>NC_088792.1:132832121-142832121 GCF_011386835.1 Chrysemys picta bellii | reverse complement strand
TCAGGACACAGGACAAACACCTAGCTATCGGGATGATCTGGTCACCCTAATCACTGGCCATTTTTTTTTTAAATCAAACTTGGATGTTTTCATAGAAGATATGTTCTAGTTCAAGCAGGAATTATTTTGGGGAAGTTCGATTGCGTGTGTAATACAGGAGGTCAGACTAGATGATCACAGTGGTCCTATAATCTATGAATCTAAGAATCCTACCTATGAGCCCATTGAAATCAGTGGCAAAACACCCATTGGCTTAAATGGAACAACAGTTAGACTTGTGCTGAGTGCTTTTGAAAATCCCACCAGTAACACATAATTGATTCTGTTCGTGGTATAGCTGCCCTTGGTGAAACTGAAGTGCTAGAAAATCTGCAAGACTTCCAAAGCAACTTTGAAGAAACAGGAAACTTGGAGGAGTTTTGATAAAATTCTAAACGTTTGGATTTTTATCTATGCCAAAACCAACCTCTGAATATAGTCAAGTTTGCCAGTCACTAATATAGGTATCTCTAATTTGGACACTTTTTAAATTTAAAAAAAGTTGATTTTTCCCCTCAAATTGTAAATACATTTAACTTAAGATTTAGAAATATGATGGATTTGTTAATATCACTGTAAATTATAGACCATATTCACCAGTGACATTGATGGCTGCAAACCCATTGCATTCAATGGAGTACTGCCACTTTTTGCTGAGGAATTTGGCATATCAGGGTTGTCTTTCTTGTTTGGTGGCAAGAAAGTAACTGTATTAAATACATATTTAGCACAGCTGTGTATGCTGAGTCATATTTTATGATGAGCCTACTTCCTGTTTAGATAAAATAATTGTGGTCACACCTCTTTATATCCAAACCCCGAATTACAGGGCAAGGTCATTACAAATTTATTCTCAGTTACTGTAATAAAATGGTCTCTATAAATGTTGCTAACAAGAAGTACAATATTTATTTTCTTCTCCCAAGTGGAATTCAGAGATGCTAGATGAGATATTGTGAAACAAATATATCCAGAGTGCCAAAAATACCTTGACTTGTATATTCAAAAACTTCTGAATAAACTCTGTGCATTCAAAGGACTTTCAAGTTTTCTTTTGAATAGGAATGCACTGCCTACGCTATTATCATCCCTTAGTGTCTCCAAACTATGAGCCCAGTTGTGGAACCCTTACTCCCATTAGTTCTCATATACTTCACAGAACAAGAATAAACACAACTACTGATGTTAAGTGCTCACCAACATGGGGAAGGTTTTGAAAATTTGGTCCTTTGTAATTGTGCATTGGTATGTACATTAGCTATCCAGCTGCACTTTTAAATCACTAACACTGGCTATCACATATGCGTAATTGGAAGCACTTTGTCGTCTCCTCCTTATGTGATAGTTGCAAAATTTAAAATGAACGTTTTGAGCCTCAAATGCTGTAAATAGTTGTAGCTCCATTGTAGAGCTAAGATAGACTATTTACAGAAGCTGAGGATCTGCCCCGCGCAGGTAAAGACACCCTGCTACTCATGGAGAGATCAGAGTATAAAACATGAGAATGAGTGAAAAAACACATCAGAGATCCTCTTTTTATAGCTTAGGGCCCAATCATTTAAATTGCTTAGTGCTCAAAACTTCCAACACAGTATTGGACTAAAGCTTGTATCTTTGTCTAAAATAGGAGTCCACCTGCCTATGCACTTATATCTGTGGCAGTATTTAACTGAAATCTCTTTCTGCAAACCTCTCCAGGTTCCTGGATCTCCCTTAAATTTGTAATGCCTGGCTAACCAGGAGGATCCTTCTTTCCTCACAAGTGTACCACGTTGTTCTTAGCCATTCTTCTTTGTTCAAGCCCTTCTGAAGTACAATCCAATATCAAATACCATGTAGCTATATAAGTACATTCTCTTTTTTCTGGCTACTCTAAGCTCCCTAATAGAATTGATGAATGTGTGTCTGGAATATATGCAGGCAATTTCCATACTCTGTATCCAATAGCCTGATACAGCTCATTCAATACATGTTCGAAATCAGGACATCTGTTTGATAGTTTCTAAATGGATTTTCTGCATGAAAGAGTTAGCCAATAAAACATATGTCTCATATCTTCCTCTGCCATAATTTTAACAATTTTCTCTTACAGTTTAATTTCCTTTCACGATATGTAAATTATATATTGGGCCAATCTCAGTCCAACTGGAGCAAGTGAACACTTTGCACCTGTGGTCATTCACTAGTTCTACAGATGGAAGGCAACATTATTATCTGGTTCACAGGAACATTATGTTGCCAACTCTCATGATTTTAATAATAGAATCATAGAAACATAGGACTGGAAGGGACCTCGAGAGGTCATCTAATCCAGCCCCCTCCACTCACGGAAGGTCTAAGTATTATCTAGACCATCCCTGACAGTGTTTGTCTAACCTGCTCTTAAAGATCTCTAATGATGGAGATTCCACTTCCTCCCTGGGCAATTTATTCCAGTACCTAATCACCCTGAAAGGAAGCTTTACCTAATGTCCAACCTAAACCACCCTTTCTTCAATTTAAACCCATTGCTTCTTGTCCTATCCTCAGAGGATAAGAAGAACAATTTTTCTCCCTCCTCCTTGTAACAGCCTTTTATGTACTTGAAAACTGTTATCATGTCCCCCCTCAATCTTCTCTTCTGCAGACTAAACAACCCTCACCCCCTTTTTTTTTTTCAATCTTCCCTCATAGGTCATGTTTTCTAGACCTTTAACCATTTCTGTTGTTCTTCTCTAGACTTTCACTAATTTGCCTGCATCTTTCCTGAAATGTGGTGCCCAGAACTGGACACAACATTCTAGCTGAAGCCTAATCAGCATGGAGTAGAGCAGGAGATTTACTTCTCATTTCTTGCTTAGAACATTGCTGCTAATGCATCCCAGAATGATGTTTGTTTGTTTGTTTGTTTTTTCAAATAGTATTACACTGTTCACTCATATTTAACTTGTGATCCACTATGATCTCCAGATCCCTCTCTGCAGAATTTCTTCCTAGGCAGTCATTTCCCATGTTGTATGTGTGCAACTGATTGTTCCTTCCTAAGTGGAGTACTTTGCATTTATCCTTATTGAATTTCATCCCAATCACAAGTTTGGTGGTGTTTGGTGTTTTTCTTAAAGTCCCATCTCCTGAAGTCATATGAATACATGAGAATCTCAGCCTTCATTTAATTAAAAGTCAGTGGCTAGTCTTGGTGGTTGCTGAGAAACATTTGGAAATGTGAACCTTAAAGGCTGGAAAACCTGAAGGCAAATAAAAAGAATAAAAAATTTGGCTTAAAAACTATGATTTTTAAAAAAAAGAATCTTATGATTTTGGAGGCATAGCTCAATTTCTGAATGCTTGTGATTGGCAGTACTGGAGACAGTGGAGATGGATGTTACTCAGGAGTAACACTTAATCCATATTTCTGGCCTTCCCCTGACTTTCTCCCATGCTGGACCAGCCCTGTCCACTTTTCACACTGTTCCTGATAGCTCAGTCCCTCCTTGTTGGTGACTGCTTATTGTTGTGTTGTACACCGTCAGTTCAGGAGAGTTTACTTCTGCCAAGGACCTGCAACCTTGCAGCTATGGAGAGAACGTGTGATTCCTAGGCAAGTCTATGTTAACTTTGAATTGAGGCTGTGAACATCTAACAGTTACTTATGGAAATATTATTTTAGTGAATGTTAGTTTTGAAAAAAAAAGCACAAATATTATAGTGTTAGGAAATTCAGAGTTAATGTTATACTTAAAGGGGGGAAACAAACACTAGAGCATATGGAAATAAACATTTATGGTTATTCAAATAACCTTCACTCTGTCCATGTATCTATGACCACAATCACTACCAAATAGCATTCAGAACCAGGGCCGGCTCTGGATTTTTTGCCGCCCCAGGGGAGGGCGGCCGGAGCCCTGGGAGGAGGGCGGCGGCCCCCCGGCGGCCAGGGGGAGGGCGGCCAGAGCCCTGGCAGGAGGGCGGTGAGCCCCGGCCGGGGCTCCGCTCTCCCCCCGACGGCCAGAGCGCAGGGTGCAGGGCGGCGAGATCCAGCCAGGGCTCGCCGCTCTCCCCCCGGCGGCCGGGGGGAGGGCGCCGGGGGGGAAGGCGGCCAGAGCGCTGGGAGGAGGCCGGTGAGCCCCGGCCGTGGCCCCGCTCTCCCCAGGGGCCGGAGCGCCGCGCCGCCCCCCTCCAGGTGCCGCCCCAAGCACAAGCTTGGTGGGCTGGTGCCTGGAGCCGGCCCTGTTCAGAACACCGTTTATTTCTTCCATATATTGCAATGCTGAAGCCTAAAGAGATCCACATTTTCCACACTTACGCAAGCATTTTGAAAAGATCTAAAACACAGTTACAACTTACAATATATGCATTCAAATGAATCCAAGTATGACGTGCCCATCATAGGTTGCCTGCATAGTATTTGTGCATGTACACTGTGGAAGATTTAAGCCTTACATGCCACTGATGGTCCTGATATATTTGATAAGTGAACTGGAAATATGTTGCTGATGTGCTTCCAGGATGTCTGTATGTACTTTTTATGTCACAATCTTACATAGATTTAAAGTTCAAGTTTTAGATAATTACAAGTAATTTAATATTATATTTGAATAGTTGGTTCAGCAAGAGATTTTCTACTAAACTAAAACAAACAAAAAAAAGATATAAAAAATATGGGGAAAATAGATTGCAGTGGGGCAGAGAGGCCCCATACCAGCAAAGCAGGGCTTAAGTAGAGCCTATGGGCCCAGGTAGCTCCACCCTGCTACACCTGCAGCCAATGCCAAGCCTGAAGAGGGAATAAAAGGAGACAGCCTGTCTGGGCAGGAAGGAGGATGGACCTCTGCCTGAAGGGAGCTTCATTGCAGAGAGATGGGCTTGATAACAGGAGCAACCACTGGGGAAGAACACAAATCAGAGACAGTTTGAGAACGAAGCACAGAGGAAAAGGCAGGAACTGGAAGACTGGGGGACAGCCCAATATTGAGTTAGGTTTGCTTTTTGTTGTGGCACATTTCAGGGATGATCCCACCTAATCCCTGAGAAAGGGATAAGAATGAAGAAATAAGAAGCTCTGGTGGGCAGGAGCTTGCCTGAGAATCATTCACTAACCAGGTAGTAGAGGGGAAACAGTGCTCTACAGCCAAAATGCTTCTGAAATAAATGTAGTAAAACTTTACTAATTCTGGGTCACTGAGAACGAAAATGATGCTTAAAATTGTTGATTGGCTCTAGTTTTCAGATATGCTATTGGATCAGTCTATACGACCCTGGACTTGGGAATGGCGGAGGATAAGTGAGTTATAAAGGGAAGGGATCTCAATTTAAACCAGAAATGACTAAAATACATCTTTGACTGGGTTTGGACAGTACTTGCTTTTTAGGCAAAACAATGAATGATGCAATCTGAAGCTGGTATTGCGTCATACATGATATGAATTGCGTCATGTTATTCCTAGAAGTCATGGATGATGCAATCATAACGAAGCTTACATCACTCTGCTGAACAAATTGCCCTATATCAGCTCTAGAAATCATACAGTGTCGTGCTCTATTATTTGTCAGTGTTTGATTTTGCAAAGGGACACATTTCTGTTTAGCCAAAGTGAGCAGAGATGCCTTGTACTTGTGTGAACACTGCAGATAACTTCTGCTATGTTTGTGGTGAAGTGACTTTTGCATCACAAAAGCGCAATATAACCACTATGGTTAAGAAATCCTATCACCTTTATTTTGGCTGCAAAATTGGAGATCAGGACAAGAGGTGGGCACCACACATATGCTGCAACACTTGAGCAACAAATCTTCGCCAGTGGTTAAACAGGAAAAGGATATCTATGCCTTTTCAGTGCCAATGATTTGGAGAGAGCCAAAAGATCATACCAGCAATTGTTACTTCTGCATGGTGCCTCCAGTTGGGAAAGGTGTGTCAAAGAAGAAAAAGTGGACTGTGCATTATCCAAACATTCCATCAGCTATATGCCCAGTACCCTACGGAGAAGGACTGCCGGTTCCTGATGAACCAGAATCATTCTCACTTGAGTCAGATGAGGAAGAGGATGAAACTTCTTGTCCTGAACCATCAATGTCACAGGACCCACATTTTCTCCCATCCTCCTCCTCTGAACCACACCTCATAACACAAGGTGAACTGAATGACCTTGTCAGGGATTTGGAACTACCCAAGAGTAAGGCAGAGCTGTTGGGCTCCAGACTACAGCAGTGGAATCTCCTGGCAGGTGATGTTAGGGTTTCCATGTTCCGTGACCGTCAAAAGGATCTTCTCCCATTCTTCTTCATGGAAGGTGATCTTGTAGCCTGCAACAACATCGATGGTGTGATGGCAGCCCTCAACATCGTTCACGATCCAGATGAGTGGAAACTGTTCATTGATTCATCGAAGACGAGTCTTAAAGCTGTTTAACTGCATAATGGCAATGTTTTGCCATCAATTCCAGTTGGTCATGCAGTCCATATGAAGGAAACCTATGACAACATGAAACAACTTTTGAGGTGCATACACTATGACCAACATCAGTGGCAGCTTTGTGGTGATTTGAAGGTTGTTGCGCTCTTGCTTGGTCTGCAGACTGGATACACAAAGTACTGCTGTTTTCTCTGCGAATGGGATAGTCGTGCAAGAGATTCCCACTACATCAAGAAAGATTGGCCACTGCGACTGTCACTGGATCCTTGGAGGAAAAGTGTTCAGCATCCACCACTTGTTGAATCAAGGAAGATTTTGTTACCACCCTTACACATCAAGCTGGGTCTGATGAAGAAGTTTGTCAAGGCCATTGACAAAACACAAGCAGCTTTCAAGTACTGCCATGGAAAATTTCCAAGGTTAAGTGAAGCTAAGATAAAGGAAGGTGTCTTTGTTGGTCCTCAGATTCGTGAACTTCTTCGAGATGATGCATTTGACCATGCACTGTGTGGCAAGGAAAAGACGGCATGGAAAGCCTTCCAGTTAGTGGCAATAAATTTTCTCGGAAACAACAAAGCAGACAACTACAGGTTGTTGGTGGAAAACCTCCTCAAGGCATACAAAAGCCTTGGTTGCAACATGTCACTAAAGATACATTTTTTGCACTCTCATCTAGATTTTTTTCCACCGAACTGCAGAGCAGTGAGCTATGAGCATGGCGAGCGATTTCACCAGGACATTGCAACAATGGAGAAATGCTATCAGGGCAAATGGAGCCCATCAATGCTTGCAAACTATTGCTGGACAGTGACAAGAGATGGTCCATTTAATGAATACAAGAGACAAGCCAAGAAGCGCCGAGTAGACACTGAATAGGACTAAACTATGTACATAATATTTTTTTGCCTTTTGTTTCATAATAAATTTTATTTATATAACCCTTTTGCGGATTTTTTAAGTGTTACATAAACAGGACAGGTGAAATATTATCATGTAAAGCAACCATAAACACATGAAAAGACCTAGGTTTACAATTTATGATTAAAACTCTACTATCTACACAATATACATAGACATAATATGTAAAAACTTAAATATCTTAGAAACAGTAGCCAATCAGTTGTTTTAATTGTCATATTTGAATTCAGCACATCAAAATACATAATAAATAGCACATTTTATCTCTGAAGCAGACGACTTCTCAAAAATTGTAGACCAGTGAAATTAGCAAAATTGTCTTTTCCCCTATTATAGCAATGAGAGCACAGAGTAACTAGGAGTTCATCTTTCTGGTGGTTAATCAGATATTAGCCTTGAACTTAATGTCTAAGTAGCCCATAAGATTATCTTGGTCTTTATTAGACAATGAGATAATTATGCTCATGTAAACTATTCCTTTATATTGGTTTTCTCCCTATTGTACACAAGGACATTATATGAAGGTGTTCCTATACTCAGGGTTGATTATCCATAGAATCAGTCAAGGCCCAACCTCACAAAATATCATCTAATAGAGTAGGGCTGCACTAACTGTTATATTGGCTGATGACATCAGCTTGCAGCATCTGTCTAGGGTATGTTTTAGCATGAGAAGGCAAAAATATACCAGAGCTTACTTCATTCATACAAGTCTAGAGACGAAGGAGCAGGATAAAATCTGATTGGCGGTCTCCTTTCAATCTGTATGACCCACTAGGTCATGTCCAGCTGCAAAGTGATTTGGAAGCTCTCTGCACACAGGTACAAGTTTGGTATGGTCAGTCACTGTGCTCAGATTTCTTCCAGTTTCCACAAATTATACATCACACTTTGGTATTAATTTTAAAGACTTCTGTACTGAATAGCTACAACAATAACTCTCAGCTTTTCAGCTCAGTAATTCCTTTAAAAGACTGCTAAAATAACCATTATATATTTAATATTCTCTATTTCTAGTCATTTTAAATACAGTACCTTTCTCCTGTAGTAATTATTTCTTTTTCATATAGATTGCTCTGTTGTTATAGTGGTTTCAGATTCTTACAGATCAATTTCTCAATTTCTTCCCCTTCAGGGCATTTCTTTCTCAGGGGAAAATGAATGAACAGTGTTCCAATTTTCATTTGTACCCTGTCAGCTTGTGACAGCAGGGAAGGATTTTAAGGATAATTGAATTTCTTTACAAATTATTCCAATATAATAAAGTACATGAATATGCTATTTTTCAAAAAGCTGTGCATCCTCCATGTTTCCTCCTTCTACTCACATGTGCTATGGAGTAATGATTAGAAAGTTTCTTTTAAACACCTATATGAGATACTTTATAACAAGTCTATTTCTGTCAAAGGCTGATTCAGTGTGTTATACCTTTAATCTAGATGATCATTTTCTCCTAAGGACACTGGTTCTACTGTAACCCACATGTGACTCAACTCTATTCTAATACTGTCACCTGTATCTCACATTGCATAAAGCACAGAGGAGAAAACCAGGAGAAAATGTTCATATAAAAATAAAATCACAAAATAATGGGAAAAGCTTCTCGACACAAATGCATGAAAGAGTACAAGGTCAATAAGAAACCTGGGTATAGATGTAAACAGATGTTATTTTAACAGGAAAGAATTCCAGAAAACTTATAGCAATTTAGGGTCAGATTGTGTCACTTTTACTTCAAGATGAGTGCTATCTTTAGTCCATTGAAGTCAAGGGAAGTATGGGTGGAATAAGATACTATTGTACATGAGTTAGGTTGGCGGAATCTGGCCCTTAATTTGGGTGAAAACTTAAGGGGAAAGTACTGAAAAGTAAATAACGGAAAAGAAAGGGCTAAGGAGTAGCTTCACATGTAAAGGAACATGGGATATGATAGCATGGTCAGTTCTGGGAAAAGTCACTTAGATATTGTAGCAACCTTCATGGAACTTGGAGGGAGGAATACAGGAAGGAAAAGTTTGGAGGAGGCACCAGGAAGTCAGTCTGTGTCTACATGATTAGAATACCAGCTACAATTGCAGCACATCTGTAAATTGTCCTCTTAATACATTTTTAGATATATGGAGTCTTCTTATATTATTACCCAGAAAGCGGCACATGAAACAGAAGTCAGGGTAACTTACTAGAAATCAGGCACTCATTTGGTAGTAACTAAAGTACTGATCCCTAAGGGACCCAGTAACAGGGTGGGTTAGACGGCCTAATGGTTAGCGCACCTAGTGCCCACTCACAATGGGTAAGTCTTGTAGACCTGGTCCTCCTTTAATTAGAGGTGTGGAGAGCTGGGCAGGTGGTTTGGTTCCCTCCTGAAGTGGGGGCAGTGATAGGGGAGCCTAGGTCTGCCCACTCCACCAGGCTCTGACCCATGGCCCTAGGAGAGTCAACAGTGTCTGGGCCCCAAATGTACTCTCTGACTTACCCTCCCTGGGTCACTTCCTACTGCTGCTTTTCTCTCCCAGCGTCCAGTCCAAAATACGATGAAAAGGAAAAGAAAAGTTGACCAAACCGTGAGCCCCAACCAGGCTCAGCATACACTGTTGTTCACTCAGGGAGGCTTCTCCGGCATCCGTGACAGGAGCCTTCAGGGTAGGGCTGTCCTCCTCTGCAGCCTCCTTCTGAGTTGTGTTGCTCCCTTTTCAACCCCTTCTCCACTTGGAGGATGCTGTTTAGGGCTGGAGGGGCAGAGCTACCTGGGCACAGTACTAGCCTTTAACTTCTTCTGGCCCAGTGGGGTTTGTCTACCCATTGCTGACCCTCTCACTTTACTAGCTGGATTATTTTTTTATTTTATTTTATTATTGTGTGAACCCATTAAAATTGTTGTAGCTAAAAGGCATGATTTTTTTTTTTTTGGTGAGACATAAAGATGTACACTTAAAAAATGAAATTAACACAATGTATTGCTTTCTAATGACAGCCATGATAAATATACATTCTTAGTCATCATGGAGCAGATTTAAAGATAATAAAGAGAGTGGGAGTTTGCTATACACTGTATCCCAGGATCGGAATGAGCAGCTGAATAATAAATGAGATAATATAGATCAGACCAGTTTGGGGTGTGTGGAAACTAGTAATATAACTAATGAAATATGTCAACTGTTCAGGCATAAATTGCGGCATGGTGAGTACGCCTAATACATCAAGCAATACTTTTATAGATACGATGTTATCTATGAGGCAATTAGAAAATAAATTCTTTTCAATCTCAGTTTTGAATAACAGGAAAAAATGTGATTGGCAATGAAGAGGTGGGACAGATTCTAAATAACAATGATCATGGTTTCATTATAAATCTGAAGCACAAACCTGAAACTTCCTTCCCTGTGCCATCTCCTCCCTGCTTTTTTCACCCTCATCTGTAATGATGTCTAAAACTGAGATTGTAAACATTTCCAGAGAGAGCCTGTCCTTCTATGATCTCGGTGTTAAGAACTTATAACTCATTTCATTTGTAGCTAAAATAAAGCCCAAAACTGCTGCTGTTATATGTCTGTAAGATGTTTAAAAACAAACCAGCTCTTATCACTACAGAATGGGTAAAGATGCATACCACTGCCCCGCCTCGTGCTTACACAATTAAAACTGTACATTTACATAAACCATGGAAATTAAAATTGTTTGTGTTTAATTTTGCTTCCTTGCAAAGCCCCCCAAAAGGAAAATAGTCCATTCTCTCATTATTTTGTTCACAAATAATTTCCGACACACCAATTTTGGTTAATTGATTGCCAGTTCTTTTCTCTTGTTTGCTAGAAGTATTCTTAACTCAGTTCTTGAGTGGTATCAATAAAACCCCTTCTGTTTACATTAATTTATTCTCTCTTCTTCTTATATCTTTTCTTAAACAATTTTATGTAGCAGGTCATTGTTATTACATTTCACTCACTTTTTTTACAGAGGAGTTTACAGCTAGAGTAAAATTATAGGCCCAGTTACCACAACACACTTTAGGATGCTACAAAACAAAATATCTGAAAAAAAAACATTTGAACTCTTTCACGCAGACTGAAGTTAAAGAAAGTGTTGGTATGAAAACTTGCAAAATGAAACTGCTGACTTATGTATACCTCTGGCCATTACTGATTTTCTGGTTTTATTTCTAATATCACATTAATGGCCAAGGCATTTTTAAAATTTTATATGAGCTTAATCAGATCAGGTTTCTGTGTCTTTCACTGAATTATCAGTAGGAACACCTCCCAGAAGGTAATTGAACAGCACAGCAATTTGTATGAATGACATTGCTCTAGTTCTCTTTTTGCTTGAACACCAGTTCACCAGGCTGAAAATTCAAACACAAAATTTGATTGGGTTTTGTGCAAAATCCTCTTGTGCAATACTCAATTTTGAAATTAAGACTTTTTTCCCCCTCTCTTGAATTTATAGTCCCCTTGCTGAAGGTCTCTGGGCATGTTAAAATAGAAACTATTTTAAATCATTACACTAGGAGACTACCGTGTATCAAAATATAAAGCATAGCAAAAATAAAGTTAAAGAAAAGAAACAATCAAGAGGTCCATAACTGAAGAAATGACAGCAGGAAAGGGAGGAGGATGTAATTCACATGAGGACAACTGTGTTCAAACTGTAATAGCGGTTTAGGTTAAATAGAAGGGAGAAATCAATTGAAATTAAATGTCAAGGAGAAGATGGATCCTCACTCTAGGACCATCACAGCAGAGGCTCAATAACATATAGGATTAAGATATAATGGAGGTTCCTTAAACAATGATTGATGACTGCACACAGATACTCATCGGGTCAAAGCTCAAGAAGGAAGTCTCAGATATAAAAAGGACCTACATCATTAAAAGTTTTAAAGAGTTAACAGAGCCAGTTAAAACACACTCGCCTCTGTATAGTTAGGCAATGCAAAGTATATGTAATATAGTCACAGTAGCTGAAGCCAATGAACAAACAAATTGCTGCATTATGAACCAGATCCAAGTCACAGAGAAGTCGTCTTGAAAGCCCTGGTAGAACATTTGAGATGAAATATTAAAATCAGCAAATACTTCAGCGTCAAAAATGGCAGACCTCTGCATGTTTCACAACAGTTGGCATTGTTGACTCTTTTTATTAAGCAAAGCATTATTGTTAACAATGGCACCACAACCAAAGAGAATAGACAACAGTAGGCAGACCTGGTGGGATTTGGTACAGCATAGTGCCAACCCTTACACTTTGTTTGCTCATGCACTGTGGCCACAGAATCTGGCCCAGCACCTAAAATAATGAGCTCATATAGACTGTAGAGAGGCAGCAGATCATGTCGGAGATACTGGAATCAGAGCAATCAGGAGGACCCTGTTAGGCATGGCATGGAAAAACTATTCTACAGAAGCCAATCGATGGTCTCAGCAGGGAAGACAGATACCTGGCATGCAAGCCATATGTGCTGTATTATATATGTTACCAGCATTTCTCGTATGTGGACACCAGAGGCTTTTCGTGTGGCCACAGCCTCCTGGACGGTGATTGGGAGGAGGGCGGGCTGATAAAGCAGTAGCTTGGGGCTGCCTGCAAGGGTTGGTCCCTTCCTTCTTCTGGAGCCACAAACACTGTAGGAGCAAGCAACCAGTGTGAGTTCCCCGCTTTCCCAGGGGTGGTGGGGCTCGGGCTTCAAGGCTTCCACCCAGGGGTGGTGGGTGGCAGGCTCTGGCGAAGCGGCAGAAGGCTCTGTCCCCAGCCGCAGGGTTTTGGACTCACCCCCACCATCAGCTCGACCCCTATTGCCCCTGGCCCCCCTGACTCTTTACCCACTTTCTCATCCGGGGCTCAATTTGTCTCCCAGCATGCCAGGGCTGAGTACGTCTGTTGTGAAAAGTGATATTAACAAATTTACAAATATCACTTTTCAGAGTAGCAGACTTACTAACTAGCAATCTAAATTAAAAAATCAAAACATGCAAAGCACCTTATTTTTGTTTCTATTCTGTTTAGGTCCAATAAAGACTAGAGACAACTATACATTATTTGTGTTATTGAGTCTGCAAAAAAACCCTACATAAATAAACTACAATGATCTGGATATGTATATGTGCATATTTATTTGTTTTTCCTAAAGTTAATTAAGTATTTTAGGAAAAATTCTCAGAGCGGCCACCAGCAAGAATTGGTGGCAGCACTCTGAGGCCACCAAAAAATGTGTTGTGAGAACCTCTGCATTAGACTAAGAGCTGCAACAGACAATGCCATTCCTATCACGTCTCACCTAGTAAATAATTCAGTACCAGTAAATACTATATTCAGTCATTTTCATTTTAATCTGAATTCTGTCTATCACTGCCTCCAGTAGAGCCCTTGACCCCTCCACCCTAGTACAGCCCTTGAGGGTACCTTCTACACTGCAACTAGGAGTGATACTCCCAGCCTGGGTAGTCAGATTTGTGCTAGCGGGACACAAGCTAGCATGCTGAAAGTAGCAGTGTGGAGGGTCTTCGGGGCACTTCGGCGGCAGGTCCCGGAGCGAGTGAAGGACCCGCCGCAGAATTGCCACCGAAGACCAGGAGTGCGGAAGGACCCCCTGCCGCCGAATTGCTGCCCCTCCAAATCCTGGTGCAGTAGACGACCGCCTAGGTCACCTAAATGGAAGCGCCGGCCCTGAACATATGGTAACAATGATGGGCAAGGAAACTCAGCTCACAATTTATAGTGTAGAAGGGAGAAGAGCGTCTTGAATATGGAGGTACCTTCCCCAAAAGATAATGGATGTAAGTGAAGCATTTCAGGGGATTCTTCTCAACTCCTTGAGACTGCCTTCCAGCTGAAAACTAAGGAGAAAAGTGGGAGACACAGGGGATAGGGTCTGAAAAGATGACTGGACTCTTCAACATGGCTGTAGCACTTTTCCTCCTTTACTGGGTAAAGTGCTGGACAGTCAAAGAAGCCCAAAGCAAAGTTCAGAAGAGAAGAGAGTCCTGCTCAGAAAAGCTTAGGAGTACAAGGAGAAGTTTCTGTATGTGCAATAAAGTTCTGTTCAAAGGTTTCCATAGCAAGTGCTTCTGTGCCTGGATATTCCTCCCAACTCTCTTTTCCATTTAGATTGCACCATTCACAAACTGTTCACTTTGCCTACTTTATTTTCGGGACCATTTTTAGATTAATTTTTTTTTACGGGTACATCACTGCCACTGTCCATTAACATTGACTGCTGAATGCAATTAGATTGTAGGTGCATTTGGAAGCAGTAGTAGCTGCTAAAGTACTTAATCTCGACCAATGGCATCTAACAAGCAAATCCATCTCTTGAAAGGGTAAAGTTGCTGATTAGTAGTGGAAATATAAGTTTAAAAACAAACCAAAACTGGATTCCATTTCCTGAGGTGATAAAAGCTTTGCAACAGGTTTAAGGGAATGTTCTTTACAACTACATTTTCTCGCTACACCATCATTTAATTTAAGTAATCAGTTTTATTTTCTAGGTTTGTAACAGGTTAATTAGTGTTAAGGAGACTGGCAGGTCAACAAATTGCCATCATGATGCCTTTTCCTTTCTGTGCTCTTCAACATCAATTTGGAGTCCTTTTACACATACAAAAGTTAAAACAGTAGCATAAATCTTAGTCTTATTGTTTTGATGTGGTGGAGAAGGATGAGAGGACAGGATGGAAAGCTGTAAAAGCCTCATTGAATTGACAGATACCATTTGTGTTACATTCAATCTTCCTGCAACTCTGACTTCAAGTCCCTCTTCTACTTGTAATTCAGCAAACAACCTTAAATGACAATTGGGTTCTACAGAAAAGTGTTTCCCTGAATGTTATTGGTGGCCATTTTAGGGTATGTAATGGAGTTAACTAGCCATGCTGCTGACTATTGTTAAAAATACTGGTTCCTATTTCTACTAATACTAACTGGTTCCAGGCTGCATGCACCCAAAAGGACTGATGAGCTTTGGCAGAGAAATTAATACAGTGTATTAAAAAGATTAAAGGCCTCTTGTCTCAGTTTTACAGTATGCGAATGAAATTCCCTATGTAGTTAATTTTTTACATTAATGCAGATCATAAGTTAAACATGTGCCCGTGCATTATAGAAGTGTCACACGGTATTTTATTGTGCAACTCAGATGCTAATGCCAGTTGTATGGCTAACTCTCATGCACTGCTTTGACAATTTGCTTCAATTATCTTGTTTACATAAATTACCTGACACATTTCTATATGAACTACAGTCAGAGGGCCACATTCACTTGTGCTAGTTCAGAGAGATGCACACTATATTTTACTGGTCCACTGTCCCTTATGGGGAAATCACCCAAGGAAAGACAGATAGCATAACTCCCAGTTACCATGTTTCAGAGTTACCACTGAGAGGACAATTTTAGCTTCTATAAGCCAGCCCTTTGTGATGTTCCCCAGCGCTACGCAGGGTTGTGAGGCAACTCACCATTAGTTGCCTTTAGCGTGAAGCAGTCTTCTCTGTGCCTGCTGTAACTGAGCTCCCTGAAATCAACAGTCTCTGGCAACACAAGCTTTTCTCTCCACTTCTCCACAGACTTCACTTTTAGTTGTGACTAGTAACAAGCATATACCAGCCCTTGAGTCCCTCCCCCACCATTAAATGAATGACATAAATGGAGAGCACCAGACAGGTACTTCACTGCATACCTATGGTATTTTTACTGCACCAGCAGATAACTGGATAGAACAGGAACTATGCTTCAGTTATAAATTTGAAAGTACAAGTAGGACTCGACACTACACATGCCATTTTTAAACTATCGTAACTCTACTGGTGTATATGCCATTATAACCAGTATATATCAGTCGATGTACTGAGTACCTAAAACTAGGTGTTGAGTACCTAAAACTCAGAGTGCCGGATTACACTCCTGTTTACTCCTGGATAAACCCAGAGTAATTGCACTGAAATTAAGAGAATTATTTTGCAATTACAATAGTGAGAGATCAGAATTTGGCCCAGAACAAGCTGTTAGGAATATCTTATGCAACTTAATGAGATCATTAGATTTAATCACTCTAATCCCTCATTAAACATGGAGTGGTTCTAAAATAAGTTATGTTTCTAAACACCACTACTAAAAAATAATCTTCTAATCCTTTAAATTAAACAAGTCAGAATTGTAGAGAGAAAATCATTGTTCAAACAATTCTTTATTTTCACAAAACAGTGTTTCAAAGATTGATCCTTCATTCCCTTAAAAGAAGCAGCTACATTTTAGTAAAATAACCAGAGCACTGATTTTAGCTTTTGATAAAATAAGACTTTAGTTGTTCAACATATTTTAATATCTTTGTTTTTTCAGTCCATTTCCTTTAATTAAACTGTATAGTTGTAAGAGAAAATATACATGACTTTTAGAATATTAATTATGTTTCTTGCACTTTCCTGGTTCATTAAAGTAAGATTAGCCAAAGGCATTTCTTAGGTGGAATTAATAATATACATCAAATATACAGATCCATTATATTCAATGATGATTACATTATTGGGACTCAATTAGAAAAATCAATCTCTCTCAGTACAGAGACGTGACCTGACAGTGTGATCCCTCAAGAAGCATAGTGGTATCCATAGTGACAGGTACAATGCAGAACACCAGGACTAGCAAGTTATAAACCTAATGCTAAAGGGTTTGTGAGCTTGAAAGGCAAGCTGGTAAAAACCACAATGCTATTCCTGCTGAGTAAATTGCTTAAAACTTCTTCTTGAATAATTATTCTTTATCTGATTACTTAAAATTGTTCTGCATTGTGGCTTATACAAAAAAAAACAACAACAAAAACAGTTAAATTATTTAATCCTGTTGCCATAGCAATTAAATTGTTTCACTAACTTTGAACAAATGGATACATTAAAACATTTCCAAAATGGGATTTCAGTTTTAATTTGGAAGAAAATAAGCAATAGCTTTCCCCCCCTCCCCATAAGGAAATAGTTTATGCAACTTTATGAGCAATATCTATCATAGAAAATACTCATTTTGGGGGGCTAGTTATAGCTGTGATTAGAAAAAAAAAGTTTGCAGCCATCATTTTTCTAGCTGTATGCAATTTAAAGGTGACATACATTTTTAGTTACAATCAACTAACAAAGAATTAGAAATGAGTAAGAATTAGAACACCAGCGACCCAGAGAATCTTCCAAGCAGAAATTCTGTGAAATCATTCTTCAGAGTCCTCCCACTGAAAGGTATTCATAAGAACATAAGAACAACCATACTGGGTAAGACCAAAGGTCCATCTAGCCTAGTATCCTGTCTTCTGACAGTGGCCAATGTTTTGTGCCCTAGAGGGAATGAACAGAACAGGTAATCATTAAGTGATCTATCTCCTGTTGCCCATTCCCAGCTTCTCGCAAACAGAGGCTAGGGACACCATCCCTGCCCATCCTGGCTGATAGCCCTTGATGGACCTATCCTCTATGAATTTATCTAGTTCTTTTTTGAACCCTGTCATATTCTTGGCTTCCATAATGTCCTCTTGCAAAGAGTTCCACAGGTTTGACTGTGCATTGTGTGAAGAAATATTTCCTTTTGTTTGTTTTAAACCTGTTGCCTATTAATTTCATTTGATTACCCTTAGTTCTTGTGTTATGAGGAGTATTAAATAATACTTCCTTATTTACTTTCTCCACACCAGTCAGGATTTTATAGACCCCTATTATATCTGCCCTTAGTCATCTCTTTTCCAAGCTGAAAAGTCCCAATTTTATTAAACTTTCCTCATAAATAAGCTGTTCTATACCATTCACTATAGAAATGATGTAAAAGCTCCAGTAAATGAGCATGTCTGATGTTATTTCCTGGAGCAATTTTATAAATCATGGTGCTCTCCCAGTGTGTAAAGGATAATAGAGAAAAGTCCAAACCTTGCAATCCCACATAACTCATCTCTTTAACAAGCAATATTCAATCAAATATTTGCTAGGTCCATATATTGTAGTTACCCAACAACTACAATGAGAATCAAAATAGTTATAATGGAAGATGACGAATTCCAGACTGTCAAACCTATTGATTAGTTGTCAGTCGACCAACTAAAGTTGCAGTTTCTGCACTGTGCTGATTGAGGAGCTACCTTTGCAACTACCCGCTACAATGAAGTCACTTCACCTCTCTGTTCTTCAGTTTCCCCATATATAATGTGAGGAGAATTATATTTACCTTCTTTCATAAAGGATGTATGAAAAGCACTACATAAAGAACTTAATCTGCTGTTCACTTGCCCGTCTGGGATAATAGGGTCTTTGCTCAACACTGAGAAGCCAATTCCCATTCCTGGTGCTATTCATAGTTGGAAATGAAAGTCTTTAAAGGTTACCTGGACTGGACAATGGAAATTCTCATAAAAGTCATTACTTGACTGGAGATTAATGATATGGTAACTTTTACTTCTCAGAGGCACCATTATATGCAGAATATATAGTGTATGTAGCTTTAATTGAAGTATGTCCACACAACTCCTTCTAACTACATCATCTCCTGCAGGGGATGGTTGAAAGTCATTCTTTAAAGTTATGGAGTACTTAATCACTACAAAATAATTCATGTGCAGTCTTGCAACTCTGAGGTGATATGAAGAGACTGGAAGGAGAAGAACTGAAGCTGAAGCACTGAATAACACTACTAAAATAGCCATCTTTCTTCACACCATTTTGCAGATGAGCCCATGGATTCCTACAGTATATACTGGAACCAGCTGTTACTACAGTCCTGGACTAGACACTAGCACTCTGTGTCCTGTTGGTAAGATAGGAATCATCCCTTTCCTGTGACAAAGCCTTAAATGGGCTGGGACCTTCTTTCCAGCATGGCCATCTCCTTCTCCCCATGGTATACTGCCACAATTGCAGTCAGTAAAGGCACTTGAACCAAATGCTTCTTGGAAAGCGAGAGAGGGGCTGTTGGGACAATGAGACCAACTGTCAGGCCTCCCACCTGGAGAGAGATGGCAGCAGGTTTACAGACTATGGATTATTACTTTGGAACTTTTAGAAAGGCCTACCATCATTTAGATAGAGTCACATTAAAGAGAACCTGCATTCTAAGAACTGGATACTTGTTGATCTGTCTGAGCTACCCATGGTTCCTTTTTTCTGCATTAAGTTTGTCTGAATTGAACATCGAGGGTGAGGGGAGGGGAGGGGATCTTCTGCAAAGTTTTTTAAGAGACCATTTTGAACAGCCTGGTAGTTTTTCATGGACTGAGGAAGTATAAAACCCAGAGTAACCTGGAAGGGGAGATGGGGGAGAGAGCTCATTTTCACGTTTTGTCAATTGTTTCATTTTCCCCCCCATCCCTACTTTGTTTCCTTTTCTGCTTATTTTCTACTCCAAGTTATGGGCCTAATGGGAGACTAACCTAGTCAATCTCTGGCTATGGTGTTTCTTGGATTTAACATTTTAATTGGTCCTGGAGTTGTTTTTTGCCTCCTCCTCTGATATTGTCTATCTTCTGGTTCCTGCATCTCGGGAGATAGGAAGAAGCTTCCTAAAATGTGTTAAAGTTAGCTCCATCAATCCATCCATCCCTGGGCAGGTATTTATCTAATCTCTAAAGAAAACTAGCGTGGGATTTTCAGAAGCATGTAGGGGAGATAGGCACATATTTCCCACTGAAAGCCATCAGGTGCCTAACTACCATAACATATAAGTGCTAAAAAAAAAAATCTCACCTTAAGTTTAGAATGTAAATAGTGGCACAAATATTGCTGTAGCACATATAAATGGCATTATAGTAATAGGCACACACCTTAGGAACTGTTATTAATCAATTCCTCGAGTGTATTCAGTGGGAAAATAAGAATCCATTTTCTCTGAGAAAATAAAAACAAAGTCAAGATATTTTCATAGCTGGTGTCTAATATGTGATTGCAAGCAATATTTATATTGTTGATATTAAGAGTCTAGGGATGGTAAGTTACATTTCCTCTCTCACTCTTGGGATGGATATTTTGAATAGCTACTGAGCAAGGCAAAGACAATAGCCCAATCAATAACCATTATGTTACTTTTGGTAAGAAACAAACACTGCAATGTAATTTAGGTTCCAAGTAATTACAGCTTGAAACTGTTAAGCAGCAGCAACTGTATGTGGGTAATTGAGTCTTCATCAGTGTATCATTAGAAGGTATTAGATGACTGCAAAGTGTAGGTGTCCTGGTCTAGCTATAGAAAGCATAATGCAAACAGGGTATAGTACATACACACACAGAGAGAAAAATTTAAATACATACATATTTTCTTCTGAACAGCAAGTTACAATTCATGAAGGTACAGCATTTTAATAGTGTTCAGAATTATATTAATTGTAAAGAAGAGCATGTAATTGAGGCCAGTGGTATAACTTATCCCTGTCAATGCTAAAAGGAAGGCATTGTAAATGATAGCAGTAACACAGGAGCATAAAGATGTGGTAAAACAAGTTATTATGATATATAGAATAGCTGACAGCAAAATCAAAGATTTGGAATTTTTTTATGGTTCAGTACATGGAGGAAGCTAGAAAAAACACTCAGGCAAACAAATCTCTAGAATGAATACAGCAAGATAGGTTTCAGAGTAGCAGCCGTGTTAGTCTATATCCACAAAAAGAACAGGAGTACTTGTGGCACCTTAGAGACTAACAAATTTATTAGAGCATAAGCTTTCGTGGGCTACAGCCCACTTCTTCGGATGCATATAGATCCGAAGAAGTGGGCTGTAGCCCACGAAAGCTTATGCTCTAATAAATTTGTTAGTCTCTAAGGTGCCACAAGTACTCCTGTTCTTTTTACAGCAAGATAGGAGCTACAACCACAAAGAAACTCTACTGTGAATAGAAAAACAACCAATCTTTTGAAACTTCTAAACTAAAGGTCTTTTTCTGCACTGCACTTCAAAAGCAAGAGGACAGACGTTATCAAATTCTGCTCACCTTACTCCATGAGTAATCCTTTTGAAATAAGTGAGTCCATTTGTGCAGTAAGACATTACACACTACAATTAAGGATGTGGTCATAGGTAAATCAAACTAGATATATTTTGATCAAAATATTTTTTAAAATTTCTGATCCAGCAAATATTCAGCCATAAAACTAGGTCCATAATAAGCATGTCTACACTGCACTGGGGAATAAGCCTTCTAGTACAGGGCCACAGACCTGTTCTAGCGGGGCTTACACTAACACTCTAAAACACCTCTGTAGACAATGAGGGTTGATTTTGAACTCGGGCTCTCAAGGACTTAAAGTTTATATCACAGAGGTCATGGAAGTCATGGAATCCATGACTTCCAGACACCACCCTGACATTCTCTGCTTCAGCCCCTGGGGCTGCAGGACTCTGGAGCTGGCAGCCAGTGGGGCCCTAGCAGGATTCCAGCGACAGGCGACAGCAGTGACAGATGACAGGGGCCCCGTGCGAGGTTCCAATGATGGGTGACCTCACAAGGTGCGGGGGAGGTGGACGCCTCGGGCAAGTGGCTTGGGGTGTCCTGTTTTTCCTTTGGGAAATATGGTCATCCTGCAGCTTTCAGCTGCTGCAGACAGGGTGGTGGGGGAAACCATGGAGCCGCAGCAGCAAAGTCACAAACAGGTCACGGCTTCCATGAATTTTTGTTTATTCCATGACCTGTCTGTGACTTTTATTAAAAATAACCATGACAAAATCTTAGCCTTATTTAAAGTCATTGCACCTCTATCACAAAATAATGTGGCACATAAAGAAAACAGCAGGTCATTACATGATCCAAATGCTAAATTATCAAATGTATTCTTTCAGCAGCGATCTCTGGCTGTTAGATCAGCTCTATAGGCATTCTGTGCTGATAATTCTGAGTTGCCATTAAAGACTGGGTTAAGATGATAATGAGCCATTTGTGCTGGCTTCTCCTTCTGGAGAAAACTTTAATTTTCCATGCCTTCAATTATACATGAAAATTCAATGCAACTTTATTTTGTACAGTAGCAACTTTTCTGTAAGTGGTTTAATACAATCAAACATAAAACAGTAGACAATACTTATTCCACTATAGATGATAGAAAATACCAGTGTAAGGACTCTATGTCAAATAAATCAAAAGGTTTATGATAAAGAAGCTGAAGACTTTGGGATAAATTCACAAGGAGACATAGGTGTTGCAAACTTCAGTGTTGCAGTGCCTAACTTTTAGGTGCCCTGCCACCTAGTGGAACTCACAACCCCAAGTTAGACACCCAAGCTCCCTATACGATGCATGGGAGAGTTAGGCACCTAAAAAGGGAGTCACAGTGGCCATGCTGAGCGGGGACCCATGTAAACTAGTGAGAAGGAACTGTGAAGGAGAGGGATGTAGCCTAAGCCCCACCCATCAAAAGGTAGCTAGGTAGTCTCCTTATGCTGAATAGCCCAGTGGTTAGAGCACTCATCTGGGATCTAGGAGACCAAGGTTCATTCCCTCCTCTGCCTGATTCGAAGTAGAGACTGGACACACACCCTGGCCCCCAGTGAGTGCCCTACCTCCAGGCTATAGTCATTCGAACTCTCTTCTCTGGATAAAATAATATTCACTGAGTTAAAGTGGAACAACTTCAACAGGAGAAACCCACCCAGGGTATCCCAACAGCCCAGTGATTAGGGCACTCAGGTGGGAGACCTGCGTTCAAGAATTCCCTGTGCCAAATAAGGCAGAATGGGGATTTGAACCTGGATCTTCCACCTCCCAAGTGAATTTTGTAACAACTGAACTATTAGGTATAAAGGAAGGAGTGGGACATTTCCTCCTCTGCTGGCTTTTGTGAGGAGCAGGCTTGTTCTGAACATGTAATGACACTTGCTGTGGACTCACCCTCACACCACCTGTCCTTAGAATTACAAAGTATTATCTATGCTTACCAAAGGTAAGCTCCCCAAGTCCACTGTTACGGGCAACACAAACACTCCACTCTAGGCCTCACAGGTCCCACTATCACCCACAAGTTCACAATATGCACACTCTGACCCTTGAGCACTGCAAGAATGTCCAATCCCCGATCCCATTGGACATGAGTAGTACTCACAGTCTTGTTGCTTCCAAAGAAACAGCATGCGCAGTTTACCAGCTACACCTCTGATCATCCTTCCACTTAACACATGGCACTTTGATATATTTATAGTGAAATCAATTATACAAGTTTAATGTCCAGCCATTGGATTATGTTGTGCCTTTCTCTGCTAGACTAAATAGCCCATTATTAAATATTTGTTTCCTGCACAGCTCCTTGTAGACTAATTAAGTTACTTCTTAATTTTCTCTTTAATAAGATAAATAGATTCAGATCCTTGAGTCTATCACTATACAGCATCTTCTCTAATCATTTGTGTGGGTCTACTCTGAACCCTCTCCAGTTTATCAACATCCTTCTTGAATTGTGGGCACCAGAACTGGACACAGTAGGCAGTAATTGTTGCACCAGTGCCAAATGCAGAGGTCAAATAATGTCTCTACTCCTATGCAAGTTTCCCCTGTTTATGAAGCTCAGGATCGCATTAGCTCTTTTTGGCCACCTTTTTGCACTGGGAGCTGATGTTCAGCTGATTATCTACCACAACCCCCAAATAGTTTTCTAGGGTTAGACCAATATTAAGCATTCTAATCCCACTTTACATATCTATAAATAAAGGTTTACATTTTACCTACTTTTATCCCCTCCCTCTTGGACAGCTTATCTTTGTATTTAACCTTATTTATTATATAATTTATGTAACTGATACTCAGATAGTGCACCTCAGTCCCTTCTAGTCTCTACTTGTGGAACATAATAGTCTAGTCTTCTGTTTGTTGTAATCTCATTTCGGTTGTTGGGTTTGGTGTGAAAGTACTGGGTGGGGTTGGTGGCGTGTGATATACAAGGGACCAGATTAGATTATCTATCCGTCCCTTCTCACCTTAAACTGTATGACTCTAACGTCAATGCTTTCACCTTGCGAATAAACCTCCTTGCTTATAAAGAGCTGTGTGCTAATTTATAACTGCTGACAATTTTACTTGTTAATAGTCTTTGAAGAGAAAGGAAAGTGCAGATGCTGGACTGTTTAGGAAGTCTGACTTGTTGGGAATGCAGTGTAGGCAGGGGACTGTGAAGCCTGGAAAAACCTTGGCCAGAAGCAAGAAAGGCATGGGTCTCCACCCCAAGAGAGGTGACAGTTGAAGGGCTGGCAGCCTAGAATGGGTTCCCCTGAAGACTTATGGGGGGGGGGGGGAATACAGGTGCAGTTGCCCTGAACTAGGACACCAATGTGGTCCACTAACAGCATCATTGAAATGCAGTCACCTCTGTGATGGAGGGAGTCAGCCTATCAGCACACTGCACAGTAGTTGAGAAGGAAAATGATGGCCGAAAACGCTCTCCATGGATGTTTTACAATCAATAAGAAAAGAGAATATCTGTTTTATTGTCTCAGCTGAGGGTTAGTAACCCTCATCCCTGAAGGATACTAAATTTATCAGCTTCAGAAGGATAGAGCTCTGAGTTGACTCTAATGACATTTGAACTTTTAGCTGCAGGTAGTATGGGTATTACATTCTTTTGGCTTGATCTTTGGCTGATATAAATCAGCATAGCTCTGGTAACTTTAAAGGGAGCTACACCAATTAATAGCACCTATGGATTTGGGCTGCAACCTGAGTTTAGGCCAGTAGGATAGGTCTTACTATGTCTGAGGGGACAGGGTACTGTTACCAATTCATTCAAGCAGAGCTAAACTTTTGCATTTCTCTCTTCTTAGATTTCTTTTATTTTAAGCACTTTAAAAAAAATGACTAAAATAGTAGGAAGAAGAGTTGGAGGCATCGTTTTAGGTAAGTCCCAACACTTCCTAAAATATAGTGTAGCCATTTCAGATCATAAAGTCTGTGTCATATGTATCTTTTTCTAATGCAGTGATAGTTCTCCACACCCCTAAAAGTTTGGAAAATAAACTCATTAATAAGGTTTGTGCATCTGTTGTTGACTTTTCCAGTTCAAATAGTCGCTAAGGACATACTGAAACTCTAAAGAATGATGGGGTACTCAAAGGTCTTAAGCTTCTTTAACTCAGTAGCGAAAAGGGCAATTTGAGAAAACCCTCCAGAACTCATCACATTTTAAAAGCTAATCAAATAAGAGCTTTCCTTTAGTTTCTGTTCACTCTTCAATGCATACAGCCTCTAAAAATCTCGCACTACATTTCTTTATAAAAATAAAGACTATAAATAACTATATATTTTTTTAAAAAATATGGAGGATACCTATAGTTTTCCCACAGTTTATACTTCAGATGATAAACAATAGGTTTTATGAAGTCGAAGTATGCTATACAAATGCTATTGGAGTGGATGGATAACAAAGAGCTCTGTTTATTCAAATATAGGTTTTCCTGGGTATTGATGGCTGAGGGACTGCATTGCTTATTGAACCACTTCTATGAAGGATAATTCTTATTCAGATCTGTGACTCCTTATCAACATCCTCTTTCACTGTGTGACACCTTAAGCCAAATTCTTCAGCCCTTACTCATATAAAACTCCTGCTTAAGTCAGCCAGGCACAACATGAGACTTGTATCTCAGCCATCACTATTTATTCAAAACAGTAGCCGAGATGCTGACTGTTAATAGCACTCAGCAAGATTGAGCATATATAGCTGTGCTTTTAGATGAATGGATGGTTCAGATGACTGGTAATGAGCAATGGACTATGGAATCTGAGCTCTAGACCACTGCTTCAAACCCAGCTAAGAACAAAGTGGGGAAAGTCATTACCAGCTGCTGGCAGTTCAGTCTATCTAGTACAATATTTGATGGGGACAGAATTAAGGCTGCATGTACTGGTTGTCACTCAGTACATTAATATGGTTGCCAACTCTGCCCACATATCTACACCAGCGACATCATCACAGGACCTAACCAGATCAGCCACAATATCACCGGTTCATTCACCTGCACGTCCACCAATGTAATATACTCCATCATGTGCCAGCAATGCCCCTCTGCTATGTACCTTGGCCAAACTGGACAGTCCCTACGTAAAAGGATGAATGGACATAAATCAGATATTAGGAATGGCAATATACAAAAACCTGTAGGAGAACACTTCAATCTCCCTGGACATACAATAACAGATTTAAAAGTAGCCATCTTACAGCAAAAAAACTTCAAGACCAGACTTCAAAGAGAAACTGCTGAGCTTCAGTTCATTTGCAAATTTGACACCATCAGCTCAGGATTAAACAAAGATTGTGAATGGCTAGCCAACTACAAAAGCAGTTTCTCCTCCCTTGGTGTTCACATCTCAACTGCTAGAAGAGGGCCTCCTCCTCCCTGATTGAACTAACCTCGTTATCTCTAGACTGATTCTTGCCTGCATATGTATACCTGCCTCTGGAAATTTCCACTACATGCATCTGACGAAGCGGGTATTCACCCATGAAAGCTTATGCTCCAATATGTCTCTTACTCTATAACATGCCACAGGACTCTTTGTTGCTTATTAATATGGTTGTGATGCTAGTTGATTTGGGCAGCCACATGAGGGCACCCACTTTTGAAATGTGCCCATTGTTTGACCAAAAAAAAAAAATCAGAATTTTCTGGATTCCTGATCATTGCTGGATTCCCATATGGCAGCAGTGCCCAGAAGTGTTTCCTCCCCTCCCATCCCACCTTGCCAGTCACCCCATGCCTTGTTTGACACCCAAATGCATTATTGTAGTGAACTTCGTGTGCCTGACCCTGCACCATTTAATCCAAGAAGAGTTTTGCCATTGACTTAAATAAGAGAGAACGAGACCCTAGATGTGGTTAGTCTTGAAGTTTGCTCTGAAGTTTCAGGTAGAACAGACTGTGCTGGCTTAGCAGTGGTGGCTGAATAAACACTTGTCACCAGTAATATTTTATACCAGGTACTATTCAAAGTGCTGATATTAATCCCTAGCTATCTCATTAGCCATCTCTCGCTCTTTCCATGCCCATCCATCAGTGGTGCTGGAACTTTTTGTATAGTGGGGGGTGCTGAAAGCCACTGAACCAAACTGTAAACCCTGTACCTGATGGAAACCACTTCAAGCCAGGGGGTGCTGCAGCAACCCCAGGACACCTAGTTCCAACACCTATGCCATCCACAGAAGTGAAGGCATATTAGGTCCTTGAGCTAACAGTCCATATATACGTTAATTGTCTGAGGAATTCTGTCAGGGGATTTTTCAATACCAGAGCCTCTGGAGTTTTCTTGCCCCCTGGATCTGACAGAGAATCTGTTGACAAATCAAGACAGCACAAAGTTCCCTTAGTTGTGCACATCTTGCCTTATGGAGTAATAGTAATATATTCTTAGTTAATGGTTGGATTTATTTTTTGGGAGACTGTGTTATTTAAATGAACATTGTGGGTGTTTTAAATTATGCGTAATAGACCCTGGCACATAGTGAAAGGTTCCTTTAATTTTATACAATGAAAAACAAACATGTAAATAAATAAATTCCAGTGAAACAACATAGGATGAATGGTCATGAAAATGAGTTGTTGTTTTTTCTCCTGCCAATGATTCATAAGCAGTGAGTTTGTGCCTCTTTCTGAATATATATCTGTTAAGACCATGTGTAGGTGGAAAATTATGCCAAGAATTTCATAGCTGCAGTTAAGTATATTAAAAGGCACAATAATTTCTTCTAAATGTGTAAGCAGAGTCAGGATGAGCTCTACCCTGACATCTGGTGGTGAATTATGGTGAGTGTTGAAAAGAACTCCAGGGGCTGATCTTGTTTTCATAGGTACACCCACCCGCCTGGCATGAAACAACAGCAACTGAAAGTGGTTACTTTGGCTGGGGTGAATCCATACTTTCTCTGTTATTGGGGCAGGAAGAATAAAGTTTTGTTACCCTGATTCTGTGAATCAAGGCCAGTGGAACTGTTGTATGAAAGAGGGACTCACCATTACCTAAATAGCACTTGCTTGACAAGGGGGTATGGGTTACAAAACCCAGTGAATAGAAAGAGAGGATGGGGACAGGTATTTGTACCTGATGTTATGGGCCCTCTTTGAGGGCTTAAATCACCAATTGCACCACTTTCTCTCTCCACTGCTGAATGTCAGTGCTAACTTTGATTCCATTAGGAGTCTAGTCACAGTCTGCTGAGCTGAATTCACTTTGGGCCAATGGTGCACCAGCACTGGGGTTCCCCTACTATGAGCTGAAATCACAAAAGAGCTAAAGTTATTAAGAGCTGAGATCACTGAGTGCTGTGTTAACTAGTGGGGGAGCCTGAAGCTATATTGCTCAGCAGCTGGCGGAGCAATTTGCGGGGACGACTGGAGGAGCAGCGAGCAGCCTGGAGCCTTGAGGGGATGGTTGGAGCGGCCCAAGGAAAGGTGAGCGGAGCTGTTTGCGGGGACGGCTGGAGCAGCTCACAGGTCGGTGAGTGGAGCGGAGCAGCTCATAGAGCAGAGCAGTTTGTGGTACGGCACGAAGTGGACAGGCTTGTAGTGAAGGCTGCGGTGGAACCCCATGGAGAGATGGCCGGCCAACCTCGGATCATGTAAGGTGACCCTTATCACACTGCGTGCCCCCGTTTTTTCTCTGGGGCTGCACTGACCCAGGACAGAGACTTTGGGGGTTGTTGGACTTTGGGGACTCTGTGTGATTTTTGGATTGCTGGATTCAAGAACCAAAGGGAAAGGACACAGCCCAATTTGCTTTTGCTCATGGTTTGTGTTATGAATCCTGTTTGTGGTGTTTTTCCAATGTAATGCTGATGTCGTTTACCTCATGTTATTAAACATTTTCTGCTACACTCAGACTCCGTGCTTGCGAGAGGCGAAGTATTGCCTCTTAGAGGCACCCAGGGGGTGGTATGTAATTGTCCCAGGTCACTGGGTGGGGGCTCGAGCCAGTTTTGCATTGCATTATTGAAATGGAACCCCTAGATACAGAACCCGGCCCTTGTTGCTGCCAACTTAGATGGGCAGAAGGGTTACATTTTGGGGGCTCGTCCAGGATTCCCTGGGTCAGTACCCCTCGCAAGCACCCGTTGAGTGTTCCACTGCATTGGGAAACAACTGTGTTTATATTTTGTTTGTATAATGGCTAATATGTCAGGTTTGTTGGGCCCCGGCCCTGCAGCCTCTAGCTCAGGGGCCACAGCCTCAGCCAATGATTGGGCAAAAGCTCTGGGGCAAATATTGGAAAAGGTTGTGCTGTCCCATGCTATGTCAAACTCTTGTCGTGAGTTAAGGTTATTTGCTGGGGCAGAGGAGTTCGAACCCTGGTTGGAGCATACCACTGAAATGCTGCAGGACTGGGCCGTACCTGATGCAGAAAAGCAAAGGTGTCTAATAGAGAGCCTTAGTGGCCCAGCATTAGATGTGATTCACACCCTGAAGCTCATTGACCCTGGGGTCAGTGTGAAGGAGTGCCTAGAGGCCCCTGATCATACCTTTGGGAGCATAGAGGGCCCTGAAGACAGTTACTGTAAGTTCCTTAATTCCCGACAGCAAAATGGCGAGAAGATTTCAGTCTATATACAGAGGCTGGAGAGCCTGCTTCAGAGAGCTGTCATGAGGGGAGCAGTGACTGCTGAACAGATGGATCGGACCTGACTGGCTCAAATTGTAAGAGGAGCTCAATATCAGAACCCGATTCTACTCCATCTCCGGCTAAGAGAACGAAGGAACATCCCCCAAGTTATTCCCAGCTGATAAAGGTCAGAGAAGAGGAAGAAAGGCAGGCTGCCAGCGAGCTTTGGGAAGCCCAAACATTGTAGCCAGCCGGCACAACACCACTGCAAACGGCCAATGTACTGATGGTGAGCACCACAGAGGAACTTGCCCAACAAATGCAGGTCCTGACAGAACAGATAGCTGAACTGCAAAGCACCATTGACCGAGCTAAGACTTCCGGGAATAAGGAGCCTCTGACTGTGGCAATGGAGAAGTCAGCATTTAGAGCCACCATCCCACCTGGGCGAAGGGGGAAAGGACAATTCTTCTGCTACCGATGTGGACAGGATGGACACAGTGCTGCCAAGTGCCATAATGAAGAAAACTCCTCCTTAGTGTATGGAAAGCTGAGGATCAGTTGAGAGAGATCCGGTAGCTGCCAGAGAGTCCGGGGATGGGGACCACCCAGGTCTGCAGGATTTGAAGATTCCCCCAGAAAAGACCGTCCAGCTGAGATCCCCGCAGGACTGATAGGGCCTTGAGCAGAGGTCACGGTGAGGATTGAAGGGGCGGAGTGTAAAGCTGTGCTTGACACTGGATCTCAAGTGACTATTATATTTCAGTCATTCTACCAACAGATGCTTAGGCACCTGCCTATACAGCCACTGACTGGCATTGGTCTATGTGGCCTCAGCATGGATGAATACCCTTACCAAGGGTATGTCATAGTGCACCTGGAATTCCCAGAGGAGGTTGCTGGGGTAAGAGAACAGGTGGACACAGCTGCATTAATATGCCCTGACCCTAAAGGGACCTCTGATGTGTCTGTGCTGATAGGGACCAACTCCAGTCTCTTCAAGGTGCTTGCGGATTACTGCAGACGACGGGCTGGGGACCAGTACCTGAATACCCTGATGATCCATACGGTTTGTGCTGAAGCCTATAGGAAGATTGAGGGTGCTAAAAAGGAGACATCTGAGTACTGATTGGGGCACTGAAATACATGAGCACACCCCCTTAGTAGTGCCTGCAAGGACGGAGCAAGAAGTGCTTGTCATGAGTTCCCAGCTGAAAGGCAGTAAAGGGGCATTAGCAATGGTAGAGCAGCCGGTTGAAGGAGAGCTCCCGGAAGGAGTGCTGGTCCCCAGTGGGGTCATAACCCTACCTGCTGAAGCCCAGGAAAAGGTGACTATACTGATTGCTAATGAAACAAGTTGAGATGTTGTTGTGAAGCAAGGACAAAAGATAGCAGACCTCTTTGAGCCTGAATCAATTGTAAAACCCCAGTGTGAGACTCAAGTTCCAACAATAGACCCAGCAAAGTTTGACTTTGGAGATTCACCATTGTCCAAGGAGTGGAAAGATCGCCTGAGGAGGAAACTTTGTGAAAGATCCAAAGTGTTCTCATTGCATGAGTGGGATGTGCAAAAGGAGTAGAGCACAACATCAGACTACATGACTCTCGACCTTTCAGGGAGAGATCTAGGAGGATTGCCCTCTCCGAGATGGAAGATGTGCGACAACATCTTCAGGAGCTGGCTGCGAATGGCATCATTACAGAGTCCCACAGCCCATACGCCCCACCCATTGTGGTGGTCCGTAAAAAGAATGGGAAAATCCGGATGTGTATTGACTACCGCACTCTAAGCTGCCATACTGTGGTTGACCAGTACACAATGCCCCGAGTCCAAGATGCCTTAGACTGTTTGCTTGGAAGCCAGTGGTTCTCTGTGTTGGATCTTCGGAGTGGATACTACCAGATCCCTCTGGTTGAAGAAGATAAGGAGAAGACAGCCTTCATCTGCCCATTAGGGTTTTATCAGTTCGAACGCATGCCCCAAGGGATTTCTGGAGCACCTGCCACATTTTGTACCTGATGGTATGGGCCCCCTTTGAGAGCTTAAAACACCAATTGCACCACTTTCTCTCTCCACTGTTGAATGCCAGTGCTAACTTTGATTCCATTAGGAGTCTAGTTACAGGCTGCTGAGCTGAATTCACTTTGGGCCAATGGTGCACCAGCACTGGGGCTCCCCTACTATGAACTGAAATCACTAAGAGCTGAAATCACAAAAGAGCTAAAGTTATTAAGAGCTGAGATCACTGAGTGCTGTGTTAACTAGTGGGGGAGCCTGAAGCTATATTGCTAAGCAGCTGGCGGAGCAATTTGCGGGGATGACTGGAGGAGCAGCAAGCGGCGTGGAGCCTTGCAGGGACGGTTGGAGTGGCTCAAGGAACGGCGAGCGGAGCTGTTTGCGGGGACGGCTGGAGCGGCTCACAGGTCGGTGAGCGGAGCGGAGCGGAGCAGCTCGTAGAGCAGAGCAGTTCGTAGGACGGCAGGAAGTGGACTGGCTCGTGGTGAAGGCTGCGGCGGAACCCCATGGAGAGACGGCCGGCCGGCCTCGGATCATGTAAGGTGCCCCTTAACACCCTGTGTGCCCCCCTTTTTACTCTGGTGCTGCACTGACCCAGGACAGAGACTTTGGGGGTTGTTGGACTTTGGGGATTCTGGGTGATTTTTGGATTGCTGGATTCAAGAACCAAAGGGAAAGGACACAGCCCAATTTGCTGGGGTGGGTCTTTTGCTCATGGTTTGTGTTATGAATCCTGTTTGTGGTGTTTTTCCAATGTAATGCTGATGTCGTTTACCTAATGTTATTAAACATTTTCTGCTACACTCAGACTCCATGCTTGTGAGAGGGGAAGTATTGCCTCTTAGAGGCACCCAGGGGATGGTATGTAATTCAACCCTCACTCCCGCCCTCCCTCCGTGAAAGCGCGGGTGGGCAATCAGTTTGCGCACTAGTGATTGACAGCGCGGATGCCACAGCACTGCGAGCATGAATCCTGCTGCGATCATCGCTGCAGTTATGGACATTGTCAACACCTCGCACCTTATCATCCACCTTTTTCAGAGGCAGATGCTGAGAAATCGGGTGAGGATGCTACGGCAGCGGGGTGAGGACATTAAGTCTGAGAGGGGCACAGACCTCTCACAAAGCACAGGACCCCACGCCGTGGACATCATGGTGGCAATGGGTCATGTTGACGCTGTGGAACGGCGATTCTGGGCCCAGGAAACAAGCACGGACTGGTGGGACGGCATAGTGCTGCAGGTCTGGGATGAATCACAGTGGCTGCGAAACTTTTGGATGCGTAAGGGAACTTTCCTGGAACTTTGTGAGTTGCTGTCCCCTGCCCTGAAACACAAAGACACCCGGATGTGAGCAGCCCTGACTGTCCAGAAGTGAGTGGCCATAGCCCTCTGGAAGCTTGCAACGCCAGACAGCTACCGGTCAGTTGCGAACCAATTTGGAGTGGGCAAATCTACCGTGGGGGTTGCTGTGATGCAAGTAGCCAACCCAATCGTTGAGCTACTGCTCTCAAAGGTAGTGACCCTGGGAAACGTGCATGTGATCATAGATGGCTTCGCTGTGATGGGATTCCCCAACTGCGTTGGGGCTATAGATGGAACTCACATCCCTATCCTGGGACCGGCCCACCAGGCCAGCCAGTACATTAACCGAAAGGGCTACTTTTCAATGGTGCTGCAAGCACTGGTGGACCATAGGGGACGTTTTACCAACATCAACGTCGGATGGCCGGGCAAGGTTCATGATGCTCGCATTTTCAGGAACTCTGGTCTGTTTAGATGGCTGCAGGAAGGTATTTACTTCCCGGACCACAAAATAACTGTTGGGGAGGTGGAGATGCCTATAGTCATCCTTGGGGACCCAGCCTACCTGCTAATGCCCTGGCTCATGAAGTCCTATACACGCGCCCTGGACAGTGAAAAAGAACTCTTCAACTACCGGCTAAGCAAGTGCAGATTGGTGGTGGAGAGTGCTTTTGGACGTCTGAAGGGGAGATGGAGAAGCTTACTGACTCACTCTGATCTCAGCGAAACCAATATCCCCATTGTTATTGCAGCTTGCTGTGTGCTCCACAATCTCTGTGAGAGCAAGGGGGAGACGTTTATGGCGGGGTGGGAGGTTGAGGCAAATCGCCTGGGTGCTGATTACGCCCAGCCAGACAGCCAGGCGATTAGAATAGCCCAGCGGGATGCGCTGTGCATCCGGGAAGCTTTGAAAGCTAGGTTCCAGAGTGAGCAGGGTAACCTGTGACTATTAAGTTTGTTTTAACAGAAGCTGAACCTGCCCCCATTTCTTTACCCAGTTAATGTTGACTATCCTCTCCAGTTACCAACCCCCTTCTCCCCCTTCCAACACACCTTTAAAAATAAATAAATGAAACTTTGTTAATTAACACCGTTTTCTTTATTAAGAATTTCGTGGTAAAGTGTTGAAACTGGGACGCAGACTGTGGTGGGGAGCGGGTGTAGTGATGGAAAGGACGCTTCTAAACTCGAGGAATCACAGGCTCCTGCTCCTAGAGCGGTCCGCAGTGGTGGACTGGTTGTTTCATCAGAGCCTGCCATCCCTCCTTTTCAGGACTCTGTGTGTGGGGGCTATGTGACTTTGTGGCGGGGGAGGGCAGTTACAGATCCCCTGCTGCATGGCTCTGTCATTTCGGCTAAGGACCGCTGCATAAGATCTGTAACCGCTCTCCCCCGCCACAAACTCACACAGCCCCCCCACACAGAGAACATGAAAACCACCTCCCAGACTGACCAGGGTGCCTACTGACTGCAATGTGTGTGTGACCTTCTGCTGAACCTGCCCCCGTGTCTGTACCCTGGTAAAGGTGACTGTCCTCTCCAATTACCAACCCCCTTCCCCCCCTTCAAACACACTCTCCTCTAAAAGAATATGATGGAAACAGTAATTAACAGAAACGTATTTTTTATTAACAACTACACAGTTAGAGGATGAAACTGGGACGGGGGCTTGGGTGAGATGCTTTTGGAGTGAAGGAAAGGACTTATCAAATCTTTGGGAATGAGAGCCTTTTGCTACTTGAGTAGTCTGCAGGGGTGGAGTGACTGTTTTCACGGCCCCTGATACCCCTCCTTTTTGGGACTTTGGGTAAGGGGGGGATGGGACTTTGCGACGGGGGAGGGCGGTTAGAGATAGAATGCAGCGGGGCTCTGTCCTCCTGCCTCCGGTTCTGCAGAACATCTACAAGGCCCTGGAGCGTGTCAGTTTGCTCCATCATTAGTCCAAGCACTGTTTGAGTCGCCTGCTGGTCTTCCTGCCACCACCTCTCCTCCCGTTCGCTGTGTGATTGCTGGTATTGAGACATGTTCTTCCTCCACTGGGTCTGCTGTGCTGCCTCGGCTCGGGAGCAGCCCATAAGTTCTGAGAACATCTCGTCCCGTGTCCTTCTGTTTCATCACCTGATCTGCGCCAGCCTCTGGGAGGGGGATGCCGGGGTAGCTCGGGAGACACTCGCAGCTGTGGGATGGGAAAAAGGGAGTGAATTCCTCACAAAGATACAGTTTTGCGAACAATGAATATAGTCTTTCTCTGTGAACAAGACCATGCACATTACCTATCACATGCGCACTCAGTACAAGGTCGAATTTTCGGTCTTCCCATTCAGTGCCTGGGGTCTTGCTGTACAGATCACACAAGCGAGGCCGGACAACGGAATTTGGCTAGCAGGCAGACATGGTAAGCCGTAGACTTTTTGGCTGCTTAAAGCTTAATTTATAGCAGTGCCCTCCTTTCACGTTCCAAGCAATGCTCCTAGTGTTGGCCAGTTCCTGCTGCCGGCAATCCGGCCAGCATGAACTCTGCCCCTGTCCCACCCCCCTCGCGGCTGTCCCCGGGAAAGATCCCTGAATGCTGCCCCTGTCACGCCTCCACCGTGTGGCTGTAAACCGCCGGTTACAGTTATGTAAAGTAACAGGCAATCAGTCCCAATACTAATATTCCCCTAATTCAAAGCAGGTCACCATGAGTGATATCACTCTGAGGATTTTGGAGACAGAGAAAGAGCGCATGCTGCGTGAATGCCAGCAAACACCAGGGCCGTATGCCACCATGCTTTGCGAGGCAATGATCCCCGAGTACTTGCTGCTAGCCTGGCACAGAAAAGTTTCCTACCATGGAGGACGCAATAAGGCCGTTCTCCCCAGGAACCTCATGCAAAGGCTTTCACAATACCTCCAGGAGAGCTTTGTGGAGATGTCCCAGGAGGATTTCTGCTCTATCCCCGGACATATTGACAGAATTTTCCAGTAGCTGCACTGGCAAGGACTAAAAACTAAAGCACCTAGGGCAAACTAATCATGAAAAAACGGACATGTTGACAGAATTTTCCAGTAGCTGCACTGGCAAGGACTAAAAACTAAAGCGCCTAGGGCAAACTAATCATGAAAAAAACATTGTTAAGATACCATTCCTATTCTGTTCAAAATAAATGTTTAAAACACTTACCTACTGATCCTTCCCCCGATTCACGGTCCGGGTTATGGCCTTGGGAGGGTTGGTAGGGGATCTCCGTGCGGGTGATGAAGAGATCCTGGCTGTCAGGGAAATCAGTGTTGAAAGTGCTGTCGACTGCCTCATCCTCCTCATCTCCTTCCTCATCTTCCCCGTCCACAAACAGCTCCGAGGAAGCGGCCGTCGACAATACCCCATCGTCAAAGTCCACGGACAGTGGTGGGGTAGTGGTGGGGGCCGCACCTAGAATGGAATGCAGTGCCTTGTAGAAACGGCATGTCTGGGGCTGGGATCCGGAGCTTCCATTTGCCTCTTTGGTCTTCTGGTACCCTTGTCTCAGCTCCTTGATTTTCACGCGGCACTGCGTTCCATCCCGGCTGTATCCTCTCTCCATCATGGCTTTTGAGATCTTCTCATAGAACTTTGCATTCCGTTTTTTCGATCACAGCTCGGAAAGCACGGACTCATCGCCCCACACAGCGATCAGATCCAAGACTTCCCGATCAGTTCATGCTGGGGCCCTCTTTCTATTCTGTGATTGCATGGTCACCGCTGCTGGAGAGCTCTGCATCGTTGCCAGTGCTGCTGAGCTCGCGACGATGTCCAAACAGGAAATGAGATTCAAACTGGCCAGACAGGAAAAGGAATTCAAATTTTCACGGGGCTTTTCCTGTGTGGCTGGTCAGAGCATCCGAGCTCGGACTGCTTTCCAGAGCGTCAACAGAGTGGTGCACTGTGGGATAGCTCCCAGAGCTATTAGCGTCGAATTCCATCCACAACTACCCTAATTCGACATGGCCATGTCGAATTTAGTGCTACTCCCCTCGTCGGGGAGGAGTACAGAAATCGATTTAAAGAAACCTCTATGTCGAAATAAATAGCTTCGTTGTGTGGATGGGTGCAGGGTTAATTCAAGTTAATGCTGCTAAATTCGACATAACCTCCTAGTGTAGACCAGGCCTAAGACGTTAAGTACAAGAAACACAACCACTGGCATAGCTATAAATGACAGATGATGCATAGATTCTTAAGGCAAGAGGGAACCACTATGATTATTTAGTTTGAGCTCCAGCATAACAGGTCAAAGAACTCCAAACAATAATTTATGTATCAAGCCCACAACTTTTGTTTGAGCTATAGCATATCATTTAGAAAGTCACGGATAATCCATCAGATCCCTAAGTAAGTTGTTCCAATGGTTAATTTCCCTTACTGTTAAAATGTTCAGACTATTGTTAGTCTGAATTTGTCTAGCTTCATCTTCCAATCAGTGGATATTGTTTTGCCTGTTCAGTTAGGCTGAAGTGAAATTGCCTTCCTATTTAGGTACTTGTAAACTGTGATCTAAATCACCCCTTAATCTTCTTTTGGATAAACTAAATAGATAGAGATCTTTCAGTCTCTCACTATAAGGCTGGTTTTCCAGACATCAAATCATTCTTGTAGCTCTTTTGTGAACAATGAACCCTTTCCAGTTTGTCAGTGTCCTTTTTGAAGTGTGGACATGAGAACTGGACATGGTATTGTAGTAATGGTCTCACTAACTCTGAACACACAGCTAATATCACCTTCCTACTCTTACTTGATATTCCACTGCTTATACAACCAAGGATCATGTCTGCCCACCTATCTGCAGCATCAGACTAAGAGCTCATTTTCAAATGGCTACCTACCATGACGCCTAAGTTATTTTCAGACTCACTGTTTTCCAGGTTGCAGTTCTTCATTTTGTAAGTGTGACTTATGTTCTTTGTTCCTGGATGCATGACCTTGCATTTGACAGTGTTTAACACACACATTATTCAAATGAGCCCACCTTACCAAGCAGTTGAGGAGCTTGAGGACGCAGAGTGTATGCAGAGCTCCACAGTCACTGTTGGCCAAAAGAATCTGATGTTATGTGCACGTGCACCTATAGTGGGATCTGTGTGGGCAAATACTCCAAGAAAAAGTGCTATTAGCTATGTTTTACAGATGGTGAATGGAGTGAAAGAAAGAATAAGTGATTTGCCCAAGGTAACACATTAATTTGTGGGGGAAGCAGGGACTTAAACCCAGGTTTTCCATGGCCTAGGTTCGTGTCCTAACCACTGAACAATCCTTCCTCTAGTTCTAGTCAGTTTATTACACCTCTACCCCGATATAACGCGACCCGATATAACATGAATTCGGATATAACGCGGTAAAGCAGTGCTCCACGGGGGCTGGGCTGCACACTCTGGTGGATCAAAGCAAATTTGATATAATGCGGTTTCACCTAGAACATGGTAAAAAAAATTTGGCTCCCGAGGACAGCGTTATATCGAGGTAGAGGTGTATATCTTTTTTGAGTAGGTGAACTGAAAGATTACAAGCAAGGAAAACCTTCCATCTGATGAGAGATTGAAAAGCTTGGGACTCATTACTTTAAAAAGGAAACGAATATGAGGGGACATATAACAGATACACAAAATAGTGAATGATACAAAAGGTAGTTTGGACACCACAGAATCCCTCTGCTCCACAGTCTACCTAAAACAGCACTGCCATGCCATATGGGACAGATTTTAGTTCTTTAGAGTGAGGTTTATTAGGAATTATGTATTGTACTGGCATGTGTGCAATTTACCCAGAATCCTCATTATCTCCACAGAGTGTTCAACCATTAACTTGTACTCCAAACCAGGTGACACTGAAACTGAGTAGAAAATACCATGCTAGTATTTTAACCAGCCCCTGCTGGGATGGAGCTTCTAGAAACTGCAGGTTGGCAGCATTAAGTGAACTGGCCCCGACCATCCTTATCTCTAACCACAATCCTCATTCTTTCAGAGAAAAATAACTACACAGTACGTTACCTCGCTACCCTTCACTTTCATCTTTGTGATTCCCAGATTCCAGAACTGTTCAAGTGCACTGATTAATAATTTATCGGACCACCTCCATTCACAAACTACAGCAAGCAGACCAGAACAAGCCATAGAGTCGCCATACCATAAATATTTGTACTGTAACAAACATGATTAATAATTCAAAGCTACAGTCAAGTGGACCTTTTTATAATCACTGTTGATTATTTGTATTTCTTTAATATTTTTAAAGTCTCTCAGTTGTTATCCTGTCTATGCACCCATACAGGGATGTAAGGGGAAGTAAGGTGCCTCCTTATTACTCTGCACAGGTCAAATTTGAGGGTTACAATGCTGGGGTGGTGGGTGAAATGTCATTGCTGACCGCCTGTACTTTGTTTCAGCCAATGTGGTTGAGCTAATACAAAGGGGGAAGCAATCTGCACCAGCCCATTATATGGCACGGATTGCTTTTGTCACAGAGTTCTCAGGCAGGGACCAAAGTATAATTGTGTGTGCAGTTCAGATCCTGCCCTGCTCCTGGGGATAGCAAAAATAATCACTCTCTCTTACTCATTCTCTTCTAGAATGTACATTGACAAATATTTCCTAGAAGTAGTTACTAAATGTTGTATTTTATATTGATTTTAATGTCATATTTTAAAATGTAGAGATCTCATTTTCATAAATAATAAAATTAAGCAATCCGTTCGGTGCCTGATAGATGTTTTTAATTTATTCATAATGAACGTGGAAAGTATCACCACCTTTTATAGCTTTAAGGACAAGCAGCTCTTTATTGCCATTCATATCATGTTCAGAGAAGTGGAAATTAGAAAAGATTTTGAAAAAAAAATAGATTTGACAATTCTGTTCTTAATTTGCTACGTGTATTACACCACATGTATAGGGTCCACTATTGGAAAAGTGAGCAATAGAGCTATTTTTGTGTGTGACTGATGAAATATAGTGGGATATCTTCTGTCTAAACAGGTTCTTCCGAGCCAGGCTGCATTGTGATTTTGATATGGGCTGCTACTTACCTCCTACTCTAATTACATGTCATGGGGGTTTGTCCTGTGTATAGACTTGTAGTTCTCTCGTGTGATGCATTGCTTTTATACTGAATATCATACCTGTTTCAGAGTCCACATTCTTCTGGAAAACTACAGACTGTTACTAAACAGCTGTTTATAATTTCATTGTATAATGTAGCAGTCTCCTCCTTTGTATATGACATGTGTAGTTCATATCACTCATTACACTGGTCTACAATTTTTGAGAAGTCGTCTGCTTCAGAGATAAAATGTGCTATTTATTATGTATTTTGATGTGCTGAATTCGAATATGACAATTAAAACAACTGATTGGCTACTGTTTCTAAGATATATAAGTTTTTACATTTTATGTCAATGTATATTGTGTAGATAGTAGAGTTTTAATCATAAATTGTAAACCTAGGTTTTTTCATGTATTTATGGTTGCTTTACATGATAATATTTCACCTGTCCTGTTTATGTAACACTTTAAAAATCAGCAAAAGGGTTATATAAATAACATTTATTATGAAAAGGCAAAAAACTATTATGTACATAGTTTAGTCCTATTCAGTGTCTACTCGGCGCTTCTTGACTTGTCCCTTGTATTCATTAAATGGAGCATCTCTTGTCACTGTCCAGCAATAGTCTGCAAGCATTGATGGGCTCCATTTGCCCTGATAGCGTTTCTCCATTGTTGCAATGTCCTGGTGAAATCGCTTGCCGTGCTCATCGCTCACTGCTCTGCAGTTCGGTGGAAAAAAATCTAGATGAGAGTGCAAAAAATGTATCTTTCGTGACATGTTGCAACCAAGGCGTTTGTATGCCTTGAGGAGGTTTTCCACCAACAACCTGTAGTTGTCTGCCTTGTTGTTTCCGAAAAAATTTATTGCCACTAACTGGAAGGCTTTCCATGCCGTCTTTTCCTTGCCACGCAGTGCATGGTCAAATGCATCATCTTGAAGAAGTTCACGAATCTGAGGACCAACAAAGACACCTTCCTTTATCTTAGTTTCACTTAACCTTGGAAATTTTCCATGGAGGTACTTGAAAGCTGCTTGTGTTTTGTCAATGGCCTTGACAAACTTCTTCATCAGACCCAGCTTGATGTGTAAGGATGGTAACAAAATCTTCCTTGATTCAACAAGTGGTGGATGCTGAACACTTTTCGTCCCAGGCTCCAATGACTGTTGCAGTGGCCAATCTTTCTTGATATAGTGGGAATCTCTTGAACGACTATCCCATTCGCAGAGAAAACAGCAGTACTTTGTGTATCCAGTCTGCAGACCAAGCAAAAGAGCAACAACCTTCAAATCGACACAAAACTGCCACTGATGTTGGTCATAGTTTATGCACCTCAAAAGTTGTTTCATGTTGTCATAGGTTTCCTTCATATGGACTGCATGACCAACTGGAATTGATGGCAAAACATTGCCATTATGCAGTAAAATAGCTTTAAGACTCGTCTTCGATGAATCAATGAACAGTCTCCACTCATCTGGATCATGAACAATGTTGAGGGCTGCTATCACACCATCGATGTTGTTGCAGGCCACAAGATCACCTTCCATGAAGAAGAATGGGACAAGATCCTTTTGACGGTCACGTAACATGGAAACCCTAACATCACCTGCCAGGAGATTCCACTGCTGTAGTCTGGAGCCCAACAGCTCTGCCTTACTCTTGGGTAGTTCCAAATCCCTGACAAGGTCATTCAGTTCACCTTGTGTTATGAGGTGTGGTTCAGAGGAGGAGGATGGGAAAAAATGTGGGTCCTGTGACATTGATGGTTCATGACCAGAAGTTTCATCCTCTTCCTCATCTGACTCAAGTGAGAATGATTCTGGTGCATCAGGAACCGGCAGTCCTTCTGCGTGGGGTACTGGGCGTATAGCTGATGGAATGTTTGGATAATGCACAGTCCACTTTTTCTTCTTTGACACACCTTTCCCAACTGGAGGCACCATGCAGAAGTAACAATTGGTGGTATGATCTGTTGGCTCTCTATAAATCACTGGCACTGAAAAAGGCATAGATTTCCTTTTCCTGTTTAACCACTGGCGAAGATTTGTTGCTCAAGTGTTGCTGCATATGTGTGGGGCCCACCTCTTGTCCTGATCTCCAATTTTGCAGCCAAAATAAAGGTGATAGACTTTCTTAACCATAGTGGTTAGACTGCGCTTTTGTGATGCAAAAGTCACTTCACCACAAACATAGCAGAAGTTATCTGCACTGTTCACACAAGTACGAGGCATCTCTGCTCACTTTGGCTAAACAGAAATGTGTCCCTTTGCAAAATCAAACACTGACAAATAAGAGAGCATGACACTGTATGATTTCTAGAGCTGATATAGGGCAATTTGTTCAGCAGAGTGATGTAAGCTTCGTTATGATTGCATCATTCGGACTTCTAGGAATAACATGATGCAATTCATATCATGTATGATGCAATACCAGCTTCAGATTGCATCATTCATTGTTTTGCCTAAAAAGCAAGTACTGTCCAAACCCAGTCATAGATTTATTCGTAGATCCAGTCAAAGATGTATTTTAGTCATTTCTGGTTTAAATTGAGATCCCTTCCCTTTATAACTCACTTATCCTCCGCCATTCCCAAGTCAAGGGTCGTATATACTGACCCAATAGTAAAGGTGAAAACTAGAGCCAATCAACAATTTTAAGCATCATTTTCATTCTCAGTGACCCAGAATTAGTAAAGTTTGACTACATTTATTTCAGAAGCATTTTGGCTGTAGAACAGTGTTATGGGCCTCAGTACTGATGGTGACCCAACTGAGATGTGGAGGAGAGAGATAGCATGCTATTAGAGTACTGCACATATTCTGTTTTATCACTATCTAACACGATTTTTCAGTCCAAAACACTGTGGGGGAAAATGAGCTAATGAACAAATAAAATGATTTAAGCACAGGCATTACAGTCTCTGTACCTTATCAAGTGACAAAGATCAACAGTACAAGGAGAGGGAGGTATTAGCACATAAGAACTGCTTCTGTAATTAAAGAGTACAATTGATTTCCACTAATGAGACTCGTGAAAGTTTTAAATGTTATGCCTTCATTCAAGAAGGCTAATTTGATCATGTCACTACTTCATTCTGTGTTCAGATTATTGGAAAGAAGAACAAGCTTCAAGTACACATTAAGAATTGTGGCACCAGCATTTCAATGCATAGCTCCTTCCTAGATTTATCCTTAGCACATATGCATTTAAGTAGTGCAGATGTAACAAGGAGAGGTCAGCTCACTCTATATCATGCTTAAACTGACTTGTCCTCCACATTCTGCAGAATGGATACCATGGCCCCTTTACACTGCTATGCTGGCCACTTTAAGGATCTGTTACAATGCCAAAATGGTATACGTGGAACAGCATATAAAGGTGAATAAGACCCCATAGCTTCAAAGATTAAAATACAGAGTATTAACAATTTAACATGCAAAACCACCATTATTTTAACTAATCAGCCTAGGTTAGAGGAAAAACACTGCTATCAATTTCACATCAAACAAATTCTGTGAGAAAACGAAGAGATCTCATTCTAGTGGTTTCACTCACATGCACATTTTACATGGGATTTGAGGGAATTTTTTATTACTTGAGTGTCACTGTCCTACTCCACTCTATTTGGAGTCCCAAACAGGGCACTGGTGGTGCCAGTTTCTTTCCATCTTTTCAATAATGCTTAAGTACTTTATCGTGAGATTGGCACTTCTCCATGTTTCATTACTAAGCCATCAACACCTACATGCTTTCTTTACCAGCAGCACCGCATGGAAACAGATTTTTCTGGAGATCAGTATAGCAGAAAAGTCAGAGACATACTACAGCATGCATTTCCATTCCACTCAGTTAAAACTCTTTCCTACACAGGCAAATTCCCCAGACTGTTTGGATTGTCAGGGGAGACTGTCAGATGTCTGTATGGAACCCAGTAGCAAGGCCTAATTGATCATCAAAAAATCCAGGAGGAATGGTGCTAAGGTTAGTTGGCAGCAGGAACCCACCTGATTCCCTTTGGAGATAGCAGCAGAAACACAGCTCAGGGAGTCTGGAGGTTTGAGAACAGACAGGTGTTCTTCTCTATCACACACACATACTGTAGCTGAGGGAATTTATCTTTTATGATCAGTTATTGAATTAAAAAAGCCTCTGTGGAGTCTGAAGAAAAAAAACATCTGTGCAGATTCCTTTATTCTTTCAGTCATGGCTCCAGCTGGCCTACCATGAGTACTCTATATAATACAATATAAAACAAGCATTTATCTAAGGAGACCAAAAGAAAGAAGGAGAAATGTACCTTTCATTTATGTTATGAATCTCAAAGAGAAAGGACTAGCCCAAAATATTTACCTCTAATTTCTTATCCAATGTTTCTCTGAGTGCAAGATGAAAAATGGTTCTCTTTATTTTATCTTATCACCATAGTCTGGTATTACTTTTTGCTCATAATAACCATTCCACATTTGGCATTTAACATATACTACCGTGGAAAAGATTGTAATCTGTTAAATAAATTTTAGGCTTATCTGACAAGACATTTTTCTTGCATATGGCTATCTGCAAATAGTGTGACTAAGGATCAAAAATTCAGTGGGATTTTCCCCCAGCAACACTATATAACTAAACTGAGTTAGTTATGAGTTTTGGATAAGAGATTTGGACTCTAAATTGTCCATTGCATACTGAGCCCATAGGTAATTTTTTTAAAAATTATGATATGATTCTATTGACACCTCTGGAGTCCAGCTATAAATAAGAGTTTTAATGAGAAGTTTAGAAGAAGAAAGACGTATCCTTTCAAATGGAAGAAAAAGAAAATCTTAGACATATTGTGATAGTTTCAGGCAGCAGGAGGCCTCACCACTTCTGGCAATTAGTTCTTGTCAGACTCCCCCCAAACCCTCTGCTGCTGTAGCAAGGGCAATTGCCAGCATGTAGTTGTGTTCCCCAAGATCAGGAACATAAACCCAGCAGGAGGAGAATTGGGTAGATCTTGACTGAAGTTTTAGGAAGCCAGAGTGATGTACTCCTTAATAAACTTCATTTGGGAACTGAAAACTGGAGGAAGCTCAAGCCTTTTTGTTTTAGTACTGATCAACAAAAACTTTCATTCTATTTAGAAAAGTGGATTTTGCAGATTTCTTTTCCTCCTTGGTGCCATCACTCATTACACCAGCCATTCCATCGCAAATGGGGTCCAGTCCACTTCATATTGTCTCCCCTGCAGAAAAGGGCATCTTTTATTTTTTGGAGCTCAAGAAAAATTCACCTATGGAACAGCTGGACCTTTTAGTGGATTGGCGTAAGTTCTGAAAGTACCTATAGGCGTGAATATCGTCAGTGAGCTTCTCAAGAAGCAATAGGCATTTACCGTTCAACTCCAGATCTGTTTTGTTAGCCAATATCTTGGGTAAATATACCCCTCCCCAGCTGGCTTGTATCTGCCTCTGACAACCAGTCTAATTATAGCTGTGCCTTGTAAAAGTACATTGTAAACTTGGCAATGGTCGGTGGAGACCACCTTTTACACGGCCATAACAAGGTCAGCCATAACTGTGTCCTAATGAGAAAACTGGAAACTTAATTTTACTTGTTGTCCAAGTTTATAATAAGCCCCCCTCACAGTTAGCCTCTAGGCATATGTAAAGAGCTTAAAACTATCATAATCAAATGGCTGGAGCAGCATCCCCTTGTGGATTTTTCAAGTGAGTCTCCCCGGAGGGAAGAAGTCTTGGCCTGCAGTGGCCACTAAAGCAGTCTCCTGTCACTTGGCTAGTTATCCCTTCAGTGTTATTCTTTTCAGGGTAGTGGCGGTGGGTGGAGGGGTTTAGCCTCAAAATGTTCTAAAACAAAAAGCAAACCAAACACACTACTATGTTGTTCACCAGTCTTCCTATGGGACATTCCTCCTTTTTTTTCCTTTGGACATGGTTCCCAAACAGTCTTAGTGGTGTGTTGCTTGCTCCTTGAAATCTAAATGCTCCTCCCCAGTGGCTGCTTCAGGTAATAGACCTATCGCTCTGCAACTCTGCAGGCAAAGCTCCCTTTAGGCAGAGCTCTGACCGCCTTCCTGGCCAGTCAACCCTGAACTGAGCTAGGCTCTCACTTTTTATTCCCTCCTCCAGGCTTGGCATTGGTTGCAAGGCTAGCAGGGTGGGGCTAGCTGGGCTCATAGGCTCTCCATGACCCCTTCGCTGCTGATGTAGGGTCTCTCTGCCCCATCACATGCTGCGTTGAAACAAAGGAATGAAGTGGCTAGAACCTGCACAGCTCTGGATAAGTGAACATAGTGAGCTATATTATTAAAATTAAAAATGGGTGTCTAAACATTGGACTCTTAAAGGCAGGCACCACCATCTATTTTTACAGTGTCTCAACACTTCCCATAAGACCCTCTTTTTCAGTTGCTTATAACTTTGCAAAACTTTAGCCATTCAGACAGCAATTTTCTATGCTGGGTGCCTGCCTCAAGCTAATATATAATTTAGGAAAATTTCAGCCAAAATCATTCAACTCATTCTGAGAACAAGGAAGGGGGAAATATTTTTTCCTCCATATTGAATTCTTGAGACCTTTTCTTTGAAATACTCTAGCACTCCCATGCTTTGGAGTAGGAACTTTAAATTTGGCAAGGAGATGGGTGTTGTGTCAGGTATATGCCTTTCCCCATTCCTGTAAAACTCCATCCAAAGTTGTCCAAATTATAAGACTTTGGGAAAAAATTGCTATTCACACATGGTCAGTAGGGACTTCTTAGATTTTAGCTGTTTTGCCAAAGATTCTACCCTCACTGAGCATGCCTGAGCCTTTCATAGTTCCTAGTGCTGAGCATACTGTGCACATGCCATCCCTAAAAAGGAACTGAACATGCTCTCTGCTGGGGCTCAGAAGGTCTTTCATTGCAATTTCTGTCCCCAAATACTCCAGGCTACGTCCGGGCCAGGTAACAGACATGGGATCAGGGAACCCGGTCTCCTGTGCTTTCAATGACTCCCTGCTATCATGCAGGCAGCTGTCTGATTTGAATGCAAAAGGGACAAAAGCCAGTTGGGGGATGGAAAGGAGAATATTGGGATAAGGAGTCTGGTGAGACTGGGACTAGAGGTGCTGCATAGAATGGGATTTGGTGGGGGAAACTGGGATTAGGAACCAGTGTGTGTGTTTGTGGAAGCGGTGGGTGAATAGGGGCAATAGCGAGGGGAGGCAGATCTGACAAAGAGCTCAGGTGTTGTGGGAGAACTGGCACTGACTGAGCAAAAACACTGGGACAATGAGCCAGGAAAGGGATGGGGGAAAAGACAGATTGGATGAGAAAGCTTGGGATCAGAGGACAGGGTAGGGGAGAGAGAAATTGGATGAGGAGCTAGGACTGGATGGGCCAGGAGACTAGAACAAGCTGTGGGAAGGGGGAAAGAATGGAAGAGTTGGAGGGAGGGAAGAGTGACACTGACAGAAAGCCCCACGGGGGCTAAGACTGGCTGGACAAAGCCATATATTGAAGAGTGAGTATAAAATAAAATATTGAATAGCTGCTCGTTAATTGAGCACCATCCATCCTGTGAATGAAGCAAAGTAGTATGTGATCATCGAATTAATGACGGTCTCATAATACACATGTACATGGGGGGCAAATTAAGGTTGCACTGACAGCATTAATTCTGACTGTCTTAACTGTTATGCTTGTTCTTTCAAAAGTGTACAACTGAACGTTAACTTAATGCAGCTTTAAAACTTTACTATGCAGAAGAAAAATGCTGCTTTCCCTTTTTTTTTAGTAATTTACATTTAACACAGTAGTGTGTGTGTGTGTGTGTGCGCACGTGCGCATGCGCACATACACTGCCTGATTGTCTACTTCTGGTTCCAAATGAGGTGTGCGGTTGACTGGTCAGTTCGTAACTCTGGTGTTCATAACTTAGAGGTTTTACTGTATATGTAAGTTATTTATATAGTGCATTAACAACAGAATCTAGGCAACAAGTACTTAGGACACCTCATGACTTTGTCCATTTTATGGCTTTGAGTACTGTAGGGAAATATACTGTGGTACTTTAGTGAAATTGGTGCACTAAAAATGCACAAAGATAGAAAGTTGTTACAATTTTCAATTCCTGTTTATTTCCAGAACAAAAAGAATTCAGGGATATAGCTCATCCATTACTCTATGGTGTTCAAAAAAGGCCAATTATTTTTAACTAAAAGTTATTTTAGGGTTTGAAATTCATTTTATGCAGCAGTAAGTTGGGTCTAGATCAGGGGTGTGCGGAAAGTTTGGTCCGAGGGCCACATCTGGGCATAAAAATTGTATGGTGGGCCATGAATGCTCACAAAATTGGGGGTTGGGGTGTGGGAAGGGGTGAGGTCTCTGGCTGGGGGTGCAGGCTCTGGGATGGGGCCAGAAATCATGAGTTCAGGGTGTGGGAGGGGGCTCCGGGCTGGGGCATGGGGGTTCTGGCTGGGGGTGCCGGCTCTGGGGTGGGGCTGGGGATGAGGTGCTACGGGTGCAGGAGGGTGTCCCGGGCTGGGAATGAGGGATTCAGAGGGCGGGAAGAGGATCAGGGCTGGGGCAGGGGGTTGGGACGCAGAGTGGGGACTCAGAGTTGCAGGCTCAAGTCAGCGCTTACCTCAAGCAGCTCCTGGAAGCAGCGGCATGTCCCCCCTCCGGCTGCTACATGGAAAGTGCAGGATCAGGGGCCTCTGTTAGTAAATATACAGTAACTCCCCACTTAGCATCCTCTCGCTTAACATTGTTTCGATTTTACATCCCTGCTCCGTTACAGAACATGCTCGTTTAAAGTTGTACAATGCTCCGCTATAACATCATTTGGCTGCCTGCTTTGTTCAGAGCTGGCAGCCCTCCTATCAGCTCTCTACACCCCCCCCCACCCCAGTGCCTCCCACCCACCGGCGTACCCTGAGGATCAGCACCTTCCCCCTGCTTCCCCTGCCTCCTGCCCGCGGCAATCAGCTGGTTTGCATCATTCAGGAGGCAGGAGGGATGGGGGAGGAGTGAGGACTCAGCGCACAGGCTCCCTGTCCCTCCCCTGCCTCCTGAATGCCACAAACCAGCTGATTGCCACAGGCAGGGGGGGGGGGAGCCAGGATGCAGCATGCAGAGTAAAGGGGAGGACATGGGGAGAGAAGAGGGGGTTAAGGGTGGAGGCTTGGGGGAAGGGGTGGAGTGGGCGGGCCAAGGGTTGAGCCCCTCGCCCCTGGTGCTTGCATAGTAGAGGAAGCTGCCACTGCTGCTGTGCAACATGCTTCTCCTAGCCTACGGCACCATCAGCCTCCTTGCCTGACTCATTGTTTGCAGTGCCAGTGGGCTGTGCCTGTGTGGGTTAAGTCGGGGGCATCTCCCAACTATAGTACTGTAGTGTATGTACAGTATGTTTGTAAACACACAGAAAGTGCACACTACCCCCTCCCACCCCCAGCTATTCACTGTTGCTTTATGGCCCAACAGCCCTGTTCAGGAATAGGGCTCTACATCAAGCGCTTGCAAGGCCACCAGCTGCCTGCAAAGCAGCTGTGGGTGGTGCACAGCAGAGGCCCTGCCTTGCTGTCTTGCGACAGAATAAACAATGTTTTATCTGCTCACCTCCCCCCCACTCCCGTTCACTGGAGGGAGGTAAGAACACAGAGGGCGGAACTCACCCAAAGCAACTTACAGGAATGGTGTTCCAGTGCCTCCTTCACTGTATAAGGGGAGAAGCGGCGTAGAGACGCACAGAACCTGGCCCTGCTCCCATGAAAATCTGTGAAATCCATGGGAGCTTTGACATTCACTTTAATGCAAACTGCATCTCTCTGCCCCTGCATGCACACAGCAGAGAGGGGCACTGCCCTGTAGCAAATGTTATTTTCCTCCTTTTACTACATTGACTGCAATGCGGCCTGGGTACTGAGTGCATGGTTACTAGGGGAGATACAGCAGGGCCAGTTTTCCAGGGCACCCTGGAAGAGAGGCCTTTGGTCCTCCAGCAGGACTCCTGTGAAAGTAAGAATCTGCAAGAAAGTAAGAACCTCCATAACTAGTCCTAGCCTAAACCCACAGGGCTTCCAGTAGGGGAGCAGATTACCATGGAGAATGTCATGGGTTTTCCAAATTCTTTCCCTTGCAATAGTTGATTGATGCTGCATGACCCCGCCCACTCCGGGCTGAAGGGAGTGAAGAGTAGCACATGCATGCATGTCTGGAGGAGCATCATCCAGTATCATGAGTCAAAAACGTCCAGCAAGTGATAGTGGAGTGCCTAGCAGTAGCAGTACCACTAGCAGCAAGAAAACCAGGAAAACCATTACTTTGGATACTAAATTAGACATTTTAAAGCACTTTGATGTAGGCTAGCATGCAGTAGACCTTGGCATCGCTCTAGTCTTACTCCGACCACTGTGAGAACAATTTGGAATAATGCCGACAAAATCAGGGCTAGTGCTCGGTGTGTAACACTGCTTAGTGCTACTACAAAAAGTCGATCAAGAAGTAGTTTGCTGGAAAACATGGAGCGTCTTCTCTCACTGTGGCTAGAGGACCAAAACCAGTGGAACATACACACCTTCTTCTCCTCATGTAAACTAGTTTTTAGTCTTTGAAGAAATGCTGTAGTGTTAATCTGGCTACTGTTGTCTTTTGCTCTTTACACATCAAAGATCTGAAGAAACCACACCAGCTCAACTTAGTCTCAGATAACAGTGTTTAACCAACTATACACAAACATGCAAGGCCTAAATATATATGTATTGGGCCTTTAAATGGTTTCTGGGGGCTTCCAAACCAAAGTGTAGTGAGCACCACTAGAATACACACAAATGACTTAAAGAGACATTTCCCTATTCCTGAACTAGAATAGTGGTTCTTTGCTGATAGCAAAAAGTTCTCTTCCTTATTTTCTGTATTTTCAGGCAGTACTTGGAGCAGAGTAGTTTCCTGAGAACTGGGCAGTGGTGTGTGGGCTGAGCTTCCTGGAAGAGGTCTGTTCAAGCACAGGCTGCGTAAGTAAAGCAAATTCAGTTTAGAATATAGTCAGACTTTGCTTCAATGATTTCTCCTTCACTAGGAAGTTGACCTGTAAGGCCAGGGCTATCTGCTACTGCTAGGGAGAGGGCCAATATTAGTATCAGAAGAACTTCTTTATGTTTAATGGCCTCTATGCCATCTTATAGCATCACCATAGTGTAGGATTTTATCATTATAACTTTGGGCCCCAACACCTGTTAATTTCAGTAGGGGTACAGAGTGCTCAGCTACTTACAAGACAAAGCTCTTTTTTTGAAAAATGTGTAGTGGATCAGGATATAATAGAAAATTGGATACAAGAAGTAAACTAAGTAGAAATTAAGCAGAGAAGTTCTGTAAGTTATCTGGTATGTAAAACAATGAATTATTATGTTCTTGGGCAAGAATTAATGTAATAGAAAGATCTGACCAAAATATAGTAAGAATTGTTGTTGCCTATTAAATTGTTGACACAAAAGTGGACCATGACATCCTTACCCTTCTACTTAGGTGTAGAACTACCCACACATTCCTAATAGCATCATTTGTCAGGCAACTGACACAAGCCTCTCAAGTCATTGCTATTCAGTGCTGTAAATGAATTCCCTCAAACAACACATTCATTCACTAACATTGGATTCAATTTACTTTCTGTATGTTTGCTTTATTGCTAGGCTCTTGCATGGACAATATAGGAAATGGCACTACAAAACATTCAGAAGTGCTATAGGCTACTGTCATTCAGATACAAATAAATGAACATACATTTTTCTTCCAGATTTCTTCAGCAACATTTTGCCAATATTTTTAAAGGCAATTTCTCCTCTTCCCCTCCCAACCCAACAAACCAAAATGTAGAGCTCAAAGGAACAACAAACCCAGAAAACAGAGAAAAAGTCAAAGGAAAAACAAGAAAAGAGTTCAAATCCTCTCTGAAATTGCTTTTGTTTTAAACTAGAGGTTGACCAGAGCCCCAAGGTTAGATGGGTTCAGTCAGAACACCGCCACATTTTGGAGCTGTAGTATGTTTCCTTTCTACTCTGTATAAATGCTCAGACCTTCAATAGTGTGGCAACTTCCATGGAAGGAAAAATTGTGGCTTATTAAAGAAATGCTGCAAAAATATTCTGAACATTCAGAATGTGCAGTAGCTTTGTTATATTATTGGTGATTGACAGAATTCAAGCTCTGCATATTTGTGAAAATTTTCAAATAGCTATGTATATTATGGAGTTCACCTGCCTATACAATTATAAAAAAGTGTTCTTATGAATCAGTGTTTCCAATAACTTTCTATTCAATTTAGAGACTGATGAGATAATTAAGAGCAATTTTTATGTAATAAAAATGTAAGTAACAATTGTTTTTTTGCAAAAGCAAGGTAAATGTATATAATTAATATGGGAGACATAGGATTAGGTAAAATAAGTTACCACTTTATTTGTTCAAGTATACCGGTGGGAGGAGGAAGTAAAATTAAAATATGATGTACAGTAACTCTGCAGTATAATAGTGAAATGATAGAAAAAGACGTATATATACATGCCAAAATATATGCATTATAATTCTTGGCTTATGAAACGTATTAGGTAACACTAACTATAGCTGTTTGGTACCTCCACCTATAATTCATTGCATTATTTAAACCTATTCTAAAATCATAGAATATTGGGTTGCAAGAGACCTCAGGAGGTCATCTAGTCCAATCCCCTGTTCAAAGCAGGACCAACACCAACTAAATCATCCCAGGCAATGCTTTGGCACACTGGGCCTTAAAAACCTCTAAGGATGGAAATTCCACCACGTCCCTAGGTAACCCATCCCAGTGCTTCACCACCCTCTTAGTGAAATAGTGTTTCCTAATATCCAACCTAGACCTCCCCCCACTGCAACTTGAGACCATTGCTTCTTGTTCTGTCAGTTCTCAAGGAAGTGGTACTTTTTTATGTATGGGGGTGGGAATAAACGTCTCTCTTGTCTGGCTGCAGAATCCAAGATGAGACAACTCAAAGTGGACACTGAGTATGATTGGACACCAGCATGTGGGCCAGTGGCTTTGAGTTACACACATTCTCTAAGTAAAAGAGTGACCAGAAAAAGATTTTGTGGTTTAGTTTTCCACACTGGAATTTCATTTTCAGAGGAATAATTTTATGCCTGCCATTCATTGTGCCCCTGTTCTTTGTGGGTGCAACATTGCTGATGCAATGAAATACCGGTGTAAAGTTGTGCCAACAAAAGTAGAAGACCGGTTTAAAAACAGAAACACAAAAGTCCGGCTTCTTGATAGATTTAGAACAAGGCTACGACCGACCAAAAACAGAACGAAAAAACACACACTACATTCTTTCCTGAGATAGAGTAGGGATGCCCACACTCACGCATACGAAAACTAAGGAAACATGTCTAGTGAGAAAAGAACTAAGCAGTTTCATTTGAGAACTTGAATCCAGAGCTATGGATAGCTGGAGTTCTGAATTGGATTTACTTGTATATAAGCTTTTATAGTAGCTTTTGCCATATTATCTATTCATCGTTCATATTTGAACTATGTACAAATTGTAAACAAAGGAGTCTAGGACTAAGTATACACCCAGAAATTGCACCACATTTCACTAAATCTGTTTCTAAATTCACCCAGTATCCACACCAGGGATAGTGCCAATTTAATTCTTGAATCAGTTGGAGTGCAATATTGATTACCTTAATTCGGTAAGAAGCTATTGCCATTTTTTCCCTTCCAGCAAGGAATTAACTCACTCCAGAAATAAAAAAAAAAAAAAAAAAAAAAAAAGAACGAGGAATAGTCCTCGATCTTTTTTGCTGATACAGACTAACACGGCTACCACTCTGAATCCAATCCTTCTTGATCTCTCAAAGCCACAACATTAGTTTGATTGAGCTATTCTAATCTCCATGCATACTAATTTTAGAAGTTTTCTACTCAAAAGAGAAATGTAGATTTCTGGGGGTTGCGGGAGCACTTTTCTTCTGAATAATAATAATCATAATCATAATCATAAAAATCAGGGATTTATCATTTTCTATATGTTTCTGCTTCAGAAAAGTAATATGGAAAGAGACAAATGTTGGTGTCTTATCAAAAGAAAGAGAAACCTCTTGCTGCCATCTATGGGCTGAGGTCAATTATGAGCTGCTAACAACATTCCAATGGATTTGATGATTAAGCAATGCAATTGTTGTATGAAAAAACTACACTAATGTTTACGTAGAGTAGAAGGAAGTAAATGCAATACATGTTAAAGAACACCAGAAGGAACCTGGGGGGCAGGGTGGGGGGGGAAGGAATATAAAACAACTAGGTATATTTTTGTGAATTTGCAAAATAAAAGTCTCTTGGTTCAATTCCACTAACTTATTGCTTGTTTCAGTCAAAATAAAGCAGAAGCCTGGCCATTGGGTCTCACCGACATGCTCAGGGCCTGATTACCAAATTTGGGGTCAGGAAGGAATTTTCTGCAGGGTCAGATTGACAGAGACCCTGAAGGATTTCAACTTCCTCTGCAGCATGGATCATGGGTCACTTCAGGAACTCAATCAGAGGTTATGGGTCTATTGCATGAGTGGGTGGGTGAGGTTTTCTATGGCCTGAAATGTGCAGGTGGTCAGACTAGATGATCATGATGGTCCCTTCTGACCTTAAAATCTAGGAGTCTAAGAGCAATGATGCTGTACAATCATCAGCAACAAAGAATGCAAATCAATTATAGATTTGTTTGTTAGACAAAACAGATTTTCTGAGTACCATGGTATTACTATGTAAAGAAGACCATGACACTGCAATTAAAAAATAAAAACAGCAAACTCAGACTAGAATTGTGGTTGCATAAAAGTCTTCCTACATAATATCACACAGAGATGTAGTCCTTATCCTTGACTGAAGGGCAAAATTATTTTTCTAAGAGATATTTCACCTTGAAGACTTTACATTCTAAGAGCCAAGTTTTGCCCCTAAACAATTCCCACTGAAACTATGGAATTTGTGCAACTCTAAGAACAAAGTTTGTCCCTAAATAACCTCATGAACAAAAACATTATTAGAAATATTACTAGAGCTAGTGTAACTGTTGTTGCAAGTAACTTCTTCAAGGAATGTGGCAGCTCTTTGAATACAATATGTTTGCATTCATAAAGTTTAGTTAGGCCTGTTGCCAGTTGTCAGAAAGCAGATAATATTTGTTTATCTCTAATATTCCAGAGTTTTCATTTATAGAAAAATGAGAATCAGATTCAACAAAATATCATGTGCTTAGTTAGTTTTCATTTTTCAAATGTTGTTGCACTGTCATCCTAGCTCTTAGTTTCTCTACTAGTGATCATCCCCACCACAGTATAGTTATTAGATGTCTCGTTCTACAGAAATATCTTCTACTTTTTCTAGTCTTCTGTAAAAAACATTTATATATATATTACTTATCTCTAGAAATATTTGTTAAAGTTTAACAACCAAAAAATATCTGCCCCCTTAACAAAATGACAAATCCAATATCTAAAAATGTGATATTCTCTAGCAGAAATTGTTTTGAGGAATTGATGATACCAAATATGCAAGTAAGCAGCTATATTTCTAGCTCTGGGCCATGTAATGTCTCCAATACTCTTAGAGAATCCACATAATAGAATCATAGAATATTAGAGTTGGAAGAGACCTCAGGAGGTCATCTAGTCCAACCCCCTGCTCAAAGCAGGTCCAATCCCTAATAAATCATCCCATCCAGGGCTTTGTCAAGCCAGGCCTTAAAAACCTCTAAGGATGGAGATTCCACCACCTCCCATGGTGGAATCTCCAGTGCTTCACCACCCTCCTAGTGAAATAGTTTTTCCTAATATCCAACCTAAACCTCCCCCAATGCTACCTGAGACCATTGCTCCTCTTTCTGTCGTCTGCCACTATTGGGAACAGCCTAATTCCATCCTCTTTGGAACCCCCCTTCAGGTAGTTGAAGGCTGCTATCAAATCTCCCCTCACTCTTCTCTTCTGCAGACTAAATAAGCCCAGTTCCCTCAGACTCTCCTCGTAAGTCATGTGCCCCAACCCCCTAATCATTTTTGTTGCCCTCCGCTGGACTCTCTCCAATTTATCTACATCCTTTCTGTAGTGGGGGGCCTAAAATGGGATGCAACACTCCAGATGTGGCCTCACCAGTGCTGAATAGAGGGGAATAATCACTTCCCTCGATCTGCTGGCAATTCTCCTACTAATGTAGCCCAATTTGGCATTAGCTTTCTTGGCTACAAGGGTACACTATTGACTCATATCCAGCTTCTCATCCACTGTAATCCCCCCAGGTCTTTTTCTGCAGAACTGCCACTTAGCCAGTCGGTCCCCAGCCTATAGCAATGCATGGGATTCTTCTGTCCTGAGTGCAGGGCTCTGCAATTGTCCTTGTTGAACCTCATCACTATTACTGTTTCTGGATTGAGGACATTTTCTGACCTACACCACATTGTTTTTTAATTTAGAAAAACACATTAATTACAAGGATGTTTTTAAACTAAATCAATGCAGGCAAGGGAGGCACATAAAAAACAACAATTTTTCATGATAAATTACTACAGATCTCACAACAGACTCATTTATTTGAGGTTTGAATTTTAAATCAAGTTTAAAATCTTTGTCTGCCATTTGAATCCTAATTTAAGCTAGAATTAATCAATTCAGAAATAATTTAGATTGTATGCCCTGCCAGTCAACACAACTTGCTCTAGAGCCTAGCTTGGCCAGAGCATGTCAACGGCCAGTTTGCAACAAATCCTTATGCAAGCAAGGAGGGAGAATACACCAGGAGCTTATGCCCCTACTGTGTGATCCACATAGAGGGCCTTACATAATTGTTGGGTCTCTCCCTGTTGCAGATATTGAGGGATACGGAAATTGAGGTCTTCTTTTGAACATCGAATCCCCTATCTTAAACATTAAAAGAAATATACCGGTGCAGGGAAAGAGAAAAACAAGGCAAGGAAAAAAAAAACAACAACAACAAACAAACATATTCATGGCTGGTGCTAGAGAGCAACCCTTGCATTCATGAATACTCACACTGAAACAAATTGGACATTTTGTAACTACTCATTTGAGTAAGTTCTCATCAGTGTAAGAGTTGCCCAACCAAGTCCAAAGTTATAAAAATACACAATTAGGAATCTGATCCCTACAACTTTACTGATTTAGAACATTATTCCACAAATCTCACCACTGATTTCTTTGAAATGCACTTATGGAGTCAGGTGCTACTCAGTGTGAATAAGAATGGCACAATCAGTCCTTCAGAAGAAAGATAAGTTATTGTTTTAAAATTATATAAATCCCTGAGCTTCAGCTGCCATAAATCAGCTGGTATTCTAACTCCATATACTAGTATAATAGGTCAATGAAAATATTATATTTAGAAAACAAAAATAATATTGCAAGTTCACAAGTTGTTTGCTATTGTATTACATCTGAGAAATAGTATGGCATGTGTGAATAAAAGCTATCATAACATAAACAGATAATGGAGCAGAGTTTAGGTTCTATAGAAAAACTTAACTTTGACATTTCCCAATTTATTTCTCCCAATATTTAAATTGTGCTGCCTGAAAGGTATATAAAGGTTTATTGATGAAAGTACATATACTCACATGTACTGAATAAGGCAACATTTTGCTTACTGAATTTTGATGTTTCTGGGTAATGAAGATGTTCCTGGAGGAATATGATCTTTCTTCTTTAATATTTCAGAATATAACGGAATGACATGAAATAGAGTTATTTTTCTTAGCAGGCTAGAAGATATTTACAACTTATAGTAAAAATCTTCCAGCCAGAAATTTCAGAAAGCATTTTAAAATCACAGCTAGTCTTCAGAGAGAACAAAATGTTCATTACCTAAAGGAAAAAGCAAACAAACACCTTACAAGTTTAAAATTCTCATTCCAAATATCTTGATTCTTAATTCATTGCACAGCCATTCTGTGGGAGTTGGGGTGAACAACACTTGAAAGTTACTATAGGGATACTCAGGAGGGAAAAGAGGAATGTTCCCTTTAATATCATTAAAGTTAATTGCTATATGAATGCTTGTTGGAAAGACGAGTGGTAAAATAAGTATTGTGCTTAGACAATAGGGACTGAATTAGAGGGTTGACTTTTAGTGAACATACCCACAGAATCCTGTTATTTGCCCGTGTGTACTTTTGCATATCAATGATTTTCACTGAAGTTGTTCTTCTATCTATCTGTCTAGGCTCTCCTATTAGCACCTGTCATCATAGAAACTGAATGCCTCACAGTGATAAGGGCAAGAACAATATATGTCTTAATAAAAATGCAGACTAAAGGTACGTCTGCACTTCAAGTTGGGGAGTAATTTCCAGCTCAAGGAGACACTTGCACTAGCTCTGGTTGCATACTAAAAATACAATGTATCTTCAGTGGCCTGAAGGGATTACACCTGTGTTAATCCATTTTTAATTAGAAATATTGAATCCTTGCCAGACATTATGTCATTGTGTGGCCTTATTCCAATTGGTATCGGCTGCCAGGCATCAAATCGCAGCTGTGTATAGGCAACAGGCTGGGACCCCTGCCTGAGGGCTTGGAGTGCAGCTCCTGCAGTGCACTGTTTGCTAGGGTCATCAAAAATGCCTGTCATTGCCTGGATAAACTCTTTAAAGTGTTTGAGAAGAGAGTAAGGCCCCTCCAATAGTGGGGAAGCTCACCTCAATGCCTCTCCAGTAACTACGCTAATTGTAAGTCCTACTCAGAACCAGACTGTGGCATATGATAGTGGTCACAGTACAAACAGAAAGCAGCACTGTTTCAAGAATTCCTGGAATTTGGCATGGTCTCCAGTGAACTTGTCAGGTAGGGGGATGCTGGGTGTGGGGACAGTAGGTGTGAGGTTTAGGGGGGTGTCCCCAGTCACCACCAAGCAGCAGTACTGTCTTTCAGTGCAGCAACCTAGACCTTCAGTTCCTGTAAGGCCCCAACCAAGTCTACAAGGGTGAGCGGGATTCCTGCTGTTGTAATTCCAGAAGGAATTTCCATGTCGTTAAGCCTGCACACTCCCTGCATCTGGTCTTTTTGGGCTCCTCAAACTATGAACTGGCGAGGGTTGGGTGGTCAACACAGTGTGTGGAACAGGACCTTGTCTGATGGTTGTGCTGGCAGTTCTGAGTTGCGGCAAGTGAAGCTCCAGGAGTCAGGTACCAGACTGAGGGTGAAGCCAGAGTCAGGGTTGAGGAGCCAAGCCAAAAGTCAGAACTGGGACACCAAGCCCAAGTCAATGTCAAGAAGCCAAGCCATAGGTCAGAATTAGAGCCAAGATTGAGAGCGTGGCGGGGAAACAAAGACTAGACTGGAGTGGATAGGAATCAAGTCTGTAACAGGACTAGGACAAAATTAGATGAATGGCTGGAGGCAAGCCAGGGCAAGACTGCAACCAGGCTGGAGCTAGGATTAGAAGCAGGGAAAATGTTGAGCAGCTGCTGTGCTGCTGAGGCCAAGGCAAGGCCACAGACTCTCCTGGCCAAAACAGGAAGCACAACCACGTGGAGAAGGTTTGTTAGGTTGAGCTTTGCTGGTTTGCCTAGGAACCAGACAGCTTTGCTCCTGGCAGAGTTCCAACACCCCCAACAAAAAGCAAGTTTGTTTTTTCTAAACAAGAAAGGAATATTCAACTGAATGTCCCTAGCACAGCAGAGGAATATCTAGCACCAATCACCTCTACGCCTCAAACTCCCATCCACAGCTCTGCCCACTGAAGTCTACAAAAGTTCACTTGTATGGTAGTGCTCTAGAAGGGCATTCCCAGAGGGCAATGCTGTCATGGAGGGGATGCTACTGTATTCAGTGTGAAAAGAATGAGACTGTACTGTAGTGAGGCCTCTACATGCACAGCCTCATGAGCAGGACTCATAGATTTAAGGCCAGTAGGGACCATCATGATCATGTAGTCTGACCTCCTGCACATCACAGGCCATAGAACCTCACCCACCCACTCCTGTAATAGACCCATAACCTAAGGCTGAGTTACTGAAGTCCTCCAATCTTGATGTAAAGACTTCAAGTTACATAGAACCTACCATTTACACTAGTTCAAACCTGCAAGAGACCCATGTCCCATGCTGCAGAGGAAGGCAAAAAACCCCAAACAAACAAACTCAGAGTCTCTACTAATCTGACCCAGTAGAAAATTCCTTCCCGACACCAAATATGGTGATAAGTTAGACACAGAGCATGTGGGCAAGATCCACCAGCCAGACACCCGGAAAAGAATTCTCTGTAGTAACTCAGAGTCATCCCCATCTAGTGTCCCATCACTGGCTGATGGAGATATTTGCTATTTGCTGCTAGCAGTTGCAGATTGGCCATTCCTTGTCAAACTCACTATTGAAGCCAGTTAGGTTTTTTGCCCCCACTGCTTCCCTTGGTAGGCTGTTCCAGAGTTTAACCCCTCTGATGGTTAGAAACCTTTGTCTAATTTCAAACCTAAACTTGTTGATGGCTAATTTATAGCCATTTGTTCTTGTGTCAACATTATACTCCTGGAGGAATTCTGTGGAATTAATGCCCCCTACAGATTGATCCGCCCCCCCGCAGAATAATTGATTTTGAAGAGGTGGTAAAAGGAAGCTGTGAGAATGGTCTCATGCCGCTCCTGGGCAGTGGTCCCCAGTTTAGGACTCAAGAGTAGCCAGAAGAGACGTAAGTCACTGTCTCTTAGACTCATAGACTCATAGACTTTAAGGTCAGAAGGGACCATTATGATCATCTGGTCTGACCCCCTGCATGATGCAGGCCACAAAGCCGTCCCTACCCTTTCCCTTGACTCTGCTGTTGAAGTCCCCAAATCCTGTGGTTTAGAGACTTCAATTGGCAGAGAATCCTGCAGCTAGCGATCCCTGCCCCATGCTGCGGAGGAAGGCGAAAAACCTCCAGGGCCTCTGCCAATCTGCCCTGGAGGAAAATTCCTTCCCGACCCCAAATATGGCGATCAGTAAAACCCCGAGCATGTAGGCAAGAGTCTCCAGCCTGACCCTTGTAAGCCATTATACTGTTTACTTGCCATGGCACAGTATTCCTTTGACTAAAATCATGTTTTTCCATTAAACCATTCCCTCCATAAACTTATCTAGCTTAATCTTAAAACCAGACAGGTCCTTCACCCCCACCATTTCCCTTGGAAGGCTGTTCCAATATTTCACACCTCTGACGGTCAGAAACCTTCATCTAATTTCAAGCCTAAACTTCCCCACGGCCAGTTTATATCCATTCGTTCTCGTGTCCACATTAGTACTGAGCTGGAATAATTCCTCTCCCTCCCTGGTATTTATCCCTCTGATATATTTAAAGAGAGCAATCATATCCCCCCTCAGCCTTCATTTGGTCAGGCTAAACAACCCGAGCTCCTCTAGTCTCCTTTCATACGACAGGTTTTCCATTCCTCTGATCATCCTAGTGGCCCTTCTCTGTACCCGTTCCAGTTTGAGTTCATCTTTTTTAAACATGGGAGACCAGAACTGCACACAGTACTCCAGATGAGGTCTCACCAACGCCTTATACAACGGAAGCAGCACCTCCTTATCCCTACTAGATATACCTCGCCTAATGCATCCCAAGACCGCATTGGCTTTTTTCACCGCCACGTCACATTGTCAACTCATAGTCATCCTGCGGTCTACAAGGACCCCGAGGTCTTTCTCCTCCTCGGTTACTTCCAACCGATGCGTCCCCAGCTTGTAACTAAAATTGTTGTTGGTCATCCCTAAATGCATCACCTTACACTTTTCACTATTAAATTTCATCCTATTTCTGATACTCCAATTAACAAGGTCATTCAAGTCTTCCTGCAGAATATCCCTATCCTCCTCCAAATTGGCAATACCTCCCAGCTTCGTGTCATCCGCAAACTTTATCAGTCCACTCCTACAATCGGTTCCGAGGTCAGTAATAAATAGATTAAGTAAAATGGGTCCCAAAACCGAACCTTGAGGAACTCCACTGGTGACCTCCCTCCAACCTGACAGTTCACCCTTCAATACGACCCGCTGCATTCTCCCCATTAACCAGTTTCTTATCCACCTCTGGATTTTCATATTGATCCCCATCTTTTCCAGTTTAACCAATAATTCCTCATGCGGTACAGTATCAAATGCTTTACTGAAATCAAGGTATATTAGGTCCACCGCATTTCCCTTATCTAATAAGTCCGTTACTTTCTTGAAGAAGGAGATCAGATTGGTTTGGCATGATCTGCCCTTCGTAAAACCATGTTGTAATTTGTCGCAATTGCCATTGACCTCAAGGTCCTCAACTACTTTCTCTTTCAGAATTTTCTCCAGGACCTTGCACACTACAGATGTTAAACTAACAGGCCTGTAGTTACCCGGGTCACGTTTTTTCCCTTTCTTGAAAATAGGAACCACATTAGCTATTCTCCAGTCTAACGGAACCACCCCTGAGTTTACAGATTCATTAAAAATTATCGCTAAGGGGCCTGCTATTTCCCGTGCCAGTTCCTTCAGTATTCTCGGATGAAGATCATCCGGTCCGCCCGACTTAGCCCCATTAAGGTGTTCAAGTTTGGTTTCTACCTCGGATACTGTAATCCCCCCTCCTGTATCCCCCCCGTCATGCTGTTAGTATTCCTAAACCCTTCATTGGCCTCATTAAACACCGATGCAAAATATTCGTTAAGATATTGCGCCATGCCTAGATTATCCTTAATCTCCTCTCCAGCTATAGTCTTCAGCGGTCCCACTTCTTCTTTCTTTGCTTTCTTCCTATTTATATGGCTGTAAAACCTCTTACTATTGCTTTTAATTCCCCTCGCAAGGTCCAACTCTACACGGCTTTTGGCCTTTCTCACTCTATCTCTACATGCTCTGACTTCACTAAGGTAAGTTTCCTTACTGATCCCTCCCCTCTTCCACTCTTTGTACGCTTTCTGTTTTTTCCTAATCGCCCCTTTGAGACGGTCGCTCATCCAGCTCGGTCTAAATCTCTTGCTTACTAACCTTTTTCCCTTTTTCGGGATACAGGCCTCCGACAGCTCATGCAGCTTTAACTTAAAGTAATCCCAGGCATCATCTGCCTTTAGATCCATTATTACGTTTGCCCAATCCACTCCCCTTACCAGTTCTCTTAATTTGTTGAAATTAGCCTTTCTAAAATTATAAACCCTAGTCTTTGATTTAATTCTGTTACTCCTTCCATTTGGTTTAAACCGAATTAGCTCATGATCACTGGAGCCCAAGTTGTCCCCTACAACCATTTCCTCAACCAGGTCCTCACTACTCACCAAAACCAAATCCAAAATGGCCTCCCCCCTCGTCGGTTCAGCTACCACTTGATGAAGGAATTGATCAGCAAGCACATCTAGGAACTTCTGAGCCCTATTATTGCTACTAGCGTTTATTCCCCAATCTATATCTGGGAAGTTAAAGTCCCCCATAATTACACAGTTCCTATTAGTATTTACTTCCCTAAACACATTAAATAGTTCTTTATCCATATCCTGGGTTGATCCTGGTGGTCTATAGCACACCCCAAGCACTATCCCCGGAGGGTCTCTAGTAGTTCTTTTACCCAGTGTAAGTATTGCCCAGACGGACTCTGTCTTATCTATTCCATCAACTATTATTTCTTTACAGCTTATGTCATTATTGACATACAATGCCACCCCCCCCACCTTTACTTTTGTCCCGTTTTTTTCTAAACAGTGCATACCCTTCCATACCTGTATTCCAGTCGTGACTGCCGTTCCACCATGTTTCAGTTATTCCTACGATATCCGGTTTCAATTCTCGGACCAAGAGTTCCAATTCCTCCATTTTGTTACCTAGGCTTCTCGCATTGGTGTATAAACATCCTAATGTATCTCGTTTAGCCTGTCTTCCCTTAGTAACGCAATATGCTACAGACCTCTTTGTGTTCGTCCCCCCTCTCCTTCTTATGTCCAATCCCATCTCCCCCTCTATATCTCTTCTTACCTCATCACTTGCCTTTTCAATGTTGGAATCTGGCGTGGAGATTAACTGTACATCTCCCAACCGTCTTCCCCAACTTCCTAGTTTAAAGCTCTTTTGATAGCTCTTGGGGGAGCAGGGGCAGGGCTGGGTGTGCACACAAGATTTTATCCCTCTCGCTCGCTATTATGGGGCACCCAGCAGGGAGGGGCAGGTCTCCAGGGTGTTTCTGGGGGGCCCCAGCCCTTGCACTGTGTCAGGGTAAAAAGGAGCTTGTTGGCTCTGTGCTCAGTTAGATTCAATTCTCTATAGTAACTGTCTTCCAGTGGATGCAGCTGAGAGGAACCACCACCATGCAGCTGGATGCAGCTCCCTGAACGCAGGTCTTCACTACGGAGGCGGGGGGGGGGGGGTCGATTTAAGATATGCAAATTCAGCTACGCAAATAGCGTAGCTGAATTCGACCTATCGGAGCCGACTTACCCTGCTGTGAGGACGGTGGCAAAATCGACCTCCGCGGCTCCCCGTCGACGGCGCTTACTCCCACCTCCACTGGTGGAGTAAGAGTGTTGATTCGGGGATCGATTGTCGCGTCCCGACGAGACGCGATAATTCGATCCCCGAGAGATCGATTTCTACCCGCCGATTCAGGTGGGTAGTGTAGACCTAGCCACAATCTGGGACCTATTTTATCTTGACCCAGTCCCCAGTATACTCTAGAGCAGTCTCTCTATGCTGTTCCAAAATATGCCAGCTGCTGGGTCACCAGTGATCATCTTCAGCTGGTGACCCACCATCATCAACACAGTGGCATGCTCTGACCGTGCCCCTTTCCCCTCCTTGTTTCCTTTGTAGGGATTGGCATAGGAACTGCCTGTCGAGTACTCAGGATTCTTACACATCAAGGGAATCCTCACCTAGGAAGATCTATGTGCTTTCTGACTTTTTTTCCTGTGCCAAAGTGGCACAAATGGGCTAGATTACAGCTCAGGATCTATTTTATGGACCCATTAAAAAAAAGATTTTGAGGGCAAATAAAATGTTAGAACTATTAACATGAACTAACTTTGATCTTTTCCCACTTTACTTCATATAAAGTGCACTAACATGTTTTGTGTACATATTGTTTTGTAGGAAGAACTGAGAATTTTAAGTGCAGATTTGTTTGATAGTAACAAATTCCCTGACCCCTGCACATATGCACCTTTTGAAGGAGGAAGTTGAAAATCTTTAAGGGATGGTCTTATTTCTGAGTCTTTTGATGTGTGTGTGCACATCAGAACTCCTGCTGTGTGAGAAGCGAGGCTCAGCATAAAAACCTTATAGTGTACTATTAAATTAAGTTGGTCAGGACATGTTTATAAAGCAGTTGATAAAATTTCAGGACAAAATACTTCCCAAAGTAGCCAGCCAGGTCCGGATGAAGTTACCAAAGAGCAAAGGGATATTCATTCTTTTGCACAATGTGAATGGCCTTCATATCATGCATCAAAATTGGTTACATCAGCTTCTTGTGCTAGAGAATTCTCTGCAAAACTGCATGTGGATGGGGACAATTAATTTGCATATCCTGCAATGTTGTTCTCAGTCATAACTGGTGGTCTGTAATTGTGGATCATGTTTGCATAAAAATCCCCCACAAACTGAAGGAACATATGGCTCAAGAAGATGAGAGAAACAAATGTCAGAAGACCATTACAAGCACATTGAAAAACAATACAGAGGTGGAGAAAAAACATGTGGAGGTGAGTGGAAATAAGATAATTTTATAATACAGAAATCATGCAAGTGGCTTAGAAGAGGCATAGCAATGAGGTCTCTTTACTTGCTCTGAGGTCTTGAATAGACAGCTTAGTTTTAAAGCTTTTTGTAGAGTGGTGACTGTGGTCAGTTTTTTGTTAATATAATAATAATACTCTCTATATTATGTAACTTTTGCACTTTCACATGATGTTTTACAGTTGATTATAATATAATAATGCAGTTTTGTTATTCAGTGAGTGTCTCCTTGGATAGAGGCATAAACCAAATATCTAAATACTGCTAAATATACATATACACACACCCATTATCATTTGCTATAAATCTAAACTAATAAAAAACTAAACAAATAAAAAATAACACAAATAGAAGGATTAATATAAGATTAAAGATGTTATAAGGATAGTAAACATTTGTGCTCACTCAAGACTTCTCTAAAACATCTTCTATTTTCAGATTTGTACAGCCTGGGTGTAGACAATAGCAGGTGCCAACTTGCCCTTGTCAAAGGGTGAACATCACCTGTGAGAGAATTTCTTGACGGCAGGGTCGGAAAGGTCGTGCGATTCCTGGTAGGACACAACTGACCGAGGCATATCTCCTCAATATATGTTCCATTCTATGCATCCGAAGAAGTGGGCTGTAGCCCACGAAAGCTTATGCTCTAATAAATTTGTTAGACTCTAAGGTGCCACAAGTACTCCCGTTCTTTTTGTGGATACAGACTAAAACGGCTGCTACTCTGAAATCTGTTACCTGAAGTGTATCTCGAAGAAAAGGAACACTTAAAACTGAAACTTAAAGACAAGAAAAATCGCTGTTATCTTTGATGAATGTTGTGATGATGAGGCTAAATAAGAACACAAGGATCAGTTCTGAATGTACTGTTTGCACCATTAGAACCTGATTGCATTGGGCATGTTAACTCCCTTTTGGTTGACACAGAATTTTTAGATGTTGTTAATCACTCTACTGGTTCACAGGCTGTAGTCAAAGCAGTAAATAAGTACCAGAGTGATTATGAAAATATTCTAGTAATTGATACTGACAATGGTAGTTACATGAAAAATAAAAGACATTTGATTCTGTTTCCTACATTCTACAAACAGTGTAGAACTGTGGTGGGCAACCTGCAGCCTGTCAGGATAATCCACTGGTGGGCCGCAAGACAGTCTGTTTACATTGGCACGGCTGCCCGTACCTCCCAGTGGCTGCGGTTTGTCATTTCCAGAATATGGGAGCTGTGGGAAGCAGTGGCTGGCATGTCCCTGCAGCCCATGCTGCTTCCCGCAGCTCCCATTGGCCAAGAATGGTAAACTGCAGCCACTAGGAGCTGCGAGCAGCTATGGATGGTCATTGTAAACAAACTGTCTCGCGGCCCACCAGTGGATTACCCTGATGGGCTGCATGCAGACCGCGGGCTACAGGTTGCCCACCACAGTTCTACACTGTTTCCAAATTCTGTGCATATCACCTGTTTGACACATATTGTTAACTTAATTGGTGAATCATTCAGAAAGCCTTTTCAGATGGTTGATACATTTGTAAAGTGCTTCAAAAACATATTGTATGACTCTGGTAGTAGGAAAGTGAGTTACCTCTCTTTCAGGAACCAAAAACTACAAGAGGAGTCTCCGGATGCCAAAGCATCAATGCCTAGTAGCCTAGGTGAAACATGCTGGTACAGCTGATTCCATGCTGTTCAGCATCACTAAGAACTTTCAGTTCTACGAAGAGTTCTTTAATGAATAGTGCAACAGCAGCTCCCCAGTTTCTGTGCAAATTATTTGGAAAATGCTGAATGACTCAACTCAGTTTGTATTGTTGAAAGAACAGATCACTTTTCTAGCAAAGAAATGTGAATAAATTCTGTTTACATCTGGTGTTTGAGAGAAGGCAACCTTGCACGGTTAAAGCATTTGACCTTCTGGAAGAACTGCAGATATATTTCAGTTCACATCTAGAGCTCCCTTCAGAGTTTTTCAAATTTAGGGGGGGCAGAAAATGTATCTCCTGTTAAAAGACTTGCCTGTCTAGATCTTTTTAAAGAGGCATTCCATGAAGTTTCTGAAAAGCTTGACAAAATGTGTGTCATTTGGACAACCAGGTCTAATTTTTCTAAAGGCTTGTAGGTTATTTGATCCTCATCATGTTTATATCCTGCCAGAACACTGAGTATTTTCAAGCTATACTTGGTTTTTCTGAGGTACCTGAACAGGAGCTAAAACTGTACGGGGAAAAGATTGTGCCTGAACCTATTAAAGGTCAAGTTGTTTTTGTAGACCTCCAAGTGTTTTGGCTTTCAGTGAAAGAGATAATTCCAAATATCACTAAACTGGCCTGGAATTGAGGAAACGGGGTCTCAAACTCTGCAGATTCACAGAGAAGTTTTTCACTGTACAATTCGATCCTTTCAGCCAGAAGAAATCACTAAGTGTGAAAAACTTGAAAGCTCTTTGTTTTCTCTACAATAATTTAAATGAAAATACTGGATTGTACTGAAATTCAGGACAATGATTGGCAAAAATATATAGCCTAGATAGGTGAAAATGCTGAGCAGTTTTGACTTCCATTTTTATTTTACTGTTTAGTCATCTGTAATGTAATTTAAATGAAAATGCAGGATAACAACTGAAATGCAGGGTATTGTTTACCAAGTATTTGGAACTTAACTTTCATATATTCAGGAAATGTTGAGAACTTATTGTGACTTCTTTCTGCATTGTAGTTTAATTAAGTTGTCAAAATAACACTGCTCTACAGCCAAAATGCGTCTGAAATAAATGTAGTCAAACTTTACTAATTCTGGGTCACTGAGAACGAAAATGATGCTTAAAATTGTTGATTGGCTCTAGTTTTCAAGGTATGCTATTGGGTCAGTATATACGACCTTGACTTGGGAATGGCGGAGGATAAGTGAGTTATAAAGGGAAGGGATCTCAATTTAAACCAGAAATGACTAAAATACATCTTTGACTGGATCTATGAATAAATCTATGACTGGGTTTGGACAGTACTTGCTTTATAGGCAAAACAATGAATGATGCAATCTGAAGCTGGTATTGCGTCATACATGATATGAATTGCATCATGTTATTACTAGAAGTCATGGATGATGCAATCATAATGAAGCTTACATCATTCTGCTGAACAAATTGCCCTATATCAGCTCTAGAAATCAATTATTTGTCAGTGTTTGATTTTGCAAAGGGACACATTTCTGTTTAGCCAAAGCGAGCAGAGATGCCTCGTACTTGTGTGAACAGTGCAGATAACTTCTGCTATGTTTGTGGTGAAGTGACTTTTGCATCACAAAAGTGCAGTATAACCACTATGGTTAAGAAATCCTATCACCTTTATTTTGGCTGCAAAATTGGAGATCAGGACAAGAGGTGGGCCCCACACATATGCTGCAACACTTGTGCAACAAATCTTCGCCTGTGGTTGAATAGGAAAAGGAAATCTATGCCTTTTCAGTGCCAATGATTTGGAGAGATCCAACAGATCATACCAGCAATTGTTACTTCTGCATGGTGCCTCCAGTTGGGAAAGGTGTGTCAAAGAAGAAAAAGTGGACTGTGCATTATCCAAACATTCCATCAGCTATACACCCAGTACCCCACGGAGAACGATTGCCGGTTCCTGATGCACCAGAATCATTCTCACTTGAGTCAGACGAGGAAGAGGAAGAAGATGAAACTTCTGGTCCTGAACCATCAATGTCACAGGACCCACATTTTCTCCCATCCTCCTCCTCTGAACCACACCTCATAACACAAGATGAACTGAATGACCTTGTCAGGGATTTGGAACTACCCAAGAGTAAGGCAGAGCTGTTGGGCTCCAGACTACAGCAGTGGAATCTCATGGCAGGAGATGTTAGGGTTTCCATGTTACGTGACCGTCAAAAGGATCTTCTCCCATTCTTCTTCATGGAAGGTGATTTTGTAGCCTGCAACATCATCGATGGTGTGATGGCAGCCCTCAACATAGTTCACGATCCAGATGAGTGGAGACTATTCATTGAGTCATCGAAGTCGAGTCTTAAAGCTGTTTTACTGCATAATGGCAATGTTTTGCCATCAATTCCAGTTGGCCATGCAGTCCATATGAAGGAAACCTATGACAACATGAAACAACTTTTGAGGTGCATAAACTATGACCAACATCAGTGGCAGCTTTGTGGCGATTTGAAGGTTGTTGCTCTCTTGCTTGGTCTGCAGACTGGATACACAAAGTACTGCTGTTTTCTCTGCGAATGGGATAGTCGTGCAAGAGATTCCCACTACATCAAGAAAGATTGGCCACTCCGACAGTCATTGGAGCCTGGGAGGAAAAGTGTTCAGCATCCACCACTTGTTGAATCAAGGAAGATTTTGTTACCACCCTTACACATCAAGCTGGGTCTGATGAAGAACTTTGGCAAGGCCTTTGACAAAACACAAGCAGCTTTCAAGTACCTCCATGGAAAATTTCCAAGGTTAAGTGAAGCTAAGATAAAGGAAGGTGTCTTTGTTGGTCCTCAGATTCGTGAACTTCTTCGAGATGATGCATTTGACCATGCACTGCGTGGCAAGGAAAAGACAGCATGGAAAGCCTTCCAGTTAGTGGCAATAAATTTTCTCGGAAACAACAAGGCAGACAACTACAGGTTGTTGGTGGAAAACCTCCTCAAGGCATACAAAAGCCTTGGTTGCAACATGTCACTAAAGATACATTTTTTGCACTCTCATCTAGATTTTTTTCCACCAAACTGCAGAGCAGTGAGCGATGAGCACGGCGAGCGATTTCACCAGGACATTGCAACAATGGAGAAACGCTATCAGGGCAAATGGAGCCCATCAATGCTTGCAGACTATTGCTGGACAGTGACAAGAGATGCTCCATTTAATGAATACAAGAGACTAGTCAACAAGCGCCGAGTAGACACTGAATAGGTCTAAACTATGTACATAATAGTTTTTTGCCTTTTGTTTCATAATACATTTTATTTATATAACCCTTTTACTGATTTTTAAAGTGTTACATAAACAGGACAGGTGAAATATTATCATGTAAAGCAACCATAAACATATGCAAAGACCTAGGTTTACAATTTATGATTAAAACTCTACTATCTACACAATATACATAGACATAAAATGTAAAAACTTAAATATCTTAGAAACAGTAGCCAATCACTTGTTTTAATTGTCATATTTGAATTCAGCACATCAAAATACATAATAAATAGCACATTTTATCTCTGAAGCAGACGACTTCTCAAAAATTGTAGACCAGTGTAATTGAAACTGGCATAAGAATATTGTGTTATTTTGACAACTAAAATATGCCAAACTTTGCAGAATTTTTAAATAGTGTCCACTGAATTAATTTTTGGCAAATAATTTCTCCAGGAGTAACATTGGTGCTTAACTTAAATAACTTCTCTCCCTTCCTGGTCTTTATCCCTCTGATGTATTTATAGAGCGCAGTCATATCTCTCCACAAAACTTTCTTTTGGGAGGCTAAACAAGCCAAGCTCTTTGAGTCTCCTCTCATTCCTTTTGTCATCTTAGTAACCTTCTCTGCACCTGTTTCAATTTGAATTAATCTTTCTTAAACATGGGAGATGAGAATTGCACACAGTATTCCTGCTGAAGTCCCATCAGTGCCTTCCATAATGGTACTAACACTTCCCTACTGGAAATACCTCACCTGATGCATCCTAGGATAGCATTAGCTTTTTTTCACGGCCACATCACATTGGCAGCTCACAGGCCTCCTGTGATCAACCAATACACCCAAGTCTTTCTCCTCCTCTGTCACTTCCAACTGATAAGTCCCCAGCTTATAGAAAAAAATCTTGTTGTTAGTCCCAAAGTGCATGACCCTGCACTGTTAAATTTCATCCCATTTCTATTGCTCCAGTTTTCTAGGTCATTCAGATCTTCTTGTATGATATTCCAGGCTTCCTCTGTATTGTCAATCCCTCCCAACTTTGTGTCATCTGCAACTTTTATTATCACATTCCCACTTTTTGTGCCAAGGTCATTAATAAAAATGTTAAAATAAGATTGGTCCCAAGACCAATCCCTGAGGGACTCCACTAGCAACCTCCACTCTGACAGTTCACCTTTCAGTATGACCTTTCAGCTCCCCTTTAATCAGTTCCTTATCTGCCTGTTTTCATATTAATCCCCATCTTCTCCAATTTAACTAATAATTTGCCATGTAGATCTCTATTAAATACCTTACTGAAATCCAAATAGATTAGATCTACTTCATTTCTTTTGTCGAAAAAAATCAGTTTTCTTAAATGAGGAGATCAGATTGGTCTGACATGATCTACCATTTGTAAAACAATGCTGTATTTTATCTTTGCATGCAATTGAGGTCAATCTTACAGGCCTGTGGTTTTCCAGATCACATTTTTTTCCCCTTTCTTAAAAATAGGAACTATATTAGCAACTCTCTAGCCATAAGGTATGACGCCCAAATTTACAGCTTGATTATTTGTCCTTGTGATGTCACTGCCCAGTGAATAGCTGCTACCACCTAGTCTGGTAACTCTCTTAGATGGGCAAGTTAAATTTCTTTAAAAACAAACAAACAAACAAAAACCCAGGAAATCTCATTTTTTAAATGAATGTGTTAATAGCTATTTTCCGTATATTTTTAAAATGCTTTGTTCATAGAGTTGCCAAGAGTACAAACAAACAAAAATTGAAAAAAATTCTAATAAAGCTAGAATCAGAGGCATTATTTTACTCTCTTGTATATCCCCTACAGGATGTGTATTGTTTGTAAGCCATTCCCAAGATTAGAAAGCCCTTCTTTCTCTCTACAAAAGGAGTGATTCCCTTCCCCCCCTTCTCAAAAGCTTATGAGTATTGCTTTATGTAGGATACTTTTTGCTCAGCTTTAGCTATGTGGTGAATAGTGTAATAGGTATATAAATGTATTGACAGCTCCTTTCCATTTACTCTGATTCTGAGACAAAAGTTTCAGCCAAAAGTATGCAAGTGTCAATTCTGGCCCTATAATGTATTAATCTGGTGTGAGGTCTCCCATACCTCAGTCATATCACCCAACACACATTACTACCAAAACTACATGAATGACAGGTGTTTCTATTTGGATGGGAAAACTGGGGTTGGGTTAACAAGTACATATGAAGTATAGCTTTGTTAAGTGATGCCAAGCCCGTAAAGTCAAAATTCTACAGGGCCTGATCCAAAAAATCCCACTGAAGTTATTGAGACTACATTTATGATCTTCAGTGGATTGTGTATCAAGCCCATATTGTTTGGCTGACAATCCCACCACATTTTTGTGGCCATATTTTAACAAGTGTTCAGAAATCAACAACTCCAATTATTAATAAGAGCTGCTAGATGCTGAGCACTCCCATTTACTTTAACAGGCTTTGGATAGGCTCTATAGCCTATTTTTTTTTCTGAAAGTGACAAAAGTGTGTTAATGGGAGCAGCTGAGTAGTGAGCACTTGTGAAAATCTGGCTACTGGTGTCCAGTTGTACAGCTAGCAAATGTGCGGCAGGTATGGCAATAGCCAGTAATGAATTAAGAAATCTAAAACATTTAAGAATTAAATTATTTCAGTCAAGACTTCACATTATGTAACTGACAAGAGCTTGGGATAAGTATTGGATAAATTGAAATAAACAAACAAGTTGAACAGAAATGGATGTGACTGGAAAATGGGATCAGAAAAATTCAGATTCGACCACTGCTTCCAAACCCAACAATTCTCTGATTAAAGGGACACTGTCAATTTAAAATCTAGTCAGTTTTAAAAATGTAGTTAGTGTTTCAGTTACTACACCTGCTGCTGACTCCACCTGCTAACGATTGTGGTTTTACCATCTCAATTTTTTTTATTTTTAAAAATGTTTTTCTCACTTGTATGAAAGATCTTCATAAACAACGAAGAAAACAGACTATGCAAAGACTTCAGTGAGACTACTTGCTCATGTAAAGTTACTCATGTAACTCATGATTAAACCCTAGCTGACAATACAGGGAAAACAGTGATACACCCCATACCATGACATGCACATAGAAAACAAAGATCAGACATCTTTGACTCTACTTTCTTTTAGCTGTCAATATCTGAGATGCTACTTGTACCAATAGTAGGTACAATTTTTTTTCCAAACAGAAGTGTGATTTTTAAATTAAGCGTGTCCTTTTAAAAGTTTTATTTCTGTTTCAGCTTTTGCTTGGGAAAATTTTCAGTGAAGTTAAAGATTGATCCACTGAAAATAGAACATCCTGATCAACCCTGCAAGGAGATAATTTTAGTATCTGAGAGCCCCAAGGACAACTGAACAGCAGCCAATGATTCTTCTCCACAAAAGGATATGAATGAAGCATGTTGATGCATTTCACTATGACTTGAGGAACTTTTATAATGCAAATACTCAGGAGCAAAAAACAAACATGAAACATGGGACCAAGTTAAAATTGGATTTACTGCTGTGATTGGTAGCTTTACTTTGTACTATGGCTTTATAGTTAAGGTGATGATTATATTTAAGGAACCATCTGGTTGCGCATTAGGGAACAGCATGTTTTTTTATAAAGTACAATATATTTCATTTGGAATAGGTTAGCTACTGATATGTAGACAACATGATTCAGCTATTTTAAAGGACATATGTTCTAGCTAGAAATGTTACTTTAGTGGGAAAGTAACTTTATTTCTCCCCCTCACTACTACTAGATTATTTTTAATCAAAATGACTAGCATCAAGGTTAGAAATGTCAAATTAAAACTAAGTCATTCTGAAAAAGTCCATTGATGGTCTTAACACTGTATTTTTGTGTGTGGAAGTGTTAGAATGTATATATTCAGTGCCCTTCAGTTGTTCCTAACAGCATGTGTTTAACTTCACATTGTATACACATAAAAGACTTTGAAAATTTGATCCAGAAATCTTTCAGAACTAGAAAATGTTAAAGGAGTGAAATACATATGCATTGCCCTTATAACTCAAGGTACCCTACATTTTCCTTTTCTTTGGTGGTGACAACTGCAGCTTTTTTCATTGAAACATTCTGAAGAGTGCCACCTCTGCATTATGACTTCAATGGTGTGTTTTGTAACAACAACAGAACCTCGTGAAAATGTCCCTGCAATGGTGCCTTTCAGAGAGCATTTTCTAGAATTTATTGACATTGATGATATTACAGGAGCTGGTATGACAAATGTGCTTCTTAAAAAGCTGGAAGATACAGGAATTGTGGTAGCTGACATGAGAGGTCAGGGCTATGATAATGGTGCCAACATGAGAGGAAAGAATAGAAGAGTGCAGACACGGATCCGAGAGTTAAATCCTCGAGATTTTTTGGTCCCATGCAGTTCTCATTCATTGAACTTGGTGATCAGTGATGCAGCATCAGCTTTTAGTGAGGCTGCTGTTTTTTAATGTAATTCAAAGCATCTATGTATTTTTCTCTGCATCAACTCATCAATGGCAAATTTTGAAGCAACATCTGGGAACATCCTCTCTGACACTGAAACCACTGAGTGTCACATGATGGGAAAATCGAGTGGAGGCGATAAAGCCTAACAAACACCAAATTGGGAAGATAGATGATGCCATAGTTGCCATTATGGAGGATAATGCTATAACAGGAACTATTCATGGGAGAACAGTGACAGAGGGAAATGGAATCACCAGAAACATATATAACTTCAAATTTCTGTGTGGCTTAGTCTTGTGGCATGACATACTGTTTGAAATAAATGTTGTAAGCAAGTGACTCCAAGGTGTTGACCTTGATATATCTGGAGCAATGGAACAACTGGACAAAGCAAAGTCATACCTACAGTCTTACCAGTCAGATGAGGGATTTCAAAACATTCTGAAAAGTGCACAGAAGTTGCCAGAGGAACTTCACACTGAAACTATTTTCCCAACCATTCAAGAATACAGGAGTCACCAAAGAAGAAGACATTTTGATTACGAGGCATCGGATAATCCCATAAGAGGACCCCAAACAACAATTCAAAGTTGAATTATTTAACCAGATGCTAGGTTGTGCAATACAGTCAGTTGAAGAATGTTTCATGCAGCTCAAGGAGCACAGCAATATATTTGGGATGTTGTATGATATTCCCAAACTCCTCACTATACCTGAAGAAGACCTACACCACCAATGCAGGGCACAAGAGACAGTGTTGACAAATGATGGAATGTGCGCTATTGATGCAAGTGATTTAGGTGATGAACTGAAAGCCCTTGCAAGATACATTTCAGCAGGATCAACACCAAAGGCTGTTCTGGAACATAGGTGCTCAAATAAGATAACCACCCTCTTTCCAAATGCTTTTGTTGCTCTGCTCATAGTTCTAACACTTCCTGTAACAGTTGCCAGTGGAGAACGCAGCTTCTCCAAGGTGAAGTTAATAAAAACACATCTACGCTCCATAATGACACAGGAGAGGAGAGGCTGGTTGGCCTTGCAACCATCTCAATAGCGCATGAGCTGGCCCAGACTGTGAACCTTCAGGAAGTAGTTCAAATCTTTGCAACCAAGAAGGCATGGAAAGCACCGCTTTGATTATTTAAACAGATAAAAATGCCAGTGTTTACTATGCAGACAGGAAAAGTTACATTTGCTGTTCAGGCGCTTGAAAGTTAAGTGTTACTTAAAATTTTTGAACAAGCCATTTTAAGTTGTTAGTTCTCCTTTATTGGGGTAGGTAGTAGAGCAGTACCATGAGAGGAGTAGAACAGGAAGAAGGCAGAATTGAGACCTTTCAAAGTTTTGGCCCAAGCGAGAGGGTATGGGGGCTTCATTTGAGCTCTCCACCTCGGGTGCCAAAATGTTGTGGGCCGGCCCTGTATAGACTGTTGCCCAAGTAGAACCAGAATTTCATGAGAAAGCTTTATTCTATTTAATTATATTTCATCTCAAACACTGCACTCACTCATAGCAGTCTACTCACTCTTCATTATAAATTAAGTTTAATCATTCTTATCAATCTGTGCAGCTCATTTGCAGCTGACATTATGGGTCAAGTTCTGGCTCTGATTTACAAGCATGTGTTCAACTGTTCAAGGTTCTTATGATCTATTAATTAATGACTATTTTTGCCCCATCATCTGATTGTTTTATTAATCATTTTGGACCAGTAATTTCTCAACTTTCATTTTTAGTTTGTGCAGTTTTCTTTTGAGAGTTGGCATTCATTAGTTTAGAACTTTCTTAGTAAAGCACCAACAGCTTCTTACACTGATGTAATTCAAGTCAGGACATTCTCTTAATTTTAAAGAATTTTTAAAGAATATTAAAGAAAATTAAAGAATTGCTTTGTATTGCTGTTGTTGTTTACCAAAAGAATATATAAGCCCAATCTAATGGTAGCCAGCTATCAGTTCACAGAAAACTGATGAAGAGGGCAGAGCTGGCATGCCAGGAGAGGTAGAAAAAAAAATCTAAACTGAACTGAAAACTTTCTAACTGAGACAAGTTCAGCTAAACTTCTACTAACTTGGCCAAAATGTAGCTCCCTTTTGACCTCACAGTAACATCTGTAACCCGCTGGCCTCCAAGTGTTTTGAATTTCAACTGTTAAAATATGTAGGATGAAACATACACAGTCCAACTACTGGATGGGATTCTTTGCTCATTGGTAAAGTCTGCTCTAGTGTCTGTCCAAGTGTTGTCAGATACAATATCTCTTTAGAATGCCTTTCATAATATTGTAGCATATTTAAATACAGGCATTTTAGTGGCTACATTTAAGCATTTCCTTCACTGCACTCCCCAGGTAATACTGTCTGCTGGAAGAAGTTATTGTTTTGATTATATGGGATGTTAGTACCTGCTCCTTGAAACGTCTTTTATCAAACGAGTTTTAATCCCTTCACAAACATTTAGTTTGAATCATTTGAACTCAGGGAATTTACTTCAGTTTCTGTCCTGCATAAGAAGCTACACATCATAATGGGATTACCTCTAAATGGCAACGCTTTATGAAGAAAAACAATTAGAAACATGCACATTTAAATAATCTAGTTACAAAACACATTACTCTTTGCTAATTGTGTGATATATATTTTAAAATACTGAACTGAGATTTCCCAGATGATTTATTTTAGGAAAACATTTTACCCACATAAATTAAACATTTGCCTCTAAACTTTCAAATCATCACAGCAGGTGTTAGCTAGCCAAGTCCCATTGACATTAATGTGAGTTGAGTAGCTAAATCCTCCCCCACAATGCTACTGGTGCAGGAGCTCCATCTTCCAGTGATGAGATCATAGGAGTTTTTGACTGAACAATCCACCACTAAGAAAAATAAAGTATTTGCGTATCACTGAAGAACATAACCCAAACTCCTATTCTTTCAGGCTTTTGAGGACTGTGTGAGTTTGTGGCTAGAAGAGTTATTAGTTGTGATGACCAGGATTATGAATTGGTTTTAAATTTTTGTCTGCTTTTAATAGATCTTGTCTTTGTGTATGTTTGGAACATGGGATAGGTGCACCATATAAGTCAAAGGATCAGTCATTGTCATTATGAAAAAGACTTCATTCTGCTTTGACATGAAAACAAGCTTTAAAAAATCTCAAAATATTTTGCAAAATGGAATTTGTTTTCTGGCCAGCCCTAGATAGTGGCTACAGTCCCTCTATGCACCCTTTATAGGAGAACTGGTAGCTTCTGAATCTGCATAATGATAGATCCAAAGGCAGCGTCCCAAATCAAAACTTAACAGTCCATGGTTCGGAGCAAGTTGGGGTAGGCAGATGAGCCTTACAGTAAGGAGCTCAACATTTGCAGCAAAACAATATTTGAGGGATGCTTTGGTATTTCAATTAACATAGTGTTAGAATGGCCCTAGAAGATCTGACCAATATTCTATCTAATTTCCCTTTGCTGATCCTCTCCAGCACCAACTGCTTCACAGGAAGGTCCAAGAGAGCCTGTAGCAGGCAATTATAGAATAACCTGCTCACAGGGAAAGTTTCTTTCTTACTGATTACAGAGAGGTTAGTTTACAGTTTGCATTATGAAGGTAATATCTCTTCAAAAGCCCTTGGTTTTATGTAGTCCTTATTTAACTCTGGATCCTCTTATTATATATATTTTAATTAAATGAAATATATCACTATTAATGATTGAAATCTAACTACTAGATCAGATTAATAAATATATATATTTAAAGCAATAATGTATTTTTGGGGTGGCAAGTTGTTTTGTCCAGAGATCATGACAGCTCCCCCGAACCAAAGTGATTTGTGATACATGATTAGGTGAGAAATGAAAATCTGGGAAATTGAAGCAAATCATTCTTTTAATTACACCTTTAGCCCCAGGCTTACTAGAGACAACAAGAGTTTTCTGACAGGCGTTTTACTAGCTCTGAAGAAAGCTTTGAACTTCTGAAATTGAGCTCTGAAAATGGAAATTGGAAAAAATCAACTTTAATAAAAGTTTAAAAGACAACTTCTACATTTGGAAGAACAGTTTTCCCATTCAAGTTTCTTAATGTGAGGAGGCTTATTTCTTATCTAAAGTGCTAAAAATACAACTAAGAGTTTAAGTATTTCAGTTCAAATTCTATTAAAAACTGTTCCTTTAATGTATAGTTACCATATATGAAAAAGATGTGTTCCACTCCAAATCCATTCACTATGATATGGTAGACTTGATAGTTTCACAGAAGTCAGAAAAGTCTACACCACTGTATGTAGCACTGGAAAAAAATAGACTTCCCTAATTTCTGGGAATATAACTTTCATCTCTGGAAAAATCCAATCTCTGGGAAAAGGGAAAGAGATGATCCTGTTGTACAGAAGTTGTTTCATAGTTTTCTAGAAGAAGAAAAAAAAACACAAAAAGATGATATTTAAAAAGGCTAAACTCTGCTGGCACAACTCCACTAATATCAGCTTTGGCCCAAAATTCCCAAAAGGCTAATAAAAGAATCCTGAAGTGCATTTCTACAGAACACTGGTTTCTTTAGTTAACAGAGAATAATGCATACTGCTCTGAACAGAGGAATAGGACACAGGAAACTCTGATTACTAGACCTCATTCTAATACTTTCTCTGTGGACTTAACTAGCTTGCCTCAGTTTTCCTGTCTTAAAAATTAGAATAATAAGTAGGGTTGGAGGAATTCAGAGTTCACATTTTCATGAACCCATTTTTCAGGTATTTGGGGTTTTCCAAGATGAATTCTGTTACCTGTATACCTATTTCTATTATAAAAAAAAAAGAGTTCTGTGAAATGCCCCTGAACCAAAAAATGAACAAACCTGCTTGTTCCATTTGTGCTTATTCAGGCTTGATTACTGTCTTGGACCTCTTTCTATTCAAAACAAAACAAAATAAACAAAACCCCAACTGTATACAGGGCCTACTGAAGACCTCAGGCATTAATGCCACCTAAGTAATTTTATTATAACCTTTTCCACACAAACAAAATACCTGTTACGTAAACAGCTTGGCAGCTCAGTCTCAAACAATACCTTTAGATTTTTTTTGTTAATATGGTGTATGCTTTGCTTAATCAGTGGTTCTGAAACGTAAAATAAAATTGTCAATGGTTGTTACTCTGATTTCAGAGATTATTTAATATTGTTACCTTTTGTCAAAAAGCCAATATATTAGAGTCGTAAAAGGAATAGTAAAGGTGTAGAAGGAAAAAAGTCAAAATATCTTCCTAGTGGTGTAGAAACTTAGAAAAATGTGAAAACAAGTTAGACATACAATGTACACAAAAAAAGCCTGCTTAAGATCTTTCACTTGCTCATCCACATGACCTCAGAAACATAACTTTTTAATGTTTCACTCAGAAGAAGCTGATAGGATGCACGTAGGTGAATCCCAGTTGTCTATAGCATCTCAAACTGGACATATCCAGCACCCACTGAAATCAATGGAAAGACAATCAAGTGGGCCCTGGACTGGATCCAGTGTGCTTTAGGATTCCCTTAACAGTGGTGGGCAAAATTTCAGTCAAACAGTAAATTTGTCAAAAAGGCCATTTCAGGGAGAACAAGACTATTTGTTAACCTGGGTCAAAGAGAAAAGAAACTAAAACAAACTTTTCATTGATTTTCAAAAGGATTTGTTAAAAAAAATATGAAAAGTGTAAAAAGACCCCTGAAAATGTAATGAAACACACAAGTTATTTTGTTTGAGCCATTTTTTTCTTCATTTCGGCAAGGAAAAAAAATCAGGTTTGGTTTGAAACTGACCAATTTTTGTCTTTAGCTTTTTTGGGTAAGCCACAAAAAATATAATATATTCACTCAGCTCTACCTCTGGATTCCAAGACAACCTAGGATTCCCACAAAATCATAGCTACTTTAGTAGTCTCAAGACTCTGCTCAGCAGAGCTCTGGGAACCTATATGCATGGCCGCTGGCTGCTTATGCTGAGCAAAGACTTGCCCCATGTATCTGCACCTTCCTGCTCTCTCCATTTGAAGAACTGGGTGAGGGAAGGGGAAGGTCAAATAAGGTCACCTTGACCCTACTCAGCAACCTCCTCTTCCATTAAGGGGCAGCACAAGATGAGGGGAGAAAGATGTAAACAGAGAATGACAAAGTGACAGAAATAAAAATAAATAGAAAGAAACAATGGAGCAGGGATTGGCAACCTTTGGCACATGGCCTGCCAGGGTAAGCCCCCTGGTGAGCCGGGCCGGTTTGTTTACCTGCTGCATCCACAGGTTTGGCTGATTGCAGCTCCCACTGGGTGCAGTTCGCCGCTCCAGGCCAATGGGAGCTGTAGGAAGCGGCGGCCAGCACATCCCTCCGCCAGGGGGCTTACCATGGCAGGCTGCGTGCAAAAGGTTGCCAATCCCTGCAATGAAATGTTGTAAGAAAGAGGGGAATAATTACGAGCAAAAGCAACTGAGCCATACAAAGCTGAAAATTAAAAAGTATTTGATGATTGGGAAAGTGTTATATAGGTATACACAAACACACACACATATGTTCTCACACACTCACATTCAAACTGTGTGTTTGGGGTGAGAGTATGTTGTCCTCCTTGCTTTTGGTCAGTCCAACCTTTTGAGGGTACTATTATTCCCAGAAGTAATATTTTTAAAATTTTGGATTGCACTAGATTATTTTAAATCTGTCACCTTGGGTACAGATTTAAAACAAACACAGGGGGAGAATACTCCTGAAACCTCATCCTCAGGATTTCTCTCCCCCACAAACAAACTCGTTATCATTTTGTAAGCCCATCATAAGTGAGTCTGGTCAAAAATTTTCCAGCAAAACTGTTTTAAAACAAACCACAAACAAAATTCAAACAGATAATTGAGTTTGTCTAAATTAAATATTATGTGAAAAGTGTCTGCTTTCTGTGGAAAAGTTTTTCATTGAATGCCTGAAAATCAAAGAATTTCAATTTTGTCTGAAACATGAAATATTGAATTGCAGCCAACGAAGCTGTCATTTGGGTACCTCATGCTCATATTCTCCTCCATGGGCCAGTATTCCCAGTCAGACTAATCTTCCATGACACATTGTATCCCCTCACCAAGAAAGAAAATGTAGTCTGACCAGTGAGCCTCGCCTAGTGAGGAGAATGGGTGCATGATGTATACCAATGACCGTTCCCATGAATTGCTAGAGCAGCATCAACATTTCAATTAGTCAAAATTTCAGATTTTGACTTTTCAAATGTTCCTGGTGGGGAAAAAAATTCTGACCAGCTCTAGTCATAAGCTATTTTTCAGAACAATGTCATCTTTTAACAACTGGAAATCAGAAAGATGAAAGGTGAATATGGCGGGGGTTGGGGGAAAGAGTGCTGGGAGGATACATTGCATTGGTTTTAGTGTGCAGGTGCTGGGTGGTGTTGGTGCCCTGTGATGTACAGGAGGTCACTCTAGATGATATGGTGGTCCCCTCTGGCCTTAAATCCTATGACTAAGCCAGAGCACATCACAGAGGAAAATAATATTAATGGGGCTCCAGGCTCAAGAAGTTTGAGAATAATTAGTTAATTCTCATGGGGTGAAGTTAACTCCTGCGCAGAGAACCAGCCCAGGGTCTGTTCACCATTTAAGCTCTTGAAGTAGAACTTCAGTTGGATTTAAGTGATGTATCACCCTCATGCTGATGCACCGATGAGAAAATTTCTTCACCCGTAGAAAGAGTTTTACATGCAAGTTTATTGTACTTCATGGCTGAATCCTGCAGCATGAGTCCCTTTAGTGTGATAATTAATTCCTCCTTCCCCTCTCTCCCAGTCTCCAACAGGAATCCCACTTATAATGTAGAGTTCTTCATATATGCTTAACAAGAACATTTACGGCCCAAACTTGTTCCCATTGAACTTAATGGCCAAACTCCAATAGAAGCTGGATGGGACCATTGGTAACTAGAATATATTTTCAAGGAAGAGATATGTATAGCAGAAAATCATTATGCCCAGGTTGATCATTTCTAAAGTGTTTATTGGAAGAGAGTTTGGGCTAATGAAGGAGAAATGCATCAACAGATATGTACACTGCTCCCTGGTGTTTTCTATCAATAAAACGTAGCTTTCCTATATCTATATCTGGGGATTATATGTCTTGCCTGCATCAGAGCACTATGGAAACATACTTATCTATGCCTCCAGGAAAAAAAAACAGGCTAGCCACAAATGGTGGTTTAAGGGATTACAAAGTGATACCAGCTATAGGCTATTTAATAGCTATAAAATAATTTGCTGACTAACTTTGACTGTCTTTGTTTAAAAATGGAGCTTTTTATCCCTTTAGAAACCACTGCATTATTTAGCAGTCTAAAAACATGGAATAAAAACTGCTTAATTTTTGCAGAAAGTTTGTTTCTCTATAAGAGAGTGTGGCTTGCATAATCTGTGGGGAAGCACCTTTATAGCATGTGAATTTAATCTAACAATATTTTTTCAAATGTTAAACTAGATACACATAAACTTGCAAATGAAATTCATGCAGTGACTGAAGACACTGATGCGTTAATGACTCAATTAGGGCTGCACTGCCTGGCTTTTAGAAAATACGAACCATAGGGAATATTGACCTATTTGAGCCTAAAGTGAGCTTGCTTGCACCTCTCTGGAATTTTACACTTGGAAGCTTTTCATTTTATTTGACCCTCTATTGAGGCAATGCAGTTATGTAAAGCTCAGGGTGGAAGCTGGAAGAAGTTCAAATGCCATTTTCTACATTAATAAAATAAGACTGTTCTCACAGGGTGAACCTCAAAAGGCTCCAGGAGCCAGCCTGAATAAACCCTGGAATATTCAGACACTTTTCTGAACTTTGAGATCTTTTCCACTAATTCCACCTACCTACCCAGGCCTCTTTGGCTTTCTTTCGCAGGCCACTCCACTTTCTCCTTCTCTTCCTCAAAGATCACCACTACTCTCTATCCCCAGGTACACATAATACAGATAATGTGCCACATCAATAATGAAAAAAAGGGAAAACACAGCGCAACCCCCCACCACCACCAAAAACAAGTACTTAGTGGCTGGAAGAGGAAATGCAGTCTAGCAGTTACCTGTTCCAAAATGGACACTAAGGTTGCAACTGCTTGAATTTGCCAAATTTAAAGGGCCAGCTCAGAAAAGTATGCTGGGGGAAAGGCTTGATCTCAATGGGAGTTAGGTGTCCAAATACATTTCAGGGTTAGGCCAATGTTCTGATGAAAGGGAAAGCCTGCATTAGGAGAGCTAGTCGAGAGCAGGAAATCATTAAAGCAGACAGTCCTTGGGAAGAGGCTTTTTTTTGGATATTGTGCATATCACAAATCCAGTTTCTAATTTCCCAACTCACTTCAAGGCTTGTAATCTGGCACTTGTGTGCCTATTTCCTGCCTACCTGTTGTTCTTTCTTCCTATGATTTGTATAATCTCTGTGTCACCAACATTTAATAAAGTCTCAGTAGGCTTTCCAATGGATTGGGCAGGCAGCAAGCTTTACAATCTTCATGTTCTCTTAAAATCATAGAAATCGTTAGAAAGGACCTTGCTATCAAGTCCAGCCCCTACAGTGTGGCAGAACCAAGTAAGCCTCGACCAACCATGACAAGCATTTGTCCGACCTGTTCTTAAACACACACACCCAGTGATGGTTTGGATAGAAGTTCTATCAAGAACTGGTTTATCTAAACCTAGTTCAAAGACACACAATAATTAGTGAGCAATATCAGTGTAAAAATCGAGAGTATGACATTGCACACACATGCTGCTGAATATATTGCTTACTAGCATGACCTGTGCAATAGACTTCACTGTGTCTCGTTCTTGGTAGTAGTATGTTTGTAGGATCAGGGCCTAAACTGGAGTTCTTAAATTAGTTCAAATTAAAAAAAAAATCTCATCCCGCCCATTTAGATTTCTTTGAAAAGTTAATAAAATAGTAGGTTATGTTTCAATCCACAAGTGAAATAACACTGCAAAATTCTCTCAGATGAATGATCTGTATTCTGATTTTCACTGATATGATACCATGCATAAGAACAGAACCATGTACTAAAAAGGTCACTCATCAATCCTAAATATAGTATTCTGATCATTTATGCAACACTTCGTAAAAAATAGTTATATAGGTTTTTGCCAATTTATTTCTTCCCAGCCCCCTTATATTTTGTTTTATGGTGTATTGTTACTTGGAATTATGTACTGTTGCCCAAGGCATTAGAAGTACCGTACTGCCATTGCTTCCACCTCATCATCTGATATTGTCATTCTTATTTTCTTTACATGATAATAACCAGAGGCCCTTATTTGTGATTTCCTATCCTGATGGTGAATTTTCTTCTTGCTTTATTATTAGAAGGCCTTGAAAGCTACTTTCTCACATTTTTTCCCTATTACATGTAGATTTCCCCATTTAGTTATGATGACCACATGTACTTTTTTGGCTGGGGCAGTCCCTTTTTTAACTCTGTCCCGGACGTGCTGAATTTTCTGGCAGAAGTGGCCATTTGTCCCATTTGCTCTTTCCAACTTGATCAGTTGGCAAGAGCAAATGGGACAAATGCCCACTTTTGTCAAAAAAAGTAGGATGTGGAGGAACGTGTATGGGGGGCGAGTGGTGATGCCAGCCTGTGCAGCGGAGAGGCAGGGCGCAGGCAGGGGCACGCAGGGCTCGAGCGAGTAGTGGTGCCAGCCTGAGCCTCACGTGGGAGACAGTGTGGGATCCTTACAGCAGCCCTGCAGGAGTAGTGGGCTCAGGTGAGCAGCTTGGGCCAGCCCCATGCAGGGTTGGGGGGAAGGGCTCAGGCTAGCTCCATGCAGGGGAGGGGAGAAAGAGGGGCTTGGGCTAGCCCCATGCGGCATCCCGTTTTCCCTTTCAGAAATATGGTCACCCTACATTTAGGGTCACAATTTCACAGATAGGTGATTACACTGACCCAACACAATCTTGGTTTGAGCCAATTAAAAAAATCAGTGGGGCCAGTGGAATGTCTTCCACTTCCTCACATGGCCTATATGATCACAAGTTCAAATATTGAATTGGACGTGTAGTTATCTCATACCTGATTGAGAGAGCACAGCCGCACACATCTGTGTAGGAGAGCACTGTAGGATCCTGTTTGTCAGTTTAGCCCTTAATGATCAGCGAAGATCACCTCACTCCATTCATTTAACACATTTCATATCATTTAGAGATGTTATAAGTTATTCATTTATGACTTGATAAGCAGTAAGTTGTTTCAAAGGCATTTCCTCTTCTAGTAATTTATTAACTACAAGTGATTAAAAGCTAACAACTTACTAAAGAAGCTTCATCACTTGATAAGTATCAGAATGTGACATATTTGTTTTCAACTTCAAATATCCATCTGTTTATCTTTCCCCCAGTGTTACATCTAACTTTACAATCCTTTAGATGGTTGATGGCTGAGGAATTTCACAAATTTAGCAGTTCAGTCTCTCTCTATCAATATCTGATGTCTGTGATTAAACATAATTAAGAATAGTTTTTACTTCAGATTCTTTGGCACCTTAGCAGCCTCCTCCCCCCTCTTTTAAAAAAGAAAAAAACTATTGACAGGTATCCTCATTTGGTCATTTTTCACTCTGATGTGCCAATTGTTTTTAAACAGCTTTGATCAGAACCAAGCTATAAACTGGGTAAACAGTATGTGTGAAGGTCCACACTATCACTGCCTTTGCTACAGGCAGTATTACAAGAAGTCTTCTTTCTCCATCAATATCAAGTCAGCCCTGCATCATCAACAATAAATTCACACCACATCCCCTACAATTCAGTTACTGTAATCAAACGTTATACTGCATTTTACAAGTGTTGAATTACCCGACAGCCACCTGCTCTTCCATTTATGTTCCCCAGTATAACTAGGTCTCTTCTTTCTTCCCCCTTCCCAACCAATAACTCACTTCTGCTCTTCAAAGTTCCTCGTGCTTTCTATTTTTCATCTAGCTTATGACTAATTCTGTCTGTAAAGCATTTTGGGTTTAATCCATCCCAGCACAGAAGAGTTGTCTCCTTTTCCATTTGCCCCACATTATGCACATCTGAACAGAGGGATTCTTCCACCCCCTCCTCTTTTCCTTTCTCTTTCCCTGAGGTGGATATAGTAGGCTAGGCTTGTCTAAGCATGTCTTGTGCAAGGAGACATGAACACTCCTTATGCCACCCCATCCATCCATTCTGGGGCTTCCACTTGGCTATGCTAGAAGGGGTTTCTAATTCCTCAGTCCACCCAACTTTTACTAATTAGTGCCAGGACTGCAGCTGGACACATTTGCACTGTCCACAGTCTATCAGTCCACTAGAAATAGTTAGTTGTTCCATTGCTATGAAGCCTGGCAATGCCCTCCATCAGTCTCCCCAAGGCAGTTCTGTGACCCCTCCCGCAACCTCAGACAATGCTTCACTTTTAGCAGTCCTTATGGGCAAATTCTGTCCCTTGTGCCTGCAGGTTTCAGACCTCTCCAAGGGCTAGGTTGCTCCTGCACATCTGCTCCCACCCCACCACAAATTCTATGACTATTCTTTTGATCTTTGACCTTGAACTTTGGGTGTGAGTTCCTAACATCTAAAAGGTCAGGGAGAGATAGCAGTGGCCAGGTTCCATGTTCTCCACATCTCATCAATGCCAGTTTGGCCAGGAGAGAGGCACTACCTGAGCAGAATGTTGGCTATAGCACAGAGTAACTAGTTAGGTCACTACTGAATCTTGCTCTAAAATAAGATCTTCTGAGGGGAGTAGACTTGCCAGATCTTAGTCATACCTCTGCCAGTGTAGGGAACAATCTGGCTAGAACTGACTGCCAATTGTATTGATTACACCTTCCCCTTATTCCCTTAGGCAAATTTCTCCATTGGGTTAAAAAGCCTCTAGGGAATAGTGTTTTATATGCCACCTTTCCTTCCCATACCAAAAAGTAGAATTGAGTCAGGCTCTCATATATTGCCTATTCATGCCGTGTGTAAAAAACAACAGAACATTCTGCAAGATGTCTGTGCCATGTTCAGTTTTGAATGCTATTTGTTTGCTGATAGCTCTATTGTGTTCTGTCTCTGCAGATCCTAGCAATGGGGATGTGGTATACACCATCTTTTTCAGTTACTGAATGAGGTTTTATATTCCTTTTCCCTGTGGTCCCTTTGCTTTAAACCCCTCTATCACCATGTGCAAACTCTGGGAGCCTGTTTTCCTTACTATTGGATTTTGTTCCTCTTCATTGCATTTTGCTCTTTATACAGTCTGGTACAAGTGAAGTGTCTATTCCTGGAATGTTAAGCCTTTCACACCCAAGTGAGTACATGCAAAACACAGCATTTACAGCAGGCGCTCCCAGGGATAAATGCCAAGATTAAGCTTTCAAGCTAACTAATCCTACCTCACCTAAAGTTAGGATCCTACACCTATATTTAGGCATCTACATATGCAGCCTCAGTTTCAGAAGTGCTAAGCACTCAACAGTTCACAAAACAATAGTCCTTATGTAAAAATAGAAAAAAAAGAAGAAGTCTACAGTTCTTTAAGTAATAGAAACAAACTGTGATGGGATTGACCATGCTTTGGGAATGTCTTCAGTTCTCAAAAGACGAGGCGGGTGTTCATATTTTAACCATGAATACATATCTATGAGAGAGTTTATAAAAAAAAAAATAAAAGATAAAGAATTAAACTAACTACCTTTAATAGGATACCGGATTCCAATCCTTTGGTGGATTTGCTACCTACACTTGCGAACAAGAGGAGGTGATTTGTTGAAGTTAATTTTGACTTCAAAGTAATTTGATTTCTTGAGTTGCTATTGGGATATATTTTTATAACGAATCCCCAACACTTTCAATGGACTATCCAGTTTGCTTATAAAGTGAACATAACCTACAACTTCCTTAAATTTTCTTGAGAATTTGTGTGTGTGCATGTGCATGTTTGTCTTGTTGTTTTGGTCTAACACCACTCTTTTGTTTCTAAGATATTGTTTGGTGCCTTTTGCTTCTGTGGGACAATATCTATTTTTCTACTGGATCAGGTGCTCTCACTTTTTTTTTTAAAGTGGTATATAAAATCCCCATAAAGGTACAACCCAACAACTTATTACCTCCTTATATACAACTCTCTGCTCTAAACTGTTCTTAGTTTAAAATCATGCTTTTAGTAGGAGAAAAAATTTCAGTTGGAAATACAATGCTTTTCTTTACAGAAGCAATACTATTTCAAATATATTTTTGTAATTATAAACATTTTTTAATGATATAGTTATCCCTTCAGATTTAAGCCACTGCCACTCCAGTTTTACACTGCTATAATCCTGTTCCTTGCAATGGAGCAACTCAGTGGTGAATAAAACCCTTTGTGTTGTAAAGTACAGCAATGGAAGAGATTGTTTTTTGGGTTTTTTTTGTTTGTTTGTTTGTTTTGTAAATTGTTCAAGCACAAACAGGGAATACTGGGCCAAATCCTTTTTTGGCATGTAGTGGGGTCTCAATGTCCATGGAGTTGCATTCACTTGGTGATGCAATGAATTTTGGCCATTGCTTATGTTCTGGCTTTTGTGGGGGAAATGGGAATTTTATACACTATAGAAGCTATAAAATGAGACTATATATATATTTTTGCATAAATTAACATTGTGCAATTTGTTTCCTCCCCAAGAGTAGCACCCAGGAACACACTGGCATAAGAGGCAAAGGATGAACTAATTGTAGTAAATGGTGCTTGCATGCAGAGCCGGCTTTAGGAAGTGCGGGGCCCGATTCAAACAGTTTTGACGGGGCCCCGGCAAGGATGACTGAAAAAAGAAAAAACATGAAAAAAACCATCTGGGGCTTGTACTCACTGGGCGGCACTCGTAGTCTTTGGCGGTTTGTCCTTCACTCGCTCACTTTACTTCCTATTACTTATAATATAGGAGGAGGAGGAAGGAAAGAAAGAATGAGAAACACAGGGGAGATGAGAGAATGTTCTTTTTCTTGACTGGGTCCCAAGGGGGGCCCCCAAAAATGAAGCTGTGCACAGGCCCCCACTAACCCTAAATCTGCCACTGTAGTAATTAATATTCACAGTGTACTCATTTGGTATGATAAAACTGAGAAAAGTTTCATACAATTTGATGATAATTTCTGTTTATTAAGTGGTGGTATAACTGTTTGTAAAGTATATTCTCTTTTATACCAATATAGGACTTCTTCAAAGAGAAGTATCTGATTAGTTTTCCAACTGAAACATTATACTTCTGTTACCTTATTTACAGTATGTGACTGACTTCAAAATAAATGTAACAAACTTACAGCAATTTAACACACATTAACCAACAAAATTTTAGTCTATGCACTGAGTGTGATTGGTTGGAAACAGTAATTGAGTGGAGAGAAATGTATAAGACCTCATTGTAGTATTCAGTGCTGAAGGTGACTGCAAAAGATCTTCTTTATTCTATATCTGATTCCAATTGACTCTGCAGAACATCAAAAAGGGCTTCATAGTGCCTCACTTAGACTCTCTGGGAAGCTTAGCCCTTAAAAGCACAGTCCTCAACATCACACCATAGTCATTCTGGTTTGTGCTGTGATCCTGTCAGATTTCATAAATGAAGTAGTATCCAGTGAAGCCTGTATATGGATTAGATAATTTAGGTAATGCTGCAGGAAGAGTTGCTAGGTGATTCAATAGGTGGCATTGTTCTCACTCGGTATGTTTAAACTGCAATTTAAAAACCCTGTCTGGCCCATACCAACTGACTTGGGCTCAGACTAAGGGGCTGTTTAATTTCAGTGTAGATGTCCAGACATGGGCTGGAGTCCGGGCTCTAGGACCCTGTGAGGTGGAAGGGTCCCAAAACTCAGGCTGTAGCCCAAACCCACATTTCTACATGCCAATTAAATAGTCCCTTAGCCTAAGCCCTGAGAGCTCAACTCGGCTGGCATGGGCCAGCCATGGGCTAATTGCAGTGTAGACATATCCACTGAATCTTCTTATCAGTGCACTAATGTGGTGTTGCTGGCGGTGCAGTGTTTCAGATAAAACATACAATCAAAAGCAGATATGGCTCTATAAACATGAGATTTTCCTATGTGAGTAGCCCCATTGATCTAAACTCAGAGTAGTTACTTGTGTACATTATTGGTTTCAGGATAGGGCCCAAACTCCTGGACCACTTATTAAATATCCTTAACACCTTTCCTAAGATAATGTTAACCATTAAATCTGAGACACATTCCAACAGACAGTTGCATTCTGAACACACATTGAAACACTGGATTGTAATGCAGTTACTATTTTAGCGTGCCTCGTTTTTTAAGTATTAAAATTACAATTGTATCCAAAAGTCATGGTAACTTCATAGACTGCAGATTATACACCAATTGAACTATTAATCAGAATCCAAGATTAAGTGACCTTTTATACAGTATTAGAATACTATTTGTCAAGTTATTTATATTTCATATTTTAGAAAAGTAATAAAATAGGCATTGATACTAGTGAGTAAAATTCAATAAAATAATTTGTGATGATTCAATAGTGACTGCAGACCTACAGAAATTTTTAGGCTAAAAAATACAGATCGCATACCTAGCCTTGTTAAGGAATAAGAACAAGCAATTTTTGTATGCAGTGATGTTGGAATAAAATTAAATATTTACCCAAATGTACTTAGATGAAAATCAAACAAAATAAAGATAACCCTGAGGAAGGCAGTTCTGAATGTAGCTACATACTTGGAACCCTACTGTGTTAATTTGCCAGTTCTGTGTTAACATTGTACCTTTGGAAGTTTAGAGAAGGTATAATTGGTTGCGGAGTATATTCTGTGGCCCTATTACAGTGCCAATGCTCAAAGAGAAGACAATCATGGATAAACTGTTTATTTTTAAGGCACAAACACCTGCTTAAAAGTCAGTTACTGGCTCATCCCATAAAGCAGTGCATATAAGTAGGCAAGATGGTTCATTTCAAGAATTACTGGCAACTCTGTATGCAGTAAACAGAGAAGATGCAAGGTTCCGCTCAGCTTTGAAGGGTATGTTTGACTCCATAGTACCCAGGATCAGTGAAAGATTGTTACTTGGGAAATACAGTTAGCCCATAGGCTAGGGTTGAGTATGCATTTCAGGTATAGGAAAATTAGTTTTTATTATGATGAATCACAAAACCTTAGAAAGACAGTTGGAAACTCCCCCCCGCCAAATCAGCCTCAAACACTTAAGTCCTGCAATGCTGTTGAGGAATGGGAACCTGAGGCTGATGAAATTTGTCATGCATTCTCTCTCTAGCTTAATGAAATGAATATAAGCATTTGTACTGAGGTGTAGAGTTTTAATAATTCTCCTAGTCTTAGCTTTTCTTTACACCATCACACCATATTGAACATACTCCATTGCAGACCTAGTGAGGGGCCTTGATCAGGGAAACTGAGGCTGTTCCAGAAACTTGAAAGCCCTGTGGTGAAATCCTGCTCCACTGAAATCAAAGGCAGTTGTGTCATTGGATTTCAATGGAATCAGGATTTCACCCACAGAGTTGAAACCAGAATTTTCTTGGGATTCCCTCCAACCCCTTTTCCACTCGGTTTACCCAGATCACCTTGTCCAGTCCTGGGAGGACACTTCATCCAGTTCTCTGGGATCCAAAACACTCAGATCAACTCCAGATTTCATCACTCAAGTTCCTTTATTTGGCATACAGCAAAGCTACATTGAGTTGATCCGACACAAACATAGCAGTTACACAGAACTTCTTCCTTTATATACATTTACATATTGCATTGCATCACATGTTTCAGGATTGGTTAGGTTATGTTACTTTGCAGGAACCAATCCTTGTCCATGTTTGACCTTGTTTTTACCTCATCTGTTCATTTCTACCTTATCTTGTCGATTAGTAAAGGTTTCCCTGAGTATTCTCCCACTGATCTTAGCTGGCTCAGACAACCTGAGTTTTTTTTAAAGCCTATTGACCTATTTACTTATCTTGTTTAGCACAAACATCCAGGGCTCAGCTACAAACCTGAATGTAAAATGTCTCTCAACAAGTGCAATGAATCAAATGTGAAATTCAGTATCACTATTATACTGCTATTCTAGAGTACAAATGGAGCTGGTTGAAGTTCTTCGAAGTTTCAATTTTTCAAGAGAAAAAAAAACTTCAAAATTTGCTACTTACCCTCCTGAAAATTTGATTACAATTGTTCAGAAAGATTTGTTTCACCCTGCTATAGAGAAGGTTGCCATCTTTTCTTTATAGAAGAATATATGAAATTTTATATAAAATTATATTTTCTTTATAGAATACAGTACAATTTAAAAAAAATACTAAAATGTATCTTTAAAAAACTCTAAGTACATACAATATACAAAAGCAACAGTGCTGAGCTGTCTGGTTGCTATGCAGACTGACTACACAGCTCAGACTCGGTTTGGGGGAAGTGAGTGGGAAGAAAGATGTACAAGCTCCCACTTACACACACACACACACACAAGAAAGAAAGAAAGAAAGAAAGAAAGAAAGAAAGAAAGAAAGAAAGAAAATAAACAACACCCCCCCAACACACCCCAAATTATCAAGCAAGCCCTGAATTTTCTTAATCTAGTTGATAAGGTTGAGGATAAGATTCTGCCTGGCTCTTATGAAGGTGAGGGGAGTTGAGGAAATGCACAAGAGCCTGGTACCCCAAAGGGAAATGTACAGCACCCTGGCCTCTCTCCTTTCCCACACCCATAGAAGTGGGATTGCAGCACAGAGAGAATTAAAAAGCACCCTACAAGAGGGGCATTGTAAGCAGGCTCACCATTCACAGTGGAGACTTCAGACATTTTGGGGTTTAAGACAAAATGATTACTGGCCTCTCCTCCCCAAAACAATGCAGCACAGAATGGGTGACATGGAGCTATTTTGCCACAGTCTAGTCCTGGTATTTAAGGGAAGGGGCCATTCTTTGTTACACCATTATATATCTGTAGTAATTCAGGTCACTGCCTCTGCTGGTTTTATTGTGGTCTCAGTAACTACTGTCTTTGCCACTTCTGTTTTATCTGTAGGCATTAAACAAACAGTTTACTTTTAAAATGATTTAGAAGCCAGAACATGTTCCATTTGTGAGCATTATCACTAGCTGAGCTATTCTAGTTGCCTTTAGACTCACAAATGTACACAACATAATACCGAATTGTGTAGGATAGTGGAAAACCAGAAAAGACAATTTTTCAGACTAAAATAGCTGCAGGACTGTTTAGAAAGTTCTTAGTGTTTAACTTCTGTAACTTTCACACAACTTAAATGTGCAGAACCCTAGAGGTTTTGGCCACACTGCTCACAGCAGTGATCCTCCCGGCCTGGAGTGACTAACTCAGGCTTGCAGGCTCAGGCTAGGGCTCTAAAATACCTGTGTAGACGTTACAGCTCAGACTGAAGCTCAGGCTCTGAAGCCTGGGGAGGAGGAGGGGGTTAGGCCATTTCCCTATTGGGGAGACCAGGTCCAACCACTACTCTGGGTCCCAAGACAGGGACCCTACAAATAGCAGCCACATGCTGCTTTGTTTAGTAGTTGCTGGTGCTGCATTCTCTGGGCTGCTTCCCGCTCTGTCCCATCATCTTCTTGATTTCTGTTACCCTGCTCAAACAGGTATGTCCCAGGCCTCCATGCCTGGAGAGCTTTACAGTCTTAACCCTGCTCAAGCAGGGTTTCTCCCCAGTCTCTTTACCTGTGGAGTTTCACCGATGTCTAGTCCTTCTTCACCCTTCTGGTCCCAGCTAGCAACTGATCTGCTCAGGCCCTGCAACTCCTTTTAACCGAGCCTGCTGTGCTCTGTTAGGCTGCAGGGAAGCAGCCTTTCTAGGCAGGCCTGGAGAACCCACCGTCACAGCTCCTTTTCTGAGACAGGGTGTGGTAGGACCATGAGGCCACCAGCGGGGTGGAGGGGGGGTCTCTAAGGGCCCAGTACACCCCATCACAACAAGGTACAGAAAAAGGGGAAACAGTTGAAACACTTTAAATAGGGAATTAAGTACAACTTTCATTTTAATAATATTTTTATTCCCGTTACTTGTAGCTATACAGAGTTTTTAATAGGGAAAACCCACTGTTTGACTGGCCTGTAGATGCTATGAAAGATGGCAACAACAATCCTTTTTGTGGAAAGACAAAAAGTAGTAAGTGGAGACAGGATGCAGCTGTTGTTGCTTCTGCTTCCTTTGAGACATATGCCCACTACAGGGGAGAGAAAATAAAAAAAAAGCAAAGATAGAAAACAGCTGCTGACTCTACTTGCAACCTCACTGCTGGAGGAACACAGGCACAGCATATGGGGTTATTAGCCACTCTGAGACTTGGAAAACTTGTTCTAGCATCAGGATGTAGCCTTTAGCTCCCTCTCTCATCATGGGATCTTAGTTTTGCAAAGGATAGAGTTGCCTTGGCTAGCTCAGTCAGAAGCACAAGGAGAGAGAGTGGAGAGAAAGGAAATAAGATGGGGAAAGAAAAAGGACACTTGAAGGAGGGGGTGATAGCAGGAACCGAAGTATCACATTCCAGGTGTTGTTTAGGATTTAGCTGACGTTGGTGATGTCATTGGTTCCCTCTCTCTACCCCAATCTGTTAAAATGCTTTTCAGGATTGGGATGATGAAGGCTCAATGGTGTTATGGTGAATCCTCAGGTCCCAGGAGACACTAGGGGTGGCAGCCATGGTGGTAAAGCTGAATCCTTCCCATCCACCCAGCCCTTGATTCCATTGAGCAACCCTGATAAATGCCATCTAAGAAGGGTGGCAGCCTCATCCTATTAACATCAATCACATGAGACATTTTATCATTTCCATTTATAAACATCTCTTCCCATTTCATCGTATCAACCAGTGACTTTATAATAGCTTTAGGCTAAGTCTATACTCTAATGAAAACCTAGAGTTCAAATCCAGGCTCAAGTCTAATCCCCTTCTGTCTACACATAAATTGCTCTAACCTCACATTCAGAATCAGGGTCCCAAGACCCCATAGGGTATAAAAATCTGAGCCCAGTCAAGCCAGGACTCAGGATTCAAGTCATATCGCTTTTCAGTGTAGATGCAATCCACTGGACTCATACATTGGGAATCTACCAAAAGTAACCCATAATCACACAGGCCAGTTTTCTTTGGTCTCTAGACAGTCAAGTTCGGTGGACAGTCTAGTTTTCTCACACTACAGCACAATCGAAGTGCTAGAGTGGACACATTTTGGGAGGGTGGTTGGAAGAATTGTGATATGCCCACATAAAGCTGGAGACCCAGGATTCAACAATTCCTAACCTGGGTTTAAAAATGAGTGTAGACACTCAAGCCCTAAGTTCAGACCTCTGCACAACAAGGCCTGATTCTGCTACTCTTCCACTGAGCAGTACTTTATCCCCCCACCCAAGGCTCAAATAGGAGCCCTGTAATAAACTGGCATTCTGCCCAGCTCACAAAGGACCTACTGCCACACCCATAGTCTCTTTCTAAGCAGTTTAACTTTCCCCAACATAAGCAAAAATAACAAAGCCAGTTCCTCCAACCACCCTGGGCTACAGCTCCCAAGGGATTTTCCCCTTTACCTTTCAGTCCCCCCTGCAGAAACCTTCTGTGATGTGTTCACTGAGCGCTGCAACCCAGGACTTTTTCTCAGAACCCCCCCCCCAGCAGATTACTAACATCTCTACTCCCAGGGAACATCTACTTCTTGGCTTTGACTAATCAAACCTCTTTCCCACCTCTGGCTCAAGTGCCCTCTTTTAAACCTAATTGGGATGAGCAGCCTAGACACAGGTGCACCTGGCCTGGCTCCTTCTTGAAGGGCCAATGTCACTCTATGACAGGCATGTTGTGACTTCTGATGACTACTGTACTACAAGGCAGCTGTCTGGCTGTTCTAACTTTTGCTTGGGGATTAACCCAAGGTTGGACGAGTGCAAAGGTAGCTTTAAAAAGTGCCCCCCACCCGGATAGTTATACTGTGATTCTTGCCTGTAGGCAAAGATCTGAGCCATATTTTGTTTCTCTGCTGACACTACTAACAAAGAATTCCAAAATGTTTTTTTTTTTAAACAAAAATGTGTGATGTGGTTACCGGTTCACTAGGAACTGGACTGAGCCAACCTAATCATTTCACATAAGTCATTTGCTTATTTCTTTACAAAAATCTTATATGTTTTTACCTTCAGAAAAAAGTCAAGAATACATACAGGTTTGTTATTGTACAATTTCACTTAGATACATACAGTACTAGTCTTATTGTGCCTACTACAACATAGATTATAGGAGAAAGGTAGTCATTTGTTTTTATGAAATTTACGCTAATGACATATACTATCCATTGGCTAGAACCTGAGTACACTTCCTACACTCAAAACAAGAAAACCAAATTAAATTCTAATAATAATGACAGATACCATATTTTTGTCCCTATTATCTCTTCCTCTTCACATCTACCCTCATGGTGATAGATAGTATACTGAAAGAAAACATTTGTTAGGTAGAAGTGCAGATCAAAAAAAGCAATTCAGCCAAATAGCAGCATATAGAAAAGTAGCTTCATTTGAAATAGTTAAGATTTCCTATGTAAATAGTGAGATACAAAGAACCACCAAGGACTTAATTTACTGAAAGATGCAACCTGGTACTAAACAAATATCACTGAATCCTGTGAGATTTAGCACCAGGTCATAATTAACTGAAAGGAAAATGGGATTTCTTGAACACTCTGGTCTGTGCTGAGGATTACTAATTAATCAGAATGAAATCAAAGCAAAAGCACCTCCACAAAGGACCCACACATACATACAGCAAAGCTTGTAATTTTTGAAAAAGCAACATTTTAATACAGCACCTGGGAGCAGAAATTTCTACACCACGTATAACTGATAGTGGGGGGGAAAGATCAAGGTCATCTACTTGTTGGGTTGCTAAATTGCATGATTGACTATCACTTGGACTCTGCACCTGCACAAACACATTTTTCACAATAAGCTTTGAATGGTTTTATGAGCAAGCTTGACAGCCAGTACTGTCTTTTTACAATATCCCTGTCTAAAGCTCAAATTCCAGAGGTACCATTACTTGGATGTGACTATCCAGCCTCTTCAAGCCTTGTGTCCCTTAATGTTCTGTGTCTGTTCCTCTGGAGATCATATGTATTTATATATGCCAGGATGCTAATTGCATTGAATTGCAGAGTCCAGGTGGAAAACAATTAATTCTTAAAGTATCTGACACATTAAATGGCATAATCACCTAACGCCGTAATGTTTTAAAAGCTCTCTTGTTGGTTCTTGGTTGCATATTTTTCAAGTTTTATTTCATTTTTAAAGAGAGAGCAATAATAATTTATTCAACACTGTAGGAAATGTGTCAAGATTTTCTCATTCTACTTACCCACCAGTTAGAAATCTGCAGGGGGAAAGTACCATATAAATGCTATGTATTATTATTTATGAATGAGACAAAGAGGTGTACATTATTATTTATTAACATCTACGTTCACACACACAAATCTAAGTCTTATTGTAGAAGGCTCTCATAATCCACCATTTCTTCAGTAAAGGGCAAGACTGCTTCTGGGCCACCAACACTAAAGAAAAAAATGAAGGAAGGGAAATTATGAATAACCTCTTTTGAAATGAAAGGAAAAATTAGGCAGGTAAGATGCTATTAGCACAGGCAACATGAAACGAAAATGTCTAATATTGCAAAAAGTGCCAAGAATTTTTTTTAGATCCCAAGTTGTCAGGGCCTTGGAACTTGTTGACAGACAAACAGGAACCTATCTGTTCACAAGAGACTTCATCTGTGAAGCACATCTTCTATAGAGAGCTGCTAAGAAAAATTGAATGTGTTTTCTTAGAATGGCCTCCAAACGAATGAGTTTGCCCAATTACAGATTTGGAGGAAACATCTTAAAACCCACTTATCTTCAAGACTTAGAAAACTGGACAGGAAGGAAACTGATCAATGACAGAGTAGTAGCTTTCCAAAGGGACCTGTAGATGATGTGTTGGATGGCTCAAATTATATGAAGAATACTGTTCACATACTAATAGGGGGGACTTAATAAAAAGAAATAATGGGTATAGAATTAATACAGTCCAATGTAATGCAACTTCCAACTTCCATTTATCACTGCAGATGTTTTGCCCTGAGACAGAATTAAGAAAAAAACCCAGCTGCAATGTACTTGTCCTCTGACATTGATTAGAGGTGACCAATAAATGCATGCACATCTGAAGGTCTAAAAGCAATGTGTAACAAAGGAAGCAAAAGTCATAAGAGATATAGAACATAGGAATTGGCACACTGGATGAGACCCATGGTCTATCTAGTCCAGCATTCTATATGACAGTGGCAGGCACTGGATGCTTCAGGGGAAGGTTCAGGAAGCCTTGAAAAAAAATCATTTTGTTTTGACTTTTTTTTAATTAGGAATGGTGTTTCAGTTTCAGGGTTTTTTTTCAAGTTAAGAAACACAAAAAACACCCCAAATTGCTGAATCAAAAGACTCTAAAAATCATTTTGAGTTGACCAATACATTTTGGTCAATATAAAATGAAGATTTTACAACTCAACAACAACAACAAATACTTTTCCTGTTCCAATTAAATCTAACCAGACTTACCAGATATTTTGGTTCAGCCCCCAAATCCAAAGTTCCATTATTTGTTCAGGTCCACTCTGAATGAAAAGTCTGAAATAGTATATTTTAAGCCTCTGAAGTTCAGCATTCATCTAGAAAAATCTGCCACTGCACAGTCATGTACATGAGTCTCAGGCAAGACACAAGACCGATTTTTATATAAAAATTAAGAATACTCATCATAAGAAAAATGCCTACTAAATGTTACCACAGCTGTCCAATGCTTAATTTGTGCCAGAGCTGAACGCCGACACCTCTAGCCTTGGCAGTTCATAGCCCCAGCACCTCTTGGCTTGCTGCATCAGTTATTAATATAAAAAAAATTGCTTGAGCCCTGGCATCTCATTGCTTGAGCCCTGGCATCTCTTTCATTACAAATTAAGCACTGCAGCTATCTCCCTGAACAGTCCTCAGCAGTTAAAAAAAACCCACCAATAACAACAACAACAACAACAAAAAACCTTGAAAAGTCTGAAAATAAGAATACTTAAAATAGATGAAAGCCTGTGACTAGACACATGGTTACTGTATGCCCCCAATTTTGCAATTAGTATTTGAATGTAAAGTACATTCTAGCTGACTCACAGTATTCTCTCCCATTTCTTGTATATCCGCTGTTGTTTTTTATGCCACAGGAAGTGTTCCAAGCAATGACATTTGAATAAGAGATTTAAAATGTTTCCTTCAAACATATTCCAATAACTTCCTATCACACAAGGAGGATGTTTTTACAACAGCCTAAGTAATAATTCAAGGTAAGAAACTCGGAAGGTTTGTGTTCCTTTAAGAGCTTATCTTTTGTGAAGTCTTTGCCCCCTGCCCCACACAGTTGTGTGCAATCCACCAAAATCCAGGCCCATAGTTTGCATTCTTGACTGGACTGTGAGCCTGTGACCTGGCAATATCTGTTCTTCAAAGCGGCTCTCTTTCCTTCAGGGAGTGATCTGATGCACCCTCCCACCCCTTTTGCTCTCTTTGCCATGTTGAAGTTGAGAACACTTGGAAGATAACAGAATCAAAATACCTTAATTCAAGGACATTGCATACTTCATGCTTGCTTTCCACTGTGTTAAGGCTGAGCCAGGTTCCCTGGGCCAGCTTTGTGCTGCACTGGGTAGCTCCATCTAGGGCAGATGTGCAGCCAAAATGCCTTCAGTCCTTGAAAGGTCTTCAGCCAACTGAAACAACTCACTACTGCCATAAAGAGACCACAGTCAATACCAATGCTAGTGACACCTAACTCGAATATACATCAAGGTTGCATAGCCGGAAATTCATGTAGAGCGGAGATGTTGCGAGTTGATACGTGTCAAACGGTCATTTTAATACACATCGCAGGTAGATGGGTTAAGAATTGAGTGAATACTGTGGAAAATTGTGTTTCTTGGTGCCAAAGAATAAACAATAACGTCTTTCAGCATTATAAATCCAAAATGAGTGAGTATCTTTAAGCGTTATTAAACCTTAGCGTTATTATCGGGCTGTATAATTATGAACTTTTTTTTGTTATAACTAGTTCACATCTACTAAATAAGGTCCATAAAAGAAAAGTAACAGCGTTAATGCTTAATAGAATATGAAAGTGATGACGTCACACTCCAAGCGGGTAACCGTGAGGAAGGGGATTACTTTCTGAACAACCGGTGTCGGGTTAAAACATTGAAAAAGGTCATTTTGTTTCTATGTAAATGCTGTAACTAACTGTTTTAATCGGTAAGTGAGTGTATGTTACTAATCATTGAACCTTTAAGCAGTGAAAAGATGTGTTAGGATGGCTGCAATGCAGTTTAAATTGCCAACCGTATGGTGTGTCAGCCATCCTTAATGCTATAATTCTTGCAGTCAGGAGCAAAGTACATAACAATATTCAAATGCTCCATGGAAGAAAGAGGAAAAAGAAAACCCTCAGGAGCTGAGTATCATAAACGAAAGGCTGAGAAGGAGAACCAAGCAAAACAGCAGGGATCCTTCCTGAAATATCTTCTCTTTAGTCCAAATAAAGATGGAAGCAGTTCACAGCATCCAGATGAAGGAATTTTACTTGGAGAGGAGGTTAGCTCACATCTGCATGGAAGCAGCTTGGAACATCAAGATGAAGGTATATTACTTTGAGATGAGGTAGGTCACATCCAAAAAAAAGCAGTTTGGAAAGTCAAGATTATGGAAACTTACTTCTAGATGAAGGCAGCTCACAGCATCAGACTGATATGGAAGTGTAGAAAATGTATTCACCTTCAGAGACACATGCAGAAATTGAAGTAAATGAAGTAGAAGGAAGAAAGGATGAGGAAGTTACAAACAAATGACAGTATGGGGACCCAGATTCATGGCCCAGATGTGATGACAGTGTGCGGCAAATTCTCGTGGAACATGGACCTGAACAAGTTCATGAATTTCCCTTCCCTAAGGATTGAAATAAAAGAAAATTCTCTGCTCAGTATTACAAGAGGAAACTCATTAATGGGGAAGAAATTCGCTGAAACTGGTTACAATATTCAGTGTTGAAGAACTCTGTATTTTGCTTTTGCTGCAAGTTGTTTAGAAATCAAGCAATTGGTACATCACTTCCTGAAAATGGTTCGAAGGACTGGAAAAACATATCTTCAATTCTATCTCCACATGAAAGAAGTACAGAACATTTGGAATGTTTTCAAAATTGGAAGGAACTTGAATTACGATTGAAAAAAGGAAAAACTATTGATGAAGGAAATTTACTTGTGATCAAGGAAAAAGAAGAATATTGGCAACAAATATTAGAGTGTCTGATTGCTTTAGTGAGAGTTCTCGGTGGGCAACGGTTAGCATTCTGCGGACGTGGTAGAAATGAAAATTTATACACTCCAGGTAACAGAAACTTTTTAAAAATTTGTTGAATACGTGGCTTTGATCCAGTCATGAAGGAGCATCTACGTAAAATAACTGATCATGAAGCACAGGTTAATTATTTAGGAAAAAATATGCAGAATGAACTAATTCAAATCCTAGCAAATGCCATTAAAAAGAAAATTGTAGAAACTGCCCATCTGCAAAATACTTTTCAATAATACTGGGCTGTAAACCAGATATCAGAGGGGTAGCCGTGTTAGTCTGAATCTGTAAAAAGTAACAGAGGGTCCTGTGGCACCTTTAAGACTAACAGAAGTATTGGGAGCATAAGCTTTCGTGGGTAAGAACCTCACTTCTTTAGATGCAAGTAATGGAAATCTCCAGAGGCAGGTATAAATCAGTATGGAGATAACAAGGTTAGTTCAATCAGGGAGGGTGAGGTGCTTTGCTAGCAGTTGAGGTGTGAACACCAAGGGAGGAGAAACTGCTTCTGTAGTTGGATAGCCATTCACAGTCTTTGTTTAATCCTGATCTGATGGTGTCAAATTTGCAAATGAACTGGAGCTCAGCAGTTTCTCTTTGGAGTCTGGTCCTGAAGTTTTTTTGCTGTAAGATGGCTACCTTTACATCTGCTATTGTGTGGCCAGGGAGGTTGAAGTGTTCTCCTACAGGTTTTTGTATATTGCCATTCCTGATATCTGACTTGTGTCCATTTATCCTCTTGCGTAGTGACTGTCTAGTTTGGCCAATGTACATAGCAGAGGGGCATTGCTGGCATATGATGGCATATATAACATTGGTGGACGTGCAGGTGAATGAGCCGGTGTAAACCAGATGTGAATCATGTTGAACAAATGACTATGATCATTCACTTTGTGAATATAGAAAAGTCTGCAGTTGAAGATAATGTTGAAGTGCTCATAAAGGAACATTTTTTGGTGTTTCGTACCACTGAAGGAGATGACAGGAGCATTTATGACTGAAACTATTCTACAACAGCTGGAAACAATGTCATTATCTGTTGAAAACTTATGTGGCCAAGGCTATGATACTGGGAGTAATATGACGGATAAAGACAATGGTGTGCAAAGGAGAATGATGGAAATCAATCCTAGGGCCTTTTTCGTGCCTTGCAGTGCGCATTCTCTGAATTTGGTTGTCAATGATGCTGCTAGGTGCTGTTTGGAATCAATTAGTTTCTTTGACCTGGTGCAACGTGTTTATGTGTTTTTGTCAGGCTTAACATGCCATCGGGAGATTCTGACTTGCCATGTGAATTCTCTAACTGTGAAATCACTTAGTCAGACACGATGATACTACCTTTACTGGATCATCTGGCAATCTGTTCAGATGCAGAAGTTCTTGCAAATGGCCTTTCGAAGTTCAAATTTGTGACTTTACTCTCATTTTGTGGTATAATATACTTTTCAAGATTAACCTCACTAGTAAGCAGCTTCAGAAAAAGAACTTGAATGTACATTCTGCTATTCAAAAACTGCAGTAAACTAAAACCAGCAGTTTTTGTATGAAGGATGAGACACACCTATTCAGAACCCAAAACAAAGGTTCAAAGTGAATTTCTACTTCACAGTCCTTGATACTGCTATGCACTCAATTTATGAAAGATGCAGCAGCTAGAGTCAGTATTTGGCTTTCTATATGATATCCACAGCTTGCAAAAGAAAACAGCAAAACACATAAGAGAATTTTGTATAAACTGGAGTCGGCATTGACTCATGAAAATTCAAAAGACTTTGATGCTACAGATTTGTGAAGTGAGCTTCATGCTTTTTCAGGATGACTTAAGAAACATTCCGCTCCTGAAGAGGTACTGAAGTTTATTTGTGAAAATAAACTCACAGACAGTTTTCCAAACATTTTTATAGCTCTACGCATTCTTTTAACTTTGCCAGTTTCCGTAGCTAGTGGGGAACTTAGCTTCTCAAAGTTAAAATTGATAAAAAACATATGTGCATTCAACAATGGTGCAAGAGAGACGTGTTGGACTTGCCACAATGTCAATAGAGCATGAAATAGCTGGAAAACTGGATCTAAAAGAACTAGTGACTGAATTTTCAAAACTTAAAGCAAGAAAAGCCATGTTTTAAGAGCACAGTGTTTTTTATTTTGAATGTTTTGTAAATACAGGTTAAAGTTCATTGAAGAGTTTTCTTATTTCTTTCTATATTGTATGTGGTGGCAATGCAGTTAAAGCAGGATAGCATAATGGATGATTATGAATTTCTAATAATAAAAATTATAAATAACATTTGTAATGCATTTTTATTTGAAATCGGACTAAAATATCATCTAGCTGCTGAGTACAAATCTATTCTGAAAATTTCATGTCTCTATTTTATCTGATCTCAGAAACATTGGTTGGACAGATGGACAGACAAACCGAATAATTAAGCCTCTGTTTAAAAAAAAAAAAAAAACGCTTACAAAACATTAAAAGGAAAAAAGGGGCAAAATGTTTTCCAGTTTACCAAAAACCTCAGCCTAGATCTGCCCTTGGGCTTTGAGGGTGGGGGTGCCGATTGCATGGTTCGCCTAGGGCGCCAGTTGCTGGCAGCTAGTCTAGGGCCGCCCCTCATCCAAGATGATCTGATGATGACAGAAGCAGCCTACCTGTTCCCCAGGACTGGGTAAGATCATTATGCTATATTGCTCAGTCTGCCTTTTACTTATGCTTGATTCAGGCGGTAGTATATTATCCTATTTTTAAATTATTATTATTATTATTATTAAAGCTTTAAATTAGTTAAAATTATTAATTATTGTGGATAGTGTTTTTCACCCAACACATGGATGGTCTAAAGACCTGAAAAAAGCCCAGCTGCCAGAGAGCACTGGAGACTGCAACTGTGCAAAGTGAAATGTTGTGAAGAAAGGAAGTGACACACTGATATAAGGAAATCTCTAGTTTAGCAAGCAAGTTTCCTACATATTCCTTTTACTTAGAAGGAAATAACAGGGCATTGAATTTAAAATAGTATTAGAGCAGCATGAATGTTATATTAGGCATTTGAATGGCAGGAAAATTCTGAAGTCAGGTTTGCTCAAGCAATGTTAACATGGCTGTATTGTGCAATTTACAACCTAACACACAATACAGTGTATACATTCTTCAGACTTGTGGTGACGACGCAGGAAAGGAAACAGAACGCCAGGTCTGTGGTAGCCGAAAAGCCCTTCTACCTCCAGGAACTTTTCCTGGGGCTTTTATTCTTTACACTTCCCTGCTTACAACGCTTCTCATTGGTACAAATCTTGCGCATAGAAAAGCCAGGCAGTATACATGCACATAAGATAACGAACCCATCTCTTGAGCGCGTGAACACCAGCTGCAAAGGTGATGTCAGGTTGCCAATAAGTTTTCCAAACATAAGCTCTAGAACAAGGTCACTCCTGCCTCATTGCCAAGGGAACAGTTTGCCGTTCTTCAAGGCTTGTGATTAGGGAGCAACACATTCCTACATCCCCCCCTATTTTATTTTATATGCGAAATTTAAACAAAGCACTCTCGCAGGGTAGCGTACACAATGCCACTAGATTGGGTATACACTAAGCAAAACAGCAAAGCAAAACGCCAATCCCATAAGGCTTGACCAATTGCCAAACACCCCCCACGGGGTTTGTAAGTAAAACAATTAACTACTTTGGCACAAGTATTATTGGCATAATTTGCTACAAAGGGGGTATAAAGCTATACCTAATCAATACTCTATTATTGCAAATTGAGTGGTTTGCAAACAGGAACAAGGCAGGTACTTAACAGACCTTGCATTTATACTTTTCATTACAGAAATAATGAGGGACAGCTGCATTTTGTTATACATAGGCCGTCTTGATATCTTAATTCCTTACTTGTTTTGACTCTTGCCAACATACAATATTTTCTAGACCTTATCTACACAAGGTCACAATAACTTCTCACACAGTACTTTCTCACCCGCCTCACACAATCCTCGCTTCTACAAATCTCGCGTTATCAGGGTTACAGTTAGCCTGACTCTTGCTAACAAACTGTCATGCATAGCAGTTCTTTTCTGACAGTTCTTTCTCTGCTTCCACGACTCCCCCACTTTTTTACTTCTAGTACAACAAACATTCTTAAATCTCTATTTGCATTAAGCCCTGGACTTCAAATTCTACATCAGATGCTTCAATCTTAGGGGTTCTGATTGGATGTAATGACAATGCATGATTAGCATAAACATGAAAGGTATTACTATTATTACGTCTTTTACAACAATGATGACATAATCCTAAGCTAACTAATAGCAACACAAGCAATAACATTCCCATAACAATAATATAATGGGGCTGTTGTACAATCTTAATCATAAAGCACAATACATCCTACTTAGTACATAAAATGGATACTCTATAAGCTGTCTGGAAAGCATACTTTTCAACTTAATATATATTATAAAGCATGTGAATTTGCCCTTGTACTTCAGAGATTTTCTGAATCTCTGGTAACAGTGAAAACAAATTCTGAAATCTATCAGGTACTAAACTAGTCCAATTAAAAAGTATCTGGAACCTAAGGGCTACTTGAAAAACTCTGTCTGCAGGCCAGTAAATAATATGATTGCCTGCAGTGGTAATGAGATTAAAATGTATGTCTTGCAATGTGGAGGCTTTAACATACACACAGCTATCATTAGCTTAAAAGAGTAAGTGTCCTGTCAGGGTAGTTCCTTGTCCACTACCCTTCCAGCAAACGTAGTCATAAACAGTGACAACTTCTCCTGGCTTCAGTTTATATATATACTGAAGCTGTGGGGGTTCTAATGGCCAAAATGTCCATTGACTCCCTAACCCCATCCAAATGTCAGATGTAATCTCCGGAGCACTTACTAAAATCAATTGGGCATACCAGGTAGTCTAATTTCCCAGATGTCTTGGTGAATTACCCAATCCCACATGCATCCTCCCCATGGACCCGGCAGGATTCGGTATGTGGGAGCTCACACCCCCTCAACCGGTCCATATGCTTGGAAGGAGCACTAAGAATGTCTGCACTTCCACCAGAAAGTCTCCAAGTATGTCTTCATGCCACAGATCAGATGGTACTGCTGATGTGTCTGTAAGGGCAGTGGGCCAAGCCTGATGCTCTAGATCATTCTGAATGGCCATTAGCTAGTCATTCAGGAAATCCTGAATTTCTGAACATGCTAGATCCCACTGCAATGCCTTCCCAGCCTCAGTGATATTCAGTACCATCTCTGTCAGCAACTTCTGGGTCATTGTCTGTATTTGGATGTGTTACGGGGTAATAGTGTAATAGAGGAGATGGCAGGGGCAATGGCAACAAGGTGCCTTTGGTACTTATCATTTAAAATCCAATTAGGGAGGGCAATACATGCTGAAGGACTTATCCAAAACACAGGGCGCAGCCTGTAAAATAAACCTTAAAATCTAATCAATACCACGTTCCCAAGCATGGGTCCCACAAGTTTCTTTCTGCCAGGGTATAATTCTTTGTTTCTTCACCAGGGTCAGTTCTTAATGTCTTTTGTAGTCAGGAATTCCTGGACTTTATGGTTTCAATTAAGCAAGTGTTCCTTCTTCTCTTTTCCTGAAACAGTGTGGTTTAGCATCATGTAGGGGAGAGGTTACTAGCACATCACCCTGTAATGGTTTTGCTTCTTCTAGAAAAATTCAAAGCAACAGTAGGTCTGTCAGTGGACAAGGGAGAGGTTACTAGCACTTCACCTTGTTCTCTTTCCCTGCTGTCCAGGAGGCACAGCAGAGCTAGCAGGAGAAATAGGCTGATTAGCAGCTGGAGAATCCTCTCCAGTTGGAGGGGTCTTTTTGCAGTGAGAAGCATGGGTCCAGGTGGGCAGTCCCTGGCACTTCACAGCAGTGTTGGTGGTTAACAGGACTTGGAAAGGGCCTTTCCAGTGTGGAGCCAAAGCAGTCTTTCGTTGATGGACTTTACATAGACTCAGTTTCCTTGTTTCAATAAACGGCAGGGCTGCTAGGGTCTTTGGGTAGCACTTCTTTTATCTGTGAGAAAAAAACCTAACACATTTCATTAGTGCCTGGCATTGTTTTACAAATCTCAGTTGCTTGGGCACATTCAGGCCCCCCCTTTTCGTGGCTGTCAGCCAGGTCTTATCTTTGGACTGAGCTTGCTAGCTATTTTTTCCTCAGTTAACTCATTCCGTGCTTTTTCCTCTTCTCCCTTTCTCAGCTTCTTTTAACCTACAAAGGAAACTTTCACTCTTCACTTATACACTTTTTTCCAACAATGAACGCATACACATTGCCATTATATAGTACATTAGTCTTATTATTCAATGTATGCCATGTACACTCTTCCAGTAAAATAACTATATTACAGAGCTTTGGAGCAACAACCCGGGACAAGCACACCCACTTTTGAGGAGTTCACTCGGTACAACCTCAGGTGTCTAATCGCTTTCCTCCCTCCCCAGCCCTCTGGCTAGAAATCTGAGGTAGCCAGAAGGATCCCATGGGCAATATGGGGAGTGGGTTAACCTTCCATGTCCTTGTTTCCAAAGACTGTTGGTATGCAAATTGTTGTTAAAATTTTTCAATTAAAAAATCTGGCCAATGAAGTTTCTTTTTCTTACTTAAGCAAATATATTAGACTTTAGTATATCACATGAAATACAAAGTGATTTATCCAAACACTTTGTATTTCAAGTTGAATAAAAAAAGTATCTGCTTTTTGATTTAATCCTTCTATTTAAATTTGAACTAGACTGTCCTATGAAAATATTAATCCAACAATTCTGGCCACAAGACAAACATCACAAGACAGGACAAAGAACACAAAAATAATTCCTATTGTACCAGTAAATGCATGGTACATCGAATGCTATTCAGCTGGCATCCGTTTTCTCTGATGATCTGAAAGACAAAAGAACCGAGGTCTACCCCTTCTGGGCAGTCAGTCATTACTTAAAATATTTCCTTTATATACACATACTCTTGTTGATTTTAGGCAAAACAGAGGAATCACCACATATTTCCTTGTATTTGTTTCATATGCAGCCCAGGTTTCAGTGGCTACTACCTTATTAGTTAGAAAATTGCATTAATACAGATGCTTTCTGGCTTGCTTCCAGATCCAAAGCTATCCACGGCTTAAAGATTCTTACTTAAAAAGGGACACAATTAACTTTCCCGGACTTTTGATTGCCTTTTACTTCTAACTCCTGCTTTCAAACACACAGTGATCTGAACAAGACAACACAACCTATATTGGTAGGTTTGCATTTCTTATACCTCTACTACAATATATACTGCACATGTTCTCCACAATTCAATTTCCACAACACTAGCCACATCAATTTCTACACAAGGTGTAACTATTTCTTTTTGAACACCGGGTAAAGGCCATTTACTTAACATATAATTCAAAGAGCTATCCTTAGAGGGTTTTACCAGAGAGTGTCTCCTTATCCTATTAGGACTCACCTTATCGGAGCACGAACCCCAGGGGCTGCGGTGAAGCAGAGAAAAGGGGCGAAACACCCCGTTGGCACCGTTCCCAGTTCGCCGCAGCCGTCCGGAGTCCAATGTCCGAGCCAGGAGAGTCCCGGCGGAGTCGCCAGAAACGGTTACCGAAATATCGGGTCCACCTGGCTGAGAGCCAATAACAGCCAGACAGGGAGAAGGAGGAGTTGCTTTATTCTGCAGAATAAAGGAGAGCTTTGCACCTTGGTACAAAAACTCTGTCTCATACACATTTTACCATTCCAATTATCATCCTGGGGATTTGAAATCCCCATGCCTATAATTACTTACTCCTTTCCTTCCTCTATGCCCTCAAAGTTTCCAACCTGTTTTCCAGTCAAGAAGCCATACCAGGGGATACCAGGGGCACTGGCGGTCTATTTCCCTTAGGGGGTCCTCAATATGAGCGACCGGGACAGCGACACACGATCGCTGCCTTATAATCTTTTGTAACTCACTTGCGTGCTCCTTCTGGTCACTGGAAAGTTTCCCCCCCATACTCACGAATAAGGGGTGGCAAACAGCCGCGGGCGCGCTCGGCGTATCCAGCCGGTGAGTAGAGGGGTATCACGTCGGGGTCACCAGCTGTGGTGACGACGCAGGAAAGGTAACAGAACGCCAGGTCTGTGGTAGCCGAAAAGCCCTTCTACCTCCAGGAACTTTTCCTGGGGCTTTTATTCTTTACACTTCCCTGCTTACAACGCTTCTCATTGGTACAAATCTTGCGCATAGAAAAGCCAGGCAGTATACATGCACATAAGATAACGAACCCATCTCTTGAGCGCGTGAACACCAGCTGCAAAGGTGATGTCAGGTTGCCAATAAGTTTTCCAAACATAAGCTCTAGAACAAGGTCACTCCTGCCTCATTGCCAAGGGAACAGTTTGCCGTTCTTCAAGGCTTGTGATTAGGGAGCAACACATTCCTACACAGACTAGTCTAATGTTAGATTCTGGGATAATCTACAAAATAAGACAAGCTTTAAGAACCATACAGTAATTGACAAGTAGTTTTTTTTACTTAAGTGTAGCCATAACAAGGTTCTTTATATGCTATATACAACCTGCACTGATTTGTATCTCCCCCTGTGTTTCCTTATCACTTAAGGAAAGGATGCAACTCTTTCCCCCTCCATCCAACAGAGGTTTTGGTTAGACTGTATATGAAAGGCTACTCCAGAAAAAGTTAGCCCTAGTCCAATTTCTACTGAAGTAAACTTATTTCAGGTTTTTAGCCATACCTTCAGCTTTTTTAATCTTCTGAAACAGAGATCTAGTATATCACTTATCTTTGGAGAAATAAAAATTACTTACCTACAATTATTGATCTGAGAAAGCATACTTACAATCAGGGCCGGCTCCAGGCACCAGCTGAGCAAGCTGGTGCTTGGGGCAGCAGATTGTTGGAGGCGGCATTCTACCCAATCCTAGGGCGGCACGGCCGCTTTTTTTTGTTGTTGTTCTTGTTCTGCTCCAGCCGCCCTGTAGGGGGTGGCGGCGCAGAGAACGAGAGCGCCCTGCAGAGCAGTCCTCTTCCTTCCCTCCCCGCTGACCGGAGCGGAGTCCCCGCAGTAGGCGGCAGGAGGCGGCGCAGAGGAAGGGGACGCGTGGCAGCGCCTCTGCTGTAGCCCTGGCCGCCCCCTTCTCTCTCTCTCCCACCGCTCCCTCCCCTTCCCCGCCCCCAGCCAGTCCCCCTGCACCCGCGCTCCGGCTGCACCACCACAGGTTGTTTTTTTTTTTTTTTGCTTTGCCGTTCTGGCCGCTTGGGGCGGCCAAAAAGCCAGAGCCGGCCCTGCTTACAATAAATTCACAGTCATCCACCCCTTTCTCAGAGTTGTGGATCATGTTATGTTTGGTTTATGTTAGGCAAACAGGAATTGTTGTTGGGGGCTGGTTCACTCTTTCTGATTTTTAAATCAAATAACTATATGTCTCTACTGAGATTTTTAGAATTTTTACTTTTCTAGACAGCTGTGCCAGTCTCACACTGAAAGAATGAATTCAGGAGTGAACTATTCTAACTACACACCTCCAGAGAATAAGAATTACAGTTAAGTAACTTTTTCCCTTGTTTCACTCTCTCTAGTACAGTTTTGACTATATTTTAAAGTCTGCCATCACTATGACATCTCATTTTGCACCTGAAAAAAAGACTGCAAAGGAGCATTAAGAACTACACCTAGCAAAAGTGTGTTTTGTCTCCATTAAGACACAATAGTCTATGTTTTAATGTTTGTTCCTCTTAAAGCTGGATATTAATTCTTGGAGGTGTACATTCAAAGACCATTCTGTCAACCGTGACTTTAATGGTTTCATATCTCTGCACCTGTGATTGCATAAAAAAAATGAAATTAATCCAAGTGAAGAAAGGATGTCTGCTAGAACAGAATTCCTTTTGCACTGATTGCTGTTTCATTCTGCATTCAGTGTCGTTAGGTTCTATTTTTGGTTGCTGCAAAAAACAGAATGTGGGACCAAAAAAAACGGGGGGGGGGGTGATTGCACAGTGGAAGAAGACAATATTTCCATTCCTTTGAAAAGTGCCTGAAAGTTACTTTTGACAAAAAAAACCCACTGAGGTTTTTAAAACCCCCAAAGATGTGACCTTCATTAAATATCACCCACCAGTCTCTCCAGAGGTGAAATTCATGCATTCAGATCCAAATACAAGTCACATCGCTAGCCTCTCCTTCAATTATCAGTTTGACAATCATGGTAAAAAGCCCTCTATGTAGCACATTATAATGTGTAGTAACATAAGCAGCAAAGTCCTAGTGAGGCTCCTATGTCTAAATATAATTCCTCTAAGTTGACCTTAACCATGTCTGTCATCTGAGAGAGCTCTGCCATGCTCAGAAAGACAAAGGGAGTTCGGCCTAAAACAAATTTATATTGACACTAGCTTCTCAATCAGAGGGCCATAGATTCCAAGGCCAGAAAGAACCAATGTGCTCATTTAGTCTCACCTCCTGTATAACACATGACAGAACTTTCCATGAATTAATTCCTTTTCAATGAGAGCATTTAAAAAAAAAATCCAAACTTAAAAGTCTCTAGTGATGGAGAATCTACCACAACCCTGGACAAATTATTTCAATGGCTAACCACACTCACTGTTAAAATTGTATGTTTTATTTCCATTCTGAATTTGTCTAGCTTCAACTTCCAGTCATTGGATCTTGTTATAACGTTGTTTGCTAGATTGAAGAATGCATTATCAAATATTTGTTCCCCATTTAGGTACTTACAGAAGGTGATTAAGTCATCTCTGAATCTTATGTTTAAAATAAACAGATTGAGCTCCTTGAGTCTTTCCTTGTAAGGCATATTTTCTAATCCTTTAATCATTTTTGTGGAACTCCTCTGAATCTTCTCCAATTTATCAACATCCTTTTTAAATTGTGGAACTGGACACAGTATTCCAATGGCATTCACACCAGTGCCAAATACAGAGGTAAAATACCCTCTCTTCTCCTACTTGAGATTCTCCTGTTTGTGCATTCCATCCCTCTAGGTGAAAGGAGCCCATGAGCATTCAATGAGCTAGTTGCACGAGAAAGCGTTCATTGGTGAATAGAGCTGCATTTTACTAATCAAAGATTTTTGATGACAGGAACATCTGTTTTTGCCTCTCCCCCCCCTTTTTTTTCTAAATCAATTACTATAATCTCAGTGAATAGGGAATTACATTTGTAAATATCCTCCATTTCAGTAGGAAACCCATCACTTTGTTTCAAAGTTGAACATGTTTTGTGTTTATTACCCTCTAGGTGATGCTATTGTCAGAAATTTCAGATTGAATTGTAGTCCTTCAAATTGCCTAGATTTTAAAATATAGAAACAGGAGGGTTGGATGGCTCAGGGGACTGGTTTTCCAGATCCAACTTAGTACACATTGGAAATTCTCAGAAGTCACTATGACCTGGTGGCTGGTTGGCACTCTCAGTTCACTTGCTATTTAAAAGCTTTACACAGCACTGAAGCTGCCACACAACTGGCATCTTTGTTGGCCCTGTAGGAGGCATCAGTGAATGAATGGAACATGGAGCAATGAACTATCCTTTTATACTTAGAGGTGGACTGTCCATTTCAAGGTGGTAATGCATTGGCAGGGCAGTGAGTGCATTTGTAGGCCTCCATGTGTTTTGCACATATTTGGATTTCATTTTCCCAGACTAATATCTTTCATTAAAATTGAAATTCATTAAATTCACTTTAAAGAAGTGAAAGTAAAACCATTGAGCTGGATGATCTGTGTGAGAATCTCCCCCATCTTGCTTGGAAGGGGTGGCAGCAGCCTCTGTGGCACCATTCCCTCGTGCTGTTCAGGACATACATTGTCCCTGTCCCTGTCCATTTCCTTCCCACTAGTTTGAAATGGAATTCCCTATGATTAAAAATAGAGCTGGTTAGAAAACAGGATGTCCATTCTGTGGGAAATACCAAGAGTTTGAATCCTCTCACCTTTCTGAATTGGAACAAAACACCAGAGTTTTGAACTTTCTCATGAAACTAACATTATAAAGAAAAGAAAAGAAAAGAAAAGAAAAGAAAAGAAAAGAAAAGAAAAGAAAAGAACCCCACTATAAATAGAGGCCATCAAATTGTTTCATTTCAATAATTCAAGGATGTTTTGGGTGGACTTTCTCATTTTGATTCATTTCATTCCAATTTGTGTATAGAATATTGATCATGAATAGAATAGAATAAAGTATTTTAATTATAGAGAATATTTAATGTAATACAATTCAACAATACATTAATTAAAATAAGTCAAAACAAAACTTTTCTACTTTCTCTTTGAAATCAATATATTCCTGTAAAACATCTTGAAAAAACTGCATTTGTAACAGATTTTTTTTCTATCAAAAATGTTTCTACCAACTCTATTTAAAAAAAACCACAACAACAGTTTTTAGCAAAAACAGATTAGGTCAATATACAGGTACTTCCTTGTATTGCTTCAAGCAGAATTGGGGTTTGTTTGTTTTTTGAAAGGCATAGCAGTTTTCGCAGATGTAGCACCATTTAAAACTCAAGTACAAATTTTGCTCTGATACACATGTTAACTCCTATCCAAACTCCTGATACAATTTTTAAAAAAATAAATCTTGACTAAAAACCAGTACTACACAAAATAAATATGGCATGTATGCTGTAAAACCTGACTAAAGACCAGATTTTGAAATATAGCTGTTAATAGGAAATCCTCAACAAATGGATTTGTTTCTACAGGGGTCTCACAGGGATCAATTCTGGGCCCAGTGCCATCTAATATCTTTATCAATAGTCTGGAAGAAGATATGAAATTATTGCTTATAAAATTTGCAGATGACACAAACTTATGGAGTGGTAATTAATAAGTGTTGGTCAGGAACAGAATGATCTGTAATGAGTAGTAAATTGGGTTTAGTTGAACATACATTTTCATACAACTAAATGCAAGCAGATCTTGGAATTAATATGTAGGGCCTACATAGGGTCTTGGAAGGGCCTGTATTTTGAAAAGCAGTGACTCAAAATGACTTAGGGGTCATGGTGTATAACCTACTGAACATGAGCTCCCAAGGTGAAGCAGTGCTAAGAGCAAATGCAGCCCTTGACTGTATAAGGAGAATATTGATTAAAAGTAGGGAGGTGGTATTACTTCTGGGTAGAGCATTAGTGAGACCCTTCCTGGAATACTGTGTTCACTTCTGGTGTCTGTACTCTAAGTCTATGTCTACACAATGAGGTAGGGGTGCTATTCCTCTGCTCATGTACACAGATGCTACCTTAGTGAGAGCTAGCATGAGTGAATATAAATAGCAATGTTGCCAGGTAGCACAGATAGTGGTAGCAGAGACATGGCTGTCCTGTGCCGAGTACAAACTTGCCTCAGGTCAGTGGGTAGGTACTTGGCACAGCTCACCATGCCTCTGCTAATGCTGTCTGTGCTACTGCGGCTACACTGCTATTTATACTCGTATCTCAATGAAAGTTCTGAGTATGCATACATGAACAGGGAAATCATACTCCTAAGCTCAGAATAGAATAAGAAGGATGCTGACAAACTGGAAAGGGTTCAGAGAAGAGCTCAAAGGATGATTTGGAGTCAGAAATTCCTGTCTTATAGAGAGAGGCCAAAGCAGCTCAATCTATTAGCTTACCAAAGACAAGTTTGATGTCATTGGTCACAGTCTATAAGGATCTACATGAGGAGAAGATTTGACAGAGTGTGCTTTACCCCATTACTAATTAACCCTTGGACCAGCTTGCCTAGAGATGTGGATTCTCCATCACCAGTACTTTAAGTCCATATTGCAGAGCTTTGTAAAACACATGCTCTAGCTCAATCAGCAGGCATGGGCTTGATGCAGGAATCACTTGAAATTCTATAGCCTGTATTAAGCAAGTGGTCAGACTATGGGATCCTAATGATTCCTTCTGGCTCATTATGAATCCCACAAACTTGAGAAGAAGTTTACCCATGAGATTTCCAGTGCTTCATATTTGCAGTAAGTGACACTGAATTAAATCAAAGCAATTTGTTTCATAAAGGGTTTGTTTAGAGCTTTACTATACTGTGCATGGGTCCTTTAAAAAAAGGCTGAATTGTGAAGTCCTTTCTCAGGCAAGTCTCTAATTTATCCCATTTAACCTAAGTATAAACTTGAAATCTGCTGTCATATGGTTATAGTAAAGAAACTGGAAAAATATTATCATAGGGATGATGCAGACCCATTTAAGGATGGTCCATTCAAGCATATGCAGATTTTTCCTTGGGGCATGGTCCTGAAAATGATTTTTGGCAAGTTGAGTCTTGTACATATTTTATCATACCCAGAATGGGGAGTTGCTAGTGATTATATAAAGCTCTTGTCTGTTTTGTTTTGTTTAAAAAGAAACCCCACAAAGTATATGGAATTAACTATAGAAAGTGTTCATTCAAAGCAGCAGCATTGCCAACCACAAACATTAAAAATTGTGAGTCAGGCCCCCCCAAATTTTAGGATTAGCCTAATAATTTTTTTTAATTATGCTCAGAACCACTGGAAATGAGCCCACTTATTCAGGTGCCTAAATGTGGATTTGGAGGCATAATTTAAAGTGCTTCAGTTTGAAAATGTTGGCCTTAGTTCCTTTACCAAACACAAGTTTATATGAATGAGCCCAGTAACTCAAAGTATGTGATTTTGCAAGAATATTGTCCAATTACTAGATTTTTCTCTGACTTTTTAAAAGCAAAGATTTTTTTTTCCCTTTCTTGTTTGTTTCCATCACCAGGATCTGTTTTTAATTGCTCAGTTGAGCTCCTGAATGGGGAAGTTGAGTGTCTCTTCATTCCCATCTGCACAACCCCCTTTCCCACCTGCAACTAGGGGATGTTCCCAGTTGTTAATATTTCCTGCTCTGAGAACTTTTTCTTGAATGTGAATGTCTGTGCTTGTCATACTAATAGAATATGAAAGGTACTTAACTATCCTTAGTATTCTCTTTTCCCGTGTCTCCAATTCACTGCACTAATCTGCCTTGTCGACCCTTTCCCAGAGTAAATAAGCTATCTGGACAGCCGCTCACAGTTTGTACAGTGTCTTACACAATGGAGCCCTAATCTCAGCTGGAGCCTCTAGGTGCTACTGTAATATTAAAAATGAAATATTAACATCCTTATTTCTATTTTCCCCTTATGTAAAGGGCTATATTGGAAAGTGCCGACAAAGAAACAAGAGCCAACTTTTTTGCCTATTATAATCGACATTGACTTGTGAAGTAATCACTCCATGATAACTGCAGTTATTAGATTCCAGCTCGGCGAACTGGTGCTAATTTATAGATTATAAATTGTGGCAATCAGCAACTCACAGGAGCCAAGACACTACTCCTACTGCTGCTGTACAAAACAGTAGTAACAGAACTGCAGTAGTCTGCAGTTTACTTCAGGCTGTTTGGATCTCCAGGGATGCAGATCAGGCTGAAGCATAACTCCAATATAAGCTTCAGGAGCATGGCATGATAATGAGTTTGGACTTTCCTCAAGAACAGAATATGCTTCAAAAAACACCTGCTTTGTTCTTTTAGTGTATCTGTTAAAAATTATGTGGTTCTTCTGCATCTTAAGTTTGTCTGAGTCATCTTTGGCAAGCCTACCCCAGCCACAGCTCAGCAAAAGTAGTCAAGCATCTAATTTTTGCTACTTCAAAATCAAGCTACACACTCTGTGTATCTCAAAATGCAACCAAATCAAAATTATTGTACTTCATCAACTCAGGCACTTCAAACGTTCACATAGTCAACTAGGGGGAAGCGAGTAGAATTGTTGCTGTGTTTTATGTCTTCGAGAATTCCCCATCCATACGCTGCACAGAATAATACACTACACATTTATAAAGCACTTTCCAGCAAGTAGTATCTGAAAGCAGGCATACAAGAAAATGAATAACAGAACTAAACAGGAATGCCTGAAATGCTCAAGAGAACAAGAATGTCTTCAGCCTGCTTTCTAACAGAGACACAAAAGTGGCAGGGAATTCAATAGCCTCAAGCAAAACTGAAAAGCCATTTCTAGTCTGTATTTAGAAATTAGAAATTGTTATAAAACAGCACTCAAGGACCACAGGTTACAAGCAGAGCAAGAAAAAGTTTAGTTAACAAGCAAGACCATGGACATGTAAATTCTTATGGGTTATAAAAAATTAATTTTAAATTTAATTCAGAGTTACAGGAGCAGCAAAGTGGCTGAAAAATGAGATACATGATACAGTTCTGCACTGATGAATACCATTGCCATATCAATGTGTCACTGGGATTTCCTCTTGTTTGTTATGAGCTCTCTCCTGTAAAGTGCTAAATGCCCTTGACTCCTATTAAAGTCAGTGGGATTTGAGGGACTCAGCACCTGACTCTATTGAGCTTTATGCTTTACTTCTTTCAAGCCACTGAGCTCTGACCTAGATTTAGGCTGAACATTAGACCCTTAATTGCAGGTAAAGTTAATGCTCATTAAAATCAGGCACCACTGTGCTCATACAATTCTCTCAGAGTCTCTATCAATGAACCTAAGCTTGCTATACTAATTCTAGGACTTTCATGAACAGGACCGGTCAGTCACACCATATTCTGTAGTGGCTTTTTGATTTAGGTAAGTGTCAATTAAGCATTAGAGTGAAGCCTACAAATGTATTTTTTACTTGTATTTTAAGTTTGGATTTAAACCCAGCTCTCTGGAACATACAGATTTCTATATGAGTTACTCCACGGGCCTATCAAATGTGATATCCTGCCTCCAGCTGCATCCAGTCCTTGGTATTTGAAAGCCCATTAACACACCTAGCCTTGTGTAGAAATAGAAATCAGTTTCTGACCACTAAGTGGCAATGGTTTCATTTCCTGAAACAGGAGATATAGCATAGTTGGTCTTATCTGAGCATCGGAAGTGAGAATGTGCTACACTAGGGAAAGCTAGCAGACTCTCCATCTGACAAAAATGTAGTCATAAAACAACCTCTTGCAATGATCTGTTTTATTAACAAGGTAATTCCAAAATTAAACTGTGTGCATCCCCAAACTTAGCCTTTCTTCCCAGGTTTTAGGGAGTGGCTATGCTGCAGTCAAACACTCCTGACTGACTCAGGCTCTCTCAGCTTGGGCTGTGGGGCTATGTAGTTGGAGTGTGGCCATTTAGGCACAGGCTGGAGCTTGGGTTCTGGGACCTTGTGAGTGGGAGAGTTCCTGAGTCCAAACAACTACACTGCAACTTTAGAGTGCGAGTCAGCTGAAATGGGCCAGCTGCAGGTGTTTTACTGCAGCATGTAAATACCCTTACAGTCCCCTCCCTCATGACCTGTATTCTCTCAGATCTTTGTTGCCTAGGGATTAGTTCTCCCTCCCTTATATTCAGAATGGAGTCCAACGAGCCACATCCCCCGCAGTGAGTTAGCAGTAATAACGCTGCATCTCCTTCAGGATTCCATCAGAGGCAGCAAACGATACCTGCTATTATGTTACAGCTAGTTAATTTACTAGTTTTAGATTTATGGGAGATCACCATCTTGCCAGATTTATCTTGGTATATTTTAATAGTTTCCTTGCTATTGTGGGAGCCTCAGGCCCTGGTGCACCTCAATCCCTCTCATCCTCTGTCTGTGCCACTTAATAGTTTAGTCTTCGCTGGCTGCAACACTTTGGTCTAATTTCAGTTGTTGGGTTTAGTGTGCGGATGCTGGATGGTATTGGTGGCCTATGATTTATACAGGAGATCAGACCAGATAATCTGACAGTCCTTTCTGGCCAAGTCATGAATCATATCTAACATGAAGGTAACAGAAATTAATTGTAAATCAGAGTGGCACAGGAGACATCACACAATCAGGCTTAATACAGTGATGGACTGGCTTTGTTTTTGTAAAGGGCTCTGACAAAAAGTTTCCCCATCATCTGCAATGGATTTCAAGAATCCAGCATAATTAGGAAGAGGAGCAAGTGAAGAGAGGAGGGACAGGTGAATCTATGCATTTGTTTTCCAATTTAAGATAATGTTCTCTGATTAACAATGACAAAGGAAGGAGGGCTTACACCTTACAGTTGCTTAACACGCTCTGGCCCCAGTCCAGCAAAGTGTGTAATTTTCAGCACAAGTAGTCCAACTGAAGTCTATGGAACTACTCACTTTCCTAACTATGAGCAAGTGCTCAGCTGGATTGTGGCCATATAACCAACCAGGTAGGTTCTCTTGGTAATGAAACTCATTCAGTGAATCTGGTTCAAAGCATTATACTTGGTTCCTGAAAAATGTACTACCTCAATTGTTCAATTTATATAAAATTGTCACAGTGGGAATAGGAGGTGGTGAAGAACTTGTATTGGTTCAGGGATGTCCTCCCCAAGCATTATTTCTTTTTATAAAGAAACTACTAATTTGGGCAATTAGTTTACTTCTGAAAGATCAAAAAAATCCTTCACAAAGTATTGTTATGAGAACCAATAAATCATTGCTGGAAAGGATAATTTAGTAGAATATCCAGGGAGCCTATGAATGTTATCAATGAGAGAAATCACTCCAACAACACTCATTGTAATTTGATGGCAGTATTTTAAGGAGGGGCTCCCAGAGGCCATGAAGAGGACAGCCGTGTTCCAACAGCACTGGGCCAAACAAGCAGGCCCTGTAGCAATAGTTGCTTCAAACTTAGCACCCCACCCACACATAAGTTTGTAGGAGGGAGAGAGTATTAATTAGGGACAGGACTCATGAGAAATGTCTAACTTTTGCAGAAATCCCTGTCAGATTTATAAGTTGTGCAGAAGTCCTGCTCTATTTCTGCTTTTTCTGCTTTTAAAGGTCCCCAATTCAGGAAAGCACTTAAGTACTTGTTTACCTTTAAAACACGTTTCAGTCACGTTGGTTTTGATGGGACTAAACCATGAACTTAAATGTAAGCATGTGCTTAAGTTCCAACCTGAATGGAGCTGCTTTCCTGATACAGGGCCTATATGTGTATATCTCCTCCATGGAGAAATTCTCTCCCCTCCCACACACACTTTTTTAACAAATAACTGTTCATTTATCCATGCAAAATATTTCAATGTATACCTATGCACTAGGTCTCCTGGAGACACCTAAATAAGTTCTGAATTCAAGCTGTTTAAGGAAAACAAACAAACAAAACAGTTCCTAAATTGAAACAGAGAGGGTTTGGGATGGGGGGAGCTTTGTTTTTTGAAGTCACATATCTCATAAATGATCTGTGCTATCCCTCTCAAAAAGTCTCCTATGGCAGGGCCCAATTACACGAAATATCAGATAAAGAGAACTTTTTCATGTAGAACTTAGATGAAAAGATAAAAATGGCCTCATAATAGAAAGTGTCTTGCAACCTTAACTATGTGGATGCTGTTAGGCCTCCAAAATTAAGGAACATACAAATAAGGCATTATCATAAGACTAGAGTGTCATGTCTGGGAATAGAAACACCCCAGGTATGCAATTAGGTGATAATTGGATCATTGGCTGTGAATAAAAGGAAACATAGAAGACTGCTGTAAAGATCCTCACTTTGAACAGAAACTGAAATATTTTGTTTTTAAAAATGTCAAAATGAAACATTTCTGCTTTTTTGGAATTTGTTCACCTCGCCTCCCCCACAAAATTTGGCAAAACTGATTTAGTGAAATGTTGTGTCACTAAATCTGCATAGTTTGCTGAAAACAGTTTTGTCCAAAAAATTTCACCCAACTCTAAACTATACATCTGTTAGCTGAGTTTAGGGAGTGAAAACAAAATTTGAAGCTGTGTTCAAATAGTGTGTGATCAAGGCAAAGTGAGCATGGAACAATTAGATGATCTTTGGAAATCCTTGCCACGTACATGAAGCAACATAATACTGAAAACCAGACCCATCAGCAGAGAGAATTAATTTGGGATAGTTTCCATTGATTTTAAAAAAAATGTGTTTAATGTTTATTTGCTATAGTCAATAGGAAGAATATTTGTGAGCTATTTCTCTCAGCCTGTTTAATAAGGAGTTCCATGGCTTCTATTTTATAGTCTCATACATAATGGGAATAATAAGTCAAAGGAAAGATAAAAATTCAAATCTAGCATTAAACTGTTTCTCGCAAGCATTAACTTTGAAATATTAGAGGAAAGGAAGTTGTACAACAATCCCTTATTCATAGTCCTGGGCATGCAGGAAGAATGACGACATGCAATGGATATTGTTTAATTAGGCTGCACTTTTATTAACTCATTTGAGAGCTATTCAGTGGCAACAGAATCATAGGGTTAGAAGGGATTGCAAGGGTCATCTAATCTAACCCCCTGCCAAGAAGCAGCATTTGTTCTGTCTAAACCTTCTAAGACAGATAGCTATCCAGCTTCCTTTTGAAAGCCTCCTGTGAAGAAGCTTCCACAACCTACCAAAACAGTCTGTTGTATTGTCCTACGTTTTTCTGAGATTTCATCTAAATCTGCTTTGCTGTAGTTTGAACCCATTGCATCTTGTCCTGCCCTCTGTGACAGAAGAGAACATCAACCAGTCCCTCCCCGCGCCTACCTCAATCTATCCCCAGCTGGTCCTAGCCTATTTCTGACACCCCACTGGCCTCCCCCATAGGAGAGTTAAGGGGCTGGGAGAAGGGGGTTGCCCCCCTGCTTACCAGACATTACGAGCCCCAATCACATTCCTCAGCTTCTTTATGGGATGCCTTCACCTAAATCAATTTCCAACTCTGGGAACCCAACCCATATGGAACAAGTACCAGTACTGTAAACGTTTCTCCTGCTAAGTATCTCCTGATCTACCCCCACTGGGTTCATGAGCTGCTCTGCAAAAAAACAACTGTGCCCCAGCTAATCTGACAGTGAAGAAAAAAACCCTTACTAGTCTCAATGCCCACAATGGACCAAAAACCTGGTCCTAATGCTAATCCAAGCAAGAGAGATGGCTCCATCCAGCAGGGCCGGCTCTACTATTTTTGCTGCCCCAAGCAAAAAAAAAAAAAGAATGGATGGAATGCCGCCTTTTAGCATGTGCCGCCCCAGGCATGTGCTTCCTCTGCTGGTGCCTGGAGCCAGCCCTGCCATCCAGACAGGACAGAGTAGATATATTATATTTACCCACACACAGGGAATCAGGGAGCCAATGGCTTACCTGAGCCTTTCCAGCAAGCCCTCAATTCAGGAGATACATCCTTTTTCTGGCATACAACCTTCAGATTCAAAGGGGAACTCTTAGACTATTCATAACCCCTTTGTTCTCACTTGACCACACCAAGGCCACTGGCCCACCCTGCCAACGTCAAGGCTGCTGGGGTTGCAATGTGTTAACTACAAGATCATAAGAATAGTAGAGGACAGCTTTGCATTGGACAGGAAATTTGGTTTCCAATTTTAGGGCTTATCTAGAAAACTGCACCAACAGTAATAAACAAGGACCAGCAATCATTTATAAGGCTCAACAGCTACAATTCCCAGGTTTTTTTCCCTTTCATATATCCCTTGTTGAATGATAAGAACAATGAGTGAGAGATAGTAAGCATTACCCTCTGATAGCAAGTGTTGTAAAATTGGTCCTTTATTTACTAAACTGACTTTTTTTTTTAAATCCTCAGTGTATATCAGAGAGTTTATGTACACTATATTCTGTATGTGCATAAATGAAGTTCTTTGAAGTATTTTATATTTATTAAGCAATATTTTTCCATTTCCTGCCACCACAACTTTGTTGCATTCAGAAATTTTGATTTCTAATCTTAGTCATTAGCACTAGGATTGGTTGTGTTTCTCCCATTTTGATTTCCTTCTACAGAGTCCCTCTGGTCACAGTTCCTGCTCTGACCCTCTCATGGACTCCTTGAGCGCAGCTCCACTTTCATCTCAGGTCTCTGTCTATTAGCTTTCACAGGGCAGAGTCCCACAACTCTTTCCCTGTGGACCTAGGCCTTAAACTGCAGACTCTTGAAATTCACTGTGATTATCTCAGCAGGTCTGACTTTATTCTGGCACCTAGAGTCATGTTATCTCAGAGGCAATGGCAGGGTTACCCAGTGACCAGTCAGCTCCTATAAAGCAAATTATTATCTATTCAGAACAAAAACATTACAAAGGAAACATATTGTGAAAACAATAAACAGCTTATTTGCAGCTCTAGCTTACTAGGCAGTTACCATCTTCCACATGGGATCCCAGATGCAATTAAAGTATTTAAGGCTCTTAGTCACCATTTCATATCAATTCTTGGGCCTCGTCCACACTAACCCCCCACTTCGAACTACGTGCTACGTGAATAACGTAGCTGAAGTCGAAGTACCTTAGTTCGAACTTACCGCGGATCCAGACGCGGCAGGCAGGCTCCCCCGTCGACTCTGCGTACTCCTCTCGCAGAGCAGGAGTACCGGCGTCGACGGCGAGCACTTCCGGGATCAATCTGGGATCAATTTATCGCGTCTAGACAAGACGCGATAAATCGATCCCAGAAGATCGATTGCTTACCGCTGGACCCGGCGGTAAGTATAGACCTACCCTTGGATTGAATGATATCTTTCTCCCAGATCAGGGATGTCTCTTTATACAGTTTTTGTTGTTGTTCTTTGTTTTCCATGCTTCATCAGTATATACTGTTTCCTGGGGGTGAAATACCTGCATTAGGGATGTTCATCAGTTACTGGGACCTGGGAGGGAAGAGGGGAGTGACTTTATTCCCTATAGGAAACATTTTAGCTCACCCATTGAGTCAGGAATACAATCACTAGCCAGCCCATAAAGATACATGTAACATTTATAAAGTTGATATAGAGTCTTTGAATATTTCATGCTTCCAAAGCAATGCATCTGTCATCCTGCCCCCCCCCCCCGCCCCCAGCCCCTTCATTTTTAGCACTGAGATTCTTGCTCTCTTGAGGGGGTACAAAGTACCAGAACATTGAGAGATCCTTTACAAAATGATGTAGTCTTTGTTTCTGCAAAAAAGTCTTGCCTGCTGGAGCCCACTTCTAATATACTTCATTCATTCTCATAGCACATAGGCCAGAATGATATCATCTTTCATATTAGTGTCTGACATTTTGCAGTTTCAGTTAGCTCACCCAGAAAGCCACAGTTTTTTTTTTATTAATACAAGATGTCATGTATAGAACAAATCAATAGATATACTACCACTACCATAACCCACTGTTGCAAACTTGGATATCACTGCTGATGAGAGTTTATATATATTATCATTGCGTGTTTGTTTCTGATTCTACCCACAATTTCCTATGTTTTTCCCAAGCTTAAAAGAAGGCACAGTCTTTGCATTGAAGTGTTAATAAAAAGGATGGGCATTAATATAAGACTTCCCATCCCAGAGTGCCCCCTCACAGTAATGCCCAATGTTGCAGCACTTCCACTTCAGCTTCCCCACCATGCTCTTTGGCCTACTCCAGTCACAGATATGACTTCCTGCAGTGACTTGGACTTCTGGCTAAATCATTAACAATAGTCCATCCTTTCTGGGAAATTCAAGCGCAAAAAAACAGACAAAATACAAGGCCTTTGTCCCAGTCTCAAACTGGGCCTAGTCTTTCCTCTCTAAGGGGTCTGTCATCTCTTCTCTAATTTCAGCTATTCTTTTCTTTTCTGCCAACTCTGGTCTCACATTTCCCTCTTTTCAGGCTTTTTTCTATTTCTTTCAGTCCACCCTGGGCTCTTTTGGGTTGCTCCCTGCTTTTTCCAGAACACTCTCTCCCTGCCTTGTACTCTCCTCTGACTGCTCACAGACTTCTACCCTCTTTTCCAATCAACGTTCTACTTCTGGGTCTCTTTCTTTTTAAGTCCAACATCCAGTGCAGGTATAGTAGTGCATGGCTAAACAAACAGGGCTAACTGGCCCAACAGCTTCTTCATTCATTCATTAGTGCAGGGGTCGGCAACGTTCGGCTCGCCAGGGTAAGCACCCTGGCGGGCCGGGCCAGTTTTATTTACCTGCTGACGCGGCAGGTTCGGCCGATCGCGGCCCCCACTGGCCGCGATTTGCCGTCCCGGTCCAATGGGCGGCGCGGGCGAGCGATGTGCTGGCCGCGGCTTCTCGCCACCCCCATTGGCCCGGGACAGCGAACCGTGGCCTTTGGCCGAACCTGCCACGTCAGCAGGTAAATAAAACTGGCCCGGCCCACCAGGGTGCTTCCCCTGGCGAGCCGCATGCCGAACGTTGCCGACCCCTGCATTAGTGCATTCATCTGTGAATATAATGAAAAGACACTTATGGTCCTTTGTCTCTGATTTTTGCCAGTTAGGACAAGACTAAAAACCAATAGATACTGTTTATATAGGTGCTCAAAATACCACTAGCTGAGAACTTGTTTTTCTATCAGAGTATTATGCTATACCTGTGGTGCAAAATGTCAGAACCACAAAAGTGTAATGTATAATAAAGAGACATCTACAAAATGTGTTGTATCCATTGTGCCAACTTTAAAATGGGGGGATATAATGGTTACCAATGGACTAATTTTGCCCCAAATTTTAGAAAGGCAAAGATTTCCCCCCACACACACACACACGTTTCCCAGCATTTGCTTTGGTTCTGGTTGTCCTACTTTAGCTTTCTTTTGGCTTCAGATCACCTGTTGTGCTTGGCTGTCTTTGGCTGATCCTTTGAGCTGAGATCATTAAATATCACATTAAATCTAATGTCCTAAGATCTAATATTTTTCTTGCCATAGGTATACTGTACTATAAGATATACAACAGAGACAAGTTAGTGTGGCTTTCTGAATTTATTGAGTCCATATATTTTTTCATTAACTTTTTAGGGGGAAATCTCCTTTTATAGGAAAATAATTCTACAACTGGTATTTAAGCGAAAAACATTGAACAGATGGTTTGTAATAACCATGAGAATATGGCAAAGATTCATTAAGTTTTCACATACAGATTGCTTGTGCAAGTGGCATTACTGGTATATGACAAAAAAAAATGTAGTACAAAGAAGTAACTCCTGGAAAAGGCATACAAATCTGCTTAAGATAACTGTTAACCAAGGTGCCCATAGTTGCAGAACAGAGGGGATATAGCCTAGAGGTTAAAGCATAAGACGACGAGTCAAGTCACTTAGGGCTAGATTCACAAAGGAACTTAGGTGTGGTGAAGCTGAGCATTGCCATGCTGAACTGTTAGGCACCTACAACATCACTTGCATTCACAAACCCAAGTTCAGTGCGTAGGCTCCCGGTGCAGTGAATGGGGAGAGACAGGTGCCTAAGAATGAGAGTCACAAAAGCCAGCACACTCAGTAGCTTCATGCCTCCACTGGACAATAGGAGACATTGAGGAGAGGGGTATGTACCATGCCCCACCTGTCTCAGAGTGTTTGGCATCTAAATCTAGTACTTCAATCAAGTGACTCCCTCTGCTTGGTATTCTCAGCTTCACACCGTCTCTTGGTGTTTTGCAAGCAGCTAGGGAGGGAGAAGGAGGTCCTCCCTCAGAATTTTTAGCCCAATGGTTAGGGTACTCATCTGGAATGTGGAAAACCTTCCAATTCAAGTCACCCATGTGCCCAAAGGAGAGAAGGGATTTGAGCAGGGAACGGCCACCTCTCAGATGATGAGCACCCCAACTAAACACCCAGCTATGGGACCTTCTGATGTGGGACTCTCTCAATCTCTCCTGTTGAAGCCGATCCACTATAACTAAATAACAAAAGAACTATTGGAACAGGGGGTCTGGATCCTGGCTCTACCTCCTAGGCGAGTACCTTGAGAATGAGGATACAAGTTATTCTCATGCTTGTGCACCTTGTCTCGATTGATGACTATTTACCCACAGAGGAACATCTTCAACAGGAGGGATTGAGGGCCCCTCCCACTCTACACACATCAATCTATCCCAGGGATCGGCAACCTTTGGCACGCGACCCGCCAGGGTAAACACCCTGGCAGGCTGGGCTGGTTTGTTTACCTGCCGCGTCTGCAGGTTCAGCCGATCACGGCTCCCACTGGCTGTGGTTCGCCACTCCAGGCTAATGGGGGCTGCGGGAAGCGGGGCCAGCTGAGGGATGTGCTGGCTGCCCACCCCCATTTGGCCTGGCAGGCCACGTGCCAAAGGTTGCCAATCCCTGAACTATCCTATAGCCCAGTGGTTTCAACCCTCTCCTGAAAGATAGGAGATTCCTATTCAAATTGTTTCTTCCCCTAAGGTGAAGGAGAGACTTGAACTGGGGCTCTCACACATTCCTGGTGAGCATCCTAACCACTGAGCTATAAATTTGACAGAGGGTGCAGTTTTCCCTTACCTCCCCTTGGGTGTTTTGTGGGCCCCAATCCAGTAGGCAAGCACTGAGTACTGTTACCAGTTGGGCCCTGCAGGCAAGTTAGGTGAAGGAATGCCAGTCTTCTCATGATTGCTGTATCACAGTGGGGCTTAAGAATCTGGACACCTGAAGGGGAGCAGCAGTGCACATGTGGAGAAGCAGAAACATTGGTGCCCCAGGAACTTTTGATGCAAATGTTTTTAAGCACCAAATGAGTTTAGGAGCCTATAATGTTCAGCAGCAGCTGAGCATTGTTTTGTGAATCCCAGTGGGACCTGATTCTGGGATTTAGGCACCTAAGTCTTTTTGTGAATCTAGCATTTTCTGTTCTCTGGTCTGTCAATGATTCATTATGTATTTGTCTATTTAGCACTTCTTCAAGTGAGTTTATCCATCATTAAAATGGATACACCATTATTTAGTGCCATTACAAGGGTGTGTCCCAAGGCTTACTTATTTACAGAGTCACACATAATGTTGTAAGGCTTTACATCAGAGCAAAATATTAATACTACACTTTTGTTTTATATATATATATATTCTTGAAGAAATCCTGGGTCATGATTGGCTCAAATCATAGCAAGTCAATCTTATTACTGATAATCTCTTCAGAGATCATTAATGCTGAGACCTGAAGCAATGTTAACAAATAAGATTGCATACACAAAAAGATATTTCCTGTATATTTTCACTGAACTTACAGCAGACAACTGGTTATATCCGAAGGGGTGAACAATTGTGTGTTTGTGGACCTCTAATCTAATTGTTCTTTTATACTTTTAGTTTAAGAGGGAAAAACTTGCTAACGATTTATGTACTTAAAAGGAATTGTACTCTATCCATTTGATTGCAGTATCTAACCATACATGTATTGACATTTTATTCTGGTGAACTAAGATTCATTGTCTTTCAAGGAAGATATTGACCTCATTTTCACATCAGTTAATATTTATTTAAGCAGTCAGTATATCTTGAACTTCACCTCAAAAGTCTTGGATAGCAATATCAATATATCTGGGGTCTGATCCTGTAACTATGTATGTAGATCAGTGGGACTTCTCGGAGTAAGGATTATTTACTGTATGCTTATATTTTAAGAATTGGAACTATAATACTTGTCTCAAGCATTAAGTAAACATACAGCATGTGTTCTATTCCCAAATACGTATTACATCAATTAAAATGGAAGACCATTGAGTAGACTGAAAACCAATGTAACTTTTGTAAGGGAAGTTGTGATATTCTAACTATTGCTTGAAAATCAATTTAACCTCTATATGGAGAATTGTGATATTTTGGCTATTGCTTGAAACTAAGATCTATCAAAAGTGATTTTACATGTAAGTTAAGAAAACACATTATATTTCACAGGTAGCCTAATATAGAGAAAATTTTAATCACCCAGAAAAGAAAGGAACTACTAGTAAGATAATCACTCTGTAAATTAATTTCATAGCATCTCTCTGTGTAAATTCCCCTCAGTTATACTTCTTTACATGAAAATTTGGACCTTAAGAAATATTTTAATTAGACAATAGGAGACTCAGAAGTTCAATAGTAGCTAATTAGTATATTAGCTACCACTAAGTCGTTAATAGTACCACGCACATTTTAGTTCAATACTTCATATTCAGCAATTCAACGTTCAATTTCAGTAAACCTCATCCGCATCTCTCAGGAATGACTGAAAACTTTCACAGATCTTAGCTATTCATACACAGCAACAAAAAAAGGTATTAACATGGAGCTGATGATGCCAATAATAATAATAATAAATCTTGGGGAAATTGTAGCTTTTTCAAAAAAAAATCTGAAAATTCTATTGTTTTGCTTTAAAAAAATGTTCCAACACTTTTTTGTTTTTTGCCTTGAGTTTAAATTAGGGATTTTAAAGATGTCTAAGAATTCTTAAGTGACAAGAGTCCCTGTAAACACTGCAAGCTGAATAAGAACCTTGGCAGACATTTAAGCCATAAAGAAACTCTAGTGGTACTAGCAATTCACTTAGGGACCCTGGCTTACCTTACAAACTGTATGGGAAGGGACCATATTCCTTCCCAGAAATGCCCCCATGTGGATTCTTCATTTTCCATTCCGCATAGCTGACCTTTTGCTTTTCATTAAAGTATTTTAGTTCTGGTCCTTCCAGCCTAGAACTACTGTCAGCCTGGGGTTTCTGGCAGCCAGGGTTAAGTAGAAGGAACAGAGATGAAAGCAGCTCCTGTGCTCCACTAAAAGCAAGTGACCATTCCCCCTCTTCTCCTATTCTTTGGTTTGTGGAAGTTTTCCTTGAGTTCCATCTCCGCCTTCACTTGCTAGTCAAATGAGAATTCCTCAGGCAGATGGAAGATTTTAAGGGCCTCCAAGCCTTTCAGTAGTGGGTGAAGAGGCACCAGCACCTGGTGGGAAAATAATTCTGGGAGCTCCCTAGCCGCCATTCTTTCTTCTACACTCCTTCTGATGACTCTTCCACCCCTCCTGGGGGGCAGACAGAGAAAGAAAGCATGCCATCTCCAACTCTGTCAGTGTGAAGGAAAAAGAGACACTTTCCCCTGCCTACTCAAAATCCAGGGGAAACAGAATGACCTTATCAGTTCCCTCTCTCATTCTGGCAGGGTAGAGGTGAAGAGGGTGATTGGGGACAAAAAGAATCCTACCATACCCAGCTACACATACTGTGTTCCCTCACCCCTGAAATACCACACTCCTCCACACCTCTTCAATACACACTTGTTTGGCTATTTGTTGGACTTCTCTGGGACATCTACTCCTTTCAGATTATATATATAATTGCCCTGTCCCCACCCTGTTCCGTGTGCTATTTCCCATTATAAAAAAAAATGATGCAGTGTTATTTCCCCATGTGATGTTAACACCCATGACAACATATGAACACCACAAATCGAGAGCTCCTATTTTGACCTACTTTCACCTTTGCCTAACAGCCACTCTCCTCCATGGCAACCTGCATATAGGCCATGCATGCTTCACAAAGCAAATGCTGAGATAGGCATTATAGTTCCACCAATTCTTTTGTTGTGTGTGGGTTGAGCTACATTTCTGGATAGTTGCTCTTTTTTCCCTGGATTATTTTGTACAAACAGCTGACATGCCCAAAGCCTGGGACATTCTCTCGTATTAAATCAAGATAAATAAAATAATATGTTTCAATTTCTTTAAGCCAGTTTATTGGATTTGGTAAATGTTCCATGGAAATAGCTCTCTTTTTTATGAGATGTCATTGCTAAAATATTTTTTTTTAGGATACCTCCAAGGAAGCAACAGTTTATAGTGTAAAGCCTTATTTTGATGGAGGGAAAAAGGGCTTCAAGAAACAAAGCATCATTTGGATGTTATATATCAAGCTGTCTAGCTGGCTTCATTTCTGAAATTAAAATATCTCCAGTACAATACTAGATAACCATAATTTATAAAATTTATACTTAGTCTTCATTAGAGTGTGGACTGGTAAAAGAGTACACTCACTGATAATATTCATGTCCTTTAGGAGTTCCTATAAATGGATATGTATGTGTGTAAAAATAAGGCAATATTTCATTGCAGTAAGAAAAAAAAGTTTTTATTAAACCAAAGAATGTATTTGAAAAGGTCTGGACAGTTCAATGGGAAAAGTGAAGCCCAATGAAATTACATTTCTACTTCTGTTTGTACATGGAAAAGTAAAAATGTCACTTTGGCTAAGTTAAAAATGGTCCCTTTTTTGTAGAAATGTTATCAAACCAGCAGGATAAAAAAGGTCAAGTTCATGACTGGATGCTTCGCTGCATCTGTTTCCACATGGACTTGCCATTTTATTGAAAATATCAGGAACATAGATCAAGGCTCCATAGAAGTGAATTACTTGAGCTGATAAGAAAATCCCATCTTAAATGAGTTTGAGGGTTGTTGCAGCACAGGTTAATTGTTTCGTTACCAATAAAAAGGGCAGAAACAAACATTTGCTCCTGAAAAAAAGTGTTATCGACAGTACAGAAACAAAAAGGTGACCAGGAAGCCATACGTGGGAGTAGAGGAAGCACTGAAAAAAACAATCATAAAGCAGAGCTAAAGGCAGAAGGCTGTTTATAAAATCATGCCCCTTTCGCTTGTGAAGTTTAATTAGTGTGTTCAGACCTCATTAATTTTGCCAGTTTACCTCTTTTCCTGAGGTGGGTCCTACAGTCAAAGTGAATTAAGGACATTCAGTGCCTAACAGGATTGGGGCATAGTTATATTCCACTGTGATAAGAGTTACTTCAGCTCTAAACAACTAGAACAGGGGAGAGGGAGGAACATATTTCCCTTGATTATACTGCCATTTGACTTCATAAAAAGTGGTTTGTGGGTATGCCCAAAGTCAGCCATTTACTTTAGCAGTTATGGATGCATATATATTTGCTACAGGCTGTATCAGAACTACAGTTAGAGATAAGACTGAAAAATGGTAATTGTTCGTCTAGGTATGGCACACACTATGACTCAAGCTATGCAAATGCTTGAAAATAATGAAATTTTCATAAGAGTTGCACCTTATTTATGCATTATTGTTTTTATTGGGTTGTTTGAGGATAATAGCATTTGTTTCTATTATGAACTACAGCTAGTTATCATATACCACACATTGTGGGCACTGACATAACTGCATATATTAGAATAGCAAAAGGCTGTTTACATTATGTTTTTTTCAGGCCTCACTAGTTCTTACAAATAGTGCAACACTCACACTAGATATCTTCTTTGGCCCATCAATGATATTACCATATCAGCTGCTATGTTAATATTTTTAATCTGTCTATATTCAGCTACAGGGTCTATGCATTTTTTAAAAAGTATACTTTTTAGTTTATTACGATAGATAAATATTAACATGAAATGCTTAAACTACAAATTATGTACATATAATTAAGATTTCTTTAATGTATTTTACTTGGTAAAAATGCTAAAGACGTTTGTCTGACCTGAAGCATCTGTTACTTTTATTATAACAACATTATTGAATATTCACAATAAATAAGATCTCAATGCAGCAAAGGACATAGGGCCTGATTTTTAAAGTGCCATTAGATACTTACCTGCAATTTTAGGTGCCTAAATATCTTTAAAAATCTGGCCCTTAGGGACTTGCTCAAAGTTAACTAATCTACTTTAGGATGGGATAAAGACTGGATGTCTTTTTTAAAAGGCATGCTGTAGTTTTTGTTTTTTTTTAACAAAGGGACTTCAGCTCTGAAACTGGCTTTGCCATTGGTCTACCAGAGCCCAGACTAGCTTTCCAGTCATGATTTTGTAACCAACTTTTTTTTTTCCTGGGGATTCCTGAGCCCATGTGGGTACAAGTGCACAGAACTAGATTAGTGCAGATGCTCTGCCAGCCACACCACTGGGGCTGGGAGGGGAATGGTTTTCCTAACCCATGAGAATTTTTGATGTTTCCCATACCAAATCCTGATGAAAAGTCAAAATCTTGAAAATTTGGACAAACTAAATTGCTAAACTATTTTTGTATCAGAATAACTGAAGTGTTTTTCCTTCTTAAACAAAACAAAACCAAAAAAAAAAGAAGAAAATAAAATAAATCTTGCTGTTTTGCATACAGTTTCAATTTCAATGAATTGTTATTTTCTCCTCAAAAGGTGAATGGATTCCTTTCAAGTTGCCCAACAGGGTGGGGGTGACTCTAAGATGAATGCAGTCCTTCCGTATGGCAGGTTCCATTGCAGGCAATGGGTTAGAAAGTTTCCAAATGAGATCCCTGAAACATAGTGGCCTATCTGAGCATTTTTCATGAGCACAGCAGTGAATGGTGAGTGGGTTGCCTCTGTACTTCATAGGTTGCCTCTGTACTTCTCACCTCATTTCTCCTACCTCTGTCATGATCATGAAGGAGGGAAGAGGGTGAGGTGTCTGGCTTCTGGAATAGAGGGGGCATGATCTTCACGTTCACTCTCAAGTTTATAGTCCAACCAGTGAATTGGTACCAATTGAACTCTGCATGGGAATTTGCCCGATAGGTAGTTTGGGGTGGTTATAGTTTTCAATGAAGTTTCAACAACTGTATTTAACCACACTATGGTGTCTGTGACACACTTTTTCTATGTCCACATCAATGGCCCTTTTAATATTCATTACACTATGTAAAGTCCATCTTTCTTCTTGTGCATTTAGAGGTGAGTTGAGCTGTGAAATATTGAGTATAGAAATGCTGCTTTTGCATATGACCATTGTGTTGGGTAGTTTTTATTTGAAGTTGTAAGGAAAGTTTGTTACACACATAATGTCTGCTCTTTAATGTCTCCAGACTAATGTTTTTCACTTTATAGATCCTTTCTTATCCACCCATAGGTTGTTAATAACTACATAAATGTCCAACTTGAAATAAATATTTTATAGGAATAAAGAAAACATTGCACTCTGGTACCAACTATCATGAAGTATAAAGCTTGATAATTAGGGAAAGAGGAAGATTAAATATCTGATCTTTTTGAAACAGACTATTCCATTAAAATATTATGAATAGAAACTGCTCTATATTATATTCCACGATGTAAACTGTGGATTTTGAAGATATAAAATCTGATATTTTATAGTGAAGTGAAAGTGAAGTGTCCTGTCTGTCATGTCATGATTTCACACTCATCCCCAAATTACATACATATTACTGGATTATAGTAACTACACCTACATTGTCTAATTCTAAAGTGAATTATATAGTGATTTCTAAAATAAAGTTTATTTTTCCTATGCCTGATTTTCCTCCCTCTTTTCATAATGGGTGTGATAACATGGAAGAGAGACTAAAATAGGGTCCCTGAGGCCATAGTGCAATTTACTTAGTAACATAAATGGGAATAGAATTCAGTAGTCCTAACTCCGAGTTCCTGTGTAACCACCATACATCCAGTCTATTGGGAGGAATTTTTTGCATTATCCAGACTGGTTAACAGAAATGAACAGCCTGATCCTATGAAGTGCAGAACAACCTTTTGACACTTGCACCTTGCAGAATCACCGCCTTACGTGAATGCATAAATATTATGCCAAAAAAACCCAACAGAAACTATGTATAATGGAATCAATAGAGTAGTGTTTGTTTAGGAACATATTATACATTCAGTCTGGACATAATGTAATATTTTTAATAATACTCATCACATTTTGGATTCTTTATTGAAGTTCCTTGCCATTAATGTGAAAACTGAAAATCAATGTGTTTGACCTCAACAAAACAAAGGCGCAGCTAATTGTTCCCTCAGTTAGTCTGAACGGAAGCAGTTGTCCTACCCAAAAGTTTTAATGAGGTGATGTGATAGCCCAACTCCCAGTGTGATGCTGGTAGCCCAGATGCCAGCTCATGCTGAGACCCTTAGGCCTCACTGAACACTGACAAATTCTTAGCTGGAAACCAGTCAGGTTCATATGTGTGTAAGCATTGCTAAAATAGATGTAAAATTTATGAGAATGTGTTTAATGTTTAGACCTGATGAAATGCTTGTAGAACTTTTTGCTCCTGGGTGTATAACTATTCAGTTGGATGCACTGAAATGTATATGGTTTCCTTGTGCCCAACTTGCCAAGCAATCCAGATTGCTCTGTATTAGTGGTCTGTCCTCTTCACTGTTTACCACTCTCCTAATCTTTGTGTGATCTGTATCAGAGGGGTAGCCGTGTTAGTCTGAATCTGTAAAAAGCAACAGAGGGTCCTGTGGCACCTTTGAGACTAACAGCAGTACTGGGAGCATAAGCTTTCGTGAGAAAGTGAAGTGAGGTTCTTACCCACGAAAGCTTATGCTCCCAGTACTTCTGTTAGTCTCAAAGGTGCCACAGGACCCTCTTTTGTGTGATCTGTAAATGTTGTCAGTAAGGATTTTATTTTCTTCCAGGTTATTGAAAAAAAATGTTAAATAGCATTGGGCCAAGAATAAAGGTGGGGAGAATATATCTATGACCCTGAGACCTAGGCCAAGTGCCCTCTCAACCTGTGCTCTATAACTGGAGTGTATGGTAACCAGGTCAGAGGACCCAGTAAAATTGAGCCAGGCCCTGCTCATGGACCTCCCATAGTTATTTGTGCTGCATGGCAAGGAATTGCCTAGGCCCTGAACCATTCTAATCGGAAGTGAGAGAGGAAATAAGAACAGGAGTACTTGTGGCACCTTAGAGACTAACAAATTTATTAGTTCATAAGCTTTCGTGGACTACAGTCCACTTCTTCGGATGCAGAAATAAGCTTATCTTGTTAGTAATGCCACTGTACATACACAGCCATCCAAACATATATTGTCAGGCCCATGCTGTTGAACCATTCTCCTTTTCTCAAAGTAAACCATAAATTGTTCTTCTATAAGTTATTGCAGTCATGGATTGCTACACTATGAATCCAAACCCTTTATTAAGAAGGTGTTGGCCATCCTTTCAAGGATGCCAATGTAATGGCCCATGTAGAGTTGTGGAGGGGTTCTTCAAAGGAGCCATTATGAATAACATCCCATCAGTAAAGTAGGATTGAAATGACTCAGGCTACTTTTCAACTTTTGTCACCCAACACACCCAAAGCCAGCACACCAGTTAGATATGATCCTAAGCTCTTTATCTAAAATAATTATATTTTTTAGTACAGTGACCTGCTTAGATAGTTCACAATGACCCAGGTGCAGGCTTAGGGTTATTGGTGTATATAATTACCAAAACTACTAATGCTGCAGACTCCAGTCCTGTATCCCCGGAAAGGTCCCATTAGCTACTAAATGGGGAGTGGAGGATTGGCCTTCATGTAGGTGGGGAATGGGGAGGGTAACAAAGCCATACAGCTATACTGGAGGGGGGGCAATTATCCCCTCAAAGAATGATCTATTTTTGCCCTACAATAAGTAATTAGTACTGTTTAAAATCTAGCCATGAGTCCCTATAACATGTGCCATGTACCATAGTATATCTTGTATCTCTGTTTTGTCACGGTTCTGGAAGAAGGCAGTAGATAGTGTTCAATAGATTAGTATATCTGTAGACCATATGATCTAGGTATGTATAAGCAAAAGTGTTTTCCCAATTACCAGATTTGATTTCCCAGTTTACAGCACAGTGCATTAACCCCTTCCACACTGTTTTGACAAGTCCACACAAATGCAAGATGCATGAAAGCAATAAAGGGTAAATGTATGTCATTAGTTGAGTTTTAATGCATAAATGTCATTCCTATTCATTTGTCTACGTTTGAATTTTTAATGACTAGCTCTAGTGATAATTACCAATTTTCTGTATATATATTATGGAGAAATGATACATGTAGTATGTCGATGATAGTAAAATTCAATATTTATAAAGAATAATTTGTCTACAAATATAGAAAACTAGTAATTATCACTAAAGATATTTGTTAAAATTCAAAAGCAGAGAAATAATGAATGTTGGGTTATTTATACTAATACTTTATAAATAAAACATTTGTACTCATTATCCTTTTGATGAATCCTGCTGTGAGCCTGGCATTTTTCTATCTGAATCATGCACACACCATTCCAATTTTTCTCACAAAAGATTAATGTGTTCGTGGTTGTAAGGGGCAGGTAACTGGTTCAAAATTGCTGATAACGAAGCCAAGGACTGAATGGACCTGGAGAATGAATTACCCTCTCTAATCCCAACATGGTAATGCCAGGTCAGGATGCAGTCACATTAGGCCTGACTCTGATCTCACAGTGCTGTAACTCCATTGCCTGTAGTGGAGATACTCCTGATTTATACTAGTTTAAGTGAGTTCAGAATCAGGCTCTGTGCCTAGGAAGTGCAGGGAAAGTTTGAATTGCTACTGCCTGCAGTTTCTTATTCTTGAGAGTTCAGGGCTGCCCAGAGGGGGGGGGGGGGGGGAAGTGGGCCAATTTGCCACAGGCCCCGGGCCCTGCAGGGGCCCCGCGAGCCCTGGTTGAGAATCCCTTCCCTGGCTAGAGGCACCTTTTTAATTTTTACTCACCCGGTGGCGGTCTGGGTCTTTGGCGGCACTTCGGCAGCAGGGGGCCCTTTGGTCGCTCCGTGTCTTCAGCAACATTTCGGCAGCGGGGAGCCCTTCAGTCGTTCTGGGTCTTCGGTGGCATTTTGGCGGCAGGGGGCCCTTCAGTCGCTCCGGGTCTTCGGCGGCATTTCAGTGGCGGGTCCTTCAGTGCTGCCGAAGACGCAGAGCAAGTGAAGGACCCGCTGCCGCCGCCGCAGACTCAGTGCGCCGCCTGGTGAGTACAAGCGCTGCAGTGGGTGGCGCCTTTTTTTATGTCTGCTCCCCCGCTTTGCCCCAGGCCCCTTGAATCCTCTGGGCGGCCCTGTGAGAGTTACTAGGCTGCTCACTGAAATCTGTTTGATCTGCTGTGTGTTGGCAAGATAGTTTATACTGATAACATAATTCTCTCTCTTTCTAACAACTTCACTTCTCACAGTGCAATGTGTGACCAGTATTCTGAAGAATCAGAGGTGAAGATTTCATGGCTGATCACTTGAGAAAGTAAGAAATGGCAGTTAGCCCAATAACTGGATTAACAACCACGGATTTCACTTTTCCCATCGTGTATTTTCTTTCTAGCATTACAGGGCTTCAGTTAGGTAATTCTAGAAGCTCTTAACAACCATAAGAATCTGTTCCAATGTTGGTATGGAGAATCACAAAGTTCTCTTTATAATCAGTTCAATAGGAAACCTATTAAAACAAATAATTGTTCTCTAAGTTGTGAGATCAATAGCTAATGTGATTTAATTCTAATATAAGTTTCACCAGGAAGTTTCTATGGCCATTAGTCACTCTTTGATTAATACTGAAACTTCTGCATAGCATGGAGCTCTCAAAAAGTTCTACATTTGAAGGATCAGATTAGTGATTTTTAACATTCTTTTTCTTAAAAAGAAAGAAAAAGAAAAAAAACATTAATATCTTTGATGCTTAAAATCCACTTGTATACATTAAGTTGTTCCAGTAATTTCTACCAATACTGCAAAGATATGTCTATGTGATGTGAATGTATCAGTGACTATTGCTCCATCACAGTTCTGCTTTTTTTTTTCCAATAGGTTTGCAGGATGAATGGAGAATGGTATTAAAGAGCCTCTCTCTCATCCAGGATGCTTCCACATCACAAATTAAGGAGTGATTGTAGCATAGATAGGCATAACCATCGTAGTTTTAATCTAGCTAGTAGAGGTAACTATAATAGTGAAGATATGGCACCTCGGAATTAAGCGCTGGCTTGCTGTCCCAGTACACGACTGCCAGGGACCTTGGGTATGTACTTGGGTTGCTACACACTAGGAAGAAAACAGAAAGAGCCATCAAGTCAAGGGGAGATGACCATCCTCCAAATCCAGGCCTTTCTGGTACCGAAGTGTGCAGACAAGAAGCCTATGTATTTCTTCACCATTGCATACGGCAAGGGCATCATGGAAGACCCAGTCTGAAGGAGGAAAGAGACTCAAAACAAGCTTGTATGTGCTGGATTTTAATAGATATGTGGGAGGTCTGGCCAAATCTGATCAAATGCTGACATGTTATAATGCCACCAGGAACACCTTTTCCTGGCACAAAAACTGGTCCTGCACATGGCACAGTGGATCTCAACACTTATATAATCTGCTTCCAGACAACCAAATGCATTCCTCCAACCTTCCTCAAGTTCTGGCTCTTGCTCATATCAAGCCAGCTGGCAGCTCCACCCCAGGCAGAAGAAGGAAACATTGAGATTGCAGAACAGCTCACCCAGTACAATTTCATCTGAATAATATCACTGACACAACACAAGCAGAACACCCAGAAGAGAGGGACAAATGGTATATTGCCTTCAATGCCAAAAAAGCCAGTGCTTTTCATGGAAATGCATTTGAATGGTACCACACTTCCACCGAATATTGAAATAAATGCTAATAACTTTACCATATACCCAGCTCTAGACTCATTACAGGGATGCAGGAGGCATGAGAATTGGTGATAAGTGGAAGGGTCCCCCAGGAGCCCATGGAAGGAAGTGCCTTCTACCACACAGCAAAGGCACCTTCCCCAGCTCCTGGTAAGTTCTATTTTGGTGAGGCAGTGGGAAAGTAGACAAAAGATTGTGTTAAGAGCTGACTTTGAATGGATCACAGCAAAGTAACTGGTCTGCTATGCACAAAACCCTGGCACAGAAAGAGATTGCCTATGTATGATTTAACATCATGTGTTCCATGAACATGCAGCGTACAAGAGATGAGAGACGGCCCCTTTCTGTCCATACTTTGGACCCAAGATGAATGGCTCTCTGTGCCAGGTCTTACCCCTGGGGGGCATAAGGGAAAGGGGGCCAGCCACCTATCATGCAAAACAGAACTCACATCCTTTTAAAGCCAACATCCGTATACCATTCAGCCCATCTGGGACCTGCTCTGAGATTTCATTCCAAGGAATCTGCAAACTAGGCAGCAGGATTCTTTGTTTGTTGTTTTTTGCTTTCTGCTTTTTTTGAAAGCTAAAGAGTTGTTATCTACCACTTGGCTGGTAGGATTCCTTAGAAGACTTTTTCTAATGGGCTTATTTAAAACACCTCCTCCAGTTCTGGGAGAACTCTTTATCCAGTTCTCTGGAATCTAAATACCCTGTTTCCCCGAAAATAAGACATCCTCCGAAAATAAGGCCTACTTACAGTTTTGCCTCTCGTTGTAATATAAGGCATTCCCCCCGATAATAAGACCTCCCCGATAATAAGGCATCCACCGATAATAAGGCATTTTTCATTTCTGAAAAATAAGACATCCCCTGAAAATAAGACCTAGCGCATCTTTGGGAGCAAAAATTAATATAAGACACTGTCTTATTTTTGGGGAAACAGGGTAATTGGTTTGAATTGGGACTCGTCACTGAGGTTTTTTTATTCGGATTTCATAAAGTTACACCTGAGGTGATTAGGCTCAGAGGTAGGTAGTTAGGGTGCACCACAACTCCAAAGCACATAATTATAAAATAGATTATACATATATTATAAAACACATTAACACATGCACATTACATTCTACATTGTATTGCACACTGTCAGGGCTTAAATTATCACAGAATATTCCCCAGACCCCATGGCTTCAGCCCCATAAGAGGCACGGGGACTTAGAGCTTCTGCCCCGCAGGAGGTGCCAGGGCTTCTGCAGGTTTGAAAATGTTTACTGGAGCTCAACTCCAGACGGTTCCAGCTTAATTTAAGCCATGCACATTGTATTACTAATTTTGTGCAGCAATCCCTATTTATACCACAACCTTTGCATGAGCTACAAAGCGTGCTCATTAGCAAAGTTGCAGCTCTAAATTTATCACACATTACTGGTCTTACTAGTTCTATATTTACTAGCTACATATTATTTACACAGCCACTTGTGAATTCATGCTTTGTCCATTGTTAACCTCTGTTTCCTTACTTGTTTTCTTTCATTGTCCATGTAAGGCCTTTACTGGATATCCCTCAAATTTGAACCCCATTAAAAAGTGTTTTTATTATTATTTGTAGGGACAAGTTACCTAAACTGTAATAGTGATCCATTGGAAGATATGCAAGCTGTCTCAAGCAGGATTTTTATAATTAGATAAAGTAATAGTGTATGTGCAATAGTGGATTATCCTGGATCACTTTGGGGATTGAGAGAATGGCCTGTCTACTTTATTGGTGGAAAGAATAAATTGCCAAATTAATATGTTGTGTAAATCTGCTGTAAGTGTGATACTTAGTCTATAAAGTGCCACAAGTACTCCTCGTTCTTTTTATATCTGTAACACATTTATTTGAGCATAAGCTTTCATGGGCTAAAACCCACTTCACGGCTACCATTCTGAAACCTACAGATATGTTGATTATAGTCCTATAAGCATATAGGATTTAATGCATGGTTACATGACATCAAACCAAGAGCCCAATAAGTCAGAGTCTGAGATTCGATAAACAGCATCTGAGATTATATTCTATCAGTATTCTACTCTTAAATCTTCTCATTTCATTTCAGCATAACTAGAACAATATTTGATTTGTGACTAGGATGTCTCCAAGCAGATTTTTTTTTCTTCGTTTACTTCTTTCCCCCTGGTTTCGAGTTTAATAAATGAGTCATATTCAAATTGAATTTACAATAGGCAGGATTTGTAGCAAAGCAGAGAGGGAGAAGGGAATCATCTGCATTTTAAAATAAAGTATTTTCTATATTTGGAAACAGCATCAAAGTACAACTTCTCTCCCCAGGAGCAAGGGATAAAGCACTGATTTGTTCTTTTGAAGCAGCTTGCAGTGTAATGAGATGGACTACAAGGGAGAGGAAAATGAGTGCATCATAAAATGTCTTCTAATCGTTATATTCCTCTGTCAATTTTTTGCTTCATATCAAGTCCTACTCTTCCAAGCAAATTCAAAAGATAGGCAAGAGATGTTCTTGCTGATGGCATTAGAACATAGGCTACCAAGTTCCCCAGTGAGCTAAGAGGTAATGGCAGGGTTGTTCTGTTTTAGAATCTAGTTTTTGAGTATTAATTCATTTCTTGAACATCTAAAACTAACTGACTGCAGGCTGAGTTGTTTTCACTGACATGGAACTACAGACTAGATGGCTCAACTTCTCCTACAATGAAAGTTAAATCACCGATACAGATTCCACAATGTTTCCCTAACCCCGCCTTGCTTTAAAATGTTATAGCTCTCCATCATGTTTGTTTCATCCACTTCTTCATCCTGTGGGACGGGTACACAAAGTTTGGGGGGAGGAGATGCTGGAAGTCAGGTGTCTTCATAGAAGCATTGTTAAAGTTGTAATCTGGGGTAAGTGGTCTTTGTAGATTTTTATATTAGCAAAGTCTATATCTGTAGATAGGGGGATAGAAGAAATGCACTGTTCGATCACTCTACTTAACATTAAACTTTAGAAGCAGGGAAATGAAAAGTATATTAAATATAGATAAATCTGGGCTGCATCTGAAACACAAATCTGTCAATGGCTTTGCTATAGTGAAAGAACAAACCTTGTGACTCTTTGCTCTAAAGGCTTGTCTGGAATTCTTATTCCCAAATAAGTACAGTTGTGGACACTCTCATTCCAAATTAGCTTAATTTGAATAAGAGCATCCAAACATGGAGTTAATTGGGAATCATTAATTGTTTTAGAATCACACCTGACTTTATCTCAGATTAACTTTCATATACAGACAAGCCCTAAGATTTTCACCTTTTGAATCTGCTTTTAAGCCTTTTTCTACCTGACCTAACCTCAATGTGACATCAATGGAATGCCTAAAAAAGCAGCAACAAACAGTTTGTTATCCTTCATGAAACAATTACATCTTTTTATCCCACTTTTGATTACATGCATTTTATATTGTTTTATAGTAAAAGGAATATTGTTAGTGCTGCATTTTACTTGCAACAATTGAGTTTATCACAAGCCTAATCTTGGTTTTAGTGCTTAATCACTAATACAAATCATGTATTGCCTCCAGTACTCTGCTGGATAAAGCAATCCCTTAAATAATCCCCAACAGCACTTCTCTGGGTCTTAATATGGAAATCTGTAAAATGGGCATCATACTAAATTACTTATTACTGCTCAGAATTCTAGGATTAATTAGTCTATTGGACCATGAAAAATCTAAGTTATGTATTTATTATTCATTATCATCATTAACAACTATATGCCTGACCTATGTTGCTAAATACTAATCTGTGAGAACAAGGCTCTTTATTCTTTGCACTCTGTAGGAATTCAATTATAACAGTGTGGAAATAAATATTCAACAGCTACAATCATGCAAATGTGCCTTGCCAATTAAGCGTTATCCATTTCCTCAGTCTGCAAAAGACTACTGGCTGTTTCCTGTCCTGTATTCTATCAGAGCTGCCCCCTGCTAGACAGAGAGGCATGCTGCTTGCCTCCATTAAAATACTTCCTGATTTAGCCAGTTTTCCCAAGGATACTTGTTTGATTAAAAGATAGTAAACAACAAATGTTGCTTGTATGCTTATCTATCAACATATTTCCAGACTTTGTTCAAAACAACCCCATTGATTTTAATGGGACTGCATTCAGGACTTAAGGACCGCATACAAACTAAATGAAGACATCAGCCCCATACTGGTTACTAGTGCTGTACAGGAATCAGAGCAGATAAATACAAGACATGTTCACTCATTACTAGCTGGATCAGAAGTCACAAACACATCTTCAGTATTAAAATGGCTGATGAGTCCCTCTCCTAACATCAGTGGAAGCAGAATAAGTGCCTGTATTTTATAAGTGTATATTTCAGAGGCATCACTGGAGATATTGACACAGTTTGTGAAGCTGTTTCTGTAGCATTCCATCTTTTTAGCTATCCCATTATATAAATTTCAGTTAGCGCACCTTCCACACTGATCACTTTGACTCTTTTTTTCTTCTACTACTACTCATCCTGTGCTCTGTCAGTCTTTCACTGTAATCTTATCCTTGCTGTTGTACGCTTAACTCATTCTCCACAATGAGAAACTTTAGCCTACTGAGTGATTCAAAAGTGATTCCCAGGATGATGATTTTTATGACAAACACTCAGTATTGCTTCTGAAATATTAGGATACAGCAGAAAGGACTGGAGAATCAATAGTTGCAAATTTTGAGAGTAATAATTGAAGGGAAGCTTTCCTACCACTGTAAAAATGGGAAGCTTTGAAGGATTAATTAAGGCCTAAGATACTTGGGAAAAGCTTCAGAGAACATAGAGAAAGAATCATTTGTTTTATATTTAATTTTTAAAGTTAAATTGATGCTTTTTGCCATAGATCTTTATTGTGAATATCACATGAATGATTTCAAAGACATGCATTATTGGAGCTATGACTCTTGTCAATGCAGTGACTTATATGCACTCACTTGTGCCAGAAGTGATGGGGAACCAAATGATAGTGTCCATGAGACAGACTGTCACTTTTAAGGTGCACAATATACATGCATGCCACCAACACCACCAGCCAACACAGACAGGCAGGACCATCCCCTCTCCTCCTCTCCACCTCACTTTGTCCTTTTTGTGGTATTTAGTGCTGCTAGCCAAGAGTGCAAAGACTCAAATTGGAGCTGGCTCCTGCATAGAGGAGAGGTTGGGGGGAAGTTTTTTTGTACTTTTCCCCTTTATGAACCCACAGTTTGATTATTTATGAATTACCACAGGTTGTAGCTGCCAAAATGGTAGCATCACAACACTCAGACTAACGATAGCATTGAAGTCATTAGTTTCTTCATTTTTAGTCTTAGCTATTAAGACGTTCTGACATCTATCTGAAGTACTTATGGCCCCCATTACTACAGTACTTGAGCAGCTCACAATCCCTAATGCACTTATTTTTACTACACCTCTGAGGTAGAGATCTTTTATATTTGGGCCTAAATGACTTGCCCAAGGTCACAAACAAAGTGGCAGAGCATGGAATTGAACATGAGTCCTGAGCTGGTGCCCCCATCACTAGGCTTTCCTTTCTTTCATAGCAAATAAAATTATCAAGGCAAATCCTGAATACAAAGCTGTAGAGTTGTCACCAAGGTTTTATGTACACTACCCTTTTTCCTCTAAAGTTTTCCACTGTTGCTACTACTGGTTCAACTCGGCTAGTGGTAACAACAGTGGGATCACTGATGTAGGCAAAGCATCGAAATCCACAGCATTTTAAGGACCACATTGTGAAGATCTACTCTGCAAAGAGTTAGATGATGCTGTGCTTTAAAATGCCAGTGACCAATCTTGGTCCTACCTACACTAGCAATCCAAGTACTGCTATTCCAAGCAGAGCTGAAGAGATAGGAGGAATGGAGAGAAAAAATGGCCAAAAAGTATCACTTAAAAAAATTTACCTGCAATAACTTATTTATGTCTGCCCATTTCTTCAGTACCTGAAGGTAGCTGTACAATCTTTGATCTGCAGTAAATAAATAAATAATCAACGTGCAGAAATTGAAAAAAAGACCCAGAGGGAAAACATAGTGTAGCTATGAAGAAGCAGAGAGTAATGACAGTGAGACAAGGGACAGAAAAAAATTGCTTTAAGGAGTAATTGTCTCAACTGTTAATATTTTCCTAGCAAGATGAGTTACCTAACTTGGAATGTAAAAAGGAGAATGAATCCTGCTTCTAGAGGAGTTGGATTCAGTGAGGCAGAATTTTTCATCCTACACTTTCCTATATGAATTTATGATTAGCTCTACTCCAAAGCCAATTATTTGGTGTTATCAGCACAAATCTTCAAGGGCTTGACTCAGCATCTATTGAACTTAATGTGAGTTTGTTCATTGGCTGAAATGGGCTTTAGATCAGGTCTCCAAAGGACAAAACTTGGTTGAGTATTTGATTGCTTGTTTCATTTACCTTTTGTTACTGTTGGTAATACTGAATAATGTTTTGTCATACATAATGGCTTGATCACTTGTCATGATTGCTAATTCCAGATTTCTCAGGTGAAATCCTGACCTTATTCAAGTCAACGGGAGTTTTGCTACTGACTTGATTTCACACATAATTCTTAGTTTTAAAAAACCTGGAGCTTAACCATCACAGACAATCCAAATAGTGAATCATGTAGAATAAATAGTTCTTTAAAGTAACATTAAAAGGCAGAGATATAGTTCAATGTATGCTTAACAACATTATTTGTCCTTTTTTTCTGACAGCATGGGAACTATGAACAATAGTTTTTAAAAATACAAAAAAAAAAAACCCCAAATAAACAGATAATCAGCAAACACTGTTTAAAGTATATTATATGCTTTAGAATCAGCATTGCTTTCAGCTGTAAGTTTTCAGGGTCTGTCACGCTGATTTTGACATATTGGTAATTACCTCCGAGAAGATATTATGTACAAGTACTTTAAAACTTTCTGGATAATAACCTGACAAAACTGTTACTTCTTCACATATCCTTCCCTAGGCATGGCAAATATTTAAAACTACTGAAGACACCAATTAAAAATGAATATTGTACTCACTATTTTAGTTAATCAATCAGTTTGCTGCTAGTGAATGCTGAAACTTTGGTTGATTAAACTTAAAAAAATGACATCTAATTGACAACCACAGTTCATTATTAAAAATTACTATTGGTAAGAATTGAATATCACTCATGAAAAATGTAAGCAGAAACTACTACCTGAGATAATTAATGCTTAATCACTTGTCTCATGTTACTCATTAATTTTCCATTGAGGTCACTCAAAATGAAAACCTTGTCTGTAAAGTGTATCCTTCAAACAGAATCATAAGAAACATATGTGATGGATTTATAATGATGCCTGGAGTAAACTAAAGATGTTCAGAAAAAAATATATGAAGCTGGTGTAGCAATCAAAATGATGGTGTGGCTATGCAAGCCACAATGAGGCTTGAAGTCTGAGACTCATGCCTTGTTCCCAGGCTCAGGCCTGGTAGGTCGACTTTAGCAGCGTTAAATCAAAGTAAGCCTGGACACGTCCACACGATGAAGCCCTTTTTTCGATTTAAAGGGCCCTTTAAACCGGTTTCTTTACTCCACCTCCGACGAGGGGATTAGCGCTAAAATTGGACTTTGTGGGTCAGATTTGGGGTAGTGTGGACGGAATTCGATGTTATTGGCCTACAGGAGCTATCCCACAGTGCTTCATTGTGACTGCTCTGGACAGCACTCTCAACTCAGATGCACTGACAGGTAGAAAGGAAAAGACCAGCAAACTTTTGAATTTCATTTCCTGTTTGCCCAGCATGGAGAGCACAGGTGACCACGCAGAGTTCATCAGCAAAGGTAACCATGATGGAGCCCCAGGATTGCAAAAGAGCTCCAGCATGGACAGAACGGGAGGTACGGGATCTGCTCGCCATATGGGGAGACGAATCAGTGCTAGCTGAATTCCGTAGCAGTAAACAAAATGGCAAAATATTAGAAAAAGTCTCAAAGGCCATGAAGGACAGAGGCCATAACAGGGACGCACAGCAGTGCCACGTGAAAATTAAGAAGCTAAGGCAAGCCTACCACAAAGCCAGAGAGGCAAATGGAAGGTCTGGGGCAGAGCCGCAAACATGCCGCTTCTACACGGAGCTGCATGCCATTCTAGGGAGTGCAGTCACCACTACCCCAACCGTGTGCTTTGACTCCATCAATGGAGAATCACGCAACAGGGAAGCGGGTTCGGGGTATGCGGAAGGTGATGATGATGATGCTGAAGACAATGAAGATAGCTCACAGCAAGGAAGCGGAGAAGCCGGTTTCCCCAACAGCCAGGATATGTTTATCACCCTGGACCTGGAAACAGTAACACCCAAACTCACCCAAGGCGTGCTCCCAGACCCTGAGGGCACACAAGGGACCTCTGGTGAGTGTACCTTTGTAAATATTACACATGGTTTAAAAGCAAGCGTGTTTAATGATTAATGATTAATTTGCCCTGGCAATCGCGACCAGTACAGCTACTGAAAAAGTCTGTTAACGTCTATGGGGATGGAGCGGAAATCCTCCAGGGACATCTCCAGAAAGCTCTCCTTCATGTACTCCCAAAGCCTTTGCAAAAGGTTTCTGGGGAGGGCTGCCTTATCCCGTCTGCCATGGTAGGACACTTTACGACGCCAGGCCAGTAGCACGTGGTCTGGAATCATTGCATAACAAAGCATGGCAGCGTATGGTCCCGGTGTTTGCTGGCCTGCAGACAACATCCATTCCTTCTCTCTCTTTGTTATCCTCAGGAGAGTGATATCATTCACGGTCACCTGGTTGAAATGGGGTGATTTTATTAAGGGGACATTCAGAGGTGCCCGTTCCTGCTCGGCTGAACAGAAATGTTCCCCACTGTTAGCCACGCGGTGGTGGGGGAGGGGTGAAGTGATCATCCCAGAAAATTGTATGGGGGCGGGGGAGTTGGGTTTGTGCTGCATGTTAAACCGGAAACCCCAGACCCTCCTTTTACATTGCAAACCCATTTTAAATGGCCAACTCAATGGGTCCTTGGTATGGGAAATGAGGGCGCTGCTGTTTGAAACCATTCCCACATGTTATGAAGGTTAAAAAAGCCAAAAGACTGTGGTTTACCATGGCTGCCTGCAAGCCGAATTCTGTTGCCTGGCACTGCGTGAGTGATCTGTCACACCAAACTGGCAGGCCCTCAATATAAGAGGAGAAATGCGACCTCGTAATGAAAGGGGGGGGGGAGGGTTCATCAAGGAGAAACAAACAGAAGTTTCACACCGTAGCCTGGCCAGTAACAAACCTGGTTTTCAAAGCTTCTCTGATGTGCACCGCGCCCTGCTGTACTCTTCTAACCGCCCTGGTGTCTGGCTGCACGTAATCAGCAGCCAGGAAATTTGCCTCAACCTCCCACCCCGCCATAAATGTCTCCCCAGATATTGTGGAGAGCACAGCAGGCAGCAATAACAATGGGGATATTGGTTTCACTGAGGTCGATCCGAGTCAGTAAGCGTGCCAGCGCGCTTTTAAACATCCAAATGCACATTCCACCACCATTCGGCACTTGCTCAGCCTATAGTTGAATAGATCCTGACTACTGTCCAGGCTGCCTCTGTACAGCTTCATGAGCCATGGCATTAAGGGGTAGGCTGGGTCCCCAAGGATAACGATAGGCATTTCAACATCTGCAACGGTTATTTTCTGGTCCGGGAAGAAAGTCCCTTCCTCCAGCTTTTGAAACAGACCAGAGTGCCTGAAGACACGAGCATCATGTACCTTTTCCGACCATCCCACGTTGATGTTGGTGAAACGTCCCTTGTGATCCACCAGGGCTTGCAGCAGCATTGAAAAGTACCCCTTGTGGTTTATGTTCTCGGTGGCTTGGTGCTCTGGTGCCAAGATAGGGATATGGGTTCAGTCTATCGCCCCACCACAGTTTGGTAATCCCATTGCAGCAAAGCCATCCACTATGACCAGCACGTTTCCCAGAGTCACTACCCTTGATATCACCAGGTCTTTGATTGCCCTGGCAACTTGGATCACAGCAGTCCCCACAGTAGATTTGCCCACTCCAAATTGATTCCTGACTGACCGGTAGCTATCTGGCGTTGCAAGCTTCCACAGGGCTATTGCCACTCGCTTCTCAACTGTGAGGGCTGCTCTCATCCTGGTATTCTGGTGCTTCAGGGCAGGGGAAAGCAAGTCACAAATTTCCTTGAAAGTGCCCTTACGCATGCGAAAATTTCAGCCACTGGGAACCGTCCCACACCTGCAACACAATGTGGTCCCACCAGTCTGTGCTTGTTTCCCGGGCCCAGAATCGGCGTTCCACGCCATGAACCTGCCCCAGTAACACTATGATTTGCACATTGCTGGGGCCCGTACTTTGTGAGAGGTCTATGTCCATGTCAATTTCCTCATCACTCTCGTTGCCGCGCTGCAATCGCCTCCTCAGCTGGTCCTGGTTTTGCTTTGGCATGTCCTGGCTCTGCATATACTCCAGGACAATGCGCGTGGTGTTCATAGTGCTCATAATTGCTGCGGTGATCTGAGCGGGCTCCAAGATCCCAGTGCTATGGCGTCTGGTCTGAAAAAAGGCGCGAAACTAGTGTCTGACGGAGGGAGAGAGGGGCGACTGACGACATAGCGTACAGGTACAGGGAATTAAAATCAACAAAGATGGCTGTGCATCAGGGAGAAACACAAACAACTGTCACACAGAATGGCCCCCCCAAAGATTGAAATCAAAACCCTGGGTTTAGCAGGCTGTTGATTTCACGGAAGGATGGGGAAGCAAATGAATACAGAACAAATCTAGTCCATCTATTTTTTACATCTTAAGCTGGCAGCAGATGGTGCAGCATGACTGATAGCCATCGGCATCTTCTGGGTGCTTGGCAGAAAATGATGTACTACGACTGATAGCCATCATTGTCAAGAATCAGATGCCCAGAGTGGAAAGTTTGGTGCAGTATTTGGTAGAGAAATCTGCTGAAGAACTTTCCCGGGTGCCTCTGATTGAACTCACTGAGGAGTACGACGACGACGGATACCAGTCATAATACACCATCCACTGCCAAAAGGCAAGGAACTGCTGCTGTGTAGCAATGCAGCCCCACGTCTGCCAGCACCCAGATAGCTGATGGCGGCTACCAGTCATACTGCACCATCTACTGCCAAAAGGCAATTAGCTGCCGCTGTGTAGCAATGCAGTACCACGTCTGCCAGCACCCAGATGACATATGGTGACGGTGAGCTGAGCTGAGCGGGCTCCATGCTTGCCGTGGTATGTTGTCTGCACAGGTAACCCAGGTAAAAAGGCGTGAATCGATTGTCTGCCATTGCTCTGACGGAGGGGGAGGGGCCTGACGACATGTACCCAGAACACCCTGCGACACTGTTTTGCATGATCAGGCATTGGGATCTCAACCCAGAATTCCAATGGGTGGCGGAGACTGCGGGAACTGTGGGATAGCTACCCACAGTGCAATGCTCTGGAAGTCAACGCTAGCCTCGGTACTGTGGACGCGGTCAGCCGACTTAATGCACTTAGAGCATTTTATGTGGGGACACACGCAATCGACTGTATAAAACCAATATATATAAAACCAGCTTCTATAAAGTCGACCTAATTTCGTAGTGTAGACATACCCTCAGAGTGTTATAGAGGGAGCATGTACATTCCCATTGGGTTACTGGACAAATCTTTAGATGCTCTGTGGCAAACCCACTGTTTTTTACTCAGGGTGATGCAGGGGCTATGAAGGGAGCCGCATCCACCTCTCTTTATAATGGAAGAATGGTCAGGAATGACACAAGGGCTTCTGCAGTGGGAATATCAACTGGGCAAAAGGAGGGATTTTAAGAGAAGCTAGGAGAAGTCCTCTGTCCTGGGAACCAGATTAGAGATAAGTCAGAGTTCCAAATCAGTGAAGTAGTAACTGAATGATGCTTTCTCCTACTGAAAATGTTGCACACGCATAAACTATGGAACTAATTAGGTATATGCTTTTTACCTTACCTTTCAATTGCATTGTTTTCATAATTTCTCTTCTAACTTTCTTGTTTCATATAATGTCTAGTAAGATTATAAACTGGTTGGTTTAGGAACCTGTCATTGTATTCTATAAGTGGCCTTGCACACTGTTGGCATTAACAAATACATTATTAATAATTCTGTCACAGAAGAGCTACAAAACAAAGCCAAAATTGGAAGATAAAGTACAGGGCTAAGTACTGTTAGCCTTACTCCTGTGTGTATTCCTAGAGGTCCCCAGGCAGTGCTCAGACTGTCACTGCCACATGGTAGTTCACCAGAAGCTGTGGAAAAACAGTCTAGTGAATTTCTAACTCAGAGAAGGTCCTACACACAAAGCGCCTGACTGGGGGAGATGTCCAGCTCCACTGATTGGCTGGGATGAACTATTTAAGCCAGAGAGAAGCAGAGGAATTCGTCTGAGGAATTAGGTGAATCCTTGGCTGGCTACTACTATGGACCCTGGTTACTTACCTGATTCCTAAGTCCCTACTCCCACCTTGTTCCTGCTTTCTTTCTCCCAGACCATCTCTTCCTGGTTCCTGCTTTGCTGCCTTGTTCCAAGTCCCTGCTCCTATGCCCTACCTCAGATGCTGTCTCTGGCTCTGTCCTTTAGCTTGACACCTGTCTCTGTCTCTGATCCAGCTCTGGTTCTAGGCTCCTGACTAACCACAAGGCCTGATCAACCACACCCCAGTCCCTACAACTGCCTATGCTGTAAAGAATTGTGATGTTAATGGACAATTCTATTTTAAAATAATAGGCAGCAATACTGTTATCACTTGTTGAGAATTACTTGGTCAATTTTTAAAATTACTGCTAGGGACTGTGAAATCTGCTTGCACACTCCCTGAATATTTAGTTGGTTGATGATTTAGATACTGGGGGTGGATAGTGTGTTTCTGTACAATTAAGAGTTCCCTTCTTCCCCTTCTTTGAAAGATCAAGTTTTGTACTATGGAGCTTTGAGAACAGTGGGGGGAAATGTGTCTGAATATTCCCTTACAGTACTTCCTTTCAAGCAGCTCACACAATATAGGGGCATATTAATGTCTCACAGCACAGTGGCTGTTTAATAATGGGAATATCGATTATACAATCAGGGTATGACATTTGAAATAACATCTTTACTTCATTATTAAAGAGTAAGATGGTTATCATCTGGCATGTTTATCAGTTTGAAAATGAACCAATTATCTATGAGTTAACCCCATGGCTCTGAGAATGTATAGTATATAAGCATGTGCTATCAAATGAATGTAAAGTCTGTCGCTTTACAAACACAAAAAACAAACAGACAGTTTGATTTTCTAGACATAATCATGAAGAGACAAAACCCCAGAAGGGGATTTTGAGGTCTTCAGTATGAAGTCCCCTGACTAACACTGAGATTCTGTAAAAATAAACATTCTTCCTTCTTTTAGGTGGGAGATTAAAGTGTGATGACAGTATCTATAAATTACTATGGCATTTGAAAAGAAAAAAACTTTCTTGTAAAATTAGACAAATTTTAGGTGTCTATGTGTATTAGCTTAGAACCAAAATGCTGTTGGGGTACACATTTCCAAGCAATACTCTTCTGCAGTGACAGATACAGAGTAGCTGCTGGATTCCTGTGTTAATATGCCTGTCCTTTGAGCATTTCTGTTTTGAGAAATTTCTGTTCTGCGCAATGTACCATCTACGAGCAAGTTGGAAACTAATTTGGATATTTCATGTCATACCTGTTGTATTTTAATTGTTGTTAGGGCCTAATGGTTTTTATTAGTCATCGATAAATACATATATAGATGTCCTGACTTGAATGGAAAAAAGCCCACCACCACGTGGGCTTGCATAATTGTTTCTTGCAATCACATTTAATCATATGCATCTTTATTAAAAAATCTTATCACATAGAAAACTCCAATTAATATAACTGCCACATAAATTGCAATGGTGAGGGAAAAAACAAAGTGTCCAACACCAGTATTTCCAATTCTTTCATACTGACATATTCATATGAAATCCTGAAGAAGAGTGGAGATGGTTGGCTCCAGTTGAGGGTCAGGAAACAATGACCTCAAGGAAGCTACAATCTCCAGCCATCTGCCAGGCTGTAAGTATAAGAAGTTATTCATACTCCCACCAAAGTTCATTAATATGCATGAGGGTTGAACCCCTCATGCCCATCTTAGGGAGTGCCACCCCAATATTATTGGAAGACTCTTTACTTGATGGTTTCAGAGTAGCAGCCGTGTTAGTCTGTATCCGCAAAAAGAAGAACAGGAGTACTTGTGGCACCTTAGAGACTAACAAATTTATTAGAGCATAAGCTTTCGTGGACTACAGCCCACTTCTTCGGATGCATATAGAATGGAACATATATTGAGGAGATATATATACACACATACAGAGAGCATAAACAGGTGGGAGTTGTCTTACCAACTCTGAGAGGCCAATTAATTAAGAGAAAAAAAACTTTTGAAGTGATAATCAAGCTAGCCCAGTACAGACAGTTTGATAAGAAGTGTGAGAATACTTACAAGGGGAGCTAGATTCAATGTTTGTAATGGCTCAGCCATTCCCAGTCCTTATTCAAACCGGAGTTGATTGTGTCTAGTTTGCATATCAATTCTAGCTCAGCAGCCTCTCGTTGGAGTCTGTTTTTGAAGTTTTTCTGTTGTAATATAGCCACCCGCAGGTCTGTCACTGAATGACCAGACAGGTTAAAGTGTTCTCCCACTGGTTTTTGAGTATTTTGATTCCTGATGTCAGATTTGTGTCCATTAATTCTTTTGCGTAGAGACTGTCCGGTTTGGCCAATGTACATGGCAGAGGGGCATTGCTGGCACATGATGGCATATATCACATTGGTAGATGTGCAGGTGAACGAGCCCCTGATGGTATGGCTGATGTGATTAGGTCCTATGATGATGTCACTTGAATAGATATGTGGACAGAGTTGGCATCGGGGTTTGTTACAAGGATAAAAATTAATTGTTTAGTTACAAGCTACATGGGGCAGGAGCATCTGAAGTAACTGTAGTTCTCCAAGCAACCATGAAGGATGGTGGACTGGTTACTCCAAGTAACCCAGACATTAGATTGGCAAGTGGAGGACAAAGGGGGAACCCACTGGCAAAACTGGAGCATGCATTGGTGGATATGGAAACTGCTGCTGGGGAGGGAACAGCTGTGAAGGCAGCTCTTCTCTAGTGTCTGATACCAGGAGGGGATAACATCTAGCAGTTCGAGAAAAGTCCAGGCAGAGACCAGTCCAGCAGAGATATTGATGGTGTATAATGCTAGTAGCAACAGAGGGATGTGATATGAAGTCAGCTGCTTGGGGTAGCAGGGACAGGTCCCCAAGCATGAGAGGAGGTGTTGATAAGGGGTCATAACTCAACTGCTTCTAATATGGAACAGATGGAAGAAGCTCTCTTGGACCGAAATGGTAGGGTAGTCTCCCTGCTGGGACTCCCAGTACACATTCCTGAGGCTGCTGGGGTGTGTGAAAGTACAGGAATATGGAAGGAAAAGATTGGTGCAGTCTCAGCCTGGAGCTTTGGTGGGCCAGAGGAACAAGGGTGAGGTCTTGTGGCCTCTGCTTTGTGAGCCCTGCAGCTGGAGATACCAGAAGAGATATTGAGGTGGGGGGATGATGAGGATTCAAGGGAGGAACTTCACCTCAGAGCAGCACTGCTTTACCCACTCTCAATTTTTACATCTTAAGGGGAGATAGCTATGCAGCTGGTGGCTTGATGTGATCAAGTGGAGAATCAGATGAGGAAGGATTGGACAGGGGACTTGGAAGAAGTGGTTGGACTCTGCTATCCTGCATTGCTGACCAAGAATCCCCAGAGAAGCTGGCCAGACCAGTGCAGACATTGACAGGGAGTGCAGTGGTCCCAATTAGCATGGGCACAGCAGAGATTTTACAAGAACCTCAGCAAGAGAACAGTGAAAAGAACAGAACATACTGGGTGCACAGCTGCCCAGAAAGGAAAAGCAAGTGCCTTCTGGATTCCAGGAAAGGGGTTGGGGCAAACTAGGGGAGCTACATGCTGGAAATTGGCAGAGAAATACCAAGGTGTGGTTATAGTATGTAGCTGTGGGTCACCCCATGCCAGAGCAGATTGGTGAGCACTCTGATACTGAGAGGGATGCCCTTCTCTCTAGCGGTCCTTTTAGCCATAATCCAGCTAACTAGGCCAAAGAAACGGATCTGTGCTTTCAGTCAAATGAGCTAACGGAAACCTTCTGGGGGTCATACACAATGATGCAGGGTAATAGGGGACTGCTGCAGGTGGTAATGATTTCCCTGATACAAGAGGCTATCACCGTCATATTCTGTAATCATCTAGCGCCCTTTGACCTGGTCATGGATTGGCTAAACCAAACAAGTGAGTATGTTGGGCCCAGGTGGGAAAATCCTAAGCTGCCTTGGGATCCGGACAGGGCTGCTTGTCCAGATCCTTGGTACAACATCAGATTTTGCACTTGCCCAGCTCTTTCAGAATGGGTGTATGTGAGTTTTTTGGACTGCCCCACATTTGTCACAAGTTACATGGGCATTTTGATCATTTTTCTGTGTCTTGCCATCTGCTATGATGTTACTGCCATGGGCAGACTGGTCACTTAGAAGTCAAATGTATGTTACAACAGATGTGCATGATGGTGGCACAGGGAGGGGGCATGTCCCAAGGGAGCACAAGGAGGTGGGGAGGATGCTGGTGGAGGGAAGGAGAGAGAGGGGAATAACAATTTGCTTCTGGAAGTCTGTAGATTGCAAGATGTGGCATCAAAAATAAGACAGAGTAGGAAGGCAAGGGGAACAGGTATGGCACAATCCCCTGTTAGAGGAGGTAAAGAAGAACTTGCCAAAGAGGCTGCCCTTCTAGAGGTAGGTGGGAGTGCATGGACAAAAGGTGGTTGGGACTATGTGCTGCCATTTGCGCAAAGTGCCACAACAGCAGAAGCTGTGACAGCAGAGGGAGAAAAAGCCAGCATGTAAGGATGACCCTGCCATTGGAGTAGAAAGGTCTCAAGCCACCAGGGGGTGGCACTGTTGGGCAAAGCAGGAGTCGGGGGAGGGAAGAGTTGCAGGCTTTGAGATGCCTGGTGGTGGTTAAGAACAAGATTCCTAAAGCCTCATATCCTTTGGTAAGGGATGTGGGGACTGAGGAGGAAGGGATGGACCTCTCTCCATGTCTAATGCCTGCAATAGTTTGGCAGTGGGGGGAGGCAGATGCCTCCCCAGACTCTGACCTACTCAGGTAATTCTTCAGTCCTCTATAAAACTCTCCTCTGCCCCTTCTTATTCTGCCTCTTCCCATCTAACTTTGGGCAATAGGTTTGCTCCTCTCAGGCCCAGGAGTCAGCTAAGGTGGCTTTTGCTGCCAATGCTGCAAAGAGCCTTACTGTGATATCTAATCAGCAAGCCAAATCCAGAGTTATGGGGCATGAACTGAAGGGTGGTGAGCGCAGTCAGAGCCTTCAAGCTGAATCAGCTCTTGGCAAGGGCTCTCTCTGGCCCCCTGCTTTAGCTTGGGATGGGAGATGGGCCAGAGGTATCAGTCTCCTCTGACCCAATGCAGTCCTTGTAGAAGATTTCTTTAGTCACCTCTAGCTAAAACCACTGACCAATCTTGTGAGGTAGAGGGACAGGGTTTAGGGGGAAGGAGCAAGTCTTGGACCCAAAAAAAGAATGTAAGGTAGGTATTAGCTCCAAGGGGGAAAGGGATTAAGCCTGAGAGTTCCCAGATACCTGAGGAAAGGAATCCTGAAAGGATCATGAATTAGGGTTTGAAGAACAACCACGTTTTACAGGGGCTACACCCCTGGCAGTGCAGAGGAGCAGAGGAGGATATGGAAAGAAGAAAAATGGGAGAAAAATGGGAGAAAGAAAGGGAAGTGAAGGGGTGAGGAAAATGTATGCCAGTGGTAGAGGACTACATGTCTCTGAATGCTGTTATAAACCTATTTCATGGAGCGGGGGCAGCCCCAATTCTTTTGATCTCTGCCTTAATATTGTCTTTGTTGGGGACAGAGGTGCCATGTTATGATTAGGGGTGTCTCCCCCTACTGGAATCCAGCTGATGGGCTGATAATTGTTTTAATTTGCTGGTACGTGATGTGGATGTTTCTGCATTTCTGAACTTTGTGTTGCTCATTGTGCTTTATAATAACTTTGTGAACCTGTGGGCTGTTTTGGCACTATTGTGTGTAAATGCCTTTGTGAAGAAGTGTAAAGCACAAGAAGAATTCTAATAAAAGAACTTAGCTCAGAGCCAGATGACTGGCCACAGGTGGGGTTGCCACCTGCCCCACTCTTCTTTAAAAGACCAGCCACCCTCTGTCACACCCTTATGTCCATGAAGTCTTCTGTTTAATTCAGTGGGTCTCAATGTAGGGGAAGCATTTGCAGGCATAGAGCCCTACGGTCCAGGTCTTGTGTAAACTGATTTATCAACAGCAGCAGCCTACCGCAGTCCAGCTGAGATAATTATTATTCTAGTATAGACCATGTGGCTACTAAGCAACTGAATGCACTGAAAAGGCTGCAGTGCTTGGTCTCACTCTGCCTGAGACCAAGCACTGTATCTGTAGTTTATGTTTCAGAGACCATAATTAGAAAGTACAGGCAGGGATACTGCAGGTTGGATATTAATTAATAAAGATATGTTTGCTAAATAAATCAGTAAACATATGCAGAATATAGTTATATTCCCATGAGGAAATGTAAAACACTATTTAAAATAGAGAAATTACCATAATTAACATAACATAAACACTCTTTAACAATCTAGTAGATTGCACCCTCAATGGAAATGCTCATTAATTCTATTTTAAGGCATAGTGTGCTTCACCTATATATCAGATAATTAATATTGAAATCCGGGAAACCAGAATGGTTAACAATGCAGATTTTGATGACTCTTCTACAGCAGACTCAACATTTGAAAGTTTGACAACAATGTGATTCTCTTCTGCTCTTCAAGAAATTATGGAGTGAAAAAAGTAAATTCCCATGTCTTTCTCAAGGATTTTCAGCTCTTTCTCTCAAAAGAGATCAGTTATTTAAGTTAAGTAAAGTTGGACTAATTTTCGATAATACAACAATAGTACCAACCCTGCACACTCAAAAATCAGGAGTCGGGCTCCCTCAAAACCATGACACTTGCTTAAAAAGAAGAGATTTTGACAAATATATTTTGGGTAGTTTCATTTGCCTTCTGCTTTTTGAGCCTTTGGAAACATGAGTGTTACGGAGTATTGGGGGACTCAGGGCCCTGCACCCCCGGCTTCCTGCGATTTACCATGACTCTCAGCCAGCCAGTAAAGCAGAAGGTTTATTTGGATGACAGGAATACAGTCCAAGACAGGTCTTGCAGGCACAGACAACAGGATACCTCTCAGTTAGGTCCAGCTTGGGGTCCCAGGGCATCCCAGCCCACCCCCCTTTGGGGGGTCAGAGCCATCTCTGCCTCCCAGCCATCTCTCCAGCTCGCTTCCCACACTCTGCCTTCAGCGACCCCTCCCACAGCCTTTGTTCAGTTTCCCGGGCCCCGGAGTCACCTGGCCTCCAACCCCTTCCTGGGTTCTCATGTTACAAGCTCAGGTATGTTCCCTCGGGCAGACTCCCATCCCCCAATGCAGACCATCCTAGCCACACTCGCCTGTCAGCATTCACACACCCCAGCAAGAACAGGCCCAGTTTGTCACATCTCTCCCCCCTTCGAGACCGAACTGAGCAGGGTCACTTTAGCCAGTGACCCGGGGAAGTTCGAACCTACCCCCGTTTCCATGGATGCCCCCACATCCCTCCCATTCCTTGGTGAGAATTACACCAGGCCCCTCCAGTTTCATGCCCCCCCTTAGGTTGGGGGTGCTTGATGGCACTCGCAGTTTGCATGTGGGAAGGTTTATGCGGCCTGTGCCCTTTTCCCACCCCCATACCTCTGGGGCTCCAACTGGGCTGTGGTCTTCTCCCAGCGCTCCAGTTTGGAGGTTTGTGCTTTGGGCTCTCTTGGTTTAGAGCCGCCCTTTTAACATTGGCCACCCTTCGGAAAGGCTCCTCTATGTTGGGCAAGGGTCCTAAAGCTGTTTTCCCCTTGTCCCAGGCCTTCCTCCCCCTCTGACAGGGGTCACAGGATCCGCAGTACTGTTGGACAGTAACAAAGACCTCAGGCCAGTAAAAGCTCCGTAGCAGCCTCTGCTGGGTACGCCAGGTTCCCTGGTGCCTTGAGAGGGGAATGTCATGGGCCCGGCACAGCAGCTGGCGGCGATACTTCTGGGGTACCACCAGCTGCCTCCTGATCCCCCCTGACTCCATTTTCCCTGGGGGAGCCCATTCTCGGTACAGGAACCCCTTCTTCCACAGGAACCTTTTCCGGCCACCTCGTCCCATGGTCTGTACCGCATTGAGGTCGGCCAGGTCCCTTATTTTTCGCAAGGAGGGATTTCTTTGTAACTCGGCCTGGAACTCAGCAGCTGGGACAGGGATGGCCACCTGCTCTTTCTCGCCCGCTGGGTCCGAAGCTGCAGCCTCCCTGAGCCGTGTCCCTGGGCATTCCCTCCCCACCAGGTTAGGGTTCTGCGCCTCAGGCAAGGCACGCCCCCCCAAGGCCAGGGCGCAGTGCCCCTCGCCGGCTCTGACTGCGGGTTACAACTAAGGCGGTCTGGGGGCTGCTTGGCCAGTCCTTTAGGTCCCCCCCCATCAACACCTCAGTGGGCAAATGGTGGTGCACTCCCACGTCCTTGGGGCCCTTCTTGGCCCCCCATTTCAGGTGTACCCTCGCTACGGGAACCTTGAATGGGGTCCCGCCCACCCCGGTCAGGGTCAGGAAGGTGTTGGGCACCACCCGATCTGGGGCCACCACCTTGGGCCGGGCCAGTGTCACCTCTGCGCCCGTGTCCCAGTATCCATAAACTTTCTTCCCATCCACCTCCAGGGGAACAAGGCACTCGCTCCGCAGGGACAGCCCCGCGCCAACCCTGTAAACGGAGAACTTTGAATCCGGAGCATCTGGCCCCCCAGAGAAGCTGGCCTGGGGCCCTTCTCTCTCTTGAGCAGTTGATAAGCTGCCAGCCCCTCTTGCGTGAGAAGTCCGTCTGGGCCTCTACCAAGTTAACCCGGTGCGGGTTCGGTCTGCTCAGTCTGTTCTTGAGCTTGGGGCACTGGGCCCGAACGTGGCCTCTTTGGCCGCAGTAATAGCAGCTCATGTCCCGTGGGTCCCCTCGAGCCGGTCGGTTGTCCCTGACGCTGGGCATTCCCCGTGGGAGGGGATTCCCTATATTTCCCCTTTGGGAGGTCCCAGGGTGACTCTCTCTCTGCATCGCGGCGGGCCTGTTCCTTTGGGGCTCCTCCCTGCCACCCCCTGACCGGCTCTTTACAAACTTATCAGCCAGCTGCCCTGCGTGTCGCGGGTTCTCTGGCTTTCTGTCCACCAACCACAGCCTCAGGTTGGATGGGCACCGCTCATACAGTTGCTCCAGTACCAGCAGTTTAATCAGGTCCTTCTTCGTCTGGGCCCCACCAGCCCACTTGCTGGCGTATTTTTCCATGCGGAGGGCTAGTTGCAGATATGAGATCTCAGGGGTTTTATCCTGACTCCGGAACCTTTCCCGGTACATCTCAGGAGTCAGCCCAAACTCTCGTAGCAGGGCCTTTTTGAATAGTTCGTAGTCCCCTTTCTCTGCCTCTCCCAGTTGGCGGTACAATGCCACGGATTTGGGGTCCAGTAAGGGGGTAAGGACCCGGAGTCTGTCCGCGGGATCAACCCGGTGCAGCTCGCAGGCCGTCTCAAAGGCCTCCAGGAAGTCATCCATGTCCTCCCCCTCCTTGCGTGGGGCCAGGATGCACTTATTAAAGCTCCGTGCAGTCCTGGGTCCCCCCTCACTCCCCGCAGCCGGGGGTTCGCTGCCCTTCAATCTCGCCAGTTCCAGGTTATGCTGACGCTGTCTCTCATTTTTCTCCCGTTCATGCTGTTTCTGTCTCTCTTTCTCCTCCCGTTCACGCTGATGCTGTCTCTCTTTCTCCTCCCGTTCACGCTGATGCTGTTTCTCTTTCTCCTCCCGTTCATGCTGTCTCTGTTGTTTACGATCCTTCAGCTTTCTCAGTTTTAGCTTTTTCTCCCATTCCAGCCAGTTCCGCTCCACGGATGCCGAACGTCGCCGGGAGGATCCTCTGCTGGCCGGCGGGCTTCGCCGGGGGGATCCCCTGCTGGCCGGGGGGGGTCACGGCGCCTTCGGTATTTGCTGGGCTCCTCCCCACCCTTCCCCTAGGCATAGGAAGGAGGGGTCTCGGGAAGCCCTCAGCAGCCGGCTTACCACTCCCAGCTGGGACAGACACTGGTGCCTGCGCTGCATTTGCCAGGCTGCTTCCCTGAGACACAGGGATCAGTTCATTCGCGCGATCTTCCGCCTCCAGCTGGGCAATGAGCTGTTCTTTGGTGAGCCTCCCAATGCGCAGCCCCCTTTGCTTGCACAGCTCCACCAGGTCGCTCTTAAGCCGCTTGGCATACATCTTCCTGCTGGCCACTCACCGGCCTGTGTGCTCACAGCTCCCCACAGTTCCCAGGGGGACCCCTAGTGTGCCAGCCCTTCTTGAGGTCACCGCCTCTCTGCCAAGGTCGAGCTGCAGACTCCTCCGCCCCTGGGACCACTCGCTGCGATCCCCCCGGGGGACCCTGTTACTGCAAAGGTCCTTCTCGCTGGTCACACACTCCCAGGGGTAATAACCGTCTCTCTCTCACTTTTTAGCACGCCTGGTCCCCGTCAATCCCCCTTCGTTTTACTGCTCCCCAGTTACTTACTGCAGGAAGCGCCGTCCACGGGGTGCAGTAGATCCCACCGCTGCCACCAGTTGTTACGGAGTATTGGGGGACTCAGGGCCCTGCACCCCCGGCTTCCTGCGATTCACCATGACTCTCAGCCAGCCAGTAAAGCAGAAGGTTTATTTGGATGACAGGAATACAGTCCAAGACAGGTCTTGCAGGCACAGACAACAGGATACCTCTCAGTTAGGTCCAGCTTGGGGTCCCAGGGCATCCCAGCCCACCCCCCTTTGGGGGGTCAGAGCCATCTCTGCCTCCCAGCCATCTCTCCAGCTCGCTTCCCACACTCTGCCTTCAGCGACCCCTCCCACAGCCTTTGTTCAGTTTCCCGGGCCCCGGAGTCACCTGGCCTCCAACCCCTTCCTGGGTTCTCATGTTACAAGCTCAGGTATGTTCCCTCGGGCAGACTCCCATCCCCCAATGCAGACCATCCTAGCCACACTCGCCTGTCAGCATTCACACACCCCAGCAAGAACAGGCCCAGTTTGTCACAATGAGACCCAAGCTTTTCTCCACAACCATGAGGCCTAGAATCTTAAATTTTATTTTGAAACAAAAGCGGTAGTCCGAGTTTTAGGAAAAAGCCACAAATATTGTGAAACTCGTAATAAAATCATGAGTGCTTGCAACATCGATTTATTCCCCCAAACAATGTAATACACCCCTCCCCTCCCCCACAAAAAAAACCACAACACATTATCTAGCATTAAGGTAGTTCTAATGAAAATCATACCAATGTAGTCACTTAAAAAGAAAGGGCTGGTGGTGGTGATAGGGAGGGGAGAGATATGGGAATGAAGGTTGCTTTAACATGCAATCATCACACTGTCCAAATGTGCTATGGCCCATTTCAGCTGTATTTGGGAACCAAACTCTCATTGAGAATCTGGACCGCTGAGATTACCCATTTCCACAACAAACTCCCTTGCACTTTTACCAAGTGAAATGCACCCAGAAAATTCCTCTAATGATCAAATGCACACCCTCTACTCTAATTTCATACTTTTTTCATGTAGAAATAACACAGACTTTGCTAATACATAGAATGTGGATAAAATCCTGGCCCCACTGAAATGAATGTGAGATTTGTCCTTCACTTCAATGTGATAAGGATTTCATCCTGAGTGTTCATCTAGCTATGAATAAAACGTGTGCTTATCTGAGTGTCATTTAATATAATTTTGCACATATATTGTGGAGAGGGATGAGGGTAACCTGGGGATTTGGGGGTCAGCAAGGTTCTTTCCCCCCTGGCAGCCCTTCAAACTGTTTGGAATCTCAAAGCAAGTTGATTTTTCTATCTTGTATATACACAATCAAAACTTAGCTAAAATTTTGTTGATCTGCAAGCTGGAATAGAATACTGCCCCTTCTCATAGAATTTTGTTGACTCTGCTGTAATAACAGGGAGAAACAGTGAAAACGTTATTTCATTCAGGAAATTAATCAGATATGATTCTGAATCACCCAGGGAGGAGATCTGTTGAGTAAGAAGGTTCCTTTTTTACAGTCACTCATGAATGCTAGATTTTCTTCTTTTTTTGAAAGAAATTTTGCCAATGGATCTTTCAAGTTTCATGAGGTGAAGCTACTTGGATTGACATCAGCTGAACAAATTTCATAGGGACAGTCCCAATTTTGAGGGCTTTTTCTTATATAGGCACCTATTGCCCCCTACCTCCTGTCCCGATTATTTACACTTGCTATCTGGTCACCCTATTCTTAACAAATTCAACTTCAAGCAAAACCAAGCCAGAAAGTATGGTCCTGAAATGTGAATTTTGGAAAGTTACAAGCAACTGAAAATGAAATTTCTGCAATCTTGACTACAGTGATCACTGCTGCTCCTAACGTAACCAAATAGTAATATGCCAATATGGAGTTAAAACACACTGCTCCAGTAAGCTGCTATTCCTTCCCAACTATTTCACTGACTCAAGGATATGTGAGAAGATATATTTTAGTATGCTGGTGTTTTCTATTCAAATGAATAACATTTCTGAAGACAAACAATTATCTATGACAGACAACTGTAGCTCTTACCAGGTATTCAGCAGTGTCTTTTTTAACATAATTCAATGAAATGTTGCCTAAGGAAGGCTAATGGCATATGAAGAATGGTATCATCAAAACCACAATTTCCCCTAAGAAACTAAAAATCAACTTTGGGTATAAATGTAAAATTGTGAGCAATTTAAACCTTCAACCTGATCCTGAGGCAACTATTTACTCTTTGAGATCTCCAAAACAGTGCACCTTAGAGTATTTAATAATCACATACTGACTGCAGTGTATTGAAGAATGACAAAATGCTTAACTTTAATTAAAGCAAAAGTTTCTAAGGAGTAACAGTGACCAAGACATCAGTCTATATCAGTTTCCCAACTTAGTACCTCTATAGTAGCTTCTTAAAGCTCTTGTCCAGAACACCAAGAGTCAAATCCTACCCTGAACTACATGCTCCTCATCATCTTTGATTTCAAAGACTTTATGCTGGTAAGGCAGGATTTTGTCCTGAGTACAGAGCATTCCAGAATTTCTAAATAGATTTCAGCTTTCAACAACTTCAGGCACTGCTAGTCAGTTGGAGCACAGCAGCTCCATGGGGCCAAATTCAGAGAAGACCTTAGTATTAGTTGTATGCTGTTAAATTCATATGAATTTCAGTGGGAGCATGAAAGTAACTTACAATTAGTAGCAAAGGGACAAAGTTACACCAGGTTAATAGCCAACAGGTTGGTGTAAAAAATATGGTTGCTTTTCCTGCTACATCTTTACCTATCTGCCCTTTGGCATGCAAGTTATCCTTTATAATATAGGTAGTTTAGGATAGCTTTCTATCACTAATTTATGCCACTTTCTGAATTTGGCCCAGTGTCTCCTTTTGGCTCATCTGCCTACATTACAAAATCGATTTAACTCAGTTGATGCTTTACAATATTTTGCAAAGCAAACTAAAGCAAACTCCATTTTTTTAAGTGAGTTGAGATGTTTCTAAATGATTTGGGGGACATGGCTGAACTTTTTACAAATATTAAATGTTTCTCCAGTGAGTCTACAACCCCACCAAATTTCAGATTTGAAAAAAAACGCGGTTCTGCATGGTGAAATGTGGCACACACTAAGACCATGCAATCTGTGGACATTTCAGTAAAACTAAGGAACGCATTCATGTATTATTTCCTGTTTTCAGTTAATTTGTCAAAATACTCAAGTACAAAGTAGTGGTATTTTTTCTTAATTTAGTTTGGCAATTGTTTTCCATAAATATAAGGGCTGCCCGAATGGCCTTATTTTAGTGAACCTGGACATAATGAACTATTTACATGAAACCTGTGCTTAGTGTACCAAACAACTACTTACCTCAGCTAGGTAGAAGACTGTGGCCTTATCCAACCTTGCTTCAAAAACTTGTAGATTAGGTGCCCCACCTACCTCACCAAGCAAACTCTTTCAATTGTCCTTCTGCCAAAGCACTACTTTTAGCTTTCTTTGTAATTTTTTTTTTTATTTCAGCTCACTGCTCCAATTGGTGTCCAGTACGCAGAACTGGAGTAGTTCTTCCTGCTAAAATGTTCAGTGCACACCCATGGATTAGCCTCTAAGCCTCCTGATGAAATCAGGGTAGAGAACATCCAAAATAGAAACAGTATGTTTCACTGAGCTCTCCCTTTCCCTATGCCCCCTGCATATCATCCTGGCTGGAGTTGCATATGAGAAGAATGGCTTACTCAAGCTGGATAACCTTTCTGAATAGTTCAGCCTACTGCAGAGCTGAGGCTTTAACCATGAAAAGTTTTGATGCAAAAACCTGCAGATATTTTATATTAGGCTAGAGCTGTTAGTGCACATTTTAGTTCTGTGTGTACAAGGCTATCTTTATTCATGTACTTCACCATGCTAAGGTTAATTTCTTATGGGCAAGTTATAATTTATTTATTGATTAATAAAATACGGATAGACAAGGAGACAAAGCAGAGCTTCATCATTTGATTCCTCCTTTTGCGTCAAATTAAAAGTGAAATTAACAAATCAGACAGCTGTTGTAACCTGATTTCTTCCATGCTGAACAGCTGGATAGAGACCTTTAGGCAAGTTTAAAAAAGGCTTTATTTGCATAAACTTAAGTAATGCATTAAAATTGGAATTAAAATACAAGAGAAATAACTTATCCTTTGTACATGGTGCAAAAGAAAGCTTTACCCTTTTATAGTTCTACATATTATCACATTTAGAACCTATTGATAACAATGTGGAAAGGGCCAGTAGGTCTAATTTCGTATAGCTTTGTGACAATGGTGTGTTTTCACAGACTTAAAAAAAAAATAGTTCCCCAGTATACTCTTGCTCATGAGAGCATAAAGATACCTACTGCAATTCACTGAGCAGTTCTTCTGCAAGAAGTTGCTAAATAGCATTATTTAGAGATACATACAGATGCTGAAGTTGAACTAGGCAACTTCTGAATCTAGAGCTCCCATGTCAAGGTGAGTGAAACTATAATACTGAGCACAGAAAGATGATATGTTCTGTGACCGTTTCAATAAAACATTTATAAAACATAGGAGAGATCCATAAGCTTTAGTCAACACATTTTTAAAAATAATTAGCGACAAAGCAAAACTAAAAATTGAATTACGGGGACTTGTATAATAGAGTATCCTCACTAACAACCCTGTGGAGGCATACAGTACAGAAACAAGTTTCAATTACCTGATCCAAAGTCACTTTCTCCCCTTGCATCTGAAGAAGTGAGCTGCAGCCCACAAAAGCTTATGCTGAAATAAATTTGTTAGTCTCTAAGGTGCCACAAGTACTCCTGTTCTTTCTCCCCTTGATACTTCCTGGTTCACTGAATATATTCTAAACTGCAACATCAAAAATAAAGCCAAATAATTACAAGCCACTATATTTGTGGTGTCAGAGAGTGTCACATTCTGAGATCACTTCAGAGAACCAAGAACTACCAAGACGATTTCACTGAGGAAAATAAACATTGGAAAAAGATGAGTTAAATGTGAAGCTGAGCAAATACAGCAAAACATTATCCTCAAGTGGTTGCTACTTTCACGTTTAGTTTTGACCTGCCTTTCAACCTGTAAAGATTAGCAAGTGATAAAAGAAAAGATACCAAAACAATCATTGCTGGTTTGCATTGTACCAACTTTACTGAGGTTTTAAAGCAACAGTCTTAGTGTTTGATACTGCACCACTAAAGTCAGTGCAAGTCACAGTTCCTTCCCTGCTCCACTTTCTATTCCCAAGATGAAATAATTTGCTACTGCACACCTTACCAGCTGCAGTTGACAGTTTGCTGCACACCTTACCAGCTGCCCATTCCTCATCCAGCCCCACCCACCTGTGCAACAAGGAAGAAGCAGGGTTGTAACATGTGCTCTTTCCCCTATGCCTACAGCTGAGATACAATAAGGCTGTGAAGGTGAATGTTTGTGAGAGGAAGATGGGTTGAATCTTTACTCTCCTCTTACTTTACCCCTCCAAGGTAATCCACAGGGGAAATTAAGGCAAACAAACTGAATTAATAAGAGATAGAGGGGAATGATTCACTCTCAGGATGCAGCGGGATCTGGCCCTCCCTTCTGACAGGAAGGGGACTTCAGGCAGCAGTTGTCTGGGAAGCTCCTGCCTTCAGTCAGCCCTTTCCCTCAGGAGTAAAGGAGCTCTCCTTTTTCCTGGTCTGCCAACAACTGAGCTGCTATGCTCCCATTTTAAGCTCTTCTTCCAGCCTGTGCATGCATTGCAGGTGTGCTGGGGCAGAGATGGCTGAGCCCAGAGTAGCTTCTTAACTCTTTGCTGTCCAGTATAGTGTTTCCATACCCAATCACACACCCACAGTTTGCTACTAAGGAACTGGGGAGAGTAACCTTATAAACAACACCACAGTAGGGTTGTCTAAAATAAATTCCCATGAAAGGAACAGGTTTTTTGGAAGAATAAATGCCTAACTGCTCACTAAACGGTAAATTACAATAATAATGTGACCTTGTAGACTTATTAAAAGAACATATTTTCTGACAACATTCTACAATGAACATCAATGAGAATAGTGGAATATCTCGGTGAGTTAGCAGCAGGCTCCAGGGAGATATTAACTCCAACTATGGCAGCTATATCATCATTTTGAATAAATTCTCCTTAATACTCATTTTAATCTCCTTGAAATATTATGACAATGTGGATTATATTTATACTTTATAAATGTAGTGCTTCCTTTTCCAAAAGCTCTGATGACTCTTTGCAATACCCTACCTTCTCCTTTGCAGTTCTCTCATCCCTACCTGGCAGCTGACCATAGCCGAGTATAGGTCAACCTGCTTTTGGTACTAAACCCAAAGTGCTGCTGGAAACTGCTCCGTGAAGCTTTCTGTGCTACTGCAAATTAGCCCTTGTCTACACAGGATTTTTTTTTCCTGTATAACCTAAGGTGTGACTTTAAATTTATATATTTATCCTGGTATAATCCCTTTACTCCCCATGTGGACACTCATTCTCCACTGTAAAAGTGCCTTGTTTTTTGTTTTAACTTGGGATGGGATTAAGGAAAACTGGGAGGGTGGGGAACACACCAAATTCTTATTCCAGAATAAGGAGGAGCTATACTGGAATAACTGTACCTGTAAAATCCTATAATTATAACTCTTTCCTTTGAAGGCAAGTTCTAGGGCTCAGATGCAAAACTAGGCAAACAAGCCTTCAGGAGATCAGGAGAGGCTGAAACAGGTGCGGAACTGAAGGAAGATCCCAGTGAGGTAAACATTAAAGCAAAATTAGCAATATAACACAGAAGCCTATACCACCCAATGGGAAGTAAGGAGAAGCTAGGAAGTTTGCAGAGCAACAGCAGAAGCCTGAAAAGTTGCATGCATGTCCCTGGCCAGACATGGTCATTTGTTCCTACCACATCTGTCAGGCCTGCCTACCATCCACTGACAATCTGTATCTCCTTCCCAACCTCACATAACAATGTAAGTGCTACCATACTGGGTCAATCCATGGTGCATCTTGCCCAATATTCTGTCTCTGACAGTGACTGGTACCAGAACTTCAGAGGGAGTGTACAGATCAGGGCAATTATGGAGTAATCCACCCCGTCCTCCACTTCTGGCAGTCAGAGATTTAGGGTCACCCTGACCCTGGGGTTGTGTATCTAGCTTTCTTGGCTAATAGCCATTGATGGACCTATCCTCCATAACTTATCCATTTTTTTTGAACCAACACAACATCCCATGGCAATGTGTTCCACAGATTAGCTGTGCATTGTATGGAAAAGTACTTCCTCTTGTTTGTATTAAACCTGCTGCCTATTTATTTAATTGGATGACCCCTGGTTTTTGTATTCTATAAAAGGGAAAATAACACTTCTGTATTCATTTTTCCCAGACCATTCATGATTCTATAGATCTCTATCATATCCCCCCTTAGTTGTCTCTTTTCTAAAATGAACAGATTTTCTAAATCCTAATCTTTTTTCACCTCTCTTTGTATGGAAGCCATTCCATATCTTTGATCATCTTTCTTGCCATTCTCTGACCTTTTCAAGTTCCACTATATCCTTCTAGATGTGGGGTAGCCAGAAATGGACACGGTATTCAAGGTGTGGGCGGGCATAACATGGATTCATAAAGTGGGATTATGATATATTATGCCTTATTTCAATCCCTTTCCTAATACTTCCTAACATACCTTTAGCCTTTTTGACTGCTACTGAATATTGAACAGACATTTTCAGAGAACTATCCATGGTAACTCCAAGATCTTTTCCTTGGAGGGTAACAGCTAATTTAGAACCCATCATTATATAGATTTATTTGGGAATATTTTTTCTAACATGCATTACTTTGAATGTATCACATTCCCCCTTAACTATCCCTGGTTCACCACATCCCCAAGGTATTACACCCTAGTATCCTCTTAGTGCTTCAGTGATAGACACCCCTGTCAAGGTCAGGGAAACTTTCTCAGGAGCCCTAGAAGAATGAGAGAGAGGACCACCAGAAGAAAATGTGAAACTAATAATTCACAGTCCTTGGTTGAGGGAAAGAGAAGAACTAGGTTCCTTTGGAGTTTGTGGGAAGGAAAATAGAAAAGTAAATTCAAGAGGGAAGAGAACATAAAAGATTGAGGGAATATTAAGGAGATCTGTGGCTTTTGATTGAAAAAAAAAAGAAGTCTTCTTCCAGATACCTGAAGCAGGTGATGGGGGGAGGTGAGATGGGGTGGCCAGACAACTGAAGAAAATGCCAGGAGAAAGGGTTGGGGAGGAGCCATAGAAAACAGAAGCGGAGAAAAGGAGGTAGGGAAGGGATCTAGAAAATGGAAGAAGGCACAATAAGTCAGGGAGGAAGCATGAGGGGAAGATACTAGAAGATTGGGAGAAAAGGGAACAAGTAGAAAGAGGTAGAGTGGGAAAAGACTGTAGTTGAATTACTGTGAGAAAGTCTTCACTACAAAATTAAGTCAACCTAAATTACATCTGGGATGGGTTGGATCACAGAACCCCCCTTGGGAGCTGCCACCCAATGTGCCAAGACTACCTCTGCTCCTGCTTTCCCTGTCAGCTTGGGACCCCAGCACCCTGTCTTGCTGTGCCAGACAGTCCTGACTGCTCCAACAAAGACCCAGGGTCTGAATTACTTGCCCCAAAGCTGTAGGTTTACCTGAAAACAGCTCACAGAAGTGTTCCTGTCTTTAAAACTCTGATGCCCAACTCCCAATGGGGTCTAAACCCAAATAAATCCGTTTTACCTTGTATAAAGCTTATACAGGGTAAACTCATAAGTTGTTCGCCCTCTATAACACTGATAGAGAGATATGCACAGTTGTTTGCTCCCCCAGGTATTAATACATACTCTGAGTTAATTAAGAAGTAAAAAGTGATTTTATTAAATACAGAAAGTAGGATTTAAGTGGTTCCAAGTAGTAACAGACAGAACAAAGTAAGTCACCAAGCAAAATAAAATGAAATGTGCAAATCTATGTCTAATCAAACTGAATACAGATAAGATCCTCACCAGTTCCTGAATGCTTCCTTTTACAGACTAATCTTCTTTTAGCCTGGGTCCAGCAATCACTCACACCCCTTGCACACTGTCCTTTGTTTCAGTTTCTTTCAAGTATCCTGGGGGGTAGAAAGGCTCTCTCTTTAGCCAGCTGAAGACAAAATGGAGGGGTCTCCCATGGGCTTACATAGACTTTCTCCTGTGGGTGGAGAACCCCTCCTGTCTCCTATGCAAAGTCCAGCTCCAAGATGGAGTTCTGGAGTCACCTGGGCAAGTCACATGTCCATGCATGACTCTCAGTTTCTTACCAGGTAGCAGCCATGGGTCACATGCTACCTTGAACGTTTTCAAGTAGACTTCTTATGTGAATTGGAGCATTCCAAGATTCATTGTCCTTTAAGTGTTTCTTGATTAGGTACTTAATTTCAACATTCCCTTCTCCAGGAACTGACCACATGCTCTACTAAGGTTATTTAGCAGTGAAGCCAGTACACAGCCGATATTCATAACTTTGAATACAAAAATGATACATGCATGCAGATAGGATTAATAGATTCAGTAGATCATAACCATACAGATATGTTACATAGCATATGTAGCATAGATAGATTCAGTAGATCATATTCCAGTTATGTCATATTCCCATAAAGCATTATGGGATACAGCGTCACAACATCGACTTACAGCCACTTAAGTAATTGAGTCTGTTTTACACATCTAAACTATGTTCCTTGTGTCGGCATGTACGTCCTCACCAGGAACTCTTGTACCAATTTAACTGCCAGTGTGGGGCATTGTGGGATTGCATGTAAGCAATGCAGTGTCTACAATGATACTGCATTGCCCTAAGCACATCTACTTAAATGCTATGCCTCCTGTGGATATAGAGTTATTAAGTCAATGTATTGGACATCGGTAGGAACCACATTTTAGTGTTGATGCTTACAGAGTTAGGCCAACATAAACTGCCTTATGTCAACCTAACTCTGTAACATAGACCAGGCCTGTGATGGGTCTAGAAGCTAGATTCTGACCTGCACCTCTCAAAGTCAGTAGATGGTGCTACACCGCAAGAAACATGTTGTTTCTTTTTTTCTGGGGAGCCTGGGGGAAGGAAAGAGAGGGGCTGTTCAAATGGGAAAGGGAGAAAAAGAGTCTTAAATTGCAGAGAAACAGAAACATTTGATTGACAATTCAGGACGTGATTGTGGGATTAAGCCACAGATATAATTTTGAGATTATTGTGGATCTGCACTTCCACCACAAGGACTCCAGGAAGCATTGTACTTTAGGCAGCCACAAACATCTCTCTCAGCACCTGGAAAAGCAAGAGAAGCAAGACTGCTCCATCACCTTATTATAGAGTGCAGCATGGTGTCTGCCTGCATGCCACCTCTGCTGAACAGTGCAGACAAACAGAGGAATCATGGCTCCACCCTTTCTGTACAGAGCCAAGGATGATAATGAGAGCTAGTTTTGAGCAGTTCTTGCACTCATATGAGTCCCTCCTCCCATTTCTTATCTTATTCCTTCAAAGCATCCTTTGAAGTGAATGCAACATACAACCATATAGCACATACATATTAACTGGATAGTCATCCTGATGTCAGTTAAAAAAAAATCAGAAGTGAAACAGTTAGTTAGATTGACATAAGCTGTTTCCCTAATTATTTAATGTAGACAAGGGCTCATTGATAACACTGAAGCCTAATTCTGACAAGTAAACTGGCCAACATAACTATGTCAAGTTTACACACTACAGCCTTGCTCCTGCTGATGTAAGTGTCCTAATACACTGACATAATAACTCCACCTCCACAAGAGGTGTAGTTAGGGTGACACAATATAATAATCTATGGAGATATACCTATCTCATAGAACTGGAAGGGACCCCAAAAGGTCATCAAGTCCAGCCCCCTGCCTTCACTAGCAGGACCAGGTACTGATTTTGCCCCCATCCCTAAGTGTTCCCCTCACGGATTGAATTTACAATCCCGGGTTTAGCAGGCCAATGCTCAAACCACTGAGCTATCCCTCCTGCATTACTTACCTCAGTTATTTGCTATCTTTTTTGTCAATTTCACAGCTCCATGCAGGAGTCCTCCCACTTCCACCCAGGCTGCTGCCCACTGCCTGGGCTCCCCGTTCCAAGCCAGGCTGCTCCCGGCTCTTGGTTCCTGTTCTGAGCTGGGCTACTGTCAAGGCTCCCCACTTAGAGCCAAGCTTCTCCTGGGTCTCGGGTCCCTTTTCCATGCTGGGAGTCCAGGGGCTAGCCCAGTCTCCTGGTTTCCGGCTCCCTATAGGGAGTCCAGGCAGCTGCACCACTCCTGGTGGGGAGGCGAGATTCCAGACAACTGCCCCCCTACTGGCAGGGAGCATGGAGGCGAGAGCCCAGGTGGCTGCCTTATTCTCAATGGGGAGCGCGGAGCCAAGGAGCTCCTGGGGCTTCTGGGCTCCTGGTGGGGAGCAGATAACCAAGAATGGGGAGGGGCAGCCTGACTTCCAGTGGGGAGCAGGGAACAGAGAGTAGTGGGGGAGCAGCCTGGAGCCCATTGAGCAGCTGAGTTCCCAGCGGGGAGCTGCGAATGGAGGTGAGAGCCTGGGCTCTCAAGCTCCCCACTCTGCACCTCTTAGGTCAGTGGAAGCACTTCTGGTGAGGGCGCACACCACCAGCTGAAGGAGGGTAGTGTAGACATGTACCACTACAGAAATTACTGCAGTGGCTGTAAGTGAACCTAATATAGGTCAACTTAAGTCTTTTGTGTAGACATGCTCTGAGATGAATAGCACAGTTCATATGTTTCTGTCTGCTTGTCTGAAAGTTGATGCTGACAACACTGAATCATTCAGAGTTCAAAAGTTTACATACAACCAGATATGTCGAAAAACATGTTTTTGGTTGTTTGCCTTTGTGTTTTATATAAACAGGTAAGCTTACATTCTTCAGACAACATCTGGAACACATAAAATTCAAGGCGAGCCCTAAACCAACAGAATGTGCAAAGATAACGGCGACAGACCCCGGTCGTCAGCAGGCTCTGTCGAATCTGGGACCACTGAAGCTTAGTGTATGGGCCTCTACATCATGACTAAAAGCCACAGGCCTCTTAGCTAAGGCTGTAGCAGACTCATCAATCTCTATCTGGGCTAGATGCCACTAGAGGGGGACAGAATGCCACACCAAGGAGGCATGGGCTATGCAAAAACAAACTCTGCACCCAGGGATTTCTAATGCCCCGAGATATGGACTCTAACATAGTGGTGTCCTCTCAGATAATCAGCAGCTAATAGAGTAGATGTCTTTGTAGAATGAGATTATGCATTTAACAATTTTCTACTGTGTATTCATTTTTCACATAGCAATTATTTGCCACCATAAAAATGAGAATTACAGAAAAGTGGTTTTAAATTGCACTGCATGGAACAAAATGCTAATTTCAAGCTATAAACACATGCAAGAACTGTAAATAAATTAGTTTTATCTGTAAAATAACATGAGAATGTCATTTTTTTTGTCTCTTACATTACTGTCTGTGGGAAAGAGGGCACAATTGATGTATGAGAACTCACTCTTCACGTAAATGGTCTTTTCTTTTCTTATTTCTGGAATGATTATTTGAGAAGAAAAAGCATAGTAAAGTATGCAATACAACTAAGTATGGGTCCTTAAGGTGCAATTACTGAAAATTTCAAATGAATCAAAGTGAATGAATAAAAGGCCACATAATGTATACACAACAACACGAAAAGCAGTGTTTGCCTGTGCTTACTACTGTCACCTAAGAGCTTCAGACACTTAGTTCAGAGATACTAGCAGTATAGTCACCCATCTTAATTATGTAGTAGTAGGCATCCTTGAGTCTCGAGAGACCATGGGTATCCATCCCTATTAGGTAAAGAATTTACTCGATTGGTTTTATGGCAGCCTCAAATGTAGTTGAAGAGACCCACTTGAGAGAGACAATATCTGCTGCATCTGTCCCAGTTAAAGGTGATGTTTCGACCCTTTGGGCTCTGCCTTCTGTGAGCTCTTTTTTCCTCTACCAAGCTGGACTGCTTCCTCTCGTAACTCCAGAGACTTTGTTAAGCTCTTGTTTCCCAAGGCTGTGGTCTTAAGTGTGATCTTCCCAGTTGTCCACATCCATGTCCATTTCTTTGAGGTCTCGCTTGCACACACTCTTGAAACGCAAGTTTGTGAGTCCTTTGGTTCTTTTTCCAGATGCCAATTTGTCATAGAGGATGTCCTTTGGGATGCACCCATCATTCATTCGGCACACATGCCCAAGCTAGTGGAGGCATCTCTGTCTGAGGAGTGTTTGCATGCTGGGTATGCTGGCCCGCTTGAGCACCTCAAGCACCTCAGTGTTGGTGACTCTGCCCCTCCAGGAGAAGCCAAAGATTCGACGAAGGCAACACATATGAAAACTGTTAAGCCTCTTTTCCTAATAAGAGTATAAGGTCCATGTTTTGCTCCCATACAAAAGTGTGCTAATAATACTTGCATGATATACACAGATCTTTGTGTGTTCTGTCAGACTGATGTTTTGCCCTATCCTCTTGCTCAGTATAGACATTGTTGTGGTGGCTTTTACAATGCGGATGTTGAGTTCCATTTCAAGTGAAAGATTGCCTCTGATAGTGGACCCCAGGTATGTGAACTTGTTCACCACTTTGAGTTCATAGCTGTTGATCTTGATGGAGGGTGCTTCCTCAATTCCTTGGCACATTCATCTTTTTTAGGCTTATAGCAGGCTTTGGAAAAAAACTGTCCCTAAGGTTTTGTAGATGAGCTTCTGTGTGGGTTGTAACTGTTGCATCAACTGTTGTATTGTATGAGGGCCTCCCGAGTCTTGGTTTTATATCTGAGTCTTGCAAGACTGAACAGCTTTCCATCAGATCTTGTGTGCAAATAGATTCCCTCAGTTGAGGAACCAAAAGCTTGTTTCAGTATCAAGGAGAAGAACATCCCAAACAGAGTTGGGGCAAATACACAACTTCGGTTAACTCTGCTACGAATCTGGAAAGACTCAGAGACTGAGCCATGATATCGCACTGTACCATACATGTTTTCATGGAAGGATTGAATCATGCTTAAGAGCTTGGGGGGACAGCCAATCTTTTCAAGAAGCACAAATAGTCCGCTTCTATTGGCAATGTCAAAAGCCTTTGTGAGATCGATGAAGGCTATGTAAAAGGGCTTTTTTTGTTTTCTGTATTTCTCTTGTAGTTGTCTCAGTGAAAAGATCGTATTGATAGTAGACCTTTCAGCTTTGAAGCCACAATGTGATTCAAGGGTCTGAAATCTATTCAGGACAACTCGGGCAAAGGCTTTGCCCATAATGCTAAGAAGGGAAATGCCACAATAGTTGTTACAGTTGCTCCTGTCACCCCTGTTTTTATAGAGAGTGATGATGTTGGCATCTCTTATTTCTTGTGGTATTTCACCTTCTTTCCAGCACAGGCAGAGCAACTCATGAAGATGTTGGAGTTGAATAGGTTTTCCGCATTTTGTGGAATGCAGTCTTTTCCGGGGCCTTTCCAGTGGGGAGGCCATCTATGGCAAGGCTAAGCTCCTCAACAGTTGGTTTATTGTCGAGTTGATTCATAACAGGCATGCTTTTGATGGCATTGATGGCTGCATCTGTAACAATATTTTCACAAAGGTAAAGCTCAGAGTAGCGTTCTACCCAGCGAGCCATCTACTTTCTTGATCCCATCACGCATGTTTCTGATGTTGCCTGAATCAGCTGCTACTTTGGTGCTTTCACATAAATGCAGCCAATAGTTATTGGTGCAGTGTTGTGCAATTTGTTGTACCTTGGTTCTTGCCACTCTCAACGCTTGTATGGTTTTTCTTCATTTGCGTCTCTCTTGTAGTTGGTTTGGGCTGTGCATTTGGTCTCTATGGTGTCAAAACACTGGAATATATGTCAAACCAGTTCTTGGTCTTGTTTTCCTTTTTCCCAAAGACAGGCAGACAACTGCGTCATGGATTGTGTTCTTCAGTTGCTCCCACTTCAGCTGGGCACTTGTGGCACAATAACTGGAGTCAAGGGTTTGTTGTAATAAGTTCTTATCCTTTTGTGACTTTTCTTGGTCCTCTGTGACACTGATGTTAATATGAGGACATCCTTTTACTTTATATCTGTGTATTTTCTTTGGTTTAAGTCTCACCTTGTGCATACCAGAGATTGGTCTATGTCACATTCAACACTTTGATAACTGTGAGTAATGAGGAGAGTGTTAAGGTTGTTATGCCTTGTAATGATAAGATCCAGTTGGTGCCAGTGGCCAGATCTGCGTTGTTTCCAAGACACTTTGTGTTGCAGCTTTGTCTGGAAGAATGAGTTTGTTACAGAGGTCATAATAGGAACAAAATTCTATCAGTCTCTGACGGTTTCCATTCATCTTACCAGTTCCATGAGATGAAAACAGTTGGTCCATGCTTCATGATCCATCACCCTTGCATTGAAGTCCCCTAGCAGGAAAATATATTTCTGTTGTGGAATCCTCCTAATGGTGGTATTCACCTGGTTGTAGAACTGGTCCTTGATGTCAGAAGACGAGGAGAGTGTTGGGGCATACACACTTACAAAGTTGACTGGGCCCTCAGATGTGAACAACCATAGTGCCACAATTCTCTCTAATCCACTTGTAAGTGGTTCAATCATCCCCAAAAGTGAGTTCTTGATGGCACGTCCCACTCCATGCTCTTGCGTTTCTTCAGTGCTTTTCTCCCACCAGAAAAATGTGTAGTCTTTTTCCCTGAGAGATCCACTTGATGCTAGCCATGTTTCTTTGAGGGAGTGCAATATCCACATTCAGTCATTTCAGCTCATTTTTTATCATGGCAGTTTTATGTGCATCATTAATTTGTTGAAGGTCCTCAGATAAACTTGTTGTCATGGTGTGAATGTTCCAGCACCCTATCTTTAAGGATGTTTTCTTTCTTTTACTTGATTTGTCTGGTGCATTGGTTACAGTTCACTTGTCAAGATATAAAACTCTAATCTCCAAGCACACATTGAACCAGGCAGATTGTGGTGGGACAACACCCTATTGTCTGGGGGCTGCCCGGTTTTATGGTAGGCGGTAGTTGTCCAGTGAGATATGGTGATCTCTCCCACCGTCGGAGACATCCCCTGGCCAATTCTATGCCAATCGAGTAGAAGCTTAGAACCGGTGACTGCTGCCTCCCGTGTTGTGTTGGTGCTTGAGGCAAAGATGAAGTACCTCTTCAAGGCGCAAGCCTGGGCAGACGATATGGAGGCCCTGAGTTGCCAAGGCATCAGGACCCCCTCTCGGTGTCACTGGTAAAATCCAGAGGAGAGGAAGAACCAATAAATCTGATACCCGGTCTGCTACAGGAGTTGCTGAAAAGATACTAAAATGTTAGTACATGACTGTCTTTGGGGCTCCAATCCAGATTTTCTGTCTGAGTTTACTTTCATAACCTTACATTTTCCTGAATTCACCCACAAGTCAGTGGCGCTTTTCTCTCAGGGGTTGCTGCTTTAGCTTTATGTCCTCCTGGATAGGGTTAGCAAGCTGGTAGGAACAGAAGTTAAGAAGGAGACCTGAGGGTATGTTCCTACCAGCTGCCGGGCTATCTCCATATATATACACTCTCTCATAGAGCTGGAAGGGACCTTGAAAGGTCATCAAGTCCAGTCCCCTGCCTTCACTAGCAGGACCAAGTACTGTCCCTGACAGTTTGGTTTTTTTTTGTCCCAGACCCCTAATGCTCAAACCACTGAGCTATCCCTCCCCGCAAGTTTTGGGTGCTTCTCTCTCGCTCCCTCTATGGGACAGTAGGGAAAACTGAAGGACTCCTGACCTGTTGGTAGTTATAATTTGCACATAAGTGTCCCATGTAGTATTCAAATCTCTACCAGTTTGAGTTTCATACATGTGCAAACTGTGTTAAATTTGCTACATAACTGAAGATCTGTGACGGGGGTTACAAATGTGAGAATAATATTGAATAAAGAAAATGGGCCACTCTAAACTGAAAGTAAGTGGAGCCAGACTGGGTGGTAAGGCCCAAGATGAGCAGAGTGCTGAGGGATTTATTTTAGAGGTTTCTTATCCTGGTTCTGGTGTGAAACGCTTTAGTCAAACATTTGAGACTCCAAAATGGGGATCCAATGGGACCTGGCAGCATGGAATCTGAACCAACACAGTGGAGTAATTGCAATGAAGTTAAGGTTGCAAACACTTCGAATAGTGTTGCATTGCTATAGCAAATCTTTTCTTTGAACCAAGCACACTTTTCTAGCTTCTACTTCTTCCTCAGATATATGACAACTTGTATATTACCCCAACTAAAAATCAATCAATGCCTATAAATCTTGGCCCTGTTAAATCATTCTCTATTTCCCAAGACATTGGATACTACACACACATGTGGTATATGGTGAATTTAACAATATGGTAAATATCAATAAGGCTTTTTACCTTCAGGAGAAACTTTAAATATGGAAGCAAAAGACACAGCAGATGAACTGTTAGGTGAGTCGAAATGCCTGTTCTGAAGACCAGATTGTAAGAGATTTGTTACAATTATGGTGCTAATCTGTATAAGGCCTTCTTGCTATTATTTAACACTTATATTGTGTTGGTGCATAGAAGATCCAAACAAGATGGGGCCCCATTGTGCTAGTAAATAGCCCCCATTTTGAGAGCTCACTAACTGAAAGAAAAGATTAATAAGTGGCTAACAAGAAAAAGTAATGGGGAGGAAGTACATAGGGTAACAAAACAAGGATGTTTTAGCAGAAGCTAGCTGTGCATACAATACTTTGGCAATCAGTAGCAGCAATCAGAACTCACCACCAGCCTAGCTATTATCAGAGAGCTGTTTTCTGTATGCATTATGGGAGAGGATTTTCTTTGGTAAATTTATGGGCACATTGGACCTATTGTCAAAAACATGGAAGATCCTTTCAAAGGGTTTAACTTGAAATGGCTCCCTTTTGTTAGCAAAGTTTCTTTAACAATTCATCTGGGTGTGACTGCAAGTAGCTAGCTCAACCTGATCCTATATCCAATATTGTAAGGCTCTCTTGCCAAAGTCCCTTAGGTTTATTATTTTCATAGATGTTTTCATATTAGGAATTAATTTCAATAATTCAGTAAAATGAATTTACCTTCTTTGCCATAACAATATGTTTTCTGATGTTGTTTGATTAACACTATAAAGATAGCTGAGATCTGAATCTCTGAAAGACCAGTTTTCCCAAAAAGGAACACAGATACCAAACACTGCAAAACATGAATTATTTTGGAACAGATAAAATAGTTTTTGTTTTACTTTCATGATGCAAAAATGTTTCTAGATAACAATCTCTTGGCTATTAGATATTTTTTAATGATGAAATTCATAATTATTTCTCTGGAAAAAAAAGAATTTCTGTATTACTGGAAGTTTAAGTGGAGAAAAACTGGTGGAGCAGTTAGGATTGTTTTCTAAATATAAGAGATGGTCTGAAATTAATCAGTTTAGAATTCATTTGTGCACTGCCAACTTTGGTATTTGATGGGAGTTTTTCCTGAGTATAGAGTTCCTTATTGGGTCCTTTCTGTGCATGTGGTATGTACTTTGCACAGTTCACCTGTATGGACATACGCTACATTCCTGTATACAATACTTGACAATGTATGTGACTTTGGTAAGAAATGATACTAATAATGTAGTCCTTGAAAATCAAATGTCAAGGTACATACTTAATTTGATTTGAATTACTGATCTGTAAAGTACTTGAAATCTCACCTTAACCAAAACCCATCATCTATTAACAGGGCACAGTGGGAAGGTAAGTTTACTACCAACAAGATAAATTAAATTGCACTGACCATGGCTGACTGAATTCAAATTGATCCATCTAAGGTTTGAGCTTAAAGAAATACTTGCATGACTCCAATGCTCTCAGACTATACCTTCACATACACATATACCATGGGGTTTAGGAAACTTTGCTGTGATCCTTTGTGAAGGAATAGTTTCAAATAGTTTATGCCCAAAATGAAAACTACCATAATATTTGTATTCATAGATTCCAAGATTCATATATTCCAAAGCTAGAAGGGACTATTATGACCATCTAGTCTGACCTTCTTTGTAACACAGGCCATAGAACTTTCCCAAAATAATTCCTAGAGAATTTCCCAAAGTTAAGACTTATAATGCCCATGCAGATATCCTTGCCTCAGACACCAACTTTGTGCAGGAACAGTGAGCGGACCCCACCATTTCCCACACACATATGATCTATCAGCCATGGTAAACAGGAAAGTCATAGACCAGGGATCGGCAACCTTTGGCACATGGCCTGCCAGGGTAAGCACCCTGGTAGGCCGGGTCAGTTTGTTTACCTGCCGCATCCACAGATTCGGCTGATTGCGGCTCCCACTGGCCGTGGTTCACCGCTCCAGGCCAATGGGGGTGGCGGGAAGCGGCGGCCCCCTATTGGCCTGGAGTGGCGAACTGCGGCCAGTGGGAGCCGCGATCGGCCGAACCTGCGGACACAATAGGTAAACAAAATGGCTCGGCCTGCCGGGATGCTTATCCTGGTGGACCATGTGCCAAAGTTTGCCAATACCTGTCATAGACCCTCAGAGAGAGAAACAATGACCCTGGTTAAAATTACAGGAGAATTACTTTATTGCCTAGAGCAAGAAAAGCAGACTGGGAAACTAGGGCCCAGCTGTTAGTCTACAATATGTATAGGCGGGAAATACTCCACTTGCCTCATGAGGTGCCCTGTGTAGTAAGGAGGTGGGGCCTGTGCTGAAAGCACCCAGTGTAGATAACTGGGCATAGTCAGGTTCTCCCAACCTTGGAGTGGGGAATCACCGAGAACTCTGTTACAGGGCACAATTTCTGGAGCTGTTCTAACAACCTCAATGATGCTAAAGACAAAAGTAAAGAAAGCAAAGTTACAGTGTGTCAGCTGGTACTTTACAAGAAACAGAAGATAAATATTGTAATAGCTGAAATTATCTCTAAGTTAATTTGGTGCCCCTTTCTTTACTCTAGTCTTGAGATGATTAGTCCAAATTACTGAATATGTACCTAAACTAACATACTCAGAGCCAAATTTGTCCAACCTTACAGTTTTGAGAAGTGTTTTAGTCCATATGTAGTCCCATTGATATTAATGCGCACACATAGAACCCATAGAATTTATGCCCAAGGGGCTACTTATGTGAGCAACTGCTCACCAATGTGAAAAAAAAAGTTTCACCATTAAAACCCATAATAAGATATTATACATGAGTAAGGCTACGATTTAATCACGGGTATTTTTAGTAAAAGTCATGGACAGGTCATGGGCAATAAACAAAAAATCACGGTCTCTGGGGCCATTCCAGCCGCCCCTGATGTGGCTGTCCCGGGGGCCACCTGAGCACCTGGCCCCGGAGACAGCTGCTTGGGTGGCCCTGGGGTCAACCACAGTGGCCCCTAAAGAAGTCGGGGAGGTCACAGAAAGTCACGGAACCCATGACTTCTGTCACCTCTGTGACAAACACAGAGTCCAATACATGAGTAAAGAAAGCCATTATGGGAGAATCTGCTCACAAAGAAGTTCCATTCTAGCTCTTGTTACTTAGAAGTTGACTCTTGGGCGTTTGTTCTGAAGCATGAGGGTTTGCAGCCACTCAAAAACACTTAGAAAGAGTCAAACAAGGACTGGACATTTACATTGGTAATAATAATATCCAGAGTTGTTATGGTAAGGATTTTTTTTAAGTTCTCAGCCTCAATGATAATTTGGGATAAGGGGTACCACAGGTTTATTATGTGCTAAGTGAAAAAGAAGATCATATTATCAGTTTAAACTTGCCACTTTGTAGTTTCACTGAACATCCCTCATTTTTGAGAAATTATGAGAAAGGGTGAATAGAGAGGGCCGATAAAGAATTTCTCTGTCATTCATTATTTTGCGTACTTTATTTACTGCCTAAAGTGAACAGTCACCGTCTTTTCTATTTCTGTTCATATGAGTTTCTACAGACCTATAATCATTCTCAATGCCTGTCTTGGAACCCCCTCTATTTCTGTTTTATCCTTTTGGATAGAGAATGACCAGAACTAAAGACAGTATTCCAGATACATAAACAAATAGTACACAAATATTATTGTAGTATTATAAATAATTTTAATAATAACTGTCATTGTATAACTCTGTATATATATCAAAGTTCTGTGCTAACACTAACCCATTTTGTACTCAATATTTTTATCCCAGTGAAAAGGACAAAGAGCTAGAGAAAGGTATTTTATGTTTTAAATTTGCAAGAGTAATATAAAGAAAAATAAAGACAAAAATTTAACAGTGTGAAAAGATTTCTATTGTGCCTACAAGTACAATGGTAACAGTTGGCGAATGTCTAGGGAATTAAACTGTAAGTGTCTGTGTGTAGTCTCTTAATGATCAGTCCTCTGAATTTCTGCTAAATACTGATATTCACAGCATATCAGTCTCTAACCTCTCAGCTAAATATATGGAGTTATAACTTTGGGTGAGAGCAAATATTCAATCCAAAAGCTGAATGTAGCACAGCATAGCTAAGGCTGCATAGGATAAGGGTGGAAGTAAAAGTGAAAATTGAAAAGAAAGAAAAACTCAAAATACTCTTACAAAGGGATTTTTAAATGATACTTTTCTGGGTACTCTGGGTCTCTCAGTTTATTACTGGTAGCATCTGTTTTGATACTAAATATTACTGTATGTCAAAGCAGTGATTGCAAAACTGTCTTTTTTTTTCTCTCTGTGCAGAGTGGGTCGGAATGTTTTATTTCAAACATCATTTAGAAATTGCTATGGGGATTCCAGAAAACCAGTTGGCTTCAAAAAGATGATGAATGAGAAAACAAACACTGTTTTTGAAGTCTGTGTCCAGAGCTTTGGCACATTGGGCATTGCCAATGATTCATTATCCTGGGACTGCAGTGACTACAAATTTAAAGTTTCCTTTAGCTCTCAGATACTGGTTAATTCAACAATGTGCAATACTTTCAGGAGGTGGTGTATGCCTAATGGCTTTTTAGAGATCTCTAGGTTTTCAGACCACTACCAACTGCTGCCGCCAAGTAAAAGCAAAAAAGCAGCACCAGAAAATCTTTACAGATTATCCAAAAATATATCTGAAGCAGAACTCAAAAGAATATGATGAAAAAATCCCTTAACTGAAAACATAATTATATTTCTAAACAAACACTATGATCAAAGAGCAAATGACATTAATACTTCTAAAAGAGGTATTTAGATGCTAAAACCAGAAGGGATCATTATGCTTTTCTAGACAGACCCCCTGTATAACACAAGACATAACCTTACCCAGTAATTTTGGTATCAAGAGCATTACTTCTGTTTGAGCTATTGTACATATCTTTGAAAGATAAAGGGAATAGTCTTCCATAGAATTCTCACCAAACCAAAGCAATTACAATACAATGGAAAAAAAAAGTTTTGCAATTAAAAGAGAATGAATTAAAAAATAGTTTGATAGAGGAAATAAGCAAGGGAACTCCCCCACTTAAAAAATAAAGACAACATTATATTAAAATACACATTGTTTACTGAGACACACTGCAGGACTACAATGAATGTTCCAGGGATGAGAGGAGAACACAAAAACAAAATAATGACAGATCATGAAAGGAAAATGTATAGCACAAATTGATGATAGTTACCAATTTATTCTGGCAAACCTAGAAAGAATTTAAACCAACTGATGAGGACTTAGCCCAGCCACACAGAACAGTACAATCTGGACAAGACATTTCCATGACCTATATTTTGGAATCCAGTCCAGAAGTCAGATACAAACAAAAACAAAAACAAACAAACAAAACTTGAATACACCATTAAAAACTACCAAAACCCACTGGACACACTGATAACAATGCAAGAACTAAAGACAAATCTTTAAAATATTCAAACCCAGGAAGTAAAGTGAACCAGACTATATATCAAATCTAATGCCGAAACACAGCATTGCATATATGCAGAATGCCCTTCTAAAACTATATAACCTGACCCTTAAATTTTGGCACTTTACTGAGACATAATCAGATGGACTAATTACCTCAGTATAAAAAAGTTGAGATGCCCTTGTCTCAAATAACTTCAAAGGTATCCGCATTAGCAACAACATCAGCAAACTATTCTGTATATTGTCAAGAAAATAATAATACGGTATCTGACCAGCCAAAATATATTCCTGGAAAAGCCAGATTGGTTTCCTTCATGAGAAGAGACATGAGCTACCAATCACATCTTTACTCTACAGATGCTCATTAACAGAGATGCAAAAAAACAAAATACAGGTGGAAATATTTGTCTAATTCATAGGCTTGAAAAAGCTTTTGATTTAAACTGGCACTCAGGACTGAGCTTTAAATTGCTTGAAATGGAACTGGGGGGGATATGTCTTTGTTAAATCCATCTATGAATCCATCAAAGAAAGGATAAATAAACAAACCTTCAATATGTAAAGAGAGGCCTCCAATTTAGAAAGGGAAGTAAAGTAGTGATATAACCCCAGACTGACCCTCTTCAACCTGTAAAATGACCTTCCAACCATACTGAAATAATACCCAAACCTGGAACTTCCATTAAGGGACTTGGAGGTAAAATGCTTGCTGATGACTTGCTCATACTATCGTCTACACAAGATGATCTCCAGAGAAAATTACTTTCTAGAAACCCACTAAACTACATGGCCCTTACAGGTCTACCTGCCAAAAATACCAAGAATCATAATTTCAGAAAAAAGCTCCAGAACAATCCAAAGTCAATTCCATAATAAAGACAAAGGGATTTAACACACCCAAAATTAAACTTACCCAAGCCTCAGAATAAATGCACCAGGGGGCTTTTGATTGATCACCAAAGCATTACAAGAAAATGCTCTATGTGTCTTCTATTCCATTCTGAATAGATATAGCTTTCTTCCTCCTGCCTCCATTAGACTATTGTTGAAACCATTCAATAGCATAATCCAGTCCATTCTTGGAATGAAATTTTGGGCCCAACTTTAACAGAAGACACTGATGTATAAAACCCTACACAGAACCCCTAATTCTGCAGTTATTCAAGTGAATACTTCATTGGAGGTTTTTAAGAACCTGTTACACAAACACCTGTCAGGGATGGTCTAGATATTCTCAGTGCTGCCTCAGCATAAGAGGCTGGACTAGATGACTTCTTGAGGTCCCTTCTAGCCCTACATTTCTATGTGGATAGGAATTCCAGTAAGAGTGGCTGCAGAGTGGAAATAGACCACATTTCTACTGCTAATCAACACACAGAACAGAATTTAGTGTCTGATGCCACCTCGGTCAAAGCACTAAATACTTCCTTCACCACAGAGTACTAGAAGATCAAGAACTAAGTCAAAATTAAAAACAACCCACTCCTATACATCATCATTTCCCAGGCTCAACAACTCAACTTCCTGACTAGTGGAGCAAAACATTCAGAACCTCAATGGTTAATATGTTAGACTGGCAACTCAAAATTAATGCACATGTTGCTGGCAAGAAAAAATTAAAAACAAAAACAAAAACAAAAAACAGCAACAAGCCGGAATATCACCGATCCCTGTGGAGAACTATCACAGTAGCAGACTACCTTACTATAGTGAAATGCATAAAACTGAGACAGACTCTCACCAAATACAGGATCAATAACCTTTGGCTAGATGTGGAAATCAGGAGGCACAAGATACAGTCTAAACCCAGAGAGGAGTGACTGTGCAACCAATGTGACACGGGAAACATAGAGTCAGACACACATTTGCTAAACAAATGTCCCAAGTATAGGCCAGGATAACATAAAACAAGCTAGTTGTGACTCTAGGCACCCCTGTATTCACAGTGAACACACTACTGTAGCCTATAGGACTAACCTGCTTGCTTGTGCATCCCTCACTTGAGAACTGAGAACTCTGAACTGAAAGGCTGGTCCTGTGTCTCTTACCACCAGGTTATCAAGGAAGGGTGTGAGAATATTAACCAAAGCTTTGTTGCATATAATTCTATATTAGCATATGTATCTTTCAAATAGCATAATGCAATTGTAACTTTGTAACTCTGGGTATTTTACCATTTACTTACTATTATTGATTTTAATAAAAAGTCTTTAAGGCTATATCTGTCTCAGTGTCAGCTTCCTGTCATACTCCCGAGGGTCCTTTGTAAATTCTGTGGAGCCTGATTCGGGACAAGAACTTTTATCTTCTGATCAAACAGATTGGCGAGCCTAAGACCCATACTAATTAATATTAATGATTAATTGTGATTATTGTTATTAATTAAATTAAAATTAAAATTAAATAAAAATTAAACTAATAAATTAAATGCCCATATTATCCAAATTAATATTATCAGTACACCCTAAATCAGACTACACTACTGCAATGTTTTTTTGTACAAAATATGACTTGTGAGGTATCATTAGAAAACTAACAATACACTGGTCAATAATACCATTGTAGAATATGTGAACAATGATGAATGTGAAATTATGGATACTCACTAATATTATGCTTTAAAGTCAGTGACTAAAAAGTGTTAAACCAGGCTGTCGGGGGAGTTGATAAACAGGTTTTCTCCAGACGAGGGAAAGAGGCGGACACCTCAAATCAGGTGTGGCCCAATTTCAATTATCTATTTATTTTATTGGAGGATGCAGGAGGAAAAAATAATCTGCCTAGTAACAACTATCCTATCAGCAGGGAAGGAAATGGCATGGAGCCTTATCTTCCAAATCTTCTGACTTCTTTACTCAGTATGAATTAATGTATCCTGGGGTACCCTTCACAAGAATACATTTCAGAGATTCAGAGGAGAGGGAAACAAATCCTAAAGATATCCTTCACTTCAAGGAGACAAAGAAATCAAGCCATTTGATCTCTGTGGATAGGTCCTGGCCAGTCTAGTCAGTGAAAAGCTGAGAGGAAGACTGGGAAGGTAAGAGAAAAAAAACATTTAGAGCAAAGAATGTATCTTGCTAGATTACATTATAGACTTTTAGATGTGTGTTTTCACTCTTATTTGTTTGTAAGCATTACTGCCTTTATCTCTTTTATTTGCTGTCACTTAATCCATGCTCTTGTTAAGAAACTGGTTTTGCTTTTTTTAGAATTGGGTAATTTCAGTACAGTCTATGTTTCTAGTAAGCTGACAGGTTGGAATGTTATACTACCTCTGTAGAGGCAGCAAGCCCAATACTCTTTTTTTTTTCCTGTAAGGGCCCAGTGAGAGGGACTGGATCCTGCAGGAAGACAAATTGGGGGGCAAATTGGGGGCTGGAAGGGTATTAAGGTGAGCCTGCAAGGAATAACCACATTGGGAAAAACCTTGGTGAGGCTTGTGGGCTGCTGGGAGGCTGTGGGGATCAGATGCACAGCCACAAGACACCCAGAGTTACAAGGGGGTTACTAATCCCAGCATGGCTCACTGGTACTGATCCAACTTCCCTCCATTTGTTAGAATCAGTCCTCCTTCTCCAGCCCTATGTTCCCTTTAGAGTTGGTCAGAACTCAGAATTTCCATTCCACAAGGGATTTTGATGTTTTGCAATTTTTTTTCCATTCCTTTGTTTTCCATCCATTTGTTTATTGGAACAAAAGTCTACATGTAGAAATTTTCCATAAAATGAAATTTCTGATTTGTGGTGATGGGACTCAGGTGAAACATATATTATTTAAAAATTAGGATTTAATATAAATTTCTATATGAAAAAAACATTCCACTGGAATTTTTTTCAACCAGCTCTAGTTCACTGTGCATTTACCACTGCCCTTTTCTCCTGCTGCCTGGTCTGGCCTTTCCTCACCTTCAGGAGCAGTGGGAGTTGTCATCAGTAGCAACCGTGTAAGTGTGGAGAGGTTAGAGACAGATATGCTGTGCAGAACATCTTCATATTAAGATCAATATGAGTAGTGAGTGGAGATGGGCTGGCAATATCATCTAAACATTCAATTTTCCATAGTGCTACCACCATTGTTATTAACCAATCTAGTCAGATTGTGCAAAAATTGCTAGTGAAGACATGCCCAGAGACTATGTTTTGCTCACTATGCTTTATTAGTCTATGGCTAAAATTGAGTTGATGAAGTGACATTTATCCCACACTAAAAAAAAAAAATGGAAACACTGAAATCACAGACTGGTATTGGAAGCTTATTTTAGAGGTAGTTTGTTAGCAAGTGAAATAGATTGTCCAAATGGGCCTAGACGCTACAGAATTTCCAAACAAAATTTTCTGGCTTTTTTCTCCATGATATTTTGATTAATTAACTTAATCCACAGAACTGAAACTGCTGCATCTAAAACACAGGATTCCTAGCAACCCACACTTTTGGAGAGGTTCAGAATCCAAAGATCATCTATGAAAAATAGGAAAGTCACAAGAGAAATTTGGCAAGGTCCACTTCTTGTCTCACAAAACCAATGATTTCTTGGGTCTAATCATGTAAGTTAGTGAGCACCCCTTAAAACCTTATGGGAGTTGAAAATGGTTAGATAGCAAGCCTGCAAAATTGAGCCTTTAATGTGGCATAACAATTCGACTTTTGCTGCTGCTGTGTGTATCCACTAAGGCAGTGTTTGTAGGTGACAAATCTGAGGAACTGTCACAGATTGAAGTGTCACTAGAGGAAATTTTGGAATTAATTGATAAACTTAACATTAACAAGTCACCGGGACCAGATGGCATTCACCTAAGAGTTCTGAAAGAACTCAAATGTGAAGTTGCGGAACTATTAACTAAGGTTTGCAACCTGTCCTTTAAATTGGCTTCTGTACCCAATGACTGGAAGTTAGCTAATGTAACACCAATATTTAAAAAGGGCTCTAGAGGTGATCCCGGCAATTACAGACCGGTAAGTCTAACGTCAGTACCGGGCAAATTAGTCGAAACAATAGTTAAGAATAAAATTGTCAGACACATGGAAAAACATAAACTGTTGAGCAATAGTCAACATGGTTTCTGTAAAGGGAAATCGTGTCTTACTAAGTTCTTTGAAGGGGTCAACAAACATGTGGACAAGGGGGGTCCAGTGGATATAGTGTACTTAGATTTCCAGAAAGCCTTTGACAAGGTCCCTCACCAAAGGCTCTTATGTAAATTAAGCTGTCATGGGATAAAAGGGAAGGACCTTTCATGGATTGAGAACTGGTTAAAAGACAGGGAACAAAGGGTAAGAATTAATGGTAAATTCTCAGAATGGAGAGGGGTAACTAGTGGTGTTCCCCAAGGGTCAGTCCTCAGACCGATCCTATTCAACTTATTCATAAATGATCTGGAGAAAGGGGTAAACAGTGAGGTGGCAAAGTTTGCAGATAATACTAAACTGCTCAAGACAGTTAAGACCAAAGCAGACTGTGATGAACTTCAAAAAGATCTCACAAAACTAAGTGATTGGGCAACAAAATGACAAATGAAATTTAATGTGGATAAATGTAAAGTAATGCACATTGGAAAAAATAACCCCAATTATACATACAATATGATGGGGGCTAATTTAGCTACAACAAGTCAGGAAAAAGATCTTGGAGTCATCGTGGATAGTTCTCTGAAGATGTCCATTCAGTGTGCAAAGGCGGTCAAAAAAGCAAACAGGATGTTAGGGATCATTAAAAGGGGGATAGAGAATAGGATGGAGAATATCTTATTGCCCTTATATAAATCGATGGTACGCCCACATCTCAAATACTGCATACAGATGTGGTCTCCTCATCTCAAAAAAGATATACTGGCACTAGAAAAGGTTCAGAAAAGGGCAACTAAAATGATTAAGGATTTGGAACAGGTCCCATATGAGGGAAGATTAAAGAGGCTAGGATTCTTCAGCTTGGAAAAGAGGAGACTAAGGGGGGATATGATAGAGGTATATAAAATCATGAGTGATGTGGAGAAAGTGGATAAGGAAAAGTTATTTACTTATTCCCATAATACAAGAACTAGGGGTCACCAAATGAAATTAATAGGAAGCAGGTTTAAAACAAATACAAGGAAGTTCTTCTTCACACAGTGCACAGTCAACTTGTGGAACTCCTTACCTGAGGAGGTTGTGAAGGCTAGGACTATAACAGCGTTTAAAAGAGAACTGGATAAATTCATGGTGGTTAAGTCCATTAATGACTATTAGCCAGGATGGGTAAGGAATGGTGTCCCTAGCCTCTGTTTGTCAGAGGATGGAGATGGATCGCAGGAGAGAGATCACTTGATCATTGCCTGTTAGGTCCACTCCCTCTGGGGCACCTGGCATTGGCCACTGTCGGTAGACAGGATACTGGGCTATATGGACCTTTGGTCTGACCCGGTACGGCCCTTCTTATGTTCTTATGTTATGTTCTTATGTTTCCCAAATTTGGGACGCCGCTTGTGTAGGGAAAGCCCCTGGCGGACCGGGCTGGTTTGTTTACCTGCTGGCGTGGGCTGAGGGACGTACTGGCCGCTGCTTCCCGCTGCCCCCATTGGCCTGGAGCAGCGAACCACGGCCAGTGGGAGTTACGATCGGCCGGACCTGCGGACGGGGCAGGTAAACAAACTGCCAGGGGCTTTCCCTACACAAGCGGCATCCCAAGTTTGGGAAACACTGCACTAAGGCATCCCCAATTGGGCATCTCCAACAGAAATTTATAGCATCAATGACAACTGAAAAACCTGAGCCCCGCTCCAGTATTTCCATCCTATATTTAGATATGCATCTCCAGAAAACTTCCAGCAATACTACATATGTCCTTTACATGGCCAAAACATAGCAAATTCAAAAACATGAGCAAGTTACATTTTCAGTTCTCACAATTAAGTACTTAAATTGAAACTTGATGGCATGTTTGTGGCCATCACAAACTCAAACATAAAGCTCTAGGTTTCTGTGACCTTGGCATCAAAACAAGGATCATATTTCAACAGAGTTCTGGAGAATTTTTTTTGTGATATTTTAGAACATCTCAGATATGTGTTATCATCATCAACATCACAGATGTCTCTTTTTATTGAAAAACATTTATTTTGGTCATTGCAATAAATGTTTTTGGTCATTGCAAGAACTGTTTTTGGGGTGCTTTTTTTTAAATTACTTGTGGAATTCCCCTTAGCTCTTCTTCTTAAAGCAGCTTTGAGGGAATTCAGGATGGATCTGTTTTGTAGACCACTTTTTTTTACTGCAATAGTCTCCAAACTCTTCACAACAACAAAACTTAGTGAAGGTTTAAGTACAAATATAATGACACACATTTGTCTAGTGTCCTTCTAGCTGAAGAATGATAAGGCCCTTCATAGAAGCTGTGTTCCCTTTTCTCTTCTCTGGGACAGAAACATGCTGAGTGAGCAACATTACAGAACAGTGTTTTTGGAAGGCAAGTGAAGAATATGTTATTCAATTGTGACACACTGTACCTCAAAATAACACCTTGTACTAGGGTGACCAAACAGCAAATGTGAAAAATCAGGACAGAGGGTGGGGCGTAATAGGAGCCTATATAAGAAAAAGACCCAAAAATCGGGACTGTTCCTATAAAATCGGGATATCTGGTCACCCTATGTAGCCCACATATTCATCATTCTAAGGGTGACCATATTTCTCTATGCTGAATATGGACACCTGGTAAAATTACTCATATTCAAGCGAGTTCAACGGCAGTCAAACAGAACTATGCAGTACAAACGTTCAAATAAATATTAAGCTGATTGAACTCTCGTTAAAAAGAAATACTGCCTAGTTGGATTATTTTTATTTACCTTTAGGGTTCTCACAGGGAGGGGTGACTCACACAGACCCACACACACATGGGGAGAGTTCACACACACACACATTCCTGTACACCTCTCTCACAAGGGTGTGGGGGGGGGGGGAGGAGGAGTGTGACCAACCAACCTGATCTTCCCTGCCCATGCCTGGCTGGGCTCCCAAGACAGACTGTGTCTTCCCAAGGCAACAGTGGGGGGAGGGGGGCACACAGGGTCACATTCCACCCCCTCCCCAGATTTCTGCCAGGGTTCACACAGAATGTGCCCAGCAGCAGCCTTTCGGCACTGTGCAGAAGGGAAGGGATGGGAGCTGCTTCCAGCCACAGGGAAGGGGGCGGGGGAGATGACCTGGCCCATGTCTTAGCAGAGCTCATCTCTTTTACCTCTCCCCACCCTCCTTCCCCGCCTATGGCTGGAAGCAGTTTGGCCCTTCCTGCCCGCACAGTATCGAGAGGCAGCTAACACCTACAGGCTGCTGCTGGACACCGACATAAGCCAGCCTCCTCCTGTGCCCCACACTCCCCAGCTACAGCACAGGCAGGAAGGGGTTAAGCCCTAAGGATACATTGTGCACCAGGGCCCAGGGAACCTGACTGCAGGTGCTGTAGGGAACCCAGCCAGAGAGGTGGCACAGCAGGGGAGGGTGCCTAGGGGATGGAGCAGCCCCTGGGGGCAGGACCCAGGATGGGGGCATAGGGGGTGAAGAGGGTGCTAATCCCCTGCTCCAGGGGCTGCTGTGGAGCCTGCAAGTTTGGGGTGCGAACAGGCTGGAAATCGCTTTCCCCCATGCCACTCCAGAGCTTAGCTGAGGGGTGAGAGGCTTCTCTGTGCCAGCACTGTATGGGACTTTGGCACATGCAGGGCTCGGCTCCTCCTGACCAGCCCACCCTGGGCCGGAGGGTCTTGGGCTTTCCCGGGGTGCCAGCCCAGCCAGAGGCAGTGGGGGAAGGAAGGAGCCTGCCGGCCAGGCTGCTGATGAGCTGAGCATTCTGACCAGGGGCTGGTCCTCTGCACAGCGCTGGGAGTGGGAAGTGCCCCACTGGTGGGGATATGGAGGAGCAGCAGGTCTGGGGAGAGGGGGAGGGGACGAAGGGGCAAAGCAGGGAGAGGACAGCGAGAGGGGGAGCACATAAAGGGCTGATGGGTGGGCAGCAGAGGCAACATGTAACTGGCTGCTGCCTGGCGCCTGCCTGTACTCACCAGCCACCGCAGCTTGCAGCACACAGCCAGTGTTGGCTGAAAATGAGATGGGGGGCAGGGCTCTGCTGGCTGAGAGCTGGCATGCAGCGGGGGCTGCTTTGATGGACCAGCAGGGAGCGGCTTGCACACCCCCCCCATTGTTGGCCACTGGACCCTCCCTCCGACTCTCCGCTGGTGGGTGGGTGGCTGGCAACCCGGGATCTGGCCAGCAACTAGACCCACCAGTGCTGAATGGGGGCAGGAGATAGAAAATACGGGACAATTTTCCCATTTTGAAGAAAAAGTCAGGACTCCTGCAGGAGGGCTTAAATATGGGACTGTCCCTTTAAAAACGGGACATCTGTCACCCTAATCATTCATATATGGCTGTGATATTTCATACAAAGCACACCATGTAAAATATCGTAGAGGCTTTGGACGCCTTCATGCAATCCAGCTCCACATGTTTTTGTGTTGAGTGATAACAGTGCCTGGACGGGTTTGTTGTTTGTCACTAGCAAAGCATTGTGAGAGACAGCCCAGGCTGGAGAGTTAAGGGGGCACAGCATTACCCCAGTTCCAGGTTGCCCCCTGGAGATCCCATCACATCAATTCTAAAGTAAATGTTGGTAGATAGAATGTAACTACCTAACTTGTAATTTGGCCAGGACCCTTGTGTTCATGAAAGAAAGACTAAAAATATGTTATTTTAGGAATGGACATTCTGGACAAGCATAAGGACTCCTACACTTACAGTGTGTGCATTTTGTAATTGGGCAAATATGAAACAGGCAATTGAATGTTATAGAACACCAATCATACTGATGAGACTAGAAGAAAGTTGAAATGTACATTTTTGGAAATCTAACTATTCTCTCATGTAAGTCATGTAAGTGTACAATCACCTGGTATTTAGATCAAACATATAACAAAATATTTTGTGAGAAAGCATATGAATCCTCCAGATACTTCCTCTGTATAAGAAGCAAGTAGTTAGCATAGAGGGTGTTAAGATCAGGCATTTAAAATTAAAATAAAGGGTAATTGCACTTCTCACTGGAGAAAATGTAGTAAAGAAAAAGATTAAAATGTAGATCATAAATAAAAGGTTCACTCTTGTCTTAATTCATAGCCTGGGTTTGCAGTATACATCAAAAATTCACTAGACTTTTGACCATAGTTGCCAACTTTCACGCAGTAAATAAGCACCCTGACTTTCACAATAAACCAAAAATCAAGCTAATCCCATTTCAAAACAAGGCCAAAACAAGCCAATCCCTAAGAACCCCAACACTCTATGTGACTAGATCCTCCCAGCGTGCAGTCTGGGACTGTGGTGGGCCCACTGTGCACCCCTGACTCTCTGCCCCCCATGCCTCTGCTTGCCCCTGCTTTCCAGGAGCCGACAAAAAAAAAAGAAAGAAGAAACAATGAGCTACAAACCAAAGACTAGTCAACAAGCAACTCATGAGCTGATTAAGCCCAAAACAAGCCCAATTTCTGGAGGGGGAGAGGAGGGGAAGGGGGTTGACATGTCTGCTTTTGACCCTTCCATCTGCCCAGAAGGGCACTGAGAAAAGTTGTTCACCTCTAAATTGTGCCCCATTATTGCACAATTCACTTGAGGAGCAGAGAAGAGTCTTTTGACTCAACAGCATTGCTATAAATGATTAATGTGATGGAACAGATATAGATGTGACTGTGAATGTGATTTTGATTAAATAGCCCATGGCGACAATTTTTAGTCCTTGATGTTACTATAAAGAAATGACTCATCAGTCAGCTTAGCAACTGCCAAGTTAGCATCCAGTCAATACTGAACTGCAGCAGTGAGGATTTCTACCCTATTTACTCTACCTCTAGCCTGTTTTTATAAGCATACTTCTGACCAGCATGAAAACAATACAAGTACAGGTGCACTAAATGAATTTCATCAGAAGAGGAAAAGTTGGACTGATGAAAAGCAAAGCAAGGAGTCCTTTTAAGCTAATACTCACAGAGCTTTCTACTCAGGGCCATGCAATTAAATGGACCAATTAGATTTAAATCTATAAATCTAAGATGTGGAATTCTTGGTCTAGATGGCAATAAGCCCTTCAGAACTAGCTTAGGCTGAGTATGCATTGTAATCTATAGCTGTCTCAGGATATATAAGAAGAAATAGCTATGTGTACATAATACAGTACATATTTGCTCTTTGTCATATCTGTGGTTATAATTATTTCATCACTGTTTCTGCATGCACTGCCCCCATGAAATATAACCATTATACCACCCTCCACAAGTTAATATTTCTCCATGATGTTTCTTTTCTTGGCTCCATTTTGGAAATTCTTTCAGATATGTCGTTGGTAAGTTATTGCAACTGCTGTCCTTGCAAGTCAGTAAAGGCATCTGGGAACCATATTTTTCACTATACCGAACTGGTTGGGAGGATCTCCTCTCATTAGGTTCCAAGACAGGCTCACAGCCTTTTTAGGAGGGTAACAACAGTATCTCTCAAAGGAGAGAATATGCTGCATAAATATACTAGAAATAGGAAGAGTGGCGCTGTGAGAATTTGGGCTCTTTTCCCCAGGAGTTACTGAAACGGCTAGTGATGGACACAAATAATATCAATGGTTTCTAGGCTGAGTTTAAATTTACATTATATGAAATTTTTAGTGTTGTAGGTGAATGTTGAAACTACATTTTATTGCTTAAATATTATCAGAGAATGCACTAGACCTTTTATCTGCTCCTGAGAGTTCGTGTGAAGGTTCTTGCAAGAAACCGACCAAATTTGCTTTTAATTTAGTGTTCTAGTAATAGGTTGCAGTGATAATAAGGAAACTTACATGCTGTTATACTTCACTGAATATTCAAAGGTACAAATACTCTAAAGACTCAGGTCCTGCTCAACAACCAACTATCTATGCATCACTTAAAAATTTGGGTTTGGTTCTCGCATATGCTCACACTCCAACTGAAATCAATAAGAGCTACACTAAAAATCAATGCCACGGTGCCTCATTTTGGATACCAAGAAACGGTGGTACTCAAAGTCAATGGTCACTTTTGAAAATGTAGCTGTAAGTGCTTACTCCTGTTCCTGTTGTAGTGAATGAGAGTCTTGCCACTGACTTCAGAAAATGTAGGTAAAGTCCTTCTTACCTCTTCTGCCAATTCTTAGCAAAGTGTGAGAAAGAATTTTAAAAAGCCAAACTACTATTAAAGTTTCCATATAATCTTCAGTTATAACAACTGCCCCTATAACAAAGTACTATCTGTAATCTAAAACTAATTAAGCGAGGGAGACCTTTGAATATAAATCACATTTCAAACCTTTACAGAATCATTTTCCATCTTTATCTTCTTTTGTTGCATTTCTTATTCATTGCAGCTGTTCCTGTTTTTCCCCCTTTCCTGGAAATGGTCACTACCGTAGTGACCATTTCTTTTTATATGCTAGTACATCACTTAGTACAATGCAATCTGATCCTTGTCAGGTACACAAGAGTATAATGCACACTTATGCTAATACAAAACTATAGGCAAAAGGAGCTAGTTTAATTATTATCTTTGCCAGTTCTGTTAACACATAGTATAAACCACCTCAATCCAACCGCTCATAAATGACTAGGTGGAGAAAAGAACTGCTCTTTTCTCCTGAACAATCTTATATATACTTTCTAAAATATAATAGTTTCTGGGCACCTTATACATGTATTAATGAAATAGTACATAATTCATTTTAATTAATAAAGCGTATGATAGCTGCTTCTCAATTGAATACCCAAGAGGAGGAAGAGAAGAGAAAGAATGAAATAACTTAACCTGTAGCCTACCTACTTGTTTCTGCTTTTCACTTTTTTACCTCTTTTCCTTTCTTTTTCTTCTTTTACTTTTTTAAATATCTCTTCGGTTTATATCTTCCAATGCCTAAAATCCACAAACTGACTTAGTCCACCATGCTTTCAATTTCTCCCCCAATTTCCTCCTTAACCCAATGCATCCTAAAAGGACTATAGAACCAAGTTCTTCCCTCAAAGATGTTAGGCAACCATTGATCCACTGGATCATGGCATATGCATAAGAAGTCTAGTCGAATGCTTGATGAATCCACTTATGGTTGACAAGCCGAATTCGAGAGCGACACAGCTCATTACAAGTTTCACAGATATGTGTGTTGTCTGAGTCTTAATCCAAGATAACAGCATGCTGCTTTCTTCTTTCTTGCTTTGCTTCCATCCTCTTGACCAAAGCCACTTCATGTTGAGCTGCACCAAGTGCCAGATGTTCCCTCCAGATTGGATGGCATACTACGCACTCCTCCCAGCTTTCTACACTGATGTTGAACAACTTCACATCATTTTGACACACATTGTGGTAATGTCGTAAATGCAACCCCACTTTCTAGAGCCATCACGAATTTCACTGAAGAAAATATTCTTGGTGATAAGGTCTCCTCCCATTCTTCTGACATGACCGAGCCATCGCAACCTCCTCTTAATGGTGGTTTCTAAATGTGTCAGTCTTGAGCGCTCCTGCCCCTCTGTGTTTGGTATTTTGTCTTCTTGCTTTATTTTCAGGAACTTGTGCAGACATCTCATACGGAAGCTATTCAGTCTCCTGATGTGCCTGGCAATATGTAGTCTATGCTGCTGAACCATAAAGCAGGGATGACAGCACACAAGTCTCATAGAGTCGTATCTTCACCTTATCTGATAGTTTTGTTGCCCTGGTTTTGAGGGGTGTATATACCCCAGAATGTGATTAAACTAATTACAACCATTTTATGTGCATTCAGCCACCATGAATTAATTAAATAGACCACCACATAGTTACGGGTTAATTTGGAGATAGGATTTTAGAAGCAAGGTCATATCTAGCTGGGAATTTCTGATAATCAGAATGGGAAGAGGGGACAGACAAGTACAAAACTGAGACTCGTATCAGAGGGGTAGCCGTGTTAGTCTGAATCTGTAAAAAGCAACTAAGGGTCCTGTGGCACCTTTAAGACTAACAGAAGTATTGGAGCATACGCTTTCGTGGGTAAAAACCTCACTTCTTGCATCTGAAGAAGTGAGGTTTTTACTCACGAAAGCTTATGCTCCAATACTTCTGTTAGTCTTAAAGGTGCCACAGGACTCTCTGTTGCTTAAAACTGAGACTGAAAACCTTGGTGGTTGGAAAACCTTGAATCTGGTGGTTGGAAAACCTTGAATCTAGATGCCTCTGATATTAAAAGTTTATTAAAAGTTAGAAAAAATGATGAATGAGTAGGGGTCATTATGATCTATATGTTTTATAGAAGTTACTCATAAAAAATTAGCGAATAGAGTGTATTTTGTAGCAGTCCTCTGAAGCCATCTAAAGAAACATTTTTCCTGAAACCTTTTCTCCCCGGTGCGTGAGCAACTGGCCAATGTGATCCTGTTGTTAATTACTCAATACCATTCCGGATGTTAGGTAAATATCTGGGCTGTTCTAAACCTATTGCTTATATCTTAGTGTGCTTAAATCTAATAAACTGCAGTGTTAGACAAGAGCATGCTTACTTGCATTTAATCCTTGATCAGACAGAATTGCTGTGTTGCAATTGATTTATTCCTGTAACAACCTGGAGTGAAATAGTTAAATTGCTCCTGCTGTGGGTTCTGAAAACCTTGGGTAACAGTTGGCTGTTATTCCATGCACATTTCTGTAATAGCTGTTGTTTCCATTTTTAAAATCCTCCTAAAGATTTCTAGAACAAACAAGATGTATGAATGTAGGCTAATCTGCACAGCTCAATCATATTGATTTTTTGTTGTATCCGATTCCTTCTCATTTATTGTTTTAAGAAAGTAAGTGATTCTAGCAAGCTCCCTGTATTCAGGCTTGTGTCTTACGCAATTAATTAGTTGCTGGTGTATTATTATTTTATTTATATATAACAACCACCTTGGGACAGGGACCATCTTTTTGTTCTGCTTGTACAGAAATTAGCATAATAGGGTCTCAGTCCATGATAATCAACAACATCTTTGCTCTAGTATTATTTGTACTAAATGTTGTGAATGAATGAGAGTTACTCATTCTAAGTAAATTAACTTTAATGTGATTCATACTTGCATTTTTATTTTTATGTTGTGAATCCAACTCCTTTTGTGATCAACTGATGAAAAGCTGTAAGACATATAGACCTATGGTAAGATAGACATTAAGCATAATCTTTAATTTACCATATTTTAATAAGTTTATGTTAATGGATTTAACAGGTAGCTTTGAAGCAACTTGGCTTTGCACTTTAATAGAGTGAAATAACATTTCACCTAGTTCCCCAGTGTCACAGACAAGGCGGAAGTTCCATAATTTCTTACTTTGGTCATGAGGCCCTGTAAGCCTTTGGGAAAGCATAAGCATGAGATGTGTGAATGGGTAGCAAACAAAATTTTTAAGACAAAGGACAATGGGTCATAAGTTATGATCAGGAAGGTACCAGGCCCTTCAAGAAGCCATTTAAGAGTCACAAATGTTGACTCAGATAAGGAATACTGAGATCATTTTGGTGGCGCATTGTCTCCTTTTATTCCCTTAAAATTGCTTGCTTGGGGAAAAAAACACAAACTTATGGAAATGACAAAGAACTGGTACCTTTGAAGGGAGGGTCCCAAGAATGGACCAAAAGTCATAATGACTTCACTCAGCAAGGACTGGACTATGCAGTTGGCGTGAGCAACCTGCGATCTCTGATTCAATCAGAAAATCATCAGGGAGGATACAAGCCTAAATTTCACCCGCAAAAGACCGGCTCAATGCAGAAGTAAGTGGACTTCTCTCAAGGTCACCACAATGACTAGAAAGCCTATATCCCTGCTTTTCCTCCCAAGGAAAGCAGAGACAAAGACATTGCAGACCAGTCAGTTGACCAGATGGTGATGCCCATTAACATGATGGTACCTGAGCCACAGACATCACCTGGTTCCCTAAATTGCAGTTCCTGATTGACTATGAGGACTCACAGAACAAGCAAGCTGAAAAGCAGATCCTTTTTTAAATTAGTTTTCTAAGTAAATGTCTTCCTTTTTCTTTCTTTAATGGGACATCTGATTACCTGCACGGATGCCTGCCAGGAAAGACTTGTCCTAGCCTTTTCAGATGTAGATGTGTGTGTGTGTATGGCCAGGAATAGCACATGCATATAAGCCCATAATATAAGTTACCACTCAGATTCAAAGTATACCTTCTCACAAATCTTTAAAGGTTTACCTGGGGTATTTAATATAACACATTGTCTCCACAAGGGAAAATATAAGCTCCTAAGTAAATGACATAGAGATAGAAAGACTAAGTAAGTGATTCAGTCAGTGATGTTAAGTTAACTTTGTTATTTGATTACTATTGTGCTCACCCAAGGATTTGATCAATTGTTGGTCACAGATTGTTCTCTTTTTTGTTGACCATTATGGTTTGTATTATTGTTAACTTCTTCATTTGACTAACTTTATTTAGACTGTAATTTCAAATTAATTTTCATATTGTGTAGTATTTTAGGGAAGTAAAGAAGTTAGTTAAGCTTACAGTTGTTTGGACTCTCAAATAAAAGTTATAAAATCACACAAAATTTGTGTTCTCTGATCAAATGGTGACTTGGTAAAGACAACCTATATTATAGGGACTTAATAATAATTCATAGTGTTTTTCAGGACTTGAGTCAAATAGTTTTAATATTTTATTAATTATTATTATAAAGAACTAGATAAGAGCTAAGTATTATTACTAAATTTAATGAAAAGGCTCCCTTTACCTCAATGGGAGCTGAATCAGGCACTTTCTGTGCAAGGAATCAAGATTCTAATTAAATAATTTGTTGCACTTTGAGTACAGTAGAAGATTTATGATCATATTAATTGAGTAAATGATAGCCTATTTGAATGAAGGGATCTTCATCTCTACTTATTTTACCTGAATTTCCCCTCCATAATGCTGCATCTTTTAAAAATCTCCTTTTACATTTTGGAAAGGATTAAACCTATTTTGACCTTAAAATATTATGAAATGCTTCACATATGACATTAGCAGTGTGTATTTTTCTGTATATATATTTTCAAGTAAATGAAATTATATTCTAAAACTCCAACTCAGTTTGTTTTCTTACACCATTTTAGGGACAGAACAGCAAAGCAGTTTGGTTTAACATTTCTGGTTTAACATTTCAAACTTCTGGTTTAACATTTCACCCAATTTAAAATGCATTAAACCGGATATGCAAGTCACCAACATGGGTCTAAATTACTGTACTTTTCCCCATTTACAGTAAAGTAAGCATTTGTTTAGTATTCTAATATGGGGCGGAGGGGAACAAACAAAAAACTTACCTGCTTTTGACTATCCTTTAGAAATAAATCAACTTTCAAAATCTATTTAAAATAGACTGATCATCTTGATATTTTGAAAATAGTTTTAAAGATATTTAATTTGGAAAAATTAACTGAGGAGCAAGCACATTTAATTACAGTAGAACCTCACAGTTACAAACACCAGTGTTGCGAACTGACCAGTGAACCACACATCTCATTTGGAACTAGAAATATACAATCAGGCAGCTGCAGAGACAAAAAAAAAAAAAAAGATACAAGAAAAAGGAAGAAAGCAAACACCATACACACACACAGTACAGTACTGCGTTAAACATAAACTACTAAAAAAATAGAGGGAAAGTTTAAAAAAAAATTGACAAGATAAGGAAACTGCTTCTGTGCTTGTTTCATTTAAATTAATAGGGTTAAAAGCACCATTTTTTCTTCAGCATAGTAAAGTTTCAAAGCTATATTAACTCAATGTTCAGTTGTAAACTTTTGAAAGAACAACCATGTTTCGTTCAAAGTTATGAACATTGCAGAATTATGAACAACCTCCGTTCATAACTCTGAGGTTCCACTGTATAAAGCTTGTTATGTACAGTCAACCTGTAGAATTCTGCCGGGGGATGTTGTGAAGTTCAAAACTATAACTGGATTCAAAAAAGAATTAGATAAGTTCATGGAGGATAGATCCTCAATAGCTGTTAGCCAATATTAGTTCCTTGATGCAACCCCATGTTGTGTGTGTTCCTTAGCCTCTATCTGTCAGATGCTGGGACTGAATGATAGGGGATGATCACTTGATGATTGCCCTGTTCTATTCATTCCCTTAGAAGCATATGTCATTGGCCACCATCAGAAGACAGTATCTTGGGCTGGATGGACCTTTGGTCTGATCCAGTACAGCCATTCTTATGTTCTTATGTACATTAGTAATACAATACTTAACTGCTGCTATAAAGCCTACTATAACATATAAATACTTTATGAGTTTATACTGGTTTAATTTGCAATTTCAAGTTGTTATAAAGCAGTGTTTCCCAAACTTGGGACGCCGCTTGTTTAGGGAAAGCCCCTGGCGGGCCGGGCCGGTTTGTTTACCTGCCGCATCCATAGGTCCGTCCGATCGCAGCTCCCACTGGCCGTGGTTCGCTGCTCCAGGCCAATGGGAGCTGCTGGAAGCAGCACGGGCTGAGGGACGTACTGGCCGCTGCATCCAGCAGCTTCCATTGGCCTGGAGGAGAGAACCGTGGCCAGTGGGAGCCGCGATCAGCCAGACCTGCAGATGCGGCAGGTTACACAAACCAGCCCGGCCTACCAGGGGCTTTCCCTAAACAAGCGGCATCCCAAGTTTGGGAAACACTGTTATAAAGCAACATGTAAATCACTGTGCAATTTAACAAATAGAGGCATATTTTAAATGGAACCATAATCTAAATTCTATGAGAAAGTTTATTTAGCAAGTCTGAGATGTTTGCACAAAAAAAAAAAAAAATCTTCACAATACTATTCAAGCCAAAATCAAGCTGCTTCTAACGTTTACCTGTTTGTTTTATATTATATTAATATATTTCAAATTAAACATATAATAAGGCATGAGATGCTCATCTAAAGTATCTAGGTACCCTAACTATTACAATTACAATCCAGATCACTCACAAGAACTGAAACAGTTATTCCCTCCACCCCACCAAAACACAATATACAAGGGGGGGACGGGACGATAGAACATTCCAAACTTAGTTCCTCAAGGACACCAAGTCCCATGGAATTCCCAAAATACATCTCAATCCTTCCCTAATGTCCATTTGGTTTGCAGCATGTCTAGTAGGTCAAAACATTTGTGTTACTTCAGACTAAGAGGGGCAGCAAATTCCTGGAGAGCACCCTGCCAGCAGCTTCCTCACCTATAAAGCAAAGGGGGCTCCAGCTTCAGCACTTCTATTGATTGACTTGAGACAGGAAGCAGGTCCCAAGCCATTTTGAGACAAATTTTCAAAAGAGTTCAGAGCCAGATTTTCACATGCTCAGCCTGACACCTGGGGCAAATTCCTGCAATATCCTTTAGGAGACCTTATTGAATTAAGTATAAGTATGTTTGGAATCCATTGTATTAAATGAATGGTTTATCTGTTACTATGGACCAGGACTGTATGTGACATCTCTCTCGGACTGAGATAGAATGTGAGCCCTGGGAAGTGTTATGAACTTCAAAGGCCTTTACCAAACAATGTGCCAGACAAGTATGGAGTTTTGGAATGAACCATGTCAAGTGGTTTGCCTGAGGACTCTCTAGGGGGAGGCAAATGGAAACTCCCCTCTCTGGTTATGCAAAAATCCAGACTTTCAAAGCCACTCCCAGAGCAGAGGACCTTTGTCTGCTGATTAGCTGATTTTAAAACTCCAGGACAAAGGTCCAAACTGTATAAAACAAAAACGAACCTATTCAGAGACGCTAGTTCTGAGCTAAGGTTGTTATGCACTTATAACTTTAGGAAAACACTATTGTCGGGTTTGAAGGACTGACTTCTACCCCAGCTCTTGTTGCAGTTGGGGGGTGATTTCTGGTAAGTTTATTAGCATGTGTGTAGGTTCTTTTATTGTTTTTAATATGTTTTCTTTGTAATTCTTTCACCTTAAGAATAAATGTGCTTGCTTATAAAGGGGTGTGTGGTAAGTTATAACAGCTGGTAATTGAAGGTGTTCATAGCCTTTGAAGAGAAAGCAAAGCACAGACACCAGCTGTTTAGGCAGTCTGGCTTGAGGGGGATATCGTAGTAGAGGCACAGAGCTCTGCAGCCTGGAAAAATCCTGGTCATGAGGGAGAGAGACATGGTGAGATAGGAGATGGTTGAGGAGCTGGAAGCCTAGAGTGGGTGCTCTAGGTGGTCCATGTGAGGGAAATACAGGTGGAGTTGCCCTGAACTATGACACTCAATATCCACAATTAGGGCCAGATTTCAAAAACACCTTATCTCCCATTTAAGCACCTTTACATTGCATGTTGAAGTCTTTTAGAAAATATGGCCCAGAATGTGGATGCTTAGCTTTAAGGCTTTATAGGTACAACCCAAACCTTATTCTATATGAAAACCAACACAGAGGCTGGAAATCTCAGTATCTTGGTGTTACATATTCTTTGTGATTTATCCCACTTAAGAGAGCAGCTGCATTCTTCAACTTTTTTAACCGATTTAAGATGACCCTGCAAGGATTTTCATTTTACAAAGAGATTCAAGAATCTCAATAAAATGGACTTAAGTTGGCGAGGACTATGTTCCCTTGTGTGTTCAGGTGAGAGGTTAGTGAAAGTCCGTGCTCGAATATACCAGAAGACAAAGTGCATATAAATTAACTCCACCTCCACCCACCTTTCTGACACATTTGATGTCTTTAATATTCATTCAAAATTAAGTATTCAGTAGTTCAGTATTGAAAGTCTCTGCCTCATCCTTCTCCACACACACCTCTTAACTGTGTACTGCACAATAATAGTTGAAATTTATAATTTAGAATAAGTCACCTAAGAGGAAACATTGTATGTCTTACTGTTCAAACACTAAATAATCAGAAAGAAATATTGTATTATTAACACTACCATCATTTGGCAATATACACAATTCAAGACTACTTGAAAAATAGAATTATATTAATCAATATCATACTTCATTCTTTAAGCAGAAGTTGCCATAAGAGCCACAGAGGAGATCTGCCAAAAAAAGTGAGACACAATATGGTCCATTAACATTAATCTGATCCATGTGATGGTATCATTACATTTAATGTTTTCATTGATCAGACACTTGTTATTATTTACATACTAAATTATGCCTTAATACTTCTGTTAATGAAGACAGCACAGAACATATCTGAAGCATTTATTAACTTACAGTACTGTTAGTTATTGGTTAAACTGCACCCATACTGAATTTTATGACAAATATTTGCATTGTATCTATAAAGCAATCAAAAATATAATTCATACTTATAATTATCCTCCTAACATGCATATGATTGGTTTTCCAGCTGCACTCCAGCTAAATTAGCTTGACAGCTTTTTTTTTTCTTCTTCAGCTGCACTTGCTGTAATCAGCAAAGGACAATATACTAACATGGCAAACTTCAGATAAATGAGCTATACATTATATTTTGCACACTGGATGTTATGTGCTTGCATCAAAAACATTATCACAAAAAAAAAACTTTGCCCAAGTTTAGTAACAGGCAAGTGTAGAAAAACAAAAAGGGATTGATCCCTTGTCTAGACTAATACCAGTGGGGAAATGAGATTCCACTGTAAAGTAAGTCTGTACCATATACTGTAAGTTATGTTTATGATGAAAATGAGAGCATATACACATCTGCCAACTTATTTTATTCTCATTTAACATTTCCCTACCACCACAGACAACAGAGCCTGCTCTCAGCTACAGCATAGAACTGTCTATTCTGCTCAGCATTCATAAAGCATTCAAACATTCCAACATGGAGCATTAGCACTTACCTACCCAGGTAAAACACAAGAGAGATGATGTGGTGGCAGCAGAAGCAGCTCCTCCAGCAAGAGAAGTCCTTTCAGTGGCAGAAGAAACATGACTCACAGACTTTAAGGTCAGAAAGGACCACTGTGGTCATTTAGTCTTCCGTCCTGAACATTGCAGGGCACAGAACTTCTCCCTCCCACTCCTGTTATAGACCCATAAACTCTGGCAGAGTTACTGCAGTGATCAAATCATGATTTAATGACCTCAAGTTCCAAAGAATCTACCATTTACATTAGTTTTAAACCTGCAAGTGACCTGTGCCCCATGCTCCTGGGGAAGGCAAAGAACCCTTCAGGGTCTCTGCCAATCTGACTCAGGGGAAATCTCTTTCCTGACCCCAAATACAGTGATTAGTTAGACACTGAGCATTTTGCTAATACCCACCAGCCCAATACCTGGGAAAGAATTATGGTAACTCAAAGCCCTCCCCATCTAGTGTCCCATCACAAGCCATTGGGGATGTTTGCGACTAGCAGTCACAGATCAGCTATATGCCATTGTAGGCAGTCTTATCATACCATTCCCTCCATAAACTTATCAAGCTCAGTCTTGAAGCCATTTAGGTTTCCACACACCCCCACACAGTGCTCCCCTTGGAAGGCTGACACAGAACTTCACTCCTTTGATGGTTAGAAACCTTTGTCTAATTCCATGCCTAAATTTGTAGATGGCCACTTTATATGCATTTGTTCTTGTGTCAACATTGGTGCTTAACATAATTAATTCCTCCCTCTTACTAGTATTTATCCCTCTGATATATTTATAGAGAGCAAACATATCTCCTCACAGCCTTCTTTTGGTTAGGCTAAACGAGCCAAGCTCTTTGAGTCTCCTCTCATAAGATCGAGTTTCCATTCCTCTGACCATCCTTGCAGCTCTTCTTTGCACCTATTCCTATTTGAATTCATCTTTCTTAAACATGGGAGACCAGAATTGGACAGTCTCACCAGTGCTTTCTATAATGGTACTAACCCTTCCCTCTCTCCTCTGGAAATACCTCACCTGATGCACTCTAGGACTGCATTAGCATTTTTCATGGCTGCATCAAACTGGTGGCTCATAGTCATCCTGTGATCAACTAATACACCCACGTCTTTCTCCTCCTCTGTCGCTTCCACTGGTAAGTCCCCAGCCTATAGAAAAAAAAATCTTGTTGTTAGTCTTTAAGTGCATGACCTTGCCCTTAGAACTATTAGATTTCATCCCTTTTCTATTACTCCAGTGTTCAAAACCATCCAAAGCAGTGTGCAGGAGCCTTGATTACACGTGAATAGACCAAACTAAGTCAATTCACAGCAAAGTTCATTCACTTTGAAAGAGACTTCTAGGGTTCATGATAATGCAGAGCTAGTGCACTAAACTGAATTGTGTTGGGTGTATGCACGCATTTTCCAGCAAGAGTCACTCGGTTTAATCCAGTTTAACACTCTTCCTGCCCCTTTGTAGACAAGCCCTTACTCTTTGAACTCTTCAGCATTCTCCAACACTTTCACTTAACAGTAGCTGCTACTCTACTCTTCAGTTTCAAGAAGACTGATCACATACCAAGGGGTGGAAGAACCAATGCCTGATATTATTTTGGAAGGTAAATCTCTTGGTGTCATTGGCAGCTCTTGCTACTTGAAATTTATGATTAGCAGGACTCTTGACCTTCAGATTGAACTAACAGAATTAGAAAAGAAGCTAAGTATTTGGGGCTAGTACAGAAATGTGCATGGAATAGCAGCAAACTATCAGCTAAGGTGAAGATGCGAATCTATGAGACTTGCGAGCTGTCATCCCTGCTCTATGGTTCAGAAACATGGTCTACATATGCTAGGCACATCACAGCTTCCACATGAGATGCCTGCGTAAGATTCGGGAATTAAGTGAGAAGACAAAATACCTAACACAGACATGTTGAAGTGCATATGATTGACAAACTTAAACTACTATCAAGAAGAGGCAGTTGCAATGCTCAATCGTTTCAGGAGAATGGAAGGAGACCATATCCCCAAGAATATGTTGTACAACGAGATCCGTGACGGCTTTAGAAAGTGGTGTCACCCTTTATGGCAGTACTGTGATGTGTGCAAAAATGATATGAAATCATTCAACATCAAATCTGGGAGGAGTACACAGAATCCTGTTCAATTGGGATGGAAGATCTGGCACTGGATGCAGCTCAGCATGAAGTGGCTTTGATCAAGAGGATGGAAGAAAAGCAAGAAAGAAGAAAGCAGCATGCTGTAATCTTGGACTCCAATTCAGACAACACAGGGATCTGTGAAACTTGTAACAATCTGTATTGCTCTCAAATTAGGCTTGTTAGCTATAATTGGATTCATCAGGCACCTGACTAGACCTGACTAGATGGTTGCCTATATAACTCTATACATAGACTGCTTGAGATCAAAATTAGTCTGACCGAATTTTAAAGAGACTTAGGGCTAAGTTAACTGGGGACAGTCAGGAAAGGTAAGGGTGAATCAACTGACTTCTGAAATCAGTACAAATAATCCTTCTTGGAGGAAGTTGAAATTACAGCAAACTAAGGGCTAGTCTACACTGAAACTTGCTGCCCTCAGGGGGGTGTTTTTCACACCCATGAACGAGAAAGTTGCAGCGCTGTAAAGTGCCAGTGTAGACAAGCCCCAAGGCTATGTTACTCCTAAAAGAAAGCATCCACATGTGGGACTAATGTGCTTTAACTTCTGTGTATTGACTTCACACCTATAGTTGCTTCTCTTTAAAGTTTCCTGAGTCTCACAATCTAGGTATTGTCATGCTCACAACTGGAGTGCCAATTTCAGGGCAGACAGTCAGAAAACAAGATTGAAACCCCAAACTGGTGTTATAGTCTATAACAGGGGTGGCCAACCTGTGGCTCCAGAGCCGCATGTGGCTCTTCAGAAGTTAATATACGGCTCCTTGTATAGGTGCTAACTCCGGGGCTGGAGCTACAGGTGACAAATTTCCACTGCTCAACCCCAGGCCCTGCCCCCACTCCATCCTTTATCCCAAAGCCCCCTTCCTTTCTGCCCCCTCCCCTGAGCTTGCTGCACCCTTGCTCCTCCCCCCTCCATCCCAGAGCCTTGTGTATATTGTGAAACAGCTGATTGCGGCAGGCAGGAGGCATGGGGATGGGTGGGGAGGTGCTGATTGGTGGGACTGCTGGTGGGCGAGAGGTGCTGGGAGCGGGGCTGGGGGGGAGCTGATGGGGTGCTGCTGATGTATTACTTTGGCTCTTTGGCAATGTACATTGGCAAATTCTGGCTCCTTCTCAGACTCAGGTTGGCCACCCTGGTCTATAATTTGATTTCACCAAGCCAATAACAACTGTTCACTCCTGGATTACTGTATTAGTCTTACACTGGAGTCACAAACAGTCCCCCTTAGGCCTTCCAGTGCATCTTGCCACCCAGACAAGCAGCACTAAATGATGAAAGGTTATTAAAACCAAGAATCACCACACATTAGGTCACTCCCTACCCCTCAGGGCCAGTTACTTACCCCACATCAATGGATCCTCTTGATTTCACCAAAGACAGTGTTGTAGCCAATTTTTCTAGTAAACTAAATAAAGATGTATTAGCTAAGAAAAAGAAATGAGAGTTATTGAGATGGTAAAGCAGGTAAAATGCATTACAGATGAGTCTAAGTTTGTAATCCAAATGATAGCAGAGATGCAGTATCTGCTAGTTTTTCATAAGTCTTTCAGTGTTACCCAAAATGACTTGGGGACCTCTGTCCAATTGCTTAGGATTTCCCCTATCAGAATCCATCACTACAGAGATACAGGATAATTCCCTTAAGCCAGTATTAATAGGTCCTGCTCACAGAAGACAAACTGACTGGTGTCTTAACCCATGTGGGTCCTTCCTTTGATGGCAAAAAAGCAATGCAGACAGTCTCTGAATTCCCATTGTTGCTTAATGGCCCTTGCTTTGAAGTTAACAACCTCCTTCATTTACATACACAAGGTTTCTTTGAGGAGCAACAGCAAAAAGTAATCTTTCATTAGTTTTCATGACGTTTTACACATCAAAACATTTTTAACAATAATACACACTTTAATCTAGGGTTATCTAATTATGTGCATAAGGTATATGTAATATAATAACCAACAACGGATTACACGTAAGTGTAGACAAGAACATTAGCATTTCAGTAGTTTTCATGTATTTAGAGTAAATGCAATTACTGGGACATATGCCATGTAAATGTAATGTGATAACGTCCTGCTTTGTTCTATTCTAACAAGTGAATTGGCTTGAATGCATTATGACCTTTTAGCATTGCTTTGATATACTCACACAAGTGAATTGCCCTGTTGCTCTAGCCTTAGCTGGGAATCTGTTAGCGAGCATCACAGGCATGATGTAATATTATGAATGAAATTTGGTTTTATTTATTAAAGGCATGAAATTGTAACATACCAACAATGTAATTCACAGACTCGATGGACACTTTTTTTTTTTTTTTAGTTTGCTAAAGTACTAATTAGGCCGTTCACATGGAAAAAGAAAAATCTAACATTTCTAGCTATGTGATTAAGCTTTCTCTGAAATATTTTCAGTCTAAGCACTTTTCTATTTAAAGGAATTGGTGATTCCTCTTCAGTCAGTTTCTTCAACACATACTATGGGACTCTGTTAGTCTTTTTGGTTTGGGGCTGCAGTTAGTTACAATACTAGGTGGGACCTTCTTGTTCAGTGGGTCTTCTCCCTCTGTGTAATGAGAGTCAGATCTGCACATGAGTTAGCAAAAAAAAAATAAGTTTATATTTTAATCTTTTTACTAGTCCAGGACCAAGTAAGCGGTGGGGGAGGTTGGTAAGTGTTTTCCTACATAATTGTTAAAGTTCCATTTGCACAATGTAATCTATGGTACTTACATGGCCCCCAATACCATAATATATAAGCACCTACCAAACATTAATGTACATCTCCTTACAACACTCTCGTACTATATATCCAGTTTACAGAAGAGGAACTGAGGTACAGAGACCAAGGGCTTGCCCAGGGTCACACAGGAAATATGTGGCGGAGCAGGGATTTAATCTAATTTCTACCAAGTCTCAGACTAATACTTTAGCCCACCTTATATTTAGCTGTGTCCTTGTTACCTTTTCCAGACCTGAAGAAGAGCTCTGTGAAGCTCGAAGCTTGTCTCTTCCAACAACTGAAATTGGTCCAATAAAAGATATCCCTTCACTCACCTTGTCGTTCTTATATCCTGGGACCAACATAGCTACAAAAATACTGAAACCACTAGACCATCCTTCTGGCCACCACCAAAAGTGAAAGTTTGAGCTAGAAATAGCATAACTTGACTAGAGTGAAGTCTTGCTGGATATTGAAAGTACACAGTATAACTTTCAAAATGAATAAATCTGATTTACAGTCATTGAGAGAAAATGAACATGGAAATTTAAGAAGCTATCACAAAAGAATTAATGGACACAGATCTGACATCAGGAATCATAATACTCAAAAATCAGTGGAAGAACACTTTAACCTGTCTGGCCATTCAATGACAGACCTGCGGGTGGCTAACTTACAACAGAAAAACTTCAAAAACAGACTCCAAGGAGAGACTGCTGAGCTGGAATTGATATGCAAACTAGATACAATCAACTCAGGATTGAATAAGGACTGAGAAAGGCTGAGCCATTCCAAACATTGCATCTATCTCCCCTGGTAAGTATTCTCACACTTCTTATCAAACTGTCTGTACTGGGCTATCTCGATTATCACTTCAAAAGTTTTTTTCTTTTACTTAATTGGCCTCTCAGAGTTGGTAAGACAACTCCCACCTGTTCATGGTCTCTGTATGTGTGTATATATATCTCCTCAATATATGTTCCACTCGATATGCATCCGAAGAAGTGGGCTGTAGCCCACGAAAGCTTATGCTCTAATAAATTTGTTAGTCTCTAAGGTGCCACAAGTACTCATGTTCTTTTTGCAGATACAGACTAACATGGCTGCTACTCTGAAACCTATTTATAAAGACTCACTTTCAGAGTAAAATCACACTTGAAAAAATATACCAAACAAGCAGGAGTTTCCTCCAAGCTTCATGAAAAACTCCAAGTCTGCAAGGATGTGACTGAAAACACACTCAATAATACTCCATATAGAATCATTGCATCATCAGAACATTTGACTGGCAAGTGATCCTGAAAAAAGCAACAGAGGGTCCTGAAGGCTCACCAGTCTCTGAACACTGATTAACGATTTCCTGGTTGTCTTATATCAGTGTTCTCCCTCTAGCTGCCTCTGATGCTGTACTTGCTTTCCTTTGTGTAGTGCATGGAAGAACGCAGGATTTATAAACTCCTGGGTTATCCTAGGATCTGTGCAACTTGGTAAACATGATAGGTATTCTCTCTTACACAGACAGACAGACAGACAGACACACACAATTTAGCTGGGAATTCAGTTTTTCAGAACCCTTTACATTTTACATTTTCCAAGCTTCTTAATTTCCATTTATCTTTTTTTTCTACTAGGCCTTTTTTTTTCCTACTCCAGGCAACTCAGTTTTCTAAAGGTTGTGATTGAACACATGCCTAAAAGGAGTTTGGAACTTAAGGTTAATTTAATTTTGAAATAACAATGCTTAAATATATTCAAAGTACAAAATACTGCATCATTGAATGACCACAGATAGTCTACAAAGCACCACTCTCTGACAATGCATTTAAAAAACTGTTAGTTACATAAGTAAAGGGAAAAAAATAAATTTTCACTGAAAAATTTAAAAGATGAACAGTGAATGTACCTTACTGTCAGTATGCAACCTTCTAAGAACATTCATATCTAGATGATAATGTTGAGGTTTGTTCATTACTAAAGTTAAAGTTCAGAGGTTTGGATAAGCATCCAAATGTCTGAATGCTACCTAAACATTACCTAAGCACAGCTATATCTGTTCTGAAAACAGGAGTGGAGTTGTAATATTTCAAGTACTTCCTGGTCAGCCACTACAGTCTTTCCCCAAAATTTGCTGAACTCTGGAAAGACTAAATTAAAATATCAAGGCCTTTACTGAGGTAAACTCTAATAGGCTCCCATTTTATCCAAAATGAATATCCGCAGTTAACTGGGAATTGGGGTGGGACTTACTTCTAGAATTAAATTAAAACATAGCATTTGAGCATCATGGAATTAAATAGTTTAAAAAATCATATGGTCTCTGGAAGCTGCTTTTCCTGTTCAGATTATTATTTGTATTACTGTGATACTTTAAATTTGGTTCTAGCACCTATTTCTAGCACCTTTAATTGGCCAATATTAGAACTAAATTTTAAAAACCTTGTTCTGTCTTACATTTCTAGCAATTGGGGTCTACACGGACAAGTTCAGGTCTACACTGCTGAGTGAATATATGTTACAACCCTGTTAGCAACCATCATATTTAAACCACCATATTTATGTGTCACTTTACTGCAAGGTTCAATACAGGGGGGATCCTTTTTGAAAGCAAAGGGTTTGGCTCAAGTCCCTATGTAGAGCTGTACTCACACTTCTAGTTCTAATAAATGGAAATCTAAATGGCCTGGTTACCTTTAATGGCAAATTCCTTCTCCTCTCATAAACACACAGGAGTATTGGTTCCTTGGAAACACAGACAATTTTATTTGGGCAGATAAAGAAGAAACCAATTGGCCATCCCATACCCAGAAATTCAGCTCCCAGAAGAAGCCACACTTTGGCCACACAAGTCCAGTCTAACCCCACCCCAGTAAAGTAGTTGCAGGTGCTTCCTTCACCTGGTCCCTTCAGGTGTGGAATTGCTCTAGCTTGCTGACATTGGCTCTGTCCAATCTGCCACTGCCCAAATAAGACTACTTTGGACCTGTTACCAATTCCTGTCTGGTTTGCTGCCACCAGGCTGCCAGATCCCTTCCAGTCAGCTGCAGTGGTCCAACCAGTTTGGCTCAAGTCAAATACTGCCAGCCCCTATCCAGTTCCTTGATGGAATTTGCGGCACTTGGTTAGAGTCTTTGTTGCCAGAGCAATGAGAAGACCACAAAAGATATTTCTTCACTTTTCTTCAATACAACTTGAGCCTTGCTACCCAATCTGGGCTCCTTTTTATTTTCCTGTTAAATACTGTATTCTGGTCACGCAATTGCTCCCTTTCTTTCACATAGGTACAATTACAAAGTATATTTCACACAGTTTATGTGTGTGGGACATAGAATAACTCTGGATGAGAGAGTTTTGAGCATTTTATGGAATTTCTCTGACATATGTGCAAATTGTATCTCCCAGAAGGGAAGAAGTTGCTCAGTTTTCCTCCTTTTACCAATAGGTAGTGCTAGAGAACTGCATACACAAATTAGTCTAGCAGCAGGTAGTAACACACCCTCACCTCTCTGATTTCACTTATAGAGGAAGCCAAAGAACTTTGTTACACAGTATTCCGCATCTAGGGCTCAATCCTGCAAAGTGCTCAGAGCTTGTGTGAGCATTAAGTTATTAGGAGTTGATGGCATTCAGTTCTCACAGGAGTGATTAAGTGGCCTTGGAGGACTGAGTGCCAAGTATGGATGTGTTTCTGAAAATAGAAAGTATTTTTTCGGAGGCTGTCTCTCTGTAAGGAGAGATACTATGAATGGGCACCATCTTGCTCCTAATGAACTTAATGGGAGTTTTACCATACTTTAGTGAGAGAAATACTGGGTGTTAAGCCTTCCTCACACATCAAGAAATTAATAAAGTATTTAGCTTCAAGTCTGAAAGAAAAAAAAAGAAAGAAAATATAACCATTTCTGTGCATTCTTCCTTTTTCGCTGGTAGAAGCCTGTTTTTATAATCAATTATTAATATTAGTGGGTTTTACTAACACACCAGTTTCATTTTAATTCCAACAAAATAGTCATATTAAATTCTAGGTACATTTTACAAATAATTTTGTCTCTAATTATCTTTTCTTTTATGTTATTACTGGAAATATATTACAGATTCCACTTTTATTTTTATTTGCACAGATTTAAGTAATTTTTTTCTGAAATCAAGTTTTTGTATACATACTGTTTGATTCCCAACAATGTGTTTTGTTAATAAAATCATTGGATGATTAATTAGGCAGCAAGGAAAAGCATAATGAACATAATCACTGTTTTAAAAAAAAGATGACAGACTTTCCTTCTTAGATAAAAAAATAAAATCTGGCGTCACAGTTGTTCCATGTAGGCCTTAAATTGTAACACACGCGCGCGCACACACACACACTATGGAATGAAGAAGCTTCTAAATGAGATAAGGGAAAAATAAATTACTGATAACATGCAAAACTTTTGCAAAAGATAGTTGAATAATTTTCCTTACAGATGTAAATACTGATTGCTACCTAACAGATGAAAATCTGAATATCTGTACTACTAAGTATATAATTAAGGTTCTGTAGTTATTAAGTAAAACCTTACTAAAAGAGAGAAACAAAAAAAACTCCATGGCCATTTAACAGTGATAAATTAGATCAGTGGTTCTCAACCAGGGTTCCGGGGCCCCTGGGGGGCGGCGAGCAGGTTTCGGGGAACCGCCAAGCAGGGCCGGCATTAGACTTGCTGGGGCCCACGGGAGAAAGCCAAAGCCTCACCGCATGGGGCTGAAGTCCAGGGCCCTGAGCCCTGCCACCTGGGGCTAAAACCAAAGCCTAAGCAATGTGGCTTCATGGGGGCCCCTGTGGCATGGGGCCCCAGGCAGTTTCCTGCATGCTACCCCCAAACACCAACCCTGGCTTTTTTATGCCAAAAAACAGTTTTTGTGGCACAGTGTTTATATAGCATGTTGGGGTCTGGGGGGCGGGGGGGGGGGGGGGGGCTCAGAAAGAAAAGGGTTGAGAACCCCTGAATTACATGAAGAAACAATAGTTTGCTAAAAAAAAAAAAGATGATAGGATACTGAAGGGGTTCTGCATTCTAGTGTTTTGTGTTTAATCTTTACTTTTTCTAAAAAGCTATGTATGCTCTATTTCACAATAGGTAACAATAAAACTGGAATCTCTTCTCCATTGTATGTATTACTTGTGATTGTAACACAGTCTTAAAGAAAAAAAGTAGTATGTGGGCTGCAGGTGAATAAGCATGTCAGGACACATCTATCTTCAATCTATAGGCACTATTCTATATTTGCTTTGATTTCCATTCTCTCTATGGTCAGTCCACTGGCAGAGGACTTCTGTTTCATGTGTTTATATTGTCATATTGAGGGGAAGAGACTAGTATACAATAAGTACATGATTTTTGACATATGTGTGTCTGTACAGTAAACATATATACACACATAGGCATACTGGACCAGACTGTGCCAAGCTATGCATGGGTGCACAAACATCAGGAAAGGACACATTGTTTTCCTCCCATCCCTTTGTTTACAGACTCTTTTGCATGCCTATTCACAGTGTTTATCTCAGGGAGCACTAGGACTATGGTACATTAGTGCCAATTGCAGTTCTAACCTACTCAAGTGGGGCACAAAGTGTGCTGGCCGCCAACCAGCTAGCAGGCCTGGCTGTGTGTAGGGAGGATGCAAGAGTTCTACCCTTTCAAAAAGCATTGCAGAAGCTGTGCTGTACCTGTAGTAAAGGCTGGGAAGATAGATCAAAATGATAGCAATAATTGTTGTAAGCCTCCAGGGCGGTATGAGGAAGTAGATCAGAGATTTGGAATTGACTTATAAAGAAAAAAGATAGAATATTCACCATGGTGGGTATCATTTACCATGACACTGAGCAGCAGAATAGGATATGTGGAAATGATAAGACATATTTATTCTCTATGATGCCTAGGAAAGTAAGCAGAATGAATGAAGAATTTTCATGTTCCTGATGATAAGAATGAATGTTGTGATGTAATATAGGGAAGCTTTTTTTCATCCTAAATGTAATCAGAGCTATACCAATCTGAAATTTTGGGTTGCAGAAGTATGCCTGATGTGCAATAACATTTAGCCCTTCATAAAGAGAAATATTAGTGATCTACATGCCGAACCATGCAGTCCTTACTTAGGAACACTTTCCATTTTTTTATTTTTAAGAAAGGATGAGGCCCTCCATCTGTAATAAAATGCCTGTATTTCCAAGTCAGGAAAAAACATGCAAATACTATAAAACATGCTAACATAAAACCTGGTAACAAGACAATGATAACAAAAACATGTTTCAGTAGCTGACGGGCAGCCCTACACTAGCTGCCAGCAACTGGCGCCCTAGGTGAACCATGCAATCGGCGCCCCCACCCCCAAACCCCAAAGTAACGTCTAGGCTGAGGTTTTTGGTAAACTGGGAAACATTTTGCCCCGTTTTTCCTTTTAATGTTTTTAAGTGTTTTTTTTTGTTTGTTTGTTTGTTTTAAACAGAGGCTTAATTATTTGGTTTGTCCGTCCATCTGTCCAACCAATATTTCTGAGATAAGATGAAATAGAGACACGAAATTTTCAGAATAGATTTGTACATGACAGCTAGATGATATTTCAGTCCAATTTCAAATAAAAATGCATTAAAATTTTAATTATAATTTTTATTACAAATCCAAAATCATCCATTATGCTATCCTGCTTTAACTGCCATTACCACCACATTCAATATAGAAAGAAATAAGAAAACTCTTCAATGAACTTTAACCTGTATTTACAAAACACTCTGAATTTTCAAAACTTGAAGCAAGAAAAGGCATGTTTTAAGAGCACAGAGTGTTTTTTATTCAGTCACTAGTTCTTTTAGATCCAGTTTTCCAGCTATTTCATGCTCTATTGACATTGTGGCAAGTCCAACACGTCTCTCTTGCACCGTTGTTGAACGCAGATACGTTTTTATCAATTTTAACTTTGAGAAGCTACGTTCCCCACTAGCTACAGAAACTGGCAAAGTTAAAAGAATGCATAGAGCTATAAAGATGTTTAGAAAACTGTTTGTGAGTTTATTTTCACAAACAAACTTCAGTACTTCTTCAGGAGTGGAATGTTTCTTAAGTTGTCTTGAAAAAGCCTAAAGCTCACTACACAAATCTGTAGCATCAATGTCTTTTGAATTTTCATGAGTCAATGCCAACTCCAGAATTCTCTTATCTGTTTTGCTGTTTTCTTTTGCAAGCTGTGGATATCATATAGAAAGACAAATACTTAACTGCTGCATCTGTTGAAATCTTTCATCAACCGAGTGAATAGCAGTATCAAGGACTGCAAAGTAGAAATTCACTTTGAACCTTTGTTTTGGGTTCTGAATGGGTGTGTCCTGTCCTTCATATGAAAACTGCTGTTTCTTTTGCTGAATGTGAACTGGCACGGGTTCAAATTCTGTCAGAAAGTCTATTTGTTAAGCAACCTCGAGAGAATCTACCAGTGTTCTTTTGAACCCTTCATCACTTCTGAATTCCTCCAGAATATTTTAGTTTCCTGCAGTTTTTGAATAGCAGAATGTATGGTCAAGTTTTTTTTCTTGAAGCTGTTTGCTAGTGAGGTTAATCTTGAAAAGGATATTATACCACAAAATGAGTGAAGTCACAAATTTGAACTTGGAAAGGCCATTTGCAAGAGCTTCTGCATCTGAATGTTCCATATTGCCAGATGATCCAGTAAAGGTAGTATTATCAGAAATTTCAATTAGGGCATCATAAATCTTCTTTCATGTGAAGAGAGAATTGAAGAGATGTTTTTCCAGTCCTTCGAACCATTTTCAGGAAGTGATGTATCAATTGCTTGACTTCTAAACAACTTCCAGCAAAAGCAAAACACAGAGTCCTTTGACACTGAATATTGTAATCAGTTTTGATGAATTTCTTCCCCATTAATAAGTTTCCTCTTGTAATGCCGAGCAGAGAATTTTCTTATTTCCATCCTTAGGGAAGGGAAATTCATGAACTTGTTTGGGTCCATGTTCCACGAGAATTTGCCGCACACTGGCCTCACATCTGGGCCATGAAGCTGGGTCCTCATACTGGATTTCTTTTTTCCCCTGTTTGTACAGAAGATAAAGTATATGTTTCTGGGGGGGAGAAGGGGAGTTACAGTTAATTGGGTATCTGCAAAAGAGTTTATTCAATTAAGCATTTGCTTCCATTGACCAAAAGTATTTTTGCAAGAAAATAATTTCTTATTTATTTATTGCATCGCACAGCGTGTGGAGGTAGATAATAAGAATTAATAGAAAATTAACAAGCTCTCTTTCCTGGGGAAGGAATATGGATCATGTTTGCTACAAAATACAAGGAATTAGCAATTCTAGAATTTTTACTTACTTAATACATTAATGTTCCAGGATTGTAACATTAACTGATAATTCAGTGCAATTAAAGCCTAAATGCTAGATGTACAAAACTGCATTACAAAACTCATTACTGTGGTGTCATTTAGCAATTCAAAACTTCTGGTTTTAGGGCAGGGGTAGGCAACCTCTGGCACGTGGCTCGCCAGGGTAAGCACCCTGGCGGGCCGGGCCAGTTTATTTACCTGCTGACGTGGCAGGTTCGACCAATCGTGGCCCCAAATGGCCGCAGTTCGCCCTCCCAGGCCAATAGGGGCAACAGGAAGCGGCGCGGGTGAGGGATGTGCTGGCTGCGGCTTCCCACCACCCCTATTGGCCTGGGACGGCGAACCGCGGCCAGTGGGGGCCACACTAGGCCGAACCTGCTACATCAGCAGGTAAATAAACTGGCCCGGCCCACCAGGGTGCTTACCCTGGTGAGCCACGTGCCAGAAGTTGCGACCCCTGTTTTATGGTGTCATTTAAAAAATCAAATCAACCCAGGTTTTGTTGAAAGGTGTGCTAAGATTTGTAAGTGGCACAGATTCAAGTGAACCTCTGCAAATTTATAGACATAGAAACTACTAGTTTGGTCTGGTTTGAATCCAGCTAAAATTCCACTAAAAATGGCTTGGTTAATATGAAATCTGCAACCTTAAACAGTATAGTTGTCTCTTTTCAGTATTGTTCCCAGCATAGTTTCCCCAAGAACAATGACAAAATGAATGAGCAAATTCCAAATATTTATAGCTTTTGCTTTATAAAAGCAAAGCAGAAGAAGCATCAAATCTTCCTTACTTGCAGTATTTCTTCTTCTTCTTTTGGGGAAAGAACTTGACCTTGTTGGCCATATACAAACATGGTTGGCATCATCCCTTCCTTAGAGCTTCCAATCTAACTAAAGCCAACTCAGAACAAGTGATTTTAGTTAATTATAAGGGCTAGAGAAATCCTTTTCTCAATATCCTGAGTATAAGCATACTGTAATAGTGACTCATGGTCACAATTTGTCCCCAAGCCCCTCTTTACTAATAGGGCAAGTAATTTGTGCAGCACTTTACTAGATGGTACATATTTGTTTCCCTGCTTGCACTGCTCAGCTCCACTATACAGAATATTGGGGGGCAGAGTCAAGGCTCCAACTGCAACTCCTTACCCACAGGATACGTCTCCTCATGTCCAAAACCACTGTCTGAGGAGGAATCCTAACATAGCCACACATAGGGGCTGAAGGTCTTACTCCTCTGCTTAGTCACATTAGAGCTAGCTACAGCCTGGGCATGGAAAGGGCATGGGAAGCAAAGAGGAGGATAAGAGCAATAATATCATTCATTTACATGGACAGGCCATAACCCCAGCTGCCCAAATATTTCCCATTCCTGAAAAAAGTGAACCTGTTGATTATTGTATATGGCACATTTGGTCCCCTTGATTATTATTTTTGTTCATTTTGTTGTGAAGTTGATTCGATCAAGGTAAGTTTGGTCATATTGCTTCTTTCCACAAATTCATATGGATATTTTGAAATATCATCTGTAGTTTGTTCAAATAAACTTTTACTTACATTGAATAATGATGTGCAGTTTCCCTTTATTACTCAACAATTGTAGGAGATTTTGAATTTTTCCAAGGTTTGGGGGTAGATATACTAGAGTAACAACTTGCATCGAATCCAGGTGTCTAAATGGTGCATTGATTTATACTTTCCACCCCAGAAAAGCAAGAAAGAGCCTGTTTTTATAAATCTAATTGTGCAGTTTCCTTTATATCAGGAGTCTGGCACCCAGCTCGCCAGGGTAAGCCAACCCCTGCTTTATATTATAGCTTTTTTGTCAAGAATATTGCATTTTAGGACATTTTTAAAGTCTATGTAATTTGGTTACCACTGATTTAGAAAATGGGCTTAACATATTTCAGTTAATGATTTCCTTGTTTTGCCAGCTAATTTTTCAGCCATATCCAAGCTTTGGCCCTGTTTTAGTGGCCTTCTTTCCAAATCAGCAGGTAATTCTGGACCAAGATTTTCAGGAATGACTAGTGATTTGAGATTCCCAACATGAGATACCATAGAGAAGGCTGATTTTCAAAAATAACCAAGTACCTACCCTTTCAAAAGTAGTCTATAAGAACATAAGAACAGCCATACTTGATCAGACCAATTGTCCACATAGTCCAGTATCCTGCCTTTTGACAGTGGCCAATGCCAGATGCTTCAGAGGCAATGAACAGAACAATGCAACTCTCATGTGATCCATTTCCTGTCCTCCAGTCCCAGCATCTGGTAGTCAGAGGTTTAGGGATACTCAGAGCATGGGGTTGCATCCCTGACCATATTGACTAATAGCCATTGATGGACCTAACTAATGGTACAATCCGGAACTGGGGTACAGCTGTGCCCCCTTAACTCTCTAGCCTGGGCTGTCTCTCACAATGCTTTACTAATGACAAGTACCAAACCCCTCAGGTAGCTATCTCTCAGCACAACAGCAGGTGGATCCCCACACCCAGCCAGATTGCATGAAGGCACCCAAAGCCTTTCATGAAACACAAGGAGAAAGGTATCAACTAGTTTCCCCCAGCTCCGCCGCCTACAACTCATGTATCCAATTTTTCCAGGCTACATGTAATTTGGAAATTGTGTTAAGATTTTTTGTTGAGTGGAGTTCTGTAATTCTCATAAAGATGTTACTAAATTTGTACAACATGAGAAGACAAATACCTTTATCAACTATTTAGGCCTGTAGCAGTGCTACCTGCCTTGTCAAGCTTCAGGCTACCAGCTGCCTCAATTTCCCCTTACTCAAATTGGATCTTCCAGGAAGGAATCACTACCATGTCCGCATATCTTTCCAGGCACAATTTTTTTCTTCAGACACAAAATTCAAACTAAACATCAGAAACAAAAGCAATTTCTCTGCCCACCCTGGGCTACTACAGCTAGAGATTGTTTGTTTGTTTGTTTTCCTTCCACTTGCCTCACTAAGCACTAAAAAGAGGATACTCTTTTTGCTTCAATTAGAAGCAAAAGGAATACATTAGAAGCAAGAGGAAGCTTCAATCCAACCTCCCCAGGCCACCTATTATAAGACTATTGTTCCCCTGTTTATATATTTTGCAGGGCTTATCTTTCATTCAGTTAACTGGTCTTCCTTAGGCAAAATCTGGATCCTAAATACTGTGTATAGGATTCCAGTTTGTAAGTTTTACTAGTAAGCAATCTTTTTACTTATAGTCTTGAACACTGTTAATTTTCAGTAAAATATTATTATTCATGCAGTACTATCCCTTCTCAAGTAAGTAAAAATAAAATTTACCGGTATTTTTTGGCAAGTCTATCCATTACACTAGACAATAAAGTACACTGGTTAACATTTTAAAATGTCAAGCAGATTTGTTTAACTGTACTGCTATCTTCAACTACGAGAATATATAATATCAATAAAATAAAATATACAATTTTGACCTTCCAAATGGTTAAATTAACATTTGAAACAAATCTACATATATTTAGCCCTGAAGAATATTTGTGATAAAAAGTTCAAAATATTTTGTATCAATTTATGCAAGATTAGATAACAGTGTGGAAAGGGTGGGGGGAAAAAAGACCTAGACCTGCCAATTCAGCAAACAGCACACAATTATTAGAAGTAGGCAGTTTCAAATTTTTATCTGAGTATTTAATTAAACCTCCCCTCACTCCGGAAGCAGATCATCCAGAAGCTGAGAAAAGCAATCAGATATTACAATCCTCTGTGTGATTTATTCAAAAAGTACACTTTTAGCTTTAAATTATATAATCCTGGCCCTGGAAAATGCATGTTTTGTGAAACCATGATCTGACTTCAAGACACTTGGAGAATCTCAATGTCTCTTTAATTATTGCAGTCCACTTGCAGCACAGTTTACAGATTTCTGAATACACTCACTGCTGATCCTCCCACTCCAAGTGTTCAAGCATTATAACCAACAGAATTTATTATATTCATCCTCAGAGAGAGCAGGGGGAAAAACAAAAGATTTTCCAGAATGCTGCTGCACAGGTTTGAGCTAAGAAGAGTATGATGGGATATAAATAGGATAAGAGCGAATCTCACAGAAAAGTCCAAAAAAAACACCAAATAAAGGCATCTTCCTGCTTCCTTTCTTATGAATGTTATTTTTCTAACTTTTTTTTTATTCATTCAGTTTTCTCATTTAAAAATATACAGGAACATACATAACATTTTTCAGAGGTATTATAAATGCCTACATTATAGTCACACTGAGCAGAACTCACCTCGATGCACATAAGATGGTATGCACCACTAACGTTTAATTATTATTTATTTGTCTAATGGTAGGACCTAAACGTCTTTACCAAGATCAGTACTAGATATTGTATAGACAATGAGAAACAGTCCTTGCCAAGAAGAACTTACAATCTAAATAGACAAAACACACACAGTGTGGCAGGGGAAATTGAGAGGTGAACTGATTTGCCCATGGCAGATAAGAGGTAAAGCTGGGAATTCAACCTATGCCTTCTGAGTTCTGGCTAAGTCTCTGGACCACATTGGCTCATGCTAAGAATTATGTGATGATTTGCACTTAGGTGAAATTCACCCACTATTCAGCAGCCCATGTCAACATGTTCATCTCTATATCCCCTTTTCATAAGTCAGTTTTGGATTGCATGGCATTAAAAAAAAGTTTTCACTATACCCTGTAGACCTGTTTAATCTACTTTGTATTTCTTTTCTTACCCTCCCTCCTCCCATCTCATCAGTGTTCTATACTCGATTCCTCCTAGAGATGGGTCCTTCCCAAAGTGGATTGTAGTAGGTATCAGGAATGCTGAAACATTTTTTTTTTTTTAGTGGGAGTGCTGAGAGCCATTTAACCAAGCTGTAAACGCTGTGTATAATGAAAACCACTTCAAGCCAGAGGGTGCACCTCTAGTTCCAGTACCTATGGTAAGTATAACTTAATGATGGTTTCTATAAATACAGAGTACTTTCCATCTATATTTAATTTAGTTAAAATTACATTTTGCATCTGAGTCTCATCTTCCTTGAACATGTAGTTGTCTAAATGTCTAAAAAATGAGCGCAAAATAATTATCATTTTACACTCACTTTGCACATGTGTAAATGACTGCAAAATGTAGAAGTCTGTGGAGAATCAGGCCCAAAATCTCCACTGTTAAATAACTGTACCTATTCCACACTAGTAGTAATCTACCTTCTTATATATTTCCACTGTATCTTTTGGGCACAGGGGATATGTCTCCACGGCATGCAAAAAGATTGTCCTCTGTTTAATGACTGGTACAAGTGGGAAGATGTAGACCAGGGGTCAGCAACCTCTGGCACGCGGCTCGCCAGGGTAAGCACCCTGGCGGGTCGGGCCAGTTTGTTCGGCTGATCGTGGCTCTTACTGGCAGGTAAACAAATTGGCCCGGCCCGCCAGGGTGCTTACCCTGGCGAGCTGTGTGCCAGAGGTTGCCAACCCCTGATGTAGCCCATGTTTATTGGGCGCTACTATGGCCCATTCTGTGTAACTTCATGTTCAAAAGACAATATTGAAACGTCTATTGTGCTAAGATAGAGAGAAATATTTTTGGCAGGATACCAGTCCTTTGACTTTCTGCACTGTTTAAACCCAATGGTTCTGTGTAAAAAGCTTCTGGAATTAACATTTTAATTTTTCCTATTACTGGAAGAGTTTACAAAGGTCTGGATTGGAGACACAAGAGCATATTGTTGCTGCAGGCAAACACTGTGAAAAAATCTTGTTTTAATGAAGGTGTAAAACAGGTCATTGTCTGATCTTTGTCTGCTTACTGTAAAACTAAGATATAGCTTTTGCAGCTAAAAAGCTTTCATTTCCACATAAAAATAATGTTGCTATATGAAGGGTTAAATATTTTGCCTAATGTAGGGCAATTATTTAGCACCTTTCACCCCTGGGTTTTGTAATATGTTTAAATCCATTCATTAAGGTTTGCATCACTTCTGTATGGCGGACAATTATTATATCTGGCTTACAAAAAGTTATACATTGCCACTGTATGTTTAAGCCAGTGCCCACTTCAACAGTGAATCAGTGGTAAAGCCAGGTATAGGCAAATAGGTAAGCTGATTCCCACTCTCCCACGCTATCTATAAGTTATACTTAAAGAAGGGATTCAGTCTCTTTGGGGTTTTTTATTAAAAAAATATAGCACATCCTCATCAAATTTGCACACTTACTCTCCAAGTACAGAATTCATTTTCTGAGTATTTACCAGAAATTCTGTTAATTAGTTTCACTTAAAATTACTAAAAAACTGGATCCTTTAAGAATGTACCATCTGTATCAATGTTTTCTTTTATCACAAATCATTTTAGAAACAGAACAATACAGACACTTTTGGTGTTGTTTCTCTTACCTGACTGGATAACCTAAACATTGTAAAAACAAGACCAGACAAGAGCCAGACAAATGAAACTACGTTAAAAGCAGACATTTGGTGTGTCAAATAAGCGTACTGGACTGAATCATTCAGGTCACCTCTGAAATTTTATAAATTCAGAAAAAAACTAATGGGTTTAAATAGAGTTAATGAAATGGAGGCCCTGGTATTCATTAGAAATTCACACTTTTTTCCCCGATGTTTGACCAGCTGTCTTGTACAGCTTTGAAATTATTGGTCCTGTGTCTAAACCTCATGCATCAATAGGCTATATTAAAACATTTTTCCTCTTATGAATTGTACATGACATTCCAAAATGACTTAAGCTGTGGAATCTTATTATGACACAATTGTTTTTGGTTTTTACAGAACATATTATTTTGTTATTTAATTATTCTGGCAGTAGGACAGAGTTTAGGCAGGTTGGGTTTTAAACTATTTAAGACAGAACTACATTATCATACAATATCTGCAGCAGTAGTTTATATTGAAAACACATGTAATCTGGTACTATTCGGAAAATGCACAAAAGAAGTGTGATAGAGCTTTCTTAGCAAGCAGAGAATAGATACACAACTTTTTGTTCTGCAAAATATTGCTAGAAATAACCTGCATGTACGACTACTGACTTCTTATATGCAACATCTTTCAGCTGGAACAATTTGCTCTATAATAGAAAACAAACCCATCTGGAATACAATTTTTTAGATAACTCCTAAGCAGAATGCTTTAATAGGGTACATTGAAATTTACATCATTAAAATGCATGAACCAAAATCTTTTGGTAATTATTATTTCCCAGTCATCGAAATTCCTGTCATTAAAAAAAATCTTATTAGCATTTACAATAACTGTGTTTCTGAAAATTATAAACAGAGCAGAAAATGAATACTGATCTGTGAAATCAAGTATATCACATGACACATTAATAATACAAGAAGTTAATAGGATTTTTCTTTGTATGAGCTTTGGGAAACAAAATCTCAGAAGCTTTAATCTTTGTGAAATCACCATGGCCTCCACTGCTCTTTGTTAATGAGAACAAACAGCTTCATTTTAACTTTAAATCTTAAATGCAGGGATAGAACATTGTGAGGAGGGTCTAAGTTTGAGATTTTTAAATGCCCACACTGAGCAATTGCACTTTGAATTATAACAGGTTCTAGTCAAGCCAAACAAAATGAGAGAATGGTACTTTCCCTTTCACTTACAAATGTAGAGATTCCAGACCATAGTGAAGAATGACTTCATTTCAGGAAGCCTTTGTAACATAATACATATGTCCATAATATAGTTACTTCACTAGGTCTAAAGTGTTTGGCATTGTGTTGTACTTTGCCACGTAATTCTGATGTCTGTTTTCTGAGTCTTTTTGTTTTCTGTGTACTGCAGTTTTACATTTCTAATCACTCTTCTCAGAGAGAAGTCATTTTGTCTCAGAGAGAAGTCATTTAGAGGAAACACACACACTGCTCTGTTTTTTACACTTAATTTAAATTAAAAATCATTTTAGACCAAAAGTGGGTATTTTGTTTTCATATTGAAACATGAACATGCTAGATAATGAACTTTTGAATAGTATGTACTAGTACAGTTCTATATTAAATGGTTACAATAGCTGCCCACTCAATCAAATGAAGTGCAAAATCAGTCTCAATAGTGGATGGATTAGGAACAGAGGGACTATCATATTGATCATATCAGTGATTCATCTACACACTATTTTGTCTCCAATACTGACCAGGAGCAATTGCTTCAGAGTGAGGTGCATGAATCCCTACAGCAGATACCTTTCAAACAACTTTCACAGAAGGGAAGTTTCTTCCTGATTCTAGCCAGTTACTGGTTAGGTTTATGTCCTGAAGCAGAGGCATTTAATCCCTCATATACTGTTATGGGAGAAGTCACTAGGTGGTACTGTTATGCACAGTCTTCCAAGTTTTGGGGGGGTTTTTTTGTTTGTTTGAGCATACAATCAAGTTTTAGAAAGACTATATTGTTGCAGTTTGGTTCTGCAAAGTTCTGCGAAGAGAAAGCTGTTGTGAGTAGGAAGAAGTTTTACCCTATACAGGAGTGAAAGTAAAATGGAGCTCTTACCAGTATGGGGCCAGCTCTGCCCTCCCCCGCCTCCCCCGGAAGGGGCGGGGCCTCAGGTGAAAGGGGCGGGTCTGGGGTCAGTGTCCCCCAGCCATCCCATCTGCGCTGCCTAGCCCACATCACCTGGGGCTCCAGCATTGCGACAGCGGTGGCTGGAGCCCTGGGGCTCTTTAAATCATGGACCTGGGTCAGCTACTTGTCCCCCCCACCCATCAGTGGCCGGCGGCAGGGGGGGGGAGGACAATGACATTAAAGCACTGTTACATCAGCTCTTTAAAGTCAGCGGTATGGACCGGTACTGGCAGCTACTTTTTACGGGTACGCCATACTGACCCATACCGCCTTACTTTCACCCCTGGCACTATACTAGAAGCTGTTCTCATTACATAGTAGCTTCCTGGGAATCAGGCACTGGTATATGACATAAGATTTTTCAAAGAGGGGATTGCTACATATTGTCTGTGCTGCTTCTGTTCTAGGACTGACATATACGTGTAAATAAAATAGGGTTGCTACTTGGCTGGTTTTGGTATTGCCTTGATGGTTTAAAAATTTAATGTGCTTTTTATTATTATTTCTTTGTTTGTTTGTTTGTTTGTTTGTTTTTTACTTGGGACATATTAGAGTGCTCTACAATTCATACCCCTGTAGCCAGGACTACAGTGCCATGCTAGGATAAGGTAAGAAAATTATAACACATACATTGTTTGTGTGTGTATAAAATGGTTTTCTAAAACATTTTAATAATATTTAGCTATAGTCAGCACTAGGACCCTTTTTTAGATGGGGGACATGGCCAGTGGCAGGTTTTTTGGGGGGGAGGTGGGAGGAGTAGTGGCAGGGTTTTCTGCCTCTTGGATGTGGCAAGCCTAAAATAAAGTGAATGGCACTGAATGACACCCAGACTTTGAGTCACTGATTTCCCCTCCAGTGGGAAGCTCAAGACCCTAGAATTCTGAAGCCAGAAGGGCAATACTAGTATCAACACTGGGACACCGGTGTTCGAAGAAGGGGCAAACATATATTTATTTTCTCTTCCTCATAGGAGTACAGAAAGGAACAGTTACACTTTTGTGACACAACATAGGCCTGTGTAGACTAAAAAGAATAAAATGTGTTGTTAGCATGTGTTAGCTAATACATACTAATATGTTCTGAAATTCTAGTGCAGCCAAGGAAGTGTACAATTTAACACATGTTGCATTAAACCTAGGCTTCAACTCAACGAGCTTCGCATATGTTAGAGACCTTGTCTGCACTAGCTTATTAAAACACGTTAGTTAGCACTTGCTAGCTAATTCATGTGAACATCACATTTTTAAACTCTGATGTAGATAAGGCCATAGATGGTATTTAACCACATAAAACCCTAACTTACATTGGCCATTTCTCCACCCCACTGAATTTCAAACTCATGTCTATTTTTTTTTTGTCCACTGTCATCCCTACATCTCTTTTTAAATTACTGTTTTACAGGTTTATCCTTCTGGCTGAATATATATGTTGAGATGATTTTCCTTCAGATATATTACTTTCCTTTTATTTTTTTTTTAGCAGCTTCTTATTTGGTGGGATTTCATGTTTTTAAACCTTCTATTTTTATTATGTGTCTGCCCTCACTGCCTTGGTGCTGGAACAAGGGGTACTGGGGGTGCTGCCACACCCCCGGCTTCAAGTGGTTTCCATTATATACAAGGTTTACAGTTTGGTTCAATGGCTCTCAGCACCCCCACCATACAAATTGGTTTTTTTTGTTTGAAACATCCTACAATTTAGTATCATCTGTGAATTTCATTAACATAATGTTTACTCCAGCACCTAAATAACTAATGAAGATGTTAATTAAGTAAGACCATTTCCATATCACTCCTTGTAGTCCACCACTAAATATTTCCCTCTCACTTGATGATTTCCCATTTATCATTAACCATTTATGGTCATTCAAGCGAGTTTCAACATGGCACTGCTCTTTTACAAGCCAGACCCAATAGAAAATAATTTTAAAAGGAATATTATGCAAGAGACTGTATCAAATACTTTACCTAAATACAACATTATACTTTTTGTTCTTTATAATTGAAAAATAGAATTACAAAATTAATTAAGACTGAAGAAATGAATTGTACCATCCTTTTAAGAAAACCATCTGTGGAACAATAAGAAAATAAAAAATAGGTGGGGGTAGAGAGAGACATTTAGCAACTGGAAAAGAAGAAGATGCAGCCAGTCACTGCTAGTACAAAATGAGCACGTTAAGTATGGCACACTCAATCAACTGCAGTTCTGAAGGGTCTGCTCCAGAAAAGCATACTGGGGAAAAGCCCCTATAAAAGGTCAGCCTAGAGGGTGTGGGAGGATACAACAGATCACTGAACAATATGCTGCTGGGCTAGGGGTTGGTTTTTCATGTAATGCCTATTGATCCTTTTTTCCAATCCTATTGTTCATGATTCTATCATCATCTAGTTGCTTTCTGATATATTTTTCCTTTGTTTGTGGGGATAAGGTTTACCTTCCCAGAGGAATAAGACAGAGAATCAATACCCAAACATGGCTGATTTGGGGAGATCTACAGGAAGCCTTCTATGGGGAAGTCCCTGTGTCTTCACACTAGCTCTGGCCTTGCAGCAAGGCTGTAACTGATGTCATGCTGTCTGGAGTAGTTCAAAACTGAGAATGCCTACCTCAGGGCAGATTGTCAGAAAACAAGGACAAACACCCCAATTTCTATAATTAGATTTCACCAAACCCATAACAAATGAGAATTCCTGGACAGGGCCGATGAGAGGGGGGGAAGGCGGTACAAATTACTGGGGCCTGGAGGTCCAGAAGGGAGCCCGGGGCCCCTCTCATAGCCTTACCAGGGCCTGGCGGTCTGGAAGGGCTCCCCCACCCCATCGTCAGCCCTGTTTAGCCAGTCCGCCCTTGCTGGGGGACCCAAAAAGTTTTTTTTCACCGGGGCCCGAGCCCGCTCTCAGCGGCCCTACTCCTGGATCACTATGCCAGTCTTACAACGTAGTCACAGACAGTCCCCTCTGATTCTTCAGTCTATCTTGTCACCCAGACAAACTGAACTTTGTGATAAAAGATTACTTAAACCTAAAATCACACCACATCAGGTTGCTCCCAGTCCCAAGAGACCAGTCATTTACCTCAGATCAATTGGTACTCCAGATCTTACGCCAAAGACAATGCTGGCAGCCAGTTCTATAATAAACTAACTAAAGTTTTATTAGCTAAGAAAAAGATGAAAATTATTGAAAGATTAAAGCAGGTAAAACATATGTAAGGTGAATCACAGTTTGTAACTCCAGATGGTGGCAGTGATGTAATAAACTGCCTGTTTCTTGAAAGTCTTTTCAGGGTACCCAGATTGTCTTTGGGGATCTCCACTTTGCATCTGGTGCACTTCCCTGTAACAGTCCAAGCAGTCCAGAGAAAAAGGATCTTTCTTTAAATCCATATTTATAGCTTCTTCACACAGAAAGCCAGTTGACAGTGTCTCTACCCACATAGGCTTTTTCTTTCATGAGAATAGGTGAGGAATGCACTTTGAGTCTCTGACCTGAGGTCATCACACACAATGGCCGTTTTGTGTTGGAATTAGCACCTTTTATGATAAAGCCCTTCATTAGCATTCTCCAAGGCCTCTTTGATATCTGATGAGTTATTTAGTTACAGGGGTATTTACAATGTAAATATTAGCTATTACATTATAACAGGAACAGATAAGTGAAAACAATGCATGTAACATCCCATTAGTTTTATTAAATTTAAAAACCCCAAATACTAATTGCTTTGATCTATACTAATACACAAGTGAATTGACCTGAATGCACTCTGACATGACCTGGTTTGCCAGCGTCACAACTGGGCTCTGCAATTATCTCTTTTCCTGAAATCTAATACCCGTCCACCGCTGTGGTCTAAGAAGCCAGTCCTTACTATGTTACGTTCCAGTGGCTCCTGGCTACTGGCATCAAACGTCCTTACTCTTATTTAGGTGCACGCAATTGGGAGGAAATAGATGCAGGATGGCTTATTTGCTGGTTAAATTATCCACTCCCTGGATTAGAAAGGTGCCTCTTTGGGTAACAAATACAAACAAGTCTCATCAATCTGAGTAAAACCCCTGGGTGTGGCTATTCTCTTCCGAAAAGGTCCATGGACTAAAATAAAAAGATAAAAACAAATCCATTCAGGAACATTAATTTTGTGGATAAGATACAGTGAACAATAAAGTATATTGCACTAACATTTCTTTCAGCTCAAAGTCGGAGTGCAGACTGCATATACATAACAATGTAAGTAAGGTTGAATAAACCCCCAAGCTTCAGATTCATATTGACATCCTATCCAACACTCCTTAACAAATGCACTTATAACCCATTGTCAGTTCTTCTAATCTACATGAACTGTCTAGTTTAAAAATCTCAGTGTTTTCTTTGGCAAGTGCAACAGGTGTTTAAATATTCTTCTATGGCAACAAATATTGGCAGCTATCATCAGGATGAAAATATACTGTTTTAAAACATGTGACCTAGTAAATATGGAGCATATGTCACTTAAAACCAGGTGAGCCAACTCTGGGCCAGGTTTGCTGTTTGTGAACATGGTACATGGGCTGGTTGAGATATTTCAAAGAGAAATACAGAACTGAGCCACACAATTTCAATTTCCCATTGAAATCAAGAGGAGGTGGTAAAATCCCCTGGTTGGCTTTGAAAATCTTAACCCAGGAGCTGACATTATGGTTTTTGATGGAGATTTCTGCAAATTTGTTAACTCAAGGGATGTAAATCCAAACAAACCAAAACCCAAACTGTCAAATTCCTCAGATCTCAAAGAACTCATTAATAATGAGAGCCATTGCAATGTAATTCATACACACTGGGGCCAATGCTGACCCTTCCTCTGTGGCAGATCCAGTGACCCAATGGGTGTGTCTACACTGCAGTATAATCCCAGTATTCAAACTCAGGCTCAAGCCTAACCCCCCTTCTGTCTATACACAAATCAGTTTAACCCAGGTCTCGGAAACTGGGCCCTGTGAGCGTGGAGAGTCTGTGCATGAGTCAAGCCAGAACCTATGGTTCAAGCCCTATTGTTTTGCAGTGTAGATGCAGCCTCACTGGACTTGTGCTCTAGGAGTATGCCAAAAGCATCCCACAATATCCTGGTCCAAGTTTTTTGTCCTTTGCACAGTCACATTTGGTGGACAGTCAAGCTTTCCCACACTGTAGCACAAACAGGGGGTTAGAGTGGCCACATTTTGGGATGTCACTTGAAAGTCTGCGGTATGGGTGGTGGTACTTGGTATAATGCAGTGTAGATGCTGGAGATTCAGATTGTGACCCAGGGTTCAACAATTCCTAACCTGTGGTCACAAATGAGTATAGACGCTAAAGCCCTACCTTAACAAACCCAGGGTCTGCCAACTGAAGTTCTACTAACCCTGGGTTTTTGTTGCAGTGTAGACATACCCAGTGTGGTTACCCTGTAGAGTGGAGGGCAGTATTTGGGGTGATTACTTGACAGCTGTGGCTGCTCCGTATATGAGATTCATAGATTATAGGACTGGAAGGGACCTCGAGAGGTCATCGAGTCCAGTCCCCTGCCCGCATGGCAGGACCAAATACTGTCTAGACCATCCCTGATAGACATTTATCTAACCTACTCTTAAATATCTCCAGAGACGGAGATTCCACAACGTCCCTAGGCAATTTGTTCCAGTGTTTAACCACCCTGACAGTTAGGAACTTTTTCCTAATGTCCAACCTAGACCTCCCTTGCTGCAGTTTAAACCCATTGTTTCTGGTTCTATCCTTAGAGGCTAAGGTGAACAAGTTCTCTCCCTCCTCCTTATGACACCCTTTTAGATACCTGAAAACTGCTATCATGTCCCCTCTCAGTCTTCTCTTTTCCAAACGAAACAAACCCAATTCTTTCAGCCTTCCTTCATAGGTCATGTTCTCAAGACCTTTAATCATTCTTGTTGCTCTTCTTTGGACCCTTTCCAATTTCTCCACATCTTTTTTAAAATGCGGCGCCCAGAACTGGACACAATACTCCAGCTGAGGCCTAACCAGAGCAGAGTAGAGCGGAAGAATGACTTCTCGTGTCTTGCTCACAACACACACCTATTAATACATCCCAGAATCATGTTTGCTTTTTTTGCAACAGCATCACACTGTTGACTCATATTTAGCTTGTGGTCCACTATAACCCCTAGATCCCTTTCTGCCGTACTCCTTCCTAGACAGTCTTTTCCCATTCTGTATGTGTGAAATTGATTTTTCCTTCCTAAGTGGAGCACTTTGCATTTGTCTTTGTTAAACTTCATCCTGTTTAACTCAGACCATTTCTCCAATTTGTCCAGATCATTTTGAATTATGACCCTGTCCTCCAAAGTAGTTGCAATCCCTCCCAGTTTGGTATCATCCGCAAACTTAATAAGCGTACTTTCTATGCCAATATCTAAGTCGTTGATGAAGATATTGAACAGAGCCGGTCCCAAAACAGACCCCTGCGGTACCCCACTCGTTACGCCTTTCCAGCAGGATTGGGAACCATTAATAACAACTCTCTGAGTACGGTTATCCAGCCAGTTATGCACCCACCTTATAGTAGCCCCATCATGCGAGACCATATCAAATGCCTTACTAAAGTCTAGGTATACCACATCCACCGCTTCACCCTTATCCACAAGGCTCGTTATCCTATCAAAGAAAGCTATCAGATTGGTTTGACATGATTTGTTCTTCACAAATCCATGCTGGCTGTTCCCTATCACCTTACCACCTTCCAAGTGTTTGCAGATGATTTCCTTAATTACTTGCTCCATTATCTTCCCTGGCACAGAAGTTAAACTAACTGGTCTGTAGTTTCCTGGGTTGTTTTTATTTCCCTTTTTATAGATGGGCACTATATTTGCCCTTTTCCAGTCTTCTGGAATCTCTCCCGTCTCCCATGACTTTCCAAAGATAATAGCTAGAGGCTCAGATACCTCCTCTATTAGCTCCTTGAGTATTCTAGGATGCATTTCATCAGGCCCGGGTGACTTGCAGGCATCTAACTTTTCTAAGTGATTTTTAACTTGTTCTTTTTTTTATTTTATCCGCTAAACCTACCCCCTTCCCATTAGTATTCACTATGTTAGGCATTCCTTCAGACTTCTTGGTGAAGACCGAAACAAAGAAGTCATTAAGCATCTCTGCCATTTCCAAGTTTCCTGTTACTGTTTCTCCCTCTTCACTAAGCAGTGGGCCTACCCTGTCTTTGGTCTTCCTCTTGCTTCTAATGTATTGATAAAAAGTCTTCTTGTTTCCTTTTATTCCCGTAGCTAGTTTGAGCTCATTTTGTGCCTTTGCCTTTCTAATCTTGCCCCTGCATTCCTGTGTTGTTTGCCTATATTCATCCTTTGTAATCTGTCCTAGTTTCCATTTTTTATATGACTCCTTTTTATTTTTTAGATCGTGCAAGATCTCGTGGTTAAGCCAAGGTGGTCTTTTGCCACATTTTCTATCTTTCCTAACCAGCGGAATAGCTTGCTTTTGGGCCCTTAATAGTGTCCCTTTGAAAAACTGCCAACTCTCCTCAGTTGTTTTTCCCCTCAGTCTTGATTCCCATGGGACCTTACCTATCAGCTCTCTGAGCTTCCCAAAATCTGCCTTCCTGAAATCCATTGTCTCTATTTTGCTGTTCTCCCTTCTACCCTTCCTTAGAATTGCAAACTCTATGATTTCATGATCACTTTCACCCAGGCTGCCTTCTACTTTCACATTCTCAACGAGTTCCTCCCTATTTGTTAAAATCAAGTCTAGAACAGCTTCCCCCCTAGTAGCTTTTTCAACCTTCTGAAATAAAAAGTTGTCTCCAATGCAGTCCAAGAATTTGTTGGATAGTCTGTGCCCCGCTGTGTTATTTTCCCAACATATATCCGGATAGTTGAAGTCCCCCATCACCACCAAATCTTGGGCTTTGGATGATTTTGTTAGTTGCTTGAAAAAAGCCTCATCCACCTCTTCCACCTGGTTAGGTGGCCTGTAGTAGACTCCTAGCATGACATCTCCCTTGTTTTTTGCCCCTTTTAGCCTAACCCAGAGACTCTCAACACTTCCGTCTCCTATGTCCATCTCTACCTCAGTCCAAGTGTGCACATTTTTAATATATAAGGCAACACCTCCTCCCTTTTTCCCCTGTCTATCCTTCCTGAGCAAGCTGTACCCATCCACACCAACATTCCAATCATGTGTATTATCCCACCAAGTTTCAGTGATGCCAACAATGTCATAGTTGTATTTATTTATTAGCACTTCCAGTTCTTCCTGCTTATTCCCCATACTTCTCGCATTTGTATATAGGCATCTAAGATACTGGTTTGATCTTTCCTCCCAGTTTTGTCCTGACTCTCCTTTCTCTCTGCCAATATAGCCCACACCCTCTCGTTTCTGACCCATCTCCCCGGTCTCCATGTTCCCCACTTACCTGTGGGCTTTGCTCACCTGTCCCCGTCGAACCTAGTTTAAAGCCCTCCTCACTAGGTTAGCCAGTCTGTGCCCGAATAGGGTCTTTCCTCTCCTCGAAAGGTGAACGCCATCTCTGCCTAGCAGTCCTTCCTCGAATAGCATCCCGTGGTCTAGGAAGCCAAAGCCCTCCTGGCGACACCATCTTCGCAGCCAGGCATTCACCTCCAGATGAAACTTAGGATCATTGGGGACTCCCTGCATGCTAGTGCACAGGTGAGAACAGGGATCCCCTGTTATCTGAATCATAGAATCATAGGACTGGAAGGGAACTTGAGTTCATCTAGTCCAGTCCCTTGCACTCATGACAGGACTAAGTATCATCTAGACCATTCCTGACAAGTGCCTGTCTAACCTGCTCTTAAAATATCCAATGATGGAGATTCCACAATCTCCCTAAGCAATCAATTCCAGTGCTTAACCACCCTGATAGTTAGGAACTTTTTCCTAATGTCCAACCTAAACTGACCTTGCTGCAATTTAAATCCATTGCTTCTTGTTCTATCCTCAGAGATTAAGAAAAACAATTTGTCTCCCTCCTCCTTGTAACAACCTTTTACATACTTGAAAACTGTTATCATGTCCCCTTTCAGTCTTTTCTTTTCCAGACTAAACAAACTCATTTTTTTTCAATCTTCCCTCATAGGTCATGTTTTCTAGACCTTTAATCATTTTTGTTGCTCTTTTCTGGACTTTCTACAATTTGTCAACATCTTTCCTGAAATGTGGAGCCCAGAACTGGACACAATACTCCCATTGAGACCTAATGAACACAGAGTAAAGCAGAAGAATTACTTCTGATGTCTTGCTTTCAACACTCTTGCTAATACATCCCAGAATGATGTTCACCTTTTTAGCAACAGTGTTACACTGTTGACTCATATTTAGCTTGTGGTCCACTATGGCCCCCAGATCCCTTTCTGCAGTACTTCTTCCTAGGCAGTCATTTCCCATTTAATATGTGTACAACTGATTGTTCCTTCCTAAATGGAGTACTTTACATTTGTCCTTATTGAATTTCATCCTATTTATTTCAGACCATTTCTCCAGTTTGTCCAAATCATTTTGAATTTTAATCCTATCCTCCAAAGTACTTGCAACCCCTCCCAGCTTGGTATCATCTGCAAACTTCATAAGTGTACTCTCTATGCCACTATCTAAATAATTTATGAAGATATTGATCTGATCCATGCGAGACCCCACTCGTTATGTCCTTCCAGCATGAATGCACCTGTTTCTTTCCTTCTTCATTCTTTAGGCTAGGACGTCTCCACTAGAGCTGTGTGTATAACAGATGTTTCAATTTCCTGGCACTTCCATATAATTGAAAAGATATTTTCTTTCCAGTTGAATTGAAAATGAAAAATTTCCAAATTTTTTGGTGAATCAAAAAGTCGAAAAAATTGTGTTGGTCAAATGAAGTATCCCATTTTGATTTTGAGCTTTTAAAAACATTTTAGTTTTCTTTTAATTTTATTTTTAAATAATGAAATAAAAATTACTTCAAATGGAAACAATCAAAACATTTAATTGTTAAAATGTCAATTTCAATATTTGTGGGATTCTTCTTTATTTGTAGTTTCTTTTTGTTTTCCAACCAAAACAAATCAGCATAGCCAACACAAATGTATAAAATGTTTCAATGTCACTTAATCTGCATTTGTTACTGAAAATTCAGTATGAAAAAAATCATCTAGCTCTAGCCTCTACTTCTGTTCCCCCATATGCCCCCATTGCCTCCCTAGCCACTCGGGCATAGCATGTGGCCTATGGTTCTCTGGCTACCCTAGTATACTATAATTGTCCGGCTATCCCAAAAGAAGGACATGAGATATTACATATGATTTTAATCAGGTCACAACTTTATTATGAGATGTTTGGGACTACCTGACAGATAAAAGCGTGCAGTGCAGGTCACCCTATTAAACTTTGTAAGATCTGTAATGCTGCCGAAACAACCTCAGACACATTGCCTTGACCACTTGCATCAAATCCCTGCTGACTGTCCCACCAGCAACCGCAGACAGCTCACTTGCATGGGTGTTTTCTTCACCCAATCCCACTCCCCCCCTTCAGTCAAGGGCTGCCCTTGGTAATTAAATCCAATTCTTTGGGCTCCACCTGCCCCTCACCCTTGTTGTGAGGATCCTGCCCCTAGCTCACCACTGGCCCCCACAACCCCACTCCATCTGCTCTGCACAGAGCTTCCTGTCCCAGTGAGACCAACCTTGAGGGAGAAGCAAAATTCCCTCCTGCTGTCCTCTGCCCACAGCAGGAAAAACCTGAAACCTACTCCTCTACCCACAGCACAGCTGATATGAGAGGGAGCCGCACTCCCCCACATCCCCCTCCATGTCTCTATACCCAGGGACCGAATCTGGAATCAGGCTGCCTTGCTAGCCAACTCCCTTTCCCCTCCTGGAGCTACTCTCCTCTGCCTGCCTCGCTCTACCTGAACCAGGGGAAGTGGGAAAGCAACCTTCCCCGTCTCTGTTCTCACCAAGCGGAGCCATATAAATAAATATAAATAATAATTAATGGAGATATCCTATCTCCTAGGACTGGAAGGGACCTTGAAAGGTCATCGAGTCCAGCCCCCTGCCTTCACTAGCAGGACCATGCTGAGACAGGCTGAAGTCCTCTGTTCCCTGCTGCTGCCTCAGCCTGCTCCATGTGAAAGGGGGCTTCACCGCATGTGCTGCCCCTTTTAAACCCTTCTGCCCATCTGGATTCCATGGGATGAGTTAGTGTTGCCCTTTGTCCCTTTTGCAGCAATTTGACATCTGTCTCTGCCCTCCCCAGCCATAAAGCACTGCTCCCTTAATTAGGCCAGCCAGACAAATCCCCCCACCCCCACACACTTAAAGGTGTGGTGCAGTAATTTGAAGTACTATCTTAGTATAGGAAATTGTTTTTGAATTTCACTACCCAAGATCCTTAACGAAGGGTCTGTGTTTGAAAAGTTAAGACTTATCATTATTGGCTGAAACCTCAAAAACTCTGTATTGGTGACTGGAGGAACGAAACAGAAGATCTTCACTTGGAAGAGACATCACTGAAGATTGAAGAGACATTGATACTATAATAAGTGCTAATCAGGGCTTTGTTTAAAGTTTGCATAAAGGAATATATTTCTGACCACTGAAAATGAATAGGAATCCCATGACAGTACATTTTTGGATTTGTCAGCTCTTGTATTGTGTAAAACTGTATTAATCTGTCTTAAAATATAGCTAACCCTAGTCAGGAGGAAGCAGGGAACCCAGGGAATTGTGGAAAGAAGGTGAGAGACAATGGAGGGGGAATAGTGAGATGTGTGTGCCATTGTTTAATATGAAAGACACAGTGAATGTTATACTGGTACAATCTATCTTGTTCACAAAGAGCTAAACAGAGCAGCTATTATTTATATGGTCTCTGTTTGGTTCCTTTCTCTGGCACGTTCTGCATACTTTCCTTTTTTCACATGTAAATCAAATATAATGTTGTTTTGGATGCATTGCTTTGCTACACTTCTTGTGTGGTCAGTCTCTGAACAATAATTTAAGACCAGGATACTTAACATGCTTAAAACTGCCTTCACCAAGCAAGAGAGAAAAGGTGGGTAAGGTAATATCTTTTACTGGACCAACTTCTGTTTGTGAGAGAGACAAGTTTTCACAGAGTTCTCCATAAGCTCGAAATCTTGTCTTTTTCACAGTAGAAGTTGGTCAAATAAAAGATATGACCTCACACTCCTTGTCTCTCTAATATCCTGGCATCAAAATGGATACAACAACACCGTATTCCCTAAACAAGGACACTCCACCAGAGGAGTAGATCACATCATGGAATGGGCCACCCTAATACCCTGAGAAAAACTACTTCAATGGGGGGGAGGGGAGGAAGACATTGACCACACACTGCTAGTTATCATCTGCCACTGCACACTGAAACCCATACAAGGTATCATCAAAGAATTTCAACCCATATTTGATGGGGACCACACCCTGAAATAAATCTTTCCTGAACCTCCTCTATGCCCTTTGAACAACACCCCAATCTCACCAAGCAAGCTCCCCACAGACCAGGACATGCCAACTCTAGAGCGACACTGGTCCTGACAGAACAACAGTTGCAAAACCTGCAGATCATATCTCCACTGCTTCAATGATCAATACCCCCCACAACACACCTTTCAAGACCCCTGGGACTTACACATGCCTATCAACACCTGTGGTGTGCCTCAGATACATCAAATGCCCCCAAAAGTATGTGGGTAGAACTAGAAAACCGATACATTACCAAATGAACTCACACAGAAAAATGATGATAGAAAAAAAAACCCTATTATCCTTGGTCAAACCCTTTTCCACAAAATGATCACTCCATAGCTGACATCTCAGTCCTCATCCTGAAAGGAAACCTGCACAACACCTTCAAAAGACAAGCATGGGAGCTTAAATCATTACTTTTAAACACCAAAAATCCTGGACTTAGTAGAGACACTGGTTTTATGTCTCATTAAACAATCTGTAACCCATTAACTCTCATTTGTCTTATAACTGCAGAGTGCCATTTCATCTTGAATGGTTCTGTAAAATATGTGTTAACTCTTCATGCTTAACAATCTGTTCCAGCTTTTATTTAGCAGTGACATTCTGACTTACCCTTTCCACAACCTGAAGAAGAGCTCTTTGGAGCTGAAAAGCTCATCTCTCTCACCAATGGAACTTCGTCCAATAAAAGATAGTACCTCATCTACTTTGTCTCCATTGACTTTCAGCAGTTTATCCCATTTTGTAACTGGGGCACTGAAAGAGAAGGACAGAGTTAAGTTTGTTTGTTTGCCTTACTTATACTGTTACATACCTTAAAATATTTGGATTTCATTATAACCATATCTCTGGAATTCCTTTGGTCATGTTTGTTGTGGGATAACTACAGCACCCTTGTAACTTTCTTACTCTCAAAGTTACTGACATGTAGTCTCAACCTTAACTCCATTTTAATATAGGTTGTTGCCTGGGAATAATCAGGGCTCAGGAAACAAACCCAGAGGATGTTTTATATCTTGTTCTTGTTGATTGCCAGTGATTCTTTGAGTGTCTTCCATGCTTCATTTTTGAATGTTAGGATGTATCTATGCAAACATCTGTAAATCCTCAAGCCATTCTGCTTCAGGCCCAGTTCTACTCTTATTGCAATTGTCGGCAAATCTCCCACTGACTTCAAGGGGAGAGGAATTACGTCCTTCATGTTGGTAAAGAGCCATGCACACTTATGCTACAGTATATGCTACAGTATAAAACAAATAAACATAAAATTCTAAATACACAACTGACACACTTTGTATCTGAAGATACTAGCTTCTCTGATGCCCTCACTGTTATTGTTTCCTCCTATTATGGTATATAATTACTCCCTAAGATCAATCTCTCATTCAAATCACTGACATCAATAGGAGCAGGACTGAGCCCCAATTGTGAGAAATGTTGTATAAAACCCATTACTGCCCTGCCCTACTTTAATGTAAGTTTAAATACCTCCTCCATCTTGTACTTGACACTAACTTTAAAATTATCATTTAGCACTTATCTTCCCAAGAAAAGGAATGTATTGTGGTTTCTTTAACCTTTTTAAATAACCCAGATCATTGTATTTGTCTGGTTGTTCTCTGCTGTACCTTCTTCATTTTTATAATATCCTTTAATAATAAGGTGACTCAATATGGACTTTGAAGCTTCACTAGTCTCTTACACAATGTTACAATATATTTTTTCCTCGAAAAAAATCAGTAGCATGGATCGAATTAGTTCCTACAAATATTAGCTCAATTTGTTTTGATTTCTATCCGTTACTATGGTGGCAGTACTAATGCATGTCAGCAAACATGAATACGATTTATTTAATCCTTTACTTCACTAGGCTGAAGAGTAGTATCTAGAATACTTAATTTCAAGTCAACATTGGTATAATTGATTCAAACAGTTATCAGCTCAATCTACCTAAGATGAAACAGTACATATTCACTTAAAACGCCAGTTGGCTTTAATAAATTATTTGCATTGTTATTTTAACCAAGATGTATTTGTATGCTCTCCATTTTGTCACCATATTAGTAAACACCTCTAACAAAAGTGTTCAGTATGCCCATTCCTAGGACTTCTACAAACAGGATTCAAATATCAAAGTAAGACCAAACAAGAACAAAAGCTGCTATGCAACACCCTGTGGGTGCCCTGTGACATGGGAATCAGAAGTCAGAATGGGAAGGACCATGCTTTTGTTTAGTCCTCCTCCTCCTTTCTTTTGGAAGGGTAAAATACTTTTTTTCAGAATGTGTATCCAGAAATGCTTCATCTAGCACCTGTGGGCAAATTCATGTCACTTAGTGGCCTCTCCCCACTCGCACTGAGATGCCTAGCACTATATGGTGCTAGGAGAAGAAAGTTCCTGTGTGTTCTGCTGGGACCTAGATTGTATATGACCCCTGCCTGAGCACAGAAGGCTCTTCTACTCACTCTTCTCTTGCACCATCTACAAGGACCAAGCACAGTCTGGCTCTCAGTTAGTTGTGTCCCTCGATGCATGTGTACAACATAAGTAATCTCCTAAGCATCTTTTTCATGACTAAATCTATGTAGCCCATTAGGACTTCCTACAGTACATACCATTTCATCTTCAGATTAAGTCTCGTAGCCCTGGTTACTCCAGATGGCTTTTTCCTCCCTAATTCTTAGGTAACAGAGTCCACAACTTGTCAAATACATCCCAATGAGTGCAGTACAGTAGAATCTCTTTTGAATTAAATACAATTCCTCCAATTGCTTTTCTTGCTGCTGATACACTTTAAACCTCCATTCTGATAGTACAAACTTCTAGGTTCCTTCATGCTTTTACTTCTTTCAGTTCAATTCCTTTCATGGTGTATTGTCTTTGCTATTACTGCTGCCCAAATCAATGGCTTTACCCTTTGAGACTGAACTCCGTTTGTCACATTTTCTTTTGCAGCACTTCCTCAATCTATGTAGGACAATCTGTAATATGTGGCCTTCCTCAGCTCTTATAATTGCTCCTCCTATCTTGGTGTCATCACTAAAGAGGTGATGTACCAGCTTCGAAATCATTTTTGTATAAAAGTGTTAAATAAAATTACTGCCAGTACTCAGCTTTGCAGGACCTCACTTGAGACAGCTAATTATAGCACTTTTCCCCTCCAGCCAGCTTTCCATCAAGGACTTCATCCTAACATTCATACTCATACTTTTGACCTTTTAGATTAGCCTCCTGTGTGGCACTTTAACAAATGCCTTTACTAAAATCCATAGATCACATTCACCTCTTTTCCATTATTTTTTTGTCAGCCTTTCAAAGAACTCCATCAGATTTATCTGACAAACCCTGTCCTTTGTAAACCCATGTTGGAAATCAATTGATATTCTTGTTTCCTGTTCTCTTCCAAGCTGCTGGTCATTTGATCGCTTACTATAGATTCTAAAACCTTCTCTGATGTTGACATTAGTCTCACCAGTCTATAATTAGATATACCATTACAGTTTTTCCTCTTTTCCAAAACAGAATGCTGCACAACAAAGCACAATAAAATTTTCATAAAGATGTAATATATTCACATACATAGAAGAGCAAAATCCAAATGATATCAGAAATATAATAATCCAAAAACAAACAAAAAAATACATCATCTCCGTGAATTCCTTTCTTTATCGTTCAAATGAAAAGAGGCCTTTTCAAGGTTAGCCAGGCCTGTAACTGTATGTCTGTAGTCTACAACTCTCAACATTCAAGATGCTTCCCGTGTTAATAAAATAAACCATTTTAGTCACTAAGCTTGATTATAACAAGACTATGCTTCTTTGGCTAAATTTCCAATCTATGGTGCAACAGGCAAGCTGAAAAAATTGCATGTATCTGTTTTGCTCACAAACCTGTGTAAACTCTTTGTATAATTATCTCATTTGGCATTTGGGGTCACTTTGTAGAACAAATACAGATTCTACAGTACTTGTAACTAAAACATTAACATTTACCACACAGTGGTATTTGAGGTACTCCAGATATTTCTACCTTGATAATAGGGTAATAATATCATGCCTTCACTTTTCACTCTGGTTACTGCATTTCCTTTTGCAGGTTTAAGAGATTAGCCGTTATAGAGCAACGGCCCTTGATGCACACTGAAATGATATTCTCTGCTCCACCCACGACCTGGACTCTCTACATATTGAATCTGGGCTACTCTGGGGGGGGAAAAAGCCTTACCCATTCTGCATTATTTTGTAGTGTTTACTGCACTTGGGGCAGAGGAATTAGCCCTACAAATAATCCTTGCTACAAAGTTCTTGCAAAGAGCACTTGCCAGGGAAAATCATGTGCATCCATTTGCATAACATAATTAATTTGCCAAGGTTTCACACTACATCTTTTTTTATAAGTCATCAATTTTAAAATATCTCGAACTGTCTTCACTGAACTGATCTGAAAATGTATTGTTTGAATAGGGAGTGTCAGCTCAGTTCCGGAGGATTTGAAATGCATATATCTCAATATGATAGCTTCTGAATGGAAGGATCTTGTATAACAATCTGGATTAGCAACACTCTAAATTACTCCAGTACCTTGGCAATCAGGTCAGCATTTTCATGAATTAAAACTAACTATTTAACTTTACAATGATCGTACATTTTTTCTGTGTTTCCCTAATGCTTATAAGCCAACGGCAAAGATTAATGTTATCCCTCTCCATTTTGACAGCTGCTCTAATTCAGCCCCTCCAGGAGGTGTGTGGACCTGATGGTGTGGAAATAAGAGACCTAGACCATCATTTTCCAAACTGGATGACTAAAGTTACATTGGAGTCTTATGCCCATATTTAGGTATCTAAATAAGTGGCTTGATTTTTCAAAAGTGCTGAGCAGCTTCCCTCTGCCCCTAACTGCACCACTCCACACAGGGAGCCTCCATCAAACTTGGGGGACCTTTGCAGCCATGAATGTGAGACTGAATTTTCTCCGTTCTGCATAATACGTTAAGGAAAGTGCAGTAGATGGTTAAATTTGAGAAAAAAATGGCCCAAATTCTGACATAAATGGGTGTAAATTTCATTGACTTCAGTGTTGTTGCATTATTTACATTAAGGCCCAGATCCTCAAGTATATTTAGGCACCTAATTCCTCACTAGGAGTTAGGCACCTAAATATATTTGAGGTTCTGGGCCTGAGTCTGAATTGACCCATAATCTGACCTGCATTCCTGAAAAGGATCATGAAGAAGCAACACTGGTATTTAGTGGGCTTGCTCCAGCACCGCTAAAGTAATGGGAGTTTTGTGATTGACTTTAATGGTAGGAAGTTCATATCTTATATCTAATTTCAAATAGGAAAGAAAAATAGTTCAAGTGATGGTCTGATCTCCTATATGGAATGGGTAGTGATTTGTCTTTAATGTCAAATGGAATTAATTTGCATCAGTCTGCTATCAATATTAAAATTCAAGAGATTACTATATAGGGGATATCTACTGAACCAAAGAAATTTAATAAATAAATCAAGCCAGAATGCTATTTAGTCACAATTATACAACTGAAATTAGATTACTCATGATCATTGTGTAATTTCTGTTGATTTTTGAAGAGAGAGGCAATCACCCCAACTTGTAGCGTTCAGCATAGAGTCCAGTTCTGCCACCTTTATTGTTGCTGTGTAGCACCTAACTCGGCAAACTGATACCTTCATTTCCCTGAAATTGCTTGCACATAAGGTACTGCTCAAAGAGAATGAAAGTAGCAGAATCCAATCCAAAATTATGAGGAACTTCATTTTCTTCCATGCCCAACATCTCATGATCTCTTCTGTGCTGTGTTTCAGAGTAGCAGCCGTGTTAGTCTGTATCCGCAAAAAGAAGAACAGGAGTACTTGTGGCACCTTAGAGACTAACAAATTTATTAGAGCATAAGCTTTCGTGGACTACAGCCCACTTCTTCGGATGCATACCTACATGCTAATTTATGATCAATACACTATTAATAGGAATGGATAGTTAAGGGTTATAAACCAAATCTATGGTCAGGTAAGAAAGAGCACACGGTTTAACAGAACTTAACCTTGATCTCTGAGACACACGTGATGGGAAAAAATATCACACACACGCCATACTATATAAGGGATAGGAGGAAATGTTTGGTTTAAAATTAAAAGAACAGAAATGCAATATATAACTTAAATAGGTCTAAGATTTTAAAGAAGAGGTATATCTGAAGACATATCCTTTTTGCAGTCTTCTCCTGTCACTCACATACTGTCTATGAGAGAGCATGACATGGGATGTACAGCTAGTATTTGGCAGTATAATGTCTACATTAGTCACTGATGTGCTCTCTTGTAATAAAGCATACGGTGACACTTTTTAACTTAATCTACTGCCTGTTGACTGGGCACAATGACCTGACAGATGGATGCAAGCATAGGCATGCCAAAGAATCAAAGCCTGTATTAAGTTTGAACATACATCCTGGGTTTGCATCCAAAAACATCAAAACAGCAGCCTATACACAACCTAGGCATCTAAGTATTTGAGTCTGCGACTTCAGATCAGATCAACTTTCCCTAGGTAAGGATGTATTATTATAACCTCCACAACCATCCAATTAGTCACAAGAGACATCTAGTGACTGGGAAATCTTCATGCTTAACAGCTCAGCCAATTGAAGCAGATTTGCCTATGCGAGCCACGTGTAATTTCTACTACACAGCCAATATGCTTTTTGTGCCAGGGGCAACCATTTACAAAATATTTGTGCAGTGCCTAGCACAATGGGTCCTTGCTCTGGTTCTAGTCTCTATGTGCTATTGTAATACACAGAATAAATAATATATTAGTGCAAGTTATTTTATCAATTATTTATCAAAAGTGTTTAGCTTTTGAATATTACCTGTACTGAGTAATTAAAATCAATAAACCACCTTGTCTTAGCAATATATTGTGTTAGAAACAGAACATACTGTAATAATGTACAGACTATTTAAACTATACTTTTTCAGTAAGGTATTGACATTATTTGTTCAGATTTCTATTTTGCTCTGTTCTATTTTGGTTTAGTATAACAGTAATGAACTGTTTTAGATGTGTTAAAAGCCCCAAAGAACCTGAGGCAAATTGAAAAAATAGAGCAAGTATAGAAAAAAAAATTCCTCCTTTTTATAGATCATATTGTTGTACTTTGCAAGAATACAATGCAGCTTAAAGACAGTAGTGTCAAAGGTGCTGTAAAATGAGCCATGTATGCTGGTCACACATCGGACTGCTAAACTGATGAGCCTAAGTCATAAAGACAGCCATGCTGTTGCAGTGCAAGTCTGCAACTCAACACTTATCACAAATATGACAACCTAATTGTAAAATTTCACCCACTTGTAGAACCCTAGGGAAAACGTCTTATGGAAAAGGGCCATGGTTTTTAGTAGAAATCAGATGGGTAAAATAATTTATCAATATTCATGTACATTAAGAAACTAATAACTCTCTTATAAGTCTGAACAACTCATAGGTAATTTAATTAGTAATAACTACTAGGGAGTCTAATCCTTAAAGGTAAAAACTAAGCTATTCAGAGAACCTGGCTTAAATCTTAATACAAACAAATGATGTCTATAGAGCTGAAGAACCAAACAGTTCATAAGCATTTGGTTACACTGACAGCATTGTGATTTGTGCCTTCCAAAACAGATTAGACAAAGTAGAAAATGTAGCACATGGTGCAGTAATCTGTGGTGGCTAGGAATGCACATAAACAAAGGCAAATTATCCAACATAAGGGGTAATATGTAGAGTGTGCAGCAAACCTATTTGTTCAGCAAATATGTGCCAGTGTGAAAATAACACCAAAAATGAATACTGGATTTGACATTTTTTTGCTGTTATTCATCAAATTATCCAACAAATAAGGGCAACGTTTGTTAATTTGTGTTCAGATGACTCCAGGGCTGCTCTAAGTGTAGAAAGCTCAGGATTCCACTGAGGCGACCATATGCACATTCATTAAAAGAACAAATACAGATTCATGTGATCCAGATTTCTGAAAGGTCCATGTAGGATACTCTGGGAAGAGATTGGTAGTGACAGTCAGAAAGCAAAGACTGTGATATGTTACTTTAATGAAACACTGCCACATTTAAACCAGAAGTGGCATGCAATGTTACTGGAAGGAGTGGAGGAAAATCAGGGACAAAACTAATGCACAGGAGAAAATATAAACGTGTACCTTTACGAGACTAGCTCCATTGTGTATGGATGCTCTGGACACCCCTAGTGTCCTACAGAGGGCTCCGCCATCTCTCATGCATACATAACATCTGGGGTCATCCGTGGTGATGGAGAAAGAGATAGAAATTTGCACCACGTCAGCTGAATGCTAAGTGGTTTCAGGTCTGTCATGGCAGACGTGTCACTTGTGAAGTGTCTAGATGTGGAGTTTGGGTTAAAGATTTATCAGGCTGCCAGAGCAGGTTTATTCTTCAGTAGGTGGAAGGAAGACTGAGAGATGGCTGCAGCCAGTAGTAGGTGTAGCCCTGAAAACTATATCCAGGGGGAAGACAAACACTTTTTTTTGTCATTTTTAGTCATGGGTGTCATGAGAAAATTGACTGAAAAGGTGAGGGTGTGGGCTGAATCCTACTGATCAAGTTAAGGATCCATGACATCATTCTGAGCACAAAAAAATCCACTCTGCTTCTATCCTTTAGAAGTCTTGATGAAAATACTCCACTGAAAAATAAGGTGGTGTGGGAGGGAGGGAGTTAGTCTCTGGCTTATAATCCTGAATCAATCTAGTAATTATTTTAAAATACAATATTGAGGAGTGAATGGTTCAGGAAACTGATAACAGTGTAATGAACTTTTCACTACTATGTCAACTGTCTGAATCCAACCTAGGTCATTTTGTGTTTTGTAGAGGATTGACTCCTGCTAGTTGTCGAGGAGGAGGGAGGAAAGCAACTCAATAATTATATGTGTTTAATTTTTATATTTATATAAATCCTAATTAATTAGTTAACTGAAATAACAGACTTACCATCTGCCCATCCAGGGTCCAGTCTAATTGCTAGCATACAGTTATGACCAACCCACCTCCCACATAGTTGGCATTTTGTGGTGCATTTGGTAGCAGTCTTAACAGAGAAGCCAAGCTCTGAATGCTTTCAGAATGAACCAAAAAATATGAACCTTAAGATTGAGTTGAGCTACATCAATAGCATGGTGAAGCTTGCAGTGCTGCCCATTCATTGGTTGTGGATAAAATGAAGATTCCATGTATGTGGGCTGTCAAGTTTCACAAGCCCTATGTTTAATGTATTATCATAATGTACCTATTACATGACAATAGTTCCTAAAGTATAACTAGCTTCATAAACAGAAGGGAAAATATAATTCCTAACTCCAAAACATTACTTCCAATCCTGCAATTCAAAGCTGAAAAAGGACCACTGGGGGTCCACATGGTATCCCACTGAAGCCCACCCACAGGCTACTCAGTACAGGGATGGGGCCTTAAAAAGACAAAGGGTGAGACCCTCAACTTGGGCAAATTGTTGTAGCTCAGTTGAAGTCACTGGATCTATAACAATTGACACTAGCTGAGAGTCTGGGCCAAAGGCAGATGAAGTCTGTCTGGGAAAGGGCTACAGGGATACATATAGGACAAGGATCAGGGTGATGATAAACATAAATAATGACTAGGGCTGTCAAGCAATTAAAAAAATAATCACGATTAAGGCTGAAAGTTTGTCATGGAAGTCACGGATTCCATGACTTTCTATGACCTCCTTGACTTCTGCAGGCCACTGTGCCCCCCTCCCAGCAGCAGCAGGAGTTTGGGTGTGGGAGGCAGGGCTGGCTCCAGCATTTCTGCCGCCCCAAGCGATCGCCAGCAGCAAAAAAAAAAAAAAAAGCCGTGATTGGCGGCAGCAGTTCAGCGGCAGGTCCTTTGCTCCTAGAGGGAGTGAGGGACCTGCCGCCCCCGAATTGCCATATTGTGCATATGCGGCACACCCAGGCCGCTCTACCCCCGAGCACCCACAGCACCCCTGAGCCGCCCGCCCTCCAAGATTTAGTCAGGCATATATAGTAGAAGTCATGGACAGGTCACGGGCTGTGAATTTTTGTTTACTTCCCATGACCTGTCCATGACTTTTACTAAAAATACCTGTGACTAAAATATAGCCTTAATTGCAATTAGTTACACTGGTAAACAATAATAGAAAATAATTTATTTAAATATTTTTGCATGTTTTCTACACTTTCAAATATATTGATTTTAATTACAATACAGAATACAAAGTGTACAGTGCTCACTTTATATTAATTTTTTTTACAAATACTTACACTTTAAAAATGAAAAGGGAAATAGTATTTTTCAATTAATTTCATACAAGTAGTGTAGTGCAATCTTTTTGTCATGAAAGTTGAACTTAAAAACGTAGAATTATGTACAAAAATAACTGCACGTAAAATTAAAACAATGTAAAAGTTTAGCACATCTGGCACATAAATATCTTGTGACATGTCTTACAAAAGTGCCATGTGAATGCCTGTTCTCACTTTCAGGTGACATTGTACATAAGAAGTGGGCAGCATTATCTCCCACAAATGTAAACAAATCCGTTTGTCTCTGCGATTGGCTGAACAAGAATTAGGACTGAATGGACTTGTAGGCACTAAAGATTTACAGTGTTTTGTTTTTGAGTGCAGTTTTGTAACAAAAAATCGATATTTGTAAACTGCACTTTCATGATAAAGAGATTGCTCTACAATACTCGTATGAGGTGAATTAAAAATATTATTTCTTTTATCATTTTTACAGTGCAAATATTTGTAAGAAAAATAATAATATAAAGTGAGCACTGTACAATTTATATTCTGTGTTGTAATTGAAATAAATATATTTGAAAATGTAGAAAAAACATCCACAAATATTTAATAAATTTCAATTGGTATTCTATTGTTTAACAGTGCAATTAAAACAGTGATTAATCACGATTAATTTTTTAAATCACAATTAACTTTTTTGAGTTAATCGCATGTGTTAACTGTGATTAATTGACAGCCCTAATCATGACACATTGTTTTTTTTCTAAATAAACTAGTGTCTAGCAAATTGTATGAGTTACTTAACTAAAGGAGGAAAATATTTTATTTCCTAGTATCATTCTACTGTATTCATTTACAATGGCTGGCAGCTTGAGTTCTGTCAGGGGATGGTCCCAGTATTTGGCACCTGCTCAGTCTAATCATTATTCATGCCTTTCATGCTCTGTGGCATTAACTCTATGGAACATAAATAGGGCCCTATCAAATTCACGGTCCATTTTGGTCAATTTCATGGTCAAAGGATTTCAAAAATAATAAATTTCATAATTTCAGCTATTTAAATCTGAAATTTCACAGTGTTGTAAGTGTAGGGATCCTGACCCAAAAATGAGTTGGGGGAGGGGGGGTCGCAAGGTTGCTGTAGAGGGGGTTATGGTACTGCTACTCTTACTTCTGCACTGCTGCTGGCGGCAGCGCTGCCTTCAGAGCTGGGCAGATGGAGATCAGTGGCTTCTGGCCGGGAGTCCAGCACTGAAGGCAGAGCCACCAGCAGCAGCAGCACAGAAATAAGGATAGCATGGTATGGTATTGCCACCCTTATTTCTGTGCTGCTACCTACAGATTTGAGCCCTCAGTCAGCAGCTGCCATTCTCCTGCTGTCCGGCTCTGAAGGCAGCAACGCAGAAGTAAGGATGGCATGGTTCCTGACCAACAGCCACTGATCTCCGGCCACCTAACTCTGAAGGCAGCACAGAAGTAAGGGTGGCAATATCACAACCCTCCTAAAATAACCTTGTGACCCCACCCACCCACAACTCCCTTTTGGGTCAGGACCCCCAATTTGAGTAACACTGGTCTCCCCTGTGAAATCTGTATAGTATAGGGTAAAAGCATACAAAAGACCAGATTTCACAAAGGGAAGATCAGATTTCACAGTTTGTGATGCATTTTTCATAGCCATGAATTTGGTAGGGCCCTAAACATAAAACAGGCTGTCAGTTTGTGGATGCAGAGTACATTTGCTCCAGCTTTAGACTGATTTGAATGCCTGTCTAAAAAATTTCTTAAGAGAATACAAAAGGAAATATTTTGTCCTGTCTAATTATTAGCATGATTTCTGATTTGCTATTTGACTCTGATACATGAACCTTTACATCTAGAAGATTAAAGTGTTCCACTGCTGGAATGGTTTTTGATGAGGTAGAACCAGAAGTCTGTAAATCCATTCCCATGATTTCAGTTAGCTTATAAGCTTCAAGATCCTTGACCCCCTAAATATTTCAGGCAGAATAAAGGTGCTGCAATTCTAACAGATGATGCATCACAGAATAACATGAAACAAAATAACGAATAGAGCCATTAATGCCTGTACCGTAGGAATGCATCTAGTATATGACTCAATGTGCACTCAGTATTGAGCTACAGGAAGAGTATAAGTAATATTGTATAGAAATTGCAACTAAACTTCCTTCCTGTGTGAAATGTAATCCACTAACGTTCCCTATAACATTGACTTTATTATAAGCAATTTATCAGAAAACACTAATTTCAAAGTATCTATTATATCCTTGTTAAGCCTTTTATATTATCTTATTACTCATATCCTTTCCCCGTCATTAACTTCATGGATTATTCCCCCCCTTTAATTCTTTTCGTGAAATTTCAGTCAAAGAACATGTACACACGGTATTAGAGGAAGTGCTGCATAGCCTTTTTCTTTATCCTCTCTCAAATATTTCCCAGAACGTTAGTAGGGCTTCATTGCTATAGAATCTATCTTTCTCGCTGGCTCAAAATTTAGACTAAACATGTTTTCTCCCCAGGAGGCTAAGTAAATATATGCAAAAGATGGTGGTACAGTTGGTGGGCTATACCCTTTGGGTGGCTATACGTATCAATGTGCACTTTCCTCTAAGGATAGATTCAAAGCAAAACAGCACTATGGTATCTAGTCTCCACTTATTTTGCATTCAAATTTCAAAGTTAATGGAAGTTCCGTGTTTGTTTAGACCCAGATGATGATAAGCATGTCCTGTTTGTACTAGAAAGGAACACCGGTATGATTGATCAAAGAAAATTATTGAGCTAAAAGGAAATAGATTTATAATTTTATACCAACCTTACTTGAAAAAAATATAGGGTAAGATACTCTCCTGCAACAAAGATCTGCTAGATGCAGGATGGCACTTCAGGGAGCTTGTTACAGCTTCCTGGTTTTCATGGCCAAATGGTTCTAAGTTATATCAAACAGTTCTAAGTTCACTATCATAGGGTACATATTCTCCTGGACATGCAGGAAGAAAGACAAGAAGCAAGAGAAGTGGTTTAATTAGGCCACAACTTTATGAACTTAACTTCTTTGGAGATTATCTGGCAGTAACTTGTACAGTGCAGGTCATGATTTCTTCCTTAATTGTTTCCACCTATTTGGGGAAGGCAACCATCCGTCCTCCACCCCTCCAAGCTTGGTTTCAGCCAATTGCTGGGACTTCACCACCTTCCCCTCATAGGAGGGTGTGTCATTTTCAGGGTTTCCTCTGGGGTACAGAGTAAATCACTAATACCTACTTATAGCACAAGAGGTTGTTGCTTTTTCCCACTTGTGAAATGTGCCCCAAACTACGGGCTACTGGCAACACAAATCAATAATCTGGGCTTTACAAGCCTGGCTCTTTCCCTCTGCAGCTAGCAATTTGCGCACCGTCGCCCTTTGTTTCCCTAGGTGAATCCTCAGGGCAGAGCAGAGCAGAGCAGAGATAACCTAAAGATAACCTAAAATCTATAGAACTAGTTAGCCCCAGAGTGCTGTTCTAGCTCTGGGGCCCAGATCCCTTCAATCTCTACATGCCACTTCATTATAAGTGCCCAGTCCTTCAACTTCTTGACACCCACACTAGACACAGATCCACTTCCTCCATGGATGTAATGGTCCCCAGTTCACTAGTGTCAGGGCCAGGGCATAGGTGATCAGGCCTGGTAGTCAGAGCCAGTCAGGTACCAGGATTCAAACCAGGGATCAGAGCCAGAATCAGAAATAGGGATCAAGCAAGAGTCAGGTCTGGTGCAGCACCCAATCAGAAAGTCTATCAATTACTTGGACAACTTCCTGTGCCTCCTTCTGGCTTAAATAGTAAAAATGAATGATATATTCGTTTTGATCCTGGACATGCACCGGAGGGAGGGATGATTGGGAGTAGTGAAGGACTGGGTTTATCCAGATGGACTAAGGTAGGTGGACATTGAAGATGACTAGATTGATTTGGCAGTGAATTTAGTAGGGGCCAAAGAACTTGTACTCTAGTTTGTGGGATGGCCTATGCATGTGTATGTGTTTGGTTGAGATCCAAATATTCTGGTCCACAGAGAATACAGGGTCTTGCTGCTGACGTTGATCTGTATAGCGTTGGAACTTCTCTTACCATCTTTCAGCTGGGTTTTCAGGTCCTCTTTGGTCTGGCATATCAGTTGTACCCAGATTGCAGCTGAGGACTTTTCACGTAAAGGCATGTTCTGTGTTGTTGTACACAAACTCTTCTAAGGGTAGTAGAGAAGACCAATCATTCTGGTGATAATTTATACAGCACCAGAGATACTGGTCCAGATTTTTATTTGTTCTCCCCATTTGGCCATTTATATGGGAGCAGTAGGTGGATGAGTGGCTGGAACATTAGGTTGGCCTCCCACCAGAAACAGCAGACAACTTGTGGGCTATGATTGGAGATGGAAGACCAGGATGGTGAACAACTTGGCCCACCCAGAGACAGGAGGAGAGCAGGCCGATTCAGCAAACAAAGTGGACCATCTTGGAGAAGTGGTCTACAACAGTCAGGATTCCCGTAAATCAGTTGGATTCAGGTAATTCCACTATGAAGTCTAGGGAGATAACTGCTCAGAGTCTGAATGGTACCTCATGGTTCTTTATCATGTGGCATGCTGGCACAGGTTACAGAATACGATATTGGTCTGTATTAAGTATCAGAGGGGTAGCCATGTTAGTCTGTATCCACAAAAACAACAAGTATGCATCCGAAGAAGTGGGCTGTAGTCCACGAAAGCTTATGCTCTAATAAATTTGTTAGTCTCTAAGGTGCCACAAGTACTCCTGTTCTTCTTTTTGCGGATACAGACTAACACGGCTGCTACTCTAAAAACAACAAGGAGTCCGGTGGCACCTTAAAGACTAACAGATTTATTTGGGCATAAGCTTTCATGGGTAAAAAGCTTTCGTGGGAAGAAGTGGCTTTTTTACCCACAAAAGCTTATGCCCAAATAAATCTGTTAGTCTTTAAGGTGCCACTGGATTCCTCGTTGCTTTTATACATCTGTATTGTGACTTGCATGAGGTCGTCTTTTCCTTGCCACGCAGTGCATGGTCAAATGCATCATCTCGAAGAAGTTCATGAATCTGAGGACCAACAAAGACACCTTCCTTTATCTTAGCTTCACTTAACCTTGGAAATTTTCCACGGAGGTACTTGAAAGCTGCTTGTGTTTTGTCAATGGCCTTGACAAAGTTCTTCATCAGACCCAGCTTGATGTGTAAGGGTGGTAACAAAATCTTCCTTGATTCAACAAGTGGTGGATGCTGAACACTTTTCCTCCCAGGCTCCAATGACTGTCGGAGTGGCCAATCTTTCTTGATGTAGTGGGAATATCTTGCACAACTATCCCATTCACAGAGAAAACAGCAGTGTGTGTATCCAGTCTGCAGACCAAGCAAGAGAGCAACAACCTTCAAATCGCCACAAAGCTGCCACTGATACTGGTCATAGTTTATGCACCTCAAAAGTTGTTTCATGTTGTCATAGGTTTCCTTCATATGGACTGCATGACCAACTGGAACTGATGGCAAAACATTGCCATTATGCAGTAAAACAGCTTTAAGGCTCGTCTTCGATGAATCAATGAACAGTCTCCACTCATCTGGATCGTGAACAATGTTGAGGGCTACCATCACACCATCGATGTTGTTGCAGGCTACAAGATCACCTTCCATGAAGAAGAATGGGACAAGATCCTTTTGACGGTCACGGAACATGGAAACCCTAACATCACCTGCCAGGAGATTGCGCTGCTGTAGTCTGGAGCCCAACAGCTCTGCCTTACTCTTGGGTAGTTCCAAATCCCTGACAAGGTCATTCAGTTCACCTTGTGTTATGAGGTGTGGTTCAGAGGAGGAGGATGGGAAAAAATGTGGGTCCTGTGACATTGATGGTTCAGGACCAGAAGTTTCATCCTCTTCCTCTTCCTCGTCTGACTCAAGTGAGAATGATTCTGGTGCATCAGGAACCAGCAGTCCTTCTCCGTGGGGTACTGGGCGTATAGCTGATGGAATGTTTGGATAATGCACAGTCCACTTTTTCTTCTTTGACACACCTTTCCCAACTGGAGGCACCATGCAGAAGTAACAGTTGCTGGTATGACCTGTTGGCTCTCTCCAAATCATTGGCACTGCAAAAGGCACAGATTTCCTTTTCCTGTTCAACCACTGGCGAAGATTTGTTGCACAAGTGTTGCAGCATATGTGTGGGGCCCACCTCTTGTCCTGATCTCCAATTTTGCAGCCAAAATAAAGGTGATAGGCTTTCTTAACCCCCATAGTGGTTATACTGCGCTTTTGTGATGCAAAAGTCACTTCACCACAAACATAGCAGAAGTTATCTGCACTGTTCACACAAGTACGAGGCATCTCTGCTCACTTTGGCTAAACAGAAATGTGTCCCTTTGCAAAATCAAACACTGACAAATAAGAGAGCATGACACTGTATGATTTCTAGAGCTGATATAGGGCAATTTGTTCAGCAGAGTGATGTAAGCTTCGTTATGATTGCATCATCCATGACTTCTAGGAATAACATGATGCAATTCATATCATGTATGTATACCAGCTTCAGATTGCATCATTCATTGTTTTGCCTAAAAAGCAAGTACTGTCCAAACCCAGTCATAGATTTATTCATAGATCCAGTCAAAGATGTATTTTAGTCATTTCTGGTTTAAATTGAGATCCCTTCCCTTTATAACTCACTTATCCTCCGCCATTCCCAAGTCAAGGGTCGTATATACTGACCCAATAGCATATCTTGAAAACTAGAGCCAATCAACAATTTTAAGCATTATTTTCGTTCTCAGTGACCCAGAATTAGTAAAGTTTGACTACATTTATTTCAGAAGCATTTTGGCTGTAGAGCAGTGTTATTGATGCAAGTGGTAAGATCAATAAAAGCATCCCGATCTGCCAGGGTCTTGATCTGGGACAGCTTATCCTTGATTTCTTCTTACAAGCCTCACCAGAACTGGTACAGTTGGGCTGCCTCATTCCAGGCTGAATGTGAGGTGAGCCATGGGAAATGCACAGTATAGGAAGCACCTATAGCTTGCCCTTGCTGGAGTGTACACAGGGCAGCTTCTGTGGTGTGAACACAATTGGGATAATCAAAGATGGCTGATATTGCCTGCTAGCAGATGCCCCAATTAGACACCACCAGACTAAGTCATAAGTAAAGGGGAGGCCCAGTCCAATGCTTCTCTAGTCTGACATGGATGCATCAAAGGAGTGTGTTTGCGGGTGAGGAAGGACCTGGAAGTGGCACTGATTCTTTGGCATCCCCATGAAAGTGCTTTGGCAGGGGGATCATGGGTGCTGGTTCAGGTGTGGTGGTGCATAAGATTGGATCCAAATCACCGAATTCTCAGTGAAAAGTTGGAGCACTTGCTCCTGCAACGTCTGGTTTGAGCGGTCAACTGCACAGCCTGTGCCTACATTGCTAGGCAAGAGGAACTATGCTGGATCTATGCCTGGCAGAGCTACCCCAGGACTGGGACATGGGCAGTATGACCTAGTGGTCAAAGCAGGGAGGTCAAGCATAGTGCAAATCAGGGTCAGAGCCACAGTCAGGAACCAGAAACCAAGCCTGGGGGAAGAGTCAGAAGCAGGAACCAGGGATCAAGCAAGAGTCAGATCCAGTGCAGCAGCCAGTGAAGAGGTCTTTCAGTCGGTCAGGGAATATCCTGTGCTTCCTTCTGCCTTAAATAGTATGGCTGGGCCAACTGGTGGGGCCAGTCATTGTCCCCAATCAGAATCATTGTGGGCAGTGCCTCTGGGAGCACTACTAGCCCCTTTCTTCCAATAGTTCTGGTGAGCTACCCAGTGGCAGCCAGATGTGAGAGCTGCCCAGGAACCAATGGGTCCTTACAACTAGCTTCATCTCATTTCAACACTCTCCTTAGCACACAGCAATTTAGTTGTCTGTAGTAAAACCAAACAGAAGTTTGAAAAAATGTAAGATAACTATTCAAATAGAAGCAAGTATGAGGATTGGAAATATGTTTAACAGCTGTAAGAAAAATATAAAACACAATCTAGAGTCTATACTTATTAATAAGTTCCTTTCCTGTGTATCAAGGTATTATTTACCCAATGGTCACTGCAGACAGTTCCTGTCCAATCCAGAGAGCTGGAATCCATTTTTCCTAAAACACTCATGCTGACAGAGTGTCATAATGGGTGACATCTTGTGACCTTCTTTGCCCTATAGTACAGTTCCAGACCTTTTGTTTCTTTTCATAATCAGGGTGTTTCCTTAATTTCAGGTGCATGGGGCACCTTGGTCACAGAGGATTAAGAAACCCGGGAAAGAGAGTTGTTTCCCCATTGCATCAGACATTAGGATCCCCAAACCCACTCCCAGCTTCTTTAGGGGACGTCTTCCCTTAAGTTCATTCCAACTCCAGTTTATCAGGGAACTGTGTCCCTCATAATGAGCACCCACACTTGACACCTGCCATAAGCAGGCACCAGCAATTAACTTGGCTGCCTTCTGCCACCCCAATCACCTCCCCCCATCCCCTCCGACCCCGAGCCAGGTTCCCAAATAGCTATTAATTCCCTCCCTAACACTGGCCAAAAATAAGTCAGCACCCCTTTCAGAGATATGTACTCCACGTTCCCTGAATGACTCAGTACCAAATATGGTACTTTTGATGGGTAAGTACTGGCCCACCCTTCTTGCTAGGTTTCTGAGTCTGGGCTCCAGCCCAAGTGGGACGTCTACACTGCTCTTTATAGTTCCACAGCGTGGACGCTAGCCAGCTGACGTGGACACTGAGACTCATTGTCCTGGGGTATTTTGCACAGTTCCCTCATAGCTGAGAACAGGCAGTTCTAACAGTTCTAACAGGCAGGCAGTTCTAACAGGCAGTTCTAACTTCCTCCACTGACATAGGGTCTTTAATAGATCCAAGCAGAATAAAGGAGTCACATAAACTCATTAAAAAAAACCTGACTGTAAGGTTTGGATCCTTACAGGTATTTAGGCACATTTTTAGGCTCCTTTGTAGTATCTGAGCCAAAATCCTGTATTATAAATTTGGGTTTATTTTTGTTAAATATTTATGTATTTTTTAACTTTTTGCAACAAAAAAGATATTTCAAAGTAAAATCTGAGCCTGTAAGAATTGTCCACACTTATTTCTCTTCGAAGGGGTAGTTTTATGATATAATTCACTTGATATTCTAAACGTGGTTTCAAAGCAAAGCTGATTGCAAAGTATAGCTCTAGCTACCAGAATAATTTAAATCTGTTCTTGTCAAGATTTTTTTAAAGATGTCTTTTAAATGCAAGAAATATTATCTGTAAGAAAAAAAAGACTTCAAGTTGGGAGGTCTTAGCCCTGGTCCAAAGCCAAAACTGAATCAGTAAACATGGGACTAATGGCCCACAGGACAACTACTGTGGAGTACTAGCCTTTGATCAAAGCAGGAAACTACAGGACAGAATTTACTGCATTTCTGTGTTGTGTAAAACCAAAGTTAACTCTTTGTAGCATGGATCCCATATGAGTCCCTGCTCCCCAATCAGCAATTTCTCTTCAATACATGAATAACTCAAAAAAAAAAAATCAACAATATAATGACAGTTACCGCATTATGAATGGATGCAAATTCTCCCTATACATTTTCTGTTTTGTGATTAATGGCATAAATGTTGTTAGAATAATGTATAACAACAGATTTTTGTTTTGATTAAGGCACTCAAGAGGGAAACAGGGAACGGGTTCAGTTTCCAGCTCCATTACAGACTTCTTGTTTGACTTTGAGCAAGTCACTTACTTTTTCTGAGGATACCCTAAAATGTCATGTCATGTGGCTACATTCAATAGTACACTATAGTGATGAATGCAACAGAAAAGCACATAAATAAATATCACTATTGATCAATACATACTTCACTATATGCTGCATATAAATTGTTCAAGAGGTGGAGAACATTTTTCACACTAGAATTAGAAGAACAATTCTCCTTTCACACTATCAGAGGCTTATCAAACATCTTTATTTTGACCTGTTTTTAAAATAAAACAAAGAAATAAAAATTGAGTAAGATGATTGGACACACACCCAGTGGAAAACATTCCACATCATAGGTCAGCAGTTCTCAAACAATGGGGCAGGCCTCCCAAGGGAAGCATGGGAATGTGTCAAGTGAGGCGCGGGCTGTGGGCTCTTTTTTTTTTTTTTTTTTTTTTAAGAGTTCTGGCTTTCAGCCCTGGGTGGCTGGTGCTGGTGCAGAAGGGGAGTGCAAACCCAGGCGGTGCGAATAAAGGTGACAGCCAGAGCCCCACCATCCAAACTCAGGTTCTCCTTCCCTGTCACCTCAATCCCTCACCAGGAAGCAGTCCAGGCTTGGGTTCTCCAACCCCCCGAGGCAGCAGGGATCTGGCTGTCAGCCCTGGGTTGGCAGCAGCAGTGCAGAAGTAACAGTGGAAATGGGGTGCTAAGTCTGCTTTGAAATGTTATTACAAATATCACTTTTCACTTTGCTGCCCGTACTTCTGCACACCCAGCCAGCAGCTGCTGCTCACTGCTCGGCCTTCAGAGCTGGGTGGTGGTATATGTACTTGTGGGGATGGGGCGTAAACAACTAGACACAAAGAAGGGGGGCTGATCAAATAACTTTGAGAACCATTGTCATAGAGGAGCCTAGCAACTAAAGTGATGGTGCATCAGAAATGCCAGAGGCTACTATAAACCAAGACTATGACCTGCCAGCCTACCTCCTGACCCCATACTGAACTGTGGGTGAGCAGAATCCCATGGACCTCTGTTCATGTAGACCTCACTGCAGGATCAAGAATAAAAGGATCTTTTCCCTAAGGATTAAAGATATTAACATGGAGAGTGGGGAGGGAGGAAGTAAAAAAAACAAACAAAACCCCCCGGAAACACAGCTAGGAGTCTCTGACGCTGATTGTGGATATTTACCTTCCAAATAGCATTTTCTCCCCAATCTCACCCCTTTCCCAAAAAGACTATCTTACAAGCCCACTCCTGAACACATTATTATGAGGGTAAAGATGGAGCTGAACTTCAGTTCACACTTTGTTCATTGAGAACCAGGTAGTTTCCTGCATCCTGCCACACACACACAGTTATACTTTATATTTTTTTCATAAGAAGTGTCTGTAAGTATTGTGCAACTTAGACATGGAACATAGGAATATTGTCACTCTTCATCTAACATCTGAGGCTGTTCACCTAGGTTTGGAGGGAACCATAACAGCTTTATTGAATCTTGTTTCAGTAAGGGAATAGAGATGTTAATTTTTTCCTTCATTATAGCAGTTGCCAGATAACAGCTGCAGGAGTGAAGGCTGCAAAAGTGTTTCCCTATAACCTATTTTTCACATGCTCATAATTTTCCACAACATTCATCTTTTGAACTAAGATTGTTCATCTTTCCTCTCCTCAAGGAAGTTGTGTTAAATAAACAAAACAACCCCCCCAACAAACAAAATCCACTCAGCCATATTTAAGTTCTAGAGATCTGAAAACATTTATTTTCTTATTGTCAGAAAAAAATATCCTAAGCACATTTTCCTGAACATGACAACAGAAAAAATGGCAGTTGTGTGAAACAGAAGACTTTGCATGCAATTCACTGAGGTCTAATTCTTTTGTTTGGTTTCCAGAAACAAAATTTAAACAATTAAAATTGGTAATCATCGTAAGGCCCTAAAATTTCAGTCTTCAAATTTCCTTGATGAACAACAGAGAAAAGTCCTTCCTGACAGCAATGGAATAGAATAGCACTCTCCAGGGAAAGGGTTGAATTATCCCAGAGATAGGGAAATCAATTTGCTCCCCCTTCCATTAGATAAGACAGAATAAACTATTACTGAAAGACATTTCATTAGAATATTTTAGCATTTAACATTTTTCAATCTTCTGTTTAATATCTTCCTCAATCATTTTTCAGGATAATGTCTGCCTTTCTGTATCCCTCCAACCCTCCCTCCACTCTCTTTCTGTTCCTCAATATCTCTCTGTCTCATGTAAATAATCAGTAAATTTAAGCTTGATTCTTCATTCAAGCAAACTTATTCCTTGACCATATTGTTTCCTTTTGCTCTTTCTCCCTATAGCATTCTTACATATGCATTTCATTTACTCACTTCTCCTGTGTTCAGTTGGCCTTAGTTACATCAACCCCCAAGATATCTTCTTTCTTTCTTTCTCCCTTCTTCCCCTTTGTCTCATAATTCTCTCCTCCTCCCTAGTATATCATTACTCTGTGCTAACAGATCTTTTTCATCTCTCCTTCCTTCCCTTCAGTAATGATTATAGTTATGCTTTGGCCCAAGGCCTTCTTCTAGGTAAAGTTCATCAGGGTATCCAAGCTTGTGTGAGCAATCAGTGAGACTAAACATAATATAGTGGGAGTAGTTTCTGGTTCTCCTTGTTTGGTATTTGCCTCTCCTTTCAGGAAGGCAGAATTATCAAACACTCATCCATTCAGAGAGCAGAACACTATGGTATTTACTTAAAAATCCTAGAATCTGGATGCCATATTGTTTCTATGGATAAAGGAGCTGGGCTGGAACTTGACACTGACTACCAACTGAACCAGGACTTTTTGAATATCCCAGTCTAAATACATTCACAGCAAGGTTTGGAGCTTCCAAAGTGGCAAATATAAATTATAAGACTGTGTGGATCTGGAGGAGTTGTTGTTCCTGGGGCCGGGGATACCCACAGTGTAGAAGCTTCCTTGTGTTCTGAGTTCTCTATTGCACCCTTCTTTCATTGAACTGGCTCTGTGATCAAGATGGTCATCTGAACCACTGTGGAAAGACATTAGAGAATTATTACTGAGATTGAAGCCGCTTTGTAATTATCTGCAAACTCTACATATCTGTGCAGGAATTTGTACCACTATATTTAGTTTCAGCCTGGTTTGTTGGGATAAGTCACATCACGGAAGGGAAGTCAGACAGATAGTATTTCTCTTATGTTCCTGATTACACTGGTTTATCCCATGTGATCAAGAGTGCCAGCGGGGCTCCACAGAAGCCATTTACACCTGGTTTTTCTGAGAGAGAGAGCACTGATCTGTCTGATCTGGATATTACAACAATCTGGAATCCATAACTGCCTTTTGTCCTACAGCTGCAGAGGTGTTAACTTGAATGGTCTCTTGCAACCTGTGTTAACTTCTTATCTCTTCTACCTTGTATTTAGCTGACACTCTGAGTACCTTTCCCAGGCATGAAAAAGAGCTCTGAGTAAGCTCAAAAGCTTGTCTCAGTCACCAAGAGAAGTTGGTCCAATAAAGGATATTATTTCACCCACCTTGTCTCTCTAAAACATATCAGACATAAAACATTATCTTCCAACTTTTGTTTCTGTCTGACTCTTGCAGGCAGTTGCCTTTCCATTTTGTTATTATCTTCTGTAATATTTCCAGTTAATGGAAACTACTCAATGCCATTTTATAGTCTGGCTCTTCTAATTACAGCCCCTTGATCTATCCTGAGATCAGTTCTCTTGTTACATCAGGGCTGATGCCTAAACACACACCTGTTTCCAGAAACCACTGTAGCCAAACTGTTTATAGGTTTAACAGTGGGGAAAATGAGGTTTGTTGAAAGTTTAGGGCATGCTGGCAGGTTCTCATGAAGAAAAAAAGATCCTTTTGAACCAAACTTGCAAGAATTTGCGTAGTTCCGTTAATAATCCTGCATTTTCCAAATCAAAGTTACAATGCTCAAGTTTCATTTGGAGTAACGGAATATGGCTGACCTGTGCCTTAGACATCTGTCTGAACAGTTTACCCAGTTCTGGCTTCAGGATTTTGGCAGTCCCCAGAGAGGTTATTCTTGCAGGGTCCCCTCCCTGACTCTCTTCCTCCTCACAAATACTCCTGTCTCTCACTCACCAGCATACTCCAAAGTCTCACATTAAATATGGACTGATTTGCAAATTGGGGGCCTCCTTCAACATCAAATTTTACTGCATTCAAAAATCAGCTCTGCCTAAGTGACAGTTAATAAAAATTTATGTTGAATGTGTAAGTGAATAAAATACCATTGATGAAGCAGTGTCTTGTTCCACTCTGGCACCACAGACATTTGAAGAAACTGTCAGACCCGGAATGAAAACCAGTTTTGGTCACAGCGTTAAAATCCCATCCCTGGTAAGGGAAAATATCCTGTTATTAGTATGGGAGAAAAAAATCCTGTGCATACTAAAGTTCCAGTTCAGTGCAAAATGACTGTGAAAATACAAATGCAAGTGTCTCTAATTCAAGGACTTTTCCCCAGAATGTGTTTTTTGTCAGAACCTAGTTCCAGTCCACTTGCAAAGAGCATAGTCAGCATTTTCATACTAGCTTGGAATTCATGAGTGCAAGCAGAAATGTCTCTGCCACTGCCCTGAGGTGGAACTAGAAAGAGGAACTTTTTTGTTAGCTTATGTTAGCGCCTGCAGTATAAAATGTCATAGCGTCTTTTTCATTTTTATTTTAACTTCTTCATATAGCTGCCAGTTCTAAGAGAAGTTGTTTTACAATTTGATTGGTCTTTAGCTCTATCTGAAGAGTAAAATGAAAAGACTATAGCTGGATCAGATATTTAAATTCTAGTAAACAAGCTCATGTGGTTATCACCCATTCTTCTTACCAGGTCAAGTTGAGCCCAGGCTAATCAGATGCCATTCTCACTGTAGTAAAAAGAAACTGTGCCGAATAATGCCAGGCTTGAATTTAATCTATTGTCTCTTTCCCTTGTAGATGGGAGGTGGTGAAATCCCAGAGCTGACACACTGACTTTTGGTGTGTTTGCATACTGATCCAAACTTTGCAACTCAGATCCACTTTTTTTATCCAGTCACTTCTATTAGGTCCAGTTAATTTTATACTTTTATCATTTAATGGTTATGGGGTTTTAATCTACTATAAATACAAAATGTTATTAAAATAAAATTCAGCTGCAAAGTCAAACATTTGAAAGTTAGGGAATGCCAGATTTACAGTTGCTTGTGCAAACTTAATTCAGCCCACTTGTGTATCCAACTTGCGACTTGAATGAAACAAGGGTCCTGTGGAAAAAAAAATAGGATGTGATTAAATTATTTAAAATTTTTTCAGTGTTTACACACAAGGGGGCTGAATTAAAATTGTACTGGAAACAGTTACAATGGCATTTCCTAACTTCTGAGGATTTTGTAATCTACATAACATTTTTAAACATAGGGGTATTGTATATATAAATTCCTAGGTTTTTGGAGAGTTTGTTTATATCCACAATAGTAGCAACATCCAGGATTGTTCATTTTCAGGCAAGGGAGAGAATGAGTGTAGATGGGACATTGAGGTAATGTGCCTGGTGTGGTAGGTAAGATAAAGGGACAAGGAAGCCTGGTCCAGCTGTCTTCCTCCATCTCACCATCTGCAGCTACAGATGCTCTGGCAACATCCAGGTATGCCCAGTGCAATGTGTTGCTGCTGCTGCATTAGAGGCAGCAGGGTCCAAGGCTTTAGAATGTGTGTTTTCATTTATTCTGGCATATTACCAACATTTTCCTGTGGAGCACAAGTGACAAAAGAGAAAAGGTTACTTTAACAGTTTAGAACTCAGCTAAACCTGAATGGAATTCTATGTGATTAAGAAAAGGCACTTCTCTAACCCAAGTACTTTCTCCCTGCCAAATTTCAAAGGCCTGCTGCAAACTATGGAGGTTTTAGAATTTTTCAGAAAGTGTTACAAGCATAATTTATAATAGAAGGGTTTGGGCAACCTAAATATAGATGTCGCTACCAGTTCACCCCTCAATGTATAGGTCCAGGATTTGGCACCTACTGAATAAATAATCCTACATTATTAAACAAATAAAATGCTTCTGATTGAAATGCAATATTCCTGTGCATAAAGCTGAACATCCCTCAGCTGCAGATATTGCAACCTATCAATACAAATAAAAATACACCTTAGGCCTGCATTGATTATGTGGGTATAATAGTGCTGCAAGCATCTGTGTCCTTTCCAGTAAGTAGTACTACCTCATGTAAACTATATTAATATTTATGTTACATACCTATGCAGTGACTAGGATCTGTGCAGCAGAATTGTTTTTCTGCCTTTTAGTTTAAAAAAAACAGATCAGTATGAAGATAATACTGAAATCAGATCCAATCTAAGAATCAGGTATATAAATATTCATGCAAAAACAAGTGTAAATGTTTGCACTTAATTTTCCAGTAATTTTACACACACAAAAAGCAGAAACACTGCTACATATTTGCATGTACTAATTATCATCGGTGCTGTTGCACAAATATTTGATTTGCATGAACAACTATGGTAACTACACATGAAAAATAGGTATACATTTGCACTTGGACTTTTCTATGTGCCTTTGCATTCCTGATCTTTTGAAAAATCAGACTCTAAACACCAGAGACTCTCCCCAGGTCTCAGCTCCAGTAAAATGGCTCCCTATCTCACACTATGGAGGAGGATTAGACATTCTGCAAGACATATTTGCTCTCATTCCACAGCTTGAGATGGGAGCATTCATCTTTCCTTGTTCTAATATAGGGTTACCATACGTCCGTTTTTTCCTGGACATGTCCGGCTTTTCGGCACTCAAGCCCCCGTCCGGGGGGAATTGCCAAAAAGCCGAACATGTCCGGGAAAATGCCGGCCAGGCACTTCCCCTCCCATGGCGGCTCTGCTCCTCCCCGACTCTTCGGCTATGTTTAAGAGCCGAGCGCTACGGGCTTTGGGCAGCCCCCATACCTCCGGACCCTGCGCCGCTGGAGCCCGGGAGGGGAAGTGCCCGGCCAGGGGCGCAGGGTCCGGAGGCATGGGGGCTGCCCGAAGCCAGTAGCGCTCGGGCAGCCCGGCTCTTAAACAGAGCCGAAGAGTCAAGGCTCTGCTCCTCCCCTGACTCTTCGGCTCTGTTTAAGAGCCGGGCTGCCCGAGCACTACCGGCTTCAGGCAGCCCCCATGCCTCCGGACCCTGCGCCGCCGGAGCCCGGGAGGGGAAGTGCCCGGCTGGGGGCGCAGGGTCCGGAGGCAAGGGGGCTGCCCGAAGCCCAAGCGCTACCGGCTTCACGGTTTGCCGGGCAGCCTCCAGACCCTGCGCCCCCGGCTGGGCGCTTCCGGGGTGGGAAATGGGTGGGGCCATGACCCCATGGAGGGTCCTCTTTTTTTATTTGTTAAGTATGGTAACCCTATCTAATAGAATTCCCCAACACAAAGACAATTTTCCAGTGCTGAGAGCTGTGAAAAGGATTTGTTGTGTGAGGGAAAACACTAGAATCCACCTGTTCATAAAAAAAAGCTCAAGCTAAGTTTTGTTTGTGTTGTTAAAAATAAAGGGAAACTACAAAAGGAGACTGAGTTTTGGAACCTAGCCCAGTGTTTGTCTGTGCCACGCTGAGAGCAGGTTGAAGACTTTGCCCTTTCACGATGAGACATTAAAAGGATTTTTGTGACACAACCAATTTGCCTCTGTTCAATATGTACATATCCACATATATAAACATTTCAAGGAATATCACTTATTGTATGAAGAAAGGAACATACAAACAGGAAGACTACATGTAGACAAAAGTTAGTGGTATTTCACAGAAAATAAGTATTTATCTTAATGAGTCCACCACTTTTGATTCTAATACATCACAGTGGAGTTTCGTATTCAGACTGCAGCCAGTTCCTCAATGTTCTCCCATTCTTTTGTCATGGATTATTGCTGAAGTGAAATACCAAATGCAGAGGTCTTCCACTGAAACAAAATGTTCATAATAACTATGGAATAAGGCCAGATTCCATTACCATTGCTAATACTGCAGAGAGCCTTACTCAACGAGTAGTCCCACTCGGTTTGATGGGACTACTCACAGAGAAAGGTGCTGCTCATCATGAGTAAGGATGGCACAATCTGACGTTTGCAGAAAACAGAATCCCCCTACCCTCCACCCCCATTAAAAGCTGTATAAAGCTAGTTCTTCTGTCTACATAGCCTTTGCAAAAGGAATAAGATCAAGTTTTGCAAGACACACACAAACACATGGAACCTTAACATGTAAAATATTTCAAGACCCCTGATTACGATTCAGAAACATGTGTCCTGCCAGTTTCTTTCTTTGTAGAACTCAGCTATATATCAGTAGGGGGGGAAATGAGCTCTCTTACAGCTCTTACAGTAAAACATATAGAATGTATAGAATAATTACAAATTCCAGCAACTGTGCATTGTAAAACGTCTCAAATATATATATCAAAAGAACACTCTTATACTGTTACACTCTGTAAACCTATGCAAACAGATGAGATTTAGACTCCAAATTAAAGAGCTTGACTGAGGTACACCATGGAAATATGCTGGGACTGATTAGATATAACGGCAGAAAACCACTGTCAATTCTTGCAATCTTTCCTGTCTCGCTCTATGTTTTCAGAAATCTGGCTACCTACAGACCAGACCAAATGTGTTGGGTATTTGCCAGTTACCTCCTTTGATGGCCCCCCACTATTGCAATTAATTTAGGGGTGGAGACAGGCCTGGGCTCAAGCACAGTGCAGAGTTTAACAGCCTTTTTGCATATTCCAATGGGAGCAGTCAAATGGGCTGTGGAAGCAAAGAGGCACCCAAAAAACAAAAACAAACATTCCAGTAAATGAGAAAAGGAGCAGACTGAAACACAGAGACAATGCACATCTCTCGGGATGTGAATGCTTGATTTGTAATCAGTGTTTTGGCTACATATCAAAATATTTCAATGATAATAATGAAAGCATGAGCTATTTTGCATGAGATCTAAAGAGTATTTTAATTCTTTTTATTATACATGCACTTTGATGGTGTTCTTCCCCATGATATCTGGGTTCTGTTAGTCAATATTACTGAAGAAGAATTTTCCCAAGGGTAAATAAACGTACACACATCAATGTGATTACGGGGATAGCTCCTAAACAGTAAAGTAGCCTATGAGCTGTTGTATCAAAATACGGCAGACATTTTGGGCTAGATCCTCACAACAACAACAAAAAGACCTTAAACCAGCCATAAAAGTGCAGCTGTGGAGTTCCTTAGCATGAGGTATTCTTCAGCTGGTATAAAATACTGGCACAGCTAGCTTTATGCCATCTGCTTCCCCTATTATATCTTTGGTGTAGGTTGAAGGCGAGGCAGCATGTCAGGATGGGGGAGGTGGATAAAGCCGCAGTGTGTGCAGTCTGGTGATCCTAGGCTAGCACAGCAGGCTCTAGAGACCTCTTCTAGAGCAGTCCTGAGGCTGCTTTAATGTGCCTGGAGACCAGTCTGGCCTCTGGTCATATCAGTTAATGATTTATGGGAAATGTCCCAGCTCCTGACTGACAGACCTGGAGGAGTCACAGAACAGCACAGGAAAGAGTATGGAACATAGTCTTTTATTTCACAAAATATTTCCAACCCTCCCCCCACCTTCCATACATGTATATATATATATTAGATTTACATGAGGGGGCAGGAAGATTGGAGAGCAACAGTTAACACATTTTGTTTGGTTTTGAATCCACCCAAGACAGAATTGTTGGTTCAGAATTAGTGACATTCATAGGCTCTTCTGTGCTTGTGTTCTGTAGAGTATAGACAGTGCACAGGGGAACTTCACAGCTGGTAACCATATTCTGCTTTCTGAGTCAAGCTATGAGCTTCTCCCTTCTTGGGTTGGAAATCTTGTAAGAGCTGACTTCTCAGGAAATTTCTAACACATAAGACAACTGGTGGGGGCTAGCACTATTATGAAAACCATTCTAGAGTGGAAATGGACAGCAGAGGTGAGAGAGAGACAGACAGAGAAAGAGAGAGAGTCCCGAAACACCAATATTTTAATCATACCAGGCTATATACAAAAGCAAATGGAGCAGCAATCCTAATGCAAAACAAAAGAGGAATACTCTGTTTCAGAGCAAAGTGGCAGAATCCCTTTTTCATAAATGAGAGCAAAGATCCCACCAGATGCACAGAGTGTTGCAAAATCAGTTCCTGCAGTGAGACACTGCCGGTGTTAGGGCTAACACATATCTGGTGAATATCTCTATCTTGACAAACCATCCCGATGTGCAGAAAGAATAGCAAATATGGCAGGTGACCAGCTTGGCTTAACAGTGAAATCTTCGGTGAGCTTAAACACAAAAAGGAAGCGTACAAGAAGTGGAAACTTGGAGGAGTATAAAAATATTGCTCAAGCATGCAGGGGTGTAATCAGGAAGGACAAAACACAACTGGAGTTGCAGCTAGCAAGGGATGTGAAGAGTAACAAGAAGGGTTTCTACAGGTATGTTAGCAACAAGAAAAAGACCAGGGAAAGTGTGGTACCCTTAATGAATGGGGGAGGCAACCTAGTGACAGATGATGTGGAAAATGCTGAAGTACTCAATGATTTTTTTTGCCTTAGTCTTCACAGACAAGGTCAGCTCCCACACTGCTGTCCTTGGCAACACAGTATGGGAAGGAGGTGAGTAGCCCTCAGTGGTGAAAGAACAGGTTAAGGACTATTTAGAAAAGCTGGACATGAATAAGTCCATGGGTCCAGATCTAATGTATCCAAGGGTGCTGAGGGAATTGGCTGATATGATTGCAGAGCCATTGGCCATTATCTTTGAAAACTCATGGCGATCGAGGGAGGTCCTGGATGACTGGAAAAAAGAAAATATAATGCCCATCTTTAAAAAAGGGAAGAAGGAGAACCCGGGGAACAACAGACTGGTCAGCCTCACCTCAGTCCCTGGAAAAGTCATGGAGCAGGTCCTCAAGGAAACCATTTTGAAGCACTTGGAGGAGAGGAAGGTGATCAGGAACAGTCAGCATGGATTTACCAAGGGCAAGTCATGTCTGACCAACCTGATTGCCTTCTATGATGAGATAATTGGCTCTGTGGACATGGGGAAAGCAGTGGACGGGATATATCTTGACTTTAGCAAAGCTTTTGATACGGTCTCCCACGGTATTCTTGCCAGCAAGTTAAAAAAATATGGATTGGATGAATGGACTATAAGGTGGATAGAATGCTGGCTAGATTGTCGGGCTCAACAGGTACTGATCAATGGCTCAATGTCTAGTTGGCAGTTGGTATCAAGCAGAGTACCCCACGGGTCTGTCCTGGGGCCAGTGTTGTTCAACATCTTTATTAATGATCTGGATGATAGGATGGATTGCACCCTCAGCAAGTTTGCAGATGACATTAAGCTGGGGGGACAGGTAGATACGCTGGAGGGTCCAGAGTGATCTAGACAAATTGAAGGATTGGGTCAAAAGAAATCTGATGAGGCTCAACAAGGACAAGTGCGTAGTCCTGAATGTAGGACCGAAGAATCTCATGCACCACTACAGGCTGGGGACTGACTGGCTAAGCAGCAGTTCTGAAGAAAAGGACCTGGGGAATACAGTGGATGAGAAGCTGGATATGAGTCAGCAATGTGCCCTTGTTGCCAAGAAGGCGAACGACATATCGGGCTGCATTAGTAGAAGCATTGCCAGCAGATCGAGGGAAGTGATTAGTCCCCTCTATTCGGCACTGGTGAGGCCAAATCTGGAGTATTGCGTCCAGTTTTGCCCCCCACCACCACCACTACAGAAAGGATGTGGACAAATTGGAGAAAGTTCAGCGGAGGGCAAGGGAAATGATCAGGAGTCTGGAGCAAATGACTTATGAGGAGAGGCTGAGGGAACTGGGCTTGTTTAGTCTGCAGAAGAGAAGAGTAAGGGGGGATTTGATAGCAGCCTTCAACTACCTGAAGATGGGTTCCAAAGAGGATGGATTTAGGCTGTTCTCAGTTGTGGCAGATGACAGAACAAGGAGCAATGGTCTCAAGTTGCATTGGGGGAGGTGTAGGTTGGATATTAGGAAACACTATTTCACTAGGAGGGTGATAAAGCACTGGAATGGGTTACCTAGGGAGGTGGTGGAATCTCCTTCCTTAGAGGTTTTTAAGGCCCGGCGTGACAAAGCCCTGGCTGGGATGATTTAGTTGGGGTTGGTCCTGCTTTGATCAGGGGGATGAACTGGATGGCCTCCTGAGGTCTCTTGCAACCCTAATCTTCTATGATTCTAGATCTACTTGCACATCTGCTACATTACTAGTAAGAGACTACTCTAATTTTCCCCATCACTTGTTTATACATGGTTGGAGAGGGGAGGGCAGTGTGATGGTGCACTAACAGCCCTAGCAGATAATTTGGAAGTGCTCTTGTTGCCATTAATATATCAGGCTTCCCACACTGACGCTTCCAAACAGAGGGAGGAAGGATGGAGCTTGTAAAGCTGACTCTCTCCCGTGGCAAATGCCTTAGGTTTCCTGCTGCTTCAGTCCATCTTCCACTATGGCCCGGTACCTTCTAGGGGGAAAGCATGAGACCATTCAGCTGTGCCTGCCACCTTTGTTGGCATTGCTTAACGGGGGGAAGCTCCACAGTTCTACAGAAATATCTAACCCAGAGGTGGGCAAACTACGACCCGCAGGCCACATCTGGCCCGCAGGATCGTCCTGCCCAGCCCCCGAGCTCCTGGCCCAGGAGGCTAGCCCCCCAGCCCCTCCCCTGCTGTCCCTCCTCTCCCGCAGCCTCAGCTCGCTTGCTCTGCCGGCAGCGCAATGATCTGGGCGGCAGTGGGGCTGTGAGCTCCTGGGGCAACGCAGCTGCAGAGCCCAGCCTGACCAGGTGATCTGTGCTGCGTGGTGTCGGCAGCGGCGGCGCGACTGTAGCACCGCCAGCCACAGGTGCTCCACGCAGCGTGGTAAGGAGGCAGGGAGCAGTGGGGGTTGGATAGAGGGTGGGGGAGTTCGGGGTGGTGGTCAGGGGGTGAGGGTGTGGATAGGGGTTGGGGGAGAACAGGGGGGTTTAATGGGGGCAGGGGTCCTGGGGGGGCAGTCAGGAAGATGGGAAGGTTGGATGGGGTGGCAGGGGCAGTCAGGGGACAGGAAGAAGGGGTGGTTGGATGGGGCAGGGGTCCTGGGGGGAGCTGTCAGGAATGAGAGTAGGGGTTGGATGGGGCAGCAGGAGTCTGGGGGCAGTCAGGGGACATGGAGCGGGGTGTGTGGATGGGGCAGGAGTCCCGGCGGGGCAGATAGGAGGTGGGGGCCTGGCCATGAGCCCCTCCCCTAACCAGCCCTCCATACAATTTACAAAACCCAATGTGGCCCTCAGGCCAAAAAGTTTGCCCACCCCTGATCTAACCCAACTCGTGCTACAGCTCACACAGCTACTTCTCTGCTTCTGGTGCCAATTCTTCCACACGTGGGTGACATCAAACCTGGGATGATAAGCAGGACTTTATGAAGGGGCATAAAGATATTAGCTTTATGCTGAGCTCTTCTCTGCCTAGTTTTCAGGGCACTTAGGGACAAATGCTTCCTTAATTTTCATTGGAGCTGAGAGTCCATAACAACAGAACGTTAGCAGTTCTGTCATGCCCGAGAAGGGAGGAGGCACATTAGGATTTGCGTGTCTAGACAAGTACTGTGCAGTCCCTGCAGTGGCTCCCTGTATGCAAAAATCAGGTTCTGGATTGGCTGAGGCCAGAGGATCTGTTCCGACAGGGATCCTTCAGTAGTCCCACCATGAAGGGAACATGTTAACTAGGGATGCAGTAGCAATCATGGAGCAATTCCACAGATTCAGTGGGAGAATCCTCCCATCACTCCTCTCTCCTGCATTCATCTCAGCCACATTTCCCCATCTTCACCCTCTGCAGTTGACAAGAAAACTGAGTGGGACTAAATTCTGACAGCAGGCCAGCATCAGTGTTTCCTCCATTTGAATGGGATTGAAATAATTGTTCCTGCATGAGTACAAGTCCCAAAAGTATACCCTGAATTGAGAGGGAAACACAAAAACAATGGGCTAAATTCAATTCTCACTCAATTCTGTTTAATCTCACAAAAGAGCTGCCTATGTTTAAATTAGGGCTGAATTTGGCCCAGTATTTTTTTATTTCTATGTATTGATGACATTTTCTAACTCACTGTATAATGTCCAGCCAGACAGCAATGATGTACTTCAGTGATATAGAATGGCTTGTGGTCAAAGCATTCAGCTGGGACTTGGGTGATCTGGGCTCTGCAGAAACTCTGAGTGACCTTAGGCAAGTCACTTGATCTTTCTATGCCTCAGTTCTCTATCTGTAAAATAGGGGCATTAACACTTTCCTTATAGGAGTGTTGAGAGGTTAAATCCATAAATGCTTGTGAGCCACTGAAATAGCATAGTAATGGGGGACATCTAGCTATCTGGATAGTGCAACACTTTTTTGAAATATTGATATAAGAAGAGGTTGGCTTCATTTCTTTATGCCTGATAAATTGAGCTGTTTCACTATTTTTTTCTGTTCATTCAAGCATTCATTTTGTTTGAAGAATCTCCATGCAGCATATGCTGGTTTAAAATAAAGATGTGTCAAACTATTTGGAAATAATTTGAGTTGTCTGAGATCTACTGTAACTGCCAGTTTATGAGCACAGCAAATATTTTAGCATTAGTTCTGCTTCTTCTACTGCAATATTAACCGCATGACTGCTACTGAATGTTCCAGGTACATTGAAATAGAATGCCCCTGGTAGCATGTGCTACCTCCTTAGGAGAATAAGAGAAATAGAATCAATTGGAGGGAGGGAAAAACATGGCCATCATTGGGAGAATTATATGCTATTAAGACCTGACTCTTATTTTTACTAAACTTATATTAAGAAACTGTCCATCTGTCCTGAGAAGGAATCTGCTTCTAGGAAGAGGAAACGGGAAAGTTCCCTTTTTTCTGTCTCCAGGGGAATGGTTATGTGGTGATCTCGGTCTGTATGCTCTATTGGTATATACGTCCCTGTGTGTGCCAACTTGCGTGCATGCAGATTCGGAGAAATGTGCTTGATTTTAGGTCTTGCGTACCTTACAGTATTATACCAGTTTCATTTAAGGTGTTGTTTTAAACCTATTTAGCTAAACAGGTCCAAAAGTGTATTGTGACTCTAACGGGACAGCTCAGTTTAGAGCTTGTAGGCCAGTTCACTTGTGTGTGAATATGAAAGAAATGTTAAGTGTATTAGTATGCATGGACCAATTCACTTGTGTTCAAAGGAAGTGTTAATAGGGATTATTTCCCCTAGCTACATGTTCTTGATGGCTATCACATAACATTGCATTTACCCTGTGATTAGATAATCCTTGATCAAAAATGTGTGTTAGTGTTAAGCTGAGAATTTACTTGATGTGTAAATTCATGACAACTCATGAAAGGTTGTTTGGATGACTGCAACTACATGCATACTGGTACTGTTCTCACTGATCAGCACCCTATTGTCTAAACTGCTCATCCAAGAGGAGTGCTAACTTCAAAGGACTGGCCCTTAAGCAACCATGGGAATGCATTGTGTATTCTTTGTCACTGGAAGAACATATGTGGGTGAAGACACTGTTCATATTGTCTTCTGTGAGCAGGGTCTATAAATACTGATTTAAGGGAATGATCCTGCATCTCTGAATTGTTTGGACACTCAGAGGGGAGCATTCCAGATGCGAGACAGAGATACACAAAATTATTTTGGGCAACCCTGAGAGACTTATGGAAAACTAGCACTACACCTCTAACATTTTAGACTTACAAATTTTGACTCAGCTGTTAATGTATTTTACCTGCTTTAACCTCTCAAAAACCCTTATTTCTTTTCTTTAGTAAACTAACTGAAGATGTATTACCTGAGAAATTGGCTGTCAGCATTGTCTTTGGTGTAGATTGATAGTGTTCATTGACCTGGGGTAACTAACTGACCCTTTGGGTTGGGAGTAATCTAATGTAATGTGATATTTGGCATAAGGGGCCATTACCACAAAGTCCAGTTTATCTGGGTGGCAAAATGGGCTGGAGAGCCTAACATGAATGATTCCATGGTATAGTGATCCGGGAGTTCACATTTGTTACTGGCTTGGTAAAATCTAATGATAGAGTATACCACAAGTTTAGGGTGGCTACCTTGTTTTCTGACAGTCTGCCCTGAGATTGGCACTCACAGTTGTGAGCTACCCCAGACAGCGTGACAAGTATGAACACTAATTTCAGTTTAGTTTAAGTCAATTAGGAAACATTTTAAGCTAAATAAAAAAAGGAACTCACAACAAAGACAGTGTCTGCACAGAGATTTGCATCAGTTTAATCAAATTGGTTTAAAAATAGATTTAAGATAAACTGGTGCAATTTGCTTATCTAGACATGGCCATGGTCCCACAACCCCGTTCTGTTTTTCCTTCGTTACTTTGGAATGCATGTGAGTCAGATCACCAGTAGATCCACATTGACTGTCCTTGTTAGTTTAGTCATTTTACAAAGGAAAGCTCCATGCTGGAGACAGATGTTGCATGGCTGTGTTGCTGCTAGTTCTGCGATCATCATTACAAGACTAAACTTTTCAGCAGAAATGGCAGCCTCTCACAGTGTGGGCAGAACAACACTTAGCTTGCACTGGTCAAAGGGTAGGACTGACAGGCTGAAATATTCTTTTAAATTACAACTGATTATAAATAGCAATGATATATTTTCTTAAGATGCCCTATGTTATTAAAGCCATTTTAAAATCACAAGTTTTTCATAATAAATATGTGACTAAGTCATACACAAAGATGGCACCATGACCCATTTCTATTCTTCTACCTCGTACAATCTTTTAAAAGTACAGATGTCCACTGTTGCCGTTGGGCATTATGTTGTTATTTTCTCCCAAGAAAAACTGAAAATCACCTTGTATTCTAGATGTTATTGTATGAGAGCTGGACTTTTGTTCCTAATTTACTTCATCTAGAGACCTGAAACTCAACACACAGACCTTCATAGGACAAACAGAAAAAAAAAACCTACATTATACAATGCTTTTTAAATCAATCTGAAATTACTATCTTGGCACAACTTTGCTGGGGAGAAGTTAAGCTTGAACGTGACTACCAGTAGCATTGAAACAATTTTTATAGTGGGGGTGCTGAAAGCCATTGAACAAAACTTTACACCCTGTATATGATTGAAACTACTTCAAGCCCAGGCATGCTGCCACCACCCCTATTTCCAGCACCCCTGGTGACCACATGTTATTGCTGAAATTCATCTTTAACGCCCGAGTTCTCAATGTGCGTAGAGATTGGTTTAGGTTTGTTTGCTTGTTTACTCTGATAATCTGTCAAGGTAACATACACCTAAAACACAGGTATGCAGACTTAGCTTGGCCTTAAGGAAGCTTTTTGTGTAGGAATTTGTTAAGCTTCTCCATCCTAAAACTCAAGCCTATCATAGAGCCCACACTGTACTGCTAACAGTACATGAAACATCACAACTTTCCCTTTAATTCACTGGGCTGTCAATAGGGAACAGCAGAACCACAGGTGCAGTGCATGACCAGCAAGAAAAGGTTAAAGAACAGTCTTGTGTCCAAATACGAACATGTTCTTCTTAGCTTGATATGTCATGTGAAGTTGCTTAATATAATAAAGTATCACTTCAGACATGACCATTTATCAAGAAAGCCATTGGGTTGCTTATTATTCTCAGTAGATGCCTTTCATGCCCAAAGATTGAACATTCAAGGTTAAACTACATTTACTGTCCATTTGAACAAGATTGTGCCAGTTAGTATAATTTTTCACACTAGTGTTAATAAAATATCCACCCATCTTTTCAAGTCAATTTCCATATTATCTGGTATGATCATGGCTTTTAATATACCCAGAGACATAGGTAAATCAATATAAATGTTTATGGCAGACTTGACAAAAGACCACACCTGCTCCCAGAAATTATTGTTCAGGGGCACTCATATAGTAAATGAGCTAAGTTTCCAGACAATTGAGAGTTTGACCAGCATCATCATCATATAAACTGGTCCCACACAATCAACCAGCTCTGCATAATCTAAAATATAGTGTTTTGGCTAATGCTGCAGGCTGGTGGACTATAAGGCCTAAATTTTCAACCAGTCTGAGGACCAGGACTATTCTCTGGAAACAATTTGTGCCTATCATTCTATAACCACAAAATTAAGTGTGGGAACAAAACTGTACTACCCCAAATTCGACCCAGACAGATCGATTTTAGCTCTACTCCCCTCATCAGGGAGGAGTAGAGAACTCGATTTTAAGAGCCCTTTAGGTCGACAGAACAGGGTTGGCTGTGTGGATGCATTCATTTTTAAATCAACCTAACACCATAGTGTAGACCAGGGCTAAGAGTGTTAAGCTCATGAATGATGTAACAATATCAAAATATGACTTCCTTGAGAGTTTTAAACCCAAGTACTTTATTTTTAAAACTCACCTGGTAAGATTTGCAGGCTGTTATTGAATGATATTCTTAACCAGATACTTTACGTCAAATGTCCCTCTTCTTCAGAAGCATGTGCAACTTGGGTAATCTACTGAATTAACTGCTAAGTTATAAAATAGAAGAAATTGCTGTTTAGGAGTATATATTTAGATTTTAATTCTGCAATACTTAAATATAAATTGGCAATTTGAAATGAAAAAGATTCTACAGTGACTTGCTTGGGCTGCCATTTTTGATTCATCCCTCAGAAGGAACGAATCCCCATGACCATTTTTAAAGGATCTTTTTCCCTTCATTTACAAAGGCATTTTTGAACATAAGCAATAAAGCTCAAATCTGTCATCCCAAATGAAAACAAAGCCTTTGAAGCTTCAGAACTGCTACAGGGACTCTCAGCTTTTGAGAAAGAAATCCAAAATGGCAATGAGGATTTCATGGTTCCTGTGGAACACTGCCAATCTCGCTACATTTTCCAGCAGGGATACAACACTTTTTTAAAGTACAGAGTTTTTATGTGTGTTTGTTGCAGAATCTCACAAGAGATATGAAATCCTAGCTACCCTATTGGATGTCTCCACTTACTGATAGTCCTTGTGCTTTTTTTTTTTTTTTTTTTTTTTTAGTTTGAAAAGATTTGATTATGTTTCAGAAAAGCATAACTGAGGATGGGTGATACATTTGGATTGACTGAAGGTTGTTCAACAGTTAAACAGAACCATAACTCATTTTCACTATGTAAGGGAACAGGACTGTATGATGCTTATGAACAGCAATGATGGAAGAGTGAATGTGAAGGCTGTGCCTGTGCCAGTGAGAAATCTCCAGAACATCTGAATACTGAATTTAGAAGATGTATGTTCTTTACTGTTCTTGGTGAGGTACAGCATGCAATAAATAAATAATAAATACATAATAATAAAACTCTAGAGATTACAGGAGACTAGCAATGAAGCCAATGGAATTATACTAGGGATGCACCTAATCCACAATTCCTGCTAAACACTTGTTGGCCTTCCCATACCCCAACCTTCCCAACTACCTATTCCGGTGCTGCTCAGCCACTCCATTTCTCTTTCTCCTTCACCTCTGAGGCATATGGCCAAAGTGGGGAGTTCAGCACGGTTGACAGAAAAATAGTTAACTCTCTTTAAACATATGATTGCTCCCTTAGTGCTCAGCTCTGCATTCTTGCGGAGACTGGAGATGCTGGGGAAGCAATTAGTCCTTCTATTCTCCAACATGCAATTCTCCAATCTAGTTATCTCTCTACACAGCAACTTGAGTCTCTGCCCTCCATCCACTTTCCTACGGATCTGCAGGCTTCTTTTGAAGCTTCCAGTTCCTCCTTATTGCTACTCTAGGTGGCTGTGTGGGAAGGAAGCCACCCTGTGCTAGGTGCTTCTCTGGGTCCCAGATAGCGTTGCCAATTTTGGTTGGATGTAATGTATTCCTGGCGATTTCATCACATGACACAATCTTTAATTAAAGATTAATCTTTAATTCCTGGACCCTCCAGGCCAATCCTGGAAGCTTGGCAACTCTAATCCCAAACGAGACAGTTCAGCACCTTTCTTCTCCCACTGGAAGCTTGCTGGGGGTTGAGAGCTGGGCTCGAACCTCTCTCTCCTTCCATGAGGTGGCAGGGTGGAGCTGCTACAGAGACAGCAGAAAGGAAGAAGCAGGGAGACAGTGCCCCCTGCAGCCTCTCTATAGCAGGCTCTGTTATTTTGCAGTCACAAAATCCAAAGTGGAACACTTTGTGCAACCAATGAAAACACAGTTCCCGCTCAAAGGCATCTGTGTTCTTCTAACCCTGTACAATCATCCTCCAGACTGAATAAAATCTCCTTAAGGATGTGGCTGGAACCTGACAAATCTGGTAGCTGTCTTGCCTTCTTTGCCTTCACTGGCCTGATGAGTGTGGGTCAAAAGATGCAGTTTCTGTGCCAATTTTACTTAGAATTTTGTCCTCCCCGCCCTTCAATGTGTACTTCTGGCACTGCAAATATTATCCCTGTCTACTTGAAAAGAAGCCAAAGCTCACACCATAAGAACAATGGGAGGGTTATTTTAATACTTAGTTGGCCTGATTTGCAGCTAGAGTTTGGATTGCCTATTCACATACCTGTAACCTTACAATTACATTTTCAGAATAGATAACTTCCATTTTGTATAACCAAATATAATGGAGGGTTTCCTGCTTTTCTTTTTTATTGAAGAGTTTGCAGCAAGAGCCAAATTGAGGTAGTTTGTTGCACTAGGCAAGATGGAAAATATCTCCATCTCTCTTCTTAGGAGTTACTCACAAATAAAAATAGTCCTTAAACAATTTGCTAACTTTAACATTTTGCAACCACCTATCCTCCTTGCATATGCTTGAGATGGCTTTGCATTCAACTTCAATCCAGACATTCTGTGCTCTCACACTTTACTCTTTATAGACAGCCTCTTGTTGACAGTCACTCTTGTTCGCTGATTAAGTCCACGTGCTCTTGTATTAATCTTCACCTATGTTTAATCGCAAGTTTGAGACATTATATATCCTTGGAGGCATCTGTTATTGAAACATGGAGTTAATTGAGTGGATCTTCCCTAGTACATGTGACGAGGGAGATTACAACTGCGTATGAGAGCGTACTGCTTTTAGTGGTGCTTCTGTTGTTTTATTCTTCCTCCTGGTTTATTATGTCTGCTTCCCAACATTAACTTTATATTTTTTCTTTATATAAGGATATCTTCTATATCTATCTGAACCCAGCTGAGAGGAGAAAGAAGTATGCATATTGTTACAAAAAACTACTCTAAAACTCTAGTGTCTGATAGGAAGTAGTTCTATAGTGTTTAATTGCCTGCAGCTGCATGCTTTATTGTGGAGAGGAACTAACTCATCGAGAAAGTGCAAGGCAGGAAGAAAGTATATATTGCAGGATGGATTCTAAAAAGACATGTTTCAAAGGTACCATAAATAAAAATAAATGCAGTATGCTGTTTAAAAAAATGTGCAACATTAACATAATGTGCAAGACTTCTTTTTTAATCATTAAAATAAAGTTATTCTCCTTTCTTTCAATTTGCTGCCTAATCTCTTTGAGCCATGATACAAGCATTAAATATATTATGCCTCCAACTAACATGCACAATGATTAAAATTATATTGTTAAACATAATAATTTATCTTCATGTCCTCCTGCAAAGTTCACTTTTTATATATATTTTATTTTCTCCTACTAAGAAGCAGGAGCTAACATATTGCCCAGTATGAAAATATCAAAGATAGGAGCTTGGTGAAGCCACTGGATATCTAGATTTGAATCACAGAAGTCAGAGATGGAAAATGTCATCAGTCCTCTCTTTTTTAAAATGTCTCAAGCAATGTAGATTCTACCATATGGCTTAGGAAAAGACATCAGAGCTTAATAGATCTCATTCATAGGACATTTTTCCTGATATTAAGTCAAAATCTTGCTTAACTTCATCTGATTATGTTGTAGTTATAAAATCTAGTTTTAAAACCAAATTATAGCCTACAAAAGTTAAGAAAATATATTTGGCTTTTCGGGTGTTTTACAAACATTACGTCTTTTTTGTGGTACTATTGTTATTAAATCAATATTATTTTACACATACTGAAAATGAAGCAGAAAAGCAAAAGGACTTGTCCTGCATCCACACTAAGGCCACAATTCAGGATAGCATTTAATCTTCCTTCCTGAATTGTGCTGCTTTTCTGAACCAGAGCCCAAGTATGTGGCAGAGCCAAGTATTGGGATTCACAAGTCCTATCCCATCCTGTAAGCACTAGCTCGCACAATTTCCCCCACAAGCTAGATATAATTGAATTTGAAAATATTGCTGGGTAAGTCATCATGCCTGGCCATTGGTATAGAAATGTGTGAATATTGTGGGAAAGTTATCCATGAACACTTTGTGGAATTAGATTACTCCTTTTTGCATCTGTGAGCTGGTGTGTTGCACATGGCACCTGAGTCCACTCAGCCTGGTAGGAACGTCAGTCAGTTCCTAATGCCCAGGGGAATCTGCAAACCCCACTCTATTCTTATGTGTCTCAGAACGTGGAAGGGGAAGCCAGGCCTTCTCATTCCACTGGGTACTTGCTCAGGGCCCTGAAGCTAGAGAGGCAGAAATCAGGACTTGACAACTCTGGCCATACCCTGAGCTCCTTCCTATTTCCCCTGGTTTCTATAGACTCTTCAGCTTGTAGTTCCACTCATCCCTTCTTCGATGTTGTCTGTGAGCAGCTATTCAGCAGCTTGTGGGCAGGAGTTCCCTTCCCCAGTCTTCTCACTCCTCTGGCAGCCACCCCATCCCACTGTTTCCCAGCTCTTTTTATTGTCCCAGACAGTTGCTTTGAGACTGCCAATCAGCATTGGCCAGCAGTACCTGCATTAACCCCTTGGTTGTGGGGCAAGCATGCGGTATACACACCCCGGACAGCACCCCTTTGGTGCTTGCATTGCATTTTCATGAACATTAATTCAAACAAACTTGTGTTTTTACAAATGTTTGCGGAAAACTAACGCTAGCTTCACAGCTAAAATTTTGTGACCGAGTACAATTTGTGGGGGGGAAATGTCAAAATTCATGATGAGCAAAGATGAAAGTAGATTTCCTGCTTTTTCCCCCACAAACTATTTTTCCAAAAAATAAATAAATATTTTTCTTTTTAATTTGGGCAAAAGATCGCCATGGTCTGCCACTAGCAGAAGTACCAGGTTGTGATGATAAAGTTATACTGACAGTGTTGTTAGGGTTCATAATTTGTGATCATGAAAGTTTGAGACTCCAGATAACTCAGCTCAAACAATCAGGCTTTATTGATGTCAGCACAACCGTTACCAATCTGACGAATAGTCCTGCCAGAGTTACATTCTCTTTGTTTCTCTTGTACTTTTCTTACCAAGAATTTATACCCCACTTATTCATCACATTCAGCTTCTTCTTATGTTCTGTGGTTTGGTATCTAACTCAGTTTCTACAACTATATTTCAGTACTTGATTATGAGATTAAACCACCCTGTTCAACTGGAAAAATGGGTTATGCCATTGATATATTTCCATTCCCTTTAAGGCATGTTTTACATAAGTTCAATATGCTTTTTTCTTCCTCTTAATAGAACCATGAGGGATATTGGGAGCTCAGACCCTATATAGCAACAGCACCCATGTTAGCATAGTCCCCTGATATCCATATGAACAATAAATGCATCATTTTTGCAGACCCTTTTTTCTGTTCTCTGCTATCTCTCATTCACTTTGTGTTGATGACCAGTAAAGTTTGTAAGAAAGAAAACAATACTTAATTAATAGAAAAGGGGGACGCATTTGTTGAAATATTCATCTTTCTCCTGGCCAAAATCATGACATGGATGTTTTTATAGGGATCTTACCTCAGAAATTTACCTGACCATGTACACTGCAATTAGCATATTTTGTCACAACTGATATTAATTCTGATACATGACAGACCACCAGAGATTAGAAAATACAATAAATAGATTTGGGAGTTATATAGACTATCACTGTAAAGCGCTTACCAACAACACAACAAATGTGACATAGAAGGGTATCTCATTATACCATTTTGGAGGGGAACTATTGAATACCAAGACCCTAAACTAAACAAGTGCCTCAAAATGCAACACACAAAATTACTGACAAGGTTTTTTTTTAATAATTTGCAAGCATGATGCTAGACTTTGAACAAAAAATCCCCTGAAAACCTGTGTTTAGAAATAAAGAAATGCTGACATTAAAGGTCATGTCACCCCCATAACTCTCCTACTCAAATAAAAAAAAAAAGATTAACTAAGAATTTAGGATGATTTACATATACTGAATTACATTAGTAATATTCACATATATAAAGGTGAAGAATTGTTGAGTGGTAAAAATGAGGGGTTTGTTGGATTAATCTAATAGTTTATAATTATGGATAGTGAATGAGTTTGGACAGGGTAATATTTATACCAGGCTTTGACTTGTTCTTGCCTGGCATAAGTGTTGTCTTGCCAGTCTCTTTTTCATCGATTTGTTTAGATAATGCTAACAGCTGAAAAGACAAAGGTGATGTTTTGTTATTGTGTTAGAAGAGTGAGATAAGAGTAAGTTAATTAGTGTAATAAAAATACACAAAACATAATGCTAAAAGTCCCTATGTTTGGGGGGAAATGGGTGAAAGGTGACTTGAAGACATGATGAAATGAAAATAGTGTAGATAGCAAAAAAGTATGTGCATGTATATTGTAAGGGTTATATAAGCCACAATTGCTTAATGTTGATTGGAGGAAAGCTAATGAATAAGTAATGTGGAAAGCCATAAAAGCCAGTGAACAAAAGGACCCGAGTTATAGAAATAGCAGACTGAAAACTGAAGGAATGAGACTGAAGGACCAGACCTGAGACTGAGATGACCATCATGAAGTGCAGGAGAGCTTTACAGTACCCAGGAACTCAGTAACTTGGGCCCCTACTTGTTCCGTCTTATTTGTATATTGTCTATTTAAATATATGTTCAGAATCTATAAGTGGCAATAATTTGGTCTGAACATTTTATAAATAAAGGTAAAAATGTATTGAGGCTGAATTGAGTGGATTCATGACTCAGTTTCCCACCTTATATCAATCATAATTGCACAATGCAATTACTAGTTAATTAGTAAATAGCGCAGTTACAGGTAAGAGTATGCATATACATGCAATTGTTTTGTTTGAAAGTGATAAGAGAAAAGTGTAATACATTACAAAAGATTTTTTTCTAGCACTGATGTTTCAGGCAAAATCTGACTGCAGAGATCTAGAAAGAAAAATAGTTTTGAATATCATTTAACTTCCCTAATCCAGCCAGCCCAGCCTTTCTGCTTGACAAACTGTTTCCAACCTTTCCTTGAGAGAATCCAAGGGCCAGGAACAGATTTTCAACAGGAGTAAATGACAATTTTCACCAGCAGATAATCTGCCACTAGTAACATGATCACATCCTCCCCCGTTTCATTACAGTTACACTGATCCAGTGAGGGATTGGCAATGACTAAAGTGACCAATTACATGTCAGAGGGATAACAACAAATAGCAAAGTTTCCCATAGGTTAAACATGTCCAATGAAGCATTTAATCAAATTATTCAAAAATGAAGAAATGTACAAACATATGTCTATTCACAAATTTGCAAATTAAAGTTCTACTGAATTATTCACCTAAAACACTTGCCCAGCTCCTATTACGTGTAATAAATATGTACCTTTATACTTAGGGATAAGCCAATTCATTTATGAAGGTTGTAGTGGTTATCTAATGAGTTATAAAATGTCTGCCCATACTACACAATTTGGATATTCCTGCTAGCACGTAATGATTTATAGCATACCTGCTGTCTTGTGATTTTTTTTAATACACGTTAGTTGTATATTTCTTGCAGTTAGATTGTAAACTGCAGAACAAAAGAACTCCATTAACAAAAAAGCAATGTGGATGTTTAAAGTGTATTTGAAAGCTTTAAAGTGGGATTTTCAGAAGATCTCAGGATTACACTAAGGGCTAGATCCATAAAAGGGACTAAGGCTCAGCACTGCAACCCCTAACATTAGGTGCCCTGCTACCTAGTGGAATCCACACCCCTGAGTTAGGTGCTCACACTCCCTGTACAATGCATGGGGAGAGTTAGGTGCCTAAGTATGGCATCCACAAAAGCCAAAAAGCTGAGCAAGGAACTGCTTAAGCTAACCAAGAGGAAATGAGAAGGAACTGGGTGTGGCCTAAGTCCTGCCTCTCTCAAGGACATAGGCGCATAAGTCTGGGTCAAAGGGAAGCCTCTATGTCCAATTGGAATTCACAAGTGTGAATCCTCTCCTGGAGTAGGGTGACCAGATGTCCCAATTTTATAGGGACAGTCCCAATTTTTGTGTCTTTTTCTTATATAGGCTCCTATTACCCCCCACCTCCATCCCGATTTTTCACATTTGCTGTCTGGTCACCCTATCCTGGAGTGAAGCACCTAAGCCAGGTCAGTCTTTCCTCCCAAAAAAGGAAAACAAAAAAATGAACACACACCATCCAAACAAGGAGGAGTAGAAGGTGGTTGTTTCGCCCCTTATACCCAGTAATCCTTTTGTTAGGACACTCACTCAGAAAATAGTAGACCTGGGTTCAAGTGCTCCTCTCACACATAGTGGGGACTTGAACCTACATTGCCCACTTCCTGGGAGAGTTTTCTAACCATTGAGCTACTGGGTAAAATGGAGATGTGCAGTGCTACCACCTGTGTTTTGTGCAGGGCCTGAGCCAGGAGATGTGTTTGAAGGCAGCCTTTGAACACACCAACTGGAACAGGCTCTGCACGCAAGATAGATGAGGGAATGCCAAGTCTGAGGATCTTGCTCGGGCTTAGGTGTAAGCTAAGCACCAGGTGTCAGCACTTAGGTAGCTGTGCATATGTACGGTGGCAGATTTGTAGGCACATTGGGGACTTTGCTAGCAGAAACTGAGGGACTTTAGGTGATTTCAGGGTTAGATGCAGCTGATGGGGTGGGGGAGGGAGTTCTGAGGCTTTAAATTTTAGAGGTCAGTGCCTAGAATAGGCAGCTGGGCATCTAAATCTCTCTGTGGATCTAGCTCTAACACTTCTCCTGTTGAAGTAAATGGTAAAACAAATGAGAGCATTTGAAAAACCCATCCGTAGTGTGTATATGTCTAATTCGTTTTCAGTCTCTATATTTCAAATCCCTCCTAAATAAGTTATTTTTGCCTGATTGATTCTTGGAGTTACAGTATATCATCAAAACTACAATATTTTAAATTCCACACTGTTAACATTCTTAAGGAATAAATTACCTTTGTTTGTTAAATGATTTTTCATTTGGAGGATAAGACAGGTATTTATATGGGTGAAATGATCTGATGTTCCCTCAACCAATAGAAATTAGCTGGTCTTATTAAAATTCATGGATGTCTTGTTGTTGCCACTTTATATCCAAAAGAAAACAAATACAATGATTAGCTCTTCTTAAATTATTATTTTGAAATTACTGTTATTGGAAATAAGCCCATTGCTAAAAGGATTATGGGTTATATAATGTTTACCATTACAGGTAAAATGTGTTTCCTTTGAGTGTTTCTCTTGTAAAGCCTTCGTACACAAAACCAATTTGTTTTGCTTTTCCATTTCTTTTTCCTGACTTTGTTTCTCTGGTGTCCAAAACAAAATGATGTATCCTCTCACCGCATGAGATATTGCCTTATGATCATTTTAGTCCTACCCCTGGAAGCATTTTGGCCACAACAATGAATGCAATATATAATTGAGGTGGACAAGGAAACAGAAATTCTTTTCTCATAAAGCATTACAAAGTCTTACTATTTTTTATTTCACTTGGATTTTTGTTTATTTGAATTTTCACCTATCCAAATTTCAAGTATATCTGAATTTTTACTAAAACTGAGCTGTCAGAGACAGATCCTTAGATGGTGTGAAACAGCACAACTCCATTGACTTGAATAGGATTTCGGATGAGATATTGTGCTATGGATCTTAGAGGTACAGGACAGAACTTGCGGTCCAGAGAAAGGGTGCTTTGGTGGCTTTAAACTAACTTACCATCTTCCACTCTTTGTCGTACTGCAGGTAATAGAGGCCTCTGGTGTAACTTAGATGGTCCTGGGGGCCTATATATTACAGCAGCCTTCCAGGGCTGTCATATGATGCTTCCTGGAATCTCTAGAGTGATGCGTGCTGCAGCCCTACCCCAAAACATCTGTTTCACCCCCCAGTCCTGCCTCTGGCATGTCCCCTATACCAGGGTTTGCAAAAGGGTCACTGGGAGGCAGCCTTATGGCTGTCTTCTAGAGTGCCTGAACCAAGGCAATCCTTCCTAAGCTACATGCAGAGCAGTTAGGGCCCCTTTACATTAAAATAAAATGGGGGTAAGGATTTCATCCCTGGTCCTATTACAATTACATAAAAAATGCTCCCAAAGGTGTGGGAAGAAGACAGAGAAAAAACTAATCACTTGCTACTCTAGACATTTTCATGTCTCCAAAACTCACTATATGGCAGTGTAAGGCCAGGTCCTCCATCATTCTGCACAATTCCTCATCATTCCACAAGGACAGGTCTGGAATGAAGTGAGCCTCACTTATCCTAGGAAATCTTGCAGTTGCATCACAGGACTGGATGTCAGGATATTGGATAACTATGCCAATTTTGTTTGGCAGCCAAACCTTTTGGTAGCCTTGCTTAATGGTGTTTTCCATTCAGGACAATGATTGCCCCAATGGTGCTGTGGTTCACTGACTAGGATGCTGCTTATTGCTCTTAATTGCATCTTTCAGTATGAAACTGTTAATTGAAAAATTCATCATTTAAGTTCTACTTCATGGTGTAGAGAAGGTCGTATACTTTTTTAGTGTTATTTAAATAAATAAATCAAGATAACTATTAATGCTCTGTCCATACTAGAGTTCAAACATAGCATTAACTAGCAGGTTGATAATGTGGTTTCAAAGTAGACAGAAATAAACCATATTACAAGTACGGTTTTACAAACTCATGTTCCAGTCCAGGTCTGTGGTTGGTTTACACAAATATCACAGTTCTTGTGAAATATTTTTAAACATGGTTCTTGCTAATATCACTTGAGCTCTAGTGTAGAAAGGGCCTAAACACCAATACCATATTCCTAAACTTACTCCGCATATTTATATTATTGTAAAGGGGTATAAGATTATTGCTACATGAGGTAACTATTCAAAGAACAGTGGTTCCTACTGGAGAAAACTAGAACTCAGGAAACCTGGATTCAGTTCCCAGCTATACCACTGCACTGCTGGGGAGCCTTAGGCAAATCACTTTGGCCTAGATTCACAAAGATATTTGGATTTTGTGATGCTGATCATCACAACACCTAATCTTTTAGGTGCCTAGAAAATTACAGGAACACCGTGGCCCACAAAGCCTGAATTAGGCACTTAGAGTTGGTCCCCACTAAGTCCCCACTTCGGACTAAGGTACGCAAATTCAGCTACGTTAATAACGTAGCTGAATTCGAAGTACCTTAGTCCGAACTTACCGCGGGACCAGACGCGGCAGGGAGACTCCCCTGTCGATGCCGCGTACTCCTCTCGCCGAGCTGGAGTACCGGCGTCGACAGCGAGCACTTCCGAGATCGATCCCAGAACATCGATTGCCTGTCGCCGGACCCTCCGGTAAGTGTAGACGTACCCATAGGCTCCTATACAATGAATGGGTAGAGTTAGAAGCCTTGGACTGTGATTCACAAAAGCCAGCACACTAGGCAGGCAGCCAGTGGGAGATGCCAACAAGAGGGGTATGTGCTAACCCCAACCTTCTGAAGGAGACAGGCATTGAAGTCTAGGCTGCAGGGAGGTGCCTATCTGTGCTAGTAATTTTTGGCTGTGAACCTTTTCTTCAAGTTAGGTGTCTAAGTGTTTTTTTTTTGCAAGAATTGGCGTGAGGAGGGATGGGAAATGAAGGAAGAGGAGGAATAGGGCGTCCTCATTACTTTTAGCCCAGTGTTTAGGTTACTCACATGTACTGTGGGAGATTCCTGAATCAAGTCCCCTCTCCACTTCATGAAGAGAAAGGATCTGAAAAGTAATATGCCACCTCTCAGGGGAGTGCCCTAACCATTGGGCTAAGACTATGGGACATGCTGCCACCTCTCCTGTTGAAGTTGTTCCAGCTCAGATTGGAGCATGGATGCTAGATGCCCCGAATCACAAAGGAGTACTCAAACCACTTGGCTGTAGAGTTATTCTCACACTTGTCCATACTCTTCTCCTCACCCCCAATGACTGGCCCTCCTTCTCCTCCCTCACCCTCTCTCTGGTACAATCACCGGACCTCCTTCTTGCCCTCCACCCCCATTTTGTGTGGATTCTCTTGAGCAGCCCGATCCAGTAGGTGTGCGCTGAGTACACCTATTGCATTGGGTCCAACATGTAAGTCTAGGAAGGTGAAAGCCTATTTTCTGCAATTTGTTATTTGCTCTAGGGCTTAAGCAGGAACTAGGCACCTGGACACTAGATCAAGGTAGAGCATGCATGCCCAAAGGCAGAAATATAGTAATCAAGGAAATTGTTTATTGCAAAAACATAAGCTCTAAGTAAGTGTTGATGGCTACAGCATTTAATTGTGGTGGAGCCTAAAAATGGGACTCGGGTGCCTAAACCCAGATTTAGGAACCTAAGTCTAGAGTTTAGGTGCATAAGTACTTTTGTGCATCTGGGCCTTTGCCTCACGGTGCTTCAGTTTCCACTCCTGGAAAATGAGGACAATGATACTGACCTCTCTTGTAAAGAATTTTGAGATCTACTGATGAAAAATTCTATGTAAGAACTAGGTATTATTAATTCTTCCTGTGGCCTTTTTGGGCCAATGGTATTTTCTTTTTTGCTGTTATTTTAGTTTTGAGGGTTCCTTTTTAATGCAGATTAGAGCTGATGTTTAAATAAATCAATTATGTGTGTGTTTGTAGAACCTGACAACACTCCTCTATATTGAGTTTAGTGAGCTTTGAGGAAGGCTTTAAGGAAAACATTTCATGTTCACAACTGAACTCTGGGCTTTAATGTGGTTTATCTGAGGGGTGTGTGCATATTTTTAGAGGCTTTAGCAGCGTGCTAAAACACTTTTTTCTTTACTGAGTTTACATTAGAAATGATTTTCCATTTTTCTATAATAGCTAACTAAGACAGTATGGATAATAGTCAGTATTGCTCATGTTCAACAGTCTCACAATGTGATAGGGAAAACATTTCTATATACAGTATATCCTTTTATAGTCTGGAGTGTAGGTTATTGCTGTGGGAGCAAAATAAGTATTATGTAATGTAATGGCTGCCCACAACAATGCAAAAGTTTAAAGGCTAACTCATCCCATTCTTTGAAGAAACGTCCACCTTCCACCCCGAGAAACAAAAAATATCCTTGAACAATTATAGATTAATCATATGTAGTTTTTAATCTATTATGCTGTCAGGGGCGGAAATTTGCAGGGTTGCAAAGGGAGGGGATGGTGGAAAAAGCGACAGAGCCTTTGACCAATGCAAATTCTGAGAATACTCTCACAATCCTGTTCTAAATCCTATGGATTTTAGGGGATCTGTGTGACCTCTCTTTACGCTTCCCATGACCCTTTTTTTCTCTGGTAGCAGGGCTCACTCCACAGCCATACTGCCTTCAGCTCCTCCTCACTCCAAAAGAAGAAAATACTATGAAGCAGGATTACTGATGCAACCAAAGGCATCAATGCCTCTGGAATTTGTATTAAAATGTTTAGACTATAAGGCCAGTGTGATCATCTAGTCTGACCTCCTGTATAACACAGGCCATAGAACTTCCCTATTATATAAGGCACTATGAAGGTTTGCCAAGGGAACAATTCTACCTATAGTGGCAGATCCTTGGTGCCTCCCTTCTTCCTCTCCTCTTAATCTGTAATACCCCATCATCTCCTGCAAGGCTACAACCATGCATTTCTCATTTGAAGTGACTTCTCTGGGTTCCTTCAAGTGAACAGTGTTGATGGGTTTAAGCAGGCATGACATCCATTTTTTGCAAGCAGAAAAGGCCAGGATGAAAGCAAGCTTTTATGGTCTGGGGAAAAAAATAAAGGAAGAATTGTATTAATCATAGAGGAACTCACTCAGAAGCGGGAGGGGAATTTTACTGGTCCTGTGAAAATTCATAGGGTGATGTGATGAGTCCTCCAAGTATTTATGAGGCTGTCAATTTAGCTATTCTCTCCATCTAAAGAGAAAATCCCCGTGGCTGCAACTTTTGCAACTGCAGTCTTAGGCTGAGATTTTCCAAACTTCCCAGGAAATTTGAGCATCCAAATCCCCAAGGTGATTTGGAAATGATCAGACTTAGTTTTAAAAAGGTCCATTGAGGCATGGTTAGTATAATACCAAAACAGGAAGAGAAGATTTAAAGGGCGGAGAGTTGACTGTCTGTGAAAATTGCTTAGATGCTCAGCTTTTGTTTGTTTGCTTTTTAATCACTTAGGTTTACTTGCATCTGATCTTATTTTTACTCTTTTTGGCTTATTGGCCATTTATTTATGGAGCTGTGAGTCTTTACTTTTTTTTTGCAAACTTGTTCCTTAGTTTACATGGCTTAAGCCTAAGTCAAAAGTATACTATGTTGAGGGGAAAGAACTGTGTATAGCCTTTACTGAAAACTGGAGTACATCCAATTCCCCTGTTCTCTTTTCCAGCATACTACCTAATATTTGAGCAAGGCCAGCTTCCTCAGGTAATTGCATTAGTGTTTCACTCTGGAAGAAGTCAATCAGATTTTCCTCTTCACCAACTGTTGACTTTCTGACCGGGGCCTGATCTAAAAATTACATGTTCCTGGTCAAGGACTTCAGGAAGCAATGTTTTTATTTAGTTTGTTTAATTGCTTGAGAAAGACAAGAGACAGCTTCTGTAAAGGAATCAAATGTAGGGATTTCATAAAACAATGCCCATAATATCCCTCTCTCCATTTATTTATTTACAGCATTCAGCTGGGCTGGAAAACTGTTTGCCCATAAGCAGTTGTAAAGTGCAACTGGAAGGAATGGAACAAGTTAAAGCCTGAGGAAAGTCAAAGAATGGAATAATCTAAACAAACTAAGTGGGGGAAGCCCCTGACATCACTTAGTTTATTAAAAGGGAAAGGTATCCAGGTACTGAGAATGGAGAACCAACAGCTTGGATTCTGTTGTGTACAGAGATGATGGCAACTTCTCTATTTAGCTAAAGCATCAATGTACCATATCCAGTTTTTGTCCAAGGAAATAATTATAATTTGGAGTCATACTGAGTTGTGGGAGAAGAGAAGTTAGAGAGAAAGTCCGAGGCTAGCTATTGGCATACATTATCCACTATTGTCTATGAAAAGATTAAGCAAAGAAACATTTTCTTAATCTACCTGAATGAAGAAACAGGGGAATGTATAGGTGATGCAAAGGAATTTAGATTTTTTTTAAGTGTTTAGGGAATTGTATGAAAATCCAAGTCAAAATGTGTTAGCCATGAAAAGGGTCAGAGACCAGCAATAACGAGCTGTAATGCTGATTGCTGGAATGTTTTCTTCTTCAATGAGGGCATGTGTAGTCTACCATGGCTATCTATCTCTATCTATTTACAGCAAACAAGATGTAACAATCCCTTACTGTAAAAAAATTTTGTTAATTGTTCTTCTACTCACATTTCACTCACATATACTGGAATTGGAAAAGGTTCAGAAAAAGGCAACAAAAATGATTAGGGGTATGGAACGGCTTCCATAAAAGGAGAAATTAATCAGACTGGGATTTTTCAGTTTGGAAAAGAGACGACTAAGGGGGGATAGGATTGAGGTCAATAAAATCATGATTGGTGTGGAGAAAGTAAATAAGGAAATAATTATTTATTCCTTTTCATAACACAAGAACTAGGAGTCACCAAATGAAATTAATAGGCAGCAGATTTAAAACAAACAAAAGGAAGTATTTCTTCACACAACGCTCAGTCAACCAGTGGAACTCTTTGTGAGAGTATTTTGTGAAGGCCAAAACTATAACAGGGTTCAAAAAGATAAATTCATGGAGGATAGGTCCATCAATGGCTATTAGCTAAGATGGGCAGGGATGGTGTCCCTAACCTCTGTTTGCAGAAGCTGGGAATGAGGGACAGGGGATGGATCACTTGATGAGTACCTGTTCTGTTCATTTCCTCTGTGGCACTTGGCATTGACAACTGTTGGACGACAGGATACTTGGCGAGATGGACCTTTGGTCTGACCCTGTATGGCCAGTCTTATGTTCACTGTGCTGGCTCCTGTGCTCTTAGCACTGTGTGCTACTGAAAGTTTCAAATCATCTCTTAGCAGGAAATTGGAATCAACTCAGAGATCTCAATAAGGGTCCAGCTAATGTTTCATATTTACAATATTTATTACTTAGATTTTGTAAAGTTATTTTATGCAGCTGTACATCAGGCGATGGTCTTATTGGATCTCTTATGCTAAACCGGAGAGAAGCTTAGTCAGTACCTGGATGGGAGACCTCCTAGGGAAACTTAGGGAATAGCCAAGGGTGGTGATGATAGCGATTCAGTAATCAACACGTTTCCACCTAACATGCCAATCTTTTAATCATTTATGCACTGTTTTACCTTAAGCAGGAGGGTATCACCATTTTAGACACTGGAGCTACTCACCTGATCTAGGTTAACTCACATGATCTAGGGCATAAGTATTTGTAGAGTCAGGACATAAGTATAAAATAAATGTCCTACCAGGTTGTTATGTGGCACTGGGCTGATGGAGAGACTACATATAGGATGTAACATAATTCCAAGTTCCTGAGCACATGTGGTCATCAAATATCCATGATACATTTTGCAAATATCATTAGTTTTGCTGGAGTAACTGTACCCAGACTGCCCAACACAAATAAAATACTATGACTAAAAAAGAGTTATAACCACTTGTAAAATATAATAACATGGCACAATTTAGTAATAACTTTGCATATCCCTGAATATTGGGCAGCTTAATTTTAAGGTTACCATCCTAATAATTATCTGCCCTAAGACTGTAGTGAAGTACAGTAGTTGTGTACATTTATAGCAAATGGTACACCTGACTCAAAAAAATATTACAGCTGTTTAAGTGTTAATGATTTAACATCATTGGGTTTGTTTCTCTTCCCTCACTAACATAAATCAAGGGCACCAATACTGAAATATGGAAAGGGCGCCGATATTGAAATATGAAGTAACTCCAGTGTAAAGCTGTGGTAAGCGAGAAGATACTCAGGCCTACTGAAAAACTTGTTTTATTAAATTATACTGCTTGTAACCAGATATTTTGTAATGGTCACATTTATTAATTGCTAACTACTGAGATATACTGGGCAACTACAGAGAACCTATTTACTTCAGTGGAAGTTGCAGTGCTTCTCACTTTTCAGGATTTGTCCCTCACATTTAAAATAAACAAAACCCAAGTGTGTACACTACAAAGTAGCTCTGTGTGAAGAATGGATTTTTCAATTAGCTGGTAATGAAAAAAAATCAGTTTGGGGTCAAACTAAATATTTTATTTGACCTGAAATAAAATGTTTTGCTTAGATTTTGAGCATTTTAATGTAATTCTGATACATTTTATTATTAAGAATGTTAACTTTTGTTTAGAACAGAAAAATCAAAACCTTTTATTTTAAAAATGTCAAAGATGACTTTTTTTTAAATCCTCTCCCCCCCCCCAAAAAGAAAGAAAAAACTCAAATTCGTGTCAGTTTTTCAAAGTGATTTGGTGTTGCCAAATCTGCATTTTTCACCAAAAATAAAATAAAATAAAATAAAATAAAAAGAAGAAGAACTTTGTATGAAAAATGTGGCCTAAGCCACATTTATAGTATAATAATCATATTAGTAAAAATATATTACAGAATCTGAAGCTGCTAATGAATGGAAACATACTTCTTAGCTTTAATTGTTTGTAAGTATAATGTTAAACGAAATACATTAACTAGCCCTAATAACAAAGGAACCTATGTATGGTCAGGTTACAGTATGACCTGGATTGGATCAGGTTACTCTTTTTCAAAGTGTATAGCTATAGTGAGGGGGCGTGGTCTCCCTCCCTGACAGATGAGGGGAGAACCGTGATCACCCTCTGGTGGGCAGAACCGGGATACCCATGGCCACACCGCCTGAAGCAGAGGGGCGGGACAGGAACTGGAACTATAAGAGGCTGGCCCGCTAGCTCAGTAGAGGCAGAGCTGCCAGAGGAGCAGGACATCTCCCCCCTGCTGCTGGAGCCTGGACCTGACTTAGGCTGCTACAGTACCAGAGACCCAGAGGGACTGCCGGAGCTGCCAGACACCGGGGACACTGAGGAGCTGTTGGGGCTGCCACTTGCTGTTTACCCATGTAAGACCAATGACAACCCTCGAACCGAGGTACCTCCAGACTGGGAGTGTAGGAAGGAACCCAGGGAAGCCGACTAGGGTTTGGCTGTGTTACTGACTGCAAGCTGGCCAGTGTGTTGCGGCCGGATTTCTCCGCTGACCCAGTGGCAGACCACTCCACCACTGATAGGGACCTGGGTTGGGATACAGTGGAGCAGGTGGCCCTGTGTCCCCCTGCCACCCTACCCTCAGGGGTGGTAGCCTCCCCACCTTTAGGCCAGGATGCCTGCATTGGTCTGACACCTGCCTGAGTTAGGATGTCAGATGGTTTAGCTGGCTGTCCCATCAGAAAGATAATCTCCCTCTAGACTGCTGGGCTGCTCTGCCTGACAGCAGACTAGGGCCCCCTTACCTGATTGCCGCCACACCCTGATTGAGGGCCCCAGACAGCTAGACTCACTATTGCTCTGCCTGACCAGAGGCCAGAGCCCTTTACCTGATTGCTTCTCTGCCATGACTGAGGGCCCCAGGAAAATAGACTTACTACTGTGTGGCTTGACTGCAAGCTAGAGCCATTAACTGAGTATGGCCCCATCCTGATTGAAGACTTGCATTACCTGGCCCGATTGCAGGCCAGACCCATTAAATGTGTGCTGCCCCACTCTGGCTGAGTGTCGGGGCTACCAGACCCAATTGATACCCCGCTAGGTCCTATTAACTGTTGGCTAATTCCCCTTGAATGGAGTCACTCTAGGGGCATCCCAGCGAGGGGGCGTGATCTCCCTACCTGACAGGTGGGGAGAGAACCTCGGCCGCCTTACATAGCATAAGACCACTTCTGGTAGGATTTACTTGTTCCTGATCTCTCTCTTCACCCCTCTCTTTCCTCAAAGAGCTCTACCTACAAATTGATAAAGATTTTTTTTTAACAAGTCTGTACCAATTAGTAGCTTTTTGTTTTTGTTTTAAATTGCCTTTTCCCATGTGCTAGCATTAGCTAATAAGACTGGCACAACCTGTCATGTTCACAAAGGCATACAGAATGTGTCAGCCAGAAAGTTAGAAAAAATGGCTTATGGTAAATGACTACATAAATTACGCTATAGTTTTCTAGAAAAGAAACAACAATAGCAGCAAAAAGGGCATGGTACCATTTATGAACATACCATATGCCTCCCTAGTGTGCAAGCAAAGGTTTGACTGAGGATTATTTTAATTTTTGTCCAGTCATTGTGCTTGGTTGGTTTAGAAATAATTGTTTATGTAGTCCTATATATTTGTCAGCCTACAACTCCTAATCTGATACAAATTACTATGAGTTATAAATGGGCAATCATGGAAAAATACAATGGGCATCATTCCCCTCTCCCATACATGATTCTCCTCTCATCTTTGAGTGAGGAATCACTCTATTGGAGTCAAAAAGAGTTACACTGGTGCAAAAGCCTGTGTAAGAGAGATCAAAGTGATTGGGCCCAATTCTGATTAAAACTGGAACTGAAAAGATGGCTGACCCAGCTTGAAAGAATCAACTGCCACTGATGAAAGATCCCTTCGATTTTCATACAAACAAACTTTATTCTTACTGAGGTGTATACAAAAAAATAGTTAAATTGTCAAGATGTAAATACAAAGGATACCTCTCTGCCATTATGGTAATAAGCAAATTGATACCTGGCCACTCAAGGTAACCATTGGGTAATATTAGGATTTATTTTTATTTCCACTCTAAATACAAGTCCACATCAAAAAATGCCCATTCTTATCTCTTAACAGACATTTAAAACCACTATATTAAGGGAGCTACAGTATAAATTATCCCAAAAAGTAGCCAGTCCACCCTACTGCACCTCACAGAAATTGCTTATAACTAGACCAATTAAGCCACCTCATCACAAGAATCTCTCCTGCAACTGCTTCATCCCTCTGCTAATGCACAAGCAGACATATTAATTATTATTATCATTCTATTTTCTGATGGCCTCCAGAGCAAAAGGACTCTAAGATTGCAAGCTAACCAGCAATGGACCCTTTCATGGAAAGGGGAATAGCTATGTCAAGCGGGAGAAAGTGACAGGCACAAATCTAGAAATGAGAATATCTTATTTCTTCATCTCTCTTTTGTCACTTAAAAAGCTCTGAAATCCTGAAGGAGACTGGATAGACTTAGACCTAGGTGTGACAGAATGTAGTCTGCATCCACACCATACACACTTTTGTAGTAAACGTTGTACACAATATGCCTTAGGAGATATCATTTTGAAAAACCCTGAATTTACTAATCAATATCATGCCAAAATGCACGTAGCAGTGTTATAGGTGAAGTTATAAACATAAATTGAGATCACGACTAAAAGTATGTTTTCCAGATAAGTCTGAGGAGTGGCCAACCTTGTTCCTCAGAGACAAAGGGCAAGCTGATGCCTCAGCCAAGTGTAAGCAAGGCTGATGGAACAGCCACTTAGCAAGTAATAGCCTTTGGCAGGAAAGGGGACAGGGCAAAAAAATCTACATTTTAGCAAAGAAATAGCATGGCGCTCCCTTCCACACAGACTGCTTGTCGCCTTGCTGCCAGCTGGAAATGCTTCTCAAAGTGGGGACAGGACTATAAAAAGAAGGGGCAGATACCCTGAGGCATCACTCCTCTCTCTATCTTCACCCCTTAATTCACTGCATGAGAGGGCACAAAGGAAGCAGCCATTAAACAGAAGAAGGGGTCCTGACCTTCCAAGTTTGGCCAATAAAACTGTTGAAAGTGAGCAGTGAGAAAAACTTTGCTTTGAATTTAAAGTCATTTGTTAAATTAGGCACCAGTAGCGTTTTATCTTTATTTTTCTTGTAATCATTTCTGATTTTATGCCTCATTACTCGTACTTACTTAAAACCTCCCTCTTTGTAGTTAAAAAACTTGTTTTATCTAATCCAGTGTGTTTGAATTGAAATGTTTGGGAAACACCATTCACGGTAACATGTATGCTATAATTTCTATTCATAAAATGGCAGTCTTTATAAGAATTTGTAGTGTCCAGGAGAGGGCTGGGCAGTACAAGATATACATTTCTGGGAGAAAAATCTAGGACTGATTTGGCATCAACCTGCAATACAGCCAGGTGTGGCTGGCTGGCTACAGCACACATACAGACATAGCTGGGAGTGACTTAAATGCTGGAGGCTGTTTTTGAGCAGTCTTGATTGGAGGCTACAGCAGTAAATCGGTGTAAAGTGCACCCCAGGTTAGAGGGCAGGGGTGACATAGCTACTCAGTCTGGATTGTACCCTGGGTATGTCACTCTAGGTCAGGATTTTCACAACATTTATTCTGAAGTAATCTGATCTTCATTTCTACTTTCAGCTTTCTAATTTTATTTTGTGAATGGCAAGGAGCCAATGAGGACAGTGACAGACATCTGGAATTTTAGGTGGTGCAACGAAAAGCAGGTAGAGGTTTCCCTTCCTCCCCAAAGAGCATTTTATTACTGACGCTGGTCACTCTGGACCTGGTGCCTGTTACAAGTGACAGGAACTGTGCAAATGGGTAAGGGTAGCTCAAGTGCTGTGGCCTCTGTCCCTTCCAAACCCCAGACTTGTAAACTAGCTGTGACGGTTTCATACTGAGGAGAATGAATGAAGATGGAGCAGAATCTTAGTCACACTTGAGTATTCTGTCAAAGTCCAGGATTATGGGTCTCATGATGCTGTTGGAATCCTGATTGCTGTCATCCCGAAGAGCACAGATGAGACACAAGCTTGAGGATCAAGATGCCAATTTTTAATATTTGCCCCTACCAAACAAACACATTGACCCTCTTCAGTTGGCTGTGCTGGTATTTTTATATAAATGACCATTCATGTGCATATATTTCAACAATTCTGGTCCTAATCTTGTTCCTATTAAATGCAATTGAGCCTTTGCCATCCCCTTCAATGGGAACAGAATTGGTCCCTTCATCTTCCATATTGGTAATGCATTCTTGATCTCTCAACTATGGATAAACTTTAGATCACACTATTCCTTCTTGGGTAATGGGAAATCTCAGCCCAGAAAAGGCAGGATGAAGCTAAATGGAGCTTCTTCTAATTCAGACTAGGTTTTTGTTTTGTTTTGTTTTTGTCTAAGAGTGAAGAAAGGATTCAGTCTCTGCTCCCCAGTTTGTGTTTACTACATTTGCTTATTCCAAAAATGAAATAAAAAAAAAGTCTCATCACCAACCTGGAAATTAGCATTTTACTACATAAAATGTGCTGTTATTAGCACTTTCCCTGTAATTATTCTAAGCTTTTGTATTTCACATGGCAGTGCACGTTTATGGGCTAGTTTGGGTTCTATTATAGTCCTCTTATTGATTGTCAAAAACCAGGCAGCCTGATTAGAGTAAAATATCTGAAAAGGAAGAACTTGCTCAATTACTTCTGTCAGTTAAATGTTGAATGATGTTAAATCTGCTTTGATTTTAACATTTTAGTATTTACTGGATGGAAATCAGCAATTACCTCTTGAAGTATACTGTCATATAATAATGATGATGCACACATTCTAATGTAGGAGAAAAGAGATGACAAAGTAAGGATCTAAACTTTGTTTTCAGGGGTGAAGTATTTGGATTTGCAGGCATATTTTACATTGATTTTTTTTTCATAAAGGTGAAATTCACAAAGGGCTTAATCCTGGAAACACTGAGCAGCCCACTCAAAGTCCAGTAGTCCCATTACTGTCACTCAAACTAGATACATTACTAAGGAATGGCAGAATCAGGCACTGTGTTCCAATGAGCTGGTACAGCCTCTTCCTTATAATTTTACAGTTTACGTCCAGACACAGAGGCAAAAAAAAAAAAAAAAAAAAAGATTGACTGCATCTTGTTAAATTCCATATTCCTCTAATTCATTACATTTGTAATAGCTTAGATGACATTTAATTTGTAATGATATGAATTTTAAATCATGCCAAAATAATGCCCTTGGCTTGCCCCATAAACACCCTGGGGCCTTGCCCCTCTGCGCCAGGTGCACCAGGTGTGGGGCAGGCAGGCTCAACCAGGCTGGATCCAAGTGTGCAGGGGCTCAGTGTGGGGGGACAGGATTCTGTGTGGGACAATCTGGGTGCAGGCAGCTCAGTGTGGGGCTCTAGGTGTGTGTGTGGGATCTGGATGCACAGAGGCTCATTGGGAGGGTTACAGGTGCAAGGGCAATGGGACTCTGTAGGGGCTTCAAGGGGAAAGTGGTTGGGGCTCAGCAGAGGGGTCTGTATGTGGGGGCCTCAGAAAGGGGGCTGGGTGCTGGGGGAATGGGGCTTGGTGGGTGGAGGACTGGGTGCAGCTAATTGGAGGTCAGTGGCATGGAGATCTGGATGTGGGGACTCCGGGTGGTGCAGGGGGGTGGGACTCATCAGGGTGGAGGTTTGAGTGCAGGGAGCTCAGTGGGGGGGCGGTGATCTGGGTGCAGGGTGGGGGTCCAGAGGCAGAGGATCTGGGTGCAGGGGGCTCCAGATGCAGGGGTTGAGGTTCAGTGGGGTGGGGTTCAGATATGGAGGGTTGGGGTTCTGGGTGTATGGGGTGAGGCTTGGCGGAGGTGTCTGAGTATGGGAGCTATGGCTTCATGAGGGTTGGGCAGATGGGGGAGCAGTTTCCCATACAGTGACCCCTTCCCCGCAACTGAGGAGCGATGGGGCCAGGAAGCAGGGGAGCATGCTGTGCTTCCTGCAGCTGGGGGCAGGGCCGCCCAGAGGATTCAGGGGGCCTGGGGTCTTCGGCGGTGGGGTTCTTCCACTCCGGGTCTTCGGGGCACTTCGGCGGTGGGTCCCAGAGCGAGTGAAGGACCTGCCGCCGAACTACCGCCTAAGACCTGGAGCGGAAGGAGCCCTCACCGCCGAATTGCTGCCGAAGACCCAGAGCGGAAGAAGCTCCGAGTCTTCGGCAGCGCGTCCTTCACTCGCTCCAGGTGTGTTTGGTGGCACTGAAGGACTTGCCACCAAAAACTCTTGTGGGGGCCACTGCAGGGCCATGGGGCAAATTGCCCCACTTGCCCCCCTCCTCCCCGGGCGGCCCTGGCTGGGGGAGGTTTCTGTTAGGGGATATGAGACAGCCCCAGCCACTACTTCCAGGGGAACAGGAAGTCCTGTCCTCTCCTGCCTCTAGCCTAGCTGGGACTAGCAGCTGATCCTGGCTCAGGCTCCCCAGCCCTGTGGTGATTTACCTCTCTGCCAGCTGCTTTGGGTACCTGAAACAATGTACATGAGCAGCTAGGGAGTGGTGCGTGACTGCTCTTGCTGATTCCCTTTGCTTCCCTGTCAGAAAGTCATTTCTCTGTGGGGAAGCAAAAAAATCTGTGGGGGGCATGCATTCTGTGCACACACAGTGTGCACAGTTCCCCCAGGAGTAATATGCATGAGTGTTTATAACTGGAAACCTGATTTTAAAGAGTTATGCTCAACCGTTCAGAAAACAGGTGAAATATTAATACCCAAATACCTTAGATCCACTAAGGAATTTAGGGGCCCAACTGCCTTTGAAATAAGTGGGAGTTGGTTCTTAAGTACCTTTGAGGATCTGGGTCTATGTGTCTATCAACATGACAATGACAGAGATATAGGATTGGTGCATTGGGGATTAATGACTAGTTTTGCAATAGTTTGTACTGAACTGGTTATCCTTATCATAAGGAACCCAAACATATACAGATAAGTGGCCACACTATGTGTTTTCGTTCTCGCTATCACTGTGCCATTTGATCATCCTATCTTTCGGTAGTAACAATTTACACTTTTACAATACTTTCTATCCAAATAATTTAAAGCACTTTAAAAATGAATGAATTTCTGCATCATGCCTATGAAGTGTGTATTACATCTTTTTTACAGATGGGGGAAATGGAGGCAAAGATATCAGTTATATAGAAAATTCCTGGTAAAACCAGGAAAAGAAGGCAGATGTTCAAATTTTAGACCTGTGCTTTGACCAAGCCCATGATAGTCACCTGTTTCATCTTTAAATCTTGTGAGAAATACTTTGAAACCTACTGATGAAAAACATTAAATATGTATTTTATATATAACACAAGAGGATTAGTTTGCATATTAGCAAACATATTAGTGCACAATATAAAAGCCATACTAATAGTGTTCACATGGGACGGCTGTGTGCTCTGTAAATTCACATCACTGTGTACACAGGGCAGGGGCTTGCTGTGTTCTAAGCATGTGGCATTCTTGGAGTGTATCCCGTGGTTCTTTGCTTCGCTGCTGAGTAGTGTGAATTCTGCATTTTTTTCTCACTGTGCATTATGGGATGTATAGTAGAGTCAGGCAGAAGCCAGTAAAATTCTCGGACGTGGGATCAATTTTTTTTTCCAAATCCCATTATTCTGCAATCTGTCCCATGCTTTGGGTGGGCTAGTGCCAATTTCAAATTGCTGGTGGCCAGCATGAACCCAAAAATTTTCTGTGCTGCTATGCTGGCAACTACAAATACTTGGGCAATAATTCAGCTCTCGACGTTGGATGGCTTTAGTTTTGTACTTCACCCACCACTACATTGAGAAGATGATGTGGCTGCAGCAGCAGCTTCAGCAGTGGTGGAGGAAGGTGGACGAGGACAAAAAGGATGACACAGAGAAATTGCTGCTAGAGGAGCTGTTCCACACAATGCAGGGCTGTATTTGGGCTGGAGAAGTCAGCGTAGACTAATGGGAAAGGATCGTTCTGCAGACCTAGGATGATCAACAGTCATTAGAAAATTTCAGGCAAACGCAACCTCTTTTGAGATGTGCTAAAAAAAATAAAAATAAAAAAATCCAGAGATGCAGTGAACCAACAGATGCTGCCTCATGCCTGAGGAGGGGAAGCTAGTCACCCATGAATGCTACCAGTTCACAGTCAACTAATTTAGGATGGGGAGATCAATGGATGGGGCCAGTGTCATGCAGGCATATGATGACAAGCATAAAGTACTGTTGCATCAGATTATAAAGCTTGGTAACCTAGACAAATTGGAGGATTGGGCCCAAATAAATCTGATGAGGTTCAACAAGGACAAGCGTAGAGTCCTGAACTTAGGATGGAAGAATCCCATGCATCGCTACAGGCTGGGTACCAACTGGCTAAGCAGCAGTTCTGCAGAAAAGGACCAGGAAATTACAGTGGATGAGAAGCTGGATATGAGTCAGCAGTGTGCCCTTGTTGCCCGGAAGGCTAACAGCATACTAGGCAGCATTAGTAGGAGTCCTGAAGCTAGGCATACTAGTCATAACTGCAATCTGGTTGGCAAGACTGTGCCCCCTAGTATTTGCTCTTTCTTGTGTGTGTGGGAGGAGAATACAAGCATGTTTAATACTGCAACAAGCGTGTGTTGCGGACCTGCGGGATCGGTCGACACTACGCACGTCTCATGCGGCGCCTCATGGTCTCAGACGCCAACCGATGGTCCAGGGACATCTACATCGAGCACATCACCGGCCACCAACAGTACTAGGAGGCGTGAGCCAGAGTGACATTGTTCTCCCACTACGAGAAAGGGACCAAGTGACCTTCTCCATTGGCTCATATGAACAGGAACCATAAACTCCCTAAACATTAAATCTCACCAAATGAGAGTCAATCCATCCTCATCATCATATCCACTCATTATACTCCACACCCGAACACAACCACTCTATGAACTTCATACCCTCATATGTCCATGTCTGTACTTTGACCCATCAACCTTTTACCCCCAATCGGGGATATTGCAGATTATGTATTCCTCATGCCACCTGAGTTTAAACCAAACTTTGCACCCTTGATAATCTGTATGTTATTCCCTGATAACCAGAAACTTCTATGCTCAAACTCTGTTCACTATTTTTTTTTAACATCTTATTAAAAGTGTGAGGTGTTCTCTGCTGCCAATAGGATTTAGATTGGCATTTCCCATTAATACTAATAGGAATCAGGTATCCAAGTCAGGTAGAAAGCTTTAAAAAAAATTTCTGGCTAAATTGTAGCATCAAAAATACAATTCAAAAGCACAAATTGTTCTAAAACAAAATTGTTTCTCTGAGATTTCTAACCAGAAGTTAAATGGCTCCAGAATGATGTATTGGTAAGAGCACCATGTGAAGAGTTATACAGAGGAACATTTCCAGGGCACAGGAAGTATTGTTAATCTGACAAAACCCAAGACATAGACCACATTCTTGAGTGCCATATAGGGCACCTTATCTAATAACTATTTGCATATATGCAACCATCTCGTTGTCAGACCATTCCTGTTGCAGTAATGCTCATCTCTTACATGCAGATCATTCACAGTTCAATTACTTATAGAGAAGAAGACAGGCTTATTGACAAGAGAAGTATTTTATATGGATGGAGGATTTTACAGTTGTTTGTTCCTCCATAATCAAAATCACAAAGCCAAATTCTAGAAGTGTAAATTCTCTGAGTAAAACTACGGCCAATCTCATTTAAGCCCACCTAAATTTCGTAGTTTCAGATTGGAACCTGAACTCAGATCTGCTTGAACTTCTGCACAATTTTTTTCAAAAATGTGGAGAGGGGACTAGAGTTTTGAATTCATAATGAAACCCCAAATCTGGCAAGTTTAACTGGATTTTCAGTTTCATTGTGAAAGTTTAACACAGCTTTAGTTAATCAGAGCAGCTCACAGTAATGTTCATGGGAATTGCAAGTAACTGTGCATTGCACTAAAAATATACTGCCTAATGACAAGCATTAACAAGCAAGGTCAAAACTCACCATTATCCCAAGCCTCAAGTTGCTGATATAATCATTAAGATACTCAAGTGTAAATTAGGGTCAAAGTGAACTGATAACGACCTCCTTTGTGATTTTGTGTTCATTTAATAAGCTTTAACACTGATTAGATAAATCCAATTGGCTTAATGAGTTTTTGCACATGTTTTAATTCAGACTGAGTAAACTTTGGTTTCATAATATGGTATCTTTCCAGTAATTTTAATGTTTTCCATGGTGATAAGGAAATTTGTTAGAAATTAAGTTTTCTGAGTACAGGGGTCAATTGTTAAAGGCAAGTTGTAATTTTTCTTTTGCTCTGATTGTGCTTAATAAAGCTGATTTCATAGCATACATAGAACTAAAGACTGACAACTTGTCAATTCTAAGTGCAAGAGAAAAACCTATTAGTATTGTGCAGTGGGGTGGAGCCATTATATGGTTTCAGACTCAAAATTAACGATGACCACTGTTTTTAATAAGCAAGCCTGAATCTGAATTGACCTTAGTTTTACCTTGTCAGTTTAAGCAAAACTACAGCAAGACTTCCTAACTTTGAATTATTAGTTTCCCCACTATATTTATCTGGATCGGAGTTTGAAATAGTGAACTGTCAGTATATACTCATTGAGTTTGTTCTGGGATAAAAATATTTTAGACATACACTTAAGCACTCTTTCACACAAACACTGAAAATCATTTTTAATGAAATGCTTCCTGCCATCTAGACAGCATTGTAACTGTCAGCACTGCAAAGTAATTACCAGTCACAGAAAGTTGGGGGGAAAAACTGGGATTTCTCCCATTTTTATAACATTAGGGCAACTTAGACAATTCAATTTACATTAAAATTAGCATTTCAGAACAAGCCTCAATGAAATCTTTGCAGGAATTTATTGGTTTTGCTTTGCAAAAGTTTATGGAATTATCTTGCATTTTGCTTTCCTCAAGTTAGTTTTCTTTGGACCTTCAGCTTAGAGACTAACGACTCAAAGCAAAATACTGCTGAAATTCCTGGGTTTTTGATCTTTTGCATTACAATTTCCTCTGAAGATAATGACATTTACACACAAGCATTTAAAACAATGATATGCTTAGCTTGGAACAAATTTTCAGTTTTAATGAACACTTGTATTTCCAGTTCTCACTTTTAACACCTATTGTATAAGCTTTGCAATCACAATTTTAAAATAGATACACAAAAAAACAAAAGATGTACAATTTTTCCAAAGAAGTGCCAAGGAAACAGTGTCCCTAATATGCACTTTTGTGTTTTTGCCGAAGTCCTACGCTACTATTAACCCTTTAAAGTAGATTAGTCACCACTGCTTGATTTCATACTTCTGGCATAGCGTTTTATTCAAGTCAGGAATACAGAGCTTTATGCAAATAGGGATGGCATTGGAAAGAGTGGAGCTTCTGTGTCAGCCATAAGTGCAGCATAAAGCCAATCTACCAGAAGCAATATGGTCCAGCAGTTGGGTACCACACTGGGGTCTAAGAGACCTCATTTCTGTTCCCAGCACTGGCCTGCTGGCTGATCTTAGGCAAGTCATTTCACCTTTGTGTCCATTTCCTTATCATATTTTAACTATTTAGTTTGTAAATTCTTCAGAGCAGGCACTATCTTAATACGTACATTTGCAATGCCTAAAAATATTAATTGAATGCTTTAAGCATAACAGTAATATAAGACAGTGTAATAACAAGATATTATTGGCATGAGTTTGGGATAGCCATATTGTTTAACCACTGCTCTATGCAGACAATTATATTTTGTACATACTCTTGAAAGACAAATATTTCTGATAGAAGTGTCTCAATCCAATTTTCTTCTGGTAATGGAAATACGGCAATATATGTCTCACTCAGTTTGTGTTTAGTATTTTGCTATTCCTGGATGTAGTTATCACTCAGTTTCGACCATCTGTTTAGACCAAACATTTTCCTTCTATTCAGCCAAGTTGAAAATATCAGTAAAAACAAACAGTCTGTGCAAGAAAAGAAATGAGCTTGTACATGCATGTGCTATATAAGAGTCAGTATTAATAGCACTTTACCAGGAAGCTAAGAACCAACGTGCTGCAGATGAAAGTAAATCAGAATAAGCACCTAGAAATGTACTCATTTGGGACTCAGTCCTGCTTCTATTGAAGACCTAGCAAAACTCGCATTTTACTTTAACTGTTCACGGTCTTGATTTTTGTTTTTTGGTATAACAGGAGTGGAAGAGATCACATGGCTGGTATCAACTCAAAGATGATTTTACTCCCTTGGAAAATTTTAGCAAAACCTAGTCAACCACTTTTGGCTTATGGGTGTGAAGAATCATTTTACGACATACATAAAGTCCCTTGCCCTTTCTCCCTCCTCTTCAGGCTCAGTGGTAGAAAAGTTTACTAGACAAAGCTTTCAAAATAGATCTACTGCTAATTGAGGGTTAGTCCAACTTGAAAGGGAAATTTTGACTAACTACTTTTTTCTGCTTCCCCTCTAGCTTCCACTGATGTAGCTTTCACAAACATCTGCTATCCTCCACTCCTGATGAGGAAGTACAATATATTATTCTGTTGGTTTCAGTTCTTCCTTTTAAAGATACCATTCCCTGTCATGATATACACAGTTCTGTGTCTGCTGCTCACCCTGCCTGTGACTTTCTGCAGTTGTCTGGTCATAACTAAAACTGGTTGGAAATTTATTTTTTGCCAAAAAACAGGTTATCAGAAAAAGCTGTTCCAACTAAATTGAATTTTTTAGTTGTGAAAAATCATTGATTTTGATGTAATTTCCTGCAAAATATAAACTCTGAGTTTCGACCAACTCTAGTCATGACCCTCGTGAAACAACAGAATGACAGGACAGACTCACAATTATTAGAAATAAAGGTATAGACATTTAAATCCCTCACGTATGAGTTTTTCTTTCTCAGAAGCAGAATTGAAAAGTGCTCTTTTAAAAAAATATATTTATCCTAAGGATGTGACTGAATCTTTGCTAGCGGCAGATAATAGCCATTAAAATTCTTCAACTGGTCTACATTGGTTTCTGGTCTGTTGATTTCAGTTTGGATGAGTTATGGCCCAAATGAACAGACTAATATTGGCTGTCCTTTTCCAAAGATTGGTTGACTGGAATTGGGAGAAAAACCTTTCACTAGGAATTTGCACTAGGAAGCCTGTGTAGAGGTGACTTGTGAGAATATATAGGTAGATCCAAACTCTTATTTTTGGAGAGAAATTTCTTGTACTTAGAGTATTTTGGAGAAATTGTTCATGGTTTACACTCTAATACCTATTCATGTTTAACTTGTAAGCTCTTAAACATCTTTATTTATAGAAACTGTAACTTGTCAGACATGGACTTGTCAGTACTCCAAATGGCCACTACAGAGTCCTAACAAAATACATTTTTGAACTGTTGATCAATTTTTCAACAGTAAAAATAATATCTATTGACCATCTAGCCAGTGGTTACTTAAGCCACTTCTAACAAGGACTGGGTTTGCAAATTCAAGGGGCAGGACCATGTGTACCTTTTCTTTTTAAGGGCTGGCATTTTACCTCTTCCTCATAATTACTTTGGACTCCTGTTGTAACAAGTTCTCAGTTGGGCAACAAGTGATCTACTTTGCTCAAATCATATTTAACTACAAGTTTAATTTTTCTAGAAAGGTTTCACAGCAATCAATTGGCACATTGTCGGGGGACAGATGAGCCCCAGAATTGTTGGACACCATGGCTCAGTGGGAAAGAATTAGTGCAATATAGTATGGAAAGGGAAGGACAAGTCAGGATCAGCCATGACTGCTAGTGACTTTTTTGGTTTAGGTCCACTAGCATCTTTTTGCATTCACTTCTAAATCAATGCAAAGAAAGTGGTACTGCAGTGAGTACAAAATTGTTTAAATGTTGGTAATTAAGGGGAAAGTGCTCCATAGTTAAGGGCATGGTTTTCCCCTTCTTCCTGCATGATTCTCATTTCTATACTTGCTTGCATGATTTTTCACTTTTGCTAGATGCAACAATAAATTATTCTAGATTAAAGCAAGGGACATAAAGGATCATGCACAGTAAGGCTTTGTCTAAACTAGCACTTTTGTTAGCAAAACTTGTCCGGAGTATGAAAAAACCTTGACCGACATAAGTGTCACTGACAAAAGTGCCGGTGTGGACAATGCTGTGTCGGTGGGAGAGCGTCTTCTGCCAACATAGCTACTTGTCTCTCTTTGGGAGTGGTTTAATTATGCTGGTGGGAGAGCTCTCCCCTGCCAGCATAAAGCGACTATGCAGGAGTCCTTACAGCAGCGCAGCTGCAATGGCGCATCTGTGCTGCTGTAAGGTCCATAGTATAGACATAGCCTTAGAGATATTTCATCTTCCAGGCAGAATCCTTACGTCATGCTTGAAGGATTTTTCTAATCCTTCCCCCGTGAATTGAGTTGAGGAATTTTGGTCCCAAACCAGTTCAGTTTACTGAGGTCAATAGACTCTTTCCACTCACTTAATTGATTACTTGATTGGGCTTCCTATGCATGGATTAAAGAGCTAATTTGCATGTAAGTGTTGAAAATGGAGCTACTGATGACTATTTCTTTCCTCATTGTCAGTTTTTAAAAAATCAACAGAATGTTAGCATACTACCTGTAAAGATTTGTGGGACTTGAATCCAGGTTGACAGGCTTCTAGGGAGGCATTGCTTCTTTACTGCTACAATGGTCAATGCACCATACTTCTTGGGAGACTGGTCACTGTAGGAAGTGCTGTGCACGGTAAAGATGACTGGCAAATTATCCCGTGACCTCTAATTCTCTGTGCAACAAAACAGATCTCTGACCAGCTGCTGAGACCGTCTTGCTCCTAGTCCCAGCTCCCTACTTCCTTGTCTTGTTCCTCACACTGCTCCCAGTTCATGGCTATAGATTCTGGCTCAGCCTCTTCCAGTCTAACTGCCCAAGCCCCATTCCCTGAGACTACCTTAATGAGAAGGCACATACTCTTATCAAAGGATCAACCTAGTCTTTGGTTAACATCTGTGGCTCATGAATATTTTTAATGATGTTACTTTGACATAGGACGTGAGTAATGAAGTACTGGACCGGCCCAATAGATATTTTCACAAGCTATGGAGCATTTTCCATAGTTAAGACATTCATTAAAAACTGTCTTTATATGATGAAGCATGGATCACTACAAAAATAAAGTTCAAATGCTTTATATTAAACACAAAGTCCCACACCAAGCTGTCTTTTATACAGTAGAAAGTAATAATGCTGTTTTCCTAATTTGGTTTGAAGAGCTATGGTGTCTTAAGATTTACAAGAAATAAAACCAAACCACAGATACCAAGCACTTTAAAACATTTTTCCCCCTAAAGAAAACACATTATGTTGTAAGCATTTAAATATAAAGACAAGGATCCAGAAAATACAAGCAAGCAAATTGAGACAGTGAACAACTGGAGTGCATAGAAGTAATACTAACTTTTTATACTGTTTATTTGCCAGTTTTCATGCTTATTTCTTGGAATTTAACACAGACAGAAGTATTTCTGATGGGAGGTTAATTTACACACAGCATGAGCTATCAAATGATCTATGGCAGTTTCCTAGTTTCCAGCTGATAACCTGATGACCATTTGTTCTCACTCTTAAAATGGGCTTCATGAGGCAAAGTTATCAAGTAAAAATTGCACCATGATAGGACATAGAAAATGTGGCTATTCACAACAGCGTAGATGCATTTCTTGACTGACTCACTAAATATACAGCAACAATATACAAAATTGTTTGGGGACCAAAATAATTTTGATGCAGTGCTTAGGTTTAAGAGCTCATTTTCTTCCATGAAGGGGTACTTTTGGAAAGTCAGGCTGAATTCTCATATCACTGCTTGGATATATATTAAAATGTTCCCAGGTTATGACAATTTAACAGAATAACATAACCAAGGATGGAAAATGGCACCTATTTATTGATAAAAAGATATTGTGGGGGGAGCTTGACATATGCAATGGACAAAAACCAAGACAAAAAAGAGAAACAAAAATGAGAACTAAAGCATTTTAACGAACACTACTGCGTGTGTATTGAGATAAGACAGTTTCTGTGATGACTGCTATGAAAAAGAAAAATCTATTCATGGCTTTTCTAATTTCAAATCTTTTAAGTCATTCATAAACACTGAGTGAAAAAAAATACATTAAAGGAAATGCCAAATAAGAATTTTCGAAAATAGCTTTGAAATAAAGGTATACATTTTGAATTACATTTGTTACCAAGGATGAATAAATGACACATATATCCTCCCCTAGCTAATTAAAACTTTTCTTTATATGTTAAAGACTTAGTCTTGTTTCTAAAGATTCAAAGACATTATTTTATAAGATATCACAGTGAGACGTTTCAATGCCACAAAAGATTCATTATTAGTCAAATATATTTCTGATCAGAGTTCTCATTATAGTGTGCAGCACTCACAGGCTATGGTAGGTTGCTATTACTATCCATTCCTTAATATGAGGAGGAAAAGATTTCAGAGTTCATCTAATTGCATGCAACTACAACACACTGTATCTTTGTTTCCCAGAAATATTCGTATCACAGAGGATGATGGAAGCATGGAAATGATCTCTCCCAGTATATTTTCTTACTCTGAACAAGAATGCAAGGTCTTTAGTCTACTTAAAGGGCATGATGACAAAATAATATTTTGTTTGAAGAATAATTTGTGAATAAGTTCATTCCTATAATGCAGCTGGCTAAATTGTGCAATTCTGTACGTGAAGAAGAAATTTCTTCCTGGTCCCAAGAACATGGTCATTTTATGTCCTGAAACATGAGGTTTGATTAGCCTTTAGTTTGCACAGCTGTAAATGTAATCAGACCCAGTTTATCTGACTCAATGACTTCTTACAGCAGTGAATTCTGCTGGTCCAAAGGCTAATTCCTTTTTATTTTTGCTAAAATCACTGCAGGTTAGTTTAGTTATCCTTCATTCATGTGAGAGATAGAGGTGGTACCAATAAGTGTCCAATATACCCTTAATGACTTTGTACATCTCAGATTAACTCCCCTAAATCTCTTACTTTTATCAAATCTAAATGAACTTAGTTTTTGCTAGCTCTCATCATACAGAAGTCCTATCACTACCTCCAGCTATCTTTATCTCTCTTCCCTGAATCATTTAAAATTTTCAAACTGACCCTTTTTAAAAATGGTGACTGAATTAGATAACCCCAGAAGACCTATTGTTCAATACAAGGTAAACCATAATACGTTCTGTATCATTTTATGTCACTTCCCAAATGCATGCAAGCATCTTATTTAATTTTTGGCCACTATTGTACACTGGACACGTCACTGAAATATGCAATGACTCCTAACTTCTTTTTCCATTCAAAGACTCCAACACATTCAAAGTCAATCAGCATATCCTAGAACTGTAATGTATTTTTGCAAAGGAACATTGACTTAAGCTGAATTTCATCTATTATGCTACATAACTCCCTAGTGTATTTACAGCCACCTGAATGAAAATAGTAAAAACAGAAGCTGGTATCACCATCAGTACATTTACAAACTCAATTTCCATTTCTTTCTCCAAGTCTTTAATACCTGTGATAGTTATAATCTTACTAGCCTGGAGCTCCACCTCAGGATGTAACAACATTTCAGCAAATACCTTGCTCTCCTCCTCAGGACTTCAATGCTCTGGTGGGCCCTCAGACTAGATCACGCAGTAGTTCAACACCTTCCAGTGTCCCAAACAAATATTGCCCAAGCCCAACAAAACAGTGGTAATGAACATAGTATTTCCCACCCATCCTAGGCTCCTCTTCAGCCCCATTCTTCTTCCAGAGCAGCAGTAGCTCTCAGGGCTGCCCTCTGGAGTCGCTTAGCAAAATTCAAGGGACAAAAAATACAACTTCCCTCCATCCCTGGCTTGAGCTTTCAGTCCATCTCAGGCTCTCCCCATGATCCACTATTTTACAGAACTTCAACCACAAGGCTGCCACTGTGGAGTCCTGCCCTTGTTTCAAGTTGCACCATAGGAGTTAATTCCACCCTTGCAACTTTCCCACAGTTCTCCCTCAGCCTGGCTTCTGTTAGGCCCTTCCCAGAGATAGGAAACTGTGGACCACATCTCCTCTGTACCTCCTCCCCTTAACTGCACTGAACTCCTTTCTTTTAACTCCTCCCTGAGACGGGCATACCCTCCAAGTGTAACAAGATGGGGCTCATAGAGGTCTCAGGTGCAGTTGAACCTTTCCCAGTTGGTGTGTTGTTTATACACCCCCATCACAGTGTTAAAAATACTAGCCCCAATACAGTTCCTTAAGTTGAACAAATGAACAGCTCCTCTGTCTCTCTTTTACTCCAAGAAAGCACTATTCACTACAAGTGTTTGAACCTGATTCTCCACTGTCTTGCATCTTGTGTAGTCAATTTACACCTATGCACCATGAATTGAAGTGAAAGGCAGCACTGGCAAAGCATCAGATTGGGAATCAGGAAATCTAGATTCTATTTCACGTTATGTCAGTGACCTGTTGTGTGACCTTGGCCACATCATTTCATCCTTTGTGCCTCAGTTTTCCCAGCTGAGAAATGGGAATAAAGATACTCACAATCCTGTGCAAAGCATTTACAGGTCTATTGCATAGGAGTGCTTCATAAGAGCTAAGTATTAATACATATTTTTGAAGGACTTGATAATTATTCTTGGAACATTCAGCTAGATTTTCAAAAATAAAACCATAATATTGGCTTAGTTCTGTTCCAATTTGAAATTAATGGGAGTTTTATGTTGGCTTCTATAAGGGTAAAGTTAGATCAACACTGAGCTCTTGAAAAAAATCACACATTATGGCCCAATAACCTTATATAACTATTTATTATTTTTTTGGAAGAACCTTACCATGTTAAAGAAGCACTGTGTTTAAGATATGTTCTTCTACAGCTGACAAATTTTTCACTTGAAGCTGTTTTTTAACAGAAAATTGGGTTTTTGAATAAACATTTTTCTCCAACAGCTTTTCCTAGTAGAAGCCACACTGCATGGCTTTCCACAGAAAAATGCAACATTTCATGGGAAAACCTGAAACATTCCATGTAAAAGAGAAATTTAGATTTTCAGCTGATTTGTTTTTGTTGTTGCTATTTCAACAAAAAGAATTTTCTATGAAAAATTAAAAAACAAAAACAAAAAAACCTGACCAGTTCTATCTTCCAGTTTGCAAATAAGAAGGAATAATTTGTGTTATTAGAAGAGAACTCCCTTCCCTCCCGCTTTCACAGGATATTTCTTCAGCCCTTAGTAATTTCCTGTAATTAGCTTATCCCAGTATTTTTTTTCTTCATCCTAACTTTGCTTTTTGCTCATTAGTGTACAAAACATCTGTGCTTCTAACATATGGGTCGGATTCCATAGTGGAAAGGGATTCACTCATGGTAGGAATACTTCATCCTGGCCAGGCCTGGCATAGCAGCTGTCTTATACTCTGATGCTCCCTGGAAACGGTCATTCCATTGCAGCAGTGGAGTCTCTTCTGTGAGTTGGCTCTCCAGCCTGTCACAATGTTGATGTTAGCCCCTTTTTGGGGTAACGAAGTTTATCAGACAAAAGTCCAACAACTAATTCCTGTGACAGTGTACCTCATAAGGCTTTATGGGGAGGGGGTGCTTATAAATGTATGTATGACATAACTGGAATATGTTTTGTGCTGCCTGTGCCATGTAACATATCTCCGTAAAGGTTATGGTCTACTATATCTATTCATCCTATTTGTACATATATATCATTTTCTACTCGAGGTTAAGAATATGGGCTGTATGCTTGCCTGATTTCTAAGTAAGCTTTGTGAGGCATTTGGTCAGCTTCTTTAGGAAGGAATTCACCAGGTTAAGTACCTGATCAGGAGACACTTAGGGAACAATGCATCTTGGAATGCTCCAATCCACATGAGAAGTCTTCCTGGAGACATGCAAGATGCCATGTGGACAATGGCGTCAGCCTGCAAAGACTGAGTCATGCAGGGGCATGTGACTTGCCCAGGTGTCTCCAAAACTCCATCTTAGAGATGGACTTTGCAGAGGAGGGAGGAGGGGGGTCTCCACCCACAAGAGAGAGTCTATTTAAACCCAGGGGAGACCCCTCCATTTTGTCTTCAGCTGGCTAAAGAAGGAGCCTCTCCACCCCCACCAGGATACTTGAAGGAGACTGAAACAAAGGACAGTAACTACAGGGGGTGTGAGTGATTGCTGGACCCAGGCTAAAAGGAGATTAGCCTGTAAAAGGGAGTGCTCTGGAACTGGTGAGGAAATCATCTGTATTTAGTTTGATTAGACATAGATTTGCGCATTTTATTTTATTTTGTTGGTGACTTACTTTGTTCTGTCTGTTACTACTTGGAACCACTTAAATCCTACTGTCTGTATTTAATAAAATCACTTTTTATTTAGTAACTTACTCAGAGTATGTATTAATACCTGGAGGAGCAAACAACTGTGCATATCTCTCTATCAGTGTTATAGAGGGCGAACAATTTATGAGTTTGCCCTGCATAAGCTTTATACAGGGTAAAACAGGTTTATCTGGGTTTAGACCCCATTGGGAGTTGGGCATCTGAGTGTTAAAGACAAGCACACTACTGTGAGTTGTTTTCAGGTAAACCTGCAGCTTTGGGACACGTGATTCAGACCCTGGATCTGTGTCTGGAGCCAGACAGGAGTGGCTGGCTCAGCAAGACAGGGTGCTGGAGTCCTGAGCTGGCAGGGAAAACAGAAGCAGGGGTAGTCTTTGCACATCGGGTGGCAGCTCCCAAGGGGGTTTCTGTGATCCAACCCGTCACACTGTGCTTCTAACATATGGGTCTGATTCCATAGTGGAAAGGGATTCACTCATGGTAGGAATACTTCATCCTGGCCAGGCCTGGCATAGCAGCTGTCTTATACTCTGATGCTCCCTGCAAACGGTCATTCCATTGCAGCAGTGGAGTCTCTTCTGTGAGTTGGCTCTCCAGCCCGTCACAATGTTGATGTTAGCCCCTTTTTGGGGTAACAAAGTTCATCAGACAAAAGTCCAACAACTAATTCCAAGGCCTGGTGAAAGGTCTCTGGCTGCAGAATCAGGACTTATACCACTTTTCCAGTACCTGGTAAAGGAATCCAGGCTTTCCCTCTACAATGAGTTCTAGCCTAGGGACCCTATAACCAGCAGCCATGATTTGTTCAGTCCTACCCCTTGCTGCTTTCTCTGGGTTTCTTCCTACACAGCCTCTTGCAGGCTTACAGCCCTACACCATCTCAGGGTTGACCTATCTTTCAGGCTATAATCCCAGATCTTCTCTCTCCCTCCCGCCCCATCCTTCTGTTTCCAGAAAGAGCAACTACAAAGCCTCTACCTACAACCCCTTTCTGCTACAGACATCCTCTCTTTATAATAACCAGCCTGCTTCTGCCCAGCTGGGCTTCATGATCACTTAGTCTGCCTCTCCTTCCAGGTGCATCCAGCTAACACAACTGGCATCTCAGGTCCACATTAACCCATTCAGGGCCTGTCTGGGCTACACATGGGTTTTGGGTGTTTTACCCTTCAGCTTCCTGTTAACATTATTTTTCATAGCTCTAAAATCTAGCCTCTGAAGTTGATCATCTGTATGTTACTCCTAGGGGAGATAACTACATTTATTTCTAGTATTCACTCCCTGTATTACTTAAGGCTATGTTGAGAATCGTCTCCATTCTTGTAGGCAAGAACATAATATATTCTAAGAAGCAATATTTTTGAATCAATAAATTCCTTCTCTGAATTATACCATAATGTGCAATTCAACCAGTTAATACTTGGAAAACCCATTATTAATTATTATCATTATTATTGTGCCAGTATTTTGCCATTATTATTATTATCCTAGACTTTGTTGGTTCCTTAATTACTTTTAAACTTATAACAACAGAGGTCACATTTGCCAGCAGCATCACACCCCTATACTTGGGAAAGGAAATGACTGGGATATTTCAGACATCACTGGGTGCAAATGGCTTATTTTGAAATAGTATGCATCCCCTCCCCACCTAATTATGGAAGCCCCTAAAGACCTCAGGTGAGATCAGGGCCCCTATGTGCTCGGGCCTGTGCAAACACAGTTCCTGTCCTGAAGTCCTTGCAATCTCAGTAGATGAAACAGACAAAGGATGGAAGACATGCATCATTATCATTCCTATTTTACGGACGGGGAACTGAGGCACAAAGAGATTCAGTGACCTACCAAGGTCACACAGGAAGTCTGAGGTAGAGCAGGAAAATGACCTCAGATAATTTGAGTCACAGTCCAAACCTTTATCACAAGACCATCCTCCCTCATTCAGCAAACAGTATTCTGAACTTTTATTTAAAAGGCTGCAACACTGCTTTCTATACTTTAGAAATCAGTGACAAGTGTAGTATGGCAGGGTAAGGGCTAATTTACTATCTAAATGTGTTTTCATATCAATGTGCTTAAAGAAATTGGGATTGTGAATATTCAGTATATAAGCAATCAATGTTGTTTTTAATTCTTCAAAGACAGGTCCTTTCTTTAGCAGAAGAACAATGTGCCATCTTTGTAAAAGCTTGACAGTAATTGCTAGTACAACAAACATTAAAGCTGATTGCTCAGACTTTTAAATTATGATAAATACAAGCAAAATTCTAGACAATCATTTTCTCAGTACCTTAATAAAATACAGGATACTTAATATAGAATAAACCTTTCTTTCTTTTAAATGCACCTGGTCATGGTGATCTTCAGGAAGGTTAGTAGTACTGGAATCTGGGCACCTAGTCACTATGAGATGATAAGAAATATGCACAATGAGGCTTTTCAGGGAGTTCATATTTGTATTAATTTCAGATTGAGGGAGATAATTTTTAAGGTCAGAATCTAAAAAAATCCATGTACAAAACTCCTTCAGGATCTCTTCTCTGTTTCTCCAAAGTAACATGAGCCTTCAGCCTTGTACACCCAACACTACAATACAAAGATTTTTCTAGGGAATGGAATTTGTATTTTTCCTGAATGACTTATTCATGGCTAGCATACCCCTTAAGCCATCAAATCACGGGACTCTCAGACAGATCAAAGACCAGCTTTAACTCTGCCTTCAACGAGTTTGAAACCTGTTCACAGGCAGATGGGAAAAATAGCTGTTTTGCTATCATATAGCATGTTAGCCAGATTTTGGGTGACAGGACCAGGACAATCCGAGTTATCATTAATAGGTATTAGATCTGGTGAATACAACAAAAATATATTTTGTGAAAAATGCCAGAGATATTTACTCCAGTTTACAAATGGATTAACTTTGTCCTTGTTCTTGCCTTCTTTATGTTGGGTTTCTGCATACACTTGAGCAATCTAATTTTATTTCCATCAGTGACTGAAAAAAATGAAATTTAAGTCATGCCTCCTATGCCAGAAGTTCCATGTCAACTGGGAATTCCCCTTACCTGCTCAGGTTCTCTGGATTCAGCATTCCTTTACACAGGTGGAAAAAAGTTAAGGAGCCATCCAATGGTGTAGAATCTGACCCCATATTTTCAAATTTGTTAATAAATCCCCTTCCCCACTTTTGTTAGCTAATTCATGTACATTAGGCAAAGTACTAATGTAAGTGCTGGGCAGTTATGTTAACTGAATATATTATATTCTTCCCACAATTCTGTTCTCCCATGTCAAGTATCGTGCATTGGCTGAAGTAAGCTTTTGCTTAAGTGTATAGTAAAACTGTTAGGAACAGGAGATATGTGTGTTTTACCATAACAACAGTAGTGAGTTACTTTTACAGGATAGATAGATAGATAGATAGATAGATAATGTATTCAACCCTCATACAAACCTAGAAGGTCCCTTCAAACCACTTGGTACCTGGAATGCATGTACCAAGAGATACAAACCATGGTACCAGAGAAAACAAGATAGAAAGCTGTTTGGTTAAATCTCAGTTCAGAGAACACACACACACTACCTTTTCACTTGTAAACATATTGACTATAAAAAGAACTTTAAATGTGTAACTTTGGGAGCACTCCTGTGTGAGATGAATTTAACAATTCTGCAAGGGATGGCTTCCCAGAAACTGGTATTGCATGGAGCCTTTCTTCTTGTACTATATTATTATTGGCTTTTAGCAATAAACCTGACTGATATTAGTTATTTGATCTCTTGAGTACATTTCATAATGAACCAAAGTGTGGTCAAGCAATTGACTTATACAATTTATCAACCAATTGGCAGTAGCTAAATAATGTGTAGATAAAAAGCAATTCTCCTATAGCTCTGACCATCCATACAGTCTGTGTTGCACATCAAAAGCCACCTACAATATGGTCAGTATGAGATATTCAGTATCTTGATATCCAAATTTTTCTTTGATCTATTTTAAAATTGAGTACTAATCAACATATGGCAGGGTTTATTAAAAACTATTGAAAAGCTCACGATGGCCAGCTCCCCGAGATTTCAGGGCCTTAGTGGTGCAAAGATCAGCTTGTGGGAGGATAAGATTACTTCCAACCAAACCATCTCTCCATGCATCTTAAAGTATGTCTATGTCTACACTTAAATGTAAGCCCAGGGTTAGTGGGACTCGAGCCAACTGACCCATGTTAGGGAACCCTGGGCTTGAGCATCTATACTGTTTCTTAACCCTATGTTATGATTTTTCTAACCCAGGCTTGACCATGGGGCTCTTAGCATCCACACTGCAGGGCGCAGACCCAAGTCAAACCAACCATATCCCAGAGTCCTTAGTGCCTTCCCAAAATGTTGTCTCTCTAGCTCTATAACCCTTATGTTCTGTGAGAAAACTTTACTGCCTGCAGTACACGTTATTGAAAGTTTGAATGGCCCATCAACACAGTCTGCCAAGCAATCATTTTGGTCTGTGTGCTCCCAGCTACCAGAGCAGCAATATGGAGGAGGTGACTTTTGAATAACTTCTCTTACTTGTGCTTTCACTCCTGTGTCAGGAAACTGGCAGAGTATCCATAAGGCACTGGTGAACATGGTCAGCAGTGTTTTCTGTCCCACCAAGATACCTGAGAGATTTCACAGTAGAGCAGAAGAAGGAGGAGGAATACCCTGCCAAGGCAGACTCGCACTGGCAGATGCTCCCTCGCTGAAACCATTTTGTTCACCTGCACAGTGAGCGTGAGCCTTTCCCCCTGCCTGTCAGCATGCCATTGTTCCAATCTTGTGTCCCTCTCCTTCTGGTACAGGACTTGCTATTCTGCCCTCCCAAGCACATTGACCATCCATAACTTCGTCACGGAAATACTTCCTTTAGGAATGGTCCATGAAGATACATTGTGCCAGGGCAAGGGAAGCTGACAGTAGAGAATGAGGGGAGTGAAATAGGGCAAGAAATGAGGGTTATTGTCTAAAGTAGCTCAATGGAGGAGCAATATCAAGGACATAAAATGTTACATTTCAAAACTGAGACAACATATATTGTGAAGGGGATGTTTCAGTCCACAATCTCTCTGGACTCAGCCTGGTTAATCACAGTTACAGAAATGCAGAAACAATAGTAAGTTTAAAAATGCAAACTTGTTTCTATTTTAGAAAAATTGCATACAACTTTTTCTATCATTTCAGACTTTTCACATTTTGGAAGACATAACTGTTCTTGTGATGCCTTCTTGGAAAAGGGACACGTTATTTCACACTGCTGGTGGGAAACCTGCAGTGCATGCAGCAAAATTATTCAAACACATCTGTGAATGGAGTGGGCTAGTCAGCTATTGAGGAGTGCCTGAAAATATGCCCTTTCCATTAATGTGACTAATTCCCTGGAGTTCCTTCTTCAGGAAATGTTTGCAGCTATCAGTAACCAGGATTGGATTAGAATCCATGTGGAAATTAACAGGATGCTGCATTAGCTCACACACATGGCTTACCCTGTTATTGTTGCATGCAAACATGTAGAAATCTAAAGTTTTCCTCTTCCCCGCTCCTGGCACAGTTTTGGACAAAAACGGAAATACCACTCATACTTGGGAGACATGATTTTGTGACCCACTATCTGAAAGGGACTCATTTGGAAATAGAAGATTGTTTCATACACACACACACAAACACACCGAGTTCACTGTTTCCAGGCAGTTCCGTCAACTGTGGAGAGATTACAGAGTGGCAAAGGAAAACATGAATGACTCTAGCAAACATCTGTGACTTAACAGAGAAAATAGTCTTTAAAGCTGTTTTTTAATGTTTGAAATTCCCAGGCATCATTTTGAACTCCACATGGTGTAGGGTGGGGGAACGTCAATGCGCTGTGATACAATCCACCATTTGTCAACACATGCTGGTAGCTGAGGTTTTTCCTAACTTTTTCATTGCTTCTTAGAGCAGAAATCCCTCACATCACTGTAATAATAAACTGCAAATTGGAGTCAGAAACTTGCCGGGCTGTGGGGTAGCTTCTATTTGGACCGGGTTTGCTGCAGGTTCGGCAGCAGCATGCTCCTTGAGGGGCAGGGAGGGAGGGTTAAACAGCTCTTCTGAGTAGTAACCTATAATTTGTTGTTGTATCTGATCCAATGCCTGCTCTTGGACCGGTTTCATAAACAGAGTCAATTGATGCTCCTCACTTGGAGTCTTCTGCTGGCTGCCATGAGTCCCTATGCTGGATTCAAGGGCCAGCAGGGCACCATTCCGGCTCACCAGGTTGTCTTGAAGCACAGTTGGCTCCATCCTGGGCACAGTGCCCAGCACCCAGTCAAACTCCTCATAAAATAGGCATGACATTGACAAGTTGCCCGAAGAGGGGTTCTTGTTCCTTGTCTTGCAATACTTGCTCATCGCTCTCTTAATATGCTCCCTGCACTGATAACCTGTCTGGAAAATGTGCAACACTGCTAGTTTTTTAACTATTTTTTGGTACTCATGGTCATTCCTGGTGCTTTTGCTGAAGTCCAGAGTTTTACTGGCCTCGCATCAGAGATTCACCAAAATGTGGCTGTGCTCTGAAGACCAGGAAGCAGCTCACTTTGCAAAAGGTTTATTTGGTTCAGTCTCTATTGCAAATCTAGGAGGCTCTTCGATGGTGTGATTGCAGTTCGGTGATCAGAAGACAATGGGTTAACGTTCACTCACTGAGCTGCTACTGTATTCCAAGGGAGGGTGGCTTCCACTTTCAATTGAGTTAATTGGAGATTGTTGGGTGAGAGAAGACTAAGGAAGTTGGCCCATGGAATTGTGAGATACCCCTGGAAGGTTCCCAGGACATAATTCAAATAGGGATGCACTTACACTGCAAAGGAATAGAGCTCAAACCCTGAGTCTTGGCTTGACTCATCCTCCAACTGCAGCCCTGCAGGGTCATGAGATCCTGGGTCTAAGTGCTAGGTTAGCACAATTTGAGTGTAGATTGAACAGGGGTTATGCTTGAGCCCGAGTTTAAGCCTGGGCTTACATTGTAGTATAGACATACCCAAGTTGACAGACTATGGTTCAGATAGCTATTACAAGCAAATAAATAGTTTTGAAAAACTATTATTGTTTCCTTATGAGAAGTGATAGTTGATGTCTTACTGAAAGCAAAATTTTACTATTTCTACCAAAAGAAAAAAAGGCCTGGTTTATATTAGAAAATTAAGTTGGCTTAACTACGTCGCTCAGGGAGGTGAAATATCCATGCCTCTGAGTGGTGTAGTTAGGTTGATCTAACCCCGAGAGTAAACAGTGCTAGGCTGACAGAAGAATTTTTCTAGCTACCACCTCTCAGGGAAGTAGATTACCTATGCCGATGGGAGAATCCTTTCCGTCAGCGTAGGTGGTGTCTATACTGAAGTGCTACAATAGTGTAGCTGTATTGCGGTAGCATTTCAAGCATAGACAAGCCCTAAGGCTGTTTGTAGCAAATGTGACAAAATACCACACCTAAGCAAGCATCAAAATATATCCAAGGAGGAATTTCAGCATTTTCTGTATATACATTCCCACTGTTCTTGAAGGGAATAAAACAAAAAGAACAAAAACTTTTTGGGTAAAATGATAATTCACTACTGAACACAAAAAATAACCTTCTTCTCACAAACCATTGAAGGCAAAAATGAAAAATATTTCACTCTTGGGAAAACATGAGGTTTTTTGCTTCAGCATCTCAACAACATTCAATAGATTGTCCTTTTAAAATAGCTTATGCACAAAATTTTTCACTTCTGCTTTTTGAGTTTTAATTACAATGTTGAGTGGAAAGTGCTTCCTATGCATGCTGTATGTTCTCAAAGTCACTGGCATATTCACTGTGTTGTCAGGAAGAAGAATTACTTTGAGATCCATTCCAGGGGTGGACTTAACCGAGGCTCCCCATTGCTGGTGGAAGTTGCTCAAACTCTGGTGGGTCCCAGTTGGCTCTGCAGACAGTAGGACATTCTCATCCCTGAGCCATCTCCATCCCCAGGAAAACCACTTGGTATATGGCAGGAGAGGACATACCCAACCGCTTTTTTGCTCCCTTTTCTCAGAGCCAGCTAAGTGCACAAAGAAGAACTTTCATCACTTCTCTCCAAAACTGGCTCTGCTGGAAACTCCAGTCCTTGAAACCAGCTCATGCTTCCCACATAACTGAGTCAGTTTATTGGAAAGCATGGAGGGAAAGAAGAGAGACAAAAATACCCCACCATTGAACTGACTTCTGCTGGGAAATTGGAATAATTAAAAGAAATACACCTTAAAATTAATATTTTTTCACTGTTTCATTAGCAAAGAGCTAGGCTGAAAGCAGGTTAATTTGAACGAGTAGAACTTTACTATGCACTTTGTCCATGTGACTGAGCTGCTTCCAGCCTAACTCCCATGGTCCTTGCTGTCGAGTCAATAACAGCCCCTTCCAGTCTATGGCCCTCTGACTCCAGGTCCACAGACCTTGATACAGATACATGGGTGGCTCAACTCCCTCCTCCCAGTAACACAAATAATGTTAATTATTAATTTATTAATTACTATTAATTAATTTAGTAATTACTATTATTATTATTGTAACACATGCGATTTAGCTCTAACAAAAGTGGGCACAGCTCTCTCTGATTTCAATTGGAGTTATGCCCCCTTTTGTCTGAGCTATATTTGGTCCAAAATGTGAGAACATATGAAGAAACCATTTATCTCCCAAGATGTTAATGACCCTTCAATACACCATATCTTGCTGGAAACTCAGATCTCTGTGAGCATTGCTCCTGTCTGCACTTAGAAGATAAGCTCCCACTGAAGCCAAGAGTAAAACTCTTATTGACTCAGCATCGGGCAATGAGATAGTATGTTAAATATATTGATTATTCAGTCTTGCAAGCATTTCTAATACCAATAAAGGAAACTAAAATTATCCCTGTTTGTGTAAGTTACCTAGCAAGATATTTTTGGATTGTCACAAAATAAACAATTATGAGAGCAGCATATCCTAGAACTATTCCAAATCTTTCTTTTATAATTAGAACTTGAGTCACCTTGACCTTTCCTAGTACAGGACAATATGTCCCTGCAAACCAACTGCAGCATCTGCATCCTCATTCCATTTTAATCAGAGCTCAATTTGGATTTCTATGTCTCGGCAATCAGTGCATTGCAGAGCAAGGAAACTGCAGAAATAAATGAGATGTTGCCTTGTTCCAGCTGATTAAAACATGATTCAAGGTGACTTTTAGGTGACACTACAAGTTGTCAGAACAGCAGTGTACTTTACTTTATGGGGAAAAAATGTGCGAGGGACGTTTATTTCCCCTCTCTGAGATAAATGACAGAGTTGAAATGAGAGCACTGGTGTGTCCATGAAAATATTTATCAGTGTTTAAAGAATCCTATTATTAGGCACAGTGGAAGCTACATCTTGGAAAAGCCTCCCATACTGTGGGTAATTATTGCAAGCCAGAATGCTAATTGATTTTCGATCTGCAGACTGTGCTTCCAGTGAGTCTTGTTGAGGGCTTCGGTGGCTGTACCCAGCACTACTATTTAATGAGACTGACTTTTATCAGAATACAGGATCAGATCCTACTAGGTGGAGAATCAACATTAGTACAGGAGCACCATATTTCCAAGTTAGAAAAAGCACAGAACAAGAAGTAAATAAATACAAGAATTGTATTTATTGTATGTTTAGTTCAATTACTAAGATGAAAATGTAGGTTTTCAGCAGTAGCCATTTGTTAACTCTGTAATGGAAATAATTGGTAAGAACTTACATTACATGTTGTTGTTTGTCAGCATGAAATTAGTCTGCACAAGTCTCCAGAAAGCTACAAGTCTCCATGTTAGCTACAGTTAGACATAGAGTTAGAGATTTGGGTTAAATGTTGCTCTCATTTACAGTAGTGGAAATCCAAGTAATTTTTCTGAGAGCAGAATTTGACCCTCAAGCTGAGTTTCTCAAAACAATTTTATGAACATTTGTATATTAAGTCTCACACTTGGAGCTGGTCAAAAGAGGACTTGGGGGGTGGGGATGAGTTCTGCAGAAATGTTTGCCTTTTAGGGAAAAAATAAAAATTAGAATTTCCTGTCTGGCTGAACTACATATCCCATGATACACCACAGTATCCCGCCTCTTTCTGAGACTCGGTGATGCAACTTGGCTCATGGAAGAGGATGGGGGCATGAGGAACAGTGACAGCATTACCAAATTAAAAAAAATAATCAGGCTTTGGCCTACATTTTTCAGTTTTCAGGCCTTTGTAAAAAACAAAACAAAAAACCCCCAGACAGTCAATCTTATACAGAAATCAGACATGTCACACATACGCACACAAAATGTTTCATCAAAACCTCAATTTTCCACCTCAAAACAGTTTTGATGGAAAAATGTCTACCAGCCCTACTCAATGCCACTGTGAGACATAGTAAATATTATTATTGCTATTTTACAGATAGAGGAACTGAGTCACTGATTAGTTAAATGTTTTGCCCAAAGTCACACAGGAAGTTTGTGCAAGAGCTAGAAATAGAACCCAGGCCTCTAAATTCCCAGACCTGTTTTTAATCTGCAAAACCATCTTTGCCTGTAGATGCTGATCACTCAACAATACCTTGACCACTAACAGTTTGCAAGACATCTGATCTTTTGAAGTAAAACATAGCACTGCAGAATATTTTCTTTTATTTCTTTTTATAATTTTTTCTTTTGAGAGTTGAAAGTTTATGATGTTCTTCTTGGAAGCTGCAAGAACACTCAGTCTTTGTTTATACTTCTGCAGGGAAACAATGGGCTTTCCAGGCCAAGGGTGTCAAGTGTTGAGATTTAAACTGCGGTAACAGAGAACAGGATTAGGCCCAACGTGTTAAAGGACATAGCAGCTGCCGTACTATATACTAAGCAACATGAGTTTTAGGGATGGAAGCAAATCTAATTGGCACAAATGAATGGATTATAACAAAAAATTGGGACTCGGTCAAATGTATTTACCTTTATTCACCTATCACATGATAGGTAGATCTCCTACCACACCTGGATTATTCCTTTAAAAAGCAAGGGATACAGTCACAAATTTTGAAAATGTTTACCAAATTTTAAGTTTGTTTCTTCTCTATTCATAACTTTGAATACTTTTAAGAATAGACCCTACTCTTTACTTTTCACATAATAAAGGATCCAACTTCTATCCAAAAATATATATTTTTTAACACTCGGAATCATCATATTCACCTCACATTGCTCCATCTCCAAAGCAACAACATCCGTCTTCTGAGAAGGTGTCCCACTTCTCTTTGACTGCAGAATTGAGATGATGTCTAGCACATGAGCTATACTATAACAATAGTGATTTTGTTTTCCTTCTCCTTCTTCACAGAGTAGACTATTTGGCTTTAAAAATCTCCCTGCCCTCATTTTTCTTTTCTTTTATTTTTTTTTTTTGGTTGGTTGGTTTAAATCTTCTGAGCCTGGTGAGCTCTTTTGACAGTTTGTCTAACTACCAGATATTATGGCAAATAAAATAATATGTCTCATCAATGACAATAATATTTTTTCTGAATTCTCTATGCATTGGATGGGCACGAATGTTTCATTTCATACATCATTTACCACTTGCTATGGGGATTCTAGAACATACTGTAAAGGAGTTTTAAAAGAAAAAGCTTTGCACAGGTATGGGTATGGATGGACAAGATGATCTATTACGGTAGCTCTTTCCTATCTCTAATCTCTGTGGCCCATGTGCAGTCTTCTCTTGTATGGTAAAGAAGGAAAACAAAATCAAGGAAAACCCACAGAATGGATAACACGGAGAGGAAAAGCAACTCTGTGGTAGCATCTTCTTCTATCACATAGCTACTTCTAACTCACAAGGGGAACATAGCAGAATTGGTGGCCTTGGTCATGGTGAAGGTTGGTGCTGGGCTGGAGTGAAAGTAAAATGGAGCTCTTACTGGTACGGGGCCAGCTCTGCCTTCCTCCCCTCTCCCCCAGAAGGGGCGGGGCCTCGGGTAGAAGTGGCGGGGCGGGTATCAGCGTCCCCCAGCCAGCCCATCTGCACTGCCTAGCCCACATCACCCGGGGCTCCAGCATCACGGCAGCAGCGGCTGGAGCCCCTGGGCTCTTTAAATCATGGCCCTGGGGCAGCTACTTCCCCCCCCCCCCACCCCGTCCGTCGGTGGCCGGGAGGGGTGTGGGAGGGGAAGAGACAACGACATTAAAGTGCTGCTGCGTCAGTACTTTAAAGTCAGAGGTATGGACCGGTATTGGTGGCTACTTTTTACTGGTATGCCGTACCGGCCCATACCGCCTTACTTTCACCCCTGGTGCTGGGGGAACAGCTGCCCTGCACAACACGTTCTTTGCTACAAACAACAGAAGTTAAATCAAAACTTCATGCTTTTAAAGCAGCATTCAACTTCCCCAATAGAAGGGTAATTAGGCAGCTGATGGCAGTATGGCTAGGAAGATGGCCACGATGCCAGTGTTGGGAGGGAAACCTACAGGAGAGGTGGATGTACAAGGGATCTCTACACTAAGAACATAAGAATGGCCCTACTGGGTCAGACCAAAGGTCCATCTAGCCCAGCATCCTGTCTTTCGACAGTGCCAAGTGCCAGGTGCCCCAGAGGGAAGGAACAGAACAGGTAATCATCCCAGCTTCTGGCAAACAGAGGCTAGAGACACCATTCCTGCCCATCCTGCCTAATAGTTATTGATGGACCTATCCTCCATGAAGTATATATGGAGATTGACATGCATTTACCCATGGAATTCAGTCCAACATGAGCCTTGAAGGCCATATCACCAGCACACTCTACAATAATATTCACCCTTCCTCTCTAAGGAGATGTGGTAGAGCTGCTGAAAGATTAAAAAATACATGGAGATTTGCAGAATAGTTTTCCTTGTGCCAACCTTTTTAAACAGAAGGGGGATGATACACTATGGACTTGTGATTCCATGAAAAAGAACCTATTTTTTCAAGGGTGGGAGCAAACAAATTTTATTTTTATTGCACTTCCCTACTATTCAAGTTTATCCTGGTGAATTAAAAATTAAAAAAAAACACCTCTGAAAATAAATATTTTAGTTGAACAATCTCCTTTGGCTGGACTGCTATATTTGTTTAAAAACTAACTTCATATGAACTGCTCAAGATGTCACAGAAAATTGTGTACAAACCACTGCCTGTCGCAGAGCACTTCTTAAGGATCTTGTTTATTGTTTTAACTACTTTGATCACACTAATTGTGGCGGGAATACTACGTTTTAGCTGGGATAGGCACAGCCAATGGGAAGTTTCTTTAGCAAGTCATTGTTTTCCTGTCATTCTGGGATTTTTTTCTTGCATTGCGCTAACTCTTTCTGCTTCTGTGCCGTGAAGAGTGTTGGAAGGATTTGGCAGTCACTTAGCCACTGTTTGGATTTTGGTCATTTTATCAAGCTGCTGATGCTCTGTTGTGTTTTCTGTCAGGTTACATTTATAAGCACATTATGTTGCTTGACAGAAGCAGTGAACCAAAAAGATTTCAGTGGGACAGGTAATTTTCTCTCCTGGCTGTGGTAACATTCAATTCTACTAGTTATGTTGTCACCTTAGTATAAATGGCTAGGGTTTTGTCTAGGGATTGATCTCCTATTGAGTTTCCCCCTGTGTTTGGAAAGTACCCAGTGCATTTTGGGTGCTACTACAATAGAAATTATTTTTAAAAAGGAGTTTTCAATTGACTTCAGTGGGTGCAGGGTCAGGCTTCTAATGGATATGGGTCAGATTCTGCTCTTAGTTACAGTTAGTTAACACCATTGACTTCAGTGGAATCACCTCACATGTACAAAGGTGCAACTGGGATCAGAATCTGGCTCTGTATTTTTCATTAAAATAACTGAAATCCAGATTCCTGGATTTCCACCCAGGAAACAGATGCAGGATTAGATCAATGGTTTGGAGGAGAGAGAATGTACTAACTTCACTTCAGATTTTGTATGAAGAACTCTATAAAGTTGGAGCATACAGAATCACTGCCTAATCTATAGGCTGGCCATGACACTAGTATAGTCCCAACTCTTGCTTTTCCAAGTTATCAGGGCCATGAAGAGTGAAAATTAGTGGCAGCAGCCTCTATGAACCGTCTATTGCAACTAATTAAAAGGTACTGTGTGAATCTGGCAGTCCTTCTCCTTTCCCCTACCCCAATGACACTATTTAAATGGTGCATACGCTTTGTACAGGCTCTCCCATAGCTGAATTTCATTCAAAATGGCTATTTGTTTTGTAATTCATTGTAAGAATGGCTTGTGCTACAGGAACTGGTGCTGTGACTTCAGGCCTCACTCTGGCAGAGTGAATTGTAGCATAAGGAAAGAGAACACTAGCAGAAATATTTTTTATTGCTAACAGACGTAATGTAGTCTGTATCGCTCACTGTGAGGCTTGATCATTAATCATCTAATCTGGATTAATAAAGAATGCTGCTTGTGACAGGCCAGACAGAACCTTCAGGGCCCAAGAGATCTATATTTGATTATTGTATCCCACACTAAAGGGGTTGCAGTCAGCTTTCCACTGTTGAAATGTTTTGCAGTGTTATCATGCTGCACTCATAGGAAATAAGAGTGGCAGATTTATGCCCAAAGTCAGTAGGAGTTTTCTTATTGGCTCCAGTGAAAGTATTATCAGAGTCAACAGCTCTAGGTACAATATGCCATGGATATGCTTCTGCTCTTAACATTCATACAGTAGAATCTCAGAGTTACCAACACCATAGTTACAAACTGACCAGTCAACCACACACCTCATTTGGAACCAGAAGTACACAATCAGGCAGCAGCAGCAGAGAGAGAGAAAAAAGGCAAATACAGTACAGTACTGTGTTAAATGTAAACTACTAAAAAATTAAAGGAAATGCAGCATTTTTTTCTGCATAGTAAAGTTTCAAAGCGCCATTAAGTCAATGTTCAGTTGTAAACTTTTGAATGAACAACGATAATATTTTGTTCATAGTTATGAACATCTCAGAGTTACAAACAACCTCCATTCCCAAGGTGTTTGTAACTGGGAGGTTCTACTGGGAGGTTCTACGCAGTTTGGCCAAAGATATACAAAGCCTGATTTTACAAAGTTGTGAACTCTATCGCTGGACCAATTTGCACCCTCTGTTTCTTCACTTGCATATACAAGTCAGATCATTCCATATGCAAATATTCATAATTAGCATGCACACATATCCAATTTGTATCTAATGTCATGGCAACTATATGCCATGGGAGGTCTTGCATATGCAATTTTGCACCTTACCTTTTAAAAAGAGCCCCTGACACTGTGAGCTACAGTAAGAAGTACACCTCTTCCTTCAAATGCAGCTGCATTCTGATCTGCATTAATAAGTCTCCCATCTGGGTAAATGATACAGAATAAAACTTTTAATATTGCAGATACAGCAAATAATTTTGGGGTGGAGAACAAGCATTCACACACATCTGAGGTCTGTCTTAGTTTGATGTGTTTTCATTCATCCATTTGAAAATATCATTTGCGATCATTTATATCACTGAGAAAGTGGGTAGAATGCCTAGTTGTACCTTGTAGGGGTTGTTATGCTGGCAGGAATTGCCACAGTGAAGCACACTCCTGTTATATCTTTGACATATCCCTTTCCCTGTGGACTAGGAGGGGAGACTTGCTATACAACAGCTAAAGTTCCCTTTTCACCACCAAAGCAGCACAAAGAGGATCTGGCCCAGAATTTTAGTTGCAGACAATGCAGTCATATTGTTTATGGAATTTCTTTAATGAAACAATTGGTAAAGCAGGAAGCAAGCTGAATGCATCTGGAAAGTATAGAAACAAAATATTTTGGTTAGAACTTACGTTATTTTGGCCTGGCAAATTCCCAGCTGAATTTTAACTCTATGTGTGTGACTTGAAGGGGGAGGAGGGAAAGATAGTCATGATATGGACATGTTTTATTTAAATTATAATATTCAGGGTGTCTCCATGATGAAGCCTGAAGTAACCAAACTCTCCACAAAAGACATTGTTCTAACCGCTATGAAACAGAAAAAAACTTATCTTATAGTACCAACACTGAATTTGAATTGATCAAAATGGCAGTCCCCAGGTACAAATGTTTTAGACTTGACTATTTCAGTGATCTTGCTGCTCTAGAGAAGATACTATTTAAATTAAATGATCAACATGAAAGCTATGGAAATAGTGAAGGTTGGCTGACACAACACTTTTGACTAACTGCAATAACAATTTAAGTTGAAACTTTTTTAAAAAACTGGAGAATAAAGGGATAGAACAAATAATGACTAGGAACTACTCTTGTTCATATACAAATACCCTTGTTTACATGCTAATAGGAGAATTCTTCAGAAGTCATTCCTCAAACTTTTGTGCAAAGAAAAGAGTTGTTCATGAGGATGTTCTCAATAGCAACTTAAAAGAGCAATAAGTTCACCTGAATCAAACAGCTATTCTGAAATCAAATGAATGATCCCCAAACCTAGTTTACAGTGTCCAACCAATCTAATGTAAATCAAATAACCAGATAATATATCTTAAGTGGATATCTCTGTCAGAGATAATTTGGAAATCTCATGGTCCTTATTTTACAGCCCTTTAACTATACCTTAGACAGTGGCAATGAGAATATATGAGGCAACCTGATTCCATTAATATATCTTCTAATAATGCTGGGATTAGTCCTTATCATTTAATCCTCTTTGGGTATAGAGTAGTCTCAGAGCAAAGTTAAAAGAATTCTCATGCACATGTACAAGAGGGATAGGTCAGTTATCATTGTGATATCTTTGTAAATTTGAAGCTGCATCATTTTGATAATTGGCCTGCCTGCAGACACCACCCCCACAGCTCCTATTGGCAGCTGTTCCCTGCCAACGGGAGCTGCGGAGTTGACACTTGTGGTGGGGGCATCATGCAGAAACCCCCTGGCTGCCCCTGCACCTAGGAGCTAGACATGTTGGCCGCTTCTGGGAGCCGCGCAGAGCCAGGGCAGGTAGGGAGCCTGCCTTAGCCCTGCTGCATCACTGACCAGACTTTTGGCCTATTAAAATCTCCAGGATTGCTTTCAATAGCAACTGGGAGATTGAGGTAAATTCTAGGAGATTCCCGGCCAATACGGAAGGGTTGGCAATTCTATTCTGTCTACACACAAATCATGCTAACTCAGGCCTTGGAACCAGGATCCCAGGACTCTAAGGGGGTAAAGTCTGAGTCAAACCAGGACCCAGGGTTCAAGCAGTGTAGACTCATGCTCAGGAGTACCTTTCCCACACTGCACCACAAACAAAAGCTTAGAATGGCCACATTGGGGGAGCGATCTAGGAAATCTGGGATATGGGTTGTTGGATTCAGACCTGCATAATGCAGTGTAGATGCTGAAGTCCCAAGGTGGGACCCAGATTCAACAACTCCTAAGCTGGAGCTACAGATGAGTGTAGATGCTCAAGCCCCAGGTCCATGCTATATTATAACATCTAAGGATCTGCTCTTAGGACCTGTATTATATCCATAGCTAACATGACTGTATTCTCTGTTCATGAAAGGGGATTGGGTTTTTCCTGCCAAATTTACATGTATGTCTATTATTTTTGTGCTTGTTTTAAAATGAATGCAACATTTAAGCTTGAAAAAAGTGCTGGCCATTAAAAAGCTGGAAAGAAATTTACCAGGCATGAGAAATGATCAAGGCTAAAAGATAATGTAGTTGAAGGGAAAAATCAACTCAACTTTGAACTTTATATGTCATGAAATCCTTGCTGCTTTCAGATACAGCAGCATTTTGAAATGGAAGATTGTATCTCTTTTTATACATTGCTTTTTATTTTCTCTAGTGTCCAAGTTTACAAAGGTCAGGTGCCAGTGCGATCTAGAATAAGACCACTTGTGAGTAATTTGGAAAGGTTACTGATGGGAAAATTTAATACATGAGAAGCCTCGGGAAATATAGCTGACTCCTTCCTGTTACTTTCCACTACAGCTGATATCACATTAGAGATACAGTATGCTGGATTTTTGAGTATGTTCAAAGGACAATACAGCACCATATCAAACAACAATAAGAAGTCAAATCAGGAATGCGCTTTGAGTCCACATTTCTTGACGAGTTTTCTTCTTCTTAATATGATCCATGACAGGAACATGGTGTAATGTGTGCTCATCGTACAATGCAAAACTTCAGAAACTTAAAACCAAATTGGTAAAATGTGTGTGTTAATTCCCTGAAAGTGCAAAATTAATTTACTCCTCGTGATATCTATGTGGTAAAATGGAAAGTGCTGTATTTCATCAGAAATGTGAAGCCAAAATTTACATTCATCACAGTACCATTTTTATGTCATTTTCATCCCTTTGGTTATCTGTTCTCAGATAATCAAGGGATACCTTACGAAAAGGAAAGGTCAGTCAGGTGTCTCAAATAGCAGGGGCACTCCCAAAGAGAGCTTTGAATATCAAATCAGAACACTTGAACTAGGTTCAAAAGGGAGCCTTTGCAGAGTGCAGAGCACTTAGGTTGTATGCTCAATTTGCCTGCTAAGTTTTGTACCAGTTGGAGATTTCACAAGGTAAATTGAATCAATCGAGTCTGGAGTATGTGGTTTACAAAGTCTAATAGGATAGGGTGCATTCTGTCCATTTGCTGCAGAAAGTGGCTGTGTTTTGCCATCTATGCTACTTGGGCTTCCAATAGCACTGAACAGTCCAGAGAACTGAAAAGTTTGCAGATCAAGAACAACCTGCAAGAAGAGTTCATGGACAGTAGATATGTTATAGAGAATGCATTTCCCTCTTCCTACTTGCATCACCTCAATGTCACCTGGGTTCATCTTTAGCCTGTTACACTTCATCCAGGTGCTACCGATAGGCACTAGGAAAGCTGGAACATGGTCCTGTATATGTTTGGTCTGCAGGAAATGCAAAGATGGACGGTGTCTGCCTACTGCTGGTAGTTCAAACTATGTTGTCTCACCAGCTCTCCCACTGGCTTGCCATAGATGTAGGATAACATGGGGGAGAGAGTGAACTCCATGGGAATCCTGAGGTGGAGGAACAGTTAGCCATAACAAAAAATAAAATTACAATTGTATCGGTGGCTGACACACCAGGTACTATAGTCTTGAAGCTCACATTTTCAAGGTTTTAGGGAAGTAGAATTATCTAAACCTTTCTTAATATACAGTGTTAATTATATTTAAATACCAGTCTTTCCCCCACTTTCCCCATTTTAATGAATTATATATACATTATAATTTTTAGCTAAACCTTTGCTATTTTGAGTAAATACAACTATTAAAAATAACAGGTTTCTGGTAATTATAAGAATCAGATCTAGCAGAAGAAATTTTTAAGAGACAGGTTAGGAGAAAATAAAAAGTGGTGGTACTCCTCCAAGAATCCATCATATGTGATCTGCAGGCTTGGTTACTGCTCCTCATTGTAGATTTTCATTACTGCTAAGACCTATGTCTGCAGCCACTTTGACCTCCACAGCAGCCCAGACTGTTGAGTGTAAAAGTTGGTGTTTCCTGCCCCAAGGTTGTGCCTTTCAAATAGTGCAACACATAATGTGGTTTCTGAACTTTACAGTTTGGTCCCATCTCTAGTTATTTTAAACATTCAGACGTTTACTACCTGACTTGGCATGAAAACTGGTACTTCTTGTTATCATCCATTATTAATTATTATTAGGAAACAAAAAAATACATAAATACTCTAAATAGAAGTCTATTTGAAGCCTGTTCTTACCCAATTTCCTGCTTCTGCCTAAATATCTTGCTGAGTTTTCCTTTGCTGATTGCGATTTCAGGAATACAGTGGGAGATTGGCCAAACCATTTTACTCAGATATCAATAGCAGTAGCATTATATTTTTGCTCGAAAGGGAAGATTAGAAGCACTTTACAAATATTTTACTTTTAAAGGACCAAGAGGACTAGTTTCAGGCCTAGTGTAAGTGTATTTTGTTGTTTTAGGAACAAGCTCCGTGGTCCGATAGGATTTCCCAAGAGATGACATATTGTATGTAGAAGTACATGTGATTTGAAAAGATCATCTAGCCAGGTTCATAGCAGAGATTAACCTGAAGCTGCTGCATCCCACAGTAAATCTTCCTTACATGTGGATGAGGAGGCCAACTGAAAGCAAGTTCAGACCTCAGTCAGGCCAAATTTTATTAGCAAGTAATGTGTTTTGCAGCTCTGAGCAGTCCTGCATAGAGGCTAATAGAGGACAGTGTAAGAACAGTGACTTGGATAATCATTTATGTGTTAATTCAACCGAAATTTAAATATTACATTTCGCTTAACATAGTGCAAGTGCTTTTGTATTTTGTTGAGAGGCATCTAGAAGGCACAATGGATGCATTTTATCCACTGAAATTTGTTTGTACCGTCCCTCACACAACGGAGTTCCAATTCTGATCAGGGACTTTGGCTATTAATGGAAATAATTAATACAATCAAAACAGACAAAACTACTTCAATACACATTTAATTACCATACAGAATGTAAAAATGTATATTTGCACTTATATTATTCAATCATAAGGTGTTTGTGTAGACTGTATGGAGTTCAGACAGAATATACTTCCTGGTAAATAATTCAGACAAAACTGGGAACTGAGCTCTGTGGAAGTCTGACTATTACAAAAAAAACCCCCTACAGTTACACACACAAACAAATGCTTCCAGTTTAAGGACTATGAATTCAAATAACATGACATAGAGAAGTTACTTCGTTGAGTGTAAGACTGGAATAAAAATGCTTCATAATGCCAAACCAAAGCACTTGGCCAATGCTAGGTATTGTGAGCTATAAATACCTTCACTGATCAGCTTTGGGTTCTTCCAATAAAAATAAATAGACTAAAGCTGGAAAAATTAACATGTCTTGAGGTTAATTTGTCAGTTTTGCAGATTTTAGTCTAGTCCTTCAAAAAATGAAGGACACTTAGCATCTGTTTCTTTTTCAGTAGTGCACTTGCATGAGTCAAAGTGGAGATATTTTATTTTATCCATTTTATTTTTAATTAAAAAACACAGTCACTTATGCCTTCCTAAGTGATGGCATTTTCCCCTTTCTCCCCATCTCTGTGCACCCTATTTAATTATGTAGGTACAAAGGACAAAGTTCGGTTACTGTGAGGTTCCAGAATAGTCTATCATCATTTAAGTATTTCTTTGCTTGCTCATCACCACCAAGGATAATACTAGGGTATATTGTTAGGGATAATACTGAGAAATGTATATAGGAAAAGGAGTGAAGTTTTATCTCTTACCTTCCATCGGCTTTATGTTGCTTTCAACAACGAGCTTGCTCTTCACTGATATATTGACTTTCTTTATAATGGTCTTCGAAAGGGGATACATTGAATTACAATGTAAATTTAAAAAATTACAGAATTAAAACAAACTTTCTTATGTATTTTTAAGTTTTTTGTTCTTTACCCTTGTCTTAATAGTTATGCACTTAAAATCTAAGTTATGGATAGGGCCCTGTGTAGATCACAATTTCCTGGAGGGCATGGAAATCATGAAACCCCAAACCATGTCCCCAAACCATTTTTTTGTTTTGTTTTTAAGAAAAATATCTGCAACAAAGTCTTTAATATAAAAAAAATATATTTTAACTAGTCATTTTCAAGGGAGGAATTAATTTTACAAGTAACATTGACTAATGTTACTGTCACAGTTTTAGGGTAAATTCACCTGTTTACCTCACTACCAAGAGCACCCATGTAAATGTCTCTAGCTCTCAGACATCACATCTATTGGGCAGAGACCCATGTCTTTCTCCCTCCTGACCAGAAAATATTTAAGGCTGCACGGTTCCCTGACTACATCATGTTATCCCCAGCAAGCCAGATTGCCTAAAGACTAGAGTCTGCACTTTGCTTTCTCTGCAGAGGCTGGGGCCAATGTATTGCTTACAGTTAACAGTTACCACACAGCTCTTTCTGAGCACCACATTTATTCTTAAGGTGAAAGGATTATAGAGAAAACATTTTTAAAACAAGAGAAGAAACTTTACGCATGCTAAAAAGCTTACCAGAGGTCACCCCCAAATCCAAATTGGGGCTCTACTAGGTATCAGTCCTTCAAAACTCACAGATGGGTTTTCCCTGTGATTCCAAGTTCATGACTGTCTCAGATTCTGCACTAGAACCCCTGCTGGGCAGTTCAGCCATTTCTTTATAGAGTTTGGGCTTTTGATCTCCACTGTCTAGGAACACGTAATCAGCAGACAATGACCCACTCCTCAGGGAATAGCTTCAAAAGGCTGGGTTTTTGCATAGCCAGAGGTGAGGGATATTTCCCAACAAATCCACTTTACGCTTTTTGTCCCATAATTCCATTTTTGTCTGGCACATTTTCAATATAGTCTTTTGAATTCCCAGGCCTCACATCTCATCTGCCCCTAGAGAGGTTAGATACAATCCCGGCCCACAATAATATATAAACTTTCCATTTAATACAATGGACCCCAAAGATCTTAAACTGAATTCATTAATGTGTCCCAAGGATATGGAAGAAATTACCATACCTATTACATCTCCACCCTAAAGAAGTGGGTGAAACTAGGGTGCTTGACCCACATCCTAGGGGAACATACAGGTTTATTCCTTTAATGGCATTTCAGCCATTGCCTTTCATAATTTCATATTTTAACTATGCATATAAAACATTCTGCTAGCAAGCCAGCACACATCCTTCCAAAATACATACCAAGTCATTTAACAACCATCCCATATAATTTCTCCCATTATAACCTATGGGACAGATCTGTAGAGGGAGCTCTTTTGTGCCCCATCTTACCTCTATCACCACTAAACCTTTGGGTGTGAAGCTGAGACCTGGTCCTCCAATTCCCACCTCAAATTCAGTTCCTAGGGACTGCTTGTCATGTCCCTTTGTCCCTCAAGGTGTTAGCTCCCCCAGCAGAGGCTTGAGATGCCCCACCTCCCAAGAGTATTCTAGGAAGCAACTGTTTGTACAAAAGGGAGAAATAAGGCAGGGCTGCCTCCTTCTGAAGTGGTCTTCAACCAGGCACTGTTTTTTAAAATTTGGAATGATTGAGCAAGGGAAGTTCTTTAAACATCTCCCAAGGCCATATTCCTTTCTCTGCTCCACCTCATCATAGGTCAGGGCCCAGGGACTCTGGTCACCTAACATCAGAATCTCTGGGGGAAGAGGGAGAAGTATTGATCTCCCACCCCACTGGGGCAGTCTTTGATCCCCACATACTGAATCAAGGTGCACAACAGTTCTTCGCCCACCAGGCTTAGGGTCCTTTACATTTTTACAAACCTTTAGGCAGTCAGAGACTATGGGAAGAAGTTCCCTCTCTTTGCTGTGATACACTTTACTAGGGCATTTCTGAAATGTTGTAGATTTGGCATTGTTCTGCAGCTGCTGCAGTGTTCCTAGATTTGGCTGGAGACCGAGCCATCACCATGCTCTATACTGCCCCTTGTTCCATTGTAAGGGAAGGCAGAGACCCTATTTCCATGGCCTGGGATTCTGGATCCAGAGAATTTCCCTTCAAGTCACCAGGTATTGTGTCAAACCCCTAAAGCATAAGACTGTCTTACCCCACCTACCCCATCAATTATATTTCTGCATACTCTGGGAAGATAACTTGATTCTTATTGGATACTGGCAGGGGAATCCACCCCCACCTCACCTTCCTCCCTGTCAGCTGCTCTATTTGCATTTTGGCTAACACCATCTCTTGCCAGTCTGGAGCTAACTGAAGGGGTCTGATTTACTCCTTCTGCTTTTAAAGTCATAATATCATTCTCCAAAAGTGAAGCATATGGACTATTTGACAACACACCTATAACCAATACCCCTAATCCTTTCTGGATCTGTTTAGAAATCTGTGTTGTAGGTAGGTCAAAGGATTTTATACCAGGAACTTTAACCCATATTTCCCACCCTTGGAGTATTCGATGGGGCTTAATTATGATCTTAGCAGCCCAGTATCTCTTCATCCAATGAATGTCTCTCCATTGACTACCACCTTCCATTCTCACTGGCGATTGGATAGATCTGCACCAAGGAAGGTGCAGCATGATATGTGAGTGGTGATTTGGGGTGCAAATGGCTCAGCATAAAAATTATATGCCACCAGCGGACTGGCTGTGTGAGTCTCTCCCTCCAGAAATTCAGTCACACGGTTAACTCTGAGCTGGGGTTCGAGTTGGCCTTTCAGCACTCTGCAGGGCCTCAGTGGTTGGAGTGGCCAATCCTGAACAAATTTACCCAGATGCCCACAGATAAGATACTGCTTTTCCCATTCTCATTGATGGCATCCTTCCCCACAGATGTAAGTGTTTTGCTTGGACTGATCCCTGTCCTCTGATTCCCATGCCTTTCCTTCTTGCATCTGAAGAAGTGAGGTTCTTACCCACGAAAGCTTATGCTCCCAATACTTCTGTTAGTCTTAAAGGTGCCACAGGACCCTCTGTTGCTTTTTAATCTATTAGAATTCTTTTAGGTGGTCAACAAACATGTAGACACAGATGATAAAGTGGATATAGTGTAATTGGACTTTCAGAAAGCCTTTAACATGGTCCTTCACCAAAGGCTCTTAAGTAAACTAAGCAGTCAAGCAATAAAAGGAAAGGTCCTCTCATGGATCAGGAACTGGATAAAAGACAGGAAACAAAGAGTAGGAATAAATGTCAGTTTATAGAATGGGGAGAGGTAAATTGCAGGGACCCCAAAGGATCTGTACTGGGACCAATGCTGTTCAACATACTCATAAATGATCTAGAAAATGGGGGTGAATAGCAAGTTGGCAAAATTTGCAGATGGTACAAAATTGTTCAAGATATTTAAGTCCAAAGCAGACTGTGAAGAGTTACAAAGGATTTCACAAAACTGAGTGACTGGGCAGCAAAATGGCAGATGAAATTCAATTTTGGTAAATGCAAAGTAATGCATATTGTAAAACATGATCCCAACTATATATACACAATGATGGGGTCTAATTTACAATACAAGAAAAATTTTGGAGTCATTATGGATAGTTCTCTGAAAATGGCTGCTCAATGTGCAGCGGCAATTAAAAAAGCTAACAAAATGTTAGGAACAATTAGGAAAGGAATAGATAATACGATAGAAAATACCATAGTGTGACTATATAAATCCCTGGCACACCCACACCTTGAATACTACGTCCAGTTCTCATCACCCCATCTCAAAAAAAGATATATTAGAAAAGGAAAAGGTACAGAGAAAGGCAATAAAATGATTAGGAGTGTGGAACAGCTTCCATATGGGGAGAGATTACAAAGACTGGGACTTTTCAGCTTGGAAAAGAGATGGCCAAGGGGAGATATAATAGAGGTCTATAAAATCATGAATGGTGTGGAGAAAATAAATAAGTAAGTGTTATTGACCCCTGGGGTGACCTAATAAAATTAATAGGCAGCAGGTTTAAAACAAACAAAAAAAGGAAGTCTTTCTTCACACAATGCACAGTCAACTTGTGGAACTGCTTGTCAGGGCAGGTTTTGAAGGCCAAAACTATAGCTGGGTTAAAAAAAATAATTATGTAAGCTTGTGGCAAGTAGGTCCATCAGTGGCTATTGGCCAAGATGGTCAGGGATGCAACCCCATGTTCTGGGCATCCCTAAACTTCTCACTGCCAGATGCTGTGACTGGACGATAGGGGATGGATCATTTGGTAATTGCCCTTTTCTTTTCATTCCCTCTGAAGCATCTGTCATTGATCACTGTTGGAAGAGAGGATACTGGGACCATTCTTATGTTCAAATGACCATGATTTTTAGTATTTAGCAAAGTCATGAATTTAAGCTCCCAAACTCATATTTGGAAGGTGTTGTGCATGTTTTCTTTGTGAATCTGGAGTGGAGTGATCATTTTGTGAAAAGTGTTTGCCCAGGAGTGATAGAATGTTTTTGTCTTTTATAGATAACAGTTATGTTACCACACAGCTCTTTCTAAGTAAGCTCATTTATTCTTAGGGTGAAAGCATTACAGAGAAAAACATATTAAAAACAATCAGAGAATCTACATGAACGCTAAAAAGCTTACCGGAGGTCACCCCACCCCCAAATCCTAATTTGTGTTCTGGTAAGTGTCATTCTTTCAAAACCCACAACTTGGCTTTCCCTGTGGTTACAAGTTCATGATTGTCTCAGATTCAGAATCAAAACTCTGACTGGGCAGTTGAGTGATTTCTTTATACAGTTTGGGCCTATGATCTCCATTCTCTGGGAAGAGATAATCAACAATGACCTCAGCTCCAAAGACTCATTTTTTGCATAACCAGTGATCCCTTCCAGACATCCATTTCTATGATTCTGTGGATCTGCATTATACTCTCCCTAGTTATATTTCCCAGCAAATCCACTTCACATTTATTGTCTCAAAAGTCCAGTCTTGTCTGGCACTTTTTTTGGATAGTCTTTTGAACTCTCAGACCTCAAATCAAATCTCCCCCTTCTGGAGAGGTTATATACAATCTCAGCCCACAATAATATATACATTTGCATTTAATACAAAGGACCTCAAAGATGTCTAAACTTAATTCAGTAATGTCTTAAGAATATGCAGAAAATTGCCATATCTTTCACAGTTACCTTCAAAACTCATTCCATCCTTGAAATTAACTACATCTACCTTAAAATTTCATTCAGTGTAAATACTGTGAAATTCAGTACTTTGGCATTTACACTGTCATGAATTTTCTAAAGAAAAAAAGTGTGATTTACATAGGGCCCTAATTATGGAGAGTAATACAGTTAGGGTGTCTGCAGCTCCCACTTTAAAACCCTATTTTTGCCCTCTGATAGCTTTTTGTTAGAAAATTGATTGAGCAATAAAGAAAATTACCCTGATTTGAAATTAACTTGTCTCAGATTTGCCTTCTGGTTCCTCAAAAATAGCTGGTTTTATCCCTTCAAACTGCCCATCTATAAGATAACTCATGCCACAGTGACAGTAAGAAAGTAAGTTGTAATTATGCAAAGTTATTAATGATTTTTGTTGATAGCTTGAGGCCCAGCCCTGATCCAATGGTCATTATGGACCCAATACAGACTCCACAGATTTTGGTGGAAATATTTGTGAGCACATTAACTGCCATTGGCTGGTTGCAACCAAGAAAGAACACGATAATAATGGGAGAAATTTTCCTTCTGCCCAAGTGATAGAGGCCTCTGTTTTTGAAGTTTTGGGACCAGCCTACTAGAGAGAATTCTACAGGTATGTGGTAAATAATGTTGAAGTGGCAACATCAAGGCTGCGAACATTTTAGGTACATTTGCCAAGATATCAACACTATTAAGTGGAACAAGAATTACATGATTGTAAAGAAAACAAATGTGTTACTTTTTAGTCTGAAAAATAATTGATCAATCTCTGATAATCAATTACATATAAACAAACTTGTTACAGTTAAGGTTTACTGTAATTAGTTACTTTAGCCTACAGCTATGTGCACGAGGGTGTGTGGAAATAACTGACAGTGACTTGAGTTCCAACAACTCAGGATATTACTATACAAATGTGCATAATTTTAATAGCAATTCATTGGTGTGAAATTTAGTGTCAATACAACACTGTTGGAAGGATTTACAGAGAAGCCAAGGCAACAAGATGGTGCAGTGAGTATATTAATATATATATATATATATATGTGCATCCGAGAAAGAGACCGAAGAGTTACAGTTACACCTCAAAGGGAGTTAAGAATCTCGAAAGGAAAATATCTGAAACACAGGGAGATGGCCAATATAATCTAAGAGCTGAACTTCTAACAGCAGTGATAAACCCATGATTTTCCCCAGTCGCTGAATATTTTTTTAATATGGTACATTAAGCTGAATTTCTAAACTATAGCTAATAAAAATATATGGCTCATAAGTCCACATTAAGAAGGGGTACATTGTGTGAAGCAGAGACACACTAAAATACTCTTTAAAAATACTTTTATGAAGTCAGACTCACTCTCTTTCCTTTTAATGTTATAACAGGGACTTTAATATATATAACATTTGACAATCTTAACAAGGTCAGCAAAGCTCACTTTCCACTCTTTGTGACTTTCTTTGTACTATTAGGAATTTGCTTCCAAAGAATTTTATATAGCTGTGAAGGTCTCTCATTATAAGTCTTATGAATACATTATACCTTTCAATGTTGTAATTAATCTTTTAATCACCTGGTACTCCTGTCTGCAGAAAAGGTGGTCAATTAATGCAGTCAAATATTTAATGCTGTATGTGCCTGCTAATTATTTTTCTTTCAGAATTACATCATGTGGAAGCAGCTTCGATGGTGAATTTATACAACTTATAAAAGCCTCTCCCCATCTGCCTTCATTTTCAGCAATAGTTGCTTTAAATTTACATAGTCTTGTTTTTGGTAAAATTCGTGTTTGGCCCAATCTCATACTCCTTATGCAAATAAGACTCCCATTGAATCTGCCTCAAGCCTTTTTCCCAGATTTCCCATCTAAGGTCCATTCCATAGTTACTCTTAAGAGACAGCTTGGACGCCTTTAATAGTTGAACAAATGACAGCGTACACTCCCTAGCTTGTCAGACCTGAAAGGGTTTGTCTGCGCTGAAATTAAACGCCTGTGGCTGGCCCATGTCAGCTGACTCGGGCTCCTGGGGCTTTGGCCCACAGGGTTATAAAATTGTCATGTAGAAGCCCTGGAGCTTGTGCTCTTGGACCCTCCCCCCTTGCAGGATCCCAGAGCTCAGGCTCCACCCTGACCCCGAACAATTTTATAGTCCTGTAGCCTGAGCCGTGAGAGCTCAAGTCAGCTGAAACGGGCCAGCCATGGATGTTTAACTGCAGCGCAGACATAGCCTTGATTATTGACAAACATATCCACCCCATTGGATACACTTGTGTAACAGCTATTCAGAAAGATCCCTGAGTAATTCCTTTAAAAATTGCAGCAGGAGTGTATCACAGATCAAATGTGTGGTTCCCGCCTAACTTGCATCTTTCACAGGTATTAACACCTATGTAGAGTCAGTGACAAGTCGGAACAAAAGTGCTACCATTCAGAATTGCTAGCTGTTTACACAGAGGTGAATGTCTGCACAAAGTGCAAAAAAGCAAAGAAACAGATGTATATGCCCAAGATTCCAATCTTAGGGGGCCTCAAGTCAGGCACCTAAATCCATATCCAGACACCTAAGTAAAAATGGTCAGATTATCTGAGATGCAGTGATCACAAAGTTCCCTTTCAACTTAGCAGAACATTTTAATTTTAGGTACCTCAATACATAGTTAGGTGCTTAGGTTCAAGCACTGGTTTGAAATATTGGCTCCATAGGCTTTATATAGGTCATATAATGAAAAGAAACCTTATGAAATAAAGTTGTTACACAGAAAATGCACTGGGAATTTCTGGTAATGTGACAGAAGACAGTTACAAAAGAGGAGATAAAACATACCTTTAAAAACCTAGAGATCACTCTCTGAGAGATCATCTAGGCCCCAAAGTGACTCAGGGGCATCACAATATCTGCAGATTGTGGCCTACAGAGAATAAATATATGTCTTTCCTTACTGAAAGCTTCATATTTACTTTGGATTTATACTATTGCAAAGTGAAAGGGCAACTTATTTTGTGTTCTAGGCACTTTTCATAGCCAATAACAAATATAGATGCAGCACCTTATTCCCACCGCAATCACCATGTATCTAAAAAACATCTAATCAAAATATAACACCAACCCTCACCCTTCAAACCCACAATCTTTACTGACCATTATTGTGCTCACACCTTATCAAAAGCTAGTTCATACAGATGATTTCTGCAGCCTGCCCTGATGTTCAGCAAATTCAGGCTATTGCAAATGAGGCTAGGTCTATACTACCCGCCTGAATCGGCGGGTAGAAATCGACCTCTCGGGGATCGATTTATTGCGTCCCGTCGGTACGCGACAATCGATCCCCGAATCGGCGCTCTTACTCCACCAGCGGAGGTGGTAGTAAGCGCCACCGACAGAAAGCCGCAGAAGTCGATTTTGCCGCCGTCCTCACAACGGGGTAAGTCGGCTGCGATACATCGAATTCAGCTACGCTATTCACGTAGCTGAATTTGCGTATCTTAAATCGACTCCCCCCTGTAGTGTAGATGTACCCTAAAAGGCAAAGTGACTGAGAAAGCTACGTGGCTCTCAGGAAAGTGCCTTTCCAGCAGTACCATCAACTGAGGGAGTTCCAGCTCAAGAGGCTTTGCTAATTGCCACTAAGGCAACATGGTGTGGAGAGAGAGGTGTTCTCCATAGTAGGCAGGTCATACATTTCCTAGCTTTATAGATCAAAAATAAAGCTTTTCAACTGCACCCAGATACCAGCAGGCAGCTGGTGTTCCAGCCCATGTTCCCAGTAAGACAACAGGCAGTCAGCACCAGCTTATTTTTTCAAATGGACTTGAGATCTCATGTAGATGCTTGTCAAGAAGATATATAAAGAGCTACCAAAGTAAGCTGTTTGCAGTGCGCAACAATAAACTTTAGTGGCAACCCAGACATACACTACATATTCTTAAGAACCATCTACTGGCATCTTTCCTATTGAATAAAACATTCCAGTAGTCTAATCTTAACAGGTCAATGACATGAATAATGGAAGTGAGGTCCCCTTCCAAAAGAAATGATTGCAATCTCTGTTTTGGCCATTTATTCATCTAATATTATATTAATAAATAAATAGACCTGACAGCAACATTGCCAGATCATTAGACTGTGAACTATAATGACAAACAGCAGACACACACATGCCATCTCTGTGCCATTGTAGTGGGGTAGTTACCCTGCTCCTGCCCTGAAGGGCTTAAAACAGCCCTGGAAGAGCGCTATGGCAAGGGAAAGGCTGGGTTGATTGGGAAAGCAGCCACAGCTGCAGCGAGTGCAATCAGGGCCCAGCTAGCCCTTATAAGAGGGCGGGGGGCCAGAAGGACAAGAGAGACTCTGGCTGCCTGGGAAGCTGAGAACGGTATCAAGGGTGGAGCGGTGCTGGGGAAGGGCAGAGGGAGCTGGGGAGCTCCAGCCTAGCAAAGCCCCAGGCTGCAGGCTGAGCTAAGGGCCCACAAAAGGGTACTAGGGCTGCAGAGGGGTAGCCCAGGAATAGGCAGAGGCAGCTGGTCCAGCCCCCCTTGCCGATGATGAGGGGTTTACAAACTGTTGTCTGCCCCAGTGAGCAGGGGCTAGATGGTGACTGGCAGTATCCACTGAGGCAAGGTGGGGATAGGGGGTTGGGGGTTCCCCTGGGAGGGGAGACCCAGACTGAGGGGGTACTGCAGTGGGCAGAGCCCCTGGACAAAGGGCACCGGGGTCTGGGAAGGACACGGGGCCAGCGGCAGGCAAGACATCAGCTAGCAGAGGGTGCTCCGGAGCTGGAAAAGATCTAATTCCCTGGACAACCAACAGGAGGCGCCGCACCAGTGAGTCGTCACCCTGCCACAAGTGGTGGAGAATGTGGGCATAGGCAGTCCGCCACTGATACAAGGGGCAAGGGCAAGGACTGTAGGACTATTGCCCAGATTTGAGAGACATGAGGAAGCGAAGGTGAGTCATCGCCCCGCCACAGCCATATTGAGGTTTCTCCCCAGACTGACAAAGATCAAGAGGATCTAAGACACTCAACTCGCATTTATGCCTTAGCTATGAATGGGAGTTGAACTCATACAACTGAGAGTAAAAATTGGCCCACTGAACAGTTATAACTTACTACTGTAAGAGGAAGATATGTTACAAGTCTTTAAACTGGTACGGTCAAAAAGTGGTCTGAGTTAATTAAAATATGGGCAGATTTCTTCTCATTCAGTGATGCTCAAAATGTTCCGCACTAGTCTACTCCGGTTCTCCTTCAGAACTGGCGAGTACTCCAATAGGACCTTAATCTTCTCTTCAAAATAATTCAGGCTCAGTTTTTTCTGGCCTTTTGAAAATCTCTCTCTAAATCCCTCATCAGCTTGCCCTCTCTATTTTTATAAATATATTTAATATAAGAAAACGATGACAAGACCTGAACATACTATTCTAAAATACTTTCATTACTTCTTTATGTGGTGCTAGAATAATTTCATTAGACATATTCAAAACCTGCATTGATGTAGCTCAGAATTGTGCTGGCTTTCTTTATGACACATTTCTCTGCCCATGGCTTTACAGTTTTGTCCATTAGAATTCCCCCAGCCTTTTCTTCTTCAAACTTTGTCTCATCTGACTATTTAAAGTCTAGTCCCCTTAGTTGGTGGTGGTGGTTGTATTTTTTGTTTGCTTGTTTTGGCAAGCAAACAGAAACTGTATGATTTTTTTTCTACGTGTTCTAACATTGTTCAACTCACTTTGAATTTTAGTCTTCCTGGTCTGTGTAGCCTTGATCCCCTTCAATTTTGTATCAGTTTTGTTAGGAAAGAACTGAAGCAGGTATCTTACACTAGACAGGGATGAACTTAACAGATATTTTTGCATCTCTGGAATGCTGTAGGCCAAATTTAGCACTTAGTTAAATTTGTGTAGACCCAATGACTTTACCTAGGGCCAGCTCCTGCAATGGGAACTGCTAGTACAGACCACTCCTCTGGTGCAGGCTCCTGTCAACTTAAGTGGAAATGCACAACGCTCCACACTAGTGGTTCCTAATGCAACATAAGTACTTTATATGGGCTAGGTTGTTACCTTGGCACACCTGTTTTCACTGCTCCTAATAGGGCAACCGAGGATTCTTTTTGCATAGCCAGCTCTACACCTCCCTCTCTTGGACCAACCATAGCACAGGAGACTTTGTGGGGTATGACATTTTGCTTTTTTGCAATGCTGGGATTGTGGAATGGCTCCCCTGGGAGTGATGAAACTTAGAGCAGACCTGAGGCTCCTTTAATTTACATCAGAGACTGAACTGGCCCAATGACCTAGGGAGTTTTTTATTTTGTTTTTTTATAAAGACATTTAGCTACAATTTTCCACTCCCACCACCAAGCATAGCTTGGTAGGACTCAAGTATTTGGACTTTCATGTGTAACTCAGAGCAGAGTCTGACTCTATATGAGGCTTCATCTACACTTGGAACTAAGATGTGATTCCCAACTCCCATGCACATACCAGCGCTCATCAAGCTAGAGTGCTAAAAAGAGTACTGTAGCCACAGTAGCATGGGCTGCAGTGAGCAGCAGCAAAGGCAAAGCTGTGCTGATTACATACCCACGGGGTTCAGACACATTTGTAATTGGCACAGCTAGCGCGTGCTGCTGCTTACTGCTGCCCGTGCTGCCACAGCCACACTACTATTTATACTCACGCTAGCTCAATGAGAGCAGGAGTGGGTATGTGTATGTAAGCTAGGAATCACACTCCCAGCTCCAAGTTAGACATACCCTGAGTCTACAATTAAGTTAATTCATTCCATCCTGACCTCCTTCCATATAGAAGTAATTTACTCATCCCTCTGCCTTCATGCTCGCTTGGATACTTCTATGTGTTATTTTTTTTTAATTTAAGAGACTTGAGTTTAGCAATTAATGGCTGATATCCAAAGTATTGGCAAATTACTGCAAATCGACAGTATGTTCACATCTGATCTAAACATTTCACATGTCAAGAAGCCATATTGAAAAAAAGAAGAATTCAGGTATATCAAAGTGTGAAATCAAATACAGCCTTGTACTGGGAGAATTTATGCTCTCAAGAGATGCATGGGCATAACCAAGGGCAGAATATTGCCTAGTGACACTCAAAACACTTTGGATTTTCCTTTGTAATTATATACTGGATATGATACAAAATATAGATTCACGGAAGAGAAATTTACATTTTTAGTGACTCATTCTCTCTACTGTTGAAGAAGAGAGGCCGTTAATACAAACTTTTTGGAAATGAGAATACAATATATAAATAAGAAAGCTAATAAAAAAGGTTTGAAGTCTTTGGGGATTTTATTTTATTTTTGCCATGTCTCTGCTTATTTCACTCACTCAGGCAGTTTTGCCTTCCAGGGGAGCTTGGTGGCTTGCGCAATAATTAGAGAGTAGTTTCCCCAGGTGACAGGCACAGTGCACTTACATCACACCCATTTGTTTTTCAAAACAATGCATACATTCTGTATATTTTCTGACCACAGCAACTGCAGCAACCCTGAAATAACCCTGTTTGATGAAGCAAAGCTTTTGATATTCACTCAAAAAGTTGGTTTACTCAGTCTGAAAGGGTTACATGAACTATATTGAAAAACCATAAGGTCAACGAATGTGTACTGCAGGAAAGAGCTATGCCTTGGCACTTTTATGGAAAAAAAGACACAGCATAGGGGAGGGTGGATTGATTTAAATCAAAGCAATTTAAATTACCAATTTTAATCATGATTTAAATCAGCAAGCAGGAAATCTTGATATAAATCACAGTTTTTAATCATGTTTTGCATTTGTACTTTAGTTATTTTCCTAAAGAATGGTTGATTCTCATTAGTTGGTAACTATTAAAACATGTTGATTTGCAAGTAAATATAGCTTTTGCACTAAACGTGGTGCTTCTTTTTGCTTACTAGGCGTATACACTATATCTATACATATTTATTTAAGCAATTTTATAAGCTTAGCTTACATTTATTCAGATTCCTAATTTTTACATTTTTATTATGTTAATGACAAATGTTGCATTTATTTACTAGATTAATTTTAAACTTGTGATTTGTGTCAAGCTGCATTTGGATGGAAATGCAAAATCAGTTAAAATGCAAGATGAAAAAAACCTACTTTTAAAAATTCAATTTAATTACCTGAAATGTTCTGAACACAGAAGAAAAAAAGTTTATAAAATAGTTTACCACAAAACATTTTGCACTTATTAAACAAAGGAAGTATTATCTGTACTTAATGAATTGAACTGGTCAATTCTGGTGACTCAAATTGGTCACCATGTCCTTCAAGATTTTACAACTAGTAGATCTTATTCTCTCACATCTAGTTTTTATTCATACATGAAGAGAAATACCATCTTTCCTGCTTTTCCAACATTCCATATTGGTTTCTTCACTTTGAATGAACTAGTAATTGAACTGAACTAGCTGAATAAACTAAAATTAAGAAAATATTATCTCTCAGTCTGCAGAAGAGGCCACTGCCGTCCAAAGCTCAATTAGCATTTCAACATTCTCTGCTCCAATATGCCCAGGCAGTGACTTCCAGCAGTTCGGTGACTTGACTTTCTTTAAAACTTTGCAGCAAACATTTAAGGCTTAAAATTATTCAAACAATTTTTAAAAGGGAGTTTAGGCCTCTCAATAGGTTGTCAATATCAAATTTAATTTTAAATAGGTTTATTTCTAAAATATAAGCCTGTATTTCATTTTTTAAATCAATTTGAATAAAACAAATCTGATTTAAATAAACGGGGGGAAGTCTGATTTAATAATAAAAAGATGTTGATTTATTTTAAAGCATTGATTTTTATCACCCTGGCACAGAGGGGAAAAAACAGATATGCAGGATTATCCCCCTCTACATAACTACCTCTTTCCCCTTAGCAAAATATTCAGGCATCCAGTGAGTTTCATGACTAGGAAGCAAAGGTTGAACAAGTGAAGGGCTAAGATATAAGCACATCTCCCCCTTCCATTAAGTATTATTATGAAAAAAAAAACCAAGTGCATTCTTCAAATATGTTAGTCTACAATGTGTGACTCTCAATAGTTGCAAAATTTGGGTTCAGTTAAATAGGCATCCAAAGTACTGGAGATTTATTTGAACTAGTCAAGCCTATAGGAGCTACTAGAATGGCTTAAAAACCAGTCAGAGCACAGCTTTTCTCACGGTGTTTAATCACGCTGCCCTTCCAGGATGAAATCCAAGCCCAAGTGAAATCAATGGCAAACCTTCCACTGTTTCACTGCTAGTTTCCAGCAAGGAATGAAATAAGGTATGTTAAAAGTGGGGTGGAATTCAATCCTCCTTTAAAGCTTGGCAATTTTATTCCACAGATTCATTAATTTATGGGTTTGTTTTCTTTGGTTTCTAATAAACACATTTTAAACCATATGTTTACAAATTTAACCCAAATAAAAGGAAGTTAGTTAATCCCTTTCAGAAGTCTCAAGAAATGTTTAACCTGTAGTCTCAAAATATAGAGCTAGACAGAATATACCTATACTAGAGGTGAACAAAATTATTTGAGATGGTTGCCATTTGTTGTCTTACAGAACTTCTTGAACACTAACAGAAGAACATCATTGATGGTCTTTGGCCCTGATCCTGCGAAGACTGTGACTCTGTGCAGGCAAGTGGTCCTGTTGACTTTAATAGGATCCTGTATATTCATTAAGTTATTCACATGCTTAGGTCTTTGCAGAGTCAGGACCTTAACCATTTCTGGCCATATGAATCTTGGATTCATGTACAAAAGCTTTCTCAGAATAACCAAAACTGACAGTAACTGTAATCAAGAAATAAGGGTACAATTCATGACCATCAGTGGTTAACAAAACTAAACATTTTTCTTTTTTGCCTGCTGTGAATATATCACTGACATAATGTACCAAAGATGGTACACCAAACGTTGCACAAGAAAATTGCTAGAGTATGCTTAAAACAGCATTCCAATGCTCAAAACACACAAAATAATTTAAAGCACAAATGGGCGATGTTTGAGAGATGAATCTACATATAACTATTCTAATACAGTCTGGAACTCACTTCTGGTGAAACTGGATATAGTGAACTTCCATTTACTGCATACAATGAAATCAGATTGTTTCTGTGCACTGAAATGTTGCTTTAAATATATTTATAGTTATAAATCAATTAGAGAAAGGAAGACCTTGAGCGGTTCAGAGCTCAGATGTGCATCCAAAATTATCCAAATGTACAAACACCCTCAATCTGATGCACCAAGTCTACAGAGGAGGCAAAACAGTCAACACTGGTCTCTTCAGTTGGACTCAGAGTGGTGATGTGGAGAGGATATCTAACTACGACACTTGTGAGGCCAGGGTGGCAGCAACAAGAAGCAGCCAGTTCAAAAACAGCTGCACCTCTCTTGGAACCACAATACACAACTGTCAGCATCAGAAGGGGCCATTTAAAGCAAAAAAAAGCTGCTAGAATTGTCCAAGAAAGCCATTTCCCTCTTGCTCATGTTTATCCACTGAGAGGAACAGAGTGCAGCAAGAGTGTCCCTCTTACTCATCTCTTCAGCAATAGGAACTGGCCAGGCAACCCTGTTGTCTCCCTCTGTATGAGCTTCAGATGAGTGGGAAGGAGATGAAGAGGAGTGACAGACAACCCAGTCTGGCACCATCCCTGAAGCCTTCTCCTTTTGCGGGTCACAGAACGCCTCAAGTCAAACCTTCACATTCCAAAGATTTCTCCTGCCATCCAGAGAGAAGGACCTAAAGACCGTCTCCTTACCAACTGATAATTCAAAACCTCCCTAAAACAACCAAATGAAAATTAAGGAGGGAGAGAAGGGAGGTTATTTAATAAAAGGAAGGGCAATAGAAGTTTTTGTCATACATTCAGCTACCATAGTGAGAGGTGACCTTATAAAAACTTGGACATCAGTCATGGAATATTAACCTCTACCTTTGATTTCAGGCAGCAATCTCTGAAACTTTATTTTTCTCCATCAGGCAATAGTTTACTGCCATTGATCTCAGAGTCAATCACTAGTTATATATATAAATTGGAAATGAAATAGGGCCTGATCCAATCTCCATGAAAGTTAATGGAAGCACTCTTAGTGACTTCAGCATTAATTGGATCAGTCTTACTGTTGGTTTTCATTCTGACTTTGTTATTGGTTGAGTAGTATAATCTTCTATATCTTCTTGAAAGAGTGCATTGATTTCTTAATTTTGGGGAAAAGTGAACTTTTCAACCTTACTATTCTATGGAATTAAATCTTCGTAACTCAAATCACACGGAAACGTTTGCCGCTATACAGTAATTTGCCTTTAAAATAAATGTGAGGGAAAATCTCTAATCCTGTAATGCATAAAGTTATTATAATCCACACAAAGTAGCTACCATTCCTGGTCAAAGGAATAGCTGCTAATTTTTGCTTTGTAATATTGCAAAAGATTATAACTTCCCCAATAAGATCACTTGTACAGTCAGTTTATCAGAATAATCAAGAGAAATCTACATTAAACAGTATGTTCCATCTAATTCTCAAGCTCTATATGGTAGGTTAAACTGTCCCTGTAGTCTGTACATATTGATTAAAAGTGGGATCCTGAGACCTTTTTAGAAATCTTGTAATTAAAGCTGCTAGCTACTGCAAATATATTAATGTTGTATAATCATTAGCCATTGTCCACTTTGAATTTCTATTCCTGGTAGTGGAAGAAAACTCTTAAATTCTCTGTATTAATATAGGATATAGCATTTTATAAGCTGCAACAGAATAGATAGAACTTATCTTGTTATGTATGAAACTTTTCTTTTTGCATAAGAAGGCAGAAAAGTGTTAAGTGGAAGATGATTTACCTAATGCTGTTTGCAATTTCCCTATATTTCATATAGATTAGCTGACTATTGGATAATATGATGCTCACTAACTATCATACTAAATTACTGTAGCTAAAGCTTTTGCATTTAATCCTTAAAGGCTGACAAGACAAAGTTATTATAGTATTGTATTTTTAAATTTATTTCTTACCCGGATTAATTCCTTTGGCAGTACAACACCCAGTCAATTCTACAACCTTTTATTACATGGCCACATACTATTTTCAGTAAAAAAAAAAAAAGACATACAAGTTCTTCTGTAACCCTCAGGCATGATCCTGCAGTCAGAACATGGATCCACAGGCAGCCCCATTGACTTGGATTGTGTCTTCAGATACAAGTGTAGCATCTTCAATATTTTTTCATTATTCTGCACTTGCACTAATTTCACTATCGAAGTACTGCAGAATGGCATTGAACTTAACTTTTCTATGACAAGTGCAAACATAGGTGGCATATGTATGTCAACCAGTTTCCATTATGACTGTTACATTTCATCTGTACCCTGATGGCCAAGTATCATTTATTGAATGGATTTCATGTGAGCCACTTTAATGAATTCTGTTTGTTCGGCACAAAAAGTAGTACAAACTACTACAAAATATTATCCTGGTGCATATAAAGTGGTATATTATAGTGTATGTGAGAAACACTATGCAATTGTTTATTTAAAACTATGCAAAATATCTATATGCTGTTGGGGGCAGAGTTCAGGTTGCCCAGGTAACCTTGGCTTTTGTATTTCCTGACTTAGCTATACAGAGCTTTAATATTTTCTTAATTTATTTTTTTCTGTGGAATTTTATAAATCCATATTTATCCAAAGAATGTCAGTAGTAGTTTCGAGTGTTAAAAAGGTGAAAAGTCTGTAATCTTTGTGAGGAGAAATGTGCAATAATTGTTCTTAAACACTTAGCATTAGATTGTGCCATAGCCTTGAACCCTGTGTACTGGGCAGCATGTAAGTGACCACTCCTGGAGCAGCACAGAGAAGGGATCATGCCTTCTTGAGGTGCAATCCTCTCCCTACTCCTCCCTTGCTCTGGAGATGGGGAAGGAAGTAGCTTGTTGCTGTCATTTTTTCCCTTCCTTTCCTCTTTACTCTGTGTTGGAGAGGAAGAAGAGAACATCCGGTATGTCTGAGATTTCTTTAGGCCTCTATGAGTGAATAGTCCAAGTCAAAATCTAACCCTAGACCTTCACAACTAGCGTTGTAGTTAGATATCTATCAGAGAAGCTGCTTTTAGTTTATAAGATCATAGAAATGAAACAGAACATAATTTTAAATAGTTCCAAGTTATACTGTAGTGATAAAATGCCTTAGACTGCTAAACAGTGCTGACAAATTAATATTCTGGCTTAGTCAACGCCATTTAATTCTCCATAAGCTTGATTTTCTTACCTTCCAATCAGAGAAGAAGCAGATTTAGTGTTCTAGTAGGCATGCACATTTTTGCTTGAGATAATGATCAGTCCTGCATTCCTTGCTATAGAGGAGTTTGTAAGCACAACAATCAATTTGGCATCTTCTGTATGTTAATTGATGTACGCCTGGAAAAGTATTTTTTTCCAAATAACTCAGATTGTAGTATTATAATAGCAAAACTGATAGTGGGGCCCCAATTGTGCTAGGTTGTGTACATTTACATAGCAAGAAACAGACCCTGCCCCCAAATCATTGTCAGTCTAGAGGCCAGATTACAATACTGTTATTCACACTGAATAATATCTTCCTGCCCATGAGCAACTCACAGAGTACTGTTCTAACGACTGTGAGTAATGGTATCACAACTTGGCCTTGAGTAATCTTTTTAACCTTGTTGTAATGACTGCAATTAGTGTCATTGTTAATCCGCTGCCTCTTATGCCACCTGACTGTCTTGTAGTAATCTTCTTCATACTAAGCAATTTTGGTGAAAATACCCCACAAACATTTTGTAAATTCCATTTTACATTCTACCATTTGTATTCATTTCAATTGTGTATGATGCAAACTCTTTGCAGTCTTTGATTCTCTTCCCCGGGGGTCTCAGTTTTAGTCATTGTACTGAGGTCTAAAAACAAGTCCATCTTATTTAGCTGAGATGTTTCTATATAGTTATCCAGTGAATTAGGGCGACTTCATTTTCATTTTGTGATGTAGTAAATTCAGAGAGTCACTGGGGCCCTGTTAAAGTAAAGATTCCCATTGTCTCAGGACCTATTTAAGCTTCTGAGACAGTATGATGGCATACTAACTTTCATCAAAGTTGAGGTAGTCTCTTGTGCTGAGTACTAGGACACTCACTGGAAAAACTGGGCAGCTTTGCAAAAACTGTGTCCTCAGAATGTAACTAATCCTTAGTAGTTTTTGCTCAGACCATTACTTTTAATGAAACAGTTCTAATAGTCTGCTTCCAATGCCTTGACGATGGTATTTTATTGGATGGCTTTTTCCATGAGCTACTGAAAGTAGTATCCTCCTCTGCTGAAGCTAAGTCCTGCACCCTTGCCAGCCCTGTACATCAGGGATGGGACACTGACATAGAACAGCAACTGTGTTTCCACCACTCACTGCCAAAGTGGGTTGTTAAGTGACCCAGACAAAACTCCAACTTCCGTCTTCACACATAAGACCACATCAAAGCTACACAAATAGCTGCCTAAGAGATGTTCAAGTGTAAAATCTTCATCTATTCAAACTCCGTAATACACTGGTCTAGTGCATGGAATTATGGCCCTCTAGTGATTGGTTTCAACGGCGGTTGCAGCCTACCACTCCACTCTAAAAGTGTTTTTGGCTCTAAAGATTCCAGGGAAAGTTCTTTCTGATGGCCCACAATGAAGTGTAATTACAGTTACAGTAACCTATTTTTCCAGAAAGGATTCATTAGATAAAGCTTGTTTGGCTCAGAAAAGATAAGATTTTAAACATGATACAATTCCCTGACCCTACTTATCTACTACCTTGCTCAGAGATTCAGAGCAGCAATGTCTCTAAGACCTCCTTTTGAGACAAACAGTAACATTAATTCAGTCCAGGAACAGAAACAATACCACGTGACTTATACAACCAATCACAACTAACAAAGCTGGAATTTAGAATAACCAAAGTCTAATATTCACAGTCAATTATAGGTCATCAGTCCACAGATTAAAAATAGCTTCACAAAAAAATTAAATGAATACAATCAAACAAATGCTGCAGGTTCATAAAATCTCTGGCTAGTTCTAGTGAGTGTATTTTAGAAGATAGCTTGGTTCCTATAACAATGGAGAAAACTATTCAAATATATTGATTTCTTACGAAGCATTGTATGGAAGTCATAACTAATGCAAAGTCAGAACAGAATGTGGAGAATATGGAGTAAATTTGGTAATCTGTTGTACTCTGATCTGATGATCCTATGTTGGTTTATTGGGTTACATGTTTCGTATACCTTAGGTTTAAAAGCAGTGATATGGTTCTATGCATGCATTTATAATTTGTCCCATAACTAAAGTCATAGGGATCACCAGATCATCAAATCTTGTCTCTCGTCTATTCATAGGTTCATAAATTTCATAGATTCTAAGGCCAGAAGGGACCATTGTGATCAGCCCGTCTGCCTGCCTGTGTAACACAGGTCAGAACTTTCCTAAAATAATTCCTAGGCCATATCTTTTAGGCGGGAAAAAAACATCCAACCTTGATTTAAAAAATTGGTAATGATGGAGAGTCCACCACGACCCTTGGTAAATTGTTGTAAATTAATTACTCTCAAACTGGAAATAAATATATCTTCAACTTCCAGCCTATGGATCATATTATTCCTTTCTCTGCTAGATTGAGAGCCCATTATTAGATATTTGTTCCCCGGGTAGATACTTATCCACAATAATCAAGACACCACTTAACCTCCTTTGTTAAGTTAAATACATTGAGCTCTTTGAGTCTGTCAATATCAGGCATGTTTTCTAATTTTAAATCCTTCTTGTGGCTCTTCTCTTAACCAGCTCCAATTTATCACATCCCTCTTCACCTGTGAGCACCAGAACTGGACACAGTATCCAGCAACAATTACACCAGTGCCAAATACTGAGGTAACAGAACATCTCTAACTCCTACTCGGAATTCCCCCAGATTGCATTAGCATTTTTGGTGACAGCATTACACTGGGAGCTCACGTTCATCTGGCAGTTCACCATGACTTACAAATTGTTTTCAGAATCACCGCTTCTCAAGCTAGAGTCCTCCATCCTGTAAGTATAGCCTACATTCTTTGCTCCTAGAAGTATGCATTTGTATTTAGACATATTAAAACGGTGCTTCTCAAAGCCAATCCACCGCTTGTTCAGGGAAAGTCCCTGGTGGTCCGGGCTGGTTTGTTTACCTGCCGTGTCTGCAGGTTCGGCCAATTGCAGCTCCCACTGGCCGCGGTTCGCCGCTCCAGGCCAAAGGGTGTTGCAGAAAGCAGCGCGGGCCAAAGGATGTGCTGGCCGCCCTTCCCGCAGCCTCCATTGGTCTGGAGCGGCAAATCGCTGCCAGTGGGAGCCGTGATTGGCCGAACCTGCAGAAGCGGCAGGTAAACAAACTGTTTCCCTGAACAAGCGGCGACCCGACTTTGAGGAGCACTGTATTAAAACACATATTGTTTGCTTGTGTCTAGTTTGCTTGTGTCTAGTTTATCAAGCGATCCACATCACTCTGTATCGTTGACCTGTCCTCTTCATTATTTACCACTCCCCCAATTTGTGGGTCGTCTGCAAACTTCATCAGTGATGATTATATGTTTTCTTCCAGGTCATTAATAAAAATGTTAACTAGCCAAGAACCAATCTCTATGGGACCCCACTGGAATCATACCTGCTCAATGATGATTCCATGTTTATAGTTACATATTGAAACCTATAACTTAGCCAGTTTTCAATCCATTTAATATGTGCCATGTTAATTGTATATTCTAGTTTTTTAATCCAAATACCATGCACTATCAAGTCAAATGCCTTAAAAAAAGACTAGGTATATTATGTCAACATTATTACCTTTATCAACCAAACTTGTAATCTCAAAAAAAAAAAATCAAGTTACTTTGACAGGATCTATTTTCCATAAACCCATGTTGATTTGCATTAAGTACATTACCGTCCTTTAATTCTTTATTAATAGAGTCCTGTATCATCTGCTCCATTATCTTGTCTGGGATTGATGTCAGGCTGATAGGCCTATAATTACCCGCTTCATCCCATTTACCCTTTTTAAAAAAATTGGCACAATTTCCTTTCTTCCAGTCTTCTTGAACTTACCCAAGGCTTATTGAAAATCAACATTAACAGTGAAGAGAGCTGCATGAGGAGCTCATTCAAAAAACTCTAGGATGCAAGTTATTCAGTCCTGCTGATTTAAAAATGTTTAAATTTAGTAGTTTTTGTTTAACATCCTCCAGAGATACCCACTATATATATATGAACTCTCTCTATATATTGCGGGCCTGGACTTCATTCTGCTTACATGTTATAAATGTGAGCAAATCTTGGCCATTTATACCTCAGCTACCATTAATTTTTAGTTTTCAGGTCATCTATATGTTAATACAAGGTCTAATAGAGAACTCCCCCATCTTGGCTGCAAAACTTTTGGAGTCAGAAAACTGACATTTATAATGTTTAGAAACTCCAAGGACTTTAGTACTGGCAGCATGAGACCTCCAGCATATGTCACTCAAATTGAAGTCCGCCATGATCACACAGCATTTTTTCCTACATGCTGTAGATAAGTACCTAAGAAGGTGATTATCCTTTTTCCTAGTGTGATTTGGTGATCTGTAGCAGACACCAACTAATACCCCATCTTGTGCTTTATCTGTTAGGACATTGATCCACTGCCCCTCCATTTTTGTCCACTCAGTCCTTCCAAAATAGGTTATAAAGAGGGCCCTACCAATTTCATAGCCATGAAAAACATGTTGTTGACCATGAAATAAGCCCTTCCCCGTGAAATCTGATCTTCCTATTGCTGTTGGTAGTGCCCTAGCCGGGGTCTTCTATCTGCAAGTCCTGGCCAGGCAGGGGAGGGACAGTACTTGTCCATCTCCTGCACGGCCACTTTTGGGGGGGAGATTAGACTTACTTCTGAGTGCCTCCCCCTGATGCAGGAAGCTCTGGGCCTGGGAAGCAGCCCCAGAGGTTCTTGCAACAGGAGGAGGCTTGTGGAGGTGGGTCCGATCTCCCCCTGCTGCTGGGAGCGCCCCAGCCGGAGGCTTCTAGCTGCAAGTCCCCGCAGGGCTGGGGAGGGACAGGACTTGTCTTTCCCCTGCATGGCTGTTTGGGTGGAAGAAGGAGGGGAGATCAGACCCACCTCTGGGGTACCCTTAGGGTTGGGACCCCCACAGTTACATCTGAAAACATGAAATTCACCAATTTAAAAACCCTCTGGTCATGAAACTGATCAAAATGGACCATGAATTTGATAGGGCCCTCGTTATAAGAATTTATTTTAACATTCCAATTGTGTGAATTGTCCCACTGTGTTTCAGTGATACCAACTAGATCAAATTTAAGTTAATAAATGAACAATTCCTATTCCTTTTGTTTGTTGCCCAGGCTCCTAGCATTGGTTTATAGGCAATTCAAAAATGTTCTCTCCATGTCCCACCACAGGCCACTTAACACAACCCAGCCACCTACACATGAAGCTCAACAGAGGCCTCAATTTCTTATTAGAAAGAGTTTTTCTATCTACAGTATGAACTGAATATGATTAATTTAAGGAATTCAGACAAACAGTAATATAATTAATTAAGCATTAATAACATTGTAGGAACTGGAGAACAATTAAATGATTTAAAATTTTCCATATACTGAAACCTTAGTCAGTAAGTTTAATTTAATATATATGGGGGCAAGGCACTCTTTATTACTCTAAGAAGTTGCCTACAGCTTTTTAAAATTACTTTTTTCCTTGCCCAAGCAAACCCTTGGATAATCTTAGAGGGTTTTCCCATAGGTCTGCCTAAAGCCCAACAATGAGCAAGACTAATCTTAGGTTTACCGAACTCTATTAAATTACAAATACCGAAATAACAGGCACATGAATGACAACATACACTATTGTGTCTCATTTGAGAATTCCCAAACTTTAGCAGAAGAAAGCAGATTGGAGACTCCCTTGAACTGATTATACATCTGTCTTGTTTGCAGAGAGGAAGGATTATCTATTATTTTACATGCCTGGCACCTCTATATATATTATATGTACACACTGTGGGTGAGATTCTATTCTGCATCTCACAGCTCAGGGAAGAGTGAATTACAGTGGCTTTAATCCACTTTTGCACTCTCCTGATTCTGGGCTGCTCTAGCAGCCTCCAGTTAAATCTAGGTTCTCAAGGGGACTGTCAGTTACAGCAGCTTCCCAGCAGCACTACCGAGGATCTCCTAAGCACTACACACTATAGCCCTGCACTCATCACCCATTTTGAGCCTGGCTATATCCCTTACACCATGCTTTACTAGGGGTTCCTTGGAGGACAGTCTGTGGCTGTCTTCCTCAGTGTCTCTGCTGGGGGAATTCTCCTATAGCCAGATCTAGTGCTTTTAGAGCCCCTTTATGCCAATTTCCCTAATTTATTTAATATACTACATAGCTAAAATTGGGTCCTGAAGTTAGACAACTAAATAAATGGTCTGATTTTCAAAAGTGTGGAGCAGCCAGTGACTGCCATTCAAATCAATGTGAGCTCCTGGGCACTCAACACTTGTAAACAATGAGGCCCTCTTAAGGTGTGTCAGATAGGACACACAGAATAATCACTTTTGAAAATCTTGGTCCAGGTGTCTAATTATGACTACATGAGCCTAACTTTGCATATATATTTTTTGAAAATCTTAACCATATATGACTAAAATTAAATTAAATTTTAAATTAATGGAGATATCCCATCTCCTAGAACTGGAAGGGACCTTGAAAGGTCATCGAGTCCAGCCCCCTGCCTTCACTAGCAGGACCAAGTACTGATTTTGCCCCAGATCCCCAAGTGGCCCCCTCAAGGATTGAACTCACAACCCTGGGTTTAACATTAGGAGAAGCTGCAATAAGAACAGGAAGAAAGGAAAAACAATCAAAATGGAAAATGAAAAAAACAGAGAGAAAAAAAAAAACAGAGGCGAGCTCCGTTCACAGTGCTGACAGCATTTTACATCTGCTCTCTCTCCTTTGCATGCCTCTGGTAGGTTTTAAGTGCTAGGGCTCTGAGGGAGGCCACTGGCTCTGAAACACCCAAGGATTTGCCTATACCAAGGAATCCCTGATAGTAAGTTAAAACAGCATTAAGGCTACTTTTTATCACCAGAGCAGTGTAGAGTTGCCTTAATGGATGCCAGGAGCAGATCCAGACTTTCTAATGGAAGATCTGTAATAACATTGAATGAGCTATATTTGGGAATTTCTTGCAAAACCAGCACCATATGCCAGAAACTGTACTATTCATTTACACATCAGCATTAATGTAAATGAGTTTCAAGGCGTCAGCCTTAGTGAAGGGCATCTGGTATTTATTGCAGCCTAGAAGGGAAAATGAATCCTGAGGTTTAATAGATGTCTGGTCTGAAAACTTCTTAACAATGCAAATTTATTTTGTGCAGCATCTCAAAACTCCATCCCAAAATTACATACAGAGTTAAAACACCACAACAATAAAGTTAATCAACAACATTTCTTTCCTTCTACTGGCTTGAATGGCACCAACGAGGGGAAGACATACATTGCAAATGAGAGCTCATTAAAGAAGTAGGATCAGATTCAGAGTCCATCATAGTCAAGACTCCTATGGATTTTTGTGGGGTTTGGAGCAGGTCTTTAGTAAGGGAGAGACACACACATGATGTCACATGCTGGGAGCTGTGGAGGTAAAGGCTGTCACATCGACAGATTAGAGATGGTGGAAAAAGTGAACAACAAAAAAATAAATAAGAGAGAGAGAGGTCAGTGCCTGGTGAGAAGAGGGCGAATGCAGAGGAGCAAAGAAAAGTGAGGTTCATGAAAAGAACAGGACAATGTTCATGAAGGTTTTAAAAGCAAGAATGGCGGTTCAAAACTGGATTCTGAAATGAACAGAATATTTCATTTCTGGACAGTTAATTGAAGATGGGGTAATGTAGCTGTGTTTCTTCCCAAGTCTTCTAAGGGGAAGTATTCAAACGTAATTGTCAGCACTTGCACTAGTGATCTTAGTTGCCCTATGCCAACTGAAAATTGTCCAATCTCTACAGTCCTACAGCCACTATTTTTTTTTCTGTCTTAGTCATCACCTGGCCTGCCTGGATAGCAGAATAGCCCCTTGTAGACTGTAGTAGAAGACTTTTGAAATCTGACCATATTTGTGGAATTGTAGAAGTGCATGGCCATGCCTCTCTGTCAATCTCAGAGGGACACCACACCCCTGTGTTCTTGGGTCCCTCTAGGCAAAGATGGGGAACAGGGGGCTAGCAGTCTCTAAGACCCTGGTCCTCTAAGCAGGGCCAAGTGGCAGATAGTCCAGGGCACTGACCACAGGCAGGGCAGAGCAACAAGCAGTCTATGTTCTCAGGCTCCCAGCAGGGTTGAGCAACAAAGGGGCTCTGGCCCTTAGGCAGGGCAAAGCAAGGGACACAGAGCAGCACTGCTGTAAGCAGCTTTAAGCCAGGTATGATTATAGGTTATCAATTCATACCTGCTCATCTGAAGCCTTACATATGTAAGTAAATTAGGGAATGTCTAGAAAGTTGTGATTAGGGTTATTTCTTATTGGCTTGTGGACTCCTCTGGCCCTCAGGTAGGGTGTGCACAAGCACTGGAGGGAATCAGGCCCTCAGGCAGGGCGGATCACCAAACAATCTGATGTCCTAGCTCTGGCAGATGACCAACAAATGCAGGCCTCCTGGCCTAAGGTGGGGAAGCTGCCACCCCAGGGGTGATATTGGCAGCAGGAGGTAGGGGGACCTGTACCCACCTTACTCCACCAGGTCCTAGCCCAGGGTCCCAACAGTTTTCTGCCACTGTCATTGGGGACCAGCCCAAAATATGCTGAACTGGGATACTTCCTACGACCCCTTCCTTGGTACCTCAGTTCTGTTGGTGTCCTCCATCTCCCCGGGGTAGATAGCCAGTGGCAGTCTCAGCAGCACCTTCAGCACCCTGTTCAGCCAGTGGCTCTGGCAAGTCCTCAGCACTGCAGGGATCCTCCTTGGGTCCACTCCAGGCATGTATTACACTCCCAAGGTTACAGCTTTTCTCTGATCTTGGCTTGGTAAACGCTGCCACTACCCAAATGCAAAAAAAGCCAAACCTTGAACCCAGGAAGGAGCACTTGAGAATCCTCCCTGTGGGGTGCCCTCAAGCCCTTTCAACCCCCTCCGGGGAAAGAAAACAAAGGAAATCAGCTGTTGCCACCAGTTAATTAAACAACATATGCACAAACCGCTTAGGACACCAAAAATCCAATCCTGTTAAAAATGGTAAATTTTATTAAAAACAAAAAGGAAGAAAATACATCTGGAATTTAGGCTTTTGCTAGATTTTAAAAGAGCAAATCAAAAATCAAGCACCCAAAATAGCTTTCTTGGGGGTTCAGCTTAAAGGTTACAAGCAAAGAAAAGCATCTGGGGTTAGCACAGAGGAGTCCACAAGCCAACAAGAAATAACCCTAATCACATCTTTCTAGACATTCCCTAATTTACTTACATATGTAAGGCTTCAGATGAGCAGGTATGAATTGATAACCTATAATCATACCTGGCTTAAAGCTGTTTACAGCATTGCTGCTCTGTGTCCCTGCAGCCCAGAGAGAACAAACAAAGTTTCTTTCCCCATTTTAAAAAGTTCTACCTTCCCATTGGCTCTTTTGGTCTGGTGCCCACTTCCTTTTCTTTTCCTGGGGGACTTACCCTTTACAGGTAAAGCAAGCAGAGAACAGCTACCAAGAGGGATTTTACAGCTAACTGGCTGGTTGGGTGTCCATAAAACAGAGCTCCCTTCCTCCCCTTCATTATCACAACCCCAAACACAAAATCTTTAGTGAACTAAACTGTCATTGCTGAGTTTCTACAAGGAAATCTTGCAATGCTTTTCATTTCACTTAGTTTTCAAGAGGAACATTTAATCTGCCTGGTTTGTTCTAAAGGCACATGAACTTCAAAAGGACACTGCAGAGAACCTAGTCTGAGTTTTGAGCTTGTAATTGAACAAAGAGACAAATTACTTTCCTGGGGTTTTATGTGCTGTTGTGACCGTGTCACACAGCTTGAATGTGTCTACTTAACTGCAACCCCTGCTTGGACAACTGCAGAAAAGGCTTTGTTTGGTCAAGGCAGCTTATTATTGGGATGGTCATATGGACACATAGAAGCTTATGTAACTCTTCTGCTAAGTGCCAATGCCAGCACCAAGGGCAGGATTCAATGTGCTTAGGGTCCTTCCTGAATAATGTCTTGAGGCCCCCATCCCACTGAGAGCTATGCTTTTATTTCTTGCTTTGTGAAATAAAAATAATACTTTCCTGGTCCCCTTTGCAGATATTTTCCTCCTCCTGTTGCAAGCACTGAAGACTCCTTTGGGAACATGGGACACAGGAATCTTTTTTATTTGGGGAGGGGGAAGGAGAACATAGTCAAAAGAAACATGACCCTTCCCCCACCCTATATATATGTATATATTCATATGAGAAACTGAGCAACCCAGATTAAAACATTAGGAGTTGGTCCACCCCTCAGTCTAAATGTCCAGGCTATAGAGATCCAGAATCCAGTCTCACCACAACTCCACTCATCAAAAACCCCACTTGTGGGTCAAGTCCATCCTAGAGTTAGCCTAGTGACATCAGGGGATGGCACTCATCTGGTGGTCTGCTCTAGTCCTTGTAGAACTGCTTTACCAGGTCCCAGTCACATGAACAATTATCTAGTCCAGTTCAGTGATTTCAGATTTGCTTCCACAGCTACTAGGGCCAGGACCCTCTGAAAGCAGCTGAATATTCCTGCTGTCATTCTGGTCAGGCTTCACTGCCAACTACTCTGTACTCTGACATTCCAATCAGGCCCTTCCTTGGAGCCTGGCACACTTGGCACAGAATCTTCCAGTGGGGAACCCAGAACAAAATAAGACTCTTGGCTGAAGCTCTGCCAGTAGGCTAGTACTCATCTCTAATACAAAGCTGTATTGCCATCACTTCTTGCTGATCATAACTTCATTACCCAACCCAAGTCCATTTCTTGTACACTCAAGGTGATCACTCACCCCGGTCATATCCTGCCTAGATTCTATATCCTTTCACAAATGCACTAATGATAGTAACCTACTATCACATTAACATGTAAAAACATAAACAAATTCCACTAAAACTAAGCAACTCAGTAGGTAGAATTATGGATAAACAACTTTGTATGCAATGTTGCTGTAGCAGTGTCAGTCCCAAGATATTAGAGAGACAAGGTGGGTGAGGTAACATCTTTTATTGGACCTACTTCTATTGGTGAGAGAGACAAGCTTTTGAGCTTACAAAGGGCTCTGGGTCCAATAAAAGATATTACCTCACCCACCTTGTCTCCAGGTAAACATTGTAATTTATGTAAATGAAGTGGGCCAAGAGCTAGCTTTTCCCTTTCCCCCCACTAGAGGGAGCAGAGAGCTCAATCCCTGTAACTCTTTTAGACATTGAGTTAATACATAGGATTTGCCATACCAGAACCAACTAGTGCTCCATCTAATTTAATGTTTCTTTCTAGCAGTGGTCAACTCTGAGTAGTTCAGAGGAATTCTAAAACTTCTCTAATACCCCAATTTGTAACCTGGAGGAAATAATAAAAGAGGGAAAATATGTAAAGAACTGGATGAAAACACTGGAGTCTTTGCCCATTTTTCAGGATCAGGTGGGGGAGAGTTCAATCCTTGAGGTGCTCTAAACCATATTCTTGTGAAGGCACTGTTCAGTGTGATACAGACTGTCTACTCACAGTAGGAACTTGCTAATTTATTCAACTGCATAATCATGTGTACATGGTGGGGACTTCCGTGGACAAACCAGGAAATAAGAGAGGGGTGGAACATGGCTCCATCCTACAATACACTGGATAATGCAATTAATCCCATGCCAAACATTTTACTACACATATCTAGAGCTGACAGAATTCTGTTTTTTAAATAAATATTTTTTGTAAATTTTAAGGTTAATATCTATGTTTATTGTTAACCATTTTTCCAGATTTTTGTCCATTTTAATTTTTCACCATTTCACAATGGGGTTGCAGGGGTCTCCCTAAAAATTTGTGGAGCTGGGAAACAATATTCTTGCAGGCACCAGGAGTGAGGGCTACTGCACTCACTGACTGCTACTGATGGATTTTTTTGTTTGTTTATTTCTGTGTATCAGGTGAAATCAACATTTACTAGTAACTAATGATTTAAATTGAATCCTGCCAAGCCTACGCATATCCCAGATGTAATGGCCCAAAAGAGGCCATCAAACAATAGGGCTGCCCCGAAATGCCCCTTATGCCAGCTGGGAGAGGGGTATGGTGAGACAGTTTAAGCCACGTATATCGCTCCTCTGTGCTACCAGAACATCAAAAAAGATACATAGTGAAGCTCAAGGATTAAGTCCCAAGTCAGCATTTTAGTAATTCAACTTCGAATCTCTGCCTTGTGACAGGGCATTGAAAGCTTACTTAGAATGATCAGTTATAGAAACTCTGCTTAAAATTCCTAAAGCTTTCCTGCTGGAAAATATACAATCAAAGATGCATTAATGAAGCAATCCTCAATTTTGTTAAAAATTTCCATGGTGTGAAGGATTATTTTCTATTCAAACAGGCAAAACTTCAGAGTGCAGTGTCTCCCAGCTGTGACAATAAAGAATAGTTAATCAGAACTTAATAGGTTGTCATTAGCAAAGAGATAGAGAAAGACAGTGTAAATATTTGTTCAGCAAATCACTGCACTTGACATAATGAGATGTTCAAAACATTGCAAGAGAGATAATTGTGCAAAAGCTGTTATTTGTTTAATGTTTTTGTCTCTGCACATACTCTATGCAATGTTGAGTCTAGTCCATTTTTTTTGCCTTAAGAAAATTACTACTCCATTATTTGCTGGTCATTGTTACTGGAATGTTGCAAAGATGTTTGGAGACAGAGTGCTCAGAATCTCCAATTTACTGGAGTATGCAGCAAGATGTCATAGTTCTAACTTCTGTAATATTTTGTGTTTCACATAAATGGTTGTACTGATAACAGTAAAATATTTACAGATAGCCAAGATTATATATTATGCAATGCAAAGAATCATTAGCAACTACAAAATTGGACTGGCTATTTGTTATGCAAATTAGAAAGTGAACATGATACGTGATGAAAAAGAGATATTTATTTTTGTAACAAGTTGTTTACTGCATATGTGAGACTGCCAGTGGCTGTTTCTGTCTATAGAGCTGACGGTGAATTTCCTTTGAAGGAAGCATTCTTACAGTAAAGCCCATCCAGGCTGCCCCAAAGTCACAGACCCTGGAAACCCTGGTGACTCCAACTCCAACACAGTCCCTATGGCAGATCTTCCCCAAAGCCTTGACCTATGGAAGCCCTGGCATCTCTGACTCCAAGGCAGTGAACATGGTGGGTTGCTAAGGAGTCCAGAGGTCAAGTTGGCAGGAAACCAGGTATGTTTCCATCAGAGAATCTGGGTTCTGCCATAACTCAGTTGAAATTGAACCAAAAAAAAAAAGTTTCAGCAGAATTTTTCTGCCCTGCTCTACTTCTCAGTCTTAACCTGGATACGTGTTATCTGGCTGAGTATTCAACCTATTGTCATTAAGAAAGGGGACAGACTCGACATTTGTGGTCAAAATGGTGAAGCCAATGACACATACAGTGACACAGGGCCTGATTCTCCATTACATTGCATCAATAGAACCACAATGGAAATACATCTGTGTAAAATTAGTGTACGTATGTTGAATTTCTTCCATAAGCCTTTTATAAGATGGAAAATTGGATACTTGGTTAAATAATTTTTTTACAAAAGTGTTTACTTTTTATGGAGAATTTTGACTTTTTTCAAAAGACTCAACCCCCATAAACCTAAATATTTCAATTCAGACATGCTACTATGGTGCCCCTGGGAGCTGTAGTTTGGGTGCCTCATTCCCTCATTCTCCTTTCTGGGGTGGGCTTCCTAGCCTAACATTATCTTCCATAACGCACCATAGGCAGGGACTCCCATCACTAAGTGGGGAAACCACGGTGCACCATGGGAGATGCAGTCCAACTGGGAAGCCCAGTCCATAGTAGCATGTCTGAATTGAAATTATTGGATTGTGACCAAAGATTTTTCCCAGCCTGCAGGGTCCTAGAGCCCGAGCCCAGATGTCTACACAGTAATGAAACAGCACAGCAGCCCGAGCTCCATGAGCCCCAAGTCAGCTGGCACAGGCCAGCTGGATTTTTTTTTTCCTGTGTAGACATACCCTCAGAGTCACCAGATCAAACACAGGTTAGAGGTAGGAAATATATATTTGGGGATGAGCTTGGCATAAAACAAGTAATAGGATGAAGGGTTCTGTTTGTTAACAAAAGAAGAGGCAGATGACCAAAATCAGAACAACAGGAACCCAAAAATATCTTCTGCCTAGAACTCTTTTTATATTCCTTCAAATTGCAACTGTCACTTAATTCCAGAAATTGTCAGAAAATTTACATGGACTTTGACAATGTCTTAAAACCAACAATGACCAAACAAACAATAAGAGGTAAGATGTGTTCAAAGGAGGAACCAAAAGATTTTTGTACACTTTAAATGAACACAATCTGTTAAACTTTACTGGCTTGATTCTCCTTTCACTTACACTAGTGTAAATCAGGAGTCACTGTACTCTGAAGGCAGTATTACACCCCTGTAAAATCAGGTTAAGCATGAGGACAACAAGGCTGTAAAAGTCAAAGTCATGTCGTAAACAAATCTGTTGTCTATATCCTTCTCTTACTAACAGTTATTGACTCACCATGACCTTTATCTAACAACTTAACATTAGAGTCAGTTCCTTATGGCCCATTTTTGGAAATCCTTCCCACAGGAAGGATCGTGAATCAACAAAGCTTAGATATTGCTACCGATGAAAGACTTAAAGCTTTGCTACAGGGCAAGGTGAATGGTTTTGAACAAGTCTGGCAACTTTTTATAGAATGAAGAGGAAAATGGGATGGGGTATATTATTTTATATTGATTTTTCTTTTTAAGACAAACACTAATATAGTGCTCCTTCTGTTGAAAAGTGCTTGATATTTTTCTGTAAGCATGAAGAGATTGCATAATTTCTGCAAAAGCTAATGTTACACAGAGTACATAAATGGTGTGTGGAGGGAGAAAGCTAGTTTTTATATAGTGTAAATATTCATAAGAACACCTGCATTTGCGGCAGTGTTTTGTGTATTAAGCTGCTCACCCAGTCTATTTTTGTTTTCACTCTTCCCAGAATAATTGGTTTATGAATGTGTGCATACATATGGTGCAAATCTGTACTCTCATGAAGGGCTGGCCCAAGGCAGGAGCCAGAGCCAGTGGTAGGCATAAGCAGACTAAACAGCTCAATGGGGTCCCCTATTGATTTTTTATTATGTGTTGGGGTGGGTAGGGTCCCCATTGGGCTCGCACCGCCTCTGGCAGGAGCACCTGTCCCAGCCCCACATGATTTAGGGACCACTTGTTTTGGGACCACACAGTCACAAGTACACATTCCATTCTGTCTCTGTCATTATTCTTTTCTGTCTGCATCATCAGAGCCACCCCAAAGCTAGAGTTTACACACACACACTTTTTAGGTATAGTAACTGACATCATTTTGCATTCTTGAGCACTTTGTTGAATTTGGCCAAGGAAGAAATTCAGTTACAGATTGTAGACTCCTCTGAGGAGGAATCTGGATGAGCCTCATTGTTACTGCATTCATTTAAATATGCATGGACCCCTGCAATTGCACAAAACCCCTTTGAAGTCAATGAGGTTCTGTGTGGTGCAAAGGGCTATTCATAGTGCTTATTGCAGGACTGGAGCCCATCCCAGATCTGCTGTCATATGGAGTGAAGCAATGACTAATTACATTCAGGCTCAAACTGGATGTAAAGCAAACAGTTACTGTTAATTATATTTAAATCAGTGAGTACAAAATCATTGCTGATCCCATTTAATTTGGGAATGGCAGAGCTTTCAGGTTTAAATCTCTCACTTTAGGAGGACTTGCTTTCTGAGAAGTGCCCTCATGCTGGCCACTAAAAATGAATCTTAGCTTGATATAATAGGCACTGTCTTGTTTGATTTGAAAAAATAAAACCTGAAAATTCATGGGAGAGGTATAATGGAAAAGGATGATTCAATGTGCAAATATTAATTATCCAGCCATATTGAATATAAAAAATGGAAATGGCACTGAAAAATCATGTTCGATCCCTTGATAGTCTTTAGGTTTAATAATGAATAATATTGTTTCTAAAAGGAAAATTGCAAAATAGATGAAACACAAGGGAAGGTATCCAGTTTAATTGGTTTATAATTCGAAAATATTAAATAAATCCATATGTCAGTAGAACCATGTACAACTTTTCCTCCAATTAAATATGATGCTTAATTTTTACATTAAATTATATTAAACAGAATTCCATATAAAGAAAAATATGGAAAAATAGCTTTTGTCTGCAATGTAAGCTGTTGTCTTTAAAAGTTCTAATGTTTTTAACTACAGGAAAAATGTGCTTTAGAAAAGTCTATTTATGAGCATACTGCATTTAAATTCAATGTGCCAGATCTTCAGCTGGGGTAAATCATCATTGCTCCATTGAAATCACTGGAGCTGCACTGACTTGCCCCAGTTAAGGGTCTGGTCCTACATCTCTTGTTTACTCAATAGTGATTTAAATTAGGGACAGGAGAACATTAACTGGCTTTGTAACCTCACATAAAATGGTGTCTGGTTTTGAAAAATATTAGATGGGGGAGATTCTCCTTCCCCACAGCTGAAGCTATCGCAAGTGTTGCCCCAAAAGCTTAAGAAGTAAAGGCACCCTAAAAGGGACCGATTTCCCCAGGTAATGAAGAAGACAGCCATAAGCCTGCTTTCCAATGACTCCATCACATGATCTGGCTCAGGGGTGTGCTGAGGACATAACTAGGGGTGGGAGGGTTATGCTGCTAGGGCTGGGCCTCAGCATTCAGGGCTGTGGAGATTTTGCATAGCACTGCAGCCCATAGGCAGGCACCCAGGGCTCTCAATATTATGCTAAGGGTCATGGAGCAGCCCAGGATTGAGAGGATGCAAAGGTGGTTTAACACCATCTTAGCCCCACTCACCTTGAGCTGCGAGTTCGCACCCCAAATTCTCAATCAGGGCGCTTCTAAAAATGCTGCAAAACCTCAGGTTCAGGTCAAAAGTAGTCTTACATGCCAGGCAATGATTTCCATTGATTTCACTGGGGTTTCAGTTGCACTGCAGACTACCGATATGAGTCCAAGTAGAAAATCCGTTTTGTTGGGAAATTACTCAGAATATCTTAAAAGTAAATTGATTACATTTTTTGTTTGTGACAACAACAGAAATATACAAAAACAATAACAGTAGCTTTTAAAATAGAAGCTTTTAAAATGCCAATATATATTGTTCATCTCCCTTGCAAGATACATATTCAATAAACTATTAGGTCTGAAATAGATTGACAGATAACTCGCTCAGTTCAACCTCGTTGGCTTTATTTTAATGTAGCCCCTGCGCCATTCATTCTTCCATCTCTGTCTCACTTTTTTAACATTTACACAGAAGGGTTCCCTAGGCCTCCATAAACTGCCTGGGTTCTCCTCCGAGCTCTCAACACTAGTTTAGCAGTAACAAAAGTGGAGGGGATATATGGTGTAAGAAAAGACACATCATGGAAATGTATAAACAAATATATAATAGTTTCCATGATGCCTTACATACACCTACTGAATTTGCATTCTATTTCTCATCTACCACTTGTTTCCTCATGTTTATAGCTTTTAAATCCTAAGTTCTGGGTTTTTGTCCATATTGTCTCATTTTGGTGAGACTCCTTCTTCCTTCGCTCATGCACCTTGTCTTGTTGACCCCTAAGGAATAATTTTGCCTTTGCTTACAACTGTGCCAGTCCACTCAGATCCATAAGCCAATGTGTCAATGTATATTTTTCAAATCATTGTCCTTGGTAACTATTTGCACTGTTCTTTAGCTACAGACTTACTAAAGCACTCCCTCTCCCATTCCCCACCAAGCACAGTCAAGAAAATATAATGAAGTTATAAAAAACAGAGTGTATGCTAAATAGTTAATTGGGATATAGTGCACGGGGATTTAACATAACACCCAGTGGTCCCACTATGTACTATTATTATTTTCATTGTTGTCTTTAGCAATCAGAGACATGACAGAATAAACAGAGAATAGACAAAGCGTATAAACTGTTATACAATGGAGCCTTCTTACAGCAGCTTTTTTCACTCAAAACATTCACTGTAAGCAGAGATTTATTCAAACTATCCATATGATGCAATTGAAATCAATGTCTTTACATTGAAATTGCGATACAGTGTCTCCATTCTGACTCATTGTAACAATAAAAAGAAAATAATAATTTGATTTCTTTCCCCTCAATGTCAAAAAATTGAAAGTTTGGAAAAAGCAGCTGACTTGAAATATTTATGTCCAGCGGAACTTCTTTAACCCCAAAATGTTAGGATTATTTAGCTCTCTAAATGTCAATGAATTAATGTAATAAATCTCAGGCTTCAGGACATAAGATGTTCAGGAGCTGCAGATTACATGCAGGAAGGCTGTTTCCTGCTGACACATTCCCATACACAGCATTATGCAATGATCTTACTGCAGTAAATTTTGCTGTTTTAAATCTTCATCCGACAATGCAAGTGCCAGGTGTTTCAGAGGCATGATACTAGACTGAGTGGATCAACGGGTTAAGGGCCCAATCCTTCAAGGTAGTGATCAAGTCCCAATCTAAAAATTCAAATATGTATACAGTATGTAAGTATTGTATAATTATAAGCAGGGCTGGTAGCTTCGCCTTGTAATAACATTGTCTGAGGTGTCCCCTTGTAAGATTCTGTTTTCAGTTGCTTTTATAATATTGTCAAACTTTAACCTTCTGGGCTAAATTTTTCCATGGTGGGTGTCTGACTCAAGCTGATTCTTTTTTTTTTTTTTTTTTTAAATTACAGCCCAAATGGTTCAGCTCTTCCTTAGAATGGGACTAGGAAAAAAGATTTTGTTTTCCCCATGTTAAAAGATGCTGGAAATCGGCTCTTTGAAAAGCTCAAACAACCCCCAGCTTTGGAGCAGGGATTTGAAATTGGGCAGGGAGTTGGCCTCTGTGTCAGGGATGTAGCTTTTCCCAATACCATGAAAAACTGCTTACATTTGGCCAAATTATAAATCACAGTTCACATATGCTCAGCAGAAACTCCTTTGATTTTAGCAACTACATTTCCCAAAGATTTACTAGAGAGAATTCTTTCCTGGGTGTCTGGCTGGTGACTCTTGCCCACATGCTCAGGGTTTAGCTGATCTCAATATTTGGGGTCAGGAAGGAATATTCCTCCAGGGCAGATTGGCAGAGGCCATGGGGTTTTTTTGCCTTCCTCTCCAGCGTGCTGGAGGATTCTCTGCACCTTGAAGTCTTGAAACCATGATTTGAGGACTTCAATAGCTCAGACATAGGTTAGGGGAGTGGTGAGCTGGAGCCGGTTCGCAGGAACCGGTTGTTAAATTTAGAAGCCTTTTAGAACCAGTTGTCCAAGCGGTTCTAACAGGGCTTTTAAATTTAAAGTGGCGCCTTAGGCACCGACTCCGTGAGCTCCGGCAGCTCCCCGCCCCTGGCCCCAGTTCACCTCCACTCCGCCTCCGCCTCCTCCCCTGAACGCTATGCCCCGCTTCTCCTCCCCCCCTCCGCTTCCCACGAATCAGCTGGTCGCGTGGGAAGCCTGGGAGGGCTGAGAAGTGGCTTCGCGCTCAGGCCCAGGGAGGCGGAGACGGAGTGGAGGTGAGCTGGGGCGGGGGGGAGGAGGCAAGGAGGGCCGCCCGTGCCACAGCAGGTAACCCCCTGGTCCCCCCCAGCTACGCTACCCTGCCCCTAGGAGCCAGAGGGACCTGCCAGATGCTTCCTGGGAGCCGCCCCAGGTAAGCACCGCCGGGACTCCCACCTCGCCCCCTGGCAGGTGCCTCTGGCTCTTAGGTGCGGGACAGGGTGGGCACCCACAACGGTGGCCCATGAGACCTTCCTGCCCAGCCCCTGAGCTCCCAGCTGGGGAGGCTAGTCCCCGGCTGTTCCCCCTCCCCCGCAGCTTCAGCTCGCCCCACCGCCGGTGCATGCTCTGGGCGGCGGGCTGTGAGCTCGGTCTGACCTGGGTGCTCCAGGCGCTGTGTGGTGGCGGTGTGGCCCACTCCAGCTGAATGGGGGCAGGGTCCCGAGAGGGCAGTCAGGAAGGAGCAGGGGTTGGATGGGGCGGTGGGAGGCAGTCAGGGCAGGGGTTCCAGGGGCAGTCAGGGGACAGAGAGAAGGGGTGGTTGGATGGGGCAGAGGTCGCTGGGGGCCATGGGGTGGCGGGGGGCAGACAGGGGACAGGGAAGGGGGGTGGAGGGGACAGGGATACCAGGGGGCGGGCCACGACCCCCTCGCGGGGTGAGGAGGGAACTGGTTGTTAAGAATTTGGCAGCTCATCACTGCCTACAACTACCCCAGCCCTGTGCATGGACTCCATCAATGGATTCTCACGCAACAGGGATGAGGATTTTGGGGATGAGGAAGATGATGAGGAGGAGGAGGTTGAAGCACAGCAAGCAAGTGGAGAAACCGTTTTCCCCGACAGACAGGAACTGTTTTTCACCCTGGATCTAGTACCCTCCCAACCCACCGAAGGCAGGCTCCCGGACCTAGAAGGCGGAGAAGGGACCTCTGGTGAGTTTACCTTTGTAAATATTGTACGTGGTTTAAAAGCAAGTGTATTTAATGATTAATTTGCCCTGAAGACTTGGGATGCACTCGCGGCCAATACAGCTACTGGAAAAGTCTGTTAACATGTATGGGGATGGAGCGTAAATCCTCCAGAGACATCTCAATGAAGCTCTCCTGGATGTACTCCCAAAGCCTTTGTAAAAGGTTTCTGGGGAGGGCAGCTTTATTCCGTCCTCCATTACCGTGCCAGGCCAGTAGCATGTAGTCTGGAATCATTGCATAACAAAGCATGGCAGTGTATGGTCCCTGTGTTTGCTGGCATTCAAGCAACATCCGTTCTTTATCTCTCTGTATTATCAGGAGAGTGATATAATTCATGGTCACCTGGTTGAAATAGGGAAATTTTATAGGTGGCCGTTCCTGCTAGGCTGTTTGCCTGTGGCTGAACAGAAATCATCCCCGTTGTGGGGGGAGGGGTGAAGCGATCATCCCAGAGAATAGGGTGGGGTGGAGGGGTTTAGTCGGTTTGTGATGCATGTTAACCCGAAAACCGCAGCCCCTCCTTTTAAATGGCCAACCCAACGGGTGCTTGGTATGGGACATGAGGGTGTTGCTGTTTGAAACCATTCCCACGTTATGAAAGTTAAAGAAGCCAAAAGAGTGTGACTTACCATGTCTGCCTGCAAGCTGAATTCTGTTGTCTGCTGGCCCTGAGTGTGTGATCTCTCCGACCAAACCGGCAGGCCCTCAATATAAGAGGCAAAATGCAACCTTGTAAAGAAAGCACACGTTCTATGTAATGTTAACAGCTTGGTTCACCGTGAAAGAGTCTACCCATTTTTCTCTAAAATGTGTCTTTTTAAATACTACTCTCCCTTTTTTTTCCCTCCCACAGCTGCAAATGTTTCAACGCTCCCCGTATCATCTCCATCTCAGAGACTAGCAAAGATTAGAAGGTGAAAAAAACCGCACTTGCGATGAAATGTTCTCTGAGCTCATGCAGTCCGCCCGCACTGAAAGAGCCTGGCAGAATGCGTGGAGGCAGACAATGTCAGAGTGCAGGAAAGCACAAAATGAACGAAAGGACAGGTGGCGGGATCAAGAGGATAGGTGGCATCAGCGTGATGAAAGGAGGCAGAAAGCAATGCTCAGGCTACTGGAGGATCAAACTGATATTCTCCAGCGTATGGTTGAGCTGCAGGAAAGGCAGCAGGAGCCCAGATCGCCGCTGCGGCCCCTGTGTAATCAACCACCGTCCTCCCCAAGTTCCATAGCCTCCTCACCCAGATGCCCAAGAACGCAGTGGGGGGGCCTCCAGGCACCCAGCCACTCCACCCCAGAGGAATGCCCAAGCAACAGAAGGCTGGCATTCAATAAATAATTTTTTTAGTGCAGTGTGGCCTTGTCCTTCCCTCCTCCACTACCCCACCTGGTGCTTTCCTCCTCCCCCACCCCTCCCGGGCTACCTTGGAAGTTACCCCCCATTTGTGTGACAAATTAATAAAGAATGCGTCAATTTGAAACAGCAATGACTTTATTGCCTCTGCAAGCGGTGATCAAAGGGGGGAGGGGAGGACGTTTGGCTTACAGGGATGTAGAGTGAACCAAGGGGGTGGGTTTCAATAAAGGACAAACAAACAGAACTTTCACATCGTAGCCTGGCCAGTCATGAAACTGGTTTTCAAAGCCTCTCTGATGTGCAGCGCGCCCTGCTGCGCTCTTCTAACCACCTTGGTGTCTGGCTGCGTATAATCAGCAGCCAGGTGATTTGCCTCAACCTCCCACCCCACCATAAACGTCTCCCTCTTACTCTCAGAGATATTGTGGATCACACAGCAAGCAGTAATAACGATGGGAATATTGGTTTTGCTGAGGTCTAACCAAGTCAGTAAACTGTGCCAGCATGCTTTTAAATGTCCAAAGGCACATTCTACCACCATTCTGCACTTGCTCAGCCTATAGTTGAACAGTTCCTAACTACTGTCCGGGGTGCCTGTGTATGGCTTCATGAGCCATGTCATTAAGGGGTAGGCTGGGTCCCCAAGGATGACTATAGGCATTTCAACATCCCCAATGGTTATTTTCTGGTCTGGAAAGTAAGTCCCTTTCTCCAGCTGTTCAAACAGACCAAAGTTCCTGAAGATGCGAGCATCATGTACCTTTCCCAGCCATTCCATGTTGATGTTGGTGAAACGTCCCTTGTGATCCACCAGTGCTTGCAGCACCATTGAAAAGTACCCCTTTTGGTTTATGTACTGGCTGCCTTGGTGGGCCGGTGCCAAGATAGGGATATGTGTTCCATCTATCACCACACCACAGTTAGGGAAGCCCATTGCAGCAAAGCTGTCCTCTATGACCTGCACATTTCCAGAGTCACTACCCTTGATAGCAGGAGCCCGCACAGTAGATTTGCCCACTCCGAATTGATTCCCGATTGACCGGTAGCTGTTTGGCGTTGCAAGCTTCCAGAGGGATATCGCCACTCACTTGTGAACTGTGATGGCTGCTCTCATCTTGGTATTCTTGCACTGAAAGCAAGTCACAAAGTTCCATGAAAGTGCCCTACGCATGCGAAAGTTTTGCAGCCACTGGGAATCATCCCAGACATGCAACCCTATGTGGTCCCACCAGTCTATGCTTGTTTCCCGGGCCCAGATTCGGCGTTCCATGGCATGAGCCTGCCCCATTGCCACCAGGATGGCCAAATTGCCAGGGCCTATGCTTTGAAAGAAGTCTGTGTCCATGTCCTCATCACTCTCGTCACCGCCCTGCCGTCGCCTCCTCACCTGCTTTTGCAGGTTCTGGTGCTGCATACACTGCAGGATAATGCGCGTGGCAGTGCTCATAACTGCCGTGGCAATCTGAGTGGGCTCCATGCTTGCCGTGGTATGTCGTATCGTGGAAAAAATGCATGAAACGATTCTCAGCCGTTGCTCTCACTGAGGGAGGGGTGACTGACGACATGGCTTACAGGGTTGGCTTACTGTACTGTTCCCGCAGTCTCTGCCACCCATTGGAATTCTGGGTTGCACTCCCAATGCCTGATGGGGCAAAAACATTGTCGCGGGTGGTTCTGGGTACATTTCATCAGCCCTCCTCCCCCCCTCCATGAAAGCAATGGCAAAAAATCGTTTCTCACCTTTTTTCCTGGGTTACCCATGCAGATCACATACCACAGCAAGCATGGACCCCGCTCAGCTCACTGTCACCGTATGTCTCCTGGGTGCTGCTGGCAGACGCGGTACTGCAGTGCTACACAGCAGCATCCTGTTGCCTTGCCCAATGCCAGGAACCCAAGGACACTGACCAAACCTGCTCTAAAAGGATGATAATCCCCTGCTGTCACAGTGCCTGTCCTATCAGCTCCCACCAGCAGCTCTGATCCAGGACAAGAGATGCAAGTGCCTGGAGGAAGGAACTGGAGGAGGAAACCAGCTCCCACAGCAGCACCAACACACCATCTAGGCCAAAATGGAGGTGGTACAGGATGTAGCTGGTTAGGCAGGACCCAGCACAGAATGGGAGCTGAGCAAGGCAGCTCTGGGGCATCTTCTCCAGGAAGCACAGGAACCAAGATCCCAGCCATGAGGTGCAGCAGGAGGCATCACCCTACTTGACCACTGAAGAGCTCTCAGCCTTCCCAGGGCAGGAAGTGGTCTGGCACTTCCTAGACAGGCTGGGACAACTTGGGGCCCACTATGCCACGGTCCCTGAAGCCAATGTGGCTCAGGGCATCTTTGGGGCGCATTAATCCTTCTCTCCTCATTACACCCAATCCTTCCCCCCTGGCAGCAGCAGGAGTCACCCTTTCCCCACCTTTTTCCATTGCAGCCCCCCCCCCCCTCCTCCTGACTCCACATCCATGGGGATGAGGTGGTGGTCCTGGCCTGGAGGAAGCTTCTCTCTGGGTCATCATGGAGCATCTCCAGTGTGGAGATAAGGTACAAATATTCCCCATCTGAGTTGGTACCAAGGGCATCCTGCCCCTCGTAGCATCCTGACCCCCATCTAGGAAGGTTCGTCCTGGACAATCCACAACCCCCATATGATCTATGACCTTCTATATGGGAACATTTCCCCCACACAATCCAGGCTCCCCTGCCTCCACAGACACTGTCCTAATTTCTGATGGTGCCTGTGTTAGAGGAGACTTATTTCAGAAGGGGGGCATATTTCTCTGTCCTCCCCCATAGAGGGCTTGAGTCCTGGGGCTAATTTGGTTGGCTCAGGAAGGTCCCTGGCTAACAGACTCTCTTCCCAATCCCCACTTCTGGTGGCTACAGGACAAGGCTGATCAGATCTGCTTCACAGCACAGCATAGTGGGTGGGAGAGCCTGGAGCCACACTGATCTAAAGCAGCCCTGAGAGAGAGAATTACAGTGAGTGATCCATGGGATGAAGAGTGGGGCTAGAAGGGAGAGGACGCTGGGGGTAGGGAGGAATTGGGTCGTCTCAGCTGGTGATCAGGAGGAAGTGGTTGTGATAATTGGTCTATGAAATGTTTGCCTACTTGGGATTTAATCATGAAAAATAGGTCAAGTTATTTTCAATAATGAACATTATAAAAAAGTGCAAGAAAACCAGCCAGGGAGATAATAAATCTAGACAAAAATGTCTATTGATAAAACTCAAGGATTATGTTAAAATCATCCTTAGTAAACTAGAAAATGTGGATCCATAAATCAGTGAACCAAAACTGATGTGTCAGAAACTAGGCCTAATTGGTGGCCAGGAGAATGAAGGGATGGGACATTCCACCCATCCCTCCCTTTTGGGGTCCTTAAAGAGACTGTGGGGGTTAGAGGGAATAGAGAAGAACAGAGAGATGCTACTGGAGTGAGCTTCGCCATCATGGCTGTCACTCCCACCATTTCCTGGGGCTACAGGCCTTTGTCATCCTGATCCTGAGATATTCTTGACCAGACCAGACCAGAGAGAGGGATCTGGAGGACACCACCAGCTCTACTAGCTCTAGCTGAATCCCAAACACCACCTGGGATAAAACTGGGTCAGATTTTAATAACAGCAGAAACATCAGCTTGAGCGCATCTCAACTGACCTTTCTCTTTCCCCTAAGAACCTCTCAAACAAGGGTTGTTTTTTTTTTCCTTCTAAAACTCTCTCCAGGTAAAGGACAAGAGAACAAAGGATATAGTTAAAATGAAAGTCTTATTTAATACTTTGAATTTCAAGGGCTTTAACTGTTTTTCCTTCTTTTCTGAATCTTTAATAAAGGGTTAAAAGACTTTTTAGTGATGTGTCTGCCAAGGTACTAAGCTGACTGAGGTCCCTTTATTCCAAACCCTGAACTTTGTTTAACACTGTTTAATATTGAACAGTGACTGGGTTACGTTAACATCTTTGGCCCATGTGATGGGGTATACAAACCCCACTGTGGGGCAGAAGGGGTTAGAGGCCACTACAGGGCCCAAGTAGTCCAGCCCCTTTAGCTGTGCAGAACATGCTCCACATGAAAACAGGGTTGAAAAGGGAGCAACCCCATGCAGAAGCGAGGAGGACACACCTACCTGGAAGGCTCATTGGCAGAGCAGCTGGAGAAGCCACCCTGAGGGAATAGGACTATATGCGGAGCATGATTGGGGCTGATGGTTTGGTTTCTTTTTCACTTATCTGGAACCAGAAGTTAAGAGAGGAAGGGACCCAGACAGGGTAACTCAGAAGGGCCCTTAAGAGGCCAAATCCTGTTGACTCTCTTAGGGCCCTGGGTCAGAGCCCAGCAGAGTGGGTAGGCCTGGGCTCCCCTACCACTGCCCCCACTAATGGGGTCTGCTAACCACTAGGCCACCCAGCCCACCAGGGACTCTGTGACAGCCCATTTATTCAATAGTTACCTGAGTCTCTCTGTTTCTTTAGCACAGTCTTTCTTTAGAACATCTCTAAAAATCAGGGTTACAAAAGCCCAGGGTCCCAGCAAATGATGGGGGTGGTAGCCATGATAGAGAAGTTTGTTCCAGTAGCCTCTGTCTGTTCTTCCATATTCGCCCCCCCCCGCCCAACATCTTTCTTTAAGTACTCAAAAATTGAGAGATCTCCAAAATAGCTCATCCCCTTATTATTCTGTCCACCTGTCAGACCTAGTTTCTGATACACCAATTTTGGTTCACTGACTTCTGGACCCACATTGTCTTGTTTACCAAGGACAATCTCAACACAGTCCTTAAGTTATATCAGTAGTCCTTTTTATTTTGATTAAATCCATTTTTGTCTCTGTGACAGTGTACCCCATAAGGCTTTATGGGGAGGGGGTGCTTATAAATGTATGGATGACATAGCTGGAATATGTTTTGTGCTGCCTGTGCCATGTAACATATCTCCGTAAAGGTTATGGTCTACTATATCTATTCATCCAATTTGTACATATATATCATTTTCTACTCGAGGTTAAGAATATGGGCTGTATGCTTGTTTGATTTCTAAGTAAGCTTTGTGAGGCATTTGGTCAGCTTCTTTAGGAAGGAATGCGCCAGGTTAAGTACCTGATCAGGAGGCACTTGGGGAACAATGCATCTTGGAATGCTCCAATCCACATGAGAAGTCTTCCTGGAGACATGCAAGATGCCATGTGGACAATGGCGTCGGCCTGCAAAGACTGAGTCATGCAGGGGCATGTGACTTGCCCAGGTGACTCCAAAACTCCATCTTGGAGCTGGACTTTGCATAGGAGGGGGGTCTCCACCCACAAGAGAGAGTCTATTTAAACCTGTGGGAGACCCCTCCATTTTGTCTTCAGCTGGCTAAAGAAGGAGCCTCTCTCCCCCCCCTCCCCCCCCCCCCCAGGATACTTGAAGGAGACTGAAACAAAGGACAGTAACTACAGGGGGTGTGAGTGATTGCTGGACCCAGGCTAAAAGGAGATTAGCCTGTAAAAGGCAGCACTCTGGAACTGGTGAGGAAATTATTTGTATTCAGTTTGATTAGGCATAGGTTTGCGCATTTTATTTTATTTTGCTTGGTGACTTACTTTGTTCTGTCTGTTACTACTTTGAACCATTTAAATCCTACTGTCTGTATTTAATAAAATCACTTTTTATTTAGTAATTTACTCAGAGTATGTATTAATACCTGGGGGAGCAAACAACTGTGCATATCTCTCTATCAGTGTTATAGAGGGCGAACAATTTATGAGTTTGCCCTGCATAAGCTTTATAAGCTTTATGCAGGGTAAAACGGATTTATCTGGGTTTAGACCCCATTGGGAGTTGGGCATCTGAGTGCTAAAGACAAGCACACTACTGTGAGCTGTTTTCAGGTAAACTTGCAGCTTTGGGACAGGAGATTCAGACCTTGGATCTGTGTCTGGAGCCAGACGGGAGTGTCTGGCTCAGCAAGACAGGGTGCTGGAGTCCTGAGCTGGCAGGGAAAACAGAAGCAGGGGTAGTCTTTGCACATCTGGTGGCAGCTCCCCAGGGGGTTTCTGTGATCCAACCTGTCACAGTCTCCTTTTTGTATCGTTTCCCATTAACATTTGTTATTATAGACTTACTGTGACATCTTATGAACTTTTATATACTTTTTACAGTTGAGCTCAGTTAGGATAAATTTGTCAGCCTAATTATCACAACGGTGCTAAAGAGGCACATTTAGTTCAAACACAAGGTGTCATGACCACATTGACTAGAGGTGGCAAAGAATACGAAGAGAAGAAATTGCTTATATAGCAATGCTAGGAATCTTGGGCGATAAGGAAGAAGAATTGAAACTTCTCATTGATGGGAACAATAAATTGGCAATATTGAAACCACGTGGGATAATCTGAATGACCGGACTGTTAAAACCATTTGTAGTCATTTTGGGCAAGCAGAGGACAGTCCTAACCAGTAATATTAATTTGAAGCTTCAAAAGGATTAATTTTCTAAAGGTGAGGAAAATAAGTAAATTGATTAGGAAAAAATAAAAAGGTGTTTGAAAGGGAAAGTCCTTCTTAGTCCTCTGGCCTGGAGCATGCTCAATGGCTCTGTAGGGATGGTGCTTGTGCAGTCAGGTCAGCACAGAGAGGCTCAAACATGCTTAGTTTGGATGAAATCTTTGAAGATTCTACTGACCATGTAAGAACTGTGAGTTTTTCCAAATCCAAATAACTTGGCCAAATTTGGCTGGTATTTCAGAGGCATGCCAAAAGGCGCAACCCTGACTCAAAGTCAAGCCCCTGGCTAAATTTCAATTCCCTGCTCCAAAGTATGGAGGCATTAGAATTTTCCAAAAAAAGGTTACCAGATTTTATTTTATTTTATTTTACATTGTTTTTCAATATGTTTTTCCCTTAGCCTTGTTCTCTGAAACAGCTGACCTGTTTTTGGCTGAATTTTTCTAAGATGATTTAACCTCAGACACCCAGCATGTAAAACTTCAGCCCAAACAATTAAAATATGACCAAGTTATAAGCAACTGAAAATAGGGTCTGAGAATGGAAAGTGTTGGGTAACCTACATAATAGTCAATGCTACCAGCCCTGCCCATAATAACTTGGCCTGAGTAAGAATCAAGTTCTTTAATAAATTTAAAACAAATATTTTTTGTATCAGATGAACCAATATTTGGTTATCACTAAGGACTAAACCTCATGGAGAGCTGTGCTTTGAAAACCTCCAACTATGCTGAACAACATTTTTTTCCTCTGTAAGTTAGGCAAGCCTGAAAATCCTGAGTGCCTCACCGGCTAAACTTCATTAATATCAGTGGAAACTTGCCTGGATAAGGAGTGTGTTAGAACTGACAAAAGAACTCTGCATTTCTTTCATATTTATTCTCTCCCCGCCCCAATCAATCTCTAAGGATGACTTGATTTATACTGCAAGACTTCTTTTCTACCTAAATGAAGAACAGAAGAACCTCCAGGAAGTTAGAGTGATGGAAGTAGGAGTCCTATATAAAAATTTTATATTGGGCAATTGGATTTTATTAGCATAAATGAGAAAATAATCTCTTCCCTACACCTTTTTTCTACAATGTCTATCTGAAGGTTTTCCAGCATGCCTGTAATCTACTCCATTTTCACCCTATTTCATTTGTATTTTCCTCCCAACTTAATCCATTCTGTTCCTTATCAAGTAGAATGCAAGCCTGACAATATTGAGTTGGAGTTGAATTTTCAAATCCATGAAGTCCAAGTGGGTTTGAAGTTAAAGAGAAAACAAGGTCATCCATTCCACACAGGAATTTGATGCAAGTTTCCTTGTTCTGTAGAGAACCTTTCATATACAAACATTATACATTAGCAAATAAAGCACTGGCTAAAATGCACTTGAAAATAACTCTAGGAGAGCCACTTCAAATTAGAAAGCTTCTCTACAGCAGTGAAAAAACTCTGCTTGAATCATTGCCACTTGTAAATTACAAAAGAAAAGCCTCAATGCTTTTCATTTGAAATTTTCATCTGTTTTGTATTATGATCCTAAAGATTACTGATGTTTTACTAATGGAGATTTAGCTGCGAAAAGCATTAGTCACAGCAGTCTTGAAAATATCTCTGGCGTGCAAATTCTAACTTACTACTCAAGGGGGAAAAGTTAGGATTTTTAATGGTTGTTATTAAGCATGGATTAATATTAGTATCACTGGGCTGCAAAATGCCATGAAAAGCTTCAGTTTAGCTGCCAGCCCATTTATCTGCATATCAGAAGTGCAGTGCTTCTTGCTGGACATTTAACTGCTTTGTCAGTTAATAGAAAAAACATTCACACTTATAGCATCATGAACCCAAAGGCAGCTACTACTGTTTTGTTCTTTCAAAGGCTGTGGCTACACTGGCGCTGTACAGCGCTGCAACTTGCTGCGCTCAGGGGTGTGAAAACGCCCCCCCACCCCCAAGCGCAGCGAGTGCAGCGCTGTAAAGCGCCAGTGTAATCAGCGCCTGCGGCACTGCACGCTCGCTCGCAGCGCTGCAAGCTATTCCCCTCGGAGAGGTGGAGTACTTGCAGCGCTGCGAGAGAGCTCTCGCGCTGGCGGCATGACTACACAGCGGCAGCACTGTGAATTCTCAAGTGTAGCCAAGGCCAAAGTGAAAAACATGGAGACCTTGGGAAAATAAAGCTACATGTGTCATTTTCTGTTATCTAACTATAGCTCAAACCACCACAAGAAATTGTGCTGAATGAATTATATGCACAGTTCACTAACACATCATTACACCATATTGAAATACATATTTACTGTTGACTGGTTCCTGGGGGAAAAAGGAAAACAAAAATTAGTGAAGGCTGAACCTCAGAAGCTTCTGTTTAAAGGATCAGCTAAAAGTTATGGTGCTTATCCCAAATGTATATGATCTTTCTGGAAGCTTCTTCATCCAGGCTTAACTCACATATCACCTCCTTCCTCCCAATAAATACCGGGTATCTTTTGTTTTGGGAACCATCCTGTCATTCCCATGACGACAAGTAACAACCTTTAGTATTGCAGGAAAGTGTTTTCATGTGTTCTTTAGGGACATCAGCATTCTATATTGAACACTAGGGCATTAAACGTGGGCAAACTCCTGAGCACCATTGAATTTTAAAGCAGTGAGGTCATACATTCCCTTTTTATTTATACTTTTAATGCAGCGGTCGGCAACGTTCGGCACGCGGCTCGCCAGGGTAAGCACCCTGGCGGGCCGGGCCAGTTTTATTTACCTGCTGACGCGGCATGTTCAGCCAATCGCAGCCCCCACTGGCCGCGGTTCGCCGTCCCGGGCCAATGGGGGCGGCGAGAAGCCGCAACTAGCACATCGCTCGCCCGCGCCACTTCCCAGGGTGCTTACCCTGGCGAGCTGCGTGCCAGACGTTGCCGACCCCTGTTTTAATGTATACTGTTCTAAATGGTTCTCACTTATCTAGAGCAGGAGATGCTGTTGCCTGGCTGATAAAGTACACAACCGAATAGGCTTTTTGCTTTCCCCAAAGTGATTGCAGTTTGGTAGAGTATGATCATGTACTTTCCTAAACCTTGATTTGAGGCATGAACAGAGATTAATTCCGATAAAAGAAATGACAGCAGGTTACTTGATCCTTAGCTGGTGTAAATTGGCATCATTCCACTGACTTCCGTAATATTACTGTTTTTAAAGTCTGCATTATAGAACTCTTCCCCATTCTAATTTTAATATACTTTTATTCATATTTTTTCAAGTGCTCAGAGACAATATGATCTTTCAACAAATATCAGAATTTAGATCCTTTATGGAGCTACTACAACAATTTATGGCAGATGAGGATCTGCCCCTTGTAGTGTTCAAACTCTGGTGTAAATCTAGAGTAACTTTTTTTAAGTCAGTGGAGATCAATTGGATTTACATGGGCAAAGTGAGATCAAAATCTGATCCTAAATATTTTTTTAGGTTATTTTTTTTAAAACAGGTCTACTGTTTTGCTACAAAGTATGGGCAAATCTGGTGGTCAAGTCTTGGAGGAGACAAGCTCACTGAAGTCAGTGTAACTACACCCATATATACCAGTTGAGGATCTGACCCTAAGACCCTGGTGAAACGATAAAGAACAAACCACACTTGATGGATATTATTCACATTGTTTAAGGCACTCCTGAAAGACGCTTAGATTTTACAGTGAATGGAATAGAATAAGAAGTTAACCTGTATAGACCTAGTCTCATTAGAAAAGTATGACAGGATATTGCAGCTGCACACCATCCACCCATTCCTTCCTCCCATCTTGGACAGAGAAACAACAGCACATCATTTACACTTACATGTATGTGTCTTTATATTACACACCTGCAGAAAAGGTGACATCTGAAAAAGGTTTTGGTTTCAGCGTCAAATGTAATGGGAGTCACACACACCATTCTGGAGGGCTCATTACAGAACAGGTCTCCTTGGAGACAGGCATGTGTCAGATTTCATATTAACAGGAAGCTATAGTAACCTAGTTACTATACTGCAGAAACCCCAGGTGAGTTGCTTCCCTTATCAGCTCCTCTCTCCTCTGCAGAAATGAAATTAATATTTTTTTCTTCACAACAGGATTATTGCTTCACTTGAACCCATTTTATTTCAGCTGCAGCCTCTTACTTTGAAGTGGCTTTGGGGAGTTTGCACACACATTGGAAAGTCCTCTGTAGCACCAGTCTGGCTTCAATACTAGAAAAGTTCTGTTGCCTTTAATGTACCAGCTCAACACTAGCTCCATTTAGTACTCATTCTCACTTCAGGAAAGCTTCAGTGTTGGTTCTTCCACCTCAATACATATCCAATCTCTCTTCCTCATCTTACAAATCACAACAGAGTAGTAGACACTCTTTAAGAGGAAAACACAGTTTAGTCTACACCTCTAGGGCCTTGTTGTCAGAGTCCTCCCCAAAACTAATTGAGACCCCCTCACATGTATTTTCTTGTAAAGACTATCATATTGAGCAAAGTGCTCAAACGAAGCTCAGCAGGAAACCAAACTGAGAACTGTTCTTGCTGCCAACTTTCTGTGGCTTCTCAATGCACTGTTGTTTGCCTCAGAGATCCAAATCAACTGTTTTCAAAAGCAGAGTTTCAGAGTCAGTGCTCAGTAAGTTCAGGGATTGCATCTTAGAGACGCCAGCATTCTTTTCTTTTTTTCATTCTCTCAGGCCAGAAGCTATTTAGCTCAAAAGGAATTACCTGATATTTCAACCATTCTCTGCCAACCTCACTGAAATGCAGCACAACTCAAAAGAAAATAAAGGGAACAGGTGACTTCTTTCCTTTCTCCCATCACAGAAAAAGAAAGTGTAAACATGAAACAAAAAGACAGTTTCCTTTCTTCCCCTTTTCTATGATAACACAAAAGCAGAAAGATTATTCCACTTCTTCCTCCCCACCATTCCCTACAGGGGAAAAAATAGGCTGTACAGTACAGAGTGAAAATAGTTTCTAGCTCAATGAGGGAGAGTTTCCTCTAAACCATTACTCTGCCCTACTGCCTAATAAACTTGTATCTGAATGAAAGGGTTACTTCTATGCTGCATCAATAAGATGGCAAGACTTCTACATTCACAAGATTCCCCTCAGGATGAAGAATCATGGTTAAATTTTTCTCAGTTTACAAATCCTGCTGAAGAAGAGACTGACTGTAGCTACTCCTCAGTAGGAGGAGATCACTGGTATGTGTCAGGTCTCATCCAAACTTTGAGATGCAAAAAGTGTATACATGTTTCCCCCTCCCCCCCCCCGCAGACTTCTAAATTGAAGTTCATTTAGCCCCAGAACAGTCTTATCTCCAGCAAATATCAGGGTCTCAAATAAATGTATTCAAAGCTATTATTTTCATTTGTTACTGTACTGAAAATACCTTTAAGTCTTCTGTTATGTCTAAAATCCCCTCTGCAAATAAAATAAAGTGACCAAAATATCCAAGATGGCTGAGAAACCTGTTGGATATCTGATCAACCTTGTCTTTCATTTATTTATGCTGTGTCATGGAAGAGTTTTATTTAAAGAGTTTTCTCCTAATTATATATAAGCCAGAAGATGTTTATGGTGCAGATCTCTGCACATGACTCTGCTTCTAGATCTAATCTCACCCAGCCACAAAAGCATGTATAAGATCTTTGGTAAAAGCTATACAACAAAAAGATGTCATAAATATAAAGGGAAGGGTAACCACCTTTCTGTATACAGTACTATAAAATCCCTCCTGACCAGAGACACAAAATCCTCTTACCTGTAAAGGATTAAGAAGCTCAAGTAACCTGGCTGACACCTGACCCAAAGGACAAATAAGGGGACAAGATACTCTCAAATCTGGAGGGGAGGGGAGGGAAAGGGAGGCTTTGTTCTGTCTGCTCTGCTTGGCTCTTGCAGGAGACAGATCAAGAAAGCAAGCAATCCAACTCCTATAGAATTGGTAAGTGATAGCAAGGGAATGTGTTAGATTATCTTTTGTTTTGGCTTGTGATTTTCTCTGTGCTAAGAGGAAGGTGTAGTCCTGTTGTTGTTGTTTATTTTTTGTTTGTTTATTTGTTTTGTTTGTAACTTTAAGGTTTTGCTTAGAGGGAAATCCTCTGTGTTTTGTATCTGATTGCCCTGTGAGATTATCTTCCATTCTAACTTTACAGAGATGCTTTTTACCATTTTTCTTTCTAATAAAGTTCTGTTTCTGTTGGTCTGTGCTCATCTTGTTTATTCTCAAGCCTCCCCAGGAAAGGGGGTGTGGGGCTTGAGGAGATATTAGAGGGGAGTAGGAACTCCAAGTGGTTCTTTCCCTGAGTACTGTCTAATCACTTGGTGGTGGCAGTGTTACCTAATCCAAGGTTCAAGGGAGAATTTGTGCCTTGGGGAGTTTTTAACCTAGGCTGATAGAAATAAGCTTAGGGGGTCTTTCATGCAGGTCCCCACATCTGTACCCTAGAGTTCAGAGTGGGGAGGGAACCCTGACAGATGTAAAACCACATATCTTATGGCAACATGAATTTGAGCTGTTGTCTGTTCAAAGACAGATGTATATATTTGAAAAGCTATCATTATAATAAAACACATTCTTAAGTGAGGCCTTTCTTCCTCAGAAGTGGAACTTCCAGCAATGCTGTCTAGACCATGTTCTGGCAGTTCTATGGCCAAATAACAAAAAGCAACTTTAAAATAGGGGCTATCAAGAGAAGTAGTTTCTCCATTAAAACTTCTTTGAGTTTCACTTGAGCAAAATAATGCTAAATGCCAGCCTGTTATGCTTGGTGGTCTAAGGTCCCTTTCCCAGGTTTAGCTTTATGTGGGCAGACCCCCACTCCTACACAGAGCTCATTGCAGAACTGGGGCCTAACCACTATTTGTATCGGGGAATCTGGTAGTAAACGTGGGGAGTCCAAATTAGGACTGAAGTATCTGGAAGTCAAGGAAGCATGAGCATTAGCAAACTGTCTCCAATCGACTTCTTGTCTATATTAAGAAAAAATAGTCACAGAACATCTATAGCCTGCTGTAGGAACATCATAGAGGGTGTGTGGCAGATTAACACCCTACCTTTTTTCCCTCAGAGCAAGTGAAGGTTTGAGATAGGAGCCTTGTGGTAATACTGTTCTCTAACCCCTCTTCTCACTACTTCATTTTATTCTCTTGAGGGCTGGCGTATCTGGTCACCTTGAAGATAACCCTCCTGGTCCCGGGTGCATGTCTCTTCTTTTTTCCTACCTTATGCTGCTCTGGCTGAACAGCCGATTTTTATCCTGCACTTTTGTCCATATCAAATGAAGTTACTCTGGGTGTGATCAGACTGCTCGTTTAGTTGGGAAAGGGGACCTGAGCTAGAAATGTGCTCACTGCAGCTTTATGCCATGGGTCCTTGTCTAGATGGCGAGAAGAAAATGAACTATTGTGCCTTTAAGGGCTCTTCTATCAACTCCATCAACAGATGGAGGACTGGAAAATGTTTTACCTGTATAGAGCGGGGAGGAGCAGGAAACGTCTGGACCAGGTCGAGGGGGCCCATCCAGCTGGCCAGAAATTGTGGAGGTGGGATGAGATGTTTATACCCGATGAAGTCCTGGAGAAACCCAGAGGCGTGTAGATAGGGAAGTGGCTAAAATCATATATAACCAATTGTAATTGGTATTTCCATAACCAGATAGATCTTATTGGGCACCCAAGCTATTTAGGGAGGATAGGATACGCATCTGATTTGAGGGGTAGATATATTTTTGTCTGATATTAAGGAAGAAATCAGTGAATACCTGGGAAGGGTGAATGGGTGTGTGTGTGGGAAAGACAGACAAACATAATTGGTGGTGCTTCCTTGTGGCTGATGTCCAGTGCAGGTACTCATTATGGAAGGGATACAATTATTGGATAAAACAGATAGGGAAATTATGTAAAGTAAAGCATCCCTTAAGAGAGCTGAGGAATGAAGGCTTGCGTTGTTAGTCCCAGGACACAACCCACTCCTTTTCTAGTCCCCTTAATCCTCTTTTGGGGGGAAGAGGGAAGGATGGTGAAGTCCATGCAACAGGATGGCTGGGACTAGTTTGGGGATTATGTGGAAAGAATTAAGGAAAATATTATGATCTTCACTGTACAATGTATTGCCAGGTACTCCCAGATACTTTAACTGAATAAACTTGCAGCCTAATTAAACTGTATCCATTACCTCCTGTCTTTCTTCTGACATTGCCATACAGTGGGAGTAATCTTCCTGAAAGCAGAGTGACTGTGACATCTGAGGGAATTCATTTTCCAGGAAAGGGGTTTATGTCACAGTACTTTGGACAGGTGTATCATACAGGAATTGAAAAGAGACTTACTGTAGCAGGGGAGTCAGCTGGTGTCTGTTCAAACACTAGAACAGAGGTTTCCTCTTTGGATTGATTTATGAATTGCCAGTAACTGTACTTCCTGTACAAGGTAAATGATGCACCAGCTGGGAAGCCATGTAGTGGATACTGACCTTTTTCTTGATTATTTTAGTTCTGGGCTTTTGTTTTGAGTAGTGGGAGGGTTGTGTTGTTAAGTGACATTTTGAAAGTGCAGCTTTCTGGCATTCAGTTTATTAATGCTACAGCAAGACCCACTGGATATTCTACAGGGTGTATAAAAAGCTGCTCTCTAAGCACAGAAACAACTGATATAGCAGGAAGAGAGGGGGAGAGAGAGATTCACAATCAAACATCAAAAGGAAGCTATATCCACAAACTAATTAGATAAGACTCTCTTTACAGGGGAGTGGGTGCTAGGTTTGAGTATATTTCTGATTATAACATCTATGTAGGGAACTCCTGACTTGCATCTGTGAGGAACGCTTTGTGTGTCCAAAGTAACCAACTTTCTTCACAACACCTGGAAAGAGACAGAAAACCTCATGATATGGATATGCCACCTTCATCTTGTGAAATGAGCAACTCTTGTGTTCATTCCCTTCATTTTCTTCCTTGTCACCATCACCAGGAAAATACAGCCAACAAATTCAGAGTACTTCTCATTGCTCCATACTAGCCCAGTAGGTCTTGCCTCCCAGGACAGAGAAGGATGTCATTTTCATAAAGTGTTTGGGTACCAAAGCTTGGTTTCTTAGAACAACTACCAACAGAAGAAACTTCATAAAATCCAATTCGATCTTGGTCTCCTCTGTAACCACCACCTAACTCTTCAGAGGTCCAATCCTGCACTCATTGAAGTCAGTTGGAATTTTGCTCAGGGGGCGGAGGAGCAGGTCCAAGGTGCTGAATCTATCCTTGGCTGTTGTAAAAATCAGTACTGCTCCACTTAGAACTTCTCCTGTCAGCATACGTAATCCCCCACCCCGAGAGGCAGTAGCTATACCACTGGGAGAAGCCCCCCATTGACATAGTACTGTCTATACTGGGAGTAAGATGTGTACAACTGCATCACTCAGGGCTAGGGTGACTGTCAAGGCTGAATCCCCACTCTGTCATTCAGAGTGCAGAAGGTGAGGGCCTGCAAGGATTCTAAAAATTAATACTAGCCACTCCAAGCTTGTTTTAAGCTCCCAAGGTTACAGCTTCTCTCTGACCTTGGCTTGGTAAATGCTGCCACCACCCAAATGCAAAAAAAAAAAAAAAAAAAACCTTTGAACCCAGGAAGGAGCACTTGGAAATTCCTCCCTGTGGGGTATCCTCAAGCCCTTTCACACCCCCTCCAGGGAAGAGCTGAGAAAGAAAAGAAAGGAAATTAGCTGTGGCCATCAGCTAATCAAACAAAATGCACAAACCTCTTAGGACACTAAAAATCCAATCCTGTTCTTAAAAAAGGTAAATGTTATTAAAAACAAAAAGGGAAAAAATACATCTGGAACTTAGGCTTTTTGCTAGATATTAAAAGAAACAATTACAAAAATTAAACACCCAAAATAACTTTCTTGGGGGTTCAGCTTAAAGGTTACAAGCGAACAAAAGCATCTGGGGTTAGCACAGAGGAGATCCACAAGCCAAAATAAGAAATAAACTTGATAGCATCCAACTAAACATTCTCTATCCAAATTATTTGTTCTAGGTATGAAAGATCAATTTTTATACCTGGTTCAAGCCTGACACAGCATTCCTGCTGCCCTCTATTCCCCTCTTCCCCAGAGCAACACAACACAAACAAAGGGAAGATTTTCCCCATTTTAAAAAGTTCTAGCCCTCCCATTGGCTCTTTTGGTCAGGTGCCCACTCCTTTTTCTTTATCTGGGGAACTTTGTTAACCCTTTACAGGAAAACAAGCAGAAAACAGCCACCAAGAGGGACTTTATAACTAACTGGCTGGCTGGGTGTCCATAAAAAGAAGCTATCCCCGCCCCCCTTTATTTTTTACAGTGACCATATGTCCCGTTTTGGCAGTCCCTTTTTTAAACCTTGTCCCGGCCGTTCTGACATTTTGGCAAGAGCAAATGGGACAAATGCCTACTTTTTCCAAAAAAATGGGGTACGGAGGAATGTGCAGGGGCCGGGGGGGGGGGGGGTGGTAGCGGCAACACCAGCACCGCGCAGGGGGCAGGCAGGGCTCAAACAAGCCGTGATGCCAGCCCTGTGCGGGGGTTGGGCGAGGGCTAGCCCCACGTGGTGTCCTGTTTTCCCTTTGGGAAATATACTTATCCTACTCAGGGGAGTGGATTTTCCACACCCATGAGTGACGTAGTTATACTGACATAAGTTGGTAGTGTAGACCATGCCTGAGTTAGGAAAAAAAAGACCTTGCAACATGCTTAAAAGTCAATAAGTTTGGTCTCTCTTGGATGTATGAAAATTTAATTTCAGAATTGAAGCCCTCCTCATAGAAAACACCCTGTCCCCATATCCACTATTGTTTAAATATCAGGACAGTCAATGAGAACGTCCCAGCTGATCTCAACAGAAAGAATGGAGCATAAGGAGAGAGACTTTAAATTCTAATCATGATGTTTTTTAAAAATTCAAGTAAGACAAACTGCAATACTTCTGAAGTACAGCATTTCATTACAAGGGGTTTTATTCTTCTGAAACAGCCATCTTAAATGATAGTTTCCAAAAGGATAGGTGCAACCTGATCAATCTGTGTTAAGTGGAAGCAGTAAAGTGATAGCAAATGTCAATTGCATAGAGGGAAGTAAATTCATATAAAAACTACAATAACTTCATACAATAGTCTGATGGGTCATTCCTTAAATGAACCAAAAATAAAGAATTCATCAGAGCTTTTAACTACCAAAATTAGAACACCTTGTAGTTACGTCTGCATACTGATCTTCTATATATCTAAAGAGAGGTATAAGCCAAAAAAAAAAAAAAAAAAAAAACCCACCCAGGATGGTATGGCACTCATTGAGTAAACAAAATTCTCTTTTAAAGAATAGAATAGATAGATTCCATCTATAGTTTACTATCTTGCAGTCCTTACTCAGGGCTATGACCTTCATTCAGCAGAGTACTTCAAGCTCATTTTTAAATCCCAATGTTTAAGTGCTTTATAATGGAATATCAATGCAATCTTAATTATGGAGAGCCACTGGTGTTGTTTCTGTTCTCTAATAGGACATTAACTTTTATTATGCAAAGACCATAATATGAGAGTTACTATTATCCTGACTTCAATTCAGCAAATCACTTAAGCACATGCTTATTGCTTGACTTCAAGTATATTTTTATATCACATCAGTAAAAGCAAATACTTAAAGGCATGCTTAAGTTTAGGCATTTGCTTAGTAGTGATAGACTGCTGAATCAGGGAACAGAAACTGTAATATGTCACTCTAGGGATCACACATCTCAAATGTCAAATTGCAAATATGTAATTCTCAAAGCATTATTCACATTTACAATGTGTGATCAATCCATAGACTTTAAATATGCTTGTTTGCATTTACCAAACAAATAGTTTGTAGAATGGGCACATTTATGGAAGCTATATAGAGGCTATACTCAGTGAATAAATTGTTTACTATGAATAGTTTGCTAAGTTCAAGTACATCATTATGTATTTGGACACTTTTTAGGCATTACAGCATTCAGTCAAGAGATCAAAACAGTTCCTATGGAATGCTTACTATTTATCAATAGTATAATGTGATTTTAAAATGATCTACATAAATACATATCCCTAATAAAATGCAGTGATTACAGTCTATTACATCCTATCACACCATAGTGTGGCTGTATTATTTTGTTACCATGGACTCAAAAACCATTTTAAACTGCAGCACTTACACTAGTATATATTTTATATTATTCATTTAGCAATTATTATGATTGCAAAAATAAAGAAGTTTATCACATAATAGTCATGTCTTCATGTGAGGTGTAAGCGCTCTGAGAACTGCTCTAGCACACTTGGGGTTACCTACCTCTACAACTGTATGTTTAAAATTTGGCTAATTGTGTTGTTATAAGAGGCATAAGCCTTACTGCATTTATCATATGCACCATCAATTTCAAGTGATTTTCATCTGCCTACTGGCCTGTTAAGAGTATCTGCTATTTGTGGTTCCTTACCTGATTTATACTCCACATGGCGATCATATGTTTGCAACTTCCTCTTCTGATATAAATGTTTATCAAATGCAAATAGATAAAGGTATAGTCTTTATTTCAGGATAGAGAGAACAGCCAAGCAGTTGAAATTTAGGTAAGTTATTCAGGAAGAAATAGCCCTGTGGTGATGTACCTTTGAATTCTTTATGGGGCTCCCAACAGTGACAGATGCCTCCAGGCTTCCAAATCAGAAAACCTAGATCAGCTGCTAGGTAAAGCACAGACTGTGCCTTTTTGTATCCTGGTTTAAAAGAAAATAATGCATATGAATCCAGGCTCTTCAGCTGCAATGATGTAGGCTGTTTGTTAAAAAGACCAAATCAAGGGCTTTCTGCTATCCACTATGTTATTTAAAAATCCTCTCTACTCTCAAATTATCCTCAAAGATGTAAGTGTTATGTTCTTTTTGCTCTTGTCATTCTGTATATTAAATAAAGCAGAAGAGTTTTACACATTATACTCAACCTCTCATTGAATTTGAGACCCTATCATTACTAGACTTAAAAATACAAATACATTGATCTGGTATAATTTGAACTTTGCCTGGTGGTTTACTTCATCAGAAATAAAGTAAAATGTGTTTCTAAGTTAACATTCTGGGGACTTTATTAGTGGGATCTAGCAGCATTCTCCTTTGTTTAAAGTTACAAAGTTTCCAGTAGAACCCCCTGTTTAACAGTGGCTAATAACAAAGGCTAGTTGTTTGTCCTGGCAAAATTGCAAAAAATCATAATTTTAGTTTTTAAAAAATCCTGACAAATTCATTGTTAATATTTTTCCTCCATTTAAAACGTGCAAAATTGTTGTCATTGACTTCAGTGTGATTTAGGCCAAAGTTATTGAATGGTGAAATAAGCTATAATAGTTTGACAACATATAAACATAGCAAACTACTGTCAAAGGTCATTTCAGTGGAATCATTCCAGTTTACACCATTTGAGAATCATGTCCTGGTTCTTTTTAGGAAGACCCCAGAACTCATGTTGTGTTTTGGGGTTTTTATTTTGTTTGTTGGTTTGGTTTATTGTTTTTATGATGGAAATCATAGCATTTAAAAGCCTTGCTAATAACAATCTGGAACTTTCCCATTTTCAGGTGAAAATTCTGTGCTGGATTTTACCTAAAAGTGAAATTTGGGGGAGGACGGGGGGGAATTGAGGAAACACATTTCAGCCACTTTTTGAGAGAGAGGATAAAACCCACCCAACAAAAAAGACTTCTCATGAAAGAAAAAACAAACAAAAAAAGTGAAAAATGTAGATAAGTGAGTTAACAATTTTGGAGTAACTTTTGGAAAATTTGGCTTTAAAAGCCAACTTTGAACTGTCATGATCGACACAAATTATTATGGCACCTTCAGCTTCTGCTTATTTTCCTCACCCTCCAAACATAAATTTGGATTATCTTAAGAAAGGATGGAGGTGTCTTTCCAGAGCAAAGCATAATATCGAATAAAGTTTGACCATGAACACCTTATCTCTGCTAATTGTGGAAAGTTTTGTAATCAGTCTTCGCAAGACATTGGACATACAAACTCTGTCAGACAAAAGACCACAAAAGGAGACTACAAAGGTGTATGCTATTGAGATCTAGCTCATAAACATAAAAAAAAACATAAATAATGGAGATATCCCATCTCCTAGAACTGGAAGGGACCTTGAAAGGTCATTGAGTCCAGCCCCCTGCCTTCACTAGCAGGACCAAGTACTGATTTTGCCCCAAATCACCAAGTGGCCCCCTCAAGGATTGAACTCACAACCCTGGGTTTAGCAAGCCAATGCTCAAACCACTGAGCTATCCCTTCCCCCAAAATTAATGGAGATATCCTATCTCCTAGAGCTGGAAGGGACCTTAAAATGTCATTGAGTCCAGCCCCCTGCCTTCACTAGCAGGACCAAGTACTGATTTTGCCCCAGATCCCTAAGTCGACCCCTCAAGGATTGAACTCATAACTCTTAGTTTAGCAGGCCAATGCTCAAACCACTGAGCTATCCCTCCCCTTTTGAGCTCAAAATCACACATTTATCATTTGACTCCACTTTCTGGGAAAAGTAAGCATGTTAACTAGCCAGTGATGCTATATCATGGGGAGAACAGCATGCAGATACGTGATGGAATACAATGACAGAGAGGGTGTGACAAACACCTATGGTTCAGCAAGATAAATGAGACATTTTCCCAATTAAGGGCCTTAGCTAAAGCCCAATGGAGTAAATGGGAGTCTTTCAATTGACTTCAATGGGCTTTGGATCATGGCCTAAGACCTTTCTGCAATCAGAAACAGCAAAATTGCAAAGAATTTGTCTTCAGATATCCAGGTGTGATGTATGCAAATGTTTGGCGTTGTCACAGGAGTGGGAATAAACAAAAGTGGATTATTTATTCCTTACATTTTTCCTTTAAAAAAATAAGTATTCTGACTGATACGTTAATCTTTTAAAAAGTTTGTTGATTGTTCTAGTATGGACATTTTTGAGCATGGATTCAAGTTCTGATTTCTGAATTGACACATTTATTTGGGTTCCTCCCACCCCCACCAATGCAGAATGTCTCCAAGAACAAGAATACAAAGTTCTGCATTTTGAAGCATTTTACTGACAATCCTCCACCCCAATCACATGCCTGGTTTTAATAAACCTCAATGACCATGTTTTGTCATAAAAAAAAAAATCAAAGCACTAAGACATATCCGTCAACATTTCCACCAAATTCTTTTTACAACAGAATTTACAAGGATTTGGGCAGATGGGCGCAGAATGAGCCATCAGTTCTTATTCCAAACAGTGCAACCCTAGCCTTTAATTTGTCTTTCATTCAGTTTTACATCTGGTCTCTAGATTTCTGCTTTCAAAAATCATGCAGCTGTACTATGCAATGTGTTTTTTTTTTATTTATTTTTACATAGCACTGTAACCACATACAAAGCTTTGCAATAGTTTAAAATCTAAAGGCAAAACTAGTACAGTAAACAAATATAAAGAACCATTTATGGTCATTATATGTTAGCTGCAGTGTTTCATAAAGCAGGTGGGTTTTCAGGAAATCTTTGGAGACCTGGCATATGTGAATGAGGAGGCTGCTATCAATGCAGAGCACAACAAAAAGAAAATGAGCAAAATGAACATGGCAGATAAAATAGGTAAAGTGAAGATAAAATCTAGAGATAAGTCATGTTCTTAGTAGACATTGGTTTCACAGTTTATGAAATTAGAACAATTCTGTTATGCCAAAGTTGAAGAAATTCTAAGTTATTAGTATCCCGCTACATTTTCCAAGAACAAATTAACATTTATGATTTAGATTGCAAGATCTTCAGAGCAGGAATATTGGGACAGATTATCTCCTATGCAGGACAAAAGAGAGGCCATCCAGAAGGTAGCTACGAGTTTATGATTATCAAGCTACTTGAGACTTGATGTATGCTAGAGCTGCCTAGTTATGGGGTGACTAGTGCTGGTGTTCAGAAGAGAGCATGTACTACTCTCTTCCAGTTGTCCTGAAGCTGCAATGCACCTCCAGAGGGATGGGGATAGAGAATGGGAGAAAGTGGGACCATGGCTCTAACCCCACTCCTGCACTGGTCCATAGGTGGCCTCACTGCTCATGGGAGAAAGCTGCTTTTCCCAGATAGGGTGACCAGATGTCCCGATAAAATCAGGACCATCCTGATATTTCGGTGTCTGTCCTGCGTCCTGACCGCCAGCAGCACTGTGGGTTTTTTTTTTTTTGCTCGGCGGGGCAGGACTCGGCTTTTTTTTTATGTATTTATTTTGCTCTGCTGGTGGGCACTCCCCGCCCCCATGTGTCCTGATATTTTCTTCCCCTCCTTTGTACAAACAGCACCTGCCAGTATTTGATTTATCATTTATATAGGTGTGCTTTGTTTTGCCAGGAAACCATGCAAGAAGGCGCCCTTTTTAAAGGGAGAGTACAGTAAGGACAAAAGTATTGAGAAGGAAAAGCTCTAAGAACAGACTTAATCTCTGTCAGATATTTGTACTATCACCAATTACTGCTCTAAAACAGAATTAGAGACAGTTTATTATTCAGTATTCCTTCATAGTGTTACTTCATTCGAAGCTGCATTCAGCTTGTTTTGCACTGCATTATTAATGCCCAATAGTCCTAAAGAGACATAGCTGACCCCAGGAGGAATACACTCATGTAGATGTACCAATAGCATAGAAAAAACTGTAGTGGCATCTACACTATCCTGTTGCCTATTGGCAGTGTAGGGGTCTTGGCCCAGGGACCTGATCTCCAGCTGCTGTAATGGCTGGTTGGGGTCATTGACAGTCAGTATAATGTCCAGCAGTCTCAGAATTCCTCTAATTTACACTGAGGGGACAGGTCTGAGCCCAGCAGATGACATTTAAAGCCAACTTTGCATGACATCTCCCTCTCACTCCTGTGTAGTATTGTGCACTTAGGGTTACCATATTTCAGGTTCCCCAAAAGAGCACACCGGGAGGAGAGGGTATTTGGGGGATACTGGCGAGGTGGGGGTGTAATGGGAGGGGTACCTGGGAGTGCTGGAGGAGATACCTAGAGGAGTGCTGGGTGAGGGGTAGAGTTGGGGATGCTGGGGGGGTACCTGAAGTGGGGGTACTCACTGGAGGTGAGGGGCAGTTTCACTCCCTGTCAAGGTATCAGGGCAGCTGGCACAAGCCCAGGACCCAGCGCCAGCCATCACTCAGCACCTTCCCTCCCACAGGGCTGGGAATGGACCAGTCAGCTGCAGGTGCAGGGGAGGGACCAATCAGGAAGCAGACCAATCGCGGTTCTTTCTGAGCTGCAACGTCTGCGCTGCAAAAAACCCCGGATTTCGACTCTTGTTTCAAAAATCCACCTGGATGGAGAGCAGGCTACCAAAAAACAGGTCATATCTGGAAAAACCCAGATGTATGGTAACACTATGCGCACTCCTCCTCCACAGTTAAGAATTGGGACTTTTAAGTTTAACTTTATTGTTTAGGTTGATGGAATTGACATGTCAGCAAAACCAGGTCAGTAGTATATGATGTGTTGGCAGTGATATGCTCTGCTGCCTTTCATTCAAAATAAGTATTTTCTCTGAATAAAACAGCTTTAAGTAAAATGATTAGGGGTTTGGAACGGGTCCCATACGAGGAAAGATTAAAGAGGCCAGTACTTTTCAGCTTGGAAAAGAGGAGAGTAAGGGGGGATATGATAGAGGTATATAAAATGAGTGATGTAGAGAAAATAGATAAGGAAAAGTTATTTATGTATTCCCATAATACAAGAACTAGGGGTCATCAAATGAAATTAATAGGCAGCAGGTTTAAAACAAACAAAAGGAAGTTCTTCACACAGCGCACAGTCAACTTGTGGAACTCCTTACCTGGGGAGGTTGTGAAGGCTATGACTATAACAGTTTAAAAGAGAACTGGATAAATTCATGGAGGTTAAGTCCATTAATGGCTATTAGCCAGGATGGGTAAGGAATGGTGTCCCTACACTCTGTTTGGCAAAAGGTGAAGATGGATGGCAGGAGAGAGAGATCACTTGATCATTACCTTTTAGGTTCACTCCCTCTGGGGCACCTGGCATTGGCCACTGTCGGTAGACAGGATATTAGGCTAGATGGACCTTTGCTCTGACCCAGTATGGCCGTTCTTATGTTTTTATGTTCTTATGTAAGTACTGGAGCATTTTCTTTTTTCAGATGGGAAAGTAACTTTTAATCAGGCTCATCAATCAATTAGCTGGAAGTCAAGGAAGGGCTATATCCAAAGACAGCATATCAAAACATTAATTATTTGAATCTGGTTGGTGGACAGACACGTGATTTGGGTATTCGGCCTGAGGCAATAGCCTTTACTTAAACAAAAAACTGTGACTAAGAGAAAAATAAGATTACTTTTCCCCCCATGCATGTATATTAATCTGTGTTTTACTGTGTGACATGTGAGCCTTTGTTTGGACTATTGATTCATCACAGACAAAGAGGAAGAAAGAGGAGAGGGAAGTAATGATTCATTTACTAAGGAATACTAGCACAAAATTAGGAAAAGAAAAATTAGGCACTACAGTAATACAAAAAATAAAATAAGATAGGGAAGCATGGTTTGAGCAAGGTTGGGCAGATTTGAAAATGATTAACACTTCGATGGCATATGCAGATGTTTTAATGACATTAGGACTCAACAGTGTGCATTTCTGTGCAGTGGCATAGCCAGGTGGAGGGAACAGGGGGAGCGATCAGAAAAAAAGGTGCCACCCGCTGCAGAGCTTGTACTCACCCGGTCTTCGGCGGCACCTCGGTGGCGGAACCTTCACTCGCTCCATGGGGCTTCGGCGGCGAGTCCTTCAGTGCCGCTGAAGAAACCCGGAGCTAGTGAAGGGCCCGCCGCCGAAGACCCAGAGCACCATCCCATCAGTAAGAGCACCGCCAAGTGAGTAAAAGTGCTGCAGTGGGTGGCGCCTTTTTAACTCACTCACAAAAAAAGGTGCCACTCGCTGCGGCACTTTTACTCACCCGGCGGCACTTTTACTGATGGGGCGGTGCTCTGGGTCTTTGGCGGCAGGCCCTTCACTAGCTCCGGGTGTCTTCGGTGGCACTGAAGGACCCGCCGCCGAAATGCTGCCGAAGCCCCACGGAGCGAGTGAAGGTCTCGCCGCCAAAGACCGCGCCACAGCAGGTGGCACATTTTTTTGTGAGTGAGTTAAAAAGGCACCACTTTTGGGTAATGTGCTCAGGGGGAGCAGCCGCTCCCCCCCAGCTACGCTACTGTTTCTGTGTTAATTAATTCAGACAATGTTGACTTTCTCTGGCCTGTAAAAGTAGGGTAGATCTCTTAAAAGTACTTTGTGACATTTTCACAAGTCCTTTTCACAGTATTTCTGCACCCTCACTGACAATCCCTCCCAGAACAAGGAATGCAGAGGAACACCAAAAAGAAAAATAATGAGGGAAGAAGTCAACTGTGTTTTATTTATTTAAACTTCAAGAAAGGTTCTTTTGAGGCTTGAAGAACAGGAGTACTTGTGGCACCTTAGAGACTAACACATTTATTAATTAATAAATGTGTTAGTCTCTAAGGTGCCACAAGTACTCCTGTTCTTTTTGCGGATACAGACTAACACGGCTGCTACTCTGAAACCTTTTGAGGCTTGGTATGTTTTATGGGTGAACATTTAGGACCTCTGTTATTTTATCTGGGCTGATTATAAATCCCTAGCCTAATCCACCAAACAAATATTCAGTGCCTCATAATTTATTGAAGAAGGAATAGAAGACCCTCAGATATTATGATAAGTACCACAGAAAAGTCTATAAGTAAATAGCATGTAGTATTGTTGTAGCTGGGTCAGTCCCAGCATATTAGAGAAACAAGGTGGGTCTTTTATTGGATCAACATCTGTTGGTGAAACAGATATGTTTTGAGCTTATACAGAGCTTTTATTCAGGTCCATGAAACTTAGCCCTGGTGTATACTACAGAGTTAGGGCGACACAAGGCAGTTTACGTCGACCTAACTCTGTAAGTGTCTATACTAAAATGCCGCTATCACTGATGTAACTGTCCCACTATGCCAACTTAATAACTCCACCTTTGTGAAAGCATAGTGCTTGGATTGACATAGTTAGGTCGATGCAGTGTTAGTGGAGACACTGCATTGCTTACATTGACTGTTGCTATCTTTCAGAAGTCATCCCACAATGCCCCACACCGACAGTTAAATCGGTGCAAGAGCTCCTGGTGAGGGTGTGCACTGCCAACACAAGGAGCACAGTGTGGACAGACAAAAGCAATTTAATTACTAAGGTGACTGTACATCAACATAACTTAGGATGACATAATTTTGTCTTTTAGACATATCCTTACTCAGTGTCACAGCTAAATACAAGCTGGAACAGATTGTTTACCATAAGTAGATAACACATTTCAAGGTACCATTCAAGGTGAAGTGCCGCATTAATACCCCCCACTCCCTACCCATGGAGTCATAGGGAGGAAGGTGTGTATGGGGTGTGTGTGTGGGGGGGTCAGGTTGATGGTGAATTATAGATTGTTGTAATAAGCCATAAATCCAGAGTCTCTATTCAGTCTCTCGGATTTCCACCATAACTTTAACAACCACCATTCATCCATGAAACTCTCTCTCTGGAACATTCCCACCCCGCATCAACTTCCTGGACACTACAATCTGCTTCAACAATAAAACTCTACAGACAAGAAACCCATAGATCACCACACCTACCTTCATAGATTCAGTAACCACCTCAAACACACCAGGAAATCTGTTATCTACAGCCAGGCACTCAGATACCACAGAATATGCTCCAAAGAGAAAGTCCAGGATGTACACCTTGACACACTGAAAACCAGCCTCATCAAACAAGGACACTCCACCAGAGATATAGATCACATCAGGGATGGGCCACCCAAGTACCCTGAGAGAACCTACTTCAATACAGAAATAAAACCCCCTCCACCTGCAAACCCCTAGTTGTCACAAACCACCTCACAATGGAACCCCTGGGAGGTATCATAAAATATCTGCAACCCATTCTGAATGAGGACCCCATCTTGAAAGAAATATTTTGTACCCCCTCTTCTGGTCTTCAAACAACTCCCCAAACTCTCTAAGCTCATCATTAGAAGCACACTCTCTACAGACCAGGACACACCAACTCAAAGCAGCACCAGACCCTGCCAGAACAGCTGAAAAAACCTGTAGACATAGCTCCACTGATACAATGATCAACATCACCCACAACACACCTTTCAAGATCCATGGGTCTTACCCATACCTATCACAACATGTGGTGTACCTTATCCAGGGAGCTAAATAACCCAGTAGCAATGATGTGGGTGAAACCAGACAATCACTACACTCTTGAATGAGCTCACACAGGAAATTGATAAAAGACAAAAACACCATATCACCTGTGGATGAACTCTCTTCACAAAGCAATCACTCTATAGCTATCCTCCCAGTCCTCATCCTCAAAGGAAATCTGCATAACACTTTCAAAAGATGAGCCTGAGAGCTTAAATTCATAACTGCTACATACTAAAATTAATGGACTGAATAGAGTCACTGGATTTATGTCTTATTACAACAATCTATAATCCATCAACAACCCTCCCCCTCAGCTGCTTCCCCCCCCATACCTTTTCCTCCCTATGACTTGGGAGGGTGGGGGGTGTTAATAGGCCTCTTTGCCTTGAATGGTCCCTTACAATATGTGCTAACTACTTTTGGTAAACAATCTGTTCAACCTTGCATTTTGCTGTGATGCTGGGAGCCCCTTTCCCAGACTTGAAGAAGGGCTCTGTATAGCTCCAAAGCTTGTCTCTCTCACCAACAGAAGTTGGTCCAATAGGAGATATTACCCACCTTGTCTCTCTGTAAATAAATAGGAAAGGATACATACTGCTACTTCTTTCTTCCACCTTAACTCTATAGTGGCTGGGCGGGTGTGCGGGTGGGTGTATGCATTCACACGCATATGGATGCTTGATTGAATGAGGAGGGTGGGGACCTGTTGCAATTACCAGGGAGAAAAATGTGTCAGAGTTTTTGGTGATAGTGAAGTTGACAATCCTATTTGCGGGCTTTCTGCCCAATGAATGATAAGTTTCCTCTTCCTGGCCCACACCGTCCCTCCACAGGATGATCTTATGTGCATGGAGGAGAATGCTGCTTCTATGGCATTGTCCCTACCCTCCCTATCTTGCAGAGGGAGTGTTTTCTCCTGCAGACAGACCAGATTTCTGGTTGGCATTTAATTCACCTCTGACCTGGGTTAACACAAGCTTTGTCCTATCCACAGTCACTACTGAGCAACTGCAAGCAAACCTACCAACAGAAGCAGAGCTCCCAATCCGAGCTGTGCTACTAGAAGCATTTTCTAGCCCATCAATCTAGAAGGTTGGAAGGCCTAATTCAAACACCAGGGCTCCCAAGTGCCTTCCCCCTTGAAGAGATGTTTTCCAGAAAATAGAATGAGGCTGACCTCCCAGAATTTTTCTGTTTCTCCGATTCCACTCCTGCAAGTTTGCCTGTGGTAGGTGGCAAATTATATTTCATCCTCCTTGATAAGAGAGCAGACACATGGGTTCCATATCGGAGACTCTTTGTAATCATTTGCTGATGTGTCCACGACATCTTCCTTGTATTTCCATCTACCTTTGTTTCATTGGATTGAAGCTTGGGACTCAGCTCCCTCTTTGCCCTGGAACAACCTGCCATATAAGCCCACTCTGTGGCAGCTCACACAAATAGATGTGCCTTGGAGAATGCCCTGAAGGTCAGACTCAGGCCATTCTGCACCAGGGATGGAAGCCAGTTCCAGAGCAGAAGGCCCCCCATGAAGAGTGCATTACCCCCAGCACTCTATCTTTTAAAATGAAGGGAATCCAATCCCAGTGCCTCTGCTGATGGCAACTGTAGAAGTATGTCATGGGGAAAGAAATGGTCACTGAAGCAGCAAGCCACTCAGGGGTTTAAAAAGAAAAAACAAAACCTTAAATATAGTCTGAAAACCAATAGTCTACCAGTGCAAGTCATACAGCACAGGTGCTACATGCTGCCACCAAGAAACATTGCTTAATAGGCATACTGTCACATTCTACTCTAGCTTGAGTTTCCAGATTGACCTAAAGTGTGACGCTAGGGTGGTAGCATTGCTGTAATCCAGTCATGAGGCATGAATCACAGAAGCGCAGTGTGCAGTTGAAGCAAATGGTCACAAACTCCTATCTAGGTTCAGATAGTTAAAAGCATTACTAAAAACTACTGCTATATGATCATCTAACAGAAGCAAGGGATTCAACAACACCCCCAGATGACATACGGACATCAGCCCAGATACATTCTATTAGTAAAAAGAATAGTCAGGCTTGGTCTCCGTAGTTTCAGGTCATTTTTACACAGGACATTTGAGGTCCAATCTTGCAGCCCCTCTACACTCACAAATCCTATTGAAGTTTACATGAATTCTGAACATAGAGACTTCCAGGATCAGGCCATTAAATGCACGGATGTTAAAATTCAGACCTTAGCTTTCAAAAACATTTCACAAATCAGATAAAGATGAAGACCTTATTTTTATATTATATATTATAATTATATTAATTATATTATAAATTATGGCTTTTGAGATTACTAGGTTTTTCCCCACAAAAATGAAATACATAATTAAAAGAAGCTGGATGTACCTATAAAACTTGATTTAAAAATACAAAAACAGGGAAAACGAAATATTTTTTGAATAAAAAAATTGCATTCTCTATTAAAATAATACATTCATTCTGATTAATACGTTTTCTGCCTGTAAACTGGTACTGGTACTCATTAGTGTCCGTAATAAAACATATCAAAACAAAATGGAAGGATGGGCCTGTGTTTTGGCACTAGACTAGGACTCCGGTGATTTGGGTTCAGATGGTAGCTCTCCTCTGTGCTTCCTTTGTAACCTTCAACAAGTCCATTAATCTCTCAGTGCCTCACTTCCCTATCAGTCAAATAGGGAAACTACTACTTTTTCCTACCCTTTTTCTTGTCCATGTAGATCCTGATTCCTGCAAATACTTATACACTAGGATATTTTAACTCACAGGAGTAGTCTCATTTACATCAATAGGATTATTCAGGGTTTAAAGGTGCACACCACATGTGTTTTCAGGACGGGGCCTTAGAATGTAATCACTAATTATCCTATGCACAGGATGTGCACAGGATCAGGCGCTTGATCTTACTTGGGGAGTTTATGCACAACTTTAATAGTACTAAATACAATAGACACTTGTAGAAGCCAGCCATTTTATTTCCATCATTACATGAAACTAAAAATCGGTGGAACTATATTTGAACAAATCTAATGTATCAGAATATCAACAAAGTACCAGTAAGTAAGTTTTTGCAAAGGTCAGGCAGGACACATGTTCTTTTGAATTGCCTATTTAGCCTCATATTTGCTCTTCTACAGAAGAGACAAGAACAAATTAGGAGGTAACTACCTACATTTGGCTTTTGATTTTGCTCGAATAATATAGAGGTGATTCATGATAATGTTTTATTACTTTCATAAAACTGATATCAAGAGGAGTTTGAAAGATGCACTGAAAAGTTGTGAAAAAGAAAATCCTACCTTAGGGAAAAAAATAGATAAACTGATTTTCAAATGCAACATGTTTCAGTTGCTATACTAACACAGTGGGTTTCATCTGTAGCCATCTATAGTTTTTGTCAGTCTCAGTCTGCATTTCCAACATCCTGGCATTCACTATTTCAACAAAACCAAAACCAAAAAAGAATGTGAAATGTGTGTTTTAGTTCTCAATTATCATTAATATGCCAAATGTACAGATTATTTCTTTTATTTCTGATTTCTTACTGGGGATGGCTGGAAAGCAAGGATTCCATTTAATTAAAAAAAAATGAGATTTCACAATTCCGTATTGGAATGAAAATGACACTGTTTGAAATTTTTGTGAAAAAGCAAGAGACAGAGACCCACTTTCCCAGTCATTAGGATACTTATCTAGAAAGTGGGAGACCCATGTTCAAGTCCCTGTTTCAAATCATGAAGAGTAGATATTTAAACCTAGGTTTCCACCATCCCAGCTGAGTGCGCTAATAACTAGCCTGGGGCTGGAGACTACTAGCTTGTATTTCCTCCTCTACCCTGGACCTGAGAAGCCTTCCCAACAAAACTTTCTGGTTTTGATGAATAGTCAGAAGAAGAAAAAATATATTTTATCCAAAAAAATTACCCAACCAGCTCTATTTTTCACATTGCTGTTCCTGAAATCTTTTTATTTCTTTTCCATCAGGATAATTAAAAGAGATAATAATTTCTTCCTCTATCATATGCACAACCCATGACATGAAGTCTTGCTTCTATGCAGTACAGTATTGACTATTTAGACTATAACCTCTAAATGTCAGACAAATCTTCTCTCCAGACATCTCTCATATTTTCCCCTGAAAAGGTCAAAAATGATGAACTACATTAATATATCTATCATCTGGTCAGAGGAATTCTTCTCATGGTATTTTGAAGCACTCTGGTCAGACAGTGAGCATAAGAACTCTGCATCTTCTTTAGTCCAATGCTTATTTTCTAGATTTCTTCTCTTTGCATTTTTTGTGCTGTCGCCTCTTGTGCTTCCTTTTGTTCTCTAGCACTTTTGAGGTCTCAACATTTTGTGGGTCATCAAATCTTTTTCATAAATATTTATGATGAATGGAATCCATGCCATAACACTGTCATGTAATCTTTCATTTTAAACAATAACACATTCTATACTCTTCATGTATTCAGTAATAGGAAAGCAAGTTTTGGCTACTATAGCCAGCTTCCCTGGCTATCTGTGGCTGTTGCAGATAGAATATGTTCCATGTATGTGCTTTGCTGATGAGGGATGGACTTCTAAATGGGGTCTTTGCACTCTGAGCAGGTGAATGTATATGTGGCTATAAGTGGAATGATACTTCTGTGTCTATAATTATTTCACACTTGGGGTTTTATTGTTAATGCTGGATTGGATTTTCAAATTAACCCATGTGAGGATTTACATCCCTCCTTACAGGGCAGCACAGACTAATGGCCAAAGTCCATATAAGCACCCCTGGTTGCAGGGCTGTAGGACCTGACTACTGGCTCAGCGAGGGGGTCCTACCGAAACACGGTGAGGCTTACAGGGGTCAAGGTACCAATCCGTCACCTCCCCCGGGTCACTCCCTACCGGCTATGGAGTTGGGGTCTCCCACAGATCCCAGGGTTCTCCACAAGTCTCCAGATCCGTCACCTCCTCTGGTTCCTCCCGCAGTAGGGGATCGTGCCGGCCTGTAGAAGCCTCTGTTCCTGGCAGCTTCAAGAGTGTCGGCTGGTCCTCTGCAGGAGCTTCCCAGTTAGGTCCTTCCCCAGCGGCCGTCCACCCTGACTGAGCTGAGTTCCCTCCTTTTATACTCAGTGAGCATCTGGCGCCTGCCCAGTATGAACGGGGCGGGACTTCCTCTGTCAGAGCTACTGGTCTGACGTCGCTGGGGCTAGTGCGAGGTGGGGCTGCCCCGTCACAACCACATTAAGGACAAAAAAGTGGTGACAAGTAAATATGATATGATATGATATATGATATAATAAAGAAAGTATGGTAAAAAAAATAGGGCTAGTTAATTTAAAAACCAGCTGGAACATGCTCCTAAAATTAAAATAAACTTGAAATGATTCCTTTTTGAATTTGGTAAGGTTGGTCAATATTTATTTTCCATTGAAACCTACTCCTGAATTGGAGATTTCTGCCTGGATGCCGAATTGGAATTGTCAGAATTGTGTGACAGAGGATTAGAGCTTTCCAGAAAATGAAAATTCAATCCCAAAGGACATTCTGATATTCAACACATTTTGTACACAAACTATTGAATATGTTAGCTGAATGTAAAGTTAAAAAAATTGATCGAGAAATGTCAAAATAAAAAAGTTGAGACATTTTGAAATGAAATACTGATTTGAAATGAAATTTTTCCTTTTGAATTAATATTTAAATTTGAAGTGATATTAAGTCAAATTGACAATTTAAATAAATTGGTCTGAGTCAACATTTGCAAATGTAATGTTTTGATTTGTTCAGAAAAGCTACTTTGGAAAATTGAAAAATTTATTCAAAAATCATTTTCCCCAACAGAAAAGGATCATCATGGTGAAAATGCTTTTTCTGATGGGAAAAAAAATGCAGTGGAAAAAATTCAACTAGCTCTGGAAAGGATGGTCTTTCAGTTGTTTTGTCTTGATGAGAAGCAAGAAATACTAGTTTCAGAATGGTAGCCATGTTAGTCTGTATCAACAAAAACAACGAAGAGTCTTTGTGGCACCATAGAGACTAACACATTTATTTGGACATAAGCTTTCATGGACTAGAACCCACTTCATCAGATGCATGGAGTGGAAAATACAGTAGCAGGTATAAAAAAGTACATGAAAAGATGGGAGTTGCCTTACCAAGTGAAGGGTCAGTGCTAACAAGACAATTCAATTAAAGTGGAAGTAGGCTATTCTCAACAGTAGAATACCAAGGGAGGAAAAATCACTTTTGCAGTGGTAATGAGGGTGGCCCATTTCAAACAGTTGACAAGAAGGTGTGAGTAACAGTAGGGGGAAATTAGTATGGTAAAATTAGGTTTTGTAATGACCCATCCACTCCCAGTCTTTATTCAGGCTTAATTTTGTGGTATCCAGTTTCCAAATTAATTCCAGTTCTGCAGTTTCACGTTAGAGTCTGTTTTGGAAGGTTTTTGTTGAAGAATTGCCATTTTTAAATCTGTTATTGAGTGTCCAGGGAGATTGAAGTGTCCTCCTACTGGTTTTTGAATGTTGTAATTCCTGATGTCAGATTTGTGTCCATGCATTCTTTTGCATAGAGACTGTCCGGTTTGTCCAATGTACATGGCAGAGGGGCATTGCTGGTACATGATAGCATATATCACATCGAGAGCACCTGATTCTCATGAAATTTCACACTTACTTTTGTAAGCCAATGAGGACTGGATTTTTTGGATAAGCTTAATGAAGCATCTGGATTTTAGGTGCATATCTGAACAGATCTGAAACCACAAATAATTTCTCTGTCAATATCAGTATTAACTTGCAGTTAAATACCAAGCATTCTGGAAGGTATATGAAGAGTTAGGAAGCCTCACTCAGACCACAGTGAAACAAGTTGCAGATTGCAGTTATTTTTTTTCTGTTTGCCAGAGTGTGGATCTGAACAGCTCGCTGCCGCTCTAGTTCTAATTGCATTTACTCTGCAAAAAGAATGAAAAGTGTAGGAAAGCAATTGAATTAGGTACATTAGTATGTCTTCGGGGGAAAAAAAAAACAATTTGTATGCCAGTCAGAATGTTTTCCATATTGAGTATCAAGGAGAATTCTGCCTCAAATATCAATGTTATTTGACACTGCATGAGCAAAAATGACATGAGCGCCCAAGCCCGCGACATTCTGAAAAGCCACTAGCTATGCTGCAAATGTTCCTTAAAAAGCTACTAGCAGGTATATCATCATATCTTAGCCCATAGCAATGATGAATATGTTTACCAGATCATGATGGGGAAAAAAGCCCCACCACATTCAGACAAGCTAGAGTAATTTTGTACTTGTGCAATTGATTTTTGCATTGTTGATATATGCAGAAGCTACAGTGGCACTAAATTAGGGACAGATTTTTGTACCACTCACATTGCAGTGAATGAAACTACTCATGTGAATATATTCTACTCAACATGAGTAGAGGCTTCAGAATTGGGCACTTCCAAAGCAGAGCTTCTGAAAGCATTTGTCCTAATGGGCTTGATGCTCCACTCCATCCAAGATGTGCTTGGACAGAGCAAAGAGGGAGGGGTGCAGTTGCAAACCTCATTGCAGCTGATCAATTCAGAGCTGCCCCTCCCCAGTGCATGTTAGGGCTGCACCAGGTCATATGGTTTATCACAGTGGTTCTCAAACTTTTTTTTTAATGGACCACTTGAAAATTGTTGAGGGTCTCGGCGGACCACTTAATGATCTTTCCAAATGCTGTTTGTACCGTTAACTAACTATTGTAACTTTGGATAAAAGTGCTATATATATAAAAAAACCCTTAATAATAATCAACATTTTTTGCTCTACAAATAAAAGCACACAACTCATATTTTCATATCAGTAGTCTTACCTTTATAATGCAATGGATGTGCCCTCTCTCCCCCGCCATGGCAGCCCCCGAACTGGGGCTGGGAATTAGGGGGGTCTGTCCCCTGCCACAGCAGCCACAGAGCTGAGGCTGGGAAGGAGGGCCATGTCTCCCTGGCAGCCGCAGCCCTGGAGCTGGGGAAAGTTGCCTCCTTTTCTGGCTGCACAGCCCTGCATGTCCCAAATTCCCCCACCCCCTCTTTTCACTCCACTGCATCCTCCCACCTACCTCCTATTCCCACCAAGTACACCACCTCACCTTACATGTGCATCTTCTCCAGGGTCCAGGCAAGTAATTAGTGGAGCCATGTCTGTATGGCTCCACTAATTAGGTGGGTGGCCCTTCATTCTGTTGTGTGCGGCTGCCCATGCGCGCACCTTACAGGGAGCTATCTATAGACCACCTGAATGGAGCTCGTGGTCCGTGGACCACAGTTTGAGAATCTCTGTTTTATCAGATTGGAGAATCTATCCATGTAAGTTAAGGACTTCTAGTTACTTTGAAGGTTGCTTGCGTTACAAGTGAAGCTGGTTGGAAAACTGAATTTCATTTTGAGAAGTTTTGAGATTTTGGAAAATTTTTCATCCCACATCAAATCTCCTGGAAGCTGCCTGGGTTCTGTTGGAAGTTTTGTTGAAATTAACATGTCCCCACAGAATGTTTTATTTTGATTAATCAACATTGTGTGATGGAAAAATGTCCTGTTGGGAAGTGTCAAACTAGTTTTAGTTACAAGGCATGTTCTTCTGGATTTTGTGGAGGATTTTTAAAGGTCATTTTTATTTATTATTTGTATGGCAGTAGTCTCTGGGAGTCCCAATCATGGACTAGCATCCCATTCTGCTAGGTGCTGTGCTAACAGAAAGATCAGAATTAAAATAAATGTGGAGGTGGGCAGAGTTTCACCTAGAGCTCTTGCTGGTGCACAAAGAAAAAGACAACAAGCCTATGAGTAGTATTAGCTGGTACTAATCAGAAATCGATATATTTAATTAGGTAATGTTAACTACTATGAAAGGTTTCAGAGTAGCAGCCGTGTTAGTCTGTATCTGCAAAAAGAACAGGAGTACTTGTGGCACCTCCTACTATGAAAGGCTTATTACTGAATGCAAATAAAGGCTGTAATACCTTTCTTAGAATACTTATATAAATGTGTCCATGGGTCATATGCTTCCTTAAGCAATTTTCTTTCATAGCAAGGCAAGCAACAAAGTGTGTAGTTGTGCAGATTCCCATAAATAATTCTCTCTTTGCAGGAGGCAGTTTCCCATCTCATAGCCACTGAAAATAGTTTCGGGTTTGACCTCTTAAGCCTATAAATGTTCAAAGATCTGCAGAGGTCGTAGGATTCTTAGGAAGGTCAGGGGCAGGCCAAGGGCCTCCTCCTTGGTTTCCCCATTCCCTTAGCAGTTTGGCTTCCTCAAGAGTATCACCACCTTGAGGTGCCAAGTGGCAGCTTCATTGAAACAGATGCATAGGGTGAGGGGGACAGAGCACTGCTGTTAGTTCAAACTGCGATCATTCCTAGGCAGGCAGGAGATAGATCTCCAGGAGCAGGTAGTGCATCTCCTGTTCTCTCCATTGTATGGGTTTGCCCACTTTTCTGACACAGTTTGCTACTGTGACAGGGTGCTGATTAAGGAGGGCTCAATCGGCCCCCAGTCACTCCAGCCCCAATCAAGGGGAATGGATTGGGGCTGGTTGAACAGCCCTGTGCAAGCCTGGCAATGAGAAACAGCTGCCAGCCTAATCAGCCAGGGGCTATAAAGGCTGGCAGGAATGAAGCCGGAGGAGGAGGGGAAGAGAAAGGCCAGGCACAGGGGTGGGGCGAGGCGGAGTGGGGCAGGGCCCGGTCCTCTAGTCTGCTACTGGCCAGGCCTGCTGCTGGCAAAGTTTGGTTGTGAAAAACCTGTACATAGATAGTAAGGTGGTGGTGGGGAACAGATGTAAAGAAACAGCACTGGTGTTTCCATCAGCCTGAGGCATCCCTGAATGATTTGCGAGGGAATCAGGGGCAGAAACCATAGGAGTCCAGCTTATGTCTCCCTACAGCTACCTTCTGCCCTGTGCACGTTAGGCTCCGTGTACTGTCACATTGAAGGTAAATATACACAGGCTGTGACTGGTTTCCCTCAGGGTGCCACCAGGAACTGGGGTACCACTGAGCCCACCTGACCCACCGGCCTGGGCTCCCTTTACATTGTATTACTGTGACAGGCCCTCAAGCCCCCTCCAGCACACAAAGAAGTAGAAACACACCCAGCTGCAGCTACACGCAATTGCTGAGTTCAGCTCTGCATGGGAAGGCTCAACTAAGGCACCTCCCAGTTCCTAAAGCACACCCCCTCCTCTGGAGTGCAAACCTAAAATTATACCATCTTGTGCTGCACAGAGAACTGTACAGTGTAAGCTCATGAAATTTGCTTCCTCCCTCAATGTGGGGTGGAATATATACAGCTTTCCACTCCAAGTTATGATTTCCACACACTGGTTTTAGACAAAACAAAGCAAGTTTATTAACTACAAAAAGATAGATTTTAAGTGCTTATAAAGGATAGCAAACAGATCAAAGCAGATTACGTAGTAAATCACAAAACCACAAACTGAGCTTAACGTACGAGACAGGGTGAGAATTTGCTAATTCATATTCTGAGTGATAAACAGGCTGGCAGATTCTTGGCTTTGCAGCTTGGGTTTGCCATATTTTCAAACACAGGCTAGAAATCCCATTTCGCTTGGGACAGTCACTTCCCCCCAGTTCAGTCTTTAGTCCTCAGGTGTTTCCAGGTGTGTTGTTGTAGGGAGAATGAGGTCCCCCCCATGATGTCATTTCCACCCTTTAATATCTTCTTCCCACTTGCTGGAAAGCTCTTTTGCTGTGACCTGGGTCAAACAGTTCCCATTTTGTAGTGCTACCTCTGAGAGGTTTCTATTGTACACAGTTCCTGGGGTAATCCTTGTGGTTCTGTACATTTCCTCAATAAGCCATTAACATTATCTGGCCTTTTTACTGTTGTACCTGAAAGGCTGTTTGTGGGTGTTTTCATCCTCACAACACGTTTCAGTAACACATACATAGCCAAACTTCATAACTTCACATATGATGATAGCACATACAATCCAATGAGATATTAACTGTCTAGCAGATCCAGACTTTTAGAATGATACCTCAGAAGGCATACTTTGTACAAAACATACCCTAATTACATGAAAGTGGTGAATATTGTGGTGCCAGGGTATCACATAGACCATCCTCTTAAAAGCAGTCTGTTCCTCCTCTCAGAAGTCATGCACCAAGCTAATTTCTAGAAGTGCGAGGATTGTGTGTTACCACGATAAGCTAGCCTTAAGGGAACTCTTCATTCTATTGCACTGTCGGACACTTTTTGGGGGGAGCTAAATGTGGAATTGAGTTGTAATAAGGATTTAAAGAGGGGTTTGTTTGTTTTTTAATTTGTTTTAATTGTGTAAACTATCTTCAAAGTAGAAAATATGTATTCATGTGTATGTTGACAGTACCCAGTATATTATCAGTGCTACCAGGCCACTAATAAAAAATAAACGATATTCCAGATTTATTTTCAGAGGAATTTGGCAAACAAATTAAACTTAAACTGTACAGAACGGCAGAAATTAAGGTCTGAAGGAGACATTGGACTGGAACTCAGGAGACCTGGTCTCTGTCAGAATCCTTGTGTGATCTTAGACGAACCACTTAGTCCCTGATCTAGAAGAGTTATGTACATGGATGGAGTCCAAATGACTTAATTGGGATTCCACATGGGTGCAGGGGGCCACCAACACATATCACTTTCAGGATTGGGATTTTAATCTCTGACCCTCAGCTCTCCATCTGTATAATGGAGATAATACCGCTTTATCCTTTTCTACCCCGCCCCTCCCCCCCCGTCTTGTCAAAGGCAGATTTACAATCTTACCACATGGAAATGTGCAGGGGGGTCTGCTCGTAGTTGAGGTCTTTAAATGCTACTGTAATGCATTGCTGTGCCAGTAATAAGTAAATTGAACAAATGTTGAATTTTCAATTACATTTTTTCTTCTTAAATGCATATGTTAATATCATGTTATTTCATTACATTTTACCATAAGATATTTAGGATATGAAAAGTGACCAAATTAATGATGCTGGTTTAAATTCCACTTTCAGCTAGTGACTTCAGTTTAGTTTATTCCAGATTTACATTGGCATACCTGAGAGCAGAATTTGGTCCATCATGAGTAATTTGCAGCGAGGCTGCTAAAAGCAAATAGTCTAAGTAACTGCAAGCAAATAGCTACAAACATCTTTGAAATAATAAGCTTTTATACAACTATTTCATTTCCAGTGCAGTGTCTTCCAATGAGGAAGCCACAGCTTCCTTGTGGTATAGTAAATTATTCTTAGTTGAGGAGAAAAAAAACAGATGTTCAGAAAGCGTCTTTGTTGATAGTTGTGAGCCAGAATTAGTATTCAGTAAGCTGTTCTTCAAACACCAGCAGTATAAATATATTTGCTTTAACAATTATTCATATGTAAGAGAGAAAGGTATGAGTATGTCGGGGAGGAGGGAGTCCAGTCTCTAAGTGCTGTAGAAAAGAAACTTGGTTAGTTTGACTTTAATTAGCATGTAACAGGCATTTAATGAGTGTGGCCTCAAAGTCTAATCCATCTAACTGCAAGTACTGTAACATTGGTTTTAAAATGTCATATTAACAAAGGGCTTTGGGAGAATGTTGCAGATCTATCGGCATTTTATGAATAGCACCGGGTGCCAGTCACCTGAAGCACTGGAAGTTCCAGCGCTATGATTTTGTCTTGCTTACACTGAAAGAGGCAAGCTCACTGAAGATACTAAAAACAGCCTATTTTAAATGTGATGGGTTTTGCTCTCATTCCTTAGGATTTCTGACAACCATGAAACAGGGATTTATTTGGGCAATTGGAAAGGAAATTTAAAATCATATAACTGACTCCACTGAAGTGCTAGAAATAGAATGGTGAAGCCTCTGAAAGATATTTCATGCATTTTATAAAATATTCCCATAACTTAGCATTAACTCTTGGAAGAGATAGTTGGCCCACACAAATTGCGGGGAGAAAAAAAACCACACACACACACCCTTCAAAGAGACAGAGTGGAAAGCAAACAAACATTACACTGGTCTACAATTTTTGAGAAGTCATCTGCTTCAGAGATAAAATGTGCTATTCATTATGTATTTTGATGTGCTGAATTCAAATATGACAATTAAAACAACTAATTGGCTACTGTTTCTAAGATATTTAAGTTTTTACATTTTATGTCTATGTATATTGTGTAGATAGAGTTTTAATCATAAATTGTAAACCTAGGTCTTTTCATGTGTTTATGGTTGCTTTACATGATAATATTTCACCTGTCCTGTTTATGTAACACTTTAAAAATCAGCAAAAGGGTTATATAAATAACATTTATTATGAAACAAAAGGCAAAAAACTATTCTGTACATAGTTTAGTCCTATTCAGTGTCTGCTCGGCGCTTCTTGGCTTGTCTCTTGTATTCATTAAATGGAGCATCTCTTGTCACTGTCCAGCAATAGTCTGCAAGCATTGATGGGCTCCATTTGCCCTGATAGCGTTTCTCCATTATTGCAATGTCCTGGTGAAATCGCTCGCCGTGCTCGTCGCTCACTGCTCCGCAGTTCGGTGGAAAAAAATCTAGATGAGAGTACAAAAAATGTATCTTTACTGACATGTTGCAACCAAGGCTTTTGTATGCCTTGAGGAGGTTTTCCACCAACAACCTGTAGTTGTCTGCCTTGTTGTTTCTGAGAAAATGTATTGCCACTAACTGGAAGGCTTTCCATGCCGTCTTTTCCTTGCCACGCAGTGCATGGTCAAATGCAACATCTCAAAGAAGTTCACGAATCTGAGGACCAACAAAGACACCTTCCTTTATCTAAGCTTCACTTAAACTTGGAAATTTTCCACGGAGGTTTTGTCAATGGCCTTGACAAAGTTCTTCATCAAACCCAGCTTGATGTGTAAGGGTGATAACAAAATCTTCCTTGATTCAACAAGTGGTGGATGCTGAACACTTTTCCTCCCAGGCTCCAATGACTGTCGGAGTGGCCAATCTTTCTTGATGTAGTGGGAATCTCTTGCACGACTATCCCATTCGCAGAGAAAACAGCAGTACTTTGTGTATCCAGTCTGCAGACCAAGCAAGAGAGCAACAACCTTCAAATCGCCACAAAGCTGCCACTGATGTTGGTCATAGTTTATGCACCTCAAAAGTTGTTTCATGTTGTCATAGGTTTCCTTCATATGGACTGCATGACCAACTGGAATTGATGGCAAAACATTGCCATTATGCAGTAAAACAGCTTTAAGACTCGTCTTCGATGAATCAATGAACAGTCTCCACTCATCTGGATCGTGAATGATGTTGAGGGCTGCCATCACACCATCGATGTTGTTGCAGGCTACAAGATCACCTTCCATGAAGAAGAATGGGACAAAATCCTTTTGACGGTCACGGAACCTGGAAACCCTAACATCACCTGCCAGGAGATTCCACTGCTGTAGTCTGGAGCCCAACAGCTCTGCCTTCCTCTTGGGTAGTTCCAAATCCCTGACAAGGTCATTCAGTTCACCTTGTGTTATGAGGTGTGGTTCAGAGGAGGAGGATGGGAGAAAATGTGGGTCGTGTGACATTGATGGTTCAGGACCAGACGTTTCATCCTCTTCCTTGTCTGACTCAAGTGAGAATGATTCTAGTGCATCAGGAACCGGCAGTCCTTCTCCGTGGGGTACTGGGCGTATAGCGGATGGAATGTTTGGATAATGCATAGTCCACTTTTTCTTGTTTGACACACCTTTCCCAACTGGAGGCACCATGCAGAAGTAACAATTGCTGGTATGATCTGTTGGCTCTCTCCAAATCATTGGCACTGCAAAAGGCATAGATTTCTTTTTCCTGTTCAACCACTGGCGAAGATTTGTTGCACAAGTGTTGCAGCATATGTGTGGGGCCCACCGCTTGTCCTCATCTCCAATTTTGCAGCCAAAATAAAGGTGATAGGCTTTCTTAACCATGGTGGTTATACTGCGCTTTTGTGATGCAAAAGTCACTTCACCACAAACATAGCAGAAGTTATCTTCACTATTCACACAAGTACGAGACATCTCTGCTCACTTTGGCTAAACAGAAATGTGTCCATTTGAAAAATCAAACACTGAAAAATAAGAGAGCACGACACTGTATGATTTCTAGAGCTGATATAGGGCAATTTGTTCAGCAGAGTGATGTAAGCTTCGTTATGATTGCATCATCCATGACTTCTAGGAATAACATGATGCAATTCCTATCATGTATGACGCAATACCAGATTCAGATTGCATCATTCATTGTTTTGTCTAAAAAGCAAGTACTGTCCAAACCCAGTCATAGATTTATTCGTAGATCCAATCAAAGATGTATTTTAGTCATTTCTGGTTTAAATTGAGATCCTTTATAACTCACTTATCCTCCGCCATTCCCAAGTCAAGGGTTGTATATACTGACCCAATAGCATATCTTGAAAACTAGAGCCAATCAACAATTTTAAGCATCATTTTCGTTCTCAGTGACCCAGAATTAGTAAAGTTTGACTACATTTATTTCAGAAGCATTTTCGCTGTAGAGCAGTGTTATAGGTAACTAAAAAAAAAAAAAAAAAAAAAAAAAAAGAAAAGGCACTGTGGTTACAGTCCTGTACTTTTGTTCAAGAGAAGCTGGTTTGGAAAACAAAAACAAAAAACAAAAAAAACCCACTATTATTTCTGAGTTATAACTCCCCAACATGAAAATCATATGATAATGACAAGCCAGCATAGAATCAGAAATATAGGGCTGGAAGGGACCTCAAGAAGTCATCTAGCCCATTCCTTTGCACTGAGGCAGGATAAAGTATGCCTAGAACATCCCTGACAGGTGGATTATGAGTGGGAGAAGCATGCTTTGCCAATCTTCTAGAACTATTAGAGGATGTTGGTGAAATACTTCTTAAAAGATAATCAGTTTACATAATTGATCTGAACTTTCAACAAGCTTTTAACCACAAGAGGCTATTAAGGAAAATATGAAGTCAAGTAACAAGTGTTTAAATACAATCATGTATAGGAAACTTAAGAGAAAGGAATGCAAGAAACCTACAGGCCTGTATCCTTTAAGACATTTGCATCAGCAAGTTAGCATAAGGCTTGAGGCCTATGAACTTTGAACAGATAACTTTACACAGATAAATGGCAGTGGGAGAGAGAGATGTAGTCCTTGGGAGGTGCCAAAATGATAGCCACTGGTGATGATGGGGAAGGTGACGGTGATGAGGAAGATGATGGCTAACAATCCAGGTTGTTCTACAGGAGATGGTGTGAGTATATGGATGTGCAGATGTACATTCTGTATTATCTCTGTCTACCTACTAAGCTGGGATGTTTGTGACAGTGCTAAATGTATTAACAAACTATATTTGTAAATATAAAAGAATTCCTATAGTGTGAGTGTGGCAACTGTGAGCATCAGGGTTCCCAACCAGATAATAATTTGAATAATACTGAGCCTGATCTTAGGACAAGAACCTGTCAACACTCTTACTGGGGATTCTTAAGTAATCAGTATAAATAATACATAATCTAAAGATCAGGCAATGGGGCAGACTGTCAAAAAACAGGGTAGACATCCCAAATTGGAGGCATGTTCTATAATTAGATTTCACTAGACCAGAAGCAAATGTCAACTCCTGGATCACTAAATCAGTCTTACGAGGGAGTCCCAGACAGTCCCCTTATATTCTCCAGTCTATCTTGCCACCCAGAGAAACTGAACTTTGTGATAAGAGGTTACTTCAAACAAAAATCACTCCATATCAGGTTGCTCCCAGTCCCAACAGACCAATCACTTATCCTACTGATATTCCAGATCTTACACAAAAGACAAAACTGGTAGCCACTTCCATAGTAAACTAACTTAAGGTTTATTAGTTAAGAAAAGGAAATGAGAATTGTTGACAAGTTAAAGCAGGTAAAATATATTAACAGGTGAATCACAGTTTGTAATTCCAAGTGGTGGCAATGATATAATAAACTGCCAGTTTCCCAGGGTAAGGGTACACACATTGTCTCTGGGGATACCTGCTTTGTATTTGATACACTTCCCTGTAAATTTCCAAACAGTCCAGAGATGAAGACTCTTTCCTTGTATTGATACTTATAGCTTCTTCTGACAAAAGCAATCTGACAGCGTCTCTACCCACAGGGGCTTTTCCTTTGATGATAGTGAGTGAGGAATGCACTTTGAGTCTTTGACCTTTGGTCATCTCGCACAATGGCCACTTGCTTTGAAATTAGCATTTTTCTGTTAAAGTTTTTCATTTGCATTTCATGAGGCTTCTTTCTTGTCTGATGGGTTATATAGTTACAGGGGTATTTACAATGTAAATGCTTGCTATTACATTATAACACAACAGAGATAAGTAAAAACAATGCATGTAACATCACTTTAGTTTTCAAAACCAAATATGCTCTTATGCATTTAACAATCACTTTCATCAACGCTAATACACAAGTGAATTGACCTGAATACACTCTAGTATGACATGATCTGCCAGTGTCACAGGTGACATCTAATGAAAATAAGAGAATAAATTTAAAACCAATAAAAGGAAATACTTTTTCACACAATCAATAATTTGCTTCTGGAACTCACTGCCATTCACTACCATTGCAGCCAGAGGTTTAGTAAGGTGTTAAAAAGCATTATATTTTTATATCAACATAGGCAGCCAGATAAATTGGGTTAAAAATGTGTAAGGGACATAATCCCTCTTGCTTAGAGGCATAAACTGACGGCTTGTTCCTAACTCCCTGTTATTTAGCAAATAGACAAGGCAAAGAATGGGAGAAAGATAGCACTATTATTCCCATTTTACTGATGGGAAACAGAAGGATTTAATGATTTTCCCAAGGTCTGTGGCAGAGCTGGGAACAGAATCAAGATCTTCTGAGGCACAGTCTTATTTTAACCACTAGCTCAAGTTTCCTCTCAATGTCACAATAAAGATGTATGTGCTTCCTAATCATACACTTTTCCCTTCCCTGTTCCCTTCACTCTCTCTCATATTTAATTTTGAAATTACTGTTTTAAATTTGATTTTTTTTTAATTGCAAATGTCAGTATGTGTTCTTTTGTAAGAAAAGTGAGGAAACAATATGTCTGGAATGTAAAAGAAATGGATTTCCTCTTAAATGTCATTTAAAGATACTTCTTGGAACATACCAACTACAAAGCATTATTTACAATAGGGAATGTACAGTCTGAGGAAAAACTGGACACCTTTGCCCAATACATATTTAAGTTTTACCCCAGTTTGACAATGGACTATCTTATTACTGATCAGCTATTTGTTCTAAATACTATATTAAGTAACAAGGATAATTTAGCCAACATGATCATAATTACACTAACATATGGGATGAAGAAAACATCCTGAAAGCAGCTAGTGGTGTTATCTATAAAGAAAACTAAATCCTGACTTCCTTTCCCTTTCTATACACTAGATGTAAAAAATCTGTACCTCAAGAGATAAATTGGTTTCGCAAGCACATAAACTGCTATTCTATTCCTAGCAAAGCTCTGGGTCATTCCTGATGAAAAAAAGCACATTTTTCTGGCCTATCAACTAAAAGGCCCTTTTTGGAGAATATTCAAACTAATGAGACAGGACCTGCCCCCCAAGCCCTCTCCCGCCCCCCCCCCCCCCACGCACACAAGTGCTCCTGAACATGAAGGGGAGTGATTTGGCTTTCTATTCTCTTGAGTTCTCTGAGTTTCCTTTATTTGTACTGCAGTAGGGTCCACTGGCCCAAACAGGATTTGGCCCCATTGTTCTGGACATGGCACAATCATAGACCTTTACCCAAACACTCCATGCAGAAAACTCTTTGCATCTATATGGAGCACCATTGATTTCAGTGAAGCCACATGGATTCAGCTACACAGAGCAGTTTGTAGGATACATGGCCATGAAATAAAATACAATGCTTGTCCTGCCCCTTCCCCCACTCCTCCCCAAAAAGACTTTACAATCTAAGATCCTGAGTATGCAAAGATGCATAAACTTGGTTTTATTTACCTGAATAGTCCCCTTAATTTCAATGGGACTGCACTGGTGCATGAGTCTTTGCAGGATCCACGCATAAATAAGAACAAGATGGAACCACTGGGTATAAAACCCAAAGAGGAAAAAGCCAGAAGTGATAAGAGTAGGAACACATGTCAGCAAATATTTGTACTTAAGTGTATTTTTTTCATATAAACAACCAAGAGATTAATAAATTATTATTAGTGAATTATAATTTCCCTTTTATTGATGCACCTTTTTTATGATTGTCAAACTCAGTCTTATAGTTTCCAGTAGCAAGGCACATACATGAAAATAACTTAATTCTCCTTTAAAAAAAAAAAAAAAGCTTTCATATGTGTGTTTGTGCTGCTTCTACTATATTTGTATTCTTATATTACAATTGTTCTATTGTATTAAACAAACACTGGTAATGTGGTTAACCTTTGGAATCTACAGATGTCAATTTACATTGTGCTTGTACTTGTTTATTTGCCTGTAATACTCTCTTCCTAAATAGACACCTATTACCTGCAATTGAAGCCAGAGGCGGAGCAAGCGCCCTCCGTACCCTCCGACCGGAGGGGGCCCCGCAAGGAAGGGGGCCCCTAAAAGTGGCAAAAAAATGTCAGGTATAACTAGATAAGTGACATTTATTGACGCTATTGCACAATCCATGTTGGTTTTACTGACAAAACCGTGAAGTCATCATGATACATCATAATGCTATTGGCTACATCAGTTGTCTGTCGGTCAGTTTTGAATTTTAGTTGGACCCATTCAAAGAATGTGTATTTGTGTTCATAATGGCGGTCGGCGGATAAATGTTATTAATTTCGTTGTTTAATATTTTATCGTTTGAAACTATTTGTTTCCAACGCAGAAACGTGCTTTGTGATGTCTAAGAGAACGTATAAGAGCGGAGCTAGTAAACGAAAGGCAGCAAAAGATGCCGAGAAGGAACTTGAGAAAATTCCAAAGTTGTTAACGTATTTTGTGCTGCAATCCAACGTACAGGTACAGGCACATGAAACGGACAGTGCTAGCAGCGACGAATCATATCCAGAAGTGCTTCAAGTGAGGTCGAAGGTGAAGCCAGTTGTTCTACCAAACAAACTGTGACAGATATTCCAGCTGCTGCCAGGAAAGAAGTATCTGAATCTGAACCACTGACTGATGATCCAGGAGATTGGCCGTCTATAATATCGGACAGGCAAGTTTGTGACATTGTTGCACGTGGCCCACCGCAGCAGAATGAAAGTTACGAATTTCCATTTAACGAGGAAAGACGGAGGTTCACAAGTACTCATTTCTATCGAACCATGGCAAATGGCGAGAAAATAAGACGTTCATTGTTAATGTACTCAGTTCAGAAAGATGCCATTTTTTGCTTTTGTTGTAAATTATTTGGCACTGGCAACATACCGCTATGTCGTGGAACATCTGCTTGGAAAGCACTGTCAAAAAGAATTCAGCAGCATGAAACAGGCAAAGGTCATCAAGACTGTATGGTGAAATGGTTTGACCTTCGGTCAGGCATAGTAAACCGTACATCTATTGACCAACTCGAGTTGCAGGCTTTTCTGAAAGAAAGAGATTTCTGGAAAAATGTTGTCAAACGCATGGTTGATGTCGTTATTTTCTTGTCCGAAAGAAACTTGGCATTTCGAGGAAGTAATGAAAAGCTCGGCGATCCTTCGAATGGCAACTTTTTGGGACTGTTTGAATTGCTTGCAAAGTATGATACTGTCCTCAGCGAACTTTTACAGAGGATTAAGAAGGCAGAGACATGTTCAGTACCTCAGTCCACAGATCCAAAACGAGCTGATTCAACTTGTTGCCAGTAACATTCAAGAGGCCAACATAGCGCAGCTTAAAAAAGCAAAATATTATTCAGTTATTTTGGACTGTACTTCCGACGTGTCACATGAAGAACAGATGTCTATGGTGTTACGCTTTGTTGAATGCAACGGTGAAGATGGTGTCAGTATTCGTGAAGCGTTTGTTGGTTTTCTTAATGTTCATGATACAACTGGCGAGGGCTTATTGGAAGCGTTTCTTGAAAAGGCAAACAACTTAGGAATAGACATTGCTGACATGAGAGGCCAAGCTTATGATAACAGCGCAAATATGAGAGGAAAGAATAAAGGAGTTCAAGCCCGCATGCTAGAAATAAATGACCGTGCCTTGTATGTACCATGTGGAGCTCACACTTGGAATCTTGTGATCTCAGACGCGGCAAAGTCATTGAAATATGCCGTTGACTTTTTCGGTCTGATTAACAGAATATACGTTATCTTTTCTTCTTCACCTTCACGTTGGGATATACTTCAAGAACATATGCCAATATCTGTTAAAGGGTTATTGGACACTCGTTGGGAGTCGAGAATTGATGCTGTGAAGCCATTGCGTTATCACCTTGAAGAATTGTGCAATGCTTTGTCATCTTTGCGAGAATATGAGCTCGAAAAGAAAGATGGCAATACAGCAACAGAAGCCGGTGCGCTTTTAGACCACGTTACTACGTGGCCTTTTGTTCTGACTGTGTACACGTGGTACGATATACTATTTCACGTCAATAAAACCAGCAAATTAATTCAGTCACCAGATGTGTCAATTGACGTACTGCAGGCAAAAGTCAGTGCTACAAAGAAGTTTTTGGAAGACTATCGAAATACAGGATATATCTCTGTGGTCACAAATGCACGTGAAATAGCAGAGCATATGGGTATTGAGCAGGTGTTTCCAGAAACCAGGGTGCGACGTAAGAAGAGAATGTTTGATTACGAATGTGCTGATGATTCGAATCGTCTTTCTGCCGAAGAAAAATTCAAATCGCAGTTCTTTCTTGTTCTCACTGATCAGGCCATATCTTCTGTTTCGTCACGATTTGACCAACTCATGGAGTGGTATAAGTTAGTTGGATTTCTGTACAATGCTAACAGCCTGAAGCAGCGTCACAGAGAAAATGAACTGGAGAATTACAGCAAAAATTTTGAAAGAAAAATGGGAGACATTGATGCCAATGAACTCATAATGGAATTGAATCGTTTTATTTATGTCATCGAGAAAGAGAGAGGACTTGTCATGGCAAACAATTTTTGAACGTACATATACAAGAACAGCCTTCAGGAGATATATCCGAATCTTTGAATTTGCATCAGAATTCTTCTGACCACACCAGTTACTGTCGCTGGTGCTGAAAGGAGCTTCAGCAGAATGAAACTGATCAAGAATATCCTGTGCTCAACCATGACAGATGACAGGCTTTCTGTGCTTGCAGTTATCTCAATTGAAAACAAGATTGCCAGATCTCTGGACTATGACACATTGATTAACCAATTTGCAGAGAACAAGGCTTGAAAGAAGCGCTTTGCGTAAATACGGAATACATGTACACTGTAGGCCTATGTATACATAATATGAACCCTGTATATTGTATAAATTAAATACCGCATTCCAGTTTCTGCATTGTAAGGGGCCCCGCCCGGACATATGTTCGGAGGGGGCCACGTTCTTTGTTGCTACGGCCCTGATTAAAGCGAATTCCAGTAGCATGAGAATGTAGAAAATTAGGACCACATTAAAATGGCAGCTGAAGGAATACAGGCTTAGATGCCAAGTGATATCAGAGAAGCACTCGGCTTATGGCACCTTTCTGGGGGCCCCAAACTCCTGAGGCCTGCCACTAGTCCTAGAGCACATCAGGGGCTGGATCACTGCCAGGATCCCCTCTACCAAACTGCCCCAAAACCTCTGGTGGGAGGTTGTGGAGGGCCAGTAAGGTGCCATAAAGTCATGTAAGTCCCACCGTTTAGCCCCTAGATGTACTAAGTACTATACTAATGAAGTGGGAGGTGACATAGGCTTAGGTTTAGGCATACTGAAATACATACAATAGAAGAATCCTCAGCTGCTGCCTTACGGCAGTTTTTAGTCCCCTTTACTCCACATTTATTAGAGTCCAAGGATCTAGCCCATAAACTCCCCCCTCCCCATGTAGACCCCAAAGTTGACATTCCTGCATATACCCCAGAATTTGACAGTACTGCAGTCGGCCATCTTGTGTGTTCAGCTACTGCCAGCTGAAAAACAAACATCACACAGCTAAGAATAATGTTAGGCCCTATGAGGCCAGGCCATGCAGCTGCATGTTTGCAGCTCTGGTAAACAGAATAGGAGGTTGAGACAAGAAGTTAAAGTACTGTCGAAATAGAAGGAATGTTTGGACAACTGAACTTGGTTTTAGGTGCCTCCGACATGTAAGTTTTATTGTTGTTATTACTAGAAATGCTTTGCTGATAAGAAGAATAATGAAATGTTATTGGCTGTTGCTAGAGAAATTAGGGGCTATTATGAGTTATGTGCTTTGTCTGGATAAAAAATTTAGTTAGAAAGTGTGCTTTGGAGCAGTCCAAGGAAGCTTTTCTCTGGACAAGGATTTGACACCTAAGTTCCCCACCAGTCAGACAGGAGGGTCCCCAGAAGCCTGGCTGTTGATTCCTCAAAACCATTTCAGACTTTTGGGGTAACTATAAATGCTTGGAATGTTCTGAACCTACTGCTACAACATACGTGCATGCTTGAAAACTAATTAAAAAATAGTTTTAGGCAAAAGCACTCTAGTTTATTAATCATGTATCAATGGATGAGTTGTGTCCCCATTGATCTGTTCCTGACACGGCCTGGAGAGAAGTAGTTAAGTTACCATTGCTTTGGGTTCTGAAAACCCTGGGTAACACCCCGTAGAGATTTCAAGTAACTCATTGATATCTAGTGGGATTTTTTTTGTATCCTACATGGGAAGAATAGGGCCTTCACGCTGCTTTTACATTTATGTTTGCTTTTTGGCCTTTTTGGCTTTTGACAATCTTACACCTCAAGGCTGCTGAACTGCACAGTGTCAAACGTATGTCACTTTGCTGGGCTACCACTGGGAACATGCTTTGTGTACAGAATAGAACCACTAAGAACATGCAAATTGAACATCCCCAGGAAGGTGTTCCCCCCCTCCCAAGCCACAAATAGATACCTTACCACACAAGGAATCTGTTTTCAGGTCCAATTTTAAATGTATACCTGCAGTGTCTGCATGCATTCTGAATTCTGCAAAGCCTGTTCTCCCACCCCTGCTCTAAACTCCTGTCTAGGAGGTACACTGCTTTGAGGAGGAGGATGTTCCTACAGCTGTCATGTACCAGGAAATAGCCAAAAACAATTCAGCACACAAGAGGCTGGTAATAAAAATGAAAAGGTTTGATTGATCCAATATTTCTGAGGGGGGAAGGGGAAAAAAAGTATTTGCCATTGTAAGGAGAAAAAATAAATTCCAGAAGAGGATGCATATGTTTCCTGATGTATATATTTGTGCAGAGCCCCGCAGGACCATCTTATCAATCTTAAGGCTGATTTCTCAGAGCATAGTGCACTAACAGCAATTTTGTACCCTGCAAAGATTAGAACCAGTTTCTAAGATAAGGCATCTCTTTGGGGATCCAGATGAAGGCAACTGCTTTCTTACCAGCACATTTGCAGGACATAAATAATTTGAAGAATACAGTAGAGGATAAGGAGATGTGAAAGAGTTAACAATACTCCAGATGCACTTTAATAGTCTCCGTGTTATCCTACCTTTTATAAATCCTGCTACACTATTTGTCTTGATAATCTCTTGCAGAAGTCAGTTCAAGAGGGTGACTATAGGAGGACATTTCCCTTGGTTCATTTTAAAATGTACTGCTTTTTAGTCATGAGTATCACCTTGTTTTCATAACAACATTAGCTAGAGCATAAAGCAGCATTTCATAATTCTTTACTATTGCCTTCATTATTTCATGTACCTTGATGAAAGTATTTTTTGAGAATTAATAAAAATGTGTTAAAGAAATGAACATTTTCACTGAATTTATTCTGTTTTATCCACCCTCGGCTCTATACAGTAATGAAGTTTTTAAATGATGGAATTATGAAATCTGATTCTTTTGCATGTCTCTGCAATGATTTATATTGTACAACATTCCTTAAAACCGATTATTTGAAGGTTGTACATATAAATACCGAATAAAACTTTTGAATGATCAGTATATAAAAATGCTTGGGCAATGTCCTGTGCACCAGTTCCACATTACACTATCCCTCTCCAAACCCATCTACATGTTAATAGTATTGAATGTATATAGGACCCAATCCTGCAAGCTGTTCTGCTCTAAAACTGGGGAGATAATAGACAATTGAAGAATTAAAATTAACATTTTGGTCTCTTTCAAAAGCACACTACAATTAATATTGTATAATACTATTATACAAGCTTTCAAGTTTATTGCACTTTCACAGTGACAATATGCTTTGTATATTTTTACATGTATTATCCTACAGATCTGCTATAGCTGTGCTAAGTTATAGCCCAAAGATTAAATAACTACTTTTGAATATGTTGTAAAGTTTGACAATTAAATGTAAGGGTGCCTGGCATTCCACAGAAAGTTACTCACAGTATTTTAAATAAAGTATATGGCCTGAATGCCACGTCTGTCCCTCATCACTCAAAATAAATGTGTGATTGTGTTATGTATTGTAAATACACCAGTTATGTGATATCCACTAAACAAATCTCATGTACATAAAGAATATGTTGAAGATATTTTTGCAATGTCAGCTGAAATGCTTCTGTTCCTACCAACTGTCCATTTAGACTGTTTAATGCTAATCAGAAAATTCTGACACATTCCTATAGAGTGTTTCATTGATTTCCTTCAAATCCTCCCTATTAGCCAAATCACCTTAGAGCTCCTAGTTCTCTAGAGCAATCATTTTTATAATCTCAGACAAAGAAAATTAAGACTTATTTTGCTAAAAGTTTGTTTGTCCCTGCTAACACAGCTTTTTCTATCAGAGCTGGTCATCCCATCTTTCCAATTAAACAATATAGAGAAGTAAAGTTTCCAGTTTGCATTTTATGACGTTTTACAAACACTTTATAGGAGAAAATATGGCAATTTTTTTTGGGTGGTTGAATGTGTCATTTTGGATCTCCTTAGTGTCTCTGGCTAATCAGAATAAACCTTTAAGCCTGTGCAGAAGTACTATAGATGTTCCTGCCTGTGAGACAAATGCTTCCTTTCCGTGAAAAGTCTCAGTAAATGTGTTTTCTGCAAGAATTGTCTTAGAAACACTAGGTGTACAGAATCCTTTCCACAATACTGCAGAGCCATGAATTTAAATGTCATCCAGTAGCACCACACTGAAAGTCAGAACGACTTACTTCCCAGCTTTGTTACTGACTTACTGTGTGACATTGGCAAATGACCAACGTCTCTCTATGCCTCAGTTTCCCTATATATAAGGTGATATTTACTTTACTATATTTGAAGATCTATAAACGAAAAGCACTAAGTAGAATTACTACAACAAACCACAAACTTCAGAAGCCATAATGGCCAACGTACCTCAGTCGCTACAAACTACAAATCTATTGACTGCACTAGAGCTGGGTAAAAATTTTCAAACAAAACTCCCTCCATCCTCTCCCCTCAAAAAATGCAGACTTGGGCCAACAAACATTTTGAAAATTGTCAAATTTCCTGAATATTTTTTTTTAATTAAAAACAAGAATGTTTCATTTTGATTTTTTAAACAATATGTTTTAATTTGATTTTAAATGACTTTTTAACCATACTTCAGTTTTAATAAAAGTTTTGAAAAAAGATAAATTGAAAATGAAAAAAAAAATTGTTTTGTTTGACCCAAACCAAAAACTTTCTGACTTTCATTCCACTAAACAGCTATTCTGTTTGTTGATTCTGAACCCAAAACAAAACAAAAAACTGATTTGCACAGCATCCACAAACTCCCCACTTATACCTCTGCAGAGGATGCATGGGCAGAGCATTTTTCCATGGCACACAAGAGGTGTCCAGCCTAAGCACAAGGGCTTTTCACAGCCTGCTCCCAACCTGTGCATAGCAGAAGTGTGCCTACAGAAGACTTTGGGTCTTAAAAAAATCTTGGTTTGAATGAAATCTGTGGTTGTACATGGGATTGTTTATTTTTAAGTGACAGCGTCACTGCAATCTATGAATATCTTTTACTTATCTGCACCTCAAAAAGGCTAAGATTTGGTCCAACCATACAGAAAAAGTTAATCCCAAGTATTTTCACCAATTTTTAGCTATTTTTGTAACCAGTTTTGCTCTGTCTAGATAAAAATCTCTTTTCCTCTTGTAGTCAGTGGTAAAGCAATTCTCTCAAATAACCAGCTAGTATGTCAGCAACCAGGGCCGGCTCCAGCATTTCTGCCGCCCCAAGCAAAAAAAAAAAAAAGAAAGAAAAAAAAAAGCCGTGGTTGGCGGCGGCAGTTCAATGCCAGGTCCTTCGCTCCTAGAGGGAGTGAGGGACCTGCCGCCCCCGAATTGCCGCAGGTGCCGCCCCTCTCCCTTGGCCGCCCCAAGCGCCTGCTTGTTAAGCTGGTGCCTGGAGCCGGCCCTGTCAGCAGCTATAAAAAGGGAAGGTTGCTACACAGCATGTGGATCACAATAGTTTCAGTTTCAATTAGTTTTGAGCAAAAGCAGTCATATATTTTTACAAGATTGCAAGTGTAAAGTTTCCCTGCTTGTCTAACAACAATTTGGGGTTGGTGGAATAAATGGCACCTTTCCAAAGAGAAGCCACTATCTGCTAGAGTATATCATCCTCATTCCAGTTATTCAGCATACAATAGATTCCTTTGACTCTACTGAAGATGCAATCAGCATTTCTTTGTATTCAGAGTTAGAGAGTCCTGTGTCTGACAGTGGCAGCAGGTAGTTGTAAGTTAAAGTACCGATCAGGAAAAGTAAGGAGGATAATCCTTTGGCTTTATCATGTTTTGCTTTAGCAGTCTGTTAGCAAGAAATACACAAGATTTGATACCTTCATGGGTCAAAGTTTGGCACCGTATTCTTATGGTGCAATCCAATAACCATTGGCATCAGTGCAAATCCAGTGAAGCCAATGGATTTAGCTTTTGGTGCTTCACCCAATGAATAGATGATTATGACCAACAGGAAAGTAATGTTCTCAGAAGAGTACAACAGCAAAAGAGTTCAAGATTCTCACTGAAGACACTTCAATTCAACATTGTTAGCAACAGTGAATTCCTCGGTGCAACCATAAAATTCCTTCTCCTGAGTGAGACTTCTTTTAAAACTTAGACAAAGTGAAAAAAGTCCTTCACCAGACATCTATATTCTGTACTCCTATTTTGGCAAGGTTGCTGTTTTATGATGGAGCCTTGAGGGGGTGGGAGGAAGGGTTGGTTGGGTTTGGGTTTTTTTGGTTGTTTTTAATTTTTACATCTGTTTTTCCAGTTAAGGGACTCAATTTTTTAGAACATATAGCACTGGTACTCTACCTGGATTAATTAGGGAGTAGAACTACATTATTCATAACATAATTTATTCAGTGACTTTTGACTCTCTCTCTCTCTCTCTCCACAAAATGCCCATCAAAGGATGAATATTCTCTTACATTTTTGTTTTTCAAAATGATTCACCAAAAGGTTTTCTGAATAATTTTTGGCCAGTAGCTCATTTGGGAGTAGTTCACTTTGAATATTCAATGTTTGAAACTTAAGTTGTTTTGATTAGACAGACAGAATCTGATTCAGGAAGGCATCCATATTCTGGAAGGAAGTTTAACTTCAAGCATGTGCTTTAGTCCCAAAGAAGCAAATAAGCTTTAAGTATGCACTTCAGTGCTTTCCTGAATCAGGGTCATGGACCGTATGACATATTTATGGTCCTGACATAACTGTTATGCAATGGAGCTTGACAAAATATTTCTGAATTTCAATTTTGCAATAATGTTTTAATTGAAATTTTGAAATCTGATAAACAAATAGAAAAACGTTTGAGATTTTTTTCCTGTTTATCCACCAGCTAGGCAGCCAGTTTAACATTACATTTAAAAAGTTTGGTGAATTTGTCAAAGTTTTAAATTTCAGCCAAAAAAAATCTTCAATGAATAAAAAGCCAGATGGAATAAGCTGTTGAACACATTTTTGTGATTTCCTTTTTTTTTTTACAGTAGCATTTCTCAATAGTCTGTCTTGTGTTTGTACAGTGCCTAGCACAATGGGGGTCCTATTCCTCAACTAGAGCTCATAGGGGCTATGATAATAGAGATAACAATAAGTACCTCAGTAGACTAGTAGAAGGCCCCAAATATCACCTGGTTTTGAATCACTGATGAGAAGCAATTCTCACAACTGTTATTCAGCATTTCCCAGTAGATTTGCTATGTTACAATCTACTAAAGGGAAATTTGCCCTCAAAGGCTTACTGCACCAGTGAAACAAAGAATATGAGAACACACATAAGCCTTCTAAGCATGGACCATTCTGACAATGAATCGTTACAAGTGACTCAAACACAAAGCTGGCAACCTCCATGCACTTTAACTCACATATTTTCTGAAGTATCCAAAAATATACGGTACATGCCAACTGATCTGACACAGACAAAAAAAGCAGCACCAGCATTCTCTCTCCCTTGCTGCAGGCTGCTAGATGTGATAGTTGTGTTTGAAAATGATTGGCACAACCCCTAATGCACGATGAGGTACACCTAATCTTTCATTTGACAGCTATTCCACATGTCAGGTCTGAGGTGTAGAGTATCACCATCACCTTGTTTAACAGCCACTCTTTTCTATTGCTCTGCATGAATTCATGCATGTCATGGGACTGCACAAGCCAAAGTATCTGAGGTAAATGCAAAAACAAAGGAAATATCAGTAGATCTGTAGTGCCAGTTCTTCAGCTGGCATCAAGTGATACATCTCTATTGGCTTCAGTGGAGCTTTGCTGATTTATTCCATTTCTGTAACCTATGAATAAAGATAGTTTTAATTGTGTGTATATAGTGCAATAAATAAAACCTGGAGTGCAGAGAAAAGCACATAGCATAGATTTGTGGGAATTCTTTTCTGCCTGTGAGGAACCAGGACAATACCTGGATTTAGCTATAGAATTTGGGTGTGGTGTTTGCCATCTCAACATCTTGCCTGATGAACTGCTTTCCTAACTGTCCACACGCACATTGCACGTAGAAACTTGAACAGAGAGGATAGAAAGTGTAAAGAGAGTAGAGAAGTGGGCAGTTTCCCCAGCCAGGAAAGAGAACTAAAGCTTCAGACATTCATTTCTAATGTCCTTTCCACAGGCCTTGTTTTAGTTGTGCGCAGAACAATCACAAGACAAACAAATCAATTGAAAAACGATGGCAATTAATTCCCCTAGGCAGTTCCTGCTTCAACCAGACAGGACAGAAGAGAAAAACACCTCTTCCTCTTAGTCAGTGCTTAATTTGTGCCATGGCTTTCCAGGGTTGAGCCCAGTCACTTCCAGGCTTGGTAGTTCATAGCCCTGATACCTCTGGGCTTGCCGCATCAGTTATGAATGTAAAAAAAAAAAAAAAAAATTGCTTGAACCCTGACACATAATTGCTTGAGCCCGGTGTGACGTTATTGACATAAACTGGGACCATATAGATCATTGTTGCAACCAAGGTCCTGTAGTGGCACCCAAATCTTGTATAAAGGGGGTCAAATGGGGTGTCTAGGACAAGGTTATGGTTTACTGGTTATGATTATGCTGTCTATATGTATGTATCAGTTTTGTAGTCGAAGTTATGAATATTGGCTCTATACTGTCTGTATGGCAAACTTATGCTATGCTTCTGGGTGACATCCCAGACAAGCTGAGATTAGCTCTGCCTAGCCTGCTTGATGGCCCATTAAGGACCATCAGCTATACAATGGACCCATTGAGAGAAGGCAGATACGCCTTGTACCTCAGCAAAGTATGCAGGGACTGGCCCATGTGACTCCAGACTCCATTTTGGCTGTAATTTTCCACAGTAAGAACAAAGAGGTGATCTTACACCTGGAAAAGACTATATAAGGCTGATGCCTGATCTCCATCTGGTCTTCAATCCTGCTTCTTACCTCTGGAGGGACTTTGCTACAAACTGAAGCTCTGAACAAAGGACTGAATGACCCATCCCAGCTGGGGATGTATTCCAGAGACTTGATTTGAACCTGCAGTTTATTCCATCGCTGCTGCAAGCCTGAACCAAGAACTTTGCCATTACTGTATGTAATTGATTCCATTTAACCAATTCTAACTCTCATCTCTATCTTTTTCCTTTTATGAATAAACCTTTAGATTTTAGATTCTAAAGGATTGGCAGTAGCGTGATTTGTGGGTAAGGTCTGACTTGTACATTGACCTGGGTCTGGGGCTTGGTCCTTTGGGATCAGGAGAACCTTTTTCTTTTACTGGGGTATTGGTTTTTATAACCATTTGTCCCCATAACGTGTGGCACTGGTGGTAATACTGGGAAACTGGAGTGTCTAAGGAGATTGCTTGTGAGACTTGCGGTTAGCCAGTGGGGTGAGACCGAAGTCTTAGTCTGGCTGGTTTGGTTTGCCTTAGAGGTGGAAAAACCCCAGCCTTGGGCTGTAACGGCCCTATTTGAGCAATTTGTCCTGAGTTGGCACTCTCAGTTGGGTTCCGCCAGAACCGCATTGTCACACCCGGGCACCTATTTCATTACAAATTAAGCACTGCTCTTAGTCCCCTTTGTCCCAGCTTTCCCTTCCTGTTATACTCCCTCCCAAGCATCTGTGTGACAGACAGAGACATCTTAATCCTTTGTAGATTGCAGTATCCTTGACTTGTCACAGTGGTCCAGAGCTACAAAAGGAATTAGGCACTTAAGTCCCAGATTTAGGTGTCTAAATTCCCATTTTAGGGACCATTGCAATCTATAAAATCCCCATATGGCTGCTACCTAACCCTGTAAGTGTTTAAATTCACTAGGCGCCCCATGGGTGGCAGGTGGAGCCCCCTTTCGGAGAGGTTAGCCTCCAGTTCCACCCTTTCTGTGCCCCCCCACACCCAGAGCCCCGAGATCCCCTGTCTCCCCTTGGCTAGAGGAGCCCCAGGCCAACCAAAGCCAGAGTCCCCCCACACACACACCTGCCCAGAGGAGCCCTGGGCCATCTGCAGCTGCGCCTCCCCTCCCCAGACCTGAAGCCACCCCGGGGAAAAGCATCTCATCCTGAAGAAGTTTTGATATGCCCCATGCAGGTTCTGGGGTGACTGGGGTGACTGATGCAGGTTCTGGGGTGACTATTTGCTACTCAGCTTCCTGGGTTCATCAGTAATCTCTCTGGAGTCCAGGGAGATTACTGATGAACCTAGGAAGCTAAATAGCACATACTGCCTCCTCAGCCATCCCGGAACCTGCATGGGGCATATTAAACAAAAACTTCCTCCACCAAACCCCTCAACTGGGGGTCCAGCATCGGTAGCAGCACCAGGGGAGACTGAGCGACCCCTGGCCTATTATAACTGCTGCCCATAAGGTTCCTACATTTTCACTGTAAAAGTCTCCTAGGCACCTAAGTTTCTGTCTCTAAGCATGTGCACTGCTGCCTCAGTCTAGGTGATTGGATGCCGAAGCCACTGTGATGCATGGCTAGAAAGAGTAAAACATCCTGCAAAATAAATAACCCTCAAAAGACATGTGGGGAAATAATGTTTGTGTTTTTGTGTATTTACATATGTATGAGTAGGGTGAACAATGTAATCAACAGTCCCTGTCTATGCTGTATTCTGATAATTCAGAGATCAAAAGAACAACCTATCAAGTAAACAAATTGTAAACACGGGGATATCTCAGTATTCATCTCTCTTTGAAATGTACAGTGAATGGTGGAGGAACAAGCAAATGACCTTATGTTAATCCGTATAGCTAAGTACAGATGCTGGACCTCCTTCAAAGTCATCCTAATTACCTTTTGTTCCCTGAGGAATTCCAACCCATCAAAAGACATGAAATTGTATAAAAGATCATTGGGTCCTGATTCTGTCATCTCAGATCTACTTAGGCTTCGTCAGGGGAAGTTTGACTCACAAGACTGAGGTCCCAGTTATGCTGGTACATCCTGAATATGAGATCTGGATAATGGACTCTGACCTATGAACTGAATTCTAAAGGAATTCTTTCCAACTACAAAGCTCACCATCTCTGCTGTGAATCAGAACCCCAATGAATTGTACTTATGTCTGTCTGTATATTGATCTTTTAACCATACTCTCTCTCTTTTGTTTTTTAATACATTTTAATTTAGTTAATAAGAATTGGCTGTAGCGTGTATTTGGGTAAGATCTGAAACACTGATTAACCTGGGAGGTAATGGGTCTGATCCTTTGAGATTGGTAGAACCTTTTCTTTTATATGATGAAATAAGATCTACGGAAATTTTCATTATATTTGACGTGGGTACCTGGATGAAGGCCTGAGGCTGGATCACTTTAAGGGAACTGTGTTGTTCGGACTTCTGAGTAACCAGTGAGGTAATAAAGAAGCTGTTTTATGCTGGCTTGGTGAATCTAAGTATTGGAATACCCTCCAGCTTTGGGGGGAGTTGGCTGCCCCATTCTTTGCAGTTCACCCTAATTGAGTGACCATAGCTGGCTCCCCACTAGGACCCCGGTCACAGCCACCAAGTGAAGATAAGTGGGGAAACACTTATCTGTGAGGCTTGATCTGATAGGCTTAAACTACTTCCACTGGATTAGGGCCCATTCAAAATCCATCCATCCAGAGGACCACCAACACAGCCTCCTGTGTATAGTTTAGCCCAGTGGGTAATACACTCACTTAGGATGTGGGAGACCAGGTTTCATTCCCCTTCTACCAGCTAGAAATGAGGATTTGAATAGTTGTCTCCCACTTTGGAGGCTGCCCTAACCAGCTCTACAATCTTTCTCTCTCTCTGCCCTAATGACTGGTTAAGTACTGATCCAAAGTGGAACAGCTTCAACAGGAGAGACTGAAGGAGCCCCACCTCAGAATATCCCGTTACTCAGTGGATCAAGCATTCTCCTGAGCTGTGTGGAAAATTCCTGTTCAAGTCCTTCCCTTCTCTGCTTGATGGGGAGGAATTGATGCCAGTTGAGTGGTCTAACTAGTGGGCTAAAAGTTATAAGGGAGTTGGCAGCCCCTCCTCATCCAGTATTTCTTGCTAGAACAGTTTAGGCACCAAAGCTACCACACTCCAGGAGAGAGGATCACCAAGATAGGTAACTTCCTGAAGCCAGGAGCTAAGTGCCTAAATCCCTAAGCGGGGTGGACTTAGAACTCACTCCTCTCATCAGCATCTTCTCTTGGTTAATTTAGGTGGCTCCCTGCCTAGCATCCTGGATTCTGTGGATCCCATTTTGAGGCACCTGTCTCAGAGAGCCTAGGAGCCTAACCCAGGGTTTTTGAATTCCAGTGATTTTCAAGGTGCCTAAAATTAGCCTTTGAAATACCTAACTTTCTTCATGGATCCTGGACAGTGTTCTTAACTATGCTGTGTTCTCATCTCTCTCAATGTAACATTGTTACTATTTTTTTGAACTAAGAACCTGCTATAAAAATATCTTCCCTTCTTTCTACCATGAGGATCAAATAAAAGGAGGGATTTAAAGTAATCCTCATCCAAGGTTCAGGACAAGTTATTGGTAGCAAGCAAATGTGAGAGTCAGACTGCAATGTAATTATTAAATAACATCAATATCTATTCACACAAGCAAGTTTGTGTTTGCAAGAATTACTTGCTGAATAATAATCCTGTCCAACAATATCAAAGAAATAAATTAGTAACAATCTAAGCCTGTTTGTGGATAATCTATAAGGTTTCATCTAATAATGATTCCTTGCAAATTGTTCATCTAGGACTTGTGGTTAACTTTCAAGCATTTGCAAGGGACCAGGCCTGCAGTCCCTGCTCAGGTTAAATTACCATTGACTTCAAAGAGGTTTGCCTGCATTAAATTCAGGTCCAAAATTCAGAGACTGATTACATCCTTAAATACATACTAAACCATTAGCCCATTTTAATTAGGAAGCTCCTCAGCAACTGTTTATTTCACATTATTGTTTTCCTTGATAAGCATTGCATAAGGCCATGAACCACATACAGGGTGAACTTTCAATGTGGTGTATATGGTTTTAGTCATATGGGATCCCATTGACTAATCTCACACACATTGCTAAACCAATGCATATCTCTCCTGAAAATGTACCCCTAAGAATGCTTTTGGTTTTTATGGTATCTGTAGGCTGCTGTAAGGAAATCTCTTATTGGGGTTAGATACATTATCTGTCTGATATATGTAATAAAAGCTGATCAAAATAATGAAAATTGCATTATCATTTGGAATAATTTCTGATATGTTTTGCATCATTAAAAATTAGTGGTACCGTTTATTACATAAAGAATATAGTGTTAGAGAAGGAAAGATATGTTAGAGAAATGGTAATAAGTTGTGTTAGTTAACTATATATATGCACTAATTAATTAATATTATATATAGTATAAGAAACTATAAAGGAATTTTTGCATGTATTTCTGCAGATACAGCACTTTGGATTTTGCTAAGAAAGTTTGTAAATCAGAAACCTAGTTTGTGTGTCTTATCTGTAAAATCCTTGGCCAGTGTAAATAGCAGGGTGAAGCAGAGTGTTAAGAGGGAATTATTAGCTTCAGGTACACCCCTTTCCCCCAAAGAAGACATGCTAACAAGAAACCCAAAGCCACAAAACCAGACCAGTAAGAAGAATACCAATTATTGTAAGATGAGAACTGGATGGAGCCAGTGGGGATGACAGAAGTAGACAGATAAAAGTAAGTTTTAGAAGATAAGCAAAACTGTATTAGTTTATGTTAGTTATTAAGATTTATGCTTGAGACTGTTTATAAATTAGGGGTTAGGTAGACTAGATAGGTACACAGATGAGTTAACTTGGTAAACTGTGTCTGTGCAAAGTTATGGAACTGCGGATAAAAGATAGATGATTAACAATAACAGTGGAGAAGACACAAGGCAAACACACCAGAGACCAGAGATTTGAAAAGAGTCACCCTGTCCCCAGCAGAGATTTCTTGATGAAACTACTTTTCTTGCCTTTTCTGTTTTTGCATGAATATATAATTCATGTGTGATAATAGCATTATCTAAAAATTAAAATGTACATAATAAATGTAAGCGGGGGAATGGTCCCGCTATTGTGGGGAACTTTCCTGGCTTCTGCACTACCCCGGTGAAGTGGGCTAGTGAAAGGATCCGAGTCCTCGCCCCCACTTCCTTTACCCAGAGGCCTCCCTGCCCTTGAGGACTCCCCTTCCACTCTCCTGTCTGGCAGAGTCCTCGTAAACCCCGACAAGGCTGGGCCCAGGATTCCTGGGGGGCTCAACCCCCAACCCTGCTGTGGTCACCCAGGACAGGGGCTAGGGTGTCCCCACTCCGGGGTACTCTCTCTGCACTGGGCACCTCCCTGACCCACTGATCATTTCATACAATTTAAAGCAAATACAAGTTGTTTAATTAACAATTAATTTTAAAAAAGAATAAGGAAAAATGGGAAAGGTTAAAGGAAAACACATCATCCTGCTCTGTGGCAGGGAACATCACAACCAGTGTCTCTGGAACGTCAGGGCAGTTCAGTCTGTTCCTTGTAGGTACCAGGCTCCTTCTCAGGCCCTGGCTGTGCTGCAGAGACGCTGTGGGTTGGACACTTGCTCTGGCGGTGGCTACACGCTCTCAGGCTCTAGGTGGCAGGACCCTTTTTCCCAACGTCGCCCCCACCCGGTCGGGGTTATGATCCCCGCTCCAAGTCTGGCCTGCAAGGCCTCTTGGCTGAGGCGTCTCCCTGTGCCGGGCCCACTGCCCAGGGTCCCCCTCACTCTCCCCAGCTGCTCACCGCACTCGGACTGCACACGGCTCCGGACTGCCCCAGCCCCAGCTCCGGACTGCTCCAGCCCCGGCTCCAGCTCCACTCTGCCTCAGCACGGCGGCTGCTGCTGCTGCTACTGCTGCTCTGCCTTCAGCTCCCTGGGCTGCTTCTCTGGCTCTGGTTGCTACAGCTCTGCTCCCAGGACAGGTCGGCTCTGCAGGCTGCTTCTGTGACTCTGCTCCCAGCTCTGACCTGCTTCCTGGCTGCTTGTCTGGCCCCTCTGGCTCTGGTTGCTACAGCTCTCCGCCCAGGGCAGGTCTGCTCTCTCTGGGCTGTGCTCTGGCTTTGGGGCTGCAGCTCTGCTTCCAGCAACTTAGCTTGAACCCCTGCTCTCTCCTTAGCTCGGCCCCACTCTGTCTGACCCAGGCAATTCCAGTTCACATGGAGGACGGGACCCCCCCTGGCCTCCTGACTCTCTGATTAACCTGCCCGCCCTGTCAATCAGGCTGATCTGGAGCACTGGCCTCTCCCCATTGTTCCTGGGGACTGTCAGTCTCAGGCTCCTGATTTGCCATCGACCCTTCCCCTTTTAGTGTTAAGTATCAGGGGGTAGCCGTGTTAGTCTGTATCTACAAAAACAACAAGGAGTCTGGTGGCACCTTAAAGACTAACAGATTTATTTGGGCATAAGCTTTCGTGAGTAAAAGCCTCACTTCTTCGGATGCATAGAGTGAAAGTTACAGATGCAGGCATTATATACTGACACATGGAGAGCAGGGAGTTACTTCGCAAGTGGAGAACCAGTGTTGACAGGGCCAATTCAATCAGGGTGGATGTAGTCCACTCCCAATAATAGATGAGGAGGTGTCAATTCCAGGAGAGGAAAAGCTGCTTCTGTAATGAGCCAGCCACTCCCAGTCCCTATTCAAGCCCAGATTAATGGTGTTGAATTTGCAAATGAATTTTAGTTCTGCTGTTTCTCTTTGAAGTCTGTTTCTGAAGTTTTTTTGTTCAATGATAGTGACTTTTAAATCTGTAATAGAATGACCAGGGAGATTGAAGTGTTCACTTACTGGCTTATGTATGTTGCCATTCCTGATGTCCGATTTGTGTCCATTTATTCTTTTGCGGAGGGACTGTCCGGTTTGGCCAATGTACATGGCAGAGGGGCATTGCTGGCACATGGTGGCATATATAACATTAGTGGATGTGCAGGTGAATGAGCCCTTGATGGTGTGGCTGATGTGGTTGGGTCCTCTGATGCTGTTGCCAGAGTAGATATGGGGACAGAGTAGGCAATGAGGTTTGCTACAGGGATAGGTTCCTGGGTTGGTGTTTCTGTGGTGTGGTGTGTAGTTGCTGGTGAGTATTTGCTTCAGATTGGGGGGTTGTCTGTAAGCGAGGACTGGCCTGCCTCCCAAGGTCTGTGAGAGTGAGGGATCATTTTCCAGGATAGGTTGTAGATCGTGGATAATGCGCTGGAGAGGTTTTAGCTGGGGGCTATATGTGATGGCCAGTGGTGTTCTGTTATTGTCCTTGTTGGGCCTGTCCTGTAGTAGGTGATTTCTGGGTACCCGTCTTGCTCTGTCAATCTGTTTCCTCACTTCCCCAGGTGGATATTGTAGTTTTACGAATGCTTGATAAAGATCTTGTAGGTGTTTGTCTCTGTCTGAGGGGTTGGAGCAAATTCGGTTGTATCTTAGGGATTGGCTGTAGACAATGGATCGTGTGATGTGTCTTGGATGGAAGCTGGAGGCATGTAGATACGTATAGCGGTCAGTAAGTTTCCGGTATAGGGTGGTGTTTATGTGACCATCACTTATTTGTACTGTAGTGTCCAGGAAGTGGATCTCTTGTGTGGACTGGTCCAGGCTGAGGTTGATGGTGGGGTGGAAATTGTTGAAGTCCGGGTGGAATTCTTCAAGGGCCTCCTTTCCGTGGGTCCATATGATGAAGATGTCATCAATGTAGCGCAAGTAGAGGAGGGGCACTAGGGGACGAGAGCTGAGGAAGCGTTGTTCTAAGTCAGCCATAAAAATGTTGGCATACTGTGGGGCCATGCGGGTACCCATAGCAGTGCCACTGACTTGAAGGTATAAGTTGTCCCCAAATCTGAAGTGGTTGTGGGTGAGGACAAAGTCACAAAGCTCAGCCACTAGGCTTGCTGTGGCCTCATCAGGGATACTGTTCCTGACAGCTTGTAGTCCATCCTCATGTGGAATATTGGTGTAAAGTGCTTCTACATCCATGGTGGCCAGGATGGTGTTTTCAGGAAGAACATGAATGCATTGTAGTTTCCTCAGGAAGTCGGTGGTGTCTTGAAGATAGCTGGGAGTGCTGGTAGCATAGGGTCTGAGGAGAGAGTCCAAATAGCCAGATAATCCTGCTGTAAGAGTGCCAATGTCTGAGATGATGGGGCGTCCAGGGTTTCCGGGTTTATGGATCTTGGGTAGCAGATAGAATACCCCTGGTCGGGGTTCTGGGGGTGTGTCCATGTAGATTTGTTCCCGTACTGTAGCTGGGAATTTCTTGAGCAGATGGTGTAGTTTCTTTTGGTATTCCTCAGTGGGATCAGAGGATAGCGGCCTGTAGAATGTGGTCTTGGAGAGTTGCCTGGCAGCCTCCTGTTCATAATCCGACCTGTTCATTATGACTACAGCACCTCCTTTGTCAGCCCCTTTGATGATAATGTCAGAGTTGTTTCTGAGGCTGTGGATGGCATTGCGTTCTGTATGGCTGAGGTTATGGGACAAGTGATGTTGTTTGTCCACAATTTCAGCCTGTGCACGTCTGCGGAAACACTCTATGTAGAGGTCCAGTCTGTCATTTCGACCGTCAGGAGGAGTCCACGCAGAGTTCTTCTTCTTGTAGTGTTGGTAGGAGGGTTCCTGTGGGTCAGTGCACTGTTCAGTGGTGCGTTGAAAATATTCCTTGAGTCGGAGACGACGAAAGTAGGCTTCCAGATCACCGCAGTGTCCTTTTAGTGTTGTGAGCTAGCCAACCAAAACACCCCCACTGAATGTTAGTAAGGAGGCAACAGTCCCCTTACATAAAGGCTAAAAAACTGTTTGACCCTAACTTGAATTAGATCTCATTTTTCACCCAGCAGATCACTTTATGATTAAGGTACTTCATTGGGCTATAGAAATCCTGGTTTCTACTCCCAGCTTTGACACAGAGTTCCTGTGTGACTTTGAGCAAGTTATTTATTTCAGGGGGAGTTTAAGTGACTAACCTGCTTAGGTGCTTTTGAAAATCCAACTAAGCATCTGTCTGCATCTTTAGGCGTGTAAATACCATTGAAAATCTGACCCATAATGTCTTGTGTCTCAGTTTATGAGGCTAAATCCATAAATACCAGAGAGGTGCTCAGATATATGTCCTTCATCGCTGTCATAAGTACCTAAATAGATTAGAGAATGACATTGTCATTAACTAATCAAATGAATAAGGACACAGTCCAGTTATTTCCAAATTACAAAATAGCAGTACTTCTTGCTAGCACATTATTATAGCTCCTTAAATGATAAAATACCGTATGTCTTAAAAATCAATGTCAGGTTAAAAGAAGAATAAAAGTATTAGTGCCTGTGAAATACTGCAGTGCAATCTTATTGTGTATATGATTGGTTTTGACAGTTCTGTGGGTTCAGGAGAAAAGGCTGAAACTGTCTTTCACTGCTAAAAGTCTTTGTTGCTAGACACAATATGCAATGACTGAACAAAGCAAAAATAGCTGGCAAGTTATTTTTCCCCAGCACTACAAGTGGACCTGAAGGTTTATGTAAGATGTTGCCATTGCAAAGTATTTTTAAAATTTCCTAAAATAGTTAATCCATTGATTTGAGATTTAAATCAATCAATAAAAAGCCCTACCAAAGTGGTGAAGTTCAAGGTCTGGAGCAGGAGTTAGCAACCTTTGTAGTTCAAATCATTTTAATTATCTCACAAACAAGAGAATGGCCGAAACACACCCGGACATTGGACAAAGCTTGGATATCAATGCAGATCCAGCCTTTATTGTTAATCCTTATATCTGTAGTAGCCATTTCTTGGGTTTGAACTTTTATGAAGTTCCAATCAGGATCTGAGCTCTGCAGTTTAGGCCTATGTCTAATCCCAAACACAAACTTTAGGCTTCTCTGCATTCCCTTCTCTCTTTTTTTCCCCCCGTTGTCTCAATTCTCTGCCCTATTTCCATTGGCTTTCTTTTTTTTTTGGTCCTTATTCCAGTTGGCTCCTTTATCAATCATTTTCAACCAGATGTCCTGCTTAAATGTGATGTCTGCATATGTATTACAGAGCAAAATTTGGTCCTTGTTTATTAAATGTGTATGTTCACAAAAGCAAGGATAATTGCCTGCTGGGGTCAAGAATAATTTTTTCCTCTTGTACACAGACTTGCACCATTGTCTGGGTGAACAATCGGGGGAGGCAGAGTTTCCTCTTGCTATAATGCCTTAGACATAGACCAGGGGTCGGCAACCTTTGGCACACGGCTCACCAGGATAAGCACCCTGGCGGGCCGGGCCAGTTTATTTACCCGCTGACGCAGCAGTTTCAGCCGATCATGGCCCCCACTGGACGTCCCAGGCCAATGGGGCGGCGGGAAGCCGTGGCCAGCACATCCCTCGCCCGTGCCGCTTCCCGCCGCCCCTATTGGCCTGGGACGGCGAACCGCGGCCAGTGGGGGCCACGATTGGCCAAACCTGCCGCGTCAGCGGGTAAATAAACTGGCCCGGCCCGCCAGGCTTACCCTGGCGAGCTGCGTGCCAAAGGTTGCCGACCCCTGACAAAGACTAATGTTAGAAATTAGATAGACTAGATAGGCCAGTGCTCTACACAAATATAATAATGTAAAAGATGAAAAAAATCAGTATACACAATATAAATATAGAAAAAAACATCTATTTTAATGCTACTGTTACAGGACAAGTCTACATTACAGTTCTACATTGGTACAGCTGCACTCATGCTCATGTATTGCATCTGGTGAAGATGCATTATGCCAACGGGAGAGTGTTCTCCTGTCAACATAATTACGCCACCTCCATGAGAGGTGGAAGCTATGTCAGCAGGAGAGCGACTCCCACCAACATAGCGCTGGTGTGGATAGCACTTAAGTCAATGTAACTTGTGTTGCTTGGGGGGGTGTCTTTTTCACACCCCTAAGCAATGTAACTTACATCAACTTAAGCGGTAGTGTAGACCAGCCAGCCCAAAGCGTGACTATAGAAGGGATCCACTTGTTCTGTGTGTGATTTGCCACTTTTTCTTTACACATCCTTCTTACTAAAAACAATTGGCATCATTGCTGCAAGACCAGACCCTAAATCAGGGATCGGCAACCCTTCAGAAGCAGTGTGCCAAGTCTTCATTTAGAGTCATTCACTCTAATTTAAGGTTCCGCGTGCCAGTAACATTTTTAGAAGGTCTCTTTCTATAAGTCTATAATATATAACTAAACTATTGTTGTATGTAAAGTAAATAAGGTTTTTAAAATGTTTAAGAAGCTTCGTTTAAAATTAAATTAAAATTCAGAGCCCCCCGGACTGGTGGCCAGGACCCGGGCAAAGTGAGTGCCACTGAAAATCAGTTTGCGTGCCGCCTCTGGCACGCGTGCCATAGGTTGCCTACCTCTGCCCTAAATCATTAATTTTATTATCTTAACATCCTTTATGAACACAGGTGGGAAATTAAAATATGCTCTTCTTACAGGTGGGATATTGGAAAATCTAAGGATGTGATTGAAACTGAGCTGGCACTAAGCATAAGCAGACTAAGCAACTGCTTAGGGCCCCAGCAGTTCAAGGTGCCACCTATTCGCTTTTTATTATAAGACCTTGCCTGCTTTAGTATGGGGGGGGGGGGCAAAATATTCCTATTTAGGGCCCCCAATGAGCTAGCATCAGCTCTGGATTGAAACTATTTTCATTTCCTTACAAATAAGCTTTGACAAAGATATCTTAAAAAATTAAAAATCCTGCGGTGTGATGGAAACATTTCACAAGAATGCCTGTGAGGACCATAGGGAATCAAGCATATGTTGCTGTACTACCAAAAAAAAAAAGTCTAATTCCATTCACAACAAATATATAATGTATCTTTAGCATAAAGATAAATATAATCTGCAGTTGCATATTGTTTTCAACTAAGACAATAACACTGATTTAATGCATGCTATTCACTTTGTGATATTTTTACAAAACATTCCAGTGAAAAACTACAATACTATACAAATAACACTGTAGCAAAAAAAAAAAAAAAGTATCATTCAAAAGATCTGAAAAAATAACCAGTGCTATTAATAAATAAATAAGAAGAAAAAGGATTAATAAATTGGAGCATTATTATGCAACTGTTTATGTATCATTAATAGCAAGTGAAACAGCTTTCTGCTGGCAAAAGATAACTAATTTGAGCTTTGATACACAACCCAGTGATGGGCACTAAAATGACTCCATAAAATAACAAGAAGAACAAGAAGAACTACTATAGTTGTCTCAATATAGTCTGAGAGGCTGAAGAGTGAACTATGTCACTATAACTGATGAACAGAAAAAATTAGAGAAGCACTAACCACACTGGTCTGCAATTTTTGAGACGTCGTCTGCTTCAGAGATAAAATGTGCTATTTATTATGTATTTTGATGTGCTGAATTCAAATATGACAATTAAAACAACTGATTGGCTACTATTTCTAAGATATTTAAGTTTTTACATTTTATGTCTATGTATATTGTGTAGATAGTAAAGTTTTAATCATAATTTGTAAACCTAGGTCTTTTCATGTGTTTATGGTTGCTTTACATGATAATATTTCACCTGTCCTGTTTATGTAACACTTTAAAAATCAGCAAAAGGGTTATATAAATAAAATTTATTATGAAACAAAAGGCAAAAAACTATTCTGTACATAGTTTAGTTCCTATTCAGTGTCTACTCGGCGCTTCTTGGCTTGTCTCCTGTATTCATTAAATGGAGCATCTCTTGTCACTGTCCAGCAATAGTATTCAAGCATTGATGAGCTCCATTTTCCCTGATAGCGTTTCTCCATTGTTGCAATGTCCTGGTGAAATCGCTCGCCGTGCTCATCGCTCACTGCTCCGCAGTTCAGTGGAAAAAAATCTAGATGAGAGTGCAAAAAATGTATCTTTACTGACATGTTGCAACCAAGGCTTTTGTATGCCTTGAGGAGGTTTTCCACCAACAACCTGTAGTTGTCTACCTTGTTGTTTCCGAGAAAATGTATTGCCACTAACTGGAAGGCTTTCCATGCCATCTTTTCCTTGCCACGCAGTGCATGGTCAAATGCATCATCTCGAAGAAGTTCACGAATCTTAGGACCAACAAAGACACCTTCCTTTATCTTAGCTTCACTTAACCTTGGAAATTTTCCACGGAGCTACTTGAAAGCTGCTTGTGTTTTGTCAATGGCCTTGACAAAGTTCTTCATCACACCCAGCTTGATGTGTAAGGGTGGTAACAAGTGGTTATCCTTGATTCAACAAGTGGTGGATGCTGAACACTTTTCCTCCCAGGCTCCAATGACTGTCGGAGTTGCCAATCTTTCTTGATGTAGTGGGAATCTCTTGCACGACTATCCCATTCGCAGAGAAAACAGCAGTACTTTGTGTATCCAGTGTGCAGACCAAACAAGAGAGCAACAACCTTCAAATCGCCACAAAGCTGCCACTGATGTTGGTCATAGTTTATGCACCTCAAAAGTTGTTTCATGTTGTCATAGGTTTTCTTCATATGGACTGCATGACCAACTGGAATTGATGGCAAAACATTGCCATTATGCAGTAAAACAGCTTTAAGACTCGTCTTCGATGAATCAATGAACAGTCTCCACTCATCTGCATCGTGAACGATGTTGAGGGCTACCATCACACCATCGATGTTGTTGCAGGCTACAAGATCACCTTCCATGAAGAAGAATGGGACAAGATCCTTTTGACGGTCACGGAACATGGAAACCCTAACATCACCTGCTAGGAGATTGCACTGCTGTAGTCTGGAGGCCAACAGCTCTGCCTTACTCTTGGGTAGTTCCAAATCCCTGACAAGGTCATTCAGTTCACCTTGTGTTATGAGGTGTGGTTCAGAGGAGGAGGATGATGGGAGAAAATGTGGGTCCTGTGACATTGATGGTTCAAGACCAGAAGTTTCATCCTCTTCCTCGTCTGACTCAAGTGAGAATGATTCTGGTGCATCAGCAACCGGCAGTCCTTCTCCATGGGGTACTGGGCGTATAGCTGATGGAATGTTTGGTTAATGCACAGTCCACTTTTTCTTCTTTGATACACCTTTCCCAACTGGAGGCACCATGCAGAAGTAACAATTGCTGGTATGATCTGTTGGCTCTCTCCAAATCATTGGCACTGCAAAAGGCATAGATTTCCTTTTCCTGTTCAACCACTGGTGAAGATTTGTTGCACAAATGTTGCAGCATATGTGTGGGGCCCACCTCTTGTCCTGATCTCCAATTTTGCAGCCAAAATAAAGGTGATAGGCTTTCTTAACCATAGTGGTTATACTGCGCTTTTGTGATGAAAAAGTCACTTCACCACAAACATAGCAGAAGTTATCTGCACTATTCACACAAGTACGAGGCATCTCTGCTCCCTTTGGCTAAACAGAAATGTGTCCCTTTGCAATATCAAACACTGACAAACAAGAGAGCATGACACTGTATGATTTCTAGAGCTGATATAGGGCAATTTGTTCAGCAGAGTGATGTAAGCTTCGTTATGATTGCATCATCCATGACTTCTAGGAATAACATGATGCAATTCATATTATGTGTGACACAATACCAGCTTCAGATTGCATCATTCATTGTTTTGCCTAAAAAGCAAGTACTGTCCAAACCTAGTCATAGATTTATTCATAGATCCAGTCAAAGATGTATTTTAGTCATTTCTGGTTTAAACTGAGATCCCTTCCCTTTATAACTCACTTATCTCCGCCATTCCCAAGTCAAGGGTCATATATACTGACCCAATAGCATATCTTGAAAACTAGAGCCAATCAACAATTTTAAGCATCAGTTTCGTTCTCAGTGACCCAGAATTAGTAAAGTTTGACTACATTTATTTCAGAAGCATTTTCGCTGTAGAGCAGTGCCATCTGCAAATAAAGACAGAAAAAGATGTACATGATTTGTGTGTATGAAATATTCCCTGTCGTGGGCTCACACTACATGTAAATTTGTTGATAGATCTGTTCTCTCTAACACAGCATAGGCGGTAACTTGCTGAGACCGGGGGCTTTTTTATTTTTGAGATTAAGGCTTTTGGTTGTGGAATTCCACCAACATAAAACAGTTTGAATCTTACCATCTAAAACATTTTGCCCTAGCCTTCCTTCAGTAAAGTTGGCTGCAGAGTAGCTCGTATCAGTTTATACATGAGATAAACTACAAGTGCACTTTCAGTTTGACATGAGGCATAAGCCAGGGAGGGGTGTTTGTCAGAATGAGCTGGTACAGAAATTTTGTTTTACTATTCATATGATAATTCAACTGTAATATGATGGCCATTAGGGAAAAAACGAAGGCCCAGATAATTGTACCCCAGAATCCTAGAAGAGCTAGCTCAGGAGATCTCTGGCCTTCTGATGCTCATTTATAATAAATCTGGGAATGCCAGGAAAATTCCCGAAGACTGGGAGAATACTGCTAGTGTACCAATATTCAAAAGAGCAGGCAGGATGGAGCTGGGTAACTAAAGTAGAGTTATCCTAATAACAATTTTTGACAAAATAATGGAAAATCTGATTCAACAGTCAATAAAGAATTAAATGATAGAAATAGAATTAGTAACAGTCAACATGGTTTTATGGAAAATAGGTTTTGTCAAAGAAACGTGATTTATTCTTGGAGGATGTTACACATTTGGCTGACAAAAGCTAGCTGTGTAGATGTACTTCAACTTTTGTAAGGTGTTTGACTTAGTACAACATGACATTCTGATTAAAAAATATCACTATACACTGTCAATAAGTCACACATTTAGTGGATTAAGAATGGCTGGTTAACAGCACTAAAAATAAAGTAATCAAATGGGACTCACCATTGAATGGGATGCTTTGAGTAAGGCTCTCTAGATGTCATTACTAGGCCGGACACTATTCAACACTATCAATTATCTAGAAATAAATATAAAATCACTGCTTTTAACATTTGTGTATGATGTAAAGTTTTGAGGAATGGTAAATAATGACAGAGCAGTTGTACAGAGCAATCTGGATCTCTTGGTGAACTGGGCCCATCCAAAAAATGTGTTTCAGTAAAGACAAATGCAAAGTCATACATCTAGGAACAAGTTGTGCAGGCCATATAGGTATACATACAGAGGACTGTCCAGAAAGCAGTGACTCTGAAAAGAATCTAGGAATCAGAGTCATCAAATTTAAGGCCAGAAGGAACCATCATATCATTGAGTCTGGCCTCCTCTCTATCACAGGCCATCAATGCCACCCAGCACTCACAAACCAAGCCAACATACAGAATCAGACCAAACTATTACAACCCTCAGGAGACTAAAGTATTGTGTGCCACGGGCAGAGAATCAGAGGGACATGGGTGCATCAATGCCTATGGCCCCTGCAATGGCAGGGAATTGATTTAGGGAGATATACCCAGACGATCCTAGCAAGTGACCCAGGCCCAACACTGCAGAGGAAGGCGAAAGTCCCAACATCACTGCCAATTTAATCTGGGTGGAAATTCCTTCCGGACCCTGAATATCGTGATCAGTTAGACCCTGAGCATGTTAGCAAAACCTCCCAGTCAAGCACCTGAGAAAGAGAATTCTCTGTGCCACCTCAGAGCACTGGCCTACCCCATCAAGTGTCCCATCTCCAGATGTGGCTATCTCTGATGCTTCAGAAGGAGACAAAAATAAAAACAAAAAGCACCATGCCAGAATACACTGGGGAAAATAATTTCCTTCCTGACCCCTATAAGTGACCATCAGAAGCCCTGAAGCATGAGATTTTAGATCATAAGACATGAACCAGAAGAGACCCTCAGAACTGCCCTGGCCAGCACTCCACCATCACAGGAAACACTCTCATACAATCCCAGTCATATTTATCAAGCTCTTAAAAATAATTAGGTTGTTTGCCCCCAAAAATCCTGTTGGAAGGCTGCCCCAGAATCTCACTCTTCTGGTGGTAAAAAACCTTCTAATTTTCAGCCTAAATTTATTCACAGCTAGTTTATACCCATTTGTTCTTGGGCCAACATTGATCTTTAGCTTAAACAGCTCTTCACTCTCCCTTGTATTCACACCCCAATATATTTATAGAAAGAAATCATATCCCCTTTCAGCTTTTGTTTTGCTAAGTTAAACAAGTCAAACTCTTCTAGTCACTTCTTGTAAGATGGGCTCTTCATTGTGCTGATCATTGTAGTAGCTGTATTCTGCCTCTTTCTTGGGATTTTCTGTGAGACCTTTTCCACTGGTTTTATCGAGACAGGTCATCCAGATCTCTGGGATCCAAAAACTCAATTAGACTCCAGCTCATCTCTCAGGTATCTTTATTAGGCATATAACAGATCGATGCCCATGCTAGCCAGGCCCAGATACAGGGAGTTTAGGTATAGGGTGATACCACTATCCCAAGTCATATGAAACCACTACACAGTTTATATACATTTTTCCCAGCTACTAACATCTATACTTCTTGAATCTAATTGGCTTGGACATTGTATAGATCATATAAGGACAAATCATTCTGCAGATTGTGTAAGGACTAATTGCTTATGTCCTCACCTTATCTACATTGCAAGTTTATCAATTCAGTTAGCCCTCATACACCACCTCCAGTACACATCTTGTCACACCTCTGTTTTCAGTTTAACCTTGCACTCAGATCAAGCTATATTCAAGTTTACTCATACCTAGCAAGAGCTATACCTACACATTTGCTCTAGTTTGAATTTATCTGTCTTGAACTTGGTGATCAGAACTATATAAATTATTCCAGATGAGATTTTGCCAATGCCTTGTACAATAGCACTAATACATCCCTCTCTCTACTGGAATTGCCTCCCCTGCTATATCCTAGGATCACATTTGCCTTTTTTGCAGCTACAGCACATTGGTGGCTCATAGTCATGAGATCATCAACAAACACGCCTAGGTCTCTTTCCTCTTCTATCACATACAACTGATGAGACCCCAGCTCATGAATTAGACAGAGTAGGAACCTGAACTTGGGATGCCCATATCCCAGATGAATGCCCTAACCTCTGGGCTACTGGATGTTCTGGTATCATACTCCCATTTTCATGAAAAATCTCAAAATGCCTCTGTTGCATCCTGGCACAGAATGGGAAAATATTTTGTAATCACAATTTTTTCCTGGGGGAGGGAAACCATTTCCTGTCCAGCTCTTGTAAGCTGGTAATTTTATCTCTGTATACTGCATTGGTGAGACTGATACTGGAATATTGCATACAGTTGCAGTGTCCACATATTTAAAGGCTGTTGGAAGATTGGAGAAGGTGGCAAAAAGAGCCACCAAAATGTTTCAAGGGCTGAGCAAAATTCCTTACAGTGAGAAACTGAAAAAGCTCATATCTGATTTATCAGAAACATGAAGAGGTGGGCTGATTACACTGCATATGTACCTTCATTGGGAGAAAATACTGTGTATTAAAGGGCTCTTTAATCTAGCAGCAACAAGGATAATACCCACCAGTGGTTTTAAATTGGAAATAAGGCACACAAGGATAGTACCCACCTGGATTTAAATTGGAAATAAGGCACACATTTTTAATAGCAAGGGTGATCAGCCATTGGATCAAACTGCCAAGGGAAATCATGGATTCTCCACCTTTTGATGTCTTAAAATCAAAGCCTTTCTGGAGGGTATGCTTTAGTCAAACACATTATTGCACTCAAAATAGGGGTAATGGAGAAATTTACAGGCCTGTGACCTACAGAAAATCAGACTAGATGATTTAATGGTCCCTCTTGGACTTAAACTCCATGAATCTTGTTAGAAATGCACAGAAAGGTGAATAAAGGAAAGAACTGAACATAACACCAATGTTGAAAGTGTGAGTGAATAAGGATGGTGGAGTCATTAAGAGTGATGGAAAGGAAGAGAGCCCAACCTGGGAATCAAGCTGGTATTTTGAACAATTTTCACCCCATATGTCACTGAGATGTATTAGGATCAGGGGCTTGGGATTTGCCCCATCACTAACAAGAAACATTAAGAAAAGGCTTGCTTGAAGTTTATTTTGGCATTAGAGATTAGCTTATTTATAAGAAATTAAATGGAATGGAAATCTTTTGCTAACTAAACATGAAATACATCTACACATATTTCCTCTCTTCATTGCAAAGTGAATTTATCGATGGCTTTTGGAAAAACAGAAATAAGTAAGTACAATATTCAGATTTGCAACCATGTTACAAGGCACACACACACACACACACGAAGTCAAAACAGAGGAAAAAAAGATACTGTCCTGAAATTAAATGACTTGACATTTTAGGACAATAAGTTTTGGTCCCATTGTGAGCACATTGGAAGTACGTTGTTTAGAATAATTCATTTTGTTTAGATCTATGCAGAAGAAACAGATTTTAAAGGAAAATTAGCACTTTGAGTGGAAAGGAGATGAGCAGGAGAAGGAAAGACATTATCCAAATCAGAAAAAGAATTAAGAAAATAAGCAGTTAATGATTTGCAATCTGTACAAAATCAGTACTGCTAGTGTCACCTAATGGAAAGACTAATGCAAGAAGAGAAATAGATTAATAAATAAATGACTTCCAAATTCTTCCTCTTGCTCAGAATTAGGTCTGTGAGATGTATTTCCCTTCCATATATATGCATAGCCCCCATTAGTGCTAATGGGACACAAATGCTCATCGGGGGGAAATATACTTCTAACTGAATATAAAATTAAGTGTCTGCACTTTTAAGAGTGACTGAGAGCAGACAGCCTGTCTCTCTTGTGCTCTCAATGACCCCTGCCCCTGGAAGGAAGCCACCTGATTAGAATGCAGTGGAAACAGAAGCCTGACCCTGGGTGGGAAATGAGTAGATTGAGACAAGAGTATGGTGAGATTAGGACTGTTTGGGCAGGAAACTGGGAGCTAGAAGTGGAGAAGATTTGGACTTGGACCTGGTGAGGCAAATGAAGGTGACTGGGAGCTATTTGACTGGGGATGGAAAGCACTGAGATAAGATAAGGAACTGAGGGAGGCTGGACAGGGATACTGGGACTAGAAAACAGTGGCATATGAAGAAGGGCAAGGAGAGGGGAGACAGAAGTTGTGGATATGAAGGGAGAACTGGGTCAGTTGGGGCGGGGGGAACCTGGGACAAACGGACAAAATGCCAGGGAGAGGACCCTGCGCCGCCGGAGCAAAGCAGCTGGAGCCGGGGAGGAGAAGTGCCCAGCCGGCGGCTGGGGTCCAGAGTCAAGGGGGCTGCCAATGCCGGTAGCGCTGGCTCGGGCAGCTTGGCTCTTAAACAGAGCCGAAGTCTGAGTCCGGGGAGGAGCAGAGCAGCTGGAGCCGGGGAGGAGAAGTGCCTGGCCGGGGGCGCAGGGTCCGGAGGCATAGGGGCTGCCCGAAGCCCGAGTGCTACCGGCTTCATGGTTTGCCGGGCAGCCTCCAGACCTTGCGCCCCCGGCTGGGCGCTTCCCCTCCCTGGCTCCAGCTGCGCTGGGGAAGCGCCGGCCGGGGGCGCAGGGTCTGGGGGCTGCCTGGCAAACTGTAAAGCTGGTAGCACTCGGGCAGCCCTTTTCGCATGGCTGGGAGGGAGGAGGGGGAGTTAGGGCGGGGACTTTGGGGACGGGGCGGGGACGGGGGGTGGGAAAGGGGCGGGACCGGGGGGTGGGAAAGGGGCGGGGCTAGGGGCCGTAGAGTGTCCTCTTTTTTTATTTTTTAATTATGGTAACCCTAAGTTAAGAAGCACCTTGCTCTTCATCCCCACCACCCACATGTTCCCCTGAGATGTGACCCATGAAAACTGAGTGCAGTAGAGGATTGAGCCCAATGTGGGGGAATTATTCATGTTAGAAAAAAAATAATCTAGTTCTCCCTTCACTAAAATGTGCACCCTTAATGTTTCATGAATGGGGGAGGGGAGGTGTATTTAAGTTATATAATTTCAACAGATGCAACTATAGAACTTAAAGCAATTGCTGGGGGCAGCGGAGATGCATGCAAAACAAATTTCTTTTCACATTCTTTTCAGCAAAGATAATTAGCATGTGATCTTAACAGTCCTTCATTTAACATGAACAGTGTTAAGAGATATTGAACAGTAACAGCTCGTCCAAAGAATATACACAAAGGCCATTTGTGATGCTTTCAACCTTTTGTGGCTGAATGTTTATTAAAGGAAGATATTTTAGAAGTTTGAATATTTGAACTTTTGTTTCCCTGAAACTCAGTAGAGACAACTTTCTAATTCTTTTCCTGAGTTTTTGTTTCTAATTCCTTTGTAGAGTGGTTTTTTTTATATAAGGTTGTATGAGTACTGATAGGTATTGCAGAACATTTTTATTCCTTTGTGTAAATGTTATGGCTGCCACCTTGGAGATAAACCCACAGACCTCCAGAACTAGATGCATAAGCTGCTACAGTTTGAGTTAAAGAGTCCAGGGTCTGTAGGTGGGGCTCAAAAACCCATATCCAGTGGTGAGCTGGAGCTGGTTCGCACCTGTTCACGTGAACCGATTGTTAAATTTAGAAGCCGGTTTAGAACCGGATGTTAAAGGGCTGGGCAAACTCCGGGCCGTGGGCCACATCCGGCCTGTGGGACCGTCCTGTCCAGCCTGCCTGAGCTCCCAGCTGGGGAGGCTCCCCTGGCCCCTCCCCTGCCTTCCCCCCTTTCGCAGAGCCCGGTGCCAGTGCTCTGGACTGCTCCTGGACAGCTCTGCAGCTCCTGCCGCTCAAAGGCATGGTAAGGGGGTGGGGCTGCGAGCTCCAGCGGGCCATGAGGCATCCATACATGCTGCCCTGAGCAGCATGGTAAGGGGGCTGGGCCAGGGCTGGGAAGAGGGGTTGGATAAGGGGCAAGGAGCGGTTGGAGGGGGCGGAGGTTCTGGGGGGGCAGTCAGGGAATGGGGAACAGGGGGTTGGGTAGGCGTGGGAGTTCCAGGGGTCTTTCAGGGTGGTGGTGGATGGGGTCGGGCAGAGGTGAAAGTAAGCCGGTACGCCACGGTACAGCTTACTGGCAAGAGCCGGTGCACCATACTGGGGCAGCCCAGCTTCCCCAGGTGGCAATTTAAAGGGCCTGGGGCTCCCAGCAGCTACTGCATTGGGCCCTTTAAATAGCCACCAGAGCCCCGCCACCGCTACTCCAGGGCTCCAGCAGTGGGGCTTTGGCAGCAATTTAAAGGGCCTGGAGCTCCAGCCGCTGAAGGGGCCACCGCCAAAGTTCTGCTGAAAACCTGGAGCGAGTGAGGACCCGCCGCCGAAGTGCCACCAAAGATCCGGTAGGGAACCGGTTGTTAACATTCTGGCAGCTCATCACTGCCCATATCCTCTGTCGGTCAACACAGAAGGGGACTTATAATACACAGTGGTTTATATAAACAGAACCAAGTCTTATATCTCAAGTAACTGTGATATTTGTTTTTGATGCTACAAACAATTTGACCAGAAATTCAAATAAGACTATGAGGGTATGTGACAGTAACGTAATTTCCTTCATCTCCTGTTTTTTTTTCTTTTTCTTTTTAGTTGTAGAAAGAACATAGGAGACCATCATTAACAAGATGTAGTAATTCCCAACAGAACTCTCCTTCCTCATGGGACTGCATCAATAATATTCGATATATAGTTCAGAGATTACATTCATGTTCTTAAAGGGGCCTCAGTATGTCAGCATTCACAAAATTCCTTCAGAAACTCACATGACAGATCACAGTATGTTTATTATTTAAAAAAACAAGTGCTTCCCAGTAAAAACAAAAAGGAGAAAGGTAAAACTTAGTAGGGAAAATCATGTTATATCGTAATCTTAGTAAACAACTATTTATTTTCACTATAAGTAGATTATAAAGGACCTGATCCTGTGTTGTACCAGTTAAGCTGTGTGTACACTCTCTCTCTCTCTTCAGAGACCGTTTACCTGGTCATTTCTGTGAGTGTCCAGTGATGGGTGCTGGATACTAATGAGGGGGACGGTGGTGGAGGAGGTTGGTTTTTGTCTGTCATGAGCCTGTACAGGAGAGGGTGAGATCTGCAGAGACACAGAAGCAAGGGTGATAGATTCTGCCTAAAAGTGGGGGGGCGGTATGAGTAGGGGGGTCTGCCCCTCCTCTTCCCCGAGACCCTGCCCCCCAGCCAAACTGGAAGCTGGAGCTGGGTTGGGGACCCCGGGCCCCTCCACCTGCCTGTGGGGGACGGGGGGGCTGAGAGTAGGCCACGACCTGTGTTCCCACCTCCTAAAGCCCCCCGCCCCCAGCAGGTGAATGGTCCGTAGCTCCCCACAGCTGCCCATGCAGCTCTTACTCTGACCCAAGCAGGTGAATATTTTGGAAAGGTGTGTGGCAAAAAGAAGAAAGAAGGGAAACGTAAGTAGTGAGGTAAAACAAAAACTGGATTTGCTACATGAGTTTTGAGTGGATTTCAGAAGACCATTGTAGAACTGGAGACATGAGATCACAAATATATGCATCTGGTATGTGCTGTATTAAACATTAAGAAACTTCTAGAAACTTCAGATGTTTAGACAGTATCTATGATTTAGCAACTTCAGAAATATGCGCAGAAAAATAGTGTTACTTCTTATAGATAAAATGGATAGGTGAAAGCTTGCCCCAAAAAAGTCAACAGAAGTCTTGGCATACATTCCAAAGGGGCCATGATTTCAATTGATGTTCTTAGCAGTAAAAAAAAACAAAAACAACTAATGGGAATATTGTTGATGTTAAAAAAAGTCAGCAGAGAATAAAGAGAGAGTTAGAGGGTAAGAAAACAAATTTCTATCTTGCCAGTATTTAATTTACAATAATTAGCTTTTCTCCAAAAGGAACTGAAGAGAAGACAGGCAGAAATAAAGTTGTAAAGATAGGGGGAAATGAATTTAATGAGGTTTGCAATTGAGTATCATCAGTGGTACAGTAGGTCATTTGAAGAAACAATTTCTCCAAGAGGTTAAGTATAAAAAGAAAAGGGTAGGGGATGCAGAGCAAAGCACTTGGGAACACCGTCTGCTGCAAGAGAAAATATGAGAAAGAAATATTATTCTTTCATGGTACTCTAAAGTATCAGTCATTTACTTTTATGCCACCTTAAAATTGTTCCAGGTCCTTAGAGGACTTTCTGCCCTGCAGGGTGAATTCAAACAACAGTTCCTATCTTTAAAAAAAAATCTCCCTTGTTGTAGGGTTGTTGGAATTTTAACATTCCAGGGCTGTGATTAGGAAGAAAACAATGGGAGTACAAAATCAGAGAAACCACACAGCATGTGCTAAGGAATTAAAGGAGAAGAGTATGATCCACAATGTGAAATTCAGGTGATAGTTCAAGAAGGCTGAGGACAGAAGTGAAACCTTTAGATGTATCCACAAATAATTAATAATGCCATAACCATAATGCCTCAGTAGAAAGACATAAGTGAAAACAAGATTGGGAAGGTGTGTGAATAGAATGCTGGATCAGGGAAGGAAGAATTTGAGGAGAAGCAGCCATGGGCGGTGGGTATCATAGGCAGGGAAGGCTCTGCCTCCCCAAACAGCCTGACATGGCTCTGCCCATGCTCCACCCCGAGACCCCCTCCTGCCTGCTGTTCCCTTGTGACCCAGAGGTTGGGGCAGGCAGGCTGGGGGCCTCGGTGCGCACATCACCTCTGGGTTGGGGCCATGTCACATCGCCAAACCTCCTGGCGCTGGGACCATGCTTCCTGCCCAGCGCTCCAGGGCTGGGAGTGCTCCAGTCATGCCGCCTGCCTGTCACCCAGCACTGGGGGCGCTCCAGCCACGCCACCTGGAGCTGGGGGTAAGTAGGTGAGGGGGGGTGGCGGCAGTAGGGGTGTGTGCATGTTCCAGGCTCCAGTGGGGGGGGGGAAGACGCGGTGTGGCCTGGGGCAGAGGGCGAGGAGCTGAGGGCTAGCCTCCCCCAACAACCTGTTCACCTGCCGCCTATAGAAGCAGCCCATTCCAAGATGCTGGAAAAGAACATGAGGAGACAATTGGGGTGGTAGTTGGCAGAAAAAAACAGGTTTAAGGAGAGATTTTTTTTTAGAAGAAGGGCCCCACATCATGACATGTAATGCCAACATAAGCAGCTAATATGCCTGGGTAGGTAAGATTGTCCCACAGCAGAAGTCTCTCTGGCTGTGGTGTTTCCAGAGTCCCCCGGAACAGCAATATTAGAGTTCACAACCCATGGAGGGTTCACCCCCCTCAAAGTTGTTGTTTCAGCTTGTCTACAACCATCACTGCACTAGTTACACTCCGGACATTTTCTTTCAAGATTCTCTTTACAGTTGTGAATGCTTAAATCATTACTTTAATGAAAACACAGGTTCTTATATAATCAGATGAATCCATGAGGTAGAGCCCACTGCATGGTTAAATAAGACTTATGCTTTCATTGCTCTGAGTGATACTGAGGTCTTTGTGACTTTGTCCACAAAATATTGGACAAGTCATGAGAGGTGAAATGTAAGGATGACAGTGGAAAAAGTCAAATGATCACCAGGAAAGGAAAGAGTCTTTTTCACTGTGTGAGAATGAAGGACAGTTTTTAAATAGGACTTAATTATTTCATTACTGCTGCTGTTGTTCCAAAAATGTAGTGTTATCTAATTTGGAGGGGTTCAGAGAAGAGGCAAAGAAACATAAGAAAACTTGCAAAAATACTAGAGACAATTTTAAGCCTGTAAATCTCAAAAATTGACTTGCTCAGTTTCTTCTAGATTTTCTGAGAAAATTATCCTGTCTCTGGAGACTTTACCTTAAAATGGTTTCAACATTTGTATTACCTTAAAATTAGGGTTTGGAACGATGTGAAAAATCAGCCTTACAATGGAGCCCTCCGTGGCGCCAATATTAATATAGCATGTTTCATCCATAGATATTAAAGCACTTTCAAAAGGAATCAAGTATCATTATCCTCATTTTACAGATGGGGAATCTGAAGGCGAGAGAGAGGAAGTGATGTGCAAAATGTCACCCACCAGGCCCGGGAACAGAATTCAGGTCTCCCGTGTCCCAGTCCAGGGAAGCTACTGATTGGGCCACATTGCAGCTCATATGGTAGAATAGGATGGAACTCACAGGAAGGACCTAGGCACCTAACATGTCCATTAGATGCCTAAGTCCAAAATGTAGATTCTCAAAGCCCCCATGTTCAACTGCCCCCTAACCCAATAGGCACCAAAGTTTCCACTGGTAATGTCACCTCAAATTTCTGCCATTGAGCATGTGATTTACAAGCTAGGCATTCCACACAGGTATTTTTCCTGCAGGACCTAATCTTATAGACATGATCTAAGTCATCCTCTCAGCACATCTAATGGATCTCCCCCCCCCCCCCCGAGTAAAACATAGGTGGTGGTGTCCCCACCCCTTTTACCAGATAATCCAGTGGTTAGGGCATTCCTATAGCACATGGGAATCTGGATTCAAGTACCTGCTCCTCTCAGGCAGAAGGGGGATTTGAACCTTGGTCTCCTACCATCTCTAGGGTAAGTGCTCTAACCACTGGGCTATAGGGTAGAAAGGACACAACAGCTCCTCCTCTGTTTTTCTTAAGCAAGGCCAGCCCTTTTTCAGGTGCCTAACTGCAGGAGGAAGTTCACGGCTGTGAGTCCTGACTGGGGATGACAGTCACTTTGAGGGGGTGGGATTTAACTCCCCACCCATGGTATTTCCTAGAGGCTACTTCAGTGGCTCTTCATTCAGCATGTTGGCTTCTATGGATCCCGCTCTAAAGCACCTAACTCTCCCGTATATTGTAAAGGGAAGCTGAGTGCCTAAACTCAACATTGTGGATTCCATTTGGTGGTAGGGCACCTAAGAGTTAGACAGGGCAATGCTCAGTGCAAATCCCCCAGGTGAATCCCAACCATAGTTGCCTTGCCTCCGTATTATTTTTATTGGAATTAATTAGGATCTTATCAGTATAGTACAGTGGGTCTCAACCTATTTATCATCGTGGGCCACATATGCAGCCCACAATGTGTTACCTGGGCTGCAGGTTGAGAACCACAGTGCACCCCCTTCCACCCACAAAGCCCTATGCCCAGTGCCTCCTGCCCAGAGACCCCTCCACAGAATGGGGCCAGGAGCAGAGCCCTGGATGGGTGGCAGCCAGGAACCCGGACAGGGCTGGCTTTGGCTTTTTTGCTGCCCGAAGCAAAAAAATAAAATAAATCTGGGCGGCCAGAACGGCAAAGCAAAAAAAAATTTAAAAAACAACCTGCAGCGCGGCCAGAGCAGCAAAGCAGGGGTAAAAAAAAAACCTGCGGAGTGGCTGGAGACAGGGTGGATGGGGACTCTCTGCGCTGCAGACGTGCCCTGGCTTGCGGTGGGGAGCGAGCGGGGAGAGAGAGAGAAGGCTCCGCGCCGCTCCAGGTGGCGGGGAAGGAAGGACGCGGGCTGCCCTGCTGGGCTTACTACAGACCTGGCACCGGTTGGGGCAGACGGAACGCGCAGCTCGCTCTCAGCGGGGCGCTCCCCTCCTCCGCGCCGCCGCCCCCTACATGGCGGCCGGAGCGGCGAACAAAACAAACGAAAAAGCGGCCATTCCACCCTAGGATTGAGCGGAATGCTGCCCCGTAGAATCTGCCGCCCCAAGCACAAGCTTGCTTGGCTGGTGCCTGGAGCCAGCCCTGAACCTGGACCCTGCTGCATGGCCCGGAAGCCTTTAGCACACAAATGGCCCACAGCTGTGTGCTAATTGGGCCGCATGCAGCCCACAGGTTGAGAACCACCAGTATAGTGTAAGGGGTCCATGTAGATAAATAAGCAATACATATAATTCTCATAAGAAGGAGCCATCTTTTCTGCCTTCCGTCAGTTAAAGCCACTTCAGTGAAAACCAAGTGGTGTCCATGCCCAGAGGTATTAGTGGGGTGAATCCATAATTTCCTCTGGGAAGACTTACAGAAAGTTGTGAGTATTGCAATGTAAAAATGGAAAGACTCAGTGTGACGGGGCAGACTGGCCTCACACTGGGACTGAGATAGTTAACCCTTCCCTGCTGGCAGAGGAAGCCACGCCCCTGAGGCTCTGCTGGGCATGCTCCAACCGGGACTCAAACATAAAAGCCTGCAGAACTGCTCAGTCAGGGTTGGTGGCTGGGGAAGGAGGACGCCCAGCAGAAGGTTCCCTTCTTTTGACCACACTCCTGTCCCTGTCATTACATTAGTTGTCCCCCGAACTTTTGGTTTCTGGGTCTCGTAGATCCTCCCCTTAGGCTGGTGGGGGGTCCTTTAGTAGCTTCCGCCCACCCACTTCCCCAAAAAAAAAAAAAGCGCCCGCCCAGGAGCAGTGGCAACCCTTACAGGAGAGGGCTGAGGAGCCAGGAAGCGGGCCCAGAGACTGGCAGCTGTTGGAACCCCAGGGGGTGCCGGGTGCTGAGGAACCTGAAGACCCTGATGCCACAGGGACTGCTATGTTTGGAGGACTGGTAGAAAGTGACCCATGGAAGGGAAGGGAGTGGTATCTCCCACCACTCTGAGGGCAGTGTGTTGCGATAGGATTCCTCGCTGACCCGTGGCGGATCACACCATTACTGACAGGGCCCTGGGTCGGAGCCTGATGAAGGTGGGTGGGCCCAGGCTCCCCTACTGGGGATCTCTACACCCCCCCCTTTTTTTGATGACATAGTTCACTGACCCTTCTCTCACCCTAAAGGAGATAGATGAACTCCGGCCGCTGGGCCACAATGTCCTGCGAGGGGAAAAGAACTTAGAGGGACTCTGGCCATTAGGTCATGATGCCTTAGGAGCGCACTATAGAGACTCCGGCCGCTAAGCCGCGCTATGCCGCCAGGGGAGGAGAGTGTAGAGAGAATCTGGCCATTGGGCCCTGCTGCTTTAGGAGTGCACTATATAGACTCCAGGCACTAGGCCATGCTATCCTACCCGGGGAGGCAGATTTGAGGGACTCTGGCCATTGGGCCATACAGCCCTGACTACCGGGGAGGTAGTAAGAGTGACGTAGACGCAGGGAGGTGGGGTTAACCTCATCTCCCCCTTGAATCAAAGGGGTTGATGAGGTACAAAACCCGTTTATTTTGCAAAGGCTCTGAAATGAAAAGATAAATTCCTACTTCAATAGATCATGTTTATTTGTCAGCAACATTTTGTTCAACAGTCTCACCTAAGCAACAAACTCTTTTCTTTACCTTTTACAATACAAAACAGCAAAATTAGCATACATGATGAACAGAGTGATGAAAACTTTAATCCAAAGTTCATTAAAGTTGTTCGAAACATTCTCAGTGACTTAAATGAGCTGTGGATCAGGTACCAATTAAATATTTAAACTTACATCCCACTTCTCAGCCCCCATATTATATTTATCTGCAATTTTGAACAGGAAATAAAACATGCTTATTAAAAGTTATTGAAATATGAATCATGCACTCAAAGCAAAGAGGCATTGATTTATTTTTATTAAATATAATTTAAAAGAATAAAGTAATTGGTTCTTATGTAGTCAATTGATTTTTAATTAAATCACTGTATTACAAGTACATAGTGCTTTTCAAAGCAATTTATTTGTTCAGGTAAAGTGTTCTTTTACTGTGAAAGTAGAAAATTAGGAACCCATTAATATACCAGTGGCATGTGAATTAGTTGCAGTTTTAATTTATTTATTACTTCCATTAATCCTTATTTTCATGTGTTTTTTTGTGGAAATGACATCAGGCGGTGAAGTGATAAAGAAGGAACACACTAAGAATTATTCTCAAATTAGACTAATATACAACAAAAATTATTGGAAAGGAAAAAAAAGGAGTCTAGGAGGGGGGAAAGCACTGTGAAAAGCTAAATACTGTGAAAATATTTCAGATAGTTCTTCCACTCAAAAGAAATTTAGTTACTAAGGCATGTAAAAGGAAATACTGTCCCTTTAAGAAAAGGCCATAGTTACAGTACTATCCTCCTGTTTCAGCAAAACCAAGGCATTCAGCAAACCAAGGTTCCTAGAGGGACCATACAACTTGTAATAGCCTACAATGAGTAATGGGAAAGAGCAAATAATTATCTCTGGTCTCATAACAGACAAACTCCTAGAGGCTAGAGCTGGTCAAAAAAATGGAAAAATTATTTGTGAACAATTATGCAATTTCTTAGCCATTTTTGACGCATATATTCAAAATAATTTCAGTAGATATTGTCAAAATGTTTTCCTTTTTTTCAGTTCTCTTTTCCATCCTTCTTTTTCTCACACCTTTCCTTCCCCTTTTCTCACACTTTTGACACTGAAAGGGAAATAGGGTAGAGCAAAGAAAGGAAAAGTGATAAACCTAAAAAAAAAAAAAACCAAACCAGAAAAAAAAACTTAATTTTTCAATTTGATCATAAATAGAGAAATTAAAAATCATGAAAGTGTTTGATTTTTAAAAAGGACTTTGATAAATAAGTAATTTGTTCAAAAAGTTTTGACCAGAACTATTTGAGGAACAGGTGGTGACAGTGGGTATCTCCAGTGTACACATTGGAGAGCTGGAAGGAGAAAATGCTTTTGAAAGAGAGAGAGAGCACGATTGTGCACATGAGTATGCAAATGAACAAACAGTACTGGTGGTGTATTCCACCAGTGGTAAGCTGTTGAAGGAGCTAGAGCTATAGACCATGTCTTTTAATTTCTTTGAAGAAGCCAAGGTAGCAATAGCTTTCAGAGAGGATTCAGAATGCTGGAAGATGAAACTTTTGAAAGGATAAGTAGAGGATTCCAGAGAGGGTGGAGGACCCCGAGGAAGTGGCCTTGGATAAGGAGACATAAAGGGCTTTGTACTTGGGGTCTGGAAAGGAGGAGCTGAGTGCTCAGTCAAAGCTGGAGTTTCTCTCAGAAGGTGAGAGGAGGCTTCTCTCCACTCTGCTGCAGCAAGAGAAGAGCTGAAGGAAGCACTGACTCTCAAGAAAAGAATCGGCAGCCCTATGAACCCCCCATAAACCATGTGTTTTGGCCATTGGATTTTTTTCTTTTGGACTTTCGTTACCCAGGAACATATTAAACCACCCAATAAGCAAGGGGGAAAAGTCACCAGCTACAATCACACACATTAATGGAGACCTTGCCACCAAGAAAAACAGTCTACCCCATGTTATGTATTTCAACATCTGTCATTTATTTCTCAATAAGTTAAAAAAAACTTCAGCTACTGGATTACATTCACTTGAAGATGCACATCAAAGCTTATACGATAGTAATTTGACTTTTATTTTGCATTTAATTAGCACTGTATAATATAGTCTCAGAATTGTATTAATTGTACAGCTGAGAGAGCTATTCATAGCATACTATTTACTTCAATTTATTCAATTATGTTCTGAATGCAAGTAAACTGTGAACAGATTTCTACATGTTGCTCAATAAGATTGCATAGAGGGGAATTTTCAAAGGTACTGTGTGCTCTGCAGTGGAACGGGTTGTCCACTCTTCAGTGCTTAGAAAATAAGGGGGGATTTTGAAAGCAACTTTTGAGCAATGCTTGTGCTCTGAAGACATTTTTGGTTGCGGGTGACCAGGGAGTATCATTGCTCTACTCGGGCTGAGCACCAGCTAAACTGGATTTTCTAAGTCTCACTGATACTTTGTATGGTTTCCAGGTACTTTTCCCTGTTTCTAAATGTGATAGCTTCACCCTCTTGTCTTTGTTTCCTCCTGTCACTTCAGCCTTCTCATTGCAGCATTTATTCTCTGGGGGGACAGTACCATCATCTGAATGGATTGAAAAGGCCATCGGAACAGATTATGAAAGGAAGGGAGGCAATTGGTCACTTTGTTCAAGTGATATTAAAACAGGATCCTACATTCTTTGCTCAAGTGTTGCATAAATAGAACGTTAGACAGAAACACAGAACTCTCTATAATCTGCCAAGGCAAAGGAGGAGAGTAGGGGCTCAGCTATGTGAAGTGGATAGAACCTGAGGGTCATGTCAGCCTGTTGGAGACACAGACTGCTATTCAGGGCAAAAATACAAGAACCTGGGAAAATAAACAAAGCACAAGACTAACCTCCTGAATGTTCCAGAGGCCACAGCAGATATGATGCATCATCTGTAAACACTGTTTGGGGCTATTCAAAAGACTAGTCCGCAGCAGTGTCACAAGTTTCTGTGATGGTAGGCATTGGAGAGCTCTATCCCACTCTGAAAGAGACTGACCTGTTTTTTTAAGCTCATGGGGGGGGGGGGGGGGAGGGGAAATCCCATCTCACCAGAGTGCCATAAGCATCAAAGCCATAAGCAGGGCTTCTGATTTTAGGTTTTAACCAATAAACACCAATAAAACACCATACCAAAAAAAAAAGAAAAGAAATTGGTGCTTACCCACTAACCACAAGAAATGGTTACTTGTATCTAAGGACTTGTCTAGACAGTGGCATAGTAGGCATTTTGGGGGTGTGATTTCTAAAGATTAACATGTGCATTAATTGGTGTAGACTCAGTGTGCACTAAGGGTTCCCTAGCGCATGTTAATATAGTGCTGTTTGAAACAGTTGTACACTGTATTGATCCCTAGTGAATTATTAAAATTACTTATTACAATAGTTGATATTGTAATGTTTAAAATATACATTACAGTATATACAAAGAAAGTTCCAGCCTCCCCTCCCCCCCAGCCACAATTTTTGGACATCTACATAGAACTCAAAAATTGCTAAGAATAATCATGAAAAATGAAATTAATAAACCCCCAAACCAGAAGCCCTATCCATAATTAGCAGATGTCGCAGAGCCTGGGCTGTGATCAGAAACCACTCATAGGGCCAACAGTTCTGCTTCATGCCAAGGACATTTATTACAGACTCCAGGCCAATGCTTATGCACCAGATGCAATAACAAATACATGATTTGCACTTTCTAATCCTCTTATACCTGTTTTTTGAAGTACACTTGACAATGGAGTCTCTCGATGAAGCCATACCTGGTGGTTGGAGGAAAGAGTCCTGACATGATGATGAATGGGCCCTGGGTGGCGTTTGTTCAGTCAGAACTCCAATATGTTATTGATGAGATGCAACTTGGGCAGAGGGGTAGGAGTTCATACACTTGTGGGAGATCATAAGGCATTCTTCTACTTTTTTTATTCAAACAAGTGTACAGATACTTTTTCATCGTATGCATATAGGTTTGGGTAACTGTGTTTAGAGGTGGAAGCAGCCATTCCAGAAGATATAAATGCTCAAACCTGAATATTAGTTCATATATTTAGATTATTCTAGAAAAATCAGAATTTGAATGTAGAGAACTAAAATTATTAAGTACCATCACAATACTCTATTATAACATTTTTCACTAGAAAATACAGTGTCTCTACACCTACACAATGCTGGCCTCATTCATACATCAGTCAATCTCTACTTATGCTTATAGCCCTCTTGATGTCGGTAACTTAGAATGTTAGAGAAATTAATCAAATTGAAAAAGCATTTTAAAGTAACACAGAAATGTCAATTTTAAGACAAATAACTTCAAGCAAATCAGTCAATGTATAGCTCAGTATGCATCTTGAAAAGATCTTTTGGCACATGTAAAATACTTTTAAAATATCTCCTCTTATCTCAAGAAACCTTTATCAAACAAATTATTTACACTAGCAAATATATATGTAGATACTTGACTAAGTTATAGTGTGAATGACTTTTTAGATCTTCAAACCATTAAAACCTTTTGGGAATAGGAAGATGGGTTTCAGTTTTAGGATGGAATCCTGAAGATTCCGTTAGCTTTTTGAAGGTTTATTATAATGTAGTTGTATTACTGTAGCATCTTGGACTCCAAGTCATGAACCCTATTGTGATGAGGTCAGGCTATAGTCTACTAGCCATGTGTGATGTGAATACAAAGGACAAAAATGATCCCATGTCAAAAGCAGGAAGGGAAGAAAAAGATAGTGAACCTGAAAAAAAATCTGTATTTATTTGGTGGAATTGGCAACGGTATGGGCCAAAACCAGGAATCTGTCAGATCCAAACACTTGCTTTTTGTGGTGGAGAAAAAAAGTGATCCAAAGCCCCTGCAGCTAAACATGCCCTATCTGTTTTAGTTCTGGGTTTTGGCCAACTTTAGAATAAGACAAAAAGAAACTTTCAAGATTGGATTAAACCAAATGCTCATAAAAGCTGCTGACCTTGTGAGATTTTCCATCTTTTAAGGGCAGAATCTTGCAAGAACACCTCAGTATCAAGTATGAACCCAAATTTCATCCTAAACCAACAGTTCTGAAACTCAAGGTCAGGACCCCTCAGGGAGTCGCAAGGGTATTACATGGGAGGTCGCAAGTTGTCAGCCTCCACCCCAAACCCCACTTTGCCTCCAGCATTTATAATGGTGTTAAATATATAGAAGTGTTTTTGTTTTTGTTTTGTTTTTTAAATTTATAAGGGGGGGGGTCTCACTCAAGAGGCTTGCTATGTGAAAGGGATCACCAGTACAAAAGTTTGAGAACCACTGTCCTAAACCTAATATGGAGTCAGGTCTCCATTTCTAGTAATTTCTTATTACCCCTATGTAGAGACATAATATAAAACACAAAATGCTTGATAGAAAAGGTGATTAAAAAACAATTAGAGAAGAGTATATGGTCATTACAGTACCAGTAAGACCACTGAGGTCAAGAAACATCTGCAATTATTACTTTAAAATACAGATTTTCTAGCCGGAAAAAGTGCTAGAAAGATCAACCAGCATTTTAATCTCTTAGCAGCTGAAGGATCATCTTGGATGGGTATCAAGCGACTGAAAACCAGTAGCTCCTTCATTTATTGACAGAAGAAAAATAGAAATCTCTGTCCTAGTAAATCCATTTTAGAGTAGCAATCTGGGCTTCCATACTAGTTTTGAAGACTAAATATGACCTCTTAAAACTCAGAGTATGTTTCCAATTTGCAGGAGTATGTTTTGTTATATGCTATTTATTGCCAAAAACTTAATTTGAAAGTCCTTAGTTATTCCTCACTCAGACAAAATTCCCTTTGTCAACAATAATCTTGGAAAGACATGAGCTCTAGAGAGAAAGATTTTTGCTTCTCTAAGACACCAGGAAACATTTTCTTCTCCTTTATGATATCTAGACACTACATATTTCTATTATTCTCTTTGACTGAGGGAATAAGGTTTTCTTGAGCTGTAAAGTATGGATGTGACCTCTTGCTCAGGTCACCCAGCATTGTGAGTCAGTGTTACCCTTCTGCCTCAGCAACAGTGAGCTTTGCTGCTGCTAAGCTATGTGTCAAGTGCTTAACACACCTGCTTGTCTGCCTTGCCAGCAAACTTTTCAGGAGTCTGCCAACCCAAACTTAGCCTTTCAGTGAACTCCAAATTCTGAGTTCCCAGAGACATTTTTCTGCAGTTTCCAGTCTCTCTCACTGGGAAAACAAAAATCACAGAAGTTATTAGGTTTGCTGCCTCCAAAGGAACAGGACATACAACAGCCTGTTAGGTAAGCTGATGACTCACACTTCACCTCAGTATAACACTGACATGGTTTTGTAATAAAACAAGAATAATTTAATTAACAAAGAACATAGGTTTCAGTGTTTTCAAATAAGAGCAAAAGGTTTGAAAGGTTACAAACACACTTTTTAGTGACTAAAACCTAACTTTAGCAAGTTCCAATCTTTGTCTAAGCAGGTTTCTTCTTTATAGTCAGTTCCCAGAGACTTCAGCCCACTTGGCTGAAGGATCTAACTCTCTCAGATTTCAAAAGCTCTGGCCTCTCTTGTCCCTCAAGTGATGGATGCCAAAACGGCTATTTCTTCTTATATTTCCCAAAGTCCCTCTGTTTCAAGGGCCAGGAAGGCTTCCTGAGGTACATACTCAATCCCCCATTGTGATCATTAAATGGTCATCTCCCCATTTGCTAGTTTGGTGGTTTAGTTTACCTTATATGTCAAAGAACGTTCATTGCTTCTGGCCTTGTCTTGTTCAATTTACCTTGGAGACCCTGTCAAGCAGGTGAAACATTCCTTTGTCTAGGACTAGCTGTGCTTTTGATTGTCTGCCAAACACATTTTAAGAACATATTTCCAGCACACATCTATAAATCTGTATACTCCATCTGTGCGCACCTCACACAATAATATTAATGACCAGCATTACATGACACCTTTTAGATACAGATTATGACCATAGTGAGTTGGAGCAAGGAGTATGTCAGGCCTGACGTGAGTTATGGGCTGTGGTGTTCACTGCCAGTTGGCACTGAAGGAGTTCCCTGGGTTGTTATAAGAGCATTTTTAAGCCAGATGAGCCTGAAGTGAAAAGCTTCCTTTTAGTGAAGGACAACACGGAGGGAGAAGTTTTAACTTAGGCATCCATCTAAACTCAGTTCCCTCAGTCAAAGCGAATAAAGTCTAGGGAAAGGAATCATAAAGGTGCATATACTATGGATGGTGAAACCCAGGAATCAATATGAGAACTACCATTGAGAGTGAACTACTAATTTCTATGCAGAGATCTGGTAGAGTGTAGTGCCATGAAATGTGATCAGTCCATTTCTCCTATACACGTCTCCAACATCAAAACTCAATGGAATCCCTTCTCTGTTGGGCACCCATGGAGGGGCATCCACAGGGTGAAAGTGAGTAGGGACAGTAATGTGAGAAAAGCGCTACCCTTTCACTTAGGGAGATCCAAATGATTGAGGCCTATGGCTCCTGCGTGAGGGAAGGAGACAAAGTGAAGCAATGATACTAAGCTGTTTCTTTCCCTTCCCTTTATGTAAGGAAATAGCAGAAACATGATAGTTCCACAATGCTATTCACTCCACAAGAATACTTAAAAAAAAATCACTGCTGAAGAGTCTAACAAAAAGGCCCTTCTCTTAAGATGACATTTCCTGTTTATGTGTGTGTAAATATGCAGCAAAGAACCTAATCACAAGTCTCAAAAGAGAAAATCTTGCTGGGTTCTTTGAAGTGCATTACATTTTACCATAAATTACCTGCTCAACATTATAAAGACTAAGTGGGTGAGAATTTCTTTTATTGGATCAACTTCTGTTAGAGACAGAGATTCTTCTTCAGTTCTGTGTGGCTCAAAAGCTTTTCTCTTATTGGACCAACTTCTGTTGGTGAGAGAGACAAGGTTTCGAGCCACACGCTCCTGAAGAAGAGTCTCTGTCATCAACTGAAGTTGGTCCAATAAAAGATATTACCTCTTCCACCTAGCCTCTCTAATGTCATGGGACCGACACAGCTACAGCTATACCATAGACTGCTCAACATTGTTACAAGTACAGATTCTTGGCCTAACACACTCCTTGTATTTACCAAGTTCCCAAGAAAGTGGATTTTTCAGTAAAATTTAACTTGTTCCTTTTTATTTTCCAGAATTTCTCAAGATATTGACAAGATAGTAAAATAAGAAAAAAAAGTCTCTGTTTCTCAAAGTAATACACTACTAGTAGAATTACTTTGCCTAGGATATGTCCAAATGAAGACAGATTTCAGAAATATCTAAAATTTAAGTATAAAAGGCCACAACATTGTTAAACAAAAGAAAATCATAGCTGTTTTTTGACAGATGGTCATGGAAGCAAAATAAAGTGTGGGGGCGGGGAGGGAAGAGGGGAGGGCTGGTAAGTTTTAGGGGCACATATCTGTCCCTTCCTGAATATTATAGTTCACTAGCTGAAGAAATTCTTCAAGTTTCTCAGTTTTTCCAACAATTAGTGAAAGGGTGTCTACAGATTTGGCAAACCTTAGCATGTCAATGCTAATTAGTGGATTGATGAAGGTATCAGATATTGACTTCCACCACAATGGGTAAAACTCCCATTGATCCTCCACAGTCTGGTCTCATGCCTGCCCCTTAGAGATGGAAAATCTCCACTTCCTAGCTGCATCCAACTTGGAGAGTTCCCACAGGAATAACATGCAGAATGAACATTCTACACACAAATTAAACAGTATGTGCACAATATTTTAAAATTCTACATATTTTATTTGTCAAAATAACAATATAATTACACTGGTTTCAATTAGTTTGGTAATTTATTTCAAAATACAGGTCAACAAATATGTCTAACAATACAGACAATAAAAAATGTTCAGGATTTTCTTTTTCCTTACTAAGATTCCTTACTAAGCATATTAATATAGAAATGTGAGTACTAATTAATTTAAACTACGATATAGAAATTCATTTCCCACACCCCTGAAAAGCAGTGGAAAGGCTTGGACGAGTATGAGGTAATGGAGGAGCTGAGGGAGAAGGAAGTAATTCCTGGAAAGGAGACTGGAGGGTTGTGTGTGTGTGGAAGAAGTATGGAATAGTTTGGGGCTTTTTTTGGAGGGGGGGGTGTTCATAGGAAGCTGGGGAGGTTAGGGAGCTGGGAAGCCTCCCCATGTAGACCCTGACTGACACCTAGCCTCTCCTGTTCAGTCAGGCACATCTTTATGTCAGGCACATCTTTTCCATCCCCATGTGATCCTGCAACCCCTCCCCCATCCCCATGTGTCCCTATACTCCCACTCAACCACCCCTCTTCCCAGTGTTTTTCCCAGGAAATGAAATTTGGGGAGGTGAGGGGCGACAAGGGTTGAGACCATGAGGATGACAGTAGGCTGTATAGTACAATAGTAAAAATTAAAAAAAAAAAAAGTTTAACCATCATTTTATTAGATTTAACTCATGTTTTAAAATCATCACAGAAATTAAAGTTGGCTACTCAGGCTTACTATAAAGCACTACATCTGCTTCCTTCTTGGTTTCTTGTAATTTTGAACAACTATGTTAATGAACTTCCTGAATGCAGTGCATTCATTTTGTGTGGTTTCTTGTGTGGTACTTCTAGTCCTTCGTGATATGCTCATGGTCAAGCAGAGGGTAACTTCTTTGAGAACACAGTATTCTATTCAATGAGGAAAAATAACTCATCTGAGACTGTTGTGACTGGGAGTAGCAAAAGATGAATTAATACTTCTTTCATCCAGGAAACATAGCAAAAAGATTAGGTCGAACCACTAGTGATGATAAAGAAGAAGTTGAAGTCAAATCTTCATTCATCATATGATATTCCCCTCTGTATTCAAATTCTTTATTCTGTCCTGATCATATGGCAACCCCATTTTTGTTAGTGCCTCACTCCACTCAACTGTCAGTGTTTTATAAGACAGACATCTGTAAAAGCTACATAGAGGTTGAGTAGAATCCAGAAGTCGCTTCTGTAGATTTGGAAGAATCAAGTCTCTGTACTTTTTAAGCTGGCTTAACAAACACTTCTTGTTGTTGGGACTGACAGCAAGTTACCTTGGCCCAACACCTGGCATAGTCGGCAGAATACACTCGGTTATACCCCCGGGAGGTGTAGCCAGATGTGGGGTAAGTGAGGATGTGGGGTTCTGGCCACCGACAAGATACCTGGCTAGAGTAGTACCTCCCGCTGGGCACCAGTGGCCAAACTGCTATGCTGGGTGGCTTCCCCGGTTGGATGGGACAGGGACAAAATTCCCCTCACCCCGGCCAATTTGGCTGAGCAGATGGAGGAGGCAATAGAGTTATATGGGCATAATAAATTCAATAAGGATTGGGGGTGGGGATGGTTGTTCCTGACAATGGTGGAAAAGCTGTCGGCACATAACGAGCAGCTAGAGAAGAATGTAAGCATCCTGGTGGATGATGAACGAGCTCTCATGGATAAGAATAACATGCTAAGGCTTTGGAAGCGGCTCAGCAGAGGGCCTACAAGCAACAGGAGACAGCTGAGACTATGGCGATCTGCTATGCTTGGGATCGCCATCGCCGCTTCCTGGAGAACCCCCACCCTACTGTGTCCCAGTCCAAGGTTAGGGCACTCATGGCATTGGATTGGGACCCCGAGACGTGGGACAGGAACATATGGGACTCCAGTGATGACAATGATGGATAGACTCATAGACTTTAAGGTCAGAAGGGACCATTATGATCATCTGGTCTGACCCCCTGCATGATGCAGGCCACAAAGCCGTCCCCACCCTTTCCCTTGACTCTGCTGTTGAAGTCCCCAAATCCTGTGGCTTAGAGACTTCAATTAGCAGAGAATCCTCCTGCTAGCGATCCCTGCCCTATGCCTATGGATGGGAAGGCAAAATTGAGACTGAGGCAGAGGGAGGCAGTGCAAAGGAGGTCCAGCCCCAGGTTACTAACAAAACTAAGGGGCCTCCAGGAGCAGCCCCGCAACAGACATAGATAATCCGGGACTATATGCAAACAACTCCAGGGCCTTCAGGCACAATTCAGGCAGCGGGAAGGTGAGAGCGTGAAGTCTTGGCTGCTCCGCTGCTAGAACCAGGGCACTGAGGCAGTTCACCTGTTCCCAGGGGAGATCTTGAAGTTAAGGGCCCTTTCCAGGGATATTTCGATCAATCAGCTCCTGAGGAGTGCACAGGGGACAGCGGGGAGTAGGACTTGCCGGAGAGGAATTTTGCTGCTGTAGAGCACCAGTGGCCAGATCACATGGATTGGGATGATGTGGATAAACCCTGGAGTACAATTCCCGAGGCTTCCGTTGACCTTTGGGAAATGGGAATACAGGTAGGGCTCTATATGAATAACTTCCAGGGTCCCGGCCATGAGATCTTCATAGCCCAGACGCGCAACCGTTTGTTGCGCACAATCCCACTCCATTTGAAGGGGGCCCTTTTGGCTGTTTTGAAGCCCACACAGGGACGCCCAGTGGGTGAGACCGCCTTGCTGCTGGGGCAGTTGGGGGACATTGAAGACACCAAGACGAAGGTCTGGGTAAGTCGGGCCGACCGAAAGGGGTGCGCTAAGAAGGAGCCCATATGCCTTTCGAGGAGGGATTTGTTTGTAGCCCTGCTGAAGGGGGGGAACCCCAAAAGACAAAATTGACGGGCTCCCCATCAAAGAACTAGTTGCCTTCCATTGGGAAATGGTTAAGGATCAGAGTAAGGGCGGGAAGAGGAAGGTGGAGATGCTTGCTCAACCCACTCCCCGCCTCTACCCCTCCTTGGATGAGTGGTGAATGCGGGACCCCCACTAGGAGGCCGGCATGGCCGATGCCATTAGGTTAATAAAGGGAACCGATGCATCTGACCCGCGCCCCCATGTAAATGTCTGGATTCATTGGTCATCCCACAATAAACAACAGGTCAGTGCCCTTGTGGCGACTGGGGTGGAGATATCCCTTGTTTACGGTAATCCTTCCAAATTCCAGGGTACACCATTACAGATTAATGGTTTGAGGGGTAAGCCATACTTGGTAGGCGGGTGGCCTTAGTTTTGCAAATTGGGGATACCCCCTCCCCATTTGTATTCACCTGTTGTTACTCCTGTCTGAGAGTATATTATTGGCATTGATATTCAGCGTAGTTTTTCCTTTCACTTTCTGATGGGAGGTACCACTTTGGGGTGCAGGTGGTTGTGGTGGGCCATGCCTTATGGGAGCCACTGGTCCTACCCCAGCCCCGGTTGTTTTACTGAGGAAGTATCGGCTCCCCGGGGGACAGAAGGAGATAGGGGAGACTATCGTTGAGTTGCAGTGGGCAGGGGTCATTAAGTCAGTGGTATCTCCTTTTAACATCCCAGTGTGGCCTGCGAAAAAACCCGATGGGTCTTGGTGGATGACAGTTGACTATTGGGCCCTAAACAGGGAGGTGCCCCCGCTCACGGCCGCTGTTCCTGATGTTGTGATCTTAATTGAGGCCATCGGGCGGACCGAGGGGGAATGGTATGCTGTTATTGACCTGGCCAACGCCTTTTTCTCAATTCCCATTGCTGAAGAGGCACAAGCCCAATTTGCCTTCATCTGGTGCGGGTGCCAGTACACTTTCACACAATTACCATAGGGTTATGTCCACAGTCCCACGTTATGCCATGGGTTGGTGGAACGTGACCTCCAGATGTTTATCCCCGAAGAATCAGTGACTATTCACCACTATATTGATGATTTGATGATTCATGGGATGGCTCATGTTGTAGTGGAGCATACTTTGCAGGCGCTCATCACTCACATGCAGGCCAGGGGGTCGGCTGTTAATCCCAACTAAGTACAGCCCACCAGCTGATCCATGAAATTCCTTGGGATTGTGTGGCAAGGAGCGCAGCGCCCCATCCCTCCTTCTGTTGTACACCAAATTGCCCAGCTTGCAGCCCGGACCACCAAGGTTAAGGTACAGTGAGTGATCGGGTTGTTTGGTTACTGGTGTAACCACATCCTGCACCTCGCTTTGTTTTTAAAGCCCCTTTATACTGTCACCAGGAAAAAGACAACATTCAATTGAGGCAAAGCCCAGCAGCAGGCATTTGAGGAGGCTAAAGCTGCCATCCAGACTGCAATGCCCTTGTGCCCCTATGATACTCATAGCCCTTTTCATCTGGAGGTGTCAGTGCTGGAGGATTATGCCTCTTGGAGTCTGTGGCAAAAATTGTTGGGGGCCCGCGATAAGCGGACCCTTGGGTTTTGGTCTCGTAAACTCCCTGAGGCGGCCAGCTGGTATACTCCATTCGAGAAGCAGCTTTTGGCTTGCTAGTGGGCCCTGATTGAAATTGAGCGCCTGACTGAGGGGCAGACTGGTTTTACAGCCTGAAATCCCCATCATAAATTGGATTTTGGACCCCAACACTTGTCCTCTTCACTTACAGATTCAGTATAAGTGCCTTCATTACTTAACTTCTGAACTGAAGTCTTTGCTTCTTCCAGTATGTTTTCAATGGATATCTCTTTGATTGATCCAAGTGTGGCTTCTATTGTTGTACATAGATCTATTACTGTTGTAGCAGATTCCTGGATGGCATTGTTTAATGACTCAAGTGGTTTCAACAGTAGACTTACAAGATATTCTTCTCTGAATGTAGATGCAAACGTAGTCCACAGGCAGCACTACTTAGATCTGTCCTATCTCAGTAGATAATTTCCAAAGCCAGTAATAATGGATGCAGTAATGTTAAGACAACATCCAAGGATTGCTCATGAGAAACCAGCGGGTTCTCCCAGGTAGGACTAATTTGAACTTCAATCCCAGTGTATCTTCTATTTTTTTCCAAGATGTTCAGTTCTTTTGGAATCTTAACACAAGAACCAGAGTCACTCAATGAAATTAATAGGCAGCAAGTTTAAAAGAAACAAAAGGAAGTACTTTACACAATGCATAGTCAACCTGTGGATCTTTTTGCCAGGGATGTTGAAGGCCAAAAATTACAACAGGGTTAAAAAAAGAGCTAGATAAATTAATGGAGGTTAGGTCCATCAATGGCTATTAGCCAGGATGGGCAGGATACAACACCATGCTCTGAGTGTCCCTAGACTCTGTTCGCCAGAAGCTGGAAGTGGATGATGGAGTATAGATAGTTGCCTGTTCTGTTCATTCCCTCTGAACTGCCTGGCATTGGCCACTCTCAGAAGACAGGATACTGGCCTAGATGGACCATTGGTCAGACTCAATATGGCCATTCTTACATAAAAAATAATTATAATTAAAAAGTTTAGTACAGAAACTCCACAAGATAACGACCTCTTGAGGTAGCAATGATGTGAGATAACAACCTTAGCAAATCATGCATTTTAAAAATGTTGGCCTACTTGGAAAAAGTATATTTATATAAAGTTTCCCAGTTACAAATCTAGCCTTCTGGAGCAAAGTCACTAAAATATAGTTAACAAACAAATGTTCCTTTGATGTGCCCCTCCCTTCTCCCTCCACTGCACCCCACTCATCGTTGTTGTCTTTGGTCAGTGGAGACCCAGAGTACAGAAGTGCTTTCATGTGAGTTCTCCTCCCACCCCCATCTTGCTTGTTCCTCCAGCACCTCACCACTTGCTCTGGCTGCTGTTGTCTGTCGTCCCACCATTCACTCCACCGCTCTGTCCCCAATGGTCCTGCACTGTCACTTTCTGCTGCCACCTGCAACTATGATCTCTGTGAGTCAGTCTCTCAAAGTTTCATGAGGTCTCAATGATTTCAGCTCTCAGTGGGGGAACCTCATTGCTAGTGCAGGCTGGGCTGTCTCTTCCACAGAAACTCTGTCCCGCAGCAGGGCTAAGTCCTTTGACTTCATTTCAGCTCTAGTAGTCACTTAATAAAAAATAAAAAAAATAAAAAAAAAAAGACTACCTATAGAGCCTAATCAGCCTCTATCTTTAAACAGGGAAGAGGGGCAGGTCAAATAGTGCCTGTGACTTTTAGGCAGAGCCCACACCACCAGGCAACACACCTATGCCCCACTCTCTCTCCCCGCACTGGGATCTGGTATCGAACCCCCAGTGCCTAGCAAGGTCAGTTCAGTTGAGAGTGACCAATGCTTAATTTGTAATGAAAGAGGTGCTGGGGCTCAAGCATGTTTGTTACTTTCGTAACTGATATGTCAAGCCCAGAGGTCCCAGGGCTATCAACTGTCAAGCCTGGAGGTTGACCACTGCGGGGTGTTGGGGAAATTCAGGGCGGGTGAGGAAATTCCTGTCTCCTCCCCATGTGGCCCTGCAACCCCACTCAGCCCCTAGCTCAACACTGTCACCCCACTACCTCCTGTGCCCCCGCCCCACTCTGTCCCCCACCCCACTCTGTCCCCCACCTCCTTCTGAAGCTCAGTCTGTGACACACCCTACAGCCCCATATGCCGAACTGTCCATCCCCTTAATATCCCGTGCCTCCTCACCTGGCCCCACAGGCAGGGTTCTGTAAGAAGTCAGCATCTTCTTCCTCTCCACAGCTGGCTGCTCCGGCCCAAACAGAGCTGCCCTCTTTTGTGGTGCCACAGCAGCCCCTGGTGAGTGAAGGCTGTAATTGTGGGGCCTCTCCAGCTCAACGTATTTTCTGCAGGGGAAAAATATTCTGCATTTGACGTGAATTCTTCACATGCGCAGTGGCTCAAAATTCCTCCAGGAGTAGTGTGTACAAAGATTCAATGCTGATAACACTACTGCTTGAACAACCTGCTACCTGCAACCAGTTGTGCATGGCCTAAACATGTGTAAACACATGATAGATGAAGAAAATGTTAGGTAGTGAGTACAGGCAACGGTATTAAAAAGTCAGTATTTGCCAGGAGATTTCTCACAATTACCACATATATCTCCTATGGGAAACAGAGGGGAACACTGTGATGATTCAGTTATGGATATGTGGGAAATGTTGTCAGTGCTCACAACCACATGACAATGATTGACCACAGATAAGTCACTGGAATGTGAACAAATAAGACTGGACATTTTCTACCATGGACAGTGCTGGTGTATCATGTTGTAAGAGTTGGTAAATGTTGGCTTTCTAACAATCTCTACTGTAATCTCCCCTTTCCTGCATCTCAAATCTGCAAATTTTAGGCAACGCACACTGGGTGGATTTAGAGTCAGGGTTCAAACAAGAGACATGAAATTTCTACCCAGGAACCTGTTGTGACGGGTTGGATCACAGAACCCCCGTAATGTGCCAAGACTACTTCTGCCCCTGCTTTCTCTGCCAGCTCGGGACCCCAACACCCTGTCTTGCTGAGCCAGACGCTCCCGTCTGCTCCAACAAAGACTAGGGTCTGAATTACTTGCCCCAAAGCTGCAGGTTTACCTGAAAGCAGCTAACAGAAGTCTTTAACACTCAGATGCCCAACTCCCAAGGGGGTCTAAAACCCAAATAAATCCGTTTTACCCTATATAAAGCTTATACAGAGTAAAATCATAAATTGTTCGCCCTCTATGACACTGATAGAGAGATAAGCACAGCTGTTTGCCTCCCCCAGATATTAATACATACTCTGAGTTAAGTAATAAGTAAAAAGTAAATTTATTAAATACAGAAAGTAGGATTTAAGTGGTTCCAAGTAGTAACAGACAGAACAAAGTAAGTCACCAAGCAAAATAAAATAAAACGCGCAAATCTATGTCTAATCAAACTGAATACAGATAATCTCACCCTCAAAGATATTTCCATATGTTTTTTTCCTCAGACTGGACACCTTCCAGGCCTGGGCACAATTCTTTCCCCAGTACAGCCCAGTCCATAGCCAGTATTGAAGCTTCTACAAAAATCATGCCCATGCTGCTCTAAACATTGAGCTAAACAGCCAAGGGGCACTGACCCTTGCAGATAAATTATTAACATCACACTGAATGAGATGGCCTGGTTGCTTTTTTTAAACAAGACAACTGAGTTTAGCAATAAATTGAGTTTTGAATGCCAGAAAGTGGGTTGTTTTCTAAGTGTAATATCTGAATATAGAAAATAATTATTACACTGGGAAGCAGAGAGTTTTTTTTTTAATTTTCATCAAAGGAATAACTTGAATATTGGCAAAATATGCAGACTAAACCCACCATCCTGCAAAGACATATACACTGGCTTAACTTTATGAATTATGAGTAAAGTTAAGACCATGCATATGTCTTTGCAGGATGGGGCATAAAGTAGATGGCTTACACTGAAAATGCCAATTCCTACTACATTTCAGTTGAATTCTAAATGGAATTATCTTTGACCCTTTTTATTCATTTTCTGCAAGGATTTGTAGGACTGAACATTTATTTATGAGTCAAAAAAGAAGGCTTATATATACACTGACGCAAGTGAGTATTCTTATGAAGGCTCTTTTTTTGAATATGCTCAATTCAGAAGGCTTCATGTGATCATCTTGAAGTGTCAGTATGGGACTGGAAGGGAAGGATGATAGAAGCAGAAGAGAAGGGCAAGCAAATCCAAATAATCAGTAGCATCAATTAGGAGGTTTTTTGGAGGTGCTCTATCAGATACCCCACTGTTATCAGCACCACTGTTATTAGCACCACTAGCAGCAAGAGAAGCAATGGAGTTTTCCTACACTACAAAGCAATGCATCATAATGCTTGTGATCTGCACACAAACTGGTAGGTCAGGATTTTAAATGACCAGATCTTTGAACATCCAATCAGCCTTAGTCTAGTTTTTTATTAATTATTATTATTATATTATTTATTATTATTCCAGTGTCTTTCACCTCTTTCCAGGTCATTTTTCATTATCCATTTGATGCCCATAGCCAGAATAGAACACTACAAGACCTCTTGAATCAGGGGTGGGGTGGGGTGGGGTGGGGGAAGCAGCAGCATTATCATTTGTCAGTCCCACTATATGTGGGGCACACTCAGGATTAGTTGTGTTCTGATGACACTAGGCCCTTTGGAGCAACCTTGGTAGTGCTGGCAGTACTTCTGCTGCATGGCTTCCTCTCCAGTAGTTGTACTTGCTCTGAAACCTGAACCACTTTGCTGCTCTCCCTTTTTTTTTTTTACTGAGTATATACATTGCCATATCATGGTAAGGAACTGAGATTCAGGGGAGGTAAAGGTTAAGATATTTACTGTAACTTTCCACTTACTGGGAGTATGTCTCAGCTAGTGTAAATCAAATGTAGTCAGTCACTGAATTCAGTAGAGCTATGCTGATTTACATCAGGTAAGGATCTAGTCCATCCTCAGCAACGTTAGCTTTGGGGGCTGATTGGTTGGCATGTCAAACTGTCACTTTCTGTCCTCTGGGGTGCCAGGAACTGGAGGTTACATCACTATGCTGCTCCTTAGGTAATGCAAAAAACATTGGAATTTTTTTTTTAAGACTCCCTTACATGTTGACTTGTTTAACTGTTGCCTAATATGCTAACTGCAGCAACTGTTTACTTCTACAGTTCTATAATTTGAGTTTTGAGTTGAGCTACAGCTGTCTACAGTGTGCCTCTGCAGTTATTAGTGCTAGGAAGGGGCAGCTCAAGGATGATTATCAGACATATCCACAGGAGACTAGAGCTGTGAGCAAACCTGTTTTGGGGTGGTAAATGCTAGGAAAGACTTATAGTAAAGTCTGATCTGTGAAGAATGATATTTTAAATGAAAAAAAAAATCCAAAAGTGCAAATAAAAAAAAAAAAAAAAAACCACCAACAACACCCCACCCCCAAACAAACAAACAAAACCCCACCATCCTCCTAGTATAATCTATGTGATAATCAATGTATTGTGGCCTTGGGAAAAGGAAGAGTCCAATAGACATGTGAACTCTTTCTCCCACTAACTTTACTAGATTTTTTTGCTCTATTGTTGTAAATACCCAGGGACATGTCTTTACTATGTGTATTTGCAGTGATGCAGTTGCAATGTTCTTTTGCAATGAGGGGAGTCTGACACAGTTATGTACCGTATAGTTCCAGTCTTGCACTTTGTTATGGGCAAAACTACCTGTGGTTCCAATGAGGGTTTTGCCTGAGAGAAATGCAGGATCAGGTTCTAAGATTGTTTGCACACTTTCTTATCAGATATTAGACTGCATAAAATTAAAGCTGATGCTGTCGCTTAGTCAATTACCGACTTAAAATTAGGGCTGTCAAGCAATTAAAAAAATAATCACAATTAATCATGTGATTAATCGTGCTGTTAAACAATAATAGAATACTATTTATATAAATATTTTGGACATTTTCCACATTTTCAAATATATTCATTTCAATTACAACACAGAATACAAAGTGTTCTCTTTATCATGAAATTTGAACTTATAAATATAGAGTTATGTACAAAAATTAATTGCATTCAAAAATAAAACAATGTAAAACTTTAGAGCCTACAAGTCCACTCAGTCCTACTTCTTGTTCAGCCGGTTGCTCAGACAAACAAGTTTGTTTACCTTTGCAGGAGATAATGCTGCACGCTTCTTGTTTACAATGTCACCCAAAAGTGAGAACAGGCATTCTCATGGCACTGTTGTGGCTGGCATTACAAGATATCTGCATGCCAGATGCACTAAAGACTCATATGTCCCTTCATGCTTCAACCACCATTCCAGAGGACATACATCCATGCTGATGATGGGTTCTGCTCAATAACGATCCAAAGCAGTGCAGACCAATGCATGTTCATTTTCATCATCTGAGTTAGATGTCATCAGCAGAAGGTTCATTTTCTTTTTTGGTGGTTCAGGTTCTGTAGTTTCCGCATCAGAGTGTTGCTCTTTTAAGACTTCTGAAAGCATGCTCCACACTTCCTCCCTCTCAGATTTTGGAAGGCACTTCAGATTCTTAAACCTTGGGTTGAGTGTTATAGCTATCTTTAGAAATCTCACATTGGTACCTTCTTTGCATTTTGTGAAATCGGCAGTGAAAGTGTTCTTAAAACGAACAACATGCTGGTCATCATCCGAGACTGCTGTAATATGAAAAATATGGCAGGATATGGGTAAAACACAGAACAGGAGATGTACAATTCTCCCCCAAGGAGTTCAGTCAAATTTAATTACTGGTAACGCATATTTTTTTTAACGAGCTTCTTCAGCATGGAAGCACGTCCTCTGAAATGGTGGCCAAAGCATGAAGGGGCATGCTAATGTTTAGCATATCTGACATGAAAATACCTTGCAGTGCTGGCTACAAAAGTGCAATGCAAACGTCTGTTTTCTTTTTCAGGTGATAATGTACATAAGAAGCATGCAGCATTATCTCCCATAAATGTAGACAAACTTGTTTCTCTTAGCGATTGGCTGCCCAAGAAGTGCTGAGTTGCCTTGTAGGCTCTAAAGTTTAACATTGTTACATAATTGCACTCAAAAACAAAACTAACAAAACAATCTGCATTTGTAAGTTGCACTTTGACGATAAAGAGATTGCACTACAGTACTTGTATGAGGTGAATTGAAAAATACTATTTCTTTTGTCATTTTTACAGTGCAAATATTTGTAAAAAATATATATAAAGTGAGCACTATATACTTTGTATCCTGTTTTGTAATTTAAATCAATATATTTGAATATGTAGAAAAACATCCAAAATATTTAATACATTTCAGTTGGTATTCTATTGTTTAACAGTGCGATTAATCGTGATTAATTTTTTTGAGTTAATTGAGTGAGTTAACGGTGATTAATCGACAGCCCTACTTAAAATATCTCATACCTATTTTCTCAAGTATGGAAAGTAACGGACAGAGCAGCCATGCTATTAATAAGAGGTAACGTTTCTTTGGTAGGTAATCATCACCCAATTACTAAGTTGTTTTGAAGACTATTTTCATGGCCTGTGATACTGTATCTCAATATTACAAACAGTTGCTATGAAACCTTTTGAAGCTCATTTCTAATGTGCCTGCTTAACATCATTAGATGGCACTACAGAACAGTTTCTCTTTGGTTTGGACAAAGCATAAAACATTTGCAATGATGTACAGCCACTTGTGATTTCAACAAAACATTTTGAGTTTTAGTTCATTGGTCTGTTCAAATGTTTCTATAACTCAATAATTACCAAACTAGAGCATTTTCTGTGCAATCCGAAAGTGAAATAAGCATGAACTTGGAAGAGGATTCGAGAGGATGATTTAGTAGAAAAACAGAATTACCCACAAGCATCCCTTTATTTTCTTAAGGAAGTTAATAAAGCATTCAGCATCTGATGCTATGGAACTGCACAATTGAAGAACCAGTAGATTCAAGAAAAATGTCAAGACACTGGGGAACTGGAAGATTGAAGACACAGAATTAAAACTGTAAAAGGAGTAGCAAAAACTTCTGAGAAATGTAATACAGTCATGGTTATACCCTGTTGGCTTCAGGGAACTAACATCTGGTCTTTTCTTGAGCCTGTAATTGTCTATGTGTCATCCAAGAGAGTTCTGGATATATGCACAAGATCATGTGGATTCCAAAGTAAAATCCCTTAATCTGAATCTCTAATTTTAATTCTCTGATGGAAGAGGGGAGCTCTCATCTTAATTCCACTTACCTCTAATTTTATGGAGGTAGTAGCATAACCCACACTCAACAATGGGTTAGAGGTCCCCCTCTGTGCCAATCCACAGAAGACATCAATTGTTACAGTCCCCAACTTTAGCATCTTACACTTCTAGTTCTAGAGGTTCCTGCTTCAGTTTGGCTACATAAATGGGGTAGGGTGGATTATGAGCATTTAAGTGATAATCACTGGGCTAACAATCTAATTGGGAGGATATAAGTGGGAGGAACAGGAAACAAAGAGGTTCAGAAGGAAAACTTAGAGGATGAGCCTGGGTTAAAGTATGAAGGTTGTAAGAAAGTAGCTCCTTATTACAAGCCTGTATTACACTGTGCTGATGTGTAAGGGAAAAATAAATACAGCCCTTGGTGAAAGAATAATACACACCTGATTTGTGACTGTGAACCACATGAGCTGGCTAGGCAGTACAGTAGGTGGCAGCAGAGGTGCCCTGTGACAGGGCTTATTGAGAATTTGAACCATTGGGTTGAGCTTCAAGCAGTTTTACAAGCAGGGCCCGCTCTAGGCACCAGCGTCCCAATGTGCTTGGGGCGGCACTTTTCAAGGGGCGGCACTCCGGCCTTTTTTTTTTTCCTTGGGGTGGCAAAAAACCCGGAGCCGGCCCTGTTTACAAGTCTACTTCTGAGCCAATCCACAGAGGATATGAGTTGTTACAGTCCCTTGTTGTAGCAGCTTAGTTCTTAAGCTCAAGCTGTAGCAACTCCAGATTTTAGTTCTGGAGAGCCCCAATTCAGCCCCTCTTGCGTCAGTTAAGAGGGAAGCTGTCACGATTCCATCACTTTTAAAGGTCTACTCAACCTCAGTTGTTTCCCTAGTAGCAATATTCCTGTACGGATATGCTTCGTGTTTATTTAGATTTTCTTTTAATTAGTTAAGATTCCAATCCATGGCTCTAGGAGCCTTCACATAATTAATGATACAATAAAGATGACTAAATTACATGTCAGGAGCAATGAAATCAGTTCCAGAGGAACATGGATGTGGCAATCGCCTTTACGTGTAAGGGGAATGGACAGACAACATCACATAACATTGTGGGAAGGAGGTTAGTTGTGCAAAGGAGAAGGGAGAAAGAGAAGAAAGTCTGAAAGAAAAAATGATAAAGAAACAAAAACCCTTGACTTTTACCATATTATGTCTGATCAGCTGTCAGGACTACAGCTGGATGGAAAATGGTTCCCACTCTGCATCAGAATGAAACCAAGACATTTTGGAGTTTTTCAGTGAAAAAAACAAAGCTGGCTACCCCAACACCAGTGTGGCTAATAGACTGCTGTGCTAAGACCACTTGCCTTAGTTGTAGGAGAGTTCCTGGTTCAAGTTCCTTCTCTGCCACATTCAGAAAAAAGGACTGAATGCAGGTCCCATCTCAGGGGAGTGTTTTTATCCTCTTGGGTACTTCCTTTTCTGGGATAGTCATGGTTATGTCTACCTCTCTTTCAACTAGAAGTTCCATCCTGGACCTGAGAAACCTTTCCTGATTAAAGTTTAATTGAAATGGGTACAGTCTTGTGGAAAGTTTCCATTTAAAAAATGCAGCATTTTCTGACAAAAACTATTCTGCCCCAAATTTTTTAGTATGGGAAATATTAGGCATTATGGTAATACAAATAAATAGTATAAAGGAGAGGAAAATATTAAAGCAGCTCCTATTATTTCCCCCCATACAGTCTCCTTCCCAATTCAAACACTAAACAATTCCCAAAACAAACCAAGACAGAAACACCCCAACAGCATTGTTTTTAAAACCAGTCCAAGTGCCAAGTGGTAGCAACATTACTACCAGTCACACTCCCATTACATGCGTCTGATGAAGTGGGCATTCACCCACGAAAGCTTATGCTCCAATACCTCTGATAGTCTTAATGGTGCCACAGGACCCACTGTTGCTTTTTACCAGTCACACTGTTTGTAAAATCTCTCCACTTAAAAGTAAGGAAATGAATAATAACAGCATAAAATCTTACAGTATGCACATCATAAGCAAACTCTGAATTCTTATCAAGCATAATAAATATGTTCTTAAGAATATACGAACGGCCATACTGGGTCAGACCAAAGGTCCATCTAGCCCAGTATCCTGTCTTCCAACAGTGGCCAGTGCCAGGTGCTTCAGAGGGAATGAACAGAACAGATAATCATCAAGTGAACAATCCCCTGTCACCCATTCCCAGCTTCTGGCAAACATAGGCTAGGGACACTTCAGAACATGGTTTTGCATTCCTGCCCCTCCTGTCTGATAGCCATTGATGGACCTAGTCTCCTTATCTAGTTCTTTTTTGAACCTTGTTATAGTCTTGTACTTCACAACATTGTCTGGCAAAGAGTTCTACAGGTTGACTATGTGTTGTGTAAAGAAATACTGTCTTGTTTGTTTTAAACCTGCTGCCTATTAATTTCATTTGGTGACCCCTAGTTCTTGTGGTATGAGACAGTGTAAATAACATTCCTTATTTACTTTCTCCACACCAGTCATGATTTGTATAGACCTCTAACATATTCCCCCTTAGTCATCTCTTTTACAAACTGAAAATCCCAGTTTTATTAATCTCTCCTCATATGGAAGCTGCTCCATATCCCTAATAATTTTTGTTGCCCCTTTCTGTACCTTTTCCAATTCCAATATATCCTTTTTGAGATGGGGCCACCAGATCTGCATGCAGTATTCAAGATGTGGGTGAAGCATGGATTTATATAGAGGCAATATGGTATTTTCTGTCTATCCTTTTCCTAACACTTCCTAATGTCGCTTCTTCAGAACATGATAGCCTTTATTCTGGCTATAAATGATTGAGTTGTTTTTATTGCATTTTCATCTTGATTTTGAAAAAAAAAAAATCAGTCAACTCTATTTCTGAACAATTTAGGAGAACAGTACAGTGGTGTTTCATAACCCCAGCAATATGGTCTCTATCTATCAGGCCCTGGCATGGTGGAGAGAACAATTTTTTTTCCAGCCCAGCAGCATTTCCTTTTGTTGTAGAGGAAGATTTTTGAACAAGAAGCAGCTATGCTCATGAAGAACAGGATCTTCATTAAAAACACTCATTCATCCATTAAACCAAAGCTCCTTGAGAAATCTAGGCATTTTTACAAGAACCTGTTCTTCTTGAAAGCAGTATTGTTATGTTGGAGATCCTTTCTTTATCTAACAGAAGTGATGGGGATGGAAGGGGATTTGGGGCTTCATATGGAGCCAGTCCATGAGATTGTGTGTAGTTTTAAGTATAGCACAAGGAAAGATTGTAGAGGTAGACAAAGGCTTTTGAACAAGATGAACACAGAGAAATATTAATTGAATATTTCAATTCAGGGTCAATTTTTGTTAGGGAACTATAGTCTAAAAGCATTTCATGAACTTTCTTCAGATTGTGAAGAATAATGTTCTTTTGGATTTGTTAATATTACTTAACCTTTGTATTGTATTATAGCACACAAAATACCTGGAGGCCAGATTCAGGATCAGGCCCTAATGTGCTAGGCATTATGCACAGGTATAACATTTCAAAGTAGATCTGGTAATTTTAAGACCAAATCAGTTTTCCATCCCAAAGATGGAGGAGAAGAGGACAGATGAAATTGAGATTTATAGTGGAAGCTGATGCAACCTTAATTTAGAAAAGGCTACTGCTTCTGCCTAATACTAAGTTCAAAATCAGGCTTGTAAAACCCTTTAAAAATGATTGGCCTGCAGAGAGCAGCAATGGTTTCTTAAAATAAATTATATAATATATGAAACATTAACAGTGATAAAGAACTAATTTTAAAACCTTTATTTTTATATCATGTTCATCCTGAAGAAAAGCACTTCAGCATGTGATGTGTATATATATACACACATATATAGCAAGAAAGGAGGACATATTACTTTTCACTGATGGGTAATCAATGACATCAGCTTGGTAGACCTAATTTTATGGCAAAACTAAGTCAGTCTCCAATAAATAAGACTTCTCCATTAACAAGGATTGAACTAGGGACCTCCTGAACTAAAGCATGAGTTGTCATTGACTGAGCTATAAAGACTTGTAGAGTAATAGCTGTAATGGACTCACATCTTCTATAAATCAGGCACAGAAAGTTGACACAAGCCTCCATCCACAAAGATATTTATGTGCCTAAACTCCACACTAAGGCACCTAAATCTCAGGTTTAAGTGCCTACATTCACAAAACTCTCCTAGAACCCTATAGGCACCTAAATTCAGTCAGCACCTAAGTTTTCAAAGTAGAAGTTCCCTAGGCCTCTGAGCATGCACACTGCTGTCTCTCTCCAGGCACCTGCACCTATCTTCCTCCTAAGCCTCCAGATGATTCACAAGTTCAGGCTGGTTGCCTAGGTGCAGACCCCTAGGCTCTCTCCTTTTGCTGAGGTGCTGGAAATGAGAGATGCTTATCTGCTAAGGACACAGCTGTGCTCCCCAAAATCAGCTCAGCACTATGCCTCCAGGGTGGAAGGGGTGCAGAGTGATTCAGAAACTGAAGGAAGATAGGTGTTATATGCAGGGCTCTCAGCAGTAGCTGTTCTCAAGGGCTGTCTGCCTTTTCAGGTCCCATTCAAAGTCTACCTGCAGACTATAACAACCTTATAGTTGTTAGCTTAGTGGCTAGCACACTCCCTAGGATGTGGGAAATGCAGATTCCATCACCCCTCTTTTTTTTCCCAGGGGGCAGGGAAAGGCTTTGAATTTTATTTTTCTGCATCTCAGAAAAGCTCTCTAGCCATTGATCTATTGTATAGTCTGCTGTGGGGCTCTGTCAATGTCTGCTGCTGAAATTATTCCATTGGGCCAGCGAGCTAGAGCAAGTGAGCAATAGGGGGAATGATTCTGCCATCCAGTCATTAGGGCATGTACCTGGGAGGTGGGAAAGCCCAGGTCCAATCATCCTGCTCTAATCACTTTCATTATTTAGCCACCATGGGACAGTTTCAACAGGAGAGATTGAGGGGCTTTCCCCCATCAAACTATTCCATAGATCAGTGGTTCGAAAACATGCCTGCTATGTGGGAGATGACAGTTCGCATCCTACCTCTCCCTATGGAAAGGAGTGAACCTCAGTCTCTCACATCACAGGTTTGTGCTCTAACTAGTGGGTTATAAGGTCCACTCTTCTTGTGGTCATTTTGTGTAGAGTGAGGCAGGTACCTCAATCATTGCCTTAAAACATGATTTAGGCAGCTGGTTCCCATTTGTGGATTGCTAAGCAGGGCTAGGTGCCTCTCTACAGTCCAGATTTAAGTGCCTATTTCCAAGAGAGCGGCATAGCTTAGCACATTCCCCTCTAAGAGGTGCCAACCATTAGCTACCTTAGGTGGTTCCCTGCCTAGTATGCTGGCTTTTGTGAATCACATTCTTAGGTGCCGAGCTCTCCCCATTCATTATATAGGCCACCTAACTCAGCTTGGTGAATGATAGTATTATTCCTATGACTTTTCTAGGTATCTAAAAGTTAGGCAACATAATTCTGAGCATTTCAACAGCTAAGTTGTTTTGTGGATCCCACTAACAGTGACCAGTGAGTTATACTTGGAGCAAATAATTGATTTTTTGGTTTGCTAGCAAAAACAAAAAAACTGGGAAAAAATCATTCAGGAGCAACCCAAAAGTATATTTTCTTGGTGAAATAAAAAACAACAAATTTGTTGACTGAAAGAAAATCTTTTTGATTTTGGGCATTCACAACATAGAAAATAAAGGGTGCTTTCCTTCCTACTCCCACCCTCTTTTATCCAATAGCACAATGGTAAGGGGACTCTGTTGGGGGCGTACACTCAGGTTTAAATACCTATTCTGCAGCAGGCATGTCAATCCAGGTGTCCCCTGATCTACAGGAGTACCCTAATCACCACCCTATTGGCTATTTGGGTGTTGGGTGCTCTTAATCTCCTCTGTTGAAGTTGTTCCACTTTCTATAAATAAATTAAATATTATAAGGTTCAGTAGCACAAATGTATAGCCTGGTGGTTAGAACAGCTTCTCCAAGAGAATGAGAGAGACCCTCCCTCAGAATATCCAATGGCACACTTAAGGCATACATGAGGGAGACCTAGGATTAAGTCCTTGCTTTGTGTCATTGACAGCAGGGAAATGCTTCAATTACTTTTACAGCCTTATTCCCTCTAGATGTACCCATGGCAAAACTAAGTCCAAGATTTTAGCACACTGGTCATGTACCTGAAACACAATTAAATCCAACCCATTTATAAGATCAAACTATGTTAGACTGAAGACTTCTAACACACTGTACATAAAACTCCCACAACACCTAAAAGATTCATAAACTCTGCTGCAGTGTTGACCTTTTATAGGCATTTTTTCCCAGCATGCCTTTCTGGGCCTGGCTCTTTAAATCTGGCAGAGACAAGCAGCTAGAGCCCTAAAGGAAGCGCTTCGCACTTGGAAGCTGCTGGCTGTATCTTAATTTTCAGCTAGTAAGTGTCTGTGATGTTTTTACTTTTTTATGGCTGAAGCAATGACATATTCACATATATTATAATCTTATTTTAATCCTTATTGTTACAAACTGGAAAGGCAAAGGAGCCTCTGTATCTCCCTGCCTTTTAACTTTAATGGAGTTGTGCTTACTTATATCTCTACTGAATTTGATCTTGAATACCTTCCCATATTGTGGGGAAAAGACAAGATTTTATATTTTTAAATAACAGAATATTTGAATGTATTGTGTATTTGTATTGTTCACATACCTCCTAGGACACTTTCTGTAACAGCTTCTTTGCTTAGGGAAAAGTCATTTGATATGAGGGCTGGTTTCTCCCACTGGAAGTATTAGAAGGCCAGGATCGTCTGATCACTCTTTCATTATTTATTCTATAAATATGTTGTCATATAGATATAAATATCCCTATGCAGCTTGTATTTTCTCCTGAAAAGCAATAATGAACCGCTTGTCATAAACTTGGTTTTTCCCATCTCTTTGGGGCAGGGACTGTGTCTTCTTAAGCATTTGTACCATGCTGAGAACAATGGGGCCATGATTCTGGGGCTTTTGGGCTCTACTGTGACACAGGCAACAAAATCATCACGTGTGGCTCAAAATTCAGGGAAAAATGAGCCCTATTTATATATTGATATGTGTGGGGGGGGAAGGTAAAATTGCATGGGAAACAGTATTTATAACATGAAAATTTACTACTGCAGAGATATGTGTATACGTGCATATATATATATATATATATATATATATATATATATATATATATATATATACACAAATACACACACACACCCTTAGTTTTGAAACACAGCAATTAGGCCACCTGGCTTTTAATGAGCTATTTATTACTGTATCTCCTCGGGGAATAATATAAGCAGAATATAGATACATATGAAAGGCTAAGGATGTTTTTTATTCTGAATCTGATTTTGCCTAGCTCTAATTCACACTGTTTGCTGGCACACAGATTCAATACTCTGTGCTACTACATTTTACGCTGGTGTAAAACATCTGTGCATAATTCTGCCTTGCTAAACATCCTCTCTTTGTATTTTCAACTAAAAATGTGTGCTTCCTATCCTAACCTCTTCTGGTGTGGAGTATCTTTTCTAGGCACTGTTAAAACAGTACTATGTTCCACCCCAGAAGTGGCTGTGTTTGTGTGGTGGCGAAAGACATCATTTTTATGCTAGATGCACATGAGTATGTGTTCAGTATGTAAACAGTATACATGGTGTCTACAGTAACTCCACAGTTAAGGTTGTGTTGAGATTTTCACTTAAAGGTAAACAAACATTCCAAAAGCAGAAGGGACTTGAGGGGTGGAGTATACAGGGAGAAGTGGGGAAGTATTCCTTTAATGCGCCAGGCAAAAAATCCATGAGGAATCCTTGAAGCACAGACATGTGGACCCCCTATCATCACAGACTTCAGATCCCACAGTGCTTCCTGTGTCTGTTTCTCCTCCTCTCTAATTCCCCCCCACCCCAAATCTTCTCTCTCATGGACCAAAGAATGGTTCAGTTTACTGTCTTCTGCCCCATATGGTAACCACAGATCTCTCACTTCCTTACACAACAAGCTCTTCACTCATGAAAAACCATAATTTTGATCATATAATATTTCATTTACATGTAAAATGCTAAATTTCACCACTGTGATTACAGAAAGGCGATTTGTTTTCACCTACCTAGGATTGGAGTTCAGGTTGCACATTTAAATATGATTGTGAGGAGCTAGATGTGTGCATTGTGGTTGTTGATATGTTGGAGCTGAGAAGAAATATAGTGTGGAGCTGAGAAATCTGCAACTGGATATTATATTTGGTGGTAATGGGCGAGTTGAGGCTGGTGTTTATATGAACTGTGTCTTAATAGGTAATTTCCTGGAATATTAGTGATAGTGTTGATATAGATGCAGTTGAACAATTTTTACTGCAAGTCAGTTTCATGTGGGACTATATATGCACAGTTGCGTGCACATACACTGTGACTCAGCCTGGAAAGATCTGGGTCAGCAAATGCTCCATAGTCCTGGAATAGGGCAACATGGTTCATGAAGTCACACTGTCTGTTTTTGCTCACTAGGAGGCTCTTCTTTTTTTAAATGTCTGCTGGGAGCGATAATTGTCAGTAGCTGTAAGCAAGAGAGCAGCTTCTCTGGTACTATCAAAATGATGAGGTGGGATCACCTTATGTCAATGAGACCAATTCTGCAGAGTCAGAAGCGTAGCAGCAGCTACCCATCAATCTGTTTCAGAATCAAAACTGGGTCACAATTGTGATCCAAAACCACCAGCTTGCAGACCCATTTTCCTGTAAAGTTTCCCAAAATCAGTGGTAGAACTATTCAGGCTAACTAATTTTGTAGTGATACAATGCTCAGTTATACACAGTGACCCTCCCAATGTTTTACTTGTAAGTTTCTGTAGGGTATTGTAAGTAGTGGTTGTAGAACAAATGAAAGTATGAAGGGCATAAGTAAGGAGCCTGGTTCAAATTCAGAGAGATATAAATATAAGACTGCAAGGCATGTTTCCTTTCTAGTCAGCGTATATTTACTTAGTAGGGAGGAATAGCTCAGTGGTTTGAGCATTCACCTGCTAAACCCAGGGTTATGAGTTCAATCCTTGAAGGAGCCACTTAGGGATCTGGGGCAAAATCAGTACTTAGTCCTGCTAGTGAAGGCAGGGGGCTGGATTTGATGCCTTTCCAGTTCTAGGAAATGGGATATCTCAATAAATAAACTTCTTTTCCCCATTTACTAGAGATAGTCCCAAGTTCCAAAACTCAGAACTGGATTTTAAACACCCCTATTTTCAAGTGCTTTGATCAGGGAGTTGCTGTTCAGATCCACCTCTAGCATTTCTATTCCGAAACATTGAAAATGGGAGAGATAGGGGAAGGTTTCAGAATGCTGCTGCAGCACAGTGTGTGTTTATATAATTCACATGAGAGAGCACAGAGACAAGGCTAGCTTTGAAGCTGGGCTCTCCTAAACATTCTCTCTCTAAGGGGGATAAAATACTGAAAAATACTTGGTTTAAACTGCTGCCAAAACTCTTATAGTTTGTACCACTTCTGGAAAAGACCCTGGGGACCAGCACTGGAATCCTTTCTATTGATTGGCTGGTTAAATAGAGGCCTATTAGATTCAGACAGGCTAGATTGATTATACAGCAGCAGAAGGAGCTTAGACTCAGAGCTGAGAGAGCAAGAGAGGGAGAGAGTATGTACTACAGCATCAGTATGTGACTGCTGGTGCCTGATAACACTGATACCTAGCTCCCTCAGTGGACAACTTACTGAGCTACCTTTTTCCTTCACGAGAGGATGCCAGCCTCAAGCTTGTGCAAGCGATGATAGACTGGACCTTGGAATAGTTCATTTTACTTATCTCCTAACAAGCTGCATCTCTGAAGAAGAGGTTCATTACTGAAAACAAAAATTTGCCCTCTCCCCACTAAACCCACACAGCATTGATGATATACACAGTTTGATCCTCCAGGTAAGGATTTTATCTTTGTCCTTTCTCAGCAGTTAATAAAAAAATGCATTATTCTTTTGTATACCTTGCATGTTAAAAATACCTACAAGCTTTGGCTTCGTGTACAGTATGTATTTATTGCATATAAATTCTCTCATTCTCAGGTGGATAGGTATCAAATACTATGCATGCACAGAGAAAGGATTAGGAAGGAGCTCTAGATTGTGAAAAATCTTGATTATACTTTTGCCCCCAACTAAGTGAAAATGAATTGGTTAAAAGTGACATTTTTCTATCTACTTGTGCGATGTTATAATGTAAACTGTCCCACAGATGCTAAGCAGTTTAGGGCAATAACAGCATAGCAATAAGGCTCCCTTGTATTATTAATTCTTGGCTGTTCATGTTGTGCAGCCAGGTAAGGCAGGCATTTCACTGGAGCATTTCACAGTGCTTGTCAGTAGTTTAAAACAAAATCTGTCTTTTGACGGCAAGCTAACTACTGCTTCACAAACATGATCTGTCTTAAATGATATGGCATTATACTGCCATCTTATTAGAGATACGGCAATTATAGCTAACATTCTGCTTGCAAAGAAAAGACCAAGGCTTAGGAGCTGAAACATGAATCCTCGGATGTTCAGTTATTCTGTGCCTGATGTGCCAGTCCTATCGGGCTGATTGCCGGTTTTGATGTGACATTGACACTACACTCCCTTAAAGCATCTTTTGTTCTGCGTAAACTTTTCACATATTACATCCCTCAGCTTGGTGGGAAACAGTTTCATTACCTCTATGGAAGGTGATAGGTTAGAAAAGAAATAATCGAGCTTTAGGCTAAGCTGCAGTCAGGAAGTTGATTGACTTTGGGATTATAGGTGACAGGAGAGTAAAGCTGAAAAGACAGCACTGTGACTTCAAACAAAAGGCATTCATATCATATTCTCTCTAACTGTGATGATTTGCATCACCTTTCATGTTAGTTTGTTTGTGCTTTCTGCTTCTTGATCCCAACCAAAAGGATTTTTTTGTATTCCAGACACTTTAATTTTCTATCTGAGTAGAGTGGAGTAGTCACTACATTAATCCAAGCATTTGAGCAGTTATTCTCACAACCAGGCATAACTTTCCTGTAGGTCATCTAGTTAAGAAATTTTCACAGAAGGTTACTGATCCTAAAATGTCTGTGCTTTTAAACCCTAAATTGCAGTCTACCCCGGCGATGGCAAACCAACAATAGATATGCTGCAATTACCATTTTTCCTCCCCCAAAATATTTTGCCTATACAGTGTTGTATATGCAACATTAAAGTATTAAATATCATTTCACCTGGTAACTACAAAACCCTCACAAGTAACACAAAATACCTTATTCATACTTATTCAGTTCACTCTTCATATTTTGTAGACCTTAAATACTAATTAAAACTAGTTCTGTAGGGCAACATGGTCACAGATAAATTTTTGAAATTGGCATTAGTATAAAGGACCAGAGTGCATACTTGAATGGGTAAGTGAGGTATCTGGGCTCATTTTTAATATACTTTATGAAAAAAATTGCTAGAAATGTACAAATGCAAACTGACAAGCCTTAAAAAAAAAAAACCCAAAACAGTATCTGTCTATTCTATTCAGCTTTCTGCTTTCTTAAATAGTCCCAGTGTCTGTCTACAGTTGATAAACACAATTTATGCATATAGGTAATTCCAGCCTTTCCTCCTGTGATATTCTTCACATTTAACAGTGGACTCAGTTAGGGCCAGATTCTGTGGCATTTACATGCATTGAATAGGACCTCACTACATGAGCAGTCTCAATAGAATAAATAAGACTGCCAGCCAGAATACAGTACTGTACACGGTGAGTAAGTGTCAGAATCCAGCCCAAAGCAAGAGAGAGAGAGAGAAATGCTTTTTATTTTATCTACTGACAATGTTAACAGAGCACAGTATACGTGTCAGATACTGAAAGGAGTAGAGCTAGCACGTATATTAGTTGTGGCTGGGATTTTTCACCCAACTCCCATTGAATTTCATTAGGAGCCGAACCCCTAACTCCCTTAGGTGGCTATGAAAATACACGCCTGTCTCTTTAAATATGTAGCACTGAGGGTAACATTTACGAATACTACTTTTGCATAGCTTTGACTAAGAGCCCTCCGAAAGCTTTCACATTTCACCTCTCCCTTTTATCTATGCAGACATGCTTGTTTATTGAACCTGTGCAAATTTAAATGTACCACTTATGAAAGAGAGGAATCACTGATTGTTCTTGGTTGTTTCCCTCAATGGCATTTCCCCCTCCCATATAAAACTACAAAATAAGCATCAGTTTTAATTTAATCAAAGAGGGGGTGTAATATCAACAAGCCCCCCTACAAACAAGTATCTAAAAACATTAACACATTGATGGTCATCATGAAATTCTAAAAGAAAATTACAAGGATTTTATTTTTCTACTAGCAATACTCAGCTTGAATAATTATTAAAAAAAAAACACACAGGAAAAAAATCCAAAGCCTTCACATTATTTTAGGTTTTGAGAATGTGCTATTAAAATGTGTTGATAGCATCTGTGCATAAGTTTTACACCATAAGGGTTCACTTTTGTCAGTCCCTGGTTTAAATAATTTAATTTACCTCTTAAACACGTGTTCGTTTCAAACTGGATTTATGTAGTCTAAACTGTTCATTTCCTTTGATTTTTTGAGCACAGAGAATCTTGACTGATCACTCCATTTCACACTTTGGTTCAATAATATCAACCATTTACCCAAATTACTAATTTTTCCCATTCAGAAACTCATTTTGCTTCTGCTTTCCACCAGGAACTCAGGAAACTGAAATCTATTTATTTTCACAGTTAACTTGAAGCCATTAGGGGGCTCTTTCTTCCTATACTATTCACACAGCAGGCCACGTTGGATAGATGCTATTGGTTCCTATACTCATTTTTAAATAAGTTCTGCTTGGATGAGTTTATTCTGAACATGTAACTATTTTAATCAGGCAGAACAACTGGAAAATATTTATTGATTTATTTGCATTCATGCCGATGGTTGGGAGGCTAGTCCTGATGCTGATGCTGATTTATACAGCTATGTTTTAAATGTATTGTGTATGTCCGTCCATCCATCCATCTCGCTGTCCGTCCAGTGTGTGTAGGGAAATACTTTCAAGAAAAACAAGACAACTGCATTTAATATTAGTTGCTGCAAATGTCCAAAAGATGCTACATATCTGCTCATTCCAGAAACATTTCCTGGGAACTGTCATGAAAAGAAATAGTTGATGAGTGCTCTGATATGGTTAGCGAAAGACTCATATTTGACTGAGCTGCCTGATAAGAACCTTTAAGTTGTTTGGAATATGGAATAGGTAGTTTCTTCAGACATGCAACATTCTATTTGAAGGAGAGAATAGATGACAGTGAACTTTAAAGTGGATGCTATTTGTTTGAAATGAGACAGAGAGAAAATGCTACACTCTTCATTTCCCTTTTTCTCTATCAGCCTAAACCTGAAAACACTTACTCATGTGAGTAATCCCACTGAAGTCTCTTTTGGCCAGATTCTGAAGCTCTTGATCATGCTGAGTATTACCTGACTTGAGAAGCCACCCGAGTGGAATACGACACTATTCCATAGGCATGTCTCTGAGTATTACTTGCAATATTCGGTCCTATTTCTGTATATAGTATTATTTAACATAGCAAATTGACATCAATACAGGGCAGCTGAAACTTAGATGAAAAGTAACAGAAGTTAGCTTATCTAGTGAAAATATTTTCCAATGGAGGTTATACCAATAAGTATACTTAGAGCGATCAGTGGTTAGCAGTGTTGCCCTCTCTGTACTGAGGGATCCCTCACACTAGCAGCACACATCCTATTGTGTGGCAGATTTGCTGCACAGTTCCTCCATGCAGGAGGTCACTCCTCAGCAGCTTCCTCAGCATTGGTAACTGTTGCACAGTATCGGAGGTGGCTCTGGGGACTGAAACTGAGCAGTCAAAGGCTATGAAAAACCCATTTATAAATCTCAGTGCCAAAATCTAGAAACAAAATCTTTCTACTTGATTTAGGCAAATATTGTAGAAAAATATCTACTGACTGGGAGATTTTTCTCCAAATAAATTATATTAAAGTAGTATTTTTCTTTTAAATGCCATCATTGTGCTGTACTGCACACTGATATGGCCTCAACTGGAGTATTGTGTCCAGTTCTGGGTGCCACATTTCAGGAAAGCTGTGGACAAATTGGAGAAAGTCCAGAGAAGAGCAGCAACAATGATTAAAGGTCTAGAAAACATGGCCTGTGAGGGAAGATTGAAAACACTGGGTTTGTTTAGTCTGGAAAAGAGAAGACTGAGGGAGGGACATACGTTTTCAAGTATATAAAAGGTTGTTACAAGGAGGAGGGAGAAAAATTGTTCTCCTTAACCTCTGAGGATAGGACAAGAAGCAGTGCGTTTATATTGCAGCAAGGGCAGTTTAGGTTGGACATTAGGAAAAAAATTCCCAACTCTCAGGGTGGTTAAGCACTGGAATAAATTGCCCACGGGGGAATCACCATCATTGGGGATTTTTAAGAGCAGGTTAGACTAACACCTATCAGGGATTCTCTAGATCAGTGGTTCTCAAACTAGGGCCGCTGCTTGTTCTGGAAAAGCCCCTGGTAGGCCGGGCCGATTTGTTTACCTGCTGCGTCCGCAGGTTCGACTGGTCGCGGCTCCCACTGGCTGCGGTTTGCCACTCCAGGCCAATGGGGGCTGCAGGGAGGGTGGCCAGCGCGTCCCTCAGCCAGGGGCTTTTCCAGAACAAGCAGCAGCCCTAGTTTGAGAACCACTGCTCTAGATAATTCTTAGTCCTGCCATGAGTGCAGGGGACCGGACTAGATGACCTCTTGAGGTCCCTTCCAGTTCTATGATTCTATGATTGCCAAGGGATCTGTTGCTAAAACATGAGAAGACAGGCTCAAGGGAATGCATACACTAAAAACAGTGACACAATGTGAAGTTGGAAAAAATATGTGAGTCAAAGCTAGCATAAAATTATTCCCCTCCTCCTTCCATTATTTTACTTCCGAAAGAGTTATTTTTTTATAACTGTTTAACTTTGAAAGAGGATATATTTGGTGGGTGACTTTTCTTTTGCTCACTGGACAAGGTAACCTTCCAAGTCTGGTTGTATTACAGAAGCTTTGAAATTTGTAATTCTGTTAAAAACAAAAGCTACCTTGTAAAACTGGGATGTTCTGAGTATGAGCCACTCAAAGTTAATTTCAATGTACTTATAAAAGGACGTGATATTCCTATTCCTGCTAATTTGTATCTTCCTACACAAATAATGCTATGTCCACACTTAAACCACTGCAGCGCAGCAACTGGACCACTGTAGCACTTCACTACAGAGATGGCAGGGGTCCTCTATAGCTGTAGTTAATCCACCTCCCCAAATAGCAGTAGCCTGGTCGATTGAGGAATTCTTCTGTTGAACTAGCACTGTCTAAATGGGAGGTTAGGGTGGCTTAACTATGTTCCTAGGGGTGTGGATTTTTCAGACCCCTATGCTGCCTAGCTGGGTCCCACCTAACTTTTTAGTGTAGATGTGGCCAGTTGAACAAGAGAATAGGAGTAGTCGCAGAGCAAGGTATTACTCAACGTGAATAAAGATGGGAGGATTAGCCAAAATCATCTCCTCTTTTACTATACAGGTAACTTAACTTTTAAAGTACACCTCTACCCCAATATAACGTGACCCGATATAACATGAATTCGGATATAACGCGGTAAAGCAGTGCTCCGGGGGAGCGGGGCTGCACACTCCGGTGGATCAAAGCAAGTTTGATATAATGCTGTTTCACCTATAACACGGTACGATTTTTTGGCTCCTGATGACAGCATTATATCGAGGTAGAGGTGTATTGTTGTTTTGGTAGTAACTAGGGGCCACAGTCAGTGATCAGGCACTTTACACACATGTAGCAAAAAGATGTCCCTGGCCAGAACTGCATCTTAAATAGAAACACTAAATAGTCATTTTCCTTTTAGATTTTCCTGAAGATCAAAATGATTGCATGCTTGCTTGTTTGCAGTATTTTCTGTGAGATGATGTGCTGCATTCTGAAAGGAGGGGCTGCAATCCATTTTATTACAGTAGAACCTAGTGGTTCCAACCAAGATTGGGAAACCAGTGTGCTAGGTGCTGTAGGTACATACAGCAAAAGAGAGTCCTTGTTTTGAAGATCTTAGTCTAAGGTGGCAAGACTGTCAAAGGCTGAGAGAAAGGAAATATGATTTTTGAGATGGGGACCTGAGGCCCAGAGTGACTGATTAACATGAACAAGATCACACAAGAAGTCTGTAGCAGAACCAGGTAATGAAGCCAGAACTCTTAGGTCAGAGTCTAGTGCATTAACCCCAAGCTCACTGTCTTCTTCACAAATCCTGTATAATTTAATTATGCTCTGCTTATCCAAAATCAATGAGGTTTCTTCAAACACACACATACACACACACACACACACACACACACACACACTCTCTCTCTCACACATAGACACTCTTGCCACAATGTCTACTGTATTCCACTGCAGAGATGTCTCTAATTTATTGGCTGGTGAATTTTATCCCTTAAATATACACACTATGTAAAGCACTTTGAATTACTTTTGAATGAAAACTACTGTGTAATTGTAAGGTGGTATGATAAACAGAAGTCACTCTAAAACTTCAAAAAAAAAACAACAGGAGTACTTGTGGCACCTTAGAGACTAACACATTTATTAGAGCATAAGCTTTCGTGGGCTACAGCCCACATCTTCGGATGCATATAGAATGGAACATATATTGAGGAGATATATATACACACATACAGAGAGCATGAACAGGTGGGATTTGTCTTACCAACTCTGAGAGGCCAATTAAGTAAGAGAAAAAAAAAAACTTTTGAAGCGATAATCAAGATAGCCCAGTACAGACAGTTTGATAAGAAGTGTGAGAATACTTACAAGGGGAGATTGTATCTAATCTAAGTTGATTGTATCTAGTTTGCATATCAATTCCAGCTCAGCAATCTCTCATTGGAGTCTGTTATAATACTCAAAAACCAGTGGGAGAACACTTTAACCTGTCTGGCCATTCAATGACAGACCTGCGGGTGGCTATCTTACAACAGAAAAACTTCAAAAACAGACTCCAAGGAGAGACTGCTGAGCTGGAATTGATATGCAAACTAGATACAATCTATTTAGGATTGAATAAGGACTGGGAATGGCTGAGCCATTACAAACATTGAATCTATCTCCCCTTGTAAGTATTCTTACACTTCTTATCAAACTGTCTGTACTGGGCTACCTTGATTATCACTTCAAAAGTTTTTTTTCTCTTACTTAATTGGCCTCTTCAGAGTTGGTAAGACAACTGATGAATGTATAAAATAATTATTCAGACATGTCTCCAAATAAGACTCCAGATATGCTTAACAGGAAACATTTCCCCCATTTTCTGCTTTCTTGGAGTCAATGCGTGGGAAGATTGTCATGTGTCTCAGACTATCATTGCTATAAGTAAGAAGCTTACAAGAATAACTTAAATATTATGCAAAAAGAACAGGAGTACTTGTGGCACCTTAGAGACTAACAAATTTATTAGAGCATAAGCTTTTGTGGACTACAGCATATGCATCCGAAGAAGTGGGCTGTAGTCCACGAAAGCTTATGCTCTAATAAATTTGTTAGTCTCTAAGGTGCCACAAGTACTCCTGTTCTTTTTGCGGATGCAGACTAACACGGCTGCTACTCTGAAACCTGTCATTAAATATTATGAAAACTGTTAAAGACTCCTTTTAATAGAGCTGATTATTTATATATATATAATATTATGCACATGAAGCTGGGTATGTTGCTGTTGTTTTTTCCAGTTTCTTTTAAAAATTAAAAAATAATTAAAGCTGGGACCCCTGTTCCCAGCTATGTCAGGTCTACCCAGGACCTCCATCCTATTTAACAATGTGGAAAGAACAGGTCATGACTCACTGACAGCTATTTACAGCCCCTGACTTGAGAAGCCCAGGAATAAGCCAATGCTTATATTAGCTCTATCTTTTGTTCCTCACATCATCTTGTATGTAAATATATGCATACCCCCATCCTGTTCTGTATTGTTGTATATGTAGCCTCCACCCTGCAATCAGATGTGTGGATGGACTTTTGCACCAAAGCAGAAACCAGGTGTGTTCAGTCAGGCTCCACACTAGCACAAAGAGCCATCTGTGTAGATCCAGTTGCAGGATGTGGCCCCTAGTTAAGTTCTGTGGTGGATATAAGGTATTGAAAAAGCTTGTAACCCAGTGCATGAACTTTAGTTGGTCATCAGATGTTTGAATCCTGCAATGAAATGTGGTGGTTGTTTTCTCCAATATGTACAGTCATTCTATACACCTAACATGACTAGCTGTAATATATGGAGAAAGAAAGAAAACACTTTACTGTGTATAATGAAGAAAAATACTATTAAACTGTGTGGAAGAACAGTCTGGAGATAAGCTTTTACAAATTTTGGATGTACTTGAATTTCAAAGCCTTTAGAACAGAGGCAACAAAATGCTACTGCTTTGCAAAAACACTGAATATGTTGAGGTCTAGAATGGACAAATCTTCCTTTGTACAATAATTAATCATGCAGGTCTGTGGAGTACAAAGTACATCAGCAAGGTCCTGCAGAACAGCTGATAGTGAGAAGTACTTCTTTTAGTTGGCTGTCCTTCCTTGGCAGATTTGTACCTTAGAAAATTAACTTGTTTATAGCAACAACAAAGCCATGGCAATTCCTTTAATTATTTATACCTTTTTTTTAATAAGTATTTTTCATGAATTCCAGTAGTTGGCTAAGGACAGTACCCCAAGTATATTTTATACCTTCCAGTTATTTAAGATCCCTGATATAAAGTGGTGTAAGTTGAGCTTCCTGGCCAGCTCTGAAGTAGTGACTACTTCAGTTACTAAGAATGCATGACGATTTACTATTTGCTTGATTCCATTGAGGATAGTACATTTGTTCTTAATACTGCAGAATGATCAGCAGTCCTACTTGTACATGGCCCATATAGGGTGAAGATGATAGACTAGCCAGGTGGCCACTGGGAATTACGTATGGTATAGAGGAGAGTAGCAGTATATTGGCTTATAAACTGTTGCATTAATCTTTTTCCTCTTGGAGTAAACAGGCTTCTGTTTTCCTCTTCTAACAAAAATGGAGACAATTAAATGGGTTTTCCTTTTTTGCACTGCGAGTCATCCAAAATCCAAACAATCGTTCTTATCAGCCCCAGCCTCTATTGGATGATAAATAAATGTACTACTGGGTGTAGAACCATAGACTCAATCCAGCTACAATTGAAATTGATGGCAAAACTGCCACTAACTTCATTGGGAGTAAGAATGGGCCCATTATTTAGTGATTTCTTGTGATGTACAAAGGCACTTAAACGTGACCCAAAGCTTCATCCAAAATTCAGATCCAAACTTTTTCTCAAGTTTAACTTAAAAAAAATGTGCATAACCTTCAATTCCAGTTTTGGCTGGGACAGTATCTGGATATACTAAATTATCATACGGGAGACTAGTGTTTTCAAATGTCCTACCCAATTGAAACCAGAAAGTACAAATCCTCACAGGAAAGCCACCTTTCTTCAGCTATCCTACCCTATTCTGAGACGTGACAAATTTCAATTTGCTTCAGATAAAGTTTTGGATGCCATTCCAAAACATCAAAGCTTTTGGAGGTTTGCCCATTACTGCTGTGCACTCATGTAAGAGAACAAGAAAGCTTTTCTTGATAATTTTCAAACACAGACCTATAATTAAGTAGATAATTTAATTAGCGAAATATCAGCAATGCAATTGGCAACTGATCTTCCTTCTCCACATCTTATTCCAATAAAACATCTAGGGCTATATTGACAGTTGTCATGAAGCCACTTCGTTACACTGATACAAAGTGGCTGCAAGGAAGCTATAAAATACCTGGTAAATAACCCTGGTAAAGAAATCCCCTCTGGTAGGTGCAACATCAGCTCTGCTGATTCTACCCTAATCCCTGCAGGAGGCCATGGTGCAACAGTTAAGGCCGGGGATGGAAAGGGCATTTGGAGAATGTGGAGGGGTTGTTGCTGGGGCAGACAAGTGCTCCAGCTATTCTTTGACTGTCACAAGGCCTTGGGCAGCTTGTGTGCAAGTTAAGTGGACTGTTTAGTTCCCAGGAGCTCCTGGATCAAGGTGCAAACTACCCGCCTCAGTGTTTGTGCAGAGATGATCTCCCCTATTTGTACTAGCAATTGGGGCCCTGTCACAAGCTATGCTCTTCCTCACTGCTGATGAAAGTAGTTTCAAGAACCAAAATTTTTCCCTCTCTAGGAAACTAACAGGTCCAGATAAAGTCACCTCCTATTGCTGGTGTACAAGCAAGGAAACAGGCCCTTCTGAATCTAAATTGTGACTTCCCCCCACTCTAGCTTCCCTTTTTTCCTCGCTCCTTTTATGATTGTCATCTGGGCATAGTGGGTTTGTGAGGCACAGCAGCATCCATTCCCTGAGCCTCTTAACTCTTTCCTGTATGGTTCTAATGCCCTGCAGACTTGTCAGAGGATGGGAAAAGGTTTCTGTGTTATTTAGATTCTTGTAAGGAGCTCATCACCACAATACTTGTTCAGCTGGCTTTACCTGGATGTCTCCAATCAGATACTAAAAGGCTCAATAAGAACACAAACCCTTTCAGAGTATTTTGAACATCCATGTAGCAAACAGCAAAAACAATTACTAAGCCCACAGCCTGATGGTTCTGAACTTCTCTTAATAAAACAGTTCTCATTATTTTCTACCAGTTTTCTTTTTAATCAAATAAAAAGTAAACTCCAGGATTGAAGTCCAGTCCTCTGCCAATTAAAAATATAACACCCAGGGGATAACTGCTGGGAACATTACATGTAGTAATGCAAATAATGATTTTCTAATGCTCCAGAGATGCCCACGTTTGACCTACACTCGGTCTAGTTTATAGAAGTCAAACTGTTTAAATCTGTCTTGTGTCCCTTTTCACATGAGATGTTACCGAACGCCTCAGCCAGGAAAGTTTTCCATTTAGTAGCCTGAAGTCTATCCCTACCCAAGGCACATCACTGCCAAATATTTCTCGGAGTTTCTTTATAAATGCAGTACACAGTCTTCCCTTCTGGAAATAATCTCAGGGAGCTTCAGGACTATGCTACTTTGCAAAGGAAATTGCTTAAGGCAATTACCCTGTTTCAGCCAATCAACTGACTATTCTACTATTTGAGGAGGTATTTTCTGCTTATTGCATCATGTACTTTACTAAAGAGAAGAAATGGATGGGCAAAACCCAGGCCAAGTGAATAAAAATACAGCCAAGTGTAAAGCATGAGGGCATTACAGTCACTTCAGCATGCATGTGATTTGGATTCTATGTGTCAGAGGTACTTCACCAATGCTGTATAACTCATGGAGGTGCCCTCTTATCTGAGAAACAGACTTTCACCCCCCACTATGTTGCTGTATTTAAATACAGCAGCCCAAAGGTTCTTGCTGTCATTCTTTAGTCTTTGAACACTTAAAACCAGCTTCCAGGGCCTTCTCAATTTAGGGATCCTTTATCAGAAATGCAATCCTTTTGGCAATCCACTAGCACCTGGGTCTAGTGCAAGACTGGCTCTAGGCACCAGCAAAGCAAGCACGTGCTTGGGGCGGCACAATTCCAGGGGCAGCATTCTGGCCAACTTGCTTGGGCAGTTGTGCTCTCGGAGCTTGGGGCAGCAAATTTTTTGCTTGGGGTGGCAAAAAACCTAGAGCCAGCCCTGGTCTAGTGAGCTAAAGGGCCTGATGAAAGATATTTATTTAGTTTGACTTGTTTTTACAGAAAGGGAGCTTTGTATTCTCTTGACTGAGAATATGACAAAATGGTTCCTAAAACTCTTGTAGGCAGCAACCATGTTTCTCCCCAGTTACCCATGCATAAGTCATGTTTTGTTTTATTTTTTAATTTTGAAAATGTGTCTAGTCACCATGGAAAAGGATGCTGTAATAAATATTGCATATATTTCTAGTGGGCAGAGGAATAGAATGTGATCTGTATCTTGAGGTTACGTTTACACCTCATACCCTACATGCCACCTCAGGAGGTATGTGTAGCTACATGAAGCAGTGAAAAGCGGGTTGCATCACGCATGTCAGGGAAAGACTCGGAGGGCTTGGCAGTGGGGAGCTGCTAGAGCCTTTCACCATTCCCTCTCCCTCTGCACCAGAACCTTCCCCACTGCCAGAGTCTTTCCTTGTTGCTTACCCAAATGCAAGAATCTTTCCCCAGTGCTCAAGCATTTTCCTGCACTGGTGAAAGTCTCAAGCAGTGGGACACTATACTGCTAAAAATAGAAATGTGGAAAGGGAGGCACTGTGTGGGTGAGTAGCGAGCCCTGAAGGCTACATACCAGGGTACATACCCACAGGGCTCAGAAATGTGTTTGCTCTACTTGCCTAAGCGATACCTCATCATCTACACAAGGGGTGGGCAAACTTTTTGGCATGAGGGCCACATCTGGTTGGGGAAATTGCATGCAGGGCCATGAATGTAGGGCTGGGGCATGAGGTTGGGGTGCAGGAAGGGGTATGGAGTGAGGGAGGGGGCTCAAGGTAGGAGTTCAGGGTACAGGAAGGGTGTGGAGTGGAGCAAGAGGCTCAGGGCAGGGGGTTGGGGTGCAGGATGGGTTTGGAGTGCGGGCTCTGGGGTGTCAGTGGCGCGGCATCGCTAAGGCAGGCTTCCTGCCTGCCCTGGCCCTGCGCCGCTCCCGGAAGCGGCCGGCACCACGTCCCTGCGGCCCCTAGGGAGTGGGGGGAAGAGGGCTCCGAGTGCTGCCTTTGCCTGCAGGCACTGCCCTCCCCAGCTCCCATTGGCCAGGAACGGGGAACTGCGGCCAATGGGAGCTTCGGGTGTGGAACCCACAGGTGAGGGCAGCACGCGAAGCCCTCTGCCCGCCCCCCCTTCCACGAGGGTGGCAATCCCATGGGCTGAATCCAGCCCACGGGCCATAGTTTGCCCATCCCTGATCTTCACTGATATTTATACCTGTGCTAGGGGGACATACACTGTATGTGTTTTCAATTATGCTGAAAGGAATGTGCAGTGTAGACATTATTCTTTCTTAAGCACTTTTGTAGTTGGAGTTGCTTTACATGTTCATTTGTGCATTTTCAGCACCATACTAATAAATCTTGAGTTTAGATAGTAAAATATAATTAGGTCAAACTTCACACTGCTTGCCTTGTAGATGATGCTTTAACTTCTGGATTTAACTGCCAGCTTGTGTGTTTGTGAATGTAGAGCTGTGCCAACTCAGTGAATTCTAGCGGTAAATCATAAGATGCCCTGGTCTCAGGAAGGATAGTATATGAATGAAAATAGATGTATATAATAACTTATAGGTTTTAAAGCTGAGTCTTTCCCCAAATTGCAAGCACATAAGACCAATTCATTCTCATATTTTGCTCCTGTGTTTTGCTTGTATATTCACCATCACTTGTCATTAATTTCTGCTATTTTATTTTATTTTTTAATTTACCTGTTGACTCACCTTTTGGTACGCATCATTGCAATATCTGTGGTGGAAAAATATGGTGGTGTTCTTTGAAGTGCTAATATTGGGATAGATGTATCGTTTTAAAGTAGTAATGTGGGTGTTTTGTATCCCAGAGGACAGATATAATACAGCAATTAAGTGATTACCCAGGCATCACTTTGCTACTTCAACTCACAGGAACACATTTAACTCAAAAGAAGACTGATTGTAGCTCATGCAGAATTAGCACCTTTATTCTACTTTTTTTTTTCAAAACATTTTTTAAAAAAGCGCAGGACATTCTCTTACACCCTGTTTCAGTAGATAAATCTACAAATTAATTGCTGGTGTTACTAATGTAAAGAAATTGTAAGTAAATTCCTTTTAGGGCCTCACACTTCTTGTATTTGACATAAATGCAATATAGTCTAAACTTTCTAAAATACTCTTCAAACCTGTGTATACACCTAAATGACGTCATTATCTTTAGCCCCCAGTCCTGCTCCTTTTGAAGTCAAACCCTAAATACCCTTTTCTCCAAATGCACAGAACTAGGACCTGATTCTCTTCATACTTTACAGCATTATGAACCAGGAGTAATTCTACTGAAATTAATGAGGGTTTTCTGACATAAAATTGGTATAAGAGAGCAGAGAATCCATTATTTATCTTCTGTAAAACTAAATTTTTAAATTGCCTTAGTTATTTCTGTAGCCTTTTTTATATTTACTTCATTATAGTTTTGTATAGCTAGGAACTAAACTAATTTCTTGTCAGTATCTATTTTTATATATCCAAACTGTGGTGACTTTATTATTTCTAAACTCGTTGGCAAAGTATATAGAGTTCTACTGAGAGAATTGTGACTACAGGCCAAGTTAGACAAATATTACTACTAGATTTAGGATTGGAGTGAATTTGGGACTATGAGCTATTGTTTCCAAAACCAGACATTGGGGATTTTTTCTCTGGTGTTTTTTGAACACGTCTAATCTCTTCCATACAACAAGAGGAAATCATGTTAACATGTGCCATGTTCCTAGGGAAAACACATGGAAAAGTATGGGTCTATTTGAAGCACCTGGTCCTGCAGACCTTACTCAGGAAATTTACCTATTACTTTCTAAGGACTTTTGCAATAACAAGGAGTACAGGATTGGACCCTAAATCTGATTTCATGACATTTTGTATGTTTGTGTATATTGGCAGGGACAAGGGAATGCAAATATAGCTCTTGCATCCATTTTTGTATTAATATAGTCTTGAAATGAGTCCATGTCTTTCCATTGTTTTCTTAGAACAATATGGGCTCCCTCAATAGCGGAGAGGGCACATCAGTTCTCAGTGATATTAATTAAAAGCAGTCTTGCCTGGTATCAGATTGTCTGTCTGTTTTTACTTTCCATTGCAAACCCAGGAGGCTTTCTGACAATGTGATTGCAGATCAGTGATCAGAAGAGAATCGGTTAACACTGACCTGAGCTGCGGCCATTTGCTGGTGGGTGGAGGGGCACTTCTGTTTTCAGTATGGTGGATTGTTGAAATAAAATGGCCTAAGGACATTGTCCCATAGAATTGTGGGACATCCCTGTAGCTGTGCCACTGTAGCATTTTAAGTATAGACAAGCCTCAAGTGTAGCAAGCTACACAACTTCGCAGCTAAACCTTGCTTGCTGATGCGGGACTTCTCTGGGAATTTCCTGACTGTTTTTTTTTTTCTGGGCTATGAGAAGAGAATGAACACTTCCTTTTTCATCCTTTCAGACTCCCCGCTCTCTTTATAACCCTCCTTTAATGTAGGCAATCTGGGGAGTCCTAATTTTTTGCTGACAGGTTGAACATTTTCTCTGGGGCAGGGAAAGACCCTTTGCCTTTTTCCAGATGTGAGCAGATAATCCCTTCTCTGTCTATTTTTATGTGTGGGCTATGTACATGCTATCCCATCACCCTATCCAAGTGAACAATAAATGTAAATGTTCATTAAGTCTCTTCCTGAAGGGCATGTACTTATCTTCCATGTTAGCTTTTACCCGATTATGATGGGCACACATTAAGATGCATTCGGAAAGAAGATTAGTGTATTGTATTACCAACTCCAAACTTTCACAAATTAAGTCAGACTCTCAAAATTCATGTTAAAGACTTTAAACTATTATTTAAAAAAAAAAACTCAGGATTTTTATTTTCCATCTGTTTTCCCCCCAAAACTTTTAGGATGCATGTGGGTCACATTATCAAGTTTTCTTTTATTTTTACATTTATGATAGCTAGAATCATAATTTTATTTTATTCTTTTTAAAGAATAAAAATAAAAGATAGAAAAAAAGGTGAGTTCCTCATGTAATCCTGTAACCACTTGTATCCAGGAGCTGGGGCATTTAGTAAAACATCAAATATTGTAAGATTTTTGATAAAGTTGTGAGAGTTGTAAACACTGAGTTTATAACCTGCAACAAGGAGGAAGAGACTCTGAAAGTCAGACTAACACCTATGACGAGAAGTTCAAATTTATATTTGCAGTTTCCCAAAGTTCAGAGGGTTTGGATTTGAGATTCTGATTCTCGCCATCCTCTAATACAGGGGTCGGCAACGTTTGGCATGCGGCTCGCCAGGGTAAGCAGTTTATTTACCTGCTGACGCAGCAGGTTCGGCCGATCGCGGCACCCGCTCGCCGGGGTTCGCCGTCCCGGGCCAATGGGGATGGCGGGAAGTGGCACAGATGAGGGATGTGCTGGCCGCGGCACATATAATCTGTTTTAAAAAAATCTAGATGCTAAATACTTACTGCACGTTAGTTTTTAAAAGTAATTTCTGCCTAATTTAAAATGAGCATAGTTGTACTCAAACAGCAAAAAATGTTATACTTTCACATTTAAAACTGATTGAACCCTTCACAAGCTCATCAAATACTGTAGCTGAGGTAAATTATTAGTCAGCAAAACAATGCTCACTTTTCCCTGCTCCCCTAACAAAAATAAGTCTCAGTCTTAGGGTTACCATCCATCCGTATTTCCCCGGACATGTCCGGCTTTTGCGTCTCTAAATAGCTGTCCGGGAGGAATTGGTAACAAGGTTAAAATGTCCGGGTTTTTTTTCTCCCTCGCCTCCCTCCCTCCCTTCCATGCAGAGTGCAGCTGCTGATTGGGTGGCTGGGCCGATTGAGCCGCTCCCATTGGCCTCCAGCAGCCAGAGCCCTCCTCTGCTCCCCCCTCCCTCTGTCTGCAGCCCTGTGTAACACACAAACTGACCCACCGGGCAGCGTGTTTTGCCTACACGTGGAGCCAGAATGTAAGGGGAGTCCGGGGGAGGGGGCAGTCAGGGAGCGGGGGAGTGTTGGATGGGTCCCCGGCCTCCACCTGCCACCCCCCCTCTACGTGTTCCCCCCCCCCGTGGGGCCCCCTCTCTCTGCCTGCCTGCCTCTCCCTTGCCTGCTTGTACTGCCAGAGTCAGCAGCAACTGCTGTCTGCTGCCCCCGGGTCCTAGTGTCCCCCATCCACTAATGGGAAGACAGGCTGCCCTTACCCTGCCCTTCCACCCTAGCCCCAAGCCTCTCCAACGCCCCAAACCCCTCAGCCCTAGCCCCAACCCTCATCCCCCCCGCACCCTAATCCTCTGTCCCAGCCCTGAGCCCCCTCCTGCATCATGAACCCCTCATCCCCAGCCTCAGCCCTCATCCCCCCCACACCCTAATCCTCTGCCCCAGCCCTGAGCCCCCTCCTGCATCATGAACCCCTCATCCTCAGCCTCAGCCCTCATCCCGCCCACACCCTAATCCTCTGCCCCAGCCCTGAGCCCCCTCCTGCATCATGAACCCCTCATCCCCAGCCAGAGCTGTCATCCCCCCATACCCTAATCCTCTGCTCCATCCCTGAGCCCCCTCCTGCATCATGAACCCCTCATCCTCAGACCCACAGCCCTCACCCCTGCATCCCCTCCTATCCCCAAACTCCCTCCCAAACGCCCTTCCCACACACCCCCTCCTGCCCTCAAACTCCCCCTCAAAGCCTGCACCACCTCCCACCCTCAAACTGCATCCCAGAGCCTGCACCCCTCACCCGCTCCTGCACCCTAATCCCCAGCCCAGGACCTGCACTCCAGACCTCCTCCCCCCACCCAAATCTTAGGCAGGTGGGGGGAGGGGTTCTGGGCACCACCAAAATTTCTACAACCCTGCCACCCATGTGAGTGGATAAGGTTTGGGGCAGTCAGGGGACAAGAAGCAGGGGGGGTTGGTGTTCTGAGGGGGGCAGTTGGGGTGGGAAGTGGGAAGGAGTGGATGGGGGCAGGGCTAGGGCGGGGCTTCCCCCCCCCCCCCAGTGTCCTCTTTTTTGATTGTGGAAATATGGTAACCCTACTCAGTCTAGCTTTCCAAAATGAAGCCAGAGTAATGTTGTCTATTGTAAAACCTGAGCCTTCCATATTTCTATCTCCTTACTTCCCTTTACCTTATCACAAAGAGGACAGTCTTGGGAGCTAAGTTATTGTGCCTTTGCAGAAAAAATGTAAGCTCTACTCTTGTAGAGCCAATTCATCAAATTCATTGGAGACTGTCCAAAATGAGGGAATGGTCTCCAAGAGCTTAAACAAATCTTTACTTTTAGGACAAGATTTGAAACAGGACGAAGCCGTTTATATGTAGGTTCACTTTGCTAAATTCTACCTTCCTGCAACAGGCAAACTCACAAACACATCCCTATCATATTTGTAATGTCTGATGAAAATAATAGTTTATAATAAGGCAAATCTATAACACCACTGTATTTTTCAGACTGGTTACCTTTCTCTTTGCACAGTGAGAGCCATGAACACCCTTAAAGAATCTTTTCTGGAAATGCACTGAACAGTATGATCTCATCTGGTATAACTTTCTGGAAATGCACTGAACAGTATGATCTCATCTGGTATAACTACACACAAACCCATTATAGCATTTAACATACATATGCTGATTTACTTTATATAGTAAAAGATTAAACCAACCCAATAATGCCCATGTCAATAAAAAACAATCAAATGTCGACATATTTTTAAATACCTAGAGAAAACTGCCCCTTTCATTCATACTACGCTTGAGACAGTGTCTTTTGTTAAATGTCCCATAAACCTTGCTTTAACATTATTTTCATTGTTACGGTTGCCAACTCTCCAGGATTCTCCTGGAGTCTCCAAGAATTAAAGATTAAACTTTAATTAAAGATTGTCATGTGATGAAACCTCCAGGAATACATCTAACCAAAATTGGCAACCTTATGAACAGTGTAACTATTATTCTACAAGTGTAAGAACACATTTCTTGCCTTCAGAAGAATGTGCTGCTTTACACATTAAAAAATAAGGTGGCTAGCAAAATCTGCTTCTTGAGACAGTGACCTGAACTTTAAAAGCACTTATGAGGCAAGGAAGCTCTGGTGTTTATTTTCCTCCTTGATTTGAAATGAAGCATGTTGTGTAAATAGGGACAAAATTATGGTGCAGATCATATAGGGTCATGCCCTGAAGAAACTCCTCTCATTACTTTGCATTTTGGAACCTTGTGTCCCTTTGAAAAGATGCAGGAGCTTTTATCAATTGCATACTGAATGATTTGACTATTCCATCCAAACAACCATCCCCTAATGCACTGTAAGAAACAGTCGTATGACTAAATTCTGCCTGATGATTCTCATAGCCCTATTATTGATATACTGCTTTTGAAATCCCTCTGTGGAGATCATTAGCTTGAGGCACAAGTATCTTCCCATACAAACCTACATGTTATACTTGTAATGGTCAAATCTTCTAGTGACGATATAAATATTACTTAAAGTGATTTTTGCCTTTACAGCTGTATCTGTAGCCCACAAAAGCTTCCTGTTCTATCCCTTGGCTCCCTGAACTCCAGTTGGGCTCAATGACCTAAAAGAGAGATGATGCCAGATGACTTATGTTCTCAATCTATACATAAGAGATCATCCGATTTTGTATTTATTATACATGCTGAAATGCTGATTAGGCACACCAGCACATAACCTCCCTGGGCATTGCAGCTAAGTGTGTGTGTACACACGCATAACTTTGTGTCCCTGTAGCCATAAGGTGGATGATTGCACCACCTGCTTTAAAGCCCTGAGAGACTGCAAACAACTGGTGGGGCTATGGCCTTTCAAAAATACAATGTACCCACTGAAGAGAAACTAAGTAAGTTGAAACAACCTGAAACAACCTGGGTGCTCTGATAACAAACAGCATGCCTGGCCAGTACTAGTAGTTGCTGTGATGGCCCCCTCACCTGCATTTAGCAGCTGTAAATTGCTTGGTTCAAATAAGCATATGAGAAGCATATGGTCAATAAAGTCATTTATAATTATTAACCCTCTGAGGGCAATAGGTAATGAATCAGTCTATATTCCCTTAGGCACCAGTCCTAGCAGGGAAATTTTATACTTGGGTAGGAGAATATCATTTAATAGACCAGCAAATGTGCCCATCTCCATAATTAATTTTTACTCCCTGTGGGGAAATAAAAAACGCTTTTCTCAGCTGAAATACAAGATCATGATACATTATACTTTGGCATTGAATGACACCAACAAATAGATTTTACTCTGATGGATATGGTATTCCTTCATTACCGGACATGCTTAGTTTTACTAGGGGCTAGTGCTGTGGATATTGGCAAACTATTGTAAATCTACCATAATCTAGATGCCTAATGTTGATTTGAGGAAGGCTTCTATACCATGAAAACTACATCCTTTAACCTGAGTATAATGTAAGTAATATGAAAGCCAAGCAGTTCAGCTGTGTTTATATGACCTGCAAATTGCTTCTTCCTACTTATACAGTTGGGAAGACATAGAATAGTTAAGAGAAATCTAATTCTGGTCTAATTAATATCATCACGCTCATCATGGACTAATGCCAACCTGTACTACCATTATATCTCAATCTGCTGCTGTATCAATTGCCAGTTCTAACCTGTACAGTGATCCCTATACTTCATTTCATGTGCCAATAAAAATTAAGGTAAAACTTCCTACTTATTTATTCATTCAAATTCTGTTCTCATATCCTCTGATGTAATGACTATTATGGAGTTAATCTGGATTTACATTACACCAGTATAACTAAGAGCAGAATTTGGCTTTATATATTTATACATTATAAAAATCCCATGTATATTTCCTGATTGTCTCATAAGTTACAGTATATTTACTGACTTGGGGTCTGATTCTTTTGTGCCTTGCAGGTTGTACAGTCCATTTACAGCAGTGCAGAATGGATGTAGAATGCTACCAGATGAGAATGGCAGTGTTTTATATTAACTTTCAACAGTAAATGACTGCATATGGTGAAAGGCTGTGGAGAACTAGGCCCTATTGTATTTCATGAATTAAACAAATACTTTTAACATTTTTGGGTGTTTGATTTTTAGACTCTTTTGAAAGTTACATTTGAAAATTTATATTCCTGATTCTTCCCATGAAGCAGCTGGTAAAATTCAGGTTGGTCTTTCTATTGTTTATTTTGTAGGTAGGGACTCAGTCTTTTAATATTTGTGAAGTATTATTCACCCTTATGACATATATAAAATCACACTTGTTAACTGAAGGGTAATATTAAAATCTTAGTGCATAGGGAAATATTAACTTGGCATAACACTTTAGCTATTCAACTTCATCTAGTATTAATATCCACTTTCTTATGCTTAGAATGTTCTGACTGTTGCATTGGGCTATCATGTATCTCTGGCTTAAGGGGCAGACTGGCAGATGGAGGAAGTCCCTGGACTTTTGCCATGCTTAATCTGGCCATCCCATTGATAATGGCCAAAGTAAGCCCTGAACAAGCTGTCATTAGTCTTTGCTGCTGGACCAGTTGCAAGAGTTCCCATGGCACTCCATTAACCATCTGTGACTTCCTTGTTGCAAAACTCTTCTGTTTTCCAAAATCATTGTCCTTTTATTCAAGCTGTCAGTCTAGTACAGAAAAAAAATATTTTTTTAGTAGATAGTTATGAAATGACAATAGTTGCTTCATAGGTCTGGTTGCAAATGAGTCTCCATTAGAAGCCTGATTTTTGCCTCTCTAAAATGCACAAAAAACACCCATCATATCAGTCTCAAAATTGGTAGCTTAGATCTGAAGTCAGGGTAGAAATTTTCACAAAATACTAACTTAATCAGAGAAGAGGCTCCAGACATACAATACTCTCTAATATAGGGGTTAAATGCTGTTCCAACATTCTTTTTAGATTTTTTTTCAACTTTATAGCAATAAAATAAAGGAAGAGAGCAAATCTACTTTACCGGATTGAGATCTGTAGTGCCCAAGATTCAACTTTAGTTGATTTAAAGTGTGGTTTCAAGAGTTATTAAAATGTAGTTTATACTATTAGCAGATAACATTGTATAGCTCAACAGAAGACGGAATGAAACATTTACAAAAAGTGCACCACTCTACCCTTCTTTATAGATGAGATAGAGGTGAAAAGTATAGTTACGCAGTTTTTTCTATAGGGAAAAAGAGATTTTTCCCATAAAAAGGCTCATGAAGAGACTTTCCTATAGAGAGAGAGAGAAGCATTTTCCTCCTTTATGTGGACTTAAAGAGATCTGTAGCACTGGAAAGCCCCCAGCAAGCCTTAAATTCTTTGTTCTTCCCCCTGCCCTTATCAAGCTCAGGAGGGGCAACCCCCACCTCACCAGGAACCTTAGCTTAATTGTGACTCCCCCAAATAGCCATTTTGCCTCTTTGCATGCAGTGTTGTTATGGCCTTGTTGGTCCCAAGGTGGGTGATGTAATATCTTTTATTGGTCTGAAAAGCTTTTGAGCTTACACAGAGCTCTTCTTCACGTCTGCAGAAGAGTTCTGTGTAATCTTGAAAGCTTGTATCGCTCATCATCAGTAGTTGTTCCAATAAAAGATTTTCTCTCTAAGTTTGGCTTACTGGAGGATAATGACCCTATTTTGGTTTGTCAGGGGTGGGGAGCCTTCTAAGGTTTTGAAGTCCCTCCTAAGTTTCATGGGGTGATGTCTGAACAGACTTCCTAGGTGTAACAAGGGGGCTCCAGTTGTGATCTATTTAAGGATTCTTAAGAGATCTCCCCTTCTGTTAATTTCAGGAGATCCATAGAAATGAGGATGGTCCTCAGAACCTCCTCCCCGAGACCCTTGTCCTCACTCAGTTTCCCTTCTCTGCAGTCCTCCTTAGGAAGATCTGGAAGGGTTGGAATGTTGAAGGGGTGTGGCTATCGGGGCTATTCCCTACTGAAGTCTACACAAATGGAGAACACTCAGGCAGAAATTTAGCCCCAGGCACCTATGGATTTTGGGAGATACCCTAGAGGTCTGTCTCACAGGCTCTGGTGTTCCCTGCCTTCTATAAGGCTCTTTGGCAGCGTGGCTCCATCTGCAGCTGCCCCAGAAAAACCCACTTTCCACACTTTGAGGAGGGTCCACATGATTAAGGGGGTTTGCTGGAAAAAGAATACAGCCTCATGATAGCTTAACCTTTCAGTGGATTCCCCATGCAGGCGTGGGGAATGGGGAGGAGATGTATGCAGTAGGCATGGATCCCAGACCTTTCTTTGACTCTTCCCCAGTGGAGCGGATTTTTGGAGGTGGTTTTCTGAGAGCGTTGAAGTGACTGATATGCCCATTTGGTCCAAGAAGGTGGAGATGTGTATGTGCATTTGAGAGGAGGAAGAGCCGGGCTCCCGTTTCTAGCTTTAATAAATCATGAGAGAACAGACCTCAAACCTGTCATTGTTTCACATGCAAATGTGCCCCTTCCTACACGTCATAGCAGTGTAAATTTTGAAGGGAAAAATTCCACAGTTGTGGTGGATAGGTCAGGGAGAAAGAGGAAATATTTCTCTGGTAGGCTATTTTTAAAGATTGGTGGAAGCTGCTTAGGGATTGGAGATGTGCGAATAAATTCTATGAAGAGGATTCCTTGTGTAACATCCCCTTGTTGGCAGCAGGGATCAAACCTGAGATCTCTTGAGCTTAATGCATGAGTCTCTACTGCCTTAAAAGACGCACCTCTTTTAACCAAGGCTGTAACAGGTTCATTGCTCACCGGCTGGCCTAGCCACTAGTAGAGGGGGGTAGGGTGCCACACCGAGCAGGCAGGGGTTACACTTGGCAGACTATCAATGGTGTGTATCACATGGCTTTGTCATTTATGAACAGTATCTCTGTGTGTATGTATAGATATAAAGTGCAAATATATTTTCATATGCAAATGAATGTAGAGGAGTGGACACTTTTTTTAGGACTCCTCTTCCAGAAGGACTTTGCTAGCAGTTGGAAGGGAGCATAACGTGTGTGTCCATGATATAAATTTACTTGCATTTTTTCATAGACAAGAGTTTATTCAAATGCCAGGACTTTATTGAATATAATAAGATGAGACCATCTAGCCCAGTATCCTGTCTTACGGCAGTGGCCTTTTCTCAGAGGTCAAAGGAAAGGTGTCTCAGCCAGCTTTTCTTAGAGGTCACATGAAAAGTTTGCTAGCCATAGACTGTCTTTCACTTGAACTTCCCATAGCGATGGGTCCATAATTTAAAGATAAATTGCCATCATCTGGTATTTAAGTGACAACATGGCTTTTATTGCATTGTGTTGTGCATGGCAGATTGTTAAAATATACCATACAAGTCTGTGATATTTTTCACTAACAGATGCTATTATAGACAGCCATTCACTGAATGGAAATTGTGCATAGCCTGGGAGTTTTCTGGGAGCCAACTGTTAAAGGACCTTATTCTTAAAAGCATTTCCATTCTCTGTCAACTGTTGACACAATAGCCAAGAACTCAAATTGTAATTTTCAAAATCACTTTGCAGATTATTATTAGAGGCTGATGGAATACCACAGAGCTCAGTACACTCCATTCCTTTAAAATTATCATCAGGACACAGTTAATTTAGTAACGGTTATTTATCCACGTGAGGTTTTATTTTATTTTTTTCTTAGTTTGTCTCAACTATTTACTTCCACTTGTGGTTAACGATAAACGATCTTGTCCTGTGATTACTATAAGGTGGCAGAGATGTATCAGACTGGCTCATTTAATGAGACTCTTTCATGCAAGAATGAAATTAGGACTTGTTGTCACTGCAACAGTGAGCTTGAGGTAGGCCATGTCTATACTACTGGGACAGTAGCAGAACAGTTACAGTGCTGCACGTGTCCTGGCATAACCCCATACCATTGACACATCGATAGAGGACCTTATTCAGAGACAGAAGAGGGTTTTCCATCACTGCAAGAACTCAGTTTTCCTGAGTGATGGTAGCTAGGTTGATGGAAGCCATGTCTATACCGAGAGCTAGGGCAGCTTGGCTATGGTGCTATGTCGACCTAACTTGTGAGTGCAAGTCAGACCTTGGTAAACTCAAGTGAACTCCAGCTTGAGGGAGAACAGAGTGAGGGTGACCACTCTGCAAAACAACAGCGGCGCTAAACAGTGATTGGGTTAGCGTCGTAGAGTGATTTGATTAACAGTGGATGAGTTGTAACTTCAATTGATACAGCCGTGCTGCATTTTGAAAAAATGCCACTTAACTCAACCTAGAGCAGCGGTTCTCAAACTTTAGCAACCTGAGGACGCTCATTTTGATTTAAAATATTTCGCAGACACCCTAGTCCCCCTCTCAGTCCCAGGCCCACCCCCCTCCATCCCTTCCCCCTAGGCTCCTCTTCTCCACCTCTTTCCGCCCCCTCCCCCAAATGCACCCTGAAAAGGTTCACAGGAGGCACTGCAAGGGAGGGGGAGGAGTTGATCAGTGGGGCCCACGGACCCCCCAGAGTAACCTTGCGACCCCAGTTTAAAAAACACTGACCTAGAGAATTGTATGTGTGGATGGGAGTTGGATTGGGGCAAAACTCAAGTTATAGTTCGAGCTAACAATGCAGTGAAAGCAGATACTTAAATTGAAATGAATTCTCTTTTATGTGAATATCCTCATTACGGACGTTATTATGAAATCATTTATCAGTTACAAGGTCAAAATCCAGATGATTTCAATGCGGCTTGTGCCTGAATAAGAACTCAGTCAGGACTGTATGGAGTCCATGAGATCTGAATCTTAGAGCAGCAATGAGAAGCAAATATATCCTAGAATATATTGTATGTTTGCTGGTATTTATAATTCCAAGTATACAGGAAATGCATTACCAGAAAATCAGGAATAGTATATAAGCCATAGCTTTTGGCTGGGCTTCAAAAGTACCCTAGGTAGTCATTGCAACACTCTTACCTGGAGAATGTAAAGTTCTAGGTGGCTCTTGTGACAGGAAAGGAAACAGCCTTCTGGTCAGCCATAGATGTTGAAATTCATTATGGCCCTGGTTACTATCTGAGAGCCAGATGTTTTTCTGATGCTCTGAGGGTGCAATAGAGAGTGGTCAGTGTGCTAGTTGCACACTCTCATTGGGCGCACCAGGAGTAAATTCCCAGTAAAGGGTGTTGCATCAACCATTTCTCTAAATGGGATCAACCTAGTCCCTTAAATTTTACAGCCAGCAAGCCTCATTTACATTTTATTCAGGTTGTGTCATAGTCAGTTTCTCTTTCATGTGGAACGTTATCTTGTTCAGGCATGGGAAAACTGCAAAATTAGAGTTTGATGAAAAGCTGTAGAGCTGAGCATCCTTGTATATTGAGGATGCTTTAGGCGAAAATATCAGTCTACCCTAATGGCTTCACAAACATATGACAGGTTGCAAAAGGGAATCTTGAAGTCCCTGTGCATGAAAGTCTTTGGAGAGATGAGTCAAGGGCTACTTTCACTGAGCTGACAGGAAGAAATGACAAACAATGGAGAACATCACTGCTACTATTAATAATTTCATAGCCACATATCTGCCAAGGCTCTCCCAACAAATCTGGGGCTGTGGTGTTTGTGTGCCACAAAGCCAAGGTTTTCTGCCTGTTGGCAGAAAGAGCATGTTTGTAAAGTGTGTGACATGTATCCCACTAGTAACTAGCCCACAAGAGATAACAGCTCACTACTGCTCTCAACTAAAGGAGTTACTTTCCATGATAGAGGTTTGTTTTAGTCCAGGTCTTGGATTAAAACCCTGCTGATGTGTGAGGGTTGTTACAGGGTAACAGAGTCACCAATTGCTTTTAGGAAAAATTGCTATGACAACTTTTCACACTTGCAATCAGTTTACATTTGGAATGTGTCTCTGCAATGAGGGGAGCTAGAAACAAATCCTACTTTTAAATGAAAGCTGGGATTAGCAATAATACTTAGGGGGGGGGAACATCATGGACCCCAAGCGGTGAGCCTCTGTTACTGAGACCAATTACAGTTACCATTACAAAGATCAATGAAGCTATATGATGATCTAAGTACATATAATGTGGATGTCAGAGTGGATGATCATGGTAGTCCCTGCTGATCTTAAGATCCAAACTTCCCTATTACTCTTGGTAGAGAGTCTTCTTGATCCTCATCTCTTCCTAGGACTTTCTTATTCCCCTTTATTACCCAGGCAGTGCCATGACCACTTCATCCCTTCTTGTTTGCTTGGTCCATATACTGTTGCCAAGCCTCAGTTGGTCAAATGAATAGACACTGGGCAGAAGTTTTCTTTTCTTTTCTTTCACTACATTATTCCTCTCCCCTTTCTGACTCAAAAAAAAAAAAAACATTTACAGTGATACAAGGTTACAACAGCTTAGTTCCATTACGCTTGCCTGTGAGTGTACTGTACAGTCAGCAAGTTCACACACCTGTTTTAACAATGCATTTTCCACATCTCCAGAACACTTCCCTGCCAACATTTCCCATGTTTAAGATCATGTCAATTGAGGCAGTCAGCAAAATGTTACTCTTATTGTAGAAAATAGAGATGCGTTAAAAAATTTACAGTTTAAAATTTGAAATGTTTTTATAAATAATGAGTGCTGAAAAGGGTGATGATTTGACAGATAGAACACAGTGCTTGTGGAATTTCAAATCTCCTCTGATAAATACAGTCACATTTGCAATGTTTTAAATACCCCTAACAGCATTTTAAGTTTGTACACAAAGAATTAAATTACACTAAAGCATTTATGCAGTTACACATACCCACATTAATGCTTTCCTTTCAATCTTTCAAGAAAGGGGTTTTATTAGAGGATAAACAGAGAGATTACACAAGTAGTGGTATTAACAGATGCTTTTCATCTTGAAAGTGGGGAACAATTAGGGAAAATGTAAACCTAACACCTGACTTGTTACAGCTATCTTTTACTCATCTGTGCCTTGTGTCCTATACAAATTATTTGAAACAATCTCACTTTTTTTTAATTGACTCCTTGTTCTTTTTATACATTGTCACCTTGTCAAGCACTTTAGCAAGGAGTTTAGTAGCACTCCCCAGCAAGGACTAGATGCTTGTTTTGTTGCTGAAAAAGGTATTTATATAACAACAGATAGCTGGAAAATGTTGTATTTGTGCATTGTGGGGTTGTGCAAATAAAAGTACAATCTAAAAATGACTGGAAGTTTTTCAGAGCCATTTAAGATTAGCGGGCATCATGAGTATGTCAAGGAAAACTACATTGTGACCTATATCTTGCATAGGCTGAGAGTTCTAAAACTCTGAAACTCTGACAATACACCTGAAGGTTTTTGTGGTTGTAAAGTACTGAGCTTTGAACTAGCTGCTTTATGGAGGACTTCACAGAGAAAGGCATGATCTTTTACCATGAAGTATAGATGTGAACTATGCTAAGGCTAGATTGTGGCTTTAAAGCCACATTCTTGGATAGGAGAGAGTATAGAGACAGTTCCCTAAGAAGAAAGCTAGAGGGAGAGGTGCAGTTTCTCCCCAAGATGCTCCTTGTACATGGGGGATGCTCTTCACACCAATCATTTGCATGGAGTAAGATGCTCTCCTGGTGTGCCAGTCTCACTTTTCAGTCTGATGCAGAGGCAAAGATCTTCTCTCTGTCATTCCCTTGCCTGTTTCAGCAGCCTTTTCCCTTCCAGCTGCAGGGACTGCATCTGTGAGGAGCAGAGGAAACGTTTTGCTTGACTCTGGGTAATTGCTCTGGAGCCATTTGAAATCCAGCTCACGTGTTCTTTTCTTAATTTAGTATCTTTTATGTAGGAATCTTGTATTTATTGATTCGTTCCTGATTTAGAGGCCTCAGTTGCATTATTTTAAAAAGAGGTTTAAGAAAATAACTGCTGTGTCCAGGAAGGTCATTTTATTGAGGAGGGTTTTTTGAATATACTTCTCATATTTGTTCTATGCAACAGAGAGTCCTGTGGCACCTTTAAGACTAACAGACATCTGTTAGTCTTAAAGGTGCCACAGGACTCTCTGTTGCTTTTTACAGATCCAGACTAACACGGCTACCCCTCTGGTATTTGTAGTATGTAGTGACCAAAACTGTTGCAGCAGGTAGGTTTCCTCCTGTCTGATATCTTATCAGCTCCAGAGTGAGCAGCCACTGATTACGAATTATTAAAATAAAGCAGTGTCTGCTATCGTGCTGGCTTTTGCTATTCTATTTTGTCCCAAAGTTATTGTGCTTCTACTGGACATAAAATCCGAAGTCTATAGAAGCAATCTCAGGTCTATGGAACAAACAGTATCTTGTCAAAATCCAGTGGCAGATTTGTAGATGAAGACTGCTGGATCGCAGAAGCTTAGAAACCCAAAGTAAGATTTTGGAGTGAGGATGACCAAGGTTGGCAAGACACGAATAATAAAAATAATAAAAACCTTAGGAAGATATCTGGGAGAGAAACTAAATGAGATCATCCTCCCTATGGCATACCAGTTCAAAATTATGTATCATCTATGTTTTGTTTAGGCTTTTAAGTGTGGATTCCTTCTTCTTGGTCTTTCTGCCAAAGCTATGGTTTTGACAGAGGCTTTAGCAGTGCAGTACCAGAGAGACAAAGAAATATTGTTTGTCTTATACCTGTCTTATACATTTTCTCTAGTAACTGAAAACTTGCCCAGAATGAAGGACATGCTGTACATCAATACAGGGTGATGGAGCAGCGTTTCTCACTGGCTGATGGAGAGGGGAGGTGCAAACAGAAGTGCTCTGTCAGCCTTTTCTTTCAGACTCTGTTAGTCCCTTACATCCACATTTTAAGATAAGCCCAAGGTGGCTACTTTAATAAATCAGACTCCCAGCATTTGAATAAAATAACCTACTTGTATTTTGGTTATTAGCAGCTTTACTTACACTAATTTCCATGATGTAAATTCAATTTAGTGGAGTCGTTATTCACATCATGCAACTGTGAACTTACTGGGAGGTTTCTTCTTCTTGTCTCCTTATGTTTAAACAGTGGGGTATGCTGGGTAGAAAGTGGTTCTTGTGAGTCAGAGATGGCATCGCTATTAACACCAAAATTAATAACACTCCGGGTCTGACAGGGGAGCTCCATGATGGTGTCTAATCTGCATTAACCATCCCATAAACAATCAAGTACAAAGATGTTATTTCAGTACCTCTGACATGCAGTGCATCATTTAGAATCAAAGTAACATGCAATAAATATAGAAAGTCGAAAGAGAGGATGAAATAATGCTGTAATCTTGCAAACAGCTGATTTTCTTTACGCAGGTGAATAATTCCATTGTATTTAAGTCCTTATTTTGTCCTCTCTTTTGACATCCTATATTTATTGTAGTTCATGTAGATGTAAATCATAGTTCATTTGATCTGAACTATGTACAATGTGCCAATGGCATTGAAATAATCTTTGTAATTATGTTTGAAATGCTTATTGCTGGAAAACAAGCAGTTAAAGCACCTCTTCAGACTTTCTCCTGTTGCAACCAGAGTGCTATTTCGGTGTCAGCAGTGATGCCATCTCTGACTCATACTGTCTTTCTGCCCTGTCACCATAAACAGCAATGAAAAAAAACAACCTCGCACTGAATTTACATTTGCATGATGTTCAGTGGGACTGCTCAGGTGCTTAAGTATTTGTGGGATCAGAGAGAGAGAAATGTAAGTGCTTTCTAATTTCTATTGAATTTGCAGCTTGTTCAAAGGAATAGGATCGGTATCAATGGGAAGTCCTAACCCCCAAACAATGTTCTCTTTAAATGTACTTTTTAATTTCTGTGTTATATTCATATTTCCCATTTTTGTGGTCCTGTTTTAACATTTTATAAAGTTACAATAGTGTGATGAGAATGTTGAAGTGTCTTGTTTGGTCATAGCTATTTTTTCTCTTATCATTTCTCTCACTCTGGTTATCATTCAAACCAAGATAACATATAGTGAAAGGAAAGAAGAGAAGCAATACAAATCCTTGATTCAGAACAAGGCTGCAATAGCACAGAGTTAAGGCAATAAGAATCCATGGAGAGGAACAGCAGGTAAGATTTAAAAAAGAGATTGAAGTGGTAAAGGAAAGAGAAAGAAATGGAAAGAACAGAAGAAACAAACAAGATATATCGGCGAAATTCAGAGGTACTCTAGCAAGTTAGTAAAACAGACAAACTGCATGCCACAAAAATTAAGCAGACAAAAAAATGTTAGCATGTAGAGGGGAAAAAAATAAAATTCTGTCTCCAGCTGTGGCTGTATTTGACACTTCTGAGAGAGCTAATGACTCCCAAATCCTATAACTAGGGCTGAATGATACCTGGAGTGACTGTGCTGTGTGGCTTCCCTTTTGATTCTCAGGGGGTTACTCCCGGCTGGTTTGATTGGAGACTTGGGTTGTACAGATCCAGCAATATGTGCCCCATTTCAGAGATCTGCTGGTGATGCTGCGCACACACATTCTGCATCCTTTTCCTTTGAAGGGTCCACTAAAGAGAGAGCCAGTTCCTCTCCCAATCTTACAGGGTCTTTTAGAAGGTTCAGGACTGGCCTGACCTCCCATTAGGCAGAGGGAAAGTCAAATATTTTCCATTGGCAGAAGGCTAAGCCACAGTAGTAGATTATCAGAAGCACTAAAGTCTTGCCACTCCTATCGACCACTATTAGAATTGTGCGTGTTCAGTACTTCTGAAAATCAGACCCCACAAGGCTTACCACATTCTAAAACTTCTGAGTTGCTATTTTTCACTCCAGTTAGGCATCCAGATGGCGCCAGAAAAGGAATGGTTAACCTCTCTGCTACCTTGATTTGGTGGGATATTAGAGGGTTTCCAAGCAGTCTCCTTTTCCTAAAGGCTCTCCTATCTGGCAGGCCCACTACAAATGATAGTGTGGCCACCTGATTTCACAGTAAACCCCAAAGATTGGGAGCCACTGATTTCCAACAGGGAGTTGTGGGCTAGACCAATGGGGACTCCCAGAGCACCACATAAGTGGAAAGTGAGGAGTTTCTGAAGCCATGGAGGGTGAGCGCAAATAGAAGTAGCAAGCGGTGGTCTTTCAGATTTTTGAAAAGTTTCAGAGTGGCAGCCGTGTTAGTCTGTATCCGCAAAAAGAAGAACATTCTATATGCATCCGAAGAAGTGGGCTGTAGTCCACGAAAGCTTATGCTCTAATAAATTTGTTAGTCTCTAAGGTGCCACAAGTCCTCCTGTTCTTCTTTTTTCAGATTTTTGTAGGTTTGTACTGATGTCCACAAGGTCTGGCTAGAACTCAAACTCACCCTAATCTAAGATAATGCAGGGGTCTAGCCAAACATGTTTCCAATAAACCCTACTTCAGGTTGGCCAATTATTCAGTAGTGTGACCTGGGTGAAATATCTGTCCGAGCCCCACAAATATCTGTCCCAGAGCTCAAACTTGTGGTTCTATTATCCTTCTGTATAAAGAATAACTAATGGTCACAAAGATATCCAGTCCTTTTCAAAATCCTTATATGCTACTTTTCTCTAACCCTCTGCAGCTGCATAAGTAAGTCTGTCTTTGTCTTCTATAATACTTCCTGAAAGGAAAATTCCTTTGACCAGAAAAAAAGAAACTAGTATTAAAATAAAATCCCTAAACCCATTTTGATTAGGAATTTTTTTTACCCATATTAATAAAATCCAGAATTACGCTTCACTTTTATAAGACAAATTTGGGTGTGGGTGTAGTTTTTTTACATTGGTCCTAAGTTGCAGAAATGATTGGCAGAAGTTGATAAACTTGATCTCCCAAATGAAAAAAAATAAAACTTAATTCCATGTTTGTGAAAGTTGCCAGATTGATAGACATGGAACTTGAATCCATCTGTTTAATGGCAGAACAGGCTTAGCTCAAGCAGCAGCAGTACGAACTTCTCCGTGCAGTCTCACAGCTGTCTCACCCCTGATCTGGAGGGGGCAGACAGAGAAGCCCATCAGTGCCAACCGGCAAAAGGGTTAATTACAAGCAACTACTGTCTCAGACCTGACAATCTTGATGTGTGGGGTCCTTCATGAAACACTAGGTGCTAGCTCCTTGGGTCTAGCAAGTGCTGCAAAGGACTGAACTTCGGGGTGAGAATCTGCTTTATTAAATAGGAAAGGTGACTATTAATAAGATGAGGCCCTAGTTAGCATTTCATTATTTTACTGTGTATCTGTCATGTGATTCACTACTCACTGTTGTAGTGCTGCTGTGGACCATCTGACAGTTAGCTCACGACCAGTCTGATGCCCAATGCTTCACTTTCTCAACCTGTAGTCGGTCTGTCTGTGGACTCAGGCTCCTCCCTCCTCATCACTCTGGGTGTTCACTCTGCATGGCTTGGTCAACCAGCCAGGTCACTATAGTTTTCCCCATCTGGGGTAATATCAAGGTCCTACTGGACAAATTGTCCCCGACAGCCTTCTGCTTCACTGCCCAGTCTCTGCCATTTCCCCAGTGGTTGGTAGGGAAAGCCAGGCCTGCCCACTACTCCAGATTCCAGCCCAGGGACCTTATGTCCAGCAACTATGGTCTACTCAAGTTCTGACCTTGTGGCTGTTCTGCTGAGATCCTTCCCACCTTTCCTTCCTATAATCTGGCCCACCCCTGGGTTACCAGTGGAACTTCCTCTGCTCCCTATGGCTATCTCAGTCACTTGGGTTCTTGTCAGAATCTATATCCCAAGGCAGAATCTCAGGGTTTACTCCTCCTTGTCTGTGGCCAGCCACCCTCCTCTCTAGCGAGTGACTTCAAAGCTTCTCCCCACAGCCATCTCTTACCACCAACTTCCTCTCTGTGTACCTATCTCAGCTAGGCTCCATCCGCCATTAGGCCTTATCAGCCCTGACCCTCCTCAGGTGCAGCCTGTCACAAGGTTAATTGGTCCTTTCTGCCTAGTCAGGCCTTATGTGGGGTAGACACCCAATCTCAGTAGCTAACCATTTGTTCCCTCTCACTCACAGTTGTTTGTATTTGAACCTCTTTTTTCTTAAATAAATTTCCTTATGTTTAACTGAAACTGAAGCACTGCATGTGATACAGGAGTGGTGGGTTAAAGTAAAACTTGTCAACTGGGGTATACTGGTCCCTTGGAAACAGCATGTCTGGGATTTCTGTGAGTATGCAGTGATCAGAGGCTGGACACCACAGGGAAAACTTTGAAGGGAGTAGGGGACTGGGTGCATCTATTGTCAACCTGAAGGGCAAATGCTGGGATAGCATAGCCCAAAGGAGAGTTCATGGTGACTGGTGGTGTTAGGGAGCCGACACCCAGCCAGGTACAGGCTGGACTCCCTCCTGCTGGTGGCAGGCGGCAACAAGGTAACAGCCCTTGAAGCATCACAAGCCATCTCTGGAATTGAGAGGCTAGTTCAGTCTCTGTGCGCACTTGATCTTTGTGTTCTTCCTGAGAATACCAACAAGCCTCCAGCTGTGTAGATATGTTTTGCAATATGTTTTGCTATGAACTGGGTGCAGATCACCAATTTCATTTTACACTGGCAACTGAACACTAGATATGAACCAACAACCTAGAGGTGAAAAGCTCCTTATAATGTGATCTCTCCAGTCCTTGAATCAGCCAGTCTTTCAAAGAGAGCCAATTTTTTAATGTATTTTGTTCTCCCAGCCCACCAACAAGTTGTGATGTTGATTTGAACTTCATTTATATTCTGTAAACAAAAATGAAGTCTGTTTTTGTCAACACTCCATTCCTCACAAAGAAGCGAAAATGTGGCACAGTGATTAATGATCATGATTAACTCCCTGCAGGTTGTGGTTTCATGCCCCAGTGATTCTTCTGTCATTATTCTGGGTAAGATGCTACATTAGCCACATATGCCTTCAGCCACTAAGCTTGATAAAACATAAAGGTTAAGCTTTAGCTTGGTATCTTTTATTAAGGCTTGTCTTTTAATGCCCTAAACCATTACAATTACATGTTATAAAGTTATTCAGCTGAGTTATCTAAAATGGTAAACCATGTAGTCAACTGCATTTAATATCTATATCTATATGTAATATTATCTATATCTATATAGATATATAGACATATAGATATATAGATAGATAATATTACATCGTTTAAGAAAATGTAAGAGCTATAAATTATAATTATAGAATCATGTTTTGAGTTAAATTTTCAGTGCTACCTCCTCCTAGCTTTGATTTATGCACATTAAAGCAGAGCAAATAATTTCTGTTTTTGATTCCAGGGCCAAACTGAAAAATCCATGGGAAATGAAAAAAAATCACGGCAATGAAAAAAAATTTGTTTTGGGTGGACCAAAACATTTTTTTCAGCCTGAAATGATTTTTTTCCCAGTGTTTCTTTTTGAGTGTTTTTCACCCTTTTAAAAAAATGCACTAAATTTCTATCTGAAAGGCTGTTTTGAAACAAAAAGTCAAAATGAAATGTTTCAAAATGGTCAAAATGAAATGTTTCAGTTCAAAATGGTCACAATAACAGTTTCAACATTTTTTGGACAAAATAATTAGCTGAATTTTATCCAAATTATTATATAGTTTTGGTGCTTCCAAAATGCATTTTTGGCAAGTTTACTGTTCATCAGAAACATGTCACCCAGCTCTAATGCATGTGCTGTTTTTGTACAGTCACTTGCAAAGACAAATGAAATAATGGAATGATTTAAAATATAAACTCCTAGATTGAATAATATTGTTGCAGCTCTTATCTTCGTTGCCTCTGTTTGCAGTATGTAAACCATTTTTATATTAATCATTTAGACACAAGTTATTTGAGTATACTATAGAACTAATCAGTAGGTATGAAGATGGATACTAAAGAATTTCATGTACACCTCTACCCCAATATAACGCTGTCCTCGGGAGCCAAAAAATCTTACCATGTTATAGGTGAAACCGCGTTATATTGAACTTGCTTTGATCTGCCAGAGTGTGCAAGCCCACCCTCCCGGAGCGCTGCTTTACTGCATTATATCCAAATTCGTGTTATATCGGGTCACGTTATATCGGGGTAGAGGTGTATATGACATGGATGCTTGATTCAGCATCAGTGAACTTTTAAAATAATTCCAAAGTAACTACAACCATGCTTTCGTATTACCACTATTTTTCTTTTCCATATGCATATCTGATATAACAAATTATTTTGAAGTAGTGATTTGGGGAAAGAAATAAAATATCTTGATATTTCTTTAAAGTCCTTAATGCCAATAGATTCAGAGCTCCTGCTACTGTATGAGCTTACATGTTGAAGGAAACTCTCTATTGCCAATAATTTTCAGCTACAAAGAATATCAAGAAACATATTTAATACATATTTTTCCTTCACTCACTTTAACTACATATTTTGGTGCACTGTGCATACAGCTGATCAGGTATTTTTCAACATATCATTTTTTGTCTGCAAATGCTGATTTGTCAAATTCAAAACTGTTTGTGAAACACGGTCAGGTTCGATGAATTTCCTAACTTGAAAAAAAGTCAAACAAAAAAGTTTCAAAATTGTTAGTTTTTCATTTAGTCATTTCCAAACTTAAAAATTCTCATCTTCCAATTTGAAATGACTTTTTGTTTTAAAATTTAAGCTAATTAGAGTGGGGAAAAAAAGCTTTAAGACGGGAGAACAAAGTTTAACTTGAAATGAAACATTTTGAAATATCCAAATGAAACATTTTGGTTGACCCAGAATGAAAAAAAATATCATGTTTTTGGTGTGTCAATATTTACAAAATTTTGTCCTGGTCCTGGTCTTGGTTCAAGACTGTATCCATGGGATGGGGAACAGTTTCCTGCCCTGCTGTAGTTGCGTGCAGCTTGTATAGTATAAGTAAGTTAAGTTTGAATTGTTAGTTTATGTTGAGTTCTATTAGCATCACTTGGGCATTTTTTAAAACACATTTGTTTGGCCTGAATAACCATGTTTCTATCCACTCAATCATCTTCATGTGTACCTTTCTATTTGTTTCCTGTTTGGGATTTTTTCTCATCCTTGTTTTGGGGTTTGCATCATTTAAGGTACACATAAGAACTAAAATTTTCAAATCTAACTAGTGATTTTTGTGTGTACAACATGATTCATCTTAAAGATGTCTGATATTTTTAAAAGCACTAATCATCTGCCCACTGAAATTCAGGCTGCTTTTAAGCTGTTTCAGGTCAGACACACAATATCTTTAGTCACTTCTAAAACAAATTAGGACAAGGTATAACTGATCAGCCTGCATCCTGATTCTAAGGATTTTAATATCTCAACTTTTAGCTTCAAGTTGTGTTTGTCTAACTTGTTCATTTAAAACAAAGCTAAAACTAAACAAAAAAAACGCTTTTTGACATTTTTTTATGTTTATTACAATCCATACTGCAAGGTTGTCGATCTTAATTGGCACATTTTATAGTAAAATTCCATGAACAAATAGTATTTCATAGATATTTTATTACATGGTAAATCAGTGGTTATATCAGTCCAGCAGCTCAAACATATGTCTTATAGACTATGTATTATAAACATCTGTAACACTTTCTACTAATGTGCTTATAATTGGAACTCTTTGCAAAATGTTTCTTTGTTCCTATGAAGAATTTGGATGAAAACTGAAAAGTTTTTATTTTCATTTTTTTTCCCCTTCAGAAGTTGGCGGCTTGTTTAAAAAAACAAAGATTTTTTGGTTTTTAGCAACTGAAATTTCAACAATACCCTATTTTTCCTAATTTTCACTGAAGCCTCCCAACACCCCCAAAAATATTGGGTTTTGGTTTGTCATTGAATTCCCCGCCCCCCCCAAAAAATAATAATAATTTAGAACAGACATTTCCTGTGGGAACTTCCATTTTGACAAAAAGGGCATTTTTTATTTAAAAAAACCCAAACTATTATGCCAAAAATGTTTGACCATTTCTACTTACAGCAATTTATATGTTTGTAATAAGATTATCGCAGCTTTAAATCACTTATTGACCCCTTGTAAGCTATTATAAATGCACCCTTAATATAAAGCGTGACCTACTTAATTATATTATTGCTGTATGTGGTTCAGCCACATGGTACCTGAATTAAATCCTGTCTGTTACTCAGGGCCAGCTCCAGGCATCAGCCGACCAAGCACGTGCTTGGGGTGGCACCTTAGAAGGGGCGGCCAATGTTGGAGTGGTGGGGGGCATGCACGGTGTTTTTTGTTTGTGTTTTGTTTTTAGTTTCGGCCAGGCAGCGGGAGGGTGTTTCGGCGGCACGGTGCTGGGGGGGGCTTCGACGGCCTGGCGCTCGGGGCAGGGGTTTGGGCAGCCCGGCGAGGCGCTGGGGGGCAGGGGTTTGGGTGGCCCGGCACAGCGCTGGGGGGGGGGTCAGCGGCGTGGCGCTCGGGGGAGCGGGGGTTTGAGCAGCCTGGCGAGGCACTCAGGAGAGGGGTGTGGGGGGGGTTGGGGTGGCGCGGCGCTCTGGGGGTTTGGCCGGGGGCGGGGGTTTGGGCGGCGTGGCGCTCGGGAAGGGGGGTGTTACAGCAGGGCAGCGCTCTTCTTTTTTGCCTGGGGCGGCAAAAAAGTTAGAGCCAGCCCTGCTGTTACTGAGGGCAAGGTAGGGTCACATCTCATCTTGTGAGTTCCATAGTGAGCTATTCCAAGGAGTTTTTCATGGCGTTTAGATGCTGTTTCTCCTGTGTCCCATGGTGTCATTCCACTTGCTCATTTCCTGTATCATTCAGCATTCTGATTTTACTGTTATATTTCTCATGTGGAGGTTGGCAGCACATGACAGTATTGCATTTATATCCTTATTAATGGACTAGTTATCCATACAAATCCTGAAGCATGGTCTCCCCCATGCAGACATTTTCCTTTATGCATTCTGCTACTGTTCTGCTGCACAGCTACAACCTGATGTATAATTCTTGTATAGTTTGTAGGTAAAGTTTTATAAGTCTAATTCTGTCATAGCCTTCTCCCACAATTAGCCTACAGATTGTTCTTCTTTGTGCCAGGGGCCTAACAGGCCCCCAGTCAATTTCCGAATCAGGGTATGTGTAAAGGTGATACAAAATCACCTTTACCCAGAATTGCATGCTCATCCCTGCCACATCTCACAAGTAAAGATCAGCCAGACCTAGGGATTGGGCCTTGGTTTCTGTTTCTGAGTCAGATTTCTTTTTAATTATGAATTCATTTTTGCTCTTTTGATTTCACTGCTGTCAGCCACTCAGCTCAAAATAACCTCTTACTAACTTGTTTCTTTTCTTGTTTTTTAATTGAGAACCATATAGAACAGCAAAAATAAAAGGCTATACCATTTTTAGAAACTAGCTTTAAAATATACAGAACACATACTCATCATTGGTTGCCATGTGCCATAGGCCCAGATCCTACTTGCAGTTGAGTGCCCCAAACACCCACGAACTTTAATTAATTTATTTACTTTCAATATTATTTCGAACACTATTTCTGTTGAATACTTCTCTGCTTGTGCACCTTCATTCTGCACTAATTGTGCAATACTTTGTGGAGCCAACAAAAAATACTGCAGCAAGGCATCACAACGCCAGCACCTCCAATTGTAGAAACTTTTTATCCAGATACCAGACAAATGTACACCTGGCCTTGGCCACACGTAATAAGTAAGCTATTTTCTAATTAGCACCTGATAAAATGCAATGTATTCACTAAATACCAATACAATTAAATGCTTAACAGTAAATACAAATGTAAATTTTTAGCATAATGCAAACATATTACAATTCAAACTGTTGTTCAAAATCAATTAAGGTGTGCATTATCAGGAACAGCAGAAAGCTGGGACTTACCATAGAAATTACCACAAAATTAGTCATGGGAGAGGTCTTACTTTTCATGCATAATTACCATAGTTACAATGTGAAAAGAATAATTATCCACCAGTCCAATAAGTCTTGAACTCTGTCCCACATCTATCAATAAATTTGCAGGCATTCTCTTCCCAGTGGAGTCTCAACCTAATTCTGCCATCAGTAGAAGTAGGTTGCTTAATACAGAGAAGCCACTCAGGGTACATGTGAGTCTCAGAGTCCAGATCAACACATTGGGGCTTGTGCTAAAATAGCTGTGTAGTTGGGGCCTGTGCTGGAGCCTGGGATGTGAGGGCACATCTGTGCTGCAATAAAAGACCAGCAGCGTGGCCAGAGCTGGCCCAGGTCAGATGAGTTGGCCTCTTGGAATTCAGGCTGCGGGGCTAAAAATTGTAATGTAGACATTTGGGTTTGGGCTTGATCCCAGGCTTTGGAACCCCACAAGGTGGAAGGGTCGGAGAGCCCAGACTCCCGCCTGAATCCAAACATCTACACTGCAGTATTTAACCTTGTGAACCCCCGTCACTTGTGAGACTCAGTCCTGGTCTACACTAGTCGGTTATTTCGGAATTATTTTGAGTTAATTCGAGGAAAAAAAAGATTCTGTCCAAACGACCAAACCGTTCTTTTCAATTTAAAGGGCTCTTTAATCCGATTTCTGTACTCCACTTTGGAAGTGGAGAAGCGCTTAAATTGAGATCGCAATCCCGGGTTAAAGGTATTGTGGACACAATTCAATGTTATTGGCCTTCGGGAGCTTCCTTGTGACCGCTCTGCACAACACTCTCAACTCCGATGAACTAGCCAGGTAGGCAGGAAAAGCCCCGGGAACTTTTGAATTTCATTTCCCGTTTGGTCACCATCAGCACAGGTGACCATCAACACAGTCCAGCAGCACAGGCGACCATGCAGAGTCCACCATCACAAGAGATCACGTAGTCCTGGATTCGCAGATGAGCTCCAGCATGGTCCGAACGGGAGGTACTTGATCTCATCACATGTTGGGGTGATGAATCTGTTATGGCCGAACTTCTTTCCAAAAAAAGGAATGCAAATACGTACGCTAAAGTCTCCAGGGCCATGACGGAAAGAGGCTACTCCAGGGACACAGAGCAGTGCCGTACAAAAATCAAGGAGCTCAAGCAAGCGTACCAAAAAGCCAGGGAGGTGAACAGGCATTTTGGGTCACAGCCCCATACATTCTGCTTCTATCGTGAGCTGCATGCAATTATGGGGAGTGACGCCACCACTACCCCACCACTGTACGTGGACATCTGCAAGGGGGGAGTTGCATGGAGCGAGGAGGAAGAGTCATTGGAGGATGAAGAGGAGGAGGACAGTGCACAGGCGGCAAGTGGGGAATCCGTTTTCCTCCCTAGCCAGGAACTATTCTTAACGCTGGAGCCAATAGCCTCCCCCCCACTCCGAAGGCGGTCTCTCGGACCATGACCCTGGAGAAGGTACTTCTGGTGAGTGAGAGCCTGATTGGAGCCATGCGGTGGGGGGCGGGGGGGAAACCCAGCCGCGCTGAGCTGTTCATGTTTAGTTTAAAGGGCTCATACCTGCTCAGAGCCTCATCGGAGCCGTGCGGGGGGAGGGGGCGGGGGGAGAGAGTATTATGTGAAGCGATCATCCCAGAGGGCCCGCAGGCCTTCCTTTTATATGGCAAACCTACCAGGCATTGCTTGCTATGGGAAAGGGGGCCCAGCAGTTTGAAAGCAAGGAGGAAAGTCTGTCTCCTGAGCAGGAGACCAGCACTCAGGACAGCGCAGTGCGGGGCAGGCTCAGGGAAGCAGAGTGGAGCTTCAGCCTGATATCTGCCAGACTACCGGTCCTGAGTAGAAGGGCTTAGAAGGTGCAATGGGGTCAGAGGGGAAGTGACCCAGGGAATGCTGAAGGCAAGGGGAGAGAAGGAAGGCCGAGAGGCTGCTGTTAGAGGGTCCCCGGGTTGGAACCCAGAGTAGCGGGGTGGCCTGGGTCCCCCATCTTTCCCCCTTGTGCTGCACCGGGCCATGGATCAGTGGCCGAGTCAGGCTGCAACCTGCCCCCTGACATAAGAGGGGCTAGATTTGGGGGTTGTGGCAGGCTGCTGAGGCCGGTGCAAAGACTCCTGTTAACACCCCGGAAGGGGGTGAGGATAGACTAAGATGCACTGCCGGAGGGCAGTGGTCTGGGTCTGAAACGGACGTCACCGAGCAGGGAGCAACGCGGGTCCAGATGCTGACAGAGGGATGGATGGGATACCACCAGCAGGGGGCGCCACCCATGGACAGAGCTAATTCCCAGATGTGCCAGTGGGAGGGGCTGCGGTGGTGAGTCCCAACCCTGTCACAGGGACCCACACATTCAACCCCAGAGTATTGCCCAAGCAGGAGAAAGCTGGCATAGGCCAACTTTTGATTTGGTTTCTGCACTTGTCCTTCCCTCCTCCTTCCCCACCTCCTCGTCCCCTCCTAACCCAATACTCCCCCCTTCTGATTTCTCTTAATGTGTTGTGCAACAAATAATAAAGAATGGTTTTAAAACAAGTTTGATTTTATTTCCTTTCATATATATATAGGCAGCAGATAACTTCAAGAGAAACAAACACAACTGTCACACTGTACTCTGGCCAGTCATGAAACTGGCTTTCAAAGCTTCTCTTATGCGCAGCTCACCCTGCTGCACTCTTCTAATCGCCCTGTTGTCTGGCTGTGTGAAATTGGCCACCAGGCAAGTTGCCTCAACCTCCCACCCCACCATAAACGTCTCCCCTTTACTCTCACAGATATTGTGGAGCACAGAACAAGCAGCAATTACAATTGGAATATTGGTTGTGCTGAGATCTAACCGAGTCAGTAAACTGCGCCAGCGAACTTTCAAACATCCAAAGCACATTCTACCCCCATTCTGCACTTGCTCAGCCTATAGTTGAACTGCTCCTTACTACTGTCAAGGGTGCCTGTGTACAGCTTCATGAGCCATGGCATTAAGGGGTAGACTGGGTCCCCAAGGATAACTATAGGCATTTCAACATCCCCAACAGTAATTTTCTGGTCTGGGAAATAAGTCCCTTCCTGCAGCTGTTCAAACAGACCAGAGTTCCTGAAGATGCAAGCGTCATGCACCTTTCCCGGCCATCCCACGTTGATGTCGGTGAAACATCCCTTGTGATCCACCAGTGCTTGCAGCACCATGGAAAAGTATCCCTTGCAGTTTACGTACTGGCCGCCCCGGTGTGCCGGTGCCAAGATAGGGATATGCATTCCGTCTATCGCCCTGCCGCAGTTAGGGAACCCCAGAACATTAAATCCATCCACAGTGGTCTGCACATTTCCCAAAGTCACTACCCTTGATAGCAGGAGGTCAATGATTGTGTTGGCTACTTGCAGAACAGGAGCCCCTACAGTAGATTTGCCCACTCCAAACTGATTCCCGACTGACCGATAGCTGTCGGGCATTGCAAGCTTCCACAGGGCTATGGCCACTCGCTTCTCAACTGTGAGGGCTGCTCACAAAGTTCCATGAAAGTGGCCCTACGCAAAAGAAAGTTTCATAGCCACTGGGAATCATCCCAGACCTGCAACACTATGTGGTCCCACCAGTCTGTGCTTGTTTCCCGGGCCCAGAATTGGCATTCCACGGCATGAACCTGGCCCAACGCCATCATGATCTCCCAATTGCCACATGCTGTGCTTCTAGGAACGTCTGTGTCCATGTCCTCATCAGTATAGTAATCGCACTGTCATTGCTTCCTCGCCCAGTTTTGCAGGTACTGCACATACTGCTGGATAATGCATGAGGTATTTACAATGGTCAAAACTGCAGCAGAGATCTGAGTGGGCTCCCTGCTTGCCGCGCTATGGCACCTGCACAAGTAATCCTGGGAAAAGGGCACAAAACGTAGGAGAGCTGTTCGGTTCAAGATGGCCTATAAAAGGCGGTAAATGGTTGTCTTCTGTAGCTTTCACAGAGGTGGGAAGCTCACTAGAGCTGCAAGAGCAGAGTTTGCGGAGTAAGCCGTGTGGCTCAGTTCATGATAGCCAAAAAACAGCGGGGAATTGTTGCCTTCTGTAGCTTCCACAGGAGCCCAGGACAGACAACATGGAGAAATTAGCTAGTGATGCAAGAGCGGGAGAACAGAGTTTGTGGTGGAAGCTGTGCTGCTCGGTTCACGGTAGCTGAAAAACGGCGGGAAACGGTTAGATAAAAGAGTAGATAGAAAGACGAGAGGACATGCGAGGTGAATTCATAGCACCAGGAGACAGGCGGTGCACTGTACGCACCATCTGCTGGCAGTATGGCGTCTGATGTAGCTTTCACAGAGGGAGGAGCGACTGATGACACACACCCAGAAATACCCACCAGAATGTTTTTGCCCCATCATGCAGCGGGAGTTTAACCCAGAATTCCAATGGGTGGCGGGGACTGCGGGAATTGTGGGATAGGTTCCCACAGTGCATCGCTCCGACACTCAATGCTAGCCTCAGTACTGTGGATGCACTCCGCCAAATTCACGCGCTTTTGTGTGGACACAACACCGAATGTATAAAATCGCTTCAGAAAATTCGAATAGAATAAATTTGAATTAATTTTGTACTGTAGATGTACTCTCAGACTTTTTATTGCAGAGTAGATATACCCTGAGCCTATTCCTAGGCTTCAGAGCCTGAGCTCCAGCCCAGGCTGCAATGTCTATGCAGTCATTTTTAGCATGAACCCCGTGAGCCTGAGTCTGTTGTACCAGGCTCTGAGACTTGTTGCCACAGCCAGCTGCTCACTGTGTTGACATACATTCAGATATCTCAGTGATGATTGTCATTAGACGGGGACTCAACAGCAAATATATTTTCTCACTATATGTAGATACGTTATTTAAAAAAAAAAGATTAACAAACCTTCATTTTGCACAATCATTTTGCAAGTCTGGCCCCAATTTTTATACTTCCCCATAATAATAATAATTAATTATATTTTCACATGCAAAACCAAATTGTCTGTAGTATGAAAAGGGAGGGATAACTGTTGGAAAGTGGTTAATCTCCACTTGCAACAAATGTGTGAAAGTTTACAATTTGTTCCAAGTTGCAATTTTGCAGTTGTGCACCAACAAAAATAAAAGGCTGATAGTGGAAATAGTAGAATTTTGTTCCTAATGAAGTTTAGCAATGTCTCGGATTGTTGCAAGAAAAATCTGTTGCTTATGTAGTTTTACCATTAATCAAAACCCTCTGATCTACATTTACCCAAATTTTAGGGAAATTCACATCCATATCTGAATTTTACAGCAGACCCATATCTCTGTAATAGGCCAAACCAAACGTGTGGATCTAAACAGTCTCCAAATTTTGGAAGTCTGGACTCTAATCTAGATCCAAAACTTAGTTTTGCTGCTGGAGCCCATCCATGATCAGAAATTTTTATTAGATAAATCTTGGGAGAATTCACTGGGAAAACTGCCAGACAGTAAAATCACAGCAGCCAATAGCCTACATAAGAAACCGTTAAATTCCTCATACAAATCAAGCAGAATCACAAGTGTAAAATCTATCTTATATTGTTGCCCATCCCCAAAGTTTCTGAGTACTTTAAAATGAAGGGAAGTATAAATAATTTTCCATATTTCAATAAATTGCAAAATAAACTGTATCCACTATAAGAAGTAAATTTCATTCCCTTTGAAGCACCTGGGATTGGCCACTGTCAGAAGACAGGATACTTGGCTAGATGGACTATTGGTCTGACCCAATATGGCTGTTCTCATGTAGAAAGCTTACCAGAGGTCACCCCAACCCCAACCTCAAGCTCTGGTGGGTGTCAGTCCTTCAAAACCCACAACTGTTTGTCATTGTCTCAGATTCAGAACCGGAACCACCATGAGTCTTTTCTTTATATACAATAGAACCTCATTGTTATGAACACCTCGGGAATGGAGGTTGTTCATAACTTTGAAATGTTCATAACTCTGCACAAAACATTATGGTTTGTCTTTCAAAAGTTTGCAACTGAATCTTGACTTAATAGAGCCTTTTAACTTTACTATGTAGAAAAAATACTGCTTTTAATTATCTTAATTTAAATGAAACAAGTCCAGAAACAGTTTGGATCCTTGTCAATTTTTATAAAAAAAATTCCCTTTATTTTTTTGCAGTTTACATTTAACGTAGTATTGCATTGTATTTGCTTCCCCCCTTCTTTTTTTTTTTTTTGGTCTCTGATGCTGCCTGATTGCGTACTTCTGGTTACAAATGTGGTGTGTGGTTGACTGGTCAGATTGTAACTCTGAGGTTTTACTGTAAATTGGGCCTTTGATCTTGGCCTCATTTAACAGGTTTTCAACAGCCAATGGCCTGCTCTTCAGGACATAGTTTCAAAAGGATGGGTTTTTGCATAACCAGAAGTGGGGAATTTGCATTCAACTCCCCCTAAATATACTCCAGGAAAATAACTTAACGCTTTTTGTTCGAAAAGTCGATTCTTGTCTGGCACATTGTTCAATATAATAGTTTAAAAACCCCAGGTCTCAAATCAGTCATATTAACCCTCTCTAGAGGTTATACACAATCCCAACCCACAATAATACATAAACCATGTATTTAATACAATGGACCCCAAAGATATTTACATTTAAGTAAATAAGGCCTCCCAAGAATATTGGAGAAAATTGCTATATCTGCCACAGGGCAATTCAAAAAACTTCCATCAAATATATATTTCAATAGAAAATTGGGTCTGGGAGTAGACTTCTTTGGGTGTGTGAGATTGAACACCATAACTGAACACCAAAAAACAGAAATTTCAGTATTTGAATTTACACCAAAAATTAAAACTTCCATGGAAAAGGTAGACAAAAAATATTTTTGTTTTGTTTTAATTAATCTCTGGCTGTAATGTTTGAGGTCCTACCATAAGCATAAACTTTTAGTCTTTTCAATGAATCTGAGTTAAATACATAATTTAAAATATTCAAAAATATTCAGCAGCTCTAATATGACCAAATACTTTATTTGATAAATATTACTTAACAAAATATTCCCCAACTGTAGAGTGGAGTTGATGATTCAAGTATTTGACATATATCACTGACATATATTGACATGTGAATATATCCCAGATTTATCAAAAATCGTGAAAATTATTTAACAAATATTTTAATTATTTTCCCTGTTCTACTTTGCAGTTAGAAATTTCCTACTAAAAATAATGACCTACTGCTTTATTTTCTAAAATCATAGAAGATTAGGCTTGGAAGAGATCTCAGGAGGTCATCTAGTCCAACCCTCTGCTCAAAGCAGGACCAACCCCAACTAAATCATCCCAGCAAGACTTTGTCAAGCTGGGCCTTAAAAACCTCTAAGGAAGGAGATTCCACCACCTCCCTCGGTAACCCATTCCAGTGCTCCACCACCCTCCTATTGAAATAGTTTTTCCTAATATACAACCAGACCTCCCCCACTGCAATTTGAGACCATTGCCCCTTGTTCTGTCATCTGCCACCCCTCAGAGCAGCCTAGATCCATCCTCTTTGGAATCCCCCTTCGAGTAGTTGAGGGCTGCTATCAAATCTCCATTCACTCTTCTTTTCTGTAGAGTAAATAAACGCAGTCCCCTCAGTCTCTCCTTATAAGGCATGTGCCCCAGCCCACTAATCATTTTTGCTGCCCTCCGCTGGACTCTCTCCAATTTATCCACATCCTTTCTGTAGTGGGGGGCCCAAAACTGGATACAATACTCCAGATGTGGCCTCACCAGTGCCAAATAGAGGGGAATAATCACTTCCCTCGATCTGCTGGCAATGCTGCTATTAATGCAGCCCAATATGCTGTTAGCTTTCTTGACAACAAGGGCACACTGTTCACTCATATCCAGCTTCTTATGCACTGTAATTCCCAGGTTCTTTTCTGCAGAACTGCTGCTTAGCCAGTCAGACCCCAGCTTGTAGCAGTGCATGGGATTCTTCTGTCCTAAGTGCAGGACTATGCACTTGTCCTTGTTGAACCTCATCAGATTTCTTTGAACCCAATCCTCCAATTTGTCTAGGTCACGCTGGACCCTATCCCTACCCTCCAGCATATCTACCTCTCCCCTCATCTTAGTGTCATCCGCGAACTTGCTGAGGTGCAATCCATCCCATCATCCAGATCATTAATGAAGATGTTGAACAAAACTGGCCAAGGACCGACCCCTGGAACACTCTGCTTGATACCAACTGACATCTGGACATCGAGCCATTAATCACTACCCGTTGAGCCCAATGATCTAGTCAGCTTTCTATCCATCTTATAGTTTATTCATCCAATCCATACTTCTTTAACTTGCTGGCAATAATACTCTGGGAAACCGTATCAAAAGCTTTGCTAAAGTCAAGGTATATCATGTCCACAGCTTTCTCCATATCCACAGAGCCAGTTATCTCATCATAGAAGGCAATTGTGTTGGTCAGGCATGATTTGCCATTGGTGAGTCCTTGTTGACTGCTCCTGGTCACCTTCCTCTCCTCCAAATGCTTCTACTTAAAGACCTTAATAACCTTGACTCTTTGACAGACATACTACATGTGTATCTTTTGCTATTTGACCCTCTTTCATAAACATATGCTGTAGAGGCACTCTATAGAGATGTTTATTTTTGATTGCACTGAATTTGACTTCATGTACTTCATCAGTCCTCCACAGTAATGTAACATGCAACGCCTTACACTGATGATTTCAGGTCTGCTATGTTTTCTTCATAAATCACATTCTGTCTTGCTGAGATCTCACAAAAACATGTATTTATATTAACTTTTTGTTTGCCTTATGAAAATAAATTCAGAGCACTCAGAATACAACAATCAGGTCTCCTAGCAGAGAGAAAGATATAAGGTGTTGAATCACCCCATCTGGAGATTTTGTAAGTAGATACTAAAGCCTTTCCTATAGTTTTGCATGGCAACTAGAAGGACTGCTGCTAACTCATTTCAGTCATTGAGGTCAATATATATTATTAGTTGTATACCCAATGAACCTTAGTTTAACAGAGACCTTAAGAGATAAAATATGTTTTGTTCCTTACTTTTCTTCTTTTGACTATATAAAGAAAGCTTGAAATTGTTGTAGTCTTCTGTTTGGTTTTTCATTAGAAATAACATTAATTTCAAGGCTCATTCTCCTGGTTTTGTTGGAAGTCTCAGAGATGTGGAACCAGAAGTGCTCACAGCCCTTAAAGAAGGATGGGGGTTGTTCAGTCTTTAACATTAAGGGCTTTTTCTTCTGTTTTTCTGTATGATAAGCATTAGTATTAAATAGGCATTAGCAAATACAAACAAAAGACAAGAAACAAGATTTTCAAAACTTGGATCCAAAAGTTTAGGCTTTTCACTCCTTATTTATGCACCTGAAGAAGTACCTTGATTTTCAAACATGCCAGGTATCCAGCAGCTTCCAATAACCTCAGAAGTGTTAAGTATGAAAATCAGTCCTCTTAGGTGCGTAAAAATGGAGTTAAGTAACTAACGTTAGCCTTCTACTCTTGGAAATCTTGACCAAGGAGCTTTTAGAAATTAATCCTGCAAACAGTTAAGTACCTACATAAATATATTCATATGAGTAGTACCACTAACTTCTACTGGACAACTCGCATAAAAGGCTTAAGCATTTACAGGATTGGGCTCTTGAATAGGCTGCAGCACAACCTCAGCACAAATCGGACAGTGCCAAGAGACTGGAAAGTGAATGTAACTCACCAAGAGACAATCCCTGAGTGATGAAGAGGCAGCATAGTTAGTGCCTACACCAATGCTGTAGTGCAGGAGGCATGTCCATGTGTGGCAACAAAGAAGGGAGAATGGCTGGAAAACTGATATAGTCCACTTATCTCTGGCTGGTGTATGGGCCCTTTGGGGTCATAGAGTAGATTAGAAGAGCCTGCTCTAAACTATGCTCTAGTTTGGACCACTCTAAACTATACTAGCAGGAGAATGATCATATAGAACTAGTCTCAGACTCAGAGAATTGCAAGGAGCTTCAATCCTCACTTTCAGTTGCAGCCAACACATACTGGTTGCTGCTGAGGATTGAATTCTGTGAGTAGAATAATGTTTCCTTTTTCAATTACGTTCCCTTGCTTGGTACTTGTGGTGACATAAACCTCCTAGTTCTTTAAACGTCTAATTTTACCATGAAAAAAAGAAGATAAAACATGAATTTCTAATGTAAACAATAAAAAAGGCAGAAAAAGCACTTATTTTGTGGGGCAGAGGAGGACACATACCTTAGGAAGAAAGAGCTTAAACTGTTTTGTACATCTGATGCAGTCACCTTTAAAGTGAAGCTAAATGTCACCACTGAGATGAAAACCAAAAAGCAGCTTCAAAAATATGTTTCAAAAGACGTCAGACATGTTAGTAGACCTTAACCAGGGCCGGCTCCAGGCACCAGCTGAGCAAGCTGGTGCTTGGGGCGGCAGATTGTTCGAGGCGGCATTCTGCCCAGTCCTAGGGCGGCACGGCCGCTTTTTTGTTTTTGTTTGTTTGTTCCGCTCCGGTGCCCTGCAGGGCAGTCCTCTTCCTTCCCTCCCCGCTGACCGGAGCGGAGCCCTCGTGGCAGGCGGCAGGAGGCGGCGCAGCGGGAGGGGCCGCATGGAAGCACCCCTGCTGTAGCCCTGGCTGCCCCCTTCTCTCTCTCTCTCCCGCCCGCTCCTTCTCCCCCCCCCCCAAGCCGGTCCCCCTGCACCCGCGCTCCGACCGCGCCGCAGGTTTTTTGGGTTTTTTTTGCTTGGGGCGGCCAAAAAGCCAGAGCCAGCCCTGACCTTAACATGAACCTTTTCTTGACCATTGTCCCATATCATAGTTCTTCCCTGAAGAACTAAACCCATGTGATTTTAACTAATTGTGCAAATATTTTTTCACTTGAAAGCAAGCAAATAAGCTTCAGAGTTTTGAGGCCCAGCTGGGGTATTGCAACACTGATAGCAGCAACTCTTGGAAGCACAATGCCTGCTAGAGCCCATAGCAAATGTAGCTGCTCTTCCATCCTGAAAGATGGTGAGGCTTCCACTTCTCTCCTCTCTCGCAAGGGGGACAGTGCTGCTGGTAAGTTCTGGAGCTGCAGCATTGATCCTATTCATTCCAGACCTTTCTTGCTCCCCTTCTGCTATTGGAGCCTGTCAGGTAAAGTCCTTGCACTCCCTTAACACGAGCACCTAAACTGTACTACATCCTTGCAATGGGCTCAAGTGTAGGAGGTTTCTTGTACCCTCCCACCCATGCACATCTGCACAATGGTCAGACATCATCTGGGCCTTAGTGTCTGATATCATAAAGATACTGATGCATGTGCTCTGGAAGATCTTATGCATAGTAATGAATCTCAGTAAATGGAGTTTTATATTTATATTGAAGTTGATATTTAACAAATCTGGGAATACAGGAAAGTCCTAGAAGACTTGGGAAAAAGCTAATGTGTATTTGGAAAGGGTAAATGAGGTGTCTGGAGGGAATTATTATAGGCTAGTTAGCTTGACATGCTTACTGGACAAAATCATGGAAAGGCTGATATAGGGTGCAATCAGTACACAATTAAAGTATGGCGGCATAATTAGTGGCCACTCTGTATGATTTTATGGAAAATAGGTTTTGTCATACAAATTTGATATTTTGGGGGGATAAAATTACAAGGTTGGTTGATAAATGTAACTCTGTTGACATACATTTAGATTAAAAAAATAGTACTACAGAGAATCAGTGTAACCCATATTAAATGGATTATAAATTGGCTAACTGATAGATCTCAGAAAGTAATTGTAAATGGGGAATCCTCATCCAGTGGAGATGTTTCTAATGATGTTAATGGGAATCTGTCCTCTTCAATATATTTAGCAACGATCTGGAAGGAAATGTAAGATCATTGCTGGTAAAATTTGCAGATGACAAGGTAAGTTCTACAGAGTGAAATGGATTTCATGGTAAACTAGGCTCACTTAAACAACATGCCTTTTAATTCAAACTGGTTGGAATTTTCCATCAGACTGATTTTCTGACAGAAAATTCTCTTTCTGAATAATCCAAATTTTCCATAGAAAAATTTCAATTTTCCAAGAAAAAAAGATTTTCCACTGGAAAATCATTCCCAGCTCCATGGCTCTCCTGCTCCTCCGCCTCCTGGCTTCCTGGCCCCACAGCTCTGGGATATCTCAGAAGGCAGACTGCCCCACAGCTGGGGCTTCCAGGCTTCTGGCTCCTCGGCAGCTGTGTAAGTCCCAGCTCTCATGATCCCTGAGCTATCGAGCTCCCTACCTGACAGGCTGCTGGGGTTCCAGTCAGTTCAGAGAGCCTCAGAAACATTTTGGAAAAGGTCAAAATGAAATATCCTTTAGCGAGAGACTAAGGAAACTCCATCTATTTAGTTTATGCAAGAGAAGGTTAAGAACTGACTTGAATTCCTACACAGAAGGAAGATATGATAGTAGAGGGCTCAAGCAGACAAAAACAAAACAAGACTTAGTGTCTGGAAGCTGAAGCTATACAAATTCAGACTAGAAATAAAACACATTTTTAAACAGTGAGGGTATTTAACTATCAGAACACCATACTGAGGGATGTGGTGAATTTTCTGTCACTTTAATTCTTTAAGACTGGATATCTTTCTGAAAAGTAATTGTTGAAATTCTGTGGTCTGTGCTATGCAGCAGATCAGACTAGATGATCATAATGGTCACCTCTAGCCTTAGGATCTATTGCAAGTCAGTAGCAACATTGTCCCTTTAAATAGAAAGCAATTATCTGGAGAGTTTATCTGTAGAGTTGAGACATTAGGCAGAAAAAAATCAAGTCACCCTGAACATTGTTTGGCCTTAGACCAGAGGAGAAACCTAGAATGTTTTAGAACCACTGCAAGATATGAAAAGATGTATAAAGATTGTAGGGCATTTGACTTGGTGCCACACAACATGTTATCATAGGGGTCTACTACAGACCACCTAACCAGGAAGAAGAGGTGGGTGAGGCTTTATTTAAACAACTAACAAAATCATCCCAAGTACAGGACTTGGTGGTGATGGGGGACTTCAACTACTCAGACATCTGTTGGGAAAATAACACAGCAGGACACAGATTCTCCAACAAGTTCTTGGAATGTATTGGAGACAATTTTTTTATATATATATATCAGAAGGAGGAGAAAGCTTCTAGAGGAGAGGCTGTACTAGATTTGATTTTGACAAATAGGGAGGAACTGGTTGAGAATTTGAAAGTGGAAGGCACCTTGGGTGAAAATGATCATGAAATGCTAGAGTTCATGATTCTAAGGAATGGTAGGAGGGAGAACAGCAAAATAAAGATAAAGGATTTCAAGAAGGCAGACTTTAGCAAACTCAGGGATCTGGTAGGTAATATCTCATGGGAAGCAAGTCTAAGGGGAAAAACAATTGAAGGCAGTTGGCAGTTTTTCAGAGACATTATTAAGGGCACAAGAGCAAACTATCCCACAGTGTAGGAAAGACAGGAGACCACCCTGGCTCAACCAGGAGATCTTTGATGATCTAAAATTCAAAAAAGAGTCCTACAAAAAGTGGAAACTAGGTCAAATTACAAAGGATGAATATAAACAAATAATAGAAGTATGTAGGGACAAAATTAGAAAGACCAAGGCACAAAATGAGATCAAATTACCTAGAGACATAAAGGATAACAAGAAAATATTCTACAAATACATTAGAAGCAAGAGAAAGACCAAGGACAGGGTAGACCCATTACTAAATGGCGGGGAGGGGGGACAATAACGGAAAACATGGAAATGGCAGAGGTGCCTAATGGCTTCTTTGTTTTGGTTTTCACCAAAAAGTTTGGTGGCAATTGGACGTCTAATCTAGTGAATGCCAATGAAAATGAGATACGATCAGAGGCTAAAATAGGGAAAGAACAAGTTAAAAATTACTTAGAAAAGCTAGATGTTTTCAAGTCACCAGGGCCTGACGAAATGTATCGTAGAATACTCAAGGAGCTGACTGAGGAGATATCTGAGCCATTAATGATTATCTTTGAAAAGTCATAGAAGATGGAAGAGATTCCAGATGACTGGAAATGGGCAAATATAGTGCCATTCTAAAAAACGGGAAATAAGGACAATTTCAGGGAATTATAGACCAGTCATCTTAACTTCTGTACCTGGAAAGATAATGAAGCAAATAATTAAGCAATCAATTTGCAAACATCTAGAAGATAATAAGGTGATAAGTAACAATCAGCATGGCATGTCAAACCAACCTGATAGCTTTCTTTGACGGGATAACAAGCCTTGTGGATAGGGGGAAAGCGGTAGATGTGGTATATTTTGACTTTAATAAAACTTTTGATACTGTCTCACATGACCTTCTTATAAACAAACTAGGGAAATGCAACCTAGATGGAGCTACTATAAGGTGGGTGCAAAACTGGTTGGAAGACCGTTCCCAGAGAGTAGTTATTAGTGGTTCACAGTCATGCTGGAAGGAAATAATGAGAGGGTCCTGCAGGGATCAGTTCTGGGTCCAGTTCTGTTCAATATCTTCATCGATGATTTAGATAATGGCATAAACAATAAAGTTGGTGAACAATACCAAGCTGGGAAGGATTGCAAGTGATTTGGAGGATAGGATTATAATTCAAAATGATCTGGGCAAACTGGAGAAATGGTCTGAAGTAAATAGGATGAAATTCAATAAGGACAAATGCAAAGTACTCCACTTAGGAAGGAAAAATCAGTTGCACACATACAAAATGGGAAATGACTGGCTAGGAAGAAGTACTGTGGGAAGGGATCTGGGGGTCATAGTTGATCACAAGCTAAATATGAATCAACAGTGGATGATCTAGATCAGGGGTTCCCAAACTTGGTTCACGGCTTGTTCAGGGTAAGCCCCTGGCGGGCTGCGAGACACTTCGTTTACCTAAGCATCCACAGGTACAGCCGCTCGCAGCTCCCAGTGGCCTCAAAATGTAATTTTAAGTGGAGAATCATCATCAAGTGAATGTGTTTCTAGTGGGGTCCCACAGGGATCAGCTTGTGGCCCTATGCTATTTAATATTTGTTATTAATAACCTAGAAGAATACATAAAATCATTGGCAGAGAATGTCACAGGTTGGTCCCTTGAGAGTCCTTTCAGGCCTTTATCACAGATCACTACCACTCCAAGGCTTCTGAAACACCTCTATGTTTTATTATATATTATATTTATAGATCAGTAGCTAACTTCCTCACTTACTTCTGGGGAAGGCTGCAAATGTAGCAACCAATCCTCTCTATTTCTGCCTTCCTTCAGGCTCCTAGCACTTCCTTCCTGCTTGCTTATATAATCTTAGCTGCTGGACTATTTCCATCCAATTAGCCCCTCATCTGTGTCTCCACTGCCAACTGCCTGTTTTTCAGTCAGAGTTCAATTAATTTAAACAGGTGGGGAGTTGAATGACAGGATGCTGAGTTAGCTTCTGAGTCAGCACAGTCTGTTACAGAGGAATAAATAATGAAGAGGACAGATCATTGATAGAGAGATCTGGATCACTTGATAAGCTGGGAACAAGCTAACAATGTGTGTTTAAATACAGTCAAATATAAAGTCATACCTCTAGAAACAAAGAATGAAGTCCATACTTACAGGACTCTGTCCTGGGAAACAGTGACTCTGAAAAAGACTTGGTGGTCATAGTGGATAATCAGCATCGAATAAGGAGCTCATGTTCAGCTGTGGCCAAAAGTGCCAATCCAATCATTGGATGTATAAACAGGAGTAGGAGTAGAGCGGTTATATTACCTCTTTACTTGGCACTGGCAAAAACTTTGCTGTGATACTGTGTCTAATTCTTGTGTCCATATGTCAAGAAAGAAGTTGAAAAATTGGATAGGGTTCAGCGAAGAGCCATGAGACTGATTGAAGAGTTGAAAATATGACTTACAGGGAAAGACTCAAGGAGCTTGTTCTATATAGCTTATCAAAGAGAAGATTGCATTCTAATTACCTGCCTTGGTAGGAGATAGAAATTTGGTAACAGAGGGCTCTTCAGTTTAGTAAACAAAGGGATAACAAGATGCAAGATGTTGAAGCTACACAAAGAAAGCACTTTTTTTTTTAAAGTGAGGGCAACTAACCATTGATATAACTTACCAAGGGTTGTGCCAAATTCTCCATCACTGGAAACTTATAAATCAGGATTGGATCTTGTTTATTTTTTTCTAAAAACATTATGATTCATGCTGATGAAGGATGGAGGCTTGAGAGACTCTAAATATTATAACAAGAATAAAATAGGAAACATTTCTGTAGATATTTAACCACCTCTCCATTTAACACCACTGCAGAAATCCCCCTGACAGTACAGCTGTCAATTTTTTTGCAATGGGAAGTACAGTGGAACAGAGTTTAACTTCTGTACACTTCATCTATATGAGTGTGTTGGGACTGAATACAATATCTCATTCATCACTGTTTAAATGCTGTCCTTTCTTAATGACTAAAACTAGTAAATGTGGTTTAAAAGCACAGTTTAAAAGCTCCAAGAGTGTACTTCTATTTTTTGAGTATTTTAGCTTGAGACAGAAGAACATCAACACTTCCTAGAAGTTGTCACATTAGATTGCAGTACAGAAGCTTCAGTGGAGATCAACTGTGAATGGGTTAAGCTGTAGAGAGGTTTTAGCCAAGGTGAAATAAACTAATTTTACTGCTATTAAAGGAGTTGCATTGCACCCAGTAATCTCATGGGATGTCCTGGAAGATATTGTGGAACCTGTTACTATTGCCTGTATATCCACTAAAATACAGAATTTAATATACGAAGTATGCTGTTAAATTCCTATGGGATGACTCTTCCAGCTTAATTATTGAACAATCTCAGAAGCTGGATTTAATATTATGGAACCTGTGGTACAAAAGAATATAATTTCTCAAGCCTCAGCCAAACTCAAAGGTTTGCAAAGGGTCAGCACATCTACTGCCACAAGCAGGGGGAGAGGGAACATGCCCATTTCTGAGCCAGCATTCTTCACAGATACACAGAGTGATTAAAATGTCAAGTCAGCTGACAGCAGCTGATTTGCAAAACAACTGCATGAGCGAATTCACTTCAAGTAAAAAGTTTTCAAACATTAGTTAAAAAAATTACAAAGATGCTTTTCAATAACAAACAATTTGGCTAATGATTGAAAAGGGAGATTACAAAAAAAAAATCCCATTCTGGACAAAGTGCTTTAAACGACTCACAAATTCTATCCTCTTGTTCTACAAATGGACTCCAGTACATTATATGTAGAGGAGAATTTGGAAACATTCTGCCAGATTCCTACAACTGTGATTTCATCGGAAGCATAAAAACAAGGCAAATTGATACCTCAATGCAGGTTGAACGCATGAGCTTTGATATGTAGGTTTGAATGTTAATCATTCTTGAGTTGGAAGTCATATCGGGCAGAATCATTGGTATAGCACCAGAAGTGATTTGATTTTTATACTGACATGCTTTATGATGAGCTGCTTACAACTGTGTGCACATAAATTAGAAGTAAGCTTTTTATTTATTTAAACCATAGATCATTCTTGTGATGAAAACCATTTCAAGCAAGATTTTAAGCTTCTCCAAGAGCATGTGTTCAAACAAGAGAGTTTTTTTTATTATTTTATTTTAAGTGAATTTTACTGCACATGAAAAGTGCTGGAATGACAGCCTTCTATTTCGCTTCATATTGACTGAACAGGTGTAGCATAGGCAGCAGCTGTTCAAATTTCTCTCACACCTGAATAGTGTGCTTCAAGCCTGACTTAAAGGATGATATCTAGAGGTGATGTAGTTGATATTAAGTCTTCTTGAGTCTTTCCATCTGTGGCCTCTCTGCTAAGACTGCCAGCATAGCTGCTTAGTCATGGACTGTGGTCATTGTGGCATAGAAATGTGTTCACTCATTTCATATAAGCCTCTAACAACCATCATTTGGTCATTTGCTAGAGGTTGTTGAATTATTCCCAGTGAGAAATGTGTTATTGAATTTATTCCAGATATCAATTTGCAATGCTTTACTTCACTGTATATGATTATTGAATGTATGCAAACAAATTTCAGCCTATTGATTGCAAACTATTCATAGTGAATATTAATTTGATTGTCTCATATTCAGAAATCACTGTTTAAATTGTGTGGTTGGTCATCTAATTCACATGGTATTGTCTCTGATCCCTGATTGGATGACTTAATTTTAACAAAGTACTTTCACTTCTACCCAGCACCATTTTTTTTTTTTTTTTGGTCAATTAAATGTAGTTTCTTAATTAAATGAAATATGACTTAAGGCCCAAGCCTGAGTCTTCTCCTCTCCAATACATCAGTTTTACAGTGATGATACTCCATTAATTTTAGTGTAAAATGTGTTTAATGAAGTGGAGAATTAAATCCCTAAAAAATCACTTCCAATAACATTCATATAAGCATAGTTTTGTTTGTATGAATATTTGCAATTAAAGCACAATTTTGTTTTAGTCCTGAGCTAGCAAGCACACAACTCGGCTGATGATGTATCAAGAATCTTCTAACAACAAAAAGCTGCAGGTGTATATACTGCATGATCAGATAAGTCAGATAGCTTGGGTTAAAATAATTGCTCTCTGTCCATAATACGTTCATCCCAAGGTGCATTTGTATGTTATTGAAACATATGTAGTCATTTAACAGTGGTAGATTAGTTGGCATTTAAAGAGGCAAAGATTTAAATCTGAAAGACGAAGGAGAAAAATCAACCGGAGGCAATATGGTGTCACAACAATGTTGAAGCATCCATGCCACATGTTTAACTGGCAGACATTCCATAAAATGTAATGAATGACTTGGGAACTTTTTAAAAAGATCATAGCAAATCTATCTAATTTTCTCTGTTTTCTTCCCTTCCCTCATGGTTAAGGCTACGATTCTGTCACAGGTATTTTTTAGTAAAAAAGGCACGGACTGGTTGTGGGCAATAAAGAAGCCCCCATGGCCTGTCCCTGACTTTTACTAAAAATACCCTGGAGGGGAGGGGGGACAAACAGAGCGCTGCTGGAGCTTGCAGTTGCTGTAGCCCTACTGCTGCTCCTGTGGCAGGAGCTGACCTCTGCTGTTCCAGCCCCAGAGGAGCTGACCCAGCCACTGCTCGGGTGGCCCTGGGGCTGGCCACTGGTCAGCTGTTCTGGCAACCCTGGGGCTGACAGCTGCTCCAGCTCTGCCCCAGAAGAAGTCATGGAGGCCCCAGTAAATCACAGAATCTGTGACTGCCATGACAGAATCATAGCCTTACTCATGATTAATGGGCAGGGTGGTTATCTCAGGCCCCAAATCCTTTTAACTACAGAAAAAAACACCCCAAAACAAAAGAAGAGATTGGTACTAGACATGGGTTAGAGTATCATACCTGGATCAAGACCCAAACTTCTCCAAATTCATCAGTGTTTGGAGCCAGGGTTTTAGTTTGGTGTCTGTGTTTAAACACTACATCAACAGTATACAGCATACTGTGGCCTAGGAGACAACTGTAGTAGTATGGGGCTGGTGTGGCATTAAAAAGATCAATGGGGTCTGAGCATAGAAAATTCAGAAGAAGTTTAAGGCCTCAGAGCAGAATAGAAGCACTAAGCTGGGGTCTCAGACAAGTGGTGGCTTTAAAGAATCTATTCACTCTGGGGAAGGTATATACGGGCTATCCCTTGACTGATCCCCAAAGAAGCGCACTCAGAGCCCTGGTTTGCACCTGGCAATAATTGACTGAAAGCTCTTTGTTAAACCTATCTTAAAGGAAGTCTGAAAGAGGTGGAAAGGGGCGCATTCTTTGCTCCAATCTTAAGATTGGCACCATAAAGTGACTATATCTCAGATTCTGTAAAGAGCTTTGAAGATGCTTTTCTGTGAATGAAGAAGGATACTAAGCGCCTGCTTTGAGACCTCTGTTCTGTCCAATGGTGCTGTTCATGAGCCAGGCCCTGGAATGAAACCTTACCATGTCATGGTGTAGAACTGGTCCTTGAAATAGAAGGTCTGCCCCGTCTGGAAAAGTAAGGTTCCATTCTCTGGTCAATTGGAGAGGGTCTGTAAACCATGCTCCTCAGCCACTCTAGAGGTAGAGGGGTCAGCAGGCTGCCATTTTTTTCTCTTAGCAGTCCTAGTTGAAATCTGAGCCTGGAGGGAAGGTTGTAGAAGTAATGCAAACAATTTCTCTTTTGCCTACCTGCAAGGCTGCCTCCAGGGTTTTTGCCGCCCCAAGCAGCAAAAAGAAAAAGAAAAAAAAAAGCCGTGATCGCAATCTGCTCTACCGCCTCCGCTTCAGTCTTCGGCGGCAATTCAGCGGCTGGTCCTTCACTCCAAGAGGGAGTGAGGGACCCGTAGCCGAATTGCAGCCGAAGAGCCGGACGTGCCGCCCCTCTCCTGCTTGCTGGGCTGGTGCCTGGAGCCGGCCCTGCCTACCTGGTAATGAATGTGTCCTTTGCCAGGGCCCTGGGATCCAGTTAATAACTGCAAGGCAACCTTTCTGGACAGTGGCTTGGACTTGATGTGAAGAGGTTGGATACTTTTTGATGGGCCCATTCCCTGATAAGTTTGAGTTCTGTTTAGTCAGCATTCATGCAGAGCTCTAAGATCTCATATTCTTTTTGGCACAACAAAACAGAGAAGCTCCCTGTTTCAGAAGGGTTGCTTTTCTTGTTCCATTTGCTTCTCATTGCACACTGATTCACATATGACATTTGTTTATCAGTTCAGTTGGAAGACATGGCTATCTACGTAAGTCATCCTAGGAGGGATAGTAGCTCAAGGCTGACAATCTAAGTACCAGGATGTTGATGAAGAGGGTCTTAGGCTTGCCCCATCATCAGTCCTGAATCATGTTCCACACTGAATGTTCCCTCAACCAAATTGACTTCTGGCTGTGATTAAGCAATTAGTAAAACGTGGGGTTCCCTGAGAGCTATCCTTTGGAGAGTGTTGTGGCTGTTTATTTACCAGTCTGGGAATGAAACAGTCATGTCTGCAATCTTCCACATCTCTTCTTCCATGGTGATACAGTGCAGATGAGAGAAAATGCCTGTTCTGATGTGTACAGGTTCTTATAATGCTCTTCTTACTGTGGTATCTGAGCAGCTTGCAGAAATGTATTGAATGTTGTGACTAACATTTTTCACATGTGCTTCATTAATCCTCTCCACAGGGGAGAAATGGTGTGTGCAATGCAGAGTTTTGTCTTAGAAGTTCATTACTTTTTTTAAACTGCCTGGAAAAGGATGTCTCATCCAACAACCTCTGCTGTTGCTTTAACAAAGGCGGGAAATAAATGAGGGAACCCGCCTCAGGAGTGTCTGGAATGAAAACTCTTACCATGTTGATTGGATACCTCCGGTCTTATTGAAAAAAGAAAGATGATATGCCCAGAGACAGAACTATGGCCAAGTGCTCCTTAGGAAAATAGTATGACAGTACTTTGATAAAAAATGTCTGTCTTTGTGAAATAGGTGAACATGAGTGATGCAGAAAGAAGCTGATGATAAAGGTTTTTAGCAATGCTTTATAACATGTCATTCTGTGATTTTTTTATCAGCCACTTGTTAATATTGTGACTATAGCCTATTTGTTTTCCTAAATGTTTTGTATTACATTTCCCAGTATATTAAAATAAATTCTACAGTGTTGCCCATGACAGTATCACATGAAGGCAGACAACAAACTTTATAAGTGCTTGTATACAAATGCTAGAAGTCTAAATACTAAGATGGGTTAACTTGAGTGCCTGGTATTAAATAAGGATATAGATACAGGAGGCGTCACAGAAACTTGTTGGAATGATGATAATCAATGGGATATGGTAAAACCTGGGTACCAAAAATATATATAGGAATGACAAAGTAAGTTATTCTGGTGGGGGAGGGGCACTATATGTGAAAGAAAGCATAAAGTGAAATATAGTAAAAGTCTTAAATGAATCAAAGTGTACCATAGAATCTCTATGGATAGAAATTCTGTGCTTGAATAATAAGACTATAGCAGTAGGAATATACTTCAGACCACCTGACCAGGATGGTGATGGTTATTGTGAAATACTCAAGGAAATTAGAGAGGCTACAAAACCAGAAAACCCATTAGTAATGGCAGATTTCAATTATCCCCATATTGATTGGGGATGTCACTTCAGGAAGGGACATGAAGAGAAAATTTCTAAATTGCTTCTTGGAGTAGCTAGTCTGGGAACCCATAAGGGCAGAGGCAATTCTTGATTTACTCCTAAGTGGAGCACAGGATCTGGTCCAAGAGGTGAACATAGATGAACTGATTAGTAATAGTGACCATAATTTCATTAAATGTAACATCCTCGTGCATGTGTGTGTGGGGGGGATACTAAAGAAACTTAACATAGCAGCAATTAACTTCAAAAAGGGGAACTACACAAAAATGAGAGAGCTAGTTAGAGGGAAATTAAAAAGAACAGACACAAGAGTGAAATGCCTTGAAGCTGCATAGAAACTATTTTAAAATAGTAATAGAGGCTCAAACTAAATGTATACCTTTTTAAAAAAAAAAAAAAAAGGAAGAGGACCCCAAAAATGTCACCATGGCTCGACAACAGTAGAAGAGATGGTCAAAGGCAAAAAGACATGCTTTAAAGACTGAAAGTCCGATCCTACTGAGGAGAATAGAAAGGAGTATAAACTCTTGCAAGTTGTGTAAAGATATAATTAGGCAGGTCAAAAAACAATTTGAAAAGCAACTGGTAAAAGACACAAAAACCAACAGCAGTTTTTTAAAGTACATCAGAAGCAGAAAAACTGCCAAAAAACAAGTGGGGCCACTGGATGATTGAAGTGCTAAATGAATATTCAGAGAAGATATCATTGGGGAGAAGCTAAATGAATACTTTGTATCAGTCTTCACTGCAGAGTATGTGAGGGAGTTTGCCACACCTGAGTCATCATTTTTAGGTGACAAATCTGAGGAACTGTCCTAGATTGAGTTGTCAGAAGAGGAGGTTTTGGAATAAATTGATCAGTTAAATGGTAATAAGTCACTAGGACCAGATGGCAATCAACAATTCTGAAGGAACTCAAACGTGAAAGTGCAGAACTATGTTATATAACCTATTGCTTTAGACAGCTTCTGTACCAGATGACTGGAGAATAGCTAAAATAACACCAGGGTTTTGGTTGCGGGGGGGGGTTGTTTTTGTTTTTTAAAGAAGGCTCCAGAGGCGATCTTGGCAATTACAGGCCACTAAGCCTAACTTCAGTACCAAGTGAAATTGGTTGAAACTATAGTAAAGAACAGAATTATCAGATACATAGATGAACACGACATGTTGGAGAAGAGTCAGCATGGCTTTTGTAAAGTGAAATCATGTCTAACCAATATATTATAATTCTTTGAGAGGGCCAACAAACAGGTGGACAAAGGTGATCCCTTGTGAATATTTTGTACCTTGACTTTCAGAAAGCCTTTGACAAATTCCCATACCAAAGGCTTTTAAGCAAAGTAAGCAGCCATGGGATAAAAGGGAAGGTCCTTTCATGTGTCCGTAATCAACTGAAAGATAGAAAACAAAGAACAGAAAAAATAGTCCGTTTTTACAGAGAGCGCTAAATTCTAAGGTCCCCCATGCATCTCAGCTGAGACCAGTACTGTTCAACATATTCATAAATGATCTGGAAAAGGATAAACAGTGAGGTGCAAAGTTTGCAGAAAATAAAAAATTACACAAGATAGTTAAGTCCAAAGCTGACTGTGAAGAGTTACAAAGGCATCTCACAAAACTGGGTCACTTGCCAAGAAAATGACAGATAAAATTCAATGTAGATAAATGCAAAGTAATGCACATTAGAAAACATAATCCCAACTATACATCCAAAGGCATGGTTAGAGATCAACTTTAAAGAGATCGTTGGAGTCATTATGGATAGTTCTCTGAAAATATCTGCTCTATTTTAATCAGCAGTAATAAAACCTAACAGAATGTTAGCAACTGTTAGGAAAGTGATAGATAATATGACAGAAAATACTATAATGTCACTATATAAAACCATGGTATGCCCACCACCGAATACTGCATGCAGTTTTGGTTCCTCCATATCAAAAAACGATATATTAGTGTTGGAAAAAAGTACAGAGAAGGGCAACAAAAATGATTAGGAGTATAGGACAACATTCATATGAGGTGAGATTAAAAAGATGGGGACTGTTCAGCTTGGAAAAGAGACCTGCCCCCCTGCATGCTGGAAATGCCCCCCCCCCCACCGTAACAGGAGGAGCCCTGAGGGCCTCCCTGCCCGCGACTGGAGGAGGCCCGAGCACCGGGCCAGCCACCTCCCCCAAGTACCGGGCCGGCCCCAGACACTCCAGGCTGAGTCGCTGCCCGCCCCCCCAGCGCCTGGCCAGCTCCAGCACATGTCCAAGCTGCTTTTCTCCCTCGCCAGACCCTCCTGCCCACCATCGTTGGCTTGCCGTGTCCCTCCTCACTCCCCTGCCTCCGAGGCGGAGGGACACGGCATGCAGTGGGGACCTCCGGAGGGTGGGTGGAGTAGAGGACTTACTACATGGCAGTCAGGTGACAGCAACAGTAGATGGTGGGGATCTTGGGGAAGGGGCAGGGCCACCGCGGCTCAGATGTCCGGCGGCAGGTCCGCTTAGCCTTTCCTGGCCTATTATACGCGCCGTCCATTGACAGAGGAGTATGAAAGCATGAATGGTGTGGAGAAAGTGAATAAGGAAGTGTTATTGACCTCTTCATATAACACAAGAACCAGAGGTCATCCAATTAAATGAACAGGCAGTGTTTTTTAAAACAAACATAAGACCGAATTTCTTCATGCAATGCACGATCAACCTATGTAACTCATTACCAAGGCATGTTGTGAAGGCCAAAAGTATAATTGGGTTAAAAAAACAGATAAGTATATGGAGGATAGAGCCATCAATGGCTATTAGTCAAGGTTTTCAGGGATGCAACCCCATACTAAACCTCTGACTGTGAAAAGCTGGGACTGGATAACAGGGGATGGATCACTCAATAATTACACTATTCTGTTTATTCCCTCAGAAGCATGTGGCACTGGCCACTGTTTGAAGACAGGATACTGGGTGGTCCATTTTTTTCTGACCCAAAATGGCTGTTTTTATTAGGGTTCTCAAGCAATTAAAAAAATTATTTGCGATTAATCGCACTGTTAAACAACAGAATATCATTTATATACATATTTTTGGATGTTTTCCACATTTTCAAATATATTGCTTTCAATTACAACAAGTACTGATCTTACTTTATATTTTTTTATTATAAATATTTGCACTGTAAAAATAAAAGAAATAGTATCTTTCAGTTGCACTATGGTACTTGTATGAGGTGAAATGAAAAATACTATTTCTTTTATCATTTTTACAGTGCAAATATTTGTAAAAAAAAATTAAGCACTGTGCTTTGTATTCTGTGTTGTAATTTAAATCAATATATTTGAAAATGTAGAAAAACATCCAAAATATTTAATACATTTCAATTGGTATTCTATTGTTTACCAATGTGATTAATCGCAATTAACATTTGTAATCACGATTAATTTTTTTTTAGTTAATCGCAAGAGTTAACTGTGATTAATCAACAGCCCTAGTTTTTGTATGAGAGTTTGAAGGACATTGTATTCTCTCAGTGCAGCCCAATTACAAAAAACACCTGCACTAAATAAATTTATGCTGATCCATTCTGAAAATTACGAGCATTCAATAACCCACAAGAAATCTAATTTCATTCTGATGGTGTTGTAGTCTAGTTGTTGCACTTCGGGAGCAGTAAAAAGCATGTAATGGGGACATTTGTTCATAACACCTTAAAATTTGTTTTCTCATTAACATTACTTAAAAAGAACATCTGCACTTACTTAATCACAGTATACGCTGTATAGATTGGTTTTTACTATAGGTTGAATTAAGATTTGGGACCAGATTTCAGCTGTTCCGCATGATTAAAGTGCTGAGATTTTCAGTTCTATTGCAGCTCATTTTAAAGATAAGCTCTAATCACAACATTGGGATCTGAGTCTAGTTTTGAATTTTGAACCCATCTGAAATTAAGATTTCAGAGACAGGGTTTTGGGTCTGGCTCATCTCTGTTTCTCTACTTCAATTTCCCTTTTATAAGATTAGAACAGGATCAAGATTAGAATTAAATTGCAGTATGGGGGAGGTAATTGCCTTATAGTTAGAAACCTAGGTATTTTTGAGGATCCCATGGCTGTAGTATCTGAGTGGTCATTAATGTATTTATTCACACACCACCACTGTGAGGAATTTTCCTTATTTTACGGCTGGGTCAAAAAGTCACAAAAAGAGATTGTGATTTGCCCAATGTCGCAGAGGACATCCTTGGCCTACTAGGAAATCAAACATAGGTCTCCCATATCTTGGGTTAGGGCCCTCACCACTTGACCGTCCATCTTCATTTCTCAAGGACATCATATTCACCATCTGGCAAGATGGAGGGAACAGCTTGTGTCATTCTGAAGATACACCTTCTCCTTGCATCACTAATCCTCCATTGGGTTTGGGACAATGTCAGTTTACAGGTCTGGGAGTAAAGGGAGTAAGCCCCAGTGTGCTCCCAGCACAGGTATGAACTGTGGGGTGAGTTCAGGAATCTTTCCCATTCAAAATTCTGCAAATAAAACCCAGATTGCAGGTATGATAGGCATTATTTTCTAGATTACCGCAACAGGGCTGATTTCTTATATTCTCTAAGGTGTTTACAGGGGCAGACTGACATTAATTCATAGGAATTAAAGACACATATAATTAATCCATACAATAGTCCTGCAATGGTGCCATGTATTATCTCTCAGTCATATGAAAACATCTCATACAGTCACTTGACTATTTGGAGTCTAAAGGTCATCATATATCAGTTTATCAGAGAAAATAAAGAAACTGTGAAAACATATTGGAAAACAGAGCCCTTTGTAGCACTGAATTTAGCATAGCACTAAAGCACATGCAATGGGACTTAGGCATGTGATTAATTGCTGTGTTGAGGGGAGTTGGAATTACTCATGTGCTTAAAAATAAGCCTATGCTTTAAATGTTTTGCTGATAGGGGCCTGTATTTGTGGCTATTTCTAAATAGCAGCAACATGTAAGCTTTCTAAACTGCTTGACAGCTAGCTTTGCTGTGAGTGATTTGCAGCTTTCTGACAACAATATGCTGATTGCCAGATGAGCGTTAATTTAGCATTATATTACACGTACAAAACAATGGGAGAAAGTATTATGGCTTATTGTTATATCTGTCTGAAGTTATAACCAGTCACATGATTTACTCCCCAATTAAACTGTGCCGCTCATGCCAAGTCTTCTTCCTGGATTAATCATGTACGCATGGTAATAATTTATGACTGCAAAAGAAAAGGAGCTGGGATTGTCAATGTTGACTGCTAGAGCTCTTCAAAGTTGCAACACCCCAAATATTAAAATTATCTGAGAAGAAAAAAATACTAAAAGGAATTAATAACGGCATATTTTTGAGGGGTCGAATGAAATGTCCTTCACATGCTGTTCCACTGTAATATGAAAAAGAAAGCACAGGGCTAAATTCTGCTACCAGTTTCATCCATCCAAGCCCATTGACCAATAAGGTTAAATGACTGTAAGGGAAGGCATTATTTGTCCTATAACTCTTGCAGCTTGGTGGTGCCGTGTAAATCATTCATTAAGAACACTGACAAGTTTCACTCTCTTTGGCTTTTTTGCCTCGTAGAGAGAAATGATCAATTAATGTCAGCTGACCTTATCTCAACACAGAAAGAGATCAGTGAACTGAAGATCAGGTTCTGTCTCTCCTTACAGTCTTCCCTTTGCAGTCTCTGCTAGCCATTCCTGCTTTTGAGGCATTCCAATTAGCTGATTAGAGACCTATTCCTAAACAAGTTGTAACATAAGCTAATCCAAACGTTTTGCTAGAAACAATCCTAACAGTTACCTAAACCCTACAGTCAAAATGTAGTTCATTCAAATCAAGGTTATATCTGGGCTCAAACAGCAGACCTTGGACAAATGACCTGAGACCCCAAACTTTCAAAGACTTTGGCACGTGCTCAGTGTTTAATTTGTGCCAGGGCTGAGCCCAAGCACTTCTTGGCTTCGCAGTTCATAGCCCCTGCACCTCAGGACTTGCTGCATCAGTTATGAATGTAAAAAAATTGCTTGAGCCCCAGCACTTCTTTCATTACAAATTAAGCACTGCTCATGCTTAACTTCATACTCTGTGACTTAAATAAGAATACTCACAGTGTGTAAAGTTAAGCACATGAGTATGTCTGTGCAGGATTGAGACCTTAGATTTCTTTTTTTTGGGGGGGGGGGTGTTTTTTGTTTTTAATTGAAAGATCTAGGAGACATGATTAAGGCCAGGTCTATACTACAAACTTACATCAGTATAGCTATGTTTCTCAGGGGTGTAATATATCCACACCCCAAGCGATGTGGGTGGGCTTTTCACATTGATATATCTACCACCTCTCACAGAGCTGGATTAATTATGCTGACAGGAGAAGCTCTCCCATCAGCATATCAGTGTCTTCACTACAGGGCCGGCTCCAGAGTTTTGGCCGCCCCAAGCAGCCTCAAAAAAAAAAAAAAAAAGTCGCGATCGCAATCTGCGGCGGCAATTCGGCGGGAGGTCCTTCGCTCCAAGCGGGAGTGAGGGACCGTCTGCTGAATTGCCGCCAAATAGCTGGACGTGCCGCCCCTCTCCGCAGTGGCCGCCCCAAGCACCTGCTTGCCAAGCTGGTGCCTGGAGCCGGCCCTGCTTCACTAAGTGCTACAGAAGCACAGTTGCACCAGTGCAGGTTTTTAAGTACAGACTGGTCTGAAAATGGACAGATTAAAAATGAGCCAATAATCTATCACATCAAAACTTGAGGAAATGTCAAACAGCCATAAAATCCACCACCTCCAGAGTATTTGCTAGTTTGGAATCTTTGGAATGTGAAGAGTTACTTGAAAAAAAAATTGTTTTTATATTCCCTTGCTGTGTGTGACAGCTTACTACATATTCTAAAATTATTCCATATATGTCTTAAATCACTTCCATTTGGATCATTGTCCACTTAGTCTAGAATAACTTCAATGGTCATTGTCATGTCTGCATCGTTATAGATAAAGAACATATTTTATATAAAAAAATGTATACTTTTTCTGGATAACAGCAGAGCTACTCAAAATTGTACATGAGAAATGCTGCCACTAAATACCAAATTATGTCCTTAAGATTCCAAACATTTGAGCTGTTTCTATTCAAATTAAAAAAAGTAAGGGTTTTTTAATACATCTTTTAAATGTATGATAATGCCAGAGTCATCTTATTAACATGAATGGGCCAGACTGAAAATGGTGGTATAGCTCATTGGGCCTTACTTTCTTTTCACCTTCACCGGTGTATATCAGAAATAACCGTGACTAAGTCAGTAAAGCTATACAATGATGTAAAATTGGTATGATTTGAGAAGAAAATCAGACAGCAGTTGATTAGCCATTTTAATTGCTAAGGTTCTTTTTCTTCTTGTGGGCCATAATCTGGTGTCTCAGAAGAATAAAACAGGATTTATGTCCTAGCAAATAATACCTACCATTTGTTAACTAGAAAGTGGGTCAAAGGTCCAATGTGACTATGTTTTGAGCACTCTAACTACTATGGATTTCAGTAGGCAGTGAGGGCGCTCTTCATTAATAGTCTTGAGGATCTAAAAATGGCTGGAGGATATCAAGGTGCTGATGAAATGGCAGTCTGGCACTGTGAGGCAAGAGGATAGCTGAAAGCTGTCACTTTCCCTACTCCTGCTGTACCCAGTATTTCTCTGTTATCTTTGTCCATCCAGGAACTCCTTGTCTATTAACTTTTTGACAATACCTATCCCACAAAATGAGTGGAATGGTTCTTGGTATTCCAGCCTGTCCTTTACCAACATGATTTAAAATACCAACGTGATGGATGAAAATAATAATGATATGTTTGTTGAGGAGTGGGTGAGTAGAATTTTGAAAGGTTGCTTTCATTAATAATGCAGATGTAGATCCCTCCCCTCCAAACCTTGCCAGGGGTGTTTTGATAAGGCCTCTATGTGAATTGGCTCCAAAGGACTACAACTACTTCCAGTTCAATCATAGACAATATGAGGACTACACATCCCATGATGCATATTTGGTGCCTCTGGGACTATGCTACAGTAACTTGGTGGTAGCACAAATCCTGTAATTTAAAATTCTTGCATCTTTTGTTCTTATTTTTCATAAAAAGATGATAGAATTCTCTTTTTCTTTTGTCAAGCCATTAAAGATAAGTAATGGGGTGAGGGGAGAAAGAACCACTGCAGAAAAACATCTTCTTTTTTTTTTCATTTCCCCCCTAGTAACATTACAATAAAGTACTAATTAAGATGAGGGAAAATATTGTGAGTATGTGTTCAAACTAAACCAGTGGTGGGCAACTTGCGGCCCAAGGGCCACAGGTGGCCTATCACGGTAATACGCTGGTGGGCCGTGAGACATTTTGTTTACGTTGACCATCTGCAGGCACGGCCGCCCACAGCTCCCAATAACTGTGGTTCTCCGTTCCCAGCCAATGGGAGCTGCAGGAAGCGACGACCAGCACGTCCTTGCAGCCCACGCCACTTCCTGTATCTCTCACTGGCTGGGAACTGTGAATTGCAGCCACTGGGAGCTGCGGCCTGCTGCACCTGTGACCGGTCAATGTAAACAAACGGTCTCATGGCCCGCCAGCGTATTACCCTGACGGGCTGCGTGCGGCCCACGGGCTGTAGGTTGCCCACCACTGAACTAAACCAAAGTTTTGATTTAATTACATTACAAGTGATTTTTCCAGGGCAATCATGAAGCAGAACAGTGAGCAGTATTAAGTTACACCCACAGACTGTGGTGAAACCAAAAATGCATACTCTAATATGAAATTGCTCTAAAACAAAATCCCATTGTATGACAGAGTGCACATTTCTGTGATATCGCATCCAACATTCACTTAGTATCAAAGCTCACATGCTGTCTACAGGTCTATGACATAAGACTCTGCGATTAAATTTTTTAATGACACTAGAATATTTTTCCCACAACAAATACCAGACACAGCCAATAAACTCAGAAATGCCAGACTAGGAGTTGACAGCCAGTCACCAAAAATCTTATCAAAACACAATTTGAGCCAAATGTGTCATACTGTGATGTACAGTATAACAAATATGTTGCATAAACTTAGAGGTATCTTCTTTTTTAGTTACACAAGGATTTATACATGCAAATTTTCCAGTTAGAGCCTGATACTTATTGTTAATGGAAATTAGGTGTACAAGTCAACATGGGCTGAGCAGGAAATTAGAAAAAAAAAGGTAATTCAGAGAAATTAGCACAAAAGATCAGCTTATTTAGGCAACCCCCTGGAACTACTTCACTCTGTGAAGTATGCTAAGAAATCATGATAGAGGACATATAACTTCATAATTGCTGGATTCAAAACGCATAGCAACTGTTACAACAGGTGAATCACACCCTGTAGATACGACTGCAATGATATAATATAGAGTTTTAATATTTATCTGTTTGTGAGAAACTCTAAATAGTTTTGTGGTTGTTCAGCACATCTTTATTGAAAAGTGTTGTTAATTGCAAGTTGAGTTTCTTTGACACATTCCCTTAAAATAATGAACCCATTAGGTCAGCTATTTTATTAAGCATTTTGATTGCTGAAAACATCAACCAAAGAGAATGTATATTTTTAAATCTCTGGTACATGAAACATATTCCTGTATTATCTCTTTTAATGTTAAATACCTTTTGCCTAATATAAATTTATTACCATAATTTGGCAATTCCTTTAAATTAACCATGCCCTGATTACTTGTATATTAAAATGTTATCTACTTTTATGACCTAAAGCTTTACTCCCCATCTTTTAGATTAAACTAAGAATAAAGACTGTATTACAGAATAAGTGTATCTTTACTACCCCTGGTGTTTTCAGGGTGCCTTAATGCTTCTGAACCAAATTTTCCAAAGTTACACCAGTCCAGTCCCATTGAAAGCATTGGTGTAATTAAAAGGAGAATTTTAGCCCTGTGGGTAAATACAATCTTTTACATTCACCAAAGAGAAAGAGACAATATATAAAGCTGATCAAGTGGAACAAAAATTAAGCAACTGGATATGGGTCATGTGCTTGAAAATATCCCAAAATATTAGACAATCTTGGAATGTCAACAAGAATATTAAGGTCTTCATCAAGTGTAAAATAAATTCTGGAGTAAAAATCACACATACTCATTCATACTGAATAAAATTCAGCCTTTTGTACAGGGCTAGCCCAAGGCTTATGCATCACTAAAGTCGTACTTTAAGCCCTCTGAATAAAGGGCTGTGCGGGGGCTTAAATGATGTGTAGGCCTTGTACTGTCCCTTTGCCCAGGGTGAATTCTTTCACTTATGAGCAAGTACACTTTTTGGCATGTCAGGTTAAAAAAGACATGAATTATAGTCTTTTCACAATTAGGCTGCCTTGAGAGAAAGTAGTCTAAAAAACTAGAAAAGTTTATTTAAACTCTGGCTGATTTTTAATCTGTGTTATATACATCAGATCATCCCAGTTCAAAGTAAGATATTTTAAAAAATCAATTACCTTTCCACAAATGGATTTTGAACAGGCTTATATCTTGGCTAAAGAGAATAAGATAGAGGAAATGAAGATCTTTCAGAGCCAAGTTCTGCTCTCAGCTGAAATTTTATCAGATTTAGAAACAGCCAGTTCCATCATTGCTATAAATTTTTATGTTCCTTTGAAAGAGGGGCCCGACTAATAGTCTCATTTGATGTCACAATAATTACAGTAACATGGAACAAGATAAGGATGTCTCTCAATCTATGTCATGTAAGCTGATATCACTTCTCTGTGTTGTCAAGCTGTTCGATAAGATACAGCAACATAATTAGAGTGCTTATTAGTCTCATGAAAACATAAGCCCTAGTTTTACGGTAGGTTGTCATGTGCAGATAATAGTCCCAATCTTTTCTTTCTTACACCAGTTTTATTTCAGAGTGACTTCCTTGCCTTTGATGGAGTTACTCTTGATTTACACCAGTTTAAGTGAGAGAATAATCAGGCCCAATAGTTATAGTTTGCAGGAGGTAAATGAATTGGTAAAGTAAATAAATTAATTAATTAAATAAAAGAATGAGCAGATATTATAATGTTAGATGAAGGAGAAGTATTCAGTCAATTACACCAATGTTCAATTCTAACCAGTGGTGTTAGAAAATGGAATTTTGGAGAACAAAAATGGACAGAGGTCTTGAGTCAAATTCTGGACCCTCCTTCACAAAGATGTTGAGGTTTGCAAATGGGACTGCACAGGAGACTGAGGGAGAATGGAACATTTATCTCTCTTGCAACAAAATGCAGGACAGACTGTAGTCACTACAAGATGCTTGCCCTACAAGAGGCACTACGAGAAGCCTCAGAACTAAAATAGTGACTGCTGAGCTTGTGATCTCCCTGCACAAAGAATTTGTTTCATGTACTTGTGGATCCCCTGGTCACATCTCCAGAGTTGTCCTCTACCACCAGTGTTCCTTCCCCGATTCCCACCTCTGCATTGTTACAGAGAAGAATACTAGAGAAATTTGTTCCATGGTGTGCATAAGGGTTGTAGACTCTTCGCAATGCTTTCTTTCCCTAATTTGTCTCATCTGTGCATGGGGATCATGCTAATTTTTGCTAGGTCTGAGCAGGGCCGGCTCCAGGCACCAGCTTAACAAGCAGGTGCTTAGGGCGGCCAAGGGAGAGGGGCGGCACCTGCGGCAATTCGGGGGTGGCAGGTCCCTCACTCCTTCTAGGAGCGAAGGATCCGCCGATCGCGGCTTTTTTTTTGTTTTTTTGTTTGGGGTGGCAGCAATGCTGAAGTCGGCCCTGGGTCTGAGGCTTGTTGTGGCACTAGAATGGCTGGGAGAAATTTTCACAAACTATTTAAAATTTTGGGCCATGATCAAAACAAATTGTACCTTATTTAAACATTCTTAGGCAAAAGAGGCACTCGCAGGGTTTTCCTCTTTCTTCAAAATTGTGTTCTTTAGTTTATTTATTGTATGTATGTATGCATGCATATCAATATAAATCTGGCAAAATTACTTGAGTCATGAACAATTTCAGTTCATGCCCAGGATGTCTTACGCATGCATATATGTATGTGTATGTGGCAGGATGTGGAGGCACTAAGATGTGATGGATATGATGAGAAATTGTTCATGACAAGTAATTTTGCCAGAACCATATTATACACATAGGATTCTCAAATAAAATAAAAATAGACAATACTTGAAATGACTGCTGCCATATGACTTTGAGTACTATAGCAGTTTATAACACTGAGTCATGGAAAATATCATCAGAAGGCTAGTTAAGAAATCATTATGGGCAAATGTTTCTTTAATTCAGGAGTCAGCAACCTTCGGCACGCAGCCATCAGGGTAATCCGCTGGTGGGCTGTGAGACATTTTGTCTACATTTGCCGTCCACAGGCATGGCCTCCCGCAGCTCCCAGTGGCCGCAGTTCACCATTCCTGGCCAATAGGAGCTACGGGGGACCATGCCTGAGGATGGTCAACGTAAACAAAATATCTCGTGGCCCACCAGCAGATTACTCTGATGGGGCGCGTGCCGAAGGTTGCCAACCCCGGCTTTAATTACGTTTCTAATTGTCCGGCTATACTGAAAGAAGGTTAGGAGACACTTGATATGGATTTAATCAGGCTGCAATTTTATTATTAGATGTTTGGGACTACCTGGCAGATGAAAGTTCACAGTGCAGGCACCTCCATGTTCATTCAAATAACTACCCGGGCCTTCCACTATCCACGCCCTTCATTTTCCATCCAGATCTCCCAGCCAACCCTTGGCTTGGATCTTGCCATCCATACCCCCCACCACACACACACACAGGAAGACGTTAAAATGTTAAGAAAGGAGCCCCGAACCTCTCACCCCTCCATTCTGTTCCAGCACCTCCTTTTTAAGTCCTTTACTAGGCCATTTGTCTGGTCGCTGGATACCTTCCCTATGGAGTACCTGCACTGGACATCCGCCCTACACTTACAAAATGAGTTGTGACATATAGCCTAACCCCGTTTCTTCCTCACTATAATAGATCCTCCCTGACATCCACTGTGGAGAAGGCGGAAAAAAAACCATTCCATCTAAGCCAATATGGTGGTGAGGGAAAAATTTCTTCTCAGCCCCCTTAAAAAGGAGTGACTAGCACAATGCCCACAGCAGGTTCTAAGCTAGGGTAACAAGATGTTCTGATTTTATAGGGACATTCCCGATATTCGGGGCTTTTACTTATATAGGTGCCTATTACCTCTCCACCCCCTGTCTCTGAGACATCCACTCATAGATATGACTAGAAATTGTTTATTCTATTGTTATATTTCATATGATGTTACCTTGTCTCTCCTAGGGGAAAACATGCTTGATTTTTTTTTAAATGAGAGTAAATTCTATTAGAGAATGGGGCAGTTGGAAAAGTCAAGATTGTCTTTAACAAATATTTATTTCAGACCAGTTTATGTATCATACTCTGTTCAGCTGAGGTTGCTAGTACTGCTGGTTTCCCTTTACAATCCCTACCTTTTTTTTTTTTAAACTAACATGAATTTTCATTTCTTTTTTCCAAGTGTTTTGATCGTGTTTGACTGTCCTACATGGTATTTCCCTCTTGCACACTGCTTACGTGTTTCTAATGCATTGCATTAAATAATCGTTATTTGGCTAATGAAGTTGTATCTGGAGTTGGTAATGACTTTATGCAAGCATTTATTTTCTTATTTCTAAGCCTACTGAAATGATCAAAGGCTGAAATGAATATCGCATTCGTGCCTTTGATGCATTATCTCATCTTTTGTAGGAGAACGTATGGTGTCTCTGTGATCAAAGACTGCAAAACAAATGCGGTTTGTTAGATCTGCACAATCCACAATTAGATTGTTATGGAATATGTTTTAGGAAGAAAAAATAAAAATAAGTTGATTATAAACTTTGGGTCAAGGGAATATAATACTCTACCACCATAAAATTTAGTTAAGTAAAAATAAATAAAGTTATGTTAAAACAAGTCTGTGTTCTCACAGGCATTTACCTTTGTTTATGCAGATTACTGCAGAAGCATGTTATGTCTTTGATCTACTAAGGAGTGCATCAAGGAAATCATGACTAATTATATGCTTCTTCACCTATTCTCCTTCCACCTCTGTGGGCAAAGCAATACAAGAAGCATATATGCTTTAGCAAACATCAGGAAAGTTTTTATGGTGACAGTCTCTATGGAAGCTGTTGAGTAGTCCTTACCTCAACAGGGTTACTCTACTCATATGTACTGTCTCTTCGTAGATAGGAATATAAATCCAAAAACTCCAGGGTAAATCAGGAGTAACTCCATTCATTTCAAAAACTCCATTCACTTCTCATCTCACACTGTATGTTTCCTGTATGGTTAAAGATGCTAGTCCAGATTCTCAGTTGCTGTAAATTGGCATAGCTACATTAACAAAAGTTGAGAAATCTGTCCCTGTATTTTGTTCTCCAAGGAATTTCATAATTATGTTCATATATGATTCTCACTGTTCAGGGCAAGAGCACCTCTATTTCCCCAGTAGTTCAGCAAGAGCATTCACTCTTGGCTTCCAGCTCCCCACTTGTGGCTTCTCTTGCATCTCTATCCTTTCTAACCAGGGTATTCCCATGATGGACAGTTCCCTGCCTTCACTCTGTCATTCTCTGTACATACAGGTTGCTTGCTTTCTCTTCAGAGGTGGATAACAATTTAATTGCTATAGATATGCTACCACACTTTTTTTTTCTATGAAAGCCTAATTTATTCTTAAGGTAAAAAACATTACAGAAAAAACATATTAAAAATAATAAAAGAAACTATGTGCATACCAATAAGCTTAACAGAGTTTATTCCAGCTTTCACATGGGTTCTGGCAAGTGCAGTCTTTTAATATCCCACCCCAGGGGCATGGTTACAAATTCATCAGAGGATCAGGTCAGAACAAGGACCCTCCTATCATGTTCAGTTCCCTGTTTTGCAATTCAGGGGTCTTTGAATGGAGTTTCCAGAAGCAGGTAGTTAGTATTCAAAGGATCTCTCTCCCTAGGACATATTGTCAAAAAGTTGGCTTTGGAGGGGGAGAATTTGCATTTCCCTCACTTCAAGATATTTCCTAAGGAAATCCACTTTGCATGTATTGTTCCAAAAAAGACCTTTGAACTTCCTCATACTTTCCAGAGATTGTTTTAATCTTGTATTTCTGCAAAGAGGGTCCATACAATCTTACAATAGTACATACACATTTGCATTTATAACATGATGAACTCCAAAGGTGTTAGCCCTAATTCAGTGAAGTTAAACTTAATTAAATGAAGTCTATCTTAGTTTTACCAGGTTTGTTCAGTAGATTGTCAATATGGCACAATGATCATTTAGTTTAGATATTTTTCCGTTACATGGTCTAACAATGTTTCATGTATACATATTCAGCAACACTACAATCCTTTATCTATTCTGAACAATACATTTCCTATGGATTAAGAAAAACAGATCCAGTATGCTTTTAAACTCACTGTAGGTGCTGGCCCTGGTGGGTTCCAGTAGCTACTCAGATACATGTCTATTGGAAAGGGTATTTTACAACAGCTGGCAAGAAAGGGAGAGCTCACAAACACCCTAGGTACTTGTCAACAGTTACAACTCAGTGAGACAATAGCAGTTCTTATTTTGGCCCAGTCAAGGATTAGGACTCTTTACGTCTAATGCCTGGGTTGGCATCTACAGTCCAGTCTTCTAATACAATTGGAGCTTTAAGGTGTCTCTTGCTCCTGGTCCACTGTCTACCACTTACCCCACAGGTTCGACATAGACTTGATCCCAGCTATAATGTTAATCAGTCTCACTGTGGCCCACACAACTCACTAGCTCCTGCTGTAGTCTGCTCTGCACGTGATTCCCTGGTGGCTTCTCCTGCATCCAGCTTCCTTGCTGCTTGTGGCTTGCCATGTGGCCTCTGCTTGCCCCAGAGCCAATTAACTTTCTGGATCAGGGTTTTACAACAGAGTTTCTGTCCTCTTCCCTACTTGCCCAAGGGAAAAGGATATGTCTGAGTGTTCACCTCAGAGAGTCAGAGAACAGTGGGGATGGGATTGATGGGAATGGTGATTTCCTGCTTATCTCATTCCTCTCACAAATGCCAGAATTTCATATTCCTCACACAGATTATTTGGAATCAGACATAAGATTAAGGTAGGTTGTAAAACAATGCATTTAATATTCCTAATAAAGAAAAAAATTCTACTAGAAGGGCTGTAAATAAAATAATGAAATAAATATATATTGGCAAGGTACAATAATTCTTTCTCATACTATAAAATGTAGATTAAATATGTGTTTCAGGAGAATTTACAAAGTCAAGATAAAATGTCAGTGAACATATTTTTGAGTCCCAGTTCAAGCCCACAAAAGGAATTTAATGGGGCCTTAACAAAGTAAGAGAGAATTTTCTCTTACGTTTCTGATCGGAGATCTTTGAGACTGCAATTTCCTTGCAAAAGAACAAATCTTGATGTATATTTGAGTTAAGTGTCACTAGCATTGCAGCTCTTGCCGCTGGTGGATGTGTTTCATTGTGGCTGAGTTATTGCTTATCAAAATTACAGAGTGGGTCATCTTGACCCTATGTCACAAATTGAAATAAAATTTCACTAAAATATTATTTATTTTTGGAGTAAATAAAAGATTTGACATGTTAATAAATTCTCAGAAATGTACAGCAATTAATTATAGTTCATATTCGTTCCGTACACACACAGGAATTGAAATAATGACATCTTCATTATTATTTGTATTTTTTCCATCTTTTTCTTATTTTGTATTTTTAATTGTTTTCCCCCTCCCCCCTAAAATTTGGCACCCCATTTAACTTGGCACGCTAGGCGACTGCCTAGTTCACCTATATGGATGGTCCGCCCCAGTGCTAGATAATCTTTAAGTATATATGGTGGCAATCTTTTTATGGTCCAGCTGTTTTGTGATTCCCTACGCCCCTCTTAGTGCAAAGGGGGCTTGGCAGGGAGGGAAGTGGACATGACTGAAGTACCCTTGTACTCCCTGGCTGCTAGAGTTGTCCACTGAGCCATGAGTAGCCTGGTATATTTTTCAGCAGCTCCAGGATTACTCTAAATTGCATCAGGTGACCAGGATGGGCCAAGATATCTGGTGACTTAAGACTACATTTACACTCCTGTTGCTAAATAAAATAAATAAAATTTAAATACATAAATTAATGGAGATATCCTATCTCCTAGAACTGGAAGGGACCTTGAAAGGTCATCAAGTCCAGCCCCCTGCCTTCACTAGCAGGACCAAGTACTGATTGTGCCCCAGATCCCTAAGTGGCCTCCTCAAGGATTGAACTCACAACCCTGGGTTTAGCAGGCCAATGCTCAAACCACTGAGCTGCACTGAACACCTTTAGCATAGCCCTTGATCTATCCCATATAGATGTAACAGTTTTACTCCTTTGCCACATGGAACAAATCCCTTAGCCCAGCTACAAGCCCAAGCAGCTGGGTATTGGGGAGATGTGCAGAAATTCAAGGTGAGACCTCTTTTCCTCTTCCCTCCTTAGCTGGCCTTAGCTGCATGCCCAGCTTTTTCCTAATACAGCCCCACAGTGTGAAGAGGACTGAGAACATGTACAGCATCAGATCCTCCTCACCCAGTTGCTCTTTTTCCCTGTGCACTGCTGTGAAAGAAGCCTGCATGGAGCTGGGCTCTGTACCAAGAAAGAAGCGCGCATCTCTGAGCATCCTCCTGGAATACAGTCTCATCCTTGCTGTCACTTGTTCCAGTGAGTCAGACACCTCCATGGCTGTGGATGTCAGGACTGAGTACATCCCTCATTGCAGGGCTTTCATCTCTGGAGGCCAATTTTCAGATGACGCTCACTGTATAGTCATAACTGAAATGGTTTCAGTTCAGCTTCAGCTCATAACTCAAGTGACACACATAAAACGTAGTGTGTAACACAGAAATGTTCAGTGTTTTTCAAGGAAGATCTAGCTGATGCCACAATGCAGATGTGATTGGGTTTCTCCATATGTTAGGTCTGATGTTGAAATCTGAAAATAGCACACAGCACCATTAGAAGGCATCAGTGCTTCTCTCTCTCCCCCGTTTCCTTTTAGAGCTTGTCAGTTCAGTTCCATTTCAAAATGTATCAGAGCAATTGCATTTTACTTTTGTTTACTTCCACTGGGCCTGTATTTTGACACACAATACAGCATCAATGGGATTTTCTGTCTCAGAATGTAACTGCAATTGTTACATTCAATGTTCCCCATACTTTTAAAACTTTGCTTAAATCACCCTTTAAAGCCATTGGCAGCACAGCCACCAGAGGGACAGGAGCATACTCTTGTTGCCCCATGGGAGTCTTGATTTAGAACAGATGCAGGACTCTTGCTTCCTAAATACTGATTTAATTATGTAATGTACCCAGTAAATTTAATCTTGAGGGCAGGCTTCCCCCCCCCCTTCATCTGTCTAGTGAATGTATGATTTGCCACACAACTTTTACCCCCTGTAATTATTATTAAAACAATTCCTCTGGAGGTATTTAGATTGACTATAAAGTAGAAGTGAGTCAAATTCAGATCACCCTTTTACATGCAGATATCCACAAAATACATCAGGCCAACAAGTAATATAATGTACCAAGTTGCTGGAAAAAAATGAAAGCTATTTATTTCATACGGAAACTGGACATAAGAAAATGAATGAATTGGGTTAGGTCAAGTATTTTCTCAGTCTCCAAGATGGCTGTTTTAGAAAGAAGAAGTAAGAAATCATAAATATCAGTAATTGCCATATGATCAAACATAATTGTGCTATGAACTCTCTAACAAAATCATTCACAGCCCTTATCAAGACCATTTAAATAGCAAGATTTTAAAGACTTGGCCTCCCTTTTAGCATGTACAAGTAATTATGAATGCAAATAAGGATATGTAAATATATAGGCCCAAATTTTCAAGAATCCACTGTCATCCTCATCAATAGGGCGAGCCCCAAAGGGATATGCCCTCCTTGTAAATCGAGCAATACCAAGATTGATCTGTGGCAAGGTACTTACAGTGTTTGTCTATCATTGGCTATTTTGTCATGCCATCAAAGCTTTTGGTGCTCATGTGATTGCCAGCTGTGTACCAGTATTCCTTGGTACACCCACTTTGGAATTCCTTGGTCTTTCTTCCATTCTAATAATACGTCCCTGCCAAGAAAACTGCCAAAACCGAAGCAGTGCTAATAGGGAGGCTGGGTTTGGTTTCAAATATCCTTATTTATATTTTGTCTTACCATTTGGTATAGAACAGCTGACAAAGTTGACAAGAAATGAAAACATCAATCCAATGTTCTTCAGCCTTTCTTAGCATCCAGGTTTCATTGACATAAAATAAAATTGGCATAATTATAGTTCACTAATTTTGGGTGTGTCTTGTTTGAGATACCTAAAGGTTTCTTGGGCTCAGCATCCAGAAATTATGTCTTCCCATGTTAGCAGACATTTGAAAACTGATTGTGCCCACAATTCATGTAGTTAAATATCAAAATACCTTCAGTTGTTTCCGTAAACAATTATAACTGCAAGCACAATTTTGTCAGTGTATGCAGTCAGGAAAAGGGAAAGTTATTTTAAGGCTACTTTAAAAATCCATCCCACACTGTATATTGCAGGTGATCAACAGAAACACTCGCTATAATATGCAGCTGTCAATAACGAATAGCTGATAATTAGGTTTCCTAATGCATATTTTTACTCATCACCATCAGCATGATTTTTAAGTGAATTTAATAGTATATATAAGATGTTAGATGACAGCTCCACTTTGCTTGTCTGGGTCAGCCATCCTGAAGAGTTTCACATTTCCACTAAGGCTTTGCTTATCTTACTGAAATTATCCTGATGTGCAAAATAACAGGCTCTCTTAAAGAGGAAGTGTTTATTAAATGGAACTGCTATCAATTGAGACACCAACAAACAGGTTTCTATATGGATTGAATTACAGTTTCGTCTTTGCAGTGTAGGTGTAGCCATATTGGTCCCAGGATATTAGAGAGACAAGGTGTGTGGGGTAATATCTTTTATTGTCTCTCTCACCAACAGGAGTTTGTCCAATAAAAGATATTACCTCACCCACCTTGTGTCTCTAGCTTTTTCTTTATTTTCCAAAGACCTAACCCTGTCTGGAACACAACACAGCACAGAGATGTCTAGTGGCTGAATATTATACAGTAAGGAAACATCACAGAAACTGCATCAAGGACCTCATTTGTGATTGTGCCTTTATGTCAACATTTTCCCATTTAAAACCAAACTGAAACTACTAACTCACTTTACATAGGCTACCAACCTGCATTCAGTTGGTTAAAAACCTCCATTCACTACTGATTTGGGTAAGATTCAAATCAGTGACTTAGATGTGAGTAGTGTCATAAGCAATATGTTTCCTTAAAAGGAAAAGGAAATGCTCCTTAACCTAAATAAGGGATTCATTTATTAGTATTCATCAGTGTCTTCCAGCATGCCCTCATACTCCAAGGCATAACTTAGAGGGGAAGATGCGTTATCTAGTGAGTCATCCATATTCATTAGTATGCAAATGCTTTTAAGCAACCAGTGCTGACAGCTCTGAGCAAGGTTCTTCATTCTATCCCTATGTGATCAGCAGCCAAAAAGATGTGCTCTGAATGTTCTCTGACTGATAGCAACTGATTCGGAAACAAAAAATATTTCCTTCAGAGCTGGCCACAACTGACTATTTAGTTCCCAATTACATTAGAGCTTGTTTTACCCTAACATTTGTAGCCCTTTTATCAAGAGAATATTTGTCCATTGATAGAGGCAAATTGTTTGCCCGAATAGCGCCACATCATTGTGAACTCATGCTTTTTTAACCAAGAATTCCTGTAAGTAATTTTTGGTGAACTATTTCTGAGTTACTCTAACTGCAGATGTTTGTTTGTAAGTTACCTAATCAGTGCTTCCCCCCCCCCCCCGGCTCATTTTATCATGTTATTGCTAGTCCATGTATAAGTTTTAGAAACAGAAAGGAGACTTCTAGTCATTTTGTTCTATGAAAACTTCCCAGTTTCCCAATTGTTAGATGATACATTAAAACTCATACAAACATAGAAGATCAGAGTATTGATTTGTCACGAATTCTGTTTTGCCTGCAGCAGTGGCCATTCCCTGATATTCCCTAAGAAAACACCACCTGCTTCCCATTCACTGTCGTGCAGCTACTTGCGCAATAATGAGCAGTATATATTATGGATTGGGAGCAGACAGATCACCTTGTTGATACTGACAGATGAATTTACACTCTGATTCATAAAATTATCATAACATGCAGAATACAAGTCAATTTAATTCATAAATGTTTAGAACCCCTAGTGTGTCATGGCTGAGTACATCAACACAAAAATAATCCTGCAAGCTCTCTTACAAACTGAAATAATGTTGTGCCATTAGTGGACTTAACTGTCCATTTCTACTATCAGATAAGCTGTATTACTCTCTTCCCTTTCGAGGTGAGTCCCAGATGTGTGAGAGTTTGCATAGTTGTTATATATGTGAATAAATGGCCTGATGCATGGCACTAGTGTAAGTCCACTGATACCAAAGGAATTACTCCTAATTTGCCCTTTGTAAATGAGCACTGAGTTCAGGCCTGGAGAGAGGACTCTTGGCTTTATACCTGTTGATCCAGCATCTTCCACAAGCCCAAAAGATAAAATTCACTTAAAAAATTAAACAAACAAAATTACAAGCCTGAAGGAATCCCAAAAAGCAAACTTTAAAAATAGTAGCTCTAACCAAATCTACTGTAAAACCAAAGATAACCTCCCAAAGCAACTAAGTTTAAAAGAACCCCCGAACATGTACTTTAATGGTAAACTGAAATCTCTGTATTTTGTCATCTGCTACCTTGATAAGTGTTTGTAACTAGTGAACTGAAATTTGTGACTGGCACTGGTATTTATGTAGGCTCATTCTCATGGATGAAGAATATATATATATATATATATATAATATATATATATATATATATATATATATATATATATATATATATATTAGTCTACATGGATTTATAAAAAAGTAAAATAAAAATTGCACTTGATCAACTGATAGAACTAAATGCTAAAACTAAAACTGTAAATCTAAATCCAAAAAGAAATCACTTCACATAAAATTAATTTAATTGACTCTTCCCAAAGAAATACTTGAATTCACAAAGTGTGTACATTCCTGTCAGATGGGCTCATGAGTTTGGGCTTTGAGTTTAACCATATATTTATGCTCCCTACACAACTTTAACTATCAGTATTATGGAAGCACATCCACATTGCAGGGGCTATTTTGAATATTTGCACTATATGGAGATAAATTACAGAATACAACTAAGACGTGCCTATATTTCTTTCATTTTGCCATGAAGAAGTTGATTTTCTCTAGCATAGGGCTGCTAGTGTTGGCGCTAACCATAAAAGAACAGAAGTAAAAGAAAGACCCCATATAGCAGTCTTGTTTATATAGCAGCAGCCAATCACATGCTTACTGGATTCACTGAGTGAATGAGGTACAGTAATGAAGAATATATATTGCTTGGCGGCAGCCCATTAATCTGATACCTTTTTAAACTGACAGTTTAACTTCCTTGCCCAACATATGAGGAAACAGCTAGTGCCTTTGCCAAAGTGTCATATGTGCTCAAGCTGAAAGATTCAGAAACTTGATTTTGAAAGTTTGGAGACGTTTGGATCTGGGATGTCAGGTCAGTACATTATAAAGATAGGGGCAATTTGCAAAATTCAGATCTGGATCTGGGGTAGTATTTCAAATGTCCTCAGGTTTTGGGAATTGTTCACAGCCAGGATTTTGATTTGGAGAGGAAGGATGGTCCAGTGATTAGGGTGTTAGTCTAGTTCTTGAGAGAAACAGATTCAGTTTCGTGCTCCACCACAAACTTCCTATATGTGTCCTTGTGCAAGTCACTTAGCTCCAGTTCCCCACCTGTAAAATGGGGAAAATAATACTTCCTTTTGATAAATATGTTTATTATTGTGAGGCACTCAGATACTGTGGTGATGGGGGCCATATAAGTATGACAGATAAATATGTAGACTGACCCATTTCTAGGCAAGTGCAGCTATGATTCATTTCACTGTCAGTACCATTGCACCCTCCACATTCATTCTGGTTTTCAAATCAAGTACACCTTAAAATCAGTATTAAGTTATTTACTAGTAGTGGTCTGCCCAGAGAAATCATTTTCTCTGGAAAAAAACTCAACTTCCATATTTTGCTTTCCTCTCATGCCACTTCCACGATTAGTTCTAGCTTGTCTGAAGACAACCTATACTGTGAACTAGCAAATTGAGGCTCTTTCCCAGATAACAATATAAATATGCATCAGCGTCAGTATATGTATTATTATTATTATTTTATTTTATTTCATTTGCAACATTACAAAGTAGCAAAATCCTATAGGTAAAGACTGCTCTCCCACTGCTCCTTTGCGGTTGGATCCTGAAATGGAGCGCCCTACCATATTGGATAATTTAGGCTCATAAACAGTTGTTGTACATACTAAATTTGTCAAATATATAGATATATAACTGAAAAGTTCCAAAAGAAGCAAAAATGGCAGGTTTTATTGTCTGTGTGGGCATTCCAATAATGTTGCACCATTACAGCAAATGCAAATCCTGGTAACTGGACAGAAATAACCTTACTGATTTCAAAAGATCTTTTGTTCACTGCTGGACTGCCCCTTCCATTATTTTTTTTCAGTGTCAGCATCCAGATTTTGTTTGAGTGTTTAATCCATTGCCTGTCCAAGGGTACGTCTACACTTACCGGAGGGTCCGGCGGCAGGCAATCGATGTTCTGGGATCGATCCCGGAAGTGCTCGCCGTCGACGCCGGTACTCCAGCTCGGCGAGAGGAGTACGCGGCATCGACGGGGGAGCCTCCCTGCCACGTCTGGACCCGCGGTAAGTTCAGACTAAGGTACTTCGAATTCAGCTACGTTATTAACGTAGCTGAATTTGCGTACCTTAGTCCGAAGTGGGGGGTTAGTGGGGACCAGGCCTAAGAACTCTTGTGTCTAATAGAACATGTTAATGTGGTGTAGTCTTTGAATCTTCTTGTGCAAGGTATTATATTGGATTTGTGTCCTTGTGTGAAAGTATGTAACTGTTCCTTGATAATTTTAAAGGCTCTAATAGTGCTCCTTGTTCCATGCCTATAATTCCCATTCCTGTTAATAGTTGTTAAACATGCAGCTCAAGAAAACCATAGTAGATTCAGATCTCTTTATATTAAGGTTTGATTCTTTTCAGATTCCGATTAAGGATGGGTTTGTTGGTTAGTTGGTTGGTTTTTTGAATTCTCATTTTTCAGTTGTAACACTTCTTTTGGATCAGAAGATGCTGAATTTTTGTATAACACCAGGGCTAAGCCTATTAGCCACTGCCAGTACGAGCATTGCCACACTATGAAGTGAAAGCCAATGGATGAGAAAATACCCAGAGAACCCGTCTACTGATTATTATTTTTATTTTGGTTGCTTGCAAGTAAAGTTAAACTAGATAACACTATTGAAAATAAAACACCAGCTTGCTGGTTGGTATACTTTATTTCTCAAAGAATAGGTGCTATTGTTAAATGACTGTGAGTGACCCATAGGTAACAGCATAATAGTGATTTCATTTCTCTGCATAGCTACTGCATTGCCAGAACTTAACTCATTGCACAACTACATAAACTTCAAAGTTTATCCTATTTCCATAAGACCAACATTATGGTTCACATTTTAAGACTTAACCATTGTAATAAACACTAATTCCTTTTAGGGTCTGATTCTGTCACCCACATTGAGTAGTACCAAGTAGTCCCATTATAAATAGAGCTTGTAAATATGTAATTTCACAAAAAATATATTTTCCAGAGTTGTCTATGAAAAAAAAATCTAAGATTTTTGGGGTGTTCTCCTATTTTTTAAAGTGGCAACATGAAAAAAAAAAAGCAGGGGGGAGTGGCAAAATTGAGGAAAGGTTTACTACCAAAACTTTTTTTTATCAAAAAAAAAATCAGAAAAATTGAGGTAAAGCAAATGACACATGAACAGTCTTGCTATATTTTCTGAAATGCATTTGCATTTTGAAATTAGTTCCTGAATACCTTTTGTCAATAGTTCTTGGTTTGGAAGAAGGTTGGTCTAGTGGTTCGAGTGCTAACCTCAGATTGAGGAGACTTTAGTTTAATTCCCTACTCTGCTACAGACTTCCTTCGGCAAATCAATTATGTGTTTACATTTAAAAAACCAAAATGTGTGCTGCTAACTCAAGTTAAATTAGCAATGAAGACGTATCAACTTGGGTTAGCAGCTCAAGTTAGAGTCTACGGTTGAACTCAAGCTGCTAAACTCAGTTGCCCAGGCTTTGCTGCTATTTTAACCAGAGTTAGCAAATGCTGATAAACTAACTCAGTTTAAAAACATGCCTTTTTTGAAGTGTAGACATTCCTTTCTTCTCTTTGTGCCTTTGTTCCCCATCTGTAAAATGGGGATACCACACTGGGGTTTTATGAGGAAAATACATTAAAGATTCTGTACAATATTCCGGGGGCCCTATAAGTATTTAAAATAGAAACACAATTGAAGAGAATTGGTTTTAGAATATAAAATACTAATAGGAGGATTTTTGTTCTGTTGTTGGGTTTTGTTTTGTTTTATTTTTCTTTCTCCTGTAGTATTCATGCAGTCGTATTGTAATGAAACAATGCAGGGTAAGTTTTATGTGGTTTTATGTTTCCTTCCTAAATGCTCTCTCCTATTTCTACCACAAGTCTTAGCAGCAAAATATAGATCTCTTATTTCAATCTGAATTAACTACAGTATGTTCTAGTCAGGAGGAGAGGATGGAAGAGGATAAAGTATGGGCCAGATCAGATGAGAAACATTCACATAAAAAAGAATCTGACACATCAGAGAAGGACAGACAAATAAACAGTGACAAGTTTTCAAAGTGCTTGTACACAAATGCTAGAAGTCTAAGTAACAAGATGGGTGAACTAGACTGCCTCGTGTTAAAGGAGGATATTGATATAATAGGCATCACAGAAACCTGGTGGAGTGGGGACAATCAATGGGACACAACTGTTCCGGGGTACAAAATATATCGGAAGGACAGAACAGGTCGTGCGGGCAGAGAAGGGTGTGTGGCACTATATGTGAAAGAAAATGTAGAATCAAATGAAGTAAAAATCTTAAATGAATCCACATGTTCTATAGAATCTCTATGGATAGTAATTCCATGCTCTAATAAAAATATAACAGTAGGAATCTATTATCGACCACCTGACCAGGACAGTGATAGTGACGATGAAATGCTAAGGGAGATTAGAGAGGCTATTAAAATAAAGAACTCATTAATAATGGGGGATTTCAATTAACCCCATATTGACTGAGTACATGTCACCTCAGGATGAAATGCAAAGACAAAATTTCTCGATACTTTAAATGACTGCTTCTTGGAGCAGCTGCTACAGGAACCCACGAGGGGAGAGGCAATTCTTGATTTAGTCCTGAGTGGAGCACAGGATCTGGTCCAAGAGGTAACTATAACAGGACCACTTGGAAATAGTGACCATAATATAATAACATTTAACATTCCTGTGGTGGGAAGAACATCTCAACATCCCAACACTATGGCATTTAATTTCAGAAAAGGGGAACTATGCAAAAACGAGGAGGTTAGTTAAACAGAAATTAAAAGGTACAGTGATTAGAGTGAAATCCCTGCAAGCTTCATGGACACTTTTCAAAGACACCATAATAGAGGCCTAACTTAAATGTATACCTCAAATTAAAAAAAACACAGTAAAAGAACTAAAAAAGAGCCACCGTGGCTTAACAACCATGTAAAAGAAGCAATGAGAAATAAAAAGGCATCTTTTAAAAAGTGGAAGTCAAATCCTAGTCAGGTAAATAGAAAGGAGCATAAACACTGCCAACTTAAGTGTAAACATATAATAAGAAAAGCCAAAAAGGAGTTTGAAGAACAGCTAGCCAAAAACTCAAAATGTAATAACAAAAAAAAATTTAAGTACATCATAAGCAAGAAGCCTGCTAAACAACCAGTGGGGCCCCTGGACAACGAAGATACAAAAGGAGCACTTAAAGACGATAAAGTCATTGTGGAGAAACTAAATGAATTCTTTGCTTCGGTCTGAGGATGTTAGGGAGATTCCCAAATCTTAGCTGTCCTTTGTAGGTGACAAATCTGAGGAATTGTCACAGATTGAAGTGTCACTAGAGGAGGTTTTGGAATTAATTGATAAACTTTACAGTAACAAGTCACCGGGATCAGAGGGCATTCACCCAAGAATTCTGAAAGAACTCAAATGTGAAATTGTTGAACTATTAACTATGGTTTGTAACCTGTCCTTTAAATCGGCTCTGAAATCAATGACTGGAAGATAGCTAATGTAAAACCACTATTTAAAAAGGGCTCTAGAGGTGATCCTGGCAACTACAGACCAGTAAGTCTAACGTCAGTACCGGGCAAATTAGATGAAACAATAGTAAAGAATAAAATTGTCAGACACATAGAAGAATGTAACTTGTTGGGCAAAAGTCAGCATGGTTTCTGTAAAGGGAAATCATGTTTTACTAATCTATTAGAGTTCTTTGAAGGGGTCAATAAACATGTGGACAAGGGGGATCCAGAAAGCCTTTGATAAGGTACCTCACCAAAGGTTCTTATGTAAATTAAGTTGTCATGGGATAAGAGGGAAGATCCTTTCATGGATTGAGAATTGGTTAAAAGACAGGGAACAAAGGGAGGAATAAATGGTAAATTTTCAGAATGGAGAGGGGTAATTAGTGGTGTTTCCCAAGGATCAGTCCTCGGACCAATCCTATTCAACTTATTCATAAATGATCTGGAAAAAGGGGTAAACGGTGAGGTGGCATTTGCAGATGATACTAAGTTGCTTAAGATAGTTAAGACCAAAGCAGACTGTGAAGAACTTCAAAAAGATCTCACAAAACTAAGTGATTGGGCAACAAAATGGGAAATGAAATTTAATCTGGATAAATGTAAAGTAATGCACATTGGGAAAAATAACTCCAACTATACATACAATATGACGAGGGCTAATTTAGCTACAACTAATCAGGAAAGAGATCTTGGAGTCATCGTGGATAGTTCTCTGAAGACATCCACGCAGTGTGCAGCTGCAGTCAAAAAAGCAAACGGGAGGTTAGGAATCATTAAAAAAGGGATAGAGAATAGGATGGAGAATATCTTATTGCCCTTATATAAATCCATGGTAGTCCACATCTTGAATACTGCGTACAGATGTGGTCTCCTCATCTCAAAAAAGATATACTGGCATTAGAAAAGGTTCAGAGAAGGGCAACTAAAATGATTAGGGGTTTGAAATGGGTCCTATATGAGGAGAGATTAAAGAGGCTAGGACTTTTCAGCTTGGAAAAGAGGAGGGTAAGGGGATATAAGATAGAGGTATATAAAATCATGAGTGGTGTGGAGAAAATGAATAAGGAAAAGTTATTTACTTGTTTCCATAATATAAGAAATAGGGGCCACCAAATGAAATTAATGGGCAGCAGGTTTAAAACAAATAAAAGGAAGCTCTTCTTCACACAGTGCACAGTCAATCTGTGGAACTCCTTGCCTGAGGAGGTTGTGAAGGCTAGGACTATAACAGGGTTTAAAAGAGAACTAGATAAATTCATGGAGGTTAAGTCCATTAATGGCTATTAGCCAGGATGGGTAAGGAATGGTGTCCATAGCCTCTGTTTGTCAGAGGGTGGAGACAGATGGCAAGAGAGAGATCACTTGATCATTACCTGTTAGGTTCACTCCCTCTGGAGCAGCTGACATTGGCCACTGCCGGTATACAAGATACTGGGCTGGATGGACCTTTAATCTGACCCAGTATGGCTCTGCCACTAGCTTGCTGGATGACCTTGGGCAAGATCAGTCATCTGTTCATGCCTCAGTTTCCCTATCTGTAAATTGAGGATAATGATAATGACCTCTTCTGTAAAGCACTTCGAGGTCTAGTGATGAAAAGTGCTATACAAGAGGTAGGTACAATTATCATTGCGCTAAATACGGGCTCACCATCAGCAGATCATATGGAGGCAGATTTCTGTCAAACAAAGTCATTCTTCTTTTGTATTAACACAGTTCCATAAATGGAGGCTACTTCCTTTACCTTATCCTTCAGTGTGATGTGTGTGGACAAAGTCCTGTTGACCTCACCAGGAATCCATGTGACTCATGGATCTAATCATGTGCATAATATTGCAGGAGTAGGAAATTACTTGGTAAGGTACCATATGTATGGATTTGCTCACAGATATAAGAAAAGATAACGTTCATATTTGAAATCCACAGTCAAACATTCCCTATGCTGAATCATTGTTAGATGCGGTTGTCCTTTTAAGTAGAATGCCATGCATCAGTGGCACACTAAACAATGTCCACAGATAAGCTTATGAATAATAATTTATAATATTCACATGCCTGTGTTAAATAAAATCCAGAATACAACTCAGAGCGCTCAAATCCCACTTTAACATCATTAGCACATTCATGATATTTTCACACCTGCAGAATGGCATCAGATTGTTTAAGAAACTATTATGAAATCCCAAGCCACACAGCTCAATAGGATGTCAAATACCATTGTTTTTCTTTGTTGCTAATGGCATAGCTAAAAGGGAAAATAACATGATTATAACGGTAAAGATCTAGTAAAAAAGAAAAAACAAAATATCGTGATACTGTATATATATATATATATATATATATATATATATATATATATATATATATTAACACTGGAAGTCACACCTAAATAGCACTTTAGTTGTACTCAGGCACTCTGTGCGTGTGTAGCTTATTTTCTGTTTAGAAAAAAGGACTGCAGCTGAGAACAACTGACAGATACTTTTTTTCTCTGAGAAACTATAATGGATCTTAACACATTCAGACTGCAATTGACCAATGTTCTCTGCAAGGAGAAATATTAGCAGCACATATATGTAATTTCCTTTTTGCTCAGTTGTGTAGTTTCCTATATACTGTTGTCCTTAATGCCCTAGTTTCTGTTATGACTGAATTGTTTAATGTAATTTAGCTAAATTTTAGCTCTATCATTCATAACCTAAATGTTAACATTTAGTTGCATCAAACCACACAGCCTTATATCCTACAACTAGAGCTATGTCAGATATAGCTGGAAGGGATGAGATGATTTGGTCATTGAAACAACTAATGCCAAAACTAGACTCCCTGGGACTACACATCTGGGACAGAACACACTAGGGTTTTGGGACTTGAGAATATAGAGACTTTTTAACAGTAATTACTATCTGCCTCTTAAATACTTAATATCCTAGCTCTGAGATTGCGTTTTGGAGGCCAGGTTGCTTGGTGGTTTCTAGTTTCAGTTAAACCCCTATAAGCTATTCCCCTCCCCCCCCCCCCCCCCCCCCCCCCGCACATATGAATTGTGGGAAGATCCCCAGACTCTCTGTTACGGTATCTAAATAAGTGACCCGATACTCATGATTCTCAGCATCTACATTGCCCATGGCCAAATGTTTTACAAACACTGGACCAAATCCTACAATTCTGTACTCACTTTAATAGTTCATGATCAGGCAAAACATCCATTCACTTGCTTGAATGAAGACTGGGGGTCTGGCTTTCAAGTTGTAAAGCCAGGTATGATATGCAATTCGGCTCAAAAAATAAGAAAAAATGAAATGTAGGTCAAGGGCAAAAGAGGAAACACCTACTCTTAAAGGAAGTGCCATATCATCTTCAATGTTCACAGAGAGCCTCAGCTGTAAAGGCCTCATCATGAAGATGTTGCTCAAAATTTTCAAACATTGGCACCTAAATATATATTGGCAATCTATATGGAGTAACCTGATTATGAGCATACACTCCTTGCATTGAAATCAAGTGTTTTACAGATTGTGGGACAAATCTACAGCACTATGCTCATTTTGAGCTGTTGGTGTCTGACTACAGGGTGGGGAACTGTGCCCTGTGTGTTTCTTTTACCTTTCACAACCACAGAGCAACAGGCCCAGACTCTTGAAAGAGGGACACACACTGTAAGATACATGATAGAGGAGGTAACACACTAATGGTTTTTATTTATGTTATTGTCTCATAATCTGGCATATTACACTGGTCTACAATTTTTGAGAAGTCGTCTGCTTCAGAAATAAAAATGTGCTATTTATTATGTATTTTGATGTGCTGAATTCAAATATGACAATTAAAACAACTGATTGGCTACTGTTTCTAAGATATTTAAGTTTTTACATTTTATGTCTATGTATATTGTGTAGATAGTAGAGTTTTAATCATAAATTGTAAACCTAGGTCTTTTCATGTGTTTATGGTTGCTTTACATGATAATATTTCACCTGTCCTGTTTATGTAACACTTTAAAAATCAGCAAAAGAGTTATATAAATAAAATTTATTATGAAACAAAAGGCAAAAAACTATTCTGTACATAGTTTAGTCCTATTCAGTGTCTACTCGGCGCTTCATGGCTTGTCTCTTGTATTCATTATATGGAGCATCTCTTGTCACTGTGCAGCAATAGTATTCAAGCATTGATGGGCTCCATTTGCCCTGATAGCGTTTCTCCATTGTTGCAATGTCCTGGTGAAATCGCTCGCCATGCTCGTCGCTCACTGCTCCGCAGTTCGGTGGAAAAAAATCTAGATGAGAGTGCAAAAAATGTATCTTTACTGACATGTTGCATCCAAGGCTTTTGTATGCCTTGAGGAGGTTTTCCACCAACAACCTGTAGTTGTCTGCCTTGTTGTTTCCGAGAAAATTTATTGGAAGGCTTTCCATGCCATCTTTTCCTTGCCACACAGTGCATGGTCAAATGCATCATCTCGAAGAAGTTCACGAGTCTGAGGACCAACAAAGACACCTTCCTTTATCTTAGCTTCACTTAACCTTGGAAATTTTCCACGGAGGTACTTGAAAGCTGCTTGTGTTTTGTCAATGGCCTTGACAAAGTTCTTCATCAGACCCAGCTTGATGTGTAAGGGTGGTAACAAAATCTTCCTTGATTCAACAAGTGGTGGATGCTGAACACTTTTCCTCCCAGGCTCCAATGACTGTCGGAGTGGCCAATCTTTCTTGATGTAGTGGGAATCTCTTGCACGACTATCCCATTCGCAGAGAAAACAGCAGTACTTTGTGTATCCAGTCTGCAGACCAAGCAAGAGAACAACAACCTTCAAATCGCCACAAAGCTGCCACTGATGTTGGTCATAGTTTATGCAGCTCAAAAGTTGTTTCATGTTGTCATAGGTTTCCTTCATATGGACTGGATGACCAACTGGAATTGATGGCAAAACATTGCCATTATGCAGTAAAACAGTTTTAAGACTCGTCTTCGATGAATCAATGAACAGTCTCCACTCATCTGGATCGTGAACGATGTTGAGGGCAGCCATCACACCATCGATGTTGTTGCAGGCTACAAGATCACCTTCCATGAAGAAGAATGGGACAAGATCCTTTTGACGGTCACGGAACATGGAAACCCTAACATCACCTGCCAGGAGATTCCATTGCTGTAGTCTGGAGCCCAACAGCTCTGCCTTACTCTTGGGTAGTTCCAAATCCCTGACAAGGTCATTCAGTTCACCTTGTGTTATGAGGTGTGGTTCAGAGGAGGAGGAGGATGGGAGAAAATGTGGGTCCTGTGACATTGATGGTTCAGGACCAGAAGTTTCATCCTCTTCCTCTTCCTCGTCTGACTCAAGTGAGAATGATTCTGGTGCATCAGAAACCGGCAGTCCTTCTCCGTGGGGTACTGGGCGTATAGCTGATGGAATGTTTGGATAATGCACAGTACACTTTTTCTTCTTTGACATACCTTTCCCAACTGGAAGCACCATGCAGAAGTAACAATTGCTGGTATGATCTGTTGGCTCTCGCCAAATCATTGGCACTGCAAAAGGCATAGATTTCCTTTTCCCGTTCAACCACTGGCGAAGATTTGTTGCACAACTGTTGCAGCATATGTGTGGGGCCCACCTCTTGTCCTAATCTCCAATTTTGCGGCCAAAATAAAGGTGATAGGCTTTCTTAACCATGGTGGTTATACTGCGCTTTTGTGATGCAAAAGTCACTTCACCACAAACATAGCAGAAGTTATCTGCACTGTTCACACAAGTACGAGGCATCTCTGCTCACTTTGGCTAAACAGAAATTTGTCCCTTTGCAAAATCAAACACTGACAAATAAGAGAGTACGACACTGTATGATTTCTAGAGCTGATAGAAGGCAATTTATTCAGCAGAGTGACGTAAGCTTTGTTATGATTGCATCATCCATGACTTCTAGGAATAACATGATGCAATTCATATCATGTATGATGCAATACCAGCTTCAGATTGCATCATTCATTGTTTTACCTAAAAAGCAAGTACTGTCCAAACCCAGTTATAGATTTATTCATAGATACAGTCAAAGATGTATTTTAGTCATTTCTGATTTGAATTGAGATCCCTTCCGTTTATAACTCACTTATCCTCCACCATTCCCAAGTCAAGGGTTGTATATACTGACACGATAGCATATCTTGAAAACTAGAGCCAATCAACAATTTTAAGCATCATTTTCGTTCTCAGTGACCCAGAATTAGTAAAGTTTGACTACATTTATTTCAGAAGCATTTTGGCTGTAGAGCAGTGTTATTTGTGTTGTTGTTTTTTCTGCACTAAATGATGTGTGTTTTCCAGCAAATGCCTTTTGCTTCTCTGAAAGAAATTCCTTTTTGAAATATTCAGAAAATTGGATAGTATTTCTTTGTTAAAAAATGGGTAATAAGAATGCAAATGCTGTGTATTTTGAAGTGGTGTTATTGAAAACACTGGTGCTCCACTTTATCATCCTAACAGTTCTGTAATAGGCATTCGGTACACAAAGTATTTTGAAAGGTAGCTCTTCGCATCACCATGTCACAAGTCTTGTTACTTATCAGGGATTATCCTGGCTGTTTTGATATTTTTTTTTTCTAAATTACTTAAAGCTACCAGTGCACAGTACACCATGGACCATAAGCTTGTAAGAGAGGACTTTTAAAAAATGTAATGTTTAGTGTAATTTACGCACACAGGTTAGAAGGCTAATGAGAACATCATGCAGGTGGTGAAAGACCAAGAAGTGTCAGAGCACAATAGTCCATAACAGAACATTTTTATGTTTCTAACAGAGTGGAGCCCATAAATAATAGAAATCACTAAAAGAAACCCTCATAATTACTGATGAAAGAAATTAAGGAGATTAGCTAATAAAAAATGTAACAGGAATACTGTTTATTCCCTTTCTAAGATAAGATTGTGCCTGGCCCAACTATCGATGCAAGGGGAGGAGTGGCAAGGAGATGTTAAGAAACCACTCTTCACTCTGATCACCTGTGCAGGAGACTAGCACAATTGGAGGCACAGAAATTCCTCCGTTCTAGTATCCCCCAGGAATGTAAATTCACCACCCCGTGGGAAAGGGGGTAGGAGGATGAATCGCCCTAGCCCTGTAAGATGGCTAACAGAGAAGGGAACATGCCTGTACTATCCTAATGTGCAAGACAACATGCATATTTCACCTGTGTACTGGGGTTTCAAATCACCCAGAGGTACAAATTACATATTTTGATCAAGTGTCCACCATTTGTGTCTTTGCTTATATTGTGTCACCTTCAGAACCACAGGTAATGCACCTCTTTTATGTAGTCTTGAAAGAAGCAAGACATGCAGAAATGTATACTAGAGATAAAACACACATATTTAAACAAAAATGGCATTTCTGTAGTGTTTAGGTCACCCTGTAAAGGACCCAGACTCTCAGCTGATGTAAATTGACCTAGCTCCATTTAATTCTATGAAGCTCCTCCAACTTATAGGTGAGACACCAGCCCATAGAATGAATTCCATACTACCATGCTTTCTGCTTGCCCAAAAGAGAATAAGTGAACCTGTCTATGATCAGAAAGACCTAGGCACTCTTATTCAATTCTGGTTTTGATTATGGAGGTATTTTGCTTCCATGATCTCTCAATTACACCTTTGTTAGAAAGAATTCAGTAGGTAGGCTATAAAAGTCCTGTTTATAGTACCTCAAAGGGATAAGGAGGAAAAAGACCGGATTCTCCTCTCACTTACAATGGTAAACATCAGCAGTAGTGGCTAGAGTTATAGTTGTCTTAAATCAGGGTGAGTTCTGAACAAGGACAAGAGAGTTTACAAGATAAATAAAAACTCATTTTGTACATTTTATCTTTTACTATAAACCAAAATTTGACTCTATATGGACAAAACAGCCAAAGATCTAGGCATAGAACTGGTGGAAACTGAGAATTTCTGTTCCATGGGAAATTTGAAGATTTTTTTTTAAAAATGTGTTCTAGTTTGGAATGAAAAGTACTAATTAGAGTAGCAGTGGTGGTAGTCTGGAATCATTTTTTCTAAGACATTAAAAATAGCTGCTACTTTAATTATTAAAGAAATTAAATTAAATTATTATCGTGTTCAAAGTGTCAAACAGTTTCATTACAACATCAAGCAGGAGACATTTTCAACAAGAAAATAAGACACATTTCACTCTACTAAATTAGCAACTGATTTTAATAATTTGAAAAATAAAATTAAAGCCAGGTGAGCTGGGGAGCCATGCCATTTTTTTAAATTCAGTTTTGATGTATACGGATTCACACTTCTCTGGTTTCACTTTGAAGCTGAGTTCAAAGAAACTCAAAAGCAAATCTCACTTGAAACTGATAAGTTTCTCACCTATTTTTGGTTGCATTTCAAAACTAAGTAAAATGGGATTTTGCATAATTTTGATGCAAAACCCACACATTATTCCCTGTTTTCTCAAACATAGGGTCCAGTATCAAGTAAACAGTGCACGAAGATAAGCAAACTGTTCTTGGAACCTAAGAAGAATTTCTGATAAAACTTCAAGCCAGTTTTTACTTTTTCAATTTTCACACCAAATGTTTAGTACAGTTCTATTTTATCAGTTTGAGGCTAGATTCTGGTCATAATCAGACCATTTTGTTGTTCTAGGCTACTGGCATTGCCCGTTGGGGTTGCTGACAACCAGCATAAAACAGAGCATCTCTAAGCCTTCTCTACTTTACACCAGGGATCGATGAAGGAGGATTAAAGCTGATTTTGTCCCACGAGCCTGCTGGGCTCCAGTAAGAGTAGTTTGGACGTAGCCCTTCATTTAGAAAATTGTAGCAATCAGAGGGAGGAAAAAAAGTTTAAAAAACAAAAAACAAAACAAAAAAAGCTGATAAGGTCTGAAGAAGAGAAATTCAAACAGTGCCATTGTTGTACTGCTGTCCTATAGGGTGACCACCTTGTCAGAAGGCAAAAGCGGGACATATGAAGAGCCCTGGCCTCCTCTGTGGCCCTGCCTCTGCCCCTCTTCTTTCCCTTGAGGCCCTGTCCCCTGGCCAGGCCAGAAGCCGAAGCTGGGCAATGGTAAGAGCTGCCTAGGAAGACAGGGACGCTGTGGGGAGCCCCAGACACTCCACCTGTCCCGGTGGTGCCCGAGAGCAGCTCCCAGCCCATCTCCCACCCTCCAGGGCATGCAATCTAGAGCAGGTGGAGGGTTCAGTTCTCCCGACAACAGCTCAGGCTCCCTATATGGAACTTACTACTGCTCGGTTCCAGCTTCTGGTCTGGCCAGGGGGCTGGGCCTCATGGTGGGGGGAGAGGAGGAGGAGGAGATGGGGGTCTCATGGTGGTGGGGGGCTAAGGCCCACTGGGAAAAGGTTGGTGCCACCCCTGAGCCTCAGGCAGGTGCGGACCGGTGCCACGGGGAATCCGGGACAAATGCTGTCCTGGAGTCATTCAGCCCTTTCAGTCATTGTCCCACCCAATCCCAATTCAGTAAGGGTGGTCACCCTACTGTTTTATGTAGCTGGTATTTATTATTATTATTTTGTGGTAGCATCCATGATGTGCCACACAATGTCCACATATGCATTGAACGCCAGTATCTGCCCCAAAAGTGATTATCTTCTTAGGAAGCGATTACAATCTACTATGAATTCTGTAAATAAGATGAAATTATTGCATATGGTAGTGACTGTGCTCATTTATTATTCCTTTTATGACAGTATTCTTTAATCAATAATTCATTTTTACAAATCATTATTATACTGTAAATTATTAAATACATAAATTATTCTGTATGTATAATCTGTAGTTTCAAGATACAATAGTATTTGCCATTTTTTTTTGCATAACAAAGATGTCAAAAAGAATAACTATTACAGGCAACAGACGCTGTTTCATTACTGTGCCAACCATTAGTTTTAAAAGGTTACATTTCCCCAATTTTTTGTGTCTTTAGGTAAGTGAGTTAAATACATTGTATGCTGATGTTAAAATGGCCCCTTTACTATGTGGAGGATATGAGTAAATGAAGAGTATTAAAGTAACACTCTGTGGGAGATTTGTAAAAAAGTTTTCTAGAGAGTTAAATATGTATTTAAAAGAATGTATTATTAAAATAAAAATATTATCTGAATTACAGTAGCACCAGTGGAGATGAGGGCCCCTTCATGCAAGCCACTGTACATACATTTAGTAAGAGAGAGTCCTCAGCACAAAAAGCATAAATCTAAAGAGGTTAAGTAAGATGATGGATGGGTGAAGGAAGGTATTACTCTAGTTGTATACATAGGGAACTGAGGAACATGGAAATTGAGGCTGGGGTTTACAAAGGATCCTTAAAAAAGTTAGGTGTGCATGTTCCACTGAAATTCAATGAGGGGTGGGCACCTAACTATTATAGTCTTCTTTGAAAATAGAAGCCTAAGTGACTTGGCCAAGGTCACACATTTAGTCTGTAGCAGTGCAAGTATATCGCCTGAGTCCCAGTCTACTGCCTTTCCAATAAAAGTCTGTGGAAGATACATGTTTTTTGTGACACTGCTGCCGTGATTTTGGAGGGGATGTAATGTAAAATGGGCTGTGTCAGACCTGCACCTCTGCAATTACTGCCCACCTTCCCAGTATTCCCTCACTGTTCCCACACCCGCTGCCACAACCATCATCCTCTCTATTATGGTGATGATGTTACCAGAATCTGAAAGCCCATGTTTTCCTCTCTGTATTTATTGCTGCTGAAATAGCATTCAGTTGATGTAAACTGTTATTGTAGTGGTTTTTCCCCCCTGCTTGCAGTGATTTGTGAAAGATCTCTACTTTGTTATGGAGCAGATTTATGTTGTTTTGAATACTTTTCTTTAGCTATGATTTTGTATTTATTTATTTATTTATAAACTTTACAGCTATAGCCTGTCATCAAATAGGTTTGGACAAGTAGCTTAAAAGAAAATCATAGATGTGCTTGACTTTGACTTGAAGACACTCAGACAACTCCAAACAATGTTCAGGTGGTATCTCATCAGAGCTAGATTCATTGCAGAATGCATCACTTTTTATTATTACTGCCATCCTAACACATTGGGTATGAACTTAATTTGCAAAGAAACAACCATTCTGTGAACACATTTAGTGGACAATAAGGAATTATAGATTTTGGAAAATTTAAATCACCTGCGTGATTGCTTGCATGGGTTGTGAATCCTTTGGAAGCCAAGAAGTTGGAAAGGATAAAAGTTGGGAAAGTAGGGCTTCAGGCTAGTAAATCAGAAGGAACAAAGTGCCTATCCTGTAATCCTGAAATGCCTCATTCGAGGTGCTATTTCCATTCATACTGGCCAAAGAATGGGATTGCAAACTGATGGAATGGTTCAGTATAAAATATAGTTATAGTCAGAATGAGATTTAGTATTTATAAAAAAGAAAGATCTGTAAAAGCCAAGTTATAATTAGATGTAAGCCAATTGTCAGTACTACATCTGCTCACTGTCAAAGGAACTATGAAGGCAGTACAGTCAGCCCATTGTCTGAGGGAAGCTCCCTATATTTCTCAGACTCCTTTTTAATGCCTGTAAAAGAGCAATGTTAATGGGCTCCGAGCAGCGATGTGATGGAAGGGGCTCTCAAGTGGCTGTTCATTAACATTCCTTCACCAAACTGAAGGGAAGTTGGGGATAATTTTCCTGTCTGTGATGACGTTCACCTTCTCTCTGGAGACTGTACTACTTCCTTACCAGAGATAACATATACATGGGACTCCTAACAATAATCTTTAAAAACAATTGGTGGGCATGTTTTTGGAATGTGCTAGATTATAGTAAATGGCAGGTTTGGTTTGTTTGTTTTTTTAAATGGCTGAGGGAGGATACCCCAGTACCTCTTCAATCTACTCAAGTTGAACATTATGCTGTTCTATCAACGTAATCAATATACCCTTTAGGAAACACAGTGGATTCCAAAGAAAGATCAATAGGCTAATACTTGTTTGACAGATATGAGTGGTTATGAAATGTCTCCGTTGGAGATATGCAAAAGAAGCTAGAGTGTGGAAGATCAAATGAGGATTGTGGTTCTTTGAACAAGTGGATATCTCAAGCACCAAACATATCAGTTAAGTGTTTGATCTCTTTAGCCCAACAGGTCTTGAAAGTCAAACGGAATAAACTTTGTTTGAACTATGAATTCTGTATAGAAGACCTAAGGGAGATAGGGCTGCTTTAACCTAGGAGATAACAAGCTTCCTTCCAGGTCCATAATGAAGATTATTTATTTCAGATAATTAGATCAATTTAGTAGCCAACTGTGGGAGGAAATGAGAATTAGAATGGTCATTCATGGCTTGCATGGGAGGGTAAGTGTTCTGAACCCTTCAGTGTGTCTCTTATGAATCTGAGCTGTGATGCAATATTGGCTAATCTGATATAATCTGATGCATGGTGCCCCTCAGGCCTTGTTTTGCTATAGGTGTCAAGACACATTTGCTGGCATTTACCTCACCAAATAAATAGGCCAATCATTGTTGTTTTTTCCTAAATCACGTGTGTTTATTACTGACAAAAAGAAATGTGCGCAGATGATAAAGAATATAACGAAAAAATATTTTTGATTATGTTGATTGTGTTTAATCCTACTCATTACAAAAATGGTAGTGACAGCCACATCACATATCACCCAGAATGTGATGGAGTAGTGGATTTGGTCAGGGATTATTTTAGAAAATCAGAATGAGACCAATAAGTGTGTTCAGACTATGATTTAAGGTCTGTCTGTCTAGCTACCTATGTATTTATAGTATGTCAAACAACATGGCATCCAGGCACTAAATGTGTCATTCTGAGAGTCAAGAATATGGAGCGGATATCTAACATTAAACTCAAAGCGGCAGCTTGACACAAATCCTATCTGATCTGACCATATTGGAAGTCTTAATCCACTGATTATACCATTTCTACCATGGAAGCTAAAGCATCTCAGCAAACCCAAACTATACAAGGCTAGACAGAAAATCCATCTAATGAGTGGTTAGACTAAGAATGAAGGATGGGGGTGAGGAGCTGAGTCCAGTGCGTGACTGGAGGCTGCAAGATCTATGGTGTCAGTAGAAAGTGAACGAGAGAGTCATTTTCCTATGAGTTAATAAACAAAGGTATAGATCAGTCACTAGCTGGTTCCTCTAGAAGGTTGAAAACCTATCAGAGAAGACTTGTTTAACTCACTGGTCAGTGTATATTATGATGCACTGAGAATGAGTTGTTACAGACCTCAGCCACAGAATGTGGTTCATTAGTTCGAACTGTAGTTACACAGCTTTTAGCTCTAAAAGTCCCCAGTTCAAACCCCAGTGTGTCAGTGAAGATGACGTTTGTTACACTTACACATTAGGGTGGCTGGTTAAGAGTAGGATACGACACACTGGGACAATGTCTGTATTATTTCTTAGTTTATGCATGACTCAGTTTCCCCAATCGGTTTTATATTGCTGCCTACTTGAACTCAAAAGACTAAGTAAGAGCGGATTTGGGGTTTGGCCTTGGCAGGAAAAGAAATGATGACTAAGAGATAAGATAGCTTCAGGTAGACATCAAAGCAGTTGGGGCCATTATGGGGAGATGCTTCTTCCAGGCAACACCAAAGTTAACGCTTTTTGTATTGCCAATGCTGAGACCCTTAACAGATCAGAGGACCCTGAGAAGGTGCCCCTGGCAGCAAGGAAGGAGAACTGGGGGTGAGGGAGGGGTGGCTCTGGATGTATCACTGAAAAAGCTGATAGGCTTGAAGGAGACAACTGACTGAGGCAGGGGGAGAAGGCTGCAAACAGTGCAGGCTAGGTCTTTCAACTCAGTGAAGCCGGACCCACCTGAGCTAAAGATAGGGAAGTATCAGAGGGGTGGCCATGTTAGTCTGGATCTGTAAAAAGCGACAGAGTCCTGTGGCACCTTATAGACTAACAGACGTATTGAAGCATAAGCTTTCGTGGGTGAATAGGGAAGTTACTCAGACACAGAGGTTAGTGGATTTCCTGACTGGAACCAAAAACTCTGAATGAAGAACTGCATGTTGATTGCAATTCAGCTCATAATAGACAGGTGTGCACATTATTATGTTGCTATCATAACAGGCAATAATTGGCACTTTGTTGGTGATGTCAATGACTTATACGATATGGCTACAGACCCTAGAGGTGGTCCTTTGTGGAGGAAATTTTCTCTGCCATGCTCCAGTACACATTGTAGTTGAACCCATGCTTTTCCTATGCCCATGCTGTACCTGGAAGAACTTGAGCACTGGCAATCAAACACCCTTCTTGGACTCTAAACTGACTTGAAAAAAAAATAGTAGTGAAACTCTAACTATTGAAAAAGAAGGAAACAAGGTCCTTGTTATACCATTTGATGTGCATTGCAAATTTCTGCATAATAAAAAGATTTTCTCCACTTACTAGAAGTGCTTACTAAAGCACTGTATTTAAAAGAGATGAAAAACATGGTTTTTTGCATATGTAGGCATCTATATTTTTAATGAGAATGGAGGATAAAAGCCAGAGTCAATTACAAAGAGTTTTAATAATACAGAGTTCTAATCAAGCAAACAAGAAAACTAGGCATTCTCTTTAAAATTATATGATACAAAGGAAACAAAAGGTCAAGCACAACATTATACAGTGAAATTAATTCAGGGAAGGCTTATTCTAGTGTTATGTAGACTAAAACATCATAATATTCTCTAATGGGGCTAGAAGCTGTCAACAGCCATAATCTCAGCACTACAGTTCTGGAAAGTTTCACTAATGCTGCCAAGTGTGAATTGTCTTGTTATAGACCAGGACTTGGATGCATCAAGTCATCACTGTCTGACACAGCACTGAATATTCTTAAGTGGTCTCCTTGCCTAGGAAGAAATGGATTATATGAATTCATTCTAAATCTTGAAAAATTTCACTGAATTGTAAAAAGGTCTGCAAAGGATGTGCATTTGCTTTTATGCACTGTACAAGTAAGAACTCTGTATGTATGTGTATCAGTATGTTGCCTATGTATAGTGGTCACCATTAAATCTCAACTTTTATCAACAATTAACTCAGCACTGTATCTGAGAGACAGTAAATCCTCATCTCCCCACCCAATACTTAGAACACAAAATAACTGGTATCTCAGATACAGTGTTGCTGTAAATGTTAATTTTAATGGTGACTATTGTGTGTATGTGTGGCATGGCAAAACATAACATACACTGACACATAGTGTAAATGTGTAAAAACATTACTTCAAAATAATCTAGTTAGCTTTTTTTTCAAAACAGAAATAGCATTCTGGAAGGTGACAGGCAGGACAGCCAGTCATCTCTTTAAAAATGTGCCAGAGCTAAAGACAACTCCAGACTCAATCTGCAAAAACTCAAGGCGATGGCTAAAAAGCCTTATGATGCAGCTTGACATCTGAGTCCTGGATTGAAGGAGAAGTGTTATGACATCCTCAAATGGAGCAACATTTGAGGTTGATGTAAAATATATATATTTTTTCATTACAACAGATTTGGGGGAAAAAGAAGTGATGACATTATATGCTACTGTCAGACCAGATAACGTATTCTGTTTGTGCATCGTGTGTGTGTGTGTGTGTGTGTGTGTGTGTGTGTAGGGGGATTTTACCCAACCTAAAAATATTAAGCTGAGTGAGAACTTGATGGTCTATATCCTTCAGCGAATGCCAAAAGAGGCATATTTGCACACTTTGAGAGGAAAGATAAGCATTTTGATGTATTATTGTTCCAGTGGTGATTTGTAAGGTGGCTGCAGTATTTTTTTTCCAAAGATGTGAAGCAAGTTCTTCAGAATGTCAGGTGCTTCTTAAACAAGTGGTGTGTGATTTACTTCATTAATCATCCCAATTACCTTCTAAATACACAGTTCCTATTTTTTTTTCTTGACAAGTGAGACTTTATAAATTTAGTCCCTGATTTAGCAAATCACAGTGCTTAAGTGGATCCTGATTCCATAAAGCACTTAAATATGTACTTAAGTCTTATTGATTTCAATGAGATTTAAGCACATGCCTAAAGTTTAAACATATACTTAAGTGCTTTGCTGAATATGGACAAAGTGATTTGCTGTATCAGAGCCTTTTTTGTTTTTGAAAGTCCCTCCATAATACTTGGGTTCTTTATCTACAGTTTTTTAAAAAGTTCTATTCTTTCAGATCTGCCAAACCAACACATTGTGACATGTGTTCTCCCTCCAAGCTCTATTATTTTATATCAGAAAGTGCAATATAATATGATTTACATTTGGGAAAGAAGAGTGATTCTTTCTGTTCATAGTATGACATACTAGAACTTGATATCAGTGGCAGAATGTATAACCACCTGTGACCCGGGTCCCAGGGAGGCCACACTAAGAATGCTCAATCAGGGCAAACTGCAAAGAATGGGGCAGACAATCCCCCAAACTGATGGTTGTTCTAATACTTAGATTCCCCAAGCCAGCAACAAAACAGCTTCTGCAATACCTTACTGGTTACCCAGAAGCCAAAACACAGTTCCCTTAAAGCAACCCAGCCTTGGGCTACCACCCAGATAGCCCAGTCAAATATGATGATGATCACTGAAAATCTTGTTCATCATATAAAAAAGTTCTACCAATCTGAAAGAATTGGGCACATTGCCCACCAGATCAATTAATATTTTAGATCTTACCCAGATACGTGCTTGCAGCCAACTCTTAGACTAAACTAAGATTTATTTTAAAAAAAGAGAGTATTGGTTAAAAAATCATTATACATACAGATACGAATAAAGTTCTTAGGTCAGTTTCACAGTAGAGGTGGTGAGCTTCAGAGTTGCAAAGAGTTCTTTCTGAATTATTTCCATAGGTTATAATCCAATGTCCAATATCAGGGTGATCCAGAATGGAACTGGAGACCTCAGTCTTGTGACTCAAACTTCCCCTGATGAAGCTTAAGCAGATCTGAGATACAGGATCAGGGCCCTAGAGTTCTTTTTGTACTTCTCTGGCAGCCTTTTTATAGCAGGTGAATAATAGGTGAAACATTGTGGCTTTGAAGTAGACCACCTATGTCCTAAGCATCACTGGTAATTAGCTACATGGGTTAGTATAATGCAACTGTCCATTTCCCACCATTTACAGTAGTTTACTACAAACTTCAAAGAGAAATAAAGTCAATGATATTACTACATTTACATTTCATCTAAATGTTAACATCTCCTTTGATCTCTAAATTAACGGAATAAAGCGACAGACAGGAACTGTTTGGTTACATTGTCCACATCTAACAATATATATGTAAATACACAAAAAACCACAATCATTATCTACTAATATGTCTCTAAAGGTTGAATCTGGGTCAATTAGCCTGCTAGTTGTGTAACGATTTCTGGCCCTATATCACAGTATCTAAAATGAAAACACAGTGGACTAGGTTCACCAGTGCATTCTCCTTGCCTTCTGCTGCTCCTATGACATAAAGCAACTATTGACTCAGCACAGTGCTAAAGCAATGCAAACAGTATGTGGTACCTGTAAATCTGGCCATATAATTATAATAAAGAATTAACAACAGTGGGCCAAATTCTGAAATCATAACTTTGTGTTTACTCATGCAAAACTCCCAAAATGCATCATGGTTGCACAGCAGAACATTTAATTGGGATATCTAGTAACGTGTTAGGAGAAGAACTCAGCTACTACAACCAACAGTTTCTTAGGGGCATTGTCTTCTAACTATAGAAAGTGATGAGATCCTTAAGCCACCTAACATATATACTGCAGTATGCCATTTAAATTAGCCAGTATGGTGCACTGCACTCTTTTCTAAATGAGCAATAATGTGCTTCAGATCAGGTATTACCACCCTCCTCCTGAATAGTCAGGAAGGCTCTACTAAGTGAACTTCTAATTCGGTTTCTCCTGGAATTAAACAAAAAAAGCATTCATCTTCTTTTTAATATCTTTTTTCTTTGTTTTCTCCTCTCCTTCCTCATTAAACAAATGGAAATCTTTATAAACTGATATGAGGGGAGTGGGAATTTGCTTGAAATGAGGTTAATTTAATAAGAAAAGAGAAGACAATCTAGTAATTAGGCCAGAATACAGGGAATTTGCACCCTTTCTTGTCAGCTCACTGTGTGATCTTGGGCTCTGTGTACATCAGGTAGTAAAATGGACATAATAAAGCTTCCTTACCTCACAGTGGTATAAATAATTAGTGTTTGAAAAGGACTTTGAGATCCTCCATTGAAAGGTACTATATAAATGTCTGTAATAAGATGAAGAACAAACTCCACTGCATGTGGATGTCTGTATGTGACTGCAATCCTTCTTTCAGTGTGTGGAATGGTATTAGTCTCTGTCTTTCATTCATGTTATTTCATTGTTGGCGGTTCCCAAATGGATAACTCCCCTCTCCATGTTAAGATAAAAAATGACGTCGCTTATCACATCTTTCGGGGTGTGAAACTGGGCTAATAAATCACTCAAATTATTATTTCTTTTGTATGCAAGCAGTGTTGGGAATGGTGCAGGCCAGGGGGCAGTTTGCTGGCCCATGAGATCTTGTACATGGAGTAAGAGGAGAAAGGAAATACACAGTGGGCAGGAGCTGTAAGACTTCCTATATGATGAAGACAAGGCTACCTTTTAAGCCTTCAAATTGATCTCCCAATTCCAGGTGACACATTAAATCAGAGTGATGCTGAATAAATGGTGTTCTTCATCTTGAATTGGAGGGGGAAGGGTGTCTGGGGTTGCAATACAGCCTTGGTCTTTGCTTGCCACTAAGGGAGGTTGGGAGGAGGAATAAAGGAGTATAGAAGAAAATAATGCAATTTAAAATGTAGGGTATAGAATGAGGTAGAATGTGAAACAAATACAGAGACTGCAAAAAAGGACAAGAAATAAAAGCAGCTGTTGAGATGTTTCTCTGAGCTACACCTCCACTGCAATACAAGTTCATCCATCAGTAATTGTGAGAGCCACATCCTGGAATTGGATCTATGTCTACAGACCAGTCTGTCACTCAGAATCCTATTAAAATCAGCAGGTTCTCTGAGAGTGCATATGACTGCCTGGATAGTTCCAGTAGTGGAATGTGGCCCTTAGACATGAAGTTCTTCATCCTTCTGCAGTATGATGGTATGTAAATTGTTTGCACCCAATATGACTAGGTAATTAAAACTGGTGAAATCCAAAGTGTTGTGAAAATAATTCAAACAGCCATTTGTGTCTATTACGCATGGAGAGAAAGCAATAATTAAAGATTGTACAAGGAAGACTGTCAACTGAGATAAAGGATGAATAGGAGATTCACATGAAACAGCTGGTGGGAATAAGCAGGAGGAAAAAAGCGGAGCAACAGCTGGAGAGGATAAAGGAAGAGTTGCATATAAGAGGAGGCAGTCGCATGAGAAGAGGAGTGAATAAGCAGTAACAAGAATAAAAATGTGCTCCTTACCACTGTATATTATCAAAAATGAAGTATATCAAAATTATGGATTTATTTAAAGGAAGCAATTATATCTAGATTCTCTGTGTTCTTGGTTCCTTAGAATTCAAAATTGTATTCCATTTCTATCATTCAAGTTAACCAACAGAAATGATATTGGTTGATAAAGAGAAACAAAGGAGTTTCATATTGATAAAGAGAAACAAAGGAGTTACAGCATTGCTGTAGCTGCAATGTGTACTGCATGTTCAAATAGAGAGAATTCCCCTCCCTGTTCTCAGGCAGCTAACATTTTATACTCAAATGCAGCCTGCTATGTGTGTGGTCCTACAGAGAATGCTACTTTTGTTCTTTCGTAGTTTTTTGTTCTTTTAATATATGTTAAACGTTACTGTGATTGAAAGTGTTTGACTTGTTTTAATCAGAAATATCTATGTTAAACTAGGATTACCATATTTGGAGTGTCCAAAAAGAGGACACTCCACGGGGCCCCGGCACCGCCCCCAGCCCCGGCCCCGCCCCAACTCCGCCCCCTCCCCTGCTTCCCGCGAACATTTGATTCGCGGGAAGCCTGAAGCAGGTAAGGGCGGAGGAAGGAGGCGCGGCCCAGTCTGGCCCCCTCAGCGTCTCCAGCCTGGGTCGGCTCGGGCCCTGGGGTGCCGGCCCTGGCTCCCCCGGCCCCCCCGGCTCGGCACCGCCAGCCCCGGCCCCCAGCTCGGCACCGCCGGCCCGGCTCCCCCGGCCCCTGGTCCGGCCCCGGCCCCCGGCTCGGCACCGCCGGGCCCGGGCCCGGCCCCCGGCTCGGCACCGCCGGCTCCGGCCCCCGGCTCGGCACCGCCGGCCCCGCCCCCGGCCCCGGCCCCCGGCTCGGCACCGCCGGCCCCGCCCCCGGCCCCGGCCCCCGGCTCGGCACCGCCGGCACCGCCCCCGGCCCCGGCCCCCGGCTCGGCACCGCCGGCCCCGCCCCCGGCCCCGGCCCCCGGCTCGGCACCGCCGGCCCCGCATGTCCCAATTTTCCCGGACATGTCCGGCTTTTTGGGATTTCCCCCCAGACGGGGATTTGAAGCCCAAAAAGCCGGACATGTCCGGGAAAATCCGGACGTATGGTAACCCTATGTTAAACACACACATGGTTCTTAGTACACTCCTGTAGATGTAATCTGAAGTAGGAAACAAACTGAGTTCACTTGCATCTGCTGGGAATTCAATTCTTGGGAAATTGCAGATGGCAGGGCTGCTGCTTCAATGTATCAGGGTTGGTTAGATTTAAATCAGAATCAGGACTCCATAATAGGTCCAGCACCAAAGTAGACCTGGGGAATGCATTCAATCAGTGCCTTTCCAGTGTCCCGTGATCCCCACACCTCCTGCAGCTGGCCTAACCAAATTCTGGGTTGTAGGGTTTGCAAGCAGTTTATGATTATAGGCTATTGCTCCAGGTGGACTTTCCACCATGCAAGGGTCCAGAGCCCATGTTATGCTGTTAGAACCCTTCCAGTAAATCAGGCTCATTTGCTTCTTGTTTCAGTAAACAAGAAGGTTCATCGACCCTTTTGGAAAATATTGATTGAACTGAACTTTGAGGTAATCCTGTCAGGGAAAAAAAAACTGATTTAGAATTAAAGTTCTATATGCAATTCAAACACAGCATATTATTACACACGTTATTAATTCCTCATCCAACAGCTATTAAACTTTTATAAACAATTTGCACACTAAATCTTTACATCCAAGTCATAAACAGAGACCATTAAATAGAAAGTGACCTATTTCCTACCACCCACTCAATGTTAATTCTAGCCCTGTAACAAAATACTTCCAGCAGCCTGAAAGTATAAAACAACCTTTCCTGCCATCAGTCATAGCTATGTACAAAACCCCTAACTTTTATACATGAGGGACAATCTTCATGCAAAAAAAAATCAAAAGATAGTTGTGGTAGTCAAAACTATTTGAACATCATAGAAACAGCAATCTTCTCTAACAGAGCAGAAATTAATTCCATGTAGTTATAATTAGACCAATGTCATATGTAAGAACCTATCCCAATACTAACTCTTATGCAAAAACTAAGTAATTAGTGTTATCACCAGGACCATCTGTGAAATTGCAGCCTCAGAGCGCATATCACTATATGCTTAATTGAATGAACATAATTCCACGTATATAACATTTATCTATTTTTAATGATTGCTTGCTATTTTTGTGGCTGCTGTTATGAGAAGACCCATTAGCTTCATAGTTGTTTTGAGATGCATCACTAGAAACTTTACCATTTGAATATCTTGTAAGTTTCTTTTTCCTTTAAACAGAGATTGATTCCAGTAGATTTTTGAAGAAGCATTCACATCACACAAATGCATTGTTGTCACTAATTAGCCATTATTTTGGTAATCTAAGTCAAGAGGCCAAGGAATGAGTGGCCAAGGTTTCAGAGATGGTCTCTCCTGGTCAGACTTGAGGCTCATTGGCAGGACAGCGTGAAGAAACTTGCTTCTGAGAATTAATAAGACTTCATTAGTTTTTATAGAAACACCTTTTGTTTACTAAAGATGTTAAATAACTGTCCAATAAGATAACTTCACAAAATGGATGCTTCCAAAAATCAATGGGGATTAACAGAGTGAGGGCACACATATCAACATCTACTTACAGTATATGCTGCCATGGTTTTTCAACATCTTTTTCAGGAGTAACATTTCAATACTATTACCAGACCACGTGAGAATGATGTTGCTGTAACAGTATCATTGTGATTTGCCTGTATTTTCAAGGTATCTAAAATACAGACAAGTACATACAACTCTTCTTCCTTGCATTAATTCCATCTATCACAAAATGCTCAATTCACTGCCGGAGTGCCTCCTTTTAGCTGCATCTGAGGAGCAGCTGCCAGACCGACACCCCTTCCTGCAATTGCACTCTGTTACTCTCTGTCTTGCTCTCTCAAGACAGAATTTTCCCCACTTCATGCTTGACCCTCCAGCCAGGTCACTGGAGTCCTCTCCTTCTGGAATATCAGTTTCTTTGGACCTACTGTCCCATGCAGTCTTTCCTCTTGCTGTCCCTTAACGGTGCCACTGCCCAACAGCTGGTAGGGGAACGCAGGCCTCTGCACTGGGTTCCAGCCTAGGGACCCTACAATGAGCAGTCATGGGGTGCACAGTTCTAAACCAGGGATACTTCCTATCTCAGGGTATGTCTCTCCCGCTGAGAGTGATTGCCGTTTTTCTCTCTGCATCCCCCTTCTTCTCTTAGCTACTAGGCTTTATACAGGCCCCTCCCATTCCTTTCCAGCTGAGCTTCCTCTTTAATTAACCCTCATTATGCCCTGGTTCCTCCTCAGGTGCAGCCTAGGCAGTTAATTGGTCCACCTAGCCATCTTAACCTCGTCAAGGCTTGTGTGGGGTAAACAAACCATCAAATTCCCCAAAATATAAATGTTCTGAAACAAAGCCTTTTCATTTAAAACAAAACAAAACATTTACCTCTGTGGGAATGGTCAAAATCAACACATTTTCTGAAATGCTTTGATTTTTATGAAAACAGCATTTTAAAAAAATGAAAAAAATGTGACAATCTTTAGCGAAAAACAATGTGGTTTTACTTTGTAAATGTTTCCTGTGTTGTTGTTTTTTTGATCCACATAGGCTTTCTCCCTCCCGCCACACACAGATTTTCTGTTTGTGATTGTTTCTTTAAGTCCAATAAAGTTAAACCCACAAAATTTTCCATGATTTTATATTGAAACTATGCAAAACTAAATTTTTTGTGATTTAATTACAAGGCCAGAAAATTGTGCATAGCCCCTTGAAAGGTTTCTGGAATGCTTGTAAAGTTTATGAACTTAAGCAAACTTTTTTTATGAACACAGTTTGACTTTGGTAGTGGCATTATCCAGTTTAACATACTTAATTAGAGTCTGTTAATTATCCATTTTCTATATATAAGTACTCAAAGTAGCATACTCAGGTATCCATTAGAAGGTGTTCATTATTTATAAGTATTCAAATATCTGTCTAACTCTTCAGTATATATATTATTTATATAAATATATTTGCAAGATCCCTCATATTAAGTGTTTTAAATAACTATTCAGAATTCTAATTGGAAAAAAAATGTTATCTACTTCATTAAAAAACACTACAAAGATACATTGTCACCAGTTTGCTAAAGGGTCTACAAATGTTTAAAGTGCTAATACTCACCTCACTAAGCATTGTAATAGAGGAAAGATAGAAGGATCAATGGTTAGAAGATAACTTGTGCTAAATATATGCTTGTGGTAAGTCACTGGAGTTACACTAGTGAATTTGATAGTTACTATGTGTAGGTATGTGTGCGGGTTTGCGTGGGTATGTGGGAAGCAGATATAAGTGCTCATATAAGACAGTGGACTAGCATTAAGATAATTTCACCATCATTACCTAGATCTCTGGAAATTTTCTTCGTTTGAACCATCACATTAAGGAGACCCTAGTTTTAAAATGTGGCTGAAGTTACATCCAAAAATCTGTATTTATGTAGCTAAATATCCATTTGGGGCATCTTAGTGCTAATTAAGGTGCCTAATCTTTAAGCAGTCACATTTGAACTGGCTAATCATTGTCTGTCTATATCAAATGAAGGACAGGAGACACTTGATATGCTTTTAATCTGGCTGCAACTTTATTATTAGATGTCTGGGATTACCCGGCAGATAAGTGTACCGTTCAGGTAACTCCATGATCATTTCAATATCTATCCAGGGGCTTCTGTCAGCTCTTCTTTTTTCCATTCAGGTCCCCCAACCAACCCATTGCTGGGACCTTACCATCAAGGGTGAAGGTGGGCTGTAAGGTTAGCTCCCTACCAGGCCAGTCATAGGAGCCCTGAAACTCACCCCCCCCCACACACACACACACACATACACTCTGCTTCTTTAACCAACATCTCCTTTTTAAGACTTTTTCCAAGCCATTTATTGGGTCACTGTATCCCTTCCCTATGGAGTACCTGCACTGGACATCCACCCCACACTTATGTAGTGAGCAGCTACATCATAGCCTAACTCCTTTCCCTATTCATCATAACAAAGCCCTCCCTGAACATGCTGTGCGGAAGGTGGAAACCCCTTAAACCCCCCCCCCCACCCCCCCGCAACTCCACCTTTGACAATCTGGTGGTGAGGGAAAAATTCCTTCCCAGCTGTCCTTAAAAAGGAGCAGCTAGTGCGATGCCCACAGCAGGTCCTGTCCAAACCTCATATTTTGCCACCTCCAAGGGGAGGGAGGGTGGGTGTTCCTCTGCCTGGTCCAAGGAAAAGGGGCTTCCAGGCTTGCCCTTATCAACTCCTCAGCCCTTGTGGTCCCCAGGGGATGAGTCAAAATCACCACGCAGCCCAACTCTACTTTTACAGAAGGCAATAAGCCTCTCTCTCACCCTACCCACAAAGCACTATTCCTTTTCCCCTGGCAAGCTGGACAATGCTGCCCCCATTCCCCCCTCCCCTTAAAGTTCAGGCTTTTAGACAGGAAGTAATTGGAGACTCTAGAGGCAACTATGGTTGACATCCTCAAAAACAAACCCTCAGACCAATGTACAAAAATGTATTCAGAGATCCCTCAGTTTTTTATGAAAAAGATATACAAAATGCTTCTTACCAGTGTCCAATGAGATGAGGCCAGTTCCCAAGAGCCATGACTCAGAGTGTTTGGGAGTCATGACGGAATTTAAATTTAACAGACCACCAGCTAGCAACTGGCAGCCTTAAAATAAACTGCTGCATAGCCGCAGTGGTGATTACTTGGTCATGTAATCAATTGGATAGTCTAGTTCTTGCAATTATACTGATATAGGAAGAATAGTTTATAGAGTATTTTTCCCACCATCTATTTGTTCTCTTCGGAACTGCTGTTTGGCCATTAAAGATAATGGAATAAGCAGCCCTGGAATGCAAACATATGTTCTGGTTTCAAGGAGTGTGTTTCCTACCTCTAGATGCAAACAAGCAAAGAATCTCTTGCAGGTTGGCTTGAACTAGGTAACTTACAGTTGAAACATCATAGTAAAAATAATCACTAAATGAATCATGAATTCTGACCTCAGTTTTATATCAGCGGATGTTTTACATAACGTATCAGAGAACATTTAGCATGTTTTGACTTGTGTAGTGTAAGACAAGCATGGACAGCTGCTAATTTTAGTGAATTCAACCCTGTAAAAATAGTTGACATGGAATGTTATTTGTGTATTTATAAGCTTTCCATTTAAAGATGTGGACAATGTGTCTCTTTGCTGTGGTGATTTAACAGTTACAAAAACACGGTATACTGACATAAAATTATTAGTCTGTACAAAATCCAAGTAAGGTTGCAGTGATAAAAGGCATCAGCTTTAGCATTTCCTTTCTTATGAAAATAAATTACCCAGTGAATTATGAAAACAGATCCAGTACTATTATTTTCATTGAAGAAGGCAGCTATGAAAGAGAAATAGCCTGCAACTTTGATTGTAGACATCAGCAGCCTCCTGTCATTGGGACATATTCTATTTCAATTTCAAAATACATTCATTTATATGCAATGCTTGACTACAGTGTCTTCAAGTTACACTTAAAGACATTATCATTTATCAACAAAGTGATGTTGGAAAGTAAAAAAAAAACGCTGAGCATTCAGTTGTTAGATTGTTGCATTTTTATTTCAAGCAGAAAAAATAAGGAGCTATTTAAAGAGAGACTATCTGCTTATGTATTCTCTTTCTATTCAGGTTCTGTAAGGAATGGGCTATTTTTAAACAACTTGGCTCCAGTTTGCAGACATGTTGCTATACCCTACTTCGATGGTCCCCCAGAGAGGAGAAAATATACCATTTTGCCTACCTGCCAGAAGTGCAGGCAGATTTTGGAATGCTCCGGGCTAGCCTATGATTTTCACACCTGGTTCAGGAATGGCTAGAGTGGTGAGGAAATAGTGAATAATGTGGAGGTGACTAGCAGAATAGATGTCTACCCCACTTGCCGATACAGTGGCAGAATCTCCGCACCCAATTCTTTTGTTGAGTCTAAGTAGGCTTTGGGCCTGGTTGGAAGAGTGCTCAGTTTAGATGACTATTTGAATTGCTTAGCCATATTGGTCTTTGTTGAATTGCACAGGTTAATTCTGGACACCATATTTGGGCCAGGGAAGGAATATTGCAGCAGATTGGCTCGGCCTCAGGAATGTGGGAAGGTTTTGATTTCCACTCTGCACTGGCCCCTCAAGAACTTTGGTAAGCAATGCCTAATTTTGTTGCAAATATATTCTCTGAGTTCCCAGTGGTGTAAACACAATTGTCGTAGCCCTGCATCCCAATTTTGAGTTAATGTTGGGAGAATGAGGGATGTGCTAATATTGCTGTAATCATGGTGGAAATGGTCCTTAGTGGTGGGTCCTGTTATGAAGCTTCCCTTCTCTCACATGCAGGCAGTGCCTGACTGTGCTTTCAGGGAAATGTGAGGGAAGAGAACTTTATTGTTCCCTTTGATAATAGGACTAATGAAATGTGCAGAGACATGCAGAGTCCAATTTTTTTTATATATATATTCCAAAAAATTATTTTAAACATTCATTATATTAATGCTTGCCCACATCTGTAAAGTGCTTTAAGCTCCTCAGGATCAGTTCAAAATATTCATACTACACATATTTAATGAAATTAGGTCCAGCATCTACAAAAAAGATTTCCTGGATCAATTGCATAAATAATGAAAATCTTAGACCTGTGTGAAGGAAAGCGGAACATGCCATTGCTAAAGCCAAAACACAAGGCAACATTGGAAGGCATAGACAAGGATCACTGTATTCAGTAGATCCAGTGTCTATTCTTAGATTATAATCTCTTTGGGGCTGGGACTATATATTTTTTTGTTCTGTGTTTGTACAGTGCCTGGCACAATGCGATCTTAGTTCATGACAAGGGGTCCTAGTTGCTATGGTGATACATATAAATAATAAAAAGTTCTAACTGAACTCTAAGTCTTGCACTACAACAAGACTTTATTTTAGACAACCTGCTCAGCCTTATTAGGGCCATGATCCTCAGTTGTTATAAACCAGAGAAGCTCTGTTTACTTCTGTGGAGCTTTGTTGATTTTAACTCGCTGAGGATCTGGCCCATAAGTTCTGTATCACATTGAGTAGTCATATACAACAAGCTCTTAGATTTGAACATCAAAACCACCAAATAAATGGAACAAACATGGAAAATTGTCAAGGGCCTACAAAGAATGGTAAAACATATGAAATAATCTGCATAAACCATTGCAATTGGTGAAGTAACAGTTGAAATTTTTTCACAAAATACCCTAGTTGGCCCAGATAAATTGGAATTAAAGAGGCCCAATGAATGCCAGACATGCATAAAGCAAGGTAAGGACTGCATTGGTGGCATCAGAAGCAGAAGGTGGTGGTGCTTTGAAAATAGACTATACCAAATATACACAGAAATTGTACAATAAAAAAAGTTCATAGTATCTAAAAATTGATAATAGGGCTTGCATTTGAAATAACTACGGCATTTGTCCCTGCTGGTATATATTCTAGTTATCATAATTCCCCCATTCAAATAATCAGAGTACTTAAATCACTATATAAATCAACTATATATAAACTTCATCTTAAAAAGAGGGCAGGGATAATTTATGTACAAGGTACAGAGATACTAGAACAATAGGCAGCCATAATAAATCCTTCTAGAGAAAGACAGTGGTATGTTTGATGATAAATCATTAATATAATTGGATATGACCTGTATTTTTTTTTTTTAATAAATCACTTGAATTCCAGGATGAATGGAGAATGAATAGAAAGAAACAGTATGCTGACTATAGCTATACTATTGCTGTGCCTTCTTGCTTAAACTTCCAATAATCAGAAGCACAGTGGTTCAGGACTATAGAATACATGAAAGCCTGGCTACACTATCAATATGTAGGGTTTTCATATCACAGAGGATGTGTATGTTCACTTTGTGTAAGCTCCCATGACAATATGTTCTGTGTGCCTACACATTTTCAGGGGAGCCAAGTGTGATAACATTTGAGCAATCTATAGCCCCACAGATGGTAAAAATTAGACAGAGAGTAGTTAGGGTTACCATTCGTCCGGATTCCCCCGGACATGTCCGGCTTTTTGAGCTAAAAATAGCGCCCTGGGGGAATTTGTAAATGTCCGAACTTCCCCCTTCCCCCCCTCTCCCCCCCCCCCCCGCATGCAGAGCGCGCGCGGCTAACAGGGCAGCCGGCCGGATGGTGCCACTTACATGGGGCTCCGACAGTCAGAGAGATCCCCTCCTCGCCCCTGCAGCAGACCTCCCTCCATCCCTGCATTTGCAGATTGCCTCCGGCAGTCTGGAGCTCCTCCCCCACTGCTGCCCAGCGTGCCGGGATGAGTGGCTCAGGCAGTTCCTGAGCAAGTTCACAGAGACATTAGGCGAAGAAAGGCCAACAACAAGGGGGCCAGGGGGTCGGAGAAGGGGCAGGGAGGTTCTGGAGAGGGCAATCAAGAGACGGGGGGTGGGGGTGGGAGTTTGGGGGGGGCTTTCTGGGGGTGGGGGTGTGGATAAGGTTTTGGGCAGTCAGGGTACAGGTAGGGGGTAGGGTCCTGGGGGGCATTTGGGGGGGTCTTAGGAGGGGGCAGTTAGGGGACAAGGAACAGGGAGGCTTAGGTAGGGGGTGGGGTTCTGGAGGACAGTTAGGAGCAGGGGTTCCAGGAGGAGGCAGTCAGGGGACAAGGAGCGGGGGAGAGGGTTGGGAGTTTGGGGGGGGGGGCTGTCAGGGGGTGGAGAGTGGTTGGATGGGGCGTGGGAGTCCTGGGGGGCATTTGGGGGGGGTCTTAGGAGGGGGCAGTCAGGGGACAAGAGGCAGGGAGGCTTAGGTAGGGGGTGGAGTCCTGGGGGGCAGTTAGGGGCAGGGGTCCCAGGAGGGGGCAGTCAGGGGACAAGGAGCGGGGGGAGGGTTGGAGGTTCTGAGGGGGGAAAGTGGGAGGGGCAGAGGTAGGGCTAGGGCAGGATGGGGCAGGGCCAGGGCAGGACGGGGGCGGGGCTCCTCCCGTCCTCTTTTTTGCTTGCTGAAATATGGTAACCCTAATAGTAGTAAACAACTTAGAATTTATTTTCCCATAGAAAAGGAAGCAGAGAGAAGTCCTTTCTAAGGTATTTTTCCATGTAGAGTCTCAGTGTCAGTTTTCTGCTCATGGGGCAATTTTGCTGTTTAAATTTTAGTCTTCATACACTAGAACTTTGAAAATGTGCACTAGTATGTGGGAGAAATATTAGAAATTTCCAGATTTTGGTGTTTATACAAGTATATAATTGTGATATTGTATGATAACAAATGTATAATGAAAAATAAACTTGAGCTGTGCAGTAGAATATAAACTAAGAGCACAGTTCTATAGATACTTTTCTGTGGTTTTCTCTCAACTGGGGAGTGCCATGTTTGGTGCACTGTAAATGCCATTATTTATTAACAGTTTGGGGATTTGCATCTTTCCAAACTGCACACTAGTGCAGGTCTACTGTAATGTAATCTAGGCCTAGTTTAAGGCCCCAATCTTGAGTGGTGCTAAATGCCTTCAACTCATATTGACTACAGTGGAAATTGAAAGTCTGAGAATCTGTCGGGATTAAGTCCGAACATATCATCTCTGAACTGGTCCATTATTTTGTCCCTGAGAGTGTGACAGAATGAGAGTGCATGATGGCTACAGAGAACAGCAGGAAAATTAACATCTCTTCTGAAATTGCAAGGATTTTTAGAAAAGATACAGGAGTTAATTCTATATTATTTTGGGCCTTCAGAAGAAACTGTAGTTAACCTCTCCATGGCTAAGCCTATGTTCCTAGAACTCATTCTGTCTAGGGGTATCCAGTTTAATGAGCATCAAGGCACAATATAAGACATACACATCAGGTCAAGGATTGAAAGGTTTTTCAATGCAGTTTTCTGTCATGGAGCAAGGTACTTTTCCTTTATAGTGAAAGGCTGTTATTTTATTATTGATAGTTTTTCAAAATCTTCGGGAGCCAGGTACTTGGCTATAAGTGGTAATGTAAAGTTCTAAATAAAACTATACAGGATTAGGAACAGGGGCTTGGGAAAGGAATTATGATGATCTTTTAACTAGTTGGTTTAAAGCTAGTTCAGGGATATGATCTTTAGCCAACATATGTATCTCTCCACACATGCTCTGAACTTTTGCCTATTTCTGGCCCTGAACAAATCTTAGTCCCTTCTGAAGGATCTAAAATGGAGGCCAAACTTATGATATAATGAACTCATCAAGGGACTGAGAGACAAACTCCTAATTTTTAATCTTGCCTCTGCTACTGATGTGCCAGGACTAGAAGTGATGGGAAATGTTTCAATGAAACTGCCCCCTCTTCTAAAAAATAATGCTGATTTATTGAAAGCAAAGCTGTTCATGAAACAATGTTTAGTTCAACAAAATACCTGACTAGACAAGCATTTGCAAAAAGAGTTTCAAGATTGTTTAGACATCCCATTTCAACATTGTCAAACCACAAAGTTTCAGTTTTTCTAGTCAAAACACCTTTTAATTTTGAAAATGTACGAAATTTACACTAAAATGTGGATTTTTGGTTTGTGAAAATTTTCAAGATTTTGACTTTTGTCCTGATTTAGGTTCTTTTTTTAAATGTTGAATTCTCATCTGGCATGGCAAAACTAATTGCCCCCCAGACCTAGCCAGGATCTTAACTTCTCATCTAAACAATGTAATCTCATAGAAGTCTATGGATTAAAACCATTATATCCAAGGGCAGAGTTTAGCCTGGTCTCTCGTTTTCCCCTATCTATAAAGTTGAAACAGTGCTTCTTATATATTCTGCTGGAATGGCTGAACTTAGCTAAAGCCCTAACTTGATTTTTTTTAAAGAGTTATATGAGTTCAAATTTTATTTTATATTTTCCCATTCTTGATTAGCATGTTCCTCATTAATTTCAGGGTGCAGCTGGCAGGGCCGGCTCCAGCTTTTTTGCCGCCCCAAGCGGTGAAGGGAAAAAAAAAAAGCCGTGATCGGCAGCACTTCAGCGGCTGCTTCATTCTTCGGCGGCAATTCGGCGGCCGGTCCTTCCCTCCGAGAGGGACTGAGAGATGCACCGCCGAACTGCCGCCGAAGACCCGGACGTGCTACCCCCTTCCATGGGCCACCCCAAGCACCAGCTTGCTGCGCTGGTGCCTGAAGCCAGCTCTGCCAGCTGGACAATAGGAGAGGAATGTATCTGGAAATTTTGCCCATAACTAAAAGCAAGAATGGAGGCTTTTCCAAAGTCAGTAGGCTTCTTTCCATTGACTTCAATGGGTTTTGGATCTGATGGGGCAGCTCATGCTAATAGTTTTTAGCCAGTTCGGGCTGACTCCAGAGGTTCATATAAGAAAACATTCTACTTCCCTTTGTATCTAGGAGGCTTTTCTGAGTGATTTTCTTTATTTATGCCAGTTTATTTGTATAACTTCCTGTCTGGTAAACAAATAGTACAAAAGTGGTGCATTGCTGAGTGAGTATGCAAAGTGGGCAAATAGAGAGTGTTTGTGGCAGCAGGCCAAGGTTAGTTCTCAGCCAGCTGATCTACTCAGGAAATGTACTAGAACAGATAATGGTCACAATGGGTTTCTTGTAGCGATGATTTATTGTCCATTGAAAAGTATTTTTGAATGGAACATTATGCTTGCTGTAAGAATTAGTGTCCTTGATTTCTTTTTTCTTCTTTCGGTGTTTATAATGTAAGAACTTGCTGGAATTATCTGCCTGGCTGTGTGTTTCAGACATGTCTCATCTGCTAGAATGTGCTACGTTTTCTGGTTGCAGACTGTGATTTTGTAATTTAATATAATATATTTTGTCAAATGCATTGTTTATCCAGGTTGCAGATCCCAAATTGGGATGGGGGGAGGGATGATACATTTAAACTAAATCTCTGCATTCCTAATATATCCATTCTGAACACATAGTTATATATGATAGTTTTCCCTAGTGTCCCAGATTCCCACAAATCAGCAATGTAGATTTTTGTTGTAGGTCAAGTAGAATGATAAGATCCTTGACATACCTATCTGGTCAAGTCTTTGAAAAGTTTCCTTTTAGTTATTACCAGAGAATGCAGTTTTCTGTCATGGAGCAGAATTTTTTTCCTTTATATTGAAAAGCTGTTCTTTTATTAATAGTTTTTCAAAATCTGAGGGTGCCAGATACTTGGCTATATTTGGTAATGTAAAATTCTAAATAAAACTATACAGGATTAGCAACGGGGGCTCGGGAAAGGAATTATTATGATCCCTTAGCTAGGTGGGATGAAAGTTAGTTCAGGTATAAGATCTTTATCCAATATATGTATCTTTCTACACATGCTCTGAACTTTTGCCAATGTCTAGCCCTGAACCAGTCTTAGTCCTTTTTGAAGAATTTAAATAGATGCCAAATGTGTGGTATAAGAAACTCATCAAGGGACTGGGTTTCCCTTGGTTTCTTGGTTCCATTAAAGCTTTGGGTTATCAAGGTTCTGTAACCTCTGATGCTGAAAAAGCAAAAACAGGATTTTCACATTTTAGTAAGAAATGTGAAATCCATCCAGCCATCAGAAATCTTCTGTTTTCTTTGTGTTGGACTCCGTCCTTGAAAATTAGCTGTTAGCCTTACTTCCCAGACTAGTCGTAATAGTGTGCATATAGTTAAAAGTTGTCTAGGTCTTGTCTCAGTCCAGTTTCTGGTGTCCACATGACAAAATACATCAAGATAACTGGCAGTAATTGGCATTCTATTGGACAATCTCAGCAGACAGGGCAAGGACAGCATGGGGATGGAAACTGAACTTGTCTATCCTTTCTCTGCTAAAGGTAATTCTGCCAGATCAGGGTTAAGGCAAATTGGCAGGGTAGTGCAGGGAAATTCGTTCAGACTGAACTGGACCTGTTGGGTGGATTTTTTTTTAAAGGGACATCTGTCTCTAGCTGTCACTCAGATACCCTTCAAAGACATTCTGAAACCCAGTTTTCCATAAAGTAACTTGAAAAGAATACAGAGAAGAACCTGGTGCATCCAGAAGCATGCACCTTGCCAGCCATTTTAATTTGTTCCCAGAGCTTATATGTCAGCAGGAATATCCTGGAACTATTATATAACATGCTCACCTCTTCCCCTTTATTTTTTCAAAGAACAACAAAGCTTTTTGAAAAGTCCATGCATGTAAGGAAGAGAATGAGTTATTGGTCATGAGAAACAGCCACAGTGATTCTACCTACATTTCTTGTTCTGCATTGTGGCAGGGTAATTCAGACTCAGCTGTCAGAAAGATGCTAACTGCATCCACACTTCCCCTTACTGTATGTCAAGGCTGATTCCCCCCTCTGGCACTTTGAGTGCAGAAGGTGGGGGCCTGCAAGGATTCTAAAAATTAATACTTGCCACTCCAGGCTTGTATTAAATGCCCAAGGTTACAGTTTTTCTCTGATCTTGGATTGGTAGATGCTGCCACCACCCAAGTGCAGAACTCCTTTGAGAACCCCGGAAGACACACTTGGGAATTCTTTCCTGTGGGGTACGCTCAAGCCCTTTCACCTCTGCTGTGGGGAAGAGCTGAGAAAGCAGGGGGGGGGAATCAGCTGTTGCCACCAGCTAATAAAACAACATGCACAGACCTCTTAAGACACAAAAATCCAATTCTGTTCTTAAGGTAAATTTTATTAATTAAAAAAGAAAAAGAAAAAAAAACATCTGGAAACTTAGGCTTTTGCTAGATTTATTAAAAAAAAACGACAAGGATTAAGCATTAAGGATAGTTTTTTTGACATCCAGCTTAAAGGTTACAAGCAAAACAAAAGCATGTGGGGTTAGCACAGAGGAATCCACAAGCCATAAAGAAATAAACCTAATTGTGTCTTCCCAGACATTTCCTGATCTACTTACATATCTGGGGTTTTAAATGAGTAGTTTCTAGATATACTGATGATTTTTCAAACCTGGCCCAAAGCTTCTTACAGCATAACTGCAGCCCTGTCTGCCTCTCCCTGGAGAACAACAGACAGACAGACAAAAGGGGAGCCTTATTTCAATTTTAAAAAGTTCTAGCCTTCCCCTTGGCTCTTTTGGCCCGGTGCCCACTCACTTCCTTTTACCTATGCATCACAGTGAGACATTTTAACCCTTTACAGGTAGAGCAATTAGAGAACAGCTACTAAGAGGGATTTTATAGCTATTGGCTGGCTCAGTGTCCATAAAAGGGAGCTTCCCCCCTCCCCTTTATTTATCACATTATATATTGGCTTTCTTCTCATCAGGCTTAGCAACAGTGATGGTTGCTGTACCATATGGTGGTCCCGATTCTCAGCTCCAACACAGGTTGAGTTGTCATTTGCATTGGCACAAAATGGGTATAAATGCTACCAAATCAGAATCACTACCATTCACACTGTGTTTTTTTAAACCTTCATAGTCACTGATATAAATGGCTATGCAAGATGCAAAGCAATAGAGAAGCAGATTCTAGGGTTTTATTTCTGTTCTCAATGAAATCAATGAGCATTTTGACATCATGTTCGGTGGCAGCAGAATCAGGCCCAACACACTGATTAGACGTAATGGAATAATCATAACCAGCCGGAATTGGTAAGTCAGTATTTTTGATATTATTGGAGCACTTGAAGCCCCCAGTTGGTTGATTTTTCCACTGCAAAACCAGGGAACAAAACATCTACTTCCCATACCTCCATTTCTCTCTGTCGCAAATCCCTTTGGAGTTATGCACTCATGAGCTCATTCTCCCGCTTTGATTAATCTGTATTCAGCATCCACAGCAACTGGAAAGTGATGATCCTCCAGTCACATGATTATGCTCAGGTTTTTCTTTCTTTGCTTCACATAGCTGGCTAGAGACCCCACTCACACCATACATTTTTTTGTATGATACAGAGTCAGTATTAATTCACATTTTAATTACATGCATTTCCCAAATCCAAGCATGCATTAATTAAATGAGCTAATGATAAAAGATATTTTTGAGGCTACAGTCGGAGCACTAACAGGGCTGACACGGGAGCAGAAGTGACCCAGGACAGCATTTCTGCAAGTGCAATAGAGTACTCTGTAGCTTTTGTGGTGCTATTGCAGGCAACCTATGGCACGCGTGCCGAAGGCGGCACGCGAGCTGATTTTCAGTGGCACTCACACTGCCCGGGTCCTGGCCACCGGTCCGGGGGGCTCTGCATTTTAATTTAATTTTAAATGAAATTTCTTAAACATTTTAAAAACCTTATTTACTTTACATACAACAATAGTTTAGTTATATATTATAGACTGATAGAATGAGACCTTCTAAAAACATTAACATGTATTACTGGCACGCAAAACCTTAAATTAGAGTGAATAAATGAAGACTCGGCACACCACTTCTGAAAGGTTTCCGACCCCTGTGCTATTGCAAAGATTTTTGTCAGGATTGATTTTAAAAAGGTACTGTCAGATTTTCTTCCAGATACATTTGGATGCAACTTTTCCTATAGACATACTGAGGGAAACAAAATACACACCTTTTCAGAGATATATGCAATAGTATTTAAAGGTGGGTCAGTGTGGGGTGTACATACATGTAAGCAGATATATATTGCAGATCTGGTCAACGTTTTCCAAATTTCAAGTTTAACTATTTTTTATTGCATGATCTACTTTGCAATTATTTTGGGGGGAGTAGAGGGTATTTCCAGTTCACTATACAGCTGGTTTGAAGTGTTTCAATAATTGAAAGATGTTGATGTTTTTCAAAATTGAAAAAAAAATCAGTAAAAGGGGTTTTGTTTTTTAATTCTCACAATTTTTTTTCCAGCCTCCTTTAATATAGAGACATCTGCAAAGATTGTATTGGACATTCTGCAAATAAGGACTTGTTACTGTGTTTGGAGATATGTCTGCAAGTGCCAAGTTCTGTTCTTAGTTATACAGGTTTTAACCAAAACCAGGTTCTCTTCAGTAACACGCACCAAAATCTCAGAATGATTAAAAATAAGTAAATACAAATTAATACCCTGATCTCCAGGAGTACTGTTTATTTTAGTTTGTTAGCATAATAAATCAACAAAAGGTGGTGCCTGCCTCAGACCTCTATCTACAATCCCAGACCCACTATATCTTTATAATCTTGAAGAGCAGTGATTATAATAAGAGAAACACAATTAGTCCAACTCAAGGAGAGTCACCCTTCTAGTTATCCAGGCTAGGGAATTTACTTGTGGGATACCTTGGTGGCATCTCAGCTCCCTAGCCAGGCTCAGGCGAGGTTAGCACATTACAGAGTTTCTAATTTGAAGGCAAACAGTGCCAGCTTGTTTAACCCTACTATTCCCGGATTAATCTCTATGGTACACACGGGGGTGTAATGGGGTTAATGCTCAAGGACCAGCTTTGTATGTGGCACTGCCTGTCCAGAATTGTTTCTGCACTAAATCCTGAAGGGCTAGTGTACCACATCACAAATACTATATCTCCTTCAGTCCATTCATTATGGTTTTGTAATAGACAGCAGAATTTTACCTCAGGTGCTGGTACTCTAAAAGCAGCATAGTTTTTGTTTGGTTGTTTTTTGGACAAAAGTATATAGTTCTAGTTAATGTGCTACTATCTGAAAATTGCATATGGAATCCATTTTAGGAGCATAGTATAATCCTTACTTTAGGAAGAATTCTTTTACTTCTTGCTGTTCAGCCAAGATGTATTTCCAGAGTGAGTTGACTGGCAACATGTCATGTGCTAATCCACAGTTCCTGGTATGAATATTTGCATACTGGAACATTGTGTTAATTTGAGACATTCAACAGAGGAGTTTGGTTCTATGAACAAAATATAGCCAGGTTGTGGCAGGTATAATCTAAATGTCAATGAGGGCTCTATGTATAAATTGGCAGCAATATAGCCTTTAAAACACATATTCTTGGAAGAAATCTCAGATGGGAAGGTTTTGATCCTGTGTGTTAACATTTCATATTCTAAGTAAATTTAAAGAGTACAAGGCAAAGTCAGCCAGAGCCAACGGACATTCTGGAAATCAAGCACTTATGATCCTGCAAGTTATTTTGCCTAATCTTTAGATATTATCCATTCATTAATACTATGCAAAATTGCCACTGAATATGGAAGGTTTTATTACAAAAGTAATTATCTCATTACTAATACACATTTTATGACATCGGAGGATCCAAATTTGCCCAGGTGTAAGAGATTGCAGGAACTTATTGATTTTGTGATAAAGCAACTACAAGTCTCGAATAACAATGGAAATCATGTACTGAGCATTGTTCTCAATGTGCTATAAGTCACAGCCTAATAATTCAGTTTACTTTCCAGTAATTACCTGTGGACTTTTAAATTATTCCCTAGCTCTTGATGTTCATTAGTCACTGGAAATGAAAATGGCAAGGAAACCAATAGTGCATAATTTGGAACATTTAGAATGTTTATGGATTTCTTAGCATGATGAGAAAATTGTAGTACTGCTGCTCCTTCTCCTGGATCAATATAGACACATATTAGGAACCCTAATAACAGTCTTCTCAAGGACAATCATTTAACAACATTGGAAGTAGTGCTGGTACTACTGATTTTTTTACGTTTCCATTAGTGAACATGAGCAATGGCAGATTTTTTTTTTAAACCAAAAACATAAAGCACACTTTTGAGAAACCGCTTTTGGCACAAATATTTGATTATTTTAAATCTATATCCACTGATATTTAATGAGATGGCTCTAAGGACTTAGCTGTTCTGGTCTGATACTTCTCTTAATTTTATGACCTTACAGATGACAATTTCTGTTCTCGCTGAACTTTGGCTACAATTCCACAGTGTAAAAGAAAATGTAAACCAGAAAAAGTTTCATAGCAACTTAAAGCAGCTTTGACAAGCCTCCCCCCACCCTAAACTGAAGTGTCATAATTAAATGGTGACTCACTGTTCCTATGTAAACACATTACGATGGCCTTGATTTGACATATCTATATAATTGTATTAAATTGAAGATTCAAATGAATCAGTTCAACAGTTGACATATCCCATCCCTCAGAAATAGCTTATTAGCATGTAAGATATTTAAAAACAAAAATCAGTTCTTCAAAATTACTTAAATCAGACTGAGTTTATTTTTTTTTCAGACTAATAATATTTTAAGATCTGGTTTAACATAAAATCCATAAAAAGCAAACAGAAAAATGTAATGTGTTTATTAATTTTAATTCAGTTTCTAACAGAATAGGTCTTATTTTCTTCTTGCACCAAAGGGGCTGTGTACATTTAAAAATGTAGTCCCCTGTTTCTGCAAGTGGATTGATACAGCTACAGAACGGGGTTCTTAGCCTAAATTCAGAAATAGTTTCCTTTGGTTTTAACAATGAAAAACAATTCTATAAGACCATAGGGTAGTGTAAGCTAATATGCCAGAGCTGCTTTGTCATAGATTGCCATGGATTTTATTGTAGTGGGGCCATTTTTATAAGCTTTAATAAGTATTATGAGCAAGGTTAAACCTTGTTGTGGATTGAGGTTAAACCTCATTGAGATTGATGGGTGTGCACAAGGGCCGGCTCCAGGCACCAGCCCAGCAAACAGATGCTTGGGTCGGCCAACAGAAAGGGGCGACAGGTCCAGCTCTTCGGCGGCAATTCAGCGGCAAGAACCTACCGCCAAATTGCTGCCAAAGAATAAAAAGCCAATTGCTGCTTTTTTTTTTTATTCTTATTGTTTTCGCCGCTTGGGGCGGCAAAAACGCTGGAACTGGACCTGGTGTGAACACATCCTTCAGTTAGCATAACTGTAAGGATAAGCACACACCTAGGAAAAAAGAGTTGGTGAACTTGCCCAAGAGTTTTTGCTGGGACTGTAAACTAAAAGACTGCTCCTTTAGTCCTTTGTGCCTGCTGTGTTCAAACAAGCAGGACTTTGTAAATAAAAAAGATTGAATAAACAAAATACCAGACTTCACCAGTTCCTCCTTTTAACTGGAACATCCCAGGGCCACGAACTTTCACTAGCTGCTTGATCCATAAACATTCAAATCTGTCTTCACTATTGTTTGATTGGAATAAGCAGATTCCATTCAAAACTTCTCATCTATTTCATATTGTACTCTAAATACGAACACACTTGGCAAATACGTTGTCCCAATTAAAAAACAACAACAGAAAAACAAAACAAAAAAATGCAGAAACAGAGGTAGTCTATTTCTGTTTAAAATTAAGTGGATCTCCCTTATGAATGGTCATAACTAAGAAGTGAGCCAGTGAGGGAAAGAACATTCAACTTCCCTTATTTGCTGGAACATGAGTACCATATAGGCAAACAATAAATGGATAGCCATTTGTTGTGTTGGTCACAGCTGAATATGAATTTTGATCTCATATGGTGGTGAGCATTAGGTGACCCAATTCCCACACAGTGGTGTCTAAAGTGCTACACTTGTTTTCCCTGTTGCTCAATGAGGAAACAACTATGATGCCTATGGGTATGGTACTTCTATTTTTGTACTGCAGGTAAATAGTGATCTAGTAACTATTCTTGTCCATTGTAATGACATCAAAAATTTCTACTACAGAGCTTTAAAAAATTACAGATTAGCTAGTTTTGAATTCTGTCAGCTGATGTCCACCTAAATGCCCATGAATACATGAACGGCCAGGACCACCATAGTTGTACTTTACTTCTGTAATTGCTATATGTAAAACTGTAGTAATATCAATATATCAGGCAATCACTATTACCAGTTGTGTAAGGAGCACTCTGTAGGAAGATTTCATATTTTCTTTTTTCTCTCACCGGCATGTGGGGAGCAGTGAGGAGACATAAACATGGGATAGGGGAGATAAGCTACCTCTAACAGTCCATCTATTTTTTTTGTTCTGGTTACGTGACAGAACAGAAAAAGGCAGTTGTCGACATGGTAGACATTCGACTGTGGTGTGTCCAAAGATTTCCCCAAATATGGGTTTCAGAGTAGCAGCCGTGTTAGTCTGTATCCGCAAAAAGAACAGGAGTACTTGTGGCACCTTAGAGACTAACAAATTTATTAGAGCATAAGCTTTTGTGGACTACAGCCCACTTCTTTGGATGCATATAGAGTGGAATATATATTGAGGAGATATATATACACACATACAGAGAGCATGAACAGGTGGGAGTTGTCTTACCAACTCTGAGAGGCCAAATAAGTAAGAGAAAAAAACTTTTGAAGTGATAATCAAGATAGCCCAGTACAGACAGTTTGATAAGAAGTGTGAGAATATTTACAAGGGGAGATGGGTGTTTTTTTTATATATTCTTAAATGATCTGGAAAAGGGGAATGAGAACTAAGATGAACAAAATATGTAAGTAACACATTATTATTTAATATGTTCAAGGCTAGATACAACTGAGGAACTTCAGAGGGACCTAACAAAGCTAGATAGATTGACAGCACATACGCAAATGGCATTCGGTCTTAAGAAATAGAAGGCAGTTCACATTGAAAGAAATAATTTGAGTTAACCATAAACATTGCTAGGTTCTAAATTTAATTTAGCTGTTTCCACTTTGGACAAAAGATCCAGACATCATTGTGGACAGCTCAATGAAAATTTTGGTCAATCGGCAGCAATAATGAAAGAGAAAAAAATAAGTTAGTATGGAATAGAAAATAATTCTGAAAATATTGGAATGCTATAATATGAGTTGAATACTGAGCTCACATATGGCTACCCAATTTTATAAAAGATATAGTGGAAAAAGATATGCAGAAAGAGACAACGAAAAATGATTAATGTCAAGGAAAGACAAGCATGTGAAGCAATACTGAAATTCACTGGGCTGTTCAATTTACAGAGGAGATTAATAAAGGAAATGAGTTCCATACACTGCATAATTCACTTATGGAGTTCACTGCTGTAAAATATCAGAGTCAAAGATTTAGAAAAGCAGTTGACTGGCATATAATGAATCCATAGATACATTAGAATAAAGAGTAATAGAGCCGAGTTTTCAGAGGTGCTGAGGACTTTCAGCCCTTTTGTGCTCCTCTTCTGCTGCAGAAGTGCTAGAAATCAAGTGGAAGTGTCTTAACTGCAAGTCCCCCCAAGTATGGGACATCCCTCAGTGGTATGAAGGTGGTGCAGGGACTCAATCTGCCCGCCTCATCTTGAGGCAGCAGAAAGGATGTAACTGGGGGAAAGCAAGCACACTTTCAGAGCCTGCAGACACTCATTCTTCCTTGTCGCTGCCTGCCCTTGGGGTTCTAGATGTATGCTTGGTCAACCCTGAAGCCTGCTCTAACTTAGACTGCAGAGTCGGGGTTCCCCAATGGTAGCCTAAAGCCATCTTTGTTCCCTGCCTTGGATCCTGCACTGTGTACAATGTAGCCAAACCCAAGAATAGACCCATATTTTGTGATACATGATGCTCAAGTAACACAACACTGGAGCCAAAATGTCTAGAGAATTTACTTACATATGTACATATAAGCAATATTAAGGTTGAATGTCTTGGTTTGTCATGGCAGAAAGTAACAGTTACAGTAAACAACTTGGGCAAAAAATTGTCTGAAGGGAATGTAGCCCTGTCTTTAATTTGATCTATTTCCCTTACTTATGTCTTCTACTGCATTTCAAATGCAAGCCAGGAAGACTAAAAGACTCTCAGAAATGCTAAAACTTGTGTTCAAGTGCATGTTGCCACTCCCTTTGAAGTCAATGAGGCACACACTTAATCTAAAGGCAAATTTCAGTTCTTCCAATTGCCCTTTTGAGTGTCAGCCACTTCATCATTTCACTTTTCTGAAACACACACACACACACACACACACACACACACACACACACACACACACACACACACACTTTTATTTTTGATGGCCTTGCTCCAACTTTTCTTGACAATTCAAATTGTATGATAAGCCCTTCAAATCTGTGAAAATCCATTTGTTCTCACTGTGAAGAAGAGGAGGAAGTTCAGTGGTTTAGGCTGGCAGTAGATATCAAGTCCTCTGACAAAAGTTTTCTGTGCCAATCATTGTCCCTATTTTGCTCCCTGGAATCTGTCTGGCACCTGTAGAGTAGTTATGTTATTTTACAAGACAGAGGACAATGTTCTATGGGAAGCTTTTAAGAATAACTCATGTAATTCAGTTTGTTTAATGTCAAACAAGGGTCCATACTACAACAGAAGTACTCTAAATGTCAACACAAATCAATTTTGCAAATGTCAAACTGACATTAATGAAAACCCAGCTCTCTCACCATGAATGCCCTCTTAATTCATAATAAATGTTACAGCATCTTACATCACAACCATTTTATAACACAGGAAATACTTCCAGCTGAACTCTTTATTAGGGATTCAGTTTCCTAATTCAGATGAATCATTTACAACCTACCCATTATAATGAAAAAATGTGTGTTCAAACAGATAATATAGGTATAAAATATACATTTGCAAAACAAGGCTATGTAAAGTCTTTCATAAAATGCTACAAATTCTTGAACAGTCTTGAAATGATAGATTTAATGGAAAGGGACGTTTAAAGGAAACCGGGACAATCACATTAAAAATTAAATCCAAACAGTGCATGTATGTATATACGTACACATTTCTTATTTATATATATATATATATATATATATATATATATATATATATATATATATATATATATAAATTAGAATTAGTCAAATATGGAAAACCTTTCCCACTAATACCTGTTAGAATTTTTTAATGTGTTTCAGCGATGCTTTCCTCCCTGCCATAGTGTTGTTCCACAAATATTTGAGCAATTCACCTGTATTGGCACAGATTTCAAAGGTGAAAGCATGAGTGTTCATGAAAAAAATAACTAAAAATTAATTAAATGCAAAGTTATTCTTGCCAGAAGTGCTGGCATGCTCAGTCCAGCCACAGTTCGGTAATATAGGTTAACACGTGCCTCACTTTAAGTACAGGAGTTGTCTTAATGAAGTAAAAATTTGTATTTAAGTGCCATGCTGAATCATGGAACAGAGACCATGAGGTGCACCTGGCCAAACATAGCAAAGCAACAAAGCTTTCATTTTGAATATTTTTGATTAACCCATGGAGAATTTTTGAAGAGATACTCACTGAATAAATTTGATTTATGAATAAGAATAAATTTGAGGCTATCACAATCTGCTCGCAAACAGTCTTCCAGCAGTGAAAGAACTTAAATTCATTGAATGAATGATTCATTACAAATTATTCACTCAGCTGTAATAGAAATATATAGTGTATACACCAAATACTCCCTGACTAACAAAGAATTTAAGTCACGTTACTCCGTGGACTGTGTCCATCACAAGTGACATAGTTGTGCTTTGTAAATATATACTGTGATGTTGTACTCCATATGTTTTATGGAAAGATGCTTATGAGTGTAAATATGATGTAACTGGAATATGCTTTATGCAAACGGTCTCTTGTAAGATATCATAACAAAGGTTATAACTTACTGAATATATTCCTCCTATTTGTATGTATGTATCATTCTTGTATCTGAAGCTAGAAATATAAAGTATAACTCTGGGGTCCTATTGTAATTATGCAAAGTGTGGGCCATTGATGATGGTTTAGAATCTGGCTGACTCCCATTGACTAGGACAATTAGTTAGAAATGGCTCTGTTTACTTGCAAGCTTTCCTGTGTTCGTGTAAGCCAGCCCAGGAAGAATGGAGGCTGAAATTCATGTCACATGATGCTGAAATCCATCTTAAATCTGCTACTTTTCAATTTTAGGGTTACCATACGTCCTCTTTTTCCCGGACATGTCCGGCTTTTCGGCACTCAAACCCCCGTCCGGGGGGAATTGCCAAAAAGCCGAACATGTCCGGGAAAATGGCGGCTCTGCTCCTCCCCTGACTCTTTGGCTCTGTTTAAGAGCCAAGCTGCCCAAGCGCTATGGGCTTCAGGCAGCCCCCTTGCCTCCGGACCCCAGCCGCCGGCCGGGCACTTCCCCTCCCGGGCTCTGGCGGCGCAGGGTCCGGAGGCATGGGGGTTGCCCGAAGCCGGTAGCGCTCGGGCAGCTCGGCTCTTAAACAGAGCCAAAGAGTCAGGGGAGGAGCAGAGCCTCCGGCCGCGGCGGCTCTGCTCCTCCCCGACTCTTCAGCTCTGTTTAAGAGCCGGGTTGCCCAAGCGCTACCGGCTTCGGGCAGCCCCCATGCCTCTGGACCCCGTGCCACCAGAGCCCGGGAGGGAAAGTGCCCGGCTGGGGGCGCAGGGTCCGGAGCCAAGGGGGCTGCCCGAAGCCCAAGCGCTACCAGCTTCACAGTTTGCCGGGCAGCCTCCAGACCCTGCGCCCCCAGCTGGGCGCTTCCCCTCCCGGGCTCCAGCTGCGCTGGGGAAGCGCCGGCCGGGGGCGCAGGGTCTGGGGGCTGCCCGGCAAACCGTGAAGCCAGTAGCGCTTGGGCAGCCCTTTCCTCGTGGCTGGGAGTGCGAGGGAGGAGGGGGCGGAGTTAGGGCGGGGAAGGGGTGGAGTTGGGTGGGGCTGGGGTGGGGAAATGGGCGGGGGCAGTGCCCGTGGAGGGTCCTCTTTTTTTATTTATTAGATATGGTAACCCTATTCAATTTAAAAGAAGGGGTGGGGACCCAGTGAGACAAAAGATTCCCACCTTGGGCCAGAGCTATAAAAGGGGGTGCAACAGAACAAAGGGGGCTGCCAGTCATGAGAACAACCCTGTTTTCTACCTAAGATGTCTGCTGGGACTAACAAGGACTGTACCGGGGAAAGGATTGGGCCCAGACTAGAAAGGAGTCTAGTCTGTGAAAGAAGCTTATTGGAACCGCTCTGAGGGTGAAATATACCTGTATTCCATTTCTTAATGTATTATACTTAGACTTGCTTGGTTTTGCTTTATTTTGCATGGTGACTTACTTTGTTCTTTCTGTTATTACTTGAAACCACTTAAATCCTACTTTTTATTCTTAGTAAAATCACTTTTGTTTATTCTTGAACCCAGAGTAAGTGATTAATACCTGGGGGAGCAAATAGCTGTGCATATCTCTCTATCAGTGTTATAGAGGGAAGACAATTTATGAGTTTACCCTATATAAGCTTTACATAGAGTAAAACGGATTTATTTGGGGTTTGCATCCCATTGGGAGCTGTGTCTGGGTGCTGGAGGCAGGGTACCTACTGAGCAGTTTTTAGTTAGTCTGCACCTTTGGGGGTGTGGACCAGACCTGGGTCTGTGTTGCAGCAGGCTAGCATGTCTGGCTCAACAAGGCAAGGTTCTAGAGTCCCAAGCTGGCAGGGAAAACAGGCTAAGAGGTAATTTCAGCACATCAGGTGACAGTCCCAAGGGGGTCTCTGTGACCGAACCCGTCACATATAAATCTAGGAACAAAGAATGTAGGCTATACTTGCAGGATGGGGGACTCTATCTTAGAAAGCAGTGACTCTGAAAAGGATTTGTGGGTTGTGGTGGATTATTAGCTGAACATGTGATCACAGCGTGATCCTGGGATGCATAAACAGAGAAATCTCAAGATGAAGTGGAGAGGTTATTTTACCTCTATGTTTGACACTGGTGCAACCACTGGTAGGATACTGTATCTAGTTCTGGTGTCCACAGTTAAAGAAGGATGTTGATAAATTGAAGAGGGTTCAGAGAAGAGCCATAAGAATGATTAAAGGAATTAGAAGACATGCCTTATACTGACAGACTCAAGGATCTCAATCTATTTATTTTAGCAAAGAGAAGGTTAAGGGGTGATTAAATACAATCTATAAGTATCTACATAAGAAACAAATATTTAATAATGTGCTTTTCAGTCTAGTAGAGAAAGATATAACATGATTCAATAACTGGAAGTTGAAGATAGACAAACTCAGACTGGAAATAAGGCATAAATATATAATGGTTTGAGTAATTAACTATGGGAACAAGTTACCAATGGTTGTGGTGGATTTTCCCTCACTGAATTTTTAAATCAAGACTGGATGTTTGTTTAAAAGCTATGCTGGGGGGGGGGTCTATTTTGGGGATGGTCTATGGCCAGTGTGATATAGGAGGTCAAACTAGATGATTACAATGGTCCCTTCTGGCCTTGAAATCAGTGAATCTATTATTTGCCTATTGTCTGGTGTGGCATTAAATGTATTTTTAAAGGGGTTTGTGGATTGTTAAAAATGTATCATTTAGGGATTTTCACAAAAAAACAATGACTCTATTTCCTTGACATAAACACTCATTCACCCCGTCCCCCAAAAATTACTATCAGATTTAGCATAGGCTGGGCAAATAGCGCAATATATAGAGAGAGATAGTAGATATTGTGAATGTGACCAACTGGTTCACTTTGCTGGTATTTCCCACACTTTTATTTGTGAACATGTAGGTGAGTATGTTTCAATTTGCAAGAAATTATGTACAGAGAGAACATGATACCTAGCTATAATCTAGGGGCAGTTTTAACAGCCATATTCCCCAAGCCACAATAGATCACCAGGCACTTCCATTTCTCCCCTGCTATACCACCATTCAGAGGTGTCTGTCACATATGTTAGGGCAAAAAGCTACAGAAGCTCAGGGCAGGTCTACAATTTAAAATGCTGCATCGGCACAGCTGCTGACAAGAGAGAGCTCTGAGCTGAGATGGGGAAAGCAGGAGATAAGAAACAGCATTCTATCAGAAAAGAAAAAAAAAAGGAGAGACCAGGGAAGAGAAATGACCTAGGATCTGACCCCTTGCAAAGCAACCTAATTATATATTATATATTTTATATTTTATATATTATATATTTCTTTAGAAGATTCATTTTAACAGCGCTCTTCATACTAGTAAAGACAGGCATAACAAAATCCAAAGCCTGGAAGTTGCAGCTAGAAAAAATCTGACAAAATCAGGGATAAACTTTTGACAGTGAAGGTAATTAACCATTGGAACAGCTTATCAAGGAAAGTAATAAATTATCAGGCATTTGAAGTAGTTAATTTGGGATTGAATGTATTTTTTAAAAGAGATGTTTAGTTCCACGACATGTTATTGTAGTTACTGGGTGAAATTCTATGGCCCACGTTATGCAGGAAATCAGGTCATATTAAAATAAATGGTCCCTATGAATAAGAAGATATTGATTTATAAATAAAATTAATTTTTCAGGCTCAAACGATGATAAATCTCAAAATGTGGATGTCCCTATTGTGGAAGTAGTAGTATTTGCCATAAGATCTACTACATGAGAGGTCACTATGTCCAGAACAGCATACGGTTAAACATTAAAATTCTGTAAGGTTTCTTTGGCCCTATTCAGTTCTATTGGAAGCTGTGTTTCCTCATCCAGCGATGGAGGCAGTAATCACAGAGTGAATGATACCTTCAGCATGGGAAAGAGATGGTATGTGAATGATCAGTAATGTCCTTTGTCACCCCTGATTTTTGCTTTAATATTGGAACCCTTGGTTAGTTCTTAAGTGATCATCCACACATTTAAAGGTTTTACTTCAGAATTAACAAAACAGCACTCTTTTTGGATGCTATTCTGCTCTTAATCTCGCAGCCTGAAAAATTCTTTACTTGCCGGAAAATTTGTTTACTTGCAAGACATTTTAAATAATTTCTGGGTTTAAATTGAACCCGTCCTCATTAGAAATTCTGCCTCTTTACATGACAGATTTCAGAATTGAAGGTTTTAAGGCCTGATTTCTCCAGGGTCCACATCTCGTATATCCTATCTAGGGAATCAAAGTATCCAGAAACCTTGACTTTTCTTTTTTTTTAAAGAGTTTTACAAATATTTTAGCTTTGATTTATTATGTTTGCCTTTACTGTGGAGAGAACAGTATGTGGATAGATGAAAGTGGTGGGAGGTAGAAGATCCCTTGCTTCCAAATCAATCCTAAACTGCACTGCACAAAGGCATTGTGACACTTCCTGGGTTACCTGAGGTGTATCACTACTATCTGCTTTCAGCATGAGAGAGCCTTATTGGTGACCACTGGGGGAAATCCTCATAACTGACAGCCACTGACAGCATAAGTGCACTGCTCCAGGCTCTACAAGCCTTGCTCTTTTCCTCTGCAGGCTAGCACCTAGCATACCCATCCTTGCTTCTTTTGAGTGCCCAATCCCTTATCTTCTGGACAAGCACAGTATACACTGATCTGCTGCCTTCAGAGAAGCAGTGCACCATGGTTCGCCCCTCAATTCAACAGTGTGTTTAGTGCAGGGCCCTTGGTAGTTCCTATAGTAAAACCAAATATAAATGTATTTAACACAGCTCAAGAGAGATCCAAAAGAGTGGCAAGTAAAAGGATACTCCAATTACAGATAGAAGAAAAATATAAAATGCCTTCTAGAGTCTATACTTATTACTTCATAAGAACATACGAACAGCCATACTGAGTCAGACCAAAGGTCCATCTAGCCCAGTTTCCTGTCTTCCAACAGTGGCCAATGCCAGATGCCCCAGAGGGAATGAACAGAACAGGTAATCATCAAGTGATTCATCCTCTGTTGCCCATTCACAGCTTCTGACAAACAGACGCTACGGACACCATTCCTGCCCATCCTGGCAAATAGCCATTGATGGAACTATCCTCCATGAACTTATCTAGCTCTTTTTTGAACCCTCTCTAACTTCCCTGTCTAATAATATATTTCTCACCCAATGGTCAGTCTTTACGGCACTTATCTAATCCAAGGAGCTGGACCCACTTCTCATGAGACACACGCTGCCCAAGTATTGCCTCTATAATGGATAGCATCTTTGTGCCTTTTCTTCTTCCCCTATGCAGACCCAGATGTTTTATCTCTTTTCATAATAATAATCAGGGTGTTTCATTAACTTCAGCTCAGCTGTAGGGTCCCCTATTCAAATCCTAATAAAGTCAAAAACCAGGGTGGTGACTGACCTCCGAATCACTGTTTTATTACTAGGGAACTCAAGTATTTTGTGTTGGCAAAAAAGGCCCATAAAACTTAGTGACAATAGAGCCAACCTCTTTCCTTCCCACATAAGAAGAATGCATGCCCTTTTTTCTGACTAAAACCTCATCTAACTGGCAGTGAATTCCAACCCAGTGATTTTTAAACACAATTTGAATCTGACAAAAAGTTAATATAGCTTTAAAATTCAGAACGTATCTGGCATCTTTCACCCCAGTTCATACTAGTCTTTAAGCAGGCTTGGCGCTTGGGACATCATTAGAATATTTCAGATGCTAACTAGTACAGGTATAATGACTTTAGGCAGAGGTGTGGGTAACTAAAGTTATAGGGTGTTTTATAGAGCTGGTCAAAACCTGAAATTTCCATTCCATTTTGAAATAATAAAAAAAATATTTCCTGTAAAATTAAGTGTTTGAAAAGTCAAAATCAGAATTATATAATTTCATTCTAATCTAATATATAAAAAAAATTTATGAATGAACTTAATTTTGAAATGAAAAATTCAAAATGATTTCTTTTTACCAGGACACTTTCATTTTCCCCCCAAAACAATATTTCATCAAAATTGATACTTTCTTGTGGAAAGTTAATGGAACTTAGTTTATGCTGACTTTATGACTTCTTTGGGGCTCTGTATACGCATAGGAATCTGCATGTATGGAACAACTTGAAGGCTGGAGGCCTTAATATTTTTCAGAACGCATCCCCATTAAAAATAATTTTGTTTATTCTGTCTTGATTAAACAAATCATTGACACCCGCTCTCATTTGTTTAGCTTGCAAGTAGAAATCCCAGTGGGTAAGTATGCCCTCCCACTGATGTGGAGTATCCTGTATTTTCAATTAGTGTTGTGTAGGTTTGCAAAATCCTAATCTCGGGGGGGTCCTGGAGGGTGCCATTTCAGATTGGGGTGGGTGTGTGGCAATTTAAGTGTTATTCCAGAGGCTATTTGGGCACCTGAAAACTCTTGGGTTTTTTGCAGATAATAATTTAGATACAGTGCTCCTGTCAGATAATAATTTCTAATTCCTATATAAAGAAAGAAAATTAAATAAATAATAGACCCACGCAGCTCTAATACTAACATGTTCTGACATCTTGTGTCAATTCACTTAAGGGACTGGTTAGGTTTAAAATCGTAATGTATATTCTTACTTTGTTACTAACTCTTGAATACAACAATTCAAACAATTGTAGAAAAATCTAGATTACTTTCTATCACTTTTTTGCTGTTCTTTAAGCTTGGAATAGATCATTTAATCTTTGGAAACATCCTATTCTGGCAAGACCCTGTGAGTTTATACTGCACCTGCCTGGGGCTCTAGGGGTGTTACCCTACTACAAATAATAGACTAGAAACTGACTTTAAACAGGGATGAAACTGACACTTTAAAGTCACTTATAGTATTGCCAATCCCAAATATTCAAAAATCATGAATCAGGCTCACCAAAAATCATAAGATTGCGTTTAAAATAATGTGATTATGTAAAAGTAATAGAGTTGGTGTACTTTTTATTTACATTCTGCTTTTTGAGCCTTTAGGATGCACTAGGGTCACATTTTGAAGCTTTCCCCATAGCCACAAGGGCTAGAAAGTTCATTTTTCTTTAAGAAAGAAGGCTGAAATAATCACATATCTCTTGACTCCAGGAACTGGGGCTTTAAGGAAAACAATAATTATCATGAGTCCCATGACAAAATCATGAGAGTTGGCAAAGGCTATTTTCTTTTCAGAAGGGTCTTAAACACAACACTAGAGTGTTTGATTGAGTCGCAGCTTTCACAGGAGACTATTTTAAACTAAACACCAAGAAAATTCCACATTTTAAAATTGAGGGAAAAAATGAGACTTCTGAGGTATATTGTGGCCACTGCAGGCAGGAAAGGAAAATAAACAGGCACAGGAGCTCTGGGCAGCTCTTCCTCTTGAAAGAAAGTTGGAGGATCGAATCTTCTAGTCCTTAATTAAATAAAACTTCTATCGCCATCAGTACCTACACTCAGAGATATTAACATGTGTTTAATAACTATACCCTCCATACTTAAATATCTGAGCCATCTTATCCACAATTACACATCTTATACACATTGGCTCAGGGATTACATTTTCTGTCATATGCAGAACAGTGCTGAGCACACAGATGGTGCCCAGTGAATAATACAAATCATGACAATAATCATCAACTTTATGGACTCTGTTGATGCAGTTTCTGATCTTTGTTCTGGAATTGCCATGAATAGAGCTGAAACCCTAAGAACTTGAGGTATAATCACATCTGATACTCATACGACACTTTCTCATTCCTTCCTTTTCTCAGACTCAGAACAAAAAATGACAAAACAAAATGTTTTTCAGTTAAAATCTGAAATTGCACAGCAGGCATTGCTGTACAACTCAGTGTAGGGCAGAATCTGCCATCCATTGACAGTTAAGTGCTCTTCTCTCATCTGACTCTAATTTTCTTTCTTTCTTTCTTGACTTCTGTGCTGCATTTCATATTGTCAACCATGACATCCTTCCCAATCGCCTGGGACCAATTGTTGGAGACTCAGGGAACTGGCCTTCTTGGTTTTGCTCCCATCTGAGCCTCTTTTTTGCAGCATGCAGCAGAAAGAGAAAGACTGGTCCAGTAGATAGGGAGGTAGCCCTGAGTAGGAGACCTGGGTTCTACTCCCCCCTGTCCATGGACTTCCTGTATGACCCCAGGTCAGTGTCATAGGGACAGAGTTTCAAAGATTTGTAGGCACGCAAAAATGCAGCTAAGCATCTAGTGGGGTTTACAAAGCACCTAACCTTCTAGCACTTTTGAAAATCCCAATAGGTGCCTAAATACCTTTGAAAATCTGGCCTTTAGTCTGTGTCCTTCAGTGCCCCATCTGTAAAATGGGGATAATAGCACTGCTCTATCTCACGGAGGGGCTGTGATGTGAGGCGCTCAGATACTATGGCAATAGGGCAACATAAGTACCGCAGGTAGAGTGGGAACTTCTCTATACCACTGCTATCCCTTCCCTGAGTTTTGGCCCCTTTTTTTCACCTATCCCATTCACATCTCCCTCTTTTCTGAATGTAACCTTGGCTAAGAGGCCTTAGCTGTGTTTCTTCAACACCTCCTCCCCCCTGCAGAGGGATTCCTATTTTACAGGTTCATCTAACAATTTCCAGATCCTTAATTTAATTACCAGCCCTTGCTTATCTGAATCACCCTGTCTTTTTGTAAACAAAATACTCACTCCCTGCCCCAAGGGCACAACCTGGGAGCAGCACCTCTCTGCAGAACACACATTCCATACTAATTCGGTGCAGTTAAGATCTCCTTCTGGGAACACACCTCCTGTATGAAACTCAGTGGGGCGCTGGAGTGTCCCCTCCCCCCCCCATCACTGGCCCCAGGATATGGTAGCATTCACCTATACACTCACACCATTTTGGTCCTGAACAGTGTTTAAAAAAAAAGAAAGTAGATTGTGTTCTTCAGGCTATCTGGTTTCTTGTTCATTCAGCCAACTAGATGGAGAGGCACATTTCATAGATTCTGCTGACTCTCTGCAGCCTTTCGCATTTTGTGCAAATAGGAAATATATTTAATCTCTATTTTAATACAGCTTTCAAAAATAGACAACAAAACTGTAAAGTAAGCATAACAAGTTCATATTCAATTTAGACGTAATGAATAACAGATTTACATAAATAGCAATCAATTACTACATGTACACTAATTTTTTAATTAGCTCCTGCTGGGAACATTTGATTGATTTATTTATTTGTGGTGGTAAGTGAAAGAGAATTGATGCAGAAATTACTGGATGAAATGTTATGGACTGTTATGTAGAAGATCTAACTAGGTGAGCATAGCACCCCTTCTGGCTTTAAAACCTATTCAATATTTTATTTATACTGCACTACAGGCACTTGTATTTTGAAAATGTCTGCAGTATGTGCAGTCTTCTGAGCCACACATACTGTGGAAGGCTGGGGTTGTTAAATATTTTGGGATGTGTTGCTCACTATATTTACAAGTTGTGCAAATTGCAAAGATTGAGGATAAGAACAACAAAAAGCATGGGTCACAATGAAATATGAAGAATGCCATTCACTTACTACAGCACTAGCTAGCAAAGTGTATGGTCAAAAATGAGTGTAAATTGACACCATTTGAGAAATTGGCACTGGAAAAGCATGCAATTGGGCACCATTGTCAACCCCACTCTACTCCTGGTCATATATGCAGAGGATGTCTCATATTACTCCAAGCAACATCACAACTTAGATCTACAGCCATAAGAAATGAGGTTGATAAACTGGGGCAGCTATATAGGGATGTACTTACGCAACCATTTAATCCCCATAAGGTCAACAAATGAAAAAGTGTAAACCTTACAAGTATTAACACAATTGATTTGTCACGTCTATAATTATTATTATGAATAATCAGTCACAGGTTCTTTCCCAAATTGGGCCACACATGAGATTCCCTTAGGAACCCCTCTTTTTCTCTCAGGGACTGAAGTTATTGGGGTAGAGTAGTATAGATTCAATACTAACCTTACAAAGAAACCAGATAGGTGTACTACGTATAAACAATAACTAGCATAAAAAATGTATCCAACCAAATAGCCTGTATACCCAGTAGGGCCAGGGTAATAAACACATTTCATACTTACACTATGAAAGATGATGATGAAGAAGAAATAGGGATATAAATTAGCAAGTGGAGAACCTCAGAAGGCCACAGATCCAGTTGATGCTAGTCCAGAGCCGGAGAGAACCCAACGAAAGGGAACTGGGCATGAGGCCTTATACACTACATTATGCAGAAGTCACAGATGTATGCCCATATTTATTCTGATTTCCTAATGATCAATGTTAGTGCCTGCCCCCATCCATCTATGGCATTCTGGGAATCCCTAATTAACCCTAATCACTAATATTAACCATTTTCATCAATCCTTTCTCAATTATTTCCTAACAATTCTGATGTGTCAATGCAATCTATCTACTTGCCTACCAACTGACCAAAACTCCGTAGTTGAGGACTCTTGTGGTGTACTGCACCTTTGTGGTCTCCTGTTTATCCTCTTGAATGAGAGTGCAAAAATATGACCGAGGGTTATATTCCTTTGGGCCTATACTACTATAACTAAAACCCAGCCATTATCCTAACTACTTCTTATAAGTTTCCTGCTAATATAGCAAATCATTAATATAGCAACTCTGATAACCCAGTTACTTATGTTCACCTACTTGCCCCAATTCCTGTTTCAAACTAATAAGAAACACAGCAAGATCAGTCATATAGGGTTACCATACGTCCGGATTTTCCCAGACATGTCCGGCTTTTGGGGGCTCAAATCCCCGTCCGGGGGGAAATCCCCAAAAGCCGGGCATGTCCGGGAAAATCAGGAGGCTCGGCCGGGGCCTCTTTGTGCGGGGCCGGGGTCGCGGGGCCGGGGGCATGGTGCCGGGCCGGGCGCGCGGTGCCGGGCCGGGGGCCAGGCCGGGCCAGGGTCGCAGTGCCGGGCCGGTCCGGGCCCGCAGGGCCGGGGAGCCGGGCCGGGCCCGCGGGGCTGGGAGCCGGGCCGGGGTCGGGGAGCCGGGCTCGGGGAGCCGGGCCGGGCCCGCGGGGCTGGGGGCCGGGCCCGCGGGGCTGGGAGCCGGGCCGGGGTCGGGGAGCCGGGCCCGCGGGGCCGGGAGCCGGGGGTGGTCGGCCGGGGCCGCGCCTCCTCTCCCCTTACCTGCTTCAGGCTTCCCGCGAATTAAATGTTCGCGGGAAGCAGGGGAGGGGGCGGAGACTTTGGGAGGGGGCGGAGTTGGGGTGGGGGCGGGGCGGGGCTGGGGGCGGGGCCGGGCCCCCCGGGAGTGTCCTCCATTAGAAGACACAAAATATGGTAACCCTAAGTCATATAGCTATGATAATATCATTGCAACAACTAATGCAGAGGAAGCAGGGGAAAGGTCATAGGTCAACAAAAGGCAAATAGGAAACTAACCCCCTTTGTTAGCTGTGAGGAACTGAAGTGGCAGGAGAAGACAACTTAAAATGGGCCTCCCTCCCCACCATCTCAATGACATACTATTATATTCAGTAACACCATGTGGTAAAACATGATTGTGACCTGCTTCCAATGATGGATACAGGGTTAGTAGGTAGTTTTCGCTCTTTCGTTTCTTTGATGACTGGCGTTGCTCTGAGAACTACTCTGAAAATAGCCTTTTTAGATTATCTGAATTTTTTCTGTGTGGGTTATGAGTTTACTGTGTTCCCATCACCTGCCCTCTCTCCATCTCTCAGCATACCTGAGTAAAACACCAATCTGTATTCTACCTTCAGTTCAACTGTGATTGCTAGGAGAGTGACACAGACACAGCAAACTGCCTCCTAGTTACAGTGCACTGCTTGATTATTGCACTCATCTGGCATACCACTTGACAGTATGCCCTATTCTTATCATTCCATGTGCCCCCACTTGTCTCATTTTCTTTGCTGAGCCTAATCATGCACTAACTCAGTGAGACTTCACCTTGACATTTTCCAGTTTGCAGTATTCCAGGTCATCGTTTGTGCATACTGTATGGGAGCCCTGTACTTCCACACTGTCTGCAGCATAACTTTGGCTCATAGCACTACATAGTACTCATACATGTAAATGTACAGTCAGTGATCTGTTGCAGTGATTAGATTTGCCTTCCAGTCCATATTTCCTCTGCCACTATGCTGTCTTGAAGGGGATCCTTTCAAATTGTTACACTCCTTCCCTGACTAATTTCTCATTTGGGCAATAGTCCCTTATCATTACTATGATATGCATAGCACACTGTTTACAGTGCCTGAACAACACTGCAATTTTGGCTTTGGTATCAAAGCAGTTGTGGTGTATTGTAACATTGTGGGGTCACTTGGTTATTTTGGTCTTACCTTGCAATTTTCTTGTTTCTTGGCTTCATACCACAAAACCAGCAGAAAATATAACCGAGAATATATAAATTGAACCAAAATCAGTCCTGCTGTAATTGGTAGCAACTTGGTCTAAATCAGTGGTTCTTATACTTATTTGATTGAGCCCCTCTCCTTTCATGTATGCCCCCCTCCCCAAGTACATATACCAGCCCCCAGCTCTGAAGGAAGAGCAGAGAGTAGCAGATGATGGCCAGGCCTCCAGCTCTGAAGGCAACAACATGCTAGCAGCAGCACAGAAGGGTGGCAATGTGAATATTTGTCAATATCACTTGCCACCGCAGACTTACTGCCCGATTGTTACCCTTACTTCTGAGCTGCTGTTGCAACCCTGGGGCTGAAAGCCAGAGCCCGGCCACCTCCAGGTGAGAGACTGGGGGGAGGCGGGGGGAGGAGAGCCCGAGCCTGGGTGGCGGAGCTCCTGCTGTTCTTTTTATCCCTACCTCCTGGGCATGAATGGCACTTCTGCATGAGCCCCAGCCACCCTAGGCTGACAGCCAGAGCTCTTTGAAAAACAAAACAAAACAAAACACACACACACACTCCTGCCTTTCTTGATACATTCCTGTGCTTCCATTGAGAGGCCTGCCCCATAGTTTGGGAACTGCTGGTCTAAATCAATGGAGCTTCATCTCTGCTTACCCCAGGTATTAATCTGGGACATTGAAACAGTATGTCAGCTTGTGCTACAATAATCTTAATGCTTCCTAGAGGTGTGTTTGAATACAAACAATCCAGCTTTAGCTTTCTGTCTCCTGAATAGTCTAGCCTTCTAAAAAAGGCCAAAAAGCTTTTCTATTTTTAGAGAGTGTCTGTGTTGTGAAACTGTTTGAGGAAGTATGGAGATAAGCTAGGGAGATGACCACTTCAGACTCCTTTAATAATTCTTCCCCATCTGACTAAACTGCTTGAGCAGAATAGATATATTGTGTATTCAGGGTTTTCCCTAATGTCATTCCTATGAACCTACTGGGTCTACATAAGACAGACAAAAGACCTAAAGGATATCAATAGATATACACCAGGGAGAAGTTTAACCCCAAATGATGTGCCACAGTGTGGAAACGAAGATAATTGAACAGCTGACTGTGAGGAAGCAATTTGCCTTTGGAAAGTCCAAAGTCTCTGCAGTTCTAAAAGTAAATTTAAGTTGGCTAGAGCCCTCACAAATGAAAATGTGTGTCTTATAAAAGTCCTAGCAACATTAATTCTTTAATTGTTGTATGACTAACTGTATACAAAATATGTTAGTATAAATGTTCAGTATGTACGAGGACTCTGATCCAGCAATCGGATCCTTGCAGCTGGAGACCTGTGCCCAGGCAGAGATGCATTCATTTCAATGGGGCTCTACATAGATGCAGAGGGTCCATCTGCTAAAATCGGATTTCAGGACTGGGGCCTAATCAATGAGTGGACATCTGTTAAAAAACAACTATTTAGTATATAATTAAGGTTCAGTAGATATGTCTTTGATGGGTCATCAAATGTTATCTCCTACCCCAACATATAAGAGCACTATCAGCTAGAAATCTCAGGTGGTATATTGTGTACTTTGTAAACTTCTACAGAGCACTCAGCCAGATATCTCTGCAGTTCCATAGATATCCTGTCAAATGCTGCCAAAATCCAGCAAGTTTGCAAAAATCCTACAAACTCCCAGAAACCTCACTGTTGGAATCCACTGTTGTTCAGTAGATGATCCTGCAGAGACATGATTAAATGTATTATCTAAAATGTATTGATTTTACTGACAATAGAAATGCTGAGCCAAATTAATCCCCAGTGTAACTCCATTGAGCAGAACATAATTTCACTAGGGATGATTATGATGCTCTTTGCTTCTTCATATCAGGCCTTCCTATTCTGTGCATTGTTTTTTAAGACCTGTACATCTCATAATATATTGGCAATTCAAAAGAGGAAAGGGGGAATTTCCTTCATGGTTTTAAAATAAACCTATATTCCATCTCGTCAGTTCATGTTGCAAGCCAATAGAGCTAATAGAGACAGAAGCATACACTTAACCAAATATTACCTAGTCTAGTTCCAGTTTTTTCTGCATAAATCAAGGGTGATAGCTGTGAAAAATTCATTGACTTTTTTTTCTAGATCTGAGATAAAATCCAGTGGATTTTATACTTTATGACAGTGGACAACTTTTTCCTGTTCCAAATGATGAAAGGAAAATTAAAGTTTGATTCCTTCAGTGTTTAGAGATTTCAGACAATTGTGCAAAAGTGCATTTTCTGTGCCAGCTACATAATAACTGAATTTTCATACCACCTGCTCCACATCCCAGTGCTGATACTGGGGAGGAACAACTGTCTGTGTAATGTTGAGAGCATATTTTTATTTTTTTGTTTTCTACACTTCCTCTAATGAAACATAAAGAGGCATCATTACAACATGAAAAATGCCCTTGTAGATGTACACAGATGGGTGATATGGCTGGTAATCCACATCATAGTGCTGTAGGCAGAATGGCAATGGAGTTGAGTCTTAGTTTTTATTAATCAGTGTTTCATGTATTTTCTAATAATGTATATCTGTAACACAGCTAGTTTAACAATCCTTGCTGGGGGGGTTTCCCCTCTCCCACAGAATATATTTATATTAAGAGGGTGAAGGATAAGAAGTGATCTTTGTTTTATTTCTTTCTCCCTGCTCATGAAGTAGCTTTCATGATACCCCATCACAAATCTGTCTCTCTGTTCTTTGCAAAGAAGAAAAACTGAAAGAACATACTATATGCTCCCCACAGCACCATGCACAAAAGCAACAACCAAACTTCAGCATCTGTCTATGGTTACACCCCTCTTAGACCCAAAGCACAATCATATGTCTGAGAACATTTCCCAGATCTGAAGAAGAGCTCTGTTTAAACTCAAAAGGTTGTCTCTCTCAACAACAGAAGTTGGTCCAATAAAAGATATTACCTCATTGTGATGTACCAGGGTACAATCCAGATTAATGAGCACCTGTGTCACTCCTGCCCTGCCACCTTGGGTGCCTTTACAATGCCTAGCTCCCACCTAGGATTTGGAACCACAGTTGCCAACTTTCATGTGCTAAATAAGCACCCCGACTTTCACAATAAGCCAAAAAATCAAGATAATTCTATTTCAAAACAAGGCCAAAACAAACTAATCCCTGAGAACCCCAACACTCTATGTGACTAGATCCCCCCGGCGTGCAGTCTGGGACTGTGGTGGGCCCACTGTGCACCCCTGACTCTCTCTCCCCCCCCTTGCCCTTACTTGCCCCTTGCCCCCACTTGCTGGGAGCCAATCAAAAAAAGAAGCAACAAGCTACAAGCCAAAAACTAGCTAACAAGCAACTCACGAGCCAATTAAGCCAAAAACAAGCCCAATTTCTGCATTTTTTTCGAGGGTTTGTCATGTCTTGTTGGAACATGTGTTAATACCACCATACAGGGAATCTTATAACTTTAGATACAACTTTTCCACCCACATTTTATCAGGACAATACAGACCAGCAAATTATGTGTTTTCAGATGATACTTTGCAAGGCATACTTTGTACAAAGGTCATTACAGTTGTGTGTAGGGTTTGAATACAAGGGTGTATTCAAAAGCTTGTCTTTTTCATCAATAGAGGTTGGTCCAATAAATGATATTACCTCAGCCACCTTGTTTCTCTAATATCCTGGTACCAACACGGCTACAACAATACTGCATACAGTAATATGTCATGTCAGATATGAAAGTTTTATTATTCAGTAGGCTACAGCTTTCATTTGCATGCTAGAGCAAAAGAACTACATTATGGTTACATAGTGAAGCTGAACTGATTCTTACAGATTAGCACTTCAAGCAGTCTCGTTTGTCGGGAAAACCCTTCTAATTCACCTTAACTCTTAGAATATTCCTTACTGTGGAAATGGTTGACACCTAGGAACAGGCAACTTCTTGTTTCTTGGAGTCAAGAAGAGGGATTAATGATGCATATAGGTTGTTAGAGGTGGGGCAGGAAAGGAAGAAGGAGGTAAGAGCTTGGTTAGACCAGAAACACTGGGGCAAGATAAAGTTATAGAAGGAACAGACATGCAGGAAAAGTATTAGAACATATTGCAATCTGGGATGAGACTGATGGGGAAAAAATGGGTGGAAGAAACAGTGAGGAGAACAGAGGAAGTGTGATAAGTATGGCCCGACCTTCAGTGGACATGGAGAACAATGGAGAACAATTGATCACCAGCCACTTTATAACAGCCCTTAACATATTGAAAACTTATCTGCTCTCCCCTCGATCTTCTGTCCTCAAGACCAAACCTGTCTAATTAAAAAAAATGCCAGGATTTTTGTTTCTCTCTTCTGTACTCTCTACCATTTGCCACCTATTTCTTAAAGTATGGCACCAAAACCTGGACACAATACTCTAGCTGAGGCCTAACCAGTGTCAAGTAGAGTGGGATAATTACATTTTTTTGTCTCACATGACATTCCTTTTAATACACTGATGGTGTACCCCATAAGGCTTCATGGGAATATGCTTCTGCATCTATATATGATATAACTGGAATATGTTTTATGCTACATATGCCATGTAAGATATCTATGTAAAAGTTATGATCTACTGAATACATTCCTCCTATTTGTATGCATGTACCATTTTTGTACTTGAAGTTAGGAATATTGGCTGTATACTTGCTTAATAGCTTTAGTAAAGCATTTGGTCAGCTTCTTGAGAAAGGAATGTTCAAATTAAGTGCCCAGTCAAGAACCACTTAAGCCAACAATGAACTCGAAGATGCCAGTCCACATTGGAGCTTTCCCAGGAATATGTCTTGGCTGGTAAGAAACTCAATCCTGCATGGACATGTGACGTGCCCATGTGACTCCAAAACTCCATCTTGGAGCTGGACTTGGAGAGGAGGGGGTCTCCACCCACAAGAGAAAGTCTGCTTAAACCCCTGGGAGCCCTCCATCTTGGAGACCCCTCTATCTTGTCCTCAGCTGCTTAAACCCCCAAGGATACCTGAAAGGGACTGGAACAAAGGACAGTAATCACAGGGAGTGTGAGTGATTTCTGGACCCAGACTAGCAGGAGACTAGTCTGTAAAAGGAAGCGTACTGGAACTGGTGAGGTTTTATCTGTATTCAGTTTCCTTAGACATAGACTGGCATGTTCTATTTTATTTTACTTGGTAATTCACTTTGTTCTGTCTGTTACTACACTTAAACACTTAAATCCTACTTTCTTTATTTAATAAAATCACTTTTTACTTATTAATTAACTCAGAGTATATATTAATACCTGGTGCGGGGAGGTGGAACAGCTGTGCATAACTCTCTATGAGTGTTATAGAGGGCGAACAATTTATGCGTTTACCCTGTATAAGCTGTATTCGGGGTAAAATGGATTTATTTGGGCTTTGGATCCCATTGGGAGTTGGACATCTGAGTGTTGAAGACAGGAACACGTCTGTAAGCTGCTTTCAGTTAAGTCTGCAGCTTTGGGGCATGTGGTTCAGACCCTGGGTCTGTGTTGGAGCAGACTGGCGTGTCTGGTTCAACAAGACAAGGTGCTGGAGTCCCAAGCTGGCAGGGAAAGCAGGGGCAGAAGTAGTCTTGGCACATCTGTTGGCAGTTCCCAAGGGGGTTTCTGTGATCCAACTAGTCACATACACCCCAGAATTATATTTGCCTTTTTCTCAACTGAATCAGGTTGACTCATATTCAATTTGTGGTCCACTATAAATACTAAAACCTCTTCTGCAGTACTACCACCTCACCAATTATTCCCCATTTTGTATTTGGGTATTTGATTTTTCCTTCCTAAGTATAGTTCTTTGCAGTTTTCTTTATTGAATTTTCTCTTGTTGATTTCAGACCAATTCTCTAATTTGTCAAGGTTGTTTGGAATTCTAATTCTGAGCTCCAAAGTGCTTGTAACTCTTCCCAGCTTGACGTCATTCACAGATTTTAAGCATACTCTCCATGCCATCATCCAAGCCATTAATGAAAATACTGACTACTACCAGACCAAGGACAGATCCCCTGGCACCCCTCTTGAGACGTTCTCCAAGTTTGATAGCAAATCATTGATAACTATCTGTTGGGTACATCAACATTCCAATTGGGAGATATGATTCCCAGCTCACGTAGACAGATTTGCACTAACTCAGCTTGAGCTAGCATGCTAAAAATAGCAGTGTGGCTCAGGCTAGCTCAGCTGCCTGAATCGAAGCCCATCCAATTCCCTGGGTCTATGCTTTGGTGGCTACCCTGAGCCGTCACCAGTGACTCAACATTCACACTGCTATTTTTAGCATCGTAGCTCAAGCTGAGCTACTCTGAGTCTGTCAATCCCTGCTGGTAATTGCACTTCCCAGCTACAGTGTGCACATACCTTCTGGGTACAGTTTTTCAACCGGTTGTGCACCCACCTTATAGTAATTTAATCTAGACTGCATTTACCTAGTTTGCTTATGAAAATGTTAAGTGGGACAGCATTAAAAACTTTACTCAAAATCAAGATAAATCGTATCTACTGCTTCGCCCCTCCATCATCCACAAGGCCAATAACCAGTAATTTGTGAGCACATGCCTAATACTTCCTTGTACACCTCTACCCCAATATAACGCAATCCGATATAACACGGGTTTGCATATAACGCGGTAACCCCGGGGCTCCGGCAGTGGGGCTCGGGCGGTGATTTAAAGGGCCCGGGCTCCCCGCAGTGGCCAGAGCCTGGAGCTCTTTAAATCACCACTGGAGCCCTGCCGCCACTACCCCGGGGCTCCAGCAGCGGGGCTCTGGCAGTGATTTAAAGGGCCTGAGGCTCCCCGCAGCCGGACCCCAGGGCTCTTTAAATTACCGCTGGAGCCCTGCCTCTGCTACCCCAATATAACGGGGTTTCACCTATAACACAGTAGGGATTTTTGGCTCCCGAGGACCACGTTATACTGGGGTAGAGGTGTATATAGTAGAAGGGCATAATGTATGCATTCATCTATACAATGAAAATCTTGTCCATGTTGTCTGATCTTTAAAGAATTCAAACACGCTTTTTTTTGTGCACACTTCTGGGTATAAATCATGAGATTAAAAAAAAAAGCTTTGGGTAAGAAAAATAATTCCATATTAATAGTCTTGATCTGCTAAGTAACAATCCATAATGAATCTTTTTGTTGCTTTTGTTCAGCCTTACAGCCATAGATTTACCACCTGATGGTTCTTCATGGTACCATTAGCAACAAGCATACTTCTTTAAAGGGGTTTTCCTGCAAATGTCTATGTGTTTGCTAAGGAAAGTTCTAAATTGATAATGGACTTGACTTTTGATGATCACTTTAGATTTCATATCAGTTTCAGAGCATAGCTATATTAGTTGATATAAAAAGCATTGTTACTTAATATTCATTGTTGTCGTACAGTTAGTGCTCAAAGAAAATTCACTCAGCAATATCTTCTGTATCAGCATAATTATTGATAGTGCAAGGTCACTTTAAGGTTCACCTGAATTTTTCCCATCCCTTCACTCCTCAGGGGATCCAGCTGCCCGGTACAGTGGGAGCTGGAAGGTCGCTGCTAATTAATTATTGTGGTTATGAGATTCCTGCTGACTCAGGGTAGGACTTTTCCTATAAATATGTGAATTCAGCAGTCTTCAAAAGTTAAACTTTCATCATGTTATCACTACATTGACCATGCACACCTAGGTTAGGGGACAATATGCAAAAGGTTTTTTTTTTTCTTCAATTTTATCAATTGTTTTCCTCTGGAAAAGGCATCTGTTGAACATAATGGCTCGTGAGAATGATGCATTATTAGTATCTACAGTTAAGAGTCATTCTCTCAGTGTATCTAAATGAAAGAAACCTTCAGACTCAAGGAAATCTGATGCAGCATATAATTCATCTTAAGTAAGGATACCAGGCATATAATTAGGCAGCTGTTCAGCAAGTGACAAACACTAGAATAAATATTTTGAATCAGAGCTGAGGTTTGAGTATGGGGGCGGGTAGTCTGACTAACCACTTGAACACTCATGAGAAAGAAAAGTTAGAATGACCTAGAGTTTCAGACTAGGCTTTAAAATTCATGATGCCAGTTTGGAATGAAGAATTAGTGTCCAAAGTGGGGAGCTGGCCTCTGATAGGGAATAGCTCAGATTTCAAATATACGGTCCAATGGATCCAAACAAGGCACTCTTGTTTTGGTTCTAGGTCAGATTCAAAACCAGGGTGTAATGTCAGGTTCTAATTTGAAAGCAGCCAAAAATCTTTCAAGGACAGCCATTTCATTTTAGGATTTCAGTCCAAGATTGGGTAACATCTTCAGGAAACAATTGATTTCATGAACGACTCACCATTCGGTAGGGTGGAAATTTGACAAGATCAACAGATGTTACTACATTGCCACTGTTAAGGCCAATCTCACAAGAAGAGCATGAGATTTTTCCAACACTGAATCTGAGCATAAACTCTACTTTGGATATAGGGCCGGATCCAACCTATTGAAGTGAATGAAAGTTTTACCATTAGCTTTAAATGGTGTAAGAGAAGAGAAAGACAGCAAAGGATACCAGAAACTGGAATCTGCAGTCAGAATTAAAAACAAAAACAAAAATACCAGACATAGCAAATTTGCATCCTAACCCCTATTCTGGTTTGGTTTTGGCTCTATGTTTAGAAATGAAAAGTATTCACAAGCAAATGTAAGCCCTCAAAAACTCTCTCTCTCTTTCTCAACCCATTGCTGAAAAGCTTATCATGGATATTATGTTCTGTCCTGATAGTGTACAAGATTACTCAACAGGGCAATTTTCCCCCTTGTGACTTTTTTTTTTTTAATTCCTTCAATCTGAGGATTATTTTGATAAAACCAAATATATCTACAAGGCAACCCCAGTGTGAAATCATCCCCCATCCTAATCCAGCTGTGCCAGATTGTTGAAATCTAATGAAACCATTTTACAATATCTCATTTTCCTCTTGTGGACTGTACATAGCATTCAAGCTACATTTGTATACAATACAGACAACCTTAGCACAGGCATTCTTTTAAATAAGCACCTCCTGTAATACAGAGGATTAACAAAGTTAACTTCAGACTACTGGGGTGAAGACTGTGGGAGGAATTCTTAACCAGTTGTTAGTTGGGTAGCAAAAGCCATTTTTGATAAAGGAGCAGAACATATGTTAAGCTTTGTAGCATAAAATAAAGGTGAGATGAACTTTTACTCATGCTATCTCTGCTGCACTCATTGTTATACCTGCATCATTTTGCCAGAGCAGCATGTGACACAATGAAAACAAAATAAACAGCTTCCAAAAACAATTGATTGCAAAGTAGAACAGGCAGAAAACAGATACTTTCTATTGTAAGGAAGTGCTGCTTATGATTTAAATATTGGTAGATAAGACTATTAAAGAAATTCAAGAAAACACTCTATGACCCAGCCTTGCCATATAATGGTTACACATGGCAAGAAGAGAAAGGTCACATTCATCAAGAAGATCTTCTAATTGCCTATATTAGTGTCAACGCCTGCCTTCTTTTCTTATTTGGAAGACAGCATTAAGGCATTCATCATCTGTTCCCACTCTGATAAATTGCAACAGCATCTGAAAAAAAAGTCTTTCAAGTGTTTTATTTTTAATATTATATGGAACTGTAGGAAGTTGATTTTGTTAGATCGTTTTTGCACTGTAAAATGGTAATTGCATTTCCAGCTACAAGGTTCAGCAAAATGCTAGGGAAAAAAGTCATCTAACTGATGTGAAGAAAACTCATTGGCTGCTATTATCGACTATAGAATCATAGGATTGTGGGACTGGTAGGGACTTCAGGAGGTCATCTAGTCTAGTCCCCAGCACATAGCAACACTAAGTATTATCTAGATCATTCCTGACAGTTGTTTGTCTAACCTGCTCTTAAAAATTTCCAGTGATGGAGATTCCATAACCTGACTGAGCAATTTATTCCAGGGTTAATGCTTAACCACCCTGACAGAAAGTTTTTCCTGATGTCCAATCCAAACCACCCTTGTTGCAATTTAAGCCCATTGCTTCTTGTCCTCTGCTCAGAGGTTAAGGAGAACAATTTTTCTCCCTCCTCCTTGTAACAACTTTTTACATACTTGAAAACTCTTATAATGTCCCTTCTAAGTCTTCTCTTCTCCAGACTAAACAAACCCAATTTTTTCAATCTTCCCTCATAGGTCATGTTTTCTCGACCTTTAATCATTTTTCTTGCTCCTTCTTTGGACTTTCTCCAATTTGTCCACATCTTTCCTGAAATGTGGTGCCCAGAACTGGACACAATGCTCCAGTTGAGGCGTCATCAGCACAGAGTAGAGCTGCAGAATTACCTCTCGTGTCTTGCTTACAACACTCCTGCTAATACATCCCAGAATGAGGTTTTCTTTTTTGCAACAGTGTTACACTGTTCACTTATATTTAGCTTGTGAACCCCTATGACCCTCAGATCCCACTCTGCAGGACTCCTTCTTAGGCAGTCATTTCCCATTTTGTATGAGTGCAACTGATTGTTCCTTCCTAAGTGGAGTACTTTGCATTTGTCCTCATTGAATTTCATCCTGTTTTCTTCAAACCGTTTCCCCAGTTTGTCCAGATCATTTTGAATTTTAATCCTATCCTCCAAACCACTTGCAACCCCTCCCAACTTGGTATCATCCTAAGTTTCCTGAAAGCAGTGTGGTCATGCAGCCGCCTATTTAGCGCCATGCAGGCACTTAGGGAACCCGTCTGGGGACCTGCCGTGGCTGGGGGAGGGGCACCCCTCCCCTGGGCTCAACCTAGCCCAACTCCCAGTCTGCAACTGCCAGCACAGGCCCCTGGCCTCAACTATGCAGCAGCCTGGACATGCTGGGCTGCTCCTCCCCCAGCCTGAACCCACCTGGGGTGGTGCGGCGTGGCACCAGCCATGGCTCCGCCCAGCCCAGCCCCAGCCACAGTGGTCCAGCCCAGACTCAGCCATAGCGGCCCGACCCGAAACTGGGCGGCCCGGCCCGGACCTGTCGCGGGGCGCCCCTTCCTGAATCCAGCCCCAGACCTAGAGCTGCCTCAGCCAGGGGACAGGTGACTATCACCCCCAGCCCAGGTGCTGCTGTGGGGAGAGAGAGCTGGGGGGAGTCCTCTCTCCCCACCATAGCCCCAGAGCACCCTCCCATATAATTCAATGTGACCATTCATATGCTCAAAATTAAGCATGTGTATAAGGGTATTAATTTCTTTTTTGTTGTCTTTTTAAGGCTAGAGAATACTTAAATGTTTTAAGTGTGAACATAAATCCTCAGATTCTTTATTTACAGCCATGCAAGTAAAATAGAAGGTTTTGCTTTGAAGTTCTCATGTAAAACAAAACTCAGTGATAGCAAAAGATACAGAGGGAAAGCAATGTCATTAGAATTAAGCTAAATTGATCAAAAGTCTGTCAAGTGAGTAACAGACAAGGTAAAAAGACTTTCTGGCAAGCAAGAAGATAGGCATAATCACTCCTCCATCTAATTAGCTACTTGAGGTTCATACAGATTGCGAAAGGTATCGTAATACTATCTCTTGAGTAACCTTCATGTCCATAATTAGTATTTTTGCAGCCATTTTAAAAGAGCATGCTATAATCCTTAAACCAGAACACCCAAAAGACTTTCCTCCATATTGCTTAGCTGTTGCGCTCACTTTACCAGTGAGAATATATAAATGCTAATTATTACTTCACAACCATTCTACTAAATGTGAAATATCTGTACTTAGTGGTTTCTTCTAAATTGCCAATAAGAACCTTGATTACTTACAGATTCATGAGGCCTTTATAGTTAAACAGGGAAACGGAGTGCATAAAATTGACTATAGACCAGTGGTTTTCAAACTGGGGTCCACAGACTCCTGGGGGTCTGCAAGGGTGCTCCAGGGGGTCCGCGAGTCATGTCTAGCTCCAGTGGTCTGCAAGACATGTCTGGGGCTGCTGGCTCCACTGATCAACTCTTCCCCCTCCCTCCCAGTGTCTCCTGCATGCCACGGAACAGTTGTTCAGCGGCATGCAGGAGGCGCTGGGAGGGAGTGGGACGAGTGGGGATGGGGCACGCTTGGGGGAGGGGATGGAAAGGGGCAGGGAAGAGGAGGGGTGGGGGTAGGAAGAGATGGGGTGGGACCTTGGGGGAAGGGGTGGAGTGGGGCAGTGTCAGCGTCAGGGATTGAGCTGGGTTTGAGCACCCCCAGGGAAAATTAGAAGCCAGCTTGGGGGTCCAGCAAAATTTTTAAATCACAATGGGGGTCCTCGGGTTGCTAATGTTTGAGAACTGCTGCATAGACAAAAGAGTGAAAAATGGGCATTACCCCCTTCTAACTCCTCCCACCCAGCTTTTTTTTCTCTGCAGAGTTTTCACTTACTATTCAAAAACAGTGAAACAGAACAGGTATAAGTCAAAGCCCATGAAAGTCCATCGGAATCTTTCTATTGACTTCAACAGACCATTTCACCCTGGATATGGCTCTATTGGGATCATAAAGTGAATTAGCCTTTGAAAAGGACTTTGAAAATTAAGTACTTGTTAAACTTATATTAACAATATTAATTTAGTTTGAAGTCAGTTACAAAAATTCACAAAATATATAGTAAATATATATATAGTAAAATTTTGAGCTACTGGAACTCTATTATTTCAGTGAGAACACAGAATTCACAACAGCAAATAAGTGTTCCAGCATCACCCATATAATCCTCCATCTAACACAAGCAGAAGTTAACTACATACCCCCAAATATAAATATGATGGGCAAATAAAAAGGCACATCAAAATTACCCCTCCTCCCCAAAATCCACGCACAGTATATGAAAACCGAGTGTCCACTTCTCCCATAATCTGACACCTAATATACACAAGAAATCAGAATTGATATTTCTTCTCCTCTTTCCCTTCAAGGTTTGATAGCCCTTCATCCTCATTTACCTTCCCCAATGAACCATTTACCTTCACATGAACCCTGAGAACTCTTCCTCAACTTCCACTCCCCTGTAGATCCTTAATTTATTTGCCCTTTTGGAATGGTGGGAGTTTGTGAGTTGCTTGCCCAAATAGCTGGCTGAGGATCCCTGTGATTGGTAGAGTACAGGAAGTTGTAGGCATAGTCAGTTGTCCCTGAATACCCTGTGATGATTGGCATGACCAAATTAATCACCTGTAAACTGGCTAGCTGCTGGCTGCAGCAGCCTCATGAAGAGGTGACTCCTAAGTGTGAACTGAACTGGAACACCAAACGTGAGCTAGCTGGAAAAGGTTCCACTTATGGCGTGTCCAGTCAGTAAAAACGAATGACAGATTCCACGAGGCTGAGCCCTCCTTGTTTCTCCTTCTTCTGTGTGCCTGTAAACCACACTCATTCTCACAGTCTAGCTGCTACTGGGAGAGCTGAGAATGTGTTGTGCCAGAGTCAGGTGAAGGAAGAAGCTGTGGGACAAGGAGACGACCAGAAAGCAGTTCTGTGGAGATGCTCTGGGTCCCCAGCCCAGCTATTGCTTCCCGATCCCAAAGGTGGGATTCCCAGCATTTTGAGCACAGTCCCATGGATCTTAGGATCAAAATTGTGGGGCCATAGACATCCACTCAACAGGATCCAAGCCCATTGATCCATGCATCCTGCTTTAATACACAACTTACTATACAATGAAGCTGAGCTCAAAACACTGCTGTATTGACATTAAAAAAAAATCTTTAAAATAACATTGCACAAAAGTCACAAAAGGATGGATAATAGCCCTGCACCATAAAGAGATTCAAGCTAGGAACACAATATTTTGTAGTAACTGTGAGGTTTCTGCTTTAGTTTGTTTGTAATGCAAAGTCAAGTAAGGAAAAGCCATGAGAAAAAGATTAGATTTTACTACTCTGACAACAATTAATGAGCATGTGGAGTGGTTCACCTCAGATTGCCTTAACCAGCACATTTCAAAAAGGGGACCCGTTATGATGAACTGTTGATTTGATTGTCCTGTATAGTAATGTCAGCAACACTCCTCAGACAGATTCTGATACCCATACTCCCCTTGAGTGTTATGAAATCACCAGGGCTACTACTCAAGGTACGTCTGGGTCTCAAAATCTGGCTGCTAGTGAACAAATGGCAGTTCCTGCCTTTTCTCTCAGCAGTGCTTGTGGACATGAGAGATGTACGCATTCATTTCGGTTTTCTAACCTCGGCCTCATGCTTATTCCACAGACTTTTTTTGTGTTTAAAACAATACACAAAAAGCTATTGAAAAGTTTTTGGGGAGGATTTTCAAAGCACTAGGAGTCAGCCTATCTTTGCTCTCCCTGAAGTCAATGGGAGCTTTACGACTGGCTGTAATGGAAAAAGGGTTAGGCCAACTCTGAGTGCTTTTGAAAATCCTGACTTTACAGCCGTGGACATATTCATGATAATTGAGGCCTATGGATACTTTGTAATATGGCAGTCAAATTGTGCTACTCTACCAATGGGCTTGGATGCCTTTAAACTTGGATTCCTGAGTGACGCTGGATTTCTGTCAAACGTAATTTGTCAGAGTGACACCCTGAGCATCCTGGCGAGTTCTAAAGAAAATACTTTTCTATTAGCTGAGGAGAATGCAATTACCTGCCAGTCCTTTTGCATAAAAGATAAAAGGAAAGCATTTCTGACATGCTTGATGGAGGTTAGCAACCCATTCAAATCTAATCAACTAGTGTGGACATTTTCATTCTTGACACAATTTTCTTGACTTGTAATCTCTGGAGAGAGACAGACATTTAAATGCAGGTGATATGTGATTAAATTGGCTGCAGGTAAAACAGAGAAATTGTTCCATATTTGGTTTAAAGACACAACCCAAGATGGAAAATCCTATTATCCTGTGCCAAATAGAGCTATATCATCTATCTATATATATATATATATCTTTACCCTATGTCTACATGAGTGTAGCCACTTATTGAATGCCTCCTCATGGCTAAGGGTCACTTTGAAGGCATCCTGCCCCTATTAGCTCTCTCTTCTAGACCACTTAATACTACAGATAGTTTCCGTTACAGACTCACAACACCCCTTTTTCAGACTGGTTTAATGTGAAATAAAACTCATAAAAACCTCAGAGTCCTTAATCACAAAATAATGCAAACGGCTTTCAACAAAGTCTAAAATCATAAGCCCTACCTAGAGCCACCACTCCGCAGACTTCATTGTTTGAAGCTCACTTTTCTAGCCCTGCTTCCTTCTCCTGTCAATATCTCCTGATTCCTGAGCTTCTCTCTGACAGCAGCAGATTTCCAGAGTAGGGCTACAAAACTGCGTGGATTTACCAACTTTCCACATTAAGTATGTGGTGGTGTTGTAGCTGTGTTGGTCTTATGTTATCAGAGAGATAAGGTGGTGATGTAATATCTTTCATTGGATGAACTTCTATTGGTGAGAGAGAGATGCACTTTCAAACTTACACAGAGCTCCGAAGTAAATTGGAATTCTCTCAATGCAAAACACTGAGCTTTGCAGGATCAAGACCTAAATGGACAATTGGGCTATTCTGGTCTTGCAATTTTGATGTTCTTAATGTTTCCCCAAGATTTTGACAATGCTATTTTATTTTCACAGTTTTGATATTAGCAGCTTTCTGAGTAAAATTTGTTTTTGAAAAAATCTTCCTGTATTACTGTTTGACAACAGAGTCATTTGAGAAGAGTTTCAGGTCTAGGATATAATTGCACATGTGGGAGAGAGAGAGATTAGCCAGTGGCTAAGGGCATGCACCTGAGGTCTCAGGCATAGTCAGAGAAGGGATTTGAATCCAGGTCTCCGAGAACCCACTTCCTGTTGGAGCCGTTCCACATTTTATAAATAAATATTTATTGGATAAGAAAGACAGATCTATTCTATAGCCCACTGGTTAGAACACTCCTCTGTGATGTGGGAGATCTAAGTTCAAGTTTCTGCTTCAGAACTGGGATCTCGGTTTCTACATCCCAGGTGAGTGCCCTCACCCCTGGGTCACTGGCAATTCTGGGTTGGGTGGAAGGTTCATTTTTTCATCAACAAATTCAAAAGGTCTCTGTTTTATTTCAGTGCAGAATGGGAAAAAATTGTAAAATCTTGAAAATATCTGTGGGATGGGAAAACTGTTCCCCACCCAGCTCTAATCCTAACCTCTGTTACAGACTTTCCTTGTGACCTTGAGCAAGTCACATAGGGTCAAATTTTCAAGCGAGGCCACTCATCTTAGATGCTTCCATTTCTGAGCCTCCAAATTAAAGCCACCAAAATATAGAGGCCACTTATGAAAATTAGGACTTTAATTTCTGTACATGTCTTTCTTCTCTCATCATTAAATTGAGGTTAAGAATTCATAGGGTATTGTGAGGATTACTTAATGTTTGTAAAAGACTTTGGGCTCTTCTGATGGATGTCACTATAAATTAATCTAAATTATTATTCTTGCTAATTTAATTAGTGTATTTGGACTTAACCCTCCATACATTTAGTGTGCCCTGAATAAAAAATGACTTTGGTTTCATCTTTCATGCTAATTGTACAGCAGATGTAAGAAATATCATGATGAAATCCATCCTCAGGTACATCTGTAAAACAACATTGAATTGAATGGAAATGAATGGGTGTAAATAACAGCAGAATTTGTCTCATTATTGGCCTGGTATGCCCAGTTTAAGTCCCTGAGTCAGCACGCTACTCAAGCTAGAGTTTGTTGTGACAGCATACCCTTGTGTTCACTCCTTATACACTACCGTAATAATTTTTGTACAAGGCATGTCTTGTAAGATATCATTTGAAAACTCATAATGTGCTGGTCAGTATCATCCTGATAAAATATGTGTGGCCACATAGTTATAAGTTATAACACAAAGTTATAAGAATTCCCTGTATGATGTTAACACATGTTCCAAACTCCACAGCCCTGCCAAAACAGAGGTTGTTAAACATGTCTGTCCTAACAAAGGAATGTGTGCTCTGCTTAATTTGCATTTAAGCCATAAACAGAGTCATCAAACAGGAAGAAAAACAAAGGAAACTCAAACAGGTGAGAAAAAGCCAGCAGAGAGAACATGCTTCCACACAGACTCTTTGTCTATTAGTACCTAGGTGGAGAGGTTTGTCACTCGTTATCGTTTCAGTCCCTCTCTTGAAAAACACCACAAGCTCCTCTGCCTCCCCAGTCGATTGATTCACTGCCGCTGCAGAGACAAAGGAAGGAAGCTTTGGTGTCTGGGGGAAGGCGTCCCAAGCTAAGAAGTTTGGTCAGTAAGACTGCAGAAAGCATTTTGTGAGAAAACTTTGCTTTGAATTTAACATAGTTTATACGTTAGGCACCAGTAATGTTTTATCTTTATTTTTCTTGTAACCATTTCTAACTTTTATGCCTCATTATTTGCACTCACTTTAAAATCCATCTCTCTGTAGTTAATAAACTTGTCTTCTTGTTTTATGTAATCCAGCGTGTTTAAATTGAAGTGTCTGGAAGACTACATTTGGGGTGGCAAGTTGTGTGTGTATTATTTTCTTAAAGGAATAATGGATTTAATATAATTTGTACTGTCCAGTACATAACATATATTTCTGCAGGGAAATCTGAGACTGGGGATGTGTTGGGGTCTGCAGTATAACCAAGGCTGCTGAGAGCAAGAGTGTAACTTATGTGTGGCTGGCAGGCTGCAGTTACACAGAGACACCCAGGGTAGGTTTGTGAGCAGCCCAGGTGGGAGCTACTTCAGTAAGGCCATTTTAAGGCATCCAAGGTTGCAGGCCAGGGTGAAACATCTGCTCATTAGTCTGCATTGTCTGTTACATACGTGCCTAGCTTTAAGCATGTGTTAACTATCATTAAGGTCATGTGCTGAAGTGCCTTCCTGAATCGGGGCCTAAAAATATGATTATATAATAAATGTTGAATCATATGCACTAGAGAAGGGGCCGGCAAATTTTTTGGCCTGAGGGCTGCATCAGATTTCATAAATTGTATGGAGGGCCAGTTAGGGGAGGGGGTCGTGGCCCAGTCCCACCTCCTATCTGCCCCCACCCCACCGGGACACCTGCCTCATCCAACCCCCCCTGTTCCCTGACAGCCCCTCTGAGATCCCTGGCCCATCCACACACACCCGCTCCCTGTCCCCTGACCACCCCCAGATTTCTGCTGCCCCATCCAACCCCTCCTCTCATTCCTGATGGCCCCCTGGGACCCCTCCCCCATTCAACCACCCCTTCTCCCTGTCCCCTGACTGATCCCGGAACCCCTGCCCCTGACTACCCCTGCTGCCCCATCCAATCCCCTATCCCCGACTGTCCCCCGGAACCCCTGCCCCCATTCAACCCCCTGTTTCCCCCCAACCACCCCGACCCTTATCTACACCTCTGCCTCCTGACCACCACCCCAAACTCCCCTGCCCTCCGTCCAACCCGCCCGCTCCCTGCTCCCTTACTGCGCTGCCTGGAGCACCGGTGGCTGGCCGCGTGGCTGTAGCTGGAGCCGGGCCATGCTGCCACTGCCGCCACACAGCACGGAGACTCGGTCAGGCCTGGCTCTGCAGCAGCGCTGCCCCAGAAGCTCACAGCCCCGCTGCCCAGAGCATTGCGCCGGCAGCAGAGTGAGCAAGCTGAGGCTGTGGGGGAGGAGGGATAGGGGAGGAGGGATAGCGGAGGAGGGGCTGGGGGCTAGCCTCCCAGGCCAGGAGCTTGGGGGCCGGGCAGGATGGTCCTGGGGGCTGGATGTGGCCCATGGGCTGTAGTTTGCCCACCTCTGCACTAGAGTGTGGGTCTCACTTTCCTTATCTCTGTTATAACTAAGTTAATCAGTCCTTCCCCTGTGACCATCCAGCTCTGGCTTCTTTATATCTCCCGTGTGAATTGCTGTCCTTTGCTTTTTAAAAACCCAGATTATAAATAAATCTTTTTTATTATATTGCTTCCTGCCACTCATTTATTCAAGCAAATGTCTCTACTTACAGATGCTTTGTCTAGTTATTTCCAGTGTTCATTCTGAAGCTAGTTACTTAAAAAGGTGGAGAGTATTTGGCTTCAGACTGAGCTGACTCTGTTTGTAACAAGTTTCCATCTGGGTTACAATGAGACCACAAGTGCATTTCTGTAATTTTTTTGCTTATTAATTCACATAGAGGTTCTGATCATCTTGTTCCCAGTAGGTATCTCAGCAGCCATTGATGCAGTAGACCTTATTTTTTTGTTGTTTGAATGCCTGAGGATTTCAGATGGATTATCTGATTCTTTCCTGTCCATCAAATTTTATTCTCTTTTCAGAGATGTCTTTTTTTCTACCTTAGGCAACGGCAGATATGCTGTTTCTGAAAATGAATATTAGATTATCTGGGTTCCACCCCAGCACCAGTTCTTTAACATCTATATACTGCAACTTTGTGCTGTTGTTATAGATAGATGAATATGAGTTGGATTTTTTTCTGTTAGGAGGATCATTTATTTATGTATTTACATTTACCGTATTTTGCCTCCTGGAATAAAATTCTCCTTTCCTACTACTTTTCAGATTGAAGTGTAGCCGAAAAATTGACTGCCATAACCATTTAATACAGGATTGACATAAGACCCTGGTCCTGCATGGAGCTCTGTGTGGAGGGTCCCTATGGCTATTCAGAGCCCCATTGACTTAACATGGAATCAATGCAAGTGACTGCCCACAAAGAGGTCCTTGCAAGATTGGGGCTTATGTTTTCATCTTGTCTAAGACTGTATGGTTAGCTGGAACAGCTTTGTTATATGGACTGGCTTACAAGCCAATCTTTTGATTGTTGTTAGACAGTGGCGTGCTGTGACCTTTTAATAAGGCATGCAACAACTTTTTAGTGAACAAATTTTGCACTAAACTTTCCATCTTGATGAAGAGTTCATACCATCAGCTCTGTTCTATCATGGACAATTCAATTCACATTTGTATGCCTTAAGTAGTCCAACCTTTTTACTAATATTTCACAAAAGTGCATCATCCATGCAATGTGACCTTGCACATACAATGCAGCTGAGTTCTACAGCGTGAATCTGGGCCTGCACAGAATTGTCCTGTGGGCTGCCAGTTGGATCACATCTTTTGTGAATTCTGGGGGATGCAATGCATGTATTGCATATATAGATGGTACACCACTGCTATTAGACTGGTCAAATACTATGGGAAAATGTATTCCTGACCAATCATTCACATAAAACTGCCCACGGGTCATTATTTCTCCTGGCTTCTACACATGGAGATTCTGAAGTCTGTGCATAATGTTTCTGAGTGATTTGACTGGCTCAGGCTGAAATGGCAGCAGTAGGTCAGAGCTGACTTTACAGTGAGACATAACCAGACTGGTGGTGATGCAGATCTAACTTCACAGCTGGGCCTGACCAGACCATTGGAAGCAGCACAGAGCTGACTTCACAGCACCCTGATAGGTAACTGCACAAAGCTAAATTCCACCATGGTACCCAACCAGATGACTGGTGACAAAGCTGATGTCACAGAACTGGACCAGGTGGCTGTACATGGGAGGAATATCTCATTGTCTTCAATTCTCTGGTCTAGAAAAGACTGTCTGACCCTGACTCCCATTAGTCTTATTGAACCCATGGTTGGGGATTGCTTTGAGATTAAGAGTTCTGGACCACAACAGATCAAATAACGAATACTGGCAATTGTGGGGCTAACCATACTCCTGACACACTGAGTAGTCTTTAACCATATATACATACATACACACACACACACACACACACACACACACAACAATATGAGCATTGTGTTTCTTTTTTTCCTTTTCATTTTTTTCAGAAATATAAGGCACTTTCATAATCCCAAAGACTCCTGAGTGCTTGTGAGCAAGGAAGAATCACCTAGAAAGGTGGCCAGGAAGATTATATTTTAATTTCCCAGAGCCAGAAATAGGAGTACAGCCTTGGGTAGGGTCTCAAGCTGTACGTTTGTTTATTTTATAGAACTCCTAGACAGATCAAACCCGTCCCATGCTGCTGCCATTGGCACTTGGCAGAAGTGTTCTATATGCATGAGGAAAATGATAAAATGTAACCCTCATCAAATTCTTTCCCAGTGTGCCTTTCATTGGCCCTTTAAATTTGGCTGAGCAAAGCAGCATCAGCCCTTAAGCAGCCATTTTGCAACTAGCTGCTGTATGCTGCATATCTCTCTCTCAGCTGGTAAATATTTGTTTTATTTTCTATTATGTTTTCCTTTGTTTTCCCTATGTGTTCCCTGAGGAGATGGCCCCATGCTCACACAGGCAATTAACAATGGGACATCACAATTCTGTTTTTAAAAGTCATTTTCCAAAGCAGAACCTCACATCAAGGAACAGAATTTATCCCCCCAAATGATTTATGTACTTGCTCTAACCAAAGGAAGCCGCAGTAAAGCTGTCTACAAATGATGATGTAGTTTGATTTGAAGTCTTGCTTTCTGATGTGACTAGCTAGGTGTACTAGAGTGATAGACTATGTACAGTTAGAGGAGTCTAGAGAGATGGGTGGTTAGAACTTTCATTCTCATTTTAGTTCTTTCTGCTAGTGTTTAGATCCCCCTTTTCGCAGCAGCACAATTCTCAGTCCCTTATCAAAAATGTGCCTTGTCTCATTGGACCTAGCTTCCTACTGCTCCTATTCTCAAACCTTTAACCAGAAACTTCCCTCCAAAATATTTCCCACTAGTGACTGATGCATATTCCCCTGGTGGTCGACAGGGTGGTCTGTTGCTGAAATGGACATGCCCTCACCTGGCTGCTGGCACTGTCCTCTAATTTATATGAGGAATTGAGTGAGGACTGGTCTTGAAGTTTGGGAGGAGAGCAGAGGTTAAAGCACCCTCCTAATATTGACTCTAAAGTTTGAGCTAAGTCTGGTCAGTCAGGTACTGGAGCAGAGAGAGGTAGATGCAGCAGCAGCTGCTGGACTTCTACTCAATACAACAGCAGCAGCAGCAGTTTGGTCTTGCCTCCTCTTCACTGATTATTGGAGGGCAGAGATGCAAGGACTATGTCGGGCAGCACACTTCATGTGCTCATTTTGTCACTGATGGGCACACAGGATGGGAGTTCTCCTTGCAGCAGCTGCTGCAGTCAGATCAATGGCAGGTGCACTTGTGGTGTTCCAGTTGTCTATCTGAGTAGCAAACTTCTAGGTCCCAGCCTCACAGAGGGCTGAAAATTGTAACAAGCTAAGTTGGCCATTGCATTTGGTCCTGGACTCCCCCTTCCCAAAATGACCCTTCCAGTCCAAAAGGTACTAATGGCTTGCATTTTATTGTGTCACTGATGTGTAAGCATCCTGACACACTCTTTAAGGTTTTCTGGCAGTTAAACTCCTTTGTCTGGCAGTTAAAGCTCCCAGATTCCTTTGTATTTCAAAACAGTTATACAAAAGGAGGCTTGGTGCCAAGGCTAACTCTGGAAGCCAGATGGTCCCAGATGAAGAGCTTTGAGATAGGAGGTTTCTCACATGCAAAGCTCAGGGGATGAAGTAAGTAGAGAGAACTATGTGTTAAGCAATTAGATTGTAGGAGAGTCCTGTAGAGAAACAGAGGCCAATGACACATTAGCTGAGGTTTCTGCAAGAGGCAGTTGCCTGTATGTAGTGTGCTTTTACCTCTGTTCAGGGAAACAGGACTTGTGAATAAACAAATGACACTAAGAAAATACCTCGCTCAGTATCACAAAATTATGCTCCAAAAATAAAACTGACTTGCTAGGCCGAGAATTCTGCTACCTACTACTGTATTTTGCACATGGCAGGTTTACAATTTGGGGAAAGGTTAATTTGATGATTCTTGGGGATAGACCCAAATTAAACGGATCGTATTGCATAAAACACGTGTTTGGGGTGGAGAAGTCTTATGTTCACTCTATCTGCCCATCCTCCCTTTGCAGAAATGCAGTCAAGCATTGGCCTGCATTTTCAATGGTAGCTCTGCAAGGGAAAAGGCAAGTTCCAAAGGGCTCAATTCTGGCCTTACCCTAGCTCAGTTCCCATTGAAGTAAATGGAAGGTCAAAATTGTGCCCCAATTTTTTGTTTTTTGCTTTCTTTAAAAGAAAGCAGAAATTATTTTTCATGGGCTTCCATGCATCTTCTTTGGCTTATCACTAATAGCTGTATTCCTGGGCCAATGGAATGTTGTAGCTACTGCACAGATCTCAGAAAAAGCAAAGGACACTGAAGAGAGCATCATTATTTCATTAATAAACCTAGACCTGAACATTGTCATAAATGTTCCCAGAGGCCCAAGAATGTCCTTCCTGCGTTAATATCTTTAGCTCAAAATGGCATAATGGAAAAACTATAATTTGGCCTATAACATTAGAATTGCCTTTGTTGCTCAATGGGCAGCTAAACACTCAAAATCAAAATCTTTCCTGACTTTTCTTGATGTAGGAAGAGAGAGAAAAAGACTGTGTCTGGGTTTGCTGGTCATACCAAGATAAAGATCTGGAAAAGTTTGGGCTGGATTCCAATTTATTTTATAGATTGGATCCAAAAATGTATGCAAGATTTTCATGATTTCCAACAATTGTGCTTCACACTACTTTGATCTGGAAAGGGGGGCCTGTTGGGAGGTACCTTTTCTATGCACTTTTTTTTCTTTCTTTCAATCAAGGTCATGGCTATTCATCTCAGAGCCTTGTACTTAATTTGTTCAAGGTATTCAAAGAGGCAATACTGCAGTTAAAACTGTATTATATGCCAGTGATAAAGTCCTTTTCATTTCTGAGTGCAGCTCTTCTCTTCCAGCTGTTATTGCTTGTATATATGAGTTTCCAAAAAATCTACAATCTCCATATGAATTACTCTACATCAGATGCTTTAGCTTTTTCTCCCCATTCATATATATAATTTCCTTCTTCATGGAGCTCTTTCTGTCTATTCTTTCCTCTCAAATTCTAGTATATTAATTCCCTCATCATATATCCTGTTCAAGATTTTCAGAACTGCATAGTGATTTTGGTTGCTTCATTTTTTGAGGACTCAACCTGAAACATCTTAAAGGGGCCTGATTTTCAGAGGCGCCCCAAATCACTAGTGACTCTTAAAAATCTTGACTCCCTGTATAATTAACAAGTTCCAAGAGATATTCAAAACGGTGGCATTCCCTCCCCCATTCTTTATAGAGCCATATACATGTAATTAAAATAGTCTTGATTTCCTGTTTACTAAATAAACTCCACATGTTACAATAAGCCTTACAAAGCTTAATTGACTTTTTTTTTCATTGTATTTAAGAAGGTTAAAGCCTACACGTGTTTAAAAAGGATGAAATTGCCCTCTGATATATATGCCTGGTTTCTTATTCAAAGCAATTGAGCTCAGCATGCCAGCTGCTCCCTGGTGTGTCTGTTCAGTGATTTTTACCAGCAAGGATGCCCAGCTAAATCAACCAACTGGCTTCATTTTCTGTGTCTTTATTTGTTGCATGTAGACCTATTTTATTAACATGGCTTGAATGAGATAACCCAGACCTTAAACTTGGATGACCTCTACTCAAATACATATTTTTAGTCATTTTGTATTGCTGATTTAAAGATGGCATTCAGGAAGTTTAGAATGCAATCATTGAATTCTGAACCATTATGTTGTTTACTGACAAGCAGCTACATAATTTACCCTAACTTGGAATGTTCTCTGCCTATACCCAACATTGCTTAACCATAGGTAGCACAGTTTCTCCTCATTCTCTTATTTCCCTTCTCTTTTCTTTGTTAATTCTTTCGTGGTTGGGAATTTTAATTTTTTTAAATATTTTCTTCATATTTAGAGAGTTTTCATATTTAGGGGAGCTAAGCATATTTGGTATCAAACCCAGCTGGGGAGGCACCTAAGATAGTGGGAAGGAGGCCAAGAAGGAGACCCAGGTAAGCTGGGTAGCTTCTCTTGGGATAAAGGCAGAAGGAAGCCTTGGAGGCCTGAATCCAGAATCAGAGGCTTCTGAGCCAGGAAGAAGCCTGGGAGGTTGGGGGCCATGAAGCCTGGAGCCAGAGGTGAGTTGTCCTGAATCAGAAGAAAGCCTAAGGCAGTGACATCCGAGAGGCAGTGACAATAAAGCATAAGGGGCATTTGGACTGGAGTTAGAGGAGCTACAGGGAGAGAATGATAAACTCTGTAGTCTCAAGACTATAACAGGGTTCAGAAAAGAATTAGATAAGTTCATGGAGGATAGGTCCATCAATGGCTATTAGCCAGGATGGGCAGGAATAGTGTCGCTAGCCTCTGTTTGCCAGAAGCTGAGTAAGGATTTCAGGGGTTGGATCTTGATGATTACCTGTTCTGTTCACTCCCTCTGAAGCACCTGGCATTGGCCTCTGTTGGAAGAAAGGATACTTGGATAGATGGACCTTTGGTCTGACCCAGTATAGCCGTTGTTATGTTCTTATCCTCAGTGCACTATAAAGAGGAGATATCTGAAATCCACAGGACTGGAACAAGCTCCTGTGATTAACCCTGATACAAGGCTCAGAAGTGGGGATAAACACTGGTAGGTGTTGCTTGTTACAAAGAGCCCACAAAAGGGCTGGTGAAAAGTCCTTGAAGAAAGGCTAATCATAGGAAGGAGTCAAGGGAGTCAGTTGTGAGGTGTCTTGTGAAGCACACCTTGGCTTCCTAGCCTAGGGTCCCTGTGTAGGGTCGGAGGGCTTGGATTTTCCTACCAGCTACTGATAAGTTTGCATGAAGCCATCAGAAGGGGATATGGACTACTGGAAATCCTGAGAAAAGGGTGTAATGATCACTGGGCCCAGAATCGCGGGTGGCAGATTGGATGGAGGGATCAGACATTTGTTTTTGTTGTACTTATGTTAACCCGGAAAGGGTGGGACTAAATGTGACATGCCAGAGGGTCAAATGATGAGAAGAGGCAGACAACTAAGGGTGTGAAGTAATTATCATCCGGGGATCTAGAGAAGGCAGAGCTGCTACACCACACCCAAGGAGGCATGCCAGTAGTGAGTCCACCTTTCTAACTCTCCACTAAACCTTAAAGAGCCACAGAAAAGGGCACAATCTAGTTCTGCTGCCCTTTCACAATACAATCCTTAAAGGCGCAGAGTACCTTCCACTCCTGTTGACTACAATCAAAGTAAAGGGTACTTAGCATCTTTCATGATTGAGCTGATAGCCACATGAGGAGAGAAGGGCTGATGCTTAGTATCTACAGGTGGATCTCAAAAGCCACAAAATGTAACACACTGGCTGTGTTTTTTTAAGAATTAGTTTTCTTTTTAATTTAGAGCATTCTGATATTCTTCTTGATAAAAGTGATTGAGATGTTCCCTTGTTAAGGTGCCCTATAAAATGTAGGGTATTGTATAGCCTAGCCCAATTTGAAGTTTGAGTATGAAACTGTCTATCAACTAGTAGCACCCTAGGCCAGAATGCATCTTGCTTTTTTCATGAGAAGCACCTCCAGGCTAGAATTCCTGTTGCATTTTGTGTGCATTTGTTCAGGTATCAGAGTCAATGTGGTATGCTTGGGTATTGAACCATTACCTGCTTGCTAATTATAATGAAAAGGCAAAGAGTGTACAAGGAAGAACATATATATTTACTGTGATGAGAATTCAAAAGAAATAAAATGGTTTTGTTTGTTTTCCTAACAAAAGAGAGGGGAAATGCAAAAACATTAATTAGATATTAATTTTATATTGAATAAGCTTTTATGAAATTAATAACTATTGCAAACCTCTCTGAGAAATGAGACATAAACATCCTGTTGGCTATAAAATTCAGAAAGAACCAGTAAAATATCATCTCATTTACAGAACACGAATCCATTGTTATTCTTCAGCCTTCTACCTTGGGATAGAATACAGCCTTGGGAAATAAAGGATCAATTTTATTAGCATACAGCATATCTCTAATTTTTTCCAAATTCCTTTTTCCGAATGTTTTAGGTCAGATATTCTGAAAGGAAACTCTTTGAAATGGTCTTATAACACTGATAAAAGCAACAACTCAACAAAATCAACCTATCACTTCCAACACATCACTTCAAATAAGTATTAAAGTAAATATGTGTGGAATATGCAATCACTAGCAACTGTAGTAAAAATTAGCATTGAATTGTAAGTTGTCAAATGATCAAAGCAAAACTGCTCTGAACCGGGTGAATAGTGCACAATATTATTCCTGGATACTCATTTGAATTTGGAAGTGAATTCTGATTTAGAATATATCCATGACTTTTTATGAAAGCTTTCTCTTTCACGCTAATATTCACATGCTCCACTAGCAAAAGAAGTGGATTTTTAGCTGAAATATTCACTGACAACAACTTTCTAAATCCATTAACTACCCACCAACAATGTACACTTTGAAATGCAGATCCAATTGTAATTGAGTGAGATATGTGAAGAAGGGTGGAGAATCAGGTTTAGGATGAATTTTGAATATTCACTGTTTGTGACTGACATACAGACCTGAGAACCAGTGATTGGAAAAATCCACAAATAATCTCCATGGTGAATACATCTGAAAAGGTTATAATCTGTTTGCAAACAATTCATAAGCAAAAGAAGTACAACTTGTTTAATATATTATTCACTACACATTATCCATCAAGCTGTATTATTTACATTAACCTGTCTTTTGTTCTCTTTTTTGGTCATGCATTTCTTTAGATATGAAGTATTTACAACCCAGTGCTGAAGTAGCTTAATATATTATTAACTGTTTGTATCCAAAGTGAAATTTATTCTCAAGGTATGCTGAAGCTGCAAAAAGCAGGAGATAAAACAAGAGAAGGAGAAGTTTTTGTTTCTAATACTTTAACTCATTTAGGAGTTTATAGAGGTCTTTGAGGTGCAGTACAATAAATAAAACACCTAGAATACCAGACAACTCACCCCACCAAAAAACTACTAAACTCTTAATGTACCTTGTTTGTGCCTCCCCATCTCACCCTGAATAATACCTTACTTCTTTTATGGTTCCTTGTTTATTAAAAGGAATGTTTGTGCAAACAGTGAAGACAGGTAAATGGTGCAGAACGTTTCCAGTGAGTTTTGTATTCTTAAATGTGAGCATCTACATTGGGAAACCAATTCTAAATGCCTGTCTACCCTGCATAGCACTGGTGATGGCATGTAGAGTATGTAGCTACACATGCCTCAGTGAAAAGCAAGCTGAACCCACACTGTGGAATGGAGCTGCATACAGCTGTGCCACTGTAGTACATCTGGTGAAGATGCTCTGTGATGAAAGAAGAGAGCTCTCCCATCAGCATAATAACTCCACCTCCGTGAGAGGTGGTAACTAGTTGGTGGGAGAAGCTCTCCTGCTGACATAGCTCTGTCCACACTTAGGTTGGTGTAACTTACTTCACTCAGGGGATGGTTCAGTGCAGACCTGGCCTTTCACTTCAGCAGGGAAAGACTTCAGCAACTCGCCACTGCTGGAGGCTTTCTCCACTGCCCTCCCTACTGTCAGTCTTTCCCTGCATTACTTACAATAGCAGGATAGATGAGGGAGGAATGGCTTGGGCCAATAAAGTAGGGTACATACCCTAACTGTTCAGGTGTATCTTTACTTGCCTAAGTAGTGCCTCACCGTCTACACTGCTATTTATACCAGAGCTGGGTATGTACTCTACGTGCCACCATAACTGCGAAACCACCTGATCAGCATCCTGTACAGCAAACAGGGAAAGATTAAGAATGAGCTCTCAAAACTGGATACTCTCATAAAAAACCAACCTTCCACACAAACTTCCTCATGGATAGACTTTACAAAAACTAGATAAGCCATTTACAACACAAACTTTGCCTCTCTACAAAAGAAAAAGGACACTAAACTATCTAAACTGCTACATGCCACAAGGAGCCACAACAGTAGTTCCCTTAACCCACCCAACAACATTGTTAATCTTTCCAGCTATACTCTTAGCCCAGCAGAAGAGTCTGTCCTATCTCGGGGCCTCTCCTTTTGTCCCTCCAGACCCACGAACATGATACAGTTCTGCGGTGACCTAGAATCCTACTTTCGACGTCTCCAACTGAAAGAATATTTCCAACATACCTCTGAACAGCATACTAACCCACAGAATCCCCCCTACCAGCACTACAAAAAAAAAAAAAGGATTCTGTGTGGACTCCTCCGGATGGTCGAAACAACAGACTGGACTTCTACATAGATTGCTTCCGTCAACCTGCAAAGGCTGAAATTGTGGAAAAGCAACATCACTTGCCCCATAACGTTGAACACAACGCCATCTACAGCCTCAGAAACAACTCTGACATCATAATCAAAAAGGCTGACAAAGGAGGTACTGTCGTCATCATGAATAAATTGGAATATGACCAAGAGGCTGCTAGACAGCTCTCTAACACTACATTCTACAGGCCATTATCCTCTGATCCCACTGAGGATTACCTAAAGAAACTACACCATCTGCTAAAAAAACTCCCTGACAAAGCACAGGAACAGATCTGTATAGACACATGCCTAGAACCCCAACCAAGGGTATTCTATTTGCTACCCAAGATCCATAAACCTGGAAATCCCGGACGCCCCATCATCTCAGGCATTGGCACCCTAACATCAGGCTTGTCTGGTTATGTGGACTCTCTACTCAGGCCCTTCGCTACCAGCACTCCCAGCTATCTTCGAGACACCACTGACTTCCTGAGGAAACTACAATCCATCGGTGATCTTCCAGAAAACACCATCCTGGCCACTATGGACGTAGAAGCCCTCTACACCAATATTCCATACAAAGATGGACTACAAGCTATCAGGAACAGTATCCCCGATAATGTCACAGCTAACCTGGTGGCTGAACTTTGTGACTTTGTCCTCACCCACAACTATTTCACATTTGGGGACAATATATACCTTCAAGTCAGCGGCACTGCTATGGGTACCCGCATGGCCCCACAGTATGCCAACATTTTTATGGCTGACTTAGAACAACGCTTCCTTAGCTCTTGTCCCCTAAAGCCCCTACTCTACTTGCGCTACATTGATGACATCTTCATCATTTGGACCCATGGAAAAGAAGCCCTTGAGGAATTCCACCGTGATTTCAATAATTTCCATCCCACCGTCAACCTCAGCCTAGATCAATCCACACAAGCGGTCCATTTCCTGGACACTACTGTGCTAATAAGTGACGGTCACATAAATACCACCCTATACCGGAAACCTACTGACTGCTACACTTACGAACATGCCTCCAGCTTCCATCCAGGACATACCACATGATCCATTGTCTACAGCCAAGCTCTAAGATATAACTGCATTTGCTCCAATCCCTCAGACAGAGACAAGCACCTACAAGATCTCTATCAAGCATTCTTAAAACTACAATACCCACCTGCTGAAGTGAAAAAACAGATTGACAGAGCCAGACGAGTACCGAGAAGTCACCTCCTACAAGACAGACCCAACAAAGAAAATAACAGAACACCACTAGCTGTTACCTTCAGCCCCCAACTAAAACCTCTCCAGCGCATCATCAAAGATCTACAACCTATCCTGAAAGATGATCCCTCACTCTCACAGATCTTGGGAGACAGACCTGTCCTCGCTTACAGACAACCCCCCCAACCTAAAGCAAATACTCACCAGCAACCACACATCACTGAACAAAAACTCAGGAATCTATCCTTGTAACAAAGCCCGATGCCAACTCTGTCCACATATCTATTCAAGTGACATCATCATAGGACCTAATCACATCAGCCATACCATCAGGGGTTCGTTCACCTGCACATCTACCAATGTGAAATATGCCATCATGTGCGAGCAATACCCCTCTGCCATGTACATTGGCCAAACCGGACAGTCTCTAGGCAAAAGAATTAATGGACACAAATCTGACATCAGGAATCATAATACTCAAAAACCAGTGGGAGAACACTTTAACCTGTCTGGCCATTCAATGACAGACCTGCGGGTGGCTATCTTACAACAGAAAAACTTCAAAAACAGACTTCAACGAGAGACTGCTGAGCTGGAATTGATATGCAAACTAGATACAATCAATTTAGGATTGAATAAGGACTGGGAATGGCTGAGCCATTACAAACATTGAATCTATCTCCCCTTGTAAGTATTCTCACACTTCTTATCAAACTGTCTGTACTGGGCTATCTTGATTACCACTTCAAAAGTTTTTTTTCACTTACTTAATTGGCCTCTCAGAGTTGGTAAGACAACTCCCACCTGTTCATGCTCTCTGTATGTATGTATATATATCTCCTCAATATATGTTCCATTCTATATGCATCCGAAGAAGTGGGCTGTAGCCCACGAAAGCTTATGCTCTAATAAATTTGTTAGTCTCTAAGGTGCCACAAGTACCCCTGTTCTTTTTGCGGATACAGACTAACACGGCTGCTACTCTGAAACCTGCAGTGTAAATGTATCCTGAGAGTTATACTTATCTATTAAGGGGACAGAAACATCCTATGTGACTAACATAATCCAACAAAACAGCTTAAATAGAAAACACTCACAATAATTGTTTATGAATGAGCTTCAGTCAAAGAAGTATTGCAGAAATTATATGACCAATAATTTCAGACAATGAACATGTGAGACAACCACAGACAATTTAGAAGCACAAAGAAGCAAAGATTTGTTTTAAACAATATTCATTATGAATTATTCACCCAGCTCTAGTAACATGGACCCAATTCTTGTCCTTTACTCAATATGAGTAATAACTTACTCTTTAACAGAAGTCAGTGGTAGTACTCACTGAGCTCTAGGTTCTGTGACAATTAGTTGACATGGATGGAGGGGAGAAGCAGGACTGGGCCCTTTCTTAGTCTAATTTAGACTAAAAGGTCTTTAAGTCTTGGACAATGTCTTTTTTATTTCTGTAAAGTGCTGTAGAAATATAAAATGCTATACATAGTTAATATGAAAGATATAGGGCCCATTCTTGCAGCCTTTACTGTGGCATTGAAGTCACTGGAGATTTGGGGCAATACTGATTATTAATTTGAAAGTGGAAAGTTAGGTAAGTAGCAGGGCCAGATTTACACCTTATGCACGCCTAGGCACAGCATCTTTAGCGCGCCACCACCCCCCGGCCACTTCCTGCCCTGCCCCGCCTACAGCTGGCCTTTGTGTTGCACACAGTTTTAGCAAGGTAACTCACCCTTAGAATGCCAGTGCCCCTAGGCACATGCTTAGTATGCCTAATTGGAAATCCGGCCCTGGTAAGTAGTGAATGTGTGGTAGAGTCATATAAAAACAAAACAAAACAAAACAAAACCCTTCAGGTGGTAGCTATGAGGTTCTGCAGAATGAAATCACCTCTTTCTCTACACCCACACAGATCTGTTCTTATTCTTGTAAACAGAGAAATGGCAATTAACACTGTTACAATATAACATGCTTGATCTCATCTGTTGTATTGAACTAAATACGTTCCAAGGTGCTGATTCCAGGACACAGGCCATCCTCACAGTCATCCCCACTGTCAAAGGGAGATTAAGGGTTGTTGAGAGGATAGCAGAAAGTGGGACTGGATTTGTGGTCCAAGAGTGGCAATCATACATAATCTCTCTCTCACTCCTATTGCTGTTTACCTTTTTTCTGTCTACATAATTTATTAAAACATCAGTTGCTTCTGAGTATGATTATTTAACTTTCAACAGCAGATAGTTTTTTGTATGCTAGTTTATGCAGACAATGATAATATAAGGCCTGATCAAATAGCCTTTAAAATCCACTGACTTCAGTGTAGTTTGAATTAAACCTAAGCAATGTATTATCTAAAAAGTCATTATCTTGCAATATAATAGCACGACCTTCAGCATCTCAAGTATTTAAAGAGAGAAATAATATATAGTCTCTCTTCCTTCTGCTCTTGTAAGACAAATAGCTTTATTAATTTACAGCTTTGGTTTTTAATCTGTTTGTATGAATGAGTGAGTAGGCAGATGTTTGGTGTGTATCTCTTTCTGAAGGTTTCTTTCAGTCTTTCACTAACCTGTACCTTTCTCGTATTTTATTATCTCTAGCTGCAGAATAGTATATGCATTTAATATAACATATGTATACGTGTGTGTATGCATGTCTCTTTCTCTCTATATGTAATGTATGTATTTACTTATATATTTTGAGTTATACGGAAAAAGATAAAAACACTTATATGTGGTAATAAGTGCCTATGACACATTGTAACAAAATACAAGTACACCTCTACCCCGATATAATGTGACCCGATATAACACGGGTTCACATACAACACGGTAAAGCTCTGACATGCTGCTCCGAGCAGTGTGTTAAGGGTGCTGGGCCGGGCTGGGGCCGAGGGGTTGGATAAGGGGCAGAGGGTCTTGGAGGCAGTCAGGGGCTCCCTCCCCCAGGGTCTAGGAGGCAGGAGCTGTAGGGGGGCAATTTTGGGGGCCCCGCAGTCCCAGAGTGGCCCGGGGGATTAGCGGGGGGCCAGGAGCACCCCGCTCTGCTTCCCTCACTCCAGCCCCAGCTGCGTCGCACGGGGGAGGGGGTTTGGGTGAAGGAATCCCCCCGCACTCACCGGCAGCAGCAGAAGTGGAGCATCCCGGCCCCAGCCCGCTACACTCCGCCAGCTCCCAGCCGCAGGAGGTGAGTGTGGGAGCTTTCCCCAACCCCACCCGCCCCCCCACCCACACACACACCAGCAACACGGCTGGGGCCAGGGCAAGGAAAGCTGAGCAGGCTGGGGCCACGTCGCTCCGCTTCCCGCCGCATGTGAGTGCAGGGGGCGTCCTTTCCCCAACCTCCCCGCACTCACCAGCAGCGGGAAGTGGAGCAGCCCGGCCCCAGCCCGCTCTACTCCGCCAGCTCCCAGCTGCGGCACTCCGCTTCCTGACGCAGGTGAGTAAGGGAGGCATCCTTTCCCCAACCTCCCCGCACTCACCGGCGGCGGGAAGCGGAGCACCGCGGCTGGGAGGTGGCGGAGTGGAGCGGGCTGGGGCCACATTGCTCCACTTCCCACGGCTGCTGGTGTGTTCCTGTCAGGGGACGGGGTGTGTGGATAGGGGTTGGAGCAGTCAGGGAACAGGAAGCAGGGGGGTTGGGTGGGGTCCTGGGGGTGATTAGGGACAGGGGTCTCTGGAGGAGGCGGTCAGGGAACAAGGAACGGGGGGAGGGGGGGGCAAAGCAAGTTCGATATAACGCGGTCTCACCTAATACGTGGTGAGATTTTTCGTCTCCCAAGGACCGCGTTATATCGGGGTAGAGGTGTATTGTAATTTATGACTCCATCAATTTTACCAATCTCCTGTTACCAAAAATGGCCAGGCAATATATAGACACTACAAAATCATTCCCCTTCCCACCACTCCTCGCACTACCACATTTCTGCCATCTTCTCTAAAGGCCAGGTTGAATGTGTGTGTGTGTGGGGGGGGGAGCTGAGGAGGGGAGCTTTGCAGCGCATTATAAAGATCAAATAATGTGGAGTATTTAGAACCCCCACGGAGTAAAATCAAAGGGTTTTCTTAGAGCAGTGTTTCCCAAACTTGGGACGCCGCTTGTGTAGGGAAAGCCCCTAGCAGGCTGGGCCGGTTTGTTTACCTGCCCCGTCTGCAGGGTCCGCCGATCGTGGCTCCCACTGGCCGCGGTTCGCTGCTCCGGGCCAATGGGAGCTGCAGGAAGCAGCGACCAGTACATCCCTCGGCCTGCGCCACTTCCCACAGCTCCCAGTGGCCTGGAGCAGCGAACTGCGGCCACTGGGAGCCGCGATTGGCCAAACCTGCGGACGCGGCAGGTAAACAAACCGGCCCAGCCCACCAGGGGCTTTTCCTACAAAAGCGGCGTCCCAAGTTTGGGAAACACTGTCTTAGAGATTGCCTTACCAGAATCTCCTAGGCTTTCATACTAACTGGTCTCCAGCCTGAATGTCTCCAATTACCACAAGTGCAAAAGTGTTAATTAAAAAAGGGAGCTGTTATAACCACAGTTTATTTGAAATGTCTGGTTGTTTGTTTGAAAACAGAAATAGTCTTTGGAATCTGAATACTTAGACATCTATGGGAGAAGGAACTTTACAGAACCACTGGCTGAACTACATTGCAGAGAATGACATAGGGATCATTCATAATAAATTATCAGCCTGTATTCTTGTTACAAGTCTGTTTTAAAATTACAGGGCCCAGTCCAACTCCCATTGAAACCAATGAGAATATTTACCCTGACTTCAGTGGGAGTTGGATCAGGAACACAATTAATTTACAAACACTACTTAATATACTACAGTTTGAAAGGGTATGAATATATGAATCTAGATATGCAAGCATGCACTCAAAGCAATTAGTGCTAATTTTAGTTTAAATGTGCCACAGTACCTCAGGGGCACTGTATAAATTTATTAGCGAATCAAGAAATATTTTATCAGCAACTGAACCTTGCATTAATATTTAATATGAAATTTAACCTTGTCCTTCCACATTATAGAACTGTTCTTAAGAGAACTTGCACTGTAGCAGGAACACGGGGGAAACTATTTTACACTTAAAAAAAAAAAACTAGGATACATTTTAGCACATGGATACAGTTTTGTGTTCTGGTAATTGATATGTCTTCCAAAAAAAAAAATAGTGCTGTATTAATCCTTGTTCACGAAGCAGGAATGAAAATTCATCCTTTTTTTTTTAAATGAAATTACTGAGTTTTTTGATGTGTATATAAAATAAACCAGCTTTGAAGTTGATTGCTACTAGCAAAACATACATTTATTATAGATCTATTCACTTACGGAACATTGGATTTGGATGATTACATTTAAAACTCAGTTTGGCACTGACTAGCTTGACAGTTGCTATTTTCTTTGTAAGCAAGTGGTATATTCATAAATAAGAAGTTAGTTCTATTATCATTTCAGCTATTCTGAAATCCTAAGTAAATCTACCCAGCCATTCCGGAAGTACTTTAACATTTTACTTCACTGTTCTGAAATAGCAAATGTGGAGATGGCATTTTCCTTCCATGCCAGCAAAGAATTCAAAATATTGGTCAGGTACGATACAGCTGCAATGATTTTACCAAAGCAAGGATACTAAGGATAGTCCTGTAGTCTTAAAATATCACCTGCTCAAATATTTTAAAAGGACAAAGAATTTTTGCATTATTAAAAATAGAGATAGGCCCAACTTGCAAAATTTGGATCCATATTTGTATTTTGCCCCCCAAAATGTTAGGGGCATTAGAATCTGGGGTTCTGTTTCAGAATTATTTCTAATTACGTTTATTTATTTTTTAATGTGGTTTTATTCATCCTTTCATCACATCCTTCTGATGTATATTTACTCTTCAATTTTTTGTGAAGACCCAATTTAGAAAATGTATCAGCTTTTGCACTATATAATCTCTGAAAAAAAAATATCTTAAGTAATGTAACTTTGTCATGTTTTACTGAATTGGACCCAAAGGGTAGCGTTGCCAACTTTCTAACTGCAGAAAAATAAATACCCTCCCCTGAGGACCTGCCCCTTCTCTGAGGCCCTCTCCCTCCATTGCTCTCTCTCTCTCTCCCACTCTTGCTCACTTTCACCAGGTGGGGGGCACAGGGTTGGGGAGATTGAAGTGTGGGAGGGGGCTCCAGGCCAGGGCTGGGTGTGAGCTCTGGCTGGGGGTGCAGGCTAGGGATTATAGAATATGAGGGTTGGAAGGGACCTCAGGAGGTCATCTAGTCCAACCCCTTGCTCAAAGCAGGACCAATCCTCAGACAGATTTTTACTGCAGTTCCCTAAGTGGCCCCCTCAAGGATTGAACTCACAACCCTGGGTTTAGCAGGCCAATGCTCAAACCACTGAGCTATCCCTACCCCCAAAGAAAGGAGATCTGGGCTGGGGCCAAGGAGTTTGGAGCATGGGAGGGGGCTCAGAGTTGGGGCAGGGGCTGTGGTGTGGGCTCCGGGAGGGAGTTTGAGTGTGGGAGGGGGATCTGAGCTGGGGCAGGGGGTTGGGGCGGGGGGGGGGGGGGGGAGGGTTGGGGTGCAGACTCTGGGCAGTGCTGACTGATCTCAGGTGGCCTCAGCATTTTCCGGGAATGAAGGAAGTCTGCGTGGCTCCCGGGAAGTGGCAGCATATCCCTCTGGCTCCTAAGCTGAGGAATCGCCAGGGGTCTCTGCACGCTGCCCCTGCCCACAGGCACCACCCCCGCAACCCCCATTGGCCGCGGTTCCTTTGGAGCAGATATTCAACCCAGGTATTCCCCCTCCTAAGTGGTTGTCCACCTAAGAGGAAAAGACCTGTGTTCAAGTTGCTGCTTTGGTATGGGGATTTGAACCTGAGTTTTCCACATCCCACTTGAGCACTCTAACTACTAATTCCCCACCTCTCGAATATTGCCTAAATCTGCTTAATGTTTTGATATTTTGATATTGTCAGAATGAGTTGTTTCAACACTTCATTTTTTTTTATTTCAACCAAAACCATTTGCCAAAATCTACATGAGTTCACCAAATGTTCCAGTTGACCCAAATCTGCACCTTTTTTTGCGGGGGGAGGGGGGGAAGGAGGGGGAATTGTCCCAAAAATTTTGCCCAGGTCCAACTCTGACATTCCCTGACCAGGCAATAAGCTTGGCACCCATGAGTCTGTCACTCTTAGAAATGAAGTACGAAAATGTATTAGTTTTTTTTTTCCAGCTCAGATCAATGTTTAGTGAGAAGAGAAATCATAAAAAATTCAAAGCAATTTTGCATCAAGGAATAACATTTTTAAATGAATATCATTACTGAATGTCAGTTTGTTTTGCTGTAGGCATCAATCTTCAGAATAAAATATCCTTGTGGAAAGAAGAAAGAAAAGAAAGATTAAGAATGTGTTCCTGTTCTTTTCATTGACCGGTTAATGTTAAAAGGAAATAGCAGCAACATTTGTTAGAGTTACAATGGTGAAAGGAAGTTAAATAATGCTGGGCTAAGAGGAGAGCTGTGGGGTATACACAGGGGCTTAATGGTTGGAAGTTTTGGTTTCAATTTCAATTTAAGACTGAATGAATCAAATAATGTCTCATTTTACAGTGCAGTGGAATATCAGGAGGGGATCTAGAATGCAACAACAGAACTGAAGAAATCAATAGAGGCAATTAACAAGAAGTGTTTTCTGGCAATTTGAAATCTTACTTCATTTTCTGGAAGTGAAATTAAATTGATTGTTTTTTGACTTTTACTTCACCTTGCTCCATGTTACTAATATGTTATAAATCAGTAGTTCCCAAACTTGGGATGCCGCTTGTGTAGGGAAAGCCCCTGGTGGGCCGGGCTGGCTTGTTTACCTGCCGTGTCCTCAGGTCCGGCCGATCGCGGCTCCCAGTGGCCGCGGTTCACTGCTCCAGGCCCCTGGGAGCTGCTGGAAGCAGCATGGGCCGAGGGACGTACTAGCCACTGCTTCCAGCAGCTCCCATTGGCCTGGAGCAGCAAACCGCGGACAGTGGGAGCCACGATCGGTGGACCCTGTGGACGGGTCAGGTAAACAAAGTGGTCTGGCCCGCCAGGGGCTTTCCCTACACAAGAGGCATCCCAAGTTTGGGAAACACTGTTATAAATGGTTCTCAGAAACAGGGAACTGCCTCTAAACTAACTCCCCCCCCCAACTTTGCTGTTTCCCCATTTACTTTATTGCCAGGGACTTTCTCCAACCTTTTTCTTTTTCTCCCCCACCCCCTTCCTATTCATCCAAAAATTTCTATGGGCTCCTCTCTGCCTCAATATACAATCTTACCTCTCATGGCAGAAGTGTCTTCTCCTCCTCAGTGGCTGCTATCCAGAACAGCCTTCTGGCACATTTCTATCATATTTGAAATTTCTGTATGAAATATCTTATCAGAACTTGTCCTGCCAGTAACCACACCCTAAAAATGCTTGGGGGGAAAAAAAGAGTTGGACCTTACACTTTGTTATAATGGTCAGCTGACTTGGACTATGTTACACCACCTAGAGGAAACAAGATCTGGAGTCAAAGGCCCTGTGACATTTTAAATCAAGGAGCCTCTCAGCTGAACTCAACTGATACTTATAAAGAGAGAGAGAGAGTGTGTGTGTGTTTTTCATGTAGGCAGGACCCAAGCCATGCAGGTTTCTTTACATCAAAGGCATAACTTTGAACTGCACCAGAAATGAAAAGAAAGCTTGTATAGTTCCCATTACAATTTGTCAGTTAATATTGTGTAAGGCCAGGTCTACTCTAGGACATTTTAGAAAAAAGTCCATCAATGGTAGTAGTGGTTTTTCATACATTCCAAGATCAGAAGAGACCACTGTGCTCATGCTAGATGATCTCCTGTATAACCCAGTCCATAAAACTTCCCCAAAATAATTCCTAGGACATATATTTTAGAAAAAAAAACATTCAATCTTGATTTAAAAAATCAGTGAAGGAGAATCCACCATGACTCTTGGTAAATTGTTCTAATTACTCTCATTGTTAAATATTTACACCTTATTTCCAGTCTGAATCTGTCCAGCTTGAACTTCCAACCATTGGCTAATGTTATCCCTTTCTCTCCTAGACTGAAAAGCCTATTATTAAATATTTGTTTCCCATGTAGATATTTATAGACTCTAATCAAGTCCCTCTTAATCCTATCTTTGTTAGTTAAATAGATTGAGCTCCTTGAGTCTACCATTATAAGGCATATTTTCTAATCCTTTAATCATTCTTGTGGTTCTTCTCTGAATACTCTCCAATTTATCAACATCCTTCTTGAACTGTGGGCACCAGAATTGGACACAGTATTCCAGCAGCAGTCACAGCATTGCCAAATACAGAGGTAAATAACCTCTCTACTCCTTCTCCAGATTCCCTTGGTTTTGCTTGTATTCCAGAATCACATTAGCTCATTTTGGTCACAGTATCACACTGGGAGCTCATGCACAGCTGATTATCCACCACAACCCTCAAATCTTTTTCAGAGTCACTGCTTCCCAGGATAGAGTCCCCCATTCTGTAAGTAACACCTCAATTCTTTGTTCTCAGATGTATACATTTACATTCAGCCATATTAAAACGTATCTTCTTTGCTTGCATCCAGTTTACCAAGCAATCCACATTGCTCTCAAGCAGTGATCTGTCCTCTTCATTATTACCACTCCCCCTATTTTTGTGTCAACTGCAAACTTTATCAGTGATGATTGTGGGTTTTCTTCTAGGTCATTGATAAAAATGTTAAATAGCATAGGGCCAAGAGGTGAGTACTGAGAGACTTCACTGGAAACACCCACTCCATTGTTCCCCATTTAGTTACATTTTGAGACCTATCAGTTAGCCGGTTTTTAATCCATTTAATGTGTGCCATGTTATTTTATATAGATCGAGTTTTTTTAATCAGTGTCACGTTGTACCACGTGAAACATCTTACATAATTCTAAGTATATTTTATCAACATTATTACCTTTATCAACCAAACTTGTAATCTCTTCCAAAATGATATCATGTTAGTCCGTCAGGATCTATTTTCCATAAACTCATGTTGATTTGCATTAATAGCATTACCTTACTTTAATTCTCTATTAATTGAGTCCTGTTTCAGACACTCCATTATCTTGCCTGGGATCGGTGTCAGACTGATAGGCTTATAATTACCACAGCCATCCATTTCCCTTTTTTTAAAATTGGCACATTAGCTTTCTTCCAATTTTCTGAAACTTCCCCCGTGATCCAAGTCTCATTGAAAATCCACATTAATGGCCCAACAAGCTCCACAGCCAGTTCTTATACAACTCTTGGCATGTAAGTTATCTGAACATGCTGATTTTAAAAATTGTTAGCTGTTGTTTAACATCTTCCTGAGATTCTAGTGGGATGGAAAGAGTGTTGTCACCATGTTATGAGACTATACCATTTGTCCCCCTTCACCCCCACAATTCAGAACAAATATTTATTGAACTCTTCTGCCCCTTCTGCATTATTATTAATAATTCTATCATTTTTGTCTAGTAATGTACCAATAACATTGTCAGGATTTTTTTTGGTTCCTAATATATTTTAAAAAAAAAACTTATTGTCTTACACTCTGCTGGCCATAGATTTCTCCGGGTTTCCCTTTGCTTCCCTTATCAATTTTATACAATCCTTAACTTCTGATTTATATTCATTATTATCAAATCCTTTCTTCCGTTTGTAAAATATTATTTTTCAATGTACAGCTGCCTGCACTTCCCCTCTAAACGAGGTCAGTTTTTTAACAACAATTGTGGCTTTGGGGGTTTCTCATAAGGTGTGCTTAAATCATTCCCAATTATCATTCACACTTTTCTGATTAAGTTCTTCCTCACATATGATTTTACTGTTGTCAGCTTTGTGAAACTGGCTTTATTAAAGCACCAGTTCTACATATATATATTACTGATCTGGACTTTATTCTGCTTGCACATTATAAATCTGATCAAGTCATGATCACTTGTAACTAATCTACCATGAATTTTTAATTCTGTAATCAGTTCCTCTTTATTTGTTAGGAAAACATCTAATAGAAAATTCCCTCCTATTGGCTGCAACATTTTTTCAGTTAGGAAATTGCCATCTATAATCTTTAGAAATTCCAAGGATGTTTTAATATTGTCATATGTTACTCAAATTGAAGGCCCCGTGATCATGCAGCTTCCTCCCCCCCCCCCCCGACATTATACGTAGGTGCGTAAGGAGGCAGTCTTCCTATTTCCTAATATTGTTGGATGATCTGTAGCAGTACCCCATCTTGTGCTTTATCTATTCAGATATTGATTCATAAACATTTAAGATGATTTTCAGTGATTCAGGAACAGGTAATGCCATTTCTGATATAGTGTCACTCCCTCTTCCCTTTTGCCCACTTAATCTTTCTTAAATAAGTTATAACCATTGATTTTAACTTTCCAATTGTGTGAATTATCCCACCAGGTTTCAGTGATACCAGCTAGTTAAAATTTATGCTCATAAATGAGCAATTTCTATTCCTGTTGTTTGTTACCCAGGCTCCTAGCATTGGTGTATAGGCAATTCAGTGATTTTGTCTCTCCTTCTCCTTTAGTTCCTTGATTGATTTTGTTCTCAAGATCTCAATTCTGTGCTGAGCATTCATATATTCCCTCTTTTTCCTCTCCGATTTCACTATTAGTTTAACACCCCCCCCCCCCCCGGATTACTCTACCCAGCCTGTCTCTGGGGAGATTGGTCCACTCTGTAATTGTAGAGGAAGCTGTGTATTTTGGATGGCCTCCACCTCAGTAGAAGGGGGCACCAACATTCCACAAAACCCAAACCCTCTACACCACTAATCTTACCTGGTGGGAACCTTAGAATAGATAACGCTCTGGGAGTCCTGGTCTAGTAGCTTCTGTCATGCTTCCCATTGTATCAATTAATTAAACCTGCTGATGAGCAGGTTTAACTAGCTTAGTGGTAGAAACATCAGAAGTCACCAGAACCACTATAGTCAGAGCAAGAAGCGGCTCCCACATTTGAGGTTCTATGTAGCTAACTAGGTGTCCTGGAGCCTTTTCTACATAGGGTTTCCACTACTTTGGCAGAATCATAGAATATCAGGGTTGGAAGGGAGTTCAGGAGGTCATCTAGTCCAACCCCCTGCTCAAAGCAGGACCTAAACCCCAACTAAATCATCCCAGCCAGAGCTTTGTCAAGCCTGACCTTAAAAACCTCTAAGGAAGGAGATTCCACTACCTCCCTAGGTAACCCCTTTCAGTGCTAACTGGTGTTAGTACTGACTGTTTTTTTTCCTCATGTGGATACGGCCCACTTAGAGTAGTTGCACTTTGCACCAGTTGTAGCTTCTATCTGCACCAACCAGAGGTGAAAGTAAGCCGGTATGGTCTGGTACGGCATACTGGTAAGAAAGTGGCCACCGTACCAGCAGGGCCGCTGATGGGGGGTGGGCAAAAGGGGCAGCTGCCAGGGCTCCAGTGATTTAAAAGGGTCCCTGGCTCATGGCAGTGGCTGGAGCCCCGGCCCTTTAAATCGCTGCTGGAGCCCCAGGGGCTCCCAGCCACTGTCGCCACTACCCCAGGACTCAGGCAGTGATTTAAAGGCCCCGGGGCTCCCAGCCACTGCCGCTAGCCCAGGGCTCTGGTGGCGATTTAAAGGGCCTGGGGCTCCCAGCTGCCGCTACCGTGCCAGCAGCCAGAGCCCTGGACCCTTTAAATTGCTGATGGAGCCAAAGGTGGCGTGGGCCAGGCAGCACTGAAGGGCTGGCTGTGGGAGTCTGGCTCCAGTTCTGCCTGAGGACTTGCCCCTTCCATGAGGCCCAGAACTGCCCCCCCACCCAGGACTCCGGTAAGTCCATTAAGTTACTTTCACCCCTGGCACCAGCGGTAACTTCTGATTGTCATCATCACTAGCCTCATGCAGACAATGAAGTATTCTAAGGTACAAAGGCACAGGTTATTCAGGCGACGTCCAGATCTCTGCTGGAACCTGAAGCCCTGTTAATACAGCACTGGGACCGTCTCCCAGTAAGTGCCACTATGAAAGCAGGGAGGGCTGCTTGCTATGTCATCCATAACTGCAGGAATATGTTCGCAAGAAAGTGGAATTGGAGTCATGCAGTTTTCCCTGCCTCCATTTCTCTTTGTTTCTGACCCTTATCATACCATCCTAGGCTAATCTGTTACTTTCTCCATGTCCATCCCACATATAGTGGGAAATACTGTTATGCTGTGCGTGTGTTTGTGTGGATAGCACATTCTATTTCTTCTTAGTCTTACCACATTTTTTTGTTCTGAAATACATAAAAATACATGTGTGACGGTGAGAAGATACAGTATTCAACAATATAGCATTTTTTATCTAGCATGCAAAGCTTTCAAGTATGTTTTAATAAAATATTTTGACACTATATTAAAAATGTAGGCTAATGTGTGGGTGCATATTTAAGTGTACATTAATAACCAGAAGTAATTGAAACTATATATGTTCAATATGGGTGGTTTAATATTACTATGAGAATCATCTCTGTTGTACTTGCTGACTTTTTAAATAGATATCTTTATCATAATTGGCTTCTTTATTCATTTTACATTTGTTACTTTCTTTCTTTGTTTCTTTCTTTTTTTTTTTTTAAGGAAACCAAAGGTGAGGAATAAAAGAGGAATGGGTATTGCCTGCACACGCTAGAATATAAATGGTGCAAAGTTTGTTTTGCCTATCACATTCCATAATGAAAGGGCTGCTGGAGAGGAGAATTCACACCTCAGAGGTTAATAGTTTGGTTTACACCTTTGCTGTTGCTATTGTTTGGCAACAGTCCTTTTTATGTAGGGTCAGGTTAACAGGGCAATAGCAACAGGTTTGAAAATGAACAGATGAGGAAAGCATCAAATGAAAAACACAAACTCTTTGCATAATTTGGTGAATTGTGCCTTGTGTGTTTCACTTAGACATTTACAAACTTTCTTCTGTATGTTGCCCCAGCAACAGTCTATGGGGTTAACAGGCCACACAGGGAGACTAGACATTGTGATGTCAGTGCCACAAAAGGAATAGTGCGGCAATAGGTTCTGATAAAATTTTAGTTACAGAAATGTTCCTAAAAGATCTTTGGGTATAAGTAATAAAGCCAAGGAAAATATATATATAAAAAAATATTTGAGGAACCCTACTGTAAAAAGTGGGACAGTACATACCTGCATGCTCACAACTTTTGATCCACACTTAAATTTAAAAAATCAGTTTGTCAGACATTTAAGATTAATGGTGGATCTAAATTTTACAGGTTGCAGTATTTTGTATTCTCTCTGCTCTAAACTGAATATTCTTACACATCTTTAAGATTATTTTTTCAAGATATATTTTTCTTCTTTTGTTGCCCTAAGTCCACTTGTCTGTGTTTTTTTTTATTTGCTTTTCTTTCCGTTCTGTTTGTATTGTTTTCAACCTGTTATAAGACTTCTTTGGTTTTGATTTGTTTTTATTATCATTAGTTAACCATATAGCCTTTGGCACAGCCAAGGACCTGGGATCACTGTTCTCCTTTTTCTTATTTGCACATGACCTATTGTCTAAAAGTGGCAACAACAGATCAGGAAACGGATCTATCAACTCAGATCCAATATCCTTTGCTTTCTCTTAGAGGGCCTTATTCTGGTGTAGTACCTGCTTGCTCCATGCCTAGTCTCATTATTGTCATGGAGCAAGCAGGTACTACACCATAATAAGGGTATAAGGATAGGATCCTTAAAAAAATACCTGTTCACCTGCAATTGTTGGGAGCTTATTCTATTTATTTTTAATTCCCTTAGACTATATTAAGGTATTTGAGTAATGAACACTATGCTTAAGGTGGGGTGTGGTTTCTCTCATACCTCCCTGGCCCCCACATCCCAACCACCACAATTGCTTTTAGGCTGAAATTTTCAATATTCTGTTTTAGCTACAAAGCTGACAAGTTTATACGTCAATTGCACTGAAGACAGCTTTTTCTTCTTACTGTTGTTGTTAGACAGCATCTGTTAAAACATATTGGATCAGATTCATCTGATGGTGGTGATAAAGCTTTACATAGCACCTTTCATCTCAAAGGATTCCAGAACCCTTCACATTACAGGAGTTACTTGATCTGCTTCCTGTAGCGAAATGGAGTAGTGCACAGCAATAGTATTAGTTTACAATTTGTTTTGCTAATTAGTAAGGTATAGTTACCTTACACAACAGTTTAGGAAGTGAATAAGACTATCACATCCAATTAAAAGTGTAGAGGGAATGTAATTGCAATGCTACTTGCAGTGACTTAAGACTGTGAATACCAATCTCTGGACAGACTGTTAAAAACCAGGGCACAAACCCATTATCAAGCGTAAGCTCCTCAGGCAGTATAACAGCCTAACGATGGAGTCACTGACAGGTCCCTTGGGTCCTCTGATCTATCTTGCCACTCGTGAGTTTATCTTTGTGATAGATGGTCCCTTACACTAAGGCTTGGTCTACACTAAACCCCCAAATCGAACTAAGGTACGCAACTTCAGCTACGTGAATAACGTAGCTGAAGTCGACGTACCTTAGTTCGAACTTACCGCCGTCCAGACCCGGCAGGCAGGCTCCCCCGTCGACTCCGTGTACTCCTCTCGGCGAGCAGGATTACCGGAGTCGACGGGGAGCACTTCTGAGTTCGATTTATCGCGTCCAGACTAGACGCGATAAATCGAACCCAGAAGTTCGATTGCCTGCCGCCGAACCAGCGCGGTAAGTATAGACAAGCCCTAAGAATCATAGGCGTGCACACGGGGCATGCCCAGGCACGCCCTGACCTCTGGGAAGGCTGCCCCCGCCCCCTCCCCCTGGAGCCTCCCGGGAGAGGAGGCTGCGGCGGCTGCAGGCGGAAAAAAAATAGGGGGTGCTCAGCACCCACTGGGATGACCAGCTGTTGGCAGCTTGTGGGTGCCTCCTCAGCTGAGCTCTTTCCTAGGGGCAGCCTGCACGCAGCTGCGATCAGCTGTTTGCTGGGCAGGCTCCCTGTTCCGGCAGGGGCTGAGTGAGTCACACACACACACACACACACACACACACACACACACACACACACACACACAAAGCCTTAGGGTTAGGTGTGGGCGGGCGGGAGCGCGGCGCTATCAGCAGCAGCACAGCCAGCCCCTGCTTACCTAGGGCCACCCTGCAGCTCTTGGGCTGATGGCCATCACATCCACCTGTACGGCTGCTCCCTGCCAGCCAGGCGCGACTCCAGCCACAGCAGGCATCAGGTGACCCAAGGAAGCCCAGCTAGGCTAGGGCTGGGTGCAGAGGTAGATTAGGGGGAGGAGAAGCAGCTCCAGATACCGGCAGGAGCCATGGGGGTGGGGTGAGGTGAGGTGGGGGGGGAGAGGAGTCGAGCTGGAGTGAGGGAGGAGAAGCCCCGGTCCGGGCTGGAGCCATGTGGCGGGAAGGAGTGGGAGTGGAGGAGAAGCCCGGACCCCGGCAGGAGCCACGGGGGGGAGGGGGGAAGAGAAGCCTGAACCCCGGCAGGAGCCATGCTGGAGGGGGGAAGGGAGGAGGAGAAGCCCTGGGCCCCTGCAGGAGTTGCACTGGGGGGTGAGGGGAAGAGGGGGAGAAGAGCCGAGGTCAGGCAGGGGAGAAGTCCCAGATCCCGGCAGGAGCTGCACTGGGGGGGTGGGGGGAGGAAGGGGGAGAGGAGCCACACTGGGGCAGGGAGGAGAAGCCCTAGACCCTGGCAGAAGATGTGGGGCTGAAGTCCCCAGCTCAGGAGCCCCAGCCACCCTAGTGGCAAAAGTTGCAGTGCTGAAGCCCTGACCCCACTCTGTGTGCAGCTGGCCTGAGCCCCTCTCTCTCCCACCCCCTGTAGAGCTGGCTCTTACTCTCAGGTTGTGGAGAAATTCAGCCCAAATCTACCCACCTTGGTATCTCCATTTCCCCCACCATCACACAGCCATGAATGGATTTAGCTTAGGAGGAGGGTCAGTATTGGCCCCATTTGGCAGGTGGGATCTAGGGCACACAGAGGTGAAGTGATTTTCCCAAGGCTAAGCAGAGAGTCTGTGGCAGAGCAGAGAATCAAACCCAGAACGCCTGAGTCCTGTGCCTTAACCACTAGGCAACCTTCCCACCCAAGGAGAGGGAACCTCCTCTGCCACTTTGAGTGTGTGGGTGGGAGCAGCTACTAGACAGAGCTGCCAGGATGTGGGGAGGGGGGTTGGATAGTTGGGGGTGTCCTCGGGGGTGATTAGAGGGTGGGCGTCTCTGGAGGGGGTGGTCAGGGGACAAGGAGCAGGGGGATTGGATGGTTTGGGGGTTTGGGGGGGCCTGTCAGGGTGTGGGGTGTGTGGAGAGGGGTTGGGGCAGTCAGGGGACAGGGAGCGGGGGGGTTGAATGGGTTGGGGGTTCTGGGGGGGCTGTTGGGGCAGGGGTGTGGAAAGGGGTCAGGGCAGGCAGGGAGCAGGGGGAGTTGGATGGGTTGGGAGTTCTGGGGGTCCTGTCAGGGGGCGGGGAGCAGTTGGATAGGTGTGGGAGTCCCAGGGGTCTGTCTGGGGGCGGGGGTGTGGATAAGGGTCCGGGCAGTCAAGGGACAGGTAGGGGGTAGGGTCCTAGGGAGGCAGTTACAGTGGGGGGGATTTCAGGAGGGGGAAGTCAGGGGACAAGGAGCGGGGGGGTTGGAGGTTCTGAGGGGGGCATTCAGGGGGCAGGAAGTGGGAGGGAGTGGATGGGGAAGGGCTAGGGCGGGACTCCCTGGTGCACACCCTAATGAAATGTGCTGCACACGCCTATGCTAAGAATTACAACAATATTCAGGTTACTCCCAATCCCAAAGAACCAGTTAATTACCCTGGATCAGTTGCACCTTAGATCTCACATCAAAGATAATGTTTGTAGCCAATCCAATAAAAAACTATATAAGGATTTCTTAAATAAGAAAAGGAAACAAGGGCGTTATTTACAAGGTTAAAGCAGGTGAATATATATATACAAATGAGTTACAAATAAAGTTTCAAAATGTAATAGAAGCTTCCATAATAAGCAAGATCTATATGTAATTTAGGGCTAACCCAGGCTAAGCAGCTGGGGATCTCTTGCGTATGCCTAGGACACATTGCCCCATGGAGTCCAAGTGGCACAGAGATACAGTTCCTTCTTGTTAGGGGTTTTTATCTCCCTCTTCCCTTGTGCTCTGAGCTGCAAACTCAGCTGCTGGGAGGAATCCACTTGCTTCCTCATCTGCAAGGGGGTGGAGGGCAGAACAATGCAATGCCTTTGTCCTCTTTATTATCCCACAATGGTCCATCTGGTGTCGATGGACTCTTCCAGGATGTAATACCTCCTATTGGAGATCAGCACTTCATGCTAGTTAATGTCTCTCCCTTGTCTGGTGATTTACACAGTCACACTACAACCACTCAAATATTACCTTACAGTATGGGATATAGATGTTATAAGTAAGATTAACGGATGTAGCAACTCCCAAGCATTCAATAGAGTCTAAACATTAAACATACTTTTAATTCTAATATCTATGTTAATGCTACTAACCCACAGGTGAGCCAGACTGATTCCAATTATGTATTTGTAAGTGTTTAGCTGAGCCACAGGAACTTTGGCATGAGCTAGTACCTGGTGTGCCAGCATCAGAGTAATAATTCAAAAGATATTTTGGCCAGGACATCAGAGTTAAATACTCCTTTAAAAATACTTGGGGATATTTATTAATCAGAAATGGTTGGGACTCTGCTTTAGTATATCACTGAAAGATGGCAACTCTGCCAGCACAGTTTCCTCTAATTATTTGCTTGATCATTGGTCCAAGCATCGACCCAGATGGAAGAGATCCACATGCTGAATTACCACACCTACATGCTGCAGCATCTAGATATTTGTAAAGGCTCCGCATCCAAACAGGGATCAGGTTTTACCTTACATAGCCTATGACCAGACTGACCAAATGTCCCGGTAGGTCATTTACAGGCAAAAAACCCACCTCATTTAATTATTTTTATCAGGTTTGGCATGGCGGGGCTGGGCCAAATTTCAGTGGGTGGCACTGTGAGCTGGCAGGCGGAGGTTGCAGCACTGCTTAGGTTTGGACTGGCCACCTCTTTGTCATGACAACAAATCTCCCTGAAATTAATTTGAAAATGTTGGTCAATATGCTTATGACTTCTGAGATCACAGACCAACATGGCTTCATTGTAGATATATATAATTGTTAGGCTGATCTCAGACTTTTAAAACTAAGTTCATAGGTCAGCTCAGTCCAGAGTACCTTACCCACATAAGGAACCACTGGCAAGGGCGAATGGAAAGGCCAAAACCAGTGCTTTGTTTTTGGATGTGGGTAAAAAGTTGTTGAAACGTGAATGACTGTTTTACAGATTATTGTGAAGATTAATTTTTTACAAATAGAATCCATAACTGTTCTAATAAGGCCAGGACTCTCCAGTTATAATCCTATTCTAGCTGTCTTTATTATCAAGTATGTTAATTTCTGGAATGAAAACTAATAAATGTCACTACAAGTGCCAAAATGACTATTTTTAATTGAATGAACGTAGTGTCTGTAAAAGTGAGACTGTTAGTGTTGGTAAAAGACAGCCACAGTGGGCATGCTCATATGAGATACACTTTCTTATGTCTCCAGTTATACACAAACCCTGGCCTACAAAACTGCCTCTGTTCCAATCCTGGGACTCTCATAAGTAGATTGCACAGTGTGCATGGTGGTTTCATGATATAGGGAATTTGCTGAGAGCACAAACCCATTTCCTTTTTTGACAAAGAGTACGAAAGATCTGAAGCCAGGATACTGGAGGAAAAAGTTTTGCTTTATTTTCTTTGACTGCTTTTATTTTCCTCCAGAAAACTGTTGTGAAAGCTGTTTAATGTGCAGGAGGAACTTGCTACAACATATGCACTGATACATACAGATGGACTGCACTCAAAAATAATCTGTGATCTCATTATTTCAGAGCTCATGCTAGGAGACCGATGCAGAGAGCAATATAAGGAGTGCAATTTCATGAGGATTGTTAGTGGGTTGCAGGCCTCATCAAAAACAAGCTGGCAGTATTAGCAATCAACACACTTCACAATTGTTTCATACCAGAAAGGTCAGTGAGGTTGTCCATCCTGACGTCTGTAGTGAAAGCTCGGGTATATTTTACTCAAAGGAACGGTGTTTGGTGACAGACTTCACTGCCAATCAGCACTCTCCATTAGTTTTAAATAAAACCTACATAAGGAATAGACTGGGTGAACATCTCTGGGGAGATTCAATTTGCTGAGTAGGCTGCTGACTCAACATTCTTGGAGCAGCTGCAAGTTTGTGGCGAAAGCAACCAGCAGATAAGCAATCACACAATGCAAGTCTCTGCTTCCAGATGGTTCTTGAGTTGTTAGGGAGGATATTAATTATTATGTTTCTCTGTGAAAAATGTAAAACGCATGGTTTCTGAAATTCCATGGGGTGAAGGACAAGTCCCATTAGTCCTGATGTCATACCATAGTGTACATTTGTCCTCATTTTCAGATGAGCTGAATGCTGGCAGTCACTGCTGAAATCAATGGAAGCTGAGTGTTCAACATCTCTGAAAATCAGGCCATTGTCTGTATTATGTATTACTGTGAGAGCGTATAACCTGTCCCATGTTTCTTAATCATTTTAATCTCCATTCTTTTTCTTCTTTCCTTTTTTTTTTTTTTGAATTTGGAGGTCCCTATTTCTCTTTGTGCTACTAGGGGGTGCAATCAAACAATGGGTTTTTAATATGGCTAAATATAAATATACACATTTTAGGAACAAAGAATGTAGGTAATATTTACAGGGTGAGGGACTCTACCCTGGGAAGCAGAAGGGGTGTGTGCTTTAGTGGGTAGAGTCTTCTGTTCTTTTTCCCACAAGCCTAACCCCTTCTGCCCCTTCCCCTCCAACCTGTCCCATTCCAGTTTCTTCCCCAGTGCTGGCTTCTTCACCCAGGTATGTTTTCCTCACCCACATAATCCCCATCCACACTCCTCAGACTTCAGATCCCAGTCTCTTTGCCTGGTAAGTCCCAGTCTCATCCCTCCAGACTTTCCACCATTGTTCCAGTCTCCCATCTGCTCCCACTCCTAGTTGGCTTAACCAGACATTCCAAGTCACCCCCAACCTTGTGGCTCTTTGTTCCCTGTGTCCTTGCCCAGTCAGTCCCAGTTCCCTCCCCAAATTCCCTATCTATCATTCTTCATCCCCACTGACTCCTGGTCCGAGTTTCCTTTTCCAGGTTTTTCATCCATTCCTACTATCCTCACTTCCCCGATTCCTTGTCCCAGTGTTTTTGCCTAGCCAGACCAATTCTTCCTTCGCACCTCAGTTCCTGGGCCTATCTGTCTTCCCTTCCCACCACATTCTTCTCCCATCCCACAGTTTCCAATTCCCAGTCTCCTTGCCCTGCCAGTCCCAGTTTCCTCTCTGGTTCTTAAGCCCTGCCACCCACTGGTTGCCCTCCTCACTGTATCCCTCACTCCAGTTGAGTTAATTGGTTTCTTCCTCCATGCTGCTGGGTTGCCAGCTGAGGTTTGTGTCAGGAGTGGTCTGTCTGCTGAGACAGGCTACCTGCTCTCAGTCCCAGTGACTGGCTCAGCCCCAGCCAGGACTAGCCATGGTCCTGGAAAGTCCTTCTGAGCCCCTGGAGTGCTGGGCTGCAGGAAGTAAGCTCCTCTACTGTGTGTGAGGATGGTACATGCACAGTCTGCTCGGCACTAGGAGCTGTGAGAGTATGGAGAATGCTCAGTGATGACAGATTCTTTGGAGATTTTAGCTGTTATGCTCTACTGGATAACTGTGATTTTTTTTTTTCAGAGGCTTATAACTTTGACAAATTTTGGCAGGTTTTCAGAGTGTGGCAAAGACCATATCTCCAATAGAAAGGCTACTACCTGCCAAATTTCAGATCCCTGCTCTAAGGAATTTTTTGACATTGGAAAAAACATATTTTTTTCCTTGACTTGTTCTCAGAATGGCTGAATTGTTTGGACTAAAATTTTCCAGAAATATTTGGGCTGAGGCAGCATGGAAAAATTCAGCCCAAACAGTTAGTTTGGCAAAGCTATGAGCAACTGAAACCTGGGTCTTAAAATGGGGCAAGTGTCAGGCAACCTAAATAATTGGTGGAGCTATGACTTCACAGAATAGTGACTTCATAAAATATCAGGGTTGGAAGGGACCTCAGGAGGTCATCTAGTCCAACCCCCTGCTCAAAGCAGGACCAATCCCCAGACAGATTTTTCCCCAGGTCCCTAAATGGCCCCCTCAAGGATTGAACTTACAACCCTGGGTTTGAGCAGGCCAATGCTATCCCTCCTCCAAACCCCACCTCTAATAAAGAACTTGTGTCCTCACTACAGGAAGGGACACTTTGTCTTGCACAAATGAGCTCACAGTGTGATCTGGTCATTTGCATGTTAATGGAACTTTCCTTCCAGAGAGGTGCTAAATAAAATCTTTAGTAATGCAAAGAGAAAAGGCAGTCTGAAAACATGCAAAGAGTTTTGAGTGCTGGAAGAAAAACATGCCAGCTAAAGATATACTTTGTTTCAAATCCCATTAAAATTTATTTAATCACATGGGAAGGAACAGTAAAGGGGAGAGGGGTCTCGTATCACTCATAGGAAAGTCAGTATATTAAGTCATTATTTTGTAAAAAGGGAGAAAGGAAATAGTAATTATTCTATAAAACTGTGCCTCCAATTTGGAGGATGTCTTAATCAAACTGTATATGTGCTTTGACACCACTATTAAGGAAATAATGCTTTCTATTGAAGCCATAACATTTTTGTGAATGAGATACCTCAAAGGTATTATGAGCTTAATCCTGTTAGGTTCTTGTTGTCCTCACATCCATTGACTTCAGTGAGAGTCTGTGATGCTTAGAACCTTACAGGCAGGAGCACCATTTAGGGAGGGTGGGGGAGGGCTCTACCCCCTCCTCCCCAAGATTCATAGGGGGAGTTTACTCACCCTAGCCCCAGACAGAGTTCTTAACTGCAACAACTTGAGTGTGATATGTGATGAGTTCAGAAACTGGGAGCAGCACAGCCTTTGGGGCAGGAAGTTTGTTTATAAACAGAGGCAGGGTAATTAAGATAACAAAAGGCCTATCATTAAAGTAAATTAAGGATCATTAGATGATCCTGAAAGCATTGCCAGGCACTTCAGTTAAAAGATAGGAAACAAAGAATAGGAATAAAAGGTGAGAATGGAGAGAGGTAAGTAGTGGTGTCCCTCAGGGGTCTGTACTGGGACCAGTACTATTCAACATATTCATAAATGATCTGGAAAAAGGGATACATAGTGAGGTGGTAACATTTGCATATGATAAAAAACTACTCAAGATAGTTAAGTCTAAAGCAGACTGCGAAGAGTTACACAGGGATCTCACAAAACTGGATGACTGGGCAACACAATGGTAGAAGAAATTCATTGTTGATAAATGCAAAGTAATGCACATGGCAAAATATAATCCCAACTATACATACAAAATGATAGGATCTAAATTAGCTGAACCCATCAATAAAGAAATCTTGGAGTCATGGATAGTTCTCTGAAAACATCTGCTCAATGTGAAGTGGCAAGCAAAAAAGCAAACAGAATGTTGGGAATCATTAGGAAAGGGATAGATAATAAGAGAAAAATATCATATTGCCTCTATATAAGTCCACGGTACGCCAACATATTGAATTGTGTGTGCCGGTTTGGTCACCCCATCTCAATACATTAGATTTGGAAAAGGTATAAAGAAGGGCAACAGACATGTTTAAGGGTATGGAACAGATTCCATATGAGGAGAGATTAACAAGACTGGGACTTTTCAGCTTGGAAAATAGATGACTAAGGTGAGATATGATAGAGGTCTATAAAATCATGAATGGTATAGAAAAATGTAATAAGGAAATGTTATTTACTCCTTCACATAACACAAGAACTAGGGGCACCCAATGAAATGAATAGGCAGCAGATTTAAAACAAACAAAAAAAGTATTTCTTCACAGTCAACCTGTGGAACTCTTTGCCAGGGGATGTTGTGAAGGCCAAAACTATAGCAGGGTTTCAATAAGAACTAGATAATTTCATGGAGGATAGGTCCAGCAATGGATGTTCACCAGAGTGGGCAGAGATCCAACACCATGTTCTGCCTGTCCCTCGCCTCTGTTTGCTAGAAGCTGGGAGTGGGCAACAAGACAACTTGATGATTGTCTGTTCTGTTCATTCCCTCTAAAGCACCTGGCATTGGCCACTGTTGGAAGACAGGATTCTGGGCTAGATGGACCAATGGTCTTACCCAGTATTGCCATTATGATGTTTTTATATAGAACCCACATATGTCTGCTCCCAGCTCTAACCCACAAGAGCCTGCTGTCCTCCCAGAGCTGGGATAGAACCCAGGAGTCCTAACAGAGTTAGTAATAAACTAAGAATATACATTAAAATTTTAAACCTAACTAGTGTCCCTTAAGTGACTTGCCACAAGATGTCAGAACATATTGTTGTTAGACCTGAATGGGTCTTATATTTATTTAATTTTCTTTCTTTCTTTCTTTCTTTCTTTCTTTCTTTCTTTCTTTCTTTCTTTCTTTCTTTCTTCTGTCAGCTAATTGCTTAGTTATCTGCCAAAAAACTAGAGTTTTCAAGTGCCTAAGTAGCCCCAGGAATCATGGTTAAAGTTGCCCTCTCCCCCCCCGCCCCCCAATCTGAAATGGTGCCCCTGCTTACAGCTCAATCCCAGTATCTGAACATAGGGTCAGATTGCCCTATGCCATAACAAAATGAAGTGGCTAGATTCCCTTCTGTTTCAGCAGCTTTCAACTTGAGGCTCCCCTTAGAATTTTCCCTAGGCCAATCCATCAGAGAGACAGGGTTTGAAAATAGATGAATCAAAGGTAAACCATTAGACATTGTGGCAGAGGGAAGCAGGAGCTGTGAAATAATGGGTTTCTTTGGGAGGGAGGTGTCTTTCCTATGTAACTAAATTCTGTGGTCACTTGAAATCACTTTCTGCAATACCCATAACAGGTGCACAATATTTAACTCTTTGTTTTTTGTTTCCCTGATGTTAAGTTCCAAACATCACTTCTTTTGTTGTATCTAATCTGAGCTGGGTATGCCTGTTGTATCTTGAGGAACATGATGACTGGTGTTCTCAAACGGAACAAGTGTGTGTGTGTGTGTGTGTGTGTGTGTGTGTATATATATATAGGATGTGGACATTGAGAAGGCACCAGGCTTTCATCAAAACCAGTGCCAAAAAGATCTTGCAAACACTGTTTTGCCAAAAGAGGGTAAAAAAGCCATAAAGTTATAGGGCTGTGTTGCAGGTCTCAAGATGATATTTTGGAATGAAAAAAAGGGAAACAGTCTTTTAAATAGAAGAATTTTTAACATAACAATTATAAAATATAAACAAATAGTGGGAAAAAACCATGAATTTTTATGATATTGAACAGTGTATTACTAAGGTTGTTATACAATCCATGTAGCTAGAAGCCTCCATTTTGGTTTGACACCTCTCAGACTAAAGTCAGTGGCAAAAATCTCATGGATTTAAAGGCAAGAGGATCAGCCCTTAATGAGTAGGTCATAGTTCAAACCTGTACTGCCAAACCATCAGCATTTTCATATATGATCCATTCTCCATTTTACCTTTTTTCATCAGTCTTTTTGTTTTCTACATACCATTCTCTCAACCTGCTTCACCTTGATTTTTAATGTGTGTGTGACAGGTCTATTATTTTTAGTTCTTTGTAGTACCATCACTTTAAATTTTAAACCAAATACTTTACATTTAGCCACATGAAACAATGCAGCTGTATTTCTGTTTCTGAGACTTAACTGTTAATAGAAATAACACTATTTTTAATACAAACCATTATCATTTTCATTATCAAGGGAGGAGAAACTGCTTTTGTAGTTGGCTAGCCATTCACAGTTTTTGTTTAATCCTGAGCTGATGGTGTCAAATTTGCAAATGAACTGAAGCTCAGCAGTTTCTCTTTGAAGTCTTGTCCTGAAGTTTTTTTGCTGCAGGATGGCTACCTTTAAATCTGCTATTGTGTGTCCCAGGAGACTGAAGTGTTCTCCTACAGGTTTTTGTATATTGCCATTCCTAATATCTGACTTGTGTCCATTTATTCTTTTACGTAGGGACTGTCCAGTTTGGCGGATGTACATAGCAGAGGGGCATTGGTGGCACATGATGGTGTATATTACATTTGTGGACGTGCAGGTGAATGAACCGGTGATGTTGTGGCTGACCTGGTTAGGTCCTGTGGTGGTGTCACTGGTGTAGATATGCGGACAGAGTTGGCATCAAGGTTTGTTGCATAGATTGGTTCCTGAGTTAGAGTTACTATGGTGCGGTGTGTGGATGCTGGTGAGAATATGCTTAAGGTTGGCGGGTTGTCTGTGGGTGAGGACTGGCCTGACTCCCAAGGTCTGTGAAAGTGAGGGATCACTGTCCTGGATGGGTTGTAGATCACTGATGATGCATTGGAGAGGTTTTAGCTGAGGACTAGTATCAGAGGGGTAGCCGTGTTAGTCTGAATCTGTAAAAAGCAACAGAGGGTCCTGTGGCACCTTAGAGACTAACAGAAGTATTGGGAGCACAAGCTTTCGAGGGTAAGAACCTCACTTCTTCAGATGCAAGACTTGCATCTGAAGAAGTGAGGTTCTTACCCACGAAAGCTTATGCTCCCAATACTTCTGTTAGTCTCTAAGGTGCCACAGGACCCTCTGTAACTGAGGACTGTAGGTGATGGCCAGTGGAGTTCTGTTGGTAGCTAACGTCATTAATGTTTGTGAGATCCTCAGACAATACAACACTGGGGTTCGTAGAAGTACCTATCTAGATATATTTGTTACATATATCACAGATTGATAGCTGTCTTCCAGTGTTTAATTTATAATGAAAGAGATGCTGGGGCTCAAGCAATTAGGTGCCAAGGCTCCAGCAATTTTTTTATTACTTTCATAACTGATGCAGAAATCCCAAAGATGCTGGGGCTATGAACTCCCAGACCTAAGGTGCCGGGGCTCAACCCTGGCAAGCCCTGGCACAAATTATGCACTTCTGTCTTCCCTTTGAGCTAGCGGTGTTGTCGCCTGTTGAACACTTAGTTGTCCTCAGTGAACTTGATCTTTTTAATGTTGCAATGTTATTTTCATTGTTGTAAATGAAAGGAGCAGTCTGATCTGTGCAGACAATTTTGTCTTAGTCACTGATCTCTTATTCATGAATATGCAGATTTTCTATTTCCCTAGACATACTGGTCATGACTTTTCTGATGGAAGGTAAAAACTGAATCAAGTAATTTCACAATCTCTTAAAATACAGTAGAACTGGTAGGCAGTAGGCTATGTGTTAATATCACATGCACTTGATGCTTGTGCCTGTTTAAAGTTTGTGGGAGTTCTATATTAGCAACATAGAAGAAAGGTCATGTTCTTATTTAAGAGTTTTGCTACTAATGCACTAATATCAGCCCTAGAACATACATGACCAAGAGCAGCATGGATCCTCCTTAGATAGCAGTGTGAAACACTACTCAAATTTACCGTTTTGTTTCCAACAGGCCATTGCAGTAGCCCAGGAATCACTGGACCCTAGAGACATTCTGACCATATTCCCTTTCTCCTGGTTTTGTCCCCTGTATTTGGGGTAGTTCTTATGCCACCCAGGATTACCCACTACAGAGGGATAATTTTCAGATATTTTCAAAATAACTTTCTCTGGGGAGTGTGATATTACTCTCTGGTTAGTACAGGGTAACTTTCTAATGTGCCTAGGAGGAGTTTAAATACCTTTGTTTGCTTTACTGTAAAGCAGAATTAAAAATGTAAAGAATGTCCTCTCTGTTTATGGTAAAAACGTAAACTGAAACAGGGCTTCCCATAGCTAGAATGCAAAGTGTGGATTTCTGCAGGCAAATTTCATGGAGGTAAAGGAAAACACTTGTTCTTCTCTGATTATATCCCTCTTTATGAGGGATGATTTCCTGGCAGAGGCACACTCACTCCCTATAACAATAGCCAGTGGATATTGTCTCCTGTCATGTGACTGAGACCAGACATCATTTCGTCATATAACCGGGGCAGGAAAATAAAGCACTACTGGGTAATATCTTTATTTCCTGACAGTGGGTTTTGGGGCTGGCGTATGGGACCAAACTTCACATCCCTTACTGACCCTGAGTAGTTATTACACAAAAGAGTAGTGCTAGTGAATACTGGTCAGTTACATAATTGAATCCATAGATTGCTGGAATTAAGTAATCCGTCATAGCTGGCTCAGTCATACTAATTTGCAAATCCCTGCACCCAGGACATGTAATAGTCTAGTTAACAGGAGATAGTTCCTTGCCACACTGAACTGGGATACATTTATCTAGCTGAGACAGAGAGAATACTAGTAGAGTCCTTTGTCAGTCTTTACTCCCTATTTCAAATTATTAACATCAAATATATTTATACTATTTATACACTATGGATGAAATCCTGGCCCCATTAAAGAGAATAGGAATTTTGCCATTGACTTCAATGGAACCAGGATCTCACCCTCAGTGTATTTTTTCAGGAGCAAAGTGTGAAAATTTCCAGCAAGCATATGCGATATGCATTTGTTTGCCAAGCACTGCTGTTTCCCTCCTCAGTCACAGTTATGACAGAGGATTTTTGCTTAAACAGAAAAAAAAAAAAAAAAAAAAGTGTAGAGAGTCCCAGGAACAAATGTCTTTTGAAAAGCCCACTTGAGCTTAAGCATGCTATAGAGCAGCGGGGGGGCGGGGGGGGGGGGGTCACAACTGAGAGCCAATCTGCTGACCCAGTTCCCCTGCCCCAACCGATTGGGAGGTGCAGGATCTGATGAAGGGGTCACCCCATGTCCTGCCATGCCTGAACACTTATATCACCACACACAAGCCACAGAGCTCTGTTCATTCCCTGCAGTCCACTCAAGAGATCTTCCTCATCCCCATTGAATGAGGTGGAGTGGATATTTTTGCTTATAAAGGGAAAAAAAATCTAATAGATTTCTAAGTTTTTCATTGTCTCCCTACTGTGGCACACATGCCATTAATACAGAGTTTACCATAGACAAAAAGAGAGATTTTTTTGTGGGAGCCTCTTTTTTAAACCACTGAAAACATATCACTGCTTTATTAATAGTGTTTTTTGCATGAGAAGGCCAGCTCTGAAGTTTAGCAGGTTTACATTTTTCTTGATATTTACTAAGAAACTGAAAGGAATGCCACAACTTTTCATATATTTCATAACCTACAAAATCCACCTGCTGGATACTCAAAACTCCTGATATTACAATTTTGATATAGACAAGATGGCCCTGAAAAAACAAGCAAAAACTTTGTTGTGAAAATCAAAGACAGTTAATGAGGCCGTAATGGTACTTGCTGATAAAGAAGTCTTAGCAAGCAAGCTTTACTAATATTTCTGGAAGGAAATTAGCCTATGGGAAAGTGCGTGGAAAAACAAATGCTGTTGTTAGTACATATATTCATTATTTTCAAAGTTTGCCTTATTTGCCCTTGACCAAACTTTGCAGGTGTTACTGCTGCTGCTTTCTAGATAGGATGAAATATTGATGTTTAGATATAAAATTAAGTATAATTGTCTACATCATGCTGTTAAATGATCTGCAAATGAAAATTAGTCATGAATCTGGTTTATTACTGTCAGTGTCTGGAGTAATGCATACATATTGGAGAGGAAGACATTTACTGAAAATATATGAAGGTCCAATTGTCTACAGTAAATCACAAAAACATACAACACAACAAAATACATGTAATAAAATACACAGAAATGGCATAATACCATATGTATGCTGTATCCCTGTTAAAGATATATGCAAAGTACACTATGTGATGCTACTATAGGGTGGGTTTGAAACTGTGTGTGACAACATTATTGTGTAAAATTTTACATCCGGGAAATAAGATTTGCATTTAGTTCTGAAACTGCTTGTTCTCATTTCGTGACAATGAGTTCCATACTCTAGGCCCATCTCCTGTGAAAAGTTCTGTCTTCTTCACTGACAAGCCTCTCTGTGGTGTTGGTTTTTTTTGGTGTCGATAGCCATGGCAGCAAAAAAACATCTGGACAGCTAATACCATTCAGAAATCCACACCCTCTGCTCTTCATCCAAGGGTGACACCAGCAAGGCATTGAGGAAACTGAGTGTGGTACTGTTTAAAGATGTAAAGATCTTGTACTGAGTATTATCTGCATTTTCCTGACATTTCAACTTGTATTGCCTCACCAGCTTTCCCAAACGGTTCATATAGATGTTGGATAATAGGGGGTGGAACTGAGAACAGTGTGATGGGTAAGGGGTGAAGTTTGCTCCAGAGTAACAGAAAGTGACATTGCAAATGGGGGCCTTTTTAAAAAAAAGACTGGTGCAGAAGTTGTAATTCATCCATGCTGTGATACAATGCTTGATCCTGGTTGGTGAGATGGGAAGGTGCTGCTTTTCTTCTCTCAAGGAAAAAGGGGAAGTAGGTGACGTGTTTCTTCCTTGGTTAGAGCCATATCTTGCAACCTATGAAAGCCCAAGTTGGGTTGCATCATGTGACACAGATTCACAATGAGACACACACACAAAATGTATCCATGCAGGAAATTTACATTAGATCTGGTTGAATAACGACAATTATTTTCCATGGGAAATATTTAAATATATATATATATTTAATTTCCCACTACATTGTTTTTGACAAAAACAATCTGGTTTTGGCAAACAGTTTTCAATAAAAATTCAGTTTTCTGCTTAAAAAAAAGGAAAATTAACAAAAATAAGTCTTTGAAAGATAAAAGGAATATTTTATCCAAAACTGAAGAAAAAAATCAAAATTTCTCACTAAAAATTTATTGTACTCCCCAAAACAACAATTTAACTTGAAACATTTTTGGGTCTCATTTTTTGATGAAAAAGAGAATTTTTATCAAAATGAAAATTTTAAACACATTGTTTTGGTTGAAAAAAACAATTTTCTTTAAAAACAAAAAACATGTTGAAATGGGAAAAATGTAACCAGCTTTGCTTAAAATGCTGTGGGATTCATTCCTTTATTCTTTCTCTAAACCTTTTATGATAACTCTTTTGTGATTTTTTTTTAGTACTTATAGCAATAAAAGAGAAAAACCAGTTTCATATTGAATGTTTTGGGAATTTGGTGTCTAAAATTAGAGCCATTTCTTGAAATGAAGGGCTTAGATATGTTTAGGTCTTTCAAGTCCTGAGGCCCAGGAAGTGCAGCTGCTGAGCTTGTTCCTAGTGCTAGAGGAGGCACTCCTCACTCTTGACTCCTGGTGGAGGGAGAATTTATATCCATATACTGGTATGGCGCAGATCAACAGGTGACACTGTTACAAGCTTTCCACATCATTTTTCTTAGCAAGTTTTAGTCTTGGGAAGACATGATGTGATGCTGTTAGATTTTGGTTCTACGAGATTCTGGATAGAATGAGTTGTGTGAGCGGTATTGTTTGCTCTCAGCCTTGTCTCTGATTACAGTCAATACTTGAAGCAGAGTTGCAGAGGAAGCAGTAATAGTTGGGTTGCAGCTTCTTGATATTTTTAGTCTTCAGGTTAAGTGGAATAAATATCCAGTATTTACATTTACAGCTTGCGGGATTACATTTGTGGTACTTGCTGCAAAGTAAAACAGGTCAAAGCAATATGACTGGGTAGCTATTCAGTATTCTAAAGAAGGCAGGTACAAGATAACAAAAATGCATGAAAAGAAGGTATACGGCTAAATTTCACAGGAGAATGAAACAATGCATCAGGACGGAAATTCTTTCCTGGATGTTAGAAGGAAAGGGGTGGGGATAAGGAGTTTTGAAGGTTGGGTTCTTTCTTCTGTGCTGGAGCTTGCCCTATCTTCCCATGGCTTTCTCCTGGTCACTTTGATATTCACTGTTCCCTGTGCAAGTAAACGTAGCCAAGGGTGAAACGCTTGCTCTCCCTTTGCACAGAAAGGGTTTGTTTTCCTCTTCTCCCTCTAGCAGCAGTTTTCTCCTTCCTGATCTGGAAATGTGGATTTTGGTCCAAAACCCCAGATGACAATTTGTGTTCAGGTTCTATTTTCAATTCATCCCCCAACTACAAGGTGGTTAAAACGTCCAAGTCTAGCTTCTGTCTAGTTAGTGTATTGTGTTTGACCATGAATTCAGGACACTCATACAGGATTAATTCTTTTTTAAGCAGAGCTCCAGAGGTTTGCTGTACACTCTAACACTTTGTGCACTACATTGAGCACTGCTTGAGTGCTCAGGTTACAGTTGGTGGGACACAGTTATATTATTCCTCCAATCACTTACAAACACAAAAATACAATTCTGTAGTTTTCTGTTCCTAGTTCTCATGCAAAGCACCATCATTATTATAGTCTTGCAGACCTTCTGCCCTAGTCAGAGCTTGTTCTTACTATGGGCATTTCAGAAGATTGCTTGTCATCTTATACCTGCCATATTGTTAAGGAGGTCTGGGTTTCCTCAGAATTACTATGATTCAAAGGCATTTTATTATCAACTGTTTTCTTCGTGGTTTTGTTCAACTGTTTCCCTTGCTTATTTTCAGTTCTGGTGTTTGACTCACCAAGAATGGAAGGCAGAAAGTATTTTTCTTGCTGGTTCTGGCTTTTGTCTGTTTTACTCCCAAGGTACATCCAAAGTTCCTGTGAAATCAGTTTGATCTTTTTTGCCATCAGATCTTCATTTGCACTCTTGAATCCCTCAATATTTTAACACTTTTTCAGTTGTCTCTTTTGTAAATCTAACAGTTTCTTTCTTGAACCTTCAGGAGTTTTCTCAAACACTTTTTTCAGTCTGTAGCTGCTTGAAGTCTTGATGCGGCTTTGTCAAAGCACCTTTCACCACCTTCATTTTGACTTCTTGCAGTTTCCTCTAATGCTGTTCTCCAAATATATATATTTTGTGCATTATTCTTTGGCACAAAATATATTCTAGATCAGTGGTTTTCAATCTGGGGGCCCACTAACTATGTCTAAGATTTCCAAAGGGGTCTGCACCTCCATTTCAAGTTTTTTTAGGGGGTCCACAAATGAACAAAGTTTGAAAACCACTGTTCTAGATAATACTGTTGGAATGCATGAGAGATCACTTTCTCCTCTTCTGATTCTACTGCTTTCAGGGCACTGCAGTTCCTACAGGCTGGAAGCTGTCTTCCAGGTATGTAAATGTGTTCAGTGTCCCCCAAGTCAATGTTGTTTTCTTGTGCAGCCATTGCCTAACCAACTTAAAATTCTCACACATTGGCTATATGTCTCCCTCATACATGGTGGATGAATTTTCTTTTCCCTGTATTATGTTGGAATTGGTTCATTTGGTCACGAATTATTGTGCCAATAACCGGTCTTTCCCCTTTCCATGTTTATAGAATTCAATTTCAAATACTGGGCAAACTGATTATCTTTCACAGTGTTGAGACCCATTCTTGCATCTTGAGATTTGGCCTGTAGGCTATGCAAGTTTGAAAGCCTTTTTAATAAACACAACTTGTACATAGTTTTCCATGCCTATGGCATATAATGACATTACTTCTATAGCCTGTCTAATGTCCAAAAGATTATTTGGCATAATCTGTATCACTTACATTGAAGTAAGGTATAGCTGAAGAGCAACCTGTTATTTTGGATTCCCAATTTCAATTTCAGTCAGTAGATACTGTTTTAATCTGTTTGCTTACTCCATTACTGAGCAACTGTGTCAACCTTGTGGATAAGGAACATTAGGAAAGTAGATAAAACAAATGTCATGTACCTATTTGAAATGTGTTTTGTATAATTGTTGTTTTTAATTGTGGCTTTTTACTGTTTTTCAGACACTTTGCTTATTTTTTTCCTCTTTATATTTGTGCTTCTTTTTACAGTATATGACTTTCCTGCTAAGGCAGAAAAAATGAATTGCATTAGCTGGATTGTTTGTTTTTGGGGGAGAGGGAGAGGAAAACGGTTTGCATAAGACTAGAAAATTGAGGGCACAAACACTTGAAGTAACAAGATTACATTACATTTTTCACAAGAGTAGAGTTGACATCCCTGGTTTCTTAGCCAAATTCCAATTTGGATCTATTAAAATTCCCCCTGTGGTTACTGTTGGAAATGCTACTTTTCATTTCCTCTCCAGAAACCTTGACTAGCATTACTAGGACAGAATAGCTACTGTCCCACCTCACAGGCTGTTACATTTTAGTTTCAGATGAATGATTCCGACAATGAAGTCACAAAAACCAACACAGGTCCCATCCATTACTACAGTTGTCTACTATTCTAATTATAGTGAAAAATCGTGGTAAACTCAGATACCATGGAGAGGTGGCTGTATAGTACATAGTACATACAATACAAAGTAATTGCGGGGCCTTTAGAACAAAAGATTATATTTTATATACATATACATATACATTTCATTACATTTGGCTTAATATAAACTATGGCTACAATTTTCAAATGTGGGTGCCTAAAAATAGGCATCTGAATCTATATTTAGGTTTTTAAATAAGTGGGCTGATTTTTCAGAAGTGATGAGTATCCTCAGCTCCCATTGAGCTTTGATACAATTTAATATTCCCTAATTAGTTTTCATGCACTGCAAAAGGAATTATATTAGTTGGAGAAACACATGAAAGAAATTAACCAATATGATGTTCTGAAACTAATGCAGCAGTATAATATAATTCCAGAAACAAGAAAAAGGACATCTTTGAAACCTTTTAAAAATAATTTTAGAATTTGAATTTTTTGTCAAAATTAGCAAGAAATACTTAGCATCGGAAAATGCAGAAAGTAGTAAAGAAAAAGTGTAGATCAAAAATGGAACATCTGATTTGCTCTAAAGATGTAGAGGTTAATTAAATAGATAACTCCATTATCTAGTAGAAAATGGGAGTCTGGAGAGAGCAGAGTGCTGAGATGATCTGCCTTAAGCATCCTGTTGCTGTTCTTTGACATCCGAAGAAGTGGGCTGTAGCCCACGAAAGCTTATGCTCAAATAAATTTATTAGTCTCTAAGGTGCCACAAGTACTCCTGTTCTTTTTGCGGATACAAACTAACACAGCTGCTACTCTGAAATTTGACATAAATGTAGCTTTTAAAATGTCAGCAGTTATTTCGTAGTTACAGAGAATCACAGCAGTCATGAATATGTGTATCACTGTAGTTAAGTCTGAATCCTATAGGAAGGAGAAATAGCATTCTGCAGTGAGAAATGGAAAATGGCATCTGTTTAACTATGGCTGTTTGAGTAGCATTGAAGAGTTCAGGCAAACACTGAGGGAGCAGACTGTCTTAATGATCTTAAGGGATGTGCCCTCTAAAGAAACATGTTCTTCCCAGTTCTAAAGCTATTTCTAGATTTAGAGTTGTAATTTATACAGCAGCCAAAGAAAGACCCCAATGAGAAAATCATTTTTAGGGATATTTTTAAATTTAGGGTTAGGTCATGCATAAGTTTTCTGGCACGGACCAAGTGAAAATGAAGCATGCAGGCTTTTGCTTGCAATTGAATTATTTTGTGAACTGTCTTTTCGGCCTTGCCTCAATGACAGTTATAGAATTATAAAAAAATGTTGGTCTGGAAGGGACCTTAAGAGGTTGTCTAAGCTCTAGTCCATCCCATATTCCCCCATGCTGAGGCTGGACCAAGTATACCTAGCCTATCCCTGCCAGGTGTTTGTCTAACCTATTCTTAAAAACCTCCAATGACACAGATTCCACAACCTCCCTTGGAAGCCCTTTCCAATACTTAACTATCCTATAGTTAGAAAGCTTTCCTAATAGCTAACCCAGGGGTCGGCAACCTCTGGCACGCGGCTCGCCAGGATAAGCACCCTGGCGGGCCGGGCCAGTTTATTTACCTGCTGACACAGCAGGTTTGGCCGATCACGGCCCCCACTGGCCGCGGTTTGCTGTCCCAGGCCAATAGGGGCAGCGGGAAGCGGTGCAGGCGAGGTATGTGCTGGCGGCTAAATCTCCCTTCCTGCAAATTACGCCGATTCCTCTTTTCCTATGCTCAGTGCACATGGAGAACAACTGATCACTGTCCTCTTTTTAACAACCCTCAACATATTTGAAGAATTAACAAGTCTTCAGTCTTCTTTTCTTAAGACTAACCATGCCCTGTTTTCTAATCTTTCCACATAGATTAGCTTCTCGAAGTGCTTACGAACTGATTGTTTAATAATTTGTTCCGGTATATTTCCAGGTATCAAATTTATGCTCCTTGTTGTAGAATTTCCCAAGTCCTCTTAGTTTCCCTTCTAAATGATAAGTACTATGTTTGCCTTTCTCCAGTCCTTCGGACCTCACCTGTCCTCCATGAGTTCTTGAAGATAATAGCTAATGGTTCCAAGATTGCTTCAGCTAGTTTCCTAAGTCCCCTGGAGGTGAATTTTGCCATTTTAAGTATGACTTATTTCTCAGTCACCCTCTCAAATGCTTTCCACATGCTACCTTCAGCACACCTAGTCACGGTCACTTGAATGTATTACTGCCAACTGAGGAAAATATTGTGTGTGTAAGAACTAGAGCTGATCAAAATTTGGAATATTTATCCGGCAGGAAATTGACACTTCAACACTTGTTTCCAGCCCAGAAGAAAAAAAAATTGAAATTTTGAAAGTACAGATTCTGAAAAAAAGCAATTCAGAAATGTTCAAACATTTTGTTTCAGAATTTTTGTTCTAAATGAAATGTTTCAAACATTAAACATGACATTGCATGTCTATTGCCTCATGGGAGTTGTAGTTTGGGCCCTCATGGTTTCATAAGATAAGAGTTCTCTGAAGGACAAAATCTATCAATATGCAATGTGGACCCAATTGATCAAACTGCATGGATCATCAGGGAGCCATATGATTCTGGGTACATCCTAGAAGACATGTGCTTGGTCTTAGGAGAAATAGGTGTATGAACTACAACTACGCAATCTTCTAGGAAAATGCAGGGATTTTGTTTTTATTTATTTGAACTAATTCAAAGCAAAATATTTCAGGTTAATTCACTTAAATAAAATATTCTAATTTGAGTTGTCTCACCCAGTACAAAATATTTGATTTTGATTTTCCTGACCAAAACTTGAAAAAAATGGCAAAATTTGAAATTCCCCATGGAAAATTTTAATATTGTGGAAACTGTGTTTTCTGTCTTTGTTCCTTTTCAGACAGAGAATTCCTGCTCAGCTTGAGTTATAACTTAGGGTAAATTCTCTTCTGGGGTAGAAATCTCCCCTCAGGATGGTAACACGTACTGGTGACCATGGCAGTAACTGTTCTCTTATGAAGTCAAGAACTTTAGCCCAAAGCAGAAATGTTATGTAAATGCTTTCTCTATATATAAATAGTAGGGCTGTCAATTAATCACATTAACGCATGCAATTAACTCAAAAAAATCAATCACAATTAATCACAGTTTTAATCGCACTGTTAAACAATGGAATACTAATTGAAATTTATTCAACATTTTGGATGTTTTTCTACATTTTTTAATACATTGATTTCAATTACAACACAATACAAAGTGTACAGTACTCACTTTATATTATTTTTATTACAAATATTTGCACTATAACAAATGATAAACAAAAGAAATGGTATTTTTCAATTCACCTCATACAAGTACCATAAATAGTATTCTATTATTGTTTAACTGCTCGATTAATCACGCGATTAATAGCAATTAATTTTTTCAATTGCTTGACAACCCTAATAAATAGTTTTAGATAAGGTTCTAGTAGATGGTGCTCGAGAATATGTAGCAAAGTTTCTGAATTTTATAGGCTCAATAAATCTTCTTGTTGTGCACTGGGGCTTCCTGGCTGCCGCTCTTTATATTAGTTCTTATTATCATGGCAGAACCAAAAGGGTATTTTTTATTGCTTTAATTCTTCATTATGTCTGACCTGAAGCACTGAGTCACTTCAGCAATGACTCTGAGCAACATTCCATTCCCTGGTGCAGTGCAGGCAGAGATACCTATGAAAAGTGGAGCTTCTTCAGGGCCTCAGTGACAAACTATGAAGTATCTACAAGTCTGGACAAAGAATTTTGAACAAGGTGCTTCAAACAGATCCAAAAGTTAGTTCCTAGACATTCATGCCTAATATATTGTGCTGTAAAAGAACCTATAACCCTTCAATGTGATGCTAGTGAATACCAATTGGGATCAGAGTTTTCACAAAATGGTCAGCCTGTATTTGCTCCTAGGGCACTATATTCCACAGAACAAAACTGTGCTCAAATAGAGAAGGAATGCTTAGCCATTGTGGTTCATGCACCAAGCAAGTCGTACATAGATACAGAACAAAAACCTTTGGAATAAAGCTATCAGCTCCAAAATTTCTTCAAAAAATGTTAATGAAAGTTAAAAACATTGCTTGGCTGTACAATGTGTCTGGTGTTCATTGCAGATTTTTTGTCTAGGGCAGCTTTACCACAAAGGACTGTGATTGCTGAGACACTGTATTATGAAATCTTCAGCATATGCAAAAAGGGGGAGTTTCATCAGGAACTTGAACACATCAACTAAGTAGAATTCCTTCTTGTGATGGATATAGTCAAGCTGCAGATAGAGATATATCCAAACAGAGGGTTGGACTAGATGACCTCCTGAGGTCTCTTCCAACTCTAGTCTTCTATGATTCTATGCTGTTCAAGCATTCAGAATGGTCATCTGGTTAGGGATGGGAAAGGTGACATTTAATATTCATGAATAGTGGGACATATAGAAGAACTGACAGTACAAAGGCTCTATAAAGGCTACGGGGGTCACAATGCAGAAAGATGTGTCTGCTAATCCTAATCCACACACACACACAAGCCACACTGGTGCTGAAGCATGTGTACCAATGCCTGACACATCCTGTATTAACCAAACATGAGAAGTGAGGTGAAAGACGACATGAGCCAGGGACATAGCTGCAATACATTTTTAGCCAGTCTGCAAGGAGAAGCACACAAAATATCGTATCAGCCATGGAGCAAGCTAGAAATGGATTATGTACATGGCAAAACAAATTTTACCTTGTGATGGCTGATTACCATTTGGATTATTGGGAACTAGACCCCTTATATACAAGAGCAGAAACTTCTGTCAGTGACTGCTGCAAAACTCAGTCAGCCCAGCATGAAATTTCAAATGCTCATTATAATTAATGGGCCTCCGTTTTCCTATTGCAAATTTGTTGCATAGTTTTCAGCATTAGCTGAATAGAAAGATATCACATCACCATCCTTCTCCACACATCACAGCCAGTGTAATGGCAAAGCAGAAACAGGTAAAGAAACAATTAAAAAAGCATACTAATTAAAAACCCACTGTGACAGAATCCCTGGGCGATGCTCCGGAACTGCTCCCTACAAAGGAGTCCCGGATGGGGTCCTGGAGAAGCCACAGGGTCCTGCACCCACAATTCGCAGTCAGATGTGACTCTTAACCAGCCAATAAAACAGATGTTTATTAGATGACAGGAACGTGGTCTAAAACAGAGCTTGTAGGTACAGAGAACAGGACCCCTCAGCCGGGTCCATCCTGAAGGGCAGCGAGCCAGACACCCACGTCTGCACTCACTCCTCGTCCCCAGGCAGCACCAAACTAATTTACCCTCCAGCCCCTCCTCCTCTGGGCTTTGTTCCTTTCCTGGGCCAGGAGGTCACCTGATCTCTTTGTTCTCCAACACCTTTAGCTATTTCCTTACAGGCAGGAAGGGCCCCAGCCATTAGTTGCCAGAAGATAGAGTGTCGGCCATTTATGTGCACTGGCCCTTTGCTCTGCAACAATCTCACCCCCTAGAGACTTAAGAAATACATAGGGGAAACTGAGGCACCCACACTGTATTCAGAGGAAACATTAAGAACAGTCCCACTTCGTCACACCCGCAAATCCCGTTGCTCTACCAGAGAAATGCACTAACAGAAGGCCTGGGCAGCAGCCCACTACATCATCTCATTTTTCACTGCACATGGACTGCATACAACAAATGAACTTTTGAAGCCATCATTTGGGGGAAAGGTGACAAAAATTAAACAGCGGCAACAGCAAGACAAATATTGCCATAACAGATACTAAAGAGCTTCCTGAACTCCAGCTGTTAATATCAGATGTGGTAAAAGTACCAGGACAACTCCAAAGCCACAAACATCATTTCCTAACAACCAAGGAACGATTGTCCTGAAGGGATGATCTAGGTGTCTTCCCATACGTATGTGGAAGTAGGGAAGATTGTGAAGGGAGTTCACCTACTGGTGCTTCACAGAAATTGGGAGAACTGATGCAGAACATTTAGTGGCCCATAAGTCTCTGGAGGGCAACTGAGAAGAGAGGGAAGGGATTCCCAAAATAACCCCATACACAACAGTATAGTTCTTTATAACTTCAAAGATTACAGCTACTTGAAATTACTCAGTTTTTAGAGGCAATGAGACATAATAAGTGTGTCCTCTGTCTGTTTACATGTAAATAGATAATCAATATGGTACTCAAGAATATGCAGTGTAGTTCCTTCGTTTTGCAGTACTGATACAACTTGTTGTGCACTGCACATGGCTTCCAGTGTACAGCTCTTCATATTAGCTTTTAACACGCACAATATTGGAAGTGCTTTTTCAAAATTTAGATATTAGACACTAAGTAAAATCCAGCCATTAGTGTCACAGTTCAGGGCAACTGTTTCTGTATTTCCCCTCAGTGGTCTGGCATGGACACCCACTCCCAGGCCTCTGGATTCCTTACCTGTCACCTCTCTCAGGGGGAGACCAATGTCTCTCTTCTTTCTGACCGGGATATCACCAGGCAGAATAGTTCCTTGCCTGCACTCTCTCATTTCCAACAAAAGAGAATCTGCCTAAGCACTCCCCTTGCTTTCATTTCAGAGACTATTAACAGTTTAACTGCCTAGAATTAAGGTATCACACTGCTCTTTCTATGCAAACGTATGTAATATTTTTTATCTTAAGACTACAGAGAAGACATATTAAAACAATAAAAGAACCTACATGCATACTAAGGCTATGTCTACACTAACAATTTTGTTGGTATAACTTATAGTTGCTCCAGGGTGTGAAAAAAACTCACCCCAAATGACATAAGTTACACCAACAGAAGCGCTGGTTTGGACCACGCTATGTCAGCAGGAGCTGCTTTCCTGCCAACATTCTGCCACAACCGCTCATTCTGGGTGGGTTAATTATGTTGATGGGAGAGCTCTCTCCCTCAGCATAGAGCAGGAAAGCTTACAGCAGCTCAACTGCATCGGTACAGCTGTGCTACTGTGAGCTCTCTCGTATAGACATGGCTATTAAGCTAATCAGAGATCAGTCTGATGCCAGCATGAGCTCTGGCAGATGATTAGTCCTTCACACACCACAAAAGAGTCTCTTCTATGGTCACAAGTTCATAACAGCCTTAGCTGTTATGTGCACCCATGACAAGTCGAGTCCATCCTTTATACTGTTCAGGGTTCTCTGGCCTGGAGTTTTCAGGAGCAGGAAATCAGTAGATTTTTTCTCCCAGGGTGTAACTTCAAAAGAACTCACAATACCTCCTAGGAAACCCATTTCACACATTTTCCCAAACAGTTCTTTGAAGTTCCTAACATCTCCCCAAGGTTTAGATTAGTAAATTTCCTCAAAAAGTTATATACAATCCCCTGTAATACATAAACAATTGCATTTTAATACAATGGACCCCAAAGGTATTAAGTTAAACCTTTATTGAATTAAGTTTAATTAGATAAAGTTTTGTCAGGCTATTGCAGGCGATTGCCCTCTTTCCCAGTTACTGTTCATAGTCCCTCTTGAGTGAAGGGGAATTCCTTCCATGCAGGTGGTGTAGCTGTGATGGTTCAGGGAGACTGATGAAGAGGAATGGGGGTACCTTAGTCCCGCTCATGTTCTTCCCTTTAGTGCATACTTCATGCCAAGCATCTTCCCTGTGGAGCTGTTTGCATGATAATACAATACCACAAATCCAGCATACCAAATTTCCTTGGGGTGTGTGCACTACATTCCAAGGGGTCCCCTGTTTGGAAACAGGAGTGTACCCTGGGCATAGTAGATCATGCTGCACTGGCGCAATGGCAAAAAGGAGCAACTTGTGCATGAAACAGAGGGCAGGACTTTGGTTCCGTGTTTGTTTGGTTTGGTTTCATGAATGACAAAAATGAGTATTGCATTTTAAAAAGCCTAACAAAGCTTCAGTATAACAAGCACAGACAAAATACAGCTGTGTTTTACTTCTCCCGGTGTAACATAAAGTGCACCGAGTGATGTTGCTTCTCACATTTTTACTCAGTACTCATCCGGAGTCAGATCTGTAGACACTGACATGCTGATCAAGGACAAAGAATAAGATCAAACGGATTACCCTGGTTGCAGTTTTTGCACTGTATTAATAAATCCTGGTTCTTTTATGTTTGTTCATTAATTAAGAATCTGTTTATGCACCACTAGAAATCTTTAATACACCAAGGGTGCATACAAAAGCATCACTGAAGGCATAAATTGTTACTTAATAGTCTAATACGTTTGTTTAATTTTTTAATGGATGAATATTATTGGCAGTTAATAAGAACATTACCCTTCAGACTGGTTAGCTGATGATAGCTCTGATGATGCTGGCATCAAATAACTTTTCTGAAATCTTTTATTACATCTTTAATTGTTTTAGCTTTCAGTAATAAGAGCTGCCCATATAATTCATTGCCTTTTCAGAACAGAGGTCTTGTATATAAGGTGCCAACTTTTTTCCTCCCCTTCTCTCTTTACAAGCTCATTTAAAAATAGAGTTAGTTGAACTGTTTGGAGGAAGTGTGTTTTGGTGAGTCTGACATTCTACTACCTACCCGCCAGATATTATTTTTAAGAGCCAGGGCCTTCTCTAAGGCTTTTGCTGCCCTAAGCAAACCGCAAACCACAAATGCCTTCCCCTTTCAGCCCAGTTTCACTAACTGTTCTTCCTGTGTAGCCACTCACATAAAGCAGTCACTTAACACTTTTCTGCCCTAAGAGACAGTGTGTTCTACACCTCTATTAGAGCTAGCTCAGAAGGAACCATAATTTCCTCTCTGCTAAATGGCACTGAGGACAGCAAATTTAGGTTAATCCTGCTTACTATGGCAAAAATCGGAACAGTAAACACACAGCATGTTGCCCTCCTGCACACAATATATAGTAACAAATTTGTGTGTATTAAATCCATGTGGTATTATGGGGGTGGGGAGGTGGTAAGCATGAAATTTACCATAAGTGGCACACTTCTATAGCAATGGCCTTTAACATAGGCTTTCTGCTACCACAGGTGCCATAGCAGCATTAAATCTTTCTCTACAGATTTTTTCCCTGCAGAGATGGAACTAGTGGAGAGCTGTGATAGGGAAATGAAACAACTGTATAGACACTGAATCAACTGCTATTAGTGCTGGTTTGGAAGGATGGTACCTGGAGGAGAAGGCATTTCATGTGAATTACCCAAGAGCTGTGAGACTGGAATTAGGGTTTACCAAAGATCTTTAGCCTTATTTTCCATTGCTTGTAATTCCTCCAACAATGGGAGAAAAGGTGGTGCAGATTTAGTACAATTGTTTCACTTTTTTACTTTTATGTGTGTTTTATTTCCTTAGAAGGGGAGCACATGAAACAAGAAATTTATTATGGAGCTATTGCATGTCTGAATTAATGATGATTCAAGATTGTCAAATAACAGGCTCAACTGGAATTAGTTGATCACAGATTATCAATCAGAGATTAGTACATTTTACAAAATACAGAAAGAATAGATATGTTACCACCTTGGTGGTGGCGGCAGCAGCGATGATGATGATGACAATAAAGAGCTTTCTGTGTGTCTCTCCCCCACTTTATCTGGAAGAACGTGGTAGATTTCATTCCCCAACTAAGTTCCCATACTGTACTAATATCATTGTATAGGGTTTCCAAACAAAGAGCACTTTTGCCAAAAGAAACATGTTTTGATGTCATTTCTATACATTCTCAGTTTACCTGATTTGTGTGTAAAAACATGATTAACAGTTGATAGGACTAACAAGATAATATATTTCAGTGGGTCTTTCTTCCCCCATAGTTATTCTTTCCTATCTGCTGTGTATGTGTTTGTGTATATGTGTGTGTGTGTGTGTGTGTAAAATTAAGGGAATGGTTTCCCAGACAATCTGGAGTTTTATGGACATAGAGGCACCCAAGATCATTAAATACAGGCCTGGTCCACACTAACCCCCCATTTCGAACTAAGGTACACAAATTCAGCTACGTTAATAATGTAGCTGAATTCGAAGTACCTTAGTTCGAATTTACCACGGGTCCAGACGCGGCAGGCAGGCTCCCCCATCGATGCCGCGTACTCCTCTCGCCGAGCTGGATTAACGGCGTTGACGGCGAGCACTTCCGGGATCGATCCGGGATCGATTTATCGCGTCTAGACAAGACGCGATAAATCGATCCCAGAAGATCGATTGCTTACTGCCGGACCTGGAGGTAAGTGTAGACCTACCCACAGTCTGACACACGGAATTCCTGAATAGGGTTACTTATCGATCAAGGATCAGAGTTCTGGGCCTTAGAACTCAATATACTCTTCGTTAATAGCCTAAAGATTCTAAAGTATAGTGTCACGGAGTCCCCGGGCGATGCTTTGGAACTGCTCCCCACAAAGCCAGTCAGGACTTTGGGGAGCCTCCTCTCCCTCGGAGCAGACTGTCATCAGGGCAAGAAGCTCACACGACTTCACCTCCTGGGTCTGACATTGGAGCATTCAGCATATGCCCCTCCGTGCGCTTCCCACAGCGAGTCCGCCCAGGCGGGGTCCTGGGGAAGCCAGAGGGTCCTGCACGCACCCCCCACTTCGCAGTCAGACGTGACTCTCAGCCAGCCAGTAAAACAGAGGTTTATTAGATGACAGGAACACGGTCTAAAATAGAGCTTGTAGGTCCAGAGAACCAGACCCCTGAGCCGGGTCCATCCTGGGGTCCCGTGAGCCAGATACCCCCGTCTTCTGCCCTCACTCCTAGTCCCCAGCCAGCTCCAAACTGAAAACCCTGTCCAGCCCCTCCTTCTCTGCTTTGTTCCTTTCCCGGGCCAGGAGATCACCTGACCTCTTTGTTCTCCCACACCTTTAGCATCCCCTTGTAGGGGGGAAGGGCCTGGCCATTAGTTGCTAGGAGACAGAGTGTCGATCAGAAACTGAGGCACCCACACAGTATTCAGAGGAAATATTAAGAACAGATCCACTTCGTCACAAATAGTTAATACATTAATCAAATATACAGAAAGTAAAGGATGAAAAGTGTTAATGTTTGCTAACAGATTACTAACAGAGCACACACAAGTAGCACAAACTGCTTGAATTATAACAAAACAAAGGAATTAGCTTGCAGAACTCCCGGTCACATGATATTATCAAGGCCAGGAATTTAGCAGGTTCCAAACAAGGATTGGAATTTATGAATAACAAGGATAGCCAGTTATAACAGATTTTTAAAGGCATATGAAGCCTCATGCTTTTGGGCAGAAGCTAATGAGGTGTTAGAAATTTTCCTCGTAGGAGGGGTTACTTCCAACTGCCCCATAACCAGCTGGTACTACTCACTATTGATGTTAGGACACTGAACTAATAGATGAACCACTGATTTGATCCAGTATGCAACTGCCAGTGTTCATAAACGGCACTGATCTTAATGGAATATATTTAAGCATATATTGCCATATTTATAGGCTAATTAAAGCTTACATAGAAATCAGTAAGAGTACATAAAGGGTAAGCTACATAAAACTTACACCAAAGCATAACTCTTTTTAAAAAATAAAATATAAAACATACGGAATTCAGCTGGCACTCCAGAAGTTGGAACCCAAACAAAGAGAAATATTTTAGAAAGCTGTGAAAAAAATTCAAGTGCAAAGCAAAACTAACTGTTGGGTCTCTTTGTCCCTTCTTTCTGAATACAAAATTTCTGGCAATAATAAAATAGTTTTTGAAACTTATAAAGGACTTTATTCCTCCATATGTAACTTTTTCAGCCTTACTAAAAAATCACACTAATCTAGGGCCTATTAAGTCTCAGATGCCCAGGCCTTAAGGATTTGTTTTCTTAATTTCTCTTGTGTCAGAGATGGTTGTTGATGGTATACCATTTTCTAATCCTTGCCTTGCCCTTATTCTGCAGGTCCCAGAATCCCTGGTTAGCTAATATATTGTTTTAGTCTGTTGAACAGGGCTATGCTCCACTGAACTGAATGTGGGTAGGAACTCTGGAATCCTAATACTGAGTCTGTCATGAACCAACTGGACCTGATTTCCCAGTGTCTTGCTCCTTGTGTAGTAATTTACGCATGCGTAAAGTGGATTTAAAACACTACTGTTTGTTGTATACCAATTTTGTATTCATTTTCTACAGGTATAACTTAGGGCATAAGACTGTGGAGGATCAAGACCATTGTGTGGCCTTGAGCATATCACTTAAAGATAATTAAAACCATAAATCTGCTTCAGTTTCCTCCACTGTGTAAAATAGGAACATTATTTCATAGACTTTTAGGCCAGAAGGGACCATCATGATCATGTGGTCTGACCTCCCGCACATAACAGGCCACAGAACCTCTCCCAGCCACTCCTGTAATAGGCTCATAACCTCTGGCTGACTTATTCAAATCATGGTGTAAAGACTTCAAGTTACAGAAAATCCACCATTTATACTAGTTTAAACTAGCAAGTTACCCATGCCCTATGCTGTAGGGCAGTGTTTCCCAAATTTGGGATGCTGCTTGTTTAGGGAAAGCCCTTGGCAGGCCGGGCTGGTTTGTTTACCTGCCGCGTCCACAGGTCCGGCCGATCGCGACTCCCACTGTCCGCAGTTCGCTGCTCCAGGCCAATGGGAGCTGCTGGAAGCAGCGCGGGCCGAGGGTTTCTGCGAATCTGACCTTGGAGAAAATTCCTTCCCAACTCCAAATATGGTGATCAGTTATACCCTGAGCATGTCAGCAAGACCCACTAGCCAGACACCTGGGAAAGAATTATCTGTAGTAACTCAGAGCCCTGCCCATCTAGTATCCCATCTCGGGCCATTGGGGATATCTGTTAACAGCAGTCACAGATCGGCCACATGACATTATAGACAATCTCATCATACCATCGCCTCCATAAACTTACCAAGCTCAGTCTTGAAACCAGTTAGGGGTTCTTTTTGCACCCACTGCTCCCCTTGGAAGGCTGTTCTAGAACTTCACTCCTTTGATGGTTAGAAACATTCCTCTAATTTCAACCCTAAACTTGTTGGTTGCCAGTTTACATACATTTGTTCTTGTGTCAACATTAGCACTTAATGTCTCTCCCTCCCTGGTATTTATCCCTCTGATGTATTTAAAGAGAACATTCATATCTCCCTTCAGCCCTATTTTGGTTAGGCTAAACAAGCCAAGCTACTTGAGTGTCCTCTCATAAGATGGGTTTTCCATTCCCCTGATCATCCTAGTAGCTCTTCTCTGCACCTGTTACAATTTAAATTTATCTTTCTTAAACATGGGAGAAGTATCTCACAGTGGTGCTGTGGTGATTTAACAGTGGTTTTTTTTTTTAAATATAGAATTAGAGCTGATCAAAAATTTTCTGAGGGAACAGTTTGTTTCCTGAAAATGCTGGTTCAAAGAAGTCAAAACCTTTCACAGGAATATATAGATTGTCAAAATTTTCATGGGAAATTATTGAAATATTTTATTTTGATAAGGTTGAAAAGCTTCATTTAGACTTTTATAATTTGGGACAAAATCAAATGTTGATATCTCTGAATCTCCTATGGGTATGGAAATTCCATTTTTTGATCAGCTTTAATTAAAATATTACAGCATTGCATGGAGCTAACAAACAGTGAAGAAATGAAGATATGAAGGAGCATGAGATATTATCTAAATTGCCTGAATCCTACATTTGGACAAGATTGAAAACAGAGTATAGACTCTATTCCTTTGTTATGGATGTTTTTTCTACACTTTTGTTATTAAATACTCATAAACCTCTTTAAAAATCATGATTATTCTTTCTGTGCCGGTGTAACGATGCTGGTTCTGGTGGGACACAACTGAGAGTGCTAATTCAGGACAAATTGCTTAAAACAGGGCAGTTACAGCCCAAGGCTGGGGTTTCTCCACCTCTAAGGCAAACCAAACCAGCCAGACAAAAAGGACTTTGTTCTCACCCCACTAGCTAACCACAAGTCACACAAGCAATTCCCTTAGACACTCCAGTATCAGGGGGTAGCCGTGTTAGTCTGTATCTACAAAAACAACAAGGAGTCTGGTGGCACCTTAAAGACTAACAGATTTATTTGGGCATAAGCTTTCGTGAGTAAAAACCTCACTTCTTCGGATGCATAGAGTGAAACTTTCACTCTATGCATCCGAAGAAGTGAGGTTTTTACTCACGAAAGCTTATGCCCAAATAAATCTGTTAGTCTTTAAGGTGCCACCAGACTCCTTGTTGTTTTCTTAGACACTCCAGTTATCCAGTATCACCACCAGTGCCACTCGTTATGGGGACAAATGGTTATGAAAACCAATACCCTAGTAAAAGAAAAAAAAGGTTCTCTTGATCCCGAAGGACCAAGCCCCAGACCCAGGTCAATATACAAACCAGATCATACCCACAAATCATGCTGTTGCCAGTCCTTTAGAATCTAAAATCTAAAGGTTTATTCATAAAAGGAAAAAGATAGAGATGAGAGCTAGAATTGGTTAAATAGAATCAATTACATACAGTAATGGCAAAGTTCTTGGTTCAGGCTTGTAGCAGTGATGAAATAAACTGAAGGTTTAAATCAAGTCTTTGGAGTACATCCACAGCTGGGATGGGTCATTCAGTCCTTTGTGTAGAGCTTCCATTTGTAGCAAAGTCCCACCAGAGGTAAGAAGCAGGATTGAAGACCCGATGGAGATGAGGCATCAGCCTTTTATAATCTTTTCCGGGTGTAAGAACACCTCTTTGTCCTTACTGTGGAAAATTACAGCAAAATGGAGTCTGGAGTTACATGGGCCAGTCCCTGCATCCTTTTCTGAGTTGCAAGGCATATCTGCCTTCTCTCAATGGGTCAATTGTATAGCTGATGGTCCTTAATGGGCCATCAAGCAGGCTAGGCAGATCTAACACCAACTTGTCTGGGATGTCTCCCAGAAGCATAGCATAAGTTTGAAATACAGGCAGTATAGAGCCAATATTCATAACTTCAACTACAAAATTGATACACACATATAGACAACATATCATAACCAGCAAACCATAATCTTGTCTTAGACACCTCATTTGACCCTCTTTATACAAGATTTGGTGCCACAACAGGACCTTGGTTGCAACCATGTTCTATATGGGCCCAGTTCAAATCAATAATGTGACAGACAGTTTTTCATGATTGGTTTTAGAAAAGCTGATTGCCCAACCAATTTTACAATCTGGAATGTGATATATGGGCAGGAAAATTCCTGAGCTACTTACAAGCCTGGAAACATCCCTACTATCCATTTGTTGTGACCTGAATTTGCTTTTATGGACAGCTGTTTCTTACAAAAAAAACAAAACAAAACAAAAAACACATGTGCTATTATTATAGGAACTTGATAATTTGATATATTTGCTGAAAGCAAATATCTCAACATCTATCTGTCCCAAGTGCAGCATTTTAGGTAGATTGCTATTTTTCATTTCGGTATCATGCTGGCAAAATGTTAACTGAGAGGCACATTGTTATCTGATAGGCATATTGAAAGCAGTATTATTCTTTTTCAGTGAAAGTTTGTGAGCCTTCCACGTCCACCCCTTGATATCTTCATGAGAGATGCTCAAGATTGTTTAACCAACATGCATTTCTGAGCTGTGGGCTACTCATCAAATAAAAGGTATTTTAACTTTTTTTTTTTTTTTTAATTTAATCACCTGTCATGAAAAACGTGTTTGACTTGTTGTGTGTTTTATTTATTTATTTAACTTTTGACATTTCTCCTTGCTGTTCTACAACCCTCCCCTCTTTTTTCTGCTTTAGGCTTTTAACATTTTTGGTCAGGAAAACAGAATGCTTATATTCTATACTCTTTGAGGCCGGGGTACGTTTTCATTGTATGTGTGTACAACATCTATTGCACTGAGCCCTGATCCCTGATTGGTGGCCTGTGGGTACTACCACGCTATAAATAATAAAAAGGAATAAGAATGCATAGTGTCTCCTGTGACTGATGTACTCCTATATGCTGCTCCATATTTAGCTTGACGGGGCTGCTCAAGAGCTCTGCTGTAGCCTCTGAAATTGTTAGCATGAGGTATCTTAAGATCTTTGTATCAACGGTATTAGTGAGCAAGACTTCCAAAGTTTCTTAGAAATCTGGTAGTTCTGGATGTAACAGTTCCAAGCATAATTTTCATTTTAAATGCATTTGTCCACAAAGATTCAGGTAATAGTTTCCTGATTACATTTTTCATGCCCATTTCTTCTATTTAAATAATCCAAAACCAATTATTACCTCCCCAGTCCTTAGGTCCCCATAGAGCCTACCCCCCCCCCCCCCCCCCCCCGGATTTTTTCAATAATATGTGATGTCAAATACTATAATCTGACAGATAGAAATAAGGAACTCTTCCTGCTTATAAAGATACCAAAATTTGTACCGTGGGTGGAAATATTTGAAGAAGATAGCTCAAATATTTTTCCACAAGTTAGAAGCTCAAACGCTTAACTGCTGACAAAGCGAGTATATCTAATCCTGGCAAGTTTAAAATGACTTAGTTACTATGAACTTGAGCTGGTCAGGAATTAGTGGATGAAACATTTATTCACTGGAAAATGGCAGTTTGTGAAAAAAACAAAACTTTTAGCAGGAAAGGATCAGTTTAAAAAAAATTCCTGTTCAAAAAAAGAAAAAAAAATGCAAAGCTTTGAAATTATTGAAATGTCCCATTTTGATCTGTTCTAAATGAAAAGTTCTGGTTTGGGGGTTCAAAATTACTTTTTATTTTGAGTTAATTTTATAGTTAAAAATAAAAATGATTGAACTCAGAACAAAACATTTCAAAATTATTGAAACAAAATTTTTTGATTGACCTGAACTTAACCTCCCCTCTCCCGTGATTTTTGGTTCATGAAATTTTTTGAAATTTCAACAATTAGTCACAATTCTATTCGGGGAAATTTTCAAAATCTCAAAATTTTTCATGGGAGGGGAAAACTGTTTCTCTTTTAAAGGCCCGCATATAATACATTCGGTTATCATCAGTGTTAAAATAGCTAGAGCCACTACAATTTGAAAAACTGTATTTTTGTATTTCATGGCTCATTTTGTGAGTACTGCATAATACTTTAGCCAACATTTAGGACTAAGCTAAAGTCTGATTGTGGACAATTTCCAAATGTTAATAAGAGTGCTGGTGGTTACACAGACATGACTATTCTATTTAGAACACTGTTCTCACAGTACCAAATGCAGTAGGGACTTTTAGATAAAATTGAATTCTCTACATGCTTCATGATACATTTTCAAAGTACATATTTTTTTTTCATGTTTAGCAGTAGTTAAATGGGAATTGATAGTTCATACTTTTTCATTGCAAGAAACCTTGATAAAACTTCCTTAAATATCATGTAAAGAAACTACAGAAAAAACACTTAAAATGTACAACAAGTTCACCTAAACCCATGGAAATGAGATTTCATGGTTCCAAAGCTTTTGACATTTTATTCTATCCAGTTGGATAACAGGTAATTGTGACTGCCTTTGTACTACTGTATCATTTAAAGTAGAAAAATAAAATGAATCACTTGTGGAATAGATGAGAACTAATGCATAGAGTGGAAGAATGCACAGGTACTGACTCCATGGGTGCTCTGGGGCTGGAGCACCCACGAGGAAAATTTAGTGTGTGTGCTCTGCACCAACTGGCAGCCAAGCTCCCCCCCCACCTCCTCCCGTGAGTGCGCCACGTTCCCGCTCCTCCACTTACCTCCCAGCGCTTCCCGCCTTGCTGCCACCAAACAGCTGTTTGGCAGCATGCTGGATGGGAGGGGGAGGAGCGGGAATGTAGCGCGCTCAGGGGAGAAGGCGGGAAAGATGCGAGAAATTGAGGAAGGAATAGTAATAGGGGCAGGGAGAGGGTGGAGTTGGGGCAGGGACTTTGGGGAAAGGGTTGGAATGGGGGCGGGGCAGGGGCAGGAGGGGACAGGGCAGGGGTGGAGTCAGGCTGGGACAGAGGCAGAGGGGGGTCGAGCACCCACAAGCGGGAGCAGAATGGAAGAATGATCTTGTTACTAAGGCGCTGTGGTGAGACTCAGGAGATCTGAATTCAGTCCCCATCTCAGCCACACACTCCCTCTGTTACCTTAAGCAAGTCACTTAATCTCTTTGCTTCATTTTAACAGTAAAATGAGGATCATACTTCCTTTCTCCTAGTTCATTTAGGCCTGGTCTACACTAGGAGGTTATGTCAAATTTAGCAGCATTAATTCAAATTAACCCTGCACCCGTCCACACAATGAAGCTATTTATTTCGCCATAGAGGTCTCTTTAAATCGATTTCTGTACTCCTCCCCGAGGAGGGGAGTAGCGCTAAATTCAACATGGCCATGTCGAATTAGGGTTAGTGTGGACGGAATTCAATGCTAATAGCTCCGGGAGCTATCCCACAGTGCACCACTCTGTTGACGCTCTGGACAGTAGTCCGAGCTCGGATGCTCTGACCAGCCACACAGGAAAAGCCCCGGGAAAATTTGAATTCCTTTTCCTGTCTGGCCAGTTTGAATCTCATTTCCTGTTTGGACATCGTGGTGAGCTCAGCAGCACTGGCAACGATGCAGAGCTTTCCAGCAGAGGTAATCATGCAATTGCAGAATAGAAAGAGGGCCCCAGCATGGACTGATTGGGAAGTCTTGGATCTGATCGCTGTGTGGGGCGATGAGTCCGTGCTTTCGGAGCTACGATCGAAAAGACAGAATGCAAAGATCTACGAGAAGATCTCAAAAGCCATGACGGAGAGAGGATACAGCCAGGATGCAACGCAGTGCCGCGTGAAAATCAAGGAGCTGAGACAAGCGTACCAGAAGACCAAAGAGTCAAACGGACGCTCCAGATCCCAGCCCCAGACATGCCGTTTCTACGAGGCACTGCATTCCATTCTAGGTGCGGCCCCCCCCACTACCCCACCACTGTCCGTGGACTCTGACGATGGGGTATTGTCGATAGCCGCTTCCTCTGAGCTGTTCGCGGATGGGGAAGATGAGGAAGGAGATGAGGAGGACGAGGCAGTCGACAGCGCTTTCAACGCTGATTTCCGCAACAGCCAGGATCTCTTCATCACCCTCATGGAGATCCCCTACCAACCCTCGCTGGACCGTGAATCAGGGGAAGGATCAGTAGGTAAGTGTTTTAAACATTTATTTTGAATAAAATAGGCATGGTATGTTAGCAATGGGTTTTTAACAATTAGTTTGCCCTAGGCACTTAACTTTTTAGTCCTTGCCAGTGCAGCTAATGGAAAAGTCTGTTAACATGTCTGGGGATAGAGTAGAAATCCTCCTAGAACATCTCCACAAAGCTCTCCTGGAGGTAATGTGAAAGCCTTTGCATCAGGTTCCTGGGGAGAGCAGCCTTATTGCTTCCTCCATGGTAGGAAACTTTTCCGCACCAGGCTAGCAGCAGGTACTCCGGTATCATTGCCTGGCAAAGCATGGCGGCATATGGCCTTGGTGTTTACTGGCATTCACGCAGCATGTGGTCTTTCTCTGTCTCCGTAATCCTCATCAGAGTGATATCACTCGTGGTGACCTGCTTTGAATTAGGGGAATTTTAGTATGGGGCCTGTTCCTTTAAATAACTGTAACCGGCGGTTTACAGCCACGCGGTGGGGGTGGGGAGGCGAACCGTTCATTCTGAGCGCTTTGCCGGCAGCGTGCAGGGATCTTTCCCGAGCCCAGCCATGTGGTGGGGACGGGGAGGCGAACGGTTCCTGCTGCGCGGTTTGCCAGCAACATGCAGGGATCTTTCCCAGGGACAGCCGCGACAGGGGTGGGACAGGGGCAGAGTTCATGCTGGCCGGATTGCCGGCAGCAGGAACTGGCCAACGCTAGGAGCATTGCTTGGAACATGAAAGGAGGGCACTGCTGCAAATTAAGCTTTAAGCAGCCAAAAGTCTACGGCTTACCATGGCCGCCTGCTAGCAGAATTCCATTGTCCGGACCCGCTTGTGTGAGCTGTACAGCAAGACCCCAGGCACTCAATGTGAAGACAGAAAATTCGACTTTGTACTGAGTGCACATGTGATAGGTACTGTGCATGGTCTTGTTCACAGAGAAAGACTATATTCATTGTTCGCAAAAATGTATCTTTTTGAGGAATTCACTCCCTTTTTCCCATCCCACAGCTGCGAGTGTCTCCCGAGCTACCCCGGCATCCCCCTCCCAGAGGCTGGCGCAGATCAGGCGGTGAAAGAAAAGGACATGGGACGAGATGTTCTCAGAACTTATGGTCTGTTCCCGAGCCAAGGTGGCACAGCAGATCCAGTGGAGGGAGAACATGTCACAATACCAGCGATCACACAACGAACGGGAGGACAGGTGGCGGCAGGAAGACCAGCAGGCGACTCAAACGCTGCTTGGACTAATGAGGGAGCAAACGGACACACTCCGGCGCCTTGTAGATGTTCTGCAGGACCGGAGGCAAGAGGACAGAGCCCCGCTGCATTCTATCGCTAACCGCCCTCCCCCGCCACAACGTCCCATCCCCCCCTCACCCAAAGTCCTAAGAAGGTGGGGCGGCAGGGGCCGTGAAAATAGTCACTCCACCCCTGCAGACTGCTCAAGTAACAGAAGGCTCTCATTCCCAAAGATTTGATATGTCCTTTCCTTCCCTCCAAATGCACCTCACCCAAGCCCCCGTCCCAGTTTCATCCCCTAACTGTGTAGTTCTTAATAAAAAATACTTTTCTGTTAATTACTGTTTCCGTCATGTTCTTTTAGAGGACAGTGTGTTTGAAGGGTGGAAGGGGATACGTAATTGGAGAGGACAGTCACCTTTACCAGGGTACAGACATGGGGGCAGGTTCAGCAGAAGGTCACACACACGCACAGTGGTCAGTCTGGGAGGTGGTTTTCATGTTCTGTGTGGGGAGGCTACAGATCTTATGCAGCGGTCCTTAGCCTGGATGACAGAGCCACGCAGCAGGGGATCTGTAACCGCCTCCCCCGCCACAAAGTCACATAGCCCCCACACACAGAGTCCCGAAAAGGAGGGGTGGCAGGCTCTGTTGAAACAACCAGTCCACCACTGCGGACCGCTCTAGGAGAAGGAGCCTGTCATTCCTCAAGTTTAGAAGCGTCCTTTCCATCACTACACCCGCTCCCCACCACAGTCTGCATCCCAGTTTCAACCCTTTACCGCAAAATCCTTAATAAAGAAAACTGTGTTAAAGAACAAAGTTTCATTTATTTTTTATTTTTAAAGGTGTGTTGGAAGGGGGGGAAGGGGGTTGGTAACTGGAGAGGATAGTCAACATTAACTGGGTAAAGGAACGGGGGCAGGTTCAGCTTCTGTTTAAAAAAACGTAATAGTCACAGGTTACCCTGGTCACGCCGGAACCTAGCTTTCAAAGCTTCCTGGATGCACAGCACGTCCCGCTGGGCTCTTCTAATCGCCCGGGTGTCTGGTTGGGTGTAATCAGCAGCCAGACGATTTGCCTCAACCTCCCACCCCACCATAAACATCTCCCCCTTGCTCTCACAGAGATTGTGGAGCACACAGCAAGCTGCAATAACAATGGGGATATTGGTTTTGCTGAGATCAGAGCGAGTCAGTAAGCTTCTCCATCTCTCCTTCAGACGTCCAAAAGCACACTCCACCACCATTCTGCACTTGCTCAGCCAGTAGCTGAAGAATTCTTTTTCACTGTCCAGGGCACCTGTATAGGGCTTCATGAGCCAGGGCATTAGCGGGTAGGCTGGGTCCCCGAGGATCACTATAGGCATCTCCACATCCCCAACAGTTATTTTGTGGTCCGGGAAGTAAATACCTTCCTGCAGCTGTCTAAACAGACTAGAGTTCCTGAAAACGCGAGCGTCATGAACCTTGCCCAGACATCCGACGTTGATGTTGGTAAAACGTCCCCTATGGTCCACCAGTGCTTGCAGCACCATTGAAAAGTAGCCCTTTTGGTTAATGTACTGGCTGGCCTGGTGGTCCGGTCCCAGGATAGGGATGTGAGTTCCATCTATAGCCCCACGGCAGTTTGGGAATCCCATCGCAGCAAAGCCATCTATGATCACCTGCAAATTTCCCAGGGTCACTACCTTTGAAAGCAGTAGCTCAACGATTGCGTTGGCTACTTGCATCACAGCAACCCGCACAGTAGATTTGCCCGCTCCAAACTGATTCGCGGCTGACCGGTAGCTGTCGGGCGTTGCAAGCTTCCAGAGGGCTATGGCCACTCACTTCTGGACAGTCAGGGCTGCTCGCATCCGGGTGTCCTTGTGCTTCAGGGCAGGGGACAGCAACTCACAAAGTTCTAGGAAAGTTCCCTTACGCATCCAAAAGTTTTGCAGCCACTGTGATTCATCCCAGACCTGCAGCACTATGCGGTCCCACCAGTCCGTGCTTGTTTCCCAGGCCCAGAATCGCCGTTCCACGGCATCAACATGAGCCATTGCTACCATGATGTCCACGGCGCGGGGTCCCGTGCTTTGTGAGAGGTCTGTGCCCCTCTCAGACTTAATGTCCTCACCGCGCTGCCATAGCCTCCTCGCCCGATTTCTCAGCATCTGCCTCTGAAAAACCAATGTCCAATGTCGACGCTTGTCCCGTTAGTGTGGACTCACAAAGTCGAATTACTGTCCTTAGTGTGGACACACACGTTCGACTTTGTAATATTGGTTCCACAAATTCGCTTTAAGTAAAATCGAACTACTCTCGTAGTGTAGACATACCCTTAGATTGTAGGCTCTTGTGTGCAGTGATTGTTTCCTACTATGTGTACGTTCCAGCCAAGATCTGGACATCATTGTAGTAGGCAGTCTCTGTGTCACCAAAGTATAAAGAATAATGTCTTTCATTTATTTAGATTCTCTTCATTGTCCTCCTCCTCCCTTGTGCATAAGCTCGTAACAATAACTTTTCTACAAGAGTGGACTGTGAAGAAAGTAGCAAGTCTGGAAGATTTGGAAAGAAAAAAACTCTTCTAGTGAATTATTTTGTAACAAATGGAAGTAAACACCAGGGGAATAAGTTTAAAGTCAGTGTTTGAGGAAATAGCTGGGTCCACTCATTCAAACATTTGAGCCATCCTGTTCTGTAAGGTTCTTAAAATCCTACACTGCTATCAGGTGTTTGGGTATTGACTGAATGACACTGATACTAGATGGTGCCTCTGTAATATCTTACTGACAAGCAGACCAGTTTCAAGATACATTCTTTGCTGTACATAGTTCCTATTCATAACAATGAGGTAACAAGCATAGCTTTAGCCCATAACTGCCCTCTCCTGCACTTATTTCTTTCTGTCCCAGTAGGAAGTCTCCCAGAAAACTAAAGACTGCATGAAGAGTACACAGGAAGTGTGGCATCTCCACACTTCCTAGAGAATTTACTGTATATCACATCTTCCCTTTTTTTTTTTGGATCCTTTTTTAAAATTGACTTACTGAACTTAAACACTGTTAAACTAAACTATCAAACTATTACAAATACTGAATGGAATTAATTCTTCGGGTTGCTTGAAACACAACCCTAGCATATCTTGCTCAGTCTTTTGTGATATTTCAACTATTTGTCTGAGCTGCTGTACTGCAAACTCTCTTCAGGTAAAATCCTTGTCTGTAATAGTTCAGTCTCATGGTCAGTAACAGGGTCGCTCTGAATTTTTTTCGATTTGTATATCTGGTCTTACTTCAGTTGTCTTGGCCACGGTGTCAAGTATCTTGAGCAGAGTATTATGATTTCTTAGCAATATTTTGCCTTGATCAGTGATCACTAAGTATGAGAAAGGTGATTCTTCTTTGATCCCGTGGATTTCACTGGCTAGTGTCTATATCCTGCCAAATTCTCATTGGGGCTTTGTTTATTGAACTGTGGAAGTGGTCATGCTCCTTTATTGCAATATTTTGTCTAATTGTACTTTCCCAGTCTTTTCCTCACTATCACAGGCTCCTTAAAAAGAACAGGAGTACTCCGAAGAAGTGGGCTGTAGCCCACGAAAGCTTATGCTCTAATAAATTTGTTAGTCTCTAAGGTGCCACAAGTACTCCTGTTCCTTTTGCAGATACAGACTAACACGGCTGCTACTCTGAAACAGGCTCCTTAGTAATCATTCATACATCTGTTATAGAGGAATTCAGCAGGTGACTTTCCACATTGCAGCGATGTAGCTCTATAGTTGAGTACTACTAACTATAAAAAGAACAGGAGTACTTGTGGTACCTTAGAGACTAACAAATTTCTGTGAGCATAAGCTTTCGTGGGCTACAGCCCACTTCATCGGATGCATAGAATGGAACATATAGTGAGGAGATATATATACATACAGAGAACATGAAAAGGGTGGGAGTTGCCCAACCAACTCTAAGAGGCTAATTAATTAAGATGAACTGTTGTCAGCGGGAGAAAAAAAAAACTTTTGTAGTGATAATCAAGATGGCCTATTTCAGACAGTTTGACAAGTCACTAAGGTGCCACAAGTACTCCTGTTCTTTTCGTGGATACAAACTAACATGGCTGCTACTCTGAAACCCTAACTATGGGTTTTGTCTTGCATCAATTGCTTTTTGAGTAAGTTCTTCACTATACATATTCCATATTCAGCTAATCCACGGTTTTGATGATATCTGGGACTAGATGTCTCATGATGAAAATTGTACATTTTAGTAAAGTTCAGGAATTCCCTATTCTTGAACTGTGATCTGCTGTCAATTATTACTTTTCTTGGAATTCCATGACAATGCAAATACAGATTGAATGTTTCTGACAAATTTCACTGCTGTGACATCTGTAGGCTTGGTTTGATATGAGTAAGCACATATGTTTGAGGTCTCATTTCTTGGGAAACAGGATTAGGGAAATAAATGGATCATCAGGCTGGAAACAGAATGTATGTACTAGCTAAGATAAGGAGGAACATGCCGGGAACCATTTACAATGGACAAGATAAACCTGGAACTCAAAATTAGGCAGAGTAAGTTGTGCATGGACAGTGTGTGACATCATGCTGTACAGGGATTTGTTCCTACAGAGTAACCAGGTCAATCCCAATCCCTCTGCCCACCCCCTATGCTTGAATCTGATCAACTCAGCGTAGCTTTGCTGTATAATAAAAAAAAATACAGGAGTGATGAAATCTGCAGTCAAACTGAGTTCTTAGGAAACTGAGGGTGAAAAAAGTCTCAGAGAGAATCCATCAGAATCCTCCAATGTGACTACTTTTGGGAAATTGCTTAAGTAGTTCATTATAACTAGGTGATTATGTCTTCCCAAACTAAATATGTCAATTCCAGCTTTGTCCTGTGGAACTGCAAGTTATTCGTGTGGTAACACTGGTTCTTTCTGCTGAGAATCTCTGTACTTCTGAAATGTTCCACACCTGCTCACCATTTCTTTGATGTCACTATTCATCTATGGCCAGAATACAACTTCTCTAGCTCTCCTTTTTGATTGTCATTCCCAGGTGCCTTTTGTGTATTCATTCCAACATTGTTCTTTCATCACTGTGGGGATCACAATATGTATTCCCTTCAGAAGCACTCCTGAGATCAGTGAAACTTCATATTTATAGTGTGAATACGCAGGTGGGGAGTATTTTTTTGTTTTGTTTTATTTTTCCTTTACTTATCACTTGTATCACTGTTTGCAGCATTTCATCTTTAGCTGTTTCTATCCCCAGTTTATTTCACATACCTGGAGATACAGCATGTAACACTTTTATTATATTCACATGTATGTTTACTGCTTGTTCCACATCATCATGCTGTGTATTGTCAGATGGAGCATGTTTTTTGAGAGAGAGTCTGCCATTACTAAGTGGCATCTAGGTTGGACCTCCAGGATCACATCATACTTCTGTATTTTCAAAAATAGTTACTGTATCCCTGGTGATGCTTCTCCAAGTCCTTATTTGTGTATTGCAGTCAGTGGTTTGTGACCAGTTTCTACTTTGAAACTACATCCATAGAGAAAATTTTTAAAGCTTGTACATCCTTACACCAAATCTAGTCTTTTTTTCAATGTGTGTGAACGTCTTCTCTTTGGCTGTTATAGCCCTAGTTGTGTACAAGAGTGGCAAATAGTTAGTTCCATGACACTGTAATAGTACTGCTCCCAGCCCTCCTTTCAAGGTATTTGTGGAGAGTTTTTCTTTCAATGGATAAAAAAATTGCAGCACTGAAGCTGGTATCAAAAAGTGCCTTCAATGACTGAATTCTCTTACATGCTTTGACATCCAAGGCCATTGAATGAGCTTGTGGAAGAGGTGCCTTAGATGAGTTATATGGTTATGTATGAATTTGCTGACATAATTCAACATGCCTGCAGTCTTTGGAATTCCCTGTTTATCTTAAAGTCTCAGCATGTTGAGTGTTGCTTGAATCTTTGATTCATCAGGCAAGATTCCCTTGGAGGTTAATCTCTCTCCTAACTATGTTATTTCTGTTGTTTGAAATTGATATTTGGCCTTGTTCAGTTTAAGGTTTTAGCTGTCACAATTTCCAGTACTCTCCTTAATCATTCCTGATTGTACCTATTGGGCTTCAGGAAGTGGGCGGGCGTAAGCCTGCCCACTGCTAAAGGGTCCCACCCCAGCCTAAGGGGAGGATCCACAGGGCCTGAAACTCAAATAACTACGGGTGACAACTAATGTAAAAAACAGGAACAGGAGTGCGGTCACAGGGTCAAAAGAAGGGAACCTGACGGGGACACCGAGCAGAGAACCCCGGACAGCGCCCACTGCTCCTCAAAGCCGTCAAGGGAGCCAGTGGACGCCGGCCAGAGGAACTCTGCCCAGATACGTGAACGGACAGAGGATCGGAAACAGGCCCCACAGTCACAGGAACCTCCATCGGCCAACCTCCTCTCCCTGGTTTTATAGATGGCCTGTTTAGCCAGGGCCAAGAGGAAGTTGACCAGGAGGTCCCGTGACTTTGTGGGGCCACGGATAAGGAGTGCATAAATGAGAAGGTGAGGGGAAAAGTGTAACCAAAAACGTAACATAATGTCGGTGAGGAGCCGGTGTAGGGGCTGCAACCTGGCACACTCTAAGTAAACGTGAGCCAGGGTCTCCCTCACGCTGCAGAAAGGACAGGTGTCCGGGACAGGGGTAAACCGCGCCAAGTACACGTCCGTGCTCATGGCCCCATGAAGGAGCCGCCAGCTGATATCCCTGGCGGGCCTCGGGACCAGGGTGGAATAGAGGCTGGCCCACCGGGGCTTCTCACCCTCAACAGGTGGTAGAAGGTCCCGCCACTTCGTATCGGGGCGTGACACGAGGGTGAGGAAGTGAAGAGTGGAGCACGAGCGTGTATAGATGTTTCCTTGGCGTGGTCAGGAAACGAACCGGCTGCAAGTCATGCAGCCGGCTCGCGGAGAAGGGGCGGGGGGGGGGGGGGGTTGGGTTCACGGGGCAGGGGCCCGACGAAAAGGTCTGGAGGGCCAGGGGTGGAGGGTGGCCGAGGCGTGCCACCGTGCAGGACCCGGTTGAGACAAACCCGAGCTGCGGGCGGCAAAGCGGCCCTCACCTCCTGAAGTATGCGCCGGGGAGTACAAGGCCTGGAGAGCCCCATGCGCCGAGCGAGCGTCAGGGGATCCAGCCAGTCTCCCCGGTCGTAGTCCAGGGGGTCTCCGACTCTAGTGACTTCTGCCAGGACCAACCTCTGGTGCACCGTGGGGGACTCCGCCACCTGCACACGGAGCTGGGGGTTGTGTAGCAGGGGTTCCGTGAGGCGATCTGCCCCATTCCTGATTGTGGCTGGGTGGTTACCCCCACTCCTGCCAGGAAGGGCTTAAAACAGCCCTGGCAGAGGGCTGCAACTCTAAAAGCTGGGCTGATTGGTGAAGTAGCCACAGCTGGGCCATGCCCCAATCAGGCCCAGCTGGCCTGTATAAAAAGGCTGTGAGCAAGAAGCTCAACAGTCTCTCTCTGCCTTCAGAGAGAGAAGGGCCTGGCTGCAGGGAGCTAAGACAGAGTACCTGGGTGGAGCAGGGCTGGGGAGCTCCAGCCTGGAAAGCCCCAAGCTGCGGCCTAGTAGGAGGCCAAGGGGTACTGGGGGTTGCAGAGGGGCAGCCCATGGGTAGGCTAAGTCAGCATGTCTAAACCCAACCTTGCCTGTGATGAGTGGCCTATACTGCGGTCTGCCCCAGGTAGCGGGGGATAGTTGGTGACTGGCAGTGGCCTTATTCTGAGGTGAGGTAGGGATAGTGGGTGGGGGTTCCCTGGGAAGGGGAGATCCTAGTACTGAGGCGTGTACTGCCAGGGGGCAGCATCCCAGATCAAAGGGCACTGGGGTCCGGGAGGGACACGGGGCCAGAGGACAGGTGGATCACCAGCCTGCAGAGGGCGCTCTGATGGCTGGATGGAGCTAATTCCCAGAGTCACCATCAGGAGGCGCCGCAGGGGTTAGTCCACTCCTCTACACTGATATTCAAAGGAAGTCCTGCCGCACTGGGACCGCGGCCACTGGGAGCTGCGAGGGACGTACCTGTGGCTGATCAATGTAAACAAAATGTCTCGTAGCCCACCATCGGATTACCTGATGGGCCACGTGCCGAAAGTTGCTGACTCCTGCTCTATGGTAATACATCCTCTTAACAAGACTAAGCACCTCACACATGTGTAGGCCCAAGCCTGCTTGCTTCAGTGAACGCTCTCCCAACACTTTAATTGTTCTTCCATTATAGTCTTTCACAGACACTTTAGATTCTTCCACTTTTATGTGCTCCATGTATCTCTTTATTCCGGTTTCTCTTGTTACATTTACTTATGCCCCAGTGTCTAATCATGTATGCCACATAAGTGCCATTTGTGCATATTTTAATTAGCCAATCTTCTGAGTTTTCAGCCTCCTCCATTATTATGCTTAAGAATAGCTCTTCCTCTTCACTTAGGGGAATCCCCTTCTGCATTAATACATTCACTTTACTGCTTTCTTTGCACATTTTAGCATAATGGTTGGGCTTTTTACAGTTTTTACACATTCACCTGAATGCTGGGTATTTCCTTTACTTATGCTGGTTGCCACATCACTGGCATGGTTTCCTGCTTTCCATGTTTCTGTCCTTGCCAATGTAATTTCTGTGAACTTTTCCCTTGCTAGCTCAGCTGTAGTACTCACAGTTGTGCTCTGTGCCTTCCCTAGGATTTTTATCTGTGTTTCATTATGTTCTGCGGCTTGGCATATACATATTGCCATATCTAGTGTCAGATCTCTTTTTCTTGGTAATCATTCATGGACATTTCCTTAGTAATCATTCAGGGACACCCTATCACAATCTGTTTTTTAATGAGAGAGTCTGTTAACATTTCATATTCACGGGACTGATTTTTTTTTCAGTGTGTGACCAACTCCTCTGTTTCTCTACATTCTATGTTCTCATCCTGAACATAGGTCTCTCATAAATAAATTTTTTTCCAGAGACACAATGATCCTCAAACTTTTTCTTTTTCTCCAAAGTTTTCCTCTCTTTCCCCACCACCATCTACATAGAATGTATGATATACATCTAGTTGCATTTGTGCCTGCCGCTGTTAAGAACAGGGCAATCTTCTGCTCATCCTCCAGTTTATTTTCAACTGTGGCTTTCGTTATACGGTTCAAATTTTCCCCGATTCTCGGGGTTGAGAAGGGCGGTGTTTAGTAGGACTGGCTCTGTAGCAGCCATTTCAATGTTACCGCTCTGACTGGTCTTCCAGCATGCTGTGCCTTCATAGAATCATAGAATATCAGAGTTGGAAGGGACCTCAAGAGGTCATCTAGTCCAACTCCCTGCTCAAAGCAGGACCAATTCCCAGCTAAATCATCCCAGCCAGGGCTTTGTCAAGCCGGGCCTTATAAACCTCCAAGGAAGGAGACTCCACCACCTCCCTAGGTAACGCATTCCAGTGTTTCACCACCCTCCTAGTGAAATAGTTTTTCCTGATATCCAACCTGGACCTCCCCCACTGCAACTTGAGACCATTGCTCCTTGTTCTGTCGTCTGCCACCACTGAGAACAGCCGAGCTCCATCCTCTTTGGAACCCCCCTTCAGGTAGTTGAAGGCTGCTATCAAATCCCCCCTCATTCTTCTCTTCTGGAGACTAAACAATCCCAGTTCCCTCAGCCTCTCCTCATAAGTCATGTGCTCCAGACCCCTAATCATTTTTGTTGCCCTCCGCTGGACTCTTTCCAATTTTTCCACATCCTTCTTGTAGTGTGGGGCCCAAAACTGGACACAGTATTCCAGATGAGGCCTCACCAATGTCGAATAAAGGGGAACGATCACGTCCCTCGATCTGCTGGCAATGCCCCTACTTATACAGCCCAAAATGCCGTTAGCCTTCTTGGCAACAAGAGCACACTGTTGACTCATATCCAGCTTCTCGTCCACTGTGACCCCTAGGTCCTTTTCTGCAGAACTGCTACCTAGCCATTCGGTCCCTAGTCTGTAGCAGTGCATGGGATTCTTCCGTCCTAAGTGCAGGACTCTGCACTTGTCCTTGTTGAACCTCATCAGGTTTTTTTCGGCCCAATCTTCTAATTTGTCTAGGTCCCTCTGTATCCGATCCCTACCCTCTAGTGTATCTACCACGTCTCCTAGTTTAGTGTCATCTGCAAACTTGCTGAGAGTGCAGTCCACACCATCCTCCAGATCATTAATAAAGATATTAAACAAAACCGGCCCCAGGACCGGCCCTTGGGGCACTCCACTTGAAACCGGCTGCCAACTAGACATGGAGCCATTGATCACTACCCGTTGAGCCCGACGATCTAGCCAGCTTTCTATCCACCTTACAGTCCATTCATCCAGCCCATACTTCTTTAACTTGGCGGCAAGAATACTGTGGGAGACCGTATCAAAAGCTTTGCTAAAGTCAAGGAATAACACATCCACTGCTTTCCCCTCATCCACAGAGCCAGTTATCTCATCATAGAAGGCAATTAGGTTAGTCAGGCACGACTTCCCCTTCGTGAATCCATGTTGACTGTTCCTGATCACTTTCCTCTCCTCTAAATGTTTCATAATTGATTCCTTGAGGACCTGCTCCATGATTTTTCCAGGGACTGAGGTGAGGCTGACTGGCCTGTAGTTCCCCGGATCCTCCTTCTTCCCTTTTTAAAAGATGGGCACTACATTAGCCTTTTTCCAGTCATCTGGGACCTCCCCCGATCGCCATGAGTTTTCAAAAATAATGGCTAATGGCTCTGCAATCTCACCCGCCAACTCCTTTAGCACCCTCGGATGCAGCGCATCCGGCCCCATGGACTTGTGCACGTCCAGTTTTTCTAAATAGTCCCGAACCACTTCTTTCTCCACAGAGGGCTGGTCACCTTCTCCCCATGCTGTACTGCCCAGTGCAGCAGTCTGGGAGCTGACCTTGTTCGTGAAGACAGAGGCAAAAAAATCATTGAGTACATTAGCTTTTTCCACATCCTCGGTCACTAGGTTGCCTCCCTCATTCAGTAAGGGGCCCACACTTTCCTTGATTTTCTTCTTGTTGCTAACATACCTGAAGAAACCCTTCTTGTTACTCTTAACATCTCTTGCTAACTGCAACTCCAAGTGTGATTTGGCCTTCCTGATTTCACTCCTGCACGCCTGAGCAATATTTTTATACTCCTCCCTGGTCATTTGTCCAATCTTCCACTTCTTGTAAGCTTCTTTTTTGCATTTAAGATCAGCAAGGATTTCACTGTTTAGCCAAGCTGGTCGCCTGCCATATTTACTATTCTTTCTACACATCGGGATGGTTTGTTCCTGCAACCTCAATAAGGATTCTTTAAAATACAGCCAGCTCTCCTGGACCCCTTTGCCCTTCATGTTATTCTCCCAGGGGATCCTGCCCATCTGTTCCCTGAGGGAGTCAAAGTCTGCTTTTCTGAAGTCCAGGGTCCATATTCTGCTGCTCTCCTTTCTTCCTTGTGTCAGGATCCTGAACTCGACCATCTCATGGTCACTGCCTCCCAGGTTCCCATCCAATTTTGCTTCCCCTACTAGTTCTTCTCTGTTTGTGAGTAGCAGGTCAAGAAAAGCTTTGCCCCTAGTTGGTTCCTCCAGCACTTGCACCAGGAAATTGTCCCCTACACTATCCAAAAATTTCCTGGATTGCCTGTGCACCGCTGTATTGCTCTCCCAGCAGATATCAGGGTGATTAAAGTCTCCCATGAGAACCAGGGCCTGCGATCTAGCAACTTCTGCTAGTTGCCAGAAGAAAGCCTCGTCCACCTCATCCCCCTGGTCTGGTGGTCTATAGCAGACTCCAACCACGACATCACCCTTGTTGCTCACACTTCTCAACTTTATCCAGAGACTCTCAGGTTTTTCTGCAGTTTCATACCGGAGCTCTGAGCAGTCATACTCCTCTCTTACATACAACGCAACTCCCCCACCTTTTCTGCCCTGCCTGTCCTTCCTGAACAGTTTATATCCATCCATGACAGTACTCCAGTCATGTGAGTTATCCCACCAAGTCTCTGTTATTCCAATCACATCATAGTTCCCTGACTGTGCCAGGACTTCCAGTTCTCCCTGCTTGTTTCCCAGGCTTCTTGCATTTGTGTATAGGCACTTAAGATAACTCATCGATCGTCCCTCTTTCTCAGCATGAGACAGGAGTCCTCCCCTCTTGCACTCTCCTGCTTGTGCTTCCTCCCAGGATCCCATTTCCCCACTTACCTCAGGGCTTTGGTCTCCTTCCCCCGGTGAACCTAGTTTAAAGCCCTCCTCACTAGGTTAGCCAGCCTGCTGGCGAAGATGCTCTTCCCTCTCTTAGTTAGGTGGAGCCCGTCTCTGCCTAGCACTCCTTCTTCTTGGAACACCATCCCATGGTCGAAGAATCCAAAGCCTTCTCTCCGACACCACCTGCGTAGCCATTCGTTGACTTCCACAATTCGACGGTCTCTACCCCGGCCTTTTCCTTGCACAGGGAGGATGGACGAGTACCATGTCCTTGTACCATGTCATATCTTACAGAAGAGCAGACCAGTGTCAAGATAAACCCTTTATTATGCACAGAAACTATGTGCAGCAATGAGGTAACAATGAACAGGGAGTGTGGCATTTCTTCACTTCCTGGAGGACTCATTCTATGGTGCAACCTCCTCTGTCAATTAGCAGAGGATTTGATCCTGCCCAATTGAAGTTAATGGAAGTGGGAGCGGGACCTTGATCAGTCCTTTACTCAAATACTGACCCTCTGTTGAGAATCATAATCAAAACCACTTCCCGTTTGAGATACATTATTACTTTATGTGTTCCCCAAGATGTATTTAGGGCTTGCTTATCCAGAAAAAGATTATCCTTGTACCGATTGGGTCAGCCTGCAGTTTCTTCCAGTCCCTGGTGCCTCTCTAATCTTCCTTAATGTTATCTCCTCTGACAGGAGGACCATCTGTGTGCCTATAGAGAAAGAGACCCATTGAAGCAGCAATGGAACCATGTCATTCTGAACTGCTGCCTTTACCTGAGGTTACTTGTTCAGAAAAAGAGCTGGTTGGGATTTATTTTATTTACTTATTGCTGGAATGATTTTCCATTGCATCAGTTCAAGGCAATAAACATTATTTTAAATAATAATCTAGGATTGGTCCCAGTCCATAAAATCCAGTATTGACTAGGATTGGTTTTTAAAGAAGGAAAATAGATAGTTTTATCAAGGAAATGAGATTGTGAGCCAAAGAAAAAAAAATCAGCATAATCCAAACTCAGTGGTAATCAATATTCACAAATATAGATAGACTTTTCTGTAGGGAACTAAAGCTCAGACTCTGTAATATCAAATTTAATAGTTCAGTTTCATCTTTCCATTTACTATTCTTTAAATTATAAAACAATTCACCGAAGAGTGTCATCTTTTAATGTGCCCTTATTAATTTAAATGAAAATAGATTTAAACTGAATTCTGAATAAAATAGGCTAGAAACAAATGGTCAGATTCTGCTACTAAGTTCAGTGGGACTCAGTGTAAGGTGATACTCCACCAGGAATAAGTGTGGCAGAATTAGGTGCAAACTTAGAAAGAGGCACGCGCACACACACACACACACACACACACACAAGAAAATCCAATAGAGAAGTTGCAGCTAGCAAAGGTACCATCAAGGTAAATAACCACTTGAACAGATTACCAAGGGATGTGGTAGATCGTGTCACTTGATGTCTTTAAATCAGGATTGGATGCCTTTCTAAAAAATGTGTTCCAGTTCCACCGCACGTTATTGGGCTTGATGTCAGAATTACTGGGTGAAATTCTTTGGCCTGTGCTATGCAGCAGGTTAAGCTAGATGATGATAATGGCCTTTTAAACCTATTAATCCATAAATGAGTCATCACTGTTCCTCATAATCCTACTTGGATGTGTGTGGCCAGTCAGAAGGTTGATTTAAGACATACTGATGGTTTTGTTTCTGTACTTCATCTAAATATGCGTGCAGTATGTGGCATTATTTAAATACCACACTGTTAAAAAGGGAATGGACATTGTGAACATGGGAATAATATAAATAAAAAATACACAGAAACAAAAATTAGCAAGGAAGTTTAAAAGGCAGGGAACATTAGGGAGGATAGTTATAAAGCCAGATTATTACCTGGTGTCTAGAAAGCAAGGAAGAAGCCAAAGTTCGATGGCTGTGCACATCAAGTAGTGTGATGCTGTGCACATCATTGCTGAATAAGTGAAGGAGTAATAAAGAACAGTGGAATACAACTATACATTTGTAATGTGCTCCTCTAATCATGAACTTTTTCAAAGCCTTGTGAAGGACTTTAGTCACATGATTCTCTTTGATGCTAATGGGACCCTATTTTGAGAATTCATTTACAGCATTTATTTTTTAGTTATTTGGGCAAACCAGTCCCACAGGGGGCTCTGAGATGGTGTGACAAGGAAAGAAGGTAGCATTTCCTAACCATGCTATGAATTTTGTAAAATGGATTTAAGTAATATATAAGCTAAGTAATTACCTGCATAACTAAGTGATAAGTAATCAGTGTTGATTTTCACTCTCTCAGCAATTTCAATTTCCTTTGGACTTTTGTAGGTGTTTGATGTGACTTCCTAGAATAGTCAACCACAGCTGTAAGGTCATATTGGTACACATATTATGGTTTTGGCCTGTGTTTTTCTTTTCTGTGTGTGTGTGTGTGTGTCTGAAGCTCAACACTTTTCAAGACAAGTCCTAAAAATACATTACCAGCAAATAAACTATGTATTAAAAATAACCCAAGAAATGATTGTTAAAAATAATAGTGTATTGAAATATCAATGACAAAATCCTTAGCTATGTTATAGCTTGATGCAGATGAGGCTGGGAAAAGCAAAGGTGGCCTAAGCCACCATTCAGTCCCCAGACAATCTCCAGGCCTGACTAGGCCTAAATTAGACCAATCCAAGGACAGCTTTTAACTTGTGTAAGCTTATAATGGTGTTGAGGGGCTATTATACTAGTGAGGCTTGCTGAATTGCAGCTCCCAAAATACCCACTCCTATGAAGGACCTATGCTGGATAGCCAGGAGAGATTGGCACAGAGCCACTCTGCTGGCCTTACTGTAAACCAGGATTCTCCCACAGCACAGAATTCTCAGCTTCCTACTTGGCAATGTTAAGGTCCCATAAGCAACACAAAGGTTCATTAGTGGTGGGCTGAGATCTGGCCAAATAAATGCATAGCATAGTACTGTTTCCCTGTGAAGAAGTTTGAACACCTTAAACTGTAAAATACATAAAATAACTACACTGATTAATTGTGATTGGGGTAGAAAAACCTGATGTAAGTTAGGTTTCAATTAAATCAATGTCCCCAGAGCAGGAGCATAATGGAAAGTGAGAGTGAAAACTGGTTTTGACATCTTGTTATATATTAAAGCAAAGGAGGTGATGTGTCTGAAAGGCATAAGTCCAGAAATGGATTATGTATCTTATGTAAGTAGATAGAAGTTTCTTCAAAGAAACAAGGTGTGCAAAAAAACTTAATTAATGATCAAAGGTTAGGAAAGAATAAATATGCATAACTTAACGTAATTTTTAGAAGTAGAGGAATATCATTCTATGCTTTCTGGCAAAATAGTCTGGATCAAAATTGTAGTGTTTTTTTTTCTTTTTGTCATTTGCTTATTAACACAATGCAGCATCAAAACATGTAAAGTGGGATCAAGTGGTTTTCTAAAATATATTTGGCAAAGATGTTCCTGGAGGAAAGTTAGCTGGCAGTGATTCAGATATTTCTTGTGGAAGGGGCAAAGTCCAGTCTCTCTTTCCCTCCCTCCTCCCCTCCCGTCCCCCACCCGCCCGTGGTAGGAACTCTGTTCTGGTTCCCGTTCATGTCCACCTCCTCCTGCAGGGAACCAGTGAACTAGTGAGGTTCTACTAAATTTAGATTTTATCACAAGATTCTACTAATTTTAGAGCGTGTGTGTGTGTGTGCGCGCGTGCATGTTTTAATCTAAAGCAGAATGAATAAAAGATGTAAATTTAAGAAAACATTTTCACAGCTGGGCTCAAACTTTTATAGTAACAACCTGCTGTGAAATTACTGCTGGTATGAATAGTAGGAAATAATGGCAAACATTACTATAACTTTTCTTAATGGAAGCAAACACCCCCTTCATTCCCTACAATGGATGAGTTTGTTTAGAATACTTTACATTGCAGATCATACATCTCTGTAGACAGATGTATAAAGAAATGGACACAAGACTGACAAATTCAGAAGCTTCCATTGCTTTGTTTTTGTTTCTCTCCCCAATGTAACACAATGTAACACAAAGCATTAGTAGGAACATTGCCAGCCGATCGAGGGAAGTGATTATTCCCCTCTCTTCGGCTCTGGTGAGGCCACATCTGGAGTATTGTGTCCAGTTTTGGGCCCTACACTACAGAAAGGATGTGGACAAATTGGAGAGAGTCCAGCTTAGGTCAACAAAAATGATCAGGGGGCTGAGGCACATGACTTACGAGGAGAGGCTGAGGGAACTGGGATTGTTTAGTCTGCTGAAGAGAAGAATGAGGGGGGATTTGATAGCAGCCTTCAACTACCTGAAGGGGGGGTTCCAAAAAGGATGGAGCTCGGCTGTTCTCAGTGGTGGCAGATGACAGAACAAGGGGCAATGGTCGCAAGTTGCAGTGGGGGAGGTCTAGGTTGGATATTGGGAAACACTATTTCACTAGAAAGGTGGTGAAGCACTGGAATCGGTTACTTAAGGGACGTGGTGCAATCTCCATCCTTAGAGGTTTTTAAGGCCTGGCTTGACAAAGCCCTGGCTGGGATGATTTAGTTGGTGTTGGTCCTGCATTGAGCAGGGGGTTGGACTAGAGACCTCCTGAGGTCTCTTCCAATCCTAATCTTCTATGATTCTATGATTCTAAAAATAAAAGCAACACAGTGCTCGCACTGTCTACTGAGTCTAATGGAAAACTTAATTCAGCTAATGTAGGTAGCTGGGTATCTCAGAGCCTTGTGCACATCCCAACCTAAATACCATTTTCATTTGTAACTGTGGCTCACATCAGTTCATTTATTCACCACTAACATTGCTGATACTGGGAAAAAAGCATTCTTTGCTCATGCAAGTATTCTTTGAAGACTACACAACTGAAGACTGTTAATAATTGAAATGACAATTCTGAAAATAACCTATCTTATGTTAACACACCTTACATTTTGCTCTGTTGTAATTTTCTTTTTTTAGCTCTTGCTAGAAATACAAAGAAAGCCATAGTGTATCCGTGCAGACTGCAGGATTCATTAAAAGCTGTTTGAACAGTTTGCAGAGGATGTGGTGTGAAACACACTCACACACATACTCAATGTTAATTAGCAAAGTGTGTCAACAGTGGATGCGTGGAGCACTTCAGAAGAAATTTTTCTTTGATTTTTTTCCTCAACTATTCCTCCTGTTTGTAGAAACAGAAGACTGTCTAGAGCTAGGATCTGGGCAAGTTCTCTGTGTTTTTCAACACTTGTTAGAAATAGATTAGCAGGAAGCCATGTCCCTGTTAAAGGGTGTAAGCTAAACTGTCTTTTCATTAAGATTGCACCATTCATGCTTCTGATTTCTGTTGCTTTCCTTATTGAATGTTCCAATTAGAATATATATATTGACAGAGGCAAAATTTGTGTTTACTCTGCACTTTTTGTTTACTTTGTGTGACTGCTTGATATATTTGTACCATATTCAGTGACAAGAATCTGTTAATCTTTCGCTCCATGGAACCCTATGTAAGACTATACAAACCAAGCAGAAACTTTTTTTTTCCAGCCAGAGAATTAGAGCTGAGTGAATAATGCACAAATTAACCATAAATATAGATCTGCCTTTTTTTTTTTTTAAGGATCTGGTTTGATTATGTTTGTGCCCCCTTTTGTGCTCACTTTCTACTAATAATCAAGTAAACAAGTTTACTGGTTTAAGTATTCACCGAAGGAATTAATTTAAACATATATTCCAGAATATTTGTGGGCAGCAAATAATACATAATCATGAGTATTCTCATGGGAAACTTGATTGTAAGAATCATGCTAATCCAGTTGGAAAGATATATTCCTAATGAAGAGAGGAAGTTGTCCAGTGGTTACAGTGCCAATCTAGAACTCTGTAGACCCAGCTTCAATTCATTGCCTTGTTAACGAGTTCTTGTGTCACATTGGGCATGTCACTTAGATTAACTATTCCACATCTGTAAATGGGGATAACAACACTTTCTTACCTCACAGGGGAGATGTATGGATCAATACATTCATATGATTATGAGCCTGTGCCATAACTATAAAGGGAAGGGAAACAGCTGTCCTGTGTACAGTACTATAAAATCCCTCCTGGCCAGAGACTCCAAAATCCTTTTCCCTGTAAAGGGTTAAGAAGCTCAGGTAACCTGGCTGGCATCTGACCCAAAGGACCAATAAGGGGACAAGATACTTTCAAATCTTGGTAGGGGGAAGGCTTTTGTTTGTGCTCTTTGTTTTGGGAAGTTGTTCCCTCTTGGGACTGAGAGGGACCAGACATCAATCCAGGTTCTCCAAATCTTTCTGAACAAGTCTCTCATATTTCAAACTTGTAATTAAACAGCCAGGCAAGGCATGTTAGTTTATCTTTGTTTTCTCAACTTGTAAATGTACCTTTTACTAGAATGTTTCTCTGTTTGCTGTACTTTGAACCTAAGGCTAGAGGGGGGTCCTCTGAGCTCTTTAAGTTTGATTACCCTGTAAAGTTATTTTCCATCCTGATTTTACAGAGATGATTTTTACCTTTTTCTTTAATTAAAAGCCTTCTTTTTAAGAACCGGATTGATTTTTCCTTGTTTTTAGATCCAAGGGGTTTGGATCTTGATCCACCAGGAGTTGATGGGAGAAAGGAGGGGGATGGTTAATTTCTCCTTGTTTTAAGATCCAAGGGGTTTGGATCTGTATTCACCAGGGAATTGGTGAAGGTCTCTCAAGGCTACCCAGGGAAGGGAACTAACTTTGGGATGGTGGCAGCGGACCAGATCTAAGCTGGTCGTTAAGCTTAGAAGTTTTCATGCAGGCCCCCACATTTGTACCCTAAAGTTCAAAGTGAGGAAGCAGCCTTGACAGCCTGTAACAAAACATTGCTTCTCCCCAGCTTGCAAAGGACCTACTGTCATGTCCACAGGCTCTTTTAGGCAGTTTTATTTCTCAAACATCAGCAAAGCAAACAAAAACTGTTATTCAGCTCACCCCAGAAGATTTTTTCCCTTTAACTTTTAGGTTGCACCAGCCCTCAAGGACTCTAGCAGTCCTGCTTTCTCCCTGGAGGCCCCATTTTCAGAACAGTTGGTGTCAGGTTCTTACTGCTTCCCCTCCCTTGGGACTCTGGCAGTCTTGCTTCCTGCAGCTTCCTAGCTCTGATGCACCAGGTCTCTTTCTGCCCCAGACGCAGGTGTCCTCTTTTAAAGCCTAACCTGGATCAGCTCATGAGGCACAGGTGCACTTGCTCTGTTCCCTCATAAAGGGTCAATGTCACCTTGTGACAGATACTCTCACATACTACAGTAACAGAGGCCATACATGTACTCAATATATATAATCATAGAAATGTAAGGCTAGAAAGATGGATCATGAAATGTCATCAAGTCCAGCCCCCTTGTGCTGAGGCAGGACCTGGTAAACCTAGACCTATTATCCTCTAAGTGCTTACAAAGTGATTGTTTAATTGTTTTTTCTAATATGTTTCCAAGTATCAAAATTAGGCTGACTGGTCTGTAGTTATCCTGGTCCTAAGTAGACAAGCTCCTATTAAAGGTATATAAAGCTATAGCATTTTGATTCTAAAGCTACAACATTTTCATATAAATGTAGTTTAGTGGAAGAGTGTCATTGGCAAAATTAGTTTGTTTGTTTACATTGCTGTTCAACTATAATTAAGGTTACATAAATAAAGAAGGGCAAGTAAGCTCAGATAAGAACTGACCTGAAACTTCTTTCAAATTTCAGCCCAAAATATCTGAAAACTTAATAAGTCTGGAGGACTTTTGATTAAATTATTTTTTATTTATTTTAATCCATTTCTTAACTTCATGGGTCCAGTAAGGCAGAAGCAGAAATGCTGAAATAGAGCAGGTAAGACTTCTTTTGCAATGTAAGAATCTCTTACAAGTCAGGATTCAGGTAGCACTGGAAATCATCTGTGAAAGTCTTTTTTCTTTTAAGACTGTCATTCTGTTTCTTGCAAGTTCAGGAGGCTCTGACAAAGTCTGGATATGCAATACAGACTTTTGGATTGTTCCAAAGTGAACTTCCAAATCCATGTAAGATTGAAAAAAACAATAGGGTCACATTATACATGTCTGATCTTCTGGGAAATGCAGTATTTTCTTAAACTGGAGTGGCAGTGTGTCTAATATACTTCTATATGATAGCACATTTTGTGTGAGAGTGAAAAAGAATGGTCAATTTGACACTTCCTGCTTTTCCTAATAGGGTAACATGATATTAAGAATAAGGTGTTTTCCATTTTTCAATACTTTTCTTCCCCATCTCTTTAAATGTGTTCACATGTCTGTCATGTTGCTCTTTAATTGTTAAATGAAAAGCTTTGCAACGGGTACACAAAGCCCCCAAAACTGGGAAATACAATCTTGTTATTCTACACATAGAAGCTCCATTATTTTGTCCTATAGCTTGTAAACTGCTCACAATTAATATATCTATATCTCTATATATAGATATAGATATATATCCTCATGGATCCCCCCAGCCCTAACTGTACTAATATGAAAATATTTTTGAAATATTCTATTTTAAAATATTTTAGAAGATAGCCTGGGTAGCTGAATAGGCCTTTTCCCTCTCTAACTTTTATAGTTCTATAGAGGAAGTCCATATCTTCATTCAGGCTGACGTACGATACATATTATGGTTTCATAAATACATTTGCACCATCCTTTGGACTACTTTTGGTTTTAAATACTGCCCACAACTTGTCTCAATAAAATTCATAATTTTTACAAACAACAGCTGCAACATGTGCTTGGGAAAGAGCCACTTTACATACTGTCATGGTGCTGCATACGCAGCACCCAGGGGGACCTGAGAAGTGGGTTATTACTTTTAGGAGAGAAAGTGGATGGGCAGCCAAAACAGGATTATTAAATTATCCTAATCTACTTTTATTTACAAATGTATAATTCTTGCAGATGTTTCTGAATAGAGATGAGTTTTAGTAGCAAAAGCAGCACAGTTCAAGCTTGCAGAACCAGGATAGCAGCCAAGGATTTTCTCACCACAGTCCTCTTTGACAATACTCTGCATGTCTTTCTTCCAGCAGAGCCCAGATGTTTTTTCCCTGCACAACTTGACTTGTAAAGATCATTATCTCTGTTTGGAAGGTTCTGTCCCAAATTCATTTCTAGTATAATTCCCCTGGTCCTTTGTGTTTAGCTCCTTCCCAAATACATATTAGCCTCCTTTCCCCTTTACTCTGTGCTCAGACATATGCTTCCAGGAGCATTCTATCTCGAGCACTCATCTTGGTGGGTATGCAATAGGATTAGAGTTACTTAGAGACCCAAAGATTTTGATGTCACCTACTGTCTATTATTTCTAAAAGGACTTTTCATACAAAGTCAGTTAGCTCAAATATCCACTGTGTAAGCCAAGCTTGTTTCTGAATGACACTGTAATGGTGTCAGCTCCCCCATTTTAAAGATTTTATTCACATTTTCAGTATCATTTTATGTGTCTTATATTTTTGCTACTCCAGCTAAAACACATAGATCAATGTTAAGGCCCTTATTCTCCACCACCTTGCCACTTGTGTACACCTGAGCAAAGTGAGAGTAAAACTTACTAAATCAAAATGCCTTTTGCACTCAGTTTATACAGATTTGTTCTCGGTTTGTGAATGGGTATGCCAGGGGCAACTCAGTGGAGAATCATGCCGTAAATCTGTATGTATATGAGCCAGTTGTAAAGGGAATCTGTTTTGATTCCTAGTAGCCAACAACACTTTATATCAGTTGTAGAACTATTCATTGTGTAAAGCCTTTAACTTTCAACAATTCAAGAATTAAGTTTCTTAGATTTTAGATATTAACTGCATTAAAGAAGGCACTAGAAAACAGTATTCAGAAAGGTGATGAACTTCAAGTAACCAATAAAAAGTACTTAAATGTGAACAAGAAAACTGTGGCATTGTTAACATTGCTAGGCCACGGGTTAAAAAACAAACAAAATACACATGCACACACAGTCTAGAGATGTATACACATCCTTTAGCAAAGGCTACTGTGATGAGTTTGGGCTAGAACTAGAGATAAATTATTTTCCCTCACTAATGGTAGCTATTGCAAATAATCCAGATTTTAACCCAAATCATGAACAAGAGAACTTTAAAGATTGGGAGAGCCATGGAATACATATGGTTGTCCAGCTATTCAGCAAAGAAATTTTCTAATTTATTTGGAGATCAAAACTTACTGGCCCACTCTCTCAAAGTATCAGTACTTTCAAGTTAGGCATTATGTTTCTCATTTTTCTAGAAAAACTGTTTGATAGAGAAAGTTAACTTCAATGGAAGCAATGGCATCTGGTCAGAAAACAAAAAAAAAAGTTTAATTAATTTGTATCTGTCATAACTATAAAGGGAAGGGTAACAGCCCTCCTGTGTACAATACTATAAAATCCCTCCTGGCCAGAGACTCCAAAATCCTTTTACCTGTAAAGGGTTAAGAAACTCAGGTAACCTGGCTGACACCTGACCCAAAAGGCCAATAAGGGGACAAGATACTTTCAAATCTTGGTGGAGGGGGAAGGCTATTGTTTGTGCTCTTTGTTTTGGGGGGAGTTCGCTCTTGGGACTAAGAGGGACCAGACATCAGTCCATGCTCTCCAAATCTTTCTGAACAAGTCTCTCATATTTCAAACTTGTAAGTACAGCCAGGAAAGAAATGTTAGTTTTATCTTTGTTTTCTCAACTTGTAAATGTACCTTTTGCTAGGGTGTTTACCTCTGTTTGCTGTAACTTTGAACCTAAGGCTAGAGGGGGTTCCTCTGGGCTCTTTAAGTTTGATTACCCTGTAAAGTTATTTTCCATCCTGATTTTACAGAGATGATTTTTACCTTTTTCTTTAATTAAAAGTCTTCTTTTTAAGAACCTGATTGATTTTTCCTTGTTTTTAGATCCAAGGGGTTGGATCTGTGTTCACCAGGGAGTTGGTGGAAGAGTCTCTCAAGGCTACCCAGGGAAGGGAGTTAGCCCATTTGGGAGTGGTGGCAGCGGACCAGATCTAAGCTGGTAGTTAAGCTTAGAAATTTTCATGCAGGCCCCCACATCTGTACCCTAAAGTTCAGAGTGGGGAAGGAGCCTTGACAGTATCAGTCTTTGTAGACAATGTTTCTAACAAAAAAAAGTCCACATGTGAGATGCCAAGAAAAGGACTTAAACAGACAAATTGAGGTTTGATCTGGAAAAGAGGACCAGCAACCTCAGTCTGTAGCACAATAAAATCAAATGTCTTTCAGAGAATATTTCAATGTTACTTCAGACCTGTCAGAGAAGATTTTATGCATTTGTGGTGGACATGTCCAGTCATTAGAGTATTGAGATGCAATCTGTAACCAAATACCACAAATTATTGGATTTTGTTTACGAAATGATCCTTTTGTAATACTTATGGGGCTTTCTAACAGAAACAGTCACACAAGTGGAAATGAACAATAAATATCTCATCTACTAATAGCTGCTCGATAGCTTCTCATGGAAAAAGGAAAATAGTCCAATCAAAGAAGAATGGTTCAAAAAAGATGGGAGGTTAGACTCATAGACTCATAGACTTTAAGGTCAGAAGGGACCATTATGATCATCTAGTCTGACCTCCCGCATGATGCAGGCCTCAAAAGCTGACCCACCCACTTTCCCTTTACTCAGCTGTTGAAGTCCCCAGATCGTGATTTAAAGACTTCAAGTCGCAGAGAATCCTCCAGCAAGCGACCCCTGCCCCATGAGGCGGAGGAAGGCGAAAAACCTCCAGGGCCTCCGCCAATCTACCCTGCAGGAAAATTCCTTCCCGACCCCAAATATGGCGATCAGTAGAACCCCGAACATGCAGGCAAGATTCTCCAGCCAGACCCGCATTGACCATTGATACTAATTACCAGCGATGGCACCTATTGACTAAAATCACGTTATCCCATCAAACCATTCCCTCCATAAACTTATCAAGCTTAATCTTAAATCCAGAGAGGTCTTTCGCCCCCACTGTTTCCCTCGGAAGGCTGTTCCAGAACTTCACCCCTCTGACGGTTAGAAACCGTTGTCTAATTTCAAGCCTAAACTTCCCGATGGCCAGTTTATATCCATTCGTTCTCGTGTCCACATTAGTACTGAGCTGAAATAATTCCTCTCCCTCCCTGGTATTTATCCCTCTGATATATTTAAAGAGAGCAATCATATCCCCCCTCAGCCTTCTTTTGGTTAGGGTAAACAAACCGAGCTCCTCGAGTCTCCTTTCATACGACAGGTTTTCCATTCCTCGGATCATCCTAGTGGCCCTTCTCTGTACCTGTTCCAGTTTGAATTCATCCTTTTTAAACATGGGAGACCAGAACTGCACACAGTACTCCAAATGAGGTCTCACCAGTGCCTCGTATAACGGAAGCAGCACCTCCTTATCCCTACTAGATATACCTCACCTAATGCATCCCAAGACCGCATTAGCTTTTTTCACGGCCACGTCACATTGCCGACTCATAGTCATCCTGCGATCAACCAGGACTCCGAGGTCCTTCTCCTCCTCCGTTACTTCCAACCGATGCGTCCGCAGCTTATAACTAAAATTCTTGTTAGTCATCCCTAAATGCATTACCTTACACTTCTCACTATTAAATTTCATCCTATTACTATTACTCCAATTTACAAGGTAATCCAAGTCTCCCTGCAGGATATCCCGATCCTTCTCCGAATTGGCAATACCTCCCAACTTCGTGTTATCCGCAAACTTTATCAGCCCACTTCTACATTTGGATCCGAGGTCAGTAATAAATAGATTAAATAAAATCGGACCCAAAACCGAACCTTGAGGAACTCCACTGGTGACCTCCCTCCAGCCTGACAGTTCACCTTTCAGTACGACCCGCTGCAGTCTCCCCTTTAACCAGTTCTTTATCCACCTCTGGATTTTCATATCGATCCCCATCTTTTCCAATTTAACCAATAATTCCTCATGCGGTACCGTATCAAACGCTTTACTGAAATCGAGGTATATTAGATCCACCGCATTTCCTTTATCTAAAAAATCTGTTACTTTCTCAAAGAAGGAGATCAGGTTGGTTTGGCACGATCTGCCTTTCGTAAAACCGTGTTGTAATTTGTCCCAATTGCCATTGACCTCAAGGTCCTTAACTACTTTCTCCTTCAAATTTTTTTCCAAGACCTTGCATACTACAGATGTTAAACTAACAGGCCTGTACTTACCCAGGTCACTTTTTTTCCCTTTCTTGAAAATAGGAACCACATTAGCTATTCTCCAGTCCAACGGTACCACCCCTGAGTTTACAGATTCATTAAAAATTATCGCTAACGGGCTTGCAATTTCTCATGCCAGTTCCTTTAATATTCTCAGATGAAGATCATCCGGTCCGCCCGATTTAGTCCCGTTAAGTTGTTCGAGTATGGCTTCTACCTCGGATATGGTAATGTCAACTCTCCCTCCTTTATTCCCCTCTGTCACGATGCCTCTATTCCTAAACCCTTCATTAGCCTCATTAAAGACCAATGCAAAATATTTGTTCAGATATTGTGCCATGCCTAGATTATCCTTAATCTCCACTCCATCTACAGTCTTCAGCGGTCCCACTTCTCCTTTCTTTGTTTTCTTCCTATTTATATGGCTATAAAATCTCTTACTATTGGTTTTAATTCCCCTCGCAAGGTCCAACTCTACTCGGCTTTTGGCCTTTCTCACTCCATCTCTACATGCTCTGACCTCAATAAGGTAGGTTTCCTTGCTGATCTCTCCCCTCTTCCACTCTTTGTACGCTTTCTGTTTTTTCTTAATCACCCCTTTGAGACGCTCGCTCATCCAGCTTGGTCTAAATCTCCTGCCTACAAACCGTTTTCCCTTTCTCGAGATACAGGCCTCCGACAGCTCCTGCAACTTCAACTTGAAATAATCCCAGGCTCCATCCACCTTTAGATCGCTAAATATGTTAGCCCAGTCCACTTCCCTAACTAGTCGCCTTAATTTATTAAAGTTAGCCTTTTTGAAATCGTAAACCCTAGTCTCCGATTTAATTCTGTTAATCCTTCCATTTAGTTTAAACCGAATTAGCTCATGATCACTCGAGCCAAGGTTGTCCCCTACAACCATTTCCTCAACGAGGTCCTCACTACTCACCAAAACCAAATCTAAAATGGCATCCCCCCTCGTCGGTTCAGCTACTACTTGATGAAGGAATTCATCAGCTAGCACGTCTAGGAAAATCTGAGCCCTATTATTGTTACTAGCATTTGTTCCCCAATCTATATCCGGGAAGTTAAAGTCTCCCATGATTACACAGCTCTTATTAGTATTTACTTCCCTAAAAACATTAAATAGTTCTCTGTCCATATCCAGGGTAGATCCCGGCGGTCTATAGCACACCCCAAGCACTATCCCAGGGGAGGCTCTAGTAGTTCTTTTACCCAGTGTGAGTATTGCCCAGACAGACTCCGTCTTATCCATTCCATCAGTTATTATTTCTTTACAGTTTACCTCATTATTGACATACAATGCTACTCCGCCACCTTTACCTTTCTTCCGGTCGTTCCTAAACAGCACATACCCTTCCATACCTGTACTCCAGTCATGACTACCGTTCCACCACGTTTCGGTTATTCCTACGATATCAGGTTTCATTTCTCGGACCAGGAGCTCCAATTCCTCCATTTTGTTACCTAGGCTTCTCGCATTGGTGTATAAACATCTTAATGTATGCCGTTTAGCCTCTCTCCCATTAGTTATGCAATTTGGTACAGACACCGTACTGTCAGTATGACCTATTAGTCTAGTATCCGTCCCCCCTCCTTCTTATGTCCAATCCCTTCCCCCTAGCTCTATCTGTTCTTATCTCATCACCCTCTTTCTCAATGTTGGAATCTGACGTGGAGATTAACTGGACATCTCCCAACCGTCTCCCCCAAATTCCTAGTTTAAAGCTCTTTTGATGAGATGAGCCAGCCTCCCTCCCAGAAGTCTATTTCCTTCCCTACTCAGGTGAAGTCCATCCCGTGAGAACAGTTGTCTGTCCCCGAAAGCCTCCCAGGGGCCATACATCCCAAAGCCCTCCTTATAGCACCACTCCCTTAGCCAACTATTTATCCTCACAATCCTGTCAGCCCTTTGCTGCCCTTCTCTAGGAACAGGCAGGATCCCACTGAAGATGATCTGAGCCTTGATTTTCTTGAGCGTCTTCCCCAGTCTGGCATAATCTCCCTTGATTCTCTCTAACGAGAACCTAGCCGTGTCATTCGTTCCTACGTGAAGGATGATCAAGGGGTTCTTACCTGATCCTTTTAGGATCCTTTTCAACCGCAGGTCCACATCCCGTATCTTAGCGCCCGGTAGACAGCACACCCTTCTGTTCTCTGGGTCCGCCCTGGTCACAGGCCTGTCTAACCTCCTCAGTAAGGAGTCCCCAATCACGTAAACCTGCCTTTGCCTGGTGACAGTGCGATCTACTAATCTATCCCCTGTTCTCTCTAGTCGCAACCCTTGTCCGTTCCTATTTTCCCTTATAATCCCCCTTGTGCCATTCTGTATCCTCCCGGGGCCCAGATTTGGTGCTGTCTCCATCAACCCCTCCCCTCTCTCTATTGGACTAGCTGCTCTTCTCTTCTTCCTCACCCTCCCACCTTCAGTTACCACGTGCTGCCCCCCCTCCTCATTATCCAAACACCCAAACCTGTTCCTGAGTTCTATTTCCCCTTCACTAGCCCTCCTTTTCCTTGGCCTGTTGTTCTTATGGAAAAAAATAATGCACCAATTACGTGCCCTGCAACAGAAATGACAAATAGATATTTAGATATGTTACCTTTTATTCAATATTCAAAGTACATTCACCTGCAATAAAACACCTATCATATCTGTCAAATTTTCTGAAAATTAACAGTTCATAGACTTTCCTTTGTCCCAGTAGCCTGTTAAATATGTGTAATCAGAGTTTTCACTCAATTTAATACAATCACTAGAAATAATACATTATAGGTGTTGTCATGATGCTCACTCTTCACTATGTTAGCACCCTGTTAAGTAGAGAGATCTGGTGACTATAGTCCTATATATATGTTGTCTCTTTAATAAAAAAACATATAGTTGAAATGATTATTACTTTATTTAGTGGCAAGGATTTGTAAACCTGTTAATACTTCATAAATAAATAGTATTTTTTTAAAAGGTACATAAATGGTAATGGTTAGAGAGCAATTCTACAAAGAATAATTTTGCAAGTGGGTTATTGAAAAGTGTTCTATGTTTTATATGCTTATATTTTTTTGTTTTGATTCATAACATATACGTTTGTTGTCAACAGATAGTTTAGCAAGTGTTTCCTTTAGGATTGCCAACTTTGTAATATTTAAAAACCGGACACTACAGCAGGAGTGCCAGAACCTCCCCTGTCCCACCTCTTCCTCTGAGGCCACGCCCCCCATTTGCTCCTCTTCCCCCATTGTTCACTGCTTTTCCCTTCTCTCCCCCTCTGCTCCGGTTGGGAGGGACTCGCCTGTGGAGCTTGGGTGTAGATCTGCAGCCAGCCAATGCAGGTAGGAGGCAGCCCCGGCTGAGTAGGGGTTGGCACAGGTGATGACCCGGTATTTCCCCGCCTGCATTAATCAGACTTTTGGTGTCCAGTCAGTAGATCTGACCAGATACTGTCAGGTCCCCTTTTCAAATGGACTTTCCTGTCAAAAACTGGCTACCTAGCCACCCTAGTTTCCTTTTCCAAAAAAACAAAAATTGCAATCTTTGCCTTTATAGGCCAGTCACTTTTATGCTTCTTCAATTCATTGCCCATTTCTTTGGAAAAGTCAACAGCTCTGATATGTTTTCACCAAGGCATGTTGTGATTGAACAAAACAACCCCCATTGGTGTTAGAGAATTGCTCAAATCAGGGAAGATAGATGAGTACCTGACTCTCACTCCCCATTTTCTTTCCTCTTCTATATGCTGCAGGCAGTACTTTCAGCTGCACTGGTGTGATTGAGACCCGGTCAGACCCAGTTCTAGTGATGAAATCAGGAGCCAGGCATAGAAGCCAGTCAGTAGACACTATGGCCAAAGTTTTCAAAAATTCTTAGTAATATTTGATACATAATTTGAGAAAAACAGGACTTGATTTTCCAAGCACCCAAAACTCCAGCTGAAGTAAATGAGAATTGTGAAAACTCAGCACCTCTGAAAATCAGGCTCTGTGCCTCAGAATGAGCACCCAAATTTAGTGGGCTCCTACAAAAATTTTGGTGACCACATTTGGTGTGGTGAGGGCAGAATGTTAAGAATATACCTAGTCTTTGGAATAAAAGGTTACTTACATGTCTTTTCCAGTGCTGTTATCAACCATGAGATTCTACTTGTGCCCTTTCTTAGTAGTACACTCCTGTTTACAATGATTGTCACCAAAAGTGGTGGTTCCATTTTTCCACAGTTCTTGCTGCAATATAACCCATCTTAACTGGCAGCAAGACATTTTCTTGTATGTCATATTTTGGTTAATTTTTCAGGTATTCCAGTTCTGACATATATTTTCCAATGCTTTATTAACAGTGAGGAGAGAGGATTTTTGCAGAAGAGGGAGATCTTGTAGGATTATGCCTGCTTCCTGACTACAATTTTATTGTTTGGCAATGTAGCTGATGGCCATGAGTGGAAGCATCCAAAATACCATGCCCAGGCATTAAATGTGTTCATAGAAGGCAGGATTCCCATTTTAGAATATTCAAATATCTTCTACGTTTGTGTTAACAGTTAAGGAGATATGCCATCATTAATCCTTCTTTTAGTAAGATTAACGGGGGGGGCACTTTCCTCAGCTGCAAAAGGAGATCCTTTCATGGTTTTGAAACTATTTTATTGCATATGGATAACAAAATAAAATGGGAGAGTTACATGGGAAACAAAAACACTGAATGTCATATCAGATAACAGAAGTACAAAGAAAACAATTAATATTTAACATAGTAATTAACAATTCTGAATAATAAACTTTCCTTTATAAATCTAAATACCACACTACTGAAATCTTGATGAAAATATTGATTGCATAGAACTTGGTTTTCTGTGGAATCTACATTGGTAGTGGACTGATTTAATCATTTAGTAATCTCCCAAGATGTTTTATTTGTGTCATGTAGTTTATGGAAGTATTTTTTGGTTGGTGTTGGTCCAATATGTTCTTTTTGGCAGATTAAAATAGGTTCGAATTTCACATTGCCACATTTGTAATGTAATCTTTGTTGGTACACTCAGTAGCTTTAAGATTAGTTACCGCGGGAGTACAAATATCACCCAATTTATTACATTCTTTAGAGAATCAGCAACAGGGAAAATTAATTAGTGTCTTTTTGGATGGGTGTCTAAGGACACACAAGTTATAGGGTGAATTCCTGTGTCCCACTCTGAGTTTTGGGGTTCTAGCACCACACAAAACAGTCTTAAACACAAATTCGAGGACTGTTGAGAATTCCCCTTCTGTAGATATGATAGAGTCACAAAGTGACTTCTATAACTCACAGCTTCCAGCCCAAAGGGTGAGCCTGGCTGGAGAAGCCCTTGTTTCTGGCCATAGCTGCCTGCTGGAATGGCTGTTTCAAGGTGTAATTAGCCATTATGGGACTAACCTTCAGCCAAGTGTAAAGGTAGCTAAAAGTCAACTTGCACTTTCCCTTCCTGAGCTGCACCAGGCATGCACAGACTGAAATTAAGGATTTGACCTATGGTACTGAAGGCTTCTAAGTCTTTTTAGAGTGCTTAAACGTAGCTTGTTTTTCAGTAAGACACTGCAGGATGTCATCTATGACAAGAGCAGTTTTATGTTCTTCATGATGGATGACTGAATCTCTGGAGATTCTCTGACAGTTCTTACAAGTAGTTTAGTGAATAGAGTAAACAAAAGAGATGACAAAAGGATACCCTTGCTTTGTTCCACACTTTAAGGAGAAGCTCTATGACTGGGAACCAGTCAAATAGAGGCCATTCATCTGTAGTTTGAGTGAGAGAGAACACCAAAAATAATTATTCCAAAAGGAAGTGTTTGGTTAAAATTATTGTTTATTATTATTTTGTTGTAAAATTAAAATTGACTATACTTACAACCCACTTCCTCATATACCCCATTATTAAAAGATATATTGTTTTTGATACTGCAAATGTTAAATGCATGAATTTAATGTTTTAGACCTCTTCTGCCTTGATTTTGTATGATCAACTTACAAAAAATTGATCATAACTTTTACTGATTATGGGAGGAAGGGAGCTGGCAAGGGTGGAATGACATGCCGGTATTTCAAAATGCTAAATGATTGGGCAGAGTCTTCAAATGTTTGCTCTTGGGAACATACTTGAGATACAAAATTCACACACATACCCCAAAAGACCCTGTATGGACCCTAAAGCAGGGTTGACTAGACTAGCTGCTGGACTAGAATCCTTGTGGAGAATTAGAGACCAGTTTGATGGAAGTTATAAATGGCTGTCTGAAATTTACATTTCTCTAGTAATTCATGTAGTCCCAAAGAGCCCTCTCAAGCACCTCTGTCTCTGTGTCTAGTGAGGCAGGCGTGTTTCATTTGTTTAATATGACAAATGATATTTAACATTTGCCAAATATTAACATTTATGATATCCCTGAGATAAAACTAGATTGGTCAGTGGGCATTAGTTATAGTAGGGCTAGAGAGAAAGCCGGTTTGTTAATACTCATGCCAGTATCTAATTGTCTGAATTAATTAACAATAAAGATGGCATGATCAACAGTCTTCTGGATTTTTATCTTTTTTTCAGGAGTACCATTATACTGGCTTCCAAAGAGGAACTGGGGAGTTTCCTTTGTTCAAGAGAGTGAGGAACTTTTTGATCATTTGAGGCATTAGAAACTCCTGAAAAGACTTTCACAATTTGCTGCTAAAGCCATCCCAGCTTGGTGATTTGCCATTTGAAATGTATCATATGGCACTTGGAACTTCATCACTTGATCTCTGTTTTGCAGATTGTGCCTTTTAGTTCTTGGTACTCTGGGAAGTTTAGGCTCTTCAGAAAACAGTGTGGCATACCCTTTACCTTGCTCAAGTTCTACTCAGACACAATGGAGAGGAGATGGCACTGGGAGCTGACTGTGGCGCCCTGGAGTAAGTTAGAGCTGCAAGACAGCAGCAATAACTTATTCCACTGGCTGGATACAGCAAAGTTCTGTGCTGCCATAACCTCTTCCCTCCTTCCCTTTTCATCAGTGGTCAGGGAGAAGCTGCTGTGTCAGATGAAAGAACCACCTCTATTAGCTTTCTGCCAATGATGAGTTCTCTACTGGCTAACTACAGATGTTGAAAAGTACAAAATGCCTTTAGGGGACTGGAAGATCTGTGTTGGGTGCTGCCTCACTATCCTTCCCTCTGGGTGGTGGCAATCCACTCTGGTTCTACCTGCTATCTTCCTGGTCTATCTGGGAACTGACCGCTCAGAAGTCAGGTAAGTATTTAACAAATCTTTATTAAGGATGCGAGGTAACAGACACCAGAGCTCTGCTGACCAGGCAGAGTCATGGTGGGGTAACCTGACCAGCAGAAAGCTCCAAAGAACTGGCAACAGTATAGTGTGTGCGTGTGTGTAGAGGCAACTAACAAATCAATACAGAGTCACATAAAATGTTGTTAAGTAAGCTGATCAACCAATCAAAAACTGTTGTTTGGTACACGAGTACCTTTCACATGAATCATAACTATAAGCAAGATTCTGAGGGCTGTGAACGTCAGGACAGTAGTCCCTTCTGCTCATGTGCAGACCCACGAAGGTCACACAGCAGACACCTTAATTGACATCCCTAAGCTGCACTCACTCTGCTGGCCATATATTGTTAGCGCAGCCTACAATCTATATGTACTTGCATACTGTGAGTTTGAATGTATTGTTGTTGGACATAGAAATTTAAAAAGTAGGCTGGCTTTTACCTGCATTTCTAAAATAGTTGTTGGTCATATGAGAGGAGCTTGTGCCCTAACCATGTGCAATAACATTGTCAAACTGCAGTTAAATTTATTTGCTTTATTTTTTTGTTTCTTGGGAAAGAAACTAAAATCTCCTCAACAATAAGTGATTGTCCACGCTTCCCAAGATCATTTCCCTATTAAAAGGTCTATTTTGAAGACAGATCCTGAGACCTCATCTATGCAAGTAGACTCCTGAACTGAGCCTGCCCAAATGGAATCAGTTGCAGGATCTGGTCCTTGATTTGAATGGTCATTCCTCTGACGTTTGCCTTTTATCCCTCTGGGAAGACTACCCCAGTGTCATTCATTTCAAAATACTCATGTATGTTGGTTGATAAACTGAACAAACACTTCCTTCTTTCAAGAGATAGGAGGAAAAACTGCATCTGGGTATTTGATCTTAAATGCCATGCTTTGAGTCAGGTGTATATGGGTGCATGTTCTGAGATAATTCATAGAATCACAACCATTTAGCAATCTTGGTCATGTGTAAGGTTCAATAGTTAGGACTATTGGTACTGTAAGAAAGAAAAATGTATGGAAAATTATTGGGAAGGTTGAATGCATACAAAGGTATTTGTACATGCCCCACTTGCCTCCCCTCTTACTTAGTAAATCATCTACAGATTATCTATAAAGCACAGCTGGGACAATCAAATGCAAGGTCATCATAAAATTATTACAGGAGATGTTCATTATTAATTTACAATAATTTAAACTAACAACATATCATAAAACTAATAGAAAAATAATTATCTGAAGATCTTTGATTTAGAACAGGGATCGGCAACCTTTGGCACGTGACCAACCAGGGTGCTTACCCTGGTGGGCTGGGCCAGTTTGTTTACCTGCTGCATCCACAGGTTCGGCCGATCGCGGCTCCCACTGGCTGCGGTTCGCCGCTCCAGGCCAATGGGGGCTGTGGGAAGCAGCGACCAGCACATCCCTCGTCCCGCGCTGCTTCCTACAGGCCCCATTGACCTGGAGCGGTGAACCGCAGCCTGTGGGAGCCGTGATCAGCCGAACCTGCGGACACGGCAGGTTAACAAACCGGCCCAGCCCGCCAGGTGCTTACCCTGGTGGGCTGCATGCAGAGGTTACCGATTCCTGATTTAGAAAATAGTATTGGTCTTTTAATGACATACTAGCATTAGCTTAACATACACAAAACATGTGTCTTAAGACTAAAGTTCTCTCCATTTCAATATTTACAAATTTCCGAACTTCTTTAGGGTTTTAAATATAAAGATATGTATTTTTTTTAAAAGTTCCTTGTGATTTTTGGGCATAAGTTAACATGGATTGAATGTAGTTCTCTGCCACATGAAAAGGGAGAAAAATCTTTGAAAAATGACATTTTCCTCTTGAGGTCCAATTCTATCCTCCTTACTCACACTGAGTATTACCTTCATTTATAGCCCTTTGGGTGAGAGTCTCACCCTCCTTCCAGTCCCTGAATACTGGGTAGCAGGGCCAGAGTGGTGGGCTAAACAGGCTTTAAAAGCCATGAGAAGATTACTGCAGCATAGGAATAGAGACAGCCACAGCCTTCTGAGAAACCTCAAAGCAAGCTCCAAACACAGGATGTGTGCCAGAGATGGGTCTTGCAGCCCCAGTCTGTCTAAGTTATGTTGTGGGCCACACTGATTGTTGACATAGCCCAGATCTGGGCTAGCACAAAGTTGGATTATAACTAGTTTAGCTCCCTCTCCTTCTGGGCTGTGAGTTTTGTGCTGTTCTTCTTAGATGTGCATTACATAATCTCACCAATTGATTTAAGTGGAAACTGCTCCTGAAGTAAGATGCTGATACATGTGAGTAACTATGGCAAAATCTGGGTTCAAGTAAATCATTGTACCTTATAAAATGTATTACCTGTCTTGGAAGATGCTTTTCCAGACGCTAATACTTCCTCCCCATACTTCCACTCTACTGTGTTCACTCTACAAACCCAGTCTGACCCACCTTTCAGGCCACTTAAATTCATGCTGAGATGATCTTACAAATAATTCAGTTTGATCTGTTTACCATGAATTCTAAATAACAAGCAGCACATCCTATGTAGTCACATTTTATATATTTCTATTTAACAGCAGCAATATCCATCTCTTTTGGAGCCTTTTTTACATTATAATCAAATAATAAGCAGGCATTATGTTAAAGGATGTGTTATATAGGGTACAATAGAATTATTTAAATCCAATTAAAATACATGGGTCATAGATTTAGTAAACTATATGTACTCTTGTTTGGTCTTCATAAATTAGCAAGTTGTAATATGTTTAACATTTTACATTTGCTCCTATATATTATCTTAATTGTGAATACAAATTATCCTTGATCATAAAATATTAAATATGTTAACATTCAATGTTATTTTAATAAAAAGAATAATGCACAATACCAACAATACAGTTTAAAACCTTTTCAATAATTGAGTAGCACTTTGCCTAGAGAGAACCACTTGCAGCAGTTGTTTACTTTTAGTAAAGTAAGTAGAATGAAAATTCTAAGCATCATGTTGATAAATGTATTGTAAAACCTGCTGATCCTGTTGCATATGTGTGGTTAGAACATCTAGACACTGACATTCCCCTAACATTATTTATAGCTGCAGCAAAAACCAAATAAGTGCACAGAATGTTAAGCGTTTAAGACTGCAGTTTAAAATGAGATCTATGTACTCAGAGGAGCAATATCCTTTAGGGGGTTCATAGCAGGAGAGCTATAGTACCTCTGGAGAACAAATCCAAGAACAAAAAAGGCATAGAAACAAAGCAGTAATTCATCTTTTCATTTGAAAACCAAAAGGTAGAACTCGGTTCAAAGGGTTGTATTTTTAACCTTGTCAGTTTTCCTTTTCATTTCTTTTACCCTTGCTTTGATTAGAAATAATAATAAAACAATTAGTGAAAAAATGCAAGATAGTTCATCTGTAGCAATGTCCTTGTAAGTACAATTAAACCTTTATGTATGAACACATAACAATGAACAAATTAGCAAAGTAGAGGGGAACAATTCAACGTAGAGACCTTTTGATCTTCCTTGAGTAATGTTTCCAGTAGAGCTGAAAGAACAACTGTTGAAATATGTATTGGGCTTTCTTAAATTTGAAGTGGACTATGAAACATCGAAGAAAATGTAGTTAGTAAAACATACAAAAGTTATGGACCGAAGAAATCATTTGTATTTTAAGGAACTTCCATTAGTTTGGTTTTTCTTATATGTATATATTATATATCTTTAAAGAAAAAAAGACCTTCAATTAAAGCAATTTGGTTTTTTTTAATGGTTCAAAACTGCTGATTCCACCACAGATGGCAGTCTCAAATCCCTTCTGCTCCACTGTTTTGCCTGCTAGCATGTAGCACATCATCATAAGCTGTATGTTACTGGTGGGTATGATTTTAATTATTTTCCAGCTGAGAGCATTTTCAGTGATGCTAGATTTGGGGGATAAAGGGCTGTTGATTGTGTGATTTTTGAATCCCTGTACATATGAGATCAGGTACTCCAGACCTGCTACTTGCCATCATCCAGCTGGGTTCACTACTCCACCTTTCTCAGGAAAGGTAAGAGGAAGAAACACAGATGCTGGATAGAGAGGGTTGTTGGTAAAGGGCCAAATGGCTTGTTTTACCTTTCTCTGGCTTCACTAGAGCAGGGATCAACAATCTTCTTTTTGATTGTCTAAGCTTCTAATTGTATCCCTATTTCATTGTAGGGACATTTTCAAGTTTCCTATTGCATTTCTTTTTCAAATTGCAATCAGATTGGGGTTAACTGGGTTATTTTATTACAAACTTCAAGCAAGGGGAAGGATCTGTGTTATAAAATTGTGGGATGAGATATTTGGATGAAATTGAGAATTGATTTAGGACACCTTTCCATTTCAGCCTGATTCTTTCCAAACAAAGTGTTAAATATTCAAAACTATGAGGACTGCATGGGTTTGAAACTATAAAATGTTTGCCCTGCTGAAATTGAAATATATGACTCAAACTATTCAGAAAAACAAATTAGTCCAATATGGACAATCTAGCGGAACATAATAAGTAAACTTTTGAAGCATGTGTTCATAGGCCCTTGTTGGTTAAAATAAACTGTGAGTATATGATCCCATTGAAGTCAATGGAAGAACTTCAATGAGAAGCTTTAGACCAGGCCATCAGTTCATATTTCTATGTACACTCTGGTTGTCTTCTTCTACTCTGGAGCAATTTAAATATAAAACTTGCTGTGGATCATCTGTTTTATGATTAATAAATTTAATAGTGTTATCAGATCTATTTCTCAATCTTAATTTTTTTTCCCCACTGTGATCATTTTTGGATAGTCCTGACTGAGTTGTGATCAGAATTTTGTAAGGTAGTATTTCAGTTTAATAAATATTAGGCCTGTCAAGTGATTAAAAAAATTAATCACGATTAATCGCACAAATAATCAATAGAATACCACTTATTTCAATATTTTTGGATCTTTTTACACTTTGAAATATATTGATTTCAATTACAACACAGAATACAAAGTGTACAGTGCTCACTTTATACAGTATTTATTTTTGATTACAAGTATTTGCAGCATAAAAAAACCCAGTATTTTTCAATTCACCTCATACAAGTACTGTAGTGCAATCTTTGTTGTGAAAGTGCACCTGACAAATGTAGATTTTTTTGTTACAAAACTGAGCTCAAAAACAAAACAGTGTAAAACTTCAGAGCCTACAAGTCCACTCAATCCTACTTCTTGTTCAGCCAATCGTTAAGATAAACGAATTTGTTTACATTTGCAGGAGATAATGCTGCCCTCTTCTTATTTACAATGTCACCAGAAAGAGAGAACAGGCATTTGCATGTATCAGAGGGGTAGCCGTGTTAGTCTGAATCTGTAAAAAGCAACAGAGGGTCCTGTTGCATCTGAAGAAGTGAGATTCTTACCCACGAAAGCTTATGCTCCCAATACTTCTGTTAGTCTTAAAGGTGCCACCAGACCCTCTGAGGCATTTGCATGACACTTTTGAAGCTGGCATACAAGGTATTTACGTGCCAGATATGCTAAAAATTTGTATGTCCCTTCATGCTTTGGCCACCATTCCAGAGGATATACTTCCATGCTGATGATGCTCATTAAAAAATGTGTTAATTAAATTTCTGACTGAACTCCTTGGGGTTGAATTGTATGTCCCCTGCCCTGTTTTACCCACATTCTGCCATATATTTCATGTTATCGCAGTCTCGGATAATGACTCTGGACATGTTGTTCATTTTAAGAACACTTTCACTGCAGATTTCACAAAACGCAAAGAAGGTACCAATGTGAGATTTCTAAAGATACCTACAGCACTGGACCCAAGGTTTAAGCATCTGAAGTGCCTTCCTTTGTCTGAGTGGGATGAGGTATGGAGCATGCTTTCAGAAGTCTTAAAAGAGCAACACTCTGATGTGGAAACTACAGAACCCGAACCACCAAAAAAGAAAACCAAACTTCTGCTGATGGCATCTGACTCCTCGCTGCTTTGAATTGTTATCGACCATTAGCAGTAATCAGCTTGGACACATGTCCCTTGGCATGGTGGTTGAAGCATGAAGGGACATATGAATCTTAAGTGCATCTGGCATGTATGTATCTTGCGATGCCGGCCACAACAGTGCCATGAGAATGCCTGTTCTCACTTTCAGGCGACACTTTAAACAAGAAGCAGGCAGCATTATCTCCTGCAAATGTAAACAGACTTGTTTGTCTGAGCGATTGGCTGAACAAGAATTAGGACTGAGTGGACTTGTAAGCTCTGACATTTTACATTTTGTTTTTGAGTGCAGTTATGAAACAAAAAAAAAATCTACATTTATCAGTTGCACTTTCCCAACAAAGAGATTGCACTAAACTACTTGTATGAGGTGAACTCAAAAATACTATTTCTTTTGTTTATCATTTTTGCAGTGCAAATATTTGTAATAAAAATATACACTTTGATTTCAGTTATAATACAGAATAAAAAAGAATTTGAAGAACAGCTAGCCAAAGACTTAAAAAGTAATAGCAATTTTTTTTTAAGTACATCAGAAGCAGGAAGCCTGCTAAACAACCAGTGCGGCTACTGGACATTTGAGATGCTAAAGGAGCACTCAAGGAAGATAAGGCAATTACAGAGGAACTAAATGAATTATTTGCATCGATCTTCAAGGCTGAGGATGTGAGGGAGATTCCCAAACCTGAGCCAGTCTTTTTAGGTGACAAATCTAAGGAGCTGTCCCAGATTGAGGTATCATTAGAAAAGGACTTGGAACAAATTGATAAACTAAACAGTAATAAGTCACCAGGAACAGATGGTATTCACCCAGGAGTTCTGAAAAAACTCAAATGTGAAATTGCAGAACTACTAACTGTAGTCTGTAACCTATCATTTAAATCAGCTTCTGTAGCAAATGACTGGAGGATAACTAACGTTACACCAATTTTTAAAAAGGGCTCCAGAGGTGATCCCAGCAATTATAGGCCGGTAAGCCTGACTTCAGTACTGGGCAAACTGGTTGAAACTATAGTAAAGAACAAAATTGTCAGACGTATAGATGAACATAATTTGTTGGGGAAGAGTCAACATAGTTTTTGTAAAGGGAAATCATGCCTCACAAATCTACTATAATTCTTTGAGGGGGTCAACTAGCATGTGGACAAGGGGGATCCAGTGGATATAGTGTACTTAGATTTTCAGAAAGCCTTTGACAAGGTACCTGTGATCGGGGTCGGTCCACCTACCCGCTAGGGGGCAGTGGGGAGCTACGACATCACTGGCTGGCCTGGGTCACGCCTCTGCCACTGGGGAATTAGCGACGGGAAGGACGCCAGCCAGTGTCCGTAGCACGCCCCTCAGGCAGGGGAGCGCCGGCAAAGGTCAGTAGCGCGCCCCTCAGGCAAGGGAGCGCCGGCAAAGGTCCCGGTGTGGGTTGGCCGGGTAGGGGAATGCAGGCCCACCCTACACCACTGTGTCCCAGTTGATAAATGCAAAGTAATTCGCATTGGAAAACATAATCCCAACTATACAGATAAAATGATGGGGTCTAAATTAGCTATTACCACTCAAAAAAGAGATATTGGAATCTTTGCCTCTATATAAATCCAGGGTACACCCACATCTTGAGTACTGCGTGCAGATGTGGTCGCCCCATCTCAAAAAAGATATATTGGAATTGGAAAGGGTTCAGAAAAGGGCAACAAAAATGATTAGGGGTCTGGAACGGCTGCCATGTGAGGAGAGATAAATAAGACTGGGACTTTTCAGCTTGGAAAAGAGATGACTAAGAGGGGCTATGATTGAGGTCTATAAAATCATGACTGGTGTGGATAGGGTGACCAGATGTCCCAATTTTATAGGGACAATCCCAATTTTTGGGTCTTTTTCTTATATAGGTTTCTATTACCCCCAGCCCCCATCCCAATTTTTCACACTTGCTGTCTGGTCACCTTAGGTGTGGAGAAAGTAAAAAAGGAAATGTTATTTACTCCTCATAGCACAGGAACTAGGAGTCAGCAAATGAAATTAATAGGCAGCAGATTTAAAACAAACAAAAGGAAGTATTTTTTCACACAATGCACCGTCGACTTGTGGAACTCCTTGTCAGAAGATGTTGTGAAGGCCAAGACTATAACAGGGTTAAAAAAAAAACCTAGATAAATTCATGGAGGGTAGGTCCATCAATGGCTATTAGCCAGGATGGACGGGGATGGTGTCCTTAGCCTCTGTTTGTCAGAAGCTGGGAATGGGCGACAGGGGATGGATCAATTGATGATTACCTGTTCTGTTCATTCCCTCTGGGGCACCTGGCATTGGCCACTATCGAAAGACAGAATACTGGGCTAGATGGACCTTTGTTCTGACCCAATATGGCCGTACTTATGTTCTCATGTAATATAATATATATGAAAATGTAGAAAAACATCCAAAATATTTAATACATTTTAAATGGTATTCTATTGTTTAACAGTGTGATTAAAACTGTGATTAATCGTGATCATCTTTTTTAATCACAATTAATTTTTTTGAGTTAATCTCATGAGTTAACTGTGATTAATTGACAGCCCTAATTATCAGATTTGAACACTGGAGGATGAATTTCTGAGTTCATTTTTGTCTTCTTTAAACAGAGATGTCAAACAGCATTTGGCTAAGAGTTTGGCTCACTATCTGGCTGTGAAGAAGGCACGATAGACAACCGAGTTATTTTAATAGGGTAGTGCCTTCTTTTTCTGTGATATAATTAGAACAAACTAAATTATCATAGGATGATTTCTGTTGTCATAGGTCAACTATGTCAGCAGTATCACTATAGCAGTTCTTTTGACAGACCAGAAGATCAATTGTTTGTCAACAGAAACTGAGAAAGAAGGCATTTTTTTTAAATGTATTGAGATTTGTTTAAAATGCATAAATCAACAGCTAAGTATATGTGCAAATTTTAATACACTAATTAAGCCAGTAGTATTTATAAAATGCTCAATGCCACTGGAGAACTCTCCCAGCCATGCTTTTCAGAGACTCATGAAATGCCTAGACCTATGTCCCCAAGAACTGCTGGTAAAACAGTTTTCTGCTGACTTTAGGAAGCAAAAATGAAAATGTTGGTGGCTATAGACTAAGATTAGTGTGTCATCTGATAAAAAATGTGAGGTTAGACAAGAATAGGATAGATTTGATTCATATCTCATTCATAATAAGTTTTCTTGTCCTTTCAAATTTATGTTCGGAGCTACGTTTTTATGTTTTGAGAGATGTATTTTCACAAAGATAGTAGGAAATAACAGGGATGGAAGTGGGGGGATATGATAGAGGTTTATAAAATCATGAGTGGTATAGAGAAAGTAAATAAGGAAGTGTTATTTACTCCTTCTCATAATACAAGAACAGGGGGCCACCAAATGAAATTAATAGGTAGCAGGTTTAAAACAAACACAAGAAAGTATTTTTTCACCCAACACACTGTCAGCCTCTGGAACTCCTTGCCAGAGAGTGTTGTGAAGGCCAGTACTATAATGGGGTTCAAAAGGGAGATAGGTTCATCAATGGCTATTAGTCAAGATGAGCAGGAATGGTGTCCCTAGCCTCTGTTTGCAGGAAGCTGGGATGGGTGACAGGGCATGGATCACTTGATCATAATCTGTCTGTTCATTCCCTTTGGGGCACCTGCCATTGGCCACTGTCAGAGGACAGGATACTGGGGTTGATGGATCTTTGGTCTGACTCAGTATGGCTGTTCTTATGTCACTTTTTTGTAGGACCCAAGTCCCTTGAAATTAAAAGAAAAGAAAACAGTTGATTGGGGGATTTTAGCCTTCAGTTCTCTGTTCTACTGCATTGAGTGAATAGTGTTGATGTTGTGGGAAAAACCTGCTCTCTGTGCTACATCATGTATTCTAGTTTGTGTGTATCAACAAGTATGTGATGTTGTCGTCCAGTGCCTAGGAAGAGAATAGAGGAATTGCTACTATTATCCAGTTGAAGGAGTTCTTCGTTTAGCTCAAGGAGGAAGTGGCTTTTAATTTTCGAGATGAATGGTTAGGGTTCTAGTCCCAGCTCGTCATGTATGTCTGATCTATCTGGAAATTGTTTCCATAGTCATCCTCAAATAGATTTGTTTAGTCTCTTCAGCACCAGCAAAATCCTATTTCTGTCCACTTTCACTGAAAAATGCCATAAAGATTTCTGAGAAAGAAATCACATGTTCTGAGGAGTTCTGTCAAAGCAGCCTCCCAAGTGTGCATTTTAACAAACTGGAGATCCCCATCAACATTGCAGGGGCCACAGAACTCAGTTGCTCAAAGAGACTATAATTTTCTGTGACACTGTGAGGGTGGGATCTTGAAGAGGACCAAAATTACCTTATCATTGTTAGGCTTTATTGTTGCCCTTGCAGTGACAGGAGTAAGATAGGCTCAGAAATAAAATATACCTCTTGTTATTTTGTGTAAAGCAGAGAAAAATATTAAGCTCTAAAAACAAGTAGAAGGAAATATAAATAACCTTATATTAGAGCTGGGACCAATCAGTAAATTATAATCTGAAGCCAAGTTTTGGATTCACGCAAGTACACACAGTATTATGGGTGTTCAGAGATGAGGGTTGAGGTTCAGTCCATTCTAGGGTTAAGGGCCAGCTGTGAAAATATCACCCATATTCAGATTTATAATATGAATTTTCCTGCCCCCAAACTCTGCAAAGATTTAGAGGTGTTTGGATCCAAATGGAAAACTAGTGATCCTATTATTTTATTGCACACAGACTTATTTATCTGCAGCAATATTGTGACCGTGCAGTGAGCTGGTCTGATTAAGTAGTGTTTGGGAATCAATATGAACTCCACATATACTTTTCAGCCAAATTGTTCAACCATTACTGGGGTGCATTTTTTGGTGTTTGGTTTGGTTTTAAACCTGTGTCCTGCTTGCATGTCTTAAATTCCATTGTATGCTAACTCCTAGACACCCTGCTTAATGCAAAGCTGGCAAAAAAAGATGGCACTCTATATATTCACATTCTTATTTGATGACTAAGATAGAAGGACAATTCTCCAGGTCTGGGTGAATTTTTCCATTAGCTGGCAGCTCTGAAAAATCTGGGGGACAAAATTTGGTTTTGTTGGATCCATATTTTGTTTGACCTGAAATGGATTTTTCTGGGAAGTGGCAAAGGACAAGGCAGCCTCCCTTTTAACCTTTAGCCCTTGACAAAGGCACTCATGCATGATGTGAAAAATCCAGTGTCATTGCCCACCTCTGCCTGATGTGGAGAACAGGTTTGAACTTGCAAGAGAGTGCCCTAGCCACTGGGCTATAGGGAAAGTCTCCTTTCCTCCTGTTGAAGCTGTTCCACTGTGTAAAAATAATTAAATGGTCATTGGAGCAGGGACTTGAGTCTCTCACATTCTATGTGAGTGCCCTAACCACCAGGCTGTAAATTCATTCTGTCTCTTGCCCTGGCACAATTCACTGTAATTCATAATCATTCATAACTGCAACGAATAGGGCCAGGGAAAGAGACTGACTATAAATTTATACTAAAATTTCACCCAGCTCTGCGATGAACTAATAACAGATACATGGATCATTGGTCAGGCCACTTATCATTATGAGTTTGTTTGATAATTGTAATTTAGGGACAGGTTGTGAACCCTTGACCCTCATTGGTGGGCAGCTGCTCACACTAGTGGTCCACAACTCATTAGTCTTAGGCCTGATCCAGCTCCCATTGAAGTCATTGGGCTTTGGATCAGGCCCATGCCATGAAAGGGGTTCACTGTCTAGGCCAGAGGTGGGCAAACATTGGGGTCATGCAACTGTATGGAGGGCTGGGTAGGGAAGGCTGTGCCTGGCCCCCGCCCCCTATCCACTCCCTCCCACTTCCCACCCCCTGATTGCCCCCCTCAGAATCTCCAACCCATCTAACCCCCCCTGCTCCTTGTCCCCTGATCGCCCCCTCCCGGGATTCCACCCCCTTATCCAACCCCTCCTGCTTCCTGTCCCCTGACTGTCCCGACCCCATCCACATCCCCAAGCCCTGATAGGCCCCGCGGGACTCCCACTTCCAATCCTCCCTGTTCCCCATCCTCTGACCACCACCCCAGAACCTCCGCCCCATCCAACCACCCCCTCCTCCCTGACTGCCTCCTGGTCTCCCCACTACCTTACTCAACCCCCGCCCCGGTCCCTGCTCCCTTACCAGCAGCAAGAGCTCGAAGCCGCGACACCCGGCCAGAGCCAGCTGCGTTCCCCACGCTGCCCAGCAGGAGCGGCGGGCCAGAGCGCAGCCCGTGCGGCGGTGTGGCTGCGGGGGAGGTAGGATGGGGGAGGGACCAGGGACTAGGCTCCCCAGCCGGGAGCTCAGGGGCCGGGCAGGACAGTCCCGTGGGCCGTAGTTTGTCCACGTCTGCTCTAGGCCATAGAAATTCCTGACATGTCCATCTTAAAGCCTCAGCTGTAAAGTTGCATTAAAACAGTCCCTTTTTGTCTACGTGTTTTGTTTTGTTTTTAAGCTGGGACTTTTTAAAGTGAGTATAAAAAGAGTATCACAACTGAGCTTATTTGAATACAGGATGTATCATTGCAATAAAGGCAAAGAATGCATATGTCTGTATGGTGTAGATATGAGGAACACTAACAAGGAGTCTGTATGTTTGAACTCTGCCTCTTTGTTATGTGTTAAAAATTTAGTGAAAAATCTTGCTCTGCACAGGTACAACATATGACTTTCATCTCATTACTTCTAAACCAGTTTTCTTTAAATATGTCAGTGTCATTTTTCCTCATTAAGGCATCCCTGACAGGTCAGATATCTTAAAAATGAAGTGATTTTGAGACACTGAAGTTAATTAAAATCTGATTTTTCTTAAAGCACAAAACCCACATTCTTTCCATTCTTGCATAATTTATAAAGAACTAAACAGAATTTTACTAAACTTTCAAAAAATATTTCCCTTTGGGCTGAGAACAAGCATAAGAAATTTCAGCCAAAAGTATGTTTTTTTTTGTTTTGGTTTGGTTTTTCCCAAAGCACTTGAATGGGGGCTTTTTCCAAATTGTCTTCTCAGTCATAACTACATTTACTCTGACAATATAAGCTCTGATTTTGGCAAAATGAAAAAATAAATCTCAAAGATTGCAGTTCAAATGTGACTGAGATTTTTGCATATCTCTACTTTATCAGCAGCTACATTAGAACTAAAGACACTCTGAAAGTTTAAATGTGATGTGGACTGAATGACAAATGAGCTATTTGTAGTGTTATCTAAACTAGAACAGATCCTGCAACTGTCACTAAGCAGTAGTCAAATAGGTACAAGAAACACTTACAATGCACTTTTTTTTCAGAATGTTATTAGAGTTGGTTTTCGTCACATATCCCAATAGATTACAGGTAAACTGACCATTTGAAACGCTTGCCCTTTTAAAAATAGGTGTAAACTATCTAATGGTTTTATGCGTTTTTGTTAGTATTTGCTTAACAGTTATGCTTAAGGATTTAAAATAAAAAAAAACCACAGAGCTATAGCACAAATGACACTAAATAATACTTAACACATATATAGATGAAAAGCACTATTGTATCTCACACCAATCTGAACACCACTGCTCTGTTGCTAGTGATGAGAAGAAACTCTCAGAAGCCTGAGGAAGAGATAATACTGCGGAAATGCGCACAACAATGTCATTTGCTATGCCAGTCAACAGGCTGTAGCATTTAATCTGCTTTTACCAGTTCACCTCTGCTGACTGCTGTGGAGGGGATGTTCCCTTGTCTTTGGGCAGGTCTTCACTACAGGGGGGGTCGATTTAAGATACGCAAATTCAGCTACATGAATAGCGTAGCTGAATTCGACCTATCGGAGCCGACTTACCCCGCTGTGAGGACGGCGGCAAAATCGACCTCTGCAGCTCCCCGTCGATGGCGCTTACTCCCACCTTCGCTGGGCGTCGATTCAGGGATCGATTTTCGCGTCCCGACGAGACGCGATAATTCGATCCCCGAGAGATCGAGTTCTACCCACCGATTCAGGTGGGTAGCGTAGACCTAGTCTCAGTCTCACTCCTCTCTGCTTCAATAAGTTTTCTATTGCCTTTGTTGGTCCTAGAGAATTTAATAGAGACTTATAACCTTTTTATTTATTTTTCAAACCAAACTACAGAATTATATTGCTTGGACATCATTCTCTAAATAATTAGCATAACATAAAATATTAAATTCACTTGGTTGTTTGGGTAATTTCCAGAGAATCCTATTGGTTTTATCCTTATAAAATTCTATAGGAGTTTTCCACATGAATTAAAACTATATAGTGGTGAGGTTGATTCCTGGTTCCTTCTTGCCATGCCTTGTGAGCATTCACAAGGCGAAGCACAATCCATGCCAAAGATCCTATCCAGCTAACTTATGCATGGCAATGTTGGATCTAATAAGCTTTAGGGTTCATCCATCAGATAAATCAGTAAGTACATAGAAAGTATAGATTTATGGCTTTGTACTTTAGTTTAATTGAATGCTTGATATACAGTACAGCTTCAATTATCTGAATGTCATGGGGGACAGTGAATAAGTGCGGATAACTAAGGTAATTTTTTCTGTGATTAATAGGCATCAGGGCACATGATCCTGCTTTGGATACCCACCTTTCCAATAATTAGGATCAGATAATTGTTTCTACTGCATGTGTAAGTAACACATATTCCAGGATGTGTATTCACATCATCAGCATTAGTGATAAACATGTTGGGTGAAATCCTGGCCTAACTGAAGTCAGTGGCACAACTCCCATTGATTTCAACGGGGCCAACATTTCTCCATTCAGTTCTCTGTCTTCCAGCCAACCTTCCAGCAACACTGATTACACATTTTAAAAACAAAACAAACAAAAACTCAAAAAACCAAAAACAAACAAAAAAACCACCACACACTTTTTTTCAGTTTTTGCCAAGCATTTGGGTTGCATTTATTTTTTTTAATGCTTTGCCCAAAGAGCTGCAGTAGAGAGTCTAAATTGTTTTTCTTTTTCAAAGTGGTGAAATAGTGCATATAAAAGAGATTCCCTCTTCACCCAAACCTCTTGCAAACACTTTTTTTCATATGAAACAGTTTGGTTCATTTTGGTTCCCTGTTACTGTTCACTGTTTCTGGAGCCAAAAGAGGAAATCTGCTTTCACTATTTCTACTCCAACTTGAAGAAGTCAGTTCCAGAATTCTCAGAAGGAATCCCTAATCTAATGAGATTTCTAGACTGATTTTACAGGGTGGCCCAAAAAGTTTGGATTAGTTACTCATGATGAGTATCCAAACTTCTGAGTATTCATTTGAAGCAAACTTGACACTCAAAGTCAAGCTCTGGAAGTGTAAACCCAGACAAATAAAAAATAAAGGAAAGCTCTAACTTGGAAAATGAAACTGGCAAGTTTTACACATTTCTGTTAATCACAAACAGAGCCTCACTTCTGCTAAATCAATCCCTCTGCTACAAACTTAAGGCTCAATGCTATTGACTGTAATCAGACTTCAGCTGTTCACGTCAGATGAACCATTATAAATGTTTTAATTATGACCTCTTCTCATTTAATGCTTGATGAGGACCAACCCAACCCCACTTTGGTCTTGGGACTTTACCAGAAAGAAAACATACAAATGCAAAGATTAATTAAATTGAAATGTGTAGCAAGCTTTGTTCTTGCACAGTTAATTAGATTACACGGCACTAGAAAAGTAATAAGGGAACTTTTGTGAACAGCCTAACCATATATTGTATTCTCATTTTTCTTGGCCATCATGCTTGGATTGCCTGGAGAACATTCACTGTTAGTAATTTGCAAGTGAATTTTAGTTTTCAACAACTCTTCATTTTAGAATACAGATTTAGATAAATCTAATTAAAATACACTACAGCATATGTATGTCTTCACTGGAAATAGATAAACAACGAGTAAGATCTTTTCATTCCATTTTGGTTTCCTTCAGTGGATCCTCTCCCACTCATCCTTCCTCTGGTAGTTAGTTTTTCTTTTTCCTTTACAGCACACAAGTAATACTAAATTTAGGCTAAAGAATGCTAAATAAAGGCTTCATTTTTCTTTCTCTTGTAAGAGGAATTATGCTGTATATCTGTAAGGCAAGCATGAAGTTAGCTAAACAAGAAATACGTGAGGATATTCTCTCTCATTTTTATGTTAATTTAATCGTCCTCTTGAATCTGACGAAGAGACAATCTCATGTGATGATATTGACTTTCCAAATTCTTTGTCTGGAAGACAGTAAATTTTCAGGACCTGTAGCTTTAATTGCTTTGATCTAAAAACAAACCTTGACTAATTGTTCATGCTGAAATGCCACAAGATTAATTTAGCAAACATATGAAAACAGATGCAGGAAGAAAATAAAAGTTACACTACCCATTAGTGAGAAATACAAACTTTAATGATTATATAATTTTAATGAACAGTGTGTGCAAGGCTAAGTATGGCTTTTGAAAGCCTCCCACTGATTATTGTCATTGTATCTGGCAGAATGCAAGATTCTCACAGTGTGATGCCCTATTAGTTTAATAAATGTCAAGGATACAAATAAGAATTGTTCATAAGGTAGTGAATCCAAATGTTTCCCCCTTCAATTTAATTTCAGTAATTACCAGCCTTGTGTATTATTTGTTTCCTCAAAACATGACATATAGATGAAGAAGAATGAGCAGATGTTGTTTTCCATTGTCTTTTTTCTGAGTTCACATTTGTTTTATTATAACTGGACTGTATGTAGGTATATGCGGAACTGTGCTTTTTAGATATGTGCATATATATATAACGTGTATATATACAAAGTTTTTCTTAGTTAGATGTTAATGTAAGCCATAGGCATATGTAAACTCCATCAATAATTGTATGCAAGTGAGAAGATCCATCTCTAAATCTATATTTGTATATGTAGATCAACTGTTGCCTTTTTCTCTAATGAAATTTGTAGATTTTCTTTCTAAATTATCCTCCTCCAAGTCCACCTCAGATAAAACAAATGACATATTCTTCAAAAGAACTAGCAGTGGAAAATGCAGGCCGTCTGACATTTCTAACAGAAGTCTGTGCATTTTGATTACCCTATTGAGATTGTGGGGGAAAGATACATATCTCACATTCAAACTTACTCCACAAAAGGGTCAATGCTTAAAGGAGAGGCACCACTTCCATTCTTCAGTTAACCTGTCTTTAAATTGCAATCCCATAATCTACTCTTCCGAGCAACTAATGACATTTGTTGTAATTACAGAAGTTTTCTGAGCATAGTAAAAGTTTATTCAGTGGAGTAAGTGGAAGGACGTTCATGGCATATCTATTGCAGAATGACCTCACTGCACATTAAGTAGACGGGGTCATTGTCTGGCTTGTTGGAAAAGGTGTGTGCCCCCTGTGACAATGCGGTTCTGGCGGAACCCAACTAAGAGTGCCAACTCAGGACAAATTGCTTAAACAGGGCAGTTGCAGCCCAAGGCTGGGGTGTTTTCCACCTCTAAGGCAAACCAAACCAGCCAGACTAAGGGAACTTCGGTTTCACCCCACTGGCTAACCGCAAGTCTCTCAAGTAATCTCCTTAGACACTCCAGTTTCCCAGTATAACCACCAGTGCCACTCGTACGGGGACAAATGGTTATGAAAACCAGTACCCAAGTAACAGAAAAAGGTTCTCCTGATCCCAAAGGACCAAGCCCCAGACCCAGGTCAATATACAAATCAGATCTTTCCCACAAATCACGCTGTTGCCAATCCTTTAGAATCTAAGATCTAAAGGTTTATTTATAAAAGGAAAAAGATAGAGATGGGAGTTAGAATTGGTTAAATGGAATCAATTACATACAGTAATGGCACAGTTCTTGGTTCAGGCTTGCAGCAGCAATGGAATAAACTGCAGGTTCAAATCAAGTCTCTGGAATACATCCCCCGCTGAGATGGGTCCTCAGTCCTCTGTTCAAAGCTTCAGCTTGTAGCAAAGTTCCTCCAGAGGTATGAAGCAGGATTGAAGACAAGATGGAGATGAGGCATCAGCCTTATATAGTCTTTTCCAGGTGTAAGAATACCTCTTTGTTCTTACTGTGGAAAATTACAGCAAAATGGAGTCTGGAGTCACATGGGCCAGTCCCTGCATACTTTGCTGAGTTACAAGGCGTATCTGCCTTCTCTAAATGGGTCCATTGTATAGCTGATGGTCCTTAATGGGCCATCAAGCAGGCTAGGCAGTGCTAATCTCAGCTTGTCTGGGATGTCACCCAGAAGCATAGCATAAGTTTGCCCTACAGACAATATAGAGCCAATATTCATAACTTCGACCATAAAACTGATACACACATACAGACAGCATAATCATAACCAGTAAACCATAACCTTGTCCTAGACACCCCATTTGACCCCCTTTATACAAGATTTGGGTGCCACTACAGGACCTTGGTTGCAACAATGATCTATACGGTCCCAGTTTATGTCAATAACGTCACACCCCCTTTCAGGGCTAGAGAGCCAGGGAGTGACTTTTGACTCCAGCGGCAGACCAGGGCAGCATGGGACACTAATCCATCACGACCCCAGGTGACCGGAAGAGAGAGAGGACTATATAGGTTCATGCTGGTGCAGGAAAAGCCCTCTTGTATCTGGACCAAGTGGAGCAGCACCCACCCTTCCACGAATTGAAGTGGTGAAATACCAGGTTTTGTGAGGACCTGCAGTGGGCATTGTGCTAGTCGCTCCTTTCTCGGGGGCTGGGAAGGAATTTTTCCCTCACCACCAAATTGGCCAAGGTGAAAGTGATTTGTTGTTGTTTTGTTGCTTTTCCCAAAGCAGGTTTTTTTTTTGGGGGGGGGGGGGACTTAGTTGGAAAAACATGAAATGGGAATTAGTCTATGATTTTGCAACTCATTATGGAAACTTGGGGCAGATTCCAGTGCAGTTGCTCCATACAGAAGGGATACAGTGATCAGATAAAATGGATTGGTAAAGGATTTAAAGGAAGCATTTTTAAAAGAACGGAAACAGGGATTTGGGGGCTCCTATGCTGGTATGGCAGGAAGCCAACACCTCCTCTTCTTTATATCCCCCTTTTAACCTTCATTCAAGGGGGATGGTGAGGTCCCAGCAGCGGGTTGGCTGTGGATCAGGATGGGTAAAGATGAGGGATGATGGAAGTGCCCCAGCTACATACTGAAATGGTTAGGGAATTACCTTTACTGTATACCAGGGGTCGGCAACATTGGCACGCGGCTCGCCAGGGTAAGCACCCTAGCGGGCCGGGCCAGTTTATTTACCTGCTGACGCGGCAGGTTTGGCCGATCGCGGCCCCCACTGGCGGCGGTTCGCCGTACCGGGCCAATGGGGGCGGCGGGAAGCCGTGCGGGCAAGGGATGTGCTGGCCACGGCTTCCCGCCGCCTCCATTGGCCCAGGACGGCGAACCGCGGCCCCCATGGGCCACGATTGGCCGAACCTGCCACGTCAGCAGGTAAATAAACCGGCCCGGCCCGCTAGGGTGCTTACCCTGGCGAGCTGCGTGCCGAATGTTGCCTACCCCTGCTGTATACGTTTATCTGCTGGTATTCTCGGACATTTAAGAATAAAGTTGCAGCCTAATTAAACCACATCCAGTGTCTCCTGTCCTCCTTTAGGCATAGCCAAACAACAGTTCTATTGCAGTGCACTATCTTGAATGAGCCTGTAGCATAAGGTGAGTTCTGCAGTTGTTACAGATCACTGTTATTCTATATCCAATCTATTTCATATCCAGACTGATTTTGAGGAGAGGAAGTGGGTTAGTTAAGAAGTGGAAGGTGTTCTTAAATCTCTTCTTCAGAAGATGTTCTTGAAGGTTCTTTCTGACAGTGAATTAAGAATGCTCAAAAGACAAGATTTGTGTCGGGGTGTCACCTTTCTATCTCTGATCCAGAGATGGCTGCAGTGATTTGAATAAGATAAGAAGAGAAGTGGATCTTCTCACAAAGCTCAAATTGAACCATACCCAAACTCTCCCGCAAGTTAAAAATGTTTGGATGAGGCTTTTAATTTATTGTTTGTGTGAGTCTCTAGAACCTGATCCGATAACAAATGAAGTCAATGGGAGCCTAGGAGCTTGGAAGTGGATATGCTAAAGACTAAAGGAAGTCTTATCTCATAGTATTTTTTGCTCAAGCAGATGCAAAAAATATTGGAAATATCACAAGAGATTGTGTTCTCATGAGATTTCCAGATACAAAACTGATCCTCTCTTGTGCATAAAAGTATTCGTGTGAATGAGGGTTAGCAGGATCAGGCCTCAATATTATAGAATCAAGCAGCTGGTATCAAAGGAAAGCAGCCAGACTTTTGAATGCTTTCCAAAACTAAAGTGAACCTAACTTTCTTTGATATTTATCCACGATACATCTGACTTCAGGATTAATCTGACATACATCAATAAGGGAAAAATAAATGTCACTTTGAAATATTATCAGTTTGTTTAAACATGATTGTAAAGAGGTTCACTTACCACTTTGCCACCTCCTGCTGGCCATCCTGGGGATTAGCTCTGTTTGCTAATGCACCCTTCTCTGGTGGTGCCTCACTGCTGTCACTTTCCAAGGCCCATGGCATCCTCTTCAGCGACACAGCCCTCCAGCCATGCCACACACTGTGCTCCCCCCTTCTGGGAGTGGAACTGCAGTCCACTGTTCTGCCACTTCCCGTAGTGGCTATTGCAGCAAATTTTCTGGCCACTTCCTCATGGCCCCAGCATCCTCTTTGCCCTTGCCTCAGGGCCTCAGCCTGAAAACCCCAGCAGCCAGCCAGCCAGGAGCTGTCTCTCACTCCCCTGGTGACTGCTTGCAGCACTGCTCTGCCCAGGATGCAGGCAGTTCTCTCAGCCATCCAGAGACACAGTCCTTCCTCCCTGGGCTCCCAGCAGAGAACTGCCCTCCTCTGCCCTGCAGCTCCATTTTTATTTGGGCCTGCTTGGCCCTGCTTGGCTACTTCCTTCAGCCCTTCTCTGATTGGCTGCCTCCTGCACAGCCTTCCTAGGGCTCTATTACCCCTTAGAGCCCAGTTTGGAGCAGGCGCCCCATCACAATTATATGTTACTTCTGTATTTAATAATAGAGGAGTTTGAATCTCCTGCTAGGTCAGTGGCATGATCTTTACTGTTGTTTTGTTCTTCATTGTGACCCTAGGAGTAGTGAGTGCACTCAGGATACAAAGTGGCAGTAGAAGTAGGTGCACCGTTTCAGTGGGAGTAAGTCTATGATATTTTAAAGCTTTTTTCCCCAGTATTCAGCAGACTGCCGAAGAATTTCCTGCCTTTTGCCTCATTTTTTGAACTGTAAAAAGTGTCTACTGAATCATCATTATTTGTTTTTTAAAAAATCCCTTGACAAGTTCCTTTATGAGATTTTTGTAAGCTTTCAAACAACTTATTTTGGAGCCTCTACAAATTCTGTGCAGCTGGTATAGTTAAAGTTGGTTACTTATTTGAATGTGACTAGATATATAGTATTTCTGCATTAGTATGCCTGGCCAGATCTTCACATGTGCCCCCTAAGACAACTGTCTGGGCAGTTCTGCAGCTGCTAGCAAGGCATATCTGTGCTTACCTGATCAAGGCACCACCCATTCAAAGATCCTCCTGTCCTAGCTCCTGTAGGATGGTTCTTTCCACAGGATTATGCATGACAGCCAGGGATGCCCTCCATCAAACTGTGTGCAGCTGTAGGGTAGGAAGGAAGGTTTACCCGTTTTTTTTTTTTGCTCCATCAGTCAAATCTTTTTCTCTGTGTATGTGTGTGTGGCGGGGGGAGGGGGGTTTATAGTCTATCTGGATTTAATTCCATGGTAATCCTGGCTACAGAACTGGTATTTAGCTGTTCCAACTCCTGGAGCCCAAGTATTGACTAGGAGCCTCTCCTCCCATAGGATCTCAGATGTAGAGAGAGAACTGTAGGGATGTTGTACTTCCTTATGTTATGCTTATAAGAAGCACACTGGATCTTTTTCAGGGAAAAAGACAATACGCTGCGTTTATTGAAAATATAACAGTTATCATATGCATTCAATTACACAACACACACACACACACACACGTCTTTATAGTTACCAATCTGTCGTAGCTCAAGTCAATCTAATGGCCAGTTAGATTGAGCATGAGTGAGGAGCTGGGCTCTGTCTGTCGCGATCCGATGCTCTAAGACTTTGCAGGACTGAACCCAGAGTTCTATGGCAAAACACCCCAGCTTTATACTTGTAAATTTCCACTTTAGTCTATGGATTTTGCAGTGTTATTCTGTAATCGTTAGTCCATAAGTGGTGTTAATCTTGGGGTTCTCTCTTATTTGTTGTCTCGCTTTCAATGGCGCCTGCCTCACTTTTGAGGTCGTCAATGCTGCTAACATGTTTAGCATCAGATATAATGGATGTTTTCTGATTGTCTCCTCGTGTTTCCAAGTCTCTCACTTTTTCTTGACAATCTGGACATTTGTGATGGCTTTCACACTCATCCTTAACCATGCACACATCCTTTACTCACACCAAACAATTTTACAGAGACTTTCAGAGAGGATAACATTTTGGAAAGGATTATATGGTTACTAAAGGGATTACAAAAGAACCTTACATAATTTAGTTTGCAATGCATACAAGAAGCAAGACATAGCATATACTGTAATTAAATCTTATCCTAAAACAAAAGGTGACCATAATCAGCCATAAGGACTATTCTGGTTTATTCCTACACTGGCAGTCTGTCAGATGTGTTTCTACCAATGTCCCAGAGGGTCATTCCTTTCTGCTATTCAAAAAGGGTGGCTGGCAGGATGATCAAATCATACATTAATACATACTACATGATTATAACCATCAATCATTATAACCTCTAATACAAATATAAAATCTTACTCCTACACTTAGTCCTAGTACCGCCCACTAAATCTTTGTCTTCACAAGGTGTGGGGTACTTATGCCCCAATCATCTTCCCCAAGTTCTGTCATCCCAGATTCTACCAAGTGCACTGTACCACTTCCATCCTTGAACAATTCTAGCCTCTCCCCACTCATTTCAGGATTCAATCTACAACTGCCTTCCTTTGTTTTCAAAACCCTTCATAGACTTTGTCACAGTCTGTCTCATGGATCAGTACTGGCAAAAAGAAGATGCAAGTGCATCAACTTTCTGTATGGTGATTGGGGAAGCCCCTTATCCAGATGGTATGGGAATGGGCACTATATAAATGAATATGTTTAAATAATCAAGTTCCTTGATTTACTTAATTCCCCTTCTGATTCCCTTCACACATCCAGCACTGACTTCTTCTTTGTCCCTCCATATAATGTGGCCACTGATGGTGGGTGAGATTTTCTCTGAATTTCATTACATCTATCTAATCTAATGTTGTCTACCTCATGTTTATCACTTGCTGTATGGATGTCTTACACATAGAACATTCTTCCTGTATTTCTCAGTCATAAAGGGTAATTTCATAAAAATCTGATACAATCCAAGGAGAGAAGATATGTTGTATTTTTTAACTCAGTGTTTCTCAACCTTTTCCAGGTGGCAGCCCCTTAATCAAAGTCAAGCATTTTCATGACCTACCCCTTTACATTTAGTGTAAGAATTAAAAATGTATCAAAGATAAGACTATGTAATACAATTACTACATTTGACCTCACAAACGTTGAATGTTTTGGCTGCCCTTAACTTACTCTGGAAACTTTATTTTCCTTATTTTAGAATTGTAATGCAATTTTTAATGCCTCACAACTCCCCAATTGCTTTTCATGACCCTCTTGGAGATGTCGACCCACTAGTTGAGAGATACTGCCTTAACTCATCTTGCCCTATGCTGCTTTTTCAAATACGTTATCAGTCTCCTTAACTGTTTCATTTAACTTTAACAGTAACTCCAAATTATTTTCACTTTGAAACATCTGCACCGAATGAAGGTGTATCATACTCTGTTCAAAAGGCCAAATCCTCAGCTTGTGTAAATGTGTGCGACTTATATGGCTTCAGTGCATCTGCACCCCTCACAATAGCTGAAGATCTAGCCCAAAGAGTTTAGTCAGTGAACACTTTATTGAGTGGTGTTTGAAATTTCAAGTTGTCTAACTGATTGTGTGGAGAATGTGGGACATCCTTTTTTGCAAAGAAGAGTTATCATTCAAAACAGTTTTATATTCTGTATTATTATATGTGATATAATGAACTACAATGGTAACCTATGTTTACCACTTAGTAACACACAGTTGACAAGCTATGACAAATTAAATCAGTGAGAATGGGGTGAGGGGAAGAAAGAAGGCAAAGGACTCATGGATATACATTGCAGATTCCTTCATCATTGGAGTGTGAAACTTCAAAATTGCCTTAAAATAAAGTCAAAAATGTGTGACTCACTCCAGCTGTGTTCTTGCAATATCATGAAAATTAGCATTGCAGTCTGTCTTTGTTGATTTACCGAGTGACAACAGCATCTTCACCTTAGCACTAGCTTTTCTTTCTTTTCCCCACTGTGCTTTGGTTTTAATAATAATTCTTTTTTCTTCTTCTTTCCTTTCCTCATTTGTTTCTGTCATGTAGCTGAAGGTGTTGTCTCTCTTTATTTGACTCTATCCTAATTGTTTTTCTTAATTTCATACTTTGTCACTTCTTTTCCCACCAATATCTTGTTTCATCAGTCCCCGTTGTGGCCACACTAAACACTTTCCCATTTCAGTAAGCACTTATTATTAATATTTGACAACCATGGTTTGGGGAGAAGAAGGGAAGTTCATTCCACAGATGTCTTTGGTACTTCCCCACAAGCATCAGGCTCTGGCCACTGTCAGGATAATGAACTAAATAGACCATTGTTCTGGTTTGGTATGACAAGTGCTAGGGCCTTCACATAGCATCATCTAGCAGTGCTGAGTTATTCTGATTTTGTTTAGGAGTCTGGCTTCCATCAGTAGGCTAATTTCAAAATGAGCCAGAATGATTCTGATAGAGTGAGATGGACTTTTCCTGTGTAAGCCAGGCTGAATTTGGTCCCTACTCTCTAAGGTGATTATCTAATAGTATTTAATTTAATAAATGGAGATATCCCATCTCCTAGAACTGGAAGGGACCTTGAAAGGTCATTGAGTCCAGCCCCCTGCCTTCACTAGCAGGACCAAGTACTGATTTTTGCCCCAGATCCTTAAGTGGCCCCCTCAAGGATTGAACTCACAACCCTGGGTTTAGCAGGCCAATGCTCAAACCACGGAGCTATCCCTCCCCCCCTCCTGTTAGTTTGCTAATGCTGTTTCTCTTTACATGTAGTGGTATGTAATTAAATATAATATAGGCCTTTTGAGGTTGTTGAGGGGGAAGCGTCATAGGCCAGTACCACCCCACTGCTACAGTTGCCCTATAAGAACACCTGGATAACAGTGAAGGGTACACTGGGGAAAAAAAGATCCAACAAACAAATAAATTATGGTGATACATATTATATTATTTACTAGAGCTAGGCAAAAAGTGGCAAAAAAAGAAAAAAAATGTCCATTTCCATGGCCGTTTTGAATTTTGTTATCATTTGTATAAGATATGTTTGTTTGTTTTCTGTTAGATACTAATTTCTCCCCGCCGCCTTCTTTCTTCCTCCTAATGCAATTGACTCATAATCCAACACAGCTGTTCTCAGTTTCCAATATCTGTCTTTCCCCCCCCATCTTGCTCCCAAAATCAGACCCTTTTCCCATTATATAAATGACCAGTTCATTCATAAGTTAAACGAAACAGACAGGAAAATGACTTAGGGTTCTTTAGGTGTCATGGAAGAAATGGGTTTTTGGAAGTGATATAAATAAATAGAGGGTAGTGGCTTTGCAAACCAGCTCTTCAAGAACTCTGCTGCTTTGATTAATATAGGCAGACTAACAAAAGAGGAGTGTAACATTGAACTGTTCAATCAACTGACTGGTACTAGGATAACACATTATTTTTTTTGAAATTACAGAACTAACCTTGGCTTATTTTTTTTTTTTTTTTGCTCTTTATATGCCATTTTATAGTACTCGATCTTATTGAGCCTCCAGAACATGTTTCAAAATAACTCCATTAGTGTATCTTTCTGCCCCCAAATCAGGGAATGGTGTGACAAATTTAACTCTGCCCAATGCTCAGCTGGTGTAAATTAGATTAGCTCTACTGAACCCAGTATATTGTATAATGTATGAAATGATGGTTTGAGTCAATCAAGGGATCAGGTGGGCATGATTTTTTATTTAATACCCTTTTTTTCTGTGAGTTATGTTAAATGAAACATAAAATGGAAATACCTCACCATTCATATACCAAACTTCAAACCAGTTAAAGACTTTTTTTGTTAAATAAATGCCCCTTAGGTATCATTTGATACCACTAAATGAAAATAAAAAGAAATTCCTTTACATTTTAACTTAGTCTTCAAAAGTCAAACTGTCACAGTAAAGGGAAGCCTAATTAAAGGAAGAGGCAAAACTAATGACAAAAACAAAACAAAAACTCCACATCTTACAGAGTGGCACAACAAACACAGCTGTGTTGCAACACGGTTTTACACAGTGCTCAGCACCACTGACTAAACATTCACCTAGAATTTAAATCACATTAAGATTGCATCTAAATTGAATTCAAGTAGAAGTATTAAAAGATTTTCAATTGAAAGGCAGAAACAATTGAAAACCTTCCTAAGCAAAGATGTTAATTTTCCTTTTGCTTGGTCTATTTTGCATATTGTAGCCAATCCTTTTCATATATGTGGAATTCTTTTTAAATGCAGAGCATTTTGAGAAATTGAATTCCTAGGGAAAGATTAAGCAACTGGTTTAAGTTGAAGTTTAGTGTAAGACAAGAGGGCATGGAATCACGATCTCTTTTCACATTGTTCTTAAATTGAACATTGAGAAGAATGCTAAACAAGTTGGAGGGTGTGACAGTGGATGATCTAGAGTTTATGCAGATGACATTGTGCAACTGGCAGACATGTTTGAATTTTTGACGATACTCTTCGCTACCCTGAAAAAATGGTGTAGTCGACTTGGACTTCCAATAAATGCTAAACAACAAAGTGATCATATCTTGGAAAAGGACAATAGATAAAGTGTTGAAATTCAGTAGCAGTGAAGTCATAGAATAAGTAAAGTCTTGTGTACATTGGAAGCTTGACCAGTGCCAACAGTTCCATCAAGGATGAGGTTAAAAGGAGATTGTGACCATATCAGGGTAGAATACAAACTAAGGAGGATCTGTGTCATCCTTGCCCTGCAACTTTGGGTGCCTTTATAATGCCTTGCTGAAGTAGCTCCCACCTGGGCCACTCACAAACAACTTTCCAGCATGCAAGTCACACCTTGAGTGTCTGTGTGTAGCTGCAGTCTGCCAACCACTTTTGGGTTACACTCTGGCTCTCACTGGCTTTGGTTATATTGAGGGTGACCCCAACACACCCCCAGTCTTAAATTGCCCCCCAGAAATGCATGTTCTGTATTGCCCAGCCCTCTCTTGGACAATACAAGTTATATTAGGTCTGTTATTTCTTTACAAGGAATAATAGGTACATAACTTGCCACCACAAATGGAGTTTCCCAGACACTTCAGTTTAAACACAGTGGATTAGATAAAACATTAAAACAAGTTTATTATCTACAAAAAAGAGAGATTTTAAGTGAGTACAAGTAATGAGGCATAAAAGTCAGAAATGTTTTTACAAGAAAAATAAAGAAAAAAATGCTTACTAGTGCCTAACTTAACAAAATATGTTAATTCAAGGTAAAGCTTTCTCACCACATGCTTTCAGCAGTCTTACTGACCAAACTCCTTTTTTCAGGACCCCTTCCCTAGTCCAATGGCTGCTTCCTTTTTCCCTTCAGATGCAGTGAATCAATGGGCATTCAGAGAATGCCCATTGACTGGATTGTTTGTCCCTCCCTTTTATATGTTCAGTCCCCCTCTTGAAAAACATTTTCAGCTGGGTATTAGGAGACAAATTCTATGCGGAAGGATGTTCCCTGCTGCTTTTTTCTCACCTGTTTGAGCATCTATTTTTCCCTTCCTATTTGATAACTTTGTTTACTTCTTAAATTAAAACACCATTGTTTAAGACAGACCTGTTTGCCAACCTCAGTTTGGAACATATTTTAATAACACGATACAGCAGACTCTTGTAGCTTTACATACAGTTGGCACACATATTTTATCAGGACAATAATGACCAGCAAATAAGGAGTTTTCAAATGACACCTTACAAGGAATACTTTGTACAAAGATTGTTACAATAGTGTTTAGGGAATGAATATGACATTCTATCGTAGAGATGTGCTTTAGCTACAAATACAAGCACAGAAATTGATGACATTATGAACCGATAAAAACATTGTTTGGTGCCAAAGTGAGAAACTATAAAACCAATGCATTGACAATATTACTGTATGATCTGAAAGCAGCTGTGTTAAATGAAATACATCAAAAGGCTTGAAGCAGTAACGATGAGCATTCTTCAAAAGATGGCATGTGTAAAATGGAATGGTATTAAGACAAATGACGATGTTGAAAGGAGAGAAGCATATGAAATCAGCGTAGGGGACTTGCTACAACTGAAAAGATATTGAAGGTGGGGACATTGCAGAAAACAAACAGATGATATGATGCCAACAGAAATAATGCAAACACAGACAAGGTCAGTCTGACCTAGAGGCTGACCACCAACTAGATGGCAGGCCATCTTATGCAGAGATATGACTAATCTGGGCTTAATGAAGGAACAATCCATGGACTACAACAAATGCGATTCTGTACCACACTCCCTATCTGCAAAGATGCTCTGCGATGAAAAGAAGAAGAGGAGAAAGATAATGGACTCTCAGCCCCATTGCTTTTTATTATTGCACAGCAGCAAAAGCACAAAAAGATATGGTCATTTTGGCAAAAAAAAAATTAAATGAAAGTATGAGGGTAATTTGTTTGCTCAAAAAGCAGTCTTGACACTTTCAGTGGAAGCGAGACAACCCTATGTATAGTTCATAGTCTAAATTTTGGTACTGGGCACAGATGTTAACCTCAGACCAAGACTATATTTTAAAATCTTTGTTGTATGTTTTTATTTATTTGTCACTTAGATTAATTTAAGGGAGATGAAGCTCAATTTAGGGGGAATTCTGACAGCATTTCCAAATGCTCATTCATTTAGGTGCTTAACTCCCACTGATTAGTTGTTTATGGCAGCATTTTCTTAACTTCTGAAAACTGAGCACCCCCTTCAGGAAAATAAAATCAATCATCCACCTTTCATCCTCACCATCTGGTTCGAAAGACCTACCCAAGATAAGGAATTAGAGTAGATTGTGTATATCTTCGTAACAAGATTCTTCTTTTCTTTTCTTCCATGTTTTGATCAGCAGTGAAATAATTAGAAAAGTTGATATAAAGTATCATCATTAGAATCTGAGTTACCCCCGACTGAGATGAATGTGGCAAGTCATATTTCTGAGAGATACTGTAAACTCTAGCAAACATTGCTGCATCAGTTAAACTCTTGTCAGATTTTAATGTTTCTTTGCATCCTTAACAGTTATAAAAGTCTTTTAAAAATAAAATCTGACATTTAAGTTGTCTGTCCACACACACATGGACAGACCCCAACAGTCTTTTGCACCCCTGCATGGGGGTGCACCACACATTTTGAGAAATGCTAGTTTTGAAAACTTACCACATCACAACTCTATACTTAAGTCTATCTGTATTTGGAATCAGTTCAACTTATCAAGGGATATGGTGAATTCTCCATCACCTGAAGTCTTCAAATTGGTATGGGATGTCTTCCTAAAAAAAAGAATATGCTGTAGCTCAACCACAAGAAAGGGACTAAGATGCATGAATTATTGGTGAAATTCTGTGACCTGTGTTATGCAGGTGCTCACACTATGTGACCATAATGGTGCCATCTGGCCTTAAAAATCTATAAATTATATGAACTTTCTCAATAAAATGTTTTTAAGAGATCAGATTTTTGTCATTAGCATTTCTGTTTGCTTAATTAGAATGTCCGTTTCCCTGTTTTTCAAAAGAATTCTGCCCATTCTCTACCACATATTGCACGCTGTTTTTTTTCTCTGCTTCATCTCTTTTTGTTCCCTTTTATTATAGTGTCTTTGAAGTACTGTGTTATACAAATAAAGTGAAACACTGAAATGGACTTTTAAACGTACACTTTTATCTGTGTATATTAGTTTATTTAATTTAAAACACTTGTCCTTGGTTCTAGTAGCTTTTAGATCAATGAACATAATCATATAAACAGATAAACAGTGTTCAAGTGGGTCAAAAATTAACTAGATCAATTTTGTCCGTTCCTCTTGGGCACACTATAATAATAGCCACATATACTTTTTTTAAGATTAAAAAGTTACTTTTCAGTGTTGGAAATATCTCCCTTAAGCCTTGGATTTACAATAAAATACTTTATCCAGCTTTCGTAATAAATACATCTGCACTCAGAAAATGCATTTTTACACCTGTGGCAAATAAAGGTATTTTAGAGGTAGTTGAGCCTTGGTTAATCTCTGTGCCCACTACCAAAATTTAGACCATGGAAATACATTAAAATAAATGCTATTTTACACAGCTGTCAGCACAGACAGATGTCTCACCTAGAATTTACTCTATATTATTTACTGACATTTAAAAGATGTGCATGAACACTGACCGCTCTGCACCTTTAAGCGGGGCAAAGGGAGGGGAGTTTGGCTGCCTGGCCGATTGAAGGGAACAGTGCTTTATGGCTGGGGCTGGGGGTAAGATGAAAACTGCTGCAAAAAGGGGTCAGTGTGCTTGCTGATTTAAAAGGGTTTAAAAGGGGCAGCTCATCACCTCAAGTCTTCCTTTTTACATGGACCAAGGCTGAAGCAGGCCCCACCCTCCCTCCATGCAGTTACGGGGGTTTTCGCCTTCCCCATAGCGGGTTTCAGGAAGGGCTCTGTTCATGCATGGCATGACAGGCGGTAGGCCATATGTTGCGACTCATTATTTAAGTGTAGGGTGGATGTCCAGTGCAGGTACCCCATAGGAAAGGTATAGTGATCAGATAAATGCCTTGGAAAAGGACTTAAAAAGAGGTGTTCATTAAAGGAATGAATGGGTGGTGGTTGGGGACTCCTATGACTGGTACAGCAGGGAGCCAACCCCCCATTCTTATAACCCACCTTCAGGGCCGTCCCGATGAATTATGATGCCCTATGCACCCCCAGTACCTGCTCCCACCCCCAGGGTCTGGGTTGCGCTCAAGGCCTGCGGGGCTGGTGAGGCAGGAGCTGTGGGGGACCATGTTGGGGGGCCCCAGAGGCCCAGAGTGGCCTGGGGGATTAGTGGGTGGCTGGGAGCAGGAAGCAGAATAACCCGGTCCCAGCCCGCTCTGCTCCCCCTGCCCCAGCCGTGTCGCTCGGGGAAAGGAGTTTGGGGGGAGGGGTCTCCCCCCCCCCGCATTCACCGGCAGCGGCGGCATGCAGAGCAGCCCGGCCCCAGCCTGCTCTACTCCACCAGCTCCCAACCGCGTCGCTCCACTTCCCACTGCCGGTGAGTGTGAGAGGGGAGGGGGACTGGGGAAAGGACTGCCCCCCACAATCACAGGCGGTGGGAAGCAGAGTGACACGGCTGAGAGATGGCAGAGCAGAGCGGGCTGGGGTCGGGTTGCTCCACTTCCCGCTACTGCCAGTGAGTGTGGGGTCATCAGGGGAAGAGGTGGAATGGGGGCAGGCTGGGGGCGGAGCAGGGGGGAAGAGGCAGTGCAGAGGGAGTTGTCCAGGGCCCCACACCCCCCTAGAGGGGCTGGCTGAGGGATAGGGCTGGTCGCTGGAGCTGGTGCTGCCACATATGCAGCACACAGCTGCCATGGGCCCCAAATGTCATGATGCCCTACACAGCTGCGTATTCTGCGTATGCCTAGGGACGGCCCTGCCTACCTTAACACTCCTATGAGGGTGGGGGGTGGATGGTAAGGTCCCAACAATGAATTTGCTGGAGGGACCTGGATGGAAGAAGAGGGGAAGCTGGTGGAAGCCCCCTGGGTATGGTAAGGTCCCAGCAATGGAGTTGCAGGAGGGACCTGGATGGAGAAAGAGGGGGAGCTGGTAAAAGCCCCCTGGGTAATTAAGGAATAAACATGGGGTTAACAGCACTGTACACTGTTATCTTCCAGGTAGTCCCAGACATCTAATAATAAAGTTGCGGCCTGATTAAACCCGTGTCAAATGTCTCCTGTATCTTCTTTTGACATAGCCAGACAATTACTCATTTACACCATCTATAGCAAAGAAAGATGAAGCTGTGAGAGCAACAGCAAAACTGCTTTCTTCTGTCTCAAAGAATCAATTTGGAGGAACAATATTTAAGAACAGAGAAAATAATTTGTTTGACTGGATACAGGTCTTGCTATGCATACTAAAGCATCATTTTTAACTCAATAAGAATATGAAAGTATTTCTAAATGTTAGTTTTATTTCATTTTCATTAAATTGTCATATTGCTTTCTAATTTCATCTGTGCAAAATGGCAACATTATGATTTATGGCATTTTCTACTTTACAAATATTACTTGCCCTATTTAAAAAGAGAGAATTCTAAGAACTGTGTTTCATAAAATGTTGAGGTGGCAGAAAGTACAATGGAGATATATGATGAAAACTTCTTAAATGATCAGTTGAGAGAGAGGGAGAAACAGTCAACTTAATAGTTTCCAATCATCCTATTCTGTTCATAAAAGTGGGAATACAGGAAAGTTGTATCAGAAATTGCACAGAAAATGGGCTGTGATTTGTATCTATGAGCAGCTTTTTAGGAGGTGTGAAAAGTGGCCTGTGAACAGAGAGGAATAGATTATCCTTTTGGTGTCTATGGCATGGGAGACAGAGATGAGTTTGGGATTGATGGGAAGTTTAATATTTATTTGTATTCTTATACACTGTGTGAGCATAGATTAGTGCAATGTGGAACTGTAAATAAATAAAGAGAAAATCATTGCCCTGAGATTGCATGATCGCAGGAACCACATCTCAGTGTATTTCAGTATCAGTACCATTGCTTTTGTAAACATTTTTAATTCACAAAAGCTTTCGTCCTGTGCATCACCCTTAGCACCATTCTGGACTTTTCCCAAACAGAATTCTGAGTGAAGGACTTGTGACAAATTTGATTAAATAGGTCTCTGACCAAAGGCACCCCATATTCACACCCTACACCAGTGGTCCCAAATGTTTTACCTCATGCCCCCCTTTGCTCGGCTGTGCCCCCTCCACCTACCCTGGGAGCTGGGCTGGGAGTGGGGCTGTGGCTCTGGGAGGTGGGGACATGGACAGGGCTAAAGGGGCCAAGGCTGGGAAACAGCTGGGTATGGGGCTGGGAGCGGAGCCTCAGCCGGGGACCAAAACTAGCATCCGGGGGCCCGGGCATGGGGCTGGCAGCCGGGGATGGGTCTAAGAGCGGAGCTGGGTGGCGTTTCCTCCACACCCCACATGGGGGCTGGCCTAGGCCCAGGCCCCAGCTGCGCTCCCTGAACATTCATCTGAGCGCACCCCACAGTTTGGGGGCCTCCGCTGTACACACTATTGTAATAATCTTTGGGCAGACTATATCTTATGAGGTATCATTTGAAAACTAATTACTTGCCGGTCAATAATATCTTGGTGAAATGTATGTAGCAACATTACATGTAAAGTTATGAAATCCCCCTTTATGATGTTATTAGCACATGTTCAAAATCACACAGCCCTGCCTCGGGAAAAGTTGTTAATCAGGTCTGCCCTAAACAAAGGAATGTGGGTTTACCACAATTTACCTATAAGTTGTAAACAGGGTCCTGTTTACAGTGAGAGGGGGAAGACAGGAGACATGGAGAATCTTCATTTCAGCAAACGGAGGAGAGAAGGAATGGCATTCAACCTCTTTTCACCACCAGACACCATGTCACCTTTTCCACTTTTGAATGAACTTTAACTAGCAGCAACCCTTGGGAAAATGCACTTCAGAGGGTGACTGAACCATAAAAGTGAGGGGCAAAAACACCCCAAATTATCCCCCCCCCCATCTCTCTTGTTCACTTAAGAAGATGAAAGAAACTGCCTACGAACTTTGCAGACCAAGTTTCAGGTCAGGATCTGCTCCAAATGTTACTGGGAACCTATGGTGAGAATTTCACTTTAAACCAAGACTAGTTTGTTAAGTTTAGAAAGTATTTTATCTTAACCATTTCTGACTTTAATAACTTAGATTTTAAGTGAGTGCAAGTATACCTGGTGGCGTGTTGTCTTAACCATTTAGCAGCCATGGTTATAGTTTGCAATATTCTACATTTAAATGCTACAGTCTCTGTACTAGCCTTACAGATTCCATTCCATGTTTCTTCCTCACTATATTTTTTAAATTCATATGGACCTGTTTTGCTATCAACCCAGCACATCCATACCTTATTAAATACTGTGGGGATTTTTAGTGAGTGGTTAAGGGGATTCCCTAACATGGTTTTCTGCCATGTTAGATTGTGATTCCTACAGAGGGCAGCTCGCTTACTTACCAGATCAGTGGTCGGGGGTCACAAGTGTGGTCAGATGTTTGGCTGTGTGTGTTCTCTCTGCATGCTGTACTGACTCTGGACAGATAGCCCATACAGCAGGTTCCCATCGAACTGCCCAATAAATTCACAGACTTGGTTTACTGCCAACTTGGTTTATTACCGCCCATCATCTTGTATATCTCTATCCATCACACTGTCATCCTGACCTTATCTTTAGGAGGGGTCAAGCATGTTCCTGTTATCTTTAGGAATGTGTTGATATAAAGGTGTTCTAATAGCACCCTTTTGGAATGTGTTTGTGTGAGTGCTCTGTGCCTAGCACCTCTTAGGAATGTGTGTTTTTGCAATATCAGCCCTGTTCTTGCCAGATTCTGTGAGCAGGGCCTGCCTATAGTTCACAGCCTGATTTTGCTTTATATCAGCAAAGCTTTGACCACTACTTTTGCTTCAGGCCTCATACCAGGCCTCTGATACAAGGGCTTATGTTTCAGGTCCTCTTCCTACTACAACAGGCTGCTAGGGTCAGAGTTGCTGGACAAGGGCTGTGGCTATACACAGAGATGCAGGGTGTAACGTGCATGCTGTTTGGCTCTTTTTGAGGATCCCCGGTTGGGAGCTCCAGCAGCAAAGCATTGTGAGGCATCCCAGATTGCAGGGCAGAGGTGACACAGCCCCTCACTGGTCTGGATTGCACCCCAGAATGTCATAATGTCTGCTTACGTGTGTTATCTGGCTGCAGCAGTACTGAATCCGTGTACAAATTGGCACCTTAAATTGAGTTGAGGCGTCACACTGTGGGGCAGGACTTGGTGTTCAGACCTTTTGGTTGCCAGTCATCTTAGGCTTTGCATGGTTTGCTATTGAGAGAGCCTTCCTCCCACAGTTTCCCATCAATGGGACTACCTGCTCTTGGCTTGACCCCTCCACCCACATTCCTGCACCAATCAGCTACTGTCTTCAAATACACACACCCTGTATTGGTACATAAATTAGTAGTATATTGTTCATCCACTAGATGTCTCTGTGGGCTGCCTAGAGTTCCAGATGGGTGCGGTCACTGGAAAACAAGAAAGACAAAATTGAAATCAAGCAGTATGGAAGCCTATTTGTTGCTACCTCTATAATGTGTCATTATTTTTTTTTCTTTAAATGCCTCTTATTTAAGATGGACTGAGATTTCATATAACATGGTACATCTTACTACCCATCTGTTATGCATTTGTGCAATAAGGTTCTCATATTTTAATGTGAAAGTTATACCACCAAAGCCAGTTGTTTCATGACACAAAACTCGATACAAGTGATTAGAATGGAAAATTTACAATTGCTGGCATATGTATCATCACATTAGATCCACTAAAACATATTATCAGACTGAGCCATATAATGCAATTAGTGAACAATAGTGCGCTTGCACTCTTTCACCCAAATCATTTGCCATTCTGCAGAAGGGAAAGAAACCCCCCCAAAAGTACTAACATCTAATTGCTTAGTAATTACTGTTCAAATGTAATGTAATCCAATAGCAAGAAATATCATTTTTTGGTCAACCTTTATTTTGAATATCCTGTGCATTGTAAAATCCTTACTGCCTATTTTTTATGCTGCCATACTTCCAGCAGAATAAATTTTGGTAATATGATGAGTCTAGATTCTACCATATTCCATATATGTAACAATAAATTATAAGCATATATAAAAACTGAGCACCAATATGTGGTTTTGTGTCTGAACCATATTAGTTTCTCCATGAAACAATACAGAAATGCATAGCACAATGTATATACACCTCTACCCCGATATAACACGAATTCAGATATAATGCGGTAAAGCAGTGTTCCCGGGGGGGGGGGGGGGGGGGGGGGGGAGGGGGAAGGCTGCGCACTCCGGCACATCAAAGCAAGTTCGATATAACACGGCTTCACGTATAACACGGTAAGATGTTTTGGCTCCCGAGGACAGCGTTATACCCGGGTAGAGGTGTACCAGCTCTCCTTGACAAGTTTGGAGGTGTTCAACCAAAGATTCTAGTGGTCATCTTGGGTAATCTGTATTTCAGAGATGTATTGACAGATATATATCTCACATACAACAAAAAATTTAATTTGTTTAAATGGAAATAGACTCAGTAAAATCCAGATTTGAATACAAGATTATAATTTTATTTGGCTGTTGCTGAATAAGCAAATAAATTAATATTTATCCCACTTGCTGCATACTATATTTTGTTTTCTAATAATATCAATAAAATGCTATCGGTTAGCACTTATATACCAATAAAGCAAATTCAAAGTTAGACTAAAGGTACAACAATGATACATAAATATATCAACTGCCAGGTATGCTATGTCAAATTATAATATCCATCCATTAAATTCATATAGAAATACAGTCAAACATTCACAGTGAAATTTTTTATGTTAGTACTTATATTTTGCATACTATGGGCCAGATCCTACCACCATTGTAACCAAAAAGCTAAACTCCCATTTACTTTCATAGGTTCAGGGTCAGGCCCTTTATGCACCTGTGCATTATGTTCCAGTCTTCCCTATTAAATATTTGTAACTTTTCCACTAGTGGAGAATGAAACATGTGTCTGTGACTTTTTAAAATATTTCCCAAGATATGATTTTGTGTTATGTGTGCATTCTCTGAAATGCAAGGAAAGTTGGTTTGTTTAAAAAAAAAGTATATATTTTTTTTAATTAAGAGAATGGTGTTTGTGACTTATGGGTTTCCCATAAACTTCCCACCCCCCACTTCCATCTCCCTTTTGTTAGAGTCAAAACTACCAGTCACATGCAAATAGAGACCATGTAATGTAACTTACTGCATACTGTAAAAAGCAACAAAGAGTCCTGTGGCACCTTATAGACTAACAGATGTATTGGAGCATAAGCTTTCATGGGTGAATGCCCACTTCGTCAGACGCATGTTATTGCATACTATTGGCCCAATCCTGTGTACTCTGTGAAAAGAATGCAGAATCATAATTATATTCACAGTTAAATTATGATCTGCTTGACTCTTTCCCCCCCCATTATAATGGACCATATCTGCTTACTTTACTGTCTACATCTACAATTATATATAAAAATAGAGTTGGACCAAAACTTTAGGTTCAGCTTTCATGGAACTTCCCTGTTACTACAGTGAGTACATCCCAGATCCAAACACAGAACTATAAAGGGGTTTGAAATTGCAAGCCTGTTCTGTATCTAGAGGTGGATCCTCAGAGCTGGTAGTTAGAAAAGTACATTTCTGCTTATGAACTGAGATCTGATCTGGAAACCACTGTGACACAATTAACACAAAGCAAAGTTAATGAATATTGTTTTTTGGAGATTGTCTGAGCCCCAGTTAGACATAAAATGCCTGATCTGGTTTACATTGATAAACAAAGCTTGCTGCTTTCTGGAATGGTGCTTTAAGAAGGACTGTCTAACCCAGGCAAGAAAAAGGGTTAAATTTTATAAAATTCTTTAGTTCTGCTTGTGTACTGCCTTACTCTAACTTCTGCCTCTCTCTGAGATACTTGGAGCCATAGTGGCTTCATCAAGTCCTCCTTATTATAGGAGTTGTGCTTGTCCACTTAGGGAATGGAAACAATACCATATGACTAATCTCAACTAACCAAGTTATTGGGCATGATGCAAAAATTACTGGGTGAAATGCCATGGCTCGTGGCATACTAGATCAGGGATCGGCAACCTTTGGCATGTGGCCCGCCAAGGTAAGCACCCTGGCAGGCCGGACTGGTTGGTTTACCTGCCGCGTCCGCAGAGGGAGCCGCGATCGGCCGAACCTGCGGACGCGTCAGGTAAACAAACAGGGTGCTTACCCTGGCAGGCTGCTTGCCAAAGGTTGCCAATCCCTGTACTAGATGATCATAATGGTCTCTTCTGGCTTGAAGCAAAACAACTCAGATTTTAAGTGTTGACTACTGAATATTCCCTGCAATCTATTTACAATGAATCTGTAGATAAAAATACAAATTGGTAGTAAAATTGACAAAACACTTTACAAATTTAAATCAATGTATCCAAATGAACCCATATTATCCCAATGGAATGAGAGGATTATAAATTCTCATTTTGCAGATGGGGAAACAGATATAGCAGTTTTCAAAGTTGTCTGCTAATTTGGGATTCCTCAAAGTTTTGTTGTCCATCTTGAGACACTGATGGCCTCAATTGATTCAATCTTTTAAAAACCCATAGAACAATATATTTTAGACAGAAACCTGAAATAGTTTTATGGAACAACAAATCTCAACTATATTCCTAACTTTCTTGTTAAGAACATGCCAGCAGGCATTTATAGGCTCCAGATCAGGATACTTAAAACCTGCTGTGATAAGGTAGTTCTGTAAATAAATTGATGGATGTTGAGACATAGTGAATATGTCCTTGTTGTTATGGTTGGATAATCCTAGTACATGCCTTAGTAGATTGCTCAAACACAGTATGTTTTGTCATTCTGGGATATCCCCCTTACCGTAGACAGGGCCGCCGAGAACAGGTTCGGACCGCGGTGAAAATTTTTTTCTGGGCCCCCTAGCAAGGGCGGACCGGCTAAACAGGGCCGACGAGAGGGGGGGGGGGGGGGAAGCCGAGCACCAGGCCCCCTTCCAGACCGCCGGGCCCCGGTAATTTGGAACACCCCCCCCCCCATTGGCCCTGACGTAGAATATAATATACTTTACCTTTGGCATCCACTAATTCTTGGGCATATGACAAGAATTCTCTATTGCTTCTTTTGTCCTCTCTTGGCAGTTTTTCACTTGGCATTTCTCTTGCAATGATTGCTTTGGCAAAGAGAAATCTTGTGACATGTTTGGTGACAATATGCCAGTTCAAATAAAGGATAGCTTACACTTACAAATATGCCGGTATGCAACCTCAAGAAGGTTTCTTTTTCTATTGGTCTTCACTATTGATAATGTTAAAATCTTCATTTTACGAAAAAGTTAGTGGATTTTACGAAAGCTCTCCTAATACCCTGATGCTCGGGCATTAATTCAGCTCTGAGGGAAACTGTTCCACCACTTCCTGTAGTACCTAGGTCTTAGTCTTCCTTTGGAAGTTTACTGTACAAGTGCTTTCCAGATCAAAATCTGTTTAGTTTATGAAATCTGATGGCATCACACCTCCAGGTGGTGTGGCTGAAGATTATTACTATTTTATATGTTATTTTCTTGCAAACGGTTTTATTTGCTGAATATCATAACATGATTTTGCAAATGTTAAATTAGTTAATTTAGCTGTTTTTGTAATGCAGATAATTTCTGCTGAACTAGAACCTTCAGTGAGCAATGTAAACCAAGAAAAAAATATAGAATTAAAGTATGTTATTAGGAATGTGTAGTATTTGGTATTTTTCATGTTCACATCAATGTACTACCTTGAAATCAGTTTTGCTTTAATATTTTTTTCTTTGGCTCAAATTCTAATATTCATATAGCATTCCACTGACAAAGTAAAGAGAGAGTAAATTAAAGAAAGATAGAATAGAAAGATAGCTTTTTATAGAGTAGGCAAAAAAGGGAAATGATATTTGGAAATAGAAGGGAGTAACAGAAAAAATAACCGATTTATTTAAAAAGTTTAAATATTTATTTAAATATTTTGAAATGTATTTTTACAAACTACTTAAGGTTAGGGAAGAGAGGAAAGATGCTGTAATGAGTAAGGACTCAACTCCAAGAATAGGCTAAAGCAAACAGTAAGATTTTAGGCCAGTTTTGGATTGGAAGTGACTTTCCCTCCTTTATTGTTTGAGTTCTATCCAAACTTAATTGTTGGGTCAGATTGCGGGGAGTTTCATGTTGCTACTTTTGTGTTGCATCTTCTGCAGATTGGCTCAGCTCAGACTAGGGGTGGGGGAAAGGCAGCTGCAAGTCATCTTTAGCTTTTCTGATTCTGAGGACAGCCAGAAATCGATTTGTACTCCTGCATATGTCTAAGAGTGGTATTGTTGCACCAGCACTATACATTTGATCATTAGTCAATCATCGTTGTCTACTTTGAGGAAGAATTATGGGTAAAATACATTACTTCTGGGAATTGAGTTATGTATTGTACAAAATCCTCAGCTAGGTAAAATCCTTCTTTTTAATTCATACTGCAGCTCCCTTTGGCAAATTCTGCAGTACATATTCCACTCATTTCACGCACATAACTTCCATGTACATATGTGGGAATTCTACACCCAAAGGAGTGCACAGTAAAGACAAGCACGGCAGATAAGAGTATAGTGCAGATCACACAAGAATAATTTTTTTTGTAGTTTCAGAAACTATATACATGTGCCAGACAAAATCACAGCTAAATTACAGTGTTAGCTTAATAAATTAGGAATAGGTGTAGCCAAAGAAAAACTACACAATTCAAAGAAGAGTACGTAAGCACTGACGATGTTTTTGATCCCCTGCAAAGCTGTTTTGATATTAAAATATTGTAATTGGGAACCCCTTGGTAATTGGTTCCATTTGCAACCAATCAGGACATCTGCTGGAATTACCAGATGTTTCACAGCTCATTTTTCCTGTTATTTTACCAAAGTTTTCAGGGGAATCATGCTGCAAAAAGGGTGAATTTCCAAGGCCCTGGTGCTAGATATTAGAGGCTTAAATGAAATAGTATATAGTGAGAAATTGATTGCTAACACATCACCACACAGGGTACCATGTACAGTGGGTGACATTAAAAATAAAACATGGAGGTTTATTTCACTGCAATATGCACTTTTACCATATTGGATTCATCACAAATATTATGCTAACTTTAATTACCACATGGGTAAGTGTACTGTTGGCATACCTAAAACTGCATGTTTGTTGTTCTTTTGCACAGAAAAATGGGAGATACAATGATAACTTTACCCTTGTGTGTCAGATATGAACTCCGTTTCTTGTACCTCGTCTTTAGGTACAAATGGGGCCAATTTTTTCCATAAATTTTTAAGTATAAATGACCTGGGTCACTATCATATTATTATAATGGAGACTTTAACAAAACTCTAGACCACTCCTTAATACATCTTCTCTACCTCTTAAAAAAAAAAAACACGTTACATGTCTGATTTAGGCTTACAGGATGTGTGGAGATTGGGTAATCCTATGGCCAGAGATTCTAGTGGGGCTTTTTGTTTGTTTTTTTCCCTTTTCCTGCAGCTCATTTAACATGTTAAAGATTGGACTATTTCTTAGTGGCACAAGATTGGATCTATTCTGTCACTGATTATGGCATCAGTGCTATTGTTATATCTGACTATGCTCTTATATATACGTCTTTTAGGCCACCAAGGTATGCATCCCCAACTAAGATGTGGAAATTAAATATTTCTCTGCTGTTTGATACATCATTTCTTAACTCTATCCAGCAGGATTTAGATTTTTGTTAAATGTCCCCACTGCTTCATCAGATGCCACACTTAGGGAAGCCTTTAAAGCCTTCATCAGAGGTCATAAAATCTCTTATGCCACCTTTAAAAAGAAAAGGAAATGTCGAGAACTTTTATTATTTTGGAGGAAACTTCCTGGATTTACTTGGCCAGTGGTATCCTTTTAAAATCTTCTGACCCCAAAAACCCTGCCAAAAATTGATAATTGGAGAGTTGCTTGTAATAGAGATTTGGATACTCAACTATCTCCAACCTGATGGATTAGAATATTTAACATGTTAATGTTAAAAAAGCAACTGTAGACTTGAGACTACAGCTTATTCACCAAAAGACACTTTTTTTTTAATATACTGGTTCCCACATAGGCTAATAGTTATGGGCCGCATAAATGCTGACTACTGTTGGAAGTGTAATTCCCTGGGTGCTACATTAGCTCATATGTTTTGGGAGTGCCCCTGCCTCAAGAATCTCTGGTATGAAATAGGTCAAAAGACCAATTTGATATTGGATGCTAAATTGGAGCCCTCCCCCTTAAGTTTCATTCTGAGATATATTCCTGATACCTGGAGGTTACCTAGTAACTAGGTGGTGTGGTTCTAATGTGTAACATTGGTCACTAAAAAATTAATCCTGCAAAAATTGAAAAGTCAATCCCTACCAAACACTGATGACTAACTTAGTGATATGGCAGACCTCATAGCTAATGAACAGCTAGCATTTTGCGGAAAGGGAATGCCCCAAAAATTCAGAGCAATGTAGGCTGACTTTTTGGAGGTCTATGATTAATGTAGACTTTGAAGATAGATATGTCACTTCCCCTCGTCTACCTTTATCCTAAACTTATTTACTTATTTTGAACATGATGATGAATCTGGTATTTTAGTATATGTATTATTTGTAAAAATTAATAGAAATGTAAATATTAAAAAATTGCAATGGCAGAATTCTATCGGATAACACTTGAATGAAGTTCCCAAGAACACTTGAATGAAGTTCCCATTTAGAGCAGAGATGTTATATTAATTTCAATACACACTTGAGAATTAAAAGAAAATTACTGATGTTAGAAAGGTATATATATATGGAGTGCTGTTTTTGAACATCACAGCATGTATTTAATAATAGGAATTTGCACACAGTATTATGCCTCTAGATCTTTCAGTGTAATAAGGTAGTTATTATATACTTTCAAACACCAGTTAATATTAAAAACATTTTTTGAGGATAGGAACAAAAGTAGTTTTGTCTTACAAAGGAGTGCAGGATCAAACCAATAGCTTTTACTCTGGGTCATCTTCTACCCTGTCTGCATCCTTCCAAATCTATCGGCTTCAGTATGGTAGCACTGATGTAAGTGAGAGCAGTATCTAGCACCATATGTTTATAACCTTTTACTTACTATTTGTCTACATAGAGAAGTTAGTGCAATGTAAGATAGCCCTTGAATTTAAAGAGCACTAGCCATTCCACATTAGCTCCCAATGTGCATACTCTTATTACATGCTAAGCTAAACCACAGACATCGCCACTTTTAATGCACAGTAAGAGTGTCCACACTGGGAGTTAGTGTGGAATAATGAGCATTTTAAATCACATCCTATCTTACACTGCACTAATTTACCCTGTAGACAAGGCCTTTGTTATTGAACCACAGGATCCAGATTATAATCTTAAACTGAAGTAACTGTTGATTTAAGTGGAGTTATTCCATATTTGCACTGGTCTAACTGAGGTCATTATTTGTTTAAAGTTGTATCTTAGAGGAGAAGGGAATACATAGGAGTACTTGCCATTACTACTGTGTTGGAAGGACTGCTGTTACATGTAGGTAACTAAGGACATATTGCTCTGGTTAGAAAGCAACTTCATGATTTATAAATTCGCCATTGACATAAGAGTTCATATAGAGGTGAAAGTTCTTATATTCCTCAGTGAATAGTTCATATCTCCTGCAAACTGAAGCCTTGTTCATACAATATGAATTTCTTACATCTCTCTGTTTCTGTTGTTCATGTATGTGTGTGTGCGCGCGCATATATATGATAATCTTTATCGTATTTTTCCATTTAACTTTGTGCAAAGTTATACCAGAGGATTTCCCTTTATGATGCTAGTTTCATATTGCTTCATAACCTTGACATATTGTTATTTGATTCCTGAGCAAAATCTGAACAAAAGGTTCAAAATGCTTAGTAAGGATATGTATTATGTAAGACTATTTTTTCCCCAATCAAGATGGAGAATATTTGTTCTTTGTTTTTCCTTCTCGAAGCAGGTTTATATTAGTTTGGTTTCTGGGACTGTAGGATATGGGGTTGAGGGAAGTATTTTGGGAAGTTAGACTGCCCACTTCCTTAGCCTTTAAAAGGAATCAATACTCACTTCTTTTGAAATGGAAAGGACTGGTAAGTCTGAAGGTGCACCAAAACCCATGATAAATCGTGGCTATTTCTTCAGCATATTACTTCAGTAAACCCATAATAAGAGAACTGTCAATGTAGATAGGATAATAGATCATTAAAGGTTTCATGATTAATTTCATATAGGCCATAAATATTTATGGTTAAACTATATCATTTACCATTCATGGTTTAATAATGTGTATTCATGGTTACACACAAGAATAATTTGTGAATATTTATAAATATTGGCTCCTTATGATGAAACTAGGAAATGTTAATGCATGAATTTATATGAATAAAACACAAAAAAAAGCATTGTGAAAAAATCTTTTAAGCTGTGTAGTCACAGAATGTTTTCCTTCAGGGTCTAACCATTTTTTTCTCTTTACTTTTTACTAAATTTCATACTTTGACCTTCTGTCTTACTCTCTAGACCCATAATCTTAAACCAGTTTGCAGCAGTGTAGCAGAATACTTATGAATACCTAATTATCCATAAATTCCTTTTCCTACATTCACATTGTCCAGGGGATGGTTTGTTTGTAAAGGTTTGCTTCATCCTTGTGGTGTAGACAGGATATTCCTCACTAGCATTACTAACTTTGTTGTGCTGGTATTTCTTTTGTCTAATGTTTCTCTGCCCTGACAAGTGCACAACGTTAATGGAATTTTCCAGTTCAGACTTGAAAATCTAGAGTAAACACTTATCACATCCATACACATTGGTTCTCAATTTAAAGGCCTTCTGCAGTTTACAAAGTTCATATTTTTATGATTGAGATGAGTTCTCCAAGTTCTCATTGCCTTTTTCTTTTAGTATCATGATGTTTGCCTAATATTGTTGTGTTTCTTTTGACATCAGCCTCCCTAACTAAAGTTTTTTAGTTTTATTTGTAGCTATATTTTGTACATCAACATCATTCATGACTTGTCAGTTACTGAAATACAACCAAGTTGGTCCAACTTCCCACAATTTCTAGGTAACGGTATGTTGCTGTGAATGACAGCATAATCTCTGTTCTGAAATGCCCCAAAATGCTAATGAATACTATATAGATAATGAAATTTAGACTTCCAATCAATTTGTGTGATTCCCCTGACATTGTTAAAGGGCAAACTAAAAGGTGACAAAGTCTTTCTACCCCTGTGTGGGCCCTTAAGTGTTATTGTGAGAGGCTGCTAAATCACAGGCATTTTAACATACTTTTGCTCTATCTAATTTAAATAATGTCCATTAAAAGTAATTTTTCTTATTTATGATTTTCCCATTATCCTGTTTTAGCAAATAATGACAAAATTGGTCCACAAATGACCACTCTGCTAGAGAATGAGCAGCCCATTGTAACAAGGAGGAAAAGTCTGTTCATGCATTGGTTTGCTGATTATATAATATATAGCAGGTTTCTTCGTGGTAACTATCAAATTAACATAGTCAAGAATGTCTCTGTGTTGTGTTCAGCATTATCAATGCTTTCTGAGAGGCTTTAATGCACAGAAGAGACTTAATAGTTTCTAATTCATGGTAGTCCTTTAAGATTTATTAACATGATGTTATTTTGTTTAAGTAGCAAACTCTACAAAGCATTCAGAATTAAATAACAATATTCAAGGAATTCAATAAAGGAAAGAATTACCAAAATTAATGAAGTGGTGAGAGTAAAATATAACTTCATTTGGAGATTTAATTCAGGATGAAAAAAGTAAATCTTCTTCTGGTGTTTTTCTAAGTAAAGTAATTACTCTTTTGTACCACAAATATATAACATTAATCATCTTGCATTTCCTGCATGTTTTGTCCCCATTAAACAATAATAATTTCCAGTGTAACAGATGCTGCTATTTAGTTAATTTTCTGAAAGGAAGGTAAACAGGTTGCAATGTCTACTCATTAACATTAGACAATTTTAATTAACATATTGTGTAATTCATTGTAAATTAACAAAATTAATCCAAAGGATGAGCATTGCCATTCAGGATTTGGCATCTGACATGCCAGATTTGAGTCAAGCAACAGGAGAAGTGAAAGCAAAGAATGTAATGTGAGCAACAGCTGTAAAAAGGAAAACTTGTAAGGCATATTGAGAATGTTCTTGAGCCATGTCATCTGCTTTCCTTAAGTTACTATTTGTATTAATTTACAAGGACAGATATCTCACACAAAAGTAATATGGCTGCACAGAAACACAGATCATACTAATCTCATGGTAGGTTCAGCTTATGTTACCTCATCTGCAAATGATAAGTTGTTTTAGGATCTTTACTTTCTAATTGTTTCCTAACAAGAACATTGGCAGGAAAAATTAAAAAACAAAACAAAACAAAAAACCCCATTTGGCTACCAGCAGACAAATTCACTTGGTTTCACCAGGCCTGAAGTTGTCCCTTGTTATGTATATTTTTAACACTAGAAATAGGAAGATTGGGACGTTATTAATGAATAAAATAATCAACACATTATTTGGTAACGAGTATTAGTGATAATGGGCCATTAGTGATAAAGGAAGAGAGCTTTCTTGGGAGGAAATCTGTGCATGGAAGTTCACTAACATCATCTGATCTGGGAGGCTGAGCCTGCTTCCATGCAGTAAAGCTGCAAGGCTCTGCCCCCCAAAATGGTGGGTCTGCAGGAAGTGAGGACCACCTGTGTGGTGGTCATGTGCTTCCACATTGGCTCTATTCCCCCCATTGGTATTAACACTCTCTGGCAACATGAATAGAAGGAACTCTCCAGAAGGGACTATGTGAAAAAGGTAATCCAATCTGGGAATGTGGCCCCTTTTTCTTAGTAAGGTGCACAAGTGAATGGAGGGTGCGGAGAGGGAGAGTAACAGAGTGTGGTCCCACCCTGCACAGCCTCCTCCCCCTTTTCCAGTGCAGATCACAGCTGGGTCCACATGAGGACTGGGTTGTAGAGGAGGCTGGAAGCACCTCCACATAGAACAAGGGAGATCTGCATGTGTAGGACACTACCATATGCAGACTGGGAGTAGAAGATGATCTGATCCAGTAATTGCTGTAGTGCATAATTATGTCTCTGTGTTTAAGTGCTAATTAAAAATAATATATGGTTTCAATCAGACCTTTAAAAAAATAGGGAAATAATTCAAGTTTTCAAATTCCTTGTAGAGCAGTCAAACTCAGCTTTTAAAAGTCTCTTTAGCCTTGCACTTTTAAATTTATGATAGCAGAATAGTGTGTGCATGTGTGTAAGCTTTTGGTTTTTGAGGTCCCTGGTTAGATAGGATCAAAGGTCCTTATTGAAATTAGCGTGATGATTACAGGCAAGTCCCAAATAGTAATGCATAACTAGTCAGAATGCACTGACTGACAGCCTGTAATAAGAATCAACCCCATATTGATTGATTGATGAACCCCATATTGATTGATTTGATCAATTCCATATTGATTGTCTCTTACAAAGATGGGGCTATGTAGAAGTCCTTGAACCAAATGTTTAAGGCACTGAACAAAATGTCCTCTATCTGAAATATCCTGGAGGAAAACACAGAAGTCAATGTGATATAAAAAAATAAAGATTCTAAGGACTACCCAGAGATGACAAGTAAGACCCATATCTTCCAGAGATGTTTTGAGCTTTTTCTTTGAGTAAAGGAAGCAGCAAAGATAATTACCTATTCTATCTACTCCATATTTTCTAACATCTTCAGAACAACTTGCTCAAGATTAAGCGATTATCTCCTCCGATGGTAGGAGACAGGCCTTCAGGAGATGCATCTTTCATCACAATCTCCAGAAACACATTTGACTTCACTGTTACATCAGTATGGAACAATGGATCAGCTGCTTGTATTATGTGACAGGCAGAAGAACCAATCAAGCATCAACAAAAATGTTGCATTCTATATTCCGTATTCTTTTTCCTGTTTTCCCTAGTTCTGACAATGCTTTGCTTAAATCTGGTCACAGGAATATATTTCTACTCCTGTTGTGCCTAAAATAAAGAATTTGAGCCCACTGCTGCTGAATTGAATTGACTCCCCTCCCCGAAATCTAAACCAAGTGAAGATGTCTCAGAGAGATTTGTTCACCCAATCTATACTGCTATTTAGCTAGGCATTTATATCATGCCTATTACCATTGTGGCTCCAAAGTGAGCAGAGAACTTTTGGAAAAGGAGGAAATGCCTCAGTAGATAGGGCTTGCAGCTCGTCTCAAGTCTTCTCTTCCTTTTACCCCAGTCTGTTTTCTACAATACAAATTCCAAATCCCCTCTTTTTTTCTGAATACAATGAGGTAGCTTAATTTGGAACATATAGTCCCCACCACCAAAAAAAAAAATGTGAATGCAATTTTTATATGCTTTGGCATGCCACTTGTGTGATACAAAAGAATAACATGAATGTTACAGGTATGGTCAGATACAAAAATAATGTACAGGTAAAAATTCCTATGTTTTCTTAATATATATATTGCTTCATGCAGAATAAATCTGTTTAACAAGCTTTAACTGTGTTTTCTGAACTCCAATTAATGTATGCCTTTCTACATATCTAAACTGAAAATGAAAGGAAAATTGCTGGTTTTTGAAAACGTCTTAATTTTTTTTTTTATGAGAAAATAGAAAACTTCTATGGTGCTATGGAAAGATAAGGGAATAGGACTGTTTCAGGGGATATAGATAAGAATAGATGTCTTTTAAAAATACATTGCTCCCTTGTAAATTGCTCAATATTAATTTTCCCTTTTCTGGGCACAACACAATTAAAATGTAAGATGGCCTAGAACAGGGGTCGGCAACCTTTGGCACACGGCTCGCCAGGGTAAGCACCCTGGCAGGCCGGGCCGGTTTGTTTACCTGCCACATTTGCAATGGGGGCTGCGGGAAGTGGCACGGGCCGAGGGATGTGCTGGCCGCTGCTTCCCACGGCCCCTATTTGCCTGGGACAGCGAACCACGGACAGTGGGAGCCGCAATCGGCCGAACCTGCAGACGCCAAAGGTTGCTGACCCCTGGCCTACAATAAAAGCATTATCTACTTGTTAAAGCTCAGGACAGGAAATCAAGATTTCTGTGTTAAGTTTGACTCTGCCATAAATGGTACAGTGTGACACATAATCATGTTCTATAGATGCTGTGTATTGTTAATAATACCTACCTTGTTGTGGAGAGTAACTTATTACTATTTGCAAAGTGATTTAAGATCTTTGGAAGGTAGGTGCTGTATTTTGTACGATGACTCTCACAAATTCATTCTGTAGCATTTGAATATATGCATTTGTGACCAGGTGCCTGGAGGGGCCACACTGAGAATGCCACACTCGGGGCACACTGCAAGAAATAGGGCAGACAAACCCCCAAACTGGTGGTTTGTTCTATAATTAGATTCACCAACCCAGTGACAAAATAGCTTCTGTAATACCACATTGGTTAACAAGAAGTCAGAAACAATCTACTTTAGGCATTCCAGCTCTTGGCTCCCAGCTAGACAGCTAAGCCTAATATAGTGAGCAGTTATTAAAACCCTATTCACCATAAATCAAGTTCTTCCAATCCTAAAGGATCAGACACATTACTCCCCAGGTCAATGAATATTTCAGATCTTACCCAAATACACACTTACAGCCAATCGTTAATAGCTAAATACAAGATTTATTAATAAAGAGAAAAAGAAGAGTTATATATGGTTAAGAGGTCAATATACATACAAATGTGTGTAAAGTCTTTAGGTCATTTTCGTCGCAGAGATGGTGAGGCTGCTGATTTGTAAAATTCTCTCTGGAATCAGTTCAAAGGGTTATATTCCAATAGGTAGTTCACGTATCTATCTGGAGATGTCAGTCTTATGGCTTAGACCTTACCTGTTAAAGTTTAAGCAGACCTGAGATGAAAAGATCAGGCCCAGGGCTTTCCTTTATAGCTCTCTAGCAAGCTGACAAGCCTTCTCACAGCAATATCATAAGAGGACCTTACCCCGAGAAAGAATAGACAATGCAGATCTTTGCTTTGAAGTTAATCTTCTATTTCCTATGTATACACAGGTAAACTAGTTGTATTCATTCTCATAAGGCTATTAGCCAGTCCTTCGTTATAGCTTAGATCAGGGGTCGGCAACCTTTGGCACACGGCTCACCAGGGTAAGCACCCTGGTGGGCCGGGCCGGTTTGTTTACCTGCCGCGTCCGCAGGTTCGGCCGATTGCGGTTCCCACTGTCCGTGGTTCGCCACCCCCGGCCAAAGGGGGCTGCGGGAAGTGGCGTGGGCCGAGGGATGTGCTGGCTGCCGCTTCCCGACGCCTGCAATGTCTCAGATCTTGGATCTTAAGATTAGGCGGACACAGTTACATACATAATTATGGCAATTAAGACATGAAAAGGAATTAGTATCTACAAGCTAATTTGGTTACACTCTTAAACTTCTGTCAGCATATCGGTAAACACAGACATCTACCCTTAACATCTACCCTGGATTTCTATTATTACAAATAAATGGATTGATGATTGCTGGTCTAGTACATCTCTTTTAAATTCACATACAAGTAGATTGTCTTCATTACATTTCAATGCCTCTTTGTTAAGTTGTCATGGGTCATACACAGGTTGGCCACTCTGTGCCTTTCACAGCATTTTTATACAAAAGGCAATTCTAAGGCAGGAAAAGAAGCATTGGGATGCTGGCAGTGCCACTCAGGGGAAGTTCAGTGAGCGTACAAGTGGTAAAATGGGTTTGGCTGCTGGACCCTTGTCTAGCCCAGCTCCCCCTCAAAGATTATGAGCTAAGTGTGACATACTTGGGTGCAATGCAGACAAGTGATGGGCCATGTAACCCCTGCCCTGCAACCTTGGGTGCCTTATAATACCTTGCTGATAGTAGCTCCAACTTGGTTTGCTCACTAACAGCCTTCCAGCAAGCAAATAACACTCTGAATGTCTGTGTGTAACTGAAGCCTGCCAGCCACATTTGGGTTACACTCTGGAGTGCACCAGCCTTGGTTATACTGCAGGGTGACCCCAACACAGTTCCAGTCCTGGATTTCCTACCAGAAATATGTCTTGTACTGCCCAGCCCTCTCCTGGACCGTCCAAATTTATTAAGTCAGTTATTCCTTTAAGTGAATAAGATATTCTAGTTTACCAACTCCAGTGGAGTTACCCAGACACTTTAACTTAAACACTCTGGATTAGATAAAACAGTAAAACAAATTTATTAACCACAAAAAGAGATTTTAAGTGAGTACAAGCAATGGGACATGAAAGTCAGAAATGTTTACAAGAAAATAAGATAAAAATGCTTTCTAGTGCCTAGTTTCACAAACTATATTAGATTCAAAGCAAAGTTTCTTACCACATGCTTCAATCTGACGAACTTTGTCAGGACCCTTCCCCCGAGTCCTTTCTCTTATCAGGTGCAAAGAATTAGATGGTTAGGCAGAGAGAGATGCGTATTTGCTCTTCCCTTTTATAGTTTTCTAGTTCCATTTTGAAAAGCATTTTCAGCTGCAAACCTGAATGACCACTTGGTAGGTGATGGCCCTTCAGCTTTGTTGACACCTGCCTGGAACATCAGCTTTCCCTTTGTCTTTGAAAAACTGGTTTAACCATTCCCCAAATGTATGTGGGAAACATACTTCAGTCATGTTCATAACTTTTCATATAATGTTGCTACACGCACCTTACCATGGTATTACTGTTCAACAAGTCATGGGTTTTCAAATGATACCTCACAAGGTATACCTTTTACAAACATTATTACAGTAGTGTGTAGGGTTTGAACACGGGGCTGTATTCCATCACACTAAGGTAGGGTCTTTTGTAAATTAGCCTAATGTAGACATACCAGTAACAAAATTCCCAACCAAGATTTCAGTTGTGATATCAGTTTTCATAGTGTGAACTTCTGTCCACCAAGAAATGTGTATTTTTAGTAAAATTTGAGTCTGATGCACTACTGTTAATCATATAGGACTATATGAGAAAGCAAGGTTAATGTGCGTGTAATAAGTGTTTGCTATTTTCAGAATAAGTTATCAAGAAAATATTGAAAATGTCAGTCTTGCAACAAGACTGGATGGCAGGTCAGTTTTTGACTAGTCAAATACTCATAAATAATTTTGATTGAATGTCACTCCACCAGACAAAAATAAATATTAAAATAAAGAAGATTAGTTTTCTTCACTATCACAAAAATCAAAACTGCATGAGACCTGATTTATTTAAGGATGAAGCCACTGTCCATTGAAGTCAGCTGAAGTCAAGTTGAATACTGACCAGTCAGAAGAGCAAACTGCCTTCCTTACTTTTCCCACTGTGAGTGTTTGCAGTCAGGACAATAGCGAGGGGTTATTTTTATTTATTTAGTGCTCAGGTCAAACTGATTTTGATCATCCAATTGCTTCCAGCTAATAGTGTATGTGGATTTAAATCAGGATTTTTCACAAAATTGTGTAGCTCTTCTAATGTAAGATAAGCTTTAGCAGAATATGTGTCCATAAATATTAATAACCAAGTCTATAGGATAGTTCCCCCTTGACTTGTTTTGGAAATGTGTTTCAGTAGCAAAGTTCAGAAAATGTCATAGTGCTTAAAAAGACTGGAATTTAGTTTTCAAAACTATAATTTTTGTTATTGCACAAACTTTTATCCATTTCAGGGGAAGAAACATCTAAATAAACTTAAAGGGTCTGAATCTCATTTATATAAAGTCCAAGGGCAATATAAAGGGCCTCAAAATGGGTGGAACAGTAATTTACACATACTTTAAGGACCTTTGCCACAGCAGCGTAATGGGGATTTTTTAATAAACAAGAATCTGGCCCAAAATATACATAAAAAATACTGAAAATTTAATAATAGGAACTCCATGGGGAACTCTGCTTAGCTATGTGTGAGGACAGAAAAGGCTCCTTCCTATCTCAAACCACTCTCCTCCGAATGTTGACTCTGCATCAAAATTTAAGTCACCTTACTGAAAGTGGCTCATCAATTAAGGGTGCTTTTGGAAGAGTGTCTAAATCCTCTGCTGTAGCTAGAACATTGTTCAGTGAGATTGTATTGCTGCCTCTTTAAGCTTCTAAGGCAACTTTGCAGTTTATCACATGATTATGCAATTCATCAGATAGATTATCACATCCAAGTGATAAACTGCATTTATCATACACCTTTAACCATCTCAACTGTACTGTGCTCACTAATCCATCTGACCAAACCGATTCTAATATTGTAAGACTTGGATTGGTGCCAGTCCTCTTTTCACCTTTTTTTCATATAATCCTGCCAAAGAAATATTTTCTTCTGCCCCCCAAATTGGGTAGAAATTTCCCCTAAAAATTACCTTGTTCTGTCACACAGGATGGGAAATGTTCAGTGACAGGCATGAGGTCTGACATTTTGTGACCCTGTATAGCTAAAATCAAGAGCTTTACACCAGTGGAAAGGAGAGATGCTCAACTGTCTAGTGCCGGGGTCGGCAACCTCTGGCACGCAGCTCACCAGGGTAAATAGAGTGCAGACATGCCTGAAGGGTGTGCGTATGTACCCCAGTACATACCCTATAAACTCTGTACTTGCCCAAGCCCTGCCTTCCTGTCTACACTGCTACTTTTACCTGTGTATGGTCCCACTGCCTCCCAGCTGCTGCAGCCTTTCCCTGCTGCTGGAAAAGTAGCCTTTCCACGATACACATAGCTGTACACTGCAGCGTGGACGCAGCTTGATTTTCACTGCAGCATGTAGCTACATATATCCTATATGCCAGCTGAAAGTGGTGTGCAGTGTAGGCATAGTCTTAGATGTTGCAACACTGAACATCACAGCACCTAACGTATAAGTGCTTAGAAAAATAACTGTGAACCACAAAGCCTGAGTGAGGCACCTATACAATGAATGGGGAGTCACAGCCTCCTAAGAATGTGATCCACAAAACCAGATGCTAGGCCTGGAACCACCTAAGCTAGCCAATTGGAGACGTTGATCAGAGATGGTCTCCCATATTCTGGGCACCTTATCCACTAGGCTAAAGATTGCAAGGAAGGTCCTCCTCTCCCCCCATAGTTGTTTTTTATGAACTTGCTTGAGGGGCCCAATCTAGTAGGCATATTCAGAGGCCGCCTACTGGTTCAGGGACCCACGCGTGACTTAGTTGCCCAAACAGCTTTGTTCCACAGTTTGTGAATTGCTCTGGGGCTTACGTGGGAGATACACATCCAGATACCTATCATGGGCAGTAGCCTGCATGCTCAGCCGGGTGATAGGTGACCAGGTGCCTAGAATGAGGCTGCAGTGCACTTGTCCAGAGACCACAACTTAGGCACCAAATCAATGTAGATGCTTACAGGATTAGGTGGCAGCCAAGCGGGAGTTTTGTTAATTGCAATGGTGCCTAAAAATGGGATTTAGGTGCCTATGTACCTTTGTGAATCTCACCCATAGTCACTAGGGCAAGCTGGTGCTATAAGAAGAGGGTTTAAATAAAAAGTCCCATTATAGATTTTGAAAAGTCACTAAAACATTTCTAAACTTTAAATATAGACTCATAGACTTTAAGGTCAGATGGGACCATTATGATCATCTAGTCTGACCTCCCGCATGATGCAGGCCACAAAGCCGTCCCTACCCTTTTCCCTTGACTCAGCTGTTGAAGTCCCCAAGTCCTGTGGTTTAGAGACTTCAAGTAGCAGAGAATCCTCCAGCTAGCGACACTCCCCACCCCCATGCTGCGGAGGAAGGCGAAAAACCTCCAGAGCCTCTGCCAATCTACCCTGGAGGAAAATTCCTTCCCGACCCCAAATATGGCGATCAGTAGAACCCCGAGCATGTAGGCAAGATTCTCCAGCCAGACCCTCATTGGCCATTGATACTATTTACCAGTGATGGCACGCTGTTTGTTTGACTAAAATCACGTTATTCCATTAAACCATTCCCTCCATAAACTTATCTAGCTTAATCTTAAAGCCAGACAGGTCCTTCGCCCCCACCGTTTCCCTCGGAAGGCTGTTCCAATATTGGAAGGCTGTTCCATATGTAACATATGCTTAACATATGAAAAGGTTTGATATAAATATTTTATTGACAGCTATTGGGAATGGCCTGCCTAACTCAGTTCTGGCTGACAAAACCTTTATCCCACACAATCAGTTATACTCTATATTGTGTGCTTACAGACATACACGTAAACACAAAACATGCTAAAATATTTGTTTTATGATGTGCTATAAAGAGTGGTTATAGACCATCACATAAAAATGCTTTAAAAACACAATTAGAAATTTAGAAACAGATTCTTAACTCATGTTAAACTGATTGCAATTGAGCTATGCTGAGTTATGTCAGCTAACTACTTGGGTGCATATTATTTGCTTCTCTTAGGGTTCAAAACTGCTGTACTGCTACTATCTCAGACTTTTTAGTGAATTACATTGGAGCTATGGTGAGGATGAATAATTCCATAGGGGAAGGCTCAAAAACTGAGGTCGGGTTTAAAGTCAGGCTTTTATATTTTAGGAAGTATATGTCTGTGAAAAAGGACACTGTGTTAATGGTAATCAGTGAATCATTCACATTTGTGTAATATTATATATAGTTTTTTTATCCTTTTTAGATCACATCCCCTAAAGTGCAATATGATTACGTGCATTTTTCTAATTAAGAGAGAGGTAGTAGATGTACACATTGTAGAGAAAAAACAAACATTGCTTATATTTTTGTACAAAGAAGGTCTCATACCTGTCTCCTTCTGGCAGTATACAATAGCCATGTCCTCTGTGTGAGTGATAGCAAGTGCCAGGAATTATAGATGAGTGACTCTTAACTGGCTAACAACAGAAGAGAGCACTATGTTATGTCAAACAGACAGTCATAGGGTCCACTGAATATATTATACAGCAGTGAAATACAGGAAAAACATATAACTTGGAGATATGTTTATATTTTCAAAGAGAGAAAAAGAGAAAACAGATTTATAACTATCAGCAAAATTTGGTCCTATATTTGTATATTTGTGTATTTCCAGTTTGATTACAGTGGGAAAGTTTTGTACTATCTAACATCTCATACAACATCATTAAATGCTATGTAATTTAACGCAGAATTTAGTCCTGTAGCAACCTCCTTTGTCCCTTTTTTAATTGTGCATATAGAATGTTGGTAAGTCTAGAAAGGATGCCTTGTATAAAGCAGCTGCAATTATTTTTTGATTAGCAGACTCCTTTCCATTAAAATTTAGACCTAAAATTTATTCTGTGGATGTGCTTTTTGTGGTCTTATTTATTACTGTACCTGGAGGTAATTTGGTAATACACACAATGTGTCTTGAGGTCTGAAAAAAGAACAAAGTAACTGAAATATTTTCCCAATTTTAGTTGCTAATAATTGACATAGTGCACTATACCCTATTCCTACTTCCTAATACTCTCTCATTTTAAAAGTTTCCTCAGCCAGTTGAAACTAATTCAGCTACATCCATACAGAATGAGTTCATTCAAATACTGTAAAGTGCTTCTTTTTTTGCATAAAAGTGGCTGGCTGCTTCTGGGTCTAATTTACACTTTCAATCATGCTCACACAGTGATCCAGACTCAAAGAGATTATAGAGTTCCACTTAGCACAGAATCAGAGAATCATAGGGCGGAAGGGACCTCGAGAGGTCATCTAGTCCAGTCCCCTGCACTCATGGCAGGACTAAGTATTACCTCTGGCACACGGCTTGCCATGGTAAGCACCTTGGCGGGCTGGGCCAGTTTGTTTACCTGCCGTGTCGACAGGTTCAGCCGATCGTGGCTCCCACTGTCCGTGGTTCGCCGCTCCAGGGGTGGCGGGAAGCCGCAGCCAGCACATCCCTCATCCCACGCCGCTTCCCGCTGCCCCCATTGGCCTGGGACAGCAAACCGTGGCCAGTGGGAGCTGCGATCGGCCGAACCTGCCGACACGGCAGGTAAACAAATAGGCCCGGACCGCCAGGGTGCTTACCCTGGCAAGCTGCGTGTCAAAGGTTGCCGACCTCTGACCTAGACGATCCCTGACAGGTGTTTGTCTAACCTGCTCTTAAAAATATTCAATGAGGGAGATCCCACAACCACCCTAGGCAATTTATTTCAGTGCTTAACCACCCTGACAGTTAGAAAGTTTTTCCTAATGTCCAACCTAAAGTTCCCTTGCTGCAATTTAAGCCCATTGCTTCTTGTCCTATCAGCAGCGGTTAAGAAGAACAATTTTTCTCCCTCCTCCTTGTAACAACCTTTTATATACTTGAAAACTGTTATCATGTCCCCTCTCAGTCTTCTCTTCTCCAGATTAAACAAACCCATTTTTTTTTCAATCTTCCCTCACAGGTCATGTTTTCTAGACCTTTAATAATTTTTGTTGCTCTTCTCTGGATTTTCTCCAATTTGTCCACATCTTTCCTGAAATGTGGCACCCAGAACTGGACACAACACTCCAGTTGAGGCCTAATCAGTGCGGAGTAGAGTGGAGGAATTACTTCTCGTGTCTTGCTTACAGCACTCCTGCTAATACATCCTAGAAGGATGTTTGCTTTTGTTGCAACAGTGTTACACTGTTGACTCATATTTAGCTTGTGGTCCACTGTGAGCCCCAGATCCCTTTCCACAGTACTCCTTCCTAGTCAGTCATTTCCCATTTTGTATGTGTGCATCTGATTTGTTCCTTCCTAAGTGGAGTACTTTGCATTTGTCCTTATTGAATTTCATCCTATTTACTTCAGACCATTTCTCCAGTTTGTCCAAAACATTTTGAATTATAATCTTATCCTCCAAAGCACTTGCAACCTCTCCCAGCTAGGTATCATCTGAAGACTTTATAAGTCTACTCTCTATGCCATTATCTAAATAATTGATGAAGATATTTAATGGAACCGGACCCAGAACTGATCCCTGCAGGACCCCACTCATTATGCCCTTCCGGCTTGACTGTGAACCACGGATAACTACTCTCTGGGAACGGTTTTCCAACAGGTTATGCACCCACCTTATAGTAGCTCCATCTAGGTTGCATTTCCCTAGTTTGTTTCTGAGAAGGTCATGCGAGAGAGTATCAAAAGATTTACTAAAGTCAAAAAATACCACGTCTACTGCTTCCCCCCATCCACAGAGTATAAATGGGGCTGATTGGTTAAACTGCATGAAAAGTATGGAGATTTTTTTAAAAATCCACAAAATATATTGTTACTGTACCATTTAAAAATATATGTGGAACTTAAAAGAGTACAGTATACAGTATGTGAGTACTAATAAAGTCCAGTTTATATGTAACCAGCTCCTGCCATTCTGGACTTCTATAGGCCTTCTTTGCAAACAAATGTCTTGAATATTTAAAACTTATAAGAAGGAAATCTTGTAAACCAAATGTCTCTATTCTTTCTTTTAGAATATTTCAAAAGAGAAGACATTTTGGAACAACAGAGGGAGATTCTAAAAAAGGTTGCACCAGAGGCTCACATCAAAATTCATAAGGTAGTTTTTGTATTTTTCTTCATGTTACTGTTTAAAAAAAATAATATTGAAATGTCAGAATTCTTGTCACAGTGTTATCCTTTTTTAGAAGATCTTGCTTTAAGACAGATCACTATGTAATATGAAAAAAATACTTTTCTTCTGTTCCTTAAAAGGTTCTTATGTTAATTATTTATCTAAGCATTTGTTCGCCTTCATAAATATTTAATACTATTCCAAAGATTCACACTCCTTGCAAATGCCATGGCATAAGGATGTTCTTTGTTACTGTGAAATCTTGTGTAGGTGTTTTTAAAATAGTGGTGGGGAGACCCACAAACCTTTTAATTGGTAAAAATATATATAGATTATATCTGAGGGGAAAGCTAACTCTTCATTGCAGAGAAAGGCCGTAGTCCTAAATGCTAATTAAAATGTTTCCACTAATATAAGTTTTACATGTACATGTAAAATTAATGTTTAGAAAGGAACAACATACATAAATATTATATATAAATATATTTAAAAGCATGTGTGTTTTACTGTTTGTCTAGTTCTGTGTTTCTTTTCTAATAAATGCAGAACGGATTTTCTTTTCAGAAATCTTTTAAGACATCAGTCAAAACTAACATATCGATCCCTGACTTACATTGCCAATTTATTAGATGCCGAGGGGAGAGGGGGGCTGAGGAAGGGCCTGACAAATAACTGGAGACTGAAAAATCAAAAGTAGGAAAAAAATGAGGTGGAATCAAATAAATATATAGAGCAAGGGCCTGACAAATAACTCAAATGTTGATTGAGCCTCTCTTGTAGTGTATGGGGAGATTTTGGCAAACCAGTAAAGTGCCTGAAACCACTATGGCTTATTGCTAAAAGCAGCCTAGTCAGCAGTCTCATCTTGACCAAGGCAGGAGGGAAAGGGGTTTTGGGTGCCACAGAAAGGGCAGCTTGACCCCAGATTCTTTCTAATAAGAATTGTGCTGAAGTTGCTGAAACGTGAATTTTAGAAGAGCAGGATATGCCCAAGGAATGTCTATTGGGGCCTCAAGGCTGCAAACTCTGGAAAAACCCACACCTGGTTAATCAATCAGAAGGAACCTCTTGCTTGACCATTGAAACTGCTTACTTAACAAGTTTTCTTTAAGGGACATGTCATTCTATTACTAATGTATAAATAAGGGGGGAAAGTTTGAGGTAGTGGGACTCTCCCTCTGGATACATCTTGCAGTCCCCACCGGCAGATGGAAGATTTGGCCACTTGAAGCCTGCCGCTGTGCCATTCGAGAGCCACCCTCAGCTTTGTAATTATCAAGGGTTGGGGGTGTTTTACTAGCCTGTTGCAGACATGTAAGTGCTTGAGACTAAGTAAAGTTTAGCTTTAAGTTAAAGCACTCTTGTGTTGTCCTGTTTGTGCCAGCCATCTATCGGCCAGACGGCCGTGTCTCCCCTGATTTATTTCCTGACACCACCTCGCACAAAGTAAAAGTTACAAAGCGCTTTGGGTTGAAAGAACCCCGGTTAACAGTAGCACCATCAACAAGATGAAAAGCTGAAGATTTGAAAAGAGAGACATAAGAGAGCTATGTTGTTTCTTCATTGTATGGTGATCTTTCCCTCTCATTCAGGAATCAGCAACCTTTGGCATGCAGCCCGCCAGGGTAAGCACCCTGGCAGGCCGGGCCGGTTTGTTTACCAGCTGCGTCTGCAGGTTTGGCCGATCACGGCTCCCTCTGGCCATGGTTCGCTGCTCCAGGCCAATGGGGGTGGCGGGAAGCGGCGGCCAGCACATCTCTCGGCCCGTGCTGCTTCCTGCAGTCCCCATGGGCCTGGATCGACCGAACCTGCGGACGCGGCAGGTAAACAAACCAACCCTGGCAGGCTGTGTGCCAAAGGTTTCCGATCCCTGCTCTAATTGATCCTCATATTAACCAACCCTTAGTAAAATAGAACAGATATGTTGCATCTTTTGAATGGTAGATAAGTAGTACTGTGAAAAATTGAACAGTATTGTAGAAGAAAAGTCTAAAGAGACTGCCAGATCCAGCAGATTTTTGTGTGTTTAGAACTAGATTGGAGAGGGCATACAGAGGCTTCTCTGGAATCTTTGTGCAATCCACACTGGGGTTATGTTGACTGCTCCATTTCCTCTCCTCTGGGGGCACAAAGCACCCTATAGAGTCAGGGTGGAAATGGGGACTAGATAGGCACCTTGTACCCACTGACCATTGAAGCTGCAAAGACAAACAGGTAATTACAGGCTAGACTCCACGAAAGCAGCCTCTGCATGCCCAGAAGATCAGGGACTTATTTTTCCATAGAGAGTTCCAAAATAGCAAAATTGTGCCCTCAGGTAGTTCTTAAGCGTGTGAATAAGTTCATTGGCTTAGATGGGACTATTTGTATAGCTAAAAACCAGGTGCATGACTAAGAGCTTGCTTGCTTAGGACTTCGTTTTGAAGAGAGAAGAGAAAAGGAAAACATTTCTATACAATAGTTTAGATTTTTTGCACAGCTCCTATTGTCCCCCTTCTGTTGATTTCGTATCATTATGGACAGATACAGAAGCACAGTACCATATAACACTTCACTGTTTCCAGGTGTAACATTTGGGAAAGGTGGTAGTTTCTTAGTTATCATCATACCAATAATACACTTGGTTCTTTAGCAGTTGGTTCTTTGGAGGATCACAAAATGGCCTTAGTTTGTATTCAATATACAGCACCATTTTTTCTCAAGCTAACATTCAGTACCAATACCATGTTGCTCCTCAGGAGTTGTTCTTTTGCTGAGAAGCTCTCTAGTGACACTCAGGAAAAAGAAACAGATAAAGTTTAAGAAACTTCAAACTTATCAAAGGAATCATTTCTATGAAGAGCTGAATATCCTCTCCCACATTAATTTCAATGGAGTTGAGGGCATCCACCACCACATGGACTCAAACCCTGCATTGAGCTTTAATTAATTTCATAGAATTGAAGCCCATGGTTGTTATCATTAACTTTCCCTACTATGAATTCCTGTTTAAAATTATGATTGAGTCTTGCCTAAGCATTGTTTCACACTAGTAACCGACAGCACTGAGATTGTGTGGAGAGATGATAGAAAGCAGGTGCTGGGCGGGGGGGTGAGGGGAAGGTAGTGATAAAATGCAAAGCCTACTACATTCAGACAATATATGAAGGGTTGTGTATTTCAGAGTGAAGGAGATCGAAAACTCATAATCAAATTCAGAGTTTCCTCAAGTAAAAAAACCAACCAACCAAACAAACAAACAAAAAAAACCAGCAATGAGAGACAGAAGCAGAAAATAAAAATATGTACACTTGTAACCTTTAGTATTTCTCCCCATTTCAGAAATACTTTCCCTCCTGATCTTGAGATGCTTTAAAGAATTCTGATGTAAATTAAAATAAAATCTCTTTGTATAAGTTTTAAAGTAGATTTTTTCAGAGTTATGAAGTTTTGTTGTGGATAGTGAATTTTCATTTTTCAGTTTTTTTACCCACTATGTATCAACAGTTGTCTAAGAATATGTCTATACTTCAGTTAGACACCCACAGCTGGCCCACGCAAGCTGATTTGGTCTAAGGGGTTGTTTAACTTCAGCACAGAATTTGAGCTCAGGCTGCAGCCTAAACTCTGGGACCCTCCCACCACACAGGTTCCTAGAGCCCAGGCTCCAAGGCAAACCTGATTGTCTATGCTGCAGTTAAACAACCCCTTAACCCAAGCCATCTGGCATAGGCCAGCTGCAGGTTTTTAATTGCAGTGTAGGCATACCCTAAGACAGTAGTGAGAGCCTACTTAAATAAGCAGTATGACATTTAAGGAATATAGTAGGAATTTTTATATGAAGCTGGGCAGCTATCATTGTGATCTACTATTGATATTGCTCATGGACACTGAGTGCACTTCTCATGGAACATGGCTTCAGAGCATTTTCCTTGGCTTGCTGGTGTCATAACATATTCTTTAATGATGTCTGCTTTAATCCAGTGCCACAGTGCTCGGTGGTCTCTCACTGAGAACAAGTCTATGTCTTCTAATTGCAGTATGAGGTACAGAGCATTTGAAAGAGCAATCATTTATTAATTATCACCATACCATGATGCAAATACTGCCCTCAGTTGCACCCAGTCACTATCACTGAAGTTGAAGATGTTGCAGGGGTATAACTAAGGCAAAATATAGCCTTATGCCTTTAACATGAAGACTATCTATAGTACTCTTTAAAGGCTACATACTGTTTTTCTTCCATAACAGAATTCCCATTGACATCCCACTGATAAATTACTTTTTTACACAGATTGAGACTGGTATTAGACCATAAGCACAAAATAAATGGAACTGATGTTGTTCACATAGTCGATGGAAGTGATACTCACTAACAGCAGATCAAGCATGCCCTTTAAGTTTGCAAATGGCGACATGAAGAGCAGAGTTAACTGCAATCAGTCAGTGGTTACACTAACATGGTAAAATTGGCCAATAGCTGTCTAAGCCTTAAATTTAAATATGAAACTAATCTCTCAAGCTTGATCTGTTAATTGAGTCAGAAACAATTTTAGACACAGACACACACACATATATATATATGGGATGATAATTTATATGTAAAATATAGAGAGATATTATTGAAGATGATTGTCATGGCCATATTAAATAAATCTTTGAAGCAACATAGACATGTGACTAGCAAACTGATTGTTCCAGACAGATATGCTGTTGATAGACTCTCAGTTCTTCTACAAGAGTAAAGTGGGAAGTTCATCATACTTTTTGGAATGAGCTGTGTAAGAATTATAGCTTTTGTCATATTAGGAGGTACCTGTAAGGTAATATGCAATGAGACTGTTCTCTAGTTGGACTTGAGTTAAAATTGACTGGTTGATTTGTGACTTGAATTGATTATATTTTCTAGACATTACATGTAGTCAATTAAGATTAATGAACTTTGTTGTATTAATGTAATTCCCATTGCTTCAGTTTGAGATTTCCGTATTTATTCACAGTTTCATATATATGAACTGGCTTGCAATTATATACCAAAAATTCATTAGTTATTATATAGAAATTATTTCCTTGAATACTTTCAAGCTTCCTGAGCTTGTGATAATGAATATCATATTTCATTTTACTTTAAGTCAAGCATACATCTTTTAATTTGTCACCGAAAATGATGTGATTCAAAGCAGTATTAGCACTTGTTATCTACATTAAACCTATGTTTTCAAGAGACCCAAAGTCATTTCAAAAACTTCCTGCTTTTCGTGTGATGTTTTAAAATGAGCTGTATACATCTAATGTAGATGGATGTCATTTTACCTTGTTGCTTGGGTTTTGGATTTACAAAATCCAGGGTGGTTTAGATCTCTTTTTATCCTAACCTCTTAAGTAGTGAGTTCTTGGTTCTGATTATTAATTGTTGTTCAATCCTTGTTTTTGTTTATTTATTAGGAGGAGTGACTACCTCTAATGTACAGATACTTTCAGACTTTAGTATTTATAGTTCAGTTTTGGGATCTCACGTTTCAGGTCTGTCACTGCCACCTGCTAACATGAGTCATTCACTTTCTTCTAACCCAGGGGTCCTCAGACTTTTTCCTCCACTTTTTGACTGTCCAAATATGTGTGAGACTCTTATAGAATCTCAATTATTTGGAATAATACATTTCAAAACATTGTGCCAAATTCAGCAAAGCTGGCTCATCACCTAAGCCTGCTGCATTAGAATTTGGTAACCTTCCTGGCATTCTGCAAAAGACTTTAGATTCATAGGGTTTCTTGAAAAGGCTGGAGGTATGCTTCTCTGATCAATGAAGGGGCAGAAGGGAGTGTTTGTAGGTGGCTGTCTGAACTCCTGCTGAACTGGTTATTTGAGTGCAGCTATAATTGTATTGTTAATGATGTGGTAGGGCACCTAGAACCTTTGGAATTCTTCAGTTATTTAAATTGAAATAGATAAATACAATTAAAAATAGGGGGGAGATTCAGCCTCTGCAGGGCAGAGCCATTTTATTTTATTTTCTCTCTCTTCTTTTTGAGAGTTTCTCACAGATTATGTGATTGAGGTTACGATAAAAAACAATGGATGCATATTTTCTTTGCTAAAACTGAAATGGAAAATCAATTCTAAATTTTGCATGATTTTTCTACCAGGACTGGCTCCTGTTTGCTCAGTACTGTGCCAAAACATATCTAAATCTTGGCCCAAGTTTGGAAACTCAGCAGAACTGGTTCATGTTTTGGAGTTTTAGTTAAATTTTAAACCAGGTGATTTCATCTAGTTCGTGTTTAGTTCTAAGTTGTATTAGCGCTAATTGTTCTAACACAAGATATTTCTGATGGACTTTATAAAAATGAGAATACCTCTGTCTGTTCAGCAAAGTTTCCAAAATATAGCAAGAATAAAGCAAATAAACCAAAGACAGAATTTTACTTTGATCCATTAATTTATACTTTATTTACTTTCATCTTCCCATCTAAATCGTGTTACCTTTGAACTCAGTAGTTTGATCGCCAATCAAGGAACTTCTAAAGGATTCCAAAATGGATACATCTCTCTACAAATCATCTATCATCCATATAAAATACTTATTCTACGTGTCACTCCTAAGACAGCGCTATGTGTACAACATTTTATTGAATCATTGTTGAATAATGATTATTCAACAAGTGCTTCAAATACATGCTCCCAAAATAAACAAAATTGGGTTTTTGTAACCATACTAATAAAGCCAATTTGTCTGTAGGAACATCAATATCTCCTGAAACATTTTATTTTGTTACTGAGCAAAATGTAACTTCTGATTATTTCATTTTGCATTGTTTTTTGTCACAAACTTCAACAGGTAGGACATGAGACCAAACAAAATACTAGAACAGCTTATCTAAATGCCTTATGACAAGAATCATGTTGAGCTAAACAAAAACAAATAAATAAATCAGATATTAGCTGTGTTCTAATAACCTGTCTCCTTGCATAACACAGATATCCAAACTAGAGTAGTGTCTCTTTTTATAGTATTCACAGAATCATAGAGTGTCTGTAACAGGGCACATGATCTACTGCTATACCTACAGTTTCTTTTAGGCAGTTTTATGCCAAATTTAAACAAAACAAACAAAAATGGTTCCTCAGCTCACCCTTGGCTATAAACCCCTTTACCTTTCAGACTCACTGCTTACCTTCCCTTTCATTTCCGTGGCTCCCTTGCTCTGACTCACTCAGTTTTCCTCATTGTCTCCTCACCCTCAAGGCCCAGACACCTTCTTACAAAGTCTAATCTGGATAAATTGATGCAGTGAATGTACTTTGATGCTGCTCCTTCTTAAAGGACCGGTGTCACCCTGTCATAGTGCCCTTATGTTACAAAATCCTTCAGGGTTATGGAGACAGAAAAATACATGTCACAAAGAATAAGGCAAGAAACCTGTACTTACCAAATAAAATACTAATAAAATACTAATATAAACACAAATATCAGATTGAGTAGAAGGGGAGATAATTGCTTGACACATTTCATGTTCTAGATTCTTCACAAGTGGTTCAATACACCTAAAATAAAAACAAAATTATGCATGGAGTGTTAACATCTGCACTGTTCACCATGAACTGCCTGGTGAAACCAAGGTTACTATTACAAAATCAACTTTTAATAGCATCTCTGATATAACAGTATTTTCCTGTGCCTAGAAAAAAGAAATAATTGTGTTATCCCCGATTCTGTTAAATTAGAAGTGTTGGTAAATGAACATGCAAATGTTCAGTTGTGACAGTTAAACTAAGTGAAAAAAATTAAAGGATACTTTGTGAAGTCTGTCACAAGGATAAAACTGATCTGGCAGGAGACAGAGCTTTATTGGGGTCAGTTTGAGACTGTGGAATGAACTCCCACAGGGAGTAAGGACCATCACAATCCTCACCACTTCTGTCTCCAAGTATAAAGCACACTTCTTCAGCTTTCCTTTCTCTGACATGAACACATGGAAACATGTACCAAGCCTACCAAAACACTGTACTACATGTACAACTCGGACCCTGGTCTGTAGCAGTACATGGGATTCTTCTGTCCTAAGTGCAGGACTCTGCATTTGTCCTTGTTGAAACTTATCAGATTTCTTTTGGCCTAATCCTCTAATTTGTCTAGATCCCTCTGTATCCTATCTCTACCCTCCGGCATATCTACCACTCCTCCCAGTTTAGTGTCATCTGCAAACTTGCTGAGGGAGCAGTCTATGCCATCCTCCAGATCATTAATGAAGATATTGAACAAAACCAGCCCAAGGACCACTTGATACCGGCTGCCAACTAGACATGGAGTCATTGATTATTACCTGTTGAGCCCGACGATTTAGCCAGCTTTCTATCCACCTTATAGTCCATTCATCCAGCCCATACTTCTTTAATTTGCTGGCAAGAATACTGTGGGAGACCATATCAAAAGCTTTGCTAAAGTCAAGGAATAAGATGTCCACTGCTTTCCCCTCATCCACAGAGCCAGTTATCTTGTCATAGAAGGCAATTAGGTTAGTCAGACATGACTTGCCTTTGGTGAATCCATGCTGACTGTTCCTGATCACTTTCCTCTCCTCTAAGTGCTTCAGAATTGATTCCTTGAGGACTTGCTCCATGATTTTTCCAAGGACTGAGGTGAGGCTGACTAGCCTGTAGTTCCCTGGATTCTCCTTCTTTCCTTTTTTAAAGATGGGCACTATATTAGCCTTTTCCCAGTCATCTGGGACCTCCCCCGATCGCCATGAGTTTTCAAAGATAATGGCCAGTGGCTCTGCAATCACATCCACCAACTCCTTTAGCACCCTCGGATGCAGTGCATCCGACCCCATGGACTTGTGCTCGTCCAGCTTTTCCAAATAGTCCTGAACCACTTCTTTCTCCACAGAGGGCTGGTCACCTCCTCCCCATGCTGTGCTGCGCAGTGCAGCAGTCTGGGAGCTGACCTTGTTCGTGAAGACAGAGGCAAAAAAAGCATTGAGCTTTTTCCACATCCTCGGTCACTAGGTTGCCTCCCTCATTCAGTAAGGTGCCCACACTTTCCTTGACTTTCTTCTTGTTGCTAACATACCTGAAGAAACCCTTCTTGTTACTCTTAACATCTTTTGCTAGCTGCAACTCCAACTGTGATTTGGCCTTCCTGATTTCACTCCTGCATGACTGAGCAATATTTTTATACTTCTCCCTGGTCATTTGTCCAATATTCCACTTCTTGTAAGCTTCTTTTTTGGGTTTAACATCAGCAAAGATTTCACTGTTAAGCCAAGCTGGTCGCCTACCATATTTATTATTCTTTCTACACATTGGGATGGTTTGTTCCTGCAACCTCAATAAGAATTCTTTAAAACACAGCCAGTTCTCCAGGACTCCTTTCCCCTCATGTTATTCTCCCAGGGGATCCTGCCCATCAGTTCCCTGAGTGAGTCAAAGTATGCTTTTCTGAAGTCCAGTGACCATATTCTGCTGCTCTCCTTTCTTCCTTGTGTCAGGATCCTGAACTTGACCATCTCATGGTCACTGCCTCCCAGGTTCCCACCCACTTTTCCTTCCCCTACTAATTCTTCCCTGTTTGTGAGCAGTAGATCAAGAAGAGCTCTGCCTCTAGTTGGTTCCTCCAGCACTTGCACCAGGAAATTGTCCCCTACATTTTCCAAAAACTTCCTGGATTGTCTGTGCACTGCTGTTTTGCTCTTCCAGCAGATTTCAGGGTGACTGAAGTCCCCCATGAGAACCAGGGCCTTCTGATCTAGTAACTTCTGTTAGTTGCCAGAAGAAAGCCTTGTCCACCTCATCCCCCTGGTCTGGTGGTCTATACCAGGCTCCCACCACGACATCACCCTTGTTGCTCACACTTCTAAACTTAATCCAGAGACTCTCAGGTTTTTCTGCAGTTTCATACTGGAGCTCTGAGCAGTCATACTACTCTCTTACATACAATGCAACTCCCCCACCTTTTCTGCCCTGCCTGTCCTTCCTGAACAGTTTATATCCATCCATGACAGTACTCCAGTCATGTGAGTTATCCCACCAAGTCTCTGTTATTCCAATCACATCATAATTCCTTGACTGTGCCAGTTCCCCTGAGGAGGGAGTCCCAGATCACCACCACCCGCCTCCTTCACTTGGGAGCAGTGGTCATGGAACCCCATCCCTAGGACAGTGCATCTCATGCCTTCCAATCAGTGAAGTCTCCTTCTGCTCCCTTCCCTTAGGTGTATCATCTTGTCCACTCTCCGCATTAGTACCTGTGGAGAGAACATGAAAATGGTTGCTCATCTGTACCTGCATTGCTGGTACGTGGATGCTCCTCTTTCATTTTCTGGAGGTCACATGTTGCCAAATTTCTTCACCATCCTTCTGTCCCCGCTGTGCAGCCTGCTCTGGTTCTTCAGAATGTTGTGCCTGTAGAAGCATATCCTGACATCTGTCCAGGAAAGCTTCATTTTCTCTTATGCAACGCACAGTTGATACTTGTTTCTTCAGACCTTGAACCTTCTCTTCCAATATGGAGACCAGCTTGCACTTTGTACAGACAAAGTTGCCTCTGTCCTGTGGAAGAAGGACAAACTTTGCACATCCTGTGCAGGTCACAACAGCCGATCGTGCACCATCCATATTACCTTCCTTCTAAGAGCTTCGTCTCTCCCCTCCATTTCTATGATCATCCTAGTAGCCCTTCTCTGCATTTGTTCCAATTTGAATTCATCTTTCTTAAATATGGGAGACCAGGACTGCACACACTATTCCAGATGAAGTCTCACCAGTGCCCTGTAGGAGAGTAATAACACTTCTCTATCTCTCCTGGAAATATCTCTCCTGTTGCATCCTAGGATTGCATTAGCCTTTTTCACAGCTACATCTCTCTGGAGGCTCATAGTCATCCTGTGATCAACCAATACACCCACATATTTCTCCTTCTCTGTTGCTTCAAATTGATAAATCCCCAGTTTATAGCAAAAAGGTGCATAGTCTCCCCTTCAACTAATTCCTTAACCAACTTTCTATTCTCATATTAATCCCAGTCTTGTCCAATCTATGTGGAACTATATCAAATGCTTTACAGAAATCCAGGTAGATTAGATCTATTGCATTTCCTTTGTCTATAAATCAGTTATCTTCTCAAACAAAGAGATCACATTATTTATTTTCCATTAAATCAAATTTTGATTCTAAGGATGTATATCTTCTGTTTTCAGGTTTCAGAGTGGTAGCCGTGTTAATCTGTATCAGCAAAAACAACGAGGAGTCCTTGTGGCATCTTCAAGACTAACAAATTTACTTGGGCATAAGCTTTCATGGGTTTTAGACCACGAAACTTATGTCCATAAAATTTGTTAGTCTCTAAGGTGCCACAAGGACTCCTCGTTATTTTATCTTCTGTTGTCGTCCAAGCAAGATAGCTCTCCTTCCCCTTGCTCCAAGTTGTTCTGTGGTTTGGTCATTCACTGGGAAGATGCATGGGGGACTGGAAAGAGTAATTCTATTTCTCAGGCTGTATAGGCATTTCACAGGCTTCCCAAAACTAATGGGCTGGAGTACCTTCTGGGAGCCCTTATATGCCCATCCAGGGAACAGAAATCTGTGCAACTCCAGGTTTTCTTATACTTTAAATATTGCCATGAAGGGAGCCTCTGCATGGATACCTCTCATCCAGCCACACATATCATCAATCCTCCTCATCATCATTTAATCAGTTCCGTGCCATTGCAGGAGCTGAAGGCATTACTGAACCTCAGTCTCTCCTGTACTCTGTCTGTGGCACACAATAATTTAGTCTTCTGAGGGCTGTAATGATAATACTGAGGGCTGGCCTCATTCGGGTTGTTAGATTTGGTATGGAGATGGCTGGGTAATGTTAGTGGCCTGTGATATACAGGAGGTCAGACTAAATGACCTGGTGGTCCATTCTGGCCTTAAACTATGTAACACTATGACCCCTTGTGTATCAAAATTGCAGTGGGTCCACTGTCAAGGGGTTCTGCAGCAAAGGAGGAAAGGACTGGCTTTTCCTCAAAGGGAATACAATTATGTATTCATACTTTCATTTCCCTGAGCAATATCAGATTCTGGAAGCTGAAATTACTGTCAAGCTCAGCAGATAGTGAGCAAAATGTTGCCACCAATTCTGTTAATGACGGAGTTTTAAAAATAAAAGTCTGTTGAGTTGACAATTCTTCTATCTCCTTGGGCATTTTCAAAATATGACCTGCTTCCTTTCATACTGTTGTATGGAGCTGAGACCTTCCTGCAGCCTTTGTACTGCCACCTACTAAGATTATTCTCAACCATGCACTCTGAAAATGGGATTTGTAGCTCATAGGATTATTTTGCTAGTTATTATATCCTATTAATCCAGCTAGCAGTATTAATTACTATGTTTCTTTTTCTGAAATTAATCCATTTTATTCTTATATTTTATTAGTATTAATTTCTTGGAATTTAGGATGTGTTGAGACATGTGTTTCCTAATAATAAGTTTTGCTGAAATGCTGAAATGCAAGAAGCCTACTGGCCTGTAGGATCCGGTAAGAGTTGCTATATAGCAAAAAAGTAGAATTAGTTATAAATATGTCAGCATAAAAGTTGGCAACCTTTGGCACAGATAAGAATGGTCCCTGAAACTTTGGGGAACCAAAGGGAGGAACTATCCACATCACATCACAGGTTTATCTGGCTTTTACAACCGGTTGATAACTGCAGGGTACACCACAACTCGAGGTCATCAAGAGAGCCTAGGTTGGCAGTTTTGGAGTGAGATAATTCTTATTAATATATTTAGGAAGTAAGTGTCATAATCCACTAACGTATAGGAGAAGGGTACCCATAAATTTCTTAGGGTACAGAAACAAGATTCAGGTTGGGCCTGAATTACATAGATCAGGATCCTATAAAATACCCTGTAAGGGTTGGTTAGTTAGTTAAAGGAATAGTTTTAGGGAATAGTTTTAGGGATAAGTTTCGCTCTTCTAAGTTCTACCTATATATTCTATCTACTCTATCTTCTATCATTCTATCAGTTCAGTTTATGCAGTATAGTATAACTACTCAATATTCTTAACCAATGGGGAAGCCAGCACCATCGCATAATCAGGCATGCCAGGAGTGAGGCTGGTCCTTCACCTCCTATTACCAGGCTCCCAAGGAAGGGTGTGAGTATGTTAGGTTAAGGTACTTATAATAGAAATGTTACCAGCAGGAGTTTTGGAATTCTTTTACTGTTTTTCAGTTATAAGTTTCATTGCATTCCTTGTTTTATGTTAATGGCAATAAAGATTTTATCAATTTGGTATTATCTTCAGTGTATGCCTTCTTGCCAAGCACCCCGAAAAATCCTCTCCCAATATAGAACTCTCTGAGTTCTTAAACTCTGTAGTCTGAATTGGATACGAACCTATAAATCTTCTGGTCGGATGCGATCAGTGGTGAGCCATAAAAATTCACCTATCAAATTCAGGTCAACAGAGCCTTGCCTCAATTTTTTGCCTCATAGCAAATAACTAGACTTTGAAGCATACTGGCACAGCGAAGCTACTCCTAATAAAAAAAAAATTAATCTTTTGGAAATGCCATTCTTCCTGTCTGCATAATTTTGGTTTTACCAATTTATTCATCTTCTCAAGAGATGAGTTCATTAATACATTTCCTCTGACACATTCAGTTAAATTTAAAATCTTTCAAGTCAGTGCAGCAGGAATGGATTTGGCCTGTTTTGTCCCTCTTGAACTCTAGGGAGAGTTGCTGAATGTCATAAATGTTGGATATCATCTTTGTAGCAGTGATTAAAAAAAGACCTTGCCTATCATAAATCTTTGTAAGAGCCAGCTTATATAATTTGAATTGCAATGGTCTCAGCAAAGAACCCTTAGGAAACCAGGTATGATCCCAGTACATTGATTTATAAATAGTGGTATATGAATAGAGTTATTTCCAAGCTTAAACCTTTCAAAATTTTTCATGGGCTCTCTATTCAGCATTATTGAATGGGAAAGCATTGTTTTCAAAGAGAGCAAATTATTAGACTCTCAGGATCAGATTTTCAAAGGTATTTCAGCGTCTAAGGAGAGACACATATTGGAATTTTCAAAAGTGCCTAAATATGTTAGGTTCCTAACTCCTGTTGATTTTTATTATTTCAAGGGAGTTAGCTTCCTAACCTGCTTGGGCACTTTTAAAAATCCCATTAGGTGCCTGTCTGCATCACTAGGTATCTAAATACCTTTGCAAATCTTGTCCTCAGTTACTACAATGATAGCAATAATTACCTAGATAAATAAATAAAACATATAAATTGCTTTGCTTCGACTATTTCTTGTTTACTTTAAAAAAATGTTGGACTCAAGAGAAGTAGTGGTTAAGATAGGTGAAAGAAATGAATGTAGAGGAAGTATTTGTGGAAGAGATACAGGGAAATCTTAGGTCGCTGTTGAAAATTTGGCAAACTAGATTTTGAGTGCCTTATTTTTTAGTTGCCTAACTTCTGACACCTTTGGATTGATTTTCAAAGAGGTTGACTGCAGTTGAAGTTGTGGATGCTCAGCACCTCTAAAAATCAGGGCCAACCTCTCTTAAATTGGTGTCATAGGACAGCCACCTCCAGGGCACTCCCTCATGTCCTCAGAGTGGCTATGAAAGCAACTTGCTGCCTAAATTTTGCTCTTTTGGGCACTCATAGTCCCCCTCTTCTAGTAGTCAATCACCTGCCAACATTCTCCACCTTATATCATACAGCATCCCTTTCGGCACCATGTTGCCGCATGACCGGTGCCCCTGCCTCAGTTTCCACTTCATTGGTTCCCAGTAATTTCAGTACAGCTTTCTGAGCATTTAAATCACCCTTTTTCAGAGGTAGTTTATTATGAGTCCCACAATCTTCATGAAGAATTCTCCACCATAGTGCAAGCACTACATACAATCTTTCAATTCCCAACAATCCATCAGCACACCAAATATGTCTCTGGCATCTCTCAGAACACATGACAACCAGTCTAGCTGGGATGCTTTTCCCTTCCCTATTGGCTTTCAGCTCTGCTCTTGTGAGTTCTCTGTGTCTTAGGACTCTGGACCCTTTCTCTTTGGAATGTGGTTCTGAAATCTCTCCCTTTGGGCTGTGTGCCCTGATTCCTCTTGATCTAAACTTTCTGTGGTGTTTGGGCTATCTTTCAGTTATATCTCCCAGGGGCATATACTGGGACATACCCCCAGAGTTAAAACTTTCCTTCTCTCCTCATTACACCAAACTAAGGCACATCTGGAGTAAAACAGGAGAGTTTGGCCTGATTTCATTTAAGGGAGCGGCTACCCTGTTACGTAACTGCCCCTCTCAAAAGCAAAATTAAACAAGTCCTGCTTATCTCTCAGGAAAGCCTCGACTCCCCCCTCCCTTCCTTTAAGTTTCCAAACATCTCCACAGGATACATCAGACATACCCCAAAATGAGACATATTCTCCTCAAACCATTTCACTTAATGCACATAGATATGTCCAGGACTTCCCAAATTCCCCATGACTTTTCAAAATAGTCATTGAGGAATAGACTTATCTCAGGTCTCATCCATGATGCAGTTCCATTGATTTCCTCTTTGATGGGAGGGGGTCTTCCTGATTTTGTCAACTGATCAGTCACAGGTGCACTGGCCTCTTTCTTGTTTAAGAGCCAGTGTCACCCTCTGACACGTAAACACACAAAATCTGATGCCATTTTATAAAACCTTGACCTTAACTTTTTAACAGTACCTCCACCATTGTGCTTTGTAAATAATATAGGCTCTGATTCAGCAAGGTACTTATACATGTACTTAACTTTAAATACCTGAGGGTATGTCTACACAACCCAAGAAGACAAGCTTCCCAGCCTAGGTCAACACATTTGGGCTAGTGGGGCTCACGCTAATGCTTTAAAAATAGTTGTGTAAACACAGGGCTGGCTCCAGGCACCAGCTTACCAAGCAGGTGCTTGGGGCGGCCACTTCGGAGAGGGGCGGCACGTCCAGCTGTTCGGCGGCAATTTGGCGGATGGTCCCTCACTCCTTCTCGGAGCGAAGGACCTCCCACCGAATTGCCGCCGCAGATCGCGATCGCGGCTTTTGTTTGTTTGTTTGTTTGTTTGGCTGCTTGGGGTGGCCAAAGCCCTGGAGTCGGCCCTGTGTAAACAGCACTTTGAAGTTGCAGCTCAGGCTACAGGTAGGTATCAGAGGCACATCCCCCTTACTACGCTTCAGAGCCTGAGCTCCAGCCTGAGCTGCAACTTCAAAACTCTGTTTACACTGATATTTTCAGAAAGCTAGAGTGAGCCGGCTAGACCAAATCTATCAACTCAGTCTGGGAAGGTCACATCCACGGACTGTGTACACTGAGTAGTTCTATTGACTTCATTGGGCTGCCACTTTACAAAAAACAAAACATCAAAAAACATAAGTCTGGGCAGTGCGATTGTTTCCCCCCCAAGTCTCGTGGTTTATTGAGACTAGTCACCTATTTAAAGATAGGTAGCTGCTGAAGTAAGTAAGTAACTTGCTGAATTAGGGCCAGGCTACTTATTTATGACAACTTATATTTTTGTAAGTAAAATAACTCTGATTAGTTCATGGTATAAACCTGATATGGAGTTTTATTATAAAGTTTACCTTGCAAAGACAAGGAAATCTTTGAATCAGACTTAAACCAATAAATTCTTAATACAGAATATTGCCCAAAACACAACACAAAACAAACTAGAATTTGAACAATACATCTTGTGTTATCACTAATGAATATTAAGGGTTAGTCTGTGCTCAGCTCCCGTATGTCTGTGTAATGGGAGAAGGCACAAGGAGCTTCTTACTCCCATCTACCACTCCCTCCTGTGAACAGACAAGCTTCTTAAGTCCCTATCAGAGCTAATGAGGTGAGAGTCAGGCTGTTGATCCATCCCTCTCTGTATTGGACAGCAAAACTGGCTGGGTATGGTGTTGCGGGGGAAGCATGCAGCAACTTCTCTAAGCAGAGTGTAGTGTCTGTGTAACCTACAGAGGAGGGAGGGTCACAAGTCCTCCCGTATGCCACTCCACAGAGGATATGAGTTGGTACAGCCCCCAGTTACAGAGCTTTAGCTCAAGCTGTAGTACCTCATGGTTTTGTCTCTGGAGGATCTCTGTTCAATCCTTGGTCTGTCAGCTAAGATGGCAGCTATCTCATCTGAGAGTCATTGGAGGGAATTCTTGTGTAGACAGAATTCCTTCTGTGGATTCCAGCCATTGCATGGTCCCTCTGCAGCCCCTCTAATGTACCTGGCAATGCCAAAGGCAAAAATCTAGCCTTATATTTGATTAAGGAGGAAAGGAAGAAAGAAGATGTTTGTAAATCATCTACTTCAAAATGGTTCTGCTATTTAGAGAATGACTGACCAATCATAAGAAACAAAAATATTTTGTGAGAATGGGCTAGACTAATACTTGCTCAGTAGAATGAAATCACATGACCTGTTCCTCTCCCACTAACACTACTATCAATGGGAGCAGGTTAGAGTCCAGAAAATGGACACTTTAGCACTGATATAAACAGAAATTATATATATCAGTGTCTGCATTAACTAAGGAACAGGGGCAGCATAATACTACCTCCTTCGCCTAGCCTTTGTCTGTCATGTCTATTCAGACTATAAGCTCTTTGGGCAGGGACTGCCTTTTATGGTATATCTGTACAACTACTAGCCCAGTGAGGCCCTGACCCAGGATTGGGGCTTTTACCCATTACCATGGTACAACTAATAGTAGTAAATGCAGACTCATTTTATTCCGGAAATACATAGGGTTCTCCCAATCACAATGTTATTCTACCGCCTTCCACTGGGTTTTCACAGACTCTGATTGCAAATTATTTCACATTTCTGCACTGGTAACAATAATATTTTTATTAAGGTATGCTTGGTAATTTAGTGGTAGGCAAAACAAAAAGGCATAATTTGGAGCAAATTTGTATTGGGCGGTATGTATTGATTATGATTTATCATCATTTACCATTATTTTATTTTATTCATTAATAGGAACAAAATTTGGTTCATGTCATATTCTGAGCGCTGTGAACTTCTTGAATTTCCTGTTGCTTCAAATCCTTTTTGTATGTAAAGAGAATGTTAGCACTAGCTGTTACTCTGTATCCAAGTCCCTCTACAAAATCCTCTATTAAAAATATTAGTTTTATTAATGTAATAAGTATTGGATTCTTCTATATTTGAACAGAGTCGCTTGACAGACCAAGAGCTTCAGTAATGCACTTACACTATACATGTCCTGCATACTGATGTCTTTATACAGTGATATATGTCTAAGAAATCTAGCAAAGTATAATGACAGCTGTCTTTAAAACCATGCTTCCAGCAACACTCATCTTTCATATATTATTATCATTATTATTATTTTATTATATCAATGTTGCAAAGCAAGTACACGTTCCATTTTGCATTTATGCTTCTTGAGATTGTAAAAAGCAGAGTGAAATAATTCCTTACAATATTGTCAGACAGCCAAACCCAGCTGCCCTGTTATCTGCAAATTCCCTTTGTTCCAAGGGGTACAGATGCACCTCAGCAATCACTTACCATCCTGGATGTTGCTGTAAAATCAACAGTTGAACAGAAGCAAAAGTTGGGAGAGTGGAGGAGGATCTGTGGGTGAGAAGGGAAAAGAAAAATAAGCAGTTGTCTCTTGGGAAAGGGGACTTCATAGATTCAGAAATTCTAAGGCTGGAAAGGACAATTGTGGTCATATAGTCTGACCTCCTATATAGTACAAGCCATAGAACTTCCCCAAAATAATTTCTATAGCATATCTTTTAGAAAAAAGCATCCTTGATTCAAAAATTGTCAGTGATGGAGAATCCACCACGATCCTGGGTAAATTGTTCCAATGGTTAATTAGCCTCATACTTAAAAATTTGTACCATATTTCCAGTCTGAATTTGTCTAGTTTTCAACTTCCAGCCATAGGAATGTGTTATACATTTCTCTGCTAGATTGAAGAGCCTTTTATTAAATATTTTTTCTCCATGTAGTTACTCGTAGACTGTAGTCAAGTCACCCATTAACTTTATCTTTGTTAAGCTAAATAGGGTACATTAGACAAGAAGAACACCTCGGAAGGAGTTTTAAGGGACATTTGTATCTGAGGCCAGGTCTACACTAACCCCCTAATTCGAACTAAGGTACGGAACTTCAGCTACGTGAATAACTAAGGTACGGAACTTCAGCTACGTGAATAACGTAGCTGAAGTTCGAAGTACCTTAGTTCGAACTTACCTTGGTCCACACTCGGCAGGCAGGCTCCCCCGTCGACTCCGCGGTACTCCTCTCGCCGAGCTGGAGTACCTCAGTCGACGGCGAGCACTTCCGGGTTCGACTTATCGCGTCCAGACTAGACGCGATAAGTCGAACCCAGACTAGACGCGATAAGTCGAACCCAGAAGTCGAACCCAGAAGTTCGATCGCTCGCCGCCGAACTACCGGGTAAGTGTAGCCAAGGTCTGAGAAATGTGAGGAAGACTTGGAAATTGGTTGAGGACAACTGAGGGTTGGACACTAGAGGGAAAATTGCTAATGAGAAGTGGGAGGTAGAAAGGGGTAATTTTAATTATTGGACACCAATGATTTTATTTAAAAATATTAAAATATTTATTTTAGAGAAACAAAAAATGGTTCTTACTAATTGTTTCTCTTACTACAAACTCAGGAGTCTGATTCCTATTATGTTGTTCATTTGCTTACCGTAAAAGATAACATAGTTAAGATCAAGGAAAATAATCACATTTATTAACTACACCTATTTTATTATTAAAGAAAGAAAAAAAGAAAACATTAACAAAACAACACAAATGACTAAAGACAAATGATAAACTGGTTACTTCTGTTGAAAACTTTTCTGCATGCCTCTCTGTGAACATCTTGTAACAAAAATTACACCATGGTAATTGAACCACCTCTGGTGGTCCTTTTCTCTTGGGTAAATTAAGTCCAAAGTATATTATTTCCCCAACTTATTGTGAATTCAGTTTGAGTATTTTATTAGATAATTAACACTGTTCATGGGCAAAATAATTTGGTTAAGGGCAAGTGAAACCTGTCTGGTTGTTAATAATAACCTAAACAGTTTATAATTGGGCAAAGTAAACAATCTTAACTAAATCATATGAAATCAAAGAAAATATTTAATTAGTTATTTAGGAGAAGGCATTTAATCAGCTTTCTTAAAACAGGACAATTACAAATATTAAGAATCCTAAATTCAATTAAGTGCTACTGTTTCTGTGTTTACCAATGTTTAGCACCAGTCTCTTCTCTAGGAATACATGGTCTAACCATCTGGTGATGAAAAGAAAAAATCTAAAGTATTAAGTTACAACAGCATTTCATTGTCTGGTGATGCCGGAAGAATGAAAGGAGACATTAGATATGGGTTTAACCAGGCCACCACTTTATTATTAGATGTCTGGGACTAACCCGGCAGCAGTGCAGGTGAAACCCACACAATTAACCGGTGAGGGGTGAGTGCTTTTACCACCCCCCTCTCACCTTTCCGTTCATGTCCCTCCAGCAGATCCACTGCCGAGAACCTCCACTTCCAGCCAATTCCGGGGGGGAGGAGGCAGGAGGGAAGGGGTACTTCCACCAGATGCCCCCCCCCCTTTTCATCCAGGTCCCTCCAGCAATTCCCTTGCTGGGACCTTACCGACCACCCCTCCTCATAGGAGGGATTAAGGTGGACTATAATGACGGGGGTTGGCTCCCTGCTGTACAAATCTGAGGAGTCCCTAACTGCCCCCAGCTCACTCAATTACCAAGCACCTCTCCTTAATTCCTTTCCCAAGCCATTTATCCATTCTTTTGTGCCTTAATTTATGGAATACCTGAACTGAACATCTGCTACTGCCCATCATGCTATGCATGAACAGAGCCCACCTGAACCTGCTGCGAGGAAGGCAAAAAAACAACAACTGCACCTGTCCAATATGGTGGTAAGGGAAAAATTCCTTCCCAGCCCCCCTCAACGGGGTGGCTAGCATAATGCCTACAGCAGATAAAGCTAATCACCTGGTATATTTCTAACCTAAATAGGGAGGGAGGTGCTGCCTAGCCTGCTCCGAGTGATGAGGGGAGGGTCCAGGCCCAAGCTGACCTTTTTAAACCCCTCATTCTTAAGTGGTTAATCATCCACCATGCTGATGGCTTTTCCAACAGTTTTACATCTTCCATTCTCCCCCCAAACCAGAAAGCATTTCCCTCTTCTCCCGGCCAGCCAGACACGACCTCCACCCCCGGCTTAAAATGCAGAGCAGTGATTATCACAATAAAATCATTACAAGACTATATCTAATCCCTTGGCAGTGTCTTAGTTAGCTTCTCTCAAGAATTCACATTTTTGAAGCTTTTGGAAGATTTTCCTTGGGTTGTTTTCTTCTTGAGTCTTCTCTGTTTTTCTTATTTGTCTTGTAGAGCTTGATTTTTGAGATGGACAGAATGTGTTGTGGAGTGCTTGCTGTCTAATCGGAGAAGAAAGGATGTGTGTGGGGGGAGGAGAAAGAGAGAGAGAAAGATGCTCACTTCAGATCCTTTATACCATCTCCTTCCTATTTTTAAGAAATTATAGGAAAATGCATCTATTCCAAGTTTGTTTAGATTCAGAGTTGGTTGTGTTCGCTTTTTCAGTGACTTCATGTCTTTGACTTAGGTGGCACCCTCAGCTTCTGAATATGCAATCTGTTTAATACATATGTAATACTTATTTAATTGCCTTTGTTCTTCTTCTGGCAGGGAAGCATCAGATAACTTTCAAAGCTAGTTTTAACTTTCTTTTTCTTCAGACCATTCTCTGAGATCTTCTTTCAATTTTATTAGAGTTTGACAGAGAATGAAATTCTGTTTTCAAAATGTCCAAACACTCCTGTTCTTTATATAAAAGTTTTCAGTTTTCAAAAGAGTCTTTTTAAAATTAAATAACTTATCAAGTCTTTAGCTTAAATAATTAAAAAGTTGTTGATTCTTATAACAAGTTTTGAAGAGATTATTCTTGTCTTATAGAATTGGATGAGAATTTGCTTGTGCACCACCAGTAATTAATTAATTTCCCATTATTAAAAATATTCTATACTCAAGTGGCTTCTTATATAAGTAACTAGTTATAGTATCAAATCAATGTGCTATATTTGTACATAAAACTTATTATTTATTCCTATAAAAATTATACCAGGCACTTGTTTTATGAAGCCTCACATTTAGATACAAAATATTGCAAATAAACATCTCAAAATATGTTTACCATTTCAACATTTAAGAAAGAAAAGTTTAAAACATCTCCAGCTACACATGTCAGGGATGGTCCAACTGCACCTGTCAGGGATGATCTAGATAATACTTAGTCCTGCCATGAGTGCAGGGGACTGGACAAGAGGACCTCTCAGACAAGGCCCTACGATTCTATGTTTTTCTCTATAGTTTTTAAGGATACAAACAGGTTGTGTGTTTTTTCGCAAAAGGGTGGTAGAGACCACTTTATCAAGATTCATTGCTTTGATAACATTCTTTTCACAATCCTACATTCTTTTCAGAATCAAGTTTCTTCATAAAACATGACTTTTTTGTTAAAATGTTTTTTCTTGTTGATGTTTGCTTGCCCATGGGTGATAGGAGAAAAAACTTGGAACTTCTTTGATTAGCTTTAACATTTTGTAACATAACTTGCTAAATATATGTATTGTTACATTTCCAAGCTTTCTGTCTATAGCAGTGGTCCCCAACCTTTTTCGTCTGGTGGGTGTCAGATGACGAGCCACGGAGGACCGGGGCGGCAGAGGAGCATTCACCGAAATGCCGCCGACAAGCAGCAACGTCAATACGCATCACCGCCGAAATGCCACCGACAAGCAGCGTCATCCAGAGGCATCGCCACTGAAATGCCACTGAAAATCGGTGGCATTTTGGTGGCGACGCCTCTGGATGATGCTGCTTCTTGGCGGCATTTCGGCAGATGCTCATCTGCCAGCCAGTACGCGGGCGCACTTAGGTGCCCCGGCGGGCGCCATGGCGCCTGCGGGCACCGGGTTGGGGACTCCTGGTCTATAGCATACTTGTAACCTACACCTCAATATTTCCAATCTTTTGTGCTTGGACTTTGCAATCTTAACATTATATAAAAGTATTTGAATGTAATTTCCTAGCTTTATAAAAAAGCAAACCGAAAAGCAGATATTTCTCATGTAGATCCATACTGATCTTCCTTTTGGGTCATCAGCAGAGCTGTAACCCAAGACCTCTACCATGGCACAGCCCTCTAGCACTTGAATTAAAGGAGAAACTGGTAGCACTAGTGAGCTGTTAAATTTTATGTGGACCAGTCACTAGAAGGGGGCACATAACACACTCTTTGTCGGTGGCTCACAAAACTGTTTACCACGCAGTAAAGGAATGTTGAAAATCAGGAATCTTGGGTTCCATTCCAGGTTCTGGAAGGGAGTGGGTCCTAGCACACAGCCAAGCACACAGATTTGAAAGTCTGAAAGGAACTGTGACTGTGTGGATGAGATTTTCCACATTAGAGATCTGAGTTAGCATATTGCCCCTTGCAGATGCATGTTACTGTATCATTCTTAACTATACAATCATATCATGAAATTTAGCGAAATGTCCTAAATTTTTATGCTTGAAGGGGAGAGTCAAGAAAAAAAAAGACAGTGTATAAAAAATCCATAATGTGAAAATATTAGGCCACAATGTCTTATCCTATACAATTTACAAGGTAAATGCTAAAGTAAAATCAGTGTTTTCAAAAGTAATAATAAAGCAATGTCTGTTATGAAGTCCAAACAGCTCAAGTCATAGGTGGCCAACACTCAAAGATACTTCAATCTTGGTTATCAAATGAATGCGTAGACAAAGTTATAGGAGAGTGCTGAATTGTTAATTTTAAATTGAACCCTTTGACAGAATCCACTTTGTTGCATATGACTCTTTCCAAAACAGCATTGTTAGATAACTGGAAGTATCTAGAGATTAGTTATGGGACACAAGCCATTTCAGTCTGGTTTAGGTTAATAGTAACCATAAGAATAGCCATACTGGGTCAGACAAAGGTCCATCTAGCCCAGTATCCTGTCTTCCGACAGTGGCCAATGCCGGGTGCCCCAGAGGGAATGAACAGAACAGGTAATCGTCAAGTGATCCATCCCCAGTTGCCCATTCCCAGCTTCTGGCAAACAAAGACTAGGGACACCATCACTGCCCATCTTGGTTAATAGCCATTAATGGACCTATCCTCCATGAATTTGTCTAGTTCTTTTTTGATCCCTGTTATGGTCTTGGCCTTCACAACATTCTCTGGCAAAGAGTTCCACAGGTTGACTGTGCATTGTGTGAAGGAATAGTTCCTTTTATTTGCTTTAAACCTGCTGTCTATTAATTTCATTTGGTGACCCCTAGTTTCTTGTATTATAAGATGTAGTAAATAATAGTTCCTTATTTATTTTCACCATACCAGTCATGATTTTATAGACCTCTATCATTTCCTCCCTTAGTCGTCTCTTTTCTAAGTTCAAAAGTCCCAGTTTTTATTAATCTCTCCTCAATGGAAGCTCTTCTATAACCCCAAGTTGTATCTCATGTCACGGTCAACTATCATCTGTTAGGGCCAGCAATTATGGTGATATGGTAGAAATATAGATATCATTTTGGTGCTAAAAGAGTGCTCCCATTTGGCCTTTTCTATATTATAAGAACCATAAGTACTTGATGAAATTAAAAGACATCACATTTCAAAGAGATAAAAAGAAGTACTTCATGAGACAGCCTGTAATTAGCCTGTGGAGTTGTTGCTACAGGTAACAATACATGAGCAAGCTTTTAAATAGATTAGATAGTTATATGAATAAGAATAGCATCTTCACATACATTAAGTAGCATTAAAATTGTAAGTACTATTAGTTCTCATCCTTCAAAGTATAAACCAATCACTAGGTAGGATATGAAAGAAATGCCAGCCTCTAGTATAGTATTTCACTGTTAGATGCATTATGGGCTTTTTTTTACTTCCTCAGAAATATCCAGCATTAGCCCACAGAGAGAGCAAGGAGACTGAACTATATGAACCATAGGACTTTTCCAGTATGGCAAGTCTAACATTCTCAGATTTTCCTTAAATAGTGCCTATGTATATTAAGGATTGATGTTACGATTGAATGTGAAATGAGCTGTTGCTCTTTCAGTTTCCTAATGGAGAGGTGTTCACCTCTTTAAAACAGCCCACCCTGCCTTAATGATATTAATTACTGTTGTTGGCGGTCTTAATTGAGAGAACAAGGTTTTGAATAGGCTTAGAGAATCAAATACCTTTTTACTCCTGGTCTGATTCACACTGAAGCCACAAGACCTGTGAAGGAGAAACCTGCATAGTTGGAATCGTTAAAGAAGGGAAAACTTCTTATGTGCAATTAGTTATCACATAGGATAGTCAGTCGTCATGGTTCTTGTCCCTGTAGGTCAAATCAGCCCAGTCTTGCACTTCGACATTGAAACCCAAGAGATTCTTGTGTGTTTGGTTTCATGTCAGAATGTAAATTATCCAAAAAAACCTGTGTTTTTGTGAGATTTACATCCTGGTTTCAAAACCAAAGAGGTCTGGTTACTGGATGAGCTTCCAAAATATATCTGAAAACTGAATTAGATCTCTGAACCATTTCATTCTCACCCATCATTAATTAAACCATGTCTAGAGAGCCGAAGGGTGATTATATTGATCATTTATCAATATTTATTATGGTAGAGTCTGCAACCAAGATAGAAGGTCATTGTGCCATACAGAGAAATGGCATGATACAGTCTCTGCACAGAAAAGTTTACAGTCTAAATAGACAAAGGAAATATTATTATCCCCATTTTAGAGATGGAAACTGAAACACAGATAAATTAACTGACATACCCAAAGTTACACAGAAAGTCTGTGGAAGAGCCAGGAACTGAGCCCTCATCTCCAGAGTCCCAGTCCAGTGCCTTAATCACAAGACATGCATCCCGCCTGCTTGCATATGCAAGCCCACTATAGATTTCAAAATATGTTCCTTGCCTAGATAATTGAGCCAAACGTCTTAAGTATTTTCATAACATCCCGTCAAATGATGTGTAACATTCTCTTTGGAAGTTTACAAAACAAAATGCACAAAAAATCACCTGTTTCCACAATAAAAAGGTGAAATATCAGTTCTTCTGTATCGTGCATGACAGAGTGTAGCCACTACTAAAATCTACATAAGCAATTTGCCACAACAGAAATCAGCAACTACTGATACAGTTTATAAATTCATCTTATCTTGGTTATCAGTTTGCAAGGAAAATTGTTTTCATTTTATATGGAAGCTACTGAGGCATGGAAATGAAATGGAGTATAAATAAGATGTAAAATATAGATTCCCATCCTCCATACTCAGGAGTTTGCCACTTCATCTGTAGTGTCTTGAGGTTCATACTTTCCACAAACCAGTTTTACATATTTAAAACTCCATCACCTTCAAAGCCCTGTATCAAACCCATCATCCACCCAGACAAGCAGAACGTGACAATATTCCCTAAGGAGTCAGTCAGTGATTCTCCTTAGCCAGATATTTGGAAAATGCAAAGGAAACCCTTCGCAAGTCTCCAGGAGAATAGAGCACTTCAGCACATGAAGAACAATCGAACACTACCAATAGGCTACTGGGTTTACCCCATATATTTTTAATCTCATCTTCTACTACATTGTGCTCCCAAGATACTGAATGCGTGGAAATAGAAGGCAGTTTGTATTTAATGAGGCTTTACAGATCTTGAGTAGATCAAATGGAATGGAATATGATTATATATACTGTTGTTAGTACAGTACTTCTGAGATTCTAACCATTCAAATTGCAATTTATTGAACTTGTAAAACTAAATTAAACAATCAGGCATACACTAGTGCTTATGCGTCCCATTGTTAAACAAAGGATTTACAAAGTGCATATTAGACGGGCAGAAGACAAACATCAACTACTGTATCTTGTTACTGAGCTGCCTCCTGCATACATAAACAAAAATATCACACTTTGTCATGTATGTAAAAGTGGGAAGCATGACTGAAAGTTCTCCAGCATCAAGAGAAACAAAACACAGATGACAGCTGGAAGAGAACAATAGCTCTGTATATGTGCCCTTATATGGAAATGTTGTGTGCATTAATATATGCCAAATCTAGAGTGACATGGTCTAAACACTGGGCATATTTTTGCATACATTAAGCAAGAGATTGTTATCTAAACTGTGTTTATCTGCTTAGGGTTTGAGAGGCAATAAAGTATGCATCATTCATCATGAAGTCTCATAAAAGCTGTGAATGTTATTTACAAGTTCAGTTTGAATGTCCGGGGAAGTTGCATTGCTTCAAAGAAGTGAGAGCACTCAGACAAACACGGAGAAGACAGTGTATGTAATACCCAACATCCAAGGCCTCTCTTTCCTTCCTGTTACCATAGGCTTGAGAGGCAAATTGAACCTGGAGTTCTCACACCCTCCTACTTTGATCCATGAGCACACTGTAAATACAAAACAATATGTTTTATTTTCTCTTCTCTTCAGAAACCTAAGTTCACTTCAAACAAAGTTCCTTTAAAATGCTGCAGAGATAAAGATCAGGAGTTACAGGGACACTTCAACTTAAAAGCCATATTTCACATGAAAATGTTGTATCTACTATCACTATAAGTATCACCTATGATTATTACAATTGATAGATACCGGAGAAAATAATCTCAATTTTTCCAATGTCATTCCTTTTTGCATTTGACAGCACTTTGTGTATAATCAGTTTCACCTTTTCCCCATTCTTTGTTTTGATCTTTAAGACAGCTACACAGAAGAGCAATAAATAAATAAATAAAAATAAAATAAAAACAGGAAAATGTATTTGTAGATCCACTAACCTGAAACTTTGTTTTTGTAAAGTAGACTGTTTAACGTTAATAGTATACCATCAACAGTTGGCACATTAAAAGTGGAAGAATTCTTGACATTGAGACATTATATGAAAGCATTCACTGCCGATCCTGTATGACAAGGAGAAAATATGAACTGATATCTGCACTAAGTTTTGTAGAGACTTAATTTAAATAGCATTGATTGGATTTTTTATTGTAATAATTTACCAATTTTAGGAGATTGTCTCAAAATGCTGAAAGAGCAGAAGTGTTTGACTTTATTTATTTATTTTAAGGCAAGGATCACCTGGCAAAAAATCAGATATGACACTATTTTTGTGCAGTTTATATATCCGGGCAGTTCCATACAAACTTAAAGCTAGATCTTGCAGTTAGGCCCAGTTCTATGTTGGGGGCAATGCAGAGCTGTCTCACCCCATGCAGGGAGCATCCTTAATTCACTGGGAGAGACTTCTCGCATCCCTCCCACAATGTGGACCTAGGTAAGAGACAGGCAGATTTTGACCCTTTCTTATCATTGATTTCAATGGGAGATTTGGGTCCCAGCACTTCTCAAATGAAGCCACTTGGGTTTAGGTCCTAATTATGGATTAAGTAGTTCTCATGTTTGAATATTTTCTTAACCTCTATAGCAGTGGTGGGCAAACTACGGCCCGCGGGCCATGTCCGGCCCACGGAACCCTCCTGCCTGGCCCCTGAGCTCCTGGCCTGGGAGGCTAGCTCCCGGCCCCTCCCCTGCTGTTCCCCCTCCTCCGCAGCCTCAGCTCACCCCACCCCACCACTGGCACAATGCTCTGGGTGGCGGAGCTGCAAGCTCCTGGGGCAGCGCCGCTGCAGAGCCCGGCCTGACCCAGTGCTCTGTGCTAAGCAGTGTGTGGCTGTAGCGCCGCCAGCCACTGATGCTCCAGGCAGCACAGTAAGGAGGCAGGGAGTGGGGGGCGGGGGGTTGGATAGAGTGCAGGGGAGTTCGAGGGGCGGGGGTGTGGATAGGGGTTGGGGTGGTCAGAGTGTGGGGAACAGGGGGGTTGAATGGGGGAAGGGATCCAGGGGGGGCAGTCAGGAAGGAGGGGGAATTGGATGGGACAGGAGTCTCAGAGGTGGGCCATCGGGGGCGAGAGGCGGGAGGGGGAAGATAGGGGGGGCGGTCCACGCCCCCCTCCCCTAACTGGCCCTCCATACAATTTCCAAAACCCGATGCAGCCCTCAGGCCAAAAAGTTTGCCCGCCCCTGCTCTCTAGTATTTTATGTATAGGGGTTCCTAAAATTCTGTTGACACAGACAAACCCAATTTACACAGAAACAAATTAACAGAATACTAGGAATCCAAGTAAAAAGAAAACTTGCCAGAAAGTGAAGATGGCTATGTTTTTGGCAGTCTAATATCACATATTACAATAGAACTGATTGCAGCCATGGGGGAAAACCCCTTCTTTTACAAGAAGAGTTCACTCTATCTCGTTCTTTCTTACTAAAGCACTAAAATATAATCTACAAGCAGTTAGAAGGATTATATAATTCAGACTTTGATACAGTAGTTTTAAGATATTTAATGTTGGATGCTTGGAATTTCATGCCAAATTCTGCCTTTGTATACTCATGTGAAGCTTCCTTTGAAGTCAATGAGAAGCCTATATGTGCTTTCTTTGAAGCACAGAATTTGACCTACAATGGTCATTAAGGAACTAATAGTGTTTCATATACTTTCAGAGGCTAATAGCTTTCCTTTATGGTTAAGAAATATGAAATTGTAAACATTTGCATGGTAAGTCAGGAAATCTTTTAATACTATGCCTTCACCAGAAGCACTGGAAGCATGTGAATAATCTGATATAAGAGGCTATTAATAGTAATCTAACTCTGAAGCAGAGCATGCAATCTCTAAATCATTTTGGGTTTGGGGTGATCTGACATGGGTACCCTCCAAATTCCTTCATAAAAGAATGGAAAGTGAGTGATTTCCATTGTAATTTGGATGAATTATGAATAAAAGTCATGCTTCTATACTATATATCTTTATTATCATGCACAGCAACTTTAGCATGGTATTGTCATTTCTCGGCCAAATTCTAATGTTCTTACTCCATCAACACTCTTGCTGAAGTCCAAATAATACAGCTTTTTTTGTAAACTGTCAGATATTTGTGCATCCACGAGGAACTAGTGAAAAATAAAATGTTTGCCAGCTTTAAGTGCTGAAAACCTTATTTCTAATGAAGATGTCTATCAAAGTTGACTATTTTTGTGACTATCCAATGCAAATTTTGAAAGGGCTCTCAGCCCAGCTGCTAATGTACTTTGTGCAATTCTGCATATCTGAATATTTCCTAGTGGAATTACAAAATTTGCATGAGCAAATCCTGTTTATATATCATGTTTTTGTGCACAAGAGTGTTTGTGCAATATTAGAAGCCACAATTTAAAAATGTTGCCCTCAATATTTATCTCAGATCTCTGAGAGATTGTAATGCCTTTCTAAACTAGCTTTCCAAAACTGAGAGCATGCCAAAAATGTACTTCACATAGATGAGAGTATAGTATATGATACTCTTTACATATGTGCATTGTATTAACTTCGACCAAATATGTGAAATATCTATTCATTTGTGATTTGTTGATCAACATAATTATCAATAATAGAGCACTGACTGATTTGATGACTGGGGCTTAAAGGATATCATTCAAAGTCTCAAATAACTATAATCTGAAAAGTGGAATATAAATCTTTTTAAAAAATTATGAAGTTGGTAATAAAACACCATCCTAAGAGTTGATGTTGACAGCAGTTTCCATTGTACAGAAGTCAGAGAACAATGAATTCACAGCTATGATAACAAGCCTGAGTGGAGCAAAAGTGAAGTTTATGATGGCAAGAACAATTTCATTTTTTTCCAAATTAGGATGTTGGAATCAGTGTCATTGTCATATCATAGTTCTCGCAGATTAATGAAATTTTTCATTGTGAACTGAAAATGTATTATAATAACTGAAAAGAAAAACTACTTGTGATGATGAGACGATCCAATGAGATACCCAGACCAATAACCAGGGCAGGGCAAGTGGGCAGTTGCCCAGGGCACAAAGCCGCAAGGGCAGAACAATGGGGCAGAGAAATGAAGGAAAAAATGGGAGGGGGTGCAAATATGCTTGCTTGCCCCAGGTGCTAAAATGCCCCAGTTACGGGGCTTTGGAAATACCACTTTCCTAGAAGAGTTACTGAAGCATATGTTGCTTTCAGCAACACCAGAATGAATTAAAAATAACTTAATTGACTTTATAGGAGCTACTCCAGATTTACACCAAAGACGTTGGGCGAAATTCTGGCCCTATTGAAGTCACTGACACAACTCCAATTGACTTCAATTGGGCCAGGATTTTACCCCTTACGTCTGCAGGAAATTTGCTCTGTTATCATATGAATAAAAATAATATACTTACATCTTAAGGCCTTGATTCTTAATTTCTTGATTCTGATCCACTAATATTCTGAGGTAGTCCACTGAAATCAATGTTAAGCATGTCCACAAGTCTTTGTAGGAGATGGAGTTTTGTTTTGCTCTTCCTGATATCCATTATGGATACTGTCTTTATTGAAATATAAAGTGGTAGGGTGATCTTAAGAGTCCAAATCTCTCTACAAACTGTTATGTGTGTATATATATATAATTATGCTGAGTATAAGCATAGCAGGGTAGAGAAATTTGTATACACACTGTGCACACTTCCTTCCTTGAGAGCCCATGGATGAATGTAAGCCAGTTGTGCAATTCTAGGAAAAAAGTTTTAATATTCAAGGAATTATTTAATTGACTACCTCGTGGTTACGTACTATTTTATTTTTTAAAAGATTGTATTTTTTCTCTGTCTTACACCAAGAACATTTAATCTCAGGTTCAGTGAGGTTTTCCCCCCTTCACTAACCTCTATGAACAGAATCTCACATTGTGGATAAATTAGAACATAAGAACGGCCATACTGGGTCAGATCAAAGGTCCATCAAGCCCAGTATCCTGTCCTCTGACAGTGGCCAATGGCCCAAAGTGAATGAACAGACAGGTTATCATCAAGTGATCCATGCCCTGTCACCCAATCCCGGTTTCTGGTAAACAGAGGCTAGGGACACCATTCCTGCAGATCCTGGCTAATAGCCATTGATGGACCTATCATCCATGAATCTATCTAGCTCCCTTTTGCACTGTTTACTAACTGATTTCTCTTCACGTTGGGATTTTACTAACATACGTATCCTAAGTTTTATTTTATTTTACTTAACTCTACAAATAATGGTAAATCTTAAAGTTAGTTTTTTGTAACTTCAAATAGAGCTGATAATTTTTTTTCACAGAGAACTCTTTTTTTTTTAGTCAAAATTGGTGTTTTTCTTTCAAAATTGTTTTTTTTTTCAGAAAAACAAACAATATTTTCAAAGTTTTCAATATTTTTGTAATAAAATTCAAAAATTAAAAAGTGTGTGATTTCTTCTTTTTTCTTTTCCTTTTCTCCCCATTTTCAGTGGCAAACTGGAAAAAATGAAAAAAGGTAGGCAAAAATTGAAAGAAGTAGAGGAAAAAAGAGAAGAGGGTGGGAAAAGTAGGGGAAATATTTTAAAATCTTTTTTTACTTTGAACATTTTTAAACCAAACACTTTAAAAAAAAATTGTCATCATTTTCAAGCAAACGAAAAATACCTTTTCTAAATCTGTAGAAGAAAAATGACTGATTTTTTTTTTGTGAAAATTCATTTTTTGACCAACTCTAACTGGAAAAAAGTTGAAAGTAATTTGCTCTGGCAAACTATGGTACTACATGTAATGTATGGTTCCTTTCACCTGAGCATTTCTAATCATGCCATATATGTGGTCATAATTTTACATACATCCTCTGATCTTTCCCTAATTTACCCTCTCCTCCCCTCCCCCATGGTATTTGTACAGTGAGCATATTTAAAAAGTTTCCAAGATTTATTACTTGCTCTGATGGGTACTGGGAATATTTGTGAAACATTTATTATGTCATAAATCTGAAGGAACTTTTTAAGTGCACCCATTCTATGTATTTCTCTTCATCGTACCTCCGGATGGTGCTGAAAGGTGCATCTCCTGCTAATTTGTTCAGTTTCTGACAATGGCTATAACATCAATACAAAGTCAGACAGGTTAGCAACAAGTGCCTCTTCCCTCTGCTGCTACTGTTTTGAGCTGGTTTGCTACACTTCCGTATGTACAGATTGGTTATAAATCCAGCCAGTTGTTTTATTTGTCCACAGAGATCAATAAGATCCACATTTGAAAGGAATATCGAGTTAGCTGGTTTGCTAGCTATGACAGTGACTTGTGAAATGTGTCCTTTGTGAATTAAAAGACAGTGCTAATAAATAGTTCTTCTTTCACAGCATTGGGAGTTAAAAATCTTTAATTAGAACATTTGGATGATTATCCATCTGAGACTATTTGCTTCCCTCATTATTTACCCTTTTAGCTAAGGGAACAGGTCCTCAAAAAGTTTCCAAGAAAAAATTGTTAAACAGAGGTCTTATTTTGCCATATTTCTTTTCATATGAAGACAGAAGACTCCCCCTCCCTTTAGAATCTATTGTCAGTCAGGTAATCAAGACAGGTCTTGTCTCCCTGTTCAGCTGCAAGAAGTCACAATGGCACAGGTGTTAAGGGGGCAAGTGAGGATCACATTAAAACTAAACCAAGCTTCAGCATGGTAACCACTGAAAAAGAAAATGACTCATGCTGACAATGGTAGGTGTTGGAATTGTTTGAAGTTGTTCATTGTGTGGACAAATTAAAAAAAAAGTGCTTGCTCTTAAGTACAACTCAATTTAATATAATACCTCCTGGCATGTTGACAGAAGCAGGTAGCTACTATAGGCAGAACAGGATTAAGTAGATAAACCAAAATAGTTTTTTTTTCCTTTGGAATTCTGCAGGTAGCAATGTTTGTTTCATTTTCCAGGAGGTTTATTTTATACAGCAGAACTTTTGCCTGAGGAATCAAAGATCATAGAGTAATGAAACTTATAGATCATTTGTGATAGGAAGAAAAATCACTGAGTTCAAAGTCTCAAATTGCTTTGTTTTCAAAGCCATGGCTGTAAAGCAATAGTCATTTCTAACCTTTCTTTATCAGCAAAATGAAGAGATGAAAATCTTCTTCTGACAACATTCCAGGAAAGCCAATTTAGTATTTCTGTTACACAATTCCTTTGGGGTTCCTCATCTTGCTATTCTTCCATACAAAACCCCAGATTTCTTCAGTATGGAAATAATGTTTGCTTATGGGTTTGTTTTGTGTGTGTGTGTGTGTGTGTGTTTTAATCTATATTACCCAAGCTAATTTTTGTATTTGATTTTTAGTTATTAGAAGGTGCAGTCAGATTGCATGGATTCTAAACTTAATTGGTGAAGTTGCAAGAGCTTTCAGTGAAACAAAGAGCTTTAAAAAGGGATAGACTCCATCCCTGAGGAGGACTTTTTTCTTGTTCTCTTTCCACCAAATCTGTTCCTTAACTTTTTTAACTGCTGTTGTTGAAAACAGAGAGACAAGATGGGTGAAGTACTATCTTTTATTGGACCAGCTTCTGTTGGTGAGAGAGACAAGTTTTCAAGCTTACACAGAGCTCTTCTTCAAGGCACCTGGTCCAATAAAAGAGATTACCTCGCCCACCTTGTCTCTCTAATATCCTGGGGCCAACATGGCTACAACAACACTGCATACAACATTCTTGAAAATAGCTTTATATTTTGTAATTCTGTCCTTGCCTGTTTTATTCATTGGGGTCTCAGAGCATTAGTGTACTTCAACGCTGGGAGAAATTCATCATCAGGGCAGAGAGCCAGTGGAAGACACCCCACCCCCCCACACACCACTTAAGTTCCACACAGAAGCTGTGGGATATGGCTGGAGGAGCAGAAAGGGTCTCTGCACTAACCTGTATAAGCCAGTATAGAAGGCAGTGATAAGGGATGGCCATGGAAGAAGCAACAGGCTCTACATTTGGGTGGATCCAGAGGGGCCGTGGTGAGAAGTTATTAATAGGCCCTGCATTGATGAGTGGATTTTACCTGCTCAGATCTTTGGTATCTCTCTGCATACAGCCTGATGAGTTAGGTTTTAGGCAGATGGAGTGGATTTTACCCTAGTATGCAGAACTACAAAAAGGCAGCTGCAGCTTTAAATGCCTATGGTTCTCTACTGATATTGAAAAGAAATTAAAATAGAAAGCATGGTGGCCTAGATTGGGAATGCAGGGAAAGCTACAATGCAATAGATACACAGGGTTAAATCTGGAAGATCAGAGGACATTTTAAAGTAGTAATATTATGGAGGTCAGGGATTGGGGAAGATAATAACTGAAGGTTTTAAAATCAAACCAAAACTAGGCCAATGTTGTCAAAATTAAATACCTACCTAAAATCCACATATTGGTACACATGAATGCATGCATATGCACACTGCCTGAATTTCGTAAGTGCTGAGCAATCATATCTGAGATTGAAGATACTGTTACTCTTCAAGCTATACCTGGTATGTGGATGAAAAACAAGCTATACATTCTATGAAGTCAGTGAGAAATTCCCACAGGAAATGATAGCTGTTAATCACAAAGGCTGTCAGTTACTGGCTGTGATTGGCAGGCTTTTTGACCAAAAAAAAAAGAGAGAGAGAGGGAAAAAAAACAATCAATTTCTAGTGTAGAAGTAAATATTATTTTTATTAGTTGTTTTATATATTTTTCAGAATTACTAGAGAAGTAACTCTGAAACCTTAATTATTTTATGTACCTACCAGGTAAAACATGGATAGTGTCAGGGCATGATTTCCCATGTGGTCTGGCCATTGTACTTCAGTCCTAACCTTGATGAACTCCAATAAAACCAAAGGGCTCATGGGAAAGCTGAAACCTTCAGATAATCAGTGAAACTGGCCCAGAGAAATCTCTGGAGTTGAGGCATCAGATCTTGCTGGCTGCTTCCCCAGATTATAGACAACTAGCTGGTTCCCCAAGGCCAACAAATGCAGCAGGACTAAATAGCCATTGAGTGCAGAGGTACTAGAGCAAGAGTCTCAGTTAAGGTATGTTACTCAAAGCATTTTAGCCTCAGGTAAGACATTTTAGCTAATTGTGGGTGATTGTCTTCCTTCCAAGACTAGCCTGTGCTGAAGATAAGAACCTGCTACTTATTAACAGCTCATGGCAATGATCTTTTATGCTCTGATAGCTTGTGATAGGAACTTGTGATTATGGTGCAAAAGCAGGTCCTGGCTTTTATCTTTGAAGTTCCATGTGGACTGGATGTGTGAATGCATTGAAATGTTCATTATAAAATGAAACTTTGATAGGGTTTGAACTCCTTGTAGACCTCATGCTCCTGAGGATGACCCATGACTAATGAGCGAGTATATAATATATTGCCTAACGGGATGTGATTGAACCTCTCTCTAGTGGCTGCTCTATATTGCAGATGAAATTCTGCTACTGACTAAGAGGAGTTACCCTCTTTAGTTTGAATATTAGTGGTGTGTACTGTATGGTAGTTGTGACAGTCCCAGGATTTATCTCTGCTGATGACCTGTGGAGTAGATGGCTATGTGGAGTAGATGGCTATTGCACCAGCAACGAAGTCATGCTGACCTGGTTGGTCATCTATCCAAACTTCACACACAGCAAAAACTCTTCTAGAGACATGACCCTCTTTCATATTAATGGTTTTCATACAAATGAGGTTGTCGTGTATCTCTTCAAGATAATTTAGTCTCCATTCAGTTCTTGGCTTCTCTTCGGTGCCAGGCAACAAAGGAAACATAGATGGGTGATATAGATACATTTCTCACTAGGAATTGGATTAACTGACTAATTGGATTAATTGATTAACCCAACAGTGGAATAAAGTCACCTCTGGGATAAGAAACAGCAGCTGATTAATGATGACACAGCAGCATAGCCATCAGGTGGTAACAACTTTCAATCATTTCACTGCGGTAGAGGCTCAAAGAAGTGAGCTAGACAGCCTGTTGCCAATCTCCTGAGTCATAACTGCTGCTGAAATAAATTTCCAGAAGGTAAATAAAAACAATCCAAAATATATTGTTTCCAAAAAATCACATATTTTAAGCCATTCTCCTGATTTTTGAAGCCAGCTAATGATTGTTGGACATTTGAAGTTGACACTAATGCGTTGGATATTCAGGCAACATGTGTTGTGAGTGAATCAGGATTTTAGGCTTCTGCCTTGCCCTTTTCCAAAGCTAATTGTTGAAAACACCAGGAGAAGATATCATAGGAGAGGGAAAGGAGAAAGCTGTCATAGTAGCAGTGCTGAGGCAATGTGGCAGGATGGAGAAGAGGGCTGGTGCTAGATGAGTGGAGTGGTGCAAGGAGGGGAGTAGATAGACACAAAGTACATGAAGTAGGTAGGAGCAAATTTACAAAAGTTGTAAAAACAAGAGTAAAATTTAACTAGATGTTGAATTGCATTGAGGGGCCAATAGAAGACTTAGACCATGTGGTTTTGCTACTTTGTAGGTGAAAGAAGGCTCGTGGTGATATTCTGTATCAACTGCAGTTGGATGGCTGCAAACTTGGCCATGTTTGGCCAACACTCAAGCTTACTTTTTTTCATACTGAAAAAGAAGACTTAAGAATGGTTGTCCGGTACTTGTGTTTACCTCTTCACATACTGAGCAGTGATTTTTTTTAAAACTGGTAGTTAATTTTTTGTCTTTAAAATGAAAAAGCAGTAATTTAGCTAATTTTTTCCTCTACTCTATCGGGAACATGACATGATAATTGTAGTGTAACTAAAGCAAAAGTCACATCAATTAAATACCAAAGTGAAAATGATTAATCTGAGCAAACAATATGCTAGTGATGTTATCACATTGTTCTCTTGCTGTTAATTATATTAATTACCAAAGATCACTTTGCAGTTGAAATCCTGATTGTCAAATCTAATTTGATTTCCACCAATGACAACCTGACAGTTAATTCCAGCAACTGTTAACAACATTGATGTGGTTTGTCTATAGTGAGATATTTTCCCAGCCTAGATGATGAACTGCACTGTAATATGTAAATTGGATAGTTCAGCAATAAGGCTAAGATTTAATGATGGGTATTTTGGTCAAAGTCATGGACAGATCAGGGGCAATATATAAAAATTCACCGCCTGTTACCTATCCATGATTTTTACAAAAAATACCCGTTACTAAATCTCTACTTGTGGGGCCCCGCTGCTCTGGGAGGGCCCCACTGGGAGGGTGCCCTGCTCCACTGCAGGGGTTAACTGCCCACCGTCCGCTGCTGATCTGGAGGGATCACTCTCCAGATGACCTCTGGGCATCCCGGGTAGCTGCTCCGGCTAACCCGGGACCGCTGCTCCAGTTGCCCTGGGACTACTGCTGCTTCAGCACTCCCCAGGAGCCAACTGGCCCAGGTCCCCTGAGCAGTGGCTGGTGCGGCTGGCCCCAGGGACCGCCAGAGCAGATGGCCCTGGGTCACTCCAGCAGAGGATGGTGCAGCAGGCTGTGGGCCACCGGAGCAGCTGGCCCTGACGTCAGCTGCACCAGCCACTGCAGAGGTCACAGAGGTCATGGAAAGTCTCAGAAAGTCACGGAATCCGTGACTTCCGCGACCTCCATGAAAGAATTGCAGCCTTATTCAGCAACAATGTTAACTGCTCAATTTTATTCATGAAAGATTCTGGAAATATACTTTTATTTCTGGAAAGAGCACATTCTTCTTCTTTTCTCTGGTGTGGAAGAATCTTTGGACTCCCTGATTATGAAGAAACTTGCTTATGGCAGTGGGGCTGAAGCTGCCAGTGTTTGGCTCCTAGTTGCATAGGGCTGGATTGTGACCTAACTATTCAAACTGAGTAAGAGTGATTAGTAGCTACACCTTGCCAGTAATAGGGCAGGACCTTGACTCTACATTGAGCCATAATTTGGTTCCTTCTTGTCCTTTGATCTAGAGGGAAAGTAATATGTACCAGTCCTTTTGGTGGCGCAGATTTTTTTTTCCTTCGGGGTGGCAGCTCTGCTGAATGAGGGCAAGGTTGGGTGAAGCCATGACTCCACCCAGTCCCTGTTTTTTTGTGTAGGTTGGGGAATTAGCAGACTGGAGGAAGCTACTTTCTCTCCCCTATATTCTAGTGATGTGGATATACTGCCAAAAGTGATAAAAAGATCCTTCTGCTCCTTTAGTCCCTAACATGGGTGTACATGAAAGCTCATGACTGAGCCCATAATGCATAAATAAAAAAGAAAGGAAGATAATTGAAATATATGCAATAGTTTAGGTCAGAAAATTTGTAGCTTTAAATAGTACCTTGTCATCTGTGTCATAACAGGCTGATCTAAAACACGGAAGTCAACTTTTCTTAAGGAAAATGTTGTGTTGAACAAAACGCTTTTGCAGGACAATGTTCATTTGGTTTGAGAAAAATTCTAGTTTTGTTGAACTGGCAATTTTTCAGATTTTTCTCCCCCACCTCTTCTTTTCCTTTTCCTTTTCTCTCCTCCCCCTTCACCTCTTCCTTTGGAAGGAGAGGGAAGGATTGGAAAACACTGAAAAGAGGAAAACATTTGAATACCATAAAATGTTCAGGTTTCAGAGTAGCAGCTGTGTTAGTCTGTATCCATAAAAAGAACAGGAGTACTTGTGGCACCTTAGAGACTAACAAATTTATTTAAGCCTAAGCTTTCATAGGCTACAGCCTACTTCATCGGATCCACTTCATCGGATTGAAGTGCATTCATGCATCCGATGAAGTGGGCTGTAGGCTCAAATAATTTTGTTAGTCTCTAAGGTGCCACAAGTACTCCTGTTCTTTTTATAAAATGTTCAGTGTGTGTTTTCAATTTTTTGTTCAAAATAAATCAATTCCACGTGGGGAACAAAACTAAATAAAACTTTGTTTGACCAGCCCCACAGAAGCCACATAATCCCACTGTACTTGACTTTACCTATATGTAAATCCATATAACAGTAATATCCAATTTACAAAGGCATCTGAGGGTTACTTAATTATTTTGAAGACACTTGGACCCTCAGATTAAAATATATTATATAAATGCAAAGCTTTATCAACAGTGTGAGTTGCATGTATGAAGCAGTGGATAATCTGAGTTATAGATATTAGAGGGTATGTATATATGAAAGTGATAAGAGCATTAGAAATGTCAAAATAAAGCTAGCTTGAGTTAATCAAGGTACTTTCTTTATTTCAGTGATTTATAGCTCAGTTTAGAAGCACTAACTCATGTTACCTAATTGTATGATTATAATATTGCAGATATTTTAAGGAAATATTGATATTCTTTATAGAAAATGCAGCTCCAGAAAGTACGGAGAAAAATAGTAAGAGGTTAGTCTGTTCTTATGAGATTGCTAACTCAATTTTTGCAGAGACCAGGTTTGGATAGCTAAGATAAGCATCATAACTCTGAACCTTTTTAGGATGTTCCATTATTAAACAAAATAGGGATGGGATTAATTGATTTTCCTACATTTAAAATTCAATAAAAAATTAAGGGTTCTAGATTTAGAACAAAACTAGCTTTTGAGTATCAAACTCCTTTTGTGGAATGCGGGAAATTCTGATCCTTTGTGACATAAGTAAATGCAGGGTCCTGCCTGCCTTCATGAAAATTGAAACATGGGACTTGGCAAAATCTAAGGGTGCTTTGCAAAGAGACTGTATAAAGGCTGGGGGATAGCACAGAACCTATACATTCATGACAATTGAGTTCTCATCTCCCTAAAATACAAGGAATTGGGAAAGCACTGAAAAAAAAGACAACTAATACTCTAGTGACTATAGATCTTGTAGTGAGGGAGGTCTTGCTTCCCAAAATGAGGTCTGACAAAGAGAGAGGCAAAAAATTCTGAAGAAAATTAATCCATCAAAATAATTTCCAGGTTTTAATTTTAGAAGAAGTGGAACAGATTTTTATTTGTTTGTTTGACCTCCAGTGATGGGGATTCCACATCCTCCCTTCATTTGTTCTTCAATAACTTCACTGTTCGCATATGATGAAATTCAGATACGGACAAAAGTCCAGCACAAAATGCACACACTGTTTAAATCATGTTTAAATCCACTGTGGAATTAATCTAAGGATGATTTAGGCCATGCACAGTAAGAGGTTCTATCAAGTATTTGAGATTACAGTTAGTGTCTTGTAAGTTTGATTTTAAAGGATTTGTACTAGAAGTGTGTTTTGAGGAGCAATTTGAGGTAAGATAGGGAATTAGATTCTTATATGTGAAAAGGAAGGTTTTTTTTCAAAAGATGGCACTAACAATTCGTATGCTCTTCCATTTTCATGTTGGTATTTTGCTGTATTCATATCAACTAGGAAATACCATTTATGCAGAACCTGTTTTTACTATATTAATTTCCTTTTCTTTACCTTTGCTTTTTTATGTTCTATTTGTTGTAGTACTGCAATTATATTTCAAAATGAAAGCAAGCTACTAACTTTGAACATTTTTCAATAAAAATAATAATTGTAAAAGTAAATGATCATAAAGACAAACTACCAAAGAGAAGTTTCATCTGAACTAACACATTTCATCAAAGTAGGACTATTCAGTAAAGTAATGAGAATATGATAAGCACTATTGTTTCAGTTAAAAAATATGAAGATGATTATTTCAGTGGAACCAGCAATGAAAAGTAATGAGAGTATTTTTAGCCATAAAATCAACCCATTACTGATGAGATTCAGAGCAGAAAGGAACTGTTAAAGGATTAGCTCACCAAACAAAAAAAAAGGCAGTACAGTTTCACAGAAGTTATAGCCCAAATGCTATGACAGACTGCAAGAAAAGCTCTTGCCAGATTATAGTCAAAATCATGTCTCTAGGTAAAGACTTAAACTTCATATATGCTCTCAAAGTCCTGTTGGGAACCAGACATATTTCTGCTGTGTGTGAAAACTAAATGCAAATGTAAAGATTAGGATAATACTTATTTTAATTAAATATATTTATTTGTTCTGAGAGCTTATCTCATATAAGATTATGGCTGTTTGTGCCACAGGTTGCATTGCATAGATCTGCTTACTATGTAGAGTAATATTTACCATCCAGGATGTAAGATAGTCCAGTGTAAGCCAACATCATTTGCATTTTATTAATTATTATTAATAAAAATAATTATTAATTATTAATAGAAATAATTATTTTCCATTGAAAACCTTCAGTTTATATGCCTGGATCATCTGATGTGCCTTTACTGGGATAGGTAGAATCCACATAAATGTCAAAGGAATTTAGTTATTTTAACTACATATTTTATACATTTGAAAGACTGCAGGCAGGAGGGAGGGGGATGAAGGCTATCTACTCAGGGTTGGATCCTTTTTTTGAAATACAGAAATCCACATAACCTTAACAAACACAGATTTTGGAGGGGACTTGTATAGCTTTGTGTATGCTTAATTTAGCATATATAGGACAAACAGGAAATAGAATGTACAAAATCAGAGATCTATGTTCTTGGATCCTAAGGATCTAAAACGGGTAGACAACCTATGGCCCGCGTGCCAAAGGTGGCACGTGAGCAGATTTTCAGTGACCCTCACACTGTCCGGGTCCTGGCTACCAGTCCGGGAGGCTCTGCATTTTAATTTAATTTTAAATGAAGCTTCTTTAACATTTTAAAAACCTTCTTTACTTTACATACAACACTAGTTTAGTTATATATTATAGACTTATAGAAAGAGACCTGCTAAAAATGTTAAAATGTATTACTGGCCCGCGAAACCTTAAATTAGAGTGAATAAATGAAGACTCGGCACACCACTTCTGAAAGGTTGCCAACTCCTGATCTAAAAGCTATGAAGGATATATCTTACTAGAAGAAAAGAGACTACAAACTGTACAAGACAGAAATAAGAATGTATATGTTTTTAAAACGCTGTAAAAAGCTTTTGAGCTGCATGTGTGTATGCTAATACAGAAGTTTTAGTGTAACAATGCTGACAGTGTCACAAACTTACATGAGAACTACTGTATTATTTAATAGCAAATTTTGTTTCATTTTGTGTGTAAAGTGCAAAGTTAAGATCCAGATTACTACCTCTTCCCCAAATAAATATTGAGGTGTCTTGATCCATGCTTTTTATGTAGCCTGATTGTCAATTACAATGTTATTACCTTTTATTTTCTTTCTTTCCTTGCCTCATGTGAAACCATTCATTTTCACTTTGTTATGACAAAAACCTGATTTGCTCATTTTAAAATGTTATCCAGAAGAAAATTTCGATCAGATTATGATTTTAAGATGGTGTGTTGTTGACCATAGAGTGAGCTGAAACTACTTGACGATGTCTCTTTAACCGTGGTCCAACGTCAATCAGAATTCTATTTCCAACTAGATACAATGTGATATTTTCTTTTTAGATCCTTGAAAAATAATGTGCACCTGTAAGGCCAGCATGATGCTGTTCTCTGTTTTTGAATGGTTATATTGTTTAAACATCCACGCTGTTTAACTCTAGAATTGCAATGTTGTTGGAATGTTGAGATGGAGCAGGATCCATGCTGAGATGTGGGTACTTCTCTACATTGGTAGAATATAATGCCAGCTATCCTATATACTCACCAAGGGCTTGATCCTGTTCCCATTCATGTTACTGAAAAAACTTCCATTGACTTGAATGGTGCAGGACTGAACACTAAGGGTATATCTTCACTGTAAGGCCAGGTTTAGTAGAACTCAAGTTAGCAGACCCTGGGTGGTGAACCCAGGACTTGAGCATCTATACTAATTTGTAACCCCAGATTTGGAATTGTTAAACCCTGGGTCCCAACCTCGGGCTCTAGCATCTACACTCCATTATGCGTGCCTGGATCCAATGACTCATATCCCAGACTTCCCAGTGCCCTCCCCAAAAGTGGACACGCTAGGCCTTTTTTTGTGGTCCAGTGTAGGAAGACTTGAATGTCCACCAAAAGATAAAGAAAGTTTTGCTTGTGGAATTGTGGGATACTTTTGGGGGACTCCCAGTGGAGCTGCACCTACACTGAAAAGCAATCGGATTAAACCTTGGGTCCCAGCTTGACTCAGGCTTGGACCTCCACCCCTGTGAGGTCATGGGACCCTTGGTCCAAACTTGGGCTAGCGCGACTTGTGTGTAGATGGAAAGGGATTAGGCTTGAGCCTGAGTTTGAATGCTGGATTTACATTGTAGTGTAGACATACCCTAAAGGACCAGGGGCATTTACTTCAATGGGCTTTGAATCAGACCCCATGAGTCCAATCCTGCAAGGTGCTAACTTCCCATAGAGTTCATTGGGAACTGAGGACACTCAGCGCTAATCAGGAGGTGCTCTGCACCTTGTCGAATCAGGGTCTTGGCAGGCGTGCTGGAACAATTTGTATAGCGGTGGTGCTGAGAGCTATTGAACCAAACTGTAAACCCTGAATATACTGGAAACCACTTTAAGCCAGGAAGTGCTGCAGCACCCCTAGTTCCAGCATGCATGGCTCTTGGACTATCTCATGTCTCTTATTAGTAGGGCCACAAGAATTATCTGAATTGAAACTGTGAGCTGTATGAAGCTGCTACTTTTTGCCTTGGGAGTGGAATTTGCCTGGGATTTTAAATCAAGTTTCATTGAGGCTGTCCCCCCCCCCCCTTAAACTCTACAGATTTTTTTTATTGCAATTACAGTGAATAATGTAAAATTTTGAATTTCTCCCACATTGAAAAAAATATTACTATTTACATAAAGAAATGTCATTATTCTATTGTAAAATTATTCTTGGGCAGAGGTAGCAAAATGGCAGTTCTGAAGCAAAAGGAAATGTTTTCCATCTCTTGGTGTTACATCAGTTTTCAGCCCAGTTTCAACCAGGTATAGCATATGCCTAACTTGCATAATGTAAATAGTCCCATTGACTTCAAATGGGATGATCCAATGACTTCTGCTGGACGGTGTGGGCAGCAACAATGGCCAGGTTCAGTATCTAGGGGTCCTCTTAACATCACAAAACAGAACTGCCTTGAGCCCCCACCCAGTAATCTGGGAAAACACTACCCCTGGACGCCTCCAATAGGCTTTACTTCTCCACTTGAAAGTCTGAGTCTGGTATAATAAAAGAAAACTTTTAAAAAAAGGGAGAGGGAACTCAGCATTAATTTGAGGAAACTATTATTCAAAAGCATGCAAGCAATAAGGAAACACATATCCCACAATATATTGGCCAATGTCTTTTGCCTCAGTGTCCCACTTTGCGGTGTGAAAGTTCAACAGACTAATGCCTCTTTAACATGCTTCTCCCCTTTTCCCCCCACTTCACCTCAATCAAGTTTTGTTGTCCAAGTTAAGCAATGTCCCAGGTGTGGATTTGGATGGGTTCACATCCCACCCTAACAGGAAGGATGGTTCAGTGATCATTCCACCTTTGTTCACTACTGTCGCTGCAGTCTGCTGCTGTCTCTGCCACCAATTGTGACTGTCTCTGCTGCTGCCACCTCTACCTGTGATGCTGTGTTCTGGGGTTCCACCACTTAACTCAGTTCTTAGTGATTTCAGCACTTCCACAATTTCATTGGGTAGTGGGGAATCTCTCTGCTGTTTCCTCTTGTGTGTTATCTTTTCACTGCAGTATTGTCTCTATGCCATATCTAAAGTTCAGACTTCTTACATCAGCTTATCAGTGATTTCAGCTCTATTAATCACTGAGCAGAAACAAGAACTCAAAATTGAATCTGATCAGCTCTCTTTAGATGCTAGAGGGAGAGAGTCAAATGGTAACTCGGACTTAAACGAAGGTCATGCCACCAGGTAGGAACACCTGCCCCCACCCCCTGACCTTTACTTGGATTTGGGATCATTACTTCCTGCTTAGTGAGTGAGGTTAAAGTTAGTGTCCCCCTCAGTTAAGGCATGTTAAGTACTGTTCTGGTGCCCTTTACTTATACAAGAAGGATAACAACATTTCATTATCCCCACATTCAATAATAAAGAGAATTTTAGCCCCAAACCGCCAAAATTAACTACTTTGGCAAAGCAGGTCTGTCTGCCGATCACCTAGGCAGAGTAAGTTGCTTCTGAGGTTTATTTCTCACAATTCATCACTAGATGCCAGGGGAGAGTTCATTCAGACCCTGCTTACAAAAGTGATTAAAGTTAGGTACTTGCTTAAGTACTTTGCTCAATTGTGACCTTATAGAGCTCTTGGAAAAATGCAGTTTAGTATTTGTTGGTGTCATGGATTATGGTGGAGAGAGGATTTTTGTTCTTTTTCATTGCTTCTGCTTCTCAAAATATGGTAATGTGGTTTTACAAAGAAGCAGAAGAATGGTACTTTCACGTGGCAGCATAAATAAATTAAATGGTTAGTAATATTCTGTTGCACTAACCTTTGCAATAGCTATGTAACTTAGGTACAATAAACATCATAACTTTCCCTACCAGTGGGCAGATTACAGAGACCCAGGTCACCATGGTAATGGTAAATGCAAGCCTTGTTTACAGATACTCTTACAGCCTTACTATAATGCTCCCTCGTGACTGCTCTAACATTCAAAACTAACAGCACACCCCCTTTCTGAAAAAGAAAGAGTGATGAAGCCTGTAGATAAGCTTTTCATTAAAGAACAACATATAACAGTCATGGAATATGAATACAAAACAAGAATAAACAGCCCTCTGAAGTACAGGGTAGACTGCCTGAACCATCAGTCTCAAGGTAACAGGGTATATTGGAGGTTCACCTGATGAGCACAAGATGACGCTGACTATGAAAGGCGATTCCTGCTGGCATGCTTACAAAGTAGCATATAAGGCACATCCCTGCATTGTCACCTTTTCTTGAGAATCTTTCACCTAAACATGATCTCCTGAATTCAGTACTCTCAAGGATTCGACTCTGACATATGTCAAAGTAACTGTTCTGATGGGTTTTATTTTGATCTTTCTTCTTTTTTAGTCTTGGGAAATGAGGCCAACAAGGGTCTAATTGGCAAGGGATGGTTGGAGTAGTGGATCTCAATTCTTTCCCATCAACAGTTCTACAGGGCTGAGTCAATTTGTTAGAGGTGTTGACCAGTATGCCAACAGGGCACAGAGATGATGTGATGATTAAAAGAAGTTTTTATTGTCATTATTGCACATTCTGCTTCACCATTACTGTGGGGGAACTAGGGGCTGCATATGACATGAGTGAAACCATAAGTATCTGCAAACCACTTAAAGGCCTCAGGAAAATTGAGGACCATTCTTAGAGATGATTCGCTGTGGAATCCCATAGCAGATGAAAATGGGTTTTATCCTCTCCAAACTAAACTTGATGTGGTGTTCTGAAACCTGGGAACTTCAACGAATCTTTAGAAATAATCAAAACCTAGGTTGTGGTATCCAGATAGAAAAGATCATTCCCGACTTTCTGCCTATCTGGTAGAGCAGATGATAGTATTTGTCCCAGTGGGTCGTTCTCATGCAGCCATAAACATCACATTTCTCAATTCTCTGCTGTCATTGTTTGGTCAGTCCAGACCACCAAGCAGAATGTTTAGCTATCTCCCTACATTTTGTAATGACTTAGTGTCCCTCCTGAAGTCTGACAAGGATTTCCTGCTCTGTTGATGTAAAGATAACCAGTGTGTACCCTTTCAACAATAGACCTTGATTTATGGTAAGATCCCCAGAAATCCCCCTATATGGTTTCATAGAGGTTTCTGAATGTATCTGTTTTGTCCAGCCTTCTTTGCAGTGAATTATAACTTGACTCAGTAATTCATCTGTCTCTTGCTGCTTTTTCACTTCTTGTAGGTATTTTTCTGTGACTGTTGATTATTAATTACTGCACCTGGAAAATCTTCTATGAACAGCTCCTACTGTTTACACTCTTTCTGTGGTGTGTTTGGTACTGGGGCCCTGGAGAGTGTATTAGCTGTGACACAGCTCTCAGCAGATACAAGCACAATCAGGAACAGAAAACTCGTATGTCTCATTTGAAAATGTATCTTAGGGAGTAATACATCTATATTTTTAACCTAAATGAGTGACAAGTGCTTTGTAGTCAGTTTTCACATTAAATTTTTAGCCCACTAGAAAGTTTTTGAAATGGTCACAGCCCATGTAGTGGGACAGTGCTTCCATTTCTATATATGGATAGTACTGCTCTACATTGCCCTGTATAGTGCTTGTGAGGCATACGCTACTGGCTGCCACAGTGAGATAAACTGATCCTGAAGGAGGACTGACCCCACCCCATATGGTGCAGCATCAGCAGAAACTGTGGTGAGTTTATTTGGCTGATATAGTATCAAATGTGGTGGAGTACTCGGGTCTAGTTTTATTTCTGTGAATATCTGTCTCTATTTAGTTCCCCAGCACCAGGAATTGTGTGGGCTCAGGAAATCTCATACTAGGTTTTACTTCTGCATCAGGTGAGGTAGGAATTTTCACAAGTGTATCACCATGCCAATGCCCTGACATAATTCACTGACATTGTGAAGCTGCTTCATCTAGGTAAATTGCTTACATTTTTTCTGGATCTGGTCTGACCTCTGTTCCATCAGTGTGCTGGCCTAAAAACTTGATTCTGTCTTCTGAGAATTCACACGTGTCATTAACTGTTAGGTCTGCTTTCTCCAGTCTTTTCAGAATTGCAGATACCCAGATCATGTTGTTTGAGTTGAGCCATAGGTAATTATATCATCTGTTTGAAAGGGAACCTCTTCCAAATCCTTCCTCCTTGTGACATTTCCTCTGGAGGTGTTCAGGAGCAGATGATATGCCAATTGGCAGTTGACTGAAATAAAACCTTACAAAAGGTGTGTTGATGGTCATTGGTAGTACAGACTACAGCAAGTGGTATCTGTCAGAACCTAGACTGGGCTCCAATTTTGAGAAGACTTTTTTGCTTTATTAAGTTGTCCAAGGTTGTGTTCAGTGCAGGGGAGTTCATGTCGCTCTCTACAATTGAGCTAGATATACACAGTTCTGAACCTTCTCATTTGGTTTTGATACTACTAACATGCCTGTACACCATTCAGTCTGGGTCTAAGGTGCCACAAGTACTCCTATTCTGGAAATAACACCCATATGTTCCATGCAGCTGAGGGATGTTCTGTGATCTGTTGGGTATTTATTTGATCCTTTTCTGCCACCGGATAGAGATTAAAAAAAAACAAGCACACCCTGGCTGGGGTGAATTCAAGACTATCTTTATTTCCTGTTTATACAAATGCTTACCTCCTTGTGTTGTGACCCATACTGGCCACACTGCGTAGTGGCTGTAAATATGCACAACTAACAGCATAACAAAGGCTAAATACGCTATTCTCCTGTGTCATATAAATAGTGACTAGTCTCCACTATCAAAATGAGTTTAGCATGTGGGGTATTACAGTTTTAAAATAAAAGATAAGCTGCAAAAACACACATATATAATTTGAAATACATTAGGATGTAGTAAATGTTTATAAATGTTCATGTTCTGTACACCTTAATTAAGGAACAAATATATAATATGAGAGTTATATGAAAATGAAATATTTACTTTGTGCTTCTATGTAACCTCTCCTGTAATTAACCAAATATAAGCACTGGTCCACAGCAGATTAATCATTGCTATAATTAATTTCTCTAGCTGCAGAGAGAGTAGTACACATCACTTTCTCAATGTGTATATTTAAATGTTACCTTATTTTTAGTCAACCATTGCCTTTTTGTGGTTCAGTTGTCATACATTTTTGCTGCTGGGGGCCAATTTTTGTCTTAAACTGGGGTGCTTCTAAATTAATATTCAAGCACCTAGAAAATGGCCTCATATTCAAAAGTCCTGAGCACCGACAAATCTCATTGGATTCAATGGGAGCAACTTGGCACTCAGCATCTTTGGAAATCAGCCTGCTGATTTAGCAGCCTAATTTTAGGCACCAAGTTCAAGAATTTTGGCCTTGGTCCTCATACATTATGATTAAGCATCATTTGTTTTCCCTTTCTTGCCTTTTAGGACACTAGAATGTTGTTCCCATTTAGAATCTGTTTTGTTTTAAATGGTCTAATGTGGAAATATGGAAGAACAGTAGGGATGTCGCATACAGCCAATGCATTTTATTGTGAGATCACCATGCCTAGACAATATATTTTAATCCACTGTAGTTCTCCTGATATTACAAAGCCATTTATTGATCTCATCCCAGATGACCTTCCCTCCTCAACTAACATCTAAACAACAGGATGCCCAAAGCCCGACATTGCTGTGCCCAATGTCTCTGCCACATTGGTCAAGATGACTGATTATCCCTGGGTATAAGCTGTCATAGAAAATATGCTAAGAAGAATGACTAGATGATGAGGCAATTAACAGTTATAATCTTTTAAGAAACACTTGAGCTAATGTAATTATTTCAAGTTATTGCATTACAGATCAGTTTTAGATTATCAGGAGGAAAAGGGCTCACCACAATATTATGAATTTAGAAAATTAATGTAAAATAAATGGAGGCATTATCAGACATAGATATATTAAACATTTCTGTATTTGCACATTGTTATTCTTCTCTAGTAAAGCCACTTATAGAATTGCATATAACTGTATATGACTTTTCATCATGTATGATCTCTGAAACAGGACTATACAGAGATGGAGTGACCGTGACAGCTGGAAAGCAGTCAAATTGGAAATGTAAAAGTGCACTAACTAGCAGCAACCTCTCAGTCTGGCAGTCTTTGATTGTGTCTCCATAACTTCCACTATTCACTCACACACCCCTTGACAAGAGTGCCCACACCACTCTCAACCCTGCCTGACCATAATAGGTGTCAACTCTTCAACTGTATGTGAGATTCTCACAATGATAGCTAAAATATAAGACACAATGAAATCCCATAAGCATCTGTCTTGTGAAGTTATCACATTTCAATACAATGTACATATACGTATATGCACATGCATATGATTATTGTGTATTTATATAATGTTATTGCAAATGTTCTATGAAAATATAAAAGTTAAATCACAGTTTCATTGTTTTTGTTCTTTATTTCTATTTGCACTTACTTCATGAAATCTTTTCTCCCATCTCTCCACCTCCTCCCAGTTACCTGTCTTCTCACTGTAATGATCAGCCTCTCACCTCCTGCTCCTCTGCCCAAGCCGCACCTTCCAGCATCTCATTCCATCCCAAACAGCCTTTCTTTTTCCCAGTCAACCTCTGGGATTCCCCATCTGACAATTCATGAGCCACAGGGGAGGCAGAAGAACATAGGGCTTATATTTTTCTCCTCTAGGCAGCATGAGCCACATCAGCAGAAGAATGCAAAGAATGACTTTCATAAATGTAGCTAGTTTTCTTAAAGGTGTGAGATTTTCTAACTTGCACTCACATCCCATTCTGCTACCTGAAGACACTCAGATACTGTACCCGAACAGAAAGCATGTCAATTCTATGAATTTGTAGTCAGCCTGTAATTCTGTGCTGTTGTCAGGACTAACAACTATATTTATATGCTTGTATATGAAGAGGGTGTTGTAATTCTCCATAGTGGAGTGGAACAGTATATGATAGCTGGACCCCATCTGTGCTTAGCAGTCCATCTTCCTAGAACAGCATCCCATGGTCAAGGAAGCCAAAGCCCTTCTGGTGACACCATCCTTGCAGCCAGGGATCAGTTCTTGGTCCAGTTCTGTTCAATATCTTCATCAATGATTTAGATAATAGAGAGTACGCTTATAAAGTTTGGGAACGATACCAATCTGGGAGGTGGTTTGGATGATTGGACTAAAATTCAAAAGGATCTGGACAAATAGGAGAAATGGTCTGAAGGCGTACTGCAGAAAAGGATCTAGGAGTCATTGGGTAGCCAGCTAAATGTGAGTGAACAGTGTTTAAAAAAAGCAAACATCAGTCTGGGATGTATTAGCAGGAGTGTTCTAAGCAAGACACAAGAAGTAATTATTCTGTACTATTCCACACTGATTAAGCCTCAACTGCAGTATTGTGTCCCATTCTGGATGCCACATTTCAGGAAAGATGTGGACAAATTGGAGAAAGTCCAGAAAAGAGCAAGAAAAATGTTTAAAGGTCTAGAAAACATGACATATGAGGAAAGATTGAAAAAATAGGACAGGGGTAGGCAACCTATGGAATGCGTGCCAAAGGCAGCACGCGAGCTGATTTTTTCAGTGGTTCACACTGCCCGGGTCCTGACCACCAGTCCGGGAAGCTCTGCATTTTAATTTAATTTTTAATGAAACTTCTTAAACATTTTAAAAACCTTATTTACTTTACATACAACAATAGTTTAGTTATGTATTATAGACTTATAGAAAGAGACCTTCTAAAAACAGTAAAATGTATCACTGGCACATGAAACCTTAAATTAGAGTGACTAAATGAAGACTCGGCACACCACTTCTGAAAGGTTGCCGACCCCTGAAATAGTGTTTGTTTAGTCTGAAGAAGAGAAGACTGAGAGAGGACATAACAGTTTTTAGTACATAAAAGGTTGTTATAAGAAGGAGGGAGAAAAAGCTCCTTAACCTCTGAGGAGAGGAAAAGAAACAATGGGCTTAAACTGCAGCAAGGGCGGTTTAGGTTGGACATTAGGAAAAAGTTCCTAACTGTCAAGGTGGTTAAGCATTGGAATAAATTGCCCAAGGAGGTTGTGGAATCTCCATCATTGGAGATTTTTAAGATTACAAAATATCAATCAATAACATAGTTCAATCAAGAGAAGTCCATAGCTTGTATTTGCAATATAAGAATGTGTTAAGTTATTATTTATGTAGTGACAGGTATGTCATTAGCATAATAGTGAATCAAATTTTAGGATAGTAAGAGTGCTATGTAGATCCAAATCCTCTGCCTCTGCATCAAAAGTAGTGGGGCTTTGTGCAAAGGTATTCAGGGTCAATTATAAGACTAAGTTGTCCAGTAGATTCTCTGCACAATGGAGTCCTGCCCACTGTCTCCTAGACAGAATTAAAACAAACAAACATAAAAGCTGCCATATCCAAACAGACACATGATCCTACAGCTCACAGGGCCAAAGCTGAATGCTTCATAAGAACATATAAAATACACCTAATTGTGCTGTACATGGTCCCAGACAACATGCATGTGGATACTAATTTAGGCTCTGGTCATGCGAGCACTTATGTACATGCTAATCTTTAAGCATGAGAGAGAAATTGGACTACTCAGATAAAGTTAAACATGCGCATAAGTGTTTGCATGATCAGAGCCATCATCCAATGATATCTGAGTTTTTTATTCCATATGATTTCCCCCCATACACTAGCATATCTGATTATAGTATCAGGGCCTTAATCTCTAGGAGGGGAAGGAAATTATTAACACATTAGCAAATGTAACAATTTAGAGCATCATGTAAATATTAGAAATTAGATGCCAACTCAGTGATTTTATGCTTATGATAATAACCTTCCTAGTGCCAGAAATTTGTATTTCTATGGGCTAATATATACTTAATTAGTTAGACAGACATGATTGAAAATAAGAAGGCACAGCACATTGGAATGTTTGAGTGCAACATAGTATAAGACTTGATTCTTATCGTTTCCAACCCTCGCCAAAACTTGCACCTTATACATTATGGAGATCAGGACTATTGTGGTTCTCTCCTCCCTGTTCCTCCAGAACAGAGGGTAGTTAAACTATCTCTCTGTTTCCAGTGTGTCTCCATCCAATCTAGTGTAATCTCCTGTCTGATCTCACTAATTTAGGCATTTATTAGGACTGCAGCAGCACAGTTTCTCATTCCCCCAAAGTCCCTTCATATCACAATAAATGCTTAATTTTTCAAAATAATATTTCTAGAAATACCATTGCAAAGTAAGAGTAATAGTATGTTCTGCCCTTTCATAGGATATGCTGCAAACATGAATAAGAAAACTCTTACCATAGATAGTAATGGTGCATACTACCCTTGCTGTTGAAAAAATCAATAAAGACTATTTTTAAGATGCACAGTATTTGTAGGCACAATCAGTTAGTTGAATGAATGAACAGTGAAACATTGACATCCATCATTAACTCTGCATTAAAAGTTTCAGGCACATATACTTACTTTTTCAAGAAAAACTCAAAATTTTCTGTGGAGGGCAGCAGACACTTTTCACAGACCCCTATGTGGCCCTGCCAACAGCGGTGGGCTTGTAACCAGAACTTTCATAGGAGCCAAACCAAGGGTATGGAACTCACTGCCAGAAGAAACAAGAACAGCTTCTAACCATACCCCATTCAGAGCTAAATGTAAAACCCACCTCTTTGCCAAGCCTTTCTCACTATACTACTATTACATGACCTTGTGGTTTCCTTCTGGGTTAGCACAATCAACCACAGTCTCCAGAAAGATGGCATTGGCATGAGCTCAGGAATACCAAAAGATGTGTGTGTTACTTAAAGATGGTACAGAGGCAGCTCCCCTCTACTGCTGGTGCTGCTGACTTTGTGTACTCCCTTAGACAGGAAGCACCTCTCTCTGAGGGTTACTTCTGGGATCAGGGATCTTTCCCTTTCTGGGAGGAGCCACACTCTTTAGTGGCTGTGTGTGCATGTGCCAAACACAGAGACCCAGCCAGCACAGTAACTCTGTTACAGCATCTTCATTTATAATGATTCATTCATTTAGAAATAAAATATCATAAGCTTTATTGTTGGTGGCAAGAAGAAGAAACAGAAGACTGTCATTTTTTAAGTAATGGGGGATACTCAGATACAAAGATGATGAGGGACATATATTGGCGGGATTGCTAGATAGAAGTACTGACTGTTCTATAAGTGTGAGTATAGAGAAGGGGAAGTAGACTGTCAAACTATTTTTAAGCAAAACTTTATTTTTTTAAATTACAATTCTTGTTCATAATAATAAATTGTGATAATTAGATGATTGTCTCCATTTAATAAACATTTATATTTAGTTCTTTTCCCTCCTGGAATTGTTTAAGGAAAATTTATAGAACAGTTATTTGCAGTTTGAAAAGAGAGAGCTCATTTGGAGTAGTGCTCAAATAATTGAACAATATTTGTTTTAACTGCTTCATTACTTAAACTCTGAGGTCTTGCAGCACTCCTTCCTGAATTGCTGGGAAAGTAAAGTGGCTCCAAATTTTTAGGCTGCTGATTGATCTGTTTAAACACAAACACCACCACTGCAGTTACATGTTCTTTTCTTCCATGTTAGAATAAGATGGCCTAGTGCTATCTAGCTGCCAGATTAAAAAAAAACAAACACCCTTTTAATTCAGTGAAAGTTGTACATGCGTAAGAACTCTAAGACTGGTCCCATGGCTCATAGGGTTCTTTGTGGGATTATTTTTGATGCTGTGTGACCATATACAGTAGCTGCTTCACAAAGTATGCTCTGTATCCTTCACCCAAACATAACCCATCCCCATGTTCTATTTGACTTTATGGAAACCTTTTCATCTGCTTACATTTGATGCTGATATTCTGTCAACTCAATTTCCACATCAGGTGTGACATTTGTCTTATTCACGGGGCAGTTAAATATTAGTATTTGTTGCTGTATAACCCACAGTGCTAATGTCTTTAAGCAAAACATATTGTTGGTCTATTAAAGCAGAGCTGAGCAACCTATCATCATGCAAAATATTCCCCACTTGAAAGACACCTTTGATCCCCAGTATGATATACCTTACTGGTAAGCACCAGCCATCCCTAAAGGAACATAGGTCATGTGGAAAAGACATGAAGTTCAGCTCAACAAGTAGCATTTCAGCAATGGTAGTCAGTTTAGGTTATGCTGACTTTATACACTATAAAGGTGACTGTGTCATGTCTGTGACTTAAAACATTCATGTTATATTGATCTAAACACATCAATATGTGAAAACTTGAGTGGTGAAATCATTTTGATTCTTCAGTCAAAATGAAACATTGTTTCTGATATATCTTCCAAATTGGCCTTATTTTTTAAAATTTTCTATTATGCATCTGATTTTTCTTAAACACTAATTTCACCTTAGACTTCTATTTTTAGCCCAGTCAGAACACTTATTCAGTCAACTTTTTTAGTTTCACTTTTGTCATTCTGAGTCAGTTTCTGATATTAATTATCTTTCCCAATATGAACTTACACACCATGACAAAAATGCTCTTAATTCTTCAAACATTTTTGAATGAAAAGATTTGAATACATTTGCAATTTATGAGTGAACTCATTTGGGCAATCAATTTTTCTTTATCTACCCTACTAGAGAAGAAAATCAAGGGGAAAAGAAGAGGCTTATTCACAGGGAATACAAACAACATAACGCTATAAACTGTTTTCAAAACTGATTTTAAGTAAAGTCAACAATTTTTGAAAAATGTCCAAGAAAGCACACAGTACTATCTTTCCTCCTAGGTTCAGATGATGTCTACTAAAAGAATGCATCCTACTGATACTATAAATCAAAGTATAAAAATATGAATGGACAACAGTCATTTTATATTATTTGGAAGAAATAATTTTTCTTTAAACGTTTATGAAGGAATAAAATTCTTCTAAACTTGTCTTAGAAAAGTCACTTCAAGCCCAGTGAGCTAAAAATTGCAAGACGAATGGCAAGTTCCAATTAGGTAAACAGATTTTCTGGAAGTTTCATAGCACACTAGTTTATATTTTCTTGAAGACGAATCCAGATTAAGTTTTGCTCTGTCACATATCCTTTTTTGTCACTTTATAATATTTGCAACATGACACAAGGTTACCAGTAATTTTGTCTGTTAAGGGCTTGGTTATTATACTAGCTAAGTTTAGCTTTAATGACCAGGCTAATGTTAAAATTCTGGCTACAAATGGGGCTATAACATCCGTAGTTCTTGTCAGCTTTAATTTTGAAAGTATTGTGAACTTCATTTAAGTTTAAGTCTAATCTCATCCTCTGCCCCAACCTTAAAGCCAAGTTCTGATGGCTTGTTGGTCACTTGTCTTCACTTGCTTAATATGATTTAATCCATAAATTGTTGTACTAAAGCAATCTCAGCTAGATGGGATGTGAGCAGGTCCTCATTGTAGTTTCAACGCCAGTGAGAATGCCAAGGTATATCAAATCACCTGTCAAAGATTGCCACCATTCTTCATCATATAGAGTTTGTGAAGGGCATACTGTCAGGGTAACCAATTAGAAACCACCGTGACAGGGTTTGACTGGTCCTTCCTATTTTTCATGAGACCGGAACAAATCAGGACTGCCTTCTGCATCTTTTTACTAATATACAATATTTTACTTGTAGATCCTGAAAATTAATACTGTTTAGACTATTTTCTGTGTGCTGTAAAATTTATTTTTAGTTATAATGCTCTTTCAAATTAAAAGCATTTGGAATTGCCAGCAGTTTAATGGGCTTTTCATCTCTGCTAAAACCCCGTCAGTTCTTTGAATCAAAAGCATATTCTCTTCCACTGTAGATGGAAATTATTCAATCTCCCTTTATTCTTCTCTGATAAGTTTTTACTTGCAGTCCATTATGAAAAATGAAGACAGCAAAACAGTAGCAAAAATAGAAAGTTAATTTCAGTATTCTTCACTAGGAAATGAGGAAAAAGGCAAGAAAGCTGTGCTGTGATTGAAATACTTAGCATAATTCCTTTTCTTATCAAATGCTGAGAGCACGGGGGGAACAAGGCAGGAGTTACCAAAAAGCAGCAGTATCCCTATAACAAATCAAATGTTAATTGAAAAGGAAAACTAAAATCTTATTTAGCCACAGTCCTACTGCCTTTGAAATATTTATTTATCAATATTAAGGAACCCTTTGAAAAAAATTCTTTAAACTACCACACAGTAGCTCATGTTGCTAAATTATGTGGTTAGTGGTTAGTTACTGATATCAGCTAAAGCAAGCTAGGTCAGTTCTCTTCTCAGTAAACGTGCATAATTTCCACAGTATTAACTGGAGTTATTGCTAATGGAAAACATGCATGTTCATTAAAAGGAAAATAGACCCCCACTGGAACACTGCACACAGACTTTATGAACAATTAACTAAGATTGGAATGAGTACTGACTATCAGTTATAGAAGTGTTGTAATGCCAAAAAGTGCAGAACAATTCTTCCTTCCCAGGATTTGAGTCACAGATTCTGCTCTGCAGTGGGGCAAAGGGAAATGACCTCAGGAGATACATTAAATGCAATGTCCCAATAAAATATGAGTGGGTTTTTTCTTGGCTGGCTGACTAGGAAATTAAGAAAAAGCGCTATTTATATGAGATACAGAATATGGAATCTTCCTGGCTGACAGCTGCATCGCATGTCTCCGCCTCTGTCCTGCTATGCCTTGTCCTTGGAATACAGTGTACATCTGGCTTTGTTTTTTGGGCAGCGTTTGGCTTTGAAGAACAAGATGCCTTTATTTTAGATAAATTGGCTCAACTAACCAACTAATATCTTAGCCTTCTAGGCTTTATCTAGAACCGAATGGTACAGCTGTTCTGAGATGGATAATGCCTTCCAAGAAGACTAGTTCCAAACCAAAATGGAAAGCTACATGTCACCTCAAAAATTCTGTAAAGCCTTTGTGCATCTTCATCTTCTGAGATGAAAACTTTTAGCCCCAATTGTCAAACTCAGCTATGTAAATAGGTGAGTAAAGGCCATATTTATGCACCTAAATATAAATGGCCTGATTTTCCAAGGTGCTGAGCATCAAAAACATCTATTTACATAAGTGGGACTTGTAGGTCACAGAAAATTAGGTCATTTATATTTCAGCTGACTAAACATGAATTTAGGTATCCAACTGCAGGCAACCAAATTTGAAAATGTTATCTTAGTCTTTAGTAGAAACACGATTTTTAAAAGACCCCTTCCTAAGCCTTTTTCATGGAAATGCATTCAGCTGACGCTATGAAAGATAGCAAAATAGTGGCTGTTAATATTTTATTGAATAAATACCCTAAATAAGTTCTACTGGGAATGTGTGAGTAGTCATTCTGTGGGCAAAACAACGTCTTTGTCACAGACCTGTATTTCATTTTCATGGGGAAATACGCAGTTATTGACCCTACACCTACTGCTGCAGTATTTAGCTGAACCTCATCCAGAGTCAGTAGCAAATAATCTTTTCTGCCCTGTCATTAGTTAGATTTTCTTTTTAGTTTCTTACACACACATATTTTTAAAAATAATTAAACTAAACTATAAAGAGTTCTTTGAAGATTCCCTGTGGGTTTTATGGTGCAGTACAAGGGAGGAAAGATCCTTTGAACTTTATGCTTTATTTTACGGCAATGTAGTATTTTATGCTAAGCCAGCTGGAGGTTTGTTTTCAGGACTCCTAATGTATCAATTTATTTTCTATTTTATTTTAAGTTTCAATTTCATTCCTATGGTTTGTCTGAACTTTTGAAGTTTTAGTCATGTTCTACTGAAATACTTTTATTATAAAAGGATTGAAAAGATTGGCTATTTCATTAAAGATTATGGATCTCCCATGTGATGGTTAGAATATATAGGATTGGCCAAAAAACAAGAATTCAGTTTTGTGAAAAATTTCAAGATTTTTAAATTTGTCTTCCTTCTGCACCAGCATGAAAACAAGACCCATTCAAAACTTTTCACAATTTTTTTCCACTACTACAGCATAACCAATAGCTCAGTGGTTAGGACACTGACTTGGAATGTAGGAGACCCGGGTTTAAGTCTCTGGTCTGAATCAGATAGTAAGCTATGGGGTGGGGATTTGTGGGGCCACATGAGTTCTTGTGCCCAGTAAGTGGAGTATTCCCTGCATGTTTGGTTCAGCAAGTGTTGTAATATATCAGTTCTATCATTTGTTGTATTTTCACCTAGCATCAAACATAAACAATTTGTATTTACCTCTGTGAACTTGAACTGCAAAGCAAAAATGATAACTGAGCTAAATATCCATTTCATTCGTTAATTTGGCTTGATCCACCCTCACTCCCATTGAAGTTAATGGTAGGTAAAGATACTCACTGACTTGCAGGATTGAGCCCAGTGCCCCCACGAACCAGACTGTATGAAGCAGATATAGTTTTAAACTTGCTTTTCTCAAAATGTGAATTTCCCTTCTGTGAAACCCTCCTGGTTCTTCTTAATTCACCAAAGATTTACACTGATTTTGTGATCTCATGGAAGGAGGCATTTGGGAATATACTATATAAACAAACTAGTAATAAGACAGCATCATGGAGAGGAAAAATAATTTTAAAAGAGTGATTTAAACCTTGTTTCTGTGCTGTATTCTCGCCCCCACCACACCCCCAGTGCAAAGTTAAAGGGAAGTGTTCAACACATTCCTGTGCACTATGTTCAGGTTTTGTTTTCTCTTTGCAGTTCATTTTTCACAATCCAGAATTAAAATTACATTTATTAAAAGTGCTTAACTGTGTTAAAACATCTGTTCAGGATGCTAGTAGATCCCAATTTGTTTTCCTGAAATATTCCTGTGCTTTGCTAAATCCTCTTTGCATTGCAAAGAGTACTTAGACAGGACAGCTGATAATTCCCCTTCTGAAGAGGAATCCCTAACAAGCATAGAGGCAGTGTAGCTATTCCCCTTCTTCTCACCTCCAACCCCAGCTCCCTTCTGAATAGACGTCAGGGGCTGGAGCAGGCATGGCCAGAATCAAGGGGGAGTGCACATAAAAGTTAACAGAACTTCCAGACACTCTGAGGTTTCTTTAACTTGCATGACTGGCTGACTGACCCTCAGCTCCCTTCCAGGATAAAAGAAGGGACAAGGGGCACAGAAAGGTGGCTTGACACCACCTTTGACACACACACACACACCTCCCGCACCTCGATATATGCTGAGTGGAACTTCTATGCACTTGAGAATTTGCCTCTTGATTTTGGCATTCTTTCTTGTTGTGGCATAGCACAACCTTACAATAGGAACCTTGTATACTTGTGCTGTAGTACAGTGGTTTAAATCAATGCACGCCTATTAATTACAGATTATTGATAGTATTCTGGGTAGCAGAGTACATGATAACATAAAATAGGGTCAATGGGCAGTAAAAGTCACAAAAACTTTATAATCTAAACCTGAGAGATGCTGAGTTCCTGTATCTCCTTATTGGCTAAGATTTTCAAATTATGGATGCCTAAACTTAGGCTCTAAAACCCCTATTTATCCAATTCAATATGTGCCCTGATTTTCAAAAATGCTGAGAACCTAGCAAATCCTACTCAAGTCAAAATAGTGTGCGCTCTCTCTCTCTCACTCTCTCTCAATATGTGTATACATATATACACACACAGACACACACACTTCCACACTAACACTCAAAATAATTTGTTTTGCTTACTTATTTACTGCAAGTAAATTTCACATGGATGACAAGAGGGAAAAGGTTACAATGAAAGTAGTCTGTCTCAAAGGAATGAGTCATTTGGCTATATCCAGTGTCATGCTGTCTGGAGAAGTTCATAACTGTGAGTGCCTACACCAAGGCAGACTGTCAGAAAACAGAGCAGACACCACTGGTGGTGTGTTCTATACTTAGAATTCACCAAGCCAGTAACAAATGTGAACTCCTGGATCACTATACCAGTCTTACCATGGAGTCACAGACAGTCCCCTTAGACTCTCCAATCAGGACTCTCCAACCAGGCAAAAAAGCCTCCGGCCGCCCCCCCCCCCTCGCGCGGCAGGGGAGGGCGGCCAGAGCGCCGGGGGGAGGGCGGCGAGTCCCGGTCAGGGCTCTGCTCTCCCCGGCGGTGAGTCCCGGTCGGGGCTCCGTTCTCCCCGGCGGCCAGAGCGCCGGGGGGAGGGCGGTGAGCCCGCCCGGGGCTCCGCTTTCCCCGGCGGCCGGAGCCGGAGCACCGCGCCGCCCCCCTCCAGGTGCCGCCCCAAGCACAAGCTTGGTGGGCTGGTGCCTGGAGCCGGCCCTGTCTCCAATGTATCTTGCCACCCAGACAAACTGGCCTTTGTGATAAAAGGTCACTTACACCAAAAATCACACCACATCAGGTTGCTCCCAGTCCCAAGAGACCAATCACTTACCCCAGATCAATTGGTATTCCAGATCTTACACCAAAGACAACACTCGCAGCCAGATCTATAGTAAACTAACTAAAGGTTTAGTACTTAAGAAAAAAGAATAAGAGTTATTGAAAGGTTAAAGCAGGTAAAATATATGTACAAGTGAGTAACAGTTTGTAATTCCGAATGGTGGCAATGATGTAATAAACTGCCAGTTTCCCAAGTCTTTTCAGGGTACCCAGATTGTCTCTGGAGATCTCTGTTTTGCATCTGGTACACTTCCCTGTAAAAGTCCAAACAGTCCAGTGATGAAGGATCTTTTCTTGAATCCATATTTACAGCTTTTTCTCACAGAAAACAAGCTAACAGGCTCACTGTGAGCTTTTCCTTTGATTGTGGTGGGTAAGGAATGCACTTTGAGTCTTTGACTGCCGATCATCACACACAATAACCACTTGCTTTGAAAGGAGCACTTTTCTGTTAAAAGTCCTCATTTGCATTCTACAAGGCTTCTTTCTTGTTTGATGGGTTATTTAGTCAAACGGGTATACACAACGTAAATGTTTGCTATTACATTACAACAGGATACAGATTAGTAAAAAGAATGTATATAACATCCCATTAGTTTTCATAAAGTTTAAACACCAAATACACACTTATACATTTAACTATCACTTTGATCTATTCTATTGCACAAGTGAATTGGCCTGGGGCTTCGGCATGAACTGTCACCTGTTCTGCCAGCATCATATCCGGTATTTATAATTCCTCATGGATTCTCTTGTGTGTGTTCCCTCACATCTCCCCTGCATCCAACAAAAAGAGGCCTCCTCAGCAGTAGAATTGCAGTACCATTTCAATCTCTTACTGAAATAGTGCAATAGTGCCCTCAGAGGAATAGCACACAATCTGCCCATAATAGAACAATTTTGGTAACTATGTCCCTGTTTCTGTTATGGTAATAAACCTGCCAGGATACTGAGAGCTTGATACACCACAGAGCACCCTGAGTAATTTTTTACACCTTTGCAAAATGGGTGTAAAATGCTATGGGGATGTTATACACATATGTTGCATAGGTGTAAATAAGTACCAAAGATCAGTGGGTAATCATGCCCAGCATGTTTCAAAGTCGTTGGAATACTGGTGCAGCACCTTGGAAGTTTCTTAACAAAGACTGACAGTTCTTAACCTGGTGACTTGTGAATCTCATGCTAACACATTAGCGATTCAGATGGCAGTATTCAATCAGTTCCTTTAATCTGAGTGCCACTTGAACATACAAGAAGTCTAACTTTATTGGGAATTGAGCCAAGGACATGTGCGTTGAAAACAGCAGGTTGGCCATTTGAACAAAAGGTGAATTGCAGTTGCTTTTTCACTGATATCCTCTCTGCAAGCTCCTAGTCAATATGGCACAAGAGTATTGCAATATTTGTTTCTTATTAACATGTTAAACTTTAGCAGCAGCATTTCAGCTCTCTAGTGGTGCCTTTTTTTTACACTGTTCTGAATGCAGAAATCACAACAGCCTACCAGGTCTCGGAGGATCAAGGCAACACTTCATAAATTCATCGTATTTCCCCAGACATATTCATAGAAGCCTCATTGATTTTCTGAGGCTTCCTTTGCTGCATGTTCACTGTAAAAACAAGGACAATGGACTTTGGATCAGACCCTAGTGGAGCCGGACTTTGGGTTCCAGGGAAGATGATCATTTCTTTCATTCACAAAGAAAAGTAGTTTCTTACAACAATAGCCATTCAAAATATAAACTAATCAATAGGGTTGGAAAGAATATACAGCTGGGTTCTGAGTCTGAAGCAGGAAGCTAAGAAGACACTAATTTCTTCTCCTACCCTTCCCGCCACTCACACTAAGCATGAACATATCTTTTGTGTGAAATGAATTGGAGCCTGATTCAAAGCCCATTAAAGATAATGGAATGACTTCCAATGACTTAGATGGACTTTGGCTCAAACCCATAGCTTGGTTTGGGGTGTATCTTTTAAAAATCCTCTTACTGCTATTCTCCCCCCAAATCCCCTTGTGCATAGAAGTGAGATAAAGGCAGATGGGAATTTGTTTGATGGGAGGTTGGGGAGAGTAAAGAAATTGTTTTTTTTTTTTTCTGGCTTATCCGGAAGTTTAAGGCTGGTCCTGTTTGTTTAAGTGTTGTCCAGTCCTGGTACCCATACTTCAAAAAGGATGTTAATAAATTGGAAAGGTTACAAAAAAGAGCTACAATTGGAAAAGTTACAGAAAAGAGCTACAATGATGATTCAAAGTCTGTCTTATAACACGATTCTAAGGGAGCTCAGTCTATTTAGTTTATCCAAGAGGAGTGATGATTTGATCATGGTCTGTAAGTACTTACACGGGGAAGGATTTCCGAGAGTAGACAGCTCTTGAAACTGGCAGAAAAAAGGCATAACAAGATCCAATGGATGGAAGCAGTAGCTAGACACACTCAGAATAGAAATAAGGTGGTGATTTTTAAGCGTAGGTAATTAACCATTCCAGGAACAACTTTCTTAAGGATGTGGTAGATTCCCCATCACTTGACGTTTTTAAATCAAGACTGGATATATTTTTCCAAGATACCGTATAACTCAGACAGAAGTTATGGGCTGGATGCAGAAATTATTGGGTGAGGTTCTATGTCTTGTGCTAGGCAGGATGGATTAATTTATCATATTAGTCCCTTTTAACCTTAAAATCCATTAATCTAGAAATTCCTTCCTCAAGCTGCAAGTAAAACAGCTTCTATTCATTCCAGGCCTGTTTCTGTAATCATCAATCACCTTGAACAATAATATAAGTAAATGGAACTTCTTGTGCAAGTAAGTGCTACTCAACACAAATATTTCTCTTCAGCCAGCTGCTGTGCTGCAGATGCTTGTCTTCTGGGAGTTGAGGGAAAGAGTATGCTACCCTGTAGATATCACCTATATTAATAATTAGGGTGGAACATTTCTGAGACAGCCTCTTAAAAAAATTCCTGAAGCAATCATGGTGGGATTGGGAAAGGTACTACATGTGTGGCATCATGGTCTGCAAAGTTTGAGGATATCCATATCAATGTAGGTGGAAGGTAATATGTCTTGGACTGTGATCTGACTAATGCAGTCCTTATTTGGCTTCAGAGATCTGTCAATTTCCTTTGGGACAGGAGTTCAAGAAGTTTCATTGCACCTTCCACTTCCACAGCACTTTAATTAGAAAGAAACATACACTTTTTTCCCTAATAAACCATTGGCCATGCCATCTCTGAATTAGGGGGGAAGTGAGTGTAAATGAATGTTAGTTCTTTGCTTTACAGAATTATCCTTATGACCCTTGAGAACCAATTTTACTGCCATAGAACTGAAGTAGTGCATGGGGTAATTCACAGCCTAAATTAACTAAAGTCGGTATATATCAATTGCTTAGGTATCTTAAATACATATACACACACAGCAAAGTCAACCCTTCTGAAATAATAAATATGAGTGCAACGAATGAGTTAGTAGAAGAGAATGCTTAAAAGCTTAATGTATAAAGATACATAACAATCAGCATGTTTTACTGAGATATTTTTATTGCAATGTGTACAGGCTAGATTCCCCAAATTATGTCTCCCAGACTGACCCCCTGTACCTCAGATGAAAGGCAGCACATCCTTCATATTTTCACCATAGCACCCCGCATTCCTAATACTTCTGTGAAATTTCTCACTGTGTAAATCATGGGTGGATTTTGCTCTTTATATTAAGGAAGATCCGTATATAAAAACAAAAGACCAAGTTAATATTCCAGTAATGGAAAGCAAAGGCTTTGCTTAAACTGAGTATGTGTAATATCCACCATTTCAGATGAAATTAAGGATTGAACCAGGCACTGCCAGAGTTAAATGCATGCTTCAGCTAAAGAGCTAAGGTTCTCTAACTGGGGGCAGTAACAGATTCACATCCTCTGTAGATCAGGCTCAGAGGAGAAAGCATAACACCCACTGACCACTGGGTTATACAAGTAAAGAGATATTAGAGTTAAGTTTGACACTTTGTCTTCTGCTTAACTCAAATGTAGGTATGAGTTGTGGGGGTATTTGCACATGGTCGCCTGCAGCTCCCAGTGCCCACGGTTCGCCATTCCCGCCCAATGGGAGCTGTGGGAAGCAGCGCAGGCCACAGGGATGTGCTGGCTGCTGCTTCCCACAGCTCCCATTGGCCGGTAACGGTGAACTGCAGCCACTGGGAGCTGCAGGTGGCCATGCAAATGTAAACAGACTGCATCACGGCCCACCAGCAGATTACCCTGATGGGCCGCAGGTTGCCCCACCACAGATCTAAAAGAAGTTCCTGCCTATAGCCAGGTCTGCATCCAACTAAGTGAGAATGTAAGAGCTGGTTGAAAATTTAAAAAAAAATCCTCCAAAATTTCATAAATGTGAAGTTGTTTCCATTTGAACCAGGTTTGAAATGAACATGTTTTAGTTTTTTTGCACACCAATTAGTCAATCAAAATTCTTTACATTGATTTTTGTATTAAAATCATGATAGAAAATTTCCATTTGCTGAAAAGTGGGTTACTGGTAAATGAAACATTTTACTAGTTGTTTTTGATAAATTAAAAAAATGTTATTAAAAAAAAGCAAGCTCTTATCCCAAATGCATATGGTGCTCCTTCTCTTTCCCAGTTTTTACCAGGATGGCAAATCTGTATTGGTGTAAAACTGTGGGAATGGACTGGGGGGATTCTTCCTTGGTGATTGCCATAATTTTCTGTATTTTAGATTGTAGAGAATTTTAAGGGAAAGATGTAGCTTCAAATCTATGAAGTATGTATCTGTCATTCCACACAGACCATGCGGGGGCGGGGGGGAGTTTCTTCCCCTCCCCTTTGGTAAGGTTGGAAAGATAACAGAGGCTGCCCCTGGAAGAATCTTCCATTTCAGGAAGAAAGGACAGGAGCCTCTTGTTTTACCTGTCAGGTGCTGTTGCTTCTCCACCCATTTTTGGAAACCCTGGTAATTCCAGAAATTCCCTTACAAGCTTCTCAGTATTTCCTGTGTGGTGAGTCCTCCCATCCCCAGCTAGGAGGGAAGAGGAGCTCCTCCACGCCAGGATGAGAAAGAGGAGAGTGATCTGTCCCTCTGCTTTCAGCAGAGAAACGCTGCCCATTATTCACCTTACCTTAAGTCCTGATTGACACAGTCTTTTCTTGCAAAATAATTGTCTCACTAAGTGGCAGAGAGGTATGTGGCTTCTTGAATAAAAAGCCATCTACTTTTTTCTGAACCAGACTCCCCCATCTGCAATGGTGAGGCAGTGCCATCATACTTATTACAGATTATGAAATAAGAAACAAGTTGCCTGCATTTTTGGGAAGTGTTGTTATGCCTTAGTGTAAACAATGTATATTTATCGGTATTCTGCTATTAAAAATCTCAAGCAAAGCACTGTATAGTGCCAAATTCCAAGAGAGCATCCTTTTGAATCAACTTAATGAAATATAGACATATGCAAGTTAAACCTAAACAATAAACATTTGTGAAAGTAATGTAATCACCAGGTTTGTTTCTTAAAAGTAAGAACAAATCAGACAAATTATTTCCTGATATTTTTAGTCTGGTTTTTGTACTGTAGTGCATTGAAATTCTACTGTTAGGTTCTCCTCTCTGATATTACCCTGCCGTTGATCAATTTGGGGCTCTCTCCTCTCCCCCCCCCCCCCCCGCGCCCAATAATGCATCTACGATATATATTAATAAGAACTGCAATTATTAGAAGAGAATAATTTAATAAGTGTTCATATAATGATGATCACAATCATAGGGTAGGTTTGATGTATATTGTTTGGGTACTATAGGGATGCTTACGCTACACTTGCGCTTCAGTAATTTCTCTGTAAATAAACAGAGGACTTCAGTGTCCAGGAATTTTATAGATCTAATAGAATGTTAATGCCAGAAGGGACCATTTTGATCATCTAATCTTACCTCCGGCATAACATAGGTCATAGAATTTCACCCAGTGATTATTTCGTGAAACCTAATAATTTGTAGATGAACTAGAGCAGGATTTCCCAGGGGTGTATGTACCACTGGTGGTACATGAGCTTGTTGGAAGCCAAAGCCTCTTAAAGAAAAATCTTTCCGTTTTAAACAAGCAGTCATTGTGTACTTTGCAGTGCACCAGAAAATGCCCAAGAAGCAAAATGCACTCTTCTGGTCGTAATGGTAACACTCACTGACCATGCTGGCATAGCAGTTTTATTTAGTGGTGTGTTGGATGCTGTGGCTGTGTATATGGACACTGTACTCTTATCAGGCACACAGCTGGCTGGTTTTCTGCTAGGCCTCTTCTTCAGCTGCCAGGCTCAATTTACTGAGGCGAACTTGTGTAGTTCCATATCATACTGCCAAAGCTCCTATCCTCCAAAAAGACAGACAGAGTACTAGTTCTGAGCAGCTGCAAAACCCGCAGCTGCAGGGAGTCCCAGAGATCAGAGTCCCCCACAGGGAGCCACTGCACTCCCTGTCCCACAAAGGCTGCAGCCTGGCCCTTTCAGGGCTGGGATGCAGGAATAATTCCCTCCTGTCTCCTCAGGGAAGTTGGGGTGACAGAATTCCCAACTCTCATGATTTTTTTCACAGTGGCAGTATTTTGGCTTGGACTGGAGCCCTGTCTGGTGTTGATGAGAGAAGCTTCAGCTGTCTAGCAAATTTGAGCCTTCTGATTGTTTGCTTGCCCCACTTGCCCACATCCTAGGGCTGAGCAGCCCAACAGAGCTTCTACAGGTGGCGTTCTGTCCTACTTCCCCTAAACAACCCAAAGCCATTTTTAATGGGGGGAAAGGGGAATGATGGTGCTAAAGAGCCCAGTTGTTCATTCCACTCCTGTGAGCTATACGTACAGGATGGCACTCTGCTGCTCCTCCTCCCTCTTGCAGCACCCAGCCTGGGAAAGGTTAGAAGGGGGTAAAGAGCCCTTAGAGCCACCCCCCCTGCCTGGAATGGGAAGAGGGGACCCTGCTGCAGCTCCCCGGGCCTGGGAGAGGGTGGGTGAACTGAGAAGCAGAGATGATGCTTGGGGTTAATTGATGGTCTGGGGACAGTCAGATGTAGGGATGACAACTCTTGCAGTGAGGGTCAAAATCACCTTACCCCATAAAGTCTGGGAGAGTGGACTCCTGCTCTGCTCCAGGAATGTCCTCTCAGGCCTCTAACCATCATCCCAACTGGGCAGGAGCCCTTCTCTCTCCAGGCCAGAGGGTTAGGCTGCAGCTGCCTGAGGTTGCACTGTAATTATCTCAACAGCTCTGATTGATTTCCAGTCCCTGCACTTTGCTTTCTCTCCAAGGGCTCAAGTATCAGAGGGGTAGCCGTGTTAGTCTGAATCTGTAAAAAGTAACAGAGGGTCCTGTGGCACCTTTAAGACTAACAGAAGTATTGGGATCATAAGCTTTCGTGGGTAAGAACCTCACTTCTTCAGACTTGCATCTGAAGAAGTGAGATTCTTACCCACGAAAGCTTATGCTCCCAATACTTCTGTTAGTCTTAAAGGTGCCACAGGACCCTCTGTTACTTTCTCCAAGGGCTATGAACCAATGCATGCCAACAGTTACAAGTGACCACACAGACCTTCTAAAGCAGAGTACATTTATTTAAGAACAAAAGCATACAGAGAAAACATGTAACACAATTAAAGGATCTAAATGCTTTTCCAATAGTCCTTTCTGCCCATCAGTGCTATGGAGACCCTGATAGGTTCCAATCCTTCCAAACTTGCTGCAGGATTGCGTGCTCCCTTGGACAAGAGGTCATGCTCCTTTGTTGAATGAAAAAGAATGCCCCTCTGTCAGTTCAAAGTCAGGCGTTTATGTCCCAATTTCATTCTTTGTCTCCTGTATCTCTTAAAAATCTAGCTTCAGCCAGTATATGCACACCACTTCAAAGGATGGTACTTCTCTGGAGCTGTTGACAGCCCAGGGACCATAATAATCAACCCCCACTGATTTTAGTTTCTGAGGGAGCTGCAGTAGCCCTCCCCAATGGAGTAGAATACAATCCCTAGACCCCAGACATACATATAACCTTCATAAAGTTAATATAATAGTCCCCAAAGACTTTGCATGTGGTTGCATTATCTGTCACATGCACACAAATTGGGGATAGGCAGGGAGATTTCAAATATCAAAAGACACAGACTAAAATATAACAATATACATTTTTGGGGGCCAAATACCATGATTTTTGGAGCTCCAACTCATCATTTTCTTTCTCTTGATGGCGTCTGACAGTCGACTTTTGATCTCTTGAGATTGGCAGTACTGGAGTGGTCATTTAGGTTCCAGTAGATAAAAGCCAGGCTACAGAACTATTAATCTGGCTCTTTGACAGAAGAGCCAGCTGGCACCTGTTTGAGCTTTCTCCCAGAAGGCAAGGTGCTATACAGTTTGTCCAGCATTGCAGGCATCTAGGAACCTTGCTTGGTGAGGAGCTGCTGAACAGCAAGAAGAACTTCTGGAGCTGAAGCTGGTGCCCAGGTAAAGCTCTCACTGCCACCATGACTCCCCCACCTCTGTCCTTCCGCACTGAGGCCCCTGCCCTTTTCGTGTATGTCTACACTTCAACTGGACACCTGCAGCTGGCCTTTGCCAGCTGAGTTGGGCTCCTGGGGTTTGAGCTAAGGGGCTGTTTAATTGCAGTATAGACATTCAGGCTTGGGATGCAGCCTGAGCTCTGGGACCCGCTGGGATCCTAGAGCCCAGGCTCAAGCCCGAGCCCGCATGTCTACACCGTAAATAAACAGCCCCTTAACCTGAGCTCTGGAAGCTCAATTCATCTGACAAAGGCCAGCTATGGGTTTTTAACTGCGATGTAGACACTATATTCACACACCTACCTCCCTACCTTATTATTCATGGCACTTTGATTTTTTTCTCCAAGAGATACTCAAAATGTTTTCATTCCCATATGCTCATAAAAAAAAATCACAGCAGTTGTTGATTCTATATTTGTTTGTAAAGTACCAGGCACTCTCATGGTATTTATAACTACACTATATATATTTTAATGACTTTTAAATTACAAAATTTTCCAGCTTTTGCCTTATTCATTTTAGATCTTTGGATTGTTATGGTTACTTGCTAGTGCATAGGCCAGGAAAGAGAAAAGGAGTGTATTGGGTTAGGTAGTCCAATGGTTAAACTGTAGCAATAAGGCTTATTTCTATACCTGTTTGAAAATTTGATACTGGGCATAATGTTTATGTGAATACCTTATTGCTTTTTACTTACTGCTACATTTGCACAGCAGTGCATGGGGATTTAGCTGTGTGATTCCCATTATCTTCAATAGAGGTTTCATGGCAAACTGATATGCACTGCTTTGAAAATATTCCTCTTCACGTTTCTACAATGTTGGTAGGTCCACATGTGTGATTTGCCTATGTTTGTGGGCTGCTTAATCTAATGCTTTCAATGGGATGGTACCTATGGTAAAGTTCAAAATATACAGTTGAAAATCACCTTTTTTTGTGGATACGATGCTTGCTATAGAATTCTATACAACAGTAAAAAACAAAATAAAACAAACAACCCCCCCACAAATACCCCAGACCAAACCAAAACCCATAGACCCCACACGAAGAATGTTACTCTCTATTAAATTCTATAGGTTTTTAGAGAAATGAATATAGACCTGCCTCTCTCCCCCAACAATACAATTAGGTCTTGATCCTTTAGAACCTATTCACAGTAAGGGTTGCATGGTTGGACCCTAAACTGTGTGGCTTCTGCCAACAACTGTGGTAGGTGGATAACTAATTTTTTTGTATTAACTTCATCTTTAACGACTTCACACTTATCTAGTTTTTTCCAGTCTAGGAGCTCAAAATGCTTCACAGATGTGTATTAATTACATTTTTTTAAAGTTAGGGGAATATAATATTATTATTCTATAGATAGGGAAACGGAGGTACATAATGGTTAAGCGATTCAACCAGGGAGAAAGTGACATCACCATTATAGACCCTGGCAGTGCTGACACCCTAGCACTCTGCTCTGCCTGTAGAGCTCAATCTTTTTTGTTCTTCTTTTTCCTTTTATTTATTTATTTATTATTTTTAAATTGAAACAGCACACTATAATTAGTTCCTTTCACAGTCCACAAGGCTGAGCCAGGGCCAACTCCCCATGGAACTAAAGGCTCAAGCTGCTGTGACTTCAGCAATTAAATTCAATACAATACTAGGAAACAAAGCTTTCCTCCTCAAAGCCAGTTGCTCAAATCAAGCCCAGTTGTGTCCAGGTATCTTTCTATCAGCTCCCAGGTCCAGATGATGCAGCAGACTGGGCTGGATGCTCTGCCAATAGGCAGAGTCCCAGACTACTGCCAAACCACAGCTAGCACTGAGTATTTAGAGCCTTCATTTGCTAAGCAGTAAACCCATAGATTACTTTTTCACAAGCCACAGACCACGTCCTCAGCTTAGTGTCAATATACAGGGAAATAGCCAACACATCTTGGCTGGTCAATTGCCTCTCTGAAATCTCAGAGGACTAAATGTACATTTGAAATAGTAGTTTGGCACCAGTATGCAATCTAAAATATGCTGTGGTGCTTTTTATGGGGCCAAAGCCATTCTTGAATGCAGCATTGTAGTGGATTAAGAATGTTGTTTGCTACCTTATTGTCCAGTATCTCCTGTACGTCCTTGTGAAAAATATCAGCAGACTTTAATCTAGGCTGAAGGAGAAAGAAATTCACAGCACTTGTCTATAGGTGGCAAAGAAAAGAATAGTGGTTGTTTGACAAGAAAATGTGGTTGTCCCAATTTTTAGTCTCACTCTCATTCTCTGAAGTAAATTAAATTGAGATATTGTGGCTGCTGTGATTGTCTAAAGCATTCTTCGTCTTCTGACTGTTCTGTTTTGGTCCATTGTGCCTGGGTTTTTCATTGTCCTTCTTTTGTTTTTAGTGTTTCTGATTCTGACTTGGTCTTATAATAGGCTGTATGGGAAGGCCCTTATTGTGCTTAAAATTACGTTTTGTTCCAGCAACAGGAGCGCTATTTTTTTCACTGCAAATTTATATAGCCAGTAACCTGAGAGACCTTGTGTTTAAAAGTTCTCCACAAGAAACCCTGCAGTTTTCTGTCATGACACATCCAAAATTATCAGTTTTGGCACCATATTGACAAAGAGTTCTTGTTCATAACTTCATTAATGTTTGCCCCGTAAAGGCCCAAATTGGCTGAAAATGATCAAAATGTGCCTCGAAGTATATTAAAGGTAAGGCTGAATGGACTGAGGAACTTAAAAATCATCCACAAGAAAAAAAATTGCAAATAGCCAATTTGAATTAAAATTATTTTGTTTTTTAATATTTATGGACAATAAAATGTGCTAAAGAACTAAAAATTCTTGCCCTACTGGGGTGTTTTGTGCATCAATGTTTTCTACAATCATCAGTCTAACAAATAATGTTCAATAAAATAAAATAAATGCAGTACATTTATCTTTATTACCTTACCCAACAGTGCTACCATCCATGATGTAAGCACCATCTTGTGAGGGGTTTTGAAGCTCCTTTTGCTGAGTAACTGCACAAATCATAACATAGATCCTACTGTGACAGACCCAGACCAGTGGGGTACAGGAGTCTGGTAGAGGGCAAATATACTGGTCACTGGATGAGTAGTTTTCTGTTTCCTGAGTGAGCAGGGGCTGCACTAGAGTAATCAGGAACCTGCTAGAACCAGTTAAGGCAGGCAGGCTAATTAGGACACCTGGAGCCAATTAAGAAGAAGCTTCTAGAATCAATTAAGGCAGGCTAATCAGGGCACCTGGGTTTTAAAAAGGAGCTTACCCCAGTTTGTGGTGGGAGTGTGAGGAGCTGGGAGCAAGAGGTGCAAGGAGTTGAGAGGGTGTGCTGCTGGAGGACTGAGGAGCATAAGTGTTATCAGACACCAGGAGGAAGGTCCTGTGGTGAGAATAAGGGAGGTGTTTGGAGGAGGCCATGGGGAAGTAGCCCAGGAAGTTGTAGCTGTCATGCAGCTGTTACAGGAGGCACTATAGACAGCTGCAGTCCACAGGGCCCTGGGCTGGAACCCGGCGTAGAGGGCAGGCCTGGGTTCCCGCCAAATCTCCCAATTGACCTGGACTGTGGGTTCTCCCAGAGGGGAAAGTCTCTGGGCTGTTCCCCAACCCACATGGTGAATCTCTGAGGCAAGAAAATCCGCCAATAAGTGCAGGACCCACCAAGATAGGAGGAACTTTGTCATACTACATAATTAGTGTTTCGATGTTATAGATTCATTTCACTACAGGAAAATGGTGTAATATTAGTTAATTATTCTTTTAATTCTGGAGACGTTACATGTTAGATTATAAATTTTAGGGTGACTAAAATTCAGGCTTAAATCTTTAATTGTATTGCTGACATGCACAAGTTTGTTTCTTTATATAGCTGAAGACATGCTGAGATGTGTATTAAGTGCAGCAATGCAATATTAACCTTCTATGGGAAGCAAGAAAAACTGCAGGCTTTCAAGTTTTGCATTGTTTTGTCTGGGGGTTCGTGCAAGCTTGGGGCAGTAGTTTTCATCAAGATGTCACACACCAGCTTTTCTCTCCCATCCTCCTTCATCATCTTATCTTTTAGGGATGAGGTATAAAAAGGTCTCCTATGACAGTGGTAGCTATCTACAGTGCAAACACAAACAGAAATCACCAACGTATGCTCATGTTGCTTTAAACAAAACCAAGCTTTAATTAAAAAATGGATCAAGCTACCAGCAAGCCATTTGGGGGGAGTGGACCCCTGTGGTCTAATCTAATTTCATTGCACTCAATTTTTCCACCACATCTAATGATTTCAGACACAACAAAGTAATTTACAAATTAAATCAACATGTGTTTATTCATCTTGTATAGAAAGTAATAATATTTTTCTGCATGTTATCATCCTGGAAACACCATAACATTCAACAATGAAAATACACTAACAATGTATTTTCATTTCTGACTGTACATCACAACATTTTCTAAAAACAGGCATTCCCAGGAGCCCAGAGCAAGGCATATTTCTTCAATATTTTTTTCTTTGGGTACAAAACCAAATCAGTGAATATATTAGCTATTTTTTAAATCCATAACAAATATAAACATGTTTATCCCTCCTTGCTGTGCTGAAAACCAGAGAGAGGCTTCCAGACAATTTTGTTCAGCATGGAGATACCAAGTTGATTGGAGCCTTAGACATATCTGAAATAGATTAGACAAATAGTTTGACAGTCTCAAAGATTTAGGCATTTTACCAAGCCTGGAAGAGCCCCAGGAGATCAATAAATCTGGTGAAATATGCAGTTTCAGTCTTGTGATACCAGAGATGCAATGATTTGTGTAATAGCCTCCAAACAAAGCTTTAAAGTGGTCCCTTGTTCGACCCTAGAAAACTTTTAAGAGCTCCCTTCTCACATCATACCCCTGCTCCCTGTGTTAAGGAGTAATAGACAGATACCAAATTCGTAAAATATTTTGTTTTTCAGCAGCAATGTACTATATAGTAACTTCTAAAGAGTGATCAAAAACATATATTATCCATAAGAGTAACTATACCAACTTAAGGAAAATATTAGCGCCCCAATCTGTGAAATGCATCCAGGCCCATCCTGGCTGGTAAAAGCCAGTGAAGAACAACTATTGCACTAGTAGTAAAAATAGTCAGGGCTTCTTCAGCGAAGCATACCTACTGCAAAACATGATAGTTCAGTCAATTTTCAATCTGGAAGACTTCTCCAACTACTGTCCTGTCTCCAGCCTTCCATTCCTGGGCAAAATAATTGAGAAAGTAGAAACCACTGATCTTCAACAACATGGACATCAGCCAACATTTGGTATTGGATGCCTCACAATCGGTTCAGATCAGGACACAGCAACCTTCTTATGACGATTGACACAGGCAAGATCGCCATGCTCATCGAGCTGGACCTCTCCGCATCCGTTGACACAAAGTACTGTTAAAACAACCTACATGACATAACAGGAGTAAATGGTCCAGCATCACAGTGGTTCCAGTCATTCCTCTACAGCAAACCTCAGCGTGGTGATGGGTAACTGTTCCTCATTGCTAAAGACCCTTGCTTGCAGAGTCCCCCAGATATCTGTACTACCCCTCTTTTCTTCAATATCTACATGAGATCACTGGGAGAGACAGACACACATGGGTTCAGCTGTCAGAAGTATGCTGATTACACTCAACTATATATTTCATTCTCTGTGGATGCAGCCACTGTCATTGCTGAAATGTCAGAATGTGTACAAGAAATCAATGCCTGCATGAACGTAGCTGGCTCAAGTTGAACCCAGGCAAGGCCAAAGTTATGCTGGTCAGAAAGGGGAATCATTTTCAAGAGCCAGCTAGGATGTTGTCTCCACTTTCCATTGAAGGCGTGCAGTACCCATTCATCAAAGTGGCATGGGCCTCAAGGTCCTGTTTGACTCCTCACTTTGTCCCTTCCTCCTGAACAAGGAACCAGCCACAGTGATCCATACATTTCTCATCTCCAGTCTCGATTACTGTAATTCACTGGATCTGAAACTTAATGTGAAGAAGATACACAAGCTCTAACTGGTATAGACTATGTCTATACACCATCTCCCTGACTTAGACTGCTGTGAGCACATCAGATCTTTGCTCTAATCCCTCGTCTGGCTCCTAGTCAGATTCTGATGCCAGTTTAAAGCTCTGGTTCTAATTTTCAAAGCAATTAATGCATCAAGCCTTAATTACATTAAAAAGCATATTTCAATTTATGAACCACTGTGTCAGCTGTACTCCTCTGGGACAATGCAAATCACTAGGGACTTTGCTATTGCTACTGATTTCATGTGTAAGGTGCTCAGATAGTGCTGTGATGAGCGGCAGTATAAAACCTCTAATATAGACCGATAAAATAGATTAACTTTTAAGATGAGAGAAAAAGTTGAGAAATAATTATGTATTGATATACAAATAATCAAATGTGCTCTCCTTTTCTTGCTCCACTCCTCAAAATTTTATCTCTTCCCACAGACATTTCCAACATGATCCCTTTCACAAAACACATATCCCTTTTGAATTTATGAGACTAGGATTCAGTGAAAAAATAGTATGTTTGTGGAAAGTGTCATGAACACGGCCAAAGGGAATATATGTTTTTCATTTGAATGCTTTAAAGGTCTCCACCATTTGTTTCCAGCTGTTAACTAGGTTCCACAAAGTGTGGGTATCTTTCAGATGTAGGTCTTCTAATCTTATATTATACCTGCACCATCATTTTTACATTGTCTTCCTTCAAAATAATTTTATTACAGCAGTTACTGCTATATAATGCAAAAACTATGTCAGTTAAAGAAATATTCAGAGGATGACCACAGGGTAAAGAATTAGAATAGAATTTTGGAAACAATGAAGAGAAATAGTGATACTAATGAGAAGAAAAATGACAAGGGGTAGTTGGCTTGTACACGTCTTTTTTTCCCCCATATATTTAATGAAAGTTTGACATATTTCTATATAAGTAGTGTTTTTGTCTGTTTTAATACTGGTGAGTTTTTCCAATGATCAATTGTTTGATGCTGCCTATTTTCAAATAACATGCCTGAAAGTGATGTGTGTGAGGCATAAATATTGTGGTGCTAGATGGAACGGTTATATTAATATGATGCACACTGTGCGGAGTTGTCCCAAGTTTGCATTTTTACTGTGCATTGCTTTTGCCCTGTTCAGAGCCTTCATACATCACTATAATTAGGGATAGATGTGTGTTTAAGATGTGCATAAGGGTTTACACTGCCTTTTAATCATGGGTTATATATAGCAATTAAATCAAAACAAAACCTCCATTTTTTTCCAGTCTTCCAAGATAAATCAAATATTTTGATGACACTGAAAAATGGCATGAATAATATTTCAATAATCACTCATGTCTGCACCTTACATACCTTTAAAATAGTGTTCCTTGATGAGACTCTAAATGATTTTTTTTTGCTTTATTCATTTGAAACATCATGGTAAATGATGTAGACATATTTTATTTTAGGGATTCATGAAATCAAAGTTATGTACACATCTGTTGAAAATCTGCTAAAGATTGTGTGATAGGAACATTTTTGTATAGTGCCCTATTTATATGCTGCCTTGCTGATTGCATTTTAAGAGAGTGCCTCCCTGCGCTGATGACATTCAGTTTTCTAATTCACTTTTAATAAGGCAATCCTTTTCTGAGATTTATTTCCTTACGATAATGAAGTAGGATTACTGAGGAATTAACAGCAATGCTATTAACATTTTTTTTCCTTTGGTATAGCCTTATGCTTTCCGTTTGAAAGTAAGTTGAGATTTATTTTTCCTAGGCCAGTGCAACAAATGCAAGAGCTGAAGACGAAAAGACAGCTGAGAAAATAATTCTCTGGCGAAATTAAGATACCTGTGTGTTTGAGGTATGTTTGCTTTATAAATCATATATACTATTTTTCAGTCTTTCTGCTTGTGTTTAAAAATAATTGTTACTGTTTTTGAACATTTGTTCTTAATCACATCTTCTAAAGATGTACGTGTTGCTTCACTTTAGGGAAAGCCCAGAAGTATTGGGCATTATTTATTTATTTATTTATTTATTCAATTTTTCCCTTGCATTTGATACTTCTAAGCTACTGGAAATTATTTTGTTTAGAAATCGGTTTCTGTTTTATCTATGTACAATACAACAGCTGTCTATGGAGGCTAGTTATATGCAGACAAAGACTAGTAACTTGTGATTCTACCCTGTTAATAAACATTGCATTTGCAACTGTTCTCCAAGTGCCTGGTTGATGAAATAGGAATTGGAAAATAGGATGGTATTTAAATGTTCTGAAAGAAATCATAGACACTTCTCAGACTGTGTCGCAAGGTTAGCTTCAGGATATTAGAGCTGTCTCTACAATTCATGTTTGTGTTTAGTGATTTTAAGCGAAGCTTCTACCAGTTCAATGTGCAAAAATAGTTTGTAAGTAAATTCCATATAGCTTGATATGAGTTCAGCAGGTGGACAACAGAAGGCAATCAGTAGGTATGCAGGCCAATGGAGGCTGTACTGAGAAAATCCAGGATCTGCTTTGAAGGAATTAAATTAGCATGATTAGCCCTGTCACCCCAGGTTACAGAAGTAGTTCTGATTTTAGTGGGTTTGATTCAGCCTATGTAAATTTCACCTACAGATATTTTATAGTGAAGCTACATCTATCCACTTGGTCCTAATGTAAAGGTTCTTATACATATAGCTATCAGCACACTCACAACTCCATTTTACAGCAACAAAAGTAGCTTTAGTCCTGCTCTTACTGCTGTCATTGGTTAGGCTTGAGCTGAGGAATTGCATCACAAATGTCCTAAACTGTTACAAGAGAAACACCATAAACATGCAGCTGATAGCTAGACACACAGCTTCCCAAAGACATTGTAATGCAATGGGAGGTTTTGGGGTCCAGAACAGACTGACTGTTTTCTGTTACTATTTGGAGACATCTAGGACTGGGACCCATCTGTTTTCCCTCCTCCATTGGCAACCCCAGTTTTACCTTCCCTTGGATAGGTCGAGGAGCCAAACATTTTCAGTTATTATTCAGAAACACTGAGTTTTCCCAAATAGCAATTTTCAGGCTGTGCCAAGTGTTATTTCTTCCATCTACACTTGGCTAGGAAGTTGCTATTGTTTTGTTACTGGTGTAAGCATATGGTAGCTGTATTTCCAATTTATTTCCCTTTTCAATTCAAGGTGTTAGCTTTGAGCTCTGAAAGCTTTTTATGATTTCAGTCCAGGCAACCTTAAAAAAACACTTCTTTTCTCATGTTCTTCCCCCAAAGTTGAGATCAGCTGGTGTGGGGCTTGGTAGCAGGGTATTTTTGAGGAAGCTTTTCCAGCTGCAGGATACATGGCCTCTCTGTAGCCCTGCCCAGGACTTTTGACCCATGATCCTCACCTGTTGCTAAAGCCTTTGCTTGAAGATGTTGGTTGGACAGGTTTGGTGGTCTGTTAGAGGTTAAATTGTTGAGTCCTTTAAACTGGATTCTGTATAGTATAGTATTCCCTAGTTGACATTGGCTCAGTTTTTTTAATTATTATTTCATTAACATAATACAAATAAATCAAAATAATATCTTATTTCCTAACGTGATCTGGATCTTAGTAGCCTTATTGACCATTCTAGAATTTATAACACAGATACCTCTCTTTCAATGATCTCTTTCTTCCTTCTTCGAGGAACCAGCATTTGAAAGCATTATTTTTGTAGTATAAGTGATCAGAGAGAAACCAGAGAATGGAAATAGATGTCACACATTCTCACATTTTTTCTGTGTTGGTTATCATATCCAAACTTCCGATAGGTTTGTTAACAAAGGAACTGACATTATTACTGAACCTTTGACAACCAACCAAGTATTTGCTGGTGACTTACTAGAACAATATTTCAGAATGTGTCTGCCCCCAAACCATTGAAACAATCGCCATTAGCTCCTCCTGACTCCCATTGTGCTAAATGCAAGTACCCTTATTTGTCTTCTAGATTGTGTTTTGTGTGTGTGTTCTTATAGTTGAAACTCGTAGTATGAGTATTAAATTTATATTGCTTTTAGAAGCATAATAAAGAATATTGTTATATTCAACTATTAGAAGATTTAAAAAAAATAACAATTTCTTTTTGCTTAATATAATAAAGCAGGGCTACACATACATTATTAACCATTGTCTGATTACAAGGATTCAGTTCAAGATGTATTGCTGATTTTATATATTTGCAGCTATTTTTCCCTCTCTGCTTTTCTATGTTTCTTTTCCAGTTTTTGTTAGTTTTTAAAACCGTTACGTAATCTGCACTAAATGAACACCACATATAAGGAGACAGAATAAAGCAAGAAGAAAAAAAATGTTTATACAGGGAAAATATGTATTTTTCTTTTTTGTTTAACTTAATGAGAGAGTGCAATGATGCATTTCTGCCTCCTTATGGTGTTGTTTAATACTTATTAATCAACTGCACTTCAGGTTAATTCAGAAGACTCCAAAATGGTCGTTCCCATTAATAAGTAGATGCTGCTGGCTTCTCCTATGGCCTTGACTAACAATCTTTCCAAAGATAAGAGCATTCCTTGGAGTCTCTTTTTCTAGTGTAGAACTCAGAAGAATAGAGGAGACCAGCTTTGCAACCTGCATCTGGGTCCTTCTTATCTATCTTTCTCTTGCGATTCCATACTGGGCTTCTCAAAAGGGATTTAATATAATTATCATAGAATACCCTTCTGGGTTAATCCTTCCATGGGCCTTCTCTTTCTCACAGTCAGATAACACTATCTTAAAATAAGGAAATACACACACACACAACAAATCTGGAAATAGTGTGATAGATTTTTAATGGTATAAAAACACATCCCATCTAGTGAAACTTGTTAAAGCCATTGAAACAATTCTTGATCCTAATGAACCTAAATGATTGTTCAAATGTTGATTCCAGAAGATCTGTACCAACTGATGTTTTCATGTGCATCTATGTCATCTGATTTTTTGTATTTAGTTTTGTATTTGGTTTTTTTTGTTTTGTTTTTTTTTACTTTGGGGGAGATTGGGGGAGTTGAGAAGGTGAGTGAGCATCTTGCAGTGGCTTGAGGTCTCTCAAAAATCAGGACAATGGCATGCGATTGACATAGTAAGCAGAAAGACCAGATCTACACTATCATGCTTTGTTACCATCATATTTTTGGCTGCTTGAAGATATTCAGAGGTTTGGAATATCACAGATAGACACAAGGATATAGATTAATGGACAGGGTTCAAATGAGTCAATGTTACCATGGTGATAGGTACATTAGAAATATCTAGTGAAGTAGATGCATAATACATGTTGTTTATCTAGTGTATTAGAGGGCTTTCCCTTCACCCTCTCCCCTGGTTCTTGTCATGCAAACAGAAAGCAGAAGACCAGAAGTCTGAAGTGCAGGCAATGCAATGTTTATTGGTGTTAGTTCCAAGCAAGCATATTCATTGCTCTATATGCCAGCAGGGTCTATTTCCCAGGATTCCGTTCCCAGCTCTGACCCCACAGAGCGTTTACCCCGTTTACTCCATCTCAGCTCTGATGCCACCGAGCCTTGCCTGTGTCCCTGTTTTCCCTCCTCATTCCCATTTCCCCTTTCTTAGCAGGCCCAAATATACCCGAAATGCACACCCTCGGTCCCACCCCTTACAACTTATGGTCATGTTCCATTTTGGAGGGTCATGAGTCTAGGGTCTTTGTCCCACCTCTTTTGTATCCCATGGGATGGGTGGGGAGTGAGGTTGTGCTATGGTCAGGGACAGGCTTTTCTTTGGTCTTTTAGTGTTTTATAACTTCCCCCAAATCTCTCTTTGCCCCTCCCAACTGGTTGCTTGACCTTGCCTTGAGATAGGTGTTGAGGCAGTCTTAAAGTGTTCGCTCCAGTAACACTTTAACTGCTCTTATCTGTTCCCATTATGCTAGGGTTACCATATTTCAACAATCAAAAAAGAGGAGGTGGGAGCCCTGCCCCTGACCCTCCCACTTCCCGCCCCCTGACTGCCCCCCTCAGAACTCCCCCCCCCGCTCCTTATCCCCTGACTGCCCCCTCCTGAGACCCCCCCCCATCCTAACTGCCTCCCTAGGACCCTACCTGTCCCCTGACTGCCCAGAACTTTATCCATACCCCCACCCCCCGACAGACCCCTGGGACTCCCACACCCTGCCCCCTGACAGACCCTCTCCCCAGAACTCCCGACCCATCTAAACCCTCCTGCTCCCTGACCCCTGACTGCTCTGATCCCTCCCCCCACCCCTGCCCCCTGACAGCCCCCCCATAACTCCCAACCCCCCTACTCCTTGTCCCCTGACTGCCCCCTCCTGCGACCCCCCCCATCCTAACTGCCCCCCTAGGACCCTACCCGTCCCCTGACTGCCCAAAACCTTATTCACACCCCCGCCCTGACAGCCTCCCCCAGAACTCCTGACCCATCCAACCCTCCCCCTGCTCCCTGTCTCTTGACTGCCCTCTCCAGAACCCCCCTGCCCCTTCTCTGACCCCCTGGTCCCCTTACCGTGCTGCTCAGAACAGCGTGTCGGGCTCCACGTGGAGCACGACACACTGCCACGCTCTCCCACAGTCCAGTTCCTGCCCTCACAGAGTGCTGCTGAGCGGTGCGCTGGGCAGCAGGGGAGGGGGAGCAGGGGGAGGAGCTCCAGACTGCTGGAGGCCCAATGCGAATGGCCGGCGATCTGCGAATGCGGGGGGGGGGAGAGAGAGAGGAGAGGAGTGATCTGAAGCTGCAGGGAGAGGAGCGGGAAAGCGGAGGAGGGAGCCCCGTGCGAGTGGCTCGATCCGGCTGGCTGCCCTGTCAGCCATGCCGCGCTCTGCATGGGGGCGTGGGGGAAATCCGGACATTTACAAATTCCCCCCGGACGGTATTTTTAAACTCAAAAAGCCAGACATGTCTGGGAGAATCTGGATGAATGGTAACCCTACATTATGCTAACAAATCCATCTGGCCAGGCAGAAGCAACACACACTATGTTTTTGTTCTTTGTTCACACATATTAGTATAAGATGTAAGAGTATCGAAAGGTGAAACCCATAATTCTATCTCAGGCTGACAAACGAGCCTATATACTAACAAGCAAATGATATCTGCAGTTAAGAGTGCAGTGAGGAGCCAGGTTAGACTTGGTGGTGACATCTGGTGCTTCTGATGTTGAGGTAGGGAAAGGGACCAGAATGAATTTAAAGCAGTGCAGCAGAACAGATGTGACAGATGCTGGGTCAAAATGGGTGTGTGCCCATATGCTGATTTGGGGTGAGATCCAAGGGGATTTCTGTAACATGGAAGAAATTGGAAGCTGTTTGAAACTCATTGCTTCTGAACGCGAAAATGGTGGAGGGGAGATTTGTCATGTTCTTGCCATTCGTAACTTCAGGTGAGAGGAATTCTTTGATATTTACCTGCAGTAAATTACACTGTACTGTGGTTGATGAGATCTATGTCTTCATCACAAATGGATGTATTTGTTCTGTAGTATTGCCTGGTTCTGATGTATCCAAAAATTCTTCTTGAATTGTCTTTGGTGAGGGTGGGTGTTCATGGGAGAACTTTTTGCTGAGGTAAAGATTACCTTATTTGACATCTCCCACATTTCATGTGCACAATTAGTTGAGGGCCAAAATCTGAGCTGATTTACACCTTACAGCCAGGATGTATGACGTAAAAGTGACAGTAAGAATGGTCATACTGGTTCAGACCGATGGTCCATCTGGCCCAGTATCCTGTCTTTCAACAGTGGCCAATGCCAGATGCTTCCGAGGGAATGAACAGAACAGGTCGTCATCAGGTGTTACATCGCCCATCACCCATTGCCAGCTTTTGGCAAAGAGAGGATAAGGACACTTCAGAGCACGGTTTTGCAAGTCAAGGCAGAACAGGGACTTAAAAATCAATATATTTATTTTAAAGGCTATTCTATTTTAATAAATATGTCTATTTACATTTTATATGGTGTACATTGAGTATTGTAAATATGATCTAACTTAAATTAACTAAGGGGAGTTGAAACTGCATTCCGATGTCATTTTGCACAGTCTCTCAGTAGACACATCTATTTTGCATTCCTCTGATCATTATAACTGAGTTTTAATGTAGTACATGTATATTATCATGCGCCTGTTCTGTTAATTTTAAACCTGTTTCTGTTGAAAGGTCTTAGTGTCAGGTTTATTGTTGGAGCTATTAAGGATGTCCTACCAAATCCTACTACTTAGATACTTCTCCTGTCAGAATGAAAACCAGATACATAGCTTTGATTTAGAAACACTAAGAATAGGCTTAATCCAAGCCTGAAAGCTATAATCCAAAGTGATACAGAAGACATAATGGACAAAATGAACAGCTTACTGGCACCTGATCTGACAGGAGAAGACCCAGGAATAGACACACAGCATATTTCAAAGACTTTAAATTAAAACAAGTGACTGCACCCATCCAATTGTTAAGGCTGTAACCATCAGAATTTTATATCCCAGAGTGCCTTTTTTTCATTGTTCATCTTTGAGGTTTTGCTAAACCTTAATTCTATGTTAATCTAGGGGCTCAATGATTGAGCTGCTGAAAGTAACAAATCTCATGAGTTGTTTCTGTAGCTTGCTTCAAGTGGAGGGAGAATGAACAGAAATTACCTATAACAAAACAGTGATTGTTCACAAAATAGTTTCTTGTAACTGTGTGTTCTTTCATGAGCAATATGTTGGTCTAGAAGTTGTTGATATTGGGGGTGGGGGGGAACAGTGGATCCGAGCAACCCTTAACAGATCATTCTGGAGAGCATTACATAGAATCCTACCTGCTGCCAAGGCTCAAATTTTGTTCAGAATGAGCGAGAAGATTGCTGCCTCCCAAAAGTTCCAGCCATACAGCAGTTTAGAGGGGTAACAGTAAGATAGGCTCCACATTTAATATACTCCATTGAAATGAATACATGTACTTCACACCTTTCTGTTCTTTCAGGAGTCCTGTGAATATTCAATAATAAGGTTTCCCCGTGTAAGGTTACATATCAACTTTGGCCATAAGAGCTAGAAACTTGAATTTGTTTTTTAATAAAGAGTTAAATGCTGTAGAAACCAATGGGTAAAACCTCTGCTTATCATTGGCAAGTCCTCAATATTTGTGGATGAGGCTTAAGTATATGAGAACATTTTTTTAAATAATGTTGATCAACAGTACATGATACTGAAGTAACATGCCAAACCTTTGCTCTATACTTTATGATGATTAAGTAAAAAGGCTCTGGGGTGCATGCTGATCTCTCCCGCAGACACTGCCCCCGCCAGCTCTCTTTGGTCGAGCTGGTGCTCAGGGCGGGGACAGCGCGCAGAGCCCCGTGCCCCCCCCCCCAGGAGCCAGACCTGCTGGCTGCTTCCCGGGCACAGCACGGTGCCCCAGGACAGGTAGGGACTAGCCTGCCTTGGCTCTGCAGTGCTGCCAACCGGACTTTTAATGGCCCGGTTGGCATGCTGACCGGAGCCGCGAGAGTCCCTTTTCGACTGGGTGTTCTGGTCGAAAATCAGGCACCTCATCACCCTAATTGGTACACAGGTGGAATCGCTATTAACAAGATTTATGCTGCACAATGGCTGCAGATAATATCCCATAGTATAAATTTAAATTGTTAAATGCACAATGTTAGGATTATTGTGGCTAGGATGTGCCAAACTCAATGTGATGCAGAATCATTTAAAATTTGGATATTTAGAGATAAATTAAAAATAAATAAAAAACAAGTAGTCATCATATACTAATGGAGTAAATAAACTGTGCACGTGAGTTTGTGCAAATGAAAAGGTTGCCCTATATTCTAAGTTTATGGTAGCCTTGCAAAATGAGGTTTGAAGGAAGCAAACTATATGTCTAACAGCATTTCCAAAATGTATAATAACTGACCATCCCTTTGGGAAAATAAAATAAATATGCCCTCCAGAAATTCTGCTGCGGCTTACCCATCTTCATTTAAATGTCTGCATTCACTGGCTAATCATTCACACCCAGTTTGGGGTCTGTGCCTCACATTTTGGCATATGCTGTATTATGGAGAGATGAAGTGTTCCACTGTGAAGCCCTTCATTAATGCAAATATGTTAAGGTTTCTTGCAGCAAATCAAATTTGGCAGGTTGCAGAAACATAGTATCATCATAGGGTCATCAACTCTTTTATTTGCTTTGATCCATTGCTGGAAGAGCCCAGATTTCTTAGCCTTACAGGCACAATGCAAAGTCCATCTTTTCTCACAGGCTTTGTGGTAGGCTGGAGTTCAGAGGAGGAGAGGCTGGAGGTTGAAGGATGATTTCAATGGAGGTCTCATGGTATGGTTAGGTAGATTCATTTCTTTGTCCAGCTATATTGAAAGGACAGGAGACATTTTGACATGGGTTTAATCAGGCTGCAACTTTATTATTAGATGTTTGGGACTACCCAGCAGATAAGTTACAGTGCAGGTAACCCCATGTTTAGTCTATAATGACCCCGGGGGGAAGGTCAGCTCCCCCTCTTTTTCTATCCAAGTTCCCACAGCCAATCCATCACTGGGATCTTACCATTCTCTCCCTCCCCCCATAGGAGGATTAAGGCAGGATATAAGAAATGGAGGTTGGCTCCCTGCTATACCAATTATAGGAGTCTCCAACTCTCATCCCCCTCTCTGTTCATTCCTTTAACAAACACCTCCTTTTAAAGTCTTTTTCCAAGCCATTTATCTGGTCACTGTATACTTTTCCTATGGAGTACCTGCAGTTGACATCTACCCTACACTTATATAATGAGTGACAAAAGCCCTTTCTGAACCCACTGTGGGGAAGGTGAAACCCCCCCAACTGCACCCAAGCCAATCTGCTGGTAAGGAAAAATTCCTTCCCAGCCTCCCTAAAAAGGACGCATCCAGTGTAATGCCCACAGCAGGTTTTGGCCAAACCTGATATTTCACGACAAAAAGGAGAGGGAAGGTGGGTGCTACCTCAGCCTGCTCCATGTAAAAGGGGACTTCAGACACAGGGTTGCCCTTTAAAGTCCTTCATTCCCAGTGGATGAGTGAGCAACCACGCTGACCCCTCCTTCCCTTTTGCAGCAGTTTTCCTCTCTCTCTCGCCTCCCCCCCCCTTCCACCCCAGCCATAAAGCACTGTTCCCTTCATCCGGCCTGCCAGACAAATCACACACACCCCCATGCTTGAAGGTGCTGTGCAGTCATTGTGGGAAAGTCTATTAATTTGATAGTTTGTAATAGGGAAACTTGATTAACTAAAGTATGGTATTGACAATTTTAGATTTCAGTGTTCTAAATTTCAGAAGGCACTTACATCCCTAGATGGATAAGTATAAGTAGGGGCATTGCCAGCAGATCGAGGGAAGTGATCATTCCCCTCTATTCGACATTGTTGAGGCATCATCTGGAGTCCTGTGTCCAGTTTTGGGTCACACACTACAGGAAGGATGTGGAGAAATTGGAAAGAGTCCAGCGGAGGGCAACAAAAATGATTGGGGGGCTGGAGCACATGACTTATGAGGAGAGGCTGAGGGAACTGGGATTGTTTAGTCTGCAGAAGAGAAGAATGAGGGGGGAGTTGATAGCTGCTTTCAACTACCTGAAAGGGGGCTCCAAAGAGGATGGATCTAGACTGTTCTCAGTGGTAGCAGATAACAGAACAAGGAGTAATGGTCTCAAGTTGCAGTGGGGGAGGTTTAGGTTGGATATTAGGAAAAACTTTTTCACTAGGAGGGTGGTGAAGCACTGGAATGGGTTCCCTACGGAGGTGGTGGAATCTCCTTCCTTAGAGGTTTTTAAGGTCAGGCTTGAGAAAGCCCTGGCTGAGATGATTTAGTTGGGGATTGGTCCTGTTTTGTGCAGGGGGTTGGACTAGATGACCTCCTGAGGTCCCTTCCAACCCTGATATTCTATGATTCTATGGATACCAAGTGAATTTTAAAAAAAGTTTTCCTTTTTGAGCAATATTTTTCTGCTGTCTCACTTTGGCTGGGATCTCTCCGCTCAATAGCGGGGACATTGCAGTTTACTAGAACTGATGTTTTTTTCCTTTTGTGTAAACGCTGAGGGAGCCTATTCTCACTTCAGTCTTCCAAAGATACAACTTCCATTAATTCCAATGGAAGGAAGATTAAGAGAGTTAGATGACCAATTAAAACACACAGTGTAAGTAGGGCAAATCAATTAAAGATGCCATATACTACAGCCCTTTTATGCTATATATCATCTGAGGAAGTTTGGATTACTTCTTGAAAGCTCAGGTGTTACTTATCAGTTGTATCTATATTTATCACAAAAAATAGAGAAAGACACAAAACACACACATGCCAAGGAGCCAGGGATAGCCTGGTATTTACCTGAGGTGGTTTTTCAAAGGCAAAATCATGTTTTTTACTGCCTCATGAAAAACTATTTAGTCCCACTTTAAGGCATTTTCTGTTTTTAAAATGGTTTCATTAATGCACACCATATTACACCTAGTTTTAGTTACATACTCATATTGTGGTTACATAAGGCAGTAAATTCATAGATTAATTTAGGGTTATACTAATAAAAAGTAAAACTGCAATGGGCTAGTGTGTGTGTATATATATATATATATATATCATTATAATACAGAACATCAGAAAGTCTGTACATCTTGGTTCAGTATTTTCTAAAGGAAGTTATATGTCTTGACTCATTTCAATTTTCAGTATTATATAAACAAAAGTAAAAAACATTTGATGATATTAAAATGACAATAATGCAGAATTGTAGGCTAAAAGAATTAAGCAATCAGAATCATCAGAGTTGCGGGTTCATTTGGTCATGCAGCATTCTGAAGTAGAAGACATACTTTGATGTACTGGATAGACAATGCCTATTCCTCAGTTTTCAATGGACGTATCCAAAGTTTGAAATTATTCGTTCTATGCTTTCTGAACCTGCAATTATTTTTCTGAGTTTCATGGTTTAAACTGGGTTTAAACAGGTATTTACCAACACCCTGTCATAAAGTAGTTTTTCCCAGGAAATTGCCAATCCTGCAACGATCACCATCCAAGCTTGAATGAGCTTCATGAAAATATTCCCCATAATTTATAAATTGTAACGTCATCCTATATATGGTTGGCAAGCCTTCTGACTGATGTATAGTGGTGAGGCTTTCATTTTTGTAGTATATTTTAGAACAAGAAAACATTAATTTCCAAGAAGCCTAACCCTCAGATGATATACAATATAAAATTACTATAACATGCCCTGTCTTTTTAACTGTCTTGACCTTGCTGATCTGTATGTGCCAGGTGTTCAACTGACTACAGCCTCTCAGAGCAGAGCAAAAAGTAATTTGGCCAGACTTCTAGAGTCTCCCAAATTGTAACAATGTTCCATTACTTTGTTCCTAGATAGCCTAATGGTACAGTTCTACAGAAGTAAGGCCATGACTTTAGGGAACTTATTATTCATCTTTGGCACTTATGGTTTCCAAGCAGTGCCAAAGTTATCTTGAAAGCTCATTTATAGACTATTTCATTTTATAATCAGTGCTCTCTATAATTAAATGCAAAGTCATGTAATTTATTAATAGAGGAGAGAATTTCATTAAGATTCCTGATTAGGACAAGAGCACTAACAGAACTCTAAAGGTTAGAGAAATTTAGTTCCTGCTTAAGGTAAATTAAATACAAAACCACATTTAAATAAAGTGGAGAGTCTTGCTTAAATTGTCAAAAGCCAGGAAATTTTAAAATTTAATTTGATATTCTCTCTTACTGAAACAACTCCGTCCACCCAAATGAATAAAATTAAAATATAGCTGAGTGAATCAATAGTTTCAAATATCTTGTCTTTTCTTTGGTTCATAAGGATCATTAACATGGGCCTCTAGGTCTACTTTTCAAATGTGACAAGTTGTTTTGGGTACCTCAGCTTTTAGTCTCCAAATTTAAATATAATAAAGAGGCCTGATTGAGAAGGTGACTGTTTAGCATTTCTGAAAATCAGGACACTTTAAGGTGTCCCAGGTGAAGGAAGTGGTGTGGGTTAGGCTTGGACCCACAAATCGAGACGCCTGGAATTGCTAGTCACTTTTAGGAAGTTATAAAGCACATAGGGTGAGTTTTGCTATTGACTACAATAGAGACAGGATTTCATCCATATTATTTACCAAGAAAATATAAAGTCTCCTTTTACTCTGAATAAACATTCTGTTTTATGACCCTGATTCAGTAAAGCATTTAATGACATGCTAAAATACATTGCTGAATTGGGGCCATAAAGCAAGTTTATTCATATTTATTTAACCATGACTTTAAAATATTTATTTTTATCACACACATATTGTATTTCAGAATGCACAATATGTCCCCAGTTCACTAAGGTGCATAGGCATGGGACTAATTTTAACCAAGTGCTTAAGTAACTTGCTGAATTAGGGCCTAAATTATTTGACAACAAGCAATTAATTCCCAAATATATCAGCTGCTTCATTTGAAAACTCTAAATAATATTTTATTTAAACCAATCAGAACCTGATCCTGTTGATTGGAATCAATATGAGCTTTTGCCATTTATTTCATAAATAACGGGATTGGGCCTTGCCTGACCAATACTATGAGCTAAAAGTAACCCTCCAATATATGTGCTTTTTAAGCATATCTACTACATTCTTCTGTATTGCAGCAGTGAAATATATATATAATAAATATATATCTATCAGGGGTTCTCAAACTGGGGGGCACAAGGTTATTATATGGGGGGTCGTGAACTGTTAGGCTCCACCCAGAGTTGACGAGAGGGGGGGAGCCGGTACAAATTACCGGGGCCCAGCGGTCCGGAAGGAGGCCTGGGACCCAGTTTCCCCAGCTGTTTAGGTGGTCCACCCTTGCCATGGGGCCCGAAAAAAATTTTTCACCGGGGCCCAAACCCGCTCTCGGTGGCCCTGGCTTCACCCCAAACCGCGCTTTACCTCCAGTATTTATAATTGTATTAAATATATTTAAAAGTGTTTTTAATTTATAAGGGAGGGTCACATTCAGAGGCTTGCTATGTGAAAGGGGTTACCAGTACAGAAGTTTGAGAACCACTGATATATATCCTCAATTTTAGAGAAAATTCTTTAAGATATTTTAAGTTTTAAGAGTGGAAAACAAAAATATATGATGTTCACAAATGTAACTTCTGCAATACAGATTATATGTATATATGTGTGTTTGTTTATTTGTATATACATATTTGTATAAATTCTGATTATAAGACTTGTATGTAAGATCAGTATTAGCAATACATTTATTGAGCTGAATTGTTAGTCTTACATGAGTTAGTTCCACTGAAATAAAATTTGACTTATTATGCATCTCAGTGACCTTACAACACACACACACAGATTGCTCAGGGCACATAATGACAATTTTTTTAAAATATGCAATAGAATAAAACAGTGAGAGAATTCTCTGATGAAGTAATTCCATATACCAGCAGAGAATTTTGGCCAAAACTTCTTCCAAGTATATATTACTTATACCAAATGTAATTCCAGACCAAGACTTTCTGATGTGTTATAAACCCCTGAGAATAGGGAATTATAATGGAAAAGTGTCACTCTGCCCTCACCCTCTTTCTCACAATGTACTAGTGTAACGCTGTGAGTCAAGAGTGCTACTGCAGGGTTATAGAAACAATGCCATTTATAATTAAATAGTCTTGTACAATTGCATCAGCTTTCACATCTGATTTTTCCATTACATTCTGAGTAACTGTGGGCTTCCTCCTGCTCCATATTCTATTATGCCCTTGCCAGCCCACAGTTTCACTGATGTTTGGATTTTGTTCCAGTGCTAAGAACTGAAAAACAACTAAATGACATCATATAACAGTGTTTACTTAGAAGATACCATATAATTTTTACAAACTTTTCTTTTGGCAGTCCAGTAAGCCATTTTAAAGTTGTTATATTTCATTCTTTCTTTCCTTTTTTATTATTAGGGGAAATAATTTCAAGCTAATAAAACCAGTCTGATCATACTGTGAAAATCATTACACTACTCAAAAATTCATGACAATCTTTAATTAATTTAAGACAAAAAATACCTCTTCTAGGTATACTCTACAGGGACGTGTTTCTTTATGCTGCTTCTGCCTATAGTACTTTGTTTTCCAAGAAAAATATTTAGTTAGAGATATTACTATTAGGACTGAATCCTGTAAAGACTTACTATTGTCATGGAAGTTCTACTAATTTAGTAAGGGGCTGTAGGATGAGCCCTTAGTCAGAAAAGACGCTATCCTATGAGATGCTCAGGACTTTTGACTCTAATTGATGTTAACAGAAATTGGAGGGGTTCGGCACCTTAGACAATCGCAGGTTTAGTTAACATTGGCTTTAGTCTGAGTGGTTACACTGAACTTCACTATGCAAAGCTCTACAAAATATAAAAAATATTATCGTTTGACAGTTGTTGCAGACTTAACACTTTGGAATATGATTACTGGCAGTGGCATTTTAGGTGATTGACATGTTGATTGATGTGTTGATTGGAAATGTTCAAGTGGAAAATGTTATAGTTCCTCATTCTAAACTGGGTCTTGTTTTAAGAGTTGTCAAGGCTTTGCACAAGCTGCATGAGATATGAGACTGTCTTGCATCTTCTTCTAGGGTGACCAGATCACTGACAGGAAATATCGGGACGCGGTGGGGGAGAGTGGCTCAGGGCCGCGCGAGTGGCCACGTAAAGTTTATCGGCTGGGGGGGGGGGACCCTGGCCGGCTCCTCGCCCTGCCCTGGAGGGGGGTAGGGTCTCCGCCCTGCGCCAGCATGTCTCACCAGCCGCCGCAGGCCAGTAAGGAGCTGAGTCCCCCCTGCTCCCTCGTCCTGGCTCCTCAGCTGAGCGGCATTCCTCCTCCCTCCAGGCTTGCAGCTGGAATGCCGGCACAAGCCTGGAGGGAGGGGGTGGTGGCCGGCTTCCAGTTCCTGGAGCTGGTGAGTAGGGGCACCGGGCGGGCAAGGGGCGTGGCAAGGGGGCTGCTCCCCCAGGAGGGCGCCGGGGGTCTCAGCTGAGGAGCCAGGACGAGGGGGGAGGGGTGGATGCTACCCTTCTACAGGGGCGAGGAGCCGGCCGGGGTCTACCCCGAGCCGATAAACTTTACATGGCCACTCGTGCGGCCCCGAGCCACTCTCCCCTGCTGGGGTCCAGAGCCCCCCCGTCGCCCTCCTGGGGGAGCAGCCCCCTTGCCAGCCCCCCTGCCCGCCCGGTTCCCCTACTCACCAGCTCCAGGAACTGGAAGCCAGCCACCACCCCCTCCCTCCAGGCTTGCCGCCATTACAGCAACAAGCCTGGGAGGGAGGAGGAATGCCACATGCTTGGGGAAGAGGCGGGGCCAGGGTGGGGATTTGGGGAGGGAGCCAATGGAGGAAGAAGGAAGTGGAGCCGGGGGGGGGGGGCGAGAGCCCTCCAGGGAGGGCAAAATTGCTTGTTTGTCCAGTGTCCCGACCACACATCGGTTGGGACGCAGGACAAACAAGCAAATATCAGGACAGTCCCGATAAAATCGGGACGTCTGGTCACCCTAATTCAGAGCCATTTCACAACAGCTGTAAAGTTTCCACAAAGCTGAAAAATGTCCCAACCTTCACACTTGGGTCATAAGAAGCTTAGGTCTTGTAGTAGCTTTACTGATTATGAAATAGTTCACCCTCCTTTTACACGAAGAGGAAGCTAAGTAGTGCCCTAAAAAGTTAGATTTTTCGTTAAATTATATTGCTACTTGCTTTCTACTCACGTGAGTGCAAAAACAATAAGAAACAGAGAGGCATTTCAATACCATACTATTTTTCTCAGTAATAACCTTTACACAAAGTACATTCAAGTCAAGCTCGATATAGATGGGGATATGAAAAACTTCTATGTATTATTGAGGGAATCAGGGACTATATGGGCTACCTGCCCTTACTGTGAAGCTTGCCACCTCTTGCATGTTTTTATTTATTGACAAAGGAGTTTAAAATTATGATGCAAAGAACCACTAGAAATAGTGATGTGCTGCCACAATTTTAACAAAGGGCTTCCTCAAAGATTTTGTGCCTCAGTTTGTGATTAGATGTGTGAAAGATTCCTTGGTTAAAACACTCTCACCAACATGACCCCCCCAAATTGAACCATCCCCTCCCCTACGCCCAGTGATTTCCCCTCCTCAGGACTTCATGGAAGCTCCTATCAATGGCCATATACCTGATGGGTGTCCTGCAGTCTTGTCTGGAAATGGTGGTTGTTCGTTTCAAATCACCATGTGTGGGGATTGGATAGGAATGGATCCCCTTTGGTTCCTGAGGTGGATGGGTTTCTCTTCATTTGTGCTAAGGGGTTTGGTGGAAGACTAGGTCTCCTCTATCTGGAGGCGGAAGAACAGGTGGGATGGAAAGTCGGGGGAGGGGTACGCCAAACATTCCTGCAAGCCCCTGCTCTTGTACTAGCTCTAAAATCTCTGGGCTGGAGATAGTGCTGATGGAGGACAGTAACAGTTAGCAGCTATAGGACTCCTTCTTAATGTAGTAGCTGCTTGCGCCTATATATCTTAAGTACCTATCTGACCTCTGATATTATGGCATCTGAGTACCTCACAATCTTTATTTTTAATCATAGGATCATAGAAATGTGAGGCTGGAAGGGACCTCAAGAAGTCATCTAGTCTGGTCCCCTGCACTGAGGCCAGGACCAAATATACCTAGACCATGCCTTACAGGTGTTTAATGTATTTCTCTTCACAACACTCCTGTGAGGTAGAGAGATATTATTATCGCCATTCTGCAGATGGGGAACTGAGACAGAGATAGATTAAAGGGATGTTTACACTTTGAGCTGGAGGTGTAAATTCCAGCTCGAGGAGACATACCCTCACTAACTTAGTCAGAGCTCATGCGCTAAAAATAGAGTGTAGCCACATCAACGGGAGAGGCTAGCTGCCCCAAGTAGGTACCTGTCTAAGGTACTAGTCATGTACTCAGGGTGCTCAGCCCCTGCGGCTGTTCACACTGCTGAAGCTACACTGTACTTTTAGCACACTAGGGCAATCAGTGCTGGAGCTGGAGTGCCTCCTGCAGCTGGAATTTACACTGCCAGCGCAAAGTGTAAACATAACCGAAGTGATTTGCCCAAGGTCACAGAGAAATTGAACCAGAGTTTTATATGGTCACACTTCCTCTCTTCCTGCACTTCCTGCCTTCTTGGTGCAACTGGCAAGAGTGTGCAGGAACTACAATGGGGTGTCCCCCATATATTCCTATCTGCACTTGTGTAGGATGCAGGAAGGAAGCAATGGATGCACTGTGCAACTGCCTGAGAGAGCAGCAGCCAGCTCAGTTCCATAATCAGACATAGTTGAACATTATATTGGCTTTAGTATTTTGGGCAGACCTGTGAAAAAATGCTTTGCCCTCTCCCCAGAAATAATTATTTCCTGCCCACCATTATCATACAGGACTATACACAGGACTGGGCTAAGAATTTCAGGGAGAGGAAATGATTCTGTGGAGAACATAACTGGTCTTTTCATATAAAAAGTGTGATGTGTGGGGATCATTAGGTCTCTTTCCCCACCTGCTACAGAAGTGGAGCTTAGCTCTTGTTCTTTTGAACCCAACTGAATCAAGTAACAGGAGCAGTTTGTTTTCAAGGCTACTCTGTAAGGAAAGGGGAGAGAAACTTCCAGATATTTTTTTTTCTTTTTCTTTAAATAAAAACTGTGATTAGTCAAAGGTCAGTTAACAAGGGGCTGGCAAAAACCCTGTGGTGCCACCTCAGCTTACCAGTGCTTTGAAAATTGGTGAGAATCCCAAACGTGTGATAATGATAAACAACAGTGTACTTTGTCGGAAGAAGGTGTCTGGCAGATGCTGCAGGGATCAGACATGTTTTCATTAACATCTTCATTACTGACCCGGAAGAGGGAGCAAACAGTGTGCTAATGAGATTCACAAATAATGCTAAAGTTGCTGGAAAGTGTTGCAAACACCAGCAAGAACAGTGAAATATTAAAAAGGGTCCAAGAGTGATTTGGAATTTGGGGATCCAACTTGCTGTCCTTGTCCAGGCAAAACTCCTACTTAGTGGAAGTTTTTCAGAGTAAATGCAGCAAAAAACAGGCACATAGGTAGGATGTAATAGAATTAGTTCTAGCTTGTAATAATGCTATTATCTTTGAGGGAAAATAATCTGAAACCATAATATTTAATAATAGGGAAAAACAACCCTGGAAAGTAGCACTAAGGAAAGAGAACTAGGAAGTGACAGTGAACAGCAAGCTAGACGTGAGTTTTCAATGCAAGATAGTGGGGAAGGGAGGGGTGGGAAAACATGATTTGTGGCTGAGTACGTGCAAGGTGTGATATCATAGAGCTGAGAATTGATAATCATCTCCATGTAATTCTGTTGAGTCCACACCTGTTAATGCTGCATAAAATTCTAGGCACTTTGATACAAGAAGAATGTACAAGCTGGAATGAATTCAGTGAAGAGCAACAATAGTGATTGAGGGGCTGGAGGCATTGATTTCTAAAGAAAAGTTAAAAGAACTAAGTGGATGAAATTCACCCCTCTAGCTCAGGGGAAAGCAAATTGCATTTCCTGACATGAGCCTGGGCCACAGAACCTCAGGATATGTCTACATTAGAAGCATGACAGTGGCACAACTGCAGCACTATAGCTATGCCACGGGCAGCATTGTAGTGAAGAAGGGTTTTTTTCCCATCACTGTGGTAAATCCACTTATCTGAGATGCCATAGCTAGGTCAATGGATTAATTCTTCTCTCAACTTCGCTGTGTCTACAGTGGGGGTTAGAGCAACTGAACTAGGGTGACCAGATGTCCTGATTTTATAGGGACATTCCCAATTTTGTTTTTTTTTTCTTATATAGGCACCTATTACCCCCCACCCCCTGTCCCGATTTTTCACATTTGCTGTCTGGTGACCCTAAACTGAACTGTCGCACCAGGCATGACATTTTTCAGAGCCCTGAGCCATGTACCTCAGGCGTCCTAAGTTTTAGGTGTAGAGCAGATCTTAGTGGGGATTCATCCCCAGGGAGAGCAGGACGTAGTTCTACCACTGCTGTACATCAGAAGGTCTTCCCGAGTCTAGTAACATAAGTTTCTGCTGTATTCTCCACAGGAGCCCTGTTAGTAAAGGCTGCAGGGGGATTTGATGGATCAGCACTTCTGCAGGTTGACCTTACCTGCTATGCCTTTCCCCTCCAATCAGCCTCACTCATTTTGGTGCTAATTCTAGTAGCTGGGAGTATGTGTGAGGGTTTTACACCACTGGCACCTCACTCAATGGACTTTCCACTGCCAGGAATCTGGCAACCTAGTTTATGATGGTATAAACCAAGGGTAAATTTGGTCTAATATGAATGTCCTGACTAATGGATAACTGATCACGATGTTATAACTATGCACAGCTATTTGGAGGCTCTAAATACCAAGGACAGAGAGGGAGTGTATACACTGGTGTAACTTGCACTTAAGAAAAGAGAGATTCAAGCTGAAGGTGGTGGTGGTGGGGGGGGGGGCGACTTCCTGACAGTGAGATCTATTGTATTGTCTCCATGGGAACTAATGGAATCCCCAATATTTGTGGCATTTGAAATTAAACTGCACAAAACACTTGAAAGTGTCCCATAAGGACCATATTCCACTACCATGAGGATTGATCTAAATCACCTAATAAGTCTTTTTTATTGCTAATTTCTATTATTTTATGGTCTGGTGAAAGATATCCTTTTGTAACTCTCCATGTATTTTTTAACAGAACTTGAGCCTGAGGGCCCACTGAACTCTCACTTGAAAATCTCCTCCTTCATGAATAAAAAACACGGAAAATGCTTGTAGTGCTCATTATAACTGAAAAATGCAAAATGACACACAGTGACAAGGGGTTTTTGGTTGATTGGTTTGGGGTTTTTTATATGTAGATACATTTTGAGTACTTACATGAAATGGAAGTTTTGGCATGCCTGGAGATACTTCACAACATCATTTAAAGTACCCACTTGACTATCGTCTTAATAAAACTGATAGAGTATCTTGCTCTTTTTTATTAATAAGGCTATTTAGCATAAGTAGAAGTATAATTAGACTGTATCAGGCTACAAAGATATTGGTTTGCATTAATCTAGTTCCTTTTATCTTTTACACCTGTTACACCCCTCTGCTTCCCTTTCTTTTGGAGTATAGGTGTGTTTTGAAGGTGGTCCTGTCTCTTGTCAGCTCACTGCTCTGTTTTGGAGCTGTTAGTCACTTTAAGTACGAATAATGTAGATAAGTCACTGATTCTCTTTGTTAGCTCCCTGGCTAAGCTCCCCAGATTTCACTCAAACGTCCACAAAGACTTTGGGGCTGCAACAGCTTTTCTTTCACTACCCAAAAGGCCTTCCCTATTCTAGATTGAAGTAAGTCTCCATGGGTGCAGAACTGTGCCCTGGTCTTTTGGGTGCAGACTTCCCAGCTCAGGGTTAGAGTCCAAAAGATTACTTACTTAATAAAAGCATTTTGAAGATTTGCTATTTCCCACCGCCCCCCTGTAAGGCAGGTGAGGAGAATGAGAGAGCCATGTGTATTATTTTTTATAAATTTCATATGCCCCTCAGGTGATCTGTTTGATGTTAACCTGCTGGTCTGCCAGGAGTTTAATCAAAGGAGACTGTTAAGTGCAAACCTTCAGGCAATGAAACAATGATAGAGACAAAAAATGCTGGAGGAAGCAATGGAAAAGCTGTTTATTATGGAATATCCCTGTCTGGCTCCATCCATAGTTTCCTCTTCCCAAGACTGAGTCTAGGATCAAAGGGAATCCTAAACCTAAAAAAAAATGCTAGCCTTGAGGAGGAAGAGAGAGGAGTGGGTTGTCACCAGACCAATACTGACACCAAAACAGATAGACACAGAGAGACAGTGGACAGGCTGGATCTTCCAACTCAGAAATGGGAATAAGCAGGACCTCCCTGAGCTGTGGATAGATAGGTTAAGCTTCGGTAAGGAAGTATACATCTAGGCCTTTTATTTTTTTAACCTATTTTCATAAATGATGTGTACCTTTTAGGAATAAATAAATAATGCTTTGTTCTGAAGCCCCTGTTCCCATGCCACTGCCAAATTATGCTGTCATAGGCTTCCTATGGGAAAACACTTACCAGTGCCAGACTTGAGTTAGTCCTGTGTCATTTTTTTGCCTCTGTCTTCACGCACAAGGTCAGCTCCCAGATTGCTGCACTGGCAGTACAGCATGGGGAGAAGGTGACCAACCCTCTGTGGAGAAAGAAGTGGTTCGGGACTATTTAGAAAAACTGGACGTGCACAAGTCCATGGGGCCGGATGCGCTGCATCCAAGGGTGCTAAAGGAGTTGGCGGGTGAGATTGCAGAGCCATTAGCCATTATTTTTGAAAACTCATGGCGATCGGGGGAGGTCCCAGATGACTGGAAAAAGGCTAATGTAGTGCCCATCTTTAAAAAAGGGAAGGAGGAGGATCCGGGGAACTACAGGCCAGTCAGCCTCACCTCAGTCCCTGGAAAAATCATGGAGCAGGTCCTCAAGGAATCAATTATGAAACATTTAGAGGAGAGGAAAGTGATCAGGAACAGTCAGCATGGATTCACCAAGGGCAAGTCATGCCTGACTAACCTAATTGCCTTCTATGATGAGATAACTGGCTCTGTGGATGAGGGGAAAGCAGTGGATGTGTTATTCCTTGACTTTAGCAAAGCTTTTGATACGGTCTCCCACAGTATTCTTGCCGCCAAGTTAAAGAAGTATGGGCTGGATGAATGGACTGTAAGGTGGATAGAAAGCTGGCTAGATCGTCGGGCTCAACGGGTAGTGATCAATGGCTCCATGTCTAGTTGGAAGCCGGTTTCAAGCGGAGTGCCCCAAGGGTCGGTCCTGGGGCCGGTTTTGTTTAATATCTTTATTAATGATTTGGAGGATGGTGTGGACTGCACTCTCAGCAAGTTTGCAGATGACACTAAACTAGGAGGCGTGGTAGATACACTAGAGGGTAGGGATCGGATACAGAGGGACCTAGACAAATTAGAGGATTGGGCCGAAAAAAACCTGATGAGGTTCAACAAGGACAAGTGCCGAGTCCTGCACTTAGGACGGAAGAATCCCATGCACTGCTACAGACTAGGGACCGAATGGCTAAGTAGCAGTTCTGCAGAAAAGGACCTAGGGGTCACAGTGGACGAGAAGCTGGATATGAGTCAACAGTGTGCTCTTGTTGCCAGGAAGGTGGAATCATAGAATCATAGAATATCAGAGTTGGAAGGGACCTCAAGAGGTCATCTAGTCCAACCCCCTGCTCAAAGCAGGACCAATTCCCAGCTAAATCATCCCAGCCAGGGCTTTGTCAAGCCGGGCCTTAAAAACCTCCAAGGAAGGAGACTCCACCACCTCCCTAGGTAACGCATTCCAGTGTTTCACCACCCTCCTAGTGAAATAGTTTTTCCTGATATCCAACCTGGACTTCCCCCACCGCAACTTGAGACCATTGCTCCTTGTTCTGTCATCTGCCACCACTGAGAACAGCCGAGCTCCATCCTCTTTGGAACCCCCCTTCAGGTAGTTGAAGGCTGCTATCAAATCCCCCCTCATTCTTCTCTTCTGGAGACTAAACAATCCCAGTTCTCTCAGCCTCTCCTCATAAGTCATGTGCTCCAGACCCCTAATCATTTTTGTTGCCCTCCGCTGGACTCTTTCCAATTTTTCCACATCCTTCTTGTAGTGTGGGGCCCAAAACTGGACACAGTATTCCAGATGAGGCCTCACCAATGTCGAATAAGAGTCTCCTTCCTTGGAGGTTTTTAAGGCCCGGCTTGACAAAGCCCTGGCTGGGATGATTTAGCTGGGAATTGGTCCTGCTTTGAGCAGGGGGTTGGACTAGATGACCTCTTGAGGTCCCTTTCAACTCTGATATTCTATGATTCTATGATTAACACAGTTGAGAATCAGGGTGGTACTGCAGCACAGAGAAACAGTCTGCTCGTGGTTGGATCACGTGGTTCCACCCAAACTGAGGTGCAGGGAGCCAGGCCTGTCACCTAAGTGGTACTCAGAGACACCAAAAGGGATCTAAGGTGCAGTTCACCTTGTACCCATTAAAGTAGGAAAGTATTATTTTAGAGGTGGGAAAGCTGAGGCTGGGAAGTTAAACCTACATTTTGATAAAATACCCCTAATTTTGGGTCCCTATCTTGAGACATCAAAGATCGGATTTTTCAGTAGTATTAAGGATCCAGGTGTCCAGCTGACTTCAAGAGTTGCTGAAGATTCCCAGCACCTTTGAAAATCATGCCCTAAGTTTCTTAAGTAGGGCACCCAGTATGGCAGACACTCTTCAAAGTTTAGGACCAAATGACTTAGTCTAAGACTGGGATTAGAACTCAGAAGATTCTGGTTTCTAGTCCTGTGCCCAAGGCAACTAGACCAATATCTTCTCTATTATCAGATTGTCCAGCCACTGAGCTACTCATAAGAAAAAAGATAAGATGGGCTAGTGAGGAGTTAGTTTCTTCCACTGATTTATTTTAATAACCTGGCATGAGTCAGAAGCTACTGACTTCAAGTCAATCTCATTACTGGCTCAGGGCACAGTATATTTGTGGATTCAGTTCACTTTGCCAAAATATGTTTTGAATGCTTGCTTGTTTAGAATTAGCATAATTCCTGTTCTGTTTCTTTAGCAAGAATCTTCCAAACAAATCCAGTGGACTTCTACATATTTGTTGTTTTATAAATAGTTTGAAAGCTATACAACATTTGTGTATAACACAGTGACAATCATACTTGTATCATGTGATAGTAAGTGATAGAGGAAGAAATAGGAAATACTGGCTCAATTATGTTTATCCTCTGGGATGTCTAGGCTCTACTGGGCCTCATGAAAATCTCCTTAAAATGTCATTTCAAATAATGTACCATAACATGGGCTGATAATTGTGTTAGAAGAAATCAGATAAAAAGAGAAAATGAGGTTTACATACAGATTCTTCATCATTTTGACAGTGGAACAAAGTAGCTAATACAAACAAGAGAACTTTGCAATTTATCAGAAGCTCATGGAGTGTAGCACTCTTTAGCAATACAAAATGGACTAATTGAGGAATAGTTTTCTTCAGAGACGTTAGAACAGTCAGATCATAATCCCACATCTGAGAAACTCCTTCACTACTGTCAATCTTGTCAGTGGTCTAATAATCATAATGATTAATAACTCTGGGAACATGGCTTCCTAATGGTCACTTAATACTGGCATTTGCCATTTCCAGATCATTAATCTTTATTTTAAATCTTCACTGCATGGTTTTTAACATAGTGATATAATTCAAACTGTGTAAAAGTTCATAATGGAGTTAATATGTGTAGGGGGAGCAGTGTTTTGGTTTTTGTTATGTCGCTATTCACTCTTATGGATGGTGTTGAAACCAGGATGAGTCTACTGATTTCTCCCACCCAAATCCATTTCAATCTGGATATTTAGTGGGGATACAATGCTGTTATCCCATTTCAACGGAAAGGTACTGCTTGTCTGAATCTGTGATGAATTCTGCGTTGCACATTGTCGCACAGTACTAATTCAGCAGCTCAGGGCTTAGGCACTGTGGTAAAAGATTGCTATAGAAAACACTTGAGAGAGATAAGATTTTCTCCTCAAAACATTTTAAAACAAAAATCTCTCAAGTAATTTGCTCTGCATATTACCTTAGATGAGAATTAAGAAAAATGTGATTCAGTGATTGCCTGCACTAGTAATTCACACAGTAGACATTTTCAGGTAATAAATTAATTGCAGATATAAAATTTCTCTAGATCATTCAATTTACCTCCTTTTTAATGAAAATCCATCCCACTAACAATTTGCTATTCTAACAAAAGGGAATGATCTACTCCATTAGCAAGTATAGCCTCATTTATTTTTCTACTGTCATATCATGTTATGTCCAGCTCATGTCAACCTTTCATATAAAACATTATGGTAAAGAGGTATTGTAGCTAAAATGGAAAGAGGAATGACAATTTGCAACATTCAAATAACAGGTATTTATTTTTAATAAATACAACTTGCCCTAATGTACCTTTATATGGTATAAATTATATCCAATGGCTTAAGGCTTCAGGATGCACGTTTCTTATTATGATCTGAAAGATGTTAATAAATAAATAAATATTTTTTTTATTTATCAAGCAAATAGCAAGCATGGTTTCTTGAATTATTTTAAAGATATTTTCACATCCTAAAAACATTGCATCTAGCAGTGGTGGGGTAACCATAGGAATAATATATAAACAGCACATATAAGAGTGACTTACAGCCAATCATATTTGTTCTAAATGTATGCAAATTCCTTTTAAAGTAAAATCAAGACTCAGTCATGAAACTCAAATTAAATGATGGACAAGCTGTCAGCAGCCTTTAGAACATGACAGACACATAAAAGGCAAAGTTGCAAAGATGTAGCCAGCTTTTGAGCTTCCCAAGAGGCCATGTGCCATCACTTTACTATCTGGGACATGTGAGGGTTATCTCAGGAGGATAAATGGTACAGTGTGTTAGTGTTTAAAAAAAAACAAAAAGTCAGTAAACTTAAAAGCAGCAATGATTCCAGACCAAACTTCAAAGAGAACTGGATCCAATGTCAAAACATCTAGAGGATCTCTGTGTGTGGACAATTATCTGGGCAATTATAGCGTCCAAAGTCAAAAGACAAATTTCAGAGACTAGGAAAAATGTAGTGTAGTGGTAAAAGCAAAGCCAATTTTTAAAAAGAAAGAAAGAGAGAGAATAGAGTCCACAAGAATCAGAATATCATATTAATGGCATGTTCTGGACATGGAAATTATCATGAAAACCTAGCTACAGTCAGGGAAAGTTATACTTCACCTCCAACATAGGGTAATTTCCTCCTTTGGCCTTTCATCATTAAGACTATACATATAGTTTCATAGTACCCATAACCTATGAATCTACAGCTATGTTTTCACTAGAATGCTTCAGCCACATAGCTACAGTGCCATGCTGTAACACTTCAGTGTAGACCAGTGATACTCAGACCTCAGTGGCCCAGGAGCCAAATTAGCGATCAACATTCCCCAAAAGAGCCACAGTAGTGTGAATTCATTGTTTCATTTACTATAGTACCATATATTCATATTTAAGCAGTATGACAGGGGAAATACTTGGTCAGTCATTTTGCTGTGAGAATATTTATATACACACACACTAAGTATTATTATTTTATCAACTACAATTGGTTAATAACATAGTAAAAACATCCTGATTGGTTAATAATTTAGATGGGTTATTAATTAAATCACACAGTGTTTTGCTATCATGTGTTGCAAAGAGCTGCAGGAGACACATTAAAGAGCCTCTTGCGGCTCTCGAGGCTCAGTCTAAGTATCACTGGTGTAGATGGGAGGGGTTTTCCCATTGCTGTAGTTAATCCACCTCCCCAGGAGGTGGTAACTAGGTCAACAGAAGAGTTCTTCAAGTGACCTAGTGCTGTCTGCACCCAGGGTTAGGTCGGCTTAACTATGTCACTCAGGGGTGTAGATTTTTCACACACCTGAGTAATTTAGCTGGGTTGACCTAACTTTTTAGTGTAGACTTAACTTAGGTGTTCTAAATATGTTGGATGGCTGAATGCAAGACATTTAACATATACATTAAGTATTGTCCTTATAGACCTTATAGAATTCAGTGGGAAAAACTGTTAATGTAGAGTTTCAGGTGCTTGTTGGTATGTCATCCCCTAGCAGAACGTTGAGTTGAGCAGAACTCAAACTTCTGAAAACCAAGGAAATGAACAGTTAAGGTTGCATGGACATTTAACTCTGCTCTCTTTCAGCAAAGATGAACTGGCCGTGTTGTGGAGTGATGAGGTTTGGGGGTACACTGGCATAGCTGGGGGAGCAGGGGAACTGTGGTTCATTGGCAAAGCTGGGGAGTGCAGAAGGATTGAGGTGCATTGGCAGAGCTGGGGTTGTAGGGGGGTGGCATGCATTGGCAGAGATGGGGATGCCATGCCTCCCTCACTTGAACCCCCAACTTCTCTCATTGCATCCCCAAACCCCTTTCCCCCTATTCCTCCACTCCTCTGCCCCCTTATGCCCCTCCCTTCCCCTCCCCTCCCAGGAAGCATTCAAATATCTAATTTTCCCCTAATTTTCCTTTGAATACTTTCCCCCAAAATGATACTGCCGCCCATGACTCACAAATTGTGACAACCTCCAGACATTCAATCCAAAATTCCCTTTGTCATTCTTAGGTAGGGGTTTGTGATTAAATTATCCTTAGATATGGTAATAGAAGAGTGAGTTCACAGCCATCAATCTCAAGAGCATCTGTGATTCATCCAGTGACTAGTAACTCTGAGTTTAACGAAACAAGGCAGAAAAAGGAATCAATTTTTGTGGGGGACCCTTCAAACCAATGACATCAAATCTGGGTCTAAAATAGCAGGAATGGGAACGCCCCAGCTATTTTTCTGTATTGGTGCACATGCAGTGACAAAATATACATTTCCTTAACTGCTGTTCTTAATTTGGGTGCCCCAAATATTTAGTGTGTACCATGCACTACCTCATGTAAAACTTAAAAGATTGAAACTATTTTGACTTTCATCATATTAGTAGTTTGATATCTAGCTCTGCAAAACGAACAAAATCCTATATTTTTTTTAATGGCACTTTTTTTCACAGCTTGTATCTATGGAACTCCTAGGTCAAATGACTCCAAATTTGGGTCACCTACCATGCTCCTGATGTACACTAAATTTCAAAGGAATCCAGCAAAACATCTCAATTTTAGTGGACTTAGAATGATTAACCTTTAATTAAAGGTTGTGATGCAACCTTAACTATAATATTTTATTTGATTGGAGTTGTGGTTTACAGTAAGATTGGGTTAATGTATTGTGTCTTATTTTACAAACATCAAGATTTGCATATTCAGAATAAAGATTTGTTCTTTTGCTTCCATTCTGGGTAAGATTAGCTGAATGCAAGTTGCCTGCTAGTTCAAAATATGGGTTACTAACCTGGTTTAAAGAGGTTTTCAGATTCCCCAATGGCTGGAAATGTAAGAACCTGGCTCTTCAGGGAATCAGTTACTGACTAGTGGCCAGGTATTCAATATGAATTTCTGCATTTCCCAGATTCTTGGAGACTAGCTGGAACTGGACGAAGTCTGTAGTTCACTAGTTTATGTATGATTGTTGCCTTCTATTGGCTGGTTACAGTTTTCAATGAGTATATGAGGGAAGGTGTCCATTTCATGTAGTCAATGTTCAGAAGAAATCCTTACACATCATCTCACAGGTGTTGAGTGTCTAAATAACAGGGGTTACGGGCTTGATGTAGAAATTACTGGGCAAGGTTCTATGACCTGCATTATACAGTGGGTCAATGATCCTTTCTGGCCCAAAAATCTGAGGATCTGTGAAAAGCCCTACAGCTTTTCATAGCTTTATAACTCTTATCCTTTAGAAGAATTATTAAGGCCTTTCAGAAACCAAAAGACTTGCAGTACTTTCTTTGATTCAACATGTGTCTGGCTTTATCTGGTATGCTTGTGTCTTTGTCATATATATCTATGGCTTTGTTGATGTAAGTAAGCTGGGCCTGAATGAATTCTCCCCTGATATTGCGTGATGAGCCAGGGGAAAAGACATCAGGAACTGACCTTGTTTGTATAGGGCTGCTTTGCCCAAAGGATCACTCTTAGCTGGTGTTGGATTGCAAATCACTTTGGTATTGTGTGCAGAAGTAATAATGTGTTATTACCCTCATTGTATGAATAAAGGACAGCAGAACTATGCTTGGTATGCCCTGATGGAGGGCAGTCACCCTGAGCTGAACTGCACTTGATAAGCAGGAGGTAGGAGTACCGAAGGCCAGTGGAGATGAGAGAGGGTGGCGGCAGATATTTGTGTCTGGCGGTGTAGTCTTTATCCTTTCTTTCTCCACTGTTTAGTGACAATGCTGATTAGATTCAATTGGGAGTCTTTTTTGTTTTGTTAATGAGTTGAAATCACTGATAACCAGGTCTAAGTGTTAAATCTTAGACCTGGTGCGGGGCAGTGTCTCCACTGAAAGAAACTGACTAGCCTGCCCTAGTAATAAGGCTCCCCCACTAACTGCCGAATTCACTGAGAGCTGTGTTAAGTGGTGGGATCTCAAGATATCACAGAGGTTGCAGCAGAATGACACAGTGAATGATGATCCAGTGGCAGAGTGAACAACAATACAGAGGGCAACTGCGCGGCCAGTGGTTGAATGGACAATGGCGCGGCGGGAGCAGCAGCAACACAGAATGAATGGTGCAGCAGCAGCCACTGAGGCCTTGCTCGACACCTTCTATCCCTCTCCCCCCAGGGTGGGAGGTGAATGCTCACAAATATACCTTTGAACTCTGGGCCTTCGCTGACCAAGGACCACAACTGTGTGTGGTGCGTTGAAGGGAAAGGGGAGTGGCATATTAAAGAAACATTTGTTTTTCTGACTTTCACACCGCAAGATGAGAACCTAAGGCAAAGAAAACTGGGATGGGTGTTTTGCTCATGGCCATATGCTTGCAAATCACGCTTATGGCTTTTTATTGCTGTCTTCCTTTTCTTTTTTTTATTAAAAGTTTTCTTTGTCATACACTGACTCTCTACTTGTGAGTGGTCCCCAGAAGTGGTGCTTAATTTTCCCAGTTTACTGGGTGGGGGCTCGAGCCAGTTCTGTGTTGTATTGTTAAGAGAAACTGTTAGATATTGAACCTGTCTCTTTGTTGCTGCTGGCTCCACATGGAAGAAGGATTATATTTTAATGATTTTGGCCTATGCTCATTTTGAAGGCATTTTCCATGGAAAGAGAGACAGCTGTTTGATCATTCATGTCAGTTTTTCATAGATTCATAGATTTTATGTCCTTTATGACCATTTAGTCATAACCCCTGAACTCCACAGGACAAAGAACCTTACCCAGTTTCTTGGTACTTGTGTTTCATTCTGTGGATAGGACTTTTGTTTTTAAGACAATTAGTGAGTTGAGAGGAGTGAAATGCTGGTTATCATACTGATCATATATAAATTTTGAGTTGTTGAGAATCAAAATACTGTCATGTGGGAAAGCGTGCTGGTTCTGATACCACAGGACTTAATGGGAGGGAATTAGCACCTATCTTTGCTGATTTACATGGTCTTAAATCCCATGATGGAAGAAAATAAGATTATTGGGTAATACAAGAGGAATTAGTCACTTGGAAACAACAATGTCAATCTGTATTCAAGAATATCCATGCAGTTCCATTCACAATTCTTTTCTACATAGATGAAGAAGTCCCGACCCAAAGGGGAGGGATTAGCAGTCATAGATTTATTAAAATTTTGGAAAGGGATTAGGAGCATTAAAATGTAGTCATATTAGCATCTTTTTTATTAATGACTCTAATGAAATTAGTTTAAGATATAAAATTTTAACTTCCAGCATTTGAACACAGTTCCTTATTTATGAGGTTGTAAAGATTGTAGTTTGAAGCTCTGGTATGTATGTATGTATGTATTTATGTATTTATTTGGGGATGTTTGTTTGCTTACAGGGGAACATAAGAGTTTTAGTTAAATTCAAATATTTGTTATCATATTTTCTTTCCAAAATACCATTTGTCTGAGTGAGAGAGAGAGAGAGAGAAAGAGAGAGAGACTGTGTCACCATAAGGTTATAAGAAGGTTCCTTTAATATTACAGGACATTGGAAGTTCCAATAAACATGTTCATTTTACAATCCTAGATCATTGCTCTCCATATCCAAACATTTTGGGTATGATTCTGTCAAGACAACTGAAATTGAATAATCTACAATTTTAATGCGGTCTGTGGAGTAAGTGTGGCTGAATTAGGCCATTTTAAAATAAACTAATTTCATCAGTTTAAAAATCTTATTTTTAAAATTATGAACAAACAATACTTTGCTATCCTATAGCACCCTTTCAAAGGATAAGCTGTCTTTTACAAACACGAAGGAAATAAACTTGCAATACTCATGTGAAATAAGAATTGTATCAATTTTACAGATGAATAGACTAAGGCACAGAGTAATTAAGCACTTTGTCCCAAATCACACAGTGAATTAGTAATATCACTGAGGATAGAACTCATAGATGTTAAGGTCAGAAGGAACCATCATGATCATCTAGTCTGATCTTCTGCACATTTCAGGCCACAGAACCCAGTTTTGTAATAGATGCCTAACCTCTGGCTTTGTTACTGAAGTCCTCAAATTATGATTTAAATACTTCAAGTTACAGGGTATACACCATTTACACTAGCTTAAAGCTGTAAGTGACCTGTCCCCCATGCTGCAGAGGAAGGCAAAAAATGTCCAGGATCTCTGCCAATCTGATCTGGGGGGAAATTCCTTCCTTACTCCAAATATCAGTTGAACCCCGAGAATGTGGGCAAGACCCACCAGCCAGACACCTGCAAAAGAGTTCTCTGTAGTAACTCAGAGCCCTCCCCATCTAGTGTCCTACCACTGGCCATTGGAGATATTAGCTACTAGCAGTCGCAGATCCGCTACATGCCATTATAGGCAGTTTCATCATATGATCCCGTCCATAAACTTATCAAGCTCAGTCTTGAAGCCGTTTTTGGCCCCACTACTCCCCTTGGATGGTTGTTCCAGAATTTCATTCCTCTCTTGGTTAGAAAACTCCATTTAATTTTAAGCCTAAACTTGTTGATGGACAGTTTATATCCATTTGTTCTTGTGTGCATACTGGCACTTAACTTAAATAACTCCTCTCTTTCCCTGGTACTTATCCTTCTGATGTAATAGAGAGCAATCATATCTCCCCTCAGCCTTCTTTTGGTTAGGCTAAACAAGCCAAGCTCTTTGAGTCTCCCCTTGTAAGGTAGGTTTTCCATTCCTCGTATCATCCCAGTAGCCTTCTCTGCACCTGTGCCAGTTTGAATTCATCTTTCTTAAATATGGGAGACCAGAACTGCATACACTATTCCATGTATAATGATACTAACACTTGCTAGTCTCCACTGGAAATACATTGCCTGATGCGTCCTAGGACTGAATGAGCCTATTTCATTGCTGCATCACTAGTCATCCTGTGATCAACCAGGTCTTTCTTCTCTTCTGTCACTTCCGACTGATAAGTCCGCAGCTTATAGCAAAAATTCTTGTTGTTAGTCCCGTAGTACATGATGTTGCACTTTGCCCTATTAAATTTCATCTCATTTCTATTACTCCAGTTTTGCCCAGATCTTCTTGGATGATGTTCCAGTCTTCCTTCCTATTGGCAATACCTCCCAACTTTGTGCCATCACCAAATTTTATTAGCACGCTCGTACATTTTGTACCAAGATCACTAATAAAAATGTTAAATAAGATTGGTCCCAAGACCGATGCCTGTGGGATTTCACTAGGAACCTCCCTCCAGCCTGACAGTTCACCTTTCAGTACGACCCATTGTAGTCTCCCCTTTAACCAGTTCCTTTTCTGCCTTTCAGTTCTCATATTCATCCCCATCTTCTCCAATTTAACTAATAATTTCCTTATTGAAATCCAGGTAGATTAGATCTATTGCATTTTCTTTGTCTAAAAAAATCAGTTATCTTCTTGAAGAAAGAGATGAGATTGGTCTGGCATGATCTACCTTTTGTAAAACCATTTGATATTGTATCCCAATTACTGTTAGGGTGACCAGACAGCAAATGTGAAAAATCGGGACAGGGGTGGGGGGTAATAGGAACCTATATAAGAAAAAGACCCAAAAATCGGGACTGTCCCTATAAAATCGGGACATCTGGTCACCCTAATTACTGTTTACCTCTATGTCCTTGACTACGTTCTTTTTCAAAATTTGTTTCAAAACCTTGCACACACTTTAAGTTAAATTAACAGGCCTGCAGTTTCCTGGATCACTTTTTTTCCCCTTTCTTAAAATAGATACTATATTAGCAATTCTCCAATTATAGATATGACCCCAAAGTTTACAGATTCATTAAAAAGTCCTTGCTACTGGGCTTGCAATTTCATGAGACAGTTTCTTTAATATTCTTGGATGGAGATTCTCCGGGTCCCCCGATTTAGTCCCAATAAGATATTAGAGTTTGACTTCCACCTCAGAAGTTGTCATTGCCATTTGCTGCCTTGCCACTACCCCTAAACTCCTCATTACCCTATTGAAAACAGAGGCAAAGTATTTGTTTAGGTGTTGGGCCATGAATAAAGTATCTTTAATCTCCACCCCATTCTCAGTGTTTAGAGGTTCCTTTTCTTTTTTCCTTGTTTTCTTTTTACTCAAGAGATATGGCTCCCAGGCCTGTGTTCTCATTCCTTCCTCTCTTAAAGTGTGGTTGCCGCTTGGGGACAATTAAATTGCAATATGGTATCATGAAAAAATATTTAGAGAGTTCTAGACATACCTTTTTCACAGAGTTCTTACTCCTGCTGTTTTTAAATGTTTTCTCTATATTTTCTATGAAAAATATATTATCTTTAAAACTCCTGTGTGTGGTAAGAGGTTCACTGTTGAGCCATACAGTTGTGATGAGGGAACTAAGTAATAAAGGAAAGCAGGATCACTCATCATGGAGGAGTTTATTTCTTTCTTGAAATGTATTTGTCTCAGACAAGCATTCCCCTTCCTATCTTTTCCTAGCACTATTCTTTTTGGGCTTTACTCATGTGAGTATTCCCAAGAGTACAGTGATTGGGATTGGGCTTTTATGCTCTATCGTACTGGCTATTAAACAGACTAATAAACTAAGGTGAATTAGAGCATATTTCGCTGAAGGATGTGATAGTACCAGCTAGTGGAGAGATGTAAAATGTTTGCCCTAAACTGGCGGTGTGAAAAAATGCATCTGTGTGAAGTGAATTGTAGCACTAAGAAGAAATAAGGACACTATCACAGTGAGGTCAAGCCCATTGTGTCATAAAACTAATTTTATAATATTTGGAAAAAGCAAATGAAAATGGAATTCTCTTCATTAAAACAACTTTACATAAATCAAAAAGTGGAAATATATAAGTCTCTTATGAAATATAAAGATTCCTTATAGCTTTTCTCAAAAAATATAGATATTCCATTTTCTTAAACCAAGCTAGAGTCATTCCAAAAACCAGCATGTTTCCCTTGGTGAATTTTGTGGGGAGAAATCAACATTTGACACTTTTGACCGATAATTTTCATGTTTTTCACTGTAATTTTCATTTTGAATTGTGTGTGTTCCCTTACTTTCACACACTTCCTTACTTTTTTCCAGTTGAAATTCAGTAAAAAGTTTGGAGAATGAGGTTGATATCCGGTGTCATGCAAGGGGGGAAATGAAAAATCAACAGGTTTGGGTTTCCAAAAACTGAAGACCTCCCCCCCCCCCCCCCCCCCCAGTGTAAAGTCAAAACAAAATTTTTGGTTTGAATCAACATTTAAAAAAAAATGTTTTAAAATGGTGATTTCAAAATGAAAATTTAATTTAGATTTTTCTAATCAGAAAATAGAAAACAATATAATTGGAACATGTCCATTTCAATGAACCACAAGCCATTTACTATTTCCACAAATATTTAAATTCTGTGATTTAAATGACCACAAATGCGTCACCTAGGAAGACTACAAAATAACTACTTTTAAAAACATAAAGTGGTTTCCAGAACAAAAGTTTTTCTGTTAGAATAAGATCAACCACAGAGATTTTTGGAGGTTATTATTTTTAAGTATACAATGAACCTATACCGGGGAAGGCATTTTACATCATGGCATAAAAAAAATATCTTTAGTTATGTTCTTTCTTCATGGCTGCACCTTTTCACACCTGTGCCCTTGTCCCCTGCTGTCAGTCATACTATACATTTATTGAGATAGAGGCCTTGTTTTGTGACATGGTCTTTAAAGCACTGTATCCATTTAGGGTGTACAACAGAGTCTTCTTCCTTGGCTAGGTTTGTCTTAAATCAGAATACAGAATACATCACCTGTTAATGTGTCTTGTTTCTCTAATACATCCCTGCTATTTGCAGTGTTAAGCATAACAGATAATTTGATAGCTGACTTACTGAAGTGTTTTCTTTCTGTTACCTACAAACAGAAGCATGCAAATCAAGCAGGCATAGTTTTAATAATGTATTTAATTGTGAATATTTAATATTTAATGCATTTGTATAGTCTCTGCCAGTTATTTGCTTTTTAAAATTTACTTTTTCATTGAGATTTTCATTTGACTAACTGCTAGGCAACTGTAAACTGAAGTATTGTTTGTGCTTTTTTCATGAAATGTTGAAAAAAAAGTACTGATTATATATTATTTCAAGTATAGGACTATCCTCGTGGTTGTCAGCAGCCAGCTGAACAGTGACAGTATCGTCCACGGGCTATCAGAATTGCATACTCCTAGATGTCAGGCAAATAAATGAAGTGCAGTAGAGGCAAACTGGTTAGAATGATTGAATGACCACTGAATATAAACAAGCTTCAAATGGTTCCCAAGTGCTGCATGGTAGAGAGAACATTAATACTAGCAACATCTGTTTTATGTACCCAAAAACATGAGTGAGTGGGATACAAATAGATTCTTTTTGTATCTTAACAACTACATGATGAATGTTGTGAAGGCTGCCTGACCTCTGAAGCCCTAATAACAAGAAACTGTGGCATGAAAATGTGATTTAAATAAAGTTTAGTGGTATTAAGCTTCTCTTGAGTTACTTAGCTCCTGCCCTGATTCTTCTTGATGGAAAGGCTTGTTTTAGTTCCTTTGTATTTGATCTGTTGTGCAACAGAAGTATAAAAACAAACAAAGACAAAAACCCAGAACTGGTTCTTCTTTTGAGATTTTTTGGCTTTATGTACTTACCTGCTTTACACCATGAGTTTCTATCTTAATGTATTTGTATGGTTGCTGTCACTATAGTATTTGAGGGCTTTACAGAAATAATTAACTTACCCTCACAAGACCCCTATGAGGTAGGGAGATATTATTAAACCAATTTTACAGAGTGGGAACTGAGGCACAGAGAGAGTAAGTTACTTACTCAAGGTCACACAGGAAGCCTGTGGCAGAACTTGGAACTAAGCCCAGATCTCAGTGAATCCCCGTCCAGTGCCTCCTCAATAAATACACTGGGGACAAGGCTGGCTTTGCACATGGACCATGAGCAGAGTGTAGTTCTTGTCTCCCATCAGCAAGAAGCAGCCCTGATTGTTGGGATAAGTTTTAGATAAGTATCTGAATTTTGGGGTGTTTATCCAAATCAAGTTGAAACTTTTGGGCTTTGCCTATGCCAAATTCTTATGAGTGTCTGCATTGAAACAAAGGATTCTCTTCTGAAAAATCTTGAGATATTTAATGTGTGACAAATAAAATCAAATGTGGATAGAGAACAGGATTTACTTGCCTTAGTTTGGCCCCCATAAAATAAATATCACTGAATTAGAAATGTTTATTTAAGTAGCTACCTTACAAACAGCTATAACGGCTCGTGTGCTGCCTAATACATGGGTTGTGGATACGAAGGACATTTTTTCTAGATTACTAGATTACATTACTCCCAGCAAAGTTCTTTTCACCCTGAACTATAACAAAAATTATATTTTGGCCCCTGAAATACTAATTTAACATTACTTAATGTATTCTTTACAGATATACTTCCTTCACTTCCAGTATGGTATATTAGTGAAATGAGGTACCTCTGAATTTATGTCTGAGACAGAGAAAGTTTTTATTACCTTCTGTAAACATCTCTTTTCATAATTGCCTTCCAAGATCATATGAGCTCCTGACTTTCAACTTTGACACTACTTCAATATTTTCTTCCCATAATCTGTATTGTTCATGGATATGTTACCAGCCTCATATGGGTATTATTTTGTATTTCACTATTCAGAGCTTTGTCACAGACTTAATATGTTTCCATATAATATTTGTGCATCCTTGTGGCAAGATTATGGAAAACACTGTCATATATACTGAAATTCAGTGACATGGTGCTCATTTGATATAGCAGATTGCTTAAAAAATGGCCATGAAATATGGAGCCTAACACTGTTTCTCTGAGTTCATTATGCTGTAAACAGCCATGTCCTTCAGTCTGCTTCTCCATGGGAAATTAAACAGAGATAATCAGTCAGGAATTAACAGCCTTCTGGATACAGAAAGCATTGAGTTAATAGCTGATTAAACAACTATGTTTGTGTTGGTGTGTGTGTATTTATGAACCCAAATCATCACCACTTAATTTTAAAATTACAAAAGCAGTCATCCAGGGTGGTTTATAGAGGTTTGAATTTATTCTGCATCTTTATTGGTATTTATTCAACAAACTATTGCTATCTTTTAAACATTTGCATTAAATACAGTTTTGAGACAGTTAATTAAAATTGTTACAATTTGTTTGTTTATTTTAGTTGCAGAGTGTTTAAGTGATTTTTTATTGTTACTTAGTCCCCGATGTCTAAGCAACAATACCTTACAAAATTCTTCTTCTCCTCCTCCTCCTCTCCCCGCTCCCCCATCAAGTGGGAATCATGTTCCATCATCCACCTGCTTACCATCTTCTTTGATGCCATCCATCCATATCTTCCTTGGGGTCTCTTTCCTACCACAGCCTCCTGCCATTCTACCTTCATCAGGTCCCCTTAATTCATTCTCTGCATGTGTCCAAACCAAGTCACGCTGCTGGGATTTTGTCAGCCACATCATGGACATTGACTTCCATCCTACTTTCATTTCAAAATCCGTGTCTTTGTATAACCCCTCTTATGGAAAAAAGACATCTCATCTCAAACACCTGTAGGTATTGAACCTGCCATCTCTATATCGTCCATGCTTCTGTACCGTACAAGTTCCAGGTCACGCCATTGTTCTACACAGTTGGGTTTTTAGTCTCAGTGTCATATGTTTATCATGCACAGCCCCTAAGACATTATTCCTTACTCTTCCAGCACTTCCCAGTCTGGACTATATCTCATGTTCAAGCTTGCCATCTTTCATGACCCAGCCACTGAGGTACTTGAACGGGTCAGTCTATGTTTATTCTCAGTCCATTAATCTCTATGTGCAATTTCCCTGTGGCAACTCTACTGACCTCATCCTTCATCATGCATATTTTCATCCTAGGTCTGCTTAGCTGGTCATACCACTGGTATACATTTTCCTCCAGGTCTTCTTATAGAATATGTTGTATTGCTATGTCATCGGTACATAGCAGCTTCTCACTTTTCCTATTGGGATCTTCCTGCTGACCTAGTCCAGTAATAATATAAACAGCAGCAGACTTAAGGCCAACCCTCCATCTGACTTTTACTTCAAAGTGACTTGTCATTACAAAATACGCTTGGCCCACTATTTTAGGTGATCAGTATATGACATTCACCATAGTTATTGAATCCTCAGAAACTCCATATTTCCTCAACAATCATGCGAGCATCTGTCTCTCCACTTTATCTTATGCCTTTTTCTAGGGGTATAAAAGCCCAGGAGCCATCCTGTTGGTACTCTAGCCACCTCTCTATCCCTTGCTGAATTAAAAACATGGCATCTGTGTTCCCCTAAAGTCTTTCCTTAAAGACCTTTTCCTAAAGACAAACGGTTCTTGTTTAATAAGTGGATCCACCATTTTCCTAATCTTAACATCCAGGGTTCATTCCAGTATCTTCATCCGATGCAACAATAGCTTTATCCCTTGATAGTTTTCATATTCATGCATGCTTCCCTTCTTATGTATTGGGACCAGGATAGATTTGCAACAGTATTCAGGAATTCTCTTGTCTTGCTATATGACTTTAATCACTTTGCTCCTCCATTTTATGCCTTTCTAGCCCAAGATTTCTACTAGGTCTGCCTTCACTTAATCAGGTCCCACTGCCTTACCATTCTTCATTTCCTAGACTGCATTTCTCACCTCATCCTCTGCTACATAGGTCACATGTTGGCAACTCCACAAAAGGGTTTTGCCTCATTTAAGACACTCACTAAGTATTGTTTCCACCTCTCCTTCACTTGTTCAGGAGCAGCGTCCCCAATCATCATTTATAAGTGGTGTTCTAATACCATCCACCTTCCCTTTCTGTCTCATTTTTACAATGCTATAGCTCTTTTTGCCAACCAACTGTGGGTGGTTTACAAGCTAAGTGTACAAATCTGTAAGTAAAATACAAATATAGTTTTACGAAGCAGAGACATTATTATTGTATTGTAAGCAAGACATGGGAAGTAATTCTTCCACTCTACTCCGTGCTAATTACTCCTCAACTGGAGTATTGTGTCCAGTTCTGGGCCCCACATTTCAGGAAAGATGTGGACTAACTGGAGAAAGTCCAGAGAAGAGCAACAAAAATGATTAAAGGTCTAGAAAACATGATCTATGAGAGAAATTTGAAAAAAATTGGGTTTGTTTAGTCTGGAGAAGAGAAGACTGAGAGGGGACATGATAACAGTTTTCAAGTACATAAAAGATTGTTACAAGGAGGAGGGGGAAAATTTGTTCTTCTTAACCTCTGAGGATAGGACAAGAAGCAATGGGCTTAAATTGCAGCAAGGGTGGTTTAGGTTGGACATTAGGAAAAACTTCCTGTCAGAGTGGATGAGCACTGGAATAAATTGCCAAGGGAGATTGTAGAATCTCCATCATTGGGGATTTTTAAGAGCAGGTTGGACAAACACCTGTCAGGGATGACCTAGATAATACTTAGTTCTGCCTTGAGTGCAGGGGACTGGACTAGATGACCTCTCAAAGTCTCTTCCAGTTCTATGATTCTATGATTATCAATTTTGTACATAACTAACAACATTTGTTGGAAGTCTATGATATGGTCCTATATATGTACCCATTTGTTCATTACACACATGTAGATGAAGACCAGATCATATCTTCATATAGCAGTATATTAAAAAATATCATTAACATTGTTATGAAGTTTTATTGTTAGTCACGTATTACAAAATAAATTCAAGATGTCTCAGGTAAGGAAGAAAAAACTCATGTATAAAATTAAGCTGAATGACCTTAACTAGTTTCACAAGTGATTTTACAGCACCATGAAATTCAACAAACGAGAGACCATGTGAACAGTTATACAGAGAAGATGCTGCAAAGTGTGTGTGTGCGTGTGTGTGTGTTTGTGTATGAAATCTGTCTTCTTTCTGTGGTGCATTTGACAACCACTTTCACCTTATGTATTCTCATGAGAAACTTTCTTATTTTCACCAAAAAAAATGTGAATGTTATCAAAGATTAAATGACTTGGTTTCTACCATGAAAACACAGCTTGCACTACAAACACTGCACTGGGTTTACATAGAGAAATTATAGATGTCCCCCAGGGAAAAAATATTTCTATTTTGGCAGAAAAAAGTTTACACAAGGTGGCAGTGTTTCACTTGTGAAATCTCCTTTTGATTTTCACTGAAACCAGTGAAAAATCAGATATGAGAGCACAAAACATCTAAGATTTTTGTATAATTGAAAATAACATTTTTTTAAACACAGTCCTATAAATGACCATGAGTATGTAGGATTTGCTGCTGTTCTACATAAAAGCAGGAACAAATTAAAAGAATTGAGGAAAGAATGGGTGTGGGTTGGGGTGCATGTTTGTGCTAAAATGCCACATAGATTGTTCTTTTGCTTTGTAGTTCAGAGTTAGTGAGGGGCAGCTTTCTATGTATGGTCTTTTTCTGAATCTTAACAGAAAACTACTGTCCTAAGGCCAAGCATCGCAACTGGATTTCCTGACCTTGCTCCCAAAGGCTTGGAGTATGAGAGGTTCACCCTCCCGGAGCAAAAGGTCTCTGATGAAGTGTTTGTGTCCTAAAGCATCGGAGACTTGGATCTTCAATTATGTATTTCAGTCTAAAAAGAAGCTCGGCATTTGGTGGTGAGAAAGCAGTATTAAATCCTCAGTTTACCAAGGAGTAACCAAAAACATACATAGCTTGATTTTCAAAGGTTCTGTGCACTTGTAGATGCCGTTGACATCAGTGGACTTCTTGTATACTCAGCACTTCTGAAAATCTGGCCACTTCTATTTAGGTGCCTAAAAGTGGATTTAGGGCCTAACTTTAGATACCACTTTAGAATGGCAGCAGAAAACTCTGCATTCTTATTGGAATTTTTACTTGTTCATCCGGTGAAGTAAGAGGAAAACCTAAAATGCTTTTGAAGAAATTAAAAGAAATAGCATTTGAAGTTAAGGCCAACATTTTGAAACATCTAGAGTTAACCACACATATCCATACTTTGCCACCTAAATAAATGGCTTGATTTTCCGAAGTGATGAACAACCTTTGAAAATCCGTTAGAGCAGTGGGTACTATCAGGCTACTTGTTTAGGTGCTTTGGTATAGATATAAGTGATGACCATACATACTCGTTCATAAGCCAAATATTTTTGGTAAAGAGCGGGGGTTGGCTTATAAATGGGTCTATACCAAAATTTGATGATTTTAAACTCTATGGCAGGGATTGGAAACCTTTGGCACTTGGCTCACCGGGGTAAGCACCTTGGTGGGCCGGGCCAGTTTGTTTACCTGCTGCATCCGCAGGTTCAGCTGATCACGGCTTCCATTGGCTGCGGTTTGCCACTCCAGGCCAATGGGGGCTCCGGGAAGCGGTGCAGGCCCAGGGACGTGCTGGCCGCCTCTTCCCGCCACACCCATTGCCCTGGAGCGGTGAACCGCACCCAGTAGGAGTCGCGATCGGCCGAACCTGCGGCGTGCCACCAAAAGCCGCCTGACTGCCGTGCTTGGGGCAGCAAAATACATAGAGCCGCCCCAGGCAGGCATGGAGCCCCTCAGCTCCCTGTGACTGTGGTTCACCATTCCCAGCCAATGGGAGTTGCGGGAAGTGGCTTACCCTGACAGGCTGGGAACCAAAGTTTTTCAACCCCTGAAATATAGGGTCAGCTTATGAAAGGGTCATACAGTTTTTGCTATTTTTACTTATCCATCTTGGGGGGTTGGCTTATAAATGAACGGGCTAATGAACAAGTATATACGGTAACTTTACACATCCATGTGTGAAAATTCGGAACTATAGGAAGTTCACAAAAACAGCTCCACAGTCAGGGCCGGCTCCAGGGTTTTGGCCACCCCAAGCAGCCAAAACAAAACAAACAAACAAAACCCCCGCGATCGCGATCTAAAAAAAGCTGCGATCACGATCTGCGACGGCAATTCAGCGGGAGGTCCTTCACTCCCAGGCGGAGTGAAGGACCGTCCGCCGAATTACCGCCGAATAGTTGGACCTGCCGCCCCTCTCCGGAGCGGCCGCCCCAAGCACCTGCTTGAGAAGCTGGTGCCTGGAGCCAGCCCTGTCCACAGCAGTTACTTAATAAAATAGGGGAACATTCTAGTGATGAATGGTGATGTTACCTTTTCCTAGGAATGTGCAGTCTGTCATTCCCTTTTGTATTTCTCCAGTCTAACACCTCATTTTCTTAACAAATAATACTTCAGTTGAAAGACCAGAAGGGCATGGAATGAATGGTGGAATGTAAAGAAAAGAATGAAATGGAATGAGAGGTGGCATGGAATAAAGGTTAGCTTGAGTCCAGTGGAGTAATCAATTTAATGGCTGTACCCACTAATGATAATTATATTCATTGTCCTACTTTCAGCCTTATGATTTTTCAGGAACTGAAATTGTATCTTTGCATTTGGTCAGTAAGGGACATAAACTTGCTACACCCAAGGAGATTGATGATGCATCCCGTCCAATAGCCTGTTTCCAATAGTGGCCAGTAGCAGATTATTCAATGGGAGATGTTAATTGGAGTGAAGGGCAAATTGATAATATTATGAATATGAGAAAAATTTCTTTCTAACCCTCAGATAACTAGCAGCTTGCTTATATCCTGAAATATGTGGCCCCTTTAATTTTATAACCTAGCAAATGTAAAAGCAGATGCTATTGTTGTCATTTACATTAATGACTAATGTTTGTTATGCTTTTTGCCTAAATAATATCATGTGTCAGTTTAGTTACATGTTATGTAGGTTTAATTATATATTAGAATGTATGTCCTCTTTTCACTTCTAGATTTGTTATCTTTTAATTTCATTGAGTATCTCTGACTTTTTTATTATGAGTAAAGGTAGAAGGAATATCCATGTGACCTCCTGCATGCCACTTTTATATACCTTTATTGTCTCATATTCATCTCCTCTTTAACCTGAATAATCCTAATAATTTTAATTTGTTATTGTCAAGTTTGTTTAGGTCTTTCTGAAGTTTCTCACAATCCTCTCTAGTGTTGACTAATTTAATTCATATTTGTCCTCTTCAATTTTGCCATGTCTGGCATAACTATCACTACCTTTCAGTCCCTTGATTTTAATTATCGATTATAGATTTTTGGTAGCAGCTTGACCACTTCCTTCTTCAGTTCCCTCAAAGCATTTGGATGGATGCTAATATAAATCTATACTTGCTAGGGGGGTTGCTCCCATATTCCCAAAGTCATTGGGAGTTTTGACATTGGCTTCAATGGGACCAGGAGCAGGTCCTGTATGTGCATCTAAATAGACTGTACTTTGAATTCAATTACCTCAGATTTTGCCAGTGGCTGAGACGCTGCACTCTTTGCATACCCAAAGCTCCTAGTACAATCAGCAGGAGTTTTGAGAGAGCAAGGTATGCAGGATCTGGTCTCATTTACCAATGTGTGCCCTTAACTAACTATAAAAAAAGAGCGTTCTTAGGAATTGAAAGAAATCTTTTATTTAAAACTGCCATTTCAATGACTCCCCTTGCATTTTGTTGAAATAGCCTCTTGGTTTAATATACACAAAGTTGTTATTACAAGAAGGCTATTCCTCATTCCCTCTCATTCTCTCTCTCTTTCTTTCTCTCTCTCTCTCTCTCTCTCTCTCTTTAGAAAAGTCAAGTAGAGACATTCCCTTTTACTTGGCTGATGACAGAATTTCTGTCTTGAGTGATTATTTCTTTACAAAGCGGTGTCTCTAAAGGCTTCCTGTTAACTTCTTTTTTGACACTTCTTGCGTCAAATTAACTCCATCTAGCCAAATGACACTGATATTAAAAAATAAACAAACAAACAAAAAAACCTCGATTCCTCCACCACAATTGTGCCACAGTGTAATGATACCTAGCTTTTATATAGCACTTTTCATCAGCAGATCTCAAAGGAGGTGAGCATCATTATCTCCATTTTACAGATTGGCAAGCTCACACAGAGAGATAAAGTGCCTTGCTCAAGAAGAGAACCCAGATCTCCTATCCAGTGCTCTACTGACTAGCCCACAATAAGTAGAAAATCATGACTTTGCTATAGAAGAATAACCGTCCACAGGCATGGCCACCCACAGCGCCCAGTGCCCACGGTTCTCCATTCCTGGCCAATGGGAGCTGCAGAAAGTGGCGGCCAGCATATCCCTGTGGCCCACACTGATTCCCGCAGCTCCCATTGGCCAGGAACGGCAAACCATGGCCCCTGGGAGCTGTGGGCGGCAGTGCCTGTAGATGGTTAATGTAAACAAACTGTCTCGTGGCCCGCCAGCGGATTACCCTGATGGGCCGCCTGCGGCCCGCGGGCCGCAGGTTGCCCACCACTACCTTAAAGTAACCACTGAGCCAGATTATGCCAGGAAATGTCTCTGGTTGCTCTTTCTAAATTAAATGAAAAAGGCAGCAAAAATGGGGGAAGTGACCCACATATTATTAAGAAGTAGATTGTTGTTACAATTAGAGATGGAAAATATATCTGTTTCATTAGTCATCATTGTAAAATTTGCATATTTTCCCAGTATACAGTATTTTTAAAGTGTTTATCTCATTACATTTTACAGTCTGATCCACTGCCTATTGAATATCATGAGAGGTGCAGATACTCAGCACTTTTAAAAATCAGACCATTTGTACCTCGGTGCCTACCTATTATTTAGGACACTAATTTTGGACACCAGGGCTTCAATATTTTTGGTCCTTCTTTTTAACACACATAGTATGTCACTTATTTCAAAGCATAATTATGGTATAAAGATCTCTTGCTATTGTACATTGGTCTGCAATTGTTAAACATTTATTCACTAAGCAATAATAATGTATTTTTACATCTCCAGCCTTGAATTTCTATTGACTACTCCTTAAAATTCATTCCTATGTAAGATGTACTGAAAATTTATAGTATTTAATTATTTTTTCAATATTTTTAATATCTTAGTATCTCTTTTTGGACACTAGATCTGCTACTGTAAAATAAGCTTGCTGTTTTTGCCGTGATGATGCATCCTACTGGGAATGGTTATAGTTTAAGGTGACGGCCTCATTAAAATACTTTTGTGCTCTTAACAAAATAATCATTTTGAAGAATATAACTGATCCTAGCAAACATTAGCAGCTTTGAACCTTTCTCAGTAAATTGCCTTAAAGAATTTCTCTATGTCCTCTAAAAAGTACTCATAAAAAGGAGGGAGTTTAGGCTTGCAGTAGGCCTGTTTTAAAACAACTGCGTTATAAAATAAAGGGAATCAGTGGCTCAGTAGGCAAACTGATTGGGAAGAGATCCTCATGCTTCTTCATACCGACTCATCCTAGCCCAACTTCAAAACTCTCATGAGCAGAAAAGCCAAACAGAAAAATAAAGCATTACTTCAGTCAAAACTATGTCTCTGTGTTGTGCATTTTTTAGGACTGGAATATATATTTAAATGTTGATATTCATATAATATTATAATCAAAGAATGTTACCCATTAATGAGAAGACTGCCTGTACTTTATGGTTTACTTTAAAAAAAATTATCCCTTAATAATTAGAGCACTTTCATTTAGTTAAATTCAACTAAGAGTCTGAATAGGTATTCTACAGTACATACTCCATCTGAATTTAGAATTAGTCTGCGATTGAAAGTATAACTATATAATATCAATACTGAGGAAACCTCATTTATGTGGAGGATTCTCTTTGTTTGATTAGCTAGGTCTGGCAATGCAAGACAGAGTGAAGTCTGTGTACTCAGGTTTGTTCCGGTGAGGGTATACAGTAGAGTGCACTTGCCATGGTTCTGCACTTAACATTAAATAATGTTTATGTTATGCTGAGTCAAATCTGTATTTACCTACCATTAATGTATGATGCAAGTAGGTTAGTAATGATTTATCATCAGTGACTGCAGACCTGGCCCAAAGAATTTAATGTAAGATGTAATTTAGTTTTCATACAATTTTCTGCCTCTCTAGAGAGGAACATTTTCAAAATACCAATCCAAATGCTGTGGGTTTTGCTCCCTTTCTAATAAATTATTATAATAAATATATACCTTATATATGCTGAAAGTAAAGTTCATCTTCTCCGTATTATAGAAATGTACAATTTGTATTAAAACTTTTTGTCACAGTTTCATTCATAGAGTGTCATGCTTATTAATAGCAATAGTAACTGATTCTTGGCAATTAATGACCAGTTTCACTTTGGGGCCTCAGGACCTCTTGCTGGTCATTAATTGCTAGTAGATCCCCTGCCCTTATTGCTATATTTTAAAATCAGATGGAGGATTTATTCATTTTAGAACCTCAGCTGGGTTTAACAGCCTAATCCTGACACCATGAAGTCAATAGGGAGTTTGCCGTTAAGTTCCCTGGGAGAAGGAGTAGGGGGCGGGGGGTCAGAAAAACAACTAGGAGTCCGGTGGCACCTTAGAGACTAACAGATTTATTTGGGCATAAAGAAGTGGGTTTTTTACCCATGAAAGCTTATGTCCAAATAAATCTTAGTCTTTAAGGTGCCACCGGACTCTTTGTTGGTTTTGTGGCTACAGACTAACATGGCTAGCCCTCTGATATGTGGGGGATCTGAGCAACCCCTGTTATTCATATATATATATATATATATATATATATATATATATATATATATATATATACAAAGATGGTCCTTGCTGCTATGTATATATATAAATAACGGGGGTTGCTCAGATCCCCCACATATCAGAGGGCTAGCCATGTTAGCCTGTAGCCACAAAACCAACGAGGATATATATATATAGGAGGGGGTTTGGACAGAGGAAAGCTGCAGGAGATCCTCAAATCATTCTGGGGGCAGGAAATACATAGCAGCAAGAACCATCTTTGTAAAGATCTTGTGACTTTTTTCTAGCTTCGGTACCCTTGACCCATCTTTTCCTGGCTTCCTGCCAATATGATTCAATACCCTTACAGAAAATTGCCAGGAATTAAGAGGGATGAAACCAACAGGGTTTTCTAGAACTTCAGTAGATATTGCTCTGCAGACCTCTAGCATTTAATATCCTTTCTGTGTCAGTATTTTGAAGCATTCTATATAGTTTATAGATATGGAGGGAGATGTTTAAAGGTACAAATGGCAGTTAAGAACCTAACTGCTTTTGGAAGTAAATGTGAGTTGGGTGGTTAACTGCCATTTCTGCTTTTGAAAAGTTCCTCTATGACCTCCATTACATTTTATAAGATAGTTCATAGGATTTCTAAAAAGGTTTTCAGTGTCCATTAAATTCTATAGAACTTTTCCACCAGGATGTACCACCATCGACCCCCTGGCTCCATCTAGCCATTTTAAAAAAACTTCTAAAACATAAGAGCATCTGAGGAAAAGGTGTGATCAAGTTTAAACTTCTATCATCTTCTAGTAATCTGCCTGTGGTGTGAATTCCTTTCACTCTTTCCCTCCATATCTTCTGGTGAACACAGGCCAATCCATTTCCTCTGTCTTATCCACCCCATTTGGATTCTGAATCCATGGAGAAACCTGTGTGAGGTTCCAGGAAGAGGGTACAATATATGCATATGGATAATCCACCATCCTTTCCATACAGGTTGAGGGAGACATGCATATAGATCTCGGAATTATGTCTGGCCTTACATTTCCATGACTCAGACATCAAGCACAATCTTCTTTTTGCCAATATCTTCTCTTACTGTCTCCCCCACACATACACCCAAGTTAGGAGAAACTATTTTATGTGCTGCCTGCCTTTAACATTTTTGTCAAAATTTACATTTATGTTTAATTCTATGGACAATTTATTTACAATGACTGCAACATGTCTTTACTAGCTAAGCCCTAAGGTGCTTGAATATTTTTGACATTTAAAAGTAGCATACAGAGTAATGAGTTGCCAAGTGTGTTACATCTAGTAGCAGTTTATTTTCTGCACCCTTTTTCTGTCACTGGAATCCAATTTATCATGTTCATTGTGCTCTAGAGGTCAAAATATGAAAATGTTTAAATTGCCTTTTAACAAGCAGTTGCAAGGAATATTCAAAATAACAATATAATCCTTAATGGTTTCCGCTGAATTTACCTGAAAAACCATTGAATGCACATTTGTATCTGGTTACTAACAGCTTACAACATTATTTAGCATTAGAGCACTCTGAAAATAATTGAAAATCTCTTTTAATTTGGGAAGTCTTCAATATGATTTTATTTGTTTAAACTCTTTCACATATTTCAGCAATATTTTATGCAGAGAGAAGAGGAAAATTTACTTTTTCTGTTAAATCAAAGACATAAAAAACATATTTTGTAACTTCCTTTCATCCTCCATGAAAACATGGGGGAGGGGTTGCAAAGGATGGCTGGCACACAAAATAATTTTTAGAGTTCCAAAATAAAGAATTGTTATATAAATAATATAATACACAGTATGTTAACTGGAAGTAAGATATACAGTGAAAACTATTGCCCTATTGGCTAAAAATATTCAGAGATGGTTGAAGTCAATATTGGCTATTGGAGTTCAATTTTTTAATACTAAAAATGTCACCTTATCCTGTAATCTTAGAAACCCCTGTATCAGATTTTTCTTTTCATGAGGGCCTCCTTGTACCGCCTTGGCAATGTAAGGATCGCTAAAGTGTGTGTAAATGAACACTCAATTTAAAGATCCCTTACACTGCCATAGTTGTGTAAATGGCCCTTTGTGTAAAGGAGAATTAGGCCCTCCTGCCAATATATTGATTTCTCTACCCTCTAAAAATGATGTTTCACCTTAATGTACTGCAGTTTCAGTCACTCTCTGCTGATGTTTTTGTATTTTAGCTGAGTAATATGACCCTCCACTAGAAATAATTGTTGCATTGATAGATAAGATAGTTAAATCGAACTTACTGTCTATTCGTTACATTCACTTTACCTTTTTGTTTCTGAAAGGGGGCTACCACTGTTGACTGGTCCTTGTTACATCATTGCTAGCATTGCAATGCCTACTTTTCCCACTAGTGGTTGTTTAAATTAACCAGCAAAGCCCCTCCTATCAGCAGATCTTTCTCTTTCTCAGACACAGTTGATTCCTACTTCAGTGACAGAGGAGGAGCTCCTGCAGCAGTGGTAGCAGTAGGGGGGTTGGAAGGCACATGAGCCATTGCAGTGACTACAAAGTGGGTCTGTTCCCTTTTGTGGCTGGACTTTACTGTCTCCTTGCTCCATGGGACCTTCACTCTTGCCTGAGAGACATCCCCCACCCTCTGACCAGGCCAACACCAGACTGGCTGCCTGTCCAACGTGAGAAGGCCAGAGAAGAGGCGTGGACCCAGAGGAAATTTTAGTGAGGGAGAGCTATATTGCACATTAGTCCTAACTTTCCTCCTAGCTAAATCTCTCTCAAGTGAACTTCTTCAACTCTGAGTTTGAGGTATCTAGTTAAGAGGTGCCTGGGCATTCTTCTTCCCTGGGGATACTGAGGAGATTCAAGGAAATCTGGGAGCAACTAGATACTCACCCTGCACAAAAGTGATGCCCCTAAGAGATGTTACAAAACTGGAGGTTACTGCTATTGCTTATAGATACTGAAGTCACTTGAATGCAGAAGTTGGCTTTACAGATGGAGGGGATCATTTTCCCTGAAAGATTCTTCTGACAGGAAGTTGAGGAGAAAACATGAGGTAGTCACATACACCATTTTGGCATGTTCAGCTATGACCTTAACAATTTGGTTGCAGAATCTGTATCCAGACTCCATAGTGGATCACAAGTAGGTAACAAAGGCCTAGATCAACTTCTAATTCATTTCTGACTTCATGGTGTGTTGCCTCCCTGAATGTGGTCACCCTGGTTTCTGTGAAACTTACAAATAACTACATAGGAAGGAAGGCCATTATGGCAGCAGATCCTGATTGAGCAGAGGCTAACTGTCACTACAATTTAGTAGAAAGAACAGGAGTACTTGTGGCACCTTAGAGACTAACAAATTTATTAGAGCATAAGCTTTCGTGGACTACAGCCCACTTCTTCGGATGCATATGCAAAGCTAATGCAAAGCAAAGAAGTGGGCTGTAGTCCACGAAAGCTTATATGCATATGCATATGCATCAGAAGAAGTGGGCTGTAGTCCACGAAAGCTTATGCTCTAATAAATTTGTTAGTCTCTAAGGTGCCACAAGTACTCCTGTTCTTTTTGCGGATACAGACTAACACGGCTGCTAGTCTGAAAACTACAATTTAGTAGCTTTCTCTAGAGCCTTGTTGATAAATATTACACTATGTAGGACTTTCCATAATGGACAGCTGGGATAGCTTTAGCTTTGTTGGTCAGATTCTGATCTCATTGACATCAGCGTAATTTGGAGACACTCCACTGATGTAAGTGTTTCTCATTTACACTAGCATAAACCTCCACTGAAGTGAAAGTTACTCCATTGACTGTAATGGAGTAACGTGGGATTTCCAATCTGGTAAATGAGAACAGAATCTGGCCTTCGGGTCCAAAATCAACCCTCCTGTTCTTCGTGGTTAAGTCCTATGGAATGTAATAAGTACACACTCCTTTTTATGCTAACTGAAATGTTTTAAATAAATAGTCTTTTTCTTGTTATTTGTATTATCATAGCACCTTGGAGTCCTAATTAGGAGTGTCAATAATGGTGCAAAAGGAATAAAATATCTAAGTGTGGCTTGGACCAAGGGTGCAGTGGCAATTTTAGAAGTAGCTATTCTGTACGACGTCTTTTTTTCTAATTATTATTTCAATGTGTAGTTTTGTATATTCTTAATATATCATTGAATATAATTATTGGATACAGAGGAAGAATGAAAAGAGCCAATTCCTCAGATTTTTATGGATATGGTAGATTTTAATATTGTACCTTTTGTGTTTTAGCAATTTTCTGTTCACATGTAGTTCTGCTCTGAAAAGTGATCATGCAAAATGCCATTTCCTTACCTTCAGCAACAGATCTAGTCCCTGGGTACATTCAGAGTAATATCTGCTAAATGTATTGATGAAATATGTTTTTACTGCATTTTGCTGATCTTGGCCCAGCAGAGCAACATAGCGGAGAGAGAGTGACCTGAATTCTCTTCCTTCTGTATCACCAACAAAATTGGTATAGTATTTGGAGATCTACCTGTAGAGAGTGGTATCTCACTCTGTGTGGAAGAGGGTCTTCTGCCTGTTCTTTATTCTTACCCTCTGTTTTTAGCCACAAAACGCCTTTTATAGGTTGCTGCAGAGAATGGGCTCTGTTGGTTTTTTGGAAGGTTGGGGTAGGGATTCTTCTTGAACTAATTCCATCGGTTCAGACTAAGTCTGAAATAACTTAGGCTGTCACCTTGTGATTTGGGACTCCTGTAAGGGAAACTTCAAGCAGCATATCTCATGCAGGAGGCATACCCCAGAATTGAATGGAGCCATGGGCTGAGCCATATATATGTGTGTCAAGGTATCACCCCACACACTGAACTTTAGGGTACAGATGTGGGGACCTGCATGAGATAACCCCTAAGGTTATTTACCAGCTTAGATCTAGTAGCTGCCACCACCAAATAGTTTAAACAAATGTTTATGAGAGAGTCATTTGGAAACTGTCTTCCCCCCAAATATTTCCCCAGTCTTTATCCCCCTTTTCCTGGCAGGATTGAGACTGATTCACCTCCCACCAATTCCTGGTGAGCCCAGATCCAAAAAACCCTTGGATCTAAGCAAGGAAAAATCAATCAGGTTCTTAAAAGAAGACTTTTAATTAAAGAAAAGGGGTGAAAGGAATACCTCTGTGAGATTAGCATGCAAGCTACTCTCACAGACAACAGATTCAAAACACAGAGGATGTCCCTCTGGGCAAAATCTTAGTTACGCACACAAAAAAAAAAACAATTTTATTCTCCCTCTATGCAAAAAGAAAGTCACAAAAGAAAATAAACATAATCTAATACATTCCTTCTCTAAACACTTACTACTTTTAAGAAATGTTAGATGGCTGATTCCTGGATCCTTCACTCCGGCACAAAACTTACTGAACAGACAAAAGACTGATTTCCCTCCTCCCTCTTTGAAAACATCTTATCCCCCCCATTGGTTCCTCTGGCCAGGTGTCAGCTAGGCTATGTGAACTTCTTAACCCTTTACAGGTAAAAGAGGAATTAACCTTTAACTGTCTGTTTATGACAATGTGCTTTGCCACCAGCAGACTCCTTGACAAAATGGGGTTTTATGTTGTAATCCTTAATCTCTTTTGTAGACAATAAGGTATTTTGGGGGGCGAGATGAGGGTAGAGCAAACTCCACTCTCTGATGGAAGAATTCTACTGCAACTGACTTGATTCTTACAGCTTCTCCTTCCATATGGGGGTTATTCTGGGTGCTAAATTCAAACTGGAGTGTTAAATTCTGCCATTAGTTGTGAAGTCCCTTGAAAGAACTCAATGTTGTAGTCAATGGGGTAACTCCAGATTTACACAAAGAAAACAGAATTTAGCTCATTGGATTATACAAGGCAGAATTTGGCCTTCAAAATCTTTATTATGGTGATGATGTATAATTCAGAAAGAAAACAGCTTGAGTATATTGTAAACTGAAAAAAAAAACAGAAAAGTGTTGAGACAATGAACAAGGGATCCAAGTATGATATTTTTAGGGAGTAACTTCAAAGAAAATAACCACATATTAATCTGCCATATATTTTCGGCTTGGGGACATATAAACTGAAATGTATTATTGTTATTGATTGTGCCTACAGCAATAACCCACTAGAAACTCTTTCTGTTATGCTTTTTCTTCATGACAGACCAGTGTGTCACCATTCAGCGGGAAGAATTCTCTTCTCCAATCTGCAGAGAAGATCTCTGTTTGACATTTGGTATTCAGTCATTATTTAGGACTACCATTGACACTGATGATAGTTGGACATGGGTGTCAAGTGCAGAACACAAAATCTAATTGGATTAGATTGGAGAAATTTACCTGTTTATTAGGAAACTTTGTTTAATATTAATCTTCTTTTGCATTTCACAGTTCCTAACAGACATATAGAAAGAAACTAACCTCCTTTAAAGAAAAAAGTCAGAAACTATCTATTTTAGTTGGGGATACCAACCTTAGTGAGAGATAAACAAAAAGTCACCCTAGAGTAATCAGAAGCTTCAGAGAAGAGTGACAACGGTGTATTCTGTTGGGAAATATGAGTGTAGCAGTAACTGGTCTATTGTGTTTATAGACAGAGAGAACAAAATCAGAAGTGTGTGAGATTTTCAAAAACACCTCCACAATCCAGAGCCAGAGAAGATTTGATTTTTTTTAAACCTAGGCTTTTTATGGAACCAGCTGGAAACTTTACTGAGCCAATTGCCTAAAAGTCAGTTTCAATTTACCAGTGGATAAGAATCTGTCATTTTAAACTTTTCCCCCCTGAATTATGACAGCAGTCACAGCTGCCAAAATGTAAACATGCTCTGTTCTCCATAACCCTGCTCCCACAAACATATATAATGGCGTATATTCTGTATACCTACACAGAACAACACACACACACACACACACACACACACACACACACACACACACACACACACTCACTCACCAAAAAACAAAAAGACAAAAAGTAATGGATGTTGACAGTGCTGTATAAGAATCAACATTAATTGATTTTTAAAATAGGACAAACATGTATGAATGAATGCAGAGCATATTTTGCAGTCCTGTAGTTTATATTGCAATGTCATGGCTTATAGCAATAGAATACAGTATATTGGTATTGGACATGACATTGCAATGTAAAATACAAGGTTTATAAAAGTCCATAATTTATCACATCTGTAACATCTACTTATGAATGTTTGCATGTATAATACATTTGCATGAATCTGAATGGTAACAGTTATTGAAGTGTACAATTGCAATAGCCTTTCACCTCTGGAGTCCTTGAGTTTAAATGCTATCTCAAGTAAAATTAAATTTGGTGATGTTATATTGGTCCCTATTTTTCACATTACAAAATACTCATCAGTTTGGTATGACTGACAGTTCATGTTAAAGAGTGACCCAGGTCTGAAATACTACAGTGCTGTAGCAATGGTATTGCAGATGAGGATTTATTTATTCTTTCGATTTCTATATTGTGTCTATCTACAAATCTCTAGGCAATCTGAGGCTTTGACATTGCCGTATGTGGAGCTTTATATAATGTCTTTCCCAAGCCAGTGATATTAGTTCCTCAATTTCAAGAGCCATTAAAATTTCACTTACATTGAAAGGAATAAACAGTAAATATAAGCAACAATATACTCTGTAACACATTGATGGATGGCAAAATATATATACATACAAGTGAAATATCATAGTGATGAAAAATAAAAGAAATTCATAATAAGGAGTGGCAAAGTCAAGTGGTCAGAAGATGGGAATGGAAGACAAGAACTTCTGATGTCTAACTCCAGCTCTGACACTGGGTGTTTCTGTATTCCTGGGCAAGTCACTTAACCACAGTATTTCATTTCCTCATCTCTAAAATGGTGGTGATGATACTTGCCTATCTGTCTTTCAGGAATATTGCTATAATTTGACATTTGTCTAAATAGCTTCAGAATGAAAAAGTGGCACAAAAATGCTAAATAGTGGGAACAGGATTATAAGTGAATCTACAAATCTGGGGCCCGGATGAGATGAAAGATTGATTCCATGGATCCAAGGGAAGCCCAACATCTGTCACTCTGGTGGGGAAAGTGCTCAGTGATTTGAGGCATAGCTGGCTAGTTACTTGGGGGGATATTTACAAAGGCACAGAGGTGAGTTAGCTTTCCAGCTCCCCTTTGTGCCTTTGGATATTCCCCTTTTCCCTATATCCAGGTGCCTTTCAGTTGATTGTGTCTACCATACTGCTGCTGGATAACCTCTCATCAAGAAATGGAAGATTTACACCATTGGAAAGAGAGGGATTTTCCCATGGAGAACATAGCTATTAGTCATGAAAGATCCTGAGACATCTGACTTTAAAATAGATGATTTTAGCAAATATTTTCAGTTTATCAGTGCTAGTTTTCTTTCCCTTGAGTCCTGTACATTTGGACTCTTGAAACCTTGATTTGCAGGTAATGAATGATGTACAGAAAATTCTAAATACAATTTTTGAAAACACATGAAATAATCTTTGTTAAATAGTGACTGATACAGAATATATGATAGAGTGAGTCAACTGGAATATACTGCAAAAGTGTATTGTGGTTTTGGATGATGCAGCCATCCTAAACACATGCCAATAAAATCATTTATACCACACTGTCATGTTCATACTCTGTATACATAACTGGGACGAAGCTTCTGCTGAGGCTCTGAAGGCAGAATTTATAATAACTCTCTTATAGAAATCAAAGGATTTATTGGGACACTGAAATTAACAACTGCAGCACACAGGCAGATAGGATTTAACCTCCTCCTATTCCCCCTGAATCAAGATAGCAGAATATCAACACAAGACAATTTAACAATAAGATAATGATACACCACCACCTATTGGTGGATGTGCTGTATACACTAATCATTAAAGAATTATATCAAGAGTATATCAAAAGTATTATTACAGTATTATATCAAGAGATATCCTGAAATCAATTTGGAGTAAACACATTGGCCACATTATATTTTATTACATTAGGCTAACGTTTTTCAACTTGGGTTCCTAAGAGTTGGTATATTATAACAATGTTGGCTTCAGGGGTTCACACTAGTCTATCGTAAAGCAGAATATGGTCTTATTTTGTAGATTTGCACAACTCCCATTGAATTCACTTGAAATTCAAGCCACTGAGGGATTTAGGTAGTAAACTTTAGGCCCCAATTCAGCAGTCCACTCCTGTTCACCAAAGAACTTATGTACATGCCTAAAGTTAAAACATGTGCTTAAGTCCCATTTACTTCAATACAATTTAAGCATATACTTTTAAGTGTTTTACAGACTAATGATGGACACAGATGCTTAAATGTTTGGCTGAAATGGGGGCCCTTGTTCATTTCTGCAGTTTGTGAAATATAAAAAAAGAGAAGAAAGGAAAAAATGAAAGTCTGTTCATATATCATGGGATCTCACAATTTTTGGTTTGATGATTTACATTGATTTCATCAGAGCATCATAAAATTCACACAGCCATATTGATCAAAACCCCTGTGTGCAAATAATATTTAAAAAACATGCAGCTTCTGTGTGTGGGGAGTCCATTTTAATTGCACAAGTTTCAACTCTTTACCTGTCTATTTCAAAGATATATCATAAACAGTTGGGGGTTTTTTTGTGGGGGGATTCATTAAATCAATGTCATTGTGGATTGCTACTCTTCTTGGCTGGATGAAGACATTGTTCTTTTGGCCAACATTTCAATTTTATGTCTTGTTGGAAATGAATGTCCATAGGTCAGAAAAACACCATGGAAGCTCTTCTATTGTAGAGTCCCAGATAACATTCTTCTTAATCTTCAGCATCTACATTAAACTGTCCTATGAATGTGTTGTGATAAAGTTCCTCTTCTACCTTGGTGGGTCCTGCGCTATTTGCAGATTTTACTTGCCTCAGAGATTCACAGTAGCCCTCAGTCTGTCCACTTTTGTGGCTCAAATCTGCTGTTCACTCATATAACCTCATCACTGGCCAGTATGGGGGGAAAAAGAGTAAGAATAATCCCTGCAGTTTCTGCTGATCCACCATGTGGGTCGGGGAACAGCCCAGAGACCTTCCCTTCTGGTGAAACCTCCTGTGTTGGATCAGGAGTTAGGAAATTTGGGGGGAACCCGGGCCTGCCCTCTACCCTGGGTTCCAGCCCAGGGCCCTGTGGACTGCAGCTGTCTAGAGTGCCTTCTGGAACAGTTGCACAACAGCTACAATTCCCTGGGCTACTTCCCCATGGCCTCCTCCCAATACCTTTTTTATCCTCACCACAGGACCTTCCTCCTGATATCTGTTAACACTTGTACTCCTCAGCCCTCCAGCAGCATATCCTCTCACTCCCAGCTTCTTACACACACCTCACTAACTGGAGTGAGAGCCTTTTAAAACCAGGTGTCCTGATTAGCCTTCATTAATTCAAGCAGCTTCCCAATTGGCTACAGGTGTCCTAATTAGCCTGTCTGCCTTAATTAGTTCTAGAAAGTTCCTGAGTGTTCTGGAATAGTCCCTGTTATCTTACCCAGGGAAAAGGGACCTGCTTAACCTGGAACTAATATATCTACCTTCAACCACTCTCTTGTAGTCATCTGGCCTGAACCCTGTCACAGTATACAGCAGTGGTCAATACTACATCTAGGAGGTAGTTTGTTGCTTTTCCATCTTTTATAATAGCAGAGCATGGGTTTAGTAGTTCGAAGCTGAAATGAGGATACTCAGAGGGAATGCCTTAGTTGTCTGGATGATTAAAATGCGTCAACTCCAGTTTGACGTTTAATCCCAGTGGGGATTAACTCAGCACTTCATCCTTCAGATGTTGATAAATTGAAATCTATACAGTTTAATACATGGAGATGTAACAACCATATTTTCACATAAAGCCTTTAATTTTGAAACTATATCACATCCAAAAATCAGGTATATTGCTGACTGTTAAAAGCTCAAAATTTAATATTAAATTTAAAATTAAATTTTACTTACTGATATGTGCATATGGTTAAATTCACTAGACAGAATCATAGATAGGTAGGGCTGGAAGGTACCTCAAGAAGTCATTTAGCCCAGCCCCCCACAGGATGGCAGGACCAGTAAACCTCGACCATCCCTGATAGGTGTTTGTCTAACCTGTATTTTTAAAAACCTCCAGTGATGGGGATTCCACAATCTCCCTTGGAAGCTATTCCAGAGCTTAATTACCCTTATAATTAGAAAGCTTTCCCTAATATCTAACCTAAATCACCATTGCTGCAGATTAAGCCCACTACTTCTTTTCCTACTGTTATGTCCTTGGGGGCAACAGTTATAGGAAGAAATCACCCCCTTCCAACAGCAAAAAGGGTTTGTTTGTTTGTTTTTTGTACCCTGACTTCTACTTCCTTCTGTTGCTGGGGCAGCACAGGAATCCCATCTTTGTCACCACGTTGTTATATCCTTCAGGGCAACATTTTTAGGAAGAAATCACTTGAGACACAGACAGGTGTAAACCTTAAAAGCAGCCATTTATTGCCACACACCGAACTAACCAAAAGCCAGCCAAATCTGGCTGGGCTATACCTTATTAATCTAACTCAGTTGCCATAGCAACAACAAGATTCTATTACCACGACAACCAAATACACAACACCTACCTTCACTGGATATGGAGAACAATAGATCACCAAGCTCTTTATAACAGCCCTTAACATATTTGAAGACTGTTATCAGTTCCCCAATTAGTCTTCTTTGCTCAAGACTACAAATGCCCATTTTTTTTAACCTTTCCTCATAGGTCAGGTTTTCTAAGCTTTTTGTCAGTGTTGTTGCTCTCCTCTGGATTCTCTTCAATTTGTCCACATCTTTCCTAAAATGTGGTGCCCAGAACTGGACACAGTATTCCAGCTGAGGCCTCACCAGTGCCAAGTAGAGCAGGGACAATTGCCTCTCATGTTTTAGATCGGGGTTCCCAAACAGTGGCAGTGGCCCAAAGGTGGTTCCACCATCAGCATAGTTCCAAGTGGTCCACCATCATGGGCTGTGGGAGTGGTGACGCCAGGCATTTTGTGCATCCAGGTCAGTTTCTCCACGTGGGCTGATAACGGACACCGTGCTCTAGAGGCTCAGATAGGTGTAGTCCGTAGTGCCTACGAACCACTGGGTGCCAGTGGTCACAGTGACTGTGTAGGGTGGCGTGGCTGGGCCCAGCCTAGCACACACTCAGCCAAGAAGAGTGTAGCTGCCCTCATAGTGCCAACTAGGGACCTAGTGCCTAGATGGGCCCCACAGCAGCACCCCCCCTTGGACATAGTCCTCTCTCTGCACCCCTCACTACCCCTCGCCCCACCTGCACACAGCCCCTTGCTACCCCCTGCCTGCACCCTGAGCTGGCTGAAAGATGAAAATTGAAGATGAGATCAGGTTGAGCTGGAAAAACTGTGCAAGGAGAAGCAGGCACATCCATCCCATTAAGACGACTCCTGGTCTGTAAGTTAATTTATATTTTTATTTGCAATATTTTCTTCTTTTCTAGTTAGTAGAGAATAGGGTTGGGTCTTTACTTAGCATAGAAATTCAGATTTTACACTAAAAAAATTGAAAATACAAAGTAGGGTTCAAAGTTGGACAACTATTTTGTTTTAAAACGAAATAATACAATGCATTTTAAACAATTTTGTTAACATTGTTGTGTTGCTTATTGTTCAGTTTTATACAAAATTGTGCTTTCTCTGTTTGAACACCACATTTTGCTTTCAAAAATTTTTTAAAGTCTAGTTTTACTAAAGCTTGTTTGGTTTCAAAAATATTGAAAGATATTGACGTATTCTTTGAATGCATATCGCTAGGGCTTTCTATCATTACAATTGTTTACATTAAAATGAAAAGGGAATGTACATTGTTCATTTATAGTGTTATAGTTTACATGTATGTAATAATTAACATTAATAATTTTCCTCAAGAAGTATTAAAAGTGGGCCATAGTGTCTATTGCAGCTGCACAGGTGGGCTTCAGGGAAAAAAGTTTGGGAACCCCTATCTTATATAACAGTCCTTTTATAATTGGCTAATAACCCCCCTTTTAGAACACCCCATAATGATATTGCCTTTTTTTGCAGCTGCATCACATTGTTGACTTATATTCCATTGTGGTCCACTATAACCCCCTGTCAGAGGGTACTCACTCACTGCCAGTGGCATCTCCTTCTGGCAGTTTTGGGGATTAGCTCTCTTCCAGCAACACCTCCCGTTGCTGTCTCTCTACCCATTGTCCTCTCTCTCATTTTATGGCCCATTTTGTGCTCTAGGAGCTGCAGCTTCCTCTTTGTGACTCAGTCCTCCAGCCAGGTCTCCATGTGATTTCCCCTTGCAGGGTATAGAGTTACTCTGGATCCACTATCCAGACAATAGTGCTCTGTCAGTGGCTGATAGGAGAACCTGAGCCTGCCCGCTACTCCATTTTCAAGTCCAAAGACCCTATAACATGCAGACAAGGTCTGCTCAGTCCCCAGCCTTGCTGCTCGCTCCCTCGGCTGCTTCCTTCTCAGCTCCACAGGCTTTTGTCTCCACCCGTCTCTCTTCAGAGTATGCCCTTCTCTCAGGGACAGGATCCCAGGTTCCTATTCTTTCCCTGGGTTCCCTCCTTCCCTCTCTAATACACAGAGGGTGGCACTAGACTTCTTCACTGCTGCCATTTCTGTTACCATCTTCCTGGCTTTATACTAGCCCAGTCCCCACCTGGTCAACTGAGCCCAATTTTCTACTCAGGGGTTGCTTCTCGGGCCTAAACCTCCCCTCCCCCCATTTCACTAATTGGCCCCTTTCTCAACTTCCTTAACCCTGTCGGGGCTGGTGTAGGGTGAGCACCCCATCAGACCCCCAGATCGTTTTTAGCACCACCTAGCCAGTTATTCCTCCATTTTGTAGTTGTACTTGATTTTTCCTTTCCAAGAATAGTGCTTTGCACTTGTCTTTACTGAATTCATCTTGTTGATTTCATGCCAATTCTTCCATTTGTCAAGATTGTGTTGAATTCAAATCTTGTCCTCCAAAGTGCATGGAATGCTTCCCATCTTGGTATCATCCACCAATTTTATAAGCATACTCTGAACTCCATTATCCAAGTCATTAATGAAAATATGGAATACTACTTTTCTTTTTTTGCCAAATGAATTATGATTGCCTGATATCTAAGAAGCTGAATTTTCAGGTTTCTACTTCTCATACTTTTTACTGATTATTATTATACAAGTTATGACTCCATGAGCCAAATGCTGTAACACAACTTTTAAGTGGACCTATACTAGCTGTGAGTTTGGCCCCATATCTTTATTTTTGCTTGCTCTGTAATTTTATCAATTTTCCAAGACAATTTTAAAGTGAGTTTCAGGTTGTCAGCTTGGATATAATGTGATTTGCAAGTGGAGTTGAGTAAACAATTTATCATGATCTGAATGATTTCTGTGGATAATTCTTTCTCTGCAGATTGCTGATGGTCAATTTGTCAAGCATTTGGTATCTGTAATTTGAGCTGTGTTGATTAGTTTTGATTTGACACATAAGTCATGTGATATGTTGGTATTCCCTGACTGGATGCCTCTTTGAATCAGGTTTCTAGCACTCATGGTTATGGATTCAAAATTAATTTCCCAGGAATATTCTGCATTATTCATTTAAAATTTGTTGTTTCCATGAACATCCCTGCTGGTAAACACACTGTCTACCATAATTGTGGTAAGTTAGAACAAAAGATTTGTAAACATTGTTTAATAGCTTGTATATTTGGGGAATATTTTTTCAGTATTCTCCCAGCATCCATCCCACCCATGGTAGGGATGTGGGGGGGATAGACTATTAAAATCTAGCACTATGATTTTTAAATTGTACTTGTTAATAGGTACAAATAACAAGTGCTTTGTTCCATTAATTCATGTTCTGTTGAGTAGTTTAAGTATGCTATGTTTAAGTACCTTTCAAAGTATAAATTTTACATTGTATTAAATAGGGAATTTTACATTGAGACAAAGTAGAAAAATGAGATTGTTTGCAAAAATTAGTAATTTTACCTGGGCTGGCTATTATTTGTACTCCTTTCTCTTTTATTTCAAGTATCTTCTGTTCAGATAAGAACTTCCTCCCTTACAACTCAGTTTCTCTTTCTGATTGATCCTGCAGTAAAATCATAAACCTGTGTTTATGACATCACAGTTTGTCATCATGGGAATGAATGGCGTTTAGAACTACTACCTACTACAGAATAAATAAAGACAATAAATAATGGCATTTCTTTTTATTACGATTCCTATGTTACAATTCCACAACAAAAACATGCTGTACCTGGCACTTAACAAAAGAACAGTGAGATGAAAAAATTGAGGGTAATTACTGCTATATGTACCCTGTTGAGTTATGTGAGAGGACTGGTACTAATACCCACTGTGCTGAGGTAAATTTTATCACGGTAGAATTATACACTATATGTATGGCTAGGTGTGATAGTGAAATAATGAAAGGCAAAGGTGGTCTGCACTGGAGTGGAAAGAAAATTCAGCAAGCATGGTTTCTTTAAGTAAACTGTTAGACATGGTTCATTTTAGATCTGATATTCCCATTCATTTTGGAAGCACATCACTATTACCAGAAGCCTACTGTAAGGCAAGCTTCCTTTTTAGGCTGGAAAAGATCAGTGTAAACACATGAAAGTTTCTGTATCTCAGAGGAAAGAAGGTGAAGTGTGAAGCTAGCAATATCTGCAGTTATACACTAGGAAGCATATGCATGCCTATTGCAGTTTACTGAGATGGGGGGGAAGATACAGAACCTTTTCATTGACTTCAGTGGGAGTTGGATTGAGCCCTTTGAGAGCTGTTGCTTTTTTATGGAAAAAATAGGACGAGGTGACTTTGTGGCACAAAAATGATTAGGGCTATATTTATACCTAGATAGAGATAGCAGCCATGAGTAAAAATGATCAAAAATACTTGAATTTTGATCTGGAGATATCAAGGGATATATGAATTATCATCTGCTGCACTGAGAGGAATTAAATTTAAATAAGAAATGAATCCTTACCTCTTGTTTAAAAATAAATAAAATACACCAGAGTAGGATTTGAATTCTGATCCAGTAAAAAATACTCATTCACCAGTAGCCCATTAAATAAAGCCCAATTGTGATGCTTTGCTCTATCCGTATAATTGACAAGCTATGATAGAAATGAGGTCTTTTCACCTTCACGTGTCAGGAAGTTTCTTTTTATTAATGCCATTTTAAAGTTCTGTATATATCACTCTATGTAACAATAAAAGGAGAGGATTCCCACAACCCTGAGAAGAAAGAGAGAAGTTCCCTCCAGCTAAATGCCAGGCAATGTCGTGGGGGGAGTAAAGTTGTGCAGTGGTTATACAAGGTAATTATTTTGTGTTATTTTGGGTATAATAAGGGAGCTGTCATTCTGCTTCACTGGCATTTTTTTTAATGCTGCCTTTAGCTGTCACTGGATAAATGTGAGCCTTTCCTTATTCTTCTTGACCTCAAAATGTACTGTAGAATCCAACATAACTTGCAGTCTCTTGGAATGCCTTCTGAAAGAAAAGAAAAAATTTCAACTGCTCTTAAATGTTAATTTCTGTACCTCACCTTTTGAATACGAAAATGTTTGTGTGATAAGATGGTTTAGCTTTTTGCTTTCCTCTCTCTAGGAAGAGTATAAAGTTGAAGGTAGACTTGTGCTGAGTGAGGGCAGAGTGTATGGTTCTCCAAACCTACACAGCAGGTTACTGTGTCCCCAAATGCAAGAGCCATTGTATCCCGAGAGCTGCTCCATAATTTAAGCAGATTTTGGATGCCTACCTCTGGGGCTTTGCAGTGGAAACTGAGGTGGGGAATCTGTGGATCTTACTGCTGCTTGGAGCATAACTGCCTCCTACAAAGATATCCACAGTGGCTGGAGGGGAAGATGTGGCTTTCCAGCATCTCTCCTCTGGGAATACACTTTTAATAAGTGGAGCTCTGTCCTTGCCAGAATCAGGGCAGAAGAGCCTAACTGGACTGTGAGGAAGAACGGAACTGTGCCTTACAGCTGCTGTGCTCATCTTATGCTTCCTCCTCCTGATCTGGTGCTTTTCATTCAGATGATCAGGGTCTCCATTCTCAGTTTGTCAATTTATAAACCTATCTGGAGTAAAAAAAGCACTAATTTGATATGTACACAAAGTAAATATAGTTCTGGCGATTTTAAAAACAAATGGCATGTGCATATATATATTGCTTTTAAAGCTAAAACATTCTTGGTTTTTTAAAGATTAGAAGGTAGTAAGCAGTTTAAGACTCCCCAAATCATTTTCAGAACATGACCATGTTTGTGCTGTTTTTTAAATGCCAATATTTCCACCAACTACTTTGGGCGAAACTGAAGCCTGTGATATATGTAAAGACCTGAAGAACATTAAATAAAAACTGTTGGGCAAAACTCAATTTTCTTGTTGACTAGCAGGCCCATGGCAGAAAGACTGCCTTGCCTCAAGATTTCAGCAATGGAAGACACTCCCAACTCTCACCCCACAGAGGCCCTAAACTGTCCAGCATAACTCCCAAAGTGTGTGGTTCTGGATGGAGCAGCCAGGAGATACACTAATTCAGCCCTTGCCAAACATAGTATGCTGTCCCTGGAGTGAATTCCTTCTGTGGGAACGGCAAGCCACTACCTCTGTGACAGCAGGGCTGTATCAAGCTCAAAGGAGTTAAAAATCATTTCCTCCTTAATTTTCCTGCCAAGGCCTGAGATTGGGATTTAGTGTGTCTCCAGAAAGAGTTAATGGCATATACTCAAGTGATTTATATGCTCAAGTCTTTATATCTGTGTTTGACCAGTATATCAAGATGTAAACTGCAGTCCTGAAGTGCAGCATCTTGGAAATCTAGCAGACACTAGAAGCCTACCAGTAAGTCTGAACTCTGTGCTCAGGACCAGGGGACCTAAAAGCCTGCTCACTGGCTCTTCCAATTATCTGAAGTTTTCTTAGAGTCCCTCTAGACCTTTGGATAATTGGGATTGTGCTTTATTGTTTTCTTTAATTTTGATCCAGCTCTTTTTAGATGAGCCTCAGTGCTTTGATTGCCTTTGTGTTTTCTTTTTGAGGTCTGCATCACTGAAATATTTACCCAGAATTTAGAAGAGTTTACAGATTCTATCGTTATAAATAATAATGAGGATTAGTAAATAAACATCTTTCAGATCATTTGAGTGTGTGTGCAGAACAATCTTTCTACATGGTTTTATTTTTCAAATATTTTTTACTTTAGTTGCCATTTGCTGCTGACAACTTAAGAAGAGTACATCTGCTAAGTGGTTGCAATTAGAACAAAATTATTCTTCATAAACAAAAGAGGGAAGAGCAAATTATAACATGTTTTCAAATTCCTAAAAAACAAAACACAATGTTGTTATGAGCATCACAGTTAGTGACAAATTATCAGAAATTAAAATCCTCTCTTCCATTGATTAACTGCTCTCTTTGACATAAAACACTTTCTAGATCATCCCAGAACAATCTAATTGAAATTAAAAGAACACACCCAAGAAGTATTTTATTAGCTGTTGTGTGTTTGGTGCTGCTACAGTAGCAGAAATCCCCCCCCTCTTTTATTAGTAGATAGTTGTCTGAACATGATACACTCAGTTTCTTCTTCTAGTCTTCAATTTTACATTGGCTTTTTTTCTTATTAAATATCCAGAATGGAAACAGGGAAAGATGGAAGTGATGCAGCCACATGTGGGAAAGGGAGAAGCAGTAGATTTAAATGCTAGAAGACAGATTAGGCTATTAAATCACAGGTTTGCATTTGAGACAGAGCACAGGCCAGCAGTAGAACACAACTTTTCCCCCAAGGTACTTATATGGTCCCTATTACTGTAGTATTTGAGCGCCTCCCAATTTTCAAAGTATTAATTCTCACAACATCCCTGTGAGCATCCTAGCATCCCATTTTATAGATGAGGAATGAGAACACAGAGAGAGTAAGTGAGTTTCCCATGGCAACACAGGAAGTTGAAGTAGGGAAATGAACCTAACTCTTGAGTCCAAGGTTAGTGTCCTAACCAGTGGACTGTCCCTTCTTACCGTGTTTACAACCATATAGTATGTATTCCTCTCTGCAGCCAGTTATCACTACAGAACAGAGTTTGGCAGTTAAGGGAAGGTGGGGCCATGACCTTACTTTTTCCCTTCTCCAGCTCTCCATTATTTAGAGTGGTTTGATCCTCAGGGTCAAACTGCAGGGAGTGCATTTGTAGCCAGCCTCTGTGCAGAATACAAGGGGCCAAGGCTCCCTGTGCACTCCCCCTTAGCCCCCTGCACAAGAACCAGCTACAGTCTGGCCCTAAGTAATGTATAGTGACTCTCCATAACTGTGCTGAAAGATAGTTACGGTTGTCCTCTTTCACTTGTTCATGAATTCATTAATAATAAATAATATTAATAATTAAAAGTAAGCCACTAGATTGGTGGAAAAGATATGATACAGCACAGTTATGAAAGATGAAAAGATTTCAGTTCATAAAAATTGAGTGCACAGAAAGAAATCTTACAAGCCACTGAACATTTAGTATTAAAAAGATCCACCATTCTCCCAGCTGATGACGTCATAGCAAATCTCCTAAAACAGAACAAACCCTATGCAATGAAATGAAACCACTAAAACCCATTTCAAGGCTTACAGTATAATCCTGATTTGTTCCTACAAAACACAACAAATCATCACAAAATCCTGAGTTTAGAATGAAGAGAAAAACCTGAGACAATGGGAAGGAAAATATTCCAAATAAATAAGACATGAAGTGGGTCTTAAGAAGTGTCAGGGGAAAAAAACATGGACAATTATAAGAACAGGTTTTTTTGTACACTGCTCAAAATAGCTAGGATGTGATTTCAGTTTTGGCGGTTCAGCTTTACAAGGGTATTTTTGATCCCACTCTGCTTCTATTTAGGAACATTGGGGCCAATTCTTCCCATGAAACATGGATTCAGCTTCTACTGGCATTAATGTGATTTGTGTGTACATTTGAAGACAGAAATGGGCTCATAGGAATTGAACAAAAAGAAAACCTTTCATTAAAATATGAAGGAGATGGTTATTAGTACTCCTTTAAGCAAATCTCAACCTATCCTTAACTGTGGTGTTGCTACCTGTCTAGTTCCTTTAATGTTATTATGGAAAAGTGAGTCTCAAAAACTATTTACAGTTAAGAGTGTGTTGAGATTCAAACTTAGAGCAGGGCTAATATCCATCTGTTTCATATTTTAAAGATTGACTTTAGTTACCAGATTTGGCACAATGATTGTTTAGAAGGCAGTTATTATTATTATTATTATTTATTATTTGTATTAAAGTAATACCCTATGGGCGTCAATCAAGGTTCCACTGTGCTAGGTGCTATACAAACAAGTAATAAAGTAATAAGATAAGAATTCTTGCCTCAGGGAGCTCACAATTGAATTTTCCATGAATATTTTATGTGCAACATATTTACTAACTTTTGCAAAAGAACTATTTAAATATGATCCGTTTTACAAATTTATCCCTGACAGTCTACTTTTTTTTTCTTGGTTCCTCCAGTTCGGTGGTGGGCAACCTGCGGCCTGTGGGCCACAAGCAGCCCATCAGGGCAAGCCGCTGGCGGGCTGCCAGACCATTTGTTTACATTTGCATGGCCGCCCACAGCTCCCAGTGGCCGCGGTTTGCCATTCCCAGCCAATGGAAGCTGCAGGAAGTGGTGCGGGTGGCTGCCACTTCCCTCACCTCCCATTGGCTGGGAATGGTGAACCACGGCCACTGGGAGCTGCGGCTGACCGTGCAAATGTAAACAAAGGGTCTAGCGGCCCACCTGTGGCTTGCCCTGATGGGCTGCAGGTTGCCCACCATAGCTCTAGTTGAATAACAACAATACCCCCAAACTTCTCTCTCAAAACTCCTCAGACATAGGCCACCTATGTACTCTTAAAATGAAATACAAAAACAGTCATTCCCTTTATCCATCATACCCGAATTGATCCCTGCCAGGGAAAGCTGGCAGAACTCCTCAGATCCATCAGTGACTTCCCTTTTTGATAAAACAGAGGGCAGTTGCCTCTGTAGCACAGCTGCAAGCTCCTAGACTCTGAGGACTTTGACTTGGGGTATGTCTTCACTACCCGCCATATCGGCGGGTAGTAATCGATTTATCCGTCTTGTTAAGACACGATATATCGATCCCAGAACGCGCTCACCATCGACTCCGGAACTCCACCAGAGCGAGCGGCGGTAGCGCAGTCAACGGGGGAGCCGCGGCCGTCAATCCCGCGCCGTGTGGACCCCAGGTAATTCGATCTAAGATACGTTATTCACGTAGCTGAAGTTGCGTATCTTAGATCGATCCCCCTCCCCAGTGTAGCCAGCCCTTAGACTCTAAACCAGGAGTAGGCAACCTTTCAGAAGTGGTGTGCCGAGTCGTCATTTATTCACTCTAATTTAAGGTTTCACGTGCCGGTAATACATTTTAACGTTTTTAGAAGGTCTCGTTTTATAAAGCTATATTATATAACTAAACTATTGTATGTAAAGTAAACAAGGTTTTCAAAATGTTTAAGAAGCATTATTTAAAATTAAATTAAAATGCTGATCTTACACCACCAGCCTGCTCAGCTCGCTGCCAGCCTGGGGTTCTGTTCACCTAGGCCAGCAGTGGGTTGAGCAGGGCCTATGGCCGGGACCCCAGATCTGGTGGGGAGGTGCATTTCAGGGATCAGGGCAGAAGGCTGGGGGAGGGGGGTTCAGGGCAGAAGGCTGGGGTGTGTGTGGGGCAGTTCACGGATCAGGGAAGAGGGCTGGGGTGTGTGGGGGGTGTAGAGCAGAAGGCTGGGTGTGGGGGAGGTTCAAGGGTCAGGCAGAGGGCTGGGGGAGGGGGGTTCAGGGCAGAGGGCTGGGGGAGGGGGGTTCAAGGGTCAGGTCAGAGGGCTGGGGGCTGTGAGAGGTGCAGGGCAGAAGGCAGGGTGTGTGTTGGGGTGTGGGGGGTTCAGGGCAGAGGGCTGGAGGGTGTGGGGGTGCAGGGCAGAAGTCTGTGTGTGGGGGAGTTCAAGGGTCAGGGCAGAGGGCTGGGTGTGTGTGGGGGTGCAGGGCAGAAGGCTGGGGGTGTGGGGGGTTCACAGGTCAGGGCAGAGGGCTGGGGGTATGGGAGTGCAGGGCAGAAGGCTAAGTGTGTGTGTGGGGGGTTCAGGGCAGAGGGCTGGGGTGTGAGGGGGTGCAGGGCAGAAGGCTGGGGTGCTCGGCTTGTGGGGGTGCTCCCAGCCCCCTGCCCTGAGCGGCTCATGGCAGGGGGCTGGACGGGATATACCCTGTTCCACCCCATTCCCCCAGGCTCCGTCCCTACCTCTCTCTGCCTTCTCTATGGAGCTGTGTGCACGCTGCTGCTCTTTCCCCTCCCCCTCCCCCTCACTAGGGCCTTCAGCTGATTGGCGCAGGGACAGAGAGGTGGAGAGGCAGGAAAGCACCACGCTGGGGGAGGAAGCGGGGGAGGGGAGAAGCTTGGCTGCCGCAGAACCAAGCTTCTGCCTCCTGCCCCTGCAGGGGAGAGCGGTGAGCGGGCGGGCTGACTGGGGCTGGAGGCCGGGACCACGGGAGGGAGCTGCATGCCACTCAAAATCGGCTCGCGTGCCGTGTTTGGCACGCGTGCTGTAGGTTGCCAGCCCCTGCTCTAAACCCTTCCTAACTCCTGCCACCCTGCCTTGGTTCCTATTAGTACGATATGGCAATGGAAGAGCTAGTGTTAAACCTTTATTCCAGACATACAAACAAACATATAGAGATTTCTACATAGAAATTATCACCAAATATAGAAAAGCACCCAATCACAAAAGTTTTCTTAACTATATCACTCTCACAATTTACAATCCTGCAATAAGCCTTCCTTACATGCACCAGTATCTGAACCATATACAGAACTATATTCAATCCCATTTGTGAAAATCCATATCCATCCTATAAAAACAACAAGGAGTCCGGTGGCACCTTAAAGACTAACAGAGTTATTTGGGCATAAACTTTCGTGGGTAAAAAACCTCACTTCTTCAGATGCATGGAGTGAAAGTTACAGATGCAGGCATTATATAATGACACGTGACGAGAAGGGAGTTACCTCACAAGTGGAGAACCAGTGTTGACAGGGCCAAGTCAATCAGGGTGGATGTAGTCCACTCCGAATAATAGATGAGGAGGTGTCAATTCCAGGAGAGGCAAAGCTGCTTCTGTAATGAGCCAGCCACTCCCAGTCCCTATTCAAGCCCAAATTAATGGTGTTAAATTTGTAAATGATTTTAGTTCTGCTGTTTCTCTTTGAAGTCTGTTTCTGAAGTTTTTTTGTTCAAGAATAGTGACTTTTAAATCTGTTATAGAATGTCCAGGGAGATTGAAGTGTTCACCTACTGGCTTTTGTATGTTACCATTCCTGATGTCCTATTTGTGTCCATTTATTCTTTTATGTAGGGACTGTGCGGTTTGGCCAATGTACATGACGGAGGGGCACCCCTCACCCCTCCTGCACCCCAACCCCCTTCCCTGAGCCCCCTCGTATGCCCCGCACCCATCCTGCACCCCAGCTTCCTGCCCTGAGTCCCCTCATACACCCCGCACCCCTCCTGCACCCCAACTCCCTGTCCTGAGCCCCCTCCTGCACTTCCCACCCCTCCTGCACCCCAACCCCCTTCCCTGAGCCCTCTCATACATCCCACACCCCAACTCCCTGTCCTGAGCTCCCTGCTGCACCCTGCACCCCTGTGCACCCCAACCCCCTGTCCTGAGCCCCCTCATACATCCTGCACCCCTCCTCTGCCCCAGTCCCTTGCCCTGAGCCCCTTCCTGCACACCGCACTCCCTCCCACACCCCAATCCCCTGCTCCGTCCCTGCATACAATTTCCCCACCCAGATGTGGCCCTCGGCCCAAAAAGTTTGCCCACCCCGGTCTAATTATTTTAATTCTAAGGGCCGAATTTTGACTTTTGCTGTGCTTCTCCAGGGGCAGACTAGGACCCACACTGTGACTCAGACAGTCACAGTCCATTCTTGATTCCCTCATTGCTTCATGGAGGAAGTAATCTGTGCCAGCCATATACTTGAAGCAGATCACTTTCTCCTCCTTGCTGGTTTAGCTGCACAGTTTGGTGGGGGGTGGGGTGGGGTGAGGGGTTGCACTACCTATCTGCACACCCTGGTAGGCCTCAGTTTGGAACAGTAGAAGCAGAGGTGTGGTCAGTTTATCTCTCTGCCAATTCAAGTTTGTACTTCCCCGTACTAGCGGATAGTTAGGGCTCTAGCAGCCCTGAAGAGACTGATCTCCGCCTCTTCATAAGGACTGAAGATTTCCTGGGAAAATAAGAAAGAACAAACTCCGATCTCTTATTCTTTGGTGCAGGTCCATAGGGCAACTCACAATTGAGCCCTAAATTAACAAATATTCTTGTCTAGGGATTTATATTTCACATCTGTTCTTATCACTAGGTCTTTTAGTACCTCAAACCATTCTTTCTTGTGATCACATTTACATCCTGTGTTGAAACTGTGAATTTGGATAAAACTTTTTAAAGACCTCTTTATGGCCTATTGAAAGTGAGAAATTGTGTCTGTTTTAATTTTGCAAGGATTATTCATCAATTATTTTAAGTGAGGCATTTAAATCAAGTAGCAATTAATTTTAGACATGTTAGTAACATTAGCATGTCTAGAATGTGTGCTTTAAAATGGGGGGAAATATAAGTCTGCAATTGTGCTCCATTTTTATTGCATCATTTTGCTAAATTTGTAATTCATTTTCTTTGTCTTCTGTGCCCTAATACCTACCACTCTGTACTCATGTGTTGCAGCATTTCTTTTTAAAATGACAGCAGAAGCATCACTAGAAGGCGGCCAAGTTTTTAGCACCAGGAATCTCTTCTATGTGTTTTCTCTTTTCCCACACTTTAGCTGCTTCAGCAAGGGACTGTTAACATATTTTTGAGTATGTTTTGCTGCATTTTAAAAAATGCCATTTTTTCAGCAAGGTAAAAGAAACTGTACAATATTTTGGCTTTGCTTTAAAACCACATGACATTTATTATTTCTTATGCTTTGATGCTAAACAAGGTGAAATTTGACAGTTTTGACTGTTTGACTGTTTTACTTTGAGATTTTGTATGTCTGCTAGTCGTTTTTACCCTTTACTCCTATGTAATTATGTCTCTAAATAGTGTACCATTCTTGTTCTATCACATAATAGTAGCAATATAATTGTGTTTAATATTTAAAATTAATAAGATATTTGAACATACACTCAAAAATCTGAAAGAAATTACACTTCCACAGTCAGGATTCCATTTTAGGATAAGGAATTACCTACCGATTTTATTAGCATCTACGGTTATAAAAAGTTATTAGGAGTCAGTAGGACTCCTGAGTTCTGTTCCTGACTCTGTCATGGATTAATTTGACATGGCTAAGTATGCTTCATTTAGAGTACTTAATAATAATATCTACATAGTCTTTTTAACAATAGTGCTTTATAAAGTAGGTCGGTATTATTCTCCCCATTTTAAAGCAGAACCACAGGGAGGTGAAGTGACTTGCCCAAGGTCACCCAGGCCAGGGGCACATTTGGTAATAGAACCCAACTCTCAGTCCAGTGCTCTATCCACTAGCCCACACTGCTCTCTCTCACACATTAGTATATACATTGTGAGCTACGTTCATAGCTGATTGTTGTTGTAGGCAAAAGGGTGCATGCTGAAGAGATGAGGAAAGAGAGAGAGAAGTGGTGTTGTCGCAAGGGAAATCAGTAGGTAAGTGCTGCTGGTGATGGAAAGTGAGTCAGAGGATAAGGAAAAGGGAGATGGAACAGAATGAATAGGACTGAGGGTAGAGGAAGAGGTGTATCATAAGTAGATGTGAGTGAGACCAGGCATGGAAGGGGTGCTCCCTTGCTTTTGTGGGAGTTGCCTTAGGAGAGTGGGGTGGTTGATAACTGATGCCTATGAAATAAGCAGATCATTAGTAATAACATCCAGTTCTCTAATAAAGTAGAAGATTATAATGATACACAGAGGCTATACTTCGTGGACCAGGGGACCATGGATTCCTATTAGGCCACATTTTGGAACAGTAGAAGCAGAGGTGTGTTCAGTCTATCTCTCTACCACTTGAAAATTGTTCCTCTATACTGACATATTGTTGAGAACACAGATAGTCTAATATTAAATGAATGAAGCCCTAATTCAACAAAGTACTTAAGTACACGCTTAAATCCAATTTACTTCAATGGGATTTAAGCACATGCTTAAAGTTAAGCATGAATGCCAAGTGCATTGCTGAAAAGGAATGGACTCAATCGTGCTTAAGTACACTATTGAATTGGAGCCTCAGTCAGAGTTTCCAGTCTTCAGTTGTGGGATCAGATAAGCCACAACCTGATAGACATTTCTGTTGGGTTTATAGTTATTCTGCTGACATCTAAGTTATTTACTTATACTGTAAAGTCTCTGGTACAGGAATCTCTTTTTGTTGTGTGTGTGTGTGTGTGTAAAGGGCCTAGCACAGTGGTGGGCAACCCGCGGCTCACGGGCCAGACACGGTCTGTCAGGGTAATCCGCTGGCAGGCCGCCAGACAGTTTGTTTACATTTGCATGGCCGCCCGCAGCTTCCAGTGGCTGCAGTTAGCCGTTCCCAGCCAATGGGAGCTGCGAGAAATGGCACGGGCCACAGGGACATGCTGGCAGCTGCTTCCAGCAGCTCCCATCGGCTGGGAATGGTGAACCGCGGCCACTGGGAGCTGCGGGCGGCTGTGCAAATGTAAACAAATTGGCGGCCCACCAGTGGATTACCCTAACGGGCTGCGTGCAGCCCATGGGTCGCAGGTTGTCCACCACTGGCCTAGCACAATGGGACCCCAGCACTGAAAGGGACATTTAGACATTACCAAAGTACAAATAATAAATAATAGTAAAAACTGTATTTGCTCCATGGTGTCTTATTACTTTTCATTATAGCCCGACAATCCTAAACATATCCTCCCTATCCTTAACGTTTACACTTCTCAAATATTTGTATTGACATTTAACATTTAGTTAGTTAGTTAGTCCCCATTACACCTCTGGTGTTTAGGCCAGCGACAAAGCTCCTCTACTTCTGTCTGTTTATGGAAAGTCTTTCAGTGGTTCTCCAGCTGTGCCCCAAGTTTTTCAACTCAGCTTCCACAGCTCTTCAACATGTTGTTTTCGGGAGACCTCGTTTTCGCTTGCCTTCAGGTGTCCATCTTATTGCTATTCTGGTGATAGAATCAGTTTCCATGTGAAGCAAATGGGCAATCCATCTCCAATGCCTCCTAGTAATGATGGTGCTCATATCTTCTTGGCTGCACTGTTGAATAGGTCTTAGTTTGAGATTGTTTGGGGCCAAAGGATATGGAGAATTTTTCTGAGGCATGTTGTAATGAATGAAGACAGTTTGGACATGTCATACTTCCTCATTCCCCAGCATTCTGCACTATAAAGTAGTGTTGGAAGTATGCAGCTCTGATAAATCCTGTGTTTGGTTTTGGTGTTGTATTTATATATACATAAAGTGTACTTGAGAACTTAGAGACTAGCTTTACTCAGCAGCTATTAAAAAACCCAGATCTGCAAAACGTAGATGAAATTCTAATGGCTACAGCACACAGAGAACCTCTACCTTCCTGAAAGTGCTGGTAGCAGACTAACAGACTTTATAATAAGGCTTCACTGTTTCCATGAAAAAAAGAAGCTACTTACTATATGAAAGGCCAGGGAATGGATTGTGATTCATTTGTATTTTACTCCCTTGAAAAATTATCAAGGGATCATTCCATTGACCTTAAGAATGAAACTGGCGCCGAAGGAAACAGCATAGATCCTGAGAGGAGCAGAGATCCGCTACTGCTGCATTTTCCCCTTCAGATTGTCTTTTATATCTCACAGACAATCTCACAATATCAAAGACTTGAAATAAGGCAATATTACAATTCTAAAATTATTGGGTCTGGATGCATGTAATAAAAGAAACCAAGAGGGACAGCCAGAGGAGAGTTCAGGAGAAGGATAGTAACCAGTAGTTTGGACTTTAGGGAGGAGCTGTTTTGCACTGTGTAAAGGTTTTCAGAAAGAGATATGGAGATGCTACTGTAAATTCTCGTAATAAAGTAATTGGTGTTGGTAAACCTGAATATCTTCCTTACAGCACCATATGGGTCCCCAGATTTTTTGGTCCCTGATTTGGCAATCAGATGTGTAGAGTACAGTGGCACTGCAGAAACCCATTGACTCATTATTGTTAGAACATGCAGGATACTAGAAAAGTTTCCACACAGAGAAACTAGAAATCCATCGTAGGAACACAATATTTGTATCTGTAAATTTTGTGATGAAAATTGAACAGAGCAATATTATGTTTTGTGTTAACTTAATCTGTTTGGAAGCTGAATTCCAATCTTCTTTTGAGCAATCCAGATAGCTGGACCATATTCTGCTGACATTGAAATGTGTAAACAAGAGCAGAATTTGACCTCAATATCCTGAGTCTATTTAACAGAAAATTTTAAAGAACTACCTAAATGACTTAGGTATAACAATGAAGCATACTGGTACAGAACATTTTTAAATAAATTAAAACAGATGAGTTGAGTCCTGAGATTGCAATGAGTGTGGGTAGACACCCTGTGCCTGAATAGAATCCCAAGGAAGTCAATGGGATTCTGAAACGGTGCAGGTTTGCAACTGTTCATATCAAATTGCATTCCTACGCTTAATTTGTAAAGTATGTAATAGATATACTTTGGGTTCGTTTCCATTGTTTGCAATTAAATATTGTGTTAAAGTGCTGGCAAAATAAACAAACTAACTAAAAAAAGAAAAGCAAGAGTCTATCATTATTTTGCCTAGTGAAAGATATTGTCATTGTTGCTAGGGCAGATTAAGCACTCCACATCCAGAAGCTTCTGGAATTGGGTGTGGTAGTTTTGGGTATGCTCCAATCCAGGGATCGGCAACCAGTGGGAGCCGTGATTGGCCGAACCTGCGGACACAGCAGGTAAGGAAACCGGCCCAGACCGCCAGGGTGCTTACCCTGGTGGGTGCGTGCCAAAAGTTGCCGATCCCTGCTCCAGTCCAATAGGTTCCCTGTTGCTGGGGTCAGTCTCCATGAGGGCAAGCAGTCAGGGCAAATGCTTTGCAGAAGGCCAGGTTCCCTGTGAGAGTTGGGAGAAGCTGAGCCCAGGAGCAGAAAGCAGTCTGTTGTCCCTAACTCTGAAGCATTTTGCAGCAGGTTAGTGGTGATGTTAACTCTCTAACGGGGAAGCACGGGCAATGCTAATTATAGCACTATATACTTGGTCCTGCTAGTGAAGGCAGAGGGCTGGATTCAATGACCTTTCGGGGTCCCTTCCAGTTCTATGAGATAGGTGTGTGTATATAAAATGGAAGTTATTTTTCCCTCCCAGTTTATATATATAAAATGGAAAAATAACTTCAATTTTAATTGTATGCTTTGAATGTTTTGATTTTAGCCAAACTGTTCCAGTTAAATTGTCTCAGCTAGTCTGATTCACAAACTTTTCTTTAAATGTAGTAATGGGGAAAGAGTCATTTCTATTTTGCTATTCTCAATTCTGTATTTTCTTGTAACAGGTTTTTTTAAAAATCTATACACTTAACTGAGTGATTGGTTAATCAGTGAGCTGACTGGCTAGCAGTGATTGCAATAGAGAAAGAGTCTGCATGGATTCCAAGTGAAGTTTCCTACAAGCAAGTGGAGGGAAGATGTTGTTTTAGACTCAGCAGACTGTATAGATTTGATGATCAAAGACTGAGACTTAGGAGAACAAAACCTAAGCTTTTGGGAACTTTCAGTTTCTTCTCACTGAACTTCTGTGGGGACTGAACTGTTCAGATTTTAATTTGTTTTCTTTATTTATGTTTATGTATAACTGTGAAGGTAATGGCAATGGCTGTGGATTATAAAATAGCCATGTCATGCTGTAAAAATTAGATTGTTTGTTTCTTTCATCGTAAGATTTTATAAAGTTATTTAATTACATTTATTTCTTTAGTTCCCTTTGGGACTTGAATGTAGGGAGGTTGACCCTGTGTAATCTTTGCTGAAAATCCTTAGAGACTGAACTCTGGGTTTCCAGCTACTTTCTATGGGAGGAGTCGGTGGTGTTTTTTTTTTTTTTTTTTTTTTTTAAAGGCACTGGAGATGGGAAATGAAGTGAACTCTAGCCCACCCAAAGGTTACATTATGACATGTGGGTCACTAGTAGAGCTGCACCAAATTTTTTGGCCAAAACTTTTTTTCAGTGAAAAAACGCACATTTGGGTTGACCAAACTATTTCATGTCAATTTTGTCTAATTGTTCTGGTAAAAAAAAAAATCAGCAATGTTGAAACACTAATTTTGACATGTCCAAAATTAAATATTTCATGGTAGGGGTCTGAAATCACAAGGGGACTTAGGCACCAATCACAAAACAGAGATGATTCAAGTCCTTTCTCCTATGAATATTTAAACGAAGAGGAACAGCTTCAACAGGAGAGACTAAGAGAGACCCACCCCAGAATAGCTGGTACCCTGGAGGATGCTCACCAATGGGGTGAGGGGGATACTCCAGAGCAGGGATATGAGCCAGACTCACCCATATCTGAGGTGCGTGCACTAACCACTGGGCTTATGGGGGATGGCAGCACCATCACTATCTCTGTTATATGGATGGAACCTAACTTCCCTTTGTGAATTTAGCCTCCCCCCCCACCAAAAAAAAGGAAATTTGTGATTTGGACATGTGAGATATTGATATTTCTGATTTTTTTGTTATTTGACCAAACAATTAGCCAAAATCAAAACAAATTTGTGGGGATTCAAATCTGGTTCAGAGATAGCTCAGGTGACTTTGCTAATCACTGGGCTATTGGATTAAAGGTAGAGGAGAGGGGGCTACTCCTCTTCAGTTTTATGAATAGCACCTAAGTGCCCAGATGAATCTACCATTTCCTGTCAAATGGTCTTCATTTGTATTTTTGTAAAAACAAACAAAATCAAAACACAACTTTTTTTCAATTTTTTGGAACGGCTATCAAACCAAAAAATCAATTATTTGCACAGCTCTGGTCACTAGTAAAGCTTTACATAACGAAATATGGCCCTATCCTGCAAATATTTACTCGTGGGGTTAACTTTGCTCTTCTGAGTAGTGTATTGCAATCAATGCTACTACTCATGGCAAGGTATGTTTACCCTTGTGGTGGTATGTAGAGTACAGATGCAGCATGCCCAGCTAGCACGGGTAAAAATAGGAGGCTAGATGGTGAGGTACGGCTTATGCAGGTAGAGACATGCACAATCCTAGGGTATTTATACCCTACATGGTCATCATCACACCAAAGCAGAGCCTCCCCAGTCTATGCTGCCATTTTTACCAATATAGTATACCACTGCCTCCGCACTGCTGGAGCCTTCCCCCTACCAGAGCCAGTAGCTACACACTGCAGGGTGGACACAACCTGCCTTTCACTGTGGCATGTAGCTACACGTACTCTACATGCTGGACAAGGCTGTAATAAAGATAAGCTCATACATATGTGTTTACAGGATCTGGAGAACACACCTGTACTGTGGTGTTAAAAATTAAATTGTCTTAAAGCTTCTCTGTAATCAAAATAGGACATTTCTTATTACTGCTCAATAACGATTGAAATCAATGGAATGTCTAGACATTCACTCTGTGGAACCTTTTAACGTGCATAAAGATATGCATGTGTTTAAGAGTTTTTTGGATTGAGGCTTGTTTGACTGTAAAGAACGAACAGAATATGTGCTTTGTGATGCAGGTGTCTGCTTCACTAGTTGAAAAGTCAGAAAAGTGTTTGAAACACATACATGCAGGGAATAATGAAAACCCTTGGTTCAATGTTGAGTGAAGCCAGGAACTGCATTGAAGATGTGGTCTGGGGCTCCTTGAGAATCAAAAGACAACCACTGAATGTATACAAGTAATGAGGTATTTGGCAGAGGCCTTTCGATCTCTGAAAATAATCAATGGAAAGTTTGTTGCTTATTTATTGATGGTTGCAGGTGTTAAGAAGTTCTGTATACTTCAATAAGTTAATTAACAAAGGCTTTTGTCTCAGTAGACATATTTGAGTCATCAGTTTTAGAATACAGAGTTTAAAGTGCTCTGGAGCAGTAGACTTTTCCTCCTCCCCCCATGTATTTTGGGTTACTATATTCAGGTGTAAATGACTTATAAAAGTGGTATCAGCAGCAAGGCCTGAATATTGTTTTGTCAAGGACACACAGTATAGTATAATACTTTGCTACACTACAGCAAATAAAAATCTGTAAGTAGGGCACAATTTCTAATTTAGTGATAAGGGGATTTCAACAACAACTATACCATATTGAATATCTGGCACATAACTACCCACTCACAATTCAGAACTTGGACCTAATATACTATATAAATGATCACCCTTCTCACCCCATTTCCCCAGCTCCTTTTTTTTGCTGAGGATAAAGTAGGAGCTGCTACGTTTCCTGAGGTACAACCAAAACCCTGGAGATTTTTCTGTAAAAAGAAGTTATTAAAATAAATGGCTTGTGTACCCCACAGTATAACTCCCTAAGGTCACCTAGTTACATATTTTGAGCCCAATTTTCAAATTTGGATAACTAAATTAGATTGTTCAGTTACACACTGAATTGATTAGTGTAGTGCTTTGCATCGTAGCTGAGAAAAGGATCTCGCTTCAATTTTTTGAACAATGCTTTCTTAAAAAATAGATTTGGGGGGGGCTATTTTCATGTAAAATTGACAGTGAGCAGGTAGGGTTGCCAACTGTCTAATCGCACAAACCCAAACAACTTTTCCCCGTCCCCTGTCCCGCCTCTTCCCTGAAGCCATGCCCCTACCCCAGCCATTCTCACACCATCCTCCCTCCCTCCATCGCTCACTCTCCCCACCATCACTCACATTCACCGGCATGGATGAGGGTGTGGGAGGGGGTGTGGGCTCTGGGCTTCAGGATAGGGCCAAAGAGTTCGGAGTATGGGGGGGGAGTGCAGGATGCGGGCTCCGGCTGGGCGATGCTTACCTCAGGCAGCTCCTGGAAGCAACAGGGGCGGCCGGGGGCTCTGCACACTGATCCTGCCTGCAGGCACCGCTCCTTCAACTCCCATTGGCCGTGCTGCCTGGCCAATGGAAGCCGCGGAGCCAGCTGTCAGGGTGGGGACAGAGTGTGGCGCCTCCCTGATTGCCCCTGCGCCTAGGGGCCAAAGGGACATGCTGGCTGCTTCCGAGAGCCATGTGGGGTCAAGGGAAGTGTGCCGCTGACCAGACTTTTGGCCTATTAAAATCTCCCAGATTGATTTCAATAGCAACCAGGAGATTGAGAGCAATTCCGGGAGACTCCGACCTGGATGGCCCAGGTTGGTAACCCTGTGAGCAAGTTGGTAACCTCTAAATGAATGTGGGTGGGTGGGGGCGGGGGTTGGGATCCCCTTATAGAACTTGGATGAAGGACATCTCACTAAACCCTAAACTACAGCATGATGAATGGCCTTGCAATAATATTATATAGTTTATTGTAATTGTTAAATGAATGTGGTTAATATAAAATACAGATACCAATACAGTGTATTATTGTATGAAGTGTCATAAATGAAGCAATAATAGGCCTGGGATTTTTAACTGACATACTTAGGCTCCAACTAGGATTGCCAGGAGTCCGGTTTTCAACTGGAACTCCTGGTTGAAAAGGGACTCTGGTGTCTCTGGTCAGTACCACTAACCGGGCCATTAAAAGTCCGATTGGCGGTGCAGCAGGGCTAAGGCAGGCTCCCTGCCTCCCTGGCTCTATGCAATTCCCCGGAAGCGGCCGGTATGTCTGGCCTCTAGGTGCAGGGGTGATCAGGGAATCTCCACATGCTCTCCCTACCCCCAGTACTGGCTCCGCAGCTCCCATTGGCCAGAAATCGCATCCAATTGGGAACTGTGGGGGCAGCACACACCATGCAGAGCCACCTGGCCATGCCTCCGCCTAGGGGCCGGACATGCCAGCCACTTCTGGGAGCAGCGCAGAGCCAGGGCAGGCAGGGAGCCTGCCTTATCCCCGCTGCGCCGCCGACTGGGAGCCGCCTGAGGTAAGCGCCATCCAGACAGAGCCCGCACCCTAACTCCCTCCCAGACCCCAGACCCCAACCCCCCTACTGCAGCCCAGGGCCTCCTCCAGCACCCCAAACACAACTGACTTTAATTTTCTGACCATAAAATACAACCTAGATTCTCTAAATGTTAAAATAATCTTTGTCATCGCTAAAATGTCAACTGCATGAAAAACATGCATGCCGTAGTCTCAACTTCCATTTGCAGCAATGAACTTTTACTTCTAATGAGGCATTTCGAAGAAAGAAAAAATGAAGGATGGATATATAGACAATTAATCCCATAGCCTTATATTACAAGGAACTAGGGGGGGAAATATGTAATTAGCTTTCAACTTTGCCAAACTCACTGTTAAAGATTTCCATTTTTAGATATGTTTAGAGATTAACTGTTTAGTTCCTCATTAGTATGGAATATTAAACTGTTTTATAAGCTATAGATCTCTTAGCTCAGCAATTACTGCTATTTTGAAAGGAAATTATGTAAAAATGGCACCTACTTACAGAATAAACATGCTTTTCATGTATATTCAGTCACATCTTGTTCTTTTAGTGGTAAATATAAAGTTAGACTATTGTCTCTAGCTACCAAGTGAATAGCATGAAGCATACTCTCCCCTGCCAATCATGACCAGAATTTTTCACTAAAAGCCAGGTACAAGGCCAATCATTTACACCTGTACAACTCCACTTAAGACAAGGGGGTTGCATTGGTGTAACTGAGGGCATAGCTTGGCCTGCAGAACCTTAATTATAGGTGATACTTAAGAAGGAAAGGACTAGTTTGACTTGCAGATTTCCGGTTGAGTGTATAGGACTGGCGGATGGGGCGGTGGATTCTGCATCTCTTGAAATTGTCAGATGAAGACTGAAGGTCTTTCAGGAACATATGTTTTAGTCAAACACAAGTTGTTGGCTCAATAGGAGGAAATATGAATGAAATTATATGGCTTGTATTATATAGGATATCAGACTCAGTGATCTAATGGTACCTTCTGGCCATAAAATCTATGAATATGCCATTGTTATAATCAATCTTCAGAATACAACCAGACTTTGTAATTAACCCGATAAGTCTGACTTAAATCAACATAGGGTAGGGAGGATAAAACTATAACAATAACTTCCAATAACAATGGAAGAAGATTATGTCTCACATTGTTTAGGATATTCACTACCAAATGTTGATTTGCGAAAAATTTGCCTTTGCTCTTAGTAGACATAAGACAAAAGCACAGTACTCTAGCTAACCTTTTTACTATGAATCAGGCTTCACATTAATTTAGTTTTCCTACCTCCAGTGAAAAGATGTTTGATAATCTACGATGTGTTTATGATGTGGGCACTAAAGAAAATGCTGCCATTTTCCCCATTAATCATTTCATCTATTGAATTCTTTGACAGAACAGAAGAAATGTAACTAAACATTTAATTTTAATTAAAATAAAACAGAATGTACAATTCAGAAAACCTCCATGCTCTGTTTATGCTTGGGGAAAATAGCAAACATATGTTTGTTTCATTGCTTGTCACCAATCAATATAAGGGTACTTTTTGTTGCCTATGCATCTACAAAAACATACTAACATTGTTTGCAATTCTCACTAATCCTAAAGTAAGCTAAATAGCACAAGAAACAAAAAAAATAGTATTAAAAATGCTTCCCCACTTATGGAAAGCATTTTTTTAAATCTCAATAAACAGCAGTATTTCAATTACTTTTTTTTTTTCTAACTAGGAGAATGCTGTTGTCTGGCAGAACTGGAATGTTTTCTTCTGGTAAAAGCAGGAAATAGGAATTACTCTTAATTTCTTGACTTCTGTTTCCAGTTCTGAAACTGATTCATGGTGTGACTTCAAGAAAATCCCATAAACTCTTGGTGCTTCAGTTGTTCATTTGAGCTCTTCATATGAAAGTGCAAATGAGCCAAGTGTTAAGATTTTGGGGACTCCCAAGAAGGTGGGTTTTGTATACCTTCCATCCGCTCAGTTTTTCTTTCTTCCCAGAAGACTGCTCTGTCTCCTTCTTTTTTCTGCCTTGGCCTGAAATTAGGTTCACCCAAAGCTAATGGAACGAGTGTACTCAGACAATAATAGAATCCATGCCCTTGTTCTAAATGTGATTGTCCCACAAAGTGGATTCATTAACAATTTAGACATCTTAACAGTGGGTTTAGCACTTCCAAAGGCCAGTTGTGGTACTATATTAGTGCAAAGTGCTATTACAAGTTAGCAGTATCCATGAGTATAGGTTGCGAAACGTGACACATTTTCTTTTTTTAACTTTTTCTTTTTAACGCATAGATCCTGTAGAGTTTCTCACATGGCAGCAATGGATTTATTTTTCAATGTTTTATGAAAGTTTTCCTAAGATTAAAGAAGGTAGTAGTGCCTGGAATAATAATAGCAATGGGAACCCTAAGTACTCCTCTGGAGTGAGAGAACTTTTCCAAGTCTCAAAGCAGATTCTATCCTGTAAAAAAGTGGGGCAAAATAGCACTTGGAAGTTTTTCTTTTCCTTAACACTGCTTCGTCATGTTTCACCAGTTTAGTTTCAATGAAATGAACACTCACAGATCAATAGAAATTTTTTCATCTTACTACATTTCAGAATTCTCACTTTCAATCCATATCCAGTGTATTGCTGAGTTTATGCTAGAGTTACTTTGTGCTGGTCTACTGTCTTATAGGACGTTCATCATATCCCTTAAAGCTATGTCATTCCTGAACACAGGCATTAGAAGAGACTTTCTGTTTAGAAAGTTCTTCATGTTCAGAATCCTGATTGTTACATAAAATGTGTCACTTGATGAAAATATACATTCAACTTTTGACTAAACATCTGCAGATATTTGTTGGCCAACATTCAGTCATCTTCTCCATAATTTGGTGGTTCTGACATACGCAGAAATGTAAGTGGTTTATTTTGTATTGTTTAGTTTATTATTGAAATAAATGTTGAGTGCTTGTGAAAGGGGTGAAGTTTACAACACTAGAAACAAAACGTGTCTATTTAGAATTGAAAAACAAAATTGGAAAATTGGTCTGAAATCACCAAGATGAAACTCAGTAAAGACAAATGCAAAACACTACACTTAGAAAGGAAAAATCAAATGCACAGGTACAAAATAGAGAATAACTGGCTAGGCAGTACTGTAGAAAAAGATATGTGAGTTATAGTGGATCACAGATTGAATATGAGCCAACCATGTGATGCAGTTGAGAAAAAGGCTACTATCATTCTGGAGTGTATTAAAAGGAGTGTTGTATGTAAGACCCAGGAGGTAATTGTCCGCTCTGCTTGGCACTGGTGAGGCCTCAGCTGGAGTCTTATGTCCAGTTTTGAGTGCCACACTTTATGAAAGATGGGGACAAATTGGAGAAAGTCCAGTGGAGAGCATCAAAAATGATAAAAGGTCTAGAAAACCTGACCTAAAAGAAAAGGTTAAAAAATGGGCATGTTAAGTGTTAAGGAAAAAGACCCAATAACTGGGGTGGAGGGGATGATAAGTCTTCATATATGTTAAAGGCTCTTTTAAAGAGGGTGGTGCTCAAATGTTCTCTTTATGCACTGAATGCAGGAAAAAAAAGTAATGGGCTTAATCTGTAGCAAGGGAGATTTAGGTTAGATATTAGGAAAAAAAATTCTAACAATAAGGTTAGTTAAGTACTGAAATAGGTTTTCAAGGGAAGTTGTGAAATTCCCATCATTGGAGGTTCTTAAGAACAGGTTAAACAAAAACCTGTCAGGAGTGGTCTAGGTATACTTGGTCCTGCCTCAGCACACGGGATGGAATAGATGACCACTTGAGGTCCCTTCTAGCTCCACATATCTAAGATTCTATGAGTTACAGATATTTAAGAGACAGGAGAAGGTCAAGATTCCTCCACAGAGCATTATAAATGTCCTTGAAATGAAGGGGCCACCAATAGAAGTGAGATAAGTTATCTCCATGACCATTTAATCCTTTGTCCAACAAGTATGGCTAGTTGATATCAGCTGTAATTGATTTTCATGAAGTTATCATTTGTCCTGTAAAAATTGGTCTGAAACCACCAACTCCTGCCCCTTAGGTGACTATGCAGCTTTTACATGTTAAGATTTGCTCAGTGCTGACCTGAAGTGAATTGAAAGAAATGCCAGAGAGGTGATAGATTCTGTATCTCATTATCATTCACATGAGCCATCCAATTCCACTATTACACGCTTACCTTGAAAACAAAATTTTGAAGCCAGATTGTTTATTATATGCAAATAGAATATATAAATAACTAGCAGTATCACTCTCTGGAAAGAGTTGGTCTGTGAGTTAGCATTAATGTCAGTATATCAGAGATTATTTCTTTTGGCTCTGTTAGTTTAGAAGAGCATAAGTGTAGATTCACAAAAATTCTTAATCTCCTTCTGTAAGCCCTACTCAGTTACTTGAAAGTATCCCTAATAAACAGCAGTCATTGCTATTATATATTGTTAAGGATATTTTGGTTTCATGGGAGACGTCTCAATTAAGGGGGCTTCCTGCTTAGGTGTATCCTGACTAAGTGCAGGGTACAGTATTTACTAATATGAAGAGTAAAAGAGTAGGCAGAAAGATGTCTTGACATGTGAGTCAGACACAGCACTGTCTCTAGTTGTGTCTTCTCGTTTTTCTCACTTTCTTCCATTCAGTATGTACAATGATGCAGAAACTCAGGCTTTGTCTACACTAGTAGAAACGCTATAGGACCGCTGTAGTTTAGTTACTTACTACGGTGATGGGAGGGGGTTCTTCCATTACTGAAGTAAGTGCACCTCTCTGAGAGCTGGTAGCTAGGACGACAGAAGAATTCTTCTGTCAACCTCGTGGTGTCTACACCAGAGCTTAGGTTGCCTTACCTATATTTCACAGAGTGTGAAATTTTTCACAGTCCTGAGCAATGTAGTTAGGTCAGCCTAACTTTTTAGTGTGGATGAGGGCTCAGTAAAGGAAATGGCACTTCTATTTTCCTCCCTCTAGCTGAGATGCTTTCATATTCTCTGTACTTTGCAACTGAAGAGGGAATTGTTGAGTTCATAATTCGATGGGAACAGGTAGTTGCATGGCATGTGCAACTTTGTTTTCTACATGTCCAGGGAGCATGTTTTGCCTGTCGTTTTATGGAATACTAAGGGGAAATGGGCCCTCGTGTCACTCATTGTCTGTGATTAGCAACTATTATTGGTATAATTCTATTTAGCAACAGCTGTTGTTGTTTTGTTAGAAAACACTCCAGTGGTATTAGATGTATAGGGAGCCAAGGCAGCATCAGCAACATCACCATTGGCTTGAGTTTTGTTGGCTGTTGCAGAATTTGCAAATCTTTTATAAATAGTTTCTTTTTAGATTCAAACTTTAAAAGAAACTTTTAAAAAGAAATATGGAGGGCCAGATGAGGAAGGGGACCAACCAGCGGGGACTTATGTAAAATGAAATGCTTGTCTGAATCAATTTCCCAGTGGACATGTTACCAAACCTTTTTATAAAAAAATCCACTGCCACAATTAGCACTAACTGGCATCCTTGTAAGCAGTCTCAGTCAGGAGTTTGAGGATTATGAGATTATAGAGAATTAACCATCCTCTTGCTTGATAGGATGAACATTCCAGAACAAGGTAGAAGACTGTTACTGTGCATAGTATATATTTACTGTGGTTATATTGAAGTGTTCGTTCTTTAAGGCAATTGTTTTGATATCTGTAAGAGTATCTATAATCAACAAATAATGTTTGTATTAATTTTAATGTGATCCTATATCTCTTGTGTAACTTTTCATTAGTCTGACAGTTGTGGAAAATTGTTTCATGTCCAGTCTTACTGGCACGAACACAAGGATTCATAGTTTCATTACAAGGATTATGTCTATTAAAGGGCTATATTCAGTCCATTTTTGTCCAATAGTCTTTATGGGTTTCAAAGGCTTTCAAAACACAAAGGATAAAATTTACAAATCAGTGTGCTTAGAGTGAGTCTCCTAAATCCCTATGTAACCCCACCATTCCTCCCTGGGTTACTCGGTAACAGGCACCACTCACCTGATGTTGTTGACATTAAAGGAGGTCCTGAGTATCCCAGTGGTGATGTTGGATAGGTGGGAATCCTCCATCCATCCCTCTGCTGCCATCCTTTTATTTGTAGAGGAAATTGAAATTGGCGGTCCACCTGGCTGGGCCTGTACACACTCAGTAGTGTACAGTGGGAGCCTCCAGGAATAAACCTGAGCTGATCTGGGCAATTGGCTTAATTCAGAAATACAAATGATAAATAATATATACCCAATATGCACTTAGATTAGAATTAAGACACCTTTAAAAATTTAAGAAAACATGATATAACAGACTGAGATTAAATGTCACCACTAATTTAAATCGGGAAGGAGGCAGTTCAACAAATCAATTAACAAATATAGTTTACAGTAATAAATTAAGCTTATATAATTTGCATGTACATTGCCATCATTTACCCCACCCGGATTGTACACTTCTCTGGATTTCAGAGTTATAAACACTTGTGTGGGCACACTTGGAGATCTTGAAACTGGAGACAGCTCTCCATTGATCCAGTGACTCAATCCAGCCAAGGGAACAAGCTGCACAACCCCTCTGAAGATTGGAGTTGTTTTAAACAAATGTCAGCAACCCTGGGTTCTGGTTTGATGAGAAGACCACTCTGCCTCTTCTCAGACTCAGATCACCTCTTAGAGTCTCTTTGCTGTTTCCCCCTTCCCTTGCAAGTACTTTCTCAAACAACGGGGGGTGGTTACTAACACTGCCTTCACCTCAGGCCTACCTCAGTCAGCTGTAGGCACAGCAACAGTCTTTGCCTTGGCTCCAGTGAAGCCACCAACCACCACTGAATACTCAGCTCAATCAAAGCCCCAATGGGCTCTCAGCAGCAGCTTCTGGCTTCCTAACAACAGTTAGCAGCAGCTCCTGGTATGGACAGAGCTCCACACAACAAGCTCAGCTCCTCTCCCAAAATGGAGCCCACCACACAGGAAGTCTCTCTCTCTCTCTCTCTCTCTCTCTTCCCCCCCTCTCCAAGGCATCATGGGAGTTATGGTCTCCAAGGTTGGATTGCAGCACAAAGGATCTTCCCAAATGGAACACTCCCAATTAAGTTCAGAGGCCCCTTTAGTATAGGGTGCCTACACCTATTTGGACCCCTAAATAAATGTGTCCTGGTTTTCAGGAGTGACAATCATCTGGTAATCCATGGGAACTGCAAAAGCTCAGTACTTATGAAAATTTTACAAACTCGGATGTGAAAATGTTGACCAGAGACTTTGGAGGATCTCTGCACTAGCTGTGGTTACTATTTTCACTGATTATTTTTCCTCTTTTCTCTTGCTCGAGGCTAAGTTTGGTTCTAGACAAGTAGTAGGTTGGAGAGATGAAACTTCAGTGAGAAATGTGAAATGCCAAGTTGAGACGAACTTCAGTGTGAAGCATGTGTTAGGTATTTTGAGTAGTGATATCAAATCCATGCCCCTCATGTCTTCTTAGATAGGGCCGGCTCCAGGAACCAGTGAAGGAAGCAGGTGCCTGGGGTGGCCAATAGAAAGGGGCGGCACTCCGTCCATTGCTGGGGCGGCACATCCGGGTCTTCAGTGGCAATTCGGCGGTGGGTCCTTCACTCCCTCTCTTCACTCGTCGGTGGCACTTTGGCGGTAGCTCAATTGGTTTCTTTCTTTTTTTTTCCTTCGCCGCTTGGGGCGGCAAAAAAGCTGGAGCCAGCCCTGTTCTTAGAATAATTATTCTTTTATTATTTCTACAGAACCCAAAGTGTGGTATGTACTTTCTAGACAAATAAAATATACTCCAAGTCCTAAAGAAATATAGGTTAGGGGAGAGATGCATGGTCTGTTCCAAAGCTGTGATGAGTGTGCCTGCAACGTTAGGGCCTTTTTTGCACTGAGGTCAATGGAAGAACGCCCAATGGGTTGCCAACCCTCCATGAATGTCCTGGAGTCTCCAGGAGTTAAAGATTAATCTTTAATTAAAGATTAATATGTCATGTGATGTAACCTCTAGGAATATGTCTAACCAAAATTGGAACCCCTTACTCCTATTGATTTTAATGGGGGCAGTATTAGGCCCATAGTAATCTTTCATGGAGGTGGTACATTAATGTATACACTATACTATAGTAGTATGTAAAAAGACTTTAAAGAGTATTATTATTTGTACTATGTTAGTTCCCAGAGGTCCTAATCAGGATACAGGCCTCATCATGCTAGGCGATGTCAAAACTCAAGGGAAAATACTGTCTAGAGGACCTTAGAATTTAATTAAAACAATATACAATAAATATGAATATCAAACAACAAGATGAGGGTAATAATAATTAGTGACCATCCCACTGAAATGGTCTGCTGTACATTGACATCTACTGTTTTGCTGTTGTGTATGTCAGTAACTTGGCAAGGTCTTGTAAATGGGGATGAATGGGTTAAAAGTGTTGATGACATAAGAAGTAAGATAATGAAAGGAGAGAGACATCAGTATGACAGACAGACGTACAGATGTGGCTGGCTGTTCTTATGCATTAGAGCAGAGGACAAAAAATATGGTGGAGTCCAGTCAAACATTTTGCCCTGCCCACAACCATGAAAAACACTATTATTTAAAGAGCTAGTTTGCCATCTCTGAAAATGAATGAATCTCATTCCTTTTCGTGTGTTAAAGTAGATTGATGCTAAAACAACAAAAAGGCCTCATGTGACTGCTGAAAAGAAGGAATAATTTCTAACTGTTCTTGTAAAACTGGAAAGTTTCAGCTAAAAAAAATAAGCGGGGGGGGGGGGGAGGGAGGTGGGCTTTCCCTGGTGTTAATGTCATATTAACAGTAGAAACCTAGAAGCAGTGGTGAGATCCTTGGCAACAAAAGTGTTAAGTTTCTTTGTCTGCTGCTGTACACAGTACAAATAAAAAAAAATGTTAAGTTGAACTGGCAGCATCATTCTGCCAATGATTAGCCTTTCTGAACATCCCCGAGGTGCTGGCAGTTTGCAATCTGTAAATGACCCTGATTTGTTATTACCTTATTTACTAATGAAAGATTCAGTCTTTTTATAACTGTTTTAATATTAGCTGAATGATCTGTTTTCAAGCAGTTAACTGCAAGATGATCAATACATTTAGCATAATAAGCGACAGCAAAGAGAGACCAGATAAATTAGAACTATTCTGCAAATAGTTAACAAAATCTGTTAAACCAGGGATGGGTGAACTTTTTGGCCCAAGGGCCACATCGGGGAATAGAAATTATTCAGCAGGCCATGAATGCTCACAAAATTGGGGTTGGCATGCGGGAGGGGGTGAGGGCTCTGGTTGGGAGTGTGGGCTCTGGGGTGGGGTTGGGGATGAGGAGTTTGGGGTGTAGCAGGGTGCTCTGGGCTGGGACCGAGGGGTTCAGAGGGGGATCAGGGCTGGGGCAGGGGTGCAGGAAGGGGTGTAGGTTCTGGCTGGGGGTGCGGGTTCTGGGGTTGAGCTGGGAATGAGAGGTTTGGGGTGCAGGAGAGTGCTCTGGGCTGGGATTGAGGGGTTTGGAGAGCGGGAGGGGGACCAGGGCTGGGGGTTGGGACATGGGGAGAGGCTCAGGAGTGCAGGCTCTGAGCAGTGCTTACCTCAACAAGTTCCCGGAAGCAGTGGCTTATCCCTTCTCTGACTCCTAGGCTTGAAGCGGCCCCCCACCTCTCGGAGCTGGGTCATGGCATGGCTTCCGGGAGCCGGAAGGTGAAATACTGCATGTTTTCTTTTTTAATGTAAACTAACAGGATTAGTGCTGTAGTGAAGAGCTGCATGTTCTACTTCACAAATAGAAACCTCTATTTCAGTGTTACTCTTAGAAGTACTGTATAACAAGCCCTTACACTGGAAAATACTAAAAAGCACAGGTTTTTTTGTGATGATTGGCACAGTCTCATGAGTTCACAAAAGGAACTTTCTGAATGTAGTCTGCAGGAGGAGTTTCTACCTTTTGAGAATTAAAAAGTACAGGAGCCTACTGGACTCTTGAGATAAAATTATGTATAGAATTACTTGAACGTGATATGCCTAAATTTCCCTGGGAATACCTCTGATAGTACTGTCACAATCCAGGACAGTAATTTTATCTTTCATATTTCAGTAGTAGGTCTTTCATGAATTCTGGATTAGATTCATAGGTAGGTACGTATCACTTAGGTATGTATATATCACTCAATGAAAGGATTCTTCCAACACGCTCGAAGTAATACAAGTAGGAACTTGGCATCCGCAATGCCAGTTCTCTCAGTCTCAGAGATTAGTGCAGTAATAAATTCCAGTGACTGACAGGGCCGGCTCCAGGCATCAACCCACCAAGCTTGTGCTTGGGGCGGCACCTGGAGGGGGGCGGCGCGGCGCGGTGCTCCGGCTCCGGCCGCCGGGGAGAGCAGAGCTGCGACTGGGCTCCCCGCCCTCCCCGCGGCACTCCGGACTCGGGGAGAGCGGAGCCGCGACTGGGCTCGCCGCCCTCCCCGCGACGCTCCGGACGCCGGGGAGAGCGGAGCCGCGGCGGGCTCGCCGCCCTCCCCCGGTGCTCTGGCCGCCGGGGAGAGCGGAGCCGCGGCGGGCTCCGCCCTCCGCTCTGCCCTCCTCCCGGGGCTCCGGCCGCCAGCGGAGCCGCGGCAGGCTCGCCACCCTCCCCCCGGTGCTCCGGCCGGTCGGGGAGAGTGGCCCGCGGCCAGGCTCGGCGCCCTTCCCTGCCACGCTGTGGGGGGGGAGTGGCGGGAGGGCGGTGGGAGGCTTTTTTGCCTGGAGCGGCAAAAAAGCCAGAGCCGGCCCTGGTGACTGATATATTATATGTTTTTCTGCAATCATCTTTGAGCACCTCACACAAATTACTTGATTTTATATAGGCGGGCTGTTCGCTCCCTTTGATTCTCCTTATAAACTTCAGAGTGGAAGAAGAGTCTGAAATGCAGACTGTCCCTTTCCTCTCATGAGCCCCTCTAATAATTCCAAAATGTTCAGAACATTTCTAATCATTTTATACCAGTGCATCTTGCTGTGCTCCCTGTAAACTTTTTACATTGATGTTTCCTGAGAGAAGTCTGTATAATGTCAGAAAACATGGAGTCAGGTATCCGAGGGGTAGCCGTGTTAGTCTGGATCTGTAAAAAGCGACGAGTCCTATGGAACCATAGACTAACAGAAGTATTGGAGCATAAGCATGCATGCATGCATCTGACGAAGTGGGTATTCACCCACGAAAGCTTATACTCAAATACATCTGTTAGTCTATAAGGTGCCACAGGACTCTTTGTTGCAGAAAACATAGAGATCCTCAACTTGTAAACTCTCTTTATGGAATTTGAATACTGCTCTTTGGTATTATCAGTAGTCCCCTCTGCATGTCATCCTAGTGTACTACTCAGTACAGTAGCAAATGCCTGTTGATTTGCATTATGAATGTCCAGCGGATGTGCTTAGTTCTATCTTAGCCAGTGAAAACCACTAGGGAAGACTTACAATTTTGTTTTCAAGTCTGTCCCCAGGTTGCATATTGGTGGCATCTCAACAAATGCTTCAGAGGCAGACAGGCAGGCAAACATTTTGTCTCTTATCACTAAAGGCAGTGAAATATACCGAGTACAGCATTTCTAGAGAATGTCTTAGTGTGATTTGTGATCTGTATCACCCATTAAAGAGTAAAATGTTTGGTTTGTTTGTTTTGTTGTGCTTTGCTTTGTTTTTTTTCACACACACACATCCACTCCTACCCCTTTGTGATGGGGGAGATTTGAAACACAGCAACAACAAAAAGAGCTGAATTAAAAACAAAAAATCTGAATCTGGAGAAAGATAAAACCTGGTTTGTTCAGAACTGAAGCTTCATGAGAGAGGGCATGCAGAAATACTGAACATTAAAGCATTGATTCAGATGTGCTGCTGTTGCAAGCCAGAGGACACACAAATAGCGGATGGAAACAGTTTCTGTTTCACTTCCTTCTGAGTTTAGATTTCTCAAATCCAAACTCCTAACTCCTTTTGGCTTCAATATTTCTCCACAAATTTTAAAGTTACGTCTTTAAAATGTACATCCCAAAGACACAATTCTGCTACTCCCTGCATTTAATTCAGGATATTGGTGTTTAGTCCAATTACATTACATTGTAGAATTTCTCATGCCATCTCTCCTTTATCCAGTCTAGAGCATCTGCATTTTTTTGTTTCACTATGAGATTATTTTCTCTCCTATTTTTCCTCCTTGTGTAACTTCAGCATATTCAGTTTCATCTGTCCACCCATCCCAGTTCATGCTGCTACCCAGAAGCTAAAGACAGGATCTCTGACTGCCAACAGTCTGTGTGCCAGAGTTGCCACTTATATGGTAATTACATTTCTTATGGATTGCCCACAGCAGGTTGGGTAAGCAGCATCTGGCACTTGTTTACTCCGTTATCTAAAACCTGGATCAGGCCAATGCTATTTATCTTGGGGTGGATGGGTATGTCTGTGTTTGGACTGAAGGTGTTAAAGAAGACACGGATTCTGGAATAAATTTTTCATGAAGCCAGCGTGTCCTGACACAGAGCTGTCTGAGGCAACAAAATACCTACAGAGTTTCAGTTTATAGTAGAATAATGTAAAGAAGGGTGTGTTGAATGGCAGAAAATCCATATCTATTCTTCTTTAAATATATAGTGCTGACCTGGAGGGGGTGAGCTATCTGTGCCCTGGCAAGACTGGAATAAGACATTAAAGGACATCACTCAAATTGAATCTCTCAGCCACCATCAGATCGTGTGGATCGCTGATGAATGAGCCAGCAGTTGAATGTTTAGCTGGCTGTGACGACTTTGCACCGAAATATGAAAATTTATTACCAGGTTGCCAACCAATGCCTTACTGTGTGCTTTCCCTTGTACACTCCTTCTGTGCACTCCCAATCCATCTGACAGCCAAGCCCCTTCTTTCTGCTGCCCCCTCCCTCTCCTGTACTGAATTTATGGGCTAACTGCCACAGAGCTGTCATTTTTCCAGAGCTCTAGTACTAAAGGGTTCTTTTTTTGCAGTGATGCTGATGCTGAGCTAAGATATATGTTTTCTTTTTTTATGTTTCATGCAAGATGACTTTGCTGAAAGGGCTAAAGGGGGACCAACACTGTACGCTCTAGAATTTGCACAGCCCTGAAGTGCTTAAGAAAGAAAAACAAGGGGGGCAAAAAGGAGAGAGAGAGGGAGAGGATCAGGCAGACAGGCAATGCCAGCCAATCAGAGAAGCTCTCATGAACTGCAGAAGCAGAGCATATGAGCTGAGGGGTTTGGAGGTACACAGAGCTGGAGTCGTGTGCCTCTCTGAGGACTGGGAGCAGCTGTGCTGCGAGCACTGAGAAAAGTCCCCATTTGCTTCTTATAAATTAAGTTCCTTGTCACCAGTTAGGGCAAGTCAGCCAAGGTAAGGCTTAAATAAAATGACACTTTAATATGTAGCAACATTAATATTTCTGGACTATGGTGCTGCTAACACAGTCTTCTAACCAGTGTCAACAATATTTTGTGAAATATTACTATAGCAGTGAATCCACAGCCTATAATATGCTTATCTTAAAGTTAACTCTTATGTGTAAGTCATACCCTTGTGATATTTTAGAATTGTGTTTGCTTATCCAAGAATATTGTAGTGCAGCCTACAAAATATAAGCATAACAATATAGCTGTGTTCTCTGTGTGCATTTATCTGTGAATGTCTGAACAATACCTACATTTCTGCTGTATAACTTGTGAGAAAAATGTGCAGATGCATTTTAATGGTGATCACATTCATATGCTTTAGATCAGAACTTATTTATATATGTACCTAAATATATATAAAAAGGCAAACCATGAGAGATTGTATAGCAGGAACATTACATTTGATATTTGAACAGTGATTTTTAATCAGTCTTTCCAATACCCGTAACATTACATGATATCTGAGCACTGAAATTGCAGTAGAACAGAGCTCTTGTCATGGTTTTAGCTGTAGCTGCTTGTTAAAGCTTAAGCAGTGCCTAAACTTTTACTTCTTGTAAAGGGCACTGTAAAAGATGCACAGCCAGAAAAGACACCTCCCTTCATTTCCCCTCCCCCGCACACACACACCACTTGTGCTAGTGGACAAAAAATAATATACGATTCAGCATTACTTTAGCTCACTCAATGACTTTGCCAATCGCGCTTCTGCAGGGTTTTGGAACTGAGGATTTAAGCAAGGAAGAAGTTCATCAATATGACTTCAGTAACGTGTATTCTGAAAACAAGGTGGCATTGAACCTGTGTGCATGTGTGACTGTGTCTGCATGAGTGACACCACTGAGAAAGGGCAAGAGGGTGGAGAAGCCACTTACTTGTCACAAGTGTAAACAAATAGTAATGCATTTCAGAGTCAGACTTTGTAATATAGTATGCATACTTTTTTTATATGTACTTTGTGGGCTAAATTGGGACTTTGGATACATCCCACTACAAGAGCAGTGATGCCCCATCAGTTTTCTCTTGCTCAGAGGAAAGTGCTGAAAAGGAAAGGTAAAATGAGCATGGACTTCAGTTAGCTCAGGTGATAGCATCACTGACTCTATTTAAGGTAGAGATTTTGTTCTTCATCCAGAACTCTAAACATAGCTTCAGTGTTTTAAAAGCTTTATTTTCTATGCTGCAGTCAATCAAATACAGTTGTCTGAAAACACAGTGAAGCTTTCCTTTCACAGAAATTGTTGTTCTCCTTTATGATAGTAAACACATGTCTTCAGGGGAGATATTAATCTAGTGTAAGTTTTTAATGTATATTTGGCATAGTGTCTATCTAGGTAGGGAAAAGGACACATTTAGAAAAAATAACCTGACTTTATCCAAAGCTAATGTACCCTGTTGGTGTTTACCACCTTAGAATATCACCGAGAATAATTAACTCAAGCTTTTCTTGGATATGCATTAAATAAATGTGTTATAGGATTTCAAGTCAAGATACGGTTCCCCTTCCACATGGCTGATCTACTTATATAAAGCATTGTGTCTGGTAGAATATTTTTATGCTTCCTGACTGGTTAAAATCCCCAGTGATCTTGCTGACTAGCACTAATGACTCACTTCCGGTTTCACTTCTGCTGTAAAAACCATCAAAAACCCATAAGCAGGAACATATGTATAGGTAACAAACAGATGGCACTCTTCTCTTTAGGTCAGTATTGATCCAGTGCACCAAGATGATGTTAGGGAGCACTGTGCTGCTGGAGATGGTGCCATCTTACAGATCAGAGACAGAATAAAATTCCTGATCACTTGCAGATGTTAAAGATCCTTTGGGACTTTAGAAGAGTAGGAGTGTTGACCCTGGTATTCTGGCAAGATGCCAACTTGGGTAATTATGTTCTACCCATATTAATTCCCTGGGCAATTTCATACAATATTCTTTAGTTCCTAAACTAGAACTATGCTGTGATTCTGTCTCGAGCAGTTTACTATCAAGTCCAAAATGAAGTGTGTGTGTGTGTGTGTGTACATGTGTATGCCAAAAAATGTATGTGTACTATTACTGACTCATCTGAAGTATATAGTCAATTTGTCTAACTTAGTGAGGTTTGGGAGACAGTCTGCATTAGAAAAGGATTTTTTTTTTAAATATACATTGGCTTCAAGACTAAACTGGATAAGTTTATGGAGGGGATGGTATAATGGGATAGCCTAATTTTGGCAATTAATTCGTTTTTGACTACTAGCAGTAAATATGCCCAATGGCTTGTGATGGGATGTTAGATGGGGTGGGATCTGAGTTACTACAGAAAATTCTTTTCTGGGTGTCTGGCTGGTGAGTCTTGCCCACATGCTCAGGGTTTAGCTGATCGCCATATTTGGGATCGGGAAGGAATTTTCCTCCAGGGCAGATTGGCAGAAACCCTGGGGGTTTTTCGCCTTCCTCTGCAGCGTGGGGTACGGGTCACTTGCTGGAAGATTCTCTGCACCTTGAAGTCTTTAAACCATGATTTGAGGACTTCAATGGCTCAGACACAGGTTTGATACAGGAGTGGGTGGGTGAGATTCTGTGGTCTGTGTTGTGCAGAAAGACAGACTAGATGATCATAATGGTCCCTTCTGACCTTAAAGTTTATGATTCTATGATTTTATGATTGACATTTTCCCTATCCTATTCTTTTCTCCTGATTTTAAAGTTATTTACTGGGTTTAGTGACAATCATTAATTTATTAAAAAAAAAGAAAAAGAAAAAAAGAAATTAATTTAAAAATTGGATTTGTCAAGCAGGTGGTTTTGGATTTCAGCTGTATGTAATATTTAACCTCCTTCAGAATCTAATGAATAGGGTTTAATGGACATGAAAAGGTATGTTTCAGTTCCCTAAAATCCTACTTTGATTAAGAATTAGTATTCCGTTAATGTGGTTGTGGCATTGAACTTACCGGGCATGATCAATGTTCTGAACAGACCACATCAAACTGGAGAGGTACCAATAAGTCGTTGTCTCTCTCTCTCTCTCTCTCTCTCTCTCTCTCTCTCTCTCTCTCTCTCACACACACACACACACACACACACACACACACACACACACACACACACACAGCAAGAAGGCCTACACTAGATTAGCTATAATGACACACTGAACATGGGGGTGGAGACTGACAAGAAACAAAGGGGTGGTGGGAAGAGGTAACAAGCAAATCAATAAAATATATTCTGTTCATAGTGTTGGACACCCACTATGTGATATACATAAATGATTCAAAGGAAATAGTAGTGCATACAGTAGTTTACATAATCCAAAGTCTTAAAAAACAGCTAGAATTTGGTTTGAGACTTTAGTGGGAGACAGATGTCAGCAATGTAGAAGCTTAAAGGAAAGGGAGTATGGTCTAGTGATAACAATAAGAGTCAGGACTCTTGGATTCTGTTCCAGATTCTGCCATCGATTTGCTGTGTGAACTTGGACAAGTCACATAGTCATAGAATGATAGAAATTTAGGACTGGAACAGACCTTAGTAGGTCATCTAGTCCAGTCCCCTGCACTGAGGCAGGATTAAATATTATCGAGAGACCCTCCCTAACAGGTGTTTGTCTAACCTGTTCTTATAAACCTCTAATGATGGAGAGTCCACAACCTTCTTAGGTAATTTGTTATAGTGCTTAACTACTTTTACAGTTAGGAAGCTTTTACTAATGTACAACCTAAAGCTCCCTTGCTGCAATGTAAGCCAATTACTTGTCCTGTCCTGAGTGGTTAAGGAGAACATTTTATCAATCTCTTCTTTATAACAACCTTTCATGTACTTCAAGATTATTATCATGTCTCCCCTCAGTCTTCTCTGCTCCAGACTAAACAAACCCATTATTTTCCATCTTTCCTCGAAGATCATGTTTTCTAGGTCTTTAATCATTTTTGTTGCTCTCCTCTGGCCTTTCTCCAATTTGTCCACATCTTTCCCAAAATGTGATACCCAGAATGGGACATGGTGCTCCAGTTGAGGCCTTATCAGTGCTGAGTAGAGTGGAAGAATTATAACTCTCCTGCTCAGACAGTCTAGAATGATGTTTTTCCTTTTTTGTTGTTGTTGAACAATATGACACTATTGACTCATATTTAGTTTGTGATCCACTGTAACCTCCAGATCCTTTTCTGCAGTACTCCTTCAAAGGCAGTCCTTTCCCAATTTGCATTTGTGCAATTGATTTTTCCTTCCTAAGTGTAGTACTTTGTATTTTTCCTTATTATTGTCCGTAATCTCACGTGTTGTCCTTAATCTTTCTATGCCTTAGTTTCTTCATCTATAAAATGAATATAAATAATATGTAAATATTTAATAGGGATTCCCTGATGCTTAATTATGGAGTGTAAGCAGCTTCAAAATTAAGGTTGCAATTCAGTTTCCATTATAAGCCCAATTTTACCCTCCACTTCTACCCAATGAAGGAATACGGGCCACAAAATTGGTGGATTTAGGTCTGGGACTGAAGATTTCCCCCCCAAATGTGAAGAGACATGGAAAAGGTTAATTCATGTTCAAAAAATAGGTGTTCCCCAAAATACTAAAAATGTAATTTTTTTACCACCTTTGGGACAAAGCAAAGAGAAGAAGAGAAAACATAGTTTCCTGGATTCCCCTCACTGAAGAGTAGTTAACATGGCCAAAGATTACTTGATTACAGTCAAATCATAGGTGCCGACTCCATGGGTGTTCTGGGGCTGGAGCACCTATAGGGAAAATTTAGTGGGTGCTCTGCATCCACCAGCAGCCAAGATTGAGGAGATGTTGCCAGTAGAGCAGGAAAGCAGTGGAGAAGGAAAGAGGGGAGAAGCAGAGTGAGAGTAAAAGTATGGAAAGGAAAAGTATGATGTGTTGGTGGTAGGATTGCCAACTTTCTAATTGCACAAAACTGAACACCTAACCCCATCCCATCCCGAGGCCTTGCCCCCGCTCACTACATTCCCCCTCCCTCGGTGGCTTGCTCTCCCCCACCCTCAATCACTTTAACTGGGCCGGGGCAGGGGGTTGGGGTGTGGGAGGGGGTGAGGGCTCTAAATGAGGGTGCGGGCTCTGGAGTGGGGTCAGGGATGAGGTGTTTGGGGTGCAGAAGAGGGCTCTAGCTTTGGGTGTGGCTCAGGCGTGGGGCAAGGGGTTGGGGATCGGGGTTGGGGTGTGTGCTTACCTTCGGTGACTACCAGTCAGAGGCGCAGCGGGGCTAAGGCAGGCTGCCTGCCTATCCTGGCTCCATGCTATGCCCCAAAAGCAGCAAGCAGGTCCGGCTCCTAGGTGGGGGGTGGGCAGGAGGCTCCATGGTGTGTGCTGCTCTCACTCACAGGCACCCCCCCCCAGCTCCCATTGGCCATGAACCAGCCAATGGGAGTGCGGAGCCAGTGCTCGGGCAGTGTGCGGAGCCCATGGCCCCCATGCCTAGGAGACAGAGCTTCTGGGGCGCACTGTGGTGCCCCAGGACAGGTAGGGACTAACCTGCCTTAATGCCACAGCACTGCTGAGCAGGCTTTTAATGGCCCAATTGGTGGTGCTGACCAGAGCCTCCAGGGTCCCTTTTCAACCAGATGTTCCAGTCGAAAACCGGACACCTGGTCACCCTAGCTGGTGGTAGATCAGAAGATTAACAAAGAAATGAATGGTTTATGTTAAATTAAAGCTTTAAAAAGTGCAAAGAAAATAATAATTATTATTACAAATGTAACATGAAGCAAGTTGATACTGTACTTTATTAGTTAATTGATGTATGATGTAGCAACACTTGCAAGTCTCCAAAGTTAGTGTTATGAAAATGGATATAAAAATGATTGAGCTCTCCAGAGGTAATGTTTTTGCATTGCATTAGTTATACTGACGTACATGTTTGCTGGAATGAAAGAAACTAGAAATTTTTGGTTGTTTTGCTTCTATTGGGCAGAGTTAAGGTTGTGGCTGCTACTGCATGAAAATTAAAGTCTTGTTTAAGAAGCACAACCTTAATTGCTAATCTCTGGCTTTTTGATAGATATTTGCTTTTTCTAAACACAGATATTCTTGAAAGATATGATAAAACATATTTTTTGTCTTTACTCAACTTTAACTCCAGGTTAAGTAAATTTTTATCTGTGAATTAATTAATGTTTTAGAACACTTAGAGATTTTTGGATATGAAACAGAAGCATCATTACTTTTGTCAAATTTTAAAGCGAATCAGCAAGCAGGAGCCAAGAAAAGGCTGCAGGTTTTCTGTGGCGATGGTTTCAAACAAAACTGGGCTAGTTGGCAGACGTTAACTGTAGTTTGTAGTATTTCTAAAGCCCAGTTAATTATAACTACAGGATTTGAGTTTCTTCCATGCCTTTTGCTATTTCATTTGACTGACAATTTCACCCATATTATTTGTATCTTATAAACTCAGTCTCTGCTTTAGGTCCATTACTCTACTAGGCAGCTGCAACAGAGGAAAAATAGATTAGAGATAGGGGATTTTCTCTAGGCAGCATTCCTATTAGAGGGTTATATGTTTTCATTTTGCGAGGTCACTAGTGATTTTTCACTGGTGCAGCACATACTGTATAATTTCACAATGAATGATCATTAATATACTCATTCTTTAACTGAAAATACATTGGTGGAGGGGAGAAGAGAGTATCAGCTTTTAAAAAATGCAATGATAATGCCGCTAAGAACAGGGTGTTTGTTACTAGTAAACTAGGGTTACCATATTTCAGCAAGCAAAAAAGAGGACGGGAGGAGCCCCGCCCTAGCCCCGCCCCTACCCCTCCCACTTCCCGCCCCCCCAGAATCCCCAACCCTCCCCCCGTTCCTTGTCCCCTGACTGCCCCCTCCTGGGACCCCCTGCCCCTAACTGCCCCCCAGGACTCCACTCCCTATCTAAGCCTCCCTGCCTCTTGTCCCCTGACTGCCCCAACCCTTATCCACAACCCCACCCCCAGACAGACCCCTGGGACTCCCACGCCCCATCCAACCACTCCCCACCCCCTGACAGCCCCCCCCCAGAACTCCCAACCCATCTAAACCCCTCTGCTCCCTGTCCCCTGACTGCTCCGATCCCTCTCCCCACTCCTGTCCCCTGACAGCTCCCCCCCAGAACTCTCAGCCCCCCACCCCGCTCCTTGTCCCCTGACTGCCCCCTCCTGGGACCCCTGTTCCTAACTGCCCTCCAGAACCCCACCCCCTACCTAAGACTCCCTGTTCCTTGTCCCCTAACTGCCCCTTCCTAAGACCCCTCCAACTGCCCCCCAGGACCCTACCCCCTACCTGTACCCTGACTGCCCAAAACTTTCTCCACTCCCCCCAAAAAGCCCCCCCCCGTTTCTTGACTGCCACCTCCAGAACCTTCCTGCCCCCTGGCCCCCTTACCCTGCTGCTCAGAACAGGGTGTTGGGCTCTGTGCGAGCCGGACACGTGGCTGAGCTCCCCAGCACAACAAAACCCGGTCCCTGGCCCTGCACAACAAAACCCGGTCCCTGGCCCGGACCGGGCTGCAGGGGAGAGCTGCCCTTGTATCAGCACAAAGTGCTCTCGCTCCTGTTTTGCTACGCTGCATGGCAGAAACCGCTCCCAGTTGCAAAAGGGGAGGGCTGCACTTCGTGCTGATACACTTGCTCAGAATGCAGGGCGGATCCGGCTCCTCTACAGCTGCTCCGGAGTCCAGCCCGGGACTTTCCTGCAGCCCCTCCCAGCCGCTCGCTCTGCTCTGCCGGGGGAGGGGGGAAATCCCGGACATTGTGAGTGCTTTACAAATTCCCCCCGGACGCTATTTTTAGTACAAAAAGGAGGACATGTCCGGGTAAATCCGGACGAATGGTAACCCTAAGTAAACACATTTATATAAGGTACTGCTTACAGCAGGGCTGGCTCCAGGCACCAGCTTGCCAAGCAGGTGCTTGGGGCGGCACGTCCAGCTATTCGGCGGCAATTCGGCGGACGGTCCCTCACTCCCGCTCGGAGCAAAGGACCTCCCGCCGAATTGCCGCCGCAGATCGCGATCGCAGTTTTTTGTTTTGTTTTGTTTTTTGCGCCGCTTGGGGCAGCAAAAACCCTGGAGCCGGCCCTGGCTTACAGTGTGTAGCTCAATAATGATCTCTTTCTCAGAATGTTTAAAAAAAGTCCAATATGTTTATTTTCAAAGAAGGAAACTTTTATCTTCACAGTTACTCTAAATGATTTTATCTAAAAAAAGTAATTAAATGACTGGATCACTTAACCTAGTGGCAATGTTATATAATACAATGCAGGAGACTGGGATTTGAATCTTGTATCACTCAAGTCTCTTTCTCCTTGCAAAGACTGAGAGAACTATGAATTGAAATTCTTTGCCCCAAGAGACAGTGCATGTCTTACGTTTCACAACAGCAGCGCCATTGGTTGATAATGGAGTAGCACTTGTAGCCATAAAGGGGATTTTTTAACTTTGAAAAAAATAAATGTTGCTTCCAGATCCCCTAAGCTGAAAGAATTGAGGTGACAATGTAGGGCAATGAAGGTTAAAGCAGGGAATAATGGATACATCCTCAGGGTTTAATCAGGAACCTGGAGGAAAATTTGAGAGGGGGAAAAATTAAAACAATTAAATATCAGACTACCACTCAATTCCTGTGGCTGTTTGGAATGTGTGGACTGTTTTGACATTTTAGTTTTAGTTGTAGAAATAAGTTTGCTTCCATTTTCAGCTTTCCTTACTGGGTGAAATTCTGCCCTCCACTGCATTCAAGTAACTCTTTCAATGTGGCTACAAGAGTGTGAGTACAGAATGTGCCCCCTTTTGTTTAATTGTATCATGTCCTGTGACTTTTTAAAAGAACACTTAAAAAAGAAAAGAAAAACAAAAGAGTTGTGTTGTTTGATAAATGAGGGACATTCCAGCTAGTGCAGAAGACTAAGTTGTGTTTTTATACAATACATTTTATCCATAACAATAGATCCAATTTTGCTGGAGGAGCATGAAAAAAGTTGATTATACTTGGATGAACTATTTTTGTTTTGTTTTAACATTTCTTGGTAAATATAACAGGATACAGATATATAAATATCTAGGTAGCAGTCACACTGATTGACATTCATTCTGTGTGTGTGTGTGTGTGTGTGTGTGTGTGTGTGTGTGTGTGTGTGTATAGAGTGTATATCCTGCTGAAAGAAAGCTGGCTACTATGGCTTGTCCTGTAGTGAGAAAGATTTCATTTGATTCTAAGAAGGTATTTTTAACACTGATATATGGCATTAGCACTATGGAAGTGCTGACTCTTCTAAGTGTAAAATCTTGGCTTTCAGGAAAGGTGAAATAAACTAGGGCACATGAGCAGCACCATAGCATGTTATCTAACTGACTGAGGAAAATGCCAATATTTAAAAATAAAGAAGAAAACTGTAATTTATAGCTACGTTACAATCCTGAATCATTACTTCTTTTATGTTTCAACTTTTGTTCTTGCTAATAAATAATAATTCTTATTACTGGAGTCACAGAAAAGCTACACATCATTTGTTATATGTAATTTTCACACACTTTGCTGATGAAGAGGACATACTCTACATGCATTTGTAATTAATTAAAACAAGATTTCTTGTATTCAGTTTAGAGATATTCAGCTTAGAGTTAAGCTATTCAGCTTAAAGTGATGTGACATATATTTGTATTTGTATGGTGCAAGGTGTAAAATAAATCACTTCAGTTAGCAATGTCTTCTGCAGTGACATGAGACAAGCTTCTTTTAAAAGCTACATTTTAAAAAGTTTTTTTTTTTAATTGTAAAATATCTAAAACCTTCTTTGAAAGCTGCTAAAGAAACATGGGGGCTGGATCTTTCACCCCCCAGGGGACTTCAGTGGGTATAGGACTGAGGCTTAAAATCCAGCACAGCTTTGTATAAGAAACCTTTATAGAGGGTTTGGAGGTGGGGACGTAGAGGACAATCAAATGTATGTAATATACTACATGCAGACATGGCAATTCTGATCACATTTTACTCCTTGTCCCAACAAATGTATTCCAACACATTTAAAAAAGAAAAAAGAAGGAAGGACCTCAGACTGACAACTTTCTTAGCTCGGTGAATAATGGAAATAATCATATAATATGGTTATTGTCCATGGGATTCTTCCAGATTATAAATCCATATTCTCCCTCTCTCTCCCTCACCTTGCAGCATTACTATCATAACTGCCACTGAACTGTTTTATACAGTACTGCTAACCTCAGTGCTGTTCAGCTGTGGAATGCTTTTAATACTACTGACCTTTGACAGATATTTTTGTTACCATTAAAACTTTCTTAATGTTTTCCTTTCATTATGGAAAAATCCTATGCAATTTAATAGAGATTTATATCCCTACTCTCTTATGTTTAGAGTTGCCAACCATCCTGGATTGGCCTGGACACTTCAGGAACAAAGATTAATCTTTAATTAAAGATGTCATGCGTCTGCTAAAAACTAGCTATACTTAAAGTTGCCAGGCACTTTCCTTTATGAAACTCTGTTCTCAGTTCCTGATAACTTTGCCAAGTTGCAACCATTTGGCTTGAAATTTACCATGTTGGGTGTCTGCCTCAGGTTTTATTTATTTATTTGTTTGTTTATTTGTGGCTGTTTTTTTAAGTTTCTGCCAAAAAAAAATGATTCAACTGTTTCAGAGAATGAGATTAGGGGAAAATACATTGTTTTGCCCAAGTTAAAAAAATTCTTAGAACCATTTCATTGATTAACTCTGGCCATTTTTCTATTTTTGTTTAACTCGAAATACCACATTTTTAATTATTTTTTTTTTTAAATATTCATTTTCCCCATTTTCTCTCTGAGCCTTTCTTTTTGGTGAGTACTGGAGAAGGGGGGAAAACAAGGGGGAAATGAAAGAAAATATGAGGATAGGAAATGGTTTCTGAAAACTAAAAACAAAACATTCCAATAAATAAATAAATTAATAAAAACAGTTACAATTTTGGACCATTCTACCTGTAATACAGCCTGTCTCCCCATGAATTAGTCAATTCCCCTCTCCCCTAAACAGCCCAGCACCAATTGTGCCTCCCAACCACACCTGTTCAGATTCTGCTCCTGCTCCTGCTTCTGAGTCTCCTGACAGGGGGAGGGATAGCTCAGTGATTTGAGCATTGGCCTGCTAAACCCAGGGTTGTAAATTCAATCCTTGAGGGGGCCATTTAGGGATCGGAGGCAAAAATCTGTCTGGAGATTGGTCCTGCTTTGAGCAGTGGGTTGGACTGAGGTCCCTTCTATCCCTGATATTCTATGATGTCCTCCTCTGTTCTGGGCTTCTGCTTCCCTCATTCCTATCCTGAGTTTGGGTGAGGTCACTGGGTTGGGGCATCTGCCTGCCATGTCCCCCTCTGCCCAGTGTGTGGCAATCAAGAGGGAATTCCTTTATTTCCCTGGCTTTATTCCATCATGCTAGGCCACAGAGGGGGCAGAACTGGGCGATGGTAACTCAGATGAAGAGCAGCAAGGCTGAGCTCCTTGGGGCAATCCTGGTCCTTTCAGAGGGGCTGGAGGTTGGGAGGGAGCACTGCCTACTCCATGTGCTGAGGGATAAGAAAACACAGCAGTGTTTGAAGTTACTCTCGTTGGCTGCCTTTACCCAGGAGGTGGAGGAGTAGGGAAGGACAGCCAGTCATAGGGGATTTCCTTGAAAATGACTCTGAAAACCAGTGATCTACAGGGTCAACCCGTAAATTTAGCAGCCATGCAAATATCCCTTAAGCAACCAGAGTAGAAGAAAGCCTGCGTGAATGTGTAGGGCTTGTTGTGTGCCTGGATGGCCAATAAACTTGACCTTTGTTACACTAAGGTGAGTTCAGGTGAATACCAAGTTCCAGAATCTAATAATGGACCGATGTGCAACTGGAGTCAGGTTGGCTTGACTTGATAAATAACTAGTGTGTTTAATCAAAACCCAATCCCACATTCACATATATCTACATATTTTCTAGTTTTGAACTTAGACTAGAAAGGTTGCCATACACCTTTATAAAAAAAAAAAAGTGCATCCCATTCCTAGAACTGCAATGAGTTTCACTCCATAGGACCATCTGAATGCTAATTATCGCTCATTAAATTACAATGAGATCTTGCCTTATTCATTGTGGACCTTATTATATTTCATGAGTTTTGCAACTCTCCTGCAGAACAAAACTCAAGAATGCCTGTATGCCTATGTCCTATTTCAGTCGATGGCACTAGACATCCTATGACATGTGTACAAGCTTTCTGACACATTTGTAAGTATTTGCAATTGTTTTTAAAAACAGTACTTTTTACTTTTCTCAACTTTAGAAATGCCTACTAAAGTGCCTATCTCCAAATCTTTGCTGTTGCATTTTGGATCAGATGAAGAGTGTGGTTTTACAAATCAAATCCATTCAATAGACCTTGCTTTCACTCTTCAGTATATTCATTTAAAAGAATGTATGTGAATTGAGCATAATTTAGAGCTCATGTGAGACATCATTCATATTTAAACTTTTTTAACTTCAGATGTGTATACTTTGAACAGTGTTAATACAGATAAACAGTGACAACTAGACACCAGCCAGAGGAAAATTTAGTAACATTATTTATATAACCTGGATCCTCTGCACACCATATCAACACTTAATATAAACTTTTGGTCACTCAGCACCTCATTCTTTGCTTACTTCCTTGAAGGAATCTCAACCATAGCACCATCACCCCAGAGAGACAAAATAGTGCAGAATATTTGGAAATGTAGAAATTTTAGCAGAATTAAAACTAAAATAATAGCATTTTTTCTGTGTATTGCAGTTGGATATCCTCTAAGAAACTGAAGGTCTGCTTGATGTTCTTAATTTAAAAGTTGCACTTCTAGTAAATTCAGATAAACAGATGACTCTTTAAAGAAACTATTTTACCTTCTTTTAATGCCACTAGTGGGAGCTGCACACATAGGAACTAGCTCCTTGGCCCAGATTCTTGTTTCAGAATGGCCCCTTGGAGTCACAGGTGCTGATGCACCTTGATCAGCCCTAAGATCAAGGATCCTTAAAGGAAGTAGCTTGAAGATACATATGCCTGCTCCAGCTGTACTGAGTGTACTTTGTTGCAGCTGAAGATCTAGCCCATGGACTGATGGCAGTAGGTGGCACTTAGCTCCTGCCTATCTAGATATACAGCATACTCCACAAAAGGGACTTTTGTATGCATTTTTTGCAATGCTGCTCAGTGATCTAATGCAATATTCTTTTTTTTTTTAAAAGCAGGAATGGAAAGGATGAAAGACATGAAACAAAAAATTCAGTAAGGTAAAAAAAGAGGTGGTGTTTAAGATCAGAACAAAAGAACAGCCATACTGGGTGAGACCAATGGTCCATCTAGTCCAGTATCCTGTTTCCAAAAGTGGCCAATACCTGAGCTTCTGTGGCAGTGTACAAAATAGGGCATTTGTAGGAGTGATCCATCCCTCTCTTTCTCTCCTGGCTTCCGGCAGTCAGAGATTTAGGGTTGCCCAGAGCATGGGGTTGCATCCCTGACCATATTGGCTAATAGCCATTGATGGACCTATCCTCCATGAATATATCTAGTTCTTTTGTGAACCCAGTTATACTATTGACCATTGCAACATCACGTGCCAATGAGTTCAGATCAACTGGGTGTTGTGTTTAAAAGTACTTCCTTTTATTTTTTATCAAACTTGCTGCTTATTCATTTCATTGGGTAACCCCTGTTTTTTGTATTGTGGAAAATGGTAAATAACACTTTTTATTCACTTCTTCCACACCATTCATGATTTTTATAGACCTCTATTATGTCCCTCCTTACTCGTCTCTTTTCTAAGATGAACAGCCTTACTCTTTTTAGTCTCTCCTTGTGTGGAAGCCGTTCCATACCTTTCATCATCTTTATTACCCTTCTCTGGATCTTTTCCAGTTCCACTATATCCTTTTTGAGATGGGGCAACCAGAACTGCATATGGTATTCAGGGTGTGGGTGCACTATGGTTGTATATAGTGGCATTATGATATTTTCTGTCTTATTTTCTCTCTCTTTCCTAATAATATCTAACATTTTGTTAGTCATTTTGACTGCTGCTGAACCCATAGCTGAAGTTTTCAGAGAACTATCCATCGTCACTTCAAGATCTATTCCTTGAGAGGGAACAACTAATTTAGAACCAATCATTATATACCTATAGTTGGCATTATTTTTTCCAATATGCATTACTCTGCATTTATCAACATTGAATTTCATCTGTCATTTTGTTGCCCAGTCGTTCTGTTTTGTGAGATCCCTTTGTAACTCTTCACAGTCAGCTTTTACTTAACTGTATTGAATAATTTTGTATCATCTGCAAACTTTGTCACTTCTCTGTTCACTCCCTTTTTCAGATAATTAATTAATATGTTGAACAGCACAGGTCCCAGTACAGATCCTTGTGGGACACTGCTATTTATCTCTTTCCATTGTGAAAACTGACCATTTAGTCTTATTGTTTGTTACCTATCTTTTAATCTCTTACTGATCCATGAGAGGACCTTTACTCTTATCCCATGTCTATTTCGTTTCCTAAAGAGCCGTTGGTAAGGGAACTTGTCAAAAGCTTTCTGAAAATCCAAGCACACTATATAGACCTTGTTACAGGGTCCGCACAGGCTCTCCCACAATTGTGCCTGCACCCTGTGTTTAGGCTGGTTTAATAAAGAGTGTTCACTCCCTCTTTTGTTGAATCACCCCAGTGTCTTTATTTACAGTGCTTCTGCAGATCCCCCAACAGTTAGTGCCCCACAGACCCTCCCCAGGGTCTCCTGGCCCTTGAGGCTTCCTTATTGGCAAGGAGACAGCCCTCCTGTCTCCTCCCAGGCAAGCCTCCCCACTGAGGTTTGCCCAGGGCTTTTATAGCCCTCTCCTGCCCCAGCCCAGCTGTCACTACTTAGCCCAGCATGTTCCTCTGAGCCAGCCCTCCTTAGGGCTTGCAGCTGGGCTCCCTGCTGAGTACCTGCATCTCTACACCTGGCCTACTGGCCAGAGAGCAGGCTGTAGCCAGCATATTGGCAGGACTTTAAAGGGGTTTTACCCCTGCCCTGCCACTGACTTAATTATCTTTACCAACATGCTTTTTGACATCCTCGAAGAATTCTAATGGATTTTTTGTCCCATGCTGTTAGGTGCCTGGATCCATTCAGGTCTTTTTTGAATTTCAATGTAAATATTCCCTTTCCCCCTCCCACACCCATTCCTTAACACACACACATACACCCTTCTGGTGTTAACAGCATGTACTCTGAGGTGTAAATAACAATAAAAAATACACTATTCCTGAGATGTTTCAGAAATATTGTTATTGAGTGGTTTCCCTAGGGTCTTGTGAGTCTGGCATCTTAACATTTATTCAGTCTGATCCTCTACTGTTTGCACTTTTTCAGTCCAAAAAACCATATAACTCACTGCTGCCTACAGGCATGAGAGATTCATTTCTGTCTTACAAGCAAAATGAATAGATATTTTGAACTGCCTCCATTTTGTTTAAAGTTTGCCTTTGAAAGCTTAGCATGATGGATTTGAAATTTCCTTTCAGGCACCCTCCAATTTACTCCCATTATTTATATTTTAAGGTAATGCTACTCTCTTCTGTCATAGTTCCCTAAGTGCAATAGAGGACTGTTTAGCTGCTTTATGTAAGAGGCAAAACAACAAGTGAACTTTCCAGAAAGGAAATTCAGCTTCCTTTTCCCTCTACTGACGGTTCTATATAATCATGTTGTTGCTCTCAGTTTTGCCTTTTTTCCCCTTCTCCCTCCGTATAGTCCTCTGAATCCTCTGGTCTTATTGCTCCAATTATATTCCATTCTTGGATTTGCACCTTGAGATTTACTTCCTCTTAGAACACAAGTTCTCTAACTGGTACATTGTCCCTCTTCTCCTTCAAAATCATCTTTAAAACTGACTTTGGACTATCCTTACGTTCTCCTCTTCCCCAGTTATTTCTTCACCCTTTCATAAACTGATCTTCTAAATCTTGTCTTATCTATTTTATATTTAAGCTTTTGAGAACAGGTGTAAAGTCCAGCAGGTCTCAAATGTGCAGAGATGCTAGCTAGTGGCCAATGCCACGCTGCCACCCGGGAGTAGCTATAACTGCCTTGTATTCCACTATCCATGACATGCAGTGGACACAGACCACAGGAAGTCTCACTTTGAGGGGTCTGACAGGCAGCAGCCTCATAGCTCCCAAATGGGTCCCCACCCTTTAGAAACCCAAGGGGTGTTTCAGGAAGAGTCATGGTATTGGTGTGTTTCTCCTGTAGCTGCCATGACCATTCTGGCTCTTGAGTTCTTGGCTTTGACCTGATCCTGGAACTTGACTATAAACTCCTCTATTACTCTCAGCCTCAGGTTTGATGCCCTTGTCAGTGTCCTGACATTAGAGAACATGTCTTACTTATTTTTTAAAATAGACATGTAAATGCATGCCTCCACATAAAGTGTTTTATTAATAAATAGTGATGTACAGGGCAGACGGGGCTAGTAGGTACTACAGGGATCCCTGTTAGTCTAGGTCTTACTTAAAATCCTCAGTAATGATTTTAAAGTGGAAGGAAATACACAGGGGATAAATGTTCCAATTTTCTTACATTGGAAGTGTATGTATATGTCAAAAATGCCAAACAGAAGAGAATGTTTCAGAAATATGGACAGAAAGGAATGAAATAGAATTAATTTACGGTAATAAAAAAATGTGAGATGAGAATTAATCCAAAATACAAATAGTCAATGAGAAGGGGAAAAAAAACCAAAAATGTGGACAGCAGTAATCCTGTAAAAGGAGTAGTAGTGGAAAGCAAATAAGATCTAAGTTTGCAATGTGATATGGGAGCAAAATATCAATGTAGTTTAGGGCTGTTTATTGCAATACTTGACTTCACAGATAGTCCCTTTCCATATAACTTTGCTGTGACAATGTATGAGGGATTGTGTTCAGTTCTGGCCACCTTATGTTAATACATTTCTGATAATATCTGAAAGAATTCAGAAAAGAGAAAAATCCTCAGAAGACATGAGGAAACATTAAATAGAACTAATATGAATAGCTTGGTTAAAGTAAGACTAAGGGTGTATTGGAATCGGGGCGGGGGTGAAATTAGATATTTGCAGAGTGTACAAGACAAAGCAAGAAAGGAGCTGTTGTAGGTGAAACAAACATGTTTACTAGGATTTATGGGATAAAATTAAGAAGGAGAAAATTGAGTCTGGATTGAGTCAGATGGAATTTTCAGACAAGAAGCTCTGTTAGATTGTGGAATATTCTCTGAAGGAAAGCTATTGAAGCCTCATCACGTAGAACATTTAAACTCAACTGGATGAGGCACTAGAAAATCTACTTCTGGGGAAAAAAACATTTGCTGACAGAGGATTACAACTGTTTATTTTTTGTGGTTTTTTAATAATAGTACTATGTTCATTAGCAGAGCCACATTTTAAACATTGTTCCTGAGTTCATTGACTTTGGTATTTAGTAGTTTGATAATACCAGATATAAGGGAATGTGTAATGCTATATGTACAGCATATTATACAACCATTGTAGAAACCTCAAACAACTTCTAGCATTATTGTCTTCCAATAGCTATGTGCTATATAAAGTAAACAAATGGTCCTCTTTTTGTAGATGGATGCTGAAAACAGTATGGCCATTATAATTACCAACAAACAATCTCTTCATTAATTGGAATACATTTTAGACAGGATGATGTGTTTTATTTGTTTATGGTGGATTTTTTAATTTAAACTATCATGCTGTGTTTCTAATAGAAATTCTTAAAAAATATTTTGTTAAATTGATTTCATAATGGAATTTTAATATTTTAAAATTTCTTGATATTGAGTCTGAAATGTGTTTTTTGTCCAGTGAAAGGCTCAGCCTCTTCTTGGTAAAATTGTTTCATTTTATGATTTCTTAAGGGATATTTTCTCCCTCATATCAGGAGCATTATTGATTGTATCAGACTGTACCTGATGGCATCATAATTAATTTCAACTGCCAGAACAGGACAGCTGCTTCAAAGTAAGCAGATACCCATGTCTGTGTTTCTCAGATGCAGACAGAATCCCGCATCACTTTGGAGTATCTTCCAGATCTCGCAGTATCTTCCAGAGTCCCCTAATTCTGTTCCTCCCTCCCCCAACACACACCTATCTTCAGAAAATTTGATCTCATCTAGATAGAAATCAAATTAGAATGTGCTGTGTCCAGATAAAACTGATGAAAGAAAATTCATTTTCACTTTGTACCTGAAAGCACATTCTTTTCTATGACAGCCACATACCATCTGTTCAGCATTTATTACAGATTGCTGCCACTGGAGAAAGAGAAGGTGGGAGGCAGATTCACAGTTCTGTTTATATCTCATTACATTTTTTTTTCATCTTTTAAGGGTTAAAGATGCAAAATTAGCAGTGTAGTGACATTACAGTGTAAGATGTTTGATATTTCCCTCTGAAAACTATAGCCTTCACACCAGGAATCTTAACTGTAACCACATCCTAATGTAATTATTCCAAAGAAACTAAGCATGTTTGTCCTATACCATACGAACGCCCATACTGATCCATCTAGCCCAGTATCCTGTCTTCTGACAGTGGCCAATGTCAGATGCTTCAGAGGGAATGAACAGAACAGGCAATCGTTGAGTGATCTATCCCCTATCATTCACTCCCAGCTTCTGGCAAACAGAGGGACATTCAGAGCATGGGGTTGCATCCCTGACCATCTTGGCTAATAGCCATTGATTGATGGTCCTATTCTCCAGGAACTTACCTAGTTCTTTTTTGAACCCTGTTACAGTTTTGGCCTTCACAACATCCCTTGGTAACAAGTTCCACAGGTTCCCTGCTTGCAAGAAGAACATTTACCTGAGTTTGAGCTATGGTGACACTATTTGGTTTTAATGAGAGGCCCATAAGTAAAGCCCCCAGTTTTGGAGATTTGGGCTGAAATTTTCTAGTGTGGCTGACCAAAGTTAGAAATCTAAATCAAACTGGCCACCACTCTCATTAACTGTGCTGGGAGCTGTGTGCACTCAGCGTTTCTGAAATCAGGCCACTTTAATATGGGTGCCCACCTACGGTGCCTAACTTTGGGAAGTCAAATTTGAAAGTGTTGGCTTTAATATAAATGTGCTTTTAAATTTATGGATGGCTTTGCCTCTTGCAGAGTGTTCTCACTCTTGTCTAAAACAATCTAACTTTTTTCAAAATAAATGCTTTCACATTAGCTAGGTTTGGGTTTGTTTTTACCTATCCATCGAAGGACAATGTTGAGCATATCCTTGGGAGCATGTAGTATATTGTCTTCCCAGTTCAGCTACAACCACAAAAAAGGCTCTAAAAAAGAAAGATGCATGCAAATAAACATCAGACCTGCTACTGAAAACACTTATTCCAGAGCATAATGCTTGAAATGGAGAGGAGTTCCAGTAATGAGAACGGGACTAGAGAGTTAAGCACCCTCTGTGGGAATGAGCATTTCTAGGATAGGGCCGGAAATACCTTTTTATACTTTATTGACAGGGATGCTAGAAAATTCTAAAGTGACTAAAATTCTGTAGTGTGCTGAGGGAGTGGGTGGTACTTCCACACTCTGCCCTTCTTCACCTGTGTTTTCTAAACACTTAGAAGGAATCATTCTTCTTGGAATTCTTTCAAGGCTCTGTTTCTGAGCATCAAAAGTCTTACTGATACTGGAACCAGGCCACCAGAAGCTATGCTTACGATGGATGCTGCCAGCGTATCTATTACAGTTTTCTTGGCCAATGTGGCTGTACATTTTTTTGTCTTTTCTGAAAGACAAGCCAGGCAAAATGAGTTTATGATGATTTTAAACATGGTTGTTTCCAGCCTGGTCCTAGCTGTAGTGTGGACAAAGCCAAACATTCTTTTCTGTGGATCCCAGAAATGTAAACTTATTAAACTTTACTTATACAGGAGGATAAAAGTGATGTGTAAATATTCAAGTGTGTGTGTGTATGTTCATGTACATATATGTATATATTTATTATTTATCTTCAGATAAATTCCTCCACCTGAAAAAAAAAAGTGTTGAATTTTAACTTGAGAAGGTTCTCTCTGCATTATTCCTATAGCACCAGATTTTTATTGGAGGAGTAATTTTTTTTTTTACTTTCAGAAAAGAACCTTTCCTTCGTGTCTTTAAGAATGTTCCATAGATTTATGAAAATAGGGGTCTAATACACAGTCAGTTTCAGTTCTCTCAAGGAAGCTCAGATGAGCCTAAATAGCTAAAAAAAAAACTAGTTATAAAAGGAAAAGGTTCTGACCTCACAATTTGAGTATCTGAGAAACCATTCCATGTTTTCATTTTTCAATTATTGTCCAAAGCAAAAGTAGCCTAATAATTTTCAAACAAAAATCTCTCTTTTGAGGACTCAATGGGTCTAAGTTGATTTGATTCTAATTTTATTTTTAAAAGGTATTACTTTTATGGAATTCTTGTACTGCTGTATTAAATCTGACCAGAGGTGATGAAAAGGTGAGAGCATGTTAATGTTCTGCCATAGCAAAACTTATTCACTTGCCTAAAACTAGTAGAATTCAAAGGGAGATCACCAGGCTAAATTGGCTCTGTGCCTAAATGAGCTACAACTTAGTATGTATGTCCCTTTTGTTCACAGATTAATTCATGATAGTAATATGCTTTGCAATCTTTGAACAAAAAGCTTGGCCTCCATATCACTTCTCGTTTCCAGAAAAATGGGTATAACACGAAATAAAAAACCTCATGACACTTAACAAAAATGAAGTATTTTATAGCATCTCAGCAATGGAGAAGCTGAATCACATAGAGATTAAGGCCCTGATCATGCACAGACAAATGTACATGTTGAAGCAAGAGCATAAATCTTTGCAGGATTGGCACTTAAGTGGTCATACAGTAAATCAGTGACAGAGTCTGAAATAGAAAATAGGACTTTCAGCCTTGTTGCCTCTCCCTGTGGCATCTCTGTAGTCTATGGGACTGTGATAAAGGAAGATGAAAGCAATGCACTGTAGAACCTATAAAGAGGTCCTCATAGCATCACCATGGCAGCTGAGATAGATAGTTTAAGGGCATCTTTGTTGTATGTATCTTGAATGACCCAATAATCTTCCTCCTCCCAAGCACTTTGATTCAGTTTGGTGTCCAGTAGAACTGGGTGAGCAGCTGATAAAATGCAGGAATTTTTAATTAGCTTTTTCCCTCCACAAAAATCTTTCACAAAAAAAAAATAAAAATCAAAACATGTTGAGCACTGCTCACCCAGTTCTCCTGGACATCAAACTGAGTCAAAGTGCTTGCGAGGAGGAAGATTCTAACTCTCAAGTCAATATGCAAGCATTAGTCCTCAAGCTGAGTTTGTGTTTGGTGCATTTTGATTTGCTGGAGTGTTCAGGATATGTGTGAGGAAAACTGAAATGTCCTGAATAACATTAGCAAGGTTGCAATTCATACCCTTTCCCTGCTACCACCTGTGAGAGGAAGAGGATGAGTTCTGGAGTGTCCCAAAATCTAATACTTAATAGACATCCAGAGGACGCCTGAGAGATTCTGTAGGGTGTGATATTCAGTATAAGCAGCAGTAACTTGAAGATTGAGGAGCCTAACATGGCCACTCTCAGTACACCCTGTCACCACAAAGAGGAATCAGGAGAGCAACCCTTAACACAGACATAATATGGATTATTTTGGTAGCAGCCTACACACATTGAATTGTGTCCTCCAATTCCTTTGTTATGGCCAGTTTTGGGGCTCTGGAAGAGCTTGCTGGTACAGCTATAACTTCAGCCTTCTTGTACCTGATCTAGAAGGGGACCCAGTTTTTGGATTAGGACTCTGATAGTTAATTGGCATTTTATTGTAGGTACTCAGAGGGTAAGCGAGGGTTTTTTTTGTTTGTTTGTTTTGTTTTGGGGTTTTTTTTTGCTATAAGAAAATAATCACTTTCCAAAATAAAAAACTCACTCCTGCTGGCTGCAAAAGTTGAACCTTTTATAAATAAACATCAAATGTAAATCAAAGGTTTCTTGCAGGTTTGGGGAGTCAGTGCTTAAAAAAAAAAAAAAAAAAAAAAAAGATTACTGAATACTGACAAAGTTTGGAGGGTTAGACCAGAGTAAGGCAGTATAGTCCACCTGTGTGACCATACTTTCAGAAGTGTTCAGGGCCGTATTTCTCAAGTGATCATCACCCAGAATTGGTCCCACATTTTTAAAAGAGCTCAGCTTCCATTTAGATACCTAAATAAGAGCTAGAATTTCGAGTGTTCAGCATCTAGTAGCTTGCAGTATGCAGTTATGTTCAGATTTTTTTCAAAAGATTTTAATACCTAAGGTGCTGAGCAGTTCTAAAAATCTGTTTCCTAAATAATGTATCTATAACAGTTTTACAAACTTTTGCCAACAAATATTTTCATTTTAGATATGTTGGTTCTGAATAGTGCCTTAGAAGACAATTATATGTGACTTTGGAGAGATTAATGTTTGTAGTCCAAATTAGAAATGGCTATCAGCAGCATTATTGTGACTAACAACTTAATTGAATAACGTTGGAAATTTACTGATCTGCCTTTGTTAAACAACTAATACTCTGAGATGGCAGAGAGAGAAGGATTTAAGTGTGTTGTTCATTCATTGGGATGGATTATTTAATCAATATCAGTATCTTTAATGTCCAACATCTAGTGAGAATACACAACAAAAAATATGGCCATGTGCAATTATATTCTGCTTGTTTATCGTTTAATGAATAAATAATATACTTAAATCCTTCTAATTGCACATGTCTATATTTTTTGTCATGTGATCTCACTAGATGTTGGAAATTAAAGATATTGATTGCTTGGGATGGATGTTCTCAAATAACTTTTTAATTGTTCTATGGCCATATATTTGTTTGTTAGCCATTGCTTATTTAATCAATAGTTCCAATACTCTTTTTATTATTATTTTTTTAAAATACTGAGTCTTTAATTTTACATTAAGAAAAAATATCTCAATGTAGTTTCAAGTACTACAACTGCCCTTGAAGTCCCTCTGTCAATTTTTGACTATAAAATCAAATTTCCATTTATGTGTGAGTATGTATAATACATTTTTCTTTCTCCTGTTTCTTTGTGAAAGACCCTATACAGAAATTGCCTATACAGAGGGGAAAATTAAACTAACTATAATATACAATATTTAAACAAAATGGTTTAGCTGTTACTTGTAGTAGTAATAGGTAAAACAGCTTCATGTAGAAGTGTGACTTGTAAATTAGCAGTGTCTTTTTAATTAATATCTTTATCCATACATCCAGAAAATAAAAACTTTGATACAAAGTACCTTATACCTATATCAACAGATTCATTATGTTGCTTTGTGATGCAAACATTTGGTTGTCTGTTTTTCACACTATACAAAACACTTCCTGATGCAAGAAGAAAACTGGGATTTTTTACTGTGTGAGCAGATAGTGGCAACTGCCATCTTACTCTCTGGTTTGCTTCATGAAATTTTGCCCAGGTTGAATGGAGTATTACTGATGATTGACCGTTAAATTGGAAGCAGAGCACAAGTGGAGCTATGTACAGAGATGCACAGAAAATATTTGATTTTTCTCTCTATACTGAATGACTAATCTCAGTTGAATGATTTATACAAAATTGACAACTCTATCATAAATGCATAACTTTTGTATTGTTTCTGTTAATCTAGCCACAGATGGTAGTGGCATAAAATGGCATGCTATTTGATTTTCAGTGTCCATACTGAATCTTATTTGCATTCCCTGGCAATGCCTGCTCCTAGTAACTAGAAGTTAGAAGCCACAATTACGTATTATACCATGGTGACTGAAAATGTTTAAGATTGTGCACAGATACTATATTTAGGGGCATTTCTCACTAAATGTGTGTGTGTGTGTGTGCGCAAAACTGCTAGAATGAATTAGAAAATCAAACCATGTGATATGTGTTAATACTTTCTGCTAAAGCGGAACATTATTTCTGGGTTTATCTGTAGCTCTATGGCCATAATCTATTCAATATTTAAATAATGATATGTTTACTTTTTTTTTTTAAAACAAATTAAGATATTTGTCACTGTCACAGTGAAACAACAACTCTTTATAGCCCGGCCAGATTTTGTTTGCCACTCATCTTTTGACTAGTTGAATATGACATGGGAACAGATTTCATCCCAGATCTGTGTTCACTGTGTGCATTCCCTATACTTATTCATTACTGTCACTGTGTGATGTGTAGGAAATATTAATCCGATAGATCTAAGGAGGATGGGCGCATTGCAATTCAGCCTGTGCAAAGAGTAGCCCATAGTACACTTTCTCAGCTGCTTAGTTTCACACTCCTTAGGTGGAACTCAGTAGCATATGTCAACACTCCTCTTCTCTAATGTTATGCACTGTTTGCTCATTCTATTGAGTTATTTGTCAGGTAAATACATTTAAATATGAAAAAGCAATCAACACTGATATAATGAAGTCATTCAAATGTTTGAGTACACTACTGTAACTCCTTTATTCAGTGTTATAAATACTTTCTGTCTTCATATAGCTCCTAAATATAGTTTATTTTGGATAATGGATCATAACAATCCAGCTCATACTGCACATCCGAAGAATGACATTTTACATCACAACTTTTTTTCACTTTTAAAGACTGATATACAGTACATTCCATATTATGACATGTCTTATGATTTGGGGATTGAACCAGACATCTATCTAGGTTCAATCTATGGCTTCCGGAACAGTTAGACTATTATCATGTCTTAATATTTACATGGCTTACAACTGCGGCTGTACACCAACTGGAAAACATGGCATAGTAAACAGGACTATTTCTCCTTGTAACATTTCTGTGTTAATGTTATGGTAAAAAAGCCTGTTGCTTAAAAGGCAATAAGGAATGTCATTTTATCTTTCCGGCTAAAGACTCCTTAAGCTCTTGTGCATTTGACACTTCTTAGTGCACAGTGGAAAAAAATGTAATTTTATCTACAGATAGGCCCAAGGCACATAATACATATCCCATTTTAGATCTAGACTTCTCCTAAATGTGGCTGTGTTTGTATCCTGAGTCTGTACTCATCTCTTTTAACAATTATATGTTTATACATTTTTGGTCTCTAATATCTATAAAAAAAATTTGTGTTGTCTATCAATTTGCCCCCATAGGATCTTGAATCTTTGGAGTGTCTTCATTCTCTTGGTGTGTGCGCATGTATTTGCTCAAGTTCTTGTTCTCCTGTTTGTCTGATGAGCAATAGAGGCTTTCTGGAATGTTTTATAGTGAAACTATGCCTGCATCACAAAATACATCACTTTGCCTGCTCTCCATCAATCTTTCATGTTGCAGAACAATCCATGCTGATTTGCATTAAGTTGATAATGTCAGCAGTGTAGCTCCTTTTTGTGGCAATCTGTTTATGTATAAGAGTCACCATTAAAGTGTCTTCCTTTGCTAATTGTTAATATACAGTAATGTCTTAGATAGCATAGCATTCCCCTCTATATAAACATAGATAATAACTGTTATCTCTGAAAGTATCAGAGGGGTAGCCGTGTTAGTGTGGATCTGTAAAAAGCAACAGAGTCCTGTGGCACCTTATAGACTAACAGATGTACTGGAGCATACGTTTTCGTGAGTGAATATCCACTTTGTCAGACACATGTAATGGAAATTTCCAGAGGCAGGTATAAATATGCAGGCAAGAATCGATCTGGAGATAATGAGGTTAGTTCAATCAGGGAGGGTGAGGCCCTCTTCTAGCAGTTGAGGTGGGAACACCAAGGGAGGAGAAACTGCTTTTGAACTTGGCTAGCCATTCACAGTCTTTGTTTAATCCTTATCTGATGGTGTCAAATTTGCAAATGAACTGAAGCTCAGCAGTTTCTCTTTGAAATCTGGTCCTGAAGTTTTTTTGCTGTAGGATGGCTACCTTAAAATCTGCTATTATGTGGCCAGGAAGGTTGAAGTGTTCTCCTACAGGTTTTTGTATATTGCCATTCCTAATATCTGACTTGTGTCCATTTATCCTTTTACATAGGGACTGTCCAGTTTGACCGATGTACATAGCAGAGGGGCATTGCTGGCACATGATGGCGTATATAACACTGGTGGACGTGCAGGTGAATGAACCGGTGATGTTGTAGCTGATCTGGTTAGGTCCTGTGATGGTGTCGCTGGTGTAGATATGTGAGCAGAGTTGGCATCGAGGTTTGTTGCATGGATTGGTTCCTGAGTTAGAGCTGTTATGGTGCGTTGTGTGGTTGCTGGTGAGAATACGCTTAAGGTTGGCCGGTTGTCTGTGGGCGAGGACTGGCCTGCCTCCCAAGGTCTGTTATCTCTGAAAATGTTGACATTTTGGCAAATAATGAGTTTTATATGTATTTGCACAAACATGCTAATAAGTGATATTTTGAAAAATCTAAACCAGTTGTTGAACTTCCTTTGTTTCTTTCAAGAGACAAAATGGTTAGCAGGGCTTTCATAGTAAACTAAAACTTCAAGTAAATACAAACATGATGTTGTATACCTGAGCTCAGAGGAGGGACTCAAGGAGACTATTTGGATCACCTTCACGATAGTCAGTGATGTGGCATATGTGAGGAAAAATGCTGTCTAGTTCTTGTTAGCATTTTCCTTTCTGAGAACATCATTAAAATAATATAATGAAGCAGTGACCTATCAGATAGTGTTGTAAGCTGAGGGACATGGACCTATAATGAAAAACAGTTCCTGAGTGATATTTTGTAGAAATTGCTTATGTGTGTGAGCTGCCACCAGCTCAACAACATACAGCTTGCAAGGAATTTTAATACAACCTCCTGGCTGTTTGCATTTGATATATTTATTGAGGTTTAGCATTAGGATATGCCAACAACCCTTTGGAACTTGCATGTGTGGCAATGTTGCTTCATACATATGTGTTTACGCTACAAGGAAGGTCCATTTAATTGTGAAAAATCCCAGTGGCCATGTCCAGGCACACTTCTAACTTTCTACATGGTTGACCCACTTTACTTGACACACCGTCTTTCTATATCATATCTCTTGCCCTTACTGCCCACGCTGAGAATCAGAGTTTTATAGTCACCTGACGAGTGGGCTGCCTAGTTTTTCCCCCAGAGATCTAGGAAGGCAGTTGCAAGTGGTAGGCTGTTGAAATCCATGTTGAGAGGATTCATAAGCTGAATGCATACATATACATGTTCCTTGATGTTCTAGATTGTGGTCTTAAGGGTCAGACTAATCAGAAAGGTAATTTCTGCCCTGTTAAGGTAAGTGAGAGTTCATCATTCTCAGTTACTACAGACATGCTGCATTATCAGGCTAATTATACTAAAAGCATAGAGCTAATTATGTGAGGAGCTTTGAGGAGCTGCCTTGGATGTTGTCTTTATCTGTGATACAGTTAACCATTGTGTAGAGCTATACTTTCAAAACCTTATCTGTAAAGCGTGAAATACTTCTGACATGAAAGAACAAGTCCCAGTGCAGTTTCACCTGGATTCAGATAACATTACAGGAACGTTGAGAACTTTAACAATACAGCAGAGCTTCCCCAAAAGTGGGTCATTACCCCCCGGAAAGAGGGGACGGTGAGGGTCATGTAGGGCTTCTGGGAGGAGTCACAGAGATCACACAAAGTTACATTTTGCATGCACACACACAGTTGTTTTTAACTAATAAACATAATAAATTCTCTACTGATGTGTTCCTTGAAGATCGTTGTATTTTGTATGATTATTATTAATTATTATTTTCATTAGGGTGTCACCTAGAGTCCCCAGTTAGATTGGGGCCCACTGTGCTGGTCCCTGCCTTTAAGGGCTTGCAAGACTAATAGACAGACCTCTCTGTTGACAAGCGTAATCAGTTTCAATTCTGCTATTCAGTGTTGGACTGACAGTATTTCCATGGTCCTTGGCTCCACTACAGGTCACCAGGCTGGCAGTACATTTTTGTCCTTACATTTTTGTGTTTCCAGAATGATATATTAAAGGATTTCAATGCCATTCTTTAGTTCGGGGATTTTCGTCCTGGTTCAGGACAACTTTTTTCCCCAAAAAACTTGATTTTTTTTTTTTTTTGCAGAACTCAACTTTGGTTTCCTGGCCAGCCCTCCTTAGATTAAATCTCTTTGGGGGCAGGAGCTGTCTCTTTGTTCTATATTTTTACAGTGTGTAACAGAATAGGTCTTGGTCCATAGGGACCCTAGATCCTACCGCAATGCACACACATACACATATATATCCAAACCCTACTCTCTGTTAGGGTAAGTCACAACCACTCTGGTTTGTATAAGATTAAAATACAAGGAAAGTGTCATTCACAAACAGTACTATAGATCTCCTTATAAGATTTTTAGTAGTCCCATTCTGAATTTATTATGATGTATTTTTGTTTGCTTTTCTGTTACTATTATAAAAAATAGTAGGCACCAAGTATATTGCAGCTGTTTACATAAAATTTTAATACTTGTGTTTATATTGCTGTCCTCAAAGTGCAAGACAATAAGTCATTTATAGCAAGGATATTAAAACCTTTGTACTAACAAAGAACAAATGAGTTGGTAATAATGTGTTACCATGGATCGTGTGTGACCGCCTCACAATGAAAAGGTGATTTTATTCTACTGACACAAGTGTCTGGAATTGAGAACAATATGTTAATTTAATGGATAATGTAATTATCACGTAAAAGATTATTGTACACTATACCTTCATATAAGTACATACAAAATAAAATGTACTGAGCATATATTGGCTAATGAACAGAGAGATGCGGGCAATATAATCTTAGCTATGCACCTGTTCTCCGGTAGCCTGTAGTACCAAAATATCATTTCAAATTATAGCTCAAGCACCAATGGATCTGATTTTTTGATAGACACCAACATTTTGTATCTGGATTACCAACCCCAGGTTTTCTGTTTTGTTCTAGAAAATATGTGCATAACAAAGAACATGATCCAGTGTCCTGTAGCATAAGTGGTAAGGTGCACTAGGTAATAGCCATCCTTCTCACTTGATGGGTTGGGTTGATGGATATTGCCGTGTTTAGAGGTACTCAAATCATACCACTTACACACACACTAATGCTAACAGGATAAAATTTAACTGTAGGTAGGAAAGGTGATTTATTTTATAGAAAATGATTGAACCCAGCAGACATAGGTTGATTTTCTGGCTCAGCCACAGACTTCCTATGTTAAGAGTGAAGACAACGTGTAGGACTTTTAGCACTAAACTAAGCACTAATGTTAAGAACTAATTCAAGCATTAAACATAATTTTGAATCTGTCTTTCAGGTTCAATGGAAACCACTGAAAAGGAAGTTTTTGCTTTTTATATTCACAAAATCTATTACCTACCACAGGAGATAATCAGCTGTTCCAAATTATTAAGAAACATAAAAGCAGAAACTGAGAATACCCATACTGATGCCTTCTCCTCTGCATGTCATGCTCCAAGCGAAGCCATAATTACCAATGCCACTGAACTAATAAGTCCTGGGGGGAAAATATTTCCTAAAATCCTGTTTGGTGATCAAATCAACTCTATAGCAAAAGTCATTAGATCCTTTTATAGTCTCACACTTCAGCATCTCTACAAGAGAAGGGACAGCAGATCTGAAATTATCCCTTTGTTTAGTGGGTATTAGGTAATGTCCCTATTCCCTGGCTCAAAGTTATTGTCTTCATCTGTTAAAAATACCTGTATATGCAAAAAACAAGGATCTGAAACTGTAGCTGCAGTACAGCATTTGATCTTTTGCACTGCTTGAGAGTTTACTTGGTATACAAAAGAGAAAGGTGGGTTGGTTGGTTGGTTGGTAAATCAGCACGTTCAATCACTCAGCACCTCATTTACCACTTTATGTACCAAACTGGAAATACTTGTAAAATCCATGTTGGCACAATGTGGCTGGAACAGGCTATTCCATCCATTTCTTCAGATTTCTTTTGAGCAAATGGATGAGTGGGATAAATCGACTACTTGATTTTATTTTCTTCTGACTGGTTTACCATAAAGAAAAATATCAGTTTCCTGACTTAAAATAAACAATCTTCTCCTTTTTGCCAATGCCATTCTATATGTGTGCCTGGGCCTTGATCTTCACTACAATATTTGGATGGACTTCAGACACTTCCTGAGCTCTGAATCTTATCAGTACTCTACTCTTCAGTCCATTTCAGTTGCTCATTGATTGGGATTCTCCAGTGCTTTCATTGCCTTTTTTGGCTCTCACCTGTTTCTGAGAGCCAATAGGCTGACTGGGCTTGAAAGACCCTTTGTATTCACTCCTGTCCTTGGGCTAAAGGCTTTCTTAGTCTTTTGCTATGGCTTTTTTAAAGATGATTTCAAGATGGAGAGAGCATCACTTTGTAGACATTTCCTTTCCATTCTGTATTATATAATCTAATATAGCATTCCATCTTGCTTTACTGTCAGAATGTTTAAGGGGGTAGGGATGTGTGTGTGTAGGGGTAGAAGAACTTTGCTTTTTTGGATTTGGATTTCTAATCTTTTATTAGGTGATTAACATTAATACAGGCCTTGTATGCTTTACGTACCTTCCTAATTAGTTGATTTCCATTTTGGAGGAAACTATAGACACCAATGTTAAGATTTTGTAAGTGCCATATCTAAATATCTCTGAGATTAATAATATGTAGCTGGACAAATTCAAATAAAAGAGAAAGAAACCAGTCTAACATTTTGATTTGAATGAAACAGCTCGCAGCTGTACGCTGAAGATTTTTGAAGTATTTTTAAGTGTCTGCCTCTTGATGCTGCTCTTAAGAGTGGGTGAGAATGGTGACAGAAGCAATGTTTAAAATATCTTCAAAGTAAAAGGATCAGCAGTTAACTAGATTGGCAATAAGAGAAATGCAGTTAATATTTTGTCTACATTTTTATTGTAAATATATAACCAGCCCCCCAAAAAATCACACATTGATTAAAAAAACTGCCATCATCCCAGAACAGTGGTCAAGAAGTACCCTGTGTCTGGAATTGAATATCTTATTCAGACTTCTTGGGCATATGCTGTTCTGTTAAATTGGTGTATGTCTGAATTAAATCAAAATCAGTGAAGTTACTCTGGAAATACTTTTGTGTAACTAAAGGCAAAATTTGGTCCTCTAAGGTAGGCCTGTTTTTTAATTTTTTGGTTGTTGTTTTTTTCTTCACTGTGCTGTGCTGGTAAATCAGCTTTGGCTGTTTATGTTTTATGGAAAATGTGACTGGATGAACTGTGGAGTACAAAGTGTAATGTACAAAGCAGAACCGCAAAGGATACAGTTATCTAAAAGACTCAGCAAAATCCTCCTCTGAAGGAAATGATGGAAATTTAAAACTAGTTTATTGAACTACAGTACTCCAGAATTTTCCATTACAGGAATGGAATGAGAATGTACCTTTTAACTGTACAGTAAATTTCAGAATTTAGTGAAGGTGGAATTAAGTCTTTATTTTGGATTTAAGTGAAGAGATGGACTCTTGATCATGCGTAGCAAAAACACTGAGGGGGAGATACAACTTAGGTACTGTACAAATAAGAATTTTAGAAATGTATAGAATTTCTTCTGAATGAAAACCACACTCCATGTTGTGGGGAACTCTCTTATCAGGATTCCAGACACTGCTATCAAATCCTGATTTCAAATTAAAGCTCCAAGCATGCTGGTGCTATTACTCACACTTCAGTTTTGTGGGTTTTGTTACACTCAAACCAAAAACAGTTGGTACTTCATGGCAACTTGTGTAGTTTAAAACAACCAATATCCTCATAAAATTAGCTGGTCATTAACAGTTGAATTTTTCCCATGGCAATTCACTTCAGGACATTTCAATGACATACAGATGAACTAAGTAGCACTTCCCAGCACCAAAACACTGAAGTGAAAAGCCCTCTTCTCATAATCGCTTGTTGGAGACCAAGTGTGAGAGACCCACATTTTAAATAGAAAGTTTAGTTGTGAGGTTTTTCTTTGTCCTACTGTTTTCAAAATTGAAGTGATGGATTGCTTTTGTGTAGAGGATGAAGGACTGTGCACACCAGAGGCTAAAAGTCATAAGCTGAGCACAGAAGTATCCAGCCTCAGCATCAAGCTGAAATAACCAACTTTTTCTGGGGAGAGGTAAATATATACTAGTAACTGGGTGGAGGGTGGGTTTTTTGTTGGTTTTTGTTTTGTTTTGTTTTGGCTCATGTTTGATTTTTGAAAGTGAGAGAAATTCTGACTTAGAAGCAAGAAGAGGTAACTTATGTTATGAAGGATACCTGACTCAGGATCATTTCAAGTATATTCATACATATGTATGTTATATATATATATACACATTTCCCATGATATTTGAAGAGGAGGTGGAATGCTTTTATTATTATAACTTACCAGGCTAGACAGTGCCCGTAATAAATCATGTTATCTTAGTAATGTAGGGCTGGAAGGGACCTCAAGAGGTCATCTAGTACAGTGGTTCTCAAAGCCGGTCCGCTGCTTGTTCAGGGAAAGCCCCTGGCGGGTCGGGCTGGTTTGTTTACCTGCCACGTCCGCAGGTTCGGCCGATCGCAGCTCCCACTGGCCGCAGTTCCCCACTCCAGGCCAATGGGGGCTGCGGGAAGCGGTGCGGGCCGAGGGATGTGCTAGCCGCACTTCCCGCAGCCCGCATTGGCCTGGAGCGGTGAACCGCGGCCAGTGGGAGCCGCGATCGGCCGAACCTGCGGACACAGCAGGTAAACAAACCAGCCCGGCCCGCCAGGGGCTTTCCCTGAACAAGGGGCGGACCGGCTTTGAGAACCACTGATCTAGTCCATCCGCTTGCTTGGAGATAAGATTAGTTTTAAAAGAGTTAAGGTTCAAATTATATTTCCATGGAGCCCAGCTAACAACCCAAAAGTATCATTTTACAGTAATATTCTACTTTACAAAAAGACATTACATCTTTTAAAAATCCTAAATATTAGAAAGTCTGGAAATTAACAAGGGATGTATTAAAAATCTTTTCCTGAGCATCTCACTGAATTAGGAGCCTAAGTCCCCTTTTCAAAAGTGACTTTCAGTGGGGCTTGGGCTCCTAGATATGTCATTTTTGAAAATGGGATGTAGGCTCTTAAGTCCATGAGATGATTTAGAAAATTTTACCCCTATGGGAATGATGACACAGGAGGTTTTTTCCAGTCTCATGTCCTTTGTTTCTATGTAATTCTTCACCATATAAAACTCCCTCACTCACTATAACTCCTTCTGACTTACATAACCCACCCATCATTAGCTGATTATAGTTCCATGATTGAACTCTTCCTGTGGGTGTATACTTCTGATTTAAAATATTATTTCTTACTTGTGTAATGAAGATTTCAAAAGAGTCCCAAGAAATGTTATCAGGTCTGAGTTAAGGTATTTTTAAGTATGATGCATTGGTGGTGATTCCAACTGGACTGCTTGCAGAGTAAGATACTACTCACCAAGAGCAAGGGGAGTAGAATCTGGTTATGTTCAAGGCTTCATTTTTTTTTAACTATATTGTATAGCAATTGACTTTTTTGTAATAAATAAAAGTATATTTTAGTGCTCTAATAAACTGGAAATGGAACCCTTGAGTAGGAAGTGCCATTATATTACTTAAATATTGTTAGCTTAATATTTTCCATGTATGTTGTGTGCATTTATTACAAAAACATTACCTATCTCTTAAATAGTGTTTTTCACCAATACGTCTGAGAGAGTTTCCCAGTCTGTGTAGTTATCCTTACAACACCCCTGGCAGGTAAGGAAGTATTACTACCCCCAGTTTTCAGCTGGGAAACTGAGGCATCCTAAGTGAGTTGCCCAATGTCACAAAGGAGGTTTGTGGCAGAGCCGGGAACTGAATGTACAGTATTGGAGTTTTAGAAAATCATATAACCTCACTCTCAAGAGTATGAACAGTTGTGCTTAGTTACTTTTTCACCCCTGTACTGCATGAGTTGGTGAATAAATGTTTAAAATCCTCAAGCTTTGGTAAATCATGTGGTGTGAAACCTTTTAGTAGTTGAGAATATTGCTTGAACAGCCATTGTGGAATGATCCGTATTGTGCTTTGTCCAAACATGTCAAGTCTATTTATTCAGAAGGTTTAAATAAAAAATAAGGTAATCTCTGCAGCCAGCTGCAGAAAAGCTGCCTTTGACTGATCAGCTGGACTCTCTTTATCACTGAAGTTTAAAAAAATAAAGGGAAAACAAGAATAAAGGGTAATAAACTACATATACAGTATTTACCAGACAGCCCCTGTACTAGTGTAGATTTTAATACTTTATTTAGTCGATGGACCAATTTTTCTTTGTTCCGCCTAGATTGCAGTTTTCAATAAGCCTTTAAGCTTCTCTGCAGGTACTCTGTTAAAGGCATTGTCTGTATGCATCTGAGTGTTTTGGTGTTACATGATACTCAAAAGGGCAATGAATCATGCAGCTTAGCACCCGCCATATTTTGTTTTGCTAGACTTATATGGGAGCAAAGCCCATGCTTTGTAAATAAATATCTTGAATAAACCCAGATAAAACAGAATATATTTTATAGCTATAGCTTTTTAAAAAAAGATTTGACCTGCTATATTCCATATGCTTTGATTTTGATTACAACTAAATGCTCAAACAAAGTAGAAAGCAAAAACTATTTTCAACCCTCTGGTTTACACTCTGAACAGAAGCTTAGGATGGATTTACTGCTTAGTAGGGGCTAATCAACTTTTTCAGCCTAGGTCTTGGGAACAACATATGCAACCATTTCAAGGATGCATCTGTTCTTTCCCAATAATCCTTTTTTAAACATTTCAGATAATAGAGATATTCACCTGTTATATATGCTGCTCTGTTATCTTATGCTTATTGTTAAGGAACTATATTGTTGTACTTAAAGGGTGATTGTTTTAATGAATGCTCTTTGCCAGCACATGAAAACGTTCTGCTATTATCCAACCCCACCTAATCTGAAAATACTCTTATTAAATGAATGTTGAGTAAAGTCCAGTAAAATATCCAAGGAAATACAAATCTAAGGTTCTGATAAATGCTCACCAATGTGACTATTGGTTCCACAACTGGGTTCTGTTGATTTTTAGAGCAATTTCTACAGGACCCCATTAACTTTTAGTAAGGCACTCTTTGTTTCATTCCCATTAAATTTCATGGGATTTTTCTGTAAGGGTTAACTATAGCACTACCTGGCTAGGTAGCCTGTAATGACATCTGGTTTATTTGATCCTAGGAAATGACTTTTGCAGTTTAGGGACATAATGTGTACCTAGTGGCACTGAGATATGATTAATACTGGTTCATTGCAGGACAGGAAGTGATAGGTCACTGATCACAGGAAATGAACAGTAGATATTGAAGTAGATATGCCTTACAAGCACGGAGAGAGCTATGTCAGCTAACATGAAGTATATGTGTTTCTAATCCATTGCTCTCTCATTAGTATTCTATTTGTACAACATTTAATCTACAACAGTCACAGTGTAACAATTTGTCTAATTCCAATCCCGTTTCCCACTGGAATAAATATTACATGAATGGTAAACTATGCTTCAATAAACTCTTGCTGAATATCCCTATTAAGGAAATGATGCATTGTTGGTGGATGCTAGCTCAGTGCCGTATATTTTGATGAATATTTGTAATGAAGGTTAATGTTCCTACCAAGCACCACTTAAAATTGTGTCAATTGAAGTTCACATTATTCAGAATTTAAATATTTTACTGTGCATCTTATAAAACATGACTCTGAGTCTGATCAGGAGGCAGACTAGGTTGGCAATTTAGCATTATTTTTATGCTTCTTGAACGTAAAAATAAGGAAATATTCATCTGCTTAATGTTACTGAAAAGGACATTTAAACAACTAAAAATACACTAATGAGCAAAAAATGCAGTGGACAAATATGACAAGATTGTATTTGGTGTGTGTGTGTGTGTGTGTGTGTGTAATATATATTTCTGCTTTCAGTGCAAAACTCAACTCAACCTTAACTATGAAATCAGGAACAGTACAGCCACATTATTGACTCTAGGCAACTGGAGTAGCACTTTCTTTCTAGTTTGAATGTGCAGAGACAACATTGTGCATTTTTTTTCACTGTAGGATAGAGGAGAGAGCTGCATTTAAAATTCATGTAATGACTAGAAGTGGTTAGTGTTAACTCACACTGAATCCCTATTTACAACCAAATGTGATTCTGCAAACTCTTCCTCCTGTGAGTAGTCTCATCAAAGACATTAGCAGGATACCTGGACATAGGTGTGAAAGTCTCTTTTTTTTGTTTGTTTTTTGTTTTTTTAAACCACTCAAGTTGAAAAGCCCACTTGTCTCATTTTGTTGTTGATGTCATTATTTATTTATTACACAATTTGTTTATGTAAGTAATGTCCTTGCCACAGCAGAAACAGAATAATCAGGTTGCTCTGGAATATAATCTACGCCAGTAATCTTTCTTTATTGTGTAACATATGCGTATACATTTCCGACTTATGCAAAATTCGACTTACGCAAGGCTTTCTGGAATGAAACGATTGTGTAAGTCGGGGGGCGTCTGTATTAAACTTGCCTTTTAATTAACATAAAGCCGTTCTTTGGTTACATTTCAGTCTTAAAACATGTAGAATATAGTTAAGTTAATTCAAAATAGCCTACTTCTTACCTTAGAATAGCTGTTATATTAGTTTCTTTCTGAGAGGGAGTTTGGGTGCAGGAGGGGATTCTGACCTGGGGTAGGGGGTTGGGGTGCGGGAGGGGATGTGAGGTGTAGGCTCCGGCCAGGAGGCGCTTACCACAGGTGGTTCCTGGCCGGGGGCACAGCAGGGCTCAGGCAGGCTGCCTGCCTGCCATAGCCCCATGCTGCTCCCGGAAGCGCCAGCTGCTGGCACATCTCTGCGTACCCCTGGGCGGAGGGGGACATGTGCTGCCCAAGCCTGCAAGCACCACCCCCTGGAACCTCCTGAATCTTATAGTGCCAAAAGCCAATATAAGTATGTGCATGTTGCAGCATTGTTTAAAAAGGATAGAGGGAAGGTGGCTTGGGCAACTTTCCTCCCTCCCCCTCCTTTTTGTCCTTTAGTCATGTTAGATGGATTTCTATGGGTGAGAATGAACAGAGTGTAAAAGGAGGAGAAGAACTTGTACATTTCAGCACTCGTAGGGTTGGCAGAGTAAAGGTGTGGGTGTTAATGAGGTGTGTTGGGGCATTGCTGAAAAAGGGCAGTGTTATGGTTGCATGGGCAACCTTAACTGTGTATTTCTTAATTTGTAGAAGTTTTATATAATCATAGAATTATAGGACTCGAAGGGACCTTGAGAGAGCATCTAGGCCAGTCCCCTGCACTCAAAGTATTATCTTCTAGATCATCCCTGACAGGTATTTGTCTAATCTGCTCTTAATCTCCAGTGACTGAGATTCCACAACCTCCCTAAACAATTTATTCCAGTGCTTAACTACCCTGACAGTTACAAAGTTTTTCCTAATGTCCAATCTAAACTGCCCTTGCTACAATTTAAGCCCATTGCTTCTTATCCTTTCCTCAGAGGTTAACGAGAACAATTTACCTCCCGCCTCCTTGTAACAACGTTTTATGTACTTGAAAACTGTTATCATGTCCCCTCTTAGTCTTCTCTGCTCCAGATTAAGCAAACCTATTTTTTTTTCAATCTTCCCTCATAGGTCATGTTTTCTAGACTTTTAAGTTTGTTTTGCTCAATTCAACCTTTTGCAAGGGAAGAATATGCCACCAAGCAACTTTAGCTCTGCGTTAACATAGCTTTTTGCCATTGAAATGTGCCCGATATGTGCACAGAGCAGTTATTCAAGGCTGAATGCTGGCCTGTGACTTAAAGCACAAGTGATATTATGGTACTACTCTATTTATATGCTTAGTTACATGTATTTAGGGAGATTGAATATGGATATTTTAGTAAATCTTCTATTCCATCAACCTTGCTTCTTACTCTGAGGCTTCATTGGACATGTAGCCAATTTATTGTAAATTATGTTATTAAAATACTTTGTTAAAGTGCCCACAGGTCCTAGGAATGAGTTCCTAATAACTAAAGATTATGATGGCGATCTAGTTTGTGAATTTCAAAGCTGCTCCTTCCATTTAAACTGTTGTCTTGTAACACGTATGTTTGCATTAGATTACAACCTGTTACAGAAAAAGGCAATTTGGGCAGGATCTTCATCTGATATAATCAATGTAGCCCCTGTGAAAAGTGGTCTAGAGTGACACTATTCCATGAACTTCAGAAAACAAAAACTGATTCTGCAGTTATTATTGTTGTCTAATTTTCCATCATTGAGAAAGCATTATAAACCTCTAAGTTTTGGGTCTCTTTGTCAATATCAGAAGACTATGGCTTCATCTGATTAGAGGCAGTTGCTGGTTCCTACATATTGATTTGTAACAGGATGTGTGGAAAATTGCGGGGAAGAGAGACTGCATTGGGAGATTAGGCTATCCTAGTCCCAACATATGGGGAGCAAACAGTGGACATTTATAGGGGCACCTTATAGTATGCACAGTGCTTTGGGAGAAAACTACAAGCTTCACTGGGGTGGTAAGAAATGGGATGAAGAGAGACTTCTGGATTAGCTTAGGCTATGTCTACACTACAGGTTATGTCAGCATAATTTATATTGCTCAGGGGTGTGAGTAAACCCCCCTGCCCCTGAGCAACACAAGTTACGCCAACATAAATGGTCATGTGCACAGCGCTGTGTCTGTGGGAGAGCTTCTTCCACCAACATAGCTACCGCCATTTGCAAAGGTGGTTTTATTATGCCTACAGGAGAGCTCTCTCCCATTGGCATAGAATGTCTTCACCAGCTGTGCCGCTGCAGCACTGTATGTGTAAACATGCCCTTAGAAACACGATTGAAAGATTCCTACACAGCTGCTTATTAGTCTTGTCTGCTAGTCATACTTGGGACATGAGAGTAATTAATAATCAGCACTTACCAATGTGTTTGGAAATGTTCCTGAAGATGCCTTTAATGGTGTCTGAGTCAATGAAAGATGAGACATATTTAAAATTATTAAAGGGAGTGGGGGGAAGTGCTCTTTTTGTTAGTCACTTGCTATAACAATCTGAAAGAAAAATAGTTTGCAGAATGACTATGCTAACAATTTTTTTTATTAAGTGTGAAAAAGAGAGAACAGACAAAAAGCAGTGTTGAATGAACCCTTCATTTAATTTCCATGGCAACCAATCAAAACAAATGCGTTACTGCAGGATGTCATCTTCAAGATAGAGAACTGCAAGTACTGAAGCTTAACATGTAGGAATCGTCAACTTCAGTACTTCAGGACAGAAAATTCAGCGTAGAAAAGGGAAGTGATGATGTTCATAATAGTAGGCTCTTACTTGACATTTCAGGTTCGGGTTACGAATAAAATATGTTAATGTGATCCATGATGTTTTAAAACAGACAGATGGCTCTTTCTTTCCTTCTAGAATACTGCTGTTCTTCTTATCGGTGGAGAAAAATAGAGAATGATGTCCCTGCCTGGAGAAATTTAAAATCTAAGGGCTTGCTCCTGAATAATAATAGTCACATGAGTAGTCCTTACCCTTACAATATGAGTCACATGAGTAGTCCTTACCCTTATCCTTGACTTGAAAGGAACAATATGTTTGATAAAAGATAACTCAGATGAGTGAGGGTTTGTAGGACTGGGTCCTAAGTTAGATGCAATGGGATGAAAAATGGTTACAAACACAGGGTAAAAGAAAAAGGAAGCACAAGGATCACATTAATATGCAATTGCTAGCTATTTTTTATTGTTGTAATGGGAATTGGGTACCTACTTCTCTCAGGTTCATTTGAAAAGCCCGGCCTCACTCAACAGAATTCTTTTTTAGCCTGTTTTATTTTTTTTTAAAGGCAAAAACTGAATTATCTACATGAAATAAATAGCACTGACAGTGGAAACTTGTTACTGAGGAATAGATCTTTAGGATTTTCTTTCTTCATAATACAATTCCTTGCACTTTCATCACGGAGACACCACAGACTGCTTTTAGCCATCACATTCCAGCTACATTTCATTCCTTCAGGCTTATCTCTCAGCACTGCATTCTCCAAGTTTTCAGCTAATATCTAGCAGTGTCTGTGTTCTAGAGCACTTGATAAGTTTCTATGCTGGAAGAGTTGTTCCCATGAGTAACATGGCTTTTCTTAACTTTACACAAAGAATGAAGTTGATACATTGCTACTTCCATTTAATGCCATAAGAATCACTGCTTAATTAGTCAATTATTGATAACAGAGTGATAATGCCATAAGAATCACTTATCGAAGAAGTGAGGTTTTTACTCACGAAAGCTTATGCCCAAATAAATCTGTTAGTCTTTAAGGTGCCACCAGACTCCTTGTTGTTTTTATAAGAATCACTGCTTAATTAGTCAATTATTGATAATAGAGTGATAATAGAGATAATGGAAATTTTATTTAAAAAAAAACAGTACATATTTTTATTCTATTAGTCAAGGAATAATAGATAGTACTATGCTATCAGCCTAGGTGTGGTTTGTGGGGAGGATGTGGAAAGGCATTGCCTTCTCAAACTGCAAGCCTCAGGTAGGTGTAGAATTTGCCTCCCACATGTTGCCCCATTGGCCTAGCTGGACTGCACCCCCAAATATAGAAGTAAAACTATGCCTACGGCTATCAGCAAGATCTGAGTAGTTTTTGAAAGGACATATGCTTTTGTCCAGGGCTTGTTTGATTATAGGACTGTGTAAATGAGACTCCATAAGGGAAAGTGTAAGCTCTTCATGTTAACATAGTGCTTCTCCAATCAGAACTATAGCAGGTTCTGTAGTATAGCCAGAACTATAACCAATACTATAACCTGTAAAAAGAAGAAAAAATGCCATATATAATTATAATTTTAGAAAATAAATCATATCAGAATGAATACGCCACATTGAAGTATATACTGCAGGATCTTTTCTCTTTGTTAGGAGTATTTGCTTTGCAATTAACAGAGTTACTTGTATGAGTAAAGTGTTCCTTTCCTAATCCTCAGCATGCAATACTGTGGAATGGTAGTGATGACATGCTGTATCTTCCTATCCATCACAGAGTGTTATGCTTCCATTTCTGTACCATTGTGGGAGTAAATGCTTTCAGTTAGCCTGAGCTGGTGCTACACCTCATGCCAAGTCACACATTACATTGTGCCAGTCAAAAAGATAACTCAGTAGGATGATTTTTGCATACTAAAAATCAGAATAAGAACATGTTTACTCCTTCAAGAATTCAATTCATGCCTTAACACTAATTATAAACAGATAGTTTAAACACCTGGCATTTATCCAGTTCAGATACTCATTTTGAAAAGTTGCACATTTGTGTGTGTTCTTAGAGAATGCGTTAAGGGATTAGGTTGCTGGTAGAATCCCTAGCTACAGAAGAGATGCTTAACATCCATTTTGGAATCATCCATTGAAAATCAGGTCCACAGTTGTTATCATAAATTTATGGAGATATTCAGATTAGCTACCAAAAATTACAGACAGAGCAAGTTTCTGATAGCCACTTTGAATGGAGTATTTGCCCAATTTATTGGGGGTGGAGGAGAGGAGAAATTGAGCCTTTTATTTTCGTGTGATCGTATTCCTTTTCTTTTCTTTCTTTTCCTTGCCTCTCTGTCATTATTTTGTAGCAATAACATCTTCTGAACAAGAACAGTTCTTCCTTCTCATATTATTAAACAAGCTTTGCATTTGTTTACCCCTTATTTACCTGACATTTGCTGAATTGATGAAATATAACTACTTATTTTGGAGAGTAATGCAGCTGCTCATGTATTAATAAACAAACAGATAAATATAACCTTGGAGTGACAAAGGTATTATAAAATTCCGGACAGTGGGAGTTTTGCCCACGTAAAGAGTGAAGGATTATGTTTTATAAGGTTAGGAGGATAGAGTTTTTGTTGTTTCATGTTACTGTTATCTAATGCTTTATTTCTGTGGTTATGATGCTCTATATTAGCTTTTTATTGCTTAATATGGCCATTATACATTAGGCCTGTCTGTCTAAAACTGTCATTGATCTCATTCTATATTCCAAGATTTCAAGATCACTGTTTAAGATCAAGGTGTATTCATCACCATGTATTTACATTTTATTATAGCTATATGTATCTCTGCAGAATGGTTTTGTGATTAGAGAACAGGATTGAGAGTCAGGAGACCTGGGACAAGTTCTCCCTCTTCAAAATCAGAGTAATTCTCTCTACTGACAGTGGGACTTCATCTTATCATATGAGAAGGAACTGGGTCCTAAGTATTAATCCTGTCTTTGACAATGACTTGGTTCATGGAATTGGGCATGTCATTTGACCTGTGTCCTTAGTATCCCCATTTAGAAAATGGGTGCAGTACTTATGTCACAGCGGTGATTTTGAGGTTTAATAATAGCTGAGATATTTGAATGGAAGAGCTTTGAGATCTGCAGATAGGAGTCACTATGTAAGTGCTAAATAATCATAAGTTACAAAGCAAAACAAAAAGCCAACTATGTTAAAGTGATGGTAAAGTTGCAGGCACGTACCAATGGTTTGAGTGTGTATAGCCTTTCAAGAATCCTAAAACTTCAAACAAACACACAAACACAAACAAAAACACTTAGGAAATTCAGAGTTCAGGTTAAAGTTACAAGAAACCTTGAATGCATGGAATTTTAGAGTTATGGTAGTCAAATAAGCTTAAAGTCGACCTTCATTTTGCTACTAGCCTGCAATAATCCTTTCTTTGTATGTAGAGTATCAAAACTATGCACTTCAGAACACCGTTTTGAACATGTTTTATCCATATATATCCATCCGTCTCCTATATAAAATGTAGTGATTTGTCAGCACACTAGCACTAGCTTTTTTAAAATAAGGGCTCTAATGTCATGATTTGGACATAAGAGATTTATATATGGAGATATGTTAGATTTGTGTGACGTGGCTCTGATGGGAATCAGACGGTACAATCCTTTAAGTTATTTACTATGTCCTTAAATATGACTGTAAAATGCCCCACCACTATACAATTAAGGCACTCTGGATTTTATGTTCATTGACAAAAGAAACTTTTATTACAGGTGAATATGTAGAATGAATTTCTGATTGATTCAAATCTCACTTTAGGGTCAGAGATATGGTGAATTTCCATACATTCAAAGTTTTACATTTCTGGTATATTTAACCTTAACGCTGAAGTGTCTTTTTTTGTTTATTTGTTTTTTTTATCAGAGGTTGTGTTACCACTAATGTTCAGAAAAGGAGATATGCACTCAGGCCAAAAGTATTAGCATGCCATGTTAACTTCACTTTACCAATGCTGTTTCTAGGTGAATTTCTGGTTTTTTTTTGTTTTTTTTTTTTAAAGTCCTAAAGTACACCTGGGGAGTGCAGTGATTAGGGGTAGGATAAGCAAGTAACAGAAAATGCAGGTATTTGATGATCTAGCAAGAGTTGACATCACTGAAATATAGCAGTGATAATTTGAGCATCTTTTCCAGACCTTTGAGCAGTTCTTCAAAAATAGCTTTTCACCTGGGAGCAGTTGCTCTGTCTATCTTCAACATCCAAAACATGGCAAAGATCAATCTTTTATTTTGCCACAAAAAACAACGGAAAGTTAAATAGTTGAACCTGATGAGACAGTTGTTAGTTCCCTTTATGCTAACAGCCATCCGTTTTAATAGAGCACCAAATGAGGAATTTAAATAAATTATTGAAAAATTTCACCCAAGATATATTCTTTGTAGCGGGGCAGTCACTCCATCTAGTCAGAAAGGGGTTAAAAGCAGCCAAGGGAGGCTGGTTGGGCAGTCAACCACAGGTGTGGTTGCACCCAATTATGGCACAGCTGTCCCTGATAACAGGGCAGGCTAAGAAAGTGGGAGAAGAGACTCTTGCTCCAGCTGGGGAGCAGAGAGCACCAGGCTGCCTGGGAGAGCAAGCAGGGTACCTGAGGTAGAGCTAGGCTGGGGAAGGGCAGGTAGAGCTGAGGAGCTCTGGCCTGGTGAGTCTCCAGGCTAGGCCTTGCTAAAGCCCAGGGGAGGTACTAGGGCTGCAGGGGTCCAGGAGGGGTGCGGGGCCTGAAGTGCTACAAGTGGTGGAGATGTATAGAAAGCAGGTACCGGTAGGAAGACACCGGCCAGCAGGAGGTGCTCTGAGGCTGACTCAAGCTAATTCCTGGGTGACCAGCAGGAGGCGCCATGCTGGATATTCAGCGCTCTGCTACACGTGGTGGAAAATGCAGGCATAGATGGTCACCCTGATACAAGGGACAGGACTGGGACTATTATCAGGAAAGTGAGGTACAGAGGAAGGGATGATGGATCCCGGTTACACCGGGGGTTTCTTTGCAGAGGCCCCTGGGGCTTTCTCTGTTTGCGGCAGGAGTCAGCACCCTAGCGGAAGGAGGCTGACAAACCACACGGCCAAAGGAGATCCCTGCTGCAAAGGATCGGGGAGACCCAAGATGGACTCTGGGAGGTGCACTGGGCCCTCCAGGAACAGTTGGGACAGCTGGAGGAAGGGCAGCAGGCCCTGCTGAGACGATAGTTCAAGAAGAGCCTCTGGGAGCATGGGGGAAGCCAAACGCCAGGGCCAGGAGGCCCGGGGCAGAGTGCAGGGCTTGTTACACCTGTGGGAGGTGGGGAGGAGGAGACTATCCCTACTGGGTTGAGGGCAAGGAGCCTCTTCCCAAGACCCTGGGAAGCCCTGTTGGGTGAAGAAACCTAAGAGGGAATGGACATGTTGGGCCTGTGAGCAGCGAGGGCATCTATGGAAGGATTGCCCGGACCCAGGGAGCACGTCCCAGGGTAGCCCAGGGAGGGCTAGACCCAGGAAGGATTTGGAAAGGCCTGAGGCCTGGAGGAGGCAAGGAGCTTGCTTCTTGTGCCAGGAGAGGGGCAATATTAAGAGACATTGCCCCTTCAAATGACAGGGAGTGCAGGAAGAGATACGTAAGGACACCGAGAGGTCAAAGGCCAGCAGGGTCGACACTGCAGTGAAGGCAGTGGACCTGCCATGGAGCTATACCCAATGGGAGGTATCAGACAAAGGTACTGGGACAGAGTGGGCCCAGCAGGAAGCAGGGACCTGGACAGTTGGGGAGCAGGCTACAACGGGAAGTCAGACTGTGAGGTTAGAGGGTCCGGGGCACATTAGCCTATGTAAACAGCTGATGGCAGCAGAACAGGCCTGCTGGACAGTGGCGGTGAAGCTGGAGAAGGCCAACAAGGAGAAGGAAGACCTGGGCCTGTAGTTGAAGGAAAGTGAGGAGAAGTGAATGCAACTGGTGGGACATCTCCAGGTAAAAGCAGTCAAGGGAGGCTGGTTGGGCAGTCAGCCACAGGTGTGGTTGCATCCATTTAGGGCACAGTTGGCCCTGATAAAAGGGCAGGCTGAGAGAGTGGGAGAAGAGAGCACCAGGCTGCCTGGCAGAGCAAGCAGGGTACCTGAGGTAGAGCTGGGCTGGGAAGGGCAGGTAGAGCTGAGGAGCTGTGGCCTGGTGAGTCCCCAGGCTGAGGGCTTGCTAAAGGCCAGGGGAGGTACTAGGGCTGCAAGGAGGCAACTGGGGCTAGAAAGAAGCAGGTCCAACCCCCTTGCCAGGGATGAGTGCATTACAGACTGCAGTTTGCCCGTGAGAGAAAAGGCTTTATGACGACTGGCAAGGTGGGTATAGTTGGGGTTCCTCTTTGAGGGGAGGCCCAGAGTGTGGGGGCACTGCTGTGGGGCAGCATCACAGGGTAAGGGGCACCAGACCTGAAATGCTACAAGTGGTGGAGATTTATAGAAAGCAGGTACTGGTAGGAAGACACTGGCCAGAAGGAGGTGCCCCAAGCTAATTCCCAGACAACCAGCATGAGGCGCCGCCCCAGTGAATGTAGATTTAAGGGTTTCCTAATTACTGATGAAGAAATAGATTAAAAAATGAACTAAAAACAAGCTGTGACAGTAAAGTAAAATAGTTGGTTGAACAAGAGAAATGACCCAATAATGGCTACCTGCATTCATAGAAAGAAATTTCCATTCCTATTTAATGTTATTGATTCTGTAGCTTAAAGGGGAACCACAGAACATTCTCTAAATTGCTTAAGATGTCATCCAAAAACTTAGAGAAAAGTATGACAAGTGTACATTTGCATTTTTTCTCAGAAAACAAAAATAAAGTGATAAAACGTTCGATGCAATCATTGTACACGTCTGATGTCTGGGTGCTCAGCACATTATTTAGACCTCATTGGGAAAGAAGAAACACCTAATACAATCCTAAAGTATATTGTGGAAGTTCAAAACTTCTTCCACAGCTATTATAAGCTTCATGATTGATTGACTGACTGAAAAAGGAAGATCAGTGACACTCAATGGAACTCTCAGGAAGCTCTATGTTTGCATCAAACTACCACAAGTATATTGAAATTTCCACTCAGCATGAGGAAGACTTTAAACTCAACATAGCACACAACAAGGGACTCTACAGAGAGGCACTACATTCTATAAAAGCAATGGAAGTTGTTGCAGGCCGATGGCATTGCTGTTCAAGTCTTAGTGGAAGCATAGTAGATTCAAGCCTTGATTATTGTATTTTACTTGCAGAATTGCACCCTATTCATTTTGTTCAATGGGCAAAATTCTGTCCTGGTTTAAGGGACCATTTATCAATAAGAATTTCTATAGAGGTGGACCTCTGCCTCGCCGTTTCCCAGGACTCCCAACTATTGTTCCACCCCTTGCATTCCCCAGCACCACTATCTCCCATGTTAGGTGTGATGATTTGGGGGATCTCTCTATGTACAGCTTGCGAATTCCAGTTTGATTTTATGAACTGTCTGTATCCTTATGACTATTTACTATTTTGTCTCATGTTCCTTGTGCTAAGGAGATAGGGGAGTGACATAGGAATAAGAAGACCAGGAGTACTTGTGGCACCTTAGAGACTAACAAATTTATTAGAGCATAAGCTTTTGTGGACTACAGCCCACTTCTTCGGCTGTAGTCCACGAAAGCTTATGCTCTAATAAATTTGTTAGTCTCTAAGGTGCCACAGGTACTCCTGTTCTTCTTTTTGCGGATACAGACTAACACAGCTGCTACTCTGAAACCTGACATAGGAATGTCTATCCAGGGATAGGTCAATCACTAAAAACTATCAGCACCTGAACAGATCTTATCTGGGGTGAACAAAAGAGTTACTGTATCATAGAAAAGGAGTGAAGTTTCCCCAGAAGCAGAAAAGAGACAGGTGTCATTCTGGGTCTTAAAAACACAGAGCCTGTGGGACTTAGAGAAGGGAGTCACAGAGACAAAAGAAACTTGGACAGGAGAGAGTAGCTGAGGGGTCCTTTTTTATTGCAGACCAGCAGAAGAAGGAGGATGGCTGCAAAGGAGAGAGAGGAATTCTTTGAATTGGAGCATACACCATGGGCATGTGTGGTGGTGGGGAGGTCCTGGACTTCTTAGAGGACTATGACCTAAGACCAGAGAATTCTCATGGTGAGAAAACTGAGGCAGGGGAATGCATGCAGATGTTTTATTGCTGTGTCTAGATCTGTATATTTCTTGTGCTGTCTACAGTGAAGAGTGATTGGTTTTTGAACCCTTTGCAAAGCTTGTGTGTGTGCTTCTACAATAATGTGCCCCCATAGAGGTGAGCGGTTACCCACAAGGTGGAATTCTGGAAAAGTGTGTTCATAATCAAATAGGGTGTCTCTGGAGCTCAACTCTGGTCCTGAGGGGCTAGGGCGGCTGGACTCTGAAGTGTCATTTCTGTGTAGGAGTAACAGATAGAGCCTGTACCCAGGAAATGTGCCAGAGAGGCCAAGGGAAGAGACTGTGCTGGAGCCACCGCAGACTCAGGAAGCTTAAAGCACATAGATCACGTGTGAGGCTCAAACATAGCAGCTTGATGAGCGTCCAGTGGAGAGTGGGGTTGCCACCTGTCCAGGTTTTCCCAGGATTATCCCTTTTTTGAGGTAGCTGCCCCTGGATGTCCTGGCTTGTTCTTCCTTAGAGATGGCAGAGTTGGGAGCTGTGCTAGGGCTGTGACACTAGGGGAATGGGCGTGACTACCATAGGAACCAGTTCTTCTGCCTTTACATCAGGAATGCTCAGCTGGCTACCTGTGAGCAGATTATGTTTTCTTGGCACCATTCAACAGTACAAAGGGGACAGAGCTGGGGCTGAGAATCTGTCTCAATGTGCTCATTTTTATATTTGAGGAATCTATAGGTTTATGAAGTGAGTTACCTATTATGTGTTTTGTGCATCACTTCATAAATCTTTAGTGATTTTTTTCAGTGGTATTTTTAATAAATTATTAAAAACAAAAGCAGGGGTGAGATCCTAACCACACCGAAGTTAATGGCAACAGGATTAAACCCCTGTTTTTGTTTTTGTTTTGGATTTTTTTCCAGCAAGGAAAAAAATCACAACTCAGATTGTTTCCTTTTTCCTTACTGTATTAATGTGTATCCTGTACACATCTCCTAGGTGCGATGGAATTCTAAGTATATGTGGAGGAAGATGAGTAGGGGAAGCTTCCTGTTTCACTCTTATCACATAACACTTGCATATATGCATGCCCTTAAAAAAGGGGCCCTATTTCCTCCTCCCCACCATCTCTCTCCCAAGAGGAGTCTCTCTACTTTATTGTAGCATCAAAGCTCCAGCGATGGCTTTGGTTTCTTTGTGCCTGTTGTACTGCTGCTTGATAAAGGGATGCTTGTTTCATATGCCGACTCCATCACATGGGTAAGAAATATGTTATCTTTCCAGATAGACAAACATACATAGATTTGGAGAAACACTTGTGTAGGTGTAAGGATGAAACACACACTTAATGTATTAGCATCCCCTGTGAATGCTTTCCAAGTATTTTAAGGAAGGTTTTGCTAGAAATAGTGCAAATCAATCTCTCTCTCCCACTCTATTTTTCTTTAGAGTTAAAAAAAAAAGAAAAAAACAACTTGTGACTTCCCCCTGCTGCTCTTTTTAATCCCCAACCCCCCACCAAGAGCATGGAAAACAAACTCAAATAATTGTTGGCACATCTAAATGAGTGTTCAGTAGGAGAGAAGGGAGTAAGGCACTCCCCTTTTGCACTGCCCAACTAAGGGCTCCCCAAAACAGTAGAAACAGGAATGGATTGCTGAAAATGGAATGGATTACAGATTATAGACATGGATTTTTTCACCATCTTCTCTTGAACTGTGGAACAGTCCATGTGTTCAAAAGGGAAGTGTGCTGTACCACTTAAAGGGATATTGCAAATTGCTCCAGCAGAACCACAGAACTTTCGGAGGCACTGAGGAGCTTGCAACATTTCTTCCTTAAGGGCACAATCTAGCCATGAATCATTATAATATATGTAACAGGATTTTTTTCCCTGTGACACCATTTACTGTTGCTGTAGCCATGCAACATAATGCGACCACTACAACTGTGATTTATTAGTGTCTGTATATAAAACTTCAGATTGTTATATGATCATATGGTTTCATATCATACTTTTAGAACCTGATCTTGAACTTTTTCCTCAAGCAAAATAAACATTAAGACCCTAGAAGTTAGAGATGGCAAATAGATCAGTTAGTGCTCTAGAAGTGCTAAATATAGATTAACCTTCTGTAAGGGATGTATCAGATACTGAACAAGTACTATGCTTGATCTTTATTTACTTCATTGGGAGTTAACAGACATGTATGATCTGCATGACTAGCTTGAGGAAAAGATAGATTTTCTCTTTTCATGCCTGAGTTAAAATTTATATTGCACAAAAATTCATATTAGAGTTTTTGCTACTTTGCTTTGTAGATTTTCAGAAAGCCTTTAACAAGGTCCCTCATCAAAGGCTCTTAAGCAAAGTAAGCTGTCATGGGATAAGAGGGAAGGTCCTCTCATGGATTGGTAACTGGTAAAAGATAGGAAACAAAGGTAGGAATACAAGGTGAGTTTTCACAATGGAGAGAGTTAAATAGTGGTGTCCCCCAGGGGTCTGTACTGGGACCAGTCCTATACAACATATTCATAAACGATCTGGAAAAAAAGGGTAAACAGTGCGGTGGCAAAATTTGCAGATGATACAAAGCTACTCAAGAAAGTGAAGTCCAAAGCAGACTGCGAAGAATTACAAAAGAATCTCTCAGAACTAGGTGACTAGGCAACAAAATGGCAGATGAAAGCAAATGTTGATAAATGCAAAGTAATGCATATTGGAAAACATAATCCCAATTATACATATAAAATGATGGGGTCTAAATTAGCTGTTACCACTGAAGAAAGACATCTTGGAGCCATTGTGGATAGTTCTCTGAAAACATTCACTCAATGTGCAGCGGCAGTCAAAAAAGTGAACAGAATGTTGGGAATCGTAAAGAAAGGGATTGATAATAAGACAGAAACTATCATATAGCATTTATGTAAATCCATGGTACGCCGACATCTTGAAAACTGCATGTGGGCGCCCATCTCAAAAAATATATATTGGAATTGGAAAAGGTTCAGAAAAGGGGAACAAAAATGATTAGGGGTATGGAATGGCTTCCATATGAGGAGAGATTAATAAGACTGGGAATTTTCAGCTTGGAAAAGAGACGACTAAGGGGGTGATATTATAGAGGTCTATAAAATCATGATTGGTGTGGAGAAAGTAAGTAAGGAAGTGTTATTTATTCCTTCTCATAACACAAGAACTAGGGGTTACCAAATGAAATTAATAGGCAGCAGGTTTAAAAGAAACAAAAGGAAGTATTTCTTCACACAACACACAGTCATCCTGTGGAACTCTTTGCCAGAGGATGTTGTGAAGGCTATAGACTATAACAGGGTTTAAAAAAAAAACTAGATACATTAATAATGGAGGATAGGTCCATCAATGGCTATTAGCCATGATGGGCAGGGATGGTGTCCCTAGCCTCTGTTTGCCAGGAGCTGAGAATGAGGGACAGGGAAAGGATCACTTGATGATTACCTGTTCTGTTCATTCCCTCTGGGACACCTGGCATTGGCCGCTGTCAGAAGACAGGATATTGGGCTAGATGGACCTTTGGTCTGACCCAGTATAGCCGTTCTTATGTTCTTATATTATGGGGTTAATTCTCCTGTCCCAAGAAATGTGCAATACAGGGCCATTTCGTGTTTGTGTTATGGGGTGTCACATTTGCTTTGACAACCGGTATGTGCTATACTGGGTTGGCTCTCAGCCTTGACAGAGCTTGAAGTTATTGTCTATTAAAATTACACCAGCTCCATCATGAATTTAATTCAGTTTCTTCTTCCTCCTGAATTGAATAATCTAGTAATATTTCATAATGAAGAAAAACATCTTTTTCATGTGGATTTTTTGTTACAGAAAAAGGGATATTTTTAGTGATCTAAGCATCAGGAGGCTGGGAGAGCAGAAATGGGTGTACCCCTAGCAGTGTTGTCTAAGCCCTTCATTCCTTTCAAGGTAGAGAAAATAGCTGCCATGTGATTTGCTGTATGGGTCTTTCCAGTACGACCTTAGAAACTGAACTGTGTTTGCTCAGCATCGATGCTAAACATCTAATGTTTTTAATAAGACAAATAATATAATATGGTGTATCTGGCCAGCCCCCCCAATGCTGCTCAAGTGTTATAAAGGGCATTCTGTCCTGTTGAGCTGCTGCCTTCCACAGCAGAATTGTACAGTCTCAATAGGGTTCATTTAGTCATATGTACACCAACAATAATGGATGTAGTAGATATCATCTCTCTTTCCGGGGGAGGGATAGCTCAGTGGTTTGAGCATTGGCCTGCTAAACCCTGGGTTAAGAGTTCAATCCTTGAGGGGGGCATTTAGGGAACTGGAGTAAAAAAAAAACTGTCTGGGGATTGGTCCTGCTTTCAGCAGGGGTTGGACTCAATGACCTCCTGAGGTCCCTTCCAACTCTATGATTCTATGACTAAGTGTGACTGTAAACCTATTTAGATATACACATTTATATAAAAATATGTAGCTTACTCAAACATAAACCAATATTTGTTAGAAATATTAGTAGCTAATCAACTTCACATTTGCATAGGCAAATAAAGGGTTTTTTTATTAATAGGAAAGAAAAAATATACAATAATGCCTTTTTACAAATGTATTTTTACTACTAAGTAATGTTAAACATATTAAATTATCAAAAAGTTAGACACTTTCAGAAACTAAAGGATCATGTCATTTTGTTATGTGTCAAGTGCTCAGAATATGCTTATGTGCGGTGCAAAGCGTAGACAAAATCCATGCCCTCTGAAGCTTACAATTATATGCCAATCATATCACTGCTTACGGTGGTAGATAAAGATTGATAGTCTGCTCAGCAGAAGTATGTTTTGAAATACTTTGCACAACGTAGTGTCTTCCATCCAAGGAATTTAAATTCCATGTGAGGGATTATATTTTCAAAATAATTTTAACTGACGTAAACCTTTTAGCCAAAAATATATGTGATACCTCAATGTACAGATATATTTGTCTATTGCTAAATTGCCAAATGCAATTCAAGACCCTTAATTTTTCAGATTTATTTTTTGTTTAACCAGTTAGTGGTATAGAATATGTGTCATTTTAGCCAATTAGAAGTAATGCTCTGAGATAGCTTTCATTTAATCATTTTTTGGACATGTTGTATGTATGATCTCAGATATCATTGTCTACCTTGCCTCTGTCTTTGGGCTGTTTTGTATAAAATCACTATTCACTGAACTAGTGATTCAGTAAGCCATTCACTTTTTTTGGGAAGGGTTGAGGGCTATTTCCATTTTCTAACTAACATATGTCAAGCTGTCAAGAGACCCATGCTGGATGACTCTTTCTCACTCTCAGAATTTGAGGTCTTAGCTTTTCAATTTAAAATTCCCTGTTCTGGGACTGGAAAATATGGAAATTCTTGCTAACTGTGATATTACTTGGAAAAAGCATATGCCCCAAATACCTATACTTTAACACATAGCCATGAACTTTCTTCCAGGTCTCAGCATATTTCTGGCATTTCCAATATATATTTGAAGATACTGTCAAAGTAGAGCTGAGCAAATAAGTATGTATGTGTGTGTGTGTGTGTGTGTGTGTGTGTGTGTGTGTGTGTGTGTGTGTGTGTGTGTGAGAGAGAGAGAGAGAGAGAGATCTCACTGAAACAATGTTTTAACTTGAAACAATTGGGGTGGAGGTGATTTTGTATTGGGTTGTTTTTGTGTGTTTTTCACCCTCTTTAAAAAATAAAAAAGCTTTACATTTCTAAAAGAAATGCTGTACCAAACCAAAATGTTTCAAAGTGGAAAAAAAAATCACAAAATGGTTCACATGAAAAGTTGAAATGTCTCATTTTGAAATGGCCAAATCAAATCATTTTGACTTAAAAAAATCATTTTTTTCCAACGGAAACTGTTCTCCAAATTAGAACCAAATTAGTTAATCGTTTCAGTTCCACAAAAGTACATTTTTGAGCAAATTTACTATTTGCCCCCCCAAAATTGTCTAGCTATACTATCAAGTGCTTGGATAGGAACTGCAGTTATATAAAATCAGTATAATACTTTGCAACTCCATATTATTTATTCAGTCTTTCCTTTCTAATTCTAGCATCCTGACTTTTATTTAACAGTTTGGTTTTGGTTTTTAAACTAGTGAAGTTAAGCTCCTCCTCCCCCTTCTTGATTTAACTCCGACTCTTCTTCTGTTTCCCATTTCCCATTGTACAGCACCTTGTGGTCTACTTATTAGTGTGTCAGCAGGCAGAGTCCTCAGAATGATGATACAGGCAAATGTTCAATGTACTACATATGTTTATTACTGGAAGAGGATACAGACGCAGCTCCCCTGCTGCTGCTGATGCTACTGTCCAAAACCAGTTTCTGTGTCTCCCCAAGGCAGGAAGCTGTGAGCTTGCGCACTCAAATATATACACACACCTGAACTTCCTCTGAGACTTACTTCCTGAGATTGGGGTCCTTCCTAACTGGGAGGAGTCACATGTTACAGATGCACCAAGAAATACACACTTACCCAGACAGTACAAGATCTTTTGGACAGTGTTTATAAAGCCAAATAGTTGCCAAATAATCTATTGTATATGAAGCAATATTGGGGAAGAAACATTTGCCCCAAGTTTGTTTGAGAGACACCCTAACACACACCTCCATCCTCAAGATACTACCATCTTCCAAGTTCTTTTATCCTCTGCTGTGAAATATTCACAGTTCCATAAGGTTGGTTTCCGAGATTCTGACCCCTTACCTGTTACTTCTTTCACAGTCATACAATATTTCCACAGTGGTTAAAAAGCTATATTTGTTTGTACTCAGGAAGGCTGTATTTTTAAAGTAAATCATTGCCAATTTGAGGGGGGTTGTGTTGTCTCTCACTATTTGTAGCAAAATTTGAGGGACAGCATTAGATGTTGATACAGTCAAGTAATGGGCATTACAACCAAACAATAAAGTAGTGCTTTACAAACCTTAATGTATTACTATTGTGGACACGCAAAGGAACATACTTCACAATAACTGAACTGTGGCAGACACAAACAAGATGCAGTTGATTAAAAGATTCCAATTTTATTTAAAGATTTTCAAAAATAGTCTGAACTTACAAGAACTAAGACACAAATCAAATGAGTTAATTTTGAATGTAAGGAATGCACAAGTGAGAGAGCGCCCTACAGGGTGATGAAAATGTGTGGAGATATCACCTGTCTTCAATCAGGAGTACATGGGCTAAGTTTGGTTGGACAGTAGAATTCAGTTGTGCTACTAAATTTTCACACATTCTTTATTCACTTTGCATATTTTATGCAGATTTGGATGAGTAGATGTCCTGATAATAAAATGCTGGCTACTCCTATGAGGGAGGAGGAGGAGGGATAATTTTACGGGTTAGGCATATGAATGGGAGTAAGGGGATCTAGAAGTTATTGACTTCAATGGAGTTACTCCAGATTCTCAGCTGTTACACAAGTATCGTTGAGAGCTGAATCTGGTCCTCAGTAGTTCACAAAGCAGTGTTACATATGCCATTTTGAACCCTCAGTGGTGAGACCTAGGAACAAAGTGATTCTCTTTACTGACAGCACCCTGATTGTGCATACCAAACATCCTGTAGTGTGGATAACCATGGGGAAGAATGATCAACTTTGCTCTTTTTTGTAAACGATGGGCATGTGGCTTAGTATATATGAGAGAGTGGATACAAAAAATCATATTTTTACATTCTTCTTCGAGTGCTTGCTCATATCCATTCCATTAGGTGTGTGCGCGCCGCGTGCACGATCGTCGGAAGATTTTCTACCCTAGCAACACCGGCGGGTCGGCTGTGGAGCCCCCTAGAGTGGCGCCTTCATGGCGCTGAATATATACCCCAGCCGACCCGGCGCCCCCTCAGTTCCTTCTTACCGCCCCTGACGGTCGTTGGAACTGTGGAGCGCTGCTTAGCTGTTCTCCACTCTCCCTAGCTAGTTAGTCATCGCAGTTATAGTTATAGTTATAGTTCTAGTGTTATAGTTAAATAGTTTTAAAAGTTGTTCTAGTTGTTATTGTAGTTCAGGGGATTAAGGGGGTCGTCTCCCCCTTTCTCCCCCGGCCGCGGGGCCGGGCTCATGCCCAACGCTCCCGGCTTCAAGCAGTGCGCCTCCTGCGCTAAGCCTATGCCCACGAGCGACCCGCACGACTCCTGTCTGAAGTGCCTGGGAGAGTCCCATCAAACAGATAAGTGCAAGATCTGTAAGGCCTTCAGACCAAGGACCAAGAAGGAGCGGGACTTTCGGCTCCGGCAACTCCTGATGGAGGCGGCACTTAGTCCGGACGCTCCATCTACAAGCCAGGCCCCGGCACCTAGCGCCTCGGTGCGCAGTGCCCCGGCGGCACCGGCCATGCCGACCACGCGAGTGGCGTCGGACAAGCCTCCCCGGCACCGGACCTCGTCGGCACCGCAAGCACAGCAAGTGCCTCGGCGCCGGTCATTATCCCCAGGGCATAAAAAAGCCCATAAGACGGGGACCTCCGTGCCGAAGACGCCGGCTCCCCCAGTGCCGGGGGTAGAGCCGCGTCCGCCGGTGGAGCACCGGAAACAGGTGCCTCCAGCACCGTCAACTCCGGCACCGAGGCCGTTGAGTCCGGTGCAGATAGCGTCTCCACCGAGGCCGGCGGTGATACAGTGCCTCCCGTCGACTCCAGAGACCTTCGCGGTGGCGAGAGACTTAATAGCTCTCACGGAGCCGGCACCGCCCCAACCACCGGCACCGACGGCACCGTTGACTCGCCCGGTCCAGTCGAGGGGGAAACCTGCCTTGATGCGCCCTCCATCGCAAGGGCTGGAACCTCGGCACCGATCCAGGTCCCGAAGCAGGTCCCCACGCCGCTCGCAGTCCCGGCGCCGAATATCACCTCGGCACCGGTCGTACTCGCGGCCAAGATCTTCGTCGCGGCACCGCTCTACGTCTCGGCACCGCTATGATCGTCGGCACCGATCAACGTCGAGACGTAGTTCTCGGCACCCCTACGGTCGACGCTCGACGTCGAGAGGCCGCTCCCGGCACCGGGCATACTCCAGGTCCTCGTCGCGGTCCAGATCCGACTCCCGGCACCGACGAGGTCATCGGCACCGGTCGCGGTCCCGGCACCGATCGCCGGCACCGCGTAGAGATAGATCATCTCCGGACCGGCACCGTGCGGCACCGCAGCCCACGGGAATCGTCTCGACGCTCTCGGCACCGCCGTGGCCATCGAGATCGGTGTCTCGCTCCTCGGAGGACCTCTCGAGATCGGCATACCCCCCTCAGGGGCAAGCCGAGGAACAGGACTTGGGCCATTGGCAGGACATAACAGAGGACCATTCTCATGGCCCATCTCACTGGTCGTTTTGGACCCCGTGGGCGTACCATCAGGCGCAAGGGGCTCCAATTGCTTCGACCTCTCGCTCCGGTCACTCCGCCAGAAGGGCCCCGGAGTCCACCATCTCTCGGCCTCCGCCAGGGGGCATGGAGGCTTCTGTGTCCGCACCACCTGACGCCCTGGACCCAAGCACAGGGGATGCTCCGGCACAGGAGCAGGGAGACCAGGACCATCCCTTGGATCCTGTTCCACCGGAGGCATCTTCCTCTTCCTCTCCGGATGAGGCAGTGGCGGGCACATCGTGCACAGGTCCACCTCCAATAGATCTTCGGGCTCACCAGGATCTTCTGCGTAGGATGGCCCGTAATATGGACCTGCAGGCGGAGGAGATAGTGGAGGTGCACGACCCGATCGTGAATATCCTCGGAGCGGATGCCCCATCGAGGGTGGCGTTACCCCTGATCCGCACGATACAAGCCAATGCATCTACGATATGGCAGACTCCTGCCTCTATCCCACCCACAGCGAGAGGGGTGGAAAGGAAATACTTCGTCCCGTCTAAAGACTACGGGTACTTGTATACCCACCCCCAGCCGTGTTCACTGGTGGTGGCAAGGGAGCGCCACGGCCAGCAGGCCGCAGCGCCCAAATCAAAGGAGGCTAAGCGCCTCGATTTATTCGGCCGTAAAGTTTACTCAGCTGGGGGGCTGCAACTTAGAGCGGCTAACCAGCAGGCGCTCTTGAGCCGCTATAGCTTTTACTCCTGGAACTCTATGGGGAAGTTCAAGGAGTTGGTTCCCCAAGAGTCCAGGGAGGAGTTTGGAGCCCTGGTAGAGGAGGGTAAGAAGGTGGCTCGGACCTCCTTACAGGCCTCCTTAGACATAGCGGACTCTGCTGCGAGAACCCTGGCCTCAGGTATCGCTATGCGGAGGATCTCCTGGCTCCAGGTTTCGGGTCTGCCTCAGGAACTGCAGCAAACCCTGCAGGATCTACCCTTCGAAGGACAAGGGTTGTTTTCAGAAAAGACGGACTCTCGCCTGCAGAGCCTCAAGGACTCCAGGACGATCATGCGTTCCTTGGGGATGCATGTTGTGGGCCCTCAGCGCAGGCCATTTAGACCGCAGCCTCAGCGCTTCTACCCCCCCCGCCTCGTCAGAGACAGGACTCGGCCCGGAGGCGAGGGCGAGGTGGTAGAAGAAGGTGGACCGGCCCTCAACCCGGTCAGAACCAGGGGCCACCTAGACCACCTTCAGGCCCCAGGCAGAACTTTTGAAGGTGCGGTCGAGGACGGCGCCCCAGTCATCCCCCAGGATCCAGCCCCCTCCTTTCGGGATCGCCTTTCCCATTTCCACCATGCCTGGTCCCTTATAACCTCGGACCGTTGGGTCCTTCGCACGGTGGACAGGGGATATGCTATCCAGTTTTCTTCAATCCCCCCCACCTCCCCCCCTTCCCCGTCCCTCTTCAGGGACCCTTCTCACGAGCAACTTCTTATACAGGAAGTTTCCACGCTCCTTGCTATGGGGGCCATAGAGGAGGTTCCAGTGGAGTTAAGGGGCAGGGGATTCTATTCCCGTTACTTCCTCATTCCCAAGTCCAAAGGAGGTCTGCGACCTATCTTGGACTTGCGCGGACTCAACAAATTTGTAGTAAAGTTGAAGTTCCGCATGGTCTCTCTGGGGGCCATTATCCCTTCCCTCGATCCTGGAGACTGGTTCGCCGCCCTCGACATGAAAGACGCATACTTTCACATCGCAATTTACCCGCCTCACAGACGCTTCCTGCGATTCGTGGTAAGCAGGGTGCACTACCAATTTGCAGTCCTTCCCTTCGGCCTATCCTCGGCCCCAAGAGTGTTCACGAAATGTATGGCTGTCGTGGCAGCGTACCTTCGTCGGCAAGGGATACAGGTGTTCCCGTACCTAGACGACTGGTTGGTACGCGGTCGCACCAAAGAGCAAGTTCGAGCTCACGTCCACATAATAGTGCACACATTCAACAAGTTGGGCATCTTACTCAACAAGGACAAATCCACTCTAGAACCTACCCAGAGAATAGAATTCATCGGCGCAGTTCTAGACTCCAGACGTGCACAAGCCATCCTGCCAGACAATCGCTTTTGCACCATCACGAGCCTCATTCAAGGACTCAAGGCCTTCCCAACTACCACGATGAGGTCGTGCCTTACCCTACTAGGTCACATGGCTTCCTGCACGTATGTAACCAGGCATGCCAGACTTCGGCTTCGCCCACTCCAGACCTGGGTGTCATCAATATACCGCCCACATCGGGACAGCCTGAACATGGTGGTCACGGTCCCGAACTCGGTCCTGACCTCCCTCACATGGTGGCTAGATCACAATGTGGTTTGCGAGGGGATGCCGTTTCACGCCCTACAACCCTCTCTGCACCTGGTCACAGATGCTTCATCTCTGGGTTGGGGCGCCCATCTCAACGAGCACCATACCCAGGGCCTGTGGACTGCACCCCAGCTAGCCCTGCACATCAATGTTCGGGAACTGATGGCGGTGCGCCTGGCGTGCCAGGCATTTCTCAATCTCCTACATGGCCGCTGTGTATTAGTTCTCATCGACAACACCACGGCCATGTTTTACATCAACAAGCAAGGAGGAGCACGTTCGTCAATTCTATGCCAAGAGGCCATTCGCCTGTGGGACTTCTGCATCGCCCACTCAATCCATCTCACGGCATCGTTCCTCCCTGGAGTCCAGAACACTTTGGCGGACCGACTCAGCAGGTCCTTTCAAACACACGAGTGGTCTATCCGTCCGGACATCATACATTCCGTTTTCCAGAAGTGGGGGTTTCCCCAGATAGACCTGTTTGCATCTCAAGACAACAGGAAGTGCCACGTGTTCTGCTCCCTGCAAGGTCGAGCTCCGGGCTCCCTCTCGGATGCGTTTCTCCTTCCCTGGAAAGACCACCTGTTTTATGCCTTCCCTCCGTTTCCTCTGGTCCACAAGGTACTGCTCAAATTGCGCAGAGACCAGGCACAGGTGATTCTGATCGCCCCAGCGTGGCCGAGACAACATTGGTACACCACACTGTTGGAGCTCTCGGTTCAGACACCGATCCCGCTTCCATTATGCCCGGATCTCATCTCTCAGGACCACGGCCGCCTGCGTCACCCCGACCTGCAATCACTCCACCTCACGGCGTGGCTGCTCCATGGTTCACCCAGGCAGAGCAACAGTGCTCGCACTCTGTCCAACAGATTCTGCTGAGCAGTAGGAAGCCCTCAACACGGACCACGTACCTGGCCAAGTGGAAGCGGTTCTCCTGTTGGTGCGAACAACGAGCCACGTCCCCGTTGCAGGCACCTATTCCTCTCATTTTGGAATATCTCCTCTCCCTAAAACAGCAGGGGTTGGCGATATCTTCAATTAGAGTTCACCTGGCCGCTATATCGGCCTTTCACCCAGGGGAACTCGCGTCCTCGGTATTCTCTAACCCGATGGTCATTAGATTCCTCAAGGGCTTAGACCGGATGTACCCACAACAACGTCAGCCCGTTCCGACGTGGGACCTCAACCTGGTTCTCTCCAAGCTCACAGGTCCTCCATTCGAGCCACTGGCCACCTGTTCACTTCTGTACCTATCCTGGAAGACAGCCTTCCTCGTAGCCATCACCTCAGCAAGGCGCGTTTCTGAACTCAGGGCGCTTACATCCGAGCCCCCTTACACAGTTTTCCATAAGGATAAAGTGCAGCTTCGTCCACATCCTGCCTTTCTCCCTAAGGTGGTTTCTCCTTTTCATATCAACCAGGATATATTTCTCCCGGTCTTTCATCCTAAACCACATGCTACTCGCCAGGATCAACGTTTGCATTCCCTGGACGTACGCAGGGCCCTGGCCTTCTATATTGACCGCACAAGGCACTTTAGAAAGACGACGCAACTCTTCGTTGCAGTGGCCGACCGAATGAAAGGCTCACCGGTCTCCTCACAACGCCTATCCTCCTGGATTACGTCTTGCATCCGGACTTGCTATGACCTGGCAGGTGTCTCAGCACCGCACCTCACCGCTCACTCCACGAGGGCCCAAGCTTCCTCGACTGCTTTCCTGGCGCAAGTTCCGATCCAGGACATTTGTAGAGCGGCGGTTTGGTCATCAGTCCACACGTTTACAGCTCACTATGCACTAGTGCAGCAGTCCAGGGACGATGCTGCTTTCGGATCAGCGGTTTTGCACACAGCAATGTCTCACTCCGACCCCACCACCTAAGTTGGGCTTGGGAGTCACCTAATGGAATGGATATGAGCAAGCACTCGAAGAAGAAAAGACGGTTACTCACCGTTGTAACTGTTGTTCTTCGAGATGTGTTGCTCATATCCATTCCAAACCCGCCCCCCGTCCCCACTGTCGGAGTAGCCGGCAAGAAGGAACTGAGGGGGCGCCGGGTCGGCTGGGGTATATATTCAGCGCCATGAAGGCGCCACTCTAGGGGGCTCCACAGCCGACCCGCCGGTGTTGCTAGGGTAGAAAATCTTCCGACGATCGTGCACGCGGCGCGCACACACCTAATGGAATGGATATGAGCAACACATCTCGAAGAACAACAGTTACAACGGTGAGTAACCGTCTTTTTCTTTTTCCATGCATACATTAATATTTTATAAACCTCCTTAAAATAATGTAAACCACAGAGGTGGGATTACTAGCTTCTAAATGAGAGGCTACATCTCAATGTAGGTACAGTAAAATATTCATTTATATTTCCTTAACTAAGTATTAAACCACTAACAATAACCCCCCCCCCCCCCCAAAAAAAAGAACAATAAAACTCAGAACTAGAGGTTTAACTATAGATCAGGGGTAGGCAACCTATGGCACGCGTGCGGCCTTCGGCACGCGAGCTGATTTTCAGTGGCACTCACACTGCCCAGGTCCTGGCCACCGGTCCGGGTGGCTCTGCATTTTAATTTAATTTTAAATGAAGCTTCTTAAACGTTCTAAAAACCTTAATTACTTTACATACAACAATAGTTTAGTTATATATTATAGACTTAGAGAAAGAGACCTTCTCAAAACATTAAAATGTTTTACTGCCACGCAGAACCTTAAATTAGAGTGAATAAATGAAGACTCGGCACACCACTTCTGAAAGGTTGCCGACCCCTGTAGATAATATGAAATGCTTGCTTACTTGATATACATTATATTCCATACTTAACCCAAGAGAGATCTTTTACTAGGAATATAAACACATTTAATGTGTATGTGAGAAAATCTCATATGTGAAGGCTTAATGCATGTTGCTTGAGTTGTTCATGCAGTAGAAAGTATATGGGTTATGGGCATTGTAAATGGATGTGTTGTTCTGCTGAGTACAGCAGGTGAGATGTATCGTTTGTGGACATGTGATTTAGTGATGCATCAAGGAGGACATTGAGAAACATACACAAATAAATATAACAGCTCATATGTGACCGTGAATCATCCAGGTTTACCCTTCTCTTTCTGGGACACACCTTCGCCAGGTGAAATCCAATTACAGAAACTATGCCTTAGGCCTTTTTTTGCATAGTGAAAACACTATGGAGCAGATGTGGGGAAGCTGTAAAAGAACTGGTTTCAGCTCCCCAGCCCTATAGTCATATAGCACAGCCTCAGTACTATTCTAAACTACACCTTTGCAGCAACAGTCTCCATGGGGCCAGCTTTGTCCATTATCCCCACCGATACTACCACCACCACTGGATGCTGAGAGGCCATGGTGTATGGTAGACTTAGCTGGTTTTATGCTACTCAGTGATTCCCCCTATATCAGAGAGATCCCTAATTGATTATTTAAGACAGCTGTATGCCTCTTTGCATTGCCTGAACCCAATTATTTTTACAGCCCTAATGCCTAAGGAATAAATACAGAGATCAGGCCTACATAGTACTAGGCACCATACAAACAAATAACAGAGACTGTTTGCTCCAGGGGGTGACTAAACAGACAAATAGGGGAAAAGAGGTGGGAAGAAAAGATGTGTTTTCATGCACTTGATATAAGCTTCTCTCTCTCTCTTACTCTGACCACCTTATTCCATACTCTGGTTCAGTCTGTCGCTGGCCATCTTTTTAAAGACTTCTGAAAGGATCAATTACCCTGTATCCTGGGCAGCTCCTCCCTAAAACTGCTCCCTCCTGACTTTTTGTTTCTCCTCTATTTTTGTAACTGCTTTCTTAAAAGCCACATCTGCAGGAACCAGGAGCTAGTGTGAGAATCTGAGTTTTATTTATTTTTTTAGTAGCTATCTAGCCCACATGGTTGCAGAGAGAGAGCTGAGTGTACCCTAAAGGCTCAGAAAGCAGAAGACAAATTATAAACTATATATATATATTAATTAAAAATGAGGATTTTGGGGAGCCAGACTCATGATATTTCAAAGTTTGGGGTTGGCAATACTGAACTTCTATAAGAATTGGAAAGGCTGGGAAACCAGAGAAATATCCATAGTCCTTTCTCCTATTCAGTGGTAAAACTTATTTCTGTAACAGTGAGTTTGTCACTTTTTAGTTAAAGTACAAGATGAAACAAAGATGAAAGAAAATTTAAAAGGGTAAACATGTTAGAGTTAATGCATATTCAGAAATGAAGCTTAATCATGAACAAAAATGCAGAGTACTGTTTGTTCACTATTGATTGAGGTTACCTTTCATCCTTTCCACATTTTATAGTCATGCAGATCTCCCTTCTATATTGTGTATAACTGGTCAAGATTACATTTAAAAATCAAAGTAATCTTTCCTACTTTTTGGGTAGAGTGTATGCATTTTAATCAAATATGGAGAAATGGCCAGTGGGATTTAGCATACCGAATAAATAAAATACAATAAAAAAGTGCATTGAATTATAAAAAAGCTTTAACATAACCAAGTTATTTATGTCTGCTAGGAAAGTGCAACCTGGTTCAGATAAAATAATAGATGAATCTATGAATAAATCATTTAGTGATATGTGAAAACAAAAAGTGTAAGTATAATTTAAATAGTTGTATGCCTCTATATTACAGATGTTGGGAGAAGCCGAAGTGTGTATGAAGGTGTGTGTGTGTGTGTGTGTGTGTGTGTGTGTGTGTAAGAGAGAGAGAGTAAAAAAAACAAGTAAGGTACAGTACCCAAACCAGAAATAATACCTAGCTCTCATATTGTGCATTTCATCTGTAGATCTCAAAGTGCCTGACAAAGTGCCTGACAAAGGAGGTCAGTATCATTGTCCCCATGGAATGTTTTAATTAAAACCAGTATCTTGAACTGCAGAAACAAATTAGAAGCCACTTCAGTCTTTTGAAGCATAAATGTATTCTGTGCCCCTCACAACATCTGCTAAGTACTTTAACAAATGAACACTCCCCTGCAGTGTGTAAAATTCAGACTTAGGAATACTGTGCTACTACATGAAAATTGGAAAGTGAAATTGATTGGCACCTACTTAGAAACAAGAGTGAAACTGACTAGATTAGAAATCCAAAAACAAAACCACCTTCCCACCCTCCGGTCTCCCCATATGTAATGGGTAAACTAGATTAGCTTAAAATTAATTCAATTTAGTAATATAGATATGGAAATATGATTTATAACCTCCAGTATCCCTTGCATAGCTGTGTAGCTTCCTGGTCTTACCTGTGCAACTAGGCAATAGCACTGAAATGCTGCAAATATTGCCATAAGCAATGCCACTATTTCTGACACATCTGAAGGGGTACTGGAAAGCTCAAGAGAGATTCTGTGCTCATGATTTGTCCAGACTGACTTTCAGACTTTTGCTGAATTCAAATATGACTCATGTACATTTAAAGGGTTTTTGATGTTTTCTGTACTGACTTGAAATCATCAAATCGTCTGAGACTTATTTATAACTTGTTAACTTTTGCAAAGCAAATGGAAGGAACCAAGGCACACAAGACTCACTTTTAGAAGTTTTTATCCATTGGTCAGCAAATCAGAAGAACTTTGCTGTGAAGGAAAATATGTGTTTTCTTTTGATGGATTGTTAAATGAACGCTTGTTCCCTGTTTTAGTTAATTGAACATCTGCCATTGTCTTCAGTGGGAGCAGAATTGGGCCCTTTACATTGTTTTTTTCACTGGGCCATGCTACAAATCTAATTCTCTCATTCAAGTTACTCTGAACTCATGCTATCTATTTTTATCCACTAATAGCACTTAACTTGGGACTGCACTAAATGATCAACAGTTAAATGTCTAATGCACATGTGTCAAACTCAAGGCCCGCGGGCCACATCCGGCCCGCCATACAATTATATCCGGCCCGCGAAATCGTTTTATATATCTGTTTTTAATGGCCCTGTGATATGACGCCCCAATAACACACACTACAAATCCCATGATGCAGTGCAATTGCCGCCAACGGCAAGCCGCGGTTCAAGTTCGCGGTCTGTTGATGTATACAACGCTAATATCAAATCAAAGCTAGACCCCAACAATGGCCAAGAGAAAAATTGATTCTGAAAACCGAGGCTTTCAAAGCCGGTGGGAGAATGAGTATATGTTTACTGAAATTGCAGATAAACCAGTGTGTCTCCTTTGCGGGAGTAATATCGCTGTAATGAAGGAGTATAACCTAAGACGGCACTACGAGACGAAACATGAGAACAAATTCAAAAACCTGAGCGCAGGACAGAAGCTACAAAAGGTAGAGGAGTTGAAGAAGAATTTGACATCCCAGCAGACGTTTTTCACCAAAGCAAAATCACAAAGTGAAGCTGCTGTGAAAGCAAGTTTCATTGTGGCCGAAGAGATCGCCAAATCAGGACGGCCGTTTACCGAGGGGGAATTCGTAAAGAATTGTATGATGAAAGTGTGCGACGTCCTTTGTCCAGATAAAACGCGAGCGTTTGCAAATGTAAGCCTCAGCAGAAACACTGTTGCTAATCGGGTTTGTGAGATGGCGACTGATTTGAAAACACAGTTGATTGAAAGAGCAAAAGATTTTGTTGCATACTCCCTTGCCGTGGATGAAACTACTGACGCGACTGACACTGCACAGCTGGCGATATTTATCCGTGGTGTGGATTCCAATTTGTGCGTAACAGAGGAAATACTGGACATTAAATCGATGCACGGGACAACGAAAGGAGAAGACATCTTTGGAAATGTATTTCAAAGTGTAACCGACATGAAACTGCCGTGGGAAAAACTCGTTGGACTTACAACAGATGGCGCACCTGCTATGTGTGGTGAAAAAAATGGACTGGTGGGAAGGATGCGCTCAAAGATGCGGGAGGAGAACTGTGCCGGTGAGTTGACAGTGTATCACTGCATCATACACCAGGAATCGCTGAGTGCTAAAGTCCTAAAAATGGATCATGTGATGAACACTGTAACACAAACCGTCAACTTTATCAGAGCCCACGGTTTAAATCACCGCCAATTCCAGTCTTTTCTGCGGGAAATAGATAGCGAGTTTGGCGATATGCCATATCATACGGAGGTCCGGTGGCTAAGTCGGGGAAAAGTTCTCAAAAGACACTTTGAGCTGCGAGAGGAAATCTGCCAGTTCATGGACAGTAAGGGGAAAGACTGCACAGTTCTGCGGGATGAAAAGTGGAAATGTGAGTTGGCGTTCCTGGCTGACATAACGTCGCATCTTAGCGCTTTAAACCTTCAACTCCAGGGACGGGAGCACATAATAACCGATATGCATGATGCAGTGAAGGCATTTCAAGTGAAGCTGCGCTTATGGGAGACACAAATGCACCAATGCAACTTGTCTCACTTTCCCTGTTGCCAAGTAATACGGAACCAAGAAAGTGCCACAGTTTTCCCAAATGCCACCTTTGCTGAAAAACTCAGCGCGCTGTGCACTGAGTTCGCACGGCGCTTCAGTGACTTTGAGGCACAGAAAAGTAACTTCGAGCTGCTTCGCAACCCATTTGCAGTCGATGTGGAAACCGCACCTGTAGAAATGCAGATGGAGCTGATAGAACTGCAATGTAACGGGACACTGAAGGCAAAGTACGACACTGCGGGGCCAGCACAGTTCACTCGCTTCATTCCTGAAGCGATGCCGCAGCTCCGCCAACATGCGTCTCGAATCCTGTCCATGTTTGGCAGCACATATCTGTGCGAGCAGCTGTTCTCTGTGATGAAAATTAACAAAACGTCACACAGGAGTCGCCTCACTGATGAACACCTGCAATCGATCCTGAGAATCTTCACAACACAGAACCTAACCCCAAACATAAACGAACTTGTTGCAAAGAAAAGACTCCAAGTATCAGGCTCTGACTAAATAGGACAAGAAAATGGAATGTTATGATTTGTTATGATTATACTTTTGCTTTAAATTCAATTTTTTATTTATATTTTCAGATTTTTTAATATTCCAGCATGTACAGATTTTGAATGTATTGTATTGACAGGATATTTTTTTTATCAAGAGCAAAATATTTTAAGTTGAAATGTATTTATTTTGGAATGATATCCTGTATTTTGGTTCATATTAATGGTTAAAAAACATAAATATTTAGTCTGTTAAATAAATGGTTATACTGTTCGGCCCGCGAGTTTTGAGTTTTGGCCCCCTGTGCAATTGAGTTTGACACCCCTGGTCTAATGGAACTAAAGACTTAGTAATAATTCTGAATGGGCTGTTAAAACACATAATACTGTCTTTTTCAAAATTCTTCTATTTTAAGTGACCCAGGATGGATATACATTACAAATATGCTCTCATACAGCCCCAGTGTTCTGTGGCTGCTGAACATGTCATGAAAATGTGATTTTCAAAAGGAATACTGTATATACAGAACAGACACATACCTACAGATGCTTACTAGGAGGTGCAGTGCTGACTATACTAATTTTCTATCATAAATGTTTGAATATGCAGTCCTCGCACATACACACACTATCATTAAAATTAAACAAAAATCTTTGTTTTAGTGTGCCCCAAATTCCTCTGAACTGAATGACCAATTTCATAATAGTCTGAGTGTCATGTTGTGTGAACAAATAAGATTAGATTTTAATTATGACAGTTGGAAAAAAGGTTACACTAATGAACTTGTTTATAATGTTTTGTTTTCTGGGGTGGTGAGATGAGTGCATTTATCTTATATAGTGTTGATTCTCACTCTCCTAAATCAATAGGGTGCTGAATATCCCTTTAGGGCTTGACTGTCAAAAGCATCAAACTCATAGTCAGAAACAATTTGGTTAGCGTTTTTTTATACCAAAAGATGGACTGAAGCAGGTGACCCTGCTGTGGGATTTATTATGAGACTTTGCTGCAGGACAGAAGATCTGAAGCTATAATTTTACTTCCCATTAACAATCAGTTGGAAATCTCATGGAGAGATGTACTCTTCATAGAATTCTCCATAAAAGGACCAAAAATTACATATTTCAGCATATATAGTTGATAGCCTATGCTTTATTTCACATAAAAGTAATGACATGCTGGAAAAGAAATAAATACTTTGAAGCTCATGAAACTTAGTTATAATAGGACTGAACTGACTTTTGCTGAGAACACACTGTCTGGGGGAATGCAATTTAAACAGATATGAAGTAAGAAATAGCCTAATAACGATATACATTAAAGGACTATTATAGCACTAAGCATTCCAATGCAATATTTATTCTTTCAAGTTGTTGGCTACTACTCTCTGTATCTAAAATACCTGTTCTTATTTTGTAATATTTTTAATCAAGAATTTTGATGGAAATTTGAACTATAACAATTGTGGTGCAGTCTTTATTTGGGGCTAAGAATCTTGTCCCATCTCATTACAAAAATGGTGACTGTACAAGTTCAGTAAGTAGCTAGGCAAAAGTCCAATTGTCACTTGTCTTACCAATACTCAGCTGTTTTATTTTGTGTTTTTTTGGTTTGTTTGTTTTTTAAATTGTGCTTGGTAGATTTTCCTATCATGTTAAATCAGTAATGGGTCTGATCCATGACTTAGGCTTGTAGGTGCTACTGTAAAACAAATAACTATTAATAATATGCTGTATCAAAGTAGCAGAGTTTAAGACCTTATATGAAAGGAATGCAAAGTTCTTCTTTCTGAGTCCCTCTTGGCACAGGTGCTATACCCTACATTAAGATTCAGGATAATTACTGCTGAATCATACTGGCACGTGAGTGTGGTTAGTTTAAACTAGGATCCACTACTGGAAGATGCTCAGATACGGCAGTGATGATGGCAATATAAGAACCTGAATAGAATTCATAAATCTAAATCAGTCATCTCTCCGTCACCTCCACCTCCATCATCCAGATGTCTGGCCTCCAGTTCTTTGCAGCTGCTGTATTATGCATCCTAAATTGTCCTGCTCCCCCCTCCCCACTGGCATCTAAATTTACAAATCTTAAATTCCTCTTGGTGCACAAAAGAAACGGAGACTATCAGCAAGCACAGGCATGTCCACCCTGCTTGAGATGTAGTGTGCTGAATGAGCCATTAAAAGAACAACATCTGTCATGCTTCAACAAGTATCCCTTTAATGTGAATAAATTGATTTTTAGCCTGAGAGGGCTATTTAAAACCATTATGCCTAACTCTGTTCCCAGGTAACGATGCCTTGTGTGAAGATTAGACTGTAGTGCTTTTGCAAAAGTTGGTATTTGCAGAAGTGACATTTTGGCACCTCAAAAACTTATTTGCGGACAGCAAAATGTTTTTTTTTGGTTATTGTCTACTGCAGCTGGTACATTTGAAGCAGTGTGGTAGAATGGTGAAAAGGAGTAAAAACACATCTCATCAAAACCATCTAAACTACCAACTTTCTTTGACCCTTTAGAAATATGTTTTACGGAGACTGTTTTTGATCCTTAGATTTTAAAATAGTTTCTATATATCCAACCAAAGACTCTGTCTTCCTTGCTGGTATAGTACGTTACCTCCCATTTATTTTAGTAAGACTGCTTTCAGAGTAAGGCACTACTCAGTATGAGACGGGGGAGAGGCAGAATCAGGGGCTTATATTATCCATATTATTTTCCCCTCATCTGGTTTAATAACTCAACTCCTCCTTCAGTTATACATCCATGTAAGAGAGACATAGGGAATAAGAACCTCTCCCCCCGCCCCCAGTATGGGCTACCCAGACATACAGGAGTGAGTGGGCTCTGTGTGCTCACATAGTTCTCCTCACCTGGAACAGTTGGTGAAGATGGAAACTGGACTGAGATTTGGTTCCAGATCCCTGATGCATCGAGCACCAGAGCTAAGTCACTCCAGGGGAAGCTGGAAAAAGCAGCAGTTTTGTCTCAGAGGGGTGTCTCTAAGGAACAGTGCCTCTAGGCATGTACTTCTGGGGTGGAGCTGTCTACTCACCGCCCTTTGTTCAGGAGAATGCCTTAAAGCACAATCTAGCCATAAATGTTTCCAGCTGTAATCTGACCTTTCAAAAATAATTACTCTAGCCACTTGTTGATTTGATGATGAGTGGGGTATTTTTATTGGATTTCAAAGCTAGAGACTAAGAACAAATCTCCATGGGGGAAAGACACTGCAAGTTATCTGATCCACTTAATGTCATGTAGAACCATATTTCAGTGAGGTAGCCATGCAGTATGGGGAAACAATGTGGTACAAATAGGAGTGATTCAATTAAATTAAGAAAGGAAAAATGTAGGATGAATATCAGGAAAAATATTGGCAGGGACACAATGGAAGTCTCTTTACAGGGATCTGAATCTGGAAAAAGAAAAACATTTTAAAATGTATTATTATAAGTCACACCACTCCAGAGTACCTTAGAGAATAAGCTATGAAGTGTTTACAGCAGGGGTAGGCAACCTATGGCATGTGTGCCAAAGGTGGCACGCAAGCTGATTTTCAGTGGCACTCACACTGCCCGGGTCCTGGCCACCGGTCCGGGGGGATCTGCATTTTAATTGAATTTTAAATGAAGCTTCTTAAACATTTTAAAAACCGTATTTACTTTACATACAACAATAGTTTAGTTATATATTATAGACCTCTAGAAAGAGACCTTCTAAAAGATTAAAATTTATTACTGGCACGCGAAAACTTAAATTAGAGTGAATAAATGAAGACTCGGCACACCACTTCTGAAAGGTAGCCGACTCCTGGTTTACGGCATAGTCTAGAGAACACCTTCTATATATGCTGGAAGAATGGAGTTATTGATAGGTCTTTTCTAATGCTAACTTCCATGATCATATCACTGATAATAAATTATTTCACAGTGAAGTTACATAAATGGATTTGACACTATGTCAAGTGAAACTCAGCAATTTCAAATGAAACTCTCTTTGAATTTTGGGTTAAAATGAATCAAAATCTTAAAGCAAAACATTGCACAGAGAACCAAAGAAAATATTTACATGAACACCTGGGAAGCAAAACTACTGGGTTTCATACAGATCTAGCTGTTGTTTTAGCTTACTTCAGCTAAATACTTGATGAATATCATGTAAGTTTCAATGCAAACAATCCAAAGAATGTAGCAAAACACAGAATATCAGAGTCTCTTTTAATAGGAAAATCAGAAACAAAAACAAGGCTTCACAAAGTAGACAGTCTTCTAGGCAAATTTGTCAATATCTGTATCCTTCAATGGCATTATTGTTGGAAAAATCCTGTGTGTAATAGTGCAGATATGAAAGGGAAGAAGTTTTATTCTAAAGAAGAGGAAACAGAGAGACAGATTTGACCACTTCATTTGGATTACCAATAATGGTAATGGTATGGTGTACTTTCTTCATCAGTACCAAGTCCCACTTGTAGCACAATCTTTTCCTCAGACTCATAGATTTTAAGGCCAGAAGGGACCATCATGGTCATCTTGTCTGACCTCCTGCACATTTCAGGTCACAGAACCTCACCCACCCACTCCTGTAATAGACCCCTAACCTCTGGCTGAGTTATTGAAGTCCTCAAATCATGTTTTAAAAACCTCACGTTGCAGAAAATCCACCATTTACACTAGTTTTAAACCTGCAAGTGACCTGTGCCCCATGCTCCAGAGGAAGGCAAAGGACCCTCAGGATCTCTGCCAATCTGACTCAGGAGAAAACTCTTTCCTCACCCTAAATATGGTGATTAGTTAGACCCTGAGCATTTCGGCAATACCCACCAGCCAAAAACCTGGGAAAAATTATGGTAACTCAAAGCACTCCCCATCTAGTGTCTCATCACGGGTGATTGGGGATATTTGTGACTATCAGTCAGAAATCAGCTACATGCCATTGTAGGCAGTCTTATCATATCATTCCCTCCATAAAATTATCAAGCTTAGTCTTGAAGCCAATCAGGTTTTTGGCCCCCCACTGCTTCCCTTGGAATGCTGTTTTTATCCATTTGTTCTTGTGTCAACATTGGCACTTAAATACCAGGGAGGGGAAGGAGTTATTTAAATTATCTCTCTGATGTATTTATAAAGAGCAATCTTCTCTCCCCTTAGACTTCTTCTTGTTACGCTAAACAAATGAAGCTCTTTGAATCTCCTCTCCTAACATAGGTTTTCCATTCCTCTGATTGTCCTAGTAGCCCTTCTCTGCACTTGTTTCAATTTGCATTTGTCTTTCCTAAACATGGGAGACCAGAACTGCACACAGCATTCCAGAAGAGGTCTCACTAGTGCCTTGTATGATGGTACTAACACTTCCCTTTCTCTACTGGAAGTACCTCACCTGATGTATCCTAGGATTGCATTAGCCTTTTTTCATGGCTGTATCACATTGGAGGCTCATAGTCATTCTGTCATCAACCAAAACACACAAGTCTTTTTCCTCCTCTGTCTTTTCCAATTTATAAGTCCCCTGCTTATAGCAAAAACTTTTCTCGTTAGTCCCTAAATGCACTTGCACTTTGCACTATTAAATTTCATCCCATTTCTATTACTCCAGTTTTCAAGGTCATGCAGATCTTCTTGTATGATATTCCAGTTCTCCTCTGTATTGGCAGTACTACCCAACTATATGTCATCTGCATATTTTATTAGCACACTCCCACTCTTTGTGCCATGGTCCCTTAATAAAAATGTTAAATAAGGTCCCAAGACTAGTTCCTGAGGAACTCCATTAGTAATCTCCCTCCAGCCTGACAGTTCACCTTTCAGTAAGGCCTCTTGTAGTCTCCTTTCTAACCAGATCCGTATCCACCTTTCAATTCTCATATTAGTCCACATGTTCTCCAATTTAACTAATAATTTTCCATGTGGAACTGTATCAAATGCCTTACTGAAATCCAGATGGATTAGATCTACTGCATTTAGTTTTTCTAAAAAATCAGTTATCAGAGACATAACATCTACATATTTTTGTGGACTAAGGCATTGTACATTCAAGGCTATAGACTAAAATCAGCCAAGAGTCCATGTTCAACAGGTGGGTGGACTCTAGTTGTAGAAAATTTGCACCCTCTGATGGAGAGGTTGTAAGCCAGTGAAGCCCCAAAATTGAGTGAGCACTGGCTGTGGAAGGGGCTGTTGTGTGTCTGAGTTAATGACTCAAGACTGCCAAATAACAGGCTCAACTGGAATGCTTTAATCAAAGATTATCAATCAGAGATTAGTACAGCATTATACAAAATACAGAAATAAATAGATATATTATCACCCTTTGTTGTCACATGAAGAGCTGTCTCCGTGTCTCTCCTTCACTGTATCTGAAGGGACACACAGTTTCCATTCCCCCGATAAGTTCCCATACCAGTGTCATTATATAGGGTTACAGACAAAGAATACCTCTTTGTCAAAGAAACATATGTTGTTATATCATTTCTATACATTCTCAGTTTACCTGATTTACATGTGAAGGCATGATTATTTACAGCTGAGAGGACTAACAATTTTTCAAGATAATATCTCTGTGGATCCATCTTACCCCACAATCATTCTTCCCTGTTGATTCCCCAACAGAAAACATCTGCTGTAACAATCATCCCTTATTAGTTTCCCAAGTCTATATATTCATATGTAAGCTTATAGATATGTTAAGGAGATGGTTTCCAAGGATATCTGGAGTTTTATAGACATGAAGGCACCCAAGATTGTTAAAATACAGAATATAATGCATAACATTCCTGAATAGGGTTACTTGTTGGTCAAGGACCAGTGTTCTGGGCCTTAGAATTCAGACATACTCTTTGTTGAAGCTAAAGATTCTAAAGAATAGTTAATATATAAATGAATCAAATATACAGAAAGAAAGAATGAAAAGGGTTAATACTTGCTAACAGATACTAACAGGGCATAGTTAGGGAATATACTGATTTATTACATCCTTCTCAATGTCAACTGCTGAGGGAGCTGCTGTTCAGTTACTGGTGGATTTGAAGCTGCCCACTCATGACAGAAACCCCAAAGGAGTGCAGGCACCAGGAATGCCATCTGCCTTTCTTCAAGCTTGAGTGAGATAACAACAGAGCATGCAAGGGAACAGGCTGGAGGAGTGAATTTTAATTTAAAACTCTCTGCACCTGCTTCAGTGAATCTGGCCCTATATATTTATTTCTGTGGATGATATGTCATCGCTCTGAAACATCACCAATAAAACATCACAATACAAGAGCAGTATGATGAGATAAAACAGGACAAGATGTCATTGCACCCAGCTGTTTGGTACCAATAGAACCATGACAAGATGACATAGACCTGTTTAAAAAAACAGCCCCTTTAAGTGACATAGTCTAGTTCTTAGTTTTTTCCTGGTGTACATTTCTTTATCTCCTAAGTCTATCTAGCCACATTTTTATTTTTAGGATGCCACACAAATAATCTTCTAACAGTCTTAATACTAATTAATTCATCATCTCATCATTTGGGGAACATTCACTGAAGGACAGTTTGAAATTTAGATTTCATTCTAAATTTTGCTTCTTAGTTTTTCTGGTTTCAGAAAGACCATGTACTGGAACTAATGCCAACTCTAGTTATAAGTATTCATTGAAACGACACCATTTAGCAAACTTAGGGAGTTGGTAGTAAAATCCCATGGGAAGAAAGTCTAAGGAGAAAACCAGTTTGATCGTTGGTAATTTTTCAAAGACATTATTAAGGTCACAAGAGCAAACTATCCCAATGTGTATAAAAGACAGCAAGAGACCACCGTGGCTTAACCAGGAGATAACCAATGATCTGAAACTCAAAAAAGAGTCCTACAAAAAGGGGAAGTTAGGTCAAATTACAAAGGATGAATATTAAAAAAAAAAAAAAAAAAAAAACAAAAAAAAAAACCAACCACAAGCACATAGGGATAAAATTAGAAAGGCCAAGGCACAAAATAAGATTAAATTAGCTAGACTTAAAGGGTAACAAGAAAAAATTCTACAAATACATTAGAAGAAAGAGGAAAACCAAGGACAAGGTAGCCCCATTACTCAGTGAGGAGTTAAAGACAATAACAGAAAATGTTGAAATGTCAGAAGTGCTAAATGCCTTTTCTATTTCAGTTTTCACTAAAAACATTAGTAGTGATCGGACGACTAACATGGTGAATGCCAATGGAACTGAGGAAGGATTTGAGGCTAAAATAGGGAAAGACAAAGTTAAAAATTACTTAGATGTCTTCAAGTCGGCAGACCTGATGAAATACATCCTATATACTCAAGGAGCTGACTGAGCCATTAGCAATTATCTTCAAAAACTCATGCAAAATGGGAGAGATTCCAGAGCACTGGAAGAGGGCAAAGATAGTGCCAATCTATAAAAACGGTAATAAGGACAACCCAGGGAATTACAGACCAGCCATCTTAAGTTCACTACCTGGGAAGATAATGAAGCAAATCAAGCAATCAGTTTGCAAATATCTAGAAGATAATAAGATGATAAGTAACAGTTAACATTGATTTTTCAAGAACAAATCATGTCACACCAACCTAATAGCTTTCTTTGACAGGGTAACAAGCCTTGTGGATAAGGTGGAAGTGGTAGATTTGGTATAACTTGACTTTAGTAAGGTTTTTGATCCTGTCTTGCATGTGCATAAACACACTATGGAAATATAGCCAAAATAGAACTACTATAATGTGGGTGCATAACTGGTTGGAAAACTATTCCCCAGAGCATATCTATCAGTGGTTCACAGTCAAGCTGGAAGGGCATATTGAGTGAGGTCCTGCAAGGATCGGTTCTGGGTCCGGTTCTGTTCAATATCTTCATAAATGATTTAGATAATGGCATAGAGAGTATATTTATAAAGTTTGTGGATGATACAAAGTTGGGAGGGGTTGCATGCGCTTGGAGTATAGGATTAACATTCAAAATGATCTAGACAAACTGGAGAAATGGTCTGAAGTAAATAGGATGAAATTCAATAAGGACAAATACAAAGTACTCCACTTAGGAAGGAACAATCAATTGCACATATGCAAAATGGGAAATAACTTCCTAAGAAGGAGGAATATGAAAAGGGATCTGGGGGTTATAGTGGATCACAAGCTAAATATGAGTCAGCAATGTAACCCTGTTGCAAAAAGAAAAGGAACACTGTTCTGGGATATATTTACAGGAGTGTTGTAAGCAAGACACAAGAAATACTTCTTACAATTTGTTCAGCATTGATAAGGCCTCAACTGGAGTATTACATCCAGTTCTGGGCACCATATTTCAGGAAAGATGTAGACAAATTGGAGAAAGTCTAAAGGAGAGCAACAAAAATGATTAACAATCTAGAAAACATGACCTCTAAGGTACGATTGGAAAAAAAAAAGGGTTGTTAATCTGGAGAAGAGAAGATTGAGGGGTGACATGCTAACAGTTTTCAACTACATACAAGGTTGTTACAAGGAGGAGGGTGAAAAAATTCTTCTCATTAACCTCTGAGGCTAGGACAAGAAGCAATGGGCTTAAATTGCAACAAGGGAGGTTTAGTTTGGACATTAGGAAAAAACTTCCTAACTGTCAGAGTAGTTAAGTACTGGAACAAATTGCCTAGGCAGGTTGTGGAATCTCCATCATAGTAGGTTTTTAAGAACAGGTTAGACAAACACCTGTCATGAATGGTCTAATTATTACTTAGCCCTGCCTTGAAAGCTCGGGACTGGACTAGATGACCTGTTGAGATCCTTTCCAGTCCTACACTCCTGATTCTGTTACTTGGTATCTGGAAGAGTAGAGAGCATTCTGCTAAAGCCACGCACTTAGGCCTTCTGTTCTTCCAGTTCAATGTCATTCTTTGCCGTTCTAAACATCTGCACTATTGTGACTCACTACCTAGCAGTCATGGGTCCCCCGTACACAATACATCAGGTCTTCATTGTTTCTTTTACTATATGTTACCACCAAAGTTAGTCACACAGCAACACCAGTAGCGTAGCTAGCGGGGTTCAGAGGAAGCAGCCGCTTCCCCTCAGTAAATTTTTCAAAAGCGGCGCCTGCCGGGCCACCGCTGGGGTCCTGCAGGCAAGTGGGGGGGCAGCACGGCCGGACTCCGGAGGAGCCATTGCGGGGGGGCGGCAGGCGTGGCCAGAGGAGCGAAGGGGCCGGCTCCTCGGCCATCGCGCCCCACGCGGCCCCAACATCACCGCCACAGCCGCTTCCTGCGGCGGCTCAGGGCTCGGCGGCCGAGCGCTCCGCAGTTGACGGGCAGCTTCCCTCTCCCCGGCAGCTTCCTGCTTCCAGGCCAAGGGAAACAGGAAGCTGCCAGGGAGAGAGGATCTGCCCGTAATCTGCCCCTCGCCCACCGCGGGCTCCTCCTCTTCAGTGCTGCCCGCTGCGGGGCTGGGGCTCTCCCAGGGCTCTGCCCTGCACGCGCCCAGCACCCCCGGGGCTGCTCCTGCCTCACCAGGCTGGTCCCAGATCCCCTCTCCTGGGAGGCTGGGGTCCTGCTGCGGCTTGCCCCCTCTGCCTCCTCCGCGGGGCAGGCAGCCCCAGGGGGTTGAGGCCATGCCACCCCTTCCCCAGCTTCCCCCTCCAGGCTCCAGCAGCCCCTGCACTGCCCTGCCGGGCCTGTTCAGCCCACGGCCCCAGGAGGTGGCTAACCTGGGATGGGGTTCACGCCTGGCGTGCTCTGTGCTTGGGGCGAGGTGGAGATGGAGGAGGGGGCGTTCAGCAGCCCCGTCAGCTGGACTACCAGCTCCATGGAGCCGCCGCCACCTCCTCAAGGCCAAGCGAGGCCGCGGAGACCCAGCGGGATCCCGCACCCTCCCCAGTCGGGGAAGAGACTGAGAGTCCCTCCCCTTCGTCCCGGACGGGAAGGTGAGTGACCAAGCGCATGCTGGGCGCTCGGCCCGGGGCCCAGTGCCCCATCCCCCTGCCCGATGCCCCCTGCAACACCCCATCTCGCCCGGTGCCCCCCAGGGCCCGCCAGGCGGATGGCACCAGGTCCTGCCCTCATGCAACCCGCCCCTACTGTGCAGGTGAAGGGGACGGCCCAGCCTGGGGGGAGCCGCAGCAAAGCTCCGCCCGGAGCTGGTGCAGGAGATGAGCGGGGCTCTCAGCCCGGGCTCCGGCATCAGCCTGCAGTGGGGAGTGGAGCCACCCCCCGCCAGCTTGGCTCAGCCCAGCCCCGCTCATAAAGGGACACGGACCCCATCGTGCCTCGGCCCAGCCCGGGGCATCGGGGGGGGGGTATCAGGGTGCATGCAGGGGACTCCCGGGTGCCTGCAGGGCCCTGGCAATAGATGGGTCTGGAGGAGCCAGACAAAGGGGAGGGGCGCGGAGCGGCCGGAGGAGGAGCCAAGGGGGGGCATGGCCAGAGGAGGAGCCAAGGGGGGGCACCTTTTTTATGTTTGCTCCCCCTGCTCTGAAAATCTGGCGATGCCACTGAGACACATACTAACAGTTTGAACAGCACCCTTTCAATTGCATATTTGAACAGTAAAAACCAGAAAAAGGTTTCATACAGGTAGAGACAGGATAGTCTTGTGAAAATCACTGGATTGGCACTCAATTCCTAGCTCTGCCACAATCTGAGAAAGTCACTAATGTCACTATGCCTCAGTTCCCCATATATTAAATGGGTATAATAATATTTTCCTACCTCATGGGATGTTATGAGGATGAATTAATTAATGTTTGGGAGGTGTCCAAGTTATACATTGAGGAGAAAGTTATATAGCCCCTCTTGGAAGTGAAGAATCTACACAGTATTACAAACAAGTATTTGCTCAGTCACTTAAATTAACTTACACAATATTCATTTAGAAAGTTTATACAGCAGAAGATGCAATAAAAATGGTTTTGTTTGTTTGCTCTTTTGTTTAGGTTTTGTTTTAAATAGAAAATACTTCACAGTTATGCTAACTCTGCTGTTTTATTTATTATAATACTTAGTATTGCCAATTATATATTTAACTTTCAATGTTATTTTTACAAACATTATATAATTATTTCTAGAGCTGGCCAGAAAATGGGAAGTTTTCTCATGTGAATTTTCCTGTGGAAAATAAGTTTTCAGATTTTCCTGCTGTGGGAAAAAAATGGTTTGCCACACTTTCTGTTTTTCAAGTTTTGTCAGTTGGAAAACAGTAAAACTGCAGAAAGTGTTACTTTCATAGAAAAAAGGAATACTTTCACTTTTAAGTGTTAACAAAGAGTGGGGGGAAAGGTTAAAAATAAAAAGGTTAAAAGTAAAAAGGGAGAGAAAATAACACTTTTAAAAACAGAAGTGTTACTTTCTCTCGCTTCTTACTGTTTAAAATTTTTGTATCACATTTTTTTTCTTGGGAGGGGAAAGATTTTTTTTGTTTGTTTTTTAAGAACAAAGGGTGATTGCTTTTTTTAAAAAATCCATAAACCTTTCAAAAATAGCAAAACATGTCAAGGGTTTTTTCCTAAAATATGTATTTTGAAATTTTTATTTAAAAAAAATTGATAAAACCCCTTTTCCCAATAAAAAACCTTTTTTTATGAAAAAAAATGTCAAATTATTTCTGAATTACAATATAAAGACTCAAACATAATGTGAGGACTAAGTATAATACTCTTCTTGCCACAAACAATTTAGACAACAGGCTAGGACATACAATACAGAGAAGGCAGCTTCAGTTTCACAAACTCTGATCAGTCTTACAATCAACTCACACATAATTCCCCCCAGTCGTAACCTAATGCCAGGTGGGAACAAAACGAACCACCTTTTCTAAATGACCAGCATTAACATAGTCTGTATTTATCACATTCTAGACTTTGCTACCACATCATCGCACCGTATCTATGTAAGGGCCCCAGTATGGCACTGCCAAGCTACTTATTATCCCAGCTGACGTAATGTCCCTTGTCATTTGCAGAAACACTGCTTTCTCAGATGTAATATTTCAGCAAATTATCTCAGCATATGGATTGTTGGTTCACTTGTCATAATGTCACTATTAGCATTCCATGGAGAGTCAGAGATTCCAAGGCTAGAAAGGACCGTTGCGATCATCTAGTCTGATCTCATGAACTCATAACTTAACTCCAGGTGAGAACTGAGATCCTGATATGTTGGGTATTTCTAATAGAAGCCTTCTATATATTTACTGCATCACAAGGGAAGATATGTCCTAGCACAAGGGTGTCCACAGGGCTCTAAAAGTTGGCTCTTGAGAAAGACAGTGTTAAGAAAATTTGGATTAGGTTATTAATGGAAAAAGTGCTCCCTAAGCCATGTTTTTAAGCTGAAATGTGGCCTTCAAAACTCCTTCCCACTACTTCTCCTATTGCCCCAGGCTCCAGTATGTGGGCTCTGAGCAGCTACTCTCCTGTTTCTGCTGCAGCTGGTCATCAGCTCAACTCCCTCTCTGGCTGCCTGCTGCATTGCACAGAAAGGAGGGAGTAGTTCAGACTGCTCCATAGCCTCCTGTGCTGCTGGATTACATCTATACTGCAGCTGGGGGTGAGCCTCACAGCCCAGGTAGACAGACTTGTGTTAGTGGGGCTTGTGCTAGCTTGCAAAAAGAAAAAAAAATAGCTATGAGGATGTTGTGGCTTGGGCTAGCCACATAAACTTCAGCTTACCCTGCCCTCTGGATCTGTGCTTGGGTGGTTACCCCGAACCCCCTTCAGTGCTGCTGTGTCTGCACAGCTATTGTTAATGTGCTAGCTCGAGCTCCGTTAGCACAAGTTGGTCTGTCTGGATTTGGAGGCTTGCTGCCAGATGCACTGGAGTCTCAGGGGAGCGGGATAGGAATGATCTGGCCCTGCTTGAGCCCAGGGGACTGCATAGAAAAGGATGGGTACCCTCTATCACCACCATCAAGCACAGTTCAGCAGATGTGGAAAACAGGAGAAGATGAGAACCAATAACTGGTTATGGCCCTAGAACTGGCTGGAAAATGGAAATCCTTTCCTACAAAAGAAATGTTTCTGGATGTTTTCCTGTCTCAACTTGGGACAAAAAGTCAAAAAGCACCAACTTTTTTTATGGGAAGAGATTTCCAGAAAAAAATCCATAACAGAACAAAAATGGAATTTTTTAGGTTGTTGGCTGCCTGTTGGATGGGTGAGCTGTCTAGTTCCCTGGCTGGCCACTATTCCATGCTGCCTGGGAAGGTAGCTAGCCAGGCAATTTGGCAATCCAGGAATCAGCTGCCTGGGGCACTGGTTAGCCAGGCAGTGAACAAGCACTGTGAGCCTCATAGCCTGGAGACTCCCAGGTCCTCTGTAGTCTGCTGGAGAGCCTAGAAGCCATGAGAAGCCTGGTAAGGGACCTGAAGGTGGTTTCTCCTCCCCCAGTACTACCTGGGTGGTGCTACTAGAGCAGGCCAGATAATCTGCCCCACAGCACTGATTGATTGTGGCCACTTGGTTTCTCCTGCCCTCCAGCTGAAAATGTCTAGATAACCTGCTGCTTTCTAGGGTTATACTTTTTGGATTTAAATTGACTGAATTAATAGTTGCTTGAAAGAGTTTGATAAGTAACACTTTGTTTCTGCCATTGTTCTCTGTCATCATTAGATATAAGATGACATAGGTGATTTGATTTTAAATGGCTGATCTGGAGTTCGAAAAGTGAAAATCTTGTTTGGCAATTTACCCAAAACAAAAAGAAAGATAGGGAACATGATTTTGTTTTGTGTTACACCAGCATAAATCAGGAGGAATTCTGTCAGAGTTAGTGGAAGGGCACCAGTATAAAACTGTTGTGAGATCAGAATAAGCACAGGATATTCATCTACTTGTAATGCTACTGAAAGGATTTGGGAAACTGGCTTGAATTGCCCTTCACAGTGAGCATCTGTACAGTATATATGCTCACCAGTTCATGTACTTGCTGCTTCTCTTCAGCTCTCTTCTCACCCTTTATCTTTCATGGAGGAGAGTAGACACTAAATTGAGATAGATTATCACTATCAAAATCACGCAGGTCATGTCCGAAAGACATTGGTACCTTTTTTACACATGCCCTGTGAATGTAAATGTAGTTCACAATTTTTAGATTGAAGTTTGTGATTGTACTATCTCTCTCTTTGACCTTGATAGGGCGAAGAGGGGGGGACACACCACCACACCAAAAAGCACCACAATTTCTTTTCATCCAATCTGGACAATTCTATCAGGCTTTGTGGCAATACCAACAGAATGAGATCAATTTATGATATTTTCCCATCAACATTGCTTGTCCTTGTCAGTCATGACCATATTCCCCTCATATTTCTTTTCTGTCTTGTGTAAAGTGGTGGTTATTGTTATAAATTTACTTGTTGTTATTACTTTAAAATACAAAATTCTAGGACAGAAGATTATTTAGATTTACAAGTGTCAGTTTCATTCTAACTTGGAGATCTGAGGCCAATTAATTGCTTTCACTTACTTTGTACCTCTAAACATGTTCGGTATTTCTTGGAGGAGCACCAGCAAGTTATTGAATAAGTTGAATTTACACAGCATTCAGTCACGATGTTATACATCTTGAGTGGCTCTTAAAGAATAAAGAACAAGAGAACTTGTGGCACCTTAGAGACTAACAAATTTATTAGAGCATAAGCTTTCGTGGACTGCAGCCCACTTCTTCGGATGCATATAGAGTGGAACATATATTGAGGAGATATATATACACACACAGAGAGAGCATGAACAGGTGGGAGTTGTCTTACCAACTCTGAGAGGCCAATTAAGTAAGAGAAAAAAACTTTTGAAGTGATAATCAAGATAGCCTAGTACAGACAGTTTGATAAGAAGTGTGAGAATACTTAAAAGGGGAGATAGATTCAATGTTTGTAATGGCTCAGCCATTCCCAGTCCTTATTCAATCCTGAGTTGATTGTATCAACAATCAAGGCTCAGCCATTCCCAGTCCTTATTCAATCCTGAGTTGATTGTATCAACAATCAACTCAGGATTGAATAAGGACTGGGAATGGCTGAGCCATTACAAACATTGAATCTATCTCCCCTTTTAAGTATTCTCACACTTCTTATCAAACTGTCTGTACTAGGCTATCTTGATTATCACTTCAAAAGTTTTTTTTCTCTTACTTAATTGGCCTCTCAGAGTTGGTAAGACAACTCCCACCTGTTCATGCTCTGTGTGTGTGTGTGTATATATATATCTCCTCAATATATGTTCCACTCTATATGCATCCGAAGAAGTGGGCTGCAGTCCACGAAAGCTTATGCACTAATAAATTTGTTAGTCTCTAAGGTGCCACAAGTACTCTTAGTCTGTATCTGCAAAAAGAACAACACGGCTGCTACTCTGAAACCTGTCTTAAAGAATAGATTAGTACAAGCTATCCACTTACTTACCTTTGTATTGCTATTAATTAATGTTTTCTCATTTGTTACATTGAAAATTTCTGTCCAGTGTTATGGCTCCAATTATATTACACATAATAATCAACCTTGCTAATAGAATAACCTTAGATGACCCCAGTAAGGTTGGATAACTTCCAAATGTGGGTGTACATGTATTTTGATAACACATGTTTTCCTTAGTAATGTCATGTTTATTTCAATCACCTCTAGAAAAGTGCTGGGAATGCTTATTGTTAGGTTTTGAATGCATTATGGCATTCTTTGAAGAACCATCTCTATCAATGCACAGTGGCTGTTATTATTACTAGGGTGAATGCAGATAGATGCAACTACTATGTATGGAAATTCTTTCTTGTGACAGAAACATATTTTTAAAAGGAGCTACTAAGTGGTGGTGACCTGTTTTGACACAGTGGAGAATTTGAAATCTGAGCCTTTTCTTCTTTAATTCATTCAGGGCTAAATTCATCCCTGGTGTAACTCCAGTGGGTTTATACCCGTGGGTGGATTGTAGCTAAATATGTAAAAAGAAAGCAGAGAGCTTGTTTCTGTAAGATAGAAAACCAAACCAAACAACACACAAAGAAACAAACCGTCCCTGTATAATAAAAAGTACAAGTAAGCCATGTGCCTATTTAAACTAATTTATGGCTAGGGCCCTATCAAATCCACGGTCCATTTTGGTCAATTCCATGGTCATAGGATTTTTAAAATAATAAATTTCATGATTTTAGCTATTTAAATCTGAAATGTCACTGTGTTGTAATTGCAGGGATCCTGACCGAAAAAGGAGTTGGGGGGGGGAGTTTGCAAGTTATTGTGTGTGTGTGTGTGTGTGGGGGGGGGGGTTGCAGTACTGCTACCCTTACTTCTGTGCTGCTGTTGGTGGCAGCACTGCCTTCAGAGCTGGGCAGCTGGAGAGTGGCGGCTGCTGACCGGGAGCCCAGCTCTGAAGGCAGAGACATCGCCAGCAGCAGTGCAGAAGTAAGGGTGGCATGGTATGATGTTGCCACCCTTACTTCTGTGCTGCTGCCTGCAGAGCTGAGCCCTCAATCAGCAGCCGCCACTCTCTGGCCACCCAGCTCTGCAGGCACCAGTGCAGAAATAAGGGTGGCATGATATGGTATTGCCACCCTTACTTCTGTGCTGCTGCTGCTGGCGGGGTACTGGCCTCAGAGCTGGGCTCCCAGCCAGCAGTCGCTGCTCTCCAGCTGTCCAACTCTGAAGGCAGTGGATATGTAAGGGTGGCAATACCGTGACCCCCTCCCCCCCCCCTAAAATAACCTTGTGACTGCCCCCCCCAGCAACTTCTTTTTGGGTCAGGGCCACCAATTTGAGAAACACTGATATTCCCCCGGGGAAATCTGTGTAGTATACAGTAAAGGCACACAAAAGACCAGATATCACGGTCCGTGATACATTTTTCATGGCCCGGAATTTGATAGGGCCCTATAAATGGCCATATTCTAATATCTTTACTTGGTTCTAGCTGGTAATTTGAGCTTCCCTTCATAGATGCCTTGGTGAAGCCAGAAATGAAGAGGATTATGGGGAGCCAAGCAATTAGACTCTAGATTTAATTAAAAGATTTAAAAACCCTCTGTAAGTTAGACAATAAGAATTGGGGGGAAAGGCAGCACAGTAAATATTTGGCTTATGCTTCAAACATGCTATGTGTGAGTATATGTATGACAAGCACACATTATTTCTTACTGCTATTCTCAGAAAGGAATAAATTTCTCATTAAAACAAATAGCTGTACTCTAATTCATCTCCCATGTATGGCAATGGAAAAGTACAGGGCAGTGAAGGAAAAACTGTAAAGTTCAGCAATATGGCTCTGTGCCTTCAAGCCAATGTCATATGTAGGTAGCATTTGAAAATTATAGGGCAGGCTTATTAATAGGACATAAAGTGACCACCGCTTTTTTTGTTTTGTTCGTAGCACAATAATATCACTAAGATCATTATACTGTTGTTGGAGCTTAAAAATGGAAGCTTTTAGGTCCCTGCTAGGTGCATGCATTCCCTAGAGTGCTGCTCTTGTTTCTATGCTTAGACTACATTCACTCAGTTGGATTCCAGCTATGTGCCAAAGCAAGAAGATGAATTAGGCTTTCACTGCTTTGACTTTTCAAGTAGCCATGAGGGATGGGGAGGAAAGGAATATTTAAAGTGTAAAAGAATCACAAGGAAATCATTTCTGATGATCACTTTTCTGAGCAAATGCTTACCAATTGAAAATTACTTGAGAATATGATGAGGAGTCCGGTGGCACCTTAAAGACTAACAGATTTATTTAGGCTTAAGCTTTTTTGGTTAAAAAACCTACTTCTTCAGATGCATGGAGTTTTACCCACAAAATCTTATGCCCAAATAAAACTGTTAGTCTTTAAGGTGCCACCGGACTCCTCGTTGTTTTTGTGGATACAGACTAACACAGCTACCCTCTAATACTTGAGAATATAGTTTACATGTAATCAATATTAGTCAAAAATGTTTTTTTCCAGTACAAAAACTTGTAGAAGACAAGTGTGCAGGGTACAGGAATGGAGTTATCATATGTTACTGGCCTTAAATGTTGAGGACTTCTTTCATCCATGTGGATCCCAAAGTGTTTATAAATTTTGCTAAATGATATAAACACTTTGTCCATCAGTCTAGTCTAATCATTTTCCCCGCTACCAAAATTGAGAGAATTATTGAGTGTAACATAGCAGCTGGTAACAAGTACACAGAAACACTATGCAAGAGTTTAGGACAGAAAGTAACAATATTATATCCAACCACACCTTCACATTGTAGTTAGATGAGCACATAAGGATAGTTAATGACCTCCTCTTGCAAAAATTTTTATGGGATTCTTACATGCGCCAAGTATAATAACTGGGCATCTAGTGTAGTAGTCAAGATGACTTCTGTTTTAAATCACACCTAAAAGACAGCTTCTTCACTAGCACAGTGCCCACAACAGCAATTATTCAGTTACATCTGGTACTGATATTATAACTTCTATAGCATTATCAATACTAATTCCTGGAGCAGTTGGGTTTTCCGTAGAGAAAAACACTTCTGATCAAACACTGATCAGGCCCAGTATGTTTACCTTCTGAGAGTTAACAAAATCACTTCTTGAAATGACATTGCTGCACTGTTTCAAGCTGTAAATGTTGGGAGATTTCTTTATGATGGGTTGTGCACCACTGCAATGCACTGCTGTTCTCCCACAGTGGCTAGCCACATACATTTATATTGGGATTGTGAGGCAGGTTCCCCAAAACAAAGTGAGTCAGAGGCGCTATTTATGGGTGGTTTGGGCAAACTTTTTGGCCTCAGGGTCACATCTGGGTGGGGAAATTGCATGCAGGGCCATGAATGTAGGGCTGGGGCAGGAGGTTGAGGTGTGTGAGTGAGTGCGGTGTGCAGGAAGGGGCTCAGGGCAGGGGGTTGGGGCACTGGTGGGGTGCGGGGTGCATGAGGGGGCTCGGGCCAGGGGGTTGGGGTGCAGGAGGGGGTGCGGAGTGAGGCAGGGGCTCACGGCAGGGGTTTGGGGCACAGGATGGGTACGGGGTATATAAAGGGGCTGACAGCAGGGTATTGGGATGCAGGAGGGGTACGACAGGGGGTCGGGGTGCGGGGTGCAGGAGGGTTTTGGGGTGTGGGCTCCGGCCCAGCGCTGCTTACCTGGAGTAGCTCCGGGGTGGCAGCGGTGTGCAGCGGGGCTAAGGCAGGCTCCCTGCCTGCCCTGGCCCCGTGCCGTGCCGTGCCGCTGCTGGAAGCACCATGTCCCTGTGGTCCCTGGGGGAGGGGGAGCAGAAGCTCCGTTTCCGGCCAATGGGAGCTGTAGGGGCGGTGCCTGGAGGCGAGGGCAGTGCACAGAGCCCTCTGCGCCCCCCCCCCCCCCCCAGGGGCCGCAGGGACGTGGTGCTGGTCGCTTCCAGCAGCAGTGCGGGGCCCGCGGCACCATGGGGGTGGCAATCTCGCAGGCCAGATCCAAAGCCCTGAAAAGCCGGATCCCGCCCGTGGGCTGTAGTTTGCCCACCCCTGATTTATGGTAAACAAAAAGATAATAGCTTTTGTTGGTTAGAAATATACAGAAGGGGAGTTACAATGCTTAGCTCCCTGAGGCGGGGGGTGAGGAATTTAAAGACTAATAGTGTTGCCAATAGCACTACCTCCCCTTAATTATACAACCTGAAAAAATACCCTTACCATAATTTGTGTGGCAATAAGTTGCTTCTAGTTCCCCTAGTGGCTCATTATAATATCAATGGAAAAACAGACCATAACTCTTAGATCTCTCCTACCATTTCAAGAAGCAATAACAAGAGTAAAAGTAATAAAGACAATATTAATAACTTCTTTCAGTGTAAGGTTGTTGGGTTTTTTAAAAAATGTATACTGTTTATTTTCTTTTCTCCCCCAAAGATATCCTTAGCCTGGTACTAATCAAAACAGATTTATTCCAACTGTGATATTAAACCCAGAAGGGGAGAACAGTTTATTTTTTTAAAAGCATCTACAGTTATACTCATTTCCCTTCTTCCTTTCATCTTTCGGTGATGATGATGTTAGTTAGTATAATTGGTCTTGTGTGTTTCAAGGAAGAACAAAACCAGACTCTGAGTGCCTATTTCTTCTCAACAAGCAGGTTCCACCATGACTCACCCTGCTCAACGTTCTCAGCAAAAGGGACAAATGAAATATTCCAGGAGCAATTTGCATGTGTTCACTGTAAAAAGCTACAGTAGATGAATGTGAACTCCTGTTATATTTTGACTCTTGAAAAAGTGCAGTCCAGGTGTTTCAAAATTTCCTCTTGTCCTGCAGGAATAGGAGGGGTTTTGTTTTGTTTTTGTTGTACCAGGCACACTTTGTTATTCAGTGGAATCCACTACAGAATTGCTGGAATTATAAAGCTGCAGGACTATCAGTGCACTGTAGAGGGAACCGCACATATCTCATTTTAACACAGAAAGGATTTTTTTTTCTATTTTATATGTTATTCTGGAGGCCAACCTTGGTGCTCCAGCTCCACATATGATTTCTCATGATAGTCTTCAAAGGCAATCAACTTGACATCTCCCATGTTTTCAAAGTGTCATTAAAATGAGGATCTTAAACTTTGTGCCCAACTTGCTGCCACTTCATGATTTTTCTTCAGTTTGCACTTTTTCATACATGTTTAATATTCTTTTCTCTCTTTCTGGTGATTACCTGGGTTGATCTAGCCAGGAAGAGAGCTTCAATACTTCCCTTCACCTAACAGCCACTGTGGTTATCCCCACTTGATGCTTTCACGCAGGAGAGGGGTCACGGCATGGCTTACGGTACCTGCTCTTATCTGTGATAGAGTGACAGATCAGGCAGGGAAGCTCATAGTCCTGCTACACCCCCACTGCTAACTCATAGACTCTGCCTTCCCATTCAGCTCTCCCCCAATTCTGTGGAGAGCCTGGGGAGAGACTAGAAAACCAGTGTCACCTTGCTACACATTGTTCACCTTTCGTAGCTTCATGCTGTGGTGATCGTGATGGTTGGATTTCATTTGTCCTAGAACAATGTGGGGAACCACGAAGAGGAGACACCATCCCAACCTTTATCCTTCAGCCTCTTCCAGGAGTCCTAGGGAGGTGAATAGACACCTTTCTGGCTGTTCCTATGTACATATGATTTCCTCTAAGTTGGCACAACTGTGATGTCACCATGCCGATATGTAAGATTAAGTGAATTTCACTATCAACACAGAAATGAAACTGACTGGACACTAGCTACTTAGATTGTATAAGCTCTTTGGAGGAGGAACATCTTTTTAATTTTACATGTGTCCTGATCCCTAATAGAGGCCTCCATGTGCTGCTGCAATACAAATAAATATCTAATGCAAAAACAAGACTGAAAAATAGAGAGACCACATTTTATTTAACCACTTGCAATTTCTGTATGTAAGGTTACATGTCAAAATAGTAGGTAAGAGACTTTCATACATAAATGAAGAAAGATCTAGAGAAAAAGGTTTTGGTTAAGGCACTGAAATGGAACTTAGGAAAGCATGGGTCTAGGCCGAGTTCCACAACAGACTTCCTCTATGACCTTGGGCAGATCACTTAATGACTGTGCCTCCATTTCCCAGCTATGAAATGGAGATAATACTCTCTTTCTCCCACCCTTTTATTGTCTTGTCTTTTAAGATTGTAAATTTTTGAGAACAGGTACTGTCTCTTAATACATCTATGTACAACATAATGAGGCCCTAATCTCAGCTGTGGCCTCCCTGGCACTACCACAATATTAATAATAAAATAACATTTTGAAATTGATAGTGGTCCTTTAAAATCCTTTCCTCATTTTGTTTTGTGGGGTTATCAGAAATGATTTGAAAAATGTCACAAGCTTTGTACTCAGCATTGCCAAGCTCATGATTTTTGATCTCTTGAGTCAGACCTTAAATGCAATGCACTACTGTATCATTGATAATAACATATGTAATTATTAATATTATTAGTGCAATACTGTTAACAAACATGTACATTTTAATGTTATTAATTAATTAATAATGTTATATCTGAATAAAATAGTGGGGGGTTTGGTCTGTCTTTAGATTTTTGAGCTCTCCCTGAGGGGGGGTATGTGTGAGAGAGAAAGATTTTTGGCCCCATGCTTCAGGTGCTCTCACCCCACATCTCTCTATCCACTGCCCAGAAATTATTTTTGTCCCCAACTTTCAAATCAGTTCTGCCCCCACCCTCTCCCAGCCCTCCTTTCCATCAGTTCACCCCCCTTTCTCAGCCACACTTCTGCTCCTCCTGATGTTCTTCACCCCTCTCTTCCAGTCTTTTGGGTTGGGGGCTGCAGTGGGGTCACCTCTCCCCCTTCCAGGTTGGGGGGGAGGGGCAGCTCCAGGAATTCTTTGCCTCCTCCCCTTTCTGAAGACAGGTGGTGCAGGGGAAAGAGGATGGGGGAGGAGCAGAAGAGTATTGCTCTCAGGAAGGGAGAGGAGCCGCTGTTTCTACGCTCACTACTCTCCCTCCCCTCCCATGAACATGGCTTTGGGATGCTAAATTGAGGGGGAGGGGAAACTGCTTTTCCCATAGCAGCTGTGATTGGTTGATCTACCCCAGGAGGCAGGCAAATGGGACAGGCATCCGGGCCTCAAATTTGTTACACGGTGGAGCTTCTCTCTTCATCCCCAGACTGGGCTCTAGCCACAGCTAAAATCCCATCACTGCGAAAAAACCATGAGAGTAGGCAACACTCTTGTTAGAAAACTGTCATCATTTCCCTAAGTTTTGACAAGGTTTACAGACTGCATGGAGAACTGAAAATGGAACAATTGTAGGTGTAAGATTGTAAGGAATATATGCTTCAATGTGGTGACATCTCTAATGTATCGTAAGTGAGGAGTGATTAAGAGTCTTACCTGCATCTCTTTTTAAATGTTAATTAAATTAACACCATATGATATTTTGTAATGGAGTTACTAGAAACTGAATTTGCTTCATACTAGGTTAGTAAATATGTGACTCACATATGAATGCTAGTAAGAGTCAACTGAACTTTATTTGTTGACTCCAGTCATCTGACATGGGTCTGGGTTACTAGCCCTGCCACGTGACAGGAGAATAATACAGTAGGCCTAGCCTACCCATCCAAACAGATATATTACAGCTGCCATCACTGCCTCCACAGGGGAGAGGGACAGTTGTTGTCACCACTGAAGCTCCCATGCAGAGGAGGTATCTGCTGCTGTTCTGTCAGAGATTACACAACCCTATCCTGCTGCCCCTTCCACTCCACCACCATTTCAAGTAGAGAGCTGGGTCATAATTTGGGGGCAAGGCCAGAGGTGTCTTGAGGGGGCGGGTATGGGAGTGTTGCCTTTATGTGACCCTGAATGGGTCTAACTTACAGTGAAGTTGATTGAGAAGGGGATTCTACTTTCGTATGATGGGCAAACTACAGAGTTTGATGTTTTGGATTTGGCTTGAATTTGGCTGAGATGTACACCCTGAAGCTTGAGTGCTAATTGGAATGTCATCTGATGTATCCTAGACTTTTCCATAGGAAAATTTGACATCTCATAATCAGGGTCTCCTCCACATGTGACTTCTGCTTCCTGTCAGGCTGGAAATTTGTTCTTTTTCATACTGCACTATTTTGATTCTTGGGTTTCCAGTTGGTAACTGGAGGTGACATAGGATGGGGAGTAAATTAGGGAGGCAATTAATAAAGAAAAGTTAACTCAATACTCTGGAATGTTTAGGATTGCTCTTAAAAATGGCCAAAGGTGAGGGTGATGGATCTGATTTCTTTTTTCGTTACGCTGATAAACCCATCTGATCATTTTTTCCTGGTCAGATTTGAACTTTACACACTAACAGAAAATATTTGTGGCTAGATTTTGCACTCACACATTGTTATTAGCTTGTAGCAGGTAGGGGTTAAATGGAGTCCCCTGTCAGAAGGGAAAAAAAGGAACTTCCATCCCTATCTGCATTTCTTTCAGAAGAGAAGTCTCTGTGTCAATAGTATTTCCAAACAGATGTACCGATATCATTTATGCTACTCTTAACTCCAGCTCTGGGCAAGAGTTAAAAATCTCTCCCATTTTGCTAATGTATGATTTGTCATCGTCTTTTTTTTTTTTTTCCCAGCATTGCAGAAGCAGTAAGATTGGCTTGGCAGATTGAGTGAGAGAAGGGAAGCACACAGCTACCATTGGGCAGTAAGTGCCAGTTTTAAGTGTTATTTTCTTAGCCAACCAGCAATGCGTATGGCTTCTGGTTTTGAAGTGAATGGAGATGAGCAGGACGTTCAGAGTGATTGATTTGAAATGTGTTTAGATCTGCTGCTCAGCACTGGGAGTGCTACTGTCATTTCAATCACTTTGTAACACGCACACGTGTACAATCCAAACGGCTTCTAAACTGAAGTGCTCAGAAAAATGTCAAGATAGCAATTTGGCGGTAATCAGGGACCTGGACATAAGCACTGTACAGAAATATACAGTAAATTATTGATGTGCTACAAATTGAAAAGTGCATTAAGCAGCATTCGGGTAAACTGGTTCAGATACCAAGAAGTTTTAAATAGAGAATATTCAAAAATATTCAAAATCCCTCTAAAATTAGAGGGAGCAGTGCAGGCATGCGCACACAAATCTATGCCCTCAGAAGCTAGGAATGAAGCCATATCTGTCAGTTCTGTATGCATGCTACTAAAATGCCACTCTGTTTTATATTTCAAATGACTGTCAGCTTTGTTTGCCGTGTGCTTTGCTGCTAATTTACACTGTTTTGGGAATAATGCCAGCTTAAGTTTCCATTGCAAAATATAGATGGCTTCTATTTTTCCCCTTGAGAAAATATCTCTGCAGCGGAATACAACCTATAATAATAAACCTTAAAGGGCTTGATGGACTAAATTTGCAAACAGCGCATAATACGCTAAATTTGAGGGCTGATGGTGTACGAACATTTAGAATCATTTGCAGGTGCATTAAGCCCATGAGCTGCTTTCTGAAAATAATGCAGAGATTTTGCATGTGTGACTTTTCATGCCGCAATTATCAACTTCTTAAAGCACTCAACTCCCATGAATCAGTATAAGGGTGTCACTTGTGCACTAACTAGAGTTAAAAATTTGAGAGCTATTCAGGTAGAACTGTCTGGAAATTCAGTCGGGTGCTCTAGGTCTCAACATGCTGCTTCAAGTAATTAGGGGCTGGATTGTGCCTTTCACTTATGCAGAAGTGCAGATGAATAGGAGGGAATAAGGTCTCCCCTACCACCATCTGTGTGACTCATGTAAGAGACAGCCAGATTTGCAGTTCCTGCACTCCTGAGAGCACAGGATCTTTACCTCAGCTACTCCCCCTAGGAGCAACTGAGCGGAGGGGTTGGGGAGGGGGAGCAAGGGTTCCACCATGTCCATGTTCCATCTGGTCACGCTGTGAGAGAGTATAGTATTCCCATTATGTGGATGGAATAACTGACTCTCCTCCCTCCTCCCTCTCCCGCCCAACACACCACAACTCAGAGACCCACAATGCCTCTAGTGCTCTCCACCCCATCCAGGGTATGGTGCATCTCCACCCCACACCTTGCTATGGAGACTATGCTAAAAGCTCAAGCTAGCACTAACTAAATAAATCGTTAATACTAGCTTAATATAGTAATGGGAAGAAAGAAAGGAAGACAGAGATAGTGGCTACATCAGATGAATTACTAGGTGACATGGGGTGGTAGAAAAGATCGAATTTGCTTGAATAAATATGGGAACCATCCATATACCAACAGGATAATCTGGCAACCCATCTCCTACAATCAATAAAAAGGTGCCAATCATATGTTTGACATGAAATTTATCTGAAAAGGGATCACTTTGAAGGTATGGCTGCATTATTTCCTCAAAAATCAGCACCGGTGTTATGAATTAGAGAGGAGCATCCATAGAAATGTAAGAACAAGAGAAGTGATGATAAAACTTGTAATTAAGTGGGGGCGAAGAAGGACCAAGAAGGTGTGACCTGCAGCTCTTTGTTTGGGAGAATGTCTAGAGAAACTGGAGGCTCATGGGCTTATTAGTGGGAAATAGCCTCATTCTTATGTCACTGGCACAAACCTAGCCTAGTCCAATAGGGACCAAAAATTATTTCCACCCCGTGATTTTTTCGCACAGTGTGTGTAATGTGCAAGATAAAGGTATCCACGTTAGAAAAAACAAACAAAAGAACCCCACAGCTGGTACTCATTGTCACTCTTGTTTACAGTTTTAGCAGAGGAGCTGAAGACTGAAATCCTCTAATTCACAGGATATGTCAGCCCTGCAAAATGTAGGTTGGGATTGGATAGGCAGTGTGTGGAAAGCTTGCCCTACCACTGGCTGTGCTGTTCTTTTCCTGGTCACACATGGAGGATTTTAGACTGCAAGGCTGTCAATCCTGTGTCCTTCACAAGTAGAACAAAAATGAGGGGAAAAATAAAAACATCTGCCTAGTGCTCTGCATATTTACCCAGAGAGGGAGTATGTTGCCATTATTAATATACTGCCATTATTTTGTTTATCGCTCAAAAAGTAATTGGTGAGCAAATGTGAGCAGTGTACGTTGTGTACTTAACACCTACCACCACCCTTTATAGAATTTATATTATATGACTAGTCATCATTCACAGTTAAATAGTACATAAGCCATTATTTATTAAGATGTTTCCTACTCTGTCTGTTCAATGGGCCATAAAATACAGTTGATGAAACAATAATATTTTATTCTATTTTCTCCAAATAAAATGAAGATTGGTGCCCTAATGAAACATGTTCCCAAGAATCATCCTTATCCTACCAGGCATGTGTAGACAACTGCCCACTTCTGATGGACTTTGTTAGTGATGGTTATAGGGGTAAGAACTGGAAGACATTTCAAATCAACCCAAGATAGTTTTCAACAAATGTCAATGGTGTACAGTTCAAACATTCAGCGAGGAAAAGAGTATACACATTTAAATATGTATGATCTTAAAGTAGATGATAGAATACAGAGATTCCAAAGCAAGTTGGGCCAGATCCTCAGCACGAGGGGGAAACTTCCTGCTGCTCCAGTGATGCAGAGCTGCCCTAAAGCCATTTTAGCCAACTTCTGGAGGATTTCTCTAGTGCAGGGGAATCCCCAGGTAGAACAGATTTGCTGTGCCAGCTCCTACTCCAGCCTCTATCCCTGAAGCCAGCACTGGGGGCAGTAGTGGGGAAAAAACAGTGCCCCTGCTATCCCTGGCTGTCAAAATAGCCCCTTACAACCTTCAGGAAACTTTCTCAATGAGTTTAGCCTGGAATGTAGCAGCCCCAAACAGCAGGGTTGCAAAGGCAGTTTACAGCCATCTTTACACCCCATCTCTTCCCCTTATCTCCTCAGCTGCCTCAAAGGATTGAGGCCATGAGCTTGATATTATGGCAGGGGTGGCCAACCTGAGCCTGAAGAGGAGCCAAAATTTAGCAATGTACATTGCCAAAGAACCACAGTAATACCTCAGCAGTGCCCCATCATCTCCCCTCCCAGAGCCTCCTGCCAACTGGCAGCCCCGCCAATCAGCACCATCCCTTCCCTCCCCATATCTCCTGATCAGCTAGTTTGTGGCGTGCAGGAGGCTCTGGGGGTGGGGAAGCGAGGGCATGGCAGGCTCAGGAGAGGGGGTGGGAAGGGGTGGAATGGGGGTAGGGCCTGTGGCAAAGCCAGGGGTTGAGCAGTGAGCACCGCCTGTCACACTAGAAAGTTGGCGCCTGTAAATCTAGCCCCAGAGTCATTGCCTATACAAGGAGTATATTTACTTCTGAAAAGCCGCATGTGTCTCCAGAGCCACAGGTTGGCCACCCCTGTATTATGGTATGTTGTTTGCATATTAGCACCTGTGGTCACATTTCACAAACCGCATAGCACAGTAGCTCGTTGGGGGTAACTGTACTGCCATCAATGGTTCTAAGTTTTGCCAGGAAAAGTGAAGCAAAATTAATACCCCATTCTGTAAACATTTTATTTTATTTATCGGTAAAATCTCTGTTTGTACTCGTGTCTTGCACAATGGAGTCCTGGTCCATGACTAGGGTTCTTAGGTGCTTCAGTAATATGTAAAAAAGAATCTATATATTTTTACCAACAGTGGCAAATAATCAGAGAGGAAATACTAAAATGCAGGGATAGAAAGCTGTAAATAAAGATGTCTGATCCACAGTTTTCCTGACTGGGTGAGGAATAGCAGCATCATGTTGAAGATGAGATTGTAGGATTTGTGGGTTGAATATTTGTTGGCTGTTTTCATCAGGAATCAGTATCATGTAAAAGTTCAGAGACCCCTTTCAATCTAATATTCTTTTTCCTCATTTTGTTGTTCAGCAGGGGCCAGATTGTGCAATCTATGCCCGTTGGTGAGCAGGTACTCACATAGGTAGTCCCACTAAAAGCAAGGGGCTAAAATTTGGCCCCATAGAAATCAGTGGCAAAGCTCCCATTGATGTCAGTGGAGCCAGCATTTCATCCAAGGAGTTTACAAGGACCCAATTCTACCACCTGTACTCCCTTTGGGACTATTTGTGATGGAATAAGGAACTACGACACAGATGTGATGCTGGCAGAATCAGGCCCTAAATTATTTGAGGATTTGATTTTCTTCAAAAATGATCACAGCAGCACTATGATCATCTACTGTAACTTTCTAGTCAGATATCTTTCCTTCTGGGCTTGTAAATTGTAAAGCCAACATTTGAAACCTACAATCTGTAGCCAGCACTCTTTCTTCTAAAGAGTCAAGTCTTTAGGTCATTAACTCTCAGGTTTTGGAAATCATATCAGAGAGTCTTTTAAAGCTCAAGTCTGAGTCAGGGCTCAGGGTTGAGAAAACATCTGCTTTTAATGTTGCTGCTGGTCTGGTTTGGGGTGAAAATGGAAAAGTTTGTTTTTTGTAAACATCCTAATCATTCTGACCCTTTGGCACATCATAATAAATCACCGGAAATAAATGTGTCTGTGGGGCTAATGTGTCAATAAGAGGACTAAAAATAAAATGGGAGTCAGATTTCAAGGATATCTCCAGGCTAACAATCTTAAATCCAAAGCAATGAGAGCAGAGTGATCAGCAAGTGAGAAGGTCCAACGAGAGAAGAGAAAGCAAAGGATCACCTCATGCCAGGTATTAAACTGACAGACTGTCCCCTAGTCTATACATCTACAGAAGGAAGAAAATATTAAAAGGAGAAGAAAGCAGCAGGACTAAACCTCCTTAAACAGTCAAGGGTAGTGCCAAGCTATTTCTTGGAGCGAGCAGAAAAGGACAAACTCAGCTTAGATTATCAGATTTCTCAGTCTTTAAAGCTCTCCGTATTCATCCCATGCTCTCAGAAGAGCAACCAAGAAAACAGAATGGTTTCCAGAAGCAAAGAATAACAAAAGGCTGCTGAAATATGTGCAGTTAGGCAGTGATAGCAGAGAGCTGATGTATAAAAATCTACTCCCTTTACTTCCCACATGTATGTGGCCTCTACTTCCCTTCCCTCGCCCCCATTACTTTTTCCGGATGTTCACTCCTGGGTTTTTTAATGATTCTTGAACATTGAGTAGGATGATGATAAATGTTCTTTCTTTTCACTTACAGGAAATAGGTTAAGATCCAGCAGATACATAGGTTATACTTCAAGTTAGCTTCTGCATATAAAAAGTGTCTAGTAGCTTCTTTCAAATATTAAAAGAAATGTTCTCAGGCATACAACAAGTGATCTCATATATGGCTCCTAAAATGTCCTTCAACTCACACTTGAAAGCTTTATACGTATCAAATTCTGTGTCCAATTTTATAAAGAGCATTTCAAAAGAAAGTTTTATACTGTTTGGTTTGGTACTAGGGTGCTACTAATACAGTGTGAATGAGGAAAAAAAAGTTTTGAAAATGAATGCTATAAATGCCCTTAACGCTTCTCAGTATATATCAATCTGGAATGCCATCAGTCTACAGTTGACATGCTCCTCCTGCTTCCCCGTTCAAAAAACAAGGCTCTGATCCTGCAAATGCTTAGGTGTATGCTTAACTTTGAGCATATCAGTAGTCCCATTGAAGTCAATGAGCTTAAAGTTATGGTTTTAAAATTAAGGAAGTCCTAAATTAATGCAGAGTCAGGGCCTAATTTATTATGCCATTAGCTCTATTTTCCTATAACTTTTTTGAGGATTTCCTGGTTAAATTATTTGCATTGTTATTACTATTGGGCTAAATCCTGAGGTCTCTACTCCCATTTTTACTCATAGGAATTTGCCTGGGTAACAGCTAACATTGGGATTTTCACATGAGTTTAAAAGTTTGTCTGCACTTTGAGTCGGAGATGCTAATTCCAGCTGGAGGAGACATATGTGTGTACTAGCTCTGATCAAGCTGATTTTCTAACAATAAAGTGTAGCCATGGTGGGACATGAATGACTGGAAGGGCTAGCTGCCCCGAGTACATGCCCATCTGAGACCATAGGTGTGTTCTCCAAGTGTCTATCCCCTCACGCCTCTCATGCTACAGCAGTTTCATTTCAGTTTTAACACACTAGTTTGATCAGAGCTAGCGTGGGTATGTCTCCTTGAGCTAGAATTTACTCCTCCAGCTCCAAGCGTAGATGTACACTAAAGGAGTTAGGCACCTAAATTCCACTTCCTTCCATTCAATGGGATTTGGGTGCCTATGAAATCCTATGTAAATCCCAACCTGAGTGAAAATAGAGTAGAGACCACAGAATTCAGACCAAACCCATTAAGATATAATTGATTTGTTTTTAAAGATTTCTTGCTGCTTCTTTTTTTTTGAAGTTGTTTATATAATAAAACACAATTATTCAAGGAAGTAAGATGCTGTTGCTGTCATCTGGCAAAAAAAAAAATAGAAGAGTGTTTAAAATTTTATTTTTAATCAGTCTGTTTGGGCCTAAATACTGAAATGTCTTGCCGCCTCACAAAACACTGGGTACGAAAGAAAACAAAATCCCATGTTTAACGACTAACATATTTCTTACTGGGGTGAAGAGATGAATGAGAATCAAGATGACTTTAGATTGGGAGATTGTAGACTTGAATATTAATCAAAGTGTTTGTTTATTTGTTAGTATTGATTTGTTAAACTGAGTACTATATGTTCAGAGAAGGGATATAAACATTTGAATAAGGACTGAAAGAGCTTGATCATCTTTAATTTCTTCTTAGCTTCCTACCACAGGTGACCCCAGTATTTTGCATGCCGAGGCAAGAGTACAGAGACTAAAAGGCATGCAGCTTTTCAGAAATCAAGAAATATCAAATATTAAAATGAGGGCTAGATCTTCAACTCCTTGACTTCAGTAGACTACTTTCATTTACACTATCTGAGATCTGGCCCAAAATATTTTGAGAGCAAACTTACTTGGTTACCTCTTTCTTCTTTTGTCCTACTATTTCATTCATCATTCCGCCCTCCCCCCAGTCCTGTTGTATTTCATGATTCCTAGTTTATGGTTTGTAACTCCTTAAAAGTGGGTGTTTTCACCTTTCTTTATGGGGGGGGGGGTGTCTTTCAGTATGCCAGTGAGTTGCTGGTGCAGCTTTATCCAGGAGGCAGTCCTGTATTTTCTGCTCTTAATTGATATATTTGCTATAGTAGCTTCTTGTTACAATGTCTTTTTTTGCCAAAACAATTTTAGCGATTGAAAAATAGATACAGTAATGAAATAAACCCTTTAAACCTTCTCAAGGTTGGGAAATGATAAGGAAGAGAAAATTTGTACATAAATTATATTTATGCTTGCTTTTAGGGAAAATAATGCAAGGCAAAAGAAAGTCCCTCTTATGAATAGTGCAGTCATTGAACTGAAATGTAATAATCAAACCTACAAAGGTCTTTGGCTATTGTAGGTAATGAATACATGCAATAGAAAGGGAAACACGGGAAGAACTGAAATTAGTAGAGTTCTCCTTATGTGTTTCTATTGGACAAAAGATTGAACTAAACACACAAAACTCGATCTCTATATAGATGTAAGAGTTTTGATTGATGGTGAAACTGCATAATATTTAGGAAAGTGTGGCGTTTCTCATTCTTAAAAACCAGAAATAATTCAATAAGCTAAGAAGTCAAAACTGCCATAACTGTGAGATTTTCTTGTCTTGGTCCAACCGCCAGTGTAGATTTTTGTGAATTGATAATTTATCCTGACATTCATATTTGGCATTTTCTCTGTGCTTAGTTGTTTTGTGTACAGTCATAGTGTGCCACCTTAGGTTGTGATTTCTTCAGCACTCACAAGCTAAGGAGAGATATGCTGGACTGGCCCTTTCCTGGGAGACCTTCAAGAAATTCCTCCACAGCAGGAAGTGGTGGTTTTGGTCAAATTAGTGCTGCTTGTATATACAATATTCTTTCTATAAGTCTACAGATGCAGTACATTGCAAATGACCATAACTGTAAATAAAAATATTATGAACTTTTTTTGCTCCGGACTTGTATATTGTATAACTTTTACTTCATTGATGTGGCCATGTCTTCACTACAGTGTTAACTAGGGTGATCAACAGTTTGGTTTGGCTCTGAGCACCTGTGTTAATTTAGCCTGAGTGTGGGGGCCATACTGAAAGGCCTCCCTGCATGACTCTGACTTCACTGGTGCAGCACTCACCTGTGTGAGGCATTAGGACTTCTGGGGGCATATCCCATGGTCCTCTGAGTCTTTCCTAGTGAATTGTGGGAAAACATGTCTGTTCTGGGCATACAGGGGAATGTGGGAAAGCATTGGAGGATTATCAACTCTCAGGTGATTTAGCCTGGCTCCTCAGTGCGAAGTGGGCAGGTTACCAGCTCAAGTGAAAGCGTATATCCCAGGATGGGCCAGTTAGCCCAGGTTGAAAGCACAGTCAAACTCAAGTCAGAGGGTTTTGTGTGTGAAAAGGAGCCAGGTTAGAGATAACACCCAAGTAAGAGCCTTAACTCTGCGGTAAAGACAAGGCCTGGAAACTTTGAGTTTAAATTTATCCTGACAATATATAACTCAATAGCACCATGGTTCAGAAGTAAGTATGGAAAATCCAGAAACAGCTAATAATACACAGGCAATTCAAACTCCAGAATGGAGTTGTGTTTCACTGATTACTCATAAACATGTGCAATATAGATCCAATGGCAGCTCCATGATACAAGGTTTGCACATTCCAAAAACTGAGGTTCTGCTGAAAGTCATGTGAGTTCAGAGAAAACATTCAAAAGAGAAAAAAAATATATTAAAACAGAAAATGTTTTTGTTCTGGGATATCAATCTACTTTATGAGTCTATTGAACCAATGTACAATAGAGAGAAACTATCAGTGTGTAAATATATCCACGCATATTACTTAGCATTGCATGTATGTTCTGAATTGGTGATAAGCCGGTGATGGGCGGAGGAAGGTGAATAATTACAAAAAGAATCGCAACACATTATATTTGTCAGATCATAAACCCAGCTGTCAGAAAGGTGAATAATTAAATTATCAAATTATTTTTTTAATTGAAATTCTGTGTCTATATTGCCCACATAGTATTGCTGACTCTGGATAAGAGACTTACATGGCTCATCTACAAATTGAAACTTTCATTGTGCTTATCCATGCTGTAAAACTAGGCATTGTGAAAGTTATCTTGCACCTGCACTGTGGAATTTATGTTGCAAACATGTAATAGAAATTATGTACTAGCTGTGCATTCATTGTGAAAATTAGGATTTGCACACATTATGAAATTGTATTGTATACACTACAGATTTGTGTTTTGCAAGTATGTATATGAGAATTCGCCAAACACTATGTATTTATTGTATATGTATAGGTATATATCTAACTCTCTCTCTCTATATATATATATACACACACACACACACACACACACACACACACACAAAACAAACTCAGAAGCAATTCCTGTGCTCCTGACTTATTTTTAGTAACAATGTGCTAGTGTACAGACTGAAAAAAAACCCCACAAAACAAAAACATCTATATATCTATATATATATCTATAAATAGATATATCTATAATAGATATATATATTATTAAGTAGCGGTACAACAATATTAGATATAAAACAATTCTCTGCTAGCGTAAATTGGTGCAGTGAGATCATTATCATCATATAGATGACTTCAATAGGGCAGGGATAGTTCACATCAACAGAGAATTTGGCCCCAAATTACCTGCAGATATACAATTTTGAAAAGAATGCAAATACGCTTTTATTACGTAAATAGGGTAAATATTTCCCTACCCATTAGTAAAATTTAAAGACTTTTTCCCCCCTGCTAGAGTACATTTCTTGTTGGAAGGCTTTGATGCAGATATAATAACCACAAATATTACTTTTTAAAATGTAGTCTTTAGATAGATTTCTAAGTTAAAATATCATGTCTTGTACCTTTTAAAAAAAATGTTTTGAGACCCTTCTTTATCAAACTTTTGTATGTGGAGTTCATCTGAGTTTCATTTATTTGCAACAGTAACGCTGAGCAAATTTGTAAGCTGAAAAACATATAAGGATGCTTTTTTGGACTACTCTAGAGATTTTCAGTGACTGTAGGCAATGTATTAATAGCAGATACACTAGCTTCTTTTAATAATAGAAAAATCACAGGTTTTTCACGTCCTAAAATAGATAACCTAGTTATCCGGATAGTGGGAATCCTCCAGCACAGTAAATGACTTTAAATGTAAGATGTTCTCTGCAAATCCATTCAGCCAGTCTTGTTTGCCCCAAGGGTGAAAAGTTCCAGGAAAATGCTTGATGCTTGTATTCGTTTCTGCTTCAGAGTGACAATACAAATAGTTATTGCTAAAAACAGAAATGAGATTTTCTCCAAAGTAACTAAGAAAAAATTAAAATGTGACATTTAGCCCTTTATTTTCTCAGTTTGTTCTGGAAGGCTTCTGAACTAGATTTGGTATTTTTCTAATTGTCAAGGATTCTTTTCCTGCCAAGATGGTGTAGGTAAGTCACATATGTTTTGTGTTTGCAGAACTAATTTTGGATGGACAATTCCAGTACTAAATAATATCAGACCCAAGGTTTTATTTGTTTAGTTTTTGACGGGCAGCTGTCTCCTTTCTTCCTACCCCCACTGAAACACACATCTAGCTGTCTGTCTAATACACAAAAAACTACATTAAAAGAAAATTATTACATTTGCAATGAAAGCACTCAGGAGGTAGGAAATTCCAGAATTGGGGTTGTCTATGTTTGCCCCACTTGTGCGTATGTATTATGATACACTGTTTAATTTCATGATCATATGCTATTTTTCCCCACGGTATTCCTGCCTCATTCAGTGCACAGAATAGACAGTGCTCAATTAATGAGAAGATATTGAATATTTTATCTCCATTGTTCAATACAGTATATGCTCCCCCCCACCTTATTTATTGCACACTGTTCAAACTATGCTCTGAAGACAGAATTATGAATTTCCTCCTGGGTTTTCCTATGACACGTGTCTACAGTTGTGAGTGTTTAAAACATGTTAATGAATTTATTTTCACAAAAGTGCTATGAGGTGAGGGGCTATCATCTCCATTTTACAGATGCAATACTGATGCACAGAGAGAATAAGGTCAAAAGTACCTGCTAATTTTGGGTGCCCAAGTTGAGAAACTTCAAAACTGATTTTGCAGAGTATTTAGCTTTGTATAGCACTTTGTATGTTCAAAGTACAACGCTTATTGACTTCAGACCCAGCTATGAGAGCTCAGCACTTGGACAAATCAAACATCAGGAGGAACATACAATTAGCGACTATCTGTGAAAAGTTTGGTTCACGTGACTTCTCCAGTGTCAAATAGGAACTCTGTGGCAGAAAAACAGGAATAGAATCCAAGTCTCCAGGGTAGCATTCAACTGCCTAAACCACAAGACCATCATTGCAGGAAGAGAGAGGATGATGTTTCTTCCATCCCCTGCCTTATTCACTACATACTTTTCAACTTCTGCAACATGGGAACCACGCATCCTACAAAAAACATCCCCTTTCAATACATGACCTTGATTCATACCTAGAGCACCATCCTATGCACAAAATGCGGCAGGGATCCTGTGGGAAAAAATAGCATGTGATCATGTAATTAAAGGCTGTATTATAATGCATATGCAAAAAGAGGCTGAACTAAGATTGCATAGGCAACCTTAATCTGGCATTTTCTAATTTTTGAGTCCTTGTCTTTGCAAGCTTAATATTTTTAACATGAGTATGAAATAATCTCTCTTATTGGAACAACTTCTGTTTGTGAAAGAGGCAGGATTTCGTGTTTACACAGAGCTCTTCCTCCAGTCAGGGAAAAGTAATCAGAGTGTCACAACTAAAGACAAGGTGGAACAGATTAGGAGTTAAAATGTTGCAAACGACCATTCAGGATGAAGTGGACAGTTAACACATCTGCATTCTTAGGACAATCTGTCAGCCACTAACTCTCATTTGTCCTGTGTGTAACAATCTGTTCCTCCTTGTACTTAGCTGTGACACTCTAGATATGTCTGCACTGGAATTGAACACCCATGGCTGGTCCATGTTAACTGACTTGGGCTCTCAGGGCTCAGTCTATTGGGCTATTTAACTGTGGTGTAGACACTCACTCTGGAGCCTGGGCTCTGACACCCAAATCCCAGGTTCCAGCTTGAGCAGGAATTAAAATTTCTGCCACTAAAATTCACTGGGACATTGTGACCTGTCTTCCATGTAGACATAGGAACTGCATGTTACAATAGTAGCAGCCTGGGACTCAAATGATTACTCTCACTTTTCAGAGTGAGGGAATCCCAGCCTAGGGACAGATGTTAACATCCCTTCACATTTTGTGAAAGAGCTGGAAAATGTTAGAGGGTTAACACTAACGGCCTAAATATTGAAACTGTTGAACAAAGTGAATAACACTCCCTCTTTAAAGTCTGATCTTTCTGAGTTAGATACTGAGATTCTGCTTTGTGATACAAGAAACATCCCCCACACAATTCCCCTGTTGTACGGTGGGGGGCGGGAGGCATCTTTTGGAGAACCAACATAACTGCATTATACTGCCCAAACACCACTGTAGTAAGAGACATATTAAGGGCAGAAAGATGGATAGCTGGAATAATGGCCTATAAAGAACCATTTCAAACCAGTGTTATTTAGAGCAGCCCTTGGGTTACTCTAGTTTTGCATCTGGCTAAAAAGGACTCTGGCTCTGTACAGAATTTGTTACACCTTTTCCAACATCTAGCTCTCCTTACCTGCACCCAGCACAGGAAAGGAGTAACAGAATTTAACCCTAATGCAACTTACCCCTTAAAAGCTGACTTTAAAAGCTTCCAGATACTAAGCAGCATTTATTCTACCTCCAGCAAGATGATAGTCACTAAAATCCTGGAGGAATTGACGTTTGCAGAAAAAGGATCTGAAAACCTGTGCCCATAAGGGTTAGCAAGGGTTACTATTAATGACTGAAATCCCAGGCATCATAAGATTTATAGTAGTGGTTTCTAAACCCAGAAACCATCTGAAAATGTACTAGGTAACAAGGCACAGAAGGAGGTTGAGGTGGGATGTAGTCAACAGCCAGTTATAGGAATTTCTCCTTGAAAGTTTGAGTTTAACCTGTAGGCATTGGCTCACTTATAGCATTTGTGAAACAACCCATAGGGTTCAAGTCACAAGCCATTTCATGTACCAACCCCACCCCCTTAACTACAGCTTTCATAAAAGCTGTAACAATTCCTATGGACCTATCCTGTTTCAAATTAGAAACTAATGTAGGTCCACAGCCTCTGTAACAGAAACTGTAGAGTTTGAAGATTAATAGAGGAATCCTGATGTTTTCTCCCTGCTTCTCATCAACACCTCCTGCAGCTAAACAGCAGGATATTTATAGACTGAGTTTCAGGATATGTTAAATTAGCAGAGAGTGACTGTGTGGAACTTTCACTGAGACAGGAGCAATTTACTCCCACTTTCAGCCACCACTCAGAACACAGCTGGCAATTAATTAAAATATTGTGTCATGCCCGTAAGTCACCTGACTAAGTCACTAAATGTCTCTGCTTTTTATTGGCTGAAATGCTCTCATGAACTTCAAACTGCCCCCCCATATGACTCCACCCCTTATGTTGGAATATTTATACACACTCACACATACTCAGAACGTAACTCTCCCTGGTCTTTTCAATTGATATTTAGAAACATATTTTTTGGATTTCCAGTGCAATACTATTTCAAGTGGAAGGTAGAGATCTCATGCAAATGGGTTATATATTAACTTAATAGTACATTATTTAGAGTCATTTCTTTCCTATAAAGCAGGGGTCGGCAATGTTCGGCACGCGGCTCGCCAGGGTAAGCACCCTGGCAGGCCGGGCCAGTTTTATTTACCTGCTGACACGGCAGGTTCGGCCGATCGCGGCCCCCACTGGCCGCGGTTCGCCATCCCAGGCCAATGGGGGCGGCGAGAAGCCGCAGCCAGCACATCGCTCGCCCGCGCCACTTCTCGCCGCCCCCATTGGCCCGGGACGGTGAATCGCGGCCAGTGGGGGCTGCGATCGGCCGAACCTGCCGTGTCAGCAGGTAAATAAAACTGGCCCGGCCTGCCAGGGTGCTTACCCTGGCGAGCCGCGTGCCGAACGTTGCCGACCCTCCTATAAAGTAACTGCCTAGAAGTGCTGTCGGCAGTCTTTAGCAGACCACCTACTCAAGTATTTTGTCCTGTCATTTTCAACTAGAATGTTTGTGTGTAGAAAAATCAGTGGAATTCACAATACTTTATGTCTGTTACACAGTGTTTTTCAGTTTCTGTTTAATTCAGCTAAAGATGCAAGTAGTTATAACCAGAGCTGGGCAGAATTATTTCAGTAAAAAAAATGTGCTGAAAATGCAGTTAACTGCAAATTTAGGTTGAATTTGGCAAGTAGTTTCAGGGAAAAAATGGGAGGGGAACTTTCTGAAAAAATCAAAATGTTCTATGTTGAAACATTTCATCTAAAAAAAGTCACATTTCAACTTTTCATTATGAAAAAAATGTTTTGTTTTGAAACTTAATTTGATTTAACTAAAAAATCCCGTACAATAAACACAATGTTTTGTTTCAGGTTGAACAAAGCATTTTGTTTGCTGAGAAATGATTTTTTTTTTTCAATTTCTCATTTCATTAGGGGAAAAAAAACAAAAAACTTGTCATTTCTATAGAGTAATTTTATTTTTCGGTTTTGCTGCTGAACTGAAAGCTCAGTTGTCGCTCAGCACCTCTACCATCAACACCTCGTTCCTCCTCTCTTAATCCTCCAAACAACATTTTTCAAAGCTGTTGTCCAAACATTGACTGATTAAACTTATCCTCTGTAGTCTAAATGTACTATTTGCAGGACACTCTTGTGATAGGTGAAACAAGATTTGGAGGTTTGGGGTGGTAGAGATTAATCTCTAGACACCTGGATAAGGTTCAGTGAAACTTCAGAACTATCTAAATTTCTTATGTCTCCCACGTGGAGCTGGAAATCTTGTGAGAATAACATTTATTGCTATTTTAGCACTTCAATTTCCAGTCTTGGCAGGCAGGTGGAAGTGCATGAAAATGAAAAAATAAGAGAGAGTTAAGCAATCTTTTTAAAACATCAGAAAAGGTTTGGTTCAGGTGCAGGGTGAAGGTTCAGATCACTGCTTCTGCTGTTCTTGACTTTAACCAGCTGAGAGAGAACTGAACCTCAGTCTTCATTGGTTAGGTATTTTGCCAGCAGCTGAGCTATTAATCATAGAATCATAGAATATCAGGGTTGGAAGGGACCTCAGGAGGTCATCTAGTCCAACCCCCTGCTCAAAGCAGGACCAATTCCCAACTAAATCATCCCAGCCAGGGCTTTGTCAAGCCGGGTCTTAAAAACCTCCAAGGAAGGAGACTCCACCACCTCCCTAGGTAATGCATTCCAGTGCTTAACCACCCTCCTAGTGAAATAGTGTTTCCTAATATCCAACCTAGACCTCCCCCACTTCAACTTGAGACCATTGCTCCTTGTTCTGTCATCTGCCACCACTGAGAACAGTCGAGCTCCTTCCTCTTTGGAACCCCCCTTCAGGTAGTTGAAGGTTGCTATCAAATCCCCCCCTCATTCTTTTCTTCTGGAGACTAAACAATCCCAGTTCCCTCAGCCTCTCCTTGTAAGTCATGTTCTCCATTAAGCTGGCCTTCTCCTCAACATTTGAGCCACGGGTTTCTGAAAGGTCAGGCTTTAAGAAGCCAACTAAAGATTGATATGGGGGGTTATATTTTAAGCACAAATTAATGAACTTTTCAGAATGATGAGGCATTTTGCCAGTCACTCATAACTGTTTCTCTTATATATTGTTGTAATTAAGGATCTGTTAACATTTGAATTGCGAACTTTGGCTTTGAGAAATGCATAACTCAAATAAAAATACATTTGAGGAGGGAAAAAAGTTAATAGGAAAATTACATAAACAGTGCATAACATGTGTTCTTGTTACCAAGATACTAGAATTCATGCTGCATGCTACTAAATTGAAGAGGAAGTCTTGGTCCTGTTGAAGTCAAAGGGAGTTTTGCCATTGATTTCAGTGGGGCCAGACAGTGCTTAAAATGTGCATGGGGCAGTTAACAAGGGGATGCAGACCCATCAATAATTAAACAACAAAACATAAAATTGAGGTGTGCACTTTATGCATGTCTTAGTAAAGCTGCTGCTCCCAGGTTGTGATAGACCGCCCCTTCCCTTTTTGTTAGACCATATTAAGCACAGGAGCCAGGATTTCACCCTTGATTTTTGAGGAGTATTTCTGTGGACTGCTTAGCTATTTGAAATCATGTATAGTTATCAACTTTATGTGGAATGATAATTATAATGATTATGAGAATAGCAAATCAAAATTTAAAATGATCTATAAATGCATATACCTTAAATGCAGGGAATTTTCAGGCACAGGGTTTTTTTTGTTGGAAGATGTTGATTTGTCAAAACTGAAACTATTCATGAAAAGTAGTCAGTTTCGATTGAATCTCCTGATTCAAAAAAAAATTGAACAAAAACTTGTCAAATTGTTGAAACATTCCAGTGAAACATTTTCAAAATGAAAAGTTTATTATTTTGGACTCAAAATAACTTTAAATTTTGAAATTTCTGTTAATTTATACTAAGAAAAAGTCAAAATAAAAATGAAATATTTCAAAATTGTTGAAACAAAACATTTCAGTTGACCAGATTTTTTTTTTTAAAAAGCTTGGATTATCAATTGGTGAAAATTGTCAAAACCATGATTTTTAATTCCAATTTAGGATGTGAAAACAATATGAAATCTCACAAACTCTTCTGGGATCTATATTTCCACCCCACAATGTTTTTTGTCCTTACAGTATCTCTTTGAAGCCTGGCTATTTTCCATCCCTCTGTGTGTGTGTGTGTGTGTGTGTGTGTGTTGTGGGGGGACAGAGATGAGAGTGGGACCCAGAGGAGGGGCTGGAGTGGCCATGATGGTGTAGGAGCTTACCCTGGCTGCCATGGAACAGGTAGGACTCCTTGTCCCAGACGGGTCCCATCTTCCAGCTACTGCATGGCCCAGTGGAGACACTTGACCTGGGAGAGGGGCAGGAGCATGTGTGCCAGCTGTCGGGATGGGAGATGAGACAGGACACCAGCATCTGGGTTAGGGACATGGGGGTGTCAGCACACAGGATGCCAGCCAAGGTCTGCTGGGGAGTGCAGGGCAATAGGCACCAGATGCAGAGGAACTGCCATTGGAACAGTGGTAGGAACTGCCAGGAAGCTGGCTTGTGTCCCTCCCTCCATCTCAGTATCTCTCCTTACCCCCACCTACTATTTCTCCCCCCACTTCACAGGAGCCATCTACCTCTGCCAAGATTGGTAGCATTTGGGGACAGAGGTTCTGTCTTTTGCTCTGCCCTGTAAAGCACCTTGCACACTTTTGGTAGCTGTCAAAAAATAAGCAACAATAACAACAGTGATTGTTTAAGAAACAACGGTGGGAATTGGTTATACTATATTTAGTTGCAAAGCAAGGAAAACAAATAGAATCAAGCAGTTAAAATGCATTTTGGCCATGTTCTGTCTGAAAAATTACCTTTTTAGGCATGCTTCTACATAGGGCAGACATGCCTCTTGGCATTTAGAAAAGAAATGTTTTCAAACAACAAGCATATTTGTGTGCAATGACTACTGTAAAGACTCAGTAGTTATTGATTATAATGGCTTCTTATCCTTTCAGATGTGTAATTTTGCAATGCTTTATAGATCTAAAACTGTTATACAAGCATCAATCTTCCTACCCATGTGTATGCACTGTAACAAAGAGTGGAGCACAAAGGGGAGTTAGGTACCTCAACCCAAATCCACAAAGGGACTTAGGAGCCTAAGCAGAACCGGATTTAGGGGCGGTGACCCAGGCAACTGCCTGGGGAACCTGGCTTCAGAGGGTGCCAGGCTCGGGGTGCTGCTGTTGTTGTTAGCGACAAAAGGGAAAATAGAATGTTTGAAGTAAAATGTTTCAGGTATTCTGTATGTGGATTCATTTTTCACTGACCTCCTAGAATGTTCTGGCCCAGTGCTGGGCAACTTATGGCCTGTCAGGGTAATCTGCTGGCAGCCTGCCAGACAGTTTGTTTACATTTGCACGGCCGCTCACAGATCCCAGTGGCAGTGGTTTGCCGTTCCCAGCCAATGGGAGCTGTGGGAAGCGGCGTGGGCCTGGTCTCTGCTGGGGTGCCATTTTATCTAGGACTGGCCCTGTGCCTAAGGCACCAGTTTTATGCTCCATTCTGATTCACAAAGCTCCTGCTTGGCTACCAGCTAACCTGTTAGGTGCCTGAACTAACTTGGAGCCTAAATTTCCACTGTGTAAGTTCCCTAAGTTTCTGCTTCAGAGCACAAGCACTGCAGCCTCACTCTAGGTGTCCAGTCACCTATCTTCCATCTGAGCCTCAGAGCAATCCATGAAGTGGGGGAAGCTAGGCAGGTGAACACCTGTCTTCCCAGAGGGGGCTGAGCCAGTAGGCATGCTTTGAGGAGAAGATGATGATGGCAGTACCCATCTTACAACTTTTAGCTCAATGCTTAGACCATGATGTGGGAATCCCAGGTTCAATTCCCGCCTCTGCCTGAGGGGAAGAAAGGACCTGAACAGGGGTCTCCTATAACTCTCAGGAGAGTGTGCTAACCATTGAGCTATTCTAATGTGGAGCTCCCACAATCACGCTGGTTGAAGTTGTTCCACTTGGATAAATGCTTAAAGAGTCACAGAGAGAGGGAGAGGTTTGATACCCTGGTGGTTGGGGCACCCATTTGGGATGTGAGGGAGACCCAGTCCCCCTGCTCCAATGACTTTTTAAGTATTTATCCAAAGTGAAACAGGTTCAGCAAGAGAGATTGAGAGAGCCCCACATCAGAATAGCTCAGTGGTTAGAACACTCTTCTTGGAGTTATAGGAGAACTCAGTTCAAATTCTTTCTTATCCTCAAGCAAGGAGTGGGGAATTTAATTTGGTTTTCTCACATCCTGGTCGAACGCTTTTGCCAGTGCAATAAAACTTATAAGGTGTATGGTGCCTGACTCCTGGAGAAGAGTTCCTGGTTGTGGATTGCAAGCAAAGATAGGTGCCTCCTTCCAGCCCAAACTTACTCACCTATCTCTGGGGAGGGGTGGGACTTAAGACACATTCCTCTCATCAGCATCTTCCATTGGCTATCTTGGGGGGAGAGGGGGAGGAGTCACTTAGCATTTTGGCTTTTAATGATCACATTCTTAGGCCTGCATCTCTTCCTATTCATTGTACAGAGATCCTAGGCACATAACACAGGCCCTGTAGATTGCAGTGTTGTTCCTGTGATTTTTCAAGGCACCTAAAATTAGACACTGAAATGCTGAATGTCACAATGCCTCAGTCACTTTTTGGCTCCAGCTCTAACTCCTATTGGTTTCAGTGGCATTTGGATGCCTAGGCACTTTTGAAAATTCCCTAAGGTGCCTATCTGCATCATTAGGCACCTCAGTACCTTTAACAATCTCCCTTTTATGCTTTGCCTATTTTCAATTATCTGTTAAGGTATCATGATTTTCACAGAAGTATTCATTATTCACATTTGTTTGACAAATAATTTGTCCAAACAAAGTGTATCCTATGGATTGCATAGAAATGGACAGTTGCAAATATTTGCTATTTAAGTTGCATAATTGCTCATCAAAATCACTTTTTGCTTGTTTGTTTGTTCCCTCATTGAATGAACTGACCATTATGAACAGGATGAAGAAATCACTGAGGCTTTGATTCTCTTGGGGAGCAGCTTGGAAAGAGTCAGGAAAATTTAGAACACTTAAAATATTTTCCTCTTCTCTCCTGTATATGAAATTGGATTATATTTGGCTACATCTATGGGCTCCAGATTTAGAAATAGCTGGGATGGTGCTTGCCAGAGAGAAAGCTGTAAGTCAGATATGGATCATTTAGAAGATTTTGCAATTTGCTTTGGTCACTTTCACATCAGGTAATTGCATGTGTGGGTAGGTGTGCAATTCTAATTGTGAAAGGTGTGACTAGACTAGATCTTTCTCTGGCTCATCTAATTGTTACTTGCCATTGCTTTGGCCAGTAGCATTTAAGAAAGTGCTGAATTCTTGTGTCTATTTCATATACAACTGCAATTCAATAAGCATCAAGCAATCTCCAATTGTGTATACTATATGTTTTTATTACTACTTGCAAAGATCTCTCTCAATTAATTGCTTGAATTCTAAGGCACTGACTAAGGGATTGAGAGAGTAAGGTATTGAGGTGCCTAATGCAATCCATAGGATACACTTTGTTCCGACAAATTATTTGTCAGACAAATGTGAATAATGAATACTTCTGTGAAAGCATGACACCTTAACAGATAATTGAAAATAGGCAAAGCATAAAAGGAACAGATTTTTAAAGGTATTGAGGTGCCTATTCTGTTTACCAAACACAATAATTCATATATTTACCACGTGTGTTCATGCAACTAACTGGTCTTCCTTTAATGTCACACTTCTATTAACTATTACTATAGTCATTAATTGCAGGTAGGGATGTAGTATTTGCAAATAGTGGAGTCACCTATCTTGTTGTGTCTCTTTTGATTAGTTGCCTGAGTATCAGGGCTCTAATCAGGAAAGGGTTGAAGGAGTTCTCATGTATTCCTCCACTCGTTTACAGGTGCATAGTCTTTCAGAAATCATATCTGCCAAACAAGGTGCATTTATTGAATCCACTGGCTTCTATTTTGTCATTCTATTTTGCTATCAATAATTTACCATTGTATCTTATTGTGTATTCATGCACAGTATTTTTTTGCAACTGGTGTGAATTCCTAGCTTTGTGTCACATATTTGACTAATTACTTCCATGTGAGATCCTTGAATGGGAATGAGATAGGGTTGGAAAAATTCTTTGAGTCCCCCTACTGCCATTTAATATAAATCAACATTTCTTGTGTCTCTTCAGTACATTTATTAAATATATTGATCTATATAGTCAATCACTGCTATAATTGCAATTCACTGGTGCCATTTGTTACAGTAATTTAGCAGCTGCGGTGAAGGATGCAACTCAGCTTGTGCATCAACATGTAATTATAGAACCAAACAGTTACACATGTGCAAACCGACATATGGAAATGGGACTGCTCCTTTGTCATACTACTCATAATCTGAAGACAATAATGAAGGGCTAATTTGGCCTGCAGAATCTCTATCACTGGTGGTGTGTCTAGGGAGGAAAGATCTCCCCCTAATTCTGAGAGCACAGGATGAGCTTTCAGACCTGAAAGTTAGAAAAGACACCTTTTTCCTTGTAACTAATGCACATTTCCTATAGAAATCACTGAGAGCCAAAAGACCATGGAACCCCAGGTTGCAATTTTTCCACCACTTTTCAGAGTGGATCCACACTCTGAACAGGAACTGAAACCATGAACTGTGAACTATAACTCTTCTCTTTTTAAAATCAACAAAAATTGTAACTGAGCCTCAATACAGCTCTTTGCTTATGCCAGCTTGGGACTGACTGCTTGTAAAGCCCATGTGGCTCAGCCGTGCATCAGCAGGATCTTGTGCAGCAGAAACCACAGAAATGGTTTGCAGGTCAAATGTCCTGACTAAACTGTCAACAGACTCTCTTTGAATGGTACCCTGCTGCTGCCTTCACAGATGCTGTCCCATCTCCAAAACCACTTGTGTTCCATGAGCAGCTCCATGCCTCTCCTTCAGCACCTGCACTTCTACGGAGCACTGCATTGGCACCTAAGGTCTTGGTCCTTCACCATCACAGCAGTAGCCAAGTGAATGCTCTCACTGAGTTGATACCTTTGTTAAAGGCAGCATTTATGCCTCATCCAATACTACTTACAGCTATGGGCCTCCTTCCTCCTCTGGCATTGCTGCAGCTGTTCACTGCCTCTGCCATTTGCTGTGATACTGTCTCTTCCCTGGGTCTTGGCCTGTCCAGATATAATACAGCATTTACCTACTGCTAACAAAGAGCTTCTATTCTGGGGTGGTCATCACCCTCCTTGCTGCTAGGAAGCCAGCTAGATGACCAAGTGCATCTCTGCCCTTGATGTGTTGGTGGTTATTGCACAGACCATATTGCTACTAACACACCATCACCCCACTCCTGCCCTTTGACTGCTGCCCATACTTTTTCTTCTTTTGGGGGGGCCTCATTTCCATTTTGAAGCCTGTCTTCCCTTTCTTCCTCCCAACTCACAAAGCTCTTTCAATATGGCCTGTGGGACAACTTCCCCCAGGAGTAATGTCAGAAAACATTTATTCATGCTAGTATTCACACTCTAATATGACCTCAGGTAATTTAAATAATATGATTCCTATTATCCAGTGAGGTAACTGTATGTTAATGCCTATTAAACTAATACAGTATATGGACTCTGAACAGCTTTAAAACTACATTTTGGCAGTGGAATATGGCTAGAAAAAAATTGACTTTTATCAACAACTTGAATTGAACAAAAACCTTGTGGAACTTCAGGAAATGTGGTTAATTCTCTTATTTTCATCCCTCTCTCTTATTTTCATACATAAATAAATAAAATCTCCACTCTGCCTGATTTCAGTCATGGTTTTAATCAAATGTACTTCAACCCTTTATTTAGAGCAAACGTAAGACAGTCAGAACCCAGTAATTTCTGAGATGCTTTTGCAGCATGAACCAGTAATCTCTGATGTTTTGAAGACTGTGCCCATCCCTTTTCCTTCACTCCAGTCTCCAAATTTTATTTACCTTTATTACTTGGAGGTACTATATCTTGAAAAATAAATAAAATGAATCCCATGCTTCCGCGGTAGTGAAAATAAATAAAAGGACTGCCATCTCTTGAAGTACTGAAGTGGGATATGAATGGTCTGAAACCAAAGCTATGAAGCAAATAAAAACAAGAACTCAGGTAATGTTTTCCACATATCCATGAGTGCAAAGGCCTCTATATTAAATAACAACAAATGCAGCAGCTGGTTACCAGAGGAGATGCCCCTCATAAAACAACATATTTCTTAGTGGCAATAATTTCATAATTGCTATCATTTGGAAGCCACAGTAACTGTAATCAGCAGTTAATGTAAGAGTAGTGGAGGAAATAACACCCTTTAACATTAGTGTAAAATCTAGCCAGAAAAAACAGGAAATGGGGCATAACTTTGAGAAGGTAAAGAAGGGCTGTTATTTTTATTGTTCATGTATTTGATCCAAACTGGACCATGTAGTAGTGTTTATACATTAGGTGGAATGGAGAAGATGTTGTCATAGAGAGACAAATTCATACATTTTAAGGCTAGAAGGGACCATTATGATCATGTAGGCTGACTTTCTGTATAGCACAGGTCATAGAGTTCACCCAGTAATTCTTGCATCAAGCCCATCAAAAGTGTGAAGCCTGGACCAGAATGTGGAATTGATATTATATTCTTGGATCAACATAAGTGAGAATTGTCTCTGTCAATATGACATATTGGACATGCTGGCCGCTGCTTCCCGCAGCGCCCATTGGCCAGGAATGGCAAACCGCGGCCACTGGGAGCTGCAGGTGGCCGTGCCTGAGGATGGTCAATGTAAACACTGTCTCACAGTCTGCCAGTGGATTACCCTGATGGGCCACGTGTGGCCCACCTGCCGCAGGTTGCCCGCCATTGATCCACAGTGACTCCAAGATCTCTTTCTTGGGTGGTAACATCTAATTTAGAACCCATAATTGTATTTGTATAGCTGGGATTATTTGTTCCAATGTGCATTACTTTGCACTTATCACCATCAAATTTCATCTGCCATTTTGTTGTCCAGTCATCCAGTTTGGTGAGATCCTTCTATAACGCCTCGTAGTCTGCTTCGGACTTAACTATCTTGATTTATTTTGTATCATCTGCAAACTTTGCCTCTTCGTTGATTACCCCCCTTTCCAGATAATTAATAAATATGTTGATCAGCACAAGTTGCAGTATAGATCCCTGGGGGACCCTGCTGTTTGCCTTTCTTTAACTGACAATTTATTTCTAACTTTTGTTTCCAATATTTTAATCAGTTACTGATCAATCAGAGGACCTTCCCTCTTAGCCCATGGCTACTTAGTTTCCTTAAGAGCTTAAGAGACTTAATCAAAGGCTTTCTGAAAATCCAATTACACTACATTAACTGGATCATCTTTGTCCACATGCTTGCTGACACCCTCAAAGAACTGTGATAGATTGGTGATACATTGCTTCCCTTTACAAAAGCCATGTTGACTCTTTCCAACAAATCGTGTTTATCTATGCATCTGATGATCCTTCTGTTCTTTGCTATAGTTTCCACCAAGTTGCCCGGTACTGTCTCATTGGCCAGGATCTCTTCTGGATCCCTTTTTAAATCTCAGCATTGCATTAACTACCTGTCATTCATCTGGCACAAAGGCTGATATAAATGTTACATACCAGAGTTAGTAGTTCTGCATTTTCATATTTGAGTTCCTTCAGAGCTCTTGGGTAAATACCAACTGGTGACTTATTACTGCTTATTTTATCACTTTGTTAAAAAAATCTCTTCTGTTAACTGTGATGGTCCTACTTCATGGTCAGGGCTTAGGACCGTGACCTTCAGGAGGGTTGTTGGTAGGGCATCCTGGTCTCTCCCACTCAATCAAGCTTTGACCCAGGATTCTTTGATGGCTATCAGTGATCTGACAGTCAGGGGATGCTTAAGGTTGCCCTCCCTGATCCAGTTCCTATCACTCCTCCCTCTGTGATTGCCCCAGAGTCGCTGTCTGGGTTAAGGCAGCGTGCAAGGTGTCCGCTCACCACATGACACCTGCTCGTGGCTGTGTGCCGTGAGGCTGCTCTCTTTTTTGCTCAGGTGGCAACTGCCTCTTCCTGCGCTATGGCCCTCTCTCCTGGACAGGATCAGTCCTGTCTTTCCCCTGCTGGGGTAGTCCACAAAAAATAAAGGGGAATGAGTCCATAGGAGAGGGAGGGAGGATTACTTCCCTCTCAGGCTCTCTCTGGAGTAGGTCCTCCTTTCCCTCAGGGAGGGACCTTTTCGCAATTGCCCTGGGGAGAAATTCTGCTTTTTCTCAGCTCTTCTCTGCTGGAGCTTCAAGTGGCAGGTCTGCTGTTCCTTGGTCTGCCACCAAATGAGCTGCTCCCCTGCCTTTTAACTCCTCCTATAGGTGGAGTGTGATTGGCTAACCCCAGACCAATTCCTTAACCACCTGTTGTCCGGTATGGGGTTTGTACACCCCATCACATAAACACATTAATTTGAGACAGTAATTTGTCACTCAAAAAGACTAGGTCTGATGTAGTATCTGCCCCATATCTATATTGAAGATGAATGCAAAGAGTTAATTTAGTTCTCTGCAATGGTCTTCTCCTTGGGTGCTCCTTTAAAAGCTTTATTATCTAGTGGCCCCGTTGCCTGTTTGGCAGGTTTTTGAAATGCATGCATGTGATGATGAAGGGAAGAGGGATTTTAGTTTATTAGGAACAGGGGAGCCTTTGGGGGGAGGAGTAGCCTATACAGGAGGGATGGGCTCCACCTAAAGCAAAATGGAAACAGACTGCTGGCACATAAAAAGGCTGAAGATGATTTTTTTGTTAAATTAATGGCTGGAGGAAAGTGCCCAGTTGTAGGGGAATACACAGTTTGTGCAGAGACATCTCTTAGGGATTAATTTCTTAAACAGGGAACTCTATATCCTAGTATAGACTATAGGAAAGAAGTTGGTAAAGTACAGGTAAGAGTTAGTAAGGAACAGGCAAATGTAAATGAGTCCCATTTAAACATAACTCATGAAAGCAAGCAACTGAATATTAATAAAATATACAAGTGCTTATATACAAATGGTAAAAGTCTAAATACTAAGAATGGTAAACTAGAGTCCCTATCATTAAATTAATATATTAATATTATAGGCATCACACAGACTTGGTGGGATGATGATAATCAGTGGGACAATGTAATACCAAGGTAGAAAATATATAACAATAGAGTAGGTCATGCTGCTGGGGGGAGTGGCATTCTGTGAAAGAAAGCACAGTCATATAAATTAAAACTCTTAAATGAATCAAACTGTACCATAGAATCTCTATGGATAAAAATTCCATGCTTGACTAATAAGAGTTCAGCAGTAGACATACATTGCTGGCTACTTGACGAGGATGGTGACAGTGACTGTGAAATGCTCAGGGAGGTTAGAGAAGCTACAAAACCAGAAAACACAATCACAATGGATGATTTCAACTATCTTCATATTGACTTGATACATGCCACCTCAGGGCATAATGCAGAAATAAAATTTCTAGACACGAGAAATGACTTCTTGGAGCAGCTAGTCCTGGCACCCACAAGGGAAGAGGCAATTCTTGATTTAGTGAAAAGTGTAGCACATCTGGTCCAAGAGTAACAATAGCTGAACCACTTGGTAATAGGGATCATAAATGTAATTAAATTTAACATCTTTGTGGAGGGGAATTAATATACATATATGTACACATACCCCCACAGTAATATTTAACTTCAAAAAGGGGAACTAAGCAATAATGAGGACACTACTCAGACAGACATTAAAAAAGCAGTCACGAGGGTAAAATGACTGCAAGCAACATGGGAACTACTTAAAAACATCATAATAGAGGCTCAGACCAAGTGTATACCATAAATAAAATAAAATAAAATAAAATAAAAAAGACAGTAGGAGGACCAGAAGAATGGCCCCAGGGCTAAACAACAGAATACTGGAGGCCATTAGAGGCAGACAGCCATCCTTTAAAGTTTGGAAATCCCATCTTACTGAGAAAAATAGGAAGGAGCACAAACTCTGGCAGGGTAAGTGTAAAAGTATAATAAGGCAGGCCAAGAAAGAATTTGAGAAGTAACTTATTAAAGATGCAAAAACTAAATATTTTTTAAAAAAGTTTTTAAAGATAGATAGACACTCTAGTGTGTTAAAGCATCACACCTACATTCAGAAGGCTGGGACCTTAAATCCTGGTTGAGAGTGATGTTTCTAAGGAAATTATTTGTATTTTTTTTTCAGTATGATGTTGATAAATGCATTCACCACACTTAAATATCTAAAACACCTTATAACATGCTGTGAATATTTCCAGAGTACTTCACAAAAGCCAAAGGTTGAGATTTTAAAAAAATCTGACTAGAGTCTCTAGCCAAATAATTTAAATAGAAGTTGTATTGCTAAATTCCTTAGCCAGCTTGGAAAATATCATCAGGGAAGCATGATTTGTGAATCTCTAGGTCCATTTCTTAATTATGGTACCTTACCATAACGCTGGGACATTCAGAGCCAACAGTTGGGCTATCAAATTGTCTCTATATTGGCATAATATATCAATTTGTTATATTGGCACCTGAGTACCAATATGAGATGCAGGGTCTCCCAGGGGAGGGGAAAGTTTGCCCCAGGATCCCTATTTGAGAGGCCCCCTCCAAATCTGAGAGACACTGTGATCCCATGGGCCAGGTCGCAATCCCTGAAGTGGTGAACTCGGCCTAGCATGCAGGACAGGAGCCGAGCCACCACAGTGGGGGTGAGTACCTTTTTGGCTTCATCTCCAACCCCTCCCACTGTGGCCTTTCCAGTGGTAATTATTTTTGGAAGGGTGGGGTTTCTCAGCTTCAGATTTTGCCCCAGCCACCCAAAAAACTCTATGTGACCCTGCTGAGATGCCAAAGGAAGGATTTGCTTATTTAAGGAGCTTACCCACACCAAATGGAAGATTGCTCCTTTTTGGACTTTTGACACCTGCTGTTTACCTATTCTTTTGTATCCCACATTTGGAGCAATCATACAACTACTTTCTCAACAAATAAAACAGTGTGTTTGTACCTTTTATCTGAAATGTTGCTTTGTTCTCCTTTTATTGTGATGCGTCTAACCCTTTTAGAACGTGAGTCCTAGTATTATGCTATCCGTATAGAAGCAGGTTTCACAGGGTACTGCTGTGACAACTCAGAACATTATAGATTCTTTCCTTTTCCTTTTTTTGTGTGGTTTGTTTTACTTAGGCAGCATTTATTGATTATTCTCAGCAGGAGTTGACTACAAATCAAGATGAATAACTTCACATAACTCATTTCTCTGCATGCAAACTGTATACAAGAATGTTGTAGCCTATCATGCATCTATTCATACTGTATAGCTGCCTCTAGTCATTAAACTTGAACAGTTCTCTCTGTACTCATGTATGATTACAAGCATTTCATGTTTGCTTTTTCTCATGTCCTGGGCAAAATATGTCATCATCTGACTTCAGTGGGAGTTGCACATAAGTGCATGTGACACAGAACAAGAACCATTGTTGTTGTATGTTTTCTATTTTTCATACAGGCCCAATTTCTATCATCAGTTTTGCATTCACATCTGTCAATACTGTGTGCTGACTTTTGTTATAGGATGATTCATATAGGTTGATCACAAATCCAATGAATTTCTATAGGCTGATTCACAGATCCAAAGCCAAAATCTGGGATTCAAATGTATTCTGTGCACTTCTGTGATCCACTAGCTGATATATAGATAATTTCATACATATAATAGTTTTCATCTGTGTAAGATATAAATTTGATCTTTTGCATTTCTCAGAACTTTTTACTGTCTGCTTAAATCATCTATAATTCTCGGATGCATGCTATCAATTTGAGATCAATCTCTTATACAGACAGAGCTTTCCACAGTATCTTTCATGATTGCCAAGTTACCACGTGTTGTTTTCTTTTTCTTTCTCCTGTGCTTATCTACTTTGATGTCCTTTCTTCAGTCATTTTCAATATTCTAAGTCTTCTGAAAGCAAATACATCTCCGAGAGAGAGAGAGAGTTTCACCCCATATTGTGCACAATTGCAATGTTCCCACTTGGCCCTTCCTTTTTCTTTCCACTTTTTTTCCTGTATCTTGATGCCCTTTCTTTAGGCACTTTCAGTATCATTCTATCTCACACAAAATTTTCTATTATTGTTCATCTTTTTCAATGTTTGTTTCATTCTTTTCATGCTATCTATCTTTGGTTCATCATTCCTGTTTGTTCTAATTCTTGCACTTTCTCTACTCCACCATTTATTCTCTTCTCTCCATTCTCTCCAACCTTCTCTCACATTTCATTCCACATATTACACCTGCCCAGCCTACCTAACCATGGCTTAATGATACAGTCAATAAGAGTTAAAATAAGTGTATTAAATAACTTATAATGTAGGGTTTCTAGTTGGCTAGTGATCACCATATCTATTTAAGATCAATATAATTCAGTATTTGTAGGTAGAAATGTTCTTTACTGGAAGACACTGTAATATTACAAAAACAGTTTGCTTTTGTTTTAGTCTGACTCCACTGGGCCTGTGTATAGTGTGTATGTGTGAGATATACATGTGATAAACTGCATAGGTTGTGATACATTTATTAGGCATGTTTGATCACATCACTTGACATTAATCCATCCGCCTCAGCACATATTCTAACATTCTGAAACCCTGAGCTGTTTCAGTAAGCAACCATTAAAAAAAATAATCTTTCCATTTGATTCCATGCTCATCTCCTTAAACAAAAAAACACTACTACCATCACAACAACAAAACAAATACCAGCCCATGTTCCAGAATGGGAAAAATTGAATCCTGGAACAATAAGAGCTTTTATGCATAAAATTAGCAGAATTTCAAGTCTAATCCCTTATGATTTTGTATATTGAGAAAAAGGAATTTTATACTATTGGAAAGAGAATACTTTTAGCTTTTCAGTGGCAGACACAGCACTTGGTTCTAGGCTTGGAAGATGCTGAGATATTAGACTAAGAAGTCATGACTTTTTTGTATAGAATAACTTTTTAAAATCATTTGTGAGGTATTTTAATTGTATTATATATTTTTCTTTTCTTTTGAGTCCTATACATGTAACAAAAGGACCTGGTTTTACAAGTGTAGTGGTAAGATAATGGGGCCCAAAATATCCTAAAACATGTTAAAATAGTTTCTTAAATTATCTGGCATATGTAGAATACCTGATTATGTGCTTTTGTATAAAGCTTTTTTGAATTGCACATACATGGTGGCCATGTCAAGCCATGCTGAGGGAACTTTTTGTATAATACACCATACCATGATGAAGTCCCCATAAGTCCAACTGTACAGGTTTTGGACATAGAGAAATTAAGTAATACATTTTAGGGACCCTTCATATGTAATGCACAACTGAATGTGGTGGGACTTCATCTAGCCGACAGGAAGAAAAGAGGTCATGGCTTTTTTAAAATGCCCCACTGCCATTGGTTATGAGGGAGAACAAAGGGGGACTCACCTGAATGGAGCCAAAGGTGGGAAATGGAAGTGGCCAGAGCAGGTGGGGACACCATGACCACTGGGAGATAGAGGGTGGGGATGTATTTATATCCCAGGCCCTCCAGATGGAACCCTCTCTCTCATCACATCCCGCAGCACCCACCCTCCCACCTATAGGATGAGAGTAATACTGGATATTATGCTCTGCTGTAGGCATTGAGCTAATCAACTTTTTCTTTCTGTTCGGGGCTCGGAAGGAATATTTCCCTCACCACTAAACTGTCCAAGTGGTGGTGGGCTTTTTACGCCTTCCTTAAAGCAGACCAGGGACCAAGTGGGAGATGTAAAAGATGCTGCAGATTAGTAGGTAGCAAACGTGGTAAGTGTCCTGTGCGGGTATTCGTTACAGAGTGGATTCATTTCCTGATAAACAGTAATTGGAAGAGGATTTAGGGGAAGGCATCCTCTAAAGAATCTGGGGAACAGGAGTTGGGGCTCCTAACATCTGGTATGCTGGTGAGATAACCCTCAACTGTCATATATAATGTTAGAGAAACAAGGCGGGGGGAGGTAATAACTTTTATTGGACCAACTGCTGTTGGTGAGAGAGGCAAGCTTTCGAGCTCACGCAGAGTTCTTCTTCAGGTCTGTGTAAGTTGAAAAGCTCGTCTTTCACCAACAGCAGTGGAGCCAAGAACAGGCATTACCTCTCCCCACTTGTCTCTCTAATATCCTGGGACCAACAAGGCTACAACAACACTGTGTACATAATGTTGTAATTTTAAGATGGGGTTTTCAAAACTGTTCAGTGCTGGCCTAACTCTGTCAATTTTTTTTCAAAATCAACACACTTGTGGGAAACATTTCAGTTTCAGCTAAACTTCAGTTTCTGATGGAAATATTTTACCAGCTCTAGTCCTGAGAGAGAGAGAGAGAGAGAGAAATCAGTGAACAGAGTGCAGGTGAAGCAGTCAAAACTGTATGAGAAATGCAGTTTATCAGAAAATTATCTAATTGTTTATCTGTTTGTCACCACCACATATGTGCTTTTGTGTGTACATATGTGTAGCACTCTATCCTCAGACAAGGAATGAAAGAGGTCTGTGACAAGAGCATAAAAAGAATATGAAGGAGTTGCCTAGATTTAGATGTATAAAATCATCTGTTAAAATCAATCATTCAGCTGAATTCAAATTTAGGGTCAGTTTGCATTTAGGAAGGGGAGTGACTTTAGGGTTCAGGAATTGGGCTGCACATCTTCCTGCTGGTGAAGCATACCTATTCCTCATTTCCATGCTGGCACTGGTTCCAGGGGAATTCATTAAAGCCCTGCTCCCACACTAAGCAGTAACCACGCTATGATAATGATTTCCAGCAATGGTAGGAGAACTTTGGCACATCATCTTATTTAATTATTTATTTTAATTTTAATTCACTATGACAATCTCTTGAGATACACAACTCATTTTCATGAGGGCTCCCAGGAGACAGCAATCAAAAAAGTCTACTCTGCAGTACCATATATCGTTATAACACAAAAACATAGAGCAGGACACTCAATCTAAAATTGCAGACAACAGCATTGAGCAGTAAGCATCTTAGAGCATCAGCTTAACCAACAATTTAGAGGAATTTAAAAGATTCAGTCCCATGTTTGTTTCAGTCCTTCACAATTAAAGTAACTAAAAGTTTATTCTGTATTTTCTTCCAATTATGTTAACCATTCAGTCTCTTCCTGTCTTTATAATTTCATCACCAACAAGCTAGACTTTGCCATGAATACTTAAAGGGGATCTGCAATGGATTGTTTGTTTTTTAAAGTGGGGACGAGCTCTCAAACTTTAATTGAAGGAATGTGGGAGATGAATCTTTATCAGTGAGATCTTTTCTCTGGAATGTTAATTAAGTATTGGATTAAAGTTTTCACTAAAACCCCTAAGTATTTTAAACAGTCTTACTAAAAATTCCTACGTCTTTCAATGGTTCAGGTTTTAGTCTCTGATGTCATAATGTAAATATTTCTCTGGTCATCTTACAGTAGATCAAGGTAGTCAAGAACTGGAATTCTAACATAAAAACCTAGCAGCAACCGTCCTTCCGTCTTTTTATTGTTATTAAAAAAAAAATAAAAAACTTTCAGAACTTAGTCATACATAGTAAAGGAAGAGGAAACACCACCCAGATACATCCTTTTGCAGGTCATATTTACTAGATAATTTCCAGACTGGGTAGCAGGGTGGATAAAAATGATGATTTTTTTAAAAATAAATTTTGTAATTTAAATTGGATTTTTTAATTTAAATTAGATATGGGGGGTTATAAATAACCCAATTTAAAATTAAATTTGAAATTATGACAACCTGTAGTAAGGCTTCAATTTACTATAATCTATTTAAATAATTTAAATTATATGCCTGTAGTACACGCTTCCATCAATTTTAAAGAAAATCAAACCATTGAACTGGTGGAGGTCGTTGGCTAAGCACCTGGAACCAGATTTAGTTAAAGTGCTGAATGAACATTTGATAACAGTAGCCTCTCTGTAGGTACAGTTTATTCAACTAGTTTAGTTCAATGACTAGTTTACTAAAAGTTGAAAAACTACTGAGAATAAAAAAAAAACCAACAACCCAGAAAAGGTGGTTTTCCTCTTCCAATCTATAAACACAAACTAGATGTGAGAGGATGAGATCTATTATTTCTAACATCTTGAAGAACATGGTGACCAGAAATGGTCAGTTCCAATCAGTAACTACAGATCATACTTCCTTTGTTTCATAAATCTTTTTTTTAATGCAAAACTTATTTTGATATTTTTTCTTATCTAGCCAGCAGAGATGGGTTTATTTAACTAATTGCAAACAACGTTTTAAAATGCTGGTTTTACATATTTTTAATTTGAATTTTTATCCCAATAGAGCTTGACACAAATCATAAGTAAAAATTTAATCATTTAGTAAATAAGAAGTGCATCAGTCACTATTTTATAACATAAAAATGTAGAAACTAAGAAACTGAATAATTTTAAATTAAGCTATATAGTCACTTAAAAATAAATGAGCAAGCAGTGCTTTCCACAAAACCAAATCACAAATTTCTACAGAAAAGGCAAGTTGGGTAATAATGAGTTCAGATAAATTTTGTATACTGCTTAACTGCTCCCCATTGAGAAAATTTTCACTGTATATTGTTTTTTTAAAGGGTTTCTGGGTTTTTTTGCTCTTCATTTTTTTGTGCTGTGTAGAATGCCTGATGGGCTGTTCCCTTGAATCCTCCAAAATGGAAGTGAGGGAAGAAAAGAGTAATCTTTAAAAAGATAAAAAGTGTGGCATTTTTGTTTTGTAAAGTACTATTTAACTTTCATTTAATTCATATGTATTTATATTGGAATGTATCAATACCTAATTTATTGTAATAGTTTTTCATAAGTAAGTGAATTGTTAGGAAGAAATCTCATGCTTCAGGGCATAAACTAATTTCCTGCTGGGATGAGAAAGGAATGCTTTCTCCTAAGTGCAGAAGGATGGTCAGGGGCTAGGCACAGAAGTATGTGCCAGGAATCCTGTATTCTGTCTCTAACTCTGTCACAGACTTCCTATACTATCTGGTTGTGGCAAATCCCTCCAATTGTCCTTGATTCATTTCCCTGTTTGTAAAATGGGGATGATATTTACTGCACAGGGGCGTTGTTTAGAACTTAATTCATCAGTGTTAGAAAAACACCTTGTAAGGCAAATGTTTTAGTAATAGAGTATTAAAGATGGCCCGGTACATTGCTATTTTTGTTCATCATGTCATTTACCACTGCTGGAGCTGAGATGAGGTACAGGGGACCAATGGTTTGATCCAGTGTAGCAAATCCTCTGTGAGTCTTCCAGACAGAGAGAATGAAAGTGGCATCAAGATAAACTTTAAAGTCTATACCGATCTTTTCTCTTGGGTGGAAAATACTGTATTATTACCCTCATCCAACTGCCCACTGTTCCAAACTACATGCTTGCAATGGAAAATATGTCTCTCTTGTGGGTAATTCTACCTGTTAATTAGCACCAAAAGTTTAGGCAGGCATTTGCTCTGTGCTCTGATGACATCTGATGAACTGTATTTGGACTCAGTACAAATACTGAAAAAGAGTAGCTAGTGTTCTGCTGGGGATATTCCTGTGAAATGTGTGGATAGAAAGACAAAGAAATCCATAAACCATAAGAATTGGTGAACTTCTGCTCCTATATGTCCCCTCTGATTTCTAATTTCTTGTCTTACTGTTTTCTAAAGTTTCCATCCTCCCCTCTCCCCCCCCCCCCCCCCGGGACATTTAGGTAGAAAAGATTTCTTCTGACTCTGTCAGTGTGTGTGTTCAGGTTACTACTGTATTCCCTTCTACTGTCATATTAAATGGTTAAACAATACAGCAAAAAGGGCAGAGGTGTGGTTATCATAAGATAAACACTCCCATTGGTGTGAGGGAAAACAGTATGTTCCATATAGAAGTTGCTTTATTATATCTGTAAAAACAAACAAAAAACAACAAAGATGTGTTTTTCTCCCCATCAGGAACATTATGTTCTTTTACCTCAAAAATATTTCAATATCAATGACTCAGAAACATCTTCTGGCAAAAAGGGAAGGATGGGGGAAGCAACCCACTGTTACACAAGTAAAATTATCTGTGATGTTTATCGATAACATGATGACAGGGGAGAGGAGCAATAGAAAACAGATAACTTTCATATGAATACACAAAAAACTGAAGTGAATCTCATCTTTAAAATAGAGTCCGTAATAGCTAATTTACCTAATTACAAGCTTGCTCCATATCTATTGGAGGGCAGTTTTAATTCTAACTCTGCGGTGAATGTTTGTACATATGATTTCAGACTTTGGGTATAGTCAGTGTCTGACATCTGCAGAGATTATATGTTGCTACAGAATTCTGGTAATAGAACAAACTCCTTGTCAAGGAGAACATTAGCCTTTCATTGGATCCTGAGAAGATTCGGGGGGACTTTTTATTTTCTATTTCCACCCCCCCACCATTACATTTTAAAGACTGATCTTTTATCCAAGGCTAATTTTCCTTTTTTAAGGTGGGGGAGAAAAGGGACTTTTATTACTGGGAAACAAGTGCCTATCTTATACAGTTTGAAGCCATGCTGATGTTTCAGACCAACAATGTTCACTTTTTAATTTGCTTTATGTACGTATTTCCGGAATGCTCCAGATAATCCTGGAGACTGAAGCCCTCTATGCAGTCACATAGGAGGTAAAACACAGGCACTATCAGTTTATGATTTGGTCACACAGTTCTGACAACTTGCCTCAGTTCTAACCAGGAGTCTCCACACTCATTATTCTTTTGCCTTTTTGTTTTAAACTACCAGTAGCCATGATGGTGGTTTTCAAAATGTTGGACCTCTGTCCAGTTGAAAGTTCATGGAGACCAAGAATTCATTTCACATAAACTGCCAAACACTATCAATCAGGTAGCAGTGGTTTTTGATTAGTACCAACTTGGACCGATGCTGTCACCCTGAACCAGTAGATGAAAGCCCCAATCTCATACTACCAGAGTCCCTTGAGTCATCCAGTCCTTACATTGCACATATTTTATTCACTTTTAAAGAGCCATGCTAACTTTTAAGGTGCTTTCATAAAAACAATCAGAAAACACTTCCACAAAAGGTTGAAAAGAAATGTTGATTGGTGTAGGACCCTTTGACAGAACCAATTAGCACAGCAGTGGGTACATCACCTTTTGAGGTTGAAAAGCTGTAATTACTGTTTTTAGTGATGTGTAAGTGGTTTTCATTTTTTCCCCTTCTATTAGGTATAAAATGGTTGGCTGTGGCAGTCTATTGTGAAGACCTCGGAACAAATACCAGAAATTTCTCCACTCAGTTCTTCATGATGTAAATGCAGTGTGACCTTTCCCCAATGGGCAGTTAAACCATGGACATACGAAAAAAAAAACATTTTGGACTGTTTTTCTAAACCAGGCTTCACCTTCCCTCTCGGGGACCTATTAAGGGATTACATCTGAAAAGAAAAGCAAAAGAGAGAAGGAAACATTGAACTGGAAAGTTATCCTACAATGAGAATTATGAGCACATCTTGTATCTGCCCAGTCCTAGTTTGTCTCTGTTTTGTGCAGAGGTGTTATGGAGCTGCTCATCATGGCTCCATCAAGGTGACCAGAAATCAAACCAAACACATAGAAGGTGAAACAGAAGTGCACCATCGTCCCAAGCGTGGATGGGTATGGAACCAGTTCTTTGTTTTAGAAGAACACCTGGGACCAGATCCCCAGTACGTGGGAAAGGTAAGGTCTTATTTCTTTTCTGTAAAGGGGAACAGGGACATTCGGAGAGGAACATATTTTTCTAGATGCCAACCTAGTTGATATCTCCTGTAGAGTTGGAAGCACCTCAGAAGTCAATGATGTTACAGACATTCACAAATTATTTGCCCATTATCCCTATTTATTTACAATAATAATCATGATGAGTAAAAAAGATGACATAACTATAACATTCACTATACTGTATCATCCTTAGAGTTTTATGTTAAAAAGACAATCAAGGGCTGCTGGAGCAACTGCTGCAGTTCACACTCCTCAGTGAGATTCTGTACTATCCCAAATGCAACATGTTCAATATACCATTACACATAGATGCTGACTACTTCAGAACGAGTTGCAAATCTTCCCTGAGAAATGCTTTAGGGACAAGAGTTGTCCATCAAGGTGTAGGCCAACTTTGAGATCCATGTGAAGAAGCACCATTCTGGAGCGAGTTTCACTGGGACTCTTCCTCTATCAGAGGGTACATGATATGCTTCCCTCCACAGCTGGCCATGTATGTATCTGGAGGGTAATGGCACCATATCTACCACATCCATTTAGGGTGCTACTTTAAAGTGGTAGGAGCCCAAGGAGAGTGCAAGGACTACATTTATGTCTGGCTTTTATGCAGTGAGTTCAGGGGAAAGGTCCTTATACTTTCCCACCACCCTTATGCTCCAACCAAAAACTGGCTCCCAGCATGTAATGTTGTCTGTATGAGATAATCCATGCTAAAAAAAAGACATTACAAGAACATGAAGGCTGCAAAGTGTCTTTTCCTGACTTCTGAGAGCCTCCAAGTTACAGGCAGTCTAAACACTGTTCTCTTCTACACATTATGATACAGCCTTTCATTAAATCATTTTAGTTTTTCCTTAGGACCCACACCTCATTCATTGCTCAGGATGGACGGTGCTCAGGAAATGAGGCAGCTATTCATCCCCCCCCCCCCATTTTCCACATTCAATGTGTGGCCCCATGCCTCATTTGCTGCACTCAGTTCAAACTCTGCACCGAATAAGGATATTATTTTTCCTTCTTTCTTCATAGGGTTCTCTTTGATGCTAACCATTTTAGTATCTTAGTGCCTCACAAAAGTTAGTGAATTTATCTTTGCAGCAACTTCCTTACAATGGGAGGTATCAATATTCCATTTTACATTTGGCAGTAGTTCTGATATTCTAATTTAGTGTAGAGATTGACCAATATTATCTTAGGTAGCTTTATTTATTATTATTTTTATTCAAAAAGGGAAATCTGGCCAGTAGAGACTAAAATAATACTACAGTAGTAATCAACAGAATTTAAATCATGGTTGCTGTGTTATAGTGTCTCTTCATTTTGAGAGATAGGTTTCTGAACTGCTGTAATATCTATGGTAATTTTATCTACATTATCTAGGTTTCATTTGATGTGCCTTTAATTTGACAAGAGATTTTCCTACCAGGACCCTAGATTTATGAAGGAGTACATGAGTGGGTGTGTCTCTGTAATTCTAGGCATCTGTTCAATGTCACTGACCTGCCAATGCTGTAAATTATTAATCCAGTCATCTATTCTGCCTCATTGGTGTTAGTGTTAGATACATGCCCTTTCACATTTTTCATGCCCAGTTTAGGAATAACATCACAAGAGGAGAATCATTATGTAAAATGCTGTTATAATGTTGCAGTCATTGTCACTGTAATGTACACTAAGGACTAGAATAGGTCTCTAATCAAAATGGTGAGGTAGCTCATCCTAATTATGAGGATGGATTGATTTTTTTGTATTGACTGTGTATTGTACAGCATGTGCTCAGACACATAGGCCTTAATTTATACATACTCATCTAGTCTGACCTCGTACACATTGCAGGCCACGGAACCTCACCCACCCATTCCTATAATAGACCCATAATCACTTGATGAGTTATTGAAGTCCTCAGCTCATGATTTAAAAACCTCAGGTTACAGAGACTCCAACTTTTACACTAGTTTAAACCTGCAATTGACCCATGCCCGATGCTGCAGAGAAAGCCGAAAAAGGTTCTCTGCCAATCTGACCTGGGGGGGAATTCTTTCACAATCCCAAATATGGCAATCAGTTAGATACTGAGCATGTGGGCAAGACCCACCAGCCAGACACCTGGGAAAGAATTGTCTTTAGTAAGTCAGAGCCCTCCCCATCTAGTGTCACATCACTGGCTGTTGGGGATATCTGCTACCAGCAGTTGCAGATTGGCTACATGCCATTGTAGGCAGTCTTATTATACCACCCACTCCATAAACTCATTAAGCACAATCATGAAGCCAGTTAGGTTGTTTACCCCCACTAATCCTCTTGGAAGGCTTTTCATTCCTCTGATGGTTAGAAACCTTCCTTTAATTTCAAGCCTAAGCTTGTTGATGGCCAGTTTATATCCATTGGTTCTTGTGTCCATATTAGCACTTAACTTAAATAACTCCTCTCCCTGCCTGGTATTTATCCCTCTGGCGTATTTATAGAGAGCAATAATATCTCCCCTTAGCCTTCTTTTACTTAGGTTAAACAAGCTAAGCTCTTTGAGTCTCCTTTCCTAAGGTAGGTTTTCCATTCCTCTAATCATCCTAGTAGTCCTTCTTTGCATCTGTTCCACTCTGAATTCATCTTTCTTAAACATGGGAGTCAAGAACTGCACACAGCAATCCAGATGAGGTCTCACCAGTGCCTTCTATAATGGTACTAACACTTCCCTATCTCTACTGGAAATACTTCGCCTGATGCATCCTAGGATTGCATTAGCCTTTTTCACAGCCGCATCACATTGGTGGCTCATAGTCACCCTGTGATTAACTAATACTCCCAGGTCTTTTTCCTCTGTCACTTCTTACGGATAAATCCCCATTTTATAGCAAAAATTCTTGTTATTCCCTAAGTGCATGACTTTGCACTATCTAGGGTGCCTCAATATCCAGGCCACTTCCCCCCAGTGGCTACTGGAGATGGGAGAGTGGGCCTGGTCTCGCCCACTACTCTGGATCCCAGCCCATGGACCCTGTAGAGTGCCGGTGTCTGCTGTGTCCCTTTAAGAATGTTGCACGGCTTCTCTAATTCCCTGGGCCACTTCTCCACAGAATCTTCACCCTTACCTCAAGGCCTTGTCCTAATGGAGTCCTAGCAACCAACTCATGGCTCCTTCTCACTCTCCCCAGCTTCTGGCTGTGCTGCCCTGTCTGGGGTTCTGTAGTTACATCAGCCAACCAGAAACCATCCACATTCCTACAGCTCTAGCAAGGAACTGAACTCCCTCTTCCCTGCAGCTCTTCTTATACTAGGCAGCTGGGCCCTGATTGGCTGTGTCCCACACAGCCACTCTAGGCAGCTTGGAAGACCCTCTCAACTTCCCTTTTTTGCGGCATGGTGTGGCAGGGCCATGAGGCCTCCGGCAGGGAGCCTCAGAGGATCTGGTATACCCTGTCACTTAGGTACTATATTAGCAATTCTCCATTCATAGGATATAACCCCCTAATTTACAGATTCATTAAAAATCCTTGCTATTGTTATTTTTAAATTTCATATTCCAGTTCTTTAATATTCTTGGATGGAGATATCTGGGTGCCCTGATTTAGTCACATTAAGCTGTTGATTATGACTTTGACATTGTATGTGGTAATTTCTACTTCCATATTCTTATTTCCATTAGCCATCCTGCCACTACCCCTAAGGTTTTCATTGCCCTTATTAAAAAGGGAGACAAAGTATTTGTTTAGGTGTTGGCCCATGTCTAGATTATCTTTAATCTCCACCCCATTCTCAGCATTTAGTGGTCCCACGTCTTCTTACCTTGCTTTCTTTTTATTTATATATACTCGATCATAAGCCGGTTCATTTATAAGCTGACCCCCCCAAGATGGATAAGTAAAAATGGAAAATTTTTATAACCTGTTCATAAGCCGACCCTATAATTCAGGGGTCAGCAAACTTTGGCTCCCAGGCCATCAGGATAAGCTGCTGGTGGGCCGAGATGGTTTGTTTACCTCGAGCGTCCACAGGCATGGAGGTAAACCTAAGTAAACAAAGTGTCCCGGCGTGCCAGCTGTTTACACTGACGGGCTGGGACAGCAACTGGTGGGGAAAATTTTTTGGGGGGAGAAGCTGGGAGTCAGGGAATTAACCCCTGTGACCACCCCCCACATGACCCCACACCCAGCTTGGGACCCCCACACTCCCCATCCCCATCCCATCCCAGGGGGAGGATGTCTCTGGCCTGGCTGGAGCTGTTCCGGCAGGCTGGGCAGCGCGGCTGCAGCCTGCTCCGGAGGGCCAGATCGGGCAGCGCGGCCACAGCATGGTCCAGCAGGCTGGGCTGGGCGGCACGGCCACAGCGTGCTCCGGCGGGCTGGGCAGCGTGGCCACAGCCTGCTCTGGGGGGTGGGGCTGAGCAGCAGGGCTGCAGCCTGTCAGCCTTGGAGCTGTAGCTGCTTTGGAGGCTGGGGAAGAGCAGCGTGGCCAGAAGCAGAGAGAATCTGGCACCGCCTCTTCCCTTCTGGCTCTGCTGGCTGTGCTGCCTCTCCTTGCTCCCTCTGTTGGGGGGAGGGGCAGTGTCCTACCTCTTCCTCTCTGTACCTGTTCATAAGCCGACCCCCTTCTCTGGTGCTTCCCTTTTTTACTAAAAAAAGTCGGCTTATGAACGAGTATAACTATAGTACCTTTTACTATTGGTTATAATCTCCTTTGCAAGGCCCAACTCTGCTTAGCTTTTGGCTGTTCTCACTTTCCACCCCTACACTTTCTGACCTCCAACAGGTAGCTTTCCTTGCTGATCCTTCCATTCTTTATAGGCTCTCCACTTTATCTTAATCACTTGTTTGAGATGCTTGCTCATCCAGTGTGATCAGCAACTCTTCCCTACAATTCCCCCCACACCTCACCCTGCTTGGGATGCAGGCTTCAGATAGTTTCTGCAACTTTGATTTAAAATAATTTCAAGCTGCTTCCACATTCAGATCCTTTAGTTCTTCAGTCCAGTCCACTTCCCTAACTAATCCCATTAAGTTTTTAAAGTTTCCCTTTTAAGATCAAGGACCCTAGTTGCAAATCTGTTTTTCTTTATCCTTCCATTTAGTTTAAACTGAAGTAGCTCATGATCATTCAACCCAAGGTTGTTTCCTGCAACCCGTTATTCTGTGATGTCCTCACTATTCACCAATACCAAATTTAAAATGGCATCACCTCTTGTTCATTCAGGAACTATTTGTTGAAGAGACTGTCAGCCATCACATCTGGGAAAATCTGGGCCAAACTATTATTAGTAGCACTTGTCTTTTAATCTATATCTGAGAAATTAAAGTCTCTCATAATCCCACAATTGCTAGTAGTATTTATTTAATTTAAAACTTTAGAGGTCTCTATCCATATCTAAATCAGATATTGGGGGCCTGTAGCATACCCCAAGCACTATCTTGGGGAAGAAAGCTATCAGAAGTTCCTCCAAGGCGACTTTGACCGAAACAGACAGTTTTATCCGTTCCATCACTTCCAATTTCTTTGCGGTCTACCTCATCATTAATATGCAATGCTACTCCACCACCTTTTCCTTTATTTTTGTCTTTCCTGAACAGCATATACCCTTCAATATCTGTACTCCAGTCATGACTACTGTTCCATCATGTTTCTGTTATCCCTAGAATATCTAGTTTCACTTTCTACACCAGTAGTTCTAGGTCCTCCATTTTGTTACCCAGGCTCCTTGCATTGGTGTACAAACAACTTAGTTGTTTCTGTTTGGCTTCCCCCAGTTTCCTCACCCAATTAGGTACAATCATTCTACTGCCAGTATTGCCTACCTGACTGTTAGCTTCATTGATATAGACACTATCTTTCCCTCTTAAACTCTGTTCTCCTACCCATTGCTCTTCCTTTCTCAATTGCTGTATTTCATTTTGATTTTCTTCCTGGTCAATATTAGAATCAGGCATGGAGATTACATAAGCAACTCCCAACTGTCACCCCTGAGTTCCTAGCTTAAAGCTCTTTTAATCAGTTTTGCCAACCTCTATCCCAGAAGTCTATTTCCCACCCTACAAGGGTGGAGTCCACCCATGAGAACCAGTCCTCTGTCCATGAATGCCTCCCAGTGGTCTAACATCCCCAAACCCTCCTTATAGCACCACTGTCTAAGCCAGCTGTGAATCATCACAATCTTGTGGTGTCTTCGTTCTCCTCCTCTAGGAACAGGTACAATCCTACTGAAGATCACCTTAGCCTCCATTTCTTTGTTTCTTCCCTAGCCTGGCACAGTCTTTCTTGATGTGTTCCAGCAAGAATCTATCAGTATAATATTTTCCCATGTGAAGGAAAATCAGTGGACTCTTTTGTGCTCCCATTAGGATCCTCTTCAGCCTTACATCTTCAGGTCCATGTTCCATATCTTAACTCCCAGCAGAGAGCAAACTCTTCTGTTCTCCAGATCAGCTCTGGTTACAGGCCTGTCTATTCTTCTTAGTAGGAAGTAACCAGTAACGTAGACCTTCCTCTTCCTGGGGGATTAGTGGGATTCTCCGGACTTCCTCCTGTTCTTTCTGGCTACAAGTCATCCTGTATCCTCCCAAAACTCCGAACTCTCTCCATTGACTCTTCCCCTCTTCTTGTAGGAATAGCAGCTCTTAGCTTCTTCCTTGCCATCCCACCTTCTGTTACTGCCTGCTGTGCTCCTTGTTCATTTTCCAACTCAGCAAACCTCTTCCTGAGCTCTTTCTCCTTCACTAGCTGGTCTTTTCCTGTCCCTGGTTCTCATAGTCACATCTTTCCACTGCCCTCTTTCCTCACCCAGCAGTCTATCCTCGCTATTCTCCAGTCCATCTTACATCTGCGAGTCTTGACATTTCCCTTCAGACTCCTCTTGCTTTTCCTCCATCATGCCCAAATCCCCTTTGAAACTCAACCATAGTTTCCACCTCCACCTCCAAACTTTGGATCTTTTCTTCCATCAGCTCTATAAGGCAGCACTTCATACAAACAAAGCTCTTTCTGGATACTCCCCTTACAAACACCCACTCAAACTCACCTGTTTCCAGCTCTGTTTGCTGGCTCTTGTGCTGCTGACTGGCTACTTGGCTGCCTTTATAGACCCCTAATCAGGGCTGTGCAATCAAAGTTTCTGATTCTCTCTCAGGACACTGCTCCCTTCCAGACTTTGCAAACTGAAAACACACACACACACACACACACACAAACTCAATTACTGCCCCTAAGGAATAGGGGTTTGCCTCTTCTCTCCTTCTCCAACAGAACTCCCACTCAAACTCCCCTAATTTCAGCTCTGCTGGCTCCTGTGTCACTGATCCTGAATTTTAACACATTATATACCCATTCTTAAAGTGTAATATTTCTATTCTCCTAGAAACATGTTGCTAGGAGACTGGAAAATTGTATGAAATTAATCTATATTAGTAACACTCTTAAGGTTTTTATAGGAACATGGAACATAACAAAATACAGCCCTTCACTAAATGGGATTATGATAAGAATGAGAAATGGTCCTATTGTACATGACTCTCTCTGATGTTAAGATTATTATTAACATTGCCTCGCTAATGTGGTACTTGGGGGTCATATGTAAAATAGTGGAGTATATATTTCTGGTACATGCAGAATCAGTCACTACGTTAAAAAGGAAAATTATGGTTGATCTGGGGAAGTTTTCCTGAAAACTTCCAAGAGAACCAGAATATCTAACCTAATACCTGTCCTTGCGAGATGTCCAACATATATACAGGCAATAAAGAAATTCCATTATATGGAGGTATTTTCTTGATAGCGACAAAATGCTCCATCCTTCATGAGCGTTCAATGAGTCAAAAGCTCATGAGGACTCTTACCTCTGAGTGGGCACTTTACATGATAAGGTAAAGCTCTACATTCTCCATGGAGTCTTGAGCACTGGATGAAGCAGGGCTCACATATGCAGAATGTCCTGGGAAGGAATTGGGTACAATCCTTCTATGCAGTGCACTACTCTCATAAAATGGGAGAGTCCCAAGAGGAGAGCCACAAAGAAGTTGGCACTGCTTGCTGCATCATCTCCTCACTTGCAATAGTTCACACTGGGTGTATTTTCCACACATAAAGGAAAAAAAAAACAAAACTATGTGCTTTCAGTGTAGCTGGCTTTTTATGTTAAACTAAGGAAACAACAAATAGAAAACTTGATGAGAGTGATGGAAAAATCAGAGCTCATCTTGCAGTTCATAAGATCCTCAGACATCCCTGCCTCTGACAGACAGGTACTTATACTCCTGGTATGTTTAAAAGTGCACTGCATAGGAAACAGAATCATAGCTCACATCCTCAACATTCCTCACCTTGGAGACGCAACTAAGGTGCACTGTGATGGCAATAAAATCTGACTCTTGAGTGAGTTATGCTGCTAAGGAAAATAGTATAGTATAGTGACATGAAGTTGGAATCTGATATCTCTGATGGTGATCCTTAGGTTCTGTGAGTTTTTAAGGGTACACCCCTCATAAGCAGTTGCAAAACTCTTCCCACAATGGGGGAATGAATCTGGGAGTATTTTAGCCTTTTCTTATTTTTATTTTTTTACTCTACACTGTAAAATACTTTGACACACTATTTATGATGACAGTATAGCAAAGCATACCAAATGGAATTATATGACTCTCAGTTAAAGGGAGTTCAAGTGAGATAGTATGAGAGGAGGATCAGATTTAAGAAAATTATAGCATTTCCACTGCCATGATAAAATATTGCACTGCAAATTAGCTATATAGGGAAAGAGATTCCCCATTATCATGCAGAATTTTCAAGATAATTCCTTGGAAGTTTTATTCCCTGAAGACTGAAGATACAGTATATTAAACTTGCATGCAGTGCTGTAGCCAGGTTGGTCCCAATATATTAGACAGACAAGGTGGTTGAGGAAATATCTTTCATTGGACCAACTTCAGTCCAAGCTTAAACAGACCTAAAGAAGAGCTCTGTGTAAATTGAAAGCTTGTGTCTCTCACCACCAGTTGGTTCAATAAAATATATTACCTCACCCACCTTGTCTCTGTATATTATACTTGTCATTCATACTTACTGAAAAAGACAATGTGATGACATGATGCTGAAAGAGATTAGTTCTAACACATAGCAATATTGAGTTAGTATTTTTCTGATAATATCAAGAAAATTGCAACTTTGTCTTAATGTTAGTAAGGAGAGAAACTGAAAATATAGAGCTTAAATCAAATGCTAAGGAGGGAAACACGAGTTGTTTTCACTAAATCACATGTCTAAAATGCATTGTATTGAACCTTACTAATGAGCTCATATGTAATAAATAATGTAACTAGAGTTTGAGCATTTTCATATGATAAATTAGTAGACTGAATTACATTTATTTTAATAATTTGAAACAATGCTATTACTTGATAAAGAAAATTAAATGAAAAATGTACGTGCCTCAATCTCGCTGAAGATTTTGCACATGGTTTGTTAGCTGTCTTCATGCTTTTATAAAAATGAGTGTAAGTGGCATAATCAACAGCTAGAAAAAAATATGTGCTTTGTTTTATGCCTTTTAAAATTGCTAGTTTCACAAATAATAAATTCAGATAAAATTATTTTTCCAGGATTTATTGTTGGTGAAAAATGATGATGGCAATAGTAATGTAGCTACATGCACATGAAAGAACAGCTTGTTCCTTTCCTACAGTGACCTCGGGTACTTCCAAAAAGTTGTGATTTAAATGTGACTTGCAATCAAATCCTTTATAATGTAGGAAAATGGCCTGCAAGTCTGTTCTTAAAAACAGATAAAAGTAATTATATATTTAATTTCTCCTAGTTTTTTACACTAAAAATTCATGTGTTGTCTACCCTGTTTTGTTTTGTTTTGTTTTTCTGGATGACTAGAGAAGTAGCAGGTTTTGAGACCATAGATACCCTGGATGGAAAACCTGATTGATTGAGAGAGGAAGTGATTTTTATTCAGACTGTTTAAAGAAGTGTGTGTGTAAAACAATTGGAAGAGAGATTTGTTCTTAAAGTTTCACTACAACAACTCCTTCAATTAAGGGTTGAGAGAACTAAGCTACCTTTCTGGGTCCTTCAAGGGAGCCCTCCAGCAAAACAGCAAAGATAACATGTAAAATTCCTGATACTATTCTTCTTCTTCAAGAATACAAAGTAAAAGTTTCTCATCTTTAGTACATTATAAAGAAGCACAAAAAAAGCACAAACCTTTTCAGGTCATTTGTAGGAAAATTTTCTATTTTATTGTGTTTTTTTCTGCTTTTCTAGTGTCTGAGACTGCTTAGGAGCTTGTTCTTGCCACCCTCACTCATGATGAATATTCAGTAGAATATTGTTTTTGTCAAAAGGCTTTATCCAGTTTGTTAGCCTCATCCTGTACACCGTCAGATTGCTGCAGTGAGACTATCATTTCAATTAAATGTTCAAATCAATTTTAACAGGGTGAACTCATCTTCCTTGAGATTATTTTTAATACTGAAAAGTCAGGACAAGACTCAGCTTTCTCCTTGTTGTTACTTCTTGCCCCATATCCACACAGGCCAGTATCTGTAGCACAATAACTTTTAAAACATTTTCTGCACTAAGTTGAAACATTGATCAAGTCAAGACTTTTAAGTGCATGGGGCACTCATTCCTTAAACTAGCCACTTTCAATTTAAGGAAGGCCAGATCCAGGCCCTTGTTGCCTGCGTTCTGAAAGTAAGGAATATCTCATTAGGAGGATAAAACGAAGGCAACCGCCTTTGTGTGGAACACTAGAGAGATGGTTGGAAATACTATTACTACCTAACAAATAGATCTTGTAAATATCAAATATTCTTAGGGGGAAGTAAAACATGTATGGGAGATTATAAGCTTAAATAAAACTTATAAAGAAATCAAACACATTACATGAAATACTAAAACTGCAATATATCACACAATCTTTTGAAAGCAGCCATTGGCTTTTAACATGATATACTTCCCCAGGCCAGGGGGCCAAAGCCGAAGCCCAAGGGCCTCAGCCCCAGTCAAGGGGCCTGTAACCTGAACCCGCTGCCCATGGCTGAAGTCCTCGGGCTTGGGCTTTGGCCCCGGCCCCAGGCCCCAGCAAGTCTAAGCCAGCCCTGGCGACACTATTAAAATGGTGACACCATTAAAAAGGGTACATGCACAGTTTTAATTACAATAAAAAGTTGTTGGAAAATAAGGAATAAAGCTGTAGATGTGTTGCCTGAACCTTTTTGAGGTTAATAATGTTGGATTAATGGCAAATTGATCTGACAGTGATGATGTTCTTTCCCTAGAATCAGGCTACACAGAATTCACTTTATGGAGCTCAGTATCTTGTGGGGAGTCTCAGAGTGGATGACAAGGACACTCGCACTGAGAGCAAAATAAAGCCTTAGATACCTATTTATGAAAATAATGGATAAAGCTAGGAAAGATCCAAGCTACATAACCCCAATCCTGTATTAGCATTCTCTTGTTATCTGTGTTATCATTCTATGCATAAGTTCTTAGTATTGCATACTCATATCCTTAGTTGAGGACCTGGTGGTAAGAGACAAAAGGCCCAGCCCTGTATCCGGCATTCCACATTTGATTTAAGTGCTATATTTTCAGTTTCTCTCCTTCCTAACATTAAGACAAGAAAGTTGCAATTTTCTTGATATTATCAGGAAAATACTAATTCAGTATTGCTATGTGTTAGAACTAATCTCTTTCAGCATCATGTCATCACATTGTCTTTTTCAGGAAGTATGAATGACAAGTATACTATATAAGAGACAAGGTGGGTGAGGTAATATATTTTATTGAACCAACTGGTGGTGAGAGTCACAAGCTTCCCCAATGAGTTGAAGGGTCAAGTAGTAGAGAAGCAGACAGCAATGGAAAAGGCCCAGGAAAAAACAGCCCCGGATCACATGATGACTGTCCTGTTATAGTGCCTGAGCATCATCGGCTCGTGTTCAGTCCTCCATGCCCATATTTAGCCTTTTTACCAATATAAAGCTGAGGTTTACTTATTCTATAGGTTAACATATTGTTATGTGTAACTACCATTTCAGCGCATGATCATACCGTCATCACTTGCTTAAGCGGATTTGCGGCTGTTACTTCCATGTTCCTTGCAGTAGCACTTACTGGAACATTCTAACTCTTACCATTGAGCAAGCTCTTCTTAGTTCCCAAAATCTAAAGGGAACTATTGATCTGGGCCAAGGGTTACAGCCTACTTAACCACACTTATGCTAACCTATGCTCCAGCTAATATCTTACAGGATACAGGCCTGTAGGGTTCTTAACTGAATATCATAAAGGCAAGCCAGCGAATAGAATGGGGTGAATATAATGGCCAAGCTTGCCCTCTGGGTTACAGATGAGAAATCCAAGGGTTTAACTCAGTATTATAATTTTTTGCTCCTTCTTTTGGTAGCTGTCTATGATCATACCATAGGTACATATATTCTACTGATTTAAAGTAGCAATAGGGAGATCCAAGATTTACGGACAACTTTATAAACATTTAAGGATAATCTCTAACTATAAAAGCAATTATCAGTCAGAACAATGTGAAATGACTATTTCAGATTTTTTGCTCACCAGCATTTTATTGCCACTGTGGGAGCTATGGAAGGTTCTTGGTGAGCAGTTAACTTTCATGTATGTCATTTCCCCCTTGTGAGCTTGTCAGTTGCAGCTTGAACAGTTTTCAATAATTCTGAATAGAACACAGAGAAGGGAACTTCTAACCTTATTTAGAGAAGAATGGAGGAGGTGGTGTTTTCATCCAGTTTAGATTTGTGGCTGTAGAGTTACAGCCACAAGCCTAAACTGTGGTCAAGTTGTGTAAGTCAGGAGAGGACAGAGGGCTACCATGGGTTTAAATCACCTTTGCATTCTCTGATCCTAGGTGCATTTGTCTTTGAGTGTGTTCCTGGGGAAAATTAGGGCATCTTTAGGATTACTTTTTTGTGCAGGCCAACCACATGGAGCTGTTCATGGTAGCTAAGAATTAATTGCCAGGGCCTAGGGTTAAGATAAAAATGGCCATTCTGGGCCAGACCAAAGGTCCATCTAGCCCAGTATCCTGTCTACCGACAGTGGCCAATGCCAGGTGCCTCACTTTTTATCCCTTTCTCCAGATCATTTATTTATCAAGCACAATCTTGAAGTAAGTTAGGTTTTTTGCCCCTACTAATCCTCTTGGAAGGCTGTTGCAGAACTTCACTCCTCTGATGGTTAGAAACCTTCCTTTAATTTCAAGCCTAAGCTTGTTGATGGTCAGTTTATATCCATTGGTTCTTGTGTCTATATTGGGTCTTAACTTAAATAACTCCACTCTTTCTCTGGTATTTATCCCTCTGATATATTTATAGAGAGCAATCATATCTCCCCTCAACCTTCTTTTGCTTAGGCTAAACAAGCCAAGCTCTTAAAGTCTCCTTTCCTAAGGTAGGTTTTGCATTCCTCTGATCATCCTAGAAGCCCTTCCCTGCACCTGTTCCAGTCTGAATTAATCTTTCTTAAACATGGGAGTCCAGAACTGCATACAGCATTCCAAATGAGATCTCATCAGTGCCTTCTATAACGGTACTAACACCTCCCTGTCTCTACTTGAAATACCTCAATTGATGCATCCTAGGATAACATTGGCCTTTTTCACAGTCACATCACATTGGCAGCTCATTTTCATCGTGAGATCAACCAATATACTCAGGTTTTTCTCCTCCTCTGTTGCTTCCTACTGATAAGTCCCTGACTTATCTTACTGATAAGATAACAAAATTTCTTGTTGTCAGTCCTTAAGTGCATGACCTTGCACTTTGCACTATTAATTTCATCCCATTTCCTTTCTATTACTCCAGTTTTCCAGGTCTATTAGATCTTCTTTAATGATATTCTGGTCCTCCTCCATATTGGCAATACTACACAAATTTGTATCATCCACACATTTTATTAACACACTCCCACTTTTTGTGCCAAGGTCATTTATAAAAGTTAAATAAGACTGATCCCCGAGGAACTTCACTAGTAACATCCCTCCAGCATGACCGTTTTGTTTTAGTATAACCCATTGTAGTCTCTCCTTTAATCAGTTCCTTATCCACCTTTCAATTCTCATATTAATCCCCATGTCTCCAATTTGGTACTATCAGACTGGAGGGAAGTTACTACTTCTCCAATTTGGAACTGAACCAAATGCTTTATTGAAACCCAGGTAGATTAGATCTACTGCCTTTCCTTTGTCTAAAAAAAAATCAGTTATCTTCTCAAAGAAAGAGATCAGGTTGGTCTGGCATGATTTGCCTTCTGAAAAACCATGTTGTATTTTATCTCAATTACTGTTTACCTCTATGCCCTTGTACAAGAGTTTGCCGGGGCTCGACCCTCTCCAGAGTGACGGGGAGCCACACCAGCTCACTACACACGGTCAATGTTGGGGGAATTAGTCTGATCGCGGGGTCTTCCTCAGCAGCCCTTGCGTTACCTGTAACAGACACTGTGAGCCCTGGCCCTGGGTCAGGGCAGGGCGACAAGGAGTCAAGTGCTCAGGCCCTTGGCAAGGGCTGAGCAACCACAGTACGATATAAACAGTAATGACAAGCCCAGGCCCTAGGTCAGGACGGGGCAGCAATGAGTTAGGGTCTCAGGTCCTCAGGCAGGGCTGAGCAATCGATACAAACACTATCAGGCCCAGGCCCTAGGTCAGGGCAGGGCGATACAGAACCCAGGCTCAGGCCTTCAGGCAGGGCTGAGCAGTAGCAGTACAAACAGTTGGGAGCCCAGGCCCTGGGTCAGGGCTGGACAATAACGGTAAGCCCAAGCCTCCAAAGGCTTGGGAGAGGGGGAGACTACCACCCACGAGTTGGGTGGCAGGGGGGACGCAGGCCCTCCCACTCCACTGCGTCTCAGCCCGGGGCCCTAGCAGCAGCAGAAGACCCGCTGCTTAGTCAGTGGGGATCTTGGCCGCAACACACTGGCGTGGGCTCTGGCAGTGCTGCAGCCAGACTAAGGTCAGCTGCCCCGGGCTACTTCCAGATTCCCCCTCGGGTAGTACCTGATCTGTGTGTTGTCCTCTGGGGGGTCCAGTACCATAGGTTCCTGTAGTGGGCAGGCGGCAGGCCCGGCAACTCCTCTGGGTAGCGAGCACAGGGTAGGTCCGGCAACTCCTCCGGGTAGCGGGCGCAGGGCAGGCCCGGCAACTCTTCCGGGTAGCGGGCGCAGGGCAGGCCCGGCCAGTCCTGGCAGCTGCCTTGCGCCGTGGAGTTTTCCCAGTCACAAGCTAGGCTGGAGACATCTGGTCTCTCCGGCGGCTGGGGACTGACTGAGTTCTGAGGGCGAGCCTTTATAATTCTGGGTTGCCATCTGACCCTCTGAGGGGCGGGCTCAGAGCTCCCTAGCTCCGCCCACTCCGGCCTCCGGATGGGCTTTTCCCCCTCCGGGGCGGCGGGGAGACACACTGCCTCACTACAGTCCTTAACTACTTTCTCTTTCAAAATTTGTTCCATGACCTTGCATACAATTGGGATCAAATTAACAGGCCTGTAATTTCCTGGATCACTTTTTTCTACTTTCTAAAAATAGGTACTATATTAGTAATTCCCCAGTCATAGGATACAACCCCCAAGTTTACAGATTCATTAAAAATCCTTGTTATTGGGCTTGCAATTTCATGGGAATCAAAAGACCGGTATGGTATTTCTGGCTTTGTCACTACCTTGCTCTGTGGCAGTGGGCAAGTCACTTCACCTCTCTGTGCCTCTGTTTCCTCTCCCACCTTTTTTCTATTTAGATTTAGCTCTTTGGAGCAGAGACATCGGTTTGTACATTGCCTGACACACTGGGGCCCCAGGCTTGGGTCAGACCCTTGGACATTGCAGTAATATAACCAATACATAGTGACAATCCTTATTCCTGATGATGAAATTTAAGTGGGTCTGCTGCATAGGCCTTGTACTGACTGTTTGCACAGGGGTGAATTTCACACTAAATCAACAACTCTTTGGGTACGTCTCCACATCATTAAAAAACGCACAAGTCTCAGAGCCATGGTCAGCTTACTTGGGGTTGTGGGGCTAAATATTGTAGTAGACATTCAGGCTTTTGCTGGAGCCTGGACTTGGGTACCCATCCTCCTTGCATGGTCTTGGAAGCTGAGCTCCAGCCCAATCCCAAACATCTACACTGCAATTGTATAACCCCACAGCCTGAGTCAGCTGACCCAGGCCAGCCATGGCCATGGCCATGCCACAGGTCTTTTATCACACTGTAGATGTGACCCTTGTGATTTCATTGAAAAAAAATGTTCTAAGCTGCTGTGACACTAACATTTTTGTTGTGCATAAGCAATTGTCATAGCACTTATGTACTTCTATCTGACAGCCTTTTGTGGGAAACAACAGAATACAAAAAAGCCACAGGTGGGAATTTCATGACACTACAGTTTCAGAAAACAAGGTTACATGAGAATTCAGAAGTTTTCCAGCTGTTTTGACACTCTCCTAGTTCCTGGTTTACATTTTTCCTCAGAGCTGTGAGCGCACTATCTGATCTTTAAAATCAATATACTTTCAAAGAACCTCTTCTGAGAATTTCAAATACATCATTATTTAATAATTGTCCGTATCAAATGCAATGCCCTAACACTGCATTACGGGGGAGGCAGTGGCAATAACTATTTACTAAATTGGAAACAATCTGAATACGGTAAGTTTCATTTAAGAAATATATCCTGCAAAATTAGAGTCTCTTCAAAGCCAAGTGATTGTCCTGGTTTGTCTTGGATAATCCTAATTTAAAATATTCTGTGTTTCTTGTGGTATTCCCCTTTTCTTCAGTTATATATTGTCTGCTTTCTCTCTCCCCCCAACCCCCACCTCTAGCAGCAATTCTTTTGGGGAAGTGGAGATATTTTTTTTTTTTAAGCTAAGTCTGTTGAAATGCTTCAGCTCGATTCCCTTCACTTGCTGAAATTTCACTGAGGGATTGCAGTCCCAGTTTTTAGTAACTCGTGAATGTATTTGGGACCTGTAATCCCTTTGCATGCTGTAGCACCTGTGATTTCAAGAGCAACTTTAAAAGATCGCTTCATCCCACCCCCATGCATACTCCTTCGATGTTAAAACGTGATTTAATTTTCATGTCAGCTCAGTCCATGCTTCTGCCAAATAGAGTGCTTTGTGTGTGAACAGAATGATATACACAGGCACTAAGAGAAGCTAAACCAAAGGTTTTTTCAATCACTTTGCTTACAACATACTCTGAGCCAAATTAAGCAAGGAGATAATGCGACAAATTAAACGAGCAGATAATTTATGTTTCAAGGGTACGTAAATTGCTTATGCTAATAGGGAGACAGAATAGAAAAAAATAGGGATGAAAATGCATCAAAATGATTTTGAACTATAGCACATTCTATCTAAAAATCTCAAAGCTCTTTGCAGTCATTAATGAATTTAACATCACAACACCCCTATGATTTGGGAAAATATTATCTCAGTTTTACAGAAATGGAAACTGAGGTACATAGCCGGAAGGTCACATCAACTTCTGTGTTTTAGCCCCAAATCTCTCTTTCCAGTCCTGATGAAGAATATACAAAGATTATTAAAATCAGTTTCTGGTAAATGAAACAACAGAATTTAATTCCTAGTTTTATCACTCTGTACATCTGGAATAAGCAGGGATGAAGGTTCAGCTTCAAAAAACATTACCTTTTTTTTTTCATTTGAATTGTGTCTTTCCAAAACCAGACTCTTTATTGTAATATGTACTACTGAGTATACACAATGACAATCTCCCTAGGTTCCTGGCATCACAACACAAATGGTGTTTAAGGCAGACAGATGCAGATTTGTTAGCATTATCAAGACAAAAGGAGCTCCAGGCATAACTCAGGACCACAAAACAAGGGAATTAATTGTAATGGCAGCAGTGTTGCTGTCTCTGAAGTGTTCCTCACTTCATTGAAGCCCTAAATTAATGGGTAGTCATGCTGTGTAACACTGGAGGCAGAGTCCTCTTTTTTCTTCGTTTCCTTTCCCATGTGCAGATAGAAATCTGTATCTCTACTGTCTGGTGTCTGCAGAGCACAATGTTAAATTATCGGAGAATTGCAACCCCCTAGTCAGTAGGTAAATGATTTTAATCATTTTTAATTAGTTTTGCATATTTACTGTATGTTACTGAACATTGTTTTATCTGTAGCCCCCAGAACATAATAAGAGCATAACCTGGACATCACCAACCAGATGCTCATTGATGCCTAAATGGCATCAATGGCAGCTGTGCCCATCTATAACACCTGAGGATCTGGACCCCTCTATGGCAATTAGAGGAGAACTAGAGACAACTATTTGGCTGATACCTTGTAGTAGTTGTGTTCCCTCTGTTTTGATTTGATAGAGCTGTTCATTTGTTGTACAGCCTGAAGACTTACTGAGGGCAGGTCTACACTACTGTTTAAGTCAATCTAACTTGCGTCGCTCAGAGGTGTGAAAAAGACACCTCCCCCGCCCAAGAGACGCAAGTTACAGTGACCTAAGTGCTGTCCACACCAGTGCTATGTAGGTGGGAGATTTTCCCCCTCTGACATAGCTTCTACCTCCCATGGAGGTGGAGAAATTATGCCGATGGGAGAGTGCTCTCCCGCCAGCATAGAGCGTCTTCACCAGATGTGCTACAGCGGCGCAGCTGCACCATTGAAGCGCTTCTAGTGTAGACTTGCCCTGAGGCAATTAAAACATTGGTTTTCATCCTGACCTGTAAATCCTTCCCATACTGTAGATATGTGAACTATATCTTGTAACTGAGTGTATGAATGTGTCAGCATGTGCGTAAAAGGGAACACAACTTGTTCCTGTTGATTACAGCCAATGGAAAAATCTCTTGTGTGGGGCAAAGGTACATAGGCAACACAGAAGACAGGTTACAGTAGTATCCCAAATTGCATTGATTGAAAGTACATACCAAAGTGGCTGCTCTTCACTGTCTGTCACTTTGAGTTCAAATATAAAATTAAAGTGAACTTGTTTGGGTGCCCTATGATGCCTCTTCAGTCTTCTCTCAGAGCTCTTTAATTCTGCTCAGCTTTTTCAAATCTATCCCTCTTTCTACTTCTGCTAATTGCAAATCCTGAATTTCTAAATAAATGATTGAGTTTTACAAGCTTCCTTTCAGACATAAGTGCCATAAATATTTCCAGTGTTGGGATTGTTGAACAAAGGAAAGATAACTAGACATCTCTTCCTCATTTATTTTCAGTTTAACACAATTTGTATTTCTGTAAATGCATCTCACTCCACCAGGGTGTGCTGTGTAGTACAGTCTAAACATTGTACAGAAATAGTCATGTCCTTAGGTTAGTGGGCATTGTGTTCGCTTGCCTTTCACCTTGTAAAACAAAACAAAACCCTTGTAAATCAGAAATGTTAGAGATATTCAAGAAAAATGAAATGACTAACTCCAGAAACTTTGGAACATTTCTGCAGACAATTGCATTTTTAACTTTGGGGAATTTTGTAGTTACCAGGGTGACCTCAAAAGGGTTCTTAAGCATTGCAGCAATGCTTCATATTTTTATTAATGTTCAGTTGACAACCAAAAGAGGGATTTGTAATTGGCTTTTGTTTGATAAGCTTCTGCTGTGTAGAGACAAACAGGACATGGATAATTAAACAGGTGAAAGAAGCCAGTTTATTTAACTGTCTGGAATTTCAAAGAACCAATTTCATGTAGTGTAAAAGGGACAGATCTCACACAATCCACCCCCTTCTGTCTGCAGTAGGAATGCCTTTATAAGTATACACTGAAAAGCTGGATGACTGGATTATTAATCTGTGCAAAGAATATGACAAATACAACTTGAATAATGAAGTGCAGTGTCTCTTTGGTAATTGAGTTGGGAGTTTTTTTGATTTAGGACCCTTTGTAGTGAAATTATTTAGTTTAGTGAGTAGAAGGGAATTGCTGGTAAAATGTATTGTTTTATATGTATTGTTCTCCAGGACCAAATGGGGGATGGGGTTGTCTCTTAGGGTATGTCTAGACAGCAAAGAAAAACCCTTGGCTAGCTGGGATAGTTGACTTAGGCTCACGCAGCTCAGGCTGCAGATCTGTTTCATTGTTATGTAGATTTCTAGGCTTGAACTAGAGCCTGAGCTCTGGGACCCTCCCACCCTGCAGAGTCCTAGAGCCACTCTTTTTGAATGGTGAAGAGATGAAATCTGGCTCCTTTCCTCAGTAACTGGTGGAATATTGTCAGTCTTCATGCCCAGTTTAAATCCCCCAAACTCCTTCATTTTAGAGGATATGAGACAAATAAATTCCTTTTGAAGGAAAAAAATATTTCCCGACAATTGATATCCCACAATTTGATATCTTAATTTACCTCATTACTTATGAAATTTCTTGTATATCTTAGTTTGCCTGATTGATAAACTAAGAACCCCTGTTGTAATAAGCACTTCCTAATGAGATAAAAACATTTCCATGGGTCATTATTTCAGAAATCACAGAAAACATGTGCAATAACAAATGCCCCATGTCAATCACAGCACATACTTAGATTATAAGCACCCTCTTATCAATTACCCAGTCTTGTTTATAATAACATATTTCTGTAGGGTCACTTCATTAGTTTTGGAGTGTCCCTTCAATAATGTATCTGGGCTATATTAGTAAGGTTAGGGGAAAGAGCAGGGTAAAAGATTATACAGATTCCATTATTGAGTTCTTTTTCCCTTTACCAACTAGGTTCAAGTGAAGGACAAAGTGCATTTCAGTTTCAATAGGTAAAGGGCACTAAATACAGTAAAAGCTTTGTTATCCAGCATGTTGGGAGAATGGGGGGTGCTGGTTAATCAAAAATTCCGGTCAACTAAGAGTTATACTTACCAATGGAGGTGGGGAGCTTGGGTGCAGGAGGGGGCTCAGGGCTGGGCCATGGGAGGAAATGCGGGCTCTGGGAGGGAGTTTGGGTGTGGAAGGGGCCTCAGAGCATGGGGTTGGGATGAGGGAGGGGTTTTGGGGTGCCAGATCCAGGGAGGCGCTCACCTCAGGTGGCTCCCCACAAGCGGCACCATGTCCCTGCTGATCCTAGGTGGAGGCGCAGCAAGACAGCTCTGTGCACTGCCTCTGCCTGCAGGCGCTGCGCACCAGCTCCCATTGGCCACAGTTCCCGGCCAATGGGAGCTGCAGAGCCAACGTTCGGGGTGGGGTGGGGCAGAGCAATGGATGGAGCCCCTGTGGCCGTTCTTCTGCCTAGGAGCAGCAGGGCCATGTTGCCACTTCCAGGGAGCCACACAGAGCCAGGTAGGGAGCACTGCTGGCCCCACGCCAACCAGACTTTTAATGGCCCGGTCAGCAGTGCTGACTGGAGCTGCCAGGGCCCCTTTTCAACCAGGTGTTCCAGTTGAACACCAGATACCTGCCAACCCCATTGAAGATTTGTATTGGGAAATATCAGAAATGCTAGTTTCTAGAGCTTTCTGGTTGGTAAAGTGCCAGATAACATAGGCGCCAACTTCCCCTCTGCCTGGTGGGTGCTAGACCTCCCCCCCCATCCCTGGCCCCGCCTCTGCCCCGTCCCTTCCCTGCACTGCCCTCACCCCACCCCCATTGCACCCCCTTCTCCCAAGTCCCTGTCCTTGCCCTGCATCTTCTCCACCTCCTCCCCCAAGAATGCTGCATTCCTCCCTCCTGGAAAGTCCTAAGCACCACCAAACAGCTGTTAGGCGGCAGGGCAGGGGAGGGCGGGAAGCGCTGGGAGGGTGAAGGTGAAATCTGTGTACTATGAACTGCAATAGCCAGTGGGTGAGAAAAACTGCTTAATCTGGGTGTTGCCCAGTCTAATAGGGTTGAGAGTTTAGACTACAGTGCTGGTAACTGTGGGGATGAGGGGAATTTGGCCAGTGCCTTTCTCGGTGTGATTCATGAGTGGCTCTGGGAGCATTCATGCAATCTAGCTGAGTGTGGCGGCTACACATGCTGTCGTGCCGAGTGATAACAGCACCTGGAGGGGTTTGCTGCTGGTCACTAGCAAGGTATTATGAGAGACAGCCCAGGCTGGAGAGAGTTAAGGGGGCACAGCGGTCCCACAGTCCCAGGCTGACCCCTGGGAATATACCATTTTGCAGTGCTCAAGACGAGCAGTGCAAATTTATTGATTGGTTCACCACTTCATCAATGGAAACTGGACACACCAGCCTTTGCAAAGCTGAGCAGATTATCAAACACTTCATGCAAACTCACTGGTAAAAATAAACAGGTAAACAAATGTATTGATTACAAAAGATAGAAGTTACGTGATTATAAGTGATAGGCAAAAAGTCAGCATTAGTTACCAAAATAATATAAAATAAAATATAACCGTGCAGTCTAAACTCTCAACCCTATTGTACTGGGCAACATCTAGATTAAGCAGTTTTTCTCACCCCACTGGATATTGCAGTTCATAGTATACAGATTTCACCCTTGAAACCCGGGCCAGTCTCCTTTGCTCTCCTTTGTTGGAGTCTTAAGTCTTCTTCTGAGTGTCTTTGTCGCTTGCAGCATAGGGACAGCAGAAAGGTGAAGCATGGGGCTGCTATGTTCTATTTTATACCCTCAGTCCCATGTGCCTGGAGAATACAAGTCCAGGCATGTCTGGTGGGCATTGCTGAGTCCTCAGACAATGTCGAGTCATCCTCTGGTTGATTTCATTTGTAAATTGGTCTCCCGGTGTATTGGCTTACATGCTTAATTTGCATGTGAACTGATAGACAGGTGACTATATATGCTCACTCCTTTCTGGAAGAAATCTGTTTTTTTTTTCTGTTTGGTTGATGAAAGACTTTAAAACGTATTTTCGGTACATACACACAGCTCCTTACATGTCATCCGTACATACATCACTATGATTATGAGATCTGTATTACATAATCCTTTATTAGAGACCTTCTGTGATATTCTTTATGGATACATACTATGAAAGTGGTGTGCTAGATATAGGGAGTTTGTCAGGCCTGGTTGTGGCTACTGTTACAGAACAGTGAACTGTTTGCCAGTGGGACTCTGTCACAAGAATGCAGTCAAATGCCATACTTAGTGATGTCAGGGATATATAGAGAAAGCAAGAAATGCATGAAGCGTATCCCATGGATATGAAACACTGCTTTCTCCAAATGTTCAAATTTTACAAGCAATATATGGTATAATGAACTTTCACAAACTCCATCTTAAAAAAAAAATAGTGACTCCCTATGGCTATATCAGTTAATAAAGAAACAGGAATTGAACTATAAGCAAAAATGTTAACTCTGTAGTGAAAATGGGAACACATACCTCATTGTGTATAATACTTCAGGATTTTAGGCTTATGTGTGCAAGCAGAAAATCTGTTGGCGTTCATTTATATTCTCCTGAGTGAAACATGGTGGACTATCCAGAAGCAGCTTCACTAATTATTGAGCAGGCTGGGACTTTTTTTGTATCCTCAGTAGAGCTTGAACTAACTTCATATGGTCCTCCAGTTCATGGTTCAGATATATTCATGGAATGTGTGAGAGAATTTGCCGTGTTGTACTCTGTGCTGTACCTCTTCTGTGGACAAATTGATTACTTGAATGGATAATAGTATCAGTTGATGACTTCATTGTCCAGAAGATAGGGGACTAGAGGACTGTCAATCCTGTTTTTTTCCCCACAACCTCTAAATTCACTGATTTGTTGTTTTTTTATATATTTCAACCAATCTCTTCCCCCCAAAACCTCCCCACCAAGCATACAGAATACTGTGGTGACTGTGTGATTACTCAAAAAGAAGAACAGGAGTACTTGTGGCACCTTAGAGACTAACAAATGTGTGATTACTGTGTCTTTGAGGATCTTAAACTTTGTATGTGGTGTAGCATTCAAAAGAGATTTGTTAAATGGGAGGAGTTGCAGCTGAATTTGGTTGGAGACTGAACAGAAGAATGAAGTGGGGTCAGATATAACTTGTAAACGGATACCAATTCACTGTGTTAATTCAGCTCATTGTTGTTGCATTATTTTCTTGCTGTTATTCTGATCCCAGTAAAATTGCTGTATTTAAATTAAAATGCCCATTTGGCTCATTGGTTTTTAAAAGGCATAACAAATATTAATGTTGTTTTTCTTTCTCAAACTTGTGGGGAATTAAATGGTGTCAGAGTCCCTCTGAAGCAGTGCAGCTATAATGACTTTCAGGAATACAGTAAAGTATAATCCCAGAGAACATGGTGGATAGAGCCAGATGAGTGGCATGCACATACTTTGGATTATTTTATTTTGTAGCACATGTTATTTCCAATGTATATCCTGTCTCAGCACTGGGATGATTATAATTGCAATTTCAGCATTTTATTTGCAGAAATATGTAAAGAAAACAGATGAAAAACTGAAAGAGACAAATTAAAGGGTTCCTACTAGATGACTTTCTCCTCCCCTAATTATTGGCTGTGTGAGACAGGGACTGAGTCTTTGTTTCTCTATCAGGCCCTACGCACACCTAAGGAGTACTAGACACATGTTGAATAACAAAAGCAATGTGATAAAGAAGAGCAAGTTGGAAGGAGATAGTTTGATAAAATGATAAGCATCATGAGCTAAAATAAATTTATATTCAGACCTAATTAAGCAGAAATGTTTGTTCATCTAGGTAGCATGATTAATAAGTGCATAGTTACTGGCATCAGAAGAGGTCATGACAGTCTATGCGGATAGTACACTATATATTCAAAGTTCAAAAGTCTGTTAAATATTTGGTAGAGCTCCCTGAGATGGTGGAGCTATTGCAGAGATGACGGAGGACCCTTATGTGGAGGACCCTTACAAAATGTTCCACTGTAGTTTACAGGACTCGAATAAATAAATACACACCGTGAAAATCAGCCTGCTCTCAACACTACTATAACATTCACAAGTGCTACAGCATTGACATGGTAGCAGGATACGACTCAGGTACTGTCCACCATTGTGAGTCTTTGAGTGTAGTTTGTGGAGGTCTACAGGTGATTTGCCTCAGCTCTGTGCCGTTTCCAGTGACCTCACCTCCTAACAGGAGTGTTCTTTTGAAAATGACTCTAGCAGGAGACTTCTCTTAGCCCTGCCTCCCTTTCTAAAAAATAATTGCTCCCTTCTCCTGGAGGACTGAATCTCTTCTTCTCTCAGGCTTGGTCTACACTACCCCCCCTAATTCGAACTAAGGTACGCAACTTCAGCTACGTGAATAACGTAGCTGAAGTTCGAAGTACCTTATTTCGAATTAGTTGAAACTTACCTTGGTCCACACTCGGCAGGCAGGCTCCCCCGTCGACTCCGCGGTACTCCTCTCGGCGAGCTGGAGTACCGCAGTCGACGGCGAGCACTTCCGGGTTCGACTTATCGCGTCCAGACTAGACGCGATAAGTCGAACCCAGAAGTTCGATTTCCAGCCGTCGAACTTGCCGGTAAGTGTAGCCAAGGCCTCAGAAGAAGAACAGTTGGAGGGAGCCCTCTTGTGGAGTTAGGGGGAATATAACAACAGGTTTACATAATGGATTATAATGTAATTAACAATTTTAATTTGCCATACTGTTGAAAGGGTTCCCACTAGAGGACAACCTCTTCACCTTTGCCTGATGTCACCTCTCCTCTGTCATCCCATGTTCTTCTATTTCTGTATCTCAGAGTTTCCTTTGGCATAAAAGAGAGAGAGGGAGTTTTCTTTTGAAACTGAATCAGGCTTAAAAAAAAAACAGGAATGTAAATGATATAAAATGTTGCAAACTCACAAAAAATAATGTGGGATATACGCAAAATGTGAAGCACTTGTAAAGCCTTTCTGTCATGTGAACAGCTATAGGCAAGGGCGAGAAAGCAGCATTATTATTAGCAATTTCACAAATAGACTATGAGTAGAGAGCGGAGACTACTCTTCCCTGTTTAACAACAGCTAACCACAATTGATTATTAAATTATCAATAAATATTTGCTAGATTTTTATCAGAAAGTAAATTCTTAGAGGCTGCATTTGTCCTTGAAGATTTTGAGAATTTAATTGGACATTATGACTTTCAACTCCTAAAAACCAAATTACGTTGAAGCCAGTATTTCCAGAAAAAACAGAAGCAACAGTAAACAACATTCAGATCGAAGTGTTGGGCACTTGGTATTTCTTTGTATTTTGCCAAGCTTTTATCAAAGATGTATCCACTTCTTTTATTTAGATGCATGAAGCCCTCTTCTTGTGAGTAGTGATATACTTAGAAATCTGAAAATTGCCATTGTTTTGTGTGTTTTTTTTAAAAAAGCAAACCAGGAATTCAATGTTTCAAAATATTCTGATATTTAAACCTAATTTTATCCATTTGTTCAAGATTCCACATGAGTGCAATTGCAAGGAATTAGCGGTGGCCATTATAAGTGGTTCTGTGTTAGGACTGAACCTGAGTTTCATGCATACTTGTGGACGTTATGATTGTGTCTGGGTAAGAGATGTGAAATGAGATTAGTATGCATTGAGTGTTGGCTACTTCTATGCTTCCTTCAAAGCTGGGTGGCCAGAGAGTGGGGGCTGCTGGCCAGGTGCCCAGCTCTGAAGGCAGTACCCCACCAGCAGCGGCACAGAAATAAGGGTTGCAATATCATACCATGCCAACCTTACTTCTGTGCTGCTGCCTTCAGAGCTGGGTGGCCAGAGAGTGGTGGCTGCTGACTGAGGGTGTGTGTGTGGTGTGTATGTATAGTATTGCAGGAACTCCTGTTAGCCCTGGAGCATCTCCAGGAAGCTCCCAGTGGCCACAGATCTACAAGAGTCTACAGTGTGGCTCACAGTTGGAGAATTAGCCCCACCAACCCCTAATAATTAGCCACCCTACCCAGATATAGCACATAAGATATTTCCAGCAGAGATATGGAAGTATTAATACTATTGTACAAGGTACTGGTGAGGTCTCATTTGGAATAGTGTGTACAATTCTGGCCACTCATGTTAAAGAAAGAGGCATTCAAACTGGAACAGGTGCAGAGAAGGCTACTAGGATGATCAGGGGAATGCAGAGTCCATCTGTAACAGGGTTGCATTCACCTCTCGCGAGCGACCCCTGGCCAAGTGATTGTGCTTGCACACCACTCTTGTGGTGGGTCTTTGGTCAGTGTCATAAAAGCAAAGCAAACCCCTTCCAGGGTATACCCTTCCGGGGTATAAGTCTAACTGGGGCCCTATTCCAGCACCCTCGGTAAGATCCTTTGATCTTCAGCCCTATCCTGGGGCTCACTTTTCAATCAGTCCAGCAGGGCCTATCACACTACCCTGACCAAACTGTCTCTCAGCCCCTTCTGGGCTCCCGCAAATTATCCCTGCTCTTTAAGAAGTCCCAGCCCTGGTATGGGGCCACATCCCCCAGATCTCCCTCCCTGGAGACTCTTTGCTCGCTCCCCTCTTCCCCTGTCACTCTCTTCACCTTCCTCCGGGGCTTACCTGCAGAGCCAGGTTGGGATGAGCAGATGCAGAGCCTGCCTGCGTGCCTTCCCAATTGGGACACAGGTGCGGAGCGAGGGAGTGGAGAGAGCCAGCGCCCTGGGTGGCTGAGAAAGTGGGATAGGCCATCCATGCAGCGAGCTCAAATACCACACACTGTCAGGATCCCTTCTCCTTCAGCAGCAGCTTCTCTTCCCACCCTCCAGGAAGTGGACGCCAATTACGGTTACTGCAGGTAACCGGACTTTTGGTGTACAGTCAGCAAAACTGACCGGACACTGCATAGGTCCCCTTTCGACTGGACTTGCTTGTCAGAAACTGGAAACCTGGCAACCCTAGAGCTTGATAAGTTTATGAATGGAAGTACATGATGGGATTGCCTCTGATTGCTGGGGACTGGACTCAGTGACCCAGGAGGTCCCTTCCAGCCCTATGTTCCTGGAGGTAAAAGGGCTGGATATTCCCTTTTTCATCCTACCTGCGCATCTCTCTATCCTTGGTCTTAAGGGAACACAAGCTTTCCCTTTTTATATCTGCAGCCAGACTACTTTCTGTTGCCTTAACAATAACTAAACAGAGCTATTCTGAGAAATAATAAACTGCATGCCCATCTTATCACAAATGGCTCTCAGAAATGCCCAATGCTTCACTGATGGAAAAGCTAATGTTCCCTTGCAAAAATAATAGAAAATAATAAAACCTATAATAATAAGCTGTGCTCCTTTCATGGTCAGCTAACTGAAGGCATTATATGACAATATCCCCTATTTATTTTAGTGTCTCTTTGGGACTGGCAGTCTGCTGACCTCTGAAATTAAAATTGTCCCCTTTTTATGATGTTATCTAGTTATGTTTTTAGATTTATGCTTTATTATACTGTATGTATACATATGAATAATCTTGCCTTTATACAAAAATTTTGCTTCTTTTTTATTCACTGAACTGTTAAAATAAAAATAATTACTTCAAAAATATTCTGTCTTTATCCCTGTTCGGTAAATCTGCTGGCATAATAGGTCTGATCTAAAGCCCACAGAAGTCAATGGGAGTCGTTACCCTGACTTGAGTGGACTTTGAATCAGGCCTAGATTAAATAATACAAGAACCAGGGGACAGTCAATGAAACTGAAAGGTAGTAAATTTAAAATTTCTCAAGGGAAATGCTTTTCTTACACAGTATATAATTAAATGTGGAATTCATTGCCCCAAGGTATTATTGTGGTCAGATCTTTAGTAGGACTCTAAAAAGTATCACACATTTAGAAGATGTTTAAGAACATTCAGATTTAAAATATATAGGATTTAAAATGAAAAAAGAAAAAAAAAGAAGATTAAATGCTCAAGTTTCAAGGCATAAGCCAATCTTCTATTGACAGGGGTTAGGAAGAAATTTTCCTTTTGGACAGATTATTTCATGAGTTACCAGTAAAGATAAGATAAAACCTGGGACATTTTATGGGGACATTTTTGAGGATCGTGAAATAGTCATGCACAAGATAAAAGAACACTTTTTGTGTTGATGCCACCATTGCCAGTGTCTGACTCAACAAGTGACTTGTGTCTATTTCTCCAGTAAGTTAGACTTCTAAATGAGTTTATTCTGAACATTGGACTTATGTTTTTAACGTTCCTTTTAACAAAATAATAGCTCTGATAATATCTAAACTCATTCACATTTTTTCTTCACTGCAAACAATGCTTTTTGTCTTGAACAGAGGTAGATAGATTTTGATTCATGAAATGAAAAACTGGGACATGTCAGGTATCCACAAAAATGTTCCTAGGACATCATATGAAGATGGTTACATATGGTCTCTTTACCTACAACATTTCTTCCACTCTCCTCTGATGCATCTGGCAAAGCCTGAGAAAAAAATAATGTTCTACATGTACCAGTGGTCTCTGCCAGTATGGCAGTTGCTATATTCCTGTTTTTTTCTGAAGGTTTTGTATTTTGTAGTCCTTTTATTGACAAAACTAAAGATGATGGAAGAGTTGGATGAAAGGGTAAACAATGGTAAATGCAATGACAATATAAAACAACAACAAATGCAAACTTCTTGCATTGATACAGTTTAGAGTATTAATATGTAGTTTATCATTGAGCAATCTATTTATACATTTTTCAGACAAGATGAATTATCTCCTACATTTGGTGCTTGCTTCTTTTCCTGTCATACAGAGCTTCTGGTTAGCTTCCCAGTATCTCTTCCTCCATGTCTGACAGCAGCTATACAGTACAGTCATCAGGAAAAAAAAAAGTCATTCTCATTTTCAGACGATACTTTAGTATTGAAGGCACCCAGTTGAGTAGTTACAAATTAATCATTTGAGGAAGACCAGATTTTTGTGCTGGAAACATCAATTGGCCACCGCAAATGTTAAAAAATAGAATTATGTCTCCAAAAAAAAGCATAACATTTGCTGAAATATATAAATATAATGAGATTTAATAATTATTTATTATTAACAATAATAATAAATGTGGTATTCATTTAATCACATGACTTCTGCAGTTAGGGGTTTAAAAAACACCAGCTATTGTGAGAGTTGTCAACTCTGTCAAGAAACATCTCTAGTGGACAATCATTCATACACACTAATATCTTTTATATACAGGGCTCGATCCTGCAAGGTAGTGAGTACTCTGACCCCAGTGCAGCAAAACACTTAAGCATGTATTTCACATTAAGCAGGTGAATAGATCCAGTTGAGTGGAACTACTTCTGTTCTTAGGTAAATGGCTGCTTGAATGCTTTACTGGTCAGGACCAGTGTACTTGGCACCTTGCAAGATTCGGAGCTTAGAGTCCTTTCCATGCAAACCACTGGATGAGTTAGTGGAGTGCCTTACAATATACTTTTAGCTAAAGGGTCACTCAGGAGTTATAAATTATGGAGTTATAAACCTGAAACCCAATAGTGCTGCCTGTAGACATAGTAAACATTATTTATAAGCAAGTGTTTTAAAACTCCAAAAGGAAAATGAAGAACCTAGGAATACAAAATGGAAAAAAAATCCCTTAAAAAAACTATGAATTCATTATATTCTTGGCTGTTTGATTGGTAGTCCACATTGTATCAATCAGCTCCGTTAATTATTTTTCTACTGTGTTCTCAGAACATTAGTGAATGTCACTGTAACCTTTTAAATCACTGGGTGTGTTAGTCGAGGATACCATATTTACCTAAGAGAATTAAAACCTGTATGCAATAGATTTTTTAAGTTATATGGCTGCAGTTAAAGATCCTAATCTTTTTCCCGAAAACAAAAGATATATGTCTGCTTCATCCGTAGGTTTTACACTCCTAGATCCTGATTCTGCTGTTTCTCATATTAGTAAAAATAACAGTGGTATGAGATCAGAATCAGACCACTTGTTTCCTGCCACATCAGCACATATTAACATACTTCCTACGAGGTCCCTCTGTTTTTTTTAAAGGTCTATTGTGAAAGTCTTAATTAAATGAATAGGAGAGGTGTCCAGATTAAATACATCCCAGTACTGTGTGCAATAATCTCTGGAAACAAACTGTATTAAAATTCTAGTTTTCATCATATTCAGAATCTTCAAAAATTAGGTATTTGATATTGATGTACCTGTCATTTTGCCAAGCCCACATTACTTTGTAACACTTAAGGTGCTTAATATTATATTATTCTTTGGCAGCATACAGTGTGAGGCAATATAGTCCTACACTGCTGGAACATTCATTAGGGGATCTCTGGGAAGTAAAACCACTGAAATGTTGATGATAGATGACTTTGCTACTGATGTTTGAGCAGACACTGCAAAGCACACCAATCAGAGGAAGACCCAGTTCTCCAAGTGTCAGTAATTAATTTTTGGTGTTTCATGTATTAGGGAGCTCTGTTCCCAAAGAAGGGTCAAGATAGAACTGAAAATGAATTGATGACAGCAATAAATAGTGCTGTATATTAAGGATTTAATGGACTTCCTTGGGTACTTGCAAAGGAGGATGAAAGTGTCCTATTGGGATTTTGGTTTTGATGATCTTTGGACAGCATCATCATAAGGAGAAAGGCATACACCAAAACTTTATGGAAAATATGACTAGTAAAATGTGCTATTGTCAAAATGACAATATGCTAGGTTTATGGAATTCAGGCCACTGGGAGGGCAAGGATCTCTCTGAGACTCCCAGAATACCACACTACTTGGGATAACTAAGTAGAAAGGAAGGCTGATTCAACCTTCTTTTTTGTGTGTGTGTCAAGCTTTTCCCGAAATTACCACGAGTCAGACCCGGGGAAGTGTAAATACCAGCTTCTGGTTGAGCCTTTCCATGGACTCCACATTAAGGCAGTGAAGAATTTAAAATCTTGCTTCAATCAGAAACTTAGAACCAATATGTCCCTGAAAAAAACAAATCCCCCCTCAGGTATTTTAGTATGGTTGCTGAATGCGGAAGATAAAACCTACCGTTCTGGATCATGTTAGCACATTCTCAGTTCTTTACTATGGGGGAAAGATTTGTTGAACAGGGTGACATATCAGAAGTACAAGCATATCAGAAGTTATAAGTATACATTTTAGGGCATGGTTTCAGATATGGGTACCTAATTTCTGCCAATAGACAATGCTTCTGTGCACATTGTGCACTCACAACCCACATTTGCATCCAGAAGCAGATATTTTTATGTGTAAAATGCTTGACATAGGTGCACAGTTAGACATTTGTGTTTTGCAGAAGTGTCTCTGAACATGCAATAGACACCCCTTTGTAGAAACATCATTTTGTTTCTTTGTGTCCCTTGTCTATTTAGTTGTCATGTATAGTTGTGAAACTATTTATTTTCTGCAATACTGGGATATAATATGTTGTCATTATCTATGGTAATGGTTGTCATCTGTGAAAAGATATCATGCACAGCAGGCCTTGGAGAAAGGAAGTCCTACTAGATTTGTGGTGAAGATTTCATGTCTGACAAGCAGTGGATTAAAGGGTATACAAGGAAACCTAGCTAGGAAATGTGGTTTATCCAGCAAATAGCAATATACATCTGAAATAGGAATGGACAAACTAGTTCCTATAAAATAAGAATCAAAGTCTTGTCCAGAACTGGATTGTTTGTCCAGCACTTGTGCTGAGCCAAATCTAAACATTTGGAGTTTGATTGTGTCTTGTAGGCAGAGCCCTGCATTATTGCCACAGCAGGGAAGACTTGGAATCAATATGCCTCCAAGAGGCATTCAGGGAGAGCAGCTTGCTACCCTTCTGAAAGCCAGTGCATAGATGTAGCCATCAGAAACATGTCCTTATTTTCTCCCCACCTGATTTGTCATGCCATGCATCTCCAGGGGAGGAGGACAGGAGCAGTCCCTGACTTCCTCTGAATACTGACACTGCAGTTGTGCCTAGCTCTCACATGGTTGCTCAAGGAAGGATGGGAAAAGGCTTCTCATACACTCCCCATTTCACATCCATCTAATGGCCAGCAGAATGTGCTCTTGCTGAGGTTCAGAAGAAGCTTGGTTAACAATTTTTGGGGGGGGGGGGTGTCGAGGTTTTTTTGTTTTTTTTTTTGCAAACTTGGGAATTTCCTGGCTTCACCCAGAGCTGTTGTGTTTTTTTTCTGATTCAGCTAAAACAGTTTGGTATTGGAAATCTCAGAAAGCCTGATTATGAGATTTTTTTTTCAGCCTTGGAATAGGGTTCATATAAGTATGGTTATCATTGTAACAGTAGCCACATTTGTGTCACTCCTTTATTACGGTCATTACCGCATCTTGCCTTTATTAAGAGGGCTGGTGAGGAACATCTATAAACAACTCTGGTGTTTCTCTGAATTAGCCAGCAGAGGTGTCATGAATAGTGTAGCTGATGTTCACCTCCTCACCATTATCAGGAAACACAGAGGCACCAGCGATCTTCTAAAGTAATTCCTAATCACAGTTCTTCACTATGATAATACAACACTCCGTTCCCAGGCCACACAGGTCTTTGAATTTATATCAAACAATGAGAGTGCTATAGTGGAAGAGGCAGGAAAGTGATCATGTCAAGAAGTAAAAGAGATACGGTATTGTAAGGGAGACATTTAAGAAAAGGTGCTATCACTTGTGAATGCTGAATGGAAACCTCAGACAGAAGCAATTTTCCTATACATCTAAATTGTGCCCAGTAAAGGTACTACTTGTGTGCCACATGAAAGAAGTGAAGTATCAGAACCATAGCCAAAACACCTCTGTAGTTTATATCCTCTGTGTATGGCTACAGAGTCAAAATCTCTGCCACTAAATTTTGTGATCTTTCATCCTGTGACTTCCGAATAATTTAAAGTATATTTTTTTAAAAGCCAGAGAACTTTTAACAAGCAAAGTGAAAATAAAAGTAATATGTAATACAGAGTAGTTTGAGCTGGAAAAATCCCTTTAAGTTGAATTGTTGTGGGATCTGTAGCAGGGGAGGAGACAGATTCTCATAATATAGTTTCATATTATTTCAGTCTTTACCTTTTTGGCTACCCGTAAATGTCCACTTCCCTCACTGTCTGTTTTAACATGTCTATATTATCTACTTTATTTATAAAAAAAGATTCATACAGTTCTACAGATATGAAACTGGACTAATCATCCCTGGAGATTCTTCATATCAGGTTGTAAAACCTCATCTTTTAGTAAACTGGAAGCCATTTGATACTATCCTCTCAAAGATCCTCTATTCCTCATTTCATGTTCATCTAAGTGTCTCACTGAAAGCAGAGGAAAATTAGCCCTCAGACACTGAAAATTAAACAAAATAAGCGTGAATGTATGTGTGTGTGTCGGGGGGGGGGAAGGGGGTTAAAAGGGAGTTGGACAAACTAAACAACTCTTATTGCACTCCTGCATAATATTTTTCCTATTCAAAATCTTGAATTAATGGAGTCCATAAATTAAAATAGTTCCTAGTTAGTTATCATTTGAACTACAATCAGTACATTAACAAATCACGTACATTTCTCTTATCTTCACACCATTATGTGCAGGGGCAGGGAAGGAGTAGGTGACTCACATTGTCACATGGGTAAAGTGTTGAGCCATTTCCCCAAAGTATTAGAACAACCACGTGATAAAACTTGAAACACTCATTACTTTTCCATTCCTGTTCAGTGATGGAATCTATAGATTTTCTTCTTGGAAGATTCCATTTTTGTAGATCTGTTCTTTGTAATTTCCCTCTTTTGCCCCCACTTGTGATGGGGATAAAGAGGAATTCACTGATCTTGAGTCTCTGTTATTGCATGTGACAATCTAGTGAGGTACGAACAACTTGGTTATGAAGGTACCAAAAGTGGCAGCCAGGAACATCTGCATGAATTGTCTGTTACTACAATTTTACTACCCATTTATCACAACTTGGTATAGTTTTTTTAGAACAGATTATGATGTTCATTGCCTTGGTAAGGAGTAAAAATATTTAACCCTAACCACTCTCAGTTGCTGACACACAGTATGTGCACTCAACATTTTGCTCCCCTTAATATGGTTGTGTCTCAGGGCAAATATTTATTTTGCATGGATGGTGAAGCCAATTTTAATTTCTCTGCATAATCCATTGATGGAGACTATTACTATCTAAAGTATCCATGGTGCATAAAAACATGTGACATTATCAGCTCTGGTTAAAACTAAATAAAACTGCTTACATTCCAATAATCATTAGCAGACCTGAGCAAATAGACAAAAACTTTGTGAGCATTTGGGGAATTAGAAACTGGTGTGTGTGGAGGGGGGTGTACAGCTACACGTGTACAAATGTTTGTGAAAAACTAAATTTCTGTCTGCAGCTGAAATGTATTGAAACAACTGAAAGAAAAAGAGACTGCTGTGTCTTTCCAAAATATCACTGTGGTTTGTGACAAAGAAGTTATGCTGGTAGTGTCCATTGTAAGACTCTCTGTTAGTATTTCCACAGAGTCAAAATGTGTCTGTGGCAGATCCGTATATCCTTCCACTGCTAATTTTCTTGTACACTGTATGTGTGGATGACAAGTAAAACAGTTACAAATAGAACAATTCTTAGTACAATGGAGGAGTAGAACTGTGGAAATGAATTAATCCCCAGAATCCTGACACAGACTACTGCAGCTGTTTAATGAACCTTATCAGTTTGATGTACACACAAGGCAGGAATTTCAAAAGTCCTCAAACATTGTTCTACCTCTGCTCCTATTGAAATCTAAGGTAAAACACACATGTAATTTCAGCAGGAGGAGAGTTATACCAATGTTGAGCACTTCTGAATCTTCCATATACAGACTACAGTTGTTGAGTGTCAATGACTGTGATGAATGGTGATATATCATGGAATACTGGAGACCAGGGCATTTAAAAAAAAAAATCCTGTGGTATAAGGTAAATGGGTGTTATTGTAGATGGGCATCTGCTTAAGAACATCATACATCCAAAAACACTGATGCCTGGACTCCTGGTTAGAATCATGGTATTATGGTGTCAAGTATCGAAGGGGTAGCCGTGTTAGTCTGGATCTGTAAAAGCAGCAAAGAGTCCTGTGGCACCTTATAGACTAACAGACGTATAGGGGCATGAGCTTTCATGGGTGAATAGCTGCATCCGAAGAAGTGGGTATTCACTCACAAAAGCTCATGCTCCTATACGTCTGTTAGTCTATAAGGTGCCACAGGACTCTTTGATGGTATTATGGGTATCTGGTTGGCTTTACCAACTAGGAGTGGGAGTCTATACCACTACTGCAATTACTAATTTGTTTATGACAGTGATTGTGGTGTGTGGTGGTAGGAGACAGAAACAAAATTGGAGACGACTAAATTAAATAAATGCAGCAGATTTGTAATACCGTTGTACAGTACATATCACAGGGAGAGATTGAATTCTCAAATTTCTAACCCAGAACCCTAACAATAACACAGTTAAATAAAGTGGGCAAGGATATTGACCACAACCATTATAGCTAGACTTTCAAACCCCTGACCAGAGTCCTGGTACAGGGACAATTACAATTAATCCAGACAAGGCTCTGGCAAGACCTTTCACAGTTTTGACCATTGGTTTGGTTAAATATTACAATAGAAAATTAATTTGAAATCTGACCCCAGATATGTTATGATGGGCTATTTTTTCTAGTAGTGGTGTCATTCTTTTGGTCCAGAAAGTAAAAGATTTAAAATATCCTAAAATTCCCTAATCCTGCCAGATTAACTTTCCTTAACTCCATAGACTGCTATCTCCCTTACTCTGTAAGGTCCAACACTTTGATAATTCCTCTTCCTTGTTAAAGTTACCCTCACCTACTCAGAATAAAGAAGCAATACATTGTAACTAAGTTAACTGCTTACACCCCAGGAATAACCAATAGTGCATATGTTCAGGCAGCACGGGAAGTGAGCAGGCAATATGGTGAAATGCAGTATATTCACATTATATCATTTTCAAACAATTCTGAATAACACCCACATTCATAAAAAATAAGTCTGTTTTCAAACAACTTCCCAAATAGGAAAAAAATGTCAATTAATAGTTCAATATACTCAGAGATTTAGTCATATAATCTGCAAAAAATGCATTGGTCTAATGGAGACATATTCAAGATGTTCTTTGGGCAGTTGATTCTGCAACCAGAATGGTCATCCTGCTGTACAGAGATCCATCTGAACAAAAGAAGCATGTGTTTAAATCCAAAATGCTGGAAGGGCCCTATCCTTCTGAATAGTAAATTTAAATGCTCATCACGTCATCTCACACAAATAAAAAAAAACTGAAATGAAAACCTACTACTATGAAGAGAGTTCACATGAAAATTTTAACATCACTAAGATATTTGTTTTCTTATATATTGATCAGTACACATAGTGCACTGTAAATGTAGCTTCTGAATCTATGACCATTTTATTTCTAAAAGAAATATACTCTTGTTAAAGAGGTCTAATAAATGAGCATGTCTGTTTCTTTCTGCTGACTATATTAAATATTATTTTCTTTGCTATTTTATCTTCAGGCTGTATTTAACTTGAGTCATTCTCACAGTGGTCTGCCTTTTAATATCATCAGTTTTTTGTGTGTGTGGAACAAAGTAAAGAGTATCATTTACCGCTTGTATCAACTTCTGTAGCATAAAAACTATTCCAAACTCCATTATGTATGTATCTGCACACTCCAGCCATTACCCAGTCTCCCCAAAAATAGTAGGAAAGGAGTGGACTTTAAATGAGTACATCTCACAAAAACAGATGTTGGTGTGCTATCGTGTTATACTCTAAAGTTAATACAGTTTCTGTTGTGTTTTCTTGGATGATTGCAATCCAATTATTTTCTTCTATCTCAGAAAGCCCATTCACCAGATGGGGGCAATTGCAATTCTGTGTTTTCGGCCTCCTTTTGACATGGGTGTTGGAGTAGCTCTGACTCAATTTGTGAACACCACTATGGATAACACAGCTATCTCCTGGGCTAATGATTCCCTCTGAGAATTCAGTAGAAAGGTGTGACATTGCCCACAGCAGTATATTTCATTAAATCAGATTTTGTAGTATATACCAAAGGAAGAAATTTACTGGGAAAGTCTGAGGATGCTCTCAGCTGCATGGAGACAATGCACATCTCAGTGGCATCAAGCTAGATTCTGATTATGCAGTATATGCCTCATTTGGTAGCATTTTATATGTGGTTGTTAACCTCACTGGTACATTACAGGAGCATTTCTGTGAAGTTACATATTATATCTACATAAGTATCAAAAGAAGTCATCATGATCAATATTCTTACAATGAGTAATAAAGAGAGAGCAAAAGATTTGCCATTTACTATATTATATTATTTATTATTATAATGTAATTTCCCTTATATCTATATTTTGACTATTTTCTAGAGAAACACAAAACCTCATATACATATCCCAGGACAGAAGTTGCCCTCAATACTGTATGCATGTCTGAAATTAGGTGGCATTATGTATGCATTTATTTTCTACAGTTATTCCCTTTCTTTGTCAAAAAAATTTCATGTGATTGCTGCAATATAAGTGGGAGATCCAGCTTGTGAAGTAACCTTGGGATTCTTCCTTCTTGAGTCAGTGGAGATAAGAATGTTTTAGTAGTACTGTGCTTGACCTTTGGAAGTAGCACAGTAGACCCACATGTTGTCTGTTTAATGGAGCAATAATGACAGCGGTTTTAGGGGAAGCCATGCCCTTCTTCCTGGGCAGAAGGAATGGGTCTGTTCACAGGTCTGAGGAGAGTAAGGGATCCAAAATATATTGTGGCAGGATCAGAATCAAATAGAGGAAATAAAGAAACTCCTTGCAAATAGATTGATTTAGCTGACTGATGTGTGTATATATATATATATATATATAAAACTGCTGTATATATTTGCTACTGTTCTTTTACTACAAACACAATCACTACTTGGGACGTCTTTCAGAGTTTTTTTTTTTTTCCTGTTCATTTTATATTGGTTCCAGTTCACTTCCCAAACAGTTTCCAGGACAGATCTTCATCCCACAGCTTGCGTTGCTTGTATTTCCATAGGGAAAGCAACATGCACATTAGTTATAACACAGTATGTGGAATTTAATTGCTACAGATGCAATTTAGTGTTGCAAAACTAATCTGGTTTTAGCCAGATTAACCTGTTTACATTAATATCTAAAGCCCTAAGGAATTGCACGGTTATGTTACTACTTGCACTTCAGCTGTGTCACTTTGTTCCAGATGAATACTGAGGAAATTAGAAATTAGACTCAATACATTACAACTAAAGCTCAACAATTGGCATTGTAAAATGTTCTATTTTATTCTAATTATTAATTTATTTATTCTAAGAAGAGGTTGTGTTATCATTTTAATGTTAGTTCATATTAAATGAATTTTGGACTTGGCATGTGGGATAAAATATATTTTAGCATATGGTAATCTGCAAATATAATATTAGTTTAATGATGGAATGGACTGCATATAATTTAGTAGCATGGATAAATAAGCCTTTGTTTATTAACTCCTTGTTAGCTGTGCTGTGATGAATAGAGTTATTCTGTGAGTATGGGTTAGAGAGCACACATTTTTTCTAGTGGACAATGAGAAACTGACCTGTTCTCTAGTGAAAGGTAGGTGTGTGTGTGTGTGTGTGTGTGTTTAAAGAAGAAACAGCAATATAATTTGTTTGCAAATTCAGAATAAAAATAAACTCTGGAATGCTGAAGGAGGAAAGTTGGAAGAGGATGCTGGCTGGGAGCCTTGTCTAACAATGGCAAATCGGAGATTAGGAGGACACATGCTGTTTGAATGAAGAAATTGTAAAGCTTGCTCCTGGTGGAACTAAACCCAAAGTATTTTTGGAGTCCTGTAAAATATAAAGTGAACTTTCTAAAGTTTTTCCTGCATCTCAAATTCATACAAATTTGTAATATATGTAATTTGTTAAAATATATTGTAATCACAAAATAGCTAAACTCTCCTTGTGAATCCTTACTTGGATTCAAAGTAATAATATCAATTAGGAACAATTTTCAATTCCCACCCCCTGTTGTGATTTGGGGTACAGATGCTTTGCTGACCCAGTCTCCCTAGCAGAAGGAAGCACCATTAGTGTAGACTCCAATGCAGTTCTCTTAACACAGGAAAGGTGAGAGAAAAGACACCTGCATCCCTCTGGAGCCTGATTTACTGAAGGCAGCTGCACTTCATTACTAATGAAGGAACTTGTAAGAGGCAGTTCCTAGGGGAAAGAGACTGCCAGGGGAACAATTCTTTGTTTTCCCCAGGTGCTCAAGCAAATCTCAGAAAACAAGTCTATGTGTGTATGTAATTTCATTTGTTTGTATGCATGTATGTATGTCATTGTTTATTTGAGTACCCAACAGAGATGCACTGGATGTAGTGAGAATCAAAATGAATTAAAATGTTTCAGCTTCATTGATACACTAGCAATAATTCAGTCCTATCTGAGGAAGGCTTTTGTTTCTGTTTTGTTTTAGAGGAACTTCTAATCAGGGACTTGAACTGGAACCCAGCCACAAAATATTGTTCAACTCTAAAAACCTCCATCTTATTTTGTTAATGTAACACTAATGCCAACATGAAAAAAAAACCACTCTATTAAAGGCAGTATTGATAACACTGCTGATATCTAATATGAATATTGCCTGATACTTCCTGTTATAAGACTCCCGTCTTCAATTGCTTATAGTTTTGCTGAACATGGGCTGAAATTTTCCATTTATTGCCTCAGACTCTTTTCCCCCAGCTAAAATGGTCCAGTTGTTTGTGAGAATGAGCCTAGAGGGGGAAATTTTTTTCCCCATGGTTTAAAAAAAAATCTAGCTTTAATTTGAGGAGCGCTCGTGTTTTGGGGCAGGGACTTGAACATTGGTAGGGGCTGGATGGGTACTCCAAGTACCAGCGATGAGCCTTTTGCTGTCCAGGAAAAATCTAGCCAAATTTGGCCAGGTTTTAAGTCTTGGAAAAATTATAATTCACACCTGCTCACTAGAGTCTTGCTAAAATGTAGCAATTCAATTCTCCAGATATTCCTTCCATACTGGGCCTATTCCTGTGTAGGGCTGAATAGACATTCCCTGCAATTGCTGGTCTGGGCTGCTGAGGATTGGGCTCCAGAACTGAGAATGTGAGCCTGTCTTTCCTGTGATCACAATGTCCCGCGAGCGAGATGGAAAAGTTATCTGACTGGAATGCAGAGTGGGCAAGAACTGGTCCTTGAGGAGGGATTAGGGGGAGTAGAGTGGGACAAGGATCCTTGGGAGAGGGAGCCTGGGACTAAAATCTGATGTGGCATGAGGGGAGCTGGGAGGGGAAGACTGGGACTAGCTTAAGCAATGACACTGACTGGAAACCAGTGTTGTGAAAGGAACAAGGTGTGAGGGGAATGGGAAACAGATATAACAAGGAACTAGGATGAAGGGAGAAAACTGGGACTGCCTGGGCAAAGAGACTGGGACAAGGAACTGGGGACTAAGAGTGGTGGGGGAAGACTGGGAGTCAGGAGGGGCTGCAATTGGGATGGGAAGTATGTAGGAGGATACTAGCACTGGCTGGGTGAGGACACTAAGACTGGGATGAGAAGCCTGAGGATGGAGAATGGGACTGGGAGAAGGAAGGGAAGAGACAGGATTGGGACAGAGACAGGATGAGAGGGGAAGAGGCAGAAAGTCTTCAAGCTTGATGGGAGTGAGCAGAAGAAGTTGTTGCTCACAAGAGCACACTCCCCCTCGGAGCCCAGAATAAAATCCAGAAGTCCTGAGTCTCATTATTTCCCTGCTGTCAGCAAGTATCTGTGAAACACAATGGCAATGGACCTCATCCCCCTCTACTTCTGGTGCATATAGAGGATGACAATGTACTACTTCTGTCAGTTACTCTGCTGGCTCGGTTGGTGGGGAGCTCTGTGTGGGATCTAAAAGTTCCAATGCTGCTGGTGTCCCATGTGGATGTCAATGATAATACCACATGATGAAATTACTGTTTTTAAAAACAAACAAACAAAACCTGGGAAATTACATGTATGCAAACTGAGCTCAAAGAAAAGTTTTAAATTTGCAAAGTCAGAATAGATGACTCATGCCTCCCCATACTGGGGGGGGGGGGGCACAATCTAAGGGGGAGGACATGTGATGGCCCCACATGTTTTCTCTGCTCAGTGACTGCACCCAGCTCAGGGCTGCCATACTATCCTCACCCCCATGTTACCTGGGGGCGGGGGGGAGGGCGCTCTGTCCTCCTGCTGTGCCTGTCCCTGGCATGTTTGGCTGCTCTCCTTAGCAGCCAGGCCCAGGCAGGAGTGTGAGGGAGCTACTTCTCACATGGCGCAAGAAAACCGCTCAGAGTCACTGCTCTGTGCAGTGCAGCGGCTGCCTGAGAGAGCCTGGTTCGGGAGGCAGTGGTGGGCTGCCCCCCAGCCAGGCCCAGCAGCTGGGGATGCGGCTAAGCAAGCCGGAAACATGTCGGGGGAGGGGAGGCCTCTGGCTTGCTCGGCCCCTGTCCACGGCAGCCGGGTGCGGGGAGGAGGCAGCCTGCCACCATCTCCCCACTGAGGCTCTCTCAGTCTCTCTCAGGCAAGTGCTGTGCTGCACAGAGCAGTGACCCAGAGTGGCTGGCATGAGAAGTGGCTGGTCTTGCTGTGACAGTACCTCCCATAAGGCTTTATGGAAATATGCTTAGAATGTGTTTTATGCTACATATACCATGTAACATATCTCCGTAAAGGTTATGATCTACTGAATGTATTAATCCAGGGGTTGGCAACCTCTGGCACGCAGCTCGCTAGGGTAAGCACTCTGTCGGGCTGGACCAGTTTGTTTACCTGCCGTGTCGGCAGGTTCGGCCGATTGCGGGTCCCCCTGGCCATGGTTCGCCGCTCCAGGCCAATGGGGGCGTGGGAAGCCACGGCCAGCACATCCCTCGGCTGGTGCCGCTTCCCGCCGCCCCCATTGGCCTGGAGCGGTGAACCACGGCCAGTGGGAGCTGCAATCAGCCGAACCTGCCGACGCGGCATATAAATAAACTGGCCCAGCCCGCCAGGGTGCTTACCCTGGTGAGCCGCATGCCAGAGGTTGCTGACCCCTGGATTACTCCTATTTGTATGCATGTATCATTTTTGTATTTAAAGTTATGAATGTTATGAATGTTGACTGTGTACTGGCTTGATTTCTAAATAACCTTAGTAGAGCATGTGGTCAGTTCCTGGAGAAAGGAATGTTGAAATTAAGTACCTAATCAAGAAACACTTAAAGTACAATGGATCGTGGAATGCTCCAATCCACATAAGAAGTCTACTTGAGAACGTTCAAGGTAGCATGTAAATAATGGATCTTACCTGTAAAAACTTTGAGTCATGCATGGACATGTGACTTGCCCAGGTGATTCATAAACTCCATCTTGGAGTTGGACTTTGCATAGGAATGAGGAGGGGGTCTCCACCCACAAGAGAAAGTCCATTTAAACCCCTGGGAGACCTGCTCCATTTTGTCTTCAGCTGGCTAAAGATAGAGCCTCTCCACCGCCCCCCGGATACCTGAAAGAAATTTGAACAAAGGACAGTGACTGCAAGGGGTGTGAGTGATTGCTGGACCCAGGCTAAAAGGAGATTAGTCTGTAACAGGGAGCATTTTGGAACTGGTGAGGATCTTATCTGTATTCAGTTTGATTAGATGTACATTTGTGCATTTTATTTTATTTTGCATGGTCACTTACTTTGTTACTGTCTGTTACTACTTGGAACCACTTAAATCCTACTTTCTGTATTTAATAAAATCACCTTTTACTTATTAATTAACTAACTCCGAGTATGTATTAATACCTGGAGGAGCAAACAACTGTGCATATCTCTCTATCAGTGTTATAGAGGGCGAACAATTTATGAGTTTACCCTGTATAAGCTTTATAGACAGGAACACCTCTGTTAGCTGCTTTCAGGTGAACCTGCAGCTTTGGGGCAAGTAATTCAGACCCTGGGTCTTTGTTGGAGCAGATGGGAGTGTCTGGCTCAGAACGACAGGGTGCTGGACTCCTGAGCTGACAGGGAAAGCAGGGGTAAAAGTATTCTTGGCGCATCGGATGGCAGCTCCCAAGAGGGTTTCTGTGATCCAACCCGTCACACCTGCCCCTTCCATTGCCCGCCTGGCCCAGCTGCCAAGGATGGGCTGAGTGTGCCTGGGGCAGATGTAGCAAGAGAAGGACAGAGCCTCTCTTTCCCCCTGCCCCCCTCCTCCCAGCAGACCCCCATGACCCCGCATGCCCACCTCATGTGTCACTGTTAGGTAGTCAAAAGTTAGCAAATGTCACAATTAAGGTTCAGAGGGGTAGCCGTGTTAGTCTGAATCTGTAAAAAGCAACAGAGGGTCCTGTGGCACCTTTAAGACTAACAGAAGTATTGGGAGCATAAGTTTTCGTGGGTAAGAACCTCACTTCTTCAGATGCAAGTAATGGAAATCTCCAGAGGCGGGTATAAATCAATATGGAGATAACGAGGTTAGTTCAATCAGGGAGGGTGAGGTGCTCTGCTAGCAGTTGAGGTGTGAACACAAAGGGAGGAGAAACTGCTTCTGTAGTTGGAAAGCCATTCACAGTGCTTGGCTGTAGACGTCATCATCTGGACTCATGGGAAGGAGACCCTGGAAGAATTCCACCATGATTTCAACAGCTTCCACCCCACCATCAACCTCAGCCTGGACCAATCTACACGGGAGGTCCACTTCCTAGACACCACCATACAAATAAGCGATGGCCACATTAACACCACCCTATACCGAAAACCCACCGACCGCTACACCTACCTTCGTGCCTCCAGCTTCCAGCCTGGTCACACCACATGATCCATCATCTACAGCCAAGCACTGAGGTACAATCGCATCTGCTCCAACCCCTCAGACAGAGACCAACACCTACAAGATCTTCACCAAGCATTCTCAAAACTACGATACCCACACAAGGAAATAAAGAAACAAATCAACAGAGCCAGACGTGTGCCCAGAAGTCTCCTGCTACAAGACAGGCCCAAAAAAGAAACCAACAGAACTCCACTGGCCATCACCTCAATCCTCAGCTTAAACCTCTCCAATGCATTATCAGTGATCTACAACCCATCCTGGACAATGATCCCTCACTTTCACAGACCTTGGGAGGCAGGCCAGTCCTCGCCCACAGACAACCCGCCAACCTTAAGCATATTCTCACCAGCAACCACGCACCACACCATAACAACTCTAACTCAGGTACTAACCCATGCAACAAACCTCGATGCCAACTCTGCCAACATATCTACACCAGCAACACCATCACAGGACCAAACCAGATCAGCTACAACATCACCGGCTCATTCACCTGCATGTCCACCAATGTTATATATACCATCATATGCCAGCAATGCCCTTCTGCTATGTACATTGGCCAAACTGGACAGTCACTACGCAAGAGGATAAATGGACACAAGTCAGATATCAGGAAGGCAATATACAAAAACCTGTAGGATAACACTTCAACCTCCCTGGCCACACAATAGCAAATGTAAAGGTAGCCATCTTACAGCAAAAAAACTTCAGGACCAGACTCCAAAGAGAAACTGCTGAGCTCCAGTTCATTTGCAAATTTGACACCATCAGATCAGGATTAAACAAAGACTGTGAATGGCTTTCCAACTACAGAAGCAATTTCTCCTCCCTTGGTGTTCACACCTCAACTGCTAGCAGAGCACCTCACCCTCCCTGATTGAACTAATCTCGTTATCTCCATACTGATTTATACCTGCCTCTGGAGATTTCCATTACTTGCATCTGAAGAAGTGAGGTTCTCACCCACGAAAGCTTATGCTCCCAATACTTCTGTTAGTCTTAAAGGTGCCACAGGACCCTCTGTTGCTTTTTACAATTAAGGTTGTCTGTCTTAATTTGGCCTCCTTGGCATATGTGTTATGATAGTCTTTAATTACAAAATTATATGCTGTTTTCTCCCCACAGGATCCCTGCCTCATTCTGTGCACAGGATGGACCTGCTCTTGGAATGAATCAGGGTTGTGTGGTAAAGGAGACTGTTGTCTCTGGGAACCCTGCCTTATATATTGCAGAAGTTGGAAGTTGTACAGTGAATGAGGCAAGGAATTTCAGGAAGCGTGAGGATGGTCTCATGCTTAAGGCACTTTAATGCTGCCCTGGAGAATTGGATTCTATCCCTGTCTCTACCACAGAGTTCCTGTGAAATGCCAATCAAGTCACTTAAACCAAACCTTTCACTAATTGTATTTTCCTCATTTTATGCATACCTGACTTGAGACCCTGGGGTCTGATTTGTAGAATGCTGAGTTGCTCACAGCTTCAACTGAAATTAATGTGACTGTGCTTGAATATATAAAAGTTCTATATAATGCCAAGGACTCTGAAAAATCAGGCCCTAGATATATCAGATTGGGCACTCCAAATTGGTGGACTTTTTTTACTTTAATCTCCATGCTCCCATTCCCCATCTGTAAAATGGGAATAATACAACTATCCCACCTTACAAGCGTTTGGTGAAGATTAACTAATTAATGTTTTTGAAGCATTCAGATCTGTAATGAGCACCATAGAAAAGCCTATGAGGAAATTAATAGTTCTTATCTTCATTGAAATAAATAAGACATCTTGAACAATGAAGATAAAACTAAATATTGAATATCTACACATTGAGTACTGTCTATTCTGTGCACTGAATGAGGCGGGGCTCCTGTGGGGAAAAATACTGTGTGATCATGTAATTAAAGAGTGTATTATAATGCAGACATGCAAAGGGGCTACATTAAAGTTGCACAGGCATAATAGTCTACTTACAGTAGTTATATGGCCCCCATCCCTCCTACTTCACAGGGGTATAGTGAATGAGAAAAGTGCTGTTATCCACACTGTGCAGTTGAGGAGCAGAGGCACAGACAAACTAAATGACTTGTCCAAGATCATACACTGTCTTTGGAATAGCGAGAAATAAAATACTGTATGGTTCTCTAAGTCCCAGGCTAGCACCCTAACCACAGGACCATTCTTCCTGTCTTATTCAAATATAGCACGAAAACCAGTTCTTTCTAGGGCAAGTGGTCTGTGCTGGGAAGACACAGTGAAGGAATGGGAACTCTCCAGCCTGGGAAAACACAGAGTCAGAAAGGTGAGAAAGATGCATGTCTCCACCTAAGAGAGGCAACAGCTAGGGAGTTGAAAGCCAAGAGGTGCCCATGGTGAACCACTGATGGGAAATACAGGTTCAGTTGCCCTGAACTGTGACAATTACAAAATCATTCAAATAAGTACGAGCAGCCTTTCCCTTTCTGTACCCAGCTTGATGAGAAATAAAGCTTGCTCCTAAATGATTACTTTCAGTAGTTACACATTGGTGCCACACAGATCTTGATTGTGATAACCTAGTTCTGGATCTGAGGTTTTTAAATATGGAACTGAAATCCATGTGTGGTGTGTATACATTCACTTTAATTAGTGAGCTGGCAATTCAGATTGCAGGTCTTTGAAATAATATGGCATTTATTTAGAGTTTTTAAAATTAGTAGTGGAAAACTGATATTAGCTAAGAGAGGTTTAAATTACAACTATTAACATTGTGCCTTTCAGAAACTTAATCCTTTTTTTTGATATCTTGAAGATTATAAAAGAAAATTAGACATATAATAGCACTAATGGAAGAAAAAATGTTTGTCTTAACAAAACAAGGACACCTTGCTCACTCTTCTGCTAAATCAGTCATATGCTAGAGAAATAGACCAGTAAAAGATGGAAGAGCCATCATAAATCATCCTGAAGCCAAACTGTTATTAAATATGTCAAGAAATGAAGCCTACTGACTTGATAAAGGTGACATTTCAGATTTACTCTTCAGCTATTATTTTCACTTTCTTGTTTCTCAGAACAGGTACAAATTTAAAGAAATAAAGACAGGGATGGGGTGAGTGGGGGATGAAAGAAGAAAACAAAGCATACTGCAATACTTATCTGCCTTCCTCTTGAAGTGAACAGATTCAGAATATATATTGTATTTATCCTGTTGAGGAATTTTACCAAATAAACAATATTGGGTAAAATCTTCAAAAGTGCCGAAGTGATTCAGGGCCTAAATCTCATTTTCAGAAGAGACTGAGGCCTTGTCTACATTACACAGTTTTGTCGACAAAAGAGTGGAGGTGTACACACTGAAATGCCCCTCCTGCTGATGTAACTTCCCTGCTATGCCGACATAATGTAGGAGCCCAAGTCTCATTGCAAGTCAAAGGAGATTTGAGTGCTAAGTGCCTAGGTCATTTTTTAAAATGAAGCTGAGGCTCCTAAGTCACGTAGGCACCATTGAAGATGTTAACTTTTATTTTTGTATGGCTCATCTACAAAGAAAGGTACATATTATTTCAATATATAGCCTGCCCTATCTACTTGTGGAATGACCTAATCACAGTTTGCTTATCTACTAACCTACTCCCATTCATACCTCTCCATATATATATGTATAAACAATTTGGAGGAAAGAAAAAAAAATCTGTGTTATCCCACTTTTCGATTTCTCTAACTTTTAGAATGTTGTTTATTAGACTGTAATCTCTATAGGGCAAGGACTGTCTTTATTTTATTTTTTTATGTCCAGCACAAGACAATTATCAGTGACAAATGAATAATTGAAAACCTTGTTTTCTGAGATACAGAAGCAGACTCAGAATGGCCAAGATTTCCAAAAGTGATTAGTGATTTTAAGTGCCTCAGTTTTGGATGCCCTGTTGAGACTCTTTGAAGGGACCTGATTTCTAAAATACCGGTGCTCAGCACTTTCTGGAAAATCAGGCTCATCCAAAGTGTCTTAATTTGTGCACCCAGTAACTCAGACACCCAAAAATCATGTAATCATTTCTGAAAACTTTGGCTCTGTGTCCTGCATATGGAAATGATCTTTTATGAGCAACCATGTCTGTGGAGTTTATAGGGAGAAGAAAATGTCTTTGGGGGGGAGGGGGAGGACGGACGACACAACAACAACAACAACAACAAAAGAACTTTAGGGATAAATGATTATCTTAGGCAGATGTGCCACAGAGGCTCTCAGAGTTCATGTACTTTAATAACCTAAAGCTGTTTTAAGCTAGAATATGGTCACTATTTAATCTTCTTTCCTCATGTCTATAGTTTGTCTTGTTTGTGACTTTTTGGAGTTGGATTCAGTGATACTGCTTTTGATAGCGAGACCTCAAAGGGATGGTAGTCATTGAAAGGAATAGAAATAGGGTTGCAAACAAGCATTGGTAACTTGGCATCTGAACTTTCTGTGTTTGTTATCTATTAGGAAAGTTAAGTAACTTCAGACCTGACAAACTCACTACACCAAACACATGGTTTACAGGATATTTATCCATAAAGAGTAACATGAAAGGTATCCACGGAAACCACATAACTTGTCAAGATTCATGATTATTAGAAGATGCATATATGGGTAATATTCAAGGAATAATGTGCTTATACTGGAGTAGTAATTAGTCACGAGGAGATGCTGTGTCTTGGTGATGGTCTGTTTAGTCAAAGAGGAGTTGACACTCTGCCCTGTTTGGCCTGTGATTCAGTGCAAGGCTCAATTGTTCAGCTTTGTGGAATACTAAGATTTTGTATGGGAAACCACCAGAGGCAACAACAAACAACTGAAACCACTTAAAGGTAAAAAAAGAAAGTTTACAACAAAACAAGGTTTCTCCCTATCTGTGAATAGAACAAAAATCTGTTTTCAGTATAACACGGGTGAGAGAAGCACTCTGGATCCATTCACTGAGGAGACACCTGGTGGAGTGGGGGGAGGAGGCATCATGAACGTTTGAATCCTGATTTCTGTGAAGCCAGACAGCTCTGCAACAGACTGAACTTTGGGGTGGGCAGACCTACTTTATTAAATAGAAAAGGTAACTACTGATAAGTGTAGACCCAGTTTGCATTTTACTATTTTGTGTTGTAACCAGTTGCGTCCATCACTTTCTCTCAGTTCTAGGTTGTTGTTGTTTTTCTTAAATAAACCTACTTCTGTTTTCTTGTAAGTGTTCACAACTGCTGTGTGATTCACAGGAGTGGTGGTATAAAGTGAAACAGGTAAACTGGGGTACACTGTACCTTTGGGGGCAGAGGATTTGGAATTTCTGTGAGTAGCAAGTAGCAGGGGCTGGATATCACAGGATAATGATTCAAAGGGACTCAGGGATAGTGGTGTCCCTGTTGTTAACCTGTGAGGTGACATTAGGGCTGGCATAGCCTAGAGGAGAGTGCTCAAGTGGCTGTAAGGCTGGTGGTGTCAGGACCTGTCTGTCATCCAGTTACCACAAGAAAGACTCCCTCTCACTAGAGGCAGGGTTAATAAGGTGACTCACAGTCCTGGGTATCCCAAGAACCCTAACATCCCTATTTTACAAATAGGGAATTGTGGCAAATAAAAGTAAGGGCTTGTCTACAGTAAAGATCCATGTAGACTCTGCTGGCATGAACTAAGAATAATATGAATTAGGTGCCTTTTAATGTGCGCCAGAAGGGTCTGTGTTGGGCAGTTAGAGTGCAGCACATTCTATAAATCACACCCCTCTAATGTACTTAGGGCTTGTCTACATGACATAATAAAGTGACTTGTCCAATGTCACACAGGAATTCAGTGGCAGAACAGGCAATTAAATTCAGATTTCCAGAGCCTCTGCCTAGTGTCTTACCCATTGGAGTCAAGTATCAGAGGGGTAGCCGTGTTGGTGTGAATCTGTAAAAAGCAACAGAGGGTCCTGTGCCACCTTTAAGACTAACAGAAGTATTGGAGCATAAGCTTTTGTGGGTGAATGCCCACTTCATCAGCTTTCTACGCATTGGACTATCTTCTAGTCCTTTTTTTTCTTCTTTATAAGCCACAGGGATACATTGTTTCTACTGGGGATAATTTAGTAGTATGCATGGGAAAAAAAGACCAACTCCATTATAAGCAGGGAAATCACCCCAAGCCTACCTTCTACTTGATGGAAAAAGTCTTAACAAGGACTCCCAGGATGTCTCTTCAGCACACCACATATTGCAATGAGGCTGGAGAGAGAGGCGGAGACATCTATCTTTTTCTACCCAGGGTCAGTTTAAAACAGAATTCTCATCTTGGTGATGTTGTCTTAATTTAAAGTTGAAAATCGTCTTCTCTCCTTTACGTTATTGAAAAAAAAATAAAAAGAAAAAAGAAAAAACGAATGCACACTAAAGGGCAAGGGAAAAGTCTCCTCAGCTGTGCAATAAAAACATTGCACAAAGGCGTTCTTTTGAATTTCGGGTTCAGAACATTCGAGATCAGAACAGATTGATTTGTGTGAATCTGTCAAGATCTTATCTTGCAGATACTGTAGGAAATGTATCAAAAAGCAGAAAAACAGGCACCCAAAACATTTTGTGCAAGTTTCTTTTTTTCAGCAGTTGCTTTACAACGGAATCTGAGAGTTTCAGGTTTTGCTAATGTAATCCAACTCATTGTCTTCCCTTAATTATCCCAGCCCACATTTTCCTTTAATAGCTTGCAGGGTAATTTGCACATAACATATAGCAGGACAAGCATATAATTTGTTGACACCTGTGAGCAGGGGAATATTTCAATGCTGGTACATCCTTCTTACCTCCTACAGTTTACTTGTGAGAGTCAAGATTCTCCTGACTGAAAATAAACCTGAATTTTCATTTTGACAGCTAGTGCTAACCTTCCTTCCCCTCTGTCATCCCCCCTGGACCTCACTCCACCTCAATAAATATCAGTCCAATTTTGTTCAGCTCCATGAGCATGCCAGTGGTTTGGAAGGTTTTGATATCCTAAGATATTTCATACTTAGAAGCAGCCTGGTACAGACAATTTTTAAAAGTTCTCTTCTTTGGTAGACTAGTAAAACTGCCTTGAGTGGTGGCATCGTTACAGAAAAATCGTACAAAGCTGAAGTGAGGAAGTGATTGAGCCCTTTCAACCAGTATTGCTCGGTCCGTTCATTTCTTACCAGTGTTCTGGGCTTGGACAACAACCACACACACACACTATTAAAAAAGAGAACGAGGGGGGAATTTTCCCTGTTATCTCCTTGTAGCATGGGGTAGGCTTCTTCTGGACATTGCTGGGACAGCTCCACTGACTTTAGAGCCTTATACCAGGGATGGATTTGGAACTATCTGCCTGCATGCAGCTTTTCTTCAGGTTTAGTAAGAAATTAGAGCACTCATGTGCTTTCTGAAATAAATTGTACTGGCCCCAAAATTATGGCACATAGGAATCTATCAATCAAGGGGGAATTATCAATGATGCACATGAGAATTCTTGCTATTTCACCACATGGGCCAATATCCTGGTCCTGATATTCCAGATTTCACACAGGCCAAATTCTAACTTGGTGAGTGTTTTAGCTTTATAAGCACTACAAGACGGAGCACTCTGAGCATAATAAATTAAGGGGAGGACTACTTACATAAGAACAGATTCTCCCCTTGATAATACAAACACAATTCCATTTAAGTCTGTGAGAGATGTGCATGTATCTGAATGCAAAATGTGGCCCAAAGGAATAAAAAACGAGATATGTAAGAATAGAATGATGTCCTTTGAGGACTAGATGGTTGCGCGCACACACTTTCTCAGTACAGCTTTCTCTCCCTCCCCACATTGTATTTTTTAATTTTTCAGACTTAAAAAAATGAGTTCAGAGTTATGGAATTTTATAACTTTTTTATTTGATCTGAATTGTTAGGCCAGGTCATCCACTAGCTTCAATCTGTGTAGGTACACTGGCTACAGTGGAGCTATGCTGATTTATATCAGCTGAGAATCTGGCCATTAATTTTATTAGACTTTCCCCAGCAATGTAAATACATACAGAACACAGTATAAATTATGTGCAACATCAACCATGCATAGCTGATAGAACCTCAATGAAAAACATCAAGTGACTACATATGTCTTTTACCTTTATAAATCACAACCTCAAATGCCTTTCAAATACAAAACAGAGTTTCCAAAGAAGGAAGTAAGTAGAAGGGGTGATAAGGAAGTGTCTGTGTATCTGCAGCTTCTGACTTGACACAGCATAAATGAGAAGTTTACAATCTCCCTTAACGATCTCATTTTACATTATACTCTATGTCCTAAAATGGTTTGTAAAATGAGGTTTGAAAGGAAATTGTACAGTAATGGAGCGGCACAAATTGGAGAGGCAACTGGAAAGCAACACCTTGTGTTGTGTTAATTGAATTAATAATATTTGTTGGTATTCTCTACACATTTTACTCAGATTCTGCAAAGAAAGTTAGTAATGACAGATATTTAGTGCTAACACATGCTAGAAGAACACAATTTGTGCTATTCAAGGAAATACAGTGAGTATGAGAATGAGTCAGTACTTGAAATCAGAAAGTCTGTTCTCCAATTTAATGCCATTGGAGGATTGGGACAGATGTTGATAGCTGTATTCTTACTTTGGTCAGCACTGTACATTATACAAAATTCACTCTCACGAAGTTGATATTAATAAAAACCTTTCAATCTATCAAATAATGATTCCCTCCTGCCAGAGAACACAGATTTGTTTTTAATGTAGATAACCAGTTAGGTAATTATAAGCAGGGATCCTAGTTTTCCATGGTTAAAAAAAACAAAGTTCTCCAATTAAAAGAAACCTAAAAATCTACTTTTTTTGTGATTAAATGAAACGCTGAACTTTGGTTTCCCTAGCCATAATATGTATAGGTATTAGTTCAGAGATGTCTGAAATGGGTAAGGAAAATGTTATTCTCATAAGGCAGCTAACTTTCAATGAGTGAAGCAACTGGTTTTTATCTTTATACAAAATGAAAAAACTAAAGATTTTTCCTGTAAAAGCTCAAATTCTGCATTTTTCCATGGTTTTTCTGTGGCAAACGGATTTTTAGGCTCCCTTTTTATTAATTTAGTAGTGGCAAACCTGGATAAATAGCTTTTTAGCCTTCACTTTTAATACAATTTGGTATTTATTTAAGATTACCAGGAGGTTTTTGGGTTGTTTTTTGTCCTATTCAAAGGATGGAATAATTACATATTTTAAATAGATATGCTAGCAGTAGTTAAGATACTAGGCCATTCATAGACTCATGGACTTTAAGGTCAGAAGGGACCATTATGATCTTCTAGTCTGACCTCCTGCACAATGCAGGCCACAGAATCTTACCCACCCACTCCTGCAACAAACCCCTGACCTATGTCTGAGCTATTGAAGTCCTCAACTTGTGGTTTAATGACTTCAAGGTGCAGAGAATCCTCCAGCAAGTGACCCATGCCCCACGCTGCAGAGGAAGGTGAAAAATCCCCAGGGCCTTTGCCAATCTGTCCTGGAGGAAAATTCCTTCCCGACCCCAAATATGGTGATCAGCTAAACCCCGATCATATGGGCAAGACTCACCAGACAGACACCCAGGAAAGAATTCTCGGTAGTAACTCAGATCCCACCCTATCAAGTGTCCCATCACAGACCGTTACCGCTAATAGTCAAAGATCAATTAATTGCCAAAATTAGGCTATCCCATCATACCATCCCTTCCATAAACTTACCAAGCTTAGTCTTGAAGCCAGATACGTCTTTTGCCTCCACTGCTCCCCTTGGAAGGCTATCCAGAACTTCACTCCTCGGATGGTTAGAAACCTTCATCTAATTTCAAGTCTAAACTTCCTGATGGCCAGTTTATATCCATTTGTTCTTGTGTTCACATTGATACTGAGCTTAAATAATTCCTCTCCCTCCCTGGTATTTATGCCTCTGATATATTTATAGAGAGCAATCAGATCGCCCATCAGCTGTCTTTTGGTTAAGCTAAACAAGCCAAGCTCTTTGAGTCTCCTTTCATAATACAGGTTTTCCATTTCTCGGATCATCCTAGTAGCCCCTCTCTGTACCTGTTCCAGTTTGAATTCATCCTTCTTAAACATGGGAGACCAGAAATGCACACAATATTCCAGATGAGGTATCACCAGTGCCTTGTATAACACCTCCTTATCTCTACTGGAAATACCTCGCCTGATGCATCCCAAGACTGCATTAGCTTTTTTCATAGCCATATCACATTGGCGGCTCATAATCATCCTGTGATCAACCAATACTCTGAGGTCCTTCTCCTCATCTATTACTTCCAAGTGATGCCTCACCAGTTTATAACAACAATTCTTGTTATTAATCCCTAAATGCATGACCTTGCACTTTTCAAACTCCATTACTTCATAATGGATAATACAGGGGTCAGCAGATTTCCTATAGAAGAAAGTGAAAAAGTAGTTATGTTTTAGGTGGAGGTAAAATAAGGCTGGGGAAGCATCTGTCACTCAGCTGCTATCCCCAGCTTCCAGTTATTACAAATGTTATTGGCCATTGGGCCATATGGGATGATTTATGGGTGGTGGGATCTGAACCATAATCAACGAAGTAAAACTTAATCAGATTGCCTTAGCTCATCAGTATAGATGTTTCAGACACAGTGCTCAAGGCATTGCGCCAGCAGTGCTGACTCAGTTTGATGCAAGCCTTAAAAAAGACAACTGATATATTGTTTTCATGTACTTGCTGGTACCATGACAGAGTTGAAGAAGTTCACTGACTGAAGGGAGATCCCTATGGAACTCCTGCAGATCAGTTATGATGAGGTAACCCACAGCAGACAAAGTAAACTTGTGCACAGAACATTACAGCAGCCAGGTAGGATTATTTCTAGACCAGTACTAACAGCATACAGATACATTACATCACATTATATGACATGTTATATTAAATATTATTTTACATGATATTGTGTGTTTGTGTATATTTTTCAGCTACACTCCAATTCTGACAAAGGTGATGGATCAGTCAAGTACATCCTTACTGGAGAAGGGGCTGGAACTATATTTATTATTGATGACACTACCGGAGACATCCATTCAACCAAAAGCCTAGATCGAGAGCAGAAGACACACTATGTGCTGCATGCTCAGGCTATTGACAGACGGACAAACAAGCCACTCGAGCCTGAATCAGAGTTCATTATCAAAGTGCAGGACATCAATGATAATGCACCAAAATTTACAGATGGACCTTACATTGTTACTGTGCCAGAGATGTCTGAAATGGGTAAGAAAAATATGTTATTCTCGTAAGGCAGCTACATTTTAATGAGTGAAGCTACCAGTTCCTGTTTCACAGAGATATAACATAGTATTTTCTTTATCATTAGTTATACACAAAGGTCAACAAAAGCTGGAAGATTGTAGTAATAACAAGGCAGCAAGATTTCAAATCGAACATCACATGTTAGTTTTCTTTATGTGTCTGTCCATAGTACACTCATACAATACATTATATATGCCAGCAGAAGAGGAAATGCTGTGCTATTCTTAAATACTTCAATAGTTTTGCACTCCTGCGTAACTTCACTTTGGAAAAAAAAGTTACATTGTTACATTCCTGTACAACTACTGTGTTTACTTTATTTTCAGAGGCATTTGTCTGTGTAAATAATCTATGCAATTTAGGGAGAGAATAAAACAAATGAAAGGAAAAGTAAATCTCCAGTTTATTTTAGACCACAGCCTCACAGGTTCATCTTCAGTTATTTTTTTATAATGTAAGATAAAATGTAGCTTAGCTTTGTATTACCCTATGACAGTTTTACCTTAGGTATTAATTATATGTTCATGCATTTTGCTGCTGCTTGATCAGTGCTATATTTAAAGCAGCAGCAACATGCTAGCAGTTCCTGTTACTTACTGGTCCCCCAATAATATAATTGATTTTTTTTCACAGTGCTAGATATATTTCTTTTCTCATGCAGGATGGACAGATCCAAAAAATATTTTTTTTAGAAAGCTCAGCTATTGTAAGCAGGTTTCCCCCTGAAGCCTGCTGCCTTGTATCACTAACTAGTGATTGGGGACAGTTACCCACACTAGTTATAAAAGAGAATAACAGGAAGTCCAAGACAAAAATAACCCTCTGGAGTCGATTTACATAAAACATATAATTTGTTCACTTCAACTGACTCTTTCTTTCTCAAGTCAGCAGGTGTCTGGCTGAACTTTTGCAAAGTTGAATTTATAAACGCCAATAGGAAAAAATATCAAAGTGAACTGAGTAACCGGCCTCTCATAAAAAAGTGATTATTTTGATTATATGTTTGGAGAAAAAGGCTGGTATGATTGAATCCTGATGGTTTATCATCATTCAGTCACACTGAATTATGATGATGATTCATCATAATGGGCCAGATGCAGCAAAAAAAATAATAATCAGGGGTGCTTTGTACGAGTCAGGAAAGCAGAGAGAAGAAGGTTTTGTTTTTAATGAGAGGTAATTTGAGGATATTAAAAAGCTTAGGTATGGAGAGCTTGCTTTGGGCTGGGAGCCCTTTGTTCATCCTCTGGCTCACTGGCATTTAAGATGTAGAGTAGGGGTAGGATGACCAGACAGCAAGTGTGAAAAATCGGGACAAGTGGTGGGGGGTAATAGAAGCCTATATAAGAAAAAGGTCCAAAAATTGGGACTGTCCCTATAAAATCGGGATATCTGGTCACCCTAAGTAGGGGATGGGCATCACCTGCTATCATTACTATGAGCCAGTTGACATATAGGTCTCTTGGATTCTTCAGGTTTTTGACTCTAATCTTGCTGTGGGAGTGGTCCAGGCACATAGCTAGCCCCTTCACATTTTCCTTCATCACATGCATGTAGTAAAATACAGCATATAAAATATTAGCATATGGGTTGATCACACCATTGTAAGTGGGACCAAACTGTTAAATCATGTTCCTGAAATATTCAACAGTGACAGCCAGGATTGTAGCAGTTTGAAAACATGAGACTATTCTCCTCTCCCTTTACATTGATGTAAAACAGCCATTACACCACTGATGTAAATGGACTTACACTGGTGTAAGAGAGAGGTGAATGAGCCCCATTGGTTAAATACAAATCTTTCCTATCTACCCTGCAAGACCAGATTATTTTAACTGTCCAGCCCAGCACAGTAACTATCATAATGTAGACAGGATCTAAATCTCTCCCTCCATCCCCTTCCTTTCTCCTGGTTCTAATGCTTTTGGCTCCATCCCCATTTCTCTCCTCCCTATTGTTTCATTCCTCCATAGGTCAAGGAATAAGGCCCTTGTTATATCCCCTTGGTTCTCTTCTCCCCCTTCCCCACTCATTCTCTTTCCCCCAGACTTTCTTTCACCCTCACTATGCCACAGAATCCCACTTCTATCTTGCTCAGCATCTCTAACCCCTTTGCTGTGTTTCACTTCCACAGAGTATCTGATCTATTCTGTAGGTCTCCATTTGTTTATCTCCCCAATTTTGTCCCTTTTCTAAAAGTCTCTCCCTAACCTCCACCCCTTAGAAGTACCCTTCTCTCTTCCTAATAGCTGAATGTCCAAGCCTTTGGTCAGTCTTCCTCTTGGTGTCTTTCTGCCCGCAAGTGTTCTTGATTCCTTCTTTTCGTCTCCTGCTAACTTTTGGTCCCCTTCTTTCCACCCCTTCCTGGGGTCTGTGTCTCTGTCTCAACTCCCAGCCTTGATTCCACAAGTCTTTCTTTTTCAGCAGTCTTTCCCCCATATTTGGAATCTCTCCCTGAGCCCCTTTTACTTCCACTACCCTGCTTTCAGCTTAAAGCACTCTATCTACCTTCTCTCCCAGCTCCAGATATCACCATAAATCCTCTCTACCTGCTCTGCACTTTTTATCAGCCTCTCTAACTGGCCAGTGTTTGAACTAAGATAGCTCTTCAGATGACTGGTAAGAGGCTTTCTAACTGGCTTGATATCATTTAAAACAAAAGGTGCAACACTACTTTTCTTACGGTTGTTTGTTCTTTTCTGAATCCATGACTCCTTCATGGATACTGACTACTTAATTGATCTATTGTTTTTGTTCTGGAGCTGGCAAGATTTTTCTCCACTCAGAGATACTAATAAGTAGAGATCCACATGTTTTATTTTGATGCTTTGAATCCATATCTGCTGTGCCCCACAACCAAAATATATGAATTCTCCCCCACCCCCCAGGAAGAAATATAATCCCTGGATGTAATGTCTCTAAGGCCTGGTCTACACTACAAACTTAAGTCAACATAAGACACATCAAGTCGATCTAATAATGTATGGGTCTACACTACCGAGTCCCTTCTGCCGACCTAAGTGGCCTGGAAAGTTGGCTTCTGTACTCCACCTCCGCGAGAGGGGGAGCGCTTGATTCGGCATCCATGGGTCGAAATGGAGATAGTGTAGACTCTGTTGCGTAATTCAAATGAATTGGCCTCCAGGGAGGTGCCCCACAGTGCTCCACTGCGACTGCATGCAGAGCACTTTCAACTGCATTGCACATCAGCCAGTTACACAGGAAACAGCTGCTTCCCTGTTAAAGCCCTTGGAACTTTTGAATTTTCATTTCCTGGTTGATCAGTGTGGAGAGCATTCCGGCATAGCTAATGATGGAGACTCAAGTCTGCAAACGCGCTCCAGCATGGAGTACAGGAGGTGCTGGATCTTATTGCTGTGTAGGGAGAAAAGTCTGTACAGGCAGAGCTCCGATCCAGAAGAATAAATGTTGGCATCTATGCCAAGATTGTGGGAGAAGGGCTACACCAGGGACACGCAGCAGTGCCATGTGAAAATAAAGGAGCTTCGGCAGGTGTACCAGAAGACAAGGGAGGCGAAAAGTTGTTCTGGTTCTGCCCCACAGACATGCTGCTTTTATTAGGAGCTGCATGCAATTCTCGGTGGTGATCCCATCACTACCCCAAAACGCTCTGTGTATACCTCCGAGGAGCTCTGGGCAACCTCAAGCAACGATGAGGAGGACATTGTTGATGAGAAAGAGGAGGAGGAAGAGCATGTGAGGCAGGCAAGTGGAGAATCCATTCTCCCCAACAGTCAAGAACTGTTTTTAACCCTGAAGCCCATTACTTCGCAGGACCAGTTGGCGTCGGAGCATGATGCCGGGGAAGGCACCTCTGGTGAGTACACATTTCCAATCAAACTCTAGGGGTTACATTCTATTATTTTTAATGTTTAATATTAATGTTTAATGTTATTTTTAATGTTTAATCTGAACAAAAATGTAGGTGTAGTGGGTATCGGTGGCCACTCCAGCTACGCAGAGGGTGCCTGTGTGTTTATGTGCACAGGGACGGCCCGGGAATCCTCCATGGAGATCTCTAGGAAGCTTTCATGGAGGTACTCTGCAATAATTTGCAGAAGGTTTCTGGGAAGGGCTGCCTTATTTTGTCCACCACATAGGACACTTTCCCACGCCACTTCAGTATTAACTCTGCTGGCATCATTGCAGCACACAGCATTGCAGCATCTGCTTCCTTGCCACCTATGTTACCCTCAGGAGAATGATATTGCATAGGGTCACTTGGGGGAAATGGGGGAAGTTTTCAATGCCAGCCCTTAAACTGCAAACAATTCAACAAGTAACCTACCCCCTCTTTGATGAAATCTGGGTCACACAAACACACTTTCCCAAATGTGCAATGGTTATGGTTGGAAGGGATCACCGAGTATTGCAAGCAGCACTGAAAAAAAAGGGGGGGGGGGCGCGCTTCCTGTTTGTCTCCCTCCCCCTGGTGCTGCTTTTGTTAAAAAACAAACTTTTGGGGGGTCTTTATCCTGGTGCCTGTCCTCAAGCACCATCCAGGTTGCTAGGGGAAAGGGGCTTTTCTCAAGTTCCAACCTGTGATCCCAAGGATGTCTTCACAAAAGCAACAGCACAACTCGTGGTCTTACTCACCATGGCTGGAGCAGCAAACTGAGTCTTGCAATAGCCAGTGGTTGGGATTACGTTGTGGCTCGGTGAAGTGTATTGAGGGGTGCATTTTTTATTTAAAAAATTAACCTCGCACCAGAAACAATGTATGCACTGTCAATGCTACCCTTGTGCTTTGCAATCCTTGCAGCTGAAACCTTGTCTGTCGGTGCATCCTCCACACTGGTTCAGAAACTTTCCCAGATTAGAAGGTGGAAAAAGAAGGCTCGGGAGGACATGTTCAATGAATTAAGGAGTGACAAGACGGAGCTCAGAGCATGGAGGATCACACTGTCTGAGAACTTGGACATAGGGAGGACAGGAGAGCATGCATGGAACAGGAGCATGCCATGCAGGAAGAGATGCCACGGATTATGAAGGAGCAATCAGACATGTTGAAGCGTCTGCTTGAGGTTCAAGAAAGGCAGCTGGATGCTGGAGTCCCCCTGCAGCCTATGCTGAACCTGCTGCCATCATCGCCCAGTTCTACATCCTCCTCCCCCAAATGTCCTATGAGGCGGAGGCGGGGAAAGTCTGTTATCCTTTGCACTCAACACCATGGGAGGGTACAAGGACCTGAAGGCACCCATTTCTACACCTTTGATTGTTATTGCAGTGCATCTGTAAGCAAGCTTTCCTTGTTTCCCCTCTCACAGTGTTATCAGACATTTTGTCCCAAGTTATCTTACTTTTCTTTGCTGTCTCTTTGTGTTTGTGTGCATAATAAAACTTAACGTATTGAGGAGAAAAGGCTCTTTATTCATTAAACACACAGTGGTTGGTGGGAGTGGAGTTTACAGGGGAGAAAATGCAATGGAGGGGACAGATTGGTAAGGAACACCACAGATAAGTGTCACATTACTCTGGCTCATTGTTGAAACTTCTTTTCAATACCTTACTGAGATGCAGAGACCCTCATGTTTTCTTCTTATTGCCCTGGTGTCTGGCTGCTCAAAGTTGGCTTCCAGCCTCAACCCTCCACCCTCCTGCTCCCCCCCCCCCCCCCGGAAACTTTTCTCCCTTTGTTTCACAGATACTATGGAGCACACAGTAGGCAGCAATAACAATGGGGATATTGCTTTCACTGAGGTCTAACCTAGTATGCAAACAATGTCAGCAATCTTTTAAACGTCCAAAGGCACATCCCACCACCATTCTGTCCTTGCTCAGCCTATGGTTGAACTGGTCCTTACTGCTGTCTAGGCTGCCTGTGTACGGATCCATGGGTCACTGGCATTTCAACATCCACAATGATTATTTTGCAGTCTAGGAAGAAAGTCCCTGCTTGCAGCTTTCTGAACAGACCTGTGTTTCTAAAGATGAGCATGTCATGCACCTTGCCTGATCATCTAACATTGATGTTGGTGAAACGGCCTCTGTGATCCACCAGCGCTTGCAACACCATTGAAAAATATCCCTTTTGGTTTATTTACTCTATCGCAAGGTGGTATGGTGCCAAGATAGGGATATGCATTCCATCTATAGCCCTTCTGCAATTAGGAAACCCCATCACGGGAAAACCATCCATTATGTCCTGCATGCTGCCCAGAGTCACTACCCTTCTTAGCAGTAGTCTTTTGATGGCTCTGCAAACTTGGATCGGTAGATTTACCCATCTCCAAATTGATGCCTCACTGACCACTAGCAGTCTGGCATCGCAAGCTTCCACAGAGCTATCGCCACTCACTTCTCCACTGTCAGAGCAACTCTCATTTTAATATTGCTGCACTTAAGGGCTGGGTAAAGCTCTTCACAGTTCCTGGAAAGTGGCCTTACACATTCAAAAGTTCTGCAGCCACTGCTCGTCATCCCATAGCTGCATAACAATGTGGTCCCATCAGTCAGTGCTTGTTTCCTGGGCCCAGAAATGGTGCTCAACTGTGTCAAGGTGATGTGTGACTGTCGCCAGCAACTGAGAATTGCTCCACACTATGTCTTCCAGCAGGACTGCTTGTGTGGCAGCACATTGTTCCATGCAGCAGCTACTGTATCGGCTGTGTAAATACTGCAGGATAAGGTGCGAGGTGTTTGTAATGCTGACAACAACAGTGTACAGCTGAGCAGGGTCCATGCTTATAGTGCTATGGCAACCAAGTGGGTAACCCGGGCTTACAAAAAAAAAGGCTTGAAAAAGGCTTGGTTTGTTTGCCGTTAATTTCAGGGAGGGGGGAGTTAAGTGCATCATGGGAGGCTAATGCCATATTCCCATACCACCTGCACCAATGTTTTGGTCCCATAAGGCATTGCAAGCCCAACCCAAAATTCCACTCGGCTACATGCACTGTGTGTCGATGCAAGCGCTGCTAGTGAGGATGCACTCCCCCGACACAATGAGCATAGTATGGACATGCAAGATCGACTTGCTTAAATAAAAAGAAAAAACGAGGAGTCCTTGTGGTACCTTAGAGACTAACAAATTTATTTGGAGATGAAGTCGACTTAACTTTGTAGTGTAGACATGGCCTAAGAGGCCTTTTCTGCAGATGGTATTATAATAGTGACAGTGTTATTCCTTCATGTACAGTATTGCTGTCAGGGAATGCTGCTGCCATGAAAAATACTGTGGACCTGTATGAAATCTCTCCAGTTGTGTTTGGTTTGTTGCTGCAGTGTCACGTCACAACTATAGATACAACACTGCTGTTTTTGTACATTTTTGGGTTAATCGTTTTTTTTTGTCTTTTAGTTGCTAGTTTATATTCATTCCTTGCAATACCTTCCAGTCATCTCTCATCAGACGACACAACAGTTACTTCTGCCAGATCTGTCTCCAATAAGACAAATTTCTATGACGAACACTCACCTGTTTTACTCCTCCTTTTCTTCAAATTCTATACTTTCTAATAGGGATTACTTGTAATTAAGCTCATGCTTCTCTGTCTCTTCAGCAGTCACTTTATTATCTACACAGTGAAAAGGTTGGTAGAGAACAGATCAATGTTGTCCTCAAAGTCAAGCGCACATAAAGTAATGATTTCTTCTTATCTGTAGTAGTTCACTTCTTATTGTCCTCTCATTAGTCACTCCAGGGTAGAGCTTGTTTGATTCTTCTATAGATAATAAACCTCATTTCATATCAGTTTGAATTCCTGGCTTTAGTTAATTCACAGCCACATTACAAATTATGTATCCTGATCATCAGCTTTTAGGGATTACTCAGACTCATCCAGGCTATTTTAGAACAACATTTTGGGTAATAAATCAGTGTGTTTTATTTTAACTTAGAACACTGCTAATGCTAAGGAGAAGCATCAACATCTACCTTGTGTGGAGAAAAACATATATATTTTTCTGTTGATGGGCTGTGTCTGAGATGATTGTTAAAGAATATATTCTAAGAAACTTCACTGTGATTCAGAGATAGCGTTACATCTCACCATTTACTGTAATCAGTCTTGCTGCTTTCATTGCATGTTTTTGATCATTCTTTTCTTTAACATTTATTGATTTCCCCCTCCCCCCCTTCACACTTTTTGGTAAACTGGAAAATCATTGTATATTGTTCACAATATGTGTTCTTGTCAGTCTTTCCAGTGATACCTGATCAAAGTCTGTTCTTGCTTTTCGTAGGTTTTTTTGTCTCTTTATCTCCCCATCACCACCTTCGATTGATGGATAGATTAATCCCACGTGGATTGGATCCACTTTCAGTTTGCCATTTTGATCTTCAGCTGGAATGCTATAAACAGCTGAACTCTTACCTTTATTTTAGTATTTGTTAAAGGTGTCTCACCAGTAGCTATTCTTGTGCTTGTTCTGATATCTGAATTTGTTGTTTTGCCATTCAATGTAATTTCCTTGGGTCTTGAATTCTACATTACAGTAGGGTGATAGAGGGGAAGTGGTAGACAGAATATGTCTTGATACTAGAAAGGCTTCTGACACAGTCCTACATGACATTTTCATGGGGAGTGGAGTATTCACTGGAGTCCTGCAAGGGTCTATCCTGGGTCCTGCTACTATTCAATATTTTCATTTATGATTGGGAATGGAGTGCACAGTATGCTTATGAAATTTGTAGATGGCACTAAGCTGGAAAGAGTTGCAAGCACTTCAGAGGACAAGAGTAGTATTCAAGCAACCTTAATAAATTGGTCTGAAATCAATAAGATTAAATGAAATATTGAAAAGTACTACACTTTAGGAAGGAAAAATCAAACACATACAAAATAGAGAATAGCTGGCTAGGCAGTAGTATGGCAGAAAAGAATCTGGAGTTAGAGCCGACAATGTGATGATGCTGTGAAAAAGGCTAATGTTCTGGGGTTTATTCACAGGAGTGTTGTATTTAAGACATAGGAGGTAATTGGGCCACTCTTACAGCAGTGCTGCTCTACCAGGCACCACTGTAAGGCCTCAACTGGAATATTGTGCCCAGTGCTGGGTGCCACACTTTAAGAAACATGTGGACAAATTGCTCTCCTCCTCCTCACCAGACCTATTAAGTATGTTTGGTCTTGAGACAAGACTGAGTGGGACATAATAGTTTTCAAATAAGATAAGCACTATATAAAGTATATGGAGATCAATTGCTCTCTGTGTCCACTGCAACTAGGACAAAAAGTAATCTGCAGCAAGGGAGAATTACATTAGCTATTAGGAAAACCTTCCCAAGTATAAGGATTGTTAGGTAATGGAATAGGTTACCTAGGGAGGTTGTGGAATTGCTGCCATGGGGGTTTTTCGTAACATGTTAGACAAACATCTGTTAGGTACCATCTGAGTATACTTGGTATTGCTTCAGTGCAGGAGCTGACCTGTTGAAGTCCCTTCCCTCCCTACATTTCTATGAGTCTGTGTTTGTAACTATAATCACATGCTTAAGTGCTTCACTGGTGCAGGCCAGAGTGTTCAGCAGCTTATAGGATCGAGCCTTATCAGCCTGCTATCTAATTCCTCGTTATTTTGTTCGGCATGAGAGAAAGAGAATGTGACAATTGTTCAGGGGACCATTCTGATGGAGACAGGACCACTTCTTCCAGTGGTTTCCTTCAGAACTATCATTATCTGTAAATGACGGTAAATGACTGTAAATGTCAGCCAAATGAAGAATTTCTTCCAATGAACTATGTGGCTATATGTAAACCAGGACTCCATTACTGCTACCAGTAATGTTAATGAACCTCATGCAGTATATATGATTATCTTACCTATGGATGGGTGGCATATGTGTGCATTTGGTGCAAAGAGCTCCTGGCCCTCAGAGAATGCATACAGGCTTCGGAGACCAGGGTGGCTGAACTGTAGGAGCTAAGGGAGACAGAGAGGTAGATAGATGAGACTTTCTGGGACACAGTAGAATGGTCCCTCTCCCAGTCTGACAACCTCTGTACTGTTGAGGAGGATGAAAGTCTCAGGGAAAGAAAACATCAAACTGAAGCCAAGGGAGATGATCCCATAGTTGGGATCCTCTTTCCAGATGATGTCATGGTTTCCTGTCACACTAAGGATACCTCTCTCGGGGAGGGAACTCCAGTTATTAGGAAGAGACAGGTAATAGTCATGGGGGATTTGATCATTAGAAACATAGATATTTGCATGGGTTTGTGATGACTGGGAGAACCACATGGTGACTTGCCTGCCAAGTGTGAATGCTGTTGATCTCTCGAGACATCTAGATATACTTTTGTGTAGTGCTGGGGAGGAGCCGGTTATTGTGGTACATGTAGGTACCAATGACATAGGGAAGGGTAGGAGAGAGGTCCTGGAAGATAAATTTAGGCTGCTAGGTAAGAGATTGAAGTCCAGGATCTCCATGGTAACCTCTGAAATGCTTCCAGTTCCACATGCAGCATCAGACAGACAGAATTGCAGGGTCTCAATGTGTGGATGAGATGATGGTGTAGGGAGGAGGTGTTTAGTTTATTAGGAACTGGGGAACCTTTTGAGAAAGGGGGAGCCCATACAGGAAGGATGGGCTCCACCTAAACCAAAATGGAATTGCTGGCACATAGAATTGAAAAGGCTGTAGAGCAGTTTTTAAACTAAGGGCTGAGGGAAAGCTGACGGGTGCGGAAGAAAATGTTCTTCAGTTAGAGACATACCTTAGGGGAGGATCTATTAATTGAGAGGTATCCTTAGTGTGACAGGATACCATGACATCATATCCAAATAAGGAGGAGAGGATGGAAGATAATAAAATGCAGGTAGGATCTGATGAGAAACAGTCAAATGAAAAAGAATCCCATTCAATTACATCACATAATGGCAGACAGCTAAAAAGTGAAAAAAAAATTAAGTGCTTCTATACAAATTCTAGAAGTCTAAGTACTAAGATGGGTAAACATGAGTGCCTCATATTAAATGAGGATATTGATATAACAGGCATCATAGAAACTTTGTGGAATGAGGATAATCAACAGGATAAACTAATACCAGGGTACAAGGAATATCAGAAGGACAGAATAGGTCGTACTTGTGGTGGAGAGGCATTACATGTGCAACAAAGCATGGAGTCAAATGAAGTAAAAATCTTACATGAAGCAAAAACTCAATAATAATGGTGGATTTCAAATATCCCCTTATTGACTGGGTACATGTCACCTAAGGATGGGATGCAGAGATAGAGCTTTTTGACCCCTTAAATGTCTGCTTTTTGGAGCAGCTAGTCTTGGAACCCACAAGGAGAAGCAATTCTTGATTTAGTCCTAAGTGGAGCACAGGATCTGGTACAAGAGACGAATATAGCTGAGCTGCTTGGTAATAGTGACCATAATATAATAACATTTAACATCCCCGTGGCAGGGAAAACACCACAGGAGCCCACCATGGTAACATTTAATTTCAGAAAGGGGAACTACACAAAAAATGAGGAAGTTTGTTAAACAGAAATTAAAAGGTACAGCGCTATAAGCAAAATCTTTGCAAGCTACATGGAGACTTTTAAAGACATAATAGAGGCTCAATTTAAATGTATACCCCAAATTAAAATAAACATAGTAAGAGGACCATAAAAGTGCCAACATAGCTAAACAACAAAGTAAAAGAATCAGTTAGAGGTAAAAAGGCATCCTTTAAACAATGGAAGCTAAATTCTATTGAGGAAAATAAAAAGGAGTATAAACACTGACAAATGCAGTGTAAGAATATAATTAGGGAGTTGAAAAAAGAATTTGAAGAACAGCTAGCAAAAAACTCAAAAAGTACCAGCAAAATGTTTTAAAAGTACATCAGAAGCAGGAAGCCTGCCAAACAAGCACTGGGGCCACTGCATGATCGAGATGCAAAAGTAGCGCTTAAGGACAATAAGGCCATTGCGGAGAAACTAAATGAATTGTTTGCATCGGTCTTCACGGCTGAGGATGTGAGGGAGATTCCCAAACCTGAGCCATTCTTTTTAGGTGACAGATCTGAGGAACTATCCCAGATTGAGTTGTCATTAGAGAAGGTTTTGGAACAAATTGATAAATTAAACAGTAATAAGTCACCAGGACCAGATGGTATTCACCCAAGAGTTATGAAGGAACTCAAATGTGAAACTGCAGAACTACTAACTGTGGAATGAAACCTATCATTTAAATCAGCTTCTACACTAGATGACAGGAGGATAGCTAATGTGATGTCATTTTTTTTAAAAAGGCTCCAGTAGCAATCCTGGCAATTATAGACCGGTAAGCCTAACTTCAGTACCAGGCAAATTGGTTGAAACTATAGTAAAGAAAAGATCTATGAGACATATAGATGAACACGGTTTGTTGGGGAAGAGTCAACATGTTTTTTTGGAAAGGAAAGTCATGCCTCACCAATCTACTAGAATTCTTTGAAGGGGTCAACAAGCATGTGGACAAGGATGATCCAGTGGATATAGTATACTTAGATATTCAGAGAGCCTTTGACAAGGTCCCTCACCAAAGGCTCTTAAGCAAAGTAAGTTGTCATGGGATAAGAGGGAAGGTTTTCTTCTAGATCAGTAACTGGTTAAAAATAGGAAACAAAGGGTAGGAATAAATGGTCAGTTTTCAGAATGGAGAAAGCTAAATAGTGGTGTCCCCCAGGGGTCTGTACTGGGCCCAGTCCTATTTAACATATTCATAAATGATCTGGAAAAAGGGGTAAACAGTGAGGTGGCAAAATTTGCAGATAATACAAAACTACTCATGATAATTAAGTCCCAGGCAGACTGTGAAGAGCTACAAAAGGATCTCTCAAAACTGGGTGACTGAGCAACAAAATGGCAGATGAAATTCAATGTTGATAAATGCAAAGTAATGCACATTGGAAAACATAATCCCAACTATACATATAAAATAATGGGGTATATATTAGCTGTTACCACTCAAGAAAGAGATCTTGGTGTCGTGAATATTTCTCTGAAAACATTCACTCAATGTGCAGCATCAGTTAAAAAGGCAAACAGAATGTTGGGAATCATTAAGAAAGGGATAGATATAATAAGATGGAAAATATCATATGGCCTCTATATAAATCTATGGTACACCCACACCTTGAATAATGTGTGCATTTCTGATCATCCTATCTCAAAAAAGATATATTGGAATTGGAAAAGGTACTAAAAAGGGCAACAAAAATTATTAGGGGTATGGAACGGCTTCCATATGAGGAGCGATTAATAAGATTGGGACTGTTCAGCTTGGAAAAGAGATGGCTAAGAGGGGATATGATAGAGGTCTATAAAATCATGCCTGGTGTGGAGAAAGTAAATAAGGAAGTGTTATTTACTCCTCCTCATAACACAAGAACTAGAGGTCACTCAATGAAATTAACCCACAGCAAGAATAAAACAAACAAAAGGAAATATTTCTTCACACAATGCACAGTCAACCTGTAGAACTCTTTACCGGAGGATGTTATGTTATGAAGACCAAGATTATAACAGGGTTTAAAAAAAAAAAACCTAGATAACTTCATGGTGGATAGGTTCATGGGTTTAGCCAGGATGGGCAGGGACACAATACCATGTTCTGAAGTGACCCTAGCCTCTGTTTGCCAGAAGCTGGGAATGGGTGACAAGGATCACTTGATGATTACCTATTCTGCTCATTCCCTCTGAAGCACCTGGCATTGGCCACTGTTGGAAGACAGAATACTGGGCTAAATGGACTAGTGGTCTGACCCCTTCTGGCCATTTTTATGTTATCAAAAAACAAAAATCTAATTTCCCTGAAGGCCTTTATTCTCTAAACTACAGTGTAAGTCTATATCAAAGAAAACTGAAAATTTTGCTGTGAAAGCATTTTTTGACATTACAAATATTTTTTTTAAATTGTTTTTTTCCAAACTTGGATTCGTTGGTTGTTCAGTGTACAATTACCATTCCAAACTATTCCCCTTGGCACTTTTAGAACAACGTATTGGGTATTACTTCTACTTAGTTGAAACTTTGTTTGTAATGGTAAAATATGGCTGTGTTCTTTCAGAATCACACCCCCTCCCCATTTTTTTTTTCTTTCTTTTTTTTTTTTTTTTTTACTTTTTCCTGTGTTATCAAAATTAAGTCTGAATTGATTTGGGAAATCAGAACTGTAGCCATATATTAGTGTCTCTCTTTTTTTTCCTACTTTTTTTTTCCCAATCAGAATGTTGTAAAGTTATCTAGAGAAGAAAAGATGAAGAGGATAACGTCAGTCTGTGTCTCTGCAGACAAATCTTTAACATTTAATGAGGAAGTTTAATAAAAAGTAAATGTCTGCTGAGAATGCAAATCGGTATGCATGATTTGCTGTGGTTTGCTGCATTGTTAAAATCTCAGAAGGATCAATGTTGAACGAAAACTTTAAGAAGTGAAAATAAGGTGAAGATTTTGGAAGGCTGGGAGTACCTGCCTGCCTTCATGAACTGCACGGGGCTGAATTCTCAAAGGAATTCTTAAGCATTGTGAAACAGCAACAGCCAACAAGATACAACTTGAATTTCATTCTGCACAAGAAAACAGTAATTTCTGCAGCAAGGCCATAACACTTTGATTCCAACTGTGTAATTTGATAAAAGGTCCTGAGTATGCATTCTAAAAAGTCTTTATTTTTCATTTTTTGTTCCTTTTTAACAACAAATAAAAATTAAACCATAAATAAATAATTAAGCATGAATGCATATTTATTGCTCTTTATGAATAAATAATAAAAATGCCCAGATTATTTTAAACTATGATGTCTTCTTGGTATAGAATCATCATAATACTTCATCTATGAATCTTTTATCAGTGTATTAATTTCCAAAAAAGGACTTTTTGGGGCCGACATGTTTCATGCTTTATCTCAACCCTGCAATGCTAAATAGGCCATGCATCACCAATTTTAACGTTCTCTGAAAATGAAAGAACTTTTTTCATTTGTTAATTTTTTCTCAGTTTTGTTGTTTTTCTTAGATACAAAAAAGCCATTTTTTAGTTAACTCAAAGAATTGTAGAAATGAAGGGCTGGGATGGATCTCAAGAGGTCATCTAGTCCACCTCCAGCACAGAGGCAGGACAAAGTATACCTACAGCATTTCTGACAGTTGTTTATCTAACCTATTTTTCTTTAAAACCTCCAAGGATAGGGAATCCACCATGTTCCTTGGAAATCTATTCCAGTGCTTAACTAACCTTATAGTTAGAATTCCCCCCCTAATATCTAACATAAATCTCCCTTCCTGCAGATTAAGCCCATTACTACTTGTCCAACCTTCAGCAGACACGGAGAACAACTGATCACGGCCCTCTTTATAACAACCCTTAACATATTTGAAGACTGTTATCAGGTACCTCCTCAGTCGTCTTAGTCTCAAGACTAAACAGACCCAGTTTTTTAACCTCCTATGTCTTACATGTGACCCTCCTGTTAAAACACCCCAGAATCATATTAGCCTTTTTTTCACAACTTCATCATGTTGTTGACTCATATTCAATTTGTTATCCACTGTAACCTCCAGATCCTTTTCACCAGTGCTACCACTTAGCCAGTTATTCCTCATTTTATATTTTGCATTTGATTTTTCCTTCCCAAGCATAGTATTTTGTCCTTGTCTTTATTGAATTTTATCTTGTTGATTTGAGACAAATTCTCCAATTTTTCCAAAGTTGTTTTGAATTTGAATCCTGTCCTTCAGAGTGCTTTTAGCCTCTCCTAGCTTGGTGTCATCTCCAAATTTCATAAGCATAGTCTCCGCTCAATCATCTAAGTCATTAGTGAAAACATTAAATAGTACCAGGCCCAGGATAGATTCCTGATGTATCCCACTAGATATACCCCCCCCAGTTGGATAGAAAACCATTGATAACTATTCTTTGAGTACAGTCTTTCAACCAGTTTTGCACCTACCTTATAGTAATTTAATCTAAAACAGATTTCCGTAGTTTGTTTGTGAAAATATCATGTGGGACTATTTCAAAAGTCTTACTAAAATGAAGATATATCCCTTCTCAGCCCATCCCTCCCCATCCACTGTGCCAGTAATTCTGTCAAATGAGGAAACTATGTTGGTTTGGCATGATTTCTTCTTGGTAAATCTGTGTTGGCTATTACTCATAAACATTTTCTCTTTAATGTGTTTACATAATGACTGTTAAATAATTTGTTCCAATATCTTTCCAGGTATTGAACTTTGGCTGAGTGGTCTGTAATTCCCCAGGTCCTCTTACTTCCTTTCTTAAATGATAGGTGCTATGTTTGCCTTTCTCCATTCCTCTGGGACCTCACCCATTCTCCATGAGTTTTCAAAGATAATTACTAATTGTTCTGAGGTTGCTTTTACTAGTTTCTTAAGCACTCTAGAGTGAATTTCATCACACTCACACTTTGCTGACTTGAATACATCTAACTACATTGTAACCTGTTCTTTCCCCATTCTGGCTCATTCTCTTTCTTCTTTGTTATTAATATTGTGTTAAGTATCTGTTCACTATTTATCTTTTTAGTGAGGACTGAAGCAAAATGGGTTTAAACACCTCAACCTTCTTGGTGTTGTCCATTATCAGCTCTCCTTTCCTCCTTGGTCCTACATTTTCCTTCCACATTCAGTTACTCCAAATGTTTTTTATAGAATTTTTTCCTATTGTCTTTCACTCACCCTTAGAAATTTGCCCATGTGTCTGTGCTTTGTAAGATACCTTTTTGATTTTCAGGTCATTAAAGAGCTTTTGATGGAGCCATACTGGCCACTTACTATTCTTTACTCTTCAACCCCACCTATTCCCAGGCCTCCACCTTCCACTCACAGAGTCTCTGGGACTATTCATGTCTGTAAACTTAAGCACATGCTTAAGTGTTTTGCTGGATTGGGAAAGAGTGTTTGGCATCTTACAGGATCAAACTTCCAGTCCTCCAGATGCCTTCCTGCTTTTAGGAAAAAAGGTACTGAAGTACTGGACTATCCCAAAAGTGCAGTTTAAGATGTTAGTTGTATTCTGTAAACTCTTAAATGGCCTGGAATATGCTTACATCCATTCTCTCTCCCTGTTTTAGATCCTCATAGCAGTGATCAGCAGAGGCACTCATATACTCCTCTGTTTAAAAGAGAGAGGGACTGTTAGAAAGGTGTTGCAATGAAATAACATCAGCTTTGGACCTTACTCCTCCTATGCCTTCTGAAAAAGCCTATATCCGTTGATGTGCAGAGACTTCTTCAAAGCTCATATGTTTTCCAAGGTTTAGAGAAGGTGTCAGGGCTAATATGTTTTGACCGGGTAGGCAGTTGCGGGTAATTACTGTTTTTGAGGGTAGGAAGAGATTGCAGTTTTTACCAGTTTTTACCAGAAGCTGCCTAGGTGGGGAGGTGGTTTTGGTTAGTATATACATTGAGATGAATAAAATCACTTTGTTCCTGTGTCCTGGCATTGACAGTGGCCCAAATGAAATAAAATAATACTTCAGCATAAAATAATATATCCATTAATAAAAAGTATAAGTAAATTAATATGGAAAGTCTGTAGTCAGCAGAGATTTTAGACTATACTAGGGTACAGAGAAGATATGGCTTTTTCATGTTGATGTTTATATTATTGCTGAAGAGAGTGGAAGTTCATTCTTCAGGTAGTTAAGCAAGTTGTAAAACAGAGGAGGGGGCATTTGCTGTTAGTCGAAGTTACCTGTCATGATTTGCTGAAACTTGTACATGAACATTAAGTATGGGCATCACAGTAAAAATGGCCATATGGATTTCAATAACAGTTTAAGGAAACAACTTTGTATTTCTCTTTTCAGTTTATTGTACTTCAAAAATAATTCAGTTATCTTGAACCTAAAATGATTGCATGCCAGTGTATCTGTTATATTTCTATATAGGTTATTAAAACTTGGATAAAAATAAATAGGTCATTATCGGCTGTTTGAGCTATATTTAACTTTTCAAATTAAAATATTTTCAAATTTCACTCTTTCCCATGTATTCAAATTATTTACATGAGTAGAATTAACAACTACATAGGATAGCAATTCTCAACCTTATAAGGTATATGCTAATCACCAGCTTGGAAGTGGAAAGGAACTTTTATGTTCAGGATATAACATTGCACTATAGCATGGATGCTTCCTTAAGCATTTATAGGTTCTGATCCTGCAAAGATTCACATGCTTACTTGACTGACTCTGAGTCCCATTGACCTCAAACAGTTCAATTCATGGTGCATAAGTATCTGTAAGATCAGAGCCATAGGCCTCAAATATCACTGCCAGATGTATGATAACACTAGAAATGAGCTAATGGTTTATTCCAATATTATAATTCTTTGAGCTCCTCGTTGATACTGGCCAAATCTATGTGTGGCAATAGGAAGTCTGAGGATATGTGGAGGAGAAGGTTAAAGAATGAATCTCCAGAACTTTACCCTCCTTTCACTAACTGATTTCTTGAAAATAGTGTCCAAATGACATAGCAAAAAAGATTCATAATCAAGTATTTACTGGAGAAATTACAGTAAATTTCAAAGTTTCTTTATTGCAACTGAGTCATCACAAACTTCTCTGCTGCACTTTATCTACACAGCAATTCTCACAGTTTAATATCTCTAGAGTGCAGTTCATAACCCTGTTCCACCTTATGACATAGTAGGAGTTGCAACTTATAATTTCTTACAAATATCTGTTAACCACAGCAAGAAGGCTGCTCCCAGATGTTTCTGTTAATGCTGGAATTCTGTCTCTGAAATTCCATTGATAGTTTTGTAGAAAGCAGTTTTAGGTTTAAGTTTTTGTTCTTTGGAGTTTTCTGATTTCTATGCTATAATTGTTTTACATCTTTTATTGATTTCTGGAGCTCCACGGGTGTGATTTAAAATGAATATGTCTTTCAAGATTAGTATCTGCAGTAAATGGTGGTTTTATCCCAACATGTATAACTTTGGTGTGTTCAAAATCTTGATCTGGATACGAATTTTGAAATTGCTGCTATCTTTACATAATGAGCTGAAACAAAACCCCAGATCTTAACACACATAATCTTTTTGCAGTTAGATACTAAGGTGATAACACCTTAAAAATATGGAAGGATGGAAGAAAGGAGAAGCAATTCTGCAATTTGATCCATTCTCTAGCTAGAAAGAAGGGGGTTTTGAAGAAAAACAAATACAAACTTGTGGAAGTGCATTTAAAAATAATTGTATATACATGCTTGACAGGAGATATAGAACTTTTATCAACTAAACCTTGTTTTCCTGGATGTACAGGTACCTCTGTTCTACAGGTGACAGCTACAGATGCAGATGACCCTACCTATGGGAACAGTGCCCGGGTGGTATACAGTATTCTTCAGGGACAGCCATACTTCTCTGTTGACCCTAAAACAGGTGGGCACTTTATATTTCTTATAGTTTGATGCACCTGGTAGGTTGTAACCCAACATATGAAAGATTTTTTTCCTCCTATTAAATTCTACCATTGACTTGAACACCCTTTGAGCTATGAGAATTGCAATTTTGTACTATACATTCAAATAAAATGTCTGTGTATAGAATAAATTCTTCAAGGAGTTGTGATATGAACCATTCAGCCAAAGTGGAGTATCATGTTTTTGTACTTTCAGGTTTAGGCTCAGCAAACCACTCAACTGTGCCTATTAAATTATTATTTTAAATGTTTTGTCTTGCCTGTAGGACAGGCTTGGCAGGATTATTGAATGTGAGCTTCAACACACATACCATAAGAAACAAATATTATGTTTGTATTTCTAAAACTGCAATATTGTCATTACACTGAAAATGTGTTCTGTATGACTCAAGGTGAAGAATGATCTGAAATGATCAAGTTTAAGCTCTGTGCATCATTTATGCTCTCCCCACCCCCCCAAAAAAATACATAAAAGCACAAAATACAAATAAGAAATTCAAATAGCTCATGTGAAAGAGTAAGAAATGTCTACCAAAAGGGGTGTTTAATATTGCTTGAATTTCCTGGACCCCATTAACTTGTCTATGTTTGATGACAGACATTTTGTTTTGTTTAACATAATTTTTTATCTGTAATAACAAGGCTGTTTAATTTAATACAGTATTCACTTCAGATGAATTTAATAATTGTTGTTTTTCCTTTCCCATCCCCTCCAAAAACAAATCCTTGTAAGCCAGCAAAATTTTGCTATGGAGCAAAGAGATCACAACTACTATTTATGACAGAAAAAAATAATACTTTTGAAATTGTATGACATAACATAAATTCGGAGACACTTTATATGCATATATATTCACAGGAGGCATGTTACATGTGAATGTATGTGATTGTGTGTGTGTTGATCTCCATATGCACAACTGCTGGAGGAGTAAATTTACTATGTGGTGTGAGGTAAGAGTATCTGAATCTGGAGATTGGTGATTATAAAACAAAGTATTTTTATCAGGAACAATGGGTTCTAATTCTCCCGGACATGTCTCAAGATAAGAAGCCTGTAGACTCAGATTGAAACATGAGATTTTTATGCTGTGTCTTTAAGAGGTGTAGCACAAACCTCCCAGCCAGGGGAGGGGGATTAAAGTGGTGTTATATCATCTTTTCTTGCCCTGAGGTTTCAGGCAACTATGGGCACTGAAACAGCCCTGCGTGTATTTTAGGCAGCCCTATATTTGAGGAGTCTAAGCTGTGTTGCCTGTGGGCAGGAATGCCACCCAGAATCCACTATTGTGGTGCCCCGCACACATTCCCTAGTCTGGGATTTGCAGAGGTGGTCTCTACTCCATTCCTATGGTGCTGGATCCAGGAATTTCACAGCCCATTTTGCTGCCACAATATAAAATATAAAGCAGCACAAAGATTCCAGAGTCGGAAGGAGAATTCCCTCCCTACATCATTTCTTGATGAACTTGTTAAAACAATAACAATAGCTTGCTAACTTTTATCCAGAAAAACTTATCCAGGGTACCAAGAAATACATTAATGAGGCTTGTAATATTTTACACTTCAAGTTGCTCATGCAGCTTTCAGTGGGGAGGGGTGCATGTGTGTGTGCATAGATGTATCAGATCCTTTAGAAAGAATATTGAATTCAGTTTGTTATAAAGGTGACAGCATATCTGTATTTGATTGGCCAAGCATTATGATGTATTTGATATCTGATTTGTTTTATATAATTGTATTAATGTATGCATTATAGAGTAAGATTATTTATAAGTAGATTGTATTTTTAAAAAACTTAAGAAAAAAAATGGAAATTCAAAATTACCCAAATTGTCTCATCCCTGTATCCCACCATACTATGCACCATCGAAATATCAGATCACATCTGTGTTAACTATAATTCTCATTTTTGCCTTCTATATTTCTACTTTATTTTTGTCATTCTGAGGCAATGTTCGATTTAATTCATTTTGGAGAATGAGATATTCTGTAAACTGGAGCCATTACGTAGCCAATGGATGGCTCATAGTGGAGATTTGGTTGTGTGTGGATGTTTGAAAGTCATCCCACATCAGGGAAGAGAATAAGATAGTTGTAGTGGTCTTTGTACTCAGAAAGTAGATGAGAATAGATTTGACATTGTTAATTTATGAAGCCTTGATGAGGATTGGTGTTATAAACTTAAGTGGTTTCGAGGCTTTATGTAGATGATAAGATGTGAAAATATTATGACTTCTTCTTGACTATATTGGAAATTTGGGATGGCAGAGAAAATTGGAGAAAGGCATTTGACTTGGCAGGTAGTATGCCGAGTTTGTTATGATCCAATGCGAAAATTAAGATACTGGAAAATGAAGAAAAAGGTGTAGTGTATGGCTTTAAGGTGTTTGTAATCTAGATGTAGGATAGTCAGAGATATAACAGGAGAATATGAACTGTTTGACAGTCTTTGTAAAATCTTAATTCTGAACTTCCAGGTTTTCAATCATTTCTATTCTTTACAACTTTACAATAGGTCACTTTTCTTGAAGTCTTTCTTCTACTCTATCTTAATGAAGATTTTATCTGGCCATTATCTTAGCTTATAACTTAATATATAAAATAATGATATACAAAAACTAAATGTAGATAGTTTTGATAAAAACTGGAGGGGAGAGAAAGAAAGAAAGTCTTATGAACTCCCCAGGAATCCATGCAACTGTTACTGACACCCACAGGGTCCTGCCACAATTCTTAAAGCTTCTTGGAGTCTTTGGCTAGAGACATCTTAAATCTTTTATAGCTAGCTGTCCATTGTGAATACCGACTTTAAGAAGTGCACTGCTTGTAACTACAGATAGGTTGAACTCAGTGCTATGCAATTTACAATTCAAAGACTCCAGTTCTGGACTTCTCAGAAGTATGGTATCAAATAACTCAAAAATTAAACCATCACACTTTCAGAAGTTGTCAAAGTTGAAGACAATAAAACATTTGTCACTGAAGAGAATAAAACAAATTTGAAATATTTTGATCAATGGTGGGTTTTTTTTAAGTTAGACTTTCAAAAATGCAAACAGGTTTCATATTTTTGAATTTTTATGTTTTAAGGTATTTGCTTAGCTACCCTCAAATAAATACATACATAAATAAATAAAACTAGACTCCTTCCCTGACAAAATAATATGTGCAAAATTTTCAGGCAAATAATTCAGTTTTCATCAAGGTAGAGGGATGCCAGACTCCTGTCTCAAGTGGAAACTTAACCATGGCCAACTATTATCGAAGCCTATGGTTTATAACACGCTTTGATTACAAAAAGGTGCTCTATAAGTTTTAAGTATTATTATTTATTTACTTACTACTCTTAGTAGTACTGCGGTGGAAAATTGAACTGGACTGTTTTCTGACTTGCTTCACATCTTCAGCAAATGATCATCTATGTTCTGAGTATAGAATATTTATTCCTGATGCTCTTGAAAGAAGGAGAAACTGAAGAGATTTATTTTTAGATCCCAGGTTATGTTAGCGGAATTAACCTGCATCAGCTTGATGCTAGATGTGACTGATATATAGGGAACCCTAGGACAATAGTCTCTCCACCCACCACCACCATATTATAACTAATGACATTTTAAGGTAATTAAGTTATCAGTGGATATGAATGGTTATAGAACAAGTAAATTAATAAATATATTAGGGCAAAATAACATTTTAAAAAATGAATTCTGCTATTATTGGTGGAACTTTTTGAAGAATCAAGAAATGCTTTTAAAATACTTTTTTGACATTTTTACATTGCTTGTTCTATAGTTCATCATAGATGTTACAAATTTCAGATCCCAACTTTCCTAATATTTGGGAAATTTTGAATCCAGTCATTTGATTTGTAACCATCTCTGCTAATTAAACTCCACATCAAAACACGTTCTTTGTTTATATAAAATAAGTGTATTAAATCAGAATTATATAATAAAGATAGATAAGCTGGAAAGCTGTCTACAGATATCTTGCTGTACAGGGCATGATCAAAAGCCCATAGAAGTTACTAGTATATTTCCTTAAGTGTATTACTTCCACAAATAGCTTTAATCATTCATTCAATGGTATAAGAAATATGAAACTGATATGCAAACATACTTGATGAACTTCATTAAAATTTAGTGTGCAATATTCATTAGCAATTTACTGAGACTAGTACAATGATAGAAGCAGTTTATCTTGTATCCATTAAAAATGCTGAAATTTGTGTTATGAAAATCTGACTCTTGACACTAATTTGAAATACAGAAATTGATGCAGGGGAAATGCATTTATTCTTGAACCAATGTCTCTGAACAAGTCATGATGAAAAGTTAAATATTCAGATTACACAGAAATTGTACTTTAAAATAACTGGCTGGTTGGAACTGGGGTGGCAACAATACACCAACATTTGTAATCATAGGTCAATTATTGTTGTTTTTGAAAATATTAGTTTAGAAGTTTAAATTGTAAAGCAAAATATTTGTGAGATAATATTTCTGAAAACTAATATAAACAATGTATGAGAGAAATGGCCTCATTTTGTGTTTTTCAAGAATGCAATAAGATTGCAATGGCTTCAAGCATTCCTCATAAGAAATCACTCATTTACAATGTCTCTGGACTGGTTCTTTTACTGAGAGTATAATAATAATAATGATATGAAAATGTGCCAATACAAAGAAGGAAGGTGCAGGTACTTCCAAGCATAAGGATGTGTCATGTGTTTCCAGACTGGCAGTCCCTGTGATTTATAACATATGGTCACTTCTATTTTGTGTAGAACAATATACTTACCCATAGTTTGCAGACAGCACTTAGATTTTGTGGTATCAAAATCTCTAAAGAATGATTTTACAAAAATGTATTTACAATTCACTTGGGTGGCGGGAGGGGAGGGACAAACAGCACTAGATACTAGGTCATAAACCAACTGAATACTGTAGAACTTATAAAATTTATATATATATATATATATATATATATATATATATATATATATATATATATATGTTAAATCATGCTGCATAACAGTAATATGTGATGAAACTTATTAACATTAATAAGTTAGAATCATGGTATTGATATAAAGACATGTGTATATAGCAATATGCTACAAAGACTTAAGTGCTCACCCCATTTCAGCTCACTTAAAAATGCAGCACTAATGGTACAGACACATTGATAGTTGTATTTCTATTTTAGAAAGAGTATATCAATATAAAATGAGTACAACTATTAATGTGCCTACATTACCATTAGCTCTGCATTTTTAAGTGAGCTGAAATGGGGTGAGTACTTGAGTCTTTGTAGTTTTAGGTGGTGTGATTTTGTTCTTTCTGTGTTTGATGTTTTTGATCACATTGGGCAGGATTGTGGCTTTTGAACGAGGGGGTACAGCATCCCTTTGTTTCCATGCAGAGGTCAGCCAGAGAGCACAACACACTACAGAAAGGGCAGAGCACTATATTTTTGATTTATTATTAATTTTTAGTATCCGTATCACGTATGGGTCCTGATCAGGGCCCCATAGTGTTCAGTGCTGAACACACACAGGTCATAAAAACACAGCCCACACTCCAAAGAGCTTACAGTTTGAAGCCCTGAGTACAGAGAAATTAGCACCAACTCAACTATCTCCGTTTAGGTTTCAGAGTGGTAGCCGTGTTAGTCTGTATCAGCAAAAACAACAAGGAGTCCTTGTGGCACTTTAGAGACTAACAAATTTATTTGGGCATAAGCTTTCGTGGGCTAAAACCCACTTCATCAGATGCATGGACTGAAAAATACAGTAAGCAGTATATATATTACAGCACATGAAAAGATGGGAATTGTGTTACCAAGTGGGAGAACAGTGCTAACAAGGCCAATTCAATTAAGGTGGAAGTGGCCTATTCTCAACAGTTTACACGAAGGGGTGAATATCAAGAGAGGGAAAATTACTTTTGTTGTGCCAACGAGGCCAATGCAATCAAGGTGGACGTCGCCCGTTTCCTACAGTTGACAAGAAGGTGTGAGTATCAGCAGAGGGAAAATTATTTTTTGTAGTGACCCATCCACTCCCAGTCTTTATTCAGGCCTAATTTGATGGTGTCCAGTTTGCAAATTAATTCCAGTTCTGCAGTTTCTCATTGAAGTCTGTTTTTGAAGGTTTTTTGGTTGAAGAATTGCCACTTTTAAATCTGTTATTGAGTGTCCAGGGAGATTGAAGTGCTCTCCTACTGGTTTTTAAATGTTACAATTCTTGATGTCTGATTTGTGTCCATTTATTCTTTTGTGTAGACACTGCCCTGTTTGGTTTCCATTAAGAAATCGATTTAATTATAATGGTGAAACTCTTGTGTGAACATTTCAGTTTAAATGTCTTATATAAATTTGGCATAAGTACATCCCTTACTGACCTAAGCTAAAGCCAAGCCTGTTTGTTAGGGCTCATAATTGGCTGGTGGTATGGAGGATGGTTGACAATAGCACAGGATTTAGAAGATCTGAGTCTAATTCTTTCTTCTTCATCAACTTTCTTCTGTGACATTGAACAAGTCACCTCTTTCTGTTCTTCAGTTCCCCATCTGTAAAATGGGGATAATAGTACTCTCCTGCTTACAGGGGTGTTGTGAGGATAAATTATATTAAAAAATGTGAGGTGCTCAGATACTAAGGCAATAGGGATTATATAAGTATCTTAGATTACTTCCACATTAGAGCTGGGAGGGAACTTTGAATATTTTACAACTCCCTGCTCAGTCAGCTGCTGAGACAGCACAGCTGAGTGCTGCCCATTGAAATGGACTAAGTAAATTCTTGATCTGGCCTATTATGTTGTACTATAGTCTTGACATGAAAAAAGTCCCTAAACCTTTGTAGCTCAATATTTAAACCTTAAGAACTCTGCAAGAATTGTTACATGAACAATGGAATTTTGCTAAAGATTAAATCTATTTACATTATGCAAGGAAGTATAGAGAGACTTGAAAGTCTTACAATTATACCTCAGACCATTTACTTACACTCTCCACTACATAATCCAAATGTGATTTCTGCTTTGTGGTGTCAAAAAGAGGTCATGCTAGAGAAAGAGAAGACCTTGACTGACGTGGTCAATCAGTGACATATGTTACTAACAGAGCATGCAGCTAAAACTCAGCAACCTTTGGGCCGCGGCCCGCCAGGATAAGCACCCTGGTCGGCCGGGCAGGTTTGTTTACCTGCCACATCCGTAGGTTTGGCCGATTGCGACTCCCACTGGCCATGGTTCACCGCTCCATGCCAATGGGAGATGCGGGAAGCAGCGCGGGCCAAGGGATGTCCTGGCCACCGCTTCCTGCAGCCCCCATTTGCCTGGAAAAGGAACCGCAGCCAGTGGGAGCTGCCATCGACTGAACCTGCAGACGCGGCAGGTAAACAAACTGGCCCGGCCCACCAGGGTGCTTACCCTGGCGAGCCGCTTGCCATAGGTTGCCGATCCCTGAGCTAAAACTTACTGTTTCCTTTGTGGATGACCATTTCACATGTTCTCCAGGAGATTTAAGAACTATATTCCATGAGCAGGTTTTTTTTTTTCTTTGAGGTATCCTTGGAAATAGCTCCCATGGAAGTTTTACCTCCTGTTTACACCAATGTCAAAGCATTCAGTTCATGGTCAAAGAGAATCACAAGAGCGACAAGGTGGACAAGGTAATACATTTTATTGGACCAACTTTTCTATTGGAGAAAGAGAATCTCAAGAAATTCAAGCTCAAAACAAAATTGAAAAGAGTCTAGTCACTTTCTTCTAATTCTACCCGGTATTCTTCAGTGTATTGCTCTGATCCTTGAGGTTTTTGTTTAGTTTTGTTTCTCCTGTCAAGGTTTTTTTTTTTACCCTGGTTTTAACAGTGCTACTTTTTAACAAGCAACTAATAATACCCTAAGTATTATTATTTCCTTCACTTTAGATATCATGGGAATAATTAAGACACAAACATGAATCTTTTCTACTATGATTGTAAGCTGTGAGTATTCACCAGTCTTTGTTGTACTTACATTTCTTGTGTTCAGCACATTCACACATCATTATTATGTTCCCCAAAGGTACTCAAAGAAAGGGAAAGATGGTAAGAGAGATGAGTTGTACATGTGGGAAGATGAAAAACAGAGTGGAAGAAAAATAGCTGGTTGATGCCACTTAATACATTTACCGACATGCTGCTGAGTGCTACAAAACACAGGCTAGGAATATTTAACATACTAGTTTTGATTAAATAAAGTAGCTTTTGTTGCTCTGCGTCTGGTTTTCCTGAGAACTCTATTTTGGCACAACTAAAATTTTCACAGGACTTCCATACAATTAAAACCCTATTTGTCCACTATGATGCAAAGACTACAGGAGAACAAAATGTGCTCCAAAAAGGGGGAATGGGGGAGGAGTCCCAAACTGAGGACAGATACCTAGTCATTAATTTCCAGAACAAAAGTGCTCAGCAAAGCTTGTGTACAAAGAACAGGGGGAGGTACAAAACTGTGCAACATGTCTAAAAGAAGCCAGTGAAATGGTCATGCATCCTTCTCCAAAGCTGGCTGAAAACTGATGCTTAGTTGACAATCACCATTGATGACCTTGGTCCTGATAACAGACTTCTGGGGAAAGTTGGAATGCATGAGGAGGAAGAGGAAGTAGGATGCTAGTGGCACAGTCTAGCATGCTTCAGACCTTGATTGACAAAGGTATTGGACACAGACACATGTCCCAGACAGGACACAGGATCGCAGTCATTACCTCCTAAGAGGCTGCAGTGCTTTTACCCCAAACATAGCCAGTATATTTATTCCAGGAAACAATTAAGAGTATCAATACAAAGGATAACAGGCTGCCCAGCACTCTCAGCTCATTGCCCTTCTGTGGAAATTGAGCTGGGCTCTGGGGTATTTTTTTGTTTGTTTGTTTTTATTTAATAAAAACCCTCTTTGCCCTTCTGGGCAATTGCTGAGGATGATCTGTGCAATCCAGTATACTGTTATCCTTATCAGACTACTGGCATGATGTCTGCCTACCTGCTAATTGCCAGTCAGCATTAGTTCACAGTGCTGTTTTCTCAAGGCTTCTGGACATGCCATCTAGAGACTCTAACATCCTATAAGCAGAATCATTATCCTAAGATGGCATTGTCCCAGTCTTCTGTGGACATATACCTCCTTTTACTTATGATCTGTGGATATAGTATTATATCCCTATACTTTTTGACACAGTGCCTGGGGAAGAAGTGAGGCTGTACTGTAGCACAGGTTCCGTTCCCTTACCCTTACTACCTGTTTCCCTTGTCTTATGTGTAAATTACCCTGTGCACAGCATTAATGGAGGTTTGGGCTCTATCTTCTGCATGCTGGGACAGCATAATGGTACTCCAGCTTTTGTGTTTATTATGCATCCTTTCCCTTGGCCAATAGCTGCTTGCATCTCTTTTCACATGTAATGGCCCCACTTCATTCAGGATGCTAGGGCCTATTTTTTTTTTTTTTACTGACTGAAACCCTTAAAATACCCTACTGGCTACATTACACTAGCTAACGATTCTGGTGTAAGAAAAAAACAATTCAATTTTATCAAGCTGTAAAATGTGATGTCCATAAAGTAGGATTATCCTTCTGTTCACAGATCTTTCTCCCTGTCTTTCTGTCTTGCTTTTGGCAAGAGATGTATAAGCTTTTTAATTTAAGAGATTTGTAAACATTGTGAGCTAATATTCTATACAAACACAGTGTAGAAAATTGCATGCATGATCGAAATGTGTTTAACTTCAGGGGGAGGAGAAGAAAAGAAAGAGATTTCACCCTTAAACCACACATACATCACTGTAATTTTTAGCTCATCTGGGATGTGAGCCAGCAGAGTGACTCTAAAGATTAATGCACCAGACTCTTAAACACTCTTCCCCTTAGGACTTGTTCCACATGTTAGAAACACTTTGCAGGTCAAATTTCAGTTCTGTGGAGTTAAGTAATATCTTCATGGCTTTTGATTTTGCTAACAGGTGTCATTCTTCTTGACAGTGATTATCTCTCTCTTACTTCCTGTCAATTTACTATGATAGAAAGAATGGGGAAAACATGTTGGCCAATAATACATCTAATCCTAAATTTAAAAATTACTGGGCTATCTTTTTGTTCTGTATCCATTACTTACATTTTCTTTAGAAACTGATTGGATAGTTTAGATTACAATATTAGTACAAAAATATATAATTCTCTTTGTGTACTAGTACACAACAAACTTTTACTCCTCAACATACACCTTAGCATTATGGCAACTATCATACTACACAGACCACTCTCCACAACCTTAATTTTGCCACCATTTGCCTTTCTCCACTCCATTACCTAATGATTTTTTTTCCAACATTAATAGTTATGGATCTTAGCTGTAGTAGCTGGTTGCACTGGTTGAAGATATTTTGCTAAAGGCTGTGTGCAGCAGGGAGGTTAGAGGGGATGATGGAACACTAGCCTCCCCAGAGGGAGCAGAGTTAAGGCAGCGGTGTGTGGTTTATAATGTATGTTAGTTGTAGTAATGGTGAAGTGTATGTTTGTGGAGGGAGGAGTAGAGGTTCTGTATCATTAGGTGACTTAACTTGTCATGACTTTTCTTTTGTGGGTTTGTATACTGTGTGAGTAGCAAACCTAATTACCTCATAACAAAGTGTTGTGTATATTAATTTCCTATTTTTTTATGTTTAATCTGCTCTTGTTGTATAACGGGCAGTGGACCTGTGGGGTGATAAAAGTACAGCTCTTGGTGGAGAACATTTTATCTCTCAGCAGCTGCGCATGGATCCTCATTCATCTGCAGCTGTGCATGAGTCTGTTGTGAGATAAAATCTGACAAAAATGTAGATTTCCCTAATGGAGAAGTTTGTATGTGTGTCCATCATATTTGCATGCACCCAGCCCGCAACAATCAGGTTTGAGTGCACAGCACACAAACTGTTAGTTATAATGTGAATAACACCTAAAAACGACTCAACAATTTCTTTTAAACAAAGTACCTATTGTGCCAGATTTAGTAAGGAGCCACCTCTCTCTTAATGTACATTGTGCAGATAGACCAGGGGTAGGCAACCTATGGCACGTGTGTCGAAGGCGGCACACGAGCTGATTTTCAGTGGCGCTCACACTGCTCGGGTCCCGGCCACCGGTCCGGGGGGGCTCTGCATTTTAATTTAATTTTAAATGAAGTTTCTTAAACATTTTAAAAATCTTATTTACTTTACATTCAACAATAGTTTAGTTATGTATTAGAGACTTATAGAAAGAGACCTTCTAAAGACGTTAAAATGTATTACTGGCATGCAAAACCTTAAATTAGAGTGAATAAATGAAGACTCGGCACACCACTTCTAAAGGTTGCCGATCCCTGATATAGACAATGTTTCTCAAGACATTGGACAGCAATGAAAAGTAGCGTTGTGAAGAACAAATTGCAGCTCAGCACAAGCAGAAATACTTCCTACTAACCATTTAAATTTCACATCAGTTGGCCACCTACTTTTAGAGGAAAAACAGAAATATATACCTCACTTTAGAATTCAACATTTAACTGAGGAGTTGTTATCATGAACCTCCATAATGAATTTTTTTCATCTGAGCAGGAAGGTGGGAAAGAAACTATTTTCAAAGCCCAAGCACATCATCTCCATAATGGTTCTGAGCTTTACCAACCCAGAGTGTCAGAATTTGGTTCTGTCACTATCTGCCCTGTTACCTTGCATGTACCCTGACACCAGTAGCCAGCCTAAAAACATAAAGGTCTCACCTTAGTTGCCACTAGCCTAGTTACTCCTTACATGTTGACATCAACAGCCCTTTCAGGCCTGAGTCTCCCCAGATCTGCCCATCCTTAGTTCTTAACTACCAGACATTTGGACTTTTTCCCTCTGGTTCATCACCCCTGAAGGAGTGAAAGCTACTCCTAATGTTATAGGTTCACTTTGGCACAAACACACCACACAGTCTTCACAACAGAAACCTGTTTGGGGTAAAAATAAACAAAAAAATAATTTAATAGAAAAGTCATAGTTTCAAAGGTTAAATAGTAAGGGAAGAAAACATATCTGTGTTACACAGAAAATAAGCATAGACACAACCTCAGGCTTTACACTTGTATATTAGCTAAATTCCCATTTCTAATGCAAGTTGCCTATAGCCTCTGGACAGTTTCCCAGCATGCCCTCTGTCCTAGAGGGGTTCCAGTATTCCACAGACAGCCCTGTGCTTAGGTGCTGGCCCTCCATTTCTGAGTAAAAAAAATCTCAGCAACAAGCCTGCTTTTAAAGGGTGTACTTTCTCAGACTCTGGTGATGCATGGTGAGGAAAATTCCCTCATCTCTTAGATTTTTGAGGGCTTGTGTATGCCTACAGTGCTGCATCAGGAGCTAATAGAGGAGGTATCTGAGCCTCTAGCTATTATCTTTGGAAAATCATGGGAGACAGGAGAGATTCCAGAAGACTGGAAAAGGGCAAATATAGTGCCCATCTATAAAAAGGGAAATAAAAACAATCCAGGAAACTACAGACCAGTTAGTTTAACTTCTGTGCCAGGGAAGATAATGGAGCAAGTAATTAAGGAAATCATCTGCAAACACTTGAAGGTGGTAAGGTGATAGGGAACAGCCAGCATGGATTTGTGAAGAACAAATCATGTCAAACCAATCTGATAGCTTTCTTTGATAGGATAACGAGCCTTGTGGATAAGGGTGAAGCTGTGGATGTGGTATACCTAGACTTTAGTAAGGCATTTGATACGGTCTCGCATGATATTCTTATCGATAAATTAGGCAAATACAATTTAGATGGGGCTACTATAAGGTGGGCGCATAACTGGCTGGATAACCATACTCAGAGAGTTGTTATTAATGGTTCCCAATCCTGCTGGAAAGGCATAACGAGTGGGGTACCCCAGGGGTCTGTTTTGGGACTGGCTCTGTTCAATATCTTCATCAACAACTTAGATATTGGCATAGAAAGTACGCTTATTAAGTTTGCGGATGATACCAAACTGGGAGGTATTGCAACTGCTTTGGAGGACAGGGTCATAATTCAAAATGATCTGGACAAATTGGAGAAATGGTCTGAGTTAAACAGGATGAAGTTTAACAAAGACAAATGCAAAGTGCTCCACTTAGGAAGAAAAAAAATCAGTTTCACACATGCAGAATGGGAAGAGACTGTCTAGGGAGGAGTACGGCAGAAAGGGATCTAGGGGTTATAGTGGACCACAAGCTAAATATGAGTCAACAGTGTGATGCTGTTGCAAAAAAAGCAAACATGATTCTGGGATGTATTAACAGGTGTGTTGTGAGCAAGACATGAGAAGTCATTCTTCCGCTCTACTCTGCTCTGCTTAGGCCTCAGCTGGAGTATTGTGTCCAGTTCTGGGCACCGCATTTTAAAAAAGATGTGGAGAAATTGGAAAGGGTCCAGAGAAGAGCAACAAGAATGATTAAAGGTCTTGAGAACATGACCTATGAAGGAAGGGTGGTTAAACACTGGAATAAATTGCCTAGGGATGTTGTGGAGTCTCCATCTCTGGAGATATTTAAGAGTAGGTTAGATAAATGTCTATCAGGGATGGTCTAGACAGTATTTGGTCCTGCCATGCGGGCAGGGGACTGGACTCGATGACCTCTCGAGGTCCCTTCCAGTCCTAGAATCTATGAATCTATGAATCAGTGCAGCTGCACTGCACCACTGAGAGGCAGTAGTTATGTTGATGGGAGAAGCCCTCCCCATGACATGGTGCTGTCTACATAAGGGGTTAAGTCAATATAACGGTGTCACCCAGGGGTGTGGATTTTCCAGAGTGATATAATTATACCAACATAAGTTTGTAGTGTAGACCAAGGCCAAGACTGCAGTTTTCTTTTCAGTCTCAAATTGTTTCAGTTTTTTTCTCATTAACTCGAATGATCCACCATTATCTCTTCATGGCTGGACGATGAATGGGTACTTGAAGTTGGTTTTGTGTAAACAACTAGCTTGGGGGACGCCCCTCCCTGCCTGAGAGCTTGAGAGGTGATGCTGTAGTTGCACCACAGTTACAATTTCAATGATTTATACATGCACACATTCATAATCATAATCTGTATACATATCTCCCAATCACCATCAAATTCAGAACATTACAAGCTTTCAGAAAAAAAACTTTCCTCAATACACTTATGTATTACAGCCATACTGTATACAATCAGGTGAGTCAATTATGTATTCTTTGGTGTTCAGGCTCCCTATTCTCCCACTACATTCACTGGACCCTTTCTTTAGTGGTTCACCCAGACCAGTAAGGGGTTCTGTCACCATCTGCCCTGTAACCCTGGGTGCCTCTGTGCTGTGCAGCTTTGGCTCAGAGCTCTGACACCAGGAGCATTCTGACAGCATCGTGGTCTCACCCTGGCTTCCACCAGTTCAGATACTCCTTGCAGGATGACCCCAATAACCTTTCCAGTCCTTAGTCTCCCCATGGCCACCTCCCCTGCAGTGCCCAGTCTCTCTTACTAGACACTCAGAGGTAACACCAAATTCTGTGCCTCTAAGAAGCCAGTACACACAACAGCTTGTTAGCTCAGATGGGATTATACACCCCACCTTAATACACAGCACTGAGATTGTTTGTTTGTAGTGAAACTAAGAATAAAGTTTTATTAACAAAGAACATAGATTTACCTGTTTTCAAGCAAAAGTCAGAGAGATATGAAAGGGTTACAAACAAAACAAAAATAACTAGTGTCTAAAATTTAATTCCAGCAAGATATACCTTTGCCTAAGATAGTTTTTTTTATGCATACCAAGTTTTCAGCATTCTCCAGCATGACTGGCTGTTGCAGACAGAACCAATCCTCACAGAAAAAAGGGCTGGTTTCTTTGTTGCCTCAGGAGATGGATACCCAAATGGCTGTTTTGCTTCTGCTTATATTTCCCCAAACTCCTTGTTTTCTACCCCGAGTCATAAGTGACCTCATGCTATTCTTCCCTTCTTATTGACTTCCCATCCCCCGTTTTGGAACTTCCATTGTTTTGATTCTATAATGCTTAGTTTACATTGGAGATTGGTAGATAGTTATCTTCCCTCCTGTTTGGGAGAAAACGTGTTTCTCCCTTTGTTTGGTCACCAACTTTTAAAGCATAATATCAGTGAGTATTCATCATTCTTCATGTAGTGTTAATGCAGACATTTCACAATGATAGCAATCACCAGTCATAGGCTTCCATAAAAGATCTTATTTGATACACTTGTATAGTATAGTAAAATTGTATACAATCAGATGATTCCACTGTGGGTGAGCACCTGTAACAAGAGGTGAAACTTTACAAAGAATGTATCTGTGATAGTCCTTTGGCCTATGTGTGATTGATAGTAACTTTAGTTATTCCATTACAAATAACACTATCAAATATTTTCCCTAAACAGCCATCATTGTCTAAGGCTTTTATTTTACTCTCCATAACTTTGAGTATGAGCTGTACTCTGGTACTCTTTCACCTACCAGTACACTAAGAGTCACATTCTCTACTGAGATCCGCCCTCTTTGGTCTCTCAGGCAGCACAAAGAAGCTGGATATGAGTCAGCAGTGTGCCCTTGTTGCCAAGAAGGCCAACGGCATATTGGGCTGTATTAGTAGGAACATTGCCAGCAGATCGAGGGAAGTGATTTGTCCCCTCTATTCAACACTGGTGAGGCAACATCTGGAGTATTGTGTCCAGTTTTGGGCCCCCCACTACAGAAAGGATGTGGACAAATTGGAGAGAGTCCAGCGGAGGGCAGTGAAAATGAGTAGGGGGCTGAGCACATAACTTATGAGGAGAGGCTGAGGGAACTGGGGTTATTTAGTCTGCTGAAGAGAAGAGTGAGGGGGGATTTGATAGCAGCCTTCAACTACCTGAAGGGGGGTTACAAAGAGGATGGAGCTAGGCTGTTCTCAGTGGTGGTAGATGACAGAACAAGGAGCAATGGTCTCCAGTTGCAGTGGGGGAGGTCGAGGTTGGATATTAGGAAACACTATTTCACTGGAATAGGTTATCTAGGGCAGCGGTGGAATCTCCATCCTTAGAGGTTTTTAAGGCCTGGCTTGACAAAGCCCTGGCTGGGATGATTTAGTTGGTGTTGGTCCTGCTTTGAGCAGGGGGTTGGACTAGATGACCTCCTGAGGTCTCTTCCAACCCTAATATTCTATGATTCTATGATTTTATGATTCAATTGCTTGTTCTTTGTAGTTCAGATCCCCTGTTCTCCCCATGGGTGTCTGGACCCTAATCCTCACAGGTTCTGTGTTCAGGTTCACAGAAGAAATATGGTTATACTCATGAGGAAAGAATGGAATGGAAACATGCAGCTTGGCAGCAGACACCCTACTGACTCTTAGATCTTGCTGCCCATCCATTTTAAACCTTGGGAGTAGCCGTACTCCTCATTTCTTTTCAACCTTTACATCATCACATCATTATTGGCCTACCACCCTTTTGTTGACTTTTGAGCCAGCAGAATTAGGGGCAGTCCAGTCAGTCCTTTATTGTGGGGGTGCCTTCTGATGAATCACGGGAGAGATGCTAGAGAGAACACTATAACTATAAGCTATGGTTGCCTCATAAATTGGGCTTCCCCTTCCCTCTCTATCCCCTTGTTACAAGGAGAGGTTAAACAACTCTGTGAGGGGTCAGGAAGGGACCTGCAGCTTGCCCTGTATGTATAAAACCTTGTATCCACCCATAACATGTGCATCCAACACATGGTTGGTCTTTGTTTCCAGTCTAATACATTTTAGAGCAGGTTCTCATCAGTATGGAAAAGATATGACAAGAGCTGCTGTTGCATTGGCTCAACCAGTTGTCCAAATTCTAGCTCAAGGTGCAGTATCTTACATGTAGGAATTATTCAAAAGTCCCTGTTCCCAACAGCTGTTCTGGGCACTATAAAATGAGTATTTCAGGAGTCCCAGAATGCATTGGTACAACCACACTTGTAAGCTGTGCTGCATCAGAATGCACCAAAGTGTTTGTCAAAAGCGGTAGTTTTGTAGTTTTCTGGGGTGCATGCACAAATGAAGCAACAAGTTATTTCATGTAATCACTGTCAGTGGAATTCAGTGCAAAATGTGTACTTGCTAAAAAAAATCAATCTGTTTTAACAATATATCTGTGTATTAAATTAAACTATATAAAACACTGAATGCATACTCAAGGTATGGACCTATTAAGAGAATATATTTCGCTGCTATATTTCATTGTCTAGCTAATGGCATTGTGCCTTAGCTTATATCAATAAGCATATACAATGAAGAAGGATGCCGCATAGCACATGCATATAATTGATGCAATTGAGTGAGATTTGCATTTCTTTATAGCAAAATTTTGTTTTTTTGATATACATTTATACCACTCTTGCAAAATTGTATGTGCTCATTCGTACTTGTCCTGAGCTAGGTTTAGGGTATTTTGTTTGTTTCTTTCTTTTTTTGTTTTTATTTTGGTTTTACAAATAAGTAAAATATCATGAAGGCAGGAAGGTTGTTTGTTTGTTTTTTTCAGTAGCATGGTCATCATGGGAAGGATTGGTGAGTAGATTTTGTGCCTAACATGCTAAATTTCAATTGCAGTTTTCCAAGATTGATGTATAAACATCTTTTTCTAAAAATACTTTGATCAGATTTCCAGTTGGTCTGTTTATTGAGTTAGTAGTTTACAGAAAGAAGTAGGTGAAGAATTACATCTTAACAAATGTAATAATAAATGTAAACATTTATAGCTAGATTGTTCCTTTTAGGGGCAGCCTTGAGCAGGGATGGTGCATAAACTGCTCCAGTCCAGAAATGGAAGTGACAGGCATTGTGCCTCAGAGATATTCATATGAAACACAGTTCATTCCCTGCTTGCCCCTCAGGCTCAATGTCAGGGATAGGAATTTGCCACTGGTCTATGCCAGAAGCATATTATGACCCCCTCTTCCCCACTCCCGGTGTGAAAGCCGGATATGGGGGCCAGGGACAGATGAGTGGTGGGGCCTGTCTCACTCCTGTGCATTTGTGTTATCCAAGTCACAGACTAGGCAAAGGTGATCACAACACTTAAGAATTGCAGAACCTACAGATTTATATTGGTTTTGCTGTAATTCTCCTCCCTCCCTTTTTCTTCCCCCAACAGACTGCCTGATACTAGCAGGGACTTACAGGCTGATCCAATGCCCATTGTGGTCAATAGTAGATTTCCATTGCCTTCAATGGGCATTGAATCAGACCCTTAGTCAAAAGTAAGTAAATATTTTTTCTTCAAATTAATTAATTTGGGATTCATTACTATAACTAAAGTGGGGTTTTTTTTCAGCTTGAAGACACTTTCTTTCTGATAGGCAGCTAGAGGATAAATTTCAAAGGCTTGAAACTAAAAACAATTCACATAAATTTCTTCACAAAGATAGTTGCTGACGCACACATCCATACTCCCAGGCCCAAAACAAAAGTAAAAAATCAGAATTGCAAATCAAAATAAAATGTCCTTTAAATAGAGTATTATAGTTTAAGAAAAACAATAATAACAACAACAACAACAAATACTAAAAGTCCTGATTCTAGCTTACACTAAGGCCATACCACTTTGGCAGTGTAAAAGTGCCTAATGTAAACTGAAATCATTCCCTCTAAAGAAATTCAGAGTAATCAAAAAGTTATGCTCTTTCATTAATTTTAACTTTGTCCTGCATTGCTGCCCATCTTTCACCTGCAGGTGAAAGGTTCATACTATTTGTCCCATGCCCTGCTGACTGTGTGAACTCAGAAATATGCTCTTGAGTTGTATAATAGTATCATCCACAACCAATCTTCATCTTATGTTGGATTTTAGAGGGTTTATGTTATATATCAGGAAGGACAAATCTTTATATCCTTGGGCTTTGATACCCATAAAGGTAATGGTTCCCAAATTTGTCCCCGTGTTGGACAGCTGATTCACTGCAGCATGCAAGGTTTTGACTGAGTGGACAAAAGATGCAATGGTATCACTAGTAGTTGTTGTTGTTGTAGTTTTTCTTAAACTTTATACATCCTAACTATGTCTGCTAATGTCTCACAAATTAATGAATGAGTAACATCTATAGATTCTTTATTAATTCAGGAACTGTGTCCAAAATTCTTAAACTTTTAAGCATTACTTTGCAGAAAAAAAAACCCCAGAAAGTTGATCTATGTAATACAATTATTATAATAAATAATTTTAAAATCTTCAAATTTTTAATTGAGTGATGGGGAAAGGTTGATTTTTATTTTTGTTTTCTTTTGCTTTTTAACCTCACCCTTTGAAAGCTTGATTTAGGCAGGAGCGCTGCTAGCTTTTTTGCCACCCTAGGTGGGGGAAGGTCCCGCGTCCCTGAAATGCCACCCCCGACAGAGGCAGTGGAAGGTCCCGCCTCCAAAATACCGCTGACAACAGGGGCAGCCGAAGATCCAGCCACCGTGGTCGCTGCCCCCCAAATGTTAGTGCCCTAGGCGACCACCTAGGTCGCCTAATGGATTTTGCCGGCCCTGGATTTATGGAATAACAGCTAATATTTCCCCCCTTTTGATTCATGGAAATCAAAATAACATTGGGGAAAAACAACACTTCTAAATACTTGAAAAAAAATTACCAGGTATTTGACGAGTCAGCCTCAATACATACTCTTGATCTGAAAAATAATATATAATACTAAGAATGCTGCTTGGAAATTTACTATTTTTAAGATCCCAAATGGATTGAAAACTGATTTTAGTTCTGTCATTGTAACCAGAGGTAGTGAACCAAGAGGGATAACAAAAAAGTTTCCACACATGTGTGGTATTGATTCTTGCCAATTTCCAAGCCTCCTTAAACAAAATCAAAGTTAATGTATCACAAAAATCTTCAGTTTGAGCAATAGAGAAGTTAAAATATAAATGTAATATTTTCAGTCATTCTCAGATTTTCCAGCCAGCTTTTCCACAAAGTAATCTTCAGTTAATTATGGATTTTGGATTTGAATAAAAGTAATTTTGTTAGACAAATGGCTTTGTTTTAGGGTAGATTATAAGGCAGTACAGACTATATACTCTAACAAGTAGCAGTGGGATGCTACTTTCTCACTGGCTTATCTATGAGGTGAGAGTCCACACCGTGTCTCAGATAAACCGTAATAAGACAGTGTTAGAGGGTCTGAGTCACAGTCTAAATTCAACAGGAATCCCTCCATTCACTTCTGTGGCCTTTGGATTAAACCCATAAAGTCTTTCCTTTCACTAATGAATCAAGAGAGGTAAAAGTAATATTGCCAGGACTAGTTGGAAACAGTTTGTTGAAACATTTTTGACCAAAAAATTTCAACAAAATACAATTTTGGCAGAAAGTCTCTGTCTTCCTCATTTTTGTTTTAAAAAAAATCAAAACATTTTCAGTTTGGAGGTTTTCATGTTTTTGATGATAAGTTGAAAGTTTCACGGGAATTCTATTTTCCAATCAGCTTTAATGGGTGACAGTGCAATATTTTAAATATATTTTATATTATTATGTTTTCCAATATCAGTATCTTTGCAGTTTTTTTTTAATTAAAACATTGATAAGACCTGAGTGAAAATCCACAGTTTCCATCCCTTGGGAAATTCTGATATTTCAACATTTGTTTGTTTGTTTCCAGATTTGGGATGAAAAGTTGAAATAAAACATTTTTTATAGAAAGAAAAATTCTAATTCAGAAATGATGAAACTACATATCCCATGACGCATCTAGAGTCAGAGGACTCCCAAGGTGTATCACACATCTCAGTAAGTGGGAGACCACATTGCATTGTGGGACATGTAGTCTGGTCAAGCAGCCCTGTCTATAGGGGAGAATGAGGGCATATGGAACACAAACTTCAATTCCCATGAGGCACCACACACTTTAGGTAGATGCAGTTTAATATTGAACAGACCTCAAATGAAGTATTTTAGTTCAATTTAGGAAACTGAAATATTTTTACTCAGATTGAACCAACTGAAATGAAATATTTTATTTTGATTTTTCTGCATTATGTTTTGATTTTTAAAAAAGTGCATTTCTACTGAAAAAATCATATTCAGAGAAAATTCCTGACAAGCTCTAATGTTGATCTTCTGTTAATAATGAACTTTTTCTGATTGTCAGTTTGGTCAGTAATGTGGTACATAAATTACCTGTTGTAACTCTGGAAATGTTTGTAAAATAGAATGTAATTAGTTATTTTGCCATTTTATTTCTTGGGAATATTGGTAGAATTTTGAATGATAGCTATCTCAAGGTGACATAAAAAATAACTGGTAATTTCAGTATCGTAATATGAAATTTCAGTTGACATGTGGTAGGTTACACTATGATAGCTCTGCAAATGAATTGCATACAATACAAATTGTTCCGCATTTTTAGTATTAAAGGAAAGATTCACATAAAATATTTAAATGTATTCTGAGCAGAACTTGTTTCAACACTTCTCGTTAAGGTTGACTAAGAGTTTCCATTATAAGCCCCCATTTTTAGATGCTTACAACTTTGCCAGACTTTAGTTACTTGGGCTAAAATTCTCCATACTTACCCTCTCTCTCTCTCAGGCTGTTTATTAAGTTTCAGTAAAAACGGTATCCAAAAATGCGTTTAGGGAAAAATAAGTAGTTTTGCTTGTTATTTTTTTCACCCAGCTGTTTCTTTTAAAGGGGGTAGTGCCTAGACAGTTTGGAGCAGGAACATTATATTTGGGAGGTGGCCAATCCTGGGAATTAGAGGAGGTACATTTTGTTTTCCCAATGAAAATCCACCCAGATTTGGTTACTTAAAACCTCTGAAAAATCACTATTTGCACCTGTTCTTTAGAGCTTTTTAGAAGATTGTTACTCAAATATCTGAGAATGGTTCAGCTCCACTGAGTTTCCTAAATATTCTATGCACTGTGGCACAGGGCAAGAGCTACGGAGAGGGGGATACAATGGTACAGCAACTGCTGTCACTTGTTTGACACCTAGAAAGGAATACTGAGTGTCAGTCATGAGATCTAATATTGTCTTCTCTGCTCATTGGTGTTAATACTATGAGCTCCACAGTCCTTTTTATTGAGCAAGTCCTCAAATTGCTACCCTTGGAGCTAAACATAATTTCCCCCTTTCTGCCCACCCTGTTTACAGATGAGATAGCTAAGAAGTTGCAAAAGATTGCTTGTGCAAGAGCTGGAAATAGAACCCATGGTCCAGAAAAGTGACTGAGAATACCCACCACAGAATGCACAACCCAGCATGGGGGGGAAAGGTGCCCATTACAAGATGGTCTGCCTCTTTGTGGGCCAGGGGACCTGGGGTCAGGGGACCCGGGGCCAGCCAGCCCTGTTCAGATACAGACTTTTTTAGAATAGATGTTTTTGTCTGGGAGAGGGGATTATCAAATCCATCTGGAAAAGGGTCAGGTGATTCCTATAAAAGGCTGAAATTGCTCAGTGGAAAGGACAGTTAAAGGAAGTAATTGGGCTCCTGTGGTAGACTATGGAGGAAGGAGAAAAATATGCCTGGAGGAAGGCCTCTGTGCCCCTGCAGCCTTCTTTGGTTAGGGGAATAGCTGTATTTTGTGTTGGAGAGTCCTAAGAAAAAGGGCTTGATTCATACTTTGGGTTTGCTGTCAGTCCTTCCTGCACTGGGAAGACAGGCCAGCAGCTTCAAGTCACTCTGCATCTCTTAAATTCTGGGCTGCTTCAGGCATCAGTCCAATCCTTGATGTAAAATACAACAGTTCCAGAGGTTGCTCTAACTTTCAACAGCCTTAACTGTCTGCTTATAGGCAGTTCTGCAGTTCAGAATTGTTGAAGCGAAGAGTACTTCCCTACCTCCAATATCTGGCCCTTTCTCTGCTTCCAGGATGACTTTATGGCAGGGGCATAATGTAGTCTGGTGTGTTTGTGTTTAGGCACTGGAATAGGACCTGAGAGAGCTGAACTTTATTCTTGGCTCTTCCCCAGACTTCTTATGTGATGCTTGACTAGACTATTGATTATAATGCATTAGGACTGCACTGGCAACCTTAATTCTGGCATGTCCGAGGTTTGGAATGCCTAACTTTGCAACCTTAAAATTCTTTTAAGATAGCTACTACTTGTATAAACTATGCTGTGTAAAATAAAGACATATATAGGGGTACTACAAGTCTGTTTATTTATTTATTTATTTATTTTTAATATTGGAACATATCCAATATTTGGATCTGCCAAATCTAAGGAATCCGTCCTGTCACTTAGCTAGCTTTTGCTGGTGTTTACGAATCTTTTTTTCCCCTCTAATAATTCAGGCAAACACATGAATGACTCTGTATAGAGACTAGTTGGTCTATGCAATACTGTACTTCATAAAGCGAGGGACATTTATTCATTAGTAAATAATTAGCTTCATAATAATGTTTAGTCTTTCTCAATCATTATGTCCCTGAAGGGGGGAGTCTAAGCAGTCTTATTACATGTTTGCAAAACAGACTAAACAGAGAAGAGCAGGTGATATAGAAAGGAGAACTGTATTGCAGATTATCACTTTTCTCTTTCTGATTTAAACATTTCTATTGTAGTAAAAAAAAAAAGCATTGTTTGTTTTCAGTTAAATGGAAATAAAGAGTTACTTGTACATATCTGAATTGGAACTGCAGATGGGCATTGATAAGATAATTACTAATTTTTTTTTCCATTTTGTTTTTTATATATCAAAGAGAATGTTGTACTTATGAAGGAAAATAGGAAAATTCCTTATGACAATTGCTCCCCCCTCCACAATATTAGGGCCTTAATGCTTTATCAGAATGCTTTAGTCTATAAAGAAAAACCTGCACTATAGATAGGACCCTGTGAAATTCATGGTCCATTTTGGTCAATGTTATGGTCATAAGATTTTAAAAATAATAAATTTCATGATTTCAGCTATTTAAATCTGAAATTTCACGGTGGTGTAATTATAGGGATCCTGTCCCAAAAAGGAGTTCTGTGGGGGGGGGTCGCAAGGTTATTGTAGAGGGGGTGCGGTACTTCTACCCTTACTTCTGCACTGCTGCTGGCAGCAGCGCTGCCTTCAGAGCTGGGCATCTGGAGAGCGGCAGCTGCTAGCCAGGAGCCCAGCTCTGAGAGCAGAGTCACTGTCAACAGCAGCACAGAAGTAAAGATGGTACGGTATGGTATTGCCACCCTTACTTCTGTGCTGCTGCCTGCAGAGCTGTGCCCTCAGTCAGCAGCCGCCACTCTCCAGCCGCCTAGTTCTGAAGGCAGCAACACAGAAGTAAGGCTGGCCACGCTTACTTCTGTGCTGCTGCTGGCAGGGAGCTGCCTTCAGAGCTCAGCACCTGGCCAACAGCCGCTGCTCTCCAGCTGCCCAGCTCTGAAGGCAGCACAGAAGTAAGGGTGGGCAATACTGTTACCCTCCCTAAAATAACCTTGGGACTCCCCCTGCAACTCCCTTTTGGGTCAGGGCCCCCAATTTGAGATACACTGGTCTCCCCCACGAAATCTGAATAGTATAGGGTTAAAGCACACAAAAGACTAGATTTCACAGTCTGTGACACATTTTCATGGCCGCAAATTTGGTAGGGCCCTAATTATAGATGATATCACTATTCACTGTTTCCATTAAATAGTGATATCATTGTAATGTCCTAGAGTCTGATTTTCTTTAACTTTTTTGTGTTTATATCAGCAGTCAATCTGTGCAATACACTATAGTGCAATGTAACATCCCCTATACAAATTGTGTCTGGAAGCATTTTACTGAAATAAGTGACACATTTGCAGTTATAAACAAGAATAGAAGGATAAAAGAAGTTAATAAATATAAGAATATGTAACAATACCAACTGTTATCAGATACTAGACCATGTTTTATGACTTTTGGAGCCCTGACCTATTGAGGTGACCAGGAGCAGGAAATAAAGTCAAATCTATTGCAGGTTTTTTTATTTCAATTTTTAAGACTCAATGAGACCCCAATCCTGAAAACACTTATGGACATGTTTAACTAGACTATGAGTCAGAGTTACAGGGTAACTGCACATGTTTCAATCCCTTTGTGGTTCCTCAAAAGCACCCACAAACTTAAGATTTCAGACTTTCAGCAATCAACTCTTGGACAGAGACCCTTGTGTCTCTCCCTCCTGACTTGGGGTCTTAAGGCTGCACAGCACCCTGCCATACACTTTGGTACCCCAGCAAGCCAGTCTTCCTAAATGCCACCACCTGTACTTTGCTTTCTGTGAAGATATAAGGGATACAATTTGACAGAGGTCAGAAGCTGGCAGCTAGTTGGCTGGCTGATTAGCCCCTCCTGCTGCACCCCGAGGTGAAAGTAAGCCGGTACCATCCAGTACGGCATACCGACAAGAGCCGGTATGCCATGCTCGACTGGACTGGCTTCTCTGGCAGCGATTTAAAGGGCTAGAGGCTCCGGCCACTGCGGGGAGCCCCGGGCCCTTTAAAGCGTTGCCGGAGCTCTGGCAGCGGGGCTCGGGTGGTGCATTAAAGGGCCTGGGGATCTGGGACCTTTAAATTCCTGCCTGAGCCCAGCTGCCGGAGCCCCGGGAGCCAGGCTCCGGTGGGGATTTAAAGGGCCCAGGGCTCCCCGCAGCAGCTGGAGCCCCGGGCCCGTTAAAGCGCCTCTGGAGCCCAGCCATCGCTACCCCAGCCCTAGCCCAAGCCCTGCCGCTCTGGGGTAGTGGCATCAGGGCTCCCGTCATGATTTAAAGGGCCCAGAGCTCCATGGCGGCCGGAGCCCTGGGCCCTTTAATTTGCCCCTGAGCCCCAGGGCTCCCGGCCGCCTCTGCAGCTGGTAGCTCTGGGTGATCCACAGCCGGAGCCCCAGGGCCTTTAAATTTTGAAAGGTCTCGCCTCTTCCGGTTGAGGCCACGCCTCTTCCGATTGAGGCCATGCCCCGCTCAGGACTCCGGTGTACTGGTAAATCCTTTAAGTTACTTTCACCCCGGCTGCACCTGCTAAAGCTGGCAGCTTAACCCTCTGATCATCATAAAAGGAAGAGTCAGGCAATTAAAGGGAAGAGTTGCAGAATAAAAAAAAATGGACAGAAGGAAAACTGTGGGGGAAGTCCTATTATCAAAAGGCTCTCAGTAGAAGGCAGGGACTTTGGGTTGAGGAACTTATGGGGAGCAAGGGAGAGATTCGGGGAAGATTTGACCTTGTTTGTTGAGAAGACTTGAAATTAAAGAAAAAGAAACCACAACAACTGACTCTGCTGGAAATTACGTACCCTGGACTCAGTGAGAAGGTTTCAGGCAGAATTTCCCTAGGGAAACTCTGGCTCAGCAAGAACGAGCCAGGGTGCAGCCAGAAGAAGGCCCCAATCTCTTAGGCACTCTCTCTCCAAGTTAGTGTTTTTTTCTATATATAGATATAGATATTGATAGATATCTCTGAATGCTATATATATAAACAAATCTGAATGCACCCTATACATTCCAGGAATCACCCATCATACTCATCAGTAGGCCAAAGTCTTTCCAATCTTTCAGCAAAGGTTGGGGTCCCCCGAAGATCCAATGTCCTGTCCATTTGTTGCGTCAAAAGGAAGACACCTCCCGCCACTCAGCCTTGATATCCCAAGTTCTTCTATGTCCCTTGCCCCTTCTCAAGGACTGCCCTAAACCAGTTTGTGCAAACCACCCTGGGAACAGTACTTCTCCGGAGCTATTTACAATCTCTGGCACTGCACCCTGTTCTGTTTTCAGTTCCTGGACAAGCTGTGGTAACCCTTTCCCTAGGGAGTTGCTTTGGGCTGCACAGATAGCCTTGATGCTGGCCTTTGGGGTTCTTTAAGATCCAGAATAAATTAATCTTAAATTCCTTAATACAAAGGTTTAAAAAAGCCAAAACAAAAAACAACCATATTTGCAAACAAGTTGTAACATAGTTAGTATGACTTTTTTCTTGTTATGTATGAAAATATTGCTAGTTATGGAAAGCATTGCTAGTTAGTTTAATGAAAACTAAATTTGTTAAGCAATAAGGTGATAACACTTTATTTATACTTGCAAGACACAGAGACTTTTCTTTCTGGAAATTTACACGAAAATTTGTTCAATGGTTTAAAGGTTAGCAGTTAAAAATAACTTTTTTTAAACATTTATGCTGTTAGTCTAAACTTTTCCTTCAATGCCCTCTAGTGAACAGATAGTTTGCTAGTAGTAGTTTAAAATTTAGGTTTGGTTTACTCTAGACACAATCTCAGACATAACTAGTTTTCTTTCTTCTTTAAATAATTAAAATATTAATGTTATTTGTATTGTTGCATATTGGATGTGTATTTATGGGCTGGTGTAGATTTGTTTAGGAAAGGAATACATAGTGTAAAAATGCATATGTATAGTGTTACATGTGGTTGTAAAGCTAGGTAGCATGTAAGGTGTTTGGGTGATGTTTTCTTAACTAGAGAATTCCTAGTATTTAAATGATTGTGTTGATGGGAAATGCATTCCCATAATCTTAGGTGAAAGTTAATTGCATATTTTATATCAATCAATAAAAAGTGTGTGTTACAGACTCCACTAAAGCTACAGGAACAAGAGAAAAAAATGTTCTATTTTTTTTTTTTTGAAATGTTAAAAAATAATTCTTTTGGAAGAAAGTGATGTTTTCAAACATTTTAATGGTTTTTTGTTTGGTTGGGGGTTTTTTTTGCATATGAGTAAGTGTATTTTCATCACTCTTGAGACTAATTTCATTTTCCAGCTTTAATGAGATGAAAATAAAACAAATGAACTAATAAAAATAAACTCCTTTCATTCTGTGGTCTAAATTCTGTTCAGAAGTAAACCAATTTACACTGGTGATAAAGAGCAAAATTTGACTCTGTTTGCTTATGTGCTATTGTATTTACCCTCAGACTACTTTGCTAACAGTAATGTTTCTTTAACATTGTTTGTATGTTTTTTTAATACATTACCTATAATTTTGATTGAACATTTGCTGTTAACACTTGTAATTCATTCTACAGGGAAGGAAATAAGTGTCAGCTTGTGTAAATTAGTCATCAATGAAGTTAGCCCAAATTAGACTAGCTGAGGATCTGACCATATACGTAACCACAAGACCAAGCAATTGATGTGGAAAAAAAGTTAGTCCTTCCATGTTTAATATTAAACAATTTCTAGTCGTCCCATCATCTCATGGGTGTATGCTGATATTCTTTCCTTCTATCAGTTTCAGACACAGGAGAATCCAAAGAGCTTTTGAAATCAGCATGAAGTGCCATGAGCAGCTGAACCACATGCTATTTTAAGTTCTTTGATATTTCATTCGATCACACACACATTTCTAGTCCTACAGGGATCAGACATTCTGTGACCATATGGAAGTTCTCTGAATAGCCCGTTGTCAAAAGCTGTGGGAATTGTGGTTTTCATATACAATATTTATACAACATGGAACTTGCATCTTGCACTATTGAAGTTGATGGGAGTTTTGCCACTGACTTCAGTGAGAACAGGTTTGGGCCTTGTGCTTACTTCTTTCTTTCTTTGTTTCTTTCTTCTATTTGGGCTTTAGCTATTCATCTATTATGCTTCCTTTTGCAAAGGCGTTCTATTCCCTTTTCATCCTCCTTACACAGAGTAAGAGAATCAAGTGCTGTTTCAACCAGTCAGGCGGTAACCTGGTATAAGACTGTTGTCTACAGTTGAAACATGAGCTGAAAAAGCAACAAATTCTGGAACACTGTAAAAATTCTAAAATCCACAATTTTATTGTGGATGTGATTTTTCAGAAGACTGGAACTGAGATTCTGCCTGCTCTGTAAATCACAACTCTTCCAGGTGAACTATAAGGAGACCTGTTTTTGGCCAAGACTGTGGGAATCTACTAAGATTCCCTGTTAAAAGTTGTGGTTTTGCATATCTTGCCAAGGGCCTGGCAAGTTACTGAGCCTCCCCCAATGGGATGTGGAGATAGGGAAGTGCCAGCTCTTTGTGGAATCAGACCCCAGATGTTTAACTCATTTTCTCCTTTTAAAAAAATGGTCTTCACATTGCAACATAAAAAAGAGAGAGAGAGAAGAGTTAGCAAGTTGATTCCTAAAATGTTATGTAACAAACTGAGCTTAACAGGACCATGACTCAAGTCACAGGTTCCCCAAGTACATATGCCTTCACAGGATTGGGGCCATAATTCGTATTGTCAACAATTCTGTTGATCTTTAATTAAATTTTAATTACTAAAACAACAGAAAAATCCCAACATGTATTCTGTGACAGTGTTCCTAAAGCCACATCCTGGTCTTACTCCTTCCTTGCTCAGATAAAGCTTCTGTTGACTCCATAGGAGTTTTGCCTGAATAGGAGCAGAGGGAGAAAGCCTCCCTTCATTCCCCCCACCTCCATCCTACCCAATTGCATAAACATACAAGATCCAAAATGCTATCCTTTCAGTGTGGTTCTGCGTGAGTCTGGTTGAGTGCAGGCCATGTGGATGACATGGAAGGGAAAAATGACACCCTTAGCACCCACTGGAGAGATGCTTTGCATTGGCTGTGTCTCAAGGAGTAGGATGGGTGATGATGAAGTGTGGATGTGGTTGGAGGAGGGGTTCGTTGACCAAAATCACTTTGTAGGGGAACATGGTGGCCTGAGAACTGTAGAATTCACTGCAGAGTAACTCTGTATGTGCTGGTGGATGTAGGGGGTATGTTTTCGTCCTCCATAGAGGTTAAGGTGCACAAAGCTTGTTTACTTTCATTATTTGGGTAATGAGGATTGCACCCCAAGAACATAGGAATGACCATACTGGGTCAGACCAAAGATCCATTTAGCCCAGTATCCTGTCTTCCAACAGTAGTCAATGCCAGGTGCTTCAGAGGGAATGAACAGAACAGCTAATCATCAAGGGATCCATCCCCTGTGGCCCATTCCCAGCTTCTGGCAAACAGGAGCTAGTGACATCATCCCTGCCCATCCTGGCTAATAGCCATTGATGGACCTATCCTCTATGTATTTACCTAGTTCTTTTTTGAACCCTGTTATAGTATTGGCCTTCACAACATCCTCTGGCAAAGAGTTCCAGAGGTCATGATTTTTATAGACCACTATCATATCCCCCTTTAGTCATTTATTTTCCAAGCTGAACAGTCCAAGACTTATTAATCTCTCCTCATATGGAAGATGTTTCATAACCCTAATCATTTTTCTTGCCCTTCTCTGTACCCTTTCCAGTTCAAATATATCTTTTTTGAGATGGGGTGATCAGATCTGCATGCTGTATTCAAGATGTGGGAGTACCATGGATTTATATAGAGGCAATATGATAATTTCTGTGCTATTATTTATCTCTTTCCTAATGACTTCCAACATTCCGTTAGCTTTGCTGACTAGTAAAAGAAATATACAACATTGAGTGGATATTTTCAGAGAACTATCCCCAATGACTCCATGATCTCTTTCTTGAGTGATAACAGCCAATTTAGACCCCGTCATTTTATATGTTCAGTTGGGATTATGTTTTCCAATGTGCTTTACTTTGCACCTATCAACATTGAATTTCATCTGCCATTTTGTTGCCCAATCATCCAGTTTTTTTGAGAACTGAAGGCTGTGGCACTGTGGTAACAAACCAAGTAAACTGTTGCCCCACAGACTATTACTGCAAAATTCTGTGGTAATAAAATTAAGCCTCTTCTCCGTTTACCAAGATTTTTAAACAATAAATGTTATGTATTTACATTTTCCAGCTAATACTGCTCATCTGAAAAATTGGTGGAAAAATACCCAAGAGTGAGAATAGCCATGAATTCTTATGAAAATCTTATTTTCACATGTGAAAAAAGCATAAAATGGATAGTTGTACATAGCTCTATTTGTGATGCTATCATTAATATTGTATCAACAGTCTTACAGGTCTTGTAACAGGGTGATAATAACACTGCTCTACAGCCAAAATGCTTCTGAAATAAATGTAGTCAAATTTTACTAATTCTGGGTCACTGAGAATGAAGATGATGCTTAAAATTGTTGATTGGCTCTAGTTTTCAAGATATGCTATTGGGTCAGTATATACGACCCTTGACTTGGGAATGGCGGAGGATAAGTGAGTTATAAAGGGAAGGGATCTCAATTTAAACCAGAAATGACTAAAATACATCTTTGACTGGATCTATGAATAAATCTATGACTGGGTTGGACAGTACTTGCTTTTTAGGCAAAACAATGAATGATGCAATCTGAAGCTGGTATTGCATCATACATGATATGAATTGCATCATGTTATTCCTAGAAGTCATGGATGATGCAATCATAATGAAGCTTACATCATTCTGCTGAACAAATTGCCCTATATCAGCTCTAGAAATCATACAGTGTCATGCTCTCTTATTTGTCAGTGTTTGATTTTGCAAAGGGACACATTTCTGTTTAGCCAAAGTGAGCAGAGATGCCTCATACTTGTGTGAACAGTGCAGATAACTTCTGCTATGTTTGTGGTGAAGTGACTTTTGCATCACAAAAGCGCAGTATAACCACTATGGTTAAGAAAGCCTATCACCTTTATTTTGGCTGCAAAATTGGAGATCTGGACAAGAGGTGGGCCCCACACATATGCTGCAACACTTGTGCAACAAATTTTCGCCAGTGGTTGAACAGGAAAAGGAAATCTATGCCTTTTGCAGTGCCAGTGATTTGGAGAGAGCCAACAGATCATACTAGCAATTGTTACTTCTGCATGGTGCCTCCAGTTGGGAAAAGTGTGTCAAAGAAGAAAAAGTGGACTGTGCTTTATCCAAACATTCCATCAGCTATATGCCCAGTACCCCACGGAGAAGGACTGCCGGTTCCTGATGCACCAGAATCATTCTCACTTGAGTCAGACGAGGAAGAGGATGAAACTTCTGGTCGTGAACCATCAATGTCACAGGACCCACATTTTCTCCCATCCTCCTCCTCTGAACCATACCTCATAACACAAGGTGAACTGAATGACCTTGTCAGAGATTTGGAACTACCCAAGAGTAAGGCAGAGCTGTTGGGCTCCAGACTACAGCAGTAGAATCTCCTGGCAGGTGATGTTAGGGTTTCCATGTTCCGTGACCGTCAAAAGGATCTTGTCCCATTCTTCTTCATGGAAGGTGATCTTGTAGCCTGCAACAACATCGATGGTGTGATGGCAGCCCTCAACATCGTTCACGATCCAGATGAGTGGAGACTGTTCATTGATTCATCGAAGACGAGTCTTAAAGCTGTTTTACTGCATAATGGCAATGTTTTGCCATCAATTCCAGTTGGTCATGCAGTCCATATGAAGGAAACCTATGACAACATGAAACAACTTTTCAGGTGGATAAACTATGACCAACATCAGTGGCAGCTTTGTGGCGATTTGAAGGTTGTTGCTCTCTTGCTTGGTCTGCAGACTGGATACACAAAGTACTGCTGTTTTCTCTGCAAATGGGATAGTCGTGCAAGAGATTCCCACTACATCAAGAAAGATTGGCCACTCCGACAGTTATTGGAGCCTGGGAGGAAAAGTGTTCAGCATCCACCACTTGTTGAATCAAGGAAGATTTTGTTACCACCCTTACACATCCAGCTGGGTCTGATGAAGAACTTTGTCAAGGCCATTGACAAAACCTCCATGGAAAATTTCCAAGGTTAAGTGAAGCGAAGATAAAGGAAGGTGTCTTTGTTGGTCCTCAGATTCGTGAACTTCTTCGAGATGATGCATTTGACCATGCACTGCGTGGCAAGGAAAAGACGGCATGGAAAGCCTTCCAGTTAGTGGCAATACATTTTCTCAGAAACAACAAGGCAGACAACTACAGGTTGTTGGTGGAAAACCTCCTCAAGGCATACAAAAGCCTTGGTTGCAACGTGTCACTAAAGATACATTTTTTTGCACTCTCACCTAGATTTTTTTCCACCAAACTGCAGAGCAGTGAGCGACGAGCACGGCGAGCGATTTCACCAGGACATTGCAACAATGGAGAAATGCTATCAGGACAAATGGAGCCCATCAATGCTTGCAGACTATTCCTGGACAGTGACAAGAGATGTTCCATTTAATGAATACAAAAGACAAGCCAAGAAGCGCCGAATAGACACTGAATAGGACTAAACTATGTACAGAATAGCTTTTTGCCTTTTGTTTCATAATACATTTTATTTATATAACCCTTTTGCTGATTTTTAAAGTGTTACATAAACAGGACAGGTGAAATATTCTCATGCAAAGCAACCATAAACACATGAAAAGACCTAGGTTTACAATTTATGATTAAAAACTCTACTATCTACACAATATACATAGACATAAAATGTAAAAACTTAAATATCTTAGAAACAGTAGCCAATCAGTTGTTTTAATTGTCATATTTGAATTCAGCACATCAAAATACATAATAAATAGCACATTTTATCTCTGAAGCAGACGACTTCTCAAAAATTGTAGACTAGTGTAATTTGCTCTCGGTTACAATGTAAGCAATAAAACTCATTACAGTACCTCTGGTAAAGGGAATCATATTCTTTTTTTTTTCTGTGCACAATTTTATGAAAATCTCTTAAGTTCTTTAAAAGGCATGCATTTTTGGTTCTATAAAGGTGTACACATTTAATAATATATCTAAATGTATGGAAGGCATTTAGGATCCTGTCCTGTGATGTGTTGAGCATCTTTAATGTCCAATGATGTCAATGGACATTGAAGGTGACCCACAACTTGCAAGGGTCAGCCCTCTAGTTCTCAATCCAACCTGGGGCCTTGTACTTTATATATAATAAATCCAACTGTTACATTAGGATCAAATCCAGTTGGTTGCAATCATATCTTGAATCAGCAGTCACTAGTCACAACTCCCAGTCTAACTGGGAAAACCAGTATGATCTTGAACTAAAAAGTGGTTGGTGGTGTTAAAAAAATACACAAACATTTCATTGCATTATTTTTAAGGCTGAAACATAACTTGTTCTTCATTTAGCCTCAAAGGATCCACCTTAAAAGTGGGAAACTTGATTTGCTTCAATGAAGTTACTCCCTGTTTACATTGGTGTAACTGATAGCAGAATCTAGCGCAATCTCTTTATTGTCCCAGTCTCTCACCAGTGACCCCGTATCTCCTCCCCCGCCAGGCTTTTGCTGTTTGTTACTATTTATTGGCCTTCATCACATTTTTTTTTCAATTTTGTATTGGTGTTAGAAGCTGAATAGTTCTCATTATTTTTTTACATGAATAAAATTATAATGTTGCATTTATGACAGTATGGTGGTTGTGGATTTGTAGTTTCTATTATAAACCCCGTTCTTTAATGAGCCTTTTTGATTACCATGTGTACAGCTTTCTTTCAGATATTATACATTTAAATAAGCTGTACTCATTTATCATCTCCAAATAGCGTAGACTCAGAATATCACATGCTAAAGAAAGAAAGTAATTGAACATATAGGAAACCAAGAAACTTTTTCGTATTGTTGTTAAACTATTCTGAGGTCTTCTGGTTCTTACTAGCTTTATCAAATATTGAGCTGAGCTGATAAGCCATTAAACATTTTTATGGTAGGCAGGCACCATATTTCTTTATAGTCAAGCGGGCTAGACAGTTATTTCTTATTAATTAAACTGATGACATTTACATTTTAAAATGAATAAAGCCACTCTTTTGATGGCAGTGTTTTAAATTACCTGAAAAAATAGGGTATGATTTTAAAATAAGTGGCTAGTCATTAACAGTTTACAGTATTTCATATTCAGTGTAATAAAGATAATCATGGTGTACTAATGAGTATATAACTTGTACTTAATAAATTGAGCAAATTATAATTATGTATACACATGTAAAAAATAAAACCCACTATAGTACAAACTGTCTCTTGTCCAAAATATCAGTTCATGAGTACAGTAGGTCCCTCCAAATTCATGGCCATGAAAAACATGTCACGGACCATGAAATCTTGTCTCCCCCATGAAATCTGTATAGTATAGGGTAAAAGTACACAAAAGACCAGATTTCACGGGGGAGACAAGCATTTCTGAAACTGGGGGTCCTGACCCAAAAGGGATTGAAGGCGTGGGGGTCGCAAGGTATTGTTTGTGTGGGGGTGTCATGGTATTTCCACCCTTACTTCTTCACTGCCTTCAGAGCTGGATGGCCGGAGATTGACGACTGCTGGCCAAGGGCCCATATCTAAAGGCAGTGCAGAAGTAATGGTGGCGATACCACGACCGCCCTAAAATAATCTTGCAACCCCCCCACAACCACTACCCTCTTTTGGTCGGGATCCCTACAGTTACAACACCATAAAATTTCAGATTTAAATATCTGAAAACATTAAATTTACGATTTTAAAAATCCTATGACCATGAAAATGATCAAAATGGACCGTGAATTTTGTAGGGCCCTAATCATAATGTTCCCTCCTCCCCCGTTTTTAGCCATGAACTATACCTGTGTATTGTGGATTCCTCTACAGATTGACTTAAAGTCATTATGAAAATCTGCTTTCCTTTGCATAGAATTTCATGAGTGTTTTATGAAACATTTCAGATATGCAATGAAATGATGGACACTATTGCCCAGTAGGGGCACAGGAAGAGACAAGGGGAGGAACTGGCTCAGGTGGCAAGGAGGTTGCATGCTATCAAATATTTATGAACTCACACAAAAATAGAGTCCACATGCTTAGATGACTGGGTGTCTTGATTATGGGATTATGGAGCCTTTAATTTTCAGTGCCCATGGTGAGAGGTCATATGGTTTGGATGTTTTCTTGTTGGTAGTAGTGACCAGATCCTCAACTATAAGAATACTTTCCAATTGCCTATTGTTGTTTGTGTGGCTGTTGGCCAAATAGGGCCCGTTTCCCCCCGGAGCTTACCTAATTACACCAAGGAGGCATGGAGAGACAAGAAGACGGGTACCAGGTCCTTTATTTGTCAGTCAGCTGAGAGGGTGCTCCTCGACTCATGCCAGAAGAGACACACCTTACATGGGCAACATAGGCCCTTTTTATAACCAGTAACAAACAACTCAGTTCTCATCCTTTTTACGTCATTATGCTGACCTATAGATAACAGGTTACACAGAATACATATTATTTTGGGGAAGGGGATACAAGAGACATCTGTTGCGGATACATTCATCATTTTGAAGGGAGAACAAGGTACATCCCTTGACCCTTTGCACTAAATACCTTGGGGATATATGGGAAAGCAACTACAAACTAACTATTTCTCTCTGTTCCCTCCTTATCTCTATTATTTCTGCTAGTGTGAGTGAAACTGCAGCCATCTGCCAGAAACGCTGACCAATACATTTCTGCTTTAACATGTAAGCAGTTAGCACAGAAATAGATGCGAGTTCACAAGATGGAGTCTGGTCTGGGGGTTTCAGATAGGCCCAGAGCAAAAGAGTTTCATCGACACTTTGGCTTTCCACTCTCCCGAGTTACCTGGTAGCTATGCCTAGTGGATCCCAACATGGCTGTGTTGTAACATTAAAAAAAAAAAACCCTCAGTCCTTTGACTGCTTGGAGTCTGCATGCTTCTAGAGGCTTTAAAACAAATAAACAACAGTTATAAATGTGGCACGTGCAAATGCAGCAAACAGTGTGAGATCGAAGTTATTTCCTTAGAGGCAAAAGAATCTATGTTGTTGATAATGGCCAGATCCTGAGCTGGTGAAGTCAATGTATCTACAATGAAGTCACAGTTAGGTTGATTTACACCAGCTCAGGATCTGACTTTAAATCTTATTCAGCTGCCTGTAAAATCCTTTGAGAGAAAAGGAAAGGGAGGGAAAGGGGCTTCTAATTTGCAAATGCATATTAACAAAGTCTCTTCATAGCATGTGAACAACTCTCTCTCAGAAGCACTCAGTGTTTTAACAGCATGATCAAGGCTGCTATCTTTCACTCTGATGAAAATCTACAGAGCACTTGAAATCATCATAACCTGACGTTTATTCTTTATAATATAGTCATAAACTGACATGCAATTTGCAGTATTTCTTAACTTCTGTCATTAACTAGTTTCCTGAACTGTAGAATGAGAGGCTCCATATGAAGATTTTGCTATATGAAAAGCTGCATTGCTACTTCATGTTATTTTTGCAGGTATCCTGGTATCAAAGCAAAATGGATTAAGAAAATGGAATTCTGAAAAAAAAAGCAGTCCTTAAAATCAGGATTTTAACAGATGACTTCATGTAAAGGGAGAAAATGATGGAGTGGGGGATAATATAGTTTTATTTATTTGTTAGTTTTATTTATCCTATTTGATATCTTTTCACACCCTGGCTTTCACCTCAGGCCAAACCAATTTCCTCCAGACTAAACTGTTTGCTCTTTTTGAATTGATTATTGACAGAATAGAGGTTTGAATTTAAGTAAAAATTGAGCTAATCCATTTAACTAAATTCATACCTCTTTCCTGTGTTTAAGCCCTGTATAACAACCCTGCTGTATTGATTGTAATTTTGTGCTGCATTTTTATTCTCAACTACTTCAGCACCAGCTGGCGTCACTTCTGTGAGGCAATGTTGCTGGCATAACAATGCATTGGTAGCAGTTCAGCTAAGGAAATTGTTAGAGTAAATCAGTTCCAATATACTGTGTCCTGCTCATGGATGAATTCTGCCCAGTGGAGGCCAAAACTTAACTGTATGTCACTTCTGTTTACCACATCTTGTCATCTTTTTTCTCTCCCCAACTCCCTCCTTATGTCATCAGTCTGGTAGTACTATTTACCTCATTAACAAACATTGCCATGCTATGGTTTCCTTAATAAATACCTTTAAAATCTGTAAACCTTCCTCCTTGAGCATCTTTAAGATGGTGGCCACAGAACCTTCCTGTGAAGCTTAACTCTGTTTTTTATTTTTCATATGTGATCTGAGTTTAGTAATACAAACCTTTAATATCCAGTAATATTAGACAGCTAACAGTTATACATGTTGTACTTGTTATCTGCTTATTCAATGCATACAGTTTTATAATTTTTTTTATCTCTTTATTTTGTGACAAATGGATTCAGGAAACAACACCAAATAGCTCTTCTGGGTTAAGAGTAAGGAGTCAAGGAACATAAAGTCGGATTAAGACAATTAAATCTTTAAATACTAAATTGTAACGGTTACATGGAACATTAATGAAGTGATCCAATGCCCCATGAAGACAAGGGGAATCTTTCTGTTGAATTTGGTGGACACTGAATTAGGCCCGATTGGAGTTGAAGATAGATAGTTGTCTTAAATGAACATATCCAGAAGTATTTATCAGATTGTAGTTCTCTTGAGAAATTTAAAATATTTCTTTTATTATTTCCTCCTTTTTGTTGTCCTAGATAAAGCTTTCAAGCCGTGATCTAACCTCCTCATCCTCCAATGCCTTTAATATCTTATGTGTAAAGGAAATAAAAATATATTATTTTTGAGACAGATTAATTCCTCCAAGATCACAAGGAATTAACGGTTGACATTGATCTTCCCTTTACTACTGTTACTAAGCATTGCTTAGGCAATTGACAACTTCTAGTCTTGTTCTCTCTTTAACAGAAGCTGCAGAATTCCTTAACCTCAGATTTTATTAATTTTAGTGTAGCTTAAAGGTAACCAAATTAAATAAAACCTTTGCTAGGAAACTCAATGCATGCTTATTTTCCCTTAGAGAGCACCATATCTTAAAAGGTTCAATAAAATATCCATTATCAATGCCAGGAGAAAAATGTTTAAAATCCTTAATTTTGCTAGCTTTCATGCACAGATGGATGCATAAATGCAACATTAAAATCTCCACAAAATAATTTTTTTAGCATAATTTTTTTTAATTCACTTTCTGTTCTGATATTCTGAAGACTATTGGCCCCTGAGATTATAGTATATCTAGTACAGGGATCGGCAACCTCTGGCACGCAGCTCGTCAGGGAAACCCGCTGGGGGGCTGGGATGGTTTGTTTACCTGCAGTGTCTGCAAGTTCGGCCGATTGCAGCTCCCACTGGCCATGGTTCACTGTTCCAGGCCAATGGGGGCTGTGGGAAGCGGCGTGGGCTAAGGGATGTGCTGGCTGTCGCTTCCCGCAGTCCCGATTGGCCTGGAACGGCGAACTGCGGCCAGTGGGAGCTGCGATCGACCGAACCTAAGGACGCTGCAGGCAAACAAACCGTCCCGGCCTGCCAGCGGATTTCCCTGACAGGCCACATGCCAAAGGTTGCCGATCCCCGATCTAGTTTATCTATAGAAATATATTCCAAAACACAATATTTTGTTAACAGAGCTAAACTTGACACCTGTTTTTTTTTTAACCAAAAATATATTTTCCTTTAACACATCATCAGTACTGTGTTACAGATAACTTAAAAACAACTACATGATAAAGATTCATAGGTAAGTTGATAGTGATAGAAAGACAGCTAGAAGCCAGTTCTGAGGAGCAGCTTGAAGCATGTGTGAACCTTAGCCGTACACAAAACTTTTACTAAAATTTAGATCAGCTTGTTTAAACTTCATTCCATCCTACCAATAGGAATTGTAAATTAGTGACTATCCAAACCATGAACTGCAGAAAAGCTGACGGATGAAAAGTTCCCATCAAATACCTGGCCAATAATTTAAAAGAATAACAAACATCAGAGTATATATCAGGACAGAAAAAGAAAAATTCATTAAAAAATACATTATTTGATAAAAACAGTTCACATAACTCTAGATCAGGGGTTGGCAACCTCTGGCACGCAGTTCACCAGGGTAAGCACCTTGGCGGGCCAGGCCAGTATGTTTACCTGCCGCATTGGCAGGTTCGGCCGATCGCGGCTCCCACTGGCTGTGGTTCGCCGCTCCAGGCCAATGGGGGCGGCGGGAAGCAGCGGCCAGCACATCCCTCGTCCCGCGCCACTTCCCACCACCCCCATCGGCCTGAGACGGTGAACCGCTGCCAGTGGGAGACGTGATCGACCGAACCTGCCGATGCGGTAGGTAAACAAACTGGCCCGGCCCGCCAGAGTGCTTACCCTGGCAAGCCGCATGCCAGAGGTTGCCAAACCCTGCTCTAGATAAATAGCAAATCTAGATACATAGCAATGGTCCTTGGAAAGAAAAGCAAGCAAATGGCTGCGTCAGACCTGAGAACAAGGCAGTGCACCTGTGAGGTGCCAGTGGAAAATACACATAGTATTCAACTCCTCCAGCCCTGTCACCAGAATGGCTTGAAATCCTTAGTGAAAATAATTTATGTTTTATCTCTCTTTGAATAAGCTTTACACATCAGCTTTGCAAACTCTAACTAAAAGCTCAAGTCTGTGATTGCATAGATTTTCAAGCCCTTCCATTCATAATGTTTCACCTTAGCTCATCCACAGAGTAAAATACAGGATATGAGGAAGAAGATACAATAATTTGCAACTCTCTGTAGCCCATAGTTTTTACTTCAGTTTTACAAGATGGCCATATAAATGTTTGAAAGGAAGTATTCTAAGCAAAAGCCATTTACTTTATTAATGTAAATATAGATACAATTTGCATAAAATATTTCTAAATGTATGTTTCAATTCACTCAGTAAAATGCACTCTGAACATTCAGGATAATAAAATAAACCTTCCATCAGGAAGAGAGACAAATGAATGCTGCAGCATATATTCCTACATAGTGAGATTAACTTGTAGTAGGGCACAGTCCTACATTGGCAAAGAGAAGGCACTAGATGACTTAGTACATCATTTCCATCTCATACTTCTATGAGGCTTGAGTATTTGTCACTAATGTCAACACACAGAAAATGGGGAGTCTGGCATATTATTTTAATATCTGCACCATCTGCTCCTTCACACCAAAAAAGACCATGAAGATTTTGACTTGGATTTATTGCCCAGTTTTTCGAATGGACATCTCTGTGTGTGTGAATTCATTACTGATCATGATTTTCGCAAGTAGCAGGGTCTTAAAAAAGCTGAGCCTGGAGTAACTTGGAACAGCGATTTCTGTCTTATATATATATATTATATGTGTGTGTCTAGCATGTCTCTTGGATGGGCAGTTAGGCACAGTATAGTGGTGCTGTGCCCCCACGTTTGTTTATACAGAGCTATTTCTCCTGGGTTCTTTTTCTTCCACATATTTTCTAGATGGAATAGGTGGATGTGGGAAGAAACAGAGAGATTTTATCACAGGCAAGCAAAATCATATATATGAACGAGAGAGAGAGCATGCAATGATTTTCTCCCTCATGATAAAATCTCTTTCTGTTTCTTCCCACATCCACCTACTTCATCTAGGAAATATGAGGAAGAGAAAAAACCCAGGAGCAATAGCTCTATATAAACAGACATGGGAGCATATCAACTTTATACTGTGCCCGTCCAAGAGACATGCTATGTGACTAGCATGCTACCTCCCACATTTAGAAAAGAGTTGCTTGGGCAATTTGATGTGGGTGGCATCTATTTGGATGTATAAGTATTCACATGTAGCTTTCATTTACAGTCACACCTGGAAGTTTAATAATGCCCTCTCTTCTACACCTATGGACCTTCACAAATAAAGTGGAGCACAATTACACATTTAAATCCTATTACAAATCTCTGCATAAAACCTGACATAACATAGTTCTGTGTTGGTACAGACCTTATTGAGGATGCCTCTCCTAGAAAGCATCAAAACAAAAAAAAAATATGTTGCAGTTATTTAAATATATATATTTATATATTTATATATAGTTATAGTTAGTTAGTTATAATGGATCAAAATAAAATGCAATATAATTTGAGGATTTACAGGTAGGAAGGATCGGTTTGGAAGTGAGTGAATAGAGCTTGTGCATAAATCTAAATGCATTGTTTGCTTTACTGCCTCTTGCAGAATAATGAATATCATTTTTGACAGAATATATATTAAAAAAAATCCAAGAAAAGTCATGGCAGTATGTTTCCCCATTCTGCTATAGCAAAAAACCTTTAAAAATATTCACTGCTGCAGAAAAACCAAATACAGCCCCTTGGGCTTGGGACTGCTTTGTGTCACTCACAAACATCCTTTTCTGGCAGACACCCAAAGTCCTAGCCTGTCTTCTTTAGCCAGAAGGAGGGTCACTGTGTTATGGGGCCTTTGAGGGAGGAGAAGGGAGAAAATGAGGGACTCCAGTAGTCCCCTGCTCAGCACTGAAATAAAAGACGCTCAGCTACATTTATTTTGGATTTTTCCCTGGGACTCTTTGTTAATGCCATCTAATACTGCCAGATTGTTTTCCCTTGTACTCTGGCTCTGTACATATTCATTTATGGTGGGCCAGTCATATACCATCTGCATAAGAGGGCCATATACCAAATGTACAGATGACACATTTAAAAGAGGATTACAGATGATGACCTGAAAGTTATTATCTTTCCTTTATTTTGTCTTTTGACAAGTTTGCACCTGCATGTACTTATACCGTTTTTTATCTACATATTACTCTTTTTAGTTTGGAAATGCCCTGGATGATCAGGAAAATAATTTTACTTTTGTTTACTAACTCTATGTAGGAATGGAGATTTAGCTGGAGTGACTTCCCTCTTAAAAATAATGGACCAAATTTGACCCAGTTTTAATTCCATTAAAGCCAATGGAATTACAGTGTGTTAGAATTTAGACCAATCAAAGCACAGGCAGGCCATTCAATGAAGATGGCTGTAGCTGGATTTGTTTGTTGGGGAGATAAGGTTGCCAACTTTGTAATATTTAAAAACTGGACACTCTAGCAGGAGTGCCAGCACCTCCCTTTTCCCATCCCTTTCCCCTGAGGACCTGCCTCTGCCCGGCCCCTTCCCCCTAAGGCCCCATCCCTGCATTCACTCCTCTTCCCCCCTCCCTCCATCACTCACTGCTTTTTCCATCTATCCCATTCCCTGCATGGGTCGGGATGGACTCGCCTGCAGAGCTGGGACTGGGAGCTGCAGCTGCCCAACGCAGGTAGGAGACAGCCCCAGCTAAGTATGGACTGATGCGGGTGATGACTCGGCACCGCCCCCACCCTCAGTAATCGGACTTTGAGTGTCTGGTCAGTAGATCTGACTGGACAGCATCAGGTCCCCTTTTCAACCAGACTTTCCAGTCGAAAACTGGACACCTGGACACCCTATGTCCAGGGAGAATGGGAGGAGAAATGGACCTACTTTAACGATTTTCCTGGTCCTTAAGTACCAGGCTGATAGGCCAGATCTCCACTTTGTGGATCCAAGAAAGTGGAAGCATCTAGAAAGTCCCCCCCTGAAATCTGTAGAGGTGGAGGGCTGGGAAGTAGAAGGCTATCAGACTCAGGCTATGTCTACACTACAGCCGGGATCAGCGCTCTGAGATCGATTCACCGGTGGCCGATTTAGTGGGTCTAGTGAAGACCCACCAAATCGACAGCAGATCACTCTCCAGTCAACCCCTGTACTCTACTCCCAACGAGAAGAGTAAGGTAAGTCGATGGGAGAATTTCTCCCGTTGACCACCTACGGTGTACGCCCTATGGTAACTCAACCTAAGTTGCATAGTGTAGGTCAACTTACCGCGGTAGTGTAGACATAGCCTCACTCTCCAGAGGACAGCTCTTGTTAAGGAGAAAAGCCTGGTGCCAGATCTGCATGGTGTAAGTAGGAGTTTTATATTCTTGTTCTTATGTATACCACAATGCTGTAGCTTGAGTTTTAATCCTGAAGCAAATGTTTACATTATTTATATGATGAGTAACTTGCTTGACATGGTAATATCCTGTTAGCATAGTTTTTGTATGTAACTTCCTGTTTTTTTTTAAAGAAAATTGAAAAAGCAGAATTCCTATTATGTGGAACCATATTGACTCCCCACTTGTGTTGGCACGGGTCTAAATACATGGCCTTTTTATCCACAATATTCCTGTCCCTAAACTTCAGATGTTTAAGTCTACAGATTGTTAGCCTAATTGCCTCCGCTGACTCAAATGTTGGGTAAAGGTACAAAGAGAGAGGGAGTCTCCGAGATTACCAGTACCTAAATTATAAAGAGCTTTATAGTGCAAAACCAAGTCCTTGATTTGCATTCAGAAATGGACTGGAAACAAAGCCTCACAACAACCCAATTGAGATAGATTAGTATAGTGTTCTCATTTTACATGAGGAAATTGAGCCAAAGTGGCTGACACTAAGTTACAGTGAAAGTTGGTTGCAGAGGCAGGAGGAGAACTCATGTGTCCTGCTTTTCAGGCATTTACATTAACCACAAGATCAACATTCCTCCACTTCCTTTGAGAAATAGTAAATATTTTGAGAGAGAGGGAGAGAGAGAAAGAAAAGATGTAATTTTGTTATTGGATATGAGCCTAGGGTTGCCTGACTTGAGCACATTGTCAAGTGAATTTTGGCAAAATTTGATTAAAAATATTAAAACTGAACGTCTAGTTGGCATTAAGATTATTTCTGGCATTTGGGAAGTGCAAAAGGAAATGTTGAATATGCTAATGAAATAGCAATACAGTTTTGTTTACCAAAAAAACATTGGCTATTTTTTTAATCTACTTAGAAGGAAGGTTACTACCAGTGTTTAAATTATATTGTGTACCCTAATGCATCCAATGAAAGTTACTTTACATAGAAATTACATTTCAGTTAAATAGCTTTATGTACATTCCACAGGTAGAATTTCAATTACTATTTGGCTTCTACTAGCAAGCATGCAAAACCTATTTGAAAGGCAAGGAGAAGAAAAGTGATCTGTTTCCTTATACTCATAACATGTAAAGAAAGGGTCAATTTACCTTAATCCTAATCCTAAATGGAGGAAGCAATTGCTTTTTGGACTATCCAATGTAATTTGTTGCATGGTTCATGTTAGATAGCACTTTCTCAAGATGATGGAACACATTAATTGATTTTGTAGCTTAGTGACACAAGGATAAGTGATTCTCTCAATCACACAGCACAGCTCTGGGACTTGTTTTCTTTTTCTTTTTCCTTTCAGTTTGAAAGGTTTATATCAAATATGTGGGAGGCACTTGAGGGGAGAAACATACCATTCAATATATAATTAGTATGATGAATGCAACAGCCAGTGTCTATGTTTAGTTAACTTATTGATGTTATGTAAGTGCATTAGGAGCTTAGGAGGACAAGCATCTCTCTCTGGACTGTAGCTGAGAGAGGGGCAAAAAGTGAATAAATAAAAATGTTCCTTAATGTACAAGTATATGTGGAAAGCAGGACCTAGGCATTCTGCAATGAGGGATAGTTTATTTTTCATGCAAAAATGATGTCACCAGTTTTGTTATTAATGGACTTTTGAAAATTTAATTGTTATTATTAGCAACAATACAGAAATTCACATAGGTAACAATAAGTTATTAATAAGGAACGTAACCAAGATACTAAGGTGCAGAGATGCAGAGATGCCACCCCTCCCTAATTTTTCATAATACTCCCAATTATTTACATCTCATTATGAAATTAGTAATTCAGGTTTCAATTTACAAATTTTGTAAGCTGAAATGTGTGCATTCACACACGTATATAAAGTATGTGTGTTACTCATCACCACTCCAGTCTGACAAACACAGCAAACAGCACTACAGGGAGCTGCCTTCTCCACCGCCCCTGTGGCATATGTGCAGACTGCACAGTGAGGGTCTGACAGGAGGCAAGCATGGTAAGTTTTTGAATGGGTTGGGATGCTGCCGCATTTACCACGCAAGCCACAGGCTGGGCGTTGCATTCTAACTGCTTCATGTGGATCCTGCTGCACCATGTTTCGATGTACTCTAGGTACCTAGAGCACACCAGCAGGATGCATATGGGGCAATTGAAATACAACACACAGTGTGTGGCTTGGGTGGTGAATCCAGCACCCCAAACCCCACTGACAATTTCCTTGGCTTTGCCTCCTATCACACCATCACTGCTCAGTCTCAAGGGAGAGAAGCCGGAGAGGCAGGAGGAGGAGAAAGAGAGGGAACGCAACAGAGGAAGATCATCCTGGGAAGGAGATCTAGGCCTAAGACTGGCCAAGGTAATTAAGGGCCCAAGGCACCATAGGAGGACATCTTTCCTAGAGCCAGTCCTCCCCTTCCCTGTTTGGGGCAAGGGGGCCAGAGATGTAACAAGTGGCAAAGGGCAGGGGTGGAGAGCAGGGCCGATGAGAGGGGGGGAAAGCTGGTACAAATTACCGGGGCCCGGCGGTCCGGAAGGGGGCCCGGGACCCGGCTTCCCTGGCTTCCCCCCTCTCGTCGGCCCTGTTTAGCTGGTCCGCCCTTGCTGGGGGACCCGAAAAAATTCCAGGCCCGGCTTCCCCCGCTTCCCTCCTTGCTCATCGGCCCTGTTTAGCCGGTCCGCCCTTGCTGTGGGGCCCGAATTTTTTTTTTTCACTGGGGCCCGAACATGCTCTCAGTGGCCCTGGTGGAGAGAGGTCCTAATGTCTCCAGGGGGAGGAGAGAGAGAGAGACCAGTTTTTCCAGGAAGAGGGAAAAGGTTAGAGAGAGTTCCCAGTTTCTCTAACATACACAGGAGTGCATGTAAAATACACCTCAAGTGTTCAAGGTGTTACCCCAGATCCCCTGTCTGTATTTGGCTTAGCACCTTCGACACTTGCTGCCAGTCCCAGGAACCTCCCTAGTTTTTTTTTGGTTTTTTTGTTGTTGTTGTTTTTTTTTGTAACAAACATCCCTAAAAGTCTCAGAGCAAGACTGGCATCTCTGCAAGGTGGAATTCTTTGCTTAGTTATCAAACTCTACCCTTTTCCAGACATTGCAAATCCCACTATGTAATACTGTCTAGCTATCTAGCAGGGAGAGAACAACCCCACTGTGTCTCTTCCCACTCCTTTCCCACCTTTTATTCCCCAAAACCTCCATTCATAGACTCAGAACTACAATATTCCCAGTGCAACACCATGACCTGATACTCCCCATGAGAATAAAGTGTGACCCTAGGTACCCCTGTATTCACACCCTACACATTACTGCAATAATATCTGTACAAGATATGCCTTGTGAGGTTGTGATGTACCAAGGTACAATCCAGACTAATGAGCACCTGTGTCACTCCCACCCTGCCACCTTGGGTGCATTACAATGGCCTTGCTCAAGTAGCTCCCACCTGGGCTGCTCACAAACAGTCTGCAAGCATGCAACCACACACTGAGTGTCTGTGTGTAGCTGCAGCTTGCCTGCCAGCTGCACATGGGTTACACTCTTGCTCTCAGCAGCCTTGTTTATACCGCAGTTGTTTATATCACATCCCCACTCTTAGATTTCCCCCCAGATATGTATGTCCTGTACTGCCCAGCCCTCTCCTAAATAGTAGAAATATTTTAAGTCTGTTATTAAGGGAATAATATGCCATTTTATTATCTCAAATAGTTATTCAGATACTTCAGTTTAAGCACATTGGATTAGATAAAATAGTAAAGCACGTTTATTAACTACAAAAAGAGAGATTTTAAGTGGGCACAAGTAATGAGGCATAAAATGGTTACAAGAAAAACAAAGATAAAATGTTTTACTAATGCCTAACTTAATAAACTATATTAGATTCAAGCAAAATTTCTCACACCATGCTCCAGCAGATTACTGACCAAATTCTCAGGTTAGGACCCCTCTTCCAGAGACTAATACTTGCTTCCTTTTTCTCTTCAGATGCAGTGAATGTGATAGGCAGGGGGAGAGAGATGTCCATTGGGGGTGTTGTCCCTCATTTTTATAGTTTCAGTCCCCTTCTTAAAGAATATTTCCAGCTGGGCACAAGGAGACAAAGAGCCTATGTGGAAGGATATTCCCTCCTGGGGTTTTTTTGTTTTTGTTTTTTCCTCATCTGTTTGAACTTAGTTTGTCTTCCCTCCTGCTTGATATCTCTATTTACTGCTTAAATGCAAATTAAGCTGAGCACACATTCCTTTGTTTAGGACAGACCAGTTTGCCAACTTCTGTTTGGGTAGGGCTGTGGGGTTTGGAACATGTATTAATAACATCATACAAGCAAATCTTAAAACTACACATACAGTTTTGCCACATCTATTTTCCAGGATGATACTGGCCAGAAAATTATGAGTTTTGAAATGATACTTTACAAGACATTCCTTGTACAAAATTATTACAGTAGTGTGTAGCGTTTGAACACGGGTATATTTCTGTCACAGAAGTATATATGAAAACTGATGACACTCCGGTAATTAATATTGAAAAATGTATTTGTTCACTTTATGTGTGAAGTTATGAATTCCTTCTGTGTGATGTTATTAGAACAGGTTTCAGACAAGACAGCCTAGCCTAGGCAAAGGTGAGAAATGGGTGTGTCCTAGACAAAGGAATGTGGGTTTACCTTGATTTACATATTACCCATAAACAAAGCCACCAAGCTAAACCAGGGAGAATTGTCTTGAGCCTGACCTTAAGAGGTAAAGAATTAACATGGCTCCTGCACTCCAGAGAGACAGTGGAGACCGAATCACCAGGTAGCCTTCCTGACTTCTAAGACAAAGAAATCCCACTGGGAATATAAGGAACAGAGAGATACTCCATCTTAACCCTTCACCTTAAGGAGAAAAAGAAACCAAGCAATTTGGTCTCTGTGATGGGTCCTGGCCAGGCCAGCCAATAAAGGCCAGAAAGGAGACTATGGGTGAGCAAAACCATCTTGAACAAAAATTGTATCTTGCTAGATTAGGTTTTAGACTTCTCCATGTGTGTTCTTTTGTTTGCTTGTATCAATCTTACCTTTATCTCCTTTACTTGGTATTACTTAATCCATGTTTTTTTGTTAATAAACTTGTTCCACTTTTACTAGAAATCAATTCAGTGCTGTGTTTGGAGAGAAGGGTGAATTTGACCCAGTCAAATTAAGAAACTGTACTGACACTTTAACAGAGGAGTGAATTTAATATCTTCTTTGAATGCAGTGGTAGGGGCTGTGTATTTTAGAGAAACATCTCTGAGGAGTTCGGAGTTCACAGATTGTTCCTGCTAGGACTGGGAGAGCTTCAAGAATTTGGCTGGTGTGGCAGGGAGCTGAGACATAATCCAATCTCCAGCAAAATTCAACCTTGCTGAGGCAGAGTGGTAACACAGTGGCTCACAGTTCTGGGTATCCCCAGCAGCATGTTTTAGCAACTCTAGTTGTTTAAAGGCTGGTTATAAAGTACATATGCTCTTCCTGAGTGTTGTGTGAAATCTAGCCATCATGCACTACCTTTCACCCTGTCCAGCTATTAAGAGTGAGGCCTTTATAGATGACACTTTGCCTGGTAAGTGTGCAGCTAAATAATAAGACTCCTTATTCAGTTCTCCTACTAAGCAACAAGGATAAACGGCTACAGAAAAGGCTGTGACAATTTTGACATCCTAGTGGGATGCCAGAAAGTCACAAATAAAGGCAAGTAAATCACAAATATTCACATTCAACATGCAGTATATTATCAGTTGGGTCCATGGGCCTAATATTAGATGCTTTCACAGATCCACCCTCATCCACTCTGACCACCGCACAATGCTAAATTATATAGACTGTAGTTATAGTTAGCAGGAGAAAGGATCCTTTCAGGCATCTGGTGATGAATTTAGGGAAAGACTGCCCTGTGCTAGGTGAAATGGGTTGCGAGATTCCTCAGACCCTGATTCTTAGCTTAGCTCTATCTTAATTCGGTTTAGCTTAATTTACTTCCAAAGTCTTAACTGGATTCACTGCTTCTAATCACCTCCCTTAATATAGGAAGAGGGGGAAAAAAAACTCTAATTATGATCTGTTTTACCAGCAATATTTGTGTTGTCACAGACTCAGAAAAATATAGTCTGATGTATTCAGCTGGTAAATATCCAAGCATTCTTCTAATGCCGAGGCAAAACTTGTGGAGTCTACAAGGAGGAGAGACACAATTACACATCCTCTGAGTGTATAAGACACTGTATTAATGTCTACTCATGTTCTTGCCAAGGGGCTTCATGTTGTTTATATGTTGAACAGCGGCACAGGATAGGAACACTATAACAGTTTCCATGACCAAGAATCAATTTGATATCTCCAAGGTATGGCTTGAAAGAATAGGGATCACTTCCAAGCATGTTAGCAATTTCCTTTAGCTTCTGAAATACCAGCCATGCCCATTGGGATTAAAAGCTAATGAGAAGTAAATGAGCATTCCTAATGGTCAACTGATTCTAATCCAAAACAAATAGAAGGTCATTCATGATGATGACGAGCACAAGTTAAATTTAAAAAACAAGAGTGGAACCCAAGCCAGCAGGATCTCAGTGGTGTCTAAGTGTATCTGGACTGGACAAAAAAGGGAAGCTAGAGACTGGGCAGTAGTTGGTTATTATTCCAGCATCACTCAAAAGACTGTTTCTTAAACTGGTCATCACCCCTTATTAAAAAAGGTGTTGAGAACATGTAACAGTAAATACATCACAGCCACACAGTAAGCTCTCAAAATAGACTTGAGTCAGAGATAAGGATAACAACTTCATCACAAAATGTAAAGAAGCTCAGAGTTAAGGCTGTCAGTTCTCAACTGGCCTTTTATTGCAGAACATATTACATAAAATAAAACATTTTAGGAATTCTAGGGTGATTTTGTTTTTAAATCAAGGGCCTAAAGAGTGGTTTTATAAACACTAGTTAAGTTTCAGCTTGGAAAAGAGACATTTCAGCTTGGAAAAGAGACAACTAAGGGGGGGTATGATAGAAGTCTATAAAATCATGACTGATGTGGAGAAAATAAATAAAGAACTGTTATTTACTCCTTCTCATAACACAAGAACTAGAGGTCACCAAATGAAATAGGCAGCAGGTTTAAAACAAACAAAAGGAAGTATTTCTTCACACAACACACAGTCAACCTGTGGAAAAGCCTTGCCAGAGGATGTAGTGAAGGCCAAGACTAATCAGGTTTCAAAAAAGAACTAGATAAGTTCATGGAGGATAGGTCCATCAATGGCTATTAGCCAAGATGGGCAGGGATGGTGTTCCTAGCCTCCGTTTTGCCAGGAGCTGGGAATGGGTGACAGGGAATGGATCATTTGATGATTACCAGCTCTGTTCATTCCCTCTTGGGCACCTGGCATTGGCTACTGTCGGAAGACAGGATACTGGGCTAGATGGACCTTTGGTCTGACCCAGTATGGCTGTTCTTATGTTCACAATACCTCTCTGAGATAGGGTAAACTGGCTCGTATTATAGATGGATTATTTAAAACAGGAATGTTCTGGGACCTCTACAATGCCGACTCAGCACTCCATTTCTGTGCCTTTTTAGCTTCATCTCCAATTATTTTCCTTCATCATTCTGAAATAATGTGCTGGGTGTTCCCAATAAATAGGTGATATCTCAATAGGCCAGGGAGAGATTTTGAAGCCAGCTGTCCAAATTTGTGTGTGAAAGATAATACAGGGAAAGGTTCAGGGCTACTAGTAATCTGTAAGGAATGAAATATGACACAGCCACAATTTATGCTGCAGTGTGAAGTTCTCTCACCAAAAAAAAAAAAAAAAAAAACCAAACAAAAAAACAACAACACAGTATTCCCACTTAGTTAAATTCCAAGCAGTAGTATTTTTATATGCATTCACTGATTTTCATCCCAAAGAATCCTAAAGTGCTGCTTTACAAACAGTGCCACTGAAATGCAGCTGCTTCTAAGATGTATGGTGCCATTCAGTTAGCACACAGCGTGCTGCAGAAGAGTGATGGACGGGGGCATTCTGTCCAAGGATATTGAAGCAAATTGCTACCCTTATGAATGGTTCCACAGAATCTTGTTCCCCACAGAGCAGACAGACCTTTTGTTTATAAAGTTTGAACTACAAAGCAAATTGGACAGAACTTTATCTATCAACCATCGAAATGTGAGGGACTGAATTGACTGTTCTGAAATTGTCACCTGTGGTTCTAGGGTGCCTACATTTTTCAAATGCAAGGCTTAAACCAAAACAATACAATAGCGTGAGGTATACTAGGCAGGTTTATATCCTGCTAAGGGATTTCAGTATTATAACCTAATGACACACAGTTCTGTCTTTTTTATAAACCTTTGTGGTTATGTATTTTCCAGAGAGCGCAGGATTTCATAAAAAAGGGGAAAAAAATAATATAGCAACTAAAATAGAGGTTATAGCTACAATGACTCAAAAATAAAACAATGTAATTTGAGGGTTTATACATCAGAATGGTTGTTTAGGATGTGACTAAGTAAAGCTTGTGCATAAAGCTTCCTATGCATGATCTGCTGTACTATGTTTGACAGAAGAATGGGTATCATTTTTGGACACACAAATTATGAAACATTTCAAAAACTCAGAGCAGTCTATATTTTGCCACCAATGTGGGGGCCCCCTTTTGGAATGCTGCAGAAGCACCAAATTCATCCCTTGAGGATTTTTACTGCTTAAAATTTACCCTGTCTGTCAGATATCCAAAGCAGTATTCATTGGCCAGAAGAGTTGTTATGATTTGAGACTCTGGAGGGTATGGATGGGGAACTGACAGATCCTCAAGTACCTCCCCATGAATTCATCCTGTCCCCTCAGAAAATCTGCGTTGCTGCATAAAAAATAAATAGTTGACACTTAATAGTTGAGCACACACATATTCATTAATGTGCATGTATATTTCTTTGGGCACTCTCACTGCACCTGGCTTTGAAAAAATATTCCTCCTCCCACCGACTCTGCAGGATCCATTGTTAGTCATTTAATTTAGATAGATTTTTTTTCTTTTTCTTTTGGCTCTTCAAATATTCAGTTAGTGTGAGACAGTAATATGCCATCTGTACAGGAGGGATACATACCAAATACACAAACATAGCATTCAAATAAGAGGATTACAAGTGATGGCTAGAAATCCGTTTTTCTTCTAGTGCTTTGCCTTTTGACAGGTTTGCACCTGCATGTACTTGTTTGAATTATCACTGCTTTATTATCAACATCTCAGTCTTTTAGGTGGGGAATGCACTTAATGATCTGGAAAACGATTTCAGTGTTGCTCAACAGCTGTATGTGGGAATACAGCATGTGTGATGCAGTTATCTCCTCTCGGTTATCACTGCCATGAAAAAAGGATAAAATAAAAGCACTGCTAGCAAAGTGCAAAATAAAATGTCAAATTAGCCATCATTTACACTAAACTCATTAAAGTTATGAAAGAAATGATGCAGTCCAGACATTTAGATGTATATTGTCTTTATGGAACTGCTGGACTGAAAGCTACTTCGAAAAGTGACTGTGTAAAAATGGCACCTTTTCTCATAGCAGCTTTGCTTCCGGTATTTATTTTGAATCAAAGCTCCATTGCTTTACTGATAGTGGTAAAAAGTGGTAGATTTTTTACTTCTGTTAGCCCAGCAGAACCACCATAGCTCCAGGAGAGGGAATTTGATTCTTTTCTAGCTTGCTCACAATAAACAGAATGATGATTTCCATTTGATAGGTCTTCTGGAGAGGGCTGAGTGTAATTCTTGATCTGGAAGAAGGGGTTGAAAGGAACACTTTAGTTGGCTGCCTGTGTTCCTGTCAGGTTGATTATTTTAATGGTGTTGGGGTTACACTATGATATTAATTGATTATTAGAACTACTAAAGTCTCATCCATCTTTATATATATTTTTTAATTTATGTAAATAATAATAGTAGTAAAAAAAATCTGAGTTCTACTTGTCCCATAGGCCCCTTGTATTATCTCATAGTATTCAATTTTTCTCCCGTTATTCCTGTGCAAACCCCACTGAAGGGCAAGAGCACTGATTGTGTGTACCTGAGGGCAGAATGTGAAGAGGCTGGAACTGCCCAGCTGCAACTGGGGCAGAATTTGGCCTGCTGAATCCTGAGCTTGGTGATGATGAAGACTTTTTTATTACTTTTTCAGTTGCCATGGGGTTTAGTGGGAAAGGAGACAGAGCATTTGCCAAGAAAAATGTACAATTTCTGTGAAAAACATGAAATTCAGACTCTCTGCTACTTTTTTTTATTTGTTACATGTGCACTGAAAAAAAGCTTGAGAGAGGCAGAAGTGATTGAGCAATTGAGTTCTCTGAGGTGCAGGAGGCAGGAGGCTTGCTCTTGGGCTCTCTCAGGCTGAGCTGCCTGCTCACTGGATCTCTGAGAAAAGCAGCAGAGAGAAGTGAGAAGAAAACACAGAGGTTAAGGAAAAAGAAGACACAGCACTGTTCATTCATTGGAGATGCATGTTGCCTCTCTCCTAAGTTCCTGTGTTTGCTCTCCTCTCCCCAGTTATTCTCAGGGAAGGCTCCACATATCACCTACCTCAGTTCGAGAGAGACAAAAGAATGAAGAACTTGTGAAAGGGGTGTTCCACTTTGACTCTTCTTCCCAACCGTCCAGAGAAAACACTGTGTGTGCATTGGTGCTGGGGGTGCTGCTGCACCCCCTGGCTTGAAGTGGATTCCATTTACAGTTTGATTTAATGGCTGTCATCACCCTCACTATAAAAATTGTTCCCGCACCCCTGGGTGTGAGCATGAGGGAGATTTGTCCCTCTCAGGGCAGTTAGTCTCTGGCTACTCTATGTTTGCCCTGGAGCAGTCACTCATGTAGATTAACCTGAAAGAATTTAAAGCAAGTGTCACTGTACAAGGCAAGTAGAATGATGAGGCAAACAAAACAGATTCTCAGTTAAGAAATATTTCTGTCAAATTTCATTCTCCTGGATATAAAGCCTCACATCTCCCGCGTTTGTGATGTTACACTTTGTGCTCCATGTAATAGTCCAGTTGCTCATAAAAGCATGTGCTCATTATCTAGAAGCCTCTTTGTATACTAGAAGAAGTGAGAGTTTGATCTTCCTGCAAACTGCTCTGTAAAAAACAGCTAACTGTGAAATAGTTGCTTGGCACAAATACAGAGCAACAAGAAAAGCAGGTCTTTCTAATGTGGTGGAAGCATTTATATCTGTGAGAATTCTGTACTGTGCAACGCTGAATAAACCAGCTATCCATTTCTATGTGGAAGAAAACCTAAACATCTCCTTTTCTATAATAGAAGTTTCAGAACATTTAAGTTTATTTTATTGAAATGTGTTGGGTTTCTAAACGACTTGTACACATTACCCTGTGATACTAAGAACTGCTCAAAGTAAAGCTCCAACAGGGTAAAAATTTAGTGGAAAGTCTGATTCTTTCTTTAGATATGTTCTGAAACAATTTCAGCACTTTTTTTGGTTCATGCTGGGCATTAAAATACGTGTGTATTTAAAATGTCATGTAGCTTTGTTGCCACTTTGCACAATTGAATAGAACAATTTTTCCCCCTAAAGAAAACAATTTTAATGAAGAGGCAGAAGCTAGAAAAAACACAGCTTAACTTTCAGATCCCAGACTATTTTAAAAGGGATGACAGTTATAAAAATTATTACTGTGAGGGGAGAATGGGAGGAGTTTTTTTATGGAGGGAAAAATTATTCTTTGCTAGGAATAACTCAGTTTGCTTTTCTGCAAAAGGTGAGGAAATTTATAGTGACTTTCTTCTAGGTTAGGGATATGAGGGTTTGATCAATATAAGAGCTTGTGAAGTGCACAGAAATATTACCAGCAGTTATCAAAAGAGGTTACTTGAACTCATGATAGTTTGTCTTCCTGGTCCGTGCAACTTGCCCTAAACCAAATGATATGTTGTGGCATAGTCTAATCTTTTTCTCCCTCCCAAGTTTCACTAGACAGCCCTGGTGTCCTATGTATGGATAGTAGCAGCCTGGCATACCATTCCATAGAATCAAAAGCAAAGTCCAATAACTTATTGAAATTTGGAGCTGGTTCCTTGGTGTTCACCAGAAGATCTCAGTGGGGGCAGCTCAAAGATATAAATGGCACGTGGATATTTCCCATTGTTTTTTGCTTTTGCTTTTTCCCCTATCTCTGCACAAAAAATTGTTCTAAGAAAGATGAAATGTTAAAAATGGGTTATTGGGTAGGGATGGTAACATCTCTGGTAATCCCTTAACCAAATGAATCCATATTAATAAACAAACTATACCATGTGTCCTTAACTAGCATACCTATTTGCAGGTCAGCCTGTCTGCTTGTGGATTTTAGAGAACTTTGAAAATTTTGCTTTAATATTGTTGCAGCCTAAAATATAGATCTTCTTCGAGTGTTTGTTCATGTCCATTCCAACCAGGTGTGTGTGCACTGCGTGCATGCCAGCCAGAAGATTTTTCCCTTAGCAGCATCCGTAGGGTCGGCTTGGGCGCCCCCTGGAGTCGCGCCTTCATGGCGCCCAATATAGCGCCCTGCCGACCCTCCTCCCCCCAGTTCCTTCTTACTGCCAGTGACGGCTAGCTGGAACATTGCTTGCTCCTGTAGCAAGTGCTTTAGCAGTGTCTTTATAGTTCATACCGTGTAAATAGTTGTTTTCTTTAGTTAGTTAATAGTTAGTTTTCAATAGTTGTAGTTAGCTTGTTTGGGGGGTTTCCCCTCCCTCCGACAAGGCTTCCCCGCTTCTGGGGTATGCCCAGGTCTCCAGGGTTTAAGCTCTGTGAGAACTGCAACAAGTTTATGCCTAAGAGTGACCCTCACTCTTCCTGTCTGCGGTGCCTTGGAGAGAGTCACCAGAAAGAAAAGTGCTGGATCTGTGAGGGTTCTGGGTTGGAAACCCTTAAAGACTGGGAGCAGAGACTTAAACTTCTGCTAATGGAGGCGGTGCTACGGCTAAACTCCGACCCTGGACCCGCCAAACCTGCACCGAGTACTTCTTCGTTGGTGCGCAGTGCTCTGATGCTGACGGGGTGCGAACTGGTACCAGCCAAGGACTCTAAGGCCCCTCAGCACCATCACGGCTCGGGCCATAAGATGCCATCCTCAGTGCGCCAAGACTCTCAATCCCCAGTGCCGCTAAAAAAGAAGAGGCTGGCGAGGGGTCAGTCCCCCCAGCCAAAACCCAAAGGGTTGGTGGCGTCCACGAGTGCCTCAAGACAGACCACCTCCTCCCTACAGCCTTCCAAAGTCTCATTGACTCCTGCTCTGGCTGGGTCCAGTCGAGTCCGAACCCTCCTTGGTCCATGGATCGTCAAGGTGTCCACCTTCAGCGCCCATCGACTCCAGAGGCGTTTGAGGCAGCCAGGGTTCTGATGTGCCTACCGGTGCTGTCCTCCCCACAGAGGAGGGACAAGTTATTGGTGACCGCGCGGCCCCCCCCCTTCCATTCTAGGGGTAAACTGGCGCTGATGGCGTGCCGTTCTCCATCCCCAGCACCCCCGGCACAGCCCGCACATGCAGAGGAGCCGCACCAATCCCTGGGCCTTAGGCACTGATCCCCAGTGGCCCAGGGTACTGCTTCTACGTGGTCCTCCTACTCGGAGACCTCGGAGTCGGAGGCGGACTCCTATCGCTCCAGCAAGTCGAGGAGCAGGAGGTCCAGATCACACCAGAGCTACCAACCCTACCCGGCACCGTGGCCACAGCAGTGGCAGCCCTCATCCCAATGGCCCTTTTAGACACCCTGGGTATACCACCAAAGCCAGGGTCAGGCCCCACGGTCCAAGATCACGGTCGGTTGCGGTGTCTTTGGTGTCCTTTGTTCTGCAAGCAATGCCGGCACCTCCGACAGCGGCACCGTTGACCCCAGTGATGGCCCTGCTGTTACAGCCAGCTCTGGCACCGGCCCTTCAGTCAACGGCACAGCCAATGGCTCCAGCTCAGACTCCACTGGCATCGACGAGCTTGGCACCACCGGACCTAGCGGTCCCCACACTGACCGCGGCACAGAGGCTCCCACCACCAGTGGCCCCGGCACCTCACCCTCTCGAATACCACGTACCAAGAGACCCAAAAGGCGCTGAGAGTAGTGAGCAAGGTCCACTGCCAGTTTTCTACTCCTCATCCTCGCTGGATGAAACGGTTGTAGGGACACCGGCGGCCCTGGGCACAATACCTGCTCTGCAGAGGCCAAGTTTGTGGAGCTCCTGCCACAAGACTCTCGTGTAGAGTTATCTGCACTAGTGGAGAAAGAGAAGCTGGTCTCCCGGGCCTCCCTACAAGCAGTTTTGGATGCGGCGGATGCAGCCTCATGCACGCTGGCCACAGGGACTGCCACATGAGGTCCAACAAACTATCTAGGACCTCCCTTTTGAGGGCTTGTCCCTCTTCTCTGAAAAAACGGACAAGAGACTTCAAAGTTTGAAGGACTCTTGGGCCACCCTGTGCTCTCTGGGGCTTCACACGCCAGCAACTCAGCGCAGGCATTTTAGACCTCAACCTGCCCTGTGAACCTACCAGGCTCAGAGCTACCAGGACGCTCCAAGTAGGCAGAATAGGAGTGGTAGGAGGCGGGAGCATCCCTCCTCGGGGCAGAACTCTGGTCATCCCAAGCCTCCACCCAGACCGAGACCCCCCTTTTGAAGGTGTGGTCGAGGATGGCTCACCAGTTCGGACTCTGGATCCATCACCTCTTACCTTCTCATCCCATCTGTCCCCTTTCTACCGTGCCTGGTCCTGTATCACCTCGGACCGTTGGGTGCTCCGCACGCTAGAGAGGGAATATTCTATCCCATTCTATGCCCTCCCGCCCCTCCACCCCCTTCCCTGTCCCTCTTCAGGGACCCCTCTCAGGAGCAACTTCTAATTCAGGAAGTGCAATCCCTCCTCTTGCTGGGGGCAGTGGAAGAGGTTCCTCAGAAGCAAAGGGGCAAGGGCTTCTACTCCCGGTATTTCCTAATACTGAAAGCCAAGGGGGGCCTCAGACCCATCCTGGACCTGCGGCAGCTCAACAAATTTGTAAAAGAGGCTCAAGTTCCACATGGTCTTGCTGACCTTCATTATCCCCTCACTGGATCCAGGAGACTGGTACGCCTTGACTTGAAGGATGCATATTTCCACATAACAATAGTTCCACATCACAGACATTACCTCAGGTTTGTGGTGAGCAGCAGCCACTATCAGTTTGCCATCTTCCCTTTTGGCCTGTAAGCAGCACCTCTAGTTTTCACCAAATGCATGACAGTAGTCGTGGTGTTCCTGCGCAGGCACCAGATTCAGGTTTTCCCTTACCTCGACAACTGGCTGATCAAAGACCACTCCAGATCCCAAGTGGAGGATCAGGTAAACTTCATAAGAAGGACCTTCCTCGAACTAGGTCTCCTTCTCAATGAGGTGAAATCCACTGTGTCCCCGTGCAGAGGATAGAGTTTATAGGTGCAATCCTGGACTCGACTTAAGCCACGGCATACCTCCCGGAAGCCAGGTTTTGGTCACTAGGGGACATCATATTGGGCCTCACGCAGTTCCCCACGACCACAGAAGAAACTGCCTGAAACTGCTGGGGCACATGGCTGCATGCACCTACGTAGTGCAGCATGCCAGACTCAGACTTCACCCACTCCGGTCATGGCTGGCGTTGGTTTACCAACTAGCCCGGGATGCTCTGGACAGCATTATAACCCTGCTCTGCCCTATACTGGACTCTCTCCTGTGGTGGCTTGACCCACAGGTGGTTCGTGCGGGAGTGCCTTTCACCAGCCCTCAGCCATCCCTCTCATTAGTGACAGATGCCTCCCATCTGGGCTGAGGAGCTCATTTGGGAGACCTCAGGACTCAGGCCTCTGGTCTCAGGCGGACCTCGCTCCTCATATCAGTGTCAGAGAGCTGAGAGCAGAGCATCTGGCATGCCAGATTTTCAGAATATTAGGCTATTCTTTAGGTGCCTAAGTTTAGGTACCCAGGTTTGAAAATTATAACCATAGTCCATGAACTACTGCTAGCCTGTAAAAAGGATTACATCAGGAGTGGCCAGCCTGTGGCTCCAGAGCCACATGCAGCTCTTCGGAAGTTAATATGCGGCTCCTTGTATAGGCACCGACTCCGGGGCTGGAGCTACAGGCGCCAACTTTCCAATGTGTCGGGGGGCACATTTTTCACTGCTCAACCCCTGGCTCTGCCACCTGCCCTGCTCTCACTGCACCCCTTCCTGCCCCCTCCCCCGAGCTTGCCATGCCCTCGCTCCTCCTCCTCCTCCCCCACAGAGCCTCCTCCATGCCACGAAACAGTTGATCGGGAGGTGTAGGGAGGGAGGTGGAGGTGCTGATTGGCGGGGCTTCCGGTGAGCGGGCGACACTGTGGGGGGGAGTTGATGCGGGGGTGGCTGACGTATTACTGAGGCTCTTTGGCAATGTACATTGGTAAATTGTGGCTCCTTCTCAGGCTTAAGTTGGCCACCCCTGGATTACATTGTGAGGGTACTATTTGATAATCTTGAGACCAAAATTAAGAGATGTAATGCTCAAGGACAGATTTCAGAAATGTCTAATTTCATATTCTGTAAAAGTTAAAAAATTGTTCAAAGCACGGCGATACAGCAGTGTCCTTTGCAAAATATATGTGTCTACTTCATTCAATATCTTAAATTCTCAGGATGTATGTGTCATCGTCCATGTAATAAATTACATCTTTTAGAAATGGTAATGAAAATCTGTTCTCCAATCTTTTGTAAATGGCTTCTGCAACACAGTTCATAAAAAAACCCCTAAGTGATGCAATATTAATCTAATGGATAACCACACAAAGGTTTTATACAAATCAAAATACATGTAAAGTTTACTGTTTAGACTTTAGCACTCAGAACATTAATTCTTTCAAAGTTTTGGAAACTATTTAAAAGGTTTTCTGTTTTGTTGTTTGTTTTGGTTGTTAAAGCGCCTATGCAGGTTGCCAGTCTGATAATAACTAAGTTGTTCTCTGTGACATAACAAGTAGAACTACATAAAAACTGAAACAAAAACATTTCCACAAGTATTAGCTCAAATTTAATAGCAAATTAAAGCTATTATAGCAGTACTTACATCCTTTTTGTGTTCACTTTCCTTGGTCATTTGAGCAACTGAGTTATCCGGCTATGCTGAAAGAAGGACAGGAGACACTGTATGTGGTTTAATTAGGCCGCAACATTATTCTTAAATGTCTGGGAGTACCCAGCAGACAAAAGAGAACAGTGCAGGTAATTCCATAATCATTTCAATATATACCTGGGTGGGATTTCCATCACCCGCCCCTTACCCATCCTGCTCCCCAGCCAACCCTCTGCTAGGGACTTAACCCCTCCCACATCTCTCTAATAGGGGTTGCGGGGAGCTATAAAAATGGGGTTGGCTCCCTGCCGTACCAGTCATAAGATTATCACTCCCCCTTGCCACTCATTTCAAGAATACTGCCTTTAAATCCTTTACCAATTCATGTTATCTGCTCACTATATTCCTGTATTGCAGCATATCCAACCACACAATTTTTTACTCCTGGGAAAAATTCCAGGATTTGCCCCAAATCCTTCTTAGCTCTGATCCTGACGTCTACCCCTTTACACATTCCCAAATCATTTTCCCCAAGGTGAGCCACAATTATATCTGGTGACCACTCATGGGCCCCTACAGTTACAGAAGGGGCATCACCTGGTCTCCTTCCATGCTGGCTCAAGACTGCATCACCACTGAGGGCCAGCTGCAAACCTCCAGACAACTTGGAAGCCCACCTGTGTACCAAGTAAATGATACAGTGCCCATAGCTCCACACCACCATCTGCCTGGCTTATCTGCCGGCATCTGGAATGAAAACACAAAAGAAAATTAACACTGATTCCCTACCTGTGGTCTCATGTACATTCTGTGTGCCCAATTGTCTGAATTGCCCTAGACCTCATACTTAGCTGGGCCACTGCTATTGCCACCATGATCCTGAATGAGTGGGAACCAAATTCATGAGCTGGGAGCCCCAACTTCGTCAATCCCCATCTTAAAACTGTAACGAACTGGAATGTTCTGAGGGGCCTCCCCTCAATGTGAATAAAGAGGGGCAGATTCCTGGGATTACCATACTCCTGTAGAATAATGGATTCATCCCCGCAACCTTGATCGATCTTTGACTTCCTTAAGGTTAGTATAACCAATTGCCCCTCCCACCATATGTTCCTTGGTGCCAAAGCCCTTCCAGAGAATCCCTATCAGGAACTAGGTACTAGCTCACTGATCCTAAAAGCTCCAAAAATGATACCAGAAATGCTGCTTTGAACAAGGCCACCTCCTGTCCAAGCGCGTGCCTGGGGCGGCAAGCTGCGGGGGACGGCGTGCCGGTCGCTGTGAGGGCGGCAGTCAGGCAGCCTTCGGCGGCATGCCTGCTGGAGGTCCGCCGGTCCCGTGGCTTCGGCAGCAATTCGGTGGCGGGTACACTGAAGGCGCGGGACCGGCAGATCACCCGCAGAAACGCCGCCGAAGGCCGCCTGACTGCTGTGCTTGGGGTGGCAAAAAATATAGAGCCGCCCCTGCTGATGACATGTACTGCAGTACACCTTCCTCTGTAAAGGGCTATATCAGTGACAGGCCTTCCAGATCCTGAATAGCACAAAATCATTAAAACGTCTCTCATAGCTCCACAATGTTTGCAGAGCCACTGACCTCTGCACTATACTGGCAACCATCATACGCCAAGGTTCCAGAGTGCTAGCGGCATCTGTTCAGGTTCCTTGCTGGCTCCTGGTGCCAGCTCCCAAAATCTGTCCATCTGAAAAGGAGACAATGCACCTGCTATGCCATTATCAACCACACGTGTTTGGAAGTGAAGCAGATTTAAAGCTTAAACATCGTAGTACAAATATCCTTACTAACCTCGTAACCCTGTGTGATCTGGAGGACTGGTGATTGATAATGTGTACCACTGCCATACTGTCACACCAGAAGCACACTCTTTTATTAGCAAACTCTGTTCCCAAATGACCACAGCAACCAAAATGGGGGAAAATCCAGAAATGCTATCCCTTTTTGCAGCCCGGTGGAGGGCCATTTCTGAGCACACCCCTGCCTTGGTAAAATACCTCCAAACCCAGACCTCCTGAAGCATCTGAGTTCATCTTTAATTCAGCTTCCAGTATCCATTCTTCCCTCTATAATGACACTCCATTAAAATGGCCCAGAAACTGTCCCCACATCCTGAAATCTTCCTTCATCGCTCTAGTAACTCATAAAATGGTGAGGTCTCGCTATGGCTGCAGTGGCTGCTGCAAGCTGAAAGCAGAATGCTCGCCCTGGGGCTAACACCTGGCAGGAAAAGTTAAGATTCCCAGTAATAGATTGCAGCTCATAGAGTGTAACCAGGTAACCACTCTACCTCTCCTAATCAAGTCCAGTAGCTCCTGAAGCTTATCTTGAGGGAGTCATGATTTACCTGCCCATGTGTTTAGCTGAATCCCCAGGTAGGTCAGTGTAGTGTAAGGTTCCACTGCTTTTTCATACCCCCAATTCTTTTAGCAAGGGCCTGAAAGGTGTCCATCAGTCATCTGAATTTGTACTGCCCATGAACAAAAAGTCAAATAAGTAATGCACTACTTGCCATAAATCAGTTTCCAACATCACTGCCCGGTGTAGCACTGTACTCAATTTTTCAAATGCCGAAGAGGTTAGTGCACATCGCATGGGCATAGTTTATGAAATAAAATTGTCCCTTGAAAGAGAAATCCAAAAGGTTGAAGTTCGAAGTGTGCACCAGAAACAGTCAAAAAGCAGATTTGATATCACACCTGGCCATTGGTGCCCTTGGGCCATAAGACCTAACCATGCACATAGCCGCAGGCTTACAATTGTCCCGGAGGGGTGCTCAACCCCTGGTCAGCCCCAAGCCCCACCCCCACTCCACCCTTGCCCTTAGTCCCTACTCCCGTCCTGCCTCTTACTGCCCCTGCTCCACCCCGCCTCTTCCCATCCCCTCCCCTGAACACATCCCATCCCCACTCCTTCCCCTCTCTCCCTCCCAGCGCTCCTGCACACCCCAGAACAGCTGATCGCAGGGGGTAGAAGGCCCTGGGATGGAGGGGGAGGAGTCGATTGGCAGAACTGCCGGCGAGCAGGATGCGCTGGCCGAGGCAGGGGAGCTTGGCTGCCATTGGGTGCTAAGCACCCGCTATTTTTCTCCATGGGTGCTCCAGGGCTGGAGAACACAGAACACAAAACCAGGTCTAGTCCTTAAAGGAGCACACACATTTTCCAACAAGCCAGACAACAGTCCAACTGCTTAATGTAAGGTGAGGTCATTTTACTCACACATTTTCACAAGAAACACACTCCTTTATTTGCACCAGTAAATGTGATATGTTTGTTCTGGCTTTGACCTGATTTCATTTGGAAAGTTTGGCTTAGTTTATATCAAGCAAACCTCAGGGGCTCAAATTCTGCTCTAATTTACACCAAAACCACTATGCTTCTTATAACTCTTTGTCAGAAGATACAGTTCCTTATTTTGCAACTTCACAAAAATTCCGCTTAGTGGAAAGAAGTTGTTAGTGAATTTCCTGCTGGAGACATTGTTATTGTTTGTATTATACTAATCACTAGTGCCCCATACCATGATCATTACCCCATTTTGCTAGTCACTCTACAGACATATACTAAGAGACAGCCCCTGCCCAGATCAGCTTACAGTTTATAGTCAAAATGGATAGAATGTGGAAAATAAAAGAGGCACAGAGAAGTGAATTGACTTGTCCAGAGTCATACATGAGGCGAGTGACTGAGCCGGGAGTAGAATCCAGTTTTCTTGAGTCCCAGTCCAGTGCCCTATCAACATGTTGATAAATTCATGTTGTATACACCAGGCATATTTTAGGCTGGGAAACAAAAAGACAATGATATAAACAACTTTAATTAAGAACTAAGGGCCAGATTCTCAGATGGTGTAATTGTTGTAGTTTTATTTTTTATGCTTTAGAATGTGGAACTTTTACTCATGTGAGAGATCGTTCTCACATGAATAAGATAACATGCGCTGATAAGGCCTCAACTGGATTATTGTATCCAGTTCTGGGTGCCACGTTTCAGGAAAGATGTGGAAAAAGAAGATTATATGTTCATTCCATGACACAAGAATACAGTCAAATCAAAATGAATATTGTGTTAATCTCGCAAAATGGCCATATCTATCCAAGGTGATGCATGAGCTAGATTTCCAAAGCTTGCTTTATATGTGCAGTTCACCCTAACTGAACTGATAACACACAAGATGGCTGCCAAGATAGTTTTGCCTGTTCTATTCATTTAACATAGTGAAATGTTTCCTAATCCTTGGGGCCAGATACATAACTGTTGTAAATCAGCATCATTCCATTCATTGTGGAAGAGGTACATTGATTTACACCAACAGAGAACCAGGTCCCAAAACTTTTGTTTTTTGTATTATAAACTAGTATGCAGTCTTACTGTTTGCATTCCTTTGTGCAGCATCTTAATGTTATTTGTTTCAATTTCCAAATTGAAATGTTTCCGAATTTTTTTTTCTGAAAAGAATCTTGATAGTTTGATGTTTCATCCTGATTTGGGATGAAAATAAATGTAGAAATACCAGGAATGCCTATGGAATTGAAATTTCTGATCTTCAACCAGCTCTGGTTCTCATTGATTTAAATGGGCTTTTAATAGTGCCTTAAACTTTTAATCTCATTGTTCCAATCTATAAAATAATCTCATGAGGGTTTTGTGAGGATTAATACAGCAATGTTTGTACAGTCCCCTGAAGATGTAAAGCACTGGAGTATATAGTAATGCTTTGTTAAACGAGAGTCTTATAAAAGATTGGAACAAATAAGACGTCCCAGTTTTCAAGGGATGATGATTCATTTCACTGTTAATTTAATTAGACCAGTAATATTTACTGAGCTTGAAAAGACGTTACTGTTTCTCTCATGCTAGTGTACGAATGCTGTGTGCATTAGTAGATTAGTGCAGTATGTGAAACTGACTCCTATTGGCAGAGAGCAATCAAGTTATAAATCAGTATGTTTCTGCATTTCCTCATAAAATTAAACTATTTGAAATCAGAAGTCAGAAAACAAAGTCTAATGCTTTTGACATCAAATGCTTAAAAGAATGTATCTGAAAGAGACGGCAAGAGGAAACAAATGGAAGATGGATGATAGTATTTATGGTTCCCTGTGATAAGCTTCATTTATAGTATGCCAAAGATAATTTTTTTTTAATTAGTTTGCTGCCTTTCTTATGGAAATAGGATATTTCCATGCCAGATCAGACCACTGGTTCATCCTGTCCCTTCCCCTTCTCCTGGCAGTGTCCTCTACTTGGGGTGAAATCCTGGCCCCATTGAAGTCGATGATAAATCTCCCATTCACTTTAGTATGGCCAGGATTTCACCCATGGTATTTTCAGGCAAGGGCAGCACACCATACATTATAACACACCTGGTCAATTAAAAAGGAACTTTTTAAAAGGTCTGTCCCATAATGTTGCTTATAAATATTTATTATGTGTTGAGTCATGGGGGGTAAGAGGGAGGAAGAGGACAAGGCCTTCTTAATGCACCATAGAGTGTTGGAGAACTTTTTTTTTTTTTACATAAGCCAAAACAATTTACTACTTTAATAGCCTTATTTTTTTCCCCTGCTACTATAGCACATGTAACAATGAAACAACACAAACATCTGTTTTCAGCCAAATTTAAGATTTATTGTAACCCTCAGATAAAGATTTATCTTGTCTTCAACACAATCGATATTTAACTCTCAGGTCAATAAGTCCTGACTGAATCTCAACAGAAGTCAATAGCTACCTATTATGTCATTTAATGGACAAATATATTGGAGGTGTTGGGTCTAAGAAGCAAAATAGCATTTTTAAACACACTCATCACAAGTTTCTTGACGGGATTTCATTACACGTTCCATATATAACATACAGCATCCTTTTTTGTGTGTGTTGGAAAACAATAAAAGTGTTCACCTAGCGAAGGTTCCTAAATCCAGCACTAAGCTTCTGCAGGAGCCATGAATTTCTGTCTGTTATATCAAACTACCATTTTATACTAGCTGGCTATTCAATCAACCATTTGCCAAGAGTGCAGCCAGGAAGCCATCAGATGCATTAATATGTTTGTTTTCTTGATCTTTTGGGGGGACACAATGGAATTTGCAGAAATAATTTTTACCATAGTGGATGCAGATCGGTACTACTGTTATAACTAAAAATACATCCAGAATTAGTGAATGCTTAGTGTTTAAGGTGGTCCTGCATTTCTCCAACGATACTTCTATTCCATTCTATATAGGTTATTATACTGCACTCAGATTCACCATAGTATCTGAGTATAGAATCATAGAATATCAGAGTTGGAAGGGACCTCAAGAGGTCATCTAGTCCAACCCCCTGCTCAAAGCAGGACTAATTCCCAGCTAAATCATCCCAGCCAGGGCTTTGTCAAGCCGGGCCTTAAAAACCTCCAAGGAAGGAGACTCCACCACTTCCCTAGGTAACGAATTCCAGTGTTTCACCACCCTCCTAGTGAAATAGTTTTTCCTGATATCCAATCTGGACCTCCCCCACTGCAACTTGAGACCATTGCTCCTTGTTCTGTCATCTGCCACCACTGAGAACAGCCGAGCTCCATCTTCTTTGGAACCCCCCTTCAGGTAGTTGAAGGCTGCTATCAAATCCCCCCTCATTCTTCTCTTCTGGAGACTAAACAATCCCAGTTCCCTCAGCCTCTCCTCATAAGTCATGTGCTCCAGACCCCTAATCATTTTTGTTGCCCTCCGCTGGACTCTTTCCAATTTTTCCATATCCTTCTTGTAGTGTGGGGCCCAAAACTGGACACAGTATTCCAGATGAGGCCTCACCAATGTCGAATAAAGGGGAACGATCACGTTCCTCGATCTGCTGGCAATGCCCCTACTTATACAGCCCAAAATGCCGTTAGCCTTCTTGGCAACAAGAGCACACTGTTGACTCATATCCAGCTTCTCGTCCACTGTGACCCCTAGGTCCTTTTCTGCAGAACTGCTACCTAGCCATTCGGTCCCTAGTCTGTAGCAGTGCATGGGATTCTTCCGTCCTAAGTGCAGGACTCTGCACTTGTCCTTGTTGAACCTCATCAGGTTTTTTTCGGCCCAATCCTCTAATTTGTCTAGGTCCCTCTGTATCCGATCCCTACCCTCTAGTGTATCTACCACGCCTCCTAGTTTAGTGTCATCTGCAAACTTGCTGAGAGTGCAGTCCACACCATCCTCCAGATCATTAATAAAGATATTAAACAAAACCGGCCCCAGGACCGACCCTTGGGGCACTCCGCTTGAAACCGGCTGCCAACTAGACATGGAGCCATTGATCACTACCCGTTGAGCCCGACAATCTAGCCAGCTTTCTATCCACCTTACAGTCCATTCATCCAGCCCATACTTCTTTAACTTGGCGGCAAGAATACTGTGGGAGACCGTATCAAAAGCTTTGCTAAAGTCAAGGAATAACACATCCACTGCTTTCCCCTCATCCACAGAGCCAGTTATCTCATCATAGAAGGCAATTAGGTTAGTCAGGCATGACTTGCCCTTGGTGAATCCATGCTGACTGTTCCTGATCACTTTCCTCTCCTCTAAATGTTTCATAATTGATTCCTTGAGGACCTGCTCCATGATTTTTCCAGGGACTGAGGTGAGGCTGACTGGCCTGTAGTTCCCCGGATCCTCCTTCTTCCCTTTTTTAAAAATGGGCACTACATTAGCCTTTTTCCAGTCATCTGGGACCTCCCCCGATCGCCATGAGTTTTCAAAAATAATGGCTAATGGCTCTGCAATCTCACCCGCCAACTCCTTTAGCACCCTCGGATGCAGCGCATCCGGCCCCATGGACCCTGTGCACGTCCAGTTTTTCTAAATAGTCCCGAACCACTTCTTTCTCCACAGAGGGTTGGTCACCTTCTCCCCATGCTGTACTGCCCAGTGCAGCAATCTGGGAGCTGACCTTGTGCGTGAAGACAGAGGCAAAAAAATCATTGAGTACATTAGCTTTTTCCACATCCTCGGTCACTAGGTTGCCTCCCTCATTCAGTAAGGGGCCCACACTTTCCTTGATTTTCTTCTTCTTGCTAACATACCTGAAGAAACCCTTCTTGTTACTCTTAACATCTCTTGCTAACTGCAACTCCAAGTGTGATTTGGCCTTCCTGATTTCACTCCTGCACACCTGAGCAATATTTTTATACTCCTCCCTGGTCATTTGTCCAATCTTCCACTTCTTGTAAGCTTCTTTTTTGCGTTTAAGATCAGCAAGGATTTCACTGTTTAGCCAAGCTGGTCGCCTGCCATATTTACTATTCTTTCTACACATCAGGATGGTTTGTTCCTGCAACCTCAATAAGGATTCTTTAAAATACAGCCAGCTCTCCTGGACCCCTTTGCCCTTCATGTTATTCTCCCAGGGGATCCTGCCCATCTGTTCCCTGAGGGAGTCAAAGTCTGCTTTTCTGAAGTCCAGGGTCCGTATTCTGCTGCTCTCCTTTCTTCCTTGTGTCAGGATCCTGAACTCGACCATCTCATGGTCACTGCCTCCCAGGTTCCCATCCACTTTTGCTTCCCCTACTAGTTCTTCCCTGTTTGTGAGCAGCAGGTCAAGAAAAGCTTTGCCCCTAGTTGGTTCCTCCAGCACTTGCACCAGGAAATTGTCCCCTACACTTTCCAAAAATTTCCTGGATTGCCTGTGCACCGCTGTATTGCTCTCCCAGCAGATATCAGGGTGATTAAAGTCTCCCATGAGAACCAGGGCCTGCGATCTAGCAACTTCTGCTAGTTGCCAGAAGAAAGCCTCGTCCACCTCATCCCCCTGGTCTAGTGGTCTATAGCAGACTCCAACCACGACATCACCCTTGTTGCTCACACTTCTATCTCCCAGTATTGCATTAAATCATGTGACTAACATCCATTACGTGTTGTTTATTCTCTCATCCCCTCCCAAGAGGGAAAAGAACATGCAATGGCGTATCTCATATACACACACACACACACACGCACACACACACACTGCTATGTATTTATGTTAAGAGAAGGCAGGTCAAAGAAATATGTCTTGCACTTGGAGTGTAAGATGATAAAATTTGTGATAGTCCTTAGATCCTGGGGGGGTTCCTGGCACAGTCACCTACCAGCCCCCAAGAAAGATCTATCTTTCACACAGATGGCCTTTACTCTTATTGTTGAGAGTTCTATTGTGCCCGAGGAGCAGAGTTGTTGACTACAGTCTTCATCCCAGGATTTTAAGTGATTTTTTACATATTCTGAGTCCAGGCCGTTGAGCACCTTGAAGATAAGAGCCCAGACCTTGGATTTTATTTGAAATTGTGCAGGAAGTGAGTATAGAGAGTGGAGGACAGGTTCCATGTGATCAAGATAGCCAGTGTTGCTGAAGAGAGACATAACAGCATTCTGTACTGGTTGGAGTTTCCTAAGTGCTGAAAGCTTTCAGGTTTATCACATTGCTGTAGTCCTGCTGAGAAGTGACAAAGGTGTGAGTACCTGAGGCAAGATTATTGTCCACCAAGATGGGATGGAGTCTCCTAGCCAACCACATGTGATTGAAGACATTACTTATGGATGCTGTGGATTTGTTGGTTAATTATAATATTGTCCACAGTTTTAGCATGGTTTGGTATAGTCCACGGTTTGTTCATCCAAGAATCTATAGGACACTGATTAACAAAGCACTTAACCATATATGCACCTTTAAATATGTAAGTAGCCCCATGGACATCTTCAAATTAACTTCAGTTGGACTACTCTAGTCATCAAAAGTTACATATATGCTTCAAGTGATTCTTAGGATTGGGGACTAAATGCTTTGCAAATATTACTTAAATCTCCCCATAGTACATGAAGTAGCTAACCATTAGGTCATTTAAGAGATATGTAAATGACGTACTGAGCTTAAGAGACTTGTTCAAAGGCACATCGTGAATCTGTGGCATAGATGGGAAAGGAACCTAATGATCTGCTGCTAGAGCATGCTGTCTCCCTGGCAATACCTAGAGACTGACATTATATGTCAAAGCACTGTAATGTAAACAGATCAGTAAATCAAACTGAGTTGAAGTGGAGTGAAGGTGAAGATGAAGTGGAAGTATTCTCCTGAATGCTTTTTTTCTGTCAGTTTTCACATCTATTATCCAGTCTGACCCCATGTGAATGTTCCAGTCTGATGCATAGTTTCTTATCTTGGCCCTGTCATTAAGGTGACCTGCTGTCTGTTGAAACTGCAATGTTATGTAACAACACAGGCCACCACATTAATTATCTCTGATTGTTTACATACACAATCAAATAATCATTAAAGACAAAAAGGTAAATTTAATTGGCATAAGAGTCCTACTTAAAATGATAAATAGGAAACGCAAAGTTAAGGCTGCAGCTCCATCCTTAGCTCCAGTCATTGTGAAGGAAGTAATAAATGGAACAGCACCAGGCGTTATGGATGGGACAAGTAGCAGCTTTATCTGACTTTTCCTGATTTTTGTCGGTTTGATTGAGGCCCTAGAGATTGAATTAACAGCCTTTGTGAGGTTGGGTAGGTGGCAGTGAGTTTTTGTTGGAATGATTATGTGCTCCTGAAAATCAATAATGCCTCTATTTTGAGAGCTTGTCCTGGTACAACTGTCAATCTAATTTTTAAAAAATTATATTTCGTCCTAATTTTGGTATCGTGCAGACTCTGGCCATGTGAAGGAATTGTCAACTACCTGAATAGTGACAATAGCAGCACGCTGGCTTCTTTTCTCTTTTCAAACAGTAGCTGGACTGTCCAGCTTCACTTTTTAGAAAAAATAGTGGAATGAGGAGTATATATATGTTAATTTCCCACCTTTTGAGGCCCAAAGGTCCTCTTCCTGCTACAACTGGGGGATAACACCGCTCTTGTTTCACATTTGATTCCTCACCTGTACCTTTACATTTGCCATCCAAAGAGAATTCTGTCTTGTGGATAAGATTCCTTGTGATGAAGAATTTGAATCTGCTCCCACTATCTAAGGGGCTTACCCAGGGCAACCACTGTGCCCCCCCCCCACACACACACACACCCCTTTCATCTCAAGTTGCATAGAGTTGTTTCTTCTCACCAAGTGCCATGGAACTATACACACCTATAAGAAAAAAAATCTTGTATCTGAAGAAGGAGCCTGTAATGGATGATTTCCTTAGCTTTAACCTCCCCTCTCCCCCATCCCGTGCACAGTCATTCACTCTATTTCAGCCTGCCTGCTGGTGTTATGAAGGAGCTTAGAGAGGATTTTGAAGTAGAGGTAGATATTTGTTCACCCAGGGCCTCAGACATCTAGGCAGCAATAGAATTAAACATAGCAGGGACACCATATCACTGCAGGCCCAGTCGACTGTCCATCACTCAGGGAAGATCTTTTCCTATGGTATGAAGCCTTCAAGGCCTGTAGTGCTCCTAGATTGTCCAGCTTCTAGGATCTGAATATTCAACCATTTCTGTTCCCACCCTGATTTTTTTTCTGATAGAAACCCCACTGACTCAGACCACAACCACAAGCAAGTGTTGCCAAGAGTGCTGAAGTGATCTCTGTTCTGAAGAGAGTTAGGAGCTTACCAGTATTGAAGTCAGGGAGAACAACTGTGGAAACTTTTTGCATCTTAAACTACAAGATATTGCAGCTAAAAAGTCTTCAGAGTGTCTGGATCGGGAGAGCAATTTGGGAGAGCTCCCCATGATGGAGAAAATATTGGCCTACAGTGAAGTGACCTGTAGTTTGCTCTCACTAGCAAGCATAACAAGAGTGGATTCAGGTGTGGTTGTATATGATGTGGGCTGGAGGAAACTTTAATAAGGGCCTTTCTAATGGGACTTCCTCAGTTCTTTCTCTGTATTTAGCTTCCTCCATGTCTGTAAAGAGTCATTATGGTAAGGTTCTTTGTTATTCCCCTGGACTTCCTTTCATGAAGGCTCCAGCATAGGAGTTTTAACAATAGCTGCAAACACCATCAGTGGTCAGGCTGGGCCCCTCATTCCGTAAACTGGATTGCAAGGAGTGAAGCAAAATACTGAGAAATGGGACATATTCAAATGATGCAATACAAAATGATAATGTGACAATAGTCTGTTCTTGTCGGAAGGCATATCTTCTGCTGTGTGACTGGAGTCACAGCAGATTCTAGATTACAGGACTAGGTAAGGCCGTTCCCAAAACACAGGGATTTCACAACTTTTCGGTCTCTGACCGATTAGGGTAGAGTTACACAGAGCTGATTAAGAAGTAAGATAGTGATCCCGAGGCAACATAAAGAATACAAAAGCCCCAGGTCAATATTAGCCAAAGACCTTTTTCACCCATTACACCTTCTGGGTCACAAGTTGGAACTGCTTAACCCCAGCATGCTGCTGGAGGTATGCAGTTACTAGATATTGGTATGCAAGCAAAACGAGTATCATATCAGCCATTTCATAGTAGTTACTTTGCAGTCCCTGTCAGAGGTCTTAAATCTGCGACTGCCGAGAGAGTTGCTGGTACCACCCACCCATTGTGAAGAGTGTCACGTCGTCATGCACACACACACACATAAAGCCAGCACGTTGTATGTCACTGCTAGAAGTAGTAATATAGTTGATCGTCAGTCCAGTCTGAAGGGTGTCCTGACCACAGATAAATTTAGGCCAAGGTAAATCTTTAATACTGGAGGAAGAAATTTAGGGGGGTCTAAAAGCAGTTCAAACAGGGATTTGTCGGAGCTAAAGTCATTTTGCTGTCACTAAATCCTCAGGTGATTATCGTCCAGTACTTATATCTCAGACCCCTGAACAATTCCGTAAGGACACAGCAGCTTGATTGACACTGAAAAGAAGAAAAATCAATGAAGAGCCCAGTTAGAGAAAGAAAATCACTTTGAAAAGGTTGCTTGGATTATTTTGGAAGGGAGTTGTGGATTGGGGGAGGGTCGCAATATTTGGTCTCTGTGCAGTTCCAGAGCTATTAAAGGTGTTCAGGAATAATAAGACCTGGAATTCACCTTTTAAGATCTTTAGGCCTAAAGATGTTAATCCTTTTAGACGATTACATGTTAATTGCAGATGCATCAGGATAACTTCTAAAATTACACTTAAGGGCCTCAGTACATCTGTTAAAGGCCTGGGAGTATGGCTAAATGCAAGTCTATTTTTACTTCCTCCCCCATCTTCGATTTCCTGAGTGTTTGAATAATTGCAGAAGATTTATCTTAAACATGCCTGAGTCCAAAAGCCTAGCTCTAATAACTTTGTGTCAGGAGGTGAGTGTTAATCCCTCTATCTCACAGGAAAAACATAGTCAAGCTACTGATGACCTGTGATGTTGCTGCCCACCTTTACCTGGCCACTCTCTATTAATAGGGCATTAAAAGGTCTTTTCTGAAATCCAGGAAACATCTAAAGAACTGTGGAACAATATTGGCTTGTCAGAGACAGCTTGTAGTCTTGGCTCCCAGCTCAATGACCATTCTTCTAGACCAGAAGTGGGCAAACTACGGCCCCTGGGCCACATCTGGCCCGCAGGACCCTCCTGCCTGGCACCTGTGCTCCTGGCCCGAGAGGTTTGCCCCCGGCCCCTCCCCCTCTGTCCTCCCTACTCCGCAACCTCAGTCGCCAGCCACCAGTGCTCCAGGCACCGTAGTAAAGGTGCAGGGAGGGTGGGGGGGCTTGGATTGAGGGCAGGGGAGTCTGGGGGGTGGTCAGGGGCTGGGGATGTGGATAGGGGTGAGGGTGGTCAGAGGTCAGGGAACAGGGGCGTTGAATGGGGGCAGGGGTTCCAGGGTCGGTCAGGGAGAAGCGGTGGTTGGATGGGGCAGGGGTCCCACGGGGGGCAGTCAGGAAGGAGAGGGGGGTTAGATGGGGCGACGGGGGGCAGTTAGGTGTGGGAGATCGGGGGGCGGTCAGGGGACAGAGAGCAGGGGGGTGGATGGGGCAGGTGTTCCGGGGAGCGCCATCGGGGGGGGGGGGGGGGACGTCGGATAGGGGGCAGGGCTGGGCCACAGCCTCCCCTAATTGGGCCTCCATACAATTTCTGAAACTGGATGCGGCCCTCAGGCCAAAAAGTTTGCCCGCCCCTGTTCTAGACCATGTCATTATGGAATTTGGTTCTTATTGTGTTGCAAAGCACTTAAATACTGCCCTACCTCTTGCAGCACCTAGAAGTAGCATTTACTATCTGTGTCACTTGAAGATTATCACTAATAAAGCACGTATGTCTATTGTATCCCTACAGGGATCGTTGTGCTCCTTGCTCCTGCATGCACTGGATCATGGCATTTCTTTTTTCAGACCCAATTCATCCCTCCCCAGTATTTATAAGCAGAGTGAAAAGCATTTAAAGAGCCAGCTTTCTGCCCTCAGTTACATCCAGACAATCCCACTGACATCTGTGAGAGTTGTACCTGATCATAGAATTGAACCTATTTAGGGCCAGATGCTGAAAGAGTTTATCAGCGTAACTTCATTATCTTCAGAGTACACCCGCTCAGCTTCGGGCCATTCATGTATTTTGCACAGAATATCACTTCTTTTACAAAAAAATATATAGAAAGTTTTAGATTTTTGCAGTGTGTTTAAAACTTGGTATGTTACTAGATAAGTTGGTTTGCACTGGAGAGTGCATGTGTTTTGTTTGGTTGCTAAATTAATCAATTAGTTCAAAACAGGTCAGTGAGCCGAAGTCAAAGGGTAATGTTTTCAAAAGTGAGCACAGTCACAGTGCTGTGAACCTGCAATCAGCAGACGCCAGAAACCCAGGCAGAATCCCCTCAGTATCACAGTGATTGGGAAGCAGCACTCAGACAGCAATTTGCGGGGAATGGGACAGCTACAACAGATCAGCAGAAAAACAATCTGCAGGTAATAGGATCCTGCTGATTCAACCAGCTCCAGGAGTCAGAGAGGAAAGAAGAATATTTTTGAAATGTTGGTGTAAACACCAACTGAAGAACTGACAAACCCCGCATCCATCTTATAGCTGCTTTAACTATGGGCCGTAGAAAGAATGACAGGGTTTTTTGCCCAGCTAATGTGGCCTATTGCTATGGTAGTTCTGTAACAGATAGTTCTTGAGTTTGCAGCCACTGTACATGACAGATTAGGTTTTCCTTTCTGTTCACTGGCAAGTAGCATTGGCAGCATCTACTGCATTTTATGCACGTTGTTAGCTCTGCATTAAGAAAGTGTTGAATATATTGTGATTACATTTGGCATCCAGAAAAAATTATTAGAGTTAGGTCTTTCCACTCTACCAGTGAAGGCTTCCTTCCATCAATAGATATTATTGCTTTTGGAAGGCTTGTGCATGAGGTTTTTTTTGATTTTGTACTTCTGGCTGCTATTCAGAAGCCTTCTTGACAAGGCTTTCATTATTAATGACAAATCATGACTGATTTTTCCCCTCAGTTTCCTTATAACACCATTCTAGCTAAATTAACTTGATTTAATTAAAAAATGTATTCTAATTTAGTATTCACTATTATTGCCTACTTAATTATGAAGTCTGTGAAAGATAAGTAAAATATTTCTGCAATAACTCGCTCTAAAGAGGAAACTTCTCCCTTCTACGCACACAGACAGTGTCCATTAACACCACAGTCTTTAATGTAACAGAAATTTGACCTCTACATGAGGGAGCATTATCGGTTCTATTACATTTTCTTGGCTATAATTGTCAGATCTAGTTTCATGGCTGACTTGTGTAATCTCAGCAAGGAGCACAATGCAAGATATGTTTTATCTAGAGAGGGACTTGAATGATAAGCTTGAATCCAAACACCTACATTTTGGAAGCATTCACAGTCTGAACTGAGACTAAAATCTCAATTTCTATATTACTCATATCTTTATAATTAAAGCTGAACAAAAAACTTGAATCCAAACTTTAGGAAGCTACATTTTCTAGCTTTAATTTTAAGTGTATTTTGTGATGAATAGTTTCAGAGCTTGTGCTTCTTCAATAGTTACCCTAAAAAGGCAATAATAATACAAAAAAGGAATGTGATGACCTCCTTGAAAGTTGTTGTATTTTCACATTTAGAAATTTATAATATGTTCATGACAGTCCATTAAAATAATAAGCTATCAGAAAATGAATCTAAAAACCTACTCCCATGTTCTTAAATCAAAGCAGTTGCAGAAATACATCTTTCATCCATCGGGAAAAGATGGTACTAATGAAATTATCACATTCCAATGCTTTTGGTAGCACTTTTTCTTTCTTCGGTAATTAGTCAAAATCCCATGCATAATCAGTGTATAAAATGGACATTAAAATATATATTTTGAATTTAGCACTTATGATTGTTATCTGATTGACAGCACTAGAAACTAAAGTACTAATTGCACAGGAGCAGCATAGGTGGTGTCAAAGTGAGCTGGTATGAACCCCTGTTTGATTAGCTTCATCTTCCAGCAACAAAATAAAATATTTCACATTGCACTGCTACATGGCAAATAGCGAAGCTGCTAAAGGGAAATGAATATTCCTAGTTAGTTTCTATTAGCTACAAGCCTTTTGTTTTAAGAATGTGGACAAAAAACTTGGTTTATTCTTTTCAGATGACGTGCATATCAACAGCAGTGTGTTCTCCACTTGCAATTCTCTAAGAATCTTGTTTGGTTGTTGTCTACAAGTTACATCTTTGCAAGAAAGAAAAATATAACTTGTTGCCAAAATATTACCCTAATTTTAATATGCATGTTCTATACACATATTTATGCAATTTAAATATATTTTTATGTGACTGGATCAAAAATCTTTTAGCACTAGATATAGCCTCCAGGGCCGGCTCCAGGCACCAGCCCACCAAGCATGTGCCTGGGCGGCGAGGCGGGGCGCTCCGGCCCGAGAGCGGGGCCGCGACTGGGCTCGCCGCCCTCCCCGCGGCGCTCCTGCCGCTGGGGGCTCTCCGCCCTCCTCTCGGCACTCTGGCCGCCAGGGAGAGCGGAGAGCCGCAGCCGGGCTCTCCGCCCTCCTCCCGGCGCTCTGGCCGCCGGGGGCTCTCCGCCCTTCTCCCAGCGCTCTGGCCGCCGGGGGCTCTCCGCCCTCCTCCCGGCACTCTGGCTGCCGGGGAGAGCGGAGAGCCCCGGTCGGGCTCCTTGCCCTGTTCCCGGTGCTCTGGCCACCGGGGAGAGCAGAGCCGCGGCAGGCTCGCCGCCCTCCCCCAGGCGCTCCGGCCAGTGGGGGATTGCTCGGCGCCCTCCCCTGCTGCGCTGGGAGAGGGGGGGGGCTTTTTTGCCTAGGGCGGCAAAAAAGCCAGAGCCAGCCCTGATAGCCTCAGACAACATACCCAGGCAAGCAAGTAAGAGGGAGTAAAAAAAAACCTCAGCCTTTTAATCTCTACAAGGATTTCCCTAGACTTTGGGCCCAAGCATTAAGGAGCAAGCAGAACCACTTGTCTGTTTATTTGCTCCCCAGAAAAGACAGATGGTAGATTGTCAGGAAGGGGTAGAGAATGGGCAGATCATTGGCTCCACACATTGCTATTCACTAGCCAAAGTGGGAGAGCCAGTGCAGTACCACCTAGGAGTAAGGAAGAAGCAAGAAGAAATTGTGACCGAGAAGGATTTATTTTCTATATAGAGTAATTGCGTAGACATTCTCAGAACTGCTTTAAATGTTAGTTAAAATTTACCAATTTAACCCTCATCACATCCATGGTGTAAAATACCCCACGGGATATATGTTACGATAACTCATGAACTATTGGCCCTCCAAATATGCTACTTTAGGACATTGCATATGCTAATTGATAATGCATTGCAATGACCGTGGTTGCTGTATACATAAAACCCTGCAAATCCCTGGATATCCACTTTATATTCATGGATATCTGCATCCACAAAGCCTGATTCGGTCGTACTGTTTAGCATCCTTGCAGATCGCGGCACAGATGAGGATCCACATTTTTTTTTTATCCCCGCACGGCTCTAACAGTGAGATAGGTGCTGGTGCAGGTACGCATACACATACATATAAAAAAGTGGAGTGTGGATCAGATTCAAGTTAATTATCATGGATGCGGATTGGATACAGATCCAATTTTTGTATCCGTGCAGGGCTCTATATACACAATCACCCTGCTAATTCTTTCAATTTGCTAGTTAAATAAAGTTGTTGGTTTTTTTTGTGTTTTTTGTTTGTTTGTTTGTTTGTTTTTTGCCAAACACATTAAAGAACTGTTCTTAATTTCTGAATGAATTTAGGGACAAAAGTCCCCAACAACACAGTGAATATAACTTTTTTCATGATACTTAATTTTAAATATTTTTGTCCTAAAATATTAAAGAATTATTCTTGGTGTCTGAATGCATTTAGGGTACAAATATCCTCCACCTCACAGTTCATGTAACTTTTTTCTTGACACTTGAGAAAGGTTAATATTCTTTGTGTTATAAATACTCGATTATACTGTTCAGTTCAATGTTGAATTAAATTCAGGGTTGATAAATGTAAAGTAATGGATATTAGAAAATATAATTCCAACTATACATATAAAATGATGGTGTCTAAATTAGGTGGTACCTCTCAAGAAAGAGATTTATCCACAATAACTCCAAGATCTCTGAAAACATCCACTGAATATGCAGCAGCTGGGAATGTTGGGAATAGGGATAGGTAACAAGACAGAATTAGGAAGGGATAGGTAACAAGACAGAAAATACCATATTTCCTCTTTATAAACCCTTGGTACACCCACATCTTGAATACTGCATGGAGATCTGGTCGCCCCATCTCAAAAAAAAACTCACTCTGAGGTGTCTCTAGCCTCTGTTTGCCAGAAGCTGGGAATGGACAACAGGGGATGGATCACTTGATGATTACATGTTCTGCTCTTTCCCTCTGAAGCACCTGGCATTGACCTCTGTCGGAAGACAGTATACTGGGCTAGATGGACCTTTGGTCTGACCCAGTTTAGCCATTCTTATGTTCTTATGTTTTACCTGTGCAGAGGAGAGAAGTTCCTTTTTGTGTTGGATTTTGAGATTTCAAAATGTTGTCTTTATTCCAAAATGGAATGAAAAATGCATTATTGGTAGGGCTGTCACGTGATTTAAAAAAATAATCATGATTAATCGTGTGGTTATAAAAATAATCCTGATTAATCACGTGATTAATCACACTGTTAAACAATAATACAATACCTTTTATTTAAATATTTTGGATGTTTTCTACATTTTCAAGTATATTTATTTCAATTACTACAAAGAATACAAAGTGTATAGTGCTGACTTTATATTTGTTTTTGAATACAAGTATTTGCACTGTAAAAAAACCCAAAAGAAATAATATTTTTCAATTAACCAAATACAAGTACTGTAATGTAATCTCTTTATCATGAAAGTTGAACTTACAGACATAGAATTATGTAAAAAAAATGGCATTCAAAAGTAAAACAATGTAAAATTTTAGAGCCTGCAAGTCCACTCAGTCCTACTTCTTGTTCAGCCAATCACTCAGACAAACAAGTTTGTTTACATTTACAGGAGATAATGCTGCCCACTTCTTGTTTACATCACCTGAAAGTGAGAACAGTTGTTCTCATGACACTGTTGTAGCTGGCGTTTCAAGATATTTTTTTTGCTAGATGCGCTAAAGATTCATATGTCCCTTCATGCTTCAAGCACCATTCCAGTGGACATGCATCAATGCATGGACGGGTTCTGCTCGCTAACAGATTTTGGAATGCACTTTTCTTAAACCTTGGGTCGAATGCTGTAGCTCAGTATTTCTCAAACTGGGGCCGCCGCTTGTGGTAGGGAAAGCCCCTGGCAGGCCGGGCCAGTTTGTTTACCTGCCCCGTCCGCAGGTCCGGCCAATCGCAGCTCCCACTGGCCACAGTTCACTGTTCCAGGCCAATGGGAGCTGCTGGAAGCAGCAGCCAGTATGTCCCTCGGCCCGCACCGCTTCCAGCAGCCCCCATTGGCCTGGATCGGCTGGACCTGAGGACGGGACAGGTAAACAAACCGTCCCAGCCCATTAGGGGCTTTCCCTACACAAGCGGCAGCCCCAGTTTGAGAAACACTGCTGTAATTCTCTTTAGAAATCTCACATTGGTACCTTCTTTGCATTTTGTGAAATCTGAAGTGAAAGTGTTCTTAAAATGAACAACACATGCTGGGTCATCACCTGAGATTGCAACAACACGAAATATATGGCAAATATAAATGTGGGTAAAACAGAGCAGGGGACATACAATTCTCCCCCAAGGAGTTCAGTCACAAATTTAATTAACGCATTTTTTTTTAAATGAGCATCATCAGCATGGAAGCACATCCTCTGGAATGGTGGCTGAAGCATGAAGGGGCATACGAATATTTAGTATCTCTGGCACGTACGTACCTTGCAATACCGGCTACAAAAGAGCCATGCAATTGCCTGTTCTCACTTTCTGGTGACATTGTAAATAAGAAGAGGGCAGCATGATCTCCTGTAAATGTAAACAAACTTGTTTGTCTTAGTGATTGACTGAACAAGAAGTAGGACTGAGTGGACTTGTAGGCTCTGAAGTTTTACATTGTTTTGTTTTTGAACGAAGTTTTGTAACAAAAAAAATCTACATTTGTAAATTGCACTTTCACAACAAAGAGATTGCACTACAGTACTTGTATGAGGTGAATTGAAAAATACTAATTCTTTTGTTTATCCTTTTTACAGTGAAGATGTTTGTAATAAAAATATTTACACTTTGATTTCAATCCAACACAGAATATAAAGTGTATGAAAATGTAGAAAAACATTGAAATTGGTATTCTATCATTTAACAATGCGATTAAAACTGCAGATTATTTTTTTTAATCGTGATTAATTTTTTGAGTTAATCACATTAGTTAACTGCGATTAATTTATAGCCCTAATAATTTGTTTTGTATTGATTGAAATATTTTGTTTTGATTTTGACTTTAAAACACAGATAATAGATAATCTAATTATAATAGATAATATAATGCAAAATAAAAAATGCAGAATGAAGTAATTTCCAAATGTAAAATAAAAATTTTCTATTCTGGGAGTGTTTAAGTGGGAAGTTGCAATATTGTTAGGATCCCTCCCTCCCACCCGCCTCACCAGTTTTCTTCCAAAAAAAGAAATTAGGCAAAATCAATCTGATGTCACAAAACATTTCAGTTTTGACAGATCTGCATATTCTGACTGAATGTGGTTCCATCAAAATTTCTTTGGCAAGTTCTAGTAATTACATATAAATTGGGGTTAGATAGTTATTCTTGAAATGTTCTGAGAATCTCTGAGGGAAAACTGTATCTGTAAACAGATCACCCTGAAGAAAGACAAATGTTTCTATATTAGTGAGAGGTGTCATGCAAACTTCCTTTGGCTCTGGTGTATGCAATCCTGGAACCTTAAGTTGCTGCTGAGAATGAACCTAGAAACTCAAAGCTGTACTGAGTTAAAACCACAAATTTTCACATGGTTTCCTGTTTAAACATACTGTGATGTGATCCCTGGGGTGCAGCCTTGGACTGTGGTACTGCTGTACTCCCTGAATTCTCTCCAGCCTGGGCTGTCTCTCACAATGCTTTACTAGTGACAAGCAGCTAGCCCTTCTAGGTGCTGTGATCACTCAGCAGAACAGCATGTGGAACCCCACACCCAGCTAGATTGCATGATTGCTCCCAGAGCCAGTCATGAATCGCACAGAGAAAGGCACCAGCACAATCTCCTCCCCAGCACCCAGCACTGTACCCCAGGAATCTGCCATTTTGTACTGCTCAAGAGGGGCATTGCACATTTATTAATTGCTTCACCACTTCAACAATGGAAAGTGGACATATACCAGCCTTTGCAAAACCTGAGCAGATTTGCCAGCCAGCAATGCCCCTCTGCCATGTACATTGGCCAAACCGGACAATCTCTATGCAAAAGAATTAATGGACACACATCTGACATCAGGAATCATAATACTCAAAAACCAGTGGGAGAACACTTTAACCTGTCTGGTCATTCAATAACAGACCTGCAGGTGGCTATTTTACAACAGAAAAACTGCAAAAACAGACTCCAACGAGAGACTGCTGAGCTGGAATTGATATGCAAACTAGATACAATCAATTTAGGATTGAATAAGGACTGGGAATGGCTGAGCCTTTACAAACATTGAATCTATCTCCCCTTGTAAGTATTCTCACACTTCTTATCAAACTGTCTGTACTGGGCTATCTTGATTATTACTTCAAAAGTTTTTTTTTCTCTTATTTAATTGGCCTCTCAGAGTTGGTAAGACAACTCCCACCTGTTCATGCTCTCTCTATGTGTGTATATATATCTCCTCAATATATGTTCCATTCTATATGCATCCAAAGAAGTGGGCTGTAGCCCACGAAAGCTTATGCTCTAATAAATTTGTTAGTCTCTAAGGTGCCACAAGTACTTCTGTTCTTTTTGCGGATACAGACTAACACGGCTGCTACTCTGAAACACTTCATACAAACTCACTGGTAAAGATAAACAAATGTATCGAGTATGAGAGGTAGATTTTAAGTGGTATTAAGTGATAGGCAAAAAGTCAGAGTTAGTTACCAAAAGAAATACAATATATGCATGCAGTCTAAACTCTCAACCCTATTAGACTGGGCACCATCTAGATTAAGCAGTTTTTCTCACCCCGTTAGATATTGCAGTCCTTAATATACAGATTTGTTCCTGAAAGCTCTGCCAGTCTCCTCTGTTGGAGTGTTGTGTTAGTTGCTTGCACTGTAGGTGGGAGTAGGAGAAGTGCCAGCATATAGCCTTTGTATCTGTTTTATACCCTCAGTCCATGTACTTGGAAAACACAAGTCCAGGCATGTCTGGGGGGCATTGCTGAGTCTCCAGGCAAGGTTCAGCAATTCCCCTGGTGTGGCCTCATGTGCGTGAGTCATTGCATTGTAGCTCTCTTGCTGGACAACGGTTGTTGATGGATTGATTGATACCCCACTTGGTTACTTTCCTTGCTGTTGCCTCTGGGGAGGTAATACCTGGCTGATTCCCCAACTTACAGCATGTTTTAGTGACAAGCATACCACACAATTATCATAACTTCATATGAGTTAATGATATACATATATGAATAGAGAAATGACTTTCAGCAGATCATAATTATTCCCTTGATACCTTACAAGGCATGCTTTATATTTAAGATCAGAGGTCTATAGAAATGAGGAATATGGGGGTTACAGGTTGCTCCCCCAAGGTATAGAATGTCACATACACACAGGGCTGCCCAGAGGATTCAGGGGGCCTGGGGCAAAGCGCGGGAGCTGCAGCGCTTGTACTTACCTGGCGGCGGTCCAGGTCTTCGTCGACATTTCAGCGGCGGGGGGCCCTTCAGTCGCTCCGTGTCTTCAACAGCACTGAAGGACCCACCGCCGAAATGCCGCCAAAGACCTGGACCGCCACTGGGCCAGGTCTCGCAGGGCCCCTGTGGGGCCCGGGACCTGGGGCAAATTGCCCCACTTGCCCCCACCTCTGGGTGGCCCTGCACATACATTTCTCCGGGTTCTGTTGAAATGGTACAGTACTTAGATATTCTCAAAAGATTCACCGACCTTTTAAAAAACCTAACTGCATTTAGAGTTGGTAATGAAGTGTCAAACTACTAAAGTTGCATGTGTTTTAATGTTACATAACCATGCTTAACCCCGTTCTGGAAATATGTTGTGTGTTTTGCTTAGCTGTGTGCCATTCTATGGAATCTAGTGGCAAGGAAAATGACATAGCCTTCACTTTGAAAGTGGAATTTGTATTATCTCAAGTAGGGCCAGTTTGAGTTAATCTTGCAAAGCTACCACAAACTCCCTGCACTGGGCTATGTGTTAGTGATATGTATAGGAATGTAAGAGGAATAGATAATGATCCTGATCCTCATTTGGTATAAATTGCCATAAATAGCTTCATTAATCTCAGGGGTGCCATATCAGTTTACTCCAATGGAGGGTCTGGCTCATTGTTCTCAGAACTCATTTGTATGTTTCTAGAAAGAATTAGGAAACTAGCAAGTGGATGATGGAGGTTTCAGAAAGCAGAAGGAGAACGCTTTACTGTGTACCAGCCAGGGAAATGATTAGGGAGAGAAGCAGAGTGATTCTCAGCGCAGAGCTGTCAGACATCACAAAGTAGCTCATACTCCACCTCACACCTCACTGGAGCATGCACAATTAAGATCATATTGACATTTCAGCCATTCCCTATTGGGCTGAAACAACTGTGACCTGGAAGCTTGCTGTAGATTGCAGGTGATACTTTTATGTCTAAGCCAACCCTACTTTTAGTTTGAGTGTCTCTAGGACCCGAGCCTGAAAACACTTGCTTGTATGAGTAACCCTTACTCACACAAGTAATCTCATCTTCAGTGTGGTTACTTGCATGAGTAAAGTCTGCTCATTTAAGTACAGATGTGCAGAATTAAGCTTATAGATCAGGGTTTTTTTAAGAACACTAAGCTACAGCTGTATTTATATGAACTATATAAAACATTAACCAATTTTTTAAAATTATTATGATATTCTCTCAGACTATCCTGAAGAATTTTCTCTATGTACACACATTGAATGTGTTGGCATGCAGCAGGTTAGAGGCTTCGCAAATAGTTAAAAATTACATTATGTTTGGTTCATTGAGTCGAGACAGGTTATCCATGTGAAGTTTATTTTCTAGTTAATATAGTAAGCATGACAAATCAAAAGAGGCTACATGTGGCCTCCATGCCAAGTTACGTCCTGGGAGCTGGGAAATCCTGACCCATCAGCACCTCTCTCCTGCAGCTGGCCAATGGGTGCCAGAGGCTCCCAGGGGGAGGAGCTAACTCTTATCCCATGGTGAGTGTCTCCTTCCCTCTAGGACTCCCCTCCCCCCCCCATTCACTTCCAGCCCCATCAAGTTCCCCCACCCATTGATGCATTTGTTGTTATACCCCTGTCTGTTCTTCTGCATGGCTATCAAATGATTTAAATTTGCATAGAAGCAACAGCTACCATGTCAGGACAGTTTTATTTTAACAAGTTTAGTCTTTCACACATTTTTTAAAGGAAGCTTTGACAGTGGTAGCTTTCGTTTTCTTTCTCTATTTAACAATATGTTTCAAAATGCCCTTACAAATCCTTTTGTAATTCTAAATATTAAAGTGGGACTCTGCTCTGGGAAGGGACTCCTGCAGTTCCATTTATGTGTGAAATGCTCCCCACTGACAAATAATAGTGTGTTGGGGAAAGAGGGGGGTTCCTGGCTGCCAACCTTGTAAACTCAGTCTGGGCTCAGAGGATATAGCTGGGTTATTCTATTTAACGTATCACCAGTGACAAAAGTAATATTGGTCATGCCTTAAGCGATACCTGCACAACCCTATTGTCATCAGTGTGCTTGAAGATATTGGAAGTTAGTAAACATTTCTGCTGCTCATGTGTAAAATTAAATAGAATCTTTTGTTCACTCACTTCTAGCTCTATTGGCTCTGCTGGACTAAATAGGAGTCAAAAAGCAGGAAAAATGCATTTCTCTCACTAAGGTCAACTGTTTATAACTGTGAATGGATACAAGGAGCAGATCAAGGCATCTTAAATAAGAGGGAGCCAATTTCAAAGTCACTTTTCAGAATAGTGCCAAACTTTATGTGGAAAAACAAAAGATTATTTTTTGTTTGGCTACCAGATAGTGGAATTTGAGACTTCTCTTGTGGAGCATGAATGCATATTCATTAATATTTCAATTAAACAGCTACTTAAACAATTATCGTATAAGATAAAACATTGTCTTTTTGGCAATGTACCTTGAGGTCTTTCTACATTACATGAATTGGAGTAATTATTTATTGATATATTATTACATTTTCTTGTAATATGGGGTGTTTTTAATTTCTACATATCCTCAAGCAATCTGTCTGTCTAGCAAATGCTGCCACAATTATATTAGATGTTTTAGAAAACAATGCAGTTCTCAACAACATTTCTTCACAACGCATTATATAATCCATTTTCTTTGGTTGTCTTCACACAAGAGACTTCCAATCTGTGGGTTAGAAATCAGAAATTCAATTTAAAATAGTTTATTTTAGCTATAGAGGGGCTTTGCAATAGTAGAAGTTCTGTGTCCCACCTCTGTTGACAACACAGGCTCTGTAGATGTCTACTCTGGACCATTGTTCAGAAATGCTAACATTGGTGTTTCTTTTGTTTTTCTTTGCATCGCAGGAGTCATCAGGACCGCCTTGCATAACATGGACAGGGAAGCCAGAGAGCATTATTCTGTTGTCATTCAAGCCAAAGATATGGCTGGGCAGGTCGGAGGGCTATCAGGGTCAACAACTGTAAATATCACACTCACTGATGTCAACGACAATCCACCAAGGTTTCCTCAGAGTATGTAAAAGTTCAATATGTATTTGATTTGAAAAGCCACATTGATTTTTAGTGATGGAAGTGACATATTAATGAAAATCAATCACTGTTCAAATTGCAGGTGGAGAGGGGACACAAAAAGTGATGTTTTATGGGGTTTTATTTTTCACCTTTTTCATGTGGGATAGTATCTGAGGATGTGATACAGTTCCAGCACAGAAGCCTCATGTGGGATAGTGTGTAAGGATGTGATACAGTTCCAGCACAAGCCAACCATGATTCCTTTACATATACTACTACTATTAACAATAATAATAGGGAAAGATAAGAACTCGACTGTGGGTTCTGCTCCAATCATTTTGGAATGTAATTACATGATAATATGGTATGGATTTACCAAGTTAATTGTGTTGTTCCCATGACAGGGAGGGAATTATAAATTTAATCTGCATGTACATGTCCCCCCACCCCAAATGCTCTCTCTCTTTCACACACATACAGAAAATTTATAAATCACTTTTGATATTAAAAACAATAATTCAAAGTATGATAGTATTATTGTTGGTGTTGTACAGTAAATCCTGCCTTTTCCCGAAGTAAGTTAAGTGTGGATACTAAATATCAAAAACCAAATGCTCGCACATCGCAAGTTATGCAGAATGTTCATGTAGTAAGAATTTTTTAGTGTAACTCTTCACTTATGGTGTCATGTAGAGTACAGACACTGCACACTTAGCATGGATATAAATGGCAGTGTAGATGATGAGGCACTGCTAAGGTGTGTAGAGTAGGGTGCCCTACTCGCTTGAGCCTCTAATGTATATACCCTACATAGCTTTCTACACACCCAAGCAATGCTTATTTTTATCAGTGTAGTGTCCCACTGCCATCCCCTGCCAGAGCCTTCCCCCACCCCTGCTGCCTCCCTCTGCCAGAGCCTTTCACTGCTGCATGTAATATACACCACAGTGAGTGTGGGCACAGCCTGCCCTTCACCTTGGTGTGTAGCTGCATGTAACTGCAAGTGCATACAAGGTCACAATCAAATAACGAATAGGAAATGTATTGACACCCAGCATATATGTTTAGAATTCTGAAACAGGAGTTGTAGTGTAAGACTTCAGAGTATACCAAAAATAAATACCGAAAAAAAAAAAAAAAGATTTAAGAGACATTTCAGACCAAAACTGCATGACTAAATCTACTTTTGATTGCAAATTGGCTCAGGGCCAGTAAAGGTATAGTAATCTTGCCTCAGACATTATTAGGAGCCACTGTAGAACATAATGGCCTAGCAACTATAGGTACACCCAATGGGAAATATGTTAAGCTGTTTAAAGGAAAAGATTTATCAGGAAGAGTTGAGATCACAAAGCTCCAAGGAAAGATAAAATTCTCTGACAATTAATGTTATGTAGTCAGGAAGCTCTTTAAAAGTTTTGTAATAATGAATACTTGTGCTGGGCTTCCCACATGCACAATGAAGAGTCTTTGAAATGTAGTCTGAGATAGTTAATTCAGTTTTATAACCCATAAAATTGGCAAGATAGCTACCACCATCTTTAACACTTTCACATTATCTTCGGAAAGATGAAGGCTACAGCATATATTGGAATAAATGTAATATTTAGATATCTTAATTAAGCAATAAAAAGTCTTAGGTTACCATGATGTGTGAGAATTCAGCGACCAAAGAAGTCAAAAATACACATCAGCTTTAGAAAGTGTGGAGAGTTGCTTCCTTTTATTGCAGGGTAGGGGGAGTCAGGGTGGGAGATATGCTTAGATATTAAACTGACACACAAATGCACACCAACACGTGTGTGTGTGTATATCGCAGTTGCCAACTTTCACACAGTAAATAAGCACCCTGACTTTTACAATAAGCCAAAAATCAAGCAAATCCCATTTCAAAACAAGGCCAAAACAAGCCAATCTTTAAGAATCCCAATACGCTACAAGCCAAAAACTAGCCAACAAGCAACTCATGAGCCAATTAAGCCAAAAACAAGCCCCATTTCTATGTTTTTTTCTGCAGGTTTGGCATGTCTGGTGTGTATGTGTGTTTGTTTATGTACATTTATATATATTTCAATTTGTTTGTAAGTGGGTAAATAATATTTATAGGGTTAGCTATATTTCTATATATTTTAATTTATTTTACTGCTTCAAACAAACTTTTAAAAAAATACAAAACAAAATTCTCAGTTCTGAAACTTTGGACACCTATTAATTAACTGGACAAGGCTGAGTCACAGATGCTTTCCTGAGCTCAAAGTCTTTTCTTTTCAGAATATATTACTCCTGAAATATATAATACGGAGGACAACCACAATCCAACTTGCTCTTAAATACTAAAGGCATGACTACAACTTACACTTCAACAAATTTGATTGAAACTTCCCAAACTCCTTGCAAATCCAGTCTTAAACTGTAGTAATATATCTCTAGCACATGGTAAATATGTAGATGGTCTAACACTGGGCAATCTTTGTAACATGAAATATAACCACTAAATTCATAAAACTAATTTCAGTTTTGATTTTCTTCTCTGGTCCATGTCCTTCATGCTCCTGACTTCTATCTCCTTACATTACATGGCATTTCAGACTATATTAGCAGATGATATTGCTCCTTTTGGGAGACATCTAGTGAGTCTTGCTGTGGATTGCACTCACTGTGGATATCACAGAAAGTGGAAGTTGCCCCCCAGATAGGTTTTGGGGATGAGTAACTCCAATGTATGAACTCTAATGGCAGCCAAGTTTGCAGAGAACACACAGGCTGAACTAGTGGTTAAAAAAATGGGTAAAGTAACCTAAACTAAACTCCATAGTCCCAGATGAGAAGAAGGTATACTCCATTTACTCTTGTTTACCTTTGACTGTACTACTGGGCTGAACTTCATGTTCCCTTATTGTTAATTTCTTTATTGACCAACACCCTGGTGAGTTTTGTGTCTACACAGTGTGTGGACTGTATACTAGAGCATGTTGTAAAGGATACCTTGATCACAGCTTTCCTGAGTTATGTTTCATTTATATGTATACTTTGTTGTTAGTATTATTTATTTAAAGTTAAGGCCAGATCTTTCAGGCCTTTCTCAGGTAAATCTCTTATTGAAGAAAATTGAGTTTTGACTAAGGATAGTAGAATTTGCCCTATACTATATAAAACATGAAACTCCAATCACAAAAAGTAAGTCACATGAGATCAACATGTCCATTTAATTCAGCTAGTGTAATGCCTCTAGGATGTAATGAACTGTGTTTGAACATTGTACTAAGCAAAAATTGTTAGAATAGCTCCCGAAAAGGAATATGATTTTCTGCACTACTACAACAGTCTAATCAGGAGAGGGGAAATATAATATACAAATTCATACATTTTCATAATGTGATTGAACCTCTTACATACAATTTTAAACATAGTAAAAACAATACCTGATATAAGAAATGTATATGAAAAATTCCGTTTGCAAAACAAAAGTATTCATCAGGTTCAGGCCTGTGAATATGACATCAACAAGAGTATGACCTGAGTGTAATGAATTCCTCTCTAGAATACACTTCCCCTACCAAGTATCCTCAATGGTACCCTGTCCTACAGTAATACATCTTTTTCATCCATGTTATTATCTTCACAACTTTTCCCTCTCATTGATTGTCTACATGCAAATGAACTACCAATATAGCACAAGATGGAAGACACCATTTCACTTGAAGGAGCTTTTGATTTTCAGCAAACTATATTTCCCAGTTCATGTTGGTCAGTCTTATCAATGACTACCTTAGTTGAGTAATGCCCCAGCTTTGGGCCCTAATTCTGACATAAAATGTTCCTTGAACTACTCTGTGGTCTTAGCAAAATGATATAGGCAATTTCATTTTCTTTTCAATTTTTATAGCCATCTTCTGTAGACTTTATCCTTAGTAATGTTCTGTGGTCTTAGCCTTAGTGCAATATGGATATCTTTTATGTATTTTGCTCTTTAGTTTGATCCTGTTTCTTGCTTCAGGATCATCAGCTCATATGGTGGTTACAACTGACACGTCTGAGTGTTTTAAGTGCTAATATTGACAAAAGGAACCAGTTAGCCTTACTACGCTATAGATTCCATAGGCCATTCTCCAGTAATCCTCTTGTATTTAGGGACTCATCCTGCAAGGAGATGAGCACCTCCTGAGAACTGCTGAGTGCCCTGATCTTCCTTTGGCCCCGCAAACAAGGGGGAGACTATTTCCTGGTCCACTGCCTCCCAAAACTTCAGCTGGCACTTCCCTTATTGGCTTGGATAAGTAACATTTTGTACAGCAGATTAAATTTTAGACCTTATATTTTGACAAATCCATTAACTTCTATAGCATAAACCAAAATGTTAAGGACAAAAAATGACTGTAATAACTTTCTTATAAATTCCAGTTATTTCAAAGGATTGCATGGAATTCTTTCATAGTCTATAATGTGTAAAATGTAGAAGGGTCCAAGTGATGTAGGAATCTGGAAAAAATGCTTTTATAGATAGCATTCAGTTTTAAGTTACACCTCTACCCCGATATAATGTGACCTGATATAACGCGGTAAAGCGGTGCTCTGGGGGGGCGGGGCTGCACACTCCGGCGTATCAAAGCAAGTTCAATATAAGGTGATTTCACCTATAATGCGGTAAGATTTTTTGGCTCCTGAGGACAGCGTTATATCGGGGTAGAGGTGTACATATATATTTTGGTCCGCATGCCTTTCTTTTGAGAGACACTGTAAGAAAGAAGTCTGATCTGTGTTTCTTGTAAGACTTGATGGAACAGGTTATTGATATTAAATAAATAAACAGGATTGAACTGGCTAGTGGCTTTCACTGTGCTTGATCCTACAAGGTGCTGATTGCCCACAACTCCCATTGACTTCTTATTGTGAACTCCATAAATGTAGCCACATCCGGATGCCGGTATTCTAACCTCAGAACAATAGTCTCTCAGTGACTAGTGTTGTTGGAGAGGCTGGCTGCTGAATTCTGAACTAACTGAAGCTTTACAGTTTCATGGTTTACCATGGTTAGGAGATGGGATGCAGTGTTCGGCCCAATCCAGTAGCAATACAAGGAGAACCTCATGGTCACAGACAGATTTATGATTGTAACTTGGTGCCCTTGTAGCCAAGATGGAGTCTACTCTACAGGCAGCTCTGGCCAAGAAAAGGCACATGCAAAAACACAGCAGGGCAAGTTACTTACACCCACAGGCACCTGTTCCAAACCACCAGAGTGAACATACACACACTGTAAGAGTACAAAGAAGATAGGAAACGGAAATATTTATAATACAATGGGGAAGTTAGGGGGTGGTAAAACAGGGTTACATTCAACACAAAGCCCCACAGGCCCAGTGGTACCACAGTCCGAAAGGGCAGTTACTGAGCAATGCACCTGCATTCACAGTTCAGGAGTCCTGGGCAAAGTTCCGGTCCAGTGGTGCATCTTGGTTGTTCCTGGTCTACGGCACCAGTAAACCTTCCCCCCAAAACTCCTCTGGTGCCTCTTCTGCCACTCTCTGCAAAGCCACACAGAGCAACAACCTCCCCACTTAGTAACAACCTTCCTCCTTATTTCCAAAGCAATGTCTCAAGCCCCAGTATTCACCCCTTCATACAGCTCTGGGCAGCAGTGATAATGGGTCCGGCTCTGGGTTGTCCTTCTCACGAGATTCCTCTATGGCAGAGTGCTCATACTGATCCTGTCCTGGGGTGTCCCTGGTCAGCCGCTCTCTCCCTCCCAGGCTTCGGGTAGGCTCTCTGCTGCTTCACTCTGTGAGGGCCTGCTTGTTGTAGACCTTCTGTCTGGAGCTCCGGACACACACAAACCCTGTTGCTCTCCCTCTCTCCAGGCTTTTCCCATCCCCAAACAGCATTTCCTCTTGGCCCATGCTCTCTAAACCCCAAAGGGGTTACATGATATATAATAAAAAGAATGAGTACTTGTGGCACCTTGGAGACTAACAAGTTTATTTGGGCATAAGCTTTTGTAGGCTAAAACCCACTTCATCGGATGTATGCAGTGGAAAATACAGTTGGAAGATATATATACACACACACAGAGAACATGAAAAAATGGGTGTTGCCATACCAACTCTAACTAGACTAATCCAATGAAGTGGGTTTTAGCCCACGAAAGCTTATGCCCAAATAAATTTATTAGTCTCTAAAGTGCCACGAGTACTCCTCATTCTTTTTGCTGATACAGACTAACACGGCTACCACTCTGAAACGTGATATATAATGCACATTTCCAGATGTTTTGAAATAATTTAATGTAGTTAAATAATACCAATTTTAAAAGTGTGATTGAAGAAACACATGTTTAGATAGAGATGATGTTCTAATAATCAGATGCCTTCTGGAGTTCCTCTGTGAACTCTTCCTAGTCAGGGAATCTAATAGCAATAATTCACTCAGGGTAAAAGTCATTGCTATGTAGATGGCCTATGAATCACTTAAGCATTACTTAAGACCTACTTAAGACTTTTAAGGGCTTAATCAGTGCATAGGGACATGTACAGACCCTGTAGTTGGTTCATTTTCATCCTAACTACAGAAAAAAGCTATCAGCTCTATGTTTATAAAGATTTTTTTCCTAAATGTCCTCTCGCTCTTCAGTTTTAAGATGACACAAGCTGTTTTTTTTTTTCATTTGTGAGTTTCATAGCTGAGTTTTTGTTCCACAATAATTATTGCTTGTCCTTGTACATAGTTTGCAACTTAACATGACAATCTTCTAGCATTTTGGTTTACATGCTGTCTCCCTGTGACCGGGTTGGGACTCACCACCCAGCGCCTCCCACTGGTTGTTCCGGGAATTAGCTCAGTCCATGGGGAGCACCCTCTGCTGGTGGTGTCCCGTCGTCATCTGTTCCTCACTGGTGTCTGGACCCATGTTGCTCCCCGCTCAGCAGCATCCTCTTTAGGCCACTGCCCTCTGGCAGTGCCCCCTAGTCCATCCTCACCCCCTTCCAGGGAGGGGAGGGTGTTCAGCAGTACTTGCATTAGCCTCAGTTGCCAATCACAACCTCCAAAGTCTAGCCCTTTGTCGCAAGGGCCGGTTGCAGTTTGTCTCAGCCACCCTACTGCATGGCCAGGTGCAGTACAAGGGGGAAGTGGGGGACCCAGGCCCGCCCACTACTCTGGGTCCCAACCCAGGAACCCTCTAGTGGCAGCGTCCCTGCCCTCCTTCTCTCCCCTTGTCCAACTGTCCCTGGGCCACTTCCCCTCTGGCCCCTCACACCCTCTAGGCCCTTTCTCTCAGGGCCCTCAGTCTGGCAGGTTTTGGGCCCGAGCCCTACTGTGATTCCCCTGAGCCTGCCCAGCACTGCTCTGTCCAAGGTGCTGGTCTCCTGCTCTGGAGACAGACCTTCCCCCATGAAGGTCTGGGATAGACTCCCTGCTCCCTTCCTGGGCAGCCTTTATATAGGGCCAAGCCGAGCCCTGATTGGCTGTCTTGAATGTTGGCTCTGATTGGCCCCCAGTAAGCCCTTTTTTCATTGACTGCTGGCCCGCGCAGCCGCTCTAGCCCCCTCTCACATTGGGGTGGGGCACTCGCCCCCGCCACACTGCCAATAAGGTTTGATTATTTAATATATTTAATAATTATCTTCATATATTCTTTCTTAGAGTCTGGGAGGAAGAACAGCTGGGATCCGTGTAGTTTAAAATTTTGCTGCCAGGATAATTTCCTTAAAGGCAATTATAAACATAAAATCAGTATTCTTCCCACACATACAGAAAAGCCTTAATTTTGTGGAAAGGAGAAGCTTGCCAGGTGAGGGGAAAATATAAGAGCCTCTATGGATTTAGATTAGCTCAGCAGCTGGTGCTACTTAAAAATTAAACTAAGTGTCTATCCTTTTCTGTTGTGAAAATTCAGCCATTATGTTGGGCCTTCGGGAGCAGAGACCAATGGGCAATTTGAGGGATCTTAGGCTACATCTACACTACACGCCACTTTTGGCAGCATGTAGAGTACATACCTGCAAGGCCCCCCTAGCATGAATATAATTAGGAGTGTTGCCGGTGAGGCATGGCTTAGGTGAGTACAGTAAAGACATTCCTGAGGGGTGTGAGTATGTATGCAAACACATATCCTATATGCTGTCTACTTACCCATGCTTCCTATCTATACTGCTATTTTTAGACATGTGGTGTCTCGCTGCCTCCCCACTGCTGGAGCCTTTCCCCACTGCAGGAAAAGACTCCCCAGTGAGGAACAATTGAGGCAGTGGGAAGACACCAGGGAAAGGCTTCGGCAGCTCCCCGCTGCTGGACCCCTACTTTGCCATAGGGCAAGATGCCAGTAGCTAAATAGCAGCAAGAAAAGGCTCTGCCAGCTCCTGGCTGTCAGAGCTGACTCCAGGAAAGGCTCCTTCAGCTTGACCTTTCCCAGCAGCCTCCTCCCTGCTAACGTCTTTTCTTGACTCAATGAAAGGCTCTGGCAACAGGGAGATGCTGGAACTTTTCCTCACTGTCTCCCCTCCGCCAGAACCTTTCACTGACACATGTAGCTACAACACTGCAGTGTGGACACAGCCTGCTTTTCCTTATGGCGTGTAGCTAGATAGACACTATCTGCTGCCAAAAGTGGTATGTAGTGTAAATGTAGCCTCAATGTGAGGAATCTCCAAAATGAGATCTTCATGGAAATTTCCTCCATGCTGGCCTGTTATACCAGCTATGCTGAAATTTGTCACCAGCCAAATCATACTGCAACAGCTGGAAATAGTTTTCTGCAAAACTTTGATTTCTCCCCCAGCCCATTGCTTTCAATCAGATATGGGTCTCAAATTTAATCCAGACTACCTCAATAGATTATTAAGTGGCCTCAAAGTAAAGATTCATTTTGATAACACAAAGAGGTGGACTTTATTAAGCAATAAATCCTAGTTGTTGCTGATAAACATATGTAGATTATATTTCAATGCCTGTATCTTTATTATCCAAACAATGTGGTTTTTTTCAAATTTAGTACACAAACTTGTGTGCCAAGTTAGAGTCAAAGTTCACCCATTTTTTAGTTGGCTGAATGGTCAGAATTATTTTTAACAGCACTCAGAAAGAGTCAATGATATTGTGTTTAAGATTTATGGAAAAACTGACAGTCCAGCTAAGATGAAGCATGAAAAATGTTACCCCCACCCCGCAAAGTGAATATTTTGCAGATCTGAATGCAAGGACGTAGGGTGCTAATGAAAACTATTTTGCGACCTTAACTGTAGAAGGCATTAAGACTGATATAAGAGTGCCATTTTAGGAATTATCTTAACTATTGAGCAGAACTTTACTGCCATGAAACATTAATTAAGTCAACTGATATTTTCTTCCTCTCTGGTTCTTAAAGTTGTCAATTATACAATTATTTCAACTAGTAATATGTATGAAGTCTCTACTCTGGTCCCAAAAGAGAATGGCCAGTGACTGACACATCCTTTGTTTAAATGGTTTAATGTATTGATTATTCTCCTTATTTTACAACATAACATCATATGAAGTAAATCCCCAAACTATTTGACTTTGATTGTTCTACATTTAAAAATTGCAAATGTTTCTCACCTTTTATTAAAGGTAAGCCTGGTAAGAGTTGAACTATCCAGGCTCAATTTCTTTAAATTTTCAGAGCATGTGGCTTCTCTCTAATTCTCTCAGCAGGAGATATGACAGGAGAAAAGAATAAATAGGCATGTGTTTGTCTTTCATTATCTGATACTGGTATGAGAGTCAAATCTCTCAAGCCAAAGAGCAACCTACTGCTCCAAACATAAGAGACATGGGGGGGGCAGTGGTTAATCCCCCATAAGAATTGTTTAGAATCACCTGCCTAGCAAGGTTGCTGAACCAAAGACATTAAGTCATTTTAAAAGCAGCTCATATCAATACCGTCCCAAGAAAATATTGTATAAAAAGACACAACCCTCGATAATCTGAATGGCGTTTTACCTTTTTCCACTATGTTTTACATTCTTAATATGCTAGACCAATTGTTAACATATGATGTGCCCTGAAAGCTGGAAAGGAATACATAACATAATAATGAAGAACATAAAGTGTATCCAAGAGTTAAGAGCTAAGAGTTTTCTGTTTGTTTGAGACAGCTAAGAATTTTCTCTCTGTGGAGCTGAGCAAATAATGTGCAAGAAATATTTTTTGATGAATTTGCCTTCTTTTTCTGTTCACAGAATGCCTGTGAGCAAATGTAATTTTATTGTAAGTATACATTATTTGAACATAGTCAACTAAATAGGTTTTGAATATCATTTACAGCATTGTTTGCTAATGAATATTTGAAATCTGAGATTTGTTACTTAACTATATTTGGTCACATAAGGTTAATGGTATTGTCTCTGTTCCCTGGTTAGATAAGCATAATTCTTATAATCAGGTTTTTATTGTAAATACTCCTGGAAGGTAAATTTAATACTCAGTTTCCAAGAGTATTTTAAGTATGTGATCTTAAAAATTGAACACGCAAAAGTTCTTTGAAATCAAACACAAAAGGGTAGCTAACATGGCCAAAGAAATTTGTATTTACATTCAAATAAATTCTTGTGAAAAAATATTTCCTTTATTCACCCCACTCAGGAGGTTGGACGGTGGGGAGGGTGGGTATTCCCACATCCATGACAATCGCCAGATGTTTTTAGGTATTTTATTTTTTTATTGTTCCACTTGACACAGTCATCCTTTTCTACATACAACAAAGTATTCACATATATTCCTCACATGTCCAAGGTAGACGAGAACATTTCCCAGGATCTGCGTTGAAATAAATGAACTTGTTTCAGCAAATACCAAACATTCATGACTGACAAATAGGGATAAAGATTCTAGCTAGAGCAGAAAATTAATGTTTCCTCTAAACAGCTCAATGTCATAAATGTACTTTGTTACCCAGCAGCACAGTTACAAACATGGGGGGCTGCCCCTGCAAAGGAGACTATGCAGGTCTAACCCTGTACACTCACAGGACCGCCATTTAATCATTGGGACTCCATGTGGGTGCAGGTTTCTGCCCTGATGCAACAAGTTACAGAATCCAGTCCCCAGATCTCTATGATGTGGATTTTCTATGGAATTTGGAACAAGTCTTTGTTACATTACATGAAAACTTCAGAACTTAATTTTATGTAATTCCTCTAGCAATCTGGGTAACACAGGGAATATAAAATCAATATTACTTTGTTCTAATTTCCTTACTGGTGAAATCAATGCTGGGTTTTAATTAGATAAACTTTTTTTTTTTTTAAACTTCCTAGTTTCGTTTTGGGGATGACAGCAAAGAGCTGAAACAGTCTCGCATTTAAAAAAAAAAACACTGTATATTTGTTAGCAGTAGACTGAAAAAAAAAACTTGTTTATCAAGTAAAAATAGAATGCAAGGCCAAAGGTGAGAAACAAATTCATACTTTACAACAGCATCAAAGTCTGAGATATTATCAGGTAATATAATCTAGGTGTTCTTAAAGTTCATCACAGGCTTAAAACTTCCTTTTCAAAACTACAAGTTACAATTCAGCAATGCATTTAAGCTTATATTTAGTTTTTAAATGTATCTTTAAGTAGATACAGTGCAGTGCATAGTTTTGAAAAGACTTTTATTTTAGGATTAATGCTATTTTTTCTGTTATTCTTCATGACTGAAAGCGTCTCTTAAAGCAGAAGCTGAAAAAAAAGTGTCCTTCTGAGAAACTCATGAAGAGTTGTCTTGATTCAAAATGACAGCACCATCTGTTGTTCTCAATAAGACTGAGGCCACAGGCTGTCCCCAATTAAGACAGTGGCAATTTTGGCCCAATCTTCTTTTGTTCTCAAAGGTCTGAAGCCACAGGCTGCCATTAGCAAAGGTTGGCAGTCTGTAGCCTCAGTAGCTGCGCTGTAGTGACACCATGCGGAAAAAAAGTACGAAATAATGTTTTTACAAATCAGTTTAATATGTCTTCATTCAAAATGACAGCACCTTTTGTAGTTCTCAATCAGACTGAGGCACAGATTGCCCCCAATTAAGATGGGTCTTCTCAAAATGGTCACTGTCTCTATTTGTTCTTAATGCGACTGAAGTCACATGCTGACCTTAGCAAAGATTGGCAGCCTGTGGCCACAGTAGCTACCCTGTAGTGACACCATGAGGAAAAAAGTATGAAATAATATAATGTTTTTACAAGCCAATTTAATATATCCTAGGATCCCAAATACTACATATGTTTTGCATAGCATCTCTACAGGACAGAGTTAAGGTTGGTTGGGTGATTTCACTATGAATTTCTATGACTTAGCATGTCTTAATTTCTTTTAAGGTTAGCTTTCAGTTCATAATTCTTGGTTTAGGCATATTTTTAACACTGCTGTATTTTTTTTACCCCCGAAATAATATATTCTCTTAACTTAAACTCCATCTTAATGTTGGTTCTGACTGGGAATATTAAGTACTATTTAATGAATTTTAGCTGTTTTTCATGTGCTTTAGCAGCTGTGAATAAGGCAGAGAACCACTGCTATCTAACTATCTACAACATGCTTCCCAAACCACCATAGGTCTATGGATCACAAGATGGGAACTTCTGATGTAGGCAGCTGGATAATTACCTTGTGCAAGAAAGTTAATCCTATAAAGAATACTTATTAAGGATTCATTCACACTGGTATCAATTAAACCTCATGCTACCTACCACTGAATGGTAAAATTACAACATATTGTAAAGAGATAAAAACTCATGAGTAGGGAGAACAAGTTAAGTGATTCAAGGTACATTGTAGCATAATTAGGAGTAATGATACGCAATTGAGCATAGGAAAAAAATAAACGTAAGGACTATTTATTTGAACAGTATTCTCCTGAAGGAAGAAGAGGAAGCCCCATACCAAACGTAATTTAAATGTAGATGGACAAAACACTCCTACATACAACATAGGGAATAATCCTACACTGGCTGGGATATGGGCAAGATCCATCTATCTGATCTCTGCAACACACCTAATAGTTCTCTTCCATCTCTTATTTTTTGATAATGCAATACCAATGTGATAGTTTTGAAATACTTATTAGGCCTTCACCTGTAACAAGGCTTACAAAAACAGGAATGGGAGAGGAAAGTAATACTAATTTGCTGTCTGAATGTGGAATCCCCAGATAATCATCTAATGCTTTTGTATTACAAGTGAAAAAATGAAAAAAGCAGCATGTAATCCAGTTGAATTCCAAAAAATATTCCAGAAAGTTTGTCATGTGGTCTTGGTTGCTCTTTGTTGTGGGCAGGATTTTAAGGAGCAGCCTGGCAGTAATGATTTGAATAAAGAAAATAGTCGTTTTTTCAAAAATCTTGATTATCTTCACCTTACTATAGTACAACATAAAATGTGTTTAATAGTCACATGTCCTGTCTCTTGCACTATGGAAAAAAAATGTTTCTAAAAATGACCCAAGACGTTTGTGCTCTGCAGAGTTTCCATGTCAGCAGAAAAATGCTTGAGTCTTGGACATGATGTTGTTATCTATTATATTATAGCTAGCATTTTCAAACATCCAAACACTTCACTTTCAGGTGACCAAAGCTTCAGCTATTCTTTAGAAGATATGGAAGATGTTTGTTGCCAGTGCAGAAGGTTAAGCCAAACATATACACGTTCTCTAAAATGATATGTTTCTCTCTCCTAGCTTAAAGCCGCAAGAATTAGGTGTTGGCAACAACAACAAGAAAAAAACATATCAAGAATAAAGGGAGTGGATTTTAAATTCCTGTGGTGAGCTGTAGGAGAAACAAGTATTGACTAGATTCACAAAAATCACAGATTTAGTGTGGATTTATTATATTGAGAGAAGTCCCACTTGAAGTAAGATGAACACATATATATCAGCTGTCCAAGAAAGAGTGCTAAGAAGCTAAAATTTAGAAAGCTGCAGTATTGAGGTCTTTAAACCATGATTTGAGGACTTCAGTAACTCAGACATAGGTTAGGGGTTTGTTACAAGAGTGGGTGGGTGAGATTCTGTGGCCTGCGTTGTGCAGGAGGTCAGACTAGATGATCGTAATGGTCCCTTCTGACCTTAAAGTCTATGAGTCTATTATGGGAAAGTCTCATAAAACTGATGCCTGTTTTTTTTAATGTACCACACTTGTGGGTTGGTGTTGGTGGTCACTTGTTCTTTTGATCATGCGTAACTGTGTTGTAGAAGATGCCAGGGTGAAAGCTGGAGAGTTTGGCATTTGGAGAATTACAACTATTGTTTCCTTTTGTCAGAGATTCAGGAAGGCAACCAACATCAATTTGCAATTGAGCTCAGTGGAGTTAACAGGGATAAGTTGCCTAAGTGTATCAACATGCCATTAGATAGCAAAAGGATTCTGTGGGAAGTATGCTGTTAGAGTCACAGTGAAAGGGATATTTCACACATTAGTTAGGAGGCTAAGTACCAAATACATTTGTCACCCATTACTAAAATTAGAGTTTACAGAAACAAATATTAGGTAGGTTGACAAAAATGTTTTTGTTATTTTTTGCTTTTCAATACAAATATCACAATACAAAAAGATAAATAAAAACACTATAAACTTATAATTACCATCAGTAGCATGCAACATAGTATTAATTTATATATGCAAAAAACATTTTAACTTCCTTAATATTAAACTATATAATTTAATAAATCAATACTTGACAACTAAATGGGGAGGTTGGGGGGGGGGTGGAGGGGAGGAACAAGACTAACAAGATAGCCTGGGAAAATATGCAAGTAAAGGAAAAAGAAGAGGGAGGGAAGAACCCAGAGGGGGGATGGATGGGAAGGAGGCCAAAATTATTAACAGTTGTTTTTCATGACATCAATTCAGTATAGTGACCCCATTATTTGTCACCTAAAAGTGCTTAACATGCCTTAATGGATGTCATAATCTTGGCAAGCAAGAGAACTCATAATTATTAATAACTAATAACTTATTTGACAAAGATGATAGCACATGAAAATAAGTAATAAAAACATGCTATTTCAGTTACAGTGTCTTCTGTTGTGTTTCTCTTGTGGGGAACTTCCAACAGAGATGACTTTTCTGTAAGAGTGAGACCCTGCCTTATAGGGCATACTTTTCTCTAGGCAAACAAGAACAGAAGTTTATTATTCCCCGAATCAATAGGTAGATCCCGTCTAGATAGATAATCCAGACATCTTATTCATAGCTAAATGAATTTTGTTTAAAGGTAGTTGAATTCAAATTGGTTTACTATAGATTAACAAAAGCATTTACAACAGTAAGTGATTTTACTAGTACTATTTAAATTCAGTCACTTAACTGAGTGAGTGAATGCATATTCAGTGAGAAGTTAAAATCTCAGGGCCAGATCAACCTTTGTGCACCCCTAGTCATCATGCCACTGGTTTGATCCTTCACAGCAGCTTCAAGCAGCCTCAAGACTGCTCTAAAAGTTGCACCAGCTGCAACAGCTCTCAAAGGGCCACCTGCAGCTGAAGTGTAGTATCACTTAATTCAGCACAATGCATATGGCTAACCAGTAAATGAGCCTTAGCAGAGGCTAGTGTCTGGCCCTCAGCATTTTTTTAACTCAACTACTTATTTAAGGAATGGTTTGAGACAGGCAGATTAATGAAAAATAAGACTCTTACATTCATATTATATCCCATTCTTTTACTGTAGGCCCTAATCTCTAACCCACTGAAATAAATGGGAATCTTTCCATTGACTTCAGTGGGTTTGGGATTGAGCCCTTAGTCAGCATGTCTGCTTCCCAGGAATAAACTATATAGTATTTAACAGGAACAGCTGTCAATAAACCTTAATCTATAATTTCAATATCTAATTAAATAAATGTCTGTTCTCTCCTATTAGAGGTTGGGTTGGATGTGAATATCTGTGCTTAGCACTTTTCCATTGGCTCATAACTTTATGGGCAGGTATCAGTCAGATCTTCAGGTCCAGCATATGCAGAGTAGTAAAATTCTTGAAAGGCACGTCTCACCTGGTGTTCAGGCAGAGATGGCCCTTACAATCTCTTTGAAGTTTACTTTTAACACTTTTTCTTTTATTCAGTCCATTTTCCGAATATCTCTTCAGTTCCACAAATACTGAATCATACTTAGAGAGCTCTTTCAAGTGTTTTGACTTTTTAAATATAGCACTTTTATATTATTGCAATAATTTTCTGAAATGTATAGCTAAAACTCTGTGACCAGTGTCTATTCTTTTTATCAGGGTGTATTAGCAAGGGCACAAGTGTCAAGATTGTGGTCCACGTATATTTTAACAATAAGCAAATTTCAAAACAATCCTCATCCTGACTTTATCATTTTTATTTTTGAGATAAAACAAGATAAGTTAATGTGAGTTAACATAACCCATAAGCATAACATATAAGAATGCATGGCAGTGTTTCTCTTTTGAAACTCGTAAAGGTGAGGTTCTATGTGGATATCATAGTAACACCCTAAATAATATGCATTGCAACTGAATCACTACTTTATGGTTAAGTATTAATTTTACCACAGTGTTGATTGTTTCACTTTATTCCATTTATATTGTTTTATCCTGCTACATAGCTTGTGTTTCCCTTGAGAACCTCCTGATTCATGGTCATTTATTTTCTGTTATCCCCAATGATCCATTTTTTAAGTGTTCACAGAGTTCATCACACTCATCCATCCTTATCACATTACTATCTGTGTATTATTATTATTTGCTTGTTCTACACTAGTACCTAGAAACGATAATTGGGATTAGTCCCCTTGGTGCTATCCGCTCTACAAACACATAGTAAAATCTTCTGTTTCACATCAAGTCCATTTATTTATTTATATGCTGTATTAATTTTACTGTGCATTTCCTCTGCAGCTTCAACTTTTGTAGTATCATCATTTTATGTCTTCATTGAAGGAGTCCTTTCTGCCAGAAGTGTGGGTCTAATCTAAATTCAGATTAAATTCTCCTTTTCCCTGAAATAGTCTTTTTTAATAAAGTCCTTTCTTTACTTTTTGGTGGTACTATCTACATCTTTTAACAACCTCAGGTTACTCTGGTGCTGCTATAATGTTTTCAGTGTGACATATAAGGTCATATGGAGACAATCTCATTCTTTATTTTGAGACTCCATTTTCTTTTTCTTTTTTTGTATTTCTCTTTCTTCATGTAAAATAATTTGCATAATCCTTAAACTCTGTTGTAAATTCTACCAGCTCATCACACTCTTCCCTTGTAGTGACTATTTCAAGGTGACCGAGCTCCCTCTCTCTTCTTCTTTATTTAAATCTTTTCTTAGAATTCATGTATCCAACATCATTAAAATGGAATCTTTAGCTTTGCAGATTAGTCATAATGGATATCCTCTACTTCCTTTACTGGAGAGCCCTCTTTTGGTTCACAAAAATGAATGATCCTTCGTCATTGCCTTTTTTTATGATTATCCTCTAGAGATTTATAACATACATATTTCCTAATATTTGTTAACAGAGAAATCAACTTCTGTTTCTGTGTGTATACATCTGAACATATTTATACATAATTTACATATACACATATATATATATATTCACATAAAAAGCTTTGTTTTGTGAGTCTATGACCCTGGCATTAAGCAGTGTAAACTTCCTCACACTTCCTTTTTTCACTTGCCCACAAACCTGATTTTGAATAGATAAGAGGATAGTGCACTCGCCCTTGTTACTCAGCCCTTCTGCTCAGAAATTGTGATTTTGTGTGTGAGAGAGTGTGTGTGTGTGTGAGTGAGGTAGACATTTTTCTTCTGGGAATTTGGCAAAGACCACAAAATCATTTCACATACCACCCATCTGGTGTCAGCTGGTAATGACTGCCACTGTCATCCCCAGAAAGGTTAGAACTGGTGCCCTAGAAATGAACGCCCCCCCCCATTCTATTGCCAATCACCTCTTCAAAGATATTTTTTAAAATACTTGGTGAAATAACTCACAGTCAAGGGGAGTGGGGAGAAGATGCTTTAAGCCATCCTTGTGCACTCCTTACACTGGGATGCTTTGAGGGATGGACTGGGCAAAATGTAGGACATGTCTATGTGACACAGCAATGCACCTTAGAGGTGTGGAAATTCTAAAGCTCACCAATGAGTTGTGCACTTGTTGCCTGGTGTGGACCCTGCTGGTGCAAACTTAAAGTCCCGTAGTGCATGTTAATGAGCACTATGTTAACACATGCTAGGGAGCTTTTTGTTCACAGAGCAGGATCTACATGTGCCAGTTAATGCGCAATGTGTCACACCCTCTAGTGTGCATTGCCATGCTTTGTAGCCAAGACCTTAGGCAGCCCCAAGAGTTCTGTCTACAGGTTGCAGCACTGTCCTGAATCTCCGTAGCACTGTGGGCTGCAGCCTTGCCTCCAACTTGCCTCTCCCCCAACATAGCCCTGCCCCCTCAGCCCTATCCTCTGCATACCCCCTATGACAGGGATTAGGAGAGGGTCCTCTGAAATAGCCTTATGGATGTCTTCCGCAGTATCTATGCTGAAGGAATCCTCCCCTGGGTGGGACTGGGGCTCTTAAGGCCACTTTACACTGTTCAACAGAAACTCAATGGTTTCTTGTTTTATTGTCGCTCAGTGATGACTAATATAGGTAGGTTTGGAAGGATAGTATTTTTATTGGTAAATGTCAATGAACATTCTCTCTCACACACACACACCCTGATGAAAGAATATTTCCAACAATGTTAATTGAAATTTACAGATGGGTAAAGTAAGAAAAATGCTGTTTGATAACTTATTAGAGTTTGATTTAAGCATATTTACTCTGCATATTGTGACATGCGATGTTAACAGTTTGTGGTTTAACTTATATAGAACTTTAACTGTTTAAATCTCAACAGTTACTGTCACTAAATAATTATTGTCTAACTCTCTCCATTGTTTGATCCCACCATATTTTCCTGCAACTGTGAAAGTTTAAATAGACAAAAATCAAAAACAATGCTTCAAACCCATAATTATGTGCTACTGTGAAAATTAAAATTGATAAAAATCAAATATTCAAAATTATAAGAAAATCAAATAAAGTAAATTGAATTCTGCCAAGCCTAAATATACGTCTGCTAGTATAACAGTACTGGATGTATTTCTCAATGCATCCATGAACTCAGTAATAATTTAAAACTCCCAGCTCCATATCAACAGGCATTGGTATAGAATATCAGGGTTGGAAGGGACCTCAGGAGGTCATCTAGTCCAACACCCTGCTCAAAGCAAGACCAATCCCCAGACAGATTTTTGCCCCAAATCCCTAAATGGCCCCTAAAGAATTGAACTCACAACCCTGGGTTTAGCAAGCCAATGCGCAAGCCACTGAGCTATCTCTCCCGTCATAATTGTAGCTTCTCTGGTCTCATTCTTTTCGATGGGCATTTATTTCTTTTTACATTATGTCTAGACAATGGGGTACATGAATACTCACTTCAGATATAAACAGATTTTTTTTCAGTGCCATAAAGTTTTGAGTGGTAAACATTCTTGCAACTGCAAGAGTTGGGAAGGAAGAGAACAACTCCAGGCTTTTTACATTGTTCTCCTTTTACCCTGGAGTAGTTACATTTGTTTCCTTCACCAGATTAGGTGGAAATGAACCTAGAGAGTTATACATTTACTAAGGTTGCAAAATACACATGCTACACTGGCTGTGGCCTATAAACCTTATATTGAAAGACATGTTTCAAAGTATAAGAACTGGGACTTTTCTGTTAACATAGATTTTTACCCCACTGTAAGGAGACTGTTCTGTCATTCTTGCCTACGAAACAGTGATCTGTTCTTTGAAGAACTCATGTTCCATAGTCAAGGTATGTGCAGTGTGTTGATAAGTTGATATTTTTGTGTGGATAATATAAACCAGTGATTCACACCACAGTGTATTTTTCCAAATGTTTGCTAACAAGAGGTATTGTGCTCCAATTACTTAATTATCTCTTGAACAGGTATTTTATATTTTAATGACCATCAGAATCTGCTTGTACAAATACTAAATGTCACTTAGAATTCTGACTGGTGCTCTTTATGGTCAGAAATGTATATGGTTTGCAGTTTAGCATGGTCAGTATTCTGAGGTAATTGTGTTCTCTGATTAGCAGTTACGATGGGTGTTGAGTATTCTGAAAATCTGTTTTTAGCTTGATTAGAAATATTTTCCTAATATTTTTTTCCCAGAACATTATCAGCTGTATGTTCCTGAATCAGCCCAAGTTGGATCAGCAGTAGGCAAAATCAAGGCAAATGATGCAGATGCTGGCTCTAATGCAGACATGAAATACACGATTATAAATGGTGATGGCTCTGGAGTGTTTTCCATATCCACTGACAAAGAGACACGGGAAGGAATTATTTCCCTGAAGAAGGTAAGCAATTGGCTTTGAAAGTGCTTCTGTGAATATAATTAAAATGTTAGTGAAGTCTGCACAAGACAAGCAGAGGTCAATATGGAAATGTTTGTTTTAATTTGTAAACTTAATAGAGCACATATTGAACCAATGCTAATATAATGTCTCCATCAAAAACTTTAATTTGGTGTGGAAAGTGCAGAAAGAGAAGGAGATGGGAAGCAATCTGAAGGTAACAATTAATTAACTTTTCTGTGCTTCTAGAATCACCAGAATTCAATATTCAGTAATATCCAAATAGACTGAATTAGATTAAACCATGTAGGATTTTTTTAAAGGTCCCTCCCCCTGTGAGTGGCTGTTCCTTTTATATTGTTCATGACACATTTTAGATTAAACAAACTAAGCACAGACAGCCAGCAACAGTATAGTTGTCCCCAAATAGCTTGAATCCTGACCTAGAAGGTTCATCTATGGCATTGAGAAATTCAGTTTAGTTTTCATGCCCTTTCAGTCCTTGACCTCTCTGCTGAGACTACCAGAAAGGTGCCAATTATTGAGGTGGTTTGTATAACATACACACCTACACCTTTGCAAATAGGCTAAAATCACTAAATAGTTATCAGGTGGTTATAACTTATATGAATTATCTATGTTATCCAGGTTCTAGCCAAACTGCTGGCCCTTAGACAAAAGGCTTTGTGCCATATATGGTGATGTTTAACTGAATTCTACACAAAAGGGTTTATGCCACCGAGTTCGTCTCATATCTGTATTAAGTAGGTCCCCTGAACTGAGTTCCTAGTGAATTCCCCACAAAATACTTAGAACCCCTATAGGATGTGACTGGATTTTTGTTTAGTTTTACATGAAGAAAATGGGAATTAACTATAAGCTGTTATAATTAATTAATTAATTTTCAAAACATTGCCTATGGTAGGAAATCATTTTTAGATTAAAGTCTCTGTTTGGATTAACAGGCAATTCGTTTTTTCTGATGTGGAGCTGTTGTTTACCTGTGTAGGCATGGATTATACTACACAAACAAACAATGGAAGACTGCACTAAAATTCATATTTTACTAATATATTTGCTCACTTTCAATGAAGGCAGGAGGAATGAAAAACGATCTCTGGAAAATATGAAGAAGGGGAGATGTTGGGAGGGAAGCTCCAGATGTGAAATCAAACAAAACTTTTTGAAAGAAAATATACTCCCCCCAATCTCTCTTTTCACATTTATTGAAATATAACCAAACCCCCAAAATTAGAGTCAAAGTCAGAACAAATTGCAGATTTAAAAACAAAAACAACAACAACAACAAAAACGCCCCACCCCGGACTTTTTGTCCTTAAAACTAGAAGATCAATCCAGTATTATAGGGCCTCATCTCACCCTCCATTTCCCACCAAGCTCAGATGTTTTTATTCACATTGCCACTGACTGAATAACCGCACAAATAGTGTGAACAAGTGTTTCAGGTTTGTCATTCTGTGCCTGCCCCAGACAGCTGAACAGTGGCTCTGCAGAGGTAGTATAAAACCATTGTATGAACTACAACCAGAGTTTTGGAGAAAATACGCAGCAAATGTCTGTCTTTTACTTATTGGAACAGATGCTGAGTCCTCTGGTGTCTGAAAAAGATCCAAAAGTCAATTGTCCATAAGTCTGGCCATGCAACAATGGAACTCTCAGTTTTGAAGCCAGAAAATCCCAAATGCAGATGTGAAGGGAACAGAATAATAAAAACTGCTCCACTATCTCCTCAGACCCAGAGCAGGCTTCCTGAGGTTCGCCTTCATCTGCTATGTGCTTCCCTCATAGGTTACTTCTAACATGTAATTTACTACGAAATACCTGCCACTGTATGTCCCTGTACTTGACGGGAACTCTGTTATTTTGAAGGTTCTATAATGACCTTACTGAGGCAATCTTCTGGGCAATTCAATACTGCTAAATGGCATTCTGAGAAATATTTCATAAGTACACTCTGGTTTAGAATGCTGTTTCCTGAATTTGCCAATGGGAAATACATTTTAAAGTAAGTACGTTAGAGGGAGGCTGCTTGACTGTTCTAGGGAAAAAAATACCCTTTATAGGGACTGAATCCCCTTTTCCCCACCAGTTACTCCTTTTCGTCCTCTGTGACATATCCAGTAATATTGGGAAATGACTGACCATTCCATACCCTCAGCCATGCAAAGCCTATGAAAATTAAAAATAAAAAGAATACCATCAAGAAAGCTTCAGGACATACCAACCCAAACCTCATTCTTTAACTGGCAGGTAGACTATGCTTCTCTCCATTAGGTTACATTATTGCTCCAGAGCATCTGAAAAAATGACCCCGTTTTCCAGGGGCAGGATACCCATATGCTACATAAATGCAAAGGAGTAATAGGAATGTTTATAGTTAATATCATCCTTTCTGCCAACATCAGCGTCCATCTCTTCCACTGGAGAGATCACCTTAACCTGGCACCTCATTACCTTAACCTGCTTCTCCCTGTTCTACTCAGCAACTGAATCACTGCCAAAGATAAGTCCCTAAATATCTGTAACTCTGGGAGGGCTCATCACAATTTGCGACTTCTCCGAAAGAGCAAAAGCATACCACAAAATCCCCACCCAGAAAAACTCTTCTTCATGTTAATTTCTGCTCTGGCTGCAGCTGAATAATTATGTAAAGTGAAAAAAAAGAAAAAGTCCCCATCTTCTGTACTGCCAACCAGCACTGTGACATCATTCACGTGGATGAACATTTTCATTGACAGAATGAAATTCCTCTCGCTCTTAATCCATGAATTTATGCCCTGAAATCCCATTACCATACACTGCCCACAGTAAAGTGTCCAAAGAAAAATAATACAAAAGTGGACTCAAGGGACAACTTTGTCTTACCTCAAAATATAGCCTCTCCCTTCCACCCTTTTACTAAAGGGATGCATAATACATGAACTGCAGCCAGTTAATAAACAGTAAGGGAATACCACTATGAGACCAGACCAACCATATATAACGCAAATTCATTCTTGTAAAAAGTTTTGGTCCGATCCAAAGACAAAACATAACTCTCCCATTTCCCCCATCACCCAATTTTAAATAGTTCCTGCAAACTACACAAACTGTCTGCCACCATGTGACCTTGAACTGCATTAGAATGAGTGGGATACAATTATTTCCCTGCTTTCTTCTCCAATCTTTTGGCTAGAATGGAAGCCAAAATTTCATAATCTGTTTTCAAAATGGTAATAGGTCTCCAATTCCTGATATCTTCCCAATCCTATTTTTGAAAAAAAGAGGCCTTCATAAAAGGAAGGTCCAATGTACATGTATTCAAGGTGTCACTGAAAGCACTGCAGGGGGGGGATTCATAAACCTTTGATAAAATTCCACTGTGTAATAGTCCACCCTCAGAAAAGTTCCTTTCTTAAGTGACAAGACAGCTACATGAAGTTTTATTTCCTCTGTTGGCCTCACAAGTGAGTCCTGTTCCTGAACTGCCAATGTTGGAAAACCTGCAATACTATCTAAAAACTGCTGCTGCTGAAAAGGAGGAATGGTTTGTCCCTTAAAAACGAAACAAACAAACAAAAACAACGAGGAGTCCTTGTGGCACCTTAGAGACCAACAAATTTATTTGGGCATAAGTTTTTGTGGGCAAAAACCCACTTCATCGGATGCTTGGAGTGGAAAATACAGTAGCAGGTATATATACTCAGTAAATGAAGAGATGGGAGTTGCCTTACTAAGTGGGGGGTCAGTGCTAATGAGACAGTTCAATTAAAGTGGAAATGGGCTATTCTCAACAGTAGAATAACAAGGGAGGAAAAATCACTTTTGTAGTGGTAATGAGGGTGGCCCATTTCAAACAGTTGACAAGAAGGTGTGAGTAACAATAGGGGGAAATTAGTTTTTGTAATGACCCATCCACTCCCAGTCTTTATTCAGGCCTAATTTGATGGTTTCCAGTTTGCAAATTATTCCAGTTCTGCAGTTTCTCATTGGAGTCTGTTTTTGAAGTTTTTGTTGTTGAAGAATTGCCACTTTTAAGTCTGTTATTGAGTGACCATGGAGGTTGAAGTGTTCTCCTACTGGTTTTTGAATGTTATAATTCCAGATGTCAGATTCGTGTCCATTTATTCTTTTGCATAGAGACTTTCCGGTTTGGCCAATGTACATGGAAGAGGGGCAATGCTGGAATATCATGGTATATATAATATTGGTAGATGTGCAGGTGAACGAACCCCTGATGGTGCGGCTGATGCGGTTAGGTCCTATGATGGTGTTCCATGAATAGATATGCGGACAGAGTTGGCACTGGGATTTGTTGCAGGGTTTGGTTCCTGGGTTAGTGTTTTATAACAGTGCCCCACTTTCTCCATTCGCCCCCTTCCTCCGTTGCAGGGGATTGGACTAGACGACCTCCTGAGGTCCTTTCCAACCCTGATATTCTATGATTCTATGATACTGGTACTCGTGATCGCTGTCTACTTGACCACCTAATCACTGTTACTAATTAGTCTGATTTACCCATCTCTCTCACACACTTTCCTTTAGCCACTTTTTCCTTGTTGGCTGGTTTATTATTCTCAACTATTCTGAGTCCCCAGATATTGATCCCAACTGACAGTTCTTTCTGAAGTTGCTCAAGCCCAGTAACACCTGGATCCCTTTCCCCTAATGAATGCATTTATAACACACCCACAGGATCATCTGTCTGCTCTCCCTCATCCAGAACAGTGCCTAATACAGACCGTATTATAATGCTGCCTGTTGGATCTGTGAAAATGCTATGTGGTTAGGGTTGCCAACCCTCCCAGTTTCTCTGGGAGTCTTCCGGAATTGGGCTTTTCCTCCCAGAGGCTACTGAAGCCAAACTAGGATATTTTAGGCGCTAAGAGTCTGGTGGCGCAATTGGACTAAGGCAGGGTTCCTGCCTGCCCTGGCCCACACCGCTCCTGGAAGTGACAGCCACGTCCCTGCGGCCCCTCGGGAGAGGGTGGGCAGGGGCCACAGGGACATGCCAACTGCTTCCAGGAGCGGTGCAGAGCCAGGGCAGGCAGGGACCCTGCCTAGCCCCACTGCACCATCAACTGGGAGCCACCCGAGGTAAGCACCGCCCAGCTGGAGCCTGCACCCCTCCTCCCCCCTGCACCCCAACTCCTCTTCCCCAGCCCTGATACCTCTCCTGCACCCAAACTCCCTCCCAGAGCTCACATCCCTCCTGCACCCCAATCCTTTGCCCCAGCCTGGTGAAAGTGAATGAGGGTGCGGGAGAGAGAGCGATGGAGGAAGGGGGCGAATGGAGTAAGTGGGGTGGGGCCTTGGAGAAGGGCAGGTCCTCGGGGAAGGGGCAGAGCAGGGAGTGGGCAAGGGTGTTTGGGTTTGTATGATTAGACAGCTGGCAATCCTATATGTGGTCAGACAGTTGTAGTCCATAACCCCAGCAGTCTCCTTGGATCCTCTCTTCTAAAAAATCTTCCTGTTTTTGAAACTCAGCACATAAAAACATGCTCCCCAACTATAAGGTCTGCTATACCAGAACCTGCCAGTTCCTCCCTGGTGACTTGGCTTCCTGCACAACCAATTACACCTGCAGATATTCCGTTCCAATTTTCTCTTTTTCTTCGTCATCAGCTCTGATAGACTCCTCCACATTATCAGTTCTTGTACCCTCTTTCTGTATTGTCCTGGCTTTCAATGGTTCTCACTCCCTTACCCTGACTCCTTCCCAATCCTTTACCACTAAAGGACAAAGCCAGCCCTTCTCTCAAAAGTAGAGAGGCCATGCTGTTCAAAATAGGGCTTTCATCAATCATTGCAGGGCTGCTTGGAATCCTCTGCCCCCCCGGCTCAAGGAAGGAGGAAAGGTCATTGCATGGGTAGAATGAAGTCTTTCCCTATTTTGCCATGTCTCTGGGCACTGCCTATAACCATGCCACTTTTTACATACACACACACAGCATCTAATGAAGTCCCTGCAGTCCTCAGTCTTGTGTGCTTAGAACGAACGTGCATGTACTCCCTCAAACACTCTGTAACACCACAGTTAAGACAAGTGCATGGCTTCCAAGGATACCTACATTAACTCTGTTCAAAACCTAAATAAAATATGTTGGCAAGATGCTGAACTGTATTATTTACCTGGAAAAGTACAAAGGTGCCTTTGAATTCAGTATTCCAAACTCTACATTAAAATAGAGGATCAATTGGAGGCTACAGCACTTTGGCATAACATGGAACCCAGTGCAGTACGTCTGTTTCCATTGTGGAAGAAAATAGTCACAGGCTTAATGGCAGGTTGGAATAAAGAAATGGCTACTATATCCTCCCAATCCCTACTTCCTTTCCCAATTCGAAACCGCTCCCATAAAAATACAGTTCATTCTCAGAGTGAAAGCTGACATTGAATTCTCTGCTGCCTAACAGGTGGATCACAGTTTTCAGCTGTGCAAGCACGAATCCTAAAGATTTTAACAAGAGCTAAAACAACAAAATCCCTAGTGTGACCTTTGTTCATGTCCTCTCTCTAGCTCAGACGTATCACACATCTAGGCCAAGGCATCCTAAAATAATCCTTCCATCCTGCCCAGAAGCCTGATCCTGATTGGCTATGACAGCTGCATGGGGGTTCTTCCTGGGTGGCCCCTCAGGAGACATAGCATTAGAAATAGACAAGTTAGGTCCTTCTTTATTGTCATTATTCATGGTTGCTTACTCACAATGGGCCTTTATGCTTATCCTTGTCAGCATTGCAGCTTCCCTCTGTGTTTCTGGGGCCCCCAGGGTCAGGAAAAACAAAAAACCTACTTCAGAGTCTAAACAAATGCTTCTTTTGGGCCACTTTCCCCTCTGGTCAACTCATATTCTTAATAATCCTGAGTGAAGTCCCTTAAAGTGAATAGACCCCTGCAACCGAGGAAAACCCAGTACTACCCCCCTCTCCACTCACAGGAGAAGGGTGAGTCATAGGTGTGACTGCTAAACTGCCCTACACCCCTACATTAATGATACAGCCTGATTGTGGCAAAGCGCCAATGTATTCTTGCCCCTCCTGAACACCCATGCAGAGTTTGAAATGGAGTATGCGCTGCAAGCCATTTCCCAGAGTAAGGAGAACTATTTCCACTATATCTGTACCAACAAGTTCCTCTGTCAGCTGCTCCCCAACAGCAGAGAAAGGTACAGAAAACTCTTTCTCCTTTTGAACACATACTCCTACTGCCTGTCCCTTCATTCCAAATCCTTCCAATCCCCAAGTGCAGTTCCCAAGTCAGCGTCCCCACAGATACATTTGGCTTGGGTGCACAACCCCATCAGGCAACACAGGAACAAGGCTTATAACATCAGCTCATAGAACCAGTCTGTGCACAGTAACTTCTCCATCAGCCTCCAAACAAATGGACTTTTCCACCATCACATCCAGTGAACACACTGGCGAAACAACACTTCCTTCAGCTCCAGACGGTGAGGCTGCAACCATCTTGGCAGGAAGAAGAAATGAGAACACACTCTCTTCCTGATTAGTATAAGCACCTAGCAATAGTCCAACATCTAAAAGTAAATAAAAATACCTTTATATGACAACTCCAATACTGGCCTATGCATTATTTTTTATTTTACAGTATGCACAACTAATTTGAATGTGTTATGCGATTTTATAATTAACATTTTATTTTATCGAGTGTGGGTTTTTTTAAAAAATGCTCCTATGTCTATCCAAATCATGTCAAGTGTTGATTCATTTGTTTATAGTGAGTGGGTAGCATCTGCCTTTTAATATTAAATGTGTCTCTGTATATTAAGAGTGACAACTGACTCAGATGCATAGAAATAAATTCTGCCCTTCTTTATGTCCCTGCAATCCCAGTAAAGTCAGTATGGTTATATGAATGTAACTAAAGTCATAATCTGGAATATTTTGTTTAAAATGAGAGTGGTTCAAACCTCTAAAAACTCACTATGACTATTGCCCATTAAATGCAATATATTGACATTTTAAAAACATGAGAAGATGCAGAAATTGCATTGTATCAGAGGGGTAGCCGTGTTAGTCTGAATCTGTAAAAAGCAACAGAGGGTCCTGTGGCACCTTTGAGACAGTTACTTGCATCTGAAGAAGTGAGGTTCTTACCCACGAAAGCTTATGTTCCCAATACTTCTGTTAGTCTCAAAGGTGCCACAAGACCCTCTGTTGCTTTTTACAGAAATTGCATTGATACAAATGTATATTTCAACCAGGTTAAAATCTGAGTTAACACCATTTATGGCTGACAGTGTAGCCGTTGGAAAATGTTCATTTTCACACTATTTTGCTTTAGGGTATGACCAATGTGCACATAGCCTGTTCTTGTATCACCATGCAAAATAATAGGTGATGTGAGTGACTTGCACATTCAGACATACAAGGGCATATTTTGCTCAGCTAATACTATGGTTTGGATGAGCTGAAATGCAATGCTTCAGAAAATTCCTGGCATCTCATGTCCCCTGTATTGCCTCAGAGACATGATACTATCCCCATTGGCTATATACACATTTTAAAAGCATCCTTCTGCAATATGTTTAGTGTTTGGTCAATTGTATAAATGGATGCCTGGAAGGCATTTAAGATCTATATTTTTATCAAGCACCTGAATACAAGCCCCTAAACTAATTCTGTACTCCTGTGATTCCAGTTCAGGGAATGGAAGGTGATTTCAGATAATCTTTAAAAATCTTTCTCCTTGTTTAATCACTGTAACATTTTACCTTGAATAGCTTATCTTCACTAAGATCAGAATCAGTTTTGTTCAGTAAATAAGGTTGCAGCAGATTCTCTAAAGCATATAAGAATATGCATATAACAATATTCCTTCCCTCTTGCTTTTCTGTGGAAGAATGTACTGTATCATGAGCACATCAGAAAAGTCACACGTAAATATAGTAACTAAGTCTGAACAAAATTTCTCCTCAAAATCATCTGAAATTTGGCAGGTTTGAAGTTTTGATGCAAGAATAAACTTCCAAGGATTTGCCCAAGGCTCTGGGCCAGGTTGGTCAACCTGACTGAAAAGCCCACATCAACATCTATGAGGATTCTCTCTAACCTTGTTATGGTCTGACCCAGAGCCTTCTATCCCCTCACAACCTCCTTCCCTCATGATCCCTGTGAGTGCACTCTTCAACCCTTCAGACCCCTGTTTACAGAAGAGACCTCAAGATCCCATGAAAATCTCATGAGTAAGCTACAATTTCCCTTCACTTCATATGGTTTATCAGGTCTGGGAAGAAGATGGTGAAAGTGTGACAAAAACCATTACTTCCCTGGACTCTTCAGAGAATGACTGGGTGGCATATTCCCCCCAACCAACCATCCTATCTCTTGGGGAAGGAGTTGGCTATATTTTTACTGACTCCTTCAAACAAGTAGATACCATGTTACTCTGTGGACTAGCCCAGCCCATATTGCTTCACATTGCCCCTGGGCTGAAGTGGAATAGGAAACAGCCCTCCTACTGCTGAACCTCACCAAAATCTGAGCCCTGAGAAACTCATACTGCACTATGATAGTGCATACTTCCCCCAATTAACCCCCTAATTGCTTAATAAACCAGTGAGTTTTGGAAATGGTCCCGTGAGATTCATTTAGTGGTTTTTATATTAACATGAACCTGAAACAACTGGAAGAGCAAAACCAGAAAGGTATATACCGCCCAAATACTACCTAATCTATAGTAGGTTGACTGTTGTATACCAAATTTGTAGCCCAGTTTGAACCAGGCATCCATTGTTTCAGGTGCAAATGTCATCATGGACACAGGGTTTTCTTTTTTTTTTTTTTTTAGATTACATAAAGCCAAATTCAATTTAAATATACACAACTTCAAGCAGCAGCCACCCAAACCTAGTTCTGTCAGTCCAAATTCAAACACACTTCAATTTCCCACATTTTATATCAAATGTAAAAGAAAAAGGTCAAATGATAGCAAGAATTATTGGTAGTTGTGGAATATTTTGTTAATGTTTGTTATATGCGTGAGTGTCCTAGGTTCACCTCAGGATTTAAAGCGGCAAATTCTCCACTGATTTTCTCCCTATCATCTCACTACCTTCAGTATGATTGTATGGGGTGTAAATCACAATTGTATGTGTCCCATATGCTACGGAATAGCTCAATATTAAAGGGCATTGGTCTTTCCACCACCATTAAGCACAAAATAGCAGAGTGGAACGGTCTTCCTCTTGCACTTCTCAATGACAGATTCTCTTGGACAGGCTGGAGGAAGCAGAAAGAAGAAGAGAGGAAAAACTGTATGGGTCTATCTTTTGGACATAAAGCCATAGATGCGCTTGAAATCTCAGCTGTTTCCTGCTTATATGAAGTTATTATTGCTACATTGCTGTAGCTAAAAATAATGTTAAAGATAGAGATAAACTTCATTGATGCTGGTGGGTACAGTTGCCACCCTTCATTTATGGTAACTGCAAAAATCAATTAAGTTCCTAATTAGATTGTGTATCTTGCAACCATGTATTTGATTTAGAATGATTTATAGCTCTCCACAATTTACTTGAGAGTCCAAATATTGCTATGGGCACATTTACTTTCATCTTCCCACAACTATTGCTTAAATTGTGTTTCCAAAGTAATACACATTGTATGTTAGTTGCATTTTGAATTGTGTTGTATAATTGATTAATCATTGTCTAAACATGCCATCTAGCAGTATGAATTGTCAATTTATGTTCACTTCATTTAAAATAGAAGTACTTATTAAATCACCGACTAACAATATCATATGAGACATAATTACATAATTATGCTGTGGCAATTGGCAATGATTATTTATTTTGAATGATGTAGATGGTTTGGTTCTTCATGCTGAAAGATTTGCTAGGCCCTGGGAAATTTGTATGACTTTTAAAATAAGATACATTTCCATGCAAAGAGACCTAATTTCTTTAGAATTAAGATTGCACAAGTTCATTTGCTGTCAACACACACTAGAAACTGAAGAAATCACCACATTAGGCAACTTTAATATCCAAACAAACCTAAATGCCGTACCTTATCACCGAAACATACTGTAAACTTGATGTTCACAGCAAACTCCCTTTCACTTGCAACATACAGCCCCCATGGTTCACACATCTAGTTCATCACAGTTCCTGCTTTAATTAGTGATTTTTTGCACATGTGTAGCCATCACTCTGAAGCTTCACTCTTGTTCTACTGAGTTCTACTCCGTCAGCCCTTTGTGATTTCAATGGAGTTCTGTGTTGGGGTATCGTTTCTGCCTACAGGCAGCTCAGTGCTAGATCAGGTCTATGTTTTGGGTGGGTGCATAAAACCAGGTGTGGTGTTCACTGTTTAAAAAGAGATACATGCTTTATTTTTATGTAATTTCACAAAATGTCTTGATAACATTGTTAAACATTTAGAACTTTCTTGATGTTGCAGAACAATTTCCATTATAAGCTACTTTTTTCATATGATCAAAATTTTCTTAAATATTCAAATTGTGATCTTAAATTTTCCTTGCCTGGTGTCTGCTCAAAGGTGGAATTGGTTCAAACGTTAGAACAAAATCTCTTCAGCCATTTGGGAATTTAGTGATGGAGAAAAAAATACACACACACACACACACACACACACACACACACACACACACACTCTTACATTTCCCTTTTGAAATAAAGAATCCCTCTTTTTTTAGAAATGACTGACATATGAAATATGGCATGGACTTAATCTTTTGATGACTAATACCTTCTTAATTTAAAAGCATTATTATTTTTTAGTTTACTGGTTTATGGACCTTTGAAAACTGCAGCTTGAGCACATATTTCCATTAAGTTGGTACATGAGTACAGTGCATATGTGCTTGCATCATGGAATGTGTTCACTTTGCATCTAGAATCACAGGCCAATCTCTGTGATCCTGGGATTGTATTGTACTGATTTCAAGGTAACTGGAAGCATTCCCCAAGCTGGTTATTATTACCCCTTTTCCCCAGTCTAGCTCCCCAGAATGTTTCACAAAATTATGAGCATGTAGCCCTTTTGTCTTATGTGCAGCCAGTACTGCACAGTAGTACCAGATGGTAAATATGAATATCTAAAATTGTTTAAAGAAAAATTTAGTAAGAAACACCATGTGATCACAGAATTAAAGACATAAAACCAAATTCTGCTCCAGCGATTTCAATGGAGTTACTTCAGATAATCAGAAGGGTAAATGAATGAAAAATGTGGCCCTGTGACATAATATTTATACATTAGAGGGCAGAATTAAGATGGCACATGCAACCTTAAATTTTATATTTCCTGACTGAATGTACAGCCGCAAAGTTACCATTGCATTAATATAATTTAAAAAGAAGCAGAATGTACATTTAGAATTTTTTTCATGTATTCAGCCCAAGCCCAAACTTCTATACTACAGTTTTATAGCCCCATAAAACCAAGTCAGCTGACGCGGGCCAGCTGCAGGTGATTTGCTGCAGTGTAGACATGCTCCAATTGTCTTTCCAACAAAACTGAAAGAAATTTTGTTTGCAAGCAATTTAAACAAAAGCACAACATGGTAATGTCATGTCTCTTTCTTCCAACAGCCACTCAACTATGAAAAAAAGAAATCCTATACACTTAATATAGAAGGAGCAAATACACACCTTGATTTCCGTTTTTCACATTTGGGACCATTTAAAGACGTAACAATGTTGAAGATCATTGTTGGGGATGTGGATGAACCTCCACTATTCTCTATGCCTTCCTATGTCATGGAAGTTTATGAAAATGCGAAGATTGGGACTGTTGTTGGTACAGTGGCAGCACAAGATCCTGACAGCGCTAACAGCTTAGTAAGGTACAGTAAGTCCAAGCAGTACTGAATTGATCTCTGGTTGCTAATGGATTAATGAGATCTGGGATATGTCAGATGATATCTTTTCTGTTATCCTATACTAGAAAAAATGGATGGAAATTTTTTATTCCCAACATGCAATTTTGTGTACATACTGTAATTATCAGCTTTTTAATTAGTTTGAGCTAAATTGAGGCATTTAGCCATCAACCTGAATAGAAGTTAGCGTGAAGCTCATGTCGATGCACTCCTTCTCCAAGTAGTACATTGAGCAGGAAGGATTTACTGTTCATGCCTGACTCATCCGGTAAACCTGCTGTTCCACCCCCCAACTAGTGTAACCAGACCTCTCTCTGGTTAGGACTGTGACCCTGGCTTCTCTCCACCATCTTTGGAGGTGCTATGCTTGCACAGGGAGGAAGCAGTCACTGTGCTTTCCCAGATGGAGGAAATCTAACAGTGACAAGCACTTGTGCCAGGTGTCAAAGAGGTTCCTCCCACACATCATGGGAATGTAGTAATTTTACAAAATATTTATAATCTGAGTTATAATATTCTAATATTTTTCATTCATATCAGAGTAGAAAAGAACTTTGGTCATCTAGTGAATTCTCCTGCATTGCTGATGTTGTTAGAGACATACTTTGCAAACATTTACTACCAGGCATAGTACATACAAGGATGATTAGTCCTACTGCTGTTTGTCTCAGTAGCAAGCATGTGCTAGATCAGATACTTCATTCATAAATGAAACAAATGTATAACATTTCAGTGAAGAAACAAATCAAATAGTCTTCAAAGTGGAATTGATTTCTTGGAACAGTTTCTGATTTTTAAAATAAATTCTGTGATATTCTGTGTTAATGGTTTGACCATAACACTACAGTTTATAACACAGTTGGGTTTGAAAGACATCAAGATCTGAAGTATGAAGCTAGATCCAAATTCCATACACTCCCTATTACAGGCCATATCACAACACTGGGGCTGAAAACTCATATACCCAGGTACAGGAAATCTGAATCTGAAGTTTTATAAGTTTCAAGGTGTTTGGATTCAGCCAACATAGAGAAAGAGGATTGCTGGTCATATCTAAAATTTTGGCGTGGGTCCATTCCTGGCTTACAGCAAAGCTAGTCTACATGTTTTAGGCCATACTGAGGAATACAGTGGTAGTTATTTTGTTGCTTTATATAAGGAAGTGTAGTTCTTTTCAAACAAAATGTATGACAATTCTGTAGATAAATGAACAAATATCTATTGGTGTTAGATCTTTTAGAAAAAGATAATTCCCATATGACTATATGTTTGGTAGCCTAGTCCTTTCTATGAACGAATTGTAAATCCTTTGTGTGAATATATGAGAAAGTAACGGAAATCAGTCTTTCTGAAGCTAATTGGACATACACGATTTTAATTAAAGCCTACTGTATGAATATGATACTCTCAATACAGTGTAACAATTACCATGGAATGCTATAATCTCCTAATTTTTATGATTCTGAAACCTGTTTTTGTGCTGATACTCCAAAACTCAGAAGTGTTTGGTATCCAACAGTCAGTATTCACAATTTGATAATGCATTTAAACTGGGGTTATCATGTTATTGTCTAAATCATAATATTTGTATGTTAACTAGTAAAATTAACTAGACTAAGAGACCAGTCGCTTCCTAAGTCAGCTAAATGACAATGTCTGTAAGGAAGATGAATCTGTGACCCCATAGTCTGGAGCAACATAGGGATTAGCTTTTTTGCTGGCCTGAGAACAGGGAAGACAAGTGGAGATCCGCCCCCCTACAACAGTTTCCAACTATCAAGAGAATTTCATCTAGAGAAGGGTCAGAGGAAGGTGGTGGGAGAGAAGCTGTAGCAAGTTGTGAAGGGCTGAGATGGAAAATGGCAATGGGTTTGGTGGGTAGAGTGGGAAGCTAGTTGGAGAAACAGCTGGCACCAGTCCTGGCAGTGGATCCAGCCCTTTGGTGTCTTTTTCACTAGCAACTTGAAACAAATAGCTGATGTGACAAATTATTCAAATTCTTTCAATAACTGAACCTAATTTTTGCTCACCCCTGCCTGAGCCCTCTTCTTTCTTATCATTTTCCTCACTCATCTTATTCTCTCTATTTCCTCACTCTTTCTTCCATTTCGCTCTCTTTTAATGTTTTTTCCCCTGTATGAATGATATGCTTGTGGAAGGAGCTGGATTGACTACCTTGGATATTGAAACCCTCTCTTTATCCAGAGTAGAGGTTTAAGAGGGCCAGCAACAGTGCAAATGCCTCCTCACTGCCCTACTAGTGGGTTCAATCCTGACCTGTAGGAAACATTGTTAGGCATGAGAGGGAAGTTCATTGCCCATCTGCTCTTTATCCATCCCTCTGAGAGTGCCAAACAGGGTGCCCATTGTTTTGTTATGGAAATACCTGTCCTCTAACAGCTGGATTATGCATCAAACTTGTTTCACGTATAGTCACCCAAACAGTCATCATCTGGTAACAATTTGTGTCATTGTAGCTTTGGGTTGTATTTGAGTCAGAATTCAAGAGGTGAAAGAGTGTATATCCCAATATTGAACCATATTATCCACACACAATATATATTAAGGGGCTTGTAACTGGGCAGGCTCCATCCCCATCCTCTGATACCCTAGAAACCTCTCAAACTCTGTCAATAGGTGTCAACTTCATGTGAGTTTATTTACATCCTGCCACCATCCCCAATGCAGTCTCAGGCAGCAAAGTATTTATGGTGCTTCCCCACAGGAAAAGCCATGCCTTCCTGGAGATCTCAGGGCATACTGGGCTCAGCTAGCCCTGGTCCTCCCCCTCAATTCCTTCCTGTATATCCTTTTGTACTAGTAAGCTTCTGGTTAATTGGTGCATCACCCCTCTCAGCCTGATTGGGGATTTTCAGCTAATTAGCTAATCAGCCTTCTTCAGGGGGTCTGATTGGTGCCTAAGTGGTCAGAGTGCTGACTTACCTTTTAGTTCCCAGCACTCTGTCACAGGGCTTTAATATTTAAAGGGCTGAATTGTGGCTTTGTGACTGTTCTGAGTAATGGGTGACACATACTTGTGCTGCCCCACGAGCAGAACAGGAATGAGCACTTTGCCTGGTGCAGATTGCCTTCCCCTCTATGCTGGTTGTCGCACTGGGGAGCAGAGTCAAATCTCTCTCCTTATTCCTTACCTACCAGAGGAGAGGTAAATAGCAGCTCTGTGGAGACTACATGACCCACGATGCAGGCAATCAGTGGAGGGAAGTAAAAAAAAATGTCTTACAATCCCTTATTCCCCTATCCTGGTATGGAGGGCAAGTTACTGACTTACCCAATGTGTTTGAAATATAGCCATAAAACTCCCATTAACTTTAATAAGAGCTGTTTGATTAAAGTCTGAAAATTCAGGGGTGAGCCTGTTGAGAGGAGGATAACAGGATTATTTTCTCCATGTTCAACCCCACAGAATGCTAGTTTAAAACAATCAAACAAAACCCACTTTTCTTGGCATTGATTTACTAGAAAATACAAAATCTACAGCCTGTGTACCACATAGATAAAGGTATGTGTTCCACAGCTGATCCATCTAGAGTGCTGGCTACCAGTCAATTAAGTTACTTAGAGAGATCCATTATAGAATGATACTAGTCCATAGTGCAATTAAAGAGCAATGACTTTCTTCACAGTATCTCCTAATCCAGTTGTATGTCTATATATCAGAAGGGTAGCAGTGTTAGTCTGAATCTGTAAAAAGCAACAGAGGATCCTGTGGCACGTTTAAGACTAACAGAAGTATTGGGAGCATAAGCTTTTGTGGGTAAGAACCTCACTTCTTCAGATGCAAGTAATGGAAATTTCCAGAGGCAGGTATAAATCAGTCTGGAGATAACGAGGTTAGTTCAATCAGGGAGGGTGAGGTGGTCTGCTCGCAGTTGAGGTGTGAACACCAAGGGAGGAGAAACTGCTTCTGTAGTTGGATAGCCATTCACAGTCTTTGTTTAATCCTGATCTGATGGTGTCAAATTTGCAAATGAACTGGAACTCATCAGTTTCTCTTTGGAGTCTGGTCCTGAAGTTTTTTTGCTGTAAAATGGTTACCTTTACATCTGCTATTGTGTGGCCAGGGAGGTTGAAGTGTTCTCCTACAGGTTTTTGTATATTGCCATTCCTGATATCTGACTTGTATCCAGACTCCAAAGAGAAACTGCTGAGCTCCAGTTCATTTGCAAATTATTAATTTATTACCTGCTGGTTTAAAGATACAATTTATTTACTACGCAATTAAGATTTATTTACTACCCAATTAAGTTACACTTTATTCTGGTGTCAAGAATGATCACTGTGGACAGAGTGAGGATCAGAAGAATGATTACAGCAAATAACTGTTCCTAAGAGAAATATTTTTAAACAAATTCTTAGCAATAAAGCCAAGCAGCAGGTGACCAAATATAGATATTGTTAACTGCTGTGAGGAGGTGGGAGATCCTTTCCTTCATATTGCATCACTGTAGCTCCCACATAACATTTCTTATTTTTCACATAAGTCCAAATCAAAAGACGCTGCCACTGTGTCAAATTGTACATGCGGTTAAACATTGCTAGTACTGACACCATAGTTGGCATAGAGGAGGACATTTTACTATGTTTTTTTCCATCCACAATGTCATCACAATCTTTATATACCTCCTTCTTCAAACTGATGATGATGAACCATCAGTGGTTCCTGTGCTTGGGAAAATCAATGCCCTTATTTCTTTCTTTTTAACGTACCCAATTTACTTTATCTAGACATTTAATTGTGCTCAGCTCTGTGCCTTACAAATTATAAAAGTAAGTAAACTCAACATTATATATTTCTGGGTTTGTTTGTTTTTTAATTAATTTTGGCAGGGCCAAATCAAAGACTGGGATTTATATTTAGAGGTGAAGGGGATGAGCTGTAAAGACATGCTTACTGTTGTTCTCTTGCATCATTACCCTTCAGTTTTCTGCTGTTCAAAGCTGCCTAAACAGTATAGTTTGCTTAATCAGCATGCACAGAATCAGGGCCTTGATTTGCATCACTGCTTTATTTGGTTGACAAACAAAGGAACCATTTTAGACTAATTACAGTGAATGGTAATATTTTATGTTTCATTTCACTCAACTTTAACCTGTCTGTTTTGGTTTTTTAATTGAAAGATTTTCAAAGTTTACAATTTTCTTTTGAATGAAAATTAATTTTCTGTAGAAACATTAAAAATCCCTGATTTCAGTGTGAGGGAAAGTTTTTTATTGAAAATTCCTGGGGAAAAAACCCATTTTGAATTAAATGTTGCAAGATTTGTTTTCATTCCTACAAAGGTTAGTAGTAACAGTGTTGGTGTGAAATCTGATATTTTAAGAAAGACTTGGCCAAGTACAGAATAAAAGAGGAAATGAAAGATGAAATTTGGTCATTATAATGTTATTTGGGTATTTTATTTGACATTTTTTCAAACTTTGTTTTTAATTGTCTCTCTTCTTTCTGGACCTACTATGTGCAGTCCAAGTGAACAGACTATGCAGAGTACTTCTATGGGGGTTAGGTTGAAAAGAGCCTTTCTCTGAAAGACTTCAAACCAGCAGTGGAACTGCTCCAGGGCTGCTAACGCTGCCTCAGGGCTGCAATAGTCCCTGGGCAATGGTGCCATCCCTGTAAGTGATTTTGTCTGGTGCATCCTTCTAGTCACAGTTCATTCTCCTTGAGGCATTCTTCCCGCAACTGCTCTGCTTAGGCAGAAGAGTTCTGAGGAAACTCAGTTGTCTGCTATTCTCTAAACCCCGATGCACCTAGTGGTCCAGAGACGAGCAAGGCTGCAATTTGCAGACTTGAGATGTTCTCATTTTGAGCTGCTAGAAGTTTGGAAACAGAGATCTCATTCAACACTTCCCATTACTTTAATATGCTAATAGGTACTGTTGTATGTGCCAGTGGCATGGGCTAACTTCCCTCATATAAACATAGATCTATGCACTTCCTTAGTGCTTCAGGAAGGAAAAAAAAAGTCCTCCTCGATATTGTGTCCTAAATCAGGGCACTGGATTAAGAGAAGTCTTACTCTGATGCATAAACATATAATAATGGCAGCCTTTCCCTGTACCCCAACCCTCAGCCCTGATCCCCCTCCCGCCCTCCAAACCCCTTGATCCCAGGCTGGAGCACCCTCCTATACCCCAAACTCCTCATCCCCCGCCCCACCCCAGAGCCTGCACCCCCAGCCGGAGCCGTCACCCCCCACACACACACACTCCACCACCCTACCCAAGCCTGGAGCCCCCTCCCATACCCTGAACTCCTCATTTCTGGCCCCTCCCAGGCGCCCGCACCCCCAACCAGAGCCCTTATCCCCTCCCACACCCCAACCCCAATTTTGTGAGCATTCATGGCCCGCCCTACAATTTCTATTTCCAGGTGTGGCCCTCGGGCCAAAAAGTTTGCCCACCCCTGTTCTAGTACTTCTGTACTGCTGTGCAATATATTAGAGGGTTTGATTTAGACAGCTCAGTCAGTGATTATTAGTCAAAGATAGATCAGCACTATACAGAAAGCACTATATCCATTCGGGGAAAAAGGTCTGCAGCTTACATTTTCACTGCTCCAAAGAATATGAATTCACTTCAGGGTACAGACGCTCCCCAAGTTACGTAAACCCGACGTACACAAATCCGAGTTTACGGAAAAAGTTCCGTAAGCTAGAAATAGGAGGGTTTTTTGTTTTTTGTTTTTTTTGCGTAATGGTCAGTGATACGTTTCCAACTTATGCAAAATTCAAGTTACGCAAGGCGTTACGGAAGGGAACGCTTGCATAAGTCGGGGAGCATCTGTATATACCCCTTGTTTACAACAAACAGAAAATTTCCCCAAATTCCACCCAATTAGACAAACCCAGTGCTGGATTTAGGGGCAGACATCCCAGGCAACCACCTGGAGTGCTGGGCTTAGGGGGTGCCAGGCTCGGGGTCCTATATTTGTTGTACAGATGCTAGCATGCAAATGTATCATCTTATATGACAGGGATAAATCATGCATGCAAATTGTGCATTAAAGTTGTTAAATGGGCTAGAAATACAATAAAAATAAGGTATTTAAAAGTTTAACAAATAGAGGGGGGGCAATGAAGACGCTCCTCAGCTGGGGCACCATTTGGTCTAGGGCCAGCCCTGGAAAAACCTTTCATTTTTTCCCTTATCTAGTTCGCACCTCCTGTTTTCAGGGTACAGAGACATCTACCCCAATTATTTCTAGCACCCGCACCACTTATTTCTAGCATTTTATTTAGTTCAGGACCCCTATAACAATTATCCCAGTTTTCCTACAACTCTGTTTATATTTTGCATCACTTCTCAAAGGTTCTGCATACACAGGGTTACATACAGTTCACAATAAGCTTGGCAAGAATGCAAAACATGGTGGTAGTTTGGTTTATACTGTAGTTAGTGTAAATGCTGAGAATACAAAGCCTTCTAGAAATATATCAGTTAACAAATATTTTTCATGTAGTGAATTTTACATTATTTCCAGGATTCAACTCACTGTTGAATCCTGGAATCAACTCAAACTACAATTTTAAGATTTCCTGCAATCATCTGTTAGACCCATTTGTTTTGTCCTGCCTTAAATTAGATTGTAAGGTGTTCAAAGCAAGGATTGTCTCTTACTAGCTGTTTGAACAGACGGTCCCTGATACAAAGGTCCTAATCTTGATTTGATCTCTATGTGCTACTGTAATAGAAATAACAACAAATATAAACGTATCCCGCTTTTCGGTACAGTTTCTATCATTGTTTGGTTAAATATTGTCTCTTCTAAGTGATTGACTTTTGTTGGATCCTTCCAGGGCTGATTAAGGCAGGTTTCACTGTATTAGTGTTTTAAAATTCGAAGCATTTTCATGTTGAACCAAACCACTCTGTATTCCACTTTGCTATAATGAACTTCATTAGTCAGTGCAGAGCTTGATTAACAATAGGAAACTGAAGTAGTCTGAGTACCTTCCTGAATGCACTAGAAAATAAACTGCTTTCTTCCCCTCCCCTCCAACCTGACTCTTGTAACTATAGCTAAAACACAATAACACATGGAAGATTTAGATACGAAGTAAATTGGGCCACATGGTTCAGTTGCCTTTTATACAAAGCAGCTGCTTTATTTCCAGGAAAGGTAGAAAGCATTAACCAGATTAAGGAAACCTACAAAATTGGAAAAGCTTTTCTGTGAGCTTCAGACTGCTCATTTTATAGGAAGTTAGTAGAGCATGTAGTAGAGTCTCCTTGCTGCTTTTGCCTTTCTGCTTTGTCTAACTGTCGCATAGTATTACCTCATAATGGATGATAAATGATAGTGGTTAAGATACCTACTCTGTTACAGAGTAGAAAATCCTGCTTTCCAGCCACTGAGGGTATCTGGGAGCTGTAATGAACTCAGACTTGCGTCAATTTAGTCTGGATTAAATTGCTAACCTTCTGTTTGGAGCTTTCAAATAACCTACTAATTAAATAATACATTATTTATTCACAGAATTACAAAATTAACATTATATAGGGAAATCAATTTGGGTTTCAAATAATGGAGCAAATGCAGGAACCTATTTCAACTTTTGCTGCATTGGTAATAAAATATAGGGATGATTTGACAAATTATACGGTATCGTACTTTAGAGAGCCAGAAAATTTTTTGATATTTTAAAAGGAACACTGAGATGCGTATCGTAACAAAGAGTATATTCTCTTGAAATTCAATGTACTACCAACATTCTTTTTGTGACCTTTAAGAACTTTAATTATCTTGAGCTGGATTATATTTATGTTCTTAAATGCAAAATTTTATATTTATTAGAGATGGAACAAAAGCAACCCCTCAAATTCTGAACCCTCCTTAATTTTTGAAGTCCTTTGGATTTGAGGAACCTATAGCCAAACCTGTGCTTACACAAAGTAGGTTCTGGTTCAGTATCAGAATCTTAGGAGTGAGTATGTGAGGGATCTATAGTGTGGGTTTGGAAATGAAATGAATGTTGCAAGAATTCTGTTCTTATAGTTTTTTCTTTCCTGCCTAGTAGCTGGTCTTCCTAAAACCCACTGCTGACAAATAGGGAAGATAATGAAAGCTAACTATTCTAGCCCCACCCTTCCAAAAAAAAAAAAAAAAAAAAACCAGACAAAGCCAAATTTCACAGGTTCAATTATCTTACATGTCTTTGGGAAGATAGATCTAATGAGCTTCTGTGATCTGGTAGACATCCTGACCTATATCCTGTCAGACGCCCACACTGCAACAGGAAGCAGAACAGGGAGCTGGAGCTGCTTGCTCAAGTGGGTTCTATGGCAAACACACTACCCAGAATCACTTATTACTCTAGGGCCCTTTTTATTTTATGGTACATGTTCTGCTGATGGAGAGAAAAAACCCATATTAAATATGGAATGCAGCATATAAGTGGAGTGAAGATTTCCATTGAGAAAGTAGGCCACAATATATAAATGAAAGAATAGCATCTCCTATTTCAGTTTGGCGCACAATACATATAAACAGTGGAGTGACAGGCACCTAATATAAGATTGAAACACATTACATTATCAGTGAAATATAAAGCTCCTATAATAGTCTGGAATGCAGTATGGAAAGAGTGCAGTGAAAAGCCCTACCATAAAGTAGGCCCAGTACATGCCGAAACAGTATAAGCTATTATGTTATGGAATGTAGTCTGTGAACTGTGGGAGCACAGGCTTAATATGGAAATGTCAGGTTAGTGGTAGGATCCTTACTGTAATCTGGAAAGTTGTATGTAATCACTGTGTGAGAATAAGGTCAACAACACCACAAATACTTGACTAATATGGAACACAGCATATGAATGATGAGAACAGAAGCCAACAGAAGGTCCTTACTACACTCAGCAGTGATGCAGTATATAATGTATATGAAGAAAAGGGTCAGTTTGATATTTTAAATCATGGTGTAGTATAGAGAATGAACTGTTTTCTGTCTGTGTTCTGTATAGATTGAATATATCACTTTGGCTGTATTTTATGAATCTCTGCTACGGGGATCACCCTGTTGTATTTTTAAGAATCTGGGTAATAGATGGGAATCACTCTGTTGGCGACTGCAGAACCTACTTTGGTGCAAAGCAAAGGATGGATAAAAAGGTAGAGATCCTTTCTTGTGTTTACTCGTAGAATTTGTAAGGCACTATGATGACACAGTGAGTAGGATGGCATCAAAGCCCTGATAAATGGACTGTAAAGTTTTCCCACTCTGCATGTCTCTGCAGGAGTTTCAGTGTGCAGTAGAGCTATACAAATAACTGATTTTTGTTTTGTTTTCTGGCAATTCCAAAAAAATCAGAAGAAAAATAATGGGTTGAACCAAAACGATTTTTTTTTTCAAAATTTTCTGTGAATTGAAAAATAAATAAATAAAAATTGTATTGGGTCAAAGGAAAAATTTCAGTTAACCCAAAACAAAAGGTTTTATTTTGGGTGGTTTTTTAAATAAATAAATAAAATTGAAGCATATTTTCAAATGAAAAGTTATTTTGAATCAAAAAATCAAAACATTGTCTTTTTTTAACTTTTCATTTCAACATTTTTTACTCTTTGGGCATTTTTGTGTCCTGGTTTTTTGACATGAACAATTTGGCAAACATGCATTCACACAACATTTCAGTGTCAGTGAATCTGCATTTTTTGCCAGAAAAATTCACCCAGTTCTAGGGCCTTCTTTTCCTGTCATCTTATACCTTTGCCCTTTCTGTTCCCTCAATATTCTTTTCCCAAAGGTCTGCAAGCTTGTCTGTAAATCAAAATATATGAAGAGCACCCTATTTTGCCTGGCTGAAGACTACAAATCTTCTGCTTTGTCTGATTTGCTGTGGGTCTTCCCTGGGGCTGCAGTGTACATCTCTTTAGTGACAGTGTTGGAACAGAAGCAGCTCTCATCCAATTGCTGCTCCTTCCCTGTAGATACCCAAAATATTATTGGGCAAGGTCAAGCTGTGTGCTCAATCTCTGCTATGCATACATAAACAGCCGTTTATAATCCCAAAAGATGCTATCATATCACAGATTTCGAGTACAAGGTGGTCAAAATTTCTCAACAACCAGAATGGTTTCTTCCCTTATCCATAGTTTTGATAGCAAAACTGACCGTTTGTTTCTCTGTTGAGCTTCAAAGGGCCTGAATTTTCACTCCTTGATGATGTAATTGCACTAACTTCAGCATAATTACACTAGAGTAAAACTTGCGTATAGCATGAAGAATCAGGTCGTATATCTGAGTGTCCCCAAAATCTGGACATGATTTGATCTGAAGGATTGATCTTCACCAATCTGTAGTAAACAGATCTGAATATATAAACTTATTCTTATGTGACTTAGTCTGCTATTTTGTATATATACGTCCAAAAGCATGAGTAAATATGTTATTAAAATCACATTTAGCATGTAAATTCCTTGGGATGGAGACTGAGTCTTGTATTTTACTGAACTCAATATTGGTACCTGAGTAAAATATTTATTTATCTGAAAAAGGGGGATTCTGAATATAATAGTGAGAGGCCCAGTATCAATACACCTATTTGAAGTGCCATTGCAGCAGGAATAATTCTCTGAAGAATTCAGTGAAGTCAGTAAAATAAGAGGGATCTTCATCTTACATTGGCTTCTAACTTAGGTCCTTATAGGTTTTCCTGTCCTTGCAAAGGTGAAGAAAGTAAATGTGGAAGCAAATAACATAAGAACATAAGAAAGGCCGTACCGGGTCAGACCAAAGGTCCATCTAGCCCAGTATCCTGTCTACCGACAGTGGCCAATGCCAGGTGCCCCAGAGGGAGTGAACCTAACAGGCAATGATCAAGTGATCTCTCTCCTGCCATCCATCTCCATCCTCTGACAGACAGAGGCTAGGGACACCACTCCTTACCCGTCCTGGCTAATAGCCATTAATGGACTTAACCACCATGAATTTATCCAGTTCTCTTTTAAACTCTGTTATAGTCCTAGCCTTCACAACCTTCTCAGGTAAGGAGTTCCACAAGTTGACTGTGCGAAATCTTTTTCCTAGAAAAGCAAGATAATACAGTTCACATGGTCAAGGGAGGGAAAGATGACCCATGTGTTAACAAATGTGTAGAAGTTGTCAGTGAATAAAAGTGTAATAAAATAAGAGTGAATAAAAGTAGAGGAAATATTTCCCCCTCCTCATACAAACAGCATTCCCTTTTCTCAGAATGAAAGGTAATCTGTTTTCATACATAGTGGGCTAATGCCACATAGTTTTTCACATTTGGGAGGTACATCTGAAGGCTGCATCTGCCGAGTTGTATTTGTCCACATTTGAGGAGCTCTAGTAATGTTTAATGAAGGTTCTGTCTTCTGACCAGCAAGCTGTGGCTAGCTGCAGCTGGAGCAGCCATCTCTCTGACAGTGCCCGCACATACTCAAAAATGTCCAGGTCACTTGAAATTTAATCCAAGATTTTAATGTATTGGATCTAATCAACTTGTAAAGCCTCTTAGGTAATTAAACCAGCTTATCTATCCTCAGACCTTTTCATATACTTAAGGAGGACAGTGACATGCACAACCCTCAGTCTTTCTCATCGGTGCCAATTTAGAGCTGGATTGGATTACAGTCTCCTGAGTTTGAGTCTTGCCTGATGAGACAAATTCATAATCTAGTATATTTTCTTTGGGACCATGCAGATGTTAAGCACCATTGCCTTCAACTGGCACACAACTTCTTTCTGGAAGAACATTATAAATATCTTGTCATTTGAATGCATGAGGATGACAGGAAAGACTCTGCTCAAATCTCATTTTACCAATAAAGTAAGCAATGGGTTTTAAATCTTCAAGGCCACCCAGGTGAAATGGCTGTCATGAACTGATGAAATGTGGTTAGACTCAAACCAGGGTGGACATGGAGGACTGTGGATATAAGATCTAACCCCTCTCTCTTGGATCTTCGCATTCAATAACCCTTCTTAAGGCCTGAAAGTCTAAATATTACCAGTTTTCTTCCGTTAGGGCCAAACAGTTACTTTTATCTATATTTAAGATGGGGAAACCCCGTGCATCAATTTAGAGTTCATATACAGATTCAGCCCCTCTGACCAGCAGTAAGGATGAGTGGGGACGCTCTCTTTTTTTTTTTTTAACTCAGATGTCAACCTTAGGCTGCCTTCTTTTGCTAGGGTCTGATGGAGAAGGGTACAGGTTTAAATCTTTCGGGGTAGAATTGCATCGTTAGGCACAGCTTGTAATAACTGACCATGTGGAGCTTTCCCAGGAGTGTACAGGCAGCACATCTATTACAACCCTTTGTGAAGTGCTGTATACTCCATCGCTTACCCCGAGGCAAGGCTAGCCAGATCTGCTAAGTTCTAGTGCATAATGAGGCTATGCCCCCTTCACCCATGACCCGAAAAGGAATGTGCAGATTGAAACTGCAAGGAAGGAAAAATTCCTTATGCTGTCCCCACCACCACATAAACACAAACCCTTTCTCTCCGCACTAGAGTGGTGGAGTACTTATGCCATGAGAGAAAACAGAGTTAACAACAGTGAGAGATTTTCTTAATAAGTAGAACCTTGGCCTCTTGGGATCCCATTTCTCTATTTTTTGGGTGGCGATGACAATCTAACAGTCCTCTGAGATGCTTTTTTAAATCAAAACACATCCATTGTGTTAGGCTCAAGACACCAGTCAAAGCTAGCTGTACGCATCACATCACTCAGTATTATGTGGCTGTTTCTTACATAAACAATAGGCTGCAGCATCCTTAAGGTTTGTCTTGATCAAAATCTTTGTGCAAACTTTTGATCACAGATGGTAAACTTAAAGGAATAACTTCCTTTTTTCTGAACTACTGTTTGAGAGCTCTTCCCTCTGACCCTCGCTTTAAATCTGAGAGTCTTTAGTGACGAAAGAGGCTCTGCTACGATTTGAAGCCAAATAAAGTTTCCCAATAGGTATCACTCTAGTGCTATTTAATTATATAATACTATGTCTGTGAATAGTGTGATTAATAGGTATGCCAAGATATCTATTTCTTTGACTGGTATTTTTGTTTTGGGGCTGAGCAGTTTATCTAAAGGTTGCCTGGCTAAACATGCTTTGATGTGTAAAGTCAAAGATGTATTGGGAGTTGTGAACTCAGGTCTGTCTCAGAAATGATTTATGGAGGATTATTAGGACAGATAGCTATGTATGTCAGATTACAAAGGGGAATTGAACAAGAATATTTCTTATTGTCCATAGCTGTTGAGAGGTATGAGACAGACACCAAACTGGGTTTGTACTATCTATAATGTAATGTGTAAGCCAATAAAAGGGGTTAGGATAGGATGAAAAGCTAGGTTTTCCAATAAACCAAAATGACTGGAGAGAGGCATGCAGTAACTCCAACTGACAGCTTGTTTGGCTTGACAAAGAGACAGATTTTGGTATTATATGAAATCTTCAGTTAATTTAGGGAGATTTTGCAAAAGCTTCTAAGGGATTTGGAAGCAAAATCTCAGTGAAAGACTATCAATAGTTATTGTGTTTCTAAAATCTTAGGTATTTTTGAAAATCTCCCTTGCCCAATAGTTTCTGTATCTAAGCTCAGAGCCTAACTCACTTTGCTTTTCACATCTGTCTATGGTAATTTCTTTATAACTTGTGTTTGTTTCTGCCTCATGGCAAATATACTTTGCTTTTTTAAAGATAACTGAGGGCACTTGCAACCACTGCTCAACTAAAAGACATAGAGCTGGCCAGTGCGGCCTCCACCCCCACACCAAAATTGATAGCTTTGACCAGGAACTGGGTCAGAAGACCCAGGGAAAACAGTGATGCGCATTTCATTTGACCTTCTCGCCAGCGAATCCCCCTCTGGGGCACAGACTCTCTCCTGACAGAAGGGTGGTGCAGGTTGCATCTCAGTTTCATCTATGATGAAAATTCAGTTTTGGAGAAACAATTTGAAGCTTTAGAACTGATGCTATATCCCCATTTTCTATTCTGTAGAAGCACTAACATTCATCACTAGTATTATTAATAGTAATAACAATGTAATTAATTAATATCTTAAGCAGCAAGATGTTTTTTGTTTAGTTGTTTGTTTTGGGGTTTGTTGTTGTTGATTGGAGCAAGAAATTGAAAAAAACCTAAGTGAAGTATAGTCATCTAGCTCTAAAATAGGCTATATGAGTGAAGCTATTTGGTCATCAACCTGAATCCAGTGGAGCTGGTTATTAAGAGGCAGGAAGCTTATTTCTAGAGCACCAATAGAATGCATTCATCATACTTTATAAGTACATCAAAGTGTCCATTCAAGGGACTGATAAAAATCAGTAGCTTAACCTAAATAGGATTGTACTCAGAACTTTTGGAGCCCTTTGGATCTCCCACCTAATTGTGTTAGGTGAAAGATAACTTGGGGTTCTTTGCCCCTGTCTTTTATAGTCCAGTGAACTTTTGAAATGTATCCTTCTCAAAGTTCAGTGTCCCTGCTGTGAAGGAAAGGTGCCATGGTGTCTGATGGAGAAGGTTCCAGGCTGCTTTCTTCCTTGTTGGTTCTTTCTACAGTGCACATTGATCTGTCCCTGCTGCCTCTGATATGCCAATGAATGGCCACTTGACTGTGATTGCCAACTGTCTGTGATTACACCTGGAGAGAGGCATCGACCTTTTTCCTTTGTTTGGAAAAAAACCTGTTTACCCATTCTCCAGACTTGTCTGGTTCAAACACATTTTAGTCCCATATTTCGTTCATGTTTGTTCAGTCCTTGGGGAATTTATTGTACATACACCATGCACAAATATTAATGATTATTGTGTTATTGGTTTTCTAATGATACCTTACGTAATACCTATTAGACAGATTATAACAGAAGTGAAGTGGGATACACTGAATTAGTCAGACTAGCTGAAACGCACTACCTGATACTGGCCCTCTGGAATTGGGATGCTCTTCAGGTCATACCTACAATGGTTTACCATACATAGGAGACAAGAGTCTTATAAAATACATGTGAAGAGTTTGCCATCAAAAGGTCTGATACAGCAAACAGTTAGTGCTGCATGCATCATTTCTTCCAGTTGAAATCAGGGGGACTCCATGCTACAGTAACTACTGGTAAGATGCTTCTAGATAGGATATACAAAAAACAATTGGAACACATGAAGGTTGGAAACCCCAATGAAAATATCAGTATTGGAAATCTTTATGCAAGAAGTGGGTTTTAAGGAGAACTCTAGACTCTTAGAAGACAGGGAAGCACTCTATCCGTATAAGATATAAGGCAAGATGAAAGAACAGTCCAGTATTCCATTTATTTAGGCCAAAGAATATTTCTCTTACCTTTGCCATGAAAATATTTAGCCATCCAATAGATTTTTTCAGATACATCCCTATATGTATGTAAATAAAATTAGAGAAAAAGTAAACACAACCGTGGGTAGATTCAAAACTTTTTTTTCCCTCTAGTATCATAGTAAGTGAATTGAAACAGTGAGTGAAATAAATTGTTTTCATAAGTGACAAAAAGAAAAATGAAATTATTCATTCAACACAGTGCTTTAATCTCCCATTGAATATATGTATGCAATTGATGTGGACAGAGCTGTTCCTCTTTTAGAAACTAAAGCCACCATTTGTTATGCAGCTGTGAAAATCAAGTATAATATAGATATAGTTCACAAATGAATCAAAATTCAATCTATGTTATACTACAAAAGCTACAAATTTGGGGACAAATATTTGACTGTTTTATTAGCATGAAATTGCTGTCTTTGAGCTATGGTAATATTGGTTACCCTTATAAGTTTTTCTAGTGATTTGATATTAGTTGGACATAATATCCATAAGCATTCATGTGTTCCTATCATTGTAATCCTTGTTTCACTTACTCCCATCTCTAGCTGTACTCATTGTATTATATCTAATCCTAGGGTATAGTGCTCACATTCAAACAAAACTAAGTGTAGTACATACTACTGTGAATAGTCAATAATGGGTCTGCTCTCGGTCATAAGCACTGTGTCTAGTAGTCAGTGTCTGCAGGGGCTAGACTCTTAGATTAGAAACTCCTTGGAATAGGGACTATGTATTTTATTATCCTGCAATGTACAATACATGTTTGTAGTGATATATAAATCATAGTAATGAAAATATTTTTTTCATTTTCAATGTGGTATGTGACCTACATAAACTTCTGTCTATTAGAACTATCACAGAACAGCACAACTGTCAAACTATCTGAAGAATCACTTACAGTACATAAGAGATATTCAGTATCTTCTTCCTTTATTTTTCATCAGAGATTATGAACAAGCCTGGAGTTAGAAAGAAAGCTTGACTAAAGTCTGTAAATGACAAATTTATTAAAAATAATTGTGAATGAATTATACATTGACAAATATTGCTTGCCAATCTCTTTCTTTGTGTTCCCTCACTCTGTTTTTGTTGCTGTTGTTTTGCTTGCCCTACTTCAAGGCTCTCACTTTCACAGCTAGGCAACATGCCAACAAACCAAAGCAGTTAAGCTTGGTTAGTTCTGCTTCTAGTCCAGTGTCTCTTGCAGTTTCATGAATCAGCTATTTCTGATCCCCACAACCCTTAATGTTCTAAAATATCTTACGTCATCATGTTTCAAAATTCATAAAAAGTGAGACATGCTATACTATCAGTACAGGAAATAAGCAAGCAAGAGAGACTGCAGTCACAGCAAATAATTAATAATAGAATTATACCTTTTTTCCCCCTGCTATGTAAAAATCAACTCCTGGCAAAATGTGTCTTGTAAATTCCTATGGAAATTTTGTTTTGGAAAAAAAAATCAAGTTGCATGATGAAATAAGAAATAAATGTAATTTTATTTTGGATCCTTTGATAATATAGAACGTCTCCTTACCTTTTAAAAAATCTGTACCATTTTTAAAGACTTACAAATTAGCCCATATTCTGTTCCTTTGTAGCCTCTTCAGCTGTGCAATAATATATGCCACAAAGAGTAGATCTGTGCATTTATGCTTTTTTATTCCTTCATAGGTATTTCATTGACCATAATACAGAAGAAGATAGGTATTTCATCATTGATGCTAACACTGGAACCATTAAGACTGCCAAGATCTTTGACAGAGAGGAAACGCCTTGGTACAACATCACAGTTGCTGCTTCTGAGATAGGTAAATACATTTAGTAGACATGTAACAGAAAAGCTTCCATATCATATGAATGCAAGACTAATAATTGTTTTTAAGAAATATTATCCCGATTGTCTATAGGTTCTCTTCAAAGACAGGCCTTTTTCCACCAATTTGGAGGTAAAGGAGAATTTGAGGTATACATGTTATTTCTCTAATTCCAGAAAAAATACAAACGCATATATTTATTCATCTATGTAAATGTACAACCTTTTCCTCTATTAAGCACATTGGTACCAATTTATCTCGGGCACAACTCCATTATATGTAATGTACTCATATCAGGGAGGAATTTATCCTTTGTGTGGGTTGAATATCAGCTTTCATATTTCTTGACAAATAAACAGTATTTTCTTTTAAAGAATATTGCCTAATCTGAGAAACTCAACCATTCCCTTTTATAGCTAGAATTAACCTAATGACTCTACAGATTGAATCCCCCTCCTCCTGCTCCCCTCTGCGATGTTTTCATCTAGGAAATTAAATCCCCAAATATTCCTTAAGGTTTTATTAATCTGGTTTTTACTTTGGAAAATGGGACACAGGTTAAGAAATTTTGAAATTTTTACTCATTGTGACCGAGACACATAAAGCTGAAGCAAATTGTCTGAGGGTCACTGTGGTTTTGTGGATAAGATTTGGATTTGGATTCTGTTCCTATTCCTACAGCAAACATTCTGTGTGAAATATTCATAACTGCCTAATCCAGACCAAATTCCTCTGAAGAAACAAGGCTACTCGCTACCTTAAAATAAAAGTATTTTCTTGAGTGTTTTCTTGCATCTGGAAAGCCAGTTTTGTCGGTAGCCCTATTTAACTTAAGAAGTTGTGAAAATTGTAATGGTATAGGAAATTTTTTTTTTTTACTTTTTAAAATTCTCCTCCAATTAAGAAGATTGCTAAAAGTGACTGAACTCATTTTCGTCACAGATTCTACATCCTGGCCAAGTCTAAATGCTGGCATCAAAACAAAGGGAGATAGGAATACTAAGCATGTGCCCACACAAACTATGCCAATTGAACCCCCAAATGTAATCTTTCAGTGGCTATGATTTTGCTTGGGAACATGAACTATTTTCAGATGCAAGTTTTCTTTTCTTCTTGCTATATCCCATCATTGCCACAAAATGATGCAACACAATGTGGACCAATGACAATAGCCACCAATACTGGTGAGCTTCTCCTCTGTTTTCATCTGTTTCAGCTATAGATTAAAATTGAATCTGTTTTGCAATTTGATTTATGGAAGATGCTACTAGCATATGCTATAGTATTAGTATATATGCTATAGTATTAGTATATATATTATTTTATGAGGACAACAAATTGATTTTTTTTTTATTATGCCTGCTTTGGGGATTCAGTTCCTATTTTGAACTAAGTAAATTTCTATAGTAAAATCTTGAGTTTTATGTGGTTAGTCATAAAAAACACAACCACTGAGACTTCGGTGTGCTTTTCAGTTTCTTTGCATAATGTCCTATTACAGTGCAACATGCACTAAACTATAATTTAGGCCTAATCATAAACAGGTGCATAGTAAAAGTGAGGTTTAATTAAGATTTAAAAGCCACATTGGGACATCCATATGAAGCTGCAAGTGAAAAGGAATAGTTGCTATCCAGGCTTTCCAAATGTATCTGCTTTGCAGAAATAAATCTCAATAGCATTAAAGTTAAATGTAGCTTTTCTATACATTATTTATGTCACATAATCAAGAGAGTGGTATTGTGCACAGGATAGTAATAAAGATTATATTTATAATTAAATAAAATTAGATGTATGGTGATGAGATGCTATTTTAAAGACAATCTCCTTAGAATTCTACATCCACAGTGCTCTGTGTAGTGGGGAGAAATGGGCATTGCTTTCCCTCCATGTTTACTCCTCATTCTTAACACGGGGGAGTGGGAAAGATTTGAAGCTTTTGGTAAAAAGCAGACAGATAAACTAGGTTTTGATTAATCTTTCTTGGGTCCTCTTCTTCCATAACTAGTTTCTAAGATTAAAATATTTTAATGTACAGCAGTTGGAATTGTCTTCAAGTTATAAAGATTATCACACTGTACCAAATCCCCTGAGAAACTGGAAATTGAAACTAGTACTGGACAAGGAGTCTATACAGTATGCAGAGCATCAGTGTTCTCCTCACTTTGTTACTCAGGCAGGCTGACAAATGTTGTACCATCTGCAACTTTTCCATGGCACTCACTTTAAAATGCACAATGCATTTCAGAAGATGAGCCTGGGGCTGACAAACAGGCAGAACCACCATGGCTAAATCCCAATATGACAAGAAGGGTCATAACCTTTAAGCAATTTATGCCAATTGGTTAGCCAGGAACAATGAAGAATGCAGAAGGTCCCTGAAAGTGTGCCCCCACCTTGACAGTCAGAGGGCACAGGTCCTCTGGTGACATTGTAGTTTTGGTCAGGTGTCCAAAATGTTTTCCTCTCCCCACCAACATCACTTCTGTCTTGCCTAGGTTTAGTTTTAGCCAGTTTCTCTTTATGCTGCAGCTTATCTCACAGTGCTGTCTGTATTTGATGTGAAGGAGATTTAGAGCTTGGTGTTATCTGTATACTACTGGCACTCACACTCTGCTTACATTTCAGGTTTATTGTTTCTGAGCCCTCTAGGAGGTGCTTACATGCACTTTCTGGGTGGAATTTTGAGAGGAACTCAGTCCCAGATCTGCTAAGGTATTTAGGCACCTAACTTCCATTGAAATCCAGGGATCTGGGTCTCAGCATTGGCCTAACTATTCCCATTGAAGTTTTACCTCAGTGGGAGCAGAGTGAATCTAATAATGAGTGCTTTTGAAAATTCCATCCCCAGTGAGCACAAAGCATGAGTCCTTGCAAGAGGTATTCATAGATTCATAGATTCTAGGACTGGAAGGGACCTCGAGAGGTCATCGAGTCCAGTCCCCTGCCCGCATGGCAGGACCAAATACTGTCAAGACCATCCCTGATAGACATTTATCTAACCTACTCTTAAATATCTCCAGAGATGGAGATTCCACAACCTCCCTAGGCAATTTATTCCAGTGTTTAACCACCCTGACAGTTAGGAACTTTTTCCTAATGTCCAACCTAGACCTCCCTTGCTGCAGTTTAAACCCATTGCCTCTTGTTCTATCCTTAGAGGCTAAGGTGAACAAGTTTTCTCCCTCCTCCTTATGACACCCTTTTAAATACCTGAAAACTGCTATCATGTCCCCTCTCAGTCTTCTCTTTTCCAAACTAAACAAACCCAATTCTTTCAGCCTTCCTTCATAGGTCATGTTCTCAAGACCTTTAATCATTCTTGTTGCTCTTCTCTGGACCCTTTCCAATTTCTCCACATCTTTTTTAAAATGCGGTGCCCAGAACTGGACACACTACTCCAGCTGAGGCCTAACCAGAGCAGAGTAGAGCGGAAGAATGACTTCTCGTGTCTTGCTCACAACACACCTGTTAATACATCCCAGAATCATGTTTGCTTTTTTTGCAACAGCATCACACTGTTGACTCATATTTAGCTTGTGGTCCACTATACCCCCTAGATCTCTTTCTGCCGTACTCCCTCCTAGACAGTCTCTTCCCATTCTGTATGTGTGAAACTGATTTTTTTTCTTCCTAAGTGGAGCACTTTGCATTTGTCTTTGTTAAACTTCATCCTGTTTAACTCAGACCATTTCTCCAATTTGTCCAGATCATTTTGAATTATGACACTGTCCTCCAAAGCAGTTGCAATCCTTCCCAGTTTGGTATCATCCGCAAACTTAATAAGCATACTTTCTATGCCAATATCTAAGTTGTTGATGAAGATATTGAACAGAGCCGGTCCCAAAACAGACCCCTGCGGTACCCCACTCATTATGCCTTTCCAGCAGGATTGGGAACCATTAATAACAACTCTCTGAGTATGGTTATCCAGCCAGTTATGCACCCACCTTATAGTAGCCCCATCTAAATTGTATTTGCCTAGTTTATCGATAAGAATATCATGCGAGACCGTATCAAATGCCTTACTAAAGTCTAGGTATACCACATCCACAGCTTCACCCTTATCCACAAGGCTCATTATCCTATCAAAGAAAGCTATCAGATTGGTTTGACATGATTTGTTCTTCACAAATCCATGCTGGCTGTTCCCTATCACCTTACCACCTTCCAAGTGTTTGCAGATTATTTCCTTAATTACTTGCTCCATTATCTTCCCTGGCACAGAAGTTAAACTACCTGGTCTGTAGTTTCCTGGGTTGTTTTTATTTCCCTTTTTATAGATGGGCACTATATTTGCCCTTTTCCAGTCTTCTGGAATCTGTCCCGTCTCCCATGATTTTCCAAAGATAATAGCTAGAGGCTCAGATACCTCCTCTATTAGCTCCTTGAGTATTCTAGGATGCATTTCATCAGGCCCTGGTGACTTGCAGGCATCTAACTTTTCTAAGTGATTTTTAACTTGTTCTTTTTTTTATTTTATCTGCTAAACCTACCCCCTTCCCATTAGCATTCACTATGTTAGGCATTCCTTCAGACTTCTCGGTGAAGACCGAAACAAAGAAGTCATTAAGCATCTCTGCCATTTCCAAGTTTCCTGTTACTGTTTCTCCCTCTTCACTAAGCAGTGGGCCTACCCTGTCTTTGGTCTTCCTCTTGCTTCTAATGTATTGATAAAAAGTCTTCTTGTTTCCCTTTATTCCTGTAGCTAGTTTGAGCTCATTTTGTGCCTTTGCCTTTCTAATCTTGCCCCTGCATTCCTGTGTTGTTTGCCTATATTCATCCTTTGTAATCTGTCCCAGTTTCCATTTTTTATATGACTCCTTTTTATTTTTTAGATCATGCAAGATCTCGTGGTTAAGCCAAGGTGGTCTTTTGCCACATTTTCTATCTTTCCTAACCAGCGGAATAGCTTGCTTTTGGGCCCTTAATAGTGTCCCTTTGAAAAACTGCCAACTCTCCTCAGTTGTTTTTCCCCTCAGTCTTGATTTCCATGGGACCTTACCTATCAGCTCTCTGAGCTTACCAAAATCTGCCTTCCTGAAATCCATTGTCTCTATTTTGCTGTTCTCCCTTCTACCCTTCCTTAGAATTGCAAACTCTATGATTTCATGATCACTTTCACCCAGGCTGCTTTCTACTTTCAAATTCTCAACGAGTTCCTCCCTATTTGTTAAAATCAAGTCTAGAACAGCTTCCTCCCTAGTAGCTTTTTCAACGTTCTGAAATAAAAAGTTGTCTGCAATGCAGTCCAAGAATTTGTTGGATAGTCTGTGCCCCACTGTGTTATTTTCCCAACGTATATCCAGATAGTTGAAGTCCCCCATCACCACCAAATCTTGGGCTTTGGATGATTTTGTTAATTGCTTAAAAAAAGCCTCATCCACCTCTTCCACCTGGTTAGGTGGCCTGTAGTAGACTCCTAGCATGACATCTCCCTTGTTTTTTACCCCTTTTAGCCTAACCCAGAGACTCTCAACACTTCCATCTCCTATGTCCATCTCCACCTCAGTCCAAGTGTGTACATTTTTAATATATAAGGCAACACCTCTTCCCTTTTTCCCCTGTCTATCCTTCCTGAGCAAGCTGTACCCATCCACACCAACATTCCAATCATGTGTATTATCCCACCAAGTTTCAGTGATGCCAACAATGTCATAGTTGTATTTATTTATTAGCACTTCCAGTTCTTCCTGCTTATTTCCCATACTTCTCGCATTTGTATATAGGCATCTAAGATACTGGTTTGATCTTTCCTCCCAGTTTTGCCCTGACATTCCTTTCTCTCTGCCAATATAGCCCACACTCCCTCTCGTTTCCAACCCATCTCCCAGGTCTCCATGTTCCCCACCTACCTGTGGGCTTTGCTCACCTGTCCCCATCGAACCTAGTTTAAAGCCCTCTTCACTAGATTAGCCAGCCTGGGTCCAAATAGGGTCTTTCCCCTCCTCAAAAGGTGAACGCCATCTCTGCCTAGCAATCCTTCCTTAAATAGCATCCCGTGGTCTAGGAAGCCAAAGCTCTCCTGGTGACACCATCTTCGCAGCCAGGCATTCACCTCCATGATGCATCTGTCTCTGCCCGGGACCCTACCTTTGACAGGAAGAATCGAAGAGAATACCACCTGCGCTCCAAACTCCTTCACCCGTACTCCCAGAGCCCTGTAATCACTCTTGATCCGCTCAGTGTCACACCGTGCAGTATCATTTGTGCCCACATGGATGAGTAGCATGGTGTAGTAGTCAGAGGGCTGGATAATCCTCGACAATGCCTCCGTAACGTCTCGGATACGGGCTCCCGGCAGGCAGCATACCTCCCGAGATGAAATGTCAGGGTGACAGATGGGTGCCTCTGTCCCCCTCAGCAGAGAGTCTCTGACCACCACTACCCTACGTTTCCTATTCGCAGTGGTGGCAGCAGACCTCCCAGCCTTAGGGGTACGAGGCTTCTCCTCCTTTACTGTAGGGGGTGATTCCTTCTTTCCTGTATCAAGAAGAGCATAATGGTTACCTATTACCATGGCGGAAGGGTTCGGAGCAGGGGTGGAGCACTGCCTGCTGCCAGAAGTAACCAGCTGCCAGTGTCCACCCTGAGCCATCTCCTCCTCTACCAGTGGTGTATCAGCAGTCCTGTGTACTGGGACAGCTACCTCAGCTGTCTCCACATGGACACTGTCCAGGAATTGCTTGTGGATTCGGATGCTCCTCCACCTAGCCACTCCTCCTGTAGCTCTCCCACCTGCTGCCTGAGAGATTCCACCAGCAGGCACCTTTCACATTGGATGGTCCCCCCAGCCTGGATATCAGTAAGTGGAAATTGCAAGTTACAGTCTCTGCAAAACCACACCAGGATCTGGGTAGAAGCATCCATGCTCAGGCTCTCTGTCTGGCTACAGGCACAGGTGTTGCGGGTCTTCCTAAGCATCGTAAGCCTCCCTCTGTCAAACTCCCGTCTGCAGCCCCCTGTTCGCTGAAAGGGTTGTTTAAGCAAGAAGTTTTGAATGTAGTTGGTTTATAGGTTTTAAGGGGAATAAAGGGAAAACAGATAGAACTGGCAAGGGACCCTCACCCCCTTCCCACTCCCCTTCCAAACTCCCTTGCGAAACTCCCCTGTTAGCAGCCCCTGTTCGCAAAAGCCATCCTTTGGGGCCATCCTTTCTTTAACACATTAACTGGGAAGATGGATAAGAAATGAGGTATAAGAGGGCCACAGTCAGGGTAAGTGGGATGTGCCAGGAAAATAACATAGTTGAAGTAGCTGCTTTGGCTGTTTCAGCATTGGTTGGTACAAAACAGTCTGCAATAACACCTGCTAGGAACTCCCCAGATGTCAGGGGAATAAGAAAGTTTATAATGCAGTACTACATCTTAAGTGAAGGAACTGCAGAGTGATGAACCTCACCTCAGTTCTGGGGAAACTGACTGAGAATGTATATTAAAGACAGAGTAATGTAATACATGGATAAGTGTCAATTGATAGGATTAAAACAGCATGGCTTCAGTGAGAGTAAATCATGTCTCACTAACTGTTAGAATTCTTGGAAAAAGGTAAATGAAATAGTGATGGAGGAGAGCCAGTTGACATGATTTGTTTGGCTTTTTTAAAGGCTTCATACAAGGTCTCTGACAAGAGACTATTAAAGGAAATAAATAACTACAGAATGAATGGGCAATGTGCTGTCATAGATTAAAAGCTGATTTAGTGATAGGGAACAGAGCCTCAGTGAATAGTTGTTCCTCTGAAAGGAAAGTAGTTAAGGGGGTGATATGGGATCAGTGTTGATCAGAATACTTTGTAATGATGTAATGAATGAAATGGGCAGAAAAGTGGTGAATTCAGATTATGGTATATCCTATCCCAGTTGGTAAAAAACTAAGGAGGATTTAGATGGTCTCCTGAAAGATCTAAGCATATTGAAAATTGGGCAGTGAAATTTAAACTTAGATAAATGTGAGGACTCATACTGGAGGAAAAAAATCAAAACGTCTCATTCATATATACATATACATATATATGAATGAGATGTTTTGAGATATATATATATATATATATATATTAAAGCAGAGGCTTCAGACATGTGTATATATATTCACACACAGCGATACAAACCATGTATCAGTATAATAATATATATACACACACATACATTCTGAAGAAGAAAGATCTACTGCAGGAATCGCTGGTAGATGCTTCATTTAAGATTTTTGCTCAATATGCAGCAATGTAGAAAACAAATATGATTCTTACCTACTTTAAGAGAAAGATGGGGGCCAGGGAGAGGCAGAAGTACTAAAGCACTCATTTCTAATAGGCTTGTTCCAGCTCTGAAGTCAATTCCAGTTAAAGTTAACTTATAGTTTGAATGATCAAAGCAACACACCCTACAAATGGGAAAGATAAAAAAATATCCCTTGGAGCCTGTTGTTCCATTAATATGGGGTGAGAGCTGTGGGAGGAAATAAGCATAATATGGAGGCATCAGAGGATTAGAATTAGAATGGCATGCTGCATCAGAGGTCCCAGCCAAGAAAAACTGCAAGTGTTGTTAAGAATGTTGCTGAAGAATGTTGTTACTGCTGCCAGGTTGTTATGGCTGCTCAGTGCTTCTGTTCTTGGAGCTCCAGTGTTATTAGCACTAGCAGAAAATGCAGCCTGCTAATTCAGCAGGCCTCAATGTCGCTCATAAAGAAAGACCATGGGCATTATTCTAACTTGGCTGGGTTTATTGCACTGAAGGCACAGTCCTAGTGTTCTGGCACCATTGTTACAGGTTACACTGACACATGAGTGCCCAGTAGCAAGAAGTGGCTCAGTCAGAAGTGGGAGTTTCTGCTGTCCCTAGGCCACACAAAGGGTTAAGGAGAGGCACCCCAACATTTATAGACAGAGTCAAACAACTTACATACCACCTTACATGTTTCATGACATCTGCTTGTTACCTCCCCTTATAGCTTGCTCCAGATGACTTAGGCAAAACATCCCTATTCATCACATCTATCAAACCCTTTTATCTGTGTTAGGTCAGGATGTACCTGTGTTAATCTTTTGGAATGTGTACACATACATACACAGTATCTGTTGTTTCTTAGGAGTGCCTGTGTTTTAGCAACACTACCAATACCCCTTGCAAAGTTCATGTATTGAACCATGAACTTGTAAGCATTTCTTTTAATACATGGCCTGACTTTACTGACTATGGTTCAGGCCTCAGGTCTTGCACAGGCCAGGTGCTCACTCTCTCTCTCCTCCAACAAGAAGGATTTTGTCAGGAAGCCTGGTTCAGCAGTAAGTCTAGCAAACTAAACCTGCCACAACTCACAATCAGCCTGTGGAATTAATTACCACAAGAAGTCATTGAAAGGGAAAAGATTTGACATTAAAATGGATAATAATATCATCCAGAGTGATAATGGTAAATGTTAACAAAAATCATGAATTTTGGAAAGATCGAAACCCTCGTGCTTTAGGGCATAAACCAACCTCTAGGTATTGAAGATTTGAAAGAAAGTTTCTTTGTCAAACATACTATGTTATAACTGCGTTCTACAGAATTTCTCACTCTTTCCTCTGAAGGAGATGGTACTGGACACTGTTGGATATAGAATCCTGGTTTAGATATATCACTGGCCTCATATAGTATAGTAGTACCTATATCCCTATGCAGCTATCAAGTGAACTCATTGAATTTATATCCAGAATGGATTAGAGTGGGGAAGAAGAATTTGCAACCATTAGGATAAACTCCAAGAACAAGCCTGAATTCCAATGTGCACAAAGACTTATTCATTATGGTTCCTAGATATTTTTCCAAAGAAGATTCTAACCTGCAGAGCAGATGATGCAGAGAATTGAAACAAAGAAAATAACTTGAAAATAGCAAGGCTCTCTGCTGGGGTAATGTCAGATTCCCCACAGATTTTCTTAAGCTCTGGATGTCTGAAGTTCTGGCAAAAGAGAGTAAAATATGACCATGTGAAACGATACTGCACACATGGAGCTTTGATCCCACAGTGAGATAGGAAATAAGAGTCTTTGAAACATTATTATGCAGCCACATAATTTTAAAAGTCCTCAAGGCTCTAAGATAAAATGAGATACTGGAAAACAAAGATATTTGATTTTGTTGTTTGTTTCTTCTTTCCCCCCACCACCACCATTCCTCCATTTCTCATGCCAGCTTCAAAGGAAAAGGCACAGATATATACATACAAAGCAGCAGCTCTGTGATATATTAATAAAATGTGTCATGGTTTATGCTGCAGTATTGAAATGATCCCAGGGAAATACAGTCACTACAAAACCCCAACAAAGCAGCACTTTTTCTGAGACCCTTTGAGGCAGGGCAATACATTCTAATCAAAAGAAAGAGGATGAGGATAACCAAAACATACAAAACAGCAGGCAGTAATTGCTAACTATGCTATAGAGATCAATATGGACTTTTTAATTATACACAAACATTTTCCAAAGATGAAATATAGTGGAAATAGAAATGAAGAAATACAAGGAAATAACAATGACAACTAAGAAACATAGAATTTGAGAGGAAATTTAAAATGTATGAAATTGTTTAAACCAGGGTCAAGAGTTATCAGATGAATGTTATAAACAGACCATGTAGCCTAAGAGAAGATAACATGTGACATTGGCCTAAAATTGAGCCTTTTTTTTCTTTCAAGTGCCACACATATTTCCAGTTGAAGTCAGTGGGCTCCAAACAAAGGAAAGAATTGGCCAATTGTTCTCAGGTTTTGCAGTAATTTGGGGAGGGAGATGGGGAAGGAGACATGACTATTTTGCTTTTAAGAAAAAGATGTGTTTTGAGATTAAATCCATGTTATGACTGATTCTGCAAAATGAGACAGAGGGATGAAGCTGGAGGAATTGAAAGGTTTAACGAAAATGGTCAAAAGCCTGGTAAAGGTCCAGAGGATATAAAATAGACCTGTTAACACTATCAAGAGACATACTGGCTTGGTTTACAGTAACAGTGACCAAAATGTGTGTACATTTACATACACTTAAAAATGAAATGATAGATGCACACAAGCACTCTTGTTTAACTTTGAAAAAAGATAAAGAAATGTATATATATACAGCCTGGTGGCAATAAGACTATGGGATGATATGATTCTGGTGTATAAAGGGGAAAAGTATTTTTTTTTTCATTATGAATTGGCACTGATAGGGCCAGAATTGTTAATGTAATTACCTTCAAAAACAAGTGAGATTCTTTCAAACTCACATCCCTAATTTTAAAGCTCAAAGACACTGCCTATCAAAGACACATGTGAATATTTTTGAGGCTATTAATCTGGATTACAGTTACACAACCACCATAGATGTGCAAGACATTTCTTGGGAAATGATGACAATCTGAGAGGTGCTGGTGTCATGAGTAGCAGCCCCAAGGACCTTTAGGTACAGCCAGTCATGAATTCCAAGGAAATACACTATTAGGAAGATCATTTGAGCTATTAAAACAAAGAAGAGCCAATGGTTGTGCCCAAAAGGAATTTTATGGATGTGATTGTCAAGAAGTTTCAGCATTGCCATTGACTTCAGTGCAAACAGAATTGGTTCAGTGCTGATCACTTTTGACAATCCCGTCCTTAAATCCCAGGCCCTGATCCCGCAAGATCTTTCATATGGGCACAGTTTGCAGGAAAAGGTCCTAAGCAGAGCCAAAGAAAACCAGTACATGCAGGAAGTGCAGTGAGTGATCAGCATGTGGAAGAATCACACAGTGAGGCAGACTGATATATACCATTTTGAAGATAACACTTCTCTTTTGAGAGAACTACTATTTTTAAACAGAAGTGTGTTTTAAGGAGTTACATTCCAAACTATAATCAATTTGTGGTGGTTTTCTGTGATGTTGACACCTCTCCTCCATTATACACTGAGGCACAGTAAGGTGAAATGACATGCCCAGGAGTCACATAGTCAGTGTTATGGTCAGGAATACAACCTAGAAGACCTGACTCCCACTTCCCCTTTCTGACCAAGAAATCGTATTAATGAGGGAACATTATTGAGAGGTAAAAGAGATTGCTCTTGACTATTAATATTTCTGCTGCCATTAAACTAGGATAAGATGTTTGGTTTCCATTCACTCATTCTTTATAAAATGGAACTGAGAATAGAATGAGAATAGTACTATGTTAAGCCATTTTATTTTCTCACTTCACATTTTCCCATAATCATGAGTTAACAGTTAATTTTAATGTCTGGTATCAAATAATTATTAAACAGATGAATTCAACCTTTTGTTCATTACAGGATTGTAACTAGAACAGAAAATTATATAAAATGCATTCGTTCACATAATTGTTATAACATGTTAATCTCATAACACTGTGTATTTGGCAGAGGGTTCTGGATGATTGCCTATTCAATTCCAGTAAGTATGGTGCTGGTTGTACTATTTTGTTGCTCCTGGAAAATTTTTTACCATGATTTTTGTTTGATGAATTTTTTCCTCAGAATATATATTGCAGCCACAATGAGCCAAATAATCCCATTGACTCCAATAGAATTTGGTCACTTATATTTATAACACATATGTGGTCATATCTAGAAAATAAATTCTATTATAAACTGCAAAACTATAAAATAAACAGTTGCATCACAATATAAACTGCATTCCTTTTTTCATCTTTGGCCTCACCCGTATTCTGCCTACTAATCCATTTTCACTGTGGCTTTTAATATTCCAGGCAGTTGCTTTATTTTTCAAATAAGTAGAACCATAAAATATTTCCTCTTTTATCCCTAAATCTGGATCTAGGAAAAGTGGAATTTTAGAATTACCTGGTCTGAGATCCAAGATTGACTATAGTTTAGTCAATGAAATGATGAAAAATTGAAGGTCTGATATCTTTTTAACAGCAAGAGCTAGAAACACCTCCTTTACCCTGTTGATGAACTGGGATTCCCAGGTTTTCAATTATATAGCATCTATATCCATCCTAGGAAGGTTGATAGACTTTGGACCCTAAGAATCATGACATGTTGATTTGTAGAAAGTCTATCATTTTGTTTTAAAGCATTTCTAACATACCTCTCACTGTAGTATGGAAACATTGTACAAAATTATAAAAACATAATGAGAACTGTTTAAAAGGCAGTTCTCCATTCTTCTTCTTCTTCTAATTCCAAGCCCTCTGTTCATTCTCCTCCCTAATCTTGCTTTAGTTATTGTCTTTTACTTCTAGATATGATGGATTTTTTCTCTTTGGATTCTTTGGGGGAATGGTATGACAAAGAAGAGATTCTTACATTGGGTACATCTACACTACAGCGGGGAGTCGATTTAAGATACGCAAATTCAGCTACGTGAATAGCGTAGCTGAATTCGACGTATTGCAGCCGACTTACCCCGTTGTGAGGACGGCGGCAAAATCGACTTCTGCGGCTTTTTGTCGGCGGCGCTTACTACCACCTCCGCTGGTGGAGTTAGAGCGCCGATTCGGGGATCGATTGTCGCGTCCCGACGGGACGCGATAAATCGATCCCCGAGAGGTCGATTTCTACCCGCCGATTCAGGCGGGTAGTATAGACCAGACCTCAGTCATCTGAAGATGGTGAGGTAGGGATCTTCCTGAGTTCCGTTAGAAAGGTGTTCCAGAGTCTTAGGCCTGCATTTGACAAGGTTCAATCTTCCGCTCCTTCTGGGATCCAATAAATTAAATGTTCCTAGTGATTGTAGTTACCAAATATTTCCTCTTTTATCCCCGGCAGGAGCAGAGCAGGAGTAAGGAACCGGGTTGAGTGCAGGCACAGGCACAATCCAATGCAGCCACAACAGAAAAACACTGGGTTGCTCTGACAAACTCCCTGTTCCTCCTCTTGGCTTAAATAGCATAGTTGGGCCAATCGGTAGAGTCAAGTGATCCTCCAATCAGAGCTCCCATGGGTGGTCCCTTGGCTGGGGCTGTAGCCCTAGTAGCTTCTCAGCCCACCCACTTTAGTACCTAGTGGATGGAGACCAGGAAGTGGCAGCTGACTGGGGACTCTCCAGCCTGGGTTCAAGCCTTGAGACATCATGCCTTCCATTTACATGAAGTCTGCAAGTTGTCTGGCAGACTCCTAGACTTGCATTCTTCTCCACAGAGGAAGAGGGGGCAATCTTCTTCTTCAGGGCCTCCCCAAAAGTGGACACTTAAGCTTGTCTTCTTTGAAAGAGAACTCAAAACATTACTGGACTCTTCAGGTACCCATGCTAGAGCTGGGCCATGTATACATCTTCCTGGTACTGCAGCAGCAGGATATGGATACCATGTCATCAACTTTGGTACCATCTGTAGGAAGGATGTTTTGTCTGGTACTGCAGTGGAATGATATCGGTACCATCCTGTCAACTCTGGTACAATCTTCAGGATAGCTACTGAGTCCAATACCAGGGTGGACAGATATCAGTACGGTGCTGTTGACTCAGTACGTTATCTACAAGATGGCTGTTGAGTCCAGAACCACTGCATGCTGTTTCAGTGCTGACATCATTAATACTGACAACCCCACAAGTCTATGAGGCAGCAAAAGAATTTGCTTTGCCTCTCTGTTCCAGACCATCCTGTACAGCACAAGTCCATGCATTTGTGACATCTCCTTCAACTCTGGTGCAGAGACTGTCAGTACCAGCTAAGAAGCATATTGAGGGCTGGGTGCCTTCTCCAGTACCCACTTTGACACCGGGACATGCTGTGTCAGCGGTGGGAAAATCTTAGGTCTAATTTTTAGCCTTGGACTCTGCTTTGGCATCAACAGCCTCAGTACCAGAATGATTGTCAGCTTGGCTACTGATCCCAGCTTATACCACAGTACTGACTATGAATTCTTTCTCAACAGCAATTCACAATGCTGTACCATCAACGTCTTGGGAGTTTTTTGCGGTATCAACTGCCATATCTGTCTCAGTACCTATATTGACCTCTTCACAATGGACTAGAGATCGATCAGTTCAACTAGTGGTCCCATCAGCTTTTGACCCCTGATACCTATTGAATATTTAGATGACCCCTTGTAGTCTGATCAGAGTCCTCCAAAACTTTGTTATCCCCTCCTACATGCAGTTGGTCTAGCAAATCTTCAAGACTGTTCCAGCAGCATTTGCCCCAAGAGCAGGAAATATCATTCAGAAGGGACAGATGATGGTGGCCCTGTTCTTACTGTGCCCCTTTGCCGTATACTCTCCCTCCATGATCATTTGGGAATCCCTGATGTACTTCCTATTCCCTTAGGTCTCAATCACTGGCCCAGTCAGGGGAAGGTTGTCAAAGCATATGACAAAGCAATTTAGTTTGGACTATGAAAAGATGCTGTTCCCTGACAGCAGCCAGTACTGCAAGAGGAACCATTGCCTGGGAACCAATTTTACATCAGGAGCATCCATCTTCTCCTGTTAACCTTTCTTTTGCCTCACCTGAGAATGCAGTGTTCACGGACTCTTCTTCTCTTGTTCCAGATTAGTTTATCTCATCAGGAACTTCTGAGAAAAATGGCTGGTGCTTTGATCATGCAAGATTAGCTTGTACAAGAGAACGCTTACATTCTCCAGGCTACTGCCTCTGGGACAGTAGCCTTCACTATCAATGAGACTCTTCTAGAACCAGCAAAGACGTTATGGAATATGCCAGTATCCTTAGTCCGTATAGCTAAGTGCACAGACAAACGTTATTGTGTTCCTATGAAAGACTTTGAGGGTTTCTATTCCCATTCTGCCCTGAATTATTAGTAGTGATGCCTGCCAATGAAAGATCATGTTTGGAGAGATTTAAATCAACCCACAAAAAGTAGGGTACAAGATTTATTTGGGAGAAAAAAAATATTCCCCCTACTTTCTCCAGATGCATATATCAAATCAGCAAGCACTGTGAGCTACATGTGACTGTATAAACTGGGATGCAATGTCCAGGTTTACTGATAAATTACCAGGAGCAAGTGAAGTCTTTCCTGCCAGCAAGTCACATAGTGGCCAAGATGGCTCTCCAATCTGCATTTGTTACAGCTGATGCTTCTTCTATGGTGATAGCATCTGTAATAACAATGAGAAAAGCTTCCGGATTACAGAACTTGAGTATAGCAACGGACATGCAACAGACTATAAAAGACAGTCTGTTTGATGGTTGGTGTTTGTTTTCAGACAGAACTAATGAGACTTTACATTCTTTTAAAAACTGTTGAGCTACTTTTCATTCATTAGAGGTCTATATCCCAGCCACCAAGAGGCACCAATGCAGACCTCAACAACAGCATCCATACCAATAGTAATATTACAGGCAACCTTTCTATCCATTAAGTAACCTCATTTCTCAAAGAGGAAGCATAAATTGCAAAGCAACAAGTCCTCTAATGCTAGGTCAACACAACCTAGCCTTTAATCAGCTGTAGGGAAGCAGCCCATTTGACTTCTTTCTGAAGGACAGCAGTAATATTCCTTCCATCTCCCCCCATTTGGGAACAGATTTTCCCATTTCCTCAGTGCTTGGAAATCTATAACAGACAAATGGGTCCTAAGCACTGTGAAACTGGGATATTCTGAGGAGTAAGGGAAGATGTAAATTACCTGGTTAATTGTTTGGTTCAAGGCACATCCAAACACCAGGTTCTCCACTACATCAAGTACATTCTTCACCTCTTTGACTGCCTGGGACTTATGCTGAACAAAGAAAAATTGACATTAGTCCCAACATAGAAAATAGAGTTTATTGGGGCCCCACTCAATTGTACTAATTCAGCTGCTTTTCCCCCTCAGGAGAGATTTCAGACCATACTATGTCTCTCAAGTCACATCTCACCACCATAGTCTTGATGTCTCTAAGGTTACTAGGCAACATAGCCTCATGCATTTACATGACCCAACATGCCAGGCTTTGCCTGTGCATTCTCCAAGTGTGGCTAAAATCAGTCTATTGACTGAACAGCCTTAGAGAAGTCGGTCTGTGTACCGTCTGTGGTCATAGCACTGTTAGTGTGGTGGGTGGATCAAAATAATATATCCAAGGACATTCCACTTTCTCATTCTCTTCCCTTTAAGACAATCATTACTGATGTGTCCCTGGTAGGCTTGGGCACTCACCTAAGGGGTTTGCGAACCCAAGCATTATGGATAGAACACAAAGCTACCCTTTGTATCAATTTCCCCACATTCCAGACAATTCCCAAAGATTGCCCAGCTTTACTCCCTCACATCAAGGGCTTGCCGTTCAGATATTGACCGACAATACAAGCATTCTACCTAAACAGACAAAGAGGGGTGCAGTCTGATCAGATTTGTCAAGAAGAGATGAAACTGTAGTTTTGCATCAAGAAGGGAATTACTCCCTTTGCTGCATACTTACTGAGTGCCCAGAACCAGTTGGCCAATCATCTCAGCCGGAGATTTTCTCAAAATCATCAGTGGTCCCTGAAGAACAGTGTGCTCACAATCATCTTTCATGCCTGGGTATTCCATCAGTTGATCTATTTGCAACAAAAGACAACAAGAAATGCAGTCAGTTATGTTCCTAAGGGCTGGTCCACACTAACCCCCCAGTTCAAACTAAGATATGCAACTTCAGCTACGTGAATAACGTATCTGAAGTCGAAGTATCTTAGTTCGAACTACAAAGTACTTACCGCGGGTCCACACGTGGCAGGCAGGCTCCCCCGTTGACTCCTCATACTCCTCTCGCGGAGCAGGAGTACCGGCGTCGATGGCGAGCACTTCTGGGATCGATTTATCGCGTCTAGACCAGACGCGATAAATCGTTCCCAGAAGATTGATTGCTTACCGCTGAATAGGGTGACCAGATGTCCCGATTTTATAGGGACAGTCCCGATTTTTGGGTCTTTTTCTTATATAAGCTCCTATTGCCCTCCACCTCCTGTCCCGATTTTTCACATTTGCTGTCTGGTCACCCTACCGCCGAACCCGGAGGTAAGTACAGACGTACCCTAAGTGGGTTACAGTCCAGGCTCATTAACCAGCACCTTTCCTCTGTAGTAGGAACAGAGTCTCACATACATATTTCCCCTGTTCTGCTCATCCCACAGGTGATTGTCAAGTTGAAGCAAGACCATGACAAGATCATTCTTAAAACTCCAGCTTGGTCAAGACAGTGCTGGTTCTTGGATTTTCACAATCTCTCCTTTCAACCTCTAGGCTCTGCCTCCTCTTCCAGGCCTACTCACCCAGCAACACGGAAGGATGTTACACCCTCACCCCAACAGTCTTCACCTGACGGCCTGGCTGTTAAGTGGTTAGCTCAGCCAGAGAAGGACTGTTCAGTGTCATTTCAGGAGATATTAGACTTTTAGAGTATCTGTTACATCTCAAATCCTTGAGATTTCCCCTAAACTCCCAGAGAGTTCACTTATCGATCTGATCAATTCACCTTCCCATTCAGGGAACATCCATTGTTTTTTTTTTCAAATCTAATGGTCTCCAGCATATGCCTATATTCCAATGTAAGCCCAGGATTAGTAGAACTCAAGTTAGCAGACCCTGGGTTTGTTAACTTAGGACTTGAGCATTTAAACTCATTTTAAATTAGTAGATGTTCTTATGCTATCCCGATCAGGTCTTCCAACCCTATGAGTGATACTTCTTATCATTATTTTAATTTCCCCCTGTTTCTCCTATTTAACTTGTTACGAACTGTTGAATGGGGGAAATATAGTATAAATTTGAAACACATATTTTGTATGCATTTGTTTGTGCATGCAAGAGAGCGGAGACTCATAAGGGGCCCTGTAGATCATAACCTTTATCCCAAAGCCCACCTATAACTAGAAAAGACTGAAGATCTCACCTTATTAAAATACACTAGAATGTCAGCATTCTGATATATTATCTCACCAGGAAGTTATTTGGTGATACAGGTTACCTCTACATTTTAACTGAGAAGTGTGATTCGCATGGACCTCTGCTAGCTTTGCAAGCTAGCTCCCTAAAAATAGTGCTACTTCACTACACATGGGTATGTCTACACGAGCTAGGAATCGGACCTCCCCGCTCAAATATAGAAATAACCTTAGAGATTTTTTTGGACTAGAAAGCTGTCTCATCTAATCAATAAGATGGAAGAATTCTGAGCAGCAGTCAGTAAAGTTGTAATGAGTCTAAGCCATCACATCAATAACATTTTTGATAGAGGTATGTGATATGGGCTAATTAAAGCAAAGATATCCAGGTTAGAGACTAGATTAATATTACAATCTCTCTCTCTCTCTCTCTCTCTCTCACACACACACACACACACACACACACACACACACACACACACACACACACACACACACACACACACACCTAGTTCTCCGTGGCAGTTACAAGCAACTTACATCTATGCAGTGCCTGAAATCGTGGACCCAGCTAGTTAAGTTCCAGTGGAGGATATAAAAATTAAGTCCACAATTTTCAGCAAAGGGTCTACATTTTTAACCAGTTAGGAAAGATTTTTTTTCTTCTGTTCTGAGATGCATATTGAATTTTTTTTTTGAAGAAATATTGTTACAGGAGCTGAGGGTATTATAATGAAGAATGCTAATTATAAAAGGTTCTTCACATAAAATTTATATAATGAAATATAAAAAGCCAATGTAAGGTAATGAGAATGAGAGAATATGTGTACAGATCAAGGAAACATGCATTTCCTTCCCATTCCGTCATGTAAAACTGTTAATTGAAACAAGTCTGTTTATTGTACTTTTTGTTTTGATTTTTTTAGAAATCAGAGACAGACCTAATCTGGTAGAATAAACTCTGGGTTTTTTTTTTAACCTAAACAACTTAAGCCTTTATTGTTATTTATTTTATTATTGTTTATGTGATTGATCCTGCACCGTTAAAGCCAATTGCAAAACTCCCATTGACTTCAATGAAACAGCATCAAGGCTGACTTTATTATATTTATATAATTTGCAGCTGTGTAATATCTTGCACAGAATCTGGAGCCCAGTTTGACAAAATGGTTTAAATATGTTTGCTTGTTTTTTCTTCTCTTATCACTTCAGTATTTTATTTTCATACCCTGAAATCTTTGAGGGATGGAGGAAAACAAAAGTACTATATTTAATTTTAGATTTCTTCAACACTGCAGTGACACTTCCAGGTTAATTGTGAAGCCAATTGATCATTTCTTGGCATACAGTGTGACACCATCCAATAAACTCTGACAACTTTCTCCCACTTCAGTTCCTGAGTAACTTGTAATTTTCTTGATATGACAAAATAGCGATTTAGTATTCATGCTGTGCCTGTCTATTCATTTTTTCATTTTTCAAAATGTTAATGAGACTCAGCAAATAGGATCTTTATAAAATTAGCTTTACTGAAAGTTCTATTGTAGTAGCTGGAGCCTCCAACAAACCATGATTTTAAGATATTTTGTTTAAACTGAGGCTTTAGAGTGTGTATTAAAACTGTCAAATGACTGAATCCATTTTTGTATGTATTACAGACAACCCTGGCCTGCTAAGCCATGTTCCAGTTTATATTAGAATCCTGGATGTCAACGACAACCCTCCAGAGCTTGCCAGAGAATATGATGTAGTTGTCTGTGAGAATGCAAAGCCCGGGCAGGTAACCCATCGGTCTCGTGGTTCTCTTTCCTCTAATGTATGGCAAAAGAACAGTTTTATTTCTGTTAATGTTGCTTGCAAAAGAATTTTGATTCAATGAGTACTTGAGCATCGCATTTTTATAGGCAAAAAAAATGAATGCCATTATATTTTGTATACTTTGTATTTGATCAGACTTTTGAATGTGATAGGTGGAGGGAAATGTGTTTTGGGGATTTTTTTTAAATATTTTTGTGATGTTAGTGTTAAAAATCAAATGTCTGTGTTCAGTCAAGATAGTCAAAATCATAATCACATCTGTTAAATGAATATATATTGGAAACCCATGATCTTGTTTATAGTAGTCATCATCATCATCAACAATGGTACAAAGCAAATTCAGTGTCCCTCCCACCGCAGTTGTCACTCAGTACAAGATTCCTTCATGGTGCTCTGTACAATGGTAGATACAACATGGCTACCATAGTGTTTCTTTGCACATTTTGTTGTCCTAAAGAGCAATTTGTGAGAGGATTACAAACAGGATGAACCCTGCATGGGTGTCCCTGTGAAATGACATCAGACATTCATAATACAAAGGAGGCTGACATTTTTTTTCTTTCTACTGCTACTTCCATTGCTGGTATGCTCCATCAATGCCTAGGCTTTACCATATTTTCACATCTTTCACTCTCTTTGAGTATTCTGCACTATTCGCCACCACTTCCTTCTGCCTATGCACTAGTTTGCTTGACAGCCTTAAAATTGATGTTAGGGTGTAATTGCTTTTCACCATGGATTACAATACAATCTGAGGCAGATATTGAGCAGCTATTAGAGATAAAGTGTTATCTGTAACAAAATGAAAAATACTCAAAATACAAGGGTACTCACATTTTTTCTTAAAGGGTCCATTTTTTGAGCAGTAATGGGTTTCACATCAAAAACATGAAAATTCATGTGTGCACTGAGGAAAGGGTAAGGGTATTCATATCTACAATGTAAGAAATATCCACAGCAAATAACGTACAACTTGAGGGACAGAAGAATTGAACAAAACTAAATGGAGACAAAAAAATTGTGAAATTATCCTAAATAATGTGACTTTCTTTTCTGACTTCTAGATATTATCTAGTGCAATGCTTTTATTTTTAAATGATGTAAATTAAAGACAAGGTATATTTTAATGAGTTATAACATGGCACAGGGCAAACTCTGAAATGTTTTCTTTGTTTGCTGTATGTTTTTAAATCAGCAAATTATTCCCGTTGATGAACTCTCAAAAGGAAGTTCTGTATATGAAAAGTTATGAGCAAGTTATTTATTAAATGATCAAATATGTCTGACCACACTGACATCTGTTGCTGATGTGTACTGGGATTATATTTCTCATTGGAGCTATTGTTCCCTGGTGTGAATGATGCCATGACCCTTGCTACACTACAATCTAACATCCAGGAGTAGTACCTCTGGGAAGGACTTTATAATACACTAGTTTAATATGAAAGGATGGAACAGCGTGCTTGTTACTAATGTTGTTTTTTTTAACTAGGAAAACTGTATTGCACACATTTTATTATTAATTATTTGTCATGTGGAAGTGCACCAAGACGCTAGTGAAAATCAAGTTACCATTATACTGTACAAAAAACACATAAGTAGTCATTGGCCCTTCCTCAAAGAGCTTACCGTGTAATTGAAGACAAGATGCAACAACTGAGTTTGACAAATATTAAGAAAGAGGGGAGGAAAGATGAGGGTAACATTATAAGTTAACCATTACTTATGATAAAATGTGTGATGGTTCAGATAGATATCATGGTTCAGAATAATTTAAAAGACATTTGATTGCTTTTATTTCTTGTGACTTAGACACAATTGGTGAGAATAACCAATAGGATGTCCCATTAAGGAACTCATTGCGTCAAGCAACCTCAATTCTTAGATTCTTAGACTCTACACATATTTGGTTTAAGGTACTCCCAGCTTGACATAAAATCCCAGTTTTGTATCTTTTTCCTAGATTAATACATTTACATTTAGCTGCATTAAAACTCCTGTTGTTTGCTTGTGCCCAGTTTACCAAGTGATCCCGATTGCGCTGAATCAGTGACCTGTTTTCTTCATTATTTACCCTCCCCCATTTTCGTGTCATCTGCCCACTTTATCAGTGATGATTTTATATTTTATTTCCGGTCATTGATAAAAATGTTAAAGTAGAACCAAGATCTGATCCCTGGAGGACCTCACTGGAAACACACCTGCTTGATGACAATTCCTCATTTCAGTTATATTTTGAGACCTATTAGTTAGCCAGTTTTTAATCTTTTTAATGTGTGGCATGTTAATTTTATGACATTCTAGTTTTTTTTTTAACGAACATGTTGTTGAGTACAAACTCAAACACCTTCCAGAAGTCTAAGTATATTCATCAACACTATTACCTTTATCAACCAAACATGTAATCTCATCAAAAAAGATAAATTAGTTTGACAGGATCTGTTTTCCATAAATCCTTGTTGATTTGCATTAATTACATTAGACTGCTTTAATTCTTTATCATTTGTGTCCCATATCAGCTGCTACGTTATCTTGCCTGGGACAGATGTCATGCTGAGAGACCTATAGTTACCTGGGTTATCTCCTTTTCAATTTTTATAAATTGGCACATTAGCTTTCTTCCGGTCTTCTGGAACTTCCCCAGTGCTCAAATACTTCAACATTAAGAGTCCAGTGAGCTCCTCAGACAGCTCTTCTAAAACTCCTGGATGCAATTTATCTGTATCTGCTGATTTCAAAATGTCTAACTTAAGTAGCTTCTGTTTAACATCCTCCTGAAATACTAGTGGAATGGAAAGAGTGTTATCATCACCATATGATGAGACTATATCATCTGTTTGTTCCCCAAATATGATCCACAATATTTATTGAACACTTCTGCCTTCTCTGCATTATTATGATAATTCTACTGTTTTCATCTAGTAACGGACCAATACCATTGTCAAAAATTTTTTTGTTCCTAGTATACTTGGACTCCTTTTTAGTGTCCCTAAGTCTGTTGGACATAGATTTCCCCTGGCGTCTCTTTCCTTCCCTTATCAATTTTCTATACTTCCTTACTTCTGATTTATTGTCATTATTATCAACTTCCTTGTCTTCCATTTATACAATATATATAAGAGCTGCCTTCAATTCTGGTGCATCTTGTAAAGTGTTCTTAAAAGACTGTCAATTATCATTCACAGTCTTCTGATTACATTCTTCCTCCCAGCTGATTTGGTTCATAATTGTTTATAGCTTTGTGAAACTAGCCCAATTAAAGCACTAAGCATATACATTACAGGTCTGGACTTTATTTGCTTGCACATTATAAATGTGATCAGATCATGATCATTTATACCTAAGTTACCATTAATTTTTAGTTCTGTAATCAGTTCCTCTTTATCTGTTAAGACAAGGTCTAATAAAGATTTCCCCATGTTGGACGCAACATTTTTGAGTTAGGAAACATAGGAAACATAAAAGCTGGAATTTAATTCTATTACTTGATTATAAAAAACAAATAGATTCAAACACCCAATTTTACATTTCACAAAAAAATAGGCATTCACTTCAGCTAATCACAGGGCAAATAAATTGTCAAGCAACTCCATAATATTGCTTCGCTTTACACTGTTGTGAGTCAAAATCAAATTAGCTGTTAAAAGAACACTTTAAGAGAGAAAAAGATTTTTCTTTATTGTAATACAGACTTGGATGTTTACATTTTCCTTGAGCTCCACAAATAGTCAACACAATTGAAAATTTACTTTAGGGGTCACAGCAAAAATAGAATTAGAGGAGGGATTTGCAAGAAAAGAGGATAGTGGCCTTATGAACTAGTTCACAGAAGACATTCCAGTTGTAAGGGGCTATCCCCTCTTTAGTAAAATAGCTTGGTTTGGGAAATTAAAACTTGATTGAATCCTGGATGTAGGAAGGACTATAACTGGAAGAATCCTGTTTCTGAAAGCAGAGGACTAAAATGTAAACACTAAGGACTTATCTTCACCACCGCACTACATTGGCAAAGTTGCGCTATGTTGAGAGGCAGAAGCTATGTTGGTGGGAAGGTGTCTCCCCCCAACACAACACAGCACTTTAAGTTAATGTAACGTACGTCGCTCAAGTGGGTGGTTTTTTCAAATCCCTGAATGACAAAAGTTACATCAACTTAAGCAGTAGTGTAGACAAGCCCTGAGTTTAGGTTCTGTACTAATAATTACAATAGCAAAATATTGCTCAGCATTTCTTGGGTTTCATATATTTTCATTTTTGAAAATCTTAAGAACTTCAGTTTAAAAGTTCCATCTAAAGAAAAACATAATTTATGTAACAAATCAGATGTATAACAGCAATGTATGAATGTATGTCTGACTAAAACTTGCTTTTTAAATGTCACTTCTGATGAGAGAAAAGGTGGGTGAGGTAATATCTTTTATTGGACCAACATCTATTGGTGAAAGAGAGAAGCTTTTGAGGCACAGAAAGATTTTCTTCAGCTCTGGGAAAGGTACTCTAAGCATCACAGTTAAGTGTTAGGTGGAGCAGATTGTTTAGCGTACATAGTTAGCATATATTCTAAGTATCAGAGGGGTAGCCGTGTTAGTCTGAATCTGTAAAAAGCAACAGAGGGTCCTGTGGCACCTTTGAGACTAACAGAAGTACTGGGAGCATAAGCTTTCGTGGGTAAGAACCTCACTTCTTCAGATGCACGAAAGCTTATGCTCCCAGTACTTCTGTTAGTCTCAAAGGTGCCACAGGACCCTCTGTTGCTTTTTACATATATTCTAAGGAACCATTCAAGGCAGATGCTAACTACTTATGCTAATCAATTTGCTCCATCATGCATTTGGCTGTGATGCTCAGAGTACCTTTCCCAGACCTGAAGAAGAGAGCTGTGTGACTCAAAAGCTTGTCTCTCTTACCATCAGAAGTTGGTTCAATACAAGATATTACCTCACCCACCTTGTCTCTTTAATATCCTGGGACTGACTCATCTACAACTACACTGCAGCCTTCCTGATGAGTTATTTTGCAGGTTTGTGAAAAAAACCCACATGGGTTTTGGGTCCAACCTTCCTCCCCCATTGTCCCAGCTTTTTGTGAGTATTTTATTTCTGTTTTAATCAGTTGTTGTTGTTGTTGTTGGACTCCATTGGATGTAAGTTAATCGGAAATATTTACATGAATAAAGAATATAAGAACTGGGAGTGAATAATTGATAGAGTCATTGATAGCTCTGTGAACTGTTAGAACTGCTTGGTTTGCTAGAATCTGGAAAATCTTGGAAGGAGGCAAGGCACTTGATAAAATGATTATTAGTTTTTCAGGCTTCACAGTACTGAATTGACTAAGGGGTTGTTTCTCATTCTAGTTGCAGTACATATGAAAGCTGCTGATCAATACTGCAAATGGTTGATAAATATTTAGTGATTATAAACATTGTTGCAGTAGTCACTGATTAAATATGTCTGAAGTTGAAAAAAAAAACCTCAGTGAACTGAAGTAATGAAAATAGGTAATTCTAAATAAAATGTAAAGATTCTTTAAGATCAAATGTGCCACTGAATGATACTTTGTCTTTTGAAGTGGAAAAGCAGAACATCTACTGTTTTAATGATCCTGGAAGTGAGACATTGTCTATGCTGTTATCTTCTGTTTGAAAGTTGCGATAATTAAAACCCTTGTTCACAGTCTTTCAGCAGCTTTTCAATATCAATGTAATTCAGGAAAACTCTTTGTTTTTCTTCAACTTTCAGGAAATGACAAAGAATAATCTGTATATTCAGTTGGTGATTATGCCAGAAAAGCAACTGAAAGGCAAAGACTTGGACTTGATAACTTATAACTTCTTTTGTGCTAACACTGCCTTCAATGTAGCACAAAATGAGCAATTTGAAGAAACAATTGAAGCACTTTGCCCTAGAGATATCTTTCGAGACAGATTTAAACTCACAGACCCACTGCTTGATGCTACAAGTGAAATAGCAGAGGAAAAAATAAATTAAGGGAAGAACTAAAGAATCAAGATTGACATCAATACAAGATGGTTGGTCGAACAGACTTTCCTACATTGGCCCATCAAAAAGAATGATTACTAATTTACATTAAATATGCATGATTTCCACATTAACATTTACATACAATTACCATGCTTATCGCTAATTTCTACATCTCTTTCTCTCATCCTTTCCCTCTGTCTAACTCCCTTCCCCTTGAGGACACTACAGATGAAGCAAAATCTCCAGTCTATGCCTAGGAAGGGAAAATAAGATGTGACTGGCTTTTCTAAGAAAAACACCCCACCACAATACAACTAGGCCTCATCCCTAGTTTTATTCTCCACTGTGCACCATGTACTCATCTCCTCACACAATCACTTCTTTCTTCTCATAGCAGAATGAATAGATTTGCCTCCCACAAAATCAGTACCTCCCACAAAAATAAATTCTGACCTCTCCCAAAATCAATTTTCTCCACAAAACAGAATTAAAAAAAAATCATTTAGGGAAATCAATAATTTTGACATGAAATTCTGCCGGGTGGGCTGATGGGGAGCCAAGATCCTGGAAGCCCTGAGAGCCGCAGCAGAGCTGGGAACCTTAGAGCTTGAAGCCAGCGCTTTCAGGCGCCTGTCTTCCCTTCAGCCTTTCTGGCAGACTTTGGAAGAGTTGGATGGGTGAGCTGGCAGGAAACCAGGCAAGTGTCTGACGGAAACCTATCTGGCTGTCAGGATTCCATCAGATCCCTTGCTGGGTTCTGTTTGACCTTTGTTGAAATCAAACCTTCTCCTCAAAATATTTCAATGTTGAGAAATCTGCATTCTCCAATGGAAAACTGTTCCACCAGAGAATTTCTAACCAGTTCTACTTATAAAGTCAATCACATAGTAGGTCAGATTCTCAGCTGCAGAGGAGTTCTACAATTCAAGCGGGGGGACACAATGACATCCTAAGAGCTGCTTTATTTTACGCTAGTTGCCCAGAGTCCTAAGAGGCTGTACCAGCAGTCAGGGATTCCCCAGGCCGTACCTTTTTGGCCCAGCCATTCCTCCTGCCTGAGCAGCTAGGATGAGAGGGCAGGTAGCCCAACAGCAGCCCTAAGCTGTCTAAGGTTTTCCTTACAAAGTGATAATGCTCCAGTGTCCAGTTAAGCAGAATAAAGCAGATTTAACATACTGGGTTTATTTTGTTTTGAATTCCATAAACCTGTGGGAATTTTTTACTGGGCATTTTTAGGTAGAGGTTTGGGGATACGTTTGAGGTGAGGGAAATAACATCAACACTGATTTTCACAGTCTTTCCCTCTGCTTCTCCCTCCCTTCCCAAGAGCACAATTTATTTTGTTTTTAATTCAATAAAACCTAATGTTAGAAAGGAATTATTTCAATGAACCCCAAAAGGATCTCCCTCTCAAAACACTTGTGAGGAGAAAACCATTTGAACATTCTGCTCATGACTTTCCTAGTCTGGCATTCACCCTGCTTAGGAGATACATTCTTTATCCCACAGGAACTGCTGACTGATGCACAATTAATATTGCTTGAGACACAGGACCAAATTCAAATCCATCATAAGCAAGTGCAATTCCCCTTGAAGTCAATTAGAGTTGTGCCAGGTTATACCAGGATAAAATTTGACCATCAGACAGAAAGACTTTTATTCATAAGTGTTTCCATCTGTAAAATAAAATCCTCTTCTATGGTGTATTTCTTATTAAACAAATCAAAAGCTATTTCAAGCATGTTATTTATTAAGGAGGGGAAAGTAGAATATAATGTAGATCTGGGTGGTATTCAGAGTTGAAGGTCCTCGTATTCTGGAACTATTCAGACTCCAATTATGGATATTATCCAGATCCGATAAATGATAGCAAAACTTGTATCTGAAATGTGTGGTAAAGTTGAGAAGCTGATTAAATGTCTAGCAGGAAGAACAAGGGTCATATACGTGAGAAATCCCTCCATCCATATATTTATACTTCATTTCTCACTAGAGCAGGACAGAAATTCCATTTTCCAAAAGATTTGGCTTCAGTACAAATAGGAAAGGGAAACAATTATTTCAAAATTCACCACGAAGGAATTTTTTTTAATGTTTCGCGTAAATTTTGAGGGTTTTTTTTAATTTTGTACTATACAATATATAACATCCTAAAATATGATATAAATGAAGCAAAAATATTTCATTCCCAAATATTGAAATAGGACATTTTGACATTGTTGCACCTTCCCCTCCCTCCTGCCCAGTATTCTTCTACAACAAAATATCAACCCAATATCATGAAGCATTCCATTGTAATATGGCTCCAGCAAAATTTCTCCAAGTTTTACTCATCATCCTAGTATCTTACTGAATAGTTTGAACAAGAATTTTTTCTATGTATTTTTTCATGATGATCAGTTGGATTTTGTGATGGTGTTGTACTGTAATTTCTAGCTTATTCACATAGTTAGTGACTGTTGTGTTGCCTCTGGCTACCACCTCACTGGGGGCTGTGAGTTCTAACATCCAAAGGAAACCAACACTATTCACTGCAAGGTGCACCTGGTGTCATAGGTATAACCTGATGAGATGCAAATCCACTTAATCATTGACAAATAACTTAGAGCTTGCTGAATTACTTTATTCAATTAGGTGGTATTCTGGCATTAAAAAATACTGTCTTCTTCTTCTTCCTCCTTTCTGGTCATCTTTTCCCTGAAAAGTTAGTTGGAGCAAGTCTTCTGGTCACTTCGATGGAGCGATGCCAATTTACATCAATTGACTGTCTGGCCTTCTGTGTGTTTACTTTAGTCAGCCCTGGTAAAGTGCAAGTGATAAGATTTAAAAAGTCTTTTGATTATAAAAGGGTTAGATCTTAATTTAGATCTTAAGGTGCTGCTCATATTTTCCCCAATTTATGAGCAAAAAACCTAGATGGCCGGGTGATCATCTGTGGCCTTAAATTCTATGGCTCTATGATGCTAATTCTCCATGAATTTTCTATGACTTCTCACCATATACATTTGGAAGCCTAGAATTCAGCAAACATAAATTGCTAAAAGATCAGATGCCCTGCAACGCGTTGAAACTATCTGGTAATTGAGCAAAATTTCAGATTCAGAGAACTGCATAAATGCCTTAAATGTATTCTGCATACTTTATATAATATTTACTAAGGAAAAGGGAATTTCCGTTAGCATGCAGAGCACAGCGAGAGAGCTGCCTTCATCTGGCTGGGAGAACAGTAGTGAAATCATCTTGTTTGATATTCCTGATACATATATATTCTATAGCTTGTTGGAAAGGTAAATTTTATCAAAAAAAGGAAAACTGAAAAATGTTGTCAGAAAACAAAAATTGTTCTGGTTTATTTTTCTTACTGAAACTCAATATTTTCTGTGGAATGCAGGCATGTTTCATGAAGAAAATTTGTTTTGTCAAAAACCCATTATTCTGTTGAAAAACAATTTGAACAAAAAATTTCAACCAGCCCCAATGTACACACTTCGTACATGGAAAAAGTGTTTCCACATTGTCTGTTTTAAATTGACTATAGACTCTCTGTTATATGGCTTAAAGTAGAGTAAATGTGGATTTTCACATGCAAAAATAGGAGAATATAGCTAGGGTATTTTCTTGAGATTTAAAGTGCTACTAAAGACACCGTACCAATACTTCTGTGCCACTGAGGCCTTGAGAAAGTGTGTTGAAAAAGTATCAGAGGGGTAGCCGTGTTAGTCTGAATCTATAAAAAGCAACAGAGGGTCCTGTGGCACCTTTGAGACTAATAGAAGTATTGGGAGCATAAGCTTTCGTGGGTAAGAACCTCACTTCTTGCATCTGAAGAAGTGAGGTTCTTACCCACGAAAGCTTATGCTCCCAATACTTCTGTTAGTCTCAAAGGTGCCACAGGACCCTCTGTTGCTTGTATTGAAAAATTGTGGCATGCATCTGAAACAAGATCCTGTAAAATCATTGGCCTGAAATGTTAGCTAAATGATATAGGTACATTTTTACACATTTGGATAGTAAGATTTTCCTTGCATCAACCACAGTGACCACAGTATGTTTTTTCATGAAAAAATGGAACAAAGATGCATGTATTTCAGTACTGTTAAAGATCATTTATTTCTAATAGTGGAGTGGTGACTCAAAAGTTCTTTATTTTCCACCCCTTTGTATCTCTAAAAGTCCTCTATTATTGTAAGAATGTATAACTGTCAAATAAAAGCCTGAAGAACACTGATTTTATCTCGACTAAACAGAAATGCTGGCTTTCCATGGCATACATGCTCCTTCAGGATGAGGTCTTCAAATTGCAACCAAAGGCTACTTACTCAGGGATGCATTTCAATGGAAGGCACATGCATTTGAGGGAAAAATTTTGTCCAGTCCTCCATACTGAGTGTAGTCACATAGAGCTACCTGTATGAGTAAAGGCGGCAGGATTGAGCCCTAAGATTATTCTCTTAGTAATAACATAGCTTGTCAAAGGAAAGTGTACAATCTATGACAAAATAAAGTATCTTTGCTAATAAACAACCAAGTTTTTGGAACTATTACTTAATGAAACACACTTTCATTTTCTAAGGCCTTTAATCTAAACTTTAATTAGCAACTAAAGAAAAAAAAGAAAAAAAATGTCAAAAGAAATTCAGTAGTCCCAAAAAACTGACCTACTTGATATTCAAAATATTCCCCAAGTATCTCTAAACATTAAAAACTAAATATCTGAATTTAGGCTGATCAGATGAGGCTTTTCTATCCTCCTTTCATTACGCAAGGCCATTTCAATTACAGGTATGCCTCTTGGGGTTTACCACCTTTTCAAAATGTAATGAAGAGCAATTAGCTGCTCCCCAAAGTTTTAACAAGGGCTGCTATAATATGAGACTGCTTAGCTTGCTGCAGACTTCAAGATTATAGATGATCTGAGATGTAATTTGATTGCTTACAATCTGGCAAATAATTGCCTTGATTGCTTACAATCTGGCAAATAATTTATTGTGGCTCCCTTTAAAAAATCAAATCTTCTCCCCAGCTCCTAATAAAATATAATAATCAGAAAATATTGTTTGCTTTCTTATCTGCTTCAGGCTCAGACTCCACTGATTATAAAATAACTGGTGTATTATATTAGCTTTAAAAATATAATTTCTTTGTTTTGCTTTGCCACTCCTGTATAAGTGGACATTGAGACATGTCTGTGTACTTCAGCTTTTAATACAGACAGCACCCCTAACAGCCCTAAAAGTTGAGACTTCAAGTTCAGTGAGGATGAGTCTACAAACAGTTGGACACTTATCAGTCTACAAAACTAAGCAGGAAATCTCATGAGAAAATGTATTTCCCTCCCTGGATTTCTGTCATTTCTGTGCAGCAATTTATTCAGTCTTATCCAGAAATACCCTAAGAATAGTCTTTCTTTTACACTATTTTGGCACTTGAATTTCCAGTCCCACCAAGAAAATGAAAGTGAAAGGTGAAAAATATTCAGTCAATCATTGCAAAAGCCTAGTAACATTTTGGTTTGAATTCAATTTGAAAAATCAGTAGGGATTTGGGTTGTAGGAATCTTATCCTTCAAACCTGGCTCTCCTAATCATGGTGTCTCATTTCATCTCATATTACTCTGGGGTAAGCCAAACTAAAACGGGTTATGGCTGCTGCTCTTCATCTTCTGCTCTCTTACAATTTGGTACCGAGTCCTAAAAGGGGATTTAAACAGAGTGCTGGTGTTGAGTATCTGTCACTCTGATTTAACAATTGTTTTCCCTAAGCATTGTTAGAGTGGAAAAAGTGTCAAGTGCTTTTGCATTTTATTAGTAGGGACAACACACAGAGGATGCTATATATTGGAGACATTTGTCTAATCAGTGTCTGGTCTCTCAGAAAACAGGTGTTTATGGAAAACTGTAATTCTGGAAATACCCAGTATGCAGTCTTGATGATAAGGAAAATCTTTGTAGCAAGGTCCTGACCCATATTAAAATATTGTAAAGTATGGATGCTTTTAGCTTGCTCCACAGTATGAGTCCTAAAATATTTCATTTGAGAGAAATCAAGCTAATGGGCCAGTAGTTTCATGGGTTGAATTTAGCTGCAGCCAAGTAGAAAATTAAAATAAGCTAAGCTTAAAGATTGTGCTGAGGTCAGGTAATATTTGGGTCAAGTTGAAATTTCAACACATTTACTATTAAATTTTTATTTCAGGTCATTCAGACTATCAGTGCCACTGACAAAGATAACTCTGCAAATGGGCCAAGATTCCATTATTCTCTTGATGAAGGCCTTTCTTTGAATCCCAACTTTACCCTAAGGGACAATGAAGGTAAATCAAAGACATTAATCTATAAGAAGTGGGACTCTGTTTTGTCTGGGATGTCTCATTGAACAAAGCAATTGTGCTCTGTTTCTGCACAATTCTTCTCAGGAGGTGAAAACTATAATCTATCAATGTTCTAATGGCTGATTCCAAGGACACCATATTTGTACACATTGCATTGTGAACTATGAATAACCAGGACTATGTTTCAAAAATAGTCTTTTAGAAAATGCTATTCCATTTTTATATTCTGTTCTATTTTATACCCAGCATGTACGCTTTATAGTCTTTTAATCCACTCATGGTTTTTTTTAAAATATGAGTTTGAGAAATATGTTTGCAATCTCAGTGCACTTCCTAGTTGATTATGATAAAGCCACCACCACTACACCAATATGAATTATCACTATGGCTGGCATTCTTACAAGAGAAACCAAGTACTGAAGGAAAATGAACTCCCTCTCAGTCCTAGAGGTCTGTATACCAAAGGAGAGCCTCCAACGCTGCCCTGGGAATTATATGACTGCACTATTCCGCTACAGAGCTGTGACTAAATGGTGCACTCTAGCCCTTTGCCAACTTAAAGCTTTCATTCTGTTCAGATCATGATGGAGCATTGTATTCAGGGATGGGAGATCTACCCCTGAAATGAATGCAGAGTATACTTGTGTGCCTTTATGTTTTGAACGTTGAAGGGAGATTCAAATAAATTCACCAAGTGTTTGAATGTTTTCACGTTTGGGATCACAGCTGCACTCATTTCAATGCACAGAGCTTTAGATATTTGCATATTCTTGAATGGATATATTTAGATCTCTGGATCTTGATATATTATTAAACCTTTGGAGCATTTGAACAATTGTATGCTCTAAACCATACACTTATCTGGCCACCAGCAAAATATCAATGTTCTAAGGATTAAGGGCCATAATGTGACTTGGACTACATATTCACACATACGGACATGAGGGAGAGTAAGAATTTCCCTTACTTCCATGTGCAAGCTATCCAGACTTGAACTGGAGTAAGCGATTGCTGCTGGCCTACTATACCCCTTGGAGCATATGAGTGTGAAATATGGACACCTGGAGTGGAGCACTGGCTCCACCACCGCCAACTACAGCTGATATATGGTGTGTCATAATTCGCTTTTGGTATAGGACAACAACAAATGACTACCCCTCTAGAGCAGGGGAAAGTAGAAGGGGAAATTGTGCCTCCAAAGGCTGTCCATGAAGCACAATGCCTCCTTGGTTTGTGCAATTTATATAGCACCCCTTCTTCAGAGCTGTGCTGTTAGGCACAATCTAGCCCTGAAATGTCAGTGGAAAACATATACAGTGTATGTGTAATATGCAGTTTTCAAACACTTGAAACTTTGGTATTTCTAAACCATTTTTTCAGACTTGGCTGAAGACACACCCCATGCACATGACAACTTTGAACTTTTCAAACAAAATCATTTCAAAGCTATGCATGCGCAAAAGAAAGATCAGAACAATTTAATAAATTGGTTTTGTTTTAGGACTGGATACATTTATAATGGCTGAATATTTGGGGATTGTTTAGCTTACAAAAAAAAAATCAGTGTTGGGCTGAGAACAAGCTTGAGGAAAATCAATTCTGCAAAATTCAGCTCTGGATTTAAGGCCCAATAAACTACTGCATTAATTCCATTTTACACCATTTGACATCAGTGGGACTACACTGATTTAAAACTGAAGCTATGCAGTGGTGCTTTAGCCCACCCTGGATTTTAATCTCTGCTTTCAAAACTCTGGGTGTTTGGAGCCAGGATTTTGGCACAGAGATAAGGAGGAGGTCTTGAAATTTAAAAGTGGAGTTGGGTTTGGATTCCTAAATCTAGAAGGGGAGCCAGGTGCTGATACTCCTGCTTATGTTGAGTAATATCATACTTCTCAAGTAAATTCATTGAAGTTGATTGAGTGTCCTCATGAAATAAGTACTATTCAGTGTGAACAAGGGTATCAGAATCAGACCCAGAGGGATCAGAGAATACTACACCAGCAAAATTATACAGTATGTACACACAAATACAACAAAGAAAAACAAAATATTGCTACACTGAAGAAAATCACATAAATTTTTAGTTAATCATTTAATCCTGCAATTCTAGAAAGCAAGATCAATGAAAAATGCCTTTTCAATTATTTGGGAGTTGGTCCTGTATAGGGCTATTTGAAAGTTTTCTGCTGCAAATGCTTTTTGATTGAAAACTAGGTTTTCAAGAAAATGATTTTTTTTCTTTTTCCTTTTTTTTCTTTTTGCAAAATATACTACTTTCTGAGGAAAAGTTTGACTTTTTGTCCAAAAAATTGAATTACCCCCCGCACTTCTTCCTCCGCCCCCCCCCCCCCCCCCGCCCAAAAAAGATTTTGTTTTTCAGTAGAAAACGGAAAGTATTCAATTTGGAAGACCTATTGTGGTGCCTCATGGGACTTGTAGTTTGGTTCCTTCATGCCCACATTCTACTCCATGCCTTCAGGGTCCCCAAGCAGAGTGCATGACTCAAAATGCACACAACCAGGGACTCCTGTTCTTCATACGCGGGCTCAGCAAGAGAGGAGACAAAAGTACATCATGGTAGATATAGTCCAGCCTGGGAGCCTGGCTGATGGAGAAGGGGGAGCACATGAGTTACAACTCCCATGAAGCTGTGCAGTGGCATTTCTGAGTCAAAACATTTGGGTTTCATCTGAAAGTTTTCTGGTGAAAATTTTTGGTTTATAAACTTTTGCCAAAAAGTCAAAATTTTCTGTGGGGGAAAAAAAAATTCTGAGCTGCTCTAGTCTTCTTTAGTCTTCCCACTTTGTTCTGTATAATGTTGCTAGCACTGGGCATTATGGAATCTATTTGAAAAAATATTCTGGTTAGTATTTTGTTTGTTTGTTTTTTAATTTATCAGTAATGTCTTAACTTGGCAGTTATTACTTAGTCTAGCATAGTTACTATCATTTTTTTGCAATACGGTTGCCTGTTCACCCAGTTCAAAATCTGCTTGTGTAGTCTGCCAGTGTGAATCTGCTCTTTATTATGAATTCTGTGCCCGCCCAAATGGTCTCTTTTCCCACTAATGTGTTGTTGATTAGCATGCTTAATTCCTTTTATATTTTTTTAACCTTATCCTTTCCTCATGAATTCTAGCATAAAGAGAACCTTTCATATGGATCTTCCCAACCTATATGGAAGGTGGTCAGTCAGATACCCTAATTTCTCTGTGCCTCAATTCCTTTATGGATTTTGGGATCTGTGCCTCAGAAGGGAAAGGGGTCAGTGACAAGAAGGACATGCCCTGCTCCCCAAAGACAGCAGCAGAAAAGACAGCAGCATGAATGCATTCTACATAAACTGTTCCTCGAGTCTTTTCCTGCTGGGAAGGCCCCTTACAGGAGTTGTCACAGTTAGAGACACCCAAGGAAGTCTTTGCTGCAGGACCACACTGTCAGGGAGCCAAAAGGAGGGGAGATGAACCTCTTCAGAATGCAGAGCTGGTTGACAAAATTTAAATTTTCAAAACATCAACAACATTTTTTTCTTTGCAAAAAGCTTACACAGTTTCTCAACCAGTTTGCAGAATGCTTGACATTTTTGTGGGGAGGGGGAGGAAAGATTTCAATGAAAATTTTTGTGAATGTTTTTCAGTCAGCTCTGTCTACTTCAAGCTGTGGTGAAAGCCCAAGACTTCTGTACAGATATATAGGTTGGTATGGACATAGCCACACACATGCATACAGAGTCTGTCTGTCTGTCTCTACGTGTGTGTGTGTATGTGTGTATATATACAGAGAGAGAGAGAGGATTAGATTGATAGATCACTTCCTCTCTATTTTGCTTCATGCTGTAACCTGCAAGCAGAAGTTATACTGCCCTTGAGACACTTGGGAGAGACTGTAACCTCTAGAGGGAACTTAGGGTTACCATATTCAAACATTTAAAAAAGAGGACACTCCAGGGGGCCCCGGTCCCGCCCCCGGCCCTGCCCCAACTCCGCCCCTTCCCCGCCCCGGCCCCGCCCCAACTCCGCCCCTTCCCCGCCCCCGGCCCCGCCCCAACCCCACCCCTTCTCCGCCCCCATTCCAACCCTTTCCCCAAAGTCCCTGCCCCAACTCTGCCCCCTCCTCTGAGCACCCCACATTCCCCCTCATCCCTCCCGCTCTGATCTTGGTTGGGGGTTGCTAAGTGCTTCCCTGCTCCTCCTCACCCTGCAGCCTCTGCACCCCCCCGCCCCCGCAGCCTCTGTGCCCCCTGCTCCCCACTCGCCTTGCAGCCTCTGCACCCCCCCACAGCCTCTGTGCCCCCTGCTCCCCACTCGCCTTGCAGCCTCTGCACCCCCCCACAGCCTCTCTGCCCCCTGCTCCCCACTCGCCCTGCAGCCTCTGCATCCCCCCACTCCCGCAGCCTCTGTGCCCCCTGCTCCCCACTCGCCCTGCAGCCTCTGCACCCCCCCACAGCCTCTGTGCCCCCTGCTCCCCACTCGCCCTGCAGCCTCTGCACCCCCGCTGCAGCCTCTGTGCCTCCTGCTCCCCACTCACCCTGCAGCCTCTGCACCCCCCGCCCCCGCAGCCTCTGTGCTCCCTGCTCCCCACTCGCCCTGCAGCCTCTGCACCCCCCCCACAGCCTCTGTGCCCCCTGCTCTCCACTCGCCCTGCAGCCTCTGCACCCCCCCCTGCAGCCTCTACACACACACACACACACACACACACACACACCCTCACCCGGCAGAGGGAGAGCTGCAGGCTCCACGTTGACTCAAACACTTCCTCGCTGCTCTGTGGGGGAGGAGGGAGCGGGGGAGGGACTCTGGCTGCTAGAGGCCCTAGTGGCTGCGAGCGGCTTTCAGTCAGGCCGGGCGTCCAATCAGCCACGCCGCACTCCGCAGGAGGGGAAATCCCGGACATTTCTACTTCATTAGAAATCCCCCCCGGACGGCCATTTAAGGCTGAAAAAGCCGGACATGTCTGGGGAAACCCGGACGGATGGTAACCCTAGGGAACTTCACTCAGGTTTCAGGGAACTTTCAAGATTTTCAAGCTCTTTGAAACACAACTTTTTCTCTCACAAGATTTACAAATCCTACTGGCTGCCCCAATGACTGTGGTAAATCCCCTGCAATGTAATTATTTGTATCACAGAATGTACATGTTCAGTCATCTGTGCCAATATAATTTGTAAATTTCCCAAGGTTTAACCCACTGAGACTGGTGACTTCTGAAAGTCTGAAATTGGGCTTAACACCCAGAAAATGTTCAACTCCAACAAGGTAAAGATAGTCTCATGCCCTAATTATAATTGAGGATCAATATTGAAAACAAGTTTGAAGATTTTCCAGTGAGCCATTTTTGAGTTATGTGTGCGGGGAAAGTTACATGCCTTTTCTATAGCTACAGCTTGTTTGCTATTGGTTTTTCAACAAGATATTTTAACAGCAACGCGGGAGAGGAGCTGCCTCCAGATAAATAATGCTTAGATGGCCCCCATTACCGTACTACCTGAGCACCTCACAATTTGTAATGTATTTGCCCTTACCAGACCCCTGTGAGGTAGGGAAATATCATTTATTCCCATTTTAGAAATGAAGAACTGAGGCACAGAGAGACCAAGTTATTTATGTGTTGCTCCACTCTGTGTTGCAACGCCTCAGTGATTTAGGGGCCGAAGTCCCATTGACTTTCAATGAGTCTTAATGCAAGTCTACACTATAATATATTTCTGGCACAGCTGCAGCTGGCCTGGGTCATCTGACTCAGGCTCGTGGGGCTTGGGCTGCGGGACTGAAAATTACAGTGTAGACATTTGGGCTTGGGCTGGAGCCTGGACTCTGAAACCCTGTAAAGGGGGTGAGTCTCAGAGCCCAGCCTCCAGACTGAGTCTGAAGATCTGCACTGCTATTTTTAGCCCTGAAATCTGAGCCCCTTGAGCCCAAGTCAATTGACCTGGGCTCTGAAGCTCAGTGTCTTGGGGAGGGGGAGGGGTTGTGCAGTGTAAACATACCCATAGGATCCTAACTTCCGAAGTAACTTTTTAAGATAAGACTTAGGCTCCTAAGTCAGTTAGGCATTGTAACACTAAGTGAACAAAGGCCTAAGTATCTTTAAAATTCTGGGCCTAACAGAACTGGGTTCTCAAGTTCCAGGCTAAAGCTCTATCCACTGGGCCATCCTTTTCCAATAATAATTTAATGTTGTTCTGTTGATTACTGAGCTTATATTTGTATCATTATTGCAGGGATTGTGCTCACTTGTCGTCCAATGTTGAGTAGGCTGCAAAGTCACGTAATGCTGGGATCAAGGCTGGGATCAGCACATACCAGGCAAAGGAAAGAAAAGGTTCCAGGGGCACCTCCTCATGCTGGTGTTGCTGATATCAAACAGCTTTGTTTTCTCCCAGATAGAGAAATCCACCTGAATTTTCAAAATTAATTCTGTAAGAGCACACATTAATGTTACTAGAAGATGTAACACACAAACACAAACACACACACATTTTTACTGCTCTGGTAGCACTAATACTTAGTGAATTGGTGCAAGAGAAATAGATGTTATTTTTAGTAGAATAGCACAGGAAGAAATCACTACTTTACAGTAGAGCTGGATGGAAAACCCAAAAGCTAGCACAACTTATAGAACTATTACAAATACTCGCTGCATATTTCATGAAATCTGGACCTTTAAAGAACATATTTTTTTCTGAATTAGCAGGAAGGGAGAAAAGGTAAAGATATCTGTAAGACTGAGCCCCAGAGCATGAGGGGCATCAACAGGGAATATACTGTCTTGCTCAGATATTATCACACAACTGAAAAACATAAATAAAGAGGAAATCTGCTGCAAGTGCAAAGGGGGGCAGAAGGGATGGTAACTTATGAGCCATGCAGAGAGTTTAGAGAAGGAATGTATCAGATATCAGGAGTTTTCCCATGGTGAGCGGGAGAGAACTCATCCAGCTAAACACTCCTCAGAGCTGTGAAGTGGCAGACCAGCCCCGTGACAGTACTTTTGAAACTAACCAGAAAGAAATGTTTTTTCCCAGTGTTATCAGTGAAGAAATGAAATGGAAATGCCTAAGAATATAATCCTATGTAAACAAATTAAGACTCAGAAATTGAAAGCTTGGACACCAGAGGGCACTGTGACTGAGATGGATGCAGGTTGCTTGAGCTCTAAAGCAGCCAGTGGGGAATCTCCAAATATCGTCTCCTAAAACTCACCATCCAACCCAGAGAAATATTGCTTCCAAATACGGAAGCCCCCAAGACGCCCTTTAGTTCTGCATCTTCCTCTCTGAATCCAAAAACACAGGGGGAAAAAAACTGAAGAGATCTGCCTCCCCACTTCTACAAACAGAAACATGCCTCAGCCTGAGGCAGCACAACTGGGCTGTACTACTGCAGGCGGTCGCAGATACTGTTGAAATTAAATTTACAGTTTCCACCCTACAGACCACCATGACTGAGATTCAGAGTGTGCTACAAGCTCAATCCAGACAGATGGGTGAAGCACAACACAGAATTTCTGAAGTGGAAAATTATTTCAAAGAGAACAAATTACAGGTTATGAAGAACTGTCATGATATCAAGACTGTTAAGACCAAGCTAATTGATCTAGAAAGCCACTCACAATGATGTTACATGAGGATTGTGTTTTTTCCAAAAGGACTAGAGAAAGGCAAACCCTCTGAATTTGTCCTTAAACTGCTAACTAAGTTGTTGGATCTTCTGGTTTTGGCATAGAATGGGCACAATGAGCTCTTGCTCCTTAGCTAGCTCCAGGAAAAAAGCCTAGACTATTGATTGTGCAGTTCCTGAAGTTTGACTAAGGAACTTATACTGCAGAAATCCAGGGAGGGGGGGGAAGGAGCTGTATGGGGAGAAACAGCAATTAAAATACAGCTCTTTCGAAATTATACCTGTGATGTGGTTGCAATGAGTGCAGCTTTTAAGCAAGCAAAACAGTTGGCTCTTGGAGATCTGATATGGCCCCTCTAAAGAGGTTGATGTGTACTCATAGATATTGATATGTTAGTTTCTTTTCTTTTCCCTTTTTCTCTCTCATTGGAGCTGAAGAGTTGAAAGGTTAGCTTCAATTTACTTCCTGTTGCCTTAACTCGTCCAAAAAGAGGATCAATGTAAAATCAATAATTTGATCAGTAATTATATATATTTTTATAATAGCTTTATTAGATGGTGCTTTCCTATTGACTAATGTGTCTAGATTCTGTTGCTAGCAGACAATTACTATAGTTGTAATGTTTGGGCCCCAGGGGTTGAGAGAATCTCAAAATTTCACCTGATCCGACCACTTCCTCTGGTTGTCAAGTATGTATTTTTGGACAGTTTAAACAAATTCTTCTTTTGGATTGTATGGTACTTATGTGTATTTCTCTCTCCCATATCTTTTTGTTTAATTTTGTTTATTTGCTTATTTAATTCCTCTTTCTGCTTCCTTCTCATCACCCTTCCATGCTGGGAATTTCCTTCCCACTCCTGTAGAATATGTACTGTGAAGTGACACCCTATGCCTAGATTATATAGCTTTTGCTGCTAAGATTTGAAAGAACTGTATGCTACTTAGGAACATTTGCAATTTCTTATTTATTCACAAAACCACTTTATATTTTATCCACTACATTTTGACAATGATGGCTCTAATAATTTAAAGCATCTCCTGGAATATAAAGGGATTTAATAACCCCATTGAAAGAAAAAAAAAGTAATTCAGTACTGAAAAAAGAGAACGTTGACATTGCTATGCTCCAGGAAATGCGTCTGACAGAACTTGAAATTTATAAACTGAAGAGAGATTGGGTAGGTCTCTCAGTTTCTAGTTGCTTTAATTCTAAAGCGAAGGGTGTTGCTATACTAATACATAAAAAGTTGAATGTTAATATTTTGATCACTGGGTCTGACAATGAGGGTGGATTTACTGTCCTTAAGACTGAAATTGGCAGTTTTATAATCATTTTTTGTAATCTCTACAGGCCAAACCTGGATGATCCCAATTTTTTTCATAAATGTGTTATGAGTATAAATGCCATGGGGCCACCATAGTATTATTATAGCTGGAGATTTTAACAAAATTCTAGAACCAATCGTTGATAAATGTTCTCCATTTCCATATAAAAAACATGCATGGCTGACTTAGGATGACAAAATGTGTGGAGATTGGGTATTCCTACAGCCAGAGCCTATAGGTTTTGAGTGTTTTTTTGTTTTGTTTTGTTTCCTGCAGCTCATTCAACACATGTAAGACTGGACTATTTCTTACTTTCACAAAACTTGACCAATTCTATCACAGATTGTGGCACTGATACTATTACTGTATCTGACCATGTCTTTTAGGTCCCCATGGTATGTACCCCCCAACTAAAATGTGGAGATTAAACACATCTCTGCTGTTTGATACATCATTTGTTAACTGTATTTAGCAGGAGTTAGAATTTTTTTAATACAAATGCCCCTCTGCTTCATCAGCTGCCACACTTTTGGAAGCCTTTAAAGCCTTCATCAGAGGCCATATCATCTCTTATGCTGCCTTTAAAAAGAAATGAAGATAACATAGAATTGATGCCCTTTCAAAGGAAATTAAGGCCTTGGATGTAGACTGCATCTGCCCCCTTCCCAGAGCAACTCAGAACTCTCATTCATCTAAAATACGAAATCAACAAATTTCTGTCCCAAAAGGCTGTTTGCTTTCTTCTGTTTGAAGCAAAACTGCTGGGAATCTGGCAAGAAAGCTAGCAAGCTATTGGCATATAGATTTAAGCAAAAGGCTAACAAAATTAAGATGGCTGTTATTCATGATAGTAGCAATAAATTATATAAAACACAGTCAGATATTAATGAAGAATTTCAGTAGTTTTATTCAAAACTATATTTAGCTGCAGACAGAATCAGCAAAGATGCCCTAGCTGGCTTTTCTAGTGTATTGTCTCTTCCACGTATCTCTAATTATCAAAAGCAACTTTTAGCTGCTCCTCTAGAAATAACTGAACTAATGCCAGCTGTAAAAGAAATGAAGGTTGCAAAGATTCCTGGTGCCGCTGGGTTCCCAACTGAATTTTACAAAAAAGTTCTGTGTAACTTTAACACTCAGATTATTGAACATGTTCAATGAGGCCAAGAATGAGCAAACTCTCCTGCCTACTCTAAGAGCTGTTGTAATTTCAGATATTTCTAAACCTGGGAAAGACCTTTGGTCTATGTAGAAATCACAGGCCAATTTCTTTAATAAATTGTGATGCTAAGATTTCAGTCAAAGCTCTTGCTATGCGATTGGACGAAGTTCTTTCACATGTTATACACATAAATCAGGTAGGCTTCCTTCATAATAGACATGGCTCAGATAATTTGTGTCATCTGATTGATATTATTGCTGCTTCAAGAGATACTAAGGTACCCTTAGCTCTTGTTTATTTTGATGCCAAGAAAGATCTTTAACTACATAGCCTGTGACTATCTTTTTCATGTGTTAGCAAAATTTGGATTTGGTAACCAATTTATTGCTTAGATTAAACTTTTGTACTCTAACCCGACTTCCAGGAAAGTGACCAAAGGTATTATTTCTGCCCCCATATCTGTTACAGAGAGGAATGAGGCAGGGCTGCCCCCTTTGTCCTCTTCTGTTTGATTTAACTCTAAAAGTTGTAGCCATTGCTATCTGAACAAATCAATATATTTATTATATCAAGGTGGGGGATAACAGAATACAACATTATGCTCTATACGGATGATGCTCTTGTATTTGTATCTAAGCATAAAGTTACCATTCCTAACCTTCTAACCACTGTTAAAAAGTTTGGACACCTCTCAGGATATAAAATTAATTGGAGTAAATCAGAAAGCTTAGGCATTAATAATTATGTCCACAAAGGCCTTTTCTTAAATCAGAACTGTCAGTGGTAGTTGTTTTATATAAAATATTTAGGAATACTGATTATACAAATACAAAATATTCAAGACATTCCTAAGATATAGAGAGAACCAACAATTGCCCAAGTACCTAACCATTTGGGGAGATGGGACTCCTTAACCCCTCAGATTGTGGGGTAAAATTAATATACTGAAAATGAATGTCCTTCCCAGAATTTGTATCTTCTGAGGGATCTCCCTAATTCTATTCCTCAAACTTATTTTAAGAAATTAAATAATATTTTCAGAATATTCCTTTAGGGTGCAGGTAAGAAACCATGACTGGTTCTGAACAGCTCCCCCTATCTCTGGGAGGGTTTGGCTTTCCCAACTTTGAAAATTATGAGCTCTCCTTTTTGTTAAGCCAGGCATCTTTGGGGCTGTTAGATATGGCTGCACAAAGTGTTCAGTCTTCTATGATTCTATGATTGTATGAGAATTGGTATATCCGCTCCCCATTTCAGACACTGTAGGATTGAATTATGATGGATTTGAAGACTCCAGAGTTTCCACAATAACAGCTGTGAAGCAAGCTTAGTCAAACTTGGCTAGAAAGTTCTTCTTCCACACATTCTTCCATAAAGAAGTGGTCCCATACAGCAGTCTTATTTTTTAAATCAGTGGCAAAACCTTGACTGGGGTGGATTGGATGGTGACAGGAATTATGACTGTTTCATAAGTAATAGGCCAGGGATCAGCAATCTTTGGCACTTGGTGCATCAGGGAAATCTGCGGCTGGGCCGGGCCGGTTTGTTTACCTGCAGCATCCGCAGGTTCAGCCGATCGCAGCTCCCACTGGCCGCGGTTTGCCGTTCCAGGCCAATGGGGGCTGCGGGAAACCGCGTGGGCCGAGGGATGTGCTGGCCACCACTTCCCGCAACCCCCATTGGCTTGGAATGGTGAACCGCAGCCAGCAGGAGCTACGATCGGCCAAACCTGTGGACGCTGCAGGTAAACAAACCGGCCCGGCCCAGCAGCAGATTTCCCTGATGGGCCGCATGCCAAAGGTTGCCGATCCCTGTAATAGGCAATGAAAAATTTAAACTATTTGTAGATTTTCGGCAACAATTTGGCTTGCCCTGCCCCCTGAGCATGGAAACATCTCCCATTAAAGCATTTACTAATGAACGTGTTTGGACTGGATGCATTGGGAGCTCCAGAAACTCCAGAATTTTTATTATTTTGGAGGAAACTTCCTGGATTTACTTGGCCAGTAGTATCCTTTTATAATTTTCTGACCCAAAAAACTCTGACAAAGATTGATAATTGGAGAGCTGCTTGGAAGAGAGATTTGGATACACAACTATCTGTGACCCAATGGAATACAATTGTACCTAATGTTAAAAAAAATAAACATATAGACCTGAGACTATCTCTTATTCACCGAAAAACATTTTTTTGGATATAGTGGTCCCCACATAGGTAAATCATAATGGGCCTCATAAATGCTGATTGATGTAGGAAATGTAACTCTGTTGGTACATTGGTGCATATGTTTTGGGAGTGCCCCTGTATCAAGAATTTCTGGTATGAGGTAGGTCGAAATACCAATTTGATATTTGATGCTAAGTTGGAGCCCTCTCCTTTAAGTTTCATTCTTGGATATATTTCTGATACCTGGAGATTACCTGGTAACAAAGTGGTGTGGTTCTAATGTCAGCTTTCGTCACTAAAAAATTAATCGTGAAAAAATTGAAAAGTTGATCTTCACCAAATATGTATGCCTGGGTCAGTGATATGGCTGACCTTTCAGCTAACAAATGACTGGCATTCTGCAGAAAGGAAGTGCCAAAAAATACAGAGCAATTTGAGCTCACTTTTTAGAGGTCTATGATTAATGTATCAGAGGGGTAGCCATCTTAGTCTGGATCTGTAAAAAGCAACAAAGTGTCCTGTGGCAAGTCATAGACTAACAGATGTATTGGAGCATAAGTTTTCATGGGCGAATACCCACTTCGTCAGATGCATGTAATGGAAATTTCCAGAGGCAGGTATAAATATAAAGGGAGGATTTTGGTGTTCACACCTCAACTGCTAGAAAAGGGCCTCACCCTCCGTGATTGAACTAACCTCGTTATCTCCAGACTGATTCTTGCCTGCATATTTATACCTGCCTCTGGAAATTTCCATTACATGCATTTGACGAAGTGGGTATTCATCCACGAAAGCTTATGCTCCAATACATTTGTTAGTCTATAAGGTGCCACAGGACTCTTTGTTGCTTTTTATGATTAATGTAGACTCTGACGATAAATATGTTGCTTCCCCTTGCTTCCCTTTATTCTCACCCTCTTTATTTACTTGCTGTATATAATATTTTGGTATATTTGTTGTATTTGTAAATATTAATGAAAAAATATAAAATATATATTAAAAATAGAAATTGGCAGCTATCAATTTAGGAATATTACCAAAGCAAACATTGTCTCTTTGATAATTTTGTTTATTTTTAATTAGTTACAATATCTCAGAGAACTTCTAAAAGTTCAGCTGCTGACATGAGCAGAACTGAGTAACAAATTAAAATATGCCTAAAGCAACAAATGGATTTTTCTTTTATTTTTTTTACTTCCATTTCTCTTGTGCCTGCCTGTAGTGTATAATGTGTCAATAGAGTCCTCAAATTGTGAATAATAAATAAATTAGTAGTCTACAAAGTGCTCCTGCTTTCACCTTCACCAGAACTAGCACCAGATCTCAGCTTCTTTGATATTTTTCCTATTCCTGCATTGCCTTTCTCAGGTCGGGAACAAAATATATTAAGTCAGAGATGAACAGGCATTTTGGAAAGAAAGAGGAATGTGATAATGGCCTTGAGTGCAGGATAGTCTGGATTCATAGTCTACAATTCCAAAGTATAAAGAAAGATTGCTTAGAGGTGTGTGGAATATTCCACACTGAACCTCATACCCCCTTTAGCAGAGTCTTGGGTTCCAGCTTCCACGTATTTGCAAAGCATAGCCCGTGTGTATAAAAATTCAGTAATTATGAACTTTGGTTATTTGCACAGCTAGGAACCTGACAAATCTCCCTCCCTCTCTAAGTTAGCCCCTTAGCAGCCAACCTCTTACCCCCAGCAAGCCTTGGGACCCAACTTCTGACTTTAGATCTTTTCAGGAAGGAAGGGTGCAGCTTTGTAAAGGAGTCAAGTGCCTTATTGGAATTTACAGGGTATATTTTGTTATGGAACAAGTATAGATAGGTCATTGAACATGAACCATCTAGCCTATTTACAAAGGCTGGTTCACTTCTGGCCCTGATGAACCAACCTGTAACTGCTTCTGTTCCTATATATCTGCCTTCTTACCTATCTGCCTATGTCTCTTTTCCTTTGTCAGAAGAAACTCTCTCTGTTATTTCCCCCATAACCCTTACATGGATCACTAGCATCTTTCTTTGTACCCCACTGTCTTTGGCCTTCTACATTTGTGGGAATTTTCTGTTTGATGTTAAGTTTTTCCACTTATAAGTTACACAGTCCATAATTTCCCTCCCGATGCTTCTCCAACTTCTCTTCTTCCCTCAGAAAAGTCACCAAATGTAAATATAAAAAGCATAGGACGAAAAGTCATGGAGCAAATGTTTGGCTGAACTTTTATACATTTATTTACTTTATTTCTATTTAGTCACTAGACTGAAATGCTGGACACCAGCTCTGCTACTATCACTGACCTGCTGGGTGATCTTGGGCAAGTCACTTCACCTTCCTGTGCTCAGTTTCCCCACATGGGGTAATGATACTGACCTCCTTTGTAAAGCACTTTGAGATCCACCGTAGAAAAGCACTATATAACAGCTAGGTATTACTTTTATCAAGGTTTCCCCCATAGTAATAATGTACATACTGATACCCCTGGACCCTCTATTACATCACCAAAACACATACCTACAACCTCCTTTGCTTGTATTTATACCTGTAAACCTCCACTGGGAGAAAACAATATTTATTTTTATACACATGGCTCTAATTTTGCTTACTATTATAGAGATCTTAGACACATTCCAGCTAGGGTTTTGTCTACTTATTTCATACCATAAGTACTTTTAGAAAGATATAAAGTACTCAAATAACAATGATCAAGGGCATTTCTAAATTAGAGACCTTGGCTCTAAAAGCTTTTGTGTTTAAAACCATGCCTCTTGATGTTTACTATCTTTTTTTAAAAGAGTTAAAAATGAAAAACTGTTTAAAATGTTGTTGCATTTCATTCTTCCAACTCTTTGGTGTTTACAAATTTATTTTATACAGTATAAAAATGTCAGCTTCTCATTTGGGGGGGAGGAGCGGGTTAAACTTCATTCTTTAAACATTTCTTCACTCTAGCATTACATCTGCCAACTTCGTCCATGACTTTTTTATTTCATCTTCTCTCAACCTTGCCTATTTTTTTTTCTTTTGACATCTGTGTGCTTTTTCAGTTTGGATTTTCATCTTCACAATAGATTTTCCCCTGTCTGCAGTTATCTGCTGTATTTCATATCAGACCTCATGTTTCAATGTTCTTTCCTTCACAGCTTTGCCAATAAGCTTCCATGCTTAAATTCTTTCATCATTGCTAGGTTGCTACTCATGTTTTTTGTGTGACTTTAAACCCTTTCTGCTCAGGATGGTTCACTTTTTGCTCTTGTATTAGGTCTCTGTTTTTTTTTTTTTTTTCCTTAACAGACTGCATTTTTGTCACTGCTGCTTTAGCTGCATGCATCGGATCACTCACTCTAGGTTAGATTTATGTCGGGGAAGAAAGGAGGAGGTTATGCTTTCCTGCCCAGATATAAAGACTGGGCCTCTTTTGGATATCATCCCAGGCAGATTTACATGAGCAAATACTGTAGGAACTTCTTAGTCTGTCTAAATTTACACAGAGTAACTGACTTATATGTTGGGGCCTGTAGACACCATCGCAACAGAATAATAACGAATCACAAATAGAAGTAAAGGGCCATCATCGGTATTCCTAATATCACTTGCTACTACATTTTTGATTAGCTGTAGAAGATCTGAGGATAACTTGTATTGGGATGAGCGTCATGACTGATGCAACTGTTGATGCTCAGTTGATGGATATGGTATTACTTGTCACCAAAATGGAATTGCACTATAAGCTTCAGTCCTTAAACGTATTCTTGATATTTTTACTTTATTATATTGTCTAGATAAGTTTGTGGTGGTGTTTTCTCAACCCATTTTTTTACAACTTGAAATCAAACCCTCCCTAGGATTGACCATTCTATTCTAAAATTGCTTTGTCTTTGTGTATATAACACTACATCCTGAGATGTGCTGAGTTCCTGCAACTCCCATTGACTTCATTGCAATTCCAGGAGCCCAGTGCCAGTCAGGATTTGGCACTTTTTTAAAAGTCATGTTGCAAATTAAAATAATTGCCTACATTTTGGTTATTCTGTTTCATCAGAAGAAAATTCTGGTTGATAGAATGCAATTCAGTTGGATTTTTAAGGCCTGATATTGCATTCTGGAAGATACAAGTTCTTAAAATGTCAAATTTGTTGGCTCTTCTGTACAATGATCCTCCTTCACATATTGTAAATCTAGCTCTGGAGTGGTTTGCAGTTTTGTACTACAAAACACATGGGGTGAAATCCTGGCATCATTGAAGTCAATGGGAATTTTGCCATATTAAATAAAACATTGTTGTATAACATTGTACTTTTGGGTATGAAAATTACTAAGAATCTTGTTCTTGGTGTCAAGGTCAGAATAAGTTAACTCGAATTATCCCAGATATGGGCTGAGTTATTAGATCAACAATGACAATGTGTGAAGTCCTATCCCCACTGAAGTCAATGGCAATTTTGGGAACTGAAGTCAATGGGAACTCAGTCCATATCTCTGTTTCTGCTCCTTTAAAACATACCTTCTTTACATCCTTTACCAATCCATTTTGTCTGATCATTGTGTCCCTTCCCTATGGCATAGTTGCACTGGATAGCCACACCACATTTACACAATTACATACATCATAGCCTAATTCCTGTCTCGTGTTCACCCAACTAAGCCCTGCTGAACCTGCTTTGAGGAAAAAAAAAACAAACCAAAAAAAAAACACTTTGCCTTCGCCAATCTGGTGGCGAGGGGAAAAATCTCCCCCCATCCCTCCCCCCTCCCCCCCCCCCCACCGAGAAAGGAGCAACTAGTGCAATGCTCACAACAGAACCTGACAAAACCTGGTATTTTACCACTTTCATGGGTGGCAGGATGGGTGCTGTTCTGCTGGTCTAGATAAAAGAGGGCTTTTTCTGCACCAGCATGGATCTATATAGTCCCCCTTCTCTTATGGTCACCTCTGGATGACGGGTCAGAAACTCCTTGCTGCCCTAGTCTGCTGCTGCTGTCAAAAGTCACTCCTTTGCTTTCTAGTCCTTAAAGGGGGCACACTTTTTTTCCAACAAGCCAGACAATGGACCCCATTGTTTAATGAGTGGTGAGGTCAATATTATGGTCTTTTGTAGCCAATGCAGCATCAGGATAGCCCATCGCCCCATCCGTATGCTAGAATAAAAGAACTGAGATTGTTTGTGAAAAAACATTTCATTAAATGTAAAATGTCCTGTAAAACCTGTGAACTTGATAAACCTCTTTCCATGGCATAGTCTGTGAATAGAATCCGCAGGTCGGTACTCTCACCCTGCTCTGGGGAAGAGGTCTCTGAATATAATAAATGTAATCTGAATCTCAGTGACATCTAATTTGATCTTTTCAATCAAGTGACACAATTGTAACTTAAAATGAGGGGAGCTGCAAAATAAGGTGGAAATAGCATGTACTTCACTGGTGAAACAGTGAATATTAGTCGAGGGATCTTGATTTTCTTTATAAAATGTCATAGCTGCAGAGTCTTAGTAAGGCGGCTTCCCAGACAATGCACGGAAAAACTAAAATGTTATCAGCTTATTTGTCTTAAAACAAATATTTTTGTATTGCATACAATTTTAGGTGTATTTTGGAATAAGGTCTGTGTCACAAAATCAAAAGCAGCTGTAAAGATTCGCTGTATTTCTTGCATAGTATTTCTGTTGGGGTTTTCTTGCAAGACTATTTGACACCCTTTTAATGATTGCTGAGGGGTTTTCATTTATTTTATTTTAAATGTGCTGCAACACCCTAGCGCCTCAATAACGGAGGGGAGAGATTGTAATATTATAAATATTATTTCCACACTCTCAGGCTGTTTTGTAGGAACATGCTATCAATGGGTGTTAATGACTTAAAAGAATGATCCATTTGTGTTTTGATACGTGGGGCCTGATCATGGATTTGTGCGCAAAAAAGCAGGCAGGCAGCGTACCACCAAAAGAGTGAGAGGAAGTCTGCTGGGCAGCCAGCCCAGAGCATAACCCACAGAAGTGCACCTTGATCTTTAAGTGCAGAAGGAAACTTAAGAGGCAGTTTTATATATTGCAACCAGTGAAAATGAGGGAGAGAAGATAAATGTATTTAGCTAAGTCATCCAAGAAAGCACCAATAAGCACAGTGAATAGACCACTGGACTGGGACTTGGGAAACACATTCAGTTCCTGGCTCAGCCACAGACTTGCTGTGTGACCTTGGGTACATCAATTAATCTGCCCTTTGCCTCAGTTCCCCACATGTTAAAACGGGATGATATCTAACCTCACAGGGTGTTGAGAATGAAATCCATTAATGATTGCCAAGCATTCCAGTGCCATGGTGATGGGGGGTCACATAAGTAGATTGATCTTGCTGCAGGCATGGGTGAAATGTTAGGATAGAGAGACAGATGAGATCAATGTTTAAAATGATGGCACAAAGAGCTTGATAGAGAAAGGGCTGGGATATTGAATCAAAACCAAGTAAGTAGTCCCTACCCAACCTAGCCATACTCGTGACCCCTCCCCACCATCGAAAACAACCAGCCCTGGGGGCTGGAACATGCCATTCTATCTATATTCCTGCACCTGTATCCATTTTTCAGTGACATCTACCTAGTTCTCTTGGTGTGCCCCTTTCCGACAGCATTGTTAGCAGAGTCTTGAAGCATCACTAAGCTAACCCAACTGTTCAGGCCTTTTAACAGGACTCTTGACAATGTGTATGTGCTTTCCTGCTTCAATTTCCTCCACTCCTCAGGAAAATTCATACTTTCCTCAGTTCATCCTAGTTGGATGGACTTCAGCACATGCCATAATCTTGGTCAGTTGGTCTTTCTTAGCATTATTCAGCACTCATTGGGCTTCTGAACCCATATAATGATTATGTTTGCTTCAGTATGTCCTGTGTACAGCAGCTCAACACCTAAACAAAAATATTCCAATCAGAAAGAGTCAGGCAGTGAGCAGACTTTAATAGTGATGTGAAAGCCACTTCCAAAAAGAACTGCCCCAACACACATGTGTGCAAGATCTTCCTGCCTGTAGAGTTGGTTAAACAAAGCTTGTGAGGATATCTATGTAAAAGTATCATGTGGTGACTCCCAGTAATGTTACAAAATCATCCCACTGTTTTCTCCTCCCTGCGCTTAATCACTCCACTCTTACAGAGATACATCTGCATGGTCATATGTATCCACCTAATTGCATCACACATACACGATGACCCATCTCCTTGGCTCTGCCAGTGATACCAGACTCATCAGCTCACTTACAAGTTTCTCTTGAAAATATCACAACACTCCCTGAACTGACCTTTATGGCCACTATCCTCCTCTTTCATATTGCTCCTCAGGATTCATCTCTGCTCACAATGTCTTTAAGAAATCAACCAGTTAAGGATGGATTTGGTAACATGTTGATGGGGATAAGTGACTCTTGTTTATAATTACTAAAAAATACTTCTGTAGATGTATATATGTATATAAAAATATATCAACTCCCTCTTCCACTTGACTTTTTAGATTGCATGCTGTTTGGAATATGAACAGTGTCTTCTTATGTGTTTGCACAACACCTTGCACAATGGGGTCCTGATCCTAATGAGGGCCTCTGGGTGCTACTATCACATAAATGTAAAATTAAAATAATCACTATTGTTATTAACTGCAGTGCATGCCAGCTGGACCTGAGTAACTTCTAAATAAGGAAATTCAACATGAACTTCCTCTTCCCCCTTTTCTGTTCTGCTATGACTCGAATCCATTTGCCCGTTCCCTCAAGTTTAGCTTAGTGTTTCCTTCTAACTTCCCATGCCTGCTACCCTAGTGCACACCGTCAACTCTCACCTCCACCTTGAACTTCCCACAGCTGGTGCTTTTTGGCCACCATCTTCTCCTTGCTCAGATGTCTCCTTCTGACATAGATAGCTCACTTCTGCTGTAAAGCCTATAAGAAACACAATCAGTTAAATTGAAGGGCCTTATTCTCATTTACTTAAAGACCTTTTACACAATTGTGGTAATGGAAAATGGGACTTTAAGTGGACGTGAGTTACACTTACACCCCCTTTCAGGTCCCTTTACACTACCCAGATGGTACAAAGCGTCCTTAAGTGAGAATGAGGCCCAAAAACTTTATCAAAGTAAATTTAGTCACCAAGAAGCATATGTGAACTAGCAAAGCTGCCACATGCTATTTATGTAACCCTGCCTAATCCCACCCCACTCCCCCTATTGTTTTCCTCTGCCACACACCTTTGTCCTGCTGTGTTAAATTGTAGAATGTAAGCCCCTTGAGGCAGGGACTGTCTGTTTGTTGAGGTATAGAATCATAGAATAGAATATCAGGGTTGGAAGGGACCTCAGGAGGTCATCTAGTCCACCCCCCTGCTCAGAGTAGGACCAATCCCCAACTAAATCATCCCAGCCAGGGCTTTGTCAAGCCTGACCTTAAAAACCTCTAAGGAAGGAAGGTGTATCTCACACCCTTGGGCATGACAGAAACAATAAATAATCATAATTATTCTTCATTAAGCCATGGTGTCCTGCTTTTTGTGGTTATAGATAACACAGCCAGTATCCTGACCAGACGGAGGAGATTCAGTCGAACTACTCAAGATGTCTACTACCTCCCGATTTTGATTTCTGATAGTGGAATCCCTTCTCTCAGCAGTAGCAGCACCCTTACGATCAGGGTCTGTGCATGTGAGAGAGATGGGCGCGTTCGGACCTGCCATGCCGAAGCTTTCCTTTCCTCAGCTGGTTTGAGCACAGGAGCCTTAATTGCAATTCTGCTCTGTGTCATCATTCTTCTGGGTAAGCCACTCTCTTAAATACTGATATCCTTTCATTAGCCTTCAGAATGTGGCAGTAGCGGCTTTTAATATAATGTGTTTCTGAACCAGGGATTACTTGTGAAAAGAGGTAATTAGAAATATAAAGCTGTGGTTTTATATATAGGTTTTGCTAAAATGAATAGGAAAAGTGCCTTTAAAGCATACTGATGAAAAACTGTCATCCTGTAGAAAAAGATTTCCAGAGGTCAGAGTAATTAGCATTGCAGAGCTTCCCAGGTAATTTGGAAAGATTTCAGAAACTCATTGACTCAAGGATCATCTCTAGACCAGCTGGAAAAATGATAAAGAAGAGAGATGAGGAAAAATTTTTTGAATTGCATTACTCTGTAAGAAGCACTATTAATACTGTACAAAAGCCACTTTCTAATTACCTCTGTGGGATGAGCTGATATCAATGCACAACATAATCAAGAGGGGCAGGGGACATATTAAATGATAAAATGATTACATTAGATAAATGTCCTTGGATATGAATTTTCTCTATTTGCCCAGACCAGTTTTAATTTACCCATTACTTAATATTCTCATTTGGCAGAGATACAACATGCTGTACATAAACATCATTGTACTATCCATGTGTTTTTATGAATTCTAACAGAGAATGTTTGAAACAATGGGATTTGTCTCGTGACCCACATACATTTCTTAAATCAATGAATTTATCTTGAAAGCCTGTGCTCTTTCTACCGATTCCTTTCGCCACAGCTTATATCAGCCATTTCCTGGGTTTTAGAGTATAATTTTAAAATGTACAGAAATGCACTTGAGTTATGTTATCAATGTTACAGTCACAATATGTGCAAATACATGGACATGCAAATGAAAGAGTGTTTTGTTGTTTTTCCCAAAAGGTAAGAACAAAACCTTGAAGATTTTAATTTGATAGTTAATTGCTTATTGATTATAGTAGGAACTGGGCATCCAGATCCCTTATGCATTGGTGAAAAATCTCATCTTTTGTATATTAGGTGAAGATTTTCAAAGCAGAAATTAGGCACTTAAATCTCATTGATCATTAATAGGGGTTGGACTGCCCTTTGTGCCATTGGAAATTTCCCTCTTAGTTGTAATAGGCACTGCTTGTTATAGTCTGGCAGGCTGCTGTGCCAACATTGATTTAAGTGGGACTCAACATGTTTACAGCAGACTGTCTGCATGTGACAACTTGCAGAATCGGGGCCTTATTGACAATGGAGCCTGTTCTTCCATCAATGGGCTGTGCATGGGAGGTAAACCTTAGCTGTACTCATAAAAACTCTAGTTTATGTGTATTATATATTCTTCCAATGTTTTACATTATGTGTGCCCAATTTTATGACACACAGAAACTCATAATTAGCTCAGTTGTTTGAGCATTGGCTTGCTAAACCTAGAGTTGTGAGTTCAATCCTTGAGGGGGCCATTTAGGGATCTGGGGCAAAAATCTGTCTGGTGATTGGTCCTGCTCTGAGCAGCGGGTTGGATTAGATGACCTTCTGAGGTCCCTTCCAACCCTGATATTCTATGAATGTGACAATGCAAGTTCAAGCAATCTGAATGTTACAAGGGTCTATAATGGGAAGTGGGAATTTGAAATGTATGTGTTGAGTAGTGGAGCTGTTGAGGGGCATAGGATTGTAACTAAAGCTGGGTATTAACAAAAGTGGCCTTATGTTTACCAGTCCTGAGTAGCCACAATTTCCAGTGAAGTCAGCGCAAGCTGCAGGTGTTCTGCACCTCTGAAAATCAGGATGCCCTTATTTAATTGCCTATGGTGGATTTTAGTGGCTGGATTCTCAGCAGGTGTAAATTGGCACAGTTCAATTAGACACCAGCTCCATTTCAGCTGTGAATCTGTTCTTGATGCCAAAATTTAGGCATCCAGCTTTGAAAATGTAGGCCATGGTGTATACAGACATACAGTTGAGTTAATCATAACTCCATTGAAGCCCAACATAATAATGCAAGAATCCAAATAGCAGTCCACAAGTCTCTGATCTATTTTTTTTTTGGGGGGGGGGGGATATTGTATTTGTGACCCATGTAAGATATATGCTACTTATTTCATATATAATGTCTGTAAACCTAACCTAATATTTGCAATTTTCTCTTTAGCAATTGTGGTCCTTTTCATTACATTAAGACGCAGCAAAAAGGAGCCCTTGATCATTTCCGAGGAGGATGTTCGGGAAAACGTTGTCACGTATGATGACGAGGGTGGTGGAGAGGAGGACACTGAAGCGTTTGACATCACAGCCCTGCGGAACCCATCAGCTGCTGAGGAGCTGAAGTATCGGAGGGATGTGCGTCCTGACGTGAAGCACGCACCTAGGCACCAGCCTTCTTCAAGCCTGAACAGTATAGATGTTCATGAATTTATTAAACAAAGATTGGCAGAGGCAGATCTCGATCCCAGTGTGCCTCCCTATGACTCCATACAAACATATGCATATGAGGGTCATAGATCAGAAGCCGGATCTATCAGCTCTCTGGATTCAGTCACTACACACTCTGACCAGGATTATAATTACCTTGGTGACTGGGGACCAGAGTTTAAGAAGTTAGCTGAACTCTATGGAGAAATAGAATCAGAAAGAACAACTTAGTTACCATTCCTGGAACAAGAAGTGTTTTAGTTCCCAAACAGGAGAGAGAACCACAGCAGCGGTAACAAGAAATGAATACAGTACTTGGAACTGAGCAAGGTGTACACAGTTACTGTAGAAACAAGTGCCCTTTTCATATTTGAAACTGGGTTCTTCAACTGGAAGAAAATCAAATTTTGAAAAATACAGAAAAAAAAAGAAACAATTGTCCTTTGTGTATATTTTTTAATTGCTCAATAAAGTCTGTGATACCATATCCATAACAATACCTAAAATAAATGAAGCAATGACATTTTTATTGCAATATATTTAAACATACCAGAAAACAGTAAGTCTATGGTGGTGCCTGTTTGTGAGGATAGTTCACTGGAGAGCTTATGCAAGCAGTTGTGACATTGCACTTCAAGCTCTGCACTAGGATTGGGATCCCAAACTGAGATAACCAATGGGGATTGTTACTGTTATAATAAACACCAACAATCCATTCCTTTACAGAAGGGATACATTGGAATTATCCAAGCAAATGGCCTTTTGCTGGGCCCTTATTAGTAGTACATTGAATCTTATTGAAACATCAGGCTGCAGTGCAGGTATGCAGTTTTATTGTGCCCTCCCCTAATCTATTTCTCGATAACGAACTAATGGAGATAGGAAGTAACTGGCTGCCTGCATAGATGTGCATGCAGCCCATATCACAAGACCTGCACTGTTATTGAGTGGTGTAGAAGCTGTTGTTTCCATTGTCTGTTTCTTTTTTTTCTTTTTTTAACCTTTCCACAGGGACCTTGTTCCTCTAAATGGAATGGTATGGAATATTCTCTGTGCAGTGAAGCAGATGAGGCATAGGCTTTCTCAATAAAAAGAACCGCGGCAGTACATTTTAACCTATGCAGTACTTTGGGTCACTGTGCATCCTTAGGGGTCAGTGAATGAAGCTAACTAGGCTTACATTCCTCTGTGTCCAGGGGCTCCAATGGTCAATTTGTGATGCGAGGGATCTCCTATGTCATATTTATTTTGCATGTGTTACCAAAAGAAAAATAGACCTGCTGGTATGATGTTAACTGAATGTGGAAAACTGAGACAGCAAGGAATTTAAGACAATTCTCCTATGTTGTTGTTTTTTTAATGATAGTTAAATTAATTATTATTGCCCCAAATGCTGAAGGATCTTAGAAGTATCTCCCTCCAAGCTCAGCAAGGTTTTTTACTAATTTAAAATCTGATGGGTACACAAGTCTATTAAAATCAATGGAGGTGGAAAAAAATTGTAATGTAGAAGTGCCGTTACTGGGATACATGTAAGTTGAGTAAATCAAGATATTCAGTTTCTAATTGTTTATCATTGTGGAATTTGCTTTTTCAGCATTTTAACACTTAATCCAACTTCCCACAGTTTTTCGATGGCTAGTGTTTTTAAAGTAAGTTTCTTCTGCTCTTCATCTTTCTCACGCTCAGACTATAAAAGGATCTTCATCGTGATTAATGACCTTTAAGGTACAACCCAGCATTAGGAGCAGTGTGGAGCTGCATAGGCCCTCGGGGAGCTCCAGTTGAATTCCTTCCCAAGATAGGAGTGGCGGAAGCGCCCTAAAAGTGTGGGGGGGGCACAGACACCCGAACGGTGTCTGGCCCTGCCCGCTATGCCACGCAGCTTCCCGCACCATCCTTGCACCACCCCTCTTCCCCAAGCCCCCGCCATCACACTGACCCTTCTGCCAAGACCCAGCCCCTGCAGCACCTCTTCCCCTGATGCCCTGCTTCTGCACCACCACTTCCCACCCTGTTCTGGTACTCCTGTCCCAAGCTCCCTATTGCACAGGGGAAGAGTGGCTGCTGCTATGCTACTCTATACCAGTCCTGTTCTGCTGGTAGTTGTGGAGAGGTGGAAAAACCATAATCCCACCTCCTCCCCACCCTTCCCTGCACCTTTGGGCTGCTGTATGCTCTCTGGTGAGTAGAGACGGAAGCACTTCTAGACTGTCCCACCGAGCAAAGACCTCAGTTGTATATGGCCTTTACATGAGCCACGTAAGGCAATTGGAAGGCTCCTTAGGACCCTCCTTCCCTACAACACAGCTGAACAAGGGCCAGACACAGATTGGACCCTAATGATCAGCTCACACTTAACATTACTTTAGATTTCTTGAATTTTTTTGCCAGCCCCTCATGAAATTATTGAGGTTTACATGGCCTACTGGGCAAATGGGCAGGAAGCTCACCCATTTTGAAAGAGAACTGAAGAAGAGCTCTGTGTAAGTTCGAAAGCTTGTCTCTCTCACCAGCAGAATTTGGCCCAAAAAAAGATATTACCTCATCCACCTTGACACTTTGAGAGAAACATTTAAAACTCCTTCAAGCTATTTGCTGCAGCACTTCTCACAAACTTTTATTAGGCACTTTCTCATCACCTCCTACTCCCAAGTACAACAAGCAAATTTTTTTAAAAAATATTGATGTGCTAAAATGAATTTGAACTCAACAAGAGTATATAAAAGCATAACAGTTGTAACAAGACCTGTTTGGGAGGAAAAGTGGAAAAAAATACAAAAGTAAATTTTCTCTCTCTTTTTTTTTAAGTTTGAAGTTCAAAATTTCAATGGGATTTGAAAAAAAAAATATTGGTCTACTTTACTTGTAATTTGAGATCTATTTAGTCCGGCATCCTGTCTCAATTTGTGCCCAGTGCAGGATGTCTCAGAAGAGAAGTCTTCATAGGATCTCATTCAAGCTGGCATTCCTGGTCAGGACAGTACTGAAATATGTGCTTAATATAAAGTGATTTCAGTGGGAGTTAAGCACATGCTGAGTCCATGGAGCACATGCTTATGTGCTGTCCTGAACTGGGATGGACTTAAGCATGTGCTTAAGTGCGTTCCTGAACTGAAGCCATAATTTATTCAGTGATGCAATAACTGATGTGGAGACATTTCTTCCCGACGTAAATGATGATCAGTTTATGCCACCATGCTATTATTTGTATAGCACCAGTAGAGTGCTAGGGTAAGGAAACCACTCTGAGACAAAAGCTTTCAAAAGCTATAGTACCCATGTTCCATTATATTTTTATTACATCTGTTCAGAAACTATCCTTCATTATTATATTACAGTTGTGAGATATGGAATCTAGGGAAGTTTAATCTGAATACACCTTCCCCTCTGCCCCCAAAGAGGAGAAATGAATTGCAGTTTGAGTTTTGTGCAATATTTGAAAAGGTTCTTTTGTATTAATTGCATCATAGATACATGAAGGTTTAAAGCCAAATAAAAGTGAAGCGTAGTGACACAGGCAGATGGAGTTTCCTAATGCTCATATTTTGACATTGAGAGTAAGGGGGCACATCTCAGAAGAAGAGAAATCCCTGTTTGACCATTTGTAATGTTCCATATACCATTGCTGCTATGCTACACGTATACTGTACACAGGACGTGTGGAATTCTGAGGTGTTTAAAGTGCAAATTCCGCTGTGGGGTTATTGGGACTCTGCTTCACTGATGCTTCTGTGTGCTCGCTTTGCTATCGCCTGGCAACTATGAACTCCAAATGTGCTTTTATATCATGATAAGTCTGCATGCTATGCTTACTGTCTTTTACTCAAATAAACATCACAGTGCTGTGTTGTTTGCATGACAAAGAGCAGAATACCAAATCTTCGGAGCCACAGAGAAGGATCTCAAGGTGGAGATCAAATAGGTTTGCCAGAGTTCCCCTCGTTACCTTTCCATTTTACCCTTGATTTTCTTGTCCCAGGAACAAACTACAACTATACTTGATGCTTTCTGTGTTAACATAATTAAACTGAAAGAAAAAGCTAACTCTGTGTGTCATAGAAGCCATGATCATTTTGTCACACTACTGATTTAAGCAAAGGTTACATGGAGTGAAAATATTGTGTTAAAATCTTTTCTAGTTGCGGTTGAGTGTGATTCTATAGACCGCACTTAAATCTTTCTTGGATCACTTGTATTAGTCATTTTTTTGAACAATTTACTCTGAGCCCAAACATTAATTCTATTGCAGCTCTGCCAGCTTAAGCACTGGAATCTGCTCAACTTTTCCTAAAGCTGGATGATCCTGAATCAGAATAAAGCTATCTGGGTATAATAATAGTTAAGTGCCACCTTACAGGGGTTACTTAAGCCTTACTAATTATTTCTGCAAAAGCTGGCTGATATTTACATCCAACCAATTAATCATATTAATTCAAACAAGTCTTTTTTGTTTTCAAGGTGCTGGCTGAGGGGAAATGATCAGCGCAAATACAGGGGGAAAGAATAGAATCTAGAAGTGCACTGTCAGGTTAAAAATCACAAAGCTTGATCCAATGCCTATTGAAGTTAATGGAAAGATTTTCATTGACACATTGGCATGGCCGGCATTACGGGGTAGGAAGCAGGGTAACTGCTTGGGGCCCCACACTACAGGGGGCCTCATGAAGCTAAGTTACATCATCTCTACAGAGTTACTATGGGTAAATGTAATGCGAGTATTACAGTAATTTAATCTCTTAAAGTGGAAAAAAATCAGACTGAAGCAGAGGTTTTGAAACTGTGGGGTGTGCCTCTGTAGGGGGTGGGGAGGGGTGAGCGGCCACAGCAGGTGGCTCAGGCTTCAGCCCTGGGCAGCATGGCTCGAGCTTCGGCTTGAGCGGAGTTGGGGCCCACTCCTTAGTTTCTGTCCTGGGCTCCAGCGAGTCTAACGCCGACCCTGCATGTTGTGTTGTTGGATTTGGCAAGAAATCAGTTTCTTTATCAGTGCTACTATTAACACCTTGGATGTGTTTTAAACTGAAAAAAACAAAACAAAAAACTAAAAGTCCAAAATATTTTCCATTCTCTAATGTGCTTTGTTTACTTTTAGCATTGGAACATGAAAATCATTGTAATCCATTTTGCTTTCAGATTTGAAGTTGCTCCTATGTTTGAATCGCAAATACTGCAGGGTAATACTCATTGCTATAACAACTATTTCTATTGGTACTTAAAAAAAAATGCAATGTTTCTGTTGTTCTTAGGCTTTGTAAAACCTCATTTTACAAAATTTTAATGTCAACCACGTTGGAGTTAACTGTGTCCTGTAAACTCCTCTAGACACTGTCATACAAAAGAATAATGAAGGAAACTTTAAAAATCTAGAGAATAGCAAATTGTGCTGCATAAGGTAATTGTTTTGGGATTGCAGTGTACTCGGGATCTTGTACTTGCCATTCATATAAAATAGCACAATGTATTCTGAGGAACATTAAAAGCAGCATTGCAAGTATTAGATCATTCTTACTTTTCCAAAGTCACCAAATATATATATTTTTTTAACAAAAGAGAAATGTTAAAAGTATATTATACTGAATTAGGTTACAAATACCTCCTTAAGCAAGTGTTACCGTTAGAGATTGTTACATTTTTCTTTGAATAAACAAAAGGGATAAAATCTTTTATTCGTATAAGTATTTTTCAAATAAACTATGCTGTTTGCCATGGTGATGGGTTATTGCATTCCTCATCACTCCTGAAACACAGTGGGATATTTGCATGTAACCCCATATATTGTATGCACTGATGAAATATAACCATTTAAAGGCACTTCACATTTAAAAATAAGATATGATGTAACAGTATTAATGAGGTCAATGTATGTCAGCAATGCTATAGTAACTTTAAATAGGATTTTAAAGCTCCATATGTCCATTCAATTGATTCACTGTCTCAAAGAACATGCTGCAAATAGGGAGGGAGCAAGAAACGCCAAGACATATTTCGCAACAGACAGTATTATAACTGCTAAACAGGTCATTATTTATACTCATGTACGTACTCCACTCAAACCACCATTGTCCTGAAACTGAAACAGGGCTTCTTAGACGAATACATGATCAAAATATAATAATTTGTGAAAACATTCGTGAACCATTCACGAATATATATAAATGATCAAAGTGATTAAAACTGTGAATTGCACATACATGAATCCATGGTCACAGCAGGGGTTATTATGGTTGCTTATTACTGACGTGGAAGAAAATAAAGGCAAGAACACGAATAGCCACTCTTAGGCACATGTGTGTGTATGTGTATGTGCAGCAATCATTCTTTCCCAAATGAATTCATTATTGGCTCTTATGATGACCAGCTGCCTTGCTTTAGACAATTCTCATAGATGTTTTCAAAAAAATTGTAAGAATGGCTTTTGGGGACAAGGTACCATCCAGCTGTAAGATACAGATATTTTAGGCCTGGATCTAGAAAGGAAGTTTAAGGGAGAAACTGATAGTTTTTTAAAAAAATATTTAGGGATACCTTAGACCCTCTTTAATGTTTAATATCCACTGTATCCTTCCTTCTTGGCAGAACCAATTTGTAGGCCCAGGCCACTTATATTCTAATTTTAGGGTTTCCCCAACTCTGTTCTATTTCCCCTGTGATGGTTGGAATATGAATCATTTGTATGCAGTTAGGGATGATCCTCAAAAGAGGTGAATGCTTGTTTCCTGTCATCTGAGTTTTTTCTTGTCTCTTTCTCTGCCTTCCCCATGGCTCTCTCGTAGGTTCCAGTTTCATCCTCTTACTCAGTTACCCACATACCTCAGATTCTGATTAATCCATTGGAGGGAGATCTAGTAACCTCTCTGTTCTATACAGGCTACCTCTAAATTCACATTGTTTGCGCTCTGGAACTGTGTGTGTTCAGCACCTTACATGGCACAGAGCCCTTGCTATTAAAGTACAGATGAGGCTCTGAGGCTATCAGAGCCGCTGCTAAAACTTCCTTGCCTAGCAATGCAATCTTCAAAGAGGAAGGGAGTGTCAAACTGGGATTTTTGGATGGTTGCAGGGATGGAGTCCTGTTTGGGGTATTAGGATCCTTCGTTAATTTGGGAAAAAAGTTCAGGTGCATTTCAGAGACTGGACGATGATTCGGGCTGTTTACAGTGTGCTTTATTCATTCTTATTTATAACTATCACTGCAGTCAGTATAAAGTAGCAAGCACCATGGGAGTCCCAAGTGAAGCTATTTATAAAAAGATGGAACATTAAAGAAACAGGGATATGATCATGCAACCCTTATGTTAATAGACCTATTAAAGTCAATGGGACTAGCCATGCAAACTCTATGGCCTCATTCACCAGTGCATTTCAACATGCTTAACTTTAAGCATCTGTGTATTCCCACCCAAGTCAATGAAAGTGGGTAATCCTATTGACTTTCAGGTTTTTAAATGCTTTCCTGAACTGGGGCCTGTTTGTTATGTGGTAATTGTTACTCAAATATTTAGAGTCTGAATTTACACATGCTTACTCATGCAAGTAGCATTTCTCACATGTTTAGTCTGATTTCAATGGGTCTCACATGAGTAAAGTTTTGTATCACATGCGTCTGCTGATCAAAAAAATTCAAATGAGACATTTTTCTTTTGGAAAATAAGTTTCCATCAAAATTTTCCACAAGAAATTATCAATTTTGTCAGAATTTTCTATTGAAAAATTGAAACCAAATGTTTAATTTCCAATTGGGTCAACTTTAATGTCTGCAGCTACCTGAGCTGTTGCAATGCCTCATTGAAGTTGTAGGTTTCAGAGTAGCAGCCGTGTTAGTTTGTATCCGCAAAAAGAACAGGAGTACTTGTGGCACCTTAGAGACTAACAAATTTATTAGAGCATAAGCTTTCGTGGGCTGAGCTGTATGCTCAAATAAATTTGTTAGTCTCTAAGGTGCCACAAGTACTCCTGTTCTTATTGGAGTTGTAGTTTCAGGTCCGTTGTGTCTCTAATTTCCCCTGTCCTCCCTAGCCAGACTACATTGCCTATAATGAACTATGGCCTCTTCCTCTTGGTGTGCCACCACAGGGAATCAAGTCAACAAACAAATGAAATGTTTAGATTCAGGAATATTGAAACATTTTCTTTTGATTGAAAATGTCAAAGTGTTTCATTTCAACATTTGAATTGATTTTTTTCTCAAACTTCTGTTCCATAAAAAGGTTCAATTTTTTCAGCTCTAGTTTGTAGGATTGAACAATTAGGCTGTAACGTGATCACACAGTGTAGGCACTAAGTTAGAGATCCAGAGCTATGTAAAGACCTTGTGCATTTCCCATGCTGTCTGTGAGAGCATGGTTTTGAAACCTGAGAAATTACTGATACCTGAGGGCTACCTGATGCATTAAAAGTTATGACAAAATGATTATTTTTAAATGAATATTAATTTTTGAAGCTTTGCAGACCAAATCAGCTGCAAAGGGCAGGAAAAATTCATCCAGGATAAAATTCAATCCTGTACAGAGGTCTCGTGCACAACCTATCCATGACTTATTTCATAATCAAAGGATAGGACATTGGTGATGGCTAGGTCTTATACTGGGCCTGCACAGAAACATGTTAATTTCACCCCCAAGGAGCAAAATTATTTTTAAAGTTACACTATCAACATAAAAAAAACATGTTTAAAATGTGTACATCTATATAAATGCATACATGCCTTATTATGTTATTCATACCACCTTTGGATTATTTATGTGGAAAGAATAACAAAACTAATGAACTTTTCAGCATTTGTGCTGTTTATTACCCTTTTGCATTATATTCTACTCGGATAATGTAACTATTCGCGACACGTTAATTTTTGTTTTTGTTCTAATTTTCTGTTCAGTTTTAATATTTAGTATTAGAAAAGACCTTAGTCAAAAGAATGCAACCACCCTTTGTAGAGGAAGGGACACAATGATCTAGAACAGTGTTTCCCAAACTTGGGCCGCCGCTTGTTTAGGGAAAGCCCCTGGTGGGCCGGGCCGGTTTGTTTACCTGCTGCGTCCGCAGGTTCGGCCGATCGCGGCTCCCACTGGCAGCGGTTCGCTGCTCCAGGCCAATGGGAGCTGCTGGAAGCAGCGGCCAGTACGTCCCTCGGCCCGCGTCGCTTCCAGCATAGAATAGTAGTTTACAGCGAGTGCTTTCATCCAAGGATTTCAACATGCTTTACACACAGCAATTAATTAATCTTCACAATATCCTTAAGCATGAGGAAAGCATTATTGGATCCATTTTACAGATAGGGAAATGGAAGTTAAGTGATGTGCCCAAGGTCACACAGTGAAGATGGAGGAGCCAGAAATTACTAGCTTTCTCTCCTGCACTTTAACCAGAAATCCAGACTCTGACTTGAACTGAAACCACTGATTCATAATCAAATTTCAATTCACTAGGTCTTATTAACCACACACACACTCAGTCACTATTATTGATAAATGATGTCAATAATAATAATTAATGCACTTTCATTAGGCCTGATCCAAGCTCACTGAAGTCAGTCTGAGTCTTTCCTTTGATTTTAGTAGGATTTGGAACAGGCACATTAGACCAAATTTTTAAAGATATTTAGATGCTTAAAGATGGGTACTAAGTACTTTTGAAGATCCCAGTAGAAGCCTGTCTGCCTCTTTAGGAACCTAAATAATTTTAAAAATATGGTCCATTGTAAATGATAAATCAAGTGTGGTCTGATCAATTGAGGGCAACTGACAAGGGAAATATTTGTTGTAGTTAACCTAGCAATAGATTGGTTCAAATCTGATTTATTTGGATCTATGGTCTATCATGTATAATTGGAACAAGTTCCAGGATAGAAATAAAATTATAAACTCACAGATGTTAAACAGAAAACCACTAAATTTTCAAATAGTGGCTGACCATTATTATTAATTACTTATTTGAACTACTCTAGCAAATGATAACATCTAATGCTGACCATTATGAATACTCTACATCTTTGTGCTTACAATGACTGAGTGTGCACATAGAAATTCCCATTTGTGTGCACAAATGCAGGATTTATGCATGATAATGTTGCATATGCATTTTGAAAAATGTCTAGCCTACTCCCACCTCTCCTCCCACCCTTCGTATGCATAGGATTGTATCCTGTAGGGGAAAAAACAAAACTGTAGTGCACATGTAAAATCACTTCCCTTGGTCATTTGTGGCATTTTTAAACTCCTCTGGTTCGAATTATACGTTGTTTTTGATGGTTAAAAATATGTAAAAGTGGCATGTGCCATAATTTATAGCTATGGTTTTGAGTTGTAGGTTGTAATCTGCATATGTATATTCTTGGGAACATGCCAGTTTTCCCCTGGTTTTGTGTCCCCCGGTTCTGGCCAGATTCACTGGAATTTGGATGGGGCATCACTCAGAAGATATATGTACCAAAGCATCTGATGAATCTGGCCTGAGATCTCCATTTGTAACAAAACAAAGGTGAGTTTTGCATGAGCTCATTGCGAACATTTCACTCAACTTGTGTGAAAAGCCAGGAGAAGGGAGGCAGCATACAAAACATGGAACAAGAATAAATAGATTTCTCACCCTTCAAGGCATACACTAGATTTATCATATTGCCTGTGGAGAATGACACAGGGATAAATTTTTGGATGTCTTTGACATACAGCTCCTATATCCCATTTACCATGATTATATCAGTTAAATGGTCATGTCAAAGTGGCACATTCAGGGCGCAGCTGTGATGCTGGGCAGCCGTGTGGATTTGAACTCCAGCAGCCACTTGTCAAGGTATTTTTAAAAGGAAAGAACACCAGGTGAGCTATAAGGTGGTCAGGTCAAATGTTCCACTTTTTAATGTGCTGAAGAACCTAGTCACTATGTCTTGCAGAGTTTTATGTGCCTCTGATGGACAAGTAGAGGCTACAGTTGGCTATTTCTGGCTAGGGAAATGAAAACTCTCATACTCCATAAGTGAAAAGGTTTTGCTTGTTTGCAACATGTTTTCCACCATACTTTAATATAATTTAAAAGGTTTCTTCTAAGTATGGTAGCTTGTGACATCTGACGATCAATCCACCTCCTTGCCTATTGCATGGACAGAGATAGTGTGCCGCTCAACAGAGGATGTCTGCTGATCTGTATTCCATCCCTTCCATCCCCTTTAAAGGTGTGATGAAGATGGATAAGAGGCTTGGTAGTGGATACTGAACATTTCACTTCTGGGTCACCAGTTTAAATTTGAACAACATGAATGGTGACTGAATGTTGTTACCATCTCATGATTAGTGGTTTATGTGACATGAGCTGGTGATCTCACTCCAGTTCCATCCCAGAAAATATTCTCACATTTGATGCTAGCCTCCTTGGCAATCTCACTGTGGCCACAATCTCAGAATCCTATATCTTGAAGCATTTTGAGACTCCTACAGGATATTACACTTGGCCCTTCAGATGTATGTGTTCTTTTCAAATGATGTTGTTGTGTTTCCTAACTCCACATAATTCTTCTCCTCACTCAGCCCCTACCGCATTGCTGGTATTGAGCCCAGACTGGAACTGCTGCCCTCTGCACATATGATTTTCATGTGGTATTATATTTATATACTTATTTTTTCTTAAATATATGGAGATATACCTATCTCATAGAACTGGAAGGAACCTCAAAAGGTCATCAAGTCCAGCCCCCTGCCTTCACTAGCAGGACCAAGTACTGATTTTTGTCCCAGATCTCTAAGTGGCCCCCTCAAAGATCAAACTTACAACCCTGGGTTTAGTAAACCAATGCTCAAACCACTGAGCCTGCTCTCCCTTCTGAAGCAGATCAATCTTTCTCTCTGCGTTTGTTTAAAATAAAACTCTTACCCTAATGATATTCATTTTCTTTTAGAGATACTGCACTTGACAATGGTACAGATACCTATTTTATCCCATTTGTCTTTGCTATAACATGCTACCATTAACAGTACACAGTTGTGGGGGCTGTCTTCTTTAGTTTCTTGTACTGTGACACTGATTTGAGGGGTAGGTGATGGGAGTGGAGTTGATGTTCTTATTCATACTCCAACATCTCTACCACATGAGAATCATCACTGACCACATTTAAATGTGCAAGCAACCTCATCTCCCAATACACTTCCTCTTTGCATTCTTGAACAACAGGAATGGGCAGAAGAGAGGACAGTTGTGTTATAATCAAAATATTTTTACAATGATTTATTTGTATTGCAATAGCATCCCAGGGATCCACTGAGGGTCAGAAACCCAATATGTTAGATGGTGTACAAAGTGAGAGTCTCTGCCTCAATGACCTGACAGCATACATGAAATTGAGAAAGGGTATCACCTGGAAAGTAACAATATGAATGATAACAAAGAGTAATCAAAGATATTTTATAGTCAAAGGCTTGTTAGAGGAACAGCCCAAGGGAAGAGAAGGATGAATCATTGCTAAGGGGAAAGGGACCAATGGTTAGATTAAGTGTCTTGGTGCTGTTGGGTGACTTCAACTTTCCAGTTATTTATAAAGGAAAATGTGTACTGAAGCAAAAGTTCTTGGTACATATATTTAAAAAATGATAAAGGATACTTTCAAAACACTCAGAAGTTGAAAAAGACACAAAGAGGAATGTCCATCAGAGATCTGATTCCAACAGAAATTATATTAATAAGTGGAGGACACCTGACACTTGTGGACATGAACTAACTGGGCTGAATATTGAGCTGGTACAACCCCTTTGAAGTCAGTGGAGTAACATCAATACAGAATTTGGTCCACTGAGCTTAGCACAATAAAAGATGAAGCCAGGGGCAATGAAATAGACCATGAAACATGGTCCATCTAATAGTTTGATTAAGGGACAGTGAATCAGGAATCCAGGACTGTATTCTAGACCTAGGTGAATCCTGATTATTCTGGTTGGTCACAGTACCAAAATATTGAACAAATATTTCAATTCAGGTTGAACTAAATCTGAAAAAGATCAGAATTTTTCGAGAATCAAAAACAGCTATGTCAGGTCTGTTCCAGAGTCAGGACATGAACCTGGATCTCCCACCTCCCGGTGAGTACTCGAGCCAATGGTCTGAAGATTATGGGGGAGGGAAGGAAACCATCCTCCTTCTCTTCTGGCCATACTGTGAATGGCCAAAACAATTCATGTCAAATTTGCAAATATTTTTGGGTTGACCAAAACTGCATTTTCTGTCAAATAAAAAAGTCATCCAAAAACACTTGTCCATCTTTACTCTAATCCCAACCCTTGCCATTAACTCAGTGTCTGATCTTGAGCAAGTAGCTTAACCTACTTAGAGTTCCATAACTTAACATTTTTTCTGATGCTTAATTAATTTGGCCCCAAACGTTCAAAACTGAGTGCCTAAAATTAAGATCTTAAATCCATATTTAAATATATACGAAATTCAAGACTAATAAATGGATGGCAAATTCCAGGGTCTTCCATGGGATTTGTGGGAATGAGCAGTGTTAAAAATCTGGCCATTTAGAATTAAGCGCCTAAATATTGAGTTAGGAACCTAACTTTAGGCCTCCAGGTTTAAAAATGTTTGCCTCAATATTTGTTAAGAGCAACTAGGATGAAAGTTGCTATATAATTGCCATTATTTTGTATGCCATAAACTTCAAAAGAGTGTGTTGTTACTGAAACACAAACCACAGAGGGCCTAAAAATACAGGAACTCCTCACTTAAAGTCATCCTGGTTAACGTTATTTCGATGTTAAATTGCTGATCAATTAGGGAACATGCTCGTTTAAAGTTGTGAAATGCTCCCTTCTAATGTCCTTTGGCAGCAGCCTGTTTTGTCCACTGCTTGCAGAAAGAGCAGCCCCTTGCAGCTAGCTGGTGGGTGGTTGGAAGCAGGGTGGACCAGCAGCCCCCCTACCAGCTCTGCACTCCCCTAAGTTACCAGTGCAGCAGCTGTCCCTCCCCACACTGCCATGTGCTGCTCCTGCCCTCTGCCTTGGAGCTGCTCCCAGAGATTACTGCTTGCTGTATGGGGGAAGGGGGAAGAAGGGGGGCTAATGTCAGGGTGTCTCCCCCTCCCCCCTGCTCCTGCACCCCGCTTACCCCATCTTCCATAGAGCGGGGGGGAACATGACTGAGGAAGGGAGCTTCCAGGCAGTAGCTGCCATCTCAGGTCTCAGCAAGCTGATTTATTTAACAAGGCAGTGTACTTAAGCCTGGGGTCAGCTACTTAAAGGGGAAATGCGCATTTTCTCTCTCACACACAGGGTGTGTGTCTCTGTCTGCCTCCTTTCCTGCTGCCTTGTAGAGTGTTGTGAGAGTTAACACTTGAGAGCTCAGTCAATTGCTAGTTCATTTAGCAGTAAGGCATTCCCTGGGAAATATCCCTCCCTCTGACTCCTCCTCCTCAACCAAGCTTCACAATCATCATCACTGTGTACCAGTATTAAATTGTTTGTTTAAAACGTATACTGCATGTGTGTATACACACATGCAGTATACATTTTATATATAATATAGTCTTTTGTCTGGTGACAAAAAAATTTCCCTGGAACCTAACCCCCTCATTTACATTAATTCTGATGGGGAAATTGGATTTGCTTAACATCGTTTTGCTTAAAGTCGCATTTTTCGGGAACATAACTACAACGTTAAGTGAGGAGTTCCTGTAGGTGGTTAGAAAGAGGATGACCAGATGTCCCGATTTTAGAGGGACAGTCCCAATTTTTGGGTCTTTTTTTCATATAGTCTCCTATTACCCCCCACCCCGTCCCGATTTTTCACATTTGCTGTCTGGTCACCCTAGTTAGAAATTATAAAAACTGAAGAAATACATTGCAGCAAAGAGGTGACACCTTAAGACATAATACCAGATGCCTATTCTGGGAAATGTTCATAGCCTTGAGAATGTAGGTCAACAGTATAAATCTAGCTTTTGTCAATAGTGTCCAAAAGTCATTAACATTTGATAGCTACCCAGTGGCCTATATAAAATAAGATGGTGGCTCAGTCCAGTCCCCAGGGAACACATTTTCTGTATCAAAGACCACCACAACAATTGGTATCAAATGGCTCACTTCTCATTAGTCTCACCAACGTGGTTATGTGTCAAATGGATATGAAGTGTAATCTAGGACCTGACATAGTGCCCCACTGAAGTCAGGGAGTCTTTTCATTTACTTTAACGGAATTTAAATCAAGTCCTAAAGGCTTGATCCAAAGGTTACTTAAGTTGATGAGTCTCCTGTTTACTTCAATGGGAATTGGATTGGACCTTAGGAGGCAAGATCAAGGGGAAGAAAGGTTTGTGTTTTGTAACGTACCACATACACATATGAACTTTACACTTAAACAGAAAGCAGAAGAAGAGCTATCTAAGGAACAATTATGTAACAAAATTAATGCAATATAGAATAGAATCACTGTAAAGGTTTGATCTTGCAAAATTCTGAACACTCTGTCCTTGATCCTGGAAAGTTTAAAGTTTAAAAGTGTTTAAAGTTAAGCATGTGCTTAAGGACTTTGCTGGATCAGGGCCAGAGTGCTTGGTACCTTGCAGAATTGTGCCCCAAGATGATACAAAATATTAGTTAGTTAACTCTAATGAATAGAAATATTCAAGACCAGACTGCATACATCTTAGATTCCTGTAATCACCAATGAAAAACCTTTAGGACCCAGAATTTAACAAATAGAAATCAAGTAGTGTGCTCAAGAAGTAGAGGAAGACATACAGTTTAGTCTTTTAAAGAGAAAAAAAGATGTCCTGAAAAATTAATCTGAACTGTTTTAGCCTAACTTCTTGTACAGGGAAAATGCTTGTAAACATAATGAAGGTCCATTTGCATGCATTCGTACAGAGAAAATCATTATATAGAAGCCCCTATAAGGCTAGGAAGCAAAGATTGTGCCAAGCTGATCCCCTTGTTTGAAATTGTAAGAGTCTGAGCAATTAGAGATGAATTTGGTTGACATGCCAGTGGCCTAAATTTTCAAAAGTAACTCAAGAGCTTAGAGTGCCCAACTTCAGACATCTTAAAGGGGCCCCATTTTCAGAGGATGGGCGCTCAGCACTTTATGAAAAATCAGGCCCCTAACAAGTGTCTCCAGTTGGATACCAAAAAAGGAAGACACCCAAAATCGTTAGTCATTTTTGAAAATCTTGGCTAATGGGTCCTGCTCTGCCCTCAGTTGCAGGGGTATACCATCCATAGAGGCCAGTGAGCACCACACCATTATTTGTAGGTAAAATTGTCCCCAATTTATCTGGATTTGGATGCCAATTTTGAAGGCCGTACTGAGGCAAAAAACTGCATTGACACACATGCAGGTATTGCCTCTGTAAAGCCTTTTAGATTAGGTAATTTAACAAAATTCACATCTCAGTGCTACACAGAAAATTAATCAAGAAGTTAGATATATATTTTCTGATGGTAAAATAAAAGAATAGCAAGCAGTGAGTCTGAAGATAGGACTCAAAAGCTACTATGAGTGAGACTATGGCTTATGAAAAAGGGTTAAGAGCAATGGTTTGGGGTTTTTTTTTTTTTTGGCCTGAAGAAATGCTGCCGTGGAAATAAAAGTGGAACAATTTGGATGATCAATTGCTGTGGTCATGGCAAACAGCAGAGAAATTATCCAAATCAAAATCAAATAAATGAGTGGATGGATAATATTAGGTAGGGTGTCTCATGCTTGCTGATATAGAATGCGTGGAAAAGAGGCAGCGGTAAGCCAGGTGAAACATCAGATCCTTTACAGCCTTATTATATATGAATCTGAGACCTCCTATGTCTTTGATATGTGCCTATCACTTTGTTACAGATGCAGCATCTGAACCTTTTTAAGAAGATACAATTCATCTGTGGGCAACACTGGGTCAGGATAATTAACTCAGTTATCCATCTGATGCACAGTGAATTATGAACCTGCTTTCTAAGGAGCTGCTTGCCCCTACTTGGTCTGTACTGTCCAGAGCTATATATTATTCCATTCCACCTGCTCTGAAGTGAACTGCTGTTTAACTAAATTACTAAAGGCTGGGAATTATGAAACAGCCATATAAATGATTCAGCAAATCAGGCTTAAAGAAGAATCCAAAAGTAAGTCATTATATTTGTCAGCCATTAATCATCTCCACCTCTGACATTCATGGGAATCTTTAGCATTGCAGCTGAGATTGTACCTAACAAATCCTGCCATCAGAAACTAAATAAATTATGACTTTCTTCATGATTTGGGTAAGCCACAGAAAGCTTTAGCCATTTAAGATGGTGCCTATTTATATTACAAGATTTAAACAAATAAACCAAAATTCCTTTGTTTAAAATCCAGTTAATATAAGGGTGTTACGTGACAACAATAGACCTAACTACCACATCCTTTACCAATCCCAACAACTTGAAAACAAAGAAAGTAATGGGTAAAGACATTATAAATCTTACATTGCCCACATAATAAACAAACACATAGATTTAAATATGAAGATATAAAGTATAAGGGAATGCATGTTGCATCACATCAATCTTAACTCTGACCAGTGCATTAGTGAGTTATTTAGGCATTACTCTTGACTTCAGTGTCTAAATTTTTAAAGGAGATACGATTAAATATTTAAATACTGATAATATTTTGCATTTGTCAAGTGACAATAGAATATTTTTGGTAAAGTACTTATAATTGCTGTTTCTTGAGAAAAATGTATATGTAATTTAAAAGAAAAATGTAATACTATTGATTATAGTAAAAATTTTGTACATATGTGGACTTAGATTAGAGGCTGGTAATATCAATAATTTATATATATATTTATGTTCTTTTTGCAAAGGTCTTTGTTGTGTTTGTGTTGAGATTACTATTGAAAGAATTGGATTTTTGGGGGGATCAAAGTTGTTGTGTTGAGTGTGTTGTATTTCTTTATATTTTATAGAAACAATATGTGTTTATTACGGCTCCAATTCAACAATGTATTTAAGCACATGCTTAAGTTTAAGCAGGTGAATAGCCACATTGGCTTCATTTGTAAACATATAAAAAGGTGACATTTTTTCAAATATGGCTACAAATAAATGAACCAGCTGTACTCTGTTCAGTTATTTTATACCTACCCTAGTGTTTTGAGCCAAAACTTTAACTATCAGCATCTAATCTGTTTCTGGACAATACGCAAGAGTACTTTCCTGCTCCGGCAAAATTGGTAGCTGTGTCCATTGCATTGAATATTCTCCCATAACATTAAAAGAAAGAGATCCTTATGTGTCCCATTTTGGTCCTTATAGGACCTGATAGAATCAGTTGGAATTTTACTATTGACTTCAATGGGAGCATGATCAGACCCTAAAGGTTAGTTCAATGGGAAGTGTATAGCGAGTTCCCCCATTTCTCTCCTCCCAAAACTAGTTTTAGTGTGAGCTAAAATTAACCAGTTTAAACCAAGTGGTGGAAATATTAAATAACAATAGTTTAAAAGGGAGAAAAGAACAACCCCAGTTGAACAACAACTTCCATAGTACTTACTCCAACACACTATAGCTTTTCTCCTTATAGTGAAATGCTGCAATCCATCTTCTTTACTACTGTGTTTATTTGATACAGCCAAGGATGTTTGTTACCTGGCACTGAAAAGAGGAACTGGCTTTCTCTTCAAAAAATATAGTCTTCTGCACAGGAAATGTTAAAGCAGAACAATTATTTGGAGATTAAAAAAAGACTCTTGGGCCTGGTCCACACTAACCCCCCACTTCAAACTAAGGTACGCAAATTCAGCTACGTTAATAACATAGCTGAATTCAAAGTACCTTAGTTCAAACTTACCGCGGGTCCAGACATGGCAGGCAGGCTCCCCCGTCGATGCCGTGTACTCCTCTCGCCGAGCTGGAGTACCGACGTCGACGGCGAGCACTTCTGGGATCGATCCGGGATCGATTTATCGTGTCTAGACAAGACGCAATAAATCAATCCCAGAAGATCGATTGTTTACTCCCGGACCCGGAGGTAAGTGTAGACCTACCCTTGGAAACTGCACTTACTGACTGGGATATGCATTCCTATTCAGTTACTGAGGCACTGGAGTTAGATTACTTCTGTATGAAATATTTATATTTATGTCTCTGTCTGTTTGTTTTCACCTCTGCTGCATGCACTATAAAATTGAAGGGACGTTTACATTCTCAGTTAGTTTGCCTGCTCTGCTGCTGATTTTGAGAACTAAGATTGTCTCTCTCATTTCATTGATGCTACACAGCTATTCTCTGTGACAATCTGCTGGGGTTTCCAGAATTGTGTGTTACCTCTCTCAGCCTCATCAACACTTACAGAAGGTAAGTGAATTGCTCCTTTAAAGAAACAGTACACTGCAGACTGTTATCTTAACTCAGGCCAACACACCTTTCCCATCAATCAGTGCACTGAATTGGGTTATACTAAAAGTAAAACAAATTTATTTAACAAAAGGATATAAAATTATGTGATACCATGTATAAGGACTAAATATAGAAAGAGTTACAGGCAAACAAAAGTGTAAATATGCCTTTAAGACAAACATCTGATTTAGTAAATTAGACTCTCTTGCTCAAAGAAGTGTTCCTCACCTATTCCTTTTCCAGCATGGCTGACCAGACCCTGGCCAGGACCCTTTGCAGATCTCAAAGTGCTTGGTTCCTTTCTCTTCAGGTAAAGGATGCCAAAATTGATTTCTGTCCTTGCTTATACCTTCCAAAGTTTAATGTCCTGCGTCAAGAGGCTGGAAGGTTTCTTGGGGGTGCTGTGTCCATCTCCAATGGAGATGGTTAAATCAATGTCTTTCCCCACTTGCTCTCCGGATGGCTTTCTTTACCTTGCATGTACATGCAATGGCACTGGAATACTTTTTAGAGTGGTGGAGCTCCGCCCCCTCTTCCCCCATCTGTGCCCCTTGATGCCCCTAGAGCTGGGTCTGGGAGCAGGGCTGTGGTTCCAAAACGGGGGGATGTGGACAGGGTTGGGGGGCCAAGGCTGGGGCCACAGCTGGGGGTGAGTGAGGAGCCCCAGGTCGGGACTGGCAACCCGGACCCAGGCACGGAGACAGCAGCTGGGACCAGGACCAGAAACTGGGACCCCATGCAAAACCTGGGGGGTGCTGCAGCGCCCCCCATACCATTAGTTCTCGCACCTGTGTGTACATGTACTTTCATTGTCTCTGCCTGATGTCCAGGCTGGTCTGACAAGCAAATACACATTCCTTTGTCTAGGGCAGACTGGGCTTATGCATTTCCTGTCAAACACATTTTAAGAACATAATTCTAGCACATATTTATAACTATTTGTACACATCCCGTACATATATCACACAAAGGTTTTGGGGATCAGTGTGTTACCAGTTTGTATATCATACCTTACATGACACCTGTTAGATACAGATTATGGCAACAGTGTGCGAGGTGTAGTAAGTATGTTAGACCTGACTAGAGTTGCTGACACAAAGTGATGAAGCACCAGTGGCCTCTATGTGACAGGCTCCCTATGGGAAAATTGCCATGCATCCCAACATACTGTTGGGATATTGGGAGAGAGATAAGGGTGAATGGCATGAGGAAAAAGCACTGATTTTTTCTGTTCCAAAGTGGCCTGATTCAAGAACGAATGGAAGCAGACATAGCTCTAATCTATAGTATACCTATGGGCCATCTATTTGGTGCACCTGTCATCACCAAAACCCACATACAATATGTAGAATATTTTTCATGGAAAAATACTACTGGAGTGAGACATCTACCTCTCCTCCATTTAAACATTCCTATTCTAAACACTCCATTTAAATAGGCTTGACAAAATTCAATTTTTAAAAATAATTTCAATGGATAATATTGATTTTGATTTTTAAGCATTGGTTTCTGCTTATATCAATTTAAATTACTACAGTTGGGCAAAATTATGGGGTTTAAGCTTCCCCCCCCCCCAGTTTTTATTGATTTAAATTTTCAAGGTTGCAGGAACATATTGAGGGAGTCACCCACTGCGGGGTCAGACAATAATTATTTAATGACAGTAGACATTCAGATTCAAAAGGTTAAAGCTTAATAAGCACTAACACACAAATTGTCACAATCATCACATGTCAAAATATATAAAGTTAATATCCTTAAATAAAACTTTAATAAGTTCTCAAGCAACATTTTTCTTACTTTGTGTATCTGTAAATGTAGATTAACATAGATGGCAATATTTGTTTCTATGTTTGTGAGTGTATGGTGAAATCAACGTTTGCTGATTAAAAAAAAATCTAATCCTTCCAAGTATACATATAAGTTAAAACTTATGTGACTGTCTATAAATCGAGCATGCACTATAATAAGGGATAATGATGACTTTTGCCCCCAATGCCCTGAAGAAGGGGCAATGCTGAGCTGTCCTGCACCAGAAATAGCACCAAGCAGATTGTGTCTTGGGGGCGGTAGAAAAGTGTGAATGGACAGGGGTTATGAGCAATCTGTCACATCTCTTTGGATGGAGAAAATTGCTCCCTCCAGTCCACCAGCCCTGTCCCATGGGCAGAAGCAAAGAGGTAGGGGAATCAGGAGCTACCAATCCTTTGCTCGCTTTTCAGCAATCTGTTCTCTAGAACACAGGGATAACTATTATGAGAGAGGCACAAGAATGCTCCTCCCCCCTAGTTTCATGAGGGACCGAATTTATTTGGCTCTTAGAGGTCCATCTAGTAAGAAACTTGACCTTATTTCCTGGCCTTGGTCACATGACTGGGGTCGGAGTGATAAAGAGCCAACTCATATCACAAGGCTCCTCCTTGTCAGCTGTTGTTTCTTACAATTTGTTTTGTTGGTTTGTTGCTATATCTTGTTCCTGTTAGCTGCATTCACTAATGCTTAACTTTCTAATATGGCAGAAAAAATAATTAAAATGTAAATAATACAAAAGAAAGGAAACATTTTAAAAAAATTCAAAATCAAATCTAGTTTTCCTTCATTTGCTTTGTAGTCAATGAAAAACCAATCACTTCAATCAGTGCCTTTAAATAACTCATCATGAATTACACTTATAAATGCATCAGTTTAGTCTGGGTACACAATTAGATGACTAATTATATTAAAAGTACAATTGCACATTTAATTAGACTGCCACACCTCTGTGTCTGCCCAGTAGCTTTTGCCTCTTTGTCCGCAGTAGTTTTTTTTCCATTAAGCACCACCTGCTGAAAATGTCAATGTGTGCAGCACTGCAAATGAGTATCTAAGTACATGTGAGATTGCAATTCTAATATGCACCACAGGAAGGTCTCTTAGAAAATGTATCTTTGGTTCCATGTGATACCTAAAGAAGGGTAATTTTTAAAACCCAGCACTCATTTTGGGCTCAATCCAATTCCCATTGAAGTCAACAGGAGGTCTTTTTGTGAACTTCAGTGATAGTTGGATTGGGCCCTTGGTGACAAGGAAGTGATTGGGCACATTACATTGGATTACTGTAAATTAGATAAGAGTATCAGGTCTCTTATGTTCAGTGCTCAGCCATTTTGAGTTCTCTCTGCGGATGTAACACTTGTTTCTTAACATACTTATTATCTTTGTTTGGCACACTGGCAGGTGGTCTGATATAGTATCTCTTGCTTAGGGAATATGCCACGTCTCCTGTTTTATGTAGAAGATTTAAAGCCTGGCAATGAAGCAGCGGTTTCCCTCTCCCACAAATAACCTTTGGATTCTCACAATACTCTACAGAACAAAGGGGGAGATTTTTCAAAGGTAAAAAAGGAACTTAGACATCAGTTTCTACTGATTTTTCAATGGGACTTGGGCATCTCACTGGCCTTTGTGACTCTGAAAATTTTCCCCAAAATGAGTGAGAGTGAATTTATCAGTCTGAAATAACCATTATTCCCCAACCATTTCAGGTTTTCATCATCCCTTTGTTGATCTTTTCATTCTCGATTTAGGTAAAATGCTGGGGTATGGGTTGTTTATGAGCTGGATCTTTGGAAGATGGAAGGAAATATTTGGAGCTCACACTTGAAAGTTAGTAAGTCAGATTGTCCAATCCTATGCCATAGTTTTAACACCAGTGTAACTCCACTGATTTGAATGGTATAATATATGTTTAAAAGTGGTGAAACAATTGTGGAAAATCTGGTTCAATTAATTTATAATGTTATAATTTATTAATTGTAATTGTTAATTCCTTCCTGGATATTTTGCATATTCACTGAGTTGGCAACAGTTCATCTGGTTACCAAACCCAATGTTTACATAACAGGTCGGTATCTTGCATATATTACATCTGACCAGATTGTGCCATTTCTACTCAACACTAAGGATCATCCTCCTCCTCGAGTAGCCCTATTGTTTTCAGTGGGACTATTCTTGATTTCTCAGGGCTTGTCTACAGTACCACATAGGGTCAATCTAAGATACACAACTTCAGCTAAGTGAATAGCTTAGCTGAAGTTGACCTACTTAGATCTACTTTACTGCGGTAAGTCGAGAGCTGACACTCATCGACTCTGCTTGCACTCCTCATTCTGGTGGAGTACCAGAGTTGACGGGAGAGCATTCAGCGGTCGATTTATCACGTCTATACTAGATGTGCTAAATCAACCCCCGCTGGATCGATCGCTGCACGCCAATCCGGCGGGTAGTGTAGACAAGCCCTCAGTGTGAGCAAGGATGGTGGAATCTGACTCAGAGCGAATATAATTATAGAGAACATGACAGAAGACATCACACGCACAAAAAATGCTACTGTATTGTGAACATGTACCTCAAGGTTCAGTCAGTATTGTTGGAGGTATCAACAAACTTGGTCCTTGCTTGGTCTCGCAAGCACTGTAGATCAAACATGAAGATGCAGCTGATCTAGTCTGTCCATAATCAAAGCCTACTTGGGTTTTAAGGGGGTAAGTTTCTTGAATTCCAATGAACTTGAACAAATAGCTCCCTTTTGAATGAGTCCTTTAAAAGAAGAAATGATTGTACAAAACAAAATATTGACAGCATAGAAAGGGGAAAAAATGTAACTTTAGAAAAGAAAAGCTGAGCAGTGCATAATATACCCTCCGCACATAGCACTTGAATGACTTCCTGATTGACATCTTGACAAGTGAGCAATGGATGTCGCTATGCATTATGGTGTTTGCTACATAATACTGTACTTGCTATTTCAGATATCGCTTAGTCAATAGACATTATGTCCAGGTTACTTGGAACCTAATCATGTAGAATGTTAGATAAAAACTCAAGGGAGGACAAAGTTTAATTAGGAAATATTAAGAGTTTCAAGAGCTCAACAAAAAGCAACAGAGGGTCCTGTGGCACCTTTGAGACTAACAGAAGTACTGGGAGCATAAGCTTTCGTGGGTAAGAACCTCACTTCTTCAGATGCAAGTAATGGAAATCTCCAGAGGCAGGTATATATCAGTGTGGAGATAACGAGGTTAGTTCAATCAGGGAGGGTGAGGTGCTCTGCTAGCAGTTGAGGTGTGAACACCAAGGGAGGAGAAACTGTTTCTGTAGTTGGATAGCCATTCACAGTCTTTGTTTAATCCTGATCTGATGGTGTCAAATTTGCAAATGAACTGGAGCTCAGCAGTTTCTCTTTGGAGTCTGGTCCTGAAGTTTTTTTGCTGTAAGATGGCAACCTTTACATCTGCTATTGTGTGGCCAGGGAGGTTGAAGTGTTCTCCTACAGGTTTTTGTATATTGCCATTCCTGATATCTGACTTGTGTCCATTTATCCTCTTGCGTAGTGACTGTCCAGTTTGGCCAATGTACATAGCAGAGGGGCATTGCTGGCATATGATGGCATATATAACATTGGTGGACGTGCAGGTGAATGAGCCGGTGATGTTGTAGCTGATCTGGTTAGGTCCAGTGATGGTGTTGCTGGTGTAGATATGTGGGCAGAGTTGGCATCGAGGTTTGTTGCATGGGTTGGTTCCTGAGTTAGAGTTGTTATGGTGCGGTGCGTGGTTGCTGGTGAGAATATGCTTAAGGTTGGCAGGTTGTCTGTGGGCGAGGACTGGCCTGCCTCCCAAGGTCTGTGAAAGTGAGGGATCATTGTCCAGGATGGGTTGTAGATCACTGATGATGCGTTGGAGAGGTTTAAGCTGAGGACTGTAGGTGATGGCCAGTGGAGTTCTGTTGGTTTCTCTTCTGGGCCTGTCTTGTAGCAGGAGGCTTCTGGGTACACGTCTGGCTCTGTTGATTTGTTTCTTTATTTCCTTGTGTGGGTATCGTAGTTTTGAGAATGCTAGGTGAAGATCTTGTAGGTGTTGGTCTCTGTCTGAGGGGTTGGAGCAGATGCGATTGTACCTCAGTGCTTGGCTGTAGACGATGGATCGTGTGGTGTGACCGGGGTGGAAGCTGGAGGCATGAAGGTAGGCATAGCGGTCGGTGGGTTTTCGGTATAGGGTGGTGTTAATGTGGCCATCGCTTATTTGTACGGTGGTGTCCAGGAAGTGGACCTCCCGTGTAGATTGGTCCAGGCTGAGGTTGATGGTGGGGTGGAAGCTGTTGAAAGCATGGTGGAATTCTTCCAGGGCCTCCTTCCCATGGGTCCAGATGATGAAGATGTCATCAATATAGCGTAGGTAGAGAAGGGGCATGAGTGGACGGGAGCTGAGGAAGCGTTGTTCCAGGTCAGCCATAAAAATGTTGGCATATTGTGGGGCCATGCGGGTGCCCATAGCGGTGCCACTGGTCTGGAGGTATATATTGTCACCAAATTTGAAATAATTGTGCGTGAGGATAAAGTCACAGAGCTCAGCAATAAGTTGTGCTGTGTCATCATCAGGGATACTGTTCCTGACAGCTTGTATTCCATCTGTATGTGGGATGTTTGTGTAGAGAGCCTCTACATCCATGGTGGCTAGGATGGTGTTTTCTGGGAGGTCACCAATGCATTGTAGTTTCCTCAGGAAATCTGTGGTGTCACGGAGGTAGCTGGGAGTGCTGGTGGCGTAGGGTCTGAGTAGGGAGTCCACATATCCAGACAGTCCTTCAGTGAGAGTGCCAATGCCCGAGATGATGGGGCGTCCAGGATTTCCAGGTTTGTGGATCTTAGGTAGTAGATAGAATAACCCCGGTCGGGGCTCTAAGGGTATGTTGATTTGTTCCTGTGTTAGTGTAGGGAGTGTCCTGAGTAGATGGTGTAGTTTCTTAGTGTATTCCTCAGTGGGATCTGAGGAAAGCGGCCTGTAGAATTGGGTATTGGAGAGTTGTCTGGCAGCCTCCTTCTGGTAGTCAGACCTGTTCATGATGACAACAGCACCTCCTTTATCAGCTTCTTTGATGATAATGTCAGGGTGGTTTCTGAGGCTGTGGATGGCATTGCGTTCTGCACGACTTAGGTTATGAGGCAAGCGATGTTGTTTTTCCACAATTTCTGCCTGTGCACGTCGGCGGAAGCATTCTATGTATAGGTCCAGACTGTCATTTCGACCCTCAGGAGGAGTCCATGTGGAGTTCTTCTTCCTGTGTTGTTGGTGGGAGGGTATCTGTGTATCAGTGCGCTGTTCAGTGTTATCATGAAAGTATTCTTTGAGTCGGAGGCGGCGAAAGTAGGCTTCCAGATCACCACAGAACTGTATCATGTTCGTGGGGGTGCTGGGGCAAAAGGAGAGTCCCCGAGATAGGACAGACTCTTCTGCTGGGTTGAGTGGGTAGCTGGATAAATTGACGATATTGCTGGGTGAGTTAGGGGTACCCCTGTTGTGGCCCCATGTGGCAGGTAGGATTTTAGACAGCTTACGGTCCTTTTTCCTTTGTAGAGAGGTGAAGTGTGTAATGTAGATCTCCTGTCTTATTTTAGTAAAGTCCGTTTGAGTGGAGGGTTGGTTATTTATGAGAGTCTCCAGGTTGGAGAGCTCTTTCTTGATGTTTTTCTGTTTGCTGTATAGGATGCTGATCAGGTGGTTCCTCAGTTTCTTTGATAACGTATGGCATAATCTCTCACTGTGGTCTGTGCAGTATGTAGATAGCAATGGATTTTTCACCTTCAGTCCATTTGGTATGATGTCCATCTGTTTGCATTTGGAAAGGAAGATGATATCTGTCTGTATTTGTGCAAGTTTCTTCATGAGGTTGATAGATTTCCATTCCATACGGCTAAATGCGGTGCCTTGCATGGTGTCAAGTATCAGAGGGGTAGCCGTGTTAGTCTGAATCTGTAAAAGAGAAACTGCTGAGCTCCAGTTCATTTGCAAATTTGACACCATCAGATCAGGATTAAACAAAGACTGTGAATGGCTATCCAACTACAGAAACAGTTTCTCCTCCCTTGGTGTTCACACCTCAACTGCTAGCAGAGCACCTCACCCTCCCTGATTGAACTAACCTCGTTATCTCCACACTGATATATACCTGCCTCTGGAGATTTCCATTACTTGCATCTGAAGAAGTGAGGTTCTTACCCACGAAAGCTTATGCTCCCAGTACTTCTGTTAGTCTCAAAGGTGCCACAGGACCCTCTGTTGCTTTTTACAGATTCAGACTAACACGGCTACCCCTCTGATACAAGAGCTCAACAGAAATTCTGTCCAAACTTTATTTTAAACACTGTCTCCTGCACCTTTCGTTTTCCGCAACAATGACCAGCCTTCTCCAAAAGCTTTTATAACACTTTCCAGATACAACTTCAGTTATTTTTGCTTCACTTGATGGAGACTACTAGTCCCATGTGTTGTGTTAGCTAAGTATTTGTGCACCATATTTGAAGTTTGAATTAAAAGTCCTTACCCTGTGTCGCTATCCCCCAATAAGATTCATAAATAAATAATACCATCTTGGAAAAAAATTTAGATGTGGCACTGAGGGGAAAGGCTTTATAAGTAATGTTGTCAAGACTCAATGACGCACTAGTTGCAGTACTGGTGAAATGCCTTTATGTTCTCTAACTTTTACTTTAAAAATCAACCAGTTTACTAGGTTTCATAAGATTTTCAGACAGAATATATTCCATTTCCTGCATTTTAGTGGAAAATGGATGTATATATTGGATTGCGGTTTTGGACCTCCCCCCCCCACTCGTGTGTAGTCCCACTGGATACATGTGAGAATGGTCACATGAAGAAAGACATCAGAGTCAGGCTCATCATTATTTAGAATCACTGTACCATATTCATTTACAATATATATCTATATCTATATAATTTTCCCTGCTCTCAGTGAAGTTAATGCAGCAGGATCTGGTCCTAAATTGATTACAGTGATGATGGGTGAACCTCAAAAGATACAGAAGATCAGTTTGTTTAAGCACAAAAAATCAGCTGAATCTTTTGGATCCCCACACAACACTTTTGAACCCCAAATTGGGAAGGCTACTCTAACCCCTGCTGCCAGGATATACTGGCACAATTACAACTTTCCTTGAGTTTAACGGGAAGACTTCATTCCCACAGATGCCAGCCAGACTTCAACTCATGTCAGTTTGCCAGAGATCATCAGTGTTACAGAGATCAATGCTGATGTCAGTGATATAAATGTCATTAGGATCACAGGCAACTAGTATCCGCAGATAGTAAGGGGGGCACAATTTAAAGGTTATGGTGGTATGCAGCGGGTTCACAGCAGGTACTCATGAGACAAAGGAGTTTTGGTTTCTAGCACTACTTTTGATATCATGTTTTACGATACTATGTAATAGTAGATGGAGACTGTTCTAAAAGAGAGCATGAGAAAACTGTGATTGTATGTTTCATACATGCATTAAAAATCTGAAGAAAGTTTTCCTAATACATGACTAGCATTTAGGCCGATTTGTACGTTGCTGGCTCTGACATTTGAGATTCTTAAAAAAAGAGTGCTCACAGAAATTCTTATGCATTCTGTCGTTTGCTTTTTTGGTGTGCTCACTGCTACCTTAGAATAAAGTGACAGAATTAGTCTTGTGAATAAATATAACCCCAACAAAACACGAACACAACTGCATCTAGCTTTATAATTACAGCGAAACCCAGTGAGGTTTTGATAGAAAAATAATCCATCTTTATTTTAATAATAGGAATGAAGTCCTATCCCTCGTTCACAGTTACCAAGAACTAAGATAACAAATGATTTATATTAGCACACTAGATGCATATTAATTTCATAGGCAGTGTCAAGGAATTTTCCTGATTCTAGTGGCAAAGATGCAAGCAGACCATTAAACAACATGGAATGAAAGCATTGCCATGGGGTGAAAGCTCTGAATGATAGTAGCAGCTTAGCCCTCCAACGAGTTTACATTTCCCAGAAAAATTCCTTCAGCTGCTTAGAGACACGGTTGTTCTATTTCTTTGTGGTTTAGAGAAATTCAGTGGAAGATGGCTGCCAAGAGACATACACTGTCTTGCAGTGTGCAAGCAGGCATTGAAGTACACTGCTAGGCAGAGTTTGTCCAAGGCGAGCGCCCAGCAAATTGGACAATAGAATGGGAACATAGAAGCAAATTAGCAAGGTCTTGCTCAGACAGTGCACAAAAAAAGTGTCACTGATTTGCTATCTAGCTGGCTTTGAACCCTGCTAAAGTGAATGAGAATTTTATGCCCTTGAGCTGCTATATCCCCATCAAACCAATGAGACAGCTAATCCACCTTTACTTCTGTAATCCTTATTTTAAAAGACCAGCCATGGGCTAAAAATGTAAGAGATTGTTTTCCTGTAACAACAGCTATATAAAGGGGGATACCAGACCAAGACACTTATATCAGTGATCCATTACTCTGGTCTATTTCAGAGATTTGGGTTTAATTCTCCACTGTGCCCAAGCGGAAAGATCCCCCAAGGACCTTAAGCCAGCTGAGAACTGGGTATATCAGAGCCTAGCTCTTCCTCCTCCCCTTCCCCCACATGCTCTGTCTCCTCCTTGCTGCCGAGAAGCCTTTGCTTTTCCTTATGCCACACAGTGAGTTCCAGCGCAGTAGATGGCAGGTGCAGAAGGCAGCAGAACCATAACTGCCACTGGGGAGATTCCTTTGGCTCAGGGATCGGCAACCTTTGGCACGCAGCTTGCCAGGGTAAGCTCCCTGGTGGGCCGGGCCAGTTTGTTTACCTGCTGCTTCCACAGGTTCGGCCGATCACAGCTCCCAGTGGCCGCGGTTCGCCGTCCCAGGCCAATGGGGGATGCCAAAGGTTGCCGATCCCAGTTTTGGCTGTTTCAAGTTCACTCTGTGCTGCATAAGCAGAGAGCGGTTCCTTAGGTCTGGAGAGGTTTACCTCCTCTATCACCACTGACCTGCTACTTTCTGTTTGACTTCAGGAGCAGTGCATCTCTCCACCAGACACTAGGTTCTCCTTAGCAGCCCAACTTTTGGACACCTATTGCATTTCTCAGTCACTTCAATTATACATTTCACCTTTATGGCTTAACCTTAAATTTCTCTTTTCATTTTAGTTTTTGTTACACTGAAGTGCAGGGAACAAATAATAACTAACTGTATTTTTGCTGATGATTTCTGGAACAATGTAAGCCACAAGATATTTTTGCAGCAGTACAGAAAAAGAATTAAATCTACGAGGCCAAATTTACCCCTGGTGTAATTTCACTGGAGTCAGTGGAATAACAACAGATTACTTATACCCCTAGCTTTCAAAGTGCAACAATATGCCATACCTTTCAATACCTCACTGTACAACACAGTATTGTATACCTTCCAATACCCCACTGTACACAATATGCCACACCTTCCAACCCACCACTGTATACAGCATACCTTCTAATACCCCACTCTGTATACAGTATTTTCAGAGTTTGTAATTTATAAGCCCCTATTAGGTACCTGCGTATTGTACTAGAAATAATATTGAAGTATGTATCCATTTAACACTCAGCCACTGCAGGGATGGGTGCAGTAAGGTGACACTCAGGATCACTGCACACCTGTTGTGTACTTTGCACCTGGTGGGAGAGAGCAGCTAATAACACTTTGTCCTTATCCTTTCTTGGCAAACTCTTCACAGTGAAAACATTGCCACCAATGCTACTTTCTGTATTTCCAATGTGAGCTGGCAGTGGCTCTCTTGTTACATAGCAAGACCACCAAAATTCTACTATGGGAATAGGGTGCATATGCTGTAGACCTACAGAAACCAGAGTGCTAATGCAAACAAACCACCTGACCTGTCCAAACTTCTTCTATCAAAAGACTTTACATATGAAATGAGGTGCTACCTCTGAATGTGCTGCTAGGGGCACAGCCTGAAAGGAGGCCATCAGCTAAACATGCTGTGCAGCTCTTCCAACATTAGCTACAATTCACACTCCCAGCAAAAAGAGGAGAGGGGTTTGTGGCTCTGAGAGGAGCGTAGAGTCAGCAACTGCTTCTGCCTCAAGGTGATGAGAGGGGGTGAATAATGAAAACCAAAAGACACATTGCTGGAAAACACACCCACAGCCCTACTTGCTATACAATAGAGCAATTTCCTTCTTTAAAGCCTATACCTGAGGGAAGAATGGAATGTGGGGATATGACATTGACCCACCCTGTCTAGACTAAGATTGTATTGAAAAATATGATAGTTCAAGCATGTTAGAAAACACATTTTTAAACACTGCCTATTTCCCCAGTTTAGACCTGCCCATTCAGAAGAGGGGCAAGGAAACAAGGAAGGGGCATTGGACATGTTAGAAAGTCCCAGTTAAAACCACTTGAGCATCCAACCAGAGAGCTCAAGCAGTTATACCCCAGCCCAGAGAACTCAGCTGGCCCATGGCCTTGAGCTGCTCCTGTCAACCCCAAAGTAGGGTGTCTTAGCAAGGTGAAGTTCACTTGTCTGCGGACACAATAGCATGAACAGAAAATCCCTGGGAATTGTGGTCCTACCATAATTAATCCTAAGGGATTCATAATGTGAGGGAGGAAAGCCAGGCTATTTTAATTCTGACCTGGGGTCCTGGGAGGGCAATGGAGTGAATGAGCAAACATTCATCCCTGGGCTACCACTACATACACAGACTCTACCCCACCCTTTCCCTACAAGCCAGAGATGTACTCAGTGCTTCTCTTTGTTTCAATCTTTAAAAAAAAAAAAAAAAACAGACACCCATCCATCCAGGCCCCATGGCTGTTTCCTTGCTGTGGCCACCCTTCCATCAGATTCCAATCCCTGGCCTATGCTGTTCCCCCTACCCCCATGATCCCCATGATCATCCCCAGTGTCCCCAGCAGTCCCCCCTTCCTCCCTGCTCCCTACCTCACCTGAGCCCTCCCATTTTGCCCCGTCACTGCAAGAAAGAAGCTCACCAGGGCAGGGCAAGCAGCCCCAGAGCACAGGCGAGTACTCTCCTTCTGGCCCGAGGCAGGTACCTAAGCACAGCTGTAACTTCCTGCCCCCTCTGGAATGTGCTCCCCCAGCATCTGGGGAGGGGCATGTGACCATTCCTGCCCCTCCCTAGCATTGCCTCTGATTAGGATGGAATAAGTTGGATTTTTCTATATGATGCAATCACGCCTATTTTAACTACCCCCAAAGGAATGCTGGAAACCCCTCACTCATAGATGAAATATCTTTCCTGGGCTGGTCAGCCACAGTAGGGCTGTTAGCTCCCCTCCAAACACAAAGGCCATGGTAAGAGTTCAGAAAAACACTAGTCTGGTATCTTGAAATATGTGCTTCATACTCACTTCACTCAGATGAACTGTCCAATCCTCGTATACCCAGCCTATGGAACAAAGTAATTGTCTGACATTGGTCAATAGTAATATTTTAGGGCATCAAAGTATGTCTTTTTGGAATTAGTTGAAAAAATCTTTGCTGGACAGATCGAACTGTTTTCCATAAAAGAATTTTAATATAGTGGAGGGTTTGTACAGCTGGTGGGGGGACCTGTTTTGCAGGAACTTGAAGACAGCACTGCTGTTTTGCTGGAGCTCTGAAAAGAGCATTGTTTTTGTGTAAGCTTTTCTGTTGTCCATACATCCCTTAGCAAAGCATTAATAGAAGCTATATACATAATAGTAGATAACAGTACATTAGGAAGGAATATTCTGATTCTCTACTTCTGTTTCAGTAATGAATTAACACACTCAGGAAGTCCAATCCCCCTTTTGATCATTTGGATAATACTTTTGACAGTTTTCACATCTCATCTCATAGATAGTGGAAAGTATAATTCTTTGCATAATGCCACTAATTGAAAAAGTAAAATCAGTCAATTTCTACTATAGAGAAAGTAATTAATAGCACAGCTTTGCCTAACACAACCTACAAAAATTAATTATTCTGATATGTGTATCTTTGACACTGTGACACTCATTACTGTACTATATTTTGCAGGACACCTGAAACATTCACTAACTATAGACAAAAGTAATACCTGTTTAAATTGTATTTGTGTGCTGAAACAAAACATAACTTCCTTCTACTTAAAATGGAGGCAGTGTTTTATCTCATTATGCCAGTAGACTTGTGACTATGTGTTTTGGTGCACTTACTGGCCTCTCGCTCCTTTGAAAATAGATGAATGCTTTAAAATCCTCTAGTTAGCTTGATTAGACAGTTGCCCTTTGTCTGTCATTGATTTCTGGATTTAGAGTTTATTGGAGGGTCAGCTAAGAATTTTTCTCTGTACAATGTTGGCAATTAGCCAGTTTCTTGAATGTTTAAAATCCAGGAACAATACAAAACTAAGGCTAATAGTGTGCTAGGCGCCAAGCAACATTTTGATATTGTAAAGTTGGTGGTTATAAATGAAGAAAATAAAAATAGTTAGTCTGGAGTTATGTGTGGGATTAGTAGATTGTTCTCTTAGAAGGAGACAGGAACGGTATTTTTGTCCTAGATACTGAAGAGATAATGGTGGACTTTGAGATAATTTTCCTCTCTTGACCGTGTTTTTCCGCTTCTTGAATCTCTACATTGATTTCCCATATTCTTTTATACATACATTTATCTTCTCCAAATACCTTTTCACACCATCTCTATTGGCCTGTCTTCATTTCTCCTCTTTCTCCTCTTGTGCCCCAGTGATTCTCTTTGCAGGATCAGGATCTTTTTCTCTTTCCCCAACTTCATGCTTTCATTCATGCCACCATCTGTGCAAATGAGGCAACCTGTCCTTCTAGGTGGAGGGATCCAGAAATTAGTACTGCTGATTTAAAACAAAAGTTTAAAATTTTCAAAATATTCTCAAATGCCCTGTCTCTAAACTATGGCATAAGCAACAAAAATACTTCATGGTGTTTGACTATTATTTATAATGTATATTACAGTGACACCCAAAATCCTCTTAGCATAATACAAATATAGGAAGAGACAGTTCTTGTTCACTTCAGGACCTTACAGTGTAATAAGGGATGTTTTGCATAATTTACCAGCAGCTGTACCTCTAATGAGTAATATGGTCACTAGAGGCAAAGCTGTTTGTAAATTATGCAAGGCATCTTAGAATTCATCTAAGAAAGCATTTATGTGGTATTGGCAAACCCCATATAATTTACTTAGTCACATTTTTGAATGTTAACTCAAAGCTAGAGCAACGTGCAGTGTGTGCAGTCTCAAACGATGGGACCCCACCTGAGATTCTGTGCCAACTCAAAATCGTGATATTTAATCTTAAATATGAGATTGTTTCATATTCTGGAGGTGTTATAAATAAGGGGATTATCTCACATGGTCTCTGGACCTTCTAAAATGAGAGTAGTATTAAACTTGTTTGGGCTGACTCTCTTTTATGCATTGGCTGTTCTATGTGGTTTTGGCAGTATAAAGAGGCCTTCCTTGAAGTGGAAGTAAAATTATGTTCACACATATTTTAAGGGTGTTTTTCATAACTAGAGCATTGGCGTAAATGAGACTGAGGCTATGTGTACACTTAGAGCTGAGGGTGTAATTTGCAGCTTGAGGAAACAGATCCATGGTAGCTCTGACTGAGGTAAAATTAGTGTAGCCAATGCAGGGCTACGGGAGAAGGCTGGTCCAGGAGTTAGATGCTGGTTTGGATTCCAGAGACCCAGATCCAATTCCCTCCTCCTCCACGGGCTTCCTGTGTGACCTTGGGCAAGTAAATTAATCTTTTCCTGTACCATGAGTAAAGGAAGGCAGAAGATGCTGGAAGTGCACCACTGGATAGGTAGGTGGTGGAAGGTTTTGATTTTGTGGAATTTCGGTTCACCGTCTATGAGGGAGAGGGCTATCGAATTTGGATGGCCTCTACCTCAGTAGAAGGGGAACCAATCTCCTCAGGGGCAGGCAGGGTAGATTACACAGGAGTAGGTTAAAATACTAGCAAAAGGGAAAGGTCAAAAGGGGGAAGATACAAGCACTCAGAACAAAAGTGAGATGTAGTGAACAAAATTAATAAAAAAACCAAAGGACGCTAAGAAAAGAAATTCTATATACCAATGCTTGGAGCCTGGGTAACAAACACGGGGAATTGGAATTGCTCATTTATGAGCATAAATTTGATCTAGTTGGTATTACTGAAACTTGGTAGGATGTTTCACTCTATTGCAATGTTAAAATTAATGGTTGTAACCTATTTTAGGAAGGACCTAGTGGCCAAAGGGGAGAGGGAGTGGCACTCTATGTCAAAAATTGCATTACCTGTTTCCAAGTCACTGATAACTTGGAAGAAAATGATCTTGAATGATTATGGATGAATGTCCTTACAGATAAAGCACAAGATGGGGTGCTAATTGATGTCTGCTACAGCTTACCACATCACACTAGGGAACTGGATGACTGCCTCCTTATGAATTTATCTATAATGCACAGGAATATAAGGTGCATGATCACGGGGGACTTCAATTTGAGTGTCATATGCTGGAGGTATCATGCTCCCTGTACTAAAATATCCTGAAATTTCTCAATATTATAGATGACATTTTCCTGACTCAATAAGTGTTGCGGCCAACACAGGGGAAGTGTTTATTAGATAGAGGGACTGATAACAGAACAGAAAATTAACAGTAGCTTAGGTGCAAGTGATCATGACAAACCAAATAAAGTCCATATCAATAATATATATATATATACACACACACACACACACACACACACACTTGGTACTTTAATAGGGCCTGTTTCACAAAGCTGAAAACATTTATGAGTGAGGAGGAAGAATTTAATCAGAAAAATGTTAACGATAATTGGGAATCTTTTAAAAACATTTTACCAGATGCCCAAAAAGCCATAATTCCACAATCAAGGAAGAAGGCCATACTGGTTATAAAATCAAACTGGTTCAGAGGGAAAATGAAGACAGCTATAAAAAAATAACAAAAAATATAAAACAAATGGAAGAAAAGGAAAGTTGATAGTAATGAATATAAATCAGAAGTTAGGATTTGTAGCAAATTGATAAGGGAAATGAAGGGACACCAGGAGTACTCTATGGTCAGCAGAGTTAAGAACAACAAGAAGGAGTTTAAAAAAAATTAGGAACAAAAATATCTTCTCAATGGTATTGGTCCATTTCTAGATGGAAATGGGAGACTTATTAATAATAATGCAGAAAAGGCAGAAGTGACCAATAAATATTTTTGTTCTGTATTTGGAGTGGGTGGGGAAATAGATAATATAGTCTCATCATATGCTGATGGGAACACTTTTGACTTTCCACTAGTCTCTCAGGAGGTAGTTAAACAGAAGCTACAAAGTTAAATATGTTTAATGTACAGGTCCAAATAGCTTGCATCCAAGAGTTTTAAAAGGCCTGGCTAAGGAGGTTCCTGGACCATTAATGCAGATTTTCAATAAGTCTTGACACACTCAGGAAGTTCCAGAAGAATGGAAGAAAGCTAATGTTGTGCCAATTTTTAATAAATTTAAATGGGATGACCCAGATAATTATAGGCTAGTCAGCCTGACATTAATCTCAAGCAAGATAATGGAGAGGTTGATAAGGGATTCTATTAATAAAGGATTAAAGGATGGTAATTTAATTAGTGCAAAACAATATGGCATTATGGAAAATAGATTCTGTCAAACAAACGTGGTATCTTATTTTTGATGAAATTACAGTTTTGGTAGATAAAAGTAATAGTGTTGAAGCAATATACTTGGGGCACTCTTGCAGTGAAAGACAGTGCAGTCTCTGCACTAGCAGTGAGGTTCTCCACCACACAGTGAATTCACTAAGAGCTGAAATCACTAATAACAGAGTTAAGTGGCGGAATCTCAGAACACAGCATCATAGAAGGGGCAGTAAGTGGCAGCAGGAGCAGAGATAATAGCAGCACAGTTGGCAGTGAGTTGCAGGGGATGGCGAGAAAACAGCAGTAGTTGTGGCCAGTGGCAGCAGACTACAGGAGTAAGTGGCAGAGGCAACAGCAACCGCTGGCAGAGATAGCAGCAGCAGCAGAGGGTGGGAGTGAATCCTCATGAACACACGTCTGAACTCTGGGTCTGGTTGACCAAGGACCACCAACTGTGAATGGGGTACAGCAGGGGGGAAAAGGAGTGGTGTGTTTAAGGGACATTCATTCCTCGGACTTTCACACCACACGGTGGGAAATTATGGCAAAGCACACTACCCAATGTACTGTGGGTTAGGTGCTTGCTTATGGTTACATGCTTTTAAATCATGGTTGTGGTGTTTTCCCAAATTAATGCTGGGGTCCCTTTTCCTTTTAATAAAAGTTTGCTTTTGTTAAACCCAGACTCGGTGCTTGCAAGTGGGAAACTATTGCCTCTTAGAGATGCCCGTGTGTGTGTGTGTGTGTGTGTGTGTTTGATTTTCCCAGATTACAGGGTGGGAGATGGAGCTAGTTCTATTTTGTATTTGTAAGAGGAACCCCTAGATATTGAACTCGGCCCTGGTTGCTGCCAATACCACCCAGCTAAAGGGTTACACAATGATTGCACTTAGTTTGTGTCTTACACACAGAAGTGGAGAGCAGCTGTATAGATTGAAGACACACAAGAGCTCTTTTTCTTTTTTAATCTTCTCCTTGAAACACTGGTGATCCAAAATATCTGAAAGTCATCAAATAGATATATGGACAAAATGTTCAATCATGGTTACCTAAAAGTGGATTTAGAGGCCTACCTTTACACACCCAAATAAGTTACATGATTTACACAGGTACAAACCAGTTTTGCTCTGGAGATGGCCAATTTCATGCACCTTTTGCTGGACTCCCAACTATCCACCTGACTCTCCCACATCACAGATTCCCTGGAAAGCTGTCTAGGGTGGCACAGCACTTCAAATCCCATAGAGAAACACTAGAGAGAGAAAGATGATGCCCTCACACAGATGCTCATGGAACAGATCAGGTGGAGGAGGGAGGGAGACTGGCCAATGAGGAAGGAGGGTAGCCCACACATGTGGGACTGAGAGAAAGTGGGGAGTGGTGACTTCTATGTGTGTATCAATATGACATCTTCTAGGAGTGACTGAGGTTCTTGGATCCTGGGAGTTTAACCTGGTGCTTGGAGCTGAGGTATCTGCCCATGGATATACCCACCCTGCAGGAGTGTTATACAAACCATGGTGACTGGGTTATTTAACCATTTATTCATGTTATTTAGCCAGTTGATGGGAGGAGATGCAAATGTTCATTCTTTTTGCAGTAAACCTGAATCTGTCTTCCACTCCAAAGTTAATCTGCAGCTTCAGGAGCATTTTTTTTCCTATTTGCCCCCATTGAGTTTTATAAGTGGAAAAGGGTCTAGGTGGCAAATGGCTTGTCATGGTGCTGTGAGCCAGTGTGGGAAGGCTGAATACTGATGACCTTTGGGATGAGGTAATTTGGCAGATATTCAGTGTGGTGCTCTCCCACCCCACCCCCAACCCCAACTAGGTAGCATGGTGTTTATGCAAATGATGTAATGCATATTCACAACATATGCCAATTTCTATATTGCATCCTTTTCATAAAATCTGCAGATTTCTGGACCTTTAGCCTATACGTATGTAGGTACTGGTCTCTTGCAGCTCCTGTTGAAGTCATTGGAATTAAAGGCAGCTCAGCTCCTCTACAAATAAGGCTGCTTAGTTGTTTGTTACCCCAGTGTTGCAAACACTTACATACAAGATTACCTTTTCACATGTGAGCACTCTTATTTAAAATGTGTGTTGATAGGATCAGGTCCTTATAATTGGATTTGGAGTTAGATGCCTGATTTTTAAGTAGGAGGAGGGTTGGGTGATCTAAAACTAGATGTCATACAAAAGCATTTGATTAGCTGCAGAGTTTTGGAGGAACTACTTCAAGACAGATTGGAATGGAGAAGAAGGATTTGAAGAGCCAATCCCCTACACATGGGACTAAGGCTAGAAGAAGATGATTTGTAAGTACCCAAGTTTGAAAATTGTAGGCATATAAAGATAAAATATAACAAATTTATAAAACTGAAACTCTGAAATACACATGAACTGTTAATACACTGACACAACAACAAATTGTTCAGAGGCACTTCAAGTTTAGTAATATGGATTTAGTACAACAATGTAGTTCTCTTCCATCACTGCAGATGGCTCCCCAAACAGGTAATTTTGTGGGATATCTTGGCCTCAATTTATATTTTCTCACTCCTAGATGATAAAATATATTTTACTGTGCCATTTCATTTCCACCATGGTCTCATCTATGAATAATGACTTCTGAGTCGATAGCCATACACAGAATGGATAATCTTTAATATTTTCATTTGCCTTTGTTTCTAAATAACCGTACCATGTATTCCCTAGGTATCCCCTGTACAAAGCATACATACTGGACTAACATAATGTAGTTGCAAAACTGGAAAAAAAATGAAGGGCAACTACCATATGTTTAATCTGTTAGAGTAAGTGTCGTCTAATGGGCTGCCATGGAACAAGATTCTTGTCTTGCCTCTGTACTTTCTGACTGTTATTTTCAGTGAGCACATTGACTACACTGTTTGTTGAGCTTCCCTGTCTGGAAAAGAAGAGTAACAACAATCTCACAGGGTTGTTGCGAGGATTAATTAGTTTAGTGTTTGCATAGTGCTTCGAATATGTAAAGTTCTTTGTCCAGTTACCATTATTAGAAAAATAAACAATTACCCACTCACATCTGAGATAATGCAGCATTTCCACATAACTGTTCTATATCCTATTCCGAATAGACAGATATACTGCATATATATTTGTTTAAATGAATTTTTGTTACTCTTCTAATTCTCTATAAACTTATTCTTCATATGTCAAGTGGTGGGGAATATAATAAAATCACTTACAGTTCTGACATGCTTTAAGTCATGAGGTAGGAACTGCAATTTTGAAAATTATATCTTTTAACCACCATGTAGGAGTACCTCACATACTTGTTAAATGACCTGAGACCTGGAGGCAGACTGAATGCCTTATGAAGAAAAATTGCATTTGGTTATAAGTCCCCTGATGAAGGAGCATTCATCACTTCTCCTCCTCCCTTCTCTTTTAATCCTGAACTATAATTCCTTCATCTGCTTGACTGACTCTCTTGAACTTTGACATTTAGCTTGGGCATGCAGTGTAATAAGAAATAAACCAGAGCACCCATACAGGTGGGATCCGTTGGCTAATACATTACACTTCCTCTCCTTTCACTTGTCTCAATATTACAACTAGTGGCATTAATATGTCTAATCAGACCACATCAGTTAATGGACCATTTTTTGTAAATGCTGAGTTGCCTCTTCTGCAGCAGGAAAGAATCATTTGAATGTTATATCATCTCTGGACTTGCTTACTTGCTTTGAATCAGTCACAGTTTTAACTGATATAGTTTCCTTCCCTGCCTCTGAGTGAGTGACTCACCAATAACACTGCTCTACAGCCAAAATGCTTCCGAAATAAATGTAGTCAAATTTTACTAATTCTGGGTCATTGAGAGCGAAAATGATGCTTAAAATTGTTGATTGGCTCTAGTTTTCAAGATATGCTATTGGGTCAGTATATACGACCTTTGACTTGGGAATGGCGGAGGATAAGTGAGTTATTTTTAATTAATTAATAATGGAGATATCCCATCTCCTAGAACTGGAAGGGACCTTGAAAGGTCATCGAGTCCAGCCCCCTGCCTTCACTAGCAGGACCAAGTACTGATTTTGCCCCAGATCCCCAAGTGGCCCCCTCAAGGATTGAACTCATAACCCTGGGTTTAGCAGGCCAATGCTCAAACCACTGAGCTATCCCTCCCCACAAATGGAAGGGTTCTCAATTTAAACCAGAAATGACTAAAATACATCTTTGACTGGATCTATGAATAAATCTATGACTGGGTTTGGACAGTACTTGCTTTTTAGGCAAAACAATGAATGATGCAATCTGAAGCTGGTATTGCGTCATACATGATATGAATTGCATCATGTTATTCCTAGAAGTCATGGATGATGCAATCATAATGAAGCTTACATCACTCTGCTGAACAAATTGACCTATATCAGCTTGTAGTGAGGCGGTGTGGCACCCCTCCGTCCCGCATAGGGCCGAACTTCCCCTAACCCCAACGTGGGCGGAGCCACCGGGTCCGGCGCCCGCCCCTCCGAGGTCACGGCCCCGACCCAGAAGTATAAAAGCCCGCCGGCAGAGCTCAGAGGAGCCCAGGCCGGCAGAGAGAGCAGACGTCCCGGGCCGAGCTCCCTCCTGGGAGACAGCAGCAGGCCGCGAGCCGCCTGCTACCCCACCGCGCCGGTCCAGCCTACCTCTCGCCAGGTACCCCGAGGAGGACTGGCCAAGCCCTGCCCCGGGCCCGCTACCCTGAGGAGGAGCCAAGCCTGCCCTGGGCCAGCTACCCTGGTGGAGAGCTGCCGGACCTGCCCCCAAGCCCCGCACCAGAGGAACCAATGCTGTTGGACTGGCCCGAACCTGGCGTCGCCAACGAGGTAGGCCCCGAGGGGGAACACGGAAGTAGCCCGGGGGTAGCCGACCCCAGTCAGGCTGCAGAGACATGTGAGCCGATGTCAGTGTGTTTCGGTCAGGACACCCCACTGACCAGCAGCGGCAGTAACCGCTGCTAGGGCCCTGGGCTGGGACGCAGTGGAGTGGGTGGGCCTGCATCCCCCCCTGCCACCCCTGCTCACGGGTGGCAGGCTTCCCCCTCACCCAACGCTCAGGTAGGAACCTAGGACTCCCCCAAGTGTATTGTTGCTCAGCCCCTGCACCAAAGGGCCTGAGCTGTGACTGTTTGTACCCCGCCCTGATCCAGGGCCTGGGTCTACTTTAAACAGTTGATTGTTACTCAGCCCCTGCACCAAAGGGCCTGAGCTGTGACTGTTTGTGCCCCGCCCTGATCCAGGGCCTGGGTCTACTTTAAACAGTTGATTGTTACTCAGCCCCTGCACCAAAGGGCCTGAGCTGTGACTGTTTGTGCCCCGCCCTGATCCAGGGCCTGGGTCTACTTTAAACAGTTGATTGTTACTCAGCCCCTGCACCAAAGGGTCTGAGCTAGCTGAGTGTTTGCTCAGCCCTGCCTGAGGGCCTGAGCTCCCTGAACTGTGGGTCGCTCAGCCCCTGCGTAAAGGGGCCTGAGCTGTGACTGTCTGTGCTGTAGTGAGTCGGTGTGGCGCCCCTCAGTCCCGGAGGGTAGAGCCCCAGCGCGAACATACTACACAGCTCTAGAAATCATAGTGTCATGCTCTCTTATTTGTCAGTGTTTGATTTTGCAAAGGGACACATTTCTGTTTAGCCAAAGTGAGCAGAGATCCCTCGTACTTGTGTGAGCAGTGCAGATAACTTCTGCTATGTTTGTGGTGAAGTAACTTTTGCATCACAAAAGCGCAGTATAACCACTATGGTTAAGAAAGCCGATCACCTTTATTTTGGCTGCAAAATTGGAGATCAGGACAAGAGGTGGGCACCACACATATGCTGCAACACTTGTGCAACAAATCTTCACCAGTGGTTGAACAGGAAAAGGATCTCTATGCCTTTTGCAGTGCCAATGATTTGGAGAGAGCCAACAGATCATACCAGCAATTCTTACTTCTGCATGGTGCCTCCAGTTGGGAAAGGTGTGTCAAAGAAGACTCTACTATCTACACAATATACTGTGATACAGGAGGGCCAGGGAGCAGTGGGAAGTGGTAAAAGGGAAGTATATAAACCCTAGGTTAATTAAGGTGTGGTTCCCTGTAGACTAGGGAGGGTTGCTACAGGTTAATTGGAGCACCTGTAATCAATTAAGGCCCTGTTAGAAACCTAATCAATGCCCCTGCTTCAGGCAGTCAGGGGGAAGGAGGAAGGAGAGAGGACTAGAGTTTGGAGGTGTGCTGTTAGACTTAGAGGAACAGAAAACCGGAGTAAGGGAGACCCTGCCCCAGCAGGGGAGGGACATTCCCTCCCCCAGCATTTAAGGACTGAAGGTACCCCACCCAAGGGAGAAGAGGGTAAGAACCTGCAGGGGTTGAGAGGGGCAGGGACTCAGAGTGAGGAGCAAACCAAGACCCCTCCCCCGCTTCCCTCCTTTTCCATCTTCCTGGGCCACTAGTGAGGCCCTCGGTGCCCCAAGAGCAGGGGTAAGGGGTGGTATTTTAGCCCCCCCCCACCTCCCACCAAGAAAAGTGCTGGACCCACCATACTATATCGACCATCTTGTCACAATACATAGACATAAAATGTAAAAACTTAAATATCTTAGAAACAGTAGCCAATCCGTTGTTTTAATTGTCATATTTGAATTCAGCACATCAAAATACATAATAAATAGCACATTTTATCTCTGAAGCAGACGACTTCTCAAAAATTGTAGATCAGTGTAACCTATGATGTGTCACTTTGTGTTATGTTCTGTCATTTGTATCGATATCATAAGCACATAGCATTATGTCACATCATAATAATACCCTGCTACAGATTATTGTAATGAAAGGCAGTGCACTGCATTTTAAAGTTCACTCTGCTTTTTGCACATTGTGCATGCTGTGAGATTTCTGCAGAAAACAACAATTATATGACTACATTTTTAGGCCCTATTCTCCATTGTATTATACTTAAATTTATGCCTGTGTGACTACATTGATTTCAGTGGAGCTAAACCAGAATGTGGAACAGACTGGAGATCAGACTTTCAGTATCTGATGTGAAATACTACCCCCAATTAAGTCAATCGGAGTTTGACCATTGATTTTAGTGGAGCAAGGATTTCATCCTTGGGATTCAGTGAGAGCTGGATTAGACCCTAAGGAAAACTTGTCTATTAGGTTCCAGTACCATTCCACTTTTCTACTAGTGCAGCAATATTAGTACTATGATAGACAAAAATAAAAATCAAACCACGCTGAAATGTCAAACAAAACAGCCTCATTTCACCATGGTACTCATTGAGACATTCAGCTATCAAAGCTTCTAGTTTTTGACAAGTGTTTTGAGATACACCAATAACTTAAGTTGCTTTGGTGTACTTCTGTTACTATAGAGGAATAGTTGTGTTTTGTGGTGAGCCGAGAGATGCCACCTGAACTCCAAAAATGCCAGCTTCTAGACTGGTTGTTTATTGTGTGTGATGTTAGTTACATATTCACGAAATGGGTAGTGGTGGTGAGCGAGAAAATTTGACATTCCCAATGAGTTACATTGCAGAAAACTTGTGACATTTCTCAGTGGGGTGGCAAGGAAAGGACAGGGAGAAGTGGCCATAAAAACACTCAGCTCTCTAACAATTTACATTTTTACATAGTTACAAGGGAAACGTTAAGTATTCCTTGCTTCAAATGTTTGTATTTGTTACTCTATTTTGTAGCAAAGAATAAATGCTTTCTCAAATGGAGAACACAATTTAGTTTGCATTCCATACAGACAGAATTATTTGCTTTACATGTTTATTCTCTCATCTCATTGTAGAAAATTTGTTTATGACTTATTAAAAGGACCAGCATCCTCCCTATTTGTTCTAAAATGCAAGTTAAATGTGTCTTGCAACTGCTCTATTTAGTTATTTGTAAGAACACAGTAATTCTCTATGATCTGTGCCTAAGAGTGTTGTACAGAGAGACACTATTAAGTTTTTGTTCTTCTTTGAGTATATGTCCCTAGAGATGTTCCACAGTAGGATGTGTGCTTGCCTGTTCACTCTTGACTTGAAAGTATAGTGTCCAGAGGCCTGCACCTGCACAGAACAGCTCCTTCTGCCTACTTACGAGGTGGAGTGAGACAGAGTGGCCTCCAAGAGGGAGGGACCATTACCCACCCCTTCATGGGTGGAACCAAACCTGCCTTGCCCCACTATGCAGGAGACATAGCGGCAGGCCAGGAAGTACAAAGGGAGGGCCCTTCAGCTCAGTTGATGCTGGGCCAGGGAAGGAGGCAGATGTCTTGAGCCCTCTGTGAGATCCCAGACCAGATGCTGAGTCACATAATGCCCTGCCAACGGAGGAGGCCGAGGATGGTGAGGAGTTGCTAGAGTTGACACCAGCTGACTACGAAGCAGAAAGAGGGAGTTTGCTGCCTGTGGAGCAATGCCAACAGTGCGGTAAGAAGTAGCCCAGGGGATCCAGACATTGATCCAGTTGTGCTGCTGTGAAGCGAGGCAGCATGTTTTGGTTGTTTCACCACTGACCCAGTGGTGGGGCTACCTGCCACTCTTAGGGACCTGGGCTGGGACTTGGTGGAGTAGGGAGGGCCAGAGTTCCCTTCCCCCTTGTTGTCAACCCTCCATATTGTGGTTGGTGACCATCTCACCTGAGACCTGAAGGCCTGTCCATAGACTGTTGGTTGCTCTGCCCTGGTCAGAGGGCCAGAAGCCCGACTGTTGGTGTCAGCTGGAAAGAGACAAACTGGCCTTCCTCCAGACCCAAGTGGGAGGGACAATTATAGAGGGCATAAGGATGCATGGGCATCCACTAAGTTCTTTCTCCACTTCCTGCAGCTCAAGGTGGAGTGTTTTGGTGTCCTCTATTTTCAGCTTCCTGCCTTTTTCTAATGAAACCTTTACTTGCTGATTCTATTTATTTTATAGCAACTCTAGCACAGTTGTGCTCTGGGTGGGGAAGGGGGAGGAGGGTTGCTACAGAGAAATTTCAGTTAGTCTCTAGGCACCTTTGGCTATGCCTAAGACCCCAGATTTCATACCTTGCCAGGTCTTTCACAGGTTTTTCCCCATAGCAACAGACCCTCTAGTTCCCTGAGGTGTTTCGGTGAATCCCACAATCCTTCAAAGTGCAAGTTCTGCTCAGGGTTCAAAGGCAGGTACAAGAAAGACAGGAGACTAGGCTGAAACTTCTCCTAATGGAACATGCCCTAACTCCAGGGAGGTTTGCTTCCCCCACCTCCCCCGAATATCAGCCCTGACATCTCAGGCCACTCTAGTATCAGCTGTATAGAAGATGTATGGGACAGATATGTATTGAATGATTAATAGTGAATGATTCCTTCTGGCCCCCCAAAGTCAGAAAAACTATCCACTTTTATTTATCCCCAAATAGGATCCACCTATGAACACAATTTAAAAAATGGCTCACATCATATGAGACACTTTGTCTAAAGACCCACCAATCTCCCAAAATTGGGCTTTCCCCTCCCCAGCTATAGAAACTAAGGGCTTGTCTACACTTGAAACACTACAGTGGTGCAGCCACACTTATCACTGTAGTACTTTAGGATAGAAACTACTTATGCTGAAGAGAGTGGTTCTCCTGTTGGTGTACATAATCCACCTCCCAAAGAGGCTGTAGATAGGTCAACAGAAGAATTCTTCTTTTGACCAAGCACTGCCTATATGGGGACTTAGGTCACTTGGAGATGTGAATTTTTTACTGAATGATGTAGCTGGAGCAATCTAATTTTGTAGTGTAGACCAGCCCTCAAATTGCTAAATTGTTAATCACCTAGACATACATCTCTTATATAATTTGCATATGAATTTTCCTCCCTCCTAACCTAGCTCAAAATAACTCCAAATTACACTGGTCTACAATTTTTGAGAAGTCGTCTGCTTCACAGATAAAATGTGCTATTTATTATGTATTTTGATGTGCTGAATTCAAATATGACAATTAAAACAACTGATTGGCTACTGTTTCTAAGATATTTAAGTTTTTACATTTTGCGTCTATGTATATGGTGTAGATAGTAGAGTTTTAACCATAAACTGTAAACCTAGGTCTTTTCATGTGTTTATGGTTGCTTTACATGATAATATTTCACCTGTCCTGTTTATGTAACACTTTAAAAATCAGCAAAAGGGTTATATAAATAAAATTAATTATGAAACAAAAGGCAAAAACTTTTATGTACATAGTTTAGTTCTATTCAGTGTCTACTCAGCGCTTCTTGGCTTGTCTCTTGTATTCATTAAATGGAGCATCTCTTGTCACTGTCCAGCAATAGTCTGCAAGCATTGATGGGCTCCATTTGCCCTGATAGCGTTTCTCCATTGTTGCAACACCCTGGTGAAATCGCTCGCCGTGCTCGTCGCTCACTGCTCCTCAGTTCGGTGGAAAAAAATCTAGATGAGAGTGCAAAAAGTGTATCTTTAGTGACATATGCATCCAAGGCTTTTGTATGCCTTGAGGAGGTTTTCCACCAACAACCTGTAGTTGTCTGCCTTGTTGTTTCTGAGAAAATTTATTGGAAGGCTTTCCATGCTGTCTTTTCCTTGCCATGCAGTGCATGATCAAATGCATCATCTCGAAGAAGTTCACAAATCTGAGGACCAACAAAGACACCTTCCTTTATCTTCACTTCACTTATCCTTGGAAATTTTCCATGGAGGTACTTGAAAGCTGCTTGTGTTTTGTGACTGGCCTTGACAAAGTTCTTCATCAGACCCAGCTTGATGTGTAAGGGTGGTAACAAAATCTTCCTTGATTCAACAAGTGGTGGATGCTGAACACTTTTCCTCCCAGGCTCCAATGACTGTCAGAGTGGCCAATCTTTCTTGATGTAGTGGGAATCTCTTGCACGACTATCCCATTCGCAGAGAAAACAGCAGTACTTTGTGTATCCAGTCTGCAGACCAAACAAGAGAGCAACAACCTTCAAATCACCACAAAGCTGCCAGTGATGTTGGTCATAGTTTATGCACCTGAAAAGTTGTTTCATGTTGTCATTGGTTTTCTTCATATGGACTGCATGACCAACTGGAATTGATGGCAAAACATTGCCATTATGCAGTAAAACAGCTTTAAGACTCATCTTCGATGAATCAGTGAACAGTCTCCACTCATCTGGATCGTGAACGATGTTGAGGGCTGCCATCACACCATCGATGTTGTTGCAGGCTACAAGATCACCTTCCATGAAGAAGAATGGGACAAGATCCTTTTGACGGTCACGGAACATGGAAACCTTAACATCACCTGCCAGGAGATTCCACTGCTGTAATCTGGAGCCCAACAGCTCTGCCTTACTCTTGGGTATTTCCAAATCCTTGACAAGGTCATTCAGTTCACTTTATGTTATGAGGTGTGGTTCAGAGGAGGAGGATGGGAGAAAATGTAGGTCCTGTGACATTGATGGTTCAGGACCAGAAGTTTCATCCTCTTCCTCTTCCTCGTCTGACTCAAGTGAGAATGATTCTGGTGCATCAGGAACCGGCAGTCCTTCTCTGTGGGTTACTGGGCATATAGCTGATGGAATGTTTGGATAATGCAATGTTCAACCACTGGCGAAGATTTTTTGCACAAGTGTTGCAGCATATGTGTGGGGCCCACCTCTTGTCCTGATCTCCAATTTTGCAGCCAAAATAAAGGTGATAGGCTTTCTTAACCCCCCTAGTGGTTATACTGCGCTTTTGTGATGCAAAAGTCACTTCACCACAAACATAGCAGAAGTTATCTGCACTGTTCACACAAGTACGAGGCATCTCTGCTCACTTTGGCTAAACAGAAATGTGTTCCTTTGCAAAATCAAACACTGACAAATAAGAGCGCACGACACTGTATGATTTCTAGAGCTGATATAGGGCAATTTGTTCAGCAGAGTGATGTAAGCTTCGTTATGATTGCATCATCCATGACTTCTAGGAATAACATGATGCAATTCATATCATGTATGACGCAATACCAGCTTCAGATTGCATCATTCATAGATCCAGTCAAAGATGTATTTTAGTCATTTCTGGTTTAAATTGGGATCCCTTCCCTTTATAACTCACTTATCCTCCGCCATTCCCAAGTCAAGGGTCATATATACTGACCCAATAGCATATCTTGAAAACTAGAGCCAATCAACAATTTTAAGCATCATTTTCATTCTCAGTGACCCAGAATTAGTAAAGTTTGACTACATTTATTTCAGAAGCATTTTGACTGTAGAGCAGTGTTACCAAAGAAGAGTCACACCCTAATTTATTTTGCAAAGTGACCTGTTGTACATTAAGTGGGGCAAGAAAAAGAGATGGGTGGAGAAGCTGCAAGTTAAACAAACTAGAAATGTGGCTGTAAGACTAATTGTCAAAATGGGCAAACTGTTACCCCAAGAAATCCAAGCCACATGTTTTCACCTCAAATTATAAACGATACATTGTCTCCTTGTAAATCCAATATACTGTGAGTAATTTGTTTTATCCCTCAAATTAGAATCTGCACATTTGTTTGCTTAGTGAGTCAGATCTATATTCTTCTATATGTGAAAAATCTCTCTTGTTCTAATGTAAGTCCTAAATAATGTGAGATGCTTAATATAATCAAAAAAATGTATGGAGTCTGTCCTCTACATTTAGAAGATTGTAAGATTTTGGTTGGTTTTACTTGTAAATAATTATTGCTGTCTAGAAATAAAAGGAATAGTCTGGCATAAGGAAGGCGAAATGTTAAAAAGATATAAACCAGAGTATAATTTTGGGATATTAAAATTGCTTTGAAGGGGGGATCCCAATTGATAGTAGGGGCAAATAATGAAATACAGTCCTTGAAATGAATCAGATTTAAAAAATCTCTGATAAGAAACACAGTAAGGACATTTGTTATACACCAACACAATCTAATGCAGGGTTCGGCAACCTCTGGCACGCGGCTTGCCAGGGTAAGCACCCTGGCAGGCCGGGCCAGTTTGTTTACCTGCTGCATTGGTAGGTTCAGCCAATTGTGGCTCCCACTGGCTGCGGTTTGCCGTGCCAGGCCAATGGGGCGGCGGGAAGCAGCGCGGGCTGAGGGATGTGCTGGCCGCTGCTTCCCGCCACCTCCATTGGCCTGGAGTGGCGAACCACGGCTAGTGGGAGCTGCGATTGGCCGAACTTGCCGATGCGGCAGGTAAACAATCTGGCCCGGCCTGCCAGGGTGCTTACCTTGGTGAGCCATGTGCCAGAGGTTGCCGACCCCTGATCTAATGGATACCCATGTAATCAGCAGATAAATTAAGCTGAAATCTGAGCACCTATTTGGCACATGTCCAACAAGAATCAGAGGGTGCCCCTTCCAATGAACACTGAAATGAAGGTATATAAAACTGAAGTCACCATGTGCTCAGGAGAGTAGTCTAAACCCACCACACGAAGCTGAAGAGCCTTAAGTGTGATTGACGGTCAGAGCAGTAATGTGGAAAGCATTGCCCCCCATCCAAGGGTTAAGAGGATAAGAAGTGGTAAGATTTAATTTCAAAGATCATATTTCCCCTTCTGTTCTTTAATGTCAATAACTGTAGGTTATCTTGCTGAGTTTAAACTCTAGTGAGATCTCAAGAAACCATGTTTTAGATTTTAACTCCTTTATAAAAGTCCAAACAAACTGGCCTAAGGGTATGTCTACACTACGGAATTAGGTCGAATTAATAGAAGCCGGTTTTATAGAAATCGGTTGTATACAGCCGATTTTGTGTGTCCCCACATCAAATGCTCTAAGTGCTCTAGTCGGTGGACCGTGTCCACAGTACCGAGGCTAGCGTCGACTTCCGGAGCATTGAACTATGGGTAGCTATCCCACAGTTCCCGCAGTCTCCACTGCCCATTGGAATTCTGGGTTGAGATCCCAATGCCCGAATGATGCAAAACAGTGTCGCGGGAGGTTCTGGGTACATGTCGTCAGGACCCTCCACCTTTGTCAGAGCAACGGCAGACAATAGATTCGCACCTTTTTATCTGGGTTACCTGTGCAGACAACATACCACGCCAAGCATGGAGCCCGCTCAGCTCAGCTCAGCTCAACGTCACCATACGACCTCTGGGTGCCGGCAGACGTGGGACTGCATTGCTACACAGCAGCAGCAGCTAACTGCCTTTTGGCGGTAGATGGTGCAGCATGACTGGTAGCCTTCATTGGCGATCTGGGTGCTGGCAGCTGTGGGGCTGGCAGCCGTACGGCTGCATTGCACCAGCCCCTTGCCTTTTGCCTTTTGGCAGTAGATGGTGTATTACAACTGGTAACCGTCCTATTACAAGTTGGATCATCGCACATTAGCAGAGTCTTCCCTGAGCAGCAGATCGTGCAATAGGCCTGAAGGCCATCGTCATCATACAGGAAAAATGTGGCTATCAGTCTTAGTACACTAACTGCCAAGCGCCCAGTATTTGCTGCCAAGCACCCAGAAGATGCCGAGGGCTATCAGTCATGCTGCACCGTCGTCTTAAGATGTAAAAAATAGATTTGTTCTGTATTCATTTGCTTCCCCCTCCCTCCGTCAAATCAACGGCCTGCTAAACCCAGGGTTTTCAATTTAATCCTTGGGGGGACCATTCTGTGTGACAGTTGTTTGTGTTTCTCCCTGATGCACAGCCACCTTTCTTGATTTTAATTCCCTGTACCTGTACATCATGTCGTCACTCGGCCCGCCCTCCCCCCCTCCTTCCCCTGGTCCGTCAGATACTAGTTTCGCGCCTTTTTTCAGACCAGGCGCCATAACTAGCACTGGGATCATGGAGCCCGCTCAGATCACCGCGGCAATTATGAGCACTATGAACACCACGCGCATTGTCCTGGAGTATATGCAGAGCCAGGACATGCCAAGGCGAAACCCGGACGAGCCGAGGAGGCGATTGCAGTGCGGCGAAGAGAGTGATGAGGAAATTGACATGGACATAGACCTTTCACAAGGCACAGGCCCCAGCAATGTGGAAATCATGGTGTTACTGGGGCAGGTTCATGGCGTGGAACGCCGATTCTGGGCCCGGGAAACAAGCACAGACTGGTGGGACCGCATCGTGCTGCAGGTGTGCGACGATTCCCAGTGGCTGCGAAACTTTCGCATGCGTAAGGACACTTTCATGGAACTTTGTGACTTGCTTTCCCCTGCCCTGAAGCGCCAGAATACCAGGATGAGAGCAGCCCTCACAGTTGAGAAGCGAGTAGCGATAGCCCTGTGGAAGCTTGCAATGCCAGACAGCTACCGGTCAGTCGGGAATCAATTTGGAGTGGGCAAATCTACTGTGGGGGCTGCTGTGATCCAAGTTGCCAGGGCAATGAAAGACCTGGTGATATCAAGGGTAGTGACTCTGGGCAACGTGCAGGCAATAGTGGATGGTTTTGCTGAAATGGGATTCCCAAACTGTGGTGGGGCCATAGACGGAACCCATATTCCTATCTTGGCACCGGAGCACCAAGCCACCGAGTACATAAACTGCAAGGGGTACTTTTCAATGCTGCTGCAAACCCTGGTGGATCACAAGGGACATTTCACCAACATCAATGTGGGATGGCCAGGAAAGGTACATAATGCTCGCGTCTTCAGGCACTCTGGTCTGTTTCGAAAGCTGGAGGAAGGGACTTTCTTCCCGGACCAGAAAGTAACCGTTGGGGATGTTGAAATGCCTATCGTGATCCTTGGGGACCCAGCCTACCCCTTAATGCCATGGCTCATGAAGCCATACACAGGCAGCCTGGACAGGAGTCAGGACCTGTTCAACTATAGGCTGAGCAAGTGCCGAATGGTAGTGGAATGTGCATTTGGACATTTAAAAGCGCGCTGGCGCAGCTTACTGACTCGCTCAGACCTGAGCGAAAAGAATATCCCCATTGTTATTGCTGCTTGCTGTGCGCTCCACAATATCTGTGAGAGTAAGGGGGAGACATTTATGGTGGGGTGGGAGGTTGAGGCAACTCGCCTGGCCATTGATTACGCGCAGCCAGACACCAGGGCGGTTAGAGGAGCACAGCAGGGCGTGGTGCGCATCAGAGAAGCTTTGAAAACGAGTTTTGTGACTGGCCAGGCTACGGTGTGAAACTTCTGATTGTTTCTCCTTGATGAACCCTCCAATGCCCCCCCCCTCCCGGTTCACTCTACTTCCCTGTAAACCAACCACCCCATCCTCCCCTCCCCACTTCAAGCACCGATGGCAGAGGCAATAAAGTCATTGTTATTTCACATTCATGCATTCTTTATTAATTCCTCACACAAGTAGGGGGATAATTGCCAAGGTAGCCTGGGATGGGTGGGGGAGGTGGGATGGAAAAGGACACACTGCATTTTAAAACTTTAACTCTTATTGAAGGCCAGCCTTCTGATGCTTGGGCAATCGTCTGGGGTGGAGTGACTGGGTGGCTGGAGGCCCCCCCACCGTGTTCTTGGGCGTCTGGGTGAGGAGGCTATGGAATTTGGGGAGGAGGGCTGTTGGTTACACAGGGGCTGTAGCGGCAGTCTCTGCTCCTGCTGCCTTTCCTGCAGCTCAACCATACGCTGGAACATATCAGTTTGATGCTCCAGCAGACGGAGCATTGACTCTTGCCTTCTGTCTGCAAGCTGACGCCACCTATCATCTTCAGCCCGCCACTTGCTCTTTTCATCCCGCCATTCAGCCCGCCACCTCTCCTCTCATTCATATTGTGCTTTTCTCATGTCTGACATTGACTGCCTCCACGCATTCTGCTGTGCTCTATTAGCGTGGGAAGACATCTGGAGCTCCGTGAACATATCGTCCCGCGTCCTCCATTTTCTCTTTCTAATGTTCACTAGCCTCTGCGAAGGAGAAACATTTGCAGCTGGTGGAGGAGAAGGGAGAGGTGGTTAAAAAAGACACATTTTAGAGAACAATGGGTACACTCTTTCGTTACAAGGTCGCATTTTTCCTCTTATAGTGAGGGCCTGCCGGTTTGGTATGAGAGATCACTCACGCAGTGCCAGGCAACAGATTTCGACTTGCAGGCAGCCATAGTAAGCCACAGTCTTTTGGCTTTTTTAACATTCTTAACATGTGGGAATGGTTTCAAACAGCAGCGCCCTCATTTCCCATATCAAGGATGAATTGGGTTGGCCATTTAAAATGGGTTTTCAATGTAAAAGGAGGGGCTGCGGTTTCTGGGTTAACATGCAGCACAAACCCAAGTAAACCACCCCTCCACACACACACCCGATTCTCTGGGATGATCACTTCACCCCTCCCCCCACCGCGTGGTTAACAGCGGGGAACATTTCTGTTCAGAAGAGCAGGAACGGGCACCTCTGAATGTCCCCTTAATAAAATCACCCCATTTCAACCAGGTGACCGTGAATGATATCACTCTCCTGAGGATAACAAAGAGAGAGAAGGAATGGATGTTGTCTGCATGCCAGCAAACACCGGGACCATACACTGCCATGCTTTGTTATGCAATGATTCCAGACTACGTGCTACTGGCCTGGCGTGGTAAAGTGTCCTACCATGGCGGACGGGATAAGGCAGCCCTCCCCAGAAACCTTTTGCAAAGGCTTTGGGAGTACATAAAGGAGAGCTTTCTGGAGATGTCCCTGGAGGATTTGCGCTCCATCCCCATACACGTTAACAGACTTTTCCAGTAGCTGTACTGGCCGCGATTGCCAGGGCAAATTAATCATTAATCATTAAACACACTTTCTTTTAAACCATGTGTAATATTTACAAAGGTACACTCACCAGAGGTCTCCTGTGTGCCCTCAGAGTCTTGGGTGAGTTCGGGGGTTACTGGTTCCAGGTCCAGGGTGACAAACATATCCTGGCTGTTGGGGAAACCGGTTTCTCCGCTTCCTTGCTGCTGTGAGTTACCTACATTACCTCCATCCTCATCTTCCTCGTTCCCCGAACCCTCTTCCTTGTGTGTTTCTCCATTGACGGAGTCATAGCAAACGGGGTTGGGGTAGTGGTGGCTGCACGCCCTAGAATGGCATGCAGCTCCGCGTAGAAGTGGCAAGTTTGCGGCTCTGCCCCGGACCTTCCATTTGCTTCTCTGGCTTTGTGGTAGGCTTGCCGTAGCTCCTTAATTTTCACACGGCACTGCTGTGTGTCCCTGTTATGGCCTCGGTCCTTCATGGCCTTGGAGACCTTTTCTAATACTTTGCCATTTCTTTTACTGCTACAGAGTTCAGCTAGCACTGATTCCTCTCCCCATATGGCGAGCAGATCCCGTACCTCCTGTTCGGCCCATGCTGGAGCTCTTTTGCGATCCTGGGACTCCATCACGGTTACCTGTGCTGATGAGCTCTGCATGGTCACCTGTGCTCTCCACGCTGGGCAAACAGGAAATGAAATTCAAACGTTCGCGGGTCTTTTCCTGTCTACCTGGTCAGTGCATCTGAGTTGAGAGTGCTGTCCAGAGTGGTCACAATGAAGCACTGTGGGATAGCTCTCGGAGGCCAATAACGTCGAATTCCGTCCACACTACCCCAATTCTGACCCGCAAAGGCCGATTTTATCGCTAATCCCCTCGTCGAAGGTGGTGTAAAGAAACTGGTTTAAAGGGCCCTTTAAGTCGAAAGAAAGGGCTTCGTCGTGTGAACGTGTCCAGGCTTAATTCGATTTAACACTGCTAAAGTCGACCTAAACCCGTAGTGTAGACCAGGCCTAAGAGAGATTGAAAATAATTGTTTTAAGCAATTGTTTGTAATATTCAAAACTTGACCCTTTTGGATCAGTCCAGTCGATGAGATGAAACCAGACTCTTCAAAGTGCCTTAAAGACAAGTGCACTATTGGAAGTGTGATATATGTGCTAGATACTAAGGAATTGAGAATTGTTGATCATACATAAATGTAGTAAGAAATCTTGGCAATTTGCATTGTGGTTTTTTTTATATATAACTACTGAGCCTCAACTCTAGTCTGCAATAACTGCTTGCAAGATTGTATTATGTGTGTAGTACACACAACTGATTGTGTCTACAGTTGCATGGTGAACTGCTGATTATATATTAATGTGGTTCTGGGTGAATTAATAAATTGTTGGTTGATTAAGGATAAGTCAGTGTCAATATTTGAGAAATACCGTTCAACTTAAAGTTGACCTGAAAAGAACCCAGTGTTAAACTAGTAAGCTAAAAGTCCCTTGAATTCAATAAACAGGGATTATTCTATTGGATTCTATTGTATATTGACAAATCTATTTTGTTAGATTTCAGCTTTAAAATGTTACTGGAACCCAGAAAAATTCATTGATTGATCCCTTTTCATGCTTACAACTGGAATCTTGTCAGCAGCCCCAGACACCAAGACTTCCAGGACAATGAAGTATACTTCTTCAAACAGGGAAATGAAGAAGAGAGTTAGGTCAACCTAAAAGACTCGCTGGAAGACCTCGCATACTTCAAAGGGTACCACTGAGGCTCTGTCCATATCTGCTACCAAGGCATTAGTACCACATAAAAATCCCACATGGACAAGCTTTCTATTCTCAGGGCACCAGCTTTGTTGGTACCATCTAACACCTCTCAGCATCACACCACACACAGACCTACCCTACATGCTCCAGTACCATCATCTTTGTCATGTTTCTGTACCAGATATGGGCAGGCTACAGACCTTCCTTCTTAGAAAGGTCCACACCAGATGTGTTCATCATAAGATCCTTTAATGCTGTGCCAGGTATGGCTGAGTTAGATTAAATAAGGTATTTTACATATAGGACTACCTAGTGGCTGAACAATATAATACAGCTTAGCATTCCATTTTTGGAGGTCTGAGGACAGAAAAGATTTAGCAACCCCTTCTGTACTTCAGTAACCATCTTCTTGTTGATTGGTATTCCCAGGTCTGGTACTGACCCTTGCTTTGGCCATTGGCTATCATAGACCTCCACCTCCCTCCAGATTCCTGTCCCTGGAGGCTCTTATAGTTCCAGATGAACCAGAATCTCACATTTTGAGGAGGTCTACCAGAGTTCCTTCCCCATTACCATCTTGTCATCTGCAAGCTGATTCTTGATTGAGCCTCCAATGATATCTTCATCCCCTAAGAGAACTTCAAACTCAGATTTCAGTCCAGGACTTCACTTCACTTTACTACCGTACCACCACGTCCTGTGATCCAGTTAAACAAAGAATGTGTCCCAGAATCTTCTAGGTCTCTCAGACCTCAGGAGTATGAGTATGTTTGGGGACCCTTCCTGTTTTCCCTTCCCCACTGGGCTTACTGGAACGCATGCGTCACTTCAAAAAACATTTTTACAGGGATGCTGTCCAAAAATAAAGTGACATCCAATGGTACTGTATCACCCCCTGTTATAGATAAACCAACCTCCAGTACCACATGCTTTCTTGGTATCAGACAATACACAGAATGAGCAAGAGTCATAGACCAAAGAGATCTTGCTTCCTTCAGCCAGGTTCTCCTCCTCTCTGGATGAGGTGGTAATGCCACAATTGTTATCCTATGCCAGTACTTCAGGGCCTTCCAGGACCTCATGAAGTACCTGGCAGATTCCTGACAAATCCCATTGGAAGAAGTTCAAGAGTCCCAACACTTTTTGGTAGATATTTTGATTATCAACCTCCAGAGGAAAATTGCTTCAGAATATCACATTAACCAGGGGCTTCTCTTACAGGTGTGCTACCCAAAAGTGCATACCTTCAGAGAGGAGACCAACTTACACACTGTGGCAGTCAGAAGAAACTTTGCCTTCTATTTCGATAGGATGAAGACCTTTTAGCTTTCTCTTAGGTTATTTATATCATTTGCAGAAAGGATGAAGGGACAACCTATTTCCACACAAAGGCTGTCTAAATGGGTTTCAGGCTGCATCTTAACCTGCAATGAATCTGCAGATATGCATTCCACCAGAGCCAATTCCATATCTATAGCTTTGCTGAAAGATGTTCCCATAGAGAAAATCTGTAGATCCACTACTTGGTCATCCATCCATAGCATTGCAAAGCACGATGCCATCTCACCCGCTTCCAGGAATGATACCACCTTTGGTGATGCAGTCCTCCAAAGTGTCCTGCACCTGGATCCTCAGCACATACCTCCTCATTAAGTTACTGTTTGTCTCCCATAGGGTCATATTCTTGAAGAAAAAGGAGAGGTCACTCAATTTACAGTACCTTGATTTCTTCAAGATGTTTGGTCCCTATGGGGACACTATCTCTTGCTCTCCTTCCCTTGTGCTGTCGAGTCTTTAGCTTTGTGGAGAAGGAACTGAGTGGCAGCAGGCCTTCTTATAGGCGCTTGTACGTAGGCACAAGGAGCTGCTCTGTGCAGGCTCAGGCCTGTGGAAACTACTTTGCATTCTTCATTTGAGAGCACCTGGGAACACACACATCCTATGGTGGGGAACCTAATGGGACAAAACATCTTGAAGAACTCAAGTTGCTGTAAACTAAGTATCCTCTCCCTCCACATTGAGTTTTTGTTCAAAACTGACTCGATATGTTGAGGCCTTGTGTCTTTTAAATTAAAAAAAAAGGGTAATACCTTCCTTAAGAAGTCTTTTGAAATGTCCCAGAAGAAGTCTACGTATGTTGTGAAATTCTTAAATTACCCATTCTACCTAACTCTAACCTATGCCCTATTTCTGAGTAAAGGGACATGACATTTTGGGATGTGTTACTATTTTTAGAACTAAATGCGTGGCCACTCAGCTACCATAAATTAACCAAGGTAGAAGAGTGGTGATCCAAATTATCTGAGAGCCACAGACACTGGACTGAAATATTGCTTCAGTTCCCTTTGGGTTGTTAACAATTGCCGAATCTTTTTAAATCATAAACCATCATGTTTCAAAGTAAACTTATTAAATGATCCTCAATTGTACTAATTTGAAGCAAGCTGTGCTGAAGCTCAAGACAAACATTTGTGATAATGTTCTCTCATTTATTAATAGAACAGCAATTTTGGACATTTCTTTTAACTATGAAGAATTAGCATCTCAGACAATATGGGTATCATATCATATGGGTATCATATCATAGAATTTTGTAGCTGTGAGCACTTAAAGAACAATTATAATCTCATCATCAATCCAGAGAATGACATCACAGAGCAAGGAAGTGGTGTAAAGCCTTGACGTTGTGCTGTAGTCCTCACTATCTCTGGACACACAGATTGGCTAATATGGAGAGGAATGCTTTATTTCACACCCAGTTGGTCAGCGGATTGCAACCTTCCCTGTCAGACAAGGGCCTACCCACTGAGATCCATGCTTTTGTCAACCCATAGCCTGGAATATGGCAACTCACCTTATAAGCAAAATTGGCTGATGCAAATATATATTCCACCAATGCTATTCAAACTTCCCATTCCCTTCTGTTTGGAATTCATCAGTCCCTACAACCCATCACCTAACAGAAAGCCCTGGCCAAGTATGTAGGCTTTATAATATGCCCTGATGATCAGTAATTCAACATCTGACAGAGCATGGTGATGGGAAACTAAGAAAATGATTCAGAGTTAGTGAAGGGCACGCCACTCAGCTCCCATTTTAACAAATCAGTGAGTTAGTGAATCTCCTTTCTCTTTTGTTCCAAATTCCCTTCTCAGATATGTGTGTCCAGCTTTCATTTTCTTTGATGTGAGCTGTACATCCATATCAGAGGGGAAAATCTGTCCCTTTGTGTTTGTTGTACTGTCTGCTTCTGGCAACCTGAAATATCAACCTTTCCATTTCCATTTCTATACTGCATGGAATCACATAATCATTTGGCTTAAAAGGGTGCTCTAGTGCCATTTAGTTTATGGTACACCATCATGGCAGGAATAAATTAATTTAATTTTTCCTCAACTGATACTTGATAAAAGGAGGGTTTGGTTTAATAGTGAAGACCTTCACTGACAGTGATTCCATCCATGACTTCCCTTGATGCATTTTGTTGTTTCATTACTCCTGTTAAAGATTTTTCTATGATTTAACTTAATTTTTCACAGCAGCAATGTAAGCCCAGATCAAGTTCTGTTTGTGTTTTGTTTTTCCCCCTAGAGTAATGAGTATAATATTGCTTAGGCCGTCTAGATCCACTGTTTGCTGATCAATGAGTATAACTCATCCATGTCCCCTTTAAAATATCTCTTTATGCATTTGCACACAGTTAGAGCTGTTTTATGGCCGGAGCTGCATTAGCAGTGTAAGTAGAAGGAGGAGAAGCACTGTTCCAGAGGGGACAGCCAAAGGCATGATGCTTGCAGATGGGTAGAAAAACATGCTTTCTCTATCTTTTCTCCTCTGTAGTATACCCACTTAAGACAGTCCCAAATGGGACTTTTATATATTTATGTCAAAACTTGAGCAGCACCACAGCAGTAGCCCAACATCCTTGACTTGAGTTAACTTGACAGATCAATTAAATACCGGTTTTACAAAAGTGTTTCTACATGCCATATGAAAAAAATCCTCAATACTTAGCAATTTTCTAAAGTCCAAAGAGCCATTAAGCAGCTAATTGCCATTGAAATTCAAGGGGAGACATGTGCCTCACTGTACCTTTGAAAATCTGCCCCAGCCGAACAAGGGTCCCGTCTTTTCTCCTTTTATTTCTTCATTCATAGTTACTTTATTTTAAAAGGGTATAAAGTAGGTTTTATACATGATGTTGGAAAAGCTCTAACAAATGCACCCAAAAGCCAAAGAGGAGTTCAAAAATGTTTTTTGCTAGAGGCATTGTCATTAAGATGCATGTACCAGTATATGCCCAAATTTAGATCTCATTTGCACCAGTGTAAATCAGGAGATACTCCATTGAAATAAGACAACACACTCCATTGATGTAAATGAAATTAAAATCTCTAGACCCAGATGAGTAGTTGAAGCAAATGTGCTTGAGAAGGAAGTGGTGAGAGTAAAGTGAGTGATATAATATATTCATAGCAAGGTGAAATTATTAAACAACCCTGAAAAGTTCTCATTTATTAAAGATTACTTAAAATAGTTTGTGAGATTCAGGCTGTCTTTTTTGGATAACCTTTAATTGATAAAAAACAAGAGAGGAACTGTAACTATGATCCTTGATTTGGGATCAGTCATAACATTCTGCATGTGTTAAATTGTCTTAACATAGGATAATTCTTAAAATAAAATGGAAGTAATTGAACCATTGATTCCTGAGGGAGGAGGTGCTGTATGAAAAATAGCAGAGGCTTGAACTTATGCTGAATTTATACCTTATCTAACTTTCATTTGCAGAAACACTGACGTTGACTAAACTGTCAAGTAATGCCACAATGAATATTATTATCCCTACAGTTCTGCAAATTTGATTAGATCGGTCCTAAAATGGGGTTGTTTTATGTGTATCCAGGAGAATTTCAGCAACTGTTTGGAGGATATGTGGTCTACATGGAACCGAGAGCCAAGAGTTTAGCATTTTGTTCTTGGCTCTATCACTGACTTACTGGTTGACCTACGGAAAATAATTTAACCTCAGCATTGAGACCGAGAATTCAGCAGGAGTCAAAAAAAAAAAAAAAAAAGATCACACTTAGGATAATAAATATATCTGGAATTCTAAATATTTTTAAAGATCTTTAGAAGGGATGTCCCCTTAACACCCTTTATCTGGCTAAGGATAAAAGGGGGGAAAATCGAGGAGATATGATGGAAGGAGTCTGCTATAATCCACCAAATCACGACAAGGAGGGGATCAGGCATATCTAGAACAAATAACAGAAATATCTAAAACACTAAATCTAGTGGTAACGGGGGACTTTAATTGTGCATACATCTATTGGAAAAATAACACAGCAAAACACAAAATTGCCAATAAGATATTTGATTGTATTGGGGGTCAACTTTTTGTTTCAGAAAGTGGAGGAAGTACTGGTGTGGGAGGGACAGAAATTTGAGAGTTGATTCTGACCAACAGGGAGGAATTGATAGTGATTCTGAAGGTGGAAGGCAATTTGGCTGAAAGTGATCATGAAACGATAGATTTCATTATTTTAAGTAAAGGAAGGAGTGAGAGCAGCAGAATAAGGACAATGGACTTCAAAAAATCAGACGTTAACAAACTCATAGAACTGGTAGAGAAAGTCCCATGGGAAGAAAATATCAGGGAAAAAGGAGTTCAAGAGAGCTGTCAATTTCTCAAGAACACGATATTAAGGGCACAACTGCAAATGATCCTGATGCAAAGGAAAGATGGGAAAAATAGAAAGTGGCCAATATATCTGCATTAGAAGCTCTTTAATGACCTGAAAATTAAAAAGGAGTCCTACAAAAAGTGGAAACATGGGTGAATTGCTAAGGAGGAGTATAAAAGAATAGTAGAAGCATGGAGAGACAAAATCAGAAGGGCTAAGACACAGAATTGCCAGGGACATAAAAAGCAATAAGAATGTGTTATTTAAATACACTGGAAGCAAGAGAAAGAAGGCAAGTGTAAGTCCACTTTTTAGTGAGGAAGAACAGCTAATAACTGATGATGTCAAGATGGCTGAAGTGTTTGATGCCTGTTTTGCTTCAATCTTCACTAAAAAGTTTAATGGTGACCAGATATTCAGTATAATTAATATTAACAAGGAGGGAGGAATGGAAGCCAATATAAGGGAAAGAACAGGTTAAAGTATATTTAGATAAGTTTGATGTATTCAAATCAGCAGGCCTGATTAAATTCATCCTAGGATACCTAAGGAACGTGCTGAAGCAATCTGAAAGCCTATAGCAATTATCTTTGAGAACTCATGAAGGACAGTTGAGGTCCCAGAGGACTGGGAAATGGCAAACATAATACCTATCTTTTAAAAGGGGAACAAAGAAGACCTGGGGAATTAAAGGCCAGTCAGCTTAATTTCAATATCTGGAAAGATACTGAAACAAAATTTTAAACAATCAGTTTGTAAGCACCTACAGGATAATAGAGTTATACGAACTAGCCAGCATGGATTTGTCAAAAATAAATCAAGCCAAACCAACTTAATTTTTTTCCTTACTAGGGTTACTGGCCTAATGGATGGTGGGTGGTGGCGAGAGCAGTAGTTGTGATATAGCTTGATTTTGGTAAGGCTTTACCAGGTTACTGATGCCAGTAAACTGTTGGGTGGAAGGTTGGAGCATTATAATCCTAAGAAACCATGACCATCCAGGTTTGGAATCTGTGAATTGTGACAAATGGGAGGTTATTCTTCTACTTTACCTGGTACTGATGAGGCCTTAGTGGTAGTATGTGCCACACTTAATTAAAGATGTGCCTAAATTGGAGAGAGTCTAGAGGAGAGCAACAAAAACAATAAAAGGTTTACAAAACCTGACCTGTGAGGAAAGGTTGAAAAAACTGGGCATGTTTTAGTCTTGAGAAAAGAAGACCTGGGGAGGGGACTTGATAACACTTTTCAAATATTATAAAGGCTGTTATGAATAGGACAGTAGTCAATTGATCTCCATGTCCACTGATGGTAGGACAAGAAGTAATGGACTTAATCTGCAGTGAGGAAGATTTCAGTTAGATATTAGGAAAAACTTTCTAACTATAAGTGAAGTTAAGCTCTGGAATAGGCTTCCAAAGGAGGTTTTGGAATCCCTGTCATTGCAGGTTTTTAAGAAGAGGCTGAACACAAATGGTCAAGGCTTACTTGATCCAGTCTCAATACAAGGGGCTAAGCTTATTGACTTCTCAACATCCCTTCCAGACCTATAATTCTACCATTATCTAACCCCTCAAGTTTCAAGGCATAAGCCAGTTTTGGAAGGCTATGGAGAAATTTCTCTGAGACAGTTCATCCCAAGTGATACTTAACAGTATACTGAACCAGATGGACCACTGGTGTGATCCATTATAGCAATTCCTGAGTTTCCCACTTTCCCAAAGAGGTGGGCAATTTATTTTCCAGTTGAACAGATTTCCATCAGAAAATGCTGAGTTTATGAAATCAAAATGTTCTGTGGGAACATGTCAATTCCATTGAAAGCTTTGAAGGAAACTCGATGTGGGGACTGGCTGGCAAAGCAGCAAGGTTCCCCGGACTGTCCAGCTCCTACTCTCCACAGCTCCCTGACTGGCCAGCATCTTCAGCTTCCACCTGGCAGGCTGCCCAGTTTTTTATTATGTTATGTTACTAAACCAATTACTAAATCAAGTACCTATTATCTATTAGAATAACAATTACAAATCACAAGTTATAATACCATTTGAGCAAACCAAGTACCAAACTAATTACAATACCAATTAACAAACCAACAATTGTTAATTAGATTCCAGAATATCATGTACCCGTCCAAATACCAAGTACCAGTTAGAATACCAATTTCAAAACCAATCATTAATTTATATAATAAAAATGTAAAATATAAACTTTTAACAGTCAAAACATTTTACATTATAAACATAAAAGTTGAGTCAATAAAGTCAAAACAAAACTTTTCAAATTATCGGACCAAAGAAAAATGTTTTGATTTTTTTGAAATTAGACATTGGAATTTCACTGCGTGGAAAATTTCAAAATATTTGTTCTGATTTGAATGAAAAAAAAAAATGAAAATTTTGGAACAGTAAATCTGGGTTCTGACCAGCTCTACTTTCCCATCTGTAAAATAAGGAAAATATTTTATCTACTTCAGAATGGTATTTTGATGATTTATTAGTTAATATTTATAAAGCACTTTGAGCTCCTCAAATGATAGACCCTGTAGAATTGCAAATTAGCATTATATTAGATACTGAGTTGGTTGGAAACACTCTTAAGGGCCAAAGCTATTTTAATCAGGTGCAACTCCATTGACTCCACTGATTTTAAAATAGTTTCACTGGATCTGACACTCATCCTTAAGTAAACTATAAAACATCAACGGTCAAATTAATTTAATTTTTTATTTTATCTGATAAAAAATGCCCATTGTTCAAATGTTATACATACTACAAATTACAATTAGAACTAATGTCCAAAACCAAACACTCTTCTAAACCCCTATTTAAAGCTTTCCTCCCACTGCCATCATCAAACATGTATATTCTACTGAGGACCATTGCATCAGCCAAAGTGACCATGGTTGATGATGATGTACCAGGCATAGTGTAGTGAAGTTCCCAGATCTGACTCAATGAATCACCGGGGAAGCCCCACAGCCAGTGCCAGTTAGGGTCAGGGCGTGCATCCCTTTGAGGGTCTAGGGAGAGTTTGAAAGCATAGTGTGCTGGGGTGTATGTGTCCATCCAGGCAACATGACCGAACAGCATGCAACACTGCTTTTTAATATAATGAATGATTGAAGGAAGGCTAGATCTTTGAGAGATTGTGACATTTCTCCCACCTCCGCTAACCCATTAATCATCAAAGCCTGGGAGAAAAGATTGGACTCGTATATTAACAGATTCAAGGACTGGCAAACTGATGGTGGAAGCAGATTTCACTTTTGTGGACCCTTCACTGAAAATACCTCCAGTCCCATCTGGTTTAAGGCTGGCAATGCTACTGGTCACCCATGGCCTTTAAAATCAAAATATTCCTGTACTAATCTCAATCAGTCAAAGAACTAAGATATAGGATTCTGGCAAAGCCCTTCATCGAATTCAGTTGAAAAGGGTGTAATATACAGCTGAAGATTTTTTTCCACTATTCACATCATACATTACTTAATCCTGAGTGAACTGCAGACAGCATTACCAGACAGAGAAAATGCCACTCTTCAGATTATGTTTATTTGTCACTTTCTCCATCTGCAGCATGACCTATCTGAGTTCATTGACCTGCTACTCTCAAGAGAGCTCAGCAAAGTCTGCAGCACTTTTACATTTTTTTTTTCAGAAGCTCCATACATTTAAAACCTAAATCAAATACAGGATCACCAAGAGGGCAGCTGATTACCTGTGTAACTAGCAAGCTACTCCATGTAGCTAAAACTTTGGTAACCTCAAATTCCTAAATCACCAGCTATTACATTATTTACTAGTCTCTAAAAACTCTGCCTTATTGTTTCTGGATTATTTCAGAGTAGTTATCATGGAACATTCTTTCTGCTATCACAGTTTAGCATTAAGATGGCCAGAGCAGAACAAAAACACTGCTTAAACAATGGATTATTTTAACCTCTGCCTTTCTATAGGCTCAAACACAAAGACTTAAACAACAGCACATAATCGATATGAATGAAGCAAAGAGAAATGATTTTGAGAAACCTCCTTTGTAATGTGGATGGTGATTATCTATCACATTTAGTCAACCAAGAAGCTCTTTTAAAAAGACAAAATAAATGCCTGCAGTGTGGCTAATACAATAACTCTATGTTCCCCTAAGAATCATGCAGACTCTAGCAGGGAGAAGACAGCAATCATGACAGCTCCACAGAAAGGTGAGGGCATCACTTCACTTGGGGAGGCACATGCAGACCCTACTTCTCATCCTGAACCATACTCCACTGTCCATCTTCCCTGTTCCCCTCAAGCACCCACACTCAGGTAGGCAGCAAGGTGGCACTTTTGGGACCCTCTCATTTTCATAGCCTTGGGCCCTACCCACTGACAAGATATTTTTCTTTTCCACTTGGTGAACTATCTGTTTCTGTCGCCATAGCTACTGCTGCCTGTTGCTGACTCACTGACTGGTTTGCCGCCCTCTGGTACCTGTTAGGAATTTGACTGTCCTCTTAACTGGCTGCTCCAATAGCTCCTAAGTGATTTTTTATGCATGTAAATTTCATTCCTGACTCATGCTGAATTGCTCAATTGCACTTTCCTGTTTAGTCCAATGAGCTTCAAGGTATAATGCAGCTTTCATGGTTATGACTGAAATTGCAATATTTTGAATTTTATCAAGATACTGACAGAGTGTCCATAGTGAGCTCCTCACACACATTAATGAATCTATCCTCACAACACCCCTGAGAGCCAGGGAATTATTCCCTGTTTTATAGATAGAGAACTGGGGCACAGAGAGAGAATAAGGGCTAGAGTGTGGTATTTAGTCATAGTCCTGTAACAGGAGTGAATCAGAGATGCACTGCATCCGAGGTAATATTGGGAAACATTCTGTCTTAAAAGTACAATGCCTTCCACACTCTGGGATTGTGCTGGGAGGGAGAAATCCATGACAACCCTTTTGCAGGGAGGGAAAAGAGGCAACATACTTTCCCAATGCAGCAAGCCAGCTCTGCTAGCCATGTGTGTGAGAGAACCATGGCTTTCCCGACTCCCTTCCTTGTTATCAGCAAGTTTCTTACTGAAGGAAACAACTTCATTGCAGCCCCTTCCCTCCTATGACTGCAGGAGCTGAAACTTTGCTTCCTTACATAAGCCATAAATCCCCCTTACTCCCACTAAGCAGTCTAGCCCTAAATAATTTGCCCATGGTCAGACTGGAAGTCTGTAGCAGAGCTAAGAACTGAAGTGTTGTACTTTGTGTCCTGATTCTTAACCATCCTTCATCTCCAGCCTTTAGATATTTTTATTTATTTGTATTGAACAAAGACCTTTAGTAAAAAACTAATGACTAATCTCATTCCATTAATTTGTTTTGACTAATACCCATAAACCTGGCCCCAGACTAAAACACCTCTCCATGGAAATACACCTCCATGGAAATACACAACATCTCCAGTCCCTAATACAGTAAAACAATGCCTGGGCATGCTCTATGTAGTGATTGCTTCACCTGTCCTTTAGGCCTGCCAGTTATTTACAAATTGATGTATTGCACCACATACTGACTTGACTTCTGTTGTAATTATGGTATAGTAATCATAGAATATTAGGGTTGGGAGAGACCTCAGGATGTCATCTAATCCAATCCCCTGCTCAAAGCAGGACCAACACCAACTAAATGGGCTGCTAATAGTCCTAGTTACTTCCTGTCTACGTCATTTGCTTGTATGACCGTATGTATATTCTCTGTGTTGAACTGCATGCTCAGCTGCTGTATTGCTTTTGTTGTTGTTGTTGTAACTTTGAACTATAATAAAGTTGATGAAAGATACCATGTCTCAGTATTAAAAGCTAGCAGTATAATAGTAAATTGAACTGATTTTTTAAAAGGGATTTCATGCTGGTCTTGACATGATCTAGATATCCACAGGTTTCAGAGTAGCAGCCGTGTTAGTCTGTATCCGCAAAAAGAAGAGGAGTACTTGTGGCACCTTAGAGACTCAAATAAATTTGTTAGTCTCTAAGGTGCCACAAGTAGTCCTGTTCTTTTTGAAAATATCCACAGCAGCTTTTTATTTCTTATTTTTGACTCTCACTACCTTGCAGGTGAGTTTGATGTGTATTAGTTATCCTGAATGTTTGATGGAACACTCTAAGACAGTGGTTCCCAAACTTGTTCCGCCGCTTGTGCAGGGAAAGCCCCTGGTGGGCCGGGCTGTTTTTTTTACCTGTCGCGTCCACAGGTTCGGCCGACTGCGGCTCCCAGTGTCCATGGTTCGCTGCTCCAGGCCAATGGGAGCTGCTGGAAGCAGCGCGGGCCGAGGGACGTACTGGCCGCCGCTTCCAGCGACTCCGATTGGCCTGAAGCAGCGAACCGCTGCCACTGGGGCCATGATCGGCCGAACCTGCAGATGCGGCAGGTACACAAACCGGCCCGGCCTGCCAGGGGCTTTCCCTGCACAAGCGGCAGAACAAGTTTGGGAACCACTGCTCTAAGAGCATGTGTTTAAGTCCCAAGTCAATGGGACATATGCATGTGCTTAAATTCTTTTCTGAATAGGGATGCTTTTCTGAAACAAGGCCAATATGACAAGGGAGGTGGGTAATACAAAATGTGTCTGAAGTTTTATAGATCTATTTATTTACACAGATATATGAATGCTGGCAAATAGTTTTGTAAGGTTTCTCTGTACTAGCAGTGGTTGCAGAACTGAAAGAGGAATGCATTTTATTGGAAATTCTTAAAACAGCTACCTAAAGTATGCCCAAACCAAGTTTAACATACGCTGCTTCTCTTAAGCATAACAGTGGACCAGTTTAAATGGATAGCTATATTGATGAGCACCATAAAAATGCTTATAAATTAATTAATTAATGCATTAATTAAATAGAGGGAGCTTAAGCTGCAACTGAGTGGCTGTAGAGGGGTGTTTATGGGCACATATCTATGTGTGTATTTTTAAGGAATAGAATTCTGCCAATTCTGGTTGGTGATATGTAAATGCTTTGCACAGTTCTCAAATGAGTTACCAAATGGTAACTGGAGCAGCAATCTTTTTATTGGCAAGAAATGGCTGGGATCAGAAATATCGTGATCTAAGCCCCTATGCAGCTGAGCCCTTAAGGCCATACTTAACATTAGTACAGGGGTAGGCAACCTATGTCACGCGAGCTGAAGTCGGCACGCAAGCAGATTTTCAGTGGCACTCTCACTGCCAGGGTCCTGGCCACCAATCCGAGGGGCTCTGCATATTAATTTGATTTTAAATGAAGCTTCTTAAACATTTTAATAACCTTATTTATTTTACATACAACACTAGTTTAGTTATATATTATAGACTTATAGAAAGAGACCGTCTAAAAATGTTAAAATGTATTACTGGCATGCAAAACCTTAAATTAGAGTGAATAAATGAAGACTTGGCACACCACTTCTGAAAGGTTGCCGACCCCTGCATTAGTACATCAGCAGTCCCATTTACTTCCAAGGAGTTGTTCTCATGATTAAAATAAAGCATGTGCTTAAATGCTTTGCAGAATCATAGTAGCTGTAATCATAGGGCTGTAACTAATCTGCTAGATTGCACCTACATTAATGATTTAGTCTGAAGACAGGAGGGCAGTTTGAGAGCTAATAAAGAGAAAGAAGCTAATTTCATCTAATTTCTGTGCCTAAAACAAGGTAAACATTTTGTAAAGGGTAAGCAAGCAAGCCCTAAATGATTCCTCACTAGGCAACTGTGATGCCAATAGGGCAGCAGTTACACCCTTTTGAACTTCTCACTTACTCCCATGCTTTTTTTTTTTTTCCTTTTCTTGTAAGGCCTTTATATGAATGGGGTCTGACTCTAACAACTGACCTCTGAGAGACCCAAGTAAACGCTTTCCTTTACAAAGACACTGTCTTCAGCGTATCTGCTCTTGCGTGCTGCCTGGATCCCTGGTGCTTCATGCCTAATCAGCAGCCTGTCATTTTGTATTTCACAAAAGTCCTTTCTGAAAACCCAGATAAACTGTGTCATATGTATTGCTATTATCAGCCTTGCTTGGGCTATAACCTCAATGTCGTTAGGCAGTAGCTTTAGCTTTTTGAATTGTCTCTTGTCTCATTTTGTCTTACTGAAATGGTTGCATTTTAATGTAAGGATATTGGTTCTAATGCAATAAAAACCAACTTGAACCTTCCCTAAATCTTGTTATATCTTCTGGCTACAAAGAGCAAAACGTATACCTTCAGACTGGCTGCTGCTTTTTTCACATCAGGGAAAACAAAAAAAGAATGCATTTAAAGAGCCAAATCTTTGCAAAATGTTTTTTTTGGGCGGGGGGGGGGGATAAAATGTATAATCATTCTCTCTCTCTTTATATGATCTCAGAAGGACACAGTTGAAGGATGTGTTAATTGTTTTAATAAGTGTCATATTAATAGTTTGATAATAACTTAAGTAATTGTAAAATTGGGCATCTAGGTTAACTGGAGCCACTGTCATTTCTGAGTTGGTTAAGCTTATGGCTAAGTCCCTGTAAGTGGAAGAATCTTATTTTTTTGGTCACACTGCTAAATTTCACATAAATTTCAATAAACTCATGGGGTAGTAGGCTGCTGGAATGTTTATGTTAACACTGAAACATTTTTTTATGACAATGATGAAAAGGGCATACGGGGGTAACTTTGTTTTCGTTTTTTTCCTTTGTTTAGAAATCAGCTCCAAAAAAACCTATTTATTTCTTCTGTAGAAATTGCTGAGACTACCAAGTTCTTTCTATTTGGATCTTTCGGTTAGATTTCAAATTTTGACATAAAAAGAACTGCAATACCCATTGGCCTTGGAAAAAACAAACACTGGTGGTTCAAAGACATTACAGTGAATGCTTACTATGCTCAGAATAATTCTTGCATGCTATTTAATTGCCATTTACAACATACAGGGTGTTGCCAGATTTGCCCGTTAATTTGGGGCATGCTCATTTATTAGGGTTACTCTTCTCGGGGGGGAAGAATTTCTGTAATTCTATAAATGTGTCACTTGTGTTCTCATATTCTCCCTCCTGCAAATTCCCTCCCAGTGGAGCTATCCTGCAGGACCTAGGGTCCCCTGGGCTGGGTTCCTCCAGTCCCAGAATCAGATGCACACAAACACACACATTAACGGAGCACGTCTGAGAGAACCAGGTCAATTAGCACTCCCAAGCTGACCTCTTATATGTCCCTGGACTCAGCAGGCTGGGTCAAGCAGCACTTCCAAGCTGCCACCCTCATACGACACGGGCTCTGCACCGGAGTAGAGTATGCCTGAGCAGGCTGGGTCCAACAGCACTTCCAAACTGCCATGCTCCTATGCCACAGATTCAGCACGTCCCTATCCCCACTTTCACGTTATAATTGTTTTGGTAATAACCTTCTTGATAAGCAAACCCTACAGGAGTTTGGGCGCTGTAGGGATCTTTAGCTTAGGTAAGGGGAGCATTGCTGCAGAGCAAAGGGGGAAACCAAAAACACAAAAGAGAGAGAAGAAGGGAAGGAATCAACCAGCTTAACCATAAAAGTTATTTATTGCCAGGTAATATCCATACAAGGAGCGCCAAACGAACAAAACAATTACAATATTAAATCTAGCTTAAATTTGACTACAAAAGTCAGGTTTAGAAAACTATACCTGATCACAGAAGTCATGGTAAGATTAGAAAGCTATACCTAGAGTAGGGGGGAAAAAAAAGAGAGAGAGAGAGACAGGGGAGGTTCTCACCACTCCGTGAAGCTTGAACCGGTCATTGTTCCCAGTTGATGGTGGCAGCTGAGGGTCCGGAGTGCTGGAGACAGGCAGAGCCCCCAGCACGATCAGTCAAGAGAAGATGAAGTCCCAATGGAACTGATGCAGATTTTGAATCCATGCATCAGAACACTTACTTGAGCGTGGGTAGGGGTTTTGTTGTAGGGAAACAACAATGGTTCAAAGGAGAACTCTAGATTTGTTTATGGGTAAACTGATGGCTCAAGGAAGTATACCAAAGTTGTTTTGTTCAGGCTAGACAATTAGGAACTGATCATTCCTGGCTACGGGTGGTGTTCCTTGGAGGGAGCTCACAATGGAATTAGACAGCTTCAGTATTTTGGATACCAAAAAAGGATTTATTACTAGAATTGGTCTGATAACTACTGAGCTGGGGGTGTGCAGGCATGGTTTCATTAACATCTGGAGCAGAGGTCCCCCATCAAGTAGTGCTTCCCTGCTTTTCTGGTCCCAGAGCTCAGTGCGGTTCTTTCCTTGAAATCTCTGTTCTCCATTCTGTATGCTAATGGAGATGCCTTCCTGTCCCACCTTCAATGCAATTGAGGATAGGGAAGTTTCCTTAATCCTGTCACCCTTGTCCCAGGGGTTTAGATGTGTCTCCCACGGCCTTTTCATTGTGTTTTGTAAGTCTTTCTTCTGATTCGTTTTGTCTCAATCAGAGACTAGAGCTGGGGGTGGGGGTGTCCTTCATGAGTCAGACAGGCTGGATACTGCGCCCTGGTTCCCCAAGAACACAGAACTGACAGGTAACAAGGGAATTTTGCATTTGGTTCATAGGCACATTCAGAGGTGACTTGGTTAAACCATTAAATGTGGTTAAACTAAGTACCTTCATAGAGAGAAAATGCAGTGTACTAAATGGCTCTCTTATCAAACAGAGAAAGGCATAATAAGAACCAGTGACTGAAAGCTGAAGCCAGACAAATTCAAACTGGAAGTAAGATGCACATTTTAAGTGAGGGTGATTAAATATTGAAACAAATTACAAGAGGAAATGGTGGAGTCTTCATCTCCTGATATCTTCAGCTCATGACTGCATGCCTTTTTGGAAGATATGCTTTAGTAAGCACAAGTTAATGGTCTCAGTACAGGAATAATTGGGTGACATTTGAGGGCCTGTGATATACAGGAGGTCAGAGTAGATGATCTAATGGTCCCTTCCAGTCTTAAACTATCTGAATCTTGGGCCACACCAGACCTGTGTTTATGCAGCTAAGGCTGGGGTGTTTGAAAGATGTATTGAAGTCCCCTCAGTATTGTCCTGTCCTGGAAACACATCTAATTTTATGCACATGCATCCGACGAAGTGGGCATTCACCCACGAAAGCTTATGCTCCAATACATCTGTTAGTCTTAAAGGTACCACAGGACTCTCTGTTGCTATCTAATTTTATGGTACCCTCAGACACCATGCTGATGTATGCTATGTAGAGTGTCAGAAATCTTTCCAGACACATTTCTGTACAAAAGAGAGAAACAACTGAGCTTTTGTCATTTAACTATATCTATTTTCCTGTCTGTATAAAACACACTATGTTTATTACATTTCTGAATTTGGTTTTAGAAGGGAGAAACCAGGATTATCGATATAGAAATGACAAGTATAGCACTTCATGGTACCATTCAGTACTGACAAGCTCAGTGGCCATATTGAATGGATAAGAGATGTTATTTTTGATAGATGACATAATTTTTATAGGTCCTATTTAGAAAAGGTGCACTTGGCAACATATCATACTGTCTACCAGGCTTTTCAAGATAAGGGGTATCAATCTCCAGGTTTTTATTTGAATAGGTTATAGATGTGCAATGCTTTCATATGGAAATCCCAAATCAGGAAGGGACACACAACTTTTGTTAAAAAAAAAATCAAAAATAATTTGGTGAGCCTGGACTAAATTGTAAGTAGTCCTAGTTCAGATTAATGTCCACCAAAGACTATATGAATTTTTCTTGTGGGTAGGAATGATTTCAATCAGCAGATTTTAACTCTGAAGACAAAACGCAAAGCAAAACTCAGAAAATGCAAGCCCACATGAACTGGAACTGAAAAATTTTCTAATGAACTGATGTGGAAAAAAATCAATCCACGCGTTGTGTTTTCAATCAGATCAGCGTGAGGCCCTTTATTGATTACAAGCGTGCAGGGGGTGACAACTATTGGAGCTGTCCCCCTGAGTCCAGGAACACACAAGCTTTTTAAAGCTTAAAACCACTGACAAATTACACACACTTCCGTATTAATTACCTTATTTGGAATATATTGCAAAATTAATACAGGTCAAAAGCAAAAAGAACAATCACCCTCTTGTTATTCACAGTCTGGTTCGTTTGCGGTTTGACTTTTCTAACAGTGCTATTTTGGTTATATATTTCCTAAGCTTGGGCTATTACAAATTGTTCTGTTTGGGGATTTTTTCCACTATGACTCCTTCTGCCCCTTGGTCTTGATTGTAACAATGTTGCACACAGTTTCAGTGAGGGACATTATACTAAGATTAATCTGTTTTGGGTTCTACCAGTTTTAGTGTACGATACCCAGGGGGGGTATCGTACACAGAGACAAGCAGGATCTTAGTCCAAGGGCTGTAAGCAAGCTTGACTAAACTCAGGGCCTTGCCTAAAGTTTAAGGCCTGCTAAATTTTCCCTCACAGAACCTTTGCACACTCAGTGTCAAGTTTCACAAAGCTCTAAAAAGATCTAAAGCGAAATTTCTCATTGGTGAAATTTGTGTAGCTCCACTGAATGAATATATACCAATATATACCAGCTGAGGATCTTTCCTCTTATATTTTGGCTCAGGGTGCTCTTGAACCTACTATGAATGCACAGAGAAGTCTTTCTTCTTCCAGGTGAAACACTTGCATTCCAGAAAGTGTAGGCACTACTCCCTGCTAGGGCTTTTGGGGATGGAAATCACCCCAAAAATGAGTGGAAGGGAGACTCTCCCTTCCACCGTACCTAGCAGAGCTGCTTAGGAGCATATTAAGCAAGTCCACCACCAAAAGGGATAGCACACCAACACCTGGCCCTGTGCTCTTCCAGGGGCAAGCCAATGCCTTAGTGCCACAATCTGACCATTCATATTTCCAAAAAGCTGAGACAGATCCAATATTAACATTTTGCACATCTTAATATAGCTGTGCTGGAGCAGTTTCCTGCATTAAGAAACCTACAGTAGCTGGGGATGTTGTCTTCCTAGTCTTTCTGTGCAGAAAGTCTGTTTGGGTTATAGTTTCCTCAAAGCTAAGTTTTTCATTTCAATTTTCCTTTTATCTAAAATCATCAGTTCCAAGACTCATCTTGGTTTCTAAATGTATCTAAACAGTGCATGAGGATATATGTTGGTTGCATTTTCTCACCCTTTCTTTCTCTTGCCTTCTGTTTTAGTCTTTTTGTTTTTAATCTTACTAGACTTTCATTTGTACAAAGGAAATACCTCGGATTTATATTATTACCTTGATTGACACTCCCTCTCCCATTACTCTAACTTGACTGTTTCATATTTTATTGTGTATTCCTCTTATCTTGTGTTTCTGTTTTCCCTACGTATTGTATTATTTTTGCACTTATAACCTGTTTTTTTTTCTGTAGATGCTATATATGTCTTTGATTTTGCACAAAGACTCTTGAAAATCCTCGCCTTTGAAGTCACCACCAAAATCCATCATACAGACCACTTGCTGTGTAATCTCCATTTTTTTTTTCTGATCACAATGCCCCAGTGATTTCCTCACATATAACACCATTCCTTACAGGTGGGATTTTCAAAAGTCCTATATGATTTAGTAGCACGGGTTTTATTGAAAGTCAATGGGATTTGTGACCCTAATACACCTAGTCTTAGTATGTTATTCCTTTATACTTTAACTCTCCTCTTCCCTTTCTCTCTTTTATCTAGACAGTGAAAAATGTGACTTATGTTTAGACACCTGTTTGCATTTACAATCAAAGGACCCAAAGAGCCTGATTCTGCAAGGTGCTGAAAACTTATTGAGATGGGGATTAGATGGGTCACAACATCACTCGTCAGGCACAGTTTGTTCAGGCCCTATGTTTTTAGCTACATGAAAGTGAGAAAGAATCAGCACAAAGGTGGTAATTTTAGAAATTGTTTATATTAAATTCTTCTGATTATGCCAAGTTAGGTTATGCCATCATAGTACATGATGGAATGCGAGTGTAGCTGAGATATATTATTTAATGTTATGTACATAAAATCAACATACAATGTCTAGAATAGTAGAAAATGTAACACTAAGGTTTGGATGTCTATGATAAGTTATTTTAATGTATTTGTGAAGTGGATGATTCCTAGTTCTACAAGCATAGATATAGATATTACTTATAGCCTAGTGTCTTTCCTACGTTTCTAGACAGATGGCATCCAAATGGATATAGTGATTCATCCAAATGGAGAAAGCAAAGCAGGCTATTTTAACTTGAAATTTAAAATGGAATGTATCACCTAATGGTTGAGAATCATAACAATAAGCTGGTAAAACTGGTAGAACCCAAAACAGATTAATCTTAGTATAATGTCCCTCACTGAAACTGTGTGCAACATTGTTACAATCAAGACCAAGCACATGAACAGAAATGTCCATGTGTCCACTACTTGGCATTGTGCTGGTGAAAAGATGGTTTTAGTATACCTTTTTGCTCTCTTAATCCTGGGCTGATTTTTTGCCAGGCCAGTCATTTAATATAGGTTACAGAAGGAATCAGTGAAATAGATGTTTTGTGATTGGCAATATGTTAAGCATGTGATTACATTTTTTGAAAAATCAAATGCTTAATATCATGTCCAGCTAGTCAAAGCACTACAGGTCTGGCCTATTACCCAGTCAGCTAGCTCTGATAAACTTTAGTACAAAGGAGAAGAGTAAGTTGTTTCAGGTGCCCATAGAATGGACCTATTTGATAAGGTCCTTGCTTTATAGCAAAGTCAATTAAGATATGGATTATATGGCACTGTTTAGCCTCTCCATATTCACGTGACTCTGATGAGTACTTCTTACAACTGAACAGATTCCAATCGTAAATAAAGAGCTAAACTCTCCTCTCGGACACAAGTGCACAACTCCCATTGACTTTAATGACAGTTGAATGCATGTATTCAGTTTTACTCCTGAGGGCATTCTGTGCCAAATAAATAAATAAATAAATAAATAAAATTCTGTGCATAATATTTTAAAATTCTGCAAATTTTGTCAGATTAATGTGGTGGCTTCAGCATGGCATTGGGGAGCACAGGCCACTGGCTGCACAGAGGTAGGAGATCATTCTGCAGCTCCCCCTGGGACACAGACTCAGGGGTGAGGCTGCACCCATCCTTGACAGGACTAGGACTTGATCTGCCCCAGAAACACTCCAGTACCCTGCCCCTCCATGCCAGGTGCACCAGGTGTGGGCAGGCAGGCTCAAGTGTGGAGGGATCCAGGTGTGGATTGAGAGGGTTCTGGGTAGCTCAGTGTGGGATCTGGGTGTGGGGGGGTATCTGGATGCACAGGGGCTTGCTGGGGGGTTCTGGATGCAATGGTAATGGGATGCTGCAGGGGGGTCCAAGTGAAGGTGGTTGAGGCTCAGCAGGGGGTCTGTGTGTGGGGGAATAAGGCTTGGTGGGGGGGGGGGGTCTGAGTATCTCAGTGGGGGGTCCAGATGCTGTGGAGGGTGAGGCTCAGTGCGGTAGTGATCCAGGTGCAGCTGGTTGGGGCTCGGTGAGGTGGAGATCCAGGTGTGAGTGGCTCATTGGTGTGGTGCAGGGGAAGTGGGGCTCCTCTCTCTGCAATGGGTGTGAGGTTTGGTAGGAGGGTCTGGGTATGAGGGAGTCTAGATGCATGGTGGTTGGGGGAGCAGCTCCCCCTACAGTAATCCCTCCCCCTACAGCTGAGGAGCAATGGGTACAGGAAATGGGGCGGGGCGGGGCAGGGTAAGAGTTTGCAGAGCTTCCTGGAGCTGGGGGAGAAATCTGGGTGTGGGTCTGACCCAGCCCCATATGCTATGCAGGGGAAGAGGAAGTCACATCCTCTCTAGCCCAGACGGGACTAGCCACAGAGCCCAGTGCAGTGCAGGAGCTACCAGCTTGGTCTTCCCCAGTCCTTGCCCCTGCCCCCGCCCTACAGTGATTTACCTCTCTGCCAGCTGCCATGAGCACCTGAAACATACTGCTGGGGAAGGTCACATGACTGCTCTTGTGGCTTCCCTTTTCTTCCCCATCAGAAAGTCATTTTCTGTGGGAAAACAAAGAGATTGGTGGGGGGCATCAATTCTGTGCATGCACAGTGGTGCAGAATTCCCCCAGGAGTCACAGTTTGTATTATGGACTAGTTAACAGATGTATTCTGTACTAAGTGATGAACATTTGTACTGCCTATAAGTTAATATGAGAATAGCAGCAGAGCAAGTAGACTTTACAAATATGATCAAAGAATGAAAAACAAAACAAACCAACCAAACAAAAAACATGTAGGGAGAAAAGCATGAAGTGGAAGTTCAGTTGGGTTTTGGTTTTGTTATATATGCAGTATAAAAATTAATTCTTTTAGTTATAAAGAAAGTTGTATTTATATCACTGCACCAGATTTGGGAAATTAAATTTCTAAAAAGTCACATTATATGAAAGTCAGTACAAAATATATGGATATTGTGTTTCAATTTCCTTGACAGTAAATTTTACAAACTCTTGAAAGGTAAATATTTTTAATATAAATCTCTTGTTAAAGTATATTATTCCAGAGCAGTAGTTCTAAACTAGTTTTCCTAGCTCTGTGCCACTTCCTATCCCCATCCTTCAGCCTACACTACTTCCCACAGCCCCCATAGGTCTGGAATGGCGAACCACGGCCAGTGGGAGCTGCAATCAGCTGAACCTGCAGATGCTACAAGTAAACAAACCAGCCTGGCCCACCAGCAGATTTGCCTGTTGGGCCGCGTGCCAAAGGTTGCCAATCCCTGCTCTAGAGTGCGATAATAGTTCAAGCTTGGGTAACAAACATCTGAAGGCACTTCAGACCAAATCTAAAAGCTTACTCATTTGCTATTTATAAACATAGTGAAAGCTGTGAGATTATTATTCACACAGTGCAAATATATTCAAGTCTTAAGTACTTAATTTGTTTTTATTAATTTGAACAGTTTAAGGACACTAACAGGGCTTAGCGGGGCCCCCTTTGGTCCTGCCTCTGCTCCATAAACCACTCAGAGACCTGTAGGTTCAGCAATCACTGGTGCAGTTTATTTACAGGGTGCAATCCCATAACCTTCTCACCATATACAGCATGGAGGTTTCAGTCTAAAGGACTTCCCAGCCGCTGCAGCCAGGAGAGCCACACTCCCACTTTCTTCCCACTCTCTGGTTTTCCACCTTTCTGTCTGTCCCATTTGGCTTCCTTCCTCTGAGGCTTTTATGCAGCCCAGGCTAATTGTTTTTCAATCAGGTGCAGGTTTCTCTAGCCAGCTCCAATTTACTTCCCTTCATTTGATAGCCCAGAGTCCAGTAACGTGCCTACACCACTGCTGGTAGCTGGAATGCCAATTGTTATACTCATTGCTGAAAGCAGCTAGAAAGGCCATTTCTGAAGCCTTAGCACAACTAACAGACCAGGAGGAGAGGGGGGATATAAGTAGCAATGAAACGTAAACATGACCCTGTACCCTCCTGACTTAAGCTTTTTGATGAGATGTGATTTTACAAATGGAAAGTCTGGCAATAGTTAACTATTGCTATGTGAAATACAGCTGGTTAACTGATGGAAAACTCCACACTTAATTTGGCTTCTGCTCAGCAGTTTGGGGTGATTTTTGTTTTTTGATCAACAAGCTATGTAATACTATCAAGTTAGGTATAAAAAGAGGAAGAAATGTGAGCTTGGTGGACACTTGAAGACTTGGATACCTCTCAAGTTCCTCAGCAGATGAAAAGCTGGCCTCTGGACATCTACAGAAATCCAATCCAGACTTCCTCAAGACCCTGGGTAAATATTAATCTGGGATTACTTTTGGGTATTTTACTAACCTGTTGCAGACTTGTGTAAGTGCTGGAGACTAAATAAAGTAGAAGCTCTGAGTGAAAGCACTTTGTATGCCTGCTTTCATCAACTAGCTATTGGTCAGATAGTCTCTGTCCCCATTGATGTATTTCCTGCCAGTGTCTTGCAAAGAGTAAAGTTACCAAGAGCTTTGGCTTCAGCAAAACCCCAACTAGCAGAATTGGCCCCAGTGAGATGGTGGAGAGGAAGGGATCTGTTGGTGCAAACTGATAGTTGTCTATTGCAATAGGAAGAAGAGGACAGTGAAGTAGGGTCACAGCCTAAGGCTTTTGTGTTGTAGCTTGCAAGTCAGTTAATGGATAAATTCTGTTACTGGTACTTAGAGCTCAGACTGGCAGCCTAGTCAAGTGAGGAATTTTGTCCAAAGGAAAGGAAACATCTGGTAAGGAAAAACACTTGAAAATGATGTTGGGAAAGAGCTTGACTGATTTTATACAGGAACATGGTAACAGACCCTGGAAACCAGGAGTCTTGACCAGCCCCGGAGCATTCCTGCAGCTCTGTAAGCAGATGGTAGTAGGTAAAGAGAGAGATCAGTTAAAGACAGAAATAGAGGAATTAAAGAAAGATAATGTTGAGAAAAACAAAGAGATATCCAGCCTGAAGGCTGAGTCAGACACACTCCAGGCTCAGAGAGTGGAACTACACAAGCAGGGGTGTGACGGTAAGCGAGAGAATAACAGGCTGCAGCGGGAAGTGTCTGGATTGAAAGACCAGATAGTGGAGAGTGAAAGAACTTTTAGAGTCTTATTGAAGGATTCTCAAGGTTAAGACCCAGGCAGACCATGGGGAATGTAAAAGACCGGGTTAGGAGAGCAGAAGGGAATAGCGGCTGCTATTAGAGGAAGTTGTAGTCTGGGAAGGGGGGGGGAGTCAGAGGAGGACCCTCACTTGTATCCTTCATATTATGATGATGAGAAGGATGATCCCTATGAGCTTCCATTTCCTTTGAGTTCTTCTGGGCAATTCCTGTATGGTCCCTTGCTTGAAACACTGGAAGAGCTGCAGACATCCATACCCATAGGTGCCATGGTGAGGACGATTGGTCTCCAAGGAGGAAACCAAGGAGGGGAAGAATGGGTAGAGATCAGGCCCTTCTCCCAAGGTTAGAGCCACAGGGAAATTGGTTGGTATGTTAAACCGGAGCACAGCCTTGTGGTGGCTGGCAAGCATAGCTGGCACCCCTGGTTTCACTCCGGTGGATGTGGTGGATATTCCCACTCTCCTCTTGGAGCCAAGATAGGGGTTAGGGGTGCAGGTTCCTCACAGAGCCCTACTTCTATATTTGTTGTTGCTGTCTGTAGTTTTTCTTGGCTTAAGTTCCCCTTTCCTCCTAAGGCAATCTTCATACACTCTCTTTGCCCCCCCTTTCCACTTCTCTCTCCTCCCCTTTCTTCCCCCATCTGCTGTTTTTTGCCTTTGGGTGTTTTTGTTTTGAAAGTTAAGAGTTAAAACCACAGCTGGCTTTACTTTACTAAAAGTATTTTACTGTCCTTGAAAATATTGTTGCCAAGCAACAGGAAAATTTACTTTGCTACTGATCCTAACTACTGCCTGGAAAGCAGTTTTGAGAAAAGCAATAGATTAACAAAAGAAGGATTGGGCCCCAAGATTGTAGTTTATTTGAAAGCTAAAGGGGCAAAAGGAAAGAGAAGGAAGACAGGCAGTACAAAAGTCACAGCAGAGCTCCTGATCCCTGGTGGGTGGAAATTTGGAGACAGCTCCTAAGGTATGAACTGAAGGACAACATAGATGGCTTTTCCATCCCAGAAATTTTATTAAGACTGGCTGAGCATGAAGGGAAGATCCTGAGTGCACCTCCCATTGCCTCCCTCTTCACAGTTTATGTGGAATGTGAAGGAGGGGTGTTTGGATAGAATTTGTCATATACAGGTGCCACCTATTCCTTGATTAGTACCCAGAATAAGAATCTCCAGCTGGAGTTAAAACCTTGCTGGAGTTTAGTAAGGCACAGAGAACTGTTCCCTTTTGTCAAAACATTCTGTATTGGGTAGGGAAGAGGAGAAATAAAAGGGCAATTTGGTTCAATGGATTTGGGAGGAGAAGGGATCCTGGGAATTGATGTCTTGGGAGAATTAAGAGTGTTAGTTGATTTTGCTAACAGGTCCTATGGGACATGCCACCTGACACACCCTGGGACCCAGTGGAGATTTCAGCAAGCTACTGGAAAGCAGCTATTAAGGCAACTGAAGAACTGGAGTGTCCCACGTGGCCCCCAGAAGTCCTAGCAATTGCAGAAAAACACTGTGAGGTGTGGGCCAAGAATAAGAACATGTTAAAAATGGTGGAGAAATCTGAGTCATACGCCCTGATCCCCTGCCCCAGCAGCAATGAAAGAGGCAAAAGCCAGCCTGAAAGAAACACTTGACAGGCTTTGGGGTCAAGGAATTTTGGGGGAATAGCTAAGCCCCAATAATGGTGCTCTGTGACTAGTCCTTAAAGATGACAACAAAACTTGGTGGCTGGTAGTGGATTTTTGCCCCCTTAATTGGGTGACCTTGCTGATGGCTAGGTACTATGAGGGATGGCCTCCATTGTAGGAGGGGCCCAGTGGTTTTCAGTTTTAGATTTGGCCAATGCTTTCTTTGTTATCCCTTTACTTTTGGACAGCTATTACAAATCTGTTTTTTACCTTTCAAGGGAAGCAGTTGTGTTTAGGTAGGGTCCCCATGGGCTGGAACAATGACCCTATTATTTTTCATGCCCAGGTAGTCAAGACGTGGGCAAGAGTGCCCAAAAGAGACAGTGTAATTTTTTTTATATGCATGATAGCCTGGTTTGCATTCAGACCAGGGAAGAGAATCTGGAGGTATTGGAGAGGCTGTTACAAAAGATTCAGGAAACTGGGTTTAAGATAAGCCCAAAGAAAGCCCCGCTCTGCTCCCAGCAAAAAACTACTTACGAGTAACCCTGGAACAGGAGTGGCACTCCCCTGATCAACAGAGAGTGAAGCTGATTCTTAAATTCCAGGGTCTCGCTTTAGCATATCCCAGATGGAAAAACCTTTTCTGCTGCAACTGATAACTACTGAGAGGGGGGTGGGAGCTATTCTGAGTCAAACCCATGGAACAGAGCTCCACCCTGTGTCATGTTTCTTTACCTTCCAGTGAGGTAGAGAGGGGGTTTACTCCCTGTGAAGAAAGGAATGTGGGCTTTGCAGCATTGGAGATATCTGATGAGATTGTCCTTTGTCCTGAAAACAGACCACTCTCCTTAAAAGATGTACTCACTAGCAAAATTCACAACAGTGGTTGTGTCCAGCCCCAGCAGGCCTTGAGCAAATCAGAGCTGATGAATTTGCTGAGCCCCAAGTGGGTGCTCAAAGCACAGTTGAAAGCTCAAGAGTCCCCTCTTGGGAAGAGGGACTCAGGCCTGGATGGGTCTGAGTAAAAGTTAATACATTTAGCTTAGATGTTCAGTGATGCCTCCTGCTATATAGGGCTTTGTGTTTTAGATAATTAAATGTGTAGATACTAGAAGCTCTTGGAGACAATGCACTCCTGTGTGCTGCTTTTGGTGGCCTTTGGATTGCAGACCTGTTCCTCTGGTGATGTGAATCAAGAACCTGTTGTGTTTGCTGCATGGGGAAACTATCCATGAATGACAGTGAAATATAAAGTGAACAATACCCTTGACGCCACTACCGATCCCAACATCCTGGGAGAACAAATCACTCCTTTAGGCCCCTTGGACAGATGTGGCCCCACTTCAATAAAATTGAAAGGCTTGGATTTGGACAAAGTAAATATTAACATTGGGATTGAGTGAGAACTGGCAATGTATCATGATTTGGGTTGCAAATGGTCTATGCTGGTGACTATGGAATCCCTACCATTTTGGTGGCAACCACACCATCCTCATGTAAACACAAGGGGCTAGTGGAGAAGTGGATTAGTTAGTGGGGGGAAATAAAAGCTACCCATGTGGTTACAGTTGACACTGGGTGGGAAGAGACAGGCTGTTATTTAATTGTAGAAAGCCTAAATGTGTTTACCAGGGAAAAGCCAGTTCTTTTTAGGTAGAAACAATGCCTTTCACCCCCAGACACTGGACAAGAAGATCTGGGGGAGACAAGGCTACAGATAGTGATGTCTGCTTAAAGGAATCTGGAATTGGACATGAATGCAACAAAAATGCCCTACAAGTACAGAGTGTGTGTCTGGAAACAACTGAAGAGAAATGCCACTATGCTATTAACCCATTTGCAAATAATAACTCTATGCTTGTATATATAGGTGATCACTGTGTGTGTCTTAGAAGCTGATATCCTATGCTTCTTGTTAATTACATGCATAAAGTAGATCATGATCCTCATGAGAATAAATGTTTTTGTCACATTATAGTGATTTGGGGATGTAATTTTGAATTTAAAGTGCCTGAACTTAAATATAATCAGTTAAGAGACATATGCTTTGTACTCTGCTGTGAAAGCTGTAACCCTTGGAATGAATTTAACTGTTTCACAAATGTTGCTTGCACACCCTGACTTACAGAGCCAACTGCACACTGCCAAAAAAGAGGCGTGCAAGGTCATGGTTACCATACACCGATGAAATTAAACGTATATTTGCGAGAATTGGCCAGACTCTAAAACTCCAATCGTGGAAGATATTATTGGGATGGTACCTCACTGGCATGGGGATCTTAAATTTGGCCCTGAATCTCATTGTAGTAATTTCAGTGTTCAAATAATGATTATCTTGTTTTTCAGCCTGATGACATGTTGGACCTGGTGCAAAATTTGGCAACTCCAAGTCCCCGGACAGATGAGCCAGTGACTTCTGCCACCATTGCCCTCACCCTTAGAAAGGGAGTATGTGTAACTTGCCACCCTGTAGTCATAACCCAGCTAATCTGATGTGCTGAGTTTGGGATGCCAACAAGAAGAAATTTTGATCAATCTCGGCTGAGAGCTTTGAGCTTTCATTGGATCACAGCTCTGGTGCAACCATAACCCTTGGTGGAGTTGACTGTGGCAATGTGAAAGTCCCCTTTTAAAAGGAGGTGACCTTCAAGGAGGTGATTGTAGGAGGGGGAAAATTTTGGTAGCCCAGAACCCATTAACATGCCTACATCACTGCCCGTAGCTGGAATGCCAATTGTTATGTTCATTGCTGAAAGCAACGAGAAAGTTTGAGTTAAGGCTTCAGAAATGGCCTAACAGACTAGTTGGGGATGGGGCATATGAGTGACCACAAGGAGTAAACATGACTTGAGCTTTTGTCATAGCATGCCGTTTTGCAAGATGGAAAGTCTGACAATAGTTAACTATTGCTATATGAAATACAGATGGTTAACTGATGGAAAACTCTACACTATAAGCTGGAATATTTCTCACTTAGCTTCTGCTCAACAGTTTGTTTGTTTATCTGTTTTGATGAACAAGCTATGTAATATTAACAAATTAGATATAAAAAGAGAAAGAAATCTGATCTTCATGGACACTTGAACACTTGGACACCTGCCAAGTTCCCCAGCAGATGGAAAACTGGCCATACGATGTCTTCAGAAATCCACTTGAGACCTCCTCTAAACGCTGGGTAAATATTAATCAGGGGTTAATTTTGGGTACTAACTTGTTGTGGGCATGGGTAAGTGCTGGAGACTAAATAAAGTAGAAGCTTTGAGTGAAAGCACATTTGTTTGCCTGGGTGCATCAACTATCTATAGGCCAAACTGGCCATAGAATCATAGAATATCAGGGTTGGAAGGGACCTCAGGAGGTCATCTAGTCCAACCCCCTGCTCAAAGCAGGACCAATCCCCAACTAAATCATCCTAGCCAGGGCTTTGTCAAGCCTGACCTTAAACAGCTCTAAGGAAGGAGATTCCACCACCTCCCTAGGTAACCCATTCCAGTGCTTCACCACCCTCCTAGTGAAAAAGTTTTTCCTAATATCCAACCTAAACCTCCTGCACTGCAACTTGAGACCATTACTCCTTGTTCTGTCATCTGCTACCACTGAGAATGGTCTAGATCCATTCTCTTTGGAGCCCCCTTTCAGATAGTTGAAAGCAGCTACCAAATCGCCCCTCATTCTTCTCTTCTGCAGACTAAACAATCCCAGTTCCCTCAGCCTCTCCTTATAAGTCATGTGCGCCAGCCCCCTAATCATTTTTGTTGCCCTTCACTGGACTCTTTCCAATTTTTCCACATCCTTCTTGTAGTGTGGGGCCCAAAACTGGACACAGTACTCCAGATGAGGCCTCACCAATGTTGAATAGAGGGGAATGATCATGTCCCTCGATCTGCTGGCAATGCCCCTACTTATACAGCCCAAAATGCCATTAGCCTTCTTGGCAACAAGGGTACATTGTCGACTCATATCCAGCTTCTCGTCCACAGTAACCCCTAGGTCCTTTTCTGCAGATCTGCTGCCTAGCCATTCGCAGCTGCATTGGGAGTGGTGCATTATGGGCAGCTATCCCAGCGTTCAAGTAGCTGCAAAGTGCTTTTCAAATGCGGGGGGTGGGTGGAGTGTGTTGTGTGTATGTGGGGGGAGGGAGAGAGTTGGTTTTTGGAGTGCTGAGAGTGTATCAGCATGCTGTCTTGTAAGTTCAGGTCCCCTTCCCCCGCCTCGCTTTCACTCAGTCACAGCAAATATTTACTTTTGCAGATAAGCAGCCGGGTGTTTGAAACGGCACTTCAGCATTCCTCAGCCGATTTCACAACAAAGAGAAGAGAGGCCACTTGACTTAAGGGGATTATGGGATGTTTCCGGAGGTCAATAAGAGTGCTGTAACGTAACTCCTTGTTCACACTGGCCCTGGGGCATCTCAGCCAATATGCAACAGCCATTATCCCTCTCGTGGAGGTGGAGTACCAGGAGCGCTCTAGCCAGGGAGTCAGAGCGCTCTATGTGCCTTTCCAGTGTGGATGGGGAGTAAGGTAGAGCACTCTAGGAGGCTTTATTGTGGTATAAAGTGAAAGCTTCCAATTACTGCTGGGTCACATTCACGTTCATTTTAACTGGTGTCTTTATAAATGCCATAATTTGCTCCATTAGTACTAATTACTAATTTGTCTCATATTAATAATTTTATCTTTTACAAAACCCTGCTATCAATGATGTGGCAATCATGCATATTGATAAATACATATAGATTGTTATGCAATAGAGAATTGGAAATGTTGATCCCACTCCAGAAAATAAAATATTTAAAACAAAAAAACAAAAAAAACAACACTAATTACAGGCTCTGACAGTTCTTTTAGTCAGTACACATATTTTATTTCAAAATCAGCAGTAAAATATTGCACATAAGCTCTTGTGATAATATATATAGATGAAATTATTTCCATTAGATAAACACATGCAGTTTCCATTGATATGTTCCTATGGGAAACCCAAAGATATCCCAGGGTGAATATGAAGCTAACCTGTGTCCTGGCTGTATATCATTGCTCCACTCAAAGTGAGGGAGATCTGTCCAACTGAACAGCAAAATCAGTCTTCCTAAAATAATGTTCATTCTGTCTCATGACCGCTGTTCTTTCTTTCACTAATAAGGAAGCCCACAACCTCAGCCTGTGGTTGGGAAATAGTGATGGGGATTATAAGGAGATGATTCTCTTTTTTATCCAATTTTTAATAAGTAAATGGCATTCATTTTTATCTAGTAATAAATCATAATTAACGGATGTACTGAAAACAGATTTATTTATTTATAGAAACCTATTTCAGTTCAACATCACCTTTAAACTATATATAATTTTAGCAATTATCACTGGAACAACTTAATAACATCCCCAACTAGAATAATTCATTTTTGTAGTGTTCCTATTAACTATTAATAATAAGTTGTTATCCTTTTAATATCTCCCTAAATAAATTCAAATATTACCTAATTGATAGGAAGTAAAATAATTAAATTCCATATAATATTGCACTCCATAGCTCCTTCCATGCTAGAATCTCAAAGGGCTTTACAAATGTTTAGGCATGTAGGTAAAATATTCAAAAGCAACTCACTGACATAAGATCTTAACTTCCATTTTCAAATGTGTCTTAGGCCCTTAGGTGTCTAAGGTTCAGATTTTTAAAGCATATTCAGCCATGTCTACCTGCATCCTTATGTACCTAAATACCTTTAACAATCTGGCCCCAAGTGCCCAAGTCAAGTTTGAAAATGGAGCTTAGGTTCTTAAATCACTTTGGTGCTTTTGAAAATTTTACTAGTAGTCTTGCAATACCTCTGTAATGAAGTTATATGTTATTATGCTATTTTACAAATGAGGAATTTGAAAAAGTGATTATCAAGCATAAATTTTCACATAGCCCACTCATCTTGGTGTGGCACTGACAGATAGCTAGTTCAGGTCACAACTTCAAAGAAGTGTTACATGGACCAATTCACTTGTGTGTGGGCATTAAAGAGATGTTAAATGGGCCAGTAGACATAAGCCAATTCACTAGTGCTGATAGGAATCAAAAGATTGCCAAGAGGCATTGTAATAGGATCAAGCCAATTCACTTGTCTGATAGAATAGTTCAAAGAAATGTTAGTGATATTGGCTTCACTTACATACATATACGTTATGCTTAATTAACCCTAGATCAGAGGTTTGTGTTAGCATTTAGATGTGAATTTACTTGAGGTGTAAAACTAATGAAGAATTGTTTTTGGCCATTGCATTGTGTTTACATCACTAAATGGCCCTATAAATGGGATTGAGGCCTTAGAACTGTAAACGAAGAGTGGATCATTGTGTGTTCAACAATGGGAAGTCTACGGATCCATGCTATGCTAGGAATGTTTGCCTGTCTGTTTTCATCTATAAAAGTGTGCCCTGGGAACAATCCTACATCTCTGATCCATTTGGATGCTGTCGGGGGCACTCCAGATACAAGCCAGAGGTCCCCAAAATCATATTTGGATAACCTTAAGTGACTATAGGAAACCAGCAAATTACTGCACCTCTGCTATCATATTGGACTTACAAACTTTAATTCACCTATAATGGATTTGCCTGCTTTAACCTTTCAACAAGGCTCATTTCTTTTTCTTAGCTAATAAATCTTTAGTTTAATTTAATAAAGAAATTGGCTTCAGCAATATCTTTGGTGAGATCTGAAGTATACCTTAACCTGGGAAAAGTGACTGGCCATTTGGGGCTGGAAGAAACTAGTATGTTGTGGTTTTGCTTTTAATAACCTCTCATCATAAAGTCCACCCAGTCTGGGTGGCAAACTGGGGGCTAGCGAGCCTAAGGGCAACTGTCTATGGCTCCATGGCAAAACTAATGTAGTTATCTAGGACTGCCCATTTGTTACTGGTTTGGTGAAATCTAATTATAAATTATACCTCCAGTTTGGGTGTGTCTGCCCAGTTTTCTCAGTGCCAATCTCAGTTTGTACTTACAGCTGTGACCTATTCCATGACACCATGATACTCGAGTTGCCAATTTGAGTTTTCTAAACCCTTATCTTCAGGAATGCTGAACAGCCACAATTACAATTTACTTCAGTGAGAGCTGTGGGTGCTCAACATTTCTGAATATCAGACTATGCAAGAGAAATCCTGGACACGTTGAAGTCCACAGGGGTTTTGCCTTTGATTTTAATGGAGCCATGATTTTACCTTGCATGTCTTAAACTGGCCACTGTAAAACTGGTAAGAACTTTCAAAAATGTAGGCCTAAATGACTTGGTAAAATTCATACAATTTCAGCCAGGAAGTTAAGTATCAGATGGGGTAGCCGTGTTAGTCTGGATCTGTAAAAAGCAACAAAGAGTCCTGTGGCACCTTATAGTCTATTGGAGCATAAACTTTCGTGGGCAGTCTACATGCGTCTGATGAAGTGGATATTCACCCACGAAAGCTTATGCTCCAATAGTCTATAAGGTGCCACAGGACTCTTTGTTGCTTTTTAGCCAGGAACTTGTTTGCTAACTGATTGCTTTGACTAGTCTCTATTTGCTATTCATAATGTTGATAGTCCGCTAAGCTGCATGTCATTTTTCCGCTCCCTGACTGTATGTTCTATTCTTTTAAAATACAATGATAATAACAAGCAACCTATTAAATTGGAACATTCTTACCAAAATATATATCTTGAAATTTGTCAAACTTTGTGGATTCTTGAAGGTGTTAATGAATAGCTTACACCCCTCTGAACATTTATGAACTGTGCATAATACACGCCCACATGTGAAAGTGACCTGAATGGGCTGTTTTTCACAAAATAATTGTAAGTCACCTTTTAAAAAAAAAAAAAAAAAAAAACAAAAAAAACCTATTCAACAGCCCTATAACCAGGCCTGTGCATTAATGAAATTACCATCTTCCCTTCCCTAAACAGGGACATTAGAAGTTTACTATGTGCCTTGAAATACCTGCTTAGGTGATAAGAAGAGCACAGTTTTTTGTAATGGGGAATATAATTCTTCTTGAAAGCCTACATCTCTCACGCCAACATTTTTTTTTTTTATTTAAAGTTGCATTTTGCATAAAGAACCATATAAAATCTTTGTTTCTTTTAAAGCATCACTGTTTCTACTTTCACTCAAGATAGGCCAAATAAACACCTATGGTAATGTCTTAGGATATGTTGAAAAATACAGCAGTAAAAAGGATTGTATTTTATGAGTAATTGATCTGAGAATATAACTATAAAATGGTGTCTTTCATTGTCTTTAGCTATTGTCCACATCAACAATAGCCACATTTCAAGCAAATGGGCCCACAGTTAGTAAATAGAAAAGGAATAACACTTTTTCATTCTTTCTGTAGGAGATGAACAAGAAGCAATTAAGCTGAAGTGACCCTTAATTTATGAAAATGTTGTTTACACACTGCTTCATAGGGGCAAACAATGCAGAGTGATTGACAGAAACTTCAGGATGTGTGGAGAGATTTGTAAGGTTCCTGGGACTGAAACATATTTGTCTTTGGAGAATGAAATGTGAGTTGTAGAGCCAAAGCTTTACAGGGGCTGAAAAATTAAAATGAGTCATTTCCCTCAGCTCCCCAGCCACGTATCCCTGAATAGTTTGCTGATACTATTTGATTATTTTGAAAACAGTAGGAAGAAAACTTCTAGCAGTTTAGGATACCTCAGTGCTAAGTGCAGCTCATGAAATTAAATAGAAAAGACGAGATGTTCAAAAGTGCATGTGAAATCCACGTATCAGATGGATCATTAGTTTATCATGTGGAGAACACCTTCATATGTATGGTATATGCTATTATGGATTTTGCGTAGAAATCTACCATTGAAGCAATATTACATATTCATATGATTGTTATTTGTACTACTGTAGGAACATCAGACATGGACCAGCATCCCATTGTCCTGGGCGCAGAGCACACTAGAACAAAAAGATGGTCTCCACCCTAAGAAATCACACAACAAAAAGTCAGGGAACAGAGAGTTAAGGTTGAAGAAAACCTTGTCTCTGTTTGTGTATGTCTCTTCAAATATGGCATTTTTGTCATTATATACTTTTGTTGATTATTACAATGTATATTTTAAAACTACTTTATATATAGTGCATATACTATATTGAGCACGATGTACTACTGCTTAATACAAAGCATGCATCAAACCTAATAATAATAATTAATTAACATTTTGTAGCAGGAACAAACAAAGACGTTTAAGAAAAGAAAAAAAAATCTGCTTCTGTATTTTGTTATATGCAATGTTGTTGTAGCTATGTTGGTCTCAGGATATCAGAGAGACAAGATGTGTGCAACAATCTGGTCAAATGACCTTTTAGCTGAAATGCCCAAGAGTTTATTTGCCTCTGAGGCAAAAATGACCATTGAAACCTTCTGGGGGAGGGATAGCTCATTGGTTTGAGCATTAGTCTGCTAAATGCAAGGTTGTGAGTTCAATCCTTAAAGGGGCCACTTAGAGAACTGGGGTAAAAATCTGTCTGGGAATTAATCCTGCTTTGAGCAGGGGCTTGGACTAGATGACCTCCTGTGGCCCCTTCCATCCCTGATATTCTATGATTCTAAAGGGCCATTCTGGTACCCTATATGTTGGCAGCCAATATAAAATTGGTACCTGGAATGTTAGAAACAGCTAAAGCCATCCTCCTCCTTGAGCAGTTGAAAAATCTGAATACTGATATCTGAGCCTTCTCTGAAATGTTCTGGCCAGGAAGTGGTGAAAAGAAAGTTGAAGGCCATACATTTTTGTTCTCAGGTTGCTTCCCCAAGGGTTGCTCCAGCAAGGGGTGGCTGTTGTACTTTCACCCAATGCCCAACGTGCATTGCAGCATTGGCAGTTAATGAGTGACTGATCAGTGTCCAATTCTGTTTCTTCTAGGCTGATGTAATTGAACTTTTCCGCTGGTAAGATGGACAATAACCTGTTGGCTGTCAGTGTGATGACATACACACACCACACTTTTCTTGGCCATTTTGTCCAACATGCTGTGTCAGATTGCTGCTTTGGATGTAAATCTTAATTTCCTACTTGAACCATCCTGACAGCATCCTATTACAGGCTTCCCATACCACACTGGAAGCCAATAACAACCATAGAAGGCTCTGGTGTATAGAAATAACCATGAGAGGATGAGACCCTTTCCTAATTAGCAACTGTTGCTAGATGGATATGGCTACAAGTGCCACAATGCAGGGTACTATTGGGAGAGATAGAGAGAGAGATGGATGTTTGGTTAGAAGGTGCTTCCTCCTCCTAGATAGTTACTTCTGCAAATTTGAGTTAATCAGTAGGGGCCATTAGATTACATGACAAACCTCATCCTCATCCATAACTAAACTCTCGTTTTAGCCAGGTTTTATAACTTGATCTTGCCTATAAAATATTGTGACATTCACCTCTGGTGTCATCTGAACCAGTGATCTGCTAGGTGACTCCAATCCTCAACTCTGGGAGCCACCCTTACCCTGCTCTGCTGTGAGAACCCCCACTCCTGGGCTGTTCACCCACAGTCTCTGGCATGTAAGCTACTCCCAGCTACTTGCAACCGAATGACACTAGCCAATATCTCCGGTCTCAGACACAGCCCTAGGAACCTCCATCTTGCAGTGTCCAGTTATGCCCATGGGATGCTGCAAGCTTATATGAGTTCATCCATTTAACAAAGAAATTGATCTGTACCAGGCTTGTTATCCCAAGGGGAGCCTCTGACACACTGCAAACCAAACTGCTTCAGATAGAATAAACAAACAAATTTATTAACCATAAAGATAGATTTTAAGTGATTATAAGTCAAATCATAACAAGTCAGATTTGGTCAAATGAAATAAAAGAAAAATGCATTCTAATCTGATTTTAACACTTTCAGTGCCCTTTCAAACGTAGACGCTTCTCACCACAGGCTGGCTGGTTGCTCTTCAGCCAGGCTCTCCCCTTTGATCAGTGCTTCAGTTGCTGGGTGTGGTGTAGGTGTAGGTGGAAGAGAGAGGAAGAGCATGGCAAACTTCTCTCTCTTTTAACGTGTCCTTTCTTCCCTCTTGGCTTTGCCCCTCCCCCATCAGAGTCAGGTGAGCATTACCTCATTGCAGTTCCAAACTGCCCAAAGGAATGGTGGTGACTCTCTTGAGAGTCCAACATATCCTTTTGTTGCTCTCTAGGCCAGAGTCCTTTGTTCCTGTGAGGCTGGGTTGGGTTTGTCCCATATATTCCCTGATGAGGTATGAACTGCCTCTCAGCTCTTGGAGTATTTTTGTCTGGGCTTATTTTAAGCCATGAGGATACATTTTCAGCCTCACAACTACAAACATGAAATTATAACCTAAAAACTTACTATAACATTACTGTAACAACAATGCTCAGTGCATCTTGAGCCTTCTGAAGACACCCGACATGACAAACTTTGCATTGGATACCACACAATCAAGGATGAATATGGGGGTCCTGGGTGTTCACCCGAGGTACAGAGTATCACAAATATTTCCCCAGAAAAGGTGTAATGGGGAAAAGTCAAATAGCTCAATTAATCTTTTAAAATGGAAACCGTAGGCCTGAAATTCTACTCTGTTACTTTGGTTTTATGCCAGTGTTATTTCATTGACTCTGTGAGTTGCCCCAGTGTAAAATAAATAAATAAAAAATATGTTCTAACAAAATGGAGAATCAGTCTTTTATTGCTTTATCACTTTCCCTGAGTTTGGAAAAAAGATCTGTTTTCATCAGCGAAAACAGTTGTCCCATGACAAACATGCAAAATATACAATTCTGGAGCTGGAGGGGTAGGCCAATAGTTCAGTGTGGTCTACCAACCCCTAGCAAAAATTATAGAAGCCTTGTTTCTACACTAACTTACATCAGTGACTGATTTGGCTCCAGGATCAGAGGAAGCAAAAACATTACTTAGAGCCATGTTCATCTCCCCCAATTAATTGTGAACTGTGCTCTTTCAATCTGCAGGAAATAACATTTGTACCTCAATGCTGCTAGTATTTTTTAAATTTAATATTCTAAAAGGGTAGTATAGCTAGAATGGATATACTGTGAAGTTGTAGAGAATTAAGTAATGACATACCTTTGTGTTTCTATTAAGTACCTCTGAACTGTAGGGCTTGCTATATATGCAACCTTCATTCAATTACCTAATTAATATGAACAGCGCTAGTAGTTTAATAAATACATTCTGGTAATTACTAGGCACTAATGTGGCTATTCTCCTGTCACTCATGACCCTTGTAGTTTGACTTTTTAATTTAACTGGAAAAAGGTGCAACTCTCTCAAAAGATAATTTGTATTCTGCCAGTTGCTAAGTCCCATATCTCTCAGGCAATTTTAAGAGGTGAGTGACTGGGCGAGTTGGGGTGTGAGGCAATTCATGTTTTTTTAAATGATAGAATATACATGCTCCTATACCCATTTTTATTAATCTTCTTTTGCTACTTGCTTATCAAATAAATAAAATGATTCTTGGACTCCCGCCAAACTGCTGAAGCAAACCAAAAAAAAACAAAAAAAAACCCCTCCTCCTGCCGCGCACCCCATTTTGGAGACAATGGGTGTAGATGATGTTACAGTGCATGTGCAGGATGAGAACTGATAATTTCCCAAACCCCTCCTGAACATTTGGACCCACTCATCTCCCTTTCTTCACACTAATTTGAAACAAATAGAATCAGCATCTGGGAGAACACCAGTGGCACAATCCATTTATATATCTTGCACATCAATGTTTATTTCTCATAAAAAGTCAGGTCAGGATGTAAAGCAACAAGCCTGAAGAGTACATTATCACAGTGTGCAGATTAAGTTTCAAGATGCTGTGAACTAGTAGTAGGAAACTTTGATATGTTTGACTACAATTTTGTGATTAGGAAGAAAATGACTACTATTAATTGTTTGGTTCCTAGATCCTACAATGATTGAAACTCTGTGGATATGGCAGAAATGTATAGGGGGGAGTAGTAGAGACAAGAGTTGTTAAAAGTAAAAAGAATAAAACATTTCACCAACAACTTCAAATGAGGTGGAAAAGGTTTAATTTCTCTTGGAAATTTTCATGAAATATATTTACCTGTTTTAGCTAGTGCTAGTCTCTTGAGGGCCATAACACTTTGTTTTGATTCCAATTGTTGGGTTTAGTGTATGGGTGCTGGGTGGTCTGTGATATACAGGCGGTCAGACTATGATCTGGTGCTCCTTTCTGACTTTAAACTCTCACCCTATTAAGCACTGATGGTATGCTTCAGGTGACACAAGATACCAAGAAAGTATGGCACATGACTTATAAACCTTATGTAGGCACCCTTTTCTAGAGGGGCTTCTGAACTTTATTGGGAGTGTTTCAGGGGAAAAGCCTGTGTGCTGCAATCTAGTCTTAGAGATTACAACCAGGGCTGCCCGGGGGGGGCCGTGGGGGGGAGCAAGTGGGGCAATTTGCCCCAGGCCCCGGGCCCCACAAGGGCCCCCCACGAGAATATAGTATTCTATGGTATTGCAACTTTTTTTATGGAAGAGGCCCCCAAAATTGCTTTGCCCCGGGCCCAATGAATCCTCTGGGCAGCCCTGATTACAACTCCCATGATGCCTTCGGGAAAGGGAGAGAGATTTACTCCTGCAGGGATAATAGGCGGTGAACTCCATTTTGGGAAAAGGAGTGAGATTGCTGCTATGGAGCTCTGTTCATCCAGGAGCTGCTGCTAGGAAGCCAGAAGCTGCTGCTGAGAGCCTGCAGGGGCTTTGATCAAGCAGGGAGCCTCAAAGGCTGTTGGTGGCTTCACTGGAGTCAGAGCAGAGACTGTTGCTGTGCCTGGAGTTGACTGAGCTGGGCCTGCAGTAAAGGACTGTAAGTAACCCCCACTGTTTTTTGGGAAAGTACTTGCAAGGGAAGGGACATAGCAGAGAGTCTGAGTCTGAGGGGCGGCAGAGTGATCTTCCCACCAAACCAGGACCCAGAGCTGCTGACATTTGGTGTGGCCAGCTCCAGTCGTCAGAGGGGTTGTGAAGCTTGTTGCCTTGGGTGGACTGATACACAGAAACAACAGAGTTCTGTCTCCAGCTGCAGATCTTCAAGCACTTCCACACAAGCAAGTGCCTAGGACTCTGAAATCCAGAGGAGTGTACACTGCAGGGTGGGGTGAATGGTGGCAGTGTCAATGCCAGTTAGATCTAATTTTCATTTATCACTGTATCCTATATTTGTTAATTGATTTTATTCAACTCCCCCCCGTGAATTTAAATTAATAGTGACATATAATCTCAGTCTGTTATACCCTGTTTTTTTAAATTAAGTAAAGGTGTGTTAACTCTAATTTAAGTGTATTGGATGTATATTATTTATATATACATATACTTATATGTATATACATATAAGTACATATTATATAGTTGGTTATTATTTATAATTGGTATTTTTGATTTACACTCATGCCACAGATTATTATTATTTATTATTAGAATAGCTTTGTTCCTGGAGGTTCCCAAGGCATGCCATTGTAGAGGGGCCAGCCAGGTGGAGGCACCACCAATTTTAAATTCCTTTCAGAGAAAAGGGACTGCAGCAGAGGGGTGGATAAATGATCCCCACCTATCAAACATCACCACTGGGATACTCAGAATATCCATTAATGTCAACAACATCAGGCACCCAGGCACACAGGTGAGTGTTGCCTGCTCCTGAGTAACCCAGAGAGGAAAAAGGGGGTGGGGGATTTACACTTATAACCCAAGAAGAGCTCTCCCCTCTCAACACACACACAATAAAACAAATATCACTGGGAGACTTACAGTTTTCGGCAATACTACACCCAGATCTTTCTCCCGTCAAAATCAAAATCAAAACACCCATTGATTTCTGTGGGTCAGGAGAAAGCCTCTAGAATTAGACTTATTTTTCCATTAATGGCTGCAGGGCAGCACTTTTAATGCTATGTAATATCACTGGTGGATTATGTGGAAGACCTGAGTTTTGAGGGAGTTGTGTGAAGAAAAGGTGCTGGTATGGATAAAGAGGGAATTCTGGGGCATGGCTAATATGGAAGTAGACATTGTGCAAAACTATGAAACTTCAGATATATTTTTATGAAAGAATGCGTGACTCCGTTTTCCCACTCACATACCATTGTTACCCATTGGGGCAAAGGAATTAAACTCTTTCTTTTCTAATGGGAAGATGTGACAGATGTGAGATCTTGAAAGCATGGAAAACTTTAAAGACTATTATATTGAGATGTACCAGACTCTATGGGCCCACAGAATATTCATAGACCTTTGTACAAATAATAGTTATACTTATTTTTGTGTTCCTGTCTCACTGGGTGGGTTTCCTGTGGAATCTGGAAGCAATCGGGGTGATTAATGCGAAGCCCCAATGCCAGTTATGCAGCTATCCAGCCTTTGAAACTTTACCCCTTTGAGGAAAGGGGCATTGACTGGTTTCATCTGTTTCAGGAGGTCTGGGCAACAAAGGTTCCAAATTGTAGACAGTGTCAGCTCAAAGTGACCCCAGGTTGTCCTTTACTTGACCCACAAACTGACGTGTCACAAACTGATGTGACACCTTAGCTAAGAGGGCAAAATGCTGCTGGAAGGAGATGAAAGACTGGAAACAAACCCAGGTCTCCATGTGGAAGATGGGTGATACCTGGTAAGCTTAGTATGTTTGTAGACTGTTTATTGTTTCATTATATGCTTTCTCTGTAATGCTTTTGTCCTAAAGTAAATGTACAATGCTTTGTGGGATCTGCCTGCTCTCTGGTATATGCTGACATAGCCTCTGGGAGAGAATAGAATAGCAGATGCTGGGCTAAAGTTAGACATGCTGAAATATTCACAGTGAATTGCAAGAGGACTGTGACCCTAAAACTGTGTTCTGGAGGGAAAGTAAAACAGGTGCTCGCCCATAGAGAGGTCACGTCTATAGGGCTGAGACCTAAAAGGGTGCTCTTGAGGGGACCATGGAGAGTGTAAAATTAACCCTGGACCAGATATGCATGAAGAAAATAGTTAGAAAAGGCTATTTATAGGGCAGAGCTTCACAAAACCTCTCAAATAGAGAAAAAGCAGGGAAGCTTTGACAAAATGGGATAATTCGTTCTGTATACTGTATGTGTAGTGGAAGAATAAACCGGTGAGTTGAACACAGTACAGTATTTTACTCGAGGGCTGTTCTTTTCCAATAGAAAGCCATCTAAGAATAACACAAATTAGAGTTAACACTTCAAAACAGAACATTTGAATAAGCATCACTTGTCTTGATGTATTATCTTAAACCACTGGCTGAGGGTTGGATTACGTCATTCTAAGTGCAAGTTACACATCCTAATTCTGAGACGCAGCTTAATCTTTACTTGTCACATATTACATCTTTAAGGACCAATTGAGCTCTTACACTTGAAACTCTTCACAAGTTATTCATGGTGTCAGGTTTGATGTGTTCTGACAGATGGGATGTAGCCAAGCCTTTGACAGATTTTCAAAAACAAAACAGAAAAATGAAATTAAGCTCTTTTTCAGGGATACATAAGTGACACAGTCATGAATACAGTGGGCTCTGGAGGAGAATTGCCCTATCTGTCCTTATATAAGTCATGATTAGATCTAGCTGAGTGACAGTTATAGCTAGTTTATTCAAAATGAATTAACAAAGTGCTCATAGAGATGTGTTAGTGCCCCTTTAAGATGGAATAAAGCAAGGAGGCCTGATGAACAAAAGCATTACAATTTTAATAATAACCCCAAATTATGAAGTTGAGTTCTGGGTCAGAACAGGATCATTATTAGATCTGATTTTTCTAGTTCAGGGTGTCTAGCATTCATGTAACAGTCAAGAACATGATACTGATTATAAACAGACCAATTAATTCCAGATGAGTGCCCATATGAACTTCAAACTGTACCGTACATGTATTGTCCATGCTGCATACTTTACCAAAAACAAAACAAAAAAAAAAAATTAAACATATTTTACAGAATTTTAAAAAGGCATAGTGGTGCTATTTTTCATATCCCCCTGCTTGTATAGACAGGATGCCTAAAAGTATAAATGTAAGAAATCTTTTTAATACAGCAGTTTAGTCAATCATAGTCCAAAATGTAAAATCCTATCTTCCTCAACTGACCAGTGCTAGAAATAAGTCCAGAATGCTATTGGAGAGAGAGGACCTTCCAGCTCTTAAGTGGTAGACAGAGCCAATTTCTGTCCCTGAAGGTTAGGATCCCAAATCTGCATCAGGATCTACAAGTGTGCCCACTGTGCCCTTGAAGAATCCATTGACTTCAATAGGACACCACAACGGTATAGGTGTCAGTGCTAGCAATTCCTCATACAGGACTAATACCTAAAAGTGAAATTGATTTAGGATTGGATATTGCCTACCCTCCATAGTGCATTTTTGGGGAAATAATTTCATATTTGAGGGGAAGGAGTGTAACATTTTGGCAGATATTTCTCTTTTTAAAATAGAAGCTCTGGGAAAACTTCTCAGGGATTTGAAATGTTAGAAGTAGTTTTGGCAGTGATAGATTAGTGTTCAGACAGCAAGTGAGGCAGACTAAGGCACGGGATACACTATAGAACCGTATGATAACATAGATTTCAGCACCATATATGTGCTTTAAAGTAGATTGGGAACTTTTATTCATCCTGTCTCATAATACAAGAACAGAGAGACATTCAATTAAATTTAATGGTAGCAAATTAAAAAACGAATAGAAGTATTTTTTTCATATAACTGCACAATCAGCCTGTGGAACGCATTGCCACAGATATAACTGAAACCAAGCGTTTAACAGCATTCAAAAAAAGGATTTTACATTTATACAAACCCAACAAGCGTTTTCAGCACATAAGCCTACTTCTAAGTATTAGGGGCTAGGAGGAACCTCTCCCTGTAGGCAAGTTATCCCATAGTTGCCTGCAACTTCTTCTGAAGTATCTGGTAGCTTTTGGAGCTAGAATCCTGCTGGTTTGATCCATTATAACCATTCCTGTGTGTCAGTAAGTATTTCATTGTAACTTACCAGGAATAAATGCACATTCTTTCGTTCCCTTATTTTTTATGACCCATTTATCAATTTCTCCCACACATAATGCTACTGCCCAGTCAATTGTGCCACTGTCCCTCTTACTACTCTCTTTGGCCAACAAAAGGAGACTTACGTTACAGTTTTACCATAAGTAGAGTCCTATAAAGTTGAAGTCTTTGTTGATAACACTCCATTTGTCAACACTTTGGTCCTCAATCTGTATGGGCAGATTCTCTCCATTTTTATCATTGTTTTGTCTAGTATGTACAAGCCTCTGGCAACTTTTGTCCTTTGAAATAGCTGTTCTTCTCACTCAGAAATGGGGTCTTTTTATTATTTTTATTGTATTTTACTGTCTTATTTTTGCTTTTTTACTGCATGTAACATTGACCTTCTGATGTCTTGCATGTCCCTTAAAGGTTTTGTCACCGGATATAGCAGCAGCTGTGCTGTGCTGGGAAGCTGTTGGAATATGTATATGTAACGTTTCAGCCTTTTCTGAATATCAAAGTAGTAATCTTGAGAAAAATCAACCTGGTTAATAATAGTATTAGTACTTAGCTGATATTTTAGTGATTATTAATTTATTCATCTGATTAGGGTAGCACTCAAAAGCACTACAAAGATTATCCTGGGCTCTATAGAAATGTATGCAAGGCCTAGGAAGGTAATTCCCCTCTCCCCTCCTCCCCAGTGTTTCCTGTGACTATGTCCCCGTTCTGTCCTCACCAAGGATGTCCAAAGCTGGACATGGGACACTGGTGGGGTGGGCCACGCCTCTGAGATTGCAGAAACAAAATGTTTCTCTCTTACATTTTTTACTGGTTAACTCTTGCTCACATCCTCAGGGTCTATCTGATCACCATATGTGGGGTTGGGAAGGAATTTTCCTGCAGGACAGATTGGCAGGGACCTTGGGGAGTTTTTGCCCTCCTCTGCAGCATGGGGCCTGGGTCACTTGCTAAGATTACCTGGCTCTGTGTCACTTAAACAGTTCCCTACCATTGCTGGGGCCCCAAGCACTGGTATACCTCAGTTCCTCCTGTTCTCTGCCTGTGGCACATAATACTCCTGAGGGCTGTAATACTTTGATCTGATTATGGCTGTTGGCTTGTGTGGAGTGGCTGGGAGGTATTAATTGCCTGTCCTGTTCAAGAGGTCAGACTAAAATGATATGGTGGTCCCTTCTGGCCTTTAATGCTGACATACGAACAGATACAACCCCTTCCCCAAAGATCTTACGATCTCATATATTCCATATGTATCACCTATATGTTTCTTAACTAGCTTTGAAAAATGTTGGCTTTGAATTAATAAAGTTATGACTATTTGAGAATATCATTTGGAGCATGCAGAGTGGAAAAATAGCAAAGTATACATGTCTGTCTACGCTTCATGCACAGTGCAGATGTGTGTACCAATGTTGTTTTATTAACATATTTTTCCATGCTTCAGGGGAATGAGCTGGCCTTTGGGGACTGGATTTGTTTATATTTATTTATTTTTAAAATTTAATCTTCCCTCTTTTTTGTTTTCTCTCTTCAATCTTTTAGGAAATAGCAGGGAAATTTAAATTCACAAGCTAATACGAATGCAATGAGAAGCCTGAAAAAAGTCAGGAAACGCCAAAAGTTAAGTTTTCTGTTACTATGCTAATGTGATATGTTACAATTGCTAATCCTTTTTTGCTTGCTCACTGACATTTTTTATTTAATTCATACCATTTTAAAGGGGAGTGGGGGGGGCATGCAGGTTGGTCTTTCCAGCATGAGGGAGTCCCCAGCAAGCATTCCCCCATGGGATCTCCCTTTTCAACTGCATCAAATGCAAACAACATGTCTTCGCTTTTAAAGCATCTCTCTTCCGTTGGTATGTTCTCAAATGCAGTCAAGCAGCCCATATACACCTGTGATCTAACAACAATTCCAGCCTTTACTGTCCTTTAGTCACATTTTCCCATAAGCACCTTTGCACTTTCTCCCATGCCTCTGGGTATGCAAGCTGAGTCAAAAATCTGCAGGTCCACTACATTATCCCCCTTCACATTTCTCCATTAAAACCCATGTCTGTTGTGATGCCTGCAAAATACTCAACAATGGATAGGCAGTTGTGACTGCTGCTTCTAACAACACTCTATGCTCCTCACAATTGGCTCACTTTTATTTTGTTAATTTGTTGTATCCACCAGTTCTCCTTCACCTTTCTGTATGCCCATAGGGGCCAAAACTGTCTTATATTTTTGTGTGTACAGTTCTTACCACATTCCCTCATTGGGAACTGTAGATGCTAATTGTGATGCTGTGTGGGATTTGAGGGGATTCCATTTAGGATATTATGAATACCAATATTGTAAAAGTGCAATGAGTTATGCCAGATGTGCTGTGTAAGTTATCTGCAAAAATGTTATAATTTGCCAGGTATGATAATTTTGTGTATGTGTTTGTATTACCTTTGTATAGTAGGTTATATGTATGGTATGTCTGTAGTTCCAAACTTGTACTGTGCATCTGGGTGACACTCCCAGACAGATTGACATCAGCACTGCCTAGCCTGATGGACGGCCCATCAAGGGACATCAGCTATACAATTGACCCAAGGGAGGGATACACCTTATGACTCAGCATGGCATGCAGGGACGTGCCTATGGACAGAACTCTAAAGCTTCCAGGCCATGTGTTTGGAACAAAGGAAATCAAGCTGCATGGTAAAAGACTATAAAAGGAAGCTGCATTTTCTCTATTTTGTCTTCAGTCTGGCTTCTTGTCTTCATTCCTGCTTCTTACCTCTGGAGTAACCTTTCTACAAACGAAGCTCTGAAAAAAGGACTGAATGACCCATCCAAGCTGTGGATGTGTTCCAGAGGGATTTTCAAGCCAGCAAACTCACCAATACTGCTAGGAACCTGATGGACTTTGAAGTCTTTGTATGTATGTGACTGTTTTACCATTTAACATCTCTCTTCTTGTTATTTCCTTTTTTTTACAATAAACCTTTAATTTTAGACACTAAAGGATTGACTGGCAGCGTGGTATTTTGGGTAAGATCCAATCCTATACTGACCTCGTAACGTGGCTGACCCTTGGGTCAGAAGAACATTTGAGCAGAGTTTTTTAAATAACTTCTCACTGTATTGGATCTAGGTGCTGATTGGGACCCAGAGATCTGGAATGTAATAAAGGGGACTGTGTGATTTCTTTTTTGCTTCTTGATAACCAGAAGCACAGTTTGTGACTGGTTGGGGAGTTTAACCTAAGTGTGACCTACCAGTCTTGGGAGTTTCATTTGTGCATGCCCTAAATATTGTTTGCATTTGGGTATTATACTTCATTGGTGAGAACAAAGATCTTCTATAATATATCCAGTAAGTATAAAGTTTAAAAAAGTCCTTTGAGAGATCTGTAAATTTTCCTTGTTATCTAGCAGCACACTCACACAATATACATTTGTGTTACTGACAGCAGAAGTTGGCAATTATGCAAGCAGATAAGTTATTCCAGACATAACTAATGAGACACTTCCAGAAATCAGAAAGATCCATTAAAGAAGAAAATCTACAAAGCCTCTAATAGAATAGAATTGGATTATTATCAAATTTGGCAAGGGTCTATAGCAGGGGTGGCCAAACTTTCTGACCCTCTGAGCCACATACGATAATGTTCATAACCTCGAGAGCTGGGCACGCCTGCTGGAGCTCAGGCTTTAGCCCTGCGGGGCTGCCTGGCAGGGTGCAGGGCTGCCCTATGGGGTTGAAGCCCCAAGCACCACTACCCTGCTGAAGGGTAGAAGCCCTAAGCTCCCACCCCTCGCTGCAATTCTGGTAGACAGAGAATGGGGGGCATGGTGGGCTCTGTAAAAGAGCCACATGTGACTCGCAAGCTGCAGTTTGGCCACCCCTAGTCTATTGTGATAGTTTGGTGAAGGATGCAATAGAGAGAGATGAATATCCTTAATCAACAGTTTGCAGTCATTACATGAAATAAAAACAATCCCAGCTCTGATTCAGAAAATGCTGTAAGTGCTGTTCTGATGCAACATCGATTAAAACAGGTATAGTATATCAATAATCAAATGACTTATGAGACAATACTTCGGGTGCCTCTAGAAAATGGTATGTAACTAACAATAACTAACAAGCAAGAGAGATTCCTGTGGCACCTTTAAGACTAACAGATGTATTGGCGCATAATCTTTCATGGGTGAATACCCACTTCGTCAGACCCATGCATCTGACGAAGTGGGTATTCACTCACGAAAGATTATGCGCCAATACATCTGTTAGTCTTAAAGGTGCCACAGGACTCTGTTGCTTTTTACAGATCCAGACTAACATGGCTACCCCTCTGATACTTAATAACTAACAAATAATTACTTACAATTGCTTCTAAGGGAGAGAATTCTTGAAAAGTATTAAAAAGGCAGAGGCAGATCTAGATATCAACTACTCCTATGTAATTGAGATACAATCTGCCCAGATGGGAAAATGGCAGACATTAGTCATGTAGAAATGTATAGATGTTTACTAATCTAGCAGATAATGACTGGTGGCTTTTAAGAGAAAGTAGCAGAAATAAATACTCTTCAGCAATTTACAAGTAGTCTAAATTCTCAGATGGCTGGCTGATCCTAGAGAGCAGAAACAAAACCAGTTACCTTTAAAATTGCTATCTTAACTTCAGAAGAAAATTGTTACTAGGATTCAGTACTTCTAAATATATTTACATGACAACTATATAAAAATATTCTACAGCAAAACACTAATCCAAATACCAGCTTTTGCAACCAGAGATGCACTTGGGGCAGCGGGAGGAGCAGCAAAGATGTAGCGCCTAAGTACTCACTCCAAGACATTCTACGTACAACAGCTGATTCAGACAGATTGCGTTAGTGGATCAGAGGCAAGCGTGCTCAGAAATGGCATGTGCGTCTCTAGAATGTGCTGCATTCTTTTCCCAATATCTACCTCTGATTATCAGATTATAGGGTTTTGATCCTACCCAAAAGCCATCTAGGGAAGAGTGCTGTCAGGAATGTTCATTGCCCAAATAGCCAAGTGTTTCAGGAAACATTGGTCCTGTCTTTTCTGTATTCTGCATTCTAGATACAATGGAGGGTGAAAGTGGGCTCTTGGCACCCTATTCTCCAGCCCACTGTACTTGTATGTGGCCTGTCACAATTTAACCCTAAAGCTTAACATTGTATTTTGGGACATTTCTGATGAATATAGTAGTGTTTGCGGGTTTTGCTTTTTAAACAAAAGAATACTGTACTAGTGTATATAGGCAAAGATAGCAATAATGATACATTTCTTTCATAGTTCTGGCTGATATGCGAAGGAAAGGCTGGCATGTTTTCAAAGAGGAATTATGCTGAGCAGGTTGAACTAACTCTTGTCAAATAATCTAAAGAACCTGAGATAGTTGCTGTTGAAGATCCAGCCCAATATCCAGCATGAAACTGCAATGTCTTTCTTAATGTAGAGCTTGTATTTTTTAGATCTTCAGACCCAAATAATATGAGAGCTCTTTAGCTCATGTCCTTGACTCTAGAAAAAAACATCTGCAGCTTCACATGCACTGAGGCTCATATGTGCCAGAGGATGGCTTATTTCTAAGTCAGATAAACAAAACAAAGTCCTCTCTGTTTTAGAGGCAATGTATATTACTGGCAGACCATTCTGTAAGTCAAAATAGAAGGTTAACCCTGGGCTACCCAACCAAAAACGGGGAAAAAAATTGAACTCTGTTCTTTCCCCAAAATAACAATGAGCTATTGGTCTCTGTTAGTACAGAGAACACTAAGGAGATCTCCACTCAGTCTCATCTGACTCTTCAGACAACAGGATCACAGAATAGATTCATAGAAGTCCAGTCTTTTTATCTCCTCAGCCCTCTTGACCAGTCATGCATTTCTTCTGCTACCTCAGGTCCTTTTTTCACTGTGAGCCTCATGTGACTTGAATTCAAGCCCATTCAAAGTAAATTACTGGCATTGAAAGATAGTATATAAGTTCCAGCAGTCTGCACATCGACGCTGAACAACAAGGTAACAAGCTGACTCAGTCTTGGGTACCCAAGAACTGTCACAAGTACCATCATAGTCCTGAAGATAAAGAATGCCAACTGAGATCTGGTATGCTAAAAAATGAAAAACACTCAAATATAGGTGTAAGGTATGAATGTTTGAAAGAAAAGACAGTTTCCTTCAGTATTCTTGCTTTTTTTTTTTTTTGGCTTCGGCTTTGAGAGCACATTGTAAATTAAATGTTTATTGAGTGGCTTTATTTTGCAATAATTTCAATATAATTAATTATTACATTAGAGATACTTGTTAAAAGTTTATTCATCTTAGCAGGTGAATAAAATATACCAGCTATTAAAGCAGGAGACAAGTTTCTAAATTAGCTGATGGCCTTCAGTAAAATCAATACCATTGGATATTTCTGTTTTAATGCCACATTAAAGAATTGAGATCTCATGTTGTTCAGTATTTTCTAAGAATGGCTTGATTGAATTATTGATTTATCATTTGATCAGTTTAATGGATTGAAGAATCCTTAAACTGGTTAAGAGTTTTGGAAGATTCCTTACCCCTCTCCCATTGATTCTAATCAGTTTTGGGTCAGGCCCTAAAAGAAGATGGTAAAAGAAGGTGGGGCATATTTTAAAGTATTTAAACTAAATGTGAAGTCCTGAATGTTATTTTAGATACAGATATAATGTATGTCCTACCTCTTTTTCTATGATTAGATAGTGAGGGGAAGATTTTCACTGCACTCTGGCACAGTAAAGAGGCCTTTGTGTCAATAGAAATCTGTCCATCACTGTTCTATACAAGGAGGAATGGGGGAAAAGCAATAAAAGGCTTTTATTGAAGTGTAAGATAAAGAGTGCAAATCAAAGGACAGAGAGAGGACTTTATCAATCGTTTCTCGACTGACAGACGTTTCTACAAACTCGGTAAAGCTCAGAAAAAATATATTAGAGGCAGGAAACAAGCTGGACTTAATCAGGGTGAATAGCAAACCTAAACTTTTTCATCAGATTCCTAGTGACCTGAATATTTCTTCTGTGCTGGAAAAATAATGTGAAGATAGTTGATTTTGGAGGGAATCTATGCCTAGGGCAACACATACAGCTCAAAAACATACAGGTGCTTTCAACAATTTAGGGCAAAATTGTCTCATGTGTAATGCTCTTTATTCTCCCTTGTACAGGTACTTGCCTTGCAGGTAACAGCACAGCAAGAAGAGCATCATGAACTTGCAGTTATTCTCCCTTTCATGCAGCTACACAGGCAGAATGAGGAGTGGGCAAAGCCTCTTTTCCGTCACCACCACCATGCCCTAATGCATTAGCCAGCACAGCTGAGCACGCAGAGCAAGGGAAAATATTTGGGTTCAGTAATGGACTGGCACAGATTATGTCCCTCCTGGAGAAAATAGAGAACCAGGGACTGAATAGTCACAATTCAGGATGGTCCCTTATTTGGGACTTGTGGCAAATCTATAAGGTTAGTAAATATTAACCTTTTTAGTCCTCTTTTATTTTTTGTAAATTAAATATATTTACATATTAACTAATGCCCCAGAATCGCTGATATTAGCAAAAAGTTTTATTTTTTTAATTCTAGGGCCCAGAATGTTGACTCTTAACCTGTGAATGACCTGGGTACTCAGGATTTTTTTTTAATGTAATTGAGATTTGTCCACACCTATGTGTTTCCATGAAAAAATTTCGTTTTGATGAACTGGCATTTTCCAATTAAAATTTTTCAATTGAAAAATTCTCAACCTGCTCTAAGCTCAAACCTTAACTCAAAGGAAGATGAGGGTACTTACCACCTTAGAGGATCAGGCTCTTAATCATTTTAGACTCATGCGGAAAAAATCATGGTTTCCCCAGCCCCCAATACTAATGCACAGAGAAGCCAAACAACTTGGCAGCATTCTGTATAAGTGTGCTGAAATGTTGATGTTTCAAACCCGCTATCTTTTTGTTCATGTTTCCTATAGCAGCAAATATAGATGGTCTCATTTTGCTCTCACTTACATCTCTGTAAATCCAGTGGCTTCAATGTAGTTATGTTTGTTTTCTACAGACATAAATGAGATTAGAAGGTGGCCCACAGAGAGCGTGTCTTGAGTTCTATTGTAAGTACTATCACTTAGAGTAAAGCTGTGAATACTTCTTTTCCTTTACATTTGCCTCACATAGTTGACACACCTTCAAAAATTGATTTGCTCCACAACTGTCCAGTTCTTCACAGTAGAACTAAAATTTCTTGCTTTTGGGGGGAATGTCTTTCTGTAATCCTCAATCATTGTATGAATTAAATCCCAAATACACTGTAAATTTAATAGTGAAAATAAAATAAAAAAGTTTTCATGCTGTAATTAGTATTTTGTATGAAACACTGAACCGTAGCTACTGAGTAACATGATGCTTTTAAAGCTTTAGCTACAGGTTAGTCACTAATAGATGTATAATCAGACATTTAGAAAAAAAAAGTGGGTTTATTATTATTTTTAAGCTAACATAGTTGCATTTTGTGCAGATGACTTACAAAAGTCAAATCTTTAAACCTCCTCTTCTTCATGAAACCAATCCATATAGTTACACCAAGACACTGACAGAATTATGAATGCCACGTAATTGCTGTAAAGTGGGATAATTATTTCAAGAAAGACTGTTCTCTCTCAGTATTGATTCCCATCAAATTTGTCAGTAGATGTTAAACTTTAATTAAAGAGTGATCTTTGTCAGTCACTCTGTTTCCCAGATTTAAATTAGAGACTATATTATCATCTTCAATTAAGTTTACCTTATTCACTGTCAGGGATGTCTTTGGAAGAAATAAACTCGCTCCTCCAGTATTCCCTTTCTGGGAGTTCTGAGGTGGTGACAGTACCACTGAGACCTCTTATCAATGTCAGCATGAGTAGGGCAGAGCCTTTGGGATCATTGGTTCCTTAATCATTTTCAAGAATTTGCTTACACAAAGGTTGCAAATGTTTACCTCCCATTCCCACCTCTCCCGCCCCACATTCCATCAACAGGCCCAGCTTCGACTGCCAAACAAGTAAAACCTTTAATATCAATATCATGTTTAATGCTCTTGAACTGTCATAGACCAGCATTGACAAAACATTAGGAATAACTTGATGTAAGGTTGTAACGAGGTAGGGGCTTGGGCCCAGATCCTCAAAACTCCTGAGTTCTGCCCCTTTTAGGATTTGAGCCCTAACTCCATTTAATATCAGGAGCCTAAATAACTTTGAGAATTTCTGCCTTGGAGACTTTGAGATGAAAGTTAGTGTAAGATATAGAGTTTTAAAGCATAATAGAATGTTTTTGACCTTAGTCATTCAAGTTCCTTATCTTTCATTTACCATTTAAGAGCTTGTGACACCTCTTCTTACTAGATATTGGGAGGTTTCATAGTATTTACATTTTGCCAAATGTCAAGTAAGATTGCACAAGTCCTTGAATACCTGTGCAATGCAGTGCATCAATAGAGAAGATTAATTCAAATCTACTTCATCCTTTAGAACAAACAAACACACAACTATGATCAAACTAACATAACTTTTAACTTCCCACAGCAAAGGGATATGCACAGCAGCCTAGATAAAATAAGAAGTGACCCGAACCTTCAAGAACAACAGGAAGTTAAACCAAAAATAAACCATTTTTAGTTTAAAAAAGCCAATATTCTTTTAGCTTCTTTCATGACTAGAAGCAAAAAATACCAGAGTATCATGAACTCTTCTAACTGCATAACAGTCAGAACAGAAAACTGGGAAGTTATTATAAACTATATGAGATGCTGTTCTTGTAAGATTTATAGATTGATCTGTTAAACATTATGGTTCTAACAGCCTTTCTTAAGTTGTGCAGAAGGAAATGCAGTATTGAACTGAGTTAACTTTCTAATTCTTCAGAAGTTCACTTCTTATTGCTATAAGGATAGGAAGACAAAATTATATTTTGGTTTACAATATTGTGTGGAGGTGCTGTGAGGTATGGTGATTACATCTGTGTATGAACCATGGGTGTTCATTCACTGATATTACCTCTTGTGGGAACTTGGAGTGTTTAGCCCCTCTTCTGGTCAGGCACTATTACACTAAGCCTAATAGGTATGGACACAATTAGAGCTTGTTGTTGAAGCAAATGAGGAGTTTGCATAAGGAGTAAAGCTCAGCACAGTACAGATGGCTCGTGTAAGGCTCTCTGCACCACTTGAACCCTGAATAGGGGCAGGGCTGAGATTCCATTTGCGGTATGTGCAGCCATGCAGAGGTGCCCCTGCATTTCCCATATCCCAGTGGGAAGGCCTTGGTACTAACTTTACATGGAAAGGCTTCTTGGAGTCAGACTAGGAATGGCCCTTGCACAGGCCAGGTGACGGGCCCATTGATCTGTGTTTACATGGAGTAACCAGGGCAGAGGGACTGCAACCACTATTCAAGCCCATAGGCTGGAGCAGCAGCTTTTTGTGGGGTGGAGGGGTATGCATGACAGCTTTGGGGAGCGGGGGGGGGGGGGGGTGGGGGGCACTTCACTTTCCCAATCACACTGCACTCAGCTAGTATAGAGGTCAGTTATTCTGCCTTTGTGTGGGTGGAGTGAACACCTGTAGTGGCTGCTGGACTGGGTCATTCGTCACTTGGGAATTGATCCAGCTCCCACTGAACTCAAAGGAAATATTCCCATTGACTTCGATGAAAGCTGGATTGAACCCACTGATGTCATTGGAAGTTGTATCCTATTGTAAAGGTAGAATTAGTCATTTATTGAAACCACTTAATACCATATACAGTCTTGTACAGTGATTACAATACTATAAGAACAAGGGGATTCTTATATCATACAAATCTTAACAGATGTGCATTTATTGTTTTTATAACCTGTGCATACTAAAAAGCTTTAAGTCCTATATAGCTGCAGCAAATCATGAAATAATTCATGCAATACTGCTGTTTCTTTTTCAGCTCCTCCTTTTTCTTAACACTTCCATATCTTGAGCTATGATGTAAAACTTCTGTTGAATTCCCTTTTTTTTCCACCATAGAACAGAGTGAAGAGAACTAAGCCAAGGAGATAGTTAATATTCTGAATTTAAACAACATTTGATTAGGTGATAGCAGTGCTAATTAGCCAGTGGAATGTGAATAGTGCTGGGTAATCAAAAGTGAGTTTGCTTCAGTGAGATGTGATGTCATGGGAAAATGGGCAGGGGCCACAGGCGTTTTGGATGACAGGGAGTTTGGGAAAATTGGGGTGTTCTCTATTTAGATACATATATGACCCTCATCTTATAAAAAACAGAATAAAACCAACACTAGAGTCCCTCTACAAGAAATAGCAAAAGACTAGCATCATATGTTAAACTATTTTTATTTCTACAGATGATGACAACATAATGCAGATTTCTCCTGAGGTAACTTGAAATCAAACATAATATATAACATCTTTAAACATTATTTTTATGAAAAGCAACAGAGGGTCCTGTGGCACCTTTGAGACTAACAGAAGTATTGGGAGCATAAGCTTTCATGGGTAAGAACCTCACTTCCTTGCATCTGAAGAAGTGAGGTTCTTACCCACGAAAGCTTATGCTCCTAATACTTCTGTTAGTCTCAAAGGTGCCACAGGACCCTCTGTTGCTTTTTACAGATTCAGACTAACACAGCTACCCCTCTGATACTTGATTATTTTTATGCTTCATGTTATTTTTTTTCCTCTTCCCCTTGACTTAAGGTGTGCATTGCAGATGAATTCCTGTGTACCAATGGGATTTGCTCTGTGGTTTTCAGCCTTTGAACTTTGGTTTGTGGAAAATAGAGTAAAATTTAATTAGGAGGTAAATTATACAATTAAATAAAAAGCAGCACCTGAGCAAACATTTTATATGAAAATCCATAAGAAATGCTGCTTAAGTTTTTTTACAAGTAAATAGCACCAAATGTGTTATCTAATGAGGGGGGTTCCACAGCAGCAACTCATTTACTGCCATTGAGGCTGTATTTGCATTTCAGTGAATCCCTTCTTTCTTATGTGTTTAAAAATACAGTCCCAGTTATGATGAAGTGATGGAACAAGTTTACCCATTTAGAAATACTGAAATCCAGATAGTATGCATTTCTAAACAGCATCCACAATTAATTGTATTTATAATCCAGTTACCATTTTCTGAATCTGAATTTATCATAATATGTCAAGACACAATGGATTTCATGGTAAACCAAAGTCTAATAACATAAATCTGGTAAAAGTAAGTGTATGTTGGAAATACAGTATTTTAAATATTGCCACAAAGTTTGAATAACATGAAGTCACACTGGCCACTCCAGGTTCTCCAGTGCACAACTGCCTCTGCCTCAATCTCTTGTGATAGAGACCTAGAAACCAGACGTTAATAGGCCACTTCCACCTTAATTGAATTGGTCTCATTAGCACTGACCCCCCCCCCCCACTTGGTAAGCCAACTCCCATCTTTCCATGTGCAGTAATATATATACCGCTTACTGTATTTTTCATCCCATGCATCTGATGAAGTGGGTTTTAGTCCATGAAAGCTTATGCCCAAATAAATGTGTTAGTCTCTAAGGTGCCACAAGGACTCCTTGTTTTCATTTTCTCTGTGATTTGCCAGAGGTAACATATCTGTGTGCAAATTCAGTTTTTGACTGTTTTCTCTTGGAAGTTTTAAAGATTGACATTGCCACAGCCTGAGACGATGGGAGGGAGCTATGAAATTCGGAAGAAAAGGTATGCAACATTTAGGAAGCTACTAGTGTGATCTAACGCTTGCCTGATTCTTCTTTATCATACTTTTTTTCCAATATGTAATTTTGTTACTGTCTTTGTTTCATGATGTCCTGCCTGCAGCAACCCCTCATTCATGTTTCACTTCTGTGTCCACCTATTAAGCATCATTACATTAATGCCAGGGTTTTGCCTCAATTTCAGTTACAATATCTGTTACATATGAGCAGTTATAGTCATCAATACAACAGCTTCCTTGCTGCTGATTGCCATTTTGCATTCTGTTGCTATGATTAGAATAATAATTTATACCTGTACAATCCCTTTCATACAAGAATCTTGGACAATTAACTGTCTCACAACACCTCTTTCAAGGCAGGTTAAAATACTATTTTATTCACCTTAGAGACAGGGTAGACAAAGAGAGTTTGAGTAGCGTGGTAAAGGTTAGATGGAAAGGCAGTGGCAGTGACAGATACAGTTGTGAGGAATACCTTGGTTGCAAGCCTTTCCTGCTCTAATCACTAGACTCATTCTTTCCTGACTACATGCTCTAACTTCTCCTCTTCTGCAGCCAGGTATTTTTACCTTCACTATCACTGTTTCCATCCTGTCTACTACTTGTGTTAATCTTCCCGGGTTCCTTCATATGAATCTACAGACAACTTTGGTTGTCCTTTAGGCCCTGATTATGCAAACTGGTCTGCAGGGGGTAAGCCCATTGAGTTCACTGGGACCCCTCATGGGGTCTACAGAGGTACAAGAGCTTGCAGGATTGTCATGGCACTTAAGATGTCTGTACAGGTACAACATAGATGAGGCCAGTAGCCAAGAACAATGGCATTAAAATGGTTGTAATTTAGAGGGGGTACCCAGGCAGAGGAAAACTGCCTTGCTATAGAAGATTGTGGATAAAGAACAGAAAAAGCAATTTGTTCCTTTACCTTCACACCTATGCCAGGCTCAGGTAGGAATTGGGGATCACTGAGAATTTGGCCTTGTTTACACTGGAAAGGGGTAACGTTTTACCTGTAGTCAGTACCAGTGGTAGTCCACTGGGAGCCCTAAGCAGGAATATTTTGTTCCCCTCCCCCTCACACAACACATACTAATAATTAATAAGTGGCCTCTTGAGCTGCTTGGGGCCTGAAGCAATTACTTAGTGTCCTTATGTCTAGTGCTGGCTCTGCCTATACTGGTACAGTTAAAGTGGTACAGACCCCCCAAGCATGGCAGCAGTTATATTGGTATAGAAGTGTTTTATACTAGTACAGGGGTCGGCAACGTTCGGCACGCGGCTCGCCAGGGTAAGCACCCTGTTTTATTTACCTGCTGACGCAGCAGGTTTGGCCGATCGTGGCCCCCACTGGCCGCGGTTCGCCGTCCCGGGCCAATGGGGGCAGCGAGAAGCCACGGCCAGCACATCGCTCACCCGCGCCGCTTCTCACCGCCCCCATTGGCCTGGGATGGCGAACCGCGGCCAGTGGGGGCCGCGATCGGCCGAACCTGCCGCGTCAGCAGGTAAATAAAACAGGGTGCTTACCCTGGCAAGCCGCGATCGGCCGAACCTGCCACGTCAGCAGGTAAATAAAACTGGCCCGGCCCGCCAGGGTGCCTACCCTGGCAAGCCGCATGCCGAACATTGCTGACCCCTGTACTAGTATATCATTATCATACAGGAAGGGGAGTAAGGTATGCTGTATAAGCCCCCTTTATACTAATATAGCTATGTGCATAATAGGATTTTTACAGATATGACTATTTTCATTTAAAAAAAAAAATCACACCCCTAATCAAAATTGTTATACTGGTAACATATCAAGGCCTTTAGTTGAAGGTTGGTTGACAGAGAGTGTGGGAACCTAAACATTTTTTCCTTAAAAATTCAAATTAATCTAAGGGCTTTTCTACGTGGCAATTTAGTGTGCAGCAAGGTGGGGTGTGAATCTATGGTACACCAGCATGTCATGTACTAAGTGGCAGTAGGGACCCTGCTACTGCACACTAACAGTTATGTAATGCAATGGTTCTCAAAGCCAGTCTGCCACTTGTTCAGGGAAAGCCCCTGGAAGGCTGGGCCAGTTTGTTTACCTGCAAAATCCACAGGTTCGACAGATCGTGGCTCCCACTGGCCGAGGTTCACCGCTCCAGGCCAATGGGGGCTGCGGGAAGCAGCTCAGGCCAAGGGATGCGCTGGCCGCCCTTCCCGCAGTCCCCATTGGCCTGGAGTGGTGAACCATGGCCAGTGGGAGCTTCGATCGGCCAAACCTGCGGACACGGCAGGTAAACAAACTGGCCCGGCCTGCTAGGGGCTTTCCCTGAACAAGTGGCGGACCGGCTTTGAGAACCACTGCTGTAGTGCACTTTGAGCTACTTTTAGTGTGCAGCAGCAGGGTCCTCATAACCACTTAGTGTATAGAATGCTAGAAAGCTATAGGTTTACACCCCAGCTTGCTGCACACTAAATCACCATATAGACAAGCCCTAAGCTTTAAAGGGTCTAATTCTCCACTACCTTGTACCTTGACTAGTCAATTACACCACCACATAACAAGTGATAAGGGGGTGTTACATGCAACAGAGTCTATGTCTACACTACCTATGTTACAGCGTGGCTGCGGAAGCGCTGTGATGTGGGCAGCGTAGACATGCTTTATCGCCGGAGGAGAGCTCTCCCAGCTATTAAAAAAAAAACAAAAAAACCCCCACCCTGAACGAGCAGTGTTCGCTTTATCGCCACTAAAACTTTTGTCTCTCGGAGGGTGTTTTTTCACACCCCTGAACGACAAAAGTTTTAGTGCTGAAAGTGGTAGTGTAGACACAGCCTAAATCAGAACAGGGCATTTACACTGGTGTTAATTACTAAACAAAGCCTGGCCTACACTTAACAATTTAGGACAACATTGCTTTGTCAATTGGGGAAAAATCCACACCCCTAGGTGATGTAGCTATGGTGACCTAACCTCCAGTGTAAACACCTGTAGAAAGAATGCTTTCTTTGACCTAGCTACCCTCACAAAGGGAGGGGTGTTAGTACAGCAATGGAAAAACCCCTTCCATCACTGTAAATTGCATCTACACTAAAGTTAGGGTATGTCTACACTTACAGAATTTTTGCACTGTACGTTTCACCGGTAATAGGGAACTGGTAAAATAAAGTGCTGGTTTGTGTACTCACTCAATTTCTCAGGCGTCAGAGAGTGCTTACACGACCAGCACTTCCATCGCCGATGAGAGCAGCACTGTAGGGCAACTTTACCACAGTGCAGCTCTCTCGATAGATCTTGCGGGAAGGCGGGGGGGGGGGAGGAGAGGTGAGCGGAAGGCATTCTGGGTCCCTTCTCAGTGCCCTGTGCTGCCCTGCTTCATGTCTCAGGAGCCCCATTACTTCCTGGTTTCTTCTGTGGCATTTTTTTAAAAAAACCCTGCTGTCTGGCTGCTTTCCCTGCCACATCAACAAACAAAGGGAAAGGGAGTTTTAAACTTTCCAGGGCTGACAGGGGGAGGGGCAGATGTCCATGCGTCAGAGCCGTGAAGATGCTGGCCAGAGTGGTCGCCTTTGGAACTGTGGAATATCCTTCGAAGGCCAAATGGTGTTTACACCGGTGGAACGTGTCTTCACTTTCACAGCAGCGCAAAAAGAACAGTAGTAAGAGCTGTATGCCTCTTGTGAAGGTGGTTTTCTTTTTATGGTGAAACTTCTGAGTTTCGCCACAAAAAGTCGTTAACAAGTGTAAATGCTCCAGCGGTTTTAACACAAAAAAGGGACTTTTTGCGCTTTAAATGGTAAGTGTAGACATATCCTTAGGTTGGTATAGCCACTGTAGTGTATACAAGCACAAAGTGGGGGCAATGAAGCATGAAGCCCATTGATACAGAATTGGTGTAATTAACATTATCATTCTGATTTTGCAGAGGTTTACACCCATTTTTCACTACATGTAACTAACTACACAAGGTGCAAAGGTAGTAGAGTCAGATTTGGAGTCATTTCATATATACATACAGGTCATTATTTAGACCAATCCAGATTTTATTTAAACCCCATTTGTCCACACATAATATTTACCTTTCCCTGTTTTATATTATTCCATTAAGTTACCAATGTAGTCATATCATTCCATAAAATATATCAAAATCTATATTTTACATGGCATTTTCTCTACCACTGGGATGACCAGAAATAGGGAAAATATTATATACCACTCAGTGACCAGATGTGTCAAATATCTTATAGGCTCATTCAGCTGAGAACTGAATCTCTTTAAAGATCTATTATTACTCATCTGGAGGTAAGCCATTCACAATCTTTGAGAAATTGTATTTTGTTTTTTAAATTTCAGATGTGAATTACTTGGATGAATTTTAGCAGATCTGTTGGTTGTTCATTAATATAGGGCTTGTCTATACTTACCGCGCTGGTTTGGCAGCAGGCAATCGAACTTCTGGGTTCGATTTATCGCGTCTTGTCTGGACGCGATAAATCGAACTCAGAAGTGCTCCCCGTCGACTCCGGTAATCCTGCTCGCCGCGAGGAGTACGCGGAGTCGACAGGGGAGCCTGCCTGCCGGGTGTGGACCGCGGTAAGTTCGAAGTAAGGTACGTCGACTTCAGCTACGTTATTCATGTAGCTGAAGTTGCGTACCTTACTTCGATTTGGGGGTTTAGTGTAGACCAAGCCATATAAAGCTGTTATTTTATATAGCTTTTCAAAATCATTATCAATTGACTCACAGATTTCAGTGGACTGTATAAAGGTAACATCCATAATTTCAGGTGCACACACTATTAAACACACTTGTGACCCTCATTTGGTCTTTTAATTTTTTTTAGTGTTGTCCTCCTGCTCTCCTCTCTCCCCAGTGAAAATACCTGAAGACCTTGCTTGCTTACAAAAATTAAATATTATTTCAACTGCCATGAAACACATACCATGATACTGGCTAAAATGTGTACATTTCCCAAGGGTCATTTCATGTCTAGTACCAGATAAATGCTACAAACAGTTGACTGCATAACCTAGTGAACAGAGAACTAGACAAAGATTAAACAGAACAGGATTCTGTTCCAACCTGACCTTAGGCAAGTCACATCTCCTTAGTGCTGTGACTTTTTCTTGGTGTGTATTTGTACAGTGCCTAATACAATGGTTGCTATCTTTGCCATCATATTCAGGATTGAACCAGGGACCACCAGAGCTAATACCTTGAACTAAAGCTCTTTACCTAGGGCTGTAATGGACTTATATGCTCTGCAAATCAGATACAGAGGGGGAACTGTAATACACACTCACCGGTGGGCTACAGCTAGCACCAAGAGGCCCCAACAGGAGTTCGGACCTCTGGGCACTACTGTGGTATAGGTATAAATGAGACATTCAGGTATGGTCCAAGACTCCAAATGTGTGTTTTCTAGCACACATTTTTCCCTACAGTTTGGGGGGCTGCAGTGTTCTGCCTCTAACCGGTGTGGTAGAAAATGAAGAGCAGGATGGGGAATGAGATGTAGCTTGATCCCACATTGTTAATTCACTGAATCAGCACCAAATTGTTCTGTTTCCATAACAGTGTCTGATGTAATTCGTTCCACAAACTACACAGTATCCCCCGAGTGATGAACACAATCAAAGCTCAAAGTATGAAGACTTTTCTTTTTGTATCATTAGTGAAGGCTCTATGTCTTTTCAGCAACAGCAGTAAATAATCAAGGAAGAATCTCACCATCTCATCTTGCAGTTCTCACAGTCCAATTTCTATCATATACTGAAAGGCAGACAAGCAAAACTGTAAATGATTTCTGTCCCTCAGCTACCTTGATTTGAAGAAAAATTGTAACGTCAAACTGAAATGAAGATGGTAGAGCTAATATGTCTCCGAGCCATTTTAAAGGAAACTCGCCCCTCCCTGCCACCCCCAGCTAGTACCATACAAGAGGCTCAGTAGTCCTACACATCAGATATTCCTTTCCTTACTTTGGATATATTATTTTTTTGAGGATTTTAGTTTCCGGACTCCAGCTAGCCACTGCATTACTAGAATCACCTGCTATAACCTCTAGTAAGACACCTTCCCATTTTTGGTTGTAAAGTGTGAGCCCAACATTTTTTAAACTTGCAATCTATAGCTCATGAACATAGGATGGGACTGGCAATCCCATCATAACATCTTGTTAATAAATTTAATAAAATGCATCTTAAAACCAATTATGTTTCCTGTTCCCACAAAACAAACAGGAAGTATTTCTTCACACAGCGCACAGTCAAACTGTGGAACTCTTTTTGTCAGAGGATGTTGTGAAGGCCAAGACTATAGGGTTCAAACAAGAGCTAGATAAGTTCATGGAGGATAGGTCCATCAATGACTATTAGCCAGGATGGGCAGGGATGCAAAACCTTGCTTTGCAGTATCTCTGTTTGCCAGAAGCTAGGAATGGGTGACAGATGATGGATCACTTGATGATTACCTGTTCTGTTTGTTCCCTCTGAAGCATCTGGAATGGTCACTGTCAGAAGACAGGATACTGGGCTAGATGGATCATTCATCTGATCCAGTATGGCTGTTCTTATGTTCTTCTATTAGGAGGCTGTTTCAGAACCTCACTTTGCTGATGGTTAGAAACCTTTTAATTTTCAGAATAACCTTTTTCCTTCCCAGTTTGTACTCATTTCTTCTTGTTCTGATATTGTTCTTTATTTTAAATAGCTCTTCTCCCTCCCGATGTTTTTATAGGGAGCAGTCATAACCCCTCCCATCTTCTCACAATAGCAGATAGTGAGCTTAATTCTCCTCTCAGTTACATCAGTGTAATTTCAATCACATTATCCCTGACTTACATTAGTGTAAGTGAGAAGAGACTCACCCTTGTTTCCTCAAAGGAGTCTCTGGTTAGTAATATTGTCATAAGATTTTATTCCTTTCAGGGTCAAGTCTGTGTTGAGGGGTAGGCTGCAAAAGTAAGAGCTGATGTTGTCCCTTATCTTGTGTGAGGAGAAAAAAATGAAAAGTGTGTTGTTTCCAAACATCCTGCTTGTTCTTTGCCTTTAGCATCATGACAATTAATCAGAAACATTTTTTTGCCAAGGGATTAAGTTTTCAGCAAGGGGACAAATACATCTTCTGCATAGATTTTTTTTTTTAAGTGACAAGTCACAAAAGTCTTACATCCAAAGAAATGAGCGCAGTATAGTCCTTAAGCTCAGAGGGGTCAGACAAGAAAAGGGGAAGGAAAGGAAAAATTGCTGTACATGTTTCATGGAGGAAATCCTGATGCTGCCTCCTAGCTAGTGTCATGTCAACAAAAAGCTAAGAAAAAAGGGAGAAGTGTGATGTGGTGTGCAAACCCCGCATTAGGCAGGAAAGGGTTAATGAGCCTGTGGGCTCACTCAGCCCTGCCCTGCTTCACCTGAGAGAGATTACAAGTCTGGAGGGAGGGGTTAAAAAGGGAAAAAAGCCCAGTACAGTGGCTGGCTGGGAGGAACAGAGAACATTTCATGCTAGCCCCTTGAAAAAAAAGGCTTGTCTGGGGCCAGGGCCAGTCCTAATGTGCCTGAAGGGAGGCCAGGTTCAGGCTGAAAAATAACCAGAGGCTTCTAGACTACAGGGTATTCCTAGGGGCAGGTAGGCTCATCACAGAACTCTTCCATGAACTTTGTTTCCTATGACTATGGTGTTTTTCTTGCAGGGGTCTGTGGAGCAATGGGACTGGTGGAAAGATGTAGGGGTAAGGTATGGTATGGTAGGAGGTGGTTGGGTAGGAAGAATTTAGCTGTTTATGAAAGGGTCTCTGGGCTGGAACTCTGCATAGAGGGAGGGCCTGGATTCCTCTAAAGGTAGAAGGTAAAGGTGGCATGGAGGCCTCAGAGACAAAGGCTGGAAAGGATTATTAAGGTTGAAGTTGGGCTGAAGACCCACTGAGCAGTTGCTGGACTAGAGAAATAAATGACTCCATTTACCAATATGTGACTTGACTGGAGCACTGAGTCATAAGAAGAATTAGACCACTGCAGTACTGGAACAGCTGTTAGGAGGGGAAAGGCACCTGAGGAGGAGATCCTCTTACTTCATGGCCTGAGGGAGAGTGTTGATTAGGGAGTGATTTTATCACAAGAAGGTAGCAGGGCAAAAGCCTCACAAAGTCACTCTAACTATTGAGAGTTAGAACTAAGCTAGCTCTAGGAGCAAGTGACAACGAAGGAAGGTCCATTTGCAATACTTTAATGAAGTTTTTTTTTCTTTTTAATCAATGTTAATATTTTCTTGAGCTGAAATCAGATAAGTGATATGCTCTCCTTCCAGTTCTGCTCAGAGGTTCTTATCCCCGGCAGATCTCGCCAGCAAAGATAGTCTGTTATTCACTCCTAAGGCTTGCAGTTAGAGGGAGGGGATATTTCCATAAGAGCCTGTTGACACCGGGACCTTGAAAGTGATACTGTTTTTTCAGTGCTGTCATTGTGCTGTCCTTTTGGTGCTGTCATGATAATACTGAGCAAAGGAAAGACTGTTCCCTGGGGCTCCCTCTGTTACATTTTGCTAGGGAATCTCACTGAAATGTACAAGTTTCTGAATGTAATGCAACTATATTCAAGGACAATTATAACTGGAAATTTAGTGGGGGAGGAGGGAAGCCATGAGCATTGGCTAGAGCCATTTCTTTTTCTTTTTCCAGTGCTGTTGTAGATATTAATTAATCTTCCCTTTATTCATTTATGGTCCTGCAAGGTGAAGCTGATACATTTTTCGCTTAACTAATTCAGTTATATTTACAATGAGGTTTAGGGGAAGCCTTCAGCTATCATGAGAGCCATTAAAACTACCGATGGATCATATATCTCATCTGTCACAAAGACTTGCATGTTTGGCACTGTCTAAAGGTCCTCTGACTCATGAGATTTTTGGCAGGTGTTTAACTGTGCTGGCTCACAGCAGTTTGGCAAATTGGTACTTTTTTCATGGTCGTTTCCATCCTTTTTGTTCTGCAGAATCCATACTTTATTAATTATGATTATTATTATTTATTATTAAATTAAACATTTGTCTCCACTGTAAATAAAGGTGTGCTTTAACATTGAGATAGATATCTTGAAGTAAATTAGTAGTGGAGATAAGGCAAACATAGCTTTCACCTTGATGTATCCAGTCACAATAAACCTGAAGTGGGGGATCTATGGTTGAGCTCAACTAGCCACATTGAGGATTGTACATCAAGAGATCTTGAGTTAACTACGTTAAAGTAAAAACATTTTTTTTTACTTAGCTTAAATTTCTAGCCCTTTATTGTTGTGAAGACCATTTATAAAATGTAAATACAGTGCAAACTGATGCTCTGATATCTGCCATAGTCTGGAGGTAACCTGAAACAATAGCTTGGAGAGGAATAAACTACTTTCATTCATTTTAGTGAAGTGTTAACTCTGAAATAGAGCTGGGCAAATAATGTAATTTTTTCCAGTTCACTGGCAATTCAGGATTTTTTTTTTAAAGGGGTTTGGGGCAAACTGAAAACCATTTTGTTGTTGAAATTTTCAATGACTCAATTTAAAAATATTTTTGGGGGCAAATAAAACATTTAGTTCAAATTGAAACAAGAAACGTTTTGTTTAAATTTCAGGCATATATTTAAAAAGAATAAAGTTAAGGGACATTTTGAAATAAAAAGCCATTTTGAATAGAAAAATCAAATCAATTCATCTAGACAATGTGAGAACAAAACATTTTGGGGGGGGGGTTTGGAGTTTTTTTTAAAGGTGTGGGTTTTTTTGTTTTGTTTTTTGGGGTTTTTTGACTGAAACATTTGGTGAAATCCACATGAATTCATGAAATGTTTTGGGGTCACCCAATCTGCATTTTTTGCTGAAAAATGTTTCAGCAAAAAAATTTGTCCAGCTTTATTCTGAAGAGTAATGTTGATAACTTAAATGTCAACATTTGTTAACAAGTTCACTGCTGATCAATGCACACAAGAAAGAAGAGACATAATTGTGTCCAAAAATCTGCACAATCCACTGTAAGTGATGTATCATTTTTGTGTCCTCTGTGAGTGGAGAGCATGGTCTGTGATTTGAACTTGGGAGAGTACCATGACTCCTTCCTCCCCCACCAATCAGGCAGGTTTTTTTTGTAAAGATGTATTCCTACTCTGATGTTAATATACCAATATTAACATCTCCTAATCCAGAATGCTGGCTGGCTGCATTGACATTTGGAGTAGGTGTTCTAACTCCCCTTATATACCTCTTAACAAATGTGAAGAAACCAAGGCATAAGTATGACTGATATTGATGGCATCTCATTGAGTTAAACAAGCAGAAGGATCAAATGGATGTTTAAGTTCCCATAGTATAATAACCTTTAGCTTTGCTGCTTTTTCTTAAGCCCTGTCCATGGTTAAGGAAATTCCCATCTAACAACTTAATGTAGTTATAATAATTCAAACTCCTTATGTAGATATGCTGCACCCACATAAAGCAGGACTTACACTAGTGTACACATGTCTACACTAACACTTATGTCAGCAAAACTTTTGTAGCTCAGGGATGTGAAAATAAAATAAAAAAGCCCCTGAGTGTTGCCAGCATAAGTGTTAGTACACAGGGCTATGTCAACAGGAGAGGTCTCTCCCATAGGCATAGAGCAGCTACATGAGCGCTCTTACAGCAGTGCATCTGCATCAGTACAGCTGTGCCGCTGTAAATTTGCTTGTGTAGACATGGCCTCAGATAATTTGAAGACCATCAGCTGTAATTGTTCAAACGCTAAAGTTTTGCTATGGTGTTTTCCTAGAAGCCTTCTGTGATTTTTTTTTTTTTTTTTTCTTCAGTCTGTTGCTGCCCTAACTGGTTCATGTGTTTTGATTGATGCCTACCTGCATGTCTTGCTTCTTATTTATGTTTTGCAGATTGCTGTTCTGCGGTCCATCAGCAAGTATAACTTTCCCTGCCCTCTGCAACAATTATTTTTAATCATGCTATTGTTTGCCTTCCGCAAATAAAAACAGAGAAGGTAAATCGTGAGGGAAACTTAAGTTTCCCCTCACAAATTTGCCTTGTTTTTTTTCTTGTAAATAACTAATTTTTTTAAAAGGCCAAGTCTACACTACAAAGTTTTGCTGACATAACTACGTCCATCATGGGGGTGGAAAAAACCCACAACCCCCTACCTGACATAGCTATGCTAGGAAAAGCTTTGTTGTAGATGCAGCTATGTTGACCGAAGAATACTTCTGTCAGCATAAACTATGCTTACATTAGAGGGCTCTACTGTTGGAGCTCTACTAGCAGAGAATTTGTAGTATAGACAAGGGCTAAATTTGTGTATCTGAGATCTGAATTACTTTCTCCACTCTCTATCAAAGTACTAAAAGGAGCATCTCTCCAAACCCGCTGACAGAACCCAACAAACATATTGTCCCTTGAGCAAGAGATAGCATGAGGGACAGAAGATTCTCTCCTCCCCTGAAATAAATATCCAAAGTTTCAGATCCCTATAAAATGTTTGATTTGTATTATACTTTCCAGGAAAAAGGTACCATAGGTCATGCAATATTTAATACATTTCAATTTCTTTTTGGAGAAGTTATGGGGATGTTGAAAAATCAGGTTTGTACTAGAGCTACCTTCAGTATTGACTATGGAATGACTAGTGCCACTCTACATTAAAAAAGGAGTGACAGATGATCTGATCAGTTAAGGCTTATTTTGCATTGTTAATATATCACAAAAAGAATTGTACCAAAGACTAGTCCTTTTTTTTTAAACTGAGTAAGCAAATTACATATGCTAATACTTTGTAATGAAATACAACTCTGATCCTTTTTTCTTTAAGAATAATGATCTTGAGGAAACATGTAACAGAATACAAAGTACAGTAAGTGAAATTCACTCCAGGCAGCCAGGCACTGCAACATACCTGTGGATAAGCCTGTATTGTTTACCTTGAAAGATGATTCAATTTAAAATCAATTGAGCCCATCAATAATATACTAGTAGTAAAGGATAAGAAGCAGGGTCTGCATTACAATTGTTATGCCCACCAGCCAAGTTCACAATAGGAGTTTTCCCTTATTCATGAGCGATTAGACACCTGTGACTTATTGGCTGACTTGCAGGAAATTTCATTGGTCAATACTAAATGGTTACAAATTAGACAGGCATTCGAGAGTCTTAAAACTCTCAAACTTCGTTTGTGAACCAAAGGCAGAGATGAAGCAGGAATAGATGTTGTCTTTTGTTTCAGTGGGTGCACTACACTGAACTGCTAAGGGGGTACTGATCACCCACAGCAGCTCCCTCCACCTTAGCACTGCAACACTAATCCTGACCTGATGAGATGGGGAGGCCCTGGCGGGAGAGGAGAAGAGGCTAAAGAACGAGTCTCTGTCATGACAGAGGGGTGGCTGAACTGAACACAAGTGGTCCTTTGACCCCCATGTAGCAGGTCACAATGTGTGGAGTGGTGAGCAAGACCCAGCTGTGGGGTGAATGAGGGATGGTCTCATGATTTCTGTGGGTGAAATTAAACTCATGAACCCCTGCTAAAGTTGCTTGAGAGGTGAAGGATCTTTTAATTGTTATGTAGCAAAGCAGACCTCATACTGACAAATAGGAGTTTCCAAAACAGGAATTCTTTCTCTGAATCTGATGCTAAAACTGGACTCAAATTTCAGTTTAAAAATGAGAATTGAGGATGCACTGATTCCATCCTTTTCAAAGTTAACACTGAATATTAATCACCCACTGAAAAACCCTTCAGCTGAACTGGGTACTGACATGTTTCTTTTGTTTAAGATTGTTCCCTTTCCATATGTGTGCATTTTATAGGGCAATGCATGGCCTATGTAATCACCAGGTAGGATTGCAGTCTCTGTGCTAAGGGAACACAAGGAATACTTCCCCCTACTCCACAGTAGGGGCAGTGACAGGTGAGCAGGAAGGGGGGCCTTCCTTCCATCCCCCATTCCATGGGCCAGCCAGCACAGTTGTCTGACTGTGGCAGTGTGGCAATCTGCATCCCACAGGCATGCTATCTCTGTATGCTTGTGCCCACCAGGAGGCAGATTGAGTGTCAGGGACAGAATGCCTTCTTGACCTCTTAGCTTCCGACTCAGGGCTGTACCTAAATAGTTTAATGAATCTCCACATGTTCAGAGGCATGTCACAACAATTTTCAGCCCCCAAAAGTTGCTCAAATGAGCTGTGGTGTGGGCACCTTAATGGAATTCAGTCTGATCATTTTGCTTATCTTGAACGCTAATATGTTTTCTTGGAAACTAAAACTGACTTATTCCTAGAAATACCCCAGGTGATCAGCACTGTCAATAATGTCATTGTGGATAACACCTTGCTATATAGAGTATTTGCTCTGTGAAACATCCAAACAAGTCTTGCTAAGAGAATTTGTATTCATCCCCCTGAAAGTATGGTAGCTGCTGTCAAACTTTATAGACATTTTCTACCAATGTTATAATGAATCTTTTCTATCTAAATACAATTGCACTCTAACAGATGCACTTTCCCAAATCCAACCCCTACAGGACAATGCTGAATTCTTAGAACATCTGTGTAATCCTTCTGCCACTCTGAGTTGGCAGCAACAAGGGCTGGGTTCAGTATCTAGGGGTTCCGTTTCAATAACGCAAATGCAAAACTGGCTCGAGCCCCCACTCAGTGACCTGGGACAATTACATACCACCCTCCTGGGTGCCTCTAGGAGGCAATACTTCCTCTCTCGCAAGCACAGAGTCTGAGTGTAGCAAAAGCCTTTTAATAAAGGAGGGAAACAATGCGGCATTATGTTGGGGAAACACCACAAACAGGATTCATAACACAAACCATGAGCAAAAGACCCACCTTCAAGTAAGTTTGGCAGTGTCCTTTTCCCCTCAGGGTCTCAAGTCCAATCACCCCAAAGTCCAACAACCCAAAAGTCTCTGTCCCTGGTCAGTGCCACCCCAGAGTTCAAAAGTTTATCTGCAGAGTTTTACCCCCTGCCCAGCCTGGGTGGAAATGGTGGGGGGCAAGCAGGGTGTTAAGGGGTACCTTACATAGTCCAAGGCCAACTGCCCCGCCTCTCCGTGGAGTTCTGCTGCAGCCTTCGCCACGAACGGCTCCGCTCTACCAGCTGCTCCACTCCTCCAGCCACCCCATGAACCGCTCCAGCTGTCCCCACAAACTGCTCCAACCATCCCACCAACTTCTGTGCTCTGCCAGCCGCTTAGCAATATATCTTCAGGTTCCCCCACTAGTTAACACAGCACTCAGTGATCTCAGCTCAGTAATTTCAGCTTGTAGTAGGGAAGCCCCAGTGGTGGTGCACTATTGGCCCAAAGTGAATTCAGCTTAGCAGACTCTTGCTAGATTATTAATGGAATCAAAATTAGCTCTACTATTCAACAGTGAGAGAGGCGGCAGTGCAATTGGTGTTCCAGGCCCTCAAAGGGGGCCCATACTATCAAGTACAAATACCTGTCCACAACCTCTCTCAATTCACTGGGTTTTGGAACCCATGTCCCTTGTCTAACGAATGCTACTTAGTTGATGGTGAGACCCTCTGTCATAAAGCAGTTTTATTGTCCTTGATTCACATAATCAGGGTAACAACACTTTATTCCTCCTGCCCCAATAACAGAGAAACTGGGGATCACACAGCAGCCAAAGTGACCATTTTGGGCTGCCCTGGGCTCATGCTAGGCAGGGTGGGTGCACCTATGCAAACAATATCAGCCCCTTAAGTTCTTTTCCACACTCGCCACAGTTCACCACCAGATGTCAGGGTAGAGCTCATCCTGACTCTGCTTACATTTTTTTTTTTAATGAAAATAGGCTAATTGTTACATTCTCTTGGCACTCTTAGGTGAGCTAATACATACCAATTTAGGAAAAAAAAGAGTTATGAGACAGGTGGATGATCGCCAAGGAGGACTCCTACCAACCTTTCAAATGCCAGAAGTGTATACGTTTCTTTCAATGTATGTATTGTTTGGGCTCCTTTGTGTGCATATTTTGGATTCCTCTTACTGACGAAGAATATCTACTGCAGGGGAGACTAGGAGAGTGTCATGGAAAATGAACTACTGATCTGATTTTGAAAAAGTGTGCTCGCCACCATAATGAGAAATAAAGACAAGAAATGTACTGTCCTCAGTAAAATATTTTACCTTTTGGATAAGAGAATGACTTGTACAGTTCTGCTAGTGTCTATTAAAAAAAGTTACAGAAAAGCACATTTCCAAAAAAAAAAATTCATAAATGGAAAATAAATGATTTATCTAGAACATTCTTGGAGTGAACTGGGAAAATTCCCTTGTACACAAGGAGTCAAATATAATCACAAAACACAGATCAATGTGTGTAGGGTTGCACAGCATTTTAGAATCTACTGATTTTAACTGTAATGAGAATTGCATGGGTAAAACCCTCTAAAATGCTTTGAAAATGTATCCCCTAATTGAAGACTATTATTTATACTGGTTACAGTGGGGTTTACTATTCAATATCCATACTTTTCATTTCATTGAGTTTTGATCAGTATAACTAGCTCTGTCTAGCATTCCAACTGCTTGTATTTTAGCTATCTGCTTATTTCCAAAGTATAACATTGCAGTGGTGAGGACTTAAACTGCTGAAAGGGTACCACTGAAAAGCATTTATCTCAGGAAGACAGAACACATCCCTTAATTCCCTGGCGGGCGAGGGGGTGTGTCATCTACTACACCTATGCTTGGTCCGGAGGCTGAATCCTCCTGAGTGCCAAAGCTGCTCTGGAGGAGTGGGGAGTGAAGGGTCAGAGGGAAGGCCATGTGTCTCCTCTTCCCCACCCAACAACTTTTAATCAATAACATTAAAAATGCTACTAAACATTTCAGCCAAGATTTTAAGAAATAGGAGCTGAAAGTTAAGCTTCTAAACCCATATTTAGAAATCTAAATAAGTGACCTGTTTTGGGGGCTCAGTTACCAGTCTGTTGTAAGTGGACCCATGTGCTTCTAAGCCAACTGAGTCTGGGCTGAGTATACTCACTGTTTCTACTTCTAGGTCTCTAGGATTCTGTGATGGGGGAAACTAGGCCCAGAGGCCCCTTGTTGGAGACCCCAAGGCCCTGCCACATCCCATTGCAGAGAGGAACAGAAGAGAAAATATCCAAGTGCCCTAGACTTGCTGCAGGGGAATTAACCAATCAGAGGGGCTGCAGCAGCAGCCAATCAGGGGCCAGGAGGGCTATATAAAAAGGAACATCACTGTCTCAGACTCTCAAGACTCCCAGTCTGCTCTTGATCCTGTTCCATCCTTGCCTGAGCCCTGTTCGAGACTTGTCCTTGTCCTACTCTGATCTTGCTTTAGCCCTGTTACTGACTCGCTCCAGCCTAGTCTCCGCTTCTTGACCCTCCCTGGATGCTTGTACTCTGAGTACCCAGCTTTGACCTTTGGCCTGGATCTGGACCCCAGCTACAATTCTGACTTGGCTTGTCCCTGGTCTCTGATCACCCAGCTTCGACCCCTGGTTTGCACCTGGACTCCAGCTACGGTACTGATTCTGGCTTGTCTATGGCCTCTGATCTTAGTTCTGACCCTGTCCTGTCCATATATCTCAATTCCACTGCCACCCTTGGCCCAGTCCTGACCCGACATCTGGCTTTGACATCCACTTCAACCAGTAGGCCTGAATACTAGGAGTCAGCACCTGACACCCCATCCCATTTGGGATCCCACTTTGCTAGGAATGGAAAAAGCATATAATAATAGACAGTCACTGCCTCAAAGACCTCAGAATCTAAAGGATCAATAGGGACACAAAAAAGAATGGTGAGAAAACAGAGGTAAAGTGTGAGTTGTCTAGTAGCAGGTCAGTGGCAGATGCAGGAATATGGCCTAAATCTCCTGACTGGACAGGATTAGGAACTGAATTGCCAATGCTGTCCCTCAGTTGAATCTTTTCTCACCTAGGGACTTCTGCTTTCTATTAAAGAAATTAATTACATAGAATTGTCCTCACCAGAGTGAGAAAAGACAGTTTGGGCCATTATTACATTACTTACAAAAGAATTAAAAAAAAATTCTGTATCCAAGTCACTTTGCAAGTTTAAAAGGGGCACAAAAAGATCTTCATGAAACAATCAGAGAAGGAAAAATCCACAAGACACGAGCAAAGACTGGAAAGAAACATTGATTGAAATGGGGATACAGATCTCAGTCACACACAAACCCTGGGTGCAGTTGCATTCAGATTGTGGGATGTTTGAAATTTGGATTTGAAATTTGCTGGATTTACCTCTTGATCATGTAGTTTCGTGAGGGTCTCCTTTCATCTGCTACAACATTATCAACCTATTAAAAGTAATTGTGAACCAAAACCTTGGAACCCAGCATCCCTGATGTATGGGAGAAGGGTGAGATCCAGATCCGAATGTTTTGGGACCATCTCTAATAATGATAGATCCTGGTTGGTAAAGCCCTGGCAGAACCGGGGAAGCAGGCTGTTGGGTGCCCCTCTTACTGCCTCCCTCTGTCACACTGACACAGAGAAGGGTCCTGACAAAACATAATAGCGAAATGAGGTCATCAGCATTGTTGCACCCCATTCATTACTCCCTGAATTGCTCTCTGAACTGCTGCTGGCCAGTGAGGTTGTTGTACTTTGTCTGACCTCACAAGTTAAATCCCAGCCATGGTTGCTGCACCCACCCAGCTCTTAGCTCAATAGAGCTTTCTCTGGTCTTTTTGTCCCAGTTCTTTCTGCATTTTTACAGGGCATTTAGATCCTTTACCTGCAATCACAGCCATTTAATGTCACTCCTTGCACCCTCCCAGCTCCATTGACTCAGAATATGTTAAATTCAGTGCTGTCTGGGCCATTATTCAATAATCAATAAGGAAGGTGCTAGCTTTAAAGGGTTTTTGACTGCACAATGACATTTCCCCTCATGTGTAGGAGACAGCCTTTCATCTTTTATTAGTCACTCCCATGAGCGCACACTGTCCTCTGCCCTGCTGACAAGGTGCTTATGCTGTACTCAATTCCTGATGAGATTGTGACAGTATGTCAGATCTGTATAAAGGGCACCTTCCTACGTTCCTTCTGTGAGCTAGCCACTGGGACTACTTGCAAAAGTAAGAGTTGTAGGATCTAGGATACTCCTGGATTTTACTCCTGTTACCCACCCATCTCACCAATTTAACTTTGTAGGTTTTGCAGAGACCACTCTGCTGTTCTCATTATATCAACTGCATTGCAGTGCTGCACCAGAAACAAAAAAGCAGAAGTAAAAACTCTAACTATCCTCACGTTATGACTACTATGAACCAGTGATTTTTATTGGTGGCTGCTAAAACCAGGACAGTGCAGGGGTTGCCTCTGGAGCATATTATTGGGAAACAGCATCCCTGAGTGGGTATCATGGTGAGGAAAGCATCAGGCCTCTTCCTGGTTGTTTCTTGAAAGCAATTGTAACCTACATGTGACGATTGAATTTCTTCAGTCTAAAGAGGAGAAAGCAGCATTGGGGAGGAGACATGGATTTTTGTCAACTCCCCTGTGTATCTACCCATGTCTAGAAAGCAGGGCTGTGAAGTTATCTGGAGGCACTCAGAGGCATCTAGAGGAGGGGAGTGTGGTGAGTACAGGTCATGCTCAGTAGCTGTCTGATTCAATGGCAAGGGTTTGGGTTAAGAGCAAGCTTTGCCAAAAAAAAAAAACAATGCACTCACACCAGAAAGTTTGATTCACCATCAGTTCTTTATCTATATTTGAACGTCAGTGACCATCCATAATCCTGGTTTGGGGGTCTGCTTACTGTGAGTTGTCCATCTAGCTATGGCACACTCCCTGAAATAGGTGTGTCTTTTACAAACACACACACACACACACACACACACACACCCTTTTGGTGGAAGCTGCATAGGTGACTGCATTCCTTCCATAATAAGAAAATTCTAAAGAAAATGTCCTCAGTGGGTCAGACCAAAGCTCCATCTAGCTCAGTATCCTGTCTTCTGACAGTGGCCAATGTCAGATTGCCAGTGGGAATGAACAGAACAGGTAATCATCAAGTGATCCATCCCCTATCGCCCATTCCCAGCTTTTGGCAAACAAAGGCATGGGACACCATTCCTGCTCATCCTGGCTAATGGCCACTGATGGACCTATCCTCCATGAATTTATCTAGTTCTTTTTTGAACCTTGTTATAGTCTTAGCTTTCACAACATCCTCTGGCAGAGTTCCACAGTTTGACTGTGCGTTGTATGAAGAAATACTTCCTTTTGTTTGTTTTAAACCTGCTGCCTATTAATTTCATTTGGTGACTTCTAGTTCTTGTGTTATGAATAAGGTTGCAAATCATTCATCTGGGTCATGGAAATCATGGCTCATGACTTTCAGTGACCTCTGTGAATTTTGCAGAGCTGGTGCGGCTGACCTGAGGACCACCCCAGCAGCTGGGGAAGCCCTGGGGCCAGACGCTACTCTGGCAGCTGGTCCCGGCGTTGCCCTGTAACAGCGATCTGGGACCAGCGGCAGTGGCCACATGGCCACCACTCCCTGCCCAGATCAGCAGCAGCAGAGCCACGGGCCATCCCCCACTCGGACCAGCAGTGGCGGCAGGGTCCCAGGCTGCCCCCTGCCCAGACTAGAGATGGCAGGGCCACAGGCCACCTCCCCCCCAGCAGCAGTGGGGCCCCGCGCTGCCCACCTCCCAGCAGCAGTCTTCAAGAGTGCCCCCCTCCCAGAAGGTAAAATTTAGTCACAGGTATTTTTAGTGAAAGTCATGGACAGGTCACAAGTCATGACTTTTTGTTTATTGCCCATGACCTGTCCTTTTACTAAAAATACCCATGACTAAAATGTAGCCTTAGTTATGAAAAGGAGTAAATAACACTTCCTTATTTACTTTATCCACACCAATCATGATTTTATAGACCTCAGTCATATCACTCCTTGGTTGTCTCTTTTTCCAAGCTGAAAAGTCCCAATCTTATTAATGTCACCTCATATTGAAGGCATTCCATACCCCTAATCATTTTTGTTGCCCTTTTTTGAACCTTAAAATGTGTAGTCTTTAGGGGACTAAAGTGGTGTCAGCCACAGATGGAAAATAGGAAGTACAGTGAAAACAGGAAATGAGCCTAATGTCTGAAGCCCCTGAGACGGGTCCATATGACCTTAGAAGACAATCCATGCTCAATGATGCAGAGGAAGGCAAAAAATCTCCAAGGTCTTGGCCAATCTGACCTGAAAGAACATTCCTTCGTGACCCCAAATCTGGTGCACAATTTAACTATGAGCATGAGAGGAAGAGTGGTACAGCTAAGCATCTTGGGCCATAGGAGGATTTGCTGAACTGCATCAGAATGCTGGTGTCCTGCTTCCAGCTGTGGTCAATATCTGGTTATTCACAGAGATTCAAACCCCATAATTAATTGGGCCAATTTTGAACTAAAAGAGAAAAAAATCCTTTCTGGCCCTTATGCAGGTGACCAGCTGAAGCCCTGAAGCATTACATATGATTGGTATTATTTCACCTACAGAGAGACAAGTGTTACAATTTGGGGAACAAAGCAAAGGTTTATTTTTTTCCTCACACTATAAGCATTAGGGACAAAACAATGTTTTGGGGAGCATATACAAGAAAATCCTTTCCCCTCACATATATCTTCCCAGCTTTCTTCCCTCCACGAGGGAGGCCAGTTCCATGGCCTGGGTGTGTGTGTGGAGAACGTTAGGTAATGTGGTGAGCTATGTATGGGGTTGTAGGAAGCGAACACATGGTTGGACATAAGAGTGTAATTGGACATCTGAGGACTTGGTAAAGGCCCATTTGGTTGCTAAGATCCACCATGAAGGTTCATTCAAACACAAGTAGTGGGCAAGGATGGGGGGGAAGGGAGAGGTGAGGCTTGCTGGCTAGAGTAAGTTTTCCCAGGACTTAGCTGAAAGTGCAAGGACTGGAGTGTCAAGACACTAGAGACTAGTTCTTCAGCGACTTAGCAGTCCAAGGTACCGGAAAGGTGACGTTCAGAGGATGTAGGACCTAGCAGCTTCTGTGAAAGAAGTCTGAACTGAGATGTGTCATAAGACTTTCCTGTTCTTGAGAGAGGTCATCACTTGATGAATAGTAAAGTAGTTCATTCATGCATTTACTTATAAGTAATGAAGTTTTAACCTCTGCTCTCCCTCAGTTCTGTCACTCAGAATAATTTTCAGTGCTTTACATCCATCACTTTGTGACCTCCTGAAAGTAGAATACATTGAATAGTGGATGCTAAAACCAATACAGTTACTCCACCCTGGGATAAAGTTTGATCCTCCATCAGTTGTTCATTCATATTTGAACTTCAGGGGGATTTTGTGATCCTGGTTTTGGGGTCTGCTTACTGTAAGTAGCCATTTGGGGTTGGCAAACATCCTGCATGAAGTATGTCTCTTTTATATTCCCTATTGTTGGGGGCTGCAGTCCTTTCACACAAAATAAAATAACATTCTAAAGGACAAAGAATGGCTGGAGCTTTGTGAGTCTCCCTTTATGTTTTTGTATTGCTCCAGGGGTTGGTCTGTGTCACAGACTAGATGGATACCTGAGGCTGGGATACCCATTGTGTTTGCAGTTTTTTGTATAGATGCTTTAAATAAGAACTGTTACAAGTAGGTGGCTTTTCTTCTCCAACAGCACTATCTGTGTGATGCCCTGCTATTCCTGAGCCAGTAGCAGAGATGTAACGCCCCTGGTGTCATGTTCTTTATCATAATATACAGACCCCATATCCTTTATGTACAGGATCTCTCCAATATTTTATTTGGCTCTATTCCCTCCCACAAGCATCATCCTCAATATTAGTTGTATTTATTTTTGGTATTAAGGGATTGCGTAGAGACCCCAATCCCATTTGAGATCCTATTGTGTTAGGCAAGGTAAAAACACATAAGTGTCCTTGCACCAAAGAGCTTTGAATCTGAAGAGTAAAGATGGACATAAAAAAGGAAGGAGACGAAACTGAGGCAAAGTGTCAATTGTCCAAAGTGGTACAACAGATCAGTGGCAGAGGATGGAATACTGCCTAGGTCTCCTGACTGACAGTCCAGTTCCCAATCCTGAGTATCAGTTGAGTTCTTTTATTCCTAGGGACTTCAGCTGTCGGTGAATTCATTACACAGAATTTTACTCAGCAGGGTGAGAAAAGACTACTTAGGCCATTATTTCTTTATTTATAATATAATTTTCAAAAATCCTTATCTGAGCCACATTGCAACTCTGAAAAGGGCACGAAAGAATCATTGTGAAAATGTTAGAGAAGAAAAATTGCACAAGAGAGAGGAAAGAAGGAAATAAACAGATTGGAAAGAAACATTGTGACAAGGAGATACAGATCTCAGTCACACCCGAACCCTGGATCTAGTCACACTTAGGTCTGGTCTACACTAGAATATTAAATTGGCTTTGCTACATCTCTGAGGGGAGTGAAAAATCAACACCCTGAGCGACGTAGTTAAGCCGACCTCCCCCCCCCCCCCGGTGTATATATTGCGCTAGGTTGACAGAAGAATTATTCCATCAGCCTCACTACTGCCTTTTGAGGAGGTCACTTACCTATGCTGATGGGAAAACCCTTCCCGTCACTGTATGTAGTGTCTACACAGTCTCTGGGGTGTTTGAAATCTGGATCTTAAAGTGGCAACTTGTCCCCAACCTTGACAATGACACATCATTCTGTGTGAACTCAGGAAGACCTTGAAACCTTACACACACACAGTGTTTGTCCAAATGAGCTCTTATTTTGCAGCAAGCTGGGATGTGAATCTACCCTATGCTAACTTGCTGCTCACTGTGTCTGTGTCGGCCCTGCTGCCATGCACTGAAAGTTCCCTAGTGCACTTTGATCTACCTTCCTTTGAAACTGGTGTAGATTAAAACATCATAGGGAACTTTTCGTTTAGGACAGCTAGAGAGTGAATAGCCATCTGCACTATCCCCTTCTTAGTACTTATGAAGTACTTATTGGACACACCTCTCAGTATGGAGATCTTGTAGGTTAGTGAAGATCTCCTTTCATGTGCTGTAACATGATCATCATATTATCTATTAGAAATGGGTGTGAACCAAAAACCCAGGTGTCAGCATCCCTAATCTTTGGGAGAAGGCAGATCCAGATCTGGATCAGAGTTCTTTGGTTTGGGCCCATCTCTAAGAGTAATAATGTCTGGTTAGTAAAGCCCTGGCAGAACTGGTGAAGCTGCCCCTCTCCCTGCCTCCCTGTGACACTATGAGGCATAGATGGATTCTGACAGAACATACTGGGAAGGTGAGGTCATCAGCATTTTGACACTTCATTGATGACTCCACACCCACTGAACTGCTGATGGCCAAGGAGGTTGCTATATTTTGACTGATCTCACAATCCAAGTCACAGCCTTGCTTTCTGCACACAACAAACTCTTTATTTCAATAGGTCTCTGTGACAGAGTGCTGGAAGTTAGCAGGTGAGCAGCACTCTCATCAATTAGGCATAAATCAGCTCCCTTGGAGAAAACTGATCAAGGATGTGGAACCTAATTGGCTGATCAGACTGGGAGGCTGGATGAGCCAATTAGTCCAGCTGCTGAGGGTTATAAGAAGGACACAGGAAGACTGTACCAGGGAAGAGATGGAGTAACTGGGCCCAGTGTGTGTAGAGATCTCAAGGAAGGGAGCCCTCTGGTCCTGCAGTAAAGGGCTAAAGGTAGAGAAGTACTGTATATACAATTGTTGCATGAGATTGTGCTGGTATTACTCCTGACGGTATTCTGTGCCAAACAATTTAAAGTTCTGCACACAATATTTTAAAATTCTGCAAAATTCTTCAAATTTTATTTGTGAATAAATAAATATGGAGTCTCCAGCATGGCAGCAGGGAGCACAGGCCACTGACTGCACAGATGTAGGAGATCACCCTGCGCTACTCCCCCTCCCCTGAGACATGGACTTGGCAGTAAAGTTACACACGACCCTGACACAGTGCACAGAACTGTACCAGAAACAGTGTGGGGCCATGCTCCTCCGTGCTAAGCACATTAGCTGTAGGAAATTGGGCTCGGCTCAGCCCAACTTGATCCAAGTAGAGAGGGGCTTAGTGTAGAGAGATCCAGGTGTGGGGTGATAGGGTTCTGTGTGGGGCAGTCCGGATGTGGGTGGCTTGGTGGGGGGTCTGGGTGCAAGGGAGATCTGGACGAACAGGGGCTCATTGGGGGGTGGAGGGTTTCTGGGTGCAGACACAATGGGACTCTGGAAGGGGGTCCAGGTGAAGGTGGTTCAGGCTCAGCAGCAGGAGACTAGGTGTGGAGGGCTCAGCAAGGGGCGGGGGTGTTCAGTGCTGACTTGGTGGGGTTCTGTGGGGTAGAAGTCTGGGTACTGGGGGGGGGTTAATCAGGGTGGTCCAGGTGCAGGTGTGGTGGGGTTTGTTGGGGGGTGGGGTCCAGCTACAGGGAGGTGGGGGTCTGGGTGCAGAGGGTGAGGCTTTTAAGGGTGTGGGTTCAGGTGCAGGTGTGGTGGGGCTTGTTGGGGGGTGGGGTCCAGCTACAGGGAGGTGGGGGTCTGGGTGCAGAGGGTGAGGCTTTTAAGGGTGTGGGTTCAGGTTCAGGCGAGTCAGTGTGGCGGGGGGGTTCTGGGTGCAGGAGGTGAGGCTTGCTGGGAAAATCTGGGTATGAGGTGGGTCTGGATGCACAGGGGTTGGGCGGATGGGGGGGGAAGCCCCCCATTCAGTGACCTCTTTCCCCATGGCTGAGATGTGATGGCGGGCAGGAAGTGGGATGGGGTGCGGTGCTTCTTGCAGCTGAAGAGGTTTCTGAGGGTGGGTCTGACCCAGCCCTGGCCACTTCTTGCAGAGGAAGAGGAAGTCCTGTTCTCCCCAGCCAGGACTAGTAGCTGAGCCTGGCACGTGGTAGGAGCCACTGGCTGGAGCCTCCCCGGGCACCCAAAAAAATGCACCCGTGCTGCTGGGGAGTCGTGCATGACCACTCTTGCAGCTTCCCTTTTCTTCCCTGTCAGAAATCATTTTTATGCAGAGAAGCAAAGAAATTTGCAGAGGACATGAATTCTGCATGTGTGCAGTGGTGCCGAATTCCCCCAGGAGTACGATGTTGGTGTGAGGAGTGTAAATAAAATGCACAAAGTTTCCACTGAACAGACAGATACTGAGGGTCATCTGAGAACAGAGCATGCCCCATTACAGGCTCACTTTGTTCTTTTTGCCCCAATTCCTTCCATTCCTGCCCAGGGTATTTAGATGCATTCCCTGGGAAAGGTTTCTTAATGCCACTCCCTACACCAACTCAGCTCTGCTGACTCAATGAATTAAACTCTGGGCTGGCTGGACCATTATACCATAATCAGTAAGAAAGCTGTAAGAGCTAAAGTATTTATGCCTACAGAATGACATTTCCCCTAAGGTTTAGGAGACAGAACCTTGTTTGTGATATGATTTCCACAAGCACACACGCTCCTTTGCCCTTCTGACAAGGTGCTTATGTTGTATTCAATTCCCAAACAGTCTGATATCCTGATGGTGTCCCTCTTAGGACACTTAATTCTCTTCACTTCTTTTGGTGTTAAGATGCAATTATGTCTTACCAATTGTATGCATATTTGAGCTGTAACAATATGTCAGAGCTGCATGAAGAACTTATTCCTGTCATTGTTCTGTGGGCTAGCCATTGAGACAACTTGTTAGACTAAGTGCAGGGTCTTCTCTAAAAGTACAGTCATGGATTTTTACTTTGGTCATCTTGTCAGTCTAGCTATGCTGGTCTAAGAGGGACCCCTTTTCAGTTCCCATTATATTAACTGTAATGATCTTGAGGTTCATCAAATAACAAACCAATGAATGAAAAAGGAATAAAGCTTTAATAAAACAAACTGGAGAGTACCTCTGGCGAACTGCTGCACATGGTCATGCGGTGTTCCCAACTGCCGCCTCCAGGACACATTTCCAAATTCCTAAGTTCATAATACTGTCCATAATGAGGGAACATCTCTAAATTATATTCTTCTGCAACCATATCTCTATATCTTCCCTCTTAAAGAAAAACAAATTAATGCATATACATATATATAAACAGTTTAAAACTATCTAATAACACATGCATTAAATTCTCAATCCATGTAATATATTTCCATAAACTCAATATATCAGCTACCTAGAGAGGAGAGGTTACCATCACATCACTTTATTTACCAGTCATTTTCTTCAAATACCTCATCTCCAGGCAGGTAGCAAGTCCCTATGCATCTTTCAGGACATTTAATCTCCCGTTCTGATCTTCTCAGTATCAGTCTTTCATTAGAGTCTGAGTTGTTCTCTTGTTCCTTCATAGTTTCTTCTTTTTGCATTGATGATAAAGGATCAGTCATATGGTAAATGCCAGAGTCCACATCTACTGTCAATGTTTTGGAACTTTCTGGGATTACTCATAGATCCCTTCAATTATGTTGAAATGCGTCCTCCTGGTCTGTCTGGACTCTATAAGACCTTAACTGCAGCTGTTCTTTAATAGTACCTCTTTGGCCCCAAGTATTAGAGGTGTGATTCCTCAGGCACACTATCACCTGGGTTAAGAGATGGGAGATCATGGGCCATTTTGTCAAAATAATATTTATGTGTAGACTTCTGATTTTCTTTCATCTTCGTATGGTTTCATTGTTATGAGATTTCAGCATATTATCAGTAATCGATAAATTAGATCTGATCCTTCTTCCCATTAACAGCTGAGCTGGAGAAAAGCCATTCTCCAAAGGTGTACTTTGGTAAACCAATAAAGCTTTATAGAAATCGCTCCCACTGTCAAAAGTCTTTTACATACAGATCTTTCCACAAGTCTATTTGATTGAGGGTAATTTGGATTTAATGTTTTCTGCTAAAAATCTCAATCTCTGGCAAATTGCCTAAAATCTGCACTGGAAAATTGTGGCCAATTATTGCTAAAGAGTTTATTTGGAATTCCGTGTCTGGAGAAGATTCCCTTCGTGCCAGCTATCACTGACTTAACTATTAGTACTGTGCAGTGTGTGCGCAAATTTTAGGATCCATAGAATAATAATCTGTGACTATTAAATAATCCTTTGATTGCCAGGTAAATAAGTCAGTGCCTACCTTCTCATAAGGCCTTTGTGGAACTGGATGAGGTGTCAGTCGCTCTGCCTATTGTCATGGTTTGTATTTCACATGAAAAGCAGGTTCCTACCACATCAGCAATGTTGTGATTGATCCACAGCCAATGCAGCATCTTTCATGCTCCTTGTTTTCATTTCTCAAATCCTAAATTATCCTTCTGGATCTTCTATAGCACTGCTTTTTGGAGACTCATTGGAAATACAACCTTACTGCCCTTTAAAATCACTCAATCTATCACAGTAAGTTAATGTCTGTGGTTCCAATAGTCTCTTATACTAGGACAGCAACTGCTTATTTCTTCAGGCCACCCTTCAATGACCACTTCTTTAAAGATTCCCAATGATTCATCCTTCTCTGTTTCCTCTCTTATTTGTGGCAGTTTCCTGTTAGCTATGGGAATTGACTTTACAATGAGATGTACTTGCATCTCTGTCTCAAAAGTCTTCTCTGGTTTTGTGGAAGCTACTGCTCTAGATAGTGCATCTGCAGTGAACATGAATTTACCGGGTGTGTAAGTCATAACCAAATCAGACTTTTGCAGCTTTATCATCATTCTTTGAATCCTTAAGGTACAATCATTTAGTTGTTTGTTAAATAATGCTATTAGGGGCTTGTCATCCATTTCAATTTCCACTATCAGTCCATAAATATACTGATGAATCTTTCACGGGCAAACACTATTCCTAAAAGCTCCTTCTTGATCTGTGTGTATCTGGTTTCTGCCTCAGTCAGTGATTTGGATGCATATGCCACTGGTTGTCACAATCAACATTCACCTAACCCAAGCATCTGATGGGAGTTTAATAGGCCTTCTTAGTGCACAGAAATTTAATGCTGGTTTCTTGTATCAATTGTTGTTTAAAACCTTGTCACGATTCCTCCTATTCTATACCCCAATACCATTCATTTTTTATGCTTTAGGAGTTTTCTCAAAGCTGCTGCTTTGGTAGATAGATTAGGTATGAATTTTTCAAGATAACTAACTATCCCCAGGAACTCTGGGATATCTTTCTTTGACTGGGGATGTGACATCATTTCATTGGCTGAAATCTTCCTCTTATCTGATTTTACACCTTCATTGGAAATAATGTCCCCAACAAAAGTCAGTTCTGTAACCCCTAAAACACATTTCTCCCTATTTAGTTTGAGGTTTGCAGCTCTAGTTGCATCCAGGAGTTACCGAAGTCTATGATCATGCTCCTCTTTCGTTGAGCCGCAGATGATGATGTTATCCATTGAGGTGTCAACACCATCAATATGTTCATAGACCTTTGCAACAGGTCATGATATTCCCAAAAGACTGCCTCCTAACCAGGTTCAGCATGATTCTGTAGTGAGAGCACCCTTTTTACCAGATTGTTTTTCACATGCAGCCAGGCCTAGTGTCACCTCTTTTTGGCACTACAATGAACGGGAGCCTGTACATGGTGTTTTTATGGTTGATGCTAGCAATGTACCTCCCCTCCACTGGTATATTTGTTCCTTGGTCTCCATTTTGGTCTTATTTCATAATCTTGTTCAGACAGAATATTAACCTGATCTCCTGTGTCAAGTTTCAGTGGAATAATTGTTCCATTCATTGTCATAGGCAGTATCCAGTCCCTCTCATCAGGCTTGCTAAATACCAGTACATCTATGAAAAAGTCCTCAACCAGATTGTCTTTAACTGAATGCCCTTAACTTTTCTACATTTGGGATCTGCAAAATGATGTATTTTTTTCTCACATTTATGACAGAGTTTCCCAAAGGCAACACACTGTTTGGGGCAATGCTATGATCCACACCTTCCACATGACTGTCTGTACCCAGTCTTCATCCTAGCAGTGATTTTCATAGCAAATGGTTGGTTCCACTCTTGGATTTGACCTATTCTGGTTATATTCTTTTATACTTAGTGCATGTTTAACTCCTTCTGTTGAATTCAGCTCGCTGGCTTGTACTTTCACAGTTTCTAGTGCCCTGTATATTTGGAGAGCTTTTTCTAAAGTTAAGTCTCCTTCACAGAGCAGTTTCTCTCTTAACACATTGTCTTTAATGCCACAAATGATACTATCTCTGACCAGAGACTCTATCAGCTCACCAAAGTCACATGTTTTACTGAGTTTCCTTAATTCTGTGACATACTACTCTATGGCATCATCAATTTTTTTGCATGCATGTAAAAAATTCTCTCTCTCTCAAAGGTGTCATTCCTTTTTGGAATGCTATGTTCCTCAAATTAGTAAAATAGTATTTTACTTAACTTCATTCTTTCACCTTCTTCAAACTTAGAGTTGTTATAAATATCCAATGCTTCCGCCCCAACAACATGCAAAAAGAAAAACACTTTATCATTTTTCTCCTCTGCCCCTATGGCTGCTAAATACCATTCAAATCTCTGTCTGAATTTTTTCCAGTTCTCTGCAACATTGCCTGATAATTGCAGACTGGATGGAGGTTGCAACATGTCCATTTGAGGCTCCCCCCCCCTTCTTAAGCTAGTCAGCTACTATTGTGCTCACCAAATACATGCAAAAGCTTCTGTGCCTGGTGCTCCACATGCCGCTCTGGTGCCTCCCTTCGTCTCTGCTTTCAGTTGTAAACACAGGAGTTAACTTCGAAATGACTGCAGTTTCCTTCTCATTCAGCACTTCTGACATCATGCAACAATTTTAGGGTTCATTAAATTACAAACCAGTGAATAAGAAAGGAATAAAACTTTAATAAAAAAAGCTTGAGTGTGTGTCTGGTGAACTGCTGCACATGGCCATGTGGTGTTCCCAATTGCTGCCTCCAGGACACATTTCCAAATTCCTATGTTCATAATAGTGTCCATAATGAGGAGCATCTCTAAATTATAATCTTTTACAACCATATCTCTACATTGACTACAAGGCAGCTCAGCACCAAACTCACACCTGCCACCTCTTTTACCAATAAAATTAAAAATAAAAAAATAGGAGGCCATATTATCTATAACAAAAGGACAGTCACAAGTGGAGTTTTCTCTTGATTTTTTGGTGTGGTAAAATCCAAGTCTGTGCTTTTAAGGCAGATCCTACAACTCTTCACTGAAACATTTCTAATTTCTAGCATGCAGAACATAATGTGGGATCAAAAGAAGTAAGACTACTTGAATGACTAAGGTCAGCTAGACTTGGTGCACTACTCGTATGCTTGAGGTTAAGCATGTGCGTAAGTGTTTTACTATGCTGGGGCCTTGTAAACTTAAAAGAGGTATTTTAAGGATCAAGGAAAATTTGCACACATTTGTAAGAGAAAAAAACAAAATTAAAATTATTGTATTTCTTAGAAACGAAAGAAGCTTGTATGTATTTCTTTTCAGTTGTTTCTTTTAATACAGTAAAGAAATCTACTGGAAACAACTACTGTAACAAATCTGTAATCTGTAAATTGCCTTTTTTCAAAATGTTTTAATTTCTTGACATCTGCTAGTAAAACTCTCATTGAAATCAATGAGAATTTTCCCTGAATTAAGAATGTGTAAGATTGAAACCCTAAAGAATGAAAGAATGTGTAAGATAAGATGGATTGCAGGAAAATATTTGAGGTAAGGATAGATTCTTAAGTTAAATTCAAGTGATAGCAGATTAGTATATCTGTTACATGTTCAGATGTAATAAGACATGATGTTATATAACAGGGGTCAGCAACGTTGGCATGCGGCTCGCCAGGGTAAGCACCCTGGCGGGCCGGGCCAGTTTTATTTACCTGCTGATGTTACAGGTTCGGCCGATCGCGGCCCCCCACTGGCCGCGGTTCGCCGTCCCGGGCCAATGGGGGCAGCAAGAAGCAGGGCGGGCGAGCGATGTGCTGGCTGTGGCTTCTCGCTGCCCCCATTGGCCCGGGACGGCGAACCGTGGCCAGTGGGGGCCGCGATCGGCTGAACCTGCCGCGTCAGCAGGTAAATAAAACTGGCCCGGCCCACCAGAGTGCTTACCTTGGCGAGCCGCTTGCCGAATGTTGCCAACCCCTGTTATATAACAAACTCAAATGAAGTTTTATTCAAGTAAGACAACTAATCAATCCTAATACAGCACTATACAGAATGCAGAAAGGATAACATACATAACCATCTGAGAGTGTAGACATGTTTGCAGCTTACTTCATTTCTAACTAAGTTCTCAAAAACTCTTTCTTTTCATAGGGTGTCAGACAAAGAATTCTTTTGTGAACAAGAGAAATTGTTCTATTACAATTTACTTAATTAATTATGGAAGTTGTTGCATGGTATCTCCGTTTACATGATTGAAAGCTAAAGGAATTTCAAATGCATTATTACTGAAAACAACTGTGTAAACAAGCACTTCCAAATGAGTTAAAAACATCTTTCAAAGTGCCAGAAAGATTTCATAAGTCACCAGAAACAGCTGCAATAACAAATATCAGTCACAGAACTGTTCAGTGATCCACTGATCTGGATCATAAGTATCCCTTATCAATCACACTGCCTTGTTCATTACAACACACATTGGTAGTAACAGGCATCCTTTGTTAGTCGACTGGGGTCCCTTTCTGGATATAGTTTACCAGAGTGGATAATTAAGCACAGCCCTACTATAGACTATAGACACTAATCACACACTAACTCAGTCTAAAATATAGTACTGTTAAGGCATTGGTGTTTAGACATGTTGGCCAATATAGCAAGGATCCTGGGATTTTTGGCCAAATAATCAGGAGAGCTTAATATACAAAAAGAATCATGAAAGATTTATATCTTCTAACACAGCTAAATAACGGAGATACCATGCAAGAATAAGTACAACTTGTTACATTTACTTAACATTCCCAATTCCTTACACTGCTAAGTCATTCCCAGTAGCTATGTAAATAAATTTATAATAATTTAAAATAAATACTAGACAGTTTGTAGATTTAAATTCTAATTTATCTCTAATGGGTGAACTTTCAGCTACTGTGAATCCAATGTGAGACATTTAGTGAGCAGGTCATGAGGCATGATATGATGAAAATATAATTCTCTTAAATAGCTGCATTTGTTGTTGATTTTTCACCTATCCTGGGGCCCCAAAGAGTTCTAAAATACTGCAGGCTTCTTTGCCAGTGATGGGCATAAACATTTGTATAATTAAGCAGTTCTACTGAAACAGTCACCCACACTGCAAAACACAACTTTTTAAATTAAGTGATAATGTTTTTATTTGTTTTTGTTTTTGCATGTGAAATATGACATGAATTGACAGCACTAGAGAAGTATTGTGTCTTGTTGCAGACAAGTAGAAATGAGCAATGTCAGTGTAAGGAACCCCACATGAGCCAGCACACTGGTTTACCTCAGTCCTGATCTGGAGAGGCTGCTTCTAAGGGGCAAAAAAAAAAAAAAGTGTATGCTCACTAAGTTTCTGACATCTCTCTCTTGAGCGCATTACCCTCCCACAAAGGTCCCAGTTGTCTGTTAGGAGCTAGCCTGAAAAATCCATTTAAAATAAGCTGCTGAATGACTTATGGTCACTTCTGACCTGGGCTGCATTGGACTGTGAACTAGAAAGAATAAAATCTCACAGCCCATTAATTAGTGCCTCGAGCCATCTACAGGAGTCATCTCCAAACATTTCTGAGATTTGAAAGGATTTGTTTTTATAGATATTATTCCAGTCTATTAATAGATCAACCATCACTTCACACTGAACTCACCCAAATCTATACCCAGGATATAAATTGTCTTCTTTTCTTGGTGACTATTCTTTTTACAATCTTTAGTTCTTGGAGGCGATCAAGGTTTTGATGAAAATAGTGAAATGAAGGATGACTTTTCTCTCTCTAGTCACAACAGAAGCAGCTACTTTCTCTAGGAGATTATTTACATCAGTTCCCACAATCCTCTGTGTGGGTTTTTTTGCATGCCCTAGTAGATCCGCTTTTTGCTCCTCTGTGGGGAGAGAATCAACATATAAATCTGCTTCTTCCACAACTTGAATTGGTATTCGCCAAAGAAGTACAGTGAAAGTAGTGAGACCTCTGCAGGCTTGTAAGCAATCTTTCTTCTGACTAGATCCCAGCGTCTCGAATCTCAGTCAAGAAGTGCCATGAGTCTGGATATTATAGCAATCTCTGTAGACATGCTTATGTAGAATTGATGGGAAGAATAGCTGGTTCTTCCTAACCACCATCTTTTGCACAGTTGGGATAACATGATGATGATAAAATAACTCTGAGTCATTACGTTTATTCCCTTCCCATGTTGAAAAAAAATATTTTACATCAAAAGAGACCTTTTGCATCAAAGTACTGCTCCTTATTATCCTACTCCAACAATCTCTTTCACCTCACACAGACATAAATGTGTTACAATGATGTAAGAATGAGTAATGAAACTACTAGATCATGCCTCATTACAGGCTTTGCTGAGGGGACTTGCATAGGCTGTGTCAATGGAATGGTATAAGCATTGAGATCTGTCCTGAGTACATCAGAGGAGTTGAGTCATACAACATGGGATTTGATTCTGCTGCCCTCAGTGCTTCCAAGGATTGTTTGCATTTGAACCAAGATTCAGCATGCTGCCAAAAACTTTGATGTAACCTAGGCAATCTGAGTCAAGGAATACATCTTGTCCATCAACATCTTCTGTTATCTCACAAAGTTGTTTTGAATAACACCCCTAGTGCAAATAAAACATGAAGGATTGTCTAGTGGTTAGACTCTTAACTTGGGAGCTTTTATTCCCTGCTCTGCCATAGACTTTCGTTGTCCTCTTGGACAAGTTACATATGGTATGTCGACACTGCATCTGGGTGGTGTGATTCACAGAATTGGACGAGAGACACGCTAGTTCAGATGAAGCTAGCATGTTAAAAATAGAAGCGTGGATGTTGTGGCACTGGCAGTGACTCAGGCTAGCTGCCTGAACATGGACCCAGGAGATTAGGTAGGTTAGGATTCAGGTGGCTAGTCTGTGCTGCAATGTCTATTTTTAGCATGCTAGCTTCAGCTGAACTAGTACAAGTCTGTCTGTCTGCACAGGGAATCACACCTCCAAGCTCCAATGTAGTCATACCCTCAGTGTCTCTGTAAAGGGGTGATAATAGTACTGTCCTCACTCACAAGAGAATTATGAAGATCAATACATTGAAGGTGCTTGGAGGAGATGAGAGCCCTTTAAATACCGTAGGTAGGTAAATAGGGCTATACACAAAAAATATGTGGCCAACATTCTTTCCTCCCCTAATCTGCGTTCTTAACATGGGCTTAAACTAAAGAAAGTGAAGGATAATTAAGGCTAGGTCTACACTGGGGGGGGGGGGGGTGATAGATTTAAGATACGCAAATTCAGCTAAGCGAATAGCATAGCTGAATTCGACGTATCCGATCCAACTTACCCCGTTGTGAGGACGGCGGCAAATTGACCGCTGTGGCTCCCCTGTCGACGGCGTTTACTCCTACCTGGGCTGGTGGAGTACACGCGTCGATTCGTTGATTGATTGTCGCGTCCCAACGAGATGCGATAATTCAATCCCCGAGAGATCGATTTCTACCCGCCGATCCAGGCGGGTAATGAAGACAAGCCCTGAAACTCATGTTTCTGCTTACTTTCTTGTTTCCTATTCAGACCATGTTATGATTCTAGAAGAGTGTTTCAGTACACTCCTAATATTTTTTACTGAGCCAATTGTTGTTAATTATATTTTTTAGTCATTAAGAAGCTTTACGATAAGGCACCTTAGTAATTAAATGAATCATTAGATTACTAGTATTATTATAGACACAGTATGTTGTGAATATGAGGACTAAGGATGAGGCTGATATGCTTGTTCATGTATGTTGAGTATTAATGTATTTTGAATGAAGGGACTGGTATAGTTTCCCATGGGTTCTCCAGCCTCACCATTTAGTGGAAGATGTTTTGTCGACATTGTTGGAGATAATTGCCATGATTTGCTGGTGACAATATTGCAGGATGTTTCCAGTATATGGATGGTGACTGGTGATTATGAAATAAGATGGATCATATTTGCCTGATTATATGAATGCATTTAACCCTTGTTACATTTACAGCAAAATAGTAGAATGACATTTCTTGTGTTGTCTACTTGACAATAATATTACTTGAGTGTATCACAAGAAAACTCAAATGGTGCAGACCTGAACTATTGAAAAAGCTATATATTTCCCATACCAGTGAGGGGTCAGAGCACAATCTTCTGACCAATTTATGGTGGTCTTAATAGAGTTCCAAAGCAATTCAGACACCCTATTCTCCAGATAGTTGTATTGATCCAAGACATTGACAGAGATTGTGGGAGAGGCTGATTACCTTAACGTACAAAGAGACTTCATGAAGTCGGAAGTTTGAATTAGTTTCCTTGGAATAACCATCGATCTATTGATCTAACTGTGACGCTTTGTGCCTCGAGGGAACACAGTGCACTCCCATGTTCATCCTTGTGAAATGATTGTGTGGTATCCAATGCAAAGTTTGTCATGTCGGGTGTCTTCGGAAGACTCATGATGCACTGAGCATTGTTGTTCTAATAAAGTTATAGGTTGTAATTTCATGTATATAGTTATGAGGCTGAAAATGTGTCTTCATGGCTTAAAACAAGCCCAGGCAAAAACTCTCCAGGAGCAGAGGGGGCAGTTCACACTTTATCAGGGCATGTATTGGACGAACCCAGCTCAGCCTCACAGGAACAAAGGACACTGGCCTAGGCAGCAATAAAGGATCTGTTGGACTCTCGAGTGAGTAACCCCCTTCCTTTGGTCAGTTGGGGACAACGATGAGGCAATGCTCACCTGACCCTGAATGGAGGGGGCAAAGCCAAGATGGAAGAAAGAACATGGTAAAAGGGAGAGGCATTTGCCATGCTCTTCCTCTCTCTTCCACCTTCATCTACAGACATCACCACCAAGTGACTGAAGTGTTGATCAAAGGGGAGGTCCTGGCTGAAGGGCAACCAGCCAGCCTGTGGTGAGAAGCATATAAGTTTGTAAGGGCACTGAAATTGTTAAGATCAGCTTAGAATGCATTGTGCTTTTATTTCATTTGAGCAAATCCTACTTGTTGTGCTTTGACTTATAATCTCTTAAAATCTATTTTTTGTAGTTAATAAATTTGTTTGTTTATTCTAACTGAAGCAGTACATTTGGTTTGAAGCATGACAGAGACTCCCCTTAGGATAACAAGCCTGGTACATATCAATTTCTTTGTTTAAATTGATGAACTTATATAAGCTTGCAGTGTCCAGCGGGCATAACTGGACACTACATGACAGAGGTTCCTAGGGTTGTGTCTGGGACCAGAGATATTGGCTAGTGTCATTCGGTTGCAGAATCCAAGCAGCTTACATGTTAGAGGCTGTGAGTGAACAACCCAGGAGTGGGGGTTCTCACAGCAGAGCAGGGTAAGGCTAGCTCCCAGAGTCGAGGACTGGAGATAGCAGATCACCGGTCCAGATAACACCAGGGGAACGTCACACTATCTTATCTATCTTAAAGCATTCATAAGATTTAATCATGGTAAGGGATTTATAGTTTGCCAGTCATTATACTATGTTTTTTTCCCTTAATTGTTCTAAGACAAATTGTAATTTGCCAGTCCAGGCTTTTTTCATGAAATCATGGCCATGCTTAAATCATCTGTTACATCTTGATCCCCACATCATCTCATTTGAGACTACGAATAAATTAGCTTCTCTAATAGATTCGCCAAAGATGAAGGTGGCTAGGTGATTCCCCACCTCTCTTATGATGGAGAAAAGAAGCATTTTTAAACTCCTGCATAAGACTACCTTAAGTCTTCTCTCCTTTCAGTCCATTCTGTGACCCTCTGGCTACTTTCAGTTCTCATTTCCATTGCAAAAGTTTGAGTATGAAACTTTAATAACTTTTAATATAGTTTAAGTGCTATACACATTTTTTATCATAATCATAGTAATTCCTGCTCAATTCAGTTCTTGCATGATACAAAGAAGAGTTTTTTTGTAGCACATGCTGAACGTGTTCAGACTGGATATTCTACTCCATGAAGCTCTTTCCACATCTGAATCCCCTCAACCAAGAGCACTTTATCTCCAGTTCTCATATAGTCCGAGAGAACCACAATTGTCCATTACAGACCGGTAAGCCTGACATCAGTACCAGGCAAACTGGTTGAAACTATAGTAAAGAACAAAATTGTCAGACACATAGATGAACATAATTTGTTTGGGAAGAGTCAACATGGTGTTTGTAAAGGGAAATCATTCCTCGCCAATCTACTAGAATTCTTTGAGGGTGTCAATAAGCATGTGGACAAGGGGGACCCAGTGGATATAGTGTACTTAGATTCTCAGAAAGCCTTTGAAAAGGTCCCTCACCAAAGCCTCTTAAGCAAAGTAAGCTGTCATGAGATAAGAGGGAAGGTCCTATCATGGGCTGATAACTGGCTAAAAGATAGGAAACAAAGGGTAGGAATAAATGGTCAGTTTTCAGACTGGAGAGAGGTAAATAGTGGTGTCCCCCAGGGGTCTGTACTGGGAACAGTCCTATTCAACATATTCATAAATGATCTGGAAAAAGGGATAAACAGTGAAGTGGCAAAATTTGCAGATGATACAAAACTACTCAAGATAGTGAAGTTCCAGGCAGACTGTGAAGAGCTAAAAAGGATCTCTCAAAACTGGGTGACTGGGCAACAAAATGGCAGATGAAATCCAATGTTGACAAATGCAAAGTAATGCACATTGGAAAACATAATGCCAACTATACATATAAAATGGCGGGGTCTAAATTAGCTGTTACCACTAAAGAAAGAGATCTTGGAGTCATCGTGGATAGTTCTCTGAAAACATCCACTCAATGTGCAGCAGCAGTCAAAAAAACAAACAGAATGTTGGGCATCATTAAGAAAGGGATAGATAATAAGACAGAAAATATCATATTACCTGTATATAATCCCATGGTACGACAACATCTTGAATACTGAGTAAAGATGTGGTTGCCCCGTCTCAAAACAAAGATATTGGAATTAGAAAAGGTTCAGAAAACTGCAGGAAAAATGATTAGGGGTATTGAATGGCTTCCGTATGAGGAGAGATTAAGAAGACTCTGTATTTTTAGCTTGGAAAAGAGATGACTAAGGGGAGATATGATAGAGGTGTATAAAATCATGTCTGGTGTGGAGAAAGTAAATAAGGAAGTGTTCTTAACTCCTTCTCATAACACAAGAACTAGGGGTCACCAAACGAAATTAATAGGCAGCAGGTTTAAAATAAACAAAAAAGTATTTCTTCACACAACACACAGTCAACCTGTGGAACTCTTTGCCAGAGGAGGTTGTGAATTCCAAGACTATAACAAGGTTCAAAAAAGAACTAGATAAATTAATAATGGAGGATAGGTCCATCAATGACTATTAGCCAGGATGAGCAGGAATGGTGTCGCTAGTCTCAGTTTGCCAGAAGCTGGGAATGAGCAACAGGGAATGGATCACTTGATGATTACCTGTTCTGTTCATTTCCTCTGGGGCACGTGGCATTGGCCACTGTTGAAAGACAGAATTCTGGGCTAGATGGACCTTTGGTCTAACCCAGTATGGTCATTCTTATGTTCTTATGCAGGTCATGGCAGGGAAAGCATTCGCTGATGGAGTTGTGTTTTGACCCATCAATTGATTTGGAGTTCAGGATCAAGGCTTTGAATTGCCAGCAGAAGTGGTTGGGGAGCACAGCATGGGTTCATAGCAGCCTGGGCCATTCAGGTGGCAGAAAGTCACATTCTGGAGCCTCTGGATTGCATACATATTCAGTGACAAATATGGTAAACAGTACTGCCAACCCCAGGTTCAAAATCATGAGTCAAATCCCCAACAATCATGAGGCTTATTTTTTAAAAAAAGATTAAATCATGCCTCTGCAATGGTCTTCTGATTTTTAAACTTCATCTACACACACCCCAATGTGTCTGTGACAATTACAATGACACTAGCTCTCACAAATGTGTAGTGAATAAAGAAATGTTGGTTCCAAGACAATAGTTCTCACTAGAGGGTCCAATCAGGATACGGCCCCCATTTTGTTAGGTGAAATATGAATTTATTCCAATAATTACTCCAGGGTCCTTATACTAACTCTTATACATGAGGCTTCAGCAGGGCTTGAACCCAGAGCCTTTAAATCAACAGGACAGTCTTGTCCACATCAATTATAGTGTAAGTGATCGGAGAAAGCTTGTGGTTACACTCCATGTGGGCCAGAAATCCTGGTCTTTGGGCTTATAATTTAGTGGAACTTTTCACTAGGCTACAGGGTATTGAGGAGAAGGGGTGGAGTGTGACCAAGACACGCTGAAATCCATTTTGCTTTCCCAAAAGCATGTGTTCAGTGGAAATATACGTCATCATGAGCCTACCCAGATCAGGGGCCAAAAAATCACGTTATTCAGTTAGCAACACTGGGAGGTGACACGTGCACAGATTGCTGTGGCCAGATTGTCTTCCACTGGTGGTGTCGGGGAAACAATTTCCTAGAAAGCTATAAGTGAAAAGATTTTTTAGCCACCGATGCTACCTAATTAATTAATTAATTTAAAGCTTAGGGAAGAACTGAAAATGTCCCTGTAGCTTTGTGTCATTTTGATGAAGCAAGTGGAGGGGCAACCGCCTCAATGGAGGACAGAATCGTGACCAGATCTTCAAAATGTTTTCCCCTCTGACTAACATCACCAAAGTCTAGCCTGGGTTCAGTTACCACATACGCATATGCACACTATGTAAAGGGTTCACTCTAGGGATGAGTAAACTGGTTCATATAAAATATTAACTGATCCCAACCATTAACCACTTTTAGCAATGAATGTATATTGAACCATTGCTGAGGTTCTGAAATGTTTATATTATCTTTTAATCCATTTTGCATGCCTTTCATTTCCAAGTTCTGGCTTGGGCTGAGAATAAAATGCAAGATATGAGAGCATCTATTTTATTGTGAAATTTCCAGCTCCATTTTGCAGCTTCTAGAAATTGTGAGCATTGGATCTGTGGATGCTTATCTAAACTGAACCTAAACTCCAAACCCTTAGAGGTTCACCCAGTTTAATGCTAGATTGATAACATGCTATAGCAAATCACAGCATATGACTGCATTCTTATTGAATGGATTCGGCACAGATGGCTTTTTTACATTTACAATCTGCGATAAGGATGTTAGTTTCATTACTACCATTGAGAAGAAAACTAACATTTAAAATACAGAACCTCAAAAGAGAGAAACTGAAATATTTTTTTCCCCATATGCTTATGTCTCCAAGACAAATGTATTGCAGGATTAAAATCAAGCAGGGTTTTCTAAAACCTAAGTGGTGAGAGAAAACCCGAGAAGTAAATGATCTTTATTTTGTATCCTGCAGTGGAAGCCTACTGTGTCTTAAATATTAGCATTCAGTGTTATTTCTTGTGCTATAGAGGTTACAATGGAGACAAACTTCAACTAATCTGTCTTCACTTGGTTCAAGCTAACAATATAAAACTAGACTACTGCTATAAAGTCAGCTGATTATTCTGTGCAGCCACTACTTTTCTGCCATGATTTATTTCCCTAATAAAACACAGCCAGTATTCTCTATTTGCTATGTGATAGATATAAATAACATGAGCTATACAAAAGGGGTGAAAAAAACATATTGAGAAAAAAAGCCAAAATGATTTTGCCCTTAAAGGTCTGAGAGTCCATAAGGTGTGTGTTTCAATCTATAGTAGGGTAAATTGGCTCAACATCTCTAGGGAAAACAGGAAAATACTTTATCATTGCTAGAAAATGGGAATCGCTTGCTCTGTTTCATTTTAGCTAAATACTTCATTCTGATTGATAAGCAGCACACTGTACAACTCATTCTCCTATGGCTTCTCCTATTGAGTCTCCTAGTTTAGATACACATCTACCCCGATATAACACGACCCAATATAACATGAATTCGGCTATAACGTGGTAAAACAGTGCTCCAGAGGGGCGGGGCTGTGCACTCCGGTGGATCAAAGCAAGTTTGATATAATGCAGTTTCACCTATAATGCGGTAAGATTTTTTTGGCTCCCGAGGACAGTGTTATATCAGGGTAGAGGTGTAGTTCTTCATACTATCAGATTTATGATAGTGAAGTAACGTGCCTTTTCTCCATTTCATCCTCTTTCTGTCCTATAATATATAAATATCAGGTACCAATATTTCTCAACAAGGTAGTGTTTTGGTTTTTTTAAGTCCTGCTAATATATGGGCATTTTTAGCTGGCATATTTCTTTCATATGAGTGCAGGTTTTTCCATAGCTTTCTCCTGTTCCCCTATTTTCATTTACTTTATTCCTCCTACACTCTCCCCCAAGCATTTCTTATACAATATAAATATAATCTCATTTTTAAAGTACCTTCTTTAACATCCCAAGGCTCTGGTGCTGTCAAGTTTCCCTTGTTCCTAATGCGCAATATAATCACACCCAGAAGAAGTTGATAAAGTAACTCCTGATTCTGTCAGGCTCATTTGGGAGCCTCTCTGAGGCTGACTATGATTTCATTTTCAGCTGGCACAGACAGTAAGATTTTTAGTTATTTAGACCTTTCCTCGTATTGTATTAGCTTGATTCTTCACAAGCCCCATTCCCCACAGTGGCATGTGTTTAGGGCTGTACTGAATTGACTGGACTGAAAAAAGCTATCCTATAAGAATCTGCATCCACATGCAATTAAGGCACATGCAATTAAGGCAGCTTCCTTGAAGCACCAGAATCCTGGTCATGTGTTAAGGGGCCTTTAAATTTCAAAATACAGAAAACTTTGTTCCAAGGCTCACCACCTGCAATGAGAGAGTAGCCTCTTACATGGAAAGCCTTTTTGCCTGCTTGGCATACTGTTTGATACTCTTCTCCCTCTGCCGGAGAGCTGGAATAGGAAGCTTAATTCTGTTCATTTTGTTTACCACACAGACCTGATGGCACTTTGGAGTTATTATACTTTCTTCTGCCTATGTGGCAGACTACAGAAAAGCACCACCAAGAAGCCCTTCCCCTATGAGCAACTGGGAGAAGGCAGTAGGAACCATGTATACTCCCTACACTACGGGGTAAAGGAGTCCATTGGGGATTGTCAGGAAGGAAGAGTCAGTAATGCTTGGCAAAAATGGATATTAGTGGATGTCAATGACCGTCATATAACCAAACATTCTGATTAATTGAAGATCAGATAACCAGTGATTGTACTCTGTGTCTATGGTGTAATCGTCTACTTCTGCTATTTCATGTGTCTATCATCTGTATAATTATTTGTCAAATGTACTGGTCATAAACATATTCACTGTTATATTTATTTTTAAATTGAGTGTTATTTTTCATAACATGTACAACTTCATCAGAGAGAGATCCTCTCACAGATCATGTCTCTCCCTTCCCAGGACCCCAGTCCTACCATTCCTAGGTTGTAAAAATATTTAATATGGAGTCTTCCATGAAAAGCAGTATTAACCATACATTATTCTTAAAGAAGTGCACAAATCAAACTACCACTGCTACCACTTCCCCTTGAAGGGCTGCTGCATACTCCCCCTCTGTGATCACCCTCTGCTGGCCAGGATATAGAATGGGATAGAACCATGGTTCCACCTACTCCCCATCACTCCCTGACCAACTTTTGGCCAGTTAATCCTATGATGGGTGCAAGTCAATAGCAGCTCCTGCACTCCCCTGAATGCAGAGGCTGCACTTATGGACAGTACAGAGGAGGAGTCTCTCTTTTTGAGAGCCCCGCTCTCAGTGCCAGTGTCAGAAAGGACCCACACTCAGGCTTTGTAATATTTTGGTAACTCCTAAATGAATAATGAATTCCTTGAGATGGATCAAGAGCTCCAACAACTAGAAGTGCCACTCAGATTTCCTTTAAAAACCACAACAGAGTAAGCCTGATTGGGAATAACAGCAGACGGTGGTGTATTGAAGGAGTTCAGGAGTTACACCAATACAATTTTCTGCATGGAATTGCTTTAAAGTATTTTTTTTCTATTATGATTAAATTTCACATAACTCTTTCCTACAACCTTTTCAGGGATGAAAAAGATCAATTTCTGTATGTCTATGGCCAGTCTTTCATATGGATGCACAAAGTCATATCCCAAGCACAACTGATTTTGGCATTAATTTTTGTAGTAGCTTTCTCTTTGCAATGAATTATCACAAGTAGCTTTATTTCTAGAGACTGGAGAAAATATAATTAACAATAGACAACTGGAATAAGAATATGGGTCTCATTGTGTAAACCATTCTGTGCTCTCATTCCTTAGAAGTAAAAATAATTGTTTGTGTGCTGCTATTGAATTGCTCTACTTCTTAACAACTTCTGGACGTCGTGTTGTTTATTTATTTATTTTTGTTCTCTGCTTTTCCCCATCACTAAGGCTGACTCTTCACCTAAGTTCTGTTCTGAATTGAGGACTTTACCACACAAATACTGCCAGGATGTGGATTTGGATAAAATACAGCATCTCCTCTTTATCTTAGCAGAAACCCATTTTCATTTTTTTGAAGGACAAGAAGAGATGCATATTTTAATGAATGCCACTGAAGAAGAATAATGAAAAGCCTTCTTTGCATTTTTAATGGGAAAATGTGCAGCTTTGTGGTTTCAAGGCCACTAATCAAAGTTTCTGTCATACAAAATACAACAAAAAGATAATTGTACAAAACGAGAGGACACCCAACAGATAACAGGTGAAATTATTAGGAGTACACAGGACAGTTTAAAGATGGACTCTGTACAGGTAGGTATCATGCTACTTATTTAGGAGTGACTATACTAATGAGACAATTTAATGTTAATATGGGAGCAACTTATAATACTTATGTCAAGCCCCTCTGCCTTCCAGAATCATCGGTACATAATATGTTGTGCCTTGTCCCCACCCGATTGCATTTTTGAGGATTACTGAACACTACAGTCTCAAGCCCCCTCACAACTCTTGTTTAGACTTGCCTCATATTGGAATAGTGGCCAGTTGTAAAATGCAAATCTGGATTCAGATTCCAAAACCCATCCCTTACGTCCATTTTTTGGGGAATCTTTGGATCCAGCATTTGTGCCTGGGGCCCATCTTTGGTACAACTTACCCAAAACTGATATAATTATCAAGCAAAATTGATTTAACAGCTCAAAACTGAATTAAAAGTATGACAATTTGTGGGGTGGGACGCATACCTAGTCCTTGATTTAAGCAAGCACCACTCATTTGTAATCAAGAGAGTTATGCCCGCATACGCCAGGGCTGAATTGGGCACGTTAAACCTTTGAACGTAGTGATCTACAAACAAATAAGGGAGTACATTTTAATAGTGCTTTTATAAGCAATAAAATCAGTAGAAAAAAATGCATGACTCAGTATCTCAATGGCACTTGATATAAACTCTTCTGCAAATGAGGCATTGAATCCTCAGACCCTAAGCCATGTCTTCAGTGAGAGGGATCCCCTTAACTCCTCACACACAGGCTGACTCTTCTTCAAGTAACCAGACAAGGCTCTTAGCAATTCCAGTACTAAGTGTGTTGGCAACAATGCCATTGTTGCCAACTACTGGCTCAGCCAGTATTGTATTAGCAACACTGGGAGTCTTTGTTGATTAGATTAGACCTGCTTTGAGCAACTGAAGTACACTTAGGGTGAAATGCTGGCCTCATAGAAGTCAATAGAAGTTTTTTGCCGTTGACTTCAATGGGGCCAGAATTTCATCCTTAGTGTTTAAAAGGGTGGTTGCTGCTCGCATGCACAAGGCCTTCTGATGTTGCTAATGGTGGTGGAACTGAACCAGTATTAGCACGGGTGGAAAATATATAGAAAAATTACACAGTATAGACTGGACTTTTATGTTGTCTCTTTACATTTAAATTTTCCCAGGGAAGGAACTGATGACCTGATTCACCATTGTCCTTCACCTTGTACAGCCATTTATGCTAATGGAAGCATTTTATGCTCAGTTTACACTGGTATAAATGACCAGATAAGGTGCAGAAACTTATGAGTTGGGTTCTGTATACTTGCCTGTAAATCAATTTACCACATGTTTGGAACTACACAAACAGTAAATGATAATAATAGCCAGTTTTACCAACATGTCTCTTTATTGATGTCCATTGTTAATGGCTTTAGAAATGTAGTTCTGCCAAGGAACAGTAGGTAGCGAACCTTGTACCCAAGATTAGGTTTACTGCTCACAGCTCTACTAATAACTAATGTTGGGACTGAGCAAAGAAACCTTTATATGACTAATTTCCTTTAACTAATGAATGAAAAAGAAAAAAAAATGTTTGAAGTAAAGATCATGGGTCTAATCCAGCTCTAGGATTGCAGGGTACACTTAAGGTAATGTTTGACCTCAAATTGTAACCGGTTTCATTAAGCTAATTTCTTATTTTCATGCCTCGGTGCTTTGCAGTTACTATTACTTTTCTGTTAATATTCCAAATGACATGAAGATTTGTAACAAAGATGCTTGGGTTTGACTGTAGAGTTCTCTGATATGATTTTATCACACATTACTTTATACTTTTAACTGCTACATCAATTTTTGTTTCCTCAATAAGTTCTTTACATGCCCAATCATGTGCACAAATAATAAAACCCTACAAACTAACCAGATTTGTTTTCTGATTCCTTTGGCAGGAAGAAAGAGAAGTTCTTATTGTTTGCCCCATTTTTAAATACTTTGGAGGTACTTGTCTATTATGGTAATGGGATCCATAACAATATCTTGAGAGACAGAAGGATGCACTCCATTTAATTAGGACACATGTAAGGGGTGAATCCATTAAACAGATAAATCTCCAGGAGAACAGAATTAAGTGATAATAAATATTAGTCATATCAGTTTAATGGGGAAGCAATTCTGCTCAGTGATTTAATGGTGCTGGGTGGTGGTTAGCCTTTTTGTGCATCTTTGTCTAATGATGGTTCTCACTTATTTTGTCCCTCTAATAACTTTTAATCACTAATACCTTACCTGGAATGCTCACAGAAAGTGCATGGACTCCCAATGCCAGCTCCTGACTGACAATTCTTGTCTATTTTAGGAAAGTTAACACTGCTGACAATAAATGCAGATCATCCACTGTTGAATACAGTCAAACCATAAGTGTAAAGCACACTGAGCATTGTTTCAAAATCTGAGGTTAAACCTAGCAGGTTTTAACTAAAGTTGGTTAAAAAAAACAACAACAACAACAAACAGAATTTCTATTCCACGGTGAGCTCTTACATTTTGAAATGTCTTCTCATTCTGAATGGGGACAAAACGTGAAATTTCAAAATAGTTCATGGAACAGAAATTCTGAAATATTTTTGTTTGGAGAAGTTTCATTTTTTATATCAAAACATTATTATACCATGTAAAATACTAACAATAATGTATACATATCAAATGTTATAATTTATATTTAATATTTTATATTATCAGTATTTTATATTGTTTTGACATTATCAGAACAAATATTTTTACCTTGACAACATGAAACAAGAAAGTCTAAATTAATCAGTTTGAATTTTTCTGTCAAATTACATCAAAATTAACATGTTCCCCCCACAGATGCTTGAACTAGGGTTACTAGGGGTGCTGCTGCATCCACTGGCTTGAAGTGATTCCCATCGTACTCAGGGTTTACAGTTTGGTTCAGTGGCTCTCAGCACCACCGCTATACAAATTGTTCCAGCACCCCTGCTTCTCACAAAACATTTAGTTTTTGATGAAACAGCATTTTCTGAAGAAAAACTGTTGGGTTGAAGATTTTTCAACCAGCTCTATTTTTAACCATTGTTTTAAACACAGTTCTCTCATCAAATGTTTCTAACAGTGGAGTCCAGATCGCTACAAATTCATGTAGTTTATCCCTGTGGTGGAAAGTGACACTTTCCTTGGCAATTGAGTCAGAGAGGTCACAATTCTATTCTATGTATTTATTTACTTGTCCACCTCTATCCCCCTACCCATCTTTCCCCCTGTTTCCTTTCATATTTCCCCTCTCTGCCATGTGTGTGCTGTGCCCTCATTAATTGTAAAGTACTGATTTCTTTGATTTTATAGTTTAATATTAAAGTTGCTAGAATGATTTTTGCATATGTATGTTTGTTACCAATGGTGATTGTAAATTCACAATGTTAATTTTTTTTTAATATTGCGATGTTTGTATTGAAAAGCCCCAAACAATCCACATTTTAATAAAAGAAAAACACTGGTTCTGAAATAATGCTGACTGTGCTTTGCTACTCTTGTGGTCAAAATTTGTAGAGCACTCGTTTACTGCACCTGCTGCTGACATCCATTATCAATAGCAGGTATTTTCCTACTGCAGACAAAGCTTTGCTTTGCTTCTTCCATGCCAACTACCATATGTATCCCGTGTCATAAAACTTTCATCTTGCATCTGCCCCTCTTAATTTCAAGGCACAGACAGCAGTCTCCATCTCTATGCCAGGCATATTACTGCCTCCTTTGAGCTCTGTGGGTCTGTTCAGTAGTATGCTGGAATCTCTACAGCTCTCTAGAGATTAGTATTGCTGCTAATCTTCCGGCAATTCTTCTGGGAAAGGGCAATTCTTGTTAGCGGGGTAAACCAAGAGTGTTTACCAGAGTAGCCTGATTCAAAGGCTTCTAGAGTATTACAGAACAGTTTGGACTGGATTATCTGCTGCCCCTACCTTAACTAATCATTCAGACCAGTGCAAAGGGGGTCTAAAATGCTAATAAGCCTGAGTGATTATAATTTACAACCACTTTGCACAGATGTAAATGACAGCACTAAGGGCAGGTCTATAGTGAATCATTATTACATAATTGTATTGGTTGAAAAAAAAATACATGGAAAATAAATTAGTTAAATTAGATAATTTACCTATCTGTCAAAATTAAATTAAGGTTTACTATTTTCTATGAATATTAAATGCTTTTTTATTTAAAATAAATTTAATAATCCAAACACTGTAGTAGTTGCAAATGACATTGGTATGAAGGAATATTAGCTTCTCTTATCTCTCACCCACAGTACAGGCAGCTGTCAATAAAACTGCACAAAGATCAGTTATCTGACTTTTCCATTTGTGTTGTTCCTTTTAGTATTGTACACAAGTAACACAAAATGCTTGACCCATTTCAACAAATGCTCCTCCTTATTCATCACAACAACAATCTCATTGTCTGGCTGAGTTTTTATAATCTCACTATATTTAGAGATTCTCAGAAAAAGGAAGGCAAAAGAGGAAGACAAGGTAAAAAGATTAATGAACTTAAAAAATGCCAGAGGCCAGAAGATAATCCAGTTTTCATACAGCTCAGTAATTAACATGTCAACTAAAGTCTTTGTTATATGGAATTTAAAGTGCTCTTAAAAGGTTAGAACTATGTATTTGCCTTCAATGCTCAGTATAGTGATCTTGATGTCGGCATTAATACAGAAATCATATTACTGAAAACTGCACTGGAAATAGTTGTGGATTGAAGTCAGGCATCTGCATCTGTGGCAATTTTCAGGTAAATTCAATTAAAGCCATATATGTTCTGTGTATTTGTGCTCATATTTTGTAATACCATAGAGACCAATTTTGGTGGCCCAAAACAACGTGAGACTGTCATCTTGTATTTTCACCATCCAAATACTGAAATACTGGAATGCCAGATCTGACATTACTTCAGATACAGAATAGTATCATTGGGCATTGAAAATATGCAATTAATATTAAGACATTAACAAACAAACAATGGAAAGCTGCAAATGGCTTATGACTATTAGTCATGCACATCCATCCTAATCTCGACTCAAAGACTAATAGATGTGTTAGTGCTCGTGTCCTGGCCTGCGGCTAACTTAGAGCCAAATTCTGCCACGCTTATTTGTGTTGAATAGAACCCTATTAGCGAGAAGCCCCACCGACAACAGAACTCTCAGCCCCAGTGGAGGGAAGCTAAGATGGCGTTAAGCAGCTACACTTGTCACCACCGGAATCTGAGCTGCTTGGTGCGGAGGCTAAATGTTTAGATAATGCTAATTTACATAATGCTGAGATTCTGCATAAGTTACAGCATCCTGTCGTTCCTCGTCTATGAGTAGCAGCTCTTCCCAGAATCTCTGTAGCCCTACAAACTATGGCACTGCCTATGACATGCCCCTCTCACTTCCAATTTCACTCCTAGTATTCCCCCTATGCCAGGATATGTGAGAGGGCCATTGAAAGCAACCAGTATCTGTGTTCTTCAGTTCCTGCACTTGGAGCATTCTCCTTCAGCAGGATCTGGGACTTTTTAGAGCCCCTTTATGCAGCACTGGCCATTTTATATAGCATAAAGGGGCTTAAGGGTGAGAAGCACACACAGTGAACTGTTGGTGGCAGTGATTTCCCTACACACACCCCCCGTGAATTTTCCCAACACCCCCCCCCCAGTTTTGTGAACTAGTTACATGCTAATTTAGTGACTGTTTGGAAATTTGAATTGAAATTGAAACATTAATACACACTTTAAAAGCATATACAGTGTATGATAAAATACGTGTATCTGAAAAAGAATCATAGATTTGAAAAGTATGAACATAGACTAGCTTCCTTATAGAACTCTTGTTTTTTATGACAATGTCAGTGCATTCATTTCGGTGATGTTGGCCAACCTAATAATTTCACATGGTGATTTGTAAGCCAAGTCTAAATGAACTCTCCCTGATAGCTAGTGATGAGCTGGGGCTGGAGGGAAAGGCTTCAGGACCAGATTGTATTTACATTCACACCTAATCTACCTAGGTACCCAGCAAACAGAGCTGTGTTGCCCAAGTGATAGATTTTGGTTGGGGTTGGGTTACAAACCACTTGAATGAGGGGGTGGGGGGATGAAATGTTGTTGTTCTTATTGTATGAGTAAAGGGCAGTAGAACTGTACTTAGCCTGTGATGGTTGAGGGCATCAAGAGAGAGGGTGGGGACCTGTCCCCCTCCACTGTTTAAAGACAGAGCTGATTAGGCTCCATAGATAGTCTTTTGTTCTGTTAAATGACCACTGCAGCTGAAATCACTGATAATCAGGTCTAAGTGCTTAGTTCTGCTGTGGGGACAGTGTTTCTGTGGAAGAGATGGCCCAGTATGCACTAGCAGCGAGGTTTCCGCACTGAGAGCTCAGCTGAAATCACTGAATGTTGGGTGGAACCTCAAGAGACCAACTCGCAAAGGTCACAGTGGCAGGTGGCAGCAGAAGGTGACTGCGCAGGGCCAATGGCAACAGAGCGGTGGAGTGAACGGTGGCACAAAAAACAGCAGTGGCCAGAGCGAAGAGTGAGCAGCTGGAGGAATGAGCAAGGCGCCTTCTTGCCCCCCACCTGGGAGGTGTCTGTACTCATGTGAAAGCACCTCTGAACTCTGAGTCTCCACTGACGAAGGCCAACACCGGTGAGTGGGGTGCGGTGGAGGGAAAAGTGAGGGGCATGTTAAATAAACATTTGTTTGTTGGACTATATTTTAGTGACTTTGCTCCAGAATGCTAGATTTGTGACTGGGAATGGAAACTTATATAAATATATTTCCTAGTAGGCCAAGATTTTTAAAATGCATTATTTGCCAAGATTGTTATCTCACATTGTTGCTATCTTGACAGGTCATTATGTTGGGGAGTTTCTGTAGTAAATATTTTTATTATTATAATTAATTTTTACATAAGAATGGTCATACTGGGTCAGACCAATGGTTCATATAGCCCAGTATCCTGTCTTTCGACAGTGGTCAAGGCCAGGTGCTTCAGAGGGAATGAACAGAACAGGGAATCAAGTGATCCATCCCCTGTTGCCCTTTCCCAGCTTCTGGCAAACAGGCTAGGGACACTCAGAGCATGGTGTTGCATCCCTCCCCTTCCTGGCTAATAGCCACTGATGGACCTATTATCTAGGAATTTATCTATTCTTTTTTTAATCCTTTTACAGTTTTGGTCTTAACAGCATCCCCTGGCAGAGAGTTCCACGGGTTGTCTTATGTTGTGTGAAGAAGTACTTCCTTTTGTTTTTTTTAAAACCTGCTTCCTATTAATTTCATTGGGTGACAGCTAGTTCTTGTGCATTTCCTTATTCACTTTCTTCACACCAGTCAAGATTTTATAGACTTCTATCATATTTCCCCTCAGTCGTCTCTTTTCTAAGCTGAAAATTCCCAGTCGTTTAAATCTCTCCTCCTGTTTCATACCCCTAATCATTTTAGTTGCCCATCTCTGTACCTTTTCCAATTCCAATATATCTTTTTTGGGATGGGATGACCAGATCTGCATACAGTATTCAAGGTGTGCCCGTACCATGGATTTACACAGAGGCAATATAATATTTTCTGTCTTATTATCTATCCCTTTCTTAATGATTCCCAACATTCTGTTTGCTTTTTTTGACTCTGCTGCACATTGAGTGGATCTTTTCAGAGAACTATCCACAATGACTCCAAGATCTCTTTCTTGAGTGTTAATTCAGACTCCATCATTTTGTATGTATAGTTGAGATTGTTTTCCAATGTGCATTACTTTGCATTTATCAACATTGAATTTCATCTGCCATTTTGTTGCCCAGTCACCCAGTTTTGTGAGATCCCTTTGTAACTCTTCGCAGTCTTCCTGGGACTTAACTATCTTGAATAGTTTTGTATCATCTGCAAATTTTGCCGCCTCACTGTTTACCCATTTTTCCAGATCATTTATGAATATGTTGAACAGTAATGGTCCCAGTACTGACCCTTCAGGGATACCACTATTTATCTCTCTCCATTCTGAAAACTGATAATTTATTCCTATCTTTTGTTTCCCATCTTTTAACCAGCTACTGATCCATGAGAGGACTTCCCTTTTATCCCATGAGGGCTTAGTTTTCAAAAGTCAATTTAAATTAAATACATTTTTTTAAATATATTTTTTTAGAAATCTAGACCTGTTATGTGTTTTGCTGTAACTTGCATTATCCTTATGTTAAATTTGCATTATCCTAACAAAACATTTACTTTATTCATATCTCTTTTATATGTTGCAGGTCAAAGTGAAAATGAAAAGACAAAAAACAATACAATATTTTTTTCCCCTCAAAGGCCTCAAAAAGGCCAAGGTAAAGAACACATCAAGAACCAAGAATATATCAATATGTCATCTGAAGGTTCAAGTGGTATATCTACATCCAACCAGCCCAAAGCACAAATACAGCTACCTACTGAAGAAACAGTGTCTCCAAAACCTAAAGGCAGTTCCCGATGTTTGTTGGTCAAAGTGTTCCCATTTATTGAAGTTACAAAAGATGGCTATTGGTGCACCTCTTGCAAAAAAGGTTACGGAGAAGGAAAGCTTCCCAATGCTATAATTGGTAAAAGTGGAGGAGCTTGGTTTGTCAAACCGATCAGCAAAGCCAATGCTGACAAACTATGTGACAAGGCTGCAAAACACCAGGCCTCTGAAGTGCATCAACATGCAGAAAGCCTTATAAGCCCACTTTCAAAGCCAATTTTAGAAGTATTAATGAGGCTGTTAAGAATGCTGGAGACACAACATAGTTCATGCAAACAAACATGGCTGTGGCATCCTACTTTCTATTTAAGCAAGAGATACCACACACTACAAACTGGAGGCCAATGTTAAGTGCATTGTCACTTGTTCATCCTGAAGTTGAACACTGGTTCCGAACAAGACCAGCAAATGCTCACTATCTTTCTGCAAGAAACTCAACTGACTGGCTACACGCATGCGGTGCAACAGTGAAAGACTCAACAGTTGAAAAAGTGAAGAACTCTCTTACCACATTCAAAAAATTTGCATACATGGCTGATGAAAGCACCGATGCAAATGGGCATCAAGTATTAAGTAATTGTGTACGTTATCTTGATGTCAGGGGTAGGCCAGTAGATGCATTTCTAGATGTTCAAGTTATAGAAGACACATCGGCTGCATCTGTAACAACCCACATCTTAGAAGAATTAAATGCTTGTCAGTTGGACCCCAAACAGATGGCGGCTTGTGCATTTGATGGAGCTGCAAACTTCTCTGGAAGACATGGTGGAGTACAAGCTTTTCTCAGAGAAAAGTGTAACCCTAATCTCTCCTACACACACTGCAGAGGTCATCTACTCCAACTAGCACTAGTACGAGCTGCAGAATCTTCAAAAGACATTAAAAAAGCTATAAATTTAATGTCTTCATTATATTATTTTTTTCAGCAAGAGTCCAAAAAGACTGAATATCTTGGAAAATATAGAAGATACACTGGGACTGAAGTTCAAATTAGTCCAACCTGGGAAAACCGCTGGCTTTCTCATGAGCGATCCTTGGCTGTTATCTTAAAATTACTCCAGCCATTCTTACTGGCGTTGGAAAGTATCTACCAAGATGGGATGGATCTAAGTAGTGAGGCTGGTGGATTACTTTTGCTACTACATTCAGAGAAGACTATTGCCATTCTCTCTCTCGTAAGTCTACTGTTGAAACCACTTGGGTCATTAAACAATGCCATCCAGGCATCTGTTACAACAGTAGTAGATCTTTGTCCAGCAATAGAAGCTACATTTTGGATCAATCAGAGATCTATCCATTGAAAAAGTACTGGAAGAAGCAAAGACTTCAGTCCAGAAGTTGACTAATAAAGGCATTTATATTGAATCCTTAAGTGAAGAAGACAAGAAGTGTTTGTTAAGACAACTGAAAAAGTACACAGACTTGATTCTTTAAAATTGACAACAGCGACTTCTAGATTCTACTCAACCTCTACATAAGTTTTACAGATGCCTGTCCTGTAAAACACCAACAGTTGAGTGGAGTGAGGCACTACCAGCAATGGGGCTGCCACGTGATTAGGATACAATAGAGAATTTGAACACAGAGTAGAATATCATATGACGAATGAATGAAGATTTGACTTCAACTTCTTTTTTATCATCACTTGTGGCTCGACCCGATCTTTGTGTTCTGTTTCCTGGGATGAAAGAAGTAGGAATTCATCTCTTGCTACTCCCAGTCACAACAGCTACAGTTGAGTGTTCTTTTTAATCATTGAATAGAATTTTGTGTTCTGAAAGAAGTCGCCTTCTGCCTGATCATGTGAATGAACTAATGAGCATATCAACTGAAAGAATGGAAGTACCGGACACACGAGAAGCCACCAAAGATGAATGCATTGCATTCAAGAAGTTCATTAACAGAGTTGTGCAAAATTATAGCAAGAAATCAAGAAGGATGTAGACATAGTGCTTCATGGAAGGCTTGAGTAGCCAACTTTAATTTGTGTGATGATTTTAAAACGTGAATTAAATCTAATAAAATGGTCATGAAAAATTTTCAGTTTTTACTATGGTGCCATACAGCCCACCTTCACCCTCACAGTCTCACCCCTCATCGGCCCTGATACACCCCCCTGTAAATTCAACCCCCCCGCCATTTCAATTCCTGGGGAAGCCACTGTTTGGTGGAGTAAGGTACTATTCAACATAAGGCAGACAGAATCTGATCCTTAGACAACTGCCTTCTGTCTTCCTAAAATTCCCTCTGCAGTGTCAAATGGAGAAGTTATTCTCCACTCCCTTCCATGAAACTGTTAGCCATCTTGCACAAGCAAGATGATGCATCACAGTCATATTCAACAACCAAGAGGGTTGCATTTCTGTGGTTATCCTTGTACAGACAGCTAGTGAGGCATTTTTTTTTTTCAGATTCTTCTAGATGAAAGGTATATATATGTAACTGCGCTATTAAAGGGATTAATAAGCTACAAGAAAAGGCTTAAGTGCCACATTGATCAAATTTTCTGATATCAACAGAATTAGAGGGAAGCATACACACTGGAGGACAGGTCCTGTATGCAAAGTGATCTAGAAAAGGAATTGCATTGGGAAGAATGTTATAAGAGGAGAGTAGACACTAAAAAAATGTAAAGTCATATGTGTGGGAAGAGGAAATAAACAATGTAAAGACAAACTGTAAGGGAAGCTGTCTAGAAAGCAGTGAGTGAAAGAGAGATCCTAAGTGACAATAGATCAGAGGCAAAATATGAGATTGCTCAATGATTCTGTTGAGGGGGAATAAAAAGCCAGAGCTATTTCTGGATGTATGTACAAAGGCATCTCATTTAGAATAAGGGAGGTGATAATGTCATTCTCCACAGCCTTGGTATGAGCATATCTGTAATGTTACATGCTATTTGAGTCCCAATAGTCCAAGAAGGATATTGCAAAAATGAAGGAGAATATTAAGAAGGGCAACATAAATGATACAACAATGGGAGGATAAGATATACAAGGAGAGACTTAAAGAGTTCAGTTTGTAACAAATGGAAAAGAAAGACTTAGGGATGAGTTTTATGGCAAAGCAATATAAATGAAGGAAAGAATATTGTGTCCAGTGTTGGGCCCCCCCACTACAGAAAGGCTGTGGACAAATTGGACAAAGACCAGTGTAGAATACGATAATGATTAGGGAGCTGGGGCACATGCTTATGAGGAGAGGCTGAGGGAACTGGGATTATTTAGTCTGCAGAAGAGAAGAGTGATGGTGGATTTGATAGCAGCCTTCAACTAAAAGAGGATGGATCTAGGCTGTTCTCAGTGGTGGCAGATGACAGAACAAGGAGCAATTGTCCCAAGTTGCAGTGGGGAAGGTCTAGGTTGGATATTAGGAAACACTATTTCACTAGGAGGGTGGTGAAGCACTGGAATGGGTTACCTAGGGAGGTGGTGGACTCTCCATTCTTAGAGGTTTTTAAGGCCCAGCTTGACAAAGCCCTGGTTGGGATGATTTAGTTCGGGTTGGTCCTGCTTTGAGCAAGGGGTTGGACTAGATGACCTCCTGAGGTCTCTTCCAATTCTAATCTTCTATGATTCTATGAACCTGTGTAATCTAGAGGATCCCTGCAATTCAATTTCCTGGGGTGCATGGGGTATTGTGGGAATGCCAGGAAAGGAGTGGGGCCAGTGGACCCATATGTATTCAGATACCAGCTCTCCCTGGAGGTGCAATGAAGTCACTGCAGTCTTGAGGCTCTGTGATCTTTTCCCCAACTGGATCCTGTGGGTTCCCCTGGTACATAACTCAATTCCTCAAGATGTACACTGGGAATAGAAACTAGTTCTTACAGCACAAAGTAATGGATAGACATCACAGAACAGCCATCAGTTGCAGTTAATGCTAGGTGACAGCATAACTCTATATTACACTGTCAGCTGTAAACAAACAAACAAAAAAACCCAAAAATCCCCCTGCATCCTGTACCATTTTATTTATTGTGTTTTGATTTTAATCCTTCCACTTGATCTTTGTTACAATTTAATGGTCAGTCTTGTAAACTTATTTTTCTTACAGGTGATTCTTTTTTATTTTGCTTTTCACTTTATTGTAGATTTCCTTGTTGACCTTTTGCTCATGTGTTTGTTCTCAATTTCACATAGTAAGCCTTTTTTCTGATCTTCTATCATGTATTTCTTGGATTATATGGCATGTTGTTTTCATTGGTGTCACTTTTTTTTTTGCCCAGTTTTCCTTTTACCTCATTAAATCTTTTATATAGCTGGTTGAAATCATTGTTCAGAACAACAATTTCTTTGGTTTCAGTTTGCATGGTTTCTCCTTCACCATGAATTTCATCCTGAGCTTCAGGCACAAAGCAACCTCAAATATCAAAGGGAAATTGCAGTCACTAATACCATGGACAAAATTCAGAGGTGAGGTATAAACTTGAGTGAATTAGACTCCTGCTCATTTCATTAACGTGGCCCCAGATCCACAAAGGGACTTTGGCCTTACAATGCCTAAATTTTAGGTACGTTGAAAATCACTGGAATCCACAAATTTTGCATTAGGTGCGTAGGCTCCCTATACAATGCATAGGAAAGGATAGGCACCTGAAAATGGTATCCAAAAAAGCCAGCATGCTAGGTGTGAAATTATCTAAGATAGCCAGTTGAAGATGCCAATGAGAGGGTGTGTCCTAAGCTGCACCCTTCTCCTGAGGTCAGGCTGGAGGGAGTCATTCACTGCTGCTCATGATCCACACCTGAGAACCCTCTCCTGGAGTTAGGTGCCTAAACTGTTCTTGCAAGAGCACTTAAAGCACCTTCCTAATTCTGCACAAAACAGCCAGGGGCTGGGGGAGGAAGGGAAAGGAAGGTGGAGGTACCCACTCCTTTACAACCTGCAGCCCGGTGATTAAGGTACTCACCTGGGATGTGAAAGATCCACTTTCATTTCTTTTTAGGCCTGGTGAGGTAAAGGGATTTGGGCAAGGGTCTCTTCAGGTGCGTGGCCCAATCTCTGGGGTACAGAGTTATTCTCACTCTTTCTGTGACCCAATTAATAGTTTATACAAAGTGGAATGGCATCAACAAGACAAAATGAGAGAAACCCATATCAGATTATCTCATAGTCTGGTGGTTAGAGCACTTGCTTGAAAGGTGGGAAAACCCTTTTCAAATCCCTGCTTCTTAGGAGGGCATGGTGAATTCCTTAACCACTGGACTAAAAATTATAAAGAAAGCTACTAACTTCTCCTTCCCAACATCTATTTTCACCTGGTTTGAGGACTGTGATAGGGTATAGGTGTGAGATAAGTGCCTAGCTGAGGCACAACAGCACATTTCCAGAGGTGGAAACTTAGGTGCCTCATGAACCTTTACAGCAAAACTTAAGTGCCAACTAAGGCTAGGCACCTGTAAGGTTTGGCAGTAGCTGAGCATGCTGTTTGTGGATCACAGTAACATGTAAATAGGGGGTTTAGGTACCTAAATCCCTTTGTTGATCTGGGCAACAGTATTAGCCACATGAATCACTGGGTTTTTAGACTTTACACACACAAGTTAATACTGAGAGTGCCGTCTAAACTCCCAGGACTGCAGTGAACTGCAGACAGATGTACTTATTTGAAGTCAATGGGGCTCTGCACAGCTGCAGGTATTTGCCATATAGTGCTTACTGCAGGCTTGAAGCCCACTTTTCAAAACAAGGAATCAAAACTAGATGTCAGTTGAAAGTAGGGTGACTTATTTTCATGTACACATTCCCTGGTACTGTTTTGTGAGTTACTTTTCTTGCTACACTCCTTTTTTTCTGGCTGCTTGACATGAGTTACAGAAAATTAGCTGCTCTGAGACTAAGTGGTCCGAATTCAGAGCAGAATTATCAAGCAGAGAGTGTGAGAAAATAAGAGAATATAAAATAGTCTAAAAGTAAACTAATCACAGAAAAAATATCATAAATCTCAAACATATTCCAGCAATGACAATCTCGTGAATCCTGATGTTTTTCACCCTGAATCCTAGTGCTCAGAAATACAGGAATGCAACCACTTCCCTACGAACTTTTTCCTGTAATACCCAGTTACAACTGAACTCTCTGCTCTAGGTTCTTCCTCCCATGAAAATCTGGTAGTTTCTCCTTTAAATCTGGGGAGAGAATCAGCTGCCACCCACAGTGTCTAGAAGGCTATGACATGCATTCTTCCTTCTGTCTGGTAAGTATTTTTAGCTCTTGTTATGTTTTTTGCCTGGTTTTCCCAAGCTCTTACACCTGAGGAAGTGGCATCTCCTCACAGCAGGTCACATAATCTTAGGCTCCACTTTGAATTCAGCCTAGTAAATATCAGGAATTATAGCGAGAGTCTAAGTTCCTGTGTTTCACCTGGACCTAGATTCATTCAGAATTGCTGGACCACATTTCACTAGAAACGTTTGTGAACTTTACCACCTACGGTTGGACTATCAAATGTATGGGAGAATTCCAAACAGAGACTGGATGGTTTTTGTTGTGCTGTGATCATAGTTCCCTGGCTATATTTATTGTCTTTTTCTGAGGATTTTTCTCCTCCTAATCATTTGCAAATTATAACTTAATTGAAGGTGCTGGCTGCATTTGTTACTCTGCTGTCCTGCAGCAGGAAATAGACTTTTAACCAATACTCAGATCAGGTTGCCAGAGAATAGATATCTTCCTCCTGTAGTTTTTAATATATTTGGCGGGGTGGCGGATGGGTAAATAAAGTCACCCTCAGACCCTTTATTATCTAGTATACAAGCTCATAAATGATAATGCTAAACATTGTATTCAAATTAATTCCTGCCCAGTTGAGAGGTGCCAAGGGTCCTCAACTCCTACTGAAGGATTGCACTTGGCAGGCTCAGGTCCATAAACAGAAGTTAAAAGAAACCTCAGACTTCTGATCTATTTTCATTCTCAATTAATATTTAATCACATTGATTCATTGGTTAAAGTGCACATTCATGCCTGTAAGACCCGTCTTTTAAATTGTCTGCTTTCCTGCCTTCCTGTTGGCAGGGTAAGGGGAGGTTGTGGGCTCAACCACAGAACTGTGTACCTTCCACATCTCCACACACAAAATTAAAACTGTTATCTCTGTTAGTTGAAAGTTGCCCCTCCACTAAACCTGCCTCTCATTCTGTGTCTGGACAGGAGCTTACACTCCCAGTTGTGGTCTGGGGGTGCACAGAAGGTGGGAGTGCTGCTTCTGAGCCCTGACCTTCTCTAGAAAATGGATCTGATGGTTTATGTGTGGTGGCACAGGCTTCAGCATGGGATAGCAATATGAGTACATACCTGGGGTTCCTGGGTGGGCTCTTGCAACTTGAGGTGCTAGTGTGCTAGATAGATGTAAGCATACCTGTGATAGCTTTACTGAGCTGTAATCACACCTTTGATTGTAGTATAGACACATCTTCAGAGGGACAGGGCCAACTACTGACAAATTCTCCACCCATCACCAAGCCAGGGTGTGAAGATAGAAGGAAGCCAACATAAACTACTGTGAAGTGAATTGCCCTGCTGAAATTGGATGATCTTGGGGTGGACAAAAATTGGGAGAGTGCCTGAAATCTTGGCTCCTGCAGGAACCAATTTGTGCAGGGGATGACTGGAAGCATGGGGAGACCTGGTCAGCAGTGTGAAAGCATAGGGGCTCTGCAAGATGGTTCCATGTATCTGGAAGATCTCCTAATATATGTAGGTTTCTGAATAGTCCCTCTGGATGGACCTCCCATACAGATGAATAAATTTGCAGGAAAATCAACAAAATTGAAACTCATGGTATGGCATTTTTACACTCGCTTAGTTGAGTGGTTTCTGGATAGGGAGAATGCAACCCAATGTTTGCCTTTTAATCTTTTTAAGGCTTCTTTTGGAATGAGTAACAAGAACTGTCTATGAAATCAGTCCATAATTCAACCTGCCACTCAGATAGTAAAATTTACCATTTATTACTACCTGAAATAACTTACAGAAGTTGCATTTAATGTAAACCTATTACTCACCAAAAATTATGTGAAAAAAAATTATTAAATTTGCAAAGTCAAGTGCTCAAGTTAGGAAATGCGAGAGTTAAGATCATCATAAATGTTTAACATGGGGAAAATATATTTTCCCCTCATTTCGTTTTCTGAAATAACCAAACTCTTTTGGCTAAAGTTAAAAATGGTCTGAGACAGACGTCTGGAGTGGAAAACTTCAGGCCAGACATCTAAAGTTTGACACAATTACAAGCAACTGAAAAAAGGGTGTTATGATGGCAACCTTAACCATAGGCAGTTCTATGAGCACAACCTATAATGTGTGTGAGATAAGGGATCTCCGGTAAAGCTGGTCCATTAATGTGAATATTTTTCATTTAGAAAATGTCACAATATTTTTTCAAATAAAGTATCTGACAAATATTTCCCATTATTTGTCCCCATTCTAATGACCAAAAAGAGGCATATATATGTCAGTTACTTTTTTAACAAGGTGAATCAATTGCAATCGATTGTTCTGAAATGTCCAGCAAAAACTTCTCTAAGGAAAACTTGTGTGATTCAGGATTAATCCAAAGAAATACAGCACTTTAATTAAATACAGATAGTTGTTTGGGGTTATTCCATGTGATGGCAAATACATACCCTTTATGACATGCATGTGAATTGCTAAAGAAGAGAAGAGATAGATGAAGACAAGATGATACTATAGGATTTATTTTTGTTCTCCTCACTGAAATACAATCTATTATAAATCAGATGTCATCTTGTTGTCACCAAGAAACACCACATTTAACAGTTATATGAACATTTAAAGAAAAGCCATTTCATAAAGGTGAAAGGTAAGGCTACAGGCTGCATAATATCTTTTCTTGAGATTTCCTATTGAGACTTCAGTGATTTAATGGTCCAAGTGATCAATGGTGGTACTAAGGAGGAACTGCTAAATCAAAGCCTTAATAGCTTTTAACACAATTTATAGCTTAAAGTTTGTTGTGAATATGTGGCTACACCCTGAATCTTATAAACTACATGATTATCTTTTTACTGAACCAGCTAAGGAAAATGGTTTATAGAAAGAGACCATGCATTTCTATGAGCTAATTAGAAGTAATAGTTGTAAATAATAACTTGAACTGATTTGCTTTTTACTTTTGGATTCACCAAGGGAAGTGAGCAGATATCAACAAAATTAAACTACCCATTCAAAGCAATGGTGGAGAAATTTGCAGCACTGAAGCCTTAGTTGGCAACTTGCCAGGAACCTGTGCCTAACTTACATAAATAATTGCGTAGATTCAAAGAGTTTTAATTGGAGCTCTTAATGCACAAAGCCTTTTTTAATTTTTAGAGTATTTTTGACCATCCAATGTGTTTCCTTCCACCCCTTGTCACACTTTAGATCTTCCTCTTCTGATATCTATTTTTTAGTTTGCCCCTCACTGCCCCCCCCCCAAAAGAAACTTTTCCAAAAATTACAAACTTGCTCTTGCCGAGAGCTCAGTCCCTCTTTTGGATATTTTCTTTTCTTCACATAGCTCCTTTCAGGCTCTTCTTCAATCATCTCTTCTGCCCAAATATGCCTGGGGAAGGGAAGGGCATACTTGTGGCAATACTGATGTTGATTGTTTTCCTAGCATGCCCATTCCATTAACCATGCTCACTTTGTCTGCACATTAACCTATAGTACCACAACTACCACGCACCTAATGAGACCACTGTAACTACTAACTTGTGCAAATGCAATTGTCTGTTACTTTGCTTCTCACCCCTCTCTCTTCCAGCTTATCTGTTTATTCATCCATTGTATGTTCTCTAAATCCTAGATTGAGGGAGGGAGCCATCAGTGGTATTTGTACAGCGCCTGGTACATTGTGGCCCTAATCTGCATTTCTGGTCCGTAGGCACTACTGCAATAAAAATGACAAGGGCCCTCACTTCCTTCTCTTCATGCTATCTGTTGCCCTTGTTATCTCTTACCACTTGTTTTTTTTCCCACCAGCTCACCCAGTGATGGCTACTCTCCAATCTGCCCGCCAGCATAACACAAAGGCTTCTACTTATTCACTTTCCCTGGCAGCTGCAGGTGAAGGCACCCAGACCTTCCTCTGCTCTCAGTACCTGCAAATATATTTTGTTAGATGTTGAAAGTCAATATGTGGCTTTAGACTTACGAAGAGAGGAGGCCAGTAAAGAGGGATAAGCCTTGAAGAAAGGAGTGGGCCATGAAGAATTAGAAGGCACATTCCACATCTATCAGCTTCTCTAACAGGCTAGTGCAGAAACTCCTGGTTTGTTCAACCTATTAAACATACCTAGGGCCCTACCAAATTCATGGTCCATTTTGATCAATTTCATCTATTTAAATCTGAAATTTCAGGGTGTTTTAATTGTAGGGGTGCTGACCCAAAAAGGAATTGTACTGCTACCCTTATTTCTACACTGCAGGTGATGGCAGCACTACCTTCAACGCTGGGAGGCCAGAAAATGGCAGCTGCTGTCCGGGAGTCAAGCTCTGAAGGCACAGCTGCCACCAGCAGCAGCGCAGAAGTAAGGATGGGATGGAATAATATGGTATTGCCACTCTTACTTCTTTGCTGCTGCCTGCAGAGTTGGGTGCTCAGTCAACAGCCGCCATTCTCCAGTCACCCAGCTCTGAAGGCAACAGTGCAGAAATAAGGATGGCATGGTATTGTATTATTTACTTACTTCTGTACTGCCAGCAGGGTGCTACTTTTAGAGCTGGGTGTCCAGCCAATAGACACTGCCCTCCAGTCGCCCAGCTCTGAAGGCAGGACAGAAGTAAGGGTGGTAATACTGTGACCCCCTAAAATAACCTTGCAACCCCCTGGCAACCCTCTTTTGGGTCAGGACCCCCAGTTTGAGAAATGCTGGTCTCCCCTGTGAAATCTGTATAGTAGAGGGTAAAAGCACACAAAAGACCAGATTTCACAGGGGAGACCAGATTTCATAGTCTGTGACGTGTTTTTCATGGCCTGAATTTGGTAGGGCCCTAAACATACCCAAACGGTTTTTAATGGCTATACTTGGCAGTATCCTGCTCCTCTGAAAGTTTAAATCATAAGCAGCCTGTTGTCTATAGGTTGTACATGTTGTTCCCAATAAATCATTCTCATTTCTAGAATCACATTGCACCTTGATTTTTTTTTTAAAGAGGTTTCCTTGTATCTCATTGGGGGAATTCTGCTTCAAACCTATTAGCACAAATGTCCCCCTAATTCCTGTGATACTTAAACATCTCATATCAGTACATCAGCTGGGCCAGTTTCCTAAAATGAGTTAAGCCTTCAGGATCTACAACCTCAGGAAGACAGCAATGCATCAATCCATAGTCAGAAAGTTTTCATTGCAACAATATGTGCTGAAGGCACTTGCAAACTTGGGATAAAATCCTGGCTTTATTGAAATGAATTGAAGCCTTGCTATTGACTTCAATGGGGCCAGAATTTCAACCCTTGTCCACATGGGGGAAACTTCCCAAAATATTCCTCCCAGTGCTACCATCCGTTCATGTTCAAGAAGGGCAGAGGCTGGAGGACAGGCATAGGTAGAAGCAGAAACAAACAATGGGGGGACATGTTGGATGGCAGCATGGGAAATAAAATAGGTGAAAGGTTCTGGAAGAGGGAGGAGGCAACTGCGGATGAGATAGAATGGGGGGGATGGTTTAAAGAGAAGACCAGCACATTATTAGTTACCTTCAAACCATTGCTTAGAAAGAAAATTAACAGCCCTAACTTCTCCCATGCTGCCCCTCCTGCTTGGGAGATGCTTCCCTTAAACAAGTGCAAAGCTACCTCAATATCTACCCTCAAATCCTGCCTCAAAACTAACTCTCCTTTGCTGTGATCCCTACAAAAAAACTGTGACAATGGTTAGGCTGATGGTGTTCTGAGACCACGGCCTGTTATGTTGATTCCTTGTACTCCCCTGCCTGCCTGTCTGTATCCTTCTCTTTATCTCTTGTCTTATACTTAGTTCCTGTCCCAAAAGGCTTACAATCTATCTCTTTGTTTTGTTTGTACAATACCTAGCACAAGGGATCCTGGTCCAGGACTGAGGCTCCTAGGTGCTGCAATAATACTTGTTAATAATAATAATTAATAATCCAAATCTAGACTTCAGTCAGAATCATTGAATCAAGTTGTTCATCAAATGTTCAGGAAAACATATTAAAATGCTACATCCAGCAATGTAGAATTCATGTTTTTTATTATCTGTAGATTGTTGTGGCAGTCCTGTTCGGAGAATTGGTTCACTTAGCTGTGACTAAAGAGAACAAAATGTAACAGTTTTGTTTTTTTGGTTATGCAGTTCCATCAGTCTGAACACATGAACACTTTTACTGGCTGGAAATATGAACAGCCAGATGGTACAATGAGGAAAAAAATGGATTTTTTTCATCTACTGGAAGATACAGCAAAGATATATGTTCCCTTATGTGGATGCAGAAAATTGCTGCATTGCCCCAGATTGCTGGACCATTATCCAGTGCCTCCAAAAACCTGCAGAATTCCCTTAGCTAATTGTGGCGAACTATCAGGCTGACTGTTCCACATGTTGAAGGGTGAAAAATTTACGACCTGAAAAATTATGGGCCATTCTCCTGTGTGGATGAACTGAGCTATTTGTCATTTGAGATAATAAAAATGTGCAGCAGCTGTCATGGGGTGTCTGTGTGTGGAAGGGGGAACATGCATGACAGCAAAACATCCAAATCCCATCTTGCAGCTGAAAAAACATCTGTTGAATTTTCAAAACAGGTTAAAATAGAACATGAAATAACTAACTGTACTCTGGGGCAATGCAGAACAGGAAGAAAAAAACAAAAACACTGACCTCTAACAGAATTGCAGTATCTGAGTGTTATGTGGGACCTGAAATGACTTAACGTAGCATGAGCTTTTCTAAAAAACATGAGCACTGGTGCCACTCGAAAATATTCCATATGTCTTAGATAACTAAATCGGGTTTGCATTTAATTTGAAAAATCGAATACTGCAAATAGTAAGTTTAGCTATTCCTATTGTAAGCAATAGCATAGGAAAATACAAAGGAGTACTGCAACTATTGAAGTACCATGATCTATTTATCTTAGTCACTGCAGTTACAGGTTGGGACTTCAGGACATATAGACACCCTGAGGTAGTTTTATTCTAGCTAGCTTGAGGTACCAGAGCAATGAAGCTGCAGCACCATGGGCCTCTGTGCTGGCTATACAAGTCTGACTGGAACCCTGGGTAATTTTTTTCACAGCCAGTCTGTGCTAAAGCACCAGCTGCTATGGTTTCACTGGCTATTGGTGCCAGAGCTAGCTAGATAAAAACTATACAAACTGCAATTGCACCCTATGACTGCACTGTAGACATAGCGTTACAGTGAAACTGACAAGCTTTTCAGTGCCACTACTGTACTTACACACAACAGCCAGGAATCAGTATGAGATTTCTTTTTAACCATTCAGTTTTATTAAATAGTCAGGAGATGAAAGCTACACCATCAGTGATGGTAGAATGAAGCAACAACCAGTCCAAATAATGTGCAATTGGGCTGTGGCAAGGGGGGGGTCTCCTTATGAGCTGTTTCATTCAACTGGATAACAGCACAGATGCAAGGAGGCCAGCAGGTTTTTTGAATTGTCTGAGATGTGATACAATTATAGGAGTTGCTACAGAGCAATTGGATTTCTTTATTTCAGAGGGGGCAATCCACCTGCTTGGTTATGGTACTGAATCCAGGTCATTTTATCAGATATTTTTGCAGTCAAAGATAAGAGCTCATGGTTCAGAGACATGGCTCACTCCACTATCACATCCACGTGCTATATTACCCCTTGAGAAGTTATGTCTCCCACAGAAAATAGATCTGTTAATAATAAATTCTTAAGAGGGCTCATTTTCTGTTATTACTCTGCCATTTAGATTAAATTACAACCCCAGAGGCTAATACTCCAGTTCAAATATTACAGGACTAGACACTAAGAGAATGTCCTGTGGATACAGATCCCAGCACTTTTATTAGCTACCTGGCCATCTTAGATCTGCAAGCACTGAAATACTGAAAGTGCCTTAGAAACAACCATTCACAAGATTCTGAGTATTCATCTGGATTTCTTCTTATAAAAGATCTACAAAAAGTGTGCTGGAGAATAGTCTCTATAATTCTATACTACCATTTTCTCAAAGCTGACTGTGTTAGGGTGCACACTTCGACCTCAGCAGAGTTTGTTCACAATTTAGGAATAATGTTTGATGCTGTGTCTGAACTGAGTGATCTGTTGAGGCTCCTGCAAAGAAAGGATATAACCTTGCCAGAGGGTCAGGCATTAATGTCCAGACAGATTTGTAGTTTTGCATCAATGGTTGACAACCCTTGGATGTTATGGTAAAGAGATGAATCGGCCAGTCAGAAAGTATTTTTTTAGAAATATTTCACTCCTTCAGAACAGATGTGTTATAATTATATGTTGGATAGGTTTTCAGGAATCCAGCAAGCAACATGTTTCATGACTACTACAGCCTCATACATGGCAGAGTCTTATAAATTGTATTTACTGGAGAATATTATCAGGCACATATTGCGGCCTGTGTACGTTACTTAGACTTGGTCTAGCACTAACAATAGACATTGGGCAGGTAGAATTCCACTGAAGTCGATGGAGTTCTTCTGGGCCAATATCCAGCAATAGATTCCAGTGGAGTTCTACAGACCCAGTGTCGTTTTTATTAGTGCTCTCTGAGCTAAATTTGGCTCCTTTTTTGGTGACAAAAAGATAAGAACCCTGTCCAAGAAATTTAAGTTGGAAATTTCAGCACATACCAAGACTATGGGGATATGGCATTGGCATGAGACCTGGAATCATTGCTGATGACTGTGGAAAGTCCCTTGTTAACAGAGAGGTGGGAGAAAGGTCTCAGCGTCAGAAACCATGTCTTTTATATACTACTGAAAGACTTCTTATGTTTTAAATAGTTTGGTGCTTACAAGCTCAACCTTGTAAACCTTTAAGCCATTTTGAATCTTACTTGCAGGAAGGAGGGAAGGGAAATGTTTAAGTATCATGAGGGAGAACTTGGTGGGGAAAGACCATGTTTAGGTCAGGCCCAGCAGGAGCAACTCCAGCATCTACACCTCACTCTTGCTCATTGGTTCTGCCCTTGTCTCTCTCTTTAACCTATAACTCTCTTGCCCACTCTCTTTAACCCATCACTTTTCTTCCGTCTGGGAGGTGGATATTTCCTCCTGACATCATTACTAGAGTGAACTAGAAAGGGAAAACAGTCTCTTTCCCAGGAGAGAGTCCCAAGCTACCTAGCAACTGTGTCTTTGCTTGTATTCCTGTGTTAACAGAGCAAAACCTGAGCCTTGTCTTTTGAAAGTGGGAGATTCCCAACTCTCGAGTGATTCTGTAATGAATTGGTTGAGCAGACACAGGACAGCAGAGGGCTGCATTGGAAGCCTAAGGGTAAATCTGTCACTCTTCTCACTTCTGACTGCAGGGTGATAGGTCAGGAGGAAGGGAAAGTTCTAGCTCAATACAAGGACCAGTTAGGGTATGTCTACACTTCCCGCCGAATCGGCGGGCAGCGATTGATCCAGCGGGGATCGATTTATCGCATCGAGTCTAGAAGGGATCAACCCCCTGAGCACTCTCCCGTCAACTTCTGTACTCTAGCACCATGAGAGGCGCAGGCAGAGTTGACGGGGGAGCGTCAGCAGTCGACTCACTGTGGTGAAGACACCATGGTAAGTCAATCTACGTATGTCGACTTCAGCTACGTTATTCACGTAGCTGAAGTTGCGTAACTTAGATTGATTCCACTGTACACCCGGGCTTAGTGAGTTAGTTGAGTAGTTGGTCAGGGAGGCAGGATGGTTGGAGGCCATGGTAAGAGTGTTGTAGTTGGAAGCAGCTGGTAGCATGTACGTTGGGACCCACAAAGTGCAAGGGCATTAGCGCCCAGCAGCTACAGCAGTTTCCTGAGTTATGCGGCACCTGACATGCTTAGCAAAGACTGTTTCAGGATAAAGGTTGATGTAATATACCAATTCAGGGGTCCCCCATAAGAAGGCGATTGTAAAACATTAATTTTAACTACTTTTGTTCAAAGGAATTAAATCATAATCACTGGTTCAGCACCTCAGGCCAGGGCAGAGTGATGGCAAGTTTCATATTTATGATTTTGTAATATATCTGTGTATGCTTTAGCCCAAACACAAGTTTTGTTTTAGTCAAATATGAGTTTTTAGTCTCAATATAGGGGTAACTGGGTGAAATAGAATGGCCTGCGATATATAGGAGGACAGGCTAATCTGACCTTAAACTAATGAATCTAATTGAAATGAAGGAGAGAAATATGTTTGTGGAAAGATATTCAGAAAAAGTGTTAGGTGTTTGAAACTCCTTGGGGGGGGGGGGTAGAATGCTAGAATAAGTCCTGATGGAGATGGGATAGTGGGCAAAGTGCAAGTGACTTGCATCAGAAGTGCAATTTATAATACAGTCTTCATGTAACTCATGGATATCACCAGTAATAAGTTATTGGCAGGAACTATCAATCTAAATGATTTTGCTTCTTAATAATCTGCATCCCCAGTAAGGGGCCACAGACAGAGAGAAGGAGAGGTTCAAACATGTGTGAATCTTAGTAGATCTTAGTGAATCTACTAATTATACCCTCTGCATTTAGAAAAAAGGAAAGAACCATTGTAAAGTTTTATAATTGTCACCTCTCCCCCCCCCCCATCCTCCCGCCAGTAAATATTTAGGGCTGGATTATGATTCTAGGCACAGTCTAACTGTGGTGCACCATCCCAGTATTAGCACTGGAAGACATGATTCAGAAACATCTCTCTGAGACCTTATTGCTCCCCTGCTTCCTTTGTTTCCCTGGCCTGTCCATCCTGCACCGACTCAAGCTTCTCTGCCTAGTATGTAAAAGGGATAACTAGAGCCAAGACTCTGCATGTTCTCTGTTCTACTCTCTTCTCTAACCACTAAGATCAGGGGAGAATTAAGCAGTTAATTATCCCCAATTTATATCTTTGTAAACTGGTAAAAAAAAAATTCTGATGGAACATTTTTCCACTGGAAAATGCCAGTTGATCAATATCAAAACATTCAAGGGAAATGTCAAAAAATCAAAAAGAAGCTTTAAATAAGACCATAAAGAAGTGTTTCTACCTAATCAGAAGAGAACATTTTTTATTTTTGTTTTGTTTTGGAAAGATTTTCTTTTGAAAGTTGCTGGTAATTTTTTAAAATATTTTATTTTATAGTGTATTTTAATTTTGTATTTTATTGTATACATATAATATTTTATATTATAGTATAGAATTGCATACCATATATTATATCATGTAATTATATTAATATATTTTATATATTAAAATTAAAATAGTATAAAATTAAAGACATATTTTTGAGAAGGTCCAAATTGAAATGAAACATTTGACCTGAAACACATTTCGGGGAAAATATTTGTTTCATGTGAAACTTTAAAATGTTGACTTTGTTCCAATTTGGAGCTAATGTATTTTAAAAAAAATAGATATATTGGAATTACCTGTAAAACAGAAATTTTGCATTTTGACCAGCTCTATGAATGTGAATGCAATATCTGGGTTGGGTAGCTCAGGCAAATTTTTAAGGAGGGCACGGGAGTTCTTGCTTCCTTACGTGGGCATGTAGTCAAATCCTAGCCCTTAATATTCATATGAAATATTTGCTTTGCAACTATGCTACATCTGGTCTCAGTCCCTAATATGCATCCCGTCTTTCCCCTGCCCTTTCCCCATTGGCTTTTTCATCACATGTCAGTGTACTGCAAGGAAATGGCGACATGGTCATTTAATTTATTTCTTTATTGTAAATAATTTAGTAATAATTCTTATCAAGATACCAATGTAACCTCCACTGCTAGAGGCCTAACTATGTACATCAATATCCATTTACAAAAATATCAGTACCTCGTTCTAGATCAGCGATAAAACTCTTCTAGGCTTTCTTCCTCCTTTTTTCCATGGTTGTCACAGTATGAATTAGGACAGTTTAATAAATGGAAAGTACAAAGAGGTTTATAATGAACCTGTCAGAGGACTTGCTTATAATTTGCTTGAAATTATTTTTTTCCCCCTGAGAATGCAGCTGGTGACTTCTGTCTCTGTATAATTCTTCCAGAGCTCACTGCAGAACTCAGAAAATGGACAGTGATGATTGTGAATAAGATGCAGTCAGACTCACTAACCTAAATAGCCAGCTGAAGTGACTCAAAGTAAAAATACAGGTGTAAATCAACTTATCTAACAAAGGAAAGCTTTTTTTTTTAAAGATAATGTTTCCTATTTTAAATACTCAAACTTTGTAATATTTAAATGCACCTTTTCTTCCTGTTAATGCTAGTAAAACTCAATAGGTCACTTTTGCTACCACTAGTCTGGCTCAAATCATCAGTTTTTAGTTAACACCACTAGTTTCACTGTGTAATTCTACTTAAGTGATGGTGATCTTATGGCCTCACGTACTCTGCACTGATTAGGTCTCAGCTGGAGTATTGTGTCCAGTTCTGGGCACCACATTTCAGGAAAGATGTGGACAAATTGGAGAGAGTCCAGAGAAGAGCAACAAAAATGATTAAAGGTCTAGAAAACATGACCTATGAGGGAAGATTGAAAGTATTGGATTTGTTTAGTCTGGAGAAGAGAAGACTGAGAGGTGACAAGGGAACAGTTTTCAAGTACATAAAAGGTTGTTCTAAGGAGGAGGGAGAAAAAATGCTCTTCTTACCTTTTACGCTAGGATAAGAAGCAATGGGCTTAAATTGCAGAAAGGGTGGTTTAGGTTGGACATTAGGTAAAACTTCCTAACGGTCAGAGTGGTTAAACGCTGGAATAAATTGTCTAGGGAGGTTGTGGAACCTCCATCACTGGGGATTTTTAAGAGCAGGTTGGACAATACCTGTCAGGTATGGTCTAGATCAGGGGTCGGCAACGTTTGGCATGCGGCTCGCCAGGGTAAGCACCCTGGCGGGCCGGGACAGTTTTATTTACCTATGACACGGCAGGTTCGGCCGATCGTGGCCCCCACTGGCCGCGGTTCGCTGTCCTGGGCCAATGAGGGCGGCAAGAAGCGGTGCGGGCAAGCGATGTGCTGGCCGCGGCCTCTCACCGCCCCCATTGGCCTGGGACAGCGAACCGCGGCCAGTGGGGGTCGCGATCGGCCAAACCTGCCACGTCGGCAGGTAAATAAAACTGGCCCGGCTCGCCAGGGTAAGCGCCCTGGTGAGCCGCATGCCGAACGTTGCCGACCCCCGGTCTAGATAATACTTAGTCCTGCCTTGAGTGCAGGATACTGGACTAGATGACCTCTCGAGGTCATTTCCAGTTCTATGATTCTCTGTATTCAGTGCTAGGCTCACCCTTGTACAGGGGGCATCTGGTATCTACATTGCCCCTGGAAGCGTATCAGGAAAGAATTATAGCATAAACACACACACTTCCCACCCTGCTCTCTTCTTGTTCCACAGTGTGTCAGAGTGCTGGGATTCAGCAACTGAACCCACACTGATCACTGTTTAACCAGTTAGACCTCCCAGGAAGGCCTAATTAAGGAGAGGAGTTTCTGATTACCAGATCAAATTGGGGCTTGGTAGCTGTCTCTGTGGAGAGGCCTCATCCAACCCCACCCATTGGGAGAAGGGTTATTTATGCTGAATGACTCTGTAAACAGTATGGCTACATGAGTATGGTGAAACACTGTAGATAAATTACTCTATGATATCTGCAAAAGGAAGCTCTCTCTGCAGTCTGAGTGAGAACAATGAAGCTGGAAGGCGGGGTGCCCTGTCACACGGGGAAAGGAGGAGTACTTTTATATGCACAGTGTATTTCCTCCTCCTGCCCAGCTAGTTCCTTGTCAGACATAATTCTGTCCACTTGTTCCCGCAGGTAACATGCGGCACACTGTCCCTGCTCTCCACTAGCCTCTTTCCGCAATAGGCTCAAAGTCATGACTAAACCAGGCTTTACTGGCCATGACAGGGGCTCCCTCCTCTACATAACTAGTTTATTCCCATAACAATTGAGCCCATAATAAATGAAATAGCCAGCAAGGAATATCTTTGTGTAGCCAACAAATAAATTAAAGATGGGCCACAAAGTCAGAATGGGTTTAGGAGCCAAACTTCTGAAAATCTGATGCTTGTATTAAATCAAGGTTTTTAATCCAGTTTATTTCAGAAATAAAGATTAATTTAAAAATTGGAATCTGGATCCAGATTCAAGCTTTTGTGGAGTGTCTGGATCCACTATTTTGGTTCAGGTCTATGTCTAAAATAAATGTAAGTGGAGTTGTTCTATCTCAGTGTGTCAGAAAGCAACTGTAGCTAATAAGAGATACAAGGTGGGTGAGGTAATATCTTTTATTGGACACTTCTGTTGGTGAGAGAGAGAGACAAGCTCTCAAGTTTACACACAGCTCTTCTTGAGGTCTGTGTAAGCTTGAAAGCTTGTGTCTCTTGGTCCAATAAAAGATATTACCTCACCCCTGCCACAGCTCCCGGTCTCTCTAATATCCTCAGACCAACATGGCTAAAACATTGCATATAGCTCATATGTGAGATTGAAATTTTCTTTCTGTGTCTCAGTCAGAAAAAAGATGCAAGGTTTGTCAAATCAAGGAAAACCAAATGTCATGCCTCAAAGCATTGCCAAATTGCCTTCAGGGATTTGGAAAGGACTTTTCCTTATGAATATACACACAGCCCACAGAAAGATTTGCAATATGATTGGCTAAATACAGTATGTTGGGGAGGGTTTGCTTTCCTCTGAAGCACAAGTACTAGTCATTGCCACAGGCAGGATAACAAACCAGAGAAACCAGAATTCTCATCAAGTATGATAATTCTTGTTCTCATTAAATAAATGCAATTCTGTCAAATCCCTGTGTATCAATAGAAGTACCAGGGATTAAGAGCAGAAATGGCCACCTCAATTACTTTTCTATATTTGTTACATTGTTTTTTTGTCTTAGTGCTAGTATATCCACAGTTTGTATTGCTTTCAAATTTTATTCATGTACTCTCTTGTATATATTCTCTCTGTGATGTAATCTGAAGGCGATGACTTTAATATATCCAAAGGAAGGAACTACAATTAAATGTCAAGTCCATTATCAGTCCTGCTGGAAATGAACATCGTTATAAATGTGTAAACTGATGTCTGGGATCACATAATTTGTATTTCCTCAGGAGGAATGTGGGTGTTGACTAAGAGGTCAAAATGGTGAAGTCAATCTATTAGTAAGATTCTTGTAACTGATATTTTCAGGCTTAAAGATGCCACCATCTATGACAACATAACTCTGGAGAAGTGTGAGCAACAAGGGTGATGTCGTGGTTGGAGTCTGCTATAGACCACCAGACCAGGGGGATGAGGTGGACGAGGCTTTCTTCTGGCAACTAGCAGAAGTTGCTAGATCGCAGGCCCTGGTTCTCATGGGAGACTTTAATCACCCTGATATCTGCTGGGAGAGCAATACAGCGGTGCACAGGCAATCCAGGAAATTTTTGGATAGTGTAGGGGACAATTTCCTGGTGCAAGTGCTGGAGGAACCAACTAGGGGCAAAGCTTTTCTTGACCTGCTACTCACAAACAGAGAAGAACTAGTAGGGGAAGCAAAAGTGGATGGGAACCTGGGAGGCAGTGACCATGAGATGGTCGAGTTCAGGATCCTGACACAAGGAAGAAAGGAGAGCAGCAGAATACGGACCCTGGACTTCAGAAAAGCAGACTTTGATTCCCTCAGGGAACAGATGGGCAGGATCCCCTGGGAGAATAACATGAAGGGCAAAGGGGTCCAGGAGAGCTGGCTGTATTTTAAAGAATCCTTATTGAGGTTGCAGGAACAAACCATCCCGATGTGTAGAAAGAATAGTAAATATGGCAGGCGACCAGCTTGACTAAACAGTGAAATCCTTGCTGATCTTAAACGCAAAAAAGAAGCTTACAAGAAGTGGAAGATTGGACAAATGACCAGGGAGGAGTATAAAAATATTGCTCAGGCGTGCAGGCGTGAAATCAGGAAGGCCAAATCACACTTGGAGTTGCAGTTAGCAAGAGATGTTAAGAGTAACAAGAAGGGTTTCTTCAGGTATGTTAGCAACAAGAAGAAAATCAAGGAAAGTGTGGGCCCCTTACTGAATGAGGGAGGCAACCTAGTGACCGAGGATGTGGAAAAAGCTAATGTACTCAATGATTTTTTTGCCTCTGTCTTCACGAACAAGGTCAGCTCCCAGACTGCTGCACTGGGCAGTACAACATGGGGAGAAGGTGACCAACCCTCTGTGGAGAAAACAGTGGTTCGGGACTATTTAGAAAAACTGGACGTGCACAAGTCCATGGGGCCGGATGCGCTGCATCCGAGGGTGCTAAAGGAGTTGGCGGGTGAGATTGCAGAGCCATTAGCCATTATTTTTGAAAACTCATGGCGATCGGGGGAGGTCCCAGATGACTGGAAAAAGGCTAATGTAGTGCCCATCTTTAAAAAAGGGAAGAAGGAAGATCCGGGGAACTACAGGCCAGTCAGCCTCACCTCAGTCCCTGGAAAAATCATGGAGCAGGTCCTCAAGGAATCAATTATGAAACATTTAGAGGAGAGGAAAGTGATCAGGAACAGTCAGCATGGATTCACGAAGGGGAAGTCGTGCCTGACTAACCTAATTGCCTTCTATGATGAGATAACTGGCTCTGTGGATGAGGGGAAAGCAGTGGATGTGTTATTCCTTGACTTTAGCAAAGCTTTTGATACGGTCTCCCACAGTATTCTTGCCGCCAAGTTAAAGAAGTATGGGCTGGATGAATGGACTGTAAGGTGGATAGAAAGCTGGCTAGATCGTCGGGCTCAACGGGTAGTGATCAATGGCTCCATGTCTAGTTGGCAGCCGGTTTCAAGCGGAGTGCCCCAAGGGTTGGTCCTGGGGCCGGTTTTGTTTAATATCTTTATTAATGATCTGGAGGATGGTGTGGACTGCACTCTCAGCAAGTTTGCAGATGACACTAAACTAGGAGGCGTGGTAGATACACTAGAGGGTAGGGATCGGATACAGAGGGACCTAGACAAATTAGAAGATTGGGCCGAAAAAAACCTGATGAGGTTCAACAAGGACAAGTGCAGAGTCCTGCACTTAGGACGGAAGAATCCCATGCACTGCTACAGACTAGGGACCGAATGGCTAGGTAGCAGTTCTGCAGAAAAGGACCTAGGGGTCACAGTGGACGAGAAGCTGGATATGAGTCAACAGTGTGCTCTTGTTGCCAAGAAGGCTAACGGCATTTTGGGCTGTATAAGTAGGGGCATTGCCAGCAGATCGAGGGACGTGATCGTTCCCCTTTATTCGACATTGGTGAGGCCTCATCTGGAATACTGTGTCCAGTTTTGGGCCCCACACTACAAGAAGGATGTGGAAAAATTGGAAAGAGTCCAGCGGAGGGCAACAAAAATGATTAGGGGTCTGGAGCACATGACTTATGAGGAGAGGCTGAGGGAACTGGGATTGTTTAGTCTCCAGAAGAGAAGAATGAGGGGGGATTTGATAGCAGCCTTCAACTACCTGAAGGGGGGTTCCAAAGAGGATGGAGCTCGGCTGTTCTCAGTGGTGGCAGACGACAGAACAAGGAGCAATGGTCTCAAGTTGCAGTGGGGGAGGTCCAGGTTGGATATCAGGAAAAACTATTTCACTAGGAGGGTGGTGAAACACTGGAATGCGTTACCTAGGGAGGTGGTGGAGTCTCCTTCCTTGGAGGTTTTTAAGGCCCGGCTTGACAAAGCCCTGGCTGGGATGATTTAGCTGGGAATTGGTCCTGCTTTGAGCAGGGGGTTGGACTAGATGACCTCTTGAGGTCCCTTCCAACTCTGATATTCTATGATTCTATGATTCTATGAACTCATAAAGAAAAACTACAAGAAAAATTGTGCTTTTCACAATATTAAACATTATAGCGATTAGTGGTTGACTAAAATGGATTGTGTAATCATCACTCATATAACAATGGCTCCACATGCTCCAAACAGATCAATCTTATCATTTATATATATATAAAATCTCTTTATGTTGTTTAACTTGGTAGCTTGCACTTTGATACGTGAAAGGAGACCTGGTTAGAAAGTAAACTGTAAGTATCCTGTTTTTTCACCACTTGGGTTATTATTGTACAGCTTGTATAGATAGCTTATCACAACTGTGGTCCAGAAGTAATATATTATTTTTCTTAGTATTGTAGTAGCATTTAAAGGCCCCAGTCAGGGACCAAGGCACCATTATGATAGGCACTGTATGCATATATAACAAAAGAACAGCCTCTGCTTCAAGGAACTTACAAAGTATGAGATGAAATTATAGGTAAGTGCCACATAAAGAAGGGGAGAGCACATAGAAACAATGAGATAAGTGTTAACAAGTGGTGTTCATTTCACAGGGTCTGACCTGAAACCCAATGGAGTCAATGGGAGTCTATCAATTGACGGAATGAACTTTAGATCAGGACACAAATGTTTAGCAATTGTCTAGTGTTTTGTATGCATTATAGCAGAATTTGAATTTGGATAATGATGTGGCTTTACAGGGAGCTCCTCTTGAGCATAAAGAATAACACATATTTATTAGCGAGAGGCCACAGCCATAAAGTTTACATCTGATCTCAAGTCTCCCAAAGTTTGAAGTTTCAGGTTAAGTTTTCTACCATCTCTACTACAAATACTAGAAAGGACAAAAAAGCAGGGTCAATAGAAATTATGATTTAAAATAAAGTATACCATATTTTTATATTTAAAATATGATTTTAAAAGAAAAATCAGTTGTTTATAATTATCAGAATTTTATGTACACGATGCTAGTTCTTTCTTTCCCTTGTCTTGTATTGCTGAAGTCGATGTTTTGTACTAATTTCTTTAGCTTCCTAAATGTAGAATTTGAGATTTCTAAATAAAGATTTTTTTCTACTAAGCATTTTCACACTAAAATGCTCATCTATGCTGAAAAGCACAAGTCTAGGGCTTCATTAACACCTACTATGACAGCAACACAATCCCAGACACAAAACTGATAAGAAAGTTGCCTGTGTTGTATTTGCACCCAACATTACCTTGTATTATATTGAACTTCCACAAGTCTTGAAAGCAGAAATGTTTCAACTTGGCTATACTACACTGCATGAAAGTTTGCAATTTGAAATCAATGGAACTTGTGCTCTTAAGTGACTTAGGTATTTTTTTCAAAATACCATATTCGGTACACACACACAATTTTCCTTGCCAGTACTGAATCAATTTTCTTTGAAGTGACAAAAATATTTTGTAAAATACAATATCTTTAGATATTGCATTTGTGAATCTCAGCACAGAATAGGTAACTGACAATTTCTATACTGAAGGCTATTGAATAACTTTTTAATAATCTTAAAGTTTTTATTTTTCCTAATTACCTTCTCAGATACTGATATTTGTTTTATGTGCCATTTTATACTGGGTGTTTATCTGCTGTTGAACTCATCCAGACATCTGGTCATTCCATACTACTCTGTGAAGGTATTGAGGGCCACTTCCTACTCTCTGTACAGCATGTGTATCTATGAAAATGTCATCCACCACTGTTGTGATGTCTTCAAAAGGTGCAGACTGAAATATCTGAATGGCTTAATTTTAACCAAAGAGTGTGGATGGATCTACAATGCACAAGGTATCTTATTGAAAAACTTAAGCACTTTATAGGATGCTATCTGAAAGAGGTGGTCTTGGCAATCTTTTCAGGAGTGTAAGCTATGGTGGCTGAGTGGTACAATTTGATTTGTGGTCACTGCTCTCTATAGTATTGACATTTTGAAAGCAAAAATATGGAGAGTCATACTCGTGATCCCTCAAGGGTGCTCAAGGCCAAGGCTTGAGACTCTTCTACACATTTATAGATTTCCCAGTGTGGTGGGGGAAGATTGATGAGACAACCAAGTAATCTAAATGGAAAATCAAAGCTTCCTCTTTAGCAGCTGTGTTATAGCAGGGCATCCCTGCATTCAGCAAAATTTCCAGTTATTGAGTTGCTCTTACAAGTCATAAATCTATTTAAAAATCATGGAATGAAATATACAAGGAATTCATTTCTTGGATTTGTCAGTGAATTCCCCCTCTCCCCCCCCCCCAAAGACTGACACTCCACTAACTGACTTTTTTCCTACTATGTTTTTTATGGGATCATCTATATCTATTATTAAAATGTACACGTGTGGCTTAGCACTTACTTTTTACCCCTACAGGAAATGAAAGGATATAAATATATTTAATAGCTCTTATAAGGAGACCAGCTAAAGCACATTATCAGTATGTTTAGGATTTCAGTCTGTCGGTAGTTTAATTTAATGTATTTTTTGCATTTATTTATTCAGCACCTGTTACTGCAGCAGCTAGATGTTGTTCCAAAAACATTTGAATTGTGCAAAGGTACCAAACAAGAAATCTACAAGCTACTGACACCATTGCTGCCAGAAATACTTTCACGATGAAAGTGCTTTCATATTTTTTTAAATAAACAAACAAAACTAAAACTAAATCATATAAATACAATTTGCCACCACGTCCTGGAGATCACTAAACCCAACAGATTACTGATGCTTAACAGACAAATGCTCTGTAAGAAAAAATGATTGATTTTTGCTAGAGTGGAAAGAGTCTCTCAAGCATCTCTGCTCAGCATGATGGAACTGAAGGAAGTTTGGTTAATGGACAATGCTAATAATTCTGAAATGCTATTATACAATTAAAAACTAAACTCTACCTAAGATAGCTAATCCTAAGCACTTTGGGAGGAAGAATTCTAAGGCAGGCCGCAGGACTTTAAGGTAGCCCCTCCTCCCTGCAGGTTTTGGGCCATTGAATCCATGCAGTTGTGTATGAACCATGGCTGCATGTGTTCAGACATCAAGGTCTTCAGTAGGAACCAAACTCAGTTCTTTCAACATAAGTCCCTGCCAAAGAGGGATCCTTTAGCTATGAGTAAAGTTTGGAGGGCTTTGCAGCTTGTCACAGTGCAAGAGGGAACCCATACTGGTGAGACAGAGGTCTCAGCTGTACTCAGTTTGAGGTGGCACCCCAGGGGGGACCCACCACAGGAGAGACAACCTGAAACAATCGATTATCATTGTGAATATGGTGGTCTTTCCTCCATTCTTCATTACATCTGAGGATGAGCACTCCTACATTAAAAAAGCTGCCAAATGAAGCAGCCAGCCTCCTCAGGAATACTAGTTATTGAGAGTGCATTGCCCTAGTTTTCTGCTCACAACATTAGCTTCCCATGAAGTACGGTCTCAAACTGAAGTTCTTTAGTTTCTTCAGGAATGATGAATATGCCAATATTAAAGGTCATGCTCATAAGTGTGGGAGAGGGTGCTTTTGCAGCACAAAGTCTAGAGCTGTGGTACTCATTACCAGAGAAAATAATAATGAACATAGATCTCACTCTCTGCAGAGCAAAAGCATGAAACTGCTTCTCTGATTTGGCGCTCCCATGCATGCACAACTTGAGCAATAAAAGATAAATAAGAGGAGAAAAGAAGGAAAAAGAGGCTAAAGAGGTGAAAAGGGGGGATGGGTAAGTAGTAGGAAATGGTTTCTCTTTCTCTCTCATTACTTTTAAAATATAATTCTGATTTTCTCAGAGAAAATCAGGAGGGAGAATTAGCCTACTGGCCTACTGTGATTCCAGTAATCTTCTCTTGGTAGGGCCTCATATACTGTACTATAATGATGGATGCCATTATAAGAACCTGAATAGGGAAATAGATCCTACAGTGCCTTCCACACCAGCCTATTTGGGAATGGTATGAAGTTTTTCTGTTGCAAAATTGCCTCACCTACTACAGGACAGGTCCAACAAAGAAAATAACAGAATGCCACTAGCCATCACCTTCAGCCCCCAACAAAAACCTCTCCAGCACATCATCAAAGATCTACAACCTATCCTGAAAGATGATCCCTCACTCTCACAGATCTTGGGAGACAGACATGTCCTCGCTTACAGACAGCCCCCCAACCTGAAGCAAATACTCACCAGCAACCACACACCACAGAACAAAAACACTAACCCAGGAACCTATCCTTGCAACAAAGCCCGATGCCAACTCTGTCCACATATCTATTCAAGTGACATAATCATAGGACCTAATCACATCAGCCACACCATCAGGGGCTCGTTCACCTGCACATCTACCAATGTGATATATGCCATCATGTGCCAGCAATGCCCCTCTGCCATGTACATTGGCCAAACCGGACAGTCGCTATGCAAAAGAACAAATAGACACAAATCTGACATGAGGAATCATAACATTAAAAAACCAGTAGGAGAACACTTCAACCTCTCTAGTCACTCAGTAACAGACTTAAAGGTGGCAATTTTGCAACAGAAAAGCTTCAAAAACAGACTCCAATGAGAAACTGCTGAACTTGAATTAATACGCAAACTAGATAGCATCAATTTAGGCTTGCATAGAGACTGGGAATGGCTGAGCCATTACACACATTGAATCTATTTCTCCATGTTAAGTATCCTCACACCTTCTTGTCAAACTGTCTGAAATGGGCTATCTTGATTATCACTACAAAAGTTTTTTTCTCTTAATTAATTAGCATCTTAGAGTTGGTAGGGCAACTCCCACCTTTTCGTGTTCTCTGTATGTGTGTATATATATCTCCTTACTATATATTCCATTCTATGCATCTGATGAAGTGGGCTGTAGCCCACGAAAGCTTATGCTCTAATAAATTTGTTAGTCTCTAAGGTGCCACAAGTACTCCTGTTCTTTTTGCGGATACAGACTAACATGGCTACTACTCTGAAACTATAGCAATGGAATTCCAGCCTGATCACCTCCATTTCATATGGCTGTCTGTTGTAGTGACTAGCGGCCCCAAATTATGAATTATTATTAAGAATTGTCCAGGTACAAAGACTTTTCAGAAAATAAAAGAGAAAGACCTGCAAGGATAGAGTCTCAAAATTCAACAGCCCAGTTTCTTCATTCTTTCTAAACTCTGAAGAAACACAGTTTCTTTTCCCTTTCACAAGAGTATGTAATGCAACTCAGAACAGGCAAGTCAGGAAACCTGTTAACCACCTGGTTGCTGTAGCAGAAAGGAAACTTCCCTTTTCCCCTTTCTCTACCCTACTTTGAAACAATGAATTGAAATATACATACCTAATATTATGATACTATATGATGTTGCCAGATATAATAGTTAGGGGTAAAAATAGGGAACTAGACTGAAACTATTTTGATGAAATAGTTATGTTTAAAAGGGAAGATGAAAAAAGTTGATACAGCTTTGGGCAGGATACTGTAAACTTTAATGACAGAGCTTACTTTAAGGGCAATCCTGTTAGGGGGAAAAGGGTTGCATTCATATTGATTTATTTTAAATTAGTGGTAAAGTTATAAAGGAAGGATGATATTTGTAATCAACCATGCTTATATTACTATAATTCAATGAAATACACCTATACTGGAAAAGGCAGTAAATAAAAGGAGTTGAAACCCATTAGAGTCTTATGAGAACACTTGATAGCAGTCAAATAAACAACTGTTTGATCAATAAAACACAAACACAGCTCATCCATACATACAGAGGCCTTACCGCTACTGTTAAAATAAGGAGACTAGGAGTGTAAGATTTATTCAACTACTCTGGCCTGCTGGAGAACAGCAGTTTAAGTGACTTTGTGTCACTGTGTTGTGGATTGTTAAAACAAGTTTAAAGAGCATCAAAGAATGTGAAGAGATTTTTGTTTTGTAACAGGTTCCAATCAATTTGTCGTAAAGTAGGCTTGACACTGAACAAGTTACTAATGTTAATTAAGATAGCGAAACACTATACATGTGTCTACTATAGTTAATAGTTCATATTGCCATTCGAGTTCTAGGTCTATGCAGACATAAAGTAACACTAAATGTGAAAGCACTTTGAACTGTGTTCAGTTCTTGCATAGGGGGAGTGCAAGGAAGGGGAAGACCACCTCTGAAAAGGCTGGCTACAATCTGACTACAGTCCATAATGTCCTTCATTTTAGGATTACAAACATTAGCAGCTCAAGATCCAGCCCAATCTCAACTTTTGATTTCAGTGGCACTACATTGACTCAGACCACTTAGGAACTGGGAAATTCATTGATGGAATTTCCCATCATAGCTGCAAAAATTAAACTGTTTTTCCCCTAAAAAATTGATATAGAAGCTAGTCAGGAGTTTGAAAACTGAAATGACCAATGTCATTTTATATTACAACTCAGGCTAGGTTCTTTCACCCCATCTGCTGAAGGGGGAGAAAAAGTAAAAATGCACGAAGTTGTAAGATTCTCATGAGTCTAATTTAATCAAGATATTGTTTGAGGTTTTTTAATTTGTTTATTTGTTGTTTTTGGATTAACTTGATTTGATTTTTTGTAATAAGAATTGTTTAAAATAATGAAAACTTCTGATGAGTATCTTACTTCAAATATTGTATCTGTCTTGGCTGCAGTTCAGTATGGTTCATTCTCCCTCTTTCATATCTCTTCTTACATAGTATCAAGACATCCAGCCCTACCTCTGCTTCACTAATGACACCAGCCTTCATTAATGATTTAAAATTTTCCAGCCAGCTCCTTCATGCTTTCTCCCATGTCTATCTTTATGGGTGGGAAGGGATCTCTGTAAAGACCACAAAGCCACCACATTATCTTTCTTTAAATCTATCCTTAAAACTCATCTAGAAAACACTCAACAATAGTTGGGCATCTGCTATGCTCTGACTGCTGCTTGAGTTGTCACTCTCACTGGAATCATCTTGGTGTTCCTGTCGCCTGTCGCTCTCTGGAATCCACCTTGTCTTCTACTGAGACTGTTAGTTGTTTGAGCCATAGATTACCAATTGAGTTATATATAAGCATGATTGGGCTGAAGACTCTAGGTGGCACCTCACTTCAAATAATAAGACAGGGATGAGAAAGATGCTACTTCCTCTTCAGATGATCACTATAAAATCTGAGTGCCTCACAATCTTTTGGGTATTTAGCCTCATAACACCCCTCACTGTATTATCCACACTTTACAGATGAGGAACTGAGGCCTAGAGAGATTAAGTGACCTGCCCAAGATCACACAGGAAGTCTGTGGTAGAGTGGGGAATTGAAGGTGGTTCTCCAGAGAGCTCAATTAGTTCCCTATCCCTTAGACCATCCTTCCTCTCAGTACTTTTCAGAGACAGCAGAACTACACATGTACCTTTTTAACGTGGGACTGTCCATGCTCAGCTTTTCTTTCCCCCTACAATAAGAGAGAACAGTCTATGTATGACACCCCCCTAGCCAATTATGGAGATAACAGCTGTGCTTGGTGAACTGGCAAACCAGTCACAATGTGTGTGTGTTGTGTTTGCAAAAGATGTAATTTTACTGTCTTTTTCTGGTGGTAGAAAGAAACTGTACTTAAGATCTGGTTTGATATAGAAGACTAATGAGACAATTTGTGTTTTGAAAGCAGTCTAGAAAAAATATAAAAAAAATAAAGTCAGATGTGATCCCACCCCTGAATTTTCAGGGGTGGGATTTGTTAAACACATTTTCAAAGCTTAAGATGTTATGATCAATATATATGAAGTGATCTTCAGTGTGGCTGGGAGAAACCAACAAAATCTTGTTTCCATTTGCTGTTATGTATAAAAAAATTAAACTTGTTACTGTAACCTAGATTAACTAGAAGGAAAATAAAAGCTAGAATTAACACACTGCATGATACTACTGTTGTGAGGAGGGGAGAGAATGCTATATCTGACACTTTCAAGTTATTCCCCCAAACACACATTTTCATTTGATACCTTTCCAATTAGTGTGTTAATGTGCAGAAAGACAACGAAGTACAAAAGAAAAGTGAAAAAAGCCATCAAAACTTTGTTAAAAGGAAACTTGGGGAAAAAAGAGTAAACTTTTTTGGTGTTTGTTCAATGTGGGCAGAAGGAGAAAAAAGTGAAACCATGCTTTGTACATTCCTTCACGTTGCATGTTGTTGGATACGTAGCTGTGGGTAAATATTAAGTAATAGGCAGAGAATTATAGTGTAGTATCTTGGGTGACTATCTATCGCACAGAGTTGAAATCCCAGTAATTTCAACCAATGAAGAAGTTCAATAATTGACTAAAATGCAGTCTGTAATGCCTCTTTATCATGAAATAAGACATAAGAAAGCAAACATTACATTTCAACGGTTAATATGGAAATTCCAAGATTGATAAACTATCTAACCAGAGCAATTATATGTATTACTGTAAATAATGATGTATAATATTAGAGAAGTTGCCTATTTGGAATTGAGGAGATAATTTTATGATTATATAAACTTCTTTTCGTAAGCAAATGTGTTGTTTTATTTAATAGTGTACGTTTTCTTCAAATTCATTAAAGATAGAAATAATTATATACAGGGCAAGCTGCCTTTCATAACAACATGATTTATATTCAGAGCTATGAAATGCCAATTCACAGATTACTTGTGTAACTCAAATTAATAATGTTATCAGGAGTGCCTATCATAAATTGAAACACTATATAAGCATAAGTATTGATTGGATTTAAAAGCTACAGCAGAGGTTGTGTAATGGGTCAGAGCACAGGAGATAAAAGGCCTTTGAAATTTTCATTTTTTTCAGATGATTTCCCCTGAAGTAGAAACAAAGTGCATGCTGACTCTGGGAAAATATAAGATTAATTTATGTCCATATTTTACAAAGCATGTATTAGTGCATTTGATGACTTACTTAAGGGTCTTTTTATCAAAAAAAATGTGGACTACTTTTGATCACTGTATCCTCTTTGCGCTAGAATACAAGTGAAAATGAGATGTTGCTTTTCTTTGGTGGATACCTTCGGAGACCAAATTTAAATCAATACAATAAATGAACAAAATTGCCTGTCACCTATTAGAACTCACTTCAGAGTAGATAAAGCAATTAATTGAGTCAGGATCATGCCATTTGGTGATCTTGATGTGTCTGCATATATTTTATCTAGCAGGAAGTGATGAATTTTAATTCTTCTTTAAGTGGGTGGCTTTGATTTAAATCTCTTCATTCAGTATTTTGCTATAGTGCCTCCACACACTATCTTAGGAAGAGAAGGGAAAGGATATGCTTGCATAAAATCCAGTTAACATGCAAATGAAATGAAGTTCTAGGTAACAAAGCATACATTAAGTTTGGAACACTAATGACTGTAGTAATAAAAAGTATATGGCATATTTTATGAAGCTCAATCTTTTTAATCTCTATGCTCAATTAGATGAAACTCTTCAGATAATTATAAAGGCTTTGCATTCCTTTTGCCACAAACATGATTAACTGCTTTATAATGCCATTTTCTCAAGGGATAACTATTGTTTGGTTATTTTTTTTAAGCAGAGAATGAAAACAAAATTTAAAGTCTAGTTAAGGAAAGAATTCTTTTCAGAGATCCATATCCATTTTCAGAATTAGAATTTGGGGGTTCATGAGGAAAATATGTCTAAAGGCCCAATGCAAATACCCAATCACTCTATTAGCACTAAAGACGTGATGTTAATGCTGTGCCTTTTAGACCTCATAGAATCAGAATATTAGGGTTGGAAGGGACCTCAGGAGGTCATCTAGTCCAACCCCCTGCTCAAAGCAGGATCAATCCCCAACCACATCATCCCAGCTTGGGTTTTGTCAAGCCTGATCTTAAAAACCTCTAGGGAAGGAGATTCCACCACCTCCCGAGGTAACCCATTCCAGTGCTTCACCACCCTCCTAGTGAAAAAGTTTTTCCTAATATCCAACCTAAACCTCCCCCACTGCAACTTGAGACCATTACTCCTTGTTCCTTCATCTGCTACCACTGAGAACAGCCTAGATCCATCCTCTTTGGAACCCCCTTTCAGGTAGTTGAAAGCAGCTATCAAATCCCCCCTCATTCTTCTCTTCTGCAGACTAAATAATCCAAGTTCCCTCAGCCTCTCCTCATAAGTCATGTGCTCCAACCCCCAAATCATTTTTGTTGCCCTCCACTGGACTCTTTCCAATTTTTCCACAACCTTCTTGTAGTGTGGGGCCCAAAACTGGACACAGTACTCTAGATGAGGCCTCATCAATGTCGAATAGAGGGGAATGATCATGTCCCTCGATCTGCTAGCAATGCTCCTACTTATACAGTCCAAAATGCCGTTAGCCTTCTTGGCAACAAGGGCACACTGTTGACTCATATCCAACTTCTCGTCCACTGTTACCCCTAGGTCCTTTTCTGTAGAACTGCTGCCTAACCACTCGGTCCCTAGTCTGTAACAGTGCATGGGATTCTTCCATCCTAAGTGCTGGACTCTGCACTTGTCCTTGTTGAACCTCATCAGATTTTCCTGTTTAAGTAAAACATCACGCTTACTAAAAAGATAACATAAATAAGAAGAATTGTTAATGGAGTGCAAACAGGTACAGTTCATTCTGTCCCTGCCATCTCTGGAGAGCTGCTATATCTGCATGATCTTTCAACAGAAAGTGCAAAACTCTTCCATGCGTGCGAACATCCTGCTCTCCAGTTTGACTCCAACAGATTTACCCATCACTCTATCCATGCAGAGGCTTTTATATATTTCAAGAGATACTTTTTCCTTTATAAGAGACTTTTATCTTGATCAGAGAAAATAATTACCCAAAAGTAGAAATGTGCTTACCTGGAATCATACAATAAAATGATTTTCCAAAACAGGAGTTTAAAGTTAGACTCTTAAATAGATATTTAGGCACCTAAATTAGTGGCTAGATTTTTCAAGTGCTGAGCACCCAACAGCTCACATTCAAATTTTCAAATATTCAACAAACCAAGATTTCCCATTGACTGCAGTGGGAGCTGAAGGGTACTCAGTGATTTTGAACAAGAGGGCACATATTTACGTATGTACTTATAAATTTAGGAGTGTCTCTTTAGGCTCCTAATTTGGAATATCTTGGTCAATGTAGCCAAGGCAAAAAAAAAATAAAAATACAAGTTAGACTGAGACGCAGCAGCTCGCAAAAGAATTAACCCAGGCCAGAGCAATTATTTCCAGAACCTAGAGCGGTTCATGCCACACTGGCTTTCTGAGACAATAAAACGGCTTTAAAGTATAGTGCTTGTTTTTAATTCTGAACATTCTTTATGTGGTGTTATGTGTTGCTTTAACAATTAGAGCTGTAACAGGAAACTCAATTATGTGTGCCCTATCCAGGAAAATTCATGGGTAGTTTAGATCACTGGCACTAACTATTTATATCTGAGAAGGCCTAAGTGCTGCAGCAATGGAGCAGCTTTATCCTGTAACTGTATACAATTAGTAAAGTTACCCCAAGGATGAATTTGACCCTGATAACTGTCAGTGAGAAAAACTCAAGCCCTCAAAGAAGCTAGACTTACTAAGAGCAGCTATAGGAAGACTGACTACCTCAGGAAATATAAATAGGGTGTGGTCCAATTGGCTCCAATTAACTACTTATCCTTAGCAAAGCTTGCTGGGCAGGACTGGGCCCCTATATAATCCAGATCTGGCTGGCGCACTTAAAGATGGCAGGAGAAGAGGCTATAATACAGAAGTGTGTGCTGCTAAGGGAATGCTGAGACAAGCATCAGGGTAAAAAGTACTTTCTGAACCATCCTGGGAAGATTGAACCAGTGGGGCATGCAAGTAAAAGCCTGAAAAGGTTCTCCTGCTTGAAAGACTGTACTGCAAGAAGTATTGAATTTGGGAACTGGGGCACACAAGCGATGGCCTGTCTCCTTGTGGAGACCTTGGATTTTGCAGAAAGGGTTGGGAGGAAGCTTTTATCATACATGGGGCAGACTGAAGATGGGGAAATCTTTGGGAAAGGCACTGAAAGCAAGTGAAGGTACAAGCAGGTGAAATAAATACTGATGTCTTTTTAAGAACTTCTACGTATCTGGCTTCTACTACTTCTGTGCTAGCTAGTTCATTTTGGCCCACCTGTTAGTACCTTTATAAAACAATTTTGCTTACTGGTGAACTGAAAAAAGTTTTAAAGTTAATATATTGGCCCAATCTAAAGCACACTGAAGTCAATGGAAAGACCTTGTTGACTTAGTGGTTTTGGAATATGAACTAAAACACCACATCTACGGCAGGATATATGTATATATTTTTTAAAGCGGTGACCCCAAATATATGAGCAGAATTTCTCGTTCTGATCATCTGGTAAGACCTGTTGAGGGTTCTTTGTTTTCTCTGCAACAACCAATGCCATCATTAACCCAGAAAATGTAGATAAGCTCTATTTATGCAACAAGGTCATGGTAATACTTAAATTTAGTTGTAAAAGTAGCAGACTCTGACAATTAATTTAAAGTGGGTTTTATGCAACACAAGAGGGAATGTTACTAATAGAGTTTGCTCAAGAGACTTTGAGAGAACCATATTCTTTTAGAATATAGGGTTCCATCAAAATCACGTTGACTTTGCCAGAATTTTATTTTTGGAAGAAAACTAGGGGAGGGGAAAGTTCCAACATGGCTTAAACATCCAGTTTTGCCAGTTTCTAAATGAAATTTTTCATTTTGAAACAGCTCTTCAGAATATTTTTTTAAAATGTGTTCTATAGTACAACATAAAGTTGAAATCAAAATATGTTGATTTTTTGAAAATAAAATCTTCTGATAGACATGAAATGAAAAATGTTTTAAAATCTTCCTTTGTGATGAACTTAGAAATGTTTGGGTTTTATTCTGAGTTGGAACAAAACCAAATTTGGAAAATTTGAAATGCTTCACGAAATGGAATGTCTGTCCTCTATGCAGCTCTAGTTTCCAGTACATGGTAAATGGGGAAGGAGAGAATGGGAGGAAGGAAACAAAATGATCCAAAAAGCAAATTGTTTAATACAGATTATTTGAATTAAAATATGAAGATGTCAGAAAATTTTGAGAATGAGAGTTACTCTTCTCAGTGCAGGGATAGTCTCCTCTCTCACCGCTAGGCTTTCCCAATTTTCAAGTTCGCAACAATTTAAATTGCAATGGATTTCCATTCTACTGCTAGCTGGGTTGCAGATTGGTGAGATGTGAGAGAGGCTGTGTAGAATGGAAAGAGGAAGATAAAAGGGGTGTTTTGTGTGACAGAGTTGGCTGTGGAGCAAGTGCTTTGTCCAAGATTCCTTGGATTTTAAGACATGAATTTGCCTCATTCATGTTTATACTCCTAATACCACAATATAAACAAAAAACAAAACAAGGTGTGGAGTAAAAATTTCCCTAGAACATAGGTACTTTTGAAAATATTACATATGATCAATTGATCAGACTGGAACAAAAACATATTTTAAATCAATATTAACATTATAAATATAAATAACCATATCAACTCAAATCTCTATAATCAGTGTGGTCTTCCAAGACATACTGCCCCTAATCAGTGTTTGTAGGTCTTCTGCTGCCCTAGGTAGAGGTACCACTCATGAAGTTGAAAACATCAGCTGCATGAACCCTTGAGAGGAGTAAGATGTGGAAGCTGAATCTACCACACCAAGCATTTATGCACCTAATAACGCAAGAGGATGCTGGTGATTTAGACATCAGTCATTGAAAATCTTTATGTATTGGTTGAAGCTTAATGATGTGTAGAGCAGAAAGGAGATCATTCAGTTTCCAAGTGTAATAATCTCACTGCCTATTTATATCTGAATTCTTTTATGTCTTTCATACAATGTCTTGAAGCATAGTGATGATAAGCAGGTACATTACTTGTTGTAAATCGTACGTCTCTTATTATTCCTTTTCAATATTTGAACAATATGGAGAAATAGGTAGAATCCAGTGACCTGCTGAACGAGAAGTTATATCTTTTGGCTGTTGAAATAGATTTTGCTCATCTTTTTATGTAATCCTTTTCGCATCCACTGTTCTAATATTTTATATAGAGACGTGTGTCATTTAAAAGGTATTTGAACGCTCAATATATCTAAAATTCCTTGTCTCTCTTTAAAAAAACATCCAAAAGCCTAAACTCAAACACATATGTCTTTTAAGAAGGGCATAGCTATGGGTGGGCCACAGCCTATCCAATTAGCATGCAGGCCCACCCAAACCTGCGCTTATATCAGGGGTCGGCAACCTCTGGCATACGGCTCGCCAGGGTAAGCACCCTGGCGGGCCAGGCCAGTTTATTTACCTGCTGACGTGGCAGGTTTGGCCGATCGCGGCTCCCACTGGAAAGAGTAGATACCTCTGGAGGCAGACCAAGAAAAGTACTTGCCTTGGGATAAGTGCTGGAGTGTGTATGGTACCCAAAGTCTTTGTACTAGGCCAGGAAGCCATCCTCTGAAGGGAGGGGGCAAGCTGAGGTGTCTGCACTGTCAGAGAGCTGAGATCTTAATGGGAAAGTTGTCCAGGACACCACAATGACAGACACATAATAGAATAGGAATACTCAAACATAAAAATAATGTGGCCTTATTCCCTACCACTTGTACTTAGTTAAGAGGGAGTAGAATTGTACTCAAACACATGCATTTCATCGTTTGTGATATTGACAGGGAGCATAAGAAATTAATTATAAAATACTAATCAAAACTTAAAAAAAAAAAACAGCAAGAAATGTTTGATTCTCTGATTAACTTTTCAGAGCTTCCCCTATTCAGTTTCCCCCATTCATCTTTATACCACAATTCCTAGAGGGTGAAAGGTGGAGCTGCAGTCAGAACCCAGGGAAAAAGAGGAAGACACTTATTTCTGCAAATTTGCAGAACAGATATTCCCCAAGCCATTCAACAGCAACTGACTGAAGCTGTGCAAAGTTCCCAACATTTGGTGATTTTGGGATTAGCTCTGGCTGAATAATTCATACCATGGATCTATGGATTTTTTTAAACCAGATTTTTATTAATATTTTCCCCATTATTTGTCCAGTTTGTGGAGTTGATTGAATAATATGAATATTTTATCAAATAATTTATTCAATAAGTGTTGCAGAATTTTTAAACTGCAACATTCATTAGTTCTACACTCCCCCTACTATGCATCCAGTTATGGTTGGGTGTGCAGACAGACAAGTTAAGGGAGGTAATATTTATTGGACTAACTTCTTCTGGTGGAAGGGAGAAGCTTTTGAGTTTCACAGAGATCTTCAGGTCTGGGAAAGGTAACCAGAATGTCTAAGCTAAATATAAGTTGGGACACATTGTTAATCATAAGGCGTTTGAACATGCTGTAGGACAGTGGTTCTCAAAGCCAGTCCGCCGCTTGTTCAGGGAAAGCCCCTGGTGAGCCGGGCCAGTTTGTTTACCTGCCGCGTCCACAGGTTCGGCCGATCGCAGCTCCCACTGGCCACAGTTCACTGCTCCAGGCCAATGGGGGCTGCAGGAAGCGGCATGGGCTGAGGGATGTGGTGCATTTTTCCAGAAATTCTTTCTTGAGGTAGCCTATGAAGAGGTTGGCATACTGGGGAGACATTCAAGTACATATGGCAGTTCCACAGTTTGGACAAAGTGTTTGTTGTCAAATGTGAAGTTGTAGTGGATGCGGATGAAATAGATGAGTTTGGCAATGTGTTTAGGGTGGATTTCTGAGAGTTATACATTGTCTTGTAGGTGTTTGAGGCAGGCAGCAATGCCATAATGGTGAAAGACGTTGGTACATAGGGAGGTGACATCCATGATGGCAAGGGTCATGTTCTGTGCGAGATTACTAATGTTGCAGAGTTTGTGGAAGGAGTTTCTGATGACTTGAAGGAAGTTCACCTTTGTTTGAGTGGTGTGAGGATATTTTTGTGTTGAATGGCTGCCATCAGGGTTTTTTGATATCTCTTTTGGGTTTCCTGCATGATCTCTAGGTAAGTTTCCTGATTATTATATTTTTTTCCTTCCAGTGTGTAAGAGCATGTGTGATTTCTTGTTTGAGGTGGTCCCTTCTGGAGTATGTAAGGTGAAGGAGATGGTTCCCAGTTTGTCTGAGGTATTTCTGCAGAGCTGAGCAGCATATTTGAAGTTCTAAGCAGTGGTCAGAGATTTACAGATTGTCAGTCCTCTTGTGTTGATGTTTTGTTTCTTGCATCTGCTCAGGAAGTAGATGTTGCTGTTCAATCTGGCTTCCTCTTTCTTCATGTTGTGAAATTTCCATTTTAAACAACAAAATTTAATATATTCCATAGTTATTTGCAGTGTTTTTGTAGCTATGTTGGTCCCGGGATATTGGGTGTGCAAGAGTTTTGGTTTGACTCATTATAGAGATAGGAACCAAGTATGACTTTAAACTCTAAATCCCCATTTGGATCATCAATTCCCCAAAGTTCAAGGTGTCTAAATCTGGTAGTTGGGGCCTTGATCTGGCAAAGAGAAACATGCAGGAAGACACAAGTATCCATACGAAGACCGTTTGATTCAATAGGGACAGGTATATGCAAAGGGGTCCACTAGCATAGTTGTCCTTTGCTGGGTTAGGGCCCATCTCTAGATCTAAATACATTAAACTACCATAAAAAGAAGAACAGGAGGACTTGTGGCACCTTAGAGACTAACAAATTTATTAGAGCATAAGCTTTCGTGGACTACAGCCCACTTCTTCGGATGCATATAGAATGGAACATATATTGAGGAGATATATATACACACAGACAGAGAGCATAAACAGGTGGGAGTTGTCTTACCACCTCTGAGAGGCCAATTAATTAGGAGAAAACAAACTTTTGAAGTGATAATCAAGCTAGCTCAGTACAGACAGTTAGATAACAAGTGTGAGAATACTTACAAGGGGAGATAGAGTCAATGTTTGTAATGGCTCAGCCATTCCCAGTCTTTATTCAAACCGGAGTTGATTGTGTCTAGTTTGCATATCAATTCTAGCTCAGCAGTTTCTCGTTGGAGTCTGTTTTTGAAGTTTTTCTGTTGTAATATAGCCACCCGCAGGTCTGTCACTGAATGACCAGACAGGTCCAATATTCCACACAAAGATGGACTACAAGCTATCAGGAACAGTATCCCTGATAATGTCACAGCTAACCTGGTGGCTGAACTTTGTGATTTTGTCCTCACCCACAACTATTTCACATTTGGGGACAATATATACCTTCAAGTCAGCGGCACTGCTATGGGTACCCGCATGGCCCCACAATATGCCAACATTTTTATGGCTGACTTAGAACAACGCTTCCTTAGCTCTCGTCCCCTAACGCCCCTACTCTACTTGCGCTACATTGATGACATCTTCATCATCTGGACCCATGGAAAAGAAGCCCTTGAGGAATTTCACCATGATTTCAATAATTTCCATCCCACCATCAACCTCAGCCTAGATCAATCCACACAAGCGGTCCATTTCCTGGACACTACTGTGCTAATAAGCGATGGTCACATAAATACCACCCTATATCGGAAACCTACTGACCGCTACACTTACCTACATGCCTCCAGGTTCCATCCAGGACACACCACACGATCCATTGTCTACAGCCAAGCCCTAAGATATAACCGCATTTGCTCCAATCCCTCGGATAGAGACAAGCACCTACAAGATCTCTATCAAGCATTCTTAAAACTACAATACCCACCTGCTGAAGTGAAAAAACAGATTGACAGAGCCAGACGAGTACCCAGAAGTCACCTCCTACAAGACAGGCCCAACAAAGAAAATAACAGAACACCACTAGCTGTCACCTTCAGCCCCCAACTAAAACCTCTCCAGCGCATCATCAGAGATCTACAACCTATCCTGAAAGATGATCCTTTACTCTCACAGATCTTGGGAGACAGACCTGTCCTCGCTTACAGACAACCCCCGAACCTAAAGCAAATACTCACCAGCAACCACACATCACTGAACAAAACCACTAACCCAGGAACCTATCCTTGTAACAAACCCCGATGCCAACTCTGTCCACATATCTATTCCAGTGACATCATCATAGGACCTAATCACATCAGCCATACCATCAGGGGCTCGTTCACCTGCACATCTACCAATGTGATATATGCCATCATGTGCCAGCAATGCCCCTCTGCCATGTACATTGGCCAAACCGGACAGTCTCTACGCAAAAGAATTAATGGACACAAATCTGACATCAGGAATCAAAATACTCAAAAACCAGTGGGAGAACACTTTAACCTGTCTGGTCATTCAGTGACAGACCTGCGGGTGGCTATATTACAACAGAAAAACTTCAAAAACAGACTCCAACGAGAAACTGCTGAGCTAGAATTGATATGCAAACTAGACACAATCAACTCCGGTTTGAATAAAGACTGGGAATGGCTGAGCCATTACAAACATTGACTCTATCTCCCCTTGTAAGTATTCTCACACTTGTTATCTAACTGTCTGTACTGAGCTAGCTTGATTATCACTTCAAAAGTTTGTTTTCTCTTAATTAATTGGCCTCTCAGAGGTGGTAAGACAACTCCCACCTGTTTATGCTCTCTGTCTGTGTGTATATATATCTCCTCAATATATGTTCCATTCTATATGCATCCGAAGAAGTGGGCTGTAGTCCACGAAAGCTTATGCTCTAATAAATTTGTTAGTCTCTAAGGTGCCACAAGTCCTCCTGTTCTTCTTTTTTGCGGATACAGACTAACACGGCTGCTACTCTGAAACTTTTCATTAAACTACCATGTACTACATAAAAATCACAATCTCCTCATTGGGCCATCAAGTCAGTTATTGGTTAATACAGGGGTCGGCAACGTTCGGCACGCGGCTCCCCAGGGTAAGCACCCTGGCGGGCCGGGCCAGTTTTATTTACCTGCTGACGCCGCAGGTTCAGCTGATCGCGGCCCCCACTGGCCGCGGTTCGCCGTCCCGGGCCAATGAGGGCAGCGAGAAGCCGTGGCCAGCACATCGCTTGCCCGCGCCACTTCCCGCCGCCCCCATTGGCCCAGGACAGTGAACCGCGGCCAGTGGGGGCCACGATCGGCCGAACCTGCGGACATGGCAGGTAAATGAAACTGGCCCGGCCCGCCAGGGTGCTTACCCTGGCGAGCCGCGTGCTGAACGTTGCCGACCCCTGGGTTAATACATGTGTTCTCCATGTAATCAGATTTTCTGTGTGTATATTTAATATATAAATATTGTTTATTTATGTTTTTTTTGTGTGTGAACACTGCACTTTACAAAACACAGACAAAATGTGATTTGAGTTCTGCAGGAGAAAGATAGTTCTTTGAGATGGCTTACATCCGTTATAGAATGAAGGTTTTGTCTTAAATTATTGCAGTGATTTTGGTAAATATCTTCCTTCTTGAAACTTGCACTGGGATGGGTCCAGCTTAGTGTAAGTTAGTCAGTTCTAGACAAACTTTATACTAAGTACAGATGTGTGGATAGCAGGTGTGTATGTGTTTTGTTTGTTTGTTTGTTCCTGCTGGTAATTTTTTAAAAAAAGTTTCATGTTTAGCAAAGTCAGTTTGATTTTGAGCATTTTTTAAGAAATAAATTTGAAGGAAATTTTGAAATGAAAAGTAATTTGAACTGAAATAAAAAAGTTCCAATTTTAAAATATCAGAACTAATTTTTTTTAACTTTTTTTTCTTAATTTTAGTCAGTTTTTTTTTTACCTGGACAATTCAGCAGACTGACACACATTCATAAAACATTTTGGATTTGCCAAATCTGTGTGTGTGTGTGTGTGTGTGTGTGTGTGTATATATATATATATATATATATATATATATATATATATATATATATATATACAAAAAAAAAAGGTTTTGGATGAAAAATTCACCCAACTCTAATTCTAAACTTTATTAAGTTCAGGTGAAAATAGGTTTACAGGCAAATTGAACATATATTTCTGAATTTGAGACTCTTTGAAAGTCTAAGAGATTCCCGATCAAATTAATCTAGCACTGTTGGAGTTTTAAAGCCAAAAATGGTGAGACTCGTGATACGATCATCAGTATTGGCAACTTTGGAATTTGAACATAAATCTGGTCTATGTTATCACCATGCTATTCTCCACAGTAACTGAAATGACTTTTCCCCCTAGAATGGTTTGTTTTTATTTCCACTAGTTTGAAAGCAGTGAAGGTGAAGAATGTGTTTAAATATGATATTGAAAACATTTAATATATCCTTACATCAAAGTTCATTTCTTTTTATCTTCAAAGCAGAGGCGAACTGAGGAGCTGGCATTTTAATCTGTATTAAGTTTAGGCTCTGTCTGCTTTTGGAGCTGACTCACAGCAAAAACATAAGAATGGATTTGAAACCAGGAATTTGAATTCAACCTCCACCCAAAATTCAGGGGTGTTCTGGATTTGTGCTTTTTCTGTTTCTGAGTGGCATAATGCACTGAGAGCTATAATGAAAGTAAAATTGATAAGCAGATAGCACCACCTGTTAGCAATTGCCCGTATGCCATTCCTGCATAGGAGACATCCAGAGAAAATATGATATGGCCTTATATGTGTATTGTTTTCTTTGTGCACTTCCATTTTGCTTTGTGACTCTCCACAGAGCATTACTTCAGTCATGCCTGCCTGTGGTGGTTCATGCCTCTGCCCTGTGTCAGGCTTCTTCCATTGTTCTTTCTAAAGTCATCTGTTTACGTGTATCAGCGGCTTCATTAGCAAACACATTTCCCACTGTCTGTTCCCTGTGTGTCATTTCCTAAGTCATAGGAAGTGGCTCTTTTCCTAGTAGTCAATCCACAGTTCCTCACCAAGATCATTTTTGGGACTGCAGGTTAACCATATATAGTCATGCATGAGCAGCACATCTCCTTACCAGTTGCTTCATGGTTCTTGCTCTCTGCCAGAGATGAAACTGTGGTGGCTGTCAATTAGGTCTTCTTACTCTGTTTAGCCCCAATTCTGAAAAGCCTCCTTATTCAGGACATCACTTAAGCATGGGCTTAGGTCACCCCTGGATATTAAGCATGTGCTTAAGTGCTTTCCTGAATCAGAGACAGGGTTTTTTCCCCCTTGCTTCCCAGTTTTGCCATAGCTTGTTCAACACAATGCCCCTTTGTGGGCAGGCTGTGTGGCAACTCTTCCTTGGGTGAAGGTAATTACACAATTAATTGTGTGCATGAATTTTCCTGTGTCAGGCTTTTTTATTCTAATTGAGAAAACCAGGTGCTTGGTGTTAGATTCAGAAAATAGTCTGCTCAGGCAAGTGTTTAAGTATCTGATCCAGTGCAGTCTATCTCTGCTGGAGATAGCAGGTGCACCTTGTCTTCTTAATGTTTAACACTTTAGATGTTAGAGTAAATTGGAGCATGACAGTCGATAGAAGAATGAGCAAGCATTTTGCAACTTGCACACCATTGACTAACTGATCCAGCTCTAGCAGCTAAAAAGCTCTAAGTCTGCTGATGCTGAACAATTTCATGAGGAAGAAATTGATTATTCCACACAGCAAGACTATTGGATGTTAATTTGTCTAGTAATGAATCTGCCAGTGAAGTGGATATCCATGAAGATTTGTATTCCTCTATTTCCTCAAACATCACAGTCCTTCCAATCCCTGGGTAGTAGAACTGATTCTGTGTAGGAGGATATGTATGGTACAGATGATTCTAAGTAGAGAGAAAAACTAACTGCCTCCAGATCTCAAAGCATTTTCCCCCAAACCAAGAAACAAATACTTTGCACTCATGTCACTAGGGTGGATTCATTTAAATCAAAGTAATTGAAATCACTGATTTTAATCGTAATTTAAATCAACAATCAGGAAACCTTGATTTACATAATTGATTTTCAGAATGTTTTGCTTTTGTAATTTTTAGTTATTTTTCTAAAGAAAGGCTGATTATCATTAGTTGGTAACCATTAAAACATGTTGATTTGCAGCTAAATATAGGCTTTATGCTAAATTTGGTTCTTCTTTCAGCTAATCAGGAGGATGCACTCTATACACATTTATTTAAGATTCAAGATTTACTTAAGATAATTTCTTACATTTATTCAGATTATTACTTTTTATATATTAAATGGTGAATGATGCATTTCTTATACACTAGATGACTAATTTCTAGATGTGATTTGTGTCAAACCCTATTTGTATAGAAATTTAAATTAAATTAAAATGCACAAAACCAGCATTTTTTAAAAAAATAAACTACTTTTAAGATACTTTCAAATGGAAATCATGTTCTGCTCAAACTAATTAATTTAGTAAACAAAGGAAGTACTGTTTAGTTAATGAACTGAACTGATTTTCTTCTGAGCATCCTGTCCTTCAAGATTTTAAAACTAATGTATCTCACCCATTTTTTATTCTGAGACTACATGAGAAAAAACAAGATTTCCTGTTTTTGTTTTTTTTCCAACAACCCATCAGTTATTTTTTAAACTCTACTTTGAATGAACTAAACACTGAACTGAACTAGGTGAACAGAACAAAATGAAGAAAATATTCTCTCTGCACCTGTGGAAGAGGATACTGCTGTCAAAAGCTGATTTAGCACTTGTCTTCAATAAACTCTGGTTCTGGGTGTTTAGCCAGTGAATGCCACTAGCTCAGTGGTTTGATTGTCTTTAAACTTGGCAGCAGGCATATATTGTTTAATATTTTTTGTATTTAATTTACATAATTATAGAAGATTATAGTAAGTTTACATCTCAACATAGTGTGTCAATTTTAAATTTTAGGTTAAGTAGGCTTATTTTCTTAAAAAATAAACTTGTATAAAATTTATAAATTTTGTCTAAATGGAAAAATGTCTGATTTCAATAAAATCATTTATTTTATTTTAAAAAGTGACTTTTATCCCCCCTGCATTTTGCAGTTTCACCTGAGGGTCTAAAAATGCTTCCCCTGATATAAATTAAGCTTCTCCTCACTCATGTAAGTATTACATATTTTAAGGTGAATAAAGAAAGAAGTAGACAAGTTAAGTGGTTTGTCCCAGGGTCATAAAATGAGTCAGTTTTACAGCTGGCCAACAGTTTTTGGGAGAAAACAGTTGGACAAGTGCCAGAGTTAATTGAATGTGTTTTGATATTTTTAATTATTAATTTCAGCTGAGCTGAAGGGTTTGGGAATAATGCTGAGACACATAACTTTCTGTTAAGTGTTTATGCCATATATATTTGAAGGTGGACAATCATTTGTGTAAACAACAACTCCATCTTTCTACAAACAGCAATTGTTTTCTATTTAAAAAAGGAGCGGGGAATGGGTGGGGAGGCTGGTTTTGTGATTAAAGCACTGGACTGGGATTCTAGAGAACAGGGTTCTAGTCTGACTTTGCCACAGACTTCTCATCTGCCATCTGTGTCTCAGATTCTCCTCTATAAAATGTGGACACCTTTTTGGGGGAGAGAGGGTGGGAGTTGGAAGATAAATTCATTAGTGTGTGTGTGTATGAGGCATTCAGATAACAGAGTGGGCGAGGCCAAGTAGGCCCAGAAGTAAGTATAAAGATAGAATGAACTTGCCTTTACTTTTCTAACACGGGTCCACAAAGAGCTTGATTTTTATTTATTTTTTCTCAATTAACCCTGCTCTTAACAATCCTACCTTTACTTCTGTGCATTAATCCACGGCTTCTCTGTTCCTCTTCAAAATCTCCTTATTGGGTTCCACAGGACTAGTGAGTGCTTGGAAGTCCTTTGATTCACTATTTTTCCTGCCATTTCTTTTGTTTACTGTTTTGAGGATGCTGGTAGGCCAAAGACGGTGTATCAAACTATCACACCTGGCATGATTGGAACCAACTAACCTGACTGAGTCAGGAAAGGACAGAATGCCCACTGACAAACTTTGGTGGAGGTCCATCCTGTCTATGGCAATCCACAGACACTGGCTTACATCTCTCTGATGCCATCCCATTTTGCATAGATTAGTTTTAGAGAAGACCACGAACAATAATTAATAGTCTTTCCTTGCCTGTTTCTCTGTTTCCTCCTTTCTGACTTTGGGCTTCTCCATACTGTCCCACAGCTGGGACTACAGAATGTTAATTGCAGCATGCACCAGAGTGTTGCACCGTAAGCGCCCCAAGTAGCCACTGTTAACACAAACTAAAAGGTACCTGGTTTCATTAACGTAGTCCTGTTTGAAGAGAAATACATTAATGGGAAGTAAGTACATTTTTGTTTGCACAAGCAGCGTCCACATGGGAGAGTTGCCCTGCAGCACGTATGGTTCATGCTGCAGTTCTCATCCGATAGTCCGCACTAACGTAAAGTATAGACAAAGCTGTAAATATTTGTATTTGTTGCAGAGAACACTTTCCTGATTTATGGAAATATTTTCTATCGCCCAATATACTTTGCTACTACTGACTCTGATTATGGCTTGTTCATGACCTTTTTCTGTTAACCTCTTTTGGGTGTTTAATACATTTTTAAAAGACTACTGTTGAAGTGAGTGTTACAGTTCTGCTTCTAGGTGACATGATTTGGAAATAGAATCCCCAATTCTTTATGTTGGTGCAACCTCGACTAATCCTTCCCATTATTAGTACATTACTGGGAATGGATTTCAAGATTCCTCCCACTCTGTTGCTAAATATGAAGGTATAAAGCACCCAAAATATTCACTCTATATACTACCTTTAGACAAGACGAGATTGTCATCATGGTAAAACGGAGGGAGTAGCGAGATGAGATATGGGATACGTTGGCCAGAGAGTAAAGAGCTAGTAGTCATGGGATAAAGACCAGGAAGAAGGCCTGGAAAAAGATGGTTCGAGATGCTGAAGGAGGACATGAGGAGGGTTGGAATCAGCTTGAAAGATACACTTGACAAGTCCGTTTGGAGACTAAGAAGAAGAGCCATTGGTCCCCCACCCCAATTGATGAGACAAGGAGTAAAAGAAGATAGGGATTATGCCTGCTGAAATGAACAGATCAATCCAAAACTAATTTTATGAAGTCCTACTTTCATAAAGATCTTTCCCCTGAGAGCCTTTAATATAAATTACCACAGAAAAAGGCCTGGGGGAGTTGTTCCAAGCACAGGGAAAGGTGTGGTTAAGACATGAACATCCCAATTAAAGTCGATGGGCATTATTAAGCTATCTAATGAAAAAGTATCCCTTAACCATGTTGGTTTTGTGTTGTTTTTCCCCCCGTAAATAGCACCAAGAAATGTATTTTTTTCATAGGCATAGCATAGTTTTCCCTGAAGAGGGCAAGCAAATAGCCTTGAGCTAACACAAACTGTTTTAGGTGTGACTCCAAGGCCTCGTCTACACTAGAAAATTAGGTTGGCATATTACATGGGGGGAGGGATAGCTCAGTGGTTTGAGCATTGGCCTGCTAAATCCAGGGTTGTGAGTTCAATCCTTGAGGGGGCCACTTAGGGATCTGGGGCAAAAATCTGTCTGGGGATTGGTCCTGCTTTGAGCAGGGGGTTGGACTAGATGATCTTCTGAGGTCCCTTCCAACCCTGATATTCTATGATTCTATGAAAATCCACCCCCTGAGTGGCGTAGTTAAGCCAACCTGTGTCCCTGTGCAGGCAGTGCTTGGTCAATGGAAAAATTCTCTCAGGGAGGTGGCTTACCTATGTCAACATGAGACTCCCTCCTGGCATAGGTAGGGTCTACAATGAAGCATTACAGCGATGGAGGTGTGCCACTATAGCATTTTAAGTGAAGACAAGCCCATATTCTCCAGCGATTACTTCTAATGTAATGCTCTGAACACTTTAAAGATGCAGTTAAAATGGAAGGGAACTGGAAGCAAACATAATAGAGAATATCTAGCACCCATTGGCCAACTGGGGTTGAGAGATGCAGATTGCCCGCATTCCCCAGCTCCCAGAATTTATCCCAGCGTAGGGGCCACGTGAAGCTTCTTTCGGCTCTATTCCATCAATTAATATCACCCATGTGGAATTTCTGATTGTGGGAAGAGAGATTATGAGCTTCTGCTTGTCTTTCCTTTTTAGATTATGAGAATATTTAATCCTAAAAATAACTGCAATCATAGGACTGAATCTGCAACATATCAATAATTCATTCAGAGCATCCTTTACCTGAGTGGATAGCTGGCAGCAAGTTGTTAACCAATATCTGCATATTTTTGATTGGGAGACTGCAGTTGGTTTTGTTGGACTTTCTAGGACAGAATCTAAATTCAAGAAATTCTTGAAGCACATGTTCTGTAACATATTCAGAAAACAGAGAAATATTTTCAGGAGGATTTTTCTGGTTCCAGGTTTTGAATTCAGCTTGTATTTTGCGGAGAACAAAACCATTGGTGTGAAGACAATTGACAATTGACTTTAGTTATTGGTGAAGAAATAAAACTGCATATTTTTTCCTTTCTCTACATTTTTCGATTGAAAACAATAAACAATTTCCCAGTTGATGATGTAGTTTCTCATATACAATGATTTATTTGTGAAATGGCTACAATTTGGGCATCAGCAATCACTTATATCACAGCAGAGGGAAAGTTTGCAGAACAAATCTCAACTCTCCAGAAGCTTAAAAGGTACCTTGAGAAGGTAGAGCAGCAGCTTAAGAGAACAGAAAACTAAACTGAATTGAAGCTTCCAATTTAGGCAGCAAAATTTTACATGTTTGGGGAGTTGTAAACATTTAATACTTTGTTAGTCGTCTTATTTTTTTATTATGGCTTTGCATTATAGTAGCTACCTGGTGGTGCCAACCAAGATCAGGGCCCCATAGTCATATGCTTTCTTATAAAAAGAGATATTACCTGCCCAGAGAGCTCACAGCTAAGAATTATAAGACTCAACAAGTGGATAAAATAGGTCCATGGGGCACTTTCTGCATTATGACCCCAATTCAGCAAAGCATGAGCTTAAGTCCCTTTGACTTTAAGTACATGTTCAATTATTTTTCTGAACACAGACAAACTTAAGCACACACTAAAGCTTAGGAACCTAATCCATCAAGGCATTTATGTACATACTTAATTGATTTGCTAAATAAGGATGGACTTAAGGACAAGTTTGACTTTAATGACTTACATACTAATGAAGTCAGTGGAACATAGCCAAGTGCTTGGAGTCAAGTATGTGCTTAAATGTTTTGCTGTATAGGGATGGACTGCTATATCCAGGCCTATAAGCAGCAATCTCAGCTCACCACTTGCCTTTATTTCCTTGTCTTGTCGATTCACATCTATTTTATACCTCATAAGAAAACTATATTATTGAAAAATCCAATTTGAACAATCCAGGAAGGAAGTCTGATGACCCAAATGTGCTTGAACTATAGACTCAGATAAATGTAGGACTGGAAGGGACCTCAGCAGGTCATCTAGTCCAGTCCCTTGCTCTGAGCTAGGACTTAATATTATTTAGACCATCCCTGGGAGGTGTTTGTCTAACCTGTTCTTAAAAACCTCCAATGACAGAGATTCCACAACCTCTTCAGGTAATCTTTCAGTGCTTAGCTACCCTGATAGTTAGGAATTTTTTCCTAATGTTAAACTTAAAATTCTCTTGCTGCAATTTAAGCTCCTTAGTTCCTGTCCTCTCTCCACCTTAGGCTGGACCACTGGTCCGTCAGCACTTCTGCTTCACACCATGAGCTCTGTTCAGCATGTCCCACTGAGGCAGACCCCTGCAGGAGACTTGTACAATCTTAAAGATCAATGTACCTCCAACAGCAACTTCAGGGACATTCAGAGTGTTGTCAAAAGAGTTTTATTAGTCAACTGGAAACACAGCATATAAAGTCCTTGGCTAGCACAGAGAAAATAAAGTTACAGCATGGGCCATTCTGGTTACCCAGGCACCAGCCAAGCGGTGTTTCTCCTTTACTCCTGCTCTGTCCCTCTATGTTCAAGTTCCTGGGTCAATCCCACTTGGCCACCCTTTAGTCATTTGTTATCCAGCAGGTCAAACACGACTGCCTTCCTGCAGGAGGATGGGCAACCCATGGTAATTACTTGCTAGGTAGAAAATGTCCCGTTGTTTGACTTTGACATTGTCTTCAAGGACTCTCTAGTGACAGTGGGCCAGGCCCCAGACAGCTAGGTATCAGTCATACTTGTGTGGTAGCCTGCCTGAGAGTAAACAGCCCTTTGCCCTCCCACCCCAGGTGACAATGCAGCATATTGGGGAAACTGAGGCCCATACATATGTAGGATTCATACAAAATATTTATAGAAAAATTGCAGTCCATCACAGTACTATATTTGCCCTTTTCCAGTCCTCTGGGATCTCTCCCATCCTCCATTAGTTCTCAAAGATAATTGATAATGGCTCAAAGAGGTCTTCAGCCACTTAATCATTCATTTCATCAGGCCCTGCTGCCTTGAAGAAATCTAACTTTTCTAAGTAATTCTTAACTTATTCTTTTCCTATTTTAGCCTCAGATCATAGAATCATAGAAGTGTAGGACCGGAAGGAACCTCTATAGGTCATCGAGTCCAGTCCCCGGCATTCATGGCAGAACTAAATAATAATTAGACCAGTGACAGAGATTCCACAACCTCTGTTTGCAATTTGTTCCAGTGCCTAACCACCCTGGCAGTTAAAAAGTTTTTTTTGTAATGTCCAGCCTAAACTTCCCTTGCTGCAATTTAATCCCATTTCTTCTTGTCCTGTACTGAGAAGTTAAGGAGATTTTTTTTCCACCCTTCTCCTTGTAACAACCTTTTATATTCTTGAAAACTGTTATCCTGTCCCCCCTCAGTCTTCTCTTCCCCAGATTAAACAAACCCATTTTTTTTTCCAATCTCTCTTCATGTTTTCTAGACCTTTAATAATTTTTGTTGCTCTCCTCTGGGCTTTCTCCAATTTGTCCACATCTTTCCTGAAATGTGGTGCACAGAACTGGACACAATACTCCAGTTGAGGCCTTATAAGTACAGAGTAGAGTGAAAGGATTATTTCTCATGTCTTGTTTACAACACAACTGCTGATATGTCCCAGAATGAGGAGAGAAAGACAGTAACAGAAAATGCAGCAGTGATCCTAACCCATTTATGCTGATGTTCACTATGTTGTCATCTAATCATTGCTAACTTTTTAAGGCATTTAACACTTCAGCCATTGATGCATTTCTGTTACCATCTTTCTCTCCTCATTGAGTAATGGGCCTACCCTGTCCTTAGTCTTCCTCTTGCTCTTTATGAACCCCTGAAAAACGCTGAGCATTTTCTTTACCATGGTAGCCACCTCTCTCAGAGAGCCAATCTTGATGTGGAGATCAAAAATAGGATCTGTTGTGCCAGAACATTCTTTGGAAAGTTGCTTTGTCATGTCTTTATTTTCAGAGATCTGAGGATGGAAACTAAGATGCTGGTCTACAGTGGAGTAGCTATTACCACTCTTCTTTATGGGTGCGAGACATTGGTGACATACCAAAACCAGCTTAAGCATCTGGAGTGGTACCAACAGCGCTGCCTTCGGTAGATTCTCCTTGTCAGATGGGAAGATTGTCGTACCAATGCCAGTGTTCTCTCTGCAGCTATCATCACCAGTGTTTAGGTGGAGATTTTGAAACATCAACTTCGCTGGACTGGCCATTCTGTATGGATGGTTGATACTCATCTTCTGAAGTAAATCCTCATTTCTCAATTTACTTATGGTAAGAGGACCCGTGGGGGAAAGAGGAAATGCCATAGGAACACTCTGAAAGTACATCTTAAGAAGGAAGCACTGACCCCACAAATTGGCTGGCAATAGACTGCAATGGTGTCGCATCATACATCAAGCCTCAGCCCGTTTTGAAGAGTATCACCTTGCTCAAAAGGCTGAGAAACGGCAGAGGAGGAGGGAAAGGGTACATCATCCTGGCCAGCAGTTTTGCTCTCTCCAATCAACCACCTGTCACATATGTGGAAAAACCTGTAAAGCACAAATTGGACTCCTCAGCCATTCTAAGTCTCATCAATGACTTTTCCCCCAGCAGACATCATCCTCATATAGAGTGATAGCCAACAATGATGGCTCTTCATGTATTTGTAATTTTTTTTTCTTTTTACTTTTGATGTCCCTAGCTATTTTAATCTTGTTCTGAGCCTCGGTCTTTCTAATTTTGTCCCTACATATTTGTGTTATTTGTTTATATTCATCCATTGTAATTTGACCTAGTTTCCACTTTTTGTATTACTCTCTTTTGAGTTTCAGGATGTTGAAGATCTCCTGGTTAAGCCAGCATGGTCTCTTACCATGCTTTCTATCTTTCCTACACCTTGAGATAGTTTGCTCTTGTACCCTTAATAATGTCTCTTTAAAAAACTGCCAACTTTTCTGAACACTTTTTTTTCCTCCTTAGATTTGCTTCCCCTAGATAGCTCTTACCTACCAATTTTCTGAGTTTGCTAAAGTCTGTCTTCTTGCAGACCTTTGCCCTTACTCAGCTGTTTTCAATTCCTACTATTCCTTAGAATCATGAACTCTCTCATTTCTTAATCAACCAAGGTGCCTTCCACCTTCAAATTCTCAACTAGTCCCTCCCTGTTTGTCAGAATCAAATCTAGGATATCATCTTCTCTAGTTATTTTCTCCACTTTCTGTAATAAAAATGCATGGTCTCCAATGTATTCCAAGAATGCATTGGATAATCTACACCTTGCTGTATTATTTTTCCACCAGATGTCAGGGTAGTTGAAGTCCCATATCACCACCAAGTCCTGTTTTATAGATGATTTTTTTAGTTGTGAGATAACACCAGCTGTTTAAGGATTACACATTGCTGTTATTTCCACAGTATAGAAAAACGTTTACTCTATAGGGGTGGCATCATTGCAAATATCCCCATTTGTGATAAGTGTCAGGGCAACTGAATGTGCTCTTGAAAGATCTCTTGACACAACCTCTACTTTTAGATTTATTTTTTATCAAGTCTCATGAAAACAAAGGGGTCTGTATCCAGCCTATATAACGCCAGCTAAATTCTACTAAGAGCTGAGCAAATGTGCTGAGAGCAGTGTGGAGTGGAGCTCTGAATCAACAAAGAGCTCTGTGGTTTGAGCATTGGTCTGCTAAACCCAGGGTTGTGAGCTCAATCCTTGAGGGGGGCCACTTAGGGATCTGGGGCAAAAAGAAGAAAAAAAAGGTACTTGGTCCTGCTAATGAAGGCCGGGGGCTGGACTCAATGACCTTTCAGGGTCCCTTCCAGTTCTATGAGATAGGGGTGTGTGTGTGTGTGTGTGTATATATATATAAGGTTACTAAATGTATATGGCAGAGTTCCCTTCTGCAACTTTGTACTACATTTCATAGCAAGACTACACATACACATCACTGTGTATGTTCTGAATGTACCTTCATTTCTTCTGTAACACAAATGGGTAACAATTGCAAATTGTTCTCCCTGAAAATATTTGGAATGGAAACACTCTTCTTCCCCAGTTGCAAAAATTAGTCATAACTTATCATAACTCTGTTGCTAGTGTTAGTTCATCAATTGTACTAGACTGCTGGGCATACATTTTTGTTGAATAACTATGTAGGACCAGATCCTGGCCCCCATGTTGCACTAAACTCTGTGGGAGCTGGCATAAAATGAGTCTGGGGATGAGGAACAGCAGATGGGTCCCAGGTTCTCTGCCTCTGCCCTGGATCTGAGCTGTACTTTTCTTGTTGTGTTTGCTGTTTCTCTTCCCTCACCACCACCCACTTGTTTTATCACATATTTGTTGAATCATTTGTCACTGACATCATGATCTAATACTCATTTACTTCAATGGGCTTTAGATCAGTCTCTTAGGGTATGTCTACACTGCATTTAGACACCTGCAGCTGTTTAATTGCAGCATAGACATTCAGGCTAGGGCTTCAGCCCAAGCTTTGTGACCCTCCCACCTCACAGGGACCTGAAACCCAGGCTCCAGTCCAAGTCTGAACATCTACACTGAAATTAAACAGACCTTCAATCCAAGCCCATATGCTTGAGTCAGCTGTCATGAGTCAGCCATGGGTTTTCCATTGCAGTGTAGACATACCGTTAGATTGAAAGGTTTTCAAGGCAGGGACCACTGTCCTTTTCTTCACTCATTTTATGTCAATGTAACTTCTCTGATCTGCAGGGTGGAGAATCAGGCCCTGCATCTTTTCTTTGTGTATCTGCAAAGTGCCCAGCACACTTCAGGTGCTCAGTGATAAAACCTGATCCCCATAGTTGTGAAAATGTGATAATGAATATTCAGGTTGAAATTGGCAAATAGTTTTGGGCTTACTAAAATTGAGGAAACTTTTTTTTCTCAAAAAAGTCAGAATAGTTTCAACATTTTCTAAATGATCCATTTTGAATTGACATAGTTTGTTCTCAAAAGGGCATATTAAATCATCCAGAACTTTTTTTTTTTTTTTTTTTTTTTTAGGTTTTTCATTTTAGTGAGAAACTGGGGGCGGGTCGGGGGGGGAGAGGAGGAACTGTGTCAACTGGAAACAATCCATTTTTGGTTTATTGGTTGAGTCACTAAAGTTAAAAAAATCAATTATGTGCTCAGCTCTTGTCTTGGGTTCAGCTTTGACAGACTGGCAAAAATGTGGGAATATGTTCTAAAGCTCTTCCAATAACGATAAAATAGTGTAATATAAACCACATGCTGTATTTTCAACATTATCACTTTTAAAACTTAAATATACAAGGCTAATAATTTCCTCCTTATTCCCAAGCATAAAACACTAGTTCATACCCTGGTTACTTTTAATCATGATTCATTATCATTAACCTCAACTTCTCTGGTTTTTCTGTGTCTGACCTTTCCTCACACCTGTCTGTACCAAATCTTGTTACTAAAATTTTATTTTTGATGAGATTTTCCTCTTTTTTCAAATATCTTCAGTTGTTTCCTGTATATTAATATGTTAAATTCAGGCAACTCGCTTACCCTTCAAAGCTCTCCTCAGTTTTGTCCTAGCTAAATCTATCCTTTTCTCTTCTCTTGTTCACTCTCACCTTCCTGTGCTCCTACTAAACTTCTTTCCTAATTACTCATGTAATGGTCCACAACATGGATATTGAGTGAGGATTGAACCTCAACTTTCAGCTCCAAAAGTATAGGCATCTACCAGGGAAACTCTTTTAAATGGCAGTGGTAATAATAAGCTCCTTTTCTCTATGTTGGCCAGCTACCAGAGGAGGACATGGTGTATTTGGTTAATGAGTTCCATTCCCTGTGGGCCATGGAAAATTATGCAATGATACTTTTAAATATTGTATAACTGTAGAATCACACATAATATTGCCTTCCATTCTATGGTCTGAGTATCCTTTCCTGCTAACTCCTTCATTCAGAGCAGCTTCCCAGGTTTTTTTCAGCAGAAATTTGAATACTAATTTTGTTTGTAAGAAAACAACAAAAACAATTATTTTGAAATGCTGCTGCAGTCCCTCCTGGGAGTTGAAATTTGGGCCCCTCATTCTCTTATGGGCTGTGCTTCCCGGTCAAACTAAATATCCCATGATGTACCACTGTCTGTCTTGGGATTCCTTGGCCATGGTGAAACATGGGAGATGTAATGTAACCAGGGAGCCCATCTCTTAGAGGAAAATTGGAACATGAGACAACTGAACTATAATTCCCATGAGGCACCATGGCAGCATTTACGAATGATCTGGGGGGAGAGGTGGACCAGAAAATCAAAAATGTGTTTGTTTTTCCAGAAAGTTTTGAAGAAAAACTTGTAATCTAACTCAATATTCCATCAAAAAACGGTCCCTATTCTCATCTCTTGTCCACCAAGCCACCTTCATTCTTTACCTTCAATTTCCTCCTTTAAAACATACTTTTATAAAGGCTCTCAGAGTCTGTGGTACATTCTCGCTTCACCTTCCTTGTGTATTGTTAACCAATCTTACATATTTTTCTCCTCTTCCTTGGGGGAAAAGCTTGCTCTTTGCAAGTGCACCAATGGGGGTAGAGGCTATAGGGAATCTTTTATCCCTTACCCTCTTGATAAAAATGAATTGAGGATTGCAATATAGCACTTGAAAGGCTAGGTTGGGCAGCCAGCTACCATGCATGCTGGTGTACCATCACTACAAGTGCAAGCAGTCTGTCAGCTTTCTCATGCCAGGCCTCCAGGCCCCTGTAAATCTGCTTGAGCCAACAGCAGCCACTACAGAGGGAACATATTGCTTCTTTTTCTTGGAGCAGCAATAAGGTACATTCTACCCTGTGCTCCTCCCAGGCTATGCTGAGCAATCATGCCCTAATAATAGGATGCTGTTATACTTACTAATAAGGCAGATATCTCTGTTCTCTACTATTTCCAGCCAAGTTAAATGTGATCAGGATTTAGATCTTCATCTGTAATCTCCCTGGGACAGGAACCATGCCATGAAACTGAAGTTAATGGGAGTTTTGCAATTAACTTCAATGAGGCCAGGGTTTCACCCTATGTCTCTTGTGTGTTTAAACTCATAGACTCATAGACTCATAGACTTTAAGGTCAGAAGGGACCATTATGATCATCTGGTCTGCCCCCCTGCATGCTGCAGGCCATAAAACCGTCCCTACCCCTTCCCTGGACTCTGCTGTTGAAGTCCCCAATCCTGTTTTTAGTGACTGCAATCGGCAGAGACCCTCCTGCTAGAGATCCCTGCCCCATGCTGCGGAGGAAGGCGAAAAACCTCCAGAGGCTCAGCCAATCTGCCCTGGAGGAAAATTCCTTCCCGACCCCAAATGTGGCGATCAGTAAGACCCCGAGCATATAGGCAAGAGTCTCCAGCCCGACCCCGTTAGCCATTATACTATTTACCCACCATTGCTTGGCTTTCCTTGACTACTATGTTTTACCATTAAACCATTCCCTCCATAAACTTATCTAACTTTATCTTAAAACCAGACAGGTCCGTCGCCCCCACCGTTTCCCTCGGTAGGCCGTTCCAATATTTCACCCCTCTGACGGTCAGAAACCTTCGTCTAATTTCAAGTCTGAACTTCCCCACGGCCAGTTTGTATCCATCACACATAAATACAATGTTTCATATATTATAAAAATATTTGAGTGTGTGTGAAGCTTTGTTTCTCTATAGATGTATATGCATATATATTTGGCCATATTCAGGTATGATCCAGCTTCTTTTATTCCATTCTGACTGGTAAACTGGTTTCACAACTGTTTTGTATCATCAGATCATAATGGTAAATAAGAACACAAGAATGACCATACTGGGTCAGACCAATGGTCCATCTAGCCCATATCTTGTGCCTGATAGTGGCCAGTGCCAGATGCTTCAGAGAGAATGAATAGAACAGGGCAATTATCAGAGATCCATCCCCTGACTTCCAGTCCCACCTTCTGGCAATTGAAGATTTAGGGAAACCGAGGGGTTGCATCCCTGACCATCATGGCTAATAGCCTGTCCTCCATGTACTTATCTAATTCTTTTTTAAACCCAGTTATACTTTTTTCTTTCACAACATCTTGTAACAATGAGTTCCGCAGGTTGACAGTGCATTTTGTGAAGAAGTACTTCCTTTTGTTTGTGTTAAACTTTCTGCCTGTTAATTTCATTGGGTGACACCTGGTTCTTGTGTTATGTGAAAGAGTAAATAACACTTTCTCAATACCATTCATGATTTTATAGGCCTCTATCATATTCCCCCCCACCCCCAACACACTCCCTTAGTCATCTCTTTTCCAATCTATACAGTCCCAGTCATTCTAATCTCTCCTCATATGGAAGCTATTCCATACCTCTAATCATTTTTGTTGCCCTTCTGTGTACCTTTCCAAATGCTAATATATCTATTTTGACATGGGGCAACCAGAACTGCACATGGTATTGAAGGTGTAGCCATGCCATGGATTTATATAGTGGTATTATTATATTTCCTGTTTTATTATCTAAGGCCTTTCCTAATGATTCAGCTTTTCTGACTGCTGCTGCTCATTAAGCAGATGTGTTCAGAGAAATATCCAATATGACTCCAAGATCTCTTTCTTAAGTGGTAACATCTAATTAAGATCCCATTATTTTGTATGTATAGTTGTGATTATTTTTTAAAATGTGCATTAGTTTGCACTTACCAACATTGAATTTCATTTGCCATTTTATTGCCCAGTCACCTAGCGTAGTGAGTTTCCTTTGTAACTCTTCACAGTCTGCTTAGTCTTAACTGTCATTTGTATTATCTGCACATTTTGCTCTCTCACTGTTCATCCCCTTTTCCAGATCATTACTGAATATGTTGAACAGTACTGGTCCCAGTACATATCCTTGAGGGACCCCTCTATTTACCCCTTTCTCCATTGTGAAAACTGAGCATTGATTTCTACACTTTGTTTCCTATCTTTTAACCAGTTACTGATCCAAGTGAGGACTTTCCCTCTTATCCCATGACTGCTTAGTTTGCTTAAGAGCATTTGGTGAGGGACTTTGTCAAAGGCTATCCGAACAACCTAGTTAACTATATTAATAGGATCACCCTTGTCCATGTGTTCGTTGATCCCCTCAAAGAATTCTAATAGATTGCTGAGGCATGATTTCCATTTACAAAAGCTATGTTGGCTCTTCCCTAGCATATTGTGTTCATCTATGTGTCTGATATGCCTGGTACTGAAGTTATGCTTGGCAACCTGTAATTGCCAGGATCACCTCTGGAGCTTTTTAAAAAAAATCTGTGTTGCATCTGTAGTCATCTGGTACAGAGGCTGATTTAAGTGATTATACCACATTAGTAGTTCTGCAATTTCATATTTGATTTCTTTCAGAACTTTTGGGTGAATACCATCTGGTCCTGATAACTTATTACTGTTTAATTTATCAATTTGTTTTAAACCTCCTTCATTGACACCTCAATCTGGGACAATTCCTCAGATTTGTCACCTAAGAGTTATTTTTATTTGTGTGTTTATATATTTAATATAGACACATGCACATAAATGTTGTAGGTTGATCCTATAACATTTTGCATTTTCTTTCTAAAATAAGATTATTCGGTATAGGTTATTTTAAAACATTAGTTAACATTGATAGTTTTTCTGCTTGACTGAAAGGCAGGCACAAAATGAAAGAAATATGGTTTTAACTTGTATTAGTGAGAGAGAACCATGGACAAGGTTTCCTTAGCAACTATGGGAGATGGGGGAAAGTGGTGATTCTTAATTCAACATAGAATAGTTGTATTTGCCCACAGTATTAGGATGCTGTTATGTAATTATTTTTATTTAAATAGAAGGCTTAATATTAACATAGATATTAAGAATATTCTTGCACATTTCTATTTTGAGGGTCTTTTTGTTTTTAATTTTGGGTCTGTTTTTGATACTTTGACTCAAGTTTCAAAGTATCTTATTCCACAAGTGGTCTATATTGAAATCAGTGGGAGTACTCTCATAGTAAGCTACTACTCAATATGAGTAAGGATGAAAAAATAAGACCCCATCATCCCAATTGTGAAGAACCCCTTACTTCTGCTGATGTGTTTCAGTTCAGGGTCTGTATTCTCCCTCTATGGTCCAGCAAGGACACCCAAGCTAGGTTTCCCACTCCCCCGGCCATCCCCTCTCCTGAGTGGAAGCACACATCCTACTCCCTTTTGACCAGGGTATTTCCAGATTGCACAGTTCCCTGATTATACTATGATATCTCTGCAAAAGACTGCCTGAGCAAGGCTGTTTGCTTTTCTTTCGGAGACTAATAGCAGAGTAATTGCCAACAGTGATCAGTTACCACATAACACTCCCTATGCAAACCTATTTTAATCTTATGGTAAAGGCATTACAGAGAGAACATTAAACCCCAATAAAAGAACCTACATGCATGCTAATAAGCTTACCAGAGATCACCCCAACTGTAACATGGGCTCTGGAAGGAGCAGCCCTTCAAAACCCCACCCAAGGGGATTCCATGTGATTTCAAGTTCACCAGGGTTTCAGCTCAGAACAAGCACAGATTTATGGGCCTCAGTAGGCCCAGTCCTTCCAGCTCTTTCCCTAAGGATTGGGGCCTTCTGTGGACCAGGGGTTCTGTCTGTCTGCAGGATCAGGAAGAAGATCCGGAGCCTGTTTAAAACTAGGTTATTTATACAGAAATCCTTCCTTTGTCTGCTACTTCCTGAAGACTCCAGTTGGAACTAGTATTTCCAGACCTTCCTAGTCACTTCCAATGGCTGATAACTGGTGGAATTAGCATACCACTCCTCATAGAGGAGTTACATACACAATTGCTTTTTAATACAATGGACCCCAGAGAAATTATACCTAAATCAATGGCCTTCAACTTAATTCAGTAAATTTCATCTTAATTCCATAAAGTTTGTCCAGGATTGTCAGTCTGTCCCAGTGCAGTTAATGGCAGCATGATCTAGTCAGTGGATAGGGGATTGGGCTGGGAGCCAGGAGACATTCTTTTCTGTGCCAGATTCTACTGCTTTGTGTGACCTCAGGTGAATCTCTGTGTCTGTTTACTTTCCTAAATGTTGCTGGTCTCATCTATTTAGAAAGTAAGCTTTTTGGATTAGGGACTGGCTCTTGCTATGAGTTTGTACAGCACCTAGCACTTGCTATGAGTTTGTACAGCACCTGGCACTATGACCTCAATTTGTGCCTCTACTGAAATACAAATAATTAATACCACCCGTGAGAGTAATTGCTCACTAGAGGAGGCCAAGGGATTTCAATATGTTTTATATCATTTAAAGAGACAAGAATAGAAATGCATACCTTTATTCTGTTAAAAAAAGCACCCAAACTTTATTCATCACTACTATTTGCTGCTTGTTGTTGTATGTTGCCTTTGTTGTATATGACTATTACATTTGCTAACTATGCGCACCTTACACCAAAAAATAAGAGCAATCACTGAGCTTATTAACAACTTTTATTCTGTTTTTAAGGGTTCTATTGACACGATGATCAAACTTCTTATTCACTGCACATGCATGATGTCATTTTAGCTTACTACTGCTGCACAGGAGGGTATCCATGCAACCAGATGCCAAATAAATTGGAGTTTTGGCTTGTGTGGGTGTATTGCCAGTCATATTAATGGATAAGCTATGTAATACAAATATGTATATTAAAGAGGCACACTTGAAAACATTTCTTTTGCAATGCTCTTCTCTACAGTACATGACCTATTTTTAGATATATGCCAGATATATTGTTACTTTTTTTGATAAGTCTACTCCAATCATGCAAATCATGGCTTGCTGGGGTGTTGTGGATTTAGCTTGTCTGGTCTCTTCCTTTCAATTCTTCATCTCTGTTTTGCTTCTCACTCACTTCAGAAACTATTGGCACAGACTCGTAAGTGTTTTTAGAAACAGTATATGGGATTAGGTACTTAAAACGGGACGTCTCAGTTTGCTCTATCTGGCTTGGGTTCAGTTTTCTTAAACACACCATTCTCTCTGAAAAGCATTCCCATTCAGGAAAGTATGTAAGCACCTGCTGGAACTAAGCACATGTTTAAGTGATGTCCTAAATAGGGAGGACTTGCTTAAGTTCTTTCGAAGTGGGGCACTATCTAGAAGCTTTTTTTTCTGTGTGGTACATCATATAAAATAAGTGGCTGTTTCACAGTACAAGTGTAACATTTTTTTGTCTATAGTTTTTCAGGATTTCCATTAATTACTGCAAAGAAAATTGTTATATGATAAAAGGCATGTGGCATTACCAACTGTCTCATTAAAATATTTATTACACACACTCACACCCACCCACACACACACAGTGGTTGACAGGCTATGTGATGAACTGTAGAACCATTTTATAGATCGCATACAGCATACACATTTGATTGCCTGGCCTGCACTCATGATGAACATGAATCCCTTTCCACCAAGACTACTATTAACCTTCTAAATGTCTGATTGGCTGTTACTTGTTTATTTCATTAAACCACTTACCTGACAGAAATGCTACCATCAGGAGACAGACAGAAACCAGAGTGACCTATGTTTTCAATCAAAATCTCTAACTTGAATTTGAGAACAATTTAAGACTTAAGGCCAAGGTTTTCAAAGATTTTGGATTCCTCAAATGTTGGTTGCCCACTTGAGACAGTAAGGGCCTGCTTTTTCAGAAAGTGCTGAGCATCCATCCTCTGAAACAAGGCCCCCTTTAATGTGTCTCAAATTGGGCATGCAAAGTCACGAGTCCCTTTTGGAAAGCTTTACCCAAAGAGTACTCGAAGTGAACAGCTTATAACTAATCCATGGCTTTACATTGGCTTATGTCAAATATTTGTCACATAACATCAAATAAGTAAATTTACAGATATTGTAATCACTTTATGAACAACTGACACACAGTCTAAAAGGCAAAAAATAAATGTTATCTGTGGATAGCTTGCCCAACTCTAAAAATGATTAAAAATTAGAAATGTGGGTATGATTATCTGACTTGTGTGTACAATTGTGGAATCTAGATGTGTATTTTGCAAATGTTCAGCCTGTTTGTTCAGGAACACTTTATACCTGCCATGAAGCAGTGCCATAGTTTTATTCCTGTAATTCATGTGTACATTCTCCTGACAATCCATTATAGGTACAAAATTGTGCTTGCAAGAATGGAGGTATCACTTGACAGTTGGGCTCTGCGGGCACAAAATGTATACCCCATTCCATCAACAATTTCTGCAGTTGCACGAATTGCACAGCAAACTTCTTTTAACAGAAGGTCTAGTATATGTACTGGATGTGCATAAACCTAATTTTCTAACCGAGTAACTCTCAGTGTTAAAACCAGCAACAGAATAAATGCACAAGGGCAAATCTGGCACTAAAGATAAATGTTCATGCTAATATTGAAGAGAGATATTTTTCAAATCAATATAGTCTGTGTTCCTTCAAGCATGACAGCTATTTTTTTCTCTTTAAATAGCCAATATAATTCACTGTGTGTAAACAGGAAATGTACCCATCCTGTTTTTTTAAACAAAACTTAAAGATAATTCACCTGTCTATTTGTGTCAGAGTAAGCAATTGCTGTTGGCAGGGGGGTGGGGGGAGGAGCAACAGAATTACATGATTAACATGAGTCAAAATTGGTTTATGAAAAGGAAAGGTAACTTACAACACAAACATCTTAAGACTAATGAGCTTAGAAATCTGGAATACTTCTTGCATGGTAAATTAATTTCTCTTCCCGTATTTTTCCTCTCAATATGTTTTTCACCTTGTTTATGTATGAACAGGAACTGTAACAAGCAAAAATTAGTGTGCAAATAACTTAGCAATTAATGCCATTTTCTGCCTGGGAATCCTCTACACAGGAAGATGGAAAGGTCTGTATGATGGTTAATCTTTGCTTGACTGTGCATGTGTCTTCCATGCAGAATTTGGGTAACAAAGATCTGAATAATTGCTCCAAATGAGGGTATGTGACTAAGGGAATGGAACAAGTTCCAGACTGGGATTTTCAAATAGTGATCATCATTAGGCCCTCTGAAACTGATGGGAGTTTTACCATTGACCTCAATGGGAACAGTTAGGTCAATGAGTGCTTTTGAAAATTACACACTTTATGTCCTTCAATCAAGCATCTTATACATAGTTTATCAAGAACTAGAGAATTGCCTTATACTGTATAGGTAAGCGAATGTTCCTCTCTGTCTAAAATACCTATACATTTCTATTGTGCTCATCTCCTTAACATCTTGTCTCTGGCACTATTACCACCATTACACTACCACTTTTTGCACCCTAAGCTTTCTGGCAAGATTGTCCTATGTGAACTTAACCAAAACAGGGGAAGAGGAACTGTAATGTAATTGGAATCCCCTGGAGGAATTCAGGCCAAGTCAACCACAATTTTCCCATCTTTTCAGAGAGATTTACCTGGTGAAGTATCACTATCATGGAGCAGGGACTATGCCAACGAGTTCGATTCAGGCCACCCTGTGAGCAGTGTAGCCAAGAGGATGGAGTAATCATTTTTTGTATGGCAAGAGCAGTGATTGTCAATGTTCAAATAACCAAGTCTGGATTAGTGATTCAATGGGTAGCTTTGGAAATGGCTTGATGTAATTCAGAGGTTCCACTGGCAAACAATAGAAACATTGATTTACAATGTGCTCCCTAGTTTGTGATGGTGTCTACAGTCACATTATATATAGTCTCTCTTTTTCCAGAGGTGTAAGAGGGGACAGCAGGTGTCATTTAATGTTCTGAAGCAGTTCAGCATGGACGATTGTTCTGGGGTAGGTTGAAGCCTGGAAGTTTTGGGTTTTTTTTTTTTTGTGGGGTTAGCAATTAGGTGTTTGTGTGGGACATTAGCATTATCCCAGAATTTTGCCTCAGAACTGAATAAGAACATTTTAAGAGCTTTAGCCCAATGCCAAAAGATGAGTATAATTTCTTATACCCTTGTGGTATGTGCACATGTGGGCTAGCTAGACTTTGACCTACAATTTCAATATCTTGTGCTGTTGGTATACTGGCACACTTTTGATGAAGGGCTTCTGGCTGTTCCATTGGGAATCCTTTGTGGAATCTTTAAAAATAGTGCATATTGTTAAAGATCACTAACAGAATGTTTGTTGTGACCACATGGATTCAGAAAATGCCTTTCCCTGTCTCCTCAGTATAGGATATTATAAGAGGAACAAAAAGGGACTCAAACAACTAATGAGAGGGAATTTTATTATCACTGTGCAGGACTCAGAGCTCCACCCCAAAGGAGTCTCATTTAGCAGTACAACTGTCACCGCTCCCATGCAAACCCCATCACTATGCTGAGGCAGTCTCAAGAAGAAATGGAGCTAAGTGAGATTGACTGGCATGTAATTAATCCCTATGAAAACGATTTTAGAAACATATCTGAAAGCCGCAGAAGAATCTTGTAATGCATGCAAGAATCCTTTTAAAAGTACTGTCTTTTATTAACCTTTTTACAGGGCTTTGATTTTATGATACAACATATGAATCACTAATCTCCTTTTAAATCTACTGGTATCTGAACAAGAGACCTTCTGTAAAAAAACAACAACAACAACAAAAAACAACCCAAACAATAAATAACTCAACCACTTAATCTAAAGGAGATTCCAGTAGTTATTTGAGTTTATAACATGTATATAGAGGGAAAGATGTCTTTATGAGTAAGGAAGAAGATATATGGGTTCCATTTTGAAAGTTGAAACCTTCAGGAAGTAATTCAAGTGTCTTTTCTTATTCAGAAGGGGTAATAATAGTTACCTCCCTCAGATTCTTGTGATTTACTTTGTGATGTACAATATCTGGAAGATGTTTTTGCATCTTTGGATGAAGAGATCAATAGAAACAAAGTATTTTATGATATATCCTCTGTGTAACTGGCTAGACACTGGGAAGCTAGCTCATTTTACTTGAGTGTTTGCAGAACACATAGTATAACAATGAAGGCCTTTTTTTAAGGCAAGTGTTTTCTGACTCAGGACAGCATTCCTAATCAGGACAAGTCAAACATGTGCCTAAATGCTTCCCTGTATATGGATGGACTGAACTCCCATGCTTAAGTGCTCTTTTTGCATTGGGGCCTGCATGTTTTCAGCCTATGCTCCCCACCCCTGCTGGTATCAAAGGAAGATCTGACGCAGATAAAGGGCACAGTATAGCTCTCTGCTGAATCCCATGTGCACTGAGAATCAATTTAATTAAGGCCCAATTTCTGCCATTATTGCTTTAACTGAGTAGTGCCTTACTCCATGAGGTGCCTCACTGAAATGAATGACACTACTCTCAGAGTAAAGTATTATTGATTGCACGGGGAGAGATGGTAGAATCAGGCTATAGACATCAACCTCTGATGGCATAAAACGTTCACTTCATTAGATATCCTTACCACAAGCATTAATTTAGAATAATATATTTTGATATATTGTGCCAGAATCTTAGCTGCTGTAAACCAGTGCCGTTCCCCTGAATTCAATCATTTATGGTGATTTATATCAGTCAAGAATCTGGTGTATCATTTCCATATTGTCACTTTAACATATGGCCTTGGTTATGACTATGGGGGGTTGGAGAGAAGAAAAACACATAAGACATTTTTTTTCCCATTTATATCTCTAATGTATTGGCATGTATGTGCTGAGTCAAACCGACACTTTTTTCATCTGCCTAAACTCAGTAAAGATAAAGTGGACATCCGTTAAGGGAGAAAAAGTCTGTCTGAAATGCTGAATTTGCTTTTACTATAATTACTTCCCTGGCTGACATAAGCACATAAATGGTATCTTATGCTAGAGCAAGTCTCATATTATAGGCACTAGCTGTTCTTATTTGAAAGCATCACCTGTGGCAATGTCATTTCTGGGTCATAAATATGCCTTGCTAACCTAGACAGTGCAGGAAATGGTGCTTTTTGCTGAAGAGATGGGAGACAGTCATTTACAATATGTAAGAATCTGAGCTCATTGTGGCTTCTGTATAGTTGAGTGAAGCTAAAGAATGCATGATGCACAGAGAATGCAGTAAATAACATTTTTAAACTTTAAATCTTTTTGCTCACTAATTGCCTACTATAGCCAAAAGCAATGAAGCCACTGAAAATTTATTCAGTTAGGCACTTCTAATCAACAATCAAATAAATAATTATTGGAAAAATGCTTTTGAAATATTTGTTCAGCTTGTAAAAGATCAAATCTGGTAGGTTTGAGAACAAAGTGCCACAAGGAGGAAGGGGTGGGGGAAAGGTTAAAAAAAATGCAGGCAGTAACTCTGAATTAAAATTAAAATTCTTGTTAAATCAGAACAGCAGCAGGAGATGGTTCTGTTTACGATATTATTTAACAAAATAATGTTAAAGATGTTAGATATCAGTCAACAGACTAATAAATGCCAGTTTGCATTATTTCCCTGTGATATGATTTAACTAATTGTAGGCTATCTTGTTAAATATTAATTAAATGACTAAAAATTCCCTTAAAGTTTAAGGCAATAATAAGAATGTAATTACAGTTTGTTTATTGCATTTGCTGCCTACAGCAGGGTGAGTTAATTGCATGTCAGCAAGTTTTGTTTTATGTATCTCTCATGATAACTAACAAGTGCACTTCTGATGCTCAATAAGATACTTAAATATGCAATTATTTCTTATTTATGTGGACTGGCAAAGTTCCTTCCACTCTCCTCCCACCACAGTGCTGTTCATTCTATATAGTTTGATATATCAAAACACACACACTGGAAATCAAGAATTATGTTTGTTTGAATAACCTCTTTATAAAGTAAATGCACAATTCAGCATCAAATTAGGTAGCACAATTCATCATACTTCAACAGGTTTTGCCAATGTTGAAAGCAGAGTTTTTACTGCAGAGCTGTAGTAAGAAGGTTGATTTTATTCTTAAGTGTTACACCAGTGATTCTCATCCTATTTTGCTTGCATCTTCGCTCCATGTCACCTTATGCCACGCTCTAGTACACTTGAAGTCTTCTTTCCATGTTCCTATCCTGTCCTTTTCTGTCTGTTTTCCCACTTACTATAGTATAGATGCTGGTCTTGCAGCTATGAGTAGGCAGGGCATCCTTTGGGGGAGGCTTTGTGTACTCTTGCAGCTGATCTGTGCTGCAAGAACAAACGTGAATCCCTGTACATATGAACAGCTTCTAAGCCTGGTTACATTGTGGGCTACCCTGGGAACAGAGTGGAGAGGTGGATGATTGCAGGGAGTCACGTACTACTTAATTCACTGCAATATGAACATTTTTCCAGGGAGGGATGGATGCAGATTTATTGAGCTTGGGAAATACAAGTTCATAGAATCATAGAATATCAGAGTTGGAAGGGACCTCAAGAGGTCATCTAGTCCAACCCCCTGCTCAAAGCAGGACCAATTCCCAGCTAAATCATCCCAGCCAGGGCTTTGTCAAGCCGGGCCTTAAAAACCTCCAAGGAAGGAGACTCCACCACCTCCCTAGGTAACGCATTCCAGTGTTTCACCACCCTCCTAGTGAAATAGTTTTTCCTGATATCCAACCTGGACCTCCCCCACTGCAACTTGAGACCATTACTCCTTGTTCTGTCCTCTGCCACCACTGAGAACAGCCGAGCTCCATCCTCTTTGGAACCCCCCTTCAGGTAGTTGAAGGCTGCTATCAAATCCCCCCTCATTCTTCTCTTCTGGAGACTAAACAATCCCAGTTCCCTCAGCCTCTCCTCATAAGTCATGTGCTCCAGACCCCTAATCATTTTTGTTTCCCTCCGCTGGACTCCTTCCAATTTTTCTACATCCTTCTTGTAGTGTGGGGCCCAAAACTGGACACAGTATTCCAGATGAGGCCTCACCAGTGTCGAATAAAGGGGAACGATCACGTTCCTCGATCTGCTGGCAATGCCCCTACTTATACAGCCCAAAATGCCGTTAGCCTTCTTGGCAACAAGAGCACACTGTTGACTCATATCCAGCTTCTCGTCCACTGTGACCCCTAGGTCCTTTTCTGCAGAACTGCTACCTAGCCATTCGGTCCCTAGTCTGTAGCAGTGCATGGGATTCTTCCGTCCTAAGTGCAGGACTCTGCACTTGTCCTTGTTGAACCTCATCAGGTTTTTTTCGGCCCAATCCTCTAATTTGTCTAGGTCCCTCTGTATCCGATCCCTACCCTCTAGTGTATCTACCACACCTCCTAGTTTAGTGTCATCTGCAAACTTGCTGAGAGTGCAGTCCACACCATCCTCCAGATCATTAATAAAGATATTAAACAAAACCGGCCCCAGGACCGACCCTTGGGGCACTCTGCTTGAAACCGGCTGCCAACTAGACATGGAGCCATTGATCACTACCCGTTGAGCCCGACGATCTAGCCAGCTTTCTATCCACCTTACAGTCCATTCATCCAGCCCATACTTCTTTAACTTGGCGGCAAGAATACTGTGGGAGACGGTATCAAAAGCTTTGCTAAAGTCAAGGAATAACACATCCACTGCTTTCCCCTCATCCACAGAGCCAGTTATCTCATCATAGAAGGCAATTAGGTTAGTCAGGCACGACTTCCCCTTCGTGAATCCATGCTGACTGTTCCTGATCACTTTCCTCTCCTCTAAATGTTTCATAATTGATTCCTTGAGGACCTGCTCCATGATTTTTCCAGGGACTGAGGTGAGGCTGACTGGCCTGTAGTTCCCCGGATCCTCCTTCTTCCCTTTTTTAAAGATGGGCACTACATTAGCCTTTTTCCAGTCATCTGGGACCTCCCCCGATCACCAGGAGTTTTCAAAAATAATGGCTAATGGCTCTGCAATCTCACCCGCCAACTCCTTTAGCACCCTCGGATGCAGCGCATCCGGCCCCATGGACTTGTGCACGTCCAGTTTTTCTAAATAGTCCCGAACCACTTCTTTCTCCACAGAGGGTTGGTCACCTTCTCCCCATGCTGTACTGCCCAATCTGGGAGCTGACCTTGTGCGTGAAGACAGAGGCAAAAAAATCATTGAGTACATTAGCTTTTTCCACATCCTCGGTCACTAGGTTGCCTCCCTTATTCAGGAAGGGGCCCACACTTTCCTTGATTTTTTTCTTGTTGCCAACATACCTGAAGAAACCCTTCTTGTTACTCTTAACATCTCTTGCTAACTGCAACTCCAAGTGGGATTTGGCCTTCCTGATTTCACTCCTGCAAGCCTGAGCAATATTTTTATACTCCTCCCTGGTCATTTGTCCAATCTTCCACTTCTTGTAAGCTTCTTTTTTGCGTTTAAGATCAGCAAGGATTTCACTGTTTAGCCAAGCTGGTCGCCTGCCATATTTACTATTCTTTCTACACATCGGGATGGTTTGTTCCTGCAACCTCAATAAGAATTCTTTAAAATACAGCCAGCTCTCCTGGACCCCTTTGCCCTTCATGTTATTCTCCCAGGGGATCCTGCCCATCTGTTCCCTGAGGGAGTCAAAGTCTGCTTTTCTGAAGTCCAGGGTCCGTATTCTGCTGCTCTCCTTTCTTCCTTGTGTCAGGATCCTGAACTCGACCATCTCATGGTCACTGCCTCCCAGGTTCCCATCCACTTTTGCTTCCCCTACTAGTTCTTCCCTGTTTGTGAGCAGCAGGTCAAGAAAAGCTTTGCCCCTAGTTTGTTCCTCCAGCACTTGCACCAGGAAATTGTCCCCTACACTTTCCAAAAATTTCCTGGATTGCCTGTGCACCACTGTATTGCTCTCCCAGCAGATATCAGGGTGATTAAAGTCTCCCATGAGAACCAGGGCCTGCAATCTAGCAACTTCTGCTAGTTGCCAGAAGAAAGCCTCATCCACCTCATCCCCCTGGTCTGGTGGTCTATAGCAGACTCCAACCACGACATCACCCTTGTTGCTCCCACTTCTCAACTTTATCCAGAGACTCTCAGGTTTTTCTGCAGTTTCATACCGGAGCTCTGAGCAGTCATACTTCTCTCTTACATACAACGCAACTCCCCTACCTTTTCTGCCCTGCCTGTCCTTCCTGAACAGTTTATATCCATCCATGACAGTACTCCAGTCATGTGAGTTATCCCACCAAGTCTCTGTTATCCCAATCACATCATAGTTCCCTGACTGTGTCAGGACTTCCAGTTCTCCCTGCTTGTTTCCCAGGCTTCTTGCATTTGTGTATAGGCACTTAAGATAACTCCTCAATCATCCCTCTTTCTCAGCATGAGACAGGAGTCCTCCCCTCTTGCGCTCTCCTGCTTGTGCTTCCTCCCAGGATCCCATTTCCCCACTTACCTTAAGTTCAAGCATTTGAGTTTTGGCTTCTTTTCACTTAATCAAATCCAACAAAAGGGGCTGTCACTTCTCCGAGACCATTGTCTCTTTAACATATTGAGGGTTGCATTCACCCCTGTCATCTGGGTTGCTGTTTTTCTTTGCTATTCTTTCTATAATCCCCTCTGTTTTATTTCCCTTGCTAAGTATCATACATCTGCAGTTTTAGGCTGAATGTATGTCTACATTACAATGTAAGTGCAGGGTTAGTAGAATTCAAATTAGACCCTGGGTTTGCTAACCTAGGGCTTGAGCATCTACACTCATTTGTAACCCCAGGTTAGCAATTGATGAACTCTAGGTCCCAAAAAGCAGCTTCAGCATCTACACTACATTGTGCAGGCCTGAGTCCACCCGTATCCCAGATTTTCTAACACCCTTCCAAAATGTGGTCACTCTAGCTCTTTGTTCATGGTGCAGTGTGCTTAAAGACTACTTCTGTTACTTCTGGGCCTAGTTTCACTAGGTACATTTATCAAAATAATGCATCCTAAACAGCATTTGTGTCAATCATGTTTTTCAGTACTAGTTTGTATGCCCCATTAAACTCTTCCTGTAACAGACTTGCACCTTCCAACTTAGATTTTCAATACTACAATTTGGTGAGGAATTGGTTTTTGGTAAGGCCAATTACTTATTATTGCCCAGATTAATCTCCAATGGATTTTCAATGGTAGACAGTCCCATGTGGTTAGCCAGAGGATATAGGTGATAACAATTGGATAGAGGAGTTTGAGACTTCTGGCAGACGTAGCCCAAAGGACAGGAGAATGTATGGGGAGGCTACTGGTGGCTCTTTCAAGGGAAACAGACAGCTGCCAAAAAGGTGCAAATTTGTTTCAGTTTAGGGAAAGGGCACTGGTTTGAGCCTGTTCTTATGAATTAAGAATTAGTCTGCCAGTCCCTCCCAAAGAACTTCTGCATTAGTAATTGAAAAAGTTATCCTCCCCATTAATCCACATCGTGACACTTGATCACTCATCAGAACTAGAACCATGCAAAACTCTGAGGTTCGGCTTCTTTGGGCTCATAGAATCATAGAAATGCAAGACTGGGAGGGACCTCAACAGGTCATCTAGTCCAGTCCCCTACACTGAGGCAGAACTAAGTAGTATCTAGATCATCTCTAACAGGTATTTGTCTAACCTGCTCTTAAAAACCTCCAATGACAGAGATTCCACAACTTCCCTAGGTAATTTGTACCACTGCTTAATTTCCTCTACAGTTAGAAAGTTTTTCCATTACTGCTTATCCTGACTAAGGATAAAAGTGGTGAAGAACAACAGTTTATCATCCTCCTCTTTATAACAACCTTTTATGTACTTGAATACTGTTATTGTGTCCCCTTTCAGTCTTCTCTTCTCCAGACTAAAGAAACCCATTTTTTTTTCACTCTTTCCTCATTGGTCATGTTTTATTAACTTTAATAATTTTGTTGCTATCCTCTGGACTTTCTCCAATTTGTTCACATCTTTCTCAAAGTATGTTGCTCAGAACACATCACAGAACTCCAGTTGAGGCCTTATCAATGCTGAATAGAATGGTAGAATTACTTTTTGTGTCTTGCTTACAACACTCTTGTTAATACAGCCCACAATGATGTTCACTTTTTTGCGATGGTATTACATTGTAGACTCATATTTAGTTTGTGATCCAATATAACCCCCAGATCCTTATTTTGCAATACTCCTTTCTAGGCAGTCATTTCCCATTTTGTATTTGTGCAATTGATTATTGCTTCCTAAGTATAGTACTTCGTATTTGTCTTTATTGAATTTCATCATTTCATTTCAGACCATACAAATACTTCCTCACTTTTGATTTACGTGAACATGCTGCCCCAGAGTTTTGCTTTAGAATTTTGGATTTAATCCTGACCATGCCCTCTTCTCTCTTCAAAATGAGTCACTCCAAACCAAGGAGTTCCTCTTGTTTCATATGTAAAACCTGTGACACTGCAAATCATGAATGCTTTCAAAGTAAAAATATAAACTGGCTCACATTTGCTTCAAACTGGGATTAGGGTATATGATCGGGTGTCTGCACCACACTGGCCCATAAGGGGTTAATAGAGCTCTAGAGAGGCTGTTCAGGAGGCAGCCAATCAGAGAAGGGCTGAAAGAGGCAGCCAGTCAGAGCCAAGCAGGCTCATATAAAAAGGGAGCTGCAGGGCTGTGGAAGGCAGTTCTCTGCTGGAAGCCCAAGGAGGAAGGACTTATTAAGGGGGACTGGACTTGATGACCTCTCGAGGTCCCTTCCAGTCCTATAATCTATGATTCTATGATTCTATGACTGTGTCTCTGGAGAGCTGAGAGAACTGCCAGCTTTTTGGACAGAGCAGTGCTGCTGGCAGGGACTGGGGGAGCAAGAGAGAGCTCCCGGCTGGCTGCTAGGGTTTGCAGTCTGAGGCAAGGGGAAAGAGGGTGCTGGGGCCCTGGGGAAGTGGCCTGGGTGGTTTATGGAGGAGTTGGAGGGGACAGCAAGTGGCTGCTATCTACAGGGTCCCTGGGCTGGGACCTGGAGTAGAGGGTGGACCTGGTGCCCTCCTTGCCACTGGGGAAGTGACTAAACAGTAGGCTGTGGTTGTCGCTGAAGGAAGTGGCTGGAAAGTGGACTGCAGGTCTGCCCCCCACCCCCTGAAATGGGGAAGCACAATGTGTGGAACAGCCAGAGGCCTGTGTCACTGAAGAGGATGCCGTGATCCTTGGAAAGACCTGGGTCCTAGAACAGGAGTGACAGAAGGGAGGCACCATCCAAAGGGGGTGCACTAACATGCAGAGCTAATTCCCATGACAGCCGGCAGGAGGCACCAGAATGATGAGTGGGCCTCATTACAAGTTCTTTCCAAAGGTTTGTGGACCTTAGTGAATTCTTTTGTGCTTGGGAGTTGAAAGTGAGATTTGAAATACTTCTCCTCTCCCCCAAGCCTAAAAACACATTATGCAGTTTGGGGTTCTGTAATACTACTTTTTTTTTTTACCAGAGCTGGCTTAGATGACAAATTTCAAAAAATATTTGTTCCATTTGTCATCAAAAACTTGTTGAACAAAAATATTCCGACCTGCTCTGCCTTTTAACAAACATCCTTCCAAGTGACTCATCAAGCCAACATCTGACTGATGGTACTATCTGCTTCAAATTCTGTTTTAAAAGTAACCATCTGCACAAGTCAAATACCAGTGAAAAAATTGCTTCCATATCAACACCAGTTATGAAAGAAGGGGTGGGGGAGGGAGGAAGAGGGAAGGGATAATCTTTCACTGTGAGGAAGGGAACAAACTGGGAAATTCCACTTTCTGAGCCTTTTCTGGCAATGTTTATAAGTGCTGCCCCTCACCACCAAAATCTAGCTATCTAGTAATAACTTAAACACTTGTGTCACATCTACCATTAGAACTTCATTAAAGGGATGCTGTACCACAAAAGAAGACTGGAATGTCCATTAAAAATGTGTTGTCTTCTCTGTCTCCTTGTACTGTAGCATGGGAGTCTCAATTATGCCACTCATGTATACAGTGTATTACCATTTTTGAAATATCTGGGGTGAAATCATGGTTCTGTTGAAGTCAGTGGCATGATGCCCATTGACTTCAGTAAGGATTTCAACAGGATTTCACCCCTAGAGTACATACTGCACTTCAAATTGCTTTATTTAGGATGATTTGGGGTAGATCCTGCCTCAATGTGGGGGGATGGAGTAGATGACCTTTTGAGATCCCTTCATGCCCTATATTTCTATGATATCCTTGTTACCACTCCATCTCTTCTTCCTCAGCTTCCTGGCCCTATGGAAGCATATAAAGAATGATGGGTAATGAATGGCAGCCGGGAACCTAAATACTCTTCTCCCCTTATTCCAAACCTGGCCTCATGCAAACCTGCACCTGCAAATACAAAGATAGGCTTCTAAATGAGTGCAACTGTGCCTGAAATTTTTTTGGTGGGGGAGTTAAATTACACTTTCAGTAAAGATTTGTGGTTCCAATGTGGAAAAAAAAATCTGTGGTTATAATGTGGAAAAAAAATGGTGCTACTGTGAGACGTGTTTCTTGGCCTGGTTGAGGCATAACTAAAAATTAAGGCCTTGTGTCATACTGCCACTGTTGTGATAGGCAGAAGAATCTGATTTGTGATACACATTTTCCTTAAGAGAGGGAGCTGGCAGCAGAGTGTTCTCTGTGAGAATCTCTCCAATGTGGAAGAGACTTCATCCCAGGTTTGTAATAGCCCAGATCTATTGATGGTCAGGGCATGTTGCAAAGCACATTATTTGCAGAGGATGACCTTGAGGTTGGGGTTTGAATGGGGGTTGACCTGAGGGAGATTGGAGGAAGCTTTGTGCGCTGCTGGCAGTTTAATCCTATTTCTGTGTGTGTAATTGATGAAGGCAGGTGCCCTGTCCACATTTGCATATGAATAAATAAATACATTCCTGAAGTGAAACCAAATAACCCCCCATTCTTGTTCACTAGTTTTCTAAATAACCCTCTGAAAGAGCATCTTTTTGTGGAATTCTGTAAAAGTGTTGAAGACTGCAGTTAACTTTGCTGCTTGTTACTTTCCCATGGCTTACCACTATGTTGAAAACAGAAATATTTCTATGAATTAACTTTATTGTATTGTGGACACGAGCAATAGTGCGCTTGATTTATTCCAATTGATGTGCTGAGCTCGTTTTGTTAGTTTCATTGCTGATTCATTTTGGCTTGTTTAGTCATTTTATTAAAACATGGGTTTGGGGGGCTTGTTCTGGGGGGGGTGAAATTGTGCTACCATTTAATCATTACAAACTATAACTATTAATCTTAATAATGGAGCAGGCTGGTTACATTGTTTGTTCATTCCCTTAAGCCATGCTGTCTTAATGAATCAACAGTTGTGCTGTTGCTTAAAGAGTTTTACCTTATGATTTGTTCTGAACAGGGGAGGGGGAGAGAGCTCAGCACAAAACTGGAATGCTTTAGTGGCAAATTACATTCTACAAACTGTTGTAAACAGAAGTACATTTTCTAGTCACTGAATATGGTTTTACTATGGTCTCTCTTTTTTGTCTAGAGTGAGGAGATTTCCAGTGATTGGGTACTTAAAAGTCAACTACCTTATATTGTTTTTCTTTTGCCACTAATCTTTGGAATTTCAACCCAACATGGAGGCAATCAGTCCATAGAAAAGGCAAAAGGCTGCATGTTCAAATTGGAGTTTGTAGCTTGACACAGACACATAGGGTTCATAACTTATTACAAGTAACTAGGCAGAATACTGGGTTATGGCCCACTTACTCCACACTAGCCTAGTAGATGTGGCCCTATGAAGAGGGGAGCACATTTTATACCCTCTCAAAGGATGAAGCAGGGACTTTCATTTCCCTGGACTCCCTATGATACTGGGAATGCCTCAGGCATGATATCATCAGTACCTTTGCTGGGCATCATGACTCCTTGCTATTTCTAACACAGCCAGTGGCTGTATAACTACAGTCTAATCTTGTGTGTTTTATCAATGACTCAGCTGAAAAGAAGAAAACCTTGTCGGAACATAAAGTTTCTACTCTTCAAACCTCAGAAAATAAAATAAATGATTTGATGAAAGAGAAAACAAAAGACAGATCTACAAAGCAGGAGTCCCAGCAAGACAGCATAGAGCTGCAAAATTAGTGGTTATAAAATAAAATGACGGCCTCAAGGAAAGGAAGCTCATGGAATCCTGTCAATCTGGAAAAAAAAAAAAGTTAGGTTAAATAAGAAAAACATCCTGAAATGAGTAGTAGATGTATCTAAAATTGGATACCAGGATTTTAATTAGATGGGACTACAAAGGAAACCCAGAAACAAAATGCCCAGCAGCAGATTTTTTTAAACTTGCAAAATTAAATAAGCACAAGAAAGAAGGGGGAAAAATAAAGATTTTAAGTGGCGATATAAAGCAGACAATGAAGCACCATGCAGGCAAATACATATATTTGGAATGTATGAGATCTGGAATTAGCTAATAGAATTTTGTGCAGATAATTTCCTCTATGGAAAAAGGATGATTGTCCTGTACTCTGGAATTTTTAAAGACACTTGGTATCCTGAGCAAACCTGGTTAATACAAAGCTTTTTATTTTTAACAAAACATATCATACAAAAGGGGCCTGATAGTGAAATCTGTTTGGACTTTGGCTGAGGGTTTATTTTTCTGTGGGATCAGTCTTAACTCAGCCACCAAAATTGTCTGTTTGTATTTGAATCTCAGTTGTGTATGTGCACCAACTTGTTACTTCACATGAGTGAATGCAGCTTGCATTTGTCCAGTCCAGTTTCACACATGTGAAAACTTTGATTTGGAAAACAGTATCAATAGTTCTTGGAACACCATTTTAGAAAAATGTGTGTTTAATGGCTTGCACTAAATTATACTTCTTAAATATCTTTTAACAGAATGAATTCCTACTGGCGTTTTTATTTTTAAAAAAAATGTGTTTTCTTAAATCCAGGAAAGAGAGTCTGAATAGCAAATTCTGTGAATATTCATTATGTGGGTGGAAATTATCAATAAAATAACAATGTAGAGCAGGAGTCGGCAACGTTCGGCACGCGGCTCGCCAGGGTAAGCACCCTAGCGGGCCGGGCCAGTTTATTTACCTGCCAATGGGGGTGGCGGGAAGCGGCGCGGGCCGACGGATGTACTGGCCGTGGCTTCCCGCTGCCCCCATTGGCCCGGGACGGCGAACCATGGCCAGTGGGGGCCGCGATCGGCCGAACCTCTGCGTCAGCAGGTAAATAAACTGGCCTGGCTCGCTAGGGTGCTTACCCTGGCGAGCCATGTGCCGAACGTTGCCGACCCCTGATGTAGAGTCTGAAAATTATGGAACAGCAAGCGGTGACATGATTTTGTGAATCTGAGGTGTGTAAGAGTACTACAGTTAAAATTCTTCTCTATTGTGATAATCACATATCTGTGGTAATCCCAGAGAGAATGTCACTAACCTGACTGCCTCTGGCTCTTGAAATACACAAACACATGATTTGCAAATGTTTTTCCCAAGATCCAACAGAATCATATAAATATTTGGTTATGGAGGATCCAAATAAAATATGTACTATGTTTTTTTTTTGATGAATATCGTCCTCAAGAAACAGCAATTTCTGAGCAAGATCTTGGTTAAGTTTTGAACAGTGGTCAGTGGCTCACACTGGCAGTCAAAGTTATGCTTGACAGGTACTCAACAGAAGGGTTCCTAAAACAAAACAAAACTAGACAATAGCTAGGAGTGGTATGACACAATAAGTCTGGCAGTAGCTCAAAAGTTCATTTTAACTGGCAAAACTTTAGCTTTAGAGATAGTAAATTGTTTGATTTATTGTCTGGAACCCAGACAAAACACACATGTAATTTTGTCATTTTTAACCACTTCCTCCTGCATCATTGGCACTATTACTACAGCTGAATGAAGTGGCAGTGCCAAGTAATCTGGATGGTGACTACTGTAATTTGATACATACTGCAAAAATGTTCCCTATCAATATTCCTTTGAAATCTTTTTCATGAATTACCTTCAGCCATTTTCATGACTACTTTGATGGGGTTTTTTTGTGTGGACATTCATGCACTCAAATTTTACTAGCACAAATGCTCTCGTAAAGCTGATTTTAAATCAGCTTTACAACTCATTTGCAACTGAAGCCCTTTTCTATGAGGTAGTGTGTGCTCTTCCAGCTAAGGAAAAAAGAGAATAATGTTGGGCCAATTTTCAAATACCAACTTAGAGACTTTAAAAACATAATTTGCAAAATAACCCCTGGGATAGTTTTGAATCATAAATAAGGTCAAGAAAAAACCATAATAGTCCAAATGGTTATCACTTTACTCACAGAGTAATCCTACTGAAATCAATGTTTGTGTGGATCAAATTGTGATTCATTTTATTTAATCTGTTCAGTCAGAGAGGGAGATGTGAGAATCATTGAATAAAGATCCTTTACAAATTATTGATTCAACTTTAGGACTGAAACTAGTCTGTAAAGCTCTTTGCTACCATTTCTGTTTGCGTTCTACCAAAAATTTCATATTGACAGACCCACTATAAATAACATTTCACTTTTACAATAAAGAAGGAAATCAAAACATCCTTCCACCTCCCAACTACAGATTGTCTTAGCTGCTATCAAAATTTTATTAATCAGAGCAGAGATATTGTGGTGATGAGCACTACAAAAATATCAATTTTAAAATAGTATAACAATTGCTACTTAAACTCTGTAGTCAAAAAACTGCTTTGAACATGTAATAGGTTAGGTAAGGTGTTAGAAATAGTCTGCCTTTCACTGAGATATCTGCACTAGTCTGCCTTTCACTGAGATATCTGCACTAATTGTTTTTACCTGGGCCTCAGCCTTGCCACCATTTTGTGGGTATAATTTGCTCCACCATATTTTTTAGTTTTGGCAAGAAAATATAAATGCCAAAACTTGGTGAGACAAGTAGAATGATTTGGAAATCTAGCTGTGCAAATTATGAAGTCTGTATGAGATTATGAAATGTCTAACTGCAAAGCAAACTCCACTTTGAATGTGCAGTCCCTTTGCCTTCAGTATCATCTGTTTCTCACCATGTTAGGCTGACATCCCACAGGCTAATAGCAATTGCATAATAAGAAAACCATTGAAATTAAGTGCTCTGAAAGGGAGTAGCTCTGTACAATAAACTGGCTCGCAACCAGGAGAATGGGTTTAGCAGGGAAGAGATTGCCTTGACAATGAATCACCTGGGGAAGCCGAGGAGGACATGACCTGACAAAGGGGACTAAAAGTTCTAAACAGGGAGGAGTTGATTTGCCTGGGTTTTTGGCCATTTTGTCTCCAGCTTGGGAAGAGAGAGAAGCAACCTAGCATGTAAGGGCCTGCAGGAGGCCCTGCCAACTTTCCTGAGTCCAGGTGGTCTGCCAAGGTAGGGTGAGAGAGTAAGTGGCATTGCATTTAGGATGGATGCTGTGTTCTGTATGATCTGTACTCTTTTGTGATTTATATTATTAAGTATAAGAGCAAAAGTTTTAGAATGTGGGCAAATCCTCTCTCTCTCTCTCTCTCTCTCTCTCTCTCTGTCAAATGCTTCACAAATATTGTGTGCTTTCGAAGAGAGTTAAACTGTAAACAAGAAGCTTGACACTTGGGGTGGAGTTCTGGGAGAAGGTTTAAGTGTAAGGGAGTTTGGAGGATCAGCACTGAGCCCAGGGTCTAGGCCAGAGGCTCTCAAACTGGGGGTCGGGACCCTTCAGGGTGTTGCGAGATTATTACATGGGGGGTGCAAGCTGTCAACCTCCACCTCAAACCATGCTTTGCCTCCAGCATCTATAATGGTGTTAAATATATTTACAAGTGTTTTTAATTTATAAGTGGGGTCACACTCAGAGACTTACTGTGTGGGGTCACCAGTAAAAAAGTTTGAGAGCCACTGGTCTAGGCAGAGGTTTCCAGCTCTCAGGATGAGGCGGTGGACAAAGGGTCTGCACCCCAAGATGGTGTTTAGGGACCCTCAAGCTTGGGACAGTGGCTGGACTCTGTCCAGGCTGCCCAATCAGTTCTGTGATGATCAGATAGAACATCTGTCCTAGTCCCCAACTTGAAGCATTATAAATATTGAGAGAAAGAGATCAATGAGATTTGCAGCCTGATTTTGGCCACAATCTAACAAAACCACTTAAATATGTGCTCAGTTTAAACATGTGAATAGTTTCATTGACTTCAAGACATACTTAAATACCTTTCTGGATTGGGGATGTTCAGAGCAATTGTTTTGGATAAACCTTTGAATTTTTGTTTGGGACATGGCCCAAAATTCAAACCCTGAAATCTTCTCAACCTTGTGGAGGACCTACACACATCCATGTCTTCTATTTACCCATACTGACAGTACAGAACTGACAGCAACATTTCACCTTCTTCCTCCTGCCTGGTTAGTATGCATCAGCTCTGTATAGAAGGAAGCACCTCCAGCAGGGAAGAAGAGGGTATTTCTGTCCTCATGCTCAGATTCCAGAATTTACATTATCTGCTGAGAATGCCAGCGAAGTGCCAGTTGTTATAGTGGTTAATAGTTCTCACATACAAAAGACCAGTGAATAACTATTAATTCACAAATATGCAAACAAAACAATGAAGAAATGGTTGCTATGACTGAGTCACTGCTATGACTAAGAGAAATAAAATGCTTTCCCCTTAAATTCAGAGTACTCTCCCATTAAACTCTCTTACTAAATAACAATTAAACATTCTAACGTTTGTCAGCCTTTTTTCTTCTTCACAAAAGTCAAGCTACAACAAAAGCTGGCTTGGGGTTTTATTATTTTTATGGCAATTTTAAATATAAACTATGTGGAGAGGAAGTGTAGTTGGGTTCAGTTTCAATGGGAGTTAAGTGCCTAACCTGTTTGGGTGCTTTTGAAAAACACCATTAGGCATCTACCAGCATCTTTAGAGGCCTAAATGCCTTTGAAAAGTTTGCTCCTACTCTCTTGGAGCTCAGTTCTTTGTCTGTAAAATAGGGAGAATATTTCCTTTCTTCCACCCATTGCCTAGCTTCTTTATTTGGATTTTAAACTCTTTGCAGGAGCAATTCTCTCACTCTGCATTTGTACAGCACCTAGCATATTTGGGACCCCTTTCTTGTTGGGGGCCTCTTAGTGTTCCTGTAATAAAATATAATTATAAACTACCTGCAAATTTATTAGGGATAACAAAAATAGTTTGCATTTCTAAAGCATATTACAACTGAGGATCTAAAGGTGCTTCATGAACATTAATAAGATCTTGATTTTGAAACATAATCTCTTATTTGGAGACACAGTATTGCATTTTTTATGGTTTTATGCCCTCATATTTTCACCTAAAATTAACTGCATATGGAAATGACAACATATACAGGTTTGCCTTCCTATGTGCTTGCACATGGATAACTTGAATCTGGGCTGAAATCAGCACTAATCCTCTTGCCACTCCTGGGAGGTAAGAAAGTATTGTTATATGGTCCCTGCCCATCCCATGAGTTCAATGTGATGGAGACAGCTCTGCAGTGAGCAGTGGAAGTGGTCTGCTGTCACATATGCTGAGCAAATAAGGAGAGAACCAAGATATAGCATGGCTGCAGGCAACCAACCGAAAAACACACAGGTGCTAAGGAAGCTACTAGTTATTAGATTATTGTGACAGCCCAGAACTGCCCGTATCAGATGAGAGTAACAACAACATGGAGGAAAGCATCTCCCAATAGTGATTCCTTTAGACATCCAGTCTCCAAAATGGGTGATACTAGTAATAATAAAATGGACAGTCTGCAGTGTAAACCTCATCTGCTCCACCATCACATATCATCTGCCAGATTAGGAAAAAAGATACATCAAGCAAGATGCCATAGAGACATAGGTACCAATGTCACATGAATTTATTAGTGTTAGTAAATACTGTTTTTGTTTTTTTTATGATGCCAAATATTATGGCCTCGTTGTGTTTCATGCTGTGCAAATACAGAAAGAGAGACTATCTCTGTCTGGAAAGCCTTATAGTCTAAAGATGATGTGCAATTTTGCATATGTGCCATCAGCCATTAGTAAGAGTAGTCAGCAGGACCCTCCCCCCGACACTCAGGCTGCAGCCTACCATACAAACCCCCATTTCAAGGTGTTTGCTAGTACAGTATGTCTCCATCTGACGTATTGCTGTGGGTTTCCCAAGATCTATAAATGTTTCAGGCTGCAGCGACTGCCAGTTTTGTGATCTGGGCAAACCCCAACTCCAGTAGAATGATTACAAGACACAACTTGTATGGGAATGCTGCATGTGACTCACTGAGCCTCCTTTCTCCCTCCAAATGCCCACTTCACACGTGTAGACTCATACGTGATGGCATACCCGTCCCCTGGCCATGGTGGAAATGATGTTTGGATATTCTATTCCTTTTGTTGTACTTTGCATACTGTTTCTCAGTCCACAGCTTGCTTTGGGTGTGACAATTAGGCTTGTTGTGCAAATCAGTGTAGCCCTATGGACCTTCATTGGGACTATGCCCATTTACACCAGCTGAGTCTCTAGCTCAACATCTGTAACATCTTTCCTCACCTCCATCTCCCTGTTGCACTCTTCCCTGACAGTTTGCCATATTCTTCACTTACTACCTACTATATTTTTATTGAGCATCTGAACTCTGTTATCAGCTCCAAAATGGAAACCATAGTTCAAAGAAGCATCTCCCTCCTCTATTAAACTGTCAGCCACTCAACTTCACAAATATGCAACCTGGGGGATAAGCTTGTTGATATACTTGTGATTTTATGGTCACTTGCTCCTTAAATCTTCAGAACCCGCAAAAAAAAAAACCCTACACTCTTGCTAATTTAGTCTTCTCTTTTTCTGCCCTGTATGACCTTACAGCTTATCGAAAAGTAAGGCTGGCAAACTTTATGACAAAGGCTAAAAACTCTTCACACTTGAACTTTACTTCTATTTATTTAATCTGCAGCAAAAATACTCTAACTGCCATTCTTCTTCTTTACTGATCTAAAGATGGGCTGGTTGTATGACTGACAGGTGTCTTTGTCTAAGGGCATTTCAGATTTCGAAGTCCTTAACAAGTGTTAGCAGTCCACAACTATGTTATAAATCTTGATTTTCTGAATGAAATAAGACAGTCATTTATGAATGGAAAATGATTTGTCTGCTGTGAAGTGACATAGCTTTCATCAGTGAAATTAAAACGGGAAAATAGATTTCAAAAAAAAAAAGAAACTAAAAAATGGACCTATATTACTTCACAAAGGAAAGAGAAGCAAAGATACCTTGGCATTGTCACAGACCTACCTCCAGCAAATATCTATTTTTGTTTAAAATGTCTCTGAAATTACATGAAAAAAGCAACAGAGGGTCCTGTGGCACCTTTAAGACTAACAGAAGTATTGGGAGCATAAGCTTTCATGGGTAAGAACCTCACTTCTTCAGATGCAAAATGATGAGGTTCTTACCCACAAAAGCTTATGCTCCCAATACTTCTGTTAGTCTTAAAGGTGCCACAGGACCCTCTGTTGCTTTTTACAGATTCAGACTAACACGGCTACCCCTCTGATACTTGAAATTACATGGTTACTTTAAGGACTGTTCATCTGCGTAATGATAGATCTTGTGTATAAAAACTGCATTTAATTGTCATGAAATTTTTGAAGTAAAATGAAGAAATGCACAAGTCACTAGCTGGTGTAAATCTGTACAATGAAGTTTGTTTATGCCATGGGAGGACATGGCCATAATTTTCTAGTGTCCCTCAGTTTTCAGTCTCTCGGACTGGGTCCAAGGTATGAACATCATGATAAAACACTATCACAAATGGCTTGGCTTCTCAGCAGAGAGGCCAATGACTGACACAATCTTCATGGATAATGAACTATTGGCTTTGTCTCTGGAGGTTATTCCTCCTATCAGGGTTGAGGTTCATTATCTCAGAAAAAACGTGGTCCAATAGGGCATGTTACATGAGCACAGAATTCACTTTTTGGTAAATTTTCCAAAATGTGTTTGTGGTTTTGTTTTGTTTTTTATTTCAGAATTTTTTTTTGCACCACTTGATTCAAAACAAACATTTAGTCTACACCAAATAAAGTATTTTAAATGAAGCTAGAAATTCTGTATCAACTCATCAACTTAAAATTTGTGTTTTAAAATTCTCAATTATTCTCTCAAGTGAAATGCAATCAAGAGACTGTTATACATGTTCTTACACGTGGTGACCTAGCTGTCTAGTCACTGCATCAATACAGCGTAGTCATTTCTTTTTTCCTAAAGGAAAATACAAAAACTGCTGTAAATGTTTTGCTGAATCAGAACAATAGATAATTTATTTGATTAACCTGACATTTTTCTGATATATTTTTTCCTCATAAAACTGTTGTGCAATGTGCTGGGGCTCTGAACCAAAGCCCAGTGAAGTCAATAGAGAGCCTACCATTGATTTTAGTGGGCATTAGATCAAGCTCTAGTTATCCCCTTGTCAATGACTTTCTATCCGACAGGTGACTACATTGCTTTGTTGTATGTTTCGTGTTTGTTAAGTGATTTCAGAACATTTGTGCTGAAGGTTTGGCATTCATTTGTTTATTATTATTAAATAATAATAATGGTAGCAGTAGTAATATTGTTTTATAAGTTATCCCCACTCAGAGAAAAGAAAATGTCTTCCAGAGAGTTTGAGTGGTACAAAACATGGCCAACAGTTGATTAACAGCAAATATGACAAAGGCCCACCAGTGTAGCAGTTAGGTACTATTGAAGCAAAGTTCAGGCATGTCATTTGATACATAGAAAGACGGGCAGATGGTGTGAGAGTTTGTTGCCAAGATCAGTCTGTAATTGTAATTCTCTCTTTTCAAGAAGGGGATATAAGAACTATTTGCTTCACGTGATTCATTTTTAATCACAGGAAGATTAAACAAATCTGATTCTGACGTCCTATATCTAATTTTTGTGATTTCTGATGATGCCTTTGTTTAAAAAATCCAGCAAATGCCACCCTATTTTATTAATGACTAGACCCATTCACCTCCACTCTCACCATACCACATTTAATTTTTGACTAATTGTGTCATATCACAATCAAAATAAAGGGAGAAACATTTGCCATATGTCAACCACCCAAAGGATGTCATTAGCTAGAATGTAGCCCCAGTCCTCCAAATCTTATACATGCAAGCAGTCCCATTGACTTCAGTGAGACTACTCATACAAGTAAGGTCTAATCATGTGTTTGCAAGATTGTGTCCCTATATAGTATGTCAGCTGAAGTATTTGACTTGCTTTCAAAAGGGCCTGATTCTCATTTACACTAAGGCTTCTTTACACCATTATGCCCAATTTGAGGCCCCTTTACCCCATCACAATGTGTAAATGAAAATCAGGCACAGAAACTTCAGTGCATCTCTCATGAGAGTATGATAGGCTACACTCATTGACAACAGCTTTGTCTCTGCAGGCAAAATCAATATTCCTTTAAGTAGGAGGACCATATGTTCTAGTTTGACTTGATGTTCTGGAGTTTGAAGACATTATCCCAGCATCCTGCTGATTTTAAAAGCCTTGATATTTATTGATACATAGATGTCCTTTACTTTCCCTCTGCATTAGCAAAAGATTAACAGAACGTAGTGTACATGTTTCGATAGGACTGATCCAGCCATTGATTGATTTTAGAGTGTAATTTGATTAGCCAGAGCATGCCTTAATCTTAGCCTATAGTTTTTTTACTTTTGATCTTAAAGTTGTCCAAAATGTACTTTAACTATATTTTATAATGACATATGTGTACCAGGAAACACTTTGATGGTAAAAGGGACCAGCTGATTTGTCAAGAGTAGGGCTATGTGAATAACTGTTTGGTTTTTTTTTCTTTTTGTTGGCCAAACCAAAAAATCTTTAACACCCCCCCCCCCAAAAACAAAACAAAACAAAACAAAAAACGCCATCTTATTTTGGATTGACCTGAATATATATATATATTTTTTTTTTGGAAATTTTCACTTAACCAAAACAATTTTTAAAAAAATTGTTTTGGGTTGAAAAAAAGATTGTTAAAACTGAAACTAAATGATTCATTTTGCTTTTGAGATTTTTTTGCATTTATAATAAAACTGAAGTAAAATTCAAAAACAGTCATTTCAAATAGAAAACTCAAAATTATTAGTTTCAAAAATGTTGAAACAAACATTTAATTTTTATCTGAGGCTTGTTTCCCCAACCAAAACACTTTGGTTCAACACAAATTCATGAAATATTTCAATTGATCCAAATCTGCCTTTTTCAGCGGAAAAAAAGTTTTATCTGAAACATTTTGTTCATCTCTCATATAAAATTGGTTTGAAACAGGAAGGTCTGAAATGCTTCTTTCCCAGATAGCTCATTTATCAGTTTATCTTTCCTGTTTCCTTCTTTGGAGAATGGACAAGGTAGGTAGAAAAAGTACATTCTGTCCTAGCCTTTGCCATCTCTCTTTTCTTCATTTTCCTGTTTTGCTTTTATAAATTACTGTTCATGGCTGAATTCAGCCTTTATCTGACTTGGATTCCAAATGGAGGACAATTCATTTCCAGTATGAATGCGCCCCCCCAATCCCAATAGAGCTATAGAGCAATTTATACATGACCCTCACCCTGCCCAGTGCAAATTATTAATTAGATCAGGCTTTATTTTTGTAGCAATTCTGGTCTCTAGAGAATTTAAATTTGTAACCAATCACTTGGTATGCATTGTTTGACATATAGGAGCTCAATGTAGGGAGATTTTAATCCAAACTTTCAAATTTGCATCTTTCAAATTAGGCTCCTAAATCAATATTTAAGGACTTTTTTTTTTCTTTAATGGCCTGATTTTAGAGGTACAGCACCCACTGAAGTAATTTTTATTATATTTGGTTGGCTTAGGAGTGTTTATTGTCAAGATCATAGAAAGAGTGGGTATTCAGGAAGGATTTGGAGTGGGGAAATGAGATTATTATGATTTATGGACTTCTATTTGATCAACAATGGTATCTATTCCCAGTACAGTAATAGTTTATAAAGACTGATGTGAAAACTTGCACACCGACTGTCACATTGTCTGCTTCACTTGGCTTTGTAATTTATGGCAACCAATCTCTGTTATTTAATAGGGTAAATACAATGCTTTGTTTTGAGTATTTTTGATGTCTCTGTGGCATTCTGTATCTCAAAGCAGCACCCTAAAGCCCCCACATTCAGCACTGTCATATAATTATGATATGTTTTGTACCAAGTATGCCTTATGAGGTATCATTTTAAGTCATGATCTGTTGAATGTTAATATCCTGTTGGGTTGTATGTGCTGTCATTGCATGTGAGGTTATGAAGTTTTTCTATATGTGCGTTACTGAAATATGGAATACCCACAGCCAGCCTTTCAGATACAACAATGTAGTAGCATGGGTGGCGCGTGAACTCCCCGTTCGGGGTGGCTAGCCCCCTGCCTCTTTCACTTGAGGTCCCACCACAAACCCTGCCCCAATTCCCCCCCCCCCCACATACACACACCCGCTCTCACCCACGTGACCAGAGGAGCCATAACCCCCCCTACTGCAGCCAGAGAAGCCCAGGCCAGCCTGCCATAGCCACCCACAGCACTGGTTGGCCCATCCGTCCACCCGAGCCGCCCTGAGACCCAGGCCACCCACCTTCCCAAGTTGCCCCAAGCACCAGTCCATCTGCCCGAGTCGCCACGGCATGCCCACCCACCTGGCCACTCCGAGAACATGGCCGACATGCCCGCCTGAGCCTCCCTGACGTTGCTGGCTGGAGAAGCCCCAAGTCCTGGCCAGCCAGAGGAGCGCTGAGCCCTGCCGGGGCCCAGCCCTGGGGAAGTGGCAGGGAGCATTAGCAGAGGTTTGGGAAGGCTTAGCCTCCCCCAGCCTCCATTACATGCCACCCATGTGTAGCCAGATGTATTGATGGCTTATTGAAGGGAATCCATTCTCCCAACAATCCTCTCAGAAAGAACACATATACAATGGAGACTACTTGACCCATGTCATAGCGAACGATCTTTCCAGCAAACTGGAACAAACTAAAGAGGGAAAGTGACATCATGACTTGGTCTTACTCCCCCCAGAACTCAGCACCTGGAAATACATCTGGAGGACAAAAGCTTTCAACTGGAGAGGGTAGTCCCAGGCTGCAAAGGACTCCCAGCATGTGTATTGAGGAATTCTACCATCTGTCAGGCAGGGTGAGACACTGTGACTGAAATCCTGTTTAGTTTGTAGAACTCAGACTGTGAATATATTTTTGTTACTTAGGTAACCAACTTTGATCTCTACCCTAGCTACTTATAGACCCTTATAATCACTTAAAATTTATCTTTCTATAGTTAATAAATCTGTTTTATATTTTACCTAAAACAGTGTGTTTTGGTTGAAGTGCTTGGGATAATCTCAGCTCAGTTTACAAAGGCTAATGTGTGTTCAATGAGGGAGGGGCAAACTGGGTAATGAATTTACACTGGTCAGGCTTCTGACAAGTGCAAGATAGTACAGTTCTGGCATGCAAAACTGGGAAGTTGGGGGGAATTGGCTGGAGCCTCTCTATTGTTGGTTCATGAGTGCCTGGGGAAAGCATTCATGCAACTCAGTTGGGGTTGTCCCTGCCTATGGATGTCTGTGTAAGTGCAGTACCTGCCAGAGATGTGTAGCTTGCCAACAGCATCACTGTGGGAGAGGCAGCCTAGGTTAGTGGGAGAGAGGGCTCAGCAGTTTCACAGTCCAGGTTGCACTACAGCAAGGGTCGGCAACCTTTCAGAAGTGGTGTGCCAAGTCTTCATTTATTCACTGTAATTTAAGGTTTCACATGCCGGTAATACATTTTAACATTTTTAGAAGGTCTCTTTCTATAAGTCTAGATTATATAACTAAACAAGGTTTTCAAAATATTTAAGAAGCGTCATTTAAAATTAAATTAAAATGCTGATCTTACTCCACCAGCCTGCTCAGCTCGCTGCCAGCCTGGGGTTCTGTTCACCTAGGCCGGCAGAGAGCTGATCAAGGCCTGCGGCAGGGACCCCAGACCTGGGGGGGGGTGTTTCTGGGGTCAGGGCAGAAGGCTGGGGTGTGTGGGGGGGGGTTCAGAGATCAGGGCAGAGGGCTGGGGGTGAGGGGTTCAGGGCTGAGGGCTGGGGGTGTGTGGGGGAGCAGAAGGCTGAGTGTGTTGGGGTGGGGGGGTTCAGGGCAGAAGGGGGCAGGGCAGAAGGCTGGGTGTGTGTTGGGGTAGGGGGGTTCAGGGCAGAGGGAGGCAGGGCAGAAGGCTGGGTGTGTGTTGGGGTGTGGGGAGTTCAGGGCAGTGGGCTGAGTGTGTGGGGGGGTTCAGGGCAGAGGGATGGGTGTGTGTTGGGGTGGGGTGCTTGACTCATGGGGGTGCTCCCAGTCCCCTGCCCTGAGCAGCTCATGGCAGGGGGCTGGAAGGGATATGCCCTGTTCCACCCCCTTCCCCCAGGCTCCGTCCGTACCTCTCTCTGCATCCTCTACAGAGCTGTGTGCACGCTGCCGCTCTTCCCCCTCCCCCTCGCTAGGGCCATCAGCTGATTGGCACAGGGAAGGAGAGGAGGAGGGGCAGGAAAGCACCACGCTGGGGGAAGAAGTGGGGGAGGGGGGAAGCTTGGCTGCCACAGAACCAAGCTTCTGCCCCCTGTCCCCGCAGAGGAGAGCAGTGGGCGGGGGGGCTGAGTGGGGCTGGGGGCCGGGACCACGGCAGGAAGCTGCGTGCCATGTTTGGTTGCCGACCCCTGCACTACAGGAACCCTGTCAATCTCCTCATCTGCCCATTTCCATTTTGCCTTGATTGAAAGACATCTCTGTATTTCTTTGGGCTTTCACTCCCCACAGTTGCCTACTATGTCATTCATCGAAATTAATTTTGCCATTTGGTAACTTGAAAGTTTGAATCCACATCAGTGCAATTGGAATCTGCAGAGTCATCTCAAAGAATCTGCTGATAATTTAGTAACATTAATTCTCCCCTCACTTTGTGAAAGTCTTTACAGTCCAGCATTAAGTTGTGTTTAATTATCTTTGCTGCAGAGATTAATAAATTCATCTGAATGTTTCCAAAAAGACCTTAGTTCTGTCTCTAAGATTCCAAAAGGAAGTATCTTGAGATAGATCTTTGTTTCATTCTGACTAGGAAAATTGAGACTATCAAATCTGATGTAGAAGCTAATATATACAACTAGACAAATTTTTTTGGCTGAATGGTAAATCCACTGAAAAATGCAGTTTCAGGGTAACCAGCACTGCTTGCAAATTTGGGACGAATTGGTAAATAGTTTCTGACAAATAAAAGGGGAAGGGAAACTTTTTTTAAAAAAGTCCAAATTCTAAACAAACCGTTTTGACAATTTCTTTCAAAATGAAACTATTTCATAATGTATTGTTTCAAAATAACCCTTGAAATATTTTATTCAACCCGAGCCACATTTTTTTATTTTGTTTCAATCAGAAAAACCAAAAGAGGTCAGTTTTGTTGCCAAACAAATGGATTTTTTTAAAATATATTTTTGCTTCAGCTACTGAATAGAAAAAAAAAATCAATGCTTTGCTCATAAAATGCAGTAATAAAATGCCATATGCAGATAAATTATTTCCATACAACATTCTGAAAAATCTGGTATATCAGTTCTGTGTTATTCTGGTTCCCAATTCTGCAGCCACTCAGACCAGGATGGATGACTGGGCCTTTTAGAGGTAGGACGGTCCAGTTGTTATGGCAATACCCTGTGACTCCCTGCTCTGCCACTGATCTCCCATGTGACCTTGGGCAAGTCATTTTGTCCATTTATGCCTAGATTTCAAATGTGTAAAAAGGAAATATTAGTACTCCTCTATCCCAGATGGGTGTGAGATCCTCAGTTGCTACAGTAACAGGGGCCATATATGTATGTTAGATCAATAGTGGCCTTCACCCTTGTCTGCACATGGGGAGCCAATTCCAATTGGAAGGAATCTCAAGGCAGCACTCACTGGCAATGGCAGCTCCAGCATGGCATGCTTGTCCTATGTCATGATCACAGCCTTCCAGCCTCTTTGTTATCAGATCAACTCAACTTTTGAAACTCAGACTCTCTGGGCCAGATTTTCAGTTGGTGTAAACAGGCATAGCTCCATTGACATTGTGCCCATTTACACCAGTTGAAGACTTGATCCTTTGTATTTTGTTGATTTTTTTTTTTTTAAACTGATTCTTCCCAGGGCTCTTTCCTTCCTCCTTCCATAACTTCTTGCGAGACCCGTGCAAATAGCTGACTATTCAGCTCACTGGCAGTTCTGAAAAGTAATAAAAAGGTTCAAGTCAACCCAAAACTAATTTTTTTCAGACTTTTCATTGAATCAAAATGTTGGGGTAAAAAAAAATTAAGGGTTGAACAGAATGCTTTGTTCAACCTGAAATGTAACATTTTATTTTACTTTTGGGCAGTTTAACTTTTTTTTTTAAAAAAAAGCAAAGGAAATTTAGAAATGAAGGGCTAGAGGCACCATTCACAAGATGTAGGAAGAAATGGTAGCCCTTTTTACCATTACTCAAGTGGTGATAACTATCTTGAGTAATTTTGTAAGTCCAAAGCAGACTGAAGAGCTACAAAGGGATGTCACAAAACGGGGTGACTGGGCTACAAAATGGCAGATGAAATTCAATGTTGATAAATGCAAAGTAATACACATTGGAAAACATAATCCCAACTATGCATACAAAATGATGGGGTCTAAACTAGCTATTACCACTCAAGAAAGATCTTGGAGTCATTGTGGATAGTTCTCTGAAAATATCAACTCAATGTTGTGGCAGTAAAAAAAGCTAACAGAATGTTCGGAATCAGAAAGGGATAGACAATAATACAGAAAATATTTTGCCTCTATAAATCCATAGTATGCCACATCTATGCAGAGCTGGTCACCCCATCTCAAAAAAATTGGAAAAGTTTCAGAAAAGGGCAACAAAAAGTATTAGGGATATGGAACAGCTGCCCTATGAGAAGAGATAAATAAGACTGGGACTTTTCAGCTTGGAAAGAGACTACTAAGGAGGGATATGATAGAGATCTATAAAGTCATGACTGGTGTGGAGAATGTAAATAAGGAAGTGTTATTTATTCCTTCTAATAACACAAGACGTAGGGGTCACCAAATGAAATTAATAGGTAGATGGTTTAAAACAAACAAAGGAAGTATATTTTCCACGCAATGCAGTCAACCTGTGGAACTCTTTACCAGAGGATTTTGTGAAGGCCAAGACTAATAGGCTTCAAAAAAGAACTAGATGAGTTCATGGAGGATAGGTCCATCAATAGCTATTAGCCAACATGGGCAGTGATGGTGTCCCCAGCCTCTACTTGCCAGAAGCTGGGAATGGGCGATAGGGGATGGATCACTTGATGATTACCCATTCTGTTCACTCCCTCTGGGGCATCTGGCATTGGCCACTGTCAGAAGACAGGATACTGGGTTAGATGGACCTTTGGTCTGACCCAGTATCATTGTTCTTATGTTAGGGGCTGTCACCTACAATGTGGTAGAATGAGGTTGAAATCCTCACTCTGGAGTGGGGACTTGGAGCCACCTATCCCACATCCTAGCTGTGTGCTCTAGCTACTGGCTATAGGCTCTTTTGGGTTGAGACTCTCTTAATCTCTCCTGTTGAAACTATTTCCACTTTTTGTAAATACTGAAAAAATATTTCTTGGAGCAGGGACTGGAACTATTCCACATGAATTCTATAACCAACAGGCTATGGAGCCATTTGCAGACTATTTCTCTGGTCCAATATTTAATTATTTATACAAAGAAGCATAGTTCCAATAGGAAGAGATTGAGACCTGCCCCAGGATATCACCCTGACATGCTGACACCTTCTTTCTTCAGAATTTGCGGAAATGAACACAGCTGTGAAAATTTTTGTTCAGTGCAAATCTGCATTTTTTGGCAAAGAAGAGTTTTGTCTGAACTTTCACCTGAATCTATTCATTGGCTCACCATACCCTCTCTAAGTGTTTAGTAACCAAGTTTCTCATTCTCTCTCTCTCTCCCTCCCCCCATTCCACCTCATCCTCCATTTTAAGCCCAATTTTATTTTAACTGTCTTAATTAAAATAAATAAAGAGGTAAGCTCTTTGGGACAAGCACTGCTTCTTCTATGTATGTGTACAGAGACTAGTACATATCAAGTGCTACCATAACAGGAATAATTAATGCCTATAACAAGTGTGCTATTTTTGCAAATAAGATCACCTTGGGACATGAAATATCCTTACCATCTTTTAAAAAATATATATAATAGACTATCAATATCCAAGTGTCATTAATGTTCTTGTACTTAAGACTAACTTGCCTACCCAAACAAATTTAATGTAAGAATAAAGATTATAGTATTTAGGTCATGGCATTTAGCTCAACAAATATACAATCAGTATAGAACAGAGGCATTATTTCTTTAAGGTAGCTGCATGATCACCAAACTTAAATCAAACTTTTCAGTACAGTAGTTCAAAATAGGTTCTGAATACTGGAAATGGGATCTAAATATTCAGTTTTAATCCTGTTAATAAAATTGCTATATATTAAATTATAAGATGAATTTCATAAACTTCTGCTCTCTCAGATTAATTGAGTAATGGCCTTGTGAAATTCTCTTCCTCTGAGACAAGTAGTGTTGGTGTCCCTAAAGAGACTTTCACCTCTGACATTTTTAAATGGTTGTTTGAGGCATCAATCCAAAATCTAAGTCAGTTAGTATTTCCATTCACTTCAGTGGGAGTTGAATTGGGTCCTGAGATGCTAGTGGGCCACATCTTCAATTGATCTTAATAGGCATAGACTTCAGTGGAACTATGCCTGGTATACTAATGGTAATCTAGTTGACTAAAGCAACTACTTAGTCAAATGGATCATCATTGCCATCTATTTCAAGCAGTCACTCATTCTGCCCTCAAAAGTAAGGCACCATATTTTATTACTGTTTCAATATTGAATATGAATCAAATGTGCTAAATAGCACCACATAGTTAGTGTTAATGCAATTCCAGTTCACTCATTAGAATTAAGCGGCTTCTATAATAGCCCCCCTGTTGTCTTAACACTCCACAGGATCACACTTTGATCCTATTTTTGACTTGATAGCTCTGTTCCTAGGTGCTTGAAAAACAGTTGTGCATAACAGGTTTCTACTGAGCTCCCAACACAATAAAAGATAAGTTAGATACAAAGAAACTAGTTTCCTGTATGTTAGCGGTCCCGATGGCTGGTTAAAATCTTATTCCTTAAGAGAGTTCAGCTGTATTGATCACTCTGCATTATAAGGCCATGTTATAGCAGCCAGAGGAATCTTTTGTATCTGTTATGTTCCATTAAATATAATTTCAGTTCCATGCAGTTAATTTGAGGGGTCAGAGCTGAATGCATAAGATACACATTTTGTCCCCTTAAAGCTGGGAAAAAAGGTATATAGGACACACAATACAATGTAGTCCAAAGTCCGTTCTGTGATCTGGGAAGACCCTCTGTAGTGATACATAGTAGCACAAGCTGTGCTTATTCAATGTGGGAGTTAGAAAGACAAGAAGAAATTCAGGATCCTGTCTGTGTTCAGCAATCTGTATAAAGAATTCCCTTTAGAGCCATTAAAAGTGTCCTGTCTCTCCTCTGCCTTGAACACTAGACAACAGGGCAATACATGTTATTTTCCACCTGTATTATTTCCCCCTGTAAAATTTAATAGAATCTTCATCAATAAAATTATGTTTGTGAAGAAGACAAATTTCTATGTATTATTTATTGTATGTTGATGGTTATTGAAATCTTCTCTTTTGAACAGTTAAGAGATAGCAAGGGATCTGATACAACTCTTCCTGAACAAAGAACAGGGAAGACGGAATCCTCATTCACTCTCTTTCTCAGACACTGTGGATGGTGATGGCTAATTTAATATTCTTACCAATCAAAGTGCTGTACCATAGGTAATCTCACATCTGGAGCTGCTGGCTCTGGATAATCTACTTCTAATTACCTCATAGTATAATTGCGTTACATATTTTATATGTTTATTACATCCAAAATTATATTAAAATAATGTTAAGGTTGTAACATCAAGTACTCAAAAATTCTGGGTATGCTGGACTTAATGTTGCCTGATCAATTTGGCTCCTTTGTATGCACATGTTATGATACCATTTTTCATTGCACACTCACATGTTTTTTTCCCCCACAGGATCTGTCTTTCAGTGAATGAGTAATTATCCAATATTTCTTTAATCTTTTCATTCAAGGTGTGGATCCAGGCCTTATTCACCACACATTGTTTAACCCCTGCACTGACTATATCTTCACAACATCCCTGTGAGAATAAATGATATCCTTATCCCCATTTCACAGATGGGGAATTGAGGTACAGATACCGAAGCCAAAACTGTCAAGTGTCCACTAATTTGGGGTACCCAACTTCTGACCCATAGGGCTTGATTTTTGTAGAGTACCTAACATTTTATAGTACTTTATAAATTCAAATCACAATTCTAAGTGAATTAATTTGGAATAGTGAGCACTCAGTACTCTTACATATCTGATCCCTGATGTCTCATGCTGAGGTCCCAGAAAACAAGAAACCCACAGTTTAATGAACACCTGTGAAAATGTTGATTTAAGTGACTTGTGGGGCATCACATAGGAACTCTGTGTCAGAGGCATGGATAGAATCCAGTTCTCTAGAGTTGCATTAACTTCCTTAACTGTGAAACCTATTCTTTCCCTTTCTGCAGAGGAATTACTATAATGGTTCAGATTAAAATTCCATCTAATCCAGTATCCTGTCTGTGACATGATCTGCATTAAATGCTGCTTATGGTGCAACATCTAATGAACAACTATAGAATAACTTGATCATAGGGAAATGTTCTGCCTAACCCCAGGCAGTGAGTGAGTGCTTGGCTGGCTGGCTGATGTCCTGCACTATGAAGATTTATATTCCTTATATTTGATCCTTTCTAAAGGAACTGTGGATATTCTCATTGTCTATATACATTTATAATCCTTGTCTAAACCCTGTTAAATTCCTGGCTTCAGTGATACCCTGTAGAACTCATTGCCATAAGATAATTCAGTACTGTCTATGAAAATATTTTTTTTTAATATATGTGGACAGTTCACAAGTCAATATCATGGTTGTCTCTTATGTCTGGAGAATTTTTCTTTTTTCAGTAGTACACTAAAATGCCTATTATATAACACTGTTCCTGTACAGTAGAGGTACTTACATTTCAAATAAAGTTTAAAATTTTTCAAAAGTAAGGATTTTTGTTTAAAAAAAATAATGAGAATCAGAGAGGAGTAAGCAGGAAATCTTCCGTCAGGGTCTAAAAAAACTCTCCATCTTTTGGGGGCTCAATTTCCATACATTTGGTAAAGTGTGTGTGTGTCAGTTTAATGACATTTATATTTTTCAGTGTTTCTCTGGACACAATTGACAATCACTTGTCTCTATATTCATTACCACTCAATATTAGGATATGCCGTCAGTGTTTGTGAAAAGCTAATTTATTCAAAATTCCTCAAGCTCAGTTAAATTCAGACCTGTCACAAGATTGTGCAATATTTTGAAGCATTTTGCAATAGCTCACCACTGTAGCAATTCATGAATGTTCTACCCAGAATAAGATTTCATGACAAATTGAGTGTTATGAAATTGACAAATTTCTATATCAAATTTTACTGATGCAATTTCGATGGAATACTACCTCCCATAACTCATGCCTCGCTCCAGGAAGTGGGTTAGGAATAAAACAAAAGTGCAAATCCCTTCTGCCATTTTAATGTGAAAGTAATAAAATAAATATGTTTGGGAAGTTGAGGACTTTTAAACGAATTAGTATTTCTTATCTAGATGCCAAAAAGCATTAGTATATAACTGTTTCCAAAGACTAGCTAATTATGTTACTATTTGAGGTTTTGTTATACTTGTTGTGATGGGACGTTTGCCTTAAGGGGTTAATAGAGCCCTAGGGAGGCTGCACAGAAGGCAGCCAACTAGAGAGGGGCTGCAAGGAACAGCCAATCAGGGCTGGGCTTGCCCATATAAGAAGGGCTGCTCAGGAGAGCAGCTTCAGTTGCTCCCTGGAGCTTAAGGAGGGAGAACTATCTGCCTGCAGAAGGAAGAAAGCTAGCACCTTGGACAGAGCAGTGCTAGGCAGGATCAGGGGAGCGAGAGCGAGCTCCTGGCTGACTGCTGGCATGCTGAGGCCCTAAGATGAGCAGAGAAGGTGTTGGGGCTGCAGGGAAGTGGCCCAGGGAAGTAGACTGGAGGGGACGCAGCATGTTGCTGCCATCTACAGGGTCTCTGGTCAGGACCCAGAGTAGTGTGTGGGCCTAGTTCCTGCCCTGTCTCCACTTACCATTGAGGAATTGGCTGGACAATGGACTGCTATTCCCCCAGAAGCGGGGAGCACAGAGTGCGGCACAGCATGTGGCACAGCTGAAAGACAGTCATGAAGAGGACGCAGTGGTCCTGGGAGTGATGTGGGACATCTTTCAAGGTGCCTGAATATCAGAAAGTCCTGAACACTCACCTTGTGGAAAGTAAAGAGTGAGCTTAAATTGTCACCACATAGTTCTCAGTCAGCGTGAAGCAATTTATCCTCCATACCATATGGCATGGAAATGATAAACATCACACTGACAATGCAACCTGATCCTGTCAGGACAGGACCCCAATCATTTGGGGAAAGGGAGGAATTCTATGGGTGTAGGTTTAGTAGCCATATCTGAAATGGCCCTGAGAACATATTCTATGCATGAGATTTTCAAAAATGTGACATGTTGTTTCAGTTGAAGTCAATGCGAATTTTGCTGTTGCCTTCACTGGGAGCAAAATTAGGCTAGCAACGGAATGGGTAAAATACCTCCCTTTATTTTGTCTAGCCACATCTTAATTTTAGGAGTCTTTTAGCCCATGGTATGATAATACATTTTGTATCCGCTATTATTCTAGCAGCACAATGTAAGAACTCCAACCAACAAAAATACTTCTGTATTTTCAGATGTACAGCAAGTGAGTTTATTATATTAACATTTCAGCCCAGAGCCAGGAATAATTTCTCATTTCAGTGTTCATGGCAAAGGAAAGTGCATGCTACTTTAGTTTAGAATGGCCAGATGATCTCAAACAGCAATATGGCACATAACAGTACAGACATGGCAGTTTAGATAAATATATACAGTAGATTCAAAATTGAGTGAGGCTTTTATAAGTCAAAAGGAATTTTAAAATCTAATTTGTCATTTGACCAAATGCCAGGGTAGGTTTTTTATGACTGAAGTGACATGCTGTGTTAACTTAGTGTATATGTCTCGATTCTGGGAGCAGTTTTTTGCACACTTTGGAGACCAGGTAGCTTTTTCCCCTCAGAAAGGACAAAAACAAGCCACTGAAGCTATCTAACATACAGGTTATACACCAAGCTTCCTTGACAGAGCTTCTCAAACCATTTGTGACAAACGATTTATTTAGAAGACTTGCCCCCCCCCCCATTTTCAAGTTGTCTGTGACCAGATTATAATTTTGGAGCTAGATTATAAGTGTACAGTCTGCCCTGAAAAAGGAGCAGCACACAGCAGCACTGCTGCAGATGCAGACCAAGAAGGGAATTATGACTGAGAGTCACAATTTTCTCCCTGACTTCTGCTGCTGGTCTATGGCAGATTACTTCCCCCAACCCACCTGTGCTGGCTTGCAGCTTGTGGAATCAAGCCAAAGCTCCACTCACTTCTCATTGCTGCCTACCCACCTGCATGGGAGGGGCAGTCACAACCTAATGGTGGCGCACTTCCCGGGGGGTTGCGGGAGAGGTGAGGGTACCCCATGGGAATGAATTCCCAAGTGCACCTTCCTGGGTTCTCAAAGGGTTTTTGAACTTGGGTGGTGGCAGCATATACCCATCCAAGGTCAGAGAAAAGCTGTAACCTTGGGAGTTTAATACAAGCCTGGAGTGTCGAGTATTAGTTTTTAGAGTCCTTGCAGGCCCCCCACCTTCTGCACTCAAGTGCCAGAGTGAGGAATCAGCCTTGACATGGTGGCAGAGTGGTGGGATAATTTTGAACCAGAAGCACAGACCTCAGGATTTTAAAAGAACACATTTTTCCTTTTGGGAGCCTGCAAAGCCAAGGAGGGTTTTCTTTTCTTTCTTTGCTGCCTGAGGGGAAAGCTCAAGAGTCCAACAAGTAGTTATTTTTTTTCTTTTCTAGTTTCGTGGCAACAAAATATCTAGGCTAGAGTAGGGCAGCCCTGTGCATGAGGTTGCGGTCGGGCACCAAAATCCTAGAGCCACCAATCTTCCCAAAGCGGCACGCCTCGGAGAAAACAGACCCAGATCAAGCCCAGACGTCCAGCTCTATGACAGAAATGCAGGGAGGGGATGGGGGACCGGAGACTTCCCAGGAGGGAAGGGTCAGCCCTCCCCCACCCGAGATCCTGGTGCCAAGGTGGAGGGATGTCCTTAACGCAACTGCGGAAGACAGGAATTTCTTCCTAGAGATGAAGTGCAGGTGAAGCACTTAGAGTTGGAAAGGGCTAAGCTGGATCAATCAGGTAGCTCTAACAGTCCTCCTCCAGGTACTGCTCCCCATTCCAAGAAATTCCCCACATACAAGGTAGGTGATGATACAGAGGCCTTCTTAGAAAATGTTGAAAGGGCCTGCCTTGGGTACAACATCCCTACAAACCAGTATTTGATGGAGCTGAAGCCACAACTCAGTGGACCCTTAGCAGAGGTGGCAGCTGAAATGCCTAAAGAACACATGAACGAGTATGAACTTTTTAAACAAAAGGCCAGAACTAGGATGGGGTGAAAACCTGAGCATGCCATTCGGCGGTTCAGAGCCCTAAGGTGGAAACCAGATGTGGCATTTTCCCAACATGCCTACCACATTGTAAAAAATTGGGATGCCTGGATATCAGGAGCAAATGTTAAGTCTCTGGAAGATCTGTCTCTCCTAATAGAAATGAAGCGGTTCTTAGAGGTTTCAGAGTAGCAGCCATGTTAGTCTGTATTCGCAAAAAGAACATGTTGGCTTTTGGTTATGTGGACTCTCTCCTCAGACCCTACGCTACCAGCACTCCCAGCTATCTTCGAGACACCACTGACTTCCTGAGGAAACTACAATCCATCGGTGATCTTCCAGAAAACACCATCCTGGCCACTATGGATGTAGAAGCCCTCTACACCAATATTCCACACAAAGATGGACTACAAGCTATCAGGAACAGTATCCCCGATAATGTCACAGCTAACCTGGTGGCTGAACTTTGTGACTTTGTCCTCACCCACAACTATTTCACATTTGGGGACAATATATACCTTCAAGTCAGAGGCACTGCTATGGATACCCGCGTGGCCCCACAGTATGCCAACATTTTTATGGCTGACTTAGAACAACACTTCCTTAGCTCTCGTTCCCTAAAGCCCCTACTCTACTTGCGCTACATTGATGACATCTTCATCATTTGGACCCATGGAAAAGAAGCCCTTGAGGAATTCCACTGTGATTTCAATAATTTCCATCAACCTCAGCCTAGATCAGTCCACACAAGCGGTCCATTTCCTGGACACTACTGTGCTAATAAGCGATGGTCACATAAATACCACCCTATACCAGAAACCTACTGACCGCTACACTTACCTACATGCCTCCAGCTTCCATCCAGGACACACCACATGATCCATTGTCTACAGCCAAGCTCTAAGATATAACTGCATTTGCTCCAATCCCTCAGACAGAGACAAGCACCTACAAGATCCCTATCAAGCACCTACAAGATCCCTATCAAGCACCTACAAGATCCCTATCAAGCCCCTGTTGCGAACAGGGGCTGCTAACAGGGAGTTTCACAAGGGAGTTTGGAAGGGGAGCAGGAAGGGGGCGAGGGTCCCTTGCCAGGTCCATCTGTTTTCTCTTGATTCCCCTTAATACCTATAAAGCAACTACATTCATAACTTTTTGCTTAAACAACCCTTTCAGCTGACAGGGGGCTGCAGACGGGAGTTTGACAGAGGGAGGCTTACGATGGTTAGGAAGACCCGCAACACCTGTGCCAGCACTGCTACTGTCTCCTCCACCTGTGCCTGTAGCCAGACAGAGTGCCTAAGCATGGATGCCTCTACCCAGATCCTGGTGTGGTTTTGCAAAGACTGTAACTTGCAATTTCCACTTACTGATATCCAGGCTGGGGGGACCATCCAATGTGAGAGGTGCCTGCTGGTGGAATCTCTCAGGCAGCAGGTGGGAGAGCTACAGGAGGAGGTGGCTAGGTTGAGGAGCATCCGTATCCACGAGCAATTCCTCGACAGTGTCCATGTGGAGACAGCTGAGGTAGCTGTCCCAGTACACAGGACTGCTGATACACCACTGGTGGAGGAGGAGATGGCTCAGGGTGGACACTGGCAGCTGGTTACTTCTGGCAGCAGGCAGTGCTCCACCCTTGCTCCGAACCCTCCTGCCGTGGTTATAGGTAACCGTTATGCTCTTCTTGATACAGGAAAGAAGGAATCACTCCCTACAGTAGCGGAGGAGAAGCCTCGTACCCCTAAGGCTGGAGAGTCTGCTGCCACCACTGTGAATAGGAATCGTAGGGTAGTGGTGGTCGGAGACTCTCTGCTGAGGGGGACGGAGGCGCCCATCTGTCGCCCTGACATTTCATCTCGGGAGGTATGCTGCCTGCCGGGGGCCCGTATCCGAGACGTTACGGAGGCATTGTCGAGGATTATCCAGCCCTCCGACTACTACCCCATGCTACTCATCCATGTGGGCACAAATGATACTGCGCGGTGTGACACTGAGCGGATCAAGAGTGACTACAGGGCTCTGGGAGTACGGGTGAAGGAGTTTGGAGCGCAGGTGGTATTCTCTTCAATTCTTCCTGTCAAAGGTAGGGGCCCAGGCAGAGACAGATGCATCATGGAGGTGAATGCCTGGCTACGAAGATGGTGTCGCCAGGAGGGCTTTGGCTTCCTAGACCATGGGATGCTATTTGAGGAAGGACTGCTAGGCAGAGATGGCGTTCACCTTTCGAGGAGAGGAAAGACCCTATTCGGACACAGACTGGCTAACCTAGTGAGGAGGGCTTTAAACTAGGTTCGACGGGGACAGGTGAGCAAAGCCCACAGGTAAGTGGGGAACATGGAGACAGGGGAGATGGGTCGGAAACAAGAGGGAGTGTGGGCTATACTGGCAGAGAGAAAGGAGAGTCAGGACAAAACTGGGAGGAAAGATCAAACCAGTATCTTAGATGCCTATATACAAATGCGAGAAGTATGGGGAATAAGCAGGAAGAACTGGAAGTGCTAATAAATAAATACAACTATGACATTGTTGGCATCACTGAAACTTGGTGGGATAATACACATGATTGGAATGTTGGTGTGGATGGGTACAGCTTGCTCAGGAAGGATAGACAGGGGAAAAAGGGAGGAGGTGTTGCCTTATATATTAAAAATGTACACACTTGGACGGAGGTAGAGATGGACATAGGAGACGGAAGTGTTGAGAGTCTCTGGGTTAGGCTTAAAGGGGCAAAAAACAAGGGAGATGTCATGCTAGGAGTCTACTACAGGCCACCTAACCAGGTGGAAGAGGTGGATGAGGCTTTTTTCAAGCAACTAACAAAATCATCCAAAGCCCAAGATTTGGTGGTGATGGGGGACTTCAACTATCCGGATATATGTTGGGAAAATAACACAGTGGGGCACAGACTATCCAACAAATTCTTGGACTGCATTGGAGACAACTTTTTATTTCAGAAGGTTGAAAAAGCTACTAGGGGGGAAGCTGTTCTAGACTTGATTTTAACAAATAGTGAGGAACTCGTTGAAAATGTGAAAGTAGAAGGCAGCCTGGGTGAAAGTGATCATGAAATCATAGAGTTTGCAATTCTAACGAAGGGTAGAAGGGAGAAGAGCAAAATAGAGACAATGGATTTCAGGAAGGCAGATTTTGGGAAGCTCAGAGAGCTGATAGGTAAGGTCCCATGGGAATCAAGACTGAGGGGAAAAACAACTGAGGAGAGTTGGCAGTTTTTCAAAGGGACACTATTAAGGGCCCAAAAGCAAGCTATTCCGCTGGTTAGGAAAGATAGAAAATGTGGCAAAAGACCACCTTGGCTTAACCACGAGATCTTGCACGATCTAAAAAATAAAAAGGAGTCATATAAAAAATGGAAACTAGGACAGATTACAAAGGATGAATATAGGCAAACAACACAGGAATGCAGGGGCAAGATTAGAAAGGCAAAGGCACAAAATGAGCTCAAACTAGCTACGGGAATAAAAGGAAACAAGAAGACTTTTTATCAATACATTAGAAGCAAGAGGAAGACCAAAGACAGGGTAGGCCCACTGCTTAGTGAAGAGGGAGAAACAGTAACAGGAAACTTGGAAATGGCAGAGATGCTTAATGACTTCTTTGTTTCGGTCTTCACCGAGAAGTCTGAAGCAATGCCTAACATAGTGAATGCTAATGGTAAGGGGGTAGGTTTAGCGGATAAAATAAAAAAAGAACAATTTAAAAATCACTTAGAAAAGTTAGATGCCTGCAAGTCACCAGGGCCTGATGAAATGCATCCTAGAATACTCAAGGAGCTAATAGAGGAGGTATCTGAGCCTCTAGCTATTATCTTTGGAAAGTCATGGGAGACGGGAGAGATTCCAGAAGACTGGAAAAGGGCAAATATAGTGCCCATCTATAAAAAGGGAAATAAAAACAACCCAGGTAACTACAGACCAGTTAGTTTAACTTCTGTGCCAGGGAAGATAATGGAGCAAGTAATTAAGGAAATCATCTGCAAACACTTGGAAGGTGGTAAGGTGATAGGGAACAGCCAGCATGGATTTGTGAAGAACAAATCATGTCAAACCAATCTGATAGCTTTCTTTGATAGAATAACGAGCCTTGTGGATAAGGGTGAAGCGGTGGATGTGGTATACCTAGACTTTAGTAAGGCATTTGATACGGTCTCGCATGATATTCTTATCGATAAACTAGGCAAATACAAATTAGATGGGGCTACTATAAGGTGGGTGCATAACTGGCTGGATAACCGTACTCAGAGAGTTGTTATTAATGGTTCCCAATCCTGCTGGAAAGGCGTAACGAGTGGGGTTCCGCAGGGGTCTGTTTTGGGACCGGCTCTGTTCAATATCTTCATCAACGACTTAGATATTGGCATAGAAAGTACGCTTATTAAGTTTGCGGATGATACCAAACTGGGAGGGATTGCAACTACTTTGGAGGACAGGGTCATAATTCAAAATGACCTGGACAAATTGGAGAAATGGTCTGAGTTAAACAGGATGAAGTTTAACAAAGACAAATGCAAAGTGCTCCACTTAGGAAGGAAAAATCAATTTCACACATACAGAATGGGAAAAGACTGTCTAGGAAGGAGTACGGCAGAAAGGGATCTAGGGGTTATAGTGGACCACAAGCTAAATATGAGTCAACAGTGTGATGCTGTTGCAAAAAAAGCAAACATGATTCTGGGATGCATTAACAGGTGTGTTGTGAGCAAGACACGAGAAGTCATTCTTCCGCTCTACTCTGCTCTGGTGAGGCCTCAGCTGGAGTATTGTGTCCAGTTCTGGGCGCCGCATTTTAAAAAAGATGTGGAGAAATTGGAAAGGGTCCAAAGAAGAGCAACAAGAATGATTAAAAGTCTTGAGAACATGACCTATGAAGGAAGGCTGAAAGAACTGGGTTTGTTTAGTTTGGAGAAGAGAAGACTGAGAGGGGACATGATAGCAGTTTTCAGGTATCTAAAAGGGTGTCATGAGGAGGAGGGAGAGAACTTGTTCACCTTAGCCTCTAAGGATAGAACCAGAAACAATGGGTTTAAACTGCAGCAAGGGAGGTCTAGGTTGGACATTAGGAAAAAGTTCCTAACTGTCAGGGTGGTTAAACACTGGAACAAATTGCCTAGGGAGGTTGTGGAATCTCCGTCTCTGGAGATATTTAAGAGTAGGTTAGATAAATGTCTATCAGGGATGGTCTAGACAGTATTTGGTCCTGCCATGCGGGCAGGGGACTGGACTCGATGACCTCTCGAGGTCCCTTCCAGTCCTATAATCTATGATTCTATGATTCTTAAAACTACAATACCCACCTGCTGAAGTGAAAAAACAGATTGACAGAGCCAGACGAGTACCGAGAAGTCACCTCCTACAAGACAGGCCCAACAAAGAAAATAACAGAACACCACTAGCTGTCACCTTCAGCCCCCAACTAAAACCTCTCCAGCGCATCATCAAAGATCTACAACCTATCCTGAAAGATGATCTTTTACTCTCACAGATCTTGGGAGATAGACCTGTCCTCGCTTACAGACAACCCCCCAACCTAAAGCAAATACTCACCAGCAACCACACCTCACTGAACAAAACACTGACCCAGGAACCTATCCTTGTAACAAAGCCCGATTCCAACACTGTCCACATATCTATTCAAGTGACATCATCATAGGACCTAATCACATCAGCCATACCATCAGGGGCTCGTTCACCTGCACATCTACCAATGTGATATATGCCATCATGTGCCAGCAATGCCCCTCTGCCATGTACATTGGCCAAACCGGACAGTCTCTACGCAAAAGAATTAATGGACACAAATCTGACATCAGGAATCATAATACTCAAAAACCAGTGGGTGAACACTTTAACCTGTCTGGCTATTCAATGACAGACCTGCAGGTGGCTATCTTACAACAGAAAAACTTCAAAAACAGACTCCAAAGAGAGACTGCTGAGCTGGAATTGATATGCAAACTAGATACAATCAACTCAGGATTGAATAAGGACTGGGAATGGCTGAGCCATTACAAACATTGAATCTATCTCCCCTTGTAAGTATTCTCACACTTCTTATCAAACTGTCTGTACTGGGCTAGCTTGATTATCACTTCAAAAAAATGTTTTCTCTTACTTAATTGGCCTCTCAGAGTTGGTAAGACAACTCCCACCTGTTCATGCTCTCTGTATGTGTGTGTGTGTGTGTGTGTGTGTGTATATATATATATATATATATATCCTCAATATATGTTCCACTCTATATGCATCCGAAGAAGTGGGCAGTAGCCCAGGAAAGCTTATGCTCTAATAAATTTGTTAGTCTCTAAGGTGCCACAAGTACTCCTGTTCTTTTTGAGTTCTTAGAGGGTGTTTCTGAGGAAATAGAAAGGTACATCCTAGATGGAAATCCCAAAACTGTAATAGAGGTGGGGATGATCAGAGCCAAATAGGTTGAAGTGGGGGAGAAGAAAAAAAGCTAGTGGCAGTTGGTGGGAATACCAGAAGGGGCAACCCTACCATCAGGGTCAGCCCAAAGCCCCACCTCAAAAAGAAACACCCAGAGGAAAGCTGTACATATTGACCTTCATGGATTTTGCCACCTGGTAGCTGGAAGCACTAGCTTTAAGCAACACCAGGACTAAAACCGTGAGCCAGGCATTGGCAGACATTTTTGCCAGGGTAGGTTGGCCCTCCGACATCCTTACAGATTCAGAAACTATCTGGGGTTTTAGATGAGTAGTTTCTAGGTATGATACTGATGGTTTTTCATACCTGGCCCAAAGCTTCTTATAGCATTGCTGCTTCCTGTCTGCTTCTCCCCGAGAACAACAGAGACAAAGGGGAGTCTTGTTTCAATTTTAAAAAGTTCTAGCCTTCCCACTGGCTCTTTTGGCCAGGTGCCCACTCACATCCTTTTACTGATGCATTGCAGTGAGACTTAACCCTTTACAGGTAAAGCAAGTAGAGAACAGCTACTAAGAGGGATTTTATAGCTAACTGGCTGGGTCAATGAAAGGGAGCTAACCTCCACCCACTTCATTTATCACAACCCCTTTGTGCAGGCACATAGGGCAAGGCACAGTTTTGCCCTTGTTCACTCTGGCATTGCTCAATAAATGGTTTGAGACAGGGCCACCCAGAGGATTCAGGGGGCCTGGGGTCTTCAGCGGTGGGGGTCCCCGCCGTGGGTCTTCAGGGCACTTTGGCGGTGGGTCCTGGGGCGGAAGGACCCCACTGCCGAACTGCGGCCGAAGACCCAGAGTGGAAGAAGCTCCGGGGGCCTGAGCCCCGCAAGAGTTTTCCGGGGCCCCCAGAGCAAGTGAAGGACCCCACTCCAGGGGCCCTGAAAAACTCTCGTGGGGGCCCCTGCAGGGCCTGGGGCAAGTTGCCCCATTTGCCCCCCCTTTAGGCGGCCCTGGTTTCAGATGTTTTGGACCCTGTGGTCTCTTTTTTTAACTGTTTATATTGATAACTCTTTTGAGTACCTTGAGTATTCGATAATCTGAGGGTAATCTTCAATCAATGCATTTAGTCACCTGGTACAATTTCTATTCACTTCCTGGATAACCTAACCAGTATAAACCGAAGAAATGCCTGAGGAAATCACTGGGATGTTAACTCTCTCAGGGAGAGGGTGGGACTGACATTAGGAAGGAAGACATAGCAAGAAAGATGGTGTAACCAGTCTCTGGGAGAAGAGGACCCCTCCTGACAGTAGCTGGGAGTAGTGATGAGAATAGGTTTTGGCTCAGCTTGGAACCCACTCGGTATACTTCTCCCTCCACAATGGGGAGGAGGCCCCACATTCCTGAACTGTGTAGTTCAGAGCTAGATTTTAATCCAAATGTCTCCAAATTCTAGAGGTTTTGGATCTGGAGTGCTGGTTCAGGACCAATTTCTTGTCATACTTATTCATTTCAGATTCATTTGACTGCAGGGCTATGCTACGAGGGAGCCATGGGAGAATCCCAGGGAGTCAGAAAGTAACACAGGGGCTTGGAATCCATCTGATCATTTGAGATTCCTGAGTTGTGGGTTGCACTCCCTTCATACAGGGGAGGGAGATAATAAATCCTTCCCTTGGCAGAAGAATTTGGTGGAAACTGCAATGGAAACCTTTCTGAGACTCCTGGAGCTTTGACACTGTTTTTTCCTACATAGGGGCATGGTTTGCCACGTGGTCTATGGTCATCATAGTAACTTTTTCAATCAGGATATGCTGAGTTTCACCAGCTGAGGATCTATCCCCTACTGTTTAGTGTGTGTGTGTCGGGGAGAGAGAAACATTTTACATTAACAAAGGATTTGGTTGTTTAGCGTACACAGTGCTGAGAGTTACTTCACTGCAGTGTTTTCCCTTTTACCCTATTAATAATGCATTACTTCAATGTTTAATCCAATGCTGACAAGAAGAAAATTATTTCCATCCCTGTGGTCAATATTAACTACATTCCTATCTGGGCATATGTTTAAATATTTAAAGTCCTATTTACCAGTTTCAGTAGAAGGAGATAAACCATGCATATATGCATTAACTGACTATATTTTCTGTGAGTGAAATTAATATAGTTACAGCAATTATATATACACACTACCTGTTAATATATTCCATTAAAAATGTATGTTAAGAGAATATTACTGTTACAGTGTATCTCTCAACTCACTATATATCAAAATTAAAGTGACCCAAGCACCCTTCACTCTGCCCATTTTGCATACACATTTTATACAGTGTTTGAAATTATCATAGTATTCTTCAGTGATGCAATATAATAGCAAAGTTTTTCTGAAAACTTATATGAGCATGTGTAGCATCTTCTACTCATGCATGGTATACTGTGTAGGTCAGATAAAGGGTCCATGAAAATCATTGACATGCTCAATGCATAGTGAATGAGGATCCTGACATTCACAATGGAAATTAATCAGATGTACACACTCAGCACCACTTGCCAAGTTTGTGATCATCTACCTTTGTGTTTCTCATTCAGTTAATTTCCCGAGTGCCAGGCATCATTCAGGGAACTTTTAGATAGTCTCCCATCCTATATACAATAATGTACATGTAGTGGAGTGGACTCACCCCAGCAGCACCTCTTGCTGGTGACTCTGGGAATTCTCTCAATCCAGCCATCAGAGCACCCTCTGCAGGCTGGTGATCCAACTGTCCTCTGGCCCCATGTCCCTCCCAGACCCCAGTAGCCTTTGATCTGGGGTGCTGCCCCCTGGCAGTACACCCCTCACTACTAGGGTCTCCCCTTCCCAGGGAACCCCCACCCACTACCCCTACCTCACCTCAGAATAAGGCCACTGCCAGTCTCCAACTAGCCCCCATTCCCTGGGGCAGACTACAGTATAGACCACTCATTACAGGCAAGGTTGGGTTTGGACCTGCTGCCTTGGCCTAGCCCTGGGCTGCCCTCTGCAACCCCCAGTACCCCTTGGGGTAATACTAGGCCACAGCCTGGGGCTTTCCAGACTGGAGCTCCTCAGCCTTTTCCCAGCCAAGCTCCACTACAGGTACCCTGTGTCTGGCTCCCTTCAGCCAGGCCCTTCTCTCCCTGAACACAGAGAGGGACTGCAGAGCTTCTGGCTCCCAGCCTTCTTATACAGGCCAGCTGGGGCCTGATTGGGGCATGGCCCAGCTGTGGCTACTTCTCCAATCAGCCCAGTAGCTTTTCCCTTTGCCCCAGCCCTCTGCCAGGGCTGTTTTAAACCCCTCAGGCAGGAGCGGGGTAACCACCATGCTACAGTACATTATTTCATACATCTGCCAAATGCATAGATGTTGCCCACTGGTTTCCTTTTTATACAACACAGTCATTCAGCAACCTCTCATTATCTGCATATATGTGCTCAGTCTAGTTCTTAGGGTGGTAATCGGACATCCTTGACTGTCTTAATATATTAATTGCCATAGTGTCAGGCTTCTGCCTGGGTTTTTGGAGCTGCTATCCCACCACTGGAAAGGGTATAATATATACATATATAAAACAATAGGTATATGTTCTGGGCAAGACATATATAAAGTGTCTCCAGCAACGTGACCTTTCTACTGATTCCCTGAAATACACTAATATAAATAATAATTGTATGATCAGTGGACTAATTACTCTAGTCTAATATGTAAAATTGGAGGTGCCCTCCACCCAAATACCTACAGAGATATCAGTGTTAGCAGCACCATCAGCAAACTATTCTGTACCTCACTCAACAAAAGAACAACACAGTATTTATTATTTTATTAAATATATCAAATATTATGTATGTATAACTATGACAAAGTAATAAATGAGACACACATTCCTTTGTTCCCTGAGACATGAATGAATTAGTAGACAAATGTGAATTAGTAGATCTTTACTCTACAGATGGACGTTAACAAATGTGTGGAAAAAAAAACAGTTGCCTGCATCACAGACTTTAACAACGCCAGCACCCCAGAACTGACCTTTAAATTGCTGCGAAATAGAATTGGTAGGAAAACATATGACCTCATTAAATCCATGTGCCAATCCATCAAAAGCACCTTTATGTGGATCCCTTGGTCTCAGTACCCCATACAATTACTTCGCTCCATGGGTTGGAAGCTATGGGGTGGCATGGGGAGGAGTCTATGTACTCTAAATGCACGTTAGAGTGTGTGGATTTCACTCCTCCTTCTTCTGCTCCTGCACTTGACCTGCATAGAACCTGACTGTACAGGCTTTATGCAGGTGGAGTAAATTTCAATCATCATTCAAAATGTCCTACATAAATCTTCTGTAATAAACAAAGAAGGAAATAATGCATCAGAACTTCAGTTGGTGTGACTTCATGTAGATTTATTGACTTCAGCTAGGCAATGTTGATTTATAGCAGCTAAACATCTGGCCCAATATTTGTATACTAAATAAAGCAAATCCTCTCCCACCCACACCCACCCCTCCCTTAAAATAAAACCCTGAAAGGAAAAGAAATTCTGTTCACATGTAGCAACTAAAAATATCATAGCAGGGCTCCGTTAATGTAGTGCAATTATTCAAAGATGAAATCAGCTCCCTGTTGAGGTGAAGAGTTCCTGAAGTGGTTCTATTTGTCTATAAGGTAATACATGTGGGACTGTCTATGACATTGTTTAATAATGGAATCCTAGGCTTCAGTAAAGCCATTTGAAGGGCCGAATGTAAAGCAGTAGAAAAAACTGTCCATAGATATTTATTTAAGGAGTGCAGTCACCCATAGATCCTTTGAGGACGAATCAGTGTTAGTTAGCAGAATACATTTGTGCATCTATTGAACAAAGTATAGGGCAAGGGCCATTGCATTTCTTTTGTAAGATGTTCTAGTGAGCAAACATCACCCAAGAGATATAGTAAAGAGACACAGGCACTGTATAACCAAGGGAAATCACAGGCTTGGAATAAACAATAAGTAATATGAAGATAGGCCAAAGACTGTACAAGAGAGGCATTGTCTGGAACTTCCATCAGTGTAATGGCTCACAATTTCTTATACCTAATTTGCGATAGTTGGATAAAAGCTCTAAGGCCTGATTTTTCGGAGGTGTTGATCAGTAGCAGCTCCCATTGTCTTCAACTGAAGTTGAGGGTGCTGAAAATAAGGCTCACAGTGAACAGATTGTACAGCACTCATAATGATGATGAACTTTCATTTATAAAGCCTCTTATGTAAATAGATCCCAAGGCATTTTACAAACCTACCTAACTAACAAATGTGGTGTGTGTGTGTGTGTGTGTGTGTGTGTAATCTCAGCACTTCATCATCATCAAAAGACTATGCAAACACTAGCTGATTAATCTTCACAACAGTCATGTGAGGTAGGTAAGTATTATTATCCCTTTATATTGATGGAGAAACTGAAAGCTAAGAAATTAGGGCCAAACTTTTCAAATTATGGGAGCTGATGTTTGGCACCTAAATTCACATATTGGTATCTAGTAAAGAACTTAGTTTTTAAAAGCGTTTAGTACTTGTGTTTCTTCTTAATTTCACTACTCCCCATGTTTGAAAATCAGGTCACTTATTTCAGACATGCTGAATGATCTAATGAATAAGAGCTGCCAGTTCCTCAGCTCATTTGAACATCAAGCTACTTATTTAGGTGCCTATCTTCAGGCACCCCAGTTTGAAAAAATCTGGCCTATGTGACTTTCACAAGGACACATAGCAAGTCAGCAGGAGATCTGTGATTAGAACTTGGATATTGCTGGCTCTCAGTCCTATAGTCACTAGACAATGCTGCTGCTCATTGAGGCATACAGCTCCCACTGAGGTGAAACTCAATAACTATTGTTAAACAGAACACTGCAAATCTTCTAGGGTAGAAATTGAAGACTTTCATATCCAAATGAGACTTCAGGGGGGTATGTATGCAAGCTGAAAATAATTATATAAGTTGGGTTTTAGCAAAGACATCAAGTTTCACTCCTGAACTGTCAAGATATCTTTAATCACAAGGGACCAGGACAATAGTTTTATGTCTCTTCTGCTAGTGCCCCAAACCACCTTGCTTAGGCATTAGTTCATTAGTAGTTCAGGAGGAAGACTGCTATCAAATTTCTACTTGAGTGTTCCCTGGAGGGCTCTTATCCAAGTACTGAGCTGGACTAATGCTACTTAGTTTCTGAGATGTGATGAGCTCACAGCTTTAGGTGACATGGGTACAAGCATAATAGTTATGGTTAGGAGGCTCTTTCCATTTTAAGTCCCTAATTTCTGGTGCTTATAACTTTCCAAACCATTACCTTTTCAATATAATTTCTCATGTGTGTTCAACCCAGAGGTGAAATCTTTAAAAAGTTTGATAAAAGGCATTTGTCAGTTACTGAAATATCCTAACAGGGGAGAGAGAGCACTTGCCACAAGCCAGGTCATTTTTCAGACACTACCTTTGGACATGAATAACAGAAGATTTCATCTATTTTCAAGTGTAAGCGTCATGGTGCCATCATTTCTAAATAGGATCACCCCTCTACCCCCAACCAGATCTGCTCAGGAGGCAGGTATATTTTTTGCAATTCAATCCTCATTTCCCCCTCCCCAATTCTGCTTTTGTTTATGAATGGGATGTAATGGAAAGACTACAACACTCCTCTATCTCACTATTACTCCTGCACCCTCACTCTGCCTATAGGCAGGGTTAGGTGGAGAGATTCAAGGTAAGGTTGTGTGAGACCATTGATAGAAAGACTGGGGATTTTAATCCCTACTTCATAGAAATTTTAAAACTCTTTCTAACAAAACTTGAAAGTTTTTCTGAAGTGTGACCCTGCCAACAGGTAGGGGATCTTGGGGGACAACTACTGCACTGGTGGGGTGTAAAATAAACGTTATTAAGAAAATGCAAAAACAGGGAAAATTTAATAGTGAGGGGTATGGGGTTTGTTAAGGTAGACAATTGGGGAGGGGTTTCTTTTAGTAAATAGGATAGGGGGTTTCAATAGTGGGGTACAATACAGTGGGGTACAATACAGTTGGTAACCAATTAACACTGAAGTATAAATGTAACAGATAGCTAACAGTTTCTATGTAAAGGGTGTGTCACAGCAGCATATAACCAACTAACAGTTATGGGTAAAATGTGTTAAATAACCAACAACTCTAGGTAAAAATGTGTCACAGTGGTGTAAATGTAAAATGTGAGGGGTGTTAGAGAGAAAAAGGGTAACCAATGGGGTTTTATGCTAAACTTCAGTAATACAATTGAGGTCTGGCAGCAGTAGGAGCAGGGTGAGCACGTGGGGGAAGGGATTAAGAGAGAGAGAGAGAGAGAGAGACAGAGAGCAGACAGGCTGCAAGTTTAAACAGCAGAGAGACAATTATACAGAACACAGCAAAATCTTATCTATGATTTAACTTAACCAAGACTACACAAATTAGCAAGTAACAAAACACAATGCAACAATTCTTTAAGCCTAACTTACAGAGTACAATGCAAGCAATTTTCTAAACCTAACTTAACCACAACTATGCAAAATGAAATTAGAATTTATCTAGACTAAAGGCTAAATCTAACCTAATGGGTGCACCTTATAATAGGGGTAGTTCCAGAGGGCAGAGTGGTGTGTGTCCAGGATACAGCTTCAAGGGCGGGGGTGTTTAACTAGTGGTGGCTGCAAGCAGGCTTATTTCTAGCAGCAAAGGTGCTGCGGAGCTAGAAGCAGATTACAGATACAGACCAAGGAGTTAGCTTGGGTCTGTCTGCTGACCCTGCCAGCAGCCAGAACAAGGGGAGTGTGCAAGAGGTTTTTCCTTACCAATTCCCAAAGCAGCAGCAGGAACAGCAGTTTCAGCATCAGAGGACGCAGAGAGGACTCGATTCGCTTACAATAATCAGGAGATCTCCAGGCACAAATTCTTTGTTCGTGGGAGGGGAGTTTAAAAACGGGGGTATGCTCAAAAACAAACGAGAGTGGGGAGAGGGCTCCCCAAAGACTCCTAGCTGATCAGACCAGGCGGCAAAGCAAGGATCTTCTCTGGGGGTCTGATCAGAAAATGTCTGGTTTTAAGGGCAAACTCAGGCAGTTTCCCGCCAGTAACTTTGATTGGTTCCCCTTAATCCAGGGGAGGAGAGAAGGCAGGAAAACTGCAGGTAGGCACAGGACATGTCTGGGCAAGTTCTGAGTCACAGGTATGACTCATATGCTCAGCTATGTGGCCACTTTAGGTCTTGCATACCTGGGCAGAGCACCCTACACCGAGCCGGGTCCTGCACAAAGAAGCTAGACAAAGGAGCGAAAAAGCCCCCACCTCCCTGAGCAGAGCAATGGCTCCAGTCAGTCTGCACAAGCCATTTCCATGAACAGGGACAGGCTGTGACTTTGGTCAGTTCCATGGCCGGGGGGGAGGGCGGCCACTCAGCACAAACAGAAAGGAAGGGGAAAAAGGAATCCAGCAGGGGGACAGCTGTAACAGACAAAGTGATGCTCTGGAATAGTGTTATATTCTATCAGTGGGGGGAGACTGTAGGCCAGAGGAGAAACTGAGGCACAAATGCATTCCCAATTTTGGAAAGGTAACTTCCTTTAAAGGGGGCTATGGGCTTACCATCGCCCTGGCCCTCATTCTTCACAGAACAAGGGAATTCTGGGAGGCCTAATTTCCTGAGAAACTCTAGGAATTATAGATGGTGCTAGAACATGCTGGGAAGGTGTGCCAGGGAACCTAAGGAGCAGTATTCCCTCAGAACTGGGTGAAATTTGTGGAGATTAGAGCAGAGGAAAAACTGATGATGATTCTTCCTGCTAAGGGGGCTGGAAGGAGCCAGGAAGGGGTAGGTAAGCCCACGGGATGGAAGGGGCCTGTAAAGGGTGAAGGAGGCCTGAAGAGATAGGTCTTCCTATCTAAAGGAGGTCTTCCTTCCTCTCCTATCTCCTGAAGAAATAGGAGAGGAAGGAAGAGGTAGTAAGTGGTGTAGTAGATTGAAAGACAGAGTGATTGTGAGCTCTGTGCTGAGGGGTAAAGACTTAGATTTGTGATCAGAACTGGAGAAGGAAACAGCCTGAGGTGATAGGAGTAGTGTAGGCGGTGAGGCCTGGTGTGTGCACCTGCTCTTATTTAGGAGCACCAGGCTTGGGCTTCTAAAGAGGCTGGGGAAAGCAGCCCTGAATCAAGGGGTAAGAGCAGAACAGACACTCCATCAAAGATTGTTTAGCTCAGAGAGGGCAAAGAGCAGTGTTCTCTTTTTTCATTTGAAGGGGTGAACACTTACATTTGCTGGAGGACTGAACAATCAACCACCAAATGGAAACACATTTCTCAATGAGACAGAAGCACAACTGAGGGATAAACAAGACTATTAGCAGGGGGAGACTGTGTGGACCAGAGGGAAAACTGAGATACAGGAGAATGTATTCAGAATAGCTTCAGGATAGTAACCATCTGTGCTACTACTTTAGGGGAAGAAGGTTCCAGGACACATGCGCACAGTGCTCCAGTGATACAAGCGGTCTCCTGCATACAGTCACTTCAAATGCCAAATTGTTTCTTTTTTTAATTTCATGTTTGGATTTAACTGGACAATTTGGGATATTGGTGTTTGCAAATAATGATGTTATAAGCATTTAAAACAGCAGAATGTGCATGTGCAGTATATTAGCTTCCATAGTTTGAAGAAGTGTGGTCTTCTAGAATTGTATGTGCATATGTAGTGCATTTGTAGAACTAATATATAAACTATATTTTTACTTTTGTGTTTATTATAAAGTCCAATTGGAAACTCAAGCACACTTTTCGTTAGGAGACTGCTATGTTGCACACCCTTGCCACGTTTTGCAATGTTTTTGTAAGACCAACGATTTTGAAATATTTATTTATTTTTTGCTTTTAACAAGAAATTTCTGGCAGCTTAAGATTTCTGTCAGAGCTGCAACTAAAGCTGCTAGCTGCCATTATAGGGCGCATGAGCTGCAGTCATTGAATTGCAGGTCTTGCTGCAGCCAATAGAGGCTGCTTGTTGCCTCCTGCTCCATAAGAGTGCCTGTGCTGTGTGAGGAAACCGCAATTTAAAGAGTCAGGGTGAGCAGCTCATACTCTTTCCTCTGTTTGTTGCTACACTGGGAAAGGGAGGAGAGAAGGGATCCAGTAGGCTGTGCACCTCCTGTCCAGGCCATCTGCACTCTCCCGCCTAGTTCCACTGCTGCTGAACACCTTGTATGTGTCACAAGGAGAGGGAGAGTGTGCCAGAGGGACTGAACCCCTTGGAGAAAAGAGCAAGGCCCAAAGAAGGGAAATGGTCAAGGGCTGTGTGCACTGGTGTGGAGGGAGCTGGCCAAGAGGCAACATGTGTGGGAAGAGAACAAGTCAGGGGGGCAGTGATCACTCGAGCTGCTGAAAGTGGTAACCATGGAGGGAGAATGCCCAGAGGAAGGTGCCAGGTAAAGGTCTTGTCCCACCAGTCAAATGTGACAGGAAGTAGGTCCCCAAGGTGTGTGTGTGTCCATTTCAGACTGATTCCCTGAAGTGCACCCACACCAAAGGCAGATTCCCTCTAAGAGTTCAAAAATCAGAATATGGACCAGGAAAAGTGATTGGCTTAAAAATAATGAGGACCATTTTTTAAAATGGCATGATTTTTCATGGTCAAATGATTTTTGAACTCCATGGGTTGGCAACAGTGTAAATCTGTAGAATTTCTGTGGCTTAGTTTCTTTTTCATGCTGCATAGAGGTGAGGAAAATATAAATACTGGGACCGTTACTTATTCTGCAAATTAAGCCATAATTTAAGGGACGGAATGACTTCTTTTGTTTTAAACTGGAATGTAGAACTTGTTGGTACATCTCAGGTCAGGATCTGTTTAACTGGCTCAGAATAACATGCATAACACAAACAGTGAGTGTCTGCAGACTAGCAAGTAATGTTTATCTACTTGCCTTGTTATCTACTGTCTTAGTTTACATAAATTGGGGTAATTGGATGAAGCACTGAAATAAATCCTCCTTTCTGATATTTCTCTTGTGTTTTGGCATGGTAATAATAGTTGTGATCTGAATAAATAAATAACAGAGATATATCTATCTCCTAGAACTGGAATGGACCCTGAAAGTCCAGCCCCCTGCCTTCACTAGCATGACCAAATACTGATTTTGCCCCAAATCTCTAAGTGGCACCCTCAAGGATTGAACTCCCAACTCTGGGTTTAACAGGCCAGTGCTCAAACCACTGAGCTATCCCTCCCCAGATAATTATGTATTATCCTTCACTGCAATATATATGCAAAATAATATGATGGCAGCATACTGTCAGAAGACAGGATACTTGGCTAGATGGACCTTTGGTCCGACCCAGTATAGCCGTTTTATATGTATAAATATATTCAAAATTGAAATCTATTTGGTGTTGGTGTTTCTTAGCAAGTTAAAGTTTGCAAATGTTTCCACAGCATTTGCAAAGAAAGCTTACTTGCCAGTAGCGTGGAAGTTAGATAATTTGGCAGGGTTTTTGGAGCGCCATTTAAAATGCACATGTGGATGGGTGAGGAGGCATAGATTTCCCATCCACCCCGGTCTAATTTTCTGCTTCCTCTCTCAGGCACCACTGCCAGCAGTCTGACCCTACCTGCCCATGAGCCTCTGCATCCACCCACTCCAAATGTAAATGAGTGGCAGGTGGCTCACAATGCCACTTCTCAAATTTGGCCCGACTGCCTCTCCATCATGATGGAGGGGCAGCCGAGACAAACCTGAGTGAGTAGCAGTCAAGCCAAATTTGAAGGAGAGGCATCGTGAACTGGTGTACAGGGTTGCAAGAACACTTGAGTTTGGCTCAGCCAAAAAGTGATCAAGCCATGGCCTTGGTGGCTCCCTTGTCTCCATGGCCTGTAGGCATAAAGAACAACAGCAGTCTGCTTAAACAAAAATGGACTATCTAGCCCCCCAAATATTAATACACCTCATTTTGGTTGTTTTTTATTTTTATTTTTTTCAGTGGAATGGAAAGGTTATGGAGAAAACTGCTTAACTGACAAACCCTTAAAAAAATTAAAAGGTTTTTGAATTCTCAAAGCAGGCAACCCACACGCTTTATTATAACTTTTCTACCTATAGGCATCCAGTTAGTTCCCCTGTGCCTCTATCTATACCAACATAGTTTGTGATCTCCTGTGTCTCCGTCTTCCCCTAAGCAACATTCATAGAGCTAAGCCTTCAGAGAAGTTTCTTTGAGGAATAGTCTTCCATTTTTAAACTTCTTTCTTTTGTTTTCCCCCTTGTGCAAACTGGAATAATTCACTATCCTATAGTGTTTAACCTCAAAATAGAATAACCAACCAGCCAAAACAAATAGCTGCCTAATGGATGTAGGAAAATAAGATTTATACAAGTATGTGAAACAATGATTTATGCAACAAGGAAAACAGAAAATAATTTTCTATAGTCTGATCTTGCCCCGTCTTTAATTTGCACCTGTAAAAAGATGATTAAATATTATCCCATTACCAGTGATGCACATGATTATCCCAGTGTGTCTTCAAAAGCCCATGCAAGAGAAGCAGGCATGCTAATTTAGTGCTTTCTTCACTCCCCTGATTACATTAATCAGAGGTTAGTTTTGCAAAGAATAGAGGATGATCCAGCCAGCTCCGACCTAATTTTTGCTTCTGTGTTTAAACATTAAAATGATGATAAATGTAGTCAGTAAACTGGCAAATTTTACACTACAGATATTAGTCCTATTGTTGTAAAAGATCAAGAAGCTCTTTTTGAACAAGTCTTCTCTTGTAACAATGAAGATGCTTAAAAGGCATGATTAGTGGGGAACTGTAAAGGTTTTCAAGTCTTTAAAATCTCCAAAAATGTAACTAATGCTGTTCTGTAGTTTAATAAAATGGAGTATATTCCCACCATCTCAGCATGCTGTGAAATCTGAGCAGCAGAGATCTGGCTCTTCTACTGGGATGAGAGAAATTACAGGTACAATAAAGATAAGAACATAAGAACGGCCATACTGGGTCATAAGAAAGGTCCATCTATCCCAGTATTCTGTCTTCTGACAGTGGCCAGTGCCAGGTGAACAGAACAGGTAATCATCAAGTGAATCATCCCAAAGTCCATTCCCAGCTTCTGGCAAACTGAGGCTAGCGACACATCCCTGTCCATCCTGGTTAATAGCCATTGATGGACGTATCCTTCATGAATGTATCTAGTTCTTTTTTGAACCCTGTTATAGTCTTGGCCTTTACAACATCCTCTGGCAAGGAGTTCCACAGGCTGACTGTGCGTTGTGTGAAAAAACTTCCTTTTGTTTGTTTTAAACTGGCTGCCTCTTAATTTCATTTGGATCCCTAGTTCTTGTGTTATGAGAAGGAGTAAATTACACTTCTTTATTTACTTTCTCCACACCAGTCATGATTTTATAAACCTCTATCCTATCCCCCCCTTAGTTATCTCTTTTCCAAGCTGAAAAGTCCCAGTCTTATTAATCTCTCCTCATATGGCAACCGTTGCATACCCCTAAATCATTTTTGTTGCCCTTTTCTGAACCTTTCCAGATTCCAATATATCTTTTTTGCAATGGGGTGACCACATCTGCATGTAGTATTTAAGATGTGGCCATACCATGGATTTATATAGAGGCAATATGATATTTTCTGTCTTATTATCTATCCCTTTCTTAATGATTCCCAACATTCTGTTTGCTTTTTTGACTGCCGCTGCACATTGAGTGGATGTTTTCAGAGAACTATCCACAATGACTCCAACATCTCCTTCTTGAGTGGTAACAGCAAATTTAAACCCCATCATTTTATATGTACAGTTGGGATTATGTTTTCCAATGTGCATTACTTCGCATTTATCAACATTGAATTTCATCTGCCATTTTGTAGCCCAGTCACCCAGATGTTTATTTTTCAATGTGATTACAAGTCCTGTAGTAGTTTGAAAAAAAACAGTCTATTCAAAATTTTTGTGTTTCCTGTATTTAGAGTAATACCCTTGTATGTTACAACATCTCAGGCTTTGTCTACACTTACCCGGTAGTTCGGCGGCGAGCGATCGAACTTCTGGGTTCGACTTATCGCGTCTTGTCTGGACGCGATAAGTCGAACCCGGAAGTGCTCGCCGTCGACTGCGGTACTCCAGCTCGGCGAGAGGAGTACCGCGGAGTCGACGGGGGAGCCTGCCTGCCGCGTGTGAACCGAGGTAAGTTCGAACTAAGGTACTTCGAACTTCAGCTACGTTATTCACGTAGCTGAAGTTGCGTACCTTAGTTCGAATTAGGGGGTTAGTGTAGACCTGGCCTCAGTATTAGAAAGACAAAGTGGGTGAAGTAATATCTTTAATTGAATCAGCTTCTGAGCTTTCGAGCCATACAGAGTTCTTTTTCAGGTCTGGGAAAGGTACTCCGAGTGTAACAGCAAAATGCAAGGAAGAACAGATTGTTTAGCATAAGTAGTTAGGGCATATTGTAAGGAACCATTAAAAGTAGACTAGCCCATTAGTACCTCTGCAGTCATAGGACAAAGAGAGAGTGTTGGTGGGTTACAGGTTGCTGTAATAAGCCATAAATCCAGTATCTCTGTTCAGTCCATGATTTTTAGTGTCTAGCAGAGTAATGAATTTAAGCTCCCAGGCTCATCTTTTGAAAGTGTTGTGGAGGTTTCCTTTGAGGATAAGGACTGATAGGTCAGATATAGAGTGATCACTTTATGAAAAGTGTTCAACCACAGGGTGATGTGGTGTTTTTGTCTTTTTACCATTTTCCTGTCTGAGTTCATTTGAAAACATAGTGATTGTCTGGTTTGACCCACATAGTTGTTCTTGGGGGGCATTTACTGCACTGCATGAGGTACACCACATGTTATGAGTTTGTGGAGAAAGTCAGTTATGTCTGAAAGGAAGATGGCATTTTTATGTTGTGTCTGGTTTGAGGATGGTTTCTATGAGTCCCAATTTCCTGGAACTGACATGGCTACAACTATATTACATACAATATCTCAATATGTTATTGAAACTAATTTTAAAAAAATGTAATACATTGAGATAAATTCTGAAGTTCTTCCTGAGGGTGTGATTTTGCCTGGCTTCTGATTTCCCCCACCTATCTACACGATGTATCCTCCCCTGGGGACTGATGATGCACAGAAGGCTGGAGTGGCCAGAGAGGAGGAGGGGTGTATGATTCTTCACTCCAACTACGCAGGTACTAACTGGTGGAGCCACCCAAAAGGGTGAGTATAGAAATGTGGTGGCTCCTTTCCTGGTTGGCACACCATGGATTGAAACAAGGACTTCCAGAGATAAAAGTATGATCTACTAGAGCTTCAACTAAAGAGCCATTGCTCCATAGCTGGGGGCTGTAACAACTTGTATCCTCTGTGGGATTGGCACAGAGGGAAACTTGTGACACGCCCACCCAGTGGGGTATAGAATCAAGCTTGCAGAACAACTCCCTGTACTCCCAGTGAGGCAGTGCTGCTCCACACCCTTTATGGGCTCTGTGTTCAGACCTTACACTGGCCAAACTTCCTCTAGCATCAATGGGAGTTCTGTCTGTTTAAGGACTGAGTAAAAATTGAGGCTCAATTCTGAACCATATACTCACATTAAAGAGCATTTATTCCTGCAAGTTCATTGAGAGTAAGGGCTGGTGAAACGGGCCTAAAGTAAGGACCTTAACATTTGGTCCACAACATGTTGAAAGGTAACAATGAGCAAACTTCTAGGGGTAAACTATTCATAGGCTTTGCAAATTATAGGCCAAGTTGGAGCTTAATAGATCTGATTTTGTTCCTGTCAATTCATTTAAGATTTGAATGGGAGCAGAATTGCGGCCTAGTTGTTTTATATGTAAGTATCCCAGTAGCATGCTGCTTGCTTTCTCAAGTTCAGTTCCTGGAACTTGGAAGTTCCGTGACCAATTATTCAAATGGAACCCTTCCTAGACTTGAATTTGAGTTTATAGTATGAGATGAGTATATGTACACTGCTGGAAATGTTGGTTAATGCCCCTAAAGTGATGGTACATGGTTGCATCACAAGAAGGTGCTGAAATATAACAACATGAAAAACTGGAGGAAAAAAACAAACAAGTTTTTTGAATGGAGAGTCACAGTCCTTTAAAAACAGCTTGAACTTCATCAGAATCTCTATTTCTGCTTGACACTTTTTCATGTCATTTCTTGTCGTTAATTGCCAGTAACAAACATGTTGGCAGTGTGCAGAATTAGAAACTGTAGAGTAACCCACTTTGTATATTAATTGCTGGTTACAGATACTAGAATATGTGATGTGCATGGTATCTTTGTGCCACAGGGTAGATTATATATAACATTATTAATAACTTCCTTGTTCTTCTATTCATACTTTTCAGTCAAAACTGTACAGTTCTCTGGATCTGTTTACACAGATGTTCTCTAGAAATCAAGTGGAAGGAATCCTTAGTGTGTAATCAGTAAGCGGCAAACCAAAATTCTTACAAGCACAGAACCCTTGGGTATACGGAGTGTTGGTAATAGGCATTAAAGTTTATACTTGTGTCCAAAGGGTATTTATATATGCAGCTTGAAGTAGTTGTAAATTTCTTTACAATTTGCTTTGTTTTATAAAAACTTAATTGTTGGGCTATGAAGAAATAAGCTGCCCCAAAGGTTTTCAAAGTTATCGAGGAATGTCTGTTATGAGAGAACCTTATTTACTCACTAGGCCTTTCAATACTATTTATATTCGTGCCACAGCATGGAGTTAATGCTGAAACTATAGTGGAGAGGTGAGAAATGACTGTAAATAATAAATAACCCAGTAGTGATCATTCACATTCACGACAGGGGATGCATGGATCACTTTAAAATATTAGCTTTGTTTTTAGCAATTGTCATTATACATATGCAGTTTTATTAAGTCACATGAATGTGCAGGCTGTTTTTTCAGATACTAATACATTATCTGGGTGACAGCTGTTCCTCCTGCTGTTCTAGTTTGAAATGTAACCGTGTCAAAATGGCAGCTTCTTGTCAAATATATCTGTTGCTCCCTTGGTATATTCAGATTGTTTGCTGGATTTGTTGATTCATATCAAGTTTTTGGTAGAGTTGTTCAGAAATTTTCTGATAGAAGGTTTTACACCAAAAAATGCTGGTTCATTGAAACTGAATTGTTCCACGGAACACATTGATTTTGATGAAATGTAGACTAAACCTGACATCTCACCATCCTGCTTTCCCAGGCTCCCAGCAGTCCATCTGATAATCCAGTAATTAAGGTCTGATAGACACTCTTAGTGCAAGTCTATACTACAAAATTAAGTCAACCTAAGGTATGTTGACATACAGCCACTGCATTAATTAAATTGCTTGTTGAATTTGTGTTGAATTCACCAAATTATTTTGCCCCCCCAAAATGAAAAAAATCTGAAAAAGTTGAAATGTTTCATTTTGATATTTATGAAACACATTTCGATTTTTCAATTCAAAACAACTTGTTTCAAATTTTGCTTATATATATATATATATATATATATATATATATATATATATATACACACACACACACAAAACCCCCCAAACCCTTGAAAATAAAGTACTAATAAATCAGAATGGTAGTGTTTTGCATATCCTTTGAACTCACTCTTCTTTTGGGTAAATGACTACGCAAAGAGCCAGGCAGTGAAGAATCAAGGCAACTGGGGGTTTATCTAAAATAGAGCTTGTGGCTTTGTGTTAACGTGAGTAAGTTGACTGGCAGATAACACCAACTTAACTAATACAGTAGCAAGTGTTAATTAAGAGGTTTCACAAGTTTAATAATAATAATTATTATTTTTATTATAGCTCAGTGGTTTGAGCATTGGCCTGCTAAATCCAGGGTTGTGAGTTCAATCCTTGAGGGGGCCATGTGGGGATCTGGGGCAAAAATCAGTACTTAGTCCTTCTAGTGAAGGCAGGGGGCTGGACTCAATGACCTTTCAAGGTCCCTTCCAGTTCTAGGAGATGGGATATCTCCATTAATTAATTAATTAAAGTTTATTCCAAGACACAAGTGCCCATGGAGTGTCTTGAATAGCATTTACAATTGGATTAATCAATTTGAGTTAATTGGCAACCAGCTCCTTCAAAACAGCACTAAAAATGCTAGTATACTGGGGTATCTTCAATAGAAGGCTGTTTTGTAAGGATTTTAAAATTTTTAAAAATGACCCTGTATTGCAGTCACCCAGTTTAAGGGCCAAATTTTGAGATGCTCTTCCTTTTACAGACACACAAAGTCAGCAGGGCATGCAAGAACTCTTCCCCTTCTTACACAGCTGCACAAGAGCCTCTCACAGTTACAGAGACCATACTCTGAGGTTGCCAGACGTTAAAACTGGGATGAGAGATGTTGTCTTGGCCTTTCCCACCCCAGTCCTTCACTGGCCCACAGCATAGTGCTACAGCACTGGGGAACCAGATTGTTGCATTCTAGTGGATAGAACAGATTACACATGTCCCCCCGCCCCCATGCACAAAGAGTAGCCTCAGTAATAATGTTGATTTTTAAATAGAATGTGAGGTGCCCACATGCTGCATTAATAGGCACCTTGTAAAGTAATTAAGTAAACAAACAAATAAGTAGTGAGCATGAATATTTAATAGATGCAAAGTTATGTTTCATTTCAATTTAAAGCTAATTAAATGGTTTGTAATCAGCATTCTTACAATGGCATTGCTCTGGAGGAAAAATTGTATTAATCATTCAGCAGTTACTTCTGCAATGCAATAATTAGTTTATTTTCTGACTTAGTGCCTATGATACAAGTATGTAGAAAATGTACAATAATTATTAAAAACATGCAATACTCAAAGCCCGTAAAATAGCCTTTCATAAAAATTTGCCTGATATAAGACATCCAACAAACCAGAATTAAAAAAAAATAAAATAGTGAATTCAAAATCTTGATAACCAAAGATACTGTGGCATGATATGAATGTCACCAAACACTTGCTCTGATGGACAATCAAATGAAGCAACCTTCAAATATGGGAGCTTCAGCTGAGAAAGCCTTATGACTACTTCAGAAAATGTAATTCAAGTGCTGACACCTTAGCTACCACTATAGAATTCAGCTTGTGGTGGCAGTAAGGGGAAATATTTGATTCAGTCTCAACTGTATGCAAAATTGCACAAGTTTAATTAGAGGTATGATTCTCTCCTATTCCCCTTCCCCTCCTCCACAAAGTTAAACTGTTACAAAACAATGTGGGCCATCAAAATCTGTTTTAAGGATCGGTCAAGATTTTTCCATCAAAACATTTTTTTTATGAAAAATTGGTTTTTTGACAAAATGAAAATTTTTTAGCTTATCAGTTTTCCCCTACAATTTTTGATTTTTCCTGTGGAACATCTAAAATCCCATATTCCCCCATTTTGGGGGTATTGGCTGAAAATTTTTCAGTTAAAAGTCAATATTTTCCATGGGAAATTTTCATAAAGTCTAGAAGATTTATTTTCCTAGAAATATTCCGTAAGAGGAAGAAAACACATTTCCCAACAAACTACTTGATTTATATAGATTTATCTTAATTCAGTAAAGAATCAACTGTATAAGCTTGGTTTAAATCAAATAAAAATGTTATATTTCACTGGTTACACTAAACTGTTTTTTAAGCAAATTTAAAGTGACATCTTTTGCAACTTTGAATATAGGGTTGGTCTACACACAGTCTGAGTTGTGGCTTTTGGCAAATCAGTTTCTTGACGGGTTTAGTTAAATTGGTGTAATTGTGTGTGTGTGTGTAGACCAGGGGCAGCTCTAGCTCTTTTGCTGCCCCAAGCATGGCAGGCAGGCGGCTTTCGGTGACGCACCTGTGGGAGGTCCCTGGTCCCGCGGCTGAGGCGTACGCGCCACTGAATTGCTGCCGAATCCGCAGGACCGGCAGACCTCCCGCAGGCATGCCGCCGAAGGCTGCCTGACTGCCGCCCTCGCAGGGACCGGCAGGGCACCCCCCGCGGCTTGCCACCCGAGGCACGTGCTTGGAGCGCTGGTGCCTGGAGCCGCCACTGGTGTAGACAATGCCAAATGGTCCGTGCTAGTGCTCATCTAAGTCAATGGGAAAACTCTGATAGATTTCACCGGCACAGACCAGGGCCTTACATATTTATTTGATGATTAATAACATGAATGATAAGAGCAATAGTACATTATATTGAGCTATATAATAAGATTCCAGGATTGTCACTTTGTGTTTCACTCTGAAGCCTCTTGAGTCAGTGAGAAGCAATGGAAACAGCTACAAGCATGGTTGAGAACTCTTTTTTATTATTATTATTTCAGAATATCACTCAGTTCAGTCATCACTGGGGTTCACAGTATGTTACCATTCAATAAGTTCTCAGCCATTTTGTCTTTATGAATAATACCAGTGTGATGCACAGCTACAGCTAATACATGTATCTATGCCATGCCAGGAGTCCTTGACGATTGTGATTTCAGAGATAACTCAGCCAATCACTACCCTTATTCTACAGCTAATTTGTATGGCACAATTTCATAAGTTTTATGTAGGAGGCTGTACAAGTGGTGGACTGCTTGGCCCAGCTGACACATCTGATTCACAGCACGGGCTTTCAACTAGTAGTAAAAAATGTTAAATTCTAATCCCGAAATGAACTCTAGGGAGGCACGCCCAGGTGCCTATTCAAAGCCCATTGTAGGAATGTGTCTTAAAATTGCTTTTTAATACAAGATTGCTTTCCTAGACTTCCTCTCTATGCTTCCTAGAGTTATGGAGGGGTGAAGAGATAGAATGTATAGGAGCACTGATACAGTTTACCTGGTCGTCAACAGCCAAATGACAAAACAGACAGAAAACTGTAGTTAAATGTATAATTTTTAAAATTATAGCCTCAGTGTAAACATATTTTAAAAGAAAACTTAGTGTCTTAAAAACTATATTTTGCTATTTTTAAAAGGTGATAGTCAACCCTATGCAATTGGCCATCACAAGGGTTACACATGCTTAAATTCCACGTATGCTTGTGCTGACCCTCTGCATGGGGTGGATTTCACTGTATGTGAAATGAGTTTATTAATGTAACTAGTACATTTTGGTTTATAAATACCACCAGTCAGCACCCCTCCCAAGTTCTGAATGGCCTTACAGAAACTACCTTTCACAGCAAGGTATAAAGCGTGCATAATGGATAACCTGTCCCACCCTAATGGATATATACCCACAAGCAGGCAGAGTAATAGTGAGAATAATACTGCTCCAACCCCCTTCCCTGCTCCTCCCAAATGCCTGGGGAAGGGAGGTGGTGGGTTCAGCTCAGATCCTAGTGGGCAGGTGTCCAAATGGAAACCAACCCTGCAACCAGCAAAGTGGGAAAAACTAGCCATCATATTTGTGAATGAGCAGGGAAACGGATCAGCTAGACATTGGTTCTTCCAGGTCATACTGGTGGGGCATTACAGGAGAATCTGCACTGTTCCTGCTAGTTCTGTACTAGTTCTGTGGATAAAAAAGGGGATTCAATCTAAAGGGCTGTCGACTTGCCACCTTCCTGTGCATGACATTTATTAAAAGTAAATACTTTAAAGGAAAACACTGTTAAAGACAATAGTCAGAGGGTCTTTAATTGCCAGATGATGGCAACTTTTAAAAATGTTTCACGTGTGCCAAACTGATACAAGCTTAATTAATTTATATAAATGATTGAATTCCAACAACTGTAGACACTTTGTCTGAACACTGGATATCACTACCTTATTTTCATAAGTTTGCTCTCTTTCATGGATTTGTTTTCTCTCCTCTTACTGTGTCTTCTTCTTGATCTGCTTTCTGTCTTCTATTTCCCCCCCTTCCCTTTCCTCCTACAAATGCAGTGACATTTCCAGATGGGACATTGTTCAGCTTTGATTGTGGCAGTGACATGAGCACTGGAATAAGAGTCCTATTTGTGGTTGTTATAATTTATAAGGTATGGAAACTTTGGATCATATTGTGCCATCAGCCTTTAAGCAGAGTTCACAATAGAGTCAATCTGGTTAAGAATTAATGGCAGGAGATAGCCTTTTGTTTTTCCACTCTCTTATCTGAATGTTCTTCCAAAGCATGTTCAGACTTTTCCTTCCTTCTTCCTCCCTGTAAGGTTCCTCAGGTCTCCTTTGGGGTGCTCCCTTTAGCGACGGTAGGGAATTGGCGCTTGCACCAAATGGGGAAAATCAGTCAGAATGGTTTGCTGCCAAGCCACAGGGCACATGGTAGCTCCGGCCTCCTGGATGGGGCTGGATCAGTAAGAAATCTGAGGGCTAGATGGATAAAAAGGGCTCAGGCATTCTGGGTGTTGGCTGAGGAAACAAGCCATCAATACCTCAGGCCTCCTGGCCTAAAGGTTACAATTCATCCAGCCCCGACTGCAGGGCTGAGTATAAGGGAACCCAGGCCATCCCTGCTCTGTTGGGTCCTTGCCCATGGCTGTTGAAGCGATGGGTGATTGCGTCACTGGATTGTTGGGGAAATGGGAGGTCACTGCCTTGCATTCCAGCAACATAACTGGCCCAGTGTATCATCTCCCTAGGCTGCTTCCCACTGGCATCTGGTTTGGTTGTTCCATGGCCACTGGGGTCTGGTTTCCTATCTCCACGCTGAGCAGTACCCTCTGCACTTCCTGTCTGGATTCCTCAAGCTCTGGGGGCCATGGTTTTCCTGCTCTCCAAGCCGGCACCAGGGCATCATCACCCCCTGCAGCCAGTCATAGGCTCTGCAGATGATTCAGCTCCCTAGAAGAGACGTCTAGCTGCTTCCCAGGTCTTTCCCCAACTGACCTACAGGCTTGGCCCTTATACTTCCTGCCCTGTCCCCACACTGCTTGTGAGGCAGAAGGGGCATCGCCAACTGCATCCATTAGGGTGAATTAACCCCCTCTGTGCTGGGATTAGGCCATTTTACTTCATTACACTGTCCAAGCAGTTTTTCAAATGAAAGTAATCTCTTACTCCATCAGGTGCCACTGAAGGAGTTGACAGAAAAATACTTGCGGTATAGCGATAGCAACATATTCCTGGTCTAAGGCAACCTGACTGTAAAATGAAGAAAACTTATTCAACTGCAAAATGCATTCATGTATTTTTAATATGTTTTATTTTTGCCATATCGAAAATCCCTATGATAATAATTGGCTTGTTCTGCAACACCCAGCCAAGCAAAAAAGCTTGGTTGGAATTACAGTAAGACTGAAGCAGGATGCAGGATTTGGTAGAGTACTGTGTGCTATTGCAATTTTCCTACTTTGAGGAGTTTCACACCTTTGCTGAAGATTGTACACTGGACAAAGTTCAAATATAGCACACAAAATATGCACTCCATATGAACAAGTAATTGCATCGAAATTTCCCTGTGTGTTGCATACATATATTTTACACACAACTCAAGCACCTTTTAAACAACTGTCCTATAGGACAGGAGCTGTCCTATATTAAGGTGTCAATAGAGGAGGTTTTGGGAGAAATCTATGAATTCAATAGTAATAAGTTACCAGGACTAGCTGGTTTTCACCCAAGAGTTCTGAAGAAACTAAAATATGAGATTGCAGAACTACTAGTTCTAGTATGTAACCTATTCCTTAAATCAACCTCTGTGGCAAATGACAGGAGGATAGCTAATGTAACCATGAATTATATAAAAGACTCCAGAGGTGATCCTGGCATTTGCAGGCTGTTAAGTCTAACTTAAATACAAAGCAAAGTAGTTGAAATGATAATAAAGAACAGAATTATCAGACGTATAGATGAATACCATTTGCTGGGGAAGAGTCAACATGGCTCTTGTAAGGGAAATCAGATCTCACCAATCAAAGAGAATTCTTTGAGGGTGTCAAGAAATATGTGGAGAAGGGTGATCTGGTGGATCTAGTGTACTTGGACTTTAAGAAAGCCTTTGACAAGGTCCCTCAGGAAAGGCTTTTAATCAAAATATGCAGTCATGGGACAAGAGGGAAGGTCAGTAACTGGTTAAAAGACAAGACACAATGGTCAGTTTTCCACAGTGGAGAGAGGTAAATGGCGGGGGTGAGGGTCCCCCAAGGATCTGTACTGGGATCTGTCCTGTTCAACATATTCATAAATGATTTAAAAAAAGGGGTAAATAATGAGGTGGTAAAGTTTGCAGACAATACCAAATTACTCAAGATAGCTAAGTCCAAAGCAGACAGTAAAGAGTTACAAAGGGATCTTACAAAACTGGGTGACTGGACAACAAAATGGCAGATATAATTTAATAATGAGAAATGCAAAGCAATGCACATTTGAAAACATAATCCCAACTATATATACAGAATGATGAGATCTAAGTTAGCTGTAATCACTTAAGAAAGAGAACTTGGAGTCACTGTGGATAGTTCTCTGAAAACATCTGCTCAATGTGCAGTGGCAGTCAGAAAAAAACTAACAGAATGTTAGGGACAATTAGGAAAGGGATAGATAAGACAGTAAATATTTTTTCAACACAATACATAGTCAACCTGTGGAACTTGTTGCTAGGGGATGTTGTGAAGGTCAAAACTATAATTGAGTTAAAAAAAGAATTAGATATGTTCATGGAGGATAGGTCCATCAATGACTATTAGCCAAGATGGTCTGGGACGTAACCCATGCTCTGGGTGTTGCTAAGCCTCTGACTTCTGAAACCTGGGACTAGATGACGGGATGGATTACTCAGTGATTGTCTTGTTCTGTTCATTCCTCTGAAGCATCTGTCAGAAGACAGAATACGGAGCTAGATGGGCCATTGTTCTACCCAGTAGGACCATTCTTATGTTCTTATGATAATAACAATTGCAGCAAATTCGATCTAACACAGGGAAAATTACTTTTTGTAGTGCTAACATTCAAAAACCAGTAGGAGAGCACTTCAATCTCCCTGGACTCTCAATAACAGACTTAAAAGTGCCAATTCTTCAACAAAAAAACTTCAAAAACAGACTTCAATGAGAAACTGCAGAACTGAAATTAATTTGCAAACTTGACACCATCAAATTAGGCCTGAATAAAGACTGGGAGTGGCTGGATCACTACAAAAAATAATATTCTCTTTGTTGATATTCACGCCTTCTTGTCAACTGTTGGGAATGGGCCACTTCCACCCTAATTGAATTGTCATCGTTAGCACTGACCCCCCACTTGGTAAGGCAACTCCCATCTTTTCATGTGCTGTATACTTATACCTGCTTATTGTATTTTTCACTCCATGCATCTGATGAAGTGGGTTATAGCCCACGAAAGCTTATGCCCAAATAAATTTGTTAGTCTCTAAGGTGCCATGTCATTGTTTTTGGAGGAAGAAGCCTCTTCTCCCCACGCACCCTTAATATTAGGCTCTCCTCTGCATGGGTGTCTGGGCAACTAGTCCCTTTTCAAGCATCTAGTCTTCTCTTTGGGGTAGAACATCCAGCACAGTGAGACCTAGCACTCATCAGCTGGATGTAATGTTCTTGCAGCTTTAAAGTATAGTGTCACTTTGAAGGTGCCCACAAATGCATTGCAGGAAATATAAAATCCAGGAGCACAATATCCCTCTTCTCTCAAGAACACTGTGTACTTCTTTTGTTTTGTCTTTTCTTAGAAATATATCAATATACTGTGATACTGAAGTAGGGATTGCTTTTATAATGAGTTTTTCAGGATTATCCTTGTCTTTGTATCAATAAATATGGTGCCATTCTATCAGCCACTGTCACTTCCTCTGAAAATGGAAGACAGACCTTTTGGTCTGTCTGCTATATTTTCCAGTGATCTAGATTATTTTTGCCTTTTATGTAAATCTCTGGACTTTGCTCCCTCTGCCGTTTCCTTGCATTTTGATTTAATATTATGACATGATTCTGTACATTTCCATTGCCCGCACTTTATAGGTTGGTTGTCTGCTCCTAGAAGTTACTCAGCAGTAATTTATATGTATAGGAGCTGGTTTTGGAGATTGATATAGCTCTTCTTCACACAAGCTAGTAAAAAAGCCATTTTATATACTTTCCTTATGCACCATATCACAAACACTTTTTACAAAGAAGAAAAAAAAACTAAACAGAAAAGTGACAGTTTTAAGGTGAGATTTAAGGAGGAAAAAAAACCTCTGCATCTTGGGATACAATCTGGAAGAGCATTTCAAACAGGGAAGTGACGCGGTTGGATGGTAGAGATATGAAAAGTGAATAATTAACTTATTTAATAGCTGAATTATTGGTGAGCTGTAACTTCAAATTTCAGACTCAGAATATTTGCCTGCTGCCTGTTGAGGAGAGTGTACACCAAAATAGGATTACAGGTGTAAAAAATATGTCCTGAATTTAAGCAGTTCCATTTTTCAGTTGTCCGGGTGCTTGGTGGAGATTAAGAATATCTGTACTACAACCAGAAGGTGTGATTGAAGCTTCAGTTGATATTCCAGATCTAGCTTTAACCTAGCTAGCTCAGGTCCCAGCACAGTGAAGCTGCAGCAGCACAAGTTTCAGGGCTGGCTATTCAAACCCACTTGGCACCCTGGGTAATTACTCATGGGGCTAGTCCACACAGAAGCATGTACTGCTATAGCTTCACTGTGCTGGTTGGGTATGTCTGCTCAATCTGCTATCACATATCATGACTGCAGTATAGACATACCCTATGTTGAATAGAAACTCAGTGTTCCTGTTCCAAATAATACCTCCATCTGCAGAGCTGGCCAAAATTGGGTAAAGGCTTTTTGATGGAAAAACTGACCATTTCAAAATCTTTTTTTTTTTTTTACCAGTTGAGAAATGGAAAATCCATTTATTCAAAGTTTTAAGATCACCCCCCCCCTTTTTTTTTTTTTCTGTTTGCTGCTTGAGAAGGGGAGGATTGGTGCGTGTGAAGGTATATGGGATAACATTCCTCTGGGGTCAAAGGCCTGCAGCTGGCTGGCTGGCTGATTAGCCCTGCCTTCTAAACCTGGGAAAAGAGCTGGAACCTAATTGACTGAACTTCATAAAAGAAGATAGCAGGAAATGGAGAGGAAAGACAGCAATACCTTCCAGAAAGCTGCGGAGTCAGTGGCTGTGCTCTCTATGGATGGCTACTAGAGCAACTGCAGAGAGGAATCACATGAACAGAAGGAAGACTGTGTCCTTTTATTGGTGAGGCAAGAGCCAGGAAATGTGGGGTTGCTGACATTACCAGCATGAAGGGCAGTCTTGGGGAAGGGACTGCTCAGCCTGCACAAATTGAGGGAAAAGTCTGTGAGATTTTTGGTTTGTTTTTGTTAAGAAGGCTTGGGGGGAAAGAAGGAACCTAACCCTACTGGAAATTGCTTCCCTGGATTCTGTGAGAGAGCATCAGACAGAATTACCCCAGTGAGCTGGCTCCGCAAAGGCGGAACTGGTCTGGGAGGAGGAGGGTGCTATTAGATAGGTCCCCATCTTTTACAGAGAAAAGGAAGTGGAAAAAATGAGATTTATGTTTTTTTGTTTGGTTGGGTTTTTTTTTTTTTGTGATGAAAGAGGAAACATTCAAAAGAAAAGTTTTAGTGAAAATGCACTAGTTATCAGCATGTGTGCAGATGTGGTCATCCCATCTCAAAAAAGATCTATTGGAATTCGAAAAGCTTCAGAAAAGGGCAACAAAAATTATTAGGGGTATGGAACGGCTTCCGTCTGAGGAGAGATTAATAAGACTGGGACTTTTAAGCTTGGGGAAAAGAGACAGCTAAAGGGAGATATGATTGAGGTCTATAAAATCATGACTGGTGTGGAGAAAGTAGATAAGGTAGTGTTGTTTACTACTTCTCATAACACAAGAACTAGGGGTCACCAATGAAATTAATAGGCAGCAGGTTTAAACCAAATAAAAGGAAGTATTTCTTCACACAATACACAGTCAACCTGTGGAACTCCTTGCCAGAATACATTGTGAAGATAGGGTGATTTTTATAGGGACAGTCCCGATTTTTGGGTCTTTTTCTTATATAGGCTCCTATTACCCCCCCCCCACCCACCCCCTGTCCCAATTTTTCACACTTGCTGTCTGGTCGCCCTAGAAGGTCAAGGCCATAACAAGGTTCAAAAAAGAGCTAGCTAAATTCATGGAGGATAAGTCCATCAATGGCTATTAGCCAGGATGGGGAGGAATGGTGTCCCTAGCCTATGTTTGCCAGAAGCTGGGAATGGGCGACAGGGGATGGATCACATGATGATTATCTGTTCTGTTCATTCCCTCTGGGGCACCTGGCACTGGCCACTGTCTGAAGACAGGATACTGGGCTAGATGGACCTTTGGTCTGACCTAGTAGGGCCATTCTTATGTTCTTAAGGGTGTGTTTGTTTATTTATTTAAATGGGAAAATAATCCCTTGTTCTTCACTTCTGTCTTGTAAGCATGTTAGGTATGTGGGTTTTTTATCATGGAAAATAATATATTTTTTTAAAATGAAGCTCTGTTAAAATTGTCATGCATCACTGGATGGGAAGGATGATATAATTTTTGCAGTGTGAACCACTGAAATCTTTGCTCTCCTTTTCTGACTTTAGTCTAAGGATCTCAGAGTTCTTTACAAACATTAATAAGACTCTCAAGCCCCTTGTGATGTAGATATTGTCTCCATTTTATAAATGGAGAAACAGAGGCACAGAGATTATAAGATCCTAAAATTATACAGTATGTCATTGACAGAGTAGGGAATAGTATAAATAATTAAATTATAAATTGTATTCAGAATTTTCAGTAGCGAACAGGGAAAAGTATATGTTTGGATTCTTGACCATAAAACAGTGTATGTTAAAAAGGCATGGATTGAGATTTTTAAGGAAGTCTAGGAGATAGGGAAACACACCAATTTAATTTTAGACTGCTGTGGAAATAACAGCTGTGATAGATGACTCTGTAAATGTACTGTGCATATGATGGTTTCTAGAATCTACATAGCAAAATCATAACTAACTGAAATCCATTCAAGATCTGAAGAACTTCTGCTCTTCTGTTTTTTTTCCCCTCCATCAGTTTAATCTCTCATTACTTCATTGACAAAATAGATAAAATGAAAATCTATGGTGTGAAGCTAGAGGTGATCCTCTTCAAGCTACTTTTGTGATCTAATTTCTCCGCCTCCCCCCCCAAAAAAACAAACAAACATAAGATGATTGTCTTCTACCCTTGCTGTTTATGAACATTCTTTTAAGAGCATGGCCAGAACCTAGGGCTACAAGACAAAATTCATCTGACAAGGAAAATATCATTCAGTAGACCATGTAGGTTATGATGTTCTGAAGATTTAAAAAAAAAAAAAAAGATTCAATTCCACTTCCTATGCACCACATACAGGAACTGCGGCCCTGTATGCATAAGCTGTTCTTATGTTCGACTACAAGAGCAGCCACCCTGGGAAGAGGGTAGAAATATAGGCAGCTTTCAAACAGCTGTTGTTTGTGTTCCAAAACTGCAGGCAAAGTATTCTTTCTCGCCCCTATTGCTCCTCCACTCTATCTAGTTTTCTGCCTTCTTGAATTAGACTGCTAACCCTCTGGTTGGGGACAGGGAGGATCTGCATTGAATTTTTCTTTGCTGTCGGCCAAAAACTATAGATTGGTTTGTTCCAGAGCTGTTCTTCCTAAAACAGGTGAAGATAGTTGCAATTGTAGCTTCAAGAGAACATTATTTGGGGGAAAATAAGCTCTTCATTTCAGGAGGCAGGTGGCTTGTGGGCAAGGAAGTTGACTCTTTGAACTACTAAAGAAATCACACATACAGTTTAAAAAAGGGGGCAGCTATTTTCTAATCAATTTGTGTTGGAATGACCTGATGGTTGCTATCATTTCTGGCTTCTGGTTCAATGGCCACAGGAGCAATGCAGCATAGGAATATGCAGGAATAAAATAGCAGCAAGGAAGCCACAACAAAAGTAAACCGTAAATAAACAAAACAAAATCAGAACAGAGGTGAAAGGAAGTGTAAAAGCTGGATAAAATGCAGCAAAATTATAGAAGGCAGAAATACAAATAAATATGATAAAACAAAGAACAAAACACAATATTTTTAAGGAGAGCCAGTTATAAAGTGAGCCATGGCATATCCTGGAGTAGACAGTGCAACACTACACTGACTCCAATCATTCGTGTAGGCAACTGTAGCAGATAGGCAACTGCTCCTCCTATTCAAGGGCCCCCACCAGAAAAGTAATCAAAAGATCCATCTTCTGTTCCCACCTGCTATTCTCATTGTCTTCATGAGACTACATGCTGAGGTGGTGAGAAGTCCCAGGCTCTATTGTCAGTATTATACCCACAACACAGCACTCAGCTGTATATCTCCTTTTCAACAGATGCAACCAATGACATAGCAAGGATCAGCAGCTGAATGAACGATAGCATTCTCAAACTCTTTCTGGGCAATATGGACGTGATGCTGGAAAACTTCCACTCAAAGGGTAGAACCAGTTAGAGCACACCATGGATCTCTCAAGACCTACGTTCCAGAATTCTTGTGCATGATTCCCTCTAATAGGCATCTGCTCAAGATGTTCTTTTATTCCTCAGGAATGGAGAAGGGCATTGTATCTTAAAGGCTATAATCTGTGAAATTGGTGCAAAGGTTCCTGTTTTCCCCATTCATCCCTCCTGGTCTCCTTTCTTTTTGAATCAGACATTGTATGAGAAACAGCCTGTGTCAGAGACACCCAGAGTTTCTTCTTTGTTTTACTTACATTGGGGTAGCCTGGAAATGGACTGAGCTGTCAACTCGTTGATATTAGCTAGGCCTGGCTTTATGACCCTGTATTCTCCTCCTCCATCCAGTGTGTGTTTTACTATCTCATGGACAGATACCACTCTGCCAGCTTGGCAGCCTCCTCATTGGACTGACATTTAGGACTTCAGAAATCACTCACTTTAATTGCAAAGAGATGCACATCCCTCATGTTCTCTGTCGTCTAGGAGTCAATTTGTTTCCAGCTATTCACTGGTTGTTTGTTGACTTAACTCCAGGCTATGTCTACACTATGGACCTGAAAGTGGCAGAGCTGTACCACTACAGCTGTGCTGCTGTAAGTTCTCCCATGTAGCCATTCTTTGCTGGCAGGAGAGAGCTTTCCTGCCAGCATAATTAAATCACCCCCAACGAGCGACATTAGCTACGTCAGCAGGCGACCCTCTCGTGCTGACATAGCACTGTCCACACCAGCATTTTTGCTGGTGAAACTTTTGTCAGTCAGGGTTTCTTTCTTCTTCCACCCCCCCTACCCCCCACCTCTGACTGACAAATGTTTTACCAACGAAAGTGGTAGAGTAGATAAAGCCTCAGACTTTCTCCATTACCTTACAGGTACAGCCACTGAAAGGACAAATTATATTTGGAGTCTGGCTACAAAGTCTGTGGTTCTAGTATCTATTAAAAGGTGTTTATAACAATAAAAACACAACTCACTCACTCAAAAAATATATTGAACCAAATACATAATAATAAACCAAATATAAGCCAATTATCTAGAGATCTAAGAGCCTCCCTTTGTGTATGAATTAACCCAGGACTAGGTCTGTATTGCTGACTAGATAGATATCTCAGTCTGGGATGCCCACTGTGTTCGTGGTTTCTAACCTCTCTGAGTGACTCTTGACCATTTCAAGGAAGCATAGCTTCTCTTCTCCAGCCAGCAATATCAGTGTGACTGACCTGCTGCTCTTGACATGGAGATATATATAAAATCTGTTCCTGTTGGCATGTTCTTTACCATAATGTATAGATAGGCTTGGAAAGATTGGATTTTTATCCATAAATGTTGATTTCACTGCCCACACACAAACGGATAACATTATTTCCATCAATAATTGAAATTTACAGATAGACAAAGTAAGAAGAATACCATTTGGGAACTTATTAGAGTTTGATTTAAAGATTTTTACTTTGTATATTTTGACATGTGCTGTTGGCAGTATGTATTTTAATGGTTATACAGCATTAATTTTTTAATCTCAACCTTTACTGTCATTAAATAATTGTCTGACACCTCCATGTTTTCATTCAACAGTGAAAATTTAAATTAATGAAAAATGTTTAAAAATAAACAATTGATACCTATTGAAACACTACTAAAAAAAATTGTGCCAAACCTCTGGATAGACCTCACAGCCTTGACATCAAAAATCAATTCCTAGTGTGACTTGGACTATCACAAGAGGAGATGAAAGCATTTACGCTTTCTAAACAGAGATCAATCTCTGATGCCAGAGTCTCGTACTCCACGGAGTCCGGATCTAGCTCTAGTTTCTGGACAGCACTGGCCTAAGACAATTTACTGAAATATTGATGCAGCATGAACTTTACTTTTCCCCTTGGGCAGAGATAAGATCTGGTAGGCTCTGCATTATTTCTTGTGACTTGAGTCACCATATATTTGAATGAACATCCTTGGTTTAGGAAGTATAGCTCTTCATACAATGTATTTACTTCTCTCCACTTTGCATATGATAGGATTGCAGACTAACTTTTGTTAACTATTTGTGCACACCTTCTTCAGGGCACGTAGCAGTGAGCATGATCTGTGGTTAGCAGAGTCCATTCTGATTATTCTAAGGAAATCTAAGAGCACCAGTGTCATGGTCACATGCTTTGGACACTTATGACCACTTCTCTGGTGGAGGTTTGAGTCTCGTGGTCATGCGTTAACATCTCTTCTAAAGGGAAGTCAATCTAAGTTCACCTCTTTTACTTTTTAATCTGTTTTACAGGTCAATGATTTTAGTGTTTCCCTGACCTCGATCTGTAGGTCTAGTAGATCCCCTCAGTGCATGGGACAGCATTTATTCCAGTTGGATCCAGTTACTAGACAGTACGGATCTTTCAGTACCTATTTCACAGATTCAGGGTACCTGATTGCCAACTCTGGGAACTTGCTACAATGGCCTATGTCTTAGACCAGTGGTGGGGAACCTGCGGCCCATTAGGGTAATCTGACTGTGGGCTGCGAGACATTTTGCTGACATTGACTGTCCGCATGCATGGCTCCCCACAGCTCCCAGTGGCCGTGGTTCGCCATTCCCGGCTAATGGCAGCTATGGGAAGTGGCGGGCTGCAGGGACATGCTGGTCAATGTCAGCAAAATGTTCTGCTGCCTGCAATCAGATTACCCTGCCGCACCGTATTCAGACTGCAGGTTGCGCACCAATGGTCTAAGACAGAGTGGTTCACAACCTGGTCCTAAATAAGAAAGAAAAAAAAAAAAAACTCAATCTTTGCTCTCCCAAGCTGTGGGTGTGAGGAAGACAGTGAATTGTTCTGTATTTCACTGATTATCTGCAATTTCTGGCTGTCATTCTCTCTCTCTCTCTCCTTTCCCTCATCTGCTTTAGTTTTTTGTTTCTTTGTGGATGCTTATGCACTGTGGCCCCTGTGGAATGAAAAGTCACTATTAAAGCTAAAGCATTGAACTGTAGCTTGGTGCTGATTGTACCAGAGCCTCTCCCTCTCCCAGACTGAGCCATGTGGACAGGAGCATGAAACACGGTAATGAAAAAATGGCACCAACTACTCCAATATGAGACTGTGGTGATGACTTCATGCTGAACTGCTGCTGGCCCGCTAAGTTGTCGTATTTTCACGGAACTCTTCTCTCTCCAATACACGTTAGTCTATTTCCCTGTGCAGCTACTATCTGAATTATTAGCAATATTATTTTGTGTACTACAAGAGCACCCAGAGAGCCCAATCCTTTTTAGATTATATTATTCTAGTGTCATTATAAACACAGAGACAGTCCTTGCCTTAAAGAGTTTGATACCTAATGACTCAAGAGATACATGATAGTGAATGGAAACAAGACAGGTGCAATGTGACTTTTGCAAATGTGAAAAGAGCACAGGAAGAGCATCATGAGATCAAAAAAAAAAAAAAAGAGAAACTACATAAGATGAACAAGAAGGAAAGTAAAGGATTGGAAAGAAACTTTGTGAATAGAAGATACAGCTCTGGAATTGAAGTTGGCAGGTAACACCCCCTCACACACATCCTCCCCATCTGTGGGACTAATGAAAAATCACTCTATTTGAGTGCAGGAAAACACTGAAGCCTTCTCTTTTCCTCACATATAAGGACAAAGAGAGAACAAAGAACAGCTGCAGACTGGACAGCTATCTGCACTAACCCCTTTTGAGTGTATTCAGGAAACTCACTGCACTTACCTATAGGAGTGGAGATCATGTATTTGCTGTGAGTCTCCTTTTGTGTACTGTAACCATATCACAAGTTGGAAATGGGCACAGACCAAAACCCCAAATACTAGCACTCCCAATTTTTGGGAGAAGGGGTGAGATTCAGATCTGGATCTGAATTCTGGTGTTCTCTAACAGTAACAGAGCCTGGCTGGTAAAGCCCTGGAAGAACAGGGAAAGCAGGCTGTTAGCTGCCCCATCTCCTGGCCATCCTCTGAAATTGTGAGGCAGAGAGATGGGTCCTGACAGAACAAACAGGGAAGATGAGGTCATCAGCATTGTTGCACCCCATTTATGACCCCACCCTCTCTGAACCGCTGCTATATTTTGACTGATCTCACAATCCAAATTCCAGCCCTGTTCCCAGCCAGTTTTCATCTCAATGGGGCTCATTCTGTCCCCTCTCCCCCATTTTTTCTGGCTTCTTGACAAGATATTTAAATGCTTTACCTGAAAGAAGTCTCTTAATGTCACTCCCTGCACTTGTTGAGCTCCACTGACTCAGAATAAATTAGACTCTGTGCTGTCTGGGCCGTTACTGAATAATCGATAAGGAAGGTGTTAGAGTTAAAGGATTTGTGCCTGTAGAATGACATTTTCCCCTTGTGCTTAGGAGACAGACATTTGTCTGTGTTAAGAGACTTTCCTGCACTCAGGTGACAAAGTGCTTATTCGGTACCCAGTTCTTGATGAGCCCAGTGTCCTGACTGTCTTTTTATGGTCATTTTAATGATCTTTTCCTTTTTTTTTCTTTTTATGTTAATAGCCTTAGTTAGATAGAGCTACCTATGTCTACACTGGCAACTGAATGACAAAACTTTTGTTTTTCAGAGGTGTTAAAAAAGCACGCACGCGCACACACACACACACACGCACACACTGAAAGACAAAAGTTTTGCCAACGACAAGCGCCGGTGTGAACAGCCCTTTGTCAGCAGGAATGCTCTCCTGCCAACAATGCCACTCATTGGGGGTGGAAGGTTTTTGTCAGCAGGAGAGCCAACAAACAGCGGCTACACTGTGTACCTTTTAGTGACACAGCTGTCACTAAAAGCTGCATAGTGTAGACATAGCCTAATTACATAGTGCATTTGAGGTGTGACAGTGTGTCAGAGGTGCATGAAATGCTCCTTCCTGAAGCCCTAATACCATGTGGTCTGTTTGGGGGACCGTGTGCTGACCGTGTGGGTGCTGAGCTTAGCGGCCTGCTAGGCAAGGCTGAGAGCTGACAGCTTCTTAACTAGGCTTTGATCTTTAAGCCTGTTAGCACCCATCAACCATTAACCAGAGGGTGGGGTTACTCAGGGAGACCAGGGCTTTAAAAAGCCCACTCCTAAGTGACCAGAGGAGCTAGCAAACAGGAGCGGCCAACAGGGAGCAGGGGGGTTACATAAACTTAATATTCCTTAAAATTAAGCCAAAAAACACCCTCTTATAAAAACAAAACAACAACAAAAGAATGAGCTGCAGGAGTAAAAAGAGAATGCAGGAAGAAGTCCAGCAACAGAGTGGGGGCTACCCAGTTTATTGCACCCAATGCAGTGTGACGTTGCAGTCTATGATTTTATAAATATATGCTAATGAGTGAATATAATGTAACTGGAATATGCTTCATGGAAAAGGTCTCTTGTAAGGTATCATTACAAAGCTTACAATCTACTGAGTGTGGTCATCCTATTTGTATAAATGTATGACTCTTGTATCTGAAACTAGAAATATGAAATATAACACTGAGGGCCTATTGTAATTATGCAAAGTGTGGGCCATTTATGGTGGTTTGGAATCTTGATGGCTCCCATCAACCAGGAAAGTTAACTGTGGATGGCTCTGTTTACAGGCAAGCCTTCCTGTGAATCAGGCTGGGAGGAATGAAGGCTTGGGGTCTTACAGTGACATGTGATCTTGTCACCTGAACTGGAATCCATCTTTAACATAAGAACGGCCGTACTGGGTCAGACCAAAGGTCCATCTAGCCCAGTATCCTGTCTACTGACAGTGGCCAATGCCAGGTGCCCCAGAGGGAGTGGACCTGACAGGCAATGATCAAGTGATCACTCTCCTGCAATCCATCTCCATCCTCTGACAAACAGAGGCTAATCCTGGCTAATAGCCATTTTAAACACTGTTATAGTCCTAGCCTTCACAACCTCCTCAGGTAAGGAGTTCCACAAGTTGACACTGCGCTGTGTGAAGAACTTCCTTGTATTTGTTTTAAACCTGCTGCCTATTAATTTCATTTGGTGACCCCTAGTTCTTGTATTATGGGAATAAGTAAATAACTTTTCCTTATCCACTTTCTCCACATCACTCATGATTTTATATACCTCTATCATATCCCCCCTTAGTCTCCTCTTTTCCAAGCTGAAGAGTCCTAGCCTCTTTAATCTCCCCTCATATGGGACCCGTTCCAAACCCTTAATCATTTTAGTTGCCCTTTTCTGAATCTTTTCTAGTGCCAATATATCTTTTTTGAGATGAGGAGACCACATCTATACGCAGTATTTAAGATGTGGGCGTACCATCGATTTATATAAGGGCAATAATATATTCTCAGTCTTATTCTCTGTCCTCTTTTTAATGATCCCTAACATCCTGTTTGCTTTTTTGACCGCCTCTGCACACTGCATGGACATCTTCAGAGAACTATTCACGATGACTCCAAGATCTTTTTCCTGACTTGTTGTAGCTAAATTAGCCCCCATCATATTGTATGTATAGTTGGGGTTATTTTTTCCAATGTGCATTACTTTACATTTATCCACATTAAATTTCATTTGCCATTTTGTTGCCCAATCACTTAGTTTTGTGAGATCTTTTTGAAGTTCGTCACAGTCTGCTTTGGTCTTAACTATCTTGAGCAGTTTAGTATCATCTGCAAACTTTGCCATCTCACTGTTTACCCCTTTCTCCAGATCATTTATGAATGAGTTAAATAGGATTGGTCTGAGGACTGACCCTTGGGGAACACCACTAGTTACCCCTCTCCATTCTGAGAATTTACCATTAATTCCTACCCTTTGTTCCCTGTCTTTTAACCAGTTCTCAATCTATGAAAGGACCTTTCCTTTTATCCCATGGCAGCTTAATTTACATAAGAGCCTTTGGTGAGGGACCTTGTCAAATGCTTTCTGGAAATCTAAGTACACTATGTCCACTGGATCCCCCTTGTCCACATGTTTGTTGACCCCTTCAAAGAACTCTAATAGATTAGTAAGACACTATTTCCCTTTACAGAAACCATGTTGACTATTGCTCAACAGTTTGTTTTTCTATGTGTCTGATAATTTTATTCTTAACTATTGTTTTGACTAATTTGCCCGGTACCGACGTTAGACTTACCGGTCTGTAATTGCTGGGATCACCTCTAGAGCCCTTTTTAAATATTGGTGTTACATTAGCTAACTTCCAGTCACTGGGTACAGAAGCCGATTTAAAGGACAGGTTACAAACCTTAGTTAATAGTTCCACAACTTCACATTTGAGTTCTTTCAGAACTCTTGGGTGAATGCCATCTGGTCCCAGTGACTTGTTAATGTTAAGTTTATCAATTAATTCCAAAACCTCCTCTAGTGACACTTCAATCTGCAACAATTCCTCAGATTTGTCACCTACAAAAGTCGGATCAGGTTTGGGAATCTCCCTAACATCCTCAGCCGTGAAGACTGAAGCAAAGAATTCATTTAGTTTCTCCGCAATGACTTTATCGTCTTTAAGCACTCCTTTTGTATCTCAATCATCAAGGGGCCCCACTAGTTGTATAGCAGGCTTCCTGCTTCTGATGTACTTAAAAAACACTTTAACCTGGTGCTTTTCCAGTGAGGAGGGGTGGGAACCCAGAGGGACAAAGGATTCCCGCCTTATGCAAAAGATATATAAGTGGGTGAAACAGAACAAAGGGGGAGCCATCATGAGGAATCCCCTAGCTACCACCTTAGCTGGAACAAGGGCTGTACCAGGGGAAAGGATTGTGCCCAGACTAGAAAGGTATCCAGTCTGTGAAAAGAAACTTATTAAAACATTTCTAAGAGTAAGATTTTTTTTACCTGTATTCAGTTGTATTACTGTATTAGGTTTAGATTTGCGTGTTTTGTTTTATTTTATTTTACTTGGTAATTCACTTTGTTCTGTCTACTTGGAACCACTTAAATCCTACTTTCTGTATTTAATAAAATTACTTTTAAATTATTAATTAACTCAGAGTATGTGTTAATACCTGGGGAGGCAAACAGCTGTGCATTTCTCTCTCTGTGTTATAGAGGGCGAACAATTTCTGAGCTTACCCTGTATAAGCTTTATACAGGGTAAAATGGATTTATTTGGCTTTAGACGCCACTGGGAGATGGGCATCTGAGTGTTAAAGACAGGAAGACTTCTGTAAGCTGCTTTCAGCTAGGTCTGCAGCTTTGGGGTGAGTAATTCAGACCTTGGGTCTGTGTTGGAACAGACGAGCATGTCTGGCTCAGCAAGACAGGGTGCTGGGGTCCCGAGATGCCAGGAAAAGCAGGGGCAGAAGTAGTCTTGACACATCAGGTGGCAGCTCCCAAGAGGGGTTCTGTGATCCAACCCATCATATGTAGCATGTATGATTATCAGCCCTATGGGCAGGTGGCATATGTGTGCATTCGGTGCAAGGAGCTCCTGGCCCTCACAGATCATGTACAGGCTTTGGAGACCCAGGGTAGCTGAGCTGGAGGAGCTAAGGGAGACAGAGAGGTACATAGATGAGACTTTCCAGGACATAGTAGAACAGTCCTGCCCCCAGTCTGACAGCCTCTGTGCTATTGAGGAGGATGAAAGTCTCAGGGAAAGAGAACATCCAACTGAAGCAGAGGGAAACAATCCCATAGTTGGGACCCTGCTTCCAGATGATGTTGTGGTATCCTCTCACACTGAGGATACCTCTTCGGGGCAGGGAACTCCAGTTATTAGGAACCAGAATGTGTAAATTGTACAGAGATCCCCAAATCATCATGGACTGATGCTGCTCCTTTGCTAGGGTACTTGTGTCAGCATGAATGGCATTTTTAGCTTGTGCTGTTTCTCTGGTGCTGCCACTCAAAATAATTTTCAACATTTTACCTCTGCCTTTAAGCAACATCCTGAGACTAGTAGATGCCAAAGCCAACACAATTACTCTACCTGGGGAAAAAAGTTTGATACTCCATCAGATCCTCATTCATATTTGAACCTCAGGGATATTTCATAATCCAGGCTTGGGCTTGACCATAAAATTGACCATATGGACATGACATGCTCCTGGTATGAGGTGTGTCTCTTTTACACCACTATTACTGGTGGGTGCATAGGTGTCTGCATTCTTACCAGGAAAAGAACATTCTAAAGTACCAAGTCCTTCTGGGGACTTAAGAGTTTCCCTTTTTCTGTGTGTTACTGTTGAGTTGGATCTGTATGGCTGACTAGAGAGCTGAGGCCATCATGTTAATGATTTACAGTTTAACCTCTTTGAATGACTTTTAACCACTACAGGGAAGCATGGCTACTTTTCTCCAGCCAGCAAAATCAGTATGACTGCCTGCTGCTTTTAAGACAGCTGCTTCCAGGGCAGAGGTCTGCTATTGGTGGCACATTCTTCTGCACAACAAACAGACCGTAGAACCTAGAACTACAGAATCAAATGTTGGCAAGACTTGGGCTCTGAGGTTGGAATAAAACAGACATCTGTGAGAAAAGTGGGGCAATGTCTGGTGCCACAGTCAGACACAACTCAGTGTCCTGATCTTGACAAAGACATTTTCCTGAATTTTTGCTAGAGGAAATTTTCTTCTCTGGACATGGGTTATATCTGCTAGGCCCTGCAAAATTTGTCATCATAGTAAAGTCACCGTATATTTGGATGGTGTTGCACGATTTGCTATTCACAGAAAAAAACATAAATTAAAGGAACCAAAAAGGGGAAAAAACTCTCCTCAGTGCAAGGGGCAGAATTTATTCTGGTTGGATCCATTCACTAAATACTATGTATCTTGCACTATCCATTGCCCAGAGTCCTTCAACCTGATTCATAATTATGTGAATTTGCTGCAAGTGCTGATGTGTTAGACTCTGCCTGCCTCTTTGCTTTCTGGGCTGGGCAATTATAAAATAACTGGCACAGCCAGCATTTCTTCTCTCTGTTTGACCTTTGGAGACCTGGTGATGATCTGGGCTGTGGCTTCCCTGACATTTTATTGTACCCATGCCTGGGTCTGCCTTGATTGCATTAAACTTCCTAGCTCCCTTCCAGTACCTCAGACTCTCATTGACACATCACTACTTGCCAGTTTGGCATACCTTTGGTTGGATTCATGTGTTAGGCTGTACCCTCTTGGGTAGCTCTAAATGTTGTACCTTCCTCACTTTTCCCAAGATCTCAGGGTGCATGTGCTACATCAATTTCCTCGACCATTCACCATTTGTTGCCCTAGTTCACCAGTCCCTTTTTGGGATAGCCTTTGAAAGGATAAATGACATCTCAATTCTGGCTGAAAAGTCTGTGGTTGTAGTATATTAACACTCAGAAACCCCTGGTACCAGATTTGCATGTTACTTTGAAGTACGCTCATTTATTAGGGTTACTCTTCGGGGGGGTGGGCATGTTCTGTAATTCTATCAATGTACTGCTTGTGACACTTGTGTTTTCATACAGCGCTCTACTTCTCCCTTCTGCAGGTTCCCTCCCAATGGAGCTATCCTGAAGGGCCTAGGTTCCCCGGGGCTGGGTTGCTCCAGCCCCAGAATCAGAATAACAAACACGTTAACAGAGTGCATCTGAGCGGACCGGGTCAATCAGCACTCCCAAACTGACCCCTTATATGTCCCTGGACTCAGCAGGCCGGGTCAAGCAACACTTCCAAGCTGCCACCCTCATATGCCACAGGCACCACACTGGAATAGAGTATGATGGGTCGAGCAGCACTTCCAAACTGCCACCATCCCGTGGCCCAGGTTCAGCATGTCCCTATCCCCACTTTCACATTACAATTGTTCTGGTAGTAACCTTACTTGACGAGCAAATCCCTCAGGATTTTTGGGCGCTACAGGGATCTTTAGCTTAGGTAAGAGGAGCATTGCTGCAGAGCAAATGAGGAAGCTAAAAACATATGAGAGAGAGAGAGAAGCAACTAGCTTAAACATAAAAGTTAGTTATTGCCAGGTAATAACCATACAAGGAGAGCCAAACAAATACTAAATCTACAATATTAAATCTAGCTTAAATTTGATTACAAAAGTCAGGTTTAGAAAACTATACCTGATCACACCAGTCAGGGTTAGAAAGCTATACCTAGAGTAGAAAAAAAAAAACAGAGAGAGAGAGTTGGGTTCTCACCACTCCTTGAAGCTTGAACTGGTCGGGGTTCCCAGCTGATGGTGGTGGTAGCTGAGGGTCTGGAGTGCTGGAGACAGGCAGAGCCCCCAGCACAATCAGTCAGGAGAAGATGAAGTCCCAATAGAACTGATGCAGATTTTGGATTCAGGCATCAGAACACTTACTTGAGCGTGGGTAGGGGTGGTTTTTTTTGTTTTTTTTTTTTGTTTGTTTGTTTTTTTTTTTTGTTTTTTTTTGGTAGGGAAACAACAATGGTTCAAGGGAGAACACTAGATTTGTTTATGGGTAAACTGATGGCTCAAGGGAGTATACCTAAGTTGTTTTGTTCAGGCTAGGCAATAGGAACTGATCATTCCTGGCTGTGAGCGGTGTTCCTTCGAGGAAGCTCACAATGCATTGAGGCAGCTTCAGTATTTTGGATACCAATAAAGGATTTATTATTAGAATTCATCTGATAACTCCTGAGCTGGGGGTGTGCAGGCGTGGTTTCATTAACATCTGGAGCAGAGGTCCCCCATGATGCAGTGCTTCCCTGCTTTTCTGGTCCCAGAGTTCAGTGCGGTTCTTTCCTTGGAATCTCTGTTCTCCATTCTGTATGCTAATAGAGATTCCTCCCTATCCCATCTCTGACACAAATGAGGCTAGGGGAGTTGCCTTAATCCTATCACCCTTGGCCAGAGGGGTTTAGATGTGTCTCCCACTGCCTTTTCATTGCTTTTTTGGAAGACTTTCTTCTGATTGGTTTTGGCTCAAGTGGAGGCTGGGGTGGGGGGTGTCCTTCGTGAGTCAGACAGTCTGGATACTGCACCCAAGAACACAGAGCTGACAGGTAACACCCCTACTATAGGGAAAAACACAACTCACCATCAGACAAATTTTATTCAACCAAATCCACCCTGGTAAGTCAGGTAAGAGCCAGTTTTGTGGTAAAATGTGGAGTCTTCAGAAGACTAAAGTGTTGTCAGCCACAGAGGGAGACTAGAAAGGACAGAGGTGACCCAATGTTGAGGTCCCTGCAATGGCAGAAAATTGATTATGTGAGATGTGGTTCTAGCAGACAATCCCTGCTTGATGCTGCAGAGGAAAGTGAAAACTTCCAAAGTCTCAGCCAATTTGACCTGGAGGAAAATTACTTCTCTGATCCCAAATCTGGTGATCAGTTTAACCCTGGGCATGAGAGCAACAGTGGTACAGCTAAGCATATAAGGCCATAGCATTTGCTGAACTGCATCAGACCATCGTCCCATTTAGCCTGGTGCCCAGCTTCCAACTGAGGTCAATATATGATGCTTCAGATGAAGATAAACAAACAAACACTTCATTCATCTGGCCAGTACTGAACTAGGGAAGAAAAAGTTCCTTCCTGGCCCTGAAGCAGGCAACCAACTGAAGTCTCAAGACATGAGATTTGATTGTTCTTATCTCAGCTATACAGAGACAAGTGTTACCAATGTAAGAGCAAAGCTGAGGTTGAATTTCTTTCTATGGAATGGAAGCAAAGGATTATGCCACCCTTACTCACCTTGAGCAGTACCTCATCCAACAAGTATTGCCATAATATCAATAGTGGTTTCTGCTGACTATGACACTAACCACCTGTGTGAGGATGACATATATTGGCCTTCATAGGACACAGGAAATGTTCCCAAACACATACCAAACTACTGTCCATCCCCAAATGAACAAAGGGCCAGATTGTGGAGAAATCATTCACCATGGTGAGCTCTATCTCACAAGCAGCCCCACTGGAGACAATGGTTCTATTTGGGTGAGTAACTGCTCAGCAGTGGAATTCAGGGTTCACAACCTGGCCCTAAATAAGAAAAAAAAACCTCAATCTCTGCCTCACCCTCACATCTTGCAAAGAAGCAAACTCTGAACTGCTCTATGGGGACTCCTGGGCTTCCCTGATGGTCTGCAATGCTCTCTCTCTCTCGCTCTCTGGATGCTTTATGCACTTATGGGGCCTGTGGAAAGAACTGTCATTATTAGAGTTAAAATATTCAACCATAGCTAGGTGCTGATTGTGCCAGAGCCTTTGTCTTTCCCAGCCTGAGCCCCCTGGACAGAGGCTTGAAACACAGTAATGGAAAAATGCACCATCCCCAATGTAATTAGCCAGTGATACCTTCTATCTGAACTGTAGCTAGCAGTTAAGTTGATGTATTTTCACAGAGATCTCTTTGCAATACGCTAATCATGTCTGTTCTCTCATCCAGCCACCATACCAATTATTAGGAATATTATTTCTATTACAAGAGCACCTATAGATCACAACCCCATTTGGCATCCCATTGTGCTAGGCACATAACAAACAGATAAAAAGACTATCCCTTGAACAGTTTAGAATGTAAAGACTCAAGGCATGCATGACGAAGAGGAAGCAGAGGCAAAGTGACTTTTGTTAATGTGAAAAGGGTAAAAAATGATCAGAGAAGGAGAAATGAGCAAGAAGGGGGGAAAAAGCAGATTGGAAAGCAACTTTGAGAGAAGGTACACAGATCTTGGTCACACTACAACCCTGAATCCATTCACATTTTAATTTTTTCAGTGTTTGAAATCTGGATTTGAATTTGTGGCATTAATGACATATCACTCAGGAAAATGTTGAAGTCTTCTCTTTCCCTCATGCACAACCACAGGGAGAGAGCCCACACAGCTAAACAGTGGAGAGTCATCTATGCTATTCCCTTCTTAGTATATTCAAGAAACTCATTGGACTTACCTAGGGCATGGAGATCACATGTTAGCTGTGAGTCTTCTTTCCTGCTGTACCATTACCATCACACTATCTACTGGAGATGGGCACATCCCACGGCCCCCATGATCTTTGGGAGAAGGGTGGGATCCAGATCTGGATCTGAATGCTTTGGTTTGGGCCCCTCTCTCTGGTCCCTTCCCCACCTCCCCCCAACACTGTGTTGTGTGAGGAGCCAATTCTGCTTCAAACGGTAAATTGATGTCATCAACATTGTGAAACCTAGGGATGACTCTACCAGTGAACTGCGGCTGACCAGTCAGGTTGCTGTATTTTAACTGACCACACAATCCTAGTACCACCAGGCCTGTTCCCTTCACTCAACCAGCCTCATATTAGCAGGGATTCTTCTACTCTTTTTGTTCCAGTTCTTCTGGTTTCTTTACAGATTATTTACATATAGTACCTGGAATAACAGTCTTTTACTTTCAGTCCTTCCACCCTTCTCTGTTGGTTTAGAATAGGGGAGACTCTGTGTATCTGTGGCTATTTAATCAATATCCAGCCAAAAACTATGTTGAACTGGCACCGAATTTAATGGGGTAAAGACATCAGAAGAAAATTGTAATTTCCAAGCATGCTAATCCTAGGGAAAACAGATTTAAGATTAAAAGTAAAAGAAATCCATAGCATGTTTGGGGTGGAATGCAACCTTAATTTAGGATTGTAATGGCCACAAAAAGGAAAATAATGTAGAACAAACTTCATCTGTTTTCATAGTCTCTAGTTCCAGATTCAGTTAAGATGCTTTTTAAATGTGTTAGTTTTTATTATATGTTTATTGGAGGAATGTGGTATGGGTATGTTAGCAGAAAGTGTCTATACACAAAACATTTATTTTAATGGCAAATAACACTTTGTTACAGTTTAAGGAGTTGAGATCAGTTTTTAAAATGAGACGTGAATGATGGTGGAAGAAAATGGAAATGATCAAAGGCCAATATTATTCTATTTGCAATAATCCAAGATATGAGCAAGTATTGTGCTGGGTGTCAAATTGTAGAACCCTGTTATGCCATAAAGGATTAACCTTCAGCAGGAATTTTAAATTTGCCACACACCTTGTGGATCTCTTCATTAGGGCGCTTCCATATACAGGGACCAGCGTACATAACGAGGCAGAGAATACAGCCAGGCTAAATTACAGCAGTAAATTAGCACAGGAAAGATGTTTACAGATTCAGTGCTTACTTTACAAGTTATTTCTTATTAGTTAAAGACATTATCCTAAAATTTACCTTGGTTATCACTGCAATAGTACAGTACACCTTTGGGGTGGTGCTAATGTGCTAACTCACCCAGGTAGCCGCACTTGTTGGGTGTCATTAATTCCAATTTAGGCAGACAAATGGCCGAATGAACTTTCTGGAAAAAAGAGAGAGTTAGAGCTGGCTGAGAAAAGCCTTTTTAGGATTCATAAGTTAAGTCCTTTCTCGGCCCTTTGGTACTTCCTTTAAAGAAAGAGAAACAGAGAGAAGGTGGGTTAGGCAATATCTTTTATTGGACCAACTGGTGAAAGAGAGAATCTTTTGATCTACATAGAGCTCTTCTTGAGGTCTTTGTCATATTCTGGGATCAGCTCAGCTACAACACCACATTTAAAAATAAAGGCATTCACCAGAAAGTAGTTGGGAGTTTGACAATTAGTCTATTCCAAAGTTTCTCAGCACGGGGGGTATACCTTGCAGGCAATAGTGATGATACTCAACCTATATGGGCTGGGGTCCACACTTTCTCTGTTCTCTCCCAGGGCGCTGTTGCTTCTGCCCTCAGCCCTGTGTTCTCTCCCTTTCCCCTCCTCTTTTTGGCCTTACATGGTGCTGTTCCTTGCACAATCTGGGAACACTCAAAGAGCAAGAGGGCGTAGTACTAGCAGTAGGAGACAGAGGAAGATGAGATATGGAGGCATGGTGAGAGAGTCTCTTGATCAAAGGTGAGAAAATGGAACAACCAAACAACTACAGCTGGCTGTGATTTTTCTGGCAGGGAAGGGGAGACAGCAGAACAGATAATGGGAAAGAGCAGGAAGGACAGCATTAGTGACAGAAGGGGGAAGTGAGAGTACTGAAGTGAGAGACAGAGAAGGGGAGGAGAAAACTCGGGGAGAGAGGAAGAGAACTGATACAGAGAGAGAAAAAAGGGGAGAGAATGAGGAGAGAGTCAGAAGATGAGAGGAAACCAGAAAACGCATACAAGAGTGGGGAACAACCCAAGATGAGAAGAGCCAAAAAGAAACTGGAGAATCAAAAATTAGTTGATATGTGAGGCATTGACACAGTTACCATATGAGGAGACATGGAGGAGGCCCAGGCATTGGTATGTTATAAAAAGAGGGAGGAAAAAGTTTTGTTTTTTTCCCCTTTTGAGTGTGTGGTATGTATGAAGCAGTAACATGGGAATTCAGGAGTGACCAGTACTCTGTGTATAAGAGCAAGTTGAATTAAGCTCCCTTTTTTCAAAATTCTTGGATCTTATAATTGCCCAGATTAATCAAGGAGAGACATGCAGAACCCTGCACACCAGCCCACAGAAACCTTTAAGGAGGAGTTCAATCGAATTTTGGTGCAGAATAAAATAGGGTGAGAGGGTGGAGAGCATTTGTTTGAAATATATGGAAATAGTTTTGCAACTTTGATGCCATTTTTCAACAGTAATATTGATTCCCAGTCACATACTTGGAGGCGTTGGCAAATGTAAAACTGGCTAGCTCTTCAATATGAACCATTTATAACCATTCATCTGACAATTTTCTAATGAGGATTGAATAGCAAAACCAGTTTCCTGCCCAGGGCATTGCACATTTGGTATGTGGATGGACAGGGAGGGAGGGAAAGAAAGAGGAAAATGTAGTGGAATAGAATGTTGAAAACAATTGCATGGATTACAATGAATTTGTTGAGAAACTCTAGAACACTCATTTTGCAAGATTCACAAGGGAAATTTCATAAATTATACACACTTCTGCAGTGATCTTTTCAAGATAACCTAAGCACAGTTAATCTGTTTACTTGGCCTAATATTAATTTATGTCAACTGACTATAGCACACTTTATACTAAAGGATCCAGAAAACACATTAATTAAAATAAAATTAATAAACCTATTCAATCCATACAAAATATTCACTTCATAGCCATTTTGGGAACACAATGCTGCATCTCCTTAATTGTTCACTCCAACAGTGGACTGGGCATCATAAATGGCTTATCCAATTGAAACATATGACAGCAGGGAAGTTATAGGTAGAAAGAATGTATCTATGCTAGTGGAATTCAGACAGAACATTTATTAAGATATAACACCATAAATTTTAGCAGCAAATCTATATTATGTTTAAAGAGACTTTTGACAGTCACATTTATCTGAATGCCCAAATAGGTGAGCTAGTCTACAGCTAGGATAACCAACCATAAATACTTTGGATGGGGTGTTTGTAGGTATCAAGAAGGGAAGGTTTGTTCTGCATAATTCTATAGCCTGAAATTGCAGATAGTTTTATCTCTATCCCACAAAAAGGTATTCACAGTTTTGCCAAGTTCTGGGTTCTACATGATAGGACTACAGGATAAGAACTTTAATTAAAACTCATGTAATCTTTGATCCACTATCTGCCATTTTCCTTGTGTGTGAGATACCTGGATCCACTAATTGGGGTGGTATTGACATTGTGGAGCTATTTGCCATTGGCAACAGAACTTGATATAAAACATAGCAGTGATCTTTTTTTATTGTCTGTCTCCAGCTTTCATCAGGGTGTGTATATGCTGCCTCTGTGAGTGCTTTGAGTGTACAGTAAGGATTACACAGCCCTCCAAAAAGAGACTGAATCAATCAGAACAGATATAGTAAATCCATTTACAAAGCACAAAAGGGAGAACGTTTATTTGTAGGGAGGGACAAGGTAAAGGGGAATTATTAATAAAGCAAACAAAACATCAGTCAAATGTCAGCAGTAAGATGTTTACCTTACTCCCAGAACCCCAGTCATCCTTTGCTTTCCTATTGTCCCTGAGACGTCTTAATGGAACCCTAATGGTTTTTGAGGTAGGTGAGTGCACAGGTAACAGTTTTGGGATCATTACATTTCTTCAGATCTAATGCTGATGGACTGGGCTGGCTTGCTGAACAGTCAATGCAAAAGTATGAATTTTTTAAAAATGGTAGAAATCCATACAATAGGGCAATAACAAGCAGAATGCTTGTTAAACATATTAATATGTGGCAGAACTTAGGGCATTTACAATTAATTAGGATCAAAGATATCTTGGTATATCCTCAGGTAAACAGAATTGTAGGTGGGTATTTTCCTTCATAGATTGGAATGCTGGATCAATTCACAAGGTCAAAGACAATTCATACTGGGTGTCATCAGGCTGACCCTTTCCTTTATTTTTCTTTTCATAAGACAAAAGTAAGGGATGGAGGGAGGCTTCATATTCACTCTTATCCTCTCTCTTTTCTGTTCAGGTCTCTGTTCTGTGTCTGTTTTATTCCATTTCTACCTCCTATTTACCCAGTCCTCTGCTAAGAAGGATGCAGTGCTCTTGATGTTAGTAAAACATATAAGAGCTACATCATTAGTGAGTCATTTGTATGTGATGGGGTCTACAGACCCCATGTTTACCAGGGAAAGATATAGAGTAATGCTGGACTAGGAAGGCTCCAGCCGTCAGCAGGTGCAGGGCATGCTTTAGGGGGAGGAATAGTTCAAAAGGACATTGATAACCCAGGGAAAGGGGTGAAGGTGTTATAGGCTGCACCAGGAAGCAAGGGTGGTGTTTGGAGCCGAGATAGGTATGGCTACAGCTTTGTTAAGGCTGTTCTAGCAGTAGGGATCTGTGTCTCCCTCTCCATCACACCACCCCACTTGGGGAGTTGAAAGCTCTAAAAGAGGCTGCCTTGAACAGGACATTAACAGACCAAGTGGCTGCAGCCCAAACAGAAGAGCTCCACTCTGCTAGGATATGCCGCCAGGGGAAAGTGTAACCTGGACCAATAACTGGTCTGGATGCTTTGACAAACTCCTAGGGCCCTGGGTTGGGACTCAGTGTAGTGGATGGGCCTGGCTCCCCTTACCTTGTCCCCTGGCTCCTCTGTAGAAATGGAACCCTAAGGGAAGTGATAAGGAAACTCAGGAAGGATTGAGGCCTGCTGCATACAACTTGCTTGGGGCCCACTCTGGGACCACTAGGCTGGAAGAAATGGTAAGGCCACTGCCTGACCGTTAGGCCAGCTGGTCATTGGATTGTCATGCTACACTGTAAAAATGCAACACTTCTGTTGTTGTGATGTATACATGTATTTCCTTCCTATTCTAATGTAAATCCTCACTCAGATAAGAGGAAAAATATGTAGATTTTAATTTTTTCAGGAGGTACAAGTCAGCAGACAGAGCAAAGAAAATAGCTTGTGCATGTAGGTTCAATTTAAAAATAACTTTTAATTAAAAATAAGTTCCTACAAACATTCAATGACAGTATTTCAAAGTTTGTTGTATGAAGTATAATAGATCCTTTTTTACCATCGCATACTTTGGTCAGTACCATAAAATGTTCTTTATCCATCAATCAACATGTCTTGTTGCCTCCTGTATAGAATAAAAACAAGCCAGAGGGCAACTTTGTCCCTTGGAAAGGTAACTGTATTGATCCAGGTTTTGTATTGCAGCTGCCATAAGTTAAAATAAAATGTGGATTGTCTCTATAAGCTACTATACAGTCTTCAGACATATCACATACTCTCTTCCTGTCTTTGGCTATTTCTCTCTCTCATGTTGTCCCAGGCCATTAAGTTAGATTTTCAGAACTGTGCAAATGCATTCCTGAGCCTAATTTTCTTACACAATTTCACACGCAAATTGTTTTAATTGAGCACATCTGGTTGTTTATGCGTGCAGTTATCACAATTGCACATGCAATTATTACAATTATGTTTGTAAATAAGCCACACACTTTAATATGCATGAATACATGCAATGTCTGAAATTGTACTTTAGTCATATTATAGTCTTTCCAGGAAAATGTGTGTAGATAGATTAGATCTAAATCCCAGCTATTAAAAAGTAAAACAAAAAAACCCTGCAATATACTGCACCAGTTTTGTTCTCACAGTTGTTTAAACTAAGAAACATGTTTTTCTATTTAAATTCCTGTGCAGCACATTGTGTGCTTTCAAATGGGGAAAAATGTAAATCAATAATACAGTATGTATTTAAAGTTTAAATTCATAAGAAAAGATTAAATCACAGCCCAAGAAAACATCTCTTTGCATACGTAACAGTAATATATTTTATTGATCCTCTAAAACAGCAGCTGCATTGATTGTTTTTCACAAAGGCTGGTCAAATTGATAAGTTTCTAGAATAACATGGCACAACTGAGATAAGCCCCTGTACATGTATCCACAGGAAGTCCAAGAAAGAATGTGAAGGTATGTCACTGCTTAGAGTTTCATTCAAGTTTTAAATGAACAATGCAGCTGCAGCTGGGATGGTCTGACTACAAAGAAGCATGTTAAGCCAATGATTTCCAAAAAAGGAAACATGGACAAATGTGTTTTAGTAGACAAAGGACACAGTAACCTAAAAGTTTAGGCAGCTTAAAATGAATCACTGCAATAAATATTCCAGAAATATCACTAGCAATTATACCCATCTTTTAGATTGATTGAATTAATTAATTAAATAAAGTGGGGACCAACCCGATCTGTTTAAGAATTTCAATAACTAGTTATCTAGGTACTTATATGGCTCCATCAGTGTGGTCTCTGACTGCTATACAAACATGAATTAATGTATTTTCCTAATACCCTTAGAGATAGGAAAATGTTACTATCCTACTTTACAGATGGAAAAAAATGAGATACACAGATTAAGGCCCAGACTTTTAAAGGTATTTAGGCATTGCTGTGCTCAGTGTTGCAACACCAATCTGATTTAGGACAGTCAATGAGATTTAGGATCCTAAGTGACTAAATCACTTTTGAAAATGAGATTTAAGTTCCTAATACAGCTGTAATAATAAGCATAGTAGTTTCGAAATACCTTTTAAAAACCTGGGCATAAGTGACTTGCCCAAATTCACACAGTAAGTCTGTTGCAAAGGCAGAAACTAAACCTAGATCTCCAGAGTCCCACCCGAATAGCACCTAAACTGCAGTAAAAAGTAAAGATTTGTTCTGCTAACCATGGGGAATCCATAACGTTTTTGAAACATATGTAAGATTGACCTCATTTGGGTCCCAGTTCAGACAGGTACTTTAGCACATGACTAACTTGAAGCATGTGAGTAGTTTGACTACTCACATACTTCAAGTACCTTGCTGAATTGGGACCTTAAAATGCTGGGTCCCAGAGATGCAATTAGGAAGGTATTATAGATAATGTGGGATTCTTTGAAGGATTTCTATAAAATTCCTCGGACCTTTTTCTGCATACCTAATGGTATGACTTGGAACACATCATGAATAAGCACTACAGAATCTTGGTTTCATGTAGTGCTGTATTTTTCTCTGTTAGCAAAGGAAATCCCTCACAGATTTTTTTTTTATTTTACTGAAAAGAGTAGTCGTTTTGCTGACACCAGTTCGAGAGCCCTCTTTGTTCCTGAGGCAAGAATTTGTGAACAAAGCATAACAACAGTTTGCCCAGTAGCTACTCATGAACTGTACATTTCAAAGCTTCGTCAGACTCAGGAAACCTTTGGCAAAGGCCAAAAAACTATTGTTCATTTAAAGGACGCTAAGGCACATTGGAATGAAAAACAAAACTAAGAATACAGTAGCATTAAATCTATGTTTCGCATCAGCCAAGGCACCAAACTATCTTCACGTGCACATACACATACCTCTATATTGTAGCCTGCTTAGGGTACAGAGAACATGGCCCCTTTAAAAACTTGTGCTGAGGCAGAGGAAGGGCTGGTTGTGTGAGAGGCGTGGAGAGAGGGAGAGCAAAAGGATGTGTATGTCTGTAGCTCCAGACAAGTGGGCCTACCACAAGCAGGCCCTCACGTAGTGAAGCAGCCGAGAACCAGCCCAACGCCTGGAGGGACCAAATAGCCAACTGGAGACACACCAGGCCTGGAGCAGCTCTGTGCCAGGGAGGAATCACCTGAGAAGGACAAACCAGAGCTGGACCCAGTATCACTGTCACCAAGAGCTGAATGGGGCTGTGAGTACTGGGGCTTATGACTCTGCATTGGGAATATGGAGGGAGGCTGTAAGTAGTTAGGTGAGAAGATATTTGCTCTTTGTGGGTTTGCAGAGAGCGGCAGAAGATGGCAGGAGGGGTTTGTTGGGGAAAATTTACTGGGGCTGAAGATGACCAGGAGCACCCAAGACTCACTGCCAGACTGGAACTTTGCCCAGGATTCCTGAACTCTGAGTTTAGATGTGTTGCTTAGTATCTGCCCTTTCATATTGTGGTACCACTGGGACCAGGGGTCCTCATGTTGGATGTAACCCTGTTTTACTGCTCACCCTACCTACCCTGGTTTTCTCCATTTGTCCTTCTTTAAATAAATATTTCCTTTTCCTATATTCATTGTACCATTGTGGTGTGTGCATACTTCGTGGGGGTTGGAACAGATGCTTTTGGGGTGAAAGGGAGTTTCCCTGCTGCGTTCCTGCATATGCCTTTTCATGGCCAGAGCCACCTGCAGAGTGGACTCCATCCTAGCATGAGGGCATTATAGTTATACTATGCACACTTGATAAAGCATTAATTCAATGTAAATGTTTAGGTGTGTGCTTTTTAAGTTGCACATATGTAGTTGCAGTTTTAGTGATAAAACCCCCATGAATTAAAATGTGAGCAGAATCAAACCCCAGCAGAGATATGAGTTTACCCTAATTCATCTCTATGGGATGTTAATTCTGAACCATAAGGATGCCTGTTTAATTAGGACCACTAGTAACTATTTCACTACTAAGCTTATTTGGCAAAAGATCCATAAAATGTGGCTGTTTAATTTTAAAGCTTGCTGGTTTATTCCACTGAAAGAGTTTTAATGATGCATATACTTAATTGTTTTATTACTTAATTTTTTAAAAAAAAATGCATCACTATTCATTAGTAGTAGAATGACAGTAGCTTCTAGTATCAGGGGGTAGCCGTGTTAGTCTGTATCCACAAAAACAACAAGGAGTCCGGTGGCACCTTAAAGACTAACAGATTTATTTGTGCATAAGCTTTTGTGGGTAAAAAGCCTCACTTCTTCAGATGCTTCTAGTGGTCTCAACTGAGATCTGGACCCCCACTATACTAGGCACATGGAAAAACAGTAAGAAACACATCCTATCTGAAGAGTTAATAATCTAAAGTTTGCTTAACTTGCTCTTGTTTTTATTTTTGTTTGAGATGTTTTGTTCTTTGAAAAAAAATGCACTATTGGGTCTAATTTCCTGTTTGGTCAATAGAATTAAGCATTGAGAATGCCATGGGACAATTTTTGATGCTTGCATCAGTAATATAAATGGCACTTGGTATCTGATACTGACCTAACTTCTGGGACCTGCTAGAAAAAGGAGCAAGTGAGAGAGAGCGCAACACAGAATCAGTGAGAAAAAGGAACTGAGCTGTCGCGAGAAGAAAATATGGACTGGCTGCTACCATGGCACAACTTGCCTTCCTGCAGCATACAGACTGCTCTCTTTCACTCTGCTTGCCATCAGTAGAAGGGATAAAGCAGCAACAAGTGCCAGGGAGGACAGGAGCTCCACTAATCAGTGTGCTCAGAAGACTAGTGGAACACAGATTGCGGAACTACAGAGAAGACAGCAAAAGGCATCCTGATTCTGTTGCCCTTACAGAAGACTAGCCTAAAAGCAACCAAAATTGGAGCCCAGCCGAAGAGCATAGGGCCTCATGCTGGAAATCAGCAATAGAAATCAAACTCAGCAGAAGATCCCAGATTAGCCACAGTACTGATAAATTAGATTTGCAAAATTCTACTTGATCTCTCCTTGTATTAAATACTTTTTTGACATGTCAGTAATATATATATATATATATATATATATTTCATTATCATCATCATCATAGTAAGAAGATGAGAGTAGAATTTGTACCTGGACCAGTACATTTATATGCATGATTTTTGAGGGTTGACTGTAGATATTGATAAGAATACATGTGGATGATTGGGGTTTGCTTGATACAAATGCAGCAATCCTAGCTGACATCTTACCTCACCATTCACAGCCATTTGTGAGCCAGGAAAATGTTAATCAGTTACTGAATGTAAGATAATTGTAATTATATGGCTACCTTTAACAAGCAATGCCTGCAAGCTTTTCTTTTTAACCTCTCTTTCTCTCTGTAGACCTTTCCTTCTACACTATTTTTTTTTACATACTGTAAGAATCTTTCTCCATTTGCACTTCAAAATGTCAAACTTTAATTAAAGGAACAAGCGGGTGTAATGGGAACAATCAACCATGGTTTCAGTTTTTGTGATAAGGAATACATTTTAAATTACCAACAGGAAGGTATTTAGAGTTTGTTTACAGTGTTGTATAAGCTATATAGTAAACAGTAAAAGGATGAAGAATTTACTCATCTGAGAAATGCCTCGTTCATCCTTGACACCTCTGACCCAAATGCATTTTAAGCTCACTTAATTATCACCATTATATGTGTGTCATTTGTGAGCACATATTTCAGGTAAACAGGACTTGTGTACATTTTGAAATTACACTAGGAAATATCTTGCCCGTGTGTATCACCAATTTCCGGGAAACTTATCTACAAGGCTATGCAATCTTCTGGTGCTCAGAAAAAAGGGAAACAATACCATTTCCTGAGTATAGGAATGTTCTCCTCTGCTGGCTTTTTTCCCATGTGACTAATCATCTTTCCACCTGTCTACTGGGGATGTGCTTTTCTGGATGGTACTGTGATTTGATGATGTGGTGCAATTGCAAATACCAACATATTGTATCAATAAGTCTCATGAACCTCAACACAAAATATCTTGGTTTGGTTCAGCTGATTTAAATGTGACTAGTTTGGATAAACTCAGTTTTATGAAACTGTTCATTGAGCTTTAATTTGCTAAACTGAACATATGTCCTAAAACTACTTATATTCTGGGATTATTAATGGTTAAGCACCCCACCAAGATTTCCAAACAATTGAACCACATACTTGTTACTTTATGGGAGAAAAAAAACACTATGCCCCTCTCATCAGAATTTAGAAAACCAGCAAACATGACATTCTGAAGGAATGGGCTTGCCAGCCTTCTATCTCTGTGAACTACCTTTTTATACTCATATTCTGATGAAACAGTTTGATTTTTTGCTGAAGTTTTTTATTTACAGCCTTCATTAGTTTGGCTGGCAACAAAAAGACTGTCAATAGAAGCTTTCTGAGCTTCGTAAATCTTCTCTTCTTCTTCCAGCACCTCTGTGTGTAGGAACCCAGTTTTCACAACATCCTAGGCTCTGGTCCAGCACATCAACACTTTCTCCAATACCAATCTAGACAACATGCATCTTGAACTGAGTGAATAATATTTTTTTCAGTTCAGTGGCTGAACCAAAAAATTAAATAATTCAGTTAGTTTTGAACTGCTTTTGTTCAGTTTTTGTCACAGAAATGAAAAACTGAAAACAAAAATCGGATGGGTTGAACAAAACATTTTGAATGTTGATTCAAAATGATATTTTGAAATATCAAGAAAATTTGGTTTTGAGGAGGGGTTGGCGGAAACTATTCAACCTACTCTCTATAATAGTTTTTGGTGCCCCTATTATATATATTTGGCAAATTTACTATACACGGAAAATTTTTGCCCAGGTCTACACTCATCTAACTTTTATGTGGAACAATCCACTTTCCACTTAAACTTCATTTTGATTTCCAAGACTACTGAGTAAGTGAAACTACATTAGGAATAAAAGACCTAGGGACAGATGTTCAGCTGGTAAATGATGTAGCTCCATCAGTCAGTGGTGCAACAGCTGATTTATAGCAGCTGAGGAATTGGCCCATGTAAACTGATGAGAAAAAGACAAATTCATGCCCAAGTAGAAACAATAAAGTAGCATATTCTCCAGTAGCTGATTATTTTAAATTGGCAATACGCATCTGCAGTGGGGCGGCTGCCCCACTCCATGAGAAAAGGGGCTGGAACAGGCCAGAGAGGCTGCACAGACCAGCAGCCAATCAACCAAGGCCTGTGGAGAGAAAATCAGGGCCAGGCTGGGCCTATGTAAAGGCTGCCTAGCAAAGGAAAGGCCAGTCTCTCCCTGACTAGCAAGGGAGGAGGACTGGCTCCTGTGGTAAGGAGGTAGCACCTTGGACAGAGCAGTGCTGGTCAGGCTTGGGGGAGCAGAGGAGAGCACTGGACTAGTTACCTGCCAGGCTGTGGCCCCTGCTAAAAAGGGTCGAGAAGGTGCACGGGGCCCAGGGGCAGCTCCAGGCACCAGCGCACCAAGCGCGTGCCTGGGGAGGCTAGCCGTGGGGGACAACGTGCTGGTCGCCGTGAGGGTGGCAGTCAGGCTGCCTTTGAGGGCATGCCTGCGGGAGGTCCCCCGGTCCCACGGTTTCGGTGGCAATTCGGCAGCGGGTACGCCGAAGGCGCGGGACCGGCGGACCTCCTGCAGACATGCCACCAAAGGCTGCCTGACTGCCGTGCTTGGGGCGGCAAAATGCATAAAGCCGCCAATGACTGGGCCAAAGGGGAAGTGGCCAGCGGTGGTGAGTCCTGACCCTGTTATAACATCATTTAGCAGAGAACGTATAAGCGACTCAGTCCTCTTAGAATCATAGAATATCAGGGTTGGAAGGGACCTCAAGAGGTCATCTAGTCCAACCCCCTGCTTAAAGTAGCACCAATCCCCAACTAAATCATCCCAGCCAGGGCTTTCTCAAGCCGGGCCTTAAAAACCTCTAAGGAAGGAGATTCCACCACCTCCGTAGGGAACCCATTCCAGTGCTTCATCACCCTCCTAGTGAAAAAGTTTTTCCTAATATCCAACCTAAATCTCCCCCCTGCAACTTAAGACCATTACTCCTTGTTCTGTCATCTAGTACCACTGAGAACAGTCTAGATCCATCTTCTTTGGAACCCCCTTTCAGGTAGTTGAAAGCTATCAAATCCCCCCTCATTCTTCTCTTCTGCAGACTAAACAATCCCAGTTCCCCCAGCCTCTCCTCATAAGACATGTGCTCCAGCCCCATAATCATTTTTGTTGCCCTCCGCTGGACTCTTTCCAATTTTTCCACATCCTTCTTGTAGTGTGGGGCCCAAACCTGGACACAGTACTCCAGATGAGGCCTCACCAATGTCGAATAGAGGGGAACGATCATGTCCCTCAATCTGCTGGCAATGCCCCTACTTATACAGCCCAAAATGCTGTTAGCCTTCTTAGCAACAAGGGCACACTGTTGACTCATATACAGCTTCTCTTCCACTGTAACCCCAAGGTCCTTTTCTGCAGAAATACTTCCTAGCCATTTGGTTGCTAGTCTGTAACAGTGAATAGGATTCTTCCATCCTAAGTGCAGGACTCTGCACTTGTCCTTGTTGAACCTCATCAGGTTTCTTTTGGCCCAATCCTCTAATTTGTCTAGGTCCCTCTGTATCCTATCCCTACCCTCCAGCATATCTACCACTCCTCCCAGTTTAGTGTCATCTGCAAACTTGCTGAAAGTGCAGTCCACACCATCGTCCAGATCATTAATGAAGATATTGAACAAAACCGGCCCCAGGACCGACCCTTGGGGCACTCCGCTTGAAACCATCTGCCAACTAGACATGGAGCCATTGATCACTACCCGTTGAGCCCGACAATCTAGCCAGCTTTCTATCTACCTTATAGTCCATTCATCCAGCCCATACTTCTTTAACTTGCTGGCAAGAATACTGTGGGAGACCATATCAAAAGCTTTGCTAAAGTCAAGGCATAACACATCCACTGCTTTCCCCTCATCCACAGACCCAATTATCTCCTCATAGAAGGCAATTAGGTTAGTCAGGCATGACTTGCCCTTGGTGAATCCATGCTGACTGTTCCTGATCACTTTCCTCTCCTCTAAGTGCTTTTGTCACAACCCTTCAAATCTTGAACTGGGTTCTCAGGGTTCCCAGTTGACTGTGGCCTCCATGCTCCCATGCAGCATCTTGCTACTATCCAACCAAGCTGGAGTGACCATGAAACCTGAAGTTACATCAGGGAGGGTTTCCCTGGGCGTGATTGGAGAAACACAGGGAACTCTGATTGGTCAGGGCTTCCTGTCTATTTAAACCCAAAGAGGAAGTTTTCTGCACAACTGGGCTCTTTAGGATGCTATATTGGACCCTGTCTTTTTGCCTGAACCTGAGCCATGCATCCCTGCTTTGATCTGTATTCCTGATTCATTCCCAATCCTTGTCCCTGATCTCTCAATCTGGCTCTGACCCTTGGTTTGACTCTCTGACTCCCAACTCCAACCTCTAGACCTGGCTGCCTATGTCCTGCCCCCGATGCTTTGTGTGAACCACTACCCCAGGAAGTGAGCCCAGGAAAGGAACAAGGATGGAGCCAATTGGTCAACCTCAGCTCTAAGAAGACCTGGAGTTCTCTGAGTGTAAAACCTGCCTCCTAGAAAACAACCAAGCACTACACCCTTGAATTGCATAATTGACCAATGAGCACCATCTGTTTGTGGGAGCAGGTGAGCCAACTCTGCACGAAGATCACAATGCTGTGAGTATGACCCACAGTATCTGCCCCTGAGCAGGGTCCCTTGGCTCCCCTGCCAGAATAGTTTCATGGTAAGTCTTTGTCCAGGAGCACCAGGAAATATTGCAATTTGGGGTAACAGTCTCTGCAATTTTCACTGATCTTGGGATCTTCTGTCTGGTCCTCCATGATCCCCCTCATCCACTGGTGAACACAAGAAATCAGATTCCCTTCAGAATTTTACTAGTGATGCTGCTGGGGACAAGCCAACATTGATCTAATCTCCAATCCAAGAAAATTTCAGATAAGAATGGCTGCCCTGACAGTTACACTCTCAGACCCTATGGCAGAATTCCACATAAATACCTAGACATCACTGATATGTTTGAAAAGAAAAATACAGATATTCTCCTTACTACATCCAGCCTATAATTTCCCAATAGATTTGCCCAAACTGAACCTGCACTCCTCGTTGCAAATGTATGCCAGGTCAGAGCCCAAATTGGCAGCATTATGAGATTATCTTCAAGAAAACCTAGCAAAAGGGTTCATTCATAAATCAATATTGCCAACTGGAGCAGCAGTCCTCTTTGTTAAGAAAACAGACGGCAGCTTCCAACTCTGTGTAGATTACCGAGCCTTGAATCAAGTCACAACCACGAATTGATACTGTCTGTCCCTATTTCCTGAGATGTCGGTGATGACTGCTTTGTTAAATGCAAAAAATCTAGGGCACCCCACCTATAACCTACTGAGGGCTCAAGGTGTGTCCTAGTCAATGTAGGTACCTGCCGTTTCCCATGGGGCTCAGGGCTCTACAAGTCTACGGGACCTTTTCCCAGCGAAAGAGCCTTACACAGCTATGCTCTAAACATCTATTTATTAGCAACACACAGAGAATACATATACCAAGCAAATCTCTTATGCCCACCACTCCCAATACACAGACAAAATTCACCCGATGGCCAGTCAGGATCCTCTTGTCTGGGTGTTTCCAGCAATGCCTTTGAACGTCACGGTCATGGACAGGGGTCAGAGTTCTAGCAGCTTGATGTTAAATTCCAATCCAGAGATGGTTCCCGAAGAGCATTGCTTTTATTACATTATATTGATAAAACTAGCTGACTCCTTTAACTTCACTAAACCTATCACATTATTCAGTAACCCTAGGTAACAAAATTTAACCAATCACGCACTGGCACCTATGTTTTCTCCTCCCAGCTCAACTCTTTTTACATTTTATCTCTCATGCCCAAATTGTATGTTATTGATGACCTTCCTTGTTTGTGCAGATGGTCAGCATAAATTCACTGGTCAGAGCTTATCTAATCTATTTTACCAATTCTTGGGGTCTTTCTGTTTCCTCCTAAACTTCCCAGCACCTGGATGTCTCTGCTTTACAACCCTCAGTGTTATAACTCTTGTTAGGGGCATTCCTGAGGTGGGGGCACCTCAGCAGCAGGGGGGCTTTTTTTTTCTTAATTTTAGTGGTGAAATCCCTGACTTTCACCCAAGGCTGGTTTAGTATGGGGTGAGTTAAATCTCAGGCCTACATTGGATTGTGTGGGGAATGCCTGAATATTTATAAAGTTTGACCTTTGGGGGTGGAGGGGTATACAATCTCATGCATATTAGAGAGGGTGATAAATGGAAAATGGTATTTAGGACATATTATAGCTGCTTTGATTATTTAGTAATGTTTTTTGTTCTACTGAATGCCCCAGCCACTTTCCAGCATTTCCTCAATGATGTGTTACGGTATATATTAGACCAATATGTTGAAATATATCTTGAGAAAATACTTCTTTTTTCCGACAAACCAGAGCAGCACAGTTTCCATATCATGACAGTCCTAGAGAGACTACAGCAACATGGCCTTTATGCTAAATTAGAAAAATGCACCTTTGGTCAAACCACTATAGAGTTCCTGGGTTTTATCCTGTCTCCTAGAGGAATTAAGATGGATCTGCACAAGGTCCTGGCTGTTTGTGATTGGACCTCATCTGAAAATGTCAGTGACTTACAATACTTACTAGGCTTTTCCAACTTTTATCGGTGGTTCTTCCCAAACTTCTCGAAGCAGATCGTACCTCTCACAGCCCTAGTCTATAATGTTCAGTTCCATGGGCCCCTGAGGCCTGAAATGCTTTTGAAGAGTTAAAGCTAGCCTTTACCATTGCTCCTATATTGGCTCACCCAGATGCCATGCAGGCTTTTGTTGCAGAAGCAGATCCCTCTAGTACAGTTACTGGAGCAGTACTTTCACAAAAACCTGGGGTGGAGAGATTTTACATTCTTGTGCCTATTTCTCCCAGAAACTCACCCCCACAGAGCAGAACTATGAAATCCTGGACAAAGGACTCTTAGCCATCAAAACAGCCTTAAAGGAATGGTGTCATTACCTTGAGAGGGATCAGCATTTGGCCTAGGTTTTTAGCAAATATAAAAATGTAGAGTATCTCTTCAAGGCTAGAGCACTGAATTAGCAATACATTCAGTGGGCCTCATTTTTTTTCACAATTCAACTTTATTTTCCATTGTCCTGGAATTAAAAATGGCAAAGCTGATGCCTTGACCCAGAGGGGGAATATTACATTGACCCAAAGGTCCAAGCTAGGAACCATCTCATATACTTAAACCCCATAATTTCCTGAATGTCATTGTATGACAGGATTCATTTTCTTTAATCCATTCTGTCTCTGCTTTGAGAATATTGCAGCTAACTCATTCAAAGGTAAACAAAGAGCCACATGACATTAAGGAGGGAGTCCTGTTTATGAAGGGACATATCTACTTTCCTCCAAGTCCCCCACATGTGGCTGCATTGCAACTATGGCACTAATTCTCACTAGCAGGACAGCTGGGGCACTTCAAAATGCAACACTGAATATCCTGTTTCTTCTGATGGCTCCGAATGCATTCTACAACACAGTCAATTGTTGCTTCCTATAATGTGTGCACTCATGCCAAGACACCACACAGTATATAATTTGTCTCCCTTCTATACCTGGAACCCCCACCTAGGCCTTAGGCAACTATTGTGTTAGATTTTATTGTAGACCTGACAGAGTCCAATGGGTTTACAACAATCATGAAAGTCATAGACAAAAATGGCCTATTTGTTCCCTGTGTCTGCCTACCCTCATTCGAAAGAACATCCCAGTTATAGATAACACATGTTGTCCATTTCCATGGTCTCCCAAATCACATTATCTCTGAATATGGACTTCAATTCATCTTGGTTCTGGTGGGAGGTACTGCAAATTCTGGGGGTCCACACACACCCCTTCTGAGCCTGCCATTCTCAGATCAACAGCCAAACAGAAAGAGCAAATCAAACCTTGGAGCAGTTCCTACAATGCTACACCAGCTGCATGATGATGATGGTCCTCACAATTACCACATGCAGAATTTGAATACAAAACTTCAGATCACAGGTCAGAGCCCTTTGAAAACTATGGCTTCCATTCATGGTTCCACCTAGGATTACCTGCAACTTCCTACTACCCAAAAGTTTTGGATTGGGTTCAGCAATTCCATCAAATGCAGGAGACACTGAGGGAGAAGCTTGAAAAAGCAAAATTGGATTATAAAAGGCATGCAAACTAGTACTGTCAACCAGGTCACCCCTATTTGGTAGACAATAAAGTGTGGCTCTCAGCAAAACATCTTCATAAGGATAGGCTTTCCTGAAAATTGGACAACCCGTTCCTTGGTCACTATCGAATCATTTGACAGATGAACCTAGTCGCCTTTGAGCTCCATCTTCCTTGTTCTCTCAGGATCCATCCATGTTTTTCATATTTCATTGCTCAAACCATAGACAGAAAATCCCTTCCCTTATTGGGATCAACCACCTTCTCCACCAGTACATGGGCAAGGTCATGAAGAGTACATTGTCCATGAGGTCCTAGATTCCAAGATTAAGTGGGGAAAACTCTGGTACCTAATCAACCGGGGAGCGTATGCTCCAGAGGAGCGTACTTGGGAATTAGCAGAAAACATTCATGCCCCTGCTATACTCAAGTCTTTCCACAAATACTACCCCAAGAAACCCATTCCAGCACAACCTCAAATGGATACTGTCATGACCCTGGGTCTGCAGGGTTCCCAGTCAATTTTTGCCACCCTGTTTTCACCTAGAAGCTCCCTATTAACCAACCAAGGAGGACAAACCATGAAACCTGAAGTTACATGACGGAGGTCTTCACTGGGCCTAATTGGAGAAACCCTGGGAATGCTGGCCAGGGCTTCCTATTTAAACCCAAAGAGAGGCACAAAAAGTTGTCTGAACAACGGCACACTAGCTGACTCTTGGTCCTGGTCTCTGACTCCATCGCTTACCCTTGGCTTGACTACTGACTCTGGCTCTGATGCTTAGCTCAACTTCTGCCTCCTGCTCCAACCACTAGACCCGGCTGCCTACATCACAGCCCCAAAACCTCTCAACTTAGGTTTCAAGGAAAAATCTTAACTCAATATTTCAGAATATAATTGGGATGCATTAGGAAAAATACATTTCTTCACAAACACTCATGCAAGCAACATTTTGTTTGTCAGAATGTTTATAGATAGAGAAACTACTATTAATATTCTTGTGATTAGGTACACAAACATAAATCCTCATGAAAATATGTGTATATACAAGTATTAATGTTAAAAATATTTCTACTGCCATCCTGCAAGCTCTTTGTGAATTTGGGTGTCACTTAATCAGGTATCAGTAAAAAATGCACGTGACAGTTGACCAAACAAATATTTGTAATAGTGAATAAATAAAGTAATAGTCATTGTGATTAGGCCTGAAATATGTTTGTATTAAAAAACATCTGTTGGACACACTTACATAAGAAACAAGTTTGTAGATATTAGTCTGTTGGTCCCTTATTCCAGAGCAGTAAAGTGGACTGAATTGCATTGAAAACATTATTTATTAAAAATAGTTCACCAAGCTCTATTTGGCAGTTTGGGGGAAACATTATTTGCTTATTTTTAAAATAAACAAGAATAGTATTGATAGTACATCCCCAGCTGAAATTGGCAGTTTTGCTTCTAGCTGATGCATTTGGCATTGCTTCCTGGGTACTTCTGGGATTTAGGGAGGTGCATTTTTACTGAAAAATAGTTGTGCATAAAAAGAAAATAAGTTCTATTACTGTACTGTACATATGCTTATTTGTCCTTGTATACTTTGTTAATTTCTGTATTTGTCTATATGGAGTGTGACAGACTCAGACCAGAAGGATATAAGAGAGCAGTCAAAGGCAGGTATATCAGCCTCAGAATGAGCAGGTCCCTGTTCCCTGAATAGCCAAACAAAGGCTACTCCAGACCAGTCAAGACACTTGACCCTAATTAACTGGCAAAGGGTCAGTTAAGGCTGTTTGGTTCCTGTCTCCATTAGCCTATCAAGGTCTCACTCATACTGCTGCTACCATTAGGGTCCCTGGGCTGGAACCCAGAGTAGAGGGTGGGCCTGGGATCGTCGTGTCCCCCTCCCCCGTGCTCTACAGAGATCCCCTTGAGAGGGGAAGTAGGCCTCGGTCCAGTCAGGAGGCCGACCTGTGCCTACTGAGTGCTACAGAGCAACAAAGTCTGTGGAGTATTTCCCCTCCCCATCTCCCATACTGGCCTGTGATGAAAGTAACTCAAAAGGCTGTGACTCTTGCCGCTATACTGTGAAAGGAAGGTCGCATTAGGGCCTTAGTGAGTTTCTGAGGCCACTGAATCCGCCTGGAAGCACAGGACCCCGTCAAAGCTTCCTTGGCAGAGCTGCTTCGTTTCTTCCCCCATTGTAAGTAACTTTCCCACACCATTCGCAAATCACTTGTGCAGGACCAAAGTGGCACAAAGGGGAGCAGGATAGGGACAAGGGCCAAAGCCACAAGCATGTAGTAGATGTACCCTCGCTTCCCTGCTTACTCTCAGCAGTGAGATATCTGCTACAATGACTCCTGCCAGTGAAAAAGTGTGGGAGAATTTAGAATTTTTCCCCTAGTTGGCTGCAGTGCAACCCTTGCAGAGTCCTCTTTTCCCCATGTAAAGCGCCCCCACTCCCCAGCCAACACTCACCATGCTTTGGGTGTTCGCGGAGATGTGTGCTTGCCAAGGGTCAGTGAGAAAGTGATTGTTATGTTACCAGAGGTGTATTTTACTGAAATGTTTCAATGCTGTGCGAGAATTTAACACTCCTGTTTCTGTGCATTGTTCCTTGTGCTTCAGCAGATGTGGCTGGACCTCTAATATATTCTAAAATGGGCTGGACCTCTAATATCTTTTACTAAGTTGCCTGGACCCCATTCTATTATTCACTGCAAGTGAATCCAAAGAAACACATTTAAGGTCACTTTGAACTTTGGCATCCCTTCGGGTGCTTATGGACTGAGGAGACTATGTAAGTGGGACACAGAAACTCCTTTACATAGTCAGAATCCATGTGATTACTAGCCCTTGACTTCACATATTTAGGGCCTAATTTTTAGTTGATCTAAGTGCACAGGTATGGGTTTGAAAACAGACAATCCTTTGGGTGCACGAGGATGTGTCCTTATATGCTCAACTGAGTGCTTATGCAAGCTTCTTTGAAAATATGGTCTTCAATAACTGACTTAATCACAAAAGCACGAGAGTATTGATATATTTTTTTAATTAAAAAATTACTTTGTCTGCAACTCATGTCTGTTCTTTAACTCTGTGAGTGTTCTGCACTGGAAATACTCCTAGGCCATTCCACTTTAATGAGACTATGTTAATTTAAATTAAATCTGGCTGATTTTGTTTAAACATTACTAATCCAGAAAATAACATGCATAGCTTTTGCCTCCTATGCCCCATCTTGAAGGAATTCCTGCCAGAGCTGAGCACAAATGAAATCCTGATACGTGCAAGAATAACACTGAAGGATTATTTAGTCACTTCACTGTGCTTAATCATATAAGGAGCTGGGATTTCCCTACATCCCCAGCAGGTGTACATCTCCCATGCCTTTCCCCATCACCTCCCCCACAATGGTCAACTTCATATATGCAGTGTTGCTGATTTAGTCGTTGGTTAGAAATTTGAATTGAAATGAAACATTAAGGCATCTCTGTTTGAGGAGTGTTTGCATACTGGGTATGCTGGCCCACTTGAGCACCTCAGTGTTGGTCACTCTGCCCCTCCAGGAGATGCAAAAGATTAGACAAAGGCAACACATATGAAAGCCACTGAGCCTCTTTTCCTGATGAGAGTATAAGGTCCATGTCTCACTCCCACACAAAAGTGTGCTGAAAACACATGCACGACACACAGATCTTTGTGTGTTCTGTCATTTTGTTGTTGTGGATTTTTCAATGCGGATGTTGAGTTCCATTTCAAGTGAAAGATTGCCTGTGATAGTGGACCCCAGGTATGTGAACTCGTTCATCACTTCAAGTTCATAGTTGTTGATCTTGATGGAGGATGCTTCCTCAACCCCTTGTCACATTATGCTTGTCTTTTTTAGGCTTATGGTAAGCTCAAAGTTTTGTCAGGCTTTGGAAAAACTGTCCATAAGCTTTTGGAGATGAGCTTCTGTATGAGTTGTCACTGCTGCATCATCAGCAAAGAGGAGGAATTGAATAAGGGCCTCCCGAGGCTTGGTTTTAGATCTGAGTCTTGCAAGATTGACCAGCTTTCCATCAGATATTGTGTGCAAATAGATTCCCTCAGTTGAGGAACCAAAGGCTTGTTTCAGTATCAAGGAGAAGAAGACCCCAAACAGAATTGGGGCAAGTACACAACCTTGGTTAACTCCACTATGAATCTGGAAAGCCTCAGAGACTGAACCGTTGTATTGGACTGTGCCATACATATTTTCATGAAAGGATCAAATCATGCTTAAGAGCCTGGGGGGGGGGGACCTCCAATCTTTTCAAGAAGCGCAAATAGTCCATTTCTACTTACAAGGTCAAAAGCCTTTGTGAGATCGATGAAGGCTATGTAAAGGGTTTTTTTTTTGTGCCCTGCATTTCTCTTGTAGTTGTCTCAGTGAGAAGATCATGTCGATAGTAGACCTTTCAGCTCTGAAATCCTCACTGTGATTCAGGATAGATTCTGTCTGCAGGGGTCTGAGGTCTATTCAGAACAATTTGGGCAAACGCTTTTCCCATAATGCTAAGAAGGGAAATGCCACGATAGTTATTACAGTCGCTCCTGTCACCCTTGTTTTTATAGAGAGTGATGATGCAATTGGGCATCAAGTATTAAGTCATTGTGTACATGATCTTGATGTCAGCGGTAGACCAATAAATGCATTTCTAGATGTTCAGGTTATAGAAAACACATTGGCTGCATCTGTGACAACCCACATTTTAGAAAAGTTAAATGCTCATAAATTGAACCCCAAACAGATGGCTGATAGTGGAATACAAGCTTTGCTCAGAGAAAAGCATAGTCCTAATCTCTCCTATACACACTGCAGAGGCCATCTATGCCAACTAGCACTAATACGAGCTGCAGAATCTTCAAAAGACATTTAAAAAGCCATACATTTAATGTCTTCGTTACACTCTTTTTTCAGAAAGAGTCCAAAAGGACTAACCATCTGGGGAAAATAGATACACTGGGACTGAAGTTGAAATTATTCCAACCTGAGAAAACCTGCTGGCTTTCTCATGAGTGGTCCTTGGGTGTTGTCTTAAAATTATTGCAACCGTTATTACTGGCTTTGGAAAGTATCTACCGAGATGGACCTAAGTAGATCTAAGTAGAGCAGCTAGGGGACTAATTTTGCTACTAAGTTCAGAGAAGACTATTGCCATTCTCTCTTGTAAATCTACTGTTGAAATCATTTGGGTCATTAAACAATGCCATCCAGGCATCTGCTACAACAGTAGTAGATCTTTGACCAGTGATAGAAGCTACACTTGCATCAATCAGAGACAGATCCTTTGAAAGCGTACTGGAAGAAGCAAAGACTTCAGTCCAGAAGTTGACTAATGAAGGCACTTATACTGAATCTGTAAGTGAAGAGGACAAGAAGTGTTTGTTAAGCCAGCTGAAAAAGTAAAGAACACAGACTTGATTCTTACAACTCTACAACAACAACTTCTAGATTCTACTCAACCTCTAAGTAGCTGTTACAGATGCCTGTCATATAAAACACTGACAGTTGAGTGGAGTGAGGCACTATCAGTAATGGGATCACAATGCCATGTGATCAGGAAAAAATAGAGAATTTGAACACAGAGTGGAATGTCATATGATGAATGAATGAATGAAGATTTGACTTCAGCTTCTTTTTTATCATCAGTAGTGGCTTGACACGATCTTTGTGCTATGTTTCCCTGGATGAAAGAAGTAGGAATTAATTTCTTGCTACTCCCAGTCACAACAACTACAGCTGAATGTTTCTGTTCATCATTGAATAGGATTTTGTGTTCTGAAAAGTCACATTCTGCCTCATCATGTGAATGAACTAATGAGCAGTTGAAGGCCTGGAAGTACCGGAGACGCAAGAAGCCACCAAAGATGAACACGCTGTATTTGAGAAGTTCATTAACAGAGTTGTACAAAATTACAAGAAGAAACCAAGAAGGATGTAGATATAGTACTTCATAGTAAACTCTAGTAACCAACTTTAATTTGTGTGATGGTTTTAAAACATGAGTTAAATCTAATAACGTGGTCATGAAACATTTTTCAGTTTTTACTATGATGCCATACAGCCCACGTTCACTCTCACAGTCTCACTGTTCATTGGCATTTACCCCCCTGTAAATTCAAACACTCCCCCTCCCCCAATTTCAGTTCCTGAGGAGAACATAGGAAATCTGGAATTTGATTTAATTAACATTTGTACTTTGGAATTGTGGAGAGGGTTAATTGCATTTGATCGTCTGAAGTTTTCAAAGTTATCAGTTAACACAAAATATGATTAGTCTTATGATCTATAGCTCTCTTTATTAGGAATAGGACTGGCACCTTCAAACTATTTCTCATTTGTCTTTTGTTCTTTACCAACCTGTGTTGGGTTTGACCTGGTGAGCTAGATGTGTCGCATTGCATCATCCATCTTCAGAATCACACTGGAACAGAATCCAGATCCTTCTCCCATAGCAATGTTTTGCATTCAGCATTAACAGGACTGTTATTTTAGTTAGTAAAATCAGCAAATATCTGTTATTACTTGCAGCAAGAATTTAAAAATCATGAGGCAGGCCCTCCCATAAACATGAGATTTTTTTTTTTTTAAATGTGGCGACCTTTTTATTTGCCTGCTCATTTTTGAGCCTTTGGGGTATACTTCAGTTATGTTTTCAAGTCTTTATCCTCTAACATGAAGGTTAGAAACTTACTTTTTAATTTTAAATTAAATCCAAGATTCTCATCTAGTCATGTGCCTCCCAGAGCTGGGGCTTTAAGAAGTGTACCAAAAATTGTGACTCGTAATAAAATTGTAAGCATTGCCAGCACTGAATATGACTCAAGACTCAACAGTGTATAAGAAAATGCCCTTGTAACAAAGACATTTTTCTGATCACTTTAAGGATTTTTTTTGTAGCGGTAGTAAAAGCTGATTTCCTGATTTCCGTATAGTTCTGTGCTGCCATAAGAATATTTTGATTAATTAGGATGGGGTAGATGCAGTGTAGGAAAATGGTAGCTTTATATCTGAATTGTTTAAATGTTTGACAATACTATTAAATAACTGCAAAAACAAATACAAAATTGCAAGGTCTGGAATGCTGGAGGTAAGGTCATGTAAATTGTTGTGTTGTGAATACATTTATAACATGAAATGATAGCAAACCAAAGTGTGCTGCTACCCTATATTTTGTACTGCCCACCTCAAAACTAATAGATATTCTCTCATTATTCTGGTTGCTTATATTCTTGAGGGAAAATCTGACTTTCTAAATTAGCATAAGTTAGTTCACTGAGATCTACATAAATATGTGATGTGTAACATGCCTTGAAATAATAAAGTAATAGGTCAAACATGGGGAAAGAATTGAGTCCCGTAGCTCTTTAATTTTTTGGAAAGTTCACTTGTCCTCTCTTAACAAGGTTTGAAAACTGAACTCTGAAGCATGGCATAAAGAGCTGACAGTTCTTGCAAGCCTATAAATATCCTCTGATTCACTACCATTTTGATTTGTAGAAGCTATTTGTTCCATCTGTAATAGAAGGAATACTATTTGTTGTTATTTGTAGGTAGGCTTAAGTGTGTTTTAGATAGCAGCATGTGGTTTACAGTATGTAATTACCTTGTACTTACTCCGAAAAGAGTCCACTTCATAGTTTGTTACAATTACAGCTGTACAAACAATTAATTCCAAATAATATTTGCTGCCCAGCCCTATTGTTGGTTAGCAAATTGTTCAGGAACCAATCCTGATTTTCTTCAACTGTATTTATTATATATAATTATTCTCAAAGTAATTTGGATGACTAACTTTCAAGCTATGAGTTATTTGTGACCTGTTCACCTTGAATATTCAGTGTTTGGTTTGTCACAGGGTATTTTTCTGCTTCTTGACTGAATAAACAGAAATATTTTAAACAAGAGATTAGTGAATAATGGATTTCCAATGGAGAAATAAATAAATAAAACTATTCAGATTACCTTTCATGAAACTTCTGGGATTTGTGAACATTTTCATGAATATCCAGCTGCTGTCTGAGTAATCAAAAATAATAAGATTGACCTCTCAGAACACAACTTCATCTCTAATTGGACGGCTGGCAAGGATGCCAATATAGATTGGTTTCTATACACACCAGTATTCTAGGAAATCTCAAATACTACAGGGGACCAAATGGAAAAAATGACCATTCTCAAGCTAATTTCAGTAATTACTATTTATTAGTGCAAGCACACATACTGATGATCCAAATGATAGCAGTTTGGAATGAAAAGCAAATGTGAACACCAGCCACTCTAGGAATGACCTGGTATATTTGTTGTTCTGCATTCACATGAAATAAGGCCTAGAATGTTTTGCATTTGCTAGAATATGTTGATAGGTTTGCCTGGCAATCTTTTGAATGTTATACCAATAGAATTAAAACCAGCAGGATCTTATTAAGAGGGATAAGGCAAAGATGCCACATTTATTGTAAATATAATGATAAAGCAAAAGATAAAAGTAAACAATGTTGTTTTGATTACTTATTCCTATCACTACTTATTCCTTATACACATATATATATATATTCATTCACACAATCATTCATTCAGGTTCTGTATAGGTGTTATAGTTACCAACCTAGAAGTTGCTCATGCCAAGTTACTGGCCAGGTATCTTGGTCATGAGGATGGAGCCGAGTCTGTGACAGGTGCACCTGATGTTCCTGGAGGTTGGCAGCAGAACCAGAGACTCAAAATCCTCAGTCTTGAGAGTCCATTCTTATAGGAATTAATCCCTATGTTAGTCTATGGGAGCTGTTTCAGTCTGCTGTTGCTGACTCAATCAGCAGATGGCACATTCCTGGGCACATTCCTGGTGGCTCCAAACTGTCCAAAGTTTATGTTTCTCATCCTTCCAGGTGATGGGGTGGATCCCAGTTTACCCTCCGGGGGTTGTCTGGTCATCCACTTGACACATTCTTCGGCTGATGGATACTCCCTTTCTAGGCTGGCACCTCCCTAACCATTCATGTACATCAAGCATTCATCAGAATACATTCCATATCTTAACCATATTTTAATTTACTGTCTCCACCACTTTCGGGGTGTGTAATAACTCATTTGAGACTCCCGGCCCTTTAATCACAGAGGGTGGGGGTCTGTCCTAGGAGCCGTTGAATGAAGTGAAAGTCACTTAACGGCTTACAGTGTTTGTTTACATTGTATCAATTACTTCAAGAACAAAGTCAATTAACTTGTTTGTAAGTTTTACATAGTAGTAAAATATCTTTCACAGGATAGATATAATCAATGGTTTCTACAGACAGTAGCTTACAAGTTTTAACAGAAGACCCAAGGGATTTTTGTACTTGGTGAAACTGTTGGATTTTAAAGTGTGGGGGACAAATTATGAGGGGGTCACTGTCACTTGGGGGAGTCACTGTTAGTACCTTCTTTAATATCCCTACATGAACAGCACATGTCCTAACACAAAGAACATAAGATCACTGTGTCCCATTGTTACAAGTCAATGTAATTTGGGACACAGCAAAGGAGATGGACAAAAGGAGAAGAGAGAGTAAATACGAAAGACAAAGCATGAGAGGAAGAAACAGTACTTTCCACTCCATGTATGTGACATAAATTGTGCATCCATGAAGAAGAATAACTGAGAAAATATTGACATACCTACTCTGTGGGGCACTTAAAGGTTATTCACTCATTTTCTCAACAGGTCAGTTTACATTGCATTACCTTTTCCTTTGGGATTTCTACTGAACTACAACTTTTCAAAAAGAGAATATGAAATATAACATTGTTGGATAGTAGCAGCCTGGCACTAAAATTGGTCCTTTCTTACTCTATGTGGGCAGTTAAACAGGTCACTGATTCCCTTTTCAATATATGTGAAGATAAGAGCTTAGGTACACTTTGTACTAACCATAACCCTGGAATTTGAAAATGACTTAATATTTTACCTCTCAGTAACCTTTTCTGTTTTTATTTTGCTGATATGTCCTGATTGTTCTCAGAAGAAGCTTTAATTTTTAATAACACATCTTTTGAATTTGGAATTTGTCCAAAGTGCAATGTTGCCATTTTTGGACGTAACACACTATTTTATAGCACAATATTTTCCCATCCATTAAAAGATTAATCCTTTCAGACAAAGCCCTGGCCACAATAATGCATGCATTTGTGACCTCCAAACCTGAATGCTGCAATTCATTACATCTGGGAATGAAGCCACATGACCTGAAAAAGCTCCAAACAATACAAAGCAGAGCAACTCATCTACTAAAAACATGAGTCATCATTAATGGTACATAACCCCCATGATCCAAAGATTCTAATTCAAGTTTTTAATCCTGATAGTCAAAGGCCTTTCTGGAGCTAGCACTGCTCGGTACCCGAGAGATCACCTCAGTCTGTACAACCATGACCTCCCTCAATGTTTGTGTTTCACTGGAAAAATGAAGCTGTTGATCAGTAGAGTGCAGGAGACAGTAGTTTGCTCACAAGTGCAAGAGACAGAACTTTTGCTGGAGCTGGACCTAGACTACAGGACTCATTCATGCAAGCAATCAGAGAGACTCCACACCACAATAAGTACAGATCTAAATCCAAAATACATATCTTTGTCTTGGGTTTCACTCAAAGTATTACACATCACCTTAATTATCAACCAATTTTATCTGCTGGGATTGGGAAGGAAGTGAGGTATTAAACTTGGCTACATAGGCAGCAGTCAATAGTCAAATCAATAGCAACAAAGATTTAAGGCATATCTTTCATTATATATTAAAGACCATACTCTGTCCTAATTTAAACCCTATGCAAAGCCTTTCATGCTATGGGGATTGCATGGTGTATAGATTAGAGGGCCTGGGGCATAATCCTGCAAATATTTACTACCAAGCTTCATGCTGGCTATTATGAACAGTCTCATTAAAGCCATGGGGACTAATTACAGCTCTCAGCAGTATATTTACTAACTAGTATTGTAAAATCAGGCCTCCGCCTCTTAAACATGCAGGTGTAAATCAGGAGTGACTCCACTAAAGTCTATTCCAGGGGTTGGCGACCTTTAAGAAGTGGTGTGCCGAGTCTTCATTTATTCACTCTAATTGAAGGTTTTGCGTGCCAGTAATACATTTTAACGTTTTTAGAAGGTCTCTTTCAATAAGTCTATAATATATAACTAAACTATTGTTGTATGTAAAGTAAATAAGATTTTTAAAATGTTTAAGAAGCTTCAATTAAAATTAAATTAAAATGCAGAGCCCCCTGGACTGGTGGCCAGGACCTGGGCAGTGTGAGTGCCACTGAAAATCAGTTCGCGTGCCGTCTTCGGCACGCGTGCCATAGGTTGCCTACCCCTGGTCTATTCAGTTACACTGGTGAAAACCGATGCAAAATGAATATTGAGCCATAGGAGTCCCAGTAATTTCAGTGGGGAAAAAAACCTGGGCTTTACAGCCTTACATGTTATATCAGGTTTTCACCAAGTTTGCTTCCTTCGAATGATCTGAGAGTTTCTCTCATGGCACTTATTCCTATCATCATCTAATCACCCACAATTTCTCTGACCTTTCAATTCTGATTATCCATCCTCATATCTGTGTCAGTATTAGCAGTATATGGTTGATTTCATGTTCACTTTTCCCCCTTTATTTCAAAGATAGAGTGCCTCACTCACCCATTTCCATGACACTACTATACATAGAGAACCTCCAAATGGCTGTCCTTTACTTTTGATGTTTCAAGTAAACTGAGATAAGAAACAGTTGCTAAAGCTTCTTAGGCTTTATTTTCCAGGAAGTGTCATCAAATTATTGAGTTAAGATTTATTAAATAAAAGGACACCACAACAGACAGCGTGTGATGCCATAGATAAACTGTTCAGAAAAGAAACCCAAGCTGCTTTGAACTTCAAAACATCACAGCTGTGTCCAGGCTGAATAGACATTTCTGAAATTCTGTTTAGGAGCTCAGACATATCAATGTTTTTTTTCATTGTGACTTTTTTTTGTATCTTCTCTTTACTTTTTTGCCCATTGAATTCATTTGCATAATTGCAATTATTATGAAATAGGGCAATGCAGTGATTTGATGGCTACAAAATGTCATTGAATTGAAATAAGGATGAATTTGAAAGGTCAGAGATAGGACTCTGCAAAAGCTGAACACATCTTAATATTTTCAGTGTGTTTTCTTTCTATTGTAATGAAATAAAATCATATGATTTGTATAGTAGGGAGACCTCTTGATAACCAGGCTTTGAGGATTTTTGAAGCATATTGGATATAAATTTATTTACTTCAGATCAAATAAAAATTGAATATTCAACTTCATTTTTCATGCTATTGGCACTGGTGTTAGTAGAAAATAATGCAATAAGTGGATGAATTAATTAATTACTTGGAAAAATAGATAAGGTTAATTTTCTGCTTTACTCTTTTATTTAAAATGTCTACTGGGACTACTGTGTTTTCTAGTCTAAAGAGGAAATGATTTCCTTTTTGAATTGCACATTCATTGCATGCACATTTAGAAAAGAAAGCAAAGATAGTAGTAATATATAAGAAAGTGGAGTTTACTATTTGTGCATAAAGTATGACCACAGTCTTCACACACAAATACATGATTACTTAGATGAAGAGCCAGTGGCATCTCAGGTTTTGTTTCTTTGCACTATTATTCAAGCTTATGGGTCATTATTTTGGATTCTTGTCTGCGTTTTAACAAATATGCATCCTGCTTGAACAATAAATAGTGACAAGTTTAGCCACAAAGCACAGCTAAGTTATGTGTATTGCAGGATCTTGAAGTTCCTGTTGGAGCTGGGTTTTATAGTATTAGAATAGATTTATTTTCACCAACTTGGTTCAATTTACAGTAGTCTTTTTCATGAAGTATCTATACTTTGATCTGTTTCCTGGATTTCATAACATTTCATAGATATATTTTTCAGAGTAAACAGGCTGGAATAATGCACAACACAACATAATTCACATACATCTGTTTAAAATAATTAATCTTAAACAGCTAGTTTATTTTTCTTGGTGCAGCTGTTTCATGAAGTATCTATACTTTGATCTGTTTAATTTTGTCATAAAAATATTTTAAATTACTTGTAGAATATGATGATAGTGATAGATATTAGCAATGCATTTTTGTTACTGTTTTAGAGTCAAATTGTGAATTGCCGGTTATCAACTGAAGATGGCTATAATACAAAACTTTTAAAAGTCTCTTTCTGTCTCATTATCCCCTGCAAAAGGTTGAGTCTTAAAATTTGCTAACTGAGGTCTAATATTGACATTTAAACTTGAATTGACATGGCACTCTTAGAATAGTATTTTCATGTAATATATACACATTACCGTGAACTCAGTAGAGGATATCCTCTTTGTGGGCTTGATCCAAAGCTCACTAGTTATTTGGACTTACACTGACTTAAAGAACTTTAGATCAAATCGAAAGGAGCAGCCTGACTAAATTTTTCAATAAAGAACACCTCCATGTGAAATTATAGACCCCTGCAGTTCAAGAAAGAGACATGCCAAAGGACAGCAGACAGTGGGGGATGAGTTAAGTTTGTGGCTGGAATACCAGAAACCTGGTGGAGACTGCTAAAATAATGCAACCTTAGGTGTCCTGACTCTACACCTGTCCTGGATGTACCAACAAAACTTGAGATGTGTTGTCCCCTACAGAGCCTTCAGGAGAAGAGGAGCTCCAGAATTTTTCAGTGTTGCAACCTTCTCTCACAGACTTTCTGCCACCAACTTCTCTATAGTTTGCAGAAGTTGGTGAGTCTCACCCCCAAAACGAGTTCAAAATTTGTTTTGACTAAGACCTCAATAGTTTGGAAGTTTATCCAAATCTTCTGTAGTCTCCCTTCTGTCTCCCACTGCTCTTCTTTGCCTCCCATCCTTCTCATTCCATTCTTCCAACGCAACACATCTCAATTCCAAACCAGAGTTCCTTTCAGAAGACATTTAAGGTTTCTAAGTGATAAGAGCATACATGCCTAATCACATCAGTTTCAAAACACAAGCATTTAAATCAAGGAAATAAATAGTTAAGGTAATGAGACACCTTACACTGTCGTGGTAAACAAACACATTCTTAAATTCTGAGGAAATTCATATGTATTTCTAAAAGAGTACTTGTGTGTAAGCACAGGCATGGCCAGTGTGTCTATTACAGGGGCAAAGCCATTTAAGACCAAGGATTGCTGGGAGTTGAAGTCTCCAGCTGGGGCAAATAGAGAGGGGTTAGTTGGCTAAGCATCAGGTGTCTCCCTAGGGGAGACTGTACAAGAAATGCTCGTGGCTCCATTTGAGGAAGATGGTAAGATCCTGTACGAAGTCCCTCCATGGAGAATAAGGGAAGCTAACTCTTAGGGCACGTCTTCACTACCCGCCAGATCGGCGGGTAGCAATCGATCTATTGGGGATTGACTTATTGCATCTAGTGAAGACGCGATAAAATCGATCTCCGATGGCTCTGCCATTGACTCCGGAAATCCACCGCGGCAAGAGGCGGAAGCGGAGTCGACGGCGGCGCGGCAGCGGTTGACTCGCCGCCGTCCTCACAGCCAGGTAAGTCGACCTAAAATACGCAACTTCAGCTACGCTATTCACGTAGCTGAAGTTGCGTATGTTAGGTCGACCCCCGCACCCCCCTGTAGTGTAGACCGAGCCTTAGACAGCCTCTGGGGATTATTGCCCAGTATTTTTCAGTTGAATTTGTTTTGTGACAAGTTTGAGAATAATAAAATAAGCCCTCAGGGAAAAGGCCTTAGAATAATGCCTGGAACTTTATTTCATTTTCCTGGCTGGTGAAACTTCCTACCAGCTTACAATATTACATATGGTGCTCAGAAACTGCAGTGCTAAGTGACATACAAGAATCAGATAAACATAAAATCCTGAAGTCTGAAAGAAAATACTGTTTTATCCATCTGTAATGTCAAAGTATGAACTCAACGCAAAACCTTTCAAAATGAAACATAAAAAGTATGTACATACACAGTACTCACAGATATTGATCTGCCTCAAATGCAAGAAGACCACATATAGACATAAATGTACCTTCATAATATTACACACTTTTCCTAATATGCTACCTATACAATATTGTTCTCAGGCACCAACAATTTTTTAAGGCCAGACGGGACCAAAAGATCATCTAGTCTGACCTCTTGTATATCACTGGCCACTAAACACCATCCAGGACCCAAAAACCAAGCCAACAACCAGAATTAGACCAACGTACTACTACAGCCCACAGGAGACTAGACTATTATGTGCCACAAGCAGAGAACAGGAGGGAATGAGAGGAATCAATGCCTGAGGCCCCTGAAATGACAGGGAATTGATTGAGGCATGCCCAGACAATCCTGGAAAACAACCCAATAAGTAAATTAACAAAAACTTGGTACTCTTGGTTAATAAATTAACTCAGGATACTTTGTAATTTTAACAATTTATGGAAGAATATTCTGTGTACAACCTCCCTTCCCATTCACAATCTTATTTCATCCATATGGCAACTAGAGCTAATGCTCATATGGAACATTAATAGTAGGAAATTATTTTTGTGAGTTTATGGCTTGTTTCTCATTTTGGTTTATTTGACTTTGAGGTCTTGGGTTATTTTCAACCTGAATCTCTATTTGAACTCTAAGAGTATGGTTGTGAACCCATCTAGATTGAAAATAAAGTAAATATGTCTTTGAACTCCCTATGAAATGAAAGTACAATATTTCGCAATGCTTTATTTGCAATAGTACCATAAAATAGTATTTTAAATATAAATATTTCTTTACCCTTTTAAAGGAATTAAGGGCAGTCTTATAGTTTGTCAATACATTAGTAACTGTATTCTAGGAAGAGAAAAAATATAAGCAGAAGCAAAAATATTTCATAATAAGACTACATCTAAAAAGAATGACCTTTTATGGAAAATACATATAATTCCTGCTGTTTATAGACAGACATTTTGAAAAGTTAATTGGATGGACTCTTGAGTTTCAAAAGATTTTTTTCTAATGCCTATAATTCTGAGGAAGCAAGCACTGGAGGTCTCAAAGCTTGTGCCTGGTGTTGAATAGAGCATATATGGTATTGAATTTAGCAGCTGTAGTGAGGCATGGTCAGGAATCGTTACCAACAGCAGCTTATTAATCCACTGAAATAATGTTAAAACTACCCCATTTGAACTCCATACTGGAAGTCCCTCTGTAATCCAGTGGGTACATCCATTTCATAAGGAATATAAATAGTCAGTAGAGAGCAGATGTAGGTTACGCTTCTTTCAAGTGTGTTACAGCAATTGCTGAAGAAATCAATTGATGATGAAATCAGAAAAAAAATTGAAGCAAACATGTCTGACATCTGACAAGATGGGGAGCAAGATAAGCCTGCACCAAATATTTGATTATATACCTGTGACAAGATGGTCAATATAGTATGGTGGGTCCTGCGCTTTTCTTGGGGGGGGGGGAGAGGGGGCTAAAATACCATTCCTTACCCCTGCTCTTGGGGCACCAAGGGCCCCACTAGTGGCCCAGGAAGGTGGTAAAGGAGGGAAGCGGGGGAGGGGTCTGGGTTTGCTCCTCACTCTGAGTCCCAGCCCCTCTCAACCCTTGCAGGTTCTTACCCTCTTCCCCCTTGGGTGGGGTACCTTCAGTCCTTAAATGCTGGGGGAGGGAATGTCCCTCCCCTGCTGGGCCAGGGTCTCCCTTACTCCGGTGTTCTGTTCCTTCAAGTCTCACAGCACACCTCCAAGCTCCAGTCCTCTCTCCTTCCCCCTGACTGCGTGAAGCAGGGGGGTTTATTAGGTTTCTAACAGGGCCTTAATTGATTACAGGTGCTCCAATTAACCTGTAGCAACCCTCCCTAGTCTACAGGGAACCACACCTTAATTAACCTAGGGTTTATATACTTCCCTTCTACCACTTCCCACTGCTCCCTGACCCTCCTGTATCACATATCTCCCTCCCCTGCTCAACGCCATGGTGTTGGGCTACTCGGGATGAAAGACAGTGTTGTCGTGATAGGCCGTCCGTGTTGCTGTGTTGGCTGCCGGCTCTATGCTGGATCCGGAAGTGAAAAGGTTGTAGGGATAGGAACCATCTAGTCACTCGTGCATTCCTCTCCTTATTTGTGTGCATCCATTGGAGTGGGGCGTGGTCCGTCACAAGGGTGAACTGCCGCCCAAGTAGATAGTACCGTAGAATCTCCATGGCCCATTTAATTGCTAGGCATTCCTTTTCTACTACGGCGTACCATTGCTCCCTGGGCAGGAGCTTTCGGCTGAGGTAAAAGATTGGGTGCTCCTCATCTCCCACCATCTGTGAAAGGACGGCCCCAAGTCCTACCTCCGAGGCGTCTGTTTGTAGGATGAATTCCTTTGTGAAATTTGGGGCTATGAGCACTGGATGGCTGAAAAGGGCTATCCTTAGGTCTGTGAAAGCTTCCTCTGCTTCCTCGGTCCACTTAACTATCTCCGGGCCCCGAGCTCTTATCAGGTTCGTCAGAGGCGCTGCCCTTGTGGCGAAGTGAGGGATGAACCAGAGATAGTACCCTACTATCCCTAAGAATGCTCTGACTTGTTTTTTGCGGATTGGGCAGGGCTATTTCTGTATTGCCTCCACTTTGTTCCACTGGGGCTTCATCAGGCCCCTTCCGACTACATACCCAAGATATCTGGCCTCGGCTAGTCCCTATTGCACATTTGGATGGGTTAGCGGTGAGGCCAGCCTGTCTAAGAGTATCTAGTACCGCTTCCACTTTCCCCAGGTATGTCTCCCAGTCAGGACTATGGATTACCATGTCATCTAAATAGGAAGAAACATACTTGGCATGGGGTCGAAGTAATCTGTCCATCAATCATTGGAAAGTTGCGGGGGCCCCATGGAGCCCAAAAGGGAGGACGGTATATTGGAAGAGGCCGTCAGGTGTAGAGAAAGCGTTTTTTTCCTTGGGGTCCTCAGCCAGGGGGATCTGCCAGTAGCCTTTTGTCAACTCCAAGGTGGTCAAGTATCGGGCCTTGCCTAACTGATCCACCAGCTCATCAACATGTGGTATTGGGAAGGCATAGAATTGGGATACCTCCTTTAACTTCCGAAAGTCATTACAAAACCTCAGGGTGCCATCAGGCTTGGGGACCAAGACAATAGGGCTTGACCACTGGCTGTGGGATTCCTCAATCACCCCAAGTTCCAGCATCTTCTTTACTTCTGCCTCAATTTCTTCTCTTTTTGCCTCTGGTATGTGATATGGTTTTATGGTCACCCATGCTCTGGGACAGGTGACAATGTGGTGTTGGATCAGTGTCGTATGGCCTGGTTGTGTGGAGAACACATCTTGGCTCCACTGGATCATTTAGATGACCTGTGTTAGTTGTTCTGGGGCTAATTCGGGGGATATCCTTACCTGCCCTTGTGGGCCATCTGCCTGGGGTGTGACCAGCAGGACGGCCAGGAACGTCTCCCGATCGTGCCAGGGTTTCAGTAAGTTGATATGATAGGTCTGCTCTGGCCTTCGGCGATCTGGCTGCTTTACCTTATAATTCACCTCCCCAACAGCTTCCACGATCTCATAGGGTCCATGCCAACTGGCCAGGAGCTTACTTTCTGTTGTTGGTACCAGCACCAGCACCCGTTCTCCTGGTTGAAATTTCAGTGTTTTTGCCAGACGATTGTAGTAGGTTCATTGGGCCTCTTGTGCTTTCTCCAAATGCTCTCGTACTATGGGGGTCACTTGGGCTATTCGTTCTCTCATCTGGGCTACGTGTGCAATGACATTCTTCCCTGGGTTGGGTTGTTCCTCCCATTCCTCCTTTGCGATGTCTAATATGCCATGTGGGTGGTGTCCATACAGTAGCTCGAAGGGGGAGAAACCAGTCGAGGCTTGGGAAACTTCTCGTATTGCAAACATCAGATATGGTAGGAGGGTATCCCAATCTTTTCCATCTTGGGCCACCACCTTTCGGATCATACTCTTGAGAGTGCGGTTAAATCGCTCAACCAGACCATCTGTTTGGGGATGATAGACTGAGGTCCGCAAGGCTTGGATGCGGAGCAGGGTACATAAGTCTTTCATTATTCTCGACATGAAGGGAGTCCCTTGATCTGTCAGGATCTCCTTAGAGATGCCTACCCTAGCAAAAACCTGCACCAGTTCTTTTGCGATTGCCTTGGACGTGGAGTTCCTTAGAGGAATGGCTTCGGGGTACCGTGTAGCATAGTCCAGGATGACAAGTATGCTTCGGTTGCCCCGGGCTGTTCTTTCTAGTGGGCCCACTAGATCCATTGCTATTCTTTCAAAAGGAACTTCAATTATGGGCAAGGGTACCAACGGGGCCCTTAACTGAGGTCGGGGACTATGCAGCTGGCACGCTGGGCAGGAGGTGCAATAGTGTTGGACTTCTGCCCGTACCCCCGGCCAGTAGAACCTTCTTAGGACTCTATCCAAGGTCTTGTCTGCTCCTAAATGTCCCCCAAACAGATGACTGTGAGCTAATTCTAATACAGCCGTTGTGTGCTTCCATGGCACCAAGAGCTGTTCTACTACTTCCCCCCGTATTGGCATTACCCGGTACAACAGATCCTGCTTGATTATATAGTATGGCCCTGTGCCTTTGGTTTTCCCTTCTACTGGCATGCCATTTACCTCTACTACCTCCTTCCTCACATATGCATATAGTGGGTCATCGGCTTGGTCCTGCCCAAAACATTCGCGTGCAGGACCAATCTCGCCTGATTCTATTGACTTGGGTTCCCCTCCTTCTTTTGGGGTGCTTCTGCTCGTGCTGGGGGCCGTCTCTGGGTCTCCACGAGCCTTCCTCCCAACCAGGGCAGCTTTCTGGTTTGCTGCCAAGATCCTGGTTCCTAATCTTTTGTCTGCTCTCCTTTTCTGTCTGGATTTCCGGGACTTCCCAGGGGGTGAAAATAACTCTGGGGAAAACCCAGCAAAAATTATGGTAGGATCATCCATGGGCACCTCACATTCTGCTTGGGGTTTACTTCCCTTCCCTAACTCAATGGGGGGGGGGGAGTAGGCTCTCAAATCCAGGAAAGTCCCTGCCAATTAAGACTGGGTAGGGGAGCTTGGGGACCACCCCTGCAGTCATCTTGGTAGTACTTCCCTGGATCTCAATCCATATTGGAATTGTGGGGTAGAAATTTACTGTGCCATGGACACATGTCACTCCAGTGCTCTTGGCCCGGCTCAGTTGGTCTTGCCCCACTAATTTCCCTGAGACCAAAGTGACAGCACTCCCAGAGTCCACCAAAGCTATGGTCTGGATGCCATTCATCTTTACTGGCCTGGTGTACTCATGTTGGGCCATCACAACCCCCACCAGGCTGATTAGGCCACATTGTTCCCCGGGATCCCCCAGATTACATTGCATGGGCTCCTCCCTGTTGGGGCACTGGGCTGCTATATGCCCCAACTCCCCACACTCATAACAGTGATATCTCATTGCGGAGGTTGCCCTCTGTCTTGGGCCCTCTGACTCGCTTCCCCAACCCTCTCCCCCCCGGACCCCCAGGTCCCTTTGGGGCCTCAGGCTGCTCCTTGGTGCCTGTTCTTCCAGCTATGGCTTTCCTGGAGTTCTCGATGATCCGGGGCCTCGGGGTTGGGACTGGTTTCCTAAAACACCGTGTTTCACCTCCCGGGGTTTCGAACATTTCACGGGCTGCCAGTTGTCTCTCTACAAGGGTGACTAGTTCTTCATAGGTGGAGGGTTCATTTTGGCCTACCCAGGCTCGGAGGCCCGAGGGTAGTCCCCTCGTATAGTGGTCCAGTACCAGGAGCTCCATCATTTTCTCTGAGCTGAGAGCCTCTGGGCGTAACCACTTCCGGGCTAGGTAGATTAGGTCAAATAGTTGTGATTGCGGTGTCTTGTCTTCACAGTACTGCCATTCATGGAACCTCCGGGCTCTCAAGGCCGTTGTTACCCCTGCCCTGGCTAGGATCTCCGCCTTCACTCGGGGGTAATCTGCTGCCTCCTCTGTGGTCATATCATAGTAGGCCTTCTGGGCCTCCCCGCACAAAAATGGGGCAAGGATCCCTGACCACTAGTCTCGGGGACAGGCCTCCCTCAGAGCTGTCCTCTCAAAAGCCAAGAGGTACGCCTCCACATCATCCTCCCACGTCATTTTCTGCAGACAGTAGCTGGCCCGTATGGTCCGTGTCCCATCATACCCGTGGCTCAGCTCCGTAAGGACCTTCACTTGGTTCACTATTTCCTGCAGCATGGCCCGATCTTGGGTGGCCTGGGTCATCAGCAGGTGATTGGTCTCTTGCTGCAGCTGCATGGCCTCCTGTTGGGCAGCTGCCTGGACCCGGGTAGCCTCCTGCTGGTCGGCAGTGGCTTGCACCAGTGCTTTGACCAGATCCTCCATCTTGAGGCAGGGTGGTTGTAACCCACTCTGGATTATGTTCACAGTGCAGAGATCCCACTGCTGACACCACGTGTGACAAGATGGTCAATATAGTATGGTGGGTCCTGCACTTTTCTTGGTGGGGGGGGGCTAAAATACCACCCCTTACCCCTACTCTTGGGGCACCAAGGGCTCCACTAGTGGCCCAGGAAGGTGGTAAAGGAGGGAAGCAGGGGAGGGGTCTGGGTTTGTTCCTCACTCTGAGTCCCAGCCCCTCTCAGCCCTTGCAGGTTCTTACCCTCTTCCCCCTTGGGTGGGGTACCTTCAGTCCTTAAATGCTGGGGGAGGGAATGTCCCTCCCTTGCTGGGGCAGGGTTTCCCTTATTCTGGTTTTCTGTTCTTCCAAGCTCCAGTCCTCTCTCCTTCCTCCTTCCCCCTGACTGCGTGAAGCAGGGGGTTTTATTAGGTTTCTAACAGGGCCTTAATTGATTACAGGTGCTCCAATTAACCTGTAGCAACCCTCCCTAGTCTACAGGGAACCACGCCTTAATTAACCTAGGGTTTATATACTTCCCTTCTACCACTTCCCACTGCTCCCTGGCCCTCCTGTATCACAACCCGTTTGGCTTTGGACACACTCAGTTACAATTATGGGGCCAGAGCCTGAGAATCTCCTTCCTTAGAGGTTTTTAAGGTCAGGCTTGACAAAGCCCTGTCTGGGATGATTTAGTTGGGGATTGGTCCTGCTTTGAGCAGGGGGTTGGACTAGATGACCTCCTGAGGTCCCTTCCAACCCTGATATTCTATGATTCTATGATTCTTAACTCATGCTGAATTGTACATTACTAGTAGTCCATTAAATTAGTATGACTATTTGTGCAGCAAGGTACTAATAAATGTAAGTAAGGTATCAAAATCTGGCCTCTAGGTATTCCAAAAGCAAACTCATTATTTTTTAAAGTGCTGTGTAACAAATATTATAACCTGTTGCATCATTTACAAAACCCAAACATCTAGGAGTAAGGAAATAAATAAAGACATCATAAATTTTCCCCTGACCCTCTAATAAACTAATTATTTTATCAAGTGAAAATTGATTTCTTCACAATGCATCATCTTTACTGGTGAAATAATAGTATTACTTTTGGAGTTAAAAATAATTTAAAGATAAATACAATGCAACTTATTTGAAAAAGAAACATATATTCTATTTTAATGATTTTTGGGAGTAATCTTGAAAGAACTACGTTCATTTTGGGATAAAGTTAAGGGACAGAGTCCACCATGCCCAACTAGTTTCTCAGACATTTTCAGGGATTATTAAACACAATTTCTAGGGGTTTTTTACATTTTATTTTGCATGTTAGCTGTGCCCAGTATTTAGGTAGTTGTTTCTCCACGTGTGCCTCCTTCATAGAGGTGCAGAGAAAATGAACACTTCAGGGTTTGTGCTTAACAAGTGCTTTTTTGGTCAATTAATTAGCATCCAAGTCTTATGCCCTGTTCTATTATTCTCAATTCATAGTTTTTTGTGACACAGTTTAAAAAACACAGAGTCAAATCTGCAGCTGGTGTAAATCAACAGAACTCTTTTGACTTCAATAGAGCTACATCAATATACACCAGCTGAGAATCAGGCCCACAATTTTATATTCTTGTTTACTTCTCCATTGTGCAGCATATACTGCAAATATATCTGAATGAAATGAAAGCAGAACTGTGGGAAACTTCAATTTATGCTGCTCAACATAAAATGGAGTTTTAAATTATTCAGGAAGAGGTTTGCACATTTCTACTGGAGATGGTCAAATAGTATTTGGCTTTCTATTGTTTTGTGAAGTATCTGGCCCAAGTTTGTCAATATATTTGAAAATACTTAATGAAAGTTACAAGCAAATAACTGGCAGCTCCTAGAATAATAGTGATATCTTACATGTTGGTATTCGAGGTTTGACATTAGTTATTCATGTCATCTGATTTTGATTCTGTTCCATAACATGATACAATTTATAAAGAGCACCCAGGAGGTTGAATATTTATTTTCAGCATCAAATATGTACTTAAAGAATGTGTGTATTCAACACAGAATAAACTAATTTGACATTGAATAGCTTTTCTGGGCAAGGACTGTTATTTATTGTATTATATTTTAGTACTTAAAATATTAAAACCTCAGCATGGTTCAGTTGCTTAGCTAAGGTGCTAATACAATAGAAATAATTATTGTAATTGGATGTGTCTATCATATCATCCAGACTACCACAAAAAATTGTGTATTTGTGAATATTAATATACTCAAATGTGGTAGCATCAAACTAGGGCTCTGCTGTTCACCAACCAGCAGACTATGTAATATTTGTATTCTAGCAGCTCTGGCTAACACAGAATTGCTCATGATCACATAACTCAAAGTAAGTTTGTTCTGATGATCTGTTACAGATCCTTCTTTTGGGTACTGAGAGGTGTTATCAAGTTCTTCATTTGATCACATGGAATCTGGAAATGAGCCAGATAGTGACTAAAAAGAGAGAAATCCCTGTATTAGGTGAGATCATTATATTTAAAAAATAAATGAGTGACTCAAAATGGATTGTGGTCTATGATGGTTAGTTAAACTCCCATTTCTAGCTGTTTTAAAAGTTGCAAAACAATCAAATTTCTTTGGAATTAAGAATCTTTTTCACAGCTGCATGTGCCGTAAACTTGCCTGTAGCTAGAGAAGTTCTCTCAAGAGTGAATAGCCCTTCAAATGCCTCATAGTTTCCTGACAGCTCTCAGTCCTACAATTTTTCTCATGATTCTTTGAGTGACTTGTCATTTTCCTGACTGCTGGCAGCTACATGTTCATATACTCATCAGCAAGTCTTTGGCATCCCATTTCTCCATGCTCCTCTCAATAACTACTCCTCCACTTGACAGTCACTGCTGATTTCATCTTGGCTGATTTTATAATATCAGCTCTCATTGCTTTCTCCAGAACTCTTCCCTTTTGTTCAGTACCCTACCTCATATCATATCACTACCTGCTCTATTGCCTAATTTTAACAAGAAATTTGGTTTGCTGACACAAAATGATTTTACACTGTCAGCATTTTCTATGCTCACCAGTATGATAGTACACATGAGTCTTAAAGGGATACTGAAGAATTTGTCTATTTGTAAGACCAAACATGATCATGCAGAGTCTATTTGTTATTTTACTTCCTGAGCTAGTAACAGCAAACAGAGATCTAATTCTAAGCTATTTTGTTAGTTAGTTAGTTAATTAGTTAGAAAAAAATATAATACATGTAACTATATACTGATAAGTTAGGTTTAAATTAGATACGTAAACTGCAGTGTTAATATGACTAAATCAATATTTGTACATTGCTTCCTTAAAAAGTTCTATGATTAGAAAAACATAGTGGGATATACTAAACTAGTAAATCTTTTCAAAATCTTGGATTGTGATTAAATTACAACATAAATCTTTACAAGCACATGCTGAAACTCAAAAAACTGTTTTCTCAAATACACTATACAGGGGGAAGCATGTTATTTAATAATAGTACATTTCTCATCATATTGAAGGTAACTTTCCGAATGTTCAGACTCTCTACTGCTAAACCTGATTTGCAATGCAATCTGAAACATAGTTACCTATGATTCACATAAGCTTCAGTGATACCCAAACTATATGGTAAGGATATTTTTGTATGATTATTTAGGTTGTCACTTCTGGTCCCAAAGACCTTCCATTATGTTGATTAGCACAATATCACACTGGCATGGTGTGCAGCATCAATAATCATACTGCAAAATGGCTACAGGAATAATTTACTTCTCCACTGCAACATGTAACTGAACTGCACAGTGATCTTTTCTGATATCCAATATGCACACACACACACACACACACACACACACACACACTAGCTTTCTGGCTTTTACACAGCCCTATAAGAACATTTACAAGTGCAAAAGAAGCTGAGTTTTGTAGTAGGAAAGGAAGGCCTTTCAATAGACGTTCTGGAACTATTCAAGGTGAAGCCATGTTTATTGAGTGTGTTTTTAAATCATATTAATAATATCTGGTTAGTTAAATATGCTTTGGAAATGCATTTCAAAATATTCAAAATGTTATAAAGCTTTGGCAAGGTTGTAATTATCAAGATATCCAAGAGGTAGTTAAAAGGTTCATTTAAATTACTTTTCAGAGTAGCAGCCGTGTTAGTCTGTATCCGCAAAAAGAAGAACAGGAGTACTTGTGGCACCTTAGAGACTAACAAATTTATTAGAGCATAAGCTTTCGTGGACTACAGCCCACTTCTTCGGATGCATATAGAATGGAACATATATTGAGGAGATATATATACACACATACAGAGAGCATAAACAGGTGGGAGTTGTCTTACCAACTCTGAGAGGTCAATTAATTAAGAGAAAAAAAACTTTTGAAGTGATAATCAAGCTAGCCCAGTACAGACAGGTTGATAAGAAGTGTGAGAATACTTACAAGGCTAACTATCCATACCAAAGTAAATTGTCTCCCAAATTAATATTTTAAATTGCTTTTTAGGAATTTAGGGGAAGATTTTATAAGTAAGTATGCATTGACACTCCCTAATAATCCTCAGTCAACTAGGTGGGGAAAGCAAGTTTTAAATCCAACAAAGTTTTCTTCTAAATCCTCCAAATAATAAGTACAGGTTTTGCCTGAATTAGTATGGAACCCTGAAAATATTCCATTTGTTTGACAGAACAGTAAGGGATTAAGAATGCAAATTAAAGGGTTGGCAATGCATACTAGCATATCTGATTGCTTACCTCAAAATAGATCTTTTGTGCATATTTGGCAGTTGCTCTGCAAACTAAACAACTGATAAAAGTTAAAATTCTGTGGGAAGGAGGATTATAGAAACACCAAGAGTCACAGGATTAATCAGAAAGATCTTTCTATTCTCATAACTGAAAAATGACTGAGACCAAACATAGAAAATTTCAGGCCACAAGTATTGGTTTGAGAGAGTTTCTCAAAGTTATCCTTCAGCAACTGAAAGGTGGGGTGTCACCTTAGTCAGTTAGGATTCCTTACCACAGAAATAGTGACATGGAACAATTTCTTTAAAACAAGAATATTTAATACACCACAATAATTTTATATTATATATATATATATATAAAATATATTGTGGTGTATTAAATATTCTTGTTTTAAAGAAATTGTTCCATATATATATAATCCAGTTCTCCAAAATGCTGAGTGATATTGATTCACAAAGTCTTCTCTAATTTATAACTAATAGTCTTTCAACCTTCAGAGCCCATCCTGTATGCTCACAAAGATTTTCCTCTCTCATCATCTATTAGGACTTGTGTAGACTAGGATTTGAAGGGGTGATATTAGCCAGTTCATATTAACAGCCTAGTCTAGACAAGGCAGTGTGCTTTTAATGTGTGTCAAACATCTTGAGTTAAAGCCTTCAGGGCCTCTACATGAGGTCATAGATAGCAATTCCTCCCCTGATGCTGTCCTTCCAAACACTAACTAAATGTATGTTTGCACTGCAGAATTCACTTGGGTGACTGGCACCTAGATATGAGCACCTGGATTAGCCTAGTCTGCGTGCGAGTGGCACGCTGCACCACCATGCCGGTGGTTCTGTGTCCTCACTGGTGCTGCACTCTCTCTTGTGTATTGCTAGGACTTCGGGAAACACATCCCAGGGCTCTTTGTGCTGCAGTAAGCTGGTCCACTCTGATTCTTTCCCAGTGAATAGGTGGCGCACAGAGAGAATTGTGGGAAGGCATTGGCATTCATGTAGGTTAGCCTGCATCCTCCAAGTGGGTGGGTTACCAGCCTGAGTAGAAGCAGCATCTGAGCTCTTGTCTATATCCCCAGCTGGGCTAGCTAGCTCAGGTTTAAAGCACCACCTAGCTCGGGTGAGAGGTTTTTTTGTGGGGGGGAGGGGTGTGGCACAACACTCACTTAAGACCCTGAGCTGACGCTGCAGTGAAGACATAAGAGCTAAGAGAGTTTGCATCATAGAAAACTCAAAGACCTCCTCTTTCCAGCATGCATTGATAAAAGAAATTGACAGGCAGGCCTCCTTACCCCTACACTTTCATTGGAGCAAGCCTGCTCTAGACCTCATTCTAGGCCCACCTTCCAGGTATTGCCGAATCTCTCAAAGGCATCCTTGCTGGGCTTGCCTTTTTATGAGACCAGACTTCCCCTAGTTTGGTAACATTTTCAAAAAGGGGAGACATGACCCCCCCTTATCTCAAGGCTCTGGGTTTGGGGCCGAATAAATGGGAAAAATAAGTCCAGCTTGTTAAAAGTCATGGTCTTTTCTTCTCTCATTCCCATTGGCAGCTTGTTCTGTCATTTGAGGTTAAAATGAAAATCAAAGCAGGATATTAACTGTAATGATTGTTCCTGAAACTGAAATAAGGGTCTGATCCTGAGCAATGATTAACACACAAAACTGCTTGACTCGGATGGGAACTGAAGGTACTCAGCACCTTTGGAAACCAGACTACTTTTTATCTAGGTATCTAAATATGGATTTAGGTGCCTAACTGTAAGGCTCAAAGTTTGAATATTTTGGACTTTGTAGTTAATTTATTCATCTAGTATAATTTTATAAAGAAGTATGCAGAATTTAATATTTTTGCAAGCTGTCTGCAAGTCAAGGAAGCAATTTATCCATAAAGTACAATTACAATTTGTATGGAACAGACAGTATTTCTTTACTATCGAGTCTGAGAGGCAGACTACTTTTAGAATCTGTTCCTGAGGAGTTTAAATAACTAGAGAAAAGTAATTTGGTCAGTACTTTGCTTAGTATGTTGTATTGCATGCACATAAAATATTTCTTCACATAGTAAATAAGCTGCATAGCATAGCTATAAAACATACTTCATGGTATAGACAAAGCCCATTATAATAAAATAAAGGTAAACAGGGCTCAGGAGCTTCCCAATCTCTTGATTTAAATGAATGAAAGTGACTCAGGATGGAGTCAAGTATCAGGGGGTAGCCATGTTAGTCTGTATCTACAAAAACAACAAGGAGTCTGGTGGCACCTTAAAGACTAACAGATTTATTTGGGCATAAGCTTTCGTGAGTAAAAACCTCACTTGTTGTTTTTTTCAGGATGGAGTGTTTTATGTCCAGTCTGGCTTTGATTTCAGTGAGGGTTCCCCCCCCCCCCCCCCCCGCACAATTTTAACTCAGTCTTGACATGGAAAACCAAAGTGTTTGCTAGCCTGTGATTTAGAAAATGCAGCTTCAGCACATCCCTTTATTTACATATAAAAATCGCTAGCCAATTAAATAATATACACATGAAATCTACTGTCCTTATAAACAAAAATGACTTGCTTACAGTTATGGTGGTATGGGATTACCTAAAATACCATGCTTTATATTTCAGGACAAATTAAGGTTTATATCTTGACCTAGATCTATGCACCAATCTCCCACTGGCATCAGTGGGAGTTCCACATGTAGTAATACTGTATAAACGTTGCAAAATGAAAAACCTTTATTCTGGAGGGAAACATCAAGAATGAAATTAACTACTTAGAGCAGGGGTAGGCAACCTATGGCACGCTTGCCAAAGGCGGCACGCGAGCTGATTTTCAGTGGCACTCACACTGTCTGGGTCCTGGACACCGGTCTGGAGGGCTCTGCATTTTAATGTAATTTTAAATGAAGCTTCTTAAACATTTTAAAAACCTTATTTACTTTACACACAACAATAGTTTAGTTATATATATAATAGACTTACAAAAAGAGACCTTCTAAAAACGTTAAAATCTATTACTGGCATGCAAAACCTTAAATTAGAGTGAATAAATGAAGACTTGGCACACAACTTCTGAAAGGTTGCCGACCCCTGGCTTAGAGGGCCAATACAAAGCCTAAGCATCAGTGAAGTCCCATGTAAGCCTCATTTCTTAGGGACTAAGTAGGACTTCAGTGATGCACAGATCTTTTGCTGCCCCTCAGTACAGGGATGAATTTCATTTCAACTGCATAGTATAGAAAGGGTAAATACCAACTTTCAATCAAACAATCAAACGCCAACTTTTAGGAATGTTGGCCCAAATTTAGCAGGATACTTAAGCAGGTGTTTAACTTAATGTGCCTAGGCAGTGTGCAAAACTGAGGCCATTGTTATTGGCACTCTTGTTCCCAATAACTTTTTCTCTGTCAGCATTAGAACTGGTCAAACAATCTGTGGTGAATAACAGTTGTGAACTGAGCTCATTTTTCTGTTCACAAATTGTTCCTGATGTTCTTCCAATGCATTTCCTTTGCATAAGTATTTGTCAAACTGGTTGAATGAACAATTTTCAGCCTATGTGTTGTTTGTGCACCATCGACTCTGACCGCTTCGTATTCACTATTTACTATTCACTTGCAATTAGTCACAAAAAGCATGTTTCTGCTCCCTGATGGGATAATTTGCGAGTAATGAATATTATGACCCTGGACAAATAATAGTCAACTGAACTGTGTGCTTTTATTTGTGAAAATATTTTCAACTTGTGTTGGGGTTTTTAGAATTCACTGTATGCACCTTTTTGTGGGAATCCTGATGGGGACCAGGCAAAATTTTCAGCTCTCTGTATAGTCTTTTCCATTTTAGGGGATATTCAAACCCTGAATTTGGAGGTGTTACTGTCCAGCTTCTCTAATTTGAACTTCTCCAGGCACTAGAGGATCATTCTACATGTTTACAAAAAAAATCTTCTGTTTTCAAAGGAGGTTAATCTCAAAGTAAGATTGTGTTGCTGGAAGTGAAGCTCAGCATCTGAATGCATGAAAATGGCAGGAGAATTTTTAATATTGTCTCAAACTGTCACTGGGTTGTCATGCCTGCTTCCTTTCTGGTTATTTTTTTATTATAATGATGGCTCTCTCTCTCTCCATCCCCCTTTAATTTAGTGTTCTTTATAATTAGATGAAATTAAAAGAATCTTATTACACTGCAATTTTTCTTAATGGACCAGCCTTCCACCTTTAGAATTCTGTTGTCAATCTTAAATTGAACAAAAAACAGCACTTTCACAATGTATCTTCAAGATAGAAAATATGTCTTCTGCTATATTGATAAAGTAGTATGAACTTTTACAATGCTATTTAAGGCCCTGCATGCATTCTTTATATCAAGCAGGTGACTCTTCTCATTGAGTTAAACACAGAGCAAAAGATGGTCCCTGACTCAGATTGCTTACAAACTTTAAAAAAAAAAAGGGAACTTTGACTGAGAGAGAGGTAAAGATTTAGGCAGAAAGAACTAAATTTCTCTTTGGTATAACTCTTTTGACATCATTGAAAATAATTAGCTGCTCTCAAAGCATGTCAAACTGATGGCATTATTGGTGTCAATAAAATTTCGTGTCGCTTTTATAGCACATTGTTCTCTTCTGGTAAGAAAAATGCTTTTGTGAGGAACAGAGTGCCAAGTATCTGAGATGTGCACACATGCTAGGGTAAAATATACAGCCTCCATAAAAACCCTGAATGTTAGAAATTATGATTGGAGAAGTATCAGATGTCAAATGGGAAATGAAAACTGATTTACCATCACTTTTGGATAAGTTAAGACTTTCAATCATCAGTTCTGTATTTAGGAGGGAAAGCAATATTTCAGTCAGATTTGCAGTTAAAAAAAATCAGGAAGCTTATTTACCAGTGTGACTACCAGGATTAGAACATTAAGATGAGAAATGCAAACAGAAGCTTACTTTAGGCAAGTGCAGTGTGCAGATAGCTAAAGGGCATTGGGTCAGGCCCTTAGAGTTGATGGGAGGCTTTTTGTTGGAGACAGTGGGCTCTGGTTCAACTCTTAAGTATACTGATGCTTCCTGTACAGTTTTATCTGAAATATCAGTTTGCCTCCATTATTGCATAAAAAAATAACTAAGAACTTAGCAAAACTCCCTAGTTTGTGCCCAGGCTAAAATGATGAGAAAACTGAAAAAAGTCATCTATTGGCAGAGTCATATAAGCCATTGCCATGTTTCTTAGCCAGTAGAATCATGCCCGGTAGGAGAGCTGCAGGGGCATACTAGGTACAGCACAGTCACTGCGACCTGCGTCTCTCTTGGGTTGACAGGAAAAGTGATGGAAAAGGAGAATAGGAAATAGAGTGGCAGGATGGAGGAAAACAGATTGGAGCAAGTAGATAGAGGAAACCAGCAGAAGTAAAGTGGGCACACAAACGTTTGCTGGTTCTAGTGATATTAACATTCTCATTTTAAGTACAAGGAATATCACTGGAACCATTAAGATCTTTAAAATTGAAATGAACTTTACTGTAATCACTCTACAACTGGGGAATAGAGGGCAGAATGATAAAACAAAGTAAATCTAAGTAATAATGCTGACTGTTCTGGATGGCTTGTACATTAAAAGATTTAATATAAACCTGTTTCCCCCAGAGTCAGTTTACCCACAATGGCAAGACCAAAAACATAGCTGTAAGCTCCACAGTGCCGTTCCACCATTAGTGTCCCCCTGGTTTACTTCACCTTCAGTTCTCCCCTCTCCTCTTTTCACCCAAATTGATGCCAGAACTTGGTGTAAATTCAGTTTACAAAAACATATTTATAAATAAGTGTAAATTTTGCTCTGTATATACATGGAAACCACGCTATAAGAGCAAGGCCCAGGGTGTTAGTTACAGTTAATGGGGCAGAAAGGAACAAAGGTATGGAGGAGGGAGATACATGACATCTTTAAGGCTCATACAACTTTGCATTCAGTGTTTTCTGCCCTACCTAATGCAGAGAGCCAGGACATAGGTTTCCTCAACATGGTCCAAAACAAAAAAGAACATATGTCAAAGAAAGGACTGCAAAATGGCAAAAATTCCTTAACTTACTAAGTCTCTTTCAAACGGGACTGCAAGATGATCCATTTTCTTTTTCCTCATGGCATCCTAGTTCGGATTTTAAGAGAGACAGCTGTTCTTCTCTTCCTTCCCTTTTTCTGCCTTCTATTTATTTCGTTGCTCTATTGAGCCACTAGCTAACCTCTTCTCTTGTCAGTTTTAGTGTGGTGCTTATATTTGTAACAGATTAGGTGATATGTCTTTGTCAATTTTTAAATTTCATTTTGTTTTGTGAGTGCCATTTGTATTATAAGCTTCCTTGTAATCACCATCTTGGATTAAAACATGCAGGTAGTATTGAAAACCAGTCAAATCCTGACAGGGACAATCTACTCTTCTTCAAGTGATTGTCCACACAGATTTCACTCTAAGGCCTTGGCTACACTTACCCGCTAGTTCAGCGGCTGGCAATCGAACTTCTGGGTTCGACTTATCGCGTCTAGTCTGGACGCGATAAGTCGAACCCGGAAGTGCTCGCCGTCGACTGCGGTACTCCAGCTCGGCGAGAGGAGTACCGCGGAGTCGACGGGGGAGCCTGCCTGCCGAGTGTGGACCAAGGTAAGTTCGAACTAAGGTACTTCGAACTTCAGCTACGTTATTCACGTAGCTGAAGTTCCGTACCTTAGTTCGAATTAGGGGGTTAGTGTAGACCTGGCCTTAGTGTTCATGCACCCCATATGCACAATATCGGATTCTTTTGACTAGCAGTGTCTGTTGGGACCACCCCTGGGTCCTAGGAGCCTTTGTTACCAGCATAGCTGAAGGTATGAGGCAGGGCTGCCTCAGTCACCTTCCAGTCCCTTCTCACCGCCATGGAAACCTGTGGTCTCCATGTCTCTTCACCTACTGTGAGATTAGTTAGACCTATAATTATTCTAGTAGTTTCTTAATTTAAGATTAGTCAGTGCATTGGTAGTAAAAAAAAAAATCTTACTGAGATTAAGGGCATTGCTAGGGTCTCTGCCCACCTCTGTAAAAGGGATAGACTCCCCTGTAAACAAGCCTAAAATGTCCTACTATACAGCAATGCTATTAACAACATCCCCTCTAGGTGCTTCTTATGCTTAGGAGAGGAACATGTGCCTGAGCACTGTTTGGTGTGCCAGATGTTTTCAAAGCTTACTCTGAAAGCTAGAAAAGGAAGACTGAAACTGCATCTTCTGGAAACTTCTATGCAAGCATCTTCAAGTCCTGGCAAGTAACCAGGGACACTGCCTCCTCCTTGCCAGTCTCACTCACGTAGTGCCCTGGTGAGCTGTGATGTCACCCTGAGCTCACAGGATACTGGGAAGTCCCTCTCCTGTACCACTCTGTCAATCTCCCTATCGGAAATTTTGGAACTCCATAACGTTTATTGTATGTATTTTTATTACAAACATCCCAGGAAAAAAAAGTATCCTGGGATGTGAAATTACAGGTGGATTATTTTCTTGTAGGAAGCTTGAGGTGTTAAAAAGAATTGAGCATATAATAGAAAGCTGTCTTGAACCTTAACTAAGAAACAGCTACTGCTCTTCAGTAAGAAGAACTTCTCTTTCCCCTACTGTATGCTTTTGTATAGAGAACCAATATTTTGATTCAAACAAAATCAAAATCTTCTTAAATACACTTTAATCAAACTATATCAGTCCAGGCAAGGCAGTTCCATCTCTCTCCATATTATTTTATTAGAGGTGAACAAAATGACTCCTGTGAGAACAATTCATTCTCCCAAATGCATACTCATATTTGCATTCTTTCCACCATCAAGAATTTTTATTATGTATTGAATATCTACTGACCTTTAATACTCATTAATTATTATTATTATTGTTGTTATCTACAGGCAAATATCTTAGATTTAGGAAGTGATTCTTATGACTTCCTTATGGTTTAATGGAAGAAGATGAATATTATCCCCTTACATTGTTAAGGGCAAGCACAGGGGTGGTGGTGTTGGTGGGGGGAACAGCTTACTATTTCAAGACTATGTTGACAGTTTGATGAGATTTGGCCAAATCATTCAGAAGAGCTGCAGAGAATACAGTCATTATCTGATAATAAATTAACTGGAAGTGCCAAAGAAAATGTGGGCCAAGTCTGCAATAATACTGTAGTCAGTACCTAAAATTACACTTTTATTGATTTTTAGTAATGATAATTTGTTGTAGCTTTCGCATGACTGTCAGCACAGGGCTGAGCATGTTATCTAGGATAACCTTTTGCATAGAATAACAATGAACTGAGAAATCTCTGTCATCTTTAATCAACATTTAATGTTTATCTTCTACATAGGAAGGCATTAAAGCAAAACATGATGCAGTTCAAGAAGCACTTCAGCTTTGAAATGACTCTATTTTAAAGATGAATTCAAAAGCATTTCACTGCTAGTGTGTGGTGGGTTGCTGTGTTTCTTCTGTCTGTATAATTTATCTAATTTAATCTGTAATCTACCGGGATTACATCAAATTTTGCAGAAGAAACAAAAAATCCCAATTGCGCAAGATTGAAAGCAAGACTAAAACGATGACTTGATATTTTACTGAAGTGCCTGTTGTGTTCTTCATTCAACACCTTTTTACTACTATTAATTACTTAGGCTTGGTTCCACATAGGTACTTCAGTGCCTAACCACCATTTTTAGTCACTCCTGTAATCCACAAAACTGCCACACAGCTGCTGCCTAATCCTGTAGATGCCTGAACTCACTCGATGCCTAAGTTTTTGCAGTAAAATTCCCAACATGCCTATGTTGCTGCCTCTGAGCAACCTCCCTGTTGGGTTGTTTATCTCCTGCCCAAGCCCCATTGTGATCCACAAACTTGGGGAAGATATGGGACCTGAACCAGTACGTGTGCTCAAAGGCTAACTCCACATGAAATGAGACAGCCGGGGTAGGGGAAGGGGAAGGGGAAGGACAACTTTTGGCCATTGGTTAAGGTAGTCCCGTGAAATGTGGGAGACCTCTGGTTTATGTTCCCCCTCTGCCTAATGAAAAGGGATTTGAACACAAAGTGTTCAGCTGACTGCTCTAACCATTGGACTATCAAGTGATTCTCACTCTTTTCTCTGCCCCAATTAATATTTAATTGTTCCAGATTAATTAAATAACTGAACAACTTCAGTAGGAGAGATTGCAGGAGCTGCACATCAGAATATCTGCTAGAGCAGTTGTTAGAGCACTCATGGGAGAGCCACATTAATCCCTATTCAAATCTCTTCTCCTCATCAGGCTGAGGAGGACTGGAACCAGGTTTTTCCCACATCCCAGGTGAGTACCTGAACCACTGGGCTAAAGGTCCATTGTCTGGCAGTTTTTTGTGGAGTTAGGAAGCCTCTGAGCACACCTACCTGTAGTCTGGACTTGGTGCTATCTCCATGACAAAGGCAGTGCTTAGCTCTCATCAGCATCTCCCATTGGCTAGCTTAGGTGCCCCCTGTTTAGAATGTTGTCTTTTGTGGATCCCATTCTAAGGTGCTTATATTTTCCCATTCACTGTATAGGGAGTCTAGGTTCCTAACTCAGGTGTTGTGGATCTCACTGTTGTTCCTATGATTTTCGAGGCCCTTAAAAGTTAGGCATTGTGACACTGAGCTTCGCAAGGCCTAAATCCCTTTGTGGATCTGATAGGGTTGCCAACAATCCCAGATTGGCCAGGAGTTGCCCAGAATTCAGCTTCATAGCCAGGAGGCTACTGAAGCCACTCTGGGAGATTTCAGGCCACTTAAAAATCTGGCAGCACAGCGGGGCTAAGGCAGGCTGCCTACCTGCCCTGGCCCCAACATTGTTCCCAGAATCACCAGCATGTCCAGCTCCTAGGCACAAGGGCATCTGGGGGTCTTTGTGCGCTACCCTCTGCCCCGAGCGCCAACTCTGTAGCTCCCATTGGCCAAGAACTGCCGCCAATAGGAGCTGCAGGGGCAGTGCCTGCAGCCAGGGTCAGTGCGCGGAGCCACCTGGCTACCCATGAGTCTAGGAGCCGGATATGCCAGCTGCTTCCCAGGAACCTCCCGAGGTAAGCACTGCCCAGCCGGATCCTGGATCCTGCACCCTATCCTGCACAAATCCAACCTCCTGTCCCAGCCCTGATCCCACTCACACACCCAAACTCCTTCCCAGAGCCTACACCCCACATCCCCACCTGCACCCCAACCCCTTACCCCAGGCTCAGCCCAAAGCCCACTCCCACACTCCAAACCCCTCAGCCCCACTCCCTAGCCCAGAGCCTGCCCCCCTACCCTCCTGCCCCAGCCTGGTGAATGTGAGTAAGGGTGGGGGAGAGCGAGCGATGGAGGGAAGGGGGATGAAGTGAGTGGGAGTGGGGCTTCTGGGAAGGACGGGGCCTCTGGGAAGGGGCAGGGCAGGGGATGGGGCAAGGGGTGGTTGGGTTTGTGTGATTAGACAGTTGGCAACCCTGGGATCTGAGCCTTAGGATCCTGCAAAGACTAATAGGCATGCGTCACTTGAAGGCTGCTCTAATTAAGGCCAGGAGTCAGGGCATTGCAGATCCATTATGAGAAGCAGAGAGCCATAAGCAGCTCCTTGACAGCACTCCTCTGCTTAACACTGTGCTATGTTTAGCAGAAGCTCAGTGAAGGAGAGAATCTGGGCCTACATCTTCAAAGTCGTACAAAGGATTGGTTTGAGGGCTGGTTTGATCAGCTGTTGTTTTATGTGAACTGGTTTGCCCTTCCCTATTTGCTAGTAGCTTGTTCTGAATTCTCTGTGGATTGTTTATATCTACCATATCCACTCCTTCCTATTAATTTTCCTGTAGGTTATTCACTAGCCCAACTTTTTTTAAAATGCAAGAGCAGACTTTGAAATTCTATCACATTCACCGTTTGAGTTTTTTTTAATTTCCATGTGGCTATTTTTGCAAGGTAATTATAGCTTTAAGCATTGATCATGTTAATGCAACATATAGTATAAATGTGACTTGTGATCCCAGATTAAATCCTTGATTTAAGGTTTTGTATCTCAGCCATTGAAATGCAATTTGGCTGAAACCAGGCATATGTGAACTCATTTTAAGAAGAATCATTTATATTGGCTAAGAATAAGATGCTATTTGTTTCTTTTTTTAATTATAGAGCCATACAATACATTTTCTTCAGATGATTTTTCTTTTTGCAACCACTAGCAAACAAAATTAACGGTCACATTTTGATTTGGTGGGAAATGTAGCCCTTTCTGTTATTATGAAAATAAAATAAATTAAAGCTGCTGGCTGAACATATTCTGTAGCTTCTTTTCCTTAAAATAAATGCTCTGACATAATAATGATCTTCTGATATACTCCCAATTTGCACTGAAGGTTCAAGGGGGAAGCAGTGTAATATGAATTTCATTTCATTAGAGTGGAATCAAATTGCATTCTATCCCCCTGAATGTTTGGGGGAAATACCCTGAGTTTCTGGTCCTAAGTTTGTGTCCACTTATTTATCTTAAAACATAATATTAACTTAATCCAGTGAATTCAAACTGTTTTTGACAGCATGGAAGCCAGGACAAAATTGTCTATAGTATTTTTCATGTGGCCTAACATAAATTTTCAACCTCTTGGTATCTGCAATAAATGCTGTTGTTTGCACTGATATAGCATTTTTCATCTAAATATGAGAAGAGCTTTACAAACAAATTAAGACATGTAATCACAGGTGCAGATATACTATATATCATATGGATGGTCATTAAAGTGGAAGAAAATTCATAATGGGCCAAATTCAGCAGTCTTTGTTATACATGTTTTTTTATTCAGACCTTACAAAGGCATACTTTTATTGAAGTTGAAGGGATTTTGTCTGAATAAGTACAGTAACTCCTCATTTAAAGTCGTCCTGGTTAACGTTGTTTCGTTGTTACATTGCTGATCAATTAGAGAACATGCTTGTTTAAAGTTGTGCAATGCTCCCTTATAACATTGTATGGCAGCTGCCTGCTTTGTCCACCGCTTGCAGGAAGAGCAGCCCGTTGGAGCTAGCTGGTGGGGCTTGTAACCAGGGTGTACCGGCAGCCCCCCCATTAGCTCCCCGTTCCCCTAAGTTCCCTGTGCAGCAGCCGCCCAGCAGGCTACCAATTGCCGGCAGTTCAGCTGTCCCTCCCCCCACTGCCATGTGCTGCTCCTGCCCTCTGCCTTGGAGCTGCTCCCTGGAGCCTCCTGCTTGCTGTGCAGGGGAGGGGGGAAGAAGGGGGCTAATGTCAGGGTGTCCCCCTCCCCTCTACTCCTGCCCCCTGCTTACCTCTTCTCCATATGCAGCAGGGTGGGGATAGGACAGGGCTCAGGATGGAGAGAGCTTGTTGGCTGCTGTCTCAACGTCCTGATTTTTTTAAAGGTAATGTACTTAGAGTGAGGTCAGTGTACTTAAAGGGGTAATGTGCATCTCTCTCTCCCACACACAGGGTGTGTGTCTCTGTCTGCCATGCTGTCTCCCCTCCCTCCATTCGTGCTGCCTTGGAGAATGTGAGGCTACATTAACAACGTGTTAACCCTTGAGGGCTCAGCCGAGTTCTAGTTCATCATTTAGCAGTAAGGCATTCCCTGGGAAATATCCCTCTTCTATCCTCTGACTCCACCACCTCAACCAAGCTTCACAATCATCATTGCTGTGTACAGTATTAAATTGTTTGTTTAAAACTTATAGAGTGTGTGTGTGTGTGTGTGTGTGTTTGTGTTTATATTATATATATATAGTTTTTTGTCTGGTGAAAAAAATGTCCCTGGAACCTAACCCCCCTATTTACATTAATTCTGATGGGGAAATTGGATTCGCTTAACATCACTTTGCTTAAAGTCGCATTTTTCAGGAACATAACTACAACGTTAAGCGAGGAGTTACTGTGCTGAGAAAAAATCTGGACCTTGGCCCAATGTGATCTTGAAAAGTATAGCAGTGTGGGCATAATTATTTCATAATTTTAATTTACTTTTCCTTGACCTAAACATTTGGAAGAGGACATACTTCGAAAGCAGAAAGAAGATTAGATGCTCAACTCTCATTATTATTTTTAACAACAACAGCTGGGCTTGTTATTTGAAGAATACTTTGGACTTAAATTAGGCTAAGATTTTCAAAAGTAACAAGTGATTTTTGGGTGCCCAACTTAAGATACATTTAAGCAGCCTGATTTTTCAGAGGGAAGATAGTTCAGCACTTTCCAAAAATCAGGCCTCTAAGATGGGCATACAAAATTTGCACCGAAAATCGGTTTTGAAAATCTTGGCCTTACAAGCCAAATCCTGTAAATTAGACCCTGAATTCATTATTAATTATTATTATTATTATTATTTTGCCTATAAAACAGTGATATCACTGGAGATGTTACTGTACGTAATGTTTATACATAAGAATTTCTTGGATTAGTTCAATGTCTACAGCTACAAAGAAACTGTTCTTTCTCAATGTGCTGCTATCACTTAAAAGGAGGACTGTAAACAGTTTCAATTAAACAGTCCTTTCTAATAAATGTAACGGATTAATTAAAAATCAACAAACTTGTTTCCAGTCACATTTTAATAGGGGAAAGTTTATTTTGAAGAGGAAAGACGGTTTAGCACAGATGCATATCAGTCCTGTGAAAATAAGTTTATTACTTTGTGTTACAGGACTCAATTTTCACATATACCCAGCTAAATTAGACACTCTAATCCCAAATCTGGCTGCCCAAATGCACATTTGGGTGTTCAAATATAGATATAGGACCTAATTTTAGGTACTTAACGTTGAAAATTGTGCTCTTGAAGGTCAAATACTATAAAGAAGCATGTCCAATCAATGAGAGTGCCCAGAAAAATATTTGGGACGTGCATATGACATGTAAAGTTGGTTCACTATTTTTTAAATCTTTATTATGATTTCTCAAATTCATTGGTTGCTATTCCAATTTGTACATTAACCCTTTTGAAATAGTTAGCAGTACCATGATAAATATTCTTAGTGAGTTGCAAGCTGGAAATGTGTATATATATATTTAACATTTTGTACTACTGCCCAAGACAAAGGTAAAGTATATCTGTCACATCTGTGTATCTGATATCTATAATGAACCCATCAAAGTAATATCTAAACACTAACAAAAATTATACAAGCAGTATGAAAGACTATTCTCCTTCCATTCTTTGTACATGCCACTGTACTGGTCTAGGTTTTTCATTGCTTGTTTGTTCCTCTTCTCTTCTCAATATTCAATGCAATACTTATATGCTATGCATAGGGCCAGGCATGCTTTTGTTCATTGCTGTAGAGGTCAGTTCACGGTGGCATGACAAGCTGGTATTTTTTTTCTGGATGGTGCTATCTTGTGCTTTAGCATCTAAATTTTCATTTTAAAAAAGAATGAATGGTGAGAATCACCCCTCTGCACTAGCCCTTGTATACCACTGTGGCATCTTACAGGGTTTGTAAAATCCCCTCAACTGGCCATGAAGTATTCCCTCAGCACAAGTGCTAAATAAGATGGCCACACACTGCACTATGTGAGCCCCCTGCACAAGCCCCAGTGCAAAAGGCATTTCAGGGCAGGAGGGAAGCCTCCATAGTGCATGCCCATCTGACCTTGTTGGGCAACTCCAGGTTGTACTTTAGCAGTCCAGAGCAACCTTCATTTTGGCTTCTACTAGCACTCCAGTTAAAACAGAAATATCAAGATCAAGATCAATATGGTGTTGGCTTTGCTTCTATTATAGAAGTCCTGATTTTAGGAGATGATGCTAAGCCGCCACAGCTCCCACTGACTTCAGATATGGTCAGTGCTTCTGGAAATTAGACCCAGAAATTATCTGTTTTACCATGCTATCACTAATGCATGTCCATGCATTTATTAATTGTTAGTCATACCCTTGAAATATTTTATAGAAATAAAAATATTTTCAACAACTGTGTAGCAATGGAGATGTAACAACTAAAACTCTAGAAAACTGTAAACACTGCTCAGGGGCAAAATATAGTTCCCTCAGATAAGACAGGAAAAAGCAACAGACAAGAGAGGGTAACATCTCTTTACATTGAAAAAAAATCATGTAAAAAGGAGCACAGATGGTGTTTTTTATCTAGAACACACATACAGAATTAAACAACCTAATAGACCAGTAAAGCAAAATTATTATGGAATATAGGCAGGACTTGGAAACAGCTGGAATGTGCCTATATGCTGTACATCTCTCTGAAGTTCCTGTCTTGTGCTCCAGAATCTTACTTTTCAATTTTTTTTTAAAAAAAGGCTAGTTGTCATGGTTGCAAAGAAAAACTCAAGAAACATGAACAGGGTATAACCAATGCAGGGATGTCTGCAATGAGCATGCACCAATAACTCTGAGAGCTACTAACTGCCCACTCCATAACAGTGTGATATTAACTCAGATGCCCGGGATTATAATTTAAATGTCTACACTGTTAACTAATCCAGACCTCCTCAGTAAGGAGAGGGAGAGTCACATAACTACATAATTTATTTTGAGTGACATTTCATTTTGGTGATCCAAGGGGGGTGGAGTTTGAGATACCATCATTTAATCTTTTCCCGCTATATAGAAGGAGATAAACTGAAGAATCTCATTCAAACCAAGCTCAAGGAGACTAGTAGAGTTCCAAGAGCATACACCACCATATTTTGAACATCTGCTCAACCTACTGTGAGCAGCCTCATATGCTGGCAACACACATGGGTGGTGCTTATGTTGTGTGCAGAGATGGGATGAGCAACACGGCCTTTTTATTTTCCCCAGTCTCACCCTTGAATGTCATAATAGAACAAAAAGGCCTTGAATGAACATTCAGCTGAAGAAGCAGCAATTCTCCACAGCTGTCCCCAACCCATTTCACTCACTACAGCATAACAAAATAGAAAAGAAGAGGATATAAACTCACTCTTTGCTGACTATTACAGGCTTCTATAATGAACAGCAGGAACCCCACTGAAATCACCAAAATACAGACCTTCCCGTCAAAGAGCAATTAGTCTCATTAAACAATGGGAATGGCTTTCATAGATCCACTTTAAACAGTGAACCTTTTACATTAAATCCCTTAGAATTAGAAACAAATACCAACCCAGCTCTCCCACCCCTCAGACCAAAGAAGTTTGATATAGAGGTTTATAAAAACCTTTCTGAAACAGTTATATAATGCCCTAAAGGGAACACACACAATTCCTAACCACAGGAAAACTTACCCTGTCTAATAAACAGCAGCCATCTAAATTAGAAATAACTAACACTGATCAACAAATTTATACCAAGCCCTTTGTTGACATCTGAATGTTGGGGCCTGTCTAGAACAAGATAAATTACTGATCAGTATATCTAATGTTAAAAATCATGAATTACCAGACAGTCTTCTCTAATAGATATTTTTACTGAAACATGTAAACAAATTTCCCAACACTCAGCCCAAAATAAACCTCAGAAGTCTAACTAATATTTTTCATTTTCACAATCCTCTGTAGTTCCTTATTCTGCCCTGAAACAGAAGTGGAAGTGCTGAAATACTGTAAGAAAGGTTCACTCACTATTTCTAACCCAACCGAAAACATGAAGTACAAAAATGTCTCAGCTCACAAGAAAGCCTGATCTTGTGAGATTTCTAGCCCAGTTTTGTAGACCCAAGAGGATGGGTTATTGTGGGTGTCTCAGACTTTGAATACAAATATGATATTTTGGGTGCTTATTTTAATCCAGATTCTAGAGGTTTACTCATCAATAATTATTGCATATCTCTGTGTTAATTTTAAATAATAGGTTGGAAAGGCAAGAAGTTTTGAATATTTTAGCATGCCCTGAATAATTAACATTAATATAATTAATGTTTTGCGTTTTTTATCATGTAAAGAGAGGAACTTAGTAATTGATCAGATGACGCAGTTGTGCCTCCATAATAGAGTTCAGAAAATTTTCAAATTTCAAAGTTTCATTGAAGGAAAATTTTTAGGGAGAAAATAAGCAAACCTGCTGTGTGAAAGAATGATGGGGCAACAGAGCGATCATGAGTAACAAGAAATATACAGGTGAAAGTCTGTGAGAAATTACACTATTCTTTACTGTCAGGCATCAGTTACATTATGAATGAGAAACAAATAAAATCAGAATATCATCACAGATTGCTTGTACCCAGGCAGGTCCCCAGACAATCTGATATAATTAAATAATAATGTGATAACCATGGACCATAACATGAGAAGTTATCTTATGTGATCAGACAGAGAAAAAGAGAGGCTACTTTCCTTTTTCTATGTGGCAGGTAACTTGATTAAAATGATTGGCATTTCCTCCTCTTCTTATCACTTTCAAGATGAACTGCCTCTGCAAATTGCAGAGCATCATAAATCAGCTAGCATAAATCATGTGAGAGGAGATTTTCTGTGAACCTTCCAGTCTTCAAAGTTGTATTTCAGTAACTACTGAAACAGCAGTGATATCAAAGTTTTACTGGAAAAAAGCAAAAGCACTGTGCATCACGTGCTGTGAATACTCAAAGTAGACATGACTTTGGGGCACAGTTCTTCCTTTGTTGTTTCCCCCTTGGTCCCAGACTAGCCTACCAGCAGCAGCGTATTGGTTCAGAGACAGATCCAAGGTTTCCACCGCTCCCAGCCTATTCTCTGCCCTCTTGCTTTGGGTAGCCCCTTACTCCTCTGCAATGGTTTGTGGCCAAAATTAGAAACTAGCCCTTTGTCCCCAGAATTGCAAGAGGTAAGATTTGAATCCTTACATTCAAACTACTTCTGTCATTTTGGTTCTGGGTTAGATATAGAACAGGAAGGGGCCTGTTTTTTAATGGGACAGATTCTGATACTATTGCTCATGTTGAGTGATAACTTACACCATAAATTGCCCTGTGAAGTCAGTGGTACTATTCATGGTGTAAGGTACTTTTCCAAGTGAGGAAGGGTATCACGGTCTGGGGCTGTATCTGCTTTGGATGAAACCCAAGGTTATATAGAAATCAGTGAGGAACAGCTGGTAAACTTTTGGCATTGTTGAACTTGAATCCGAGCCATGACCTAGACCTGAGTCAGCCTTAAACCCACATTTTTTTCTAAATCCAATCTTGGATCTTTTATCTGAACTTCACTTGTTGTTTAAAGAGCATCTGAGACCTCATGAGAGACTTTGAAAAGTTTTCTACTTAGAAATGGTGTTGCTTACAGATTGTATTGTCTCTGTTATAATTAGCAGACAGTAGGAACAGATGAACACAATAAAATATTCCTTTTTTAATGCCCATGCACTTTGTAATAAATATGAAAGATGAGAAATGTCATTGTACAAGCAGCTGTTTCAAAACAAAATGGTCTCTAAAGGAAAATGTAAGAAGGTGCCAATAAATCTTTATGGAAGCAGATATTCATTTTGATATCATTCCTCAATATGGGAAGTTGAATGGTGCAGAGAATCGTACATAGGTCATCTGGATTGAGGTGAATTCAGTCCATAAATATATATATGTACAGGGATGGAAGGAAATCACTTAATAAGGCCAAGGTCATCATGATCTGGTTTTGCAAAATATTGTCCATTTTTAAATGTTTCACAATTTTCCTCTGTTCCTGGCTCAACTGTGACTCCCAAACTGAAACAATCATGTCATTTTCTACTTTAATAAAACATTGTCTTGCTCCTAGGACTGTAAGGGGGGGTAAAAAAATAAGAACATATACATCCCAGCATTAACATAGCAAATATGGGACTGCAGTGGGAGGCTGAGCTACTGCAGTGCTTGGAACCATTCACCATCCACAATTTTTAAAACAAAAAAGGCAGGTGAGCAAGTGGATTTGTTGAGCACACTAAGATATTCTCACCAACTTGACTTCATACTTATTGCATTCCATTTATCAGCAATAATCCTGACATACTGAGAAAATATGGAAAACAGGTAAAGAGAAAAGTGTAGTCTGAATGCAGGACTAAGAGGCAGGAATTCCTGAGTTCTCCTATACTGACTATTTCTCTGGCCTTTGAAAGTCTTTTAACCACTGTGCCTCAGTTTCTCCATCTGTAAAACTGGAACAACAGCATTTAGGTACCCTACAGTGAAGATTAACTAGCTTGTTTTTTTAATCAAAGTTATTTGAATAAGGCAAATGCTAAGTACTATTATTTGGGAAATTTCTCCATGTCACATACTGCTAGAGTTGAAAAAAAAAGTTGTTTCAAAGAGAAATATGTTTCTCGTATGCAGACATAACTACTTTTATAGCCGCCTTTTAACTGCCACCTCCCCATTTAGGATAAATGTGAAGAAGTTATTGTAATCCAGTGGCTGAAACAATTAAGTGGCCTCAACCCCAAACATAGGCCCATGTCTCTGGCCAAATACAGACACATCCATAGCCATTCAGGAATCTGAACTATATGGGCAGGTGCCCACTAGATATCATTTGGGTAAGGATGCATGTGGGTAAGTGAGAAGCAGGAGGAAAGCCAAGCAGATACATCCTGGGAGCATGGTAAGTGGCCCTGGGAGAAGCATAGAGAGAGGTTATGGGTTGGGGTGCTGGCTGAAAACAACTCTGACCTTTAAGCAAGAAAACTGTGTTTGATTCCTCCTGTGCTCAGGGAAACAGGACTTTATGCATTCCTTGTAAATACACAAAAGTGCATCAAAGAAATACTTCTCACCCATTTCTCTTAACTGAACAATCTACATGACCTTGAATTTTTGGCTCGCTGCTCAGGTCAAAAGGGGCAACAATATTCAACCAGTGATATGGAACATACAAGAAAGGTGACTACATATCCAGCTATGCTATATCAGGCACCTGATTATAGACAGTAAGCTGAAAAATCCAATCAAGTCACCCTTTGTAATGTCTTCTAACCAGTATTCCCATGGCATATATAGCATCCCACTCTGCACTTGACGAATGCACTCTAGATATTAAAAAATTTTGATGAAAGTATGCAGCTGGAAATGACCAGCATAGTAGCTGGTTACAGTAAAACCAGATCTCACAAAACCTGAGGAAAATAGATTGTATCTTTTAAAGGATATTTTTAACTAAAGGGAGAACTATCTGGGAAACATTCTGAACTGAACTGATCCTCTATCTTATGATATTAGGTTCATTTAAGACAAACAAAAGCTATACAGACACTGGGGTGAAAATGTTTGCAGTGTTCTTGTAACCATGTTGGTTCCAGGATATGAGAGAGACAAGGTGGGAGAGGTAATATCTTAGAATTTGGTTCAATAAAATATATTACTTCACCCAGTTTGTCTGTGAATACTAGGTCACTCAAGTGCAGAAAATGAAATAAAAATGCAAAGTCATGGTTCCCATTTCAAAGCTATTTGACATTTTTATCTGCAAATCAATTCACCATCATAATAAAGCAAGTCTGTGTCTTTTAACTTTTTCCCATAGTCACGGACTGTGACATGCAAGTTGCTGTAAGCAAGCTCTTTTTTTCTTTTCTTTAAAGATGTGATAAATGGCTTGACTACAATGGGGGGTAATGTCAATGTTATGGAATTACATGCCAACTTTCACTGCATTAGGCCTGTGCAAGAAAGAAAGCTGAGCCCAATCAAAATCAGAGCTATGGCAGCTGATGATGAGGGGCTAAATGCCTCATCAATTAGATCCCCTCTGCTTTCCTTCTTTAAACAAAACAAAAAAACACCACCACCAAGAAAACGCCACAACACCCTCCCCCGCAAATAACCCCCTTTTGTTCCAAATATTTTGTGTTCTCCATTTAGGGTTGCCAAATTTCTAATCACACAAAACCGAACACGCTTGCCCTGCTCCTGCCCTGCCCCTTCTCTGAGGCCCCGCCCCTGGCTCGCTCCATCCCCCCTCCCCCCATCGCTCATTCTCCCCCGCCGTCACTCACTTTCACCGGGCTGGGGCTGGGGCAGGGGATGGGGGTGAGGGCTCCGGCTGGGGGTGCGGGCTCTGGGAAGGGGCTGGGGGTGCAGGGTTTGGGGCCAGGGATGAGGGGTTTGGGGTGCAGGAGAGGGCTCTGGGCTGGGGCAGGGGGTTGAGGTGCGAGGGGGGGGGTGAGGGCTCTCACTGGTTGTGTGAGCTGTGGAGTGGGGCCAGGGATGAGGAGTTTGGGGTTCAGGAGGGGGCTGGGGCTGGGGGTTGTGGGCTCCGGGAGGGAGTTTGGGTGCGGGTGTGGACCTCCGGGCTGGGACAGGAGGTTGGGGTGTGGAAGAGGGTTCGGTGTGCAGGGTCCCGGCGGTGCTTACCGCGGCTTCCAGGAAGTGGCCGCCAGGTCCCTGCAGCCCCTAGATGCATGCCTTAACCCTGGCGCCCTGATATGCCACTGATCAGATTTTTTAACGGCCTAAGTAGAAGAAAGGTGAGACAGAAAGGAGCTGGCCAGCTGGTGGTTTGAAGGAAACAAAAGGTAAGACTCTGTGATCTCGTCAAAGGGAGAGCAAAAGGCCTGTGACCTAGCTATAGGTGAAGGGAGGGAGTAGAGGAAGGCTGTCTGCTTATGTTGAAGAGGAATAATGGGGCAGTGATGGGAATTACAGTAGAGGAAGACTCCCAAATCATGTAATTGATTGATTTAATTTTTGGGAGATCAGAAATGATTGAGGATCTGAGGGGTCAGAAGTAATATTTCTGGACAAGGGAAGGAAATATATAATTGACAGCCCTAGCCCAATATCTTATTGTGAGCACATTCCAACTCCAATTCAGAGTTTTCACAAATGCCCAAAGCGACCAAGGATGCAGGATTTTATGGTCCAGGCCTGATGCAGCTTAAAAAGAGAGAGTTTCTGCTTGTTTGTTTGTTTACATTATTCAACTATCAAATGTGCTTGGCAAGCAATAGCAACATTTGGTGAATAAAGCATTAAATAATATTTAATCAGCTCTAGTAGAAGGAAGTAAGGGTGGTGTATGAAGTAGGAGCTAAAATTTCAGAAGAGATAGTAACCGGAAAAGAAGATATAGTTTGAACCAAGTCCTCAGCTGGGTATACATCTGCATAGGTCCATTAAGGAAAACTCAGTCCCCTGGATTTACATCTTCTGAGATGAATGCCTGGTGAGTTTAGCAAGAGAAATGGCAGTGCTGAAGAGCGAACAAACAGGTGTGTAATGGAAGATGCTTGTGTGGCTACTGAATTTTCTACTCAGGAGTTTAGGGGAAATGGATTCCTAGACAAGTGCACAAAAACCACTATAATATTCACAATTGATACAATGCTTTCAGAAGTGGTGTGGAGAGACTAACATGTTATGGAACTAACGAATTAAACTGCTGTTTCTGGATCCTGAGATTCAGATTTGAGTTTCTTTACTGGTTGTGCTTTCTTATATTTCACAATTCACATCGCATAGGGCTTAAACATCCTGGGCTAGGTTCTCTGCTACCTTTTGGGTTACCATATTTCAAGTTCCCAAATAGAGAACACTGCTGGGGGGAGAGGAAGCTGGAGGGAGATTGGGGGGTACAACTCTCCAGCTGCCCAACTCTAAAGGCAGCTCCGTTGCCAGCAGCCCCTCAAAAGTGAGGGTGGCAATACCATACCATGCCACTCATACTTCTCCACTGTTGTTGGTGGAAGCACTGCGTTCAGAGATGGGTACCTGTTCAGCAGTCGCCACTCTCCAGTTGCCCAGATCAATATTAAGGATGTAAGTTTTTATTTAAAAAATGTATGGAGATTGGAGGACCAACATGTACAGGAAAACTTGGACATATAGTAAGCCTAGCTACACTGCTCAAGAGGCTCAGCACAGAAGCTCCACTGATGAGCACATAGTGATGTGCAATCTACTTCAGATCATTCTGCATGCTCCAGTAACCAACATGACCTTTGGAGTAGGAGCAGCCTGGGAAGTGGGCTGCTTTAACTTATGGTAGTGCCCCTCTTCCTGGCCAAACAAACATTTGCATCATGAATGTTTGTGTGAAAATATCTGCACAGATATTCATGTGATTTTTCCTCTGTACAAATATTCTTAAGAAAGCACAATATCACTCATGATTGTATAAACATAATAAAAACGATCAAAGTGAATTCTTAGTTTTCATTTGAATGTATTTGAGAGTATGTTCTCACAGTATTCAGCCAGCTCTGCCCTCTGGTTTGCCCTTAATAATCTGTCCCTGGGAGGGTACTGAGATTTAAGATTTTCAGAGGTGTCTAATGGAGTTAAACATCCAATCCCTTTGAAATTTAGAGAGGCTTGGGGCTTTAATTCTTTTAGGAGCCTTTGAAAATTCTAGCCTAGCTGTATAAAGGAACAACTCAACAGGCTGGAGGCTTTGAATCCTTCATGCTTGCAGGGATCAGGAATGACTGGGTTGAAATCTAAAATGTGTGAGATCAGCATTCAAAAGGACTAATTATATCTAAGATGTGGATTTGTGGAAACTGATTTATATGGAATACATTTTACTGGGGAAATATAATACAAAGCCATACTTCGCTTTCATTTTTTGCATATTACTTTACTCTTATGGGATGGAAGGGACTTCTCAACAGGGCTTTCAGACTCTTTTTTTGTTTTGCAAAGCATGGTGCTTCAGTTTTTCCAGAGGTGTGAAAAGTAGAGGTATTTAAAGGTAAAATATCTTGGCACCCATGAATGTAGTTTGGCTCACCTCACTAGACTATAGACCTGTCTCAACTCTTACTAAAATAGAATAGGAGTACTTGTGGCACCTTAGAGACTAACAAATTTATTAGAGCATAAGCTTTCGTGGACTACAGCCCACTTCTTCGGATGCATCCACCCCTATGTCCCTGCTGCCTGAAGACAGGAACTCATGGGGGCATTACCCCTGCCCCAGGGCTCTCTTGCAGATTCTGTTCTTTGAGGCTCTAATGATGCACAATTCTGACATCGTGCTGCAATGTGGCTGGGAAGGTGCCACCATGATGCGAGTCCTGGGATATGGAGCTGCATGGAGTTTCTGATGCAAAGGAGTGACTGCAGATCCCCACCCTGCCCTGTCCCACATTGTGGGGTGTCTTCACACCCTTGTTTTCATGATTTCAGTTGAACCCATAAACCTTTGCTAAAGCCGTTTGGGGTTGAAACTTTAAATGAAAGTGCTGTGCTTTTAAATAAATGCCTGCCTGATATGGACAGTGCATAAAGAATTTGAATGCCGCTTATATTTTTTGGCATTTTATTCCTGTCTGTCAAACGTCTACTGAGATGCCAGATTTCTGCAGTATACCTGTGTGAGTGTGGAGGTCTCCTGAGAATTTCCGAATGTAAGCTGTATGTGAAATAGGTTCAATAACACTGGTAAAAAATGAAGTCAAAGAAATTCAGAAGAGCAACACAGTGGCTTCCTAAATATATTACAGACCATTACCAATCTTACATTAACATGCTTGACTACACAATCCATCAAAGAATCAAATGTTAGTGAAAGACAACTTTCCATGTTTAAATTTCTGAATAGCAGTATAGCCAATCATTGCAGGAAATGGATCATAACACATCCTACTGTGGTCTGATGTATTGACTTTACCGATGTTAACACTGGGCTGCCCCACTGGCACAGATGTTTGTTGTGCTGCTAGGCTAGGGAACTCTTGACTAAAACTCCTCAGGTTTTCAGGAATCAAAAGCATCACAAATCCAGGCAAAGAAAGTCTTGAGTCTTTTACAAATATGAAAAAGTAGAAAGTAAGGGATTACACACAATACTGATGTCAATGTGTATTACTCCATCTTTTGGTTTTGGTATTAGCATTAGAAACTGCATAAAATAATGGTATGCTTGGAGGACAACACTGAGACTTATAAAACATTTTCCATTCCATATTTTTCTTGTGTGTAGGATGATATTTTCAAATTTGACAATTCTGGGGCGGGGGGGGGGGGACACTGGACCCATAATGGACCATTTGGAGTTAGAAACCTGGTGACTGATCCTTCTCCCATTACAGTGAATGGCAAAATTCCAGTGGAGTTCAACTGTAAATAGGTGAGCTTGTGGCCCTCTTATTTATGGGTAAGCATTGGTTCAGAAGTAGGTTTGCTATTAAAAAAGGCATTCTTGTGCTTGTGTGTCATTGAAAAATCAACTATACTAGACACATCCATGAAGAATACAATGAGGATAAATGATACTTATGCTGGGCTTCAGTTACCTCCAAAGCTCCCCACCTACAGCTTCAGAGTTGCAAGAACATAATGGCAAAAATCTTCCTGCATCAACCAGTTGCAGAATTTGGAATTTGCAGGGAATGCATGCTGGAGTGTGAGTGATTGCCATGCCCAGTTCTGAGAAGATCACACAACCCAGAATAAATATGTTTCGAGTAAGGGACTTATCTATACTAGGTCTGTGCTTATCAGGAATAATTAAGGGTGAATATGTGAGGTGGCAAGGCCAGATGACTGGACCCCCAGTCTCTTATGTAAACGTAGATTTGGAGTAGCTAAGAAAAAATATTACATAGCCTTGTCATGGGTAAATTATAGACTTGACTCGTATGTGCCTTACTGGCACACCTATCACATCTTCATTGGAAGCTGCTGGTGCTTAGCATCCCTGAACGTAAAGGCTGCCATTAATGTCTTGTAATGTATTGTGGAAACATCTGGGCAAATGAGGTATATGTTATACTCTATGTGGATTTAGGAAGAAAGCAGGGCATGAGTGACACAGGAAGTAAGACCATTGAACTCTTTTATATATATATTTCTGGGGTGGGGAGAAGGATACATTTCAGCTTAGTAATAGCTGATATAGCCTCTATTGGGAAATATATCCTGCTCTGGCAGGGAGGATGGAATTGATAACCGGACAGCTCATGTTTCTCTCATTATTTTATTCTTAATTTTAATCTTAAATGGCAGGTTTGCCTCTTTTTTTTCTTTGAAGTTTGTGACTTTTACCCAGAGATTTTACCCTGAAACTTTGTACCCAACAAAGTGGGAGGAAAGGTTATACCCTCGAGTTAGCAAGCATTACTTCTTTTTATTCACCTTTCCATTAAACTTCTTTGGAACAAATTTACTTTGGCCTGGTCCAGTGACTTGCTGAGTTCTAATGTTGAATGCTGTATTTTGGAAAAAAAATACTGAGAAAACAAAAAGTAAGAGGCCTGAATCTCCCCTGCTTTGCAGCTGTATAGTGCAAAGAGGGAACAAATCGGAACAGTAGTGTATTACATCCTGTTTGCACGATTTTAAACAACTACACAAAGTCTAAGGCAGTGGAGGCTCAGGCTACAGACTATGTGTAGTCAGTTCAGTCAAGTTTTGCCCAAACTGTGATCCTAGCATTGTTAAAGAGCTTTTAATAAAAAGGATTTAACAAGACACACAGTGTTTGGTGTGAAAATAGTTCCTGTAGACATGTACTAATATAACAATATTTTTCAGATAAAGCCGCCTACCCAACAGACAGTACATTGTGTAAAAGTAACTGTATTGCAGGAATACTTGCACACCTGAAGAATTCCCTCTGACTAAATTAGGAAATGAGTTTTGTTGGTATTTGTTTTGTTCATAAAATGTTAAACAACTTGCTCATCTATCTCATGATGCCACTTAAGATTAATTGTGTGGGCATTTTTATGGAAAAAGCATTACAGAAGGCTTTGATGCTGGATGGTTAATTACTGTTTGTTGACATATTTATGATCATTTTTTTTCATTATTATTTAGAGATAAACTCATTTGAGTCATAGTTTTTCTGACCACATAATGCTTATTACCTGGATGCTCTGAGACATCAGTAATGCTGCTGTCACTTAGGACTAAAACTAGAAAGCTAAATCTGAAAAACAAATTGCTAAATTTAAAATTAGAAATGCAGATTGTTACATTCTAACTTGCTCATAGTTTTAGCACTAACTTATAAAGAAGGCATGAACTAGAGAGAGATGGTACTGCTGTGTGGATGCTAGTTTATTTAAAATATTCTGCTAACTCAGGGGTCGGCAACGTTGGTTACGCGGCTCGCCAGGGTAAGCATCCTAGCGGGCCGGGCCAGTTTATTTACCTGCTGACACGGCAGGTTCGGCTGATCGCGGCCCCCACGTGCCGCGGTTCGCCGTCCCGGGCCAATGGGGGTGGCAGGAAGCCGTGGCCACCACATCCCTCAGCCCGCGCCGCTTACCACCACCCCCATTGGCCGGGGACGGCGAACCGTGGCAAGTGGGGGCTGCGATCGGCCAAACCTGCCGTGTCAGCAGGTAAATAAACTGGCCTGGCCCGCTAGGGTGCTTACCCTGGCGAGCCACGTGCCGAACGTTGCCGACCCCTGTGCTAACCGATAGGAACTTATTGATGGGGATTAATACCTTATATGACTCATTAATATGATATGTTGTACCACTGCTAGATGGGTTTACTTCCCTGAATGAAGTCACAGTCACAGTAATTAGTGATGTAGCCACTGTAACGTCACAACAGAATTAAAAAATACATCTGGCCTTGCTGGCACCTCTGGTTCAGAGAGGTATCAGATGGTGAATGTTTAAAATATAGGGTCAATTTTTTGGCAAGCCTGGTGTAGGTGCACTATGGGGAAGAGAGGGTTCCAGAGTCTTTCTGCCCTCCGCCTCCCCAAACCTTGCATCCCGATACAGGAGCAGGCATAACGTGGTGGGGAGCACAGGAGCTGGGGTAAAACCACCATCGTTTTCCCATCTCTCCCCTGAGTGGGTAAAGGCAAGTGCCTGGGTCCACACCAACAAGCAGAGTAGGTGGGAAAAGAAGGGAGGTAATGCTGCACTCTGCAAAATGCTGTTGAAGTTCCTCTTGCAATATGATCTGTATGGTTTTTCTTTGCTTTAGCTCTCTGACAACTACTTGAGTATCCTGACCTCTGAGTATCAAATTCCTAAAGGCCAAGCAACCCTGTGCTCACACTGCCTCTGCTACTTTCACTCTGTTCAGGGCTTTGCTCTACTTGAGCCATCTCTCCCTGAGGTCCACTGTCTGAAACGCTGCTAGAAATCCACACCCTTCTTCCAAGCAAATACTGTGGGACACTGCAGCAATTCTAGCTGCCATAAATATACAGTGCCTAGGGCCTTGGAGGAAAAAAAAAAAGTGAGTGAGGCTGTCTGGGAATCTTTCCTCTACCACCTATGGCCTCTACCCCCTTTGGAAGAGAATGCTTCTGCTGGCACAACTGCACGCTGAGTATAGGAGGTTTCATAATTCACAGCCTTGTGTTCACAGGATGAATCATGCCCATGATGTACATAATATTCTAGATGCTTGTTCACTACCTGAAAGCTACCATTCTACAAGATGTCCTATTTGAATACCTGAGAATGAGATTTGAGACTTGGAGGAATTCTTCCAAAGTGTAACCTATGGAGGATCCTCACAATTATTCGCCTGTCCCTTCTGTCTTGATGGTTTATGTAGAGCCATGTAAAACATTCAGTGTGAAACCTGTTGTCACCTGATTTCTGTTTTTTTCACAATAAGAAAATGCCTTGAGTATTCACTCAGATATAAATGAATGTGCACTGGCCATGATTTCACCCATTTTGTGCTCCCTTTATGAAAGCATTGGAATGATTGTATTTTACTCACATAAAGGTTAACAAAATGCTAATCTTGAGCTCTTATGCTCAAGTACATGTGAAGAGTGAATTTTACGTTTGCAGACTCAAATATCTGCACCAGAAGTGGTGCATTTCGTACCGTATGGGATGTTGCTTGACACAGCAGGGGAATAGGGTTCCCCAAACCTCTCACTAGAGCTCCAGCTGTGAGGCAGTTAAATGACGTACCTAAAAAAAACAGATCTCATCTGCATACCCAGGTGCTTTGTGTGTATGTGATGGGGAAAAAATTCTAATTAAATTTTAGCCAATAAATCTCACAATAGGTAAACATTTCTAGGAGTGATACAGGTCTTACCTGAAGCATGTCCCATAAATGAAAATATTTACAACTTTCTAAAATTTCCTTATCGTATATATCTGGTATAATGTTGCTGTTGCTTCCAGAGAGGTAAAAAAAAAAAAATCCTCACTTATTCTTGCTGGCAGTTCATATTGCAAGTGCTATGTTCATCCAATCAAGAAACAGAAGCAATACAATGTGACTTCAGTGACCAATCGCAACAGGCCAACACTGTCAGTGATACACATAAGGAATATTAAATACTAGCAAGTGGTCAGCAATCAATTTATAGAGGGAAAGAAAACTCGCATAAAAGATAGTTGAGTAAATTAGAATTAGAACTGTGATTTACCTGAAGAACAGGAGGCTAAATTCATTTAGTAAATAATATGTTACCCATTAGTTCATATTTGTTCATTACAAATTTGAAACTCAGGCCAGGTTAGGTGAAATCCACACCCTTCTTCCAAGCAATTCTGGGCCATTTATTGTTTTATGTTAAACCAAGGAGATATTTTCAGTTGTGACCTGCATCCCCTCTAAGGTGCTCACCTGCACGGCCTCACAGGAGCCCATCAAGGGCCACGCACCCGATGAGGGGAGCCGAGCAGGTGCGCAGCCACAGGGGCCTGGAGAGGAGAGAGGTGTATGCTGAGGTAGAGGAATAGGGGGTGAGCAGGGAACTCAAGGCATGCAGGGCGGCGTCGGGGAGACACCCCTCTTCCCCAGCCCTGGAGCTGCTGTGGCGAGAGAGGGCTGGGGGAGTCCTCTCTCTCCATCACATCCCCGGGGCAACCTGAACCCTCAAACCCAACCCCACCCCAGAGCCTGCACCCCCAGCCAGAGCCCTCACCCCCCTGCACCCCAACCCTCTGCCCCAGCCCTGAGCCACCTCCCACACTCCGAACCCCTCAGCCCCACCCCTGCCACACATCATCTCCATATTAGGGCACATAAAATTAATTCCACACATGGATGGAAAAATTAGAGGGAAAATGGGTTATGACTTGAAACCAGTAGAACTGGGTAGTTTTCACTGAGTTTTCTTTCATGTGCAGTATTCCACTGAACCTGTAATTCAGAATAAAACTCAGGTGTTGGAAACCCACATATACCTGAAATGAAGAAAATGTTCATATAAACCTTTGTGAAGCAAAATTTCTGATTTTTCCCCAGGTGTTCTATACAATTATTTGTATCATGAGCTAATTTTCCTGCACTAACCTGACTGTTGTATTTCTGCCTGTCATTTTGAAGGACATTGTAAATCTTCCTTTACAGATTAGGCAACATAATCAGGACTCATTATAACTTATAGTGATAGACTAGGGGAGAAAAGATGGATGTTGGCTCTCTTGAAAGGGCCTATTTATGTCTTGTAGCTGATAGTAGGGTCTTATGATACTTTCTTGGCCGTCTGCACACTGTAATTATCCTTCCCTGTTGTAACATTTCTCCTCCATGTTTTTTTCCTCCCCCAAAAAATCTCTGCTAGAGTTAATATTCCATTTTTCCCCATTTTTCATTCTGTCAAATATGATGAGGTTTCAAAGTCCACACATGGCAGGCCTACAGAAATATACAGAGAAAGAATGATAATGCTGGAAGGATACTTCATTTGTTCTGTTCATTGTAGCAGGCAAATGAATTACCTGTACCATAAAAATTAAATAAAATCATCATCATTCAGATCTATTAGAAAAATAAACATTCTTTGTATTTACTTAGAGAAATGAGGTTATATTCTACTGTACATATTTTCTAAGTAGCTGTCAAATACGAATGGCTAATTTTGCAATAAAATTCAATTATTTTTTTTTAAATATGGAATATTAAATAGCACTTTAATACATCTTGCTTTCATTGTTTAAAAATAATTAAGATAACATCCAGAGGTTTTTTAAAGGTTTTTAATACACTTGTTAAAGGGGAAGAGAGGAATGGACGAATAATGGACCAAAATCAACTCCCAGTAACAGTCATATAAACTTGCTGAACTCAATAGAATTGCACAGACGTAACTGAGAACAGAATTTGGTCCCAAGTACAATATATTACTGAAGATTTCCAATCTTTAAAGGAAGAGACACTAAAAAGCAAGCTATTTTTCATGTCTTTTCCAGAGCAGATTGCACACTTTTGGATGTGATGCATTCTATTGATAATGATTAGCAAGACATAATCCATTTATCTTTATGTTCTTCATGCTGTGATCTTGAACAGCACAACAGAAAAAAAAATGATTAACCAGATCAGACTTATGTGATAATTCTTCAGCCTGTGTATACATGTTGTGTATGTGATTTTTTATTTGCCATTTGTCTTTCTTAAATATAAACAACACCAACATCTCAGTACTCCTAAGCAACCCTACAATAATAGACAAAAGCGCATATGTGATTTTAAAAAACCTACAAAGAAACAGTTTTGGTGTTAAGCAACTAATGTTTTGTTAGCAGCAATGGAAATAAAATGATTTGAACATTACAAAGTATAGTGTCCATGAATTTAAATTCGTATTGCTAAAATAGTGAGGTACCATTTTTACATGCTATGTTGGGGTTTGTTCCAAAAATGTATTGATGTCAATGGAAATAATCCTATTGACTTCAATGGACTTTATATCAGCTCCTGAGTGAGGTTGTAATTATGCATTATAGCTTTCTATATACAATAAATCCCATTATTTGAACTTATAGACACCAAGGTCAGAAGGAACCATCATGATCATCTAGTCTGACCTCCTGCATATTGCAGGCCACAGAACCTCACCCACCCACTCCTGTAATAGACCCATAACCTCTGGCTGAGTTACTGAAGTCCTCAAATCTTGATTTGAAGTCTTCAAGTTACAGAAAATCAACCATTTACACTAGTTTAAACCGTCAAATGACCCGTTCCCCATGTTGCAGAGGAAGGCAAACCCCTCCCCCCGAGCATCTGCCAATCTGACCCCAAATATGGTGATCAGTTGGACCCCGAGCATGTGGGCAAGACCCACCAGCCAGACACATGGGAAAGAATTCTCTGTAGTAAGACAGAGCCCTCCCCATCTAGTGTCCCATCACTAGCCATTAGAGATAATTGCTACTAGCAGTTGGAGATTGCGTACAATGGCATTGTAGGCAATCCCATCATACCATTCCCTCCATAAACTTATCAACCTCAGTCGTGAAGCCTATTAAGGTTATTTTTGCCTCTATCAGCAATAGGTCATGTCCTCACCATGTCTATTATTATAATTTCATAAACTTTCCAAAACATCAATTCTTCAAATTATGTCAATGCACCCATGCACATATGAAGAAATAGTCAGTTTTCTTAGAACCAATATGAACATTTATATTTGTAGCGCCCCCTCTCCACCAGGTTACCTTCTTTACTATCAATCTGCTTACAGGTTTTGATGGACAGGTTTGGGTTCTTCTGGATCCCGCCACCCACTCAGCAGGGTGTATCTTCTTTATTTTTTCTTATGAATCTATTTGGTGGTGCCTTCACCCCCCTCGCTCCTTCCTGGCAGGGTCACCAGGGCAGCTTGGGAGGAAAACTCTAACCACAAGGTAATTCCCACTTACTTGCCAGATAGTTGGAGACTTCCAAGAAATAACACAAACACATACAATATATTAAATACTATAATTATATTAAACAGGAGACAAATATACATAACAGGGTGAAACACTATTTTTAGGGTCACCAGTGCCCACACTGCTAATACCTGTGACTTTCCCCAGTCACATGACCTGAGGTAGCAAATGTAAAATTAGTGTCCGGTTGGTATGCGTACTTGTTGGGGCCCTTGATGACCTATGACCACAAAATTCTTCTCTGCAGTAGTTTAGCAGTGTGGCTGACTGGGTTCAGTACAGCCTAAAGGACTCACAAGTGAGAGAAGGTGGTAAATCCCTCCAAAGGGTTAATATGCAGTAGGTTATAAAATCCCCAAACCTTTACTCCCTGGCTTGAAGACACAGTTCAGAGGGTAGGGAGTCCCCAAATTCCCTGACTAATTAACAGATGGTGCACTCACAAACTCCATGGATGATCCTCAGGTTCAGAGATGATTCTGGACTCCTCAGTCCCTGCAGAGGGGCTGATCTCTGCTGGCAGGGATCCTCTTCGAGCAGGAATCAGGCTGCTTCAGTCCCAGGATTTCCCCTCACCACAAAGGGGTACAGGGCTCAAGGTGCAGATTACACAACTGTACTAAAATCCAAACTGTAGTCTCCTAGCCTAGCATCCAGACACACACACAGCAGGCAGCAGCCCTGAACTACCAGACAGAGCAGAGCTGACCAGGTGGTGACTGGTCTCACCTAGGGAGCTGGAGGGCTAACTCAGCCTGGCTGGAGAAGTTTCCCAGCAAAACTCTACAAACTGGGAATCATCAGTGGAGAAGGAAAAGCTGAGGAATCTTGCTTTCAAGTCCCTAGAGGCCAGTTCTCAGGGGACATCCTACATACAGGTCTGGGACTCACCAGCTCCCCACACAACCAGGCCTGCCCTTACCCTGGCCAGCTCTAGACCGACTCAAAAATGGCTTCTCCTCTTTCCTGAACTTCCTGAAAGGGGCATCTCACTCCCTATTGGTTGCCAGGAAGACTCTGAGTTTGCCTTGGCTCCTCCTCCCTACCAGGGACAGTGTGCCTCTCCCTGAGCTGCCAGCAGACAGAGCCCCCAGGAATCTAGGTAATCTCCTTGGGGGTTACATATTGTTTTTATATAAAAGCCAATGTTAATAGAAATATTTTAATGACATTATTTTATTCAACCCCCCCTCCCCCAAAGGAAACTTTTGTTTAGGATTAAATCGCATCTGGATATATCCAACCAGTCCCTGTGCTCATCTACAAGAACCAGGAACTGATTGGAAATAAAAGTGAACATGACTTGCCCATGTCATATGAAGTACACAAAGGCCCTGCTCTTGCTAATACATACATACATAGATGCAAAACTTTAGGCATGTGAGTAGTTTCACTGAAGGTCGTGTTAAAATGAAGCATGAGTGCTTGTAGTGCAGTTGATCAAAAATTTTGACTACTTTTTAACAATTTTTAATGAAAGTTTGTTTTTGAAAAACATTTTTGATATCTTTGAAATTTTTCAAACTTGTGAGAAAATGCCCACCTTCTCTATCTCTAATTTTCTTCATTTTCCTCTTCAAAAGTATGACATGGGAGGTAAAAAGCTTTTTTTTTTTCTTCATTTTAAGTGGGTTTTTTAAACAAAACAAAACAACAAAGAAACACTTTCCAGATTTTGTTAGTTTTCCACCAAGCAAAAGTTGGAAAAACAGTCAAAGTGGGGAAAAAGTAATTTTTCCTCAGATTTTCCTAAGGGAAAATAAATAAATAAATATATTCAATATTCAATGCAGAAAAACTCAAATGAAAATTTCCTCCCTCCCCGCCTCCCCCATGAAAATTCACATGGCAAAAGTTCCCACTTTCCAGCCAGCTTTAGTCTATAGAACTGGGTCTGAACAGCATGCCTATTGAAAAGTAAATCTGAGCCCAAATTTGCTCTCATTGAAATCTGTGGGAGTTTCTCCATTATCTTCAATAGAAACAGGATCAGCCCTTATGATTACTTTCGGTTTTAATTGTAAGGCATTATTACTATAACCAGGCCCTTACATCTGAACTCCCACTTCCAGAAAGTTTTAGAATGAGGGAGGATGACATTTGGATGTAATTATTAGTAATTCAGGAAAATACTTTGTTTTTAAAATATGTTGGATATTAACCCATAAAGGTCTTTTAAATAAATAATATGAGAAACAAGCTCCCAAGCCTTGGTGTGGATACTGGCACAAAGTAGAGTGTTTGTGGTCATTGAAGCCATGTTTTTTTTCTGCTTTCCCATTTAATAGCGATGTGTTGTCTGCTGTACTAGCACAGCTTCCTTCTGATCTTTGCCTTTAACCTGAAAAAGAATGAACAGCAATAGTGCAGCCTGGAGGTAATGAATGCATGAGCCACTACAGCGAGGTCCTCATCAGAGAGGAACAGACAGTGTTCTTGTTTCTTTTATCTATAACTAACATTTTGGCAACTGTCGACTGATGTCCAGAGTCAGTGATGAGTTGAGCATGACTTTGAGACCACACATTGTTTTCACTATAGGTGGGCATATGTCCTTGACTGAATGTAAGCTCATGATATTTGCCAATCTCTGGAGGCATTACTCCCTGCTGACTAGTATCACTTCAGTGTTTTCTGGGCTCAGCTAGAGCCAGCTGTCCTTCATCTTCAGTGCAATGGGACAGATGGGAAACAGCACAGTCTGTGCTAGATGAGAAGAGCACATAGAGATATGAGTCAGCACGCTGCTGGTATTATAGTCTACTCTCCCTCCCAATTCCTGACAGTTGCATGTACTATTTAAATAAGAACAATGACTGAGCCTTGTAGACCTTACATGCGAGGACTCCTGAGTAGGAGGAACAGCTGATGAATCAGAACCCTGTGATCTGGCTGAGTGAAAGAGAGGGGCCATCTTTGTTGCTGGTCCTGGAATGATGTAACACATCTGTAACTGTATCCACATGAATAATCCCAATTATTTCAGTGACAGTATGTGTGTGCTTACATCTTTGTAATAGCCACAGCTTAGGTTGAGAGTGTTGTCTCAGGTACACTGTCGTAGGCAGGTCAGCTGAACATTATAGTATAATCGGTCCATTAAAGTCTGTTTAACATAAATAAAAATCCTGAGGCAAAGACAATTTTTGGTAATATATGTTCACCATCACTACTGGTATCTTTCTGTATTTTTTCCCTACATTACCAGGCGTGTGTCATAAGAATGTAACAACTGCATACTGGGTTAGACCAATGGTCCATCTAGCCCAGTATCCTGTCTCTGAAAGTGGCCAATACAAGAGCTTCAGGGGGAGTGTACAGAACAGGGCAATTAATAAGTGATACACCCATATCTTCTCATTCTGGCAATCAGAATGTTAGTGTCGCCCTGAGCATCCGTGACCACCAGATAAACACAGATTGCTAGAGCCTGATTTTCCAAAATCTCTGCATGCAGAACTCCCAGCTGTAATTTTATTTTAAATAGTATAATGTCAAATGCTATTTCTATAAATATATAATCATTGCTTCTAAAAATGGAGATGGTCCTTATCAGGCTAGCCCACATCTCTGGCAGTGTCATGGTGACAGCTTGCCAGTGGTGGCCCTCCTTTTATTGAGGGGATGAACTAGTTGAGGCTTAGTATTTCTTACAGGCTCTGGGGTTGGGTAGCAGGGGCAATCCATAAAAGGATGGAGCCAGGATACTTGTTACCATTATGCATTTTCTCTTCCCACCTCACTTCTGTCAGCTATAGTGGCTTAATGCCAGGATAGCTTTCTGAAGACCTTGAGGACACCTTACAGTTCATCATCTCCCTGCCCTGTCTTGCATGCTTGGAGCTTTCTTCCCATCTTCCTGTATTGTTGCTCAGCTATGGAAACATCTTTCTTTGTGTGTGTGAGTGTGACAGAATGCTAAGGCCTGACAGGTGGGTCAGCACTCTGATCACTGTAGTTGGAATTAGTGTCCCTGGTGATGGCTTATTGAGCAATTAGCTAATCAGACGGAGAGGCTGGGGAGGTGAAGAACTAATTAGCCCTCAATTCTAGCCTGATAAAAGCCAGGAAGGAAGGGGGTCAGGGTTAAGCCTAGACTGAAAGAATCCTTAAGAGATAGGAAATCCTATTTCTTTCTAGGTCTTGTGTGAAAAGGGACTGAAAGAGGTGGGGATTGGAAACTGTGATGTTGTACTATACTGCTGTTGGTGGAAGATATACTACTAAAAGAAAGTGGGTGTGAGGGTTTCTGGGACATGAAAGGACTGGAACAGAGCATACCACTATTCTGGTAGGGAAACCCACAGACATTTGCCTTGCAGAATCAAATATTTTACTTTGGACTGGGGTGAGGCTCCAATTGATTAACAGGCCCCTTCTCCCTAGTTCTCTTCAGTAGCATTGTTACCAACTCTGATGATTTCATTGTGAGTCCAAAGACATTTATTGCTTTTTTTTTCTGGGTTATTATATTTTAAATCTCAACTCTTTTTTCATATGTTTTGTTTTACAAAAAAAAGTTGTTTTTTAGCCATTGTGGTTGGAACAACAGTTTGAAACTATGAACCCCCAAAGGCTCAAACAGCAGAAAGCAAAGAAAAAGAACCCACAATTTATTATTTTATACAATTGGCTTATAAATCATACAATTTTTAACAGTGGGGGGCTAACTCATGATTTAATTCTTGAGATGGGTAATATCCACTTGAAAGGGGGGTTGGCAGAGTGGGAAAGCAGCAGCTCTTCTGCATGGTGCTGCTCCACTGCTGCTAACTTCTCAGCTCTGTCTTGTCTCCTTGGCCCTCCTATTTGTAATCTATAGCCTCAGTTAGATATATATTATGAAAGATCCCCCTTTTCTGTTTTCTTTGAGCCAGAACCCAGTCTCCGTATGGGGTAGAAGTCACTACTGTTCTGTGTGAGAGATCTTTCAGCCCCAGTATTAGTCTTTGATAAATATTTAGAGATCTAATGTTCAATTATACTTTCACAAAAGATACTTAATGCCCAGAAATAACTGTTACAACCTAGTTTAGTTTTAGGAACAAATATAAAACCATATTACAGTATTATAACTAATCTGAGGCCATCAAAGACTTCAGGATGGTTGCTCTACTGCACACGACAGAAGCTAAGATCTTCACAATGGCAGCAAGGCTACAGTTCTGACCCTCTTTTTCTTCTGTCTCTTGAGATAAGCTTGAATCTCAGTTAGCTATAGGGAGGTCTTTTCTCCTATCAGATATAGCTGAGCAGTTCTAATTCCATTCAGTAAATTGCAGGAGTAGCTAGCTAGTTCACCCCACAATATATTTTTGACAACTGGAATGAGCTGGTGGTTCCTGATCACAGTTGCTAACTTTCACACGGTAAATAAGCACCCTGACTTTCACAATAAGCCAAAAATCAATCTAATTCTCTTTTGAAACAAGCCAGTCCCTAAGAACCCCAACACTCTATGTGACTAGATTCCCCTGGCGTGCAGTCTTGGACTGTGGTGGGCCCACTGTGCACCCCTGACTCTCTCCCCCGCCCCTTGCCCCTGCCTGCTTGGAGCCAATTTTAAAAAAAAAGCAACAAGCTACAAGCCAAAAACTAACCAACAAGCAACTCACAAGCCAGTTAAGCCAAAAACAAGCCTAATTTCTACATTTTTTTCATGGGTTTGGCATGTCTGTTCCTGATCTAAAATGCTGTAGTAGTCCTGAGGAAATTGGGACTACCAATTAGCAATTCTATAAATAGGATGGATGAAACTGGCTGCAGCCTCTTATTCACGGAATCCCTAAACTCAGTCTCTTTCTATGTCCCTTTCTTGGCTACATCCTGTTAGATGCTGTCAACTTCCACAAGACAGCACTCAGCAAAATTACCCAAACTTAATAAATAAATAAATTAAATAAAGGATGGACAGTCTTGTTAAGGCATGGGAGTAAGAATTTTACATGTATCTGCCATAGACTTTCTACGTGATCTGGGACAAATCACTTAATGTCTCTATGACTCAGTTTCCCTATCGGTAAAATTAATGAATAAATGCCTCACAGGGATACTAACAAATACTTACTAGAGAAGTAAGGCATACTTTATTTAATGTTGTGTTTATGATAAACAAATATTAAATGCAAAGTATTCTGGTATGTTAATCCATTTCTCACGTAATCTTAACAGGGTACTGTAAACACCACAACTCTATTAAAATATATAAAGCTGTATTAGTAAATAAGTGTTTAGTCTGACAGAATTACACAGTGTGTGTGACACCTTATTGATAACATGAAATGTGAAAGATAAATGGATTAGGAATATTTTGATTCTTTTCTCTTTTAGTGACTTGTCAGTTTGCCAGAGTCCTCTTGATATGATTGAGGTACAATTATCTGATATTATATTGTTTTGAGAAGTTTTTGAAGTTTTCACTAATTATTTCCTGATCTATTCTCAGTGTCTTTTTGAATTTCTAAAAGTGCTTTATGACTTGCTAAGGAATCTATCTGGGACAATATAAATCAGTATTTGCAAATTCCTCAAATAAGTCTGGCCCATTCTTTGGCAACTGATTAAAAGTTTTGGTCTCTTTCTATCTCTCAGTTTCTCCTTTATATGTTATCCTGCTACGACTTCCCATTGCTTCTCCCATATGCCCTCCTTGGAAGATGATTTTGTTTTATTGCTAGATTACTTAGTAGGATTGATGATAAACATAATTAATGTTCACTGCTCATAGATTACTGATATTGTATTGCTGTTTTATTTATTTGCTCCTTCATATAGTTTTAGGATCTTATGCCTTTCATATTGTACTTATTTTTCACAGTTTGATAAGTGTAAACAATTAAAATACTTAATATGTTGGAGTATATATCCTGTTCAAGGTACTCCAAAATTATGTTGGGTGTGATAAGAATCCAGTTAGAAAGGTAATAGATAATCATCCATTTATTTACGTCCTGTGTTGCTAAATATTTGGTTTGACATCCTGGTCCCATTGAAGCCCATTGTGAAGTTTGCCATCAATTTCAGTAATGTCGAGATTTCATCCTTGACGTTGCATCTTTTCCTTTAAATGCTGTTCCTTGAATATATTATAAAAACTTTGCCTGCTCATTGCCCTATCAATGTTTAGGAATTCTCTCCCTATAGCAATCTTCAGAATGCAGGTGAATGACACTAGGAAGCTGAGAATAGCTGTTTGCCTTCTGGTAATACGTTTCAGCAATATGGCTTTCTCCTTTTTTCTTATCTATGAATTACATATATTATGGCAGTGTTCAGAGGCCTCAGTCAGGATTGGGACCCATTATGTTACGCACACTACAAATACATAGTAAGAAACTGGCCAGTGATTTACAATATAGAGACAAGAATTAACATGTGTGCGTGTAGGAGACAAGGGGAGCCAAGATAATAGCAATGAGAACACAACTTCCACCGCCAGCTGTGTTTATTTTTGCAGATTTCAAATATTTTATTTGTTTAAAAGCAACAAAAAGAGTAAATCTATATATAAAAAAAATCCCTGGATGATAAATGAACACATGGTGCTGAGATTAGTCTAAACCATAAATTGTATTCTTGGATAAACAGTTCCAGAGTTCAGGAGAGTTTTGAATCAATGTTTTGGGCTCATACTTAAAGCCTGCTTTTGGAAATACATGTTACTGTGTATGGGTGTGTCATCTTTATGATAGATGTATCACAACTACTCACTCACATCACTCTTCAACTGGCATTCTTAGACCCTAAAATGCACTCCCCAGTGGTGGGTATTAGCTGTATGTAATATTCTAGATATTAAAGGAGAATGAATTGCCTGTTAAAATGACCCAGGGTTTTCCTAAAAGAGCACTAATATTATATCAATTTAAAAAAAAAAAAGAGAGAGCGAAAGAAAAGAAAGAAGAAGAGACTGGGATACAGTTGGGTCAAGCAATATTTTTTCTTTCCTTACTTCATAAATGCAAATGAGATGTCACAATATTATTACTTAATGAGTTAATATTTATGTTACAAAAAGACTTAGTATTTTCTCCGAGCTCTGGTCAAGTGAAAAAATTCTCTAAGTTATATTTATTAGGCTGAGTATTTGGAGAACATTACAATAGCACATGTAATCTTCATTAACTTGTCCATTTACCCTGAATCCCACATCACTGAACAGTTATTCATATTCCTTATTAGATAACCTCCAGTCCGAAGCCTGAATGCTCAAGACAGTATTTCAGTTGTGATGGGATGCTGTAAAGGCTCTTTTGACTGCTTCTTCTCTGCTTTCTGATAGGAACATAGGAAATTACATGTTGGAACAGACCAATGTTGTGAGCAAGACACGAGAAGTCATTCTTCTGCTCTACTCTGTGCTGGTTAGGCCTCAACTGGAGTATTGTGTCCAGTTCTGGGCACCGCGTTTCAAGAAAGATGTGGAGAAATTGGAGAGGGTCCAGAGAAGAGCAACAAGAATGATTAAAAGTCTTGAGAACATGACCTATGAAGGAAGGCTGAAAGAATTGGGTTTGTTTAGTTTGGAAAAGAGAAGACTGAGAGGGGACATGATAGCAGTTTTCAGGTATCTAAAAGGGTGTCATAAGGAGGAGGGAGAAAACTTGTTCACCTTAGCCTCTAAGGATAGAACAAGAAGCAATGGGCTTAAACTGCAGCAAGGGAGGTTTAGGTTGGACATTAGGAAAAAGTTCCTAACTGTCAGGGTGGTTAAATACTGGAATAAATTGCCTAGGGAGGTTGTGGAATCTCCATCTCTGGAGATATTTAAGAGTAGGTTAGATAAATGTCTATGAGGGATGGTCTAGACAGTATTTGGTCCTACCATGAGGACAGGGGACTGGACTCGATGACCTCTTGAGGTCCCTTCCAGTCCTAGAATCTAAGAATCTATGAATTGATTATCCAGTCCAGCATCCTCTTGTGTCTGAAGGTGGTAAAAGCCATATACTTCAGAGGAAAGGATAATTTCCCATAATACAACATTGTACCAAGGAGGGGGGACATTAGCTATTGTAAATGACTAAGAATGGCTATTCCTATTCATTAAACATCAGTGACCTGACCCAAAGCCGGAAAAGCTAATAATTGTAAATAACATAGCAAGATGTTTAAATTGATAACATTGCACGATGAGTTTAACTATATGCAGTATACAAATATTTCATTTGACACTTAGATTTGTTTCCATTTAATTTCTTTGAGTGCCCACTTCATTGTAAATTTTTGGGTAGGGTAAATTGAAATGTAGTAGAAATTCCTGACTGGTGCTTGTTATATCCTTCATTATTTTTAGTACATCTCTCTCTCTCAATTCTTATCTGGAAGTATCCAGATTGGTAGATAATGTGTGAAAGTCAATATTTTATACAGGTCACCTGTTAATAAGCACTAAAATTAATCTAGACTGTAGGATGTTTGGGGCAGGAACCATCTCTCTTCTACGTGTCTGTGTGGCATCTACCACAAGAAGTCCCTGATCCCTAATGAGGGTCTCCAGGTGGTACTATGATAGTATCTCCCATATTAGCATGGTTGTACCTTTCCAAAATATCCACTTTTTTCAGTACTTGGTCTATGTGGAAATACATTCTGTGAATTTGTTTCTGGACTGCTTGAAGAAAAAAACCTTTTAGCAACTTTTTGAGTGATGGGTGTGGGGGAAGGCAGGGGGTGGGAAGTGTAAATAAATTCTAGACATTCTCTTTTTATTTTATTTTTCAACGGGGCTAGGCAGGAAATTGTTCTCCTTGAGGATGTATCTTTTTGGTTTGGGATGGAGAGGCAAAAAGTAAAAATAAACAGAGGTATAAGTGACTGAAAAATCCTTTCAGAGTTAGAAGGCAAGCCACAGGGGTTTTTTCCCCCTTAACTTTAAAAATGCTATTTGGATGAAGCAATGCAGCAGGTGCTAGCAGTGTATCTTTCTAAGGTGGTGATGCTGTATCACAGAGGCATATGGGGCTAATTCACAAAAAGATTTAAGTGCCTAACTGCCTTTTCAGGCACCTAATCCCAGAATCAGGACCCACTGGGATTCACACTGCCCCAACACAGCTGTCCCCAAACCCTGTAGGTGCCTAAAATCACCCAACAGCTAAATTTTTGCAGTAAAAGCTCCCTAGGTGCCTATGTTTCTGTCTCTGAGCATCTGCTGTGCTGCCCCATGGCAGGTGCCTGGACACTTAAGCCCCAGAGTGATTCATGAACCAGGAGAATATAGGCATTCCTCCACCAGAGGCACTTGTGGGGCCCCATCAGATAAGCAAGGTCAGAGCTTGCCTACTGGATTGGTCCCCTATACATGAGCTTAAACAAAATGACAGCAGACAACCTCCCTCATAACTACTATACTCGCATGAGATGAAGTAGTTAGGGTTCTCACACCACATGAGGTGAAGAAGGGATTTGAACCCAGATCTTCTACTTCCCACATGAGTGCCCTAACCACTGGGCAATGGGATAGTTTAATTAGGGCTTCCTCAGTCTCTCCTGTTTGAGCTATTCCACTTTAGTCAAATCATTTTTTTTAAAGTCAGTGGTGTGCAAGGACTGGGTCCTGGGTCATTTACTTCATAGGTGAGTGTTCTAACCACCAGCCAGAGTCATTCTCCTGCTTGCTTGCTCTGTCTGTCTTTCTGGTCTGACATTGCAGCTGTTCCATGGTGGGTAAATAATGAAAGAATCATGACAGGGAGGAAGATGGAAGCACCTGATTGACTCTGTATACTAGTGGTTGGAGCACTCACTTAGGAGGTTGGAGACCCAGAATCTCATCCCCTTACTCCAATTACTTTTTTTTTTTAATTGATCCAAAGTGGAACGGTTTCAACAGGAGAGAGACAGAGGGAGCCCCACATCCAAATATCCTAAAACTGTTGCAGATCCCCATTCAAATCTCTTCTCCTCAGAGGAGAGCACTTGAGCCAGGGATCCCCCACATCTTAGGTGAGTACCCTATCCACTGGGCTAAAAGTTTCAAGAGAAGTATTCCTCCTTGCCAACATTAAAATGGCATAGACACTTAACCTCAAGAGAAGGCTTACAGGGGATAAACCCAAGCAGAGGAAGCCTTCTGCTGCATCCTGGATTTAAGTCTCTAGCTCAGGGGTTGGCAGCCTTTGGCACATGGCTCATCAGGGTAATCTGCTGACGGGCTGCGAGACATTTTGTTTACATTGACCGTCCACAGATACAACCCCCCGCAGCTCCCAGTGATCACGGTTCACCATTCCCGGCCAATGGGAGCTGCAGGAAGCACGTGAAGAATATTTAGAATTCTTCTTCCCCCCTATCATAGGGCTGATACACCCGTCTCCCTTTGGGGGACAGAGGGCATTCCAGCCCCACGGTTGCATCTGTAGGGCTGCCCTTAGTCTCGGGGCTGTGTGGCCCTGTGGCCTTAGTCTGACAACCTTGTGATCAGGGCAGTACACCCTGATGGCCAGAGTCAATGATACAGTCCCTGTTATCAGGGCAGTGTGGCCTAGTGGCCAACATCAGTACTACGGCCCCTGCTGTCAGGGCTGTGTGACCTAGCAGCCAGAGTCAGTAATACAGCCCTTCTTCTCAGGGCAGTACGGCCCAATGGCCAGAGTCAATGCTACAGACCCTACTGTCAGGGCAGTGCAGTCCAATGGCCTGAGTCAATGGTGTGGCCCTCGCTCTTGGGACAGTGTGGCCTAGTAGCCAGAGTCCATAATACTAGTGAGTGGGGTCACCATCCCGGGGGTGTTGGTGGCCGGGATAGGGGGACCCAGGCCCACCCTCTCTACCGGGTCTGAACCCAGGGCCCTATCAATGGCAGGGTTACCCACCACCAGCTTGGTGAGGGATCCAACCAAAATGCCAAGGCTTGCTCCGGTTCTCTGACTGTTTTTGCATAAAACCTCCTTGGGTTACTTCCTACCCAAGTCTCTGGGATTGTCCGTCACTTGGATTCTCCGGTCTCTCCACACCATCCCAAGGTGGTGTGTTGGGGACCATCTCCAACTGGCTGGCCTCTGTGTCTTGGAGTGCAGGCAGTCCTCCCTCAGGAGCTAGTGATGCACCTCCTTCCCCACCAGTGGTCAGCCCAGACTGTGCTTCTCTGGTGGTGTTTATACCCTGCTTCCAGCTGGAGCATGCCCAATAGAGTCAGGGGTACGTGGCCTCCTTGGCTAAGAGAGAAGGGTTAACTCCGGGTGTACCAGTGCGGGTCTGATACACCATATCTCCCCCCCCACACACACGCACACACGTAATACCTACCAGATAGACTCATAGACTCTAAGGTCAGAAGGGACCATTATGATCATCTAGGCTGACCTCCCGCATGATGCGGGCCACAAAAGCTGACCCACCCACTCCCGGAAGAATTCTCTCCCTTGACTCAGCTGTTGAAGTCCCTAAATCATGATTTAAAGACTTCAAATCGCTGAGAATCCTCCAGCAAGCGACCCCTGCCCCATGCTGCAGAGGAAGGCGAAAAACCTCCAGGGCCTCTGCCAATCTATCCTGGAGGAAAATTCCTTCCCGACCCCAAATATCGCGATCAGCTGAACCCCGAGCATGCGGGCAAGATTCTCTAGCCAGAACCTCTGGAAAAAGTTCTCTGTAGTAACTTTTAATATCCCATCATTAACCATTGTTGCTAAGATAGGAGCACTGAAGTATTTTTAGGCCATATGTACCTTAATCAATATATTTGTGCAAGCAGTCCCTAGACTCTCCTAAGCCATATGGTATGATTAAAAGACACTTTTTGCAAGTTTTGCTGATGGTTGATGTTTGGTTGCTTATGGCAGTTTTCTTTATGCTATATTTGATTTTAGTCTGTACAGTATAATTGTAAATTTAGCCAATATTGCTCCTAGTTTGCTAATTTCGTGCTCCTAGTTGACTAGATTGCTCCTGATCTTTCTGGGAAATAAAATGTTGTTGTTTTCAGGTTGTCATTTGACTCATTAATCTAACCAACTTTATAAGATTGTCAAGTGCAACAGTTATTCTCCATTATGCTAATATTTTCTGGAATAAAAAATATTAGAAACTCTTGGTTAAAGCATCTGATGAGCTCTAGTAAACAGGAAATTTAGAAATTTAACTTTTAGCCAACACAGAGGATTTTAAAAGCTTGATCCTGTTGCACCCTGAGGTCAATGAATGAATTGTGTTTCAATGAGAGGAGGATTGGGCTCAATATCTGCACAAGACCTAATAAGTTTGGACATATCAATCAATCACTGCAGGGCATCTTTACTCTGAATAATTTTTCACTAAGCAAACAAAGAAGAAAATGAAGGTTATGGTGTCAAGCTTATTCAGGAGAACAAGCCATTGGGAAGTTAAGAAATGAAGTCATTGTAGTTATAGGACCTTGTCTTCCACAGTGAGTTGTAATATTAGCTCATATCACAATACAGAAAAGAAAATAGAAATGTTGACAGCTGACAAAAATCAATGAATTCAGTGACTCATGGGAAAAAAAAGCAAGTAATAACCCAGAGTGCATTACTTTAACTGAAGGTTAAATGTGAGAATGAATGAATGATATTCCTGACATCCCTTTTTTAAGGGCGGGGGCGTGGGGAGGGGAATTCAAGAGCAGAAGAGAGTCTGTGAAGGGGAGTAGCAATCCTTTATGGAAAAGTCCTGTAAGAATGTAATAGAATTTGGCAAACTTTCCACTGACCTTTTTAACAACCCTTTAAAGGTTAATCGAAAATGATCTCCTCTATAGAATTATGTAGGATGATTTAAAAACTGTATAGAAAGGATTTCATTCTGTTTGAATTTAATAGGGCTTTTTGAACGGCTATGGAACTCCATTATATTTTTTGTAGAACCCTGTTGATTTCATCCGTATTCTGTTGTACAGGATTTTCTTTAAGGGAAATATCTCTTGATAGCAAATATGTAGGATAATAGACACAGATATCAGGTCTCCTTGAATACCTCATTAAAATTAGTGTCAAATGTAAGAACAGTTAGCATTGACTTATATTATATAGCTAAAGTGCATGTTGGGAAATCATTATATAATATAATTGGCACAAATTATTTGCAAACCTACAAACCCACATCATGATGACATAAATTCTCTCTCTCTGTGTGTTTTAATGGATCTGGAGGGAGCCTGCACTCTTTCTTCTTTCCTGATCATGTGGTCACAGAGGGAGGATTCTTGCTTAACTAGGCATTTTGTCCTATCTGCTGGGACCATGAACCTGCCTGAGTATTTTGCTTTTTATTTTTTTTTCTATTTGTGTATATATACTTCAGGGAGACCTGGTTCTACTCCCAGTTCTGCTTATGATCTGCTGTATGATGGTAGATAAACAACTTCCCCTCTCTGTGCCTCAGTTTCCCAATCTATAAATAAACATAATTAAAATTAGCTTCCTTTTAAAAACATTGATCAGGACATGCAGGCAAATGAACAGCAGTCACATGGGATGGGTTTAAGTGGCAGGATGCAACATTATTAATGTAACACTGAGGAGGAGGGCTATGTGCCCTTCTCCCCCTCTCACGTCAGACATTTAACTGGGTCCAGTGTGGGGCTAAAGGGCTCCCACCATATAATGAACTAGGATAGACCCTCCTCGTCCTACCCCTAGCATTCAGCTCACTTCTGAATCACCTCTGCTTTTCCCCATGTGTGGTGATAGAGGTTTCCAAAGGCATCCAAAGGATAGAGGCTTCTGTTGGCAGATGGATCACCCATGACATCCTGGGTCCTATTTACCTCTGGGAACTGTCCCTTTCAGCCTGTATCTGAACTGGACGCCAGCCATAAATTTTAACAAGCTAAACAGTTTTACCTTTCCTAATGTTAACCTTTCAAGTTCTATTGTGTACAACCCAACTGCACTTCCATGTGATGCTGTGAGGAGGGCAAAAAACTCCACTAAATTTCTGTCAATTTGGTCCAATGAGAACTGGGTGGCCCTGGAGCCAATTGGCTAAGCCAGTCTCCCACCTCCAACCAATGGGAAGGCACCAGGCCTGAGGGAGGTGGAAATAACCCCCTTACTATTACACATGCGGTCTCATGTCTGAACTTCCAGAGACAGCATGATATACCCGGAAGTCAGTTCAAGATTATCATCTCCTCCTTTCCGCCCCCCACACCCCACTGACTCATGGAGGAGGAAGTATTTTGAAAATTAAAACTGCTAGTTTATCAGCCCTAGTTAAAATTGTGCACCCACTGTACCGGCAGAATACATCTGCGTCTATTAGAAACTGGGACGTTGCTGTAATTATAGAATGTGGCAGAGCTCTGTTTTTGTAAGAAAACAAAGTATATTCCCATTAAAGAGCAGCTTGGAGTTGTTGGCAGCAAAATTAACTAAATGTTATGACAGATCATACTAAATCCTGTGATAATACTTCATGCTGAAAGAGATGCAAATTAAAACAGTAATAAAACAGAGATAGCCCCACGCTAGAAAACCACAAGATTACCTCAATGTGTTTAGCTCATTACTTTAGTCACACATGAATGTATATGTACAAACTCAGCTCAGCCTACCCCGCCCACATAGTCTGCAATCAAGCAAAAGATGTATTTGTGAATTCATTCCATGTTACAAAAACAATAACTCTTTCTAACAGGCACACGGGACTACAATTTCATCCTGTCTGTTTTACCCTTTTATTGTGGGATAAGAACAATTAAGGCTAAAAAAAACCTGGAATGTTTTAACACTTATTAATCTCCGTCTATATCTCTGAATTGTTAAATACTCTTTTAGCACCAGCTTCTATTGCTACCATCAACAGGATAGTTTAGATTAGAAGACTAAAAATCTTCCTATTTATAATGGAAGCTGTGGTGATGATGATGCTTTTAATATTAGAGCATAGCCAATCAAATAGAGCTACTATATTAATACTTATATTTACTGGAGCAGGTTGAAATTATTTAAATGTTTGGCAAAACATATTTTAGTGATTTTTTTTCTTATTTTTCAACCAGCTCTATAACTGGTTAGAAAGTTATGTCAAATCTGAATTTCTAGCAAAAAAAAAAAAAAAAAAAAAAAAAAGAGGGGCAGGAAGGGGAATGTTGATGGTTCCATAGGGTTTATACCAGTACAAAGTCCTAGCTCTTCCTCTTTCATGTGGCTTGGGTAGTTAGCAATGATGTAGTCTACACATTTATATCTAGTTTTGATAGCCAGCACATTGCTGCAGCAGTGAGTGGTGAATGGCCTTCAGGCCTCTGGCTAAAGAACGAAGGGGAAACTCAGATATGATGTGTTTCGTAGTTTGTGCCTGGTGACCACAGTGGCATACAGGTGTTTGCCTCATTTTCCATTTAAAGAGGGTTTGTTCACATCTCCCATAAGATGTCTTAATGCAATTCAATCTGCACCAGTGTTTCCTACATAAATCAAAACCCGGTGGCTCCCTGGCAGGGTCAATGATGAACTGTTTGTTTTGAGCAGTCGAAACACTCCATGTGACTCTCCATTGAGCCTCAGCATGTAAGTTGGGTATAAGGGTCTTTATGTGGTTCCATAGAGGGTTGTGGGATTTTAATTTTGTCTTTGGTGGGTTTTGAAGGTCATCTTGGTGTTACCTGCTCCATTTAAGGCACCCCGCCTATACCCTACCGAGGGCTCCTGGTATGACCCAATCAATTTAGGCACCCCCACCCTTTCTCTTCCGAGGGCTAAGGGTGTAAGGCACCTATCCTTACCCACGGGGCTCAGGAAGAAACCTGGTCTATTTAAGTACCCGCCCTTTCCTTGGGGCCTCAAGGCTCTATGGGTCTGCAGAACCTTTTCCCAGTGAAAGAGCCTTACACAGTTGTGCTCTAAACATCTATTTATTAGCAACACACAGAATACACATACCAAGCAAATCTCTTATGCTCACCACTCCCAATATACAGACAAATTTCACCCGATGGCCAGTCATGATTTATTCATCTGGGGGTTCCCGGAGATGGTGCTGCATGTCATGGTAGTGCAGAGGAATCAGAGTTCCAGCAGCTTGATATTGAACTGCAGTTCAGAAATGGTTCCCAAAGACCATTGTTTTTCATTTACATTATGTAGGTAAAACTAGCTCCCTCCTGGGTGACTCTACTTTACACCTTGGTGGTTATAATTCTCGTTAGGGACATTCCTGAGTTGGGTGTGCTTTATCAGCAGCAGAATATTTTTTTTCCAATTTAATTGGTGAACTCCCTGAGTTTCACCCAAGGCTGGTTTAATATGGAGCGGGGGTGGGGAAGTGTTTATCAGGCCTCAGGCCTACAATTCCCCTTCATGATGATACTTTCACCAAAGCAGTCATCATTACCACAGGATACCCATGTTACATTACTAGGGTATGCTTCCCAGGTATGGTCAGCAACGCTTGATCTCGCATATTGGTCGTGTGTATGTTCAGGATGGTTCTTGTTACCCACACCGCCAATATCACCATGCCTAAAACCAAAGCCAATTGGATTCCAATTATCACCACAATGAGGTGAATCAGTATACCCTGTTTCCCCGAAAATAAGACAGTGTCTTATATTAATTTTTGCTCCCAAAGATGCGCTAGGTCTTATTTTCAGGGGATGTCTTATTTTTCAGAAATGAAAAATGCCTTATTATCGGTGGATGCCTTATTATCGGGGAGGTCTTATTATCGGGGGGATGCCTTATATTACAACGAGAGGCAAAACTGTAAGTAGGCCTTATTTTCAGAGGATGTCTTATTTTCGGGGAAACAGGGTATTAAAAGCTCCAGTCACCGTAGGCAACCATCCTATCAATGTTTCCCAGCAAAAGTGATATCCTGTTTCAGCAATGGTTTTTAAAACCTTAATTACTTGTAGATTGTTGTGCTGTCCTTAATGTGAATTTGGTCTTCAATGCGTTTTATGAATTGCTAATGGTCTTGCAGCAGAAGGTGGATTAGCAATCGCCGAACCAAACTCATATTCATACCAACATTAATGGGTCTTATATCATGACATACATGGCCATTATACTGCAAAGATTTTACAGTCCAAAGGGGTATGTACTATTCAAATTACAACCCTTATCTTTACTAACATTACAAAAACATCTATCAATCAAATATGTCATAACATACATTTAATTATTATTTACAATAATTTCCAGACAATAATTCTAACACATACACTGCATAGGTTACAGCAATTTTTTATTCTGTAAACACGTTAAACATACACTTTAAGTGCCCTTTGTTTTAGTGTGAAAACACGTGTCCCTTATTTGCAAATTTTGATCCTTGCATACATATTTTAAATCTTTATAAACTATACATTGGGATACATCTATGGTTTTCCATTGTTCATGTTTTTTATATGCCCATGCATGGTGGTACACAAAACACATCACCAAAATTTTGGTTACCTGAATTCTTATAGGTAATATTGAGTATATATTAATGGTGCGGCTAGGGTGGTCATTCAATCCTTATAAAAGGTAAAGTTTACCAATTTCTACCAAGACACCAATTGTCTTTTTTTTCCCTTCAGTAACATTTTTTTCCCACAGCAGCAATTTTTTATTTCCAAAGGCAATTTTTTTTGCATGCCTTCTCGGATCATTTGGATGACTGCTGACATTTCCTGGGCCTGTGTACAGGCTAATACTAAGGACACATTTCCTAGTATTATTTCCATAGCCCCTGCTAAAAGTAATACATTCTTTTTACCTTACTGTTGCCATACTAGCAGTATTTTAGAAAATAATTGTTGCCCCATTTTTAATTTTAACTAGGATGGGCTTTTCCAATTCTTGTATTTCAGCTGTAACATAATTTAGTTTATTTGGCAATACCTCCATGTTAGTAGCATCCAGTATTTTAACTCCTAATTCAGTTCCCCCACAGCAGTTTCCAATGTACCCATTGGGGGTCCTTCCTTATGGATTTTTTTTTTTGGATAGACCATAATTTTAACCATGCTGCCCACCTCTTATGGAGAGTTTATACATATGGGGCACATTGAGGTATGATCTTGGATATATTTAACCTGGTGAGGTCAAAGTCAGTTTGTTTTAGAGATCGTACTGGTGTTACAATAACTTGTTCCCTATAATTCAGTTTTACATGTAGTCCATTCAATGGGTATCTTCTTGTTTTTTAATATCAAATTCAGTTGTAAATACCTTAACATTTAATTGTACCCAAATGCTTAGCCATGTATATTTACCTAACTGAGTATAGACAGTATGGAAAAGTGATCAGACACTGATGTTGTAAGTGAACATTTACTGTCCTAGGTTTCTTTGATTCATTCCGGGGGTTCCATTTTCCCTATATCCCTAGAATCAATTTGCCAAGATTCATTGGTACAATTCCCTAATATTCAAAATACTCCCAGATTTGAACCAATCTTACGCTCATTGAATTTCATGAATACCCTGATGTCAATGTCCCCTCCTGGCTGCCAAGCAAATTCAATAACTTTCAGTATTTCACATTGGGGTTATATTGGGGCAGCTATACCTTCAATGGACCTTTATTGTACTTCCCCCCACTTTTTTAATATCCATCACAGCAATGCTAGCAACAAGACAAACAACACAAAACACAGAAACACAATCTTCATTCCGATAGAAGACCCATGGTATTCTGGGTTGCTCTTCAGCTTCTGCCAGCTTTCCCTAAAATTCTGTAAGACAAAAAGTACATTTTCCTACCCCTTGGGGGGGGGGGGGAGGGATGAGCAGCAAATTATTGCTTAAAATACCTCTTCCTTTTACAAATTCCCTTGCTGATTGCAGGCAAAACAGAGGAATTACCTCCATACTTTTCTGTTTCAGAGTAGCAGCCGTGTTAGTCTGTATCCGCAAAAAGAAGAACAGGAGGACTTGTGGCACCTTAGAGACTAACAAATTTATTAGAGCATAAGCTTTCGTGGACTACAGCCCACTTCTTCGGATGCATATAGAATGGAACATATATTGAGGAGATATATATACACACATACAGAGAGCATAAACAGGTGGGAGTTGTCTTACCACCTCTGAGAGGCCAATTAATTAAGAGAAAAAAAACTTTTGAAGTGATAATCAAGCTAGCCTAGTACAGACAGACAGTTAGATAACAAGTGTGAGAATACTAACAAGGGGAGACAGATTCAATGTCTGTAATGGCTCAGCCATTCCCAGTCCTTATTCAAACCGGAGTTGATTGTGTCTAGTTTGCATATCAATTCTAGCTCAGCAGTTTCTCGTTGGAGTCTGTTTTTGAAGTTTTTCTGTTGTAATATAGCCACCCGCAGGTCTGTCACTGAATGACCAGACAGGTTAAAGTGTTCTCCCACTGGTTTTTGAGTATTTTGATTCCTGATGTCAGATTTGTGTCCATTAATTCTTTTGCGTAGAGACTGTCCGGTTTGGCCAATGTACATGGCAGAGGGGCATTGCTGGCATATGATGGCATATATCACATTGGTAGATGTGCAGGTGAACGAGCCCCTGATGGTATGGCTGATGTGATTAGGTCCTATGATGATGTCACTGGAATAGATATGTGGACAGAGTTGACATCGGGGTTTGTTACAAGGATAGGTTCCTGGGTTAGTGGTTTTGTTCTGTGTTTTTGTTCCATAGGCAGGCCAGGTTTTAATGGTGTCTACCCTTAAGGGAAAGTGTGAATTATTTCACTGTTCATTTATTAAATTCATGAGGTGGTGTACCTCAGTTTCCCTTCTATACAACATATCAGGTTTGTAATGGTTTCTTCTGCTGTACCAAGCTTTAAATTTGTTCACAGGTAATAACTTAGAGGCAGTGTGTTTTCAGTTGCTATTTCTAGCATGCTTAAAGATTTTCCCCAAAAATCATACACATTACAAATTGTTACAGGGTTACTTACTAATAATATTAAACCTTGGGATAATTTTAATAACAACATTAACATTAACTCAATTACAAGTGGGTGTTTATAAGTATCTTATTATACCACAATTTAGACAATTTCTCTCTGAGGACAGTGTTTTCAATACCCTCTTGGGATCTTTGCACAGGCTTTTAATTTAATTATATACTTGGGGTTTTGGTGACTAAAAGAGGTAGTGGTATTATGCATATGAGCAGACTCCTTTTGTATCTGTTTTTAGATTTCAGCACTATGCATACACACACAAAAACCTCTTTTTCCTATTTAGGCTTAACCTGTCCCTCTTATTTTCAGGCTTAAGTGCTTTTACCACATCCCTTTTTCTGGAGGGTTGAAGTCTAAGCCTTTTGGTTTTAAGTAGTTTGTCTGATCAGGTATGTCCATTATCTGCAATGCTTTTGTGCTACCATATATGGACAGATCTTTTCCTCACCTGTCACCTAGGTAATTTGCATCAACACAGGTGTTTGCTTTTTGGATCTAAAGCAATCACCAGCTCAGAGACTGGACCCAGCAAGTGAGAACCAGAGTTCTGATTACTTTCTAATTTCTGCTTCCAGAACACCCAGCCATCTGAAAAAGTAAGCATAACCTATTGTGGCTCCTTTTGGAGCCCTAATAGGATTTTCATTAAATAACATGTTTTATTTACATTTCTTTTACCCCTTCTATAATATACACTGCACATTTCATTGGGGGGGGAATACACGTTCCTTCCATAGTTAACTTCTATAACATTATATTAGCCATATTAATTGTTACATAAAGTGTATCTGTTTGTTTTGTGCTTACTGAGTTTTAATCTATCCTTATTTAAGTGACAGTGTGATTACTCAGAGCCACTTTAAGGCTTAGTGTTTCTAACATTGCTTCCTTCTGCATTCCACCCATACCCTTGCATCTAAGGTGCACTGTCTTTTAACTTTTTATTCTTCTCCTGCAGTTCTCAACTGCTATTTATTTCCAAAAAAGGATCCAGAATCTCTCTGCATTCTCCTGGTTCTGGCTGCACTGGCCACATCCTCTGGTCCTTATTAAAAACTAAATAAACTTTATAAAAACATGTACCCAAAGGGTTACATGCTAAATACCAAAACCAAACCACACTAGTTGCCTGTGTCCTGCAAAAGGGCCTGTCAGTGTAGCAACTTTGAATAAAAGATTCAAATGGATTTTCAGTGGCATTATTTAAAAAAAAAAAACATCTTAAACCTAGAAAACATGTTTTTACAAACCAGGAGTGTTGGTTTAAGTCTTTCCAACCTTACATAATTACACAATATATTTACATACACACACACATTCTGTTTTGCTTAACATCTCTTGCACTGCTTTAATTATTTTTATACAGCTGTACACCGATTATATTCCCTTTTATATACTTGGAGACAGTTAAGTTACAAAGGGACCCCGTTGTGGGTTTTTTTTTAGTGATTTTTGACTAAATCACCCATAGTCAAATGATTTAAATCAGATTGTTTCTCTGCCTGCTGCCTACAGCAGTCTTTTACAATTTATTATTTTCTTTTGGGAAAAGGGCCCATTTTTCTTCAGAATAGCTGTAAAAACTCCTGGGAACAAAAATATCTAACTGACCCACTTGTATAATTTGTTTAAAGATCAGGGTTTTACCCGATATGACTGTACCGAGTTGCACCTATATTTACATTTACATGACTGAGTTTTATTATTAAACCCAGAATTCTCTTCTTATAACACTACAACTGTCACTCTTTAACATTTTCACAACTCCCAACTGTCTACTTTCCTCCAAACTCCATAATATTAATTTCTGCAAAAGCTGCTCTTATCTTTTTACTCTCTCTTTAAATCACTTACTTCTGCATCCAGTTTATTATATCTTAGCTTTATTATATTATTCTCTGCTGCTGTAGCTTTTAAAGTTTTACTAGCAACGTAGTTTTGTGATTTTAAACCCTCCATGCTTTCACTCAAAGTGCTGTGTTTATCAGTTATGCTGATTCTTATGTGTTCTGCATTTATTTATTAAGGTGGTGCATTTTGCCTGTAATTACTTAGCCATCAAGTACTGTCCCTGCAACACAGCTGTCTTAGTTTGCTCTTTCAAACCCCAAATTTGTTCCCCCAGTGTCTGTTACATTTGTTTGCATGACAAATGGATGGCAGGATTGCCCTTCTTTGCCGCAATTGATTGTTCCTGGACAACTCCATGGGTTAACACATTAACTGTAGATGTTAACTCACTCACTCTCCATTTTTCACCTTGAGGGGGGAAAAAAATTAATCTCCTCCCCCTGGATCAAGTCGCAGCTCCTGTCTCTTAAGGTGATCTGTTAATTCTGCTACCATCCACAATTCCTGCCGTTCCCTTCTCAAGGGGGCATATGGCCCTTTGGGGAAGGCATGGGGGTGGGGTAGAATGACCATCCGGGATTTAGAGTAGCAGCCGTGTTAGTCTGTATCCGCAAAAAGAAGAACAGGAGTTCTTGTGGCACCTTAGAGACTAACAAATTTATTAGATGCATCCGAAGAAGTGGGCTGTAGTCCACGAAAGCTTATGCTCTAATAAATTTGTTAGTCTCTAAGGTGCCACAAGTACTCCTGTTCTTCTTCATCCGGTATTTGTCCCCTCGGGATCAGTCCAAATATCCCTCCATAAGTAGGTATAATCTCAGGGATCTGAAGTACCCCTGGTATCTGCACCTATTATCCCCTTACTCCTCCATCTGGCCTCCCAGTTTATATTTCAACTCTTAATCTGTTGCATGCAGGCATAATGATCGCTGCTTGCCTGGGCCCAATTCTGTTTTCCTGCAGGATTGTTCTGACAGCTGCCTGAGTATCCCTCAATTTCAAGCAAAATATCTTTATTTCCTCACTTATAGAGGCTTTATACTGATTCAAAGTATCCTTTATCAAACCTAATTCCAATTCACAGTCTTCTAACTGGTTCTCCTGAGATATTACTAGGGTGACCCGATTTTGAGCTGTTTGTTCCGATATTTTGCTCCGCTGGGATCACTCAGCTGTTTTTTTTTTTGCATCCCCGTGTCCCGATATTTTCTTCATCTCATCTGGTCATCCTACCTGAACCACGCAATCACCCTTCCTCTCTCTGCTTTAGGTGGAGGAAAGCAAAAGCTTTTCAGGGGCAGCTGTATCAGCAAAGAAGAAAATAAAACACACAACTTGGGGAAGCCTGAAGCAAAGTCGTCAACTTGGGTTCAGTTTTTACTACAGCCGGTGCTGGTGGCTCAATGATATTTTTACCGGCAGATATTTTTGGGGCAGGAGTAAATGGCAAAGGATCCATGACATTGCAGTGGGTTCACTGTTGTATATCCTGTGGTACAAATCCAGCCACTTGTTCAAGTCCCATGCCACTCTTCATATTAACTCTCTCATTTAAGATACCTTCCGCCTTCACAGGGGGTGAGCACTATATGTTCAAAGGATTGTGGAGAAGTCCTCTCCTTCCATAGATCAGATTGCAAACTGTGTTGTGGTTCAGGCAAAGCTGCTATCTTTAACAGTGTAAATTTCCAATAAGTGTAATTAATATTGTGTAGTGTAGTGGAAACTACATATCTCTTGTTGTAAAGGAAATTCGTTCAAATTTTGTTGATGTGGTACTCTGAAAATTTCTTAAAAAAAAAAAAAAAAACTTTTCCATCAATGTAATTTTAAGACTTAATTCATCCACAACTTTGCTAAAGCAAAAAAATGCTAAGACTTGATATTTTTTAAAGCCAGATTACAATAAAGAGAGTAGCTTCATGTAGTTGACGTCTATCTAAACAGCCATGTTATTAGTAAAAGGGGCAGCTGTTTGAAAGATCAAAATAAACATGACACAATTAGGGTCGATCCTGCAATAACTTAATAATATGAGTACATTTATGCATCTGTCTAGCCCCATTGAGTTCAACAGAAGTATTCAGGTGCATAAGTTATGTAAGTGTTTGTAGAAACAGTGTCTTGGTGCTTGTTCCTAGGTTTCATAAAGAGGGCTATGCAAAATGTTCCATTAGAACCCTGACCTCACCAGAGATCAGAGAGTGGATGGGCTTTAGTGCCTACCTATGAGCATAATCTCAGCTCCATTAATGTTTACAGACTTCAGCTGATGCCAGATCGGAATCAGATGCTAGAAACCTAACTGATGCCACCAGTAGGGATTTCTTAAAAGAAACCCAATATAAGAGTTTGATTTAAGATGTTGTAGTATAAAGGAAGCATTTTGAATGGTGTATCCTTGATCTTCTGTCCTACATAACATACTACATCTTTTCTCCATCATTATTCCAATTGAGGAGTAATTTCTCTTATCACTGGGAGGTATTCTGCAGTACCAGTTTCCATTTTTTCCTCTCGTCTATAGAGGTTGGTTGGATTTTTTTATTGATGCTATTGTTTTGTACTTTGGTTTTGTAGTACAAAACTTTGTAATAGGTGACAGGTTTCAGAGTAGCAGCCGTGTTAGTCTGTATCCGCAAAAAGAACAGCAGTACTTGTGGCACCTTAGAGACTACTTACAAGGGGAGATAGATTCAATGTTTGTAATGGCTCAGCCATTCCCAGTCCTTATTCAATCCTTTGTGATTGTGTCTAGTTTGCATATCAATTCCAGCTCAGCAGTCTCTCGTTGGAGTCTGTTTTTGAAGTTTTTCTGTTGTAATATAGCCACCCGCAGGTCTGTCACTGAATGACCAGACAGGTTAAAGTGTTCTCCCACTGGTTTTTGAGTATTATGATTCCTGATGTCAGATTTGTGTCCATTAATTCTTTTGCGTAGAGACTGTCCTGTTTGGCCAATGTACATGGCAGAGGGGCATTGCTTGCACATGATGGCATATATCACATTGGTAGATGTGCAGGTGAACGAGCCCCTGATGGTATGGCTGATGTGATTAGGTCCTGTGATGATGTCACTTGAATAGATATGTGGACAGAGTTTGCATCGGGGTTTGTTACAAGGATAGGTTCCTGGGTTAGTGGTTTTGTTCAGTGATGTGTGGTTGCTGGTGAGTATTCAAAGTATTTAATGGACAAAAAAATCAACAAAGGATTGAATAAGGACTGGGAATGGCTGAGCCATTACAAACATTGAATCTATCTCCCCTTGTAAGTATTCTCACACTTCTTATCAAACTGTCTGTACTGGGCTATCTTGATTATCACTTCAAAAGCTTTTTTTCTCTTACTTAATTGGCCTCTCAGAGTTGGTAAGACAACTCCCACCTGTTTATGCTCTCTGTATGTGTGTATATATATCTCCTCAATATATGTTCCATTCTATATGCATCCGAAGAAGTGGGCTGTAGTCACGAAAGCTTATGCTCTAATAAATCTGTTAGTCTCTAAGGTGCCACAAGTACTCCTGTTCTTTTTGTGTAATAGGTGAGTTATAGATGGGTTAAAAAAGTGAAATAAATACTGAAATGTCTCAGGATGTCTCTGTGCTTCTGGAGATGCTGTTTTACCAATGAGATTTACAACTAAGGTCCTAACTACTTGTGGCCATTAAAGTTCCATGACATGATATTCTAAATTGAGTAATTTCTCTACAGTTCCAGCTGATAACGTTACTTCTAACTTCTGTCTCTAAACTGTTTAGTAGTGCTGCTTTGCACTGTTAATTGCTTCATTACGCACCAAAGATGTGTGTCCTTTTGCCATAGGTCATCACTGTCAAGGGAATTAACTCTCTACCCCATTTTAGTCGCCTTTTCAGTAACGACACCTTCCCAAGGCCTTAGGTAGGTAATGTATGTAAGCCCTTTGGAATCCTTGGATGGAAAGTCATCTATAAATGGGAGATATTAGGTGAAAATTAGTGAATGATTTCACTGTTTTGTTTTTTTAAATTGTACTTTATTGGCACGAGGGCCCAACCTGTGGGGAGCAAAAACAATGTAGTTTCCTTTTTAAAGTGTATAGATACAGTGATTTATTTAGAAATCTGAGGAAAGGGCGGAAAACAAGGTGAATTCCTCTTGTGCCTTTTAAAGTTATACTCAATGGAATTTGAATAGCAAAGAAATACTGGTCTCTTTATTTTGAGCAGTTCAAAATAGATGGGCAAGGACAACATGCACAATGCAAAAATTGACCTGAGAAATGCTTATTACATGTTATCAGTTTAGGAAATTGTTGTTTTCTTTTTGACATTTTCTATTCTCTGGCTAGAAATCAATTGCAATTGTTTAATTCGTGGTGAACTATCTAGTGATAAATCCCAGACAAGAAGGCTGAATTAAGGTGATGGGGACACAGATGTCTCTTCACTTGAAGGCAAGAAGATTCCCCAGTAAACTCAGCCTGCTTGCATATCTGTAAATATTGGGTAATTTCTGATTGTGATGCCAGCTGTGCTGTTTTGCATCCTTGGTGCCATTGGGAAGGAAAGCTGTCATATGAGCATATGTTTTCCAGCTGAAAGTAGAGTACATGGCTTTAACTTTTTTTAATCATGAAGGAGTGTCATGTCATTGCATAGTATCATACAGCTACTTATGCAAATCATCTAAATAATTTAATGAGAGGTCATATCTTCGTTCCTGCTTGTAGATACACCGATACAACGCGACCCGATATAACACGAATTTGGATATAACGCGGTAAAGCAGTGCTCCGGGCGGCCGGGGCTGCACACTCTGGTGGATCAAAGCAAGTTCGATATAACGTGGTTTCACCTATAACACGGTAAGATTTTTTGGCTCCCGAGGACAGCATTATATCGAGGTAGAGGTGTACCTGTTGCATGGCTTGCAATTCCTCTGATACAATTGTAATGGTGTTCATTGGAGATATAAGGCTTGATTATGTCTCTGCAGTAGTTAATGACAAAATTGCCAGTGGTGCAGGACCAACCCCGTAGTACATTTTCAGACCATGATCACATCCTTCCAATCTAAAGATCCATGAAACCCTGGCTCACCTTAGACACAAGCAACCACTTGGGGGTTCCTAGTTTCTTGACAAGACACAGGCCATCACTGTCGAAGGAATAAACTCTGTGTTCCACTTCAGTCTCCCCTTCAGTAAGGAGACCATAGGTAGTGGTAACTTATTGCTGAAAGGTGGTATCACATAGATTTTGCTTCTGCTCTTGATTTGGGATCTGCAAAGTGTAAGACAAACACTCCCTGAGACACAGTGGTGTTGCTTCTCTCAACAGTATCAGTTCACCTCTTGCTAATTTCATGAAGCATAATTTGTCATTGGTTTACAGAATGGTGCCTCAGCTGAAGTGATGGAATAAACAAGACAAGGATTATTTATATCTGTGGCAGGCAGATGTCTTCCTACGGTTCTCGGATTGTATGCAAATACCAAGAGACAAAAAAAAAAAAGCTAGCTTCTGGTCTTTTTTTTTCTTTGTTTAAGGCCCCATCTGTAGCAACTAGCATTAAGGGAGGAACACAGGTTACAGGAGGGAAAAGTGTTCAGGAGGCACCCGAAAACCAGACTGTGTGTTCGTGCCTAGAATCCTAGCTGTAGTTTTAGCATCTCTGTAAATAGGTCTCTTAGTGAAATGCCATTTTACTTTCAGAAACATGGAGTCCTCTCATGTTGTTATGCTGTACACCAGGGGTCGGCAGCCTCTGGCATGCGGCTCGCCAGGGTAAGCACCCTGGCGGGCAAGGCCAGTTTATTTACCTGCTGACGCGGCAGGTTCGGCCAATCGCGGCCCCCACTGGCCGCGGTTTGCCGTCCCAGGCCAATAGGGATGGCGAGAAGCCGCGACCAGCACATCCCTCGCCCGCGCCGCTTCCTGCCGCCCCTATTGGCCTGGGACGGCAAATCGCTTACCCTGGCGAGCCGCGTGCCAGAGGTTGCCGACCCCTGCTGTACACAGTACATGAAATACATCCAGTGAACAGAGAAAATGTAAGGGGTTCTAAGAACCAGTGGGAAATGTTAGGCAACATGGAGAAGCAGCTTAGCGAGGTGCTTGCTTCTCTAGCTGCTGGGGGCTAGGAAGGAAAGGGACATCCTCTGACAAATCCTAGTGGTTAGGTATGATGTCGCCAAATGAGGTTGTTTGCAGGGTGGCATATACTACATTATTGCAGCGCTGCAATCCAGAATACATGGAGGTGTTGATTCTATTTTGCATTCAGGTGAAAAGGCAGCCCTGAGGGAAAGTGAGATTAAAAACACTATCACCCTCCCCTTGGCCCCCTCAAATGTAGGTGAAAGAGGTGTATCAAGATACAAATCTCCCTTCATCAGTCACAATAAATAACTTAATTAAATACATGGGCAAGCTGTTTCAACTATGAGGTGTAAGCTCTATTTCAGGTATAGGAAATCTGGGAAGTATGTTCTGTATAGAAGAGACTGTTTTGTATTTCCACTATGAAAGCACAAGTCAGTGTCATTTTATTTATCCCCATTAGTGCAGCTGGGTGACAGTTGCAGTGCCTTGTGTCGCAATGGAGACACTGCATCTGTGGCATACCAGGGACAATCCAGTCTAATGAGCAGCTGCGTTACCCTTGCCCTGCAACGTTGGTGCCTTATGATGCCTTGCTGAAGGAGTCCCCACCTGGGCTGCTCACAACCGAATTTCCAGCATGCAAGCCACACCCTGAGTGCCTGTGTGCAACTGCAACCTGCCAGGCACACTTGAGTTACACTCTGGCTCTCACCAGTCTTGGTTATACTGCAGGGTGACTCCAACACACCCTCAGTCTTATATTTGCCCCCAGAAATGTATGCCCTGTACTGGACGGCCCTCTCCTAGATAGTACAAATTATACTAACTCAATTATTCCTTTGAGAGAATAATAGGCACACAACTTGCCACCCCAAATGGAGTTTGCAGACACTTCAGTTTAAACACACTGGATTAGATAAAACAATAAAATAAATTTATTAACTACAAAGAGAGAGATTTTAGTTGAGTATGAATAATGAGCATAAAAATCTGAAATAGTTACAAGAAAAATAAAGATAAAACAAAATTGACGCCTAACTTAACAAACTGTTAAATTCAAAGCAAAGTTTTTTTACCACATTCTTTCAGCAGTCTTGCTGACCAAATTTCTTAGGTCAGGGCCCCTTCTCCCAAAGTCCAATGGGCTTCCTTTTTTTCATCAGATACAGTGAAGGTGATAGGCAGGGAGCGAGGGGTCCCTTTGGGTGTTTGTCCTTCCTTTTTATAGTTCCAGTTCCCATCCTGAAAAAAAAAAACATTTCCAGTCTGTGTGGAAGGAGGTTCACTGCTGCTTTTTTTCTCACCTGTTTGAGCTTCCTTTGTTTCCTTTCCTGCTTGATAGCTTTGTTTACTGCTTAAATGCAAAGTAAGCAGAGTACACATTTTTTTTTTTGAGACTGAACTGTTTGCCAACCTCAATTTGGAATATGTGTTAATAACACCATGGAGTAAAATCTTATAACTTCACATGCATTGTTGCTGCACATATTTTGTCAGGACGATATTGATCAGCAAATTATGAGTTTTAAGATGCCTTACAAGGCATATTTTGTACAGAGATTATTACAATAGTGCATAGGGTTTGAATATGGGGATAAATTCTGTCACAGCATCTCAGGGGTGATTCACCTTTACAAGAGGGCCACGCCTGTGGAGGCTGTCTAGGAGGTTCAGTGTTTCAGTACATCCTTCAGGTCTTTTGGACACATCTCAGCTTCTGCTTGGATTAGCCCTCTTTTAGAACTCTCCCAGCCTGCTCTGGACACCTCCTTCAGAATGGGGGCTCAAGACTCCTCGTGCCACACAACCTCCTCCAGACAGATTTCCTGCCACAGGAGGCCCTGCAAATGACTTTGGGATCATGGTAACTATGGAATCATTGACTACCAATGTAAGAACAGCCCCGCAATTTAGATTTAAGGAGTGCAATCCTAGTAATTTAGCTCAGATACAGTGTCCCACCAGGCTGAGGCACCACATAAGCACTGCAGTTGTCAGATATGTTTTGTTGTTAGTCTGTGGCAAGCAGTTGAGAGACCCAGTGGGCAAATTATTTGTCAAAGACTAAGGGTCCCAAACATGGAAGTCAAATGGAGACATGTTGTAACCATGCCTTCATGGGTCACAACTGAGAATACCAAATTCAGGACAAACTGCTGAGAAATAGGGCAGATATACCCCCAAAATGGATGTTATTCTCCCCTGAGATACACAAAACCAGCAACAAAAGTAAACTTCTGTTTCACCACACTGGCTAAGAAGAAGTCATAAAAGCAGTTTCCTTTGATATTCCAGTCCTTGTATCACTTCTAAAAATACTAGATTTAAAGTTGAGTGGTTCTTTAAAACCAATTTCATCAAATAACAGGCTCTTCTGATCCCAAAGGACCAGCCACACACCCCGGTCAATATATGACTCAGATCTTACCCAAAAATCATGTTGATGCCAGTCCTTTAGTATCTAAAATTTAAAGGTTTATTTACTAAAAGAAGGAAAGGCGAGAGTTAAAAATTGGTTAAAGGAATAAAATACATACAATAATTGCAAAGTTCTTGGTTCAGGCTTGTAGCAGAGCTGGAATAAACTGCTGGCTTTATAATCTCTGGTTGCTTCCAAATCATTGGAAGGATCTCAGTCCCTTGGTTAGAATGCTCCCATTAGTGTATAAGTCCATAGTCCAGAGGTTTGAGCAGGAAAGAGGCAAAATGGAGGTGTTTCCATGGCCTTTTATAGCTTCTGCCATGTGGAGGGAAACCCGTTGTTTCAAACAAAGCCCTCAGCACAGCTAGTGGAAAATTACAGGTGACAAGATAGAGTTTGGAGTCACATGGGCAAGTCACATGTGCATGCATAATTTACCTAGTCACAGCAGGAAAGTCCATTAAGAGTAGATAGGCGTCTTCCATTGGTTTTCTTTAATGGGCCATTCTACTTGAATAGATCTTTCAAGCTAAATACCTTGTGGGCATTACCCCACGAGGACACATTTGAAATACAGGTATAGAGCCAATACTCATAACTTTAAATACAAAATGATACATTCATACAAATAGCATAATCATATTCAGCAAATCATAACTTTTCCACAGACATGTGACATGCCACATTTTGTACAAGATTTGTTGCAAATCTATAACAGTGGTTGCAACAATGATCTATAGGGTCATATTTTAATCAGATAACATCACACATGTCTAGCTTTTATTTTAAATTGAATTTATTGATAGTTCTGTTACCTCATTGTGAGTTTGGTGCCACAGTTTTTCAGATCAATAGGGTGAAAGTTACCCTCTTTGATTCTCTTAGATTGGGAGACTCTTAGAAGCACGCAAAGAATGAATACAGTGAGCACAAGCAGAATTACAAGTAAACAGTCTTGTTTGTATTATAATTTGTAGTTACACATTGCACTCACATACACATCTACACAACCTGAGAGTGTCCAAGCAATAGCCAAAGCCATGGTCATACTCACATCCCCAAAGATATTATAGAGTCTGGTGGATCTCTCAACAGGTGGTCATCAATAGAGTGGTGGCTGGGGTCTTCCTTTTGGGTCTTCTCACTTTTACTCAACCAGGGAGCTTTGTTTATATTATTGTTCTGACCATGCCTATCACCTTTATTCAGACACTTGAAAGCTCCAACATTTGTTTTCCTTATCTGTACTTCCACACTCCATAAATTTTGGAGTGCCTCACTTTCCTTGTTTGTTCTCTTAGTTTCTCGTTTTCTTTATTAGCATCTTATTAACATTTACGTCAATCTGTTTCTAGAGTAACCTGCAGTCAGAACAGAACTTTCCATGATGTTACGATCAGGTGTCTTGTGGTCTACCACGGTCTGTTGTTTTTTTTTCATAACATCACTATTGGCACATCTTTGATAGTAATCTTGTGGTTTTATTGGGATAAGGTCAGTCTTGGGTCACCCACTAATGTTAAGTCTTCTTAAGTCTGGGGCCTAGTGTGGGTAAGCTATAATATTACAGGCCTCAACCTGCAGGCCTTGCATTACTGCCTTACCTTACTTATATCCTTAATACACACTTGTGACTCCTTTAATATTTGTCAGTCTTCTACTCTTATAATCTTATCTATTGGTTCAGGCTTGTAGCAGAGCCGGAATCACACATTGATTACATATGAAATAACATGTGAGTTAATTACAACAATAACAATTAAATGATAAAATCAACTTATTGGCTATATATGGGTAGAATGGTCAAGGTCATGTCTGTTTCCTTTTGTTGGTTATTCCTTCACCTCTCATATTCAGACACTGTCATTCCAGTTTACTGTTTTTCATTGTTTCATGTACTGTGTTCTGGGTACTAATATGAGAGGAATCCATGTTTCTAAAACTAAACTGTATCTTTATAAGAGAACTGTTTTCAGATTTGCTGCTTATCATCTGATTGGAATCTATTCTATGCATTCTTTCAACCAGCATATATGAAAACTGCTGTAAGGAGCTGTCCATAAATACATAACACATGTGTGTTAGTGATTTTCAAGACCCACCCACCCCCTTGTAATACTAAAACAAACCTAGACAATTAAGAACCCACCCAATATGTATTACATAATTTGAGGACAACCCCTAATAGTCACTGTTTTCACTGTCTGAAAATGACTGTACTTGGATGAAACATATAGCTCCAGCCATGCCCCCTTTTTTTTGTGTCTTCTTTGGGGCTATAAGCAGCCAGAGTGCTGATTCTGTACACTGTGGGGCAATATCCTGTTCTGGTACAGGCTGTGCCTCTTTTTTTCTAATGTGTGCTGCTTTTCTGTCTCCCATGTTACCTGCTTCTGAGACAACTGATGCCTAGGGCATTAGAGTTGACAAGAGACTATAGTACTTAGTGGAACATAATAGACTTCAGTGTGATCAAAGTTGTGTGATTCATTTGTATCAGTCTTAGAGTGATTGTGAAGTGGTTTATTTTATAGATCACAAAACATTGCCAGTCTTGTGTATTATAGAGAGAAACATGTATAGTGAATTCCTGAAAACAGTGTGTGTGTATGTGTGTGTGTGTGTGTGTGTGCGCGTGTGCACGCTTATTTGATCGCATTTTCTAATCATCTTGGGATTTTAAGACCTTGAAATTACAACTTCATGGCTCTGCTGCCCTCCACTATTGTACCAAAGAAGCTTCTACTTTGGTTAAAACTGATTAATGCCGGATTCCTAAAATCCTTAGGAACATTACCCCTTTCAGTCTTCTTATCATTCAAGTTTAGGAGGACCCAGGGGGTTGTGGAGGTGAGAACGACAGTGTTTATAGCCACTCAGTAGTTGTAGGAACCCCAGCTAGGCTCATTTAAGATTTAAAATATGCATTGTGCTGACTGTGCTCTCTAAAGTAATAAATGCCTTTTTAGGCTTTTGATAGTCCCATTAATATCTGGTAATATTTAAATTAACCAGTACATTAATCTCTATAAACCAATTAAGTTTTATTGTACTAAAGTTAATAATTGGGTCAAGGAGAATATACAGGTTATTTATACTTTAAACGAAAACTTGAAACAAAAGAAATGAGGCAAATGTTATTAAAAACTTTCAGCTATGAGCTAATCAGTGCTTAACTGCTTGCAGAACAGCAGCATTATCCAAATTGCAATCTATTGCTGAACAGACTAATATAAAAAGTCACAGTATGCTTAAATGCTAAACTCCGCAGTGAACTTGAAATGACACAAGGTTAAATAAAGGCCCGTACTTCATTCTAATGAATGATATTTTAAAAGGATGCAACTTTAGGGCAATGCATAGAGCCGTAGTTTCTGGGTAACTGAATCTGTATCCACTTCCCATGGCCTACTCTGTGTCCCTCCAGGAATACCCAGTCATGTCTCAGGCCTCCAACTGTTGTTTGTCTCTGGGCAGGGACCCTTGCTCCACTCCCATTTTACCAGGGTGGGGGTGAGGGGGGAGGTTCCTAAGGTCGCAAATCTCTCTGCCTTAAACTGTGAAATCCCCAGCAAGCAGGGTGTCCAGATGTCCCAATAAAATTGGGACAGTCCCAATTTTGGGGTCTTTTTCTTATATAGGCTCCTATTACCCCCCCACCCCATCCCGATTTTTCACACTTGCTGTCTGTCACCCTACCAACAAGTGAGTCTGTCTACAGGACAGCACTTGTGCTTTGCTTTCTCTCCAAGGGGTATGAATGGGGTACTGCCAGTAGTTAAAAGTTACTACAAAGCTCTTTCTAAGCAAGCACATTTAATAAACCAAACAATTTCCTATTTGGTAAATATTTTCCCTTTTAGCGACATAAGAATGGTCATGCTGGATCAGACCAATGGCTAGGGCCCTACCAAATTGATGGTCCATTTTGGTCAGTTTCACAGTCATAGGTTTTTAAAAATCATAAATTTAATTATTTCAGCTATTTAAATCTGAAATTTCATGGTATTGTAATTGTAGGGATCCTGACCCAAAAAGGAGTTGGGGGGGGTCACAAGGTTATTGCAGGGGGAGTTGCGGCACTGCTACCCTTACTTCTGCGCTGTTGCTGGCAGCAGAGCTGCCTTCAGAGCTAGGCAGTTGGAGAGCAGTGGCTGCTGGCTGGAAACCCAGCTCTGAAGGCAGAGCCACCACCAGTAGCAGCGCAGAACTAAGGATGGCATGGTATGATGTTGCCACCCTTACTTCTGTGCTGCTGCCTGCAGAGCTGGGCCCTTAGTCAGCAGCTGCCACTGTCTGGCCACCCAGCTCTGAAGGCCGCAGTGCAGAAGTAAAAGTGGCATGGTATATTGTTGCTATCATTGTTTGCATATCATATCATATGCTGCTGTTGGTGGGGCGCTGCCTTCAGAGCTGGTCGCCTGGCCAACAGCTACCACTCTCTGGTTGCCCAGCTCTGAAGTCAGTGCAGAAGTAAGGATGGCGATACTGTGACCCCCTAAAATAACCTTGTCCCGCCCCGTAACTCCTTTTTGTTTCAGGACCCCAATATGAGAAACTCTGGTCTTCCCCATGAAATCTGTATAGTCTAGGATAAAAGCACACAAAAGGCCAGATTTCACTGTCCGTGACGCATTTTTCATGCTCGTGAATTTGGTAGGGCCCTACCAATGGTCCATCAAGCCCAGTATCTTGTCTTCTGACAGTGGCCAGTGGCAGATGCATCGGAGGGAATGAACAGAACAAGGCAATTATGGAGTGATCCATCCCCTGTTGCCCAGTCCCAGCTTCTGATAGTCAGAGGTTTAGGGACAACTAGAGCATGGGGTTGCATCCCAGACAATCTTGGCTAATAGCCATTGATGGACCTATCCTCCATGAAGTTATCAAGTTCTTTTTGGAACTCGGTTATAGTTTTGGCAGTCACAACATCCCCTGGCAATGAGCTCCACTGGCTGACTGTGTGTTGTGTGAAGTACTTCCTTATGTTTCTTTTAAACCTATTACCTATTAATTTCATTGGGTATCCCCTACTCCTTGTGTTATATGAAAAAATAAATAGCATTTCCCTATTCACTTTCTCCATACCATTCATGATTTTATAGACATCCATCATATCCCCCCTCAGGCTTTTCTTTTCCAAGCTGAACAGTCCCAATCTTTTACATTTCTCTTAATTTGTAAGTTGTTCCATACCCCTAATCATTTTTGTTGCCCTTCTTTATACCTTTTCCAGTTCTAATATATCTTTTTTGAGATGGAGTGATCAGAACTGCACTGAGTATTCCAGGTGTGGGCATGTGATGGCTTTATTCAGTGGCATTATGATATATTCTAGCTTTTTATTTATCCTTTTCCTAATGGTTCCTAACATTCTTTTCGGTTTGAGTTTTTTTGACTGCTGCTGTGCACTGAGCAGATGCCAAGATCTCTTTTCTGAGTGGTAAGAACTAATTTAGGCCATCATTTTGTACGTGTAGATGGGATGACGTTTTCCAAATTACATTACTTTGCATTTATCAACATTGAATTTCATCTGCCATTTTGTTGCCAATTTGGGGTGATCCTTTTGTAACTCTTCACTGTCAACTATGGACTTAGCTATCTTGTAATTTTGTATCATCTGCAAACTTTGCCTCCTCACTGTTTACCTCTTTTTTTCCAGATCATTTATGACTATGTTGAACAGCACTGGTCCCAGTAGAGCAGGGGTCGGCAACGCTCGGCACGCAGCTCGCCAGGGTAAGCACCCTGGCGGGCTGGGCCAGTTTTCTTTACCTGCTGACGCGGCAGGTTCGGCTGATCGCGGCCCCCACTGTCCGTGGTTCACTGTCCCGGGCCAATGGGGGCGGTGAGAAGCCGCGGCCAGCACGTCGCCAGTGGGGGCCGTGATCGGCCGAACCCGCCGCGTCAGCAAGTAAATAAAACTGGCCCGGCCCGCCAGGGTGCTTACCCTGGCAAGCAGCGTGCCAAAGAGTGCCGACCCCTGCAGTAGAGATTGTTGAGTGACCCCACTATTTACCTCTACACTGTGGAAAACTGACCATTTATTCATTCCCCTTGTTTCCTATCTTTTGGTCAGCTACTGATCCATGAGAGGACCTTCCCTCTTATCTCATGACTGTTTACTTTACCTAGGAGCCTTTGGGATGCCAGCTTGGCAAAGACTTATTGCAAGTCCAAGTGCACTGTATCGACTGGATCTCCCTTGTCCACATGCTTGTTGACACCCTCAAAGAATTCTAATAGATGGGCAAGGCATGATTTGCTTTTACAAAAGTTATGTGGACACTTCTCTGACATTCTGTTTATCTACGCCTCTGATCATTCCGTTTACTATACTTTCAACTGGTTTGTCTGGTAGTGAAGTTAAGCTTACCAGCCTGTATTGCAAGGATGGCCTCTGGAGCCTTTTTAAATAAATGGCATTATGTTAGCTGTCCTCCAGTCATCTGGTGCACAGCCTGATTTAAGTAATGGGTTACATATCACAGTGAGTAGTTCTGCAATTTCATATTTGATTTCCTTCAGAACTCTTAGGTGAATACCATCTAGTACTGGTGACTTATTACTAGAGCCCTGCACGGTTGCAAATTTATACCCGCGGATGTGGATATCTGTGGATATAAATCAGTATCTGCAGAACCACAGCAGCGAAAGGAGCAGAATGTGGGGGCTGCCACTCCCAGGAGCCAGCACCCTGCACCAGCAAGTCCTCAAGCACAGCTGTTTTGCCTCCAGCCCCACCCACTGGGGTGGACACCAGGCTCACCAGTAGCTGTCCCTGATCACGCTCCTATGTTCAAGCGGTGCTCACGCCCCCAGGCAGGAAATGCAGACAGTTGCATGGAAGGGATGGGGCAGGGCTGAGGGCAGGAGTGGGGGCTGCACAGCCATGCTGGAGGCACTGCCAGTGCAGGGCGCTGGCTCCTGGGAGTAGCAGGCTCACGTTCTGCTTCTTTCACCACTGCAGTTCCTGGGAGAACCCTGCGGTTCCACGGATACTGATTTGTATCTGCGGATATCCGCTACCGTGGATATACATTTGTATCCATGCAGGGATCTACTTATTACTGTTTAATTTATCAATTTGTTTCAAACTTCTTCTCCTGGCTTCTCAATTTGGGACGGTTCCTCAGATTTGTCACCTAAAAAAAAGACTCAATTGTGGGAATCTCTCTCACATTCTCTGTATTGAAGACCAATGCAAAGAATTAATTTAGCTTCTCCACAACATTCTTGTCTTCCTCGAGTGCTCCTTTAGCACCTCAATTGTCCAGTGGTCCCACTGATTTTTTTTTTGTAGCATTCTTGCCTCTTATAAGCTAATTATTTTTAAGTATAACTTAGGTTTTGCATCTTTTGCTAGTTGTTCTTCAAATTTTTTGTTAACCTTTCTTCTTATACTCTTATGTTTGACTTGCCAGAGTTCATGCTCCTTTCTATTTTCTTTACTAGGATTTGATTTCCAATTTTTAAATTGTCTTTTTGCCTCTAACCCCTCTTTTACTCAGTTGTTTAGCCATGGTAGCATTTTGTGGTTGTTGGGGGGGGGAGGGGTTTGGTCCTCGTTGTTGTTGTTGTTTAATTTGGAGTATACATTTAATTTGGTCATGGTGGTATTTTTAAATAGTTTGCATTAGCTTGCAGGCATTTCACACTTGTGACTGTTCCTTTCAATTTCCATTTAACTAGCTTGCTCATTTTTTGAAGTTAAATGTTACTGTGTTGCGCTTCTTTGGTATTTTGCCCTGTAAAAGGGTGTTACATTTAATTACATTATGGTTTCTATTACTGAGCAGTTCAGCTATATGCACCTCTTGGATCAGATCCTGTGCTCTACTTAGGTTAAATAAAGAATTGATTTCCCCTTGTGGGTTTCAGGACTAGCTGCTCCAAAAAGCAATCATAAATGTTATCTAGAAATTTTATCTCTGCATCTCCTCCTGAGGTGACGTGTACCCAGTACCCTGTATTATTAGGTTTTCTGTTTTGTGACTTCTCTAATCTCCCTGGGCATTTCACAGTCACCATCAGGATTCTAGTCAGGTGATCAGTAGTATATTCCTACTGCTATATTCTTATTATTCAAGCATGGAATTTCTATTCATAGAGCTTTTGTGGTACAGTTTGATTCATTTAAGATTTTTACTATATATGACTTTATGCATTCTTTCACCTATAGTGTCACTTCCTCACCAGCACAACCTACTCTGGCATCCCAATATATTTTGTACTCTGATATTACTGTGTTCCATTATCATCGTTCCACCAAATTTCTGTGATGCCTGTTATATCAATAATCTCATTCAATACCAGGGACACAGGTTGACCCATTGTAATATTTAGATTTCAGAGTCTTAAGTATTTTCTGTTTTTAATTTAAAGGAGAGAGAACATTTCCTGAATCCAATTCTGTATATTAGCCAATCTGTGTTATTCCTGCCTTTACTATTTAATTACTATGTGACTTTGGCCAAGTCATTCATTTTTTGTTAGCCTCATTTTCTCCAGTTTTCCAAAATGTATGATGATGCTTAACTGATGTTGAAAGGTGTTTTGAGATCTTTCATTAAAAGATGGTATATAAGAGTAAATTTAATATTTATTAATTACTCTTTTACTATTGGTAATAGTTTCTAGATTTTTATGAAGAAATACAAATGAGTTTATCATGATGGTCCCTTCTGATCTTAACATCTATTAATCTAAAAGGAAAAGCAATAATAAACAATGGAATAATTGATGCCTCATTTTCACAGGCTGGTGCCAAAGTCACACATGGAAAAAATGCATACGTATAAACAAATTAGCTCTTGTATATGTGAAACAGACTTGTATATAATTGTCTATTTCCAATTACATTTTTTTTTCCGCACTGGAAGGCACTGACACATTTACATGCACATCCCTTCACCATGTAATTATCTGTGCTTTAGTTTGGAATCTGGTGCCTTCACTCAAGGTGACTCCTCACTGCCTGGGACACAAGGGATGCTGTCCCTTTGGAAAATAACTAACACTCTACTCTGCTCACAAGAGTAAACCCATCACATAAACAACACAATACATTAATACAGACCCTGTCAATGAAATGTGACCCTCAAAGGGAACACTAAAACACAGGGGACTTTTCTGGGGGACACGTCCTTCTAGGGAAGGAGAAAGTAGATAAAATACAAAAACATCAATAGAACAAATCCACCATCTCCCTGCATGCCATGTTGTACACAGAACCTGAACTTTCTCCCTAGCACCAATTAGGATAAGTCCTGTGACTTAGTGCTGTAGTACTGTGAACATTGACTGGCTTCCCTCCTCCCCCCAAAAAGGGGGGCTGCTTTGTGGTGTATTCACCCATGAGTGGGGCAGGGTAATCTTCTGACTCTTGGTCTGAAGCCTTGTGGAGGTCTCAACTGGGTCTAGGTATTTAGCACCAGGATGGTTCTTTGTCTCCCTGATCACTGGTCTCAGCATGGCTGTCACTGCCAGATCACATACTAAACTCCACAATAGTTCAAAGTCTCTCTTTCTATGGGGAGTGGAAGTTGACTAGAGACTCCCCCAGCTGCACTGTTCCTCTCTCAGCTCCAAATACAAACAGCTCCAAAGTCAAACCAGAACTGTTCCTTTTGATTCTGATGCAGCCTGTCCCTTTTCACTGAGGGGCTGATATACTGTCTATGTATATCACTCCATATGAAGCTCCCCATTAGCTTTTGTAGTAGTTTCCAGTCTATTCTATCCCTACTCCAGATCCTAATCTGGCTTGGAAATGGTGTCCAGAGGCCCTGGAGTCATTGTTGCTGTAGTCCAGAAGAAAGGACCCCCCAGAGACTCAGTTCAGTGTTCTGAGAGCTGGCAACCTCCAAAGGGGATTACATCTGGAACAACCTAGCTCCTAAACAATGCACCCTTTAAGGATCAAATATTGAGTGAGTAGAAGTTGTAGTCTGAATGCTCTAATGCAGGGGTGGCAACGTTCGGCATGTGGCTCGCCAGGGTAAGGACCCTGGCGGGCCGGGCCAGTTTTATTTACCTGCTGACGCAGCAGGTTCGGCCGATCGCGGCCCCCACTGGCCGCGGTTCGCCGTCCCGGGCCAATGGGGGCAGTGAGAAGCCGCGGCCAGCACATCGCTTGCCCGCGCTGCTTCTCGCCGCCCCCATTGGCCCGGGACGGCGAACCGCATCCAGTGGGGGCCGCTATCGGCCGAACCTGCCGCGTCAGCAGGTAAATAAAACTGGTCCGGCCAGCCAGGGTGCTTACCCTGGCGAGCCGCATGCCGAACGTTGCCGACCCCTGCTGTAATGCATGTGCAATTGAAGACCTACTTTTGCAAATGTAATTACAGCATTTACTCTTGAAATTGTAGTAACTTAATGGAAACACTGGTATGAAATTTACATACACACTTTTTCATGCCGCCACTTACACACAAGTTTTGGGTGGTGTTTTTTTTTGTTTGTTTGTTTTAACATCTTTGTTGCAAAATCTAAAGACAGAAAAGTGGAGAACAAATTTTGTTCTCATTTGACTTTTGTTGGGCTCTTCATGCTACTACATATTTACAGGTTTTCCTCTCAAACTGGGTAGTTTCCTGGATAGTGAGGAACCACACCCTTGACTGTGATTGTGTCTTAAATTAAGTTGCCATGTTTGATTTCACAATAATGGATATTAACATGCTGTGGAGCACAGATTGATTAAATGGCATTTGGCCAAGTGATATACTTATCCTCCTCTGGTCACTGTCCCCAGGATAGAAATTAAACTGTCCTTAATCCTCGACTTTTATTTTTTTATTTTTAAAGGACAAAAAATAATATTTAGGACCAGATTAGCTTGTGTGGTTTCATGTGGAGTGGGGTCCCAGCCCAATTATCCTTGAATTCTTCCTGGAAGGGTCAGGCACAATCATTATCCTTGGACTTTGTGGAGTACAGGGAATGCTCTTTCTTAGCGTAAAGGTATGTCTACACTATAAAGACTATACCAGCATAGCTACAGCACCATAGATGTGCTGGCATAACTCCCTAGTGTAGACATAGCATACATTGATGGAAGGGCTTTTTTCTGTTAGTGTAGGAACACCACCTCCCTGAGCAACGTTGATGGAAGCATTCTTCTGTCAACATTATTATGTCTACATTTAAAAGTTAGGTCAACATAGCTATGTCAGGCAGGAGTAGGTTCCCCCACCCCACATCTCTGACCAACATAGCTCTGTCAACCTAACTTTTAAGTGTAGACCAGGCCAAGATATCACAAAGAAGTTGAAGATGTAGGTGTGGTCATGGAACCTCTCCTGGTGTTGTGAATTCATGATATTTGTTCTTGACTTCAGTTTTTTAAAGCCCCAGCTCTTAGAGACAAGTTAATTAGGTGATGATATCAGCTTTCATTTTTAAAATAGTGAGTTTCCAGCCCTCACATTTGCAAAGAAAAGCTTGAAAATGTAAACAGAGTGCATTCCAAAGGGTCAAAAACCAGAGGGCAAAGAAACCAAATTAAAATAACCAAAAATCCCTCATGATATTTAAGCCAAATTTGTAACTTATAGGGCCTAAATCCTGGCTTCTCAAATTTTTGGCTTGGCTATATTGCTTTCTCTCAGTGGGCACTGGCCAGCAAAGCTTGCATCTCAGAAAGGGTGCATGTTGCACTATTAAGAGAGAGATTGCAGTGTGCATACCTGTAGCCTAGAGGAATAGGACACTATTCCTTGAAACAGCTATTCTGGGTATATGCTGCTAGGCCTTTGTATGTCATGTGCATAATCAGTAAATACTGTTATTTGGACCCACTGAGCCTGTGTGGTTCCTTCCTATGATGTGTGTTGTGTAAAGAGCAAACACAGCAACTCCCCACCTACTTATCAGAAAGGTCTGGGTGGAGATATTCCCTCTTTGAACTCCCCAATGATGATGCAGACCTACACCATAGGCACCAACTTTTTTCTGCGCCGGTGGGTGCTCACGGCCCCACCCCAACTCCACCTCTGCCCTAACTCCGCCCCTCTCTGCCCCTATTGGACACCTCCCCAAATCCCCACCCTGGCCCTACCTCCTCCCCCAAGTGCGCCGCGTTCTCCCTCCTCCCCCCTTCCTCCCAGGCTTACCACGTGAAACAGCTGTTTCATGACCCAAGCACTGGGAGGAAGTGGGGAGAAGCAGGATGCTGCGGCGTGCTCAAGGGCGGAGGTGGAGGTGAGCTGCGGCTGGGGGGTGGGGCAGGGAGCTGCCGGTGGGTGTGCAGCACCCACCAATTTTTCTCCGTGGATGCTCCAGCCCCAGAGCACCCACCAAGTCGGCACCAATGACCTGCACCACCAGCAATGCAGGACTGTGTTTCAGGCACAATCTCGTGCTTTTCATTATTATATCAAACAACATATCCAGGATATACAGCTGTCGATGGGAGAGTGCTCTTCTATTGACTTAGCTTGTCTTCACTAGACCCACTAAATCGACACCACTACATTGATTGCAGCAGTGCAGATTTAACCAGAAGTATAGACAAGCCCTATGTACAAACAAAGCATGTGACTAACTTTGAAAAATCTGACGCATATTGTATATGTCCAGCTAAACAGTTTAATTTGCAGTGTAAGAATGCCAGTAAAGTAATACTTGAACTGTCTTGGAGAATAAAAAATAACAATGTCTTTTTGCAGATTCCATTTCTAGCCAGTTGAATTCAGTAGCATTTAAAAGATGTAAACTCAGACAAGAATAGTGATAATGGCAAACAGGGTGCTAACTTGCTGATAGGATGGAAGTTTTATGTTCTTCAGCTGCATATAAAATTTGCAGCTATATTCCACGGTTCCTATGTTGTGGCAGGTCACTTCTCATTCTCTTCAGTTTTATTAGAATGCTGAACACGTTAATCTCACACTGGGAATAATGAAGCAATCTTATTTCATGATGGTGCTGTGGAGATATAATGTATATTATTTTCTGACTGGGATCTAATCTGCAATAAATTCAACTAATGTAGTTTCTAAATAATAATAATTAACAAAAAAGCTACTGAATAGCACCTGTTTGTGTACAGTCAGCAAAGTACTGTGTGCCTATACTTGGGAATGAGTTGGGAAAATATTAAGTTTAAAAAAATAATAATATAGCTCTCTGGGTGTTCATTCATATGTCATGTAAAGTTTATAACTCCACAAATTAATGAGATCCAACAGCAGCAGAAAGGCAGAGAAATGTTCTGTCTTATACCTTCCCTTCTTAAAAAAAGTTTTTATAAATGAATTTATTTTTACAAGCACCAAGCGACAAAGCATCTCCCTGCTTGCAATTCAGCTAGAGAGATGCCCTCAACCTGACTTGCACAAAAATGCCCTTTATAATTTCAGTTCTTCATGTGTGATATCTAGTACCATGTTTTGGAAAACTAGAAGTTAAACAATATATTTTGGGGAAATTAGGCTTTGTAAACATATTTTGAAAAATCTTAATATTATTTTGTAAGCCAGATGACATAACTTTCCCAACTTACTGCACAATTTCTTCTTCTGCCACATATAACCATTTTCTACTATTTTTCAGATTCTCAGCTTGTCTGCCCACCATTTTGCCTTCCTTCCTCATTTGTGTAGGGTTTTTTTCCACACCTTTTACACTCAACTCCCCTTTGTGAGGATATTGTTGGCATCACTTCTTTTTACAGGATGGAGCTTGGATGTAATGAGAGGAAGATCCTTTTGAAATTCCATCCAAGGCATGGCTCCCATTACCATAGTATCTTAGACCCTCTCTCTTTTGATGTATTTATTATCACACTACTCATGTGAGGTAGGTCAGTGTTGAAGGAACTGGAGCAAAGAGAGACTAAGCAGGTTGATAGGCAGTCTGTGGCACAGCAGGGAATAAACCTGGGTCTCACAAGTCCCAGGCTAGTGCCCTAACCACTGGATGATCTTTCCTCCAAATTTGTGATAGTTGCAATGATAAATGACCATTGCTGGTAGATGAGAGACAGTGGCCAGACAGGGGCAAAAGACTGTTTTGGGGGAAGCAGGGAGGGGTTTGCAAGAAAAGGCAGCAGTCATACAGGCTCCTAACCCATGTAGGAGTCCTTACCACACTGCACAGCTCATAAACTGGACAGGAGCACTATGTGACCCAGGAGCTGTGCAAAAAAGTGCCTGATACATGGAGCTCCTAAACCATAGTGGAACTCTGTTCCTGCATGGCATGAAAGCCCAATTGGCATCTACCTCTTTCCCCAAGACTTTCCTGTTCCCTCGAGACAATACATGATACCCTTCTGCTTTCAATATCACTATATTCCTATTCTTACCTCTGCAGGCAACATAGTCCACATATGGGCTCCTTGATCCAATAGCTGATATTCCTCAGCTGCAATGCAAATAAGATGCAGTGGTTAGATTTTTTTTTCCCTTTGCAAAGTACACCTTCAGAATCACTGCAGTAAAACTAAAAGTTATTGAATGATTTAAAGTCCATTCCACATAACTGTATAATTTCCAGGCTGCAGAATTAAGTACATCTTTGATGCATAAATTGGGGCATTTTGCTATATAACTTGAACTGAATGTGCTGCATAATACACAAGGCCTTGGGTATATCTCATCAAATGGCTTAGAATTTTCAATTTTTATTTTTATTTTTTATTCATTAAATAGGATTATTTTTATAAAGGTATTGGCAAATTTTGGAGTATATGGAAATTCAAATAATTGAGAGTGTTCTTTAGTCCTGGCAGTGTTGATAAACTTCTTATTAATTTCCTGAAGTATATTGCCTCTTGCAGGTACAAACAACAGAACTGGTCAGGTCTGGTTCATGGAGCTTTGAGTGCATGTCTGTCTACCTGTGCTCCAGCTGCTGCATAGACATGCCCTCTCTGCTCAAGCTAGCACACTAGAAATAGCAATATGGCCCTGACAGCTTGGACTAGCCGCCTGAGTATGTCCCTGAGGTGTCAGGTAGTATTGTACCCAAGTGGCTAGCTTGAGCCATGGCTTGTGCTGCCATGACCACACTGCTATTTTTAGTGTGCTTGCTCAAATAGAGCTAGCACATGTCTGTCTACCTACCCTGGGAATCACCCTTTCAGCTGCTGTGTAGATATCCCCTTAGACACTGTGCACCCACCTGAGAGAGTTTGTGCAAAAAAACATATTTGGCTTAGAATTTAGAGAGCTTGGAAACTCTGCAAGACATGCTATTACAAATTATACCTAGAGATGTTTTTTTTTTTTTTAATTTTCCAATTTTTATGAACACTTCTTGCTATTTTCTATTGTTTCTACTCACTTCTATTATGTGGATGGCTGGCATGGTGGCAGAAGCAAAGCTGTTTGTAGAGTCTGACTTTCAAATGTGTACATTTTTTTTGAACTGCAGCATTCAAATGAGAGTGCTTGCATTTGAGATACTGTTCTAAATAAGTTTAGCTCTACCCTAATGAAGTTTTTGTTTGGAAATTTTGTTTAGTTCCCTTTGAGAAGTAAAGACTTTGTTGGATAAGCTGGGTGTTAGTCTGCTACTTGGTTCTGAATAAATATCTTCTTAATTCAAAATCTGTTCATAAAATATGACCACATAATTTCAGCTCCTTTTTCTGGATTTGCCTCAAGTATTGGCTTTCTGCTGTGTCACCAGCAACCAAACTATCTTGAAAGTTTGTTTTATTTTACATGAAGCAGATGGCAATATCACCAAATCTCACAAGTCTTCCAACTGCTGTCACAGCTATAATCACCTTTGTGCCAAAGTCATGCTTAAGCAGAAGAGGTTTAAAATTATTCTTAGTTATTACAATGTGAAGAAGAGAGAGAGAGAGAGAATATGAAAGTCATGGAAAATTGTCTAATACTTCTTTGAATTCCAGACCAGTATGTTAACCCAAATGTGATTGGAATAGCTGACTAGTTCTGGTGAAGTATGCACTGCAACAATCCAATGAGATAAGGTGGAGAAACCAATTACCATTTTCTTCCAGAAGCGATGGGACTGAATTTTGTGTGTTCTTTTCAGGAAATAACTTTACAACAAACTAAGAGCCGAATCCTGGAGACCAGTGCTTTAATGACTGTTGCCTTTAATGGACCCATAGTTAATTCATTACTAGGAAGGATTCTGAGTGGGTTGTAATGCTCAGAATCAAGTGATTAGACTGACATCTTTCTTTGAGGATGTCTTTGAGGCAGGACAGAAGGTCAGCAATATTTTTTCAAAACCTTTCATCAACATATGGCACAGTTTGGCACCATTGGAATAGTCATAAAATTGTTGGTCCCAGATAAGAAACTTGTGAGTTTATTATTGCAGATGATTTCTAATAGGCCATGATCATTGAGTGTGGAAATAGTTCATAGTTGCCCCATGGTATGAACAATAGACTTTCTCAGGGACTTGCTCTGATGCTCTTCAATATATACACAGTTGCCCTGCTGCCCACCTCAGTAACTAAGTTTGTGCAAGTTGATGACATCTGCCTGGTAGTAGCCAGAAGGAGCTTTGAGGAGCTGGCGTTTTGCCTGTCATCTGACCTTGACACCTTGGCCAAGTACTTTTCGAAGTGGCAATTTAAACTAAATGCACGAATGAGAGTGTCATATTGTTTCACTCTCACTTCCCACTTAACTCATCGATGGCTACAGGTCCTTCTGAACAATCATTTTTGAATGGCACCTTACTTATTTGGGAATGAACCTGGACTACTCTCTGTCATTTCGACAACACATTGAGAAGACCTGCACTAAAATCCAATCAAGAGTTGCACTCCTCTGCAGGCTTTCCAGCAACCCATGGGGCACTAGTGCTGCAATCTGATGGATGCCTACCGATGTCCTAGTTATAGCACCTGCTGAATACTGTGCAACAGCATGGGGCTCCAATTGCCACTGTGGCAAATTGGGCTCAATGATCAACTCTGTCCTTTTATGATCACTGGTGCAAACCAGACAATTCCAGTCTCCCACCTTACAGTCCTAGCTGGCATTTCTCCCCCAGTGATTAAGCATGAAGGTAGAGTGCTGGCCACATTACTTTGCGCATCCACCTATCACAGGGGTCGGCAACGTTCGGCACGCGGCTCGCCAGGGTAAGCACCCTGGAGGGCCGGGCCAGTTTTATTTAGCTGCTGACGCGGCAGGTTCGGCCGATCGCGGCCCCCACTGGCCGCGGTTCGCCGTCCCAGGCCAATGGGGGCGGCGAGAAGCGGTGCGGGCGAGCGATGTGCTGGCTGCGGCTTCTCACCGCCCCCATTGGTGCTTACCCTGGCGATCTGCGTGCCGAACATTGCCGACCCCTGGTCTAATTTGTTGTTTGCGCTGGCAGAAGCCATATGCCAGGAAAACGAAGCTCAGTCATGGAATGGCAAAACTCCCATTTGATTTCAACAGACACCAGGCTCCAAGTAGCAGTTGTATGTGTAAATGGGGTTATTCACAGCTGAAACATAGTATTTGTTTGTTTGTTTCTACATATCATTAATTCTTTTAATATTTTAAACAGATTTTATTCAGTCTGTGCTCAGATCTCCCTTTTAGGTCAAGAACTGTGTCTCCTAAATAGATCTGTACAGCACCAAGCATAATGGGGCTCTGATCCTGGTTGCAGCCTCCATGTACTACCACCAATATATAAGGTTAGATTCTAATTATGGCTATGTGCTCACAGAAGGGAGAATAATCCTGTCCTCATCCTCACCCCACTACATGGGCTATCCAAACCTGGGTCCAGGTGAATGAGATTAATTGGGGCTATTCCCTCTCTGGAGTATTTTGTTAGGGAGTGGGCAAAGCCTTAGTTCTATTGCCTCCCCTCAATGGCCAGAGTAGCCAAGCCAGTGTGTGTGGAATTTGTGGGGAGAAGGAAGCTTTAGTAATTTACAACTAGCATAGACCAGCAGGAGCAAGGGGATGCAGAAGAGGAATTGTGACTCAGGGTACATCTACACTACAGGGGGGAGTCGATTTAAGATACGCAAATTCAGCTACGTGAATAGCGTAGCTGAATTCGACGTATCGCAGCCGACTTACCCCGTTGTGAGGACGGCGGCAAAATCGACTTCTGCGGCTTTCTGTCGGCGGCGCTTACTACCACCTCCGCTGGTGGAGTAAGAGCGCCGATTCGGGGATCGATTGTCGCGTCCCGACGGGACGCGATAAATCGATCCCCGAGAGGTCGATTTCTACCCGCCGATTCAGGCGGGTAGTATAGACCTAGCCTCAGAGGCATCTCTGAGTTTTAATGCCTCCCAGGACTACTCCTAAGTTAGTGAAAACTATAAACAACCTCTTGGCACAGCCCTAAGCAAAATCCAAACTCCAGTCCATAATTATTAATAAGGCACTTGAATATTAGAGAAAATAGAGAGAAAGAGAAACTAGCTATCAAGACCAGCACAAACCTTGTAATCCTATTTGCTTCAGTATTCCCTCAACTTTTGATACAGTCGATGTAATCTTTGCTAGGGGTTTCCTTTAAGTTGATCAGACCTTTCTGAGCGATCAGCAAGTGCTGGTTTTCACTGTAGTTTTGGAAAAGTTTCAAAGAAATCATATTTCATTTCTTCCTTTTTATTTTTTTAAAGCAGTGTGATTTCATACAAAGTTTATGGCAGACAGTAAAGTTGATTTTTTTATATCACTCATCTGAGGGCTGTTCTGCTACATAAAATGCATATTTCTTACACTTAAAATCCTGGGACTATGAATTCATAATGACTGCCATCACTTTCAAATGCTACTATAGCTACAGAAAACTTTATATTATTATTATTATTATTATTATACACTACTTTAATGTTTGGAGATCTTGCTAGTAAACTAAAACTAAACTGTTATAAACTTTTCTCTTTAAATTGAAGTATTTTCTTTAGAATTGTTCATAAATACCAGATCCTAAAATGATTCCTAACAACAAACAATAATATTCACTCAAGATTCAACTTTCATTCCTCATTTTTATATAAACCCACTATTGGAAGAATGAAGAACTGAATTCATTCTTCAATTCCGACATGCTCCTGGACTCACAGCATTTTTATTTTCAAGAACCATTTCTTAAACTTGTTGAGATGGTCTCGTTGAATTCAAGATGTGTGTTTATATTTGTTCCGTTGTTTAGGAAATTCCTTGCCCCTCAGGTTGCATATTTGAATTGTATTATTAAACTTTGTTGTTAACAATGGCAAACGGCCTCTTTGGACAGCATATTATACTCATTACCCATATTTTGTATTGACAATCAATCCATGCGAAGGCTGGCCTGAGCTGTCTTTCAGTAAATATTTCTATAATAATTAATTATTTAAAATGTTGACAGAAGAAGGTATAAACATATTTACCTGAAGTTACAAAGTGGTGCAACTCCTTTGTTTACACTTTCCATTGCAGAATTTATGCCAGTATAAACAAAGATGTATTGGAATAAATATACACCATTAGGGCCACATTCAGTCATCCTTATTTACATTTTTTGCCTGGTTCATTCCTAACCTGGATCCCAGTCCTACAAAAACTTAAGCATATGCTTAATGTAAAGAAGCTCATTGAGTTAATCAGAAGTACTTATGTGCCCGCTTGTGCATGTGCTTAGCTTTAGGCACAAAAATCTTGTAAGAGTAGGCCCAGTGATTTTTTTCAAGTGTTTGTCTGTTATAAAACAACTTTGTCATTATCTTCCTTTTCCTCCGCACAGATTTCAATAGTTACAGATGAGAGTCAGGTCTGTACTATCAACAGAATTTAAACATTTCATTCTCTCTAATATTCCCCATTACTAATTCATTAGAAGTCAGTGAATTGGCATAATAAATGAAACACCTACTTAATTGGGACAAACTCTAGATCCAGTGTACTATATTTCATAGAATCATAGAATCATAGAATATCAGAGTTGGAAGGGACCTCAAGAGGTGATCCAGTCCAACCCCCTGCTCAAAGCAGGACCAACTCCCAGCTAAATCATCCCAGCCAGGGCTTTGTCAAGCCGGGCCTTAAAAACCTCCAAGGAAGGAGACTCCACCACCTCCCTAGGTAACGCATTCCAGTGTTTCACCACCCTCCTAGTGAAATAGTTTTTCCTGATATCCAACCTGGACTTCCCCCACCGCAACTTGAGACCATTGCTCCTTGTTCTGTCATCTGCCACCACTGAGAACAGCCGAGCTCCATCCTCTTTGGAACCCCCCTTCAGGTAGTTGAAGGCTGCTATCAAATCCCCCCTCATTCTTCTCTTCTGGAGACTAAACAATCCCAGTTCTCTCAGCCTCTCCTCATAAGTCATGTGCTCCAGACCCCTAATCATTTTTGTTGCCCTCCGCTGGACTCTTTCCAATTTTTCCACATCCTTCTTGTAGTGTGGGGCCCAAAACTGGACACAGTATTCCAGATGAGGCCTCACCAATGTCGAATAAAGGGGAACGATCACGTTCCTCGATCTGCTGGCAATGCCCCTACTTATACAACCCAAAATGCCGTTAGCCTTCTTGGCAACAAGAGCACACTGTTGACTCATATCCAGCTTCTCGTCCACTGTGACCCCTAGGTCCTTTTCAGCAGAACTGCTACCTAGCCATTCGGTCCCTAGTCTGTAGCAGTGCATGGGATTCTTCCGTCCTAAGTGCAGGACTCTGCACTTGTCCTTGTTGAACCTCATCAGGTTTTTTTCTGCCCAATCCTCTAATTTGTCTAGGTCCCTCTGTATCCGATCCCTACCCTCTAGTGTATCTACCATGCCTCCTAGTTTAGTGTCATCTGCAAACTTGCTGAGAGTGCAGTCCACACCATCCTCCAGATCATTAATAAAGATATTAAACAAAACCGGCCCCAGGACCGACCCTTGGGGCACTCCACTTGAAACCGGCTGCCAACTAGACATGGAGCCATTGATCACTACCCGTTGAGCCCGACGATCTAGCCAGCTTTCTATCCACCTTACAGTCCATTCATCCAGCCCATACTTCTTTAACTTGGTGGCAAGAATACGGTGGGAGACAGTATCAAAAGCTTTGCTAAAGTCAAGAAATAACACATCCACTGCTTTCCCCTCATCCACAGAGCCAGTTATCTCATCATAGAAGGCAATTAGGTTAGTCAGGCACGACTTCCCCTTCGTGAATCCATGCTGACTGTTCCTGATCACTTTCCTTTCCTCTAAATGTTTCATAATTGATTCCTTGAGGACCTGCTCCATAATTTTTCCAGGGACTGAGGTGAGGCTGACTGGCCTGTAGTTCCCCGGATCCTCCTTCTTCCCTTTTTTAAAGATGGGCACTACATTAGCCTTTTTCCAGTCATCTGGGACCTCCCCCGATCGCCATGAGTTTTCAAAAATAATGGCTAATGGCTCTGCAATCTCACCCGCCAACTCCTTTAGCACCCTCGGATGCAGCGCATCCGGCTCCATGGACTTGTGCACGTCCAGTTTTTCTAAATAGTCCCGAACCACTTCTTTCTCCACAGAGGGCTGGTCACCTTCTCCCCATGCTGTACTGCCCAGTGCAGCAATCTGGGAGCTGACCTTGTGCGTGAAGACAGAGGCAAAAAAATCATTGAGTACATTAGCTTTTTCCACATCCTCGGTCACTAGGTTGCCTCCCTCATTCAGTAAGGGGCCCACACTTTCCTTGATTTTCTTCTTGTTGCTAACATACCTGAAGAAACCCTTCTTGTTACTCTTAACATCTCTTGCTAACTGCAACTCCAAGTGTGATTTGGCCTTCCTGATTTCACTCCTGCACGCCTGAGCAATATTTTTATACTCCTCCCTGGTCATTTGTCCAATCTTCCACTTCTTATAAGCCTCTTTTTTGCGTTTAAGATCAGCAAGGATTTCACTGTTTAGCCAAGCTGGTTGCCTGCCATATTTACTATTCTTTCTACACATCGGGATGGTTTGTTCCTGCAACCTCAATAAGGATTCTTTAAAATACAGCCAGCTCTCCTGGACCCCTTTGCCCTTCATGTTATTCTCCCAGGGGATCCTGCCCATCTGTTCCCTGAGGGAGTCAAAGTCTGCTTTTCTGAAGTCCAGGGTCCATATTCTGCTGCTCTCCTTTCTTCCTTGTGTCAGGATCCTGAACTCGACCATCTCATGGTCACTGCCTCCCAGGTTCCCATCCACTTTTGCTTCCCCTACTAGTTCTTCCCTGTTTGTGAGCAGCAGGTCAAGAAAAGCTTTGCCCCTAGTTGGTTCCTCCAGCACTTGCACCAGGAAATTGTCCCCTACGCTTTCCAAAAATTTCCTGGATTGCCTGTGCACCGCTGTATTGCTCTCCCAGCAGATATCAGGGTGATTAAAGTCTCCCATGAGAACCAGGGCCTGCGATCTAGCAACTTCTGCTAGTTGCCAGAAGAAAGCCTCGTCCACCTCATCCCCCTGGTCTGGTGGTCTATAGCAGACTCCAACCACGACATCACCCTTGTTGCTCCCACTTCTCAACTTTATCCAGAGACACTCAGGTTTTTCTGCAGTATCATACCGGAGCTCTGAGCAGTCATACTCCTCTCTTACATACAACGCAACTCCCCCACCTTTTCTGCCCTGCCTGTCCTTCCTGAACAGTTTATATCCATCCATGACAGTACTCCAGTCATGTGAGTTATCCCACCAAGTCTCTGTTATTCCAATCACATCATAGTTCCCTGACTGTGCCAGGACTTCCAGTTCTCCCTGCTTGTTTCCCAGGCTTCTTGCATTTGTGTATAGGCACTTAAGATAACTCAATGATCGTCCCTCTTTCTCAGCATGAGACAGGAGTCCTCCCCTCTTGCGCTCTCCTGCTTGTGCTTCCTCCCAGGATCCCATTTCCCCACTTACCTCAGGGCTTTGGTCTCCTTCCCCTGGTGAACCTAGTTTAAAGCCCTCCTCACTAGGTTAGCCAGCCTGCTGGCGAAGATGCTCTTCCCTCTCTTCGTTAGGTGGAGCCCGTCTCTGCCTAGCACTCCTTCTTCTTGGAACACCATCCCATGGTCGAAGAATCCAAAGCCTTCTCTCCGACACCACCTGCGTAGCCATTCGTTGACTTCCACGATTCGACGGTCTCTACCCCGGCCTTTTCCTTGCACAGGGAGGATGGACGAGAACACCACTTGCGCCTCAAACTCCTTTATCCTTCTTCCCAGAGCCACGTAGTCTGCAGTGATCCGCTCAAGGTCATTCTTGGCAGTATCATTGGTGCCCACGTGGAGAAGCAGGTAGGGGTAGCGATCCGAGGGCTTGATGAGTCTCGGCAGTCTCTCCGTCACATCGTGTATCCTAGCTCCTGGCAAGCAGCAGACTTCTCGGTTTTCCCGGTCAGGGCGGCAGATAGATGACTCAGTCCCCCTGAGGAGGGAGTCCCCGACCACCACCACCCTCCTCCTTCTCTTGGGAGTGGTGGTCGTGGAACCCGCATCCCTAGGACAGTGCATCTTTTGCCTTCCAATCGGTGGAGTCTCCTTCTGCTCCCTTCCCTCAGATGGGCCATCTAGTCCACTCTCCGCATTAGCACCTGTAGAGAGAACATGGAAACGATTGCTCACCTGTATCTCCATTGCTGGTGCATGGACGCTCCTCTTTCTTCTTCTGGAGGTCACATGCTGCCAAACCTCCTCACAATCCTTCTGTCCCTGCTGCGCCTGCTCTGAATCTTCAGAACATTGTGGCCGTAGAAGCATCTCCTGACGTCTGTCCAGGAAATCTTCATTTTCCCTTATGCAACGCAGAGTCGATACTTGTTTCTCCAGCCCTCGAACCTTCTCCTCCAATATGGAGACCAGCTTGCACTTTGTACAGACAAAGTCACTTCTGTCCTGCGGAAGAAAGACAAACATGGCACAACCTGTGCAGGTTACAACAGCTGATCGCTCACCTTCCATATCACCGTCCTCTTAGGAGCTTCCTCAACTGTTGCAGGAACTACTCGGAGAAACCTGCAGATGAAAGCCTCAGTGCGCTCTCCCCACGCGAACTCCCAGGCAAACTCCTGCTGTTAGCCTCTGCTGTTAGCCGCTCCGCTGGTTCGCTGCTGACTGCCCTTATATACCAGTCAGGCCCACTCAAGGCCCACCTGGAACAAAGCACTCCCAATTCACACTTTTCAAACAAACAAGCAAGCAATCAAGCACACGGTCAAACTGACCAACTGTCCCAGCAGCAGGCACTCAGATACTCACCAACACAGCCCCCCTAATGCAGCACTTAGCGTACCTCCTCTTGGACTAAGACTAAAATGACTAAAGTGAGTTATTGACACACCTAGTTGTCAATACTTAAATTATATTCCTCTTGTTGTCGGTAGGCCTGCTAACAATAATTTTGAAAACACCAGTCGGTTCCAAAGTTGTTGCTGAATTGAGTTTTGCACTTAAAGAGGGGATTCAAACACATTTGTATGTATGAATAGCATATTCTCATCAAAATTCTAACACTAATTCTTTGAATGTAGAACGAATCTGCTGACAATTTACAAGTAAATTGGTTATCTAGTTTGAGTAAAAATTAAATTAAATGGGTTCTTTAAGAAATTTAGAGTCCTGTAGCAGTTTTTTTTTGTCCTGAATTATTTGCAGATCCTTCAAACTTTTGTGTTGATTAAACTCACAGAAATCTTGTACATTGACTACATTTCAAGGTATTTTTATTTAATTTTTTTGGTCACTATTCTTCATAACTTGAAGTTGCCTTTTCTGCTGAGGTTAAAGAATAATGTTCCTCTACAGAGCATTCCACAAAGAACTGCTCTCTTTTAAAAAGTTTCTGCTGTTTTTCTCAAAGCAATATCTTTTATCCTGGCCTGAAATGCAATCCAAATGTTTATCCTGAAGTCTGGCCAGTAGGATACTGAATTTCATTTCTGCAAAAAAAAAAAAAAAAATTGAAATTGAAAATTTGAAAAAGCCCAAAACCTTGAAATTTTTGTGGATATTATATTCCATAGCATTTTGTTTGGGGAAAACAGAAACGTTGCTGCAGCAGAACCATGTTGGTGTTTCTAAAACTAAATGTGATCCCTGGCTCCCTGGCAACTGACCAGGGGGTGTGTTGGGAGCTTGGGAAGGTTCCCATGGAAGGTTTCTATCTTGGCCAGTTTCAGTCTAAATATTAGTTGAAATTGACATATTTCCACTGAACATTTCAATTTAAATGAATCAGCCTTTCTGATGTGGGAGGCAGGGTGAGTTCAGTTAGTTTAACTGCCATAGCATTTTCCCCTAGGTCTCAGGATGACAATGCTTTTCCACATGAGCTATTGTGCTGTTGTTAACTGTAGCTGCAAATGTGTAGAATATTTGCTTCCATTCACTCATTTTACAATAGTGTGGGTTTTTTTGTTTGTTTTTGTGCTTTTTGACAGAAGGCAGTGTAGTGTGTTTTTTTGACAAAAGGCAACAAAATACACATTTCCAAATGCCAAGATTAGACATTAGTTATTGGGTCCTCAAAGAAAAGAACAATTTACGTTTTTTGCCCTTTTATGTAAATATTAATAGTTTGAGGGAAATAGCCAGCTTTTAAACAAATAAAAATGGGAGAGTGCAGATAAGAAAACATGGGTTTGTTTGTTTGCCTCTAATTTCATTTACTGTTCTAGTAGATGAGCAGGAATGCACAGTGGTGTATGATAGCACAGTAGAATTAGCACTGGCTGAGACATAGAAGTTCTGGTTTGTGGAAAATTCTGACACTGAAATTTCACAAAAAACTAGAGATTTGAGTGAGGAGGGGGGATTGTTTTGGAAATACCTACACATGGTGTTTCTGAAGGCAGAAATACTCCCCAGAGCAGCAGCAGCTGAATAAAATTGACATGATTCTTGTCAGTTTCAAAGCTGCTATTCAGTGGGCAGCTGTGAAATTGACAAGAATCATGTCCCTTTCACTAAGCAGGCTTCCAGGGTCTTGACTCTGGAACAGCTCCACTATGCAGACTGCCCTGGAGAGACAGATCCTGGAAGCTCATCCCAAGATGTTCAGGTTCCCGACTCCATGGCAGGGATCCTGGAGATCCTGAGAGTCCTAATTAAAGCCAGGCTCTAACCTGCGATTGGGCCCCAGCTCTACAGCAGGGACCCTCAAAGAGCTGTGTTCTCCAGCCCTGGGTAGTCTTCATGGTGGAACTTCTTTGGAGCCATGGACCCTGGAAGAGCTCGGTCCCTGGCCCTGGGTAGTGTGCATGGTAGGGCTGTCCCAGGGATGCAGTCCCTAGAAGCCTGGTCGGTCCAAAAGCTGGGCAGGTTCCCAACAGAGCCCTGTCTGAGAATTCAATGGAACTCTATTTTGATGGAAAATTTCTGAACAGCTCTAAGTAGCACACTTGTACACTTAGTATTAAAGTTGCTCTGTCGACTGCAAATATTCTTAACATCCATATGGCCTGATTTCCAATGGTGCTCTGTCTGTTCAGCTCAACTAGCATGGCAAAAGCTCAGCACTTCTTAAAAAAGCCAATATTGATTTTTTGCAAAATTAAAGAGAAGCAGCTCTCAATAAATGAATTGCAACAGATTCTGCTGGTTTTGATTAATTTTCCTGAGTAGCATAAACAGATCATTTTGGACAGGGATGGGGGTGGTATGGACCTCAAAAGATTCAGAGCTTATCTGAACCTCCTGAGCCTTCAAAATCAAGTTGAAAATCTCATAAGAACAGGCTTTCTTGTGGCATTTATGTCACTTTTGCTATACTCACTTCTGCAAACATCACAAAGAGGAAGGAGCTTTTCTTTGCAGTATTTCAGCCCTTCTAGTTCTGGAAAGCAAAGGAGAATAAATGTGCTGGAACATTTAAGTCTTATAACTTGTTGACTTCAGTTTAGATTCTAAAATTGGTTACAGGATAAGGCGAGATCTTATTTAATCAAAGCAATTCACCCATCTTTTTTATTTTTCTCTTACTGTAGCATTTCATATGTGCCTATCACGATAGCACTGTACCTAGGCTAACCCGATATGATTGAATTCAGTGGCCTTGTAAAAGACCAACAAGAGCAGATTGATTTTCACTGTTCACCCAGAATAATATCAAAATGATCCATTTACTCAATACAGCATCTGAGTAAACACAACTGGAAATAGTCTCTGCTGATATTACTGTGGAATGCCTCTGACTCGGGATATCTTGTAGTCTTTCTGTATCTGGAAGCTCATTAGCACCTAAATTTTACATCTTTCAGGCATAGTGAAAGATGTAATGCTACAGGACTTTCCACCTTTGATTCCAATAGGGAAAAAAAAGGTATAAAATGCCTGTTGTGTCTGTAAAGATAAAAATGGAGTTACTTGTCACATTTCAGTGGAGTTATATCTCCTATTTACAGACCTCTGTAAAGCAAATCACTTATTTGCACACTGGTTTTTTTAGTTGTTGAGCTGACATCTGAAATGTTTTGTAACATATTGCTGAATGTTATTTTTTCAGTTATGTTTGTTGCGGTTCTGTTCCACTATTTTTCCCCCAGATACCAGGTTGAGACTGAGATAAGGTTCTGCTAAATCTTTTGATTTTTTTTTTCAAATTTATTGGGGATTACTTCCTAAGAGATGTAAGGTTTCATACCAGGCTGGTTTAGAGAAATCTGCCATGCAAATACATTTTCAAAGTATCAAGAATTCTTGTTTACTGAAAGTTAACTACTCCTTGAACAGCTCTAATCTGCAGAGCCATTTCACCTTTCAAAGGAAAATAACACATTACATAGATTTGAAAAAACTGAAATCAAACAATGTGAAAATAATTCTCCCAATGATGCAGCCATGAGGATTGTCTTTAGCTCTGTATGTTACCACTGGAGGACAGAGTTTGATTCACGGTCTGGTGGTATGTCCTCTTCGGGGACCAATATTGATAGGTTCTAAGCAAAGACTGAGAGGAATTGAGCACCCTCAAGTTCCTTTTGAAGTTGGGGGTGTTCAACCCCTCAGAAGGAGTTTTCAGCATCTTGCAGGATCAACTTCTTTGTTATTAGATTGGTAGAGGGTTTTAGTGCTGCAGTAGCAACATACTCCTCTTCTGAGGAGGAGATAACCTTGTAATGCTCCATGGCAATTCCTGTGGTTGAACATGATGTAGAGTGGGTGGGCCTTGAAGGGAGTGTTCTTCAATACTCCTTGGCCAGCGGATTCTGCTCCGTGACAAGGTCTTGAGGGAGAGATGTCTGTGAATGAGAGGCAAAAATTGAATGTGTCCACTAATATGATTTTATAATACATAATAGTTTACAAATTGTTTTGTTCTACCCCAGTAAATAACTATATATAGCATAAATGTTATTCAAAGAATGGTGCAGTTATGGAATAATTGAGTTCTACCCCAATTAATGACTGAGATTTATAAAATAGATGATGGATATTGTTAAGGTTGCAATAATTGGGGGGATATTCTTTTACAAAGCAGAGTTCCTACAGTAAGCTACTTTCTACTGCATGTAATCTGTTTTCATTGTCATGCTTTAAATAAGTTTAAGGGCACTTTGGGACTTATCTACAGTTCATATTCGTGCAAAATTAATGTACTATCTCATGATATTTTCCCTCAGATTAGCATTTTCAGTAAGCAGAAACATTAGAGTCACAACTGTCTGCAGGTTTCTAACTCAAGTTATGATATAAGTTTTTAGTTTTCCATAATGTCTCACTTTATGAGAACTTGAACACTTACAAAAATGCAAGCTAACTAGCACTTAGCATAAAGTTTGAAGGCTCATTTAGCAGAGTGTCAGAAGAGCTGAAACATTATTCTTTTTCAGATGATTGGTCAAAAAACAAACCAGGCACTTCTGAACAGGTGGTTCTGAATACATAATTGCTACGGATTGGGAAAATAGTTAAGAAAATAAAAAATGACCCAAAGTATCACTGTTAAACTAAACTGGAAACCAACTTTTTAAAATTCAAACTTTTCTTTTTCCTGTTCCCTTTTATGTAGCTCTTCCTTTATTTTCTTGTGTGGGTCAGAATAGAGCTAACTCCACTGGAATGTTTCTCATGACATTTAATTTGGACAGGAGCTCACTTTGAGCATATCCAGTTCTTCTTTTTTTTTTGGTCTATGGATAAATAACATCTTAGGTACATTACTAATTGCTCCACTCTGGTACTGTTGGATAATAAAAAGGGGTTTCCTCTTTTCTGTGATAAATCAAAGAGGGTGATCTTTTTGGTAAAATTAAAAAGAATTAACACCTATTGCATAGTGTTTTTATCTGTATAGACATTATGTTGTGCATTACCTGAGCAAGTCTATGTCTATACATGTGGCATGAGGTAATTGCACAGATAATGCAAAATTATGCACCTTATTTAGCAGAAACCTTATGATAACTGTTCAGCAATCCTGTTGGAGATAATGGTAATTACCCAGTGATGTTGCTGTTGCTGTGTTATCATTCTGATAATTCTGTTTCTAAATTGTGTCACTGCTATATTCCCACAAACATAATAATCTCCAACCATCAGTTGGGTTTCAAAGACAGCTTTTCTAAAAAAAGAAACAGAGAATTATTGTTAGTTTAGTGAGAGAGAAGCTCCATAACACAGGTAAGAAACTTGTCTATTTTCACTGCTTCCTTTATCTTTAATGTTTCCAATTTTTTTCTTTTCCCCCCTGTTTTCTTTCTCCTTCATCTTATGAGAGTGAGGATGAATGCTAATGAGACTTTAGTTGGCCTAAACCCCAGCAGATCTCTCTGGGAAAATGAATTTGTATTCCAAATACTGGAGGTAAAATGTTGCTGATCATTAGCAGGTCCGTTAAACTGGGTAATTTCCTGCCACCTATAGCACAGTCAGGTAGTGGCTGATTTTATTCATATATAGATATATAAAATACATAGATGTATATGTGTCTCCTTTAACGTTATTGTTAAGTAAGTACATCATTCAAACTGAAATTAGCTTCTATAACCACAGACAACATCTAAGAGAATAGGTCTGACCTTAAACAAATTTAGTTAAGCCTGTGCAAGTATAGACAACTGTATCCGACCTGGAACAAGCAGATATTACACTTACTGTGAGTCAACCCTCCCTGCATTAAGCACCCCTAGACAAATTTAATCTGGAAAGCCTGCTTTGCAGTTATTATGGTATCATTTTATGTTTGACTAGTGAAACTAGTTCTGAGAGGAGGCAAGAGAGTAGTAGGAGACCCCCATAAAAGGGTTAAACCGTTTTCAAAAGTTGCTATGAAATTGTTTCCTAACTTCAGGGTCACTGATCATCCAATGACAGCTCATTCTGACAGTGGCTCCTTCTTGTGGGTCACTAGTGTTGGTGGTGTCAATGATTTTTCTACTGTATCCAGAACATGTATACCTGATACCTAGACCAGGGGTCGGCAACATTCGGCATTCGGCTCACCAAGGTAAGCACCCTGGCGGGCCGGGCCAGTTTTATTTACCTGCTGACGTGGCAGGTTCAGCCGATCGCGGCCCCCACTGGCCGCGGTTCACCGTCCTGGGCCAATGGGGGCAGCGAGAAGCGCCGCGGGCGAGCGATGTCCTGGCCGCGGCTTCTGACCTAGACCATTAAGCCTTCATTACACTAGTTATCCTTCAGGCCATGTCCTCTCACCAAGGAGGATTATCCTATCCTATCTCCTAGAACTAGAAGGGACCTTGAAAGGTCATCGAGTCCGGCCCGCTGCCTTCACTAGCAGGACCAACTACTGATTTTGCCCCAGATCCCTAAGTGGCCCCCTCAAGGATTGAACTCACAACCCTGGGTTTAGCAGGCCAATGCTCAAACCACTGAGCTATAGGTCTTTATTAGGAATATGTCAATGTCTCTCTTTAGTAGAGGATAGTGTTGTCTGGTGGGAAGCACTACCCTGCTTGGCATTCTCTCCAGATCTAGGCTGAACTTACTGTCTCTATAGAATTCCCCACTCCTTTCAAGAAAATAAGAGACCAGAAACTGATTCTTCATTTTTTTGTAAAAATATATGTAACCCTTCTGCCCATCTAAGTTGGCAGCAACAAGGGCCGGGTTCTGTATCTAGGGGTTCCGTTTCAATAACACAATGCAAAACCGGCTCGAGCCCCCACCCAGTGACCTGGGACAATTACATACCACCCCCTGGGTGCCCCTAAGAGGCAATACTTCCCCTCTCGCAAGCACGGAGTCTGAGTGTAACAGAAAATGTTTAATAACATGAGGTAAATGACATCAGCATTAAATTGGAAAAAACACCACAAACAGGATCCATAACACAAACCATGAGCAAAAAACCCACCCCAGCAAGTTGGGCTGTGTCCTTTCCCTTGGGTTCTTGAAACCAGCAACCCAAGGTTCACCAAAGTCCCAAAAGTCCAACAATCCCCCAAAGTCTCTGTCCCTGGTCAGTGCAGCCCCAGAGTTCGGGGGGGGGGGCACGCAGGGTGTTAAGGGGCACCTTACGTGATCCGAGGCCGACGGGGTTCCGCCGCAGCCTTCACCACGAGACGCTCCACTCCACCAGCTGCCCTGTGAGCTGCTCCCGCCGTCCCACGAACTGCTCTGGCAGCTGCTCCACTCTGCTCACCGACCTGTGAGCCGCTCAGCTCTGCTCCCATCCCATCCCATCCCATCTCCTAGAACTGGAAGGGACCTTGAAAGGTCATCGAGTCCAGCCCCCTGCCTTCACGAGCAGGACCAACTACTGATTTTGCCCCTGATCCCCAAGTGGCCCCCGCAAGGATTGAACTCACAATCCTGGGTTTAGCAGGCCAATGCTCAAACCACTGAGCTATCCCTCCACTTCAGCCATCCCTTGGGCCGCTCCCACAAGGCTCCGCTCTGCTAGCTGCTCCTCCAGCCACTCCGCTCCGCTCGCAAGGCTCCACTCTGCTCGCTGCTCCGCCAGCCGCTTAGCAATATAGCTTCAGGCTCCCCCACTAGCTAACACAGCCTCAGTGATCTCAGCTCTTTTGTGATTTCAGCTCTTAGCAATTTCAGCTCATAGTAGTAGGGGAGCCCCAGTGCTAGTGCACCATTGGCCCAAAGTGAATTCAGCTCAGCAGTCGCTAACTAGACTTCTAATGGAATCAAATTTAGCTCTGATATTCAACAGTGGAGAGAGGGAATACTGCAATTGGTGTTTCAACCCCTCAGAGAGGGGCCCATCCCATCAGGTACAAATACCTGTCCCCATCCTCTCTCCATTCACTGGGTTTTGTAACCCATGCCCCTTGTCAAGCAAGTGCTACTTAGGTAATGGTGAAGGACTCCCTCAGTCCTTCTGTCATACAACAGTTCCACTGGCCTTGATTCACAGAATCAGGGTAACAAAACTTTATTCTTCCTGCCCCAATAACAGAGAAACTGGGGATCCCACACCAGCCAAAGTAACCACTTTGAGTTGCTGTTGTTTCATGCCAGGCGAGTGGGTGTGCCTATGCAAACAAGATCAGCCCCTGGAGTTCTTTTCCACACTCGCCATAATTCACCACCAGATGTCAGGGTAGAGCTCATCCTGACTCTGCTTACATCTATATTTAAAAAGCTGTATATATTTATCTGTTAGCTTTGGAGAACAGAAAATGGCCGCAGGCGTGGGAAGCAATTGAGCAAAGATGAGTCAGGCACAATTAAATAATGTAACCTTACAGTTAACTTTATGTGCCAGCTCCTCTCCAGAGGATGCCAAATTCACTCAGATGTTTCTAGGCCCCAGGCAGAAGTAGGCAACATCTCCAGTGCAGTTGTAGTTTGAAGGGAGCTGGACACCTGGAGATCAGTTGGTGGCAGGAGAGAAATAGTTTTGATTGTCTATCTGCCAGGATAAATTTTATAAATTAAAAGCGTGTGCCTTGGGCTTACTTGCAGCAGACTGTAGAAATAAAACGTAAACTTTGCAAGTGGGCTGATTTTCAAATTCATCAGTTTGCATTCTTGTTGACATATTTCTTCCTCCTCCCCTAACCCTTTCTACCTCCCCCCACCCAAATAAACCCTCATCCAATGGCCTGGTATGTTTATATTTCATCTACTGGCTACAGCCACAACAAAATGTCAGTCCTACCATAGGTAATGAAAGCAATAATAGAAAAATAAGCAAGGGGAGATGGAAAAATGAGGAATACTAGTTGGAAATGGAATAGCTTTAAGGGAAGTCAGTCTTTCTAATATGCAAACAAACTTCACAAACAACTGCCTGTTGTAAAATGTATGAATTACTAAAAGAAAGCACAGCTGGAGTCAATCCCAAGTGGTAGAATCTTTTCTAAAATAAACATGCTTTTTCCATGAAGTTCAGCTATATAGTTTAAAGTAACATAAATTAAGCGTGGTTGTTTTGAACCATCTCTGAAAAGCAGAGGGCGGAAGAAAAATACCCATTTGCTGCTGGGAATTTGGCTCAGCAGATTCATAGAAAAGATGACACAATTGTAAGTTAAATATTAAATATTAAAGTAATATTAAGACTGGGATTTTAAAAGCAGAAGTCAAGAGATGTAAAACATGCCATTACACTACCATTTTATTTACTCCTATGCAGAGGGTAAGTTAGCACAAGGGCTTAAACGGGACTCAAATGGTGGGCCTAGCCTTGTGATGACTCTCTTCACAGGAGTGAATTTCACTCCAACACAGATTATAATGCACTTTCCATTATTCTGTGATATCTTTTTCACAGAGGTTCCTCACTGTCCCTAGTCCACCTGTCAAAGCAAATCTTTTTTATGTCACTTTGAGTTGTCTTCCTTTTTTCTGTATTAATAAATCCAAACCTCATCTTTAGGAAGCTCTGGACCACGTATATAAGACTGGTTCAAAGAAAATCCGGATCCAAATATGTAATAAAAGTTCAGTCCTTAGATTAAAGAAGACAGCATCAATTTTAATGGAAAAAAATATCCATAAACTTGTCTCCGCTTATTTCGTCATCAAAATGTTAACATATATCCTACAGGTGATCAGGAGTCTGAACACAATAATTCATGGACTAAGGACAAAAGGGACCATTAGATCATCTAATCTGGCCTTCAGTATAATACAGACAATAGCATTTCACCTGGTAAATGATGAGTTACTCATTACTCTTTTTATCCCCATAAGTTAAAGAAATAGCCACTGTAAATAAAAACACCAATTTGTTCAAATCAGGGATTACATTTAGAACATACAGTTGTGCTTTTTCTGTACAATGAGACTCAATTCTGTCTTCTGGACAGTTACAAATCTGTTATAAATGGCCAAATTCCTGGGCCACACATGCTTCTAAACCCCCTGCATACAGTCTAGTCACTGTTGCTCCCTCTGGGTCTCTAGGATCCATTCCCGGGTACTGACCTCTTCTCTGCACTTTTTCTTCAGTCTCCATAGTCAAGCCACCATAGCCCCTAAAAACTGATACCTCAGACCTTCTGAGGCCATGGTTGCTTCTGTATGCTCTCCCAGACTTCCACCTTGCTTTGGGTTATCTGTCTGTCTAGATTAATCCCTTTGAAGACAATGTGTCAGAAAAGCGAGGAACCCAGACTTAGTAAAGGATATCTTAACCACAGTCACTTTACTTTTAAAAACAGGAGAGAGTTACAGATCTTTGAAAACAACAATTCCTAAGAAACGTGTACACACACACACACACACACACACACACACCCCATATGTCCAGGCTCAGAAATTCCAGTCCTTCCCTACCAGACAGACTTCTGCAGACAGCATCCATTGGTCCATGTGGGTGGGCTGATAGTTGAGGGACACAGTTGATGGCCTTAATTTGCTTTGTCAAGAGTTCACTGTCAATCATTTAACCATGTGGCAAGCGCCATTCCTGGTCAGAGTCTCTGTCTCTCATACATTATAACTTTGCCCTGGACAAGGTTAGATCTGTCTTCAGACTCTAATATATCCTTTAATTTAAAATGGAGGTTACAATACAAAATGGAGCTCCTGAAACAAAATGGAATTTACAAAACAAAATGGAATTCATAATTTCACAGAGTCATATCCCACTCTGTGGAACTGTTGATCACTGCTCTTCAGTTCAGTAGTCTCTAATCCATCTTTCATGGGTCACAGCTAGTATCTGAGGCCACACTAAATTAACAGATGAACATGATACTGGACAGTGTTTAGCACAGAAGTTTGTTTGTTTGCTCAACTGATTCACAAAGGAATGGAGTTAGTTCAAACATCTTCCTATACCATTCCCTCCCTCCTTTCCCCTCTCTGAAATAAATACATAAATCACCTTTTAGATACAGAACAACTGTTAATATTAATCCAAAATATTTGAGAAAGTTTTGAAAATAGGAGTGTTGGAGAGAATGTTCACTCAACCTTAGCAGTAGTGTTTGCTACTGTGAACTCTCTAATATAATCTGGGGTGATGACAGTGGCCAAACCAGCTTTGAATTTCTGTTCATCTTTAGTGTTGCTCTCAGTTAACAGTTAACCTGATCCAAAGCCCAACTCAGTGGAAAGACTCCCATTGACTTCTGCGGGTTTTGGATTAGTCTCATTCAGGATTAACATGGCAGGGATGTTTCACCTTTGTTGATGTCTGTGTTTGTCTACAGTGACTTGTAGAAGAGTCATTATTGTCAATTGTATTTCTCTATTACAAATAGAGAAACAGTCACTGTTCCAAAAAGCTCACAATCTAAAGAGACAAAAAGTGAAGAAAAATAAGTATTATTTCTATCTTATAGATAGAGAAATGAAGTATGGAGAGAGATAAGCAACTCACCCAAGGTTTTATAGGATACCTAGGACAAAGCTGAAAATTGAACCGAGATATCTTGAGTTCAATCCAATGCCTTAACAATAAGACCACATTTCCTCCTCCTCAAAAAATATATAGAGAGAGGAAACAAAATATGGATTACGTAGAGAGAGGGAGAGGTAAAAGTAATAAGTACATTTTCACAGACTACCTGCATACAATGTAGCTTGTCACCAGGCTAGTAACTATCAACAAACCACTTGGTAGAAGGGAGACTTACGGAGGGATTTGGAGGAAGATAAGGTAGTGGCATTACAGATTTTGGGGTGAAAGGATTTGTTCCACATTTAAGAAGCAGCAGAGGGAAGAACAGAAGTGCTTTTGGGAGAAGTGTCCGAATAGGTGGCAAAGACCAGTATCATTGGTGGAACAAAGACAGTGGTCAATGAAGCAGTAAGAGAATAGATCTGACATAAGGTGGGGTTAAAACATGAAGGGCCTTAAAGGCAAAGACAAGAAACTTATATTTGATGTGGTGGAGAAGGGGAAATTAATAGACGGACTCAAACGGGCTATGACCTATGATCATGTTAGGAAGGTGATTATATTCACTTCTGTAGCCAGATGAGAGTTTTAATAATTTGTTCTAACTACCACATGTATACTAAAAGTATAGGAGGATAGTATTTCTCCTAAATTATTTGGATGGTTAATGTGTTGAACGTGTTCTGTCATATTCAACTTCTTTTAATATATCATCTTAGTATTTTACTTACTTTTATTTTAATAATAGTAAATGTCCAGTAGGACACAACAAATTTAAGGATGGACATTCTAAATTCTACAATGAGTCCGGTGGCACCTTAAAGACTAACAGATTTATTTGGGCATAAGATTTCATGGGTAAGCTTTGCCTCTCCTGGAATTGAGGCCTCTCCTGGAATTGACACCTCCTCATCTATTATTGGGAGTGGACTACATCCACGCTGATTGAATTGGCCCTGTCAGCACCGGTTCTGCACTTGTGAGGTACTCCCTTCTCTTCATGTGTCATTATATAATGTCTGCATCTGTAACTTTCACTCTATGCATCTGAAGAAGTGAGGTTTTTTACCCACAAAAGCTTATGCCCAATAAATGTGTTAGTCTTTAAGGTGCCACCGGATTCCTTGTTGTTTTTGTGGATACAGACTAACACGGCTACCCCCTGATACTTGACATTCCAAATTCTGGCTTTTGTTGCCTTTAATCTGTGGTCTTGCATGCCTCTTGTTTTATACATTGTGCTTTTGTTTCCTTGAGGTTAAAAACATACTCTTCAGTTATGCCATATGAAAGCTGTACCTGAAGGTATTCATATTCCTGTTCAGGAAATCAGAACTTCCACACACAAAAATCCTTTGTTTCCCTCTCAGTAATATTAATAAAACATCTCAGTGATAAGTGTTGCTAAGCAATTGCAGCTCTAGTCTGGTGACTAGAGCGCTTGGGGTTGAAAAGGAATTTTCCTCCAGGGCAGATTGGCAGAGGCCCTGGGGGTTTCTCGCCTTCCTCTGCAGCGTCGGGCACGGGTCACTTGCTGAAGGATTCTCTGCACCTTGAAGTCTTTAAACCATGATTTGAGGACTTCAGTGGCTCTGACATAGGTTAGGGGTTTGTTATGGGAGTGGGGTGTGTGTGTGTGTGTGTGAGATTCTGTAGCCTGCGTTGTGCAGGAGGGTCAGACTAGATGATCATAATGGTCCCTTCTGACCTTAAAATCTATAACTCTATGACATGCAATTTGAATGAAAACATGACTGATTTAAAGTCTGATACTGAGCAACTCCTGCAAGATGCTGAACCTCCTCAGCCACAGTTAAGATGCATGTTTAAAATTATCCTACAATAATTTGATCCAGGGAGAAGTCTGTTTTCATGTTTTATTTTTTCATACAAAGAGTTCAATGCAAACAAGTTGTTTGATTGCAAGGCAATGTAAGACATATTTCTTATACAAAGCAGCTGAAATGAACTCAGGCAATAATTGATATGACTAAGATGCACAATATAGGAAAACATAGCATTCGGTGATTTATTCTCTGAGTCACTAGATGTTAAATGAGAGAATATGTTTAGGAGTTGATAATTAGTTATGAATTCAGAAAGGAAACATTCAGTTCAGTACTTTGTGACTGAGAGAAACATAACACACTACCATGAGAGTTTATGCTGTTTTCACAAAATCTCTGCTATCTGATATATATCATTATGGTAAAGTTGAACCATTTGCTTTGAGAAATGATCCGGAGTGGATTACTAGCACACAGTGATATCTACCTCAGTAAGTAACTAACACTTTTTTCTGTAAACTAATACTATGGTGATTAAAGTGTAAAGATGTTCAGCACCCAGAATAAACCTAATTTATCTTTAGAAATTAACAAAATCCTGCATTTTTCTTCACAAGCTATTTACATGTATCATTTAGTAGATGAGTCAAACCTGAAATTTGTTAACCCAAATAAAAAAAAAGTTGCAGGCAGAGGTAGAGGAGAATGTATGTATTGTGCTTGTTTGGCTAGCTGTAGGAACATAAGAGCTGCTAGACTGGATCAGACACTTCAGAGGAAGATGCAAGAACCCTGCAACAGATAGTTATTGGACACGCTTCAGGGAAAATTAACTCCTATCCCCTAATAACTAGATGATGGTTTAAGCCCAAAAGCATAAGTTTATGTCCCTTCCAAAATGTTTGTGTTTAGGTTACTGTATAATGCTGGCAATTCTTGTTGCATGCCTCCTTTGTCAGATATGTAATCTACTTGATCTTGTATAATTTAATCATTGTCTGAGGTTCTTAGGATTTTATGATGAGAGAATAAATATTTCTAATAATCTGAATTCATCATTCAGTGATGCAGTTTTAGTTATACAGTCCAAGAGAGACACTTCACTGGGGCATGGGAATATGGTTCTCTGTAATGTCCAGTTGGGTGAAGAGTAATTTATGCATAAGACAAAAAAAAATCAGTTTTGTGAGAAAAGTTGCTTCTCAGCTGGAAATCACTCATATACAATGAATACGGTTCTGCTTACTGCCACTTTCAAGAGTTGTATTCAAAACTGATCCTTGATTCATCATCACGAATGTCTTTAACAAGGCCAGGTAGCAATGTTTTCTGATGGAAACAACTGACTTACCATGTCAGTGTTTCTGCCACCAAAATGGCAGCTTTTCTTCTTCCTCTCTGACTTCCACCACTCATCTCAGTACATTCTTTCTAAGTTCTATCTACTATTTATGTACATGTGAATAGCTGCCATGGTGGACTAATTTAATAACAATGAAGCAGAACTCAGATCTTACACAATACCATCTGAATTTATCTTTGAAACATCCCGGACGCAGGGCAATGTTACCTCTAGTTTACAGCTGTGTAAGTGAAATACATCGACATTAAGGTATAAAAGAGTGTTGCTTCACTCAGTGCCATAATGTCTGTCTCTTTTTCAAAAATGACTGAGGGTGTGTCTACACTGTAGTTTTAGCCTGTGATCTTGCCCATATTTTGCCCAATCCACCCTACCATCCACACACAAAACCCTCAAGCATATGCACTTTGAGCTTTGAACCAGTGTTTACTCACACAGCTGTGGTCTGAGTTAAAGATATCAATCTGTGCTTCAGCACAGGCTGGAACTCACCCACTTTGCAGGCAAGATCACTCAATTGATGACAGTCTGCCAACCCCCCCCCGCCCCACCCTGAGGGACAGACATTCTTCTGCAATTGACAGGATTGACTGGGAAAGAATCCTAGAGTGTCGCAGCACAAACAACCACAAGGGACACACAACTGAGTGTAGAAACAGTTAGTACACAATAGTGCATGCTGGGCTTTGTGGTGGGAATGGCTAACCTGGGTGCCTAACTCAAAGGGATGTAGCAACATTGAGTGGAACAAGGCCTATATGCCTTTTAAAAATCTGGACCTAAGTGTCTTGCCCAAGGTTACATGGGAAGTCTCTGTCAGAGTCCCGGTCTATTGCCTTATATACAATATCAACCACACTATTGGATGAAATCCTGGCCCCATTGAAGTTCATGGCAAAACTCCCACTTTATAACAATGGCTACAGAAAGAGTTAGAAGTTGAAGTGCCAGTAAAGGTTTCTTTTTTCTATTGATCTTTCCAGTTTTATGGAGTCAAGAGATTTGATTAATTCAGAAAAGTTTTAGATAAACACACAGACTTTGGGTGCTAATCAGAACTGACCCAGAACTCTAAGCCCTCTGACATTTGCTCATCACCATTGTACATATGCTGCTCTTAGGAAGTTGATTAAAAATTGGAGGCCTCTGACAGCAGCCTATTGCTTTATTACAACCATACACTGAGCGCTTCTGGAGGATAGTACAGATGTGGAAGTCAGGCTTTTGAATGTCTTCACCTCCAGAAGGAAACCAAACTGCAACCACTACTCATCCATCAGGGAGCTTTCATATTCCTTTCATTTCTTTTTACAAGGTATCTGACTTGTATCTTCTCAATGTTGTTCTTTTGCATCTTACTTAAAATTGAAATGTAGAGTATGTTTGTTGTTTCGGTATATGGCAGCATACAGAAATAAAATTCTCTTGAGGCCAGCATTTCAAAAGCTGGGATCCCCCTTCAGAGGGTCTGCAAGTCATGGATGGGACCGCCGGCTCCGCTGATCAACTCCTACTCCTCCATCCCAGTGCCTCCTGCATGCCATGGAACAGCTGTTAAGCAGTGTGCAAGAGGAGGAGCAGGGATGGAGCGGAGGTGGGAAGAGGTGATGCGGGGATGGGACAGCGCCGTAGCCACAGGTGGGCCTGGTTGGGCTGTGGCTAACCCACTTAGCATCCAGGCCCGCCCCACCCTCCCCCAGCCCCATCTCTGCTCTGGCTCCAGCGCTTGTCCCACTCCACCTGCCTGCCTGGCACTCCAGCTGGGGAGTGGGGTTGGGGCGCAGCGCTTGCTCTGCTCTCCCCCCGGCGCTCCTGCCAGGGCCAGGCAGGTAGAGAGGGACAAGCCCCCATGTCCTGACCCCGCTCCCCAGCAGGAGCGCCTGGCGGAGTAGGTGGGGGCACAGGAGCACCCATTTTTCCAGGGCCCCAGGTTGGCCCAGTGGCTAATCTGCCACTGTGAGGAGGGCGAGCGAACAGGCACCTGGGGGAGCCAGGCATGGCATGGGGGTAGTGGGACCTGGAAGGGAGCCAGGAGCCATGCATGCTGGAGAGCAGTGTCTCCTCCCAGAGCTGGGTGCATGCCCAGGGACCCAAGGAGCCCCTAGCCAGAGGGTTCATCCATCGCCCCCCGCAAGGCCAGTTCATGGGGTGGGGGTAGGAGGTCCCCCCATCCCTCCTGCCCTCCCAACCCCCTTGTAATTGCCGTCCACCTGAAGTCAGGGTCCACCCAAATATCCCATGCTGGCTATGCCACTGGGGTGGGGTCTGGGGCTGAGCAGGGGACTTGGGTGTCCATGAAAAAATTTAAATCAAAATGGGGGTCCTTGACTTGCTAAAGTTTGAGAACCGCTGCTCTAGGCCATCTCGGACAAAGCAAGAAGACCCAAAGCATAGGCGTGTTTCAAACATTCAGTGGTTTTCAGGTCAGAATGGAACTTAGCCATTGGCATAGATTCTCCGATCGGATGACTGGTGTGTGAACTGTTCCAGTATGCCAGACTTTGCCAGGAGACAGGAAGAGATTTTTGATCAGATGGATCAAGTGAGAACTCCCTCCTGGTCAGGTGTGAAAAAACGGCATCTGGGAATACTTGTGAGAACACACTATGAATAGTCCATGGAAAGACAGCAATCCAACTGACCCCTGCTTGGCAAACCAGGTATGGAAGTCGAAATGAAGACAATGTTTAATGAGACAAATTCATTGCAAGAGCCACAGCTGTCCACTAAGCAGCTCACAGTGCTCTGTTGCAGTCAATGTGCCAGACTGATGTTTGTTCTGATATTGGCCTCTCTGTTCACAAGCAGGATAATTGACAAAATATAGAAAACAAAACTGAGACCAACAAAAATTAAGTCTTTTTTTTTTAATACAGAATATTGTTTAGAAACAAGTTGGTTAATTTAACTGTCTTTGTATATCCTCAGAGAATAGAAATGTTCAATATTATGCAATAAATTAATCATTTAAGAACTCTATGTAATATCCATGCAACTTTATCTTCCTTTCTAACAAACATTCTATTGCCAGCTTTATCGTAATGTTCCCTAAGTTTTGTGACAAATCTTGCATTTTTGTTCTTTTTCATAATTACTATACAGCCAAAAAAACAGGTTGTCTTCTTTTCAATATAATGTTTAGTGGCATTACTGAAACGTGTTCCAACTGTTGACATGGTCTGACCAAAGAGCCTTCAGAGTAACTCTACATATTGTGATGTTTTGACATACCCGGGGTAATATCTAGACTAATGAGTAGTTGTGTCTCCTGCCCTCCAACCTGGGGTGTCTTTTTCACTGCTTTGCTGCACTACCCACCACTCCTTGCCTCTAGCTGTAAGTCACTCCCAGCTATGTCTGTGTGAGAAGCAGCCTGTTGGACTCACACTGGCTTTTTATTGCAAGGTGAGCCCAACACACTCCCAGTCCCAGATTTCCCCCCAGAAACGTATATTTTGTACTGCCCAACCTTTTCCTGGACAATACAAGCTTATATAAAGTTCATCATTTAATTAATAAAATGATATGCATACTCTTGACATCCCAAATGGAGTTTCTCCAATACTGCAATTCAAACACACTGGATTAGACAAAGCAATAAAACAAATTTAACTACAAAGAGAGAAATTTTAAGCAAACACAAGCAATGAGGCATAAAAGTCAGAATTGGTACAAGAAAAATAAAAGTAAAACACAACTAATGCCTAACTTAACCAACGAAGGTAAATTCAAAGCAAAGTCTCTCTCACCGTACCTTTAAGCAGTTCCACTGGCTGAACTTCTTTCAGTCAGGGTTCCTGCCCCAGTCCAACGGTGCTGCTTTTGTTCTTCAAGTGTTTGTGAATGCTGTGGGCAGAGAGAAAGGGAAGAATCCTTGGGGTATCTGCCCCTCCTTTTTATAGTCCTCTCCCTCCTTTGAGAAGCATCTCCAGCTGGGAACATGGTGACAGGCAGACTGTGTAGATGGGAACTCCATGCTGTTTCTTTGCTAAAATGTAGATTTTTTCCTCCACCCCCTTTTCCTGCCACAGAATAGCTACTTACCAGGAAATGGCCCATTTAACCTTGTTTACAGCTGGCTGAGGCATCAGCTTGCCCTTTGTCTCAGGGGAACTGGTTTGGTTATTCTCCAGACTTGAAACATGTTTTAGTAACACTGTAGAGTGGAATCTTATAACTTTACATACAATGGTGCCACAAATATTTCACCAGAACAATAATGATCAGCAAATAATGTGTTTTCATATGATACCTCACAAGACATACTTTATGCAAAGATTATTACAATAATGAGCAAGGGGTGAATACAGGGGTATAGACCATCACAGACATATAGGACTAATTACACATCCTAGAACACGCCATCTAGTTTAAACTACTTACCCCCAGGCTTTTCGTATATATTCTCTTAAGTTGACAATGCATCAGCTGTAAAACAGGCTAACTGTGTTAGAATGTTAGCCACTGCCATTTTTTATTATTTAAATGATTAATAATACAAACTTCAGGGCATAAACTTAAGTTACTTATCAAAAGCCAGAAAGTTTATTTCAATTACTTTTAAGATTTTTCTTCTAAAAATTTCCTTGTTAAAAGTTGCAATTACCTGACTTGCAGGAATAGAATGATGAAGGGTTGTAGAAGTGCATGAAATGTATACTGTGAAGGCTACAATTCTCAAAGCTGATCTCACAGCAGCAGCCAAAATGATATGGAGGGCCGGACTTTTCATTTTATTTTTCTCAAACTTGTGTGTAAGAGAGAGGAGTGGATGGTCTTATGAATTTTGATGCAAAATATTGAACTGCTATTCCCTAGTTTGATATTTTACTGAATTCTGAAAGAAACAAACTATGGTGTTAAGAAAAGTTTCATTACTTTGACACTAAGGGCTTGCCTACACTGCCTCACAGTTCAAACTATGGGGGTGTGAATAGCAGTGAATGCCAAAGTGCTGCACTCTAACTCCCCCATGCGGATTCTGCAGGCACCAAATAAAAGGTTCCTAATTCTCATCAATGTGAGCCTGTTTGAAAAGGACGACATTAACGCTAACTAGGAACCTTTTAGTTTGTAGCCGTGTAAGTCTGGATCTGTAAAAAGCAACAGAGGGTCCTGTGGCACCTTTAAGACTAACAGATGTATTGGAGCATAAGCTTTCATGGGTGAATGCCCACTTCATCGGATGCATGTGTTTTAGTTTGTGTTTGTACCATCCACATAGGGAAGTTAAAGCAAAGCACTGGTGGCGCACACGGCTGGTTACTCCCCAGTAGTCCAGATATAGCCTAAGAAACACATTCTGCGTTTATATAGATTCATGAACTCCCGCTGCACTGCATGGGGGTTCAAGAAATTGAAATTAGATCAACATTTGGACCTCTAGGTTTTTTTTTTTTTAAATCTAAGGAGACATATGCTAAATCCTAATCTGTTACACTAGAGACACTCTGGATTTACACCAGTGTAAGTAACAACAGACTCTGACATTAGAAATTATTAAGGTAGCCTCCATGTTGAGGAAGCGCATCCACGTTGTTGTTAATAGAAAAGGTGGCTCCTTTCGGAGGAACAAATTCTTACATTTGAGGAACAGTGCATTGGTGAACAGCCAGGAACAATGAGGATAGTCACAAACAGATATTTGGTCAAGTGGTAACAACCCCACAGCAGCTAACAAGATAAGCTCTAAAGGCAGCCTGTCATGGCAGCACGTAATTATGGGGGGAAGGTAATACCTCCCTTGAGCTATTGTCCCTCTGCTTGATACTTAAATCTGGCTCAAACTGACCATCCAAGCTTTTCATTGGTCTGTTTCCTGCTTGAACCTAGGGCTTTTACACGCCTGTACAGTTCCGAGGCCAACAGCCCCATTCAGGTACTGCATGAGCAAACTATGCCCCTTCCCAAGAGTTTTGCTACAGCACAGAAAGTAGGTTGATATCAGTTTCACAGGGAAGGGCATTATCATCTTCACAATTGGAAGAATCAGCAATGGCCAAATAATTCGAACTCTGCTGCCAAGACAAACTTCCCAGAGTTGCAATTCTGTGAAACAAACAAAGTGAACCATGACCCTATGCCTATTCAGCAAGTTGGAGTCCATCCAATGGCTTCAAAGTCTAAAAGGTATCCTCACAAATTAAAAACCACAAGAAGCTCAGGAAGAACTCAGTGTACCACCTTGTAAAGTTTTATTTATTATTATTTTCCTTTGGATGTGCAAGCAGGGACAAGAAATTTCTTGTGCATTGTAAAATCCTGGAGAGCTTGTTCACAAATTCATAAAGTAAGAAGCAAACAACCCCCCCAAAACCTCATCACTGTTGCATGGTTTATTTAAGCCTACACTTTTGAAGGAGAAGACTGCTTCCTTCCCTACTCTTCCTCCCCCTCCCCCCAAACTTTTCAGCAAGCCTATGAATCTGTGTTTTTATGAGTGGTATTTGCACACCCAAGTTGTGACCACAACCCACTTTCTGTGCCATAGTGGATCTCATGAGAAGGATCATGGTTTACTTATGTAGTATCTGAATGGGGTTGATGGCTTTGGAGTTGTGAGGGCTCATAAAAGCCCTAGTTTGAAGCAGGAAGCAGGCCAGTCACTGTGCAAGGTTGGGATGGTCAGTTTGATCTGGATTTTTAAATATGAAGCGGGGGAGGGCCAAGTTCAGAAGACATGGTTAAAGATTAGTCTTTAAATGTTTGGGTTGTTGTATAGACCTGATTGAAGTACCAAAACGTAGAGAGGGGGGTTGCCAGTACTTAAACATGTCATTTTGACTCTTTTCGGGAACATAGAGGATTTGGGGCGGGGGAGGGTGTGGGAATATGTTCAAAATTAATTTGGTAATGTTGGAGTTAGTGCATATTTTTTTTAAAAAAATGTTAAAATGGCATTCGGATATGTAAAATCTGGAAGGGAAAACAGTAGTTATGTTGAATGAAGTTAATGTACAATATGGTGTTAGTATAGAGCATTAGGAAAATGGGAATGGAAAATGGAGATCATTCTCTCAGAATAGAACACTGTTAGAGAAAATGAGAGAGGTGTGTGTAATTTAGAGAAAAGGAGCTGAGAACCTTAAGGGGATAGTTTGAAAGAAATACATGAGTTCAGGGAGAGTAGACATATTAAACATTCATAAGTAATGTTTTCCACAGAAATATTAGCACCAGAGTCTGTCACATCACTTGCTAATATACAGCTTCTCAAACTCAATTTAGAGTACTGAGATAACTGATTAGAAAAGAGGTTATAACCAAGGGACATCCTAGACAATGTCCTTTCACTGAGCTTAAGGAGAAATTCCACTAGCTAACAGCCAACATTTGTCTAATATTTCTGTCTATAAGTTATACTTCATAGGAACCTTTCAAAGAATTGAGGCAGGCACTATTATACTCAGCTTGATTCCAAATGCCAGTTTATGCAGGTGTATGTACTGATCTCTTCAGTGGTGTGGAGACTAGGATAATTAACACTTACATAAATATTGAGACCTAGAAGGTGCAATGTAAAAGAGAAACTAGCTTAAAAAATTCAATATTACTAAAATCTCAAAGGGGAAAAATAAGATTTATTTATATTTACCTTCATGATATATAAGCTACTGAAGCGTTTGCTGTGTAGTCAATATAACAGAGATTGTTCGTTAAACCACAGGTCAATAAACAAGTGGATTACAAGATATTACATTGGCAAATTTGTGCTCTCATTTTTTTACTCTCTTATTTCCTAAAAACAAATTGTATCACAAAGTCTCATGTTCTTCTTACCTGGAGTAGTATAAGGGTCTTCTACAATATTGGATAAATCACATCCGCAGCACACAAGCTGCAAGACTGGGTAACAGTGTCTCCAATCCCAAGTGATCAAAAATTGTAAGGTACACCCCCCAAATCATAAGACTTTATTATTAAAAATCTAAGCTTGTAAGTCACTCTCAAATCACATTTTCATGCTTTTCCTCTGCAACCCTGAGGACTAGTAGCTTACTATTTTTTCAAATGAAAGCTGAGATTCTCATATAGGAGAATTTCAGGAGCTGCAACTTTAAGAAAAACACTAACTATTGCAAGTATCATAATACAATTGTGAGAGTTGGCAACAATAGGTAATATATTAGGAAGATCTAGAATAGAAGACACATTTGAAAGAACATAAACGTGCACAATAGCTTTTATTGTGACTTTCAGCAACCTAACTGAATGTTTCCTGCAACTCTCATAAGTGCTGAGAAGAGAAATCACAGCCCAATGTAGAGACATTAATGTTATAATTAAATACACGTACTGAGAGAGGATGACGAATCTCACACAGATGTTCAAGGCCCATATGCACATTGTGGAATTTCATGGCACAAGTGAGCCAGAAAGCAAAGAGCCTCCCCAAGGGGACCCCATACATACCCCTGCATGCTGTAGAGAAGTCTTCTGGGACTGTTCTCTACACTGCCATATGAAAGGTTGGGTGTTTTGGGGACATGGTTACTGGGTTCAGACCAAGAATGAATTCACAAGATCCCTTCATAGTAATGGTGAGGGAACCATGAGCCACACTGACTGCTAACCTCTGTAGGTATATGGGGACCTTCTATGATATATAACAGCTGGTTTCATGGAGACCTCAGATGGCATCTTGTTTTGAAGTTTTGGCACTTATTCCAAAAAAAAAAGAAAAAAAAAAGGAAATTCCTGAACCAAAAAATATAGTAATTAAAAATATTAAGTGTGTTTCATTGGAGCTAGTTTCACTCTTTTCCTAAAAATTCTATAGCTTCAAAAAATCCAAATGTTGAAAGGTCTAGAAATGAGCATTAAAAGGATCCAGCCAGTTCTCCACTGCCTGTAGTCCCCTATAATTTAGTCACCTCACCCAGTTTGTTCTGCCAAGGCAAGCTTCTGAATATGAATTTTGTATCTTGGGTCTATCTCTCCATACTCTACAAGCCAACATATACATGACTTCAACAGCATGAAGATGAATTGAGAGATTGTATTTTTTAGAGAATGGATTTCCAGTGAATAGAACATTATTGTATTATTTGCCTGATAAACTTGTGCGCTATTTTTTTCCCTTTGTATATCATAAGTCATTTTCCCATTTTCATTATGCCATGCTCCATAGTGAACAAAAAAAGAAATTCATACTCTTTCAACAGTTTAATATGCAAGGGTCCTACTGAATAAAAGCTATATGTCTTCTGTAATGATTAGCGTGCTGGCTGATTTCTCTTCCATGCACAATGTATAACACTAAAACAACGAGGAGTTCGGTGGCACTTTAAAGACTAACAGAGCTGAAGAAGTGGGTTTTTTACCCACGAAAGCTTATGCCCAAATAAATCTGTTAGTCTTTAAGGTGCCACTGGACTCCTCGTTGTTTTTGTGCATACAGACTAACACGGCTACCCCCTGATACTTGAACGTATAACACTAAACCGTGTATTCAAATACTCCATGGAAACCAAATCTACACCCTATTGTGAAGTCACAGACTGCTAAAGAAGCACTAAGTAAGAATTTAGATTTTTTTAAAATGGTGTCTGCAGTAATTCCAAGTTTAATCTGTCAGCATTAGGAAGATGTTGTTCTAACTCCTTTGGGGCCTGAGTCTCTCCAGCCTGCACCTTACACAGTCATTTTAACACCTGTGTAAATTGAATGCAATACGGGTGTTATGCACACCCATTTTGATTTGCACCCACAGTGCACTCCCTTTGCACTAGTGTAAATGGCTACATAAATCAGCGGTGAATCAGGCCCCAGTATGTTTGCCTTGAGTGCATTATCTCAGTCTCACATTTTTCTCTCTGGGTCCTGCCCTGAATTTCTTAATTAACCAAAATTTCCTGTGAATTCAAAAGATGTTAGTGGGCTTTTAGGATGTGTTGACACCTCTGTTTATTTTATAATAACTTATTTTCCTCACCTTACCTCTGCATCACCATCAGCGGTGGCACCAGTGCCTAGGGCGGCAAGCCGCGGGGGGCGCCCTGCCGGTCCCTGCAGGGCGGTAGTCAGGCTGCCTTTGGCGGCATGCCTGCGGGAGGTCTTCCAGTCCCACGGATTCGGCGGTGGGTATGCCAAAGCCGCGGTACCAGTGGACCGCCCGCAGGCATGCCGCCGAATCCGTGGGACCGGGGACCTCCCGCAGGCATGCCGCTGAAGGCAGCCTGCCTGCCATGCTTGGGGCGGCAAAAAAGCTAGAGCCGCCCCTGATCACCATATATTTTATCCCCTCCATACATAGCATCTTGTGGTAAGCTAGACTGAAAACGCTTCAGGTCAGAGTGTGACTGTCTATACCAGGTCCACCCCAATGGTGTCCTGATCTATGTCCAGCTACAGTACAGATAATATTAATGGCTTTAGGTCTATACTTTTATACTAGGAATACAGTTTTCAGAGTCTGAACTAATTTTGCATGGAAAACAAAGATGTGGAAGAAAAGCACCATCTCATCTCTCAACTACTTTTAAAATTTAATATTTTCTGAAAATAAACTAATATTTTGGCTATAGATTATTATGAGTTATATAGAAAAAATATATAAGAACATAAGAATGGCCATACTGGATCAGTCCAGTGATCCATTTAGCCCACTATTCTGTCTATCCCCTTTCATCCAGTCCCAGCTTTTGGCAGTCAGAGGTTTAGAGACACCCAGACCGCAGGTTTGCATCCCTAACCACCTTGGCTAATAGCCATTGATGGACCTATCCTCCACGAACTTCTTTAATTTTTTTTTAATCCCAATTATGTCTTTGGCCTTAACAACATCCACTGGCAAAGAGTTCCACAGGTTGACTGTGTGTTGTGTTTAAAAGTACTTCCCTTTGTTTGTTTTAAACCTGCTGTCAATTAATATAATTGGGTGACCCCTGGTTTTCGTGTTATGTGAAGGGTTAAATAACACTTCCCTATTCGCTTTCTCCACACCGTTCATGATTTTATAGACCTCTATTATATCCCTCCTTATTCATCTCTTTTCTAAGCTGAATAGTCCCAGTCTTTTTAATCTTTCCTCATACGGACATTGCTCCATACTACTAATCATTTATGTTGCCCTTCTCTGTACCTTTTCCAATTCTTATATCTATCTATCTATCTATCTATCTATCTATCTATCTATCTATCTATCTATCTATCTATCTATTTGAGAAGGGGTGACCAGTACTGCATGCTGTATTCCAGTTGTGGGTGATGTCAGACTTCCTGAAGTAGCTAACCACGGTGAATGACTATCTCAGGGCAGACTGTCAGAAAACTGGGCAGACACCCCAAACTTGTGGTATGTTCTATAATTAGATTTCACTAAGCCAGTATCAAATGTGAACTCCTGGATTACTATATCAGCACCATGGAGTCACAGATAGTCCCCTTAGCCTCTCCAACCTATCTTGCCTCCCAGACAAACTGAACTTTATGATGCAAGATTATTAAAACCAAAAATCACACCATATGAGGTTGCTCCCAGTCCCAAGAGACTAGTCACTTACCCCAGATCAGTTGGCACTCCAGATCAGTTGGAACACCAAAGACAATGCTGGCAGCCAATTCTATAGTAAACTCACTATAGGTTTATTAGCTAAGAAAAAAAATAGAAAGTTATTGAGGGGTTAAAGCTGGTAAAATATTATAACAGATAAATTGCAGTTTGTAACTCCAAATGGTGGCAGTGATAATATACTGCTAGGTTCCCAAAAGTCTTTGCCAGGGCTACACAGAATAATTCTGGGGATCTCTGTCTTCTTGTTCAGTTATTCTGCCCTGGTAGAATCCAAACAATCCAGAGATGATGGATCATTTCTTCAATCCCTATCTATAACTCCTTTACACTGAAAGTAAACTGACAGTGACTGTACCCACATGGATTTTTTCTCTGATGACAGATAATGAGGAATGCACTGAGAATCCACACAATGACCACTTGCTTTGAAATTAACAGAAAATTCTAAAGACCTTAAACCTTTCATTAGCAATTCACAAGATTTCTGTGGGAAATTTAGTTGCAAGGGTATTTACCATGTAAATGTTTGCTATTACAATATGACAGGAATAGATATGCGAAAACAATACAAGTAACCTTCCATTAGTTTTATGAAGGTTAAACATGTGAAATGCTTATATGTTTACAATCACTTTAATATAATACACAAGTGAATTGGCCTCCAAACACTATTACATCTAACTATTGCTATTGATCTATACTAACATATAAGTGAACTGGCCTGTGGTCCTGAACAGACCTGGTTTGCCAGCATCACAGGCATACCATGGCTTTATATAATGGCCATTATGATATTTTCTGTCTTATTATCAATCCCTTTCCTAATGGTTCCTAACATTCTGTTAGCTTTTTTGATCACCAATGAACATTCAGCAAATGTTTTCAGAGAACTTGTCCATGATGACTCCATGATTTTTTTCTGAGTAGTAACAGAATGGAAGACCCTTTACAGTCAGCTTTGGACTCAATTATCTTCAGTAGTTTTGTATTAACTGCAAACTGCCACCTCACTTATGCTTTTTCCCAGGTCATTTATGAATATGTTTCCAGTACAGACCCCTCGGGGATTATATTTATCTTTCTCCACTATGAAAGCTTATTATTTACACTTCCCCTTTGGTTCCTATCTTTTAACCAGTTACTGATCTTTTATTACATGATGGATTAAGACAATGACTTTTATTTGCCTGCACTATTTTCTAAACATCAATTGTACTATTCACTAGAGCTGGGTGAATAATCTGTTTCATTTCAGGTTGAACAAAACAGTTCATTTTTGAGCTTTTAATATATATATATAAAAATAAATAAAATAAAAAATTATATATATATATATAATTATATATATATAATTTTTTATTTTTATTTTTAAATAAAATTGAAGGAAATTTCAAAACAAAAAAATGCAAAACATTTTATTCCGAAACTGTCACAATGAAATGTTTAGATTTTTCTGGATTTTTTTTACACACTTTGGTGAAACTGACACACATTTGAAAAAAAAAAATAATAATTGTCACCGAATTTGTATTTTTGGCCCTCCCCCCAAAAAAGTGTCATTTGAAAAATGTTGCCTAGCTCTGCTGTTGACACGGAGTCTTCAAATTACATTATACCCTAGCAGTAAATTCTTGCATGGAGAAATGATGTTGTTATTTCATGTCAAAGCTCTTTTTACAACCCCCTATGGCTTTCTTTCGTTTTATTACTAAAATACAGAAACTGGTATCCGAATATACTATATCTTATTGTTATCTGCATTTTTGTACTGTAACTAGATAAGTGATCTCAGCAAATGCAATAGATAAGCATAAAAACTTTCAAAACAGACAATGAAAATTATGAGGTTTATTGTTACTTGTAGATCTGAAGTCCAGATCGCCAGAAATTATCATAATAAGCATTGCTGCATTTATTTTAGCAGTGCTCAGTGGTAACTTGATGTACACATTAATCCAGCAGTGAAATTTACAGTAATATGAAACTTTAAACTAAAATACATAATTCAATTTAAGACTCTTGCTCTTTCCAGAAGCAACTCTCTGCATTTGTTTCAGTGTAGTAAATATGAGAAGCTGTTTTTTTAATGCTAACATCTCTAACATAATTGCTTGTTTATTGTTCATTAATGAATTTGAATTGTTTTGAATCTATACTAAATTGCTTGTGTAACCTGGAATGTGATTTTAAGAGATTAAATTGGTGAAGGGAGTAGGAGGGGGTTATTTACAGTTGTGCAATGGAATAAAAAAATCAATCTCCCACTGAAAAACTAGTTACAGCAATTGAATTAGTTCTTTCAATAACATCTGACAACTTAGCAAATGTCACATTCAAAATAATTTTATCTCTGCTGTCAGATATTTCACAGCACTAATTAGATAGTTAAACCCCTAAAGGTGTGCTTTTAAAATCTTAATTCACAAATGTTCAGTGCTACTGTAGCTCATTTGTGGTCTTCAGATGTGAAAAAAATATTATAAGCCACATTTTTATGCTACAAAGTGACTAATACAGCTTTTATTCAGCCCTTAGCTGTTTAGCATTATTGTCAAAGGAAATTAGGGGGTGGATTGTGGGAGGAGTGAACCATTCTTTACCCCGTTGAAGAAAATCACCAGTACATTGTATGTTAGCTCTGGATTCAAGGCCAATGGTCAAAATATACTGATTGCTGTCAGCGGTTGTAGATAATCATCTCATCACACATTAAGTGGTGAAGGCCATTGTCTGGCTAGTAGGAAATACTGTGTGGTCCCTATAAGGGCTAGAGAGTGAGGGAGTGATTGGCTGAGGCAATGTGGGGACACTGATTTCCCTCCCCCCCCAGGTGACTGGAAGAGAGGGGAGGACTATTTAGGTCCATGCCGGTGCAGCAAAAGCCCTCTTTTACCTGGACCATGTACAGCAGCAGGCAGAGGTGAGTGTGACCAACACCTCATGGAGGTTGCAGAAGCAGAGTGTGAAAGTGAGTCCCTTCCAACCAATGCTGCAATGGGTGTCTAGCGGGCGGACCTCAGTGGTGGTCAGGGAACTTGGCCCCTTTTCCTCTGAGGGGACCTAAGTGGGGGATGGGAGGTCAATTTCCCTCCCCCTCCAGACAGCAGAAGACACCAAAACTATCAGGATAGCAGAATTAGCAAATAGGCTACTGGGGGATCTGATGTCCTAGGAGATGGTTCAGGGACGTCTGGGGTACACACACTTCTATAGATGCTAATGGTGTTTTCCAACAATTAATTTTACGATGTATTGTCTTTTTTGATATTCTCATTTTACCTAAATTACTTATGCAGTTACTTTTATAGTATCTTTATTACATGATCAATAAGCTAAAGGGGTTTTCTAATCCAGTCGCTGTTACTGACGGCTGTGGCAACCAACAGCTCTTATGAGTTAAAAACATCTTTGAATGGGCCATTATTTTATCCATTACAAAAAACATCTGCAATAACAAGTACTTCTTATCAATCAAAGCACATAACTGGATCATAAGCACCCCTTATCAATTACTCAGTTTTGTTTGTTATAACATACTTCCGTAGACATCTTTCATTACTTTGGAGAGGTCCTTTTTCCTGGACATCTGGATTTTCATAGACTTACAGGGAATAATTATGTATAGTCCAATACTTAATTACATAAATTCCTGAGTGTTGGTTACATACTTAGTTCAGGATAAGGACAGAACTTTCAACTTCATAGGTACAGGAGCCCATACTGATTTATCTATATCATACACACACACATGGATTTTGGGTAACATGTAAAAGAATTGAGAATTTAACATACAAAAATCATAAAATGTTAATACTTACAAACAGGACACAGACTCTGTGATGTGTTCATCTGGAGGGATCTTGCTGGTCAGATCCCCTAAAGAACCTCCCTCCTCCCCACCAGGGATGTGTTCTACCTCCCTCTTTTACTCACAAAGATCACAGAATCAGTATCATTGTGCAGACACTGCTCGTGTAACTGGCATGGCAGAAGTAAATGGTAAATTGTGCTATGAACACATGAGTGTTTCTGGGAAGGGTTCAAGGTTCTTTTGCACACTAAGGCCAGGTCTACACTAACCCCCTAATTCGAACTAAGGTACGCAACTTCAGCTACGTGAATAACGTAGCTGAAGTTCGAAGTACCTTAGTTCGAACTTACCTTGGTCCACATGCGGCAGGCAGGCTCCCCCGTCGACTCCGCGGTACTCCTCTTGTCTAGCTGGAGTATCGCAGTCGACGGCGAGCACTTCCGGGTTCGACTTATCGCGTCCAGACAAGACGCGATAAGTCGAACCCGGAAGTTCGATCGCTTGCCGCCAAACTACCGGGTAAGTGTAGACCTACCCTAAGGCTGTATCATCAATACCAATAAAGTCACACAATGATACTTTGCAATAAGGCACAAACATCACACTTAAAGAGTTTGTCAGGGTCCGTCACTATACTGGTGTTAGTTACGTTGGGGTGACTATTCCCCACATGGAATTTAAAAAAAACTTTGAGATATGTCTTTTTGTCCATTTGCAGGGTTTTGCTTGGACGTAAACACACACCTTCTCCTTCATAGTACTCTAAAATACTGTTTGTTTTTTTCTGCCTCATCTGTACTCCAGTGAGGGACCACTGAGGCCTTTTGTTTCCAGCTGAGGTCCACGTTAATGTTGTCTGAAAACAATGTCACAAGAATGGTTAAAGTGCCAGAGTTCATAAACCTCAGTGATCCCATTCCCTTTGCCTACAGCCTGCACGAGTTCTAGCATGCACCAAGTCCCTGTTAAAGCCTCCTCTCCCTGACTGTCTGTGAATGGGTCCTGTTGATTGTGCAGAAATAGGGGTGACACTAATTTACCATTTACTCTATAGAGTAGCACAGTGAAATAGGAGCTTCTTGGAGGGTGCACTTTAACTTTGGCTATGCCAAAGTACTGTCTGTTATCCCTCAAATTTTCATACACAAAGATGGGGTGCACCACAGGTACCTTTTAGTCTTGTTAACAAAAGGGTAAAGCAGGGTTCAGCAACCTCTGGCACGCGGCTCGCCAGGGTAAGCACCCTGGCAGACCGAGCCAGTTTGTTTACCTGCCGTGGCGGCAGGTTCAGCCGATCGCGGCTCCCACTGGCCACGGTTCGCCGTCCCAGGTCAATGTGGGCATCGGGAAGCGGCGCGGGCCGAGGGATGTGCTGTCCGTGGCTTCCCGCCGCCCCCATTGGCCTGAAGCGGCGAACTGCGGCCAGTGGGTGCCACGATCGGCTGAACCTCCCGATGCGGCAGGTAAACAAACTGGCCCGGCCCGCCAGGATGCTTACCCTGACGAGTCGCGTGCCAGAGGTTACTGACCCCTGCTGTAGGCTTACCAACAATGACAGCATAACCACCCAATAAGCAGGATCCCGCTTTAACCTATCCACTATGTAAAGCATGCTGGATGTGAATGGTCTCTGTATGGGTCACGTACATTAACCATTGACTGGAGAGAGGGTAATCTCTCTTCTGATGATTATGGTAACATTTAATGGCAAAGGTTTATGCTTTGTGGTTTTCAAAATTTAATCAGCACTTGGCCATGCACATTGAGGATAATATCATGTACTGAAAGTGTTCTATACATTTAGTCACTATCTCATCATTATCCGTGGCAGTTTTTTTTAAATAGTTCTTTAATGTTTTTTTTAAATGTTTCTTTGTAATTTTATGACTTCTCTTCTGAATCAGTCACAAGCCTCTTGCAAAGTTTCCATATCTTTCTGGCAATAGCAGCTCAGTTCTTTCTAGAGATCAAATTAATTCTGGTGATTGATCTGGTACCCTTTCAGAAACTCCTCTTTATCTCTGGGCATTGTGCACTCTAACTCAAAGTGCTCTGCCCCCAGCATGAGGTAAGTTTGAGACTCTGATGTGTTTAAAAAATATGGAAAATGCCCTTTGATTCCTTCAAACCCCATGGCCCTGGATAACTTGCTGTGCTTCATGGGCAGAAAATTTAAAGAATCTACAAATCTGATTTCTATGGCCCCCACTGTCTCACAAATTAGTTTTCCACTCTGTGCTAGCACACTGACTTCCATTTTTTAAACAAACTGTCTAAGGATGAAATAACCTTTAGTATTATGGGTGATAAAGGTGAACCCCTTAAAATACTTGTCTACAGAAGTTTGAACAACCTCACTGACACCCTATTATGTTCCCAAGTGGGTATTTAGATAATGGATGGCATAGACATAATCTGGCACACTTACCCCTGTTTTTGCATGCATTCAAAGTCATAAAAAATATAATTGTCATCCTCTTCTGGAAAGCAAATATTGCCCATAATAACTGTGGCCATCTATGCTCTCAGTCTCCTCCTAACATTGGGAACACAGCTGCTTTTATATTGAATATTTCTAATGTCCTGGAAACCACACTTATCACAAAGACGTATATAGTTTCGCAGTCAACTTTACCAACTCTGCCAAAGCTCTGTGTCTGTCTAAACAGGCTTGGGACTTGCAAAATAGCCTACATACTCAGTGAATTCTGAGCTAATAAACAAACAACAGCATTTTTTACAGGCACGGTGGTGTTTTGTGGCTGTGCGTAGCATGACCATACTTGCACAAATATGCTGTGCATGCTTTGATTGTTAGGACATTGCAATATTGTCATGTAACAGAACAAATGTGATTTTTGGTGTCATTCCCTACTTGTTGTAAAAATGGACCAGTCCCCTCTTTCATGATAAATGACTTTAATAGCCATGCCTAAATGTCAAAAGAGCTCATCTCAGACCAAAAAATGTTCAGTTTCACTGATAACCCCAACTACTGGTGGAGATGTTTTTGCCCCCTTTAATAGTTGGGCATCTGTGGGTTATATCCATTTGATAACAGGGCCAGGATGCTTTTGGAAAAACAAAGTTATAACCCTGGTTATTTAAATCAATCAAATGTTTCCTCCTCTCTCCTCTGACCCCCTTTTACTATATATGATAGTGATGGACAGGGTGCTAGGCCCTTAAATTCTGTTTCTAATGCTAGTCCCACCAGCCTTAGTGTGGAAGTACCCACAATCTCTGCATTGCTCTCCAAAGGATTGTTAATATTATTTAAGATATCTGCTGCAAAATGATTGGGTCTAAATTAGCTGTTATCACTCAAAAAAGAGATCTTGGTGTCATTGTGGATAACTCTGAAAACATCTTCTCAATGTGCAGGAGCAGTCAAAAAAGCTAACAGAATATTAGGAACCATTAGCAAAGGGATAGATAATAAGATAATAAGAAAATATCATAATGCCACTATATAAAGCCTTGGTTTGTTCACATGTTAAATACTGAGTGCAGTTCTGGTTGCCTCATCTCAAAAAAGCTATATTAAAATTGGAAAAGGTACAGAGAAGGGCAAGAAAAATTATTAGGAGTGTGGAACAGCTTCCATATGAAGAGAGATTAAAAAGACTGGGACTGTTCAGTGTGGAAAAGAAAAGCCTGAGGGGGGATATGATGGATGTCTATAAAATCATGAATGGTGTGGAGAAAGTGAATAAGGAACTGCTATTTATCCATTAACATAACCCAAGAACTAGTGGTCACCTAATAAAATTAATAAGGAGCAGGTTTAAAATAAACAAAAGGAAGTGCTTCTTTACATTATTATCATTGTATCTGGACACTCATCCGAATGCCTTAGATTGTAGACTAATTTGATCATGATTCTATCAAGTCTTCAAAAGATGGACTTTGCAGAGGATACAAATCTGTGGTGTCTGACTTCCGCACAGTAGTGAAAGAGTAGGATATCTTTAATGTTGAAGGAGAATTGTCTCAAGAACTATTCCAGGAAGCACAGTTTGGGGAAAGGGGGGAAAAAGCGGTGTAGGTTAATAAAAAAATCAATTAAAATAGATAGGAAGGACACAAGATAATAAGAAAAAGAAAAGGAAAGTCTAATTAAGACAAGGAATAGATAGAGAAAGATCCATTGTAGGGTAAGCAAAAGATGCTATCAGATAAAAATAAATAAATAAATAAATAAACCAGACAAGTCTTGAGCAAGAAATCAAACTTATCTAAGGAAATAATGATGGGACATTTATAAGCAAGAAAACAGTACATCCAGTAAATATCTCAAATTAAGGGTAAAATAGAGAATTTTTTTAGGCTAAACAGAGTGAAATATTTAGTTGGTAACTGTGCATAATGTCAGGAATGGGGATACCTCCCAGGGTTGAGGAGTTCAGTTCTGTTCTGATAATCACCCAACTGTCAAGTTGCTTGATCAAACATTTTCCACAAGTATCCAAGTCTAGAAATCTTTGATGGAAAGCTCATAAACACAGGGTCCCTTATGAGTTTGCTGCTACTTTCTCTTTTGGGGGAGAATGAAAGCACTCAGAAAGGCCTTTCTTGTGATAGTTTGGTCTTGACTGAAACAAGGAAGTGCATTTGTAAACAAAAATGAAATATGAGAAGGGGAAAGGATTTCTGTATACTTCAAAACCTTTACAAAATGGTCTTGATGATAATGATTTAGGGTAAGATTGTAAGAGTAAGCAAGGGTCAGTATGATGGTCTGTCCTAATGTAAGGGCAGCCCTGTTTCTAAGAGGTTTGAATTTGGGAGTGTTTTTGGAAGCCTGGTTGCTTGTGGAATCACAGGTAACATCAGTAGCTGAAAGCACCTTTATTTTTTAGAAGCCTGTTTTTTTGTTGTTGTTTTTTGTTTGTTTGTTTTGTTCTGCAGGGTCATCTACAGATAAATAAATTCAATGAGGACTTAACTCCATTAGAATTAATCCATTAAACAGTATTAGCTCTATCATGGTCTGAATTTAGTAGTAGGTATGGAAATAGCTTTCAGAAATGCTAGATGCTGAATTGCGGAGAAACAATCAAATATTAATAAGAAATCCTGCTGAGCCTAACAGAAATAACCCACTAAAAATGTGTTTGTAATGATAGCATTAGGTAAGTAGACCGCATAGAAAGTACAGTAGTTCCGTTCAAATTCCCCATAGTGTCATATAGGGAGGGGAGCAATATACATCTGAGCACTTAAAATGAAAACAGGGAAAAAAGATTAGCATTTTAAAAAACTGTTCAGCAAAGCTACCACAGTCCTCCTCTTCAGGAACCTCCAGTAACAAATAGGCTGTCTGTTTAATAATCAGAAAACCTCATCTATTACATTGGATGTTTTGGATGCGGGTTTGGAATTCTTCATATTCAGGCTGGCCCTCTAATATTTCAATCAGAACATGCCTATCGTACTTGTCTTGTGAAAGTGACAAAGGAAAGATGATCAGAAATGTTATGATGGTGTAAAGGGGATAGCAAAAACTAACACAATCAAAATATCCCAAGTTACTGTAATACATTCCTTTCCTCTTATCTCACTGAGGATGAGTCTGTGCCCCTAGAGCTGCACTGCCTCTTTAAAACGGGTGGCAAAATTAAGCATGCTACATGTGAGCAGCTGACAAAGGCTGGATCATCCCCTCCTATGGTAAAAGCAAAGGAAGAGTAAATCTGTGGAAGGATCCCAAAGTCAATTTCTTACTCAAATATTACACTTGAGGTAAAGGCTCTTACTCATTATTTACAAAAGGCAGAAATCTAAACCCTGTCGAGGTATCTGTATTTGTTAACTTTTTTTTTAATCTTTCCCATATTTATTTAATTGTGTGTGTCAACTTGTTTGTGCAGTTTATAAATGAAACACTCTATTTAAACAAAGGTGACACAAAACTCTCACAGCTGATTTGGTGTTAATTTATTTCCCTCCCTCTCACCTCACAACAAAAGAGTTGGGCTTTGAATATTCTAAAGGACCAACAAACTGGGCCATTGACTAAGAATGGTCTATCCTGTTTTCTCTATATTAATTTATAGCATTGCAACAGCAGATCTCAGTGTGCTTCACAGCCTTTAATGCATTTTCCCACAACACCACAGTGAAGTACTATCATCCCCATTTTACAGGTAAGGCACTAGGACACAGAAAGACTAATTGACTTGCCCAAAGTCACTCAGGAAGTTTGTAGCATTGTATGTATGTATTGTTCAAAAAATCAATTAAGTCCAGATCCACAAAGGGACTTAGGCAACGTGATGCTGAATGCTACAATGCCTAACTTTTAGGCACCTAGGAAATCACAAGAATAAGACTGCAGTCCATAAAGCCTGAGTGTGACACTCTGTATGATTATGATATGTTTTGTACAAAGGATACCTTGTGAGGTATCATTTAAAAAGTCTTGATCCATTGAATATTACTGTCGTGTTGCATTGAGAAACTGACGAGTCAAAGTCTTTGTCTTCCAGACAGACATGTTTTGATGGCCCATTAAGAAGAATCCACTCACCAAGAGACTCCTCAGAGAGGGTGCATATGCAATGGGGGCTGCCTAACACCCATGTCATACAGCAAGGATCTTTCTAGAACCTGGAGAGAAAGTACAAGTGAGGGTCAGCGACATCACCAGTTGGCCTCTCTCTCTCTCTCCCATCCCCTCTCAACACCAGGAAGGTCATCTGGAAGACAAAGACTTTGAACTAAAGAGATGGATGGGTCCCAGGCTGAAAGTGAATTCAGTCTATGTATTAAGAACTGTGAGCTGCCTGTAACATCTATTAGAGAAACTACTTGATTCAAATCTTGCTTAATCTGTAGAATCTAGACTGAAATTTTATTTTTAGTTTGTGTGTAACCAACTTTGTTCTTTATGCCTGCTACTTATAATCACTTAAAAGCTATCTTTCTGGGATTAATACATCTGGTTTATATTTTGGTTGAAGTGCTTAGAGAATCTCAGCTCAGGTTAAAAGGGCTGTTGCACGTCCACTACCATTTGTTGAAGTGGCGAACGATTTAATGAGCTTGTACTGTCTAAGAGAGTCTTGAGCAATGTAAGAAAGTATATTTCTGGGGTGCAAGGCTCAGGGCTGGGGTGGTTTGCTGATGACTCTCTCTGCATAGTGCATGAGTGGCTTAGAGACCATTCATGGCTTAGAGACCATTCATGCAATTCAGCTGGGGTGTGGGTCTCTACATGCTGATGGCTGAGTGATCAAAGCACTGGAGGGGTTTGCTGCTAGTCACTGGTGTAGCATTCTGATAGACAGGGCAGGCTGGAGAGTTAAGGGGGCACAGTGGTCCCACAGTTCTAGGTTATATCCCAGGGATGCCATGAGTTAAGTGTCTAGGCTCCTATACAAGGAACAGGGAGAGAGTGGTACCTTAGACTGCCATCCACAAAGCCAGCATACTAGAGGGAAGGCTGCCTAAGCTAGTCAATGGCAGATGCTCACCAGAGGGATGTGTGCTGAGCCCCTGCCCTCACAGAGATATGCACCTCACTACATGTTACAGGGAAGTGCCTAGGTCTGGTAACAATCTATCAACCCGGGGAAGATAAACATTTGGCCACCCATGTCACATGCAAGGCCTGAAAAAATGGCGGAAGGATCTCCCTTATAACGTTTAGCACAGTGGATAGAGTATTCTCCCAGGATGTCAGAAAACCCTTGGTTCAACTCCCCCTTTCCTTTCTGCCATGGAGAAAAGGGATCAGCCACATCTCAGGTGACTGCCCTTACCGCCAGGCTATGGAATATTCTGATTCTCGCTCTCCTATTAAAGTTTTGTTTCCATTTTAATTGAATATTATGTTGGCAAGAGAAAAAGGTAGAATGACACTATATTCCAAGGGTCGGCAACGTTTGACACGCGGCTCGCTAGGGTAAGCACCCTGGCGGGCCGGGCCAGTTTTACTTACCTGCTGACACGGCAGGTTCGGCCGATCGTGGCCCCCACTGGCTGCGGTTCGCCGTCCCGGGCCAGTGGGGGTGGCGAGAAGCGGCGCGGGCGAGCGTCCTGGGCCAATGGGGGCTTCTCGCCGCCCCCATTGGCCTGGGACAGCGAACCGCGGCCAGTGGAGGCCGCGATCGGCCGAACCTGCCGCGTCAGCAGGTAAATAAAACTGGCCCGGCCCGCCAGGCGAGCCACGTGCCGAACGTTGCCGACCCCTGCTATATTCTATTAGTTAGGGCACTCAGAGAGGTGGCTGTTCCCTATTAAAATCCCTTATCTCCTTCCCCAGCACGGGGCAGGGGGAGGATTTAAATTAGGGATCTGTTTGTTAAATTGGAAACCTTTTGTATGATTTATTTCAAATGTAGTAAAAACATTATAATGCACACACAGGCCTCAACTGCCAGTTTTTTGAGGATGATATTCCTTTGCTTGTGAATTTAAGGGTTTGAAAGGGCCAACTTGTTGCAACTTTAACTATGCATCCGAAGAAGTGGGCTGTAGTCCACGAAAGCTTATGCTCTAATAAATTTGTTAGTCTCTAAGGTGCCACAAGTACTCCTGTTCTTCTTTTTGCGGATACAGATAACACGGCTGCTACTCTGAAACTTTAACTATGAAAAGGCTACATACTTATTAGTCAGTATAACTTCAACTAAGGGGTCTCTTACTAAAGGCTGTCATTTAAATATGTTTGGGGTGAAATAAAAGGACATGTCTACTACTCCCAGTGTTACTAGCAAACATGAACAGATGTTTAGTATTCCCGATGGACATACTAGCTTATTTGACCAATTTTTTTTTTAAGGCTTAATCAGCCTGGATGTTAAGGACATACCATACAATATGAAATGGAAGTTAAATATTTCACAATTACAATGCAACACTCATCCCCTTTGACTAAACTAAAAACTGATACATAGAAATTTTAAAATGCCCCCTCCCCCCCCCCGCCTCAACAGGTAGGAAATTTGACCAGACCAGTGGTCATTGGGGCAGCTCCTGCAGAAAGTGGGAGGGAAGCATTTGTTGAGGCGAGGTAGGGGTGCTCCCTCCTCCTCCAGAGCCTCTAGCCTCTCACTGGCCAGCCATAGGAGGAAGGGAGCTGAATGGCTCACCATCCTGCCCGTCTATTCATTTAAACCATAGCCAGAGGCACTTCGAGCATCTTTTGCTCCACTGCAGAAGCCCCACCCCACCTGCCTGTGCTGGTAGCTTCGAAGCTTTGTGAATGCTGTGGGTCTGAGCGATTGGCTATTTTGGAGTTAGGAAGGATTTTCTTTCTGTGGAATGTTTTCACCTTCATCACACCATCAAGGAGTATCCTGAACCCCCTCCCACACTGCAAATCCCTCGGCCCCAGTCCAGAGCCCCTTCCTGCACCCCAAACCTCTCATTCTCAGCCCCACCCCAGAGCCCACACCCCCAGCCAGACCCCTGACCTCACTAAGATTAATAGAACTCTGACATGAGTTATCACCTTTTGTTTCTAGGATTTCAAATTAAAGAAAAGCAACTGGTTCAGTTTTTCTGAATCTAATAAATATAACTAATCTAATCTCAAATCCCTGATCCAAAACTACCTCCACGTCTGGGAGAGTTTTCAAACTCAATTATACCCCATGCCAAATGGACAGGGCATTCACAACCCTCCACTCCAAATGTTAGCATCTCATGAGATCTGTTGGACACCCCTCTCCCCAGCTCCCACACTGATGCATACTCCTTCTCCCACCTGCTCTGCACCGTGTAGAGGGGGAAATGCCATCTTTAGACAATAAGGCCTTGTTTACACTGACAATTTGCCATACCTAAAGCTCTCATTAGCCAATCACTGGTGCACTCATGAAGTTTACCCTACTTTCAAGCTACCTACATTAATGCAAATTCTGTCTGTTAACATTCTCTACACTAGAGGATCGCACAGATGCAGCTACAGTGGTGTCTGGTTATTGGTGGCTGAAGTTGGGTAGAGAGGGGATACAGATACTAGGTCATATTCTCACCCAGCATAAATTGGAATAGTTTAATTGACGTGAATATAGTTGTCTTGATTTACCCGAGTTGCGAATTTAGGCTGGTACAGTGGGTTGAAGACTGAGTGCAATTTAAGAATGGTTGGCATCCCAGGAGTTATACTCTCAAATACCATATGGACCAATGCATTTATGATCATATTATGTTCTACCCTGTACATCAGGGGTCGGCAACCTCTGGCACGCAGCTCACCGTGGTAAGCACCCTGGTGGGCCGGACGAGTTTGTTTACCTGCCGCATCGGCAGGTTCGGCCGATCGCGGCTCCCACTGGTCGCGGTTCACCGTCCCAGGCCAATGGGGGTGGCGGGAAGCGGCGCGGGCCGAGGGATGTACTGGCCGCAGCTTCCTGCCGCCCCCATTGGCCTGGAGTGGCGAACTGCACCCAGTGGGAGCCAAGATCGGCCGAACCTGCCAGCGTGGCAGCTAAACAAACTGGCCCGGCCCTCCAGGGTGCTTACCCTGGCGAGCCGCGTGCCAGAGATTGCCGACCCCGATGTACATTCTATTCCCATACATATAATTCCTTGTATGGAAAATATTATTTGCTCATTGTCTCTCTTGTGCAATCTCCCCCTGCATAGCTAATAGAATTTCTCTCATTCTCCAGCTTTGCTGCTATTTAAAAGAAAGCATGTATTAAAGGCAAACAGGGTAAAATAGAATATGTAAATCATTAATCCTGATGTGAATGCTGAGAAATTACTGTCAAAACAATATTAAAATAAATTGTATGTATTAACATTCTTCACAGGTTTTATATGTACCATGATACAATTAAAGTATAATTTATGTTACGGAAAGATACAAATATTTACACTTTAGTATATCATTATAAATGAATACTGAAGTCAGACAATGTGTTGATATCAAAGGCAAACTTGACAATGGCATACAATATGATGAGAGAGAGAGAGAGAGAGAGAGAAATGTTTGTATAAAGGAATCCAGCATCCAATAAACAAATGTATCTTTTAGTTGTATGTCCTAGACAAATGCTAAAATGACAGCATCTTTATCACTATGGAAAGGCCTCAACATTTTGACTGCAAAGGGAAATATTAATATGCAGGGAAAATTTGACTGAAAACTCAGTATAGAGGGAAATAAGCTTGTATTATCTGTTGATGCCAATATTGATCACACACATGCAATTCAGCTGGTCAGATGGGAAATCAGTTGTTTTCTGTGCAAAGCACAACATCTAATTTTTTCACATCAACATTGTACAGTATATCTGAGATCTCTGAACTTGATTTCTGGTTTACATTATAATCGGGAGGTAAAAACTTGGCATAAATTGTTAAAAGATCTTTAAAAAATACAGACAGGCATACAGTGGAGAAGTACTTTGGCTCTAATAGGGTTACTCTGGATTTACACCACTGCAAATGAGATCAGAAACTGACCCAGAGGAGTTCACCATTGTATCCAATAAAAAATCTTTGTAACTGGGCTGACTGGAATGGAATAATATATATCTGTTTGAACTAGATATATTCTTTTAAAATATTTGTGGGTATAGGAATAAATGACATGGATAAAAACATTGGAGAAGTGAACATGAAGTTTATATAACATAGAAATTGGTATAGAACTTAACTCCATTAGGCAGGTCAGGAGTTGCCAACATAGTAAAAAAGAACCACCCATGGCTATGATTTTAAAATCAGTTGTGATTTTTTTATGCTTCCTTGGTTGTAGAGGATTTTTAACATTAAAGTACTGTGTGTGTGTGTGGGGGGGGGGGGGGGGTTGTTCCCGTATGAAGACAATACAAAATGCTATGTGTCTTTTCTCCTTTTGGATTATTTAACCCAAACCACTTGCCAATGAACATTTTAATTTTGTTTTTATTTTATAACTGACCATACTGTTTTTGCTTCTTATGCCTCCGTGTGCAGGCTAGGGGCAAACCATAAACTAAGTAGCATCCCTCTATCCTGCAGGAGATGATCATCATCAGTTTCTCTTCATTACTTCAAGATATGGGTCATTTACAAAACAAAACTTGAAAGATTCTTAGGAGGCTTTGTTAAAATCCTCTAAAGGGGATTGTTTTTCTAGAGAAAATAGACCAAAAATTCTGTGCTATGGAATTATATAAATGGAGTAATCCTAAACATAGCTCGTAGCTGGTGAGAATGGTGATTCAGACATTCAAAATTAGACTGGATAAATCAGCAGAAAATATATGGTGCAGAACAATTTCCCATTACCTGGCAATGGACTGGATAACCCAAAAATAGAGAGACCTGAAAATTCCTCCACAAAAGTGGCCCCACTGGAAATTGGTGGGGGTCTGCCTTCTCCTTTTATCAGTGAAAAACCAGTGCATGCCCACAAATGTTATGTTTTCAAAGCACAAAGAGCAAAACATGTACTTAAAGTTAGGGGACTTACTTTAGATTAAAAAATGAACAAAGAAAGAACAAATATGAAATTTCCATCTTACTCTTTTCCTGAGTTCCCTCACAGCCCTGTCCCCAAGCAGAGCAGCAGGCACATTTCTTGCATTTAGAGGTGCAGTACAAAGAGTTATAACTATATGTACACCACACTAATCCATCAGTCCTAGGCAGGTTCTGTACATTCGGTGCTGCTATTCGGTGATTCTTAACCTTTACCCATAGCTGGATCCCCTCTTCCAGACCCCATTACCTCACTAAGGCCTGGTCTACACTAGGAGGTTATGTTGAATTTAGCAGCGTTAATTCGAATTAACCCTGCACCTGTCCACAGAATGAAGCTATTTATTTCGACATAGAGGTCTCTTTAAATTGATTTCTGTACTCCTCCCCAATGAGGGGAGTAGTGCTAAATTCGACATGGCCATGTCGAATTGAGGTTAGTGCGGACGGAATTCGACGCTAATAGCTCCGGGAACTATCCCACAGTGAACCACTCTGTTGACGCTCTGGACAGCAGTCCGAGCTCGGATGCTCCGACCAGCCACACAGGAAAAGCCCTGGGAAAATTTGAATTCCTTTTCCTGTCTGGCCAGTTTGAATCTCATTTCCTGTTTGAATATTGTGGCGAGCTCAGCAGCACTGGCAACGATGCAGAGCTCTCCAGCAGAGGTGACCATGCAATCGCAGAATAGAAAGAGGGCCCCAGCATGGACTGATCGGGAAGTCTTGGATCTGATCGCTGTGTGGGGCGATGAGTCCGTGCTTTCGGAACTGCGATCGAAAAGACGGAATGCAAAGATCTACGAGAAGATCTCAAAAGCCATGACAGAGAGAGGATACAGCCGGGATGCAACACAGTGCAGCGTGAAAATCAAGGAGCTGAGACAAGCCTACCAGAAAACCAAAGAGTCAAATGGATGCTCCAGATCCCAGCCCCAGACATGCCATTTCTGCAAGGCACTGCATTCCATTCTAGGTGAGGCCTCCACTACTACCCCACCACTGTCCGTGAACTCTGACGATGGGGTATTGTCAACGGCCGCTCCCTTGGAGCTGTTCGCGGACAGGGAAGATGAGGAAGGAGATGAGGAGGACGAGGCAGTTGACAGCGCTTTCAATGCTGATTTCCCCGACAGCCAGGATCTCTTCATCACCCTCATGGAGATCCCCTACCAACCCTCCCAAGGCAGTAACCCAGACCGTGAATCAGGGGAAACATCAGTAGGTAAGTGTTTTAAACATTTATTTTGAATAGAATAGGCATGGTATGTTAGCAATGGGTTTTTAATGATTAGTTTGCCCTAGGCGCTTAACTTTTAAATCCTTGCCAGTGCAGCTACTGGAAAAGTCTGTTAACATGTCTGGGGATAGAGTAGAAATCCTCCTGGGAGGATCAATGTATCTTTTTGAGGAATTCACTCCCTTTTTCCCATCCCACAGCTGCGAGCATCTCCCGAGCTACCCCAGCATCCCCCTCCCAGAGGCTGGCGCAGATCAGGCGGTGAAAGAAAAGGACACGGGACGAGATGTTCTCAGAACTTATGGTCTGTTCCCGAGCCGAGGTGGCACAGCAGACCCAGTGGAGGGAGAACATGTCGCAATACCAGCGATCACACAGCGAACGGGAGGACATGTGGTGGCAGGAAGACCAGCAGGCGACTCAAACGCTGCTTGGACTAATGAGGGAACAAACGGACACACTCCGGCGCCTTGTAGATGTTCTGCAGGACCGGAGGCATGAGGACAGAGCCCCCCTGTATTCTATCTCTAACCGCCCTCCCGCGCCACAAAGTCCCATCCCCCCCCCCACCCAAAGTCCCAAGAAGGAGGGGCGTCAGGGGCCGTGAAAACAGTCACTCCACCCCTGCAGACTGCTCAGATTGCAGAAGGCTCTCATTCCCAAAGATTTGATACGTCCTTTCCTTCCCTCCAAATGCACCTCACCCAAGCTCCCGTCCCAGTTTCATTCCCTAATTGTGTAGTTCTTAATAAAAAATACATTTCTGTTAATTACTGTTTCCATCATGTTCTTTTAGAGGAAAGTGTGTTTGAAGGAGGGGAAGGGGGTTGGTAATTGGAGAGGACAGTCACCTTTACCAGGGTACAGACACGGGGGAAGGTTCAGCAGAAGGTCACACACACATTGCAGTCACTAGGCACACTGGTCAGTCTGGGAGGTGGTTTTCATGTTCTGGGGGGGGGGCTATGTGAGTTTGTGGTGGGGGAGGGTGGTTACAGATCTTATGCAGCGGTCCTTAGCCTGGATGACAGAGCCACGCAGCAGGGGATTTGTAACCGCCCTCCCCCGCCACAAAGTCACATAGCCCCCACACACAGAGTCCCGAAAAGGAGGGGTGGCAGGCTCCGTTGAAACAACCAGTCCACCATTGCAGACCGCTCTAGGAGCAGGAGCCTGTCATTCCTCGAGTTTAGAAGCGTCCTTTCCATCACTACACCCGCTCCCCACCACAGTCTCTTCCCAGTTTCAACCCTTTACCGCAAAATCCTTAATAAAGAAAACAGTGTTAATGAACAAAGTTTCATTTCTTTTATTTTTAAAGGTGTGTTGGAAGGGGGGAAAGGGGTATGTAGCTGGAGAGGATAGTCAACATTAACTGGGTAAAGAAACGGGGGCAGATTCAGCTTCTGTTTAAACAAATGTAATAGTCACAGGTTACCCTGCTCACTCTGGGACCTAAGTTTCAAAGCTTCCCGGATGCACAGCGCATCCCGCTGCGCTCTTCTAATCGCCCAGCTGTCTGGCTGGGCGTAATCAGCAGCCAGGCGATTTGCCTCAACCTCCCACCACAGCATAAACATCTCCCCCTTGTTCTCACAGAGACTGTGGAGCACACAGCAAGCTGCAATAACAATGGGGATATTGGTTTCATTGAGATCAGAGCTAGTCAGTAAGCTTCTCCATCTCCCCTTCAGACGTCCAAAAGCACACTCCACCACCATTCTGCACTTGCTCAGCCAGTAGTTGAAGAGTTCTTTTTCACTGTCCATGTCGCCTGTATAGGGCTTCATGAGCCAGGGCATTAGCGGGTAGGCTGAGTCCCCGAGGATCACTATAGGCATCTCCACATCCCCAACAGTTATTTTGTGGTCCGGGAAGTAAATACCTTCCTGCAGCTGTCTAAACAGACCAGAGTTCCTGAAAACGCGAGCGTCATGAACCTTGCCCGGCCATCCAACGTTGATGTTGGTAAAACGTCCCCTATGGTCCACCAGTACTTGCAGCACCATTGAAAAGTAGCCCTTTCGGTTAATGTACTGGCTGACCTGGTGGTCCGGTCCCAGAATAGGGATGTGAGTTCCATCTATAGCCCCACCGCAGTTTGGGAATCCCATCGCAGCGAAGCCATCTATGATCACCTGCGCGTTTCCCAGGGTCACTACCTTCGAGAGCAGTACCTCAACGATTGCGTTGGCTACTTGCATCACAGCAACCCCCACGGTAGATTTGCCCACTCCAAATTGATTGGCGACTGACCGGTAGCTGTCTGGTGTTGCAAGCTTCCAGAGGGCTATGGCCACTTGTTTCTGGACAGTCAGGGCTGCTCGCATCCGAGTGTCCTTGCGCTTCAGGGCAGGGGACAGCAACTCACAAAGTTCCAGGAAAGTTGCCTTACGCATCTGAAAGTTTTGCAGCACTGTGATTCATCCCAGACCTGCAGCACTATGTGGTCCCACCAGTCTGTGCTTGTTTCCTGGGCCCAGAATCGCTGTTCCACACCATCAACATGACCCATTGCCACCATGATGTCCACGGCGAGGGTTCCCATGCTTTGTGAGAGGTCTGTGCCCCTCTCAGACGTAATGTCCTCACCGTGCTGCCGTAGCCTCCTCTCCCGATTTCTCAGCATCTGCCTCTGAAAAAGGTGAATGATAAGGCGCAAGGTGTTGACAACGGCCATAACTGCAGCCATGATCGCAGCGGGCTCCATGCTCGCGGTACTGAGGCGTCCGCGCTGTCAATCACCAGAAAAGTGCGTGAACTGATTGCCCGCCGGCGTTTTCATGGAGGGAGGGCGGGAGTGAGGGTTGAATGACGACAGTTACCCAAAACCACCCTCGACACATTTTTTTGCCCCAGCAGGCATTGGGGGCTCAACCCAGAATTCCAATGGGCAGCGGGGACTGCAGGAACTGTGGGAAAGCTACCCACAGTGCACCGCTTCCAATGTCGATGCTTGCCCCGTTAGTGTGGACTCACAAAGTCGAATTACTGCCCTTAGTGTGGATACACACGTTCGACTTTGTAATATCGGTTCCACAAATTCGCTTTAAGTAAAATCGAACTACTCTCGTAGTGTATATATACCCTTAATCATTTCCCTGCCACTGTGGGGGCCTCAGACAGTGCTTCACTTCAGTCCCTCCTATTCTCTGCCTGTGGCACATAATTGTCTATTCTCCTGTGGGCTGTAAAACTTTGGTTTAATTTTGTTGGTTGGGTTTAGCATGGATGTGTTAGGGGTGGCCTGTGATATACAAGAGGTCAGACTCAAAGATCTGATGGTCTCTTCTGGCCTTAAACTCTATGACAATATCCCTAATCTGACCAGGCCTTCCATTGAGCAATATGTGAAGGACAGGGTAGTCATAGGTCCCTCGTACCTGTCTGCAACACCCCAGGTTGAAAATCTAACTCTGTTTCTCAGTCTTTTTCATGGTGGCAACCTAAAGCCAGATGGAACCATTACGATCATCTAATCTGACCTTCCATACAACACAGGCCAGAGAATTTAAAGTGAAAGATTTTCACAACATCCTGTACATTTACTATACTTGTAAAAGAATATATCAGTGATAATAATGATAAGTCTGTTGTCTGATGTCAGCTGTGTGTATTATTTACTTTGCTATTGATTATAACAGCATTCAATTCCTTGTGACCATCCTGGTTGCCTTTCTTGAGGGGGTTGCAATCTACCACATGAGAAACACTGCTCTAACTGGAGCAGCAGGGGCTGGCCCAGTGTCAACTCCAGAGACTTGATTCTGTGGGATCTGGTTTATATAGGCCCCATGAACCAAAATTGGCAGGGTTCATTCACTCCTACTAAATCAAATGTTAATACCTATCTTCTAGAATTCTGTTAAGAAAATGATCATTTGAATTGGTAACTGATGTCAGGAAGCATTTGCACTCTGTCTGTGGTATTTATAGGGCAATTATCAACTTGGTATCTAGGTGCCATTTGTGTTTATATATTCCATATGCTAAAATTAAAATACAACCAAGTAGGAAAAATAAATTGTTTGTATCAAAACTGTTCAATTATTAGTAAAAATGGCTCCTTTATAATCTGTTAACAGATAAGCATTTAAACCATCCTTCCATCAGCTTGTTGTAGAGGCAAGTTATTTTCAGTTTTCACACTACTTCTGGGGCCTTTTTCTAACTGATTTCAAGTTTTTACAGCAGAGTTGAATATCACTTAGGGCAAAAGAATACTCAGCGAGAATCCATGTGGAGATGGGATACCCTAAACTTAATTAATAAAATTCATCTCTGTAGGGAAACCATTGAAGTCAGTGAAATTACACTAGGGATGGAGTTGGCCCATTGTCTTGAACCAAAATTCTTGTAGCATGCAGCCCTGATTGATGTCATAAAATTAGAAAGAACTCTATCCAAAATTCCCATGTGGAGAGTAAATATGCCAAGAGAAAATCATTAGTCCAACACTCTGTCCTCTACACCTAAGAAAATGCTATTGGAGAGATGTAAGGTCTATGATCCCTCAAGGTTCTGGAAGCAGTAATATAGAGCTAATTTACCAATACGATTCTCAGTCAAGCTTCAGTCCTCTTGCTAACAAACAATTCCAAATATAGCAGGCTTAAAGCAACAGTGTAATTCCAAAGTATCTACCAGTCAAACTGCTCAGGTTCCATGCTTTTATTTTTCAACAAGGACATTCATGTGGAAGTCATTAAAAGGAGCTAATTAAGTTGGGGTGCTCATTTTTAATATGACTTAATATTGGATACCAACAGAAATCAAATTAAGAGAGTTTCATTAGGAGTAAATTGGAGCCAAGAAATTAAAATATTCACATCTCTGGGAACTGGGAAATATTGCTGCATTCAGATAATAAAGACAACATCTGTTTTGCAAATATTTGTAGCTGCATCTCATAAGGGGGCATTGTGACTTTAACTACGAACATACAAAAAAAGGTTGAGTCCTTGAAATCTATCACAAAAGATGTTCTTATTAATTCTGTGCTTTGATTCCACAAAAAATAAAAATAAAATAAAAGAAAGAAAATCCAGTGGTATAGCAAGAGAAAGCTGGCAGTCAATTAATTACAAAGTTCTGCTGAAGGAATAACTGAAGTTTTGTTTCTTTGCTGAATCTTATAATCATCCCAAACTTCTGGGGGAATTGTGCTGTGCCATTTCCAAAATGGATAGACAGTAGTCTATAGAATAAACTTGCATTGTAATAACGCAAAGAGCAAGGGAAGAAAGGATAACCCCAGGATTATGACAGGTTTCAGAGTAGCAGCCGTGTTAGTCTGTATCCGCAAAAAGAAGAACAGGAGTACTTGTGGCACCTTAGAGACTAACAAATTTATTAGAGCATAAGCTTTCGTGGACTACTGCATCCGAAGAAGTGGGCTGTAGTCCACGAAAGCTTATGCTCTAATAAATTTGTTAGTCCCCCAGGATTATGTAACTGATGCACTGAAAAACACTAGGAATACATTTGCAAAATTTGTGCTCACGAAGTACATAAACATGAGAAAACAGGCAATGCACATGGAAAATACCTTGTGTGCAATTACCCATTTTGCATAAGTAATATATATTTTGCTCATGTAATTGCTATTTGTTAAAATTTTCTTAATTTATAGCTAAAAATATACATTCATGGTTTATATATAGTAAATGTTCAGGTTTTCTAATTTATCAGTGGCTAATATTACTCTGATTTTCTTGGCACATTATTTAGTTGTTTTCTGTTTTAGCTTTAGACGGAAAGAAGTTATTTTAGGAAAATAGTAGTACATAAAGTGTGATGTGCAAAACAATTACTTTTCTCCTTAAATACATAAATTAGAGTTGTACAGAGAACAGAAATTCTATTTCATGGAGGCTTTAGAGATTTTGACATTTGTTTTTGTTCCGGTTTGGAATGAAACCTGAAAATTGTGAAATTCTCTGTAAAATATAATTCTGGAAAAAGTTGTTTCAAGTCAATTGAATTTTTTTGACAAAATCAGAATGTTGAATTTCAAATTTTGACTTTTTTATTATCATCTATAACGCAAAATAAGAATCAGAGGGGTAGCCATGTTAGTCTGTATCCACAAAAACAACGAGGAGTCCGGTGGCACCTTAAAGGCTAACAGATTTATTTGGGCATAAACTTTCCTGGGTAAAAAACCCACTTCTTCAGATTCAGATGCAAAATAAAAATGTCTAAACAAAATTTCATTTTGAAAGGAAAAAATCAAAACATTTCATTCTGAAAGTGTTGAAATGGGATGTTTAGAAATTGTCCTTTTTTTCTCTCTTTTTTTCTCTAGACCAAAATTTTGGTAAATTATACACAATTGCATACATCATTTAAAATTGATGTAACTGTGTCCTCCAATGGACAATGGTTCCTTCTAAGTTTTTATGACCAGTTGTACTGATTTGACAAAGGACATCTATTATCTCCTAGATCAGGGGTGGGCAAACTATGGCCCGCGGGCCGGATCCGGCCCCTCGGGGGTGGGGAGCAGCACTTCCTGGAGTGGCATGGGGCCGGGAACAGGGCAGGTGTGCAGGGAGCCTCCCCTGTCCCCGGTGTGCACCACTGCCACCCAGGATCCCAAACCCCTTCTGAACCCTGCCCCCAACTCCCTGCTCTAAGCCCCCTGCCTGCACCCCAACTCCCCACCCTGAGCCCCCTTGTACACCCCACACCCCTTCTGCACCACAACCACCTGCCCTGAGCCCCCCCACACCTCTGTGTGTCCCAATCCTGTGCCCTGAGCCCCCTCCTGCAGTCTGCACCCCTCCTGCACCCCTGCCCTGAGCCCCCTCCTGCACTCCACACCCCTCCTGTACCTAACCCCCTTTCCCCACCCAGATGTGGCCCTCAGCCCAAAAAGTTTGCCCACCCTGTCCTAGACGGCAAATCCCTTTCCTAAAACCCATTCTACTAAGTAAAGCTTCCTACCTCTACCTTTTTAATCAATAATCCTCACAGCATCCCTCATCCTCAATTGTTTTCTGATATTTTATTTTGTGTTTGTCTGTCTTCCAATAGAAGCCATTCTTCTCTCAGTTACACCAGTTTAACTTCTTAACAATGAAGCTACATAGGAAATAAACTAATGTAACTGAGAGCAGAATTTGACCCTTATATTGAAAACTCTTCAGGGAAGGGAATATGTTTAAATTATTTGTTGGACACTTAATTTATGACCGTGTATACATTACTATAGTTGTAATTACATAAAATATATCATTACATGTGTATACATATCTGTATAGTAGGTGCGGAGTATTCTTGAAAAAATGACATTTTTATGGCCTTGAATCTTAGGCCTGGCAATCACATGCAACAAATTCTGTTCAAGCAACAAGTAATTAAGTCATTCCTGATGTCACACTTTCTGGAGTGGCTCACAATCGAAAGTGCCAACCTCATGGCAGACTGTCAAAAGCAGGGCAGACACCACAAACTGGTTGTATGGTGTATAATTATATTTCACCAACCCAGTAACAAATGTGAACACCCAATGTACTACAATAGTCTTATAACATGCCATTCTATTGTGCCACCTAGGCAGGCTGGACTATGTGATAAACGGTCACTTACACCAAAGATGACAAAATATTCAGGTTGCTCCCAGTCCCAAAAGACCAATCAGTTAGCCAAGGTCAATTTATACCTTAGAGCTCACAAAGACAAGGCTTGTAGCCAATCCTGTAAGTAACTAACTTAAGGTTAATTAATTAGGAAAAAGAAATAGAATTATTTACTGGGTAAAACAAGCATATAGCCACACGAGTTTCAGTTTGTGATTCAAAGGGTAACTGCTATTGTTTAGATAGCAATTAGTAATGGCTTAGTATATTTATAAAGATGTATAAAGTAATACCTTTATGTACAAGGACAGATAGGGCAGTTTTCCTGTCCCTAGAAAATTTGATATTTCAAAGTTTTACCAGCCTGAACTGGGATAAAAAACAGTCTTAAAATATTTGCAAAGTGACAAATGAAAAAAAATTATTTCAGATCAAAATGTTTCTTTTTTATTTTAACCTTTTCTTTTCATTTGTTACATTTAGCTTACATTTTGAATTGAAAAATTTGTTCCCCACCCCAAAATGGAATTCTTCATTTAAAAAGTGTCAAAACATGTGGCTGACCTTTTAAAAACTTTTTTCTAAAAATATTTTGAACTGAGAAATTTGTCAAATATTAGCTTTGTCCCCCACACAGTTACAATTTTAATGAATCGGTATTTTCTGATGAAACACTTTAAGAAAACACTCCTGACTAGCTTTAGTTGTCATCAAACTGCAGTATTATGCAGGGACATTGGAACTGAGAGAGCGAGCAAGAGAGAGAGACAGACATTCATATGCTTGATTAGCATAATCAACAGACTGATGGTGACACTAGCCAGCCAAGGAGCTATCACCTTCTTGTGCATCAAATTAGGCCCAGTGTAAGTCATGTAGGAATGGCTCTTGTCTGTTGTTTCTGTTCTTCTTAAGGAGGAAATAAATCATGTGTGCAGTCAGCAGAAAAATACCGAAATTTATTACTCTTGTAAAAAATGAAGAGACTATTGGAGCTAGAGTGGCAAAGTCAAAAGTGGGCAATTTACTGTACTGCTTTTTGCAATGATTGACATTATATAGTTTAATATTCAAAAAGGATCAGTTCAAAACAGAATTTGTAAAGTAGTATTTGGCAAAACAGGGAATGTTAGTTTAGTTATACAAGATTAATGTGTTATGTGCAAGTAAAGCATTGTCCATAATAGAAAAAAAAAAGAGAAGACAAAATTCTGATATTAATGTGGGTATAACAAAAGGCTACACATTTGATATTTATTAAAACTGAGGATATAAAGGGAGCTTCATTGTGTGACCTACCAAGAACCAGCCTTCAAAGATCAGGGAATTAGCAATCATCCTGAAATGAAAAAAAAAAAAAATGGTTTTGTTCATTAGGACAGATTGGTCACAGTGCACAGGTTGTTTCTACAAGACGAGGAACACAGTTCTGGAAACTCATGCTGACTCAGAACTCATGCTGACCCAGCAGTGTTACTTATTGTAGCAGCTTCTGAGAAAGAGAAACTTCAGGATGTGTGAGAGAAAAGGAGAGGCTTAAAGGCCACTCCCAAAGACACTGCAGCTGGACACTACAAGGGATGAGAACAGGAAGTGACCCTGTTTCAGACCAAGGTATATAAGTCATAATCAATTTACTTCAAGCAACTGCTATAGCTATTTCTGATGACTATACAATAGGCATTTTGAATATAAGTGGAAATTGTAACATCAGAAACAATGCAATAAGAATGCAAAGAAAGTTTAAAAAAAAGAAAGAAAAGTGTCCTGAATGCCTCAGGGAATAGATAAGGGGATACAAATCCTTCATTTCTAATATATCAACTGATATCTAGCCCAGGATAGTGGTGAGTCCATCTGATCCAGGAGCGCTCACTGTACATTATCTGAAGGATCATATTCCTCTCTGCACACTCCGGCAGCTTTTGCGGCTAAAATGTGGACGGGAGTAGGCCCAAAAGCTCATCCAACAAGGGTGTGTGGATTATACCCCACACAGTGCTGACAGAAAGCAATCTTTATGCTTCTCTGGGCACTGAATGATGGTGATTGCTAGCACTTGCATGGGGGAAGCAAGGGTAAGGAAAGCTCCCTACACTGTCTCCCGATCTGCACCCACAAAAGAGCCAGAGCCTTAATGAACGTCTTTTAAAAATAAGGACGGGATCAACAACCATGATAGAAAATAATCAGGAATGTATAGAAATTAGGGAAGCACACACCTAACTTCTATAGCATGTAAAATACTAGAATACTATTCAGAAACAGTGTGGTGAGAGATGGAAAGTTACATTGATCTATTTAGAGAGACAAGGTGGGTGAGGTAATATCTTTTATTGAAACAACTTTTTTAAAAAAGAAGATCATTCTTGCAATCTTTACAAAATATTTCTGAGGGAGAGTTGGTAGGCAGCCATTTTGGATATCCTTTAGCCAGATTTTAGGAACACTTTGAAGTGGAACCATAATAAACATTATTCTAGGAGGTCAGTAAAAGGGCTGGCAGATAAGTGGCTGAAAAAACCCATTTCAGAGATTGACAGTAGAAGATATTCTGAGTGGAAACAATTTGAGATGGATGGAGACAACTACTGGAATATCAGATCAGTGTTTAAAATAGGTGTTGTTCACTTTGCATATCTGAAGAATCTCTCTATCAGGTCATTAAAGAAGTGATCAAATTTACTAATAGTCAAAAATGGTGGGTGGACAGTCATTACACTGAGGAGAGCAAGAGCCCACTTTGTCATGAATGTGATGTCCAGTTTCTTTAAGTGTTTGGGTGCTCTGTATTTCCCTCTCCCCAGTGAAAAGGACAGATAGCACACAGTAAAAACATTGTAGAGAAAAGCAATGAGGGGGAGAGACAAGGCAGAGAAAGTTTCCCTATGGGAAAGAGGACATCCAGGAGAGCACAAAGTTTAACAGCAGGGAAGTGAAATGATACCTTTTTGGGGGGAATTCCATGAATATGGCAAATTATGGGTGGTGTACCTTGATGTTATGAGCAATTTGTAGTTCGCGATTCCATTCCATATAGACAAAGAGTTTCAACCTTGCCGATGGTGATGGGCCTGAAGGCATACAGACTGCTTCATGATCTCATCGCCAATGTGCCTGAATTGCCACATACACTGCACTTACTGCAACAATGTGGGAATATTTTTCTCTTACTCCATCGACAACAGCTGAACAAGATTGGTTCCCCCAGTGATATCAGGGCAGTGGATAGTCAGTAGCACAGTTCATTACTACCCTAAGGAATTTGTCTGTTCGGATAAACATTAAGTGATGCCCTGACTGACCAGTCTGGACTTCACAGTGATTAGACCTGGAAAAAGAGTTATGACTGTATCCGTGCTTACATTCAAGAAGGCTGTTGAAGTAGGTATTGCCATGGAAACTGCAGAGAAGGATTCTTTGGCACTTAGTGTAAGTCAAGAAGTTCACCTCCTGAATCGGGGACACAGAGAACCACAGTAATGTAAGGAATTGTACGCAAAAGACAGGTGCTGAGAAGGATTGCTAGACATGCCAGGTCATTTGCTAGATTTTGTCACAAGTTCCTCTGGAAGAAACCGCCACGGTTTTGAAGACTTATACTGGAGAAAAAATAATTCCAAAAGGGATATTCCAGGTTAAAGTTCAACTAGATGGACAATCACTCATTTTACCTTTGCATGTGATTGAAGGGAAATATCCACCATAATTTGGCCGATCTTGCCTTGAGAAGCTTAAAGTGAATTAGACTGAAATCAAAGCATCACAAAAGCACCTCAAAATTTTCAAGAAATACTGGACAGACACTCCAAAGGTTTGAAAAATAACCTGGACAGATAAGCAACATATCAGTGAATCTCCCTGTTAAGCCTGACAGCCAGCCAAACATTTAAAGCCCAGAAATATGCCTTATGCTTGGAAGCCTCTGGCAGAAGCTGATTTAGACTGTTTAGTGAACATTGGAGTCTTGTCACCAGTTTCATATAGTGAGTGAGCTACCCCTGCCATACCAATGATCAAGAAAGATGACTCCATCCAAATTTGTGGAGATTTCAAAGTGACACTTAATCCTGTTTTATGTGCAAACCAGTATCCACTACCTCATATTCAAGGTTTGTTTGATACTCTTAGTGGAGGACAGTATTTCAGTAAATTGGATTTACTCTATACATCCCTACAAGTGGAGATTGTGAGATTTGTGCGATTCTTCCTCATTCAACACACAAAAAGGTTTATTTTGCTACAAGAGGCTGTCTTTCAGTATCACATTGGCACCTGCACTGGTCCAGAAAGCTATGGATGAGATTGTGACAGGACTGAATGGAGCTCAGTGCTATCTGAATGACATCCTTGTTAGAAGAAAGGATAAAGAAGATCAACTTCAAAAATTGGATGCTGTCTTGCAGTCTTAGGAAGACCATAGACTGAGAGCACATTGAGACAAATTTGAGTTTTTCAAACCATCAGTTGAACACCTTGGATATGTAATTGATCTCCAGGGCTGTAGGAAATTGCCAGAGACTGAAGGTGATTCTTCAAGTGCCACCTCTAGAGAATGTGTCACAATTCTATTAATGTTTAGGACAACTTAACCACTACAGTAAATTTAACCCTAATCTGGTGACAGTACTGGCGCCTATAAATCAAATGTTACAAGCAAAAAAAAAAGTGGAAATGTACTAAATAATGTGTGTGCACATTTAAGGAAACAAAGAAACTGTTGACATCAGCCAAAGTTCTTACATACTTTGATGTCCTTTTACCATTGCAACTGTCTTGTGATGCTCCACCATATGGAATGGGTGCAATTCTTTCCCATATTTTTCCTGATGGAATGGAGAAACCAATTGCCTTCACTGTATGACACTCACCACCCGTGGGGAGAAATATGTGTAAACAGAGCAGGAAATTGTAGGCATTATCTTTGGATTTTGGAAGTTACGTACCTATCTGTATGGTAGGCATTTTACCTTGCTGATGTATAACCACCAATTGCTTTCAATTTTTGGACCAAAACATGGAATTCAATCATTAACTGCTGCTCGTATGCAATGATGGGCATTGCTATTACAGCTCATTCCTATACTATTCAATTCCATGAAGAAGAGTCAAAATGGCAGTGTTGATGGGCTGTCACACCTTCCATGCACAAGCTACCAGCAACCCAAAGAAACTTCACATGAAGTGTATTATCTCAGTTTGATGGCTAGGTTACCCATCACTAGCACAGACATCAAAGAAATTTCTAAGGATGATGTGCTTTTTCTTGTGAAATGAATGATATCACAGGACAGAGTGTTGGATCATAAGAATCCCCAATTTACACAATTTGTGTCACGTCAGCCTGAATAATCTGTGAATCAAGGTTACATTTTATGAGGAACGTGAGTGATCATTCCAAAAATCACTTCAATCTCAGGTTTCAGCCGCTCTTCACTCAGGTGATTTTGGCATTGTAAAGATGAAAGAGATAGCCTGGAGTCATGTCTGGTGGCTGGGGATCAAAAGAGACATTGAAAGAAAGGGGAAGTGCTGTACTGAATGTCAGGAAATTCAGCATGATCCTGGCCCAGCTTGTCTACACTCTTCGTTGTGGCTTCAGACTCCTTGGACACATTCGCACGGATGTTGCCAGACCATTAGAAGGTTATATGTTTTTGGTCATAGCCGATGCCCATTCAAAATGCCTTCCACTATGGCTACCAAGACCACTGGACATCTTCAGACCTTGTTTAGCCAATTTAGTTTACCTTTACAGTTGGCGAGTGACATCGGACCTCAATTCTGTTCTGAAGAATTTCAGAGGTTTCTGGCTTCAAATAAAATTAAGCACGTATGTTCTGCTTCCTACCATCCTGATACAAATGGACTAGCAGAACAAGTTGTACAGAGACTTAGGCATGACTTAAAAAGCTAATAAGTCTATTTTGAGTCATTAGCAGAAATTGGACAATTTCTTGTTTGTCTACAGAAACACACAAGAAGCTACTACCCAGAGTCACCTGAAACTTTTTTTAAGTGATCTGTGCGTACCTGCTATATCCTGATGTTGCCTCACAAATCCCAAGCTATGCAAATTGTTTGACAACATGATTGACGACATGAGACTCATCATTGACTCATCATGAGACTCATCATTGTTTATTTTCAAGTAGAAGGCTTAGTGTGGACTTGCAACTACAGTTGTGGAGTGAAATGGGCAACTGGAAAATTTGTAAAATGCACAGGACCTGTTTTAGTCAGGGTAAAACTATCTGATGGTACTTTATAGAAATGACATATGGACCAGTTGGAGCCTTGACAAATACTGGGGTCTGGCCATGTTCCAGTAGGACTTTCTGTTCCTCCAATTAAGCTTCCTCCTGTTACAATATCTAATTTTGATGGCTTGTTGGAAGAAACTTTGGTACCAGAACCAGTTTATTCCTTATCACCGGCTATTCCTGTTGTTCAGAACAATGCTGCACCACCATCACGTTATCCCAAGAGAGTGTGAAAATCCGGGGTGTGTCTGAACATATATTGTCTAGTTAGTGAGTTGCTATTCCAGAGCAGAATAATCCCTCGCAATTTAAGAGTCTGCAGCAGGTCACCTGCGACTTTTAGTTAAATTATCTAGTGTTTTATGTTATCCATGAAAATGGTAATGCATAAATATTTTGAAAGTATTTTAAAATAGGGTGTAGGAATGTGATGTCCTGTATCTTTAAATGTTGGGGTGCTCTGTACTCCCCCTTACCTAGTGAAAAGCCTAACTTGAATTTTGGTTTCTGTTTTGCTCCCAGAAAAAAGCAACCACAGCATAGAGCTATGTTTAAATCAGCTCCTCCTGTGTCTATCTCCTTTTCCACCAGGTACAAAAACAACAATGCCCATGTGAAGCTTATCAAGGTGTGATGTTACATGATTCAAATATGAGCTTTGTTGCTACCATTGTTATATAATTTCAACAAATCTTGTACAAAGTATGTCATGTAAGGTGTCAATGGAAAAGTTATGATTTGCTGAATATGATTATCCTATTTGTATGTATGTATCATTATCTGAAGTTATGAATATTAATTGTATACCAGTATTTCAAATGTGTTTGCTCCTGGTTATCACCCACAAGATAGTTTACATACAGTGAACAAACAGTCAATAAGCTCTGGTTCTTTGGGTGGGGCAGAGCAGGGAGCAGGTTTTAGCCTAAGCTTGGGGCTCAGGCAGCCAGCAAACCCATACAGTCTTGGGTTTCAGGTAGTGGTGAGCGCCCACACAGTCTCGGGGGCTCCAAAAGGGGTTGAGCATCCAGCACACAGTCTAGCATGTTGACAGGGGTGTTTAGAGGGCACAGGCCTCCTTATCCTAAAATGGGGAGTCCACCACCCTGGAGTTTGGGGGGATACAGGGACGCGGGCCCACCCTACTATACCGCGTCCCAGCCCAAGGCCCTAGCAGGGGCAGAGAGGTCTGCCACTGGGTTGGCAGAGATTCAGCCACAACATGCCAACCTAGAAGCAGTCAGCCTTGTAGCTGGCCAGTCGTCGGCTACCCCTGGGCTATTTCCTACCTCCCCAGGGTTTGGTACCTCAGGTATCCACTAGTCCTCGGGCTCCTCTGGGTAGATAGCTGACGGTAGTCCCGGTAATTCCTCATCTGGGTCCATCTCCTCCGGGGGCAGGGTGTGGCAGAGCATAGATTCAGCTCCTGGGCAGATTCATCAGCAGGGCAGAGGCAGAGGCATCCAGCAGGGCAGAGACTACCGCAGCTGGAGCCCCGAGCCCCAGGGTAGTGGCAGTGGTTTAAAGGGCCCAGGGATTTAAAGGCCCCGCTCCTTCTGCCTGAGGGCCCCACCCCTTCTGGTTGAGCCCCGCCCCTCGTTCAGGACCCTGGCTCTGCATACCGGTAAGTCCCTTAAGTTACTTTCACCCCTGCCAAGACTAGACATAAACTCAGCTCAAGTGCAATGAAAGGTTTGCAAGTTTCATCTAATTTTGATACAAAAGATTGGCATAGGTTTAGTTATGAGGAAGGGCTGTCTGGCTTACAGCTGTTATAGCTAGTTGCTTAGAAAAGAATATGGCTAAGATTGGTATGGGAGAAGTGTATATATGTGTTTAAAAATCTTCTTACAATACTGTGTATATTTATTTTTTCCCCTTTAGACGTGCAACATTAGAGTAATTTTTGTGCTTTTCTTAGGATGTGCTTGATATTATGCTGTGTCATTTACAGTGCAGTTATACTACTGCAGGGAAAGCTCTGTTGCTTTTCTCTTTGTTAACTTAGATGTGAAGGAAACTTTCATTTCCTTTACAGCATGCTCTTGTGATTTCATAACATGGCTCAGGCTTGAAAAGGTCAATAAGAAAAGAGAAAAAAAAGTTGTTTATTTTTGTAAGTGCTATAATGTCTTAGGCTAGGTGCACTGATTTCATTTGCACTACATTGCCAGGCTGTGGCTGCAAAGTCATTTATCTTCAAGTTAATCAATAGGAAAGAAAAGAAGAGAAAGAAAACATGTTACTGTTTGAAATTTCTGTAGAGCCTACGGCTGGGCATAATGCACAGTTGGGAACATCAGATGCTGTCTGCCACCAATTTCATTTCACTGCCAGCAATGTAATTGAGCCACAAGCTAATAAATAAGAATGAATAAAGCAGCATACGTATCTTCTGCATGTGATCACTAATTTCATTGCAACTTGCTAACTCAAAGCAAACAAGCATGACTGCTGAACCTCAGCAAACTGTTGGACCATAACAACTAAGCCAACAGAAGCATCTATTTAATATCAGACTTTTTCTTGTTTTGTTTGTTCTATGTCCTGTTGAAATGTCTCTGATTAGCTCGCTGCCAAAGGCTAATAGTTTGCAACAAAGCCCAATATCAAAAATATCAGACAATGAAAAAAGGAAAAAAAAAGATCACGAAAGAAGCAGGTTGCTACAGCCATTCCTGCTAGTTCTAGTCTCAGAGGCTCTCTGTATTATTCTGGTTCACTAATCTAACATTATTAGTAGAATCACTTTTGATGCTACTGATGTTCTGCTGCATGCATCTGAGAAACTGCATTGAAAGACCACCACCAAGAACAGTGTGCATATTGGTGTTGTGCTGGCTAACAATCTGAAGGAAACCCGTCATGCTGTTGAAAGCCACCACTGATGGAACTACATATTTGTCCTTTTTTCCTTCATGGAATGAGCTGCTAACAACAGGAAGGGTAGTCTGGTGGTTATGTACTAGCCAGCACATGGGATATCATGGTTCACTTCCTTTGTGACACTGAACAAGTCACAGAGGACCAGATCAAAGGTATTTAAGTACCTACCGCTTATTGATTTTAGTGGGAGTTCGGTACCTAAAACAACTGTTATCAGGAACCGGGCCTTAAGGTCTGTCTGCATCAGTTCCTCATCTGTAAAAATGGGGATGATATTATTTCTCTACTAAACTGGGGTGTTGTGAGGATAAATACATTAAAGACTGTGAGAAGCTTGGATACTGTGGAAATAGGAGTCAGATGAGTACCATATATAGAACAGGATCAATATTCATTGTGATTATGGCATGAAGAATTTACTGTAGATTATATTACCTAACATATTTGTAGTTAACCTGAATATTTTTCACAATTCTTACCAGAACTCCATTTCAGTCATTCAACTTCAACCATTTAAGTACTCTTTGAACAGTCAACCAAAAAAACCCACCTCATCCATATGGCCTTTTGGACATCTGCCAAACACCCTCACATTCCAGTTACATCTTGTCTTGTACCACAGGCACTGCACAAAACCTCATGGTCCTGCAGTGCACATGGAGCATTGTGCTACCCCACGAGGAGTTAATTCAATTTGCCTTGATTTGCTGCTAATCACACTTTCGTCTGTTAGTTGTGGTACTGAGAACCTGCAGCTTACAGGTTTAAGTAACACTGTGACTATAATTGCAACAGAGGGAATATCAATTTAGAGCATATGCACATTAGGCTACACTTTATGCTGTCTTTAGTTTCATAGCATGCACCATACTGTGCAGTTGCTTACACTACATGTATTCCTGCTACACAGTACAGCCTAAATATTGCACTAGTAAAATGTAATGCAAATAATTTGAGAGAGAGCACAAGCAAACATAAGAATTCACTATAACTGAAAAATGTTCTAAACAAGCCATGGGACAAATTCATATACACCTGTGTAAGCCCGAAATTGGTCTTGCAAATTTAGTTTTGATGAAGATTTCTTAGAACAGAAGAGAAGGATTTCAGCCATTTTAACAACCCCTCAAATAATTGCTGTGGCCTCTTTTGGAACCCATCCATGATAAATTACTCACTTCAATCACCTCAACAAAATAATCTCACTAGAAAGTCCATGAAAGCAAGACCAGGAGAACTTTGCATCATGACACAAGGAATCCATCCTGTGTTTTATTTTCATGCTGTAAATAACTGATTCTTCTTTTGTCCTAATGTAACTGAAATAATGGTCGAGTTTTGGAGTGTAATATATACTCAACAGCAGAAGTTTTGTTGTATGTCTTTGTTTTGTCATTGAGTTACCTACAAAAGATACTTATTTGTAAGACATAAACATTGTTCCTTATATGATTTAAGTATAAAGACTTCTTAACATCAGATTGGGCTTTTCATTTTTTTTTAAAGAAAAAAATGTCTTCCTTTGAAAAAAATAATGCGTCTGATACTACTTAAATACCATACAACACTGTTTCTTGCTAAATGTTCCATGCAGATGCTACAGAAAAAAATAGTAATATCTGTGACAGTAAAACACCAAAACATTATGTTTATTAAGGCAGGAGGGAAAAAAATTACAGGACTTGGAGTATAAATGTTAAAAATAAAATTAATGGTCCAAGGCGCCAAAAGTTCCAATTTTTGTTAGGTATACATATTTAAATTCAGTGCTTAAATTTCACTGAATGGTTGAGGCACATTTTTACATGCAGAAAAGTGAAAATCAGGATCTAATTTCTGAAGAGAGACATTAACAAACTAGGAAAACAGACCAAAGTTGTTCTGTGTGTTTTTATTTTGGAGCTGCTGTGGGAGAGAAGTAGGATACAGTCACAGCACTGGAATCATAATCTGACACTAAGGTATAATTCTTTAAAATAAATCATAGCCTCCCTGGCTCTGTTTTCTTAATGGGCAGGGCTGTAAATGAATATATCTGTTGAAGTGGAACACAGTATAACCCTTGGGAACCTTTTCTTGTGTTTAAGTGTTCTGCTAAATAGGAAGCTTTAAACTCTTTCTGCTGGCAGAAGGCTATAACACTCATTTCAGTTTCAAGGATTATGGAGCTCAGTAAATAAGTGTAAATGCATTCATGTTAGTAAATCAAACTCCTAATCCAAATTGATCAGAGATTCATGAAAAGCTAATTTATTTTAGCAAGGCTATCAGCCTATGCTTTATATAGATATCTGGGAAGCATAGGTATCTTGATGACAATATTAATGGGGTGTTTATCAACTGATAAAGTTGCATCATGAATATGCTCCACTTCAGGTTAATTTTGCTATTGTATTGTTTTCTGCAAAAAACAATATCTTGCAATAACTCAGCCAGAAGTAAGAATTTGCAAAGTTCATACAATTTGCATGTGTCACAATCTAAAAATATGTTATAATGGTGAGAAATTCAATCCATAAAACTAGCACTAAAAACTCCAAAGATCAGTTACATATTCAGATATGTACGCTCCAAATTCAAAAGTGATGGGAGATATATTTTAGACTCCATTCTTATAAGGCTGATAAATTCCCAGTGTAGACACTGGCATGTGAAAACCCTTGAGAGACGTAACTGTGCCAGCCTAATCCCTGGTGTAGACAGCTCTAGGTTGACAGAAGAATTCTTCCATTGACCTAGCTACTCCCCCTCGGGAAGGTGGATTAACTACAGTGAGTGTCCATACTGAATTGCTACAGTGGCACAGCTGTGCCTCTGCAGCAGTTTAAGTGTAGTCATAGAAGTTAATGTAAGGAGTTTAAGCTGGTGTAATTTAAATGTGGAGCAGCAGGAAGAATGTGTAAACTCAAGTAGGGTGTAATTTATACATTGCTATCACTCCTTGCAGTAAACTGGATTTCCCTGTGCCCCTCCTGACTGCAGAGGGTGGCATTTTTTAGACTCCATGACTCTATGAATCAAAAGCCAGGACGGACCATTGTGATAATTTAGTATGACTTCCTATATAAGACAGGCCATAGAACTTCCCCAAAATAATGCCTAGAGCAGGGGTCAGCAACCTTTCAGAAGTGGTGTGCTGAGTCTTCACTTATTCACTTTAACGTAAGGTTTTGTGTGCCGGTAATACATTTTAACGTTTTTTTAGAAGGTCTCTCTCTATAAGTCTATAATATATAACTAAACTAATGTTGTATGTAAAGTAAACAAGGTTTTCAAAATGTTTAAGAAGCTTAATTTAAAATGCTGATCTTACGCCGCAGGCCCACTCAGCCCTCTGCAGGCCCAGGGTTCTGTTCACCTAGTTTGGCAGCGGGCTGAGTGGGGCCTGCGGGACCCCAGCTGCAAGGGGCCGGCAGCCGGCACCCCAGACTGGGGGTGCAGGTGGGAATGTGTGGGGGTGAGGGTGCAGGACCTCCCATTTTGTGCTCAGGGTGGGGGTGGGGATGTGGGGGGGGTGCAAGAGTCAGGGCATGGGGCGTGGGGGGGGGGCTGGGTATGTGTGGGGGGTGCAGGAGTGAGAATGGGGGCTGGAGGTTTGTGAGGGGGTGCAGAGGTCAGGGCAGAAGGCTGGGTGTGTGGAGAGGGTGCAGGGGTCAGGGCAGAGGACTGGGTGTGTGGGGGGTGTTCAGAGATTAAGGCAGAGGGCTGGGTGTGTGGAGGGGGTGCAGGGGTAAGGGCAGAAGGCTGGGTGTGTGTGAGGGTGCAGGGGTCAGGGCAGAGGGCTGGGTGTGTGTGTGGGGGGATTCAGGGGTCAGGGCAGAGGGCTGGGGGTGTGGAGGGGTTCATGGGTCAGGGCAGAGGGCTGGGGTGCTTGGCTCGTGGGGGTGCTCACACCAGGGAGCTGGAGGGGATATGCCCCGTTCCCACCCCTTTCCCTAGGGCCCCGTCCCCACCTCTTCTCTGCCTCCTCCCAAGAGCAGCGAGCACGCTGCAGCTCGGCTCCCCCTTCCTTTCCCCCTCCCCCTCACAAGGGCAATCAGCTGATCGGCGGCAGGGAGGGGGAGGGGGAGGGGGAGAGGCAGGAAAGCACCATGCTGGGGGAAGAAGCGGGGGAGGGGGGAGCTTGGCTGCCGGCATGACAAAGCTTTTGCCTCCTGCCCCTGCAGGAGAAATCGGTGGGAGGGGGGACTGAGCGGGGCCAGGACCCGGGCAGGCAGCAGCGTGCCATCAAAAATTGGCTCGTGTGCCGTCTTTGGCACACGTGCCACAGGTTGCCGACCCCTGGCATATAGCATATCTTTTAGAAACACATCCAATATTAATTGCAAAATTGTGTGTGATATAGACTCTACCATGACCCTTGGTAAATTGTTCCAATTTTAATTCATCTCTCCATTAAAAAAATATGCCTCATTTCCAATCTCAATTGTCTTGCTTCAGTTTCAGTTCATTTCATGGTGTTTCTCTGCTGGGTGAAGAGCCTGTTTTTAAACATTTGTTCCCCATGTAGGTACTTACTTGATTTTAGTGTATAACCCTTTAATCTTCTCTTTGTTAAACCAAACAGATTAAGCTCCTCAGGTCTTTATAGCTAGTTTTCTAATCCTTTAATCATTCTTGTGGCTCTTCTCTGAACCCTCTCCAATTTATCAACATGCTTCTTGAATTGTGGGCACCAGAACTAAACACAGCATTCTAGCAGTGGTCATAGCAGAAGTAAAATAAAATCTCTACTTCTATGATAGTTTCTACTGTTTATACATCCAAGGACTGCATTAACCCTTTGGGCTACAACATCACACAGGAAGTTCATGTTCAGCTGATTACCCATTACAACCTCAAAATCTTGTTCAGAATCACTGCTTTCCAGGATAGAGTCCCCCATCCTGTAAGTATGGCCTACATTCTTTCTTGCTAGATATATACATTTACATTTAGCTGTATTAGAATGCATACTGTCCACTTGCACACAGTTTATCAAGCAATCCAAATTGCACTGAATCAGTGACTTGGCCTTCATTATTTACCATTGCCTTATTCAAATGCTCCAGGATAATGTACCATTTTCTCCCGGCATGCCTTCCTTGAACCTTGAATATTCTTTCATAGCTCTGGAAAGTGAGTGTAAACCACTACTGGATCAGAATGGTAGTGTTTTATAACTACTTTGCATAAGTGTGAATGATTAGACAATGGGCCAGCCAGAGGAGAATCAGACCCCATTTGTATCATGCATCTCATTTCTCTTATAATGATGCCCTCTCCACTCCTATCCTGAATAAATCTTGTTATTCATAAAACCATCTGAGTCCTAGATTTTTTTGAGGTAAAGTTGCTGCACAAAAGTTAATTTAGACAGATGCCATTGATAAAGTCACAATGGGGAAGAAAGACACCTTTCCCTATCTTACTGCATTCTTCTCTAATTGCTCTGGTACAGTAGGAGCTTTGAGAGAGACAACTGAAAATCTCCAGGTGGGTGTTATTGGTTACCTGCTGTCATGTGTTGCTGGTCATCCTCCAGGAATTACACTTTGCAGGTTATTTTGTTCTGCCCATTTTGAGTATCCCCCATAAAGATGTTACACATCTGCCTCCCCACCTTCGTCATGGTAACAGCTTGTCTCCTATCAACATCCGTTGTCTTTTTCCTAAACCTGTTCAGGATTCTAACTTAAGTATTTTTTGCTCTTCATCACTGCAGTATCCAAGTACCTGACAATCTTTAATGTATGTGTCCCCACAACACCCACAGGGTGGTATATTTTACAGGTGGAGAATTGAGGCACAGTGAGATGACCTGCTCAAGGTGACACATGGTATCTGTGGAAGAGCAGGGAACTAAACCTGGATCTCCTGAGTCTCAGACTTGCACTGGACCATCCTACTTCTCTCCTGATTGTTAGAATTGCTTTTAAGAAAATACTTTTTTCCCTTGTACTCTTTTTACAGTGTATTTCTCCAAGAGTGCTGTGGCTGGGGTATCCCCAGAAGAGTTGCTCCTCAGTTTAACTTTGCTCCCCCCTTAATCTCCAAGGTGATTGTCTGAAGACATGCTTTTGTGATATAAATTAAGCTTCTGTGTTGTCCCATTTAAGGTGTAACTTTCATTTTTTATTGTTCCTAGTGTAAGGTGTTTTCTTTAAAGAACTGATTTCAAGAGAACATACAATAGCACATACTTTATTTTTGTAATTCAATTTGAACATCATTTCTATGTCCATATAAACTATGAATTAAACAAAGATTAAAATCAATGTCATCTACTGGGTGGCCTAATTTTAGGCACAAACTGCACCCTCTGCCTCATTGCTTTTCTTACTATACTCCCCGTCTTTTGACTTTTCAGCAGATGAATTACACAAGTGTAGACTCCCTTACACTAATGCTCAATGTGCCAATATAAGAGGTAATGTTGGGGGTGGGGTTGTAAATTACATATTAAGGGCATCTGGGGGTGTCTAATCTGAAATTATCATCCACAGCTGGCCTATGTCAGCTGACATACACTCATGGGGCTCGGGCTAAGGGGCTGTTTAATTCCAGTGTAGATGTTCAGGCTTAGGCTGGAGTCTGGCCTCTGAGACCCTCACTCCCCACAGCATCAACAAAAAGGTAAAACCGGATAATAACATTATATGTGCAATATTCTTTGTATAGCTCCATTTACTCTGTACTCTTAAGGTTCCTTTATTTTAAAAAAAACCCAAACAATTCATAATGATAGCTCTAAGGGCAGAACATTTTACCCCACATGCCCCTCTTTTCAGGCCACTCTTAGCCATGGCATAAGTGGCTTTAACTTAGGGTGACCAGATCACCCAAGTCAAATATCGGGACGCTGGGGGGAAAGGGGCATGGCGGGAGGGGGCAGGGCAAACACCCCCTTCCCCCCTTCCTCCACAAGCACTGGAGGGAGGCCCGGGAGACGCAGGGGAAGCGCGGGGCCGGGGTGAGTGAGAGTCCGGCCTGGCCCCGAGTAAAGGCAGGACTCAGTTGGGCGGTAGGGAGAGTAGGGGGGCGGCCCGCGGGGCCAGGCGGCGGCTGTTCTCCACCCCCGGGCAGCGGGACTCGGGAGCAGCCGCTGCTGCAGCTCCCACTGCCGCGGGGGGAGGAAGCGACCGATGGCCAAGCTCGGCAGGTGCGGCAGGAAGCTCTGGCGCCCCCGAGACCTGGCCTGCTGCGGGGACCCAGTAGCGCACACGCTGCACCTAGCCCCTGGCCAGTCGCATCTGGGCTGGCTGCCCAGCTGGTGCAATCCTGCGGGCAGCCCTGGAGTGGGGGCAGCAAGCCCCAGTCCCTGCGTCCCGCTCGGGTCCTGCAGGGGAACTAACGGGGCTGGGCTGCTGATGCCTCCGCCCCGGGCCGCCGCGGGATTGCACCAGCTGAGCAACAGCCCAGACGTGACTGGCCAGGGGCTGGGCGCAGCGTGCGCGCTGCTGGGTCCCTGCAGCAGGCCCGGGCTCGGGGGGTTCCGGCCCAGACACCAGAGCCGCAGCTGCCGAGCTTGGCCATCGGCCGCTTCCTCCCCCCGCGGGGCCAGGGTGAGTGAGAGTCTAGCCTGGCCCCATGCTTCCCCTGCATCTCCTGGGCCTCCCTCCACAAGCGCCAGAGGGAGGAGGAATGGTGAGCCTGGGGAAGAGGCGGGGATTCGGGGAGGGAGCCAATGGGGGAAGGAGATAGTGGAGTCAGGGGGTGGGGGGGGCGCGAGCACTTCCGGGCTCCGGAGTATTTGCTTGTTTGTGCAGTGTCCCGACCTAATATTGTTCGGGATGCGGGACAAACAAGGAAATATCGGGACAGTCCTGATAAAATCGGGACGTCTGGTCACCCTACTTTAACTCCATTGAAATAGTCAGAAATATGCCAGCTTACTCCAGTGCTACATTTAGCCCTTTTGTTTTTGCAGAACTCTGCATATGGATCTGGTTTGGATGGGATTATTGAAAGCCACATCGCTGACATATGATTAACCTTTGACTTCTAAGTATGATCTTCTATGAGTTTATGTGAACAGATCAGAGATGCCACTCTCTGGTTTTGGTAACCAGAATCAGGGGGGATTTCGCAGTCACTCATATACTGGGTTTAATCAGAGATCAGCTTTTTTACCAAGAGAAGCATCATAAGAAATAATACTTTGGCTGAAATTGCAGGCTCCAACCAGCTTAGCCAACATCTCAAATACACAATACAGTGACCTGTATTTCATAGTTGCCTTTATTTCTCATATAATATATATTCCTATTACAATCACACTACTATGATATAAAGTACCTGATGTTTAAGCATCTGTAAAATCTCAGCCACCAGATTTCTTCCTGATAGCAATAACTCTAATCAACTTTGAATTCTATGTCCTGTCTCAGAACAAAGTACTACACCACTCCCCATCTTCCATTGCAAAGGGGTCTCATCCCATGTTACTGAATAAAAATCAATAGAGCGCATGACTACATGATGTTTTTAGCTACACATAATTTGATTATATCAGGGACGGGATATACACTTCATTGATAGGAAGGATATTTATTGCATGAGTATGTGACTTGGGAGATCTGAATTCAATTCCTGTTCTGTCACAGACGTCATGGGGTGGGGTCCTTGAAGAGACTTAGGTGTTGCAATGCTGAGTGTCCTAGGGCCTAAAAAAGGTTACAGGAACAACACTGCAATCCTCAAAGCCTGAGTTAGGCACCTGGGCTCCTCAGACAATGAATGAGGAGAGACAGGAGCTTGGAAAGCAATCCACAAAAGCCAGCATTCTAGACAGAAGGTTGCCTAAATTAGCCACTGGGAGATGTTGGTGAAAGGGATGTGTGCTATCTGCTAACGATACATGAACCAGGGGAAGATAGGCATTTGGCTGCCTCAGGTGTCCCCACCTCCCCCCCAAAAAAGTGGCCTGGGAGAAGAAGGAGGACCTCTCTTAAGATGAGCAGTTAGGGTACTCCCCTGGGATGTGGGAGACTCCCAGTTCAGGTCCCACCATCTTGTGAGGGAGAGAAGGAATTTGAACAGGGATCTGCCACCTCTCAGGTGAGTCCTGTGTTATGTGAACTTGCTAGAGGGGCCCAATCTGGTAGGTGTCCTCTGTGTAGTATCCTGCTGCCTCCCTGCTGCTGGAGCCCTTGCCCACCACAGGGGAAGATTTTAGGTGCAAGGAAAGACTCTGTCAGTGGGGAAAAGGCTGAGCCTTTCCGACTGCCTTCCTGCTGCCAGTCTTTTCTCACTGCAGTGAAAAGCTCCAGTAGCAGGGAGCTGCTGAAGCCTTTCCCCTCTGCCACAGCCTTTCACTGACATGTGTAGCTACACACTGCAGTGTGGACACCGTGTGCTACGCTTACACTACACGCCATGGCCAGGGGTGGGTAGTGTAGACATTGCCATATTCAAATCAATAAAAGAATCTGCATGCATGCTAATAAGCTTACCAGAGTTCACTCCAGTTCCAACAAGGGCCCTTGCAGGTCAACAGTCCTTCAAACCTTGCACAGGGGTTGACCTGTGGTTACAAATTCATAGCCACCTAGCTCACACCAAGCACGCCCATGAATCTGCAAGTCATTCCTTTATACAGTTTGGGCCTCGCAGCTTGTCTTCATGTACCCGGTGATCAGCAGTCAAAGCTTTCCTCCTCAGGTCAAAGCTTCAAATGGCTGAGCTCTTGCATAATATGGGGTGAGGGGCAAGAGAGGAGCGTTACATTTGCATACAACTCCCCCTAGGGATGTCTTGGGAAACCCACATAAAACTTTAAGAGTTCACATAATTTCAAATAGTCCTTTGACGCTCATAACACGTTCCAGGGTTTACATTAGTCAGATCTCTCCCCTAGAGATGTTACAGCCAATCTCACAGTAATACACAAATATTTGCATTTTGAATACAATGAACTCCCAAGATACTTAAACTTAATTCAATAAGGTTTATCCGGGGGAATTGCAGGAAATTGTCATAGGAGTCACTCGTGATTTACACAGGTGTAACTGAAAGAAGAAACAGGTCTTTGTTTGATTTCTGAAGAGGACACTCATTTCCTGCCTTACACGTACTTCAATTCTCACAATGTGCAAGGGAACATAATGTAAAGATGAATCAAAATAAATGTGTTTCCTGGGAAATTTCAATACCTATTACCTTGACATACTTGTCCTTGTCACAGCGATTTTGTGCAATTCTCCTCAACTGAGTGGCTCCTTCCACACAATAGATAATATTGCAACTATATATTATATATGATTTTACCTCACTAAATTCCTTCTTTTTAGCATTCCTGTGGACAAAAGATAATTCAGCTTCCCAACCTGCTCAAGAAGGGTCATTTAGAGACTATTCAATTCATTATTTTCAGAAGGAGATTTTCTTAACCTATTATAACCCATATTATATTTGTCAAGAATAATTATATTGCCCAGAAAGCATACAGGGCTAACAGCTGTGTGCCTTTCTTATACAAATAGCCCCAGTGAAGTCTGTAGGACTATATGAGTAAAACAAGCAGGATTTGCCCCACAATGCAATGCGGGATGAAATGATAACCTTAGATGTACAAAACTGGGGAAGTAGATATTCAGGACTAGATTGTGTCTTTAAACCAAAGTCCCAAGCATGGTGGATCAAGTCTGGATAGCTCAGGGAGGAATTGTGCATCAGTTAACCACAATCCCTCCTGGAGCTTTCCAGGCTGCACAAGCCATGCTATCCTTTTGGCATGTTGTACTTTGTCCCTTCTTGGACAGCTGGGCTATTGCAACATCTGAGGCCTAAGAGGCCTATCCCACTTGTGAGTTCAACTGTTGGAAAGCCGGTGAGATTTTTTAAAATGTTCCAATCACCTATAATAATAAAGGTTGATAGGGAAAAAGCTACAAAAGGAAGACTGTCTACGTTAGTCCAAACAAAACGGTCTACTGATATTGCCCAAAGGCTGTGTTGTCTGTAAAACAAGAGGAGAATGGAACCTGAAATTAGTGGGCCAAAATTGTGTCAGAAACTAGGCCTAATTGGTGAACAGAATAATAAGGGGATAGGGTATTTTACCAATCATACCCCCTTTTGGGGTCCTTAAAAAGGAGTGTGGGGGGGGTCAAGTGGGGAGCAGATTTTAGGGGAAAGGCCAGCAGGTATCTTTTTCACTCCGAGATCCTGCCCTTCATTTGTGAGTTTTAAGGATCATATCATGAAACCCAGACCTCAGCACACCAGTGGGGATGACTGGCCATCTCTGCACTAACAAGGACCCCAGCCTGATATGTATCAGGTTCTGCTTTGTCTTCCCTTCTTTCATGAGTTCCCCTCACCCCCACAAAACATATATACATACTGTTCTACTTCTGTCCTTTCTTTCTTGCCCTTTCACCTGAGACCAACTGCACTGCACAGCATTAGCACCTTAGTATGAGATGGGCCATCCAGCAAGGCCCAGACTGAGAAGGACTGGCAAAGGGACCTGACCAGACTAGGCTGATGTCCCAGGCTAAAGAAATAAGCCAGGCTCCTGAGTAACAGTTGTGGCCAACCTGTCAGCCCAGAGCATCTGTCTGTGATCAACCAGCTGCCTTGTATCATGATGAAACCCTTCTGCCAGCTAAAGCCAGCAGCAACAAGGGCCTGTTCAGTATCTAGGGGGTTCCTTTTCAACAATACAAGACACAAAACCGGCTTGAGCCCCCAATGAGTGACCTGGGACAATTATACACCACCTCCTGGGTGCCCCTAAGAGGCAATATTTCCCCTTTTGCAAACACAGAGTCTGAGTGTAGCAAAAAATTTTAATAAAAGGAGGGAATTAACTCAGCATTAATTTGGGAAAAAACTGCTCATAACAGGGCTCATAACACAAAGTATGAGAAAAAGACCCCCACCCCCAAGTAAGTTGGACAGTGTCCTTTTCCCCTCAGGGTCTTAAGTCCAGCAACCCAAAAGTCCCTTTAACGTGCTTGTCCCTTCTCTGTACCCCACTCACAGTTGCTGTCCTTGGCAAGTGCAGCCCCGGAGTTCAGAGGTTCATCTGCAGAGTTCATCTCCGGGGGGGAGGGGGGGGGTAAGGAGGCACCTTACACGCTGCACTGCTTGGGAACTCACTCATCACCCCAACAGCTGATTGCCACACCTCTGAGGGTCTCTGCTCTGGCCCTCTCCACCAGCTTCTCTGATGGCTGCTTGCCAAGCCTCTCTGCCAGCTGCCCTGCTAGCAGCTTGCCACATCTCTCTGCCAGCTGCCCTGCTGGTTGTGCCTCTCTGCCTGCCGCCTTGCTAGCCGCTTGCAACACCTCTCCGCCAGCCGCCTTCCTAGCCACTTGCCACACCTCTCCGCCAGCCACCCTGCTAGCTGCTCGCCACACCACTCCGTCAGCTGTCCACTCGCCAAGATGTCTTCAGGGCCCCCACACTTAATACACCTCTCAGTGATTTCAGCTGTTAGTGGGGGATCCTCACTGCTGGTGCACACTGGGCAATCTCTTTCAATAGACACTGTCTCAAAGTAGGTCTAATACATAGACTGAGGAATCAGTGATTTCAGCTCTGCAGCGTGTAACAGGACTCTTAACTGAATCTAAAATAGCCTTTTTATTATACCATGGAGAGAAGAAGAGTCAATTGGAGTCTAGGACCCTTAAACTGGGCCCACACCATCCGGTACAAATACCTATCCTCCACCCTCTCTCAACTCATTTGGCTTTGGAACCCATGTCCCCTGCCTAGTGATTGCTATTCAGTTGAGGGTGAGTCCCTCCATTGGTGTATGCCAGGTACAGTTCTGCTGCCCTCAGTTCACACAACAAGGATAACAACCCTTTATTACTCCTCCCCCAATAACAAGGAGACTGGGGATCCAAGACCAGCCACAAGTAATCATTTGGGAAAGCAGTCTCATCATGCTGAGCACCTAGGCAGTGTGGGTGTGTCCATGCAAACGAGATCAGCTTCTGAAGTCTTTTTCCACAGCTCACCACTAAATGTCAGGGGAGAGCTCATCCAGACTCTGCTTACATTGAGGTACAGTGTGAGTTGTTGCGTTGCGCTGTCCACTTTTTTCCCCACAGACGGTGTTAATGCACCTTTGCTCCAAAGTCTGCTGCCACCTTGCTCTTTTGTGGGTCGTTGCTTCCCAGTTGCTGGAGTCAACCTGAGATGCTAACAAATTTGACTTCAATGTGTCTTTATATATCATTTGTACTGACCACCCTGTACCACACTTTAATGAAAGATGTGTTTTAAAATTTAGTTAGACCAGCCCAAGACTCTGTTTGGACACTCAGATTGAAACCTGGCTTCTATCTAACTTGTATCAGTTAATTTGTTAAGTTTATAAAAGTCAGTAACCGCATTTGCTCCAATCCCTCGGATAGAGACAAGCACCTACAAGATCTCTATCAAGCATTCTTAAAACTACAATACCCACCTGCTGAAGTGAAAAAACAGATTGACAGAGCCAGACGAGTACCCAGAAGTCACCTCCTACAAGACAGGCCCAACAAAGAAAATAACAGAACACCACTAGCTGTCACCTTCAGCCCCCAACTAAAACCTCTCCAGCGCATCATCAGAGATCTACAACCTATCCTGAAAGATGATCCTTTACTCTCACAGATCTTGGGAGACAGACCTGTCCTCGCTTACAGACAACCCCCCAACCTAAAGCAAATACTCACCAGCAACCACACATCACTGAACAAAACCACTAACCCAGGAACCTATCCTTGTAACAAACCCCGATGTCAACTCTGTCCACATATCTATTCCAGTGACATCATCATAGGACCTAATCACATCAGCCATACCATCAGGGGCTCGTTCACCTGCACATCTACCAATGTGATATATGCCATCATGTGCCAGCAATGCCCCTCTGCCATGTACATTGGCCAAACCGGACAGTCTCTACGCAAAAGAATTAATGGACACAAATCTGACATCAGGAATCAAAATACTCAAAAACCAGTGGGAGAACACTTTAACCTGTCTGGTCATTCAGTGACAGACCTGCGGGTGGCTATATTACAACAGAAAAACTTCAAAAACAGACTCCAACGAGAAACTGCTGAGCTAGAATTGATATGCAAACTAGACACAATCAACTCCGGTTTGAATAAGGACTGGGAATGGCTGAGCCATTACAGACATTGAATCTGTCTCCCCTTGTAAGTATTCTCACACTTGTTATCTAACTGTCTGTCTGTACTGGGCTAGCTTGATTATCACTTCAAAAGTTTTTTTTCTCTTAATTAATTGGCCTCTCAGAGGTGGTAAGACAACTCCCACCTGTTTATGCTCTCTGTATGTGTGTATATATATCTCCTCAATATATGTTCCATTCTATATGCATCCGAAGAAGTGGGCTGTAGTCCACGAAAGCTTATGCTCTAATAAATTTGTTAGTCTCTAAGGTGCCACAAGTCCTCCTGTTCTTCTTTTTGCAGTTTTTAACTGATACAAGAAGATCCACAAAGAGTCTCAAACTGTTTAACTACATTGTTTTTTTAAAATGATTTTTGTTAAAGCAGTGCAACTTTGGTTTGTAGGCAAGACCTCAGTCTATATTCATCATCATCATCATCCTCATCAGCATCATCACTCCCATAACTACATTGGTCATTGGGGCACCATCATTGATGAGCAATCAACCAATTGTCTCCACCCCTGATGATTGTGTGTCAGTGCTTGAGTCTCTGCGAAGTCCATTCCTGTCCATTCTTTTATGTTGTCAATCCATTTCTTCTTCTACCTCTTCTTCTCTTTCCCTGTACTGTCCCTTGGAGGATGATCTTGGATAGGCCAGATGATCTTTTTACATGACCATACCACTTCAGCTTGTGCTTCTTCATGGTCATCAGGAGGTCTTCATATGACCCAGCATTGGGTGATGATGTTGCAGACCTCTTCATTAGTGACGTGGTTGAAGTAGGAGATACTCAGAATTTTACCGAACTATCTCATCTCTACTACCTGTATTTTCCATTCAAGTTCTGCCATAAGGTTCTCACACATATACAGTGTTCCTTAATTGACTGCTTAGAATGGGAAAGATCATGCTGCTGCCTCAGCCATTACTCCAGGTCATTAAAAAGAAAAATCACTCTGGCAAGAATTTCTCTCTACTCTATGGTTTCCCCTGAATTCACAGTAAGACCTTGAAAGAGAATAGGAATTTCATCATGTTACATGTGTGCTCCTCAAGAAACATTAGAGCTGAAAAAGTTTTGCAAGCCTATGCTTTACTGTTTAAAGATTCACATTTCCTGTCCATAGACATATTCATCTAATTCATTCAAGTGGCCCCTAATGATAAGTATTACTGTCCCTGGCAACACCCCAAAGCAGAGGTAATATTTTAAATCAATAGACTTCTGGAAGGACCCATTTTGTAATGGCATCAGCGTTAATGTTTTCAGGTAGTTTACTTGTAGATCTAACCCTTAAAAGATAATCTCCTTTTCTTACTTTCATATGGGTTTATTCATGTGACAGAATCAAGTCAGTGTGTGTTGTGTGCTCCCTCTGTTCCTGATCTGCAGAGGATCTGAGTCTATTACAGCCCTAAGATAAGGAACTTGGTTCAGTCCTACAAACACGTATCTAGCTCTAGAGGTCCCTGGTTCAATCTCTAGCACTGGCCAAGATTGTAGCTATCACATTAGGACTATGCAGGGCCATGCTACCCTGGGGGAGCTCAGGAAACAACTCTGCCTTGTGATTCACAATACTCCCTGAAGCATGTTCAATGGTACCCCCTCTTCAGGTGGTGCGACTCATTCTCAGCACTCCACGTTGACTGCATCAAACTGGGAGAGGAAGGCAGGCAGGGATGAGATCTTGACTTCTCCCAGGCCCACCCAGAACAGGGGGAAAGAAGTTGATAAGAGCCAGAGTCAGTAATTTTTGCCTTCTTAGAGGTGTCACAACAGAGCAAGCAGGACCATTGTAGGACTTATCTGGGATGATCAACTAATCTAGTGTGGCTTCAAGCCCTGTACACTTCCTGTTCTCTCTAGTACTGAGGTGACTGAACCGCTGCAAGTACAGTTAGTACAATCATCATGTTACTGACATGGATTGTGAAGTGTTAGGAATGCTTGTGTGCATGGGCATGAAGGCTGGGATTTTCAAAGCAGCTTTTCAGGAGATGCCAAAGGAAGTTACCCTTAGGGAGATTATGTTCATACTATGGCTGGGAACATGTCTCCCAGCACAGATAGACAGACACGTACTAGCTCTACTTGAGCAAGCATGTTAAAAATAGCAGTATGGATGTGGTGGCACAGGCTAGCCACCTGAGTACAAGCCCACCCAACCTGCTGGGTCCATACTCAGCTGGCTAGCTCCTGCTGTCAGAGCCACACTGCTATTTGGAGCACAGTACCCAAACTGAGTGAGTATGTGTCTGTCTGCCCAGGACAGGAGGCACTCTCCCAACTGCAGTGTAGACATAGGTTAAGGCTCCTTTGAAAAGTCACCCTTGAAGTGTTTTACAAGTATCGCTGAGACCTGCATTAGTGGCTAGATTGCCAGAGTTCTCTAGCTCAGCCAGGGATATATGGCAGCCAAATTTTATGAGGTGTTCAGCACCTTTATCTCCCAACTGTTGAATTACATTGCAATGCAAAATGTATGTACATTTTGTAACACAATAAGATTCTTATAATATTCAGACTCAACAGGTAATGAAAAAGAGAGAGAAATTATAAAGTGTAACTGAGCTATTATTCTAAGGTAATAAAAATTTTAGTAAGTTTTAAAGTGAAAAGGCAGAAATACTGTAATTAGAGTCTAAACTTGACTGAGCGACAGCTAGTTAGAAGAGACCTCAGATCTTGAAATGTCCTGGCAAATCCTGGATAAGGACCAGTTAAACTATTACAATCCATAGACAATACACAAGGGACAGGATTATCCTAGAGTATTGTGGCATTAGCGGATAGCTTTGTTCTAAAGCACCAACTCTAGTAACTATTGTCTAAGCACTTGATTTGCTAAATTGGAAGGAGAGGATTGTGAATACACACAGAGGTAAAGAAAACAATTATGTTGTGAGATTAAGTGTTTTAATTAGCATGCTTGTCAATATGCTTCATTATTTTAGAAATGCAGCTGAAGCACTGGACTGTTGTATTATGAATATTAATGACATTTTTAGATGTAAGCCTGTTTATTTCCCAGCATCAACTCTGAGCCAAATCAATATATTGCTTACTTTACAGAGGGTGCAATGCCATTCAATTTTTCTAAATATCAAGAAAGAACATTCCCTTAAAGGTTTGTGTAATTCCTTCTGGGGGGAAAAGTATATCCAAACCTAGCAAACTTTGTATCTGTACTCCTGAAACTTTAAAAACAGCCTTTATATATATATATTCCTGCTGAGATCTTAGTAAAAACGTTTTACAGTCTTTTTACTAAAAAGACAACTGACAAACTTAGAAAACAGCTTTGATGGATTTATACTTTATCCAAATGTTCTAACTTATCCCATGCACTGAAGATTTAAGCTTAAATAAGGAGGAATTTTCTTCTAAAACATATTCTAAAACGATTGTCTCTCAGTAATAGAATTTGTCTTATACATGGATTACAAATCCACAGTACACTTTTTAATGTCAGATCTTTATTAGCCATTAAGTGAAAACATCACTGAAATTCTAACATCTGCATAGTTACAAAAGTTAAAATACAGAGTGACTTTTTCCAAAGCACCAGTAAACGCAGGGCAAATTTATAATGTTACCTTCAATAATCCAAAGTAGTGAATATGTTCAAATACAGAGCTATATTAATAAGAATCTCTAGAGTCAAGGGATTTTTTGAAAAACTGAAACAGAGGAATTATGGACTTCTTTGAGTTTGAATGTATCCCCTGTACAAATATAAACATTACATATAAGCTTTATGTCCTTAGTAAATGACCTATTTTCCCTGGTATCCATTTGACTGGAATATCTCGTTAAGTTACATAGCTGTCTCTATCCTAAAAATGTTCATTCTGCATATAGCTAAAAATTATATTGTCAGCACATGGCATGAGCTCCTAAAGAAGTAAGAAAATAAGCCAAGTAAATAAGTGAGAGCTAAAATGTAGATGTCAGATCAGCAAAGAGTGACTTACAAATTTCTCACTCAGCATTGGCACATCTGCTTGTGACTGGGTCCAGGAATCACATCTCGTCTGGTCTAGTGCCCCCATCTGTCACTTGCTTGTCTTACAGCCACTCTCACTCTCCAGGACTTGGGGTGATTTCTCTTTGTGAATGAGCACTTGTCTAGGACACTATTTAGTCTTCCCCTTCCAGGGTATCAAAGTCCCTCTGGACCAACTGTCTGTGCACCATCCCAGGCAGTCCTCCATCCCACTTCCCAGTCTGTACCACTTCCCTAGTGGCTGGTATGGGAACCCGGGCCCACATGCTACTCTGGGTTCCAGAGCAGGGACCTTATAATCAGCAGCCAAGGCATACAGTTTCAAACCTTGCTACTTCTTCCTGCTCTACCTTCCACAGGCTCCCTTATCCACAACTACTCTGGGTATCCTTCCATCAAGGACAGGATCCCAGGGCTTTTACTCATTCCCAGGTCTGTGCCCAAAGAGTGACTGTAGACCCTCTCCCTGCAAACCTCTTCTGCTCTCATCTTCCTGGCTTTATACAAGCCAGCCTTCATCTTCAATTAGTGAATATTACTCAGGCCGGACTCACCCCAGCTGCAGCCTATTACACTAACTGGCTTCTTCTCATCCACCTTAATACCTTCATGGATGGAGTGGGGTGAAAACCAAATCAGTGACTTTTAACTGAGATGAGCTTTGCAGAACTTTTTTTTGGTTTTTTTTACTTATATGGTAGATCTGCTGCCCTTAGCTGAGTTTGTAATTATGATTCTCTGGAGCTCTTACTTTAGAGTCAAAGTAAGTGGCCAGAGTTTCTAAAGAGTTCCGCAAATTGGGATAAAGGCATAGACTGTGTACCATAGCATTTATTATGTGCTCAGTGCAATGACTAACTAACCGAGAATGCATGTCAAGTTTAGTTATGTGTTAAATGTATAACCACAACAATGAAAAGGGATCCGAGGAAGACTAAGTTGGAAGGTCTATCTAATGGCATAGGTCCCTCCTCTTGCCTGAGTTTATTATGCCTTTTAGAAATCATCTGTCTCTCCGTCTATAGGTCTTAAAAATAGCATCCGACTACGCTGCTTAGGAAAGGCATAAAGTAAAGGGAATACTTAAAGCCTTTGTTTTTAAAAGGAGGCTGCAAATTTTGGATGCTTCCTGCCATTGCTGCCTAGGTGCAACTACTTTACTTGCATGTTCATCAGGCGCTCACATGCTCTTCTGCCTTTATAGGTAAGAGCTTCTACATTTATCCCTCACATTCTTCCTATTCACCAGCAGCCTAATTTTGTACCTATTGAAGCAAATTCTTATGCACCTTTAACATAAGAGGGAGCAGGACTGAGGCCTCAGGGCCAAATTCTGCCAACCTTACTTAAGGTCTGTAGCATCATACTCCACAATTATTCACATTGTCTTCATTAAGACTGTTCGTGGAGCACAGTATTACTCAGTGAAAATAAGGATATATCTATACTATAAGTGCTACAGAAGTACAGCTATGGTGCTGCAGTAGATCCACCTCCTCAAGAGGCAGTAGCTAGGCTGATGGAAGAATTTTTCCATTGACCTAGCACTGTCTACAGTGGAGCTTATGTCCTCCTAACTTCATCTCCCCAAGGTGTGAAAATTATATACAGGGCATGTGCATGCACCTATGCATACAGATAGTAAGTGATTATATCTTGCATTCACTGGAACTTTTTTCTCTGAAAAAAATCCAGTTTGCCTGAAATTGAAATATTGATATGTAGTAGAATCTTGTGATTGGGTTGCATTGACTATATTTAAAATTGCACTCTTGTGTCTATTGAATTCTTGGCTTTCTGTTGAGATTTTTATATAAATAAAGTAAATAAGTCACCTAAGTCACACTATTATCCATCACTTTACACATTCACAATAATACTATTGATGTGACACGTTTATTTGTGGAATTTTACTTCTATCAGCTCAAATGGCTTTGTTGTACAATAATTGTTCAACTGACATAAGACATAACAATCAAAATAGATATGATTTATGATCATGTATTTAAACTGTAAAATAGTAAAACAAGAATTTGTTATCCAACGGGGAGTGATTAGTTTATACCATGACCACTTATCACTCAGTCTATATTTTAGCTTCTAATTTTTTATATATATTATTACTGTCATAACCCATTAACTTAAATATGGTTTATAAGATCAATAACTCTCTAGAAAATGGTTGTTAGCATAGTTAAATGATGGGTTTGTTATTGCTTTAACAGCCCTCTTCTTTGACACAGGCTATTAATTAAGAAGCAATTTGTTACATTCTGCTAAAACATTTTCAAAGAGTTATTGCTAAATATGAGACAAGAATGAAATCAGATTTCAAAAAAGCTATTGTAGCTATTTTATTCTGTATATTTTTTAATAGGATGAGGTAATATGTATCTATATTTGAGCTGATGAGCAAGAAACATTGCAAAATTCCTTTACTTCAATGGGAGAATGTTCTTGATCATTAGAAAACAAAATGAGGGACGGGGACAGCATGTGTTAACACTCTCATCTCAGGAGTTCAAGTTCTTGGTGAAATCTCAAATCTTATTTACATCACAATAATGTCTAAAGGAGCAATTGAAATTGGGGGTACATTGGGGCCGAGACTGACTCTCACTGTGCATGTATACAGCACCTAATAGAAAGAGTTTACAATCTAAATAGAAGAGAGAAAAAGGGAGGGAGAAAAGCAGTGTTATCCCCATTGTTCAGCTAGAGAGCTGAGAAAGAGATTAGAGCCAGATCCGCAAAGGTACTTGGTATCAGAGGTGTAGGTGTGTTAGTCTATAACCCCCAAAACAATGAGGAGTCCGGCAGGATCTTAGAGACTAACAGATTTATTTGGGCATACGCTTTTGTGGGTAAAACTCCATGCATCTGAAGAAGTGGGTTTTTTACCCTCAAAAGCTTATGCCCAAATAAATCTGTTAGTCTTTAAGGTGCCACCAGATGCCTTGTTGTTACAAAGGTACTTAGGGACCTTTGCATTTCATGAACTCCATCCAAATCATATAGACACCTAAAGTCACTCAGCACCTACTTTTGGAGGGTAAAGTTCCCTGGGCACCTATATTTCTGCCTCTGGGCACGTGAACTTCTGCCTTACTATAGGTGTTCAGATACCTATCTCCCACCTAAGCTCTCTAGAACAATACACAAACAAGCATTTGCCTGCCTATGTCATGTGCAGGTCCCAATCTGGTATGTGTGCTCAGAGGTTGACTGCTGGCTCTGATCCCATTCAAAGTCTGGCCAGGTGGTGGTGAGGCCATCCCCCACTTATAACTTTTAGGTTAGAGCACTCACCTAAGATGTAGGAGCCCTAGGTTCAATTCTCCCCTCTGACTGAAATGAAAATCCAGTGCCATCAACCTGATTTCATGAAGTGTTTTGACTTTGATAAAACCACGTATCTTAACAGAATTCAGTTCTGTCATAATTTCTCTGGCCAGTTCTACTCATTTCTTTAAATTTTTGAGTTGATACAAGGTTGCTATCCTGTTAAGAGCTTTTATGAGGTATGACTATCCTATATGTTTATTTCATACAGCACACTGAAAGCTATTGAGACAGTTAAAATTAATCTTTTGTTATAGCCTCCTCTTTTCATCCACTGATAGTCTCAGAAGTTCTCCTTTGGAGATGATATTTCATGTGCATAGTCTCAGCACAGAGACGACTATTTTTTTGGTTTATTTGTGCAAGTTTGTGCACATATCTCAAAAATGGCTGCATGAATTTAGTCAAACAGGAGAAAATGAGCTGCATGTGTCTTTTCACAAGCTTACAACATCACACCGGAAATCCATGCAAACAGTGCCTAATGGGCAGCATTTCCTGTTACTGAGGAATTTCTGATATAGGAGTCGTTTCCTCTACACAGGGAAGCCTGACCCCTGAGTACTTTCCTGTCTTCTCCTCCTGCAGGCCTAACATGGTTTTAGCTAGCTTCTTCATTCTCCTACTGGGAGTGAGCAAGGAAACAATATGGGAGAGGAAGGGGAGAGTGTCAAATTAGTTCTATCTCTGTCTAGATTAAACTTGGTCAGTGGAATATTTTCTAAGATCTCTTTACATGGCAAACATTTACTTCTCATAATATAGCTCATTTGTAACATGATAAATTCTTTTCTGGACAATAGATATAATTCTTGTTTTATTTAGAGTAAATAAGAGGTAAGAGTTGTTTTTACCCACATCACACCCTGGAGAAAGACAGAGATGTCAAGTTTAAGTACTTGATGAAAAGATCATTCCAGTTGGGTCACTCATGTCAATACTAGAATCCTTGTCTTCTGGGATGGCAAGATTCTTTTACAGAGCAAGCCCAAAAGCTTATGTGTAAATTAGCCAAGTCATGGAGTGTTATTGATCCACGTGATTTTATAAATATTGATAATGGCAGAAGAGTTAATAGCAGCTTCCTTGTTGCAAAAAAGATACCGTAGAAAGTTTTGAAAGTGATTTTCCCTGCACAGAAGAACCTGAAGAGACTGACATCTTCCAGTGAAATCACGGAATTCTGCTGAACAGTGCATTGTTTCCTACAGGGAATAATTTTGCAGAATCTGCCAGATACATGTTGGTGTTGGATGGTAAAGAATATGAAATGGTGAGAATATAGTTATATCTTAAAAATAAGAAATAAAGAGAGATGTTGATTTTTTTTCCCCACAGCACCAGCAAACTCCAACAGATTTAAACTCACAAGTTTCTAAACATAAGAATAATACAGTCTTGGGTTAACCAGGATTCCCCCCAAAATGAACAGTATAGATTCAGGAGCTGGACCACATTAATCTCTGGTGAAATTCCAATTCAGTTAATGTACTTACACCAGAATTGCTTTGGCCCCCTGTATTCATGTGTCTAACTTCATCAATCTGATGGTGGTGGTGATGATGATGATGGAGTCAATGTCAATGTCTGAAGATTCAGCAAAGATTATAAGTGAACGCATATGTAAGAACTACAAACACAGTTATATGGGGGGGAGGGAAGACTAGATTGTCCATGACTATTGCAGGCTCTTGTATCTTTGCCTTGTGCTGTCCACTTCCCCTCCAGAAGGTGTTTAAATCATAGAATATCAGGGTTGGAAGGGGTCTTCTAGTCCAAGCTGCTGCTCAAAGCAGGATCAATCCCCAGACAGATTGTTGCCCCCAATCTCTAAATGGCCCCCTTTAAGGATTGAACTCACAACCCTGGATTTAGTTGACCAATGCTCAAACCACTGAGCTATCCCTCTCCGGCAGTCAGAGAAGAGCCAAACGAATGATTTAAGGTCTGGAAAACATACCCCATTCAGTGAGAATCTTAAATGAGTTGTCTATTTTATTAAAGAGAAGGTTAAAAGGGGACTTGATCAGGCCAAAAATACATAAGATTCCTAGATTAAAGAACCCTCTATCAGCAGACAAAAAGGCATAACAGGGTTCAGTGAAAGGAAGTAAAGACTAGAACCAATTCTGAGCTGAATGTAAGGTAAACAATTTTAACAGTAATGGAAATTAACTATTGAAACAGTTTACCAAGGAATGTCGGGACTCCCCATCATTTTAACTTAATAAATCAAGACACTCTAGCTGAACAAGAACAACTTACAAATGGCACATAGTCCTCTGGAGCGTACATACCATATAAGGGTTCCTGCAGAGTCTGTTTTAGGGGCGGACTCATCCCATTTGCACTTGGATGAGCAATGAATTCTCAGATTTAATAACAGACTAGTTGTTCATTTCATTCTCCTGTTTTGGAGACTGAAGCCTATTGAAATACGTGAAGAATATTTACTTTAAAATAAATGCTGGGAAAAATAAGCTTTCAATATAGCATCTCTCCAAAATATGTTTGATTCCATTTACAGCAAGACTTATTTACTGTATATTTAGAGTTCATATTCATGTTGAACAGATCATGGTTAATTTAACAGAGGAACCTGGCTTCGCTTTCAGTGCAATCTAATTCAAAACCTTTTACCATGAAAAACACCCTGTACAAAAAATGTAATGAGTATCGAAAAGCATTGAAGCACAACAGTAATCCATTTTAGAACCAGTGGTACACTTTGCTTTATTTCCATATATTTAAAATTGAGTCACAATTCTACATTCATCATTAGTTCATGTGTCAATTTCACAAGATGTGGCAAAAAAAAATCCTTGAAACATTTATTGCAACTCCAATTAAACTACATGTTTCTGGTAGGAGAATGAGATGAAATATCTCCAGGAAATCAAAATCTATGCAGGTATACATACTAAATAATTTGTTACATTTTGGAATTATTAGCTGTCATAAGCATAAGCTCACACATCTACAGATCTGTCTTCCGATGGATAATCAACTGACCACCAAAAAACAAACAACAACAATAACCATAAAAAACCACCCTCACATCCTGTGATAAACTGAAGAGTAAAGAGAAATGAGTTAACTACAATATATAACTCCTTTATCAATTTCTATCAACTTCACACCTTGAAAATTATACACAGTAGACGTGGCTTTGACAGATAAGAGATCTCCTGCTGCTAAAGATTAGTATTAAGTTCCATCTTCCATTCTAAGACTCTCTCTACCATTTCTTTGCACTGCTCAAGGGTTTTTTTTTTTGTTTGTTTGTTTTGTTTTTTTCATTTAAAATTTTCCTGCTTGATTTCAGTCCCAAAATTAATTTATTTAGAAATTGGAGCAAAATTGGCTCAGCCATTGGAAGCACAAACACAATTTTTTCAGTGAGAAACTAAGAGAAACATGCATTGTCTTCACATACTCACAAATGCCTCTGGCTCTCATCAAAGAAAGAAAGAAAACATTTTGATAAAATTGGCTCTATAGTTTTAGATACAGATAAATTAAAATCCTGGATTGTAGGATTGCTCAGTTAATGGTAATTCTGCTTCTGGAAAGCCAGCTCTGGTATACTGCACTGTAGCAGCCCTTTTTCCTTCCTAAGCAACCCCCACTCCTGCTTTTCTTCATTTTCCCTTTTTTGTTTTAAAAATAAATAAACAAAAATCAGAGTTAAGGCATTCCTAGAGATCCAGACCCTTAGGCAGGGAAAATAGGTTAAAGTCTCATTGGAAAGGCAACTGTAGTATCCTCCACCCCACCGTAACCCTCTTCCCTGCCAGTTAATGCTATAATCTTGTGGGCATTTGTATTACATAGCTAGTCCTAACAGCAGAGGTTGGATTCCCCATGATGGGTAGAAGGAAGAAAAACCTACAAAATAATTCAATTCCGTGTGGAGTCACAGAAGATCTTGCCTGCACATGTCCTGCACCAGTGCTTGAAAGACCAACATGCCCCCCACACATTTGCAAAAATCCCATGATTTTACCAGCTAAATCGTGTATAACCAAAAGCAACAAGGGAACTTGACTTTGTTCATAACCATTAACTACAAAGAGGGGAAGAACATTTACAGTGGCAGGAGCAGAGCTGAAAGAGACTCAGGGGTGTCTACTCTTAAAACGCTGCAGCTGCACCACTGTAGCACTTTAGTGAAGACACTACCTGTGCTGAGGGGATGAGTTCTCCCATTGGCGTTTGGTACCCCATCTCCCCAGGAGGCAGTAGCTAAGTGAAGGGGAGAATTCTCCTGCTGTTTACACTGGTAGTTAAGCCACTTTAATGACATCACTTCGGAGTGTGCCCTGAGCAACACAGTTATACCAACCTAATTTCCTAGTGTAGACCAGGCCTTACTTTCACAAAGTCTTTCACAGGTAGTGGCCTGTGTCTATCTCACCACCACCACCAGCAGCACCACCATCCTCATCCATTATTTCATTCAACTCAAACAAAAGTGCCCATTCATAGTTGTAGGAGCCCTTTCAATGACTTAAAAGAACAAATCCCTAAAAGAGTAAGTCACTCATCATCATAACAAAACCCAAATGCCACAGAATTAAAGCAATGAACCAGTAAGTTAGAGCAGCAAAATATACCCCAACCAAAAAATAAAATAAAATCCCAAATGGAAAAATGAATGGTCTTTGCATTGTGCTCTCAAAGACTATTTTGAACCAAGGGGAGGAATTCCCACACTCAAGGGACCCATGGATGAGTGCCCTGCCAGTAAGATCTTTTGTACTGAGAAGACTCCATCACCTCCACTCATTGCAGCTCATAGGGGAGAGAGGTGGTTTTGCATGTCCTAAAGCCATCTAGGACTTTATAAACACTACCTGGAAAGAATTAGGAAGCCAGTGAAGATGCAAACTTCAGTTAACTAAGTTTTTGGTGTGTGAATCTCTAACTTGGGTTTTCTGTTGTGCCCATCATCGTACAGCAATGAAAAAAATCAAATTAGATCTGCATGCTGATGGCCATAGCGGACTTTGCTAAAGAAGAACTGTCTCACAGTAGTAGGATAAAAGTAGAAAGGAAGGCATATGAATTCGAATAATACCACATCAACTGATAATGATTAAGTACACCTCTACCTCGATATAACGCTGTCCTTGGGAGCCAAAAAATCTTACCGCGTTATAGGTGAAACTGTGTTATATTGAACTTGCTTTGATCCACCGGAGTGCGCAGCCCCACCCTCCCAGAGCACTGCTTTACTGTGTTGTATCAGAATTCGTGTTATATGGGGTCGCGTTATATCAGGGTAGAGGGGTAGCAGTATTTTTATTTTAGTATCACTTAGCACTCCCACTGAGATCTAGTCTCCATTGTGTTGGTGTGACAGAATGCTAGCTGTAGCACTCTGGTCACTGAGGTTGTTTCAGCACAGATAATGCTGCAGGCTTACTTGGAAGCAATTAACCAGTTTCTGTTGGGGGGATTACTGACAGCAGGGTAATTGCTGAGCTAATGAGACAATTGCCTCTAACTTTGTGGATATGTATTTGGGAGGAACAGGAAGTCACTGGGAGCTAGGGGAGATGAGGCTGTGTGTATGTAAATCTTCTGCTGCACAGCTGTGTTAGGTCTGGTCTTGTCTGGAAACAGAGGATTAAATGTATACGTGGTGAAAGGGAAACAGCCTGAGTGTGTCTATGACTGAGATATTATGAAAAAAGGCTAGGCAGCACTGCTCACTGGGTAACTGAAGAAGTGCCCTGTGACAGGTGGATACTATACAACCCCATAGTAAGAAACAGTCCTCACCCCAAAGAGCTTACAGACTAGCCAGACAAAAAAACAAAAAGGTGGGAGAGGAAAACAGACAGATGAAGTAATTTCCAAAGGTCACCCAGGAGGTCAGTAGTAGAGGCAGGAATAGATTTCAAGTCTCCCAAGACCATCCCAGTGTCCTAGCCACTGGACCTTACTACCTCAAAGCTTAAGTGACTTTATGGTCATAGACACAAAGAAATCTAGTTTTGGGGGGATAACTTGTTACTCCTCACTCAAAGCAAGATTTTAAAACAAGGGCAGGCAGTTAAAGAAATTAAGTAAACATAACAAAACAAAGCCTTTTAACATATGCAAGACACTAGCAAGAAAATAGTTTTAACAAAGTTAGAGGCAGAGACGGTGCTAAAGGAATTCTTACAGATATTCCAGTTTCAAATGTCATTAAAGAAAGAGATACAAATTTCATGCTATTCTGTATATTCCTATATTGTTGTGAGGACAAACTTCAGTGTTTCAAGTGAAAGTTCATACAGACTATATTTGGCTTTTTAAAAAAGAAAAGAGGCTGCTTTGCCTCTGCGATAGGGTCATAGGGCCTGATAGCCTAGTGGTTAGCAAACCTGACCTCCAGCCCCTTGTCACTGTCAGGGAAACAGCACTGCCTGGTTCCTGACTCTAAATTGTTAATCTTCAGGCCTCCATCCTCAGCCCTTATGTGGGCATGGTAGGTAATCCAGGCCCTCCCTCTCCACCAGGTCCCAGCCCAGGACCCTGTGGGCAGCAACACAGGCAGGGTCCTCCCTGCAGAGATTCTTAAGTCTGCTGCCCTGGGCTACTTCCTACTTATATGTTCCTTCAGTTTGCGGCATGGTTCCTAGAGTCCAAACAGTCAATTGCTTAACAAAAAGAGTCCACATGATCAGGGCCCTGCAGGTTCTCAAAGCAGGTGCGGGCTAGAGAACACACTGCCTTGCCTCACCTGCAGGCCCCTCTCAGGCTCAACCTTCCTTCTCTGGGAAGCCAGACAGAATCATATTTCCTGCAGCCTGAACGGCCCCTGGTTCTTAAAGGGGATGCTGGTTGGAGAAGGCTCTTACCCACTCTGTGGTTCCCATTCCAGCTCAACTTTCTGTTTGGCTTCCCCAAGAAGGATTTTAGAAGCCTGCAGTCTGTACACCACCCTTTGCCTGGGCTTCTGAGTTTCCTTTTGACCCACTCCTCCAGTCTAAGCATGCTTGGCCAGCCTGGAGGGGCTGGACTATCAGGGCCCAGTATTGCCTTTTAATCCCTTCGGGCCCAGGGTGGGGTTTGTATACCCCATCACAGCCTCTAATGCACATAAACCAACAAACATGACATAAGTTTACAATTGTGTACTAGTACTGATTGTTGACCACTCAATTCACAGATAGGTTCTGAATAGGCCAGCAAGCCATAAATAAAGAGGTTTTATTTTTTTCAGCACATTGATGAGAGTGGTGTAATATTCCCAATATGCAGGAAGTCATGGGGAAGTTATGAGGGTTATGTTATGGGACTGTATTAAATTCATCGTTGAAGGTAAAGTTATTTATTATATCACTCTGACATATTGTTAGGGTCCCTCTCTTCTGCATGCTATTGTAGTTAAGCAATGAATCATAATAAACCTGGAGTTACTATGCAATAATTCACATCCAATGTGTTAGGCACAAGGCTGAAGGTCAACAACTACAAAAGAATTTAGGCATGAATTATTACATAATAAATTCAAGTTTAGGAGTGTTTTACTGTAATACATATATCAGTATGAATATATAGAATACAGAATTGGATGTGTGGAAGCAGAAAGGCTTTATTGGCACATGTATGGGATGACCTCATTACTTGTGACTAAATGGATAACTTTCTTGACCTTTTAAAAGGTATATACAAGGAGAGTAGAGCATTTTTTGCTGTAAATTATACCAGTAAATCTGGATTAACTGCATTGTGGATTAGCTTCAGTGTTGTTGATGGAGTGAATGCAGAGTTGTAAATTGTGTGTCCAATGCAATTTATGAGCAAAGTGAGAGGTCAGGAAATGAATACAACATCCCTGCGCTGTCTATAATAACTGCCACCTGAACCTTTTGGCAGGCTGGACATACATTCTGTGGCACTCCACTATTGTGGACTGGAAATTCTGTGACATCTGCAAGTTATTTTTTTCTTCTTCTACTGAATTATATAAATAATACAGCATCTCATATTATTTCTGAAGTATTTTCAATTTATGGTATTCTGTGCAGGGCCGGCTCTAGCTTTTTTGCTGCCCCAAGCAGCAAAAAAAAGCACCCCCGCCGAGCGCCCGAACCCGCCCCCCCCCCTGCGCCGAGCGCCGCTAGACACCCCTCCCGAGCGCCGAGCTCCGCACTGCCCGCCCCAGCGCCGTGCTGCACTGCCGGAGCCCGCCCCCGCCCCCTGCCGAGCGCCGCCGGAACCCCCCTCCAGCGCCACGCCGCACCCGTGCCGCACCCCCACCGAGCGCCGCGCGCTGGAACCCCCCCGAGCACCAAGCTCTGTGCTGACCCCCCTGCAGAGCGCCGCGCCACTGGAGCCCGCCCCCACCCCCTGCCAAGCGCCGCTGGAACCCCCCTCCAGCGCCACGCCCGCGCCGCCCCCTCGCCGAGCCCCGCGCAACCGGAGCCCGCCCCCCCAGCTCCGCGCCGCCGGACCGGCCCCCGCGGAATGCCGCGCTGCGCTCCCCCCGCCGCCCCTTACTAGGTGCCGCCCCAAGCATGTGCTTGGGTGCCTGGTGCCTGGAGCTGGCCCTGATTCTGTGCCTACATTATCAATTGGAATATGCAGCACAATTTTGTACTGTATTGTGGAAGATGTCAGGAGAAAGCTAAAGCTTTTTGCAACTGGAAAGGGGAAACTTGGAATTTCAGGCATCCATGAAGATATGGGAAAAGATTTGGGTCTGTGGATAAGTACATTAGCTGGATATTTCCGCTAAAATGATCATAAGTGAAATAGTTAACTCCAAAAACATAAAGTAACAATAACAACATTTGTACTGTTAAAAACCTATGAAGCTGAATGGGTCAGTTCACACTTCAGCTTTGGTTTCAGGCCGTCTGCAGACTTAGGAAGATAGCAGTGCATTAGTCTACATTCTGTTTACACTTTCTTTGCAAACATAAGGGCTAGAAACATTCTTTTTACTTTAAGTCTTAGATTGTGAACCATAATTCTATTGCATGGAGTGGATTACAACAGAATTTGTGTCCCTTTAAAGCAGTTATTTCTAGGTCTTTAGAATTACGCACTTGGAACATTTCATTCAGTTCTAAACACACATCTCTAAAAGAGATTGACTGATATTCATCCTAAATTTCCCTTTTCTTAAATTGTATCCCAATATTCCTAGTTTTAATCTTTGATAAGCACCAAAGAGGGACTGGATTTATTAAATATAGTGCTTATTAAAGATTAAAACTAGAAATAATGGGATACAATTTAAGAAAAGGGAAATTTAGGATGAATATCAGTCAATCTCCCTGAAAATATTATAGATTGCAATTTCCTGTGTCAAAAAGTTCTGCATCTTACACAGGAGAAATTCAGTATGAGACTTTGTCTTGACAGATAAAGAGAAACTGATCACAAAACTAACAACTGATTATAACTTAGATAAAAGTAAAATGCAACAGAGGGTCCTGTGGCACCTTTCAGACTAACAGAAGTATTGGGAGCATAAGCTTTCGTGGGTAAGAACCTCACTTCTTCAGATGCAAGTAATGGAAATCTCCAGAGGCAGGTATAAATCAGTGTGGAGATAACGAGGTTAGTTCAATCAGGGAGGGTGAGGTGTTCTGCTAGCAGTTGAGGTGTGAACACCAAGGGAGGAGAAACTGCTTCTGTAGTTGGAAAGCCATTCACAGTCTTTGTTTAATCCTGATCTGATGGTGTCAAATTTGCAAATGAACTGGAGCTCAGCAGTTTCTCTTTGGAGTCTGGTCCTGAAGTTTTTTTGCTGTAAGATGGCTACCTTAACATCTGCTATTGTGTGGCCAGGGAGGTTGAACTGTTCTCCTACAGGTTTTTGTATATTGCCATTTCTGTTATCTGACTTGTGTCCATTTATCCTCTTGCGTAGTGACTGTCCAGTTTGGCCAATGTACATAGCAGAGGGGCATTGCTGGCATATGATGGCATATATAACATTGGTGGACGTGCAGGTGAATGAGCCGGTGATGTTGTAGCTGATCTGGTTAGGTCCTGTGATGGTGTTGCTGGTGTAGATATGTGGGCAGAGTTGGCATCGAGGTTTGTTGCATGGGTTGGTTCCTAACAACTCTAACTCAGGAAGCAGTTTCTCCTCCCTTGGTATTCACACCTCAACTGCTAGCAGAGCACCTCACCCTCCCTGATTGAACTAACCTCGTTATTTCCATACTGATTTATACCTGCCTCTGGAGATTTCCATTACTTGCATCTGAAGAAGTGAGGTTCTTACCCACAAAAGCTTATGCTCCCAATACTTCTGTTAGTCTTAAAGGTGCCACAGGACCCTCTGCTGCTTTTTACAGATTCAGACTAACACAGCTACCCCTCTGATACTTAGATAAAAGTGATCATGACTTGATCATATTCATAATGTGCAAATTGAATAAAGTCCAGACCACTAACATATATACCTGGTGCTTTAAAAGGGACAATTTCACAAAGCTGTAAACAATTATGAGCCAAATCAGCTGGAAGGAAGAATTTAATCAGAAAAATGTGACTGATAATTGGGAATTGTTTAAGAACCTTTTACTAGATGCCCAATCCCACAATTGAGGAAGAAGGCCATATTGATTTAAAAAACCACCCAGCTTAAAGGAGAAGTGAAGGCAGATATAAAAAAATAAAATAGTAATATATAAAAAAGGAAGAAGAGGAAAGTTGATAGTCATGAATGTAAATTAGAAACTAGGAACTGTAGAAAATTGATAAGGGAGGGAAAGAGACACAAGGAGAAATCTATGGTCAGGAGAGTTAAGAACAATAAGATGGATTTTTTAAGTATATATTAGTAACGAAAAGAATCCTAATGATGGTATTTGTCCATTTCTAGATGTAAATGGTAGAATTATGAACAATAATGCAGAAAGAGTAGAAGTGTTCAATAAATATTTCTGTTCTGTATTTGTCAAAAAAAAAAACAGATGAGGTAGTCATATATTATAACACTGTGCCCATTCCACTAGTATCTCAGGAGTATATTAAAAAGCATCTACTTAAATTAGATATTTTTAAATCAGCAGATCCAGATAACTTGCATCCAAGAACTTTAAAAGAGCTGCCTGAGAAGCTCACTGGAATTTAATGTTGATATTCAATAAATCTTATAACACTGGGTAAGTTCCAGAAGTCTGGAAGAATGCTAATGCTGTGCCAATATTCAAAGAGGGTAAATAGGAGAACCCAGATAATTAAAGACCTGTGAGTCTGACATCAATCCCAGGAAAGATAATGCAGCAGCTAATATGGGACTTGATTAATAAAGAATTAAAGAAGGTAATATAATTAATGCCAATTAACATGGCTTTATGAAAAATAGATCTGTCAAACTAACTTGATTTTTTATGAGATTACAAGTTTGGTTGATACTTTGACTTCTGGAAGACATTTGACTCAAGTGGGGAATCATCACTGAACAGGTAGATATGTTCCTAGTCAGGTCTCCCAGGGATCAGTTCTTGGCCCTACCCTATTTAACATTTTTTTCAATGATGTGAAAGGGAACATAAAAGCATCACTGATAAAGTTTGGAGATGACACAAAAACTGTGGGAGTCGTAGATAATGAAGAGAACAGGTCATTGATACAGAGCAATCTGGATCGCTTAGTAAGTTAGGTGCAAGCAAACAATGTAAGTTTTAATAAGGCTAAATATAAATGTATATATCTAGGAACAAAGAACGTAAGTCATACAGTACTTACAGGATGGGGGACTCTATCTAGGGAGGCGATGACTCTGAAAAAGATTTGGGGATCATGGTAGATAATCAGCTGAACATGTGCCCCCAATGCGATGCTGTGGCCAAAAGTGCTAATGTAGTCCTTAGATGTTTAAACAGAGGAATCTCGCGTAAGAGTACTAATTTTATTTTACTTCTGTATTTGGCATTGCTGTGACCACTGCTAGACTATTGTGTCCAGTTCTGGTGCCCACAGTTCAAGAATATTGTTAATAAATTGAAGAGGGTTCAGAGAAGAGCCATGAGAATGATTAAAGTGTTATAAAAATGCCTTATAGACTCAGGGAGCTCAATCTGTCTGGCTAGACAAAGCGACTGCTAAAAGGTGACTTGGTTACAGTATACAAAGATCTACATGGGGAACAAATATTTAATAACCTTAATAAATCTTCAACCTAGCAAAAAAAAGAATAACATGACATAATGGCTAGAAAATAAAGCTAGACAAAATAAGACCGGAAATAAGGTGTATATTTTTTTAACATTGAGATAAATTAACCATTGGAACAATTTACCAAGGATCATGGTGGTGTCTAGATCATGGATGATTTTTAAATCAAGATCGGAATTTTATACTCTCTGAATTATTTTGGGGAAGTTCTATAGCCTGTGTTATACAGGATGTCAGACTAAACCAACTCAATTTTTCTTAAAGAAACTTTCTTTCCATAGAATATTGTCCACAATGCCATAGAACATGATTAACAATTTCTTTGGTTTTGCACACATTACACAGACCATCTTTATGTGTTTTTTTTAATAAGTTTAAATTATTAAAGGTTCAATGGCCTAACACTCTAAAAATGACTACTTAACTTTTTCTATCATGAGTGTGGAGTATAGTATTATCTTTTATTTTTGAGGTTACATCATTAAACTTTTGTCTTTTTGTTTCCTTAGTCCATTGTTCTTGCCATTCCTGGGCAAGCTCCTTCATGACCACACTTTTAAATTCTTGTCAGCCATCTCATCTGATATGTGCCAGAATCCATGCTATTGTTACACAGATGGATGCTTGCATTATTTTCATATTTAGGAACATTATCTCACCTATTCTGTTTTCTGAACTCTGAGTTCTGATTGTCATATGCCTGACAAGGAATCAGATAAAATTACAGCTTCAGGCTGTCACATAGCTCTAATCCACTTTAGTGCCAACATTATCCCCATTAGTTCAGCCATCAGAAAGGTCACATAATTTGATAGCCTTTTAGATTTCTGGATTCCAAGAGTAGGAACACAGAAGGCTGTTCCCACTCTACGTATGCTGTCATCTTTTGATCCATTCATCTACATAGACTTGACAAAGCTAGCCCCATTTTTCATAAATACATTCAGAAATTTCATTGGTCATACTGTATGTTTTTTTCCATACAATTCCAAATCCACAAATAGGGGAATAGCTGTCCAGCTGTAAATTGGTTTCCCATGACCAAAAAGTTTTAGTTATCTCTATATTCCTTTTTTTTACAAATCTCTTTTACCCATTTTTTTGATCCTGTATGAGTATGAGGAAGTCTGTGGCAATCGACATAATTTTGTCTACTCAGCTCCCAGCAATCCTCATAAATCTGGTGTATGCTTCTATTTTCATGATTCTCTTTTACCTTTGCCCAGAAGGAAAGATCTAATAGTGTCATCCTTCTCTGCGGCTGAACCAAAAGCTTAGGGCTGGTCCCCACTTAGTCCGGACTTCGGACTAAGGTACGCAAATTCAGCTACGTTAATAACGTAGCTGAATTCGAAGTACCTTAGTCCGGACTTACCGGGGTCCAGACGCGGCCGGAAGTCTCCCCCCGTCGACGCTGCGTACTCCTCTCGGAGAGCTGGAGTACCGGCGCCGATTGTGGGCACTTCCGGGATCGATCCGGGATCGATTTATCGCGTCTTAACCAGACGCGATAAATCGATCACAGAACATCGATTGCGTGCCTCCGGACCAGCCGGTAAGTGAAGACTAGGCCTTAGTCTAAAGCTGGTCTTATCAATGTTCTGTACAGCGTCATCAGTACCTTCCTATCAACATACCATTTATTTACAGCTATACTTTTAAGTTAGTTCATCCTACTTTTACATTTTGTATGATATTATCTATGAGGCCTTTCCAAGTTAATTTATTATCAAACACTACTCCTAGGAACATAACATTTTGAAATATCTCAATTTTTTTTACTATAAAGAAATAAGTTCCAGTCTTCCCTAATTTTTTTCCGAGTTAAAAGCATTCCCTTAGTTTTTGCAATAGAGAATTTTAATCCCCAGTCATTTCCACACTTGTCTTTTCTATGGCTACTTTTAAGTATTTTATGCTTAGTCCATATAACACAGCCATCTGCAAAAAGGGAAATACTTATTCCCATCTGCACACTTCCCGGAGGTCTTCTATCATAATGGAAAACAAAGTAGGGCTGATAACACTGGTCTACAATTTTTGAGAAGTCGTCTGCTTCAGAGATAAAATGTGCTATTTATTATGTATTTTGATGTGCTGAATTCAAATATGACAATTAAAACAACTGATCGGCTACTGTTTCTAAGATATTTAAGTTTTTACATTTTATGTCTATGTGTATTGTGTAGATAGTAGAGTTTTAATCATAAATTGTAAACATGGGTCTCTTCATATGTTTATGGTTGCTTTACATGATAATATTTCACCTGTCCTGTTTATGTAACACTTTAAAAATCAGCAAAAGGGTTATATAAATAAAATTTATTATGAAACAAAAGGCAAAAAACAGTCTCCACTCATCTGGATCGTGAACGATGTTGAGGGCTGCCATCACACCATCGATGTTGTTGCAGGCTACAAGATCACCTTCCATGAAGAAGAATAGGACAAGATTTTTTTGATGGTCACGGAACATGGAAACCCTAACATCACCTGCCAGGAGATTCCACTGCTGTAGTCTGGAGCCCAACAGCTCTGCCTTACTCTTGGGTAGTTCCAAATCCCTGACAAGGTCATTCAGTTCACCGTGTGTTATGAGGTGTGGTTCAGAGGAGGAGGATGGGAGAAAATGTGGGTCCTGCGACATTGATGGTTCAGGACCCGAAGTTTCATCCTCTTCCTCTTCCTCGTCTGACTCAAGAGAGAATGATTCTGGTGCATCAGGAACTGGCAGTCCTTCTCCGTGGGGTACTGGGCGTATAGCTGATGGAATGTTTGGATAATGCACAGTCCACTTTTTCTTCTTTGACATACCTTTCCCAACTGGAGGCACCATGCAGAAGTAACAATTGCTGGTATGATCTGTTGGCTCTCTCCAAATCATTGGCACTGCAAAAGGCATAGATTTCCTTTTCCTGTTCAACCACTGGCGAAGATTTGTTGCACAAGTGTTGCAGCATATGTGTGGGGCCCACCTCTTGTCCTGATCTCCAATTTTGCAGCCAAAATAAAGGTGATAGGCTTTCTTAACCATAGTGGTTATACTGCGCTTTTGGGATGCAAAAGTCACTTCACCACAAACATAGCAGAAGTTATCTGCACTGTTCACACAAGTACGAGGCATCTCTGCTCACTTTGGCTAAACAGAAATGTGTCCCTTTGCAAAATCAAACACTGACAAATAAGAGAGCACGACACTGTATGATTTCTAGAGCTGATATAGGGCAATTTGTTCAGCAGAGTGATGTAAGCTTCGTTATGATTGCATCATCCATGACGTCTAGGAATAACATGATGCAATTCATATCATGTATGACGCAATACCAGCTTCAGATTGCATCATTCATTGTTTTGCCTAAAAAGCAAGTACTGTCCAAACCCAGTCATAGATTTATTCATAGATCCAGTCAAAGATGTATTTTAGTCATTTCTGGTTTAAATTGAGATCCCTTCCCTTTATAACTCACTTATGCTCCGCCATTCCCAAGTCAAGGGTCGTATATACTGACCCAATAGCATATCTTGAAAACTAGAGCCAATCAACAATTTTAAGCATCATTTTCATTCTCAGTGACCCAGAATTAGTAAAGTTTGACTACATTTATTTCAGAAGCATTTTGGCTGTAGAGCAGTGTAATACTCCCTTGTTGAATTCTGTTTGTCAGCATGTAAGCTTTTGATAAAGTTGTTGCCACTTTGACTTGTATAGTTCTGTCACTTAAAAAGTCCCTCAGCCACCAAAAAACATTCTCCCTTTTATTCCAATTTTGGCTAGTGTATATAGGAGGTAGTGTATATTGCCTCCATAGTATGTGATGTGCTTTTTCAATGTCCCAGAAGACTCTTTTAAAGTTCTTAGTCCTTATACTTTTTTGTACCTCAATTTCTAGTCTCACTGTATGGTCAACTGTACATCTTCCTTTTCTGAAACCACTTTTATACCTCAGTTATAATAACAGTTATAATATTTTTTTCTAACTATTCCACTAGTCTGACATTTATAATTTTTTCCATGAATTTTCCCACCTATGATGTGAGGGCAATAGGCCAGTAAGCATCAGGTCTTGTACATATCCTTTCCTGGTTTCCTAGTTGGTATCACAAATGCTGTTTCCATTCCATTCTTAAGCAGTTTCTCCTCCCTTGGTGTTCACACTTCAACTGCGAGCAGAGGACCTCACCCTCCCTGATTGAACTAACCTCGTTATCTCCAGACTGATTCTTGCCAGCATATTTATACCTGCCCCTGGAAATTTCCATTACATGCATCCGACGAAGTGGGCATTCACCCACGAAAGCTTATGCTCCAATACATCTGTTAGTCTTAAAGGTGCCACAGGACTCTCTGTTGTTAATTACTTATGTTATCTTTACTTGGAGCTGTGATTTTCATTTTTCTAATGGCTGCAATAAGCTCCTGCATACTACATTTTTTTTTAACACATCATCAGTATATTCTCTCCAGCCATTTAATAGTTCACCGTTTTTCTCAATAACCTCATTTTCCTCATAAAGCTCATTGCTTTGATTCAGATCACTACTGACCTTTTGGAATTCTTTTGCTAAAATGTCTGCACTTCATAAGTTGGAGACCTCAATTTCATTGTTTACAATAAGATCAGGTATGCATTTATTTTTACTTTGAATTCCACTCATTCTTTGAATTTGCTTATATATTTCTGAAGCTTTGAATCTTGTTCCATTTCCCTCAGAAATTTCTCAACCTTTTTTAATTTTGTCTTTTTGACTGCCACTGCCTTACATCTTTTATAATTCACTAAGTCTTTACTATTCATTGTGTGTTTTGTTTCCTTGTATGCCTTATTTATTTCCTTGATTTCTAATTTGCTATCCTCATTCCATCATGAAACCAGATTTCTAAATCGGGGGCAATTTCCTGTTTTGTATATGGCCAGATCAGCTGCTGCTGTGATTCCTTTCATTACATTGTTATAGAATTCTTGTAGATTGTCACCTGTACATTTACTGCACAAATATTCATCATATTTAATCTTGAAAAGACCACAATCAGCTTTTTGAAAATTTCAGCTAGGAACTCTTGTTCTGATTTTGATATTTCTGTGGACTTGGTACTCAATAAGCATAACGTAGTGATCACTTCCCATTCTGTCTTCTTTATGAATTTCCTAGCTGTATTTACTAGCTATATTATTTGTTGCAATTTCCAAATCTAAAACAGAAAAGGATCCATACACTGACTTAAATCTAGTAGGTGCTCTTGTATTCAATATTACCAGGTGATGTATATCAGTAAATTGTTCTAAGCATTTACCATGTAGGTTGGATTTCTTATTTCCCCATAGTTCATTATGGCTAGTAAAGTCTCCACAAATTATAAATGGGTTTTTGACATTCTTAACAAGTGGATATTGTTTTGTTTGTTTGTTTTTGTATCGCATGGGAATCTCAATAGCATTATATTCAAAACTTAGTTTCTGCACATCCATTTCAATGCATCTGAGTCCCTCTTTTATAAATATACAGACCCCTCTTCCTCTAGTAACCTCTTGATCCCTTCAGAGTACATCATATCCTGGTAGATTGAAAACAAGATTGCTTATTATATATGTTTTCTTGCACATATATCACACCAGGCTTTTTTCCCATTTCAAAGATGGATTTTTAAAATTCCTGTCCATACATTATTAAGCTATGTGCATTCCAGCTAAGGATCATTCTTGGTAGTCCATCGAATCCGATGATGACAAATCTGTGCAGATCATCAGTTGTTGGTCTTATGGTGTGCCCTCTGGTGACTGTACAAGCCAATTCTAGAGGTGCACATTTTGCTGCAGATGGTGCATGGGAAGTTCACGGTCAGTGGATTGTGTGCTGCTGATGCTCTGTGATGTCATTCGCGTGCCTCTTGTAGACGCCGACAGCGGTCTTCCTCAAAGGCGATGCAGGTATTTCTGACTGTTGCACGCCACTGTTTTCTGTTGCTGGCGGCATCCTCAGGGTCCCTACGTTTGATACTGCTGTAGTGCAGATTGGCTTTGATGCTGTCCTTGTAACGTTTCCCTGGATGGAGTTTATGCTGAGCCAGGACCAGAAAAACGAGGTGAGGAGGCAGCGGCGGCGGCAGCGCAGCGACAAGCGTGATGAGGACATGGACACGGACACAGAATTCCTGTGCTTTGGAGATCATGTTGTTAATGGGGCAGGTTCTATCCATGGAACGCCAAGTCTGGGCAAGGGAAACAAGCAAAGACTGGTGGGACCGCATAGTGTTGCAGGTGTGGGATGATTCCCAGTGGCTGCAGAACTTTCGCATGCGTAAGGGCACTTTCATGGAACTTTGTGACTTGCTGTCCCCTGCCCTGAAGCGCCAGAATACCAAGATGAGAGCAGCCCTCACAGTTAAGAAGCGAGTGGCGATAGCCCTGTGGAAGCTTGCAATGCCCGACAGCTACCGGTTGTCGGGAATCAATTTGGAGTGGGCAAATCTACTGTGGGGGCTGCTGTGATGCAAGTAGCCAAAGCAATCACTCAGGTGCTGCTACGAAAGGTAGTGACTCTGGGAAATGTGCAGGCCATAGTGGATGGCTTTGCTGCAATGGGATTCCCTAACTGTGGTGGGGCAATAGATGGAACCCATATCCCTATCTTGGCACCGGAGCACCAGGGTACCCAGTACATAAACCGCAAGGGGTACTTTTCAATGGTGCTTCAAGCACTTGTGGATCACAAGGGACGTTTCACCAACATCAATGTGGGCTGGCCGGGAAGGGTTCATGACGCTCACGTCTTCAGGAACACTACTCTGTTTAAAGGGCTGCAGCAAGGGACTTACTTTCCGGACCAGAAAATAACCGTTGGGGATGTTGAAATGCCAATAGTTATTCTTGGGGACCCAGCCTACCCCTTAATGCCATGGCTCATGAAGCTATACACAGGCAGCTTGGACAGGAGTCAGGAGCTGTTCAACTATAGGCTGAGCACGTGCAGAATGGTGGTAGAATGTGCATTTGGCCGTTTAAAAGGTCGCTGGCGATTGTTACTGACTCGCTCAGACCTCAGCCAAACCAATCTCCCCATTGTTAATTCTGCTTGCTGTGTGCTCCACAATCTCTGTGAAAGTAAGGGCGAGACCTTTATGGTGGGGTGGGAGGCTGAGGCAAATCGCCTGGCTGCTGATTACTCGCAGCCAGACACCAGGGCGATTAGAAGAGCACACCAGGAAGCGCTGTGCATCAGAGAAGCTTTGAAAACCAGTTTCATGACTGGCCAGGCTACAGTGTGAAATATCTGTTTGTTTCTCCTTCATGAAAACCCGCCCCCTTTATTGACTCATTCTCTGTAAGGAACCCACCCTCCCCCTTCCCCCAGCTTGCTTTCAAACCAAATAAAGTCACTATCATTTAAAAATCATTTATTCTTTATTAATAGATTATAAAAAGAGGGAGGGAACCCGCATGGGGTTTGGGAGGAGTATCGGCGGGAAGGAAAAGGCCACTAAAAAAAGGTTAAAAAATGACAGCCTTTTGCTTGGGCTGTCCACTGGGGTGGAATGGGAAGGTGTACGGAGCCTCCCCCCCCCCACGTTCGTACATGTCTGGGTGAGCAGGCTATGGAACATGGTGGGCGGGAGGGGGGTTATACAGGGGCTGTAGCGGCACTCTTATCCTGCTGCCATTCCTGAAGCTCCACCAGACGCTGGAGCATGTCTGTTTGTTCACGCAGCAGCCCCAGCATTGCATCCTGCCTCCTCTGATCTTCCTGCCACCACCTCTCATCTCGAGTGTCTCTCCCCTCCTCACGTTGGTCCCTCCTATCCTCACATTGGTCCCTCCTGTCCTCACATTCATTGTTTTCTTTCCTGTACTTTGAAACCGTGTCCTTCCACTCATTCAGATGAGCTCTGTCACTGCGGGTGGATTCCATGATTTCTGCAAACATCTCGTCTCGCGTCTTCTTTTTCCGATGCCTTATCTGTGATAGCCTTCGGGACGAAGGAGGGAGGCTTGAAGAATTTGCAGCTGCTGGAGGGAGGGAAAAAAGGAGAGAATTTTTTAAAAAGATACATTTTGCAGAACAATGCTTATACTCTTTCACGGTGACCAACACTATTCACATTACATAGCACATGTGATTTCTGAGCAAGGTCGCATTTTGCCTCTTAATATTGAGTGCCTGTGGCTTTGCTGCTAAAGATCACAGATGCAGGTCCGGGCAACAGAATTCGGCTTGCAAGCGGCCATGGTAAGCCATTGTCTTTCGGCTTCTGCGCCCTCCTTTCCCACATAGCAAGCAAAGCCCGTTGAGTGTGGCGGTTTTCCTGTTAACATTCAGCAGCAGAAAACAAACTAACCACCCCCCCCATCCAATTCTCTGGATGATCGCTTTATCCCTCCCCCCACCGTGTGGCTGGTATCAGGGAAGATCCCTGCAGGAACCAAACACCCCCCACCCCGCCATGAATTCTCTGGGATGATCGCTTTATCCCTCCCCCCCACCGTGTGGCTGGTATCAGGGAAGATCCCTGCAGGAACCAAACACCCCCCACCCCGCCATGAATTCTCTGGGATGATCGCTTTACCCCTCCCCCCACCGCGTGGCTGGTATCAGGGAAGATCCCTGCTAGCCAAACGCAAAAAGCTCTGGGCCAATTCCTCCCCCCCCCCCCCGCCCCTGCACTTGGCTAACTGCAGGGAAGGATTTCTTTTCAGCCACAGGAAAGCAGCCCAGTAGGAACTGCCACCTCTGTCCCCTTAATTAAATTCCCGTATTTCAACCAGGTTACCATGAGCGATATCACTCTCCTGAGGATTACACAGCAAGATAAAGAACGGATGTTGCTTGAATGCCAGCAAACACCGGGACCATACGCTGCCAGGCTTTGTCATGCAATGATACCAGATTACTTGCTGCAAGCATGGCGCGGTCAAGTGTCCTACCATGGAGAACGGAATAAGGCTGCACTGCCCAGAAACTTTGTGGCAAGGCTTTTGGAGTATCTCCAGGAGAGCTTCATGGAGATGTCCCTGGAGGATTTCCGCTCCATCCCCAGACACGTTAACAGACTTTTCCAGTAGCTGTACTGGCTGCGAATGCATCCCAAGTCTTTAGGGCAAAGTAATAATTAAAAACCCTTGCTTTTAAAACAAGTTTTATATTTTAAAAGGTAAACTCACCTGAGGTCCCTTCCATGGGGTCGTGGTCTTGGATACTGGGTTGGGAGGGTTGGGAGGGTACTTCAGTCAGGCTGAGAAAAAGATCCTGGCTGTTGGGGAGAACGGAGTGCTGGGTGCTCTCTGCAAGCTCATCCTCCTCCTCCTCCCCATCCGCAGAATCCTCAGATGTAGCTGACGAGATGTTCCCCCGCTCGGAATCCACGGTCAGAGGTGGGGTAGTGGTGGCGGCCCCCCCTAGAACTGCATGCTGCTCGTCGTAGAAGCGGCATGTCCGCGGCTCTGACCCAGAGCGACCGTTTGCCTCCTTTGTTTTTTGATAGTCTTGTCTGAGCTCCTTGACTTTCACGCGGCACTGATCTGAGTCCCTATTGTGGCCTCTCTCCATCACGCCCTTAGAGATTTTTTCAAAAGTTTTTGCATTTCGTCTTTTTGAACGAAGTTCTGCTAGCACTGAATCCTCTCCCCATATAGCGATCAGATCCAGTACCTCCCGTACGGTCCATGCTGGTGCTCTTTTTCGATTATCGGACTGCATGGTTACCTGTGCTGATGAGCTATCTGTGGTCACCTGTGCTCTCCACGCTGGGAAAACAGGAAATGAAATTCAAATGTTCGCGGGGCTTTTCCTGTCTACCTGGCCAGTGCATCCGAGTTCAGATTGCTGTCCAGAGCGGTCACAATGGTGCACTGTGGGATAGCTCCCAGAGGCCAATACCATCGAATTGCGTCCACACTAACCCTAATTTGAAATGATAAAATCGATTTTGGCGCTACTCCGATCGTCGGGGTGGAGTACATAAATTGATTTTAAGAGCCCTTTATTTCGAATTAAATGGCTTCGTTGTGTGGACGGGTGCAGGGTTAATTCGATTTAATGCTGCTAAATCCGAATTAAAGTCGTAGTGTAGTCTTTGCATTCAGGCGACGGAGGTCAAAAAGTGAACCATCGTGCCGGTATTTCAAATATATACCTCAGTCCAGATCTTTCAGTGCATGGTTAAGGACACATGCAAAGAACAGGTTAAATAGGACAGGAGCGAGAACCCATCCTTGTTTCACGCCGTTGGTGATGTTAAAGGGGACTGATGTGGCTCCATCAGACAATACTTCGCTTGTCATTCTGTCATGAAAAAGGCGTATAATCTGGACAAATTTTCTTGGACAGCCAAGTCGTGTTAGAATGGTCCAAAGGGCTTCCCTGTTGACAGTATCAAACACCTTTGTCAGATCTATGAAGACAGCATACAGGTGCATGTTCTGTTCAATGCACTTCTCTTGTATTTGTCTGACAGCAAACACCATGTCGACTGTGCTCCGGCCAGGTCGAAAACCACATTGACTTTCAGGTAGATTTGCCTTGGAAATACTGGGTATTAGGCGGTTCAAGATGATGCGGGTGATGATCTTCCCTCCAACAGAGAGGAGGGATATGCCTCTATAGTTTCCACATTCTGCTTTGCTGCCTTTGTTCTTGAAAAGAGAGACTATAGTAGCATCGCGAAGGTCCTGTGATATGTTTTCATCCTCCCGGATGTTGATGATCACGCTGTGGAACGCAGCTTGTGCTGCTGGACCTGCTGCTTTATATATCTCTGCTGGTATCCCATCTTTTCCAGGAGCTTTCCCTGAACTCATCTGGCTAACAGCTTTCTTAATCTTATCTATAGTGGACGGAAAGTCAAGATCTGTTAGAGCAGGTTGTTGTGGAATTTCATTAAGGACATTATTATTCACGGTTGATGGTCTATTGAGAAGGTTGCTAAAGTGTTCTCGCCATCTTTTTTTGATGCCTTCTTTATCTTTAATCAGCATTGTGTTGTCTAATGAGAGCAATGGGGTGGTCCTTGGTTTAAAGGGTCCATAGACAGTCTTAATAACACTAAATAACATCTTTAAGTTGTGGGTCTCAGCATAGTGCTCAATTTCTTTGGCTTTGCTCTCCCACCAGTTGTTTTGTATCTGACAGAGGTCTTTTTGTGTTTTGCTCTGAAGGTACTTGAAATGGTCCTGTTTAGAGACTGAGGAGTCTGCCATTCAATAAAGGCTTTTCTCTTTACTTCCAATGCTCAGCATATTTCTTCTTGGTTCTCATCAAACCAATCTTGATGTGTTCTTTTCTTCGGTCCAAGAGATGTGATTGCTGTATCAGTCACTATCTGCTTGAACTGGTCCCACTTTTCGGTTACAGTACCAATCAGTTGTCCGTGGGATGTCAGTTTGTCATCAAGACTCTTCTGGAATTTGTTGAAATATTGAGCATCCTTCAGTTTGGCTATATTGAAAGCAGGTCGCACATGCTTAGAGCGTTTGTGCCGAGAAGGAACAATGTAGAGTTGAAGAGACGTCCTGACTAATCTGTGATCTGTCCAGCATTCTGTGCCTCACATTACTCTGGTAATCAGTACGTCTCAGATGTCTCACCTTCTAAAAATGGCATAATCTATCAGATGCCACTGTTTGGACCTACGGTGCATCCACGTCGTTTTGTATTTGTCCGCTTGTCAGAACAGAGTGTTGGTAATGGTCAGGTCATTTTCAGAACAAAGACTCAAAAGAAGTAATCCATTACTGTTCATTTTACCTACACCATGTGGCCCGATTACTCCTTTCCAGTTCTTGCTGTCAGCCCCGACTCGGGCATTGAAATCTCCAGGTAGGAGTAGTTTATCTGTTACAGGTGTGGCCTTGATTAGTCTGTCGAGATCTTCATAGAATTGTTCCTTTGAGTTGTCAGAGCATGTTAAAGTGGGTGAATATGCACTGATGATGGTGACATGACGTTTGGCATTTAGTGGGAAGCGTAGCTTCAGCAATCTTTCATTGATACCCACTGGAAGGTCTGGGAGTTGATGCATCAATAAAGTTTTTATTGCCAGACCAACTCTGTGTATTCTGTCCTCTGTCTCAGTCTTACCCTTCCAGAAGAAGGTGTAACCACCTCCTGATTCACTCAAGAAACCTTCCCCAGGCAATCTTGTTTCACTTAATGCTGCTATATCGATGTTATAACAGACTAGTTCTCGAGCAATGAGGGCTGTCCTTCTCTCAGGTCTTGCAGCAGCTTCTCGATCCATGAGAGTACGAACATTCCTTACACCAATGGTAAGTTTTCTGAAATTTTTCTTTTGGTTTCGGCCGCAGATTGGGTTGAACTGTCAGCCGCGGCTTGCTGGCCAGTTGTTGTAGGGCAGGCAATTTTTAGGCCACCTTTTCTAGGCCCTCCCTTACTAGGGTGAGCAGTGCTGTCCTGAAGAGGGCTGCTCAGATGCCTGGGATGCTGCCGGGCAACTCTGCTGCCCCAAGTACAGAGCTGGATAACCACCTATCCACAGGCGCCTGCATGCAGGATTGGGACTACGACTCCCAGTGGTAACCTCCACCTGTCGCTTTGCCCCTCCCCCATCGCCGCAGGACTTGGGTACTATGATGATGATGATGATGTTTGATGATTTGCACAGGACCTGTGCGTGAAAGCTTTTGAGTGGTAGAGCCATTGCACGGAGCAATGCCACTCTCTCGACCTTAGAAGCCAAACACCAATGGTACGAAAGATCGTCATGACTGGTAACTTCTTTGGTTGCAGTGGATGGCCTTGACATCTTTCGTGCCTCGTCAAGTCCTTCGCTTTCCACAAAGCATTGCAGAACCGCCTTCTTGGCTGTTGGATCTTATTGATCTCTTTCGCCCAATCCGCCAGAGCTGACGTCGCATGCGGGGTAGGCATATCCCAAATTCACTGATGGTTTGAGTCCCATTAGTTACACTCACCTGGTTTGGCCGGCCTGTCGAAGCCATTGCCCGGGGTGTGGCCGCTGCGCATGCTGCAGCTACTTGGAGCCACAGGTGAGAGCTGAGTGACAGGTGGGGACCAAAGTGGATGGACTACCCCCAAAGGGTACGACAAGTCCCCCCATCAGAGGTACTACCCCTCCCTGGCCACCCCATACACCCCTAAGGATCATTAAGACATCTTTTCTCTTACTTGAGTATTTTTCCTTTTCTTTTTCTATTTTCTGCAATGGGTACCTTTTGGTAGCCTCCACATATGATGCTTTATGAATGAGTTTAGGGTTTTGTATTGCTCCAGCCCATTTTGCACCTGCACATACTTTATATTCTGCACTATGCTTTCTTCTGCAATTGCTGCATTTAGGTTGTGTTCCTTCTACACAGTTCTCATGTGAGTGATTTCCTCCACATTTACTGCACCTCATTGTTCACTTAGAAATAGCTGGCACATGTCTAAACTTTTGATAATTATAGCCTCTCATCAGGAAGGCAGGGGTGAGGGGAGGATTATATGGTGTAACCCAGAAAGATTGATGCTCCAGTTGGATCCTATCCAGAAGTGTCCCACCTTTAACTGTTATGCATACAGCCATAGATTGTTATTTTCTCCTTCTCCCAACTAAGTAGCCATTTAACAAACAATACTTTGTCTTCACCTATACCTTTTTATTATCATCCTCAGGCAACCCTACCAGCACTCCATACATAACCCCTCTTGCCTCCACCAGGAATTTAGGCAGTTGCCAAGAAACTTATTTTCCTAAAGTTACATTTTTAAGAAGTTTTTCAGCTTGCTCTTTATGTGTACATTGTATCCATAGATCTCCACCCTGCATTCTTTTGGTTCATTGTATGTCACCAGCTCTTCACTTTATCCATTCCTGCTATTTTCAGGGGGTTAACATCTCTTATTTTCACATCTTCTGTAACTAATTTGAAAATTATGAAATGTTGATTTTGATCCTGTTTTTGTTTTCCATGTCCATGTACTCCTCTTTCTTCAAATCCTGATATAGCTAGTCTTTTTTTCTTTCTTTTTCTTAATCTGAGACCATTCCTCATCCCCTGCTGTTTCATAGTCCAAGGCAAATTTCCTCCCCCTGCCCCAGCACCTCCATTGTCAGTGTCAATGTTCATCCTCATTTCAGGTGGGGGTCAGGGTGTGCTACAGCCCTCCACCCAGCCTGCTCCTGCAGCCCAGCCTCACTGTCTTTAGCCAGACACCAACCTTCAGACCAGCTCCGGCTCAGCCAGCCCCTGTACAAACTCTTCAAACTCAAGCCAGCCCCCTCTCTCCCTTCTTCTCTCACAGTGGCCCAGCCCATTTTGCTCTAAACTTCTTCTGTGATAGCACCATCCATCCCCTCCCTAGCTGGGTTCATTATCACTTTAGATCAGTTATAACTGAACAGCATTTATTGTTGCAATGTTAAACCATCACTCCCTACCTCCCAGGGGCGCTGTGAGACATTAACGATTGCGAGGCACTGAGATACTGTCATATTGGGGGCAATATAAGTACCATATGCACAAACAGATTTTTAGAGTTTGGCAGCTAAATTCTCCAAAGATTCTGTCTGCACTGACCATATTCCATCCTGGGGCTGCAGGGACTGAGCAGAACTTTCCCTACAACTGCTGCTATGGTGCCAGGCACTTGAACTTGGCATGAAGCCTGTCTCTTCTATACTTTTCGATGATGCCCTGGTGACCTCTAGATAATGTGATGGAGAAGAAGTAAGCAGTTGCAAATGCAGAGGGGTGAGGAATGATGTGTGTGTGGGGGGGAGGATTGTTGGGGCAGAAGCCAAGAAGTGAAAGGGACGGAGCTGGGTTTCCGGAGGTCAGGGCAGAATATGTGTGTAGGGGAAAGGTAGGAGCAGGGTGGTGGCCAGGGCAGGAGCTAGGGGGATAGAAGAATGTAAGAGGACAGAGGCAGGTACCGGGGTTCCAGGCATAAAACTAGAAGGAGACATACTCAGGGGGACAGGAGGTGGAAGACTCTGTAACCACTACAGAACACTCCACTCCACAACTTGGAATTTGAACCTGTTATTCCTTAGCCTGAACATTCCTTTGCTGTCTAACAAATAGCTGTGAAACTCACTGGCAAAGTTTGTGTCTCATTCCCCATTAGTGACAGTTCCACATAGAAAAATAATAATCTCTGATTGCTACCAGTCATTCAATAATCTCAAGGAGTAGAGGATTGTGCTGTGAATCTAAAGATCTCAACTCGGCTGATGAGCCATGTGTGGGGTCAATATGTTTCCACATGATGAATTTTTTTTATTTATCAATGTAGAAGGCAAAATACTTAAGAAACTACATGAAAAAAATGGAACTACTTTAAAATAATCTTAAATTTGCAAGGTCAAGAATTCAGTAGTTAGGAAATGCCAGAATTAAGGGTGCCCAGGCAATTTTAATTTGGCTCTGGTGTGTCTATGCATTATGGTGGTGTTTCTGGAAACAGGATCTTATGGTGGAAAATGATGGACAAAATTAATTATGCTCAATAGAGATTTGTTAGTGGTTTAGAACTTTGGCAATTTTTCACATGGATAGGAAAAGGCACATCCCTTCAACAAGTGCAACCCCCCTGTTAAATTTCATTTCCCCACTCCAAAGCTTGGCGGCACTAGAGCTTCTCAATGAAACTTCTGTAATAATTTTTTTTGGAAGATACCAAAACATACATTGCACTAACCTCATTCTCAGAAATGGCTGAACTGCTTTAGCTGATATTGCCACCTTCCCTCCCCCCCCCAAAATCAGCCTGTGGCAGACTCCCAACATGGAGCGTTTCAGCTCAAATTGTTTAAGTTATAAGCAACTAAAACCAGGGTCTTATATTGCAAAAGTGTTGAGCAACCGTAACTAGAGGCATCACTACTTGTACCCCCTATAAACATAAAGCAAAACAATGAGAAGTATGGACTTCATGCCTCGCTACCTTCATAGAGATATCCTGTATTCAGCAAGTGGCAATGAGGATTTTCACTATTCACACACACACACACACACACACCCTTGGCTTTGAATACAGGTCACAAAAGCAGGCTACAAGTGTGTTCTGGAACTTTTATATCCCCAGTGAAAAAGAAGTCACACATGAAGCAGCAGTTGGAGGACTTTTTTATATTGAATGAGGAGGTGGCAGTAATCAGAACAGCAGTAAACTTCTGCTATATGGATTATAGTTTTAAAAAAAAAGATAGACCTTATTGTGACATTCTGCAGGACACCCAGAACTGTGATCCACTGTGTAATCCCTCTGTCTCAGCAACTGAGAGCTTTGTTGCTCCTAAGATGTGTGTCAGCCCGCTGTCTGCCTTGACAACAGACTCTTCAAGACTCTGCCAGTCTAAACCTTGGGTTGCAGATAACAATCCGTGAACCCCAGTTCCGAAGTTCACCAGCCACATCTCCCTGCAGTGTCCAGTCCCTCTCACTGGATGCTCACAGAAATTATTAGGTTCACTGCCTTCAAAGAGCATACACCAGCCTCTTAGGTTAGCTGAAGACTCACAGTTCGCTTTAATACACAGCACTAAGATGGTTTCATAATAACACAAGAATAAGTTTATTAACAAAGAACAGCAATTTAAGTGACCCTAAGCAAAAGAAAAAGAGACAGGTTTGGTTACAAAAAAAACCCAACAAAATAAAACACGTTCCGAGTTTCTAAAATTTGACCTTAGCAAATTACAATATTTGCCTAAGCAGTTTTCTTACATCAAGTTACCAGCATCTCTAGCCCTCGGGGCCAAGGGAGCTAATGTTCACAGAATCAAGGCGTTTTGTTCCCTTTGTTCACTAAGTGTTGGACAACTAAAATCACCTTTGCTCCCTTTATATTACCCAGAGTCCATTGTCTCTGCCTCAAGAGCCAGGAGGGATTCCTGTGGTCCAGACTCTGTCCCCCAGTGTGCCCACTAAGCTGCTGCTTGTTAGTTTGATGGTTTTGTTTACCGTATATGTAAATGTACTTTCATTGTTCTCTGCCAGTAATCAAACCAGTCAGACAGGTAAACATTCATTCCATTGTCTAGGGCAGCCTGGGTTTATGTTGTGCCTCCCAAACACATTTTAAGAAATATTTACAGCTTACATATATAACATGTCACCTTTTAGATAGGTATGTCAACAGTGTGTTGGGGGTGGGAGGTAACAAATGTCTGGCCTGATCTGAGTTACAGTATGGTGGGCCCTCTGCCAGTTGGCAGTGAGAGGCTCCCAGGTTCACACTTATATGACAACTCTTGATATTGTCCCTTTCTGAGACCAGTTTGGTCTGCAGGTGTAAACTGTGGGATAATGTCTGAAATTCCCATCTAGAGAATTTTAGACAATACTTAGGCATCATAATGTATAAAAGAAATTAAGCAGTAGTACCCAATATCCCCATTTTATGTTTTTAAAATGTATTACCTCAGACAGTGCAAGCACAGGGATTCAGCTGACCAGAGGGTATTAAAAGCTTCAGTCACTGTTGGTTATAAGATCTACATTAGATTCCTTGAAAAAGTTTGTGGTGAATCCATCGTGGCCTGCTTCTTTGCTTGACAGAATGTGCCTAATAGCCCTTGCTGACTTTCTCTAGAGTAATGGAGCTTTCTTCTGCTTGACATATTAATGCCATCACTCAGTCAGGTTTTAATCATGCTTAAAATATTTTCAAGATACAGCATTCCATTCAGTCAAGCCAAGCCACAAAACATATACATGCATTCATCACTAGCAGGCTTGATTTTCTGCATGCCAACCTTCCTGCAAATGCCCTGCATTCTCTAAGTGGAACTAAGATACATTAGACGGACTTGACTGGGACAAAATTTTGAATCATATCTTTCTTCTTTGATGCTTTGTTACTACCAATTTTCAACATATCATATTCATTTCAACATTTCATATTGGGACCTTTCCTTATAAAGGCATATTTTTTTCCTGCCCCGACTTACTTATCTGCTTCTTCCTTATACACCTGCCAGATCTCTTACACCTTACAGTTATAAGATACTCTCTGTTCACCCAAGTCTTTTTGCATGCTGCTGACTGAGAACTTCACACTGTGCTTGTTCTGTTAGAAATTCTCTACTTTCATACTAAAGGAAAGTCCCTCACTTGCTTACAGCAAAATGTGACCCCAAGTACACTCATGTGGCCCTATTTATTGCAGTGAAAATCAGTGCATTCAGCAATAGAATTTGGCCCTAAAGTTATTAAAATTTATTTTAATATTGCCTTTAGGTGATTGTATGTATTATATAATTCTTCTTCAAGCTTTTATTGCTTGAAGTGCCCAGTCCTGGAAGCTCTTTGCATAGTTTGTGTGACACAAACTTGTAGGACTGGCCTCTTACATTACAATTCAATACATTTTCAAAGGGCATGCAACACACTGCTAAACCCTCCCTTTGAATTTTTTACACCCAAGTTACTATGCAAGGTTGTTTTCTCAGCAAACACTAACCCGGTATTTGCTTGTGCAAACTCATTTACATGGAAATAACTTATTTGATACCTACATACCTGATTTGCATGGGTAAGTGTGCACTCATAAGTCTAAGTATTTGGGCACACAAATGTATGAGAACAGAGAAACCAGGTGCAATTTTAGAGGCCATTTTGAACATCTGGTATTATAAAAGAGATTATATATTATTGTTTTATGCACATATTTTAATTTCTAGTAAACTGCTACATCTCTACAATTATAATCTTTCTGTATTTTCTATAAAAAATAAAGTGCCTATGGGAGGCAAGTTTTAAAACCTCTATAGAAATATGCATTTTAAAAGCAATATTTTTATACATAAGGGCTGGAATCAGTACAGGAGCATGGAACAGGGAAAATCATACATTGACTGAGCTATCACATTAACTGAAATATTTTCTAGAGAAATGGAATGTGCATTTATGGAAAATATATCATTTAGATTCATTTAAGGCTAAGAGGCACCATCGTGATCATCTAGTCTGATTCCCTGCACATTGCAGGCCACAGAACCTCACCCACCCACCCATAACCTCTGGCTATGTTACTGAAGTCCTCAAATCATGATTTAAAGACTTCAAGTTACAGAGAATCCACCATTCTCTCTAGTTTAAACCTGCAAGTGACCTGGGCCCCATGCTACAGAGGAAGATGAAAAAAACCCAGGACGTCTTCCAATTCCAATTTGGACCCAGGGAAAATTCCATCCCAGCCCCAAATCTGGCAATCAGTTGGACCCTGAGCATTTTGTCAAAACACAAGAGCCAGACACCTGGGAAAGAATTCTCTGTAGTAAATCAGAGCCCTCCCCATCTAGTGTCCCAACAGCAACCACTGGGGATAGTTCCTACTAGCTGTTGTAGATCAGCCACATGACATTATAGACAGTCTCATCATACCATCCCCTCTACAAAACTTATCAAACTAAATCTTGAAGCCAGTTAGGTTTTTTGCTCCCCTTGAAGGCTGTTTCAGAACTTCACTCCTCTGATGGTTAGAAACCTTCATCTAATTTCAAGCCTAAACTTGTTGATGGCCAATTTATAGCCATTTATTCTTGTGTCAACATTGGCACTTAACTTAAATAACTCCTCTCCCTTCCTGGTATTTATCCCTCTGACATACTTATAGAGAGCAATCCTATCTTCCCTCAGCCTTTGTCTAAACAAGCCAAGCTCTTTGAGTCTCCTCTCCTTAGGTAGGTTTTCCATTGCTCTGATCATCTTGGTAACCCTTCTCTGCACCTGTTCCAGTTTGAATTCATCTTTCTTAAACATGAGAGAACAGAATTGCACAGTTTTCCAGATGAGGTCTTACCAGTGCCTTAAATAATGGTACTAACCCTTCCCTATTTTTACTGGAAATACCTTGCCTGATCCATCCTATAATTTCATTATCCTTTTTCATACTCATTGTGTGATCAACAATACACCCAGGTCTTTCTCCTCTATTACTTGCAAAAGATAAGTCCCCAATTTAGAGCAAAAATTCTGTTGTTAGTCCCTAAAGTGCATGATCTTGCACTTTGCACTATTCAATTTCATCCCATTTCTATTACTCCAGTTTTCAAGATCTTCCAGATTTTCTTGTACGATATTCCAGTCCTCCTCTGAATTGGTACTATCTTTCAACTTTGTGTCATCCATACATTTTATTAGCACATTCCTACTGTTTGTGCCAAGGTCATTAATAAAAACGTTAAATAAGAATGGCCCCAAGACCAATCCCTGCGGAACTCTACTAGTAATCTCCTTCCAGCCTGACAGTTCACCTTTCAGTATGACCCATTTAATTGGTTGTAAAATAGAGGCTGGCCTCAAGCAATTGCCAGTCATTTTGCCATCAAACTATTGAATTATGTTGGTCTTTGGACTATGTCTGGAGACTTGAAAATACTATCTGCATCTTAGGGCCAATTTCTGCCCTCGGATCCCTATCATACCCCATTCTAAAAGTAGAACCTATTCCCTTAACTTAGTGTTGAAGCCTTTTAAAACGTAAAATTCACATTTTTAAAGACATTCCCTCTCTAGACTGGAAAAAGCTTAAAATCTGTCAAAATCAACATTCTTTCAATAAGAAAGCTGAGACGTCTGACTATACAGTGCTGATATATGCAAGTAAAAGTGAGTTCAATCATAATTTGCTGCAATAATGATATCAAAGTGTTTTAAAGGGGATAATTATTCTTCTACCTTTGCTGTCTATTGCAGTCAGACATTCAATTTTTCTGCTGCTCAGTAACTTGGTTAACTTCTTCAATGGTTATTAAAATTGAAGAGGTAATAAACTATTAATTCTGATCTGCTGAAGCAGAGTTTCTTTTTAACTATCCCTCAATTACTCTTTATTTATATCTCTAGTAGTAGGAGGTAAAAAGTTAATTTCCTTTTGTTTGAGTGGATACATAGGTTTCTGTTCTACTCTGCTTCATAGTTGTCATTGAACCAGGGAAGTTAAAGAGGTCCATTCAGGTGGTCCGAGGATAGTTCTCTCTAAGGTGTGTGCCTGGGCAGCTGTACACAAGAGAATGAAGGTCCACCCACCTAATTAGTGGAGCCATACAGGCATGGCTCCACTAATTAGGTACCTGGACCTGGCAAAGGGGCACATATAAGGGGAGGTGGTGGCCTTGGGGGGAATAGGGGACAGGTGGGAGGGGGAAGTGGGGTGAGAAGAGGGGGTGGGGAGAATTTGGGATATGTAGGGCTGCGGCGGCCAGAGAAAGAAATGACTTTCCCCAGCTCAAGCGCTGCGGCTCCGGGGAGAGACGGCCCTCCTTCCCAGCCCCAGCTCAGGGGCTGCTGCAGTGGGGGAGAGAGGGAGAGACCCCCCCTTCTTCCCAGTCCCGGGGCTGCCGTGGAGGGTTAGAAAGGTAAGACTTAGAAAGGTCGCATTAGAAAGGTAAGATTACTGATATTAAAGTATGAGTTGTGTGATTTTATTTGTAGAACAAAAAAATGTTAATTATTATTAAGTTTTTGTATATAGTGCTTTAATCCAAAGTGCTTTACAATAGTTAGCTAATGGTACAAACATTTGGAAAGATCATTAAGTAGTCCGCCGAGACCCTCAGCAATTTTCAAGTGGTCTGTGAAAATAAAAGTTTGAGAACCCCTGGAACAGACCTATAAGATCACTCAGCCCTGGTCTACATTACGAGTTTAGGTCGAATTTAACAACGTTAGATCGATTTAACCCTGCACTCATCCACACGACGAAACCATTTTTGTCGACATAACGGGCTCTTAAAATCAATTTCTGTACTCCTCCCCGATGAGGGGATTAGCGCTGAAATCGACATTGCCAGGTCAAATTTGGGGTAGTGTAGACGCAATTCAATGGTATTGGCCTCCGGGAGCTATGGACAGCACTTTCAACTCAGATAAACTAGCCAGGTACAGAGCAAAAGCCCTGGGAACTTTTGAATTTCATTTCCTGTTTGGCCAGAGTGGCGAGCTCATCAGCACAGGTCCCAGAATCGTGAAAGAGCTCCAGCATAGACCGAATGGGAGGTACTGGATCTGATCGCTGTTTGGGGAGACGAAACTGTGCTATCAGAACTCCATTCCAAAAAACGAAATGCTAAAATATTTGAAAAAATCTCCAAGGGCATGATGGACAGAGATGGGAGGGGAGGGATAGCTCAGTGGTTTGAGCATTGGCCTGCTAAACCCATTCTTGAGGGGGCCATTTAGGGATCTGGGGCAAAAATCTGTCTGGGGATTGGTCCTGCTTTGAGCAGGGGGTTGGACTAGATGACCTCCTGAGGTCCCTTCCAACCCTGATATTCTATGATTCTATACAACAGGAACCTGCAGCAGTGCCGCATGAAAATTAAGGGGCTCAGGCAAGCCTACCAAAAAACCAAAGAGGCAAATGGCCGCTCCAGGTCAGAGCCCCAGACATGCCACTTCTATGATGAACTGCATGCATTTTAGGTGGGGGGGCCCTACCACTACCCCACCCCTGTCCGTGAACACCTGCAAGGGGGGAGTTTCATGAAACAGGGATGAGGATTTGGGGGAAGAGTAAGATGAGGAGGTGGAGGAGGATGAGGATAGTGCACAGCACGCAAGTGGAGAAACCCCGACAGCCAGGAACTGTTTATCACCCTGGAGCCAATACTCACCCAACCCTCCCAAGGCAGGCTCACGGACCATAAAGCCGGAGAAGGCACCTCTGGTGAATGTACCTTTGTAAATATAATTCATGGTTTAAAAGCAAGTGTTTTTAATGATTAATTTGCCCTGAAGACTTGGGAAGCATTCGTGGCCAGTACAGCCCCTCCTTTTAAATGGCCAACCCAACGGGTGCTTGGTATGGGAAAAGAGGGCACTGCTGTTTGAAACCATTCCCACATGTTATGAAGGTTGAAGAAGCCAAAAGACTGTGGCTTACCATGGCTGCCTGCAAGCTGAATTCTGTTGCCCAGCCCTGCGTGTGTGATCTCTCACACCAAACCGGCAGGCCCTCAATATAAGAGGCAAAATGCAACCTTGTACCAAAAGCACATGTGCTATGTAATGTTAACAGCTTGGTTCACCGTGAAAGAGTCTACCCATTGTTCTCTAAAATGTGTCTTTTTAAATACTACTCTCTCTTTTTTTCCTCCCGCCGCTGCATGTTTCAACGCTCCCCCATCATCTCCATCCCAGAGGCTAGCGCAGATAAGAAGGTGAAAAAAACGCACTCACGATGAAATGTTCTCTGAGCTCATGCAGTCCTCCTGCACTGAAAGAGCTCAGCAGAATGTGTGGAGGCAAACAATGTCAGAGTCCAGGAAAGCAGAAAATGAACACGAGGACAGGAAGGACGAACGAGATGAGAGGTGGCGGCAGCACAATGAGAGGAGGCAGGATGCAATGCGGAGGCTACTGGGGGATCAAACGGACATGCTCCGTCGTCTGGTGGAGCTGCAGGAAAGGCAACAGGAGCTCAGATCGCCACTGCTGCCCCTGTGTAACTGTCCGCCCTCCTCCCCAAGTTCCATAGCCTCCTCACCCAGATGCCCAAGAATGTGGGGGGCTTACGGCACCAAACCACTCCACCCCAGAGGACTGCCCAAGCAATAGAAGGCTGGCATTCAATAAGTTTTGAAGTGCAGTGTGGCCTTGTCCTTCCCTCCTCCCCTCATCCACCACCCCACCTGGTGCTTCCCTCCTTCCCCACCCCTCCCAGGTGACCTTGGCAGTTATCCCCCATCTGTGTGATGAATTAATAAAGAATGCATGAATGTGAAGCAACAATGACTTTATTGCCTCTGCAAGTGGTGATTGAAAGGGGGCGGGGGGCGGTTGGCTTACAGGGAAGTAGAGTGAACCAAGGGGGTGGGTTTTCATCAAGGAGAAACAAACAGAACTGTAGCCTGGCCAGTCATGAAACTGGTTTTCAAAGCTTATCTGATGCGCACCGCGCCCTGCTGTGATCTTCTAATCAGCCTGATGTCTGGCTGTGCGTAATCAGTGGCAGCCGATTTGCCTCAACCTCCCACCCCGCCATAAACATTTTCCCCTTACTCACAGATATTGTGGAGCACACAGCAAGCGGCAATAACAACTGGAATAGTGGTTTTGCTGAGGTCTCACCAAATCAGTAAACTGAGCCAGCACACTTTTAAATGTCAAAATGCACATTCTACCACCATTCTGCACTTGCTCAGCCTATAGTTGAACAGCTCCTTACTACTGTCCAGGGTGCCTGTGTATGCCTTCATGAGCCATGGCGTTAAGGGTTAGGCTGGGTCCCCAAGGATAACTATAGGCATTTCAACATCCTCAACAGTTATTTTCTGGTTTCGGAAGTAAGTCCCTTCCTGCAGCTGTTCAAACAGACCAGAGTTCCTGAAGATGCAAGTGTCACGTTCATTTCCTGGCCATCCCAGGTTGATGTCAATGAAACGTCCCTTGTGATCCACGAGTTCTTGCAGCGCCATTGAAAAGTACCCCTTGTGGTTTATGTACTGGCTGCCAAGGTGATCCGGTCCCAAGATAGGGATATGTGTTCTGTCTATTTCCCCCCCCCCCCCCCACAGTTAGGGAATCCCATTGCAGCAAAGCCATCCACTATGAGCTGCATATTTCCCAGGGTCACTACCCTTGATAGCAGCAGCTCAGTGATTGCGTTGGCTACTTGGATCACAGCAGCCCCCACAGTAGATTTACCGCATGAAAAAGTTTCACAGTCACTGGGAATCATCCCAGAGCTGCAACACTATGCGGTCCCACCAGTCTGTGCTTGTTTCCCGGGCCCAGAATCGGCATTTCATGGCATGAACCTGCCCCATTACCACCATGATGTCCAAATTGCCAGGGCCTTCTTTGAGAGAAGTCTTTGTCCATGTCCTCATCACTATCATGATCACGCTGTCGTCGCCTCCTCGCCTGCTTTTGCAGGTTCTGGTTCTGCACATACTGCAGGATAATGCGTGAGGTGTTTACAGTGCTCACAACAGCAGCGATGAGCTGAGCGGGCTCCATGCTTGCCGTGGTATGGCATCTGCAGGAGAGCAGAGTTGCAGCAGAAGTGGTGGATGATGATGGATGCCATGAGAATAGACATTTATACCAAATGATGAGAGGACCTGCGAGGTGGATTCATGGCACCAGGAGAACAGGAGAGCAGAGTTGCAGCGGAAGCTGTGGAGGAAGACGGTTAGCACTGCACACATTTCCCGAGGAAGAACACACGTTCCCGGGAGCCCATAACAGACAACATGGAGAAATTCGCTATTGAGACACACAGGGTGGAAATGCAAAAAGCCTTCCCCCTTATTGCACCCTGACAACCCCGAGTGCAGGGACTTCTTCCTCCTAGTTCCTCTCGGAGAGTAAGCTACCCCCAAAGGGGACAGAAAGAACAGGAAGGAAGCGGGGCCATGGCAACTTTTCTTCTTATCCCTAACCTCCTCCAATTCCTGGCCAGCACAGCTAGATGGAAACAGAAAAAGAAATATGCTATACCACGCTAAGGTAGATGGAACCCTACCAGAACTCCACTAGGGCAGTGTAGCTTTGCTTTCCCTACAATGCCAGGATGTGCTTATCAGTTCTAGATAATAGACATCAATTTTCTCTCCATGAGGAAGTTCTTCCTGATATTCAGCTTAAATTTTCCTTTTAAAAAATAATCCATCCAGTTACTCAGACTAATACCCCACATGCCAGAAGCAATAATCCCTCTTTATATACTCTTTTAGTATATGAGGGCTATTATAATGTCCTCACTTAGTAGTTCTTATAGTTCTTGCACCACCTTTATGTCTTCTTGCACCTTATATCCTTCATGAGAAAGATGACCAGACATAACTTGTCAAATAAGTTCTTGATACTATGAAACATCTTCAAATAGAGGTAGTAATATTAGCAAATGTAGTTACATTGCTTGCCATTAAAAGCTATCAATGGTTACCATAGTGTTAGCAGCATGGAATCACATAGTGTTCTACGTCCTCCTAAAGTCTGAGAAGAATTCTGTGAATAGCATTGTAAGTCCATTTTGCATGCAAATAGTCACAATTACACTAGCACTGGTAAGTACCATTGCACTATAAAAGTCATTCTTCTCAGCCGCCCAAGGATACTACTATATTAGGAGCTGAAGTGTACAGATGGGCTGGAAACATAACCCTGAATTTAACACCAGGAGATTCGAAAGGTGTTTGAAATCCATACTAGTATCTTGTTCCAAATTTCACAAATGTCACCTTCTTTTTATAGACCCAGAACCATCGATCCAAACAACTTCAAACTTTGTGGCATTGGCAATTTGCTGCTTGCATTCATCTCTACTTTTAAAGCAAAGGATTTGTCACTACTCTGGCATATGTTTTAGCAATTCTGTATTAGTCTTACTGCTCTGGTGACTTTATGATTGGTCTTTATAATATTTGAGTCGATTAAAGTAAATCCTAAAAAACTTATGTCACCAATACTGCCATGTTAATTTTAATGTACCAAATCCAGAGATCTTTACTCAGTTTTTAATCAGTCCTATTCAAACACAACTTCTATTTAAAGCTATTGAAGTTTGGCTTAGTAAAGGACTGACAAATGTTGAGTAAGAACATCATATCTGGTTCAATATTAATAAAATATTGGTTTAAAATGTAACATCAAGTAATATTTCTATAACCTCTCCCACCAGGAATATCTTTGAAAGGGGATATGATAACATCTGGGTTTGGGTGTTTGAGGAATCCACTGGCTAGTTACTCAGGTACAGCAATAGAGATTTTAAATGGCAACAGGTAGCATACAAAGGGGAAGTGTGTTAAAGAAAGAAGAGCTGGTTATATGTGTGACTGATTATAGCAAGAGAACAGATTACTGCTTTTGAAAATATTGCATACATACAGCATGTCATCTTCAACAGTCCTGAATGGCCTCCATCTGCCAACCTGAAATTTTTTCAGAGGCGAAGATCTTTGACTGCCTAGAGCTTGTACTCTCCCAGTAGACAGTAGGACTCTGACAGGTGGAACAACATTCTACCTTGAATAAATTGTTACCTGGGGTTTCAGAACCCATAGCAATGGTAATTTAAATGTTTCTCTCCAGGCGGTCTCAGGAATAAATCAATAGGAGGCACAGCTCATCCATCTGATAAATGAACAATACAAGCAAGTGTGCTCTTATCTAAAACTATTATTTATTAGACTTCAAGCACACATACAAATACACAACAGATTTAGGACATCCCAGCTAGGTACCCACAATCTAAGATGATTTTGAGTGATCACCAGCCGGGCTTCCAGGGGCCTCTTTCCATCCATCTGATGGAGAGTTTAGATGTCAGCTCCTTTCTTGAAGAAAAGTTCCCTCAGACTTCTCCAAAACAAATTATTTCACCTAATCTTTTATAGCTAACTCTAACAAAGCACATAATCTATAGTGACTACTAATGGGTTGGCATAGTAACCTCTACTGGGTCACCAATTTCCCTAATTTCAACATACTACTCATTATCTCAAAATATTTCTAGTATTTCCAATCATAACAACAATATGTCAGGGGCACCTAACACCAAGGTCGCTATTTACTCATTCTCTTCCATAACTTTCTGTCCCATCCTCCCATTCTGATTAGCAAACTGCAAGTATGAAGCTGTCTGACCTTGCCTCACAAAAGCCTACGATTATTCCTTGCTATGTTGTATTTGGTTTTGAGCTGGCAGTGGCTGAATATACAAAATGGCTGACTGTAGTACATGCACAAATGTCAAATTCTGGGGTAACAAAATGGGGATGCATAATTCTGCCTTGGGATGTGAAAAGTTTTGTTTTCTTCAAGTGACCAAAGCTGTGAATTTATATAAGACATGGCCAAACAAAGATATTAACACTGAAGGGGTGTGTCAAGGCTGTATCCCCACTTTGAACTTTAGGGTACAAATGTAGGGGCCTGCATGAAAACTTTTAAGCTTATCTACCAGCTTAGCTCTGGTTCTGCTGCCACCATTTTCAATGGATTCCCTCCCTGGGAAGCCTTGAAAAACCTTCACCAATTCCCTGGTGAATACAGATCCAAACCCCTTGGATCTTAAAACAAGGAGAAATTAACCATCCCCCCTCCTTCCTCCCACCAACTCCTGGTGAATCAAGATCCAAACCCCTTGGATCTTAAAACAAGGAAAATCAATCAGGTTCTTAAAAAGAAGGCATTTAATTAAAGAAAAAGGTAAAAATCATTTCTGTAAAATCAGTATGGAAATTAACCTTACAGGGTAATCAAACTTAAAGAGCTCAGAGGACTCCCCTCTAGTCTCAGGTTCAAAGTACAGCAAACAAAGATAAACACTCTAGTAAAAGGTACATTTACAAGTTGAGAAAACAAAGGAAAACTAACACGCCTTGCCTGGCTATTTACTTACAAGTTTGAAATAGGAGAGACTTGTTTAGAAAGATGTGGAGAACCTGGATTGATGTCTGGTCCCTCTCAGTCCCGAGAAGGAACACACTCCCCAACAAAGAACACAAACAAAAGCCTTCCCCCCCCAAGATTTGAAAGTATCTTGTCCCCTTATTGGTCCTTTAGGTCAGATGCCAGCCAGGTTACCTGAGCTTCTTAACCCTTTACAGGGAAAAGGATTTTGGAGTCTCTGGCCAGGAGGGATTTTATAGTACTGTACACAGGACAACTGTTACCCTTATCTTTATAGTTATGACAGGGTGCTTTAAACATGATTAACCCAAATTATGTATTTATGTCAGATTAATCAGTGAGAAGCTACCAGAATTGGAAAACTGTTCTACATAAAAAATACATTTTGGGCTTGATCCAAAACTCATTGAAGTCAATGGGAATATTTCCACTGACTTCAATGGGCTCTGGATCAGGCCCTCGGAGACATGCAACCAATGTCTAGAATTTCTCTCTATTTACTTCTTTTCTATTTATGTGAATGATTAAGTCCTCTGAAGCCCTTTGAAATCCTGTGACTCTCCTGAAAAACCTTTGTCCATCTATTGCCCATCTGCTATTGCCATGAAGAAAAATGCACAATTACATTTTAAAATGCAACATGTGTCAACTTGCCCATATTTCTTCACTATAAAAATAAGATATTTTGATAACCACAAGTTAGTTTACATTCACTGTAGATAATTTATGTGGATCTCCTGCCATCATACTGGAAATGCTATCAGAACCATACATATTAAATATTTTGTGTTTAAATTGTCAGAACTTAGTGCTTATGAAAATGAAAGACTAATGGTACTGCTTTGAGCAATGAATAAAGTTGGCAGGTGTCATACAAGTCTCCCCATGTAGGGCAGTGCTACTGAATTTTAATCTTGGCACAACTTCTATTCCATATAATCCTACAATTTCATAAAGCAGAGACTCCAAATCATATTGGATTGAGACAAACTGCACAGTGGTTTTAAAATATGTGCAAACAGGATAATACCATATTCAATTTCATTTGAGACCTCAAGTGAGGATTTATATCTAAATTCATACAAGTGAAAGGATAATGCAACCACTGCAACACCTCCTGACCCATTCCCCCACATTTCATAATTTTAATAAGAATTTGAGCATAATTTAAAATCAAGAAAATGGTACTGCCTAATGGAAATAACCTTATGCTTAACAGATGGAGCAGAGTTCTAATACATGGACACTGACCAATCTAATTGTCTGGTGGTATCTCAGAAATTAACATAATAAACAGACTTTTGGCCACTAGGAAAGTTAAAATTGAAGATGGGCCCAAATTAAAACCATTCATAAATGTTGGAAGAGTTCAGATCCAGAGCTGAGGCTTAATCCCACTCCAGCTTTAATTTTGTATGGTCCTGTTTAAAACACAGAGACTACTCTATAGGCACGAGACACTCCAAGATACACAATCCCCCAGAAAACACTAAAAATGCTGGGATGTAAAAATATCCGCTCATGAGTTATTATATATGCTGAATAGCATAATTAGAGACAAACGGTATAAATTCTACTACAAATTGTTGTTATACACGAGCCATGTGCAAAAGAAAAAGAGACAGATAAGTAAAACTCATCTGGTATTTAATTAACATTCAGCTAAAATGCATCAATAGTTGATCACTCCTAGATGACTTCTTTCAGCTAAAGTAAATATTCTGAAAGTTGAACACTAGTTGAGTATCTTCAGAGGGGGAAGAATGTTGGCTGTGAACTGTCATAAGGAGATGAGCATAAGTTGAGCATTTTTGCAGATTGTTGAGTGTTAGTTAAGTGCTTTCATGCATTGATTCTTTTGCCCAAATAAATCTTTTAGTCTTTAAGGTGCCACCGGACTCCTCACTGTTTTTGTGGATACAGACTAACATGGCTACCCCCTGATACTTGTCTTCAAGAAAGTTACCCTGGAATAAGACTCAGGCCCCAGGATACTGTGGGCCTGCATCTCTACTGCATTGGATCTTGTGTAGTCACTTGTATTTGTGCAAAATTTGAAAAATTAATGTAAAACACAATACAGTATTTTACACCTTTGATGCAAGGGACTGCACAAAAAACAGTCTTAATATTTAAAGACAACAAATAATGCCCTACGTTTGTTTAGGAGACTTGGAACATACTATTGAAAGTTTCAGAATTAAATATATTTAGCTAAGGTTTCAAAGCTAACCAACTACCCATATGCAGAATCTTGCATTTGTCCATGCCAATGATCACGTGTATGTACACCTAACCATTTTATGTTCACAAGTGTGCAATGTGCACCAAAGCATTCAGCCTGTTTGGAAGATTTGACTCATATATCTTCTCATTTTAAAAGCAAGACCATTGGAATAACAAGACCAGAAATTGAAGCCCTCCATATGGTGTGGTAATGAAACATTCCCCAAACAGATCTACAGATGTCTCCACCTTGCTCCTGAGGGACCACCTCTAGATTCAGTAATACCATCCTATTCGGTTCTTGACTTCTGTGTGGAGACTATGAAAAATGCCATTAGTACCTTATTATTGTAATAGGAACTGTACTGGATCACTGGCCCACCAATTTATTTCACATAGTTCATTAGAGATTAATAACTTTCAGTTTCAGGCAAGATCTGTACTGGTGACCTACTGTTAAATACTCCATGTGGTGTTACCAATTTCCTGAACCACCCAGCCCCGCTATTTCACTAATAGTCACTGTATACATGAGAAATGTAGAGCTATTCCTCAGAATCTGAAATTCTCGCTCCACATATTTTCATACCGGGGGTGAGTGTGTGAAGGGGGTTGGTAGGGATCATATGAGATTCCATGAATTTTCCAACACATTGCCAATATGGGGAGTAACGGAGCCAACTCAGGATCTGAAGTCAGTCCCTGGGTGGCACAAACTGCTGACTCAACTTAGTTAAAAATTATTTCTCAAACAAAGCTATAAAATTTTCCATTCTACTAGCTATTTACTTGTTATGCTGTAGAATTCTTAATGCAAAAGGAAAGTGATTATGAAGCCTAGCAATAAAATATTTGAATACTGAATGTACAACTTTATTTTTAGCAAAAGTTAATGGCCCAAATTCAATACTGACCTAACTCCACTTAAGTTGAAGACATGCCTGGTTTTAATTTTATTTAATGGCTTTTGTACTGTGCTAGTGACTTTGTGTCATACCAATGAATTAATTTAATGTATTGTATTTTAAACAGAAAACATCTGCCCCTACCATCACCATTCCTTATTCTCTCTGCTGTTCATGTTAAAGCCATTCACATCACATTGTTTTTTTAAGTGGTTTTCATGTGTGCATATAGCACAGGTAGCGTAAGTGCCTGGTGATTTAGAAAAGTGCCCTTGTTTGTTGAACTATGAATTTGTGATAGACAGTCAACTCTGGTCAGAGTGCATCTTGGAAAAAGAATCTTCAAGGATCACACTTTTGTGTTAATGAAGTCTGAAAATCCAGAGAAATGGACCATAACTTTATAATGAACAGGGCTAGTTTATAAAGAATTAATGATCACATGCTGAACTTGTCCCATTTCAAACAGTGATACATTATGAGAGCAATTTGCATTCAATTAATTTGCTAATTAAGAAATGGCAGTTGCTAAGGAGTGAAACTCCTGCTTAATTACCTAATAAACAAGCACAAAACATTTCAAGTGAATTAAACTTAGGAAAGAATCCTGTTTTTTGTGACAAGAATTGCTTAAAGCGTAAAGACTTTATTTCGTGTTCAGCAGGAAAAACAGACAACTGTGTGGTTCACTCTTGTTTTCCTTGTTTATAGTTACTCAGATTTTCAAATGGGCATAGGCAAATGGGTGTGGTCACTTTTCTATATGGCCTGCATAGGAATGCAAGTCCCCCAGAGTCCATAGACAAACTGGAATTTGTGTGCACACAGAGAGATTTGCAGATCCAGCCATGATTTGCATACATACATCAAGGAATTTACATACCTAAGGTGCATACATATAAAAGATGCATATGCAGTTCTTTGTGACTATGTATGACAGTATGTTAATTGGTTCAATTTCTCCTCTGTGTTTTTTATGCCAGACTATATTCAGTGAAGATATCTCTGCTCCAAATCTTAACATGCGTATATATGCACACCATCCATTTTATAGTCAAAAGGGAGGAGTGTAATAGTACGGAGAGTGGATTTACAGATAACAAGTGCTATTACTATGGGAGAAATCCTGACCTCATTTAAGTCAATAGCAAAAATCACAGTTATTTAAATGGAGGCATGATTTCACTCTATGAGTTTTGTTTGGTTTTGTTGTTGTTGTAAAACAGACAAAGACATACTTATTAGAAAGATCCTTCCTGGTGAACCAGTGATTTGTCAAATCTGTTCCTGTTTTCATAGGTGACTTTAACATTAACAAAGAGAATCCAGTTTCTCCAACTAAATAAAACTGAAATTTGTGTTTTCAAAAGTAATAATAAAGTAATGCCTGCTTATGAAGTCCAAACAGTTCAAGTCATAGGTGGCCAACACTCAAAGATGCTTCATTCTTGGTTATCAGATGAGTGTTGTGGACAAAGTTACAGGAGCATGCTGAAATATTAATTTCAAATGGAACCCTTCAACAGAATCCACTTTGTTGTGTATTACTCTTTCCAAAATGGCATTGTTAGATAACTGGAAGCATTTAGAGATTAGTTATGGGATACAAGACATTTGAATCTGCTTTAAGATAATAGTCACCAAAAAACTTACTATTGTATGGCCTACTCTGTGTTGTTGGTTTCAATCCAGATACTTGCAGACAAGTGTCCACATGACAAAAATCTGTCATTGTAGCTTTTGTTTATTATTTGTAATGTCACCAACATGGTATGAATCAAATAAGCATGTAAACTGAGCTACCCTCTCACTGCCCAGAACATATTTAACTTACATTGGCAGAGCATTACTAATGGGAATGCTGTACTTTGGGAATAGAAGACATGACTGTCCAGGGCTGTCAGTCTAATGCTATTCACAGGCACTAAGTTTGCTTTGAAGCATTAAATGAATAACTTAGCTTCACATCATTGTGCATTACTTGCTAGCATGGAGCTTTATGTAATTTTTACAACCTTTTTTGTCTTAAACTTAAAAATAAATATTCTCTCATTAATCCTTGATCGTAAGCTGTTTTAGGCAGCGATCATCTCCGTATATGTACGTAAGTGTCCAAGAGCAGTGTTTCTCAAATTGGAGTTCGCTGATCAACTGCTCCCCCTCCCCCGACCTCAACTCATCCCCCTTCCTCTATCTCCCGGAGGCTACTGAAGCCAAATCAGGAGATTTTAGGTGCTAAAAGTCTGGTGGCGCAACAGGACTAAGGCAGGCTCCCTGCATGCCCTGGCTCCGTGCAGCTCCCAGAAGCAGCCGGGGGTCTCCGCACGCTGCCCCCACCCCAAGAGCTGACTCCACAGTCCCCATTGGCCCAGAACTGCAGCCAATGGGAACTGTGGGGATGGTGCCTGCAGGCAGGGGCAGTGCATGGAGACCCTCTGGCCCCCTGCCTAGGAGCTGCTGCCTAGGAGCTGCTGCCAGAGAGATGTGCCGGTCACTTTCAGGAACCACCCAAGGTAAGTAGCACCCGGCCATAGCCCACACCCTTCACCCCCTCTTGCACCCCAACCCCCACCCCAGCCCAGAGCCCGCACCCTTCACCCCCTATTGCACCTCAACCCCCCACCCCATCCCAGAGCCCGCACCCTTCACCCAAACTCCCTCCCAGAGCCTGCACCCCAACCCCCTGCCCCAGCCCAGAGCCTGCACCCCAATCTCCTGCCCCAGCCCAGAGCCTGCACCCCAATCTCCTGCCCCAGCCCAGTGAAAGTGAGTGAGGGTGGGGGAAAGTGAGTGATGGAGGAAGGGGGGATGGAGTGAGTGGGGCGCGGAAAGAGGTGAGCTAGGGGTGGGGTCTTGGGGAAGGGGTGAGGTGAGGCCTGGGACTGAGTGGGGGGATTTAAATCAAAATGGGAGTCCTCAGGTTGCTAAAGTTTGAGAACAGCTATCCTAGAGCAATGGGGTCCTGGCTTCTAGTTGCCATCACGGCTCTAATAATAGAAATGTACAAGACAAAGGAACATTGTCATTGGGAATGAGCTGCCATGAAAACTCAGATGGCATTAGGAAGCCAAATTAAATAAGTAGAGGGAGGTATGAAGGGAATGCATGGAGTCTATTTTCTGTGCTTTCCAGCTCCTTAAGAAGCTATTGTTAGTGCTCTTCCTCAGTGAAGCTGGTAAGTATTTTAATAATGTCTCTGGCTCGGCAACATAGCACCATTTCAGAGAACTTTAAAGTTACCCTGCTTGGATTTAATTTCACACTATTGAATAGAGTATCTTCTCTTTTTCCCTGCTCTGCCTTGGGATGGCAGAAAAGAGAGAAAGTGACCTAAAATAACAATAAGTTTGAGTGTAGATTCTTGTTATACATTATTTCTAGATTGAATTGTTCTTCCCTCATTTTCCAGTCAATTCATTGCTTTAGAGAAGTGTTGAAATGACAAGCTTGAGACTAAAGTATTCTTTGTTCACAGAAGAGGTATGACCAATGGCACAGCAAGCTTCTCTACACTGCCAAAGGGTCTCAACACCAACCTGTAGGGACTGTATCTAGGGGTGAGATGGTTACTCTAGTTCAATCTCCATATCTATTCAGTCACTGGCTTTTTTTCTTAAAAATGTGCCAATTCGGATAGTGTTTTTTGTGATATGGAAACTTGTCCACTTGGTTTAAGCCAACTCTTTTCAGTAAGGCCACAAGATAGCCACTAGACATTTTCACTCACAATTGACCTGATATGGTTTTGAACTGAACACTATACGTACTATACGTAAAATCCATTTTGAACCCAATTTTCGAACTTGGATATCTAAATCCATAGGTACTTCAATACCTACTTTAAGCATTTAAGACCTGTTTAGGTTCCTAGCCAAGTAAAGATTCCACTAGATTCCATTACAGTCTTTCAGTTCTCTTGTATTGGTTTCTGCTGATTTCAGATAGTCTGTGTTGGTGTAATTTGGGGACCAGTAATGCTATTAATCCCTAGACAAACAGATCCATTGCTCTGTTCCAAAACTTAATTGACCGAGTAGAACCAACTAAGAACCAATGGAAAGTTTGAACAGGAATTTTCACTGAGGTACATATCATAGATATTTACATGCTTAATGGATTTGCCCAACTTTAGGATCTGTAGTTTGAAAATTTGACCTTGAATCATGTTCCCAATCCCCTGAAAACACCCCTATTTATAACTACCTTTCTTCTGTCTTATCACTCACAAGCAGAGCAGGGCGAATAATTGATTTTTTTGGTTTGGCCAGCAAACCAAAAATACAGAACAAACATTCAGTTCCAAAACTGTTCTGAATTTGTCAGTAAAGTCTGGTCAGCCTCCAAAAGGTAAGTGTGTGTGTGTGCGTGTGTATCCATGTCATAAGGCCTTTAGCCCAGTGGTTAGGACACTCCCTTGAGATTTGGGAGATTCAGGTCTGAACCCCCACTCGTGACAATGAACTTGAGCTCAGATCTCTACCATTCCCTAACCACTAAACCAGGAATGGGCAAACTTTTTGGACTGAGGGCCACATCTAGGTATGGAAATTGTATGGTGTGCCATGAATGCTCACAAAATTGGGAGTTAGGGTGCAGGAGGGGGTGAGGGCTCCAGCTGGAGGTGCGGGCTCTGGGGTGGGGCCAGGGATGAGGGGTTTGGGGTGTGTGGATTGGGGGTGGAGCAGAGGGTTTCAGAGTATCATGGGGGCTCTGAGCTGAGACAAGAGGCTGAGGTGTGGGAAGGGGTAAGGGTTCTGGGCTGGGGGTGTGGGGCCAGAAATGGGGGGTTCAGAGTGAGGGAGGGGGCTCCAGGTGGGGGCAGGTGGTTTGGGTGTGGGGGACAGGGCTCCAGACTGGGGCTGAGGAGCTTGGAGTGTGCAGGGGGCTCAGGTCTGGGGCAGGGGGTTGGAATGTGTGTGGGGGTGAGGGCTCCGGCTGGGGGGTGTGGGCTCTAGGGTGGGGCTGGGGATGAGGAGTTTGGGGTGCAGAAGGGTGCTCCAGGCTGAGTCCGAGAGGTTTGGAGGGTGGGAATGAGATCAGGGCTGGGGCAGTTGGTTGGGGCACGGGAGGAGGTCAGGGCTACAGGCTCCAGGCAGCGCTTACCTGAAGCAGCTCCCGGAAGCAGTGGCATGTCTCCCCTCTAGATCCTATGTGGAGGTGCAGCCAGGCAGCTCTGCATGTTGCCCTGTCTGCAGGCACTGCCCCCTCAGCTCCCAGAAGCAGCGGCATGTCCTCCCTCAGGCTCCTATGTGGCGGCGTGGCACCAGCCAGGCAGCTCTGCGTGCTGTCCAAACCACAGGTGCCACCCCGGCAGGTCTCACTGGCCACGGTTCCCGGCCAATGGGAGCTGTGGGGGTGGCACTTGGGGCGGGGTCAGCATGTGGAGCCCCTGGCTGCTCCTATTGTAGGAGCCGGGTGGAGGGGACATGCAACTGCTTCTGAGAGTCACACAGAACCATGACACATGTGGAGCAGGGCAAGCCCCCAACCTTGCTTCCCGGTGAGCACTTGAGGGCCAGATTAAAAGGGCTCATGGGCCGGACGTGGCCCACGGGCTGTAGTTTGCCCACCCCTGCACTGGACTATAGACTATTCTGGGGACTATAGACTATTTGCTTTCAGTCTGCCCTGTTGAAGCTCTTCCACTTTGCACAAATACTTAAATATTCCTTGAAGCAGGGTCTTGAACTCAGGTCTTCTACCTGCCAGATGAGTGCCCTCACTATTCTCCTGGGAGATAGGAGATGTCAATTCAAATCCCACATCTGAATCAGGAATGGAGAACATATGAATCCACATTTCCTACCTCCCAGTGCCTTAATCACTTGGTTAAAATGTTATCCTCTTTCTCTCTTTGGCTCAATATATATTTCAGTGTTTATACAAAATAGAATATCTTCAACAGGAGTGTTTGAAAGCACATACACTTTTCTAAATGTGGCCCTGAAAAACGTTTCTCTAGCAGAAATGAATTGGGTCAAATTTGCAAATAGATTTGGATCAATCGAAACTGCATTTTCTGATGAATAAAACTATTCTCCTGAAGCATTCTCCTAGCTCGACTTGCGAGTCATAAAATAAATGCCTAAAACTTCTCTCCCTGGAGTATCTCTCTGCTTCAGTGAACATAACTTCCTTAATTAAGCTATATAAAATATGTACAACCAGTCTTATTAACACAAGCCACCATAAAATGCATACTTAGAGAAAAATGATTATATGGACAATTAATGTTTAGTTTTCTGTTCAATGTTAATGCTTGCACAGACAATTAAAAAGAAGTGTGAGTTAAGTTCTCCCAGAAGACTATAAACGTAATGCACTTTTTGTAAAATAAAATATAACATTGTTTTGAGGGCACCAAAAGTAGTAGTTGTCTTCCATTCATTAGTTTTACACTTCTATCGATTATTTCTTCTAAAAACACTGCATCAAGCATTTCCTTCTCAACTGCAAGGGCAGCAAGAATTTAATTTATTCTGTACTATTGTGCCTATTAGCTACATAGGCAAATGCTAACACTGTCCTAGCTTTAGTTTCAAAAAGACACATAGTGTATTTTTTAGTACCAGAGAATAGAATAGCAGAGAACATGAATAAACCAGTAAACTACACACTGCCATCAATACCTACTTTATCTCTTAATTAGCCTTAGTGAGGATCTCTGCATTTTACATTCCAAAATGTAGTGTGTTGTCAAGATGGGGAAGATCCCTATAGTCCCGAGAGTGGCAGACTGACACTATCTCTTCCCTTTCTGCAACCAAATGATCTGCACACTGTCTTTTTTTGGATTGCAGAGGGCACCAGCTGTTATTATAAACTTGTTTTCAAACCAGCACAGTTTCAGCAGAAAAGACTTCATCAACAAGTTGCTACTATGCCAGAACATAATTCTGCTTTCCAGAGTGATACCAAACCACACACTGTTCAAGCCAGCTGAAGATACCCTCTATGAAATGTATTAGCTTACATACTCAGGGTATTATCTAATGCCCTTTGAAGTCAATGGAAAGACTTCCATTGACTTCTGTGGGCATTTGGTCTGGCCACTCAACCTCAATATAAGTCCTGTTTTACAGTCAAAACCTGATGTCCTTACTCACTTTTAAATTAGTTCTTACTTCTATATTGAATTATTAGTTATTTTTATTTCTTATGTATTTTATCTTGTGCTGACAGTATGCTCAGCGTTGTAGAAAACGCAGGGCAAACCATCGTCCCTGTCCTATGGTGCCTGTCCATCTACACAAGTTCTTGTATTAGTGCCCGCAATATGTAGGTTTACCATCAGACTGGACAGACAAATCAGTTCCGACACAAAATGTCAACAGAAGAAACTTGTGATATTACAATGCAACTCTCCACCTCCCACTTGTGTCATGACTAGATGCGGAATGGTCACAAGGCAACAAGAAAGGCTGTTCACAACTTTGATCCTGTGCCTTCCCATTATAGCTGGATTACTGGAAAATTTATCTCCGCTTTACATAATATTCATGGGAATTTATAAGGAGAGGATTACAGGCATAGGTCAATCTTGGTTGTTTTTTTTTTCCTTTTTCTTTTCTTTCTTAATGAAAATAATTAATAAGAAAACAAAAGATCTTTGGCATCCATTTCTCAAAGGGAGGAATGTTTTTGAGTCACACATACTAGAGGACTTCAGAAACAGCAATTTTTTTTTTGTAATCTTTCATGAAAAATATATTATCAGTTTCATTCCAGGGCTTTTGTTTTATCATAGTATTTTGCTTTTCATTAAAGTTTCTAGAACGGTAGGTTCGCACCCTACCCCCCCAAAATTATTAAGCTTCAAAATATGTCACATCTAATATCAAACTTTTCATGTGCATATACTACATGCTGCTTTTAAAATCCTGTACCTGCCTCCCCATTAAGGGGAGAAGTGGGCCCTAGTGATTTTACATGGTAACATAATGTTGTCAAAGTCTGTAGCCTTTCACTGGCACAGGAAAAACAAGGTGATGTGAAAAGGAACATTATTTTTTTTTTTAAATCAGAACTGCAAGCAAGCAAAGAACGTTAAGTGAAATATATATGTATATATTATCTCAAACACACACACTATGTCATTATAATGGCAGCTTTGAATGACTTTTCTGGGGATAGGACTTTGAACTACAGCTTTCACATTGTTACCAGCTCATTATTGATTACACCTGGTAAAACCTCCAATTGTCAGACAAATGAATCAACTCAGATGGATTCAATGCCAACTAAGATTGCATTTCATTCATCAAACTCATGTTGGTTCCTCTGTGATGGATGATAAATGAAAGCACATGAACTATCAAGAGCAACAAAGAAATTGTGAGCTATTTCAACACATTTACAAGGAATGTAAGGAAATTGCTCTTGTGCATAGTATGAAAACATGGCCTGTGAGCCACAGTTAGTAAATATATTTTGGCATATAACAAACTAAACCACTAGTCATTGATTATACTTCTCACTGAAGTCCTGTCATACAACTGTACAATTTGCCTATCACTTTTAAATCAAGTGGGAGACACACTCCACCCCACTCACCAATGACTTCTGTTTGAATTCAGATACTGTGCAGTAAATACAGTGCATATCACTCAGTAAGGATAAGGTACAAGGATAAGATAAGTTATGTTGGTAGCATGGGAAAAAAAGAGGATGCCAATGAAAGTGGGGAGAAGGTAGTTATAGCTTGCCAATCAAGCTATTTTAGAAGAGATTTTTACTAAAAAAAAAAGGAGGGAAACAAAAAGCTGGTCTGTTAAGACATCATCATGCTGGGCTAGATAGTTGGCCCTGATATGATACCTGTGAGTCACTGTTAGCACAAAAGAACCATAAAGTCACCTTAATCAGGTAGCTGGGGATTTGCGTGGTATGGAATGGAAAATATAGATACCTTTATATTTCATGCAAATTATGTCAGCTAGTCTTGGGTAAATCTAAACCATGGCCAGCTAGTATGTTTTTAAATACCACTTTTCTCTGTCTGTATTAGAAACTCAATCGTGTGTAATATTATCCTACATTTAAAATGATTAACACATTTTCTAACATAATTCATTTTTTCAAGGTAGACATGGCTTTACCGTGACAGTCTGTATCTCTATGTTCACTCTTTTTACAAGACTATGATACATTTTGTACAAAGTATGCCTTGTGAGGTATCATGTGAAAATTCATAATTTGTTGATCATTTTTGTCCTGGTAAAATACGTGTGGCAACATGTATGTAAAGTTATAAGATTCTACTGTATAACATTACTGAGACATGTTCCAAGTTTAGAAAAGCAGACACAAACTAGTTCCTGAAAGACAAAAGGCAAACTGACTCCTCACAGCCAGGTGTCAACAAAATCAAATGGGCTATCACATGGTTAAGTGGTCATTCTTTGGCAGAAATAAGGGTATGAGCAAGAACTCTACATTTTTACAAGGAGGAGGGAAGAAAAATTATTCTCCTTAACCTCTGAAGATAGGATAAGAAGCAATGGGCTTAAATTACAGCAAGAGGAGGTTTAGGTAGGACACTAGGAATAACTTCCTAACCGTCAGGGTGGATAAGCACTGGAATAAATTGCTCAGGGATGTTGTGGAATCTCCATCATTGGAGATGTTTAAGAGCAGGTTAGACAGACACCTGTCAGGGCAAGTCTAGATAATACTTCATTCTGCCATAAGTGCATGGGACTGGACTAGATGACCTCTTGAGGTCCCTTCCAGTTCTATTAGTCTGTGATTTTGGCAAAGAAACAGGTCATCCTCACAGATCTTCTGTCTCCTGAATCTCAGTTGGAAGTGATTTTCAAAGAAAAGGAGAACTATAAGAAAGGGAAACACATGCCCCCCAATACATCCCCGTGTCTCTCTGCCCATGGCATAAACAACACCTGAAGGACAAAGAAATTAATACTGAATTGGGGAGGATTCCTGGCTGAAAGGATTCCAACCAGTAAGACTGTGGTGGGAGAAGATATGGTGGGAGAAACCTTTTGCTTTGAATTTGTTTAGCTTGGTAATTTAGATATTAATTGTGTTTTACTTTTTATTTTCTTGTAACCAATACTGACTCTTATGCCTCAATACCTGTAATCATTTAAAACCTATCTTTCTGTAGTTAATAAAATTATTTGATTGTTTTATCAAAACCAGTGTGTGTTTGGATTTAACTGTTTGGGAAACTTCATTTGGGATAACAAGATTTGTGCATATAACTTTCTATTAATGAAATGACGGACATTATATGAGCTTGTATTGTCCAGGAGTGGCAGGGCAGTACAAGGTGCACATTTCTGGGGGAGAGTCTGGGACTGGGGGTTTGCTGGTGTTGCCGTGCAGTGTAATTCCTGGCTGGCTGGCTATTACACTCATACATTATAGCTGGGAGGTATAGCTGGAGGCCGTGTGTGGGCAGACCAGGAGTGGTTCCTCTCACAGCAAAGCAGTGTAAAAGGCACCTCAGGTTGGAGAACTAAGAGGACACAGTTGTCCATCAGTCCAGATTGTACCCTGGGTAATGTCACCCCTACACTGTGCTAATTTTTTACAGAGACTAGGTTCCTCTGTCATTATCAGCAACACAGTTTTCACTTTAGGAGCATTAAAACTTACAAGTCACAATTTGGATTTGTTAGAAGCTCCATCTTTCAATAAGAGAACCACTGTGGAGGAGAGTGCTCCTTTTTCACTGAATGGTCACTCAGCTGCATTTCGAGAATTTGGAAAGGTTTAGATTGCCACTTAATTCACAATACCTTAAGAGCATTTCCAAAGTTGCCATAACTGAGTCTTTAAAGCTTTTTCCCCCTGCTTGCTTTTCAATTTCAGACCTCTAGAAAACACCCAGTAAATATTTTTGTTTAAAAAAAAAAAACTTTCCCTAAACTTGACAACTTTAAACCCCCTGCTCACAGACTCAAGACAGATATGGTTGAACCATTGAGTTTTCTCAATTTTGCTACAGGCTTTAGGTTACAGTATGCTACTAAAATTACTGTATTTTGCTTGTATGATGGTGTTAACATAATGCAATCAGACAAAAACCATGTTATCATATACTTCATGGACCTGGAATGCTTATGTTGAGCTTATGAACGTAGTATCTTGGTGCTTTACAGAATGAAATATACACATTCCGATAATTGTTTTCTCTCTCCCAGAATGCAGCAAGAGTTTATTATTGAAGAAAAGTTAAGCTGAAGTAGTGAGAGTTACATAATCACTAAAGGGGTGAAGTTCATGATCTTTCTGATATCTTTAGGGTGCAATTCATGAGTGGCTTAGAGAGCATTCAGGCAACTTAGCTGGATGTGTCCCTGCATATTGCTGGCTGAGTGATGACAGTCCCTGGAGGGGTTTGCTGCTTGTCACTAGCATAGCATTGTAAGAGACAGCCCAAGCTGGAGAATTAAGGGGGCACAGCGGTCTCACAGTTCCAGGTTGTACCCTGGGGGTCTGTCACACCATGTAAATTGCTAATCCTTTTGGAATCTCTCAGTTATATCCCCTGGCATCGAGTCTGACAGGATAATTATGCAATGTGTCAAAAATCTCTTTTTATCATTTTAAATTTGCTACCTTTCAATTTAATTGGCTGTCCTTTTGTTCTTGTATGAGGAGAAAGGATAAACAAGAGTGACTGATCTTCCTTCTTTATGCAATTCATTATTTTGCATAATTCCATTCTCAAAGTCAGTTATGGTCAGACCTAATGTGTAGTCTCTATTCCATATGCAATAATAAACAACTTGCCTCAAATGTATGTACACACACACACACACACACACAGAGCAGATAGTGATCCCTATATTTAGACTGTTTAACACTTCCGAGTATAAAGGATTCTTACTACCTTTCCTTGAAAAGCTCTCACTCTCACACTGTTTGCAGAAGACCTTCGATAGTCATCATGGGGCAAGCACTCGAGCAAGATAAAAGCCTTTTCTTTCTTCCATGAAATTTTCTCTCAGCAAAGTCTGAATGGAAACTGCTAAAAATCATCAATTCCTCTCTCACTTCATTCCTCAGGAAAATGTTGTCAACCTCTCAAAACAAGCACACACACATGAACATTCTAAGGACAGGCTGACACCACTGCCAAAGCAGTAGCAACACTGCCACTACTGTACTGGGAAAGCGGGGGACCCGCTGGGGAGGGTGTGGTAGAGGGGGACAGAAGCAGTCTGGGCTCCTCCGCCAACATATCTGGACACAGCACATAATCTCAGAGGCCTGTTCCCTTCATTGGAGGTACCCCATGGGGGCAGGAACTTGGCCAGCAGCACCCTCCCCAGACCCTTGTTCATATGGATTATGAACACACACCATTTTTTTCCTCAAAGGAGTCCTACCTGTTTTAGTGTACAGGTTGGATGCACAAGGGAGCAGAAAAAAACGTTGCATGAGCAGCCCTAAATCTAGCATTTCCCAAGTGTTTGATATACATACTAAATAATTGTCTTTTCAAGTCATTTTTAGTATATAATTTCTACATATACACCTCATAAACAAGAAGCACCCTGACAGTTTCCATCTAATAAAATCTGTAGTAGAATATTAGCATTAAGTTTTTGTAATTAGTGCTAGTTTCTAAGGAATTCTGGAGTAAATGTTAAAACGGCACAAAAAGCAGTTAGAGGCCTAACTGCCATTTGTTTCTTCCAAAGTCGCCCCTCTATCACTGCAGCCATTTGTCATAAAACTTCAAACAGGAAAACAGTGAAACTCTTAAAGAGTGTGTGTGTATTTGTATGTGTGCGAACACACAAACACTAATTATATCATAGCAATAAAAACCTTGTAAAACAACAGGACTATCCTGAGGAATTAGCGACCATCTGGAGTTAATTAACTCTCAGACAATTATGCCCAAGAAATATCCCACACCTCGTTATAGGTAATGCACAACTAGGAACCTGTCACATTTCTTGTGTTATATAAAACATATTCAACTTAATACCCTGTTCCATTTCATCAGAGGATGTCTTGTAATTTGTTCAGAACAGAGCTGCAATATTTGAATCAGTTTACTCATATCCCATAAACATTTGACAACTGAGTAAACTTCCCAGCTAGTCATATTCAAATTAGCTGGCAGTATATCTGCCAATTGCTTTCCTTCTGGATAATAATAGCATTCAGTTACCAGAATTGTCAGAGGAACAGGTATGTCCGTAGCCTGAAAACCATAGGAGACTGAATGACCCCCCTCCTGCCCCCCCAAAAAGAGTTAACCTTTCCCGATCTCCATTTGGTGTGCTTGCTGAGTGTAAGGCACTTGAATAACTCAACAGTGTTTAATTAGACAAGCTGTTGGGAATGTAAATTCCAAAGACTATTAAAATTAGCTTCTCAAGGAAGTCTGAAACTAAAACTTGCCTGGCTTGAAATCTCTCTCATAACAGAGTGTATGGCATGAAATATATTAATTCTGCTCTTGTTTATTGTTTTGATAAATAGCACCAATGTGCAGTCATTGATCTGATTTTCTCTTTCCTTATTTTCTGAACTAACTAGAATAAAATTGAAATTCAAAGGTTTCATGCTCAGATGGATGCCTTCCAGGGTGCTGTCAGTGACACACAGATTACACACTGGGTTGCAGCAGGTAACTAGCAAAAAAATTTTTTTAATTCTTATTTTTTTTCAAATCCAGACAAATGAGACTATAGATGCATAGTGCAGTATACCCCCTCCACATTCTCTTGACATATGTATATTAGCCAGTACTGCAGAATCCCAGAGCAAAAACCACTCCCACCCCAGTTGCCTGTGTTAGCTTATTATAGCTTTTTTAAAATTTAGTCACGGTAAATTCCAAACTGGTTTACATTTGGATCCCCCATTGGAGGCATGTAGCGGCTCATCCCACTCCTTTATCAAGATGCCGCTGTGTTTCTAAAAAACAAACAAACAAACAAAAAACAAAGCAGAAATTATCCTACTGAAGTCAGAAACATCACAGAGGAGGGGAAACAAAATTCAAAGCAAGGGTTGCAGGTTTCTGGTTTTGATTTTTTGTTTGTTCATTTCTTTTTGTTTGTTCATATTTCAATCATCTTGTATTGACTAGGATAAGGTGCATTTCCCAGGTCTCTGGAGTGGTAAATGAGAGCACTGTCTTCATAAAACTCAGCCTTTGAAGACGTCAGTGTGAGCTCCCTGTATATTTAAAAATACCCAGAGACTGTTGACAATTCATTTAAAAATGTTTTAGCCCACCTGCAACCAAAAGTAAAGAGATGGAGAATAGAAGAAAAAGCCAACTTGAGAACCTGATAGCAAGGAAAGTATTGATATAAGGTAAAATGTGCAGAGGCCAAGAATAAGGCCTATACCCCATTCAACTCACATTTTAGTGTTAGGTCTAGTCTACACACAGATTTATAGTGATCTAACTATTTCAGTTAGGGGTGGGGGGTTTTTTAAACCAAAATTCTTATGCCAATGCAACCCTACCCATTATATCTTATTCTCCCTCCAGTATGGGAATGGCTATACTGGTATAGCACTTTTATATTGGTATAACTCTGTCTGCATTGAGAGGTTGTACTTAATTAGCTTTGCCAATATAAAAAAGTGTTAGAACTTGTGTTTAGATAAAGCTTTATTTTGAAGGCTTACGTGGTACATAGACTTTGTGCTGGCCTTGTACACAGAGGTGAATATCTCCATTGTGATTCATTACTGAAATCAATCTGCTGCATAGCACTGCTCCAAGTATCAAACAAACATCTGCAAAACTGCCTTTTGTGGCGACAGAAATGATTACAGACTACCCTATATTGTGTGGTATGGCTTTTGAGCTCCTATTGATAATTACTTGAGCATGTAGTGTTTATTTTTAGTACATAATGGATACGTTTTCTGCACAACATGTATTGATACAGATGTGTGGGAAAGGACACAGATTATTTGTGGACATATTCCCCTGGGGCTCGCAATCACTAAACAGTACACTGTTAAAATTCTTTGTGTGACAAGACCGTTGAGTAATTATATTAGGGCAGGAGACCTGAACTGAAGGCATTGGAATTGCATTACAGTCCATATTTGACATTTTTGTTTTGTTTTAGCAATCTTATAGAGTCTTGCCAACACTGAAAGTCATTTGTGCAAGATTTATTCCCTTCTTTTAAATTAGAGCAAGTGTATTGGCCTGAAGGTACCAGCACTTGCATTGAGCTTGGCAAGAGACTGCAGCCCAGCAGCCCTAATAAGATTACAAGGACGACTAGAAGGCCTTGATTAAGAATCTCATAGCCACAAACCAACCTTGTTTTAATCTATTCAGGACTGAAAAGACATCTGGTTGCATGACACATAAAGCAGCTTAGCACCCCAGCTACAAAGACCTGAACCACACTCTGTGAATGCGTTCACTGCATACACAGGGATGAACACATGTCTGAAATCAGATATGAATCCAGATAGAATTTGTTCCTATCTAGTCTAGCATTAGGGGATGCCACTGACCTGCTGGGCAAGTCACTTCACCTCTCTGTTTCTTTCCCCATCTGTACAATGAGGATAATGATATTTTCTTATCTTTTTTAAACTGTGTGTGCCATGTAAGAGCTAATTATTATATAGTAAGCTCTTAGTCATAACATGGAGCATAGAAATTAGAATGCTGCTTTGATTACACTAGATGCTAAATGAAACAGAGACACAGAAAGTATAACACAAATTAAGGACCAGATTTTGACTCATTCTAAAATAATCATGCACTGCCTTACATGATCACATTGTGAATCTCTGGAGCACAGCTTGGGCATGAGACGGATGTGGGAAAAGCGGGAGCTGCACACTTAGTACTCTTTTATCCACCCCTTTTATATACCAGCCAGCAGATGAGAGTCAGCACAAGGGAGAAAATAAGCCAGACCTTTTTCAGGTCTGCTGTGAGCTACACCCTCATGGAAAACTGAACTGGGGGTGCTGCAGTTACACTCTGAATTTAAAGTAAAATCACAATCCAGCCCTAAACCTAGTGTCTAATGCTGAGAATGGGTCTGTTTTCAGCACCTTTACTCATCCTAGGTTGTTCTTTATTTCATGAATAATCCTTTTGAAATCAGTGGGACTACCAAAGGACTAAGGTTCTACATAGTATAGGAGTGGGAGAATCTTACCCATTGTGAGTTGAAATATGGGTTTACTCTGATTTTGTCCTCTGGACATTTACCCTACATCTGTCATCTTGCAGTATTTGCAGAAGAGCTGCACCCTATTCTAATTTCTGTGTTTCAACTCTTAACTTCCATTGTAATTTATATCTCTGCCTCATGGAAGATTTCATCATCCGGAGAGGAGATGTAACTTACATTTTGTTATTTTGTCAAGATGAGATATTACAGGTTGCCTGAATCCATGGCTATCTGACTAAAGATTTTATGTCACTAAATTTTATGCATAAAAACATTTTATGTATTTCATCCTTATCCTTACTTGAGGACGTCAGTTTTCCATGTGGGTTCTACATTGTCTCTGCATGAAAATGGAAAAATAAGTATCTGGGGCACAATCCAGTATACACTGAATTCAATGGGACTGAAAGTTACACATCTGACTCTCTGGGATCAAGTTTACAATGAATTAGTTTGCTTACATGAATGCCACTGGTCTTTAATGGAATACAGTACAATGAGAATCTTTGAGTATAAGACATTTCCCTCTATTAACTGAACTAGTTCAGCTGTTCCTTCAACTAACCCAGTAGATTAAGATCAAAGTGTCTAGTTTGAGCACACATGAGCTTGTACATGCTACAGGTGAACGAATCCCTCTGGAGTCTAAGTACATCACACAGCCACTTTGAATTGGTACTTTGATTATTTCAACTACAATCCTACCAGCATATTTCAAATATCGGACTTTTGCAAAATCCCAGCATAGGCGCCAACTCTGTGGGTGCTGCGGGACTGGAGCACCCATGGAGAAAAATTTGTGAGTGCTCCTCACCCATTGGCAGCCAAGCTCCCACCACCCCTACCCTCTCTTCACCTCCTTCTCTCCCGAGCGCGCCGCATCCCCACTCCTCTCCCTTTCCCTCCCAGCACTTCCCACCTGCTGCCTAAAAGCTGTTTGGCGGCACTTAGGACTCTCTGGGTGGGAGAGGGAGGAGTGGGGATGTGGCATGCTCGGGGAGAAGGTGGTAAAGAGGCGGGGCAGGGACTTGGGGGAAGGGGTGGAATTGGGGAGGGGTGAGGGTGGTGCAGGGGTGGGTCGAAGGGGGGGGGGGTCAAGCATCCATGGGGCAGAGGGGAAGTCGGCACCTATAGGCTGGGGGTCTCTTCAAACACCAAGCACTTCATTTTCTCATCTAAGCTTCATCTTGAACCATCTTCTCAACTGTCAGACTGGATGAAAGTGTAAGGATCTGTGGGACAAGAACCTGGCTCTGTAGAGCCTGGGACAGCTGATAGTCCCATATTGCTATTGGGAGGCCATGCAGAGCCCCATCCGAGGAGCACTGTGTGATTAGTCACCAGAGGAAGTATCACCCAAAGAGTCCAGTGTGATAGCATCCTGTGGCCTTCTGATTGGCCCATATTTACTATTTAACCCTGGAATGTGGCCCAGGAAGTTGACTGGGCTGCCAGGCAGACTTCTAGTTTGCTGTGACTCCAGACTGCACCAAGCCTACTGCTATCCAGTCTCAGACCTCAGTCTGACTCTTGTTTCCTAATTCCAGCCTGATAACTATCTCTACTGTCTGGCCTGTGACCACAGCCTGATTCTTGCCTATTGATCCCAGCTTGCTGACTACCACATTCATGACTGTCCTTGACTTGTAGACACCAGCCCAGGTCTGGCTGTGTGTTTCCAAAGATTTATTTTATTTTTTCAAAAGAACTTTGAACTTTCTTTGTCTCTTTTCCCTCCTGTAGTTTAATGTTGACTCTGATGTCTAGGAAAGAGTTTCACATCTCCCTCTGCTTTCAACATTATGGGACTGACAGAACACGAGTAACTTTCCACACCAGACTACTCTGTGTCAAACATCATCTGATCTTTGTTAGCACTGTGCCTTGTTTCTTGTAACAGATTTTTTTCCTCATCACTGCTTTATGTTTTGGTGTTTGCTCTTTTGTGATTTGTTCAGCTGCTGAAAGAGACAATGTATTAGGCTGAGGGTTATCTCAATTTTCAGATAACCATCCTTCTGACAGGAATTAAATCTTTTAATCGCTTCAGTCTTCTCCTTCAAAGGTGAGGAGAATTTGTCTGGGCTAGCAGGAGAAATAACTTTGAGTTGTTATTATTATTAACCTTGCTGACATGCCATGAAAAAGATCCTCTGAACTAGGGGAACAAATGGTGAATAATCAGGGAAATGGCTGAAGTAAATGCACACTGAGACCACAGGGAGGTGAGGTATGAATGCCACCTAGAGCTACCCAAGGGGGTAAGTTTGAATCAGTCAAGAGACTACTGTACTGGCAGGTGGGGATATGTCAATGAAGTGCTTGAAGAGGTGGAGGAAGGAGAATGTAGGGTTATCAGGGTAGAGACAAGCACAGATACAATAAAATGGCAGTGAGGTTACAGCGCAGATTGACTGTAGGCCTCTGGTCTTAAGATCAAACAGTGAGAAGAAACGTTGGCTGTGCCAGACATGGGCTAGGTCTTATAAATTTGCCTAACCCAGAAATCAAAGTGACAGGCAGAGTCTAATTCATAGGCCCTTGCAGAAAATCCACATGACTGAGAACCAGGAATAAGGATGCTAGGAACTGGAGCAACTCTACTTTGAAAAGCTCTGGCTCCAGGTGCATTGCACATTTGCATAAGCCTTAGTGGAATACAGATAGGGGCCATCACTCAAAGAAGAGTGGGTGCTGTCACAACCTATCCCCTGCTACAGGGGTTTTCAACCTTTTTCTTTCTGAGCCCCGCACCCCCCAGCATGCTATAAAACCTCCATGGCCTTGTTGAACCTCATAAGGTTTTTTTTTGGCCCAATCCTCTAATTTGTCTAGGTCCCTCTGTATCTGATCCCTACTCTCTAGTGTATCTACCACACCTCCTAGTTTAGTGTCATCTGCAAACTTGCTGAGAGTGAAGTCCACACCATCCTCCAGATCATTAATAAAGATATTAAACAAAACCAGCCCCAGGACTGACCTTTGGGGCACTCCGCTTGAAACCAGCTGCCAACTAGACATCGAGCTATTGATCACTACCCGTTGAGCCCGACGATTTAGCCAGCTTTCTATCCACCTTACAGTCCATTCATCCAGCCCATACTACTTTAACTTGGTGGCGAGAATACTGTGGGAGACCGTATCAAAAGCTTTGCTAAAGTCAAGGAATAACACACCCACTGCTTTCCCCTCATCCACAGAGCCAGTTATCTCATCATAGAAGGCAATTAGGTTAGTCAGGCACGACTTCCCCTTGGTGAATCCATGCTGACTGTTCCTGATCACTTTCCTCTCCTCTAAGTGTTTCATAATTGATTCCTTGAGGACCTGCTCCATGATTTTTCCAGGAACTGAGGTGAGGCTGACTGGCCTGTAGTTCCCCGCATCCTCCTTCTTCCCTTTTTTAAAGATGGGCACTACATTAGCCTTTTTCCAGTCATCCGGGACCTCCCCTGATTGCCATGAGTTTTCAAAAATAATGGCTAATGGCTCTGCAATCTCATCTGCCAACTCCTTTAGCACCCTCGGATGCAGCGCACCCGGCCCCATGGACTTGTGCACGTCCAGTTTTTCTAAATAGTCCCGAACCACTTCTTTCTCCACAGAGGGCTTGTCACTTTCTCCCCATACTGTGCTGCTCAGTGCAGCAGTCTGGGAGCTGACCTTGTTCGTGAAGACAGAGGCAAAAAAAGCATTGAGTACATTAGCTTTTTCCACATCCTTGTCACTAGGTTGCCTCCCTCATTCAGTAAGGGGCCCACACTTTCCTTGACTTTCTTCTTGTTGCTAACATACCTGAAGAAACTCTTCTTGTTACTCTTAACGTCTCTTGCTAGCTGCAACTCCAAGTGTGATTTGGCCTTCCTGATTTCACTCCTGCATGCCTGAGCAATATTTGTATACTCCTTCCTGGTCATTTGTCCAATCTTCCACTTCTTGTAAGCTTCTTTTTTGCATTTAAGATCAGCAAGGATTGCACTATTTAGACAAGCTGGTCGCCTGCCATATTACTATTCTTTCTACACATCGGGATGGTTTGTTCCTGCAACCGCAATAAGGATTCTCTAAAATACAGCCAGCTCTCCTGGACCCCTTTACCCTTCATGTTATTCTCCCAGGGGATCCTGCCCATCTGTTCCCTGAGGGAGTCAAAGTCTGCTTTTCTGATGTCCAGGGTCCGTATTCGGCTGCTCTCCTTTCTTCCTTGTGTCAGGATCCTGAACTCGACCATCTTGTGGTCACTGCCTCCCAGGTTCCCATCCACTTTTGCTTCCCCTACTAATTCTTCCCTGTTTGTGAGCAGCAGGTCAAGAAAAGCTCTGCCCCTAGTTGGTTTCTCCAGCACTTGCACCAAGAAATTGTCCCGTACACTTTCCAAAACCTTCCTGGATTGTCTGTGCACCGCTGTATTGCTCTCCCAGTAGATATCAGGGTGATTAAAGTCTCCGATGAGAACCAGGGCCTGCGATCTAGCAACTTCTGCTAGTTGCCAGAAGAAAGCCTCGTCCACCTCATCCCCCTGGTCTGGTGGTCTATAGCAGACTCCGACCACGACATCACCCTTGTTGCTCACACTTCTCAACTTTATCCAGAGACTCAGGTTTTTCTGCAGTTTCATACCGGAGCTCTGAACAGTCATACTCCTCTCTTACATACAACACAACTCCCCCACCTTTTCTGCCCTGCCTGTCCTTCCTGAACAGTTTATATCCATCCATGATAGTACTCCAGTCATGTGAGTTGTCCCACCAAGTCTCTGTTATTCCAATCGCATCATAGTTCCCTGATTGTGCCAGGACTTCCAGTTCTCCCTGCTTGTTTCCCAGGCTTCTTGCATTTGTGTATAGGCACTTAAGATAACTCATCGTTCATCCCTTTTTCTCAGTATGAGACAGGAGTCCTCCCCTCTTGCGCTATCCTGCTTGTGGTTCCTCCCAGGATCCCATTTCCCCACTTACCTCAGGGCTTTGGTCTCCTTCCCCCGGTGAACCTAGTTTAAAGCCCTCCTCACTAGGTTAGGTGGAGCCCGTCTCTGCCTAGCACTCCTCCTTCTTGGAACACCATCCCATGGTCAAAGAATCCAAAGCCTTCTCTCCAACACCACCTGTGTAGCCATTTGTTGACTTCCACGATTCGACGGTCTCTACCCAGGCCTTTTCCTTGCACAGGGAGGATGGACGAGAACACCACTTGCGCCTCAAACTCCTTTATCCTTCTTCCCAGAGCCACGTAGTCTGCAGTGATCCGCTCAAGGTCATTCTTGGCAGTATCATTGGTGCCCACGTGGAGAAGCAGGAAGGGGTAGCGATCCAAGGGCTTGATGAGTCTCGGCAGTCTCTCCGTCACATCGTGTATCCTAGCTCCTGCAAGCAGCAGACCTCTCAGTTTTCCCGGTCGGGGCGGCAGATAGATGACTCAGTCCCCCTGAGGAGGGAGTCCCCGACCACCACCACCTTCCTCCTCCTTTTGGGAGTGGTGGTCGTGGAACCCCCATCCCGAGGACAGTGCATCTTTTGCCTTCCAATCTATGGAGTCTCCTTCTGCTCCCTTATCTCAAATGGGTCATCTAGTCCACTCTCCGCATTAGTACCTGTAGAGAGAACATGGAAATGATTGCTCACCTGTATCTCCATTGCTGGTACATGGACACTCCTCTTTCTCCTTCTGGAGGTCACAGGCTGCCAAACTTCTTCACCATCCTTCTGTCCCTGCTGCACCTGTTCTGAATCTTCAGAACATTGTGGCCATAGAAGCATCTCCTGATGTCTGTCCAGGAAATCTTAATTTTCCCTTATGCAACGCAGAGTCGATACTCATTTCTCCAGACCTCGAACCTTCTCTTCCAATATGGAGGCCAGCTTGCACTTTGTACAGACAAAGTCGCTTCTGTCCTGTGGAAGAAAGACAAACATGGCACAACCTGTGCAGGTTACAACAGCTGATCGCTCACCTGCCATATCACCTTCCTCTTAAGAGCTTCCTCAGCTGTTGCAGGAACTACTCAGAAGATGAAAGCCTCAGTGAGCTCTCCCTAGTCAAACTCCCTCTGTTAGCCTCTGCTGTTCACCGCTCAGCTGGTTCGCTGCTGACTGCCCTTATATACCTGTCAGGCCCACTTAAGGCCCACCTGGAACAAAGCACTCCCAATTCACACTTTTCAAACAAACAAGCAAGCAATCAAGCACACGGTTAAACTGACAAACTGTCCCAGCAACAGACACTCAGATACTCACCAACACAGCCCCCCAATGCAGCACTTAGCATACCTCCTTTCAGACAGATCCCAGGCAAACTCCCTCTCTTAGCCTCTGCTGTTGCTACTCAGATTGTGAGCATGTCACCCCTTAACTTTCCGTTTGTTAAGTTAAATAATTTGAGCTTCTTGAATTTATCACTATAAGATATGTTTTCTAATCCTTTAATCATACTTGTAGTTCTTCTATGAATCCTCTCTAATTTATCATCATCCTTCTTGATTAATGGACACCAGAACTGGACTCAATATTCCAGCAGTGATTGCACCAGTGTCAAATGCAGATGTAAAATAACATTTTTACTTCTACTCAGAATTTCTCTGTTTGTGCATCCAACAATCTCTTTAGTCCTACTTGCCACAGCGTTGCACTCAGAGTCATGTGCAGCTGCTTATCCACCATGACTTCAGGAGCCTATCCAATCTTAGAGTGACATCTTGTGTCTTGGCTCAAGGAAGACAACACACTGTCCTGTTGTCCACCTGTCCCTTGCAGAATATTCTTTCAATTCTTCCTAGTACCGAATCCCCAATAAGGAGTATCTGTCTTCCTTTGCCAATTGGAGACCTTTTTCTTTTCTTTTTTTTCTTTTTTTGGAACAACTAGATTTTCTTGCAGGTTGGGCTGAACTGCCATCCACAAATGTGTCCCATACATCTCTCTGTTCCCTTGGGCCAGTTGGATCTTCAGAGAGGACCTGGTATCAATTGGAAACTTCTAGCCATGTGACATTTCTTCTGGTCCTCTTCTCTTTGATGCCACAGCTTGCCCATCCTCATAGGTCTCTAACCATGTAGAATGCCACCTTGACCTCTTGCCTCTGGGGGTTATCAATTACCATTGATCAATTGTTTCTTCTCTGATTTCTTCTCTCCCCCCAGCTCCTTGGTGGACAGTTCCTTTCTTCCTTGATCCTAGAATACTATTGCTGTTTCCTGAACATGGTTGTCTAGGAACTCCTCAGCTTCTCTCATGCTCTGTGATGTCTTTACTTGCCCCTCAAATCCAAGAATCTTTTCTTCCAGAACAGCCACCAACTTGTTCTCCATACACAGAAAGTCTCTTCTGGCTCCAGGCAGGAAAACAAACATTACAAATCCAGTGGGGGTCACCACCACTTTTCCATTTCTGACAATCGTGGAATTGAACATAGAGCAGGACCTGAAGGAAAGTCTTTCACAGTCCCTCTCTAGCTCTCCTGTTAGCTCTATTCACAGCTCTTGAGTTCGCCTAGCAAGTGATTTTTTATACCAAGTCTCTGTGCTTAACTCAGGTTAGCCCCCTCCCCACCACAACCATGGAGAGATTAACCACTCAGACTTCATTGGGGTCAACCAAAAGGTTCAGTGGTCCAAGTCAAAAGGATACCAAGATACCAACAAACAGACCCGTTTCTGCTACTTACTCAGGGGCCCATGGCCTGTGGCCCAGCTATGCAGCCTATACACAGAGAACAAACAGTCAAACAAATAACCCACAAACAGACCAAATGTACCACTCCCTAAGTCCCACAACCTCCAAGTTCAAATTCCACAGCTATACCACAAAAAACTCTCCTGTTAGCTGCCTCTGTTTGCAGCTTATGGGAAACCTAAGCTTATAAGAGATCAACAGTGGCTCCCGCCTGATCACAGGTTACCTTTCTGGCCCCCTCTGTGATCCTCCTCTGGCCCTCCTCAGGAACCAGCCAATTATCATTCAAATTCAGTTCCCACCCCCAAGGCTGCAAATGAGTAATCTGTGTGAAGCATCCACCCAGGAGTCCAATCCTCTGCATACACAGCAGCATATGTTCTTTTTGGTCTTTGTCCCATAACTTACTCCATCATACAATTTCATTTAACCCTTATCCTATAACATCTCATATCATACCATTTTAATTTAACATAGTCCCTTCTCCGCAGGTGCTGAGAGATCCCTCTGAGCTGACTAGTAACTGGATCCAACCAGAATAAATATTGCTTGCATATAGTCAGGGGAGATATTGGATCTACAAGTACTGGCCTCCATAGCTCAATGATCATTGATCTGGTAATGAGGGAGACTTAGAAGGATACTTCACTTTTAACGAAGTACTAGCACAAGATCTGGATAATCAAACGACCATCAGCCTTTCCTTGGGGACAGAGCAGGGCAACAAATGTCAAAAGTGTCTGAGCACAATTCTGGAGCCCTGAGAGCTGCTCAGATATAAGCTAGCTCGACCCTGGAGTTGAACTGATATGTCCTGTGCCCTGCTACATGCCTGACAGAGGTGTGCACCAACAGTGAATGAGGTCACTGAGCAGTCATGTCATATTCAAAGTTGGGAGAAGTAACTACACTATCCAAAGAGCAGTAGTACCCAGCCCAGAGACATTTATCTCTAGTGCATTGGAAATGAGTGGTATCCCTTTAAATAGTTTGCGAGCCTTCTAGTGGTTCCCTGTGGTCTGGTTTTAGAAACTGCCAGAGCAGCAGTGTGTATATAAAGCAAGGGCTTGCATGTTGTGTATTGTTAGTAAACACAGTCATTTGGACTCCACTGTGCCCTTGTGGGTACTTCATATTATGCTTGTTCTGTAAAGAGCAAAAGACACAACACTGTCCAAATATGCAGCGATTCTAAGGTGACAATAATGATGCAGAGAAAAGCAGATCTAACCTTTGCTCAAAGAGAAAGGTTGTTTTCCCACCCCAGCAATATTTCAGGAAGCTGGCTTTGTCTAATGCTGTCCAGCAGCTAGAGCTAGATCAGGACTTTGAGGAGTACCTGACTGTGGTACTAGAGATTACCCTATTTTTTCCCTCAAATGTGCCTGTTTTCTTCCCCACCCACGTGAGATGTGAAGTATTCACTAGACCTGAACCTATAGTTCAAGGCTCTACAATCTTCTTATTATGGCAAAGAACTCACCACCAATGGAGGACCTACATCACATCTTTGCCTTAATAAAAAGTTTCAAAAGGAAACAGCTGTCTCAAGAGCAGCGGGGCAGTCATGATGACATTAATGACTGGAGAAAAGAGAAGCCATGCTTCTTCAAAATAGTCCAGAGGGATTCAGAAGGGTTACATTAGACAGCTCACAAACTATTTAAAGGGATGCCACTCATTTCCAGTACAGTAAAGATATATGTCTCTGAGCTTGGTATTACTGTTCTTTGGATAATGTAGTTACTTCTCCCAACTCACTCCCAATAGTAACGCAAACATAAAGAGATACTCAAGTCTCCATAAAGACTAAAAATAAAATTCAAAAAAGGGAGGCAAGGAAATTAGCCACCTATGCAGCCTCCACCAGTGTGGGTAAGAGAGATGTCTCATACAGGGAGTGTGCATGCCCAGCCGGACAACTCATAGAATCATAGAATATCAGGGTTGGAAGGGACCTCAAGAGGTCATCTAGTCCAACCCCCTGCTCAAAGCAGGACCAATCCCCAACTAGATCATCCCAGCCAGGGCTTTGTCAAGCCTGACCTTAAAAACCTCTAAGGAAGGAGATTCCACTACCTCCCTAGGTAACCCATTCCAGTGCTTCACCACCCTCCTAGTGATTTTTTCCCCCTAATATCCAACCTAAACCTCCCCTACTGCAACTCTAGACCATTACTCCTTGTTCTGTCAGAGTAATCAGACCCCAAAACCAGAATCATGAACTGCTCCTCAGTTTGAAATATGAAGAACTGATAGAGGATCAAACTTTCTTCTATGATGGAGTGTTTGCCTCGGCTTTGGCATCCAATATTCAATGTGTCAGTCGCAGGATGCCACATAGCGACTGAATGAAACCATGGAAAACTATTCTGAGTGACAGCATGAGAGAGAGAAGAAGCTAAAAATGCCACTCAGCAAAAGTAGTGCTGAGAGAAAGCAACATGGTAAAGGAGCAGTTCCAGGGCATAGAACAGGCCTTCCTTATGGAGTGGAGAAAGTAGGGATTTGCACTCTTGGTTTCCTCTCCATGACAACTGCAGACAGATTCAAAGAGTCTCAGAAACACCTTCAAGAGCTCGCTTCTCCATCCTACAAAGACTAAGTCAGGTACTTCCCTTACTGACAAAGGGTGGGGTTCACATGGGTCATAACAGAAACACCATCACAGGTGGAGATTTCTCCTGATTCTTTGCTTCTGATGCTTAGTTGCAATGTAGCTGATATAATAGGAATAGTAGAGGGGTCCCAGTGAGTCTTTCACAGCTAATCTGGCACGATGGTTGGGTGAATATGGCAAAATCCATGAGTGTGCATTTAGGGCTAGAGCCTGCAAACTTTACTTTTGTGAGCTGTCCCAGTGGTAGCTCAGAGAAGGACTTCAGGAGCGAGCCCTTCACACAGTTCTGACACACAGTCACAACTTGAATACACAAACAGGTTCAGCTGTTTTATAACATTCAAAGAAAAAGGGGAAAGCAAATTAAAATGCCCCAAACCAGATACACAATCAAGCCACCAGGCTCATCAGGAAATCATGCAGCATGAGCCTCTTGTCAGCAGGATAGAGGAGAGCGTGTTCTTGTGGGAGTTTCCTAATAACAGACAAAAGGCTGTCTCCTAAACATGAAGGGCAATGTCATTCTACAGGCACAAATCCTTTAGCACCTTCCTCATTGGTTATAGAATAATGGCTCAGCCAGCATAGAGATTAATTTATTCTGAGCCAGTGGAGCTGGAAGGGTGCACAGATTGAAAGAAAAAAAAATCTGTTATTCTAGGGAAAGCATTAAATACCCTGTAAAGGAACCAGAAGATCTGTGACAAAAAGGGCAGAAAGAGCCTCATTAAGATGAGAGCTGGTTGGGTACAGGGATCAGGATTGGAACATGGGTTGTGAGGTCAGTTAAAATACAGCAATCTAACTGACCATCAGCAATTCAGAGAGGGTGAAGTCAGCAATAGGATGTCACCCTTCTGATGACCTCATCTCCCAAGTATGTTCTGTCAGGATGCATCTCTGCCTCACTATAGAGAGGCAGGGAGAGAAGCAGCTCACAGCCTGCTTCCTTCGCTCTCCCAGGGCTTCACCAGCCAGGCTCTGTCATTGTTAAAGGTGGACCCACACCAAAGAATTCAGATCCAGATCTGGATCTCACCCCTTCTCCCAAAGATAGGGGTTGCTGAGATCTGGGGTTATGGTCTGTGTCCATCTCTAAGAGATAATATGGTGATAAAGTTACAGCATGTATTAGTAGACTCACAGCAAATATATAATCTTCACCTCCATAAGTAAGTCCAGTGAGTTTCTTGAATATATTAAGAAAGGGTTACTAGAGATGGTTCTCCACTCTCTAGCTCTCCTAGTATTTATGCTTGATGAAAAGTGAAGGGTTCATCATTTTTTCTTTCCACAGATCCCACAATCCAAAGAGAGAGAGAGAGAGCAAGAGAGAGAGAAGAGAGAATGACAGCCAGACACTGCTGACCATCAGAGAAGCCCAGAAGACCCCAAGGAGCAGTTCAGAGACTGCCTCACACTCACAAAATGGAAAGAACCTTAATCTCTGCTTAAGGCCAAGTGGTGAACCTCTTACTCCTATTGCTGAGCAGTTATTTGCTGAAATAGAGCCGTTGACTCCAGTGGGACTGCTTGTATGAGAAGAAGCTCACCATGATGAGTAACTTCTCCACAGTCTCATCCGTTGTCCATTTGGGAATGGACAGCTCTTGTGCATGAGTTTGTGCACATCTGTTGTGTTCTATGAAGGCCAGAAAATGCTACTTTTTTATAGAGGTAAAATTTCCAGAAATGTTGAAGGCTTGGAAAAAAACATTTTTCCCCAGAAAAAGAACCCAACACATCTTGGAAAAAACTGAAATATCTGAAGTAGTGAGTTGCTTAATGAATCTAAATTTGATATATTTATTTAAGGCTGAGAAATGTAGTATGTATAATGGAGTTAGCACATAGAAATTACTGCTAGGTAATATTTATGAAATAAATAAATATAAAGTCTTTATTTTTGAATAATGACAAATGTACTTAATATTAGAGATGAAGCTGCACACTGTGTATGTTTTGCCTTTTGACATATCTCTAGAATACAGAACAAATATTGACAATAGACAGCATCAATATTGTTGGCATGTAAAAAAAGGAAGGCTATATCTATAGGGCTCGGAAATAATATATAAATAGAGATTGATGTTGTAATGCAGACTCAGAAGAAACTCGTGTTTCTAGAGAAAAAATTTGGAAAATGAACTTCTCTATTCATATTTGTTATAATGTAGATAACACAGCACAGTGTTAAGGGCCATCAGTAATTTTGGCAATATATATCCAAACTTTATAGTAAAAAACATACTCTTTAATAGTGCATTATCATCATATATAGAGTAAGTGTCATAATTTTAGGCAAAACTGGCCATCCTATAAACAAACAAATTTAATATAACTTAAATAGTTTAATTACTAATATAATCTCAGAAATGCTAGCATAACTCATTTTTTCCTTCTGACTTCTCTAATCAGAATCTGTGCCTGAAAGATCCACAGCTTCTGACTGTGAACTTTTATTATGATCTTCACATACTTTAAACTGAATAGTTGCATGAATTGATACAAGTGTCTCAATTCTTTCACGTTAGCCTCTTTCTTGATTTGGCATCTCTATTTCCAAGTGTTGACCAGTTCCTTCCACATGCTGCAGAAGTTGGAGGACTCTGAAGAAGAGGAGAAGCAAGAAGAATTGGAGATTGTGTTGTACAAAGACTTTGACATCATGTTGTAGGAGCAATATACTTGTCATATTCCCAGACTGCACTTCTGGATCACATATCTGAAGAGTTTTTGTATTCTGCAATATTTGAAAATACTTTTCCAACAGTTAGTGCTAAGTGTGTTGCTTGTTTTGTAATCCTGTCAAATGATGTAACAATGTTATCATCACTAACATTACTACCTTTGAACCTTAGAGCGAAGAGGTTTGCAGAAAATTCTTCTGTCTACAAATAAAATCTTTTGCTTTTATTTCTTTGTGACTGGTGAGTGGAAATGCACTTAGATTCTCAAAAACAGATAACTTTAAGTCTATTAATGTTTGACACGAGTTTGTTGTCTGAATCAGATATAGTGATTGCAGAAACAATTGGCTGTAGAATCTTCAGAGTGTGCTGCAGAAGATATCCTCATTAAATATAGTGTGTTGTACACTTTTAACTGCTTTAAGATTTTCAGTTATCGCTGTTTCTTGAAGAGCTTCTTTGTTTTGTAATAAACTTTCAATTATATCAACACGCTTCCCCATCTTCTTTTGATCGAAAGTTTCGTTGTTACTCTAACCATGCCTTTCTTCCTGCTTCTTAAAGACTGCAGCTACAATGTGACAGTATTTGTCACATGTTCTATAACTTATTTTGCTCTTTTACAGATCTTTCCTGGCGTGTCCAATTTCATGAAATCATTAAGAAACAGGTTTAAGCCATTTGGAGTAATATGTGGATATTTGTCCATTATGATGTTCTGTGCTGCTTTCATATCACTGGCATTGTCAGTCAGCAGAGCAAATACTTCCCCACTTCAAATCTTCTCTAGTACTTCACATAGTTCACTACTAATATGCTTTGCAGTATGTCTGTTCTCTCCTGCTTCAATGCTTTTGTAAAAAGACTGGTTGAGGTGTTGCTAGTTATTACAAAGTTTATGATTCCTTCCTCCAGTACATTTGTTCACTCATCTGTAAGTACTGCCAGACAAAATGCTTAATTGATTTTCTCTTGCATAGTTTGTATTACACATGCATATTCTGACTGTAGAAGATGTTTGATCTAAGGAATGTCTCTTGGGTATGATCATCTTAATAGTTTAAATGTTGCCTGCCAATAACTGTTTTTAGTGACTGATAGTGGAGAACCAGAAACATATATTGGTCTTGTGAGAACTTGGTCATTTTTTTTGTTGATATTCAAGTGTCATATTGTCTATAAATGAAGTCACTGTTGGGAATCTTTTGGAGCTAGTTGGTTGAGATGCCCATTGTTTTCCTGATGACTGAAGAACTGAAGTGTGTAAAACACTTCTGGATGGTCATGTCACAGAAGCTGGACAACTTCTAGATCAAGAACGTTTGTTGCAAGTGCAACCACCGTCTCTGTCACCTACCTCACACTGTTCTTCTTCACCTTTACTTCCATACATGAAGGACTTTTTAATGTCTGCCTGGGGATTTCATACAAGGATGTGTTTGCTCATCCTGCTAGAATTTGGAAATGCACATTTCATTTGGCAAAATTTGCAAAATACATATCTTTTTTGTTTGAATGACTTTCAGTGTGGCAATGATTCTATATGTTAGAATATAGTTGCATGATTTTTGCTTAGAGAGATGAAAAAAATAATTAGAGCACCTACATGCCAGGTGCAGTTTGTTCCTCCTGTAGATCTAAAGGGTCAGGCTTTCATCATGCCAAGTAATGCCTTGTGCTACAGCAGCTGATACTGACATGAATGGCACTACTTGTGGAGTAAGGTATTGCTCAAAGTGAAAAAGGGTGGCCCAATCCATTGCTTTCATCCCATAGAAAGAAAATAAACCTCTGTTTTTCTCTCACAATGTGAATATTCATCTCTCTGAAGTTGAGATAATAAGAAATAAGATCATGCTTCAGAGCTTCATCCATTTGCCTACTCTAGGATATGTAAGGAATTCCGCCCCCCAGTTCAAAATTGGCCAGATGATTTTTCCTCCCGATCCTCTTCCAGATGATTTTTCCTCCCGATCCTGATTTATGAGATATTTGCCAAAGCTGGAAGCAGAACTACAGGTTAGATGGGACTAATAGTCTGATATATTTCACAAAATCCTATGGTTGTACCTGCTTAGCTGTGCCACTCTTGCTCTCATACTCAATTATACTGATCACGAGCTTTGGGGTCAGGAAGGAATTTTCAGGGATTGACTGCTGGGATGGTCTGGGAACATCACACAAAACCCATTCCTGACATTGGAGTGACCTCGCACATGACTAGCACTTCTGTTCTTCCTGTGGCTCACAACAATTTAGTCTTCTGAAAAGTCCAAGTATTACAATTGAAATAGTTCCCACCTGAATCACTGCTGTGGATTTGGTTCAATAACATTATTTTGGAAACATTACAAAGTGAGTTCTGTTTTGCTCTACAGTTGGGGTTTACGTGCATTTACAGTGCATTTTCAGATAGTAGAACCACAGACTTTGCCATAAGAATTGAGATATCCTTTGTCCTTTCAAGAGCTGTCCTCAAAAGGGCCTGGTGAAAATTCCTCTGATCTGGGAGATTGAATGGTGAATACTCAGAAATGGATGGAGCGAGTGCATGCTGAGACCAAGGGAAAAATTAGGGCTATAAAACACCTACAGCAATCCAAGATGATACAGCACTAAGACCAAAACTAGACTCCATCAAGGAGGCTGTTGAGGTGGCAGGTTGGGGTGTGTCAATAAGAATCTGAGGGTGTGTAGAGGAATTTAAAAGCAGGGTTAGCATGGTAGAGACAATGGCAGAGAGTCCACAGCCGAGACCATCTCTAATACTCTGTTGTTAAGGTGAAACAGAGATAGAAGAAATGATGTCTCGGCCAGATGTGCTATTTCTTACATAATTGTCCAACCCGAAAAGCAAAGGGTCAGGCAGAGTCTAAGGCTACTGCCCTTGCAACAAATCCAATCAGAATTAAATGTTGCCTCCTGTACTGAAGGGAGTTACTGGACCTACAAGTATTGGTTCCCTGAGGTCAAAGATAATTGATCTTGAAAAGATATTAAAAAGGTAAGAGAGACTTATAGTGCGACCTCCCTTTGGAAGAGCCCTTGGCACATGATCTGGAGAATCAAACCACCATCAGCCTTTCCTTGGTGATAGGTAAAGAAGAATACAAAATGACAGAGTACAATACAGGTGCTCTGAGAACTGCTCAGAGATAAGCAGGATGGACCTTAGAGATCAGCCAACATGTCCTGCACTCTGTTACATGTTCTGAGAGAGGTGTGCACTGACCAATGAGAAGGTTTGCAAGTAGTCATGTTATATCCGTAATAAGTAGAAGTAACTACATTGTCCCAAGAGTGGTAATGTCAACTCCAGAGACATCCATTTCTAGGGTACTGGAACTGAGTATTGCATATTGTGTATTGTTAATAAACAGGGCTTTGGGGTTCAACTGTGACTTTGTGGTTCCTTCCTTTGTTCTGTAGAAAGGAAAGACACAATACAGTCCAAACATACCATGACTCTACAAAGACAGTAAATCATGCAGGAAGAAGCAGATCTAACCGCTGCCTAAAGGGGAAGGATTATTACCCACTGCAGCAAGATTTCAGGAAGCTGGCTTTCTCTAGATTATGACTCTGTGTAGTACCTGACTGTGGGCACCAGAGATTTCTCTATTTCTTCCTCACATGTGCCTGATTTTTTCCTTGACATTTTGAGAGCTCAGCTCTTACTAAGATTTGATCCAGAAGTTCAGGACTCTAGTGTCTGTTATGGCAGAGAACATGCCACCAGCAGTGGGCCTTCACCCTGGAAGCATCTGTCTCAAGAGCAGTCAGGCACGGATGTTGATTTTGCTGGCTGAAAAAGAGAACTCATGCTTTGAGGCAGCAGTCAAGAGTCATTCAAAGGGGTTAGACTAGAAACTACTACCACATTGAGCCTCCCAGACCCAGTTATCTATGTGGTGACCGATACAGACCCACACACATAAAGGGAGACTCAAGTCCCCCTCAGTGATGCCTATCAGATCTAATCTCAGCCCAAAGGAAAATATTTATTTTCCACTCCAGCAAGATTTTAGGAAGTTGGCTTTTTCCAGCAGTTGCCAGCCACTAAAATTAGATCAGGACTCTGAAGAATACCTGACTGTAGTATCAGAGATTGACCTATATTTTACACAAGTGTTCCAGCTTTCCTTCACCTTGTCAAAATTTGATCCTGTAAGGCTCTAGCATCTGTTATGGTAAAGTACTTGCCACTAACAAAGAACATTCACCCTGGAAGCATCTGTCTTAAGAGCAGCAAGGCAGGCATGTTGATTTTGATGACTGGAGAAGGAAAACCATCCTTTCTTGTATAGGTAAAGACTCATTCTAGAAGTTAGATTATAAACCACAAATTCAATGGCCATCCCAGACTCAAGGATCTATCTAGTTTTGTGTATTGTTAACTGTGTAAAAGTTACAAGTCATTGCTTTAAATCCTAAGGGGTTTCCTAGTCCTCTTTGTGGGAGGACGGGGGAGGAGGAGGTGGTATCTGTAGGGAAGCATGTCATCAGAGTATGTCTTTTTAGAGCCTGCCTAGCATGAAGTTGCTTGAATGGTGCTTCTCTGTTTTAGGGAGTAGCCTACTTTGTCTTGCACTGTTGTTGGGACCTTGTACATGATTATTCTGAATTCTAAGAAATAAAGCAGTGTTATGCTGAAAACTTTTTATCTAACTCCTGTATGTGTATGCCATGAACATAACAGAAAATGCCAACAAAGGAGGGTTGTTGTTGGGTTTTTTTTTAAGTTTAAAGGTAAAATGACTACATATAGCATTATGGACAGTTTGCAATGTAATGAAAAAAATGCAATATATAGTCAGAAACTTGAGCAGTATTTTTATGCAAATGATATAAAAATAAACTGGCTCCATCATCCCATGACTCGAAAGAATAGCCTCAGCAAGGTGTGAATAAGATGATGACACAGGTCAGCACTTCTCACAGAATTCAAACAAAATGGAGGGAGCCATGTTTCTGCTGTTTAAGGACATCACACCAGAAGAAGGAGTGTTTCTGTAATAAGCTGCAGTGGAAGAAGTGAGGTAAGAGGGGACATGATGTCTGGGCTGAACACAATGAACCACCACAGCACACCAAAGAATACACCAAGAGGCAGCCATCAGAGCCTACAAGTAGGAGCCAGCAAACTAGTTAAGTGAGTGTGGAGGAGTTGGGCTCTAAATTAAGGTTGCCAACTTTCTAAGGACACAAAACTGAGGACCCTTGCCCTGCCCCCTACCCCGTTCCTTCCCCGAGGCCTTGCCCCTCTCTTCTCTGAGGCCCCGCCCCATACGTTCCCTCCATCTCTTGCTCAACCCCACACTCAGTCCCTTTCACTGGGCTGGGGCAGGGGATTGAGGTGTGGGAGGGGGTTGAGGGCTCTGGCTGGGGTGTGTGCAGGCTCGGGGGGGGGAGGTGGGGATGAGGGGTTTGGGGTGCAGGAGGGGTCTCAGGGTGAGGAGGGGGGCTGTGGTGTGCAGGGTGCAGGCTCCAGGAGGGAGTTTGGTACGGGAGTGTACTTTGGGCTGGGACAGGGGATTAGGGTGCAGGAGGGGGTTCAGGATGCAGGGTCCCGGTGGCGCTTACCGCAGCTCCTAGGAAGCGGCCGCCAGGTCTCTACAGCCCCTAGGTGCATGGACTGCCAGGGAGGCTCTGTGCGCTGCACTCGCACCCACAGGCGCTGCCTCCACAGCTCCCATTGGTTGCAGTTCCAGGCCAATGGGGGCTGCAGAGCCAGCATTTGGGGCATGGGTAGCATGCGGAGCCTCCCTGGCAGCCCATGTTCCTAGGGGACTGCTTCTGGGCGGCTGCTTCTGGGAGCCACACGGAGCTAGGGAAGGCAGGAAGCCTTAGCCCTGGGCCCTTGCTGCGCCGCCAACCAGACTTTTAATGGCACCGCCTGGGTCTGTTTTCGACCGGGTGTTCCAGTCGAAAACCGGGTGTTCCAGTCGAAAACCGGATGCCTAGCGACCCTTTTTGAAAGCAGGTTGTGCTCTAGATGAAGGATTTGCAAGCTGTACCGTGTCACATAACTGTATGTGGTAGAAAATGAACAGACATCTCAGCCTGCATAGTATTTTAATATAAAAGTAAATGATGTGATATTGATAAAGGAAGTAGATGCAGGAGAAGCATTATCTGATTTCTGAAGTGTAAATATATATATGTATAAAAATAACACCGACCCCCCAAAAACATACACATTTCCTTTGGTAAGATTAAGAGAAAATAATGTGCTTTTGCTGAATTACAATAAAGAGTGGATAGGAATATTAGGCAGTCACCCTGTCACTGTAACTTATAAATGTATCTGTTCACCATTAGAGTTAATTGTATTGGAAGGAAATGGCCCTCCATTGATGGGCCTCAATTGACTATAGGAGCCTGAATTGGGTTGGAGTGTGGAACACCACATGCCAGACAGAGTGGGGGCATTGACAGAACAATACAAAGCTGTATTTAGTATGGACATGGGGTTGGTAAAAGGCATAACAGTCAGGCTGGTTACATTTGACAAGGCTATTCCTAAATTTCTGAAAGCTAGACCTGTGTTATATGCACTGTCAGAGTTTATGGAAAAGCAATTGGATGAACAGCAGGTCATAATTTCACCTGTGGGGTTCCATGAATGGGTTGCACTAAGTGTGTGCATTCCAAAAAGGATGCCAGTGTAAGAATTTGTGGGGACTATAAAGTCGGCATAAAGCCTGAGCTGGAATTGGACCAATATCCAATTCCTAAACCATAAGATTTATTTGCAAAACTGGCAAGGGGAGAGAAGTTTACCCAACTAGATTAATCCCCAGCCTATCAGCAGGAAGTATTGGTGCCAGATTAATTTTTTTGTGACAGCAAACATACATAAGGGGCTATTTAACTATGAAAAATTACTTTATGGGTAGCCAATGCACCTGCTGTGTTTCAGAGAATAATGGATCATCAGGTATTGCAGGTGGTAAAAGGTTTTGTCTATTATTTGAATGAAATATTAATAACTGTAAGGAATACTTTAAAAACCTATAGGAGGTTCTGAAGAGATTGCAAAAAATATGGTTTTAAAGTTAACAAAGATGTGTGGGTTTTTTCTAAAATCAAATTGAAGTCCCCTATTACTATGTGTTTTGGATATTTATGCTTTTTTGTCCTAGAAATTCCTCATCTACCTCTTTCTTCTGACTTTGTGGACTATGGTAGACTCCTAACCATGAGTTTGACACTATTTTTTTTCCCTTTAACTTCACCCAAAGGTTATCACCTGGTCTGCCTCTCACCTCTTTCTGGACCTCAGAACAAGTGGATACATTCTTGATATATAATGCACACCTCCTCCCTTTTCCCTGCCTGTTCTTCCTAAACAAGCTGTACCTCTCTGTGGGAAAGAAAAAAAGAAACCTACTAAGTCTCTGTGGTGCCAATTAAGTGATAATTTTGTTTGTGTACTAAGACTCCTAGTTCTTTCTGGTTATCTCCCAATGCCATATTCCTTGCATTTGTGTACAGACTCTTTTTCCTAGTATCTAACCTAAATGTCCATCGCTGCGGGTTAAGCCCATTGCTTCTCTAACTTTCTCTAACTTTGTGGCAAAAAAACACACCCCTGACCAACATAAGTTTCATAGGCAAAAGTTAGAGAAATTTTGAAAAACTGAAGTGGGAAAAGGGAGTAGGTGGGGGAAACTGGAATAAAAACCAAAGAAACCCTGCATGTATAAAAAAACAAAGAAAACACACCCCTGTCCGACATAAGTTTCATAGGCAAAAGTGCCTGTGTGGACAGCGCTATGTTGGCGGGAGATGGTCTCTTGCCGACATTGTATGTGTGGTGCAAAAAATGTTAACTGATCAACCAATAAAGGACAGCAAATAGCATGCTGCTATTGAGAGTAAAAGCTTGCTATGATTTTAATTAATTTACTTTTCAGAAGTTAGCTATTGACTTCTTGAAAGGATCACTGGAAACAGGAATCCAAGTCAATAATACAACACTCAGCATTTGTGTTTCTATCATTCCCAAAGAAGAACAGAAAATAAACCATAAAACTTTGCATATGGCAATTATCACAGAACATTTTTGCTAGCATGCGTGTGATGCATTTCTATTCAGAAGAGGCATTTTTTCCAGTCATTAAGAATGAAATAAAATTTCCCTTCAACGAGGCCTGAAACGAACATGTCACTTGAAGAACAGAAACAAGCCTTATTGTATACATGCAGAATGATGCCTTACGGGCTTGTTATTTTACCCTATTATACTAAAACTGTTCTATGCTTTTCGGTGACAGATAATATTCATAAAGACACTGAAAACAGCACATTCCAACCCTAGACTATTAACAGGGAGCAAATGTGCACTTTCCTTCATACTGAATTGCCATGTTTTCACAAACAACCATACAGTAAAATATATGTATATTAAAAAGTAGAAAAAAGCCCTAAGAACATTTTGTAAAGGACAGCTATTTCTCTGATAGGTTGTCATGGAGTTGTTATGAGGAGGACAGATAGGAGCTCAAAGATTAATAATTATACATTTTATCATGATATTAGTTCTTTGACAGTTTTTACTCTTCTTCAAGCTTTTCACTTTTGCATACAACTCTTAACATTCCCTCACATTCCAAATCACAACATTAGAGTCTTCTGGTAGCCTGCACATAAAAAATCTCCTCCTCTCCACAACACATGTATTTGATTTTTCTTATAAAAAGAAATAAGAGCTAACAAGAAAACAGCACACTGCTCCAAATCCTTGGGTACAGCCTTTGTGCACCTACTGCAGCTCAGGAGAGTGAGGGATGGGAGAAAAAGGTTATTTTAAAGCAACCTTTGCTCTCCTACAATTCCAGTTCTGCCATACAATAGATACGAGCCCCTCCCTACTCTGTGGAGCATCCTGGAGCTTGCTCTTCCTTACCCTGGCTGCCCACATCCAAGGAACAATTCCGGCTCATGAGGATCACTGGGGTGGAGAGATGGCTTGGCTACACTCCCACTCCCCGGGGACCTGGAAAGGAGTGGCCATTATGGCTGCTCTGTACCACTGAGGATTCCCCTGCTCAGTTGGTTTTATGGCTCTGCTGTGAAGACTGGCAAAAAGCAACTGTGGCAGGGCCAAGAATCTGATCCATGAACTATAAGAAGTCTAGTAAATAGCATATGAAGCAACAGCATGCCTGCAAAACATATGGTGATTTTAAAAAAATGTGACTAAGAAGAATAGGACTTAACTGATAGCCTGCCATCTGTCTGACCTATCAGTGTTTTGATATTTCACCAAAGACTGCTATCTAGGTGAGGTTCAGAGAAAGCTACAAAAAAACCCTTAGAGATCAACTGTGGAATAACCTGCCTGGGGGAAATTTCTTCCAAACCTCTTTATCCAGTGGTTGACTTATCCCATGCAGCTTAAGATTTTTTATCCTGATATTATTTTAACCTGTCTAGTCTTACTGTGAATGTTCTCACTACTTATACAAATGTCGACTCCTTGTTTGAAGCTCACTCCGTTTGTGACCATTTTTTTTTTGGCTGTGACTTTCATAGGTTAAATATTCATTGTTTAATACACATTTCTTTTTCTTATCTTTCAGTTACATTGTGTGTCTCCTTGATCTTGTATTATAGGAAAGGGTAATTTGTCTTCTCTACCATAGCATTCATGGTTCTCTATTGCACTCTCATGCCCTTGCTTATTTCTTTACTCCCTAACACAGTTTCAGTCTTTTCTTCTCTTTCCTCACACTCAGTTGTTCTCTGCCTCTTGTCCCAAATCAGCAGTCTGCCCCCATTCAGCAAAACATTGGCAAGCTGAAAAAAAAATAGGTGTTTTTTTGTTTTACTTTTAGTTATTCAGTTACAATCATTTTAGGGATTTGCTTGTAACAATGGACAATTTTTAGATGGAAGCATGACTTTCAAGCTGACAGATTCTCTTTCAGAGCTTGTCTAAAAGGAATGTTCCTTACATAATATTTGTATTCTGCCTTCTATTTCTGTGTGTACACTGAATGATCAGAATTATTAATGTCACATTCCATGCTATCAGACCACATTAAAGAAGAAGGGAAAAATACCATTTGCTTTTTCAAGATCACATGAAAGAAAATGATCTTGCTTAAACATATTCACCTCTATAGATTATAGTTGCATTGTTTGGAGAACAATGCACCCGAGGTTTATTCAGATCTGAATCTCAAGTAGAATTTACATATTCCATTTTATTTTCATCTCATAATTTAGTGTAAATTAAATTTTTATTGCTTACATGAGTAGGTCTCCTAGGTGACCTTTGCTCACCTATTATGGTTGGCATCACAGTGCTGCATTCAGATATGATATTAAGTTCAAGCAATTTTTCTCCAAAATCACATTGCATAAGTGCATTTAATAAAATCACATTAGAAAAACATTGATATACCTTGATTTGGCTTGTTTGTGCCTGCACTTAAAACCATTCCAAAGGGAATGCGAAAGCCAGTGCATATGGCTCAAGTGTAATTGTGTACAAAGTTTGCATGTGAATTAGAATGCAGAGGCAACATAGACATCTGTCCACAAAGTCCTTTCTGATTTGTTTGCCTGAAATGCTATCATCTCAAAGAAAGCACGCAACACCAGAAGAGAAATAGAGGAAAGCAGTTGGTTCTTCATTGTCACAATAAAAAATAAAATTTACAAAGAAGTCTTGCATACTAAACCTGCATATCCTAATCTCAAATGGTTTCTCAGCAATCTATCAACCAATCATTGACACAGCTTCTTCCCCAGTGTTTAGCCTAAATTAACACCACTTAATGCTATAACGAAATTCTGTTAGAAAACTATGACAAGGGTAATATTGAGAAATTTTTAGACAAATCTTCTCCAGTAATCATAACAGAAATCACTAATAACCTTGAGTGCTAAAATATTAGATTATGTTAATAAAATACCAGACTCTGGGATTTTTACTCCATGTTAGTGGCATCTTAGTACATAAATAGTCCCACTGAAGTCAATAGGATTCAATATAAGAAGGAGCAGAATATAGCCCAATATGACTGGTTCATAAAAACCAAACTGCACTGGGAATTTTATTTACTTGTAAATAAAGTGATTTCAGCTACAGAGGGGTAAACCAGTTCGAATAAAATAAGAACCATCTTTCTTCACTCCAAAACATCATCTCAAATTCAAAGGCCAGGATTTTCATCAAATGTGGTGCCTAACATTAGGTTCGTAAATAAGTTGCCTGATTTTTCAAAGTGCCGGGTGTCCATTAGTCTTAATTGAAGTCATTCTGTCATGTGGTTGAAGTCAGTAGGAGCTGGTGGGTGCTCAGCACTTTTGAAATTCAGGCTAATTACAGTATTTAGGTGACAAATTCAGACATCAGATTTTTAAAAAAATCTTGTCTAAAGGGTCTGTATATCTTAGTTCTGGAAGGGATTGGAAATACTGAAATACAATATTGTGAGGGGCAATATATTTGGACCAACAATGCTTCCAATTTCCTGAAAATATTCTGAGAAAGCCTATTCTTGCAAGATTTCCAGCCCAGTTTTGCAGAACAAAGACATTTAGATAGTTCAGATAGACATCAAAAGCTATGTTCTTACCTGAACTGAGTATCCGAACCTTTAGAGTTCATCTACACTGCAATCATAAGTGTGCTTGCACCACTTGTAGACATAGCCATACTAGTTTTAATATAGTATTATAGAAATGTAGGGCTGGAAGATAGCTCGAGAAGTCATCAGTTCCAGCCCCCTGTGCTGACACAAGAGCAAGTAAACCTAGATGATCTCTGACAGGTGTTTGTCTAACCTGTTTTTAAAAACCTCCAATGATAAGAATTTCACAGCTTCTCTTGCAAGCTAATTCCAGAGTTTAACTACCCTTACACATAGCAAGTTTTTCCTAATATCTAACTTAAATCTTCATTGCTGCAGATTAAGCCAATTACTCCTTCTACCCTCAATGGACATGGAGATCAACTGATCACTGTCCCTCTTTAAAATAACCCTTAACATTATCTGAAGATTGTTATCAGGCACCTAACTGAGTCTTCTTTTCTCACCACTAAACATGCCCAGTTTTTTAATCTTTCCCCATGGTTCATACTTTCTAAACCTTTTCTCATTTTTTGTTGTTCTTCTCTGGACTCTCTCCAATCTAGCCACATCTTTCCTAAAGTGTAGTGCACAGAATTGGATCGGTACTCCAGCAGAGGCCTGACCAGTGCTGAATAAAGTAGGGCAATTACCTCCCGTGTCTTACATACCACACGGCTGTTAATACATCCCAGAATGATATTAGCCTTTTTCACAGATGTATTACATTGTTGGCTCATATTCAATTTGTGATCTGCTATAACCCCCATATCTTATTCCCCATTTTGTAGTTGTGCATTTGATTTTTTCCTTCCTAAATGAAACACTTTGTACGTGTCTTTATTGAATTTCACCTTGTTGATTTCAGACCAATTTTCTAATGTGTCAAGGTTGTTTTTCATTCTAATCCTGTCCTCCAAAGTGCTTGAAACCCCTGCCAGCTTGGTGTCCTCTGCAAATTTTATAAGCATACTCTCCACTCCATTATCCAAGTCATTAATGACAATATTGAATAGCATGGTTCCCTGGACTGACCCCTGTGGGTCCCTACTATATACATCCTCCTAATTTGACATTAAACTGTTGATAACTACCTTTTGAGTATGGTCTTTCAACCAGTTGTGTACCCAGTTTACAGTGATTTCACTGAGACCACATTTACCTGATTTGTTTATGAGAATTTCATGTGGGGCAATGTCAAAAATCTTTCTAAAATCAACCTATGTCATATCTACTACTTCTTACTTACTCTGAAACCTGTCAATACTTCTTACTTGTCCACTAGGTCAGTAACTCTGTCAGGGGAGGAAATTAGGCTGGTTTGCCACGATTTGTTCTTGATAAATCCATGCTGGCTATTTTCTATAACCCTGTTATCTTGTAGGTGCTTACAAACTGAATGCTTAATTTGTCCCAGTATCTTTCAAGGCATTGAAGTTAGGCTGACTTATCTATAATTCTCTGGCTCTTCTTTGTTCCCCTTTTTAAAGATAGGTTCTATGTTTGCCCTTCTCTTGTCCTCAGGGATCTTATTCAGCCTCCAGGAGTTCTCAAATATAATTGCTAACAGTTCTGAGGTTGCCTCAGCTAGGTCCGTAAGTACCCTACAGTGAATTTCACCAGATCCTGATGACTTGAATACATCTAACTTTTATCTAATATTCTATTCTTTAACCTGTTCTTTCCCTAAAATTAGCTAAAATTAGTAGAGTAGCTGTGGTAACATGGGCAGCTGCTTGGGCTAGCCTCATAAATTTGTACCCAGGAGATCCAGAGGGGTTTGTACTTGGGGCAGCTAGCCCCTCCCATTGCTCACCACTGCCTTTGCTACCATGGCAACATTACTATTTTTAGAGAACTAGCTTGATCTGAGTTAGCACAGGTATGTCTCTTTGAGCTGGGAAACATAGTCCCGTCTCCAAATGCAGATTCACCTATATGTTTACCCATCTCTAACTTAAGCCATTCAGCTTTGTGGTATCATACATAGTACAAGAGGAGCTCAGTTTCACTCTATATGATGCAACTGTTTACTTCACAAGTCTGGGAGTGTGAAGGAGTTTTAATAAATAAGAATTAAACTAGTCACTCAAATCCAAACATTTTGCTAAACATTTTGTTACGCAGCATTAGTTTTGGGGATCAAGCCACTCATTAATTTCCTGATCAAGAATTAAATGCAGTGATGGCACCTGTCTAATATGAAGGGGAGTTTGAGGACTACAGAGTACAACATTGACCCCCAGAATGTAGGAGGAGAGGGAAAACCTGTCCTGACACCCTGTTTGGACAAGAGATGGGTCAAACTCAAAAGTCAGTCTGAGTGTAGAAAAACACATGCCTAGAATCCTTGGAGTGTATCTGCTCCTAGAAGTCTCCAACATACTTCGATCTAAAATGTAGAAAGAAGTTTTAATCAACTGTCATGAAATTCTTTAGATTCATGTAAGTTACTATGGGCAATGCCTTTATGTAAAAGTTTAGCACAGCCTTGGTTGACAGAGTAGTCCCTGCCTCAATGGAGCTGTAGAAAACTTCTGTTGTTTTTAATTTCATGAAAATTTAATAAAGAAACTAGAAATTTAATTAGTAATTAGCAAATTTCAAATATTTGGAGGGTCATTCCTGTGGACAAGAGATATGTAAACATAACTTTGTACATGGTATCTGTTTCTCAGGATGCATTAATATTCACTGATATGCTTTTACTTATACATGTTATTGGATAGTATAGATGAATCAATGCTGAAAATGTCTGTGAACTTAGCAAAATTCTTACATATCTAGTGGCAGATAGTAGTCTAATTCCAAAATTTAGAATGTGAAAGTGTAGGAAATTTCATAGATTCTTAAAATGAAATAATTTGAAAATATACAGATTAGAAAAATTCTAAAAAGAAAGCTACATCACATTTATACAGAAAAACAAATATACATAACCAACAACTATTAAAGACAAATTTATTTATACTATAACAGTTGAATTTTCAGAATCATAGAATTATAGAACTGGAAGGGACCTCGAAAGGTCATCTAGTCCAGTCCCCTGCACTCAAGGCAGGACTAAGTATTATCTAGACCATCCCTGACAGGTGTTTGTCCAACCTGCTCTTAAAAATCCCCAATGATGGAGATTACACCACCTCCCTAGGCAATTTATTTCAGTGCTTAACCACACTGACAGTTAGAAAGTTTTTCCTAATGTCCAACCTAAACCGCCCGTGCTGCAATTTAAGCCCATTGCTTTTTGTCCTATCCTCAGAGGTTAAGAAGAACAATTTTTCTCCCTCCTCCTTGTAACAAACTTTTATGTACTTGAAAACTGTTATCATGTCCCCTCTTAGTCTTCTCTTCTCCAGACTAAACAAACCCATTTTTTTCAATCTTCCCTCATAGGTCATGTTTTCTAGACTTTTAATAATTTTTGTTGCTCTTCTCTGGACATTCTCCAATTTGTCCACAACTTTCCTGAAATGTGGCACCCAGAACTGGACACAATACTCCAGTCGAGGGCTAATCAGTGCAGAGTAGAGCGGAATTACTTCTCATGTCTTGCTCACAATACTCCTGCCAATACATCCCAGAATGATGTTGCTTTTTTTGCAACAGTGTTACACTGTTGACTCATATTTAGCTTGTGAGTCACTATGACCCCCAGATCTCTTTCCGCAGTACTTCTTCCTAGGTAGTCATTTCCCATTTTGTATGTGTGCAACTGATTGTTCTTTCCTGAGTGGAGTACTTTGCATTTGTCTTCATTGAATTTCATCCTATTTACTTCAGACTATTTCTCCAGTTTGTCCAGATCATTTTGAATTTTAATCCTATCCTCCAAAGCATTTGCAACCCCTCCCAGCTTGGTATCGTCCGCAAACTTTATAAGTGTACTCTCTATTCCCGAGGGACGTACTGGCTGCCGCTTCCCGCAGCCCCCATTGGCCTGCAGCAGTGAACCACAGCCAGTGGGAGCCACAATCGGCCAGACCTGCTGACGGGGCAGATAAACAAACTGGACCAGCCTGCCAGGGGCTTTCCCTACACAAGTGGTGTCCCAAGTTTGGGAAACACGGCTCTATGCCATTATCTAAATCATTTGAAGAAGATTTGGTGGGCAAAATTAAATAAATACATAACAATTAAGATCTGAAAATACCAAAGTGTTCACGTCATGTGATTATTAATAACCTGAAATTTTCAATTTCCACTTACATGGGATATTCATGTCCAAAAGTTGGCAAATCAGAGAATAATAAATCTTCAGGCAATCTCTGCCTTTGTACTAGGCAGCCCCAGAAATAACCCTCCTTCATTCAGAATATGGAAACCTGCTAAGCCACTCATTATTGTTGCGGGTATTGAAAACAAGTGGAAGAAAAATAGTAAAGGTCGTCTTCACACCTTATATCAGTGACCGGGAAACTCAGTAAATAGGTGTGCCACAAATTAGCCAGTTTTAAATTTTGTTCCAAAGCTTCAGAGGCTCAGTTCTCTGAAGAATTATTAGGTGATAACAGATTTATTTGGAGGCATCCAAGCTACAATACTTAATATTCAACTGAGTTCCCAAACCTCCAAATTAGCCAAAGAAAGATTTAAAAAGAGCCTTTCCAGCCTTTCCAGGAAGACCACCAAAAAAGAGAGGACCTTGTTTTTTTAGAGGAAAACTGGTGTTGGTCTATCTGAAGATCTCCCTTCGGGAGAAGGAGCTAGAGGTGATTCAAAAATGGAAAGCCATTTTTGCAACATTTTTCATTTAGATAGAAATTTCCACAAACAGATCTAGCCATAATAGACAGTATTGCAGCTGACACTATGATTAACATAATGGGTCAAATGCCAAAGTAACACAAATGGTTGTGTTAGTTATATGTTGTACATCAGGTTACATGAGTGTTTGCATTATATCCTGAGCGGACTTATGCAGACTTATCCCAAAACAGGAAACCAGCAGGAGAGTGCATGAAGATAACAATGACTTACTGATTTGTGATCGGGAACAGCCAGCATGGATTTGTGAAGAACAAATCATGTCAAACCAATCTGATAGCTTTCTTTGATAGGATAACGAGCCTTGTGGATAAGGGTGAAGCTGTGGATGTGGTATACCTAGACTTTAGTAAGGAATTTAATACGGTCTCACAAGATATTCTTATCGATAAACTAGGCAAATACAATTTAGATGGGGCTACTATAAGGTGGGTGCATAACTGGCTGGATAACCGTACTCAGAGAGTTGTTATTAATGGTTCCCAATCCTGCTGGAAAGGCATAACGAGTGGGGTACCTCAGGGGTCTGTTTTGGGACCGGCTCTGTTCAATATCTTCATCAATGACTTTGATATTGGCATAGAAAGTACGCTTATTAAGTTTGCGGATGATACCAAACTGGGAGGGATTGCAACTGCTTTGGAGGACAGGGTCATAATTCAAAATGATCTGGACAAATTGGAGAAATGGTCTGAGTTAAACAGGATGAAGTTTAACAAAGACAAATGCAAAGTGCTCCACTTAGGAAGAAAAAATCAGTTTCACACATACAGAATGGGAAGAGACTGTCTAGGAAGGAGTACGGCAGAAAGGGATCTAGGGGTTATAGTGGACCACAAGCTAAATATGAGTCAACAGTGTGATGCTGTTGCAAAAAAAGCAAACATGATTCTGGGATGTATTAACAGGTGTGTTGTGAGCAAGACACGAGAAGTCATTCTTCCGCTCTACTCTGCTATGGTTAGGCCTCAGCTGGAGTATTGTGTCCAGTTCTGGGCACCGCATTTTAAAAAAGATGTGGAGAAATTGGAAAGGGTCCAGAGAAGAGCAACAAGAATGATTAAAGGTCTTGAGAACATGACCTATGAAGGAAGGCTGAAAGAATTGGGTTTGTTTAGTTTAGAAAAGAGAAGACTAAGAGGGGACATGATAGTAGTTTTCAGGTATTTAAAAGGGTGTCATAAGGAGGAGGGAGAAAACTTGTTCACCTTAGCCTCGAAGGATAGAACAAGAAGTAATGGGTTTAAACTGCAGCAAGGGAGGTCTAGTTTGGACATTAGGAAAAAGTTCCTAACTGTCAGGGTGGTTAAACACTGGAATAAATTGCCTAGGGAGGTTGTGGAATCTCCATCTGTCAAGGCTGTATCCCCACTTTGAACTTTAGGGTACAAATGTAGGGGCCTGCATGAAAACTTCTAAGCTTAACTACCAGCTTAGCTCTGGTCCGCTGCCACCATCCCCAGAATTCCCATGCCTGGGAAGCCTTGAGAAACCTTCACCAATTCCCTGGTGAATACAGATCCAAACCCCTTGGATCTTAAAACAAGGAGAAATTAACCATCTCCCCTCCTTCCTCCCACCAACTTCTGGTGAATACAGTTCCAACCCCCCTGGGATCTAAAACAAGGAGAAATTAACCATTCCCCCTCCTTCCTCCCACCAACTCCTGGTGAATACAGATCCAACCCCCTTGGATCTAAAACAAGGAAAAATCAATCAGGTTCTTAAAAAGAAGGTTTTTAATTAAAGAAAAAGGTAAAAATCATCTCTGTAAAATCAGTATGGAAATTAACCTTACAGGGTAATCAAACTTAAAGAGCTCAGAGGACTCCCCTCTAGTCTTAGGTTCAAAGTACAGCAAACAAAGATAAACACTCTAGTAAAAGGTACATTTACAAGTTGAGAAAACCAAGGAAAACTAAGACGCCTTGCCTGGCTTTTTACTTACAAGTTTGAAATAGGAGAGACTTGTTGAGAAAGATGTGGAGAACCTGGATTGATGTCTGGTCCCTCTCAGTCCCGAGAGCGAACGCACACCCAAAACAAAGAGCACAAACAAAAGCCTTCCCCCCCACAAGATTTGAAAGTATCTTGTCCCCTTATTGGTCCTTTGGGTCAGATGCCAGTCAGGTTACCTGAGCTTCTTAACCCTTTACAGGGAAAAGGATTTTGGAGTCTCTGGCCAGGAGGGATTTTATAGTACTGTACACAGGACAGCTGTTACCCTTCCCTTTATAGTTATGACACCATCTCTGGAGATATTTAAGAGTAGGTTAGATAAATGTCTATCGGGGATAGTCTAGACAGTATTTGGTCCTGCCATGTGGGCAGGGGACTGGACTCGATGAACTCTCGAGGTCCCTTCCAGTCCTAGAATCTATGAATCTATCAATCTATGAACTTCCATCTGTATTTATGTCATGTCTGAATCTGACCCACTGTATGCCTTTTAGCTTCCTTTCTTGGTTCATTTTTCATTGATATTGATATTTATTATTTTATCTTCATTGACTTTTACAGAGTAAATTCATTTACTGAAGTTATTGCATCCTTTTCCATGTGTTTATTGATCAAGCTGTTTTTCTTGATTTAAATTAAAACTATAGATTAGTAAATCCTAAATCTTTAGAGTAAATCCTTTAGGTTAAAATAAATATAATTTATTTCTCCCACATTAAAATGCACAGATCCATTATACAGGGTGTGTGTACATGTGATACATGAAGGGGGGGAGTAGTTCCCTTTGATGGACATCCAGCCAGCAAGTTAGCTGTAAAATCCCTCTTGGTCTGTTCCAGGGATCGGTAACCTTTGGCCCGCGGCCCGCCAGGGTAAGTACCCTAGTGGGCCGGGCCAGTTTGTTTACCTGCCGTGTCCACAGGTTCGGCCGATCGCAGCTCCCACTAGCTGCGGTTCGCCATCCCCGGCCAATGGGGGCTGCGGGAAGTGGTGGACAGCACATCCCTCAACCTGTGCTGCTTCCCGCAGCCCCCATTGGCCTGGAGCGGCAAACCGCGGCCAGTGGGAGCCGCGATCAACCGAACCTGCGGACACAGCAGGTAAACAAACTGGCCTGGCCCACCAGGGTGCTTACCCTGGCAGGCCGCGTGCCAAAGGTTGCCAATCCCTGGTCAGTTCTCTGCTTGCTTTACCAGTAAAGAGTTAACAAGCCCACAAGTAAAAGAAAAGGAGTGGGCGCCTGACCAAAGGGGCCAATGGGAAGGAAGAACTTTTTAAAATTTGGAAAGAAACTTTCCCTTTGTCTGTTGTTTTCCGGAGAAGCAGGGACAGCGCAGTAATGCTATAAGCAGGAATGCTGTGTAAAGTTTGAACCAGGCATGAAAAATTAACTTCCATACCTAGAAGGAATTATTTGGATAGGGAACATTTAGATAAATGCAATCAGGTTATTTCTTTTATTTTTTATTGGCTTGTGGACTCCTCTGTGCTAACCCAAGATGCTTTTGTTTGCTTGTAACCTTTAAGCTGAACCCCAAGAAAGCTATTTTGAGTGCTTAATTTTTGTAATTGCTCTTTTAAAATCTAGCAAAAGCCTAAGTTCCAGATGTATTTTTTTTCTTTTTTGTTTTGAATAAAATTTACCTTTTGTAAGAACAGGATTGGATTTTTGGTGTCCTAAGAGGTTTGTGCACACGTTATTTAATTAGCTAGTGGTCAAGCTAATTTCCTTTGTTTTCTTTCTCAGCTCTTCCCTGCAGAGGGGTGAAAGGGCTTGAGGGTACTCCAAGTGCTCCTTCCTGGGTGCAAAGGTGGGTTTTTTTGTTTGTTTGTTTTTTGCACTTGGGTGGTGGCAGCATTTACCAAGCCAAGATCAGAGAAAAGCTGTAACCTTGGGAGTTTAATACAGGCCTGGAGTGGCAAGTATTAATTTTTAATAACCTTGCAGGGCCCCACTTTCTGCACTCGAAATGCCAGAATGGGGATTCAGCCTTGACAGTACTGTGACAGGTTCGATCACAGAACTCCCCTTGGAGCTGCCACCTGATGTGCCAAGACTACTTCTGCCCCTGCTAGCTCGGGACCCCAGCATCCTGTCTTGCTAAGCCAGACATGCCCATCTGCTCCAACACAGACCCAGGGTCTGAATTACTTGTCCCAAAGCTGCAGACTTAACTAAAAGCAGCTTACAGAAGTGTTTTTGTCTTTAACACTCAGATGCCCAACTCCCAGTGGGGTCTAAAGCCAAATAAATCCATTTTCATAGAATATCAGGGTTGGACGGGACCTTAGGAGGTCATCTAGTCCAACCCCCTGCTCAAAGCAGGACCAATCCACAGACAGATTTTGACCCCAGTTCCCTAAATGGCCCCCTCAAGGATTGAACTCACAACCTCAGGTTTAGCAGGCCAATGCTCAAACCACTGAGCTATCCCTCCCCCGTATAAAGGTTATACAGAGTAAACTCATAAATTGTTCACCCTCTGATAGAGAAATATGCACAGCTCTTTGTCTCCCCGGGTATTAATACATACTCTGAGTTAACTAATAAGTAAAAAGTGAAAGTAGGATTTAAGTGGTTCCAAGTAGTAACAGACAGAACAAAGTGAATTACTAAGTAAAATAAAATAAAATATGCAAATCTATGTCTAATACAGTAAGAAACTGAATACAGAGAAGATCCTCACCAGTTCAGAATGCTCCCTTTTACAGACTAATCTCCTTTTAGTCTGGGTCCAGCAATCACTCACACCCCTTGCAGTCACTGCCCTTTGTTCCAGTTTCTTTCAGGTATCTTTGGGGGTGGAGAGGCTCTCTCTTTAGCTAGCTGAAGACAAAATGGAGAAGTCTCCTCTGGGCTTAAATAGACTTTCTCTTGTGGGTGGAGACCCCCTCCTCTCTCCTATGCAAAGTCCAGCTCCAAGATGGCGTTCTGGAGTCACCTGGGCAAGTCACATGTCCATGCATGACTCTCAGTTTTTACAGGCAGAAGCCATTGCTCACATGGTATCTTGAACGTCTCCAGGAAGACTTCTTATGTGGATTGGAGCATTCCAAGATGCATTGTTCCTTAAGTGTGTCCTGACTGGGCCCTTAATTTTGTGAACTTCTTTCTCCAGGAACTGACCAAATGCTCTACTAAGGTTATTTAGAAATCAAGCCAGTACAAGGCCAATATTCATAATTTTGAGTACAAAAATGATACATGCATACAAATAGGATTAATAGATTCAGTAGATCATAACCTTTACATAGATATGTTACATGGCATATGTAGCACAGAACATATTCCAGTTATGTCATATATAGTCATAAGCATATTTCCATAAAGCCTTATGGGATACATCGTCACAAGTACATCTATATAGAAAAAAGATACTGTAAGAAATGACTCACTAAGTAATTACTTCCTTAGACTGTAAGCCTTTCGGGGCAAGGGCAGTCTTTTAGTTATGTTTTTGTTATGTACAACACCAGGGACAACGAGGCCCTGACCTATGATTGAGGCTTCTAGGTGCTACCACAATACAAATAAATAAATAGGAATGATTGTACCAAAGACGAAATTCTCCTATAACCCCTTTCACTTAAACTTGTCACTTTTCTTTCCTATTCTCATAAAAAGTGCAGCTCTATATACCTTTTGGAAAGATAAGGATTGTGGCAGACTAAGTTGCAGTAAATGTGAAGTAAGCACTTGCTTAAAGTTAAGAACATACTTAAGTGCTTTGCTGAGTCAAGGCATATAGCAGTAAGCAGGAGCAAAGATGTCCACAATGGGGGCACCAAAACACATGAATTAATGGGCTAAACCCTCCACAAAGCTGGACTGTAGTGGGCTACCAAGCAGTGCCTCCTGATGTGTGTAATAGTCATGCATTTCATCCACACCTTGTTTTATGGAAGATGGAAGATTAAGGATTTGCAGGGGAAATGTGAATTTGGCACTTGATGAACAATTATTTTTCCAGTACATGTAAATGATTTACATTATATAACCTATGAAGAGGTCTATAAAAATAGTGTGAGACGTTCTACTGTTAGGCAAATATTTAATTTCTACCAGGAACTTGGCTGGGGAATCAAATATGGTGACAAATTTAATACTAACCCAATACAAAAATCATGCATAACTGCAGCTAAAGACAGGTTTCAGAGTAGCAGCCGTGTTAGTCTGTATCCGCAAAAAGAACAGGAGTACTTGTGGCACCTTAGAGTACTAACAAGGTGCTTGTCTCAGTCTGAGGGATTGGAGCAAATGCGGTTATATCTTAGAGCTTGGCTGTAGACAATGGATCGTGTGGTGTGTCCTGGATAGAAACTGGGGGCATGTAGGTAAGTGTAGCAGTCAGTAGGTTTCCGGTATAGGGTGGTATTTATGTGACCATCGCTTATTAGCACAGCAGTGTCCAGGAAATGGACTGCTTGTGTGGATTGATCTAGGCTGAGGTTGATGGTGGGATGGAAATTATTGAAATCATGGTGGAATTCCTCAAGGGCTTCTTTTCCATGGGTCCAGATGATGAAGATGTCAGCAATGTAGCGCAAGTAAATTAGGGGAGTTAGGGGACGAGAGCTAAGGAAGCATTGATCTAAGACAGCCATAAAAAATGTTGGCATACTGTGGGGCCATGCAGGTACCCATAGCAGTGGCACCCACAGTATGCCAACGTATGCTTACTACAAGATCTCTATCAAGCATTCTTAAAACGACAATACCCACCTGCTGAAGTGAAAAAACAGATTGACAGAGCCAGATAAGTATTCAGAAGTCACCTCCTACAGGACAGGCCCAACAAAGACAATAACAGAACACCACTAGCTGTCACCTTCATCCCCCAACTAAAACCTCTCCAGCGCATCATCAAAGATCTACAACCTATCCTGAAAGATGATCCCTCACTCTCACAGATCTTGGGAGACAGACCTGTCCTCGCTTATAGACAACCCCCCAACCTAAAGCAAATACTCACCAGCAACCACACCTCTCTGAACAAAAACACTGACCCAGGAACCTATCCTTGTAACAAAGCCCGATGCAAACTCTGTCCACATATCTATTCAAGTGACATCATCATAGGACCTAATCACATCAGCCATACCATCAGGGGCTCGTTCACCTGCACATCTACCAATGTGATATATGCCATCATGTGCCAGCAATGCCCCTCTGCCATGTACATTGGCCAAACCGGACAGTCTCTACACAAAAGAATTAATGGACACAAATCTGACATCAGGAATCATAATACTCAAAAACCAGTGGGAGAACACTTTAACCTGTCTGGTCATTCAATGACAGACCTGCGGGTGGCTATCTTACAACAGAAAAACTTCAAAAACAGACTCCAACGAGAGACTGCTGAGCTGGAATTGATATGCAAACTAGATACAATCAACTTATGTTTGAATAAGGACTGGGAATGGCTGAGCCATTACAAACATTGAATCTATCTCCCCTTGTAAGTATTCTCACACTTTTTATCAAACTGTCTGTACAGGGCTAGCTTGATTATCACTTCAAAAGTTTTTTTTCACTTACTTAATTGGCCTCTCAGAGTTGGTAAGACAACTCCCACCTGTTCATGCTCTCTGTATGTGTGTATATATATATCTCCTCAATATATGTTCCATTCTATGCATCCGAAGAAGTGGGCCGTAGCCCACGAAAGCTTATGCTCTAATAAATTTGTTAGTCTCTAAGGTGCCGCAACTACTCCTGTTCTTTTTGCAGCTAAAGAGAATAACTTTGATATAATAAAATCCTTCTGAGTGAAATCCATTTGAGAACACAGAAGAAAACCTTGCTGTTGAACTTGTTTGCTGTGCTGGATACCCATGTGCTGACTTATCTCCTGTGTTGATACATGCAGTGTATGTTTATGTTTGCTCACTTTTCCATTTTCTGGTTTTATTTTATTTCATTTCAAGGTCAAGATTTTAAATAGCTAGGTTACAGATGGGGAATCCAGGCAGCTGAGAAAGTGAAACAGCAGAGCATAAACAATTCTCTTAGTATTGTAAAAATAAATTGCTTTCCAGACTGAACAATAGATTTAAAAATACAGTCTCAACATTTTATATTTTATTCCTGCTTGATTGTGTTTTCCTCATTTTCTTTCAGTATGGCTTCTTAGGTACTCCTGTATTCTTGAAAGTGTATATACAGATACAGATAAAGGCAGTACTTTGGTCAGTTCACTCTATAGAAATGCCCAAAAAGCTTGGCTGTGTTTGGTCATACGAAATGACAGAAGACACAAAAAAGTATAGTTAAGTCAATGTATGCATGGACTTCATCCTGATATAACTTATACGAGTGGAAATTAGGTGCTACTCCACTGAAGTCAATATAAGTGCATCCTATCTTTTACGAAGATTTTGATTTTGCTTACCATTTTAAACTTTCATATAGTTAGACAGCGCTGTAAAAGGAGACGGTGTAGGTTGTACGTAGGAATGGGCAAATCAGAAGAGATACAATTAAAACCTCCTCAGATATTGCCTATAACTTGACCCAAATCTGGGACATACTTATTTCTAAAGTTTGGTTTAAAAGCTCTCTCTATATTTGTGTGCCTCTGGACTTCAAAAAGCGCAGAAATATCAGAAGAGAAAACTTCTCCCATGACTTCTAGTCTACTTTTACTGACTCAAGAGGTTTTCAAATTGTTTGGATAAGCATAAAAATATAAGCTATTAAGTTCTTATCTGATCTGAACATTTTGAGGTTCACTAATCTAAATAAAAATCCTCTAGGAAATAATTCATACAGCGTCTGAAAGGATTTTAAATCTTCAAATATACCTAGGGGTGGGAGGATTAAATTTTAATCAGTATGGGCTTGATTCTAAAATGTGATCTGCACCTTCAGCTCAGAGGGAATAATTAGTATCTTGCAGGATCAGACCCCCAATTCTGGTTGTTGGTTATTTCTTCTTTCACCCAAAAATAATAAGGGGGAAAAAAACCCACCAGTCAATAATAGCCATAACTGGAGAAAAATTTAAATACATTTGGAGATGTTGCAGTTTTGGACAGCTGGTGCTTATTCTATATCATTTCCATCTTACTATCAATTAATAAGATATTAATCTTATGAAATATGATCAAATATTTTGTATGCTTGAATCTGTGATCAATAAAAAGCCATTGCATTTTAAACAATTAACATCTGTGCATATTTTAATATGCTGGAAATATGAATATTTAAGTCAATAAAATATTTAGAAAATATATTATATATACAATTCATAAAATCTAAATCTATCCAAACTTACATTATACTTAAATATCTCCCAAGCCGTGGTAGGTGCTAGCAATGAAATACCAATGGAAAGAATGAATTTGCTACTGTAATTTTCACTACATGCATCTGAAGAAGTGGGTTTTTACCCACGAAAGCTTATGCTCAAATAAATCTGTTACTCTTTAAGGTGCCACCAGACTCCTCATTGTTTTTGTGGATACAGACTCACACGGCTACCCCTCTGATACTTTGCTACTGAAATGCTTGTCACTAGAAGTTTGGATCAAAATTGCAGCAAACTGGAAAAGATAATACACATGCAGGAGTTAAAGGAACAAATGGAAGAAAGCACATCTTCTCAAAGCAGGAGAGCTTCCCCTTCCTCTCACTTTATTTGGCTTTCTGGAGCCCAAATCTTTCATGGCCTCCCCTGCCACTTCACCAGACAGGAGGAGGAGCAGTTGCCTGAAAGAGGCATCCGCACTACCCCAAATTTGACCCAGAAAAGTCAATTTTAGTGCTACTCCCCTCGCCGGAAGGAGTACAGAAGTCAATTTTAAGAGCCGTTTAGGTTGATGGAACGGGGTTGGTTGCATGGATGCATTCATTTTTAAATTGACCTATTGCGGCTAAATTCAACCTAACCCTGTAGTGTAGACCAGGCCTTAGTGGAAAAAAGGAAGAGTGGTGTGAAAGGGGTGAGGGGATGGAGCACTGAAGAGGAGAGACTTACATGGGCCATTTAGATGAAGGAGCATGTTTCCTTATGTTCAACCAGCCAACTCTACTGACTGGTGCAGAGGAGTAGCAGGGCGAGAGCCTTGCCTACTCCCTGCCCTTTTGAGGCCCCCAGCAATGCAAAGAGAGACCAAACCCAGTGCTCCACCAATGTAATTGTACCAGACCTTTGTATAAAGCCCAAAGAGTTGGAGAACGATCCTTCCTCCCCTGCCCAGGCCCCTGAACATCTGCTTGAAGGTCATACAAAACACTGGCAACGGGGTCAGTGCCATTTAGTAAGGTTTACTGACAATGGTCACTCTAAGGAAATCAAATGCAAAGAACATTGGTCTTTTGGGTTTGCAATAGAATGTAAGTTCAAGCTATCCCCATGCTAAAACATTTTTGCAGGTAATATTGTGATGGGAAGAGAACATTGATTCAAGTATAAAATAATGCACTTTATATCCTCATATGATCTCTACATGAGTATAACAACACATTTCCATAGTCACATGCAATTATGCAATACATGAAAATTTGCAGTGCAGGAAGTATGAAATTACCCTACATCACCAGTATATTAGTGAGTCTTTGTAATCAATTACCAGTAAATATCAAGCGGTACCCTTTGTTAACCCTTAGGCTAAAAGGGAACCTGAGATTTTCTGGAGCATACTATACAGAATATCAGAACAGTCTTGCGTGTAATATAGATGAGACTTTATATATGGTAATTTAAATTGCATTGGAAAAAAACCTAATAAACAATGTTCATCAGCTTTGACAGGGGAGTGCAACAAGCAACACAGAGCTGGCAGAAATTTGAAGATCCTTTTCTTGATTATATAGTTCTGCTGTCTGTCACTACGACTATGTACAAGATTATGGCCCTAGACCTGTTTTCTGATGATATACAAACATGTCAGAGAGAAATTGCAAGTGTAAAATAATCTGAAACAATGTATCAAAGATAAAACCCAGAATGGAGGAATGTTACCTTGATCTACAGTATTCCTGTCCATTTTTTAAATGATTATTACACTATCAGGAAAAAAAGAAATATTTTTTCCTCAAGTTGTATAAGATGCATGGGTTTTCAGGACATTTCTCAAAGGTGATGAAGACAAGAAGAGAGACTCCTTATATTTAAAGTTACAATACACAGAAAAATAGGACAGAAGGATGGTGAAGAAAATTGGCAGCATGTAACCTCCAGAAGAAGAAACAGGAGTGACCATGTACCAGCAATGCAGATACAGGTGAGCAACCATTTTCATGTACTCTCCACAGGTACTAATGCGGAGAGTGGACTAGATGATAAATCTGAGAGAATGGAGAAGAAGGAGACTCCACCAATTGGAAGGCATGAGATGCACTGTCCAAGGGATGGGGGTTTCATGACCACTGCTTCCAAGAGAATGAGGCGGGTGGTGGTGATCGGGGACTCCCTCCTCAGGGGGACTGAGTCATCAATCTGCTGTCCCAATTGGGAAAACCGAGAAGTGTGCTGCTTGCCAGGAGCTAGGATTCATGATGTGAGGGAGAGACTGCCGAGACTAATCAAGCCCTCAGATTGCTACCCCTTCCTGCTTCTCCACATGGGCACCAATGATACTGCCAAGAATGAACTTGAGCAGATCACTGCAGACTTCGTGGCTCTGGGAAGAAGGATAAAGGAGTTTGAGGCATAAGTGGTGTTCTCGTCCATCCTCCCTGTGGAAGGAAAAGGCCCGGGTAGAGACCGTTGAATCATGGAAGTCAACAAATGGCTATGCACGTGGTCGGAGAGAAGGCTTTGGATTCTTTGACCATGGGATGGTGTTCCAAGAAGGAGGAGTGCTAGGCAGAGACGGGATTCACCTAATGAACAGAGGGAAGAGAATTTTTGCAAGCAGGCTGGCTAACCAAGTGAGGAGGGATTTAAACTAGGTTCACCAGGGGAAGGAGACCAAAGCCCTGAGGTAAGTGGGGAAGTGGGATACCGTGAGGAAGCATGAGCAGCTGAGCGCAAGAGGGAAGACTCCTGCCTCATACTGAGAAAGCAGGACAATCAGCGAGTTATCTTAAGTGCCTATACACAAATGCAAGAAGCCTGGGAAACCAACAGGGAGAACTGGAAATCCTGGCACAGTCAAGGAATTATAATGTAATTGGAATAACCGAGACTTGGTGGGATAACTCATATGTCTGGAGTACTGTCATGGATGGATAAACTGTTCAGGAAGGACAGACAGGGCAGAAAAGGTGGGGAGTTGCGTTGTATGTAAGAGAGCAGTATGACTGCTCAGAACTCTGGTATGAAACTGCAGAAAAACCTGAGAGTCTCTGGATTAAGTTTAGAAGTGTGAGCAACAAGGGTGATGTTGTGGTGGGAGTCTGCTATAGACCCCCAGACCAGAGGGATGAGGTGGACGAGGCTTTCTTCTGGCAACTAACAGAAGTTACTAGATCATGGGCCCTGGTTCTGATGGGAGACTTCAATCACCCTGATATCTGCTGGGAGAGCAATACAGCGGTGCACAGACAATCCAGAAAGTTTTTGGAAAGTGTAGGGGACAATTTCCTGGTGCAAGTGCTGAAGGAACCAATTGGGGCAGTGCTCTTCTTAACCTGCTGCTCATAAACAGCGAAGAATTAGTAGGGGAAGCAAAAGTGGATGGGAACCTGGGAGGCAATGACCACAAGATGGTTGAGTTCAGGATCCTGATACAAGGAAGAAAGAAGAGCAGCAGAATACGGACCCTGGACTTCAGAAAAGCAGTCTTTGACTCCCTCAGGGAACTGATGGGCAGGATCCCCTGGGAGAATAACATGAGGGGGAAAGAAGTCCAGGAGAGCTGGTTGTATTTTAAAGAATCCTTTTTGAGGTTGCAGAAACAAACCATCCCAATGTGTAGAAAGAATAGTAAATATGGCAGGTGACCAGCTTGGCTTAACAGTGAAATCCTTGCTGATCTTAAACACAAAAAAGAAGCTTACAAGAAGTGGAAGATTGGACAAATGACGAGGGAGGAGTATAAGAATATCGCTCAGGCATGCAGGAGTGAAATCAGGAAGGCCAAATCACACTTGGAGTTGCAGCTAGTAAGAGATGTTAAGAGTAACAAGAAGGGTTTCTTCAGGTATGTTAGCAACAAAAAGAAGGTCAAGGAAAGTGTGGGCCCCTTACTGAATGAGGAAGGCAAGCTAGTGACAGAGGATGAGGAAAAAGCTAATGTACTCAATGCTTTTTTTGCCTCTGTCTTCACAAACAGGGCCAGCTCCCAGATTTCTGCACTGGGCAGCACAGCATGGGGAGGAGGTGACCAGCCTCTGTGGAGAAAGAAGTGTTTCAGGACTATTTAGAAAAGCTGGAGGAGCACAAGTACATGGGGCTGGATGTGCTGCATCCGAGGGTGCTAAAGGAGTTGGCGGATGTGATTGCAGAGCCATTGGCCATTACCTTTGAAAAGTCATGGCGATTGGGGGACGTCCCGGATGACTGGAAAAAGGCAAATGTAGTGCCCATCTTTAAAAAAAGGGAAGAAGGAGGATCCTGGGAACTACAGGCCAGTCAGCCTCACCTCAGTCCCTGGAAAAATCATGGAGCAGGTCCTCAAGGAATCAATTCTGAAGCACTTAGAGGAGAGGAAAGTGATCAGGAACAGTCAGCATGGATTCACCAAGGGCACGTCATGCCTGACTAACCTAATTGCCTTCTATGAGAAGATAACTGGCTCTGTGGATGTGGGGAAAGCAGTGGATGTGTTATTCCTTGACTTTAGCAAAGCTTTTGATACAGTCTCCCACAGTATTCTTGCCGGCAAGTTAAAGAAGTATGAGCTGGATGAATGGACTATAAGGTGGATAGAAAGCTGGCTAGATCGTCGGGCTCAGCGGGTAGTGATCAATGGCTCGATGTCTAGTTGGCAGATGGTTTCAAGCAGAGTGCCCCAAGGAGTGGTCCTGGGGCTGGTTTTGTTCAATATCTTCATTAATGATCTGGAGGATGGTGTGGACTGCACCCTCAGCAAGTTTGCAGATGACACTAAATTGGGAAGAGTGGTAGATACGCTGGAGGGTAGGAATAGGATACAGAGGGACCTAGACAAATTAGAGGGTTGGGCCAAATGAGGTTCAACAAGGACAAGTGCAGAGTCCAGCACTTAGGATGGAAGAATCCCATTCCCTGCTACAAACTAGGGACCAAATGGCTAGGCAGCAGTTCAGCAGAGAAGGACCTAGGGGTTACAGTGGACGAGAAGCTGGATATGAGTCGACAGTGTGTCCTTGTTGCCAAGAAGGCTAACTGTATTTTGGGCTGTATCAGTAGGGGCATTGCCAGCAGATCAAGGGACGTGTTCATTCGAGGCCTCATCTGGAGTACTGTATCCAGTTTTGGGCCCCACACTACAAGAAGGATGTGGAAAAATTGGAAAGAGTCCAGCGGAGGGCAACAAAAATGATTAGGGGTCTGGAGCACATGTCTTATGAGGAGAGGCTGAGGGAACTGGGATTGTTTAGTCTGCAAAAGAGAAAAATTAGGTGGGATTTGATAGCTGCTTTCAACTACCTGAAAGGGGGTTCCAAAGAGGATGGATCTAGACTGATCTCAGTGGTATCAGATGACAGAACAAGGAGTAATGGTCTCAAGTTGCAGTGGGGGAGGTTTATGTTGGATATTAGGAAAAACCTTTCCACTAGGAGGATGGTGAAGCACTGGAATGGGTTACCTAGGAAGGTGGTGTAATCTCCTTCCTTAGAGGTTTTTAAGGTCAGGCTTGACAAAGCCCTGGGTGGGATGATTTAGTTGGGGATTGGTCCTGCTTTGAGCAGGGGGTTGGACTAGATGACCTCCTGAGGGTCCTTCCAACCCTGATAGTCTATGATTCTATGAAATGATAAAGCAATTAAAAATTCCCCCCAAATATTAAGAACACTTTGGAATCTTTTCATTTTTTTTTAAATAAACTTTTTTAGAAACTCTACCTAGATGAGTATAGAGCCAATTCTGGAGAGAAAGAGAAAAACAAATAGAGAAATACTGCTTATGGAAGGACTAGCTGAAGTTTCAAAAATCTTGAATTGTAATGGAAACCCTAAAAAAAAATTATTTTCATACAAGTCACAGCACTGACAAACATCCAGCCATGTTCACTTTAAAAAGGCCAAATAAAATGTGAATGAGGCCTGGTCTACACTAGGCGTTTATGTCGAAGTTAGCGCCGTTACATCGAATTAACCCTGCACCCGTCCACACTGCGATGCTATTTAGTTCGACATAGAGGTCTCTTTAATTCGACTTCTGTACTCCTCCCCGACGAGGGGAGTAGCGCCAAATTCGACATGGCCATGTCGAATTAGGCTAGGTGTGGATGGAAATCGACGCTAATAGCTCCGGGAGCTATCCCACAGTGCACCACTCTGTTGACGCTCTGGACAGCAGTGCGAGCTCGGATGCTCTGACCAGCCACACAGGAAAAGCCCCGGGAAAATTTGAATTGGAATTCCTTTTCCTGTCTGGGCAGTTTGAATCTCATTTCCTGTCTGGACATCGTGGCGAGCACAGCAGCACTGGCAACGATGCAGAGCTCTCCAGCAGTGATGGCCGTGCAGTCTGTGAATAGAAAGAGGGCCCCAGCATGGACTGATCGGGAAGTCTTGGATCTCATCGCTGTGTGGGGCGATGAGTCCGTGCTTTCCGAGCTGCGATCCAAAAGACGGAATGCAAAGATCTACGAGAAGATCTCTAAAGACATGGCAGAGAGAGGATACAGCCGGGATGCAACGCAGTGCCGCGTGAAAATCAAGGAGCTGAGACAAGGCTACCAGAAGACCAAAGAGGCAAACGGACGCTCCGGATCCCATCCCCAGACATCCCGTTTCTACGAGGCACTGCATTCCATCCTCGGTGCGGCCGCCACCACTACCCCACCAGTGACCGTGGACTCTGAGGATGGGATAGTGTCCACGGCCGGTTCCTCGGACATGTTAGGGGACGGGGAAGATGAGGAAGGAGATGAGGAGGGCGAGGCAGTCAGCAGCGCTCACAACGCTGATTTCCCAGACAGCAAGGATCTCTTCATCACCCTTACAGAGATCCCCTACGAAGCGTCCCCAGCCGTTACCCCAGACACAGAATCTGGGGAAGGATCAGCCAGTAAGTGTTGTAAACATCTAAACATTTATTTTTAACAAAACAGGAATATTAACAATTAAAAGAATGGGTTGTTCATGATTAGTGTGCCCTAGGCGCTTAACGGTTTAGTCATGGGCAGTGCAAGTTTTGAAAAAAAATCTAGCAATGTCCGGTTTTCAGTGATTGTCCTGCACAAGCCGCTCTACTGTTTATTCCCTGCTACTGCAGCTACAGTAAAATGTGGTCTATATGTCCGGGGATAGAGCAGTAATCCTCCTGGGACATCTCGATGAAGCTCTCCTGGAGGTAATTTGAAAGCCGTTGCATGAGGTTCCTGGGGAGAGCGGCCTTATTGGGTCCTCCGAAGTACGACACGTTGCCGCGCCACGAGACTATCAAGTACTCGGGAATCATTGCTCTGCACAGCAGGGCGGCATACGGCCCTGGTCTCTGGAGGCTTTCCCGGAGCATTCTCTGTCTGTCGCTCTCAGAGATCCTCATCAGGGTGATGTCGCCCATGGTGACCTGCTTTTAATTAGGTAGGGGAATGTTAGTGTTGGGACTGCTTTCCCGTTCCTTTACAGAACTGTAACCGCTGGTTTGTAGCCACGCGGTGGAGGCGGGAGAGGGGCAGGCGAAAGGGATCGTTCCCGGGGACAGCCGCGAGGGGGTGGGACAGGGGCAGAGTTCCCGCTTGCCGGATTGCTGGCTGCAGGAACTGACATAGCTTTAAATGTGAAATGAGGCCAGTGGTAATCTAAAAGTTTTAAACTGCCACAAGTGTACGGCTTACCATGTCTGCCTGCAACAGAAATTCTGTTGTGCTGCCCCGCTTCTCAAATGTGCTGTGCAAGACCCCAGGCACTGAATGCGAAGGCCGAAAATTCGACCTTGTGCTGAGTGCGCATGTGATAGGTGCTGTGCATGGTCTTGTTCACAGAGAAAGACTATGTTCTTTGTTCACAACTACATTTTTCTTTCTGAGGAATTCACTCCCTTTTTCCCATTTCCACAGCCCCATCTGCGACTGTCTCACAACCTAGCCTGGAATCACACTCCCAGAGGCTAGCGCGGATTAGGCGTAGGAAGAGGAGGACACGGGAGGACATGTTCCCTGAGCTTATGGCCTGTTCCCAAGCCCAGGCAGCACAGCAGACCCAGTGGCGGGAGAACTTGACCCGAATGCACCAAGCCAACATGGATCGGGAGGAGAGGTGGCGGCAGGAAGACCAGCAGGCGACTCAAACGCTGCTTGGACTACTGAGGGAGCAAACGGACACGCTCCGGCGCCTTGTGGATGTTCTGCAGGAACTGAGGCAGGAGGACAGAGCCCCGCTGCAGTCCATCTCTAACCGCCCTCCCCTGCCACCAAGTCCCATACCCACCTCACCCAAAGTGCAAAGAAGGAGAGGCGGCAGAGTCCCTGCTAAGTCTCACTCCACCCCTGCAGAGAGCTCTAGTAGCAGAAGGCTCTCATTTCCCAAAATTTGAAAAGTTCTTTCCTTCCCGCCTGACACAAGCCCCCATCCAAGTTTCACCTCCCAATGCCATGTGTAGTTGATAATAAAAAATACGTTTCTGTTAACTACTGTTTCAATCATGTTCTTTTGGAGGAGGATGGGAAAGGGGGTTGGTAATTGGACAGGACAGTCACCTTTGGCAGGGTACATAGTCGGGGGCAGGCACAGCAGCAGGGCACATACACAGTGCAGTGATGCAGTGACTAGTTACCCTGGTTAGTCTGGGAGGTTGTTTTCATGTTATGTGGTGGGGGGTGGGTTGCTCTGTGACTTTGTGGCAGGGGAGGGCAGTTACAGATCTTAAGCGGCGGTCCTTAGGCAGGATCACAGAGCCACACAGCAGGGGATCTGTAACCTTCCTCCCCCTGCCACAAAGTCACATAGACACCCCCATACACACAGTCCCGATCAGGAGGGGTGACAGGCTCCATTGAAACAACCATCCCACCGCAGCGGAGCCTGTAAATCCTTGAGTTTAGAAGCTGCATTCGCGTCACTACACTACACCCGCTCCGCACCACAGTCTGCGTCCCAGTTTTAAAAAATTCCCGCGAAAACAGTATTAAAGAAAACGATGTGCTTTAACAAAGTTGAACTATTTTTATTTCGAAACATGTGTTGGAAGGGGGGTGAAGGGGGTATGTAACTGGATAGGATAGTCAACATTAACTGGGTAAAGAAATGGGGGCAGGTTTAGCTTCTCAGTACACAAACTTTAAAGTCATAGGTTACCCTGCTCACTCAGGAACTTTGCTTTCAAAGCCTCCCGGATGCACAGCGCTTCCCGCTGGTCTCTTCTAATCGCCCGGCTGTCTGGCTGTGAGTAATCAGCAGCCAGGCTATTTTCCTCAACATCCCACCCCGCCATAAAGGTCTCCCCCTTGCTCTCACAGAGATTGTGGAGCACACAGCAAGCTGCTATAACAATGGGGATATTGGTTTCGCTCAGATCACAGCGAGTCAGTAAGCTTCTCCATCTCCCCTTGAGACGGCCAAAAGCACACTCCACCAACATTCTGCACTTGCTCAGCCGGTAGTTGAAGAGTTCTTTTTCAGTGTCCAGGGCGCCAGTATAGGGCTTCATGAGCCAGGGCATTAGCGGGTAGGCTGGGTCCCCGAGGATGACTATAGGCATCTCCACATCCCCAACAGTTATATTGTGGTCCAGGAAGTAAATACCTTGTTGCAGCCGTCTAAACAGACCAGAGTTCCTGAAAACACGAGCGTCATGAACCTTGCCCGGCCATCCCACGTAGATGTTGGTAAAACGTCCCCTGTGGTCCACCACTGCTTGCAGCACCATGGAAAAGTAGCCCTTTCGGTTAATGTACTGGGTGGCCTGGTGGTCCGGTGCCAGGATAGGGATGTGAGTTCCATCTATGGCCCCACCGCAGTTTGGGAATCCCATCGCTGCGAAGCCATCTATGATCGCCTCCACGTTTCCCAGGGTCACTACCTTTGGCAGCAGTACATCAACGATTGCCTTGGCTACTTGCATCACAACAACCCCCACGGTAGATTTGCCCACCCCAAACTGGTTCGCGACTGACCGGTAGCTGTCTGGCGTTGCAAGCTTCCAGAGGGCTATGGCCACTCGCTTCTGTACACTCAGTGCAGCTCGCAAGCGGGTGTCACTGCGCTTCAGGGCAGGGGACAGCAACTCACAAAGTTCCAGGAAAGTTCCCTTCCACATGCGAAAGTTTCGCAGCCACTGGGATTCATCCCAGACCTGCAGCACTATGCGGTCCCACCACTCAGTGCTTGTTTCCCGTGCCCAGAATCGCCGTTCCACGGCATCAACATGACCCATTGCCACCGTGATGTCCTCAGTGCTACTCTCAGACTTCAGGACATCACCGCGGTGCCGTAGCCTCCTCGCCTGACTTTTCTGCATCTGCCTCAGGGAAACCTGTATGATAAGCTGCGAGGCGTTGAGAGCGGCCACAACTGCAGCGATGGTCGCAGCGTGCTCCATGCTCGCAGTGCTGTGGCGTCCGCGCTGTCAATGACTGGAAAAGTGTGTGAAATGATTTCCCGCCGGCGCTTTCAGGGAGGGAGGGCGGGAGTGATGGACGGATGACGACAGTTACCCAAAAGCACCCTCGACACATTTTGTTACCCAGAAGGCATTGCCGGCTACACCCAGAATTCCAATGGGCAGAGGGGACTGCGGGAACTGTGGGATAGCTGATCACAGTGCAGCGCTTCGAATGTCGATGCTTTCACCGTTAGTGTGGACGCACAAAGTCGAAATACTGTCCTTAGTGTGGACACACACGTTCGACTTTGCAATATCGATTCCAAAAATTCGATGCAAGTAAAATCGAACTACTCTCATAGTGTAGACAAGGCCTGAGAAACACATAAAAAACAAAAAGCACTCGTCATGCCACTGCAAAAAGTTAAATTTTCAACTCTGATTGCCTGGACATTGGGTCCTAAATCCATATTTGGGGAACTAAATACAAGTGGCCTGAATTTATGTGGATTTAGGACCCCAATACTTGAGATAGGCAGGTTAAAAATAAATAAAATCAATGTCACCAATACTAGTATCCATCACCAATAACAATACAAATAAGTATTGTTATAACACTTCATTTATTCAAAGCACTGTACAGTCAAACTAATTAATCCTCTCAGCAACCTGGATAGATAGGCACTAATATCCCTATTTCACAAACAGGGAAACAGACAGAAACTTGACTTGCCCAAGGTCACATGGTCAATCAGTGACTGAGCTGGAATAAGAATCCAGAAGCTCCTGATTCCTGACCCTGTGCCCATTCCTTCAGACCTGTTCGCTTTCAATATTTTAAAGAAACTGCAAATGTAGTGATGAATTTTAATACAAATTTCCTTGCTGCTTTTCATTTTTATTCTTGCATTAAATAAACTAAGGAATTTAGTCTATAAAACCTGTTCCATGGACGCTTCAGTTAATTATAATAAAAAATATTTATTGGAGCCATGGAATGGGAATGATGACTTAGACCCTCCCCAGTCATCATTGTTAGTACCTGAAAGTATAATAAATTACTACCAACACCATATTCTTGGGCTAATTTACTTTGAATCATAGGTCAGAGAGAAAATTAATGTTTCCAAAGAACACTTTATGTATAAATCATTGGACAGAAGTAATTGTGGATGCATTGGGGACCAATACATAACAAAATGCAAGTTTGTATATTGCTGAAGGGTTATTCTGATTTCCCTAGCCTATGCCTACAGGCTTTTCTCAGCAGTGGAAAATTAGTACTCCCTCTGCGAGCACTATTTATTGGTCACCTTTGGGGATATAAAACATTTTACCTTCTTAATTGGCCCTTGTCTTCTAATACTGCACACATTACACACACCAGTTTCCTTCTTACTGCTCCCATCTAGGAGAGACAGTTTTCTAACGCCCAGTTAGCTCACTGCATTACTGTTCTAGGAAAAGGATATCACTGTTCTCCCTTCACAGTTACCCTCGCCCTTATTCTCTGCTCTTATACATGACGATATCCCTCATATATTTCCTTTGCTTGTTTTTCTGTCCTCACTACCTCATCCCTTTCAATCTTTGCCTCTAACGTATCTTCTTTTTTGTGTATTTTCATGGTTGGATCCAGCTCTTGCCAAAATCGCAAACCAAGTATGCCCCTTCCCCTACCGATCCACCCCAGTACCTTTCCTTCTCCAGTCTTCCTCATTCAGCTCAATATATGCTGAACTAGCTGCAGTTGCCTGTGCCCTAGGAATGGTTTTCTTCCTCCTCCTTCTCCGCATGGTTGGCCCCGGACTAATCATGGAAGTGTAATGCCCCCATATAATGGTGTATGCCTTTCTGCCACTCTAATAATTTTGTTTCCTCAGCTGGGTCATCTTTGATCTATGCTCCCCTCTTTTCCTATATTGCTAACCTGGCATTTTCTCTTTCTTCTCCTCCCAGTGTTCTGGAAGTAAAGGGGCACAGGAAAAAGGACCCATTTCATTTTGAGAATTTTGCAACTGACTCTTTGGCCAGGCAGAGAGCTCAAGATGGGTGTTCTGGACATTCTCACACAAAATAGTGAGCAAGCCTGTCTCTACAGGCCGCACAAATGGTACCTAATTTGCAAACATTGCTGAAAGTGGATACGGGGTTGCTGGAAGCCGTAAAACAGATACAGATTGAAAAGACATTGGCACAGCATTCACCACTGAAACCTTATGAGCCACAACTGATCGCAGGAAGTAGCTTGCTTATTTTATAAAGGAAATGGAGCACCTGTGTGGGAAGTGCCATACCAATTCAAAAATATTTAATCGATTCTATGCATGATGTTCCCTCAGCACAAAACTATGCAAAGATTGGAAACCGTTAGGTTAGTGGTCAAGCATCACAGATGATGGGAAACAGTACTGTGACAATTGCTTAATCTGTGCTCAGAACAATTCATCAAGTAGTAAAAACAATGCCCCTCTCTGACAACAGTGAAACACAGGGCCATGGTACACTTTGCACATTGATTTTGTGGGACCTATATTGACTAACAATAACGGAACAAATGCTTGTTGGTCGTAGTGCATCAATTTGCCAAATGTACAGAGGTTTCCTAAAGAAAGCAAACATAGCCACAGCAACTAGCTCATGGGCTAGTGGAACAGGTATTCTCTTGATGGGGATTACCAGCTAAATTAGCATCAGATCAAGGCATACAGTCCACAGGACAAGGTTTGAAATATTGTATGTTAGCATTTGGGATAAAGCAGAAATTCCACATTCCTTACTGTCCTCAGTCCTCTCGACAGATGCAAATTATGTACAGAACCATTAAAATAATGTTAAGGAAGTTTGTTTTGATACATGGAAAAATGGGATAATGTCGTTCCATTGGTTCTTATGGCCATCTGGGCCACTCTGACCACTGCAAGAAATCATTCTACCTTTGAAATAATTACAGGAAGAGAGATGTGGATGCCAGAATACTTATTATGGGAAACTAGCAGTGCACAGATTGAAGGAGTACAAATGGATGTTTACATGCAAAAATTTGCATGAGCATCTGACACAGGTGCATTTGTATGTGGCAAACAAGCTGGAGAAAAAAAAATACAAAGCAAAAATGTACTTTCACAAAAAGGGAAAGGAAAATGATTGGGAGGTAGGAGACCAGGTCATGCTTCTGTCTTATGCTGTACCAGAACATAGTTTATGCCACAAATGGCTTGATCCACACTATATTGTGAATAAACTGAGTTTGTCTGGGTCTAAAATTAGAATTATGGGAAACAAAAAGAAGGTCAAAAATTCCAATATGCCAGTCAATTTAAACTGTTGAAAAGACAAGTGTTTCTCCGAAGGTGGATTCATGTGGAGGCTTCTCCTCCATGTGAGCAGTGCACTCCGGTGCTGCCAAGCAAAGGGCATTTTTCCGCATTTGACCAAAAAAAAAAAAAAAAAGCAGTTAATTGTTGTAAGGGAGAAACAGCAGTGCTCTTTGTGGACTCCCAGCTAACACTGATGAAGGAAATCTGACCTATAATAGTGGTGTGGGGCAAGGCAAGTGATCTGTATGAACCCCAACAATATAATCTCACCATGGCAGGGAGATACACAATGAAGAATGTCACCAGCAGGTAGATCTTCCAACCTATGTCTTCATGAACTGTATAGGATGGGCTAACAGCAGTACTTTAGCCATACATACAAGCACACCCCAGGTGCAGGGATTGTTCCAAATGGTTATCAGGATAGAGCCTGAGAACAAAAGTGATTTGTAATGTTTAAACATGAAATAGTAAACATAATCCTGCGTGCACAACTATTGAAAGAAACCTGTGTAAGGCACTGGAGTCCCAGAGGGGAAAGGTAGTATATATATATTGTGTGGATGCGTCCCACATAACACAGAGGGAGCTGCATATGCAGCCCACAGTGGTAAATAGGTTGATAACCACTGTTCTAACTACTCCAGTGGTGACTCAGCCTTTTATAACAACAGCTGAGGAGTTTAACTGCTACATCTATAATCTCTAATTCTAGTCGTAATCAGCCATCTCTAATATCCTGGACCCAATATGACTACAACAGTGCTGCAAAAATCCAGGTCAGGCATTTTAATTAATAATGTACAATTTATGCATATCCCGGTTGTGCTAAACATTTCACACTGGAATATGGCTGAATTTGGACACAGTGTGGAGATGGATGTGGCAGTACAGTATGCTTCTTTACTAATTGACATGATAACATCTTACCAGGAGTGAGCTTGAGACCTCATAGAAGAACACGAGACAGTGCCCAAAGTCAGAATTTTTAGGAGTAGAAAGTGGCGAAGTCTAGATAGTAGTATTAGCTATATTTCAGGCTTATTTGCTTCAGAAATGTCAGTATGGAAAAGGGCAGATGTGTAACATATGAAGTGTCATATTAACTATTTTGAGCATGAATATACAGTTAATACTTTGCAACTCATAATGATGATTGGGGGGAGGGAGGTGTCGAAGGATTGGACAGAGAGGGAAAATACATAATTTATGACATGCATAATACTGTGGCACCATTTAATCAAACACGGGTGAAAGTCAACAAGACAATTGATATAATGAAAGGGCAAAAACTTGTCACATGGGTAAAGAAATAATAATTAAGGATGAACAACTCTTTAAATGGTATTGTCCACAAAGTGTTTCTAAAAAAGTCAAGGAAATAAATTATTGTATAAAATCCTGTAAAAAGCTAGTTTTCAGCACCATTAGAAACTTGGGGTCAGTGATACCACATCCAAACCGGGGCTTGTTACTTTAAAAAAATGTGCACAGTCTCGGGCTCCCTGTATGTATCATTTACTTTAGCCCTGTCAATACTGGATCCTGACACAGCAACATTTGACCCACTAGCAGCTAGGTCTATTATATAGGTTACCCTGAAAACAGCACTGAACCTACTGCAATCACTGGTTTATCCTAACAGTACATAACCCTGGAGGGCTCCACACATGGCTTGTTTTGCTGTGAAGGGATAGCAATACATGTGTAGGTGTGATGTCTTTGATTTACCACTTCCGTGTGCAGCCATGTCTGCCTTGACCAATTTAATGAGACAGGTGAGTTGTCAGTTACTGTCCATATCCCAGTGAAGCTACCTAAGTGGAGAAGACCACCGGAGAGGGTAGCCTTCAACATTGAATGGATAATTCATTGTTACTAGTCATGCAATATATATCTGCAGGGCCCAAATATGTGATGTCACTATTAATTTTTGCTTTATATCTCAGGGACGCTTTGTTATTGGCCAACAGTTGTGACTCTTATTCAAGTTTTCAATGATGGGTCTGTGGTCAATAGTGAACCCTGATCATCAGAATGACACTGAAGATTTGGTCTCTATTTTTGATGTGCATATTACTCTGCTAACCCCAAATGTAAAATTACTACATTGGAAAGATACCCATGTTATACAAATTGGTCCTACTACAACAGAAGCAAAAAAGGTTCTTAAACAGTTAATGCACAATGGAGCTTTTGACATGTTATTTACACACACTTTGCTAGAGGTTACTTTTAAGGATTTAATTCTAGTACAGGTGGTAATGATTTTAATTGTACTAAGCTTATTTTGCCGACTGAGATTTATGGTTAAAGATTAAAAAAAGGAGACAAACTATATGTGGCCTATGCTGATCCTTAGACTAAAAATAAATGGGGTTTAATGCTTATAAATGTCAGCACAAATAACATTTATGGTGACAAGGTGGGGCCTTGTTGACCAGTAAGCCAAATTTGTAGTAGGCTTAAGGCATACCAGTGAACCAAACTCCCAAGATGCCTTGAGAATGCTAAATTACTGTAGAACAGGGATCAGCAACCTTTGGCACGCAGCCCATCAGGGTAAGCCCCCTGGCAGGCCGGGCCGGTTCGTTTACCTGCTGGGTCCGCAGGTTCAGCCGATCGCGGCTCCCACTGGCCACAGTTTGCTGCTCCAGGCCAATGGGGGCTGCGGGAAGCGGCGCAGGCTGAGCGGCGAACTGTGGCCAGTGGGAGCCACGATCGGCTGAACCTGCGGACGCGGCAGGTAAACAAACTGGCCTGGCCCACCAGGGTGCTTACCCTGGCGGGCCGCGGGCCAAAGGTTGCCGATCCCTGCTGTAGAATATGGCAATGCTGGCTTGCAAAACTCTTTAGCCCAATAACATGTTACTTGATTTACTAAGCAGTTTTTCAAGGAAAGTATCAACTTGAAAAGAAAAGAAAATGTATAATGGTAAAAGTTATGATTAAGCAGCAAATGTATGATCATGTGTTTGAAAAAATATGCAATGTACCAGGCAAACATATTTTTACTCTTTATGGGAAAGAGGTTGTAAACAAGTTAGCTCTGAGTAGTCTTGAGCTAGTTACAAGCAGCAGAACCAGAGAGCACTGGAATCAGTCTGCCATCCTTGTTATCTACTGCAAGCTTTGGTGCCAAAGACTTGGTGACCTATATACCTTTCTGTTATGTGCTGTATTAATAACTGATTGATATTTATTAGTTACGTTTGGATACATGAAGTCTCTTTAATCATTAAGATAAAACTTGAATTGGTAACAGTACCTATTTAGACCATGTCTGATGATTGCAACTCATTCTAAGGTTTCTAGATTGTTCTCATAAGTTACTGAAGTTGTTACAGAAGCTGCTGACAGAGTCTCTTATTGAATCTGCCATAGGTTATTCAGTCATATTACTCTCATTCTAAAGTGTCTCCCCTGGTTTCTGCTGATATTTTGAACTGATTTTTTATTTTACTTTAGAGAAACTGCATGCTTGTGACTAGTGCTGGACTGACAACAAGAGAGAATGAACTATTTATCCACAGAACACACATAACCAAATTTCCCAACAATGTCCCACATGTGCTCTCAATTGTGCACCTATAGCAGTAAGTATAATTTCATGTCTAATACCATTCAGTATTTGGTATGTCTCCTGAGGCTGTCAACAAAGTTACAATTTGTGCCAAATATGCTGCTGATTTTTGTGATGCAGATCCCATCACCTGGAAAATAGATGACTGACTAACTCATTTTATGAAGGCCATTAAATAATCAGATGGCTACAACTACTTTTTCCACTACCAGCCTTTGCTTAATTTGAACCTGAAGTCTAGTAATACATCTTGTTCCTATTTCCCTAAGATAGCAAGTCTCCTGAACTTTTTTATTGTTAATTTTGTATTTGATACTTCCCATTGGTAACTCACAGGAGTTTTGCTGGGTTGAGATGACACTATTGTCTTCTATTGCCTTCCCTTAACGAAGAGTGTCCCTTTCCACCTGGACCCCTTTGCACTGGCAGTCCCATCAGAACACCCAGGAACACAGACTCTCTCTTGAGAGCCACTCTCCATCTATGACATTGTCCAGAAACTCACTCACCTTTTCACGTCCCTGTACACAAGGTGTCGGCAACCTCTAGTACGTGGCTCACCAGGGTAAGCACCCTGGCAGGCCGGGCCAGTTTGTTTACCTGCCGCTTCCGCGGTTCACTGCTCCAGGTCAATAGGGGTGTCAGGAAGCCATGACCAACACATCCCTCGGCCCGTGCCACTTCCCGCTGCCCCCATTGGCCTGGGACAGCGAACCACGGCCAGTGGGAGCCGTGATTGGCCGAACCTGCCGACACGGCAGGTAAACAAACTGGCCCAGCCCGCCAGGGTGTTTACCCTGGCGATCCACGTGCCAGAGGTTGCCGAACCCTGCTATACACCATAACAGCCCCCACGTGATCTTTCTCTGAGGGAGCGGGGAAGGTGTATGACTCAGAGCACTTCAAAGGTGCAGAAGGGAAGCATTAGTAAACCCTCCCCTTCTTCACCCAATGAATTTCATGTGGTAAACAGCAACAGATCTCACAAGTGCAGTTCAGCATGGAACGTATTTTCTTTGACAAGCTTTTCTTTCCCGCTTACGTAGGGAACAGGTGGGGAGCGTGTACAATATGAAGTTTACCAAAGTCAATACAATTGACTTTGACCTTGAAGTCCACTGGGTACAGACAAAACAGAAGATTTTCACTGGAGAAACAAGGTGAGATAAACCAGAGATTATGGCTGGGGAAACCAGAGTACAGGTTGTAGAGGAACCATAAATGGTAGGAGTTACAGTGAGATGTTCATGTTTGAGGTGGGTGTGTTGGTAAATCTGCAGAAAGCTACAAACTCACCCACAGATTTATTATTAAGTATTTTGTTTCCTGACTCCTGCTGCTAGACCAGGTTAAATAACCTTATGATTGGTCCACAAGTATTTGTATGCAAATTCAGAAATTTCCACCAGCACACATACATATTCATAACCTTGATCCAAGACACCCCTCTCTCCCTCTGTTTCTGTCAGCAAATACAGATGTTTGTTGTGAGCCATTGTGAAATCTCACCATGGTCTCAACTATGAGTTTTCCCAGAATTTCCTAGAGATACGATGCTATTTTCATAGGAACTGCTTTTTAATTTGACTGAAACTAAAGCATATGTGACAGGTTGATCCATGTTTTTTAAAACTACCATTCTCCTCTACCTTGCATACACCTCACCCCACCCCCCGGAACATTCTATTGGAGATTAAATCAATATTAAGTCTCCCAAGAATCCTCTTTTTGCTTATTTAAGGGATTGCCTCTAGCAGAGTTTTTTTGCAGCAAGAGTGAGTGACTGTGTGTGCGTGGTGGAGGAAGGGGAGTTCTCCATTTATTTCTTCCAACCTCCCAAGAGCTGTAAGGTGTTCTCTCTTTTTCTAGAGACTCTCCTGCTCTAAAAACCATATCGGGTCTATTTGAGAGAATTTGGGTCACAAATAAGGAGTGAATGAGACACTTACCTACTGTGTTGCAAATTCCCTTTTTGCATGAAGTATTGGGGCTTTGTGCTACTCAACCTGGTGTGACAGTCCACCCAAAAAGGTTTGGAATGGGTAAGGAGAACCTCAGCTTCATCTATATGCAGATTCCATTCCATTAATCTCTTCATCCCTCTTCTTATATAAGAAGCATTTCTATTGTGCTTATCGTGAATTTACTATGTCTGTAATCAGAGTCTTTTTTTTTTAAAGGATATTGGGCTGGATTCTATTCTCTCTCACATCAATATCTAAAACCCCATTGAATTTAACGAAAGTGAGGTAAGATCCATAATTACATTTTGGATAGTTTTTACCCCTGTGTTGCAGAGTCAATACAGTATGAGAGAATGACATGGGTTCTCTTCTGGCTCATCAATATCATCAAAATTAATAGTGTCAGTCTGAATCTCATAAAGATGTAGGCACTGAACATCCTCTCCCCTCAAGTGCACTTCTATACTTCCATCCAGAGCCATTCTTTCCCTTTGCTCTTTTGTGCCAGCAGCATTTGCTGAGGATTTTTGCTCCATTTCCACATACCCCTCCATTAGTTACAATATGTCCCATCCTGCATGAACCGCTCAGCTTTATGTGACTGTCAACAACTTCTGTTTACTTTTCTCCTATAGAAACAGCAACTGCATCACTCACCTCTCTGGGCTCTTTCCTTTCTAGCAAATTACCTCAGTAAAATTCCCAAGTCCTGTTGTCTTTTCTCCATTAATTAATTTCCTAGTAGTTTTTAAATTATGTAGTTTTAACACATTCAATGTCACCACTTCACTTTTATTCCCACTTGTCAAAAAACAGCAGGAGACAATAAAAGGTGATAAAACTATTGTATAAAAATAAATATGTATAAATTAGAGTTGTTTTTCCTACAATCAAACAGTCTTCCAAGTTACACTGCAAGCTAATAAAGCCTAAAAATCCAGATTCTAGCTAAACACCAACTAGTCATAAGGTTACTCTCTGAAGTATTTGTTTTAGATGTTGGAGGCAGAGCGGTATAATTCATATGCTCTGTAACTTCTTGATATTTTTTGTTATGTGTCCCTAAGTTCCTATTTCTCAGTTTGATCCTGCTTTAAAAACAAATCACATTTTGACTATTACTAAAGATCAGAGAAAGTGTCACTGGGCTTTTATTCCTGATTACAGTTTTTGCAAGAATATAGTTATAAAAAGTGATGTTGTTCCTTCTAGTATCTTCCAACACTGAATGCTCAAATTGATAGCACTATGCACAAGGGACTAGAAGTCAGACTATAGCATTAAACAGTAAAAATGATACTAATGAAACAAAGCCATTAGAAGCAGTAAACACAGTACGTCTGGTTCAGGTTATAGTTAAGAAGTTCAAACACCACAAAAAATATTTTTTGGCCAGATTATGAGCCAGATTCTCCCAAGGGCTGAGTGCCCTCTACTCCCATTGACATCCAAAGTGAAAAATCAACATTAAGGAGGAGGTACTCACAAGGACGCCCATACAGGAGTGTGAGGCCTGGGGCAGAAGTGACGGATTTTGTCGCTTCTGGGACCGATCATGCTGGCCAATCGCACCGGCCAATGAGGGCCCACAAAGCATGGGCCCAGAGCGGTCACCCTGATCTGCCCTACCCAAGGGACTGCCTGGGTACTCATTATCCCATGGTTCTGCTCACACAACTCGCATTGAAATAAATTGGCAGTCCTGGAGAATGAAATCTTTTTGTATATGAACAGCACAAGCAGTAGCACTGCGAGCATACCCACACTGCAACTCAACTCAGGTGTGAAGGGACCACTTCTAGTGATGAAAAGGTAGCTCAGTCTCCATCTTCATTTAAACATTGGCCTCTCTACTTGGACTGCCATAAGTATCAACTAGTGCCAAATGTGCTGGTTTTTCAATATGGACACCTTCCCATCAGGAATCATACTGTGACTCATCTTACCAACCATAGCTAAATGAACAGAGATCAGGCGGCAACACCTATCACACAGTATCAGGCCTGGTCTGGATTTGAACCAGGAACCTAGAAGTGAAAAACTTGCCAGGCTTCAAGTGGTCTCAGAGCAGTACCAGGTCTCACATTGCCTAATGATTGAAGTTATTTAGTTTTGAACAAAACAGCTTTTAAACATATATATATATATATAATACATTCATAACACTCTAAGTTCCTCAGAGGAGTACATGGTAATGTTTTTAACTGAAGCAGAGGGGGAGTCAATTGTCAAGGTGAAATGGTTGCATACACAGATAGTAGGAACCTATGGGGAAATCACAACAGCTACTAGCTGAAATTACTGAAGCTTCCTTTGGGAAGACAGGGTGCCAAGTACCCTTAAACAGATGGCGGTTAAAATTATGGTTAATAAATCATGATATTTTTGTTTATTATCTCATTTCAGGGAAAGCTGTGGAGAAAGTGGCAATGAGGCAATAATCTACCTGTGATCTGGAGTAAGCTTTCTAGATCTTTATCATTTATGTTTAAGACCTGGCTGTAGCTTGGAGAGAGTATTGGAATCTTTGTGGGGGGTTTTTTTTTTTTGGTACCAACACTGAATATAAAGCATTTGCCAATCAGAGTCCTGGATGGACCCAGTATGAGAGGATAACCTGAACTACTGCTTCCCAACTAGAAAACAGCAGACCTCCGGACGGTCGAAACAACAGACTGGATTTCTACATAGATTGCTTCCGTTGACGTGCAAAGGCTGAAATTGTGGAAAAGCAACATCACTTGCCACATAACCTCAGCCATGCTGAACACAACGCCATCTACAGCCTCAGAAACAACCCTGACATCATAATCAAAAAGGCTGACAAAGGAGGAGCTGTCGTCATCATGAATAAATTGGAATATGACCAGGAGGCTGCTAGATAGCTCTCTAACACCACATTCTACAGGCCATTATCCTCTGATCCCACTGAGGATTACCTAAAGAAACTACACCATCTGCTAAAAAAACTCCCTGACAAAGCACAGGAACAAATCCGTACAGACACATGCCTAGAACCCTGACCAGGGGTATTCTATTTGCTACCCAAGATCCATAAACCTGGATATCCTGGACGCCCCATCATCTCAGGCATTGGCACTCTAACATCAGGCTTGTCTGGTTATGTAGACTCTGTCCTCAGACCCTACGCTACCAGCACTCCCAGCTATCTTCGAGACACCACTGACTTCCTGAGGAAACTACAATCCATCGGTGATCTTCCAGAAAACACCATCCTGGCCACTATGGACGTAAAAGCCCTCTACACCAATATTCCACACAAAGATGGACTACAAGCTATCAGGAACAGTATCCCTGATAATGTCACAGCTAACCTGGTGGCTGAACTTTGTGATTTTGTCCTCACCCACAACTATTTCACATTTGGGGACAATATATACCTTCAAGTCAGTGGCACTGCTATGGGTACCCGCATGGCCCCACAATATGCCAACATTTTTATGGCTGACTTAGAACAACGCTTCCTTAGCTCTCGTCCCCTAACGCCCCTACTCTACTTGCGCTACATTGATGACATCTTCATCATCTGGACCCATGGAAAAGAAGCCCTTGAGGAATTTCACCATGATTTCAATAATTTCCATACCACCATCAACCTCAGCCTAGATCAATCCACACAAGCGGTCCATTTCCTGGACACTACTGTGCTAATAAGCGATGGTCACATCAATACCACCCTATACCGGAAACCTACTGACCGCTACACTTACCTACATGCCTCCAGCTTCCATCCAGGACACACCACACGATCCATTGTCTACAGCCAAGCTCTAAGATATAACTGCATTTGCTCCAATCCCTCGGATAGAGACAAGCACCTACAAGATCTCTATCAAGCATTCTTAAAACTACAATACCCACCTGCTGAAGTGAAAAAACAGATTGACAGAGCCAGACGAGTACCCAGAAGTCACCTCCTACAAGACAGGCCCAACAAAGAAAATAACAGAACACCACTAGCTGTCACCTTCAGCCCCCAACTAAAACCTCTCCAGCGCATCATCAGAGATCTACAACCTATCCAGATGATCCTTTACTCTCACAGATCTTGGGAGACAGACCTGTCCTCGCTTACAGACAACCCCCCAACCTAAAGCAAATACTCACCAGCAACCACACATCACTGAACAAAACCACTAACCCAGGAACCTATCCTTGTAACAAAGCCCGATGCCAACTCTGTCCACATATCTATTCAAGTGACATCATCATAGGACCTAATCACATCAGCCATACCATCAGGGGCTCGTTCACCTGCACATCTACCAATGTGATATATGCCATCATGTGCCAGCAATGCCCCTCTGCCATGTACATTGGCCAAACCGGACAGTCTCTATGCAAAAGAATTAATGGACACAAATCTGACATCAGAAATCAAAATACTCAAAAACCAGTGGGAGAACACTTTAACCTGTCTGGTCATTCAGTGACAGACCTGCGGGTGGCTATATTACAACAGAAAAACTTCAAAAACAGACTCCAAAGAGAGACTGCTGAGCTAGAATTGATATGCAAACTAGACACAATCAACTCCGGTTTGAATAAGGACTGGGAATGGCTGAGCCATTACAAACATTGACTATATCTCCCCTTGTAAGTATTCTCACACTTATTATCAAACTGTCTGTACTGGGCTAGCTTGATTATCACTTCAAAAGTTTTTTTTTTCTCTCTTAATTAATTGGCCTCTCAGAGTTGGTAAGACAACTCCCACCTGTTTATGCTCTCTGTATGTGTGTATATATATCTCCTCAATATATGTTCCATTCTATATGCATCTGAAGAAGTGGGCTGTAGTCCACGAAAGCTTATGCTCTAATAAATTTGTTAGTCTCTAAGGTGCCACAAGTACTCCTGTTCTTCTTTTTATAAGATGTTAAGCATTCTAGCAGCAGAAGACAAACTGATATCCCACTCCCCAAGTTTATTTCCAACCTGAAATGTCGATATCCCTGACCTGTGCACATTCACTGTGGCATTGATTCTAGTAAGACTGTGTCCCAAGAAAGGATGGACATTTATGGTAAAATAACCTGGAGGTAGGGATGGAGGACATTGTGCTTCACTTTTAAACAGGCAGGCTACTTCAAAGGTGGCTGCTTTCTTGCCAGAAATTGACCTGCTTCAAACCTATCTTAGAGATCCAAATTTGTCTGGGTCTATAACCTGACATGATTTATATCATTATAAGCACTGTCATTATCTAGGTTTATTTATTTTTATTTCAGCTGCTAGATTCAACAAAAGGGACCATTTAAAAAAAATCTTGTGATTTTCATTTAAGCTGATGATGTGGGCAATTGAAATGAGGATCAGTAGACATATGCAACTGTAATGTTATATTCCTACATTCAAGCAGTATGGCAAGATGTGCTATATAGAACATTTGAAGATCATTTGGATTTAATATTGAAAGGTCAATAAGAACTGAAAACAGGTCCTTCGCTTTAACTATCTCATTTCAGCACATTCAGACATACTCAGACATTAAGATTTTTGGTCTGAAGCTTTTTGTTCCTAAAAAAAGAACAGGAGTACTTGTGGCACCTTAGAGACTAATAAATTTATTAGAGCATAAGCTTTCGTGGACTACAGCCCACTTCTTCGGATGCATATAGAGTAGTCCACGAAAGCTTATGCTCTAATAAATTTGTTAGTCTCTAAGGTGCCACAAGTACTCCTGTTCTTTTTGCGGATACAGACTAACACGGCTGCTACTCTGAAACCTTTTTATTCCTAGTTAATTGCATCAAAACTGAGGCACTTCCAGCATTGCCAAGAGAAGGAATGGGTGAGCTATTTATAATGGTAAAATATTCAAAATTGCAACCCCCTTTTCTATTTGTGAATTATACATGATCAGCAGTTGGCTAAGATGCTTGGCTAAATCCCCTGCACGGCAACGAAAATCTCAATTGTTGATATTAACTAATTTGTTTGTAATTTGAATCATTTCACTAGACGCTCTACATGGACAAAATTCCACCTCTGGGTTGTTTAAAAACTACTCTCTGTGATAATTCCCTTTTTGTATTTGTGTTGTGTGCTTGCTCACCTAAGTTATAAGATGATATTTCTTCTGCATGACTGGATGACAGATTTTTGTAAAGAAGAGAAGTCAAGGTGATTTTGAGATCGCTTCAGGAACACTAAGGGAAAATCACTTTCTGCAAACATTCCTGAGAACAGCCCCCTCCACCCCCTACCCCCAGTTGTATATATGTTCCTGGAAAACTAATAAAAAGAGTTATATATACTTTCTAAGGAAATTCATGGCTATCATTTCAATAAATATTCTTTTTATATAGTATTTGCCAAACTCTAGCCAAGAATCTCACTAAAGAAGCAGCAAATAAAGGGACCACCGACATTCAATGCATGGGGTTTAAGAGTGAAATCAGAAGCTTTTCTCTTTTTTTTTTTTCCTTCTTCAAGTCTTTATCTCATGGATGCATTATCAGTAATTGCTTCATATGGTATGTATATATAATCAAACTTAATTAGTAATTTAAATGTACAGCAAATTAGATCATTTTGAATCCCAATTAAAATTAATAGCAGCAATTAATTCAGACCTATTAGTCACCAGCTTGCTCCAGAATCCAGCTGCTGCCATTTTCAAATAAACTAGAGAGTGTTTGGTGAATGAATGCCATAAACAACATCACTGAGGGACTTTATGTCTGTTGTTTGTTTGTCAAAAATATGCTAAGCCCTTTCCATCTGGTTTACTGTTGCTGTTAGGAGAGATCTGATCTACCAATCATAAATGCTGCCAAATCAGCAATGGAATAATATGAAAATGCTTCCTTAGGCTTCAAATAAGCATCAAGCTGCATAAATCCCCATGTTGATTAAATTAATCATTCCTGTTAACATTGTGAAAAAAAACAGAACTACAGATTTATTTGTACCTGTTTGTCAAGGGGGATTATAACTCCAGCACATATAAGAAACAATCATGGTAAAATGGTTGGGTGTATTGCATCTTACAGCAGATGATTCAAGAGTCCTCCTCATTTTGTCATTATTCCAAGGAGCAATAGGGGCAATTCACTTCAGTTAGAGAAGGACTAAAGCATGTAGTTTTCTTCAGCAATAACCTAACCCAGACAATATCACCACCTTGCACTTGCACCTTGCACTTAATATATGGTAGTGACTTTCTATCATTAGACTCTGCAAGCCACTTGACCACATGCTAATTAAATCTCACATACCACCATTTTTAAAGTATGATAATACACCCATCATTTCACAGATGGTGGAAACTGAAGCACAGAGTGGTAAAATGTTTTCCCCAAAATCAGGAAAAAAATGGCATACTCATGAATAGAACCCAGAATCCCAGTCCCTTCGACCTCTGATGTAGACCCTATATGACATTGGCTTCCAAATGGTAAATATATATCCAGTTACACTCTGTATTTTTCTATAGACATGCACACACACATACACACACAAATTGGAACTGGAATCAGTCAAAAAGAAGGATTTTAGATAAACAGGTTATTATTTATCGATTATTTGTCCTGCAGTAGTACCTAGAAGCCCCAGTGGTAGGCCATGACCCCACTGTGCTACATATGCGCACATAGAACAAAAAGCTGGTTCCTGCCCAAAAGAGCTGCCAATCTCACTAAGAGGAAAGAGACAACAGATGGATACAGACAAATGGGAGGAACAAGGAAACAATAAGACACTATTGGTCAGCATAATAGGCAGTGACGTCAATAAGCAACTTATTATAGCACTGATTTTTACAGTGGTGCTGACAGTAATAGGGACTAATTTGGCAGAACTGGGCCTAGTCTTTATTTGTGAAGCACTTTTATGTTTGATTGTGCATACTATCATATGGCGAAATGCTATCTGGAGTGGCTCACGAACATGGGTGCCAACCTCAGGGCAGATTGTTACAAACCATGGCACAACCCCAGGTTGTGTGTTCTATAATTAGATTTCACCAACCAAGTGTTATGTGTGAACTCCTCAGGCACTATAGCAGCCTTAACATGGAGTCACAGACAGTCCCCTTGGGTAGTATCTTGACACCCAGACAAGTCTGCCTTTGTGATAGATGGTCCCTTACACCACAAATCACAATATTCAGATTACTCACAGTCCCAAAGGACCAGTCACTTACCCCATGTCAATTGTACCTTAGATATCTCAAAGACAATGCTTGTAGCCAGTCCTGTAATAAACTAACTAAAGATTTATTAACCAGGAAAAAGAAACCAGAGAGTTATTTACAAGGTTAAAGCAGATATACATACACAAACAAATAAGCTACAGTCTTAGGTATCAATAATATACAAGCTGCTGCAATGGGAAAACTCTGTATGCCCTTTAGAGCTAACCCAAGCTAAGCAGCTTGTGGATCCATTGCTTATGCTTAAGAAACATTGCCCTCTCCAAATCTTAAGCAGCATAGTGATACAGATCCTTCTGGTCAGGGATTTTTATTCTCTTCCCCCAAAGTTCAAACTGTGATGGGATGAGTATTTGTGCACATCCCCTCTTCATGGGTGTGTGGGGAGCAATCAACAAATTCTTTAGTCCACTGATGTTCCACAATGGTTTGTCTTGTGTCTTTAGGGCTTCTTTTGTTGGGCAGGAGATGACACCTCTTGAGGTAAACTAGTATCTCATTCTTTGTAATGCTTCTCTCCTGACTGTGGTGGTTTAAAGTTTCATACCAAACACTTAAATATTACATGGGATACAGAAATTACAAGTGCATGCCACAACTCACAAAAATGTCATAAAGTCCAAACACAAAACACATCTCTACAAATCTAATACCTATTTTAATAATACTAACACACAGGTGAGCCAAACTGTTTCCAGCTATGCATTTGTCAGTGGTCAGAGAAGCCTACGGGCCTTAACATGAGCTGGCACCTGGTCTGCCAGCATCATGTGGCTTTTTAAGATTTTCAAAACCAATTAACAAATAAAAATGAATAATTAATAAAAGAGTTGAGTTTTGTATCTGGGAGTCAGCCCCCAGTTTGAACTCCTTCATATGACCGAGATGTAGAAGAAGGGGTTTTTATGGCCATTTTGATGGGAAATTGTAGGGCCCAATTGTGATCTCAGTTCCACCACTATACATATGCAGCAACTGAATTTAAGTCAACTGAGTTACCCCCATTTAGATCCAACTTTGCAAATACTGACCCCCAACTTCAACACAAAACACTCCATTACTCATACACGGTTAGATGTCTCACCACACCAATAGACACACACAAGCACAACCCCAATATGTAAGCTTATATCAGGAGAGTCATGTATCTAAACTGGGCACGTGAAAGAAGTGCATGCACCCATTAGAAAAACTGGGCCTTCCACCAGTGTAAGATCAGAATTTGGCTTTTATTGAGCTAGTGAGACAGAATTTTGTGAAAATAATCACTATTAGTTTTTGCTGGATAAAATCTTCATTTTAAAATTCAGAGTTTCTCTGGAAAATTTCATACTGAACATCTCATTAATTTCAGTGTTATTTACTTTACATAAAAATATTCCGAAAAGCCACTTTTTGCCAATAAAAAACCCCTGATTGTTATATGTGCAAATAATGAGGGAAGTGAGGCATTTGCTTAAGTCAGGGGTCGGCAACGTTCGGCACGTGGATCGCCAGGGTAAGCACCCTAGCGGGCCGGGCCAGTTTATTTACCTGCTGACGTGGCAGGTTCGGCCGATCGCGGCCCCACTGGCTGTGGTTTGCCATCCATTGGCCCGTGCCGCTTCCCGCCGCCACCATTGGACTGGGACGGCGAACCGCAGTGAGTGGGGGCCGCGATCGGCTGAACCTGCCACGTCGGCAGGTAAATAAACTGGCCCGGCCCGCTAGGGTGCTTACCCTTGCGAGCCACGTGCCAAACGTTGCCGACCCCTGGCTTAAGTGAATGGCAGTTTTAAACTATGAATTTTGAAGAAGTAAACAGGAATTTCAAGGTAAACACACAGGTTGTACTTTTTGTGAATACATATGAAGAATGTTTTCCCAATGATTTAGGTGTCCATTCCTGCCCCAACTGAAGTCAGTCTTCATACCTACACTAGGAGAAGTGAGTTGTTTAATAAATATTACCTAACATGTTGAAACCTTTGCACTGACAAAGTTTTAACACTTTAACTGGTCAAAGTAAACTCACACACCTACAACTAAGGATCCACACAGCCCTCCTGGGATTTACTTCAATCAGCTAACACATGTTAAAACTACAGTTTGCCTGGCATCCCCCTAAGATTTTAACATGTGTTAGCTACAACTGTTAAAAATAGATCTTTTTCCCGGAGTCCAATGGAACAGGACCACGCCTCTGACCTATAAAATAACTTGCACAAGTTTAACAAAATGTTGAAATGAGAGCGTGAAAGGTTAATCTAGAAAATCTTTATTTGAAAGAAGTGTATACGCATCCCAGCATAATCTCAGTGCTTTTCAGTGTGTGTGGTGTTAATTCAACTATGAAATGTAAATTACGTTCACAGATTTCCTCCCACTAACATGTAAGAGTAAATTCACACATCCATTTGCTGGCACATTTTGGAAGGTCTTTACATACTGTGTCCTTCATTACAGGAAACCTTGCTTTTATTTTCATTGGCTATATAAGTTCAAAGAGTACTGAATGTTGTGAAACTTTGGCTTTTAGACTATTTTTCTCTGCATTTCCCTTCCACTTAGATAGGCTCCAAAAGCACTCTTGGTACCTCTTTGAATTTCCTTTAATGGATTTAAAAAGTTAACTCAATCAATCAGAAATAACTCTTAAAAGTACAGGGTGCTGTAAACCCGAAATGTGTTTGCACTGGGAATTTCTAGGGAATACATATTTCATTAATCTAAACCCTCCAAAAAATCACATCACTTTTACACTTGTTTGGGTACCAATATGTCACTAATCCATATACTACAAGTAATTACTAGAGGCCTGATTCTCAAAAGTATTGTGGGAGCTGGGGTTGCTCAGCACTTCTGGAAAAAATGAGCCATAGATAAACCACATACAGGGTAACCAGAACAGGAATGCTGGTCCTTTAACTCCAGAATCATTCTCTATTAGTTGAACAACAGGCATATATCTCTAAAATGGTCAAGCCATCACACCATGAAGTCTTCACTTTGCAGCCCCTTCAGCTAGTTAAGGAAATGTTCCTGCTCAGCATCAATAAGTCTATGGTCCTGTGCTCAGTTCCCCATAGATTCCTCTAACTGCATTTTTTTGGACCTCTGAAAGAAGTGTTTCTAACTTTACAGAGTTTCTCACAGAACAACTCCTCTGCCTGGATTGCCAACACTCAGTTACTTTTGGAAACAGGATTCATTTATAAGTGGCCATAAAAAGAAGCTAAGTATTAGAACTCCTTTTGAGGTATGCATGCACATGCACGCAATGCGCCAGATACAACAGGCCATGTTCTGCCCCCCAACTCTGGCTGCTTTGTCTAACTCCTGCAGTGCAAAGCTGCCAGGAATCAACTTTTTCCAGCTACCTGGAAATTCCAGTTTGGTAAGGGGTATTCCCACATGGATCAGAGCCAGCATTGTGGCTCTATGGGCTTGTCTACACTAACTGCCAGATTGACGGGCAGCAATCAATCCAGCAGGAGTCGATTTATCACGTATAGACACGATAAATCAACCGCTGAGCACTCTCCCGTCGACTCCGGTACTCCACCAGAATGAGGAGCGCAAGTGGAGTCGACAGGGGAGCGTCAGCTGTTGACTTACCACAGTGAAGACACCGCTTGCATCTGAAGAAGTGAGGTTCTTACCCACGAAAGCTTATGCTCCCAGTACTTCTGTTAGTCTCAAAGGTGCCACAGGACCCTCTGTTGCTTTTTACAGATTCAGACTAACACGGCTACCCCTCTGATAAGTGAAGACACCGTGGTAAGTAGATCTAATTATCTCAAGTTCAGCTACTCTATTCACGTAGCTGAAGTTGCGTATCTTAGATCGACCCCCGCGCATTAGTGTTGACAAGCCCTATGTCTCCCCTTTTATAGCTCTCTCCAGTTCCCTGTTTAGAGGCTACACTGTGGCACTTTTGAGCTTCAGCTTTTCCTAGGTGAGTTACTGCCCCTTAGAATGCTCTAATTTATGGACTGCCTGCGGTCTCTATGCCATTCTACATTCAGCTTCTCTTTGGGCCCTACCATAGTACCCCTTTTCTTCAAGGGACAGCAAATGATCTACCTTTCCTTCACCAACTGGTATTCAAAGACCTATCCCAAGATCCAGGGCAGATGGGAGAGAGGGGGGGAGGTAATTGTATTGGGGCCCCACAGTCGGGCCCCACCAAACATGACTGTAACTGGGATTAAATGGGGAAGAAGTGGGAGGGGATGGGTGAACATGATGAACTTGGACCCAAAATTTCTCAGTGGGCCTGCCTAGATTCATTCCTGACTCCTAAAACATACTTAAAATCTGCTGCCCTGCTCATTTATACTATTGATGACAAAAGAGTAATCTCCAATTGTCACTGTTAGGGCTTCTTCCATTTTATTGTTAAAGTAGGTAGACTTTTACTCTACTTCAGTTCTAAAGAAACTGTCAGAAAATACCCAGATCAAATTGGTTCTGTAGCTATGGAATCTCAGGGCTTTTCAAACATATAAGCTACTCTCTATTATGAATGAAGTGATTTTACTTTGTATGCAGGTACTTAAAGCAAATTTCAACCTTACATGTCACCCAAGCTCCCATCCCATTTCCCAGAAGAATCTATAACTGCACCATAAAATTGTCATGTATGACAATTAGACTCTAGGGCATGATACTGTGGGGTTTACAAACAATGCAGGACAGAGAAAGAGTTTTCCTTGGCTAAGTCATATCAGTCAGTTGGAAAAAAAGATTCTTAAAGGGACCATGAAGCCTGAAGAAAACTTTAAACTGAATGTATTAAAACTTTACAGTGCATTTTTAGACAATAAGCCCTCACAACCAGCTGGGTTCTAGTGTTAGTTTACAAAAAACATGGACTAAAATGTGCAACAAAACACAGCTGTCTTCTCAACAGCAATTGCCCCCCCCCCCCATCTGTATTAAATTGTGGAAAGGGGTTTGGAGTAATTTTTGTCTGTGTGGATTTTTCTGAAATAGAAATAAGTGTTTCACTTTTTCATTACACAAACTGGATTGGGCTGATTTTTTAAACAAAGCTGTAATAAGATGAGTAATGCAATTCTGAAACACTTAAGTAGTTCAAGATGGGACTGCAAAATTTGGGAATTACATTTTATCAAAGTACCATGAAATGTGTGACTGAAGTCAAAACACAACAGTAGTAAACTGGTGTGATCAAGTCTGAAGATGCAATTTATTTGAAACCCAATTTATTTGATTCCCCAACTCACCCCCTTTGTCCAGTGCAGAAATAGAACCATGCAAGGAAACCTGTTAGCGACATGTTTATTCTTTGCGACTATGAGCCCATATTGCCCTATGGACATCTGCATGCAGAGGAAATCCTTGGTGCAATGATCTCCCCCACCTTATGAAGGAGATCAGCTGCCACTGCAACACTCTCCACCCTTTATTGCAAAGAGGGCTCTGTTGAGATAGGATCAACACAAGGATAAGGGGTTGGAATTGTGTAAGCCTGAGATGGAGAGTGCAAAGGCTAGTTCTAGCAGTGGTATTACCCTGGAGCAGTCCTTGCAATCAGATGCAAGAAGTTGTGCCCATTATTGCAACCGTCTTAAGTATGCCCTTCCGCACCTTCTCTGCCTACTAACATAGGGTCCGGCACAGAATGAGCTCTTCTATTTATCACTGCATTTAGGAAGGGTAATGAGTCAGATGCAATAAGTAGCACAAGTTTATAAAAAAATAAATCTCAATGGAATTGCTTAAAAAAATTATAGGTCCTGACCCTACAACTTTTACTCCCCAAAGTAGTCCCATAGATTTCAGTGGGATACTGACCTGAATAAGAGCTTCAGTAGACTGTCTTACTTTTTATTTTATTTACAGAATGTCATTACTCATTGGATGAAAGGAAACCAGTAGATAAATTATATTTGTATTTTAGCTAGGCCTCTGATATAGCACCAAACTTCTTTCCAATTGGCTTGAATATAGACACGGCCATGTAGACTAAAAGATGCATGGAGAATCATATGCAAAGGACAATAAAGATGATCTGCTGTGTAAAAAAAATGTGAAGAAAGGTGCCCAGTAGGCTGCCATGGGGATCAGTGTAGGATCTTATCCTGAAATAAATGACATTGAGGACATTGAGGACACTTCACAAACTTCAAAGGGCACTATGAGCCTCACGGGGTCATGCTCCTAGAAAGATGAATGGAAAATTTCAGTGTACAGGAATAAAATTTGAAAAAGCTGGGAAAAAATCAGTTGAAACACAGACCATTAATGTAATAGAGAAACCTGCCTGATGGACAGACTCAGAAATGGCAAGAGACACATGGGCTCAACGGGAGTATTGTGCCAGTTCTGGGCACTGCATTTTGGGAAAGATGTGGATAAATTGGAGGAAGTCCACAGGGGAGCAACAACATTTATTAAAGGTCTAGGAAACATGACCTATGAGGAAAGATTAGATTTGTTTAGTCTGCAGAAGAGAAAAATTAAGGAAGACATGATAACAGTCTTCAACTATATAAAAGATTGTTATAAAGAGGAAGGTAATAAATTGTTCTCCTTAACCACTGAGGACAGGACAAGAACTAGTGGGCTTAAATTGCAGCAAGAGAGATTTAGGGGAGACATTAGGAAAAATTACCTAACTCTAAGGATAGTTAAACACTGGAAGAAATTACTTAGGGATGTTGTAGAATCTTCATGATTGGAGGTTTCTAAGAACAGGTTAGACAAACACTTCAGGGATGGTCTGGAATAGATAATACCTAATCCTGCCTCAGTGCAGGGGTTGGTACTAGATGCCTTATTGAGGTCACTCTCATCCTACATTTCTATTATTCTATGATTCCATGGGTGTGATAATGAACTTGAAGTTACTCATGAGTTTGCACTATGAAATGACAGCGGGAAAAGTGAACAAAATTTTGGGCACAGTATGCACAGATCTCACCACACAGATCAGGGAGACAATACCTGCCTCTGAGCAGCTTTGGTGGAATTAAACTCTAAATACTGAATTCAATTCTGCTGATTAGTTTCCAGTTACGTAGTGTTGTTGTACCCTTGCCGATCCTAGTGTATCAGAGAGACAATATGGGTGAGGTAATATCTTTTACTGGGCTAATTTCTTTTGGTGAGAGATTCAAGCTTTCAAGCTTACACAGAGTTCTTCTTCTTCTACATTTCCCAGATCTGAAGAAGAGCTTTGTGTAATCTCAACAGCTTCTCTTTCCCACCAACAGAGTTGGTCCAATAAAAGATATTACCTCATCCATCTTGTCTCTCTGGTTTCCAGTTTGAATTCCCTACAGTTTATCACTGTCTGATAACACCACCCAAAACTGATTTATGAGGAAATATTAAAAGAATTCTACATCTATAGCTTGGCTAATGCCCATAGTGGAACATGGGTAATCAACAAATATTTGAAGGACACAAACCCAAAGGACAAAGGATTTATTTAGAATTCAAGGAAGTGTAACTAAGATTAATGGGGTTATATTATTGGGGGGAAAAATGTAGGCTTAATATGTGAAAAATATTCTGGAGACTAGAGTCCCATTAGGGTGGCAATTCTACCCTCCTGAGTGAATCTCCATAGCTTTTTAAACTAGACTAATAAACTAATAGAGTATGTGCAACTAGGGATAATCCTGCATTGTTAAAGAGATAGACTATCTAAAATTCCCCCCGCCATCCAATTCCAATTCCTAGTATATGATACTGACAAATCCATTGTAGTAAGGTACTAAAATGCTCAACTTTCTACAAAACAGTGTTTCTATTTTATTCCATCCTCATAACCCATTTTAAATCTAGTCATCTAATACTTGAAAATTAGTTTAGTTACCTCTGACTATATTTTAATACAATTACTACTAAGAAGGGGACGTAACTGCATGCCGCTAATTTAGTTACATTGTTTAAAATATACGGGATACATTTTATTCCTCTTTAAATTTATTAAAAGTGGCTTCCTTTGTTTTACATGGAAATTACATTTCAAGCATCACCAAACCCTATTTCCTTGTGAATGGTTCAAAAGTAATCATATTAACAAACACCAGGTCTACAGAGAAATCAACCTCCCTGCAAGCCTAAACTGCTTTTACGCATTTACGTGTCATTAGATGAAACAGCCACTAAAACAAGGCTGATATTTAAAGATAACTCTCCTTATTTTCATTTGCAACATTATTTTAGAATGCATAAAAAAGATCCAGCAACATACACAGACAGCTAATTAAGAATAGATAAGCAGCCATGAAATAAAAAGATTTCAAGGACTCTTTATAACAAACTGCGGTGCATTTCTTAGAGTGAAAATTAAGGACAAAAAACTCACAATGAAAAGCAAATGTGGGGGTAGGAAGAGCTTAGTAAAGTCCTCTTCATAGTTCAAAGGTATTGTTTAGAAACCAGTGCACTCAAGCACAGTAGAGACCATAGGTTCTGAAACTAGAAGTGCTGGGGGAGCTGCCATTGTTGTTGCCAGGTGTCCTGTTTTCAACTGAATACCCATTCAGAAAGGGACCTTTCCCAGCCTGGTGAAAATGAACAAGCAAGTGAGGGTGTGGGAGGGGGATGGAGTGAGTGGGACTAGGCCTTGGAGAAGGGGGGCGGGGGAAGGGTGTTCCGTTTTGTTTGTTCAGAAAGTTGGCAACCCTATGGTGGCTACCGCACCCCTTGGCTTGAAGTGGTTACCATTATATACAGGGTTTACAGTTTAATTCAATGGTTCTCAGCCCCCTTACTATAAAAATTGTCCCAGAACCCCAGAAGAGACCTTGCATTGCTCCCCAGTTAGTTCAGGCAGCAATATGACCAATAGTACTCTCTCTCATAACACCCACTGTATGACTAGAGTACATGCTTGTCTTCCAGAACACAAGAGATACAGTGGTACCTACGTTCTATTTGTATATAATTAGGTATTACATATTGTAAAAATGGGAATATTTCCATCTTAACATTGTTATAATTTAACTCTACACTACACTTTGAAACCCTTTACAACCTCCATGGGGCCCCAACATACAATCTGAGGAACAACATAATAGATGTTATAATATGGTAATTTTCACTTACATAGGAACTGAAAAAACTTTCCAAACATTTTGGAACTACCTTTCTTAGCCCTTTCTGTTCAGGAAGTATTTGTATCGCTGTTTTACAGTTGGGAACACTGAGTCACACTGATACCTGTCTTGCCCAGGGTTGTATCCCAGTGGCACACAAGACAAGAAATAAGGTAGTAACTACAATTGATTGAAATTTTTTTGATGGAACAGTTATGGAAAAATCAGTGGCGTCAAAACTGTAACGTTTCACAGGAATGTGTTGATTTCAACAACATTTTCAAATGTTTTTTTTTGTTTTGAATATTTTTAAAACAATACATTTTTAAACTATAAGTTAGATATTATATATAATATAAACTAAATAAAATAAATGTTAGCTAGTGTTTTATATTGGGTTGTTTTTTCAATCTTATCTACATGAATTGATTTGATGTTTCCAAAATGATTTTTTTCAGAATTCCCATTCAGCAAGAAATTTCAACTCTTTGTTCCAAATCAGAACAAAAACTAACATTTAAATGACTGTACTTCCTGCAGAATGGAAATTCTGGTTTTGGATTAGCTCTAACAGTAACAAAGGCATTACCACTTTCTAGCTAATCTTAGGTTAGTGCTACAAAACAGGCAGTGTTTGTGAGCAGAAGGATCATAGTAGAGGCCTTGTTCTAAGATAACCTTTTTGTAATTTTGCTGGTTTTAGTTGAAGATCGTTTGCAGGCTTTGTTGAAATATTGGAAAGTTACATCAGTGGACTGGAGATACAAGAATCTACTGAACACAAGGATATTTTTTTACAGCCAAGAATATGTTAAGATGTAAAGACAAGTTATATTAAAATTCAAAAAGTCAAGGTTACCAAAACAGATCACAGTAAAAGTAGAAATATCCTGATAATGAAGAATCTACTGATGCAAGTTACCTACAGAAAGGTGCCCTTTCATTTCACATTTAGTAAACTTTTGACACATAAGATCAGACATCTGACTTCTGCACAAAGCAATATGCATAACTAGTTATGTTCCAATCAGTCATATAGTGCCATATTATACGAAATTGCAGTGTACTGTAGTATGATAGACATATTGCAGCATTAGAAAAACAGTAGTTTTATATGTCCAGTAAAAGACACTGAAATAGAAAACATCTTGGACAAATCAAGCCCACTGCTACTACTCGTTCCAGGGATGAATTTGGCCAATTAAACTACAATCGTTTAAAATTTTAAAGCTATGGGCCTGCATTTTCAAAAGTGAGTAGTGATTTGGGTGCCTCTATTTTTGAGTGCCCAACCTGACATATATTAATAGGACATAATTTTCAGAGGACAGTTACTCAGCACTTTCTGAAAGTCAGGCAAAAATCAGCTTGGGCACCCCAAATAAGAACATAAGAACATAAGAAGGGCTGTACCGGGTCAGACCAAAGGTCCATCTAGCCCTGTATCCTGTCTACTGACAGTGGCCAATGCCAGGTGACCCAGAGGGAATGGACCAACAGGCAATGATCAAGTGATCTCTCTCCTGCCATCCATCTCCATCCTCTGACAAACAGAGGCAAGGGACACCATTCCTTACCCATCCTGGCTAATAGCCATTAATGGACTTAATCACCATGAATTTATCCAGTTCTCTTTTAAACACTGTTATAGTCCTAGCCTTCACAACCTCCTCAGGTAAGGAGTTCCACAAGTTGACTGTGCGCTGCATGAAGAAGAACTTCCTTGTATTTGTTTTAAACCTGCTGCCTATTAATTTCATTTGGTGACCCCTAGTTCTTGTATTATAGAAATAAGTAAATAACTTTTCCTTATCCACTTTCTCCACATCACTCATGATTTTATATACCTCTAGCATATCCCCCCTTAGTCTCCTCTTTTCCAAGCTGAAGAGTCCTAGCCTCTTTAATCTCTCCTCATATGGGACCAGTTCCAAACCCCTAATCATTTTAGTTGCCCTTTTCTGAACCTTTTCTAGTGCCAGTATATCTTTTTTTCGATGAGGGAACCACATCTGTATGCAGTATTTGAGATGTGGGCGTACCATCAATTTATATAAGGACAATAATATATTATCAGTCTTATTCTCTATCCCCTTTTTAATGATCCCTAACATCCTGTTTGCTTTTTTGACCGCCTCTGCACACTGCATGGACATCTTCAGAGAACTATCCACGATGACTCCAAGATCTTTGTCCTGACTTGTTGTAGCTAAATTAGCCCCCATCATATTATATGTATAGTTGGGGTTATTTTTTCCAATGTGCATTACTTTACATTTATCCACATTAAATTTCATTTGCCATTTTGTTGCCCAATCACTTAGTTTTGTGAGATCTTTTTGAAGTTCATTACAGTCTGCTTTGGTCTTAACTATCTTGAGCAGTTTAGTATCATCTGCAAACTTTGCCACCTCACTGTTTACCTCTTTCTCCAGATCATTTATAAATAATTTGAATAGGATTGGTCCGAGGACTGACCCTTGGGGAACACCACTAGTTACCCCTCTCCATTCTGAGAATTTACCATTAATTCCTACCCTTTGTTATCGGTCTTTTAACCAGTTCTCAAATCATGAAAGGACCTTCCCTTTTATCCCATGACAGCTTAATTTACGTAAGAGCCTTTGGTGAGGGACCTTGTCAAAGGCTTTGTGGAAATCTAAGTACACTATGTCCACTAGATCCTCCTTGTCCACATGTTTGTTGACTCCTTCAAAGAACTCTAATAGATTAGAAAGACACGATTTCCATTTACAGAAACCATGTTGACTATTGCTCAACAGTTTATGTTTTTCTATGTGTCTGACAATTTTATTCTTAACTATTGTTTCAACTAATTTGCCCGGTACCGACATTAGACTTACTGGTCTGTAATTGCCGGGATCACCTCTAGAGCCCTTTTTAAATATTGGTGTTACATTAGCTAACTTCCAGTCACTGGGTACAGAAGCCAATTTAAAGGACAGGTTACAAACCTTAGTTAATAGTTCCGCAACTTCACATTTGAGTTCTTTCAAATGCCATCTGGTCCCGGTGTCTAGTTAATGTTAAGTTTATCAATTAATTCCAAAATCTCCTCTAGTGACACTTCAATCTGTGACAGTTCCTCAGATTTGTCACCTACAAAAGCCGGCTCAGGTTTGGGAATCTCCCTAACATCCTCAGCCATGAAGACTGAAGCAAAGAATCCATTTAGTTTCTTCGCAATGACTTTATCGTCTTTAAGCGCTCCTTTTGTGTCTCGATCATCAAAGGGCCTTACTGGTTGTTTAGCAGGATTCCTGCTTCTGATATACTTAAAAAACATTTTGTTATTACCTTTGGAGTTTTTGGCTAGTCTTTCTTCAAACTCCTCTTTGGCTTTTCTTATTACATTCTTGCACTTAATTTGGCAGTGTTTATGCTCCTTTCTATTTGCCTCACTAGGATTTGACTTCCACTTTTTAAAGGAAATCTTTTTATCTCTCACTGCTTCTTTTACATGGTTGTTAAGCCATGGTGGCTCTTTTTTAGTTCTTTTACTGTGTTTCTTAATTTGGGGTATGCTTTGAAGTTGGGCCTCTATTATGGTGTCTTTAAAAAGCGCCCATGCAGCTTGCAGGGATTTCACTTCAGTCACTGTACTTTTTAACTTCTGTTTAACTAACCCCCTCATTTTTGCATAGTTCCCCCTTTTGAAATTAAATGCCACAGTGTTGGGCTGTTGGGATGTTCTTCCTACCACAGTTGAATGCTATTGTATTGTGGTCACTATTTCCAAGTGGTCCTGTTATAGTTACCTCTTGGACCAGCTTCTGCGCTCCTCTCAGGACTAAATCTTGAGTTGCCTCTCCCCTTGTGGGTTCCCGTACCAGCTGTTCCATAAAGCAGTCATTTAAAATATCGAGAAATTTTTTCTCTGCATTTCGTCCTGAAGTGAAATGTTCCCAGTCAATATGGGGATAATTGAAATCCCCCACTATTATTGGGTTCTTAATTTTGATAGCCTCTCTAATTTCCCTTAGCATTTCATCATTACTATCACTGTTCTGGTCAGGTGGTATAACAGATCCCTAATGTTATATTCTTATTAGAGCATGAAATTTCTATCCATAGAGATTCTATGGAACATGTGGATTCACTTAAGATTTTTACTTCATTTGATTCTACATTTTCTTTCACATATAGTGCCAACCCCCCCTCCCCCATCCTCTTACACAACCTGTTCTGTCCTTCCGATATATTTTGTACCCCGGAATGATTGTGTCCCATTGATTTCTCTCAGTCCACCAGGTTTCTGTGATGCCTATTATATCAATATCCTCCTTTATCACGAGGCGCTCTAGTTCACTCATCTTATTATTTAGACTTCTAGCATTTGTGTACAAGCACTTTAAAAACTTGTCACTGTTTATTTGTCTGCCCTTTTCTGATGTGTTAGATTCTTTTTCATGTGAATGTTTATCATCAGATCTGGCCCTTACATTATCCTCCTCCATCCTCTGCTCCTGACTATAACCTGGAGATTCTCTATCATTAGACTCTCCCCTAACAGAAGTCTCTGTCCGATCCACATGCTCCTCTGCAGCTGTCGGCTTTCCCCCATCTCCTAGTTTAAAAACTGCTCTCCAACCTTTTTAATGTTTAGAGCCAGCAGTCTGGTTACACTTTGGTTAGGTGGAGCCCATCTCTCCTGTATAGGCTTCCCCCATCCCAAAAGTTTCCCCAGTTCCTAATGAATGTAAACCCCTCCTCTCTACACCATCGTCTCATCCACGCATTGAGACTCTGAAGCTCTGCCTGCCTACCTGGCCCTGCACATGGAACTGGGAGTATTTCTGAGAATACCACCATAGAGGTCCTGGATTTCAGTCTCTTCCCTAGCAGCCTAAATTTGACCTCCAGGACATCTCTCCTACCCTTCCCTATGTCACTGGTACCTACATATACCACGACCACCGGCTCCTCCCCAGCACTACACATAAGTCTGTCTAGATGCCTCGAGAGATCCGCAACCTTTGCACCAGGCAGGCAAGTCACCATGCGGTTCTCCCGGTCATCACAAACCCAGCTATCTACGTTTCTAATGATCGAATCTCCCATTACTAACACCTGCCTTTTCCTAGCGACTGGAGTTCCCTCCCCCGGAGAGGCAACCTCAGTACGAGAGGTAACCCCAGCACCATCTGGAAGGAGGGTCCCAACTATGGGAAGGTTTCCCTCTGCTCCCCTTGACTGCTCTGCTTCCCTGGGCCTTTAATCCTCCTCAACAGCACAGGGGCTGTCTGACCGGAGGTGGGACAATTCTACAGTGTCCCGGAAAGCCTCATCAATATACCTCTCTGCCTCCCTTAGCTCCTCCAGTTCCGCTACCCTGGCCTCCAAAGTCCATACATGGTCTCTGAGGGCCAGGAGTTCCTTGCACCGAATGCACACATACGCCACCTGCCCACAGGGCAGGTAGTCATACATGCTGCACTCGGCTCAATAAACGGATATCCCCCACTCTGCAGCTGGGCTTCTGCCTGCATTGTCTCCTAGTTAATGAAAGGGTTGTTTAAGCAAAGGTTTTGAATGTAGTTTGGTTTATAGGGTTTAAGGGGAACAAAGGGACCCCTGCTCCCTTCCCATTCCCCTTCCAAACTCCCTTGCGAAACTTCCTGTTAATAAATCATTATTCTCATTTGAAAATTTAGCCCACCATGTACAAACACTGAAAATACTATGATTTGCTGGAAAACTATTGTTATTTGTACAAACTCAAGCAAAGAGTATTTGTTTGATATTTTCTCATTGTAAAGTTGTATATACTACAGCCTAGGGATGTGTGAACAAGTCTGAACAAAATATATATCTCAGTCTGTACTCAGAACTAAAACTGAATCAAACCTTTCTGGATTTCTGAAACAGTGCCATGCCAATAAAAGTTTGTTCATTAGTAATCTGGTATTTATAAAATAATTTTGCAACACTAAGCCTACGGACCTGGATTTTAAAAATGTCAGGTAAACAATCTTTGCATTTATTTACATGCAATTGGAGTAATTTTGCAAGAAGTCAGGGAACCGTCCATGTAAATTACCATGTTGGCACATACAGTTGCTCATGCAATTACAATTCACAAGTCAGTAACTGCACTAACAAATTAGGCATACAAAAAATATAATTTGTATAACTTATTTAAGAAGCAGGCCCATATGGGTTGTTTTCATAATTATGCCAATATGTTCATAATTAATTACACATTACTACTTTATACACTTGAAAAATATATAGATTTGCATAATGGTAAAATCCCAGATAGCTCTCCCTTTGACCTTCCACTACATATATATATCTTCTCTTCTATTCCTTTGCTCTCATTTCCCTTTACTGCTTTCAACAATTCATTCTTGTGTGTAGCATTGACTCACCAGAGTTAAATGAAATTTGAATGTAACCCATTTGCCATGTAATTAATGATACACTGTGACATACACTTTTACATGCAAACATAGCAGAACTATAAAACATCAAGGAGAGTTGCAGAAAAGTAGCTTACGGTCAAACCAGAGAGTAAATATGGGTATGAAATTACCACACAGAAGTGAAAGTGGAAATTAACTATCTTTAGCATGAAGTAACAGTAATATTCTAGGTGGTAAATAAGAGTGTTACCCTCAAATAGTTATCCTGTTTTGCTAAAATGAAAATGGATGTTTGTCACATGTGGCAAATGAAACCAAAGTGCAAAAAAGAATGAGAATGAGATGTATCTTTTTTCAGCTATTCCTCCAGCTGTAGGATTATTTCTCTGATGTAACCCTTATAAAGAGAAGTTTATAGTAATTTCTAAGAATCATGCTATTAGTAGGTCTGCTATGATAAAACAGCAATCATAACATGCAATGACATCTCATATTTTTAAAAATAATCTGTAGGGAGTGTAACAATAGAATCACTAATGCACCATTGCAGAAATACTTACCAATATATTGTCATTGGGACAGCAACATTTTATTTTCATAGGGAAGCACTGAAACAGAACAAAGATACCAGCTCAGCATTTTAATATTTAATGGCACTTAAAATAATGAAGAAAATAATTATAACAATTCAAAGAAACAATTAGAAGATTATTTAATCTTTGACTATTTAACTTTTCATGATCTTAAAACTTGTGTGTGTCCGGATTCTGCCCAGTTTGCTTATTTAAACTGGGAGGGAGAGGCTGGGATTTCCCTAATGTAAAAAGGGGAAATATTAATATATTAACAAACAAACTAGGGAAATACAACCTAGATGGAGCTACAACCTACGTGGGTACATAACTGGCTGGAAAACCAATCCCAGAGAATAGTTATCAGTGGTTCACAGTCAAGCTAGAAGGGCATATCAAGCAGAGTCCCACAGGGATCAGTTCTGGGTCCGGTTCAGCTCATTATCTTCATTAGTGATTTAGATAATGGCATAGAGAATACACTTATAAAGTTTGCAGATGATATCAAGCTGGGAGGGGTTCCAGGTGCTTTGGAGGATAGGATTAAATTTCAAAGTGAACTGGACAAACTGGAGAAATGGTCTGAAGTAAATAGGATGAAATTCAATAAGGAGAAATGCAAAGTATTGCACTTAGGAAGGAACAATCAGTTGCACACATACAACATGGGAAATGACTGTCTAGGAAGGAGTACTGCAGAAAGGGATCTGGGGTTATAGTGGATCCTAGGGTGGCAGGATTTGGGGCACGGCATTTATCTGCCCTCGTTGGAAATTTGGCGGTGGGGGGGTCCTTCTGCTCCAGATCTTCGGCGGAAATTCGGCGGCGGGTCCTTCACTCACTCTGGGACCTGCCCCTGAAGTTCCCTGAAGACACAGAGCAGAAGGACCCGCACTGCCGAAGACTCCAGGCCCCCTGAATGCTCAGAGGAGGAGCGCTGCCGCCTAGGGTGGCAAAAACCCTGGTGCCGCTCCTGAGTGGATCACAAGCTAAATATGAGTCAGTGTAATGCTGTTGCAAAAAAGCAACATTAAAGATAATGGATTTCAAGAAGGCAGACTTTAGCAAACTCAGGAAGTTGATAGATAAGTTTCCAAGGAACACAAGTCTAAGGGGAAAAACAACTCAAGAGAGTTGCCAGTTTTTCAAAGAGAGACTATTAAGGGCACAAGAGCAAACTTATCCCACTGCGTAGGAAAGATAGGAAGTATGGCAAGAGAACACCCTGGCTTAACCAGGAGATCTTCAATGATCTGAAACTAAAAAAAAAAAAAAAAAAAAAAAAAAAAAAGTCCTACAAAATGAGGAAGCTAGGTCAAATTACAAAGGATGAAATAAACAAATAACACAAGTATGTAGGGACAAAATTAGAAAGGCCAGGGCACAAAATGAGATTAAACTAGCAAGAGACATAAAAGGTATCAAGAAAACATTCTACAAATACATTAGAAGCAAGAGGAAGACCAAGGACAGGGTAGTCCCATTACTCAATGGGGGGCGGGGAACAATAACAGAAAATGTGGAAATGGCAGAAGTGCTGAAATACTTTTTTGTTTTGGTTTTCACCAAAAAGATTAGTAGTGATTACACATCTAACATAGTGACTGTCTGTGAAAATGAGGTAGAATCAGAGGCTAAAAATAGGGAAAGAACAGATTGAAAATTACTTAGACAAGTTAGATGTGTTCAGGTCACCAGGGCCTGATGTAATACATCCTAGATTGCTCAAGGAGATCACTGAAAAGATATCTGAGCCATTAATTATTAACTCAAAAAGTCAAGGAAGATGGGAGAGATTCTAAAGCACTGGAAAAGGGCAAATGCAGTGCCCTTTTCACAATAATCCCTAATACATCTGGGATGTATTAGCCAGAGTGTTGTAAGCAAGACATAAAAAATAATTCTTCCGCTCTACTCTGTGCTGATTAGGCCTCAACTGGAGTATTGTGTCCAGTTCTGGGTGCCACGTTTCGGGAAAGATGTGGACAAATTGGATAAAGTCCAGTGAAGAGCAACAAAAATGATTAAAGATCTAGAAAACATGACCTATGAGGGAAGATTAAAAAAATTGGGTTTGGTTAGTCTACAGAAAAGAAGACCTGGGGGGACATGATGACAGTTTTCAAATACATAAGAGGATGTTACATGGAGGAGGGAGAAAAAATGTTCTCCTTAACCTCTGAAGATAGGACAAGAAACAATGGGCTTAAATTGCAGCAAAGGCAGTTTAGCCTGGACATTAGGAAAAACTTCCTAATGTTAAGCACTGGAATAAATTGCCTAGGGAGACTGTAGAATCTCCATCATTGGAGATTTTAAAGATCAGGTTAGAGAAACACCCATCAATCTAAATAATATTGGTCCTGTGATGAGTGCAGAGGACTGGACTAGAAGACCTTTCGAGGTCCCTTCCAGTCCTTCAGTTCTATCATTCTATTATTCTGGGGACATGGGTTGGAATGAAGTGTTGGAAATGAAATAAGAAAAAGGACAGAAATGAATGATTTAAAGGTTTTTTTGCAAAATTATCTTTATTGTTGGCTATTCGCTTCAAAATTCAGAGTAGCCAGAACAGAGAGATAATGGAGAGCAGTCTAGAGAGATTTACATAGTCACTGTACAGTTACAGAGAAATAACCTTCCAGTTAGTATATAAACTCCTGCCCTCCAGTTGGATGGCAGCCATTAGCCAAACAAAGAGAAGCAATTTGCACACTGTATAGTTCCAGAAACTATAACAGGAAAAATTAACCATTATGCATCAGTAATTGTAATATCCCTTCACTTTGGTTGACTGAGACAATATCACGGTAGTATAACAGAGCAGAGAGAATGGTGGTTTTCCATTCAATTGTTTTAAGCTCTGAGTTTATTTTCCATTAGTAAAGTGCTGGAGCGAGGCAGCCACAAAAAGTGAGAAAAATTCAGAAATTTATGTTCTAGAGGTCAAATTACTGACAATTTAGAAGGCCTGCACTGTGTACAACATATACCAATTACACAACTTCATGCACTCTTATGAGTTTAAAAGGCATATAACAACTTAGCTGACACAGGCAATTTTACCAGTAATGATAACATAATTAAATGTACTGCAATATAAAGGAAAAAGGATCATTTTAAAAGCTAAGGTATATTTACCTTTCATGCATGCACTATTATGAAGTAGGGTAAGCTGGCTAAGTTCAGCAGTTGCCATTGTTGTGCTTTCAGGGCATCTGACTACATCTCCCTTTGTGTTTTTATAGCTCCAAGCAAACATTGGGTGGTACTGAAACAAGTAATAATGTTTGTTAATCCACATGCATAAGTCAGGTTGTTGCTTCACTCAGTAAACTCATTTTCTATCCGCTTATAATGACTGGCCTCTTTGCTGGACCATAGACATTGGACACCAGCTCAGATAAGAAACATCTGTGTATGTTTCTCAAATGTCCTCATATCCCTGGTGGTTTTGCATGTGCCTCGTAAGTGTTCATTGCCTTTGTTGTTCAATCAGTTAAGCTGTTCTGTGCCTTGTTACTGAGAAGCATATGACAGCAAATGTCTGCAGCAACAAAGTTTTGGAAATTACTAGGATAATCAGTGCTAGGCAGACAGCTGAATTTTGTAGTATGCCATCTGTGACAGTCACTGCAAGAATAATACATTTGCTTGAAATGACCAAACAGGAACACATCCAAACATTATTGACTGATAGACCAGACAGTCTTTGTCTTTACATTGTTTTTAGTATCTTTTCTATCAGCAGCAGCTCTCTTATATCAACTGAAATTAAAACCACCAGTGAAAATGGGCTAGAAAACTCAAAATGCAACCTAAGGCAATTTATTGAGCTGCACAGAATTTTTAAAGCCACCCGGGTGATACTAAAATTACTGATATCGAAACAATTGTTTATACAATAAAAATGCTCTTGGGTAAGCCAGCAGCTTTTCTTTCCGCATATACCACTTTGTGTGAAAAGACCCACTCCACATACCAGTTTGCAAGGGATGCTGAGACCCTAGACAAACAGAATAAGACACCAAAAATAGGGCTATATTAAACAATGTGCCAAAGTTAGAGACCACATCATAACAAATCTTACATTCCTTATAATAGCTATATTGAAGAAGATTTGCTATCCACTCTGTGCTGTTGTCTTACACTAAACCAGCCTGTTCAGTAATGTCAATGGCACTGATTATTAGTAGCAGCCATCTCACTGTAGTGGAATGGGTTCAGTCACTTATGATATGGCAAAATGTGCACAACCTGTGGCCTGGAAGTGGTATGCCCTAATCTCCTGTAACACTGAATACTGTGATAGTGGAATTTCCTTCACCTTCACCACAATTTCAGGTGTTGTGTCTATGCTGATGACTCAGATCTACATCACACCCTTTACCAGTTTCACTTCCTCCAATCCCACATCTCAGTATCTCTGACACCCCTGGATGTTTCATCAACTTAAAATTCTAAAAGTGAGGTCATTTTCCTCCACTCAAATCCCCTCCTCTTGCTCCTTTATCTGTCATTCATGACATCCCCACTATTCATTCTGTTGCCCATGCTCACAACTTGAGTGTTTTTCTTTTACCTCTTCCTTCACAACAAGGTTGTGTCCAAAACCTCCTACTATTTCTTCCACAGGATTTGAAGATCCCATTCTTCTTCTCTGCTGTGACTACTGTATCTTACATCCCTGACCCAATCAACTCTTGACTTAATTACCCTAATCATCTCTTGTTTGACCTACATACATGTGACTTACTTCCTTGAAGCCTATAAAAATGAAGCTGCCAGTTTTCATCCAAGCTGCTGGATCTTTCCTGATCCAGTCCACCAACCCACTAACCTTCTCATTCAGATCCCTCATGAAAACTCATTTCTTCCACAATAAGCCAGTAATATTCAGTTTGTATCTTTCACCTATTTGTTTTTATAAAAACAAAGAAAATATATGAACATGTGTGGCCTTATTGCCACAAAACTTGCCCTTCCTTGGCCCACATCCTCCATATTCTTTTTTAGGTTGATTTGTTATCATACCTAAAATTTAGATAGTAGTCTCTTTGAGGCAGGAGCCATTTCTTTACCTTCTATGAAGCACCTAGTACATAGGTTCTTAAGCTGAGATGTATGACTCCTGTGGCAATGACAAACAGCTCCAGATGGATGGGGTGCCCAACTCCTCTCTCTGTGGTTAAATGGGATGGGGTGCCCAAAACTAATTTATGGTGTAATATTTATAAAATATAAAATGTATAAAATATTTGTAAACTAATTCATGGTGTCCTATTTGGACACAGACTGGCTAACCTAGTGAGGATGGCTTTAAACTAGGTTCGACGGGGACAGGTGAGCAAAGCCCACAGGTAAGTGGGGAACATGGAGACCTGGGAGATGGGTCGGAAATGAGAGGGAGTGTGGGCTATATTGGCAGAGAGAAAGGAGGGTCAGGACAAAACTGGGAGGAAAGATCAAACCAGTATCTTAGATGCCTATATACAAATGCGAGAAGTATGGATAATAAGCAGGAAGAACTGGAAGTGCTAATAAATAAATACAACTATGACATTGTTGGCATCACTGAAACTTGGTGGGATAATACACATGATTGGAATGTTGGTGTGGATGGGTACAGCTTGCTCAGGAAGGATAGACAGGGGAAAAAGGGAGGAGGTGTTGCCTTATATATTAAAAATGTACACACTTGGACTGAGGTAGAGATGGACATAGGAGATGGAAGTGTTGAGAGTTTCTGGGTTAGGCTAAAAGGGGTAAAAAACAAGGGTGATGTCATGCTAGGAGTTTACTACAGACCACTTAACCAGGTGGAAGAGGTGGATGAGGCTTTTTTTAAACAACTAACAAAATCATCCAAAGCCCAAGATTTGGTGGTGATGGGGGACTTCAACTATCCAGATATATATTGGGAAAAAAAACACAGTGGGGCACAGACTATTCAACAAATTCTTGGACTGTATTTCAGACAACTTTTTTTCAGAAGGTTGAAAAAGCTACTGGGGGGAAGCTGTTCTAGACTTGATTTTAACAAATAGGGAGGAACTCGTTGAGAATTTGACAGTAGAAGGCAGCTTGGGTGAAAGTGATCATGAAATTATAGAGTTTGCAATTCTAAGGAAGGGTAGAAGAGAGAACAGCAAAATAGAGACAATGGATTTCAGGAAGGCAGATTTTGGTAAGCTCAGAGAGCTGATAGGTAAGGTCCCATGGGAATCAAGACTGAGGGGAAAAACAACTGAGGAGAGTTGGCAGTTTTTTCAAAGGGACACTATTAAAGGACCAAAAGCAAGCTATTCCGCTGGTTAGGAAAGATAGAAAATGTGACAGAAGACCACCTTGGCTTAACCACGAGATCTTCAATGATCTAAAAAATAAAAAGGAGTCATATAAAAAATGGAAACTAGAACAGATTACAAAGGATGAATATAGGCAAACAACACAGGAATGCAGGGGAAGATTAGAAAGGCAAAGGCACAAAATGAGCTCAAACTAGCTACAGGAATAAAGGGAAACAAGAAGACTTTTTTCAATCCATTAGAAGCAAAAGGAAGACCAAAGACAGGGTAGGCGCACTGCTTAGTGAAGAGGGAGAAACAGTAACAGGAAACTTGGAAATGGCAGAGATGCTTAATGACTTCTTTGTTTCGGTCTTCACCGAGAAGTCTGAAGGAATGCCTAACATAGTGAATGCTAATGGGAAGGGGGTAGGTTTAGCAGATAAAATAAAAAAAGAACAAGTTAAAAATCACTTAGAAAAGTTAGATGCCTGCAAGTCACCAGGGCCTGATGAAATGCATCCTAGAATACTCAAGGAGCTAATAGAGGAGGTATCTGAGCCTCTAGCTATTATCTTTGGAAAATCATGGGAGACGGGAGAGATTCCAGAAGACTGGAAAAGGGCAAATATAGTGCCCATCTATAAAAAGGGAAATAAAAACAACCCAGGAAACTACAGACCAGTTAATTTAACTTCTGTGCCAGGGAAGTTATTGGAGCAAGTAATTAAGGAAATCATCTGCAAACACTTGGAAGGTGGTAAGGTGATAGAGAATAGCCAGCATGGATTTGTAAAGAACAAATCATGTCAAACCAATCTGATAGCTTTCTTTGGCCTGGTCTACACTAGCAGGTTATGTCGAATTTAGCAGCGCTAAATCGAATTAACTCTGCACCCGTCCACACAACAAAGCTATTTAGTTCGACATAGAGGTCTCCTAAATTCGACTTCTGTACTCTTCCCCAACGAGGGGAGTAGCGCTAAATTCGACATGGCCATGTCGAATTAGGGTAGGTGTGGATGGAAATCGATGCTAATAGCTCCGGGAGCTATCCCACAGTGCACCACTCTGTTGACGCTCTGGACAGCAGTCCGAGCTCGGATGCTCTGATCAGCCACACAGGAAAAGCCCCGGGAAAATTTGAATTCCTTTTTCTGTCTGGGCAGTTTGAATCTCATTTCCTGTTTGGACATCGTGGCGAGCTCAGCAGCACTGGCAACGATGCAGAGCTCTCCAGCAGAGATGGCCGTGCAATCTCAGAATAGAAAGAGGCCCCCAGCATGGACTGATCGGGAAGTCTTGGATCTGATCGCTGTGTGGGGCGATGAGTCCGTGCTTTCCAAGCTGCACTCCAAAAGACGGAATGCAAAGATCTACGAGAAGATCTCTAAAGCCATGGCAGAGAGAGGATACAGCTGGGATGCAATGCAGTGCCGTGTGAAAATCAAGGAGCTGAGACAAGGCTACCAGAAGACCACAGAGGCAAATGGACGCTCCGGATCCCATCCCCAGACATCCCGTTTCTACGAGGCACTGCATTCCATCCTAGGTGCGGCCGCCACCGCTACCCCACCACTGACCGTGGACTCTGAGGACGGGATATTGTCCACGCCCGCTTCCTCTGAGATGGTAGTGGACGGGGAAGAAGAGGAAGGAGATGAGGAGGACGAGGCAGTCGACAGCGCTTACAACTCTGATTTCCCAGACAGCCAGGATCTCTTCATCACCCTCACAGAGATCCCCTACCAACCGTCCCCAGCCGTTAACCCGGACCCAGACTCAGGGGAAGGATCAGCCGGTAAGTGGTTTAAACATGTAAACATTTATTTATAAAAGAATATAAATATTAACTGTGGCTTTTTCATGATTAGACTGTCCTAGGCACTTCAAGTTCTAGTCTTTGGCAGTGCAACTGCTGCAAAAAAATCTAACAATGTCCGGTAAATCTTGATTGGTTTGCCCTAGGCGCTGTACTGTTTAGCCCTTGCCAATGCAGCTACAGTAAAATTCGGTCAATATATCCGGGGATAGACTCATAGACTCATAGACTCATAGACTTTAAGGTCAGAAGGGACCATTATGATCATCTGGTCTGACCCCCTGCATGCTGCAGGCCATAAAACCGTCCCTACCCCTTCCCTGGACTCTGCTGTTGAAGTCCCCAATCCTGTTTTTAGTGACTGCAATCGGCAGAGACCCTCCTGCTAGAGATCCCTGCCCCATGCTGCGGAGGAAGGCGAAAAACCTCCAGAGGCTCAGCCAATCTGCCCTGGAGGAAAATTCCTTCCCGACCCCAAATGTGGCGATCAGTAAGACCCCGAGCATATAGGCAAGAGTCTCCAGCCCGACCCCGTTAGCCATTATACTATTTACCCACCATTGCTTGGCTTTCCTTGACTACTATGTTTTACCATTAAACCATTCCCTCCATAAACTTATCTAACTTTATCTTAAAACCAGACAGGTCCGTCGCCCCCACCGTTTCCCTCGGTAGGCCGTTCCAATATTTCACCCCTCTGACAGTCAGAAACCTTCGTCTAATTTCAAGTCTGAACTTCCCCACGGCCAGTTTGTATCCATTCGTTCTGGTATCCATGTTAGTACTAAGCTGGAATAATTCTTCTCCCTCCCTTGTATTAATCCCTCTAATATATTTAAAGATAGCAATCATATCCCCTCTCAACCTTCGCTTTGTCAGACTAAACAACCCAAGCTCCTCTAGTCTCCTTTCGTACGACAGCTTTTCCATTCCTCTGATCATCCTAGTGGCCCTTCTCTGCACCCGTTCCAGTTTGAGTTCATCTTTTTTAAACATGGGAGACCAGAACTGCACACAGTACTCCAAATGAGGTCTCACCAGCGCCTTGTACAACGGAAGCAGGACCTCCTTATCCCTACTAGATATACCTCGCCTAATGCATCCCAAGACAGCATTGGCTTTTTTCACCGCCACGTCACATTGTCGACTCATAGTCATCCTGCGGTCTACAAGAACCCCTAGGTCCTTCTCCTCTTCCGTTACTTCTAACCAATGCGTCCCCATCTTGTAACTAAAATTGTTATTAGTCATCCCCAAATGCATCACCTTACACTTTTCACTATTAAATTTCATCTTATTTCTGATACTCCAATTCACAAGCTCATTCAAGTCTCCCTGCAGGATATCCCTGTCCTCCTCCGAATTTACAACGCCTCCCACCTTCGTATCATCCGCAAATTTTATCAGCCCACTCCTGCAATCGGTTCCGAGGTCAGTTATAAATAGATTAAATAAAATGGGTCCCAAAACCGAACCTTGAGGCACTCCACTAGTAACCTCCCTCCAACACGACAGTTCACCCTTTAATACAACCCGCTGCATTCTCCCCAGTAACCAATTCCTTATCCACTTCTGGATTTTCATATCGATCCCCATGTTTTTCAGTTTAACCAATAATTCCTCATGGGGTACAGTATCAAACGCTTTACTGAAATCCAGGTATATTAGGTCCACCGCATTTCCCTTATCTAATAAATCCGTTACTTTCTCAAAGAAGGAGATCAGATTCGTTTGGCACGATCTGCCCTTCATAAAACCATGTTGTAATTTATCGCAATTGCCACTACCCTCCAGGTCCTCAACTAGTTTCTCTTTCAGAATTTTCTCTAACACCTTGCACACTACAGATGTTAGACTAACAGGCCTGTAGTTACCCGGATCACTTTTTTTCCTTTCTTGAAAATAGGAACCACATTAGCTATTCTCCAGTCTAACGGGACCACCCCCGAGTTTACAGATTCATTAAATATTATCGCTAACGGGCCTGCTATTTCCCGCGCCAATTCCTTCAATATTCTCGGATGTAGATCGTCCGGTCCTCCCGACTTAGCCCCATTAAGGCGTTCAAGTTTTGTTTCCACCTCGGATACGGTAATCCCCCATCCCGAATGCCCCTCTATAGTGGTGCTAGTATCCCTAATACCTTCATTGGCCTCATTAAACACCGATGCAAAATATTCATTAAGATATTGTGCCATGCCTAGATTGTCTTTAATCTCCTCTCCGGCAATAGACTTCAGCGGTCCCACTTCTTCTTTCTTTGCTTTCTTCCTATTTATGTGGCTGTAAAACCTCTTACTATTGCTTTTAATTCCCCTCGCTAGGTCCAACTCTACACGGCCTTTGGCCTTTCTCACTCTATCTCTACATTCTCTGACTTCACTTAGGTACATTTCCTTACTGATCCCTCCCCTCTTCCACTCTTTATACGCTTTCTGTTTTTTCCTAATCGCCCCTTTGAGTCGGTCGCTCATCCAGCTCGGTCTAAATCTCTTGCTTAGTAATCTTTTTCCCTTTTTTGGAATACAGGCCTCCGACAGCTCATGCATCTTTAACTTAAAGTAATCCCAGGCTTCTTCTGCTTTTAAATCCATTATTACGTTTGCCCAGTCCACTTCCCTTACCAGTCCCCTTAGTTTGTTAAAATTGGCCTTTTTAAAATTATAAACCCTAGTCTTTGATTTAATTCTGTTACTCCTTCCATGTATTTTAAACCGAATTAGCTCATGATCACTGGAGCCCAAATTGTCCCCTACTACCACTTCCTCAACAAGGTCCTCACTACTTGCCAGAATCAAATCTAAAATGGCCTCCCCCCTCGTCGGTTCAGTTACCACTTGATGGAGGAATTGATCAGCAAGCACTTCTAGGAACATCTGAGCCCTGTTATTGCTACTAGCGTTTGTTCCCCAATCTATATCCGGGAAGTTAAAGTCCCCCATAATTACACAGTTTCTGTTAGTAATTACTTCTCTAAACACATTAAATAGTTCCTTATCCATATCCTGGGTCGATCCCGGCGGTCTATAGCACACTCCAAGCACTATCCCCGGAGAGGCTCTAGTAGTCCTATTACCCAGTGTGAGTATTGCCCAGACAGACTCTGTGTTATCTAATCCATCCACTATTATTTCTTTACAGTTTATTTCACTATTGACATACAAGGCCACCCCCCCACCTTTACCTTTGTTCCGGTCTTTCCTAAACAGCGCATACCCCTCCATACCTGTGTTCCAGTCTTGACTGCCATTCCACCACGTTTCCGTTATTCCTACGATATCCGGTTTCAGTTCCTGGACCAAGAGCTCCAATTCCTCCATTTTATTACCTAGGCTTCTGGCATTGGTGTATAAACACCCTAATGTATGTCGTTTAGCCCGTCTCCCATTAGCAGCACTATATGTTGCGGGCCTCCTTGTGTCCGTCCCCCCTGTCCTTCCTATGTCCAATCTCATCTCCCCGGCTATGTCTCCTCTCCTTTTACTCACCTTTTCCATACTGGAATGTGGCGTGGAGATTAACTGTGCATCTCCCAACCGTCTCCCCAAACTTCCTAGTTTAAAGCTCTTTTGATTAGATGAGCCAGCCTCCCTCCCAGAAGTCTATTTCCTTCCCTACTCAGGTGAAGCCCATCCCGCAAGAACAGGTGTCTGTCCCCGAAAGCCTCCCAGTGGCCATACATCCCAAAGCCCTCCTCATAGCACCACTCCCTTAGCCAACTATTTATTCTCACAATCCTATCAGCCCTTTGCTGCCCTTCCCTCGGAACGGGCAGAATCCCACTAAAGATAATCTGAGCCTCTATCTCCTTGAGCGTCTTCCCCAGCCTGGCATAATCTCCCTTGATCCTCTCTAACGAGAACCTAGCCGTGTCATTCGTTCCCACATGAAGGATTATCAAAGGGTTCTTACCTGCTCCTTTTAGGATCCTTTTCAACCGCAGGTCCACATCGCGTATCTTTGCGCCCGGGAGACAGCGCACCCTTCTGTTCTCCGGGTCCGCCCTGGTCACAGGCCTGTCCAATCTCCTCAGTAAAGAGTCTCCAATCACATACACCTGCCATTGCCTGGCAACAGTGCGATCTAGTAATCTAGTCTCCGATCCCTCTAGTCCTGACCTGTGCCTGTTCCTATCTTCCCTTATGCTCCCCCTTATGCCTTCCTGAATCCTCCCGGGGCCCAGAATTGGTGCTGTCTCCATCAACTCCTCCCCTCTCTCTCTTGGACTAGCCGCTCTTCTCTTCTTCCTCACCCTCCCACCTTCAGTCGCCACCTGCTGCCCCTCCACCTCGCTATCCAAACACTCGAACCTATTCCTGAGTTCTATTCCCCCCTCACTGGCCCTTCTTTTCCTTGGCCTACTTCTCACAGTCACATGCTTCCACCTCCTATGTTCTCCCCCCTCCATTCCCCTCTCACCGTCCTCTACCTCTGCCTCTACCTCCGCCACAGGGCATTCTCCTTCAGCCCCCCCTTGCCTTTCCTCCATCAGCTGCTCAAACCCCCGCCTAAACTCCACCAGGGTATCTACCTGCATCTGCAGCCCCTTAATCTTTTCCTCCAGTAACACTATCAGGCGACACTTCATACACACATACCTTAGTTCCAGGTCTCCTGCTAGGACTATATACATACCACAGCTCCCACATGTCGCCATCTGCATTCTGTCTGCTGCAGCTGCTTGGCTCATGGCTGCTGCGGTCCCTGCCCACAACACCTGGGGGAATGGAGTACAGAACACACCGCGCCCTCCTGCCTCCCGTTTACCTCCCCCTGCAAACTCCCTCTCAAACTCCCCTGTTAGCCGCCCTGTTTGCTGCCGCTGCTCGCAGCTGTACCGCGGCCGCTTTTATGGGCCCCTTGATCAGCCAAGCCCCGCCCCCTACTCAGGGCTCGGCGTCCTTCCCAGCACCCAGCCCCTGCCGGCCCCTACAAACAAACACACAAGAACACACAAGAACAACAAGGACAGATGCAAATACAAGTACCTTCTCCTCCAATGAGAACTCCCTCTCAAACTCCCCTGTTAGCCGCCCTGTTTGCTGGGACATCTCCATGAAGCTCTCCTGGAGGTAATTGGAAAGCCTTTGCATGAGGTTCCTTGGGAGAGCGGCCTTGTTGTGTCCACCGTAGTAGGAAACGTTTCCGCGCCAGGCTACAATCAAGTACTCCGGGATCATTGCCTTGCACAGCATGGCGGCATACGGCCCTGGTCTTTGGAGGCTTTCCCGAAGCATGCGTTCTTTCTCGCTGTCAGAAATACGCATCAGAGTGATGTCGCTCATGGTCACCTGCTTTGAATTAGGACAATGTTAGTATTGGGACTGCTTCCCTGTTCCTTTACAGAACTGTAACCGCCGGTTTACAGACATGCGGTGGAGGCGGGAGAGGGGCAGCATAGAGGGATCTTTCCCGGGGACAGCCGCGAGGGGGTGGGACAGGGGCAGAGTTCATGCTTGCCGGATTGCTGGCAGCAGGAACTGGCCAACGCTAGGAACATTGCTTTGAACGTGAAAGTAGGGCAGTGCTATTATGAAAGTTTTAAGCTGCCACAAGTCTACGGCTTACCATGTCTGCCTGCTACCCAAATTCTGCTGTGCTGTTCCGATTCTGTGATCTGCACTGCAGGACCACAGGGACTGAATGCGAAGGCCGAAAATTCGACCTTGTCCTGAGTGCGCATGTGATAGGTGCTGTGAATGGTCTTTTTCACAGAGAAAGACTATTTTCATTGTTCACTCAAAAATTTATCTTTCTGAGGAATTCACTCCCTTTTTCCCATCCCACAGGTGTGGCTGTCTCCCGACCTACCCTGTCATCAGACTCCCAGAGGCTGTCGCAGATTATGCGTAGACGGAAAAGGACACGGGACGACATGTTCTCTGAACTTATGGGCTGCTCCCGTGCCGAGTCAACACTGCAGAGTCAGTGGAGGAAGAACTTGTCCCAAATGCACTGATCACACATGGAACGGGAGGAGAGGTGGCGGCAGGAAGACCAGCAGGCGACTCAAACACTGCTTGGACTAATGAGGGAGCAAATGGACACGCTCCGGCGCCTTGTGGATGTTCTGCAGGACCGGAGGCAGGAGGACAGAGTCCCGCGGCAGTCTCTCTGTAACCACCGTCCCCCGCCACAAAGTCCCATACCCCCCTCACCGAAAGTACCAAGAAGGAGGGGCTGCAGAGCCCGTGAAAACTGTCACTCTACCCCTGCAGACTGCTCAAGTGGCAGAAGGCTGTCATTCCCCAAAATGTGATCAGTCCTTTCCTTCCCGCATCACCCAAGCCTCCATCCCAGTTTCATTGTTCATTTGCTAATAAAAAATAAGTTTCTGTTAATTGCTGTTTCCATCATGTTTTTTTAGAGGACAGTCTGTTTTAAGGGGGGGAAAGGTGGTTGGTACAGACACGGGGGCAGGTTCAGCAGCAGGTCACACACACAGTGCGGTCACTAGGCACCCTGGTCAGTCTGGGAGGTGGTTTTCATTGTCTGGGGGGGGGGGGTATGAGACTTTGTGGCGGGGGAGGGCGGTTACAGATCTTATGCAGCGGTCCTTATCCTGGATCACAGAGTCACGCAGCAGGGAATCTGTAACCGTCCTCCCCCGCCACAAAGTCACATAGCCCCCACACACAGAGTCCCGAACAGGAGGGGTGGCAGGCTCCGTTCAAACAATCAGTCTGCCAGTGCGGACCAATGTAGAAGAAGGAGCCTGGCATTCCTCCAGTTTAGAAGCGTCCTTTGCATGAGTACTGTACACCCGCTCCCCACCACAGTCTGCGTCCCAGTTTCAACACTTTACTGCGAAAACAGTAATAAATAAAACGTTGTTCATTAACAAATTTTCAGTGATTTTATTTTTAAACGTGTGTTGGAAGGGGGGGAAGGGGGTGAACGGGGTATGAAACTGGAGAGGATTGTGAACAGTCACTGGGTAAAGAAACGGGGGCAGGTTCAGCTTCTCTGTAAACCAACAAAATTGTTACAGGTTACCCTGCTCATTCAGGAACCTAGCTTTCAAAGCCTCCCGGATGCACAGCGCGTCCCGCTGGGCTCTTCTAATCGCACGGCTGTCTGGCTGGGCGTAATCAGCAGCCAGGCAATTTGCCTCAACCTCCCACCCCGCCATAAAGGTCTCCCCCTTGCTCTCACAGAGATTGTGGAGCACACAGCAAGCTGCAATAACAATGGGGATATTGGTTTCGCTGAGATCTGAGCAAGTCAATAAGCTTCTCCATCTCCCCTTGAGACGACCAAAAGCACACTCCACCAACATTCTGCACTTGCTCAGACGGTAGTTGAAGAGTTCCTTTTCACTGTCCAGGGTGCCTGTATAGGGCTTCATGAGCCATGGCATTAGTGGGTAGGCTGGGTCCCCGAGGATCACTGTAGGCATCTCCACATCCCCAACAGTTATTTTGTGGTCCGGGAAGTAAGTACCTTCCTGCAGCCGTCTAAACAGACCAGAGTTCCTGAAAACACGAGTGTCATGAACCTTGCCCGGCCATCCGACGTAGATGTTGGTAAAACGTCCCCTATGGTCCACCAGTGCTTGCAGCACCATGGAAAAGTAGCCCTTTCGATTAATGTACTGGCTGGCCTGGTGGTCCGGTCCCAAGATAGGGATGTGAGTTCCATCTATGGCCCCACCGCAGTTTGGGAATCCCATCGCTGCGAAGCCATCTATGATCACCTCCACGTTTCCCAGGGTCACTACCTTTGACAGCAGTACATCAACGATTGCCTTGGCTACTTGCATCACAACAACCCCCATGGTAGATTTGCCCACGCCAAAGTGGTTCGCGACTGACCGGTAGCTGTCTGGCGTGACAAGTTTCCAGAGGGCTATGGCCACTCGCTTCTGGACAGTCAGGGCTGCTCGCATCTGGGTGTCCTTGCGCTTCAGGGCAGGGGACAGCAACTCACAAAGTTCAAGGAAAGTTCCCTTCCGCATGCGAAAGTTTCTCAGCCACTGGGATTCATCCCAGACCTGCAGCACTATGCGGTCCCACCAGTCAGTGCTTGTTTCACGTGCCCAGAATCGCCGTTCCACGGCATCAACATGACCCATTACCACCATGATGTCCACGGCGCGGGGTCCCGTGCTTTGTGACAGGTCTGTGCCACTCTCAGACTTCATGTCCTCATCGCATTGCTGTAGCCTCCTCGCCCGATTTCTCACCGTCTGCCTCTGGAAAAGGTGGCTGATAAGGTGCGAGGTGTTGACAACGGCCATAACTGCAGCGATGGTCGCAGCAGGCTCCATGCTCACAGTGCTGTGGCGCCCGCGCTGTCACTCAGCAGAAAAGTGCGCGAACTGATTGCCCGCCGGCGCTTTCAGGGACGGAGGGCGGGAGTGACGGTTGGATGACGACAGTTACCCAAAACCACCCTCGACACATTTTTTCCCCCAGCAGGCATTAGGGGCTTGACCCAGAATTCCAATGGGCAGTGGGGACTGCGGGAACTGTGGGATAGCTGCCCACAGTGCACCGCTTCCAATGTCGACGCTTGCCCCGTTAGTGTGGACTCACAAAGTCGAATTACTGTACTTAGTGTGATATTCTTATCGATAAACTAGGCAAATACAATTTAGATGGGGCTACTATAAGGTGGGTGCATAACTGGCTGGATAACCGTACTCAGAGAGTTGTTATTAATGGTTCCCAATCCTGCTGGAAAGGCATAACAAGTAGGGTTCCGCAGGGGTCTGTTTTGGGACCGGCTCTGTTCAATATCTTCATTAAAGACTTAGATATTGGCATAGAAAGTACGCTTATTAAGTTTGCGGATGATACCAAACTGGGAGGGATTGCAACTGCTTTGGAGGACAGGGTCATAATTCAAAATGATCTGGACAAATTGGAGAAATGGTCTGAGTTAAACAGGATGAAGTTTAACAAAGACAAATGCAAAGTGCTCCACTTAGGAAGAAAAAATCTTTTCTTGGCAGAGACCCTGGAGGTTTTTCCCCTTCCTCCGCAGCATGGGGCGGGGGTCGCTAGCTGGAGGATTCTCTGAGACTTGAAGTCTTTAAATCACAGGATTTGGGGACTTCAACAGCTGAGTCAAGGGAAAGGGGGTGAGTCAGCTTTTGTGGCCTGCATCATGCGGGAGGTCAGACTAGATGATCATAATGGTCCCTTCTGACCTTAAAGTCTATGAGTCTATAAGTCTATGAGTCTACTCTATGAGTAATCTTATTCTCCCCATTCATTTTGCCATATATGTTTGAAGTACACATAGTTTTTCATAGATTCATAGAATTTAAGGCCACAAGGGACCATTAGATAATGTAGTCTAACTTCCTGTATATCACAGGCCACTACATTTATCCCCGTATTACGTTTGTCTAAAACATATCTGTATTTGTCTAAAGCATATCTTCCAAAAGAGCATCCAGTCTTGATCTGAGGGCACCAAACATGGAGAATCCATCATTTCCCTTCAGAGTTCATTCCAATAGTTAATTGCCCTCACTATTGCAAACTTGTGCCTAATTTCTAATTTGAATGTTTCTTGCTTCAGATTCCAGCTACTGGTTCTTGTTATGGCTTTTGCTATTAGATTAAAAAGCCCTTTAGTACCTGGAATTTCCTCCCATGAAGGTACATATGTACTTTAATGAAATCACCTCTGAATCTTCTTTTTGAAGAATTGAACAGATTGAACACTAAGTCTCTCATTGTATGCATTTTCTCCAGCCCTGAAATCATTTTTGTGGCTATTTTCTGTCCTCACTATTTTTCAGCACACTTTTTAAAACACCACAACTGTATACAGTATTATGGGTTCAGTCTCACCAATTCCATATATGTAAGGAAGAGGTAAAAATCACCACCTTATATCTCCTTATTATGTACTACCCCTCTTTTTATACATCAAAGTATCACATTAGCTCTTTCTGTGCCACAGCATCACACTGGGAGCTCATGATTCTTAAATCCCTTTCACTCTGTAGGCATGGCCTGCGTTCCTTGTTGCTAAATGTATAGAGGGAGACCAAAGCCCTGAGGTAAGTGGGGAAATGGGAAGGAAGCACGAGCAGGAGAGTGCAAGAGAAGAGGACTCCTGTCTCAGACTGAGAAAGCGGGACAATTAACAAGTTATCTTAAGTGCCAACACACAAATGCAAGAAGCCTGGGAAGCAGACAGGGAGAACTGGAAGTCCTGGCACAGGCAAGGAACTATGATGTGATTGGAATAACAGAGACTTGGTGGGATAACTCACATGACTGGAGCACTGTCATGGATGGATATAAACTGTTCAGGAAGGACAGGCAGGGCAGAAAAGGTGGGGGAGTTGCATTGTATGTAAGAGAGGAGTATGACTGCTCAGAGCTCTGGTATGAAACTGCAGAAAAATCTGAGAGTCTCTGGATTAAGTTTAGAAGTGTGAGCAATGAGGGTGATGTTGTGTTGGGAGTATGCTATAGACCACCAGACCAGAGGGATAAGGTGGACGAGGCTTTCTCCTGGCAAATAACAGAAGTTACTAGATCGCTGGCCCTGGTTCTCATGGGAGACTTCAATCACCCTGATATCTGCTGGGAGAGCAATACAGCGGTGCACAGACAATCCAGGAAGTTTTTGGAAAGTGTAGGGGACAATTTCCTGGTGCAAGTGCTGAAGGAACCAAGTAGGGGCAGAGTTCTTCTAGACCTGCTGCTCACAAACCGGGAAGAATTTGTAGGGAAAGCAAAAGTGGATGGGAACCTGGGAGGCAGTAACCATGAGATGGTCGAGTTCAGGATCCTGACACAAGGAAGAAAGGAGAGCAGCAGAATACGGACCCTGGACTTCAGAAAAGCAGACTTTGACTCCCTCAGGGAACTGATGGGCAGGATCCCCTGGGAGAATAACATGAGGGGGAAAGGAGTCCAGGAGAGCTGGCTGTATTTTAAAGAATCCTTATTGAGGTTCCAGGAACAAACCATCCCAATGTGTAGAAATAATATTAAATATGGCAGGCGACCAGCTTGGCTTAACAGTGAAATCCTCGCTGATGTTAAACATAAAAAAGAAGCTTACAAGAAGTGGAAGATTGGACAAATGACCAGGGAGGAGTATAAAAATATCGCTCAGGCATGCAGGAGTGAAATCAAGAAGGCCAAATCACACTTGGAGTTGCAGCTAGCAAGAGATGTTAAGAGTAACAAGAAGGGTTTCTTCAGGTATGTTAGCAACAAGAAGAAAATCAAGAAAAGTGTGGGCCCCTTACTGAATGAAGAATGCAAGGTAGTGACAGAGGATGTGGAAAAAGCTAATGTTCTCAATGCTTTTTTGGCCTCTGTCTTCACGAACAAGGTCAGCTCCCAGACTGCTGGATTGGGCAGCACAGTATGGGGAGGAGGTGACCAGCCCTCTGTGGAGAAAGAAGTGGTTCCGGACTATTTAGAAAAACTGGACGAGCACAAGTCCATGGGGCCAGATGCACTGCATCCGAGGGTGCTAAAAGAGTTGGCGGATGTGATTGCAGAGCCATTGGCCATTATCTTTGAAAACTCATGGTGATAGGGGGAAGTCCCGGATGACTGGAAAAAGGCAAATGTAGTGCCCATCTTTAAAAAAGGGAAGAAGGAGGATTCGGGGAACTACAGGCCAGTCAGCCTCACCTCAGTCCCTGGAAAAATCATGGAGCAGGTCCTAAAGGAATCAATTCTGAAGCACTTAGAGGAGAGGAAAGTGATCAGGAACAGTCAGCATGAATTCACCAAGGGCAAGTCATGCCTGACTAACCTAATTGCCTTCTATGAGGAGATAACTGGGTCTATGGATGAGAAGAAAGCAGTGGATGTGTTATTCCTTGACTTTAGCAAAGCTTTTGATATGGTCTCCCACAGTATTCTTGCCGCCAAGTTAAAGAAGTATGGGATGGATGAATGGACTATAAGGTGGATAGAAAGCTGGCTAGATCATTGGGCTCAATGGGTAGTGATCAATTGCTCCATGTCCAGTTGGCAGATGGTTTCAGGCGGAGTGCCCCAAGGATCGGTCCTGGGGCTGGTTTTGTTCCATATCTTCATTAATGATCTGGTGGATGGCGTGGACTGCACTCTCAGCAAGTTTTCAGATTACACTAAACTGGGAGGAGTGGTAGATACGCTGGAGGGTAGGGATAGGATACAGAGGGAGCTAGACAAATTAGAGGATTGGGCCAAAAGAAACCTGATGAGGTTCAACAAGGACAAGTGCAGAGTCCTGCACTTAGGATGGAAGAATCCCATTCACTGTTACAGACTAGGGACCGAATGGCTAGGAAACAGTTCTGCAGAAAAGGACTTAGGGGTTACAGTGGATGAGAAGCTGGATATGAGTCAACAGTGTGCCCTTGTTGCCAAGAATGCTAACGGCATTTGGGGCTTTATCAGTAGGGGCACTGCCAACAGATCGAGGGATGTGTTCATTCCCCTCTATTCGACATTGGTGAGGCCTCATCTGGAGTACTGTGTCTAGTTTTGGGCCCCACACTACAAGAAGGATGTGGAAAAATTGGAAAGAGTCCAGCGGAGGGCAACAAAAATGATTAGGGGTCTGGAGCACATGACTTATGAGGAGAGGCTGAGGGAACTGGGATTGTTTAGTCTGCAGAAGAGAAGAATAAGGTGGGATTTGATAACTGCTTTCAACTACCTGAAAGGGGGTTCCAAAGAGGATGGATCTAGACTCTTCTCAGTGGTGCCAGATGACAGAACAAGGAATAATGGTCTCAAGTTGCAGTGGGGGAGGTTTAGGTTGGATATTAGGAAAAAAATTTTCACTAGGAGGGTGGTGAGGCACTGGAATGGGTTACCTAGGGAGGCGATGGAATCTCCTTCCTTAGAGGTTTTTAAGGTCTAGCTTGACAAAGCCCTGTGATTTAGTTGGGAATTGGTCCTACTTTGAGCAGGGGGGTGGACTAGATGACCTCCTGATGTCCCTTCCAACCCTGATCTTCTATGATTCTATGATAGCTTTGCATTTGACTGTATTAAAACACATTTTTTTTAATGGGTCCAGGTTATCCAGCTTGCTTCATGTGACTGCCCCATTCTCATCATTTACCACTCAGAGAATCTTTGAGTCATCCACAAATTTTATCAGCAGTCGTTTTTTTATTTATTACCAGATCATTACTGAAAATGCTGAATAGCATCAGGCCTAGTACCAGTCCCTGCAGAATTCCAGGAGAAATACCCCAATTTAGTAAAGACACCATGCTGATGACTACTTTGAGATTTGTCAGTTAGCCACTTCTTAATCCATTTAATGGGTGCTTTATTGATATTACAGTCTGATTAAAAAATTAGCACTAAGTTAAATGCCTTACAAAAGCCTAATACATTACCTCTAATCTCAAAGGATTAAATCCAATTTGACAAGACCTATTTTCCATATGAGACAGATATGCCAAATTTCTCCAATATCCTGGGCAAACCTTATTGAATTATGATTCTTACACTTACTGTATTAAAGTGCAAATGTTTATATATTAATGTATGTAACATCTCTAGGAGGGAAGACATTATTAATGCAAATGCTTGGAAGTGTTATGAACTTCAAAGGGCTATTTGAAACAATGTGAAATTTCAAAGTTAATTGGGTTTTCTAGGAAATCCCTATGATGAGATGTATGTAAATGTGTCCCCTTTCTGGTTATGCAAGAATTCAGCCTTTTGAAGCTTTTCCCTGAGGAGGAGACTTTTTGTCTGCTGATCATCTGTCATAGAAGGCCCAAACTGTACAAAGGAGTGACTCTCAGATTTGTGTGTGTTTGTTCTGAGTCAAAGTGGTTATGAATTTGTAACCACAGGAAACCCCTGTGTGGGGTTTGAAGGACTGGTCACTTGCCAAAGCCCTTAGTAGATCTGGTTGACCTCTAGTAAACTTATTAGCTTGCATCTAGGTTCTTTTATTGATTTTAATATGTTTTTCTCTGTAATGCTTCTGTTTTAGGAATAAATGTGCTTGCTTAGAACTGTGTGGTAATTTAAATGTGCTTGCTTAGAACTGTGTTGTAATTTAATTGAAGGAGAAGGCAAAACAGCTTGACTTTGCTGGGGAATTCATGGTGTAAGCAGGGAACCGTGCAGCCTGGAAATACCCCAGTTAAGAGGGAGAGACATGCCATGACTCTGCCAAAGAGAGGAGGTGGTTGGGGAGTGAGAAGCCTTAGAGTGGGTGCCCTTTCTGGACAATAGAGAGGGTACAATACAGGTATAATTGTCCAGAACTGTGACACCTGTCACTGTGCCTCAGTGGGTCACAGCTGAGGATGCTAAATTCAGGACAGACTGCTGAGAAACAGGGCAGAGTCACCCCAAACTGGTGGTTATTCTATCATTAGATCATATTGAGACAATAACAACAGCAAACTTCTGTCTCACCATATTGGTTAGCAAAAAGCCAAAGATGCAGTCTCCTTAGTTCTCCCAGCCCTTGTCTCACCGCCCAGACACTGGACTCTGTGACGAGTGGTTACTGAAAACCAATTTAATCAAATATATGGTCCTTCTGATCTCAAGAGTTCAGTCATTTAGCCAGGTCAATATATAACTCAGATCTTACCCAATAATCATACTAATGCCAATCCTTTAGTGACTAAAACCAAGAGTTTATTACTAAAAGAAAAGAAGAAGAGAGTTAATAATGGTTAATAGATCATATATATACAAATAATTGCAAAGTCCATACATCAGGTTTGTAGCAGTCATAGTATAGACTGCTGGCTTGTAAAGTCTGTCTGGTAACTTCCAAAAGATAGGAATGTCCTCAGTCCATAATTCATAGATGTGTTGTTCAGTCACCATATGCCTGAAAACCAATGTGGCATACAGGGCTGGCTTGCCACCAGTAGCTCAGAATAGAATGTCCCTTTGTCATTCAGGAACCTCCAGGATTGTTATGTCCTCCAGAAAGTAGACTAACTGAAAGGACTGACAAAGCCTTAGCTAGTAAACCAAGTGCTGGTTACAATGGTCTGTAGTTTTTAAACATATAGCATCAGTAAATTTCCACTTGCCATTGTGTGTGCCCTCTTTTCACTTTGCTTAACTCAGTTGTGTCTAGGAACCAAAGTATTCCTCTAAGGTTATAGGGAAGTGGAATTTTACAAGGTATAATTTTTCAGCCTGGAGATTGCACAGACACTTTCTTCTGAAGATGCACTGAAACTTTTTTGAAGTACTGAGACAATAATGTACTGTTTGTTATCTGCTTTCAAGGCATCCAGCATCTGCAGACAGTGGCATGGAGTAATATTTTTAATAAGGCATGCAACAATATTTTTGATGACAGATAAAAATATAGCTCTGGTCTATCATGGATTATTCAATTCTGTAATTGCATGCCTTTTTAGTCATCCATGCAGAAATGCCCTAAGATTAACTCACACTACATTAGAAATGCAGTACAGCTGCACTGGTTTAGTGCTATAATGTAGACACTTACTACAGTGATGTAGGGGATTCTTCTGCCATTGTAGTAAATCCACCTCTCCAAGGTGATAGCTAGGTCTAAGAAAGACAATTATGGCTCATGCAACTCCCCCTCATGCCTCATGCCCCCTCATGCCTCATGTAACTTCATAGCATACAGCAAGAGTTCTTCATTTACTGTAATAAGTTCTGTAGAAATACATTCATAAACATACTGTTCCCCCTCTTCCACTGGTTAATACAAGTCTATAATGTGGGTGCGCAAAGCATCCCTGATTTCTGTTGCTTGTGTGCATCCTGCTCCAGCTGTGACATGTGCACTTTCTGGTTGAATGTGCCGGTTCAGCAATCCATTATGGTCACAGGTTCATTCAGGCCAAATGGCTCACCTCTGGATTCACAAACATTGCAAAGAGCACAGCAAGCCACAAAAATGCAGACGGCATTGATGATACTGGTGTGACCTGAGGTGCCTGGGGTAACCATCACTGAAAATGCCACGGTCAGGGCAGGCTGCAAAAGGAAAGCAAATACCCCCAAAACTGACGGTTAACATTGACGTTAAACTCACCAACCAGCCACAAACTGTGCTTCTGATCTCCCACATTGGTAATTGCCAAGCTGGAAAAAAAAATCACACAGCCTCCTTACTGCATTCCAGTTCTCTGGCTCCCAATCAGCACCTAGGTCCAGTACAGTGAGAAGTTATTTAAAAAACTCTGCTCACTACACAAAATGTTCTTCTGAACCCCAAAAGGCCAGCCACATTGCCAAGTCAATATTAGGTTGGATCTTACCAAAATAACACGCAGCCATCCAATCTTTAGTGTCTAAAAATAAGCTTTATTATAAGGAAAAAAAGAAAGAACAAGAAGAGAGTTGTTAAACGAGTCCCTATATCGGGTTTTTAGCAGTATTGGTGAGTTTGTTGGCTTGAAAGTCCCTCTGGAACACATCCAAAGATTGGATGGGTCATTCAGTCCTTTGTTCAGAGCTTCAGTTTTTAGAAAAGTAACTCCAGAGGTAAGAAGCAGGATTAAAGACAAAATGGAGATGATACAGCTGTCCTTTATATTCTTTTGCCATTTGGCTTGTACTTCCTGTGTCCCCAAACACCAGCTTTACAGTTCATGGCATAGAAAAGCCTTAGAGTTCTGTCCATAAGCATACCACATGCCTTGCTGACTCATAAGGTGTATCCACTAGTTCCTTTCAATGGATTCATTGTACAGTTGATGACCCTTGATGGGCCATTGAACAGGCTAGGTAGTGCTGATGCCAGTCTGTCTTGGGGTGTCACCCAGAAACACAGCACAAGTTTGGAAATACACATATACCATACATATCTATAACTCATAATATAAAGGTGATACAAACATATAAACAAGATTATCATACTTGCAATTTATAACATTTTCACAGATACCTCACACAGCATATCTGGTCAGATTCCATGCAATTTTATATTTGTATCAACAATATAATAAGGTTTTCCCATATTCTATACAGTGTCACAACTGGAATCTAAACAGTTCTGTAAATAGAGCCAGCAAAATTTCAATCTGTCAAATGCACATTCAACCACCATTCTATGCCTACTGTGAGTGTCATTAAACCTTCTTTTTCCAGGGCCTTTGAGATCTGGTATGGTTTCATAAGCCAAGACAAAAGGGTGTATGTGGGGTCCCCTAGAATATCAGCGGGGACAGTTACTCCATGTATGACAATGTCATTTGATGGGACTAGTGTCCCAGCCTGTCCATGAAGGTAAAATCCTGATCGTCAGAAAACCCTGGAACCATGAATGTGTCCAGTTCAGCCCATGTTGATGTCCATAAAAATCAGCCTCTGTGGTCCACAGGAGCCTCCATAACAATGGAGTAGTGCACTTTGCAGTTTTTGTACTCATGTTCTCATTTTGAGGTGGGCAAACGAGTCCCATCAATGGCCTTGCTGCAGTTTGGAAACCCCATTCTCTCAAAACTAGCAATTACTCCATGGATATTGTTTATACCCAACACCTTTGGGTAATCATATGCCTGGTCACTTCCAAAACCTCTGCCACCACTCTACCCACAGTTGACTTTTCATCTCCAAACTGGTTAGCTGTATGGGGCTAGCCAGTTTTCAGATGCTTATAGAAACCTGCTTCTGGACCAGGATGGCCACACTCATGCATGTGTTGTGATACCAGAGGTTCAGAGCAAGCTGCTCACAAAGCTCTAGAAATGTAGCTTTCTTCATGCGTAAGTTCTAGATCCACTGCTGATCATTCCAGATTTGCATGACATTATGATTTCACCAGTCTGTGCTTGTAGCCCTGCTCCAGAAACAATGGTCTATATAGGGGCATGGGTGGGAATAGCAAGAGTTGTGAGTAGCATCAGCCAGTTCGAGTCTGCCATGTCCATATTGTCCTCCTCCGACAGGGGCCGTGGATAGGTCAGAAAACAGTGCCAACATGTCCATTAGCAACCCATGGATGCTCTGCCCATTTCCTGAAACAGGAATGAAAGTCTCAGCAGGAGAAATTCTTCAAATGGTGACTCCTCCATGTTACTGACTCCTTTTGCCAGGAGAATGCAGACCCAAAAGATGGCTCAGCAAGATGTGTCAGGGGGCTGCAACAGCTCTCTGTAAAGTGCCATGGGATGGACAGCCAAGTTTTCCAACAGTGTACCACTGGCAAGAGAGGTTACAGCTGCAGAGGGTGCTAAGAAGCCTTGGATAGGCTGGACTGACTGAGGTCTGCAGTCTAGATGTTGGTGCATGGGTGTGAGACCTAGGTCCAGAAATTCTAATCCTAGGGTCAATATTCAGCGTGGACCCTCAAGCCCAAGCTTACAAACACCAAGTCTGTGGGACCCCTCCCTAGGCTTCAGCGCCTGAGCTCCAGCCTGAGACACACTTCAAAGTGCTCTCCACACAGCTATTTTTAGAGCACTAGTGTGATCCCAGTAGCCTGAGTCTGTCAACCCAGGCTGGGAAGCTTGCTGCCACGGGCTGTGTAGACTACCCAGAGATGTCGTTTATTATCCTTTTTAGTTACTAATGGATTGGAATGTATTTCATGATCCTCATATGATACAAGTACATCTAGTTCTTTCCAAATACAGAACAGAAATATTTATTAACCATTTCTGCCATTTCTGCATGATTAATAGTTTTACCATCTCCAACTAGTAATGGTTGGATTTCTTTTTGTTACTAGCATACTTAAACTCCTTATTTCTGCCAGCCATAGATTTTTCACTGATGTCTTTAGCATCCCATATCAATTTTCTACCCTTCATAATTTCTAAGTGTACATTGTTACCCCTTACCTCTATTTGTTATTCATTATTTTTATTTCTAATTGTTGCCTTCACTTTGTCACTCAACCAGGATAGGCTTTTAGCCAAAGTTATCCTCTTTCTTGATTGTGGTATGATTTTTTTTTTTTGACTATCTGATAAACTGTTCTTTAAGAATTTCTCATTTTCTCATTTTTCTGTATGAATTTATCCTCCAATCAATTTTGCTCATAATTGCCCTCAGCTTTGGGAAAGCAGCCCTTTGCAGCACCAAGTATCTATATCTATATCTATAAATGCTTGGTACTGTCCTCAGTATGCCCACACTGAATACAATCATATAATAATCATTGGTCCCCAGGCATCCAGCTTCCAGTCCAGTAATTAATTCATCTTTATCCATCATAATGAGGACCATAACAAAATTGGATGCAATATCTTTTGTGTTGGAAAAGTATAAAAATTCAAAAAAAAGATATAATCTGTATGTTTTAGGAACTCTAATGATGTTTTGTTAAAGGCTGCATGAGACCACCAGCATGTCTCCCAAACTGAAGTTCCCCATAATACGACAAATGTTTCTTTCCACACATTCCAGATAAGTGATTAAGGAATAACTCTTCTCCTGATTCTACCTGTTCTCTGGTTTGACTGTTCTGCCTGTAAGAGATCTCCACCAGTACCCCCTCTGGGGCTTTGTTAGTTGATGCATTGATCCCTATACACTACAGATTCTGTGGATCTGAATTATCAATAATTCTACAGGCGATAACAATGTCTTTAACCTCTTACCTACTCTATCCTACCTCAACAGATGATAAACAGTGGTTTTAACATTTCAGTCATGCCAATCACACCCTCCAGTTTCAATAATAGTTTTTGTGGAATGTGAAGTTAATTTCGGTCTGATCCTCTAGGAAATGCAAAGTAAACCAATTAATGTACGTCATGTGAGAGAAAAAGAGCATGCTCAGTTTGTCCTCCTGTGTGAGTCTATTAAATGGAGATTGTTATTTATAGAGACTTCCTTCATAACTTTCTTAGTCTATAGGATTATATTTTGGCACAGAAAAAGAGAGACTGGACTAAAAAGTACTTATTACAGCTCTGTAGATTGTTTATTTATATGCTAAACAGGCTCCAAGTGAAGTTAGTGGAGTGACTTTATTTATACTGGTACAATTGAGAGCATATTTTGGCCCAATGAACCTTAATAACCTTAACAAAAATAAAAGGCAATAATTTCTGAGATGAAGAATATAGGAAATTCTGCACAGATATAGTATTTAGCACCAAGAAAACAACTGATTAAGCATATCTCATTCTGTGTTTTGGAAGAACGGGGAAACAATTTAAATCTCATTAAACCCAGAAGATTATAGCAAAAAGTTACACAATATTAGTAAATGGAGGAGTCATTTTTAAAAAGAAAAATGTCTCAGAAAATTCCACTCATGTATTATGAACCACAGTGAATTCTCAGAATCCTGATATATATTAAAATTGGGCCATCAAAACATATCATCAGCCCCTGAAATCTGAACACTGTTAATGAAGTAATAAAGAAAAAAATAGATAACACAGTACCATCTGCTCTGATGATTGCTTATTGCAGAAGATTACATTTTGAGGGTAGAAACAGCTCTCCAAACTTTACAATGCAACCTTCCAATACTGCAGTCTTGTGTCAGAAGAGGGGCTAGAGTTAAAATGCTGCAGTGACAACAACTGAAGTTGAAACAAGCAAATAAAAGAATGAAAAACAAATTTTAAAAAAGAAGGAAGGAAGCAGAGACCGTATATAGCAGCTGTCCGTCTCCCAAGATTTTTGTCATACAAGATGAGTGTGTAAGAATTTAACAAATCCTTTGATTAATTACTACCCTCAATACAATTTAACTGTGGCAACACCAAATGCACAGACTGAGGAAAACAGTCAACATGGTGTTATTTTTTAATGGAATAGATTAGACACACACAAGTCATGGAGGCATGGCATCTCCATAGTTAAGGATGTATCCAGACTTCCATTGTAAATCCTATCTTCTACTCACCCTCTAACTTGTGATTGAAATGGAAATGTATTTAAATTTCAGAAAAGATTAGAAGAGGTTTTTTTCCCCTTTGGAATATAGAAACTGGATTTAAAAAATCCTTTCATATAGTGCTTAATCCAGAAAAGTTTTACATTTATATCTCACGATTCTTCCTCCGTAGGTCTCTACATGTTTGAGCACAGCATCGTTTTCCATAGAAAGTTTTATTTTTGAAAAGTACTGCAGTTTTGTCACCATGGACTAGGTTAGAGATTGAGGCCTACGCTTTTCTTAAGCGATTAGTGATTTGGGAAGCCTCAACTTTTGGATGCCCAACTTGAGATACTTTACAGGAGCCTGATTTTCAGAGTGCACAACACTTTCTGAATGTCAGACCCATTAACAGTATCTCCAGTATCTCCCAAAATTGAGGCACTCTCTCATTAAACACTTTTGAAAAAAACAGGTCTACACACCAAAGTGTTCTCAATGACCATCTCACAAACAACCTTAACTGTGCCCGGTAACAAGACACTGCCAATAACTACAAAATGTGAATAAACCTTTTCCATGCATCATATAGCTTTCACTCAGACTGTGAATAAATAACCTTACTTTCAGTCATACAAACAGTTTTTTAAAAGTTTGGCCTTTCATACAACAATAGACAATCCACGAAATTAAAGATGCTTTAACAGTTCCAGGCTCTTTCCTAGGGTTCTCTATAATGCCTGTCACCACACTGTATAAGCACATCCAAATCTACTCCTATGGAGCTCATTTATTCAATTAGATACATAGATGTAATATCAGAGGCAAAACTACTGTAAGAACATAGACTAAGTATACTTTGTGATACTGTATAAGTTAAGTCCCTGATATTAAAACAGGGACTATTTATGTCATAATGGACCATCAAAACATGGTAATACTGAACAAATATTATGCACTAAAGGTCTCCTCTCCATTACACTAATGTAAACCTAGAGTCACTCCACTGACACCAATGGAGTTAACTTCAGAATTATATTACAAAGGGGGCAGAGAATCAATGCTGCATGGGGAACCAAACAATAAGGGGGAGATCTTCAAAGGCACAAAGGGAAGTGAGCCACCCAACTCCAGTTAAAAGGGATCTGGGGGCTTAATTCCTCTTTGTGTTTTTGAATACCTCACCCTTAGTGTACGAATGTCACTACTGTTCCTCTCTGTATGTCTGGACATCTGCTGGTCCTTATTGTCAAAACTGTGTTTTAGAATTAGTATATCATGACATACAGCATGCAATGGAGTAGGATGATTATCAGGACATCAAAATTACTTGGTATTTACAAGAGAGAGCTCAAGGTCCTGCATCTGATTCATAGGTTCAGTGTTTACAGAAAGTTGTGGTTTTTTTTTACTAAGGCTTCTGCCTTTGTGATTGTGTCTCTAATCCACACAGAGTAAATTGGCAAGTGTGGGGCAGCCAAGAAGTTACTTTCTTACACTACCTGAGGGGAGCATGGGGTAGGAGGGGAGAGTTAAATGCTAATTCTAACAACCTATGGAAATGAGTCCACTTTGGAAATAAGAATTTTAGTTAGTAGAAAGCAAGGATATATGAATAAAAAGAATGCCAAATCATTCCTGTGAGGAGGGCCCAAGTGAGGCCTATGCTCCACTTCATCAGTCAATTCTTTTGTTTTCTTGGTGTAATTTTATCACATGTAATATGAAGAGGCGTCTCTTCTTTGCACCATAGAGCAGGGAACACAGAAGAACTGGCTACATTCAAATGAGAATACCTCCCCACTTTGTTGCATCAGAGATTTATTATTGCTTCTGTTTTACTGCTCATCAGTGGAGATCAGCGCCCAACATTTCCAAAAGTGGCCACTACTTCAAGCAGCCAAATTTTGTACCCAGAAACTGAGTACACATAAATTCAGTGACGATCTTTGAAAATGTTTACTACCGAGCTCCACTTATGAGCAATAAAACAGAAACAGAAATACATTTGCTGATGACACAAAGTTGGGAGGTATTGTCAAGATAGAGGAGGATTGGAATATCATACAGAAAGAATTGGATGACCTGGAGGACTGGAGCAATACAAATTAAATGAAATGTAGTGGTACAAAATGCAAGGCCATATCTTCTGTGTGTTTTTTTTCTCTTCTTCCTCTTTTCTCTGAATTATCTGAGCTGGAGATGAGACACTGGTGGGCCAGGGCTCCGAGGCAGTGCTAAGAATTCTCTCTCAGGTGCATGGCTTATGGGTCTTGCTTACATGCTCAGGGTCTAAGTGATTTCCCTCCACATCAGATTGACATGAACTTGTCCTTGACAGTTTTTTGCCTGCTGCTGCAGCATGGGGTGCAACTCGCTTGCTATGATTGTGGTGGTACATCTCACCAAGTCAATCCCTGCCCTTTCTGGGGCTTCGGTCATTGGTGAACCTCTGTCTTGCCTGTTCTCTGCCTGTGACACATAATAGTTTCGCTTCCAGAGGGTTGTAATATTTTAGTATAATCCTGATTATTGGGTTCAATATGGGGGAAACTGTGTAGGATTTAGTGGCCTGTGATATATAAGAGGTCAGACTAGTTGATCTGGTGCTCCCTTCTGCTCTTAAACACTATGAATCTTAGAAAGAAATAATAAAAATGATAGAGAACAATATTTATTATTGTCTAAAGCTTTTCTTGTGCTAGTTCTGAGATATAGTGATACTCTGATCAAATGAAGAAATATTTTTTCTGAACTTTATATTGTTGCATTACAGATAGAATATTGAGCATCGGGAACCCCAAACAATATTGCATCTTGCATACTTTTAATATAAAAATGTAACTGCATATCAATAACTAAATGAAAAAAGGCAGAGATGTAATCCATTATTCATCCTTTATTTTGGTATTACAAGCAGCCTACAGTAATAGCAAAGAAAAAAATAATAGTTTCATAAACTTTCACAATTACTATGTTTCAGGTCAACAAAAACACTTTTCTAGTGAAAAATCTACAAGATATAATTCTTTTTGGGGAAAAATGAAACTAGACTTGAGGGTACAATATTACATCCCAAGTGCTGTAAATGTATACTGTGTTACATGACCCCTGCAGGCAGAAAGTATATTAATTAGAGCTGAGCCAAAAATGTATAGTGAATATGTTCCTCATTGGATGTAGCATCTTTTTTCTGTTTACAGAATGTTTGTCAGCTGATAGTTATTTCTTCAGCTATATTTGTTATTCAAATCTACTCAACAATTAAAAAAACGAATATTATGCTCTGTGGATCAATTGGTAAAAGTTCAGTGACACTTCGCATTCAACATTTAACTATGATTAGTCACATAACATAAGTCATATGCTGTTTTCCTCCTGTTCCCTGATTCAACAATGAAATTTTTGTCAATCAGGAGGACAGGACAAAGACAGGTAGGAAATTTGGAAAAAGTTCTAAAACTTTTCCTTCCTAGGCCACACATGCTCCCTCTCCCCCAAGGCAATATTCTTAACAAAATTAGTTTATTCTAAGATTTAATAGCCAAGTGCAGACTAATTAAATGTAATTTTCTGTCATCACATTTGCACTAAAATAATTGCTTACATAGGCAATGAATTAAGAAGTTCTTGTGCACCCCAAAATTAAATATATAATTATAAGAATTTGTCCATGAAGATCCTGTTGCTGTGTAGGGTCCCAATTTTGCAGATCCTAGAGCTATGAATAGTTAAGATGAGCTTCCAAGCTTTTTGGTGCCTAGATGAATTTGGCATTCAAACAATTTGAATTTTGCCTATTACTACTACTATAGAGTATTAATGCACTAGAAAGATACATATCTACTGTGCCCAGACAACTAACAGTATCCTCCCAAACACTACCACCCCAGTTTCAGTCATAAACAACCATTTCTCGGTTTTATTAGTTCATCATAATTTGTTTCTTTTGTGGTTCTAGGTCAAAGGGACAGCACAGAATGAAAAGGCCATTATACACACCACTCAAAAGCCCCCTGTAGAAATGAAGCAAGCAAAATAAAAATTAACATTTTAATTTGTTATGCATTTAATTTTCTCCAGATGTCATGCTGCACTGTTGCAATTTCACACTCTTGATTGATTGTGCCTACCTAATCTACTTGCATTTATATTGTGTCCTATTAGATCTTGTTTTCCTTTTATGAAGTTTGATAAGCCTTGGTTGATTCTTGCCCTGTGGGGCTTTAGTGTCACATATATGGGTGTATATCTTTGTTTCACAAACATATGCAATATCATAATTCCCAAATGGTATGGGATACTGGCAGCTGGAAGTTTATATTCAATTTGTGGAGGATGTCAGAAATACAACAGCTTTGTTCCATTCAGTAGAATGTTTTGATTTAACTTCTCATAAATCTCATCAATTGTCCAAACAGTTGGACAAGCTGAATGAAAGCTATATTCCCAAATAAAACTAGCTTTCGCTCGTGCATATGCTGGCACTTAAACCATACAATCATTTTCCCATTTCTTTCTAAACTCTATTCTGTTTCCCAACATTTCTCAAGCCGCCACACTCTGCAGCTAATACCTAAGCAGCTTTCTGCAACCTCTCTGTTCTTTTGACAGTCTCGTCTCCCACTCTGGCATTTTACTTCTCACTTTGTGTTCTTCTTAGCCTCCCTGGTAGTTCCCTTCCCATCAGAAATCCAATATCGCTCTAATCCCCCTACGCATTCTCCTCCCATGAACACTCTGCAACGCCTGCCCCAACATTCTCCCTAAATCCATTTACATTGTCCCCACAAGGAAAATTCACTAACCACTTTAAAAATATATTAGGTAGCATAAGATGAGCAAACAAGAGCTTTGTCGAACAACAGAAACTCTGCATCAGGAATAGGATCTCAGGAGATGGAGACCATGGATCAGTCCCAAGTATGGATCATGGATCAACAATAAAATATTATGTACCACGAGTTAGAATGTTATAAATTTTACTTATAAGACATTTACTCTTTCTATCTTCGAGACTATAAATTAGGACCAATGCAAAGTGATACCCTCTTCTTTCTTCTCTCCCTGTCCCTTTGCAAAATATTACCAGTGGCACTACACAAAACATGAGGTGTCTGACTCTACTGGGACTCTTCACAAAAGTGATATAAGCAGGATTTGGACTTAGTGATATACTAAAAATAGAAAATGAAGACCAAGCGGTAGAGTTGTGCAGCTTCGCTTTTTATCACTAACATGTAAAAATAAGTTTGCACAGTAGCAAACATATTTCTTCAAAAGGATGAGAATTTTTTTACTTACTTTACAACTTCTTACTTACTTTACAACTTGTACTCTCTGCCAAATAATTTGATCTGTTTCAAGTTAGGTTTTCCATTTTGCATTAATCTGAAGTTTTCCAAGTGCAATCACAGTTTGTTCCTCAAAAATTGAGTGTATAATCACATGTAAACCATTTTAACCAGAAATACCAGGGCACACAGTTGAATTTTCATTCTTGGCAATAATACAGCTGTTTATGGAGGTAATGTCAGATGATGGCATATTTTAGACCAATAAACAGCTTGTCCAAAACTCCTATTAAACTGATATATCATTACCTTTCAGCCTTTGTGTAGCTCCCTCTGAAGTTATCTTCCATACAATATCTTCTGAGATCCTGAAATTTCTCATTATAGAGCTGACTACTGTCACAAATGTAGCTTTACATGAATCTGCTGGAAAAAAAACAAAATACAAAGCTTTAAGACAAAGGTCTCTCAGGTAATATTACTCACCTGACTCTCTGCTCTCCTCTAGATCTGACCTCTTGCCAAATTACATTGATCTGATTTCGGGACTGCTGTCCATTCACACAGTGCTTTAATGATCTCTTTCTCGAGACTATAAATTAGGACCAATGCAAAGTGATACCCTCGAGTTTGCAAATATTCATCTTCTTTCATGTGATGAGTGGTCAAATTAACCATCATGCACTGACTAACAAACTAAGAGGAATAACCAATGTAAGGAGATGATCAAATATCTTAAAGTGGTATGCATATACACATAATATAGTTTGCACATCTAAAGATTAATTCATCTGTGATGTTCAGTAAATGCTGTAGACTCACCTTTATTGCATTTTGTTGTAAATATATTACTTTTCAAATCTCTAGGTGCATTAATCATACAGTAAGCACAATTAAATTAAACTACAGCAGCATTGCAATCAGTTCCATAGGAACCTGGCCAGCCAGCTAACCAACTCACCCCTTCATCTAAGATACAATTTTTCCATGCAACTTTAGCTCTCCCCTTCATTGTTTCTGGTGAGCTGACAAGCCCTCTGCCCCTCAGCATTCCAGGACGGCCTTTTTGGTGAAGCAGTGAAGACTGAAAGTGGCTCTAACCTCCTACTGCTTGCAAGCGTGTGCCTGGGGCGGCAAGCCGCAGGGGGCGGCGTGCCAGTCGCCATGAGGGCGGCAGTCAGGCAGCCTTCGGTGGCTTGCCTGCGGGCAGTCCGCCGGTCCCGCTGCTTCTGCAGCAATTCGACGGCGGGTACGCTGAGGACGTGGGACCGGCAGATCATCTGCAGAAACGCCGCCAAATCCGCGTGACCAGCAGACCGCCCGACTGCTGTGGTTGGGGCGGCAAAAAACATAGACCCGCCCATGCACATGGAGAAGTGTTTTCTTGTTCTACTGTCCAGTAGGGGAGGGAGTGTTCCAGGTTACCCATTCCTATGACTATACCCTGCATTATGAGGAACCAGACCTAGTGGGTGCTCTAATCAGGATGCAGGCAACTATCTACCTGGTCTCTACGGGATGCAAGGAGTGGAAGGGCTTCAAGCTTCTCTATGAAGACCTCAGCAGGTGACTGAGGTCAGAGGCCACTGGTCTGTACTTTAGTAAATGACTATAGGAAAGAGGAGAAACCCGGACATGTTGGAGTAGGACTCTCAATTCAAAATTGTCTTACCCTGGGCCCCAGCCAGGGCAGGGGAATTTAATCTGTCCTCTCCCCACCCCCTCCGCAAACACTTGGGTGAGGGGGACAGTGATTGGTTACAGTGGAAGAGGGAAAGGAGAATTCCAGAAGGACCAGCCAGATGATTTGAGAGTTTTCCTGTTTCACTTTGAAGTGCAGGAAAATGAAGCAATTGGGAATCTTTCCCCTGCCCCCAGCCTGTGGACGAAGGAGTGTTTTTCCCACTTCTCCCACTAGTTGGATGCAAATGCGTGTTAGAGCTAGGACCACTGATGTACATTCTGCCAGAGGTCTGCACTGCTGCCATCAGCACATTCATATCTTGTGAGCTGGAAACAGAACTTGGATCCCAAAGCACTGAGTCTTATTCTAAATTTAAAACCCATGACTGTTCAGTGGATTCTATTTCAGCAGAAGTCCTCTATCCCTGCTAATCACCATTCAAAAGTGGATTCAGTTTATATAAGTGAAAAAATTCAAGAGCTTTGGGGATTTGCCTGCCTTTTTTCTTTGACAGTTTTCACTGACAAAATTAAATTGGACAGGCAAGCTTAAAATGCAGTAGTTTTAATGGAATACTAGCACACTCTCTGCAATACCACTAACAATATAATACACTGCACTGTAACTGTGACACTGTTCTTCCTATGAATTGCAAGTCGTTTTACTGAAAAAAAACAAATCTTCAAGAACAAAGGAATTGGAAGCTTTGAATTCCACATCACTTTCTGAGGATTTCTTTAACTACCATTGAATAACACTGAGCTCTTGAACAAGGAACCACCTTCCTGCAAGATAGGTAGAACTTTAAGCCTCTAGACCTGCGTACATTTGACATGTCTGGCAAGGAGGGGGGCGGGTATTAAAAAAAATAAACAAAAACAATGAATTAATTGTGCCCTAATTGTAATTTCTTCAATGCAAGCTTGTGTGTGTCAGTTACTATTATTGTGCTTATCTTCATTTTGAATCTTTAGATATTTAGCTTAAATCGAGAATAAATTGCTTTTAGAGAAAACACACTGGAAATTTTAAGTCTCTCTTTATTTTTTTTTGGAACAACATCTCCAACTTGTATGTCTGCAATGAGAGTTGACCATTGCCTTTCTTCTGTCAGGGAAAGAGGAAAAATGTGCAACTTGAGAAAAAAAGGTCTGTGTCAATGTGAATTGCTTCCTTCCTTTTTTTAAAACAAATGATGTACACACAGACACACACACACAAAATTGACCTTAGAGGAATGACTGACTGTGACCATGTTGCTTTCCTGAAAGAAAATAAAACAACTTGCTTAATTCAACCTCTTTATTAAATCTTGGGATAAATTAGGTACAGTAAATATCAAGTGACCTAGAATAACACAAAGTAACTAAAACACAAGTGGTTTTCTGCATCACTGGAACAGCAGGATAAATTGAATACTTAACTGAGAATCAGAATGTAACTCTGCAATCTGCCCTGGGTAATAGACAGCGTAAAGCTGCACTGTTGCAGGAGCAAAGCAGAGAATGAGCTGTGACTTACTTGCTATTGTTCCCCTTGCTCTGGGGAAGGAGTAATTTACTTCACTGCTTTTTGTGGGGTCGTGTGGCGGGTCTGGCACCGCACCACCCCTTTGTGGCAGGGGTAGGATGGGGTGCTGGAACTTTGCCACTCCCAAATTCACACGCTCGCCTCTCTCAGGGCAGCCTGGTGTGGCTTAATGGTCTGTCTCCACACAATCACTCCTTCCAGGCACATTGCCTGGCATCTCAAACCTGCCCATAATTACAATCCATATATTGGCACTCCCTCCAGAAATGCCCTATCTGTCCACACTCGTAACACTGGTCTCGCTTTCCTTCTCCAGGTGGGGTGTTTTGGGGGGTACTCTGCCTTCCTGACAGGTCATCTCGGCTCCGCATGAGTTTCGCCCCGTTTGGGTCCCTTGCACTGAGGGTTGGCGTGGTTCCCGATGGCTAGGCATACCAACGCCCCCCCTACCCCCCACCTTGCGCACCCCCTGTGCCGGGAGTGGGCTCCATTCACCCGAGTTCCCCAATTTGGAGTCGGCTTTCACGTCTCCTTCCGCTGCCAGGTAATCCTCCACTATGGAGATTGTGTTGGCGAGGGTCTTCGGGTGGTGCCGCTGCACCCACTCTTTCCCCCTGGTAGGAAGGGTCTGGAGGAACTACTCTAGGGCCATGGCCTCGGCTACTTGAGCGCTCGTCCGGCATTCTGGTTCTAGCCACCTCCAACAGAGGTCATGGATCCACTGTGCCACAGCTCGTGGTCTGTCCCCGGTGGGAACCGATTTCGGCGGAGTCGCTGGCGGTAGGTCCTGCGGTTGACACCCATTTGGTACAAGATGGCTGCCTTGATCTTAGAGTAGTCCAGCACCTCCTGCAGATCGAGGTTGTGATATGCGACATGAGCTGGGCCCATTAAGTAAGGGGCCAAGATAGTGGCCCAATGTGCAGTGGGCCATTGGATGTCGGTTGCAACCCTCTCGAAAGTCACGAGATAGGCCTCGGGGTCATACCCGGGCCCCACCTTTGTTAGGCGCATTCTCCACCAGTTGTGGTGGGTCTGACACCACACCGGCCCTTTGAGGCAGAGGTACGATGGGGTATCGAAACCTCACCACTCCCAAGTTCACAAGCCTCTCTGAGGGTGGCCTGGTGCGGCCTAATGGCCCGTCTCCATGCAATCATCCCTTGGTCGGGCTAGTGGGCCCTAATGGCTAGAGTCCGTGTAAATCGTTCCCAGCGTTGGAGCAGTACAGCCCAATGGCCGGAGTCCATATAAACCCTAGTGGCCAGAGTCCATATAGCTCACCCCAAGAGTCAGGGCCTTGTGGCCCAACAGCCAGAGTCCATATAACTCCCCCATCGCAGGTAGGGTAGTGTGGCCTAGTGGCCAGAGTCCATGTAGCTCACTCCAAGAGTCAGGGCCTTGTGGCCCAATGGCTAGAGTTCATATACTTGCTGTGTGTGTGTGTGTGTGTGTGCGTGCACACATGTGGAGTGGTAGGGGGACCCGGGCCCACCCTCTCCACAGGGCCCCGACCCAGGGCCCTGATCGTGGCAAGTTCCCCTTGCGACTAGCTCGGCCCATAACACGCCGAGCATCTGTCCGGCTTTAATGCTGTTTGACTCCCCTGGGTCACTTCCTACCATAAATGGCAGGTTCTCTGCTTCGGGGAGGGGGGGGGATGGGGGTGACCAAGCTAGCTATTATAGCTGTTGAGTAAGAGCCAGGGCTCCAACATGTAACTTCCCACTTGCCTGGGAGCACCCCTACTCTTGTCCCCATTGCCAGAGACACAATCTGAAAAGGGGAGTAGGGAGGGTCTGTATGGGCATGTAGCAGGGTGGTCACCCCGCTCCTGCCTGGAGGGGTTAAAAACAGCCCTGGAGAAGGCTGTAGCTGGGGAAAGGCTGATTGGGGAAGCAGCCTCAGCTGGGGCCATGCACCAATTAGGGCCCAGCTGGCCCTTATAAGAGGGCAGTGGGCCAGGAGCAGGGAGCCTCTCTCTGTCTCTACAGGGAGAAGGGTCTGGCTGCTGGGAAGCTGAACCAAGTACCTAAAGTGGAGCAGTGCTGGGGAAAGGCCAGATGAGCTGGGGAGCTCCAGCCTGGAAAACCCCCAGGCTGCAGGCCTTGTTAAGGGCTGAAAAGGTACTGGGGTTGCAACGGGGCAGCCCAAGGATAGGCAGCTCAAGGGTAGGCAGAGGCAGCAGGTCCAAATCATCCTTGCCGATGATGAGTGGCAATTATACTGCAGTCCTCCCCAGTGAGTGGGGGGGCTAGATGGTGACTGGCAGTAGCCATAGTCTGGGGCAAGGTTGGGCTAGAGGGTGGGGGTTCCCCGGGGAGGGGAGACCCAGATCTGTGGGATATTGCAGCGGGCAGATCCCCGAGAGAAGGGGCACCACGGTCTGGGAGGGACACCGGGGCCAGTGGCAAGCAAGACAACGGCCTGCAGAGGGCGCTCCAGAGACTGGTGAGCTAATTCCCTGGACAACCAGCAGGAGGCGCCGGAGTGGTGAGTCGTCGCCCCACTACAGGGCACAAAAAGTAAAATGGTGTTATGTAATCCAGTCACTGGCCAACATTAAACAGTTGAAAACTAGGTTTGAGTTTGGTATATAGAGACCTCAGTCTGTTTAGTACCATGGCAAACACACCTTATACATCCATTTAACCTTTTCTTAAAGATACAGAAAAGGGCAAAAACAGTTATGGCATTTGAAATGTATTAGATAAAGCTTTTATTTTACCAACATCCCTTGTTCCCTTGCCCTTTATCTGGAGGGAGTTCTTAGAAGGAAAAAAAAACATATTTGACAGTCTTTTAGATGGTATCAAAGATGATAATAAAAGTAATAGTAATAACTGGGGGGAAAGAAAATAAGCTAGTTGTGATGAGCTGGAGCTATTGTTGTTGAAGTCTGATACTGTTTCCAAAGAAGGCAAAACAGGAGAGAAAAGAAGAGTTAAGACAGAACATGCAGCTTCTTTTTCTGGTGTTAACTTTTACTTGCAACCTCACTGCTGGAAAAACACTATCCCACCACACGGTCTTATCAGACACTTTACGACTGGGCAAACTTGTACAAGCATCAGGCTGTTCAGGACATTGTTTTAGTTGCCTCTTTCTGGACACAGGTTTACAGCAGTGTTACAAAATATAGTATTTTCCAGCTAAGCCAGACTCCTATTAGACAGAAGCAAAACAGAGAGGGATAGAAAAGAGAAGAAATAAGGTAGGGAAGGAAAAGAATACACAAGAGAGGAGATGACAAAGTCTCACATCCTAGGTGGTGTTTGGGATATAGATGGAGCTGGTGAAGGTGGCAGTGTTTGTGTCACCTGGTTTACTCTCTCTGGTCCAGTCTCATTAGAACATCTCTCAGGGTTAGGAAGAAGAACATCTAGGATCTCAAGAAACAGTAGGGATGGCTCTGGCCGCCGGGGAGAGCGGAGAGTCCCAGCTGGGCTCTCCGCCCTGCTCCCGGTGCTCTGGCCGCCGGGGAGAGCGGAGCCACAGCAGGCTTACCGCCCTCCCCCCGGCGCTCCGGCCAGTCGGGGATTGCGGGCCCGCGGCCGGGCTCTGTGCCCTCTCCTGCTGGCCCTGTTTTTGACGACCCCAAAAGGGGAGTTATGGGTGGAATAGTTCATCCTCACAGTTTGTCCACCAATGAGGCCTGGTTTCTGACACACAAATTTTAGTTCACTGATTTACATAAGAACATAAGAACGGCCATACAGACCAAAGGTCCATCTAGAGAAGGAGTAAATAGCACTTCCTTATTTTCTTTCTCCACACCAGTCATAATTTTATAGAGCTCTATCATATCCCCCATTAGTCATCTCTTTTCCAAGCTAAAAAGTCCAAGTCTTATTAATCGCTCCTCATATGGAAGCCGTTCCATAATCCTGATAATTTTCGTTACAAAGCGTGATCTTAACACGTCCCTGAGTTGTATCAGTAGAACTTTTTGATTGAACTAATTCAGACTGTCTCATTTTTGCACCTTTTCTCCATCATCACTTATTGCTATAGGTTATTGTGACATTTTATGAACTTTTACTCACTTTTTACAGTTGAGTTCACAATTGGGGCGAATTCGTAATCCTAACTATCAGAACAGAATTTATTCCCCTGCATAATTTAGCAAAAGACATGACAATCCAGCCTAACAGGGGTTAAGAAAAGAGAAACTCAAAAGGAAACTTATTTTAAAACCAAACTCTAAAAACACTAGATCAGTAAGGGAAGCCTCAAATATTAAGGGAAAACCTCTCCAGCTTTATCTTTATATAATTGGGAGGTATTAAAGGTTAATCTTTCAGGTATACTCAAAATTACACTTAACAAAATAACATAGCAGAGGGTTAACAAAATGATCATTTGACAGAACAGCAGGCACAAAAGTAGCTGAGACCCTGAAATGGGAAACGTGGCACATTACAAAACAAAATTTTCTGCAGCTTCCCATGTAAGGAAGGATTATTGATGAACCAAGGGATGGCAGGAAATATGTCTATGGATGTGCACAATGAACAGGGGATCACAATTACTTTGTGTTATTCTAGATCACTTGATATTTTCAGTACCCACATGATGCTGTGTCCCATATTGCTTCTTTCACATGTTCTACCTTAGAAATCATTACCCAACTGTACTAGTCATGGATTCTCTGCATGAATGTTGAGACTCTTCAAGTGAAACAAAGTCCTTTTATGCATTGTCAGGCTGCAATATAGAAGATGCATAATTTGAGGGACATGGTATAGTCATCCTTACTGGATGGACACACCATCTCTTTCTATTTCCCCAAAGATCTGCTTGATCTCTATGATTAATTGAAGAGAAAACATATGACGTATGCCTTAAAAAAACCCAACTTCCATTAAAACAAATCACCATCTCAAACTGTTTTTACTCTGTCAATTTATCAATATTTGGTAATTGTCCTCATGCTTTGAGTGAATGAGATTCAATTGATCCTCTGTGGTGTGTTTTCCACTGACAGGAAAATGTTCCAGTTTAAACTGAGTGGTGTTTCTAAAATGAGAAATACCTCAGAGCTAATACACATGCCCAAACAATCAAATATTAAATTGATGGAAAAGGGGGAATGTGATGAATATTAACCATTTGACTTCCCCTGCACATGCCTCATATATCTAGTTACTTACCAAGATTGAACATTACACCAATTATGTCTCCAGTGGTAGTGCCTAGTGATTCTAAACTGGTATTAGGGTTTCATTGTACTAGGTGCTCTGTACAAACTAATAAACAAGTCCTTCTCTCAGAGAGCTGTCCATTGCCCAGATTTTCGTGAAAGCTTTGAATGATAAATTCTTTTCTCAGGAAGAACATACGGAAACTATAAGCCAAGTTACTATCACAGGGAAGGCTAGAGACTTGAGTCTAGTTCTTAAGCAACATAGAGCGCACTCATGCATTCAAATGAGTGAAACATACAGGAACAAGATAAATTATTAAAGAACTAATGAAAGTGCACATAGCTCAGCCTTATGTTGCAAAGTTCCTCAGAGCTTCAGTCTGGACGCTGATAGTTTTTAACATTGTTTCTGGATTTCTTTCTGAGACTGATTTTTGGCATTGTTATTATTATTTTGTATTACTGTGACATATAAGAGCCTTAGTTATAGACCAGACCCATTCCGCTAAGCACTGTACAAACACAGAGCAAAAAGATAGCCCCTGGACCCAAGAGCTTACAATCGAAGTAGAAGACAAAAGGCAACAGATGGCTACTAACTAGGGAATATTTGATTACTTAGAGCATCCTGTTTGCACTCTTATATTTTAAATTTGAAAAAATAAAAGTTTTTTTTTTTTTTACACATTGGTGGAAAAGAAATAGTATTTAATGTTTTTAATCTCGCCCCACAACATAACTAGATAGGCTGATACCCACTTTAATTGGACATGACTGGAACATTATTTTAATAAATTTTGACAGGTGTTCAATCAAACATAAAAATTCAAGAGCTGATGTTCTCTTTCATTTAATACATTGGATATGTGCTATGATTATCACAGTGGACCCAATGCTGTATGGTGCCAAGCACTCAACTTATGCTGATTTCAAGGTGAATTAAGGGCACTCAGCTAGTCTCAGCAGATGCTTCTAGGATCAGATGCAATATTACCATTTGTTTGTTTATTTTATACTTAAAAATCCTCTTGCATTAACTCTGCTGGCGTCTAAAATATGAGTGTTGGCAAGTTCAGGAATTAGACCAAAAAAGGGCAGGGCAAAATGTAGTCTCCAATAGACTTTTATTAAGGTTAACATCACAATGACTGTGTGATTTGGAGAAGGTGGAACATAAGCATACATGAGTAGAATTACTCTGGAGGATTATTCCACTGGTTAGCATTCCAGCATGCTTGAAAGATACTAAAAATAATGTTTAATATTTCAAGTGTTCATAACTTTCTTATGGTTTAGCATATGGAAAGACCGTACTATGCAGGGTTTCTCATATTAAATGACTCAACTTGCAGGCACTGATTTGAAATTTGGGATAATTTCTCTCTAACAACTTCATCTTTAGTTGCTAAACACTGGCCTTAACTTCATTAGGAAAAAGTATGTGCTCTCAACTCAAGTTAGCTTACTTGAGGTAAAATCCTAGTAAAGACCAGGTTTAAATAAAAAAATGGCTCCCTTATACTAATTAAATTGACCTGCTAATTTGTGTACAAATGAAACTGCCTTGTCTTCTCTAGAATTTTACTTTGAGTTAGCTGATTTAAGAACACACATTTTATTCCTAGTGAAGACACAGCCACGTAATATTAATAATATAGAATCATAGAAATGTAGAGCTGGAAGGGACCTCAAGAAGTCATCAAGTCCAGTCCCCTGCACTCTGACAATACCAAGTAAACTTGGACAATCTCTGATAGGAGTTTATCCAACCTGTTTTTAAAAACCTCCAATGATGGGGATCCAACAACCTCCCTTGGAAGCCTATGTTATGCTTATAAGAAGCACACGGAATCTTTTTCAAGGAGATAAGGCAATATGTCGCGTTTATTGAGAGTACAATTTAAACATAAAATCAGCATATGCTTCCATTATCTCCCCCCCCCACACACACACACACACATCCCAAAAGGTTCTGCAGCTGGATCTTATAGTTACCAGTCCTTAGTGTTGCTCGGTCAGTTCCAGTGGCCAGCTGAAATTGCACACAAGGGAGCGGAGGAGCTGGAGCTGGGTCTCTGTCGGACATGTCCAAAGTGCTGATGTTGGTGCAGAACGAACCTGAAGTCCCATGGCAATACACTCTTCTTTTATAGTAATAAGTTCCTATACAAGTCTATGGACCTTGCTCTGTCACACCAAAGCTGTTAACCACGAGGTAGTCAAAGTTACTCCCAATCAGCATTATTTTGGGTTGTTACTGGGAGTATCCACAGCTGTTACTTATCTCATCCCTCTGGCTCCTCTCTATCTTCTCCTTGGGGCATATGCCTTTGCTTAGGGTTGTCAATCTGCCATCAGGGTGATTCTGATAATAAGGCTGGTGCCTCGACTTCTTCAGTCCCCCTCAACCATCCGACCCATCAGTACTTGGTGCCTCCTATCTCTTTTCTGTTAGCATGCCATACAGTCTTTACTCACACACAAAACAGTAAATAATTTCAAAAGCAAGAATTACAGCCATAACACGTATCCTTCTAAAAACAATCATTAACACGTAAAGCAAAAAATAAACCAAAACAATTTCTTCTTACTAATTCAAAGCTAACAAAATAAGCAAACTGGAGTACAATTTCCTTGAGACAATCTCTCCCCATTAGGCGTTTGGCCTACACCTATTCCAGAGCTTAATAACCCTTACACTTAGAAAGTTTTTCCTAATATCTAACCTAAAGCTCCATTGCTGCCGATTAAGCCCTCTACCTCCAGTCCTACTGTCAGTGGACATGGAGGACAACTGATCACCATCCTCTTTCTAACAGCACTAACCATATTTGAAGACTTATTAGGTCTCCCCTCAGTCTTCTTTTGTCAAGACTAAACATGCCCAATTTTTGAAATCTTTCCTCATAGGTTAGGTTTTCTAAACATTTTATCATTTTTGTTGCTCTCCCCAATTTGTTTACACTTTAGGAAAGATGTAGTGCCCTAAATTGGACACAGTACACCAGCTGAGGCCTCACGAGTGCTGAATAAGTGTTAAAAGAATACCTCCTATGTCATATATGGCAATCCTATTAATACAGACCACAATGGTATTAGTCTTTTTCAGAGCTGCATCACATTGTTGACTCTTATTCAATTTGTAATCCACTCTAACCCCCCCCCCCCGATCCTTTTCAGCAGTATTATCACCTAGCCAGTTATTCGACATTTTGTAGCTGTATTTGATTTATCCCTCCTAAATGAAATACTTGGCATTTGTTTTTATTGAATTTCATCTAGTTGATTTCAGACCAATTCTCCAATTTTTCAAGGTCCTTTTGAATTCTAATCCTGTCCTCTTAACTGCTTACTACCCTTTCCCGCTTGATGTCACCTGCAAATTTTATGAACATACTCTCAACTCCATTATCACACGAAAAGAATATTTTCCAGATTCATAGAGAAATGGAGCCTGAAGAGGAAGTCACCCTCTAGCTAGCTTTGGAGTTTCTTATGCCAGGGGTCGGCAACCTCTGGCACGCGGCTCGCCAGGGTAAGCACCTGGCAGGCCAGGCCAGTTTATTTACCTGCTGACGTGGCAGGTTCAGCTGATCGCGGCCCCCACTGGCCGTGGTTCACCGTCCCATGCCAATAGGGGCGGCGGGAAGCCGCAGCCAGCACATCCCTCACCCGCGCCACTTCCCGCAGCCTCTATTGGCGTGGGACGGCGAACCGCGGCCAGTGGGGGCCATGATCGGCCGAACCTGCTGCATCAGCAGGTAAATAAACTGACCCGGCTCTCCAGGATGCTTACCCTGGTGAGCCGCGTGCCAGAGGTTGCCGACCCCTGTTCTAGGCAGAAACACAGTATTAGGGGAATCAAAAGCTTTGTTCTTTGGGTCCTGCATCCAGGTAAGCAATACAGTAACTTCTGCTGTAAATCACAAACTCTACCACACTTGCAGTTCTTGTACTGCTTCATAGGGATTTTTTTTTTTGCAGGGGGGAAGAGGGATTTCTGAAGTGTCTGAAAATTGCCACCCCAGCCTCTTCATTTGGCATTCATACTGGTCATCATTCAGTTCTGTGGCTTCTGAGCTGCCTTCCCATATTTTGCACTAGTATAGACAACTGACTAGCTTGAAAGGATAGCTCAGAGGCAGTAAAATCTTTAATTCCTTATTAATTATAAAATGGCGATATTTCACTTTTTGTCACATTCACAGGCTGTAGAGGAACAATGAGCTTCTCCAAGTGAAACCACAACTTGATCATAAGATATAGCTCCGTCTCACCATTGTGGACTCTTTTGAGGATGGGTGTGATGGTATAATTAAAATATCAACTCAAAATGTTTTCTATTAGTGCCTACAGATATGCAGTGTATTTTATTCATATATCTCTAAGATTCTATCAATCCATCAGCTGGTTTGGAAGGATTCGATTTTTAATTGGTAAATGCCGTACACACAAACTGATGAAAAAATATTTCCATTAATAATGAACCAGATAGGCCAAGTAAGAAAAATGCTGCTTGAACTTATTAGACTTCGATTTAAGCATATTTACTTTGTATATTTTGATGTGTGATTTTGACAATTTGTTTTTTATGGTTATAAATCTTTTGAATTTCATTTTTTTTAGTCATTAAACAATTATCTGATACCACTGATAATTTCCGACATGTGGACATTTTGGTAAAAATAGAAAAAATGCTTAAAACTAAACAATGATATTATCCAAACAAAATTATTTAAAAAAATGGAATACTGCCAGGTCTACTGATAAATTATACAGTGTTGTAGAGTGCAGTTGTATTGTAAGTGCACAGTTTGCATCACCCTACAGTCCTATTAGAGTCAATGGGCTTTTTGTAGGGTGTAAAGACAGCAAGATTGTAATCAGTGCAACATCTCCATTGTTTTTTACCTGTCTCTCAACTTTTTCAAAAGAAATCATGCTGTATGTTCACGCACTCACAGGGCATATACAAGGTGCAATTAAAGATGAGTTATCCTTGGTTTGTGGATAACAAGTTAAATGGAAAACTAATGGAAGAAAATGCACATACTAGGTCCATCCCTTGTTAAACTCTACATTATTCAGGCAAGTTTCTAGAAATTAGATGTTCATTTTAGCAACAATAGATTGAAGATGTCTCCTTTGAATGGAAATTATGGCTCCACCTGAAGACAGACCTGTACTGACAAAACTGAAGTGGCCAATGCATTATACAATTTTTCAAGCTGCTTTTAATTTTGGACAGTACGTTCCTTCTTTGGAAGAAACATCACAAACTTGGCTTTAGTTCAAGTGTGCAAGGTTTTTGGAACAAACTTTTCTGTCATTTTGAGCTTTAGTTGTAGAACCTGAATATGTATCAAGAACTTTGTAGCTTCCTTAACTAGAGTTAGAAACTAAAGGCTGATCTTATTTACAACAATGTAAATTGAGAGTAAATCCTTTGAAGTCAATGGACTTATTCTGGATTTAAGCCAGTATAAACAAGATCAGAATCCAGTCATAATAATTTTGTTTTTTTCTCACCACTTTCTGATGAAAGGAACTCTACCATTCATCATATTATAATTATGGCATCTCTTCCTCCTTGTTTCCTAAATGAGTTGCCTTAAGAAATCTTTCAAACAATAATAAATGTCCATTTCTGATTTTTTACACTCCATCAATCAAAAGGAAAATACACAAAATACTATATATTTTTCTCTGCTCCAATTTTCTGATTAATTTCTGGTGAGGAACAGGAGTGAATACTAAAACTCCAATATAAGACTGTAAGAGAACATTGGCCCAAATAAAAATAAGCTCTTAAAAAAAAAAACACACAACTCAGTACACGAAGAGGAAGAAAGGAACTTGCCACTTTAGTTCCCAAATGTTCCACTGGGTTAGGGTTTGATATTCTACCCAAAAAGTCAATATTGTCTCTCACTATTCTCCAGGAAAAAGAGCATGATATTTGCTTTATCACATAAGTTGCTCCATTTTCACAAATATTTCTGTGTTCAGTTAACTCTTACAGCTACACAGAATAAAACTTCTTATTTAACTATCAAAGGGGTAACCGTGTTAGTCTGGATCTGTAAAAGCAGCAAAGAGTCCTGTGGCACCTTATAGACTAACAGATGTATAGGAGCATGAGCTTTCGTGGGTGAATACCCACTTCTTCGGATGCATGTAGTGGAAATTTCCAGAGGCAGGTATAAATATGCAAGTAAGAGTGAGTCAGGCTAGAGATAACGAGGTTAGTTCAATCAGGGAGGATGAGGCCCTCTTCTAGCAGTTGAGGTGTGAACATCAAGGGAGGAGAAACTGCTTTTGTAGTTGGCTAGTCATTCATAGTCTTTGTTTAATCCTGAGCGGATGGTGTCAAATTTGAAGATGAACTGAAGCTCAGTAGTTTCTCTTTGAAATCTGGTCCTGAAGTTTTTTTGCTGCAGGATGGCTACCTTTAAATCTGCTATTCTGTGTCCAGGGAGGTTGAAATGTTCTCCTACAGGTTTTTGTATATTGCCATTCCTAATATCTGATTTGTGTCCATTTATCCTTTTACGTAGGGACTGTCCAGTTTGGCCAATGTACATAGCAGAGGGGCATTGTTGGCATATGATGGTGTATATTACATTGGTGGATGTGCAGGTGAATGAACCGGTGATGGTGTGGCTGATCTGGTTAGGTCCTGTGATGGTGTCGCTGGTGTAGATATGTGAGCAGAGTTGGCATCGAGGTTTGTTGCATGGATTGGTTCCTGAGTTAGAGATACTATAGTGCAGTGTGTAGTTACTGGTGAGAATATGCTTCAGGTTGGCGAGTTGTCTGTGGGCGAGGACTGGCCTGCCACCCAAGGCCTGTTACAGATATCATCTTCCTTTCCAAATGTAAATGGATGGACATCATACCAAATGGACTGAAGGTGAAAAATCCATTGCTATCTACATACTACACAGACCACAGTGAGAGATTATGCCATACTCAATCAAAGAAACTGAGGAACCACCTGATCAGCATCCTATACAGCAAACAGAAAAACATCAAAAAAAAAGAGCTCTCCAACGTGGAGTCTCTCATAAATAACCAAACTTCCACACAAACAGACTTCGCTAAAATAAGACAGGAGATCTACATTACACACTTCACCTCTCTACAAAAGAAAAAGGACTGTAAGCTGTCTAAAATCCTACCTGCCACATTGGGTCACAACAGTGGTACCCATAAGCCACCCAGCAATATCATCAATCTATCCAACTACATACTCAGCCCGGCAGAAGAGTCTGTCCTATCTCGGGGACTCTCTTTCTGCCCTCCCAGCCCCCACAAACATGATACAGTTCTGCAGCGATCTGGAAGTCTACTTTCGCTGTCTCCGACTCAAAGAATACTTTCAGGATAACACTGAACAGTACACTGATACACAGATACCCTCCCAACAACAGCACGAAGAAGAACTCCACATGGACTTCTCCTGAGGGTCGAAATGACAGTCTGGACCTATACATAGAATGCTTCCGCCAATGTGCACACGCAGAAATTGTGGAAAAACAACATCACTTGCCTCATAACCTAAGTCGTGCAGAACGCAATGTCATCCACAGCCTCAGAAACCACCCCCCATCATCAAAGAGGCTGACAAAGGAGGTGCAGTTGTCATCATGAACAGGTCTGACTACCAAAAGAAGGCTGCCAGACAACTCTCTAATACCAAATTCTACAGGCCACTTCCCTCAGATCCCACTGAGGAATACACTAAGAAACGGCACCATCTACTCAGGACACTCCCTACACTCACACAGGAACAAATCAACATACCCTTAGAGCACCGACCGGGGTTATTCTATCTACTACCCAAGATCCACAAACCTGGAAATTCTGGACGCCCCATCATCTCAGGCATTGGCACCCTCACGGAAGGACAGTCTGGAGATGTGGACTCTCTACTCAGACCCTACACCACCAGCACTCCCAGCTATCTCCGTGACACCACTGATTTCCTGAGAACTACAATGCATTGGTGACCTTCCAGAAAACACCATCCTAGCCACCATGGATGTAGAGGCTCTCTACACAAACATCCCACACACAGATGGAATACAAGCTGTCAGGAACAGTATACCTGATGTTGCCACAGCGCAACTGGTTGCTGAGCTCTGTGACTTTACCCTCACACACAACTATTTCAAATTTGATGACAATATATACCTCCAGACCAGTGGCACCGCTATGGGCATCCGCATGGCCCCACAATATGCCAACATTTTTATGGCTGACCTGGAACGACGCTTCCTCAGCTCTCGTCCACTCATGTCCCTTCTCTACCTATGCTACATTGATGACATCTTCATCATCTGGACCCATGGGAAGGAGACTCTGGAAAAATTTCACGATTTCAACAGCTTCCACCCCACCATCAACCTCAGCCTGGACCAATCTACACGGGAGGTCCACTTCCTAGACACCACAGTGCAAATAAGTAATGGTCACATTAACACCACCCTATACCGAAAACCCATCAACCGCTATGCCTACCTTCATGCATCCAGCTTCCATCCCGGACACACCACATGATCCATTTTCTACAGCCAAGCACTGAGATACAACCGTATCTGCTCCAACCCCTCAGACAGAGACCAACACCTACAAAATCTTCACTAAGCATTCTCAAAACTACAATACCCGCATGAGGAAATAAGGAAACAGATCAACAGAGCCAGACGTGCACCCAGAAGCCTCCTACTGCAAGACAAGCCCAAGAAAGAAACCAACAGAACTCCACTGGCCATCACATACAGTCCCCAGCTAAAACCTCTCCAACGTATCATCAGTGATCTACAACCCATCCTGGACAACGATCCCTCACTTTCACAGGCGTTGGGTGGCAGGCCAGTCCTCGCCCATAGACAACTCGCCAACCTGAAGCATATTCTCACCAGCAACCACACACCGCACCATAACAACTCTAACTCAGGAACCAATCCATGCAACAAACCTCGATGCCAACTCTGCTCACATATCTACACCAGCGACACCATCACAGGACCTAACCAGATCAGCCACACCATCACCGGTTCATTCACCTGCACGTCCACCAATGTAATATACACCATCATATGCCAGCAATGCCCCTCTGCTATGTACATTGGCCAAACTGGACAGTCCCTACGTAAAAGGATAAATGGACACAAATCAGATATTAGGAATGGCAATATACAAAAACCTGTAGGAGAACATTTCAACCTCCCTGGACACACAATAGCAGATTTAAAGGTAGCCATCCTGCAGCAAAAAAACGTCAGGACCAGACTTCAAAGAGAAACTACTGAGCTTCAGTTCATCTTCAAATTTGACACCATCCGCTCAGGATTAAACAAAGACTGTGAATGACTAGCCAGCTTCAAAAGCAGTTTCTCCCCCCTTGGTGTTCACACCTCAACTGCTAGAAGAAGGCCTCATCCTCCCTGATTGAACTAACCTCGTTACCTTTAGCCTGACTCACTCTTGCTTGCATATTTATACCTGCCTCTGGAAATTTCCACTACATGCATCCGAAGAAGTGGGTATTCACCTGCGAAAGTTCATGCTCCTATACAGCTGTTAATTTATAAGGTGCCACAGGACTCTGTGCTGCTTATTTAACTATGTAATTTCCTATTTTTTTTTTAGAAAAGAACGTGAACATTGCATAGTCAAGCACTAAGTAGTTCAGAAGTGTAAGAATTACAGTTATTGGTGCAACCTTGATTTGCCTCCTTGTTTTTGTACATTGTGATGCAGTCTTGAATTACATAATCACATTACTTTTTACACAGGACCTCTGCCCCAATAAGTTGCCAGGATGGAAATGCTTTGGGGATGAATCAGGGCTGAACAGTCTATGAGACTGTTTGAAAGACACCTCTCTGATTTGTTGCATAAATTGAAGGTGTGAAGTGAATGAATCTGCTGAGTGCAATAGGAGAAGATGGTCTTGTTACCAAGGTAGATGAATGCCACCAAGAGGCTCTGCTGTAAAAGTCCTATGTGAAACTGCACAAGTTACTTCAGTCAAAATGTTTGCAGGTGGCCACTAATTGTATCTCGTTTTCTGGATGCCCAGCGTGAGACCCCGGGGACAAATATGACTAAGTACTGAGCACTCACCACTGCAACCTAAAACCCTGGGAGGAGCAGTTGCTTAATACCTCTGGAAGTAAGGAAATCTGCTACTGACTCTGTGGGTTGTCTTGGCCAAGTCATTGTGCCTTCTGTTTCAGTTGCACATCTGTAAAATGGCAAGTAAGTGTTATTTCCATTACCTCACAGGGTAGTTGTCAGGCTCAATCAATGTCCAAACCCATCATTTTTATAAAACTACATATATTGAAATCAAAGCACTATGAAAAAAAAGGCCCTAGCCATTTCAAGTTGAATGACCAATCATTGAACATTCCTGAAAATAATGGGACTTTGCAAATTTTGGCCTTACTCTCCCTAAGAACATAAGAATGGCCACACTGATTTAGACCAATGGTCCAACCAGCCCACAGCGTGTCTTCTATCAGTGGCCAGGGCCAGATGCTTCAGAGGGAACGAACAGCACAAGGCAATTATCAAGTGATACAGTTGCAGCTTTTGGCAGTCAGAAGTGTAGGGACACCCAGAGCATGGGGTGCCTCTGTGCCTATCTATGAAACACTCTAGACCTCACAGAAATACTGTGAAAACTAATTAATTAATGTTTGTTAGGCTGAGATACTATGGTGATCAGTGCCGTAGGAAAAGCCCATGAGAAAACTATTTACCATACCATCCATACTCTTTCTCAGATACTGAATTAAAGTACAGGGGCATATCCTGAATGAGCATAAGAAGAACAGCTGCCTCATTCCCTGAGCACTATACATCCTGTGCATTGAATGAGTCAAGAATCCTGTAGGGAAAAACAGAATGTGCTCATGTAATTAAAAAACGGTATCATGCATATGCTGACTTACTATTGCATAGGAGACCTTGATTCTGACTGGTCTAGCTTTTGAGAGGTTGACTTTGCAACCTCAATGAAAGTCTTAGCATTGTTTATTTAATAAACATAGTACATACTCCTATATGTATGGGAGAAAGTTCTAAATGATTAAGTAACTCAAACACACTCTTAAAAGTTGATTTAAAACAGCTTCTCTAAATATACCCTATTAGCTGTTAACTGATTGTTCATATATAGGTACTGTGACAGACCCAGACCAGTGGGGTACAGGAGTCTGGTAGAGGGCAAATATACTGGTCACTGGATGAGTAGTTTTCTGTTCCCTGAGTGACCAGAACAGGGGCTGCACTAGAGTAATCAGGAACCTGCTAAAACCAGTTAAGGCTGTCAGGCTAATTAGGACACCTGGAGCCAATTAAGAAGAAGCTTCTAGAATCAATTAAGGCAGGCTAATCAGGGCAGCTGGGTTTTAAAAAGGAGCTCAATTCAGTTTGTGGGGGGGAGAGTGAGGAACTGGGAGCAAGAGGCGCAAGGAGCTGAGAGTGAGAGGGTGTGCTGCTGGAGGACTGAGGAGCACAAGGGTTATCAGACACCAGGAGGAAGGTCCTGTGGTGAGAATAAGGAAGGTGTTTGGAGGAGGCCATGGGGAAGTAGCCCAGGGAGTTGTAGCTGTCATGCAGCTGTTACAGGAGGCACTATAGACAGCTGCAGTCCACAGAGCCCTGGGCTGGAAGCCGGAGTAGAGGGCAGGCCTGGGTTCCCCCCAAACCTCCCAATTGACCTGGACTGTGGGTTCTCCCAGAGGGGAAGGTCTCTGGGCTGTTCCCCAACCCACATGGTGAATCTCTGAGGCAAGAAAATCCGCCAATAAGCGCAGGACCCACCAAGATAGAGGAGGAACTCTGTCACACTGGTGTCAAGAGTGGGATCTTGGGGTGCACAGCGTGGCGGAAGAAGGAGGATGATACAAACAAACAAACAAAAAAAAGGGAGAGGGTTTATTTTTTTTCACCACAATGGATGATGTAGTGCGGCACTGATACAAGCTACGGCGGCCCAGCAGGAGGCTACCTGTGTCCAGGCAGCCACCCAACAGGAGGCAGTGCGGCTGCAGCAAGAGACTAATCGCCTGCTGACGGACCAGGCTGCTCAAGACGAGCTATGTTGAGGGATCTGGTAAACTAGGTAAAGTCCCTTACAGAGCTGAATCGTGGCCATGATGGGACGCGGCTCATACGGGCTAGCCATTGGCTGCAGAAAATGACATGGGAGGATGACGTAGAGGCATACCTTCTGGTCTTTGAGAGGACAGCCCTACAGGAGGCCTGGCCTCGAGATCAGTGGTCTGGCATCCTTGCCCCATTCCTGTGTGGGGAGGCCCAGAAGGCCTACCATGATCTGCCTGAAGAGGCTGCAGCAGACTACCCCCAGCTGAAACCAGAGATCCTGGCCAGATCTGGGGTAATGACCGCAGTGCGGGCCCAGCGGTATCACGGTTGGAGGTACCAAGAAGACAAAACCCCATGGTCCCAATTGTATGACCTCATCCATCTCGCACGAAAGTGGTTGCAAACAGAGTCCCGGAGTCTGGAAGAGATACTAGTGGTTCTGGTTATCGACCGATACATGAGGGGACTACCACCAAACCTTCATGCCTGGGTAATCCAGAACGAACCCTCCACCTATTAAGAGGTTGTTGCCCTGGTAGAGATGCGAAGGACAGCGACTGAGCTGACCCGACCAGTTAAGGAAGAGGCACCCCGGGTTAAACTAGCAGCACCAAGCCCTAAAGTTTGGGTGACTGGGCCACCAGGAGAACCCAGGTGGAAAAAGGGAGGGGCTGAAGGCCCATCAGAGGCCACAAAGAGTCAGAGCACTGAGGGAGAAGAGGATCCTGATGTTAGACTGCCCAAACCAAGAGACCGGGGAATGCCTAGGGCTCCATACAGATGTTATGCCTGCGGGGAGTGGGGACACATAGCTGCACAGTGTTCCAATGCTGAGGAGCCTATGCAGTGTAACCTGGGGAACTGGACAGATCCATGCTCCCTAATCCACCTTGTAGGGGTCTCACTAACCCCACATATGTATACTAGACCAGTGAAACTAAATGGGGTAGGGACCACGGCACTGGTTGATTCGGGGAGTGCTATCACGCTTATCTCAGGGAAGCTTGTGAAGCGTAGTCAGCTGCTGCGGGCTAAACGTACGGGGATAACGTGTGTCCATGGGACAGTTAGTTACTACCCCACCATCCCAGTAAAAACCGAGATCCAAGGGAACACTACTGAGATAGCAGCAGGTGTAGTCCCTAAACTCCCATACCCGGTGTTCATAGGGAGGGACTTCCCAGGGTTTGGAAACTTACTCCCAGTAGGGGGATTGGAGAAAGATGGGGACCCTAAGGCATCCACAGCAGACTGTCAAACCCCAATCTTCTCTGAAATATCCCCAGATTTGTTCTCCACTCCCAGACAGGATAGAAAGACAAAGGGAAAGAAGGGCAGCTAAGGCCTTGGGAACCCGAATACTGACCCAAAGCCAGAGGGCCGCTCTTGTAGGTAGGCGGACCCGCGCAGCTGAAAAGGAGGCCATGCAGGAGGGAGAAGCACCTGAGTCTGACCCCCACCCTAATGCTTCTGAACCAGTAGAGGCAACAGAGACTGGGCCCCTAGATCTTGGGCAGATTCGCCCTGGGAGAGGAAATTTTGAATGGGACCAGGCAGAAGACCCAAGGTATGACAACATTAGGAAGGAGGTGACTGAAATAGATGGGGTCCCTGTGGAAGGGAAAACCCAGGGACCAGGACCCTACTTTATAATGAAGAAGGATCTCTTATACCAGGTTGCACCAGTACAGGGGCAGAAGGTACAGCAGATCCTAGTACCTCAAAAACACTAGAACGCTGTATTAAGTCTTGCTCATAGTCATCTTTTTGGGGGCAATTTGGGGGTAGAGAAGACCCTGGCATGAGTCCTACGACGGTTCTTCTGGCCCAGAGTACATGAAGAAGTGCGGAGGTACTGTGTCTCCTGCCCAGAGTGTTAGCTGCACAGTCCCCGTCCCCACTTGAGGGCACCTTTAGTACCCCTTCCCATCATAGATGTCTCCTTCGAGTGAATAGCCATGGACCTAGTGGGACCCCTGGAGAAACGGCTCTGGACCACCAATATATACTTGTTGTTTTGGACTATGCTACTCGCTACACAGAAGCCGTCCCACTGCGGAACACGGCCTCTAAAACTATAGCCAAAGAGCTGGTGGGGATCTTTGCCCGAATGGGGCTACTGAAGGAGATATTAACCGACCAAGGAACCCCATTTATGTCGAAGCTAATGAAGGACCTCTGTACCATGCTCCATAAACATACCCTGAGAACTTCAGTTTACCATCCACAGACTGATGGGTTGGTAGAAAGGTTTAACCGAACCCTCAAGGCTATGATCAGGAAGGTGGTAAGTCGGGACGGGAAGGATTGGGGCACCCTACTACCTTACCTTATGTTCGCTATCCGGGAGGTACCACAGGTCTCAACTGGGTTTTCCTCCTTCGAGTTATTATACGGGCGTCACCCCTGTGACATACTAGATATCACCAAAGAGATCTGGGAAGAGGAACCCAATGAGGGGAGAAATATAATAGAGCATGTGATGCAGATGCGAGACCGGATAGTCCGGGTTACCCCTATTGTACAGGAACATTTGGAGAAGGCCCAGGAGGCCCAGTGAGCCCATTACAATCGCCAGGCAAAAGTGCGACAGTTCCAACCAGGGGATCGGGTTATGGTGTTGGTACCTACAGCAGAAAGCAAGCTTCTGGCCCAATGGCAGGGGCCGTATGAGTTGGTTGAACCCATGGGGGAAGTAACCTACAAGGTGTGACAGCCAGGATGCAGAAAACAAGAACCGGTTTATCACGTTAACCATCTGAAACCCTGGCATGCACAAGAGGCATGCACAACGGTCCAAAATGACCTAACCCAGGAAAACAAGTCTTCCAAACAGGTGAGAGTGTCTCCCCATTTAACACCAGACCAGAAGAAGGAGGTATCTGAGATGATCTTCTGGAACCAAGATGTGTTCTCGACAAAACCAGGTCGAACAACGGAGACATATCACCACATCGTCACAAACCCTGGGGCCAGAGTAACAATGAGGCCCTATCGGGTGCCAGCGGCAAAAAGGGAGGAAATAAAAGCAGAAGTAAAAAAAATGCTGGAGTTGGGGATCATCGAAGAATCCCACAGTCAGTGTTCCAGCCCAATTGTGCTGGTGCCCAAACCTGTTGGCACCACAAGATTTTGCAACGACTTCCGGCGACTAAACAAAGTATCCCAGTTCGACGCGTACCCCATACCTCGCATAGATGAGCTAGTGGACCGTCTGGGTAATGCCCGGTACTTGACTACCCTAGACTTGACAAAGGGGTACTGGCAGATTCCCCTTGCAAAAGACGCAAAGGAAAAGACTGTGTTCTCTACACCACAGGGTCTTTTTCAATATACTGTCCTCCCTTTTGGACTACATGGGGCCCCAGCTACCTTCCAGTGCCTCATGGACAAGCTATTATGCCCGCATAACAGTTATGCTGCTGCCTACTTGGACGATGTGGTTATTCATACCACAGACTGGGAAACCCACCTGGAGAAGGTGGAGGCAGTCCTCAATACCTTCAGGTGAGCTGGCCTTACAGCAAACCCTGCCAAGTGCACTGTAGGGTTTACAGAGGCCAAATACCTTGGCTACATTGGGGGAAAGGTTTGGTAAATCCCCAAGTGAACAAGTTAGAGGCCATCCAAACTTGGCCCCGACCAAGTCGCAAGAAACAAGTCCAGGCGTTCCTAGGTGTGGTGGGGTATTACCGACGATTTATCCCTCACTTTGCCACAAGGGCAAGCCCCCTGACAGACCTAGTGAAAGCCCGTGGACCTGATCTGGTGAGATGGTCTGACACAGCAGAGGAAGCATTCACAGACCTACGGACTGCCCTCTGCAGCAACCCCGTACTGATGGCCCCTGATTTCACCAAGGAGTTTATCCTGCAGACGGATGCATCGGAAGTAGGGTTGGGGGCCATTCTATCACAGATGGTCGGGGAGGAGGAACACCCAATTCTATACCTCAGTCGGAAACTCCTTCTAAGGGAACAAAAATATGCAGTGGTGGAGAGAGAATGCCTCGCTGTGAAATGGGCCATGGAAACATTGCGCTACTACCTGCTCAGGTGCAGATTTGTCCTCGTGACCGACCATGCCCCTCTTCAATAGATGCAGCGGAACAAGGAGAAGAACACAAGGGTGACCAGATGGTTCTTATCCCTCCAACCTTTCCAGTTCCATGTGCAACACAGAGCAGGGAGCCATCATGGCAACGCCGATGGCTTGTCATGTGTGCACTGTCGGGCGTCCCAAGCTGCCCAACCCCTTGGTGTTGAGCAGGGAGGAGGGATATGTGACAGATCCAGACCAGTGGGGTACAGGAGTCTGGTAGAGGGCAAATATACTGGTCACTGGATGAGTAGTTTTCTGTTCCCTGAGTGACCAGAGCAGGGGCTGCACTAGAGTAATCAGGAACCTGCTAGAACCAGTTAACGCAAGCAGGCTAATTAGGACACCTGGAGCCAATTAAGAAGAAGCTTCTAGAATCAATTAAGGCAGGCTAATCAGGGCAGTTGGGTTTTAAAAAGGAGTTCACTTCAGTTTGTGGGGGGGAGAGTGAGGAGCTGGGAGCAAGAGACGCAAGGAGCTGAGAGTGAGAGTGAGAGGGTGTGCTGCTGGAGGACTGAGGAGTACAAGCGTTATCAGACACCAGGAGGAAGGTCCTGTGGTGAGAATAAGGAAGGTGTTTGGAGGAGGCCATGGGGAAGTAGCCCAGGGAGTTGTAGCTGTCATGCAGCTGTTACAGGAGACACTATAGACAGCTGCAGTCCACAGAGCCCTGGGCTGGAAGCCGGAGTAGAGGGCGGGCCTGGGTTCCCCCCAAACCTCCCAATTGACCTGGACTGTGGGTTCTCCCAGAGGGGAAGGTCTCTGGGCTGTTCCCCAACCCACATGGTGAATCTCTGAGGCAAGAAAATCCGCCAATAAGCGCAGGACCCACCAAGATAGAGGAGGAACTTTGTCACAGTACATATAGGTTAAGTGGATGTAGACAATGTTTTTTTTTACACATGTACATGTATACACACACTAAAGCTGAAATCTCTGGAGGCAATCCCACAGTATACGGCACATGAACTTCAGCAGTAAATTGGCAACAAAAAAGCGTATTATAGTTCAAGAGGTCAGCTGTCCTCTAGCATGATTGGGTGTTAGATACCCAGTGCTTAATTTGCAATGAAAGAGGTGCCCTGGCTCAAGCAATTAGGTGCCAGGGCTTAAGCTTATTTTTTTTTAACTTTCACAACTGATGCGGCAAGCCCAGAGGTGCTGGGGCTATGAACTGCCAAGCTTAGAAGTGCCGGGGCTCAGACCTGCAAAGCCTGGCACAAATTAAGCACTGCACACATCCTTTCACCCTGTACAGAACAGTCAGTGATTTTACTACTTAAAATAAGCAAAACATCTGCATCTCCAAGCACAGTGATGGGCCCCAATGAAGCCCAGAAGTGAAATCTCAATCTAGATCCAGCTGTGAGTTTCTTGGGTTGGATCAATTTCTATCATTACTGGTCAGTCTCATTTTCATATATTTATTGCCAGTCCTAGCAGATAGATGACTTTGCAAGATTCTATGTATATTTTTTACCAGTACATCCCTTCTAGTAAATTGTTGGGCCTCTTCTGAGAGGGAGCTGATAATCGAACTGAGATCTGCGTCTCTGTGAACATAACTAGAGTACAACTAAAGGCAGAAGTTGAGGTTATATATGAGTAGCAGTATACATTTTAAAATGTAATGCCAGGACTATGCAGCAAGGGTGTTTTACTTTCACCACAGCATCCGTGGACTCCTAGTCAGCAGAACTGTTGTGAACAGTCTAATACATTCCAGCTGTCTTTTATTGATTTCAGGGAGGAATTTCAGTCTACTTCGTGGTTAGGATGGCTCAGATTTAGACTGAACTACTCTCTCTGTCATGGGGACAGAGATTTCTAGAGGGGATAAATGTTGAGTCTTTTTTGCTTCACTTGATTTGCTAAGGATCTGGAGGTTCTTAAGGAGCTGAGGTTATCACCTACAAATTGGTCCCATTTACCACTTGGCTGCAAATCTATCAGTAAAAACAAGACACCTTTGATCTAATTTATATTGATATAGTTCTGCTGTATCTATTGATTTCAGTAAAGTTATTTTTGATTTAATCATGCCAGGTGTCAAAATCTACTCTTAGTGGTATCAAAGGTAGCTGACTGACCTAAAGGAATTGGCATGAGCATTTGATTTTAATGAATCTCCAGAAGAGAATAGCTAACTAGTGAGACCAATTTAGTGTCTCACTTCCAAAGCTATCTGGAGGAAACTTAAGGAAACCTGAAGGCTCCAAGTAATATCAGAATAGCTTCTCCATTTTCTCTATAAATTTCCCAAAATAAGGAATATGGAAACTATCAAGAATTGGAAAGTAAAGTATAATGAGGTATTATGTTTCAGATTTGGATTTCACTTATGCCAGCATGAACCCACGGTAACTTCATTGACTTGAAGAAAGTTTTCAGCTTCTCTTAAATAACAAATATTAGACCCTTTTTCTCTTGACACTTTGAATCTCATCAACTGTTACTCAATCTCTAATCTCCCCATTTGGGGAAACTTTATAAATAGAATTGGTTGAAATGTTAGATGAAATTTTTGTGAAAGCTTTATAGATTTGGCTTTTGCTGAAATCTGTTTTTTTCACCAGTAATAACGAAGATGGTGGTAACAAGAAATAAGCCGTTTGTCTGAAGAAGTAATAGAACTATATTCTCAAAGCAAGGCAAATGGGAGGCTCCTCCACACACACAGCAAAAATTAGTGTAAATCTACTGTGTATGATCAAAGTATGTTACCCTGCTATGTTGCCATTAGTTAAAACAAGAGTGAGAGCAATAAGGGTCTGGAGCTTTAAACCACACTGAGACACTGCACTGTAATATGACTATACAAAATACTATTTGTACTTTGATCTACTTTGTTGAGAAATTAAATAAAAATTTAAAATCTTCCTAAAAAGAAGAGTCTGAATTGAGCTTTGCTCATTATATATAATTGCAGAGAAAAATCTGAAAATCTAGTTGTTTAAATGTCAAAACTGAATTCTAAGATACATGCTTTTCCCATGGTACCTGGACCTAAGAAAGAAAGATTTTTTTTTTCCCCGCCAGTACTATTAGTACACACTCCTATTTCCCTATGCTATAAAAACCCAGAGTAAGACACAGGCTTGCTCTCCGAGCACAGCATTCAACAAATGAAATTATATGATGTCTTAAAGTAATGGAATAATAGAAAGAAACAAAAAATCACAACTGACGTAATTTTGTCAGATAATGATACATTAGCAAACTGGCAAAATGTCTGGTTTTAATGTGCAAAATGCATTAAAATATTTTCAGTAGTGCTAAATGGCAGCAGAGCAATACATGGATAAATGGATCGTGATTTTTAACTATATTTGTGGTTCAGTTTTGATTACCAGATCCTTAATGTAAAGGTTTTTTGCTTTTCAGTATAATGCACTATTTCTGAGGGATTAAATTATCCTAAGAAAACTATTTTTTCCTCTCTCAGAGTGTAAAGAGGAGATTTTACAGAAGATTTAATAACTTACAATGAAAATAAATATTTAGAAATACCTGTGGCACTTCAGCAGCTCTGTAGCTGTGAATGGCTGACTGAATTTCAGGAAGGCTTCCATTTTATTGAGTTTTCAGAAAGTGAAGCCACCACATGGAGATGAACTCATCTGAAAGTGGAGGGAATTGAGCTAGTAGGGAAATAATCTTACTTGCTGGAATAGGGACCAATTCTCTGGGTACTTTTGGAGGGAAATGAAGATATGTCAACAGAGTGAAGGGGAGATGTTTTGGTGGCCATGCCATAAAAGTTTGATTTATTCAGGATTAGCTTCCAGAAATACATCCATTATTTTGAGCTGTTGTTGCATCTCTGGGAGGCAGTCAACATTTTAAGATCACATGCATTTGACCGCTGTCCTGATATAGTATGGCCATATTAAAAATCTAACTAGATAAATAACCTAGAAATATGCACAGTGTACATGGTTGGGTTCAAGTTAACCAGTCAGAAGTTCTGCCTTCTCCAGGCTAGTAAACTTCTTTAAAAAACAGAAAAGAGGGTCAAAGAGGATCATGCCTTCCAAGTGACACTGCACCACTGAGCCAGCAATCAAACTGATAAATGCCGAGGTAGACACCAGAGTATGAGAAGCACAGATGAATGAAATATTTATTTCAGTCCTTTTGTTACAGAAATAACATGGTCTAGAACAATTAAAATTTTCTGTAAAAAAACAAATCACTTAGCAGTAACGTAGCACTTATATGGCACCTTTCACCAGAGAATCTCAAAGCATTTGGCAAAAGTTAAGTTAGCTTCAAAACACCTGTGTAGGGAAGGGAGGGAAATATTATATAAATTTGAAAGGCAAAAACTAAGTCAGAAACTAGTGATTATCCTCTTTCCCATCACTCAGGATGTGCCAGGAACCTATATACCAGGTCTCCTGATTCCTTGTCCTATGCCAAAACCACAAGCCCAACTTTCCTCTTCCTCTCAGTGTAACAAGATAACCTCCTGAAACACTGAGAAACTGAATGTTAATTATGTGCTACATTATATACATACTTCTGAAAACAATATATCCTTTGGCATTTGTGACTGTTCTACCTGTATTTGAAAACAAATGGATTATTTATTTACATTTGCTTAGCTATTCAGTTCACATTAGTTTCCTTCAAGCTGCATCATTCTGTCTACCTTATCAAACAAACAACAGAAATGAAATGCTAGAAAAATGTGACCTAACTAGCTGTAGTAGACTTGGCCTGCACCTACCGTATTCCCTCCCGGTGCAGAAGTAGCTTGGTCCTGCTATTTCTCTGCCTCCTGCATTGCTGGAGTCGCTAGCTACTGAGGTGTGCATTCCTCCAGGTGTCCCACTACAGCACTGTTAGGGAGTCCCCTTTCATGAATGTTGTAGAGCAGGGGTTCTCAAACTTCATTGCACCAAGACCCCCTTCTAACAATAAAAATGACTGCACAACCCCAGAAGGGGGGACTAAAGCCTGAGCTCGCCTAAGGTGGAGGGCCCAAAGCCAAAGCCTGAGCCCCACTTCCCCGGGGGTAGGGACAAAGCCAAAGCCCAAGGGCTTCAGCCAAAGGTGGAGGACTTGTAACCTGAGCTTCGTTGGCCAGGGCTGAAGCCTTTAGGCTTCGGCTTTGGCCCCAGGCAGTGGGGCTTGGGCTTCAGCTTTGGCCACTGGCACCAGCAAGTCTAACACCCACCCTAGCGACCCCATTAAAACGGGGTTGTGACCCACTTTGGGGTCCTGACACACAGTTTGAGAACCGCTGTTGTAGAGAAAGTGAATAAGGAAGTATTATTTGTCCCTTCACATACCACGTGAACCAGAGTAACCCAATCAAATTAATAGGCAGCTGGTTGAAAACTAAGGGTATGTCTACACTACGAGAGTAGTTCGATTTTACTAAAAGCGAATTTGTGGAACCGATATTACAAAGTCGAATGTGTGTATCCACACTAAGGACAGTAATTCGACTTTGTGAGTCCACACTAACGGGGCAAGCGTCAACATTGGAAGCGGTGCACTGTGGGCAGCTATCCCACAGTTCCCGCAGTGCCCGCTGCCCACTGGAATTCTGGGTCGAGCCCCCAATGCCTGCTGGGGCAAAAAATGTGTCGAGGGTGGTTTTGGGTAACTGTCGTCATTCAACCCTCACTCCCGCCCTCCCTCCATGAAAGCGCCGGCGGGCAATCAGTTTGCGCACTTTTCTGGTGATTGACAGTGCGGACGCCACAGCACTGTGAGCATGGATCCCACTCCGATCATCACTGCAGTTATGACCGTTGTCAACACCTCACACCTTATCATCCACCTTTTTCAGAGGCAGATGCTGAGAAATTGGGCAAGGAGGCTACGGCAGCACGGTGAGGACATTAAGTCTGAGAGGGGCACAGACCTCTCACAAAGCATGGGACCCCGCGCCATGGATATCATGGTAGCAATGGGTCATGTTGATGCTGTGAAACGGCGATTCTAGGCCCGGGAAACAAGCACGGACTGGTGGGACCGCATAGTGCTGCAGGTCTGGGATGAATCACAGTGGCTGTGAAACTTTCGGATGCGTAAGGGAACTTTCCTGGAACTTTGTGAGTTGCTGTCCCTTGCCCTGAAGCGCAAGGACACCCGGATGCAAGCAGCCCAACTGTCCAGAAGCGAGTAGCCATAGCCCTCTGGAAGCTTGCAACGCCAGACAGCTACCGGTCAGTCGCAAACCAATTTGGAGTGGGAAAATCTACCATGGAGGTTGCAGTGATGCAAGTAGCCAACGCAATCATTGAGCTACTGCTCTCAAAGGTAGTGACCCTGGGAAACGTGCAGGTGATCATAGATGGTTTTGCTGCGATAGGATTCCCAAACTGCAGTGGGGCTATAGATGGAACTCACATCCCTATCCTGGGACCGGCCCACCAGGCCAGCCAATACATTAACCGAAAGGGCTACTTTTCAATGGTGCTGCAAGCACTGGTGGACCATAGGGGATGTTTTACCAACATCAACGTCGGATGGCCGGGCAAGGTTCATGATGCTCACATTTTCAGGAACTCTGGTCTGTTTAGACGGCTGCAGGAAGGTATTTACTTCCCGGACCACAAAATAACTGTTGGGGATGTGGAGATGCCTATAGTCATCCTCGGGGACCCAGCCTACCCGCTAATGCCCTGGCTCATGAAGCCCTATACAGGCGCCCTGGACAGTGAAAAAGAACTCTTCAACTACCGTCTGAGCAAGTGCAGAATGGTGGTGGAGTGTGCTTTTGGACGTCTGAAGGGGAGATGGAGAAGCATACTGACTCGCTCTGATCTCAGCAAAACCAATATCCCCATTGTTATTGCAGCTTGCTGTGTGTGCCACAATCTCTGTGAGAGCAAGGGGGAGATGTTTATGGCGGGGTAGGAGGTTGAGGCAAATCACCTGGCTGCTGATTACGCCCACCCAGACAGCCGGGCGATTAGAAGAGACCAGCGGGATGCGCTGTGCATCTGGGAAGCTTTGAAAGCTAGGTTCCAGAGTGAGCAGGGTAACCTGTGACTATTAAGTTTATTTAAACAGAAGCTGAATCTGCCCCCGTTTCTTTACCCAGTTAATGTTGACTATCCTCTCCAATTACCCACCTCCTTACCCCCCTTCCAACACACCTTTAAAAAGAAAAGAAATGAAACTTTGTTCATTAACACCGTTTTCTTTATTAAGGATTTTGCGGTAAAGGGTTGAAACTGGGACACAGACTGTGGTGGGGAGCGGGTGTAGTGATGGAAAGGACGCTTCTAAACTCGAGGAATGACAGGCTCCTGCTCCTAGAGCGGTCCGCAATGGTGGACTGTTTGTTTCAATGGAGCCTGCCACCCCTCCTTTTCGGCACTCTGCGTGTGGGGGCTTTGTGGCGGGGGAGGGCGGTTACAGATCCCCTGCTGCGTGGCTCTGTGATCCAGGCTAAGGACCGCTGCATAAGATCTCTAACCGCCCTCCCACGCCACAAAGTCACATAGCCGCCCCCCCCCCCGAACTTGAAAACCACCTCCCAGACTGACCAGTGTGCCTAGTGACTGCAATGTGTGTGTGACCTTCTGCTGAACCTGCCCCCTTGTCTGTACCCTGGTAAAGGTGACACTCCTCTCCAATTACCAACCCCCTTCCCCCCCTTAAAACACACTTTCCTCTAAAAGAACATGACGGAAACAGTAATTAACAGAAACGTATTTTTTATTAGCAACTACACTACAGTTAGGGGATGACACTGGAACGGAGGCTTGGGTGAAGTGCTTTTGGAGTGAAGGAAAGGACTTATCAAAACTTTGGGAATGAGAGCCGTCTGGTACCTGAGCGGTCTGCAGGGGTGGAGTGACAGTTTTCATGGCCCCTGCCGCCCCTCCTTCTTGGGACTTTGGTTGAGGGGGGTCTGGGACTTTGTGGCGGGCAAGGGCGGTTAGAGATAGACTGCAGCGGGGCTCTGTCCTCCTGCCTCCGGTCCTGCAGAACATTTACAAGGCGCCGGAGCGTGTCCGTTTGCTCCCTCATTAGTCCAAGCAGTATTTGAGTCGCCTGCTGGTCTTCCTGCCACCACCTGTCCTCACGTTCGCTGTGTGATTGCTGGTATTGCGACATGTTCTCCCTCCACTGGGTCTGCTGTGCCGCCTCAGCTCGGGAGCCGTGCATAAGTTCTGAGAACTTCTCGTCCCGTGTCCTTCTCTTTCATCGCCTGATCTGCGCCAGCCTATGGGAGGGGGATGCCGGGGTAGCTCGGGAGACGCTCGCAGCTGTGGGATGGGAAAAAGGGAGTGAATTCCTCACAAAGATACAGTTTTGCGAACAATGAATGTAGTCTTTCTCTGTGAACAAGACCATGCACATTTCCTATCACATGCGCACTTAGTACAAGGTCGGATTTTCGGCCTTCCCATTGAGTGCCTGGGGTCTTGCTGTACAGATCACACAAGTGGGGCCGGACAACAGAATTCGGCTAGCAGGCGGACATGGTAAGCCGTAGACTTTTGGCTGCTTAAAGCTTAATTTATAGCAGTGCCCTCCTTTCACGTTCCAAGCAGTGCCCCCTCGCGGCTGTCCCCAGGAAAGATACCTGCATGCTGCCCCTGTCCTGCCTCCACCGCGTGGCTATAAACTGCCGGTTACAGTTATGTAAAGGAACAGGCAATCAGTCCCAATACTAACATTCCCCTAATTCAAAGCAGGTCACCATGAGTGATATCACTCTGATGAGGATTTTGGAGACAGAAAGAGTGCATGCTGCGTGAATGCCAGCAAACACCAGGGCCATATGCCGCCATGCTTTGCGAGGCAATGATCCTGGAGTACTTGCTGCTAGCCTGGCACGGAAAAGTTTCCTACCATGGAGGACGCAATAAGGACGCTCTCCCCAGGAACCTCATGCAAAGGCTTTCACAATACCTCCAGGAGAGCTTCGTGGAGATGTCCCAGGAGGATTTCTGCTCTATCCCCGGACATATTGACAGAATTTTCCAGTAGCTGCACTGGCAAGGACTAAAAACTAAAGCGCCTAGGGCAAACTAATCATGAAAAACCCATTGTTAAGATACCATTCCTATTCTGTTCAAAATAAATGTTTAAAACACTTACCTACTGATGTTTCCCCTCATTCACGGTCCGGGTTACGGCCTTGGGAGGATTGGTAGGGGATCTTCATGAGAGTGATGAAGAGATCCTGGCTGTGGGGAAAATCAGCGTTGAAAGAGCTGTCGACTGCCTTGTCCTCCTCATCTCCTTCCTCATCTTTCCCGTCTGCGAACAGCTCCGAGGAAGCGGCCGTCGACAATACCCCATCGTCAAAGTCCACGGACAGTGGTGGGGTAGTGGTGGCGGCCGCACCTAGAATGGAATGCAGTGCCTCGTAGAAACGGCATGTCTGGGGCTGGGATCCGGACCGTCCGTTTGACTCTCTGGTCTTCTGGTACGCTTGTCTCAGCTCCTTGATTTTCACGCGGCACTGCATTGCATCCCAGCTGTATCCTCTCTCCGTCATGGCTTTGGAGATCTTCTCGTAGATCTTCATAGATCAGATCCAAGACTTCCCAATCAGTCCATGCTGGGGCCCTCTTTCTATTCTGCGATTGCATGGTCACCTCTGCTGGAGAGCTCTGCATCGTTGCCAGTGCTGCTGAGCTCGCCACGATGTCCAAACAGGAAATGAGATTCAAACTGCCCAGACAGGAAAAGGAATTCAAATTTTCCCAGGGCTTTTCCTGTGTGGCTGGTCAGAGCATCCGAGCTCGGACTGCTGTCCAGAGCGTCAACAGAGTGGTGCACTGTGGGATAGCTCCCGGAGCTATTAGCATCGAATTCCAATCCACACCTACCCTAATTTGACATGGCCATATCGAATTTAGCGCTACTCCCCTCATTGGAGAAGAGTACAGAAATCAATTTAAAGAGACCTCTATGTCGAAATAAATAGCTTCGTTGTGTGGATGGGTGCAGGGTTAATTCGAGTTAACATGGCTAAATTCGACATAACTTCCTAGTGTAGACCAGGCCTAATATAAGGAAGTACTTCTTCACAGAACACACAGTAAACCTGTGGAACTTGTTGCCAGGGGATGTTGTGAAGGCCAAAAGTATAACTGGGTTTAAAAAAGAATTAGATATGTTCATGGACCATAGGTCCATCAATGGCTATTAGCCATGATGGTCAGGGATGCAATCCCACACTCCAGGTGTCCCTAAACCTCTGACTGCCAGAAGCTGGGACTGGAGGAGAAGGGATGGATCACTCAATAATTGCCCTGTTCTGCTCATTCCTTCTGAAGCATCAGACACTGGCCACTGTCAGAAGATAAGATACTGGGCTAGACAGACCACTGGTGACCCATTATAGCTATTTTTTTATGTTCTTTTGTACCTGAATGAGCAAAACTTGCTCTTCATGGCATCAGAAAAGGTGAAAAGCATTAAGACTGGCTCTGCTTAACACTTCTGAATGGGCCTCTGAAACCATTTTTCATCCTCCATAGACAACTTTAGTCTGTAATTATTGCACCTCTGTACACAGGTCTGGCCTGAAGTTTTGAGCAAGTTTAACAAGGTAATTCTTCAGGAGTCATACTCAAATCTAACTGATATTCTCTACATAAGCATTCATGTGTTTTATCGCTATGCTGGGACTCCCACTACTTCTGTATAAATTGCCTAGTGAGTGGCTGTTTACATTTCTTTACACTGTCAGAGTTATCTTTGCAACAAAAAGGGCCAGAAACATTATTTAAATGCAAGCTGAGCTTCTCCATCATGGGACCCAAAGGCAAACTCTGGTTAACAGTTGCACAAGCCTATTCCAGATCATCAATGGAGTTTCTGATGCCTCAACAAAATCATCCAGTGTTAAAAAGGGCAATCACTGGGGACGAGTGGTCTGGGCAGGGTGGTGGCAGTTTCAATGTCAGACTTTGAAAATTGACTGTGGCAGTTTGTTTAGAGAGACTTTGATACGCTAAAAGGGGGGAAACTATAGTGACCTGGCTGGAGGGCCAAGCCATGAAGAGGAAGTGCTGCAGCTTGTAGGGCATGAGAGAGGATGTTGAGTGACAGATTGGAATAAGGGGCTGAAAAATTGCAAGAGGAGGCATCCAACCAGTGGTAAGCTAATCCTCAGATGAGCCATAAAGAGATGCTAAAGCAGCAAGTGGTGCGAACCCTATGACAAGCACATAGGGAAATCTAGCAAGTATTGTTATGACAAAGGTCACCAGATGGCATAGATATTTCTTAGATGTGTGCAAGTCTTTAATCTTGGATGAAAAAGGCTGTGGTCTTTGCAAGGGTTTTGTTGTGATGCAGTGACTCTGGAAAGATCTGTGGCAAGCAGCAAGGGAGTTTGTTCTCAACCTTAATCTTTCTAACTAGAGTCTGTTCTTGAGGCAGAGATGTGTTTTGCAACCTGGACACTAGTTCTGGGCTGAAATTCCTGAAAGAAGGAATTTCCTGCATGCTGTTTGAGCACCTCTCTTCAGTCTGTGTGTGTGTGTGTGTGTGTGTGTGTGAATAAAAAGAGTTACACTAAGGATATACCCAGTCACTGTATTTGAGATTTCTCTTTCTACAAGAAGCTAACTGACAAGGCCCTGACCTCTGCTGTTGCTCAGCAGAGGAATGAGAGTATTCCATTGATAAACATATATCATGCAATTTCAGGATTAGGAACTTGTATTGCACAATTTTTATTGGTTATATAATTAGTCCAAACAAACTCCTGGTGGGAGAATGGGACTGGAGCAGGAAGTCGGTGTTTAAGGAATTCAGAAATGAAGGGAAGATCTCTGGTAAACTCTCACTGTGAGCTGGATCCCATTAGGTTTAATGGGGCTTCTCAGCGCCTTGAAGAATTGGGCCCTATAAGATAAATGAGGCTGGATTTGAAATGCTACATTTGGACTAAAGTACTGTGTATCCTCTAACGTGTGAACTCTGAGCCTGGTGCTCTGGTGTATCCCGTGGGGAATTACAAGACCACTAAGAAACAAAATAACTTTAGCCACATAGAGGCTGCCTAGCTACACTGCTTTTCATCACACAGTTGCCACAGCTTTGAACTGTCTTGCTGAGAGGTAGGACATAGATGGTAACTGCAACATCATTTCTGGTAGCCTGTTTTGGAGTTATGGGAGGAAATCAATTTGGTAATATTTTTAAATAAGATTAAGCTATTCACATATTAGGCTAACCGGTCTTCTGGTTCCTAACCTATGAAGGAAGGTCCCTTTAAAACAATTGCCTACCATCACTTGCTTAACTTGAAAGAGATTGATGTACTAATAAGGTAATCGGATTAAATAAACTGAAGAGAACTATGTCTTCATATTGAAGATTGCTCAAATTCTTATACTTCAGATATAATATGAATGTTGCAAGCATTTGTAAAGATGCATTTACCTTGGTTAATTTGATGTTTTGACAGTGAATCCTTCATGTTTATGTAATACACAGCCCCTTGTATTCCAGAGCTAATGGTTTGGTTATTCAAATGGTTTCCTATTCAGACTTGTGGTCTGATTCTGCATTCCCTGCCTGTAATTGCCTTTTAAATTAAGGGGTTTGTTGCCTGCATTATAGTTCTGCAGGTGTGGACCATGATTTTAGTTATAGATAATTTATTCCATTACTCCAAATCAAGTAAACTGTAACTGACTCTGAAAACTGCATAAAAAGGGACTTGTGCTTACTTTCTTGCACAGTGTCAGCCAGTAATGCTTTAATTAAAAGCATCATCCCTGAGGTGCACGATAAAAACTCAGTGGTAACTTGGTTTTGTACCTGCAGTATCTTTAAAGATTCAAGTTCCAGAAACATGCTTTAAGATTAACAAATTCTGTGTGATGTTTCTGTATGCCAAGCCACTGTCTTTCCAAACAGTCTAATACAAAAGCATTTTAGATGTGCTATGTGTATTCAGTGTACTGTCCCCATTCTTCTTTATCTTGCTACAGGTAATTGTTAATTAGTTACCCTTATAGGTGTGTCAAGGCTGTTTCCCCACTCTGAACTTTAGGGTACAAATGTGGGGGCCTGCATGAAACTTCTAAGCTTAACTACCAGCTTAGATCTGGTCCGCTGCCACCACTCCCAAATGTGCTAATTCCCTTCCCCGGGTAGCCTTGAGAGACTCTTCACCAATTCCCTGGTGAATACAGAACCAAACCCCTTGGACCTTAAAACAAGGAGAAATTAACCATCCCCCTCCTTTCTCCCACCAACTCCTGGTGGATCAAGTTCCAACCCCCTTGGATCTAAAAACAAGGAAAAATCAATCAGGTTCTTAAAAAGAAGGCTTTTAATTAAAGGAAAAGGTAAAAATCATCTCTGTAAATTCAGGATGGAAACTAACTTTACAGGGTAATCAAAGTTAAAGAGCCCAGAGGAATCCCCATTAGCCTTCGGTTCAAAGTTACAGCAAACAGAGATAAACACTGTAGCAAAAAGGTACATCTACAAGTTGAGAAAACAAAGATTAAAAACTAACACACCTTTCCTGGCTGTTTACTTACAAGTTTGAAATATGAGAGACTTGTTCAGAAAGATTTTGGAGAGCCTGGATTGATGTCTGGTCCCTCTGAGTCCCAAGAGCGAACAATCCCCAAAAGAAAGAGCACAAACAAAAGCCTTCCCCCCACCAAGATTTGAAAGTATCTTGTCCCCTTATTGGTCCTTTGGGTCAGGTGTCAGCCAGGTTACCTGAGCTTCTTAAGCCTTTACAGGTAAAAGGATTTTGGAGTCTGTGGCCAGGAGGGATTTTATAGTACTGTACACAGGAGGGCTGTTACCCTTCCCTTTATAGTTATGACAAGGTGTATAAAGCTAATGTAGAAAGTCCTAGAGATTTTTTGGACCCTATTAAAAAGAGAAGTTTCACAAAATGGATGTGTTTGTGTTATCAGGCTTCCTTTCTTGATTTGGGTAAAAAGTTAATCAATTGTTCAACTCTATGGCTTTATGCAAATGGTAACTCTTTGGTGAATCTATGTCTACACTACAGCCAATGTCAGCATAACTTATGTCACTCAGTGAAAAAAACTACCCCCACGAGCAACATTAGTTACACTGACCTAAGCGCTTGTGTGCACGGTATTATATTGTCAAGAGAGTTTCTCCTGCCAACATAGCTTCTGCTGCTCGTGGAGGTGGTTTTATTATGCTGATAGGAGACAGCTCTATACCCGTCAGCACAGAGCGTCTTCATCAGAGGCGCTGCAGTGGTACAGCTGTATTGATAGACATAGCCTAAGTGTTTCACAATTGGGCCTTTGGCATGAGAAGATTTACTCTTCAATTCCAGTGCACTCATGTGTATTCATGGTAACTGGGTGTGACTGCAGCTCAAGCCAACATACCCAAGCTAGCAGGAGATTCACCAGAGGCTAGTCCTACAAGTAATTACCCACAGTTCTGGGTGGGTTTTTACAATCCACACCAAAGCTCATGCTGTCATGATGTTGTAACTCCAGGACCAGAGCTAGAAAGATTAAAGCTAGACCACACCCAGGTATTTCTGGCTAGACATACCCTAACAAAATCCAACATGTACAGTGCTGTCTCTCTAAGTATTCTATGTATAGATCTACCAAGCAAGTAGTAATCAGGAAAATTATTCATTAAACATATTTTTTTGCAGCATTCAAGTGTGCTAGACTACTGTGGAGAACAAGTAGCTAACAGTGTAAGGCTACATTCAGCTAAATATTTGTCCTGGGTCAGGGACATTTTGAGGAAACCTAGGGCCCAGTTTTGAACTAACATGGTCTAATTTAAGTCTCTACATTGAGTTTGTGGTAGCTTTCTGCTTTCTAAAGGATTTAATGCAAAATGGGGAGACACACAAGTTCCAAATGACTTTGGTCTGAGATGGAGTTTGAATGCCTATGAAGCAAATTACTGCTTTTGTGTACAGCCCTATGTAGGATGGTGGTCAGATGGAAAAACCACTGAAAAAATTAAGTCTTTAATAGGTGTGAAAGCATCATCAAAACACTTCTCATAAATAATGCATAAAGATATATTTCAATACTGCTGGGTATTTTAATCCCTGAATTTGTTCTGCATGTCCTTGTCTAGTGGAACTGAGTTTTCTCTGCTATATATAGGCCCTCTTCAAAAAGTGATGAATCAAAGCAGCATCTTTGGGAATAGAAAAAGGTTTCCCAAACACAATTGATTCATCGAATCAACTTAACATAACTAGCAAATTCTTTCCTTTTAATAAGTGGTAGATATTGCTATGTGCTTGGCTGTTTAATCCAAACATAAAATATAAATAAAAAAAACCCTAAAAAAATTAATGGTGCCAAAACTAGCATCCTAAATTTAAGAGATGGTGATTGACAGTTTGTGTAACATGACCTCTAAAGATACAATTATGAATTGATAATGGATTGGTTAGTGAAAATAGGTGCATCTGAACCCATTCGCTCAGTAGGCGAATTTGGGCTCGCTTATCACACAAATAGACAAAAGCTTCTAGAATGTTGTTATAATTGTCAGGAGGCCAGCGTATACTATTTCCACCATCGAAGAGGCTCAGGTAGCCATTCACAAACCACTGTGTATCATGCAATCTGTTATATGTGAGAAGCATTTTCAGTTCTATTTAGAATTTCCCATACTGTGCCATCTGAACACCACAGAAAGGGTCCTCTTTCCCTGTTCTTCTGGATTTCTGACCCCATCTCCATGCCCTTGCTTCCCATAGACAACATGATTCCTGTAGGAGCTGTGCTGCCAAAGTTTCCTCCAAACTTAGCCTGTCTCTGTAATCCTCCTCAGTGGGTAAGGGGCTCCACATGAGGTGAGGAACTTGATAAATTGCACTGATTTTCCCTTCAGGATTTGGGGGGAGGGCAAGAATCCAGTGCATATGGCAGGGAAGAGAACTATTCTCACACAGCCCTGTTTCCTCTAAATCTACAAATGTGGGATTCAACTGAGCCTTCACACTAGGGATTCTTTGAGGTGGTGCTCTTTGCTTATGAACTTCTTAATCCAAGACTGATGGAAACTGGGTCTCTTGGCATGCATATGCATTTCCCTCACTCACCTAGCCATTCCAAAGAGCTTCAAAAACTATACAGGGAATCCACAGAAATTTGGCATGCTCTGTGGATGCCTGGGCCTTGGATATGGAGTTCAGGTGAACAGATGTTTTCACAGATTTTAAAGCCAGAAGCAGCCATTGCGATCCTCTAGTCTGACCTCCTGTATAACGCAGGTCATAGAATGTCCTTGAATTAACTCCTGCTTCAAGTACAATAGTTATAGTTGAACTAGGGCATATCTATGCTGCAAATGTCTAATAGGGCACAGGATTTTCACTTTCTAGGTTCTCCATGCACTCATCTTGAATTGAGCAGTCCGCAGATCTCAAGGAGACCAAAGATGTACCAAACAAGTGGGGGTCGTTCATACAAGGTTTCTGCTCTCTGAAGTCGATGTGACTTGGGCCCTACAATGTGGAAGGGTATAACTCACACATCAGAATGAAGTCATTCCTTCTCCCAGCAAAAATGGCCATGAGTGACAAACATTACCCTAAAGGTAAAGAAAGGAAAGGAAAGATATTTCCTCTGGTGTGAGGACTCTACAGCTCTCTCCAACTGCTTTACAAAATTAATGTTTTGTAACCTTTAAAAACAGATTAAATGGTGAAAATACTACTGTGTAGCTGGCTGAAGAATAAGGCACATGAGATTGGCTGGGTGAGAAAGGAGGAACCTGGTGATGGGGAAAGGAAGAAAAAAAGGTGATTGAAGGCACTGTGGAGGGAGTGGGAAAGAAATGGAAGGAAAGAGACTTGGGAGCACCAGCAAAAAAGCAGATGAGATAGGAAAGTCCAGGGAAGAGGATGTGGAATAACAAGGCAAGCACAGAGACTAAAAGAGTATGGGGGGGGGGTGGATGGACAGAATTGAACAGGGGAGAAAAAAAGAGGGGAGACCACAGAAGAGAAGACAGGGTAAGATAGGGTATCAAGGAGGAGTGGGACAGGCAGAAAACATGAAGGAGCAAATAAAGTATGGAGTTGGGTGAGGAGAAATGAAATGCTGTCTCTCCCTACCCCATTAAAAAAACAAGACAGAAATATGTCCAGAAACAAATGGCACTGAGCTAGGACAGAATAATTCATAGCATTGAAAAGGGTTGGAGAATTAAAAAAAACCAAAAGTGATTCCTACTTCAGTGCCCAAATTTTATTTTTATTTTTCCCACTCATCCATACATTTTTTGTGCACACATTACAAATGGCAAAATATGGTTGCTGTGAGGATTTATTGGAGGCCATACACCTTGTTGCTATTGGACATGTATTTATAAAAATCACCTGTCAAAGGGCTTTGAATCCCATCAGGAAAGAGTCTCCTCTCTTCCCTGACAGTTGAAGGTTGTGAGGATACAGTCCCCAAGATTTATTTTTTAAAATGATCTGGTTCCCCTTTTCTTTGTGGCAGCAGCTTCCCACCCACTAGAACTGCTCTGCACTACATGCCTAAGGAGCAGATACATCTCATAACTGCTCCTTTTCTGCTTTGATCCCAATTATCCTCATGATTGGTGGTTTTGCTGCAGTCATTTAGCATAGTGATAGAGGGCTGCCATGCCTCTTGCTACTGCATAGAACAAGACCAAGATTTGGAGGACAGTAAAGCAAACCCAATCTGAAGTTTATAGCTTCACCTGTTGTGTTATATATACACACTTTCTGGGAAATTTTAACATCTGGGGAAATTTTTTCCCCATCCTTGATCATTCAGAAACTGCTGGACTGATTTTGCTTAATTTGTTTGTGTGTGAATGATTTTAAAGTATAGCTGTGGTACTGAGACACTGCTGGCTGACAGCAAACATGGAATCTCTCAGTCCCAAAATAATCTTTTCAGGATTTCACAGCTAAAGAAGGGAGATTAGAATATAAACAGCAGAGCTCCACCTACAGTGTTAATAGACTCATACATTTTAAGGCCAGAAGGAACCAATGTGATCATTTAGTTTGACTTTCTGATTAACATATACCATAGAATTTCCTTGAATTAATTCCTACTTCGAGTTCAGCAGCTGTGGTTGAAAAACATCTAACCTTTATGTAAGATTTTGAGTGATATAGAATCCACAACAGATCTCGGTAAACTGTTCTAATAGTTAACTACCCTCATGGTTGAAAGTTGTGCCTTGATTCAAAGCTAGACTAAATCAGATTAAACATCCAGCCATATGATCATGTTATACTTTTGTCTCCTACACTGAAGAGCCTATTATTATTGAATTTCTGTTCCCCATGTGATCAAGTCACCCTCATCCTTCTCTTTGATAAATAGATTAAGCTCCTTGAATCTATCATTATAAGGTGTTTAATCCTTTAATTCTTGTGGCTCTTCTCTGAACCCTCTCCAATTTTTCTACCTCCTTCTAGAAGTGGGGAAACCAGAACTGGACAAAACATTATAGTAGCAGTTGCACCAGTGCCAGATACAGAGGTAATGTAACCTCTTTATTCCTACTCAACATTTCTGTTTATATGTCCAAGGATCATATTACACTTTTAGCCACACTGTCTACTGGGAACTTGTGTTAAGCTGATTATCCACCATGACCTCCAAGTCTTTTTCAGAGACACTATTTTCCATCCTGTAAGAATGGCCTCTATTCTTTGTTCCTACATGTATACATTTACATTTGGCCATACTTGTTTCCTTGCCCCCAGATTACCAAGTGATTCAGATCACTCTGAATCAGTGACCTGTCATCCTCATTATTTACCATTCCCCCACTCTGCGTGTCATCTGCAAGCTTTATTAGTGGTCATTTTATATTTTCTTCCAGGTCATTGATAAAGAATGTTAAAGAGCATAGGGCCAAAAACCAGATCTAATGAGATGCCACTAGAAACATACTCTCTTCATGATGATTCCCTGTTTACAATTACATTTTGTGTAATGTATCAGTTAGTCAGTTTTAAGTCCACTTAATGTAAGGCTATGTCTACACGACAGCTTATTTTGAAATAACTTATGTTGCTCATGGGGGTGAGCGACATAAGTTACACTGACATAAGCGCCAGTGTGGTCAGCACTATGTTGGTGGGAGAGCGTCTCCCACTTGCAGGGGCTGGAGTAGTTAATAAGCCAACCAGAGATTTCTCTCCCACTGGTTTAGAGTGGCTACATTAGAGAGCTTACAGTGGCACAGCTGCATCGGTGCAGCTGCACTGCTGTAAATACTCGAGTGTAGCCATGCCCTAAAACCTTTTGATTTTTATCATTCTGGTTTCTTTTCTCAGTGAGAAAACTCTAGTAAGCAACACTTCAAATATTCTCACATGCTTCTAAAAGCAGAATAATCTGTTAAACTAGGGGGACTGCTTGAGATGTTTAGAACCTCATGCCAGAATAGATGGAGCAGTGAACCGTGGCCACTGGGAGCGGTGAGTGGCCGTACCTGCAGATGCTCAGGAAAACAAAGCGTCTCATGGCCCGCCAGGGGCTTACCCTGAACAAGCCGTGAACCAAGTTTGGGAACCCCTGGTCTAGAGGATATAAAGAAAGTATCAATGTAGGCCCTTTTCCTCTTTCTGCTGCGCTGTACATTCAAACATAGTTAGAAACATGAGCTTTACCAGACTGAGCATTACAGCTGACCCTGTTTGATCACTTCAGTTCCAATTTATTTTTCTTATGTTATTTCTCCTCTACAAATAAGCATTATTCATTCAGAGATATCCTTTAAGTATGTTCCTCTGATCTTTATTAGATGAGATTTAAATCTTTAAAATCCTTGACCAATGCACAGGCAAAAAGTGGCCCAATCGAAAATCATAGCGATGAATTAGGAGGAAAAAAGCCTCAGTGACAAGCAATACTTTGCAGTAAGCCACTGAGTGAAAGCTTTGAGCCATGCAGAGTACAAAATCTGTGGTTAAGGTTGATTAGGCTTCAGATTGTAAAATGCCCTTATAGTGTCAATAAATCAAGACAAAATTTCACACAAGAGAGTGACTAACAATATTTTGTTGTCGCGTTAAAGTGCAAAGATGTCTGAAAGCATAGCCACAAGGTTGAGATTTTAATTAGTTATTAAGGTGCTCAAATTAATGTAAATTATGTTTGCCCTTTTCAGCTAGACAATTAGGATTGGCAACAACATTAGCATTTTCATTAAATTTTGAACAAACAATAATCTGCCAAGCTTTCCTAGGAACCCGAACAGAAAACAGACCAGAGTTATCAATGAAGGGGGGGAAAAAGGTAAACCTGAAGTTTAGGATTCCCATTTGTATTCTGCTACTCCAGCACTAAATGGAAATTCACAGTTTAACGGTAATAGCATGGAACACTTCTTAGAGTTTACCTCAAGGGATTTGGGTGATTACAGCAATTCGGAAATGAGGAAGGGGAAAAAAAAACCAGGTAAATTGTTCTCACCAGTCTTCATAAACTGGTGTATAAATTAGTGTATAAGTGTGCTATAATTGCCATTAAATATGACTAGGCCTGTGGCAGAATATAGAAAAGGTTGCTTGATGTAAAAGAGTGGGTTAATTCTCATGTACATTGCAAGCAGTCAGAATCATGGAACACTCATGCAATATGTTTTGTGTTTAATATACATAAAAACAAAATTGGACTTGCATATGAAAAGCTGAAAGCACCTTGCAGTTCCCAATACCCTAACAAGTTTAAAAGGTTATGTTTGGCACTGACTTACAACCTGTGCAACCACAGTGAAGTCAATGAGTAAAAGAAGGCACAAAAAGGTTAAGTAACTTGTCCAAGGTCACCCACAGAGTGAGTTTTGTTAAATCTTGTATATGTATAAACATATTTGTGCGTGTATATATGTACACAATAAGTGGATGGAAGTGATAAACTGGATAGGCACATGCTTTGGTATTTCCACTTACCTATGACTACTCTCTAACTCATTTCCCGATGACATCTTATAATAGTCCAAGATCCTGAGCGGTTTCTAACATGTTGTTTGGAAGAGGGCAGGAGAAGGGGGAAATGAATAAACTTGGCAAGAAATTGCTTCTACTACTTCCTCCACCAAAATCCCACCCTGACGCAAAGCCTAGAACATGCAAGGTTCAATCCTGTGCCACTGACAGGTTTTTCTGCACGTAAAAATACAATTGCAAAGTCTGTTTATCTCTCTGCCCTTGCAGTGCTCTAAAATGTAGTTTTATACTAGCGGGAAAGGAGAGTCCCCATTTCCCAAAGAGACACATGGCATTTGCTTCTAGTCCTCGAAAAGTTTCTCTTAGCTCAGACCATAATATTGCATGTACAGAAAAGTTAGTCATTCAGAGGTTTTGATGACTTCATCTGAGACCTGCACAGCCCAAATTCAGGGCAAGTATAGCACTTGGCTTTACAAGTGGAAGGATAAAAGAAATAATCCCTCTAAAACTCTTAATTCCAAAGCATTCCTACTAATCCTTTCTGTAACATGGCTTAAAAATACATGAAATGGCACAAAGATTTTATTTCCAGTCAGTTGGAATCATCTGCATTACTTACTAGTAAAGCCAAGAGTGAGATAGGTGAGCAATACAAACTGATTAGAAAGGACTAGAAAACATCCTTGAGTGATAGACTCAAGGAGCTCAATCTATTTAGGTTAACAAGGAGAAGGTTAAGGGGTGACTTGATTACAATCTACAAGTACCTATTTGTGAAACAAATGTTTGCTAATGGGATCTTCAATCTAGCCAAGAAAGGTATAACATGATCCAACGGCTTAACACTGAAGCTGAACAAATTCAGACTGGAAAAAAGGCATACATTTTTAACTGGAAGGGATAATTTACTAATGATGATGATGGATTCTCCCCCATTGGAAATTTTTAAGACACGATGAGATTTTTTTCTAAAAGATATGTTTTAGGAATTATTTGGAGGAAGTTCTATGGCTTCTGTTATACAAGTATGTCAGACTAGATGATCAGAATAGTCTCTTTTGCCTTGGGAATCTATTATACTGACACCAATTATACATCCCATATATAAATAATTATACACACACTATGTATTTAATTATTTTAATTCTAATTCTGAGCCACATCAAGAAAATTAAAACAAAACCCTACATTTCCTATATAGTTTCGTGTTTGAGGCTAAGCAATTTTTTAGAAGTGCAAAATAATTTTTAATTTGACAAGGGTTAAAATCTGCTTCTCCTCCTCCCCTCCCCCATTTGGAATCCTCATACTGAAAATGGGAGGAACCATTTGCATACAAGTCAGAATTAATAGTTACTCTTCCAAAGTAATACAGAAGACTAAAGAAATCTATGCAGAATGAAGGAAAATGCCTACTTCATAGATTAGCATACTCAAAGTAATGTCATGAATAATTAGCAAGGCTGAAAATGGCAGAGAATATATGTAAAAATAAATGTGACTGTACAACAAAATTCACTTACTGTATGAGCTTGTCTACATGAATCAAATTGTCTTTGATTCATCATCCTCTGACATCATCCTCTGGCAATGTGCATGAAGGCAATATATATAAATAAGTACTTCATCCTGTACTAGCCTTCCAGATCTAAAAATATTTGTTGGGAGGAATGCACACAAATGTTTTGCTAAATGGCAAACATTACAGGTTCAGAAGTTTAAGCCAATACTCTTGGGGTTAAACAGTTTCCACTGTAAGGACCTGGTATCGATTGGAAACTTCTAGCTCTGTGGAATTCCTCCTGGTCCTCTTCACTCTAGTAGCCACAGACTGCCCATCCTCATCTATCTCCAGTTGTGTAGAATGCCACCTCTTGCTCCTCGTGGTTACAAACCGTACAACCTCCTCTCTGACTTCCTCTATCTCTCTGACTCCTGGGTGGCCAGCTCTTTTCTTCCTTGAATCTGGATTAGTGATGTTTGCTGAACCTGTCTAGGAACTTCTCAATGTCTCTGAATCTCAATTGCCCCTCCAATACACAGTCATCAACTTGCACTTGATGCACAGGAAGTCCCTTCTGGCTTCAGGCAGGAAAGAAAATATGGCACTTCTGTTGCAGGTCACCACCACCTTGTGGCCTTTATCAAGGCACTGATTAATTCTCCAAGGGTCACAAACAACAGTATATCAAGGCACCAACAAACAGACCTCTCTCAGCTGCATATTCAGGAGTGCATGGCCCAGCTATACAGCCAGGACACAGAGAGCAAAACAACAAACAACCCACAGATAGACCAAGCAAACCAGTCACCAAGTCCCATACCTAGAAGTGCAGAGTCCAGAGCGACGCACTCCCAAACTTGCCTGTTAGCTGCCTCTGTTCATGGCTCTCATGTCAGACTAGATTATCACAATAAATCCGTCTGGCCTTGGAATCAATGAATCCATAGTAATTTGTGGTCAATTTAAGAAAGTCTTGGGGGGTAGAACAAAGATGGGATAGGAAAGACTGGAAAAGGAAAAAAATCCAGTTTAAAAAGTATATATCCTTATTGTTTATGGGGCTCTATGGCAGAACCTCAGAAACTGCATAGGAACCTTTTGACTCATGCAGTTAATAGGCATTTCAAACCTAATTTCTAAGGATGAAACTATTGAGTAAGTTCAGCTGAGTCGGGGGGGAGCGGGGAGGGCAGGGAAGTGGGGAGATGCACCTTGTCAGCTCCACTACCTATCCAAGTTATTTTATTAGCAATAGTATGTATGTTATTGATGTGGTAGCTTACCACCACACAGGGGGTGTAATCCTTTTTTTTTTTTTTAAAGTACTCTCTTTCTTTTCAAAAGGCAGTATAAAATGCTTGATTAGAATTGTTTTCACTTTAGAAACAGATACCTACTGTGGGAAAGCGAAATCAAAGAAAGGAATCTGGCAGTTAGCTGTAAACATAGCCACAGTAGTGATTATCCTCCTCTCCTCATAGTGAGTGACTTCCACAGTCTAGGTTTATTTCCTGCAAAAGTTGTCATTATGCTTACAAGCCTCCCCATGTTGGACATTTTAATGTCCATTGTTCATTTCATATCATCGGCATAGTGGGAGAGGCAATCACTTGGGTAGAAAGCAATGCTTAATTTGTAATGAAGGAGGTGCCAAGGCTCAAGCTGGGTGGCCGGAGAGTGGCGACTGCTGGCCTGGAACCCAGCTCTGAAGGCAATTCCACCACCACCAGCAGCAGCGCAGAAGTAAGGGTGGCTTGGTATAGTGTATTGCCAACCTTACTTCTGTGCTGCTGCTGTCTGTGGAACTGCCTTCAGAGCTGGGTAGCCAGAAAGCAGCAGCTGCTGGCCAGGTGCCCAGAGATGCCGGGGCTATGAACTGCCATGCCTACAGGTGCCGGGGCTCAGCCCTGCACACATTAAGCACTGATAGAAAGGGTTTTGAACAGCAGGACAGAGATCTTGACCTGTATTCTACTGCACGGAGAGCCAGTGCAGATGGAAGAGACGTGGTGATGACTTCATTCTTTAATAGGTGTTGAACTAACTAAGTCTTTGGGTCCCTGTGGATGGGCTTCTGCCTAATAGGATGGGGGCATAGTCTTCTGTCCAGTTGCAGATAGTTATGGGCATTTGTGGGGTACTGTGTGCATTTGGGGACCCAGCAGCAGTAAGAACTCTAGAATGGCCCAAGGGTGTGGACCTGCACCTATATTATTAATTATGTCCTTTATAGAAGGTGAATACAGAGGTGGCACATTTTCTTCCCACTAGCAACCCCTCTGGCTGCCTGGGTTCAGCATTAGACTTCTGCTCTATCTCCATGTGCTATATTTGGCTAGGCATTGAGACAGCTGGGAGATGGTGCTGATGCATTTGAAGTATAAGGGATGTAGAGCTGAGAGTTGTCAGAATGATGCCCACACTTCTTATTCTAGATCAAATGAGACACACAAGCTGAAGGAGAAGACTGAGCCTTCTGCGAGTCTAACAACAAGTTCTGGAGATGGAAGCACAATCTCAGTTTGGTCTGAAAGAAAAGACATGAACCATTGTAGGGCATTTCCCATTCCCCTCTAACCACTTGGAGTGAGGGGGGGGACCAGGAGGTGGTTATCAGTAGTAACAAATGCTTCTGAGGGATCAAACAGAATGAGTATGGTTGTACTTCTTTTTGTGGGTGGGAAACCATCTAACAAAGGATGAACTGCTGTCTGAAGCCCAACTGGTCAGGATTCAAGATATTGACAACCTTTATGTGTCATTGGAGATAGTTTTGCTATCTTATTAATTAGCAAATTAGAAAAAGGGAAGCTAGATATTGGTCATAGAAATGTATTTAGTGCTGAGTAATGGTCTCTTTAGTATTGGTTAGACTATTGCATGTTACATTCTATTCTGGTTTGGCTTATTACTACAATTATTAGCCTGGCATCTGTGTTTATTTTCAGAGGTGTATTAAGTACAGTGATGTACTTAATCTTACCACACATGGTTCATTTTTCATTTTGCCCCAGGGTTGGTAAGGTAAGGAAGTGGGGAGGGGATAAAATGCACTTTGTTAGTGAGGTCTGAAATAATTCTTATTTCCTGGTTAAAAATGAATTCAGCACTCTGACCAGTCTCCAAAAATTCTCTGCCCTTATAAGCTTTGTCCTTGTGATGGAAAACTCATTTGTGCTGGTTTTTCTTAAGAGCAAACTTGACAACTGTGGTAATCATCCATAACATGAAGTGATCTTGAATATTCTTGACCTTGACTGTTAAAAGCATTTTACATGGCATAATATTCTATGGAGAGCCAGAGTAGAGAGCAGAAGATAGGTTTGACATTCTTCTGGTAACACATGAGTGAGGAAGCATGCTTCTACCTTCTGTATTAGTTGTAGTTTCCTTAGGGCACGAAGGACAGATAGCGCTGTGTGTCATCTGCATATTGTTTTGACACTTGAGCCCTCGAAGTCTCATCATTTTTATTGATTGGGTATTTACTATCTGTTTAATGGGGACCCCAGATAATCTCAGCTCTTTCACCAGCCAGAAAGGGCAAGAATCAGTCATGGATTGTAGCCCTGATTGTCATCAGCACTTCCATGCCTACTGCTTGTGCAACAGAGACACAATCTTTGACGAAAAGCAATTTATATTTAGCCCAATGAACCCCAAGAATATTTTCCAGATGCAAGTGACCCTCTCCATTAAGACAATTTTCTACAATAAAAGATGCTAAGTTATGAGGTTGAACAGAGACAGTTGGGATTCATAAAGCATTTTACAAAGTCCAGAAAAGGTTTTCAGAGTGTGACTTTGCTCCTGTACAACACAGAAGGATCTCATCTAAGCAATGTAGGAATGCTTACCTGCTCCCAAACACCTGTTTGTACAAACCTATTTTCTTGTGGGGTTCTTCTCTCCTCATTGCACAAAACAGGCTTTACTTTAGCTAGAACCCTTTAAAAAGTCACTTCTCCCTTTGAGATTGTGGGCATACAATACAGAAACATCTAGTTTGCAAAACTGAACTAATCTCTGCACAGTAGTCTGTATGCTTTCACATTCCTGTTTGCCCAAAGTCTTACTATTAATTCTAACCTGGAATTCAGGTGTCAAGAAGAAATTGATCATTAAGTGATGCTAGTTTTCACAATTTTTCCTTGCCCCTTAACATCATTTATGAAACAGAAGTTCCTGTGGAATGCACAATAGGAGAATGCAGGTCTTGAAGTCTATTGCTGGTTATTAGAAAATGTTTAGGCAAGTTAGAAAAATCCTGATGAATTCTATACAAATTATATTTGGGCTGCAGGTAGAATGCCAGAAATCATGTACATCATATCAAACAGGAATTCCACAGGCATCATGAAACTATATTTTTTCATAAAACACATTGCTCTTAATATATGTCCTGTGGTTATATGAAGACAAAGCAATCTGCTTGCTCATTTAAAGCAGAGCAGATATTGATTGCTGAAGCTCTCTAACCTGGATAGAAGGAACTTGAAATTAAAAACTGCGTTTGTGCTATGCTTATCGTAAATACAAATTAAACTAATGACAAATGTCAGTGAAGCAATGAAAAATAAGGCTAATAATTCTATGCGTTGCTATAGCATCTTCTGTACAAGGATCATATAGCTATTTACCAGTTATTGAGCCTCTAAGAACCTTAACTGGTTTAGGGCTTGTCTACACTGCGAAGTTGTTGACAAAACTTTTGTCTTTCATGGGTACTTAAAAAAGCCTCCCTTCTCTTCCCGCAAAAGATAAACGTTTTGCTGACGCAAGTGGCAGGTGTATGCGGCTTTGTCGGCAGGAGAGTACTCCTGCCGACAAAGCTAACACTACTCGCGGGGCTGGAAGTATTTTGTCAGCAAAAGTGCCGACAAAGTACCAAAAAAGAGCATTTACATATGCTGACTTTTAGCGACAAGGCTGACCCGCTCCTCCCCTCCCCTACTTTTCCTGTTTGTTCCTTGCATTGCCATTTTGTTTCCTGACCCACCAAGCCCTGTGCACCTGTGCTTTCAGTGCTTCTGATTGTACTGAACCATTTTGTTTCATGCCCTAGTCACTGCACCCCCTCACACTTACAGCTGCTCCTCACCTAGTACACCCAGATTTATTTCTTTACCCCCCCCTCCCAGTTTTTGTTTGTTTGCACCCTCCTCCCCCATGGATAGCCTAGTGGGGAAGAGGGGTCAGCCTCCATTTTCAATCTGTCCCTATGCCTGGTGAGGTGGTGCAACACCGCAGTGGCTCAGCTCAATCCCACTTCCTACCATTCTCCTTCCATCTCCCTTGCTGCTGCTGTTCCTGGGGTTGTTGTCTCCTCTTTCTCAAGGGCAACCCTCAGGGGGTTGTGCTTGCATTCCTCTGCCTCGTTTTCCTGGGAACTGCTGTACTCCTTCCACCACTCGTTCCTGTGTTCAGGGCTGAGGCGGACCCACCGTGTGAGTGGTGCTGCACTAGGATTCCACTACCGTCAAGGCAGGGGAGCAAACACCTCTGGGGCACAGTAAGAGGATGCCTGGGAGTCCATGGGCTTGGTTGAGTCTACAGAGCTTTCGGCTCCCCTGCACTGGATCTAGCAGCTCCCCATGGCTCCAACGGGACAGTGCAGCTCGCCCTTCAGGGGGTGGGACGATTTTAATCTCATCCTCCAGATCTTGATGGAGGAAGGAAAGGGGATCAGGAAACAGGATGCCGCAGCCTACATGGAGGCCCACAGCTTCCACAATTCCCTTCAGGATCAACCATGGGTTGCTGTGTGGCTCCATGGGGGTGGATGGTGTTCCTGGCCATGAGGATCCTCAACCCTCTAAATGAGATATACCACCTTTGCATTGCTGAACATAAAGAGTTGTAGGGTGAGTCTCCACACGTCAGGCACACTCCTTCCTTCAAGTGAGGAAGCTGTCTGTGATATTCCTGTAGTAGACACACTGATCCAGCCACCGAAGCCTGCAGACAGCTTGAATGGGAGGACAGGGTGTACTTCAGCCACCTCAACACTATCTCAGGTGGGGTGGTCACCTTGTTGTCCCTGGACATTCAGCCTGAGGTCCTGGGAGTGTCGAGATAGTTCTGGGATGTGGGGGAAGATGTTCTGCAACTGTGGGGTCTCCTTCTGATCCTTTTTTAAGTCACACATCTGACTGGGGTTCCTTGGACAATGTCCACTGACTCCTCAGATATCTCTAAGGAGCGGTGGGGACTGTTGGGGGTTCTCTGCTTAGTAGCCTCTTCTGGTTACCTGATTTTCACCCTAGGGCCTTCACTCCCAACCCCATTTTTTCATTTGTTGTCTCCATTATTTACCTGTAGCCTAGGTTCAATGGCCCCTTACCCTCAGTTGAGGGGGAGAGCTGTTAGCTATTGGCAGGCTTAGTCCAATCTCTCCTGACAACCACAGTAAGTATACACCTTTCAACTTGTACAAGAAATGAGTCGGGGTCCTACAGATAATAGCCTCATTCACTACACCATCCTAATTCATTCCCAGAGTACCATCCAGCCTATGCATTGAATGAGGTGGGGCCCTCTGGGGGAAAATGTGCTCTGTAATTAGGCTGTATCGGTGCATGTGCACAAGGGAGTCCAAGTAAGATTACCCCTATAACCTTAATTCTGGAATTTCCAAGCTTGATTTTGTAACCTTAAAGCTCTTTCTTTTTTTCAACAAATTGGGGTGGGGAAACTTATGTAGAATCATATTGACCTTCCACTTGAGTCATAAGGAGGTTCGGGCTTTTAGGTCCGCAGCACAGACCTCTACCATTTGAGCTAATAGAGTAATTGGTGTCAGCAGTAGACTGTAGACTCTCTGTCACACACAATTTGCTCGTGGCTTTCACAGCTATTTGCTGACAGCAGAGGAATGTAGAGACTCAGATCTCCTGAGTTCAAGTCCAGGTTTTGGAAGGGAGTAGGACTTAGTGGTTAGATCTTCCTGCCCCTGCACCTCCAGCCTGTGTTCCCTACCCTAGCTCATGCCCCACATTCTCTATTCCTACATATGCACAGTGAGCCACTACATATGAGTAAATGGATGTTTGCACAGTAGCAACCAGCTATGGGCCTGGACCTCTTTAGACAAACATAGCAATTATAACTTTAAAATTAGGCACAGGTGCAAAAACAAATTTGATAATTACAAAACGGCTTTCAGAGTCAGAAACACAGAGAAAATGTAATGAACAGTGATGTTGGTCTTAAGACATATAAGGACAGAGAAGGAAATTAAAATAAAAAGATTGTGCCATTTGAGTGTGAATACAAAAAATAAAAACCCCAATAACAGCACACTAGATCCTCAGAAATTAATGAGAAACGCTCCAAGGATGTGTTTTAGGTTTTGCTTCTTCAAACCGGTTAAAATACTGTAGAATCCTGTAGTACCCCAGCTTCATAGGGCCCTGGGTCAGAACCCGGTGGAGAAGGCAGGGCCAGGTTCCCCTATCACCCCTACGGGCCACCAGGCACGACTGCTGTCTGCTTTATGTCCCAGACCAGAGGCGTAGCAGCTATAGATTGTTTGTCTTGCCCCACCCAGGGGCCACAGACTGATTGCTGTTTTGCTCTGCCCGGGGGGCCAGTTCTCTTATTGCTACTGCCAGCCCCAGACAGGAGGCTTAGGGGCTATAGACTGTTTGTTTGGTCTGCTCCACCCAGGGGCTTCAGACAGAGTGCTGGTCTGCTCTGCCCAAAAGGGGCCGATTCCCCTAATTGCTACTACCTGCCCCAGCCAGGAGGGGCCATAGACTGCTTGTTTATTTTGCCCAGGAGCTACAGACAGATCATTGTTCTGCACTGCCTGCACCTACTGGACCCCACCCCTCTGCATTTGAGTCAAACTGCTTCCTCCTCTGTGCTGTGTGGGTGTCGTGAGGCAGAATATTGAGCGAGTCTCCTCGCTCTCATTCCCTACACCAAGCATCATAGCTACTCTCAGCTGCCACCAGAAGGAATTCCATGGAAAGCCCTGATCAGCCTTTGCTTCTGGTCAGGAGCATGCTCCATGCACCCAGAATCTTCACAGAACTGAATTGCTAAACTCTATCAAGTCACTCTTGAGTAGAGGCAAACAGATTTTTTCAGAGACTTTAAACCTGGCCAAAATTGGGTAGACTTTCACGGGGTCTGCTATAGCACTTCTCTGACAACAGGATGACACTCATGACCAATTTCAAGCCCTTGTTCCAAAGCATGGAGGTACTACAATTTCTTAATGAAACAGCTGCATATTTTTTTCCAGGGCAAAATACTGTATTTTTTCCTGATCTCATTCCAGGAAATGGCCAATATATTTTACTAGAAACTTCCAAAAATTATATTCGGCCTAAGGCAGCATGGAAAATCTCAGCTTGAACAGTAAAGCTTGGCAAAATTATCAGCAAATGAAAACAAAGTCTTATAATGGAAAATGTTAGGCTTCCTTCACTTAAGCAACCCAACTTATAATTAAACAAATGGAGTTACATCCATTTTAGGCGCTTATCTCAATATTACATGTAAAGAAGCTGAAGCACAGAAGTAACAGCAGTGGAAAAACGCTCAGAAGGCATGGATGTTCATTTTGCTTTGGATATGTGCCAGACATCAGCCTACAAAAACTACCACTGGAATACACATTAAAACCTGTTTTTCATGGGTAATCAATATTCACTCATTTTCCATTTGGTTTTGGGAACTATACCTGTTTAGAAAGTTGAGTTAAAAATTCAAGTGTGCAATATTTACCTGCTTTTCTATGAAATTACAATATTTTCTCAAAGTCCTGGAAACTCATGAGAAGAGTCCCTTGCACTTATTTGGATAGTTGCCTTTTGGCACTAGCTGAAACCAAGATGTGTGGAGGAAGTTAAAAATATTTAAAAGAATTAACTAGACATTTTTGGATTTGCTTCAGAACTGTGGGTGAAAGTTCTGGGCAGAGTCATCTTATATTATCTCTAATCCACTGCTCCAATAACACAAAGTTTTTAAATAAACAAATACCTTCATTCTATTGTGTGACAGCTCTTCTATAATAATTAGGATCACATCCTATGAGATAAGACCATTCTAAGATTGTGTAGCTTCTCGAACAGTCAGTTTCACTTCATTGTTTTCATCTCTATTTCCCTCATGAGCTCACACATTTTAGATAAATTATAACTGTATGTGTTAATTTATAGAACATCCATACTGCTATTTGTTACAAGTAAATGCTCTTTCAAATTCTGAGTTACTTAGTGGCAGATGGCTAACTAACACAAAGTTATTTAAAACCATCATTTATCTGGCTTGTCATGGTTTCTTATTCAAATATTATTTTAGTATAAGCCTTTAGGTAATATGAATAAATATTAAAACTTGTGTCAAGAACTCTTAAGATATACCTTTAAAAAGTATGGCATTCAAATGCATAAAAAAAAACAGTGGCAGAACCTGAAACATTTCAGACACAACAAGTTCATACTGAATATAGGGCTTGTTTCTGCTCCCTTTGTCAACAGCAAAAATCCCATTGACTTCATTTGCAATAGGGTCCTGGAGATAGAACAGAAGATAACAAATTTATCAAGTATCTCAATGTGGATGGAAAAAAAACCTCAGTGAGGTACAGTGCAGAACTCGCAGCCCAGGGTTAGGCTATGTTAGGGGTTCTCACAACCATTTTTTGGTGGCCTCAGAGTGCGGCCATCATCTCTTGCTGGTGGCCACTCTGACAATTTTTCCTGAAATTTAAGTATTTAAGTATAACTTTAGAAAAACAAATAAATATGCATATATCCATGTCCAAATCATTGTAATTTATTTACATAGGATTTTTTTCCAGATTCAATAATAAAAATAATGTACTGTTGTCCCTATTCTTTACTAGACCTAAACAGAATAGAAACACAAATAAGGTGCTTTGTAGGTTCTTGTCTTTTGCTTTTTTTTCAAGCCATGCTAGTTACTAAGTCTGTTGTGAAAAGTGATTTTAACAAACATCACTTTTCACAGCAGACTTACTCAGTTTTGGTAAACCCTGGATGGGAAGGTGGATATGGAAGCAGCGGGGGCCAGAGGCATTGGAGGAGGGGTGACCTGGGGGCCAGTGTGACAGATTTTCGTTACCAATTTGCCTGGGCCACAGTTGATCAGGCTGGGCCACAGGATCTTTTCAGGGAGGAGATGACGAAGCACACCAAGGGTCTAAGTTTTAGAGATTTATTAATAAAATAATAAAAATACAGCAGAGAGTGCTGGGAACACTCCCATATCACTTAGGGGAAGAAACAAAGCATTAGAGCCCCAAGCCCTAACCCACTTTCTTACTCACTCATGCACTACCTAAAATTGGCCAGGCCTGGGTGTAACGTAAGAAGAAGAGGGGGAAGGGTGGACAGGAGTTCTTGCCCTGGGCCCAGGTCGTCCAGGGAATCCGTTGTAATCTTCAAACTGCTCCAGCTCTCAGGAGGGTTTTAAGTCTTGGGTTCCTTTGGGGGTGTCATCATCCAGGGCCCTCTGTGCCTGGTGCCCTTTGTACCAGTCCAAACAGGCTTGCTGTGGCCTTCCCTGTTTCCCAAAACATCCTGGCTCCGGAGACTGTTTCCCCTTCTGTTGGTCTCTGCTGTTGCTCTCACTGTTCTCGTTGTTATCTCGGCAACTCTGTGTTTCATTCTCTTCTCACAGCTGGTCGGCGGGCAGGGGAGGGTTGGACTTCTCCCCTTCTGTCTTGGCAGGTAGCAACTGGCCTTGTGCGGGAGTCAGCTTCTTATTTTCGGACTGAGCTTGCTAGCTACAGTGTTGAGTTAACCCATTCTTCTTCTTTCCCCCCACCCTCGGCCTCTCGGAATCTGTAAGGAAACTTCCACTCTCCACTCACACACCTTTGACCCTCCCCAAAATGCTTTGTGATGCTTGCAACAGCGTTAGCAATATACAGTGCTGATCTGCCTTCCCAGGGGACTCCCTAAGAGGAGAGGGTGATTGGATTGTGACATCAGAACCCACCACCATATGGCTGGGGAATGGAGCCTGAAGTCCTGTGGCTGGAGCCTGCCACCTGCCACCCAAGGCCTGAAGCCTGACCCACCAGCCCTGGAAAGGTGGGAACTCACTGGCTGCCTGCTCCCCCAGTTTTTGTGTCTCCAGAGATTGACAGGGCCCAACCACTGCTGGCAGCCCTAGGGGAGGGGGCCACTTGTTTGCCCCCCCCCCCATCACCACCCAGGAGGCTGTGGTCACAAGAAAAGTCCCTGGTGGCTGCATGCGGCCACACTGGCTGCATTTCAGAAATGCTGGGCTAAGGGGACTTTAAGCTCCCTTTGGACATTCCCAATCCTGAGGTGCTCCAAAAGCTAGAGGCCCCTTATGTAATGTAAACAGTCCCCTCCCCCTCTTGCAGACTGTCTAAGTTACAGAACTACAACAGCCTCACTTGGTGTCCTATTGACTGAAGTGCTGCCCAAAAATTCTGCAATGTTGAGGCCCCACCTTTTCACTAGGGCTTGCAAAGGGGTCCTTGGGAGACAACCTTATGGCTGTCTTCTACCATGACTGAGCTGCGGGAACTACCTTTACACCAGTAGTTTTCAACTTGTGGCCTGTGGACCCCAGGGGGTCCTCAGACTATGTCTAAGTGGTCAGCAAAAGATCGTCATTGCCATTGAACAGTGGTTTGCAGCCTGTAGTCTGTGGACCACTGGGGGGAAACAGTCTATGACTAATATTCACAAAGGGTTCCGCACCTCCATTTGAAATTTTTAGAGGTTTGCAAATGAAAAAAGGTTGAAAACCACTGCAGTACACCACTTCAGCCCACTTGCATAATGTAAAGGAGCCAGAGTGGTTGAGAATATTACCCAAGGAGTTGAACATGGTTAGGAAGCATAAGCCAGTAATGAGCAGAAAACCTATTAACTATGACAACATATAAATCCAGAAATCTATAGTGTCTTTATTAAAATGCGAAAGCTGAAAGTTCATATTTTAGTTAATGGTGACGCAGGCAATGAAAAATCCAAGTAGCTTCTAAAGTAAAGAATGAAATGATAACCCATTAATAAAGAACTGAGGGCTTGTCTACACAGAAACTTAGTGCTTGGCAGGGCAGGGTGTGAATCTATACAGCTCTAGCATACAGTGCACTAACTGGCTGTGCGGACCCTGCTATTATGCAGTAAAAATTCCATACTCAAAGTGCACTACAGAACTTTTAATTCACAGTAGCAGGGTCCACACGGCTAGTCAGCGCATGGCAAGGACATGTGCTGCAGATTCACACCCTGACTTGCCACGACTAAATATCCATGTAGACAAGGCTGGAGGATATAAATGTTAATTTTAGAATTTGGAGGAAAAAAATAAATCACAGAACAGCTGAAGGAATATAAACATTCAGAACAGAATTGTTGGGGCTAGAAGGGACCAAACTAGTATTGGAGTGGTCATCTAAATTGTCCCCTTGCTATCCCCTTGCCTGTAGCAAGACTGCAATCTCCTGTGAAGAGGAATAATGATGTGCTGAAATTCTGTTTTCAAGGCCTGTAATGAATCAGTGTTGACATCTTGGCATTTTTTAGATATATTTTACAGCACTCTTTTTTCTGTTTGAAATATGAGAGGAATGAACAGGTGAGTAAGTGTTGCAAATGTGGCATGATCTTAAGCAACAGACCTGCTTCTTGGGTATGTTCAGACTCTTATTTTGTGCCTTTGGTGTCTAACAAACAAAACCAAACCAAACCTACTTACTCCTTTTATTGCTGCAGAGCCAGTTCAGCTGCAGGTGAATGAGCAGGATTCTATCCTGTCTCAGGCATCATTATCTGAACTATGAGCTAAATGAAGAGAATTTCTTATTGCTGGTGATGTGTGAACGAGAAAGAACTCCACTTGACTTTAAAATCCCAGGGTGAGTTTGTAGGTCTGGCAATTTAATTTACATGTAAAGAGATTTTTTAAACAGATTTGACTTGGAAGTCACCGACAGACAATACATACGGAATCCTAGGAAGCCACTTTCAGGGGGCTTGTACTGTGGTGTCTAGGAAGTGAACCTCCCGTGTAGATTGGTCCAGGCTGAGGTTCATGGTGAGGTGGAAGCTGTTGAAATCGTGGTGGAATTCCTTCCCATGGGTCCAGATGATGAAGATGTCATCAATGTAGCATAGGTAGAGAAGGGGCGTGAGTGGACGAGAGCTGAGGAAGCGTTGTTCCAGGTCAGCTATAAAAATGTTGGCATATTGTGGGGCCATGCGGGTGCCCATGCGGTGCCACTGGTCTGGAGGTATATATTGTCACCAAATTTGAAATAATTGTGCGTGAGGATAAAGTCACAGAGCTCAGCAATAATTTGTGCTGTGTCATCATTAGGGATACTGTTCCTGACAGCTTGTATTCCATCAGCTACCACCCCACCATCAACCTCAGCCTGGACCAATCTACACGGGAGATCCACTTCCTAGACACCACAGTACAAATCAGAGATGGTCACATTAACACCACCCTATACCGAAAACCCACCAACCACTATGCCTACCTTCATGCCTCCAGCTTCCACTCCGGACACACCACATGATCCATCGTCTACAGCCAAGCGCTGGGTACAACTGTATCTGCTCCAACCCCTCAGACAGAGACCAACACCTACAAGATCTTCACCAAGCATTCTCAAAACTACAATATCCACACAAGGAAATAAGGAAACAAATCAACAGAACCAGATGTGTACCCAGAAGCCGCCTGCTACAAGACAAGCCCAGGAAGGAAACCAACAGAACTCCACTGCCCATCACCTACAGTCCTCAGCTTAAAACCTCTCCAACGCATCATCAGTGATCTACAACCCATCCTGGACAATGATCCCTCACTTTCACAGACCTTGGGAGGCAGGCCAGTCCTCGCCCATAGACAACCTGCCAACCTTAAGCATATTCTAACCAGCAACCACACACCGCACCATAACAACTCTAACTCAGGAACCAATCCATGCAACAAACCTCGATGCCAACTCTGCCCACATATCTACACCAGCAAGAACCATCACAGGACCTAACCAGATCAGCTACAATATCACCGGTTCATTCACCTGCACATCCACCAATGTTATATATGCCATCATGTGCCAGCAATGCCCCTCTGCTATGTACATTGGCCAAACTGGGCAGTCACTACATAAAAGGATAAATGGACACAAGTCAGATATCAGGAATGGTAATATACAAAAACCTGTAGGAGAACACTTCAACCTCCCTGGCCACACAATAGCAGATGTAAAGGTAGCCATCTTACAGCAAAAAAAACTTCAGGACCAGACTCCAAAGAGAAACTGCTGAGCTTCAGTTCATTTGCAAATTTGACACCATCAGATCAGGATTAAACAAAGACTGTGAATGGCTAGCCAAGTACAAAAGCAGTTTCTCCTCCCTTGGTGTTCAAACCTCAACTGCTAGCAGAGGACCTCACCCTCCCTGATTGAACTAACCTCATTATCTCCAGACTGATTCTTGCCTGCATATTTATACCTGCCTCGGAAATTTCCATTACATGCGTCTGACAAAGTGGGTATTCACCCACGAAAGCTTATGCTCCAATACATCTGTTAGTCTTAAAGGTGCCACAGGACTCTCTGTTGCTTTTTACAGATCCAGACTAACACGGCTACCCCTCTTATACTTTCATACATTAATTTTTCAGTGCCATGGAAAACTGCCAGTTACACTTTATAGCACAGTGACTGGTTCTATTGCAGTGGCAGTACATCACATTAAGGTTTTTATTGGTTTTTCTTTTTGTGTGTGTGTGTGGTTGTGTTTTCTGATAACTAAATAACACTCTCATAACTGGGAAGCTATTTACATGGATAAACTACTTATTACCTCTTTAATCACAGGCTTAGTATATGTATCTTCAGAATCCATATGCATTAACTACATCAGATTTACACTGTAATTAGTCACATAGTTAGAGTTTTTGATAAATAATAAATGTTTACTGGTAACAAAGCGTAAGCACAGGGCAATCAATCACTGTATGAGAATGTGTAAATTTTGTAGCTGTACCATTAAGCTCTGGAAAAAAAACACATAATAAGTTAAATCTTGCCTCCACAAAACTAGATTTGAGTTGCCTGACTTAGGGCTGGTCTACACTAAAGTTGTAAGTCTACCTAAGTTATGCTACTTCATTTATATAAGTTATGTAACTAAAGTCGACATAATTTAGGTCAACTTACAGCGGAGTCTACACCAGGTATCGGCAACCTTTGCCATGCAGCCCATCAGGGAAATCTGCTGGCAGGCTGGGATGGTTTACCTGCAGCATCCACAGGTTCGGCCAATCGCAGCTCCCACTGGCCGTGCACCATTCCAGGCCAATGGGGGCTGCAGGAAGCCGCGCGGGCCAAGGGATTGATAGCTCATTGGTTTGAGCATTGGCCTGCTAAACCCAGGCTTGTGAGTTCAATCTCTGAGGAGGCCATTTAGGGATCGGGGCATGGTACTTGGTCCTGCTTTGAAGGCAGGGGACTGGACTCAATGACCTTTCAAGGTCCCTGCCAGTTCTATGAGATAGGTATATAATTGGACAGCTCTGGGCACCCTACTCCACTTTGCTTCTACCTTCCAAAGATCAGAGATGTCTGGGAGGGAGGCAGGAGCTGACAGGAAATTTTGGATAGGGGAGGGAACAGGAAAGTTGGGCCACCAACATTTTCACAAGTGTGTGGGGGGAAAGGGGAACAGAGCTGTATCTGAGCCGGTAGGCTCTTTCTGATCCCTCCTCTGCTCTTTAGCCTTTTGGCTTCCTCCTTCCCTATCCAAACAGTACTGGCACTCCTCCTGGCCACCGCTACCACTTCCTTCACAGGCCTCTAACTCCTAAGAGAAGAGCAGGATGCATAGAGCTGCCAGTGTATTAACGGTCTTCTGGATCATTTCTAAAAAGAGATTTTATCATTAAAAGTATATCCTGTTGGTTATGATGCAACAAAACACAGTGGCTCCACATTTTGTTTGTTTTTTTTCCATATACCCTAATAGCTTGTGTCATGTTTTGGTAAGTTTCAAGGCTGAGAGTTAGTTACTTGACTATACATTCATACCAGATGGGAGAGAACCAAAATACATGCATCTTGAGATGCCCTATCACCTTCATTCAGCCTGGCAACAAATCCTAAGGCAGTGCCAACTGAAAGCTAAGACACCAAGAAGTTAGTAGGAGCAAGGGAGATGGGGAAGGGGGTGATATCTATCATTATATGCAGGGTAACACTGTTGCTACAACATAAAGTGCCAGTGGCTAATGCAGTGACCCGGCACAAGGAGCACAATGGTTGGATGGAGTTAAATCTAGGATATGCAAACTTGGTATAAAAGAGACAACTTGTCAAGATCCAGAAGAATGCACCTAATTTGCAAAAGAGCATACTGCAGTCATCCTTGAATACAATGACACAGATACAGCAGTCCCCATCAAAAAAGCCATTGGGATGAAGGATGGTGAGTGCCAACAGCTGTAGTCTCCAGAGGCTGCACTAACATGTTCTAAAGGCAAGCAGTCGTAGGCTGTTTTGTGCAGCTTGGAGAGCTTCATTTGGCATGAGGGCTGCACTTTGGTCAGTCATAGGCTAGGAAATTGAGATGCAGTAAACTGGTTCAAGTTATACATGGGCTGAGTTATATCATAAATACATGCAACCTCTAGATTCTGTAGGGTTTGACTATGAACACCCCTTGGAGAGATGGGGCCAGTGCAGTGCAGGCACCAATCTACTTCATCCCTATGGATGGAGTAAAGTGTGCACTGAGCAGCCCAGGGTGAGACTGTCTCCCCTAAGGTACAGAGTCTAAAAGGTTTCAGTGGTAGCCGTGTTAGTCCGTATCAGCAAAAAAAATGAGAAGTCCTTATGGCACCTGAGAGACTAACAAATTTATTTTGGCATAAGCTTTCATGGGCTAGAACCCACTTCATCAGATGTATGAAGTAAACGATACAGGAGCAGGTATAAATACATGAAAGGATGTGGGTTGCTTTACCAAGTGTTAAGTCAGTCTAACGAGATGAATCATTTAACAGCAGGATACCAAGGGAGGAGAAATAACTTTTGAAGTGGTAAGAGAGTGGCCCATTACAGACAGTTGACAAGAAGGTGTGAGTAACAGTAGGGAGAAATTAGTATTGGGGAAATTAATTTTAGGTTTTGTAATGACCCAACCACTCCCAGTCTTTATTCAGGCCTAATCTGATGGTATCTAGTTTGCAAATTAATTCCAGTTCTGCAGCCTCACATTGGAGTCTGTTTTTGAATTTTTTTGTTCAAGAATTGCCACTTTGAGGTCTGTTATTGAGTGACCAGAAAGACTGACATGTTCTTCTACTGGTTTTTGAATGTTATGATTCCTGATGTCAGATTTGTGTCCATTTATTCTTTTGCGTAGAGAGTGTCCGGTTTGGCCAATGTACATGGCAGAGGGGCACATGATGGCAAATATCACATTGGTAGATCTGAGGCTCGTTCACCTGCACATCTATCAATGTGATATATGCCATCATGTGCCACCAATGATACAATGAAAGATCTAAAAAATACCCCCAAAACCTTATGGTGTTTGCTGAGAGAGATGAGGTTTTAGCAGTCTTGAAGAGAAAACAATTGAAGATGACAAACTTTGACAGCAATTCAAAGCCTGCCTCGAATCATTAAAATAAAAGGTGATTCCTGAGGACATCATGAATACATGACCTTGGGACTATATCTTATGGGACATGAACGTTTATACGAACTCTCTGTTTTTAGACCCAACCTTCATTGGCTACAAAATAACCTGGTTAATAGGCCTAGGTTTCCTAAATTGCCTTATCTGAGATCGAATTTCAAATGAATTAAAAAACAGAAAAAATGATTTAAAACTGTTTTGTTTAAGGTTAAATGAAAACTACAAATTATTGTGATTTTAACACTATTTTGCAATTATGTGTTGTGGGTGCTTGAAGCAAGTCTCCTGAATAAGTGAGTTAGTCAAACAGTTTAAGGTAAGCAAAGCAGGAAAAACTTTATCCCACTTAGGAGCTTGCACAGAAACGCAACACTTCTCCCAGTGGTCGGAGTAAAAACTCAAGAGTTCAGAATGTTTCATCTGGGCCAGTAGATATTGACTCAAATGGGATCAAGTCACATTGTTGGAGAAATGTGGGGAAAGCTTCCCCAAAGTTGCCTATGTTTGGTTTGTGTTCTAAGGCCTTGAATCTAAGGCTGTTGAGATGGCACTTTTTATTAGCATTAAACATTAAAAGTATAAAATTGTTTTAAAAATGGAAAATATGAAAACAAACAGAACAACAATGTAAGACATTAAGAATGACTTGGAAAGGATGCCCATTGCACATGAAGAGTTCATTAGTTGGGCACTGGACTGAGTCAGACTTGGATTCTAATCCTAGCTCCACCACAGACCTGCTGTGTGGACTTGGTCAGGTCATTTAAACTCTCTAACAGTTTCCTTGTCCTTTGAACGGCAAGAGCCACCTGGCCCAAAAAATGGATTTTTTCTCTCCACTAAAGACTTCAAAAGCAATTCACTTTTGTCAATGTTTTTTTTTTTCCAGGAAAATTTTTCATGTTGTCAAAAACTGAGACCCATAAGTGTTTGTTTGAAAAGTTCTTGGATTTTTGACCAATTTCCACCCCCCACCTCTGCTCCCCACCTTTGAGTTCTCTGAACTTTCATACAAATGCCACAGAGCCACCCTGCACTCTAGCCACAACCCTCTAATCCACCCATCCAAACTCCCCCAGCCAAGCTCCTTTCTCTATTAAATTCCCCCAGGCAGATCTCTCTCAGCCAGGCCACCTTTATGTGGGCCTGCGCACATACGTTCCAGGAATGAGGCACATGCCCTGGTTCAACAAAAATAGTGTGTGTACTCAGAAATCCTGGTCCACCTTCTACCTGCTCATCGAAATGCTTTGGAATCACTTTTTTCCCCCGTCCTCTTCACAGAGTTGTTTTGTATTTGTGAATATAAGTGTGAGCCTCAACTATGAATCAGTGGCTAACTAGCAGTAGCTTCAAAAGAGAACATACAGATATACAACAAAGGTCTGCTGATGAAACATGCAGTAGCATGATCTGACTGAAAAAATTACAAGCATGACTGGTGGGCTTCCTGCTACAAGTAACAAAGCGTGCAAGATGGTTAGAGGGTATGATACCAACTACTTATCATTTGAATATATACTTTAAGTTTTGAAGAAAGTGAACCAGTTCCTTGCTCAGTCATTTCCTATAAACTGTTATACAATCATTCTGTGAAACCTTCCCTACTTCAGTGTCACCTCAATACAAAGCACAATTCTTTAAAAGACAAACCTCATGTATTTTTTATAAAGAGAAAGTTAAGTGATTTAAAAGAAAGTCACAAAACAACGTCTCTCAGTGACATTAATGAGAAGGCCCTAGAATGTCATACCATGTATATCTGAGGACTGCTCAAAGTGGGAAACCTCATTCAGTTAGTGGAGACTCTCATGTTGCCTCTGGCAATAGACACGGTGTAGCTGATTATTGAGGATAAAGCTGCAAAACAGCTTGACAGTTTTTTTTTAACAACAGTGAGTCATGCAGAATTCAGGACGTGGCTTTTTAAGTAAAGCAAATGATCATAGACTGTGTAAATCGGTGTGGGTTTTTTATTGCAATTAGACAAAAGTGGATTGGGCAAACGTATAAGTGGATTGGGCAAACGTATAAGTGGATTGGGCAAACGTATTAATGGATTTAAGGGCAGAAGAAGCCTGGGATTACTTTAAGTTAAAGATGCATGAGCTGTCGGAGGCCTGTATTCCCAAAAAGGGAAAAAGATTACCAAGCAAGAGATTTAGACCGAGCTGGATGAGCGACCGACTCAAAGGGGCGATTAGGAAAAAACAGAAAGCGTACAAAGAGTGGAAGAGGGGAGGGATCAGTAAGGAAATGTACCAAAGTGAAGTCAGAGAATGTAGAGATAGAGTGAGAAAGGCCAAAGGCCGTGTAGAATTGGACCTAGCGAGGGGAATTAAAAGCAATAGTAAGAGGTTTTACAGCCACATAAACAGGAAGAAAGCAAAGAAAGAAGAAGTGGGACCGCTGAAGACTATTGCCGGAGAGGAGATTAAAGACAATCTAGGCATGGCGCAATATCTCAATGAATATTTTGCGTCGGTGTTTAATGAGGCCAATGAAGGGATTAGGGATACTAGCACCATTACAGAGGGGCGTTCGGGATGGGGGATTACCGTATCCGAGGTAGAAACAAAACTTGAACGCCTTAATGGGGCTAAGTCGGGAGGACCGGACGATCTTCATCCGAGAATATTGAAGGAATTGGCGCGGGAAATAGCAGGCCCGTTAGCGATAATATTTAATGAATCTGTAAACTCGGGGGTGGTCCCGTTAGACTGGAGAATAGCTAATGTGGTTCCTATTTTCAAGAAAGGGAAAAAAAGTGATCCGGGTAACTACAGGCCTGTTAGTTTAACATCTGTAGTGTGCAAGGTGTTAGAGAAAATTTTGAAGGAGAAACTAGTTGAGGACCTGGAGGGTAGTGGCAATTGCGATAATTTACAACATGGTTTTACGAAGGGCAGATCGTGCCAAACAAATCTGATCTCCTTCTTTGAGAAAGTAACGGATTTATTAGATAAGGGAAATGCGGTGGACCTAATATACCTGGATTTCAGTAAAGCGTTTGATACTGTACCCCATGAGGAATTATTGGTTAAACTGAAAAACATGGGGATCGATATGAAAATCCAGAGATGGATAAGGAATTGGTTAATGGGGAGAATGCAGCGGGTCGTATTGAAGGGTGAACTGTCAGGTTGGAGGGAGGTTACCAGTGGAGTTCCCCAAGGTTCGGTTTTGGGACCCATTTTATTTAATCTATTTATAACTGACCTCGGAACCGATTGCAGGAGTAGGCTGGTAAAGTTTGCGGATGATACGAAGGTGGGAGGCGTTGTAAATTCGGAAGAGGATAGGGATATCCTGCAGGGAGACTTGAATGAGCTTGTGAATTGGAGTGTCAGAAATAGGATGAAATTTAATAGTGAAAAGTGTAAGGTGATGCATTTGGGGATGACCAATAACAATTTTAGTTACAAGATGGGGACGCATTGGTTAGAAGTAACGGAAGAGGAGAAGGACCTAGGGGTACTTGTAGACCGCAGGATGACTATGAGTCGACAGTGTGACGTGGCGGTGAAAAAAGCCAATGCTGTCTTGGGATGCATTAGGCGAGGTATATCTAGTAGGGATAAGGAGGTCCTGCTTCCGTTGTACAAGGCGCTGGTGAGACCTCATTTGGAGTACTGTGTGCAGTTCTGGTCTCCCATGTTTAAAAAAGATGAACTTAAACTGGAACGGGTGCAGAGAAGGGCCACTAGGATGATCAGAGGAATGGAAAACCTGACGTATGAAAGGAGACTAGAGGAGCTTGGGTTGTTTAGTCTGACAAAGCGAAGGCTGAGGGGGGATATGATTGCTATCTTTAAATATATTAGAGGGATTAATACAAGGGAGGGAGATGAATTATTCCAGCTTAGTACTAACGTGGATACGAGAACGAATGGATATAAACTGGCCGTGGGGAAGTTCAGGCTTGAAATTAGACAAAGGTTTCTGACCGTTAGAGGGGTGAAATATTGGAACGGCCTTCCGAGGGAAACGGTGGGGGCGAGGGATTTGTCTGGCTTTAAGATTAAGTTAGATAAGTTTATGGAGGGAATGGTTTAATGGTAAAACATAGTTGTCAAGGAAAACCAAGCAATGGTAGGTAAATAGCATAATGGTTAAAAGGGGTCAGGATGGAGACTCTTGCCTATATGCTCGGGGTCTTACTGATCGCCATATTTGGGGTCGGGAAGGAATTTTCCTCCAGGGCAGATTGGCTGAGCCTCTGGAGGTTTTTCGCCTTCCTCCGCAGCATGGGGCAGGGATCTCTAGCAGGAGGGTCTCTGCCGATTGAGGTCACTAATAACAGGATTGGGGACTTCAGCAGCAGAGTCCAGGGAAGGGGCGGGGACGGTTTTATGGCCTGCAGCGTGCAGGGGGTCAGACCAGATGATCATAATGGTCCCTTCTGACCTTAAAGTCTATGAATCTATGAATCTATGAAAAGTGCTAATATTACTAATTTTGCTCAACTTCTTATGTATGTAAGGTTTGAATCAAATGACAAAGAAAAGTTCTCATTTTGTGAAGCTCTATCAAGATGTACGATAGAAGAAATTTTCAACAACTAGAATGAGTTCCTCAGCAAATGTTGTGGAATGTCAAAACTGCATTGGTGAGTACACTGACAGAACACGAGCAATGACTGGGAAATTTGGTGGTGATTTGGCAAAAAATAAAGAATGCTAAATTCACTCACTGCAGTATTTATCATGAGGCAGTAAAAAAAAGGCTGTTAATGTGAAAGTGATGCTGGATCAAGTTGTAAAGAGGGTCAATTTTATTAAAGTACAAGTATTAAATTCAAACTTCTTTTCACTTTTGGGCACTGAAATTGGAAGTGATCATCAAAAGCTTCTTCACAAAGACGTGAGATGCTATCATGGGGTAAGGTATAGACTCGTCTCTTTGAAATCCATTCTAAGGTAAAAGTTTTCTTCAATAATTTTATTTTAGAATGTTTTGACTGCTTTATAGTTGAGTTATGGCTGTTAAGACTAGCTTATTTAGTTGTTTTGTTCATTATCTCAGTGAACTGACCACCTATTTACAGGGAATGAAAGCCATGGCCTTTTAATGTCCATGACAATACCAAGGCAACATTAAAGAAACTGCAATTTATAGCACAAGTAGAAAGGTAAAACTGATAATCACTCCTAACCTTGGAAAATTCCCTAATTGATAATGCATTGAAGATTCATACTGATCTCATGGCTGACACAAGGGAATATTGTCTGAATTTGGTCATCAAGTTTAATAAATACTTTCTCGACAGCATAACAAATGAGAATTGGAGCAGAGCCCATTTTCAGTAGAAAAAGAAATCCTGTCAGATGGCGTCTTGGCAAAGGAATTGTTGATTCAATTGTCATCTGATGGTAGACTCAAGCTCAAATTCAACAAAGTTCAACTCAGTGGCTTTCGGTTAAGAAGTAGTGAGGAGTTTATCCTGATACCAGATAGACCTTTGATAGTTTTGATGACCTTCAGTACTATGTAACTGTGCGAGACTTATTTTTCTACCCCAATTGCCGTAAAAAAAACAAGTATGGGATGAACCTTAGTGCAGAATGGACCTTCAACTGAAGCTCACCAATATCTCAAAAGGAGAAATTTGCATGTGCTGCTTAAAATATCATTTTTTTTAAGAAGGTGGTATATGAACTAATAAAGTTTAGGAACCACTGTTGTAACCAACACAAGGTCTTAATGTTTGTTTAGCATCTTATTGAGAACAGGTTATTAGACTGGAATGAACTCCAGGTTTGGATAAAATACTTACAGCTAGAAACCAGTTCTATAGTTTCTTGGCTCCACCCCATTATTTGTTTTATCCAGTCCCCCTCCCTATGCACAGTGTTTTGTTTTGTTTTGTTGGCTTGGTTTTGTCATTTTCCTTTTTCTTATATTAAAACAATTTTCTAACTCACAACTTCTGGGTAGGGAATCATAATCGCCAACCACCAAACTATGCATATAAACATGCATACTAAGAAAAAAAATAATATTTGACAAAAAGAACAGGAGTACTTGTGGCACCTTAGAGACTAACAAATTTATTTGAGCGTAAGCTTTCGTGGGCTACAGCCTACTTCATCGGATGCATGTAGTGGAAAATACAGTAGGAAGATATATATATATATATATATATACAGAGAACATGAAACAATGGGTGTTACTATACACACTATAAGGAGAGTGATCAGTTAAGGTGGGCTTTTATCAGCAGGAGAGAAAAAGAACTGTTTGTAATGGTAATGAAAATGGCACATTTCCAGCAATTGACAAGGAGATATGAGGAACAGGGGGGAGGGAGATACCCATGGGGAAATACCACTACAAACAGTTCTTTTTCTCTCCTGCTGATAAATGCTCACCTTAACTGATCACTCTCCTTATAGTGTGTATGGTAACACCCATTGTTTCATGTTCTCTGTGTGTATATATATATATTCCTACTGTATTTTCTACTACATGCATCCGATGAAGTAGGCTGTAGCCCACGAAAGCTTATGCTCAAATAAATTTGTTAGTCTCTAAGATGCCACAAGTACTCCTGTTCTTTTTGCGGATACAGACTAACACGGCTGCTACTCTGAAACCTAATATTTGACAAAAGCAACAGAGGGTCCTGTGGCACCTTTGAGACTAACAGAAGTACTGGGAGCATAAGCTTTCGTGGGTAAGCATCTGAAGAAGTGAGGTTCTTACCCACGAAAGCTTATGCTCCCAGTACTTCTGTTAGTCTCAAAGGTGCCACAGGACCCTCTGTTGCTTTTTACAGATTCAGACTAACACGGCTACCCCTCTGATACTTAATATTTGACAGTTTTCCACTCTTCAATCTTCAGTGGTGTATTCTTAACACCAGATGGCACTACACAAAGGAATAGTTGCACTTGCAAGTCCACCCCCTCATGATCAAAAGGGAGGCCAATAGCTACTACCAAACCTCATATCCCATTTCTAAAGGAAGTTGCCAAGAATTGTCCCAAAATAAAAATGCCCAAGTCTTTATTCTCTAAAATACAGGGGAACTGTAAGAAACCAACTCTGCAGTCTGTACCCTGCAGGTGGATTTTCCAAGGGCCTTTAAAGAGCTTCCTAGTGGAGTTTTAATACAAGTATTCTGGGTTGTTGAACTAACTCTTTTACAAACATACACCTTATGCTTCCACATTCTCTATGACAGTTTGTACTACCCTATGAAGTCTGAAATTTAAGATTTTTGATCTTCAGTTATCACATAGAATCGCAGGAAAGGAAAGGACCTCAAGAGGTCATCTAGGTCAGTCCCCTACACTCGTGGCAGGAACTAAGTATTATCTAGACCAGGGGTCGGCAACCTCTGGCACGCGGCTCACCAGGGTAAGCACCCTGGTGGGCCGAGCCAGTTTGTTTACCTGCCGCGTCGGCAGGTTCGACCGATCACGGCTCCCACTGGCCGCAGTTCACCGCTCCAGGCCAATGGGGGCGGCGGGAAGCCGCGGCCAGTACATCCCTCGGCCCACGCCGCTTCCCGCCGCCCCCATTGGCCTGGGACGGCAAACCACGGCCAGTGGGAGCTGCGATCGACTGAACCTGCCGACACAGCAGGTAAACAAACTGGCCCGGCCCGCCAGGGTCCTTACCCTGGCGAGCCGCGTGCCAGAGGTTGCCGACCCCTAATCTAGACCATCCCTGATAGGTGTTTGTCTAACCTGCTCTTAAAAATCTCCAATGATGGAGATTCCACAACCCACCCTAAACAATTTATTCAGTCCTTCACTACCCTGACAGGAAGATTTTCCTAAGTCCAATCTAAACCGCCTTGCTCCAATTTAAGCCCATTGCTTCTTGTCCTATCCTCAGAGGTTAAGAAGAACAAAATTTTCTCCCTCCTCCTTGTACAACCTTCTATGTACTTGAAAACGGTTATAATGTCCGTCCCCGCACTGCCTGCAGTCTTCTCTTCTCCAGACTAACAAACCCATTTTTTTCAATCTTCTCTCATAGGTCATGTTTTCTAGACCTTTAATCATTTTTGTTGCTCTTCTCTGGACTCTCTCCAATTTGTCCACATCTTTCCTGAAATGTGGCACCCAGAACTGGGAACAATACTCCAGTTGAGGCCTAATCAGTGTGGAGTAGGGCAGAAGAATTACTTTTTGTGTCTTGCTTACAATACTACTGTTAATACATCCCAAAATGATGTTGCTTTTTTGCAACAGCGTTACACTATTTGGCTTATATTTAACTTGTGATCCATTATGATCCTCAGATTCCTTTCTCAGTACACCTTCCTAGGCAGTCATTTCTCATTTTGTATGTGTGCAACTCAGGGTCGGTGCAAGGATATTTTGCACCCTAGGCAAAACTTCTACCTTGTGCCCCCCTCCCCCAAATAAATCACATACATTATACACAATGCACGGTCACAGAGTATCATGTTATAATTTAGAATTTATGTTTCTGCGCTTTAAGTTTAGCAAATTTAGAAACAAGTTCCTCCAACTCAATGCTGTGAGCAATGTCATGTTCCAGGGCCACCCAGAGGATTCAGGGGGCCTGGGGCAAAGCAATTTCAGGGGCCCCTTCCATAAAAAAGGTTGCAATACTATAGTAACATGTATTTGGAAATGTAAAAAATAACTAGTGAAATACATTCAAAAATTAATTTGTAATAATTTGAAAATACACTAAATACATTCTTTAAAAACATTAAAAGTTGTAATGGTATGTATACATTTGCAATTACATAATGGGCTGTTGCTGGGTGATGGTTGGTACCAATGGGCTGTTGCTGTCCAGGGGGTGGTGCTGCTGTTGCCCAGGGCTGGGTGGGGAGCTGGGCTCTGGATTCGGGGGTGTCTGGCTCACAGGGGCTGGGCTCAGGGATGTGGGGAGATGAGGTCAGGGGGGTGTCCAGCTCAGAGGGGCTGGGTTCAGAGCTGGGGGTCAGGGCTGTGGGGAGGATTGGGTCAGGGGGGGGTTCCAGCTCAGAGGGGCTGGGCTCAGAGCTGGGGGTCAGGGCTGTGGGGGATGGAGTCGGGGGGGGGGGGTGCCCGGACCCTTACCATGCTGCTTACCCCCTCTCCCAGGAGCCTCCAACATACTCATCGGGCAGGGGGAGCCTCCAACATACTCGTGGGGGGCCCTGCGGGGCCCAGGGCCTGGGGAAAATTGCCCTACTTGTTCCCCCCTCTGGGCAGCCCTGAACTCACATACCAGGCATGACAGAGGCTGGAGCAGGAAGAGGGGGGCACTGGGGCAGCTCAGCTCTGCAGGCTGCCATCCTCTCCAGCCACCCACGCACAAGGGGAGCAGGAGCAGGGACCAGCCAAGGACCAATGGGGCAGGAGCACAGGCGCCTGAGGCCGAGCTGTGGGGAAGCGCTTACCTTGCCCAAGGCATGGGTGTCGGGGTCCTCTTTCTTCCTCCGCTCCACCAGACTGCCACCCGAGGCTCTTTTCTTCTCCGTGCCCCCCGCTGGGGCTGACCGTGGAGGCTGAGCCAGAAGGCAGCCGCCCCTTTCCTCCAGAAGCCCTGCTGTTGCGCCCGTCACCGGGCTCATGCCACATGCACTAAGCAGAGATGCGGAGCTCTGCCCAGCCGCCGGCACCCCCACCGGCAATGAGAAGAATTGCATGGGATGGAGCTGCCACTGCACTGGGAGGGAGAGGGAGTCTGAGCCACCGGCAGCCCAGGGGTTCCCCTGTGTCAGCGCACCGCTGGCAGCCCAGTGGCGCGCTGACACAGGTGAACCCCAGGGCTGCCGGCGGCTCAGACTTCCTCTCCCTCCCAGCGCAGTGGCTGCTCCGTCCCATGCAATTCTTCACATTGCCGGCGGGGGTGCCGGCGGCTGGGCAGAGCTGACATGATGCGCTGACATGGTTTGCGGCTCAGATTCCCTCTCCATCCCAGCGCAGCGGCCGCTGGAACGCTGTAAAAAAAATTGGGGGCGCCGCTTTTTGGTACCCCAAAATCTTGGCACCCTAGGCAACCGCCTAGTTGGCCTAAATGGTAGCACAGGCCCTGGTGCAACTGATTGTTCCTTCCTAAGTGGAGTACTTTGCATTTGTCCTTATTAAATTTCGTAATATTTATTTCAGATCATTTCTCCAGTTCATATCATTTTGAATTTTAATTCTATCCTCCAAAATACTTCCAACCCCTCCCAGTGTGGTATCATCCACAAACTTTATAAGTGTATTCTCTATGCTATTATCTAAATCACTGATGAAGATATTGAACAGAACAGGATCCAGAACTGATCCCTATGAAGCTTCACTTGATATGCCCTTCCAGCTTGACTTGGAACCACTAATAACTACTCTATGGGAATGGTTTTCCAACCAGTTATATACCCACTTTATGATAGGATAATCTGGGTTGTATTTCTCTAGTTTGTTTATTAAAAGGTCATGTGAGTATCAAAAGCCTTACAAAAAATCAAGTTATACCACATCTATCACTTCCCCCCTATCCACAAGGCTTGTTACCATATCAAAGAAAGCTATTAGGTTTGACACAATTTGTTCTTGACAAATCCATGCTGACCGTTACTTATCATCTTATCTTCTAAGTGTTTCAAATTAACTGCTTAATTATTTGTTCCATTATCTCTCCAGGTACTGAATTTAAGATGACTGGTTTGTAATTCACTGGGTTGTCCTTATTTCCCTTTTTATAGATTGACACTATAATTTCCCTTGTCCTGTCCTCTGGAATCTATCCTGTCTTCCGTGACTTTTTGAAGATAATCGCTAAGGGCTCAGATATTTTCTCATTCAGCTCCTTGAGTATTCTAGCATGTACTTTATCAGGCCCTGGTGATTTGAAGACATCTAACTTGTCTAAGTAATTTTTAATTTGTTCTTTCCCTATTTTAGCCTCTGATTCTACCTCATTTTCAGGGGCAGTCACTATGTTAGATGCCTAATCACTGCTCACCTTTTTGTTGAAAACTGAAATAAAAAAGTCATTTAACACTTCTGCCATTTCCACATTTTCTGTTATTGCCTAACCCCCTTCCCCATTAGTAATGGGCCTACCCTGTCCTTGGTCTTTCTCTTGCTTCTAATTTATTTGTAGAATGTTTTCTTGTTACCCTTTATGTCTCTAGCTAGTTTAATTGTATTTTGTGGCTTGGCCTGTCTAATTTTCTCCCTACATACTTGTATTACTTGTGTATATTCATCCTTTTTAATTTGACCTAGCTTCCACTTTTTGTAGGACTCTTTTTTTGAGTTTCAGATCATTGAAGATCTCCTGGTTAAGCCAGGGTGGTCTCTTGCCATACTTCCTATATTTCCTATGAAATGGGATAGTCTGTTAGACTTGCTTCCCATGGGATCTTATCTACTAATTCCCTGAGTTTGCTAAAGTCTGCCTTCTTGAAATCCATCATCTTTATTGTGCTGTTTTCCCTCCTACCATTCCTTAGAATTATGAACTCTACCATTTCATGATCACTTTCACCTAAGTTGCCTTCCCCGTTCAAATTCTCAACCAGTTCCTCCCTATTTGTCAAAATCAAATATAGAACAGGCTCTCTCATAATAGCTTTCTCCTCCTTTTGTTATTTAAAAAATGCTTCCAATACATTCCAATAACTTGTTGGATAATCTGTGTCTTGCTGTGTCATTTTCCCAACAGATATCTGGGCAGTTGAAGTCCCCCATCACTACCAAGCTCTAGATGATTTTGTTAGTTGTTTAAAAATGACTAGTTCAGGGGTGGCCAAAGTGAGCCTGAGAAGGAGCCAGAATTTACCAATGTACATTGCCAAAGAGCCACAGTAATACATCAGCAGCCCCACACCGCATCGGCTCCCAGTGCCTCCCGCTCACGGTCAGATCTGGCGATCAGCCCCTCCTTCTCCTTCCCTCCCCGCACCTCCAGATCAGCTGTTTCATGGCCTTCAGGAGGCTTTGGGGGTGAGGGGGAGGAGCGAGGGCATGGCAGACTCAGGGGAGGGGGCGGGAAGGGGTGGAGTGGGGGCAGGGCCTGTGGCAGAGCCCCCGGCACATTGGAAAGTTGGCGCCTGTAGCTCCATCCCCGGCGTTGGTGCCTATACAAGGAGCCGCATATTAACTTCTGAAGAGCTGCATGTGGCTCCAGAGCCACAGGTTGGCCACCCCTGGACTAGTTGTTTAAAATGTTAGTTGTTTAAAAGATTACTACAACCAGGGGATTGACTTAGCTATGGAAATAATCATTTTTAAACTATTCTATAGCATCAGTATTCTGTATACTATGTTTGGGTACTTACAGAGTCCTAACAGACAATAATAGATGAGATAGGCATTGATCCCACTGTCGTGTCAGTGATGTATGCATGATATCCATAACATATTATATTTAGTTACACTAGGATATGCCATAGAAATATCAGGTCTACAAGAACAATTTTTATCTGGAAGAAGAATCAATGTACAGATAAAGGTGCATTGCATTTTGTGAGGTTGCTGCAATGTTCATTTCCAAATACACAGTGGCAAGTGTGATTTGTTTAATTAATGTTTGTAAACTGAATGATGTATTGTGAAATCAATCACATGAATTTGGATATCTTACCTGTAAAATTATTGGGAGTCACCAGATGGTGTTGTTACAGTTAAGGCTATAAGTTCTGTTTATTTGAACATACAGGAATTAGATCTTGAAAAAATGCCCAATGTCAGCTTTGGTGCAGTTCTTTAAACATAATCCTTTAGCTATAAAATGGACTTTGTGTGTAGCAGACACTGCTGTATCAGTACACAAGAAAATGATGTGAAACTGAGGCATGCATGTCTCTAATAATTATAAACTATACTAACAGATGACGTTTCTCACCTGTTGAGTTCTTGAGACTACACCTTCATTATGAATTCAGAGGTTCCACAAGAGAGTAGCTAGAGAGGCAGAGAGGCTCAAGGTGTTTAGGACAGAAACAACAAAATAACCCAGTCATTAGGGATTTAGAATATAAAAAAATATTCTGTCTGCAATTGATATACCTGGGGTTTTGATCAGCCTCAATATCAGTGTAATACATCACAGATGGTGGAATTGTTCAGTCAAGTATTTTATCATCAAGCTACTCTTGTGTATATTTACTCAATTTTAAATTACCTACTAATGGAGCCAGGCCACCATTCAGTAATCACAGTCACAAATCTACATATTGACACACGATTACCAGCAAGTTTATAAGTGTGGATATATTTGTGACTGACTGCCAGCTGCAGCTGTTTTCATTGTCTGACTGTTGCAGCATGATGTATCCATGTAGGTTAGTAGAAGGATTTTTAAAACTATGTATCCGTTTTAACATTTTCCCCCCTTCAGTTCCGTTTTTTCCTCTTTAACATTTTTAAGCACTGGTGCTTTTGCTTTTCCGGCACCAGTTTGTTTTTTGTTTGCATACACAGCTACCCATGAGCAACTTTAACCTCAATGGGATCACTTGTGTGAGTAAAGGTATTCATGTGCTTGGTGTCTGCAGGAACAGGCCCCTAAGCCCTGGTTCTGCAATTGGTAGTGTGTGGGCAGACTGCTGCACCCACACAGACTCAATTTAAGCCAATGGGGCTCTGTGTGGGAGCTATCATTTGCAGAATCAGGGCTGTATTAAATAATTCATGTAACACATTTGCATTTAACAAAAAGTGAAGTTTACACTTTAGTAAATCTGCTGTTGCAAACTGCTAAATTTGTGCCACTGCATTACATCAATATGTGATCTGAAAAAAGATTTCCTAATATTTTTATTGATTAAATAGCTGATGCTGTATAACAAACTATATACTAATGATGAGAAACCAATGTTATTCAGCTTCCAACACTTCTTAAATAAATGTCAGTTTTGTACATTTCTCCAATAACCCTGTTACCATGCTTTTACAGCAGTTTTAAAACACAGAATTAAGATGGAAAATTAGTAATATACAAGAGCTAGTATGATGGTCACCATCTTGGCTGACACACCAGGAACCTCCAGAGATAAAAGTATAAGGTGGTACGGCTTGAACTCAAGAGCCAAGGCCCCCTAGCTAGGACTGTAGTAGACTCCCATCCTTTGAGAATCAGGCACAAAAGGGGGATCTGTAACATGATCATCAGTGGGTTACACCAGCAGAAATAGTTTCCATACTAGGAGTAGTGAGAAGTTGAAATTCTGAACATGTGTGACCAGCGTAGAGAATAGTGTTGACCAGGATTGAATCATTTCTTGACGAGAACAAAACAGCCTGAAATTTTGAATTTTTTTCCTCCACAATTTTTTTCTTTAAACTTTATGCTGGCCACTTCCCCTCCCCACCGCAACATGCAGGTTCTCCTTGCTCCAAACATGCCTTTCTTCCCATGGGTTGTATGGAAGGGTGACACCAGTGTCAGCCAGGCTGATTGTATGTCTTCTCCCATAATGGAAAGTTTCCTTTCAATGTCCACCATCTGGACATTGTAAAGGGGACACAAATGAACTGGAAATATCATCTGCTACATCAGATAACAATGAAGAGTCTATAGTCAGCATAGACAAATGGGGCAAGGGGGAATTTGTTGGTAGAACTCAGGGATTACATTGGCCACATAACAGCATGTGAAGGGGCACTCCCTCATTTTGGTGGCAGGGAGACTAATGAGCTCTTCTGGGCCTGTTCAGTACTAACGAGGAGCATCTGTAAGGATTGCTCTGCCTGGGGCAGGGGGAGCATAAAAGCTGTAAACCTGCAGCCAGGGCCGGTGCAAGGAAGTTTCTCGCCCTAGGCAAAACTTCCACCTTGTGCCCCACCCCCAGCCCTGCGGCAGCTCCCTGCCCCCCCTCCGCCCTGATGTGCTCCCCCACGGCAGCTCTCCCCCACGGCCCCCGAGGAGCCATGCAGCAGCTCCCCACCCCAGCTCACCTCTGCTCCGCCTGCTCCCCAGCACACCGCCCCCGTTCTAATTCTCCTCCCCTCCCTGGCTTGCGGTGCCAAACAGCTGATTGGCGCTGCAAGCCTGGGAGGCCGGAGAAGTGGAGCAGCGATGGCGTGCTTGGAGAGGGGGCGGAGCAGAGATGAGCTGGGGTGGGGAGCTGCTGCATGGCTCCCCGGGCTGGGGGGGTGGGGAGCTGCCGTGGGGGAAATTGGGGGTACCGCTTTTTGGCACCCCCAAATCTTGGCACCCTAGGCTACTGCCTAGTTTGCCTTAATGGTAGCACCGGCCCTGCCTGCAGCAGGAAGTGATGGCAAACAGAAAGCGGGGGGGGGGGGGGCTGCTCCACCTCAGAGACTGCTGATAGAGGTTAGCCAGGAGGGGGACAGCTGCAGGCCTCATCACCCCCGAAGCTGCACAGACCAGCTGAAAAGCAGGATGCCCCAAAAGAAGAAGCTGGAGATAGATCCTAATAATAAAAGACAACAGACCCTCTGATACCCTAAATGCAAAGAGCTGAACCCAGAAAGACTGCCTGAGAACCGGCCACCTTTGCCTTTCTTTACTTTCACTCAGATTCCCCTCTCTCCTAAGGGAAGGAGAGAGGAAAGGACCTTTCTTTTGTCTGTTTGTTTCACTTAGAAAACTCCTCATATGCAGCAAACTTGGGAGGAAGAACTTTATAAATGGCCTGAAGTGGCCTCTGCCCCCACACAAAGAAAACACTGAACGAGGAAGACAAATCCATATTGCCTTCCATTCCTGCTCCCTTAGAAACACCAAAGGAAATAAGAAAGTTCCTTGGGGAAAAAGTAGCATACAACCACCATAAAGCTAGGAAGACTGTTCATAGTAAAATGTCACCAAATCATAGTAGTCCTGCTGAAAATTCTGAAAAGTTTGCATCCGAAGAAGTGGGCTGTAGTCCACGAAAGCTTATGCTCTAATAAATTTGTTAGTCTCTAAGGTGCCACAAGTACTCCTGTTCTTCTTTTTGCGGATACAGACTAACACGGCTGCTACTCTGAATTCTGAAAGGTTGAATCCTTGAAACCTTTGCAAATACAAGTGGAAAAGTTTGTTCTTCTCTGCATCTGAGGAAATAAAAAAATAAATAAAAAAAATTAAAAATGGATCTCAACTTCCATTGAAAAAGTCCTTACCTTGTTCTACAGAAATGTCACTGGATAAAGAAACCTATTTGCTGAATAACATGTGCCAAATAGTCAGGATGGCTTCTTTTATAGGGATTCAAACCTGTAAATGCAGCATGTGATGGGTTAGTGTATGTCTGTATAGGTCTATCTACAAACTACAAACTCCATTTTGTTCTGTGAACACTATTTTGAGTATAAACTGTGATGTATTTTCACTGTTGAATTTATACCCCCATCTTGGGCTGAGATTCCAGGCATGCAACCACTGCCCTGAAGTTTAATGTATGGAGATATACCTATACCTATCTCATAGAGCTGGAAGGGACCTTGAAAGGTCATCGAGTCCAGTCCCCTGCCTTCACTAGCAGGACTGATTTTTGCCCCAGATCCCTAAATGGCCCCCTCAAGGATTGAGCTCACAACCCTGGGTTTAGTGAGCCAATGCTCAAACCACTGAGCTATCCCTCCCACCCCCAAAGTTTGGACTTTGGGGTGTAAATAGCAGTGTGCACCAAAGTGCTCCATTGTTACTACTCCCCAATGTGAACTATGGGACACAAACTAAAAGGTTCCGAGTTTGCATTAATGTACTCTTGTTTGAAGAAGACTTTGTTAATGCAAAGTAGAATCCTTTTAATTGGGCCCACAGCATCCACCTAGGGGAGTTACAGTGCCAAACTTTGTTATGCTCTGCTATTCACACCCCATAGTCTGAACAGCAGGGCAGTGTAGATGTGCCCTCTGTGGGTATGTCAACACAGCAGCTAGACATCCATGCTGGCCCATGCCAGCTGACCCAGGCTTATGGGGCTTGGGCTGCCGGTCTCTTTCATTGCTGTGTAGACTTCTAGGCTTCAGCAGGAGCCTGGGCTCTGGGACTCTCCCACCCTGCAGGGTATAAGATTATTGACAGTTGTTTCCAGTATTGCCATCAAGTGTTCAAAAATTATGAATCAGACCCTTGCCCACCACCAAATTGAGATTTTTTTTTAAATATTATTTGGGGTTCTTTTCACTTGCCCTCTCATTTTTGAGCTTTTGGGATTCACATTTGCCAGCTTTTCTCTAAGACACTGAGGAGTAGATTAAAAAAAATAAAGTACATTAGAAGCAGGAAGCCTGATAAACAACCAGTGGGGCCACTGGATGATCGAGATGCTAAAGGAGAATTCAAGGACAATAAGGCCATTGCGGAAAAACTAAATGAATTCTTTGCATTGATCGTCACGGCTGAGGATGTGAGGGAAATTCCCATACCTGAGCCATTCTTTTTAGGTGACAAATCTGAGGAACTGTCTCAGATTGAAGTGTCATTAGAAGAGGTTTTGGAACAAATTGATAAACTAAACAGCAATAAGTCACCAGGACCAGATGGTATTCACCCAAGAGTTCTGAAGAAACTCAAATGTGAAATTGCAGAACTACTAACTAGTTTGTAACCTATCATTTCAATCAACTTCTGTACCAAATGACTGGAGGATAGCTAATGTGATGCCAATGTTTAAAAAGGGCTCCAGAGGAGATCCCAGCAATTACAAGTCAGTAAGCCTAACTTCAGTACAGGGCAAACTGGTTGAAACTATAGTAAAGAACAAAATTGTCAGACACATAGATGAACATAATTTGTTGGGGAAGAGTCAACATTTTTTTTGTAAAGGGAAATCATGCCTCAGCAATCTAGTAGAAATCTTTGAGGAGGCCAATAAGCACATGGACAAGGGTAATCCAGGGGATATAGTGTACTTAGATTTCCTGAAATTTCCATTTACAAGGTCCCTCACCAAAGGCTCTTAAGCAAAATAAGCTGTCATGGGCTAAGAGGGAAGGTCTGCTCATGGATTGGTAACTGGTTAAAAGATAGGAAACAAAGGGTAGAATAAATGGTTATTTTTCAGAATGGAGAGTGGTAAATGGTGGTGTCACCCAGGACTCTGTACTGGGACCAGTCCTATTCAACATATGCATAAATGATCTTGAAAAAGGGGTAAAAAATAAGGTGGAAAAATTTGCAGATGATACAAAACTACTCAAGATAGTTAACCAGACTGCGAAGAGCTACAAAAGGGTCTCACAATACTGGTTGACTCGTCAACTAAGTGGCAGATGAGATTCAATGTTGATAAATGCAAAATAATGCACATTGGAAATCATAATCCCAACTTTATACATATAAAATTATGAGGTCTAAATTAGCTGTTACCACTCAAGAAAGAGATCTTGGAGTCATTCTGGATAGCTCTCTGGAAACATCCACTTAATGTGCAGCGGCAGCCAAAAAAGTGAACAGAATGTTGGGCATCATTAAGAAAGGGATAGATAATAAAACAGAAAATATCATATTGCCTCTATATAAATCCATGGTACACCTACATCTTGAATACTGTGTGCAGATCTCAAAATATATATATATTGGAATGGGAAAAGTTTCAGAAAACGGGAACAAAAATTATTAGGAGTATGGAATGGCTTCCATATGAGGAACAATTAATAAATCTGGGACTTTTCAACTTAGAAAAGAGACGATTAAGGAGGGATATGATAGAGGTCTATAAAATTATGACTGGTGTGGACAAAGTAAATAAGGAACTGTTATTTACTCCTTCTCATAGCACAAGAACAAGAGGTTACCAAATGAAATTATTAGGCAGCAAGTTTAAAAACAAACAAAATGAAGTATTTTTCACACAATGAACAGTGAACCTGTGGAACTTCTTGCCAGAGGATGTTGTGAAGGCCAAGGCTATAACAGAGTTCAAAAAAGAACCACATAAGTTTATGGAGGATAGGTCCATCAATGGCTATTAGCCAGGATGGGCAGGGATGGTGTCTCTAGCCTCTGTTTGTCAGAAGCTGGGAATGGGTGACAGGGGATGGATCACTTGATGATTATCTGTTCTATTCATTCCCTCTGGGGCACCTGGCATTGGCCAGTGTCGCAAGACAGGATACTGGGCTAGATGAACCTTTGGTCTGACCCAGTATGGCCGTTCTTATTTAAAAATACTCGAGTTTCTTATTCTCACTTCAGGGCGGGAGCTCTGGGGCTTTAAGAAAAAAGTCAAATATTGTGAGACTTGCATCTCTGTGAATTTCAGGCACTTACAGTACAACTATAATTTCAGTTATTTGTTCTTACCATTAGTGAAAAAAATATCTTGCTATCAAAAATGGACAAGGTAGTAAGTACTGTGTTTAATTTATGCCGGTATGGCTCTGGAGTGTGTCTCATCACTTATGACACTGCTTCAGATGGTCTAGATTGAAAATAGATAGTGGCTATAAATAAGTCATTGTGATTGTAAACTAATCTTTATTTGTGACACACTTCATCAACCGTTCAGTTTCTATAACCTGTCTGCCACTAAACTAGTAAATACTGCACTACCAGCTGCACATGGATCCTGCTGGGCTTTGCCTTCATAGCCTCCAAACCCAGTGTTTCTTCGTCTGAAAAGTTGGTACTAATATCTTCTGAGGGGTTTCTTTGACTCAACCCTTACAAGCTAATTACTGTCCAGTTTAAGTTCTTGGACCAGAACCAGTGTACTTAGAAATCCCTTATAGCACTCCTATACCAGTGTTAGCTATTGTGATTTGCTATCTATTCCTTTTTGGAAAAATACTATAACAACATTCCAGGTAAACAAGATTTTCCTCTGTATCCAGCCCCAGAAGAAAAATATATATATATATATTCCCCCTTGTCTCCATTGCCATAATTTCTCTCTCCTTTTGAAATCCCAAGATTCCACAATCTTCCTTGTTGGTCTTATGTTCTGACTGTTGGGATGCATTAGGCGAGGTATATCTAGTAGGGATAAGGAAGTGCTGCTTCCGTTGTATAAGGCGCTGGTGAGACCTCATTTGGAGTACTGTGTGCAGTTCTGGTCTCCCATGTTTAAAAAAGATGAACTTAAATTGGAACGGGTGCAGAGAAGGGCCACTAGGATGATCAGAGGAATGGAAAACCTGTCATATGAAAGGAGACTGGAGGAGCTCGGGTTGTTTAGTCTGACAAAACGAAGGTTGAGGGGGGATATGATTGCTCTCTTTAAATATATCAGAGGGATAAATACAAGGGAGGGAGAGGAATTATTCCAGCTTAGTACTAATGTGGACACGAGAACGAATGGATATAAACTGGCCGTGGGGAAGTTTAGGCTTGAAATTAGATGAAGGTTTCTGACCGTCAGAGGGGTGAAATATTGGAACGGCCTTCCGAGGGAAACGGTGGGGGCGAGGGACCTGTCTGGTTTTAAGATTAAGTTAGACAAGTTTATGGAGGGAATGGTTTAATGGTAAAACATATTAGCTGAGGAATACCAAGCAATGGTAGGTAAACAGTATAATGGCTAACAAGGGTCAGGCTGGAGACTCTTGCCTACATGCTCGGGGTCTTACTGATCGCCATATTTGGGGTCGGGAAGGAATTTTCCTCCAGGGTAGATTGGCTGAGGCCCTGGAGGTTTTTCGCCTTCCTCCGCAGCATGGGGCAGGGATCTCTAGCAGGAGGGTTCTCTGCCAATTGAAGTCACTAAGACACAGGATTTGGGGACTTCATCAGCAGAGTCAAGGAAAGGGTAGGGACGGTTTTGTGGCCTGCAGCATGCAGGGGGTCAGACCAGATGATCATAATGGTCCCTTCTGACCTTAAAGTCTATGAGTCTATGAGTGTACATTTATGGGTTTTATTAAAAAGAAACAATCCTGGCTACAATTTTGTCTGATGCAATAACTGTTTGTTTCAGTCATTGCTATTGTTTCCAGTTAATTAATAAATTTGATTAGCTCAGATTAAAATATTTCCACTCTTCTACCTCAATTTTTTTTACCCAGAGTTTTAATCTTCTTTTTTACCAGACATTTTAGCTTAATGCCACCACCTTAAACCCCAGCCTCTTGGGTTCTTGCAGCAGTAGAAATGGGAATTTTATATTAAAGTCACATCTTTCCAATGGGTCATACAATGCATGCTTCCAAGCATGGAAGAGTTAGAAATTTTAAAATTGTGAGATTATCTATCTACATTTATATAGATATATACACATACACACACATATATAGATATAGATAGATATAGCTATAGATATAAATAGATATAGATAGCAAAGTTAGTTTAGATATTTAGAGAGGTTTAAAAAAAAAATCTCCTTCTAAGCTCCATAGCTGGGCTCTTGGTAACTGAAGCTCTTGATTTTTACAGTCAGAGAATAAAAAAAAACAAAAAAAACGACAACTTTTTTTTTTTAAATTATCTAAAACAAACAGTTTTTCTGCACACACATAATACATGGTGGGGTATAAAGTCTTTAACCACATTCTTTTGGGATGGTTTACATAAATCCCTCATGATTTTGTCATTCTTAGATAATGTGCTCTTTCCAAATGTATGATAAAACCTTTGTACAACACCACATCATCACATATTATCTATTGCATTGTATACTCCTAAGATACCCATGATAACCCCTTTTTTTTAAAGATCTTTGCTGTGGTCCACTACTTAAATTTGAGCCCCCCAGGAAACTGTTCTTTGGTCCAAGTGAAACCTGGAACCAGTAGCCTCTCAGCAATAGTTCCACAGCCATAACAACCCACTTTGGTAGGACCAATGAAAGTTTGTACAGTATGCCTGTTTGCCAGATGATGCCACGTGCAGCAGAAAGATCACATGTGCCTGTCTTCTGCCTGATCTGGAAGCCATTCTCAGTGGAGCTGGTAAGCACCAGCACTTCATCCTGGTAATACTATCACGTCCTGGAGATCCCAAAACAACTGTCTACCTCAAGGCTCAGTTCTAACACAGACACTTTTCAAGCTCTTCACAAATGCCCTTCCTAACTCCACTGCCAGGTATTTGATTTATGCAGACAATATATGTGTGGTAGTACAGAACTAGGATTTCAGTCATCTAGAAGAAGTCCCAAATGCTGACATGAAAATGATGGCCAATTATTGTAAAAGATGGAGACGTAACCCTAATACCAAAAGACAGTTTCCCTCTGCTTACATCTATACTACACAAAGGCCCACAAACAGCTTCCCATCTTCCCGAATGGGCATAGGCTTGACCACAACCTAAAGCTTGTGTACCTAGGTGTTACACTGGACCATACTTTGATTATCAAGGCATACCTTACCAAGACCTCACCTCACTGGAAATAAAGAGAAGAAACAACCTGATCACCAAACTAATTGGTTCTACCTACTTCTGTATATACAACCTGTACCACAAGATGTACCAGCTTGACATGGCTGCCAATTCTTCCCAACATTGCTCCTTTAGAAATCAGGCAACAAGTCACCTTGATTGATCAGTCCATGAGCCCTTACGGAAAGAGCATCAATCAGAACATGTCATTCATGTTGGTTTAGCCATTCCATCAGCCACTGGCTGGCTAGACTGTCAGTGGCACTGGACACCTGGTTGGCATAGCGCACCACAGCCCAGAACCCCTGGGCTCAAGTGATCCGCTAGTCTCAGCCTCCCAAGTAGCTGGAATTACAGGTACACATCACCACACCCAGGCAACAAGGTGCCTTGCAGAATTTGTTCCATAAGGTGCAAGACATGCCTCATCTACCCATTTAAATGTGTATTCAAGACACAGTCTTAGCTCAAAACATCCTGTTTGGACATTTCCCCTAAGGAACCTCAATATCACTTCCAGGTGGCATATTAGATGGCAGGAATAAGTTTCAAAATAGTCTTATCTTGTGCAGCTCCAACAGTCCAGCCCCATGGTTTTGAGTTTCCATACTATCTCTGGGTAAAGGTCAATCACTTCAGATGTGCAATGATCAGATGTGCTGCTAATGACTATAAGTGGGGCCTTTGTGACTCACCCTGTTGCCACTGTGGCCAGTTAGAAGATGTAGATCACATACTTGCAGGTTTCATCCACTGGCAAGGGCTGCCTGGTTCCCTCATGGACTTGTACAATGCTTTTCCCTCAGCTATTGAATGGTTAAGTGAGTTAGTCAAATCAAGGGTGCAAGTCTATGTAGATGCAATTGCTATACATTTCTTAAATGTTGAGTGAAGTAGGCCTCCACACTTCATATCATCTGCTTATGAACACTTCCCGGCTGGAACTTTTACTTCAGATCACTGATCCAATTTTGTTCGCAATGTGTGTGTCATATTGTTCCACTTGTTATTTCCCTGCTGAATAATCCTGAATTCATTTACCACTACTCTCTCTCTTCAGTTACTAAACTGCCATGCTAATTCTTAATTCTTTTTTCAGTACTACTGTATATTGACATCTAGAAGGCTTTCAAAACAGCTTGTCTCCTGTTTCATTCCTGTCAGCTTTCATTGTCACCTCCTCAAAGAAGCTCATCAAATTTGTTAAGCATGGCCTCATCTTTTTAATCTATGCTGGTGTCTTTGAACAATCCATACTTTTTCAAGTGTTGCTCTTTCCTTTACTCTAATTGAACACTCTACAATATATCATCGAACAGAGATCAGAGTTGTAGACCTATAGTATCTCTTCCTCATTTGATCCCTTTTTGAAATTATGTTTGCTTCTTGTTTCTCACTATGTAACTTTACAGTGTTCAGTGAGGAGTTGAAAATCTCCACCGTTATTTCAATATCTTCTGCGGTTTCCCTTACAATTCTACAGTGTAGGTTGACTGATTACAGAACACTTTTTATATTTATTGTTTGGATTTTAAGAGGCCCCATCTTTTTGCCCTAAACATATGTATATTGACAGATATAAATCATACAAAATAAATCAACAATACAGTATGAACTTGTCACCCCTTCTACCTGTAAGGATTCATATATATTGCTCATTTTAACCCAGCATTTATGCCTTCCTTAACCCATCCCGTTCTTGAAAGCAAAGTGTGAAGTCGATTATTCACTGCAGAAACCATGCAATGGTCAGGCAGGGTGGGGCAGGTCCTCTTCTTTTCTGGCACCCTTGTTGATAACCTCACTGATTGTGCTGTGATCTAGCCCTTCCATGGCTCAGCTTTGCATCCAGGTCACATGTTCTAGTCCACCCATTTCAGGGTACACAAAAGAAAGTCCAATAATGGCAATGTCTTCAGATGCCTGCCAGGACTTTGGAGCTTTTTCCTTAGCTCAGGGACTTGGAGTCTGGGCATTTGTCCATTCAGGACCTTCCCCAACTTGGTTCCTTACCATTAGGCTCCTATCCTTGCCTCCTCTTTAGAGGATGCTAGGAGAGCCTGGACCCACCAGGGCCCAATGGAGGGGAGTTAAGTCATGATATTGGGTGCTAAGCAGCTGCCTCCCTGAATCACTTTTTCCCACAGTCTGTGTTTTCCCACAGAGCATATTAAAGAATGTAACACAAAACCAAGTTTCTGAGATTCAGGAACAATCAGCACTCTCTCCTTTGTGGGCTTGGTCAGGTCAGTATTGACCAGCCTCAGGGAACAAAAGCTCCTGTAGTACTCCTTGCTAAGAGCACAGTTCTGTTCTCTTCTATTGTTTGCCTCTGCTGAGCTGGCCTGCTCTCCTTTTGAGCTCCTCCTCCAAGCCATGATTGTGTCCCTGGTGTGGCAGGGTGGGGCTGCCTGGGCTCAGAGCAGCTGCTTAATTTGGTGTGGGGTTAGTAAACCCCATCACACCTTGAGAAAACAGACAGGCCTTACAATGTGTTCTGAAGTTCAGCCTAAGGGCATGTCAATACTGCCTCCTGTCCGAGGATGACTATTTTAGTGCAAACTAGGAACCTTTTAGTTTACACTCACTGCATCTACACAGGGGAGTCACAGCACAGTCTTTTAGTGCATACTGTTCTTCATATCCTCCATAGTACAAACTGTGGGGCAGTGTAGACATGCCCTAAAAGGCAAAGTAGCTTCCAGAGTTGAGGATGCTTCACTGACAATGTCCTGTAGGGCACTGTAGCCTGATTTAGGGTGTTCTAATAATATTAATATAATTCATCGATTTAATTTTTATTTAATTTAATTTATAAATAATATTAATATTAATTATTAATATTAATAGTATGGGTTTAAGGCTCACCAATCTGTTTGATTAGAAGATAAACGTTCTTGTTCCGAATCAGGCTCCACAGAATTTACAAAGGACCCTCGGCGGTATGACAGGAAACTCACACTGAGACAGATATAGCCTTAAAGACTTTTTATTAAAATCAACAATAGTAAGTAAATGTTGAAATACCCAGAGTTACAAAATTACACTTGCATTGCTGCTATTCAAAAGATACATATAATAATATAGTATTATATGCAACAAAGCTTTGGTTAATATATTCACACCCTTCCTTGATAACCTGGTGGTAAGAGACACAGGACCAGCCTTGCAGTTCAGGTTTCTCAATTCTTCAGTGAGGGATGCAGTGCTTAGAAAAAACTAATGCTAAGAGCTATCAAAACTAAATTAGGGTTTACTTGACTAGCTTAAACTTAAAATCAAAACCTAATAAACAAACTAAGAATAAAAGCTTAGGGAGACCAAGCTTAGCCTAGTTCCCTTGAAACTTAAAGTTTAAGAACAAGTACAGCCTACTAATAGTAACAGTCATCGTAGATAGATAGAATAGATAGATAGAGAGAGAGAGAGAGAGAGAGAGAGAGAGAGAAGAAATAGAATGTAAGTGAAAATAAGTAAGAATGGAGTACTCTAGCGAGGTGGGTCAACTCTTTTATAGGGCACAAGTGCCGGAAATCCTTCCTCCTATGCCCAAATTTCATTCTCACCCACAAAATGTTAGGGTATGCTTACTCCATAGGCTAGTATGTATGTGTGTATTGATGACATGTACATATGCACATAAGTTCCCTTGTGGTGTACCTGTTAAGTCTGTGGGTACAACATTGAAAAAACCCCTATGCCATTCTCCATTGTCTATTCCTCTAGATAAAAGGTCCTATAGGCTACAGCACCCTCCCTAATTAACACATCAGTATGCAAACTTGAGCACCTCATCTGATCTCAACTGCAGCAGTAGCACCTGTTGAAGAGACAGTTTCTCAGGTAGTTAGTATCCAAAACATTTTGGGTGAGATTTTCAATAGCACTTAGCATTGGCCTAACTCCGCTTGCACTGAAAACAATGGGAAAACTGCATTGACATTTCAATAGAACCAGCAGTGATACATCTTGACAAAGGGAAGGATAACTGTACTACATTCCACATCCAAAATAAAAAGGTCATAGCCTCTTAACTAAGTGCAGATGAACACATGCGCTTGACAAAAGCTGCTTCTAGGATAACCATGAGGTTTGTCACCCCAGTTTGTTAGCTTGTGTCATAAATGGTGTGAAAGTTTCCACAATCCGCGTTGAACTAACCTCTCTTAATTCTTCTGATAACTTCTCTCAACCAGTAAGCATTTATATTACTTCACTTTTATCTAGGTTAAGCCTCACCCACCAAACTGTCACCTATTCATTGATCTCTACAGGAACTGGATACATCTTTCCAGTGTACCAACCAATTTAGATGAGACAGAGATACAGAGCTGGATATAATCCGCATACTGAATATATCGCAGCCCACATTTCATCCCTAAGCACCTGATCAGTCAGTGGCAGTCTTCCCATAGACTTCTGCATGAGCCGGCTCAGGCTGTAACCCTTAATATCAGCTATATATACACAAATGAACAGCAACAGATGCAAACAGAACCTTGTGGACATTCATCAGACAGATGACAAATTGCTTAATACCAGTATTCACTAAAGAACTGAGGGGCTTGGCGGCCTCAGAATCCCTCTCACAAGTCAAGGGACAAGTGTAGAGGGAAGGGTGAGAGGTTTTGCTGCACACTGCGCCGGATGTGGCATTCATGATAAAGAAGACAATGTTTTCTGCACATCCTGGGGCTGTGCTCTGTTGGGCGGAGAGTCCCTCCACATGTGATGGATTTGGGGAAAGCAATATGCTAATGTCAGGTATAATATGTCTTTCCCCTACTGTTGTTGTGGAGACCAGAGTTTAGTCTTTTCAGAACTTTGTAAGTATATTTTTTTATATACAGAGAGAGATCAAGTGCACAGAGAGAGTTAAAGCTCTGATAGAAGAACAGTGACAATCTCTGAAGGAAAATGTTTACTATACAAAAGTTTAACTTTAATCCTTGGAACAATCATTCATATTGTCAATAACTCTTTTAAAGACACTGTCAGTTTTTTCCACGAAGATTAGTGCTTGTTACTATCACAAGTTCAAATGTGTGCATGTTTTCCTAGGGCTCTTCTCTGGGAGCATTTATCCTTTTAGGTCTCTGTGGAATGGTGGCCAAACCCTCAGTAGGGCACACATGCTCCTTAAAGTCTGGTAAACAAGTGATAAACTCACAGTTTTCAAATTCCTTTTGAGTCTCTGCAACACAGTCTGCAATTTGCAAAGATATTCCACTGCTGAGTTTTTAGCCTGACTCCCACTCCTTCTATTTATAAGCTCCTCCCCCTCCCCTTGAGTTCCCATTGGTTCCAATCTCAGGCCAGGGCTACATTATAAACTCACATTGTTATAACTACATCACTCAGGAATGTGAAAAATCCACACCTTGAGCGACACAGTTATACCAACCTAACCCCAAGTGTAGACAGGAGGGCTTTTCCCATTGACATAGATACTGCCTTTCACTGAGGTGGATTAACTGTGAGGACAGGAGAAACTCCCCCGTTGACATAGTAGCAGCTTCACGGAAGCACTACAGTAGTTGCACTGCTGCAGTATTTTAAGTGTAGACCTGCCCTAAGAGTGACTCTGGGTGCATCCTGCCAGGCCGCTTGCCAACAATAGAAATCACCTAAGTAGCTTCAAACAGTTAATGAGCACGCCTAATGACCACACCTAATGAGCACCACACCCAATTTGCGGATGATTCTGGCCCATGCAGTAGTCATCCAACCTGTCTCTAGAACCTCTGTAGGCACACAGAGGCAACCAAACCAATAACAAGAAGTATGTGTCCTTCTACTGTTTCTTCTCCTATTGACCCCACTTAATGCTGCAACGCACGCATGTGGGTTACAAACATGCCAACACGGAAGAAAACTTTTAAAAGGAAAAGAAAGAGGTGCATAGCCAGGTTATTTGAGACAACATTGATTTTGCAGGCAAGGGAAGAGGATTTATTTATTTTTAAACCATTGTTCTAAAAGGAAGGTATGATAAATCTTTGTTTCATTGTCAGATCTGTGTGGTGCAGTTGAACGGTAATATACAGGACCCTAAAATGCTATGCTTGGTAATGTTAAAACAACTTGAGGCAATGTTGTTATTTTTAAATTGGCTCCAGCGTTACCCTTCCTGCTTCTGAGGTTTAATGTATTTGCAGGCAGGTAATGAGTTTCTGGATGTGGAAGCTTGTCTGTATCCCTAGGATCAGTTCACCAACTGGCCAAGACTGTATTGCTTACAACTTTGTTTGGTTTGGCAGCAAAAAAAAATTAAAACCTTGGGAAAAAATGTTGGCAGCAAAGCTTTTCCATTCCAGGTCATTTATAAAAAGTAGCAGGAGCAAAAAACATCCTAACTGATCTAAAGGAAGCTGCACTGGTCTCCAAAGAAACAGAAGCTAAAACAGTAGATATTTGGCTAACAGTATCTTCAGCTAGGAACAACTTACTTAATATACTAATAGGGCTTTCTCAAAACTGTAGGTGTTCATTAAGTCAAGGGGACGAGGATGATCAGGAGAGGATTACATGTGTGTGTTCCAATGATGATTACTTGGAATTTTTCTTCTAAGGATAACAGGGGAGAATTAAGGTCTGATGCTTTCAAGGTGCTGAACACTCTCCACTTTGGCCGACTTCAAAAACTTTCAGATTTGGGCCATTAGGCAGGTGCAATAACTATGGCAATGCCACCCCATCCGCCTCCTCCAGATTTGCTATACCGTCCCAATTTTTCAGGATACGTCCAGTGTAGGACTCACTGAATATCACAGGCTGTTTATGTGAATGTGTTTGATTAGAACATGTTTTTACTTTTTTCTCTTCTTTTTTGCAGAATTTTTTGGAGAATGGTTGTGGAAGAGCTTCCTTAGGAATGACTGGCAGCTGTCCTCTTTAGGGAGGTATTGGCAATCTCTAGCAACCTATTATTATGATTTGTATAACTGAGGTGCCTAGGAGCCCAAGCCATGGGCCAGGACTCCAGTGTGCTAGGTGCTGTACAGACACAGAACAAAAGGACAGTCCATACCCCAAAGAGTTTTACACTTTAAGTGACCCACTACTCTACCCTCAAAGCCTTCTAGAAACACTCAGTTTCCATTAATCTCCAAAGATGGACCATTGCAAAAGCTCCCCAGACCTGATAGGAAAGGTGCTCCCTGATCTTTTATCACAGGCAGTAACTAGTCCATGATATGGGCACAGTTTCCAACCATCTAACTATCAATCCTGTCCCAAACATCAAACCAAGAGCATGGCCATGTATAAATTGAGCCATCAAGCGCTTGGAATAGTCTCTGGGTTCCTCAGGGATATCTTCAGCTGATGCGAAAGAATTGTCACTAAGCATAATTGGACTCAATGACTTAAACCCTCAAAGCAAAGGACATCAGCAGTTCACACTATGGCTTTGCAATACAGTGGAATGATTTGTAGAACCAAACAAATCCCATCTTAACCTAACCTGAAACTTGCAGAAACAAATGGATACTTTTGGGAGCAGTAGAGCTGCAACATTTCAGACTAAATACAGCAGCACAACCACTCCAAGTTTTTTATCTCCCTTTTAGTTCACACTGCACCAAATACCTGGCCAGTGACAACTAAGGCAACACAAGCCTAGCAATGTTATCCAAATAGGTTTTGGTTACATATACAAAGTTGAGGGCTTCACCCTTACCCCAAATGCAAGATACTTTTCTATATAATTTTAGATCATTTCAAATGTGCAAGATGATAATAACTGGATTTGCTTAATTTTCAGATGACCAAGCGGACGATTGTTTCAGTTCCTATTATGATTTTTCTGGTTGGTTGATCTATTTAACTGTCTTTTGCTGCTGGGCTTAATTTGCTTAAAACATCATCATCTCAAAATGCCTAATTATCCCTAAACTTAAAGAATTCACAAAATATTTTATTTGTGTTACAGTAGTATCTAAACACTCCAAATGAAATCAGGGCCCCATTTTAGTCCTTGTGTATACAAACATGAGACGATCACTGCCCCGAAAACATAACCAGCTCAAGTATTGTTATCCTCATGGGGACTGAGGCACTGAGATATTAAATGACTCGACTAAGGTCACAGAGGAAGTCTCTGGCAGAGCCTAGAAATAAATCCACATCTCCCGATTCCTAGTCCAGTGCAATTAACACAAGAGCATCTCCCTTGAAAATCTGAATAATAGAATCATAAAATTGTAGGACTGGAAGGGACCTCAAGAGGTCATTTAGTCCAGTCACCTGTACTCATGGCAGGAAAGAAAGGATCTGAGCTATAATAGATGGCCAGATCTTGTGTGACATTCTGATGGATTTCAGAAAGGGGGCAGGGAGTTGGGGTAGGAAAGAGGTGTGTCTTTATTTGTTTAAAAAATGAACTTTTTCTAACTTGAGAGGTTGGGACTGAAGTTCAGAACAATTCCACCCTCCCCCCACCAAGAAGATGTATCTCATATACAGAAATATTTTTTATTATATTTTTGCCATGGCAAATTCAGCATTAAATATATAGCTATTAGACTATGAAAGAAGTTAGCTGGAAGGAAGAAGTTTATTAGAAAGAGAATTGTACAGAAGTACATCATATTGCAGAGAAAGAGAAGTCAAACAGGAAGAAAAATGGAAGCACTATTTTTTTAATCTTAGGCATACAACCTTTTTTGTGTTGACCTCTTTTATCATATTTCCCAAGTGCAGTTGATAAAGCATTTCCTGTAGCCAGTGAGGAAAATTTTACTGAAGTAGAGTTGAACACTGCAGGCATCTTTGTATAAACAATGAATGCTGTATTTTTTGTGATAGCAAGAGATTCAAAGGATGGCTTCTTTTCTTTTCCAGAAGGCAAACATTATACAGTTGGTTGCCTGGGAGATTGGTTTAGCCTTTAATTCAAATTTAAAACACAGATTGATCTCCAACGGTGGTAAAGGCTGAAATTAAAAAAAGCTATGCAAGCACCGTGCAATAAAAATAGTTAGAGACATTTCACCTCTTGCTTTAAGCTGAGCAGGGAATTTTCAGGGGAAAGGAATGCAGGAGCTTATAGACACTTACAGCTTCAGTCAGAAACACTAAATAGGTACCTTTTGCAGAAATGAATACATTGTCAATCCTATTAAAGTGTAAGAGCTATGTGTGTCATTCATACCACTTTGAATGTATGGTTTTATCAGGTTTATTTTTAATTGAAGTTAGTACTTGGGGGGCTGGGGAAGGGCAAGATTGATGGCAGCAGGAACAGGCACAGAAACTCACAATGTAGGTTTCCACAAACATGGAGAGTCATGGGTAGGAAAAGTCATAAAGTGGGCTCTTCCACTCTCCTCTCAGGAACAAGTAGTCTCCAAATAAAGTTCTTCCCTTCTGGCAAGACTACAAATACAGCTCTAAAATAAACACATTGTCTCACACTGACCTTATGATCAGCAGACTGCTTAGCCTTTCTGCTTTATATACCAAGCAGTTGAGACTGGTTGCCTGAAAAACTCCAGCTCCTGCACCTCCCACACTTATAACCCTTTCCTGCCTAAAAATACAACAGAGGGAATAGTTTTTTGTCTCACTCTTCTTGAGTAGCTTCCGTGTCTTGAGACCTCTGAATACAGTATGCCTTATCAGAGCTGAGAGCATCCATAATAAGGCAAACACTTATACATACGTTAGGTATAAGCAAAAAGCTGTACTTTAGTAGCAACAAAATCATTACTATAGTTTTAGAATACCTCGCAGTAAGTTTAAAGCAACCAAATGAAAAATATCATGATGCTCATGCAACTGACTTCATTAAAATACTACCCCATTAACACAATCTTCAAAGGATGCCCAGAAAATTCAAATATGTTTAAATTATGGTTATGTGGGACAAACATACACCATGCAGTGAAACTTGCCAGATTCAGGCTTTGATGAATTGCTGAGGGAAAAGTTGATTACATTGGCTCGTGTGCTTAGCTGTTAACCTGTTTCTAGTCTTTTGGAGTTAGAATTTCAGAAGTGCTCATTGTTGACCTCATTCTCATTCTTAATGATCCAACTCCATTGAATTAACGGGAGCAGAGTTAGGCCAAATACAAAGTGCATTTCAAAATCTCTTCTGTCATAGGCATTGCAGCCCCATAGTGCCCCTTCCTGGCTGAGCATGACACTCTGGGTGAAATCCAGAAAGGTAGTTAGATGTCTAAGTCCCAGTTTTGACTCTACTGTGAGCCACAAAATTCCTGCTGAACCCTGTAGGCACCATCCTAAGCTCATTCATCACCTAAGTTTTCAGGGTAAATGTTCCCTAGATACCTATGTTTCAGCCCTAGCCTCCCTGTAGGCATCTGGATGCCCATCTCCGACCCAAGCCCTAGAATGATTCACAAACTGGGGAACACAGGCAGCCGAAAACTTAAGTCATGTGCAGGGCCCAAGTCAGTAGATGTGCTCATAGGATACCACAATGGGCTCCAGCCAAACTAGAGGGAGGAGTTGGTGCTACCCACCTTATATCTTTTAACCCAGTGGTTACAGCAAACATCTGGGATATGAAGTTCAATTTCTTCCCAGGGGAAGAACAATTTGAATAAGGGTCTCCCACCTCACTAGAGAGTGCTCTAATCACTGAGCTATAGGATATTCTGATGTGGGGGCTCCCTCAAACTCTCCTGCTGAAGCTGTTCAACTGTGGATAAGTAATTAAAGTGATTGTAAAAGGAGGCCAGAGCCAGGGTTCCCCTCCTCCCAGGTGGGTGCCTCAACCACTAAACAACAGTCATTCTGTCTCTCTCTGGCACAATGATTATTTAAATATTTACAGTAGAACACCATTGGGCCAAAGAGAAAGAAAACACGAACAACTCTCCCTGCCTCAGTTTTCCCTCACCAGGGTTTTCCATCTCTCTTGGCCCTTTGTCCGGGTCTCTCTGAGAGTTCAAACCCCTTCCAGAATAAGAGAAGTTCAAACAAACAAAAGGTTCTTCTACCCTGCTGGGGCTCCTCTTCAGTCCACCCTGTGGGCTCCCTTCCAGTCTCTCTGCATTGAGATAGAGCCCTGACTTCTAAGCTTCTTCCCAGGAGTCCCCCTGCATGTTCCAGGCTTGCCTTCTAGGCCTCAGAAGCCTAAATTGTTCCCTGTTGCTCCTCCTCTAACCTATGCTCTCTGCCTTTTTATGAGGCCCAGTTAGTCCTGCCCCTATAAGCTGAGAGACAGCTCATTATGGCACAGGCAGAGCTAATTGAACATGGATGGTTAGGTCCAGACATCCTGGCCTTTTTTAGGAGCAGGCCATCCTGTTCAACCATCCTTAAAGTTTTAGTCTGAGAATTGATAGTGCATATCTCCAATGCCATCTCCATGGGGAACAGAAGGCAAAATGATCCCTTGGATATCTGTATCCCAGATCACCATGGTTTTTGCTTCCTTTTCTTTGAGCTGGGTAATAACACGAGAGGACTCCATGTTTCTAAAAACAGACTGGCTCTTAAGGAGAACTGTTTACAGATACACTGCAACTGCAGCTAGCATTCCAGCCCTGTGTGCAAAGACCAGTGTCCCGGTAACTCCTCCAAACTCTTCCCTCCAGATTGCATGCAGGTTGCTACAGCTTCAACTTCCCTAGCTATATCTTGTCTTCCGTTATCCCACTACTGTTGTTGGCCCTCATCAATCCACGAGTAGCTTCTCCTGGCCCAATTGTGCTGTTTGCAGCTGGCATTCTCCACAGTCTTCAGGAACTCATCAGTGCCATGGAGCCCATGCCAACACACCTTCCCAGTGAACATAAAGACACAGCTAAATATTATGCGACCTGAGCTTTTCATTTTGGTCTCTGTGACACTGGCAGACCAAGTGATAGCTCATGCCAAAGCTCCAGGTCAATTCACTTGTGTATTAGTATAGATCAAAGTAATAGTTAAATGTATAAGCATGTTTAAACTTTATGATGGGATGTTAAATGCATTGTTTTCACTTATCTATATCCTGTCATAATGTACTAGCAAACATTTACATTGTGTGTTCCCCTGTAACTAAATAACCCATCAAATGTGGAAGAAGCCTTGTGGAATGCAAATGAAGAACTTCAACAGAAAAGTGCTAATTTCAAAGGAAGTGGTCATTGTGTGTGATGATCGGAGGTCAAAGACTCTAAATGCATTCCTCGCTCTCTGTCATCAAAGGGAAAGCCCACGTGGGAAATGACCCTGTCAGCTTGTTTTCTGCAAGAAGAAGCTATACTTATGGATGCAAGGAAAGATCCTTCATCTCTGAACTGTTTGGACTCTTACAGGGAAGTGTACCAGATGCAAAGCGAAGATCTCCAAATGCAATCTGGGTACCCTAAAAAGACTTTTGAGAAACTGGCAGTTTATTACATCACGGCCACCATTTGGAATTACAAACTGTGAATCATCTGTACATATATTTTACCTGCTTTAACCATCAACAACTCTCATTTTCTTTTCTTAGCTAATAAATTTGTAATTAGTTTAGAATTGGCTGCCAGTGTTGTCTCTGATGTAAGATCAAGAGTACCAATTGATCTGGGATAAGTGACTGGTCTCTTGGGATTGGGAGCAACCTAAATGTGATGTGATCTTTGGTGTAAATAGCTATTTATAACCAAGTCCAGTTTGTCTGGGTGCCAAGATAGACTAGAGCACCCTAGCGGGCCGGGCCAGTTTACTTACCTGCTGACGAGGAAGGTTCGGCCGATCGTGGCCCCCACTTGCCGCGGTTTGCCGTCCCGGTCCAATGGGGACGGCGGGAAGCCGCGGCGAGCACATCCCTCGGCCCGCACCGGTTCCCAGCGCCCCCATTGGACCGGGACGGCAAACCGCGGCGAGTAAGGGCCGCAATCGGCTGAACCTGCCACGTCAGCAGGTAAATAAACTGGCCCGGCCCGCTAGGGTGCTTACCCTGACAAGCCGTGTGCCGAACGTTGCCGACCCCTGGACTAGAGTGTCTAAGGATCCCATGATAAGACTGTTATAGTGATCCAGGTGTTCACATCTGGTACTGGCTTGGTGAAATCTAATTATAGAACACAGCACCAGTTTGGGGTATCTGCCCTGAGGTAGGCACTCACAGTTGTAAGCCACTCCAGACTCTGACAGTCTCTCTTTCTCTCTCTCCTCAGAAGTGACCAAAGAGCCGTGGACCAAAAAATCTTTCCTGATAAAAATGATGTCAAAACAGATAAATCTCTGTGAAAGATTTTGGCTTTGACAAAATGTCACATTTTGATGAAATTTTATTTTATCGAAAATGTTCCAACTAGCTCTAGTTCTAATCAGTTGCTCTTCATCCAGGAGCTGATTTTGTCTTGATGTTGAGGCAGGTTGGAGATGGTGCTGTTTGTAGTTGATATAAAGGAAGGCATACCGCTGGCATTCTACTCGGGCTACCTCACATCTCCACAAGAACTTATGGGCCAGTTAACTGGTGCAGCTCCAATGAAGTCAATGAAGCTACACTGATTTACACAAGCTAAAGATCAAACCCCATATGAGGATGTTAAATAAGATGGGTGATAAGATTGAGCTTTGTGAGACTAAAGTATACCTCACTTGCACCAATAGGCAATAAACTTCCCACACCATTGCTTTAAAATGAATAAAAACTGTACACAAGAATAAAATAAACTATGGACAACCAAAAAACAAACACTTTCCAAAATGAAAACCTTGGATTGCTTTCCCCACATTGCTTCCCTAGTGAACTCATATCCCTCTCACTTGCACATCTGTTTTCTTTTAGATAAGAGATAAATTTGCACGGCATCATAGAAAAATCTTCAGTTTTATCATTAATCTTATAAATAAGATGTTAGTATGAAGCAATTTCTGCCACATCAACCCACCGATCTTTTCAAAGTAGTTCACAGAAATTTTTCCACTTTCTAAGGGTACGTCTTCACTTACCGGAGGGTCCGGCGGCAGGCAATCGATGTTCTGGGATCGATTCCGGAAGTGCTCGCCGTCGACGCCGGTACTCCAGCTCGCCGAGAGGAGTACGCGGCATCGACGGGGGAGCCTTCCTGCCGCGTCTGGACCCGCAGTAAGTTCGGACTAAGGTACTTCGAATAATAACGTAGCTGAATTTGCGTACCTTAGTCCGAAGTGGGGGCTTAGTGGGGACCAGGCCTCAGGATCACTCTCCTGGCACAAACAAAGGTGACTGCAGTCCATTCCTTAAGAGACATTTTAATGCTATCTACTGATGAAAAATCATGTTGCAAATATAGTCCTGGCTGAGATTCTACAATGCTTGCAGCATTTGAACACAAATTTCCAATATTAGGGTGTTGCCATATAATGAATGTCAAATTACCATCATACTTCTTATGCAGCCAGCGCATACCATTGTCTAGTACAGTGGTTCTCAAAGTGTGGGAGGCACAGGGGGGCACGTGGTGGGGCCAGGGCCAGCCCCGATGTGGGGGGGAGGGAGCACCACTCTTCGAGCACCACTCCACCCCCCAAAACCAGCTCCACCTCCAACCCTGTTCAGTCCCCAGTCCTGCTCTGCCTCCAGGTCCAGCTCCACCCCCACTCCCTCTCTGCCCCCAGCCCAGCTCTGGCCCCAGCCACAGCTTCACTCCAGCTCCAGCCCAACTCTGCCCTAATTCCCTCCATCCCCAGACCAGCTCTTCCTCTAGCCCTAGCTCCTCCCACTCCATCCCCAGTACCACTCCCAGCTCTGCCTTCAGCCCAAGCTCTACTACTGTGCAGTAATGGGCGGGGGCACACAAACAGATTCCATAACTGCTAAGTGAGGGGCTTGACTGGAAAAGTGTGAGCACCACTGGTCTAGTAAGCTGCATTTGAACAAGGGTCCATGAGCCCAATATGGACTTCAAATGATTGTGACTTAATTTTACACTCCCGTACAGCTCTGGTAGTGTAGTTCAATGTATACAAAACTATTACCTCTCATAAAAGCATTTCTGGCTGACATATTGATGTGCTCGTGTAAGGTAAGATGATCCTAGTAAATGAAGAATGCAAATTTTAATACTGAAAAAGCCACCAAAGATGTTTCAAGTGTTCTAAACAAAACAAAATCTTGAAATTACATTGCAGTTCAATTGTTGACTACTTCCAAATTGAAACTGTCTTCTAGGTTGCAAAGGCAGCTTGTTAACCCATCCTGACATAAATGACTATGAGAAATAGACCCTGTCAATTTCCATTCATCCCAGTAAAGAATATTTTAGCTTTATTCCAGATTATAAAATGTTAAATCAGGTCAATGTGCTCACATGCAGACATGTTTACTCTACTTTCATAATAATTTAGCTGTACGGACCATTGTTCATGGACAGGACATGGCCTGCATTAATTAATTCACTATGTGAAAGTATTCACTGAATAGTTTATGTAAAAGAATTTCAGCCAATGAATTGTTTGCATGTTGTGCTTGTAGTATGTGTTTGCTACTCATATCTGTGGTCACTGCCATGAAATCAGTGTTCACCTTAGTTGCGTGGCATTGTTTTTGCTCTCTGGCTGGATGAATGTAACAATAAGGCAGAAGGAAAGGGTGTTGTAATTCCATTGCATCATTGATCTTTTCAGGGAGAGGATGGTAGGAGCTTTCAGAGTTAGGAGGAGCTAGGATGACTGGATTACAATGTTTGTAGGACATTTTAAGCCTTTTTATTTCTGGCACTTGAATCAGACCTTTCCTGAGACATCACTGCTAGAAAAAATAAATTATTTTGTCAGATTTAAAATACATTCTCTCATCGCATTCACACAAAGTAAATGCACGTGAAGCATGTGTATGTAATGTATGTAGTTCCCACCACAAAGGGTGCATCCAGAGCCTTTTCTCTTTTATTTCATTGCCTTTCTTCGGTTCTCTAGCCAAGGGTAAGACACAGTCCCATTGGGGCTATTCAACAGCACCCCTAAAAATCAGGCCACTTATTCACAAAATCATCTGGAGCTACTTGAGCAGTCAGATAGTACTCTCAATGGACCAGACTCAGCTGGGGTACTGAGCACTGGAGTTAATGCCTATTTATTTTACACACATTCAGGATCTGGGCCAATATGTGTTAGGGTGGCAACTCTGGCTGAAGTATTATTACAGGTAGATTAAGCCAAACGTTAGGCTATTTCTTCTCTTCTGCCTCTTTTATTAAACAGTTAACTTTATGTATGCAGTGTTGTTGTAGCCATGTTGGTTCCAGGATATTAGAGACACAAGGTGGGTAATTAAGTATCTTTTACAGGACCGACTTCTGTTAGTGAGAGGAATAATTTTGAGTTTACACAGAGCTCTTCTCCATGTCTAGGAAACATACTCAAAATGTCACAGCTAAATACAAGGCAGAACAGATTGTTTAGCATAAGTAGTTAACACATTTCAAGGGACCATTCAAGGTGAAGTGGCCAATTAACACGGGTCCAGTTAAAGAGAGAAAAGTAAGGGGAACAAGAAGGGGGCAGGGGAGCCAACAGAGGGGTTGTTAGTGTTACAATAAGTCATAAAGCCAGTGTCTCTATTCAGACCACAATTTTTAGTGTCTATAAAAATAATGAATTTATGCTCCCAGGCTCATCTTTTGAAGGTGTTGTGAAGATTTCCTTTGAGAATGAGGACTGAGATCAGATATACAGTTATCATTTTGTGAAAAGTGCTCACCCACAGGTGATATGGTGTTGTTGTCTTTTCTCATTTTCATGTGTGAGTTCATTCAAGAACGTAGTTTCACCCACACCGTTATTGCTGGAACATTTAGTGATGAGGTACTACATATGTTGGAATAGGCATGTGTAGGACCCATGGATCTTTAAAGGTGTGTTGTGGTGATCCTCATCATAGCAGAGGAGATATGCCTACAGATTTTGCATCTGTTGTTCTGGCAGGGTCTGGTGCCGCTTTGAGTTGGTGTGGCTTGGTCTGTGGGGAGCCTGCTCCCAATGATGAGGTTGGAGAGGCTGAGAGATTGTTTGATGGTCAGAAGTGGAGGTTCAGGAATGATTTGTTTCAGGATGTGGTCCCCATTAACTATGGTTTGTAATTGTTTAATGATACCCCATATGGGCTCCAGTGTGGTGAGGTGGGTGACAAATAAGAGTGTGCAGTTGGTGGTGGTTTAGTTCCATATTGAAGCATTTTCTCTTGGGATATTTGGGTGGCACATTCCATGACATGAACTACATCTCTGGTGGAGTGTCCTTGTTTTGTGAAGGCCATTTTAAGTTTGCTAAAGGTCCATACCCCAGACTCTCTCCTCGAAGCATATTCTGTGGCATCTGAGTGCCAGGCTGTACATAAGAGATGTTTTGGTGTATTTGGGGTGGTGACTGAATCTGTGAAGGTAGATGTGGTGATCTGTGGGTTTCTTGAATATAGTTGTTTGTCGGGTTCCATTGTTGAAGGTGATCATGGTATCCACAAAAAGAACAGGAGTACTTGTGGCACCTTAGAGACTAACAAATTTATTAGAGCATAAGCTTTCGTGGACTAAAGCCCACTTCTTCGGATGCATATAGAGTGGAATATATATTGAGGAGATATATATACACACATACAGAGAGCATGAACAGGTGGGAGTTGTCTTACCAACTCTGAGAGGCCAATTAAGTAAGAGAAAAAAACTTTTGAAGTGATAATCAAGATAGCCCAGTACAGACAGTTTGATAAGAAGTGTGAGAATACTTACAAGGGGAGATAGATTCAATGTTTGTAATGGCTCAGCCATTCCCAGTCCTTATTCAATCCTGAGTTGATTGTATCTAGTTTGCATATCAATTCCAGCTCAGAAGTCTCTCGTTGGAGTCAGTTTTTGAAGTTTTTCTGTTGTAAGATAGCCACCCGCAGGTCTGTCATTGAATGGCCAGACAGGTTAAAGTGTTCTCCCACTGGTTTCTCTAAGGTGCCACAAGTACTCCTGTTCTTTTTGCGGATACAGACTAACACGGCTGCTACTCTGAAACCTGTCATGGTATCCAGGAAGCTGATTCTAGTGTGGGAGTGTTCTAGACACTTTTCGCAAAATGATCACTTTATATCTGACCTTTCAGTCCGCATTCTCAAAGGAAACCTGCACGTCATCTTTAAAAGATGAGCCTGGGAGCTTGAATTCATAACTTTGCTAGACACTAAAAATCATGGACTGAATAGAGACACAGGATTTATGGCTTATTACAACAATCTGTAACCCAGTAACCTCCCCTCCCCAGCTGCCTTTTCCCCCTCTGCTGCCTTCCTTCCCCTTCCATGACTGAAGGGGTATTAACTAGCCATTTCACCTTGAAATATTTGTTAACTACTTATAATAAAAAATTTGCTCCAGTCTGCATTTATTTGTGACAGGTCCATTTCCCAGACCTGAAGAAGAGCTCTGTGTAAGCTTGAAAGCTTGTCTTTCTCACCAATAAAAGTTGGTCCAATAAGAGATATCATCTCACTCATCTTGTCTCTCTAGTTAACTTTATGGTTTTTATATATCAAAATGTTCTAATTCTGGCAGCTCACAAAAAAAATGTGTGTAAACTGTAACAAAGATATCAGCAAGTCAGCAAAGATGTTAAACCAACAGAAATGGAGCCAAAAATCAATAAACCTCTTTGATAATAAGTAGCCAGTGGTCACAAAGGCCTGCTATTTCTTACTGTTAAGACCTGAGGCATTACATCAGTTCTCACTGCCTAGTAATATATTCATGGCAATTTCACAGGCTTACAGACTGACCTTTCTCTTCACCATAGCAAATGGAGATGAGCACTTGATATGAAATATGAAGCAGCTCTGCAAAGGACTCTGGCTAATTTATCTCTCCAGCATGCATTCTTTTGTCTGCTACAGTCAGACAATTTTTTTGTTCTTGCCAGCATAATTTTAGTTCTTTTTGTTGTGTGTTCTCTTTCACTTAGATTTACAATAACCAATCAGTATTCACTTGACATTACATTAAAATCCAAGCTTTAGCTTCAAGTTATAAACATAAGGGTCATAGTTTAATCATTATATAGAGTACAATTCAACCTCATTTGTCAGCAATTTCTTTTTTCAATTATACTCCCACATACAAATATTAATAAATTGGCAATGTAGAGAACCGCTGTCCTAATTTATCTCCTAGCTCTAAACATTGTAGATAATTGTACAATAGCACCAGGTTTCAAGAGACTCCACTGAACAATAGGATGTCTTCCAATTATGTGCCCTGTAATTTTCCTTTTCCAAGCTTGGTAATTTGGGTATTTGAGATTTTAATGACCATCATTTTAGGAAGTGCTGATTGCTTTATGAAGACAAGTGACTGAGTTGCAACAGAGAATTCTACTTTTGCCTATTTATAATGAAAGATCATTAAGGGAGCTATTAAATGCATCATAGCATCAGACTTGTTTTTCATGGCTTATGCAGTTTTTTGGGGGGCTCTTGCCCTGTTTTTATAATATACTGTTTTTTGTTAAGTTACACAGTGGATTTTTTTATTTTTTGTAGGACAGAAGCGGTGAGAACCCCTATCTAGGATCAGTATCCCACTGAGTAGGTGTTGTACAGACCCATGGTAGAGACAGTCCTTTCCCAAAGAATTTATACTCTATATGGCAAGACAGAAAAAGGGTGTGAGAAGGGAAGTATTATTCCCATTTTGATGATGGGAAACAGCTTATTTTAAAATTTTACTGTCTGTGCCTCAAAGTCCCATTTTCAAAAATGACTTATTAAACTAAGTCTCACTGGAAATCAATGATAATTTGGCTCCTAAGTGCCCAAGTCACATTCAAAAATGGGACTTGGGATCCTAAGTAAAGTTGGTTGAAAAATTGGGTGGGGGAGGGGTCTGCAGAAAATTTTGCTTTTTGAACAGAAATTCAAATACTGAAATATTTTCATTTGGAAATTCTGCTGCAGTGCCTCAGGAGTTGTAGTTTGAATACCTTATGCTCCCATTCTCATCTGTAAGCTATGGTCCCTGCTTAGACTACATCTCCCATGATGCACCATGGTCTTCCCTCTTGACAAAAGGGAAGCAGTACATCACGGGAGATGAAGTCTGGGTGGGAAGCCTGGCCCACAGAGGAGACTGGGAAGGTGAAGCAACTGAACCACCATTCCCATGAGGCAAACAAAACAATAGATTTGTGTTTTGGCCAAAGTATTTCCATTTTTTATAAAAAAGATCAATATTTTCTGAGGAAATAAATAAGATTTTTGGTGAAAAAATCCATTTACTTGAAAACCCAATTTTCCATCACAGTTTCCATAGGAATTTTTCACTGCCCCTGAATCACTTGGATGCTTTAGAAGATGTTATCCTCAGAGTTTAAGTCTGAGGCCTGATCTACACCTAAAACATAGGTTCACCTAGCAAAATTGCTCAGGGGAAAAATTCACACCACTAAGAGATGTAGTTAAGTTGACTTAAGCCCCAGTGTAGACACTGCAAGGTTGATGGAAGAAGCCTTCTGTCAACCTGCTTACCACCTCTTGAGGAGGTGGCTATGCTACAGCAGTGTAGTTGCAGTTGTGCTGCTGTAGTGCTTTTAGTGTAGACAAAGCCTGTGGCAGAGGTGAAAACCGAGTGTATAGTCAAAAGTCCCAGTGATGTGCTGTGACCGCAAAACCATTCTTCCTCACTGCTAATAAATTGACATTTATATAGTGATATGTGTTTTTAAGGGCAAATTCCACTACCTACCTCAGCTGCTGGGCCCTGGCTGTGTACGAATATGATTCTGCTGAGCAAAGGGAGGGGGCACATTTATCTTGGGCGGGTGGTGGTGGGGGCTATGCCTGGAGCATGAGACTCAGTCTGCTGCTTGGGGAGCAGACTCTTTTTGCCTAAATATTTGTCCCCATCCCTGGGAGTGCAGAGCAGGGCACAGCCAAATTTTTAATAGGCCATTATGCTGCTGCTCATTATTCATAGATGACCAGGCCCCTGTGAACATCAAGTGTCTCCTGCTGTATAACACAGGCCAAAGAACTTCCCCCAGAATAATTCCTAGAAAAACATCCAATCTTGATTTAAAAATTGTTAGTCAAGGAGAATCTCCCATTACCTTGGTAAGTTATTTGAATATTGATTACTCTCACTGTTAGAAAATATATTCCTTATCCAGTCTAGCTTTAACTTCCAGCTAATAGACCATGTCATACCTTTTCCTGCTAGACTAAAGAGTCCATTATTAAATATTTGTTCCCCAGGTAGATACTTATAGACTGTGTTCATCTCATACTATAACCTCTTTGTTAAGCTATGTAGATTGAACTCCTTGAGTCTGTCACCATAAAGCTTGTATTCTGATCCTTTAATCATTCTCATGGCTCTTCTCTGAACCCTCTCCAATTTATCAACATCCTTCTCGAATTGTGGATGCCAGAATTAGACACAGTATTCTAGCAATGGACACACCAGTGCTAAATACCGAGGTAAAATAACCTCTCTGTTCCTACTTGAGAGTCCCCCGTTTGTGCATCCAAGGATTGCCTTTGCCCTTTTGGCTACAGTGTCACAATAAGAACTCACATTCAGCTGATGATCTATAAGTATCCCCAAATCTTTTAAAGAGTGACTGCTTCACAGGATAGAGTCCCCAGTCATGTAAATATGGTCTGGGTTCTTTGTTCCTAAATATATACCTTTTTCCAAATGCATATTGTTTGCTTGAGCCTAGTTTACCACGCTGTCCAGATCACTCTGAATAGGTGGCATGCCCCTGTCATTATTTACCACTCCCCTCATTTTTCAGTCATCTGCAAACTTCATCAGGATGATTTTGTGTTTTCTTCCTAAAACAACAAGGAGTCTGGTGGCACCTTAAAGACTAACAGATTTATTTGGGCATAAGCTTTCGTGAGTTAAAACCTCACTTCTTCGGATGCATCCGAAGAAGTGAGGTTTTAACTCACGAAAGCTTATGCCCAAATAAATCTGTTAGTCTTTAAGGTGCCACCAGACTCCTTGTTGTTTTTGTAGATACAGACTAACACGGCTACCCCCTGATACTTGTTTTCTTCCTAGTTATTAATAAAAACGTTCAACAGTGTGGGGCCAAGAATTGACTCCTGCAAGACCCTACTAGAAACACACCTGCTCAGTGATGATTCCCTATTTACAATTACATTTTGAGACCTATCAGTTAGCCGGTATTTAGTCCATTTAAAGTATGCCATGTTAATTGTATATCTTTTTCATTTTTTAATCAAAATATTATTCAGCATCAATTCAAATGCCGTACGGATGTCTCAGCATATTACATCAATACTGTGACCTTTATCAACCAAACTTATAATCTCATCAAAGAAAAATATCAATTTAGTCTGACAGGATCTATTTTCCATAAACTCATCCTGATTGGCATTAATTATATTAACCTCCTTTAATTCTTTATTAATCAAGTCCCATAGGAACTATTCCATTTTCTTTCCTGGGATCAATGTCAGACTGACAGACCTATGATTACCCTGGTCATCTCGTTTACCTTTTTTTAAAATGTTGAGGCCTTATAGGATGAAATGCCTTTCCTTTGATATCAAAGTACTGTACTAAGTATCATCACAGTACACCTGTGGAATAAATATTATTATAACCTCATCTTATCAGGAACAGAACAGTACTCATTGGTACTTTCATGTTCTAACCACTAGACAACACTCTCTTGTTTATAAATAGAGAGAAACATAACCCAGGAAAATGTTTTTGTGTCTCCTTTCTATCTTCAGCTCCATCCTCCTCAGCAATAAAACTCAGTATATCACCCTGTCCACATAACAATTCTCACTGAAACTCCACAGCGCTAAGGGGTAATAGCCTATGGATGTTGCATGCTTTACTTAACTGCCGTATATACTTGTACATAAGCAAATTTTTTTAGTAAAAAAGGGAAGCATCAGAGACGGGGGTCGGCTTATGAACAGGTACAGAGAGGGAGAGGCGGGACACAGCCCCTTCCCCCAACAGAGGGGGCAAGGAGATGCAGCACAGCCAGCAGAGCCAGAAGGGAAGAGGCGGGGCCCACAGTCTCACCACTTCTGGCCATGCTGCTCTCCCCCAGCCTCCAAAGCAGCTGCAGCTCCGGGGCTGACAAGCTGCAGCCGTGCTGCTCGGTCCCACCCCCCAGAGCAGGCTGTGGCCACGCTGCTCGGCACCCCGGAGCATGCTGCAGCTGTGCCGCCCGGCCCAGCCCGCTGGAACATGTGGCCACGCTGCCCGATCTGGCCCACTGGAGCAGGCTGTGGCCATGCTGCCCAGCCTGTCAGAGCAGCTTCAGCCAGGTCAGAGACATCCTCCCCTGGCCCTCCCCAGATAAGGTGGGAAGGGATGGGATGGGGAGAGTGTGGGGGTCCCCGGCTAGGGTCATGTGGGGGGTGGTTACAGGGGTTACTCCCCTGACTCCCAGCTTCTCCCCCACCAAAATTTCCCCATTAATTGCTGTCCCAGCCCATCAGGGTAAGCAGCTGGAGCTCCGGAACACTTTGTTTACTTAGGTTTACCTCTGTGCCTGTGGACGCTCGAGGTAAACAAACCATCTCGGCCCCCAAGCAGCTTATCCTGATGGCCCGGGAGCCAAAGTTTGCTGACCCCTAAATTATAGGGTCGGCTTATGAACATGTTATAAAATTTTTCAATTTTTAGTTATCCAGCTTGGGGGGGGTCGGCTTATAAACGAACCAGCTTATGATCAACTATATACGGTAATTGGTTTTGTAGTTGGAAAGAAGCATTATAGAATCATAGAATTGTAGGACTGGAATGGAACTTGAGAGGTCATCTAGTCCAGTCCCCTGCACTCATGGCAGGACTAAGTAATACCTAGACCATCCCTGACAGGTGTTTGTCTAACCTGCTCTTAAAATGTTTTCATTGATGGAGATTCCACAACTGCCCTAAGCAATTCATTCCAGTGTTTAACTACCTTGACAGGAAGTTTTTCCTAATGTCCAACCTAAACCACCCTTGCTGCAATTTAAGCCTATTGCTTTCTGGCCTTTCATCAGATGTTAATGAGAACAATTTTTTCCCTCCTCCTTGTATCAAATTGTTATGTACTTGAAAACTTTCTGCATTACTACTTCATAGGCAGTCATTTTGTGTTTTGTATGTATGGACAGTGCAACTGATTGTTCCTTCCTAAGTGCAGTACTTTGTATTTGTCCTCATTGAATTTCATCCTATTAACTTCAGATCATTTCTCCAGTTTGTCCAGATCATTTTGAATTTTAATCCTAGCCTCCAAAGAACTTGCAACCCCTCCCAGCTGGGTATTGTCTGCAAACTTTTTAAGTGTACTCAGAAGAATACAAAATAATGTAACTGTAATGCTTTCCCCTGAATAGGCATTGGTTAATAAATCCCTATAGGCTCTGTTGCTAAATCAGAGGGGATAAAGCCCTTGGTATTTAATTGTTTTTTGACCTTTTGGAAAAGATTTGTGTACTAGAGGGACTACAAACAAATTTCTACAAACAGCTGAATAAAATTGCAGTATCTTGCCCTTTATACAGCAGCTTTCATCCCAAAGGCTCTCAAAGTTTTTTACAGACTTTGTAAGGGAATCATTCTTCTAGCACTGTGGTGTAACATGCACAGCATTAATAATAGACAGGAAGTTATAACTTGTCCTTGTCTGCAACATCAGATATAATTACTATTTTAGTAGGTTGTACCTCTCTAGCACCCACCTGAGGAGAGAGTAGGCATTTTTCTTGTCTCAGAGTCCAAGGCACAGCCCTCCGTCTGTGCTGTACAGGGTATCGACCTATTGCAAAGAAGGATAGGGGGAGTTAAAGTCATCCAAGCAAAAAGTGGGTGTGCTTCCGCACCTGAAACAAGAGTCCTAGGCCTTCAGAAAACCAAAGGGGGCGGGGGGAGGAGTACCAGCCCTCCTCCTATTTGAGAAGGCACAGGCAGCCAAGGCTCTCACGTCATTATCCTAGTCAGCAATCCCTGCTTCCAGGGGCTGGAAAGCTCTGAGCTGCAGTCCTACTCCTTCCAAATCGGCACCCAGAAATGAGCAGGGAATGTCCCTTTTAAGGACCTGCCCATGTTCAGGGTAGCTAAGCCTCACATGTGTGCTGGGTTGAAGCTGATTTTGCCTAGAAGAACTCTTTTATCCTTTCTTGACTGAGGTGAGTATCTGCTCCACTACACTACATACGGGCACAGAAACCAGGAGCTGGGATAGAATCCTGGTACTGTGGTTCCCAAATCTCAGGCATCTACAATTGCAGCTAAATATTACAAATCATACTTTATCAAACACAAACGTTATGTAGGCAGAATGATGGTAATACCTTTGACCCAGATTGTAATTAACATCTCTCTTCTTGCAAAAATAATAATGAGATTGTTAGTAGTCAGGGTCTCAGTTTCATATATATCCTAAAAGACAAGCACCTCCAATACCACAGTGTCCACTAATATCATACTAGGGCATTGATTCAGTATTAAACCAGAGGAAACAGTATTATTGGCTTCTTCTGTGACTTTGCGCAAATTGCTTAATCTCTCTGTGTCTCAGTTCCCCACAGACTCATAGACTTTAAGGCCAGAAGGGACCATCATTATTATCTAATCTGACCTCCTGCATATTCAGGCTACAGAACCTTGCCCACCCACTCCTGCAATAGATACATAACCATATTGAGAATCCACCATTTACACTAGTTTAAAGCTGCAAGTGACCAGTGTCCCATGCTGCAAAGGAAGGTGAAAAACCCTCATGGTATCTGCCAATCTGACCCAGGGACTAATTCCTTGTGTAACGGGGCAAGGCCAGATGGCTATAGTAAAGTAGTGGGAGACAGATATATTAGCCACAGGCTAAACAAATCCCTGTTAGCAGGATAAGCAAATGGCAGCTGCTTCAGATCAATTAAGACACTTGGGGCCAACTAAGATCTTTCCAGAAGGCAGGGAGGACAGCTAGGTTAATTGGGACTCCTGAAGCCAATCAGGGGCTGGTTGAAACTAGTTATAAACCTCCCAGTTAGTCAGGTGGGGGTATGTGCCAGGAGTTGTAAGAGAAAGCCATGCTGTTGGAGAGACTGAACGGTATAAGCCATATCAGGCACAAGGAAGGCGGCCCTGAGGTAAGGGTGAAGTGGATATTGAGGAAGTGGGGGCTGCCGGAGAAGTGTGGAGAAGTGGCCCAGGGAATTGTATGTATCCTGTTTCTAAAAAGTCAGCTATCCTAGCTGATACTATAAGGGTCCCTGGGCTGGAGCCTGGAGTAGAGGGTGGGCCCGGGCTCCCCCCCTTTGCCTCCCCGCCCCCCAATTAATCACTGAGACTGGGAGACAACAGAGAGTGCGCAAGGGAGGGTAGCTTCTCCTCTCCTCCCTTGCTGGCTTATAATGAAAATGGCTCAGTAGGCTGTGACCTTTGCCTTTAGAAAGACAAGGGCTATGTGGAGGGTCACAGTGAGCCTCTGAGGCTAGTGAAATCCTCCAGGAAATGCAGGACCCATGGAGAAAAGGACAGAGCTTTGTCACACTTGCCAACCCCAAATATGGCAGTCAGATAGACACTGAGCATGTGGGCAAGACCCAACATCAAGACCTGGGAAAGAATTGTCTGTAATAACTCAGAGCCCTTCCATCTAGTGTCCCGTCACCAGTTGTTGGAGATATTTGCTGCCCTCAGTCACCAATCAGCTACATGCCATTGTAGACAGTCTCATCTTATCATCCCCTCCATAAATTTATCAAGCTCAGTCTTGAAGCCAGCTAGGTATTTTGCCCCCACTGCTCCCCTTGGAAAGCTGTTCTAGAACTTCACTTCTCTGATGGTTAGAAACCTTCATCTAATTTCAAGCCTAAACTTTTTGATGGACAGTTTATAGCCATTTGTTCTTGTGTCCACATTTGTGCTTAAGTTAAATAATGTCTCTTCCTTCCTTGTATTTATCCCTCTGATGTGTTTATAGAGAGGAATAAAATATTCCCCTCAGCCTTCTTCGGTTAGGCTTCTTGAGTCTCCTCTCATGAGGTAGGTTTTCAATTCCTCAGATCATCCTAGTAGCCCTTCTCTGCACCTGTTCCAGTTTGAATTAATCTTAAACTTTGGAGACCAGAACTGCACAAGATATTCCAGATGAGGTCTCACCAATGCCTCGTATAATGGTACTAACACTTCCCTATCTCTTGTGGAAACACCTCGACTGAAACATCAGCCTTTTTCACAGCCATATCACATTGACGGTTCATAGTCCTCCTGTGATCAACCAATACATCCATGATTTTCTCCTCCTCTGTCTCTTCCAACTGATACACCCCCAGATTAGCAAAAATTCTTGTTGTTAGCCCCTAGGTGCATGACCTTGCACTCTGTGCTATAAAATTTAATCCCATTATTTTTACTCCAGTTTTTTCAAGGTTGTCCAGATCTTCTTGTATGATATTCTGATCCTCCTCTGTATTGGTAATACCTCCCAACTTTTTATTATCTGAAAATTTTATTGGCACTCCCCCTTTTTGGAATTACCTCCCAAGGTAATTAATTAAAATGTTAAATAAGATTGGTCCCAAAACCGATCCCTGAGGACTTCCACTAGTAACCTCCCTCCAGCCTGACAGTTCACCTTTCAGTATGACCCATTGTAGTCTCCCCTTTAACCAGTTTCTTATCCACCTTTCAATTCTCATATTAATTCCCATTTTCTCCAATTTAACTAATAATTTCTCACATGGAACTGTATCAGAGGCCTTACTGAAATCCAGGTAGATTACTGCATTTTCTGTGTCTAAAAAATCAGTTATCTTCTCAAAGGAGATCAGGTTGATCTGGCACAAACTACCTTTTCTAGAACCATGTTTTATTTTATCCCAATTACCGTTTTTCTCTCTGTCTTTAACTGCTTTCTCTTTCAATTTTTTTTCCAAGACCTTGTATACAATTGAGGTTAAACTTACAGGCCTATAGTTTCCTGGATCATTTTTTTTTCTATTCTTAAAAGTAGGAACTAAATTAGCAATTCTCCAGTCATAGGGAACAATCCCCAGATTTACAGAATCATTAAAAATCCTTGCTCTGGGGCTTGAAATTTCATTGCCAGGGGATTGATAATACTTCCCTTCTCCCACCCGTTGACTGTCTTGTCTAATAGTTGATAATTTCTTCAGGGGCTGTTTCTTACAATGTATATGTACAGTACTCTGTGTTTGGTTGGGTGTATCAAGGCATTACCATAATACAAACAAAATAATAATACGTTTAGAACCTAAGACCTCTTAGGAGGGGTTTCCTGTCTTACTACTGGAACCAACACTACTTTGTTAGTATTTCTTGCACTATCAAATCACTATTGATTATTGTTACCATTATATTGTCCAAAAAGTGTGCTGGGGCATTACAAGACAAGTAAGGAGACAAGATTCCTGCCCCAAAGTACTTACAATCCAATCTGAGAATGAGGTTAACATACAGTATGGCATAAAGGAAATAAGGAAGGAGGACGATAACAATAGTAAGATTATGTGGTTGCCCACTTTAGGCTGTGAACACTGAAATAGTTCAGTTGAAAGCATTTTATTTATATTTGAGGGAAACAAGGCTATCTGAATGTTATTCATGCTTTTTCTCCCGCACCAACAAAAGAAAGACCGGAAGAATGATCAGGAGTAGTGATTGTTCTGTTTGGCGGGGCAGATATTTTAAATTTTCCCATGCTTGAATATTATGTTTTATAAATAATTCTTTATTAAAAACTTCTTTAGCAGAACCTTAAATATTATTTGCTTTAGCCTCTGTTGTTTTAATTTTTCTTTTATATGTCATGGTCCACCCTATAAGAAAAAAACATCCCTTTAATAAATAAGTAGCTGGCAAAATAAAGGATTAATATCTGTTCAGAAATTGTCTCTCCTGGGTTTAATGTTACTGCTCATTTTCACTGTAGACACCTTCATTCTTTTGGGTAGGTGATTGGTTTAAAAGATAGTGGCTGAAAGCAGTAGTTTTCTGTAACATATTAATTTGATTCCAATTTTATAACATTATTTTAACTCCTAGAAAAATATATACTTCCTCTCTTATTTTTGTTGTGTGATTGTGTTAAAACTTCTTTATAGAAATTTTTAAAGTAAACCAGACAAAGAAATAAACAATTACTATAGTGACAGAACAAATATAACAGCTGAAATATTAGCAGTAAAAAGCAATTTAAGTACACTGAGGAACAATAAACATAGTGTGAATGGAAACAATATAAGGGACATATACGATATAGAGTACTATTGTAGCAATACTAGGTGCTAGTAAACACATTAGGGTATTAATCAATAAGGATGGTAGTTCACAATTGGATTTGCCTCATGATATAATGAAAGACAAGCCCTCTTGTCAAATATATTTTTGTTTGTAATAACTTTATATAGCTGCTTTCTCAAAGTTATATATGGAGCTTACTAACCATTTCATTCCAGAGTAAGATATTTCTAAGAATCAGGGCACATAAAACCAGGAAAATGTCCACAGTCATTCTGTGATTGCAGAGGAGGTGAGAATCTCGTTTAACATATTCTGTGATTAGAGGAATGGGTCGGAGATTTTGGGCTGACCAGCAGGGGCTATTTCAATATGATAAAAGCTACCCTTCTGGGAAAACCATTAAAGGGAATGTTCCGTGAAGAAAGAAAGGCCCGTGATGATCCTCATCCATTAGCTTATTGTGCATTTTGTAGCGCAACTTTTAAAGGGGACAATGATTTGCATACTATGTTGGCTAATGCTTGACAACAGGATGGTCCACATCCTCAGTCCTATACCTCATGGTTATATGCCATTTACACCATGATGTATTAAAATCCAAATCAGAATGATATACCTTTTAAGGGACTGCTGTTACTTAATATGCCCCCCTCCCTTAAAAAGATCACGCAAGGGCTAGTAACAAAATGTTCACAATTTGATTAGATAATGGAAAAAATTGAGATATCATGGAATATGTGTGGCTATAAAAAGAAGCCCCTGAATGTGGCCACACAGAAATCTCAACCACCAAGTCCAGAAAAGTTCACTTTTAGAAATTAAATGGGGCCAAAGAGACAGAAGATCAGCATCTACCTTCTTCTAAGTTCCAAAACTGTGCATAGGGACCCATCAAGGAAAGAGTTCTGAGGCGTGGTGTATTATACCTCAAAGTAGCACCCTGTAACACCCATATTCATAATTGGCATTTTTGTGTAATATTTCATACAAAGCATGCCTTGCAAGGTATCCTATGAAAGGTCATGATCTGCTGAAACTCATTGTTCTGTCAAAATATGTGTATCACCATTGTATATGGAATTATGATATTCTGCTATATGGTTGTTGTTCTTATATGTTGCGTATCTGGGAGACACCCACAGCTAGCAACAAAGGAGGTGACCCACACCCAAACAGGTGTTAAGTGACCATCATAAGCCTTTGACCACCAGGAGAATTGTAAACAAGAGATTTACAATTCTGTAAGAGACAGTTGCGCAACACCACACAATGAAGATTGCTCAACTCTGTGACTCAGCAAGGCCCAGCAGTACATGCCTGGACCAGTATCTTTACTGGGACACGACTTCAGAGTACAAAATAACGGACTGTGGATTGTAAGACCACCTATCTCCTTCCACACCTGCACTGAATGCAACAAGAACATTGGAAAGACAAAGACTTTAACTGAGGAGACTTGTCCCAGGCTGAGAAGAAAATTCAGCCTGTGTATTAAGAACTGTAACCAGTCTGCAATATCCAGGAGGGTTAGAAAAGCTGTTTGATTCAAAGCTTGTTTAGTTTGAAAGCTTAGGATTTAGAATGTGTGTTTATATTTTATTTTCTTAGGTTACTATCGCTCACCTTTTTGCTCACCACTTATAATAACTTAAAATTGATCTTTTGGTAGTTAATACATTTATTTTAATGTTTTATCTTAACCAGTGAGTTTATCTGGGGAACCTGCTTAGATTACAAAAGCTGCTAAATGTTCACTATCCTTTGACAAAGTGGCAAACTAATTAATGAGCTTGCATTGTTCAAGACAAGGTCTTGAGCAGTGTAAGACCAAACATTTCTGGGGTGCAAGGCTAGAGGTTGGGGGGATTTCCTGGTGTCTCCCTCTGTATAATTTATGAGCGGCAACATAGCTAGGTGTGTCTCTGCATGCTGGTGGCTGAATGATAACAGTGCCTGGAGAGGTTCACTGCTTCTAACTAGCAAAGCACTGCTAGAGACAGCACAGGGTGAAGAGGCACGGTGGTGCCACAGTTCCAGGTTGTACCCTGGGGGTCACATCATACAGGGCCTCCTCCTACAAATAATTCCTAGGACAATTGGAAGAGGTTAGAGAAAAACTCAAAAGGATACAAGAAGCAGTCAGGCCCGGAATGGACAACTCCTGGTAAAAGCCAGCATGAGAGGTATTTGTTGTTTAGTATGAGTAGATACTGGGGTGTCTGATTCTATTTTTGACCAAAAAACAACAGCAGCATCACCCTGGAGAAGTAATGGTGCCATAGAATTGGAGGGGTTTAATGGAAAAACATGTAATGGAAGAACTATTCTTTCCAAGCTCTTCCTTACACAAATTAGAGAATGGGATGCTTTAAAATCTATTACCATTAGGTCCCTACCAAATCTACATGTAATAATTGGCTCTAATATTTTATGGGAAGAAGATATGTTAGTGTCCTTAGCAAATCAGTGTTTGTGGATTTTGGCCGTAGTGATATTCCAGTGACAGTCCCTGATGTGTGTTCTGTATGCACAGTGAAGGCAGAAGGCACTTTATATCACCTCCTGAGGCGATCTACAGAGGACTTCCAAGCACTGATAATTCAGCACAAGTACCTATTTGCTACACACCAAAATGATTGTGGGTGGATGGATGTGCTCGTTGTTATTGAACAGCCTGATCCTATTCCAAAGAGGAAATATAATTATCTGCATAAAGCTGTACAACCCATACAGAAAATGATTAAATCATTGTTAGAGCTGGAGATTTTTCAACCATGTACCTCTATTAATAACTCATCTATTTGGCTGGTTCAAAAACCAGATAGGTCCTGGCACTTTACTATCAAGTATTAAATTAGATAGCCCACCCAACTGCCTCAAGATTTGCATCACACCCTGAGGCAATAGAAGAGGTGTCTTATTTTACAGTCTTAGATATTTCAAATGGATTTTGATCCTTACTGTTGCACCCTGTTAGTCAATATAAAATTGTATTTACTTTTGAGGGTCAGAAATATAGTTGGATTTGTTTGCTTCAGGGATTCCATAATTCCATGGTGATCTTTGATCCGCACATGCAGTCCCTATTTTGGGACTATCCTGTTAGGGGTTATCTGCTGCAGTATGTGGCTGATCTCCTGTTATTCACTGAAACAACAGAATCTCATTTGGAGACATTAGCATATTTATTTGAAACCCCAGAAGGGGAGGAGTGAAGGTTAACCCTTGGAAAGCCTAGCTGTGCAAATATTCCCTTGGCTTTTTGTGTCTTGCACTCAGACAGGGAGAGAATTGCTTTAATACAGGCTCTGCCTCCCTCTACCACTAAAACTGCACTACACCCCTTTTTAGGTTTGAGAGGGTTCTGCCATGATTTTATATCCAATTATGCTTCATTCGCAGCACCCACCATCGCCTTTTAAATATGGGGATACTTGACAGTGGACCCTGGATCCTACTCAGGCCATAGAGACCTTGAAAGAAGACTTGGCAGCTGTCCCAGTACTGGCTCAGCAAAATTATTCCAGCCCCTTCAGTTTGGAAGCAGCAGCGATGGGCACTGCATTAGAAGCCTTTTTAACCAAGGGACAACAGTGCCCCACAGCGTATGGCTTACACCTACTTACCCTTGTGGAAAGAAAGTATGGCTCTTGTGAAGTCCACATGTGGACTATTTTCTGGGTACTCAAACATTTTGCATGTATAATTGGACTACATAAACTGGCTATTTATATACCACATACCCCACTACAGTATTTGTTCTCTGTTCACATTAAGGAAAGTAATATGCCCAGTTCCCAGTTGGCCCACTCGTGCCTTTTGTTGCAAGACCGTTTAGAGGTAAAACATGTCAAAAACTCGTCTACCCCAGCCTATCACCTTTTAGTTAAGGAAGTGTCCCACCACTGCCTTCTGCCAAAATCATATTTTGCAAGATCCCCATTTGTAGAGGGAATTGATATGGCATGAAAGCCCCATGATGGCACATTTTTGTTGATGGCTCCTTTTATTATGTTGAGGGGAAAACAGTGACAGGATTTGCCCAGTGGCTGTCCATGGAAATGTTTGCACATTAATATTCTTTCCTGTCACATTTGGCACAATTTGGAAAACTTTTAGCAACAGAAGTGGTGCTGGTATTATACCCAGATACACCACTTACCATTTATTCTGACGCTAAATGGGTATACAACTCCCTAATTAATTGTTATCATTATTAGGCCCAAATGGGTTTGTCTGGGCAGATGGAAAGCCCCTTGTCCATCTGGAGACTCTACAAAGTATTTGGGACCTAATATAAGGTAGAATTACTACCGTCTATAAAGGAAGGGCACATTCCAGAACCACTTGGGGTGCTCATGACCATGCTTATGTAGACCCCCTTGCTAAGGAAGCTGCACAGACTGCTCCTTTATGGCAGTCACCATGTAGCAGTGCACAGGTGTGTCCAGTTGCCACCTGTGCTTTAGCCAAAAATGCCATGTTAGATTTAGCTCCAAATCTTGAAAGCCTTCAAAAGGCAGATTCATTATTGCAACCCACATGGGATATAGGGGTGCAAGGCAAGGAGTGGAAGGGGGTACCCCTTTAAAAAAATTCTTTAAGTAACAAATATGTCCTTATGGTCCACCAAGCTGATCAATGGGTGATTGTTTTTCCAACAGAGATGGGATAAATTGGTGTATATTTGCCATGATGTCCCCATGGGAGGACATCAAAGTGCAGCTAAAACAAAGGCACAAATCTTGCCGACAGGATAGCTAGATCTGGATGAAGATTTAAAATAATATTGTGCAAACTGTCTGATGAATGCCCAGAACAATGCAGGTCAAATAGTTGGAAAGGCTAAATTTCCTCATCAACAAATTTTAGGGCCCATGGAAAAGGTAGCAAATTGATTTTTTAGGGTCATTTCCTAAAACCCCTAAAGAAAAAAATGTCCATTTGTTAGTGATTGTGGGCCTCTTTACAAAACAGATTGAAGTCATACTAGTGAAAAATAACTTATCCCTGGCTACAGCCAACGTGTTGGTGGAACATATTTTTAGTAGCTAGGGAATTCCATTATACGTAGATAGCTAGCTAGATAGACAGATATACACACACTTAGATCGAGGCTCCCACGCTAGACAAATAATGAAAAATATGCTGCATTGGATGGAATTGAGCAGAAGTTCCAGGTCCCTTATCACCCACAGACTTCTGGGCAACTAGAAAGGAGTAATCCAACAATAAAGCAAATGCTCAGAATATTGATGAAGAAGTTTGGGAAAGACTGGAAACAACTAATCCCTTTGATTCTGATGGCCATACAGGCTTCAGAAGCCACAGGCACTGGAGTATCACCTCTTGCAGCTATGACAGGAACAAAAATGAGAATGCCAGATAGTTTATTATATCCAGTGCCTCCTGAGCTAGTGCAGGAAATTACAATGGAAAAATGGATGCTAGATTTATGTGACAGGGTAACCCAAAGTGAATTAAGTAATAGCAGCAAACTTGCTCAATGTTAGAGAGCAGACGAGTAGGTATTTTAACAAAAAAAACGAGTGAACAAGAATGGTAAGGAGATAGTGATAGTCAAGTGATTAGGAAGTAAGACCCAATTGCTGTGATCAATTGAATGAGGCCTTAATACATTGAAGATAAAACCAGTCCTCGTGTATAGCTAGTCCAAATTGACAAGGAAAAGAAATAGATTCAAAATGGTATCATATAAACCAAATGAAATTATATAAAGGCAACTAATTACATGTTTGTGAGATCTGCTTTATTTATGCAGGTCCTCCAAGGTGATACATCACCCGAATTCTTTGAAGTAGGTAACAAATGACTGTATGGCTGGGATGGATTCTGTTTATAGGACTATGGGTTTGGATTGCACAGATGGTACCAATTAAAAGCTATGATCTGTGACAAATCTGTGATTTGTTCCTACACAAAACTCTGTAGGATCATCATTGGACAGGACTATGATTAGGCAGTCAGATAACACCAAGACACAGCAGAGTTCCAGTGTTTGCATCACTGGAATTGGGTGACTGGAGACTGGAGGTGGACAATGGTCTGTATGAAGTTAATTCACCACAATTACGAGAATGACACTGGAAAACTGGAACTGAGAATATCATGATCCCAATGGTGATGATGGTGTAAGAGACTTTTTCATTATAGGGTTGTAGTAGGGGTATTTATTCCGGAGTGCTGTAGGAGTAGGACCACTAACCATGACCTGCTATGCTGCTATGGGCACAGACCATGGGAAGCCCCACTCAAATAGGGGGAGCAGGCAGCAACCTCATGGCTCCTGATTGGCTTCCCATCTTATATAAATGCAAGGAGATGGGTAACCAAGGGCTGCTGACTGCATGGTAGCCTGGTCTCCTTCCTTTTCTCACATCACTGGATACCACCCACCTCTATGTGACCCCTGAAGAAAAAGAGTGCTGTCACTACCACAGGCTACATTTCTACCTGTGGAGGATGTGGCAACACTCTCATTAAATGCCCATCCAGAGCCCTAGCATGACCCAGTTTGGGAAATGATGATGCCCAGGCCCAGTAGAGGGGGTTGGCCTGCATGAGCCCTGATATAATGCTCCCCTACTCCTCACTGAGGCATACCCCAGGCATAGTGAGTGCTTCCCACACCTTGAGGCAGCAAGCCAGAAGCAACACCAGACTCAAGATGGCTTGCTCTATGTCAAGGACCACTTACATAGTCTGCCGGGACTCTGTTAGAGGTATTATGGCTCTGTTACAACTTTCCATAAGTAGGCCATCTGGATCACCTCAAGACCCTCCATTTGGCTGCCTGCTCCTTCTGGTGGCCCCAATGTGTATGACAATAGACTCATATATGTTGATTCTTGTGAGACATGTGCCAGCATCAAGGTGCAGTGCTCAAAATCCCTCAATATCCTACTGCCTTATGAGACCCCATCCAGACCTTGGACAGCTATTACCCTGGACTTCATAGTCAAGCCCTCATGTCTAACGGGCACACTGTAGTCCTCACTATGGTTGACCACTTGACAAAAATGGCCCACTTTATTCCCATTGTGCACCTGTCCTCTACAGCTCTTGGTGACTCTCATCATCCATCTCCGTGGACTCCCACAGAAAGTCACAACTGACCAGGGTCCGCAGTTTGTGTTGTGGTTTTGATACAAAACCCTATGATTGCTCAGAGTCTGCACTTACACCATCCATCACCCACAAATAGACAGTCAGTCCAAACAAGCAAATCAAGTGTTAGTATCATACTTGTGCTGCTTCAAGAATTTCCATCAGGACAATTGATGGAGCCCCTACGACAAGCAGCGTTTCTTATAACAGCGCTGATCATGTCTCCAACAGGCAGAGTCCATGTTGTACAAACCCAGCCGTACCTGTCAACTCCACCAATCCTGTGGCCACTGGCTGGGTGTGCCAGTTCCATGAGATCCATAAAGAACTCGAGGCACACCTTAACAAGACCAAGGAAATTTACAAGTGGTACATAGATGACTGGCACCAAGGAGGCCTGGCATTTACTGTCAGGCAAAAAGTGTGACTCTCAGCCCAAAAGCTCTGCACCAACCAGCCATATTTAAACTGGATTACCGATACCTTGGACCATAATCCATCAGCCAGGCAATCTACCCAGTGACAATGAGATTTCAGTTACCCAGATCTCTCAAAATACTCCCAGTGTTTCACTTATCCTTCACTCACCCCACTCCACTCCTCCCCAAGTGGTCCATGAGATACTGGACTCAAAAATCAAATGTATCTCTGTCTGGTACCTTCTAGGCTGGGATGGCTATGGCTGCAAAGAGCAATCCTGGGAGTCAGCATCCCATGTCCATGCTCCTGACCTCATGGCACAGCCTTGCATGTAGCCCATCCTGTTTAACCCAGGCTGACAGAGCCCCCCCGAGGGGGGATAATGTAAAGTCCAGCAGGTCTCAAACACAGGACTGCAGAGCTGCAAGGAAGCAAACACCTCAATGCTGCCACCCAGAAGTAGCTGTAACCAGTTTGCACTCCACTAACCATGACCTGCGGTAGCCACAGACCATAGGAAGTCTTGCCTCAAGGGGACTAACAGGCAGTATCCTCACGGCTCTTGATTGGCTCCCTGCCCTATACAAACCCAAGGGGTGTTCTCCACAAAGTGTTCAGGCAACAGTGTGGGTCTCTTGTAGCTTCCTTGGCCATTCCTGATTCTTGATCTCTGCTCTTGAAGTCCTGTCTTCACCCTTAGCTTGGTTTGGGCCTTGCCTCCTGATCAAGACCCTGAAAAGTGACTCAGATTCTGATCCTTGCTATCAACCCCAGCCTGGAATTTGACTATGAACTCCTCTGCTATTCTCAGTCTCAGGTCTGACTTTCTTATATAGGCGCCCATTACCCCACACCACCGTCCTGTTTTTTCCACAGTTGCTATCTGGCAACCCTACACATAAGATCTCAACATTGGATGTATGGGCCTTGTGATGGCCCTTTTCTGAATAGTCAATAGAAAAACATAGACAAACAAGAGTCCAAGCATCCAGTGTGTGCCACACTCAAAAATAAATGTATAAGAGAGAGGAAAAATAGTTACATTTTCTCCTCAAATGAGTCTTTCATTTGCTATTGTACATGCCTATGCTGTAAAATGGCTGAAACATTCATAGTTACATTCTCTTGCTGTGAAATTGATGGAAATGAAGGCATATACAGCAATAATATTCCCTCCAGCATCAGTCAGGGCTTCCAATCCATTAAGAAAGAAAAACAAACAGATTTTACAGCTGCCTTTACTGACAATGAGAGGTTCTCATTAGGCCAGCAGGGGCCTTCCTGAAGTATGATTGTCTAGTAAGCATTTAAAAATATTGTGATCTTGATGCCTTACATTTGGTTAATGCAGGGCTGCCAAAGGACTTTTTTTTATTTTTTTCTGTATCAGAAATCTATCTGCTGTATAGAATACGTGGCAAGAAAATTTTAACATTTTATATTCCACTCATCTTCAAGGACTGATAAATAAATATTTAATGTGGTGCCAGAATTTTTTGATCTGTTGAGGACTATGAAAAAAACAAAGGAAGATTTTCCAAAGCATTCACTGTCACATCTTGTGACTGACTGTTAATACAGGAGATTAATTGAATATCTTACATATTCACTTGAAGAGCAGTCAGCTTCTATTTACTCGGCTACAATAAATTTTTTCAGCTGTTATGCCACCTGTCCCACTGGCTGATTTCACACTGTCTGCATTTGTAAAAACATCAAAAATTTACAATGGTTCTGTCAGTGTAACTTCTGAACAGTGGCCAAATGCACAAGGGAAATGGAAACTTGTTTCCTTTATGTGTATTATATAAACACACACATACACATACATGCTTTGTATTTGAAAAATAAATCCAAATCTCATGTAAAAGAGTATCTACCAGCTCTTGCATTCCTCACAGATTCCTTTATTTGTGAATAAATGCAAAATTACCCCAGCATCTAACTGCCACATCACATGCTACAGATGCTTAGTTATTTTAATGAATATTAATGAATGGGTTTATTGTTTTTGAAGGCTTGCAGCTGAAATATCACTAGACTAGTCTTTTCGAGCCCATTATTTATAACAACAATGCAAACGTGATTGTTATTTATTTGAAATGCAAACAATATTACAGTACTACCCAACAGATTTTCAATTTTCAGCACTAAGTGAATGAATTATGAACTAGTTGGCATTCTATTTTTCTTTACACCTTTTACTTTTTATAGAATACAGTAAGCCTTAGCATATCCACTTGGGAGTTCCAGCAATAACTAAGGAATGTATGGGCAGGTAGAGTAGAGTAATCTATCCTGTGACCAACAGAAATGGTCCCGCTAGCACAGTTTCAAGACTTCAAGTGGTAGCGGTAGAGAAGTGTACACTATGGCTGCACTTTTCTATGTGGCTATCCTGAAGTCTTTTATTTCCACACTTGTCAGTCTAATACCTTTCACAAGGACTTTTTACATCAATGTTAAAAAAATGAAAAATGTATTTGTCTACTAGAAAGAGGACATTTTAAATTCACAATGGACTTTTTAATCAAGAGGCTGATTTGCCTTTCAACAGTGTTACGCTAGTGCAAGTGAGAGGAGTAGCAGGCCACTTATATTTATTTTTATTTATGGTATGAGGTCAGACTGTTGCACAAGTTAGCAAGACACATCTTATGTTTGTATGGAAGGCAAAATAAATGCACAAGCCTTCTACTTACATATATAATATTTTCCTGTATCCTCTTGTCCTCCCAGCTCATAAAGTGTAAGCCTTAACCTTCTCCCTGACAGATTTTAATTTTAAAACCTTTAGCTTCACACCAAGGCTATCAGTCAGCCTTCAAATTCTGCAGCTCCTCATAAACCATATGAAGTGCTGTCTCCTCATTTCTTATGTCAACAGACATCTTCTCTTGAATTGCAAGCCTTGAACCTAGCGTGAGATCAAGTGTTATTTTGCCTGTTGTGCCCATTGTTTCTGAGTCATTTAACTAGGCGTTACCCAGCTATTGACATGAGTATGATGGTAACTTCCATACAGTAAGCTCCAGCAGCCAGCTTTATTCTGCCAAGATATAAACGATTATCTTAAATGTTATGATGATTCCACATTGAAACAATTTCTATCGCACAAGTATGGATCATCAATATCAGTCATCTCCAAAATAACATCCTGCCATCTAATATATAATCCATTGTTGTTTACAGGGTCCTTTGTAGCTGTGTTGGTCCCAGTATATTAGAGAGACAAAATGGGTGAGGTGAGGTAATATCTTTTATTGGACCAACTTCTGTTGATGAAAGAGAAAAGCTTTCAAGCTACACAGAGCTCTTCTTCAGGCCAGACTTGCCTAGCTTGAAAGCTTGTCTCTTTCACCAACAAAAGTTGGTTCAATAAAAGATGCACCTTGTCTATCTAGGATATAAACTATATACTTTATGTTTGGCAGTGCTAATATAGTGTAACATTTAATACTTTTTAAAAACCTCCAAGTATAAATGATTTCAGATTTCATTTAAGACTGTCCAGCCAAAATGTGATATTGATCTTCTTATTTATATATGATGATTTTTGTAAAGTTCTATGTTTACAAAAGTACAAAAGACAAATTATTTTTACTAGCTCAATCCAAACCCCACTGAATTGAACAGGAGTCTTTCCACTGACTTTAATGGGCATTGGATTGGTATCTATTAGAACAGCATGTATAATATATATTTTTTTAAATGTGGCCTGATCCTGCTTCTGCTTCTAGTTAAAGGACCAGGAGTTTTGCCTATTATTTCAATAGGATCAGGACCACAATAGGTACTACAAAACAGGAAAAGATGGACTATTCAAAATATACATTTATAAAGGAAGATGTTAATGTTTCTTTCTGTTGAACTCAGTCCACTGATCTAATTTCAATACTCCACTCAAAGTTATATAAAAAAGTGAGGCAGGTTGCTTACTGTCTCAGGGACTGATTGTTGTTGTATTAGTATAGTTCAACTGAGGGTTGCAGGAGCTTCATTTTTAAGGGAGCAGGGAAGGAAATTACTACCAGAGTGCCAGGATGAGATGAGCAAATAAATTGTTTTCCATGTTATTCAGACATATATATTTGCTAATGCCTGCAGTTCAGCTGATGTTTCTGATGTTTATTTTCCATCTGCTTCCTGCCATTCAGCGGTGGTTCTATTGCACTCCAAAAATCTTTGGTTCTATTAACCACAGTGGAAGTAGCATTGTAAACCTTTTGTGATATCTCTCTGCCGATGTAGTTGAACAGACAGCAGAAAATGAACAGCCTTGGGAATTGAGGGACACATATTGGGAATCCCAATCCAAGTGAAGTAAATTCAGTTTGGAAGGAGGCAGGGTTATCTTCAAATGGGGCAGGGTGAAGGCAACAGTGTATGCATATGATCCTTTATTAATAGTCTACAGCAAACTTAATATCTTCGTGTTGGTCTAAATCTAAAATATTTCTCATTTTTCATTTGAAAGTCTTCAACTGCCTCCAATTAGTGTATGTCTGAACTGCAGTCCCTGCTTGAGCTGCCTTACCTGATCTACCTTTAAGCTTTCTAGCTCAGGTCTTAGAACAATGAAACTACAGCAATGCGCACCTCAGCATGAGCTGTACAAGCCTGCCTGGGACCCCGGGGTAATTACTTGTGGGACTAGCTTTTGCTGCTGCGACTTCACTGTTCCAGAATCTAAAATAGCTAGATTAAAGCTTGCTCAGGTATGTTGTCTTGAGCAGTGATCACACCCAATGATTGCAGACAAGTCAATAGTGCAGAATTCTGTGGTTTACTCCTCTTGTCTGATGTGGTTTTTCATGTTGTTCACTGTGGATTTTATATTGGTCTTTTGCTTGTATGTAAAACAGCAAACAATAAAAGGGAAAGAAAAATTACTGGCATAAAAAACAATATGCTGCAAAGAGCAAATCTGTTACTCTCTGATTTACATTCCAAAAGTGAGTTTTATTTCTGTTCCATTTCAAATGTGTCTCAGTGTGTGACTTTTTCTTTTTTATGCTTCTGACTCTATTTATGGAAGAGAAAAGCATTGCTTGCATCAGTCAAACATCCTGCATGACAAGAATAAACAAAACTTTGATGAACCAGACAGTCATGTATGGAAATACTATTTTGGCTTTACTCTTGAAGGTCAAATGCAATAATACTATGCTAATAATAGTTAATAAAAATCTTTAGTAAAGGAATGAGAAGGAAGACATTCATTATCGTCTTCTGACGTGATCAATAGGCAGAATTATCATATGGACTAAGAGATTAGAGACCTAAATCAACTATCAAAAGATGATGGTCCAGTAACTTTATAGTTTTTTTCAGAATGAGGGGGGACAATTATTCCACCATATAATTTAATCAGAAATGAGAATTATGAACTTGAACCTATAGTGGCACTGCTTTACTTTTCCTTGTAACTGTATCAAATAATTAGAAAGTCTTTATTCTGAACATAGGCTCACACACAAACTTTGAAGTAAAAACCCCCTTGCATTTTGTGGAGAGAGGATCCAATACAAGTCCTCATACCTGAACCCATCTGCAACATTTTACTCCTAGATCAAATCTGATAATTGAAGGTGCCTACTTTCCTGTTTTGAATTCACCAAAATTCTCATGAAAATAACTAATCTTATATGGTTTCCAACATACAGGGCCCAAATATCATGAAAACAACTGGTAAAATGACACCACTGACAAATCTCAAACATGAACTCAAATTCTAGCTCTGTTTCAGCCCCAAACCACAAACCCTTGCTTAATTGTAAAGCTAATTTAGATCAGTGGTACCAGATGACAGAACAAGTAATAATGGTCTCAAGTTACAGTGGGGGAGGTTTAGGTTGGATATTAGTAAAAACTTTTTCACTAGGAGGGTGGTGAAGCACTGGAAAGGGTTACCTAGGGAGGTGGTGGAATCTCCTTCCTTAGAGGTTTTTAAGGTCAGGCTTGACAAAGCCCTGGTTGGGATGATTTAGTTGGGGATTGGTCCTGCTTTGAGCAGGGGATTGGACTAGATGACCTCCTGAGGTCCCTTCCAACCCTGATATTCTATGATTCTATGAAAATATAACCCCCTATTTGAGACCAGTATCTCTGAACTAGATATTGCAAAAGTCTACTATTCATGTACAAATGTTCTATTTCTTGTTTTCTCATTTTCCCAATTGGCTTTTTTAAGAGTACAGTCAATGTGAGAAGAGGTTGGCTCAAAACACCCTTAAGCTGTAAGGGGCAGGGGAGGAGGGAAGGATAGCTTCATATGGGCACCCAAGAGCTAACATTCAGGGGCATTTCTTTTCGTAAAAACATCATTGTGATGGGTTGGATCACAGAAACCCCTTTCAGACTGCCACCTGATGTGCCTAGACTACCTCCGAGCCTGTTTTCCCTGCCAGCTTGGGACTTCCGTGCCTTACCTTGTTTCAGCCAGACACGCTTGCCTGCTGCAAACACAGATCCAAGTCTGAACCACATCCCCCACAAGCTGCAGGGTTATCTGAAAACAGCTTAAGAAGAGCTCCTGTCTCCTGCACTCAGATACCCAATTCCCAGTGTCCAAACCCCAAATAAATCCACTCATAAACTGTTTGCCCTCTATAACACTGATAGAGAGATATGCACAGCTGTTCCCCCCCCCCCACACACACACACAGGTATTAATACTTACTCTGTGTTAATTAATAAGTAAAAAGTGATTTTATTAAATACAAACAGTAGGATTTAAGTGGTTCCAAGTAATAACAGACAGAACAAAGTAAATTACCTAGCAAAATAAAATAAAACACGCCAGTCTAAGCCTAATACAGTAAAAACTACATGCAGGTAAATCTCAGCCTCAGAGATGTTCCAACAAGCCTCTTTTACAGACTAGACTTCCTCCTAGTGTGGGCCCAATCCTTTCCCCTGGTACAGTCATTGTTCCAGCTCAGGTGGTAGCTAGGGGATTTCTCATGACTGCAGCCCCTTTTGTTCTGTTCCATCCCCTTATATATCTTTTGCACAAGGTGGGAATCCTTTGTCCCTCTCTGGGTTCCCACCCCTCCTAAGTGGAAATGCACCAGGTTAAAGATGGATTCCAGTTCAGGTAACATGATCATATGTCACTGTAAGACTTCATTACCCAATTGCCAGCACGCATGTATAAAGAAAGACTTACAAGTAAACAGAGCCATCTACAACCAATTGTCCTGGTTAATGGCAGCCATCAAGATTCCAAGCCACCATTAATTTCCCACAGTTTACATAATTATAATAGGACCTCAGAGTTATATTTCAGATTTCTAGTTTCAGATACAAGAATGATACATTTATACAAATAGGATGAACACACTCAGTAGATTTTAAGCTTTGTAATAATACCTTACAAGAGACCTTTTGCATGAAGCATATTCCGGTTACATTATATTCACACTCACTAGCATATTTTTATAACAACATCATACGGAGTGCACCATCACAATCATAACTTAGCAGCAGCAGAAGCATTAGCCTGGATATATGGTTACTCACTAACTATGGACAACTGAAGGTGCTCCAGGAGTGTTTGATTTTACTCAGCCTATTTAGATTTTATAAATAGTTCCACAATACTGTTTGAAAACACTCAATCATTATCTGATTTAAAGTGCTTCTGGAATTTGTTTCTTGGCAACTGGTCCAATGAACAATCTGTTCCAAATTTGCCATTTAGTCACAGGGACACTTTGGGAGAGTCTCTTAACCTGTATATTTTCCAGTTTATGAAAGTGGGGGGAAACAATGCCTAGCCATCTGTATAAAGCTTTTGGGGATTCCTATTTCAGCATCTAGAGCATCAGGGGTGTCATTAAAAGAAAAGAACCCATCAGGGTTCCTCATAAGAGAAAGTTTTCTTTTCTTTTGTTTCCAAAATTTTCCTGTTTTCTTTTACAAATTAGAAATGATTCCACCAAAACAATAAAAAGGAAATTAGCTTCCAATAAAACATTTGCAAATAAACAGGAGAAAAATACTCATTAGTAAATGGCTCATTAAAATGAACCAAATTCTGATGTCATTAGCACACCCATTTTATGCTACCAACTCCTTTCTCCTTACGATTGCTCCAGCAAAAGGGAGAAGGCTCCCCTGAGGGAGCTCTATCCTTTAACATTTATGAAGGGGTTAATGAATAACACTCCAGGCCCAATTTGGATCTGACTTACACCAGTGTAAATCAGGATTAACTTCACTGACTTCAGTGAAGTTAATCAGTGTGAGAACAGAATAAGAATGTAGATCTCTTAAAATCAGTTGGGAGAAGATGCGTCTTGCTTTTTTTTTTACAAATTGATTTTTATCAACAAGAAGAATGGCATAATTAAGCATCACATACAGTACAACTGCAGAATAATTCATTCTGAATAACATCCATTACCAATTTTGGCAATTTCATCACAGGTTCAAGACATTTTTTCCCATTATTCAATGAGCTCCAAATGAGTGACTTCTTATAACTAATATCTCTGTTCACTCCTCCAAATTCAGCTGAATTATGATGCCAATGGCTTAGAAAACTTGACCATAACTTACAAGTCACTGACATTGCCAAAGACATTAAAGAGAAGAGTACTACTACTATTTAGCATAGGAACAAAATTATATGGGAGTACTGGGGAAAAACACCATATGATACAAACAGAACATGTTCAAGATCAAGAAGAATGTACCAAATACTTTGCACCAAAGTTCTATGTATGACATACAAGATATGTCTTTAAATCTATGAAACAACATGATATTTTCTCAGTAGATGACTATGTGAATAATTCCAGGATTCAACTTAACTTCAGTGATCTAACAGCTGATGAACTGAAACACAGAGTAAGTTTCCTGCACATCCTCCAAAATCCAATGACAAATTCTAGGGACAGAAATGGTTGTCATAGACATCTTGCAAAAACAGAGAGACTTGGAAATGGCTCTTCTATATCTTCAAGAAAAAGAGAGAGGCCTGTCAAAACTAAAACCACCCCAATAGGACCCTGAAGGGTTTAAAAGCGCTTCTCAGAGAAAGATGTGTGGGAGCTCTCCTGCCAGAAGTCTAGGGAGACAGGCTGACAAACAGAGAAAGGGTCTGTATAATTGGTGCTTCCCAGATACTGGGAATGGTAAGCCTTAGGGGAAAGCAAGCATCCATATAAGCTGTTTTTCATTGTTTTAAAGATATGTGGTTGTGTTTTTCTGAAATATTCCCTCTATGCTGGGGTGGTGAGATGGTCAGGGTTGCATCACACAGAGCTGGCTTTTTTGGCTCAGCCAGCAACCAGAGATTCCCCTCTCACAAAGGGGCTCGTCAGCTGGCATGTTAGGGCAGCTTTATGGCCCCAAAACAGTTGGAGCAGTGGGGGGTGGGGATTAGGATCTGGCTGAGTTACTACAATGGTATGTCCATGTTTCTGCTACCCCTTTCCTTCCAAAAAATCAATCAATCAATCAATCAAATCTGGCTTAGGTTCACCTCTGTCACTATTTCTGTTTAGGACAGAGAGATTTCCAGAAGTGCTGGTACTTGCTAGACATATGCCATTGGACTGTATATACCTGGAGTTTGAAAGGTACGTGCGATGTTTCACTCCTTATTTTTTATGAAAATATGCTTATGATATGAATATGACATAACTGAGATATACTTTATGCAAGAGGGGTCTTGTAAGATGTCATTGGAAATGTTATAATTTACTGAATGTGATTATCCAATTTGTATGTCTGTATCATTTCGGTATCTGAAGTTAGGAATATTGACAATGTATCTGTATTTCAACTATGCTACTTTGGGTGACGCCCACTGCTAAAACTTCAGGTGCAACACTTGAAAGCCAGACAGGGCTGATGGCCCATCAGTGAGGACAATGGACTGTGAAAAGGCTTGGCCTTCATGTGGATGCTCCATACTTCCACTGACTCATGGACGCTGTGATACTACAGAGTCAGATGGTCTTGTCACCTCATACTAAACATTACCTGCGGGACTTCTTGAAACTTTCCACTTGAAGGGAAGCTTGGTCAAGTTCAGGAAACAAAAGTTTCCTGCCTTATGTAAATCCTATTTAAGAGTGGGGAGGAAGGCAAATGAGACTCCTCCTCTCCATGGCCTGAAGAAAGACTGCTAAAGCCACCTGAAGGGAAGGCCAGGGGGGAGGCCAGATTGAGACAGGGATCCAGTCTGAAAAGGAATATAACTGTAACTCTGAACAACAGAAACTTTTCAACCTGCCTAAAATAACATTTTAGGTGAAAATTTACATTTTGTAACCTGTTTCTTAAGTATATTGAGCTTGCATATTTTGCTTTATTTGGTCAGTAATGTGCTATGTTCTGTCTGTTATCTCTTATATTCACTTAAAATTCACCTTTTGTAGTTAATAAACTTATTTCTTGTTTCTAATAAAACCCATTTTATGCAATTTCTAGCTGGGGGGCAAGAAGTAATGCACATCTCTCTTCACATTGAGGAAGAGGGCACATTTTATGAGCTTGCGCTGTACAGATATTTCTATACAGTGCAAGACAGTAGTATTTGGGGTTTGTCTCCCAAAAGGGGTGGGAACATGCTGGGGGAGCCCTCTCACAGAGAGCTAACTTCAGTCTGAGTCTTCAGCGGGGTGTGGCCCTACCTGTGTGTGTGTGTGCTGCAAGAGGCCGGAGAGCCTAATTCAGCAAAGGGAACCCAGGCTGATTGAGTAGGGGAGGCTCAGTTAACCCCAAGCACATCAGGTGGCATCCCAAAATGGGGGTCCAACCCATCATAGCGTGTCTAGGGTTAAAAAGTGAATTTCTTTATACTTTTCCGGGTAACTTTTAATTCACTGGAAAAATATGAAGAATAGTAGTCGTATTAAACCCACCGAAAAAACGCTCACACAATGCAGTCCTGCTCCTTCCGTTTCCAGCCGAGTCTAAATCATTATAGTATGAAAACCCTCCAAATTGCAAAATTATTATGCTCAAAATCAAATGAAGATATAAATACAGTTGGGTTTGACACATTTTGTATAAAGCAGCCAAAGAAAGACTACTGCATGACAAAAAGTAGGATTTATGGCAAATATCGGAGTATTATTAAGAACTCAATGACCTTATTTTAAGGTATTTGAGAAAAAATAGAAGTATTAAGCAAATGTATTAAAAGGGAAATGGGAAAAAGGGAGAAGAGAGATGAATACAGAGGGCATTAGCTGTAATATATACCATTAAAAAGAGGTACACTCTGAAAAAGCATATTGAAGCTATCAGGATTATATTAGATGGTGAAAGAAAGGGAAAAAAAGATTAATTTACTACTGTTTAAATGTGGCCAAATGAATCTTAATTGTGTTCTTTTGTCATCTGATACAGTCCATATGGCTTCCGTGATACATCCATTAGGTCTCAGGGTTTTTGTTCAATTCCTAAGCCTGGCGGTATTACTTTTCTCAGTGATGAAAAAAGGGACTTCCTCTAGAGATGGTGCAGCATGTTACTGTGATTTGAAACTGGCTGTGAATTTGCAGTTCCAATTATGATTTGTTGGCTCCCACAGACAGCAGGACAGAGACTGTAGAAGTGAAACTGAGGCTTGGTCCAACCATAGAGCCTTTGCCAGTATATCTATGTCAACTAGTAGAATGGAAAAAATCACTTCCTAGCTGACATACCTCTGTCAGCAAAACCCCAGGAACAGATACTACTACATCAACAGAAGAGTGGTTCCGTTGGCACAGCTACTGTCAGTCAGGGAGACAGTGTAGCTATATTAGCAGAAAAACTTCTTCTGCTGGTTTACACAGAGCCTATAGTAAGGGACATTGCCAGCATAGCTAGGCCAGCATAGGTTCTGTAGTGTAGACAAGCCCTGAGACTGCCTGCCTTAAAGACACAAACAGCCTGTAGGTGCCAGACCAAGAGACCAATGGATGAGCCAGGCAACCAAATACAGGGCCTGGATAAAGCTGCACAAGGTTGGAACAACTCCAATATGTAAGTTGAGTTCCACCAGGGGTAGTGTTTGTGGGAGAGAGATGGCTGCAAAATGTCAGGTTACAGCAGCTGGAGATGCAGTAGCCCAGCAACAGCACCCTGCATAAGAAGGGGAGACACTATTTTTTCTCTCTGAGCCACGAGGTTTGAGACCAACCTGGAGGCCCCAGCTCCACAGAGAGACTGAGCCACAAGACTCCGCTGGGCCTGCAATATTCGGTAGTTTTATCTAGTTAGTGGGCATTTAGTGTTTTATTATTGCGGTGTGACTAAACGATTACTCATTTATTTGATATCCTTGATTCCATTGTCTGCTCCCTTTCCCTTCTTTCAATTTACCTGTCTTTTCCAGGAATAAAACATTGTTTATATCTTTATCTGTTGATTTCCAGTACTTATACATTGCTTGTTGTCTACCAGTTTATGCACCAGGGCAAGGACCAAGTCCTTGTCCACACTAGTGGCAGCATGTAAGATATGGATAGCCTACTTTTCACTGCGGCATGTAGCTATCTCCACATTGCAATATGTAGTTACATGCGGCAGTGAAAGACTCAGGCAGGGGGAAGGCAGCTGGGGAAGGGCTGTCAGAGCTTTTCCTCACTGCCTCCCTCCTACCAGAGCCTTTTTCCCATTGCTAGAGTCTTATCCTGCTGTGGGGAAAGGCTCCAGCAGCATTGGCACCAACTCTGTGGGTACTCCAGGGCTGGATCACCCACAGAAAAAAAAATGGTGGGTACTCTGCACCCACCTGCTGATCAGCTGTTCGGCAGTGGGCAGGGCACTTGGGGGAGAGGGCAGAGCAGGGGCGGGAAGAGGCAGAGCAAGTGTGGGGCCTTGGGGAAAGGGGCAGAGCAGAGGTGAAGCACCCACCAGAAAGAAGAAAATCAGCGCCTGTGTCCAGCAGCATAGAGGCAGCAGTACCGTACACTGATGCGGAAAGTTCTGCTTGGGTGTTGTCATAAATATAAAGGGAAGGGTAACCACCTTTCTGTATACAGTACTATAAAATCCCTCCTGGCAAGAGGCACAAAATCCTTTTACCTGTAAAGGGGTTAAGAAGCTCAGGTAACCTAGCTGACACCTGACCAAAAGGACCAATAAGGGGATAAAATAATTTCAAATCTGGAGAGGGGGAAAAGGCTTTGTTTTGTCTGGTCTTTGTCTATCCATTCTGTGTGCTTGATCAAGAAGGCAAGCAATCCAACTCAGTTAGAATTAATAAGTAATAATAAGGGAATGTGTTAGCTTACTTTTATTTTGGCTTGTGATTTTCCTTGTCTAGAGGGAGGTTTATCCCTGGATTTGTAACTTTAAGGTTTTGCCTAGAAGGGAGATCCTCTATGTTCTAGAGTCGTTTGTTATTCTGTAAAGTACTTACCATCCCGATTTTACAGAAGTAATTCTTTTACCTTTTCTTTAATTAAAATTCTTCTTTTAAGAACCTGATTGATTTTTCATCGTTCTAAGATCCAAGGGTTTGGGTCTGGGTCTGTGTTCACCTGTACCAATTTGTGAGGATACTATTCTCAAGCCTCCCCAGGAAAGGGGGTGTAGGGGCTTGGGGGATTATTCTCAAGCCTGCCCAGGAAAAGGGTGTAGGAGCTTGGGGGGGATATTTGGGGAAGGTAGGGCTCCAAGTGGCCCTCCCTAAATGTTTGTTTAAATCACTTGGTGGTGGCAGCGTTACTTAATCCAAGGAATAGGGGAGTTTCTAACGTAAGCTGGTAGAAATAAATTTAGGGGATCTTCATGCAGGTCCCCACGTCTGTACCCTAAAGTTCAGAGTGGGGCAGGAACCTTGACAGGTATGTAGTAGAGAGCCATGTAGGGTATGTACCCTAATGTTCTGGCTTGTCTTTACTCAGTGGCTCACTGTCAACACTGCTACCTACCAGTGCTAGGGTTGTGGGCAGGGTACGTACTCTACACACTGCCATAAATACAAAAATACCCTAAGAAGCTAGGGTTCATTGGTCCTAAAGTGGGTTGCCAAGCCCCTGGCAAGGGAGGAATTAGGGTGTCTACCAACTTTGGGAACTAGGGGTGCCCCTGGAGGGGATATATGTTTTTCTGTTGAAGTAAGTCACCTATGGTCTGTTTGGTGGAGTGGTATCTACCACTGACCCTACTAATATGACCTCATTTCCATAGTGTCTGTGCATATATCTTTTACAACAGGTGACATGTATTTATTTATTCACCAGAGCTCACAGGTTCAGATTTTGCTGAAGGCAGTTTTACTATATTTTCTAAATGAAAACTGCCTTTTTAATCTAGCAACGGCAGTGTTTGCATGACAGAGCGGGGAGAGCTAAGACAGAAAGCTGAGCCTCCTGATGTGAATCTAAAAAGAAATTCCTAGATGTTCACAAGATGCTGTACAAGTCTCAGCATGTTCAGAATAAAATATACTTTTAAATTATGAAGAAAATACTGGAAAACACTCTACTTGCCTTACAGTGATTGTGTACAAAAGATAATGGTAAGAGATAAATTGGATGAAGTTTGAGGCAAAGGGAAGTGGGAGACAGAAGGAGTCCCAGCAGATAAAAAAGTGAAAAGTAAACATGAGAAAAGCACTAAACTAGCTGAATGATGAATTTGTTTAGAAACAAAAGAGCAGCATTATGTTTTCTATGTAAATGAGAGAGAGTTTACAAAGGACAATGGCAGATTTGGCAACAGCAGCATCAGTTTTGCCTTCCTATTTGGAGAAAGTATATACTCCTGGGGAAGCTATAAAAGATAAGGATATATTTGGATCTGTGGCACCTTACCCCATGTGGTCACTAAGAAAGGTCCCTAGGCTTACTCCCTAAATGCTATTGCAAGGTAAGTTCCCACTCTCACCACTACACATGCTATTCCATAGTGATACAATAGAAATCTAATAAAGTTACTCACACTGACCTTTCTAACATGTAGATTGTACTATTAAGTAAAACTATAGTTATTACTAATGCAAAAATAATTAGAAAGAAAAGTCACATGTGCTAATGTGCATCCATTATCCACCTATCAAACTACTGTTACGCTGAAAGATGCTAATGACTGCCATCAGATGAATATGACTCAAAGACAATTACAGAAATGGTTAAAATCAATAGATGTGCCAAGCACACTTTCAGACTCAATAGAAGGAGCATTTAATTCCCTTTTTGTAACAGAAACAGCTGCAAACAATGGAGGGACTGCCCAAGGTACATGACAGTCAGAGCTAAGCTGTGTGACCTAAGGGGTTTCCCTCATTGCGAATGCAGGGCCTAGGATATTGGTTTTGCAGCCTGTGTGTAATAAAGGGAGAAAGCCATCAGAAAGCCTGGAGCACCAGTTGTGAGCATGACACTAAAGTTGAAGCAGCAAGATAGAATGACTTAGGCACAGGACTCGCTGGAGTGGCAGACTGGAGCATTTCTGACCAAGGAGACTGCTAGCCTCTGTTTGTTTCCACTGTGTTCAGACAAACAGGACTTTGTGTACTTTTTTGGTAAGTAAATAAGCTTACACCAAAGAATATATCTGACTTGAATCATCAGCTTCTCATCCTAATGGAAACAATCCTCAAGGTCCCAAATATTGGCTACTGCTCAGGCTAAAGAGGCAACAATATAATACTTAGAGCTATATTTGCAGATTCATTCTTACACAGATTACTGACACAATATAGTATATTGTAACAGCTTTATTGGAGCTATTACATTCAATTGTGTCTGTGTCTGAGGCAGTTTGCTTTAATTGACAGCACAATAGACCATAACACTTTCTTTTGTGTAAATTTTTATAGACTAGAAGGTTATAGAGGAATCACTAATGGAACTTTAACTATAGCAATATAAGGGAGTTAAAAGGATGCATCAGTTGAACTGTAATGCATTCAATCCATGATGTTTTATTTGATAAACATAAAAACAGATGCTAAAATTAAATCTGATTGAAGAAACAGAGTATAATTAAGATACACCTTCCTCATGTCAGTTAATGCTATACTTCAAATCAAATGACTATGCAGATGCTAGTGAAGCACCTTGTTAAGATCAATTTGCTTCCTGGATGCCTTTCTGGCTTTAGTCATACCCAAGTTAATGGCCTCAATATAGGGTAATTGGGTGAAATTTAATGACCTGTGATATGCAGGAGGTCAGACTAGATGATTTAATGATTCCTTCTGGCATTAAACTCCTTCTCTGAATCCTTCTGTACATTATTCTTTATAAAGTTTCCTTCTGCAGATGCTCCACTATAGCTTTACACCTTTCTCTATTTGCTTTCACAGGCCTTTTAGAAGTGCTTATTATTGGTAATGTGCTCACTTTTTATTCACTATTCTAATATTGCTAAATGCTCTGACTGGCCATATATATGAGCACATGATAAATATGCAAAAAGTAATATTTGAGAGAACCCTAGGAAAAAGGGTAGGGAACAAATATACTTAAAATATGGATTTGACTCTGTAACCTTTACTCTTTGGCTTGGTCTACACTAAACCCCCAAATCGAACTAAGGTACGCAACTTCAGCTACGTGAATAACGTAGCTGAAGTCGACGTACCTTAGTTCGAACTTACCGCGGTCCAGACGCGGCAGGCAGGCTCCCCCGTCGACTCCGCGTACTCCTCGCGGCGAGCAGGATTACCGGAGTCGACGGGGAGCACTTCTGAGTTCGATTTATCGCGTCCAGACAAGACTCGATAAATCGAACCCAGAAGTTCGATTGCCTGCCGCCGAACCAGCGCGTAAGTATAGACAAGCCCTTTGAGTAGCACTTACCCACATTTGTAGTCCCATTGATATCAGTGGAACTATTGGCACAAGTAACTTCTGCTCAACAAAAGTATTATAGAATCAGACACTTCCTTTTGATGTCCGTTTGGAAGTAAACTTTCAATTAGATAAATACATGTATACATACATTTAGTTTCTCCTTTCAGTTCTCATCCTTGTGACTTTTTTCTTTAAACTCTTGTTTTGTCCTCTCCTTTCTTTCTCAGTATCTATGTTTTGATTTAGGCTATTTTTTAATGTAACCAGAGAGGGTCTGAGGGGGAGAAATAGTGGAAAATCACAAATTATAACTTATGTTGACAGGAAATGATTTAGGAATTTTTAAACGTAGGGTTAATTTTCTCATACAGAGTTTTCCTAAAACTACCTGATAGCTTTGCAAAGTATTCCAAGTTCAGAGAAGTTATAGCTACACAATGGATTATTGGACCACATCTCTTGTTTCTTAGTATTAACATAAGCACAACTGATTGTCCTTGAACTAAATTCATAGTGAAAGAGACAAAAGATTATAGCTGGTTTAGCCTTCACTACCAGTGAATCCATTGGAAAAAAATTAGCATTTGGAGGCACAAAAGAATAAAAGTCAAACCAGAATATATTACAGTGACAGAGACCTTGAGAAAACATCTTCTAACATAAAAATGAAATATTTAATTATAGTTGTGATATTTGAGGATATTTGTAGACCTTGAAAACTGGTATGAGCAGGTCTACTGTAGAGTGCATTCAGGTATTGTTCATATTTTCAAAATAGTACTTTAGCCTCAGAAAGTGATAAATAAAATGATGAATAATATAGATTTACATGTGATCCTCTATTCAGTACCAGGCTATAATTAAGCCTTATATTCTACTCCTGTTAACCAACAGGGGCCACTAAAATAGGAATAATTTCTATTTGGCTATTCAATATCACCATGAATCACCATTTTGCATTGTAATGTATGACCTATCCTGCTGAATGAATTTTGTTAACTTTTTCCTGTTATTATTACATTAAAAATTATAGTGTGAGTATTTTCTATGTAATAATTGCAAAACACTAGATCTGGATGATGATCACGTTTTAATGGTTTACCATGGAGTTCTGTTCCAATTTACACCTAGCTTCAGTTGGGTTGCATTGATGTAAATGTACTGATTTGGTTTTTTGTTTGTTTGTTTTTCAAAAATGCATTTATTTTTTAACAATAGTAAAAACTCTGTTTTATAGCATGATACTGCAATTGCCATTGTGCCTTGCTCTTTTTTTTTTTTTTTACAATTAAATTTCCTTGGACCTTATCAAGCCATCAGTTTTTAAGTTTGAAGCCAATGGGGAATTCTTTTTAGAAAGCAGTGGTGTATGACAGCCCATTGTCAATAGTAAAAATCTTATACCAGACAAGAGGATTAGTATCATAGTCTCACAATCAAACACTACATATCGAAGGGAAGAATTAACCTTTAAAGTATTACATACTAACATATTATTTTTTGACTGGAAAAGAGTTGAACATGGCTCAGCAAAGCAAATACTTTTGATCACAAGCTGTTCTATCCTGCATCTTGTAGGAGTTCAGAAGTAGGTCAGTTAGATATAATGTAAGTGCCCATATTTCAAAGAGTATTATATGTGGAAATATTCCCCTAATATGTAGTCAGCCTAGGAATTGCATCATATCCTTGGATAATACTGATCAGCTGACTCTATGATATTGTTCCTAGAGAGTGCTCCCAAGAACAGAGTTAAAATGTGGCAGGCACTACTAGCTTAGAATGGCCATAATGGATAGTATATTTGCATCCCTCGTAAAACCCATCTTGAATTCCACTTACAGAAATGCTTTGGTACTATACAAAACTTTCTCCTGTAAGTCAGCTGCATGCTATAATAGCTTTCCTTTCAATTAACCATTAGTATAATTATTCACCTTATATTTGCACTTTAAACATGCACATGCATTTTCTGCCAAGGCCAGCTTGACACACAGACACACACTCTTGTTTAGGAGTGACAAAGGATAGCCCATTAGACTTTCAAGAGAGAGATGACCAAGTTTAAACTAAAATACTTGAAAATACCTTGGTCTAGGATCTCAGTCCTGATGTGTCACTGTTCACCACTTTAACAGGACAAAGGAGCTGTAAAGCCATTTTGACCAACATCCTGTGAACTACCCCTCTGTATGGCATCCCTACATCATCCTACCCCCACCCCAGCTCCTTACCATGGCTGTGTGTGAAAGAGGTGTTGCTATCAGCCATAACCTAGAGCAGCCCCAAGGCTGCTCAGTTGTTCTGAGGGCTGAACTGGCCTCTAGCCAGCCCAAGATTGGTTGGGAGCAGAAATGTCTTTAGTCAGTCAGCTGTGCCACAGCTGAATATGCTGATAACTTCTGAAATGTGAAAATTAAAGTGAATGTAATCCTGGAATAAATGAAATAAACAGAGTACAAATGAAACAGATAAGCCCCAATTCAGAAAAGCATTTTAACTCATGCCTAAATGCTTTGCTGAATAAGGTTCTTAATACATACTGATAAAGTTTCAGCCAATTCCATTCAACCACAACACATTCAAGAGTAAATTTACAGCTAAGGATATAAATATTATATCTAGTTATTAACGGTTGCCATGTTTTTAACTTCCTGCTACTGTGCCTTGCTGAAGACACACTATATCCTAAGATCAAATTAAATAAATTGCCATGAGATACCAGTGGTTTTAGAAATAAATGTAGCACACCACAAATGAAAAACAATCTGCCCCCACCCCAAACAAAAATGTCAACATAAAACTCAGTGATTTATAAATAATATACTCTGTGTCAGAATAAACCACGGGCTATTTTAAACTTTTCCAGACAATTCAATAACCTGCAGACCATCCGCAAATCAAATAACCTACAAACTGGAAAAGGATGTCTTATTACTAATCCTAGATATTCCTACAATCAGAGAAATAGATGGAGCCATATAGCAGACTTGCTACCTCCACTCTAAAAAACAAAAAAATGTCAAAGGAAACCAAAACCAGACTAAAACAAATTCTGAAAGACAGTTTGATCTATATGTATTAAGAAGATAGTCACGAGGTAAAAAGTATCGTTAAGGCTGTGGGTTTGTCATGGAGGTCACGGAAATCATAAATTCCGTGAATTTCCGTGACCTGCATGACTTCTGCAGCGGCTGGTGCGCCTGGCTCAGGGGCAGCTCAGGAAGTCCCTGTGCCAGGCGCACCAGCCGCTGCTGCGGCAGTCTCAGCCACTGCATCCCAGCAGCAGAGTTTGGGTATGGGAGGGGGTAAGGGGTTGGGGCATGGGTCAGGATGAGGTAGGCTCTGGGTGACACTTACCTGGGGGCTCCCTGGAAGCGGCAACATTCCCCTTGCTCAAGTTCTAGGCAGAGGCGTGGCCAGGCAGCTGTGTGTAAATGGTGTAATGGCTTCGCAGCTCCCAATGGCCAGGAACCTGCGGGGGGTGGTGCCTCACAATCCAACTTCCAGCCTCTGTGCCCAACCATCTCTCATCTCAATTGGGCTTGACATGCTCAATTGTGCATTTTTTATTCTAGTTCTTCCAGTTCCTTTTACAGGATAGTTAGATGCTTATGTGGCATAAGTCTTTTAATGTCACTCCCTGCACCCACCCACTCCACTTCATCATGGCATATGCACAATGTGCCTCAGGTGGTATGTGACCAGGATTCATCACCAAATTTGGTCCACTGGTTGGATCATTAGTTTCCCCAGCCCAGGTCATGTTCTGACAGGGAGTGTGATGTGACTGCTGTTCCATGCCCCGCCAGTTCCACTGACTTAGAATAAACTAAACTCCATGCTGGCTGGGCCTTTATTGCATAATAAATAAGGAAGATGCTAGAGATAAAGGATTTGTGTCGGCAGAATAACATTCCTCCTCATGTTTGGGAGACAACCCTTTGTCTGTGATAGGAGACTCCTAGGAGCACACACTCTTCTCTGCTCTAGTGTCACATTGCTCGTGCTGTACTCGGTTTTCAAGGGGCTTGGTGTGCTGACTGTGTCCATGTTAGAGCACCAAATTCTTTTTTCCATTCTTCTTTTGGTGTTAAGAAGAAGTGTTATCTAACTCCTTGTGTGTGTATTTGAGCTATGACGGTGTTTCAAAGCTTATAAAAGGCTCTTTCCTGAAGCCCTTTTGTGAGCTAGCCATCTGAGCTACTTGTAAGGGTGAGGGTTGCAGGATCTGGCACTAAATACATAGTCATCAACTTTACCCTGCTCACTCATCTGTCCTGACAGTTTATCTTTGTAACAGGGATCCCTCCGGAGTTCCCATGGATCAACTATACTACGGCTCAGCACCAGACCCACAGAAAAGGAGAAAACTTTACTTTTGACTTGTCATATCTACAATAGTCACTATATAAAACTTACTTTCCAATGGCATTGCTGCTGCAAATATAGTTGTAATTGTCATGGTTTAATGTTTTTCTTATCAAATAAGAAAATGTCCCCCACCAACTTATTCTACTATTCCTAAGTAATCAGTTTGCCTTTGGATGTGCAGCTGTGGGGATCGGAAAGACATAATATTATATCATTATAATATTCATACATATTAAATATATTTAATTCTCTAAATTTTAGGTGCCTCCTGACTTTTTGAAACCCATAATATTAGAATGTGTTGGATATTTCTCTAGATACTGCATGGTTAGTTTGCCTAATAAGACAAAGTATTAATTTTGGGTTTAAAAATCTTTAAAGCACACACCACTTCTCTTCTTGCTACCTACCAGTGTGGTTATATAGCAGGAGGCCTCAAACTTGTTCACAATGTACACCATATATAGTACATTAGCATGGCCATAATGGTTCTTACCAATGGTCCATCTAGCAAATATCCTATCTTATGACAACCACCAGTGCCAGATACTTCAGAGGGAATGAACAGCAATGATCCATCCCTGTCATCCAGTCCCAGCTTCTGACAGTCAGAGATTTAGGGGCACCCAGAGCATGGAGCTGTTTCCCTGACTATCTTGGATCATAGCCATTTATGGACCTATCCTCCATGAACTTACCTCATTCTTTTTTTAACCCACTTCTACTCTTGCTCTTCACAACATCACCTAGCAACAAGTTTGACAGGTTGGCTATGCATTATGTGAAGAAGTACTTCCTTATGTTTATTTTAAGCCTGATGCCTATTCATTTCATTGGGTGACTGCTGATACTTGTGTTATGTGAAGGGATAAGTAACACTTCCCTATTCACTTTCTCCACACCAATCGTGATTTTATAGACCTCTGCAATGCCCCCCCCCACCCCTTAATAATCTTTTTTCTAAGCTTGAACAGTCCCAATCTTTTTAATCTCTTCTCATATGGAAGCTGTTCCATACGCCTAATAATTGTTCTTGCCTTCTTTGTACCTTTTCCAATTCTAATATAGCTTTTTTGAGATGGGGAGACCACAACTGCACACAGTATTCAAGGTGTGCATGTACAATGGCTTTATATAATGGCATTATGATATTTTCAGTCCTATTATCTATACTTTTCCTAATGGTTCATAATGTTCTGTTAGCTTTTTTGACTGTCATTGCACATTGAACAGACATGCTCTTCAAGACTCCAGAGATGTCAAGATCTCTTTCTTGAATGGTAACAACTAATTTAGAGCATTCTTGTATATGTATAATTGGGATTATGTTTTCCAATGTGCATTACTTTGCATTTATCAACATTGAATCCCTTTGTAACTCTTCACAGTCAACTTTGGACTTAACTATCTTGAATTATTTTGTATCATTCACAAACTTTGCCTCCTCATTATTCACCCCCTTTTCCAGATCATTTATGAATATGTTGAACAGCACAGTTCTGAGTACAAATCCTTGGAGGACACCACTGTTTACCTCTCTCCTTTGGGAAAATGGATAATTTATTCCTACTCTTTCTCTTCATGTCCAACTGTCCCTGCATGTGGAACTAGAAGCATTTCAAAGAATGCTACCAGGGAGATCCTGGACTTTAATCTTTTACCTAACAGCCTAAATTTAGCCTCTGAGACCTGTCTCCTACTTTTCCCTATGTCATTGGTACCTACTGGTACCATGGTCATTGACTCCTCCCTAGCATTGTACCTAAGTCTATCTAGATGTCTCAAGAAGTCTGCAACCTTCGCACCCATCAGGCAACTCACCATATGATTCTCCCAGTCATCACGAATGCAACTATCTATATTGCTAATAATTGAATCCCCCATTACTATTACATGGCTCTTCCTGACAAATGGGGTCCCCTCCCCATGAGGGAAATTCTCAGTGCTAGAGGATACCATGACATCATCTGGAAGGAAGGTCCCATCTATAGGATCATTTCCCTCCACTCCAGTTTGATGTTCTTGTTCCCTGAGACTTTGATGCACCTCAACAGCATGGCCTTTGATGCTCGTCAACAGACTACACTAGTGTACTCTGGTGTGATAGGTTCGATCACAGATACCTCCTTGGGACTGTTACCTGATGTGCTGAGACTATGTCTGAGCCCATTTTCTCTGCCAGTTTGGGTCTCCAGAACCCTGCCTTGTCGAGCCAGATACGCTAATCTGCTGCAACACAGACTCAGGGTCTGAACCATGTCCCCAAAGCTGCAGACTTAACTGAAAACCACTCAGCAAGTGTTCCTATTTCCAGCACCCAGACACTCAGCTCCCAATGGGATCCAAATCCCAAATGAATCCGTTTTACTCTGTATAAAGCTCATACATGGTAAACTCATAAATTGTCCACCCTCTATAACACCGAGAGAGAGAGATGTACAGCTGTTTGCTCCCCCAGGTATTAATTACTTGCTCTGGGTTAATTAATAAGCAAAAGTGATTTTATTAAATATAAAAAGTAGGATTTAAGTGGTTACAAGTAATAACAGAACAAAGTATGTTACCAAGCAAAATAAAACAAAACATACAAGTCTAAGCCTAATACATTTAAGAAACTGAATACAGTTAAATCTCATCCTCAGAGATGTTCCAATAAGCTTCTTTCACAGACTGGACTCCTTTCTAATTTGGGTCCAATCCTTTCCCCTGGTACAGTCCCTGTTCCAGCTCAGGTGGTAGCTAGGGGATTTCTCATGACTGCAACCCCCTTTGTTATGTTCCACCTCCTTTTATAGCTTTGTCCCAAGGCAGGAACCCTTTGTCTCTCTGAGTTCCCACCCCTCCTACTAAACGGAAAAACACCAGGTTTAAGATGGATTCCAGTATCACGTAACATGGTCACATGTCACTGTAAAACCTCATTTTTCATTACCCACAGGCTGGCCCTCACATCCACAAGAAGGCTTGCAGGTAAATAAACAATCTACAGCCAATTGTCCTAGTCAATGGGTGCCATTGAGATTCTAAACCACCATTAATGGTCCACACTTTGCAAAATTACAATAGGACCTCAGATTTAACTTCATACTTCTAAATTTAGATACAAGAATTATACATACATACAAACAGGATAAACACACTCAGTAGATTATAAGCTTTGTAATGATACCTTACAAGACACCTTTTGCATAAAGCATATCCCAGTTACATTATATTCACATTCCAAGGATATTTTCATAAAGCATATGGAGTGCAACGTCATACCTAGAAAGTCTGATCTATGTACCTCTCTATCCTCTTGCCTCCTCCTGTTCAGTCACACTGGTCTTAAGAGCCCATACTCATTCTCTGAGGGCCATGAGTTGCTTTCACTGAATGCATGCCTATACCACCTGCACACAAGGCAGGTAATTGTACATGCTGCATTCAGTGCAATAAACTGGATAACCCCCACTCTGCTTCTGTACTTCTGCCTGCATTATTTTTACTCTTTCAAGGTTTTTGTTTGTTCTATGCGAGAGAGGCTATGGGGAGGGATTATTGGCCCAAGTTTAGAGTATGTATGCTGGATATATCTGGCTTTCATGCTCCATCTCTAAACTTGTTTGCTGCTCCTCCTTCACCTGGAGAACTCCGTCGCAAAACTCCCGTTTACTGCTTCTGTTCGCTAGCTCCTCTGATTACTTAGGAGCTAGTTTTTTAAACTCCTGATATCCCTGAGTTTGACCTGCCCCCTTGTCAAGTGATCCTAAAGGGATTAGGATTTCTTGTTGACAACCTGATCTACCATTTGTGATTGCATATCATCCCTGAAGCAACTACAGCAATGCCCTATGCAGAAAAGGGTTGAAAGATGTTTAGTTTTTATATCTATTCAGCCCTTGGCCTCTGTTAAGACTGGTAATGAAAAAGATTTCATGTATTTTTAAGTATCAGAGGGGTAGCCGTGTTAGTCTGAATCTGTAAAAAGCAACAGAGGGTCCTGTGGCACCTTTGAGACTAACAGAAGTACTGGGAGCATAAGCTTTCGTGGGTAAGAACCTCACTTCTTCAGATGCAAGGGACTGCATCTGAAGAAGTGAGGTTCTTACCCACGAAAGCTTATGCTCCCAGTACTTCTGTTAGTCTCAAAGGTGCCACAGGACCCTCTGTTGCCATGTATTTTTAGTTTCTAATAATGCAGTTTTAGCAGCTGACAATAAAGGAGGGGTAACTAGCACCAGGTGACCAACCAGTTCTCTACACACCATCAGCAAATTCTCTGTGGATTACTAGTGCTCCTCAAATCACAGTTTCAAAGATCTTGTATGTACATCACTTCACCCACCTGAATGAATCAGCTACCTCTGGTGTGGTACGCAGAATGTGATTAACAGTGTAAACCCACACTGTGGAGCAGGAAGTAAAGAATACCAATGAAATAGTAGGAGGAATTTTCAGGGGGCAGAATAGGCTGATCAGAACTGGACTTTGGCCAGAACACCATTCCCAACCTCTCTACTCTCACAAAATAAGGTATATGATATTTCATTACCACCACACAGGGTTAAAAGCTTGTCACCCTCGTCTGAAAGAGAGTGCGCTCCACTCTACAGTACCTCCTAAGAGTGTGTGAGTGTTTTGCTTCAGTACTTCTTCAGAGAAAAGAGTTCCATCTTATGTATCATTAACATCACTTTGTGTAGCACCTGGGATTTTGCTTGGACAGCTCAGATCCAAATACTGACCTGACCTGAAAGTGCTTATTTGTGAGTTCTGTGGCTGTTCCCAAGATGTTCTTTGTGGAGTCTAGAATCTTCGCTGGGATTATTGGAATGCTAATTAATTTGAGTGGTTATGTAGACAAATGAGTCTTCTGACAACACTGTTCAAAAGTTTACTATAGTCCCTCCATTTTAGAGTTGATACTGCATGTGCTGTAAACTGGTAAGAACAGACTGCTGTCAGAGCTTCCATTAGTCTCACTCCCTGACACTTCTCTCACTGATTGCCAGGCAGCCTCCACAATAATGCTATGCATGATCTAGACATGATAAACTGCCTTCCCACATCATTACGCTTCTTCCCCTTTTTTCTCCCCCACCAAAAGGAGAAGATGACATTAAACAAGGCAGAAACCCTTTTTTATGAAAGGTAAGTTAGTATGAATAATGTAACGGAAAGTAACATTCACAGGTGGTGTGTAAGATGATGCAATTGATATGGCATTAAGAGAAGTTTAACGGCCAAAGGGAGATCAAAACATATACATAAGAGAGAAGATACTCTCCCAGGGGACCAGGCAGTGTGAAAATACAGCAACTTCACTGGATAGCAGCAATTCAGAAAGGGTAGAGTCATCATGTTAAAAGGCTGATGACTTCATCTCCCCAGTATGTTCTCTCAGGAGCCATATCAACCTCACTAGGTTAGAGAGAGGCAGGAAGAGAGGCAGTTGCTCTCCAGCTCTGCCAGAGTTTTACCAGCCAGGCTCTATGGCTATTAGAGATTGGCCCAAACAAAATAATTTAGATCCTGATATGGATCTCACCCCTTCTCCCAAAGATCAGGGGTGCTGGGTACTGGGGTTTGGTTCTCACCCATGTCTAATAGACAATATGGTGATAATATTAAAGAACATGAAAACAGATGCTCACCAGTTGACATGATCCACAGAGAAGTCTAATGAGTTTGCTCACAGTACTAAGAAGCAGATAGCTGTCCTTTCTTCAGCTCTCTTGGTCTCTCCCTTTCTGTATATGCACAAGGGAAAAATAATGTTTCAAGGTCTTTCTGAACTCATGCCCCATGATGACATTATTAACACTGATCAGGGACAAGCTGCAAATTTCAAATCCAATTTTGAAATACCCCAGAGTCTGAGTGCAACTGGATCCCAGGCTTGGGAGTGACTGCAAATCTGTCTCTCATTTTCACAATGTTTCTTTCCAACCCATATCTTTCCTTGTTATTCATCCGTTATGCAGTTTTCTTTCTTTGATCTTCTCATGATGACTCTTTTCACACTATCTTTGTGAACAATTGTATAAAATAATGGCCCATGTGGTTTTTTTCTCACCCTGCTGTGCACAATTCGATGTAACCTATCCCTCCCAAAGAAACCAGAAGCCCCAGGATGTAAAAGAAAGAACAAGGACTCAATTGAGAGACAGCATTGTCCAGTGGATAAGGCACAGCAATGGCAACCAAGAGACCAGGTTTATATTCTTGCCACTATCCTTGGCCTGTCGTCGCACTGGACAAGTCATTTTGCCTGTTTCCTCTTCATTCTTTGTTATTCTGTCTTGATGTTTAGATGCTATGCTCTTCAAGGCAGGGATTGTCTCTTACTATCTGTTTGTAGTGTGCCATGGAATCCAAAAGGGTATTGGGGTCTCTTGGCACTTCCATAGTATAAACAAAAACACTACTAATAATTCAGAGGGTAGCTGAGTGGGAGAATCGACCCAAATAGCAGATATGGAAGAAATGTCTGTGAAAATGTGTCACATCCACTTAGCTGTTCAGATGCAGTTCAAAGGAAAGGGGTTTCTGGGGTGTTACAGAGAGGATGGTGTCATCTTTCCATTTCTGTGTTTCATGCAGTTCATGGAACTCAGACCGGAAGAGGGAGAGGCTCTGAAACAATCAGCACCAAGTTACCATTGAATGTTTTAGCTTGAATAATGGCATTTCTTTTCATAGTGCACAGAGAGAGAGAGAGAGAATATGACAGCCAGTCACTGCAAAACACTAGAGGAGCCCAGGAGACTTCATGGGCCAGTTCAGAGTCTGCTTACACCCACACACCTTGCAGAGGAGAACAGACTGAAGTTCTTTTCTTATATAGAGCCAGGCTGTGACCCCCCTTACTCCCACTCCTGAGCACTTATTCACCCAAATAGAACGACTTGCTAGGGTAGTACTGCTTCTGTGGGGAAGAGCTCACCGTGGTGAGTAACTTCTCCACCCTTCCTCAGCCTAAGTAGTGGCCTACTCCACAGCAGGTGCCATTGGTAAGAATGGTGCCACTTGTGGAGTAAGGTACTACTAAACACAAGTAAGGAGGTTGTCATAACTATAAAGGGAAGGGTAACAGCTGTCCTGTGTACAGTACTATAAAATCCCTCCTGGCCAGAGACTCCAAAATCCTTTTCCCTGTAAAGGGTTAAGAAGCTCAGGTAACCTGGCTGGCATCTGACCTAAAGGACCAATAAGGGGACAAGATACTTTCAAATCTTGTGGGGGGAAGGCTTTTGTTTGTGTTCTTTGCTTGGGAGTGTGTTCGTTCTCGGGACTGAGAGGGACCAGACATCAATCCAGGTTCTCCACATCTTTCTAAGCAAGTCTCTCCTATTTCAAACTTGTAAGTAAATAGCCAGGCAAGGCGTGTTAGTTTTCCTTTGTTTTTCTCAACTTGTAAATGTACCTTTTACTAGAGTGTTTATCTTTGTTTGCTGTACTTTGAACCTGAGACTAGAGGGGAGTCCTCTGAGCTCTTTAATTACACTGATTACACTGATTACCGTGTAAGGTTAATTTCCATACTGATTTTACAGAGATGATTTTTACCTTTTTCTTTAATTAAAAACCTTCTTTTTAAGAACCTGATTGATTTTTCCTTGTTCAAGATCCAAGGGGTTTGGATCTTGATTCACCAGGAGTTGGTGGGAGGAAGGAGGGGAATGGTTAATTTCTCCTTGTTTTAGATCCAAGGGGGTTGGATCTGTATTCACCAGGAGTTGGTGGGAGAAAGGAGGGGAATGGTTAATTTCTCCTTGTTTTAAGATCCAAGGGGTTTGGATCTGTATTCACCAGGGAATTGGTGAAGGTTTTTCAAGGTTTCCCAGGAATGGAATCCATTGAAATGGTGGCAGCAGAACTAGAGCTAATCTGGTAGTTAAGCTTAGAAGTTTTCATGCAGGCCCCTATATTTGTACCCTAAAGTTCAAAGTGGGGATCCAGCCTTGACAGAGGTCATACTCTTCCACGCCACGGAAAGAAAATGAATTTCTGCTTTGCTTTCACAATGTTAACACTTGCATCTCTGTAGCTAAGTTAAGAATAAAAAAAATAATCAAATCTGATACTTCAGCGCATCAGTGGGTCATGTGCTTAGAGGCCAGGAAGACTTTTTTTCTCCCTTAGTTCAAACTTGGCCAGATGCCTTTTTTTCCATCTGACTCTGAAGCATGAGATATTGACCACAGCTGGAAGCAGGATACCTGGATAACTGGACCAATGGTCTGATGCAGTTCAGCAAATCCTATGGCCATTGATGTTGAGCTGTGCCACTCTTCCTCTCATGCTCAGGGTTAAGCCAATCACCAGATTTGAGTCAGGAAGGAACTTTCCTCCAGGTCGGATTTGCCTTCCACTGAAGCATTGAGCGGGGATCAATGTCTTCTGGGATCACCTGGGCCCATATCACAAAACTGATTTTCTGACATTGCATGAGCTTCAGTCATTGGTGACACAACTGTCCTGCCTATTTTCTGCCTCTGATTGATAACACTGTAGTATCCAGAAAACTCAAAATTTTACCACAGAATTAGCTCCTAACTGATTTACTAGTGTGACTTTGCGTCAATAAAATTCATTTGGAAAGAGTACAAAGTGAGTTGTGATTTTGTCTGTAGTTAGAGCCTGCATGTGTTAAAAGCACGTTTTCAGATATGCAAACTAAACACTTTGCAGCTAGAGACAAAAGTTTATAACCATCAGAGAAGTGAAATTCTGGAACAGCTTTTCAAGGAGAGCAGTGGGGGGCAAAAAACCTAACTGGCTTCAAGACTGAGTGTGATAATTTTATGGAGGAGATTGTATGCTTAGAATACCTACAGTAGCATGTAGCCAATCTGCAATTGCTAGTAGCAAAGATCTCCAACAGTCAGTGATAGGACACGAGATGGGGAGGGCTCTGAGTTACTACAGAGAATTCTCTCTCACACATCTGGCTGTTGGGTCTTGCTGAAATACTCAGGGACCAAGTGACTGCCATATTTGGGGTCGAGAAGGAATTTTCCCGTAGATCAGATTGGCAGAGACCCTGAGTGTTTTTCATCTTATTCTGCAGCATGGGGCACTTGCAGCTTTAAACTAGTGTAAACGGTGGATTCTCTGTAACTTGAAATCTTTAAATCATGATTTGAGGTCTTCAGTAACTCAGCCAGAGGTTAAGCATCTATTACAGGAGTGGGTGGGTGAAGTTCTGTGGCCTGCAATGTGCCATGATAGTGCCTTTTGGCCTTAAAGTCTGTGAGTCTAGGATTGGTAGGTATGATATTCTTTTCGGCCCTTAAAAGCAAGCATTATAGCCAGTGTGAAGAAAGGGATAAAGCTCCCAGCATTGCCTTGAAGAATAAGCCAGGCAAGGTCCCCATACATTGCTCTCCATGTCACCCACACAGAGAAAAGATTTTCATAAACATTCCCAAGAACTGGCTCTTTTGTCCTACAAGTGTTAAGGCCGCTACCTTCCTTACCAATGTAAGCAACTGTGTGGGGTTTGGAGAACGTTTACAAACTGGTGGAAGGAACTGGATTTTTCTCAAATGTTTATATTGATTTTATAAAATGTGTGACTTTCCCATGTGTAGTATTTATCTTATATATTGTATTATTAAGAAGAGAATAAAAGGCAATAAGGGAATGATTTTTTTTCTGTTTCTCATTTTAAAAATTCCTGAGTGATTTGTTGTTAATATAAATTGTCAGATTTATAGCCTTGTCAACTGAACTCCTATATTAAAGAATCCAGAGAATGAATATAGTCTTGGGAGTAGCAACACAAGCTCCCTCATACTGCCCCCATCAATATGTCTTCATCCTGACCTGGAGGGGTACACCTCCAGGGATAAGGAAAGTTCAATCTCGTTTTCCACTCACCCCTTAGCCTTTTAGTTCAGAATGTCAACCAGGGATACCTCCAATGATAGTGATGCCACTACAAGGATTACTGAAAAAAGAGATATTAATCACACTTCGATATGGTAAGATGAAAAATTTCACTTTGAGTACCTTGACAATACAGTTACACAACAACTTTTTCCAGTGCTCTCGGTTTCTCTCTCCTCATCTTCATGGTTGTGAGGTATTTACTCCTTGATCTTCCGGTGGTGCTAAATGCTGATGTTACAATAATGGGGCCAAAAGTTGACTTTTTTTTTTATTATTACTAAGTACCAGACATTCAACCTTAAGTTTTGTGTAGAAAATAGCAGAATTCTTCCTCCCACCCTATTAATATTTGGAACTTTCCCCCCCATACTTTCTCTTACTTTGACATTGTTCAGGGCAATGATTCTACTACTTTAGCAAATGCTCTGGCCATGTGATGAATTAGGAAGATGGGGTATGTGGAAAGGAACTGTTTGCATAAGTGCATGTTATACCTCTTTATCTATTATTAATGATCTTTTACACTTATAGACTATCTTTCACTTGAGGAATTTAGAAACAATTACTAGGTTGCATTTTCTGTGGTATAAATTGACTTAAATGGAATTATAATTTACACCAATGGAGAACCATGCCCATTAAGTATTACAGCACTTCTATTACATTATTATACATGTTAAACAGAAACAGATGACAACATTTTGCCTTAATTAAAGTAAAAGGACAGAACTTGCATTCCAAGCAGCAACCAGTCCACAGCCAACCTTTCTTCCAGAGAAGTCAGATCCAAATCACTTCAAGAGGAATTTATCAGGAGTTACAGTAAAGATACAAAAGTTGCTCATTCAATCATTAACTGTAGAATAGAGCCAAAATGGAGATCCTACAAACTGATGCTAAAGAATATTTAAATGTTACTTTTTTTTTTACAATAAAGCATGCATCTGATCTCTCTAACAAATGAAGCTACTACTCTACCGATCATCATTATGTTACTCTTATGCTAGAGATAGGGCCTCTTGTAGAAAGGCTCACCTGGCCCTCTGGTCCCTGGGAATTTTTGTATAACCACTAGCAATTAAAAAAAAAAACAATCCAGAGGAGAACAGGCTATTACTTTCAAGTTCCATTTTGATAAATTTCAGGAACGAGGCCTACTCAGTCTGGTAATTGATACTTGTACTATGAAATTCCAGAAAGTTTCAGGCTCACTCAAGATAGCTTTTCCTACTCCTCTTCCCTCACCCTGTGCTATGAACTTTTAATGATTCTTTTTCTCCAATATCAGAATAGTTAAGATATGCAGTATCTTCTTACAGGGCTTCTAGCACTGGTCTGAAAATAATACTTGGTGATCATTAATATTCAAACAGTCCTATAATAATTCTAAATTTCACACAAGTGGGTCCACATTCGGAACTGACAAAGTGACTTGAAGGCAGTCTAACTAGGTATAACTTTCACCTTGTTCTGTCTCTCTGAGTGCATAATAGACCACCTTAGACTCATTTAGATTCCCGTAGGCTCATACCCATTTACCAATATGTACCTTACACATCACTTCTTAATTTTCTCCATTACATTCATTACTCCCCATACACGTTTTACATAATTATACAGTAAAGGACAAGAAGCTTGAAGATGATGCAGAAAGTGAGAAAAAGTCAGTGCAAGAGTTCAAATAGGCGACCATAAGTCAGGGTGAGGGGAGAACCAGCTAATATTTGCTGTAGCATTTTGAATAGACTGGAGGGAGAGTGAAATGGAACTCAGGGGTACGAGTGAGGGTAGGTTACAGGAGTCAGGACAGGAGAAAAATAAGACAAAGGCAAACATTACAGCCAGAGAAACAGAAATGAAAAATTGAAGTTTTTAAGTTGGTACAGTAGGCCCAGAGGGAATATTGCTTATATTACCTTCTTCTATAGGAAAAACAAGAATTGTCTAAAGGGATTCACTTTATTGAATCACCTTCTTTTCCTCCATCTGATCCTTCCATTCATCTTCTTTTAACAAAAAGAAAAGCTTTATTGCAACTACTCCTAACACCATGTGTTTGGCCACAGACAGGGCGCTTTGTGCAGGTGCACTATTTATATAGATCTAGACTTGGCTCTGAATAGGAATCAAAAATAACACAGATTGCAAGCCTGGGTCATGGGGAGGAGAGTGACATCAGTGACAGGGATGAAGAAAGGAAGAAGAAATGACCTGGGAGGAAAAAAGTTAGGAGTTTTAGTTTAGTTGCACTGAGTATAATTTGGTGGCAAAACAATCAGGATGACATGTAAGCAAGCCAGTCAGAGAAACAAGACTGAACAAATAGAGGAGATTTGAGGGTGAGAGGGTGATTTTCAGCATATGCTGGTATCTGCATCAGAGAAGGGACAAGGTCATCCAGGGACAAAGGGTAGCATACGCAGAGTGGGGGATGAGGACATTTACAATGTAAACAAAGGATTGCTAAGCAGTCTCCCTATTGAACTGCAATCCTTTGTTTACCTGGCTGGCATTTCTCTGAACCTTCCCTGAACCTTGTTGATATTGATGGATCAGTTTCCCTCCCATATTCATGATGCAAACAATCTGTGGCGAGGGGGAGAAGAGAAAATGATTCTGGTATTATTTATTTTTTTAACCCCAGTATTGTTGTCTTGGTCCAACATGAATGTGTAAAATGTCACATCTGCATGACTGTTTGACACCCAATCTCACTACTACTCCCCCAACTCGGAAGGAGAATAAAAAAATGGTAAGCCTCCAGAAGATAACATTGATAGTAGTGGTACAGCCATGTCTAAGTTTCTCCACCCAATCACACTGCAGGCAGCTCCAGGGAACTGCAAAGAAAACAAAACAGCTTTGATGCAGACATTTTTTCTGGTCCAAAATACTTTCAAATGTTTTACTTTCCTACATTAACATATTTTAGGTACTTTGGGAGCGAAAAAAAGTATTGTAATCAGATTTGGAATATGCTACTTAAAGTGGATTATTCATTAGAAGAAGGCCACTCTCTCTGTTTTTGTTCTATAGGCTGAATTTAGATTTTGTTCTAGTCAGGCCTGTATAAAAAAACACTTCATATTTTATCATACAAGTGATCTGCTAACTATACAAAAGGGGGGAGATTTCTTTAATTGATTGCCTGCTCCTTTCTATCAGCAGAATATTGTGATCTTCACCTGCTGCCAAAATCAGACAATTACAGTTGAAAATGCACCTTGGGCTCACAAATAAAATACTATGAGACCACTGATGCCACAAACAGAAACAGCTGAAAGCACTGTCAGTCTCAGGTTTTCTCTGATCAGCAGCTTCCAGTTTAAACTTTTGCTTGACTCTTTTATGGGGACAAAGCAGTTAAACATGGTAAATGGAGGTGCTGTATCTTAAAAGCCCTAGCATCAATTGATCTATTGCCTTTATCGGGACTTCTTTTCCTTAGTACTTCACAACTGATGGAGTTCTCAGTGTGGTTGCCTATATTGTTTACCGACCTAATTTATTAGGGCAGGCAGATAACTGGCAGAAATCCAATTAAGAAAGGCAGAGAGAAAGGTGCAGTACTAATGAAAGCATAGACCTCCTCTTAACTTAACCATGTTGATCATGATGTGCAACGTATTGTTTCAATATACTGTCTTAACTCCCTCTGTGGTGCCTACCTTAGCAGTAGTCACTGCTGGTGTGTGTTCTGTTGCACATACACAATCCAATGTCACAATGCCCATGAAATAATGTCATATGAGTTAAATTACCATGAGTTTAGCAGCAAGAGGCTGTAGTCTGTTTTCCCAAAGGGCTTAGATTTGCTCAAAAGTCCCAACAAATTATCTGTGTTGTCTTGATATGAACAATGACAGAATCATGATGTTAACATTCTGCTGCTATTTTCATGTTGTGATTAGAGAGGTTGGGTTATTGGGATGCTTGAACCAGCAAGAGGATTACGTATCCAATTTGAGGGGGTGAGACTGGCAGGGTCATAGGACAAGGTGTTTTGTTACAAGCACAGACCACATACATATCTCCTCCCTAGTACACAGGCTATTACCCTCTTTCTGTTCCCACTGGTGCAGACAGACATTGTCATCCCCTCCCCATTAAAACATCTTTAGTGATGGTGCTGGAATTGGTGGAGTGTTTGAGGAAGAAAAGTGGTTGGGGTTGCAGCTGATGAATGTAGGTGCATGGCATTGCTTCCAGGACAGAAAATGAGGGAAAGAGAGGAGAAGGGATAGGTAAGGAGAGGGAATTGGAAAGCTCATGTGCGGGGAGGTGGAAATGGGAAAGATAAAAACCAGGAGAGTGGTGTTACGGGTTCAATATAAATTAATAACAAGGCTTAATCATTGTTTATTAATCAAAGGTTATGAGTCAAATATTAATACAGCATAAAACAGAAAGGCAGAGTACATATGTTATCAACCCCGTCTGGGAGACAGCAGTTGCAGCACTCAAATTGTCAAAGATTTTGTGCTTATCCCCTTGTATTTATATCTAACTGGGAAAAGTTTAATGATTTTCTGTGTATTATCTTAAACCTACTACTCATCTCTTATTTTGCTTCTTTTACATGTTTTCCAAGCAAAAGGAGTGTTTATACCAGGAGCCTGATACAGATAACTTATCTGTACCAAGTAACTGTAGTTTGTTCATGCTTGTTTCAACATAGAATACATATCACATTTTCAGTTTTATACAGCCCCTGCATGTTAAACTAAAACAGAGATGCATGTACACAAGGCAAAACATTTGTTTTCAACATTCCAGAGATAGCATTTTAGAAATCAGTAAAGTGTAAAGGCATCTGTTTCTCTTTTATGTCTTTATAGGTAGCCAAATACTTCACATCTTCCTTTGGTTTAACAGAAGAAAAACATTTTGAGAAGAGTTAAATAATTTATACAAAACCATGTTATTTTACATAATATGTATATTGTGTTTACCATTAATATTGTATACAAGATTGGATAACACTATAGACCATACAGGCTCTCTCTTATCTGGCTTCATATATATTTGCAAACATACAGGATCTGTAGCCAGCACAGCACAAATACCCAAAGACCAGTGACGGTATTTGCAAGTCTCAGACTATGACAGTCATGTATTTTCCTGTGTTTACAGAAGAGAAATTATGCAAAGATTATAGCAACTGCAGTGAGTTTTAAAGTTATACAATTATATGAATAAAGGATTCTAAATACAATGTACTCTTTTATTTATCAGTAGTGATTTTTTTAAAGTTTGGTTTCATACTACTTTTTAAATCACAAATTTGGTTAGAGGCACTAACAGTTTTCATGCTCTGATCAATACATGTTGACTGTGAAATTGATTTTGAAATGTATCTGGTTTTTGGACAATTTACATTCATGCTTAATAGCTCTGTTTACAAGTTAGCTTCACAGATTCCTAATAAAATTCCATGTCTGCCATCACAACAGTTAGCAATGTGTAGCTATAACTTCATAGGCAGTGTTTTTCCTCTTGCCTTTCTCCTGGCTACAAAGCATTATGTTACTTTTTGGTTCAGATTGGTCAATAGCATCATGAAGCATTAGGTGATTTTGGTCAACAGCGGGGGAAAAACGGAAATGGCTACAAGAAAAAAATAAACTAAAAAGGCAAACAAAGGAAAGCAGAACAGAGGGAATGGAAATGAAATCAGAGGGAAAGAATAGAAAAATGATAGAGCTGGATTTAAAATGCCCTGATGGAAAAACAGCAGCTCTTTTTAGCTACTAACAGGAAGCAGAGCCAGTGAAATAGATTGTTCTAACTGTGAGAACTGAAAGTTGAAACCTGAATCATCGGCTTAAGGTAGAAGAGAAGATTCTGAGACAGACTTGTTTAGGATATCCACACAGCTCTGTCTAGTTATGCTTATGTCTATTTATGCTTCAAACTATTGTTTAAGTCACTGTTTGTATGCTTTTTAATTAATTAACAAAAAGAACAAGTGGTCGAAGAAGCGTGATGCTCTAAAAATGTAGAACAAATAATGGAACAGTGTGACCGAACGCAGGGATTATGCATAACTGTTGATAGTGGGGGCTAGGGGCACAGTTTAAAGGTTCTGGTGGTATGCAGTGGGGTTCAGGGCAGTGCATATAAACCATGGCATAAATCTGGGGGACACATGACCCTGCATGCCCCCCGGCATCGCCTCTGACCAAAAGTGCCCCTGTATTCACATCCTACATCCTATTGTAATACTCTTTGTACAAAATATGCCATGTGAGGTATCATTTGAAAACTAATAGCTTGCTCGTCAATAGTATCATGGTGAAATATATGTAGCAACATTATATGTAAAGTTATGAATTCCCGCTGCATGATGTTGTTAGCACATGTTCAAACCCACAGAGCGCTGATTTGGCAAAAGTCATTAAACAGGTCTATCCCAAACAACGGAAGCTGTTTACACCTCAGTTTACATATAAATAGTGAATGGGGCCCTTGAGACAGCAAGAAGAAGAAATGGCAGGAGACAAGGCAAATCTGCATTTCAGCATACACAGAGGAGAAGAAAGACCATGAAGCGACCTTCACCAACAGACTCCATGTCACCTTCTTTACTGCTTGACTAAACTTTGTTTTGAGGGATAATCCTCAGAAGAATCTACTTCAAAGGGTGACCAGACTATAAAAGTGAGGGGCAGAAACAACCCAAGATATCTCTTCCTCTCTCTCTCTCTCTCACGTAAGACAGAAAAAGAACCAGCCCTTTTAATTTGGGGGTTCAGGACCTAAGATTTTGGTCAGCCATGTTGCTGGGATCATGCCATGAGGATATTAGCTTGAATCAAGTTTAGCTTGTTAAGTTTAGCTACTAGAAAGTGTTTTATCTTTATTTCTTATGTAACCATTTCTGACTTTAATACCGTATACTTATATTCAATTTACAATCTCTCCCTCTTTAGTTAAATAAACTTGTTTTATTTTTAATCTGCACTAAACTAGTGTTGTGTTTAAACTGAACTGTAGGGTAACTCCAGTTAAAGTAGCAAACTGAATATTGAACCTTTAGAGGGCAACAGAACTGTAATATCTGGACTGTCCAAAAGAGGTCTGGACAGTGTAGAACAAATGTTTTTGGGGAAAATTTAGGACTCGGAGTGGGTTAGGGTCACCTTGCAAGTTGTAACCTAGGCTGGCAAAAGCCAGGGTGTGGCTGGTGTGTTGCTGACAACCTTTTAAATCAAAATTTGGGAAATTTCAACTAGACCTACAAAAGACTCTAAAATAGGGTTGGTCTGATGGACTAGTGACACAAATTTGACTTTACATGAAAGAGGGATCAAACTCCCATTCATTTCTTTCTTGGTGGGCCAGTTAGGCCTGGGAGCTCTTTGGAGGGAGTGCTTTGTTTGTCTTCATATTATCAGTCCCCCCTCGATATCCTAGCCTTTGCTACTGACTCAGCAAATCATTTAACTAGATACTTAAGTCCCATGTCTGGGTGCCTTGGTGAATAAGGATGATCTCAATAAGGATCTTTGCTTAAAGATAGGCATATGCTTAAATCCATATTTATTCAGCAAAGCACCTTCAGCATGAGAGTCTCTGGATGAAGTTTAGAAGTATGAGCAACAATGGTGGTGTCATGGTGGGAGTCTGCTATAGACCACCAGACCAGGGGGATGAGGTAGATAAGGCTTTCTTCCGGCAACTAGCAGAAGTTGCTAGATCGCAGGCCCTGGTTCTCATGGGAGACTTTAATCACCCTGATATTTGCTGGGCGAGCAATACAGCAGTGCACAGACAATTCAGGAAGTTTTTGGAAAGTGTAGGGGACAATTTCCTGGTGCAAGTGCTGGAGGAACCAACTAGGGGCAGAGCTCTTCTAGACCTGCTGCTCACAAACCGGGAACAATTAGTAGGGGAAGCAAAAGTGGATGGGAACCTGGGAGGCAGTGACCATGAGATGGTCGAATTCAGGATCCTGAAACAAGAAGAAAAGGAGAGCAGCAGAATATGGACCCTGGACTTCAGGAAAGCAGACTGACTCCCTCAGGGAACTGATGGGCAAGATCCCCTGGGAGAACAACATGAGGGGAAAAGAGTCCAGGACAGCTGGTTGTATTTTAAAGAATCCTTATTGAGGTTTCAGGAAAAAAAAACATCCCAATGTGTAGAAAGAATAGTAAATATGGCAAGCGACCAGCTTGGCTTAACAGTGAAATCCTTGCTGATCTTAAATGCAAAAAAAGAAGCTTACAAGAAGTGGAAGATTGGACAAATGACCAGGGAGGAGTATAAAAATATTGCTCAGGCATGCAGGAGTGAAATCAGGAAGGTCAAATCACACTTGGAGTTGCAGCTAGCAGGAGATATTAAGAGTAACTAGAAGGGTTTCTTCAGGTATGTTAGCAACAAGAAGAAAGTCAGAGAAAGAGTGGGCCCATTACTGAATGAGGGAGGCAACCTAGTGACAGAGGATGTGGAAAAAGCTAATGTACTCAATGCTTTTTTTGCCTCTGTCTTCATGAACAAGGTCAGCTCCCAGGCTGATGCATGGGGCAGCACTGTATGGGGAGGAGGTGACTAGCCCTCTGTGGTTCGGGACTGTTTAGAAAAACTGAATGAGCACAAGTCCATGGGGCCAGATGCACTGCATCTGAGAGTGCTAAAGGAGTTGGCGGATGTGATTGCAGAGCCGTTGGCCATTATCTTTGAAAACTCATGGCGATCAGGGGAGGTCCCGGATGACTGGAAAAAGGCTAATGTAGTGCTCATCTTTAAAAAAGGGAAGGAGGAGCATCCGGGGAACTACAGGCCAGTCAGCCTCACCTCAGTCGCTGGAAAAATCAGGTCCTAAAGGAATCAATTGTGAAGCACTTTGTGGGGAGGAAAGTGATCAGGAACAGTCAGCATGGACTCACCAAGGGCAAGTCATGCCTGACTAACCTAATTGCCTTCTATGAGGAGATAACTGGCTTTGTGGATGAGGGGAAAGCAGTGGATGTGTTATTCCTTGACTTTAGCAAAGCTTTTGATACAGTCTCCAACAGTATTCTTGCCGGCAAGTTAAAGAAGTATGGGCTGGATGAATGGATAGAAAGCTGGCTAGATCGTCGGGCTCAACGGGTAGTGATCAATGGCTCCATGTCTAGTTGGCAGATGGTTTCAAGCGGAGTGCCCCAAGGGTCGGTCCTGGGGCCGGTTTTGTTCAATATCTTCATTAATGATCTGGAGGATGGCGTGGACTGCACTCTCAGCAAGTTTGCAGATGACACTAAACTGGGAGGAGTGTTAGGTATGCTGGAGGGTAGGGATAGGATACAGAGGGACCTAGACAAATTAGAGGATTGGGCCAAAAGAAACCTGATGAGGTTCAACAAGGACAAGTGCAGAGTCCTGCACTTAGGACGGAAGAATCCCAGGCACTGTTACGGACAAGGGACCGAATGGCTAGGAAGCAGTTCTGCAGAACAGGTTCTAGGGGTTACAGTGGATGTGAAGCTGGATAGAAGTCAACAGTGTGCCCTTGTTGCCAAGAAGGCTAAAGACATTTTGGGGCTGTATAAGTAGGGGCACTGCCAGCAGATCGAGGGACCTGATCATTCCCCTCTATTCGACACTGGTGAGGCCTCATCTGGAGTACTGTGTCCAGTTTTGGGCCCCACACTACAAGAAGGATGTGGAAAAATTGGAAAGAGTCCAGCAGAGGACAACAAAAATGATTAGGGGGCTGGAGCACATGACTTAAGAGGAGAGGCTGAGGGAACTGGGATTGTTTAGTCTGCAGAAGAGAAGAATGAGGGGGGGATTTGATAGCTGCTTTTAACTACCTGAAAGGGGGTTCCAAAGAGGATGCATCTAGACCAGGGGTCGGCAACGTTCGGCATGCAGCTCGCCAGGGTAAGCACCCTAGCAGGCTGGGCCAGTTTATTTACCTGCTGACGTGGCAGGTTCGGCCGATTGTGGCCCCACTCGCCGTGGTTTGCCGTCCCGGGCCAATGGGAGCGGCAGGAAGCGGCGCAGGCTGAGGGATTTGCTGGCTGCAGCTTCCCGCCGCCCCCATTGGTCCGGGACAGCGAACCGCGGCCAGTGGGGGCCATGATTGGCCGAACGTGCTGCGTCAGCAGGTAAATTAACTGGCCCGGTCCGCTAGGGTGCTTACCCTGGCAAACTGCATGCCGAACGTTGCCGACCCCTGATCTAGACTGTTCTCAGTGGTACCAGATGACAGAACAAGGAGTAATGGTCTCAAGTTGCAGTGGGGGAGGTTTAGGTTGGATATTAGGAAAAACTTTTTCACTAGGAGGGTGGTGAAGCACTGGAATGGGTTACCTAGGGAGGTGATGCAATCTTCTTCCTTAGAGGTTTTTAAGGGCAGGCTTGACAAAGCCCTGGCTGGGATGATTTAGTTGGAAATTGGTCCTGCTTTGAGGAGGGGGTTGGACTAGATGACCTCCTGAGGTCCCTTTCAACCCTGGTATTCTATGATTCATATGTTTCAGTGATTTGCTGAATTTGGGATATCTGTGGGTTAGGGTAGGAAAATAAAGGGGATAAATGGGAGAATATCCTGGAATTTTATCTTTTCACCTCAATAGAAAATAAAACAGTTGACTAACAAATAGCAAAGGCACTTTCCTTATGACAGGCATGTCACTCTATTCCTGGCTCATGGCTGCTGTTAATGGGATTGTAGTCAGATTCCATCATTCATACTCCTGAAGTAGTTATTTCCTCTCTGCATTTTATCACAACATGTCAAAAGTGTATTTATTTACTTAAAATGCTGTGATGTGTGAAAAAATACAGAAACCTGTTTGTTTTTTTCAAAAGCAAAGCTGGATTTTAACGTGTGAGGAAAGGTGCTAAATTATATCTTTGATAATTGTGAGCTGAAACATCTTGAAAATAATTTGACTTCTGAAGTTTATCTGGACAAAAAAGTTTGATAAAGGCTATAAATCTTATCTCATAAGATGAAACACTAAAAAGTGGCAGCCACCTGGACTCTATATTTGTGTTTGCAATTTTGGGTGCCATAGAAGTGAGATTTATATGTGCCTATCCAGTCAAGTATGTGTAAATTCCACATGCATGAGCAACCTGAATTTTGAAGTGCTCAAACTTTGGTGACTCAAAATTGCAAACACCAAAAAAAACTTAGGCACTCAAATAAATTCTGAAATTTTTGAAATGATTTGGAAAAGATATTTGTCACCTAACAGATTGCATGGTCACATGACAGTCATGACACACTAAGACAACGACTTGATGAGCTCCTGTAGACCCTTTCCCTAATTTTCAGCAAAATTTTCAGCAAAGCCCCCCAATTACACCTTGTATCTCTTACTCTACCTGGGGAAGTCCATGAGATCAGGGGACAGGTGATAATAAAGTGAAAGGAGCAGTACTAGAGAAGATGAGCGTAGGCTGGAGGCCACTTCCTCCCCTCCCCCCACATTGGTGCTATAATGTCATCATTTCCGGAGGTGAATCACAGGCACAATTGTCTCACTACTGGAATATACACAGTGAAAGACTGTGGCTTCATCCCCCACCTGCCTCTCTCCTTTCCTGAATTTCCTGAAAACGTGGTACAACGAGTTGAGTTCTGCAAAGACCAATGGAGTCGTGGGCTAAGCTCTTTCCAACCCCTTCCTTTCTCCTGACCTCACTGGCACTGCCACAACAGGAGACATACTTTGTTCTCCTCTCAGAAAGCCAAATAGTGGAGTGACTTGGAGGTCCATCCCCTCCTTGAAGGATCACAAAAAGCAATGGCTGTGCCAGAACACAAAGGAAGACAGAGAAGGTGGCCACATAAATAATATGTCTGTTCTAGAAATGTGGGCAACAGTTGGCAACTCTGGACATAGTAACCAAGATTGTTGGAAGCCAGAGTATGGTTGGTTTTTGCTGAAAGACTGGTGGTGTCAGAGTTGCTGGGGCCAGGCTGTGGCTGTACACAGACACTCAGGGTGTGACCTGCATACTGGCAGACTGTTTGGGATCAACCCAGTCAGGAACTACTGCAGCAAAGCATTGTGAGGCACCCCAGGGCTGGTGGTAACAGTCCCACTCTGGTCTGAAATGTACCCTGGAATGTTATAATGTGGTCTCTGCTGAGAGCTAAGAACTAGCTAATTGTCATGGTTATTGCAAGGTATTTGTATGGGAAATAATTTATGAGATATGTAAAAAGCATAATATTAGGTTTCAAAACTGTTGAAGTGAGACTTGTCACCTGAGGCAAGGTGAAGTCTCTGGGATAACTCAATCAAAACTCAGAGTGGTAGCCCTGTTAGTCTGTATCAGCAAAAACAATGAGGAGTCCTTGTGGCACCTTAGAGACTAACAATTTTATCTGGGCATAAGCTTTCGTGGGCTAAAACCCACTCCATGCATCTGAGGAAGTGGAAAATACAGTAGGCAGGTCTGATGGCATATATCACATTGGTAAATGTGCATGTGCCAACAATGTCCCTCTGCCGTGTACATTGCCCAAATCGGACAGTCTCTAGGCAAAAGAATAAATGGACACAAATTAGACATCAAGAATTATAGCATTCAAAAACCAGTAGGAGAACACAAATATCCCGGGACACTCAATAACAGACTTAAAAATGGCAATTCTTCAACAACAAAACCTTCAAAAACTGACTCCAATGAGAAACTGCAGAACTGGAATTAATTTGCAAATTGGACACAATCAAATTAGGCCTGAATAAAGATGGAGTGGATGGGTCACTACAAAAAGTAATTTCTCCTTGCTAATACTCATACCTTCTTGTCAACTGTTTGAAATGGGCCACCTTGATTGCATTGGCCTCATTAGCACTATTTCCCCTCCCTTGGTATTCACCCCTTCTTGTCAACTGTTGAGAATAGGCCACTTCCACCTTAATTGAATTGGCTCATTAGCACTGACCCCCCACCACTTGGTAAGGCAACTCCCATCTTTTCATGTGCTGTGTATTAAACCTGCCTACTGTATTTTCCGCTCCATGCATCTGATGAAGTGGGTTATATCCCTCGAAAGCTTATGCCCAAATAAATTTGTTAGTCTCTAAGGTGCCACAAGGACTTCTTGTTGTTTTTTCAATCAAAACGGAGAACAATGGACATCTGTGGAGACAGCACTTTATTCACTGTTTGGTCCCGGGGTAGACAGGAGCATTGACAACGACAAACAAACCCCAAAAGGGTTCTTTGAAGAGGGCCCCCATAGGGCTAAGAGACGATAGCCTGAAACTGTATAAGAGCAGAATAAATGGCACACATTGTTATCCAGTATGGAGTGCCTGCCAGTGTGGGTGTCTCATGAAAACAGAATCCCAGCTCTTTGCAGTGGACAAGCATTGCCAGGACTAACCTTTGAGTGAGAAATACCTTATTAGACAGAAAAGTTTTTCAAGAGAGTTCTTCTGCCATTTTACCATCTAAATAAATGGTCAGGATTTCAAAAGAGGTCAACATGTTGGATAAGTCTAGCCTTCGGTGTCATAATAAGAGCTTCTGAGTGCTGAACACTTCTGGGTGCTGAAATGTTTTGCTAGCAAAATTCTTTTAGACAATATCGTATTTACAGTACAAATAAAAACGTTCTGGAAAGGTCAAAGTAAGATGTCATGAAAGTTTCCATCCCATTGCCTTTTAAAAGTATTTTTCCTGCCTATTATTCTGGCTGTATTTAGCATCATCAAACACTTATTGTATAAAAAAAAGCAGATTGTGTGTGAACCGTGACAGCCACTCTTTCTAAAAATATATTTATAACACTGTTTGTTACAGCTGGAGAATGACACTGATAAATATATCTCAGAACCATTTTAACATCCTTTGTTGGAAAGTACAGTATGCCTTCATTTAATTCTTTTCTAAAACAATATGCAACATATCATACTGTGTCTGTGAAACCTGCATGAAGGATCATCTGCAACAGACAAGCCCTGTCATAACTGACCACTTCAAGATATCTGGAAGCTTTCCAGTAAAATGTTGTTCTTTGTTTATTTAAAGCCTTTCCCACCTTGCAGACCAACTTTTGTTGGTGGATACCAGTTGATAGTCATGTCAACTTTTTAATATAGGGACATTGGATGTTGCCATTATTTATTTGAAGGGAGCAACTTGTGATCAGTAGAATGATGTATTTATCTCAGCCATCAATTCCTTATTCACTAACATGCAGCTTTTCAGCCTTCTAGTCACACTGGTGACTATTTTTCAATGTAATAATTTCACCATCCCTTAAAATACTGTAGGGCTGGTAGGCAATCAATTATGTAAATATCCCAAAGGGATATTGTTACTTGTGCCTATGTGCAAGTTGTGGGAGTTTGATATTAGCATTAGTATGTAGGTAGAAATCACTTCCCTTACTGGCATATTAGCGACAAAACATGGAGGTATCAGCCCATAATTGTAGTTGCCCTAGTACAACAAACAGACTTCATCACGGACCATGGAAATGACTAATATTTTGCCATTTAGGCTGAAAGACAGATTTTCTACTACATATCATCCATAAGTAGTTAGGTAACCCAGTCAGCTTGCCAGCTGAATGCATTGGGATTTCAGTAGGAGCATGCAAGGAGACAATGTTGTCAGACAGATACGAAGCAGGACTGGGAATCAGGAGTTGAGTTTTTATTCCCAGCTTTGTCACGATTCACAATGTGATCTTTGGCAAGTAAATTAACCTCTCTTGTGCCTCATTTCCACATCTATACAACAGTGATAATGATACACATTCACTCTTGTGAAGCCCCTTCAAATCAACAGCTGAAAAGTGCTATATAAGTACTAAGTATGATTAGTAGTCCAGAAAGCTGCTTCACCATTTAGTCAGGCTCAATAGGAAAAAAGTAGAATACCACGTGAATGGAGGGAACTAAACCCTCACAAGTAGGGCCAGAGCCTCTTCTAGATTTTCATATAAAACAAAATAATTTAGATGTCACAAAACTTTGGGGAAAAAAATATTTTTGGTGAGAATTTTCTTGAAACAAATAAACTGATTGCACACAACACCTTGTGCTATTATATTATATAATACAGCATGTCTACAGTTCCAGTCTCTGACAACATCTGCAGTACTGCAGCACACAGCTCACCAATCAAATAAAACTGCAGGTGAATTTAGTAGACTAACAAGTTGGTTGCAACTGTATTTGAAATCCTGGCAAATACAGATGGATGTTAACCCCAGATGTTACTACATGCCAGCAATTTCCATCATTTTAAACTGTGAATAATACATCTCAAAGGAAGCACTCAATTCACAATACAGGTGATACTCGGGGGGGGGGGGGGGACCCCAAAGAACTGAGTGTCCATGTGAACAAAATAAGTGTTGGTGCATTGTAATTCTCTCATAGCACCAAAGAGAGAAAGATGAAAGAATTGGAAATCAAGAGAGAAAGAAAATGCTGAATATTGTATGCATCTTGATAGACAAGGGAATGACTAAACTTGAACTGAAAATTAGCCTAAAGGACATTTAGTTTGATATTTTAATGCATATTTTATGTAATATTGCACTCGTCTTAAAACATCTATTGAGGGAGACAAAAATGGGAAACATTTAAACAAAAAGATAAAATCCAGACTTTAATTGGTTTCCCCAAAGGCACTACATTTTATCTGAAATCTAAACTTTATAAAATGTGGATAGAGAAAACTGCAGATCAGACAAGGCATTTTGGTTATGGCCACATTGTTTGTGAGTGTATTGTATTCCCTTATTACAAATGATGTATAACACTTTGGAGATTTGGGTGGGGGAAGAAGGCAGAGGGTGTTTGCTGAGATAAGTATTTCCTCAAATCAAAAAAAATAGACATTTAGCAATGAGAGCGAGGGAGTTTGCAGCTGGTAGACTGAAAAGTCCTGTAGAACAATGAAAAAATAAAAATAAAACCTGAATAGAAAAAAATTAAAATCTTAGTGCAAGTAAAGCGTTGGGCCTTGTTCAGCAAATCTTTACTCTGGTTTCATGGGGCTTATGCTGGCAAAGATTGAATAATACAAAGGTCAATCAGGCCCAACATTTGACCATTGCTTATAAATCTTATTTATCTTCTACATACAGTGTCTCAACTGTGTATTCAGGGCCTGCTCCAAAGCTCTTTGAAGTCTTTCCAATAGACTTCTAAAGGCTTTGAATCAGGGCCCAACTGTTCATCAACAGAAAAATATAATTTCACCGACCTGTGAAAGGATTATTTTATCTCTCTACATGATCTTTAAATAAAAGGTCCTGAAAGGATCTCAGGTCCCAAGGCACATAAGGATATTTAACAACAGGCATTTTGAGAATACACATAGGTATTAATTACCAATAGATGTAGGTGCAGGTATAAATAATTATGTATAGAACTTTTTATTAAGAAGCAAATCTAGTCTATTTAGTGTCTTATAAAATCTGTGGGCACAGAGGCCCTCACTATTACAGAACCATTGTGCTTCAGCTATGTTGGGGAGTAAGAAGGGGAAGGGAGTAGGAAGACAAGACAATAGGCAGGGGCTCGGCATATCAGAATGTTGTGGCTATTTTCTCTGCAGAAGCTTCCTTCACCCCAGCACATAGAGTGGGTTTGATGATGGTACAGGACCAGTGGACCCTTACTTAAATGGATCAACTCATCTTTGCTCCTGCAGAGGTGTGGTGCATGAGCTTTAGAGGTTGCTATAGTAGCCATGAGGCAGCAGTATTGCCCCTAGAGCAATCTTAGTTGCCACTCAAGGAAAGGGCTCTTTCCCATTCAATCTACGTGGGACTCCCTAGTGGACATTTCAGCTACACGGGCTGTGCACTGTGGGCAGGACTAGGTTCCAAAACTAGGTACTGAACAACAGTGGATCAAATGAATCTCTGTCATATGTCCATTGAAATCATTGGAACTACCACAGATAAATTCAGTCCACTCTGATGAAAACAATATGTAGAAATATAAAATATTTTCTATGCAGTGCATTACAATAAGACTAAACAGTGATATGAGAATGAAAGCCAAATAAAACCAAGACAAATATTCCATAGCATGTGTGAGAGATTATGCATAGGACGTAATGAATGAAGAACAAACCACGCTCTATGCTACTATAATCTGTTTCATAATACTTAATTAAATTACATTAGAAACAATCTACACAGAGGATATGCAGGACCAGATTACAGGTATTTCAGAAATACCACGTGCCATTGAAAACATGTAGTGTATTAACATCTCAGTGTGCTCTGTTTGAGCTGCTAATGCAATCATAGGATTATAGAGGATAGGTCTTTTCCATCTCAGTTGGGTCATCTAGATTAACCCCCTGGCAATGCAAAATTGTTCCCAACGTAATATGTTTGATATTGTACACAGGTTTGTTTGTTTCAACATAGGCTGTTAGGAAAGGTCAGGGAGTGTATAAAACCACATTATATCTTTACAGTATTTTTCAAGTCTATATTTTGTATTATACTAACTTTCCCCTTTTTCTCTTTCATTGCATTCCCGCCCTTAGGCGAGACAGACTTTCACAGCCCTTGTCTCACAGGAGAAGTTGGGTGCAGCAGAACACCTCACAGCGACATTTGTGCTCCGTTTGGCTGTGGCTGCTGCTCATCAGCACGCCATGGAGCATTCTCTCCCCATCAGCCCCTTCTCCAGGACATTCACCCATTGCTTATCAAGAAGACAGAGGGATCTAAGCAGGGACTGGAACTTATGCTGCTGGGCTGTTATTAAGCACTGCAGAACAATTGAAGTGATGCTGGATGGGGGTACATTTCCGAAAATTTGTGCAGCAGTGCTGATTGCAGTTCCTTTCTCATCCCCCACAAAATGGCATGAGAGGGAGTGAGAAAAGATTGAAAGATGTGCCCATTCATCCAGATACTTACAGTAGAATGCTGTGATGTATGAGCATTGGCGAGGAGGAGATGCAGATCCAATTTCAGAGATGATGATCCAGGATGGCGGAGTTGTGGGGGAAAAGGCAAATCATGACCAGATCCTCTTTGGTTAACCGAAGCAGCAGCAAACAGGAGGCACATGTTGGAGCTGCTCCAAAAGGATCCTTTCATGACCTCTTCAGGAAGTGCATGCAGAAAATTTATCTGAAAAAGTGGAGAAAAGTTAAGCAAAGAGACATGTACTGTGACAAAAAAAAATGATTTATAAAGACTCAAGTGGGTCACATTTTTTTAAATTAAAAAAAAATCAATATTTGAAAACTAAATGGGAAAATAACAGATGATATTTTTACGTTTCCCCTCAATTTTTGACCATGTTCAAAATGTTTTTTGAATTTCAAGATGTCGATTTTCATAAAAAATATACCAGTTTATTTTCCTCTCCACCAGTTCTAAAAAAAAAAAAAAAAAAAAAAAAGAGAGAGAGAGACTCAGATTTGTTTTATATTGCACCTGACCTTAATAGACAAAGTCAAATATCACACAGAATTTTCTAATCACAACTGATAGCAAAGAAACCTAGGATGAAAGAAAAAATCAGAACTAAACAAGTCAATTTATACTTCTTATAGACATATGCACAAGACAATTTTTCAGATTTTTAATATTATTGAATTATATCTTTCTGGGTTATTCAGACAGCAAAAAAAACATGCTATACAATTAAGAGAAGTACAATTAAAAATAACATTTTTCAACTATGTGAAACTATTGATTAATGTTTTCTTAAGAAGGAGTGCTACATATTTTTAAAAATAGGGTTAGATTGTGGCTTTGCCACAAGCTTTGTGTATGTGACTATGCATGGATGTGCTTCCCAAGGAACAGTGCTTGGAAGGAGCTGTGGCAGCTGTGACTCTAAAATTTGCTGTCTTTTTTCTTCTTGCTCTAGGAGGGTGGATAGTAAATGTGGTATTGGTCTATGGACACCCGCATTCCAGCTTCGCTGTGCTGGCTAGATGGCTGGGGAGGATGGAACATAGGGTATGTCTGGACTGGAGCTGGGTAGGTGTGATTCCCTTTCTGTGATCTCCATGACTTCCCACCTTATCTCTGATCAAGCTAGAATCCTAAAAAATAGAGGTGTTGCCATGGTGGCATGAGAGGTGGGAGGGGCTAGCTGACACTAGTACAATCCAGTCTCAGACCCTAGGTATGTACTAGGGATGGCAGGACCCTCCCACCACTAACATCGCTGCAGCTACACTTCTATTTTTAGCACTAGTCCTAAGTATCAGCTCAGTTTCCTCCCCATGTCTCAGGAAAATCAAAAGTGTATGGTATCTGCTTACTTCTCTGCACCTTGCTCAAAGGTATTATTTCCCTTATTTCCCTGAACAAGCACACTCTGCAAGTCATAGTCTAGCCTCTGATTAATATTAAAAAACCAGATCAGGAATGAAGAATCTAGAGGCATAGTCTAAGCACAGATGCAAACAATGTTTTTATCACTACTAGTGGCAGCACAATCAACAAAAAGACTTTTCATCAATATTAAGACAGAAAGCATTAAGCCAAATGAAGAAATGAAAGCAACAGAACCATAGTACAGTTCTTCATTGATGTCTGCTGACCAGTACATATATATCTCAAAAATAAATGGAAATACATTCCAGACTCTACCAGTATTGACTTGACAATCCACCAGAGAGTGTATGAAAAACCATGAATAACATTTTGTGACATGTAAAAAATATGGATGCCTGCTAGTGGATATCTGCCAATCAGCTGCTGGAAACTAATGAAACCCCTTGACTAATAGCAAACACATTATATCAGGTTTAATTTGCTAAATATGTTCACATTTAAAAGCAAAATATTGAGCTTTTTATGGTCTTAAAATAGATATCACAGCTGCAACATCTCTGCAGAACTGCTTGACTCAGAATGACAGGACAAGCTGGTTGAATGCTTCAGAAACAGCATTCATGAACATCCAATGAGATTCTGAATAGCTATTCTACTCATTCATGTTACTACCCCATATGTTTGCTGTTTGCTAACATGCACACTAACATGTTTTTGTTCACACAAGTGTTTGGCAGTCTTTGTTCTCCTGTTTAAAAAGTTTCTGTCATCAAATCAGGGAGCAGAAAGAATACCAGATGATTTAGGGGACCGGTCACAGGCTACAAATAATGAATATTGCATAGACCAAGAGACTCAAACAGCAAGTCCCATGGCTTTAATACCAGTGAGACCCAACTGAACCATTCAGACATTTTCATCCAAAGGTTTTGAACCAATACTCCTCTGAGCACAAGGACAACTCTTCCTAAGTACATCAGGGAGCACTAGATATACCTCAAAGGAAGTAGGACTGACCAGGAAGCCCTGGCAACATTCCCACACAAATCAACTAGCTGGCTAGGCACACACGGGAAGTATGCTGCATCCCTTGAAAAAGGGAATTAGTGGGCACCCTCCCCAGTGAGCTGAATTCTGCCGCTGAGAGAATTTTCTGGAGTTATTCCAGAGTGGAGAAGCTCTGCACCAATCCCAGTGTGAGCTCAGATTCGGGCTTTAATGCCAGAAAGCACCATTATTATCATCTAGTCTGACCTCCTGCACATTGCAGTCCTGTAATAGATCCATAACCTCTGGATGAGTTACTGAAGTCCTCAAATCATGATTTAAAGACTTCAAGTTACAGAGAATCCACCATTTACAGTTGTTTAAACATGCCAGTGACCTGTGTTCCATGCTGCAGAGAAAGGAAAAAAACCTAGGGTCTCTGCCAATCTGACCTGGGGGGAAATTCCTTCCCGACTCCAAATATGGTGATCAGCTGGACCCTGAGCATTTTGACAAGACCCACCAGCCATACACCAGGGAAATAATTCTCTGCAGTAACTCAGAGCTCTCTCCATCTAGTGGGCCATCACTAGATATTTGTTACTAGCAGTCACAGATCGGCTACATGCTATTGTAGGTACAGTAACTCCTCACTTAAAGTCATCCCAGTTAAGGTTGTTTCATTGTTATGTTGCTGTGCAATTAAGGAACATGCTCATTTAAAGTTGTGCAATGCTCCACTATTTCGTTGTTTGGCTGCCTGCTTTCTCCACAGCTGGCAGCCTCCCTACAGATCAGCACCTTCCCCCTCCTCCCCCTACCTTCCCCCACCTACACACACTGTGAGAAGAACTTTGCCCCTGAATGTAGGAGCAATCTCTCACATTTACATAAAGTACAGGAGCAGCTCCAGTGAGTCATGAGAGATGGCCATTACAGTCTCTTTACATGCCAGCATTTCCTTTCCAATTCTCAATATGATCCCGTTCAAAAAGTTTTATTAAAAATACCACTGGTCTCTCTCTCAAAAAAGTCATGCTGTTTCAATAGGGTAGATTCAGCAACAGGCTCAGTTTCCTTTTTTAACTTTAAACAAATAATTTGTATTGATATTTTTATAAATTCAGAAGTCCACAAAGATCAACTAGCAAATGACTGACTTTGTTTTGTTTCATACTTACAGAAAACCTATACACTTTAAGTATCAATTTGTTATTATCAACTTACACTGCTCTACAGCCAAAATGCTTCTGAAATAAATGTAGACAAACTTTACTAATTCTGGGTCACTGAGAACAAAAATGATGCTTAAAATTGTTGATTGGCTCTAGTTTTCAAGATATGCTATTGGGTCAGTATATACAACCCTTGTCTTGGGAACGGCGGAGGATAAGTGAGTTATAAAGGGAAGGGATCTCAATTTAAACCAGAAATGACTAAAATACATCTTTGACTGGATCTATGAATAAATCTATGACTGAGTTTGGACAGTACTTGCTTTTTAGGCAAAACAATGAATGATGTAATCTGAAGCTGGTATTGCGTCATACATTATATGAATTGCATCATGTTATTCCTAGAAGTCATGGATGATGCAATCATAACGAAGCTTACATCACAATGCTGAACAAATTGCCCTATATCAGCTCTAGAAATCATACAGTGTCATGCTCTTATTTGTCAGTGTTTGATTTTGCAAAGGGACACATTTCTGTTTAGCCAAAGTGAGCAGAGATGCCTCGTACTTGTGTAAACAGTGCAGATAACTTCTGCTATGTTTGTGGTGAAGTGACTTTTGCATTACAAAAGCGCAGTATAACCACTATGGTTAAGAAAGCCTATCACCTTTATTTTGGTTGCAAAATTGGAGATCAGGACAAGAGGTGGGCCCCACACATATGCTGCAACACTTGTGCAACAAATCTTCACCAGTGGTTGAACAGGAAAAGGAAATCTATGCCTTTTGCAGTGCCAATGATTTGGAGAGAGCCAACAGATCACACCAGCAATTGTTACTTCTGCATGGTGCCTCCAGTTGGGAAAGGTGTGTCAAAGAAGAAAAAGTGGACTGTGCATTATCCAAACATTCCATCAGCTATACGTCCAGTACCCCACGGAGAAGGACTGCCGGTTCCTGATGCACCAGAATCATTCTCACTTGAGTCAGATGAGGAAGAGGAAGAAGATGAAACTTCTGGTCTTGAACCATCAATGTCACAGGACCCACATTTTCTCTCCTCCTGCTCCTCTGAACCACATCTCATAACACAAGGTGAACTGAATGACCTTGTCAGGGATTTGGAACTACCCAAGAGTAAGGCAGAGCTGTTGGGCTCCAGACTACAGCAGTGGAATCTCCTGGCAGGTGATGTTAGGGTTTCCATGTTCCGTGACCGTCAAAAGGATCTTGTCCCATTCTTCTTCATGGAAGGTGATCTTGTAGCCTGCAACAACATCGATGGTGTGATGGCAGCCCTCAACATCGTTCACGATCCAGATGAGTGGAGACTGTTCATTGATTCATCGAAGACGAGTCTTAAAGCTGTTTTACTGCATAATGGCAATGTTTTGCCATCAATTCCAGTTGGTCATGCATATGAAGGAAACCTATGATAACGTGAAACAACTTTTGAGGTGCATAAACTATGACCAACATCAGTGGCAGCTTTGTGGCGATTTGAAGATTGTTGCTCTCTTGCTTGGTCTGCAGACTGGATACACAAAGTACTGCTGTTTTCTCTGCGAATGGGATAGTCGTGCAAGAGATTCCCACTACATCAAGAAAGACCGGCCACTCCGACAGTCGTTGGAGCCTGAGAGGAAAAGTGTTCAGCATCCACCACTTGTTGAATCAAGGAAGATTTGTTACCACCCTTACACATCAAGCTGGGTCTGATGAAGAACTTTGTCAAGGCCATTGACAAAACACAAGCAGCTTTCAAGTACCTCCATGGAAAATTTCCAAGGTTAAGTGAAGCTAAGATAAAAGAAGGTGTTCTTGTTGGTCCTCAGATTCATGAACTTCTTCGAGATGATACATTTGACCATGCACTGCGTGGCAAGGAAAAGACGGCATGGAAAGCCTTCCAGTTAGTGACAATAAATTTTCTCGGAAACAACTAGGCAGACAACTACAGGTTTTTGGTGGAAAACTTCCTCAAGGCATACAAAAGCCTTGGTTGCAACATGTCACTAAAGAGACATTTTTTGCACTCTCATCTAGATTTTTTCCCACTGAACTGCGGAGCAGTAAGCGACGAGCATGGTGAGTGATTTCACCAGGACATTGCAACAATGGAGAAACGCTATCAGGGCAAATGGAGCCCATCAATGCTTGCAGACTATTGCTGGACAGTGACAAGAGATGCTCCATTTAATGAATACAAGAGACAAGCCAAGAAGCGCCGAGTAGACACTGAATAGGACTAAACTATGTACAGAATAGTTGTTTGCCTTTTGTTTCATAATACATTTTATTTATATAACCCTTTTCCTGATTTTTAAAGTGTTACATAAACAGGACAGGTGAAATATTATCATTTAAAGCAACCATAAATACATGAAAAGACCTAGGTTTACAATTTATGATTAAAACTCTACTATCTACACAATACACATAGACATAAAATGTAAAAACTTGAATATCTTAGAAACAGTAGCCAATCAGTTGTTTTAATTGTCATATTTGAATTCAGCACATCAAAATACATAATAAATAGCACATTTTATCTGTGAAGCAGACGACTTCTCAAAAATTGTAGACTAGTGTTATTTTTAGTTTCCACTAGCAGCCATGTTAGTCTGTATCCGCAAAAAGAACAGGAGTACTTGTGGCACCTTACAGACTAACAAATTTATAACTAGTTAAGCGACCCCCGAGCATGCTCAAATAAATTTTTTAGTCTCTAAGGTGCCACAAGTACTCCTGTTCTTTTTTTCAGTTTCCACTGAATTGCAGAAGCGTTTTTGACAACTGGTTAATTTAAATCAGCTCCTAGCAGTTCAAGGATAAAGGAGGTATGTTGCCTCCTTGCCATGTCCCTAGACCAGCTTCAGGACCAGTGCAGGGATGAATCGCTTGTAGTATCTTGGAGATGTTCCATCCAGATTCCTGACCTGGGCTCTGGAATGAGGAGATTGCCACCAGCGAATCTTACCCAGGTTTTTACAATGAGCCATCACAGGCAGGGACAAACCTTTGGGAATTTACTGAGTGCTGTCTAGATACCCATGCAGTGCACACATTTGTAAAGTTGTGGTAATATCTGTATTTTGAACATATCAAGCATTGGCATTTTGATTTAAGGCAATTTGGGACACAACAGGCCTGCACTGCCTTTTGAAGAACGAGACTTCCTCAGATTCATTTCTGAGTACCAGCCCATTAAAAAACACCTTATCTCACCTGTATTTCCTCTTGCACTTGTACCCACTGGCAGTAATAGATGCAACCGATGACTCCCACACACCTACCAACTGATCTATAAATTCTGTTAACACATCACAGGGTTACATACATGTGCACATACAGAGGATGTTAGATAAAGGTCTGACAAGGTGGCAAACACATAGTTCTTACTGGCTGTTGCTATCATACTATTGACTGGAGCAGCCATTTATGAAGATGCTGAATAACTATTTCAGCAAGCGAATAAATTTTTAGAGGCATCTACTTTTTAATCAGCTTCTACTGGGATGTTTCTTTCTTTGAGTCCTACCAAGGAGCAAAAGTTTGGCCTAGTTCAGTGGGGTACTATAAAATTTTCACCTAATGGATTTGCACAAGTGTTAGGGAATCTATATTTAACATTTCTGACGGCACTCACTGTTCTTTCTCCAGGTAAAAGAAAAATAAATGAATCTGCAACCAAAATCAATACAACTAATAAAAACTATCCTCAAAATAGTACATATAAAAAGAAAAGAACTACTGTAATTAAAAGAAAATATAATTTAGATTAAGCTAAACAAACATGTCTTCTCTTTGTCCTCTTCACATAATGATAGCAGCTTGTCTAATATAGAGGGACTGGTAACGGGAGATGAAGCTTTTCATTTTTGGTCACTCCTTTCAATCTGGCCCAGGTTGTTTGGGACAGAAAGTGGCTAACATCTGCTCTCTATTTGGTGGCTCATGTGCTCAAGTGTTGGTAACTTCATTACAGTTTCTAGTACTCAGGTGTCTATGCTATTAGTGGTAGCCAAAAGCAGCACCAAGGCAGCAAAAGACTGAACGGAATGGAATACCCTCTCATCCCTTGGTCATTACAGAACAATGTTGAAGCACTGTGGGCTTGACCCGAAGCCCAGTGAAGTCAATGGAGACTTTAAATCAGAGATCTTTTGGCAGGACAAAGGAATAGCTTGTACTCTTGCTGCCTATGCTGTATCTCCACTGTGGATAAACAGAGCTTTAGCTTTTAGGATGGTCAATGCAGAGTCATTAATGACCACTAAATTCACTTAAGAAAGGGTAATTGTACTACACATTCCTCTTGCTCCACATACTGCTGCCATCTGCATCCAACATCTTTCACTGAGTTGCAGGCAGTGATTTCACTAAATGTATTACAATTCTTCTGTAACCGTTTCAAAGCAGTATAGTATTTATAATAAAACCAACACCCTTGTTGCTGGCAGACTGCCCTCTAAATACAAGTGCCTTGGTCATACAATTTTGGTGGAATACTATTGATTTGTATAAAGGGGAGATGACCAGAAGGGAGGAACATCATCTCTTACTACTTCCATGGAGGAGTCATAGAAGAGTTACTGAAATCTTCCAGTATCAGAGGGGTAGCCGTGTTAGTCTGAATCTGTAAAAAGCAACAGAGGGTCCTGTGGCACCTTTGAGACTAACAGAAGTACTGGGAGCATAAGCTTTCGTGGGTAAGAACCTCACTTCTTCAGATGCATCTGAAGAAGTGAGGTTCTTACCCACGAAAGCTTATGCTCCCAGTACTTCTGTTAGTCTCAAAGGTGCCACAGGACCCTCTGTTGAAATCTTCCAGACAATTTCAGGCTGCAAAGAAGAAAACATGCCTAAGACATGGGCGCAGAGTTGAAGGTAGGGCAGCAGGGAGTGAAAAGCAGCTCAGTCCTATCAGAAAGTTACTTAACTAAAGGTCCCAGCGAGTTATAACCTAAAGACAGTTTCACTTGAATTAATACAATATATATTTACGAGTTGTTAGGTCTCAAAAATGTTCAAAAATAGACTGATATTTGATTTTCTGTGCAGATTTTTACTGCTTGTGAAAGGTGCCAAACTGAAAACCTAATTTAATGACATTTTCTGGTTATTCTCAGAATAATTATAACACGGGTTCATTATTTGCCCAAAATGCTCCATCAATTTTGCAAGTCCACCCACTCAGTTCCATGACTGTTAACAATGCAGGAGCCCTAGGATAGACCAAGGATTGGCAACTTTTGGCATGCGGCCCACCAGGGTAAGCACCCTAGTGGGCTGGGACAGTTTGTTTACCTGCCACGTCCACAGGTTCAGCTGATCGCGGCTCCCACTGGCCGCGGTTCGGTGCTCCAGGTCAATGGGGGCTGTGGGAAGTGGCGCGGGCCGAGGGATGTGCTGGCTGCCACTTCCTGCCACCCCCATTGGCCTGGAGCGCCGAACCGCAGCCAGTGGGAGCCACAATTGGCCAAACCTGCGGACGCGGCAGGTAAAAAAAAAAAAAAAACAGCCCGGCCCGCCAGGGTGCTTACCCTGGTGGGCCACTTGCCAAAGGTTGCTGATCCCTGATTTAAACATTTTGTCAATAAAACCTGCAATGGGCACGTAGAGCTTCTAATACTACCGGCAGCTGCCAGCTCATATACACTAGGGCTTTGAACTGTGCTAACACCAGCAGAGCAACCTTGGGAGATTTTGCAAAATATTATAAGAAACACTGAATAAAAGATGGTCCCTATCCAGAATAATGTAGGGTCTAATTAAAACACAGAGCACAAGTGGGTATAAACCAAGCAGAAGGAACAGGGGAGGGTGGACAAGGGAAGCAGTAATAAGAACATGCATTTATATATCCCAGATATGTGCACAGCTATATTTTTTAAGTCAGTGGAGTGGTCTGAACCAGCAGATTCCAACACAGGATCAGGGCCTTAGGCCCTTCCCTAAAGCCCACAGAGAGGAAATGGTTTAAAGAGTATTACACAGCTTTGAGTTCAATGAAAGAAACTGATCCTGCCTCCAGAAGGATGATTTTTTAGGAGATTTTCATCCACATTAAAATGACATGATAGTCTGCGGTGAGAAATGGGCAGGAGTGAGGAGTATCAGATAGTATATACTGGAAAATGAATGGGGAAAATCAACTTATATCAAGTTTTTTAAATGTTGTACAAGTACAAACATAAGGACCTGTGTACAAAGAGCAGCCATATATTCTTTAAACTAGTCTTTGATCATTAAAAACATTTATAAATAAAATCCCACCCATGGCTTTACAGACTCTCCACGACTAATGCAAGTGTTCCGTTCCAGAACGCCTTGTGTAACTCGAATTTTGCGTAAGTTGGAAACGTATCTCCAACCATTATGCAAAAACAAAACAAAACAAACAAAAACAAAAGAAAAACCCTCCTATTTCTAGCTTACGGAACTTTTTCCGTAAGCTCAGATTTGCGTACCTCAGATTTATGTAACTTGGGGAGAGTCTGTACACTGTATGCCATCAGAAGTAGCTTATTGTAGAATATATTGCATGGAGTAGGTAGCACTGCATACTGTAACCCAAATGTTAGAATCTTCCCTTGAAAAAATGAAAGTCTTCTTGGAATTCATTATTGGAATTCAACTGAGCATCTTCATGTTTGGTGAAATGGAAATCAATGGATTTTCTGTGGGTTTGGGGGAGGGTGTTATTCATCTGAAAAATGATTCTGAGTGATGTTTCTAATAAGTAAAATATCACATCACTTTGCCTGAGCGGCCTGTTACAATTAAAATCAGCATTCACTGAACATATGATGTCACAGAAATACATAAATGGCTCAAGTCACTGATGTTAAGATGATTGAGTCTTTTTTTTTTTAAACACAAAGCCAGCGAAGCTAGAGAGATTTAAAAAAAAAAAAAAAAAAGATGAACTTGACATTCTACTTGATGGAAATCATGTAATAGACCATCTATTCCTAATATATTCATAACTCACCAGCTGTGAAGCCACTAATGATTAGCAAGTTACCATTACCTCATCCTCTATGTTGACAGGTAAAACCATTGTGTGGTATTTTTAATATAGAGTGTGCACCTTATCAAGTTGGATAGAATAACTTTCTTTAATATTTAATGCCCAGGTTCAATATGACTGTCTTAGTACCTCTTCAGTTGGTGAGTATAGTAACAGTTTTACTGAGCTATAAAACATTCTGAAATCTCCCTTGCTTTTTCTGAGGTACTGAGCAAACAAAGCAAAGAATAATCATGAATAATGCAAGTGAAGAGAAGTGAGTGTGTGTGTGTTTAAGACATTCAACATCCAGCAGTGCTGCAAGTCAGGGTGTACCTAAGAAATTAGGGTCTGTCCCAGCAAATACTTGCTTAGGATAGCAAGTATGCTCATTGACTTTGGTTGGACCACATGTAGGCCAGATTTTCATTGGCTCTTTTGAAGGGCTCAGTGCAGAAGAGGAAGTGCACAAGCAGCCCCTCCCTTCTGTGCTTGCTGTGCCGGGGTAGAGACAACTGCACTCCCTGTGCTTGCAGAAATACACTGACTGCCTTTGTTGGATTCCTCTGGAGATGCAACGTGCTCCTGGTGGAGCAGACAGTAGGCAGAGTGGAAGTTAAATGGACATTTTCCTCTGGACTTCAATGGAAATTGGATCAGACCATTATCCCAGTGCAAAGCAAGTGTAAGACATCAGCCAGTCAAAGTAGTATTGTTTCACACATGCTTTGCACTTGTATAAATGAAAACATAGGAAGAAGGACAATGGTGTATTGGTATCAAGAACTTTTCCCCTGAGTAAAGTTAAATACTGGGGGGCTGTGTACTGTACTGCAAAGGTGTGGGAAAGTGTGCACATTCACCTTGTGAAATGAGGCAGGACTATGCCTCCTGGCCCCAGTGTGAGCCATTGTGTAATTTACACAATCTACTTCTCCTCACTCTCCAAAAGTGACGGGCCAGATTGTTGCATTGAGCCATGGGCTCACTTATAGGTGGAGCACAGATATTCCACCCTGTTACGGTCCACGGCCCTAGTGTCAGGGCAGCGGGGCCTATTGGTTACGGTCTACAAAGCAGCCCTTCAGTGCAGGGCAGCGTGGCCTAGCGGCCAGAGTCTATAAAGCCACCCTTCGGTGCAGGGCAGCGTTGCCTAGTGGCCAGAATCTATAAAGTTGGGGCACCCACTAAGGGGTGTGGCAACCCCAGTATGGGGGCCCGGGTCCACCCCGACCGAGGGCCCTAACATTGGCGTAGCGGCTTGCCACTGACTCAGCGGGGGGGTCCTACCGAAACACACTGAGGTTTCCCGGGCGTGAAGTACCACTCCGTCACCCTCCTTGGGTCACTTCCTACCAGAGTCTGTGCTGGTGTTTCCCAGGCGGTGTCGGGTTCTCTGTGTTCAGCAGGGCCAGTCGTCTCCAGGGGCTTCTCCAGTCGCCGGGGTGCGGGCAGGCCATGAAAGGCTTCGATTCCCGGTGCAGTCAATGGCTGTGGCTGGCCCTTCGCAGGAGTTTCCCAGGCAGGTCCTTCCCCTGCGGCCTCCCACCCAGAATGAGCTGGGCTCCCTCCCTTTATACTGCTATAGCACTTGGAGCATGCCCAGTCTCGTCAGGGAGGCAGAACTTCCACTGTCCATAATATGGGCTTAACCCTGTCCGGTCTAGTGCGGGGTAAGCAGACCCTGTCACACACCCCATAGGAAGCTCAGCGAGGGATTGTGCCACAATTGCTCTACAAGCTACCTGGCATGTGAGGCACTGTGCACACTGCATGACCCGATCTGGTGGTGTCCCTTGCTCCCCTTTCTACAGTTGGCTAACTCCATAGGCCAGGGCAGAGAAAGATCACCCATGGGCCACATCCTCATTGCTACCTTTGGCACAGTTTACACACCTTGGGGTGAGCATTTACTGTGCTCCTGTTGGTGACTGTCCTAGCCCTTGCGCAGAGTGGAAGAAAGGTTCCATGTGCCTTTCAATACCACTAACGTCCACAAAAGCCAGCGGCAACCTGGCCCAAAGCTTTTACAGGCTTTGGGGGGAAATTGTGCCTCTCTATTTCATTTCTTTCCCTCCTGATTCTGCCATCCAGACTCCCAAATGAATAGTAACTTACCCCACCAGTAGTACCACTCAACTCAAGGCAATTACTGGCATAAGAGACTTCTCAGAAGAAGGGTTATAGAGTCAGACCCAAACATAGTAGCTGGTTTTCAACATAATTAATCTTTTAAAAGAAGAAAGGTTGACAAAGCTATGAAGCAGATGTGGAAATCAATAAAACATAAAAAATGAGTTGAAACCTATGCTGGAATAGTCAGCATAAAACCATGACTCTCTTGAGTCTGGTTCCGTCAACCAAAGTTAGGACACTAGGAACAAATCCTATATTTCCAAGATTTTGGCCTGAACTTAGCATCCTTACTCAAATTGATTTCAAGGGTATGGCTTGAAGGGTGTTAAAATATGCCTTAAGTTTGCTGAGTAATAAGTAATGAGTTTGGGGGCCCTTTGTTTTTTAAGCAACAGAAAACTACAGAGTGGTTCAAATTGCCAATATCCACGTTCCCAGTGGATTTCCAAAATGGGGATCATGAGACAAATATATGTTTAACTGGTTTTGAAAAGGCTACATGAGGGATGGATGGTGGATCTTGTATCTCAGCATTCTCTCTATTGGTGCATTTGTCATTTGGTGCATTCTCTCCATTGGTGCATTTTCTCCTAAATTACTAAGACATCAGGACTGCATGGAGATCTTTAAAATAAAGAGATTTATGGAGTCTTAGAACAATAAAATGGCCTAGAGGCCACCAGACAATAACGACTAATTTTTTATTCTATTCATTAAAGCTAGAATGGAAGCATTAAATGGAGTATAACTTTGGGGCCCATTTTCAAGTAACCGTCTCTGGCTATATGCTATAACCATTTTGAAACTTTTAGTAATTTGCAAGCTGCTAAATGTTTTGCTTTTCCTTTTTGTACCCTTTACAAATTTCATTATTTTTTCTTGGGTTCAGCATTCATTAAACATAAGCACATTAAAAAAAAAAAAAAGTTAGGCTTCCCTGCCCTCCACACTCTATCAACAAGACCAATGGTGATTTGCTACAGGTATTTCCCACTATTACAAATGAAATAAAAGTGATTGTGACAGCTTCCACACTAATGCATTTAGCCCAAGCTGCCCTTGTGAACAATTGTTACATTTTTAGATTAATTTTAAGAGCTTTCAAGGTATGTAATGCCCTGGCAGCTGCATTTTGCTGCAATGGAATGTGTCTATGTTCCTTTGACTCGCCAGCTTTCTACTCAGTGCTGTCACTTTAGAATCCTTTCCTGGCACATGGGGCAACAATAGAGATGTGTTTGCCCACATGTTTGTGCTGTGGACACAGAAGTTGGTCCAATAAAAGATATTTCCTCACCCGCCTTGTCTCTCCCATATTCTGGGACCAACACTGCTATAACACCACTGCAAACAACATTAACATAAAATACAATTTCAGAGTCTACATTTCAAAGGGAGAGTGGTGCAGGCCACACTAAGCATGGTCTATGCATTTTGCTTATTATACCACTTATTTGTATTGTAGTAGTGTCTAGAGACACAAAATAAGAATCAGGGCTCCACTGTAATAGGTGCTATAGCAGCCAAGTAGCATGATTTAAAAACAAACAAAGAAATAAAAAGATTTCATAGAATAGCCTGAGTTAATCTAAATTACTGTACTGTCATTTACATTGAATGGAGTTGCTGTATGTGTTGTAGAGAATACAGCATGAGTCACTTAAAATGGAAAAGAAATTAATGCAATATTCATACATGTGGAAAATGAAACACTAATTTTTCCCAAAGGCTTTTTATTTCATGAGAATTAATTTACAGAGTAACAGTAAATTAGTTCAGTTAATTTATATTGAACATGTCACTTAAACACATTTGACTAATTCTATGCCCCATTAAAAAGTACCCTTTAAGGGTATGGTTATTAGTTTAAGAGTTATGGTAATAAAGCCATCCACACTGATTTTCTGGTGGGATGGGGTGGGGAGGGGGTTGTGGATTTTGGGGGGATATTTTTGTCCCTTCTTTGCACTATAGAACAATAAAGAGATTGATGTATAGACAGTTTAGACTAGCAAAAGTCAAATAGACCAAGTTAATAAGATTAGATCAATTGCACTAGTAGGTGATTTGTTAACTTCATTTAGCAGCAATAAATTGCAAAAGGACAAAGCCATATTAAGTCATTTGCAGGGAGCCCATCATAGTTTATGTATAATAAAATATTTTTGAAAAATGACCTGCCAGGTTTTATACAAATTACGTAAGGTGATACCAGCTGTAACAAATTACAGTGTGTACTTTTTGATGTTTTATTTATTAAAAAGGGGAGAAATTCATCGTACATGGGTTCTGATAAGAGGATATCATATCCTGGCTTTTTTCATTGAATTGGTGTTACATATATTACAATAGGAACATTGTTGTTATCTGTGTGTCCCAGGATACCTTTCTGAGCTGACACAGATGCCTTCTTTATTATACCATTATACCTGATCAAACAACACATTTTATCAGCTATATTTTCCCCTTGGTTTAAAATCATGCTCCCCCCCCATATAAAATATTAGCTTCATTCTTCTGTATATGGCAAACATAAAGTAAGTGATAAATGCTATTATGTTTGAAGAAGAAAACATAGTTGACATTGTATAATTATTTATACACTGGAAGTCCTAATTCTTCAAAACACTCAGCACCCTTACCTCATATCCATAGCTTTCAATGGGTGATGGACATCCAAAGTCCAAACTATAGGCTTAGTGCAGGTGAACATGTAAACTTTGGATGCTTAGCTGATGCTTATGTTAGAACTTCTATGGCCAATGTTATTTTCTCTCTCATATGTATATATAAACTCCTACTTTTATGGGAAAGCAACAACAACTTGAGAGAGAATCACTCCTAGAGTGGTGCAGCCCACACTAAGCATAGTGCATACATTTTGCTTATTATACCACTTATTTGTATTGTAGTAGTACCTAGAGACCCCAAAGAAGCACCAGGGCTCCATGGTGACAGGTGCTATACAAATATATAGTAAGAGACAGTCCCTGGCCTAAAGAGCTCACAGTTCTAGACCCTAATCCTGCAATATGGTCCATATCTCATGGCAGGATCAAGGCCTTAGTTTAAGACAAGGCAAGTGAAACAAACAATTGAGAGGCCAGGGAGGGAGTATGAGATAGTGATAAGAATAGAGTTTTATGTACATTAGTAATGTGCACAATTTAAAGATTTTGAATGTTTTGTGTAATCATGATCAGTAACAGGAATCTTAGCTCTCAGCTTACCTAGCAATTACTAAGCTGGTAACATTAGGGTCCGCTCCTGTGTCCTGGAGTGGGCTTCTGATGATGATTATTATAACCACAAGTAATAAACCTATTTTTAATCAATTGTAGAATAGAGATAAACAAAATGAAACTGTAAACAATAAATTGAAATAATAAATATTAGAGAGCAAATACAAAATAAAAGTAGAAAGCGATAGAAAAGAAGGGATGAAGATAGCAGTTTTACTGTTTGATCGTGCAGTCTTTATGTTAATATTGCAATTGATTGTATACATTCCTTAAACGGGACTGTGACACTCAGTACTCCATGTTCACCACTTTTATGTGGTTATAATATATTTTGTACAAAGTATGCCTTGTAAGGTATCATTTGAAAACTCATGATCTCCTGACTATTATTATCCCGTTGAAATGTGTATAACAACACGGCATGTGAAATTATGAGATTTTGCTGTATGATTTTGCTGAAATATGTTGTAATTCTGGACAACACCCTTAAGCCAATTCCTCAGAGAGAAAGACACACTGGCATACCAGCAAAGTGCTAAAGAGCCATTACCTACTTAATCAGAGATTTACCAGCAGGGGAATTGTAAACAGGAAATTTACAGTTCATCTGAAAGACAGTTTACAGCTCAAGTATGCGATGGCACTGTCTGCCCACCTGACCCAGCAAGGATTTTTCCAGCAAGAAAAGGTCTGGGTTATAAGAAGGGGAGAAAAAATGCCTCTAGCTACCTTTCCTCTCCACCTTACCTGAAGAACACTGAACTAAGGGGAGTGGTCCCAGGCTGAAGGGAAATCCAGCCTGTGAACTCAGAACTGTAAACTGACAAATGTGAACTGAGAATTGCCTGCAGCATCTGGTGTATTGAGAATAATGTTTGCTTCAAATCTTATTTAGCTTGGTAAAGTTTGGGAATTAGCTTGTGGTTTTATTTTTATTTCTTTTGTAACCAATTCTGACTTTTATGTCTTACCACTTATAATAATGTAAATCTATCTTTCTCTAGTTAATACATTAGTTTTATTGTTTTATCTAAACCAACGTGTTTAATTGAAGTGTCTCAGAAACCTCCACTCTAGACAAAAAGGCTGGTGCATATTCATTACCCATTGTTATAATGACCAACTAATGAGCTTGTACCATCCAGTGGGCTACTGAACAGTACAAGATGAACATTTCTGGGGGGGCAAGGCTGGGACTCAGGTATATGCGGGTGTCTCCCTGTATCAATTCCTGGATAGCTGGGCACAGCATTCATGTACTCAGCTGGGAGTGACTTTGCATGCTGGTGGCTGTGAGTGAGCAGAGCCTGGAGAGTTTGCTGTTCACTAGCAAAGCAGTGTATAAAGGCATCCCAGGATGGGGAGCTAAGGGAACACAGCAATTCAGTAGTTCAGTTTTCACCCTGGAGAATGTCACAAGGGCCTAAGCTTTCATGACATTTTTCCTTGCTATATTGCGTACTTCAAGCTAGTCATTCATTAACAGCAGCATCTGATAATGCTAACATGCAGCCTTTCTGGGTAGGTAGAGATGAATACCTCCTGTGCCTAAAAATTTGTTTTTATATTTTTCTATCAAATTGTATTTAACCATTAAGTTTCCCCTTTTAAAGATGTGTTAAGCTTTGTCAAATGACATAGAACACACAGGGACCCTCTTTTATGTATGTGTACTTAAAAATACTCTCATCTTTTCTTCTAACACTTGCTTCCAAAAATTACTTATTTTCATTAAGTCTGAAAAACGAATTTACAGGACATTTGGAAGAGCATCAGCATAAACTGGACACTCTAAGCTTCAGTTTCTTCATGATCTTGGGTGCTCTATATCAGTGGTTTTCAAACTGCGGGTGTAAGACCCTAGGTCGCGGCGGCTCTGGTCACCACTGCCAACGGTAGTGCTGCCTGGCTAAGGCAGGCTAGTTCCTACCTATTCTGACACCGTGCTGCACCCCACAAGCGGCCAGCAGCAGATCCCACTCCTAGGTGGGGGTGGGGGGCTCTGGGGCTCCACATGCTGCCCCCATCCCAAGCAACAGCTCCACACTCCCATTGACCAGGAACCAACCAATGGGAGCTGAGATGGCGGTGCCTGTGGGCGACAGCCGCATGGATCCGCTTGCATGCCTCCGCCTAGGACCTGGGCCTGCTGCTGGCTGTTTCACGTGTGCGGCACAGTCTGCGGTGCCAAGGAGGACAGGAAGCTTGCCTTAGCACCCCTGCTGTGCCGCTGACTGGGAGCCGCCTGAAGTAAGCCCGTGCCCCAACCCCACAACCCAATCCTCTGCCCCAGCCCTGAGAGCCACCCCCCCAAACCTGGAGCCCCTTCCTGCACTCCAAACACCTCATCCCCAGCCCCACCCCAGAGCCTGCATCCCCAGCCCAGAGCTGTGACCTTCTCCCGCACCCCAACCCCCTGCCTTAGCCCAGTGCCCCCTCCCTCACTCTGAACCCCTCATTCCTGGCCCCACCCCACAGCCCTCACCCCCAACCCTCTGCCCCAACCTTGAGTCCCTCCCACACCCCGAACATCTCATCCCCAGCTCTGTTGGGTCATGGGCATCAACAATTTTCTTCAACCGGGTCTCCAGAAAAAAAGTTTGAAAACCACTACTCTATATAACTTATTTGAGATCCTAAGATGTGTCAGTTTTAAGACTTTGCCCCTTACAGATTTTTAATTTGAAGGTAGAATGTTGATTCAGTCATCCTCTGAACAATGCAAATCTTGCTCTTGCATTTATTTTACTTTTCATCTCCGCATTGTGATAGTACATGGTATGGAAAAAAGTCTAATGTTTTGTATATTAGGCCCTAATTCAAAGGACAATCAATGAATTCAAGGGGACTACTCACATGTTTAGAATAGGTATGTGCTTAATTATCTTGCTGAATTGAAGCCTTAGGAATGGTCTGCAAAATATTTTTCATGTTGATCCCAAACTGATCCCCTTAAGAAGAAGGAGTTGAGGGACAATATATAATGAGTTTTCTCCCTTGCTCAAACATTTTGTTTGGAGATTTACAAAGGGCTCGTATTTGGTGTTCTTATTTAAATCAGCAATTATTAATGCATCAAAATTGAAGTCAAGGTGACTACTTATGATGCATAAAGTTTAAGCACCTATATATACACACATAAATGCAGGATCAAGGCCCTAAATTGTATTGAAAACCCTCTTTGAAATCTATCTTTTATGTTAGATTCAAACTGCCAGCAGGTTTGTCTGTGTTACATAGTGTCATAAGCTTACTATGTATGGTGTTAACAGAATAAGGCCTTGAAAGTGCTCTTTGCTGTATATATAAAGAAGTAACATAATAATTATAAGAATAGGGGGCTGCACTTATTCTCTTCCCCAAAATTTCCCTGTTCCCACTCATTCACAGGGATGTTGCCCATCCCCAATGCAATGGCTGAATATATCTAATTTCTGAAGCCTTTTAGGATAATTTGGGATGAAAGGCACTATTATATATATGTAGATTATTAATAAAAATGCATGCAATTAAATTCCAAATAATCACTAAGTTCTTCGATTTATAGCTCATAAGAGAACTAGAGAGGAGATACCACAAACAAAACTGCAAAGCTGAGGTCATTAGGCAACCACAGCAGGAAAAGTCTTGAAATGTAAAAAGACTGAAAACAGTGAAAGCTCTAGTGGGTGGGTAGCAACTTGGAATGCTGAAGGAGGAAGAAAAGATGGTTAGAAAAATGTTAACAGATCTTCAAGACTGGAATTATTGAGATGCCATAGGTAATCCACATCACCCCAATCTAAAAGAAGGAAAGAGGCTAGGAAGAGCACAGGAAATTATGAGTCTGACCTTTGCTATGCAGGATCCCAGACATTTCTTAAGGATGAGATCATAAAGCATCTGAGGAAATATGAGCAAGGGTCCATAAAGTAAATCTTGCATGAAAGAATATTATGCTATTTTTTGGATGAGATATGAGGCAGTGAGGGAGGGAGAGGCCAAATGTATTCCTGAGCAACTTCACCCCACAACTTCAGTAGAGTTACATCAGAGATGAATTAGTCCAATGTTCTTCAATGTCAAGACCACCTAAAATACAATTATTAAACCAATGCACACTTCAAAGTCAGTACAGGGACACAGGAACATCTATATTGGATCATAGCAGTAGTTCATCTACTCCAATTATCCTGCCTCCAAGACTAGCAGATAGTGGCCAGTCACAGCTACTCCAGAAGAAAATGCAAAACACCCCAAAGAAGGCAGTTATGAGATAATCTATGTGCAGCGGATACAACCCTAGCCATTAATTACTTCTTCTTGAAGCAGCTAGTCCTGGAACCCACAAGGGGAGAGGACTAAATCAAGAATTGCCTCTAAGTGGCACACAGGATCTAGTCCAAGAGGTGAGTATGGCTAAACCACTTGGTAACAGTAACTATAATGTAATTACATTTAACATCCTTGTAGGGGCGTGGGAGTAACACCAAAGAAGCCCACCACAGTAGCATTTAACTTCAAAAAGGGAAAGTATACAAAAAGAGGAAGCTAGTTAAATGGAAATTAAAAGGAAAAGTCAGAAGAGTGAAATGCCTGCAAGCTGCATGGAAACTTAAAAAAATATATAATAGTGGCTCAAATTAAACGTATATCACAAAGAAAAACAAAGAAAATACACACACACACACACACGGCCATCATGACCAAACAATGGAGTAAAAGAGGCGGAGGCAAAAAGGCATCCTTTAAAAATTGGAAGTCATATCCCACTGAGGAAAACAGACAGGAACATATACTTTGGTAATTAAATTGTAAAAGTATAATTAGGCAGGCCAAAAAAGAATTTGAAGGACAACTAGCAAAAGACACAAAATTAATAGCAAAAAATACGTAAAGTACATCAGAAGCAGAAAGTCTGACAAATAATCAATGGGGACAATTGAGGTGCTAAAGAAGCACTCAAGGAAGACACGGCCATTATGGGAGAACAAAATGAATTATTTGCATTTGTCTTCACTACAGAGGATGTGAGGGAGAGTCCAACACCTGAGCCAACACATTCTTTTTAGGTGACAACAGTAATAAGTAACCATGAAGGAACTCAGATATGAAATTACACAACTACTAACTGTGGTATGTAACCTATCACTTCAATCAGTCTATGTACCAGATGACTGGAGGATAGCTAATGTAACTTCAATTTTTAATAAAGGGGATCCTGGCAATTAAGCAGCCATGGAATACGAGGGAAGGTCCTCTCTTGGATCAGTAACTGGTTAAAAGAAAGGAAACAAAATGTAGTAATAGATGGTCAGTTCTCTCAGTGGAGAGAGGTAAATAGCAAGGTCCTCCAAGGATCTGTACTGGCACCAGTGCTGTTCAACATGTTCATAAATTATCTGGAATAAGGGATGAATAGTGAAGTGGCAAAGTTTACACATGATACAAAATTACTCAAGATAGTTAAGTCCAAAGCAAATTGCTAAGCGTTACAAAGGGACCTCACAAAACTGTGAGACTGGGAAACAAAATGGCAGATGAAACTCAGGGTTGATAAATGCAAAATAATGCATATTGGAAAACATAATCCCAACTATGCATACAAAATGAAGGGATCTAAATTAGCTGTTAATCCTCAAGAAAGATCTTGGGATCATTGTGGATAGTTCTCTAAAAAACATCTGCACAATGTGAATCAGAAATCAAAAAAGCTAACAGTGTTAGGAACCATTAGAAAAAGGATAGATAAGACATAACATAGCATCATGCCACTATGTAAAGCCGTGGTACACCCACACCTTTAATACTGCATGCAGTTCTGGTCACCCCATCTCAAAAAAGATATATTAGAATCGGAAAAGGTAGAGAGAAGGGCAACAAAAATGATTAGGGGTATGGAACAACTTCCATATTAGAGAGATTAAAAAGACTGGAACTGTTCAGCTTGGAAAAGAGATAACTAAGGGGGGACATGATAGAGGTCTGTAAAATCTTGACTGGTGTGGAGAAAGTGCATAAGGAAGTATTCTTTACTCATTTACATAACATGAGAACCAAGGGTCACCCAATGAAACTAATAGGCAGCAGTTTTAAAACAAACAAAAGGAAGTACTACTTCAGAAAATACACAGCCCACCTCTTGAACTCATTGCCATGGAATGGTGTGAAGGCCAAATGTGGGGGGTGGAAGGATGGAGAGATACCTATCTCATAGAACTGGAAGGGACTTGGAAAGGTCATCAAATCCAGTCCCCTACCTTCACAGCAGGACCAAATACCACCCCTCACAGATTTTTGCCCCATATCCCTAAATGGCCTACTCAAGGATTGAGCTCACAACCCTAGGTTTAGTAGGCCAATGCTCAAACCACGGAGCTATTCCTCTGAATTGTAGTAAAAAAAGAATTAGATAAACTCATGGAGGATAGATCCACTAATGGATATTAGACGATATGGTCAGGGATGCAACCCCATTCTCTGGGTGTCCAAAAGCCTCTGATTGCCAGATGTTGGGACTGAATGACAAGAAATGGGTCACTTGATAATTATTCTGTTCTGTTTGTTGCCTCTGAAGCATCTGGCATTGTCCACTGTTGGAAGACAGGATACTGGGCTTGATCTACAAAAGTCCGAAGAAGTGAGGTTTTTACTCACGAAAGCTTATGCCCAAATAAATCTGTTAGTCTTTAAGGTGCCACCAGACTCCTTGTTGTTTTTGTAGATACAGACTAACACGGCTACCCCCTGATACTGGGCTTGATGGACTATTGGTCTGACCCTGTACGGTCATTATTATGTTCAATGTGGCTTAGCCCTGAAGTTTGAGGGCTTAAATCCATTCCCAAACTATTGTGTTTTTTTATAAGACTAATTATTGTAATTTTGGATATTCTTGTTATCCATATACATGTGCAATCCTATTTAATCCTGCTAAATGTGGCACAGAAAGCTTTAAAAGTTTTAACCTTGAATCAACAGAGAACTGTTTGTTGATCTAAAGAGTATGTAAAAGATTATGAGTTAGATAAGAGGAAAAATATAGAAACACAGGGATCCATGTGAGGAATAGAACAATCCTTCACTGTGCAGACGAAATTACTGGCAACATGGTTCCCAGTTGGCTGATGACTCTAAATTATGTTTTTTAAAAATCCTCATGCTCACTCAAAGTTTTCACTAGAGGAACAGGAGAAGTAGGTGCAAAAACTTTTTAAGAACTACATTTTTAAGAGCCCAATTCTCAAACAAAAATAGAAAACAAGTTGGTAGAAGAGATATTTTGGTCAGCTAAGAAAGCAAGCGCGTGCTAAGGTTTTTCCCAGATATGGGCCTAAGAGAAACCTTTTTTCTAAGCCATTTTTTATGCACATAGGTCTCAATCTTGCAAACATTTATGCCTAATCTTGTCAACTTCAGTGAGACTATGTGCATATATAAAGTTAATCACTTCCAAAGGTGTTTACAGGATTGAAGCCTTTGTGTACATGTACACTGCAATATCAGGTATGATTGCAGCACAGGCAGCCATATCTGCATTAATACAGTTAAAACTAGCAATAGACATGGTGGCACAGGCTTCAGCACAGGCAGTACAAGCACACTAGGGATCCTGGATAGCTACTTGCATTGTTAGCCCATGCTGAAGCCCGAGGCGCCACATCTACATTGCTATTTTTAGCCATGCTGGCATGGATATGTCTACTTGTACATCAATCTGATTGACGTGTAGACATAACCTTTATATAATCTCTCTTGGCTCATGGTATTTTTTTTCCATAATAGTCCATCAGAGAAATAAAATTTGTAAAGGAAAGGGATGAAATCCTTTAAATCTGTCATCATGCAAATCAGTCAAATTCTGCTCTTACCTTATGGCTCATAGAAGAGACATATAATAGAGAAATAGCATGCTGGATAAACAAGACTGGTATGATTTTAGTAATACAACATTCCATAATGATGGAATTCTGAATTGTTCTACATTTATACACAGTAAACATGTCATATACATATCAATACTGTGGGAACACATTAAAAGTTCCTTTCAGTTTTAGAGCTATTCCCTATACTTAAAATGAGGAATACCACTAGAATCACTATTATCTCTAGAACCAGAAGGAGCCTTTAATGGGACCTCTAGGATATCTGCAAAAACTTTCTAGGTTTGACATGCAACTTCATCTATAAACCTATCTAATATATCTTATCATGGCAAGGGAGACATGGGGCTCAGAAAGGAAACACCAAGCGCCATAGAAACCCATTGAGAAATAACATTGAGGGCATTATGAAACCAGCTATTTGCCACTTGGCTCATCATGGAGTGTGAAACTCATCTCAGGCCTGATTTATGAAGAGTCTTGGGGAGAGGGATCCCCCCCGAAGGTATTTTTGAAGAATGTGATCTGAGATGCTGTTTATTACATGGAACATGCAAAGGAGAAGACTAATTGCTGTAGTCTATGTTCTAAAGCGCCAAGGTCATACTCTGTATGGATTTGGAGGGTAAACCTATGTCAATAAAACAAAGAAAAAACATTTTAGGGGTTTCAAACAGAAAACAGTGTCAAAAAAGCTGGAGGGGATTTGAATGCCCAATTTCCATTCAAGTTGGATATCCAAATCTTGTAGACCATCTTTGAAAAATCTCAGCTCTTCTTCGTCTTTTGTGGAGGTGAGTGGGGAAAAGTTACCTGGTTAGCTTTCAATGTGTAAGAGAAGACTTTTCATTAGCCAGAAATTAGTACTCAAACATTAAAAATATGTATATATTATATTTACATACACTTTAAATGTTGTCCCTTGTTGATGTATTAGATTACAGTCTGAAAGTGAATAGTTATGGAAAATAATGTGAGATATGGTTTTGTTTCAGTTTCCTGTACATGGTTAATCAAAATAAGCAGACAGGATTGCATTAGTGCAAATTCAATGAAAATGTCTTGACATTTAGGCATTTTCTGTTGACATTAAGTTTTAAATCAGATAGAAAGGCCATGCTTTCAAGGTGTTATGGAAGTTTAAAGGGGCATCTTCAGGCAAAGAAAAAACTTGGTTTATATTATTGCTTCCTCCCCCCCCCCCCCTTTGGTTCAAATTTAATGGAAAAGGTCATTTTACATCCATAGTACAAAAGTCTCCTTGCTAGTTAATTATATGAAGATTAAAAGCTTTAAATACATGGACTTGTGCTATAAGCACTTCCAGCTCTATTTTCATCAAATTTCCTGCATAGTTCCTAAACACTCTTTTCTCCCTCCCACTTCCATAAATACAGCAAGCTTTCACAGACTAGGTTTTACAGACCTAGACTGAACCATTTAGTACAAACTTGAGATACTACAGTGCAGGTGCCACAATGATGTCTTGGAAGTTAGTTTTACAATGGTATATACGGAAAAGGACAGTCTTGCTAGAAAAGCAAAGCAATAACCAATTCCTATACTAGAAGGTTAACACCATGTTTGATTTATTAATTATTTGCATTACAGTAGTGATTAGAGTCCTTAACCAGGATTGTGCTAGGTGGGAGAAAGGAAGGATTATAATCCTATTTTACAGATGGGGATTTGAGGCACACAGATTAAGTGACCTGTTGAAGATTATAAAAACAGTCTATGACAGAGCTGAAAACTGAACCTGGATCTTTAGAGCCTTGGTCCAGGCCTTTTAACCATGAGACCATCTTTCTTCATAACTGATTTTGAAATATGGGATACTCCTAAATAGATTAAACAGTTTATGAAATCCAGTGGTTGGGAACCCCTTCATGAAAGACATGGAAGAACAAGTTTCAGAGGGGTAGCTGTGTTAGTCTGTATCAATAAAAACAACGAGGAGTTCTTGTGGCACCTTAGAAACTAACATATTTATTTGGGCATAAGCTTTCGTGGGATATAACCCACTTCATCAGCTGCATTGAGTGGAAAATACAGTAAGCAGGTATAAATATACAGCACATGAAAAGATGGGAGTTGCCTTACCAAGTGAGGGGTCAGTGCTAACAATGCCAATTCAATTAGGGTAGTCCATTCCCAGCAGTTGACAAGAAGGTGTGAATATCAACAGAGGGAAGATTATTTTTATAGTGACCCAGCCACTCCCAGTCTCTATGCAGACCTAATTTGATGGTGTCAAGTTTGCAAATGAATTCCAGTTCTGCAGTTTCTTGTTGAAGTCTGTTTTTGAAGTTTTTTTGTTGAAGAATGGCCACTTTTAATGGAAGAACAGTGACTACTAATTAAAGTGATTTAAATAGGAGCTACAGAGCACTGTTGAAGAGGCTGCAAAGCAGACCCATAGTCTGCCTCCCTCCCTCTCTTACCCCTCAGTTTGAAGTTGGCAATGGAATGTTTTCCATTTCTTTCATACATGTTGGACAGTGGCATTTATGTCCATTTTCAGAATTTTACCTTTAAAGAATCATAGTCAGGAACTGAGTTACCCCCAAGACTTTTTCTTCCTATTTCTTGATACACAATGGATTAATCTAGCATTTCCTTTCTTAAAAGTAGTATAAAAATGTAAAATCATCCTAGTCTTTACAGAAGATTTCAAAAGATTCACATAAGTCTTAAGTTAGATTCAGTTCAGAAGTTGCATTTATGTGGTATTAGGAGTCTAAATTACTTACCATAAAATACTCCTTTGTGTGACTATCAAAATAATTTTTTTCACACTTACTCCTATGGTATTTCTCCTTCTCATCCCTGCCCTAGTGGGGTCTTTTTTTTTTTTAAAGCAACTCTTCTTATAAAAAAAACCTATGGATCCATATGATTGACAATCTATATGTTTCCCTTTAATAAATTAATAAAATGCTAATTTACATTAGTTTAACCATCTCTCTTATTCATTACTTTACCTCTTTTCACAACTGTATCAAACTATAATCTAGTATATAGACATCTGTATGTCTGCAACTTTTTATCTGGAATACACAATTGATGATGTGCAGAGCTGTGTGTTTATATCTTTTTTAAATGCAATAAAAAAAAAACATTTTTACTATGTTTTGTTACCAATTACACTTTACATTAACAGCTCCCATTTAGGCCCTACCACGTAGAATTTGAAGTAGAAACACTTTCAAATAATGTTTAGTGCAATATAATGAATAGAGTGTAAACAAAATGACACTTAAGTTTGTTAGTAATTCTCTAGATCATTTTAATTAGGAGAGTGCAGATGGTACATTTGACATTCAAATATAATTTCCCAAATTAATGGTAAGATAGTATGGATATAACAACCTATCAGATGAAAAGAAAGTCATATCCAGTATTCTAAATATGGAACATACATCGTTTTGTTGGCTTCTTTTACAACAGTGTTTCTCAAACTGGGGCTGCCACTTGTGTAGGGAAAGCCCCCAAAGGGCCGGGCTGGTATGTTTACCTGCCCTGTCCGCAGGTCCGGCTTCCACTGGCCACGGTTTGTTGCTCCAGGACAATGGGAGCTGCTGGAAGTGGCGGCCAGTACATCCCTCGGCCCGCGCCGCTTTCCCTACACAAGCGGCAGACCCAGTTTGAGAAACACTTTTACAAGAAGGGATGATCAGAAAAATCCTCTTCAATATTTTTAAATTCAGTTTTCAGAAAACTTTGTTTTCACATGAGGTATCCCATAAATTGGCACATCACATCAGGCAGCATCATTCAGGTACTTGCATCCCATAATGCCATGTGATCTGTGTAAAATGTGACAGTGGGAAGCTGGAAAATAGCAAAGTTGAGTACCAAAGTAGTCAGAGGCTACAAATGAATCTAGCCTCTTAATGTTGATTCATCTTGTTCACTTTTGTATCAGGCTTTTTTTTTTTTTTTTTTTTTTTTAGTAATTACTCATTTTAATTTCTTAATGTTGTATGTGACCAGAGACTCTTGGACTTTTCTTAAATTACATTTGCAGGCATTCAGTAGTAGTTACAAATAAATCAGAAATTTTGTAGTCACAGAATAGAGCTGTTTACTTCTGTACAAGAGTTTGCCAGGGCTCAACCCTCTCTGGGGCGGCTGGGAGCCACACCGGCTCACTACATACCAGTGAGCTAAGGAAATTGGGGTCTCCTTCGGCAGCTCTTGCTGTAACCAGAAGAACACGGTAAGCCCGGCCCTGCTCAGGGCGGGCAATAATGCGAAGTCCAGAGCTCAGGCCCTCAGTCAGGGCTGAGCAACAGTAGTACAAGGTATTTAAGCCCAGGCCCTAGGTCAGGGTGGGGCAACAAACGCTGAGTCAGGAGCTCAGGCCCTCAGTCAGGGCTGAGCAACACTAGTAGGCCCCAAGCCTCAAAAGGCCTGGGAGAGGGGGAGACTGCCACCCACGGGTTGGGTGGCAGGGGGGGCGCAGGCCCTCCCACTCCACTGCATTCCAGCCCGGGGCCCTAGCAGCGGCAGAAGACCCGCTGCTGTCAGTGGGGGTCCTGGCCGCAACACACTGACATAGGCTCTGGCAGTGCTGCAGCCAGACTGGGGTCAGTTGCCCCCGGGCTACTTCCACACTCCCCCTCGGGGCCTATCTGGGTCCTGGTGTCGGCCTCTGGGGGATCCAGGACCATGGGTTCGTCAGGGCAGGGATTGATCGGCAGGTCCGGCGGCTCCTCCGGATCGCGGGCGCAGGGCAGGCCCAGCGGCTCCTGGTGGCCACCCTGGTCCGTGGAGTTTTCCCAGCAATGAGTTAGGCTAGAGACATCTGGTCTCTCTGGCGGCTGGGGCCTTACTGAGCTCTGAGGGTGAGCCATTATACTTCCGGGTCGCTGCCTGACCCTCTGGGGGGGCGGGCTCTGAGCTTCCTAGCTCCGCCCACTCCGGCCTCCGGATGGGTTTTTCTCCCTCCGGGGTGGCGGGGAGCCACACCGCCTCGCTACAACTTCCTTTGAAGGATTTTTTTTTCTCGTTTTTAAAAATGTACTGTACATTAACATCCTTATCCAATGCTCATTTAAGTAAATGAGCTCCTTTCCCGACTTCAATTTGCACTGCCGCAGGATTTTTCTCAAACAGAACGGCACAAGAGCAATATTGAGCAGTTCAGTTTGTCATAGGTATTGGGAATTTGATGAGTCCCCAATTCACATTCAGTTGTACATAAATCTCCTGAAAGCAAAGACAGGATATCAAGAACTGCTTGTCTAGTGTCCTGTAAAACTATGGATAATAATGCTCTGGTGACTTGACATAAACAAATGTGCACATCTAGTCTGCAGAATCCTGTCACTGAATGTTTTGTATTGCTGAACGTCCAATCAGACAGGCTTTGATATGAGCTTCCCCCCCTCCCCACCAACTATGTGAGGGACAAAAGCTGTAGCTGTAAAAGGAAATGGAACATACAGGGTCACCATCAGAAAGTCAACTCAATTACCACATGCCAGTATCTGAGATACCACAGTTTCCCCCTGTATTTAGAGTAGGGCACTCTAGTCGCATTTCAGATGTCACCTGTGGCAATTGTTAGTAAATGGAAATTGTTTATAATGGAGACCACTGTAGTGTTGGAGTTTTTCCAGTTAGCAATAGCAGTCCTGCAAAAATGCAATGTAAGTTGTGTAAAGCTACAGTTGCTGACAGGAACACAATATCAAGCTACTCAGATGCTGGATCTTTTTGAAAATTACCTATTCAGTTATAAAATAATGCATACTAATGTGAAAGCTGGTATTTAAACTGACTCACAAAAGTATTTCATTTAGTTAAGACTACAGAGGAATCAAAGAACTTCAGAAGGACCTAAGAAAGCTTGGCAACTAGGCAACATAATGGCAGATGACATTCAGTGTAGAGAAGCTCAATGTAGCAATGCATATTGGATGGAACAATTTGAACACATTGATAGGTTCTATATTGACCAATTGCTCAGAAAAAAGGTATTGTTGTAAGCAGATTATTGAAAACCCTCTTCAGTGCACAGAGCCTGCAACACAAAAACTTTAGTCTGTGTAAACAAAGGGATAGAACAGTGTTTCTCAAACAGGGGCCACTGCTTGTGTAGGGAAAGCCCCTGGCGGGCCGGGCCGGTTTGTTTACCTGCCCCGTCCGCAAGTCCGGCCGATTGCGGCTCCCACTGGCCGCGGTTCGCTGCTCCCACTGGCCGCGGTTCACTGCTCCAGGCCAATGGGAGCTGCTGGAAGCAGCGGCCAGTACGTCCCTCGGCCCGGCCTCAGCCCGCGCCACTTCCAGCAGCCCCCATTGGCCTGAAGCAGCGAACTGGGAGCCGCGATCGGACGGACCTGTGGAAGGGACAGGTAAACAAACCAGCCCGGCCCACCAGGAGCTTTCCCTACACAAGCGGTGGCCCCAGTTTGAGAAACACTATTTTACAAGAAGAAGGGATGATCAGAAAAATCCTCTGCAATATTTTTAACTTTAGTTTTCAGAGCACTCTTATCAAATATCTGTTCCCATATAGATACTTGTAGATAGACTATGATCAATTTACCCCTTAACCTTCTCATTGATAGTCTCAATTTATTTAGCTTATTATAAGGAATATTTTCTAATTCTTTGATCATTTTCATGGCTTTTTTCTGAACCCTCATCAATTTATCAACAGCCTTCTTTAACTGTGGAATCCAGAACTGGACAGAATATTCTTGCAATGGTTGCAATTTGCACCAGTTCCAAATACAGAGGGATGGGTGTGCTCTTCTCCTCCGTTCATTAGGATGGCATAGTTTGCTTTGCCTATTGGAAGCAGCCACATTAAACAGTATGGTATGGAGAGCGGCAGGGCCATAACTTCACCTTCTCCACCAACATTATTGTGCTTTTTCAAAGGAAAGGATGAACAGTCCCTGCTCCCAGGACTGCAGGTGTGACCAGCCTTTTTGCAGACCACACAGCTGAGTCAGGAGAAGCTCCTGAACTCGTGCGTCCCCAGCACACTACACAAAGTCTGCTCACAATCTAAGCTTTACACATATCAGCCTTATGGAACTCACTCAGAAGGCACTTCCCTAATTTGTGCTTGAGGAAGCAGGCATTCTGCACCCTTCTCCTTTGGGTTCCAGCCTCTCTGCACCCAACTACTTTGCCACATCCATTCCACTATGGGAGTGACCTGGTCCCCCAGGTGAGCAGGAAGGGAGCAGTCCCTTTCTCTAGTTTAGAAGAGGTCATCCTTAGTCATATTGAGATGTCACTTACCCAACTAACTAAACATGTCAAAAACTCTCATTGGGTTCTCTTTAATTAAGATTTCCCTGAGTCAGAAGATGAAGAGCTCATTGAGATTATCTTTGTACATAAATTGCCTGATCTGGCTAGTTAGCACCAAAATCCACATGTATTAACAGATTTAATACAAAAAGTTGGAGCTACAACAGATTCAATTTAACCCTTCATTAGTTTTAAAACTCTTCTTGCCCTTCAAACTGAAATATTGGTATTTCCAGATCAAAAGGTTCCAATTGCAATAGAAATGTTTTTTTTTCCAATCTCTTTACATTATTAAACATAGTACAGCAAAAATTCGAGGGAAAAATAATTCCTTAAATTGCTTTATTTTACAAGCCCTGAACATGCGTTTCTTGAGTTTCCCCATTTTGTGTTTTCTTTCCTTTTCTCTTCTTTGATCGTATTGGCTAAGGACATCTAACTATGCAGCTACTATACAGATGATATACTGACCTTTTCTTTATCTTTTTCTTGGTATTAGTGTCCAGGGTAGTTTAATTTAACTTGTTGGCTGTGTAACAAATGATCTGAAAGGAAGAATTAGCTTGACAGCACTTTGAAACTGTATTGTGATGATCAGTGAGAATGTTGTGTATTGACTAGGATCTGATGATAAGAGTGGTGAGTAACAGCTCTCACTGTCCCATTGATCCCCACCTCCTGGCTGTTCACAGCCCTTCTGCACGAGCCCCAGACATCCCGGGCTGACAGCCAGAGCTAAAAAAAAAATATTAAAAAAGTACACAGCTGGTGCCTCTCTTGACACATTCCTGCACTTCCTTTGAGAGGCCCGCCCCATAATTTGAGAACAACTGCAATAGAGTGTTAGGATTCCTCAGGTCTAGTTCCAAGTGTATCCTCTCCAGTTGTCTACTAATGAAAAGGAGATAACTTGCAGGTTTCTTGGCCAGGACGAGTCCATGGCACGTTTCACTAGCAGCCCCCTGTGCTTTGTCCTCCTGCTGCTGCAACAGCACTTCCTGCACAACTCCTGATAGTGAATGGTTCTGACTGTGGTTGTAACTAAGGCACAGGGTGCCCCAGAGGCCCTGCCTCTAATAGCAACTTTGCCTCTGTATAGCAAAGTTGCCAACTTTCACACGGTAAATAAGCACCCTGACTTTCACAATAAGCCAAAAATCAAGCTAATCCCATTTCAAAACAAGGCCCAAACAAGCCAGTCCCAACACTCTATGTGGCTAGATCCCCCTGGCGTGCAGTCTGGGACTGTGGTGGGCCTGCTGTGCACCCCTGACTCTCTCCCCCCTTGTCCCTGCTTGCCAGGAGCCAATTAAAACAAAAACAAACAAACAAACAAACCAAACAAAGAAGCTACAACAAGCAACAACAAGCCAAACAAGCAACAAGCTACAAGCCAAAAACTAGCCATAAAGCAACTCACAGGCCAAGTAGGCCAAAAACAAGCCCAATTTCTGCATTTTTTTCCCACGGGTTTGGCATGTCTGTTATATAGGTGTCCTTTACAAGCAACCTTTCTCGTGGGTCCAACATCCAATGAGAGCACACTGACTAATGGTCAATGCCTAGGGCACGTTGTCTGTAATAGCCTTCTTCAGGCTCTTGTACTTTTAAGAGCTTGAGTTGGCTCCATGTCTCAGAGTTCCCTTCAGGCCCCTCTCTGCTCAGCCCACTAGCCGCAGGGTCCCTCTGCTGTTTCCTCACAAGTTCTGCACAGATCCAAATCCACTTAGGTCTGCCAGGACCACTGAGAGAAATTTGGGGCTTGGTACATAATGTTTGCTGAGCCCCTACTCCATCCCATTTCACTTTATTTACACAGATACTTTATTTACACACAATTGTTTTGGGGGACCCCCTGAGCTCAGGATTCCAGTATAATTGTCTCCACCTCTCCTCAGCCCTGTGTCTGCTCTAAATGCAGTTCTCCAGTTCCTGGCTGCTGCCTGCTCAACTTCCTGTTTGCCAGATAGTTCCTAAACAGCTTCCCTTACAGCCAGCTTGCCTGTGCTGTTCCTGACTTGCTATGCAGCTGCTGTCTTCCCCCAGGTACATTACTTCCTGGGTCAGGATCTTTCATACAGTTTTTGCCCCCTGCCCCAAAGAAGCCACTCTGGAGCTCATAGGTTAGTGGTTGATAGGAACGATGACAACTTTCATAGAATATCAGGGTTGGAAGGGATCCAACCCCCAGTTTGAAACAGGACAAATCCCCAGACAGTTTGGTTGTTGTTGTTGTTGTTGTTTTAAACCCCAGCTCCCTAAATGGCCCCCTCAAGGATTAAACTCACAACCCTGGATTTAGCAGGCCAATGCTCAAACCACTGAGCTATTCCTCCCCACCTTTTTGCTTAGCCAATTCATAACAGCAGTCTACCAGTCCTTCACAAAAAGGAAACACCATCAGGAGAGGGGAACGCTTCCACAGATATGGATAATTTGAGTAAGCATCAAATTCTGAATTTCTTGACATTTTCTCACCACTATATTATATACCATTTAGCTATGTTAATGTTGGTTTATGGTGTAGTTTTACATTTACTGTAGTTAGGCTATGGTGTAGGTGATTTATAAATTTCCTGGAAAAATAAACCAGTCCTTGGCTACCGTTGCCCCTCTTACCAGATAACCTGACAATAATTTGTTGCAATAATGGTGTTTATTAAATTAAGTCCAAATGTTTCACATTTAAAGATCCAGTTTCATTCATTTATACATAATTTAAAAATAATATGATTGTAATGACTCTGGCCCTACTCAAACTATTAAAACACTTACGTTTTACAAGATAAAATCCACTGAGAATATATAATCATTTACAACAGGGATGTGAGCAGAGAGGGCTCAGAAAATACAGTGTATATAAATACAAATAAACATGCATGCAGTATATCAACAGGAATAATAAACCCCCATGAAAACTGCTCAAATAAGTCATTTCAAATAAATTATTCAGCTAATTTAGTTCTCTTTCCTGTTCACAATTTCCTTGAAAACCAATCTGATTTCCATAAAAATATTCATTATGTTCAAGTATTTCAAAGTTGTGTGAAAAGTATTTTGTATCCTATTTAGATTTCTAAATGTAAAAAGGAACCTAATCCATACCTCTAGGAACCAATTAAAACCACAGACAAAATTATACAATGCAAGAGAACACCCTAATCAGACAAATCCCTTAATCCAATCATTATCGAAACAAAATAAAGAGACTACTACCCTCGTTCTTCCTGAGACCCTCTCTCATTCCTGTTCTACTTCTACCTTCCCCAAATGACTGGAAAAAAAAGATGAGCCTTGAAACGTACTGAAGGTCAACAGATTCAGGTTATTTCAGACCAAGAGTGGGAGTAAATTTCATCCTTGAGGCTCACAGAGAACGCCATGCTAGCAGTTCCCTCCTATTAAAACCAAGAAGGCCCCAGCTAGTCCACCCCTGCTAATATCAACTGCTACAAGACACCATAGAGAGAGAGGCAGTGTCTCAAGTAGGCAGATGCAAAGCCATTTAGGGTTTTAAAGATTAAAACCAAAATCTTAAATTTTACCCCATTGCTAACCAGCAGCCAGTGCAGACCAGGTGGCTCAAATGTAATGTGCTCCTGGCAAGAAGATCCGCTCACCACACATGCAGTTACATTGTGCATCAGTTTAAACTTCAGCAAGTACTTAAGCAGGCAAGGAGTCCCACTGATAGCAACATGAGGACTACATAAAAGCTTAAATTAATGCAAGTGCTTAAACTACCTTGATGAATTGGCATCTGAGAGTTGAGCAAATCTTTTGGCTCTTACATGGCCAAAGCCTTTCAGTGATAAACTGATTTTTTAAAAATTCTTTGAAGTTTGGGAAAAATTGCTTGAAAGAAATTAACGATTTTCATTACATTTTACATCTGTCATTTTTAATATTTTGTTTACCAAAAAGACAATAGTTTGGTAGTTTTACTTTAAGCACCTTGCAAAAGCTTGTGTAGTCCAGAGCAAGCATATCCAACAAAGCAAAAAACAATTAATAGTTATGTATCAAACCTGCAATAAGCTACCTTGATGCAGTGGAACATGGTTCTGCAATGCCAATGTAGTCTCAGATTTTTTTTAAATGCATCTATTAAAAAGCTATTGGTCTTGCAGTAGGTCAGTTTAGCCAATGCCCGATGAATGAGATGTACATAACAGATTGGTTCAAAGGATGCTGTTCAGCCCAATATAGTCACTTTGAAAGAAGCAAAATAAAAAGGGGTGGGGGGGCTAACATAAATAAGCCATCACCACATTGATTTACTGGTTTGTGACCTTTTCCAGGACTACCAAATAAAGAAAAAAATAACAGGAATAAAACCAAGTTATTCTAGATATCTGAACAGAGATATCTGCATGCACCAACCACTGCATGCACCAACAGAAAACTCCCCTTGCTGTTCTCCCAGTGTTTTCTTTCATTTAGCTCATAACAGCTGATGGCCAGTTGCTCTTTTCAGAGTAAGTACATCTTGTTATAGGATTTAAACATATTTTCTGTTTGCATGTCTTTATATTTTTTAATTAGTGATAAAACATTGTTATAAGAAGATGCCTCAGAATCCTCTCTCTTCTACACTGGAGACCTCGATATGCTTCTGTTGTTACCTAAAGGGATGATAACACTTCTGATCATCTCATTATAGTTTACTGGAAAACAGTGCTATGCTTTGGATTCTGCTGTTATATATTATCCATGTCACATAGAATATATCTTCACAGAGTTCTGACTGTGCTTTGCACCCACTTGTTTGCCCACTGAAGTATGGAGGAAATAGAGAACCAAAGAAAATAAAAGGATAGATGATTTGGACAGATAAATAAAAGGAGAGCAGAGTAGGAAAAGAAGAGGAAAGAGAAAAGGGAGAAGAAGAGAACGCAGGGCCGTAAGTTAGCAATCATCAAAAGCTTTAGCTTTGAATTTCCTTACCCTTTGTTTGCCATAATCCATTAGCATTTTCTGATGTAGATTTTGGTGCTAAATATTACTTTCTGATGCAAATGAACCAAAATTAATGTTTTTCTTTTCAGAATGTATATTAAAATATTTAGCAACTGAATCTAGTTTACGTCTACTCATTAATCTTCCATATAAATACTTAATACCAGCTGTTTTCATATCATAAGTGCCTATTCAGCTCCTAGTGCATTTCCGAAAGTTCACACAATAACATATTCTGTGTACGTGCAGTACTGAAGAAATTGCTATCAAAGAAAAGCATGTGGTCACTTATAAAGCGAGAAGCAGACTGCTCACTGATGTGAGTCAGTGATATTTAGACACCTGTTTAGAATTCAAAAAGTATAATAGTTTACATTTCATACTTTCAGTTGGAATATTTTTAAACAGAAGTGATCAGAACTTCTATGACCTTTATATTGTACTGGGTGTGATTTCTAGACAGAGCTAATAAATTGTATTCTTTCATGCAACAGTGATGGATTTCAAAACCTCCTTTAAAAATTAAAAGAATTGTGGTCTGGTGCCCTAGTGCATCAGTGACCTCCTTTGGTCAGATGGAACATTGCACACAGTCTGGATCCGCAAAGGGTTAGTCCACCCTTCTTGTCTCAATCTCTATAGTCTTATTCTATCCCACTGGAGTGCATGGAATTCCCCTTATGTTTGGTAGAGGTTAGCTAGTCCGTGTCCCTCAAGAGGCCTGGAACCCTTTTTGGTTCTTAAATATCTTTAAGATATTTGTGGAGTAGACAGGGGAACCCAGGCCCACCCTCTCCACTGGATTCCAGCTCAGGGCCCTTAACCCAGGCAGGCATAATCAATCCTCAACAATTCTCCTGCTGTGCCCAGAGCTCCTTCCTACCTCCCTTGGTTCTGTAGGCTTCTACAGTCTGTATTTCGGGTCATCCTTTCTCTGGGGTGTTGTCACTCTGGAGCAGCTTTTCACCAGCTTGCTAACAGAACCTTCTTTCGTTAGCCTGCTTGATTCTCCAATAATTGACCCATCACTGTGCTTCTCAGCTGCTTTATTCTGCCAGCTGCTGTGAGGCTGCCAATCAACATTAAGTCCTTGGTTGCCAAGCCAACTTGGAGTCTAAACACCCTGCGACAGGGTGCTATAGCAGACCCATGCATATCTTAACCTTCAAATGCTTGAGAGACTCCCCAACTTAAAGAATGTTCTTTTAACATAACTTTGTGTGTAACATGTACTTAATTCAATACACTGAAGAGTATCTACCACATAGCACAGTGAATTGTAAGTAAGGAGAAACAAAATAAAACTATAATCTCACTAATTTATGGTATTCAAAATTAGACCTGGCTGAAGAATGGGGGACACAAATAATGAACAAATTTGAACCATTTTACAAGGTTTCAAGATGGAAAAATATTTTTCCTCACAATTGAAATTTTCTGAATGTATTGAATTTTCTTCCCCACCACCTCATTTTTCCTTTTTGCCATTGTGTGCAATAAAATGAACAATGACCAGGGTTTCTCTATGGCACAGATACATACACTCATGCACGCGCAGTCCCACTTTTTCCTTTCTCCATTCTAACTTTTTAAAACTTCTCCATCTTTGGAAAAGTTAGAATGAAAAAAGGAAAAAAAACAAAAACAAAAACAGAAAAGGAACAAAAACTGTACACTATTTAATTCAGTAGCAAACAGAAAAATAACTTTTTAAAAATTAATTGTGAAAAAAATAAATGAAATTTTCAGTTTAAATTGAGAATGTTTTGGTTTGTTTACAAATTTCCTATCAAAGCCAGAGAAAGTTCATTACGAACAATATTTTTCTACCAGAAGAATCATTTTTGATTAAACTTGATTGTTCATCAAGAAAAATGTATTTGAAAATTTCAACCAGCTCTCTTTGTAATGCTTACAATATACAACAGTCAGTGAGATAATACATCTAATCAATAAAAAAATCTGAATGCACTAAATGAAACATATTAAAAAATGTTACTTATTTCAGAATCACTGTCACCCAGAAAAAATTCCTTTGTTAGAACTCAGAGTTCCCCCCTCCAATAAAAACCATTACAAACCCAAAACCCAAAACAAACGTCCTTCCCCCAGCACAAGGATAATAAAACAAAACATGTTATCCCTTCTTTATTCAATTGTAGTTGTGCAAACTAACACTGAATCGGATAAATCCAATAAATCAAATTTGATACCAAGAACCATTTTTTGGCTATAGTTTTCCATAGTGCTAGGCATTTTTTTCTAAAACGAATTCTATGATTCTTATGCAAAATGTCCAACTCTTCTCCCCCATACACACACAATTATTTGATCATTTTCATGATCCAGTTATGTTAGAAGAACTAAAACACTTTGAGGACATTAGACTGATTTGAGCCTTTATTGGAAACACAACATGCATTAGTAAATCCAAGATGGACTCAAAAGTTTGGACATCTCTGCAAAGCCCATTATGGTTTTCCAAAATCTCAGTTTTTCTGTCAGAGAATACAGTATCCGTTATAATTTATGAACAATGATATGATGTTCTTTTATGGTGTTCTGATTCAAAAATAGTATTTTTTCAAATCATAATGAAGACCACTTTTTGAATTCTATTGATCTATTTGTAGTTAGCAAATCCATTTTAGCACTAAACCCAAGAAATTTAACCTCAGGAACCAGAATGGCAGAAAAATATTGGCCCTGATATGCCTCCTACTTAAACCACTGTACATCAGAAAGAACTCTGTAGCTTAAATTACTGTAAGAAAGACACTAATCAGGCCCATTGCCTTTAATGAACCTTAGAGTTGTAGGGAATAGAACTTCACTAAACATATTGAGAAGCCAGTAGTATTTGCTAAGGCTCTGCTGTTTGTCTTCATATCATTCCCAGAACAGTAGGTGAAGCTGTTGCTTAGCTACTTAGACAGCTTTGGTTGCTAGGGACACCTGGGATGGGGACCATACTTAAATTTATGTAGAGGAGCTCCATTCAATATATTTTTGTTTCTTTTCAGATACACTTTAATTCAAATAATGAGACTGTCATCTTAAAAGCATAATACACAGAAATGGAACACAGAAAAATAACGTATTAAAAACAAATTTCTATTGCCTAACTCAGGCTTTACCATGGCCCTGCACCCCCTCACTACTCTTTATTAAAAGAAGCATCTAGTTCCTGTGATAAATTACCACTGCTTCCCAGCAGCCAGCATTCTTTAGGGCAGTCTTAGGGCTGTTCTAACTTTTGCTGGCAGCTAAATTAACATCCAGTAGCCCCAGAGATTGGCAGGAACACCAAGGTGTTGTACAGAACCATTGCTACCCTTCACTCAAATATTGCACCAAGTACAGCTTGTCCAGACCCAAGAACTGGGTCCAATATTTTAATTATATTTCTCATTAATTATAAAATAGGCATTGAACCTACATTTATTTTATTGATACTTTATTTGCAGTTTTAGTATGGACAAACGCACTTGGTCAATAGAAGTTCCTCCATGAACTAAGACTACTTTTAAACCTGTATAATTATAAGCAAAATGCAGCTGAATAATTGAGTAAGAAATATGGTAGATATGGGTATTAAACATATTTGGTATAAGCAACATATAAGTATTACTTAATCTGCTTCCCATATGATACATCCCATCATCTAGATTCAGTAGCATCTCAGTCGACAAACATGAGATGACTTTTAGTTTAAATGCTCTTTTTGCCAAGATATACCAGGTTACCTGTAAGTCATGCTTCCAAATTAAATGCCCGTAAAAGGTAAATAGGCATGTAGGCAGCAAATACAAAATGAAATACTTGTGAGCTAGAGACCTCTCTTAGTGGGTATATTGAATAACCAGCAGTATCAAATGTTGTCTCTCAATTTACCAGGCTGGGAAATGTATCTGTTAGAGAGACCAATGCAACAATTCTCACTTTTCAGTGCTCACTGTTTTGTAAAAGGCTAAAGCTAAAATTCTGTAGAAAGAGTCAAATTTCACAGCAAATATGATCAGAAAAGCCATAGTTCAGCACCCAGCTCCAGTACACCAATGACTCCTGTGTTATTGCTTCTTCAGGGTCCTCCATTTCATAGATTCATAGATTCATAGATTCTAGGACTGGAAGGGACCTCGAGAGGTCATCGAGTCCAGTCCCCTGCCTCATGGAAGGATCAAATACTGTCTAGACCATCCCTGATAGACATTTATCTAACCTACTCTTAAATATCTCCAGAGATGGAGATTCCACAACCTCCCTAGGCAATTTATTCCAGTGTTTAACCACCCTGACAGTTAGGAACTTTTTCCTAATGTCCAACCTAGACCTCCCTTGCTGCAGTTTAAGCCCATTGCTTCTTGTTCTATCCTTAGAGGCTAAGGTGAACAAGTTTTCTCCCTCCTCCTTATGACACCCTTTTAGATACCTGAAAACTGCTATCATGTCCCCTCTCAGTCTTCTCTTTTCCAAACTAAACAAACCCAATTCTTTCAGCCTTCCTTCATAGGTCATGTTCTCAAGACCTTTAATCATTCTTGTTGCTCTTCTCTGGACCCTTTCCAATTTCTCCACATCTTTCTTGAAATGCGGTGCCCAGAACTGGACAAAATACTCCAGCTGAGGCCTAACCAGAGCAGAGTAGAGCGGAAGAATGACTTCTTGTGTCTTGCTCAGAACATACCTGTTAATACATCCCAGAATCATGTTTGCTTTTTTTGCAACAGCATCACACTGTTGACTCATGTTTAGCTTGTGGTCCACTATAACCCCTAGATCCCTTTCTGCCGTACTCCTTCCTAGACAGTCTCTTCCCATTCTGTATGTGTGAAACTGATTTTTTTTTCCTAAGTGGAGCACTTTGCATTTGTCTTTGTTAAACTTCATCCTGTTTAACTCAGACCATTTCTCCAATTTGTCCAGATCATTTTGAATTATGACCCTGTCCTCCAAAGCAGTTGCAATACCTCCCAGTTTGGTATCATCCGCAAACTTAATAAGTGTACTTTCTATGCCAATATCTAAGTCGTTAATGAAGATATTGAACAGAGCCGGTCCCAAAACAGACCCCTGCGGTACCCTACTCATTATGCCTTTCCAGCAGGATTGGGAACCATTAATAACAACTCTCCGAGTACGGTTATCCAGCCAGTTATGCACCCACCTTATAGTAGCCCCATCTAAATTGTATTTGCCTAGTTTATCGATAAGAATATCATGCGAGAACGTATCAAATGCCTTACTAAAGTCTAGGTATACCACATCCACAGCTTCTCCCTTATCCACAAGATTTGTTATCCTATCGAAGAAAGCTATCAGATTGGTTTGACATGATTTGTTCTTTACAAATCCATGCTGGCTGTTCCCTATCACCTTACCACCTTCCAAGTGTTTGCAGATGATTTCCTTAATTACTTGCTCCATTATCTTCCCTGGCACAGAAGTTAAACTAACTGTTCTGTAGTTTCCTGGGTTGTTTTTATTTCCCTTTTTATAGATGGGCACTATATTTGCCCTTTTCCAGTTTTCTGGAATCTCTCCCGTCTCCCATGATTTTCCAAAGTTAATAGCTAGAGGCTCAGATACCTCCTCTATTAGCTCCTTGAGTATTCTAGGATGCATTTCATCAGGCCCTGGTGACTTGCAGGCATCTAACTTTTCTAAGTGATTTTTAACTTGTTCTTTTTTTATTTTATCTGCTAAGCCTACCTCCTTCCTATTAGCATTCACTATGTTAGGCATTCCTTCAGACTTCTCGGTGAAGACTGAAACAAAGAAGTCATTAAGCAACTCTGCCATTTCCATGTTTCCTGTTACTGTTTCTCGCTCTTCACTAAGCAGTGGGCCTACCCTGTCTTTGGTCTTCCTCTTGCTTCTAACGTATTGATAAAAAGTCTTCTTGTTTCTCTTTATTCCCGTAGCTAGTTTGAGCTCATTTTGTGCCTTTGCCTTTCTAATCTTGCCCCTGCATTCCTGTGTTGTTTGCCTATATTCATCCTTTGTAATCTGTACTAGTTTCCATTTTTTATATGACTCCTTTTTATTTTGTAGATCATGCAAGATCTCGTGGTTAAGCCAAGGTGGTCTTTTGCCACATTTTCTATCTTTCCTAACCAGCGGAATAGCTTGCTTTTGGGCCCTTAATAGTGTCCCTTAGAAAAACTGCCAACTCTCCTCAGTTGTTTTTCCCCTCAATCTTGATTCCCATGGGACCTTACCTATCAGCTCTCTGAGCTTACCAAAATCTGCCGTCCTGAAATCCATTGTCTCTACTTTGCTGTTCTCCCTTCTACCCTTCCTTAGAATTGCAAACTCTATGATTTCATGATCACTTTCACCCAAGCTGCCTTCTACTTTCAAATTCTCAACGAGTTCCTCCCTATTTGTTAACATCAAGTCTAGAACAGCTTCCCCCCAGTAGCATTTCAACCTTCTGAAATAAAAAGTTGTCTGCAATGCAGTCCAAGAATTTGTTGGATAGTCTGTGCCCTGCTGTGTTATTTTCCCAACATATATCCGGATAGTTGAAGTCCCCCATCACCACCAAATCTTGGGCTTTGGATGATTTTGTTATTTGTTTAAAAAAAGCCGCATCCACCTCTTCCACCTGGTTATGTGGCCTGTGGTAGACTCCTAGCATGACAACACCCTTGTTTTTTACCCCTTTTAGCCTAGCCCAGAGACTCTCAACACTTCCATCTCCTATGTCCATCTCTACCTCAGTCCCAGTGTGTACATTTTTAATATATAAGGCAACACCTCCGCCCTTTTTCCCCTGTCTATCCTTCCTGAGCAAGCTGTATCCATCCACACCAATATTCCAATCATGTGTATTATCCCACCAAGTTTCAGTGATGCCAACAATGTCATAGTTGTATTTATTTATTAGCACTTCCAGTTCTTCCTGCTTATTACCCATACTTCTCGCATTTGTATATAGGCATCTAAGATACTGGTTTGATCTTTCCTCCCAGTTTTGTCCTGACCCTCCTTTCTCTCTGCCAATATAGCCCACACTCCCTCTCGTTTCCGACCCATCTCCCAGGTCTCCATGTTTCCCACTTACCTGCGGGCTTTGCTCACCTGTCCCCGTCGAACCTAGTTTAAAGCCCCCCTCACGGTTAGCCAGTCTGTGTCCAAATAGGGTCTTTCCCCTCCTCGAAAGGTGAACGCCATCTCTGCCTAGCAGTCCTTCCTCAAATAGCATCCCGTGGTCTAGGAATCCAAAGCCCTCCTGGCAACACCATCTTCGCAGCCAGGCATTCACCTCCATGATGCATCTGTCTCTGCCCGGGCCCCTACCTTTGACAGGAAGAATCTAAAAAAATACCACCTGCGCTCCAAACTCCTTCACCCGTACTCCCAGAGCCCTGTAGTCACTCTTGATCCGCTCAGTGTCACACCGCGCAGTATCATTTGTGCCCACATGGATGAGTAGCAATTATATAACCTTAGGTAGAAAGTGACAGCAATGATAGAAGCAAAAGAGGTACACTGGAAGGATAAAAATGTACCCACCCGTGCAGTGTGCCTGAAATCAATAACTAAAATTTCATCAACTGAAAAATTGATATTGACTGGATGATAAATTAGATATAGCCAAACAAATCGGTGAACCTTTAGACTGTCTAGGCACAATAGAAATGGACACAGAAAAATAGAAGACTTATATCAACATACACCACAGCAGTCACCCACCTAAAGAGCCTAATTAGTCACATTTTTGACAGAACTGAAGCTAATGAGACATTCAGATGCAGTATATAAACATGTTTGCACTCTGACACAGTGCCATCCACCATTCTAAACAACAATTAATATGAAATAATTAAAAAGAATATGACCAAATGTCAACTGCTGGAAGCTATAGAAATACTTTTACATGTATATGAACTGATATTTCATATATACTGAACTAACTTTTGTCAAGCCACCAGTAGAAATCATACCCATAAAATATCACTATAGAAAAAATAGCATCATGGCTCAAAGTTGAAAAGCTATGCACTGCATTTGGGTTGTAATATTCAGAATGATGTTCTAATCATTTTGTTCAATTTTCACAGTTTGGAAACAGGTGGGCAGAGTTATATGGACCAGCTATTAAAAACACTGTGAAGACAGTGTTACAGGCTAAGGCTCTGCTGTTTGCCCTCAAGTCACACTCAAGACCCAGCCCGTGTCCTACTTTCCTGAATGGAACCAATATATACTGGTCCCCAAAACGTGATCCTTTTTCTCCAGTACCACACCCCTCTGACTTAAAAGTGACAAAGGAACAATCAATGAGAAAATAAGTTTTTGAGGCAAAAGTGAAACTCGGTTTAGTGAAAGTTTGAGTAGACTGACTCATTGACAAAGTGTAGTCAGTATATCAAATGATTAATTTAAATTAATGCATGTAAACATATAGAGAGCCTTGCACAGTGTTGTACATGTGAAATACTATTATTAAAATACAATTAATATATCTAAAATTCTGTGAAACATAGCAGTTTTGATTCATAGAGGTCTGTGTAAGCCATGTTTTCCTTTTTGTATTGCAAAAGTCTGCATGCTCAGATTTACTTTGGGTGAACTCAAACAACTCAGTCAAAACAGCAGTGTTCCCCCGGTTTCATATTAAAATAATGCAAATGCATTTAATCTTGTTCTTGTTGTCAAATCATGGTCTTGATATCCATCCAAAATGGACACAGATTTGCTTGAAACTAAGCCCAAACTGCCATAAGAGATTAATCAAAGACCGACATGTTTCCAAAGATCTAGGCAGAAGTTGGAGTTTGTAACAATAATAAAACTTTGTGGCAAGCATTTTGACCAATGTTAAAAATATCCTATGTAAGTGGCGTAAGTTTTCAAAACCCACTCAGCCCAACTCTTATTAATATAATATTGTTAAAAACATGCACTGGTGCATGTTGATTATAATAGCTCTCCATTTACCAGCTTTCTTAGATATGACAATGTTGCTTCTTATCTAGGGATTCAAGGCATCCTACCGCCTAGAAAATGTATAACATTGCCTGTTTGTCATTGGAATTAATACAGAGTACTTGTGAGAATCCCTCTGTATCACATGATCAACGGAAGCCTGCAAAGAGCCCGATTTTATCATTGAGTACTTTGGCTAACAATATACAACCATGAATAAAATAAATGGTATTGGTAGTGTGGTAGATAGGCAGGGCCAGCTCCAGGCACCAGCTTGCCAAGAAGGTGCTTGGGGCGGCCACTCCGGAGAGGGGCGGCACGTCGAGCTCTTCGGCAGCAATTCGGTGGACAGTCCCTCACTCCAGCTTAGAGCGAAGGATCTCCTGCCGAATTGCCATCGTGATCGCGGCTTTTTTATTTATTTATTTATTTTTGGCTGCTTAGGGCGGCCAAAACCCTGGAGCCTGCCCTGTAGATAGGGTTTGCTGTCAGCAGATAATGAATTGTATTCAGTTACAGTAGGCAATGAACATTTTTTCTGCATGGAAAGCACAATAGTTTGCAAAAAGATACAATATTAGTTATTTAATGATTCTGTAGCTGCTGGAGTGAGAGAAAAAATTAATGTGCTGTTCAGTCCACAATTATCCATTCTAACTTTTAATGATGAAGTACAAGTTATTATCAAAGCCTAAATATATATGTATGTGTGTGTCTGTCAAGTCGCTGCATTCCTCTGGGACTATGCAGATCTCAAAGCCCAGAACACTGTGGGTGACAGTTGGGGATCAAGCATTTTTTGTTGAGAGGATCTGGCTATCGATCAAACTCTCAGAGGAGATCAGGCAAATATAGTCTGATCATCACTAGGAAACATTGAAAAATCTTCCTCTTCAAAAGGCCTTTCCACTGTAAAGATGACACTCACAATACTGACACTTCCTTCTATTCCTAATCCCCTACCAAATAAAAACAAAAATCTAAAAAAGTTAAAAAACCCTAACCAAAGCAGTGTTTTTATACCAGAAAGGAAGAAGTGCCAGAGTCTTTAAGGTCTTTGCTATTTATTTTAAATGGAAGCTGCTCAGAATCTATGCTGATAGGTGGCAGAATAAAGTGGATAGACACAGCTCTTAGTATCTTAGAAAAACAATGTTACGAATCTCCTATCAGAACCTGACTTTACACTTGAAGGGCTCTGTTAGAGGGCTTTTTTTTTAAACCTTTTCCCCTGGTTCTTGTTACACAGAGAGAAAGCAGAAGACCAGAAGTCTGAAGTGCAGACAGTGCAATGTTTACTGGGGTTAGTTTCCAGCAAACGTGTTTCATAACTCTGACGCCACAGAGCCTTGTTTTCCACTTTTCCCTTTTTAGCAGGCACAATTCTACTTGAAATGCACGTCTACAGTTCCACCCCTTACAACTTATGGTCATGTTCTGTTTTGGGGGGTCATAGATCTGAGGTCTTTATTTTTACCCTTTTGTACCTCATGGGATGGGTAAGGAGTGAGGTTGTGCTACAGTCAGGGGCAGGCATTTCTTTGGTTTTTTAGTGTTTTACCTTTTTTCCCCATCCCTTCTTGTTTTTTTTTTAACTGGTTGCTTGACTTTGCCTTGAGATAAGGAGTTGAGGCAGTTTTTAAGTGTGCGCTTATATATTAAATTTGTATTATGATTAGCAATATTTTAATTGTTTTATTTGTTTTTATTATATTAATAAATTTATTTGGTTTAGGCAAAAGCAACATTCATAGTGTTTTTTGTTTTAGTAAGAATTTGTTTATGCATATTAGTAAAAATTTATATATATATATATTAGAAATTAAACAGGTAAGCAGAACTTAAAGTACTATTTTAGGCAAAAATATAAGCCTGGATCCTATATTGGCACTAGCACTCCTAACAGGCTCACCAATAATTACTACTGATAATTTGCTCTTTAATAATACTGTGTGATAATAGACCTTCTTCTCAGGAATGAGAAAGGGAAAACATAACATTTCAGAGCACTTACCAGCTGGAAGAGGAGGAGATGCAGCAAGCACCCGTCAGCTGCAAAATGGCCACTGTAGTGCTGCACCTTCTTACCTCTAACAAATGTCAAGGGTTAGTAGAAAGGCATACTGGGAGGTAGCTCTTATAAAAGGGCAATCCTATCCAGTGAGAATTAGCAGGAAACAGAATGTCACAAAAGGAAGGTGTTAACAAATTAGAGAAGTAAAAAAAAAAAACCTTTCAAGACATATAATTGATCAACCTTCAGGTGTATGATTAGTACATTTAGAGGCCAGAAGACCCCATCATGACCCTGTAGTTTGACCAAATGTGATAGAATGGGCTACATTGTGCTTAAACCTTCATGTGTGCGTAAGTGGGAAGGGAGGTTGGCGAAGAGCCAGGCACAATCTCTTAGTATATGTACTTTTAGCCTCTGGGGACTAGGGGACTCTAGTGGCAACAGCTCCAGTGGAAACCACTAACGGCACAGTATCAGTGTGACTGGAGCCATATATCCCCTCCACTCTGAGCAGCAGCAGACCTCTTATTGCATAGATCATGCCACATGCTTTTTTTTCTATAAATAGATGTAGTTCATGTTGTTCCTGTCTGATTTAGACACAGTTGTACCCAGAGCATTGTCTCTGTTGATCTGTGCCCTCATATATGGTTTAGACCGCAAGCCGACCTTATATTCCCAGTTCTCTCTTCTACTTCCATAGTACAGGGTGGTGCTAAACAAGGTCAGCATATATACTCTGCATTTGTGTGCTCCTGACTATAGATATATTTGGAAATACTAAAATTGATTTGAATGCTACCTGGATCTTAATGTGCTTATAATATAAGGCATTTCATCATGTACTGGTTTATACCAAGAAACATAGCCTAGCCACAGTATAGTTGGATTGCTTCAGTGATGCAGATGGTCCTTTATAAATGAACTGCACAATTCACATTCTGAACTCATTAATCCTTGTTGGCAGTTGAGATATGGTTCCCTAAATGTCACTTCCTTCAAAATATGATAGCATAAGATGAACTGGGAAAAAGTAATTTATTAGATTGTTTAGTGTGAAATATATCTTTTGTATAGGTTCAAGAAAAGAAGACAATAGCTTCCATCTCAAAATATATAAAGTACTCCCTTTGTCATTTGATGTCAATTTTGTCAATTAAATTTGAAAGACCCGCAGTTAAAATACAATGAAGGCTACTACCATTACTCTTAAGCAGATAACTAACAAAAGTTTACTTCTTTGAAGTAAACTTTAAGCAATTGCCTCAAAGTTGAGCTGCTATTTTGGCCTCTGAGATATTTTCTGCTGGGACCAAATGAATCCTGTTTATAATTAATACATATATAAATTCATTAAGGATGTACTCATTTCATGCTTTCTTGCAGTAACATTTTAATTCTCAAACAGAATTATTTGTGCCAGTTCACCGCATTTGTCTACTAAGTAAGGTGTTATAACCTCTGGGATTTCCCTAAGCAGAAAATAGTACTGTTTATGATCTGTAGTAGGGACCTACTGTTTTGTTGTATAATTGGCTTGCTGCCACAAATTACTGATTTGATGCAACATGAATTGCAGGAACTCAGTTTTGTAATTTTTTTAAAATACACCTTTTTTAGTTCTTTTTGGGAAGAATATAAGTCTATTATGAAAGAGAGCACAGTGTAGCTATAAGAAAATACTGAACATATGCATTTACATACAGAAGATTTCAAACACACATTGTGAGAAACTCAATAAGATACAAAGCTAGTTGCAGTCACACTGCCATCAAAGTGTGACTTATTTGAAGTCTGAGTGGTTAATCACTCCCTGATGGTGAGGGTCAGAGCTCAGCTGAACTAAACTAAGCAGGGAATATTTGGTATAAAACATCATTTGCTAGGTAATCTTGACAGCTGTTGACAGAGGCAGCAAACAGAGGAATTTTGGAGGGAGCTTAGAGAGGGAGCGAGAGAGGCTATCCTTCCAGGTGCAGAACTACATGTGATATCAAGATGGCCAGAAATGGCATATCCATTGCAGGTCAAACCACTGTTCTATGTTCTCTTTCTTGTCTGAAGACAAAAGGGATTTCATGTGCATAAAGAGCAAGTTCGTGGCTGTGTTGGAGGAAAAGGTTATTGGATTGGAGAGGCTACTGAGACCCATAGATGCTAAGGAGTTCCTAGACAGCCAGGTTTGGGAAACATCAGGACCCCAAGTTAAAGGAAGAATGGAGCTGGCAACCCAGGAATAAGGGAGAGAGAGAGACAGAGAGGAATCTTGGCAGTTCATAACCACAAGGAAGTCATGGTGGCATTCTATATGTTTGGAGACAGAGGAGGATGGATAGGCTATGACCAAAGAGAAGAGGACCATGAGGAATTCCACACAGCTAGAAGTTTCAAATCGATACCAGGTCCTCAGCGTGAAAACTTTGGAAGATATTTCTCAAGACTCAGCAGGTCCAAGAGAATGTAGAAATGTATGGGACATACACATTGATTGCAGCTAGGCCCAACCTGTAAGAAAAATCAAGCTTGCTCTCAAAGCTCTCCACCTAAAACATTGTTGGAATTTCTAAACATTATAGATGATAGCTTCCAAAATATTGCAGCCAACACAATGGAATTCTTTATTACAGCTTGCCCTAACAGATGAAGAGGAAGAGATCACAGAACTATAAACTTAATAATACTTAGGTACCTGATCATGACCTGAGCATATTTATAATGTACAAACAGAATAAAGTCCAGACCAATAATAGATATACTTGGTGTTTGATTAGGTTGAAAACAATTATGAGCCAAATCAGCAGGGAGGGAGAATTTAATCATAAAAATGTGAATCATTTAAGAAAACCTTGTTAGATGTCCCAAAAGCCACAATAGAGGAAGAAGGCTGTACTAGTTAAAAAATTACTTGATTTAGAAAGAAATGAAGGCTACTATAAAAAAAACATAACAAATGGAAGACAGGGGAAGTTGATAGTAATGAATGTAAATAAAAAGCTAGGAATTATAGAAAATTGATAATGGAAACAAAAGAATACAAGGAGAAATCCAAGGCCAGCAGAGTTAAGGACAATAAAAAGGAGTTTTTTAAAAAACATATTAGGAACAAAAAGAATCCTGATAGTGGTATCGGTCCATTACTAGATGGAAATAGTAGAATTAGAATTATCAATAATAATGCAGACAACTCAGATGTGTTTAATAAATATTTTTGTTCTGTTATTTTTTTTGGGGGGGACAGATGATATAGTCGCATACGGTGATAAAACACTGAGGGTTGAGGAAAACCAACAGATATGGAGGAGCACATGGTTCATACTGAGGCATCCCTTAGAGGAGGATCTATTAACAGGGATTCTCTATAACCTGGTATAGAGAGGAGGATAGAAGCTGATATGGTACAAGAAGGAACTGAAGAGAAACAGTCAAATGAAAAAGAGTCCCATTCAGTTACATCACAAGAAGGCATACAACTAAAAAGTGACATTTTAAAAGTGCCTATATACAAATACTAAAAGTCTAAATACTAAGATAGGTGAACTTGAGTGCCAGGTATAAATGAGGATATTGATATAATATGCATCACAGAAACTTGGTGGAATGATGACAATCAATGGGACACTGAAATACCAGGTTAAAAAATATATAGGAATGAAAAAATAGCTCGTGCTGGTGGGGGAGTGGCACTACGCGGAAGAAAACAGAGTCAAATATAGTAAAAATCTTAAATGAATCAAACTGTACCATAGAATCTCTATGGATAGAAATTCCATGCTTGAATAATAAGAGTATAGCAATAGGAATATACTACTGACCACCCGACCAGGATGTTTATAGTGACTGTGAAATGCTCATAGAGATTAGAGGATATACAAATAGAACATTCAATAATAATGGGGGGTTTCAACTATCCCCATATTGACTGGGTACATGTCACCTCAAGACAGCATTTATAAATAAAATTTCTAGATACCATTAATAACTGCTTCTTGGAACAGCTAGTCTGGAACCCACAAGGGGAGAGGCAATTCTTGATTTCATCCTAAATAGAGCACATGATCTGGTCCACAAAGTGAATATAGTTGAACTGCTCAATAATAACAAATACAATGTAATTAAATATAACATATCGGGGGGGAGGGGGATACCAAAGAAGCCCAGCACAGTATCATTTAACTTCAGAAAGGAGAACTACACAAAAATGAGGAAGCTAGTTAACAATAATTAAAAAGAACAGTCACAAGAGTTAAATGCCTTCAGGCTGCATGGAAACTTTTTAAAAACACCATAAATAAGGCTTAATTTGAATGTACGCTCCAAATTAAAAAGAATAGTAAGAAGACAAAAAAATGCCACCCTGGCTAAACAATAGAGTAAAAGTAATGGTTAGAGGAAAAGGGCATCCTTTAAAAATTGGAAGACAAATCCTACTGAGAAAATAGAAATGAGCATAAACTCTGGCAAGTCAAGTGTAAAATTATAATTAGGCAGGCTAGAAAAAATGTGAAGAGCCACTAGCAAAAGATGCAAAAACTATCAGCAATTTTTTTTAAATACATGAGAAGCAGGAAGCCTGCCAAACAATCAGTGGGGCCACTGGATGATCAAAATGCTAAAGGATCACTTAAGGAAGACAGGGTCATTGGAGAGAAGCTAAATGAATTCTTTGCATTGCTCTTCACTGCAGAGGATGTGAGGGAGATTCCCACAATTGAGCCATTCTTTTTAGGTGACAAATCTGAGGAACTGTCCCAGATTGAGGTGTCAACAAAGAAGCATTTGAAACAAATTGATACATTAAACAGTAATAAGTCACCAGTACCAGATGGCATTTATCCAAGAGTTCTGAAGGAACTCAAATATGAAATTGCAGAACTAACAACATTTATATGTAACCTATCACTTAAATCAGCAGCCGTACCAGATGACTGGAGAATAGCTAACATGATGCCAATTTTTTAAAAAAAAGGCTCCAGAGGCAATCCTGGCAATTACAGGCTGGTAAGCCTAACTTGAGTACCAAACAAATTGATTGAAACTATAGTAAAGCACAACATTATCAGACACATAGATGAATATGATTTGTTGGGGAAGAATCAACGGTTTTTATAAAGAGAAATCATGTCTCACCAATCTGTAAGAATTGTTTGGGGTGAGAGGGGGGATCAAATAAACATGTGGACAAGGATGCTCCAGTGGATATAGTGTATTTGGACTTTCAGAAAGCCTTTGACAAGGTCGCTCCCCAAAGGCTCTTAAACAAAATAAGCAGTCACAGAACAAAAGGGAATGTCCACTCATGGATCAGTCACTGGTTAAAAGACAGGAAACAAAGGGAGAAATAAATGGTCAGTTTTCATAGTGGAGAGAGATAAATAGTAGGGTACACCAGGGATCTGTACTGGATCCAATGCTGTTCAACAAATTCATAAATGATCTGGAAAAAGGGAGATGTGGCAAAGCTTGCAGACGATCCAAATTTACTCAAGATAGTTAAGTCCAAAGCACACTGCAAAGAGTTTTAACGAGATTTCACAGAATTGGATGACTAGGCACAAAATGGCAGATGAAATTCAATATTGATAAATGCAAAATAATGCATATTGGAAAACATAATCCAAACTATACATACACAATTATGGGGTCTAAATTAGCTGCTACCACCCCAGAAAGAGATTTTGGAGTCATTGTGGATAGTTCTCTGAAAATATCTGCTCAATGTGTAGCAGCAGTCACAAAAGCTAACAGAATGTTAGGAACCATTAGGAAAGGGACAGGTAATAAGACTGAAAATATGATAATGACACTATATAAATCCATGGTATGACAACAACTTGAGTACTTCAGACAGTTATAGTTTTCCCATATCAAAAAAGATATATCGGAAATGGAAAAGGTATAGAAAAGGGTAACAAAATGATTAAGAGTATTGAACAGTTTCTGTATGCGGAGAGGTTAAAAAGACTGGGACTATTAAGCTTGGAAAAGAGACAACTAAGGTGGGAAGCTTATTGAGGTCTGTAAAATCTTGAATGGCGTGGAGAAAGTGAATTAGGAACTGTTACTTATCCCTTCACATAACACAAGAACCAGGGGCCACCTAATGAAATTAATAAGCTGCATTTTTAAAACGAATAAAAGGAAATACTTCTTCACATAACACACAGTCAACCTGTGGAATTCATTGCCAGAAGATGCTGTGATGGCCAAAAGTATAACTGGGTTCAAAAAGAAATTGGATAAGTCCATAGAGGATAGGTCCATCAATGGCTATTAGCCAAGATGGTGAGGGATGCAACCCCATGCTCTGGGTGCTCCTAAGCCTTTGACTGCCAAATTCTGTGACTGGACAACAGAGGATGCATCACTTGATGATTGCTCTGTTCTGTTCATTCCCTTTGGAGTGTCTGGCATTGACCACTGTCAGAAGACAGGATACTGGGCTAGTTGGACCATTGGCATCACTCAGTATGGCCATTCTTATATTCCCATTTCACTAGTATCTCTGAAGGGTGTTAAACAGAAATTACTAACCGTAGACATTTTTAAATCATCATGCCCAGATAACTTGTAATGCAAGAGTTTAAAACGAGCTGGCTATGGAGCTCACTGGGCCATTTATGTTGATTTTCAATAAGTCTTGGAGCACTGGGGAAGTTCCAGAAGACTGGATGAAAGCTATGTTGTGCCAATTTTTAAAAAGAGAAAATGGGATGACCAGGGTAATTATAGGCCTATATGCGAGACATCAATCCCTAGCAAAATAATGGAGCAGCTGACATGGGACTCGATTAATAAAGAATTAAAGAAAGGTAATAGAATTAATGCAAATCAACATGAGTTTATGGAAAATAAATCCTAACTTGATAGTTTTGGAAGAGATTATAAATTTGGTTGATAAAGATAATAGTTTTGATCTAATAGGACATTTTACTTGGTACTATAGGCGCCAACTCCATGGGTGCTCCAGGCCTAGAGCACCCATGGGAAAAAAATGGTGGGCACCCACCAGCATCCCCATAGCAGCTCCTCTTTTCCCTCCGGCCCAATGGCGGGCCCCACTGATCAGCACCTCTCCCTCCCTCCCAACGCCTCCCGCCCGCAGTGGATCAGCTGTTTGGCAGCGTGCAGGAGGCTCTGGGGGGCAGGAGCAAGGGGGTGCATGTTTGGGGAGAGGGCGGAACACGGTGGGAAGAGGCAGGGCAGGGGCAGAAAGAGGCAGGGTGGGGACTTGGGGGAAGGAGTGGAGTGGGGGGGGGGCTGGGGCAGAGCGGGGATCGAGCACCCCCTGGGAAAGGACAAAGTTGGTGTCTGTGCTTGGTACCACACAATTTTAAATAATTAGAACAATACAAAATTAACATGGCATACATTACATTGATTAAAAACTAGCTAATAGGACTCAAAATGTAACTGTACGCAGGGAATCATCATCATCAAGGGAGTGTGTTTCCAATGAGGCCCCAAAAGAATCCATTCTTGGCCATATGCTGTTTAACATTTTTGTCAATGACCTGGAAGGAAACATAAACTCATCACTGATAAAGTTTGCAGAGGACACAGAAATGGAGGAGTGGTAAATAATGAAGAGGATAGGTCACTGATTCAGAGAGATCTGGATTGTTTGGTAAACTGGATGCAGGCAAACAATATACATTTTAATATGGCTAAATGTAAATGTATACATCTGAGAACAAAGAATGCAGGCCATCCTTACAGAATGCAGGACTCTATGGAGAGTGACTGAAAAAGACTTGGGGGCCGTGATGGATAGTCGGTCGGATAGTCAGTCAGCTGAACATGGACTCCCAGTATGATGCTGTGGCAAACCAGCTAATGCAATCCTGGGATGAATAAACAGGGAACATTTCAGTAGAAGCAGAGAGGTTATTTTCTCTCTCTATTTGGCACCGGTGTGACCGCTGCTTGAATACTGTGTCATGTTCTGGTGTCCACAATTCAAGAAGGATGTCGATACACCAGAGAGGCTTCAGAGAAGGGCCACAAGAATTAATAAAGGATTCAGAAACATGCTTATAATGATAGACTCAACAAGCTCAATCTATTTTGCTTAACAAAGAGAAGTTTAAGGAGAGACTTGATTACAATGTATAAGTATCTGTGTGGAGAACAAATATTTAATAATGGGCTCTTCAATCCAGCAGAGAAATATATAAAGCAATCCAATGGCTTGAAGTTGGAGCTAGGCAAACTGAGACTGGAAAAAAGCCGTAAAATTTTGACAGACCAATTTACCAAGGGTCACAGTGGATTTGCCATCGCTGACCATTTTAAATCAAGATTGGATGTTTTTCTAGAAGCTGTGATCTAGGAATTATTTTGAGGAAGTTCTATGGCCTATGTTATACAGGAGATCAGACTAGTCCCTTCTGGCTCTGGAATCTATTAATCTCTGTGAGAGATTGATTGCATGGTCAAAGTTTGACTAACAAGTGAAGTCCTCTGCACCAGCAGAAACTGTTCCCTGAAATTTGAAACAGCTGCTCTGCACTTCCCTGTCTTTCCCCAGACAAAACAATGTTAAATGAAAGGGGAGATGTGAGTGAAGGAAAGCAAACAAGAAAAGAGAGAGAAGAATCAGGTTTTTTAGGAAGGGAAGCAGGAGAGGCAGAGCTGGAATGGGTCTCTGTAGCCCCTTGGTTTTATCCTGCTGCCCTCCAATCAGTTCTAGTAGCAACTCTACCTTCTGGGTCAAAAAAAAAAAAAAGTCAGGCACAGAGCTCAGGCTATCTGCTCCTTTGGTTGGCCTCTGCAACTGTTGTCCATTTAGTCAGATGGATAGGTTCATGGAATCCTTGGGAAAGGATGGCTTGTATTTTGAAGTTTTTTTCTAATGTATTTAAATGCCCTGGAATTTTGTCACAGGATCTTTGTGCTGGACTTTGTGTTTGCAAGAAACCCTTAACTGTTGTTGCAGTTTGGCTTGGGTTCTTTGTTCAAAATGACTCCTGATCTAATAGTTGCAGTTTTCAACCCCACCCATTTGCTAGTACTGAACCTGAAGAATAGGGGAGCTCTCAGAATTGTTAATTGAGCATGGATGTTCCAGCTGGACCACTAGGGTCACACACTGAGACTTTATTGCCCTGGTATTGTAATGTGTATTGTAGACAGCACTTCCACCAATACATGGTGCTATATCCTTATCATAGTATTAATTTGTTGTCTTCTGTGTGATTATGTTATTGATCTGATCTGGCAAGTTAGCTGTAAATTCAGTGCTGCCTGTGGGAACTGAAGTTGGTGCTTGCAATGTCCCAGTAAATCTCTGTGATTCTATAAGCAAGTATTATAACACTATGATACTACAATGAAAATGTAATAGCAGATTAAAAGAGAATGATGATTTCTGAATAACAAATATAAATTTTGCACTAAAGATCACCTACCATTCATAGAAGGCCTGATCCAAAGCCCATTGAAGTCACTAGAAAAGCCCCTTTACTTTTGTGAGGTTTGGAGCTGACTCTTAGGGTGGGATTTTCACAAGTGCTAAGCATTAGTTTAACCTTGCTGTCACTGAAGTCAATCAGTTAGGCCATCACTAAACATTTTTGAAAACCTGATTCTTAATTACTGGATATTCCAGAGATTGGTGATTTATAAATCCCATTTTGAGTTATGTTTTTAAATATCCTCATGGTTTTTATTGCCATTTTGTTTCATGTTTGAACATTTTGTTCTCAGTTATACCATTCATTTTATTAGGTTGCAGAAGTGTAGTTTCGTGTCAGTTACTTAAATTGTACGTTCTATGAGGCAGGGGCTCCTTTTTTGTTCTGTGTTTAGACAGCACCTAGCACAATAGAATTCTGATGCATGACTGGGATTCCTAGGTGCTATGATAATACAAATAATCAAATAAATAATACTTACATACATATTTTGGAACAGTACATGACCCCAGGTCTAGTGGACAGATTCATTTTTCAGACTTCTCTGATAGTCCCTTCAGAAGGTTTTATTACATCAAGCAAACATTTCATTTGCAAGCCACATTAAGTACTCAAAAGTGTTTTTATTATGGTAACACATTTTCAAGAACTGAAGTAATATTATACTTTATGTTTGGAAAATGCCATGCAACATTTTCCAGTCCACTCTCATTTTCAGTCTCATAATACCAACTAAGGTTTCTGGCATTTTATAGCTGTATAAAAATGGTAATGACAAGGAAGTTGTAAAGCTGCCAATTTAGGAATCTAACAAATATTTGAAACAGATGTTGGACATTACAACGATAAATAAAATGTGTATTGTGCATGAAACATATTTGGATTTTAAGATGTTGTTTTCATTTTTCTGCTGATGCAAACAGTCTATGTGGAAGATGGTGCTATTAAAAAATACCATACTGAAATCCATGGTTCACTGAATCATTTGCATGGCCAACTAAAGAATTCTGTATTTTAATTATATTTTGTTTTTGTACGACACTACAATTTAAAAGACAGCTGTAGGGGCTTAGAGTTGTTTTTATTTTAATTCCAGGGGTTATTTCATTTTAATTAATGGATTCTCCTTCCCTGGGTTATCAAAATTTGAATCATATGCAATCATGGCTTGTACTTTGTGGATCAAAGAGCCTCATCAAAAGTTAATACAGAGAATGCTTGATTATGCATCATGCATGGGAAAGTGCCTAGGGAGCATCCTGATATGCCACAGCATGCCAAAATTGGTATCACTCTCAAGCAATTCAGGAAAAAGTGAATTTGGTCAATGAGAAGTAGTGAGGAATCAGGGACAGTCTGATTTAATGTGACACTGTACCCTAAAAAGCTACCTAAACTTACAACAGAGAAAGATTACAGGTTATGGCTCGCTAAATTGCACATTGCGACCTAAGTTTGCTGTCTTTGCAAACCACATCAACATGTAATGGAAGAATCTGCCATTAAGAAAGCAAAACTTTCAGGGTGATGGTTTGACATACATCCTAATATTAACAGCTTTCTTTCTGAGACCCATTATGGAGTCAAGAAAGGAAGGAAGAAAACCAGTGCACAATGCACACTTCAAAGCTGGCTCCTTCAATTCTCCTGCACTCAAGGGTACAGAAAGAGAAATCTAGGCATTGCCTTATCTTAGATGAACACATTTCACTAGTAGTCTGACTGATAGAGCCAGAGATTACAAGAAGCCAGAAGCACTTGATTCCTGATGGACGATGCCATTTTGCAATCAAGAGTGGATTGGGAAGTGCTAGTAATTTAGAGCCTGATCCACAGACTATGAGAATCCTCCCTTTGATTTCAATGACTTTGGATCATCAGACCTCTCCTAGACTAACACAGAAGCATATGGTAGAAAAAATGCAGTATTGTCCATCCATCTCAATGTGATGCTGCAACCAAAAATAGTAGCTGGTGCTTATTTTGTTTCTTTACCTTTGACATTGTTTGCTTCTTCCTCCTGTTTGATCCTGGGTAGAAGATTGTACTATTGCCCTCTTACTTCCTGCTGGCCAGAAACAGCTAAGGGAGTGGATTATTTCCATTGTTTAGAGACACACACCCTACAACAAAATCAATGGGCAAAAAATGCAAAGGTGGGAAAGACTGATTTGCTGAAGCCAATGGAAAGCAGATGGAAGCCCGTAAAGATAATCTCCAGCCCACAGGCAAAATCAGTTCAGCACACATTATAATACTTACATCCTCCCATAAAAAATGAGTTATTGATAATGGGTTATTAATGGTATCCCGTGCTATATTGCCAATAGAATATAAAATAAAACTAGACTAATTTTTAGTATAAAAAAGAATGTGGATTGGTCTGTTTGCTCTATCTGCTCACTATGTTAAGAAAGCTAGATGAAAAGACTGTAAACTATTTCATGATATTTTAAAACTTTTACTGGCTTTTTTTTTTAAAGACTGACATGCAAATCTTTCATTGGTTTAATTCATTTTTTAAAAAATCATTAAAAAAAATCTAAACATTTCAGCCAGCATTACAGTTGGTCAAAAAACTGAAAAGAATATTGATAAACATGCTCAGCACTTTCCGAGGCAGCAAAGAATTGTGTCAAAATTTGACTTTTTAATGAAAAGTTTCATGTCTAAATCCAAAAAAAATTATTCCTCCCAGAGAATATATAACCTTCCAGTGCTTCAAGTGCAGTGTGACACACTATAGCTAGTCACTCTGTCTTCACCTGGAGCTCTTGGGCATGTGTGATTTGGACCAACAAATAGTGTATCTATCTGTAAAAAAATTACAAACTTTGCTGGTCTGTAATTATCTTTCCTCAGTACCAGAAAAATGTATTTGAATTTGAAAATAGAATTATAAAATACCCAGAGAAACAAAATATGATAGGGTAAAGCCATATACATATTGCAAAAGAAAATTGTTCCATTTTAATCTGTTGGAACTCTGGGTAGATCCCATTTGCAATTAGCTGGCAGAAAGAAAACAGTAGTGCTATGTTGAAAACTGACCATTTGTTCCTACCCTGTTTTCAGTCTCTTAGCCAGATTTAAATCCATGACATGCGCAGAGAGTTCCAATAGATTAACAAGGCCCTGAAAGTGAGTAGAAGCATGGAAAACCTTCCTTATAAGGAAAGACTGAAAAAGGAGATGGAGAGGAAGCAATAGAAGTGTACAAAATAATGAATAATATAGAGGATAAGTCAGATACTCTATTTAGTCTCTCATAATATAAGTACAAAGGGGCATTCAATACTAACAAAATGCTGCTTATTTAAAACTGATTGAAGGATTTTTTTTTAAATTGTACCAATGACCCCCCAACTTAGAGTTTGCGAGCTCCTGGAACTCTGGACTAAACATCTAGAGGGTCCTACCCTATGGACCACAATAATAAAGGCTACCAGAGCCCTCTGACACAATTTCCCAGCAAGCTTGGTGTCAGGGATGGTAACAGAAGGGACTAGAAAGTCCTGCTGAAGCAAGTAGGGAGGTTTCTGCATGGGGATATGGACAAGCAGTTTTCTGGACCAATGATGATCCAGGGCTCGCCAGTCCCTCAGTGGGAAGGGACAGCCTGACCCAGAGATAAAGAGACTTTTTTTAGTTTCAGTTTTGAACTTTGAGCTTGGGGTCTGAGAGAAAAGCCAAACAGCTCGGGGGCTGGGGGGGTCTCTGTTTAATTTCCCCTTCCCACAAAGGGAGCCTGAAATGCTGTGGGATCTAGTGCATGGGTCAGACAGTTCCAGCCCTGCAGAGACCAGCATCGGCTACGGAGAGCCAGCTGAGACCTTTTCTAGGCTCCTGACCAGGGAGCTAGGAGAGGACCCTGCCCCACCCAGGGCCAAAGATCCAGTAAGTGGATCACTTTTTGGTCAAGCCACCCAGCATTCACAGGACTGCAGCACTAATCTCAGGACTCAGCCTCAGCATACATCTGCCTTGGAAACTGCCAGGGAGAGAGCTGGAATTTGGGAAGAGTTGTGAGTGTTGGAAAGTCGGGACTTGGTGAATGTTTTAGTATTTATTAGTTAATTTTAACCCTTTCCTTCTCTAGTTCCTGTTTACATGATCCTCATAAAATTCCCCTTTGTTACATTGTTATTTTGGGGTGTATTATTTCATTGCTGGGGCTTGTGCTGAGGTACTTTATTGTTTATTGTGCAATGGGTTTTATACTCCTTGCCAGTATAAATAGCATAATGTCTTTTCCCAAAGGACAGCACCCTTTATGTCTTGGGCACAGTGAGAAGTTACCTTGGGTAGAGGCACCAAGTGCTTTAAAAAAAAAAAGAATGCAGGACTCAACTCATATGAGCATGGAGAAGAAGCTATTCCCAGTAGCAGGCACCAGGGAGGAACCATGAGCAACACCTCGTGGGAGGGGCTCCAGACGGAGGCACTGCTGCAATGTTAGTTTACAAGGAGATTTTTATTACACAAGGAGTATCAGTACACAAATTATTGCTCTGCCTGTGAGAAGTGAGTCTAGTACCACCTAACAGAGCAGGTCCCAAAGTACAAGATGGAGAGCACTTTGTTTTCTGACTGGTGTGAAACAGAAGTCTTGGAGTCAGACAAATCCTTTATGGTACCAGGGATCCCCTGTGAAACTATGTATTAACAGATTTAAGTGTGCTCAACACTGAGAAGAGCCACAGTGAAAGAGAGTCACCAGCACCACAACAGGGAGCCTGAGTGTTTTGATACTGTGCTCCAGATACCAACAGGGATGCTAGCTTCTGAAAGATTGCCAACCTGGGAGATAATGATTCAGGATGTAGTAGGAGTGCCTGCTAGCCCTGCACTTATGGATTTTAGTGCACAAGGTAATGTTGTATAGATACTTAGTTGTCAGAGTGGCAGTGCTACAATCAGAGAAAAGAGACCTTTCACTTTCCTCTTTCTAAGAGGTTTTTCAGAATCTGAGTGCCATGGATGAAGTGCCTAGGTATCGAGGGGCACCAAATATGATGACCTGTTACTCTTCAGCCTATATTTGAGATAGAGGTTGGAGGATCCAACCACCTTGCTGACCCTATCAAAGGAAGTCAGAGGGGAAGAAGATAGGGAGGCAGTGCAGAAAGCCTTCTTGGCTCCTGTATCACAGGCCAACAGTGCAGCTCCCAAAAGTCAAGAAACAGTGACCACACAAGGAAAGGATGGGCAAAAGCAACTGAAAGACTTGAAGAAGCAATCATCAGCGAGAGAGAGGAAGCCACCCTAAACAGCCTACTCCAACATCTCCAAATCAGAAAAAATCAGAAGAGACCATATCAACCTGTGAGCCAAAATCCTCTGATCTGTTTCACCTGTGGAGAAGCTGGGCATAAAGCTAGAAGATGTCCTAAGCCCCAGAACATTAAAGAAACAAAACACAAAAAACAAACACAAATAAAAAATGTTTTGGAACTCCTACAAAATTACATGGATCAGGAAAACATCCAAGGCTCCTAACAGAAGGACTGCTCGAGCAAGGTTAATCTGCTTGAAGTAATGACTACCCCAGGAAAATACCTACCTAAAGGACTGGTAGCACCTGCCTTGGAAGTTACAATAAAGATGGAAGGACACACCAGTAAGGTGGATCCTTAGATAGTGGATCCAAAGGGAGCATCATCTTCAGATCCCTGTATGATAAATTACTGAGACACATTCCCATTCACTTGCTGCAGGGACTAGAAGTAAGGGGGCTAAGTGATTATGAATACCCTTATTCTGGGAATATCAAGAATAAACAAGAATTTTCCCCTTATGTGATTGGAGGCGGGCATAAACTGGAAACATTAGCCTTGGTCTGCCCAGATCCACATGGGCACAACCTGATGCCTATTCTAATTGGTTCTAATGCCAATGGTTGGACAACCTGCCAAGCTATGCCATAAGAAGGGGGGAGAAGACTATTGTGATGGTGGGGAGCACCCAGACCAGTAAGAGGTTCTATCAGCAACTGCTCTGTAACCCTGGTTTCCTTTATGCTATACAGCTTTGGTTCAGACTCCCTGACAGTAGCCTGCTTACAAGCAGAAGGTATCAGCCTGACTTCCACCAGCCTAGTTATTCCTTGCAGGGTGACACCCAATAACCCTTCCAGTCCCAAATCTCCCAAAATCCATCCTCCCTGAGTTCTTAACAACCAGACACTCAGACTTTTCCCCTCTAGTTCATCATCCCAGAAGTGCTGAATTGACGGGAGATGTTCACCGGTTGACTTCCCTTTCTCTTCTTGGAGAGCTGGAGTACTGGGGTCGACTGGAGTGCTCTGCCGTTGATGTAGTGAGTCTTCACTAGACCCACTAAATCGATCCCTGCTGCAGCGATTGCAGCAGCATCGATCTCCCCATAGTGGAGACCAGCCCTTTTACTTTGGAGGTTCATCTGCACTGGATGAAGAGTGCCTGTGTCAGAAGATGGCTAAGACACCTTACACATTTTCCTTGCATGAACGGCATATAGATTGTGCCAAGAGAGAACACCATATGCACTTGATAGAAACCAGATCCTTTTTCAGAGAGATCTTGGAGATTTCCTCCTGAAGATGTGAAGGTCTGAGATGACCCCACTGAGAGCTGATGTCATCAGGAATTGTCAAGGAATCTTAGAGATCTTATGTCTCTCTCACATTGGAGTGAATCTAGCCATTTATATAGAAAAATAATACAAGGTTAATAAACTTTCATGTTTCAGTGGTTGTCACTACTAACTGACAGTGGTAATGGAGAATTTTGCTCTGTGGTCAAGTTATTTCATAGAATTGTCCATTAGAGGATTTCTATCTTCAGCGTCACCTGTGCTCCAAGCCCAGCATATACAACAGGATTGTACAGGTTTAACTGAGGGTGGAGTTTGGCACAGTCATGGCAGCTAGTTAATAATTCTGTTCTTTATGTGGTAGCCAAAATGGAATTGGGCAATCAGATTAATAGTAAAAATGACTACTCTTCATATCCCTAGTTAAAAGCTAACGCTAGTGGCTGTGTTAAGCTGTTTCCACTGTGTATTTTCCATCTGAGTGTGAAAACATGTATCAAATATAACTTAACCAGTGTTAAACTATGTTAGATGTTGAGAAGCTGCTTTTGGAAAATTACTGTTGAATTTAACTGACCCTGGAAAACATAGTTCTGTACCGGTTAAGAGGTGTCAGAAGTTGTTAAATATAATGCAAAGATGTTAGGCATAACCTTGAAATAAATGCATTATTCACAAGTGAGCTATATAGGTCATTCCACACAAGAATCAATAGAGCCTTTATATCACATCCGTTTTCATGAATTCAACATATGCCACACATTTACAGAGAACACTATTTTAGAAATGTTGTAGAAAAATTCTATTGGATTTTATTTTAACATTTTATTAGAGCTAGCATTTGTAACCATCTGCATAGAGTCAGCTTGTTCTTATGAGTCCACCTGGACAGGTCATAGAGGGAGAGTTAAAATGATAACTAACATTTTTAGAAACCTCTAAAGATGACTTAAAAAGGTGTTTTCACTTATGTCACAATATTAGGGTTTTATTCCATTATCTTCCAAGGACAGAAAGTTTTATACCATTGGACAGGGTGGATTCTTGGGTCTTTCATGGTATAAATCTCCCATTTCTAGAACTGATGAATTGAGAGAATTTAGACCGTAAATGTATCTCTGGTCCAGGGTTGAATACTGACAATCCTGTGTTTCAGTTCAAAGTAATGTTGGGGAGAATTTCCACATTAGGTGACTGGAAGAGAAGAACATTCTTGCAAGGTCTGTTTGTTTATATATATAACAATTGTGGTTGTTTGGAACTTTGTAATTAAACCCAAAACAACAGATTAGTGGGAAAAATTCAAGTAAGCTTCTTAAAAGTGTGATCAAATGTATTTGATCACACTTAGATGTCTCCCAGATATAAGGTTTATATGTTTGCCACTCTGTATTCTTCTCACTAATATACATATAAAATCTAATTTAAACACACACAACTATATATAACCTGATTCTGGAGAATAGAATATTTTCCACATGGACAAAATTGTCAACATTATTGGATGAATTATTAGATGTGTGTTTGCAAAGAAACAAAATACAACACCTATATTTAAGTGTTTCAGGGAAAGAAAATCTAGCACAAGTGACTTAATTATACAATTAGAGTGTGAAATGGATCTGATGTGATATGCAAAATAAAGCAACAGCCATAAAACCTGTCCTTTATGAAGAAATCAGCATAATAAAGAAACAAGATAAGTATGTTTTGAAATTTTAATTAAAATATTAATGCACTTTTTCAGCATTAGAAATCATGTAGAAATGTTTTAAATGCTTTTATGACTTATCTGTATTGCCAGTATATAGGCAAATTATGGCTGTTAGTTAAAAATGATTACACATTTTAAATGCTGCTTTTTGTACTTTACTGAATTCGTCTAGGAGAATCTAATTGATTCTGTGCTTATTTTCTTGTACAGCTTCTTCAAAGGCCTGTATATTTATTAAAGAGAAGTTTAAAAAATATTTTCTGGTAATTGAACTGGCTGCATACTAAACACTTTAATCTATCCATTTCAAGACTTCTTTTTTCTCCCAAAGAGCTGCAAAAGATAGGCTGACCTGAAGTTTATTTGCTGTTCAAGTAACAAATAAGATAGATAAATGGAGTGAGCTGAAAACATGGCAAGAAATCCAGTATGAAATGAAGATATAAATTGTAGCTATGGAAACAGCCTCTGTAATTAGGAATAATTTAGGAAGTCACAAAATATATTTAATCAGTATGCAAATTAAATTATACTTTTTTTTTCTGGAAAGGTAATAGGAGGCAATTCAATAAAAGCCTTGAAAAATTTCCTAGTGCCTTAAAATCAAAAATTTGCTTTCATTATTTTTAAATCCTTCATCCGAACAGGGGCTGAAATCAAGTCTCAGTATATAATGCTTTGAATTATCCAGTGCAACAGTACAACTTAAAAACCCTGTTAGATACACTAAGGATTTCCATACATATCTAATTGAGTGGAGATAAATTCCACTGTTTACATAATTATTCAGTTGTGTACTAAAGCTTTATATTTTCCTTTGGGGTCAGAGAAACAGCAGGTGCTCCTAATAAACTAATAAATAATAATACATCTACCTCTCATATAGCATTTTTTATCAGTATTCTTTATCCCCAATTTAAAGATGGGGAAACTGAGGCACAGGAGGACATGGCTTGCCCAAGGTCATCCAGCAGGTCAGTGACTGGGCCAAGAATAGAACCTAGGTCTCCTGAGTCCCACTCCATCGAACACTGGTTAGGTAGTGCAGAGTTCCATTTGTTAACATTAATGATTTGGGATCTGATCTTGCTTCCATGAAAGCAGTAACAAAACTCCCAATTACTTGAAAAGGAACTGGATGAGACACTCAGATTTAATTAGAATCAAGGAACTTTGGGCCCAATCCTGCAAGGTTCTGAGTGCCTTCAATTATCTTTTATTTAAAAAAGGAGTTGAGGGGACTCAGCAACTTGTAGAAGGCACCTAGCACCTTGATGGATAGGTTTCATTGCACATTAGCTGAATAGCCATTTTGACATGGATTTGAACTGGAACAGGATTGGGCTCTAGCTGACCAAAACCAATCATAAAAAAATAATGAATCAGAAGATGGACTATGTTCATTTGATTTGACAACTATTATTTAGTTTTAATTATTTCAGGGGATACTTCATCATGAACTACTATACTAAATATTTTGTAGTCTTTTAAAAATAATGACATTTTAACACTATGAGTCTATATAATTACTCTTTACTGAATGGTAGGAAAAGACCACCAGTTCTTTGCTTAGCATTTATTTCATACATAATACATAGGTGCAGATAAGGTTCTTTTGTGTCTACAGAGGTTCTGCTCTATTTCAAATAATCTTGAAATACACACATACTATGAAATCTGCAGTGTTATTGTTTCTACCAACTGATTTATATGGTGCCAGAGAACTGCATGAGTGAGATCAGAGACAAATATTCATGTATACATAACAATTCTTAGGAAACAGAGTAGTTTCCATTTGGCTATTGCTGGTCTGCAAAGTTTTTGTATAGCTTTAACAATGTAATTAAAATGCTATACCTCCCCAAATGTGGACACAGCTATACTGGTATAAAGATTTATATATATATATATATATTTTAATATATTTACTTTTGTCAACATTTCACACCATGAGTGGGGAATGCTGTGGCTGAGTGGCCTATGACCCGGAGAATAAAGCCACCATCATCTGTTCCTTGGAGACAGGACAACAAATGTTCAAAGTGGCTGAACAAAACACTGGTGCCCTGGGAGCTACTCAGGGATAAGCAGGATGGACGGTTGAGACCAGTCAATATATCCTACATTGTTACATGCCCTGGTGGACATATGCACTGACAGTTGATGAGGTTAGTGAGCAGTCACATCATACCAAAGTATGGGGAAGTTCCAAGAGCAGTAGTACCATGCCCACAAATGTCCATCTCTAGTGTATTGAAACTGAGTGCGATCCATTTAAATAGTTTGAGCCTTTTAGTGGCACTCCCTGTGTTGCGTGTTTAGAAGCCCACCAGAGCAACAGTGTGTATATGCAATTTGGCCTTGCATGCTTTTGTATTGTTAGTAATAATCGTCACATTTTGACTCCACTGTGCCCCTTTTGTTCCTGCATATTACATTTGTTGTTGGGTAAAAAGCAGAAGATACAAAGGTATCTTGAATGAATATACAAAGGTGTATAGTAGATCTAACTTCTGCCCAAAGGTCTATAGTAGATCTAACTTCTGCCCAAAAGGGAAGATTTATTTTTTCAGGAAGCTGGCCTTGTCCCATATTTCCCAGCCACCAGAGCTAGATCAGGGTCTGAGGAGTGTGGCACCAGAGATTGTCTTTCTTTCACTTTGTGAGAGCCTAAATTTTACCAAGACTAGAACCGGTAGCTCAAGAGTGAGTGTTCTATATAGTACGATCAGAATATGCCACCAGCAGCAGCTGTACATTCTTGGAAGTGACTGTCTCAAAAACAGCAGGGCTTTCACACCACTATTGCTGGCTGGAGAAGAGAAACTATTCGTTCTTGCGGTGGTATGGAGTCACAGGAGTTACACTAAAACCTGACATGATGGGCATCCCAGCCTCATATCTATCTAGTCAATGATATGACCCACCGCAAGGTAACACATGCAAAGGGAGACAAGTCCCCAGAAAGCCTCTGGGCTTAAGAATTTTATTTTTCTGCGAGGACTGCATTTGCCTATGCAGCCTCCTCAAATAGAGGTGTAAGAGACCCTCTGCATGCAAGGAGTGTACCATGCCCAAATGTCTAACTTACAGTAATCAGACCCCCAAACCAGAATCATAAACTGCCATTGAGATTCAGATATGAATGAAGAACTGATTGAGGGAGGAAGGATCAGGAAGTGAATGCACTGGTTTTGGCACTCTTCAGAGTGTCAATCTCCTGATGCCATACAGGACATCAAGTTAAAACAAACACTGAAAACAGTTTTGAGTGTCAGCACCAGAGAGCACAAGCTAAAAATAAAACTAAGAAAAAGTCCTGGTGATACAAATATCCAAGCAAAGCACCAATCTCAGGCCATAGCACAGAGCTCCCTCATGGAATGGAGAAAGCTGGGGAGATGCATGGGAAGGGAGAGGCTTTTTCCCTACAAACCACCAAAAAGGATGAATTTTGTCCCTAAGGCAGAGAGCGCACATCAAAAAGTGGGATGATGGATGGGCTGGGTTGTTATGTACAATTCTCTTTCTGGTCCCTAAAACCAGGCACAAAAGTCAGAGGGCAGAAAGGGAGAGAGGTTCCAGTATTGCCTTCAAGAACAAGCCAGGCAAGGGCCTCACACTTTGCTCTCCAACACAGACATGCAAAGTTTCTCAGAAACATCCTCGAGAGCCAGCCCTCCATCCAACACACTATCCAGTCACCTCCCTTATAATTAAAAAACGAGATTCCTATTAGTCATAACAAGAGAAAAGTCACAGTTGGAGTTTTCTCCTAAATATTTGGTTCTGCTGCTGAGCTGTAATGCAACTGACTGAATGGGAACTGCAGATGACTTCTCATTAGATCTGCACTGCTAAACTGGCAAGATGGGTGGATGTCTGATGTAAAATCTATGACTGTGCATTTAGGGTCAGATCTTGCAACCCTTACTTTTATGAGCAGTCCCTTTGCCTCCCTCACAATAGGGTTTCAAGAATGAGCCTTCATACAGCTCTGGCGCACTGTCACAGCTCAATACTCAAGTAGTTAGATACAGCTTCTTCTTAACACTGAACAGAAAAGGGGGAAATGAATGAAGGCGCCCTACAACAGAAACAGGCAGTACACCAGGCTCATCAGGAATTGGGTAGAGCATAAGCACTTTCCCAGCAAGGCAGACAAATGGTCAGACAAATAATTGTCTCCTAAACATGAGAGGAAAAGTCGTTCTACAGGCACAAATCATTTAGATCTAGCACCTTCCGTATTGATTATGGAGTAGTGGCCCAGCCAGCACTGAGTTTAGTTTATTCAGTCAGTGGATCTGGGAGGGTGCAGGAACTGACATTAAAATACTTATTCTAGATAAAGCATATACAGAGCTGTGACAGAATACATCCCTGCATTCACAGCCTACACACTAGTGTAATAATATTTGTACAAAGTATGCCTTCTGAGGTATCATTTGAAAACTTAATTTGCTGGTCAGTATTGTCCTGATAAAATGTGTGGCAACATTGTACATTAAATTATAAGAATTCCCTGTATGATGTTATTAACACATGTTCCAAATCCCACAGCCCTATTAAAACAGAAGTCATGTCTGTCCTAAATAAAGGAAGGAAGGAGTGCTTGTATTAATTTGCATTTAAGCAGTAAACAGAATCATGAAGCCCAAAGGGAATCAAAGAAATCTCAAACAGATGAGGAAAAAAACCAGCGCAGAATATCCTACCACATAGACTCTGTTTTCTGGATCTCAGCTGGAAATGTTTTTCAAGAGGGGGACTGAAACTATAAAAAGGAGAGACAAACACCCCAAGGGACCCTATCTCTTTTCCTGCCCATGTCATTCTCTGCACCTGATAACACAAAAGGAAACAACTTTTAGACTCTGGGGAGGAGTCCTGATCTGAAGTTTGATCAGTAATCTGCTGGAGCATGTGGTGAGATAGTTTGCTTTGCAACAGGTAGTTTATTAAGTAGATACTAGTAACTGTTTTATCTTTATTGTTCTTGTAATCCTTTCTGAGTTTTATGCCCCATTACGTATACTCACTTAAAATCTCTTTGTAATTAATAAACTTGTTTTATCTAGTTCAATGTGTTTAAACTGAAGTGTCTGGGTAACTATTTAAGGTAGGTTTCAGAGTAGCAGCCGTGTTAGTCTGTATCCTCAAAAAGAACAGGAGTACTTGTGGCACCTTACAGACTAACAAATTTATTAGAGCATAAGCTTTCGTGGGCTACAACCCACTTCTTCGGATGCATATAGAGTGAAACATATATTGAGGAGATATATATACACACATACAGAGAGCATGAACAGGTGGGAGTTGTCTTACCAACTCTGAGAGGCCAATTAAGTAGGAGAAAAAAAACGTTTGAAGTGATAATCAAGATAGCTCAGTACAGACAGTTTGATAAGAAGCAAGTGTGAGAATACTTACAAGGGGAGATAGATTCAATGTTTGTAATGGCTCAGCCATTCCCAGTCCTTATTTAATCCTGAGTTGATTGTGTCTAGTTTGCATATCAATTCCAGCTCAGCAGTCTCTCGTTGGAGTCTGCTTTTGAAGTTTTTCTGTTTTAAGATAGCCACCCGCAGGTCTGTCATAGAATGGCCAGACAGGTTAAAGTGTTCTCCCACTGGTTTTTGAGTATTATGATTCCTGATGTCAGATTTGTGTCCATTAATTCTTTTGCGTAGAGACTGTCCGGTTTGGCCAATGTACATGGCAGAGGGACATTGCTGGCACATGATGGCATATATCACATTGGTAGATGTGCAGGTGAACGAGCCCCTGATGGTATGGCTGATGTGATTAGGCCCTATGATGATGTCACTTGAATAGATATGTGGACAGAGTTGGCATCGGGCTTTGTTACAAGGATAGGTTCCTGGGCCAATGTGATCTCCCCTTGTAAGTATTCTCACACTTGCTTCTTATCAAACTGTCTGTACTGAGCTATCTTGATTATCACTTCAAAAGTTTTTTTTCTCCTACTTAATTGGCCTCTCAGAGTTGGTAAGACAACTCCCACCTGTTCATGCTCTCTGTATGTGTGTATATATATCTTCTCAATATATGTTTCACTCTATATGCATCCGAAGAAGTGGGTTGTAGCCTACGAAAGCTTATGCTCTAATAAATTTGTTAGTCTCTAAGGTGCCACAAGTACTCCTGTTCTATTTAAGGTAATAAAATGGCATATTATTCACTGAAGGGAATCACCAACTTAAATATATTTGTACTGACCAGGAGAGGCTGAGCAATACAGGACATATTTTTCTGGGTGACAATCTGGGACTGGGGGGTGTTGGGGTCACCCAACAGTATAACCAAGGCTGAAAGCCATGGGGTAGCTGGCAGGCTGCAGTTACACATAGACATTCATAGTGTGGCTTGCATGCTGGAAGGCTGTTCATGAGTGGCCTGGGTGGGAGCTACTACAGCAAGGAATGAAAGTTACCTAAGGTTTCCTGACAGAAGTGACACAGCCCTCCCACCCCACTAATTTGAATTGTATCCCTGATATGAGTCACAATATTCCATAAAGGAACCAGAAAAACTTGGACAAGAAGGGCAGAAGGAGTCCCACTGAGATGAGAGCTGGTTGGGAGCAGGAAGCAGGGCTGGGGCTTGGATTGTGAGATCAGTCAAAATACAGCAACCCTATTGGCTGGCAGTAGTTCAGAGAGGGTAACCTCTCAAGAAGCAGCATTAGTAGTACATGACCTGAAACACCAAACGACCATCAGCCTTTCCATGGCAACAAATGTCCAAGGTGGCTGAGCTCACACTGGTGCCCTGAGAGCTCCTCACGCTGGGGTGATCAATTTACAGTAATACGACTCCACAACAAGGATGGTTAACTGCCTCTGCTGTAATAAAAAAAAGCATGAATCAAGAACAGGGAGGACCATACTTTCTCCCATAGTGGAGAGGTTGTCTTGCCTTTATGCCATCTGCTATTCAGTGTGTCACATAATGTAGGAATTAAAAAATTGAAAATTATTTTGAGTTAAGGCACCAGAGATAGAGCATAAGCTAAAAATGCTGTTCAGAAAAGGTCAGAAAAGTCTCTCCCTTGGATTGGATAAAGCTGGGGACATGCACAAGTCAGGAGAGACTCTTTCCTACAAACTTCTAGGAATGAGCGATTTGTCCCTGATACAGAATGTTGGTGCCATTGGATAGGAGAAATAAATTTGATCTGTTGTGCCTGTGAAATCATGCATAAAAGGCAGAGAAAAAGAGAGGGATCAGTCAGGCAAGGTCCTTATGCTTTGCTCGCCATCACACTCCTAGAGAGAAGCTAAGCTTCTCAGAAACATCCTCAAGAGTCAGGCAGAGTGTACTCATAAAAGAGTCTCCTATCACAGGCATGTCTCCCAAATATGAGGGGAAATGTGATTCTACAGTACAGATCCTTTAGCTCTAACACCTTCCTTATTGATTATGGAATAATGGTCCGGCCAGTATGGTTTAACTTATTTCCAAGTCAGGGGAGCTGGGTGAATGCACGGAGTGACATTAAAAGACTTATTCCAGGCAAAACATCTAAATATTCTGTAAAGAAACCAGAATAATTGGGACAAGAAAGGCAGAATGAGCTCCATCGAAATGAGAGCTGGCTGGATGCAGGCAGCATGGCAGAGGTTGGACTGTGATCAGATCAGTCAAAATACAGCAATCTGATTGGCCAGCTGTGGTTTAGAGAGGGTGGAGTCATCAATGGAGTGTCACAGTGCTGATGACCTCATCTCCCCTGTACGTTCTGTCAGGACCCATCTCTGCCTCACAATATCAGAGGGTCAGCTAAAAGCCTGCTTCCCTAACTCTACTAGAGCTTTATCACTGTTAGAGGTGGGCCCAAACAAAAGAATTTGGATCCAGATCTCGATCTCAGTCCTTCTTTCAAAGTTCTGAGGTGATGCAATACAAGATTTGGTCTGTACCTTTCTTTAATAGATAATATGGTGATAATGTTACAGCACACAAAAGAGACTCACAGTAAATACACAATTCTCCACCTCCATAGGTAAGTCCAGTTTCTTGAATGCACTAAGATGAGGTTAGTGCAAATGGCTGTCCACTCTCTAACTGTCCTTGATGCTTGCTCTGTCTTTGTGTGTGAAGGAAAGAGAAGGCTTCAGGGTTTTCTGGGATCACAACTGAGTGATGTGTGATTAGCATTACAGATAGGAACAGAGCTGTAAATTTAAAATCCAGATTACAAACACCTCAGAATCTGAGTGCAAATGGATTCAGGGATTGGGTGCGACCAAGACTTGTACCTCTTTATCACAAGATTTTTTTCCAGTCTGTCTCTTTCCTTCTTGCTTGTTGCTTTGTGCACTTTTCCTTCTCTGATCTTCAAATGGTTTTGCTAAAGATTTTTTAAAAAATATTATGTTTATAATGGCTCAAAATGGTCTTTTCTCACTCTGTTGAGTACAATTCTAGATAATGAATTCCCTTTTAGGGAAACCAGAAACCTGTGTGTGTGTGACGACTGTGATGTTGTTGGTCTGACCTAGTGGTTCGAGCAGGAGTTAGAAACAGTGAGATACTAGGAGATCAGTGTCTGAGATAGGCCAGACGGTGAGCCAAAAATCAGGAGACAGGCAGGATCAGGTTATCAGGAAACCAGAGACAGGCAGTAGGAGCAGGTAGCACAAGGGAACCAATGCTTCACAGGTGAAATCCAATTACATGGGCAACTTCCTGTATCTGTGCTTGGTTTAAATAGAAGCGGGGAACCAATCAGGACCTGTAGATTTCCTCCAGTCAGATCCAAGGACAGGAAATTTCTGACAGAGTTGAGCTTCTAGTTCTGACAACTCTTAAGCAGGTCACTGGTTGGTAGATTAGTATTTATTAGTGCCTTAGAGCACGGTGGACCAGGGCTTGAGACCCACAGTCCCTGATCACATGTGACAGAAAGAAAAAGGACTCAGCTGAGAACTGGAATAGCAACCCTGAACACCTGGGTCATATTTCCCTCTCCCTCACTGACCTGCTATCTCCAGAGACAAGTCCCTTTGCCTCTATTTCTCTCCATCCTTTGTCATTTCTGTTTTGACTGTTTATATTCTGAGCTCTACAAGGCAGCAACTGTCTCTTACTCTGTGTTTCCTGTAGTGCAGACACAATGGGACCCCAAATTGTATTGGGGTCTCTAGGTATTCCAGTTATACAAATATTACTTATAATTTGGATGGTGGCTAGGTGGGAAAATAGCCCCATGTATTCTTTTGAGGAAGAAATTTATAGAAAATGCATCAACTTAGTCAGTCATTGGCGGTTCAGCTGGCAGGTATCACAGGGTGTGACATCAGGGATGGTGCCATTTTTCCTCTACTACATGTCCATGGGTCTCATTCTGGGAAAGGAAGAGGCTCTGGCACTATCAGTGTTATGCTTATAAGAAGCACACAAAATGTTATGCCTATAAGAAGCACCGGAATCTTTTTCAAGGGGATAAGGCAATATGCTGTGTTTGTTGAGAGTACAATTTAAACATTAAAACCAGCATATGCTTCCGTTTGTTCAGCCCCCACCCCAAAAAAAGGTTCTGAAGCTGGATCTTATAGTTATCAATCCTTCATGCTGCTCTGTCAGGGTATATCTACACTACGGGATTAATCCGAATTTAAATAATTTGAATTTTGGAAACAGATTGTATAAAGTCGAATGTATGCGGCCACACTAAGCACATTAATTTGGTGGTGTGCGTCCATGTACCGGGGCTAGCGTCGATTTCTGGAGCACTGCACTGTGGGTAGCTATCCCATAGCTATCCCATAGTTCCCGGAGTCTCCTCCACCCATTGGAATTCTGGGTTGAGATCCCAATGCCTGATGGGGCCAAAAACATTGTCACTGGTGGTTCTGGGTATATCCTCCCCCCCTCTCCAGGGAAGCAACGGCAGACAACCATTTCGCGCCTTTTTCCTGGGTGAATAGTGCAGATGCCATACCACGGTAAGCATGGAACCCACTCAGATCAAGACAGCAGTCATGAACATTGTAAACACCTCGCGCGTTATCGTGCAGTTTATGCTGAACCAGAACATGCAAAACCAGGCTGCGAGGACTAGGCTACGGCAGCGCGGCAGCGAGAGTGATGAGGATATGGACATGGAATTCTATCAAACCGCGGGACCCGGTGCTTTGGAGATCATGCTGTTAATGGGGCAGGTAATAGCCGTGGAACGCCGATTCTGGGCCCGGGAAACAAGCACAGACTGGTGGGACCGCATAGTGTTGCAGGTGTGGGATGATTCCCAGTGGCTGCGAAACTTTCGCATGCGTAAGGGCACTTTCATGGAACTTTGTGACTTGCTTTCCCCTGCCCTGAAGCGCCAGAATACCAAGATGAGAGCAGCCCTCACAGTTGAGAAGCGAGTGGCGATAGCCCTGTGGAAGCTTGCAACGCCCGACAGCTACCGGTCAGTCGGGAATCAATTTGGAGTGGGCAAATCTACTGTGGGGGCTGCTGTGATGCAAGTAGCCAAAGCAATCACTCAGGTGCTGCTATGAAAGATAGTGACTCTGGGAAACGTGCACGTCATAGTGGATGGCTTTGCTGCAATGGGATTCCCTAACTGTGGTGGGGCGATAGATGGAACCCATATCCCTATCTTGGCACCGGAGCACCAGGGTACACAGTACATAAACCGCAAGGGGTACTTTTCAATGGTGCTGCAAGCATTTGTGGATCACAAGGGACGTTTCACCAACATCAACGTGGGCTGGCCAGGAAGGGTTCATGACACTCGCGTCTTCAGGAACACTAATCTGTTTAAATGGCTGCAGCAAGGGACTTACTTCCCAGACCAGAAAATGACCATTGGGGATGTTGAAATGCCAATAGTTATTCTTGGGGACTCAGCCTACCCCTTAATGCCATGGCTCATGAAGCCATACACAGGCAGCCTGGAGAGGAGTCAGGAGCTGTTCAACTACAGGCTGAGCAAGTGCAGAATGGTGGTAGAATGTGCATCTGGCCGTTTAAAAGGTCGCTGGCGATCGTTATTGACTCGCTCAGACCTCAGCCAAACCAATCTCCCCATTGTTATTTCTGCTTGCTGTGTGCTCCACAATCTCTGTGAAAGTAAGGGGGAGACCTTTATGGCAGGGTGGGAGGCTGAGGCAAATCGCCTGGCTGCTGATTACATGCAGCCAGACACCAGGGCGATTAGAAGAGCACACCAGGAAGCGCTGTGCATCAGAGAAGCTTTGAAAACCAGTTTCATGACTGGCCAGGCTACAGTGTGAAATTTCTGTTTGTTTCTCCTTCATGAAAACCCGCCCCCTTTATTGACTCATTCTCTGTAAGGAACCCACCCTCCCCCTTCCCCCAGCTTGCTTTCAAAGGAAATAAAGTCACAATCATTTAAAAATCATGTATTCTTTATTAATTGATTATAAACATAGGGAGAGAACTGACAAGGTAATCTGGGTGAGGTTTGGGAGGAGGATAGGAGGGAAGTAAAAGGCCAGTGAAAAAATTCAATATAATGACAGCCTTTTGGTTGGGCTGTCCACTGGGGTGGAGTGGAAGGGTGCACGGAGCCTCCCCCCTCCGCGTTCTTACACTTCTGGGTGAGGAGGATATGGAACATGGTGAGGGGGGAGGGAGGTTATACAGCGGCTGCAGCGGCAGTCTGTTATCCTGCTGCCGTTCCTGAAGCTCCACCAGACGCTGGAGCATGTCTGTTTGCTCACACAGCAGCCCCAGCATTGCAGCCTGCCACCTCTCATCTCGAGCGTCCCTCATGACCTCACGTTCACTGGCATCTTTCCTAAATTTAGATACCGTGTCCTTCCACTCATTCAAATGAGCTCTTTCATTGCGGGTGCATTCCATTATTTCCGTGAACATCTCGTCTCACGTCCTCTTCCTCTGCCGCCTTATCTGAGATAGCCTTCGGGACGGAGGAGGGAGGCTTGAAACATTTGCAGCTGCTGGAGGGAGGGTTGAAAAAAAGGAGAGAAGTTTTTTAAATGATACATTTTACAGAACAATGCTTATACTCTTTCATAGTGAACAACACTATTCACATTACATAGCACATGTGATTTCAGTACAAGGTTGCATTTTCCATCTTAATATTGAGTTCCTGTGGCTTTGGTGTTAGAGATCACAGACGCAGGTCCGGGCAACAGAATTCAGCTTGCATGCGGCCATGGTAAGCCATTGTCTTTCGGTTTCTGCGCCCTCCTTTCCCACATACCAAGCAAAGCCCGTTGACTGCTGTGGTTTTCCTGTTAACCTTCAGCAGCAGCAAACAAACTAACCCCCCCTCATCCAATTCTCTGGGATGATTGCTTTATCCCTCCCCCCACCGCGTGGCTGGTATCAGGGAAGATCCCTGCAGAAACCAAACAAACCCCCCCACCCACCCCCTCCCGCCATGAATTATCTGGGATGATCGCTGTACCTCTCCCCCCACCGCGTTGCTGGTAACAGGGAAGATCCCTGCTAGCCAAACGCGAAAAGCTCAGGGCCAATTTCCTCCCCCTCCCCCCCCCCCGCGCTTGGCTAACTGCAGGGAAGGATTTCTTTTCAGCCACAGGCAAACAGCCCAGTAGGAACGGCCACCTCTGTCCCCTTAATTAAATTCCCATATTTCAACCAGGTTACCATGAGCGATATCACTCTCCTGAGGATTACACAGCGAGATAAAGAACGGATGTTGCTTGAATGCCAGCAAACACCGGGACCATACGCTGCCAGGCTTTGTAATGCAATGATACCAGATTACTTGCTGCAAGCATGCCGTGGTCAAGTGTCCTACCATGGAGGACGGAATAAGGCTGCACTGCCCAGAAACCTTGTGGCAAGGCTTTTGGAGTACCTCCAGGAGAGCTTCATGGAGATATCCCTGGAGGATTTCCGCTCCATCCACACGTTAACAGACCTTTCCAGTAGCTGTACTGGCCACGAATGCATCCCAAGTCCTCAGGGGAAACTAATCATTAAAAAAACGCTTGTTTTAAAAGCAAGTTTTATATTTTAAAAGGTAAACTCACCTGAGGTCCCTTTCATGGGGTCATGGTCTTGGATATTGGCTTGGGAGGGTTGGGAGGGTACTTCAGTCAGGCTGAGAAAAAGATCCTGGCTGTTGGGGAGAATGGAGTGCTGGGTGCTCTCCGCAAGCTCGTCCTCCTCCTCCTCCTCTTCCCCGTCCGCAGAATCCTCAGGTGTAGCTGATGAGATTGTCCCCACCTCGGAATCCACGGTCAGAGGTAGGGTAGTGGTGGCGGCCCCCCCCCCTAGAATTGCATGCAGCTCGGCGTAGAAGCGTCATGTCCGTGGCTCTGACCCGGAGCGACCATTTGCCTCCTTTGTTTTTTGATAGGCTTGTCTGAGCTCCTTGACTTTCACACGGCACTGATCTGAGTCCCTATTGTGGCCTCTCTCCATCATGCCCTTTTTTCAAAAGTTTTGGCATTTCGTCTTTTTGAACGAAGTTCTGCTAGCACTGAATCCTCTCCCCATATCACGATCAGATCCAGTACCTCCCGTGTGGTCCATGCTGGTGCTCTTTTTCGATTATCGGCCTGCATGGTTACCTGTGCTGATGAGCTATCTGTGGTCACCTGTGCTCTCCACGCTGGGCAAACAGGAAATGAAATTCAAATGTTCGCGGGGCTTTTCCTGTCTACCTGGCCAGTGCATCCAAGTTCAGATTGCTGTCCAGAGCGGTCACAATGGTGCACTCTGGGACAGTTCCGGAGGCCAATATCATCGAATTGCAGCCACACTAACCCTAATTCGAAATGACAATATCGATTTTGGCGCTACTCCGCTCGTCGGGGTGGTGTACAGAAATCAATTTTAAGAGCCCTTTATTTCAAAATAAATGGCTTAGTTGTGTGGACGAGTGCAGGGTTAATTCGATTTAACGCTGCTAAATCTGAATTAAAGTCATAGTGTAGACCAGGCCTCAGTTCCAGTGGCCAGCTGAAACTGTACACAAGGGAGGGGAGCAGGTGGAGCTGGGTCTCTGTCAGACATGTCTGAAGCTCTGATGTTGATGCAGAATGAACCCAAAGTCCCATGACAATACACCCTTCTTTTATAGTAATAAGTTCCCATACAAGTCTATGGACCTTGTTGTGTCACACCAGAGCTGTTAATCATGAGGTAGTCAAGGTTGCTCCCAATCAGCATTATTTTGAGTTGTTATTGGAAGTATCCACAGCTATTTCTTATCTCGTCCCTCTGGCTCCACTCTTTATCCTGTCCTTGGGGTGTACGCCTTTGCTTTAGGGTCGTCCATCTGCCATCCAGGTGATTCTGATAGTAAGGTTGGTGCCTCTCAACTTCTCCACTCCCCTCTTGACCATCTGGCCCATCAGTACTGGCACCTCCTGCCTCTTCTCTGTTAGCATGCCATACATTCTTCATTCACACACAAAACAATAAATAATTTCAAAAGCAAGAATTACAGCCATAACACTTCTATCCTTCTAAAAACAATCATTAACACAAAGATAAAATGAAAACAATATATTCTTGCCAATTCAAAGCTAACAAAATAAGCAAAATGGAGTACAATTTACTCGAGACAATCTCTTCCCTTTAGGCTTTTGGCCTACATCAGCACTAAGGTACAGTAGAATGCTTTAGTTCCAATAATGAAGTTTCTCTTTCCACAGGTCCCACAGTGCATAAATCATCCACCATTCATACAGAGAGTGAGATGGAGAGAGATAAATAAAGAGAGAAAGATAGCCAGTACTGCAAATCAGCAAGGAAGCCCAAGAAACCCCATGTGGCAGTTCAGAGTTTGCCTTGTACCCACATCTCGCAAAGAAGCAGAGACTGAGGGTCTTTTCTGATTTAGGGGCAGATTGTGAATCCCTTACTCCCACAGCTGAGAAGTTACTCACCCAGGTAAAACCACTGACTCCAGTGGGACTAGATGTGCAAAAAAGAGCTCACCACAGTGAATTACTTCTCACAGTTTGGTCCTTTGTCCATTTGGGGAGGGACAGCTCTTGGACATATGTTTGTGCACATTTGCTGTGTTCTATAAAAGCCATTATGTGCCACCTTTTACTCAGGCTGAATAGTGCCTTACTGCAGAGCAGTTGCCATTGATATGAATGGTACTACTGTACTTGTGCTAAACATGTATGTTACAATCCCTCACTTCCACACCAGGGGAAGAAAAACTTCTCTCTCTGTAGCTGAGATAAGAACAGTCAAATCGTATGCTTCAGGGCTTTGGCTGGTTGCCTGCACTGGGCCAGGAAGGAATTTTTTCATCCTAGTACAAAATTTGCCAAGCTATTTACCCAATAATCCTTTGTTTCTTGGAGAATCCAGTTTGAACTAGTTTATACATCTCTCTCGAGGGAGTGGCTTCTAAGGGTTAATAATGGAAGAAGTACCTTAGCATCCCCCAATCCCTACTAAAGGAAGTACATATAATGCCACAACATATATACAATTGCATTTTCAGTACCCATCGGATACATTGTATTGACATGAATCAGTAAAGTTTAACTTAATTCAGTAAAGTTTATCCTAGTTCTATAAGGTTTGTTGAGGATACAACAGAATAGTCTGTCGCAGGCACGACAAAGCTCTGGTTCTTTGCACCATAAACACGTTACTAAATATAATAATTGCTAAATAGCATGGACAAGCAACTTTTGGCCTGGAAAAAGACATTCTGCCATAAGTGACCTCATTAAATTTTTGACACCCACAGTTGCAGAATCTGTAGAAAGGGATGACTTATACTTGCCCCCTCCCTTGCTAGATGCACTTGGATTTGTTTGAAAAAAAGTACTGTGAAATGCAGAGGCTTATCAATGCCAATTGTTAGAAGAGGTCAGACTCCCATCCCTAGGGCAAGGAGTATTTTTTATGGGGGAAAGTAGCACTGAAATAGCTTAATGTTTGGTCCACATAAGAAAATAAGAGCTGAGTACTGCTACTAAATAAAGAAGCTATGTCTTTATCTCAAGTAATAGAGATCTGTCCTGTGGTACTGGGAGTCCTGGGTTGCAAGCAATCATTTTGCCTGTTCCTCCCTTGTTTCCTGAGAGGTCCAGAGGCACTTAAGATGACAAGGCTGAAGCTGAGGAGTCTGAACACCACTGGTGATCTATCAGGGGGTTGCCACTCCACTGCCGCCTGGTGGTTCCAAAAGGTGGTCTAATTTTTCTCTACTGCAAATTTTAAACTTCATCTTAGCAAGATGAGTCTCTCCTATACCCATGGATTGAAAAAGCATTAAAAGATTTCTGCAATTTTGAAAAACATTTCAGCTGTTGGCCTGACTGATGAATTTTCAGACTGATCTGTCTTTTTTTGTTTTTAGACTTGAGAGAATGCAAAATCCCACTTCAAATAGAAACTTAACTACAACTATAACTATGGAGGGTCAACTGCCTCTCCTATATAGTGCTTGCCAGGGGAAAGCCAAAGTCACACTGGAGTTATGATATGGCAAAATCTTATGTAGCTGTGGTACCACAATCTGTTGTAACTCTATGAAAGGTCTGATTCAAAGCATATCAAAGTCAATGGAAGTCTTTCAAAATTAAAGAAAGTTCAAATGCACTTTTTTGTACATTCTACTCTCTCTCTAATTAAAGGGAATAAAAAGGCTGCATGAATATTAAATATCCGTGTTCTGATTTGGGCCAACAATAATTTCATTCTCAGTGTCTAGTAGTAAATCCTAATAGTACACAAAAAGCAAACCAGGACCTTAACTAATGCCAAATAAAACATCAGAAGCATTTTGAATTTTTAAAGTAACCTATTATATATATTCAGTCAATTGAGTTCTCACTGTGATATAAACCAAAATCTGAGATATAATTAACTCAGCAACCAGTCGAATTGGTTTTAACATCCAATTTTCTTGGAAACTTTTCAACATGCTTATGTAAATCAAGGCAAATCCCAATCATTCTTACATATTTCCAATAAAGTGTTTGAAAGCCATAGTTGCAGTTACAATTTAATTTAAAAGTAAATTTAATTCTCTTACAGCAAATTTGTTTTTTCCAAAATGTTAATCTTTGAAACAATTGGACAGCAAAGATGATATCACTTAGGTGCAAATAGAACTATCATCAATATTTCCAATTTAATCTAGCACAGGGTTGGATTATTAATGGCCTTAGGCCTTATCTTCATTGTTAAAAAAGGTGCATTTTTAGCTCAGGATAACTAACAGATGTTAACTATAAAACTACAGCAAGAACAAGGCAATTCAGTTTTAACACAAGGTTAACTAGGTGAGGTGAACCCCAGTGCATTTACGGCATGGTGAATTTACCCCAGAGTACACCTAAATGTTGTCTTTACTGTGTTTTTACCTCAAGATAACTTGTGCATTAGTGTCAAGTATCAGGGGGTAGCCATGTTAGTCTGTATCCACAAAATGTTGTGCATTATTACACCCTGGGAAAAAAACACACACACCTTTAAACCATGAAGTCAAGGATTAAAACAAACTGGGAATCCTACCGTTAACTACCACATTTAATTCTCTTTTTATTCTTACCTTGTTTTGGATTCAATTGGAACACAGATGCAAATTGCTTACTTTTATAATCAGGCATTCTGTAAATTTCAGTGTCAGTGCCATCATGATAGCATTGCCACATGTGCTGTAGCCCATTTCTTTGCAGGACATTATACCAGCAGAAATAGAAGCAAGTCCGCCCTTTATTCATAACAGGAAGAGGAGCATGTTATAGCTCAGGGGTCGGCAATGTTCGGCACGCGGCTCGCCAGGGTAAGCACCCTAGCGGGCCAGGCCAGTTTATTTACCCGCTGACGCAGCAGGTTCGGCCGATCGCGGCCCCCACTGGCCGCGGTTCGCCGTCCCGGTCCAATGGGGGCGGTGGAAAGTGGCGCGGGCCGACGGATGTGCTGGCCGCGGCTTCCCGCCACCCCCATTGGCCTGGGACGGCGAACCAAGGCCAGTGGGGGCCGCGATCGGCCGAACCTGTCGCGTCAGCAGGTAAATAAACTGGCCCGGCCTGCTAGGGTGCTTACCCTGGCGAGCCGCGTGCCGAACGTTGCCGACCCCTGTTATAGCTTTTACCATCTACTTTATCATTTTGCTGCAATGCACATTTATATTACTGCATTTATAATGTGTAACTGCAAAAAGCTCTTCAGTCAATTATATATATGGAAGGATCGCTGAGGATAATCTGGAACCTCTGACTGCTACCACATGCTGCTCATCCATGTGGGCACTAGTGATACTACAATGTATGACCCTGAACATTTGAGAAATGACTACAGGGCTCCGAGAGTAAGGGTGAAGAAATTGGGGGTGCAAGTAGTGTTCTGATCAATCCTTCCAGTCAAGGGTAGGCGCCTAGGCAGTAGATATGTCCTGGAGGTCAATGCATGGCTGTGCAGATGGTATTGCCAGAAGGGCTTTGGCTTCCTCAACCACTGGATGCTGTTCCAAGAAGGACAGCTAAGCAGAATCAGGGTCCACCTATCAAAGAAGGGGAAGACTATCTTTGGATACAGACTGGCTAACCTAATGATGCAGGCTTTAAACTACGTTGGATGGGGGCAGGAGACAAAAACCCACAGAAAGTCCAAAATGTGGAGACCTAGTCCAAGGGTTGGATTCTGGGGGAAAACACAGCAGGGACAAAAGTGATATAAGATGGAATATAGAGGGGAAATTAATGAACATCTTAGATGTCTGTATACCAATGCAAGAAGTATGGTGAATAAACAGAAAGAATTAGAAATACCAGTGAATAGTTACAATTACAACATAACAGGCATAACTGAGACTTGGTTGGATAATTCACATGACTGGAATATTGATTTAGAAGGATACAGCTTGTTCAGGAAGGATAGGCAAGGGAAAAAAAGGAGGTCGTGTTGCCTTGTATATTAAAAATGTATACACTTGCATTGAGGTTGAGATAATAGTGGGAGGCAGACCTGTTGAAAGTCTTTGGATAAAGAATTATATACAAGGGTGATGTCATGGTAGGGGTCTGTTATAGGGGCTTTTTTAAACAAACAACAAACAAGATCAACCAAAGCACCGGAATTGGTGGTAATGGGAGACTTCAACTATCCAGAAATCTGTTGGGAAAATAATACAGCCAGGCACAAATCATCCAACATAATCCAATTATCTTGGAATACATTGAAGACTTTTTTTGTTGCAGATGGTGGAGAAAGTAGCTAGAGGAGAGGTTGTTCTAGATTTGATTTTGACAAACAGGGAGTAACTGGCTGAGAACTTGAAGGTGGAAGATTGTTGGGGTGAAAGTGATCATGAAATGATAGAGTTCATGATTCTAAGGAATGGTAGGAGGAAAAAAGAGCAGAATAAAGACAATAGACTTTCAAAAAGGCAGATTTTAGCAAACTCAGAGGATTGGTAGGTAAAATCCCATGGGAAGCAAGTCTAAGGGAAGATGGTAATCAGGAGAGTGAGCAGTATTTTTTTTTAAAGATAGTATTTAGGACACATAAGTAAACTATCTCAATTTGTAGGAAGGATAGGAAGTATGGTAAGAGACCATCATGGTTTAACCAGGAGATGATCTAAAACCCAAGAGTCATACAAAAAGTGGAAACTAGATCAAATTATGAAGGAGGAATATAAAAAAAGCAAAACAAAACCAGAAGCACATAGTTACTACAATTGCTCTTTTTAGTCCTCTTGGCTCTCTCCTGTCCTCCATGAAATTATTTTTAAAAACGCTAATGGCTCAGAGATCTCTTGAGCTAGTTCTTTAAGTATTCTAGGATGTATTTCATTAGGCCCTGCTGACTTAAAGACATCTAACTTGTCCAAGTAATTTTAACTTGTTCAGTCTCTATTTTAGCTTCAGATCCTACTCCATTCATACTGATTTTCACTATGCTAGTTGTCCAATCACTGCTAACATTTTGGGTAAAAACTGAACAAAAAAAAGTCATTTAACACTTCATTGCTGCATTTTTTGTTATTGTCTTTCCCTCCTCATTGAGTAATGGGACTAAGCTTGTCAGTTCTCCTCTTGCTTCTATTGTATTTGTAAAGTATTTTCTTGTTACCATGTATGTTCCTAGCTAGTTTAATCTCATTTTGTGCCTGGGGCTTTCTAATTGTGTCCCAATATATAAAAAGGGGAAGGACTACCCAGGGAATTATAGACCAGTCAGCGTAACTTTGGTACCCAGAAAACTAATTGAGGAAAAAAATAAAATAAAAAACAAAACAAAAGAACCAAACAATCAATTTGTAAGCACCTAGAAGACAAGTCAAGAATAGAGTTGTTGTTACTCAAGTCTTGGAAACGTACTCAGAGTATCACAACTAAATACAAGATAGAACAGATTGTTTAGCGTAAATAGATAACGCACATTTCAAGGGACCATTCAAAGTCAAGTGGCTTCTTAACACCCCTCTAGACATAGTTAGGGAAAGGAGGGGTGGTGTTTTAGTGGGTTATAGATTATTGTACTAAGCCATAAATCCAGTGTCTATTCAGTCCATGATTTTTAATGCCTAACAAAGTTATGAATTTAAGTTCCCACTCTTGACCTTTGAAGTTTTGAGCAGTTATCCTTTGAGGATGAGAACTGATAGTTCAGATATAGAGTCATCATTTTGTGAAAAGCTTCACCCACAGGTGATACGGTGTTTTTGTCTTTTATTATTTTCCTGTGTGATTTCATTCAAGAGTATAGTAACTGTCTGATTTCACACACATAGTTGTTATTGGGGACAGTTAGTATACTGGATGAGGTACATCATGTTGTGATAAGCATGTCTAGGACCCATGGATCTTGAAAGGTTTGTTGTGGAGGGTGCTGATCATTGTAGCAGTGGAGATATGTCTGCAGGTTTTGTACCTGTTATTCTAGAAGGATCTGGTGCCCCTTTTAGTTGGTGCATCCTGATCTGTAGATCTTTGCTTCTGATGATAAGATTGAAGGCCAGAAGAGGGGATTTCTCTTATGATAGGTTCCCCATTGAGTATGGTGAGACTATCTATAACTGTCTGACCACTACATGCAACTCCAAATATGCTGATCAGCTCTGCACACTTCAGAAAAACTGAGGAACCACTTATTGCACCTCACATACTCCAGAAGGGACGACCTCAAACAAGAAATCACCACATGCTTCCACACATTTGAAGAAAAAAAAAATCAGGAAAGTTACCTGGAAAACCTGAAAGAAATCCCAGCTACCAAAAAAAAATCTGATGACAGCAATCCAACACAAAAACAAAAAAAGTGGAACCAACTACAACTACTCCAAAACCCACAGAACACAACCTCCAGGAGAAAGCATGGCACCAGTACCCACCTATGTACACTACATGACACCCAAACATCAATTTAACAAGACTACCCTTAACTGAAGCTGAATTATCTGTACTCTTCAAGAGACTGAACCTTCTGCTCCATCACAGACTCTGATACTATACTAACATGTGGAGAACTAGAAGAATTCTTCCACTGACTCTGCCTCAAAGAATTCCTTCACAACAATGACGCCACCACTCACAATTACCATGCCCCCACGGTCATTCATAAGAAAAAAAAATCATTTGACTGGACATCACAGAGCGGACAAAATCACATCCTTAATCACTATATATTGTTTGCTTCAGGGGAAAAGAAGTGACTGAAATCCTTATCAAACATTACAATCGCTCCGCTGCTGAGAGGACAACTATACAATCCCTGCACCCACATTCACTGATTAATTCTTGCAAATGAACTATAAATTCATGGGTAGGAAGTGGTGAAGATGGCCTCTGACTTAGCAAACACTTGCCATTAGCACAATGCACTGAGTTACACTCACACTATCAAATCAAGGTCAGGATGTTTCTCTTTTTTCTGTATTCATTCCACCCAGCCAAAGTTAAGATTAAAAATACAAAATACAAAATACACAAGGGGCTACTATGGAGAAGCCAATCATTAACCAGCATATTGTAGGACAAAGATTCCTAACCTGGGAAGTGGTTGGAAACAATGGGCTGCAAGTTGCACCTAGCTGAATTAGATCAGGGATCAGCAACCTTTGGCACGCGGCCCGCCAGGGTAAGCACCCTCGCGGGCCGGACCGGTTTGTTTACCTGCCACGTCTGCAGGTTCGGCCGATCGCAGCTCCCACTGGCGGCGGTTCGCCACTCCAGGCCAATGGGGGCTGCCGGAAGCGGCAGCCAGAATCCAGTAGGAGTTGCTATAGTGACCCAGTAGGGGTTACTATGAATTATGTGTTTTGAGAGAGCTAGTTATAAAATATTAAGTAAAAGAAACACCTCGGAGTAGAAAAGTAGGGACCTTTTCTTCAGGCAAGGAGCTGAAACCGAACCTGCGGACGCGGCAGGTAAACAAACCGGCCCAGCCCACCAGGGTGCTTACCCTGACAGGCCGTGTGCCAAAGATTGCCGATCCCTGAATTAGATTGTTACATGCCGGAAAAAAACATGTTTTGTTATGTGAGAGGAGTTGTGTAGTGTTAGCTATGGCTGCCTAGAGCCACTGTGTAGATGGTCAGTAAGGAACATTAGGGGAGAAGTATGAAGTATGAAGCTGTAGGCAAGGAGGAAATGCAGTTCATTCAAGGTACTCACCCTCACTAAGTTGGACATAAGGGGCTTGGTTCTGATCACATTGTCAGATGTTACACACAATTACCCAGGGTTTTCTAAACCCGAAGCAGCAGTAACTTAACTGTTTCTCTCCAGGCAGTGTCAGAAATAAATCAGTGGGGGCACAACTCATCCATCCGATAAATGACTTATACGAACCAGAATGATTTTCCTAAAACTACTCTTTTAGTAAGTCTAAAGCACATACACGTGATAGCAATACGTTCAGAGCACTCCAAATATTATAATTACCGAAAGTCTGAGATGGTTTTGAGTGATCACCAGCTGGGCTTCTGGCTACCCTCCTTCAATCCAGCAGATGGAGAGTTTAGGTGTCAGCTCTTAGCCTGAAGAAAAGCTCCCTCGGACTACTCCAAGGTGTTAATTTTACTTAATATTTTATAGCTAGCTCTCACAAAACACATAATTCATAGTAACCCCTACTGGGTCACTATAGTAACTCCTACTGCTCCTACTGGGTTCCTAATTCTAGCTTTAACAAATTGCTCATTATCTCTTCTTGGCAAAACATTTCTAGTTAATACAATAAAGTTTATATCTCAGGGACACTCAAAACCAAAGTTGCTATCCACTCACTCTTTCATTTTTATGGTCTGTTAACTCTTTTCCCCTCCTCCGACAGCTGGCAGTGTTTGCTGAGCAAACCCCCTAGGGAGAGAAGATCCCTAGGGGGGCTCCATGCGCTGTCCCACCCTGAGCGCCAATTCCACAGCTCCCATTGGCTGGAACTGTGGCCAATAGGAGCTGTGGGGGCGGTGCCTGCAGGCAGGGGCAGTGCGCAGATCCCCCTGCCTCCCACCAGGGGCTGCCGGCCACTTCTGGTTGCGGCGCAGGGCCAGGGCAGGCAGGGAGCCTGCCTTATCCCGCTGCACCGCCGGACTTTTAGTAGCCTAAAATCTCCCGGTTTGGCTTCAGTAGCCTCCAGGAAATATAGCTGGATTCCAGGAGACTCCCGGCAAAACCGGGAGGGTTGGCAACCCTAAAGTTAACTGGGGTCAATTTCCAGCTGTGCCCCAGACTTCCTGCACGACCTTCGGCAAATCACTTTAAATCTCTCTGTGCCTCAGATCTCCAGCTGTAAAAGGCGAATAATAGCACTTACCCTATTTCCAGGCTGTTGTGAGAATAAACAACTTATAGATTGTGAGATGCTCAGATACTATAGTAATGGGGCCATAGATAGGGAGATGGTCTTCACTGTGACTTGCTGTGGAATTAATAGTTTACCTTAATAGCAACAGTTGTCCCAAGTTTCTATCTTTCTAGGAAAAGAATAAAAAAAAATGAAGTTTGTTTCTAACCTGCAACTGAGGAGTTAATTTACAATCAATCATAGTTAGCCATGAAGTTACACATTAGTCTGACACTGAACTTTGGTACAATTATTTAAAAATAGAATTGTGTTTAACCTTGATTAGTACCAATTAAAAGAAACATTAAGAAGTGATGGCATAGAATCTTGCTCTCAATAGTGAGAGTGGCATAGGCAGCCATAAAAAAAGATTAAGAGACTCAGATCTTGACTTGAGAATAATAATATTGCCAGTTCCATAATATTGTTTAACCTTTCTCCTATCCTGTGGCACAGATGCACAGGCAGGAAGACAAGGACTACACTATGTTAAAGAGTGGCAACCAGACAGTGCCAATGGACTAAGGATTTTATTATGTGGATTTCCCATTCCATGAGTTACTGAGCTCAGGAGTAGTGGCCCGTCAGACAGTAGCATACCTGGCAGGTTTCCTTCAGGAGCCACAGTGGCTGGCAGAGGCAGGAGGTAGTGCAGAGATACTGAACATCTATCCAGAAATCAGGAGATCCACACTTTCCGGGGGCCTAAACCTGCCTCCCAGTCAAACTCAGAGTAAACAACATGCATGAAAACTTGTCAAGTTTCTGTCCATTAAATGGTGAAAACCTAGTGAAGGTAGAATATGGCTGTATGTACCTAAAGCTCTCTATGCTAGGGAGGAATAATCAGACACTGAGAGAGACTCAGAAATGTTTGCTGCTATTCTAGTTTTTGTAATAATGTTCTGAATGCAACTATCTTTAGCTTTACATCCAAGGTAGAAATTACTTTACAATCTTCAAATTGTCATGACAGTGGATTAATTTCATAGCATTTTCAGATCTCACTACTATTGACAGAAGAATAGAATTTCTACCCCTCCTCTCATTGCTGTTTTTTCCCCCCACACTGGAATGAGCATAAGACTCTATAATGAGCATTTCAGTCATTAGCATTTTGGTAATACCTTGCTTCTGTGATAAAGAGGATAATAAGAATTAGAATATGGGATGAAACTGGAACTGGAATATGGCATGTGTGAGGCTATTTTAAAGTTATTGCTTGGTCATTTTCAGATGCCAAAATTCAGCACATGTTGAAATTCTGTGCCTTTTTGTCTATACAGAGTGTGTTATAAGCTTGATATGCTCTGACTTCTCTCAGTGCCAGGCTGTGTAATTAACACAAAGGCTTCAGTTAGGGATGGTGCAGAGCCACACAGCTGTAGGATACTTGTAGCTCCCAGAACTTGCCAAAGTGCAGGAGCCATTTGCTGTGGATACTTGTGAAGAGGTGCCTGACTCATCTCTAGGATGGCGCCTCCTCCTGGCCATTTTAGGGATTAGCTTCACAAGATCAACACCCTTTCCCATAATTACAAGCTGTCTCTCCACCTCTTTCTCTGGGTCTGCAGCCCCTCTCTTGCTCCACAAGCTGCTGCTACCTCTTCATGACTCAGCCAGGTTACTATATGCACTTCAGAATGAAGTATCGAAGTCCATCCTCACCAGCAGTCTCAGACAGTTTTCCATTTCACTATCCCATAGGTTCAAGTCCTCCGTGGCTGGTAGGGGGAACCTGAATCCACCCTCTAATCTAGATTCCAGCTCAGAGCTCCACAAATCAGCCACCAAGGTCTATTCCCTCTTAGACCTTGCTAACTTTTCCTGAGCCCTCTCCTGTCTTCCTAGTTTCCTCCTCTCTGGGTTTGCCAGCCTCTCAACTCCTTCCTCCCAGGGAGTAACTGTGCGTTACCTGTCTCTGGAGCCTCCAAACACTCCTCTTGTCTCCCAGAGAGTGACTGCCGACTTTCCCAGCTGCCCCCTCTGCTTCCAATTTCCTGTCTTCAAACATCCAGCCCAGTTTGTTCCTCCCCAGCTGGGCTCCTGCACTGAATCTGGGGATTCCTTAGCCACCTGATTCCTCTCAGCTGTGGTCTATCAAGTTAATTAACCCCAGTCTCAATCTACATTAACCCTTTCACTAGCCAATGTGGGATGAACACCCCATCACAATACTGTAGCATGCTCCCTGCTGTGCTGCTGGCCAGTTCTGCATGTTGGTGTAGAAGGGGGCATTGGGAGCATGGCATTTCTAGAAAGGAGCATGCCTTGTGCTTCCCCCAAGTAAGAGACAAATGGAAGGAAGAGATCCCATGCATCTCTGCCCTGCCTTCTCCCCTATACTACAGCCAGACAGAGTCTGGCCTTTAAAATTAAAAATGGTGAAAGTTACTGGTCATTTGCTGGGCCAGACTTATAATTTCAGTGATGCCAATGCTCATTGTATTAACTTTTCATAAAGCTCCCGGCTCCTGGAGTCTGAAGACCATATAAGTATCTCAACTTTCAGTTAAAAAATCCGTTTTTGGCCTTCACGGTTATAGAGAAAGGCTTGACAATGTAATTTAAGTGTGCCCTAAATGCTCAAAGAACAGATGGCAAGGGAAAAAAATCTCACATTTATTATTATTATTATTTTATTATTATTTTAATATTATGATTTCTAAGCCACTCCCACAGTTTTCTTGGACCTAACTCGTGATTTTTTGGGTTGGCAATGCTGCAATTCTAAGCATCCCAGGCTGCCCAGAGAAGAACAACCAAGTCTCGAATTTGTTTCCCTGCCTCTAGTTCTGCTGCTGAAGTGTGTGTGTTTCCCAAGTTGTTTTTAACCCTGCCGGTCCTGATGACAAGAGAAGAACAGTCTATGTATTATAGAATTTCAATGGGATGTAGAGTACAGCTGGTCAAAATTTCTCATTCGGGGTTTTTTTGGTTTTGTTTTTTTGGACAAAAAATGTTTAATCAAACTGAAAATTTACATAGGAAATGTCAAAAGTTGTTTGGTTTTTAAAAACCCTACCCTGAAAAAATTCACCAGGCAGGTGAATTGTATTCAATAAAGTCAAAAGAGTTAGCTGGAATTTTTTCAGTTTTGGGTGGCCGAAATCAGAAACATTTTCATAAATTGCTGAAAATAAAGTTTGTTTTTGTCAGTGGAAAGAAAACCATTTCCCGACTAGTTCTAGTTCTCAGGCAGGTGCCTGCTTTGCTCTTGTTTAATTGGGTTTGCTGTGTGCTGCTACTTAAACAAACCAGTTACACCAAAAATGAGTTACAGTGGACCCATTGTAAGCAATAGCCACCATCGGTTACCTCAGGTAGAGCTCTGAAAGACAAGGGTGCCTCATGGAGTACACTCCCGGGCCTACAATGGAGCATGCATACTCCCCTGTCCCTTGGTTTGGTAAACCCTGCTCCCAGTAACACTCCCAGTTAGCTGTGCAGGAAGCAGTGGAGCCATGCTTCCACCTCTTATTTCTCCTCTTTGGCTGATTTGCATCCTCTGAGGTGCCAGTTTCCATGCCCTCCTTAATATAGAGATTGTTATTATGCCCAAACCTTGTGCAGAAGGAGTGGGAGAAACAAAAGAATGGAGAATTTTTATTGACAGAGCCCTATCCCCATTCCTTGCCCCTGTGCTAGCGCCAAGCACGATCTGGCCCAGTGCATGAATTATACAATTTTCAATGATTATTTTCATTAACTATATAGAAAATGAAAATCTGAGTTTATAAACTATACAATGCATCAATAAATCACACTAATTACGTTTTTTGAGGGAAATGAGTGGTGAAATTACTTCAGTATTGATACTTTCCACCAGATGCATTGTGACAGCAGATTTACTGTACTCTAGGCTGAGGTGTGTGTATTTTAGTTCGTAAAAGCCTGTGGTCTCACATCACTGAATGCCTAGTTTTTTGGAACCAGAAACCACTGACCCACTAAGAGAAAAATAGTGCAAATCCACATTAGGGTCACATAAGCCTTCCTCATTCTCTTGGATTGTATTCAGAAAGACAGGGATAACATTGTGGCATGAAAGCTAGTGTCTAAAGCAGGGAGTATGTTCTGGAGCCACACTGTCCCACCTGAAGCTCCCATACACCTATTGATAGGGACCTATCAAATTCAGGACCATGAAAAACATGTCACAAACCATGTTTTCCCCCAATGAAATCTGGCTATTGTTGGGGAGGGGCAGAGCTGGTGCCGGCCAGGGGCTCCTACCTTGTGCTGGTCTCCAGCTGCTAGTCCTGGCCCAGGCTGGGAAGAAATGGGACTTCCTCTTCACCTGCAGGTGCTGCTCCCAGAGCCGGGTCAGACCCACCTCCAGGAACCTCCAATAGCTGCAGGAAGCTCTGTGATTGCTGGGGGTGAGCCCAGCTCTGAAGGCAGCACAGAAGTTGGGGTGACTGTCAGCCCCTGACCCAAGTGGGGAGGCTGCAGCTCAAACTATCAGCCCCCTTGCATGGAGAGGCTGTGGCTTGAACTGTCAGCCCCCCTGCATGGAGAGGCTGCAGCTCAAGCTGCCCCCCGCCCTGTACGGAGAGGCTGTGCCTCCAGCTGTCAGCCCTCGACCAAGGTGGGAGGCTGTCGGAAAACCTGGACATATGACAAGCCACCTGCTATACCCTGCAACCCTCACTTCTGTGCTTCTGCTGGCAATGGTGCTGGCTTTAGATCTGGATGCCCGGCCAGCAGCCGCTACTCTCCAGCTGCCCAGCTCTGAAGGCAGTGCCCCTGCTGGCAACTGTGCAGAAGTAAGGGTTGCAATCCCATGACCTCCCCTATAATAGCCTTGCAACCCACCCCAGGGACCCTCATGGTTACATTTGAAATTTCACGGTGTTGTAAATATCTGAAACCATCAATTTGACTATTTTTAAAATCCTGCAACTGTGATATTGATACAAATGGATCTTAAATTTGCACATTCGACTCAAACAATGAATTTAAGAGGAAGATGGAGCATGGACCATGAACCCGCTGTGCTGTATGTGTGACCAGCTCTGGGTTAGGACAGTTGTTTCCAAACTGTAATTTAAGAGATATCAGTGGTCTGCAGAGTTGATCACATGGTTGTGCCTCTCCTCCTCTTTCCAGCTAATGCATCCCATTAAAAGAAGCTAAAATAGGATAAGAGGTCCTACTATGACATATAATATTGCTACACAGTAATTGATGTAGTTCCCACAGAGATTTTATTTGATCAACACTAGGAAAGGAAATATCCACATCTATTTTTTTTTTAATATCGTAGAATACAACTTCAGGATGCCTGGAGTAGACTGCAATGCCCAGAGTCACACAGATCTAATGTCCATGCTCTAACTAGCACCATAGATTATGATGAATGTGATAAACCCAACAGAAGAAGCAAAGTTGTTTCTCAGGTGGAAGGTATAGCGGAGGCATTAATGATACTGTATAATACATTACAGTTTTCCCTTCCATAGCATCCTTCATACATATCATATTATACAGTTAATGTCAATCATAAACTAGATTAAAAACAAAAATATAAAGGTTTTAAAGGTCAGATTTATAGAAAGCTGCTGACACAGTGACCAGGAGGGAGATCTCCAGCCATATAAAAACACAGCACAAATGAAAAAGTGACTTACCAACCCCTCAAGATTCATGGAAAAGGTCAGAGAGGAGAACAAGACTGACTTGTAATCCCCGTACTTCCAAACCACCATTTGATTCTTCCAGAGAGGGAATATGGAGAGTTTTGAAAAACACATTCAAAGTCAAACTAAACCCAGAGCTTGATAGTAAGCCAATGAGGTGACTGAGCATGGATCTGATATAGTACCTTGTTAACTTTATAATGGAAATTATGAAATGTCAGATGATTCATTTGCCTTGAGACCAGCAGCTAGGGAATGGTACATTTTGTTTCTTCAAGTGCTCTCACTGACTCCATCTTGATTCTATGAGCCACTTGTTTATATTTCTCATGAATCCTGAGAGGCCTGCATAGATATTGCCAGTGTAGAAAGGTCAAACGCCTTCTTGCTTAAGAAGAGACGTAGGCATTACTGATTAGGTGGATTGTATGAGTACAATGAAATTATTCAAAGGCAACACTTTAAAGTATGTGATGAATCATTATATTAACGCTTATATTCACTGAGTACCAGTATCATAATTTGTGATTAATTAATTTGCTAGTAAGCGGATTCCATTGTAATATTGTACTATGTGTCCAGGGACTGTCAGTTGAAAATGTGTTGGGAAATATAAGGGGTCACCAGAGCTGAGCAAAATTTGGTTTTGTGGAACAGAAATTCTGAAAATTTCAATTCAGAAATATCAAAAAAGTCAGAAATCTGTTTGGCAACATGTGAATACACATGCTCCAAAGAGTGAGGGTAAGGGCGTGGAGTAAGGGCGTGCGGCACACAGATGAGCAGAAGAAATGTGCATAGCAATATGGGGAGCATCCAGAAAAGTACTGAAAAAGACCAGGAAAGAAGTTTATTCTGACCATCCAATGTTATTGGGCTAGAGGAGTATTGATGAGAGCTTTATATAGTTTAGATATAGTATATGTTTTGGAAAAGTTAGATTAAAAACATATTGGAAACGTACTAGGGAAACCAGTGAAGTGGCTAGGGAAGATTGTGGGAGTGAAGCATCACTGAGAGTAAAGGGTATTGGCTATGGATGTGTTTGGGGCCAAGCATTCAAGATAATTTCAGTTTTGGAATTCGGGTGCAGTGTTTGCCTAGAGTGCTCCTGCTGCTTTTCTCCCTTTGCACTCCCCAAGTCAGGGACAAGGACACAAGTCTCACTGCACCTGAAAACAGGTATGAAGAGATGGCAAGAATGTATCACTTTCATCTCCTTGGGGAGGTAGAGCGGGCCAAGAGCTGGCTTTCTTCAGCAGTGGGAGTAAACCAGTTAGCGTTCTACCAGCATTTCCAGAGGATCCTTTTCTGCTACAGAGTATTCCCCATCACTGTTCTCAGAAAAGTCTGAAGGCACCTCATGAAGGCAATGTCCTGAATTATGAATGTCAGCTCTGATATTTGAAGGTTCAGAAACTTATGGTATTCCGGACTTATGTATGCACCTACTGTTGGGAACAGTGTTATAGCAGTCATTCAATATAATACTGGCTGAATAATTTATTTGCTTAATGTTGCCAATATTCATTGTTTGAAGAATAGTAAAGTACAGTTCAAACTGGCTGAATAATACTACACACCCATCCAATTAATAAAAGAAAAATGTGGCAAATACTGTGTTTGATTAATAGGATTCAATCAGCTCTGATTAAGGATGAAGGAAAAGTATGATCATGTAACAGCTCTGAATCATGATCTGAGTTAAAAGGACTCACTGATTGATCAATTTGTGAGTGATGTCCCAATGACTAACCAATTCCAGTGATGTTCCACCAAATACTTCCAGGTTATTGAATATATGTTTCCCCTTGCCCCCCAAAAAAGAAAACTAGAAACTTCTGCAAAAACCTATATGTTAAGAGAATATTAATCATGTGCAATCTAAACTTTGTTTGATAAAGTTAAACTACATTATCACACACTATGATTCAAATAATACACTATAATTATCATCCAATTCAAACTGCCTCTTCTAACAAACATAATCAATGAGGAAGTGGCTCCAGCTTGTATACAAACTCATGGACTGTTTGACATATATATGTCAATACATAATAAGGAGATATTACATGTGTGTATCCACGTTCTTGATCTTGCAGTTTTATCTGCTTCACTGCCATAAGAACAGCCATATTGGGTCAGACCAATGGTCCATCTAGCCCAGTATCATTTCTGCCAACAGTGGCCAATGCCAGGTGCTTCAGAGATAATAAACTGAACAGGCAATTGTTAAGTGATCCATTCCCTGTAGCCCACTTCCAGCTTCTGGCAGTCAGAGGCTAAGGAGACTCAGAGCATGGAGTTGCATTCCTCACCATCTTGGCTAATAGCCACTGGTGGACCTATCCTCCCTGAAATTATTTAGTTCTTTTGTGAACCCCATTATAGTTTTGGCCTTCACAACATTCCCTGGCAATGAGTTCCAAAGGTTGACTCTGCATTGTGTGAATAAGTACTTCCTTTTGTTTGTTTTAAACCTGCTGCCTATTAATTTCATTGTGTGACCCTTGGTTCTTGTGTTATGTGAAGGGGTAAATAACACTTCCTTATTCACTTTCTCCACACCATTCGTGATTTTATAGACCTCTATCATATCCCCTCTTAGTCATCTCTTTATCAAGCTAAAAAGTCCCAGTCTTTTAAATCTGTCCTAATATGAAGCTGTTGCATACCTTTAATAATTTTTGTTGCCCTTCTCCATACTTTTTCCAATTGTAATATATCTTTTTGATATAAAGATATCAAAGATAAAGATATAAAGATAAAAACCTGGGGTTTTTTAGTCTTCTCCTCTGCATTTGCCTGCCTCTGCTTTTTGCCATACACCTTGAGAGGTTACCTCTGTCCATGCCCCCTCTGACTAAGACCTTGAGTGGGGAGTCAGACCCCAGGAACTCCTGAGACTTCAGCACCTCTCCTTGGAGGCTGAGGAGGTCTCATCTCTTTGGAATCAAACTGTATGAAATTACCCTGTAGTATTCTTCAAACCATGATGTATTTAGAATAGAGAACAAATGGTAAGATACAGTTTGCCCAACATACCTCATCTGAATACTTTGCTAAGCCCTGTGAGGTTGTCCTTCCCTTAATCTACACACAGAGAAAAGAGAGTCTTACATCTCTAGAAATCAATCCCCTCTCTGACCATTTCCTGGGCAACCTGATAACCTCTCTGTACTGTCAAGAGAAGGTCTCCCATATCACTTGCCTGTCTGGCTAACCAAGTCCTAGAGTTCATCATAATATCAGGTTGTGGTTACGTTAACATTTCCAAAAAGTAGTGTTTAATCAAGAATACTAACTGAAGGAAATGCATAATTTTTTCCTAGACCAATATAAGGACCACTATTACCTCACCACCTATGAGAAATCCCCCACATTCCTGTCTCCAAATCCAACATATCAGAGGCCCCTTTGATCTCCACTTCCTCAGACACCTTATACCAGTCAAGTTGATTGATCTTTGAGTGTATGTCCATTGTTCTTGGTATAGGAGTTAGATCATGTTCTCCACACTTTTCCTGTAGGATCTACAGTGTATGCTTATATTAGAAAAAATATTAAACTGGTGAAACATGAAAATAAAATCCCTTTCTGTGTGATACTTCCAGTTTCTTCAGGGCCTGTCTACACTACCACTTAAGTCGATGTAACTGACATCGCTCAGGGGTGTGAAAAAACTACCCCCCAGAGTGACGTAAGTTACATCAACTTTAAAGTGGTGTCTGCACCACGGTATGTTAAAGGGAGATGCTCTCCTGCCAAAATAGCTTCCTCCTCTCATCGAGGTGGAGTAATCACGTTGATAGGAGAGAAGTTTCCAGTTGACATAAGTCTTCACCAGACGTGCTACGTCAGCGCAGCTGCATCAGTGTTTGATCATTTGTTGCAAAAGGATGTTAGCAAAAAAAAAAAATGCAAATAATTATCTCTAAAACACCACAAAACAAATCACATTAGATACTTTCTTCTCCATTATATTTTGTTAGTAATTTGTTATTTGAATATATTTGAACATGTATTAAAAATGCTTCAGCACAGTCATGTTTGCTTTAGGCAGGTGTTTTGAAATATAAGTATTGAATCCCTAATGACAATACATTATTATTATTCTCATAATAAAGACACCTTGGCAATTAGATCTATTCCTTAAGGATTATGTTTTTCTTTTATAAAGTTATGAACATTTTTGCTTCTAAAAAAGAAATTGGACTAATTCTCTGGAAAGCTTAGGAACTTTCCTCAGAATGTGTTTTCCCCTATATTATTGACACTGTGGTTCTCAAACTTTTTCATAGTATTACCCACATTTTACTAGAGATAATTTCATAGACTACTTGTCATCCCATTCACAGTCACAAAATCTTTGCATAGTAATAGCTTGAATGGAAAAGTAATATTATGAAAATATTTTATATGTTGTGCAGACGTTTTTTAATACCATTGAGCAGCTGGAAATAAGACAGTATCAGGGAACCAACCAGCAGCCTGTGGATCAGTAGAAAGTTTCCTGGGGAACATGAACAGAGAGAAAAGGCAATAAGTAAATGCTGATCTTCAAATCAGCCTCAAATAAAGGTCAGTGATAACTGCATGATGGTTTTAAAGTATGGATAACTAGAGTGAGGGATGAAGAGAGTCACAAGCAATTTCAGGGACCCCTGAAGCCTGCAGTTATCCAGGGTCCCTGAAGTCATTTCTGAAATAAAAGGGGTAGGAGATGAGTGACAGTCAGAAAAGGGAGGAAGAGTAGGGGTCTGGATTTGTATTTATGGTGTGGAAGGGAAAAGGGTAATGGTGGGAGCATTTGACATGGATTGCTCATAAACAGCAAGGAAGCAATGGCAATTGGTGCTGTGGAGGGGATGAAGAGGCTGTTCATGACTTCCCTCTTTCACCCAAATCATTCTGGGACACCATCAAAACTGGCCACGAAGCAGCAAATGGAAGCAGAAGTTGCTGGTCATCCCACAGGTACTGCACTGACAGACTAATGTTTCCTCACTATTGAGCATCAAATCTGTGTTTTAAAAGTTATTTGGCAAAAACTAAGCATTAGGATTTTGACCAAAACTGACTCTTTCTTATACAGAAAGTGAACAGGACATCATTGTAAATGCTGTCTACAAATTACAACAACAAAAGCACCTTCTGAAAATGAAACATCAAAAACTATTCACAGAGTATGCTCAACATAATGTACTTCACATCAAAACATTCACTAATCTAAAAGTAAATGCTTTTCATTCTCATTAAGATTTAAAGCACTCTTTGTCAAACTCCTGTAGCATATTGCACGTGGTTTCTAACTGATGTACCGTTGCCCTGCCTTTATATGCAGAGGATCTGGCCAGTGTTCTGCAATCATTTCATAGCTATCTGCAACTGTTCAGGAATCAGCAGGTCAGATATTTGTAAAAGAGCTGGGATGTGACCGAAGTCCTGCACATGTCTGCAACCAGGTCATATATGAACTGATTCTATTAGATTCCAATCTAAGCAGGTTTGGGCCTACTTGGTACTTGAATAGATACTTATGATGAATATTTAGGTACTAGAGCAAAATGATTATATTGATTCAGCTGAAGACACTTTCCCCTTGCATCAGTACTAAACAAAGGTTTCAGAATAGCGTAATGGAGCACTGTTGAAGGTTTTGTTTTATAGCAGAATTAAAACTGGCCACTTATAGTAATTAAAGGTTATTGTCATTCAGAAGGTTAGTATGCTTATAAAATTTGCAGATGCCATGAAGCTGGGAAGAAATGCAAGAACTTTAGAGAACAGGATAGAATTCAGAATGACCTTGAAAACTGGAGATTTGGTCAGAAATCTACAAGATAAAATTCAATAGAGACAAGCGCAAAGTATTACACGTAGGAAAGAAAAATCAAAATGTACACAAAGGAGAGTAAGTGGCTAGGCATTAGTACTGATTAAAAGAATTTGGGTGTTATAGAGAATCACAAATTGAATATGAGCCAACAATGTGATGCAGTTGCAAAAAAAAGGCTATTACCATTCTGAGGTATATCAACAGGAGTGTTCTATATAAGAGATGGGAGATAGTTGTTCCACTCTACTTCACACTTGTAAGGCCTCAGCAGGAGTGTCCAGTTTGGGTGCCACTTTAGGAAAGATGTGGACAAATTGGACAGAGTCCAAAGGAGAGCAACAAAAATAATAAAAGGTTTAGAAAACTTGACCTATGAGGAAAGGTTAAAAAAAAGTGAGCATGTTTAGTTTTGAGAAGAGAAGACTGAGTGGGAACCTGATAACAGTGTTCAAATATAATAAGGGCTAAAGAGGACAGGGATCAATTGTTCTCCAGGTCCACTGAAGGTAGGGCAAAAAGTAATGGGCTTAACTTGCAGCAAGGGAGATTTAGGTTAGATATTAGGAAAATCTAACTCAGGGGTCGGCAACGTTCGGCACGCGGCTCGCCAGGGTAAGCACCCTAGCGGGCCGGGCCAGTTTATTTACCTGCTGACACGACAGGTTCGGCCAATTGTGGCCCCCACTGGCCGCGGTTTGCCGTCCCGGGCCAATGGGGGTGGTGGGAAATCGCGACCAGCACATCCCTCGGCCCGCGCCGCTTCCTGCCACCCCCATTGGTCCGGGATAGCGAACCGCGGTGAGTGGGGGCTGTGATCGGCCGAACCTGCCGCGTCAGCAGGTAAATAAACTGGCCTAGCCCCTAGGGTGCTTACCCTCGTGAGCTGCGTGCCGACCGTTGTCGACCCCTGATCTAACTATAAGTGTTATTAAGATCTGGAATAGGCTTCCAAGGGAGATTATGGCAACCTCATTGGCAGTTTTTAAGAACAGGTTGACAAACACCTGTCAAGGATGGCCTAGGTATACTTGGAGCTGTCTCAGTGCTGGGGATTGGACTTGATGACCTCTCAAAGTCCCTTTCAGCTCTGGATTTTTATGATTTGGTGTGTGAATTGTTGGTCAAAGTCATGTACCCTGAAGGGGAAAGGGGCAAAAGGAGATTCAGGAACATTAAAAATACATGGGGAAGGGGGGATATTTTTAAAAATACTAGCTCCTGTAGGAACTGAAATAGCAAAGGTTAAAAAAATTGTGGTAGGAAATTCTAAACAATATATTTTTTAGTTAAAGAAGGAAAAAAAAAAACAGTTACAGCAAATCTTTTTCCAGGTTAAATAAAATCTTCTCACACTTGTGCTGGCCTCTGCCAGACTCTCATGCTAAACTCAGTCCATCCAGGCTGGAACACACTTCTGCCTAAACTAGGTTTCTAGGCTAATTTCAGTCATAAGGTAAATTAAGGGCTTGTCTACACAGGGACACTGAGGAAAATTAATCTGAATTAACCATGGGTATGAATTAAAAGTGGGTTAGTTAAACTACATTAAATCCCTGTGTGGGGACTCACATTCAGAATTAAAGAGGCTTTAATTCAATTTAGTTTATTCACTCTCCAAAGTAGGAGCAGGCTTCTGTCTAAGCTAAACTCTGAAATTGACTGAATCTTTAAGGAGTGGAGCAGGCTTCATAGTGCCTTAGCTCCTTTCTCAGTACACTTTACCAATCCTTCCTTTCCACCAAACTCAAAATAGAGTCTGCCAACTAACAGCAAACACTACAGACTCCCTCAGCTCCAGGAGGGAGCTCCCTCAAGATAAACCTATTGAGCTCTGAGGAAAGGAAACACCAGTTCTGCAGAGCACACACTGAAGCATGGTTACTACCTCCCCATTTCTCTTGGACCAAAATGAAATTAATACCAATGACTCATTTAACGTAAACCAACCAATCCCTGGGGTCTCTCCACTCCCAATGACAGACCACCCCATTACAGACACATGCCAATATTACTAAGAATCATGGTGTTATCCCTGGTTTCCTTCTGGTCAAATCACAGAGTAACATTCTCCCTATTCTAATTCCCCCTGCCATTTCAACTGAAGACAGTACTTTCACCCTCTTCTTTCATTACATTGGGATACAGTGTTTTATCACATATAGACACCATGTCAGTCCATGCTAGTGTCCCATGGCTATGGAATGCCTCAGCTATTTGGGGACAGTTCCTTAAATTTAACCAGTTAATGTACACCACCAACTGTAAAAGGGAACAATATTACTATATAGCTCATCAGGAATTCTACCAGAGGAACCCAGTTAGTCTTTACTGTATTGTACTTGATATAAGTTGATATTTTTAAAAAATGAGCACACATTTCATATTGTAATAATTCATTATTCACTGTTTTTTCTCTCTTCCCTTTGAATGTGACTGTGTGTATGCTACTCACATAGTACTGTTGACTGCGTATTTATTTGGGGTCATTAGCAGAGATCAAACAACAGAAGTGATTTACTGAATGTCAGTAATTTATTATAAAATCCCCACAGAGTAAGATGTAGAATGAGCTCCTGGTGTAAACTGCATTTTAATTGGTCTTCTAGGGAATCACCTTAAAACAGATTATTGCATATTGACAGAAATCAAGAGCAAAAGAATAAGAGTATTAAAATCTCATTATGTAATTATATATTTTTGTCGCTAATGACAGCAGTTTAATTTCTGGTTAAAGCAGCAGTTATTGTATGTGGTTAAGCAAAATAATGTTATTTGGCAGTCTATATCATTGAAATTAAATAGAAAATCTAGAATATGCACGCCCTGACTAGCATTATGTGTGGACATTTCAAAGTCATCTGACATATCGGAGCTTTGACTGGAGAAGTAAACATATGACATACAGCAGTATAAATACATTCTTCCTGGCACATGCAATATTTTAAGCCATAACAATAAAAGCCATTCACCTGGGGGTGAGAGGAGAAGATGTTTTGCATTCTTAAATATTATACATCAAATAACTCATATGAAAATATACATAGAGTTGAAAAGATTTTCTACAATTACAGTAGAAAATTAGGGCTGGAGGGACGCAAGTTATTGGTCCCAATACCGTTCATTACACATGATAGGGAAGAATACTTGCAGGAATTACTGGATCAAATTATAGCCTGTGTTGTGCAGGAGGTCAGACTAGGCCCTGGTCTACACTATGAGTTTAAGTCAATTTAGCATCATTAGATCGATTTAACCCTGCACCTGTTCACACAACGAAGCCATTTTTGTTGACTTAAAGGGCTCTTTAAATCGATTTCTGTACTCCCCGACGCGGGGATTAGCACTGAAATCGGTCTTGCTGGGTCGAATTTGGGGTAGTGTGGATGCAATTCGATGATACTGGCCTTGGGAGCTATCCCAGAGTGCTCCATTGTGACCGCTATGGACAGCACTCAACTTAGATGCACTGGCAAGGTAGACAGGAAAAGCCTTGTGAACTTTTGAATTTCATTTCCTGTTTGGCCAGCGTGGCGAGCTCAGAGGTGACCGTGCAGATCTCATCAGCAGAGGTGACCATGGAGTCCCAGAATCACAAAAGAGTTCCAGCATGGACCGAATAGGTGGTACTGGATCTGATCACTGTATGGGGAGAGGAATCTGTGCTATCAGAACTCCGTTCCAAAAGACGAAATGCCCAAATATTTGAAAAAATCTCCAGACCACCGCTGGATCCCCTGTGTAACCAACCACCCTCCTCCCCAGGTTCCATAGCCTCCTCACCCAGATGCCCAAGAATGCGGTGGGGGGGCCTACAGGCACCCAACCACCCACCCCAGAGGACTGCCCAAGCAACAGAAAGCTGGCATTCAATAAGTTTTGAAATGCAGTGTGGCCTTGTCCTCCCCTCCTCCACCACCCCACCTGGTGCGTCCCTCCTCCCCCACCCCTCCAGAGCTACCTTGGCACTAATCCCCCCTATTTGTGTGACGAATTAATAAAGAATGCATGAATTTGAAACAACGACTTTATTGCCTCTGCAAGCGGTGATCAAAAGGGGGAGGGGAGGGCAGTTGGCTTACAGGGAAGTAGAGTGAACCAAGGGGGCGGGTTTTCATCAAGGAGAAACAAACAGAACTTTCACACCGTAGCCTGGCCTGTCATGAAACTGATTTTCAAAGCTTCTCTGATGCGCAGCGTGCCCTGCTGCACTCTTCTAACTGCCCTGGTGTCTGGCTGCATGTAATCAGCAGCCAGGAGATTTGCTTCAACCTCCCACCCCGCCATAAACATCTCCCGCTTACTATCACAGATATTCTGAAGCACACAGCAAGCAGTAATAACGATGGGAATATTGGTTTCTAACCGAGTCAGTAAACTGCACCAGCGCGCTTTTAAGTGTCCAAAGGCACATTCTACCACCATTCTGCACTTGCTCAACCTATAGTTGAACTGCTCCTTACTACTGTCCAGCTTCATGAGCCATGGGAGCAAGGGGTAGGCGTGACCACGCGGTGCTGCCGGCTGGGAGAGCAGCTTGAGGCAGAAGCCTCCAGCTCGAATGATATTCCAGGCAGGACTGAATCTCCATGAGATTAAACTTAAAGAAGAGAATGACCTGGAGTGACTCCCATTTATGTCCAGGCGCCACTGACCGACCTCACCAAGGTCTGTCAGGAGCACCCATGTCTTCCCAGGTGCCCCTGACTGACCTCAGCGAGGTCGGCCAGGAGCCGACGACGATGGCTAGCAGTCGTACTGCATCATCTGCTGCCGTGAAGGCAAGGAGCTGCTGCTGTGTAGCAATGCAGTATCACGTCTGCCAGCAGCACCCAGGAGATGTACGGTGACGGTGAGCTGAGTGGGCTCCATGCTTGCCATGGTATGTTGTCTGCACAGGTAACCCAGAAAAAAAGGCGAGAAACTATTGCTTGCCATTGCTTTCACGTGAGGAGGGGGCCTGATGACATGTACCCAAAACCACCTTCGACAATGTTTTTGTCCCATCAGGCATTGGGAGCTCAACCCAGAATTCCAATGGGTGGCGGACACTGCGGGAACTGTGGGATAGTTACCCACAGTGCTACGCTCCGAAAGTCGATGCTAGCCTCGGTACTGTGGATACACTCTGCCGACTTAATGTGCTTAGTGGGGACACACACAACTGTATAAAATCAATTTCTAAAAAATCAACTTCTATAAAATTGACCAAATTTCATAGTGTAGATATACTCTAGATGAGCATAGTTGTCCCTTCTGGCCTGAAAATGTAGTAAACGAATGCTTTGGGTAAAATACCAAACATCCCTCAAGGTCTAGTTCTACAACTTTTATTCATGCTTAGTAACACTTACTCAAACAATTAGTCTCATTGAATTAAATAAGGTTACTCGTGTAAGGGTAACTCTGTGTAAAATAATGAAACTAGTTTAAAATTGACTGTGTGTTCCTGTCTGCCAAAGCAAACATGTATTTTCAGCAGTACCACAGTCTGGCAAAAGTACAATATCCATAAATGTATAAGTCAGAAGTATTGATAGAGGGGTAATTCCCAAAACAACCACTGCTCAGAAGAAGAATGGCGTTTTTTTCAATGAAATCATAAAAGACAGATAAAATCCAGATTGAAATACAAGTGCTTCTGATATCAGCCTTGCATGATGATGCCACAGATTAATTCAATTTATTAATCCTCCTATATGTATTACATAGGCAATCCAGAGCCATAATGTTCTCTGGTGTCACTCCATCCATTTCAGTGGAGCAGCACCTGGGATGAATCTGTCCCACAATGCCTAAGAAATAAAGTGTGTTACAGAGATGCAAGCTTATGTGATATAGATCAACGTGTATTTTATATTATTTTAATGCTTTCATTTACTATTGTAATTCAAAGAGTTTGAGTTTAGGTTCAGATTTTGCTCAAAATTCGACATTCTTCTGACTAGTTCTAAATACAAATGTCCAAGAATACTCTCTGAATTTACTACTAAAGTAGAAAGCAGAGTCAGACATTTAAATCTTATCTTCAGACATAGGGTTCATTTTCAATGTTCTCCTGAGGCATTTAACTGTACAATTCAAAGGAGTTACTGAGCTATTATATATGCCCAAGTATCACTCTGAAACCACTTTTCACATATAGGGGTAATAGTCAAACCCCTTTCTTTATGCAAAAATTGTATAGGTAATTATGGTGGCAGGGATTAATTAAGAGGCCTATGACTACTCTATTGTAGTGTCTTTACTAGGAAAAAGGTGTGCTTTTAAAACTAATTGACACATGTAAAAACCCTAGTGTAGTATGGGTAATTTGTATTTTAACATATATTAGCTGGGTAAGGGTCAACCCTGACCCCTACCCAGATAATATGCATTAATATATAAATTGCTCAGACTACACTAGGGGTAGAGGAGCGGACTCACCCCTGCGGCACCATCTGCTGGTCTCTTCTGGAAATTAGCTCATCAACCCAGGAGCGCCCTCTGCAGGCCGGTGATCCGCCTGTCCTCTAGCCCCCATGTCCCTCCCTGGACCCCGGTGCCCTTGTACCTGGGGTGCTGCCCCCTAGCAGTAAGCCCTCAGTCTTAGTGTTGCCAGCACAGAGTGCCCGAAGACAGCAACAGCGGGGTTCGTTGCCAGGTGTGCTTCGCGCCAATAAACACACCAGGGGGAGAAGCAAACAAAATTTATTTGGGATCCCAAAGCAGTGCTAGGAGACAGGCACGTCTCAGATCAAGCACACTAAAAGGAACAGTTTTTCTTCTTTTATACATTTTGCAGTTAAGCCTCACCCCCCCTTTCCCCTCCATTCCTCCCCTTCTACCCCTCCCTTTCCTGGTAACAATTACTAAGCAAATAACGATTACATTTAAGCAGTTAAGTCATTCTTGGCATCTATAAGCCTAGCTTGTTAGTAACTTCTTTAAACCGTTATCTTGTCCTTTTTCCCTTCAGCCAGAAACATGCAGGCCTCATTATTACGGCTTGAGCAGGGGGTTGCACACAGATAACTGGTTGCTTACATATTCCAATTGCACCTGGCTTTTGAGGTTGATTAGAGTTTAAACATGGAAGGATAGAGTTTGGTTCACTTAGGCCTAGTGCAGGAAGGCTTCATTGACACTTAGTGGCCTTCCACCCTCCCAAGTTACCTAGGGTGGTGCCTAGTGATGTCAACATTAGGGTCTCCCCTCCCCAGGGAACCCCCACTCACTATTCCCACCTTGCCTCAATATAAGGCTACTGCCAGTCATCATCTAGCTCCATGCCCTGGGGCAGACTGCAGTATCAGCCTACTCATCATTGGTAAGGTTGGGTTTGGACCTGCTGCCTTGGCCTACCCCTGGGCTGCCCTCTGAAATCCCCAGTACACCTTGGCCTTCTGCTAGGCCACAGCCTGGGGCTTTCCAGGCTGGAGCTCCCCAGCCCTGCTCCACTCAGGTACCCTGTCTCTAGCTCCCTGCAGCCAGGCCTATCTCCCTCTACAATCAGAGAAAGACTGAGTCCTTGCTCCTGGCTCCCAGCCTTTATGGGGCCAGCTGGGCCCTGATTAGGGCATGGCCCAGCTGCGGCTGCTTCCCCAATCAGGCCAGCATTCAGAGCTGCATCCCTCTTTAAGGGCTGATTTCAAGCCCTTCAGGGCAGGAGCAGGTAACCACCCTGCTACACTAGGGTTTTAATATATTAGTCTATTAGTTAACATGTTTTTAAAACACACCTTTTTCTCTAATGTGGACACTGCCTCAAAAGGTTAAATTATGTAAAAAAGCATATGAGGTTGTTTGCACCACCTGGAAGCAATAATATTTTAGCTTGAAAATGTATACATTTTTGTAGAAACTGATAACACTACCATAACTATAATAATTTTTCTAATTAAATATATACCATACTGGAGAAATACTGTTAATAAATAATGAACATTTGTAAGCAATGTAATACTTAATTTTTTGTATTTCTAGAGCGCCATTTATGTACTGATTAAATACACTTTACAAAGGTAAGTGTTATTACAGCAGGACAAAAATGTAATTGGGTGGGGTTGTTTTTTTAACTATCTTTGAAAGCTTGGAGATTTTCAAAAATTCTTTTCCTCCCCCCATTAATAATCTTGAAATTTTGCAAATTATTTTCTACATTTTTTGATCAGCTTTATTTTAGAGATGGAGAAACTGAGGCACAAAAGGGCTAAGTCCCTTGCCCAAGTTAACAGTGAGTCAATAGAAAGGGCATAGAAAACAACACAGGTCTCCCAACTACCAGTCATTAGACCACTGGTGGGCAACCTGAGGCCCGTCAGGGTAATCTGCTGGTGGGCTACCAGACAGTTTGTTTACATTGGTACGGCTGCCTGCAGCTCCCAGAGGCAGTTCACCGTTCCCAGCCAATGGGAGCTGCGGGAAGCAGTGGCCGCCCATGCCGCTTCCAGCCGCTCCCATTGGTCAGGAATGGTGGACCACTGGGAGCTGTAGGTGGCCGTGCCAATGTGAACAAACTGTCTGGCAGCCCACCAGCAGATTACCCTGACCCACCACTGCACTAGACCATGCTTATCAACAGCTAAAAGGAAAGTAGCATAACTTATGAATTGGTTTAAAACAAATTTGACTTATTCAAGAAAAATTAGGACCCTAACATAACTTGGCCCTTTTACTTTTAAGCAGAGCATTGCATCAGATCAAAATAGATGAAAAATTCTACTATTGCTGACAGTTTGAATCATGCTGGCCAAATGTGAAGAATGTCTGACCTTTGTGCATGAGATCTGTCTGCCTAAGTACAGCGCGTAAGATAGTTAATATCACTGATACTAGAGTAATTGAAAAGAAAGACAGAGGAACTGTGCTGGATTTACTACTTGATTGTGCATAAGATCAGAACAAACAGTAAAATAAGCCACTTTGTAATACCTCACGGATCATCATTCAGAGGGTAGCCAAAAGCCATTTAAAAGCCTTTGTTATACAACATTCTCAACAAATCTAATAGTCATTAATGTACTATTTAGTCTGCCTGTTAGCAAAGCAATCTAATGAAACTGTTGTTAACCCATCTCATGTGCACTTTAATGGTGACTGGAGATAATTATATTTGGCTCTCTCTCTAATATGTACACAGGTGTAGTCAGAACAAAACCAGCAATATCGCATTGGGATTGTTTCCTCGCAAATTAAATTAGCACTAAACTCTTCAGAATAAAAGTAACATCTCTGTGGCAGGTGTAGTTCAGCTATAAAGATTATATACTATAATGCAGGTAGTGTCTGCTGTAGGAAGGATGATTGTCAACCTCAATTCCAATACCACTTTGTATGAGAAATGTACAAGTAGATGAAAAATTCCTTTTGGCTGATATTTGCTATGCTTGGTCTTGGCCCAAAGGCATGAAGAGGATGAGCAAAATCATATGGGATGCCTTTTGAGTTATTTGAATAAGGGGGGCTGTGAGGAGGAGATACACTTTGTAACTTCAAACCTGGCTTGTTTTATGTATGTCATCAACACTTAAAAGTAACCCACTCTTGTTAATAAGCCTAACAGGCACTCTAGGGGGCCAAAAAGCTATTTAAAAATATTTCCTCCTAACAAAGCCTCCTCACACATAATGAGGAGTTGTTCACTTTCCCCACACACTGGAGCTGCTGAAGTCTCAGCTCCTGAAACCATTTCAGAGGCTGTGGGAGCTTCTAGGCTTGTCTGGAGATGACGAACTTTCACAGGTACTTTTGTGGGCTGGTGAACCAGTTGGTCACTAAATATCAATGCACTTCTCCAGTCTTTGAGGCAGCAGTGCAACTCTGGGTCCTTGTTGCACCAGGAGGATACCAAGTCCTTGAGACACTTACTTAGTGTCAGGACTGCCAACCTGAGGAGGAATGTAGAACAAGAGACCCATTCCATACTTTACTGGTGCAGCTGTGGAAAGAGACACTTGGAAAGTCTTAGGCATAACCCAGTAAGCCTTCTATAGGACAAGTGGAGCAAAGTCCCTGTGCTAAATGTTTAAGGTGTTAGTGGCTTAACCCAGTAGGCTTTACATGGCCCACTGTGGAAAAAGGCAGTAGTGAGTCCTATGCTTAACCAGGTGAATCTTAAAAGGGAGCTAAGTTTTAAACCCTAATTTGGATTTTCCTTTTCCATCGCAAGTCTTTCACAATACAACTATTTCTTAATGTCTTTGCAAGAATTAGAGAAATTCCCCAAACCAAGAAAACCCCTGTAGGTGTATAGGAAATGGACATCTGTTTAAATAGTTTATGACTTTCTGACTTCTGTGTTTAGAACCCTGACAGAACAGCAGCATGGCTAGGTAGCTAGTCCTTGCATGGTGTGTACAGTTAGTAAGCATGGTCATTTTGACCTCATTATGCCAGTGTGGTTCCTTCTTATTAAGTTTGTTGTGTAAAGGGACAAACCCCATTCCAAATATTTTTAGCCAGAATTAAAGTTGAAAATGGGTTGCGGTTTGTCCGTTTACACAACAAAATTAATAGGAAGTTTTGAAAGACTTGGAGTTATCAAAAGAAAAAGTCTCCTTTTTTGGAATGTTAACCTTAATTTGTTAAAATAAATACATAAAAACGGCCACATTCTTGTGTATTCCTTATAAACATAACTCTGAATCGCATGTGTTTTGTGAAGGTCTTGAAGGAACACCAAAGTCTTTGAAGTGTATTTTCATGCTTAACTTTGGCTTAAAACTATTGCCTGTTATAACACATGTTTAGGTGATATGCATGTCATTAATTGCAGAATGATGCCCATGATAAATTGCACAAATTATGCCCTTTTGACTGCCTCACCTGCGCTCTACCCACTAATCACCTTCCCGGGACTTTAATATTAAAACCTCCAAGTAGCTTCAAACAGCCACCCTTTTAGAAGCAAAAACCTACCATTGTGATATTTCTCTTCCCATCAAATATGGAACTTCTCCTTCCTCGCCAAAAGAATTTCACTGGCCTGATGTGTCAGGAAGGGTGAAATTTTGAGTTCACTCATGAGTAAAGTGACCCTCCCAAATTTATGCCACTAAAACTTTCATTGTATGCCATCATAGATGCCTTTTATATAACGAGAGTCTCTGAAAAAAGTCTTTGATTTAATTAGCCTTTTTAAAATTCAGCTATTTAAAACTTCATGCCTTAGAAAGCCCAGGTGTTTTGATTTTCACATGTCCTTATTGTATACATTAATTTCCAGTTTGTAACATTTTCTTCATACATAATTTATTAAACTACTGTCTCTCAGTGAGGAAAGATTCATTTACATGCAGTACAAGACAGCAAGGAAGCAAAATCCCATTTTACCATCTTCCTGAATTCAAAGGTGTTTCAAAGAAATTACAACTTGGGTTGAAAAAGAAAGGAAAAATTTAGAACACATGCAAATGCTGAAAATCCACCCGAGCGTTTCCTGACTGACCAAAAATATCTTTGTGAAGGTCAGACCCTTTGTAGACCCATGATAACCTTAGATTGATTTCCTCATCCCCCAGTCCCTGAAAAAATCCTGGAATCAAGGAGTTAAACAAAGAGAGCCTTTGAAGGTATGGCCATCCTGCAATCATGGCATGCGTCTGCAGCTTGCATAGACGTACCCAAGCCAACGTTAATCTAGCTAGCTCAGGTACTGGAACACTGAAGCCATGGCAGTATGGGCTTCATCATGGGCTGTACAAGCCTGCTGAGAATGCTGGGGCATTACGCATGGGGTTAGTCAATGCTGAAGCGCATGCTGCTGCAGCTTCACACCTCCAGTACCCAAGCGAACTAGATTAAAATTAGATTGGATATATATATATAAATTAAAGCTGCAATAGCACCCCATGATTGCATGCTATATGTTTGCAAAGGAGAGGGAGCAGTGAGGTGGGAGTAGTGGTGGAAGAAGAAGCAGGTTGAGGAGAAGTCAGCACAGCAAGTGGTGAACCATTAAAAATGGCTTCCATGATTCTAAGGTTTGGTCATAGACTATGGAGGCACACCCAGCTGGTATAAACCATTAGAGCTTCATCGTAGGTATGACAACATAGCCATTGGAGCTAACAGAAATCAACGTAACACTAACTCCCTATAAGAGTGTCAAAATCACTCCTGCTGACCTCTCAAAGATGATGGTTAAATTTAACAAATCAGAGGATCACAATCAGTACTACATAACCTGTCTTAATCAACACAGCTCAATATTCAAAAATGCTCTTTGAAAAAAGATACCGGAGAAGGGTTTGCAGTCAATTGATATGAAATTTTCACATGGACAGAAAAATTCCACTCAAAGCACTGCATTTCTGTAGAAGAGTTTTTAATTTCATTGCAGATTTCATGATAGGTTGCATATGGCCAAGCATTATATTTCCTTTCGAAATAATAGATTCAACTGCAGATACCCATGCTAGTGTTTGTACATTACATGCTGCTAAAGCGTGATAACGAAAATTACACTGGTATGGCGGCTTTATTTCTTACTTTGTCTTCAAACTGAATTATACTTGTCTACTGAATTACAAAAAACTTGAATGACAGCCAATGTTAAATCACACTGATGCAGTTATGACACTCATTTCTTCAAGAAAGAAAATATGAATGACAAGGAGAAGATTAGATGAGAATATACAACATGAAATAGCTTCACATTTTCTTTCAGAGTTTCCAAACTTCAGGGAAATTGACTTTTTTGATGCATCTAATTTCTCAAGTTAGACTGTATGCCAGAATTCATCCCAGTCCCCAATCCTGTGCAGGATGGTGTTTGGGGTTATGTATTCCACAATGCATGTCACTGTTTTGAACAAAAACAAATGACTTTTTCTGCGGTGTGAAAATACAAAAATGCTGCTAAAAAGAGAAAATTCAAAACTAAATAACATACCAGTTAGGTAGAAAATTATTCAGATAAGGCTACATTTGAGATAATACTAACCAAAAAACACGGATAGGGAAAAAGGAGTGTGTGTTTTGGTTTTATAGCAATGACAAGGCAACAGATTCAATAATATCATGGTGGAACTGCAGCACATTATATGCACTATATCTTGTTTCTCTTTATGTACACATAAGCAGGAATCCTAGTTTTCCATGATAAAAAACAAAATTATCTGATAAAAAACATAAAAATCAACATTTTTTCCACAATTAAAACGAAATGCTTAACTTCAGTTTCCCTTGCCACAACATATATAGGTATCCAAGCCGAGGGGGGGGGTCTCTCCCTCTCCACAGAAGCCACAGAGCTGAGGCTGGGAAGGAGGGCTCGCTCTCCCCGGCAGCCGCAGCCCTGGAGCTGGAGAAAGTTGCCTCTTTCTTGGGGGGGAGGGATAGCTCAGTGGTTTGAGCATTGGCCTGCTAAACCCAGGGTTGTGAGTTCAATCCTTGAGGGGGCCATTTAGGGATTGGGGGCAAAATCAGTACTTGGTCCTGCTAGTGAAGGCAGGGGGCTGGACTCGATGACCTTTCAAGGTCCCTTCCAGTTCTAGGAGATGGGATATCTCCATTTAAAAAAAAAAAAAAAAAAAAAACTCTCAGGTGAGTACCCTAACTACTGGGCTATATGGGCTATTCTGAGGTGGGTCTTCTCAATCTCTCCTGTTGAAGCTGCTCAACTGTGTATAAATAATTAAGTATGCATTGAGTCAGAGAAAGAAAGAAAGAGAGAGAATGACTCTCTAGTTCAGTTGTCACTGTCCTCCTCTTCCTCTCCACTCACTGTTTTGAATCCAGTTGGGCTTGTGCCACTGCTGTTCTTGAAAGAAATGGCTTGGGTGCCTGACTCTAGGAGAGGGTTCACAACTGTTCAAGTGGAGAAAGATGCCTCCCTCCAGCCCAGATTTAGGCATGCAGCTCCCTGAGAGGGGTGGGGTTTAGGACACACCCTTCTCCTTGGCATCTGCTATTGGCTAGTTTAGATGTCTCCCCACCTAGAGTACTGGCTTTTGTGGATTCCATTTTTATGTCTCTGTCTTTCCCCTTATGTTGTATAGGGAACATAGGCCAGGTCTACACTACAGACTTATATTGGTATAACTACATCACTCAGAGATGTGAAAAATTCACACCCCTGAGGGCGTAGACAGCAGTATGTTGATAGGAGAGCTTCTCGTACTGACATAGCTACCACCTCTCACAGATGGGGATGTCCCAATTTGGAAGTAGAAATTGGTAGAGTCTGATATTTTCTTTGATGCAATCTTGTTTATTTACAAAGACTGCACAAAGTCCTTCTGTCTCTAAACACACAAGGAATCAAGAATGAAAGGAGCAATTTCTTAGCATATAGCCCCAAGCTTCATTACCAACACCAGATACAAAATTGCCCTCTCTAGATTTTTCCGGGATCACACTATGTTTACAGGCTCCTGCTTGGCTTTCTTGCCTCAAACTCTCTCCATGTAATTGCCTGGTCTCTCTTCCCACACACACTTCTGTCCAAAACAATACTCAGCCAAAAGTTCCTGCCTGGGTTCACAAACACCTTTTGTCTTAGGTGGGGGGTTATGCTTACAGTCATATAAAATGAAGGGTGAGTTCACACATATCAATCTCAATGGGGCTTTAACTCAATCCATAAAAAGGGTTCACTCAGATCATAATAGGCACAAGATAGCCCACAGGCAGAGAAGCTAGAAATTCTCTAGATCAGTGGTTCTCAAACTTTTTTTTCCCCGTGGACCACTTGAAAATTGCTGAGGGTCTCGGCGGACCATTAAATGATCTTTCCAAATGTCATTGTACCATTAGCTAACTATTGTAAACCGCTTTGGATAAAAGCGCTATATTAAAAAAAATGTAATAATAATTAACGTTTTTGTTCTACAAATAAAAGTACACAACTCATATTTTCATATCAATAGTCTTACCTTTCTAATGCAATGGACGTGCCCTCTCTCCCCTGCCGCGGCAGCCCCCGAGCTGGGACTGGGAAGGACGGGGGGGGGGGTCTCTCCCTCTCCACAGAAGCCACAGAGCTGAGGCTGGGAAGGAGGGCTCTCTCTCCCCGGCAGCCGCAGCCCTGGAGCTGGAGAAAGTTGCCTCTTTCTCTGGCCACCGCAGCCCTGCATTGTCCCAAATTCCCCCCACCCCCTCTTCCCACCCCACTGCCCCCTCCCATCTACCCCTGATTCCCCCCATGGCCACCACCTCACCTTACATGTGCATCTTCTCCAAGGTCCAGGCACCTAATTAGTGGAGCCATGCCTGCGCAGCTCCACTAATTAGGTGGGTGACCCTTCATTCTCTTGTGTGCAGTCGCCCTCACACACACCTTAGAGGGAACTATCTGCGGACCACCTGAATGGAGCTCGCGGACCACAGTTTGAGAACCTCTGCTCTAGTTGAAGGCAAGCTTTTTGAGGCTGACTGGACTTCAGTGAGCCAGGGAAAAGGTTTAAAAAGGTGCCTGGCTATTGTGCGTTTCCTGATTTATCCCTTAGTACTGGTGATGAGGAAAAGGCAAGAGTGGTTCTTAAATTGCACTACTTGATTGATCACAGAAATGGTGGCATCAGCTATGGTAGAATACTAAAGATGTCATGCTTTTTCTGACACTACTGTAACACTCCACTCCCCTTCAAAAGGAAGTAAACAAGTGATCTAGAGATGCTGAGCATAATTTAATATAAGGAGATATACCCATCTCCCAGAACAGGAAGGGACCCTAAGAGGTCATTGAGTCCAGCCCCCTGCCTTCACTAGCAGGACCAAGTACTGATTTTTGCCCTAGACCCCCTAAGTGCCCCCCTCAAGAATTGAACTCACAATGCTGTATTTAGCAGGCCAATGCTCAAACCACTGAGCTATCCCTCCCCATTACAATGAAAAGCACTAGACCTCATGATCACAAGTAAAATCAAACTCTAAGCATCAGAGGGTGACCTGCTGAAACCATCCACCTGTGACATCAAAGGAGATTTCAGCCAGGTGAGATCTTGTGTAACTTGCTGTGCAATCCCGAGTGGGGTATTTAAACAGAATGAGAATCCAGCACAGAGACCCATAGGACAATTAAAAAGAATCTACAGGAGCTCTCCACATCTCTTCTCCCCAGAGAGCTCTAAACTGTTCAGCTGTGAAGCTATTTGATTTATTGTGTGTGGGAGATCCCTGGCAGGCTGACCTTTGTGCTGATCAGAGGAGCCAAGAGCTAATTCTGTGACCTTCCCCAGCTTGTCAAGCAGCTGCTATTTTTAGCTGGATTCAGCCCTGGTGTAACACCAGGATGTTCAAAGCTAATATTGATATTCCTCTTTAATTTACATAGCAGTGCTTTCTTTAATAACAGCATTTTAAGGTAGGAGTGAAGTGCCAGGCTTCACTTTGAATACCTGAGCATTTGTTGTTTTGTCTCATAATCTCAATGTTATTTAAACATAGTTTTTAACTGTGACTTTAGATCAGTATCTTACACCATATTAGTCAAGTCTGGCTTAGTCTTTGTAGTCGCTTTTGCTGGAGAAAATTATGCCAAACATGACTTAAAAATCTCCTTTAATAGTACACACATCAGTGAACTCCAAATGCCAGTGTTTGATACCAAGCTAATCAAGATTAATGGATTCATTTACCAGATGGTTACAATGTTATTAAAATGCAAATGGTTGGTTTCTGCTAATTGTTTAATATCAGATACAATTAATCTGGGGAGCTTTACATTTTCAGTTCACCTGAGAAGCTTGAAATAAAATAATAATAATAATTTTACAAAAGCTGTAAGAGAAGTCTTTTCCCCTTCACAGGGCTCTCAGCAAACAGAGCACAAAACAAGGTAGCTGTTGTAAACAAGAAATGGAAGAGAACATTGGGATACTTTGTGCCCGTTTCATAGTATTAGATTGAGGGTTGGAGGGAAAGAAGGAAAAAAGATCAAATAAATTTTTGCTCAGTTAAGAATATTGTTGAAGTCCTGAAAAGCAACTACCACATCTGATGGGAAACAATGAACTCAAAACAGCAAGACACTGAACTCTCTGGTCCTAGACCCACAAAGCACCCATTAAAAAAAGTTAGAGTTAAGCACATGCTTAAGTGTTTTGCAGGATTAGGTCCAGAGTGCTCTGCACCTGGTAAGATTAAACCCTACATGAGTCAAAGAACTTCTTTCAGTCCAGCATAGTAACTGAAGCAGGTAGCTGCATGCCCATTGGCTCCTGGAATTTAAGAAGGCTCAAACATTTGTTTTTGTTTGTTTTAATATTTTATCTGGATACCCAGAGGAGAGAAGAGGAGGCTTTGGACCACTTACTATCCAAATATGAAAGATTTCTATAACTGATCCAAATCCTGCATTGCAGTACCCTGTATCACTTGCAAAGAATATGCTCTGGATACTAATGGTGATATAATGCCCTCATTTCACATGTGCGACTTGATCACCTTGAATTGGGTTTCCTTCATGAACTGCTGGCTGCAGAGTACATAACCCCCAAACCAGTATAGACCCTTCTGTGTCTCTCACTGAAGAGTGTCAGACCAAAAGATATATCAATTATCTCTGAACGTTAATTTTCTCTTTTATATTTTCCTCTTGCATATACTGATGTTTAGTGCAAGAAAAGGAAAATTGAATACATGCCCTTTACTTTAGATTGATGTATCAGATATTAGTTCCTTACTTTTGAGCATCACATTTTTGCTTAAAAATTGAAAAATGAGCATGAACATCACAGAAATGTGTAAAGAATAAGATCAGACATATTATTTAAGGATTTCTGAACACATGTATTATGGTATGTTGGAAAAAAATGAATATATGTGGATGACTGTTTAGCTATTCATTTACAATTTTCTAGTGAAAACTGAATTGTATGGGCAGATTCCCTCATTAACAGGTAAATTTAGATAAATGAAAGGGTCATTTAAGCAATAATTATGGAGAGGCAAAGAAATATACGAACCAGTAAAGCAGAACATTAAGCATTAATACTAGAGAGCTTATGATATTTTTAATAGGTAGAAGTTTGAGCCTTATAAAGATCATCAACAAGCATGCATTTGTGGTAATCACATATATTTGGATCTTTGTGAAAGAAGGATGCCTTTGCGGTTAAGGCACTGTGGGTTGAGTTCCTGGCTCTACTGCAGACTAATCATGCAAACTGGACAGGTCTTTTATCTCTCCCTGGCTCCAGTCTACATCTGTAAGAGTTAATAATACTTCCACATTCAGAGGTGTTGTGGAGATAAATGTCTGAATGTTTTTGAGGCGTTCTGATACCATGGAGAAGGGGCCACATAAATATTTAGACAGAGGTAGATATATGTTGCCTGTTTTTATGGAAAATACTTCACTCTATAATTTTTATAGCAAATATGCTTATTTCAAACAGTATCGTGCAGATAGTTAATTCTTTCTAGTGTACTATCTTAGCTATACTGCACAGCTGCAACAGAAGATCATACATAAATTGTCTGATCTTTCATATTTACTGAGTTTCAATCCTTAGAGACTTTAATCATGGATACCTATATTTTACACCCAAAATTAAGATATTTGATTCCTGGAATATGGAAATATACAATTCAAAAAGTCACTATCTGATAGCAAAATCCTTTAAAAAGTTTGACCCTTGACACTCCATGGGCTCTGAGGTAATATGGCATTTAAGGGCCTGGAACAACTGACATTACTGAGTGTAATGCTTTTCACAGTGAGCACTCACATTGTGAAGCCTTGGGCACAGGCCAGTGGCATAAATATTGCTTGCCATTTTCTAGGAATGAATCCTCACTCAGCTCGGAGTGTGTCAAATCCTGTTGGACTAAGAGGATGCAATTTGGACAGCTCTGTATCAGCAGTGGTTCTTGAAAGATCCATGTAGATTCTGCAGCTGTAAAACAGGACCCTGTCTGGTTTTGGATGTGAACTGAACACCAAACCTACAGAAAGCAGTACATCTATGAGGCTTGGTCTACACTAAACCCCCAAATCGAACTAAGGTACGCAACTTCAGCTACATGAATAACGTAGCTGAAGTCGACGTACCTTAGTTCGAACTTACCGCCGTCCAGACCCGGCAGGCAGGCTCCCCCGTCGACTCCGCGTACTCCTCTCGGCGAGCAGGATTACCGGAGTCGACGGGGAGCACTTCTGAGTTCGATTTATCGCGTCCAGACTAGACGCGATAAATCGAACCCAGAAGTTCGATTGCCTGCCGCCGAACCAGCGCGGTAAGTATAGACAAGCCCTAAGAGGCCAACTTTTAAATCCATCCATTCCCATCTTTGAAGTGGTTCATCTCTGTGTTTTGGCCCTTCACAACTTCCAAACTTCTGTTTAATCTTGATTCAGATTTCTTGGTTTTTCAAATGCTCAGGTTTGTATTTAACTATAATCTTCTAATTATGGTGTTGTAAACTCACAGTCTATTCACAGTCTTAACTGTCTTAACATTTTTTGGTTGGCAGTCAAGCTGTATTTGTCAGACATATACTGACAAGTAATCCCTCTATCTTGGTTTTCAGTGTATTTCTTATTTGGATTTTTCTTCCAGACAGACAGGAGTGGATTAAAAGTAATTTGCTCCTTTGTGTGTATTTGGTTCTTTGAAATTCCAGGCAGTTGAATAAAGTAGTTTCTCTTACCTGTTTAATTACCCATGGCTTGTTTGTCTCTATATAGCAGTCTTATCAAACAAAAGCCAATTTTGAATCCCAATTTTGATTGTCAAGTGAATATTAAGAACTATGAATCATTGCTTCACAATGACTGACTGCCTTTCTTTGTAAGTTCCTTCTTTCCTATATACATTTTAAGTCATTTTTTTCTTAAAATGAAGGCACTTTAAAAAGATTAAGTTCATACATAAATGAATTTGAATGTAATGTGAAAGGAAATGTTAGAATACATTTATGACTTAAGGTGAAATCAAATCAATGTTAAACTGACTTACAATGGAAACATATTCAGAATTAACTTTGAATTCATTCAAAACTTGAAGTGGCATTTTTGTATTAAAGAATTTAAAAAATAACCCTCCTGAGAACAAAGATAGAAGGCTAAAAGGTTGTATTTAAGATGGTCGAACCCATGAAATATTATACTAGCATAAGGTCTTATTCATCATTTTCTTCCTCCAGTTTTATAACGGTGAAATTATTGAAATCAATGTTGATGCACCAATGTAAAAAAAAAGTGAATGAGACCAATAGTATATTAGATCCTATTAAGTACTTTGCTGTGAATTGCTACTTTGAATAATTTTTATTTGTTGGCTGTTTTTATATCACTGTATTTCAAAGTATACATAATAGTCAACATGGATTTGTCAAGAACAAATTATATCAAACCAACTTAATATCTTTCTTTGACAGGGTAACAAGCCTTGGGGATGGGAGGGAAATAGTAGATGCAGTATATCTTGACTTTAGTAAATCTTTTGATACTGTCTTGCATGACCTTCTCGTAAACTAGAGAAATATAGTAGATGGTGCTACTATAAATTGGGTGCACAGGTGGTTGGAAAACCGTTCCCAGAGTAGTTTTCAGTGGTTCACAATAAAGCTGGAAGGGGATATTGAGTGGAGTCCTGCAGGATCAGTCCTGGGTCCAGTTCTGTTCGATATCTTCATAAATGATTTAGATAATGGCACAGAGAGTACACTTATCAAGTCTAAGGATGATATCAAGCTGGGAGGGGTTGTAAGAGCTGAGACAGTGAAATAGTTCAAGTATTTGAGGGTAATCATCACTGATGAAGAATCAAAGGCAGAAATTCTGTCAAGAACAACGCAAACAACAGCAACAGTAGCAAAGTTAAAGCCAATTTGGAGGAACAAGAACATCTCCCTGGTCATCTCCATTTTTCTGTATGCATGCGAGACATGGATCCTTATGGCAGAAATTGAATGGAAAATAAAGGAGGTAGAGATGAGATACTTCCATAAAATCCTGGGCATCTCCTACTTTGACCACGTCACTAATGAAGAGGTCCGCAACATCCTCACCCAATGCGCTGGTCATATGAAGACCTCCTGATGACCGTGAAGAAGCACAAGCTGAAGTGGTACGGCCATGTAACAAGATCATTTGGCCTATCCAAGACCATCCTCCAAGGAACAGTACAGGGGAAGAGAAGAAGAGGTAGAAAGAAGAAGAGATGGATTGAAAACGTAAAAGAGTGGAAGGAATGGACTTCGAGGAGACTCAAGCACTGACACACAATCGTCAGGGGTGGAGACAATTGGTTGATTGCTCATCAATGATGTCGCCCAAACGACCAATGCGGCAGCGGCAGCAATGATATTTCATAATGAAATAATGAACCAAATTGTGGTCAAGCAATTGACTATACAATTTATTAACACTGCAGACCCTGATTGACCTACACGTCTAAAAACCCCAGGCTTTCCACCCTTTGCAGTCCTTGAAGAACTATATGGTTGCTTCTCCCTAAACAGCCTGAACAAAACATTTGACATCACAGGGCATATCAGTATCCCTATTACTCCACGCTGGGGACAACAAAGAAAACCACTTTGCATACATTGACTTGTGAGATCCATGGTTGGTGTACGTGTAGCCACAAAGGACTACATTTGTGCACTAAAATAGTCATGAATGTTTACTTTCTTTCTCATTTAAATTTTTCACTTACAAGTGTATAGCATTGTTTGTGGAGGGGTTTTGCACTTTCTCCACTGTTTTTTCACACTCAAAGTTCTGTTTTTGGAGAGCCAAATTATCTTAATTAGCTCTCAACACACATTGCAGAATGCATAGCAGTAGTCAAAGCAAACAGTTCTTGTAAATGCACACTGAGAGCCACAGAATTAATACCTTAAGGAAAATACACAGTCATATTTATAAATATACTGCAACCACTACATAATTCTAAGCAGCACCCAATGCTTGAGGCCCATAGAAAAGTCCAACACAGAACATTACTTTGACTGACCATTAAAATGCTTATTCAAAGTTTCCCTCAGTTGCATAGCTTCATGGTGGGCTCTTGTCATAGCCTTTGTTGTTAGCTGTTCAAACTCAGCAGAGAACCATTCCATCTCTGCCATCCACCCTGGTGGCAGCTTTTCCCCCTTTGCCTTACAAATATTATGCTGGACATAACAGGCAGCTATAACCATTGGGATATTTTTCTCAGTGAGATCCAATCTAGTGCGTAAATACCACCAATGTTCCTTTAATCTACCCAAAATATGTCTGACAGTCATTCTGCTGAGTCAGTAGTTGAATCTTTCCTTGGTACTATTGAGGTGGCCAGTGTATGGTTTTATGAGCCAAGGAAGCGTGGAGTAGTCTGGGTACTGCAGAATCACTACTGGCATTTCAATATCTTCAATGGTAATTCACCAGTCAGGAAAAAATGTCCCCACTTACAGCTTTTTGAATAGTCCCGTGTTCTTAAAGATACGAGCATCACACACCCTCCCTGGCTAGCCTACAATAATATTGGTGAAGTGTCACCAGTGATCTACCAATGTTTGCATAACCATAGAAAAGTAGCCCACTCTTTTGATGTACTCTGTTGCAAGATATACTGATGTCAAAATAGGGTTATATATGCTGTCTATTGCCCAACTGCAGTCTTGGAAATTGCTGCAAATCCATCCACCATTTCCTCTTCATTGCCAAAAGTCACAGTCCTGCATAGCAGGAGATGATTACAGGCCCTGCACACTTGCATGACATGGTCCCTATTGTGGATTTTCCAATTACAAAATTATTTCTCACTGAAAGTTAGCAATCTGACATTGCAAACTTCCAGAGTGCTATCACCACTCACTTCCTCACTGCCAAAGTTCTCATTCTTGTGTCCCTGCATTGGAGAGTTGGGGCAAGCTGGGCAGAAAATCCAGGAATGTGGCCTTTTGCATCCAAAAATTCTGCAGCCATGGATACTCATCCCAAACCTGCATTATCATGCAATTCTACCACTCAGTGCTAATTTCTCAAGCCCAGAAGCAGCACTCTACAGTTTGCAGCTGCTCCATGAAGGCCACCAACAATCTTGAATTGTTTTTCACTATGTTCCTCAGCAAACTATCCTAGAAGACATCCTTATGTCCCCTGTTGTGGTGGTACTTCCGGAGGGTGTGCAAATACAGGAGAATCATGCATCCTGTATATTCAATGTTCACAAGAAGAGCGCAGAGCTCTGGGGAATCCATGCATCTGTCAGAGACTAAAAAGTGCCATGTAAGTTGTGGATTTTTTTAAAGAGTGCAAAAAATATATGATATGAATGGCATTATGGGATGAAGCAAGTTGCAGGCTGAGAACTTGACCCCTACTTCCCAGATATCACTGGCTGAGTTATTTCTATCCCACAAAATACTGTACAAGTTTCCCAAAAAAGCACTGTGTTGGACAGTGACAAATGACACACTGAGATGCCTACCTGTGGGACACTGCACTTTACATCAATACAAGTTTTCCTGGTGAGTACATGCAGTGCTAACCAAACAGCCAAGTGTGCATGCTCCAAAGTGATATACAAACTCCAGCAGCTGTACACCGATGTAACTTGCATTGACCAAAGTTTGTGGTGTAGAATTATATAAAACTATAAGTAAAGTGAGCAATGTAACTTTTGTAAACCAAATGACAAAACTAGACACTTGGTGAGATTTGGGTTTTGTGTAAGGTTGCTAGTTGTCCGAGTTTTAACCAGAACACCTGGTTGAAAAGAGACCCTGGAGGCTCTGGACTGCACTGCTGACCGGGCCATTAGACTTCCAGTTAGTGGTGCAGTGGGGCTAAGGCAAGTTCCCTGCCTGCTGTGGCTCTGCGCAGCTCCCAGAAGAAGTGGCATGTCCCCGCTTTGGCTCCTATGCCCCAAGCTGCAGGGATGGTGCCTGTGGACAGGGCAGTGCACAGAGCTGCCTAGCCACGGCTCTGTATAGGAGCCATAGTGGGGACATGCCACTACTTCCTGGAGCTGCTGGGAGCTTGCTCCCTTGACCCCCCTCCCATGCTCCAGCCCCCAGTCCCAGCCCTGATACCCCTCCCACCCTCCAAATCCCTTGATCCCATCCTGGAGCACCCTACTACAAGCGAAACCGTTCATCTCCAGCCCCACCCCAGAGCCTGCACCTCCAGCCAGAGCCCTCACCCCCCCACACATCCGAACCCTCTGCCCCAGCCCTGATCCCCTTCCCACACTCTGAACCCCTCGGTCCCACCCTGGAGCACTCTCCTACACCTCAAACCCCTCATCCTCCGCCCCACCCCAGAGGCTGCACCCCCAGCCAGAGCCCTCACATGCCCCCCCAGCCCGGAGCCCCCTCCTGCATCCCTAATTCCTCATCCCCGGCTCCGCACCAGATCCCACACCCCCAGCTCGAGCCCTCACCTCCCCCTCCTGCACCCCAACCCCCTGCCTCAGACCGAGCCCCCTCCCATACTCTGAACCCCTCAGCTCCAGCCCATCCCGGAGCCCCCTCCTCCACACCAAACCCCTCATCTCTGGCCCCTCCCAGAGCCCGCATCCCTACTTGGAACCCTCACCCCATCCCACACCCCAATCCCTTGCCCCAGCTCGGTGAAAATGAGCATTTGAGTGAAGGTGGGGAGAATCAGTGACAGAGGGAGGAAGGATGGAGTGAGTGCGGGGCAGGGCCTCAGAGAAAGGGTGGGGCAGGGCTGCTCAGTTTTGTGCAATTAGAAAGTTGGCAACCCTAGTTTTGTGTCATGATATGCAACCAATGTTTTCCCACAAATCAAAACTTGTTGTGCTTTAAATATATTTATGTATCTATATTTATTTTTGTAACAATCTATAGTGACTGATTAGGAGAGCTAGCATTGTTCAAAACAATTTCAGACAGAACTAGTTATCTTTAATTCTCTCAATTTGTGTTAACTCTGATCAGAAAATGTTTGCTGCTTGGACTATCCATCTGGTGATCTCCTTGAAGAGTGGGAATTTTGAAGATGACGTAAAAAGAAGATCTGGACTTGCCACTACTGCATTCAGAAAACTCTGCAAAATATGGAAGGCTAAAGACATTTAGATAAAAGTGAAAATCAGTGTATATGAGACAATTGTCACGCCGATACTCTGGTATGGCCAGGAATGTTGAAGTCTGAGGAAAGCTGACAAACATGATTTTGACTGCAGAAATGAACTGGTTGATGGGAATACTGAGAGTTTGAAGACTGCAGAAATTATAAATAATGAACTGATAAGAAAACGTCTAGGGAAAGAAATAATGCTGCTACAGATGATTCAAGAAAGATGGCTCCAATAGTTTGGAGATCTGTCAAGAATGGACCCAGAAAGTTTACCATATATGGCAATATACACCAAAGTGCACAGAACTAGAAATAGAAGATGACTAGGGATGTGTTGGATAGACATTGTGAAGAATGACAGAACAAAAAGGTTTAAAGATGAACAAAACTATTAATCTGGTACAAGATACAAAGTGAAAGAAAGATCTCATTCGGCCCCCATCGTCGCAGCTGAGCTGAGAGGTGGGAATCAAAGAAACAAGAGTTTGGCTTGGATACTTGGTGCTGTGGGAAATAATGTTTGTGAGAAGAAGACTTCCTCCAGACAACTCAATGCTCTTACAGGTGTTAGGCTGACAAAAAATGCAAATTATCTTATCTCAGTGCAAGGGTACTATATCTACGAAGTGCATAAGATTTACTACATTCTTATCTTTTAAATATTTCAGGCAATATGACAAATTTTTATGAAAATCATAACATTTGGGTGAAACACCGTTTCCTCAGACTTTCTGTTTTAGAACCCCAGCTGCTTCCTCTATACATTTCAGCTGGTTAGTTGTTACTATTTCTAATAGAAAAACAAACAAACATCTTTACAAAAAATAGGAATTAATTCTCTGATTCATCTTTTATCCTGACATAGGTATCAGATAAAGATAAAATACAACTGCAATAAGTGTAAGATTTATTAAAGGAAGAGAGATTTGGCTGAGACAGCACAGTGACACGGAAATTAAATATAGTTTGAGAAAGGCAGTTTAGGCCCGGTCAGAAACAGACAGACACTTTCAGGATACTGAACTTTTTTACTTCAATGGCTATTTTATTTTAAAAGAGAATATTGTATTTCAAAGGCCAGATGCTATTAAAATGATTTTTTGACTTTTCTTTGAGTCTGTGTTTAATCTCAGTGCCTCTGTGCTGACCTGTGGAGAAAATGATAGGAAAAATACAATTTAACTTCAGCTCAAACTTCTTTAACCCCCCCACCCCCCCAACATCCTATGAGTCCATTTTTAACAGTTCTTTTCACAGCAAAAGCCTCTGACGAAGGGCTTGACTAAGAGAGTCCCAATTCCAGGCTATTTTTTCTCACCCTGGCTTCTTGATAGTGGGATAGATGGGGTGAAAGCTGCATGCACAAAATATGAGTTAATATGAATAGGCAGTCATACATGCAAAATGTATAGCTGCATGTACAAAATGGATAATTACACATCAGTACCCATTTTCATGGGCAATTATTCATTGTACATATACATTCTATGTATGAAGGCATTATCTCTGTGTGCCTACACATACTTATTTTGTATGCCCAAATTAGGTATCTATTTTTGATAGTTTGGGTCTGATAGGTTTTCAAATCTGGGATTATGGGAATTCAAACTAAGAGGTCTCAAGGGCATTCGGATGCCACCTCTCTTTGGTTCCATATGTATTATTGTAATTTGTATTCACATATCCCACTGTCTGGTGTGGAGGAGAACATTATGCCTGTTGAGAATTGGAGCCTAATTCAATTTGCACAACTCAAACATAAATACTAGTGTGATACTGCACCCCATACTCTCCATAGTGATATTACTATGATATGATATGGCATAATTATGATGCATTTAGTACATACAGGGCATGTAAGGTGTCACTGGAAAGTTAGGATTTGCTGAATATGAATATCCTATTCGGGTGCATGTATCGTTTTTGTATCTGAAGTTATTAATATTAATTATGTATCTGTATTTCACATGTAGTCACACCTTGGTGACACCCACTAGGCAAGATGCTTCCAGTCTAAATAGCTGATTGTGAAGGGCCTATTCAGGGTAAAGGGCTAGTAGGGAAAACAATAGGCCCCAGGAGAAGCTTATCCCCCAACCTGGTGAGCCTTCCTGTGGATGTTTCAGCCAGCCTGTAAGTAATGGCTGCTAGGACTCTGCAAGGGCATGTGAGCAGCCCACATGACTCTGGACTCCATTTGTGGGCCTGTATTTTCCCACAAACTGGGCTGGGAACTGTTTTTGGAACAAGGGGTTCCCGCCCTGTGCTAAAGCTCTATATGGCAGGGAGTGACATCAGCTGTTGCTCTTCACTCCCCCACAACTGGACACTTAAAAGAAGCTCCAAAAGAAAAGGACTTGGAATGGGGATGGGGATCCCAAGCTGCAAAGCAAGTGCAGCTTGTGCCTGGAGAATCTGCAAGCCTGTTTGTACCATCAGTCAGGGTGAGAAATGCTAATTCATATCTCATCTATCTAGTTTATTAATTTGTGTTTTTGTTTATTTGCTAGGTAATCTGCTTTGATCTGTTTGCTATCCCTTATAATCACTTAAAATCTATTTTTTTGTCAATAAACTTGTTTACTTTTAAACATAAGCCTTTAAGTGAAGTGTCTGGGGAAAACATCTCAGCTTGGTTAAAACAAGTGTGCATATTCCTTTCCACATTGAGGTGGGGCAGACATATTAATGAGCTTGCACTGTACAGATCCCTGTGCAGTGCAAGATGATATAATTTTGGGTTTATACTCCAGAGGGCAGTGTGTGCCTGGGGAACTGGGAAACTGGCTATGGTCTGCTGTTTACACTCAGGTAGCCCAGTTTGGGTGAGTGGTGCCACCTGCTGTCGTGTTGGATGATAACAGAGCCTGGGTGAGGCTAGTTCCAACCAATGTGGGCAGGACCAGCCCAACTGAGTGGTCAGAGGGGCGCAGTGGCTTCTCATGGCTCCCAGACTGCACCTAGGGGTGACAACCCATCACAACTAGCTTCAGTGATGTCAGCAGTGCATGTGGCCCTTGGAATACAAATGTGCAGAAATGCTTTTGTTCCTCCTGAGCAGTATTTTCTCAATATGACTCTGGCTATCTTGCCTCATTTTATCCAAGAAGAAGTTCTGTTACCCCAGAATTTGACATTCTGTGTGTACCCCAGAACTTGACAGTACTACAGTCAGCCATTTTATATGTTCAGCCACTGCCAGCTGAATACCAAAGATCACATAGTGAGGCCTTTGTGAGACAAGGTCAGACAACTGCATACTTGCAGTTTGTTAATTAAAATAGGAGGATGGGACAGAAAATGGTGGAAGAGAGTGAGTGTTTTTGTGCCCTGGAGATATTGTTTTTTTGGCTAGAAATACTAGAAATATTTTGAGATGAGTAGTTTGTTGAAATTAGGAAAATGAGTGATCCAATATAAGTTATTATGCTGACCCACTAGGAGTGACTATAGGTTATGTACTTTGTTAGAGTTAGCTATAAAAGTTTAGGTAAAAGTAAACACCTCAGAGCTTTTTTTTGGGCAAGGAGCTGACATAAAAACTTCCCATCAGCTGGACAGAAAGAGGGCCCCTGGAAGCCCAGCTGGTGATTACTTGAAACCATCTCAGACTGTGAGTAACTATATCTGGGATGTCATAAATCGTATGTGTGTGTGCATGTGCATGCATGCATTCCCATTGATTTATTCCTGGCACCACCTGGAATGAAAACAGTTAAGTTACCATTGCTTTGGGTTCTAAAAACCCCAGGCAACAGTTTGGGTAACAACATTAGATGTGCATATAGCTCATATCTTGATGTTTCACTGCTGGACAATGAAACTTAAACAGAAAAAAATAATTGGATCTAATTTTAAACCATTTTATTTTTTTAATGTTTAGTTTCCTGCACATGTTTTAAAAATCCCGATAATAGGTTTTATGATAAGCATAGGCAGTTTTCCATTGGTTAAAATAGCTTTTCCTCCTGAAATGCTTTTAAAGAACAGCTAGCAGAAAAAGTAAAAGGCAAATTTTTCAAATGTGAGTGCCTGAAACTAGACACTTAGAGTCATATTAGTTATCTAAGTAAGAGGCCTAATTTTCAGATGAGAGCGAGCATCCACAATTCTGACAATTTGATTTCCAGTATTGTTGTCTTAGTTTCAGTCCTTTAATCATAGCAAGTAAAGACTGTTGTCTATATAAACAACAAGAGGAGGAATTGACACTGATTATCACTAAATTTCTGTTATGTTTGTGTGTGCTCAAAACCCTGCTGGGTCATACAAAGAATAGCTGTAAGGGGTAGACATGAGATTTGTGTGAAAAAGTAATTTAGACCTGTCTAAATTGCCACTATAAAACCCCATCAGGGAACCTTATTACTAAACTATTCTCCCTTAACTGGTTACAAACATTATTCTGAACTGTAGTGGAGATTGGAACTTGACAATGTTTTATAAGCAAGATTAAAATCTAGCCTCCACTACAAATTGAAACTATGTTTATAACCAGTTCAGGGGAAACTGTGATGTAATTGGGGTCCTCGACAAGGACATATTTGAAGTGCTGACTGAGATGTATCTATAAATTCCATTGTGAGAGTTAAACTGTTAGAAGATATTTCTTACTTTGCTCAAGATTTAACTTTCCTAACCTATCCCTTTCCCTGAAGAAGTGTTTTCAGACATGAGAAGTCAGGAATTTCCCAAACCAAAAGACAATTACAAAAAAAACAAGTGGGAAGAGAGTATTTTCTTTAATTCACACTGCCAGTGATACTCAGTTTAAGACAATCAATGTACTGCTAAGTTATATTTTCATACTAAACTTCTTTCCCCACAATATACCAAATATTTTCCTTTTGGAACTTCTAATTCTCTGTCCCTTTCTAAACTTCCTGGCACAAGTTGTGTCCCTGATCATTCATTAGTTACTCTTCATTCATTTGTTACATGTTGTGTTATACAAATTTGGCCATCGTGACCTAAAATAAATTTGGCATTGCTCTTTGCCAACTCATCTCTGCTGCCTTTAATATACATGTCTTTCTGTAATAAGTTAAAGGCACTTTCTCCATCAAACCTAGATACATGTTGCCTAAAATAAAGTGACAAACTCTGTAGTCAGGCACAAAAACTCTACAGGGTCTTTGTTGAACTATCCTGTCTTTTTGTCTTCAACTGTGTTTTAATCTCTATTGTCTTTCTAAGGTGACTGGATGTAGGTCAAGAGCTGTCAGCATTCTTCTGTAAAATGGATGGCATTCTCTACAACTGTTTGGTGCTGAACTATTAGAAACTGTTTCTAGTATGTGTTAAAGGTGAGATGCTCATGGCACCTATATATATATATATATATATAACCTAAATGTCTGGATTATATAACTACTCCATATGTTGCCAATGGACTCCGTATATCAAGAAAATAAAAACAGCTTTATGGCCATAGACTACGCATTTACTACTTTAGTCATTAACTCTGTGCTAACCTGGCCCCACATTTTTCACCCCAAAAGTCCTTAACAATAAATCAAAAATAACACCTACAGTGACAGGATTCTTACTCATGTCTCAGCTCCCTAGCATAGACTGTCAAAACTCTACAAGATCTTGAAAACCATTGATTCCCAAGGGACATAGTAGAGCATGCTTTGCAACCCCATGCCATTGCAGTAGGATGGAAAGGAAGTCAGCCTCTAGTGTTGGTTGAAAGCATGCCATCCATTTTTAGTTTAACTGCTGTATTTGTAACCTTCCAGTCAGCTCCTGATTGAACAGGTGATGAAGCTCCCAAAACCAATCAGTATAATGATTTAAAAAGTGATCTGACAGGAGGATTCAGGTAAATACAAGAATTTCCATATTAATCTGCATCATTCCCAGAAGATACTCCCAGCCTAAATTATAGCTGCCTGTTACTCTCATAAAATTGGACTCCGGTGCTGAGAAATATTCTTACCATAGGTTTTCCCTGCTGTTTCTGAAGACTTTCAGTTTTTATTTTTATTTTTTTTTAAATTCTGATAAAAAACATTCTAGGCTCTAGGCAATTTTAATGGATATTAAAAACACTCAAACAAGAATCTGGAAACCTAGCCTCAAAATCATAAGCCATAATAAATGTAAAAAGAACAATTACTAGCCTACCTCCCACAAACACCCACTGTAATTGGATTTCAGCTATTTTCCCAGGGCATGTGGGAAAGGGAAACAGAGTAAGGTGCCAAAAAGTCGACAGATTCAGGCTCCCTCAGATCATAGGGGAGGGAGAAACTTCCATAACTGGACATGGAACAAAACCTTTTAGATAATCCATCTGGCCTACTAGAGTAAAAAGTCCAACCCCCTCTGCTTGAGGACAGTCTTATACCCTGATATTCAGCTATTCAACATTTCATCCACTAGGCTTTATAACTCCCGACTACCCAAATCAGATCCAGCCCACCACCAGCCTAACTACCAGTGGGGAATCATACCACACCGCATTCCAGGCTGGTAAGCCTTTCCCCATAATGAAATGTTGTGGCCAAATATATATAGCATGGTACCTGCAAGAATGATCCTTACTGATCCATTTTCAAAGCTAAATGTTTACAAACATATTAAAGCTATTACACCTCACGAAGAATTACTGGTATTTGGTGTGAGATCTGCACAAAACCATTTTTAGTTATTCAGAGGCAGAAAAGGCTTTTCAAAAGTTTCTTAACTGATAGGGAAAATAATGGTTGTTTTAGATACCCAGGTAATGTAAAAATGGTAAATGCATTTGTCTGAAACTTTCATATACCTTTATGAACTTAAATTAATTTCATGGCTGAGACCAAGCATGAGAAATTTCAGCCCAAGAGATAATTTATTGAGACAATTATTCTCCTGGAAATAGGGGTTGAAAATGGAAGTGTCACCTCAATCTTAAAATACAGCTTCTGTACCAGTGCTCTTATAATGGACATGTAGGTTACACAAGAACATATTAATTTATTTTATATTTGTGTGTCATAAAGACAAATTTCCCTCTCTAAAGAGATAACAGGCTTCTCTCACATATATAGTCTATTTTTTCATCTTGCTTACCACTTTAGATAAAATCCTTTTTTCTGTCACACATGCCTCAAAGCACTTTGACTCTTATCTCAGAGCGTTTTTCATATACATATATTAATCCTGAACAGTGCATTGTGAAAAGAAGATTCCAGAACCATCCAGCACATAAAATTATTTTATGACAATAATCAACTTCAGTCGCGTTCATATATTTTGGTCTTTTATTTTTTGATCATCATAGGTTCAAGGCTAGGGATCGCTTTTCAATAATAAGATGCCAGCATAATGTATTCACTTTTATTAGCTATCCAGAAGAACAAAACATGCCATATTTTTCATATAAACAGTTCTCTTTCTGATTTCTTTCCCTCTCCTGTATTTTGCCATTTGGTAGAAATTACTGCAAAATTTTGTTCAGAGTGCTGTGCAGACTTATTAGATACAAAGTTTAAAATGAAAAGCTGAACTATCCCAGAAAAATTAAAATTACAGAGATAGCATCCTTTAAAATCCCATCTAGTATATGAACGAAGACCATTTCAGTAGTGAGACTGGTTATTTGTGCCATCATCTATGATACCAATTATTTATTTTAGGAGCTCGTAGAGAATGAGTTTGTAGGGTAAGGGGGAGCAGGAATAATTTTTAAAATCCATCTCTAGCCCTTAGTACAATAGTATACATTGCAAGGCACAAATGCTAACATTAAATATACATGCTAAACTGATCTAAATCTTGCAAATTCTGGTCAAAGAGGAGCAGCAGCAGTTATGTGAATGGGTATCAGGATGTCTTTCTGCTCTCTTGACAGGAGTAGGTCCTACTGTTTAATCCTCAGAATTGGCAAAAGGGCAAATAAGACTCAGACTAGACATTAAGTCACTCTGCCTGATGTTTCTAATTGGTCAAGTACCCCACTTGTTCCGCATATGAGTTTGCTGCTCATTTTTTTCTTAAAACAGACTCCCTGGAATAAACAGCAACAACAGATGGTATTTGGTCCTGCCATGCGGGCAGGGGACTGGACTCGATGACCTCTCGAGGTCCCTTCCAGTCCTAGAATCTATGAATCTATGAAAAAACAGAATCTAACTAATCTAGTCAGATGGGTCTGATGAATCTTTATGATAGGAAACAACTGGCTTCAATACTGGCACCTCAAAAAGTAAAATAGGCTTCTGCTGCTTACATTCCTTTCCTAAATGTATGATCAGTTGGCTAAAGCTTGACATGCACCATGTGTTCCTTCTCTGTAGGTACAGTGACAGCTGCATGATTCTTTACAACATCCATGTTGGCAAGAAAGGGCCCACAGTACTAAATCCCAACAGCTATAATTAGCATCAATCAATAAAAAAGTGGTGATGTTTTACTGCTGCCTTCTCTACCTGGTGACTATGGTGTTGCTCTCCCGCTGTTGTCTACAACTGTTTTGAACTCAAGTATCAGAGGGGTAGCCGTGTTAGTCTGAATCTGTAAAAAGCAACAGAGGGTCCTGTGGCACCTTTAAGACTAACAGAAGTATTGGGAGCATAAGCTTTCATGGGTAAGAACCTCACTTCTTCAGATGCAATTGCATCTGAAGAAGTGAGGTTCTTACCCATGAAAGCTTATGCTCCCAATACTTCTGTTAGTCTTAAAGGTGCCACAGGACACTCTGTTGTTTTGAACTATTTACATTTACTTTCAAAGGGCATCATTTTCCAGTGGACAATATTATTAATGTTTTATATTGCAGTAGTATTCAAACGCCCTAATGAGGCCTGGGACCCCACTGTGCCAGATACTGACCAAATACATATGGACAAACCAAAATGCTTGGAATTTGGACGAAAGATGAGAAATGGGTATAACATACAAATAATTTTCAAGGTGCTAGTTGTGTGTTTTATTACTTTTTGGATTAAGGAAGAGATAGAGTGAAGGGGAGTAGCGGGAATCGGAGTCACTATGTATAAGGGAGCAAGAATATGGTGGATGAGATACAAAGAAGGGAAGAGGGAGTCTGATGAGTGTAGAAGGCAGGGAAAGTCATGCTGAGACTGTGCCAGAGAGGAGGGAGAAGTATGGGGCAAACACCTAGACAATAAAGAAAACCAAGAGTCCCTATTGTGAAATGCAGAGTATGATTGAAAAATTAAGAACTGGGAGAATACGCTGTTGCTGCCTCATCCATTCTCCCCACCCCCAGCTCTTGCCAGAGAACTCCATCAAGGGACCTCATGCACATCACCTCCCCCAACCTCCATGTGGCTAAGGACGAGTATGTGGGAAGTCTGAGGTCTTGTATCCATGGTTGATAACAAAACAGGGTAATATCAAAGATAGGAGTCATGTCATGGTAAGGACCTACTATAGACCACTAAATCAGGAAGAAGAGGTGGATGAAGGATTTCTGGAACAAGTATTGAAAGCAGAAGACCAGGTAGTAATCCTGTCATCTGCTAGAATAGTAATATGGCAAAACATAAAATTTCCAATAAGTTTTTGGAATGTAATGGGAACAACTTTTTGTTTCAGAAAGAGGAGGATGTAACCAGAGGGACAGCCATTTTAGACTTGATTCTGACTAAGAGGGAGGAAATTGGTAGCAAATCTGAAGGTGGAAGGCAATTTGGGTGAAAGTAATCATGAAATGATAGATTTCATGATTCTAAGAAAAGGAAGGAGTGAGAGCAAGAGAAAAAGGACAATGGACTTCAAAAAAGCAAAATTTAACAAACTGTGAGAACTAGTAGGTAAGGTACCATGGGAAGAAAATGTAAGGGAAATAAGAGTTCAGCAGAGCTGGCATTTTATCAAGCAGATAATATTAGGGGGATAACTGCAAACTATTCTGATGCAAAGGAAGGAAAGAATAGGAAGAGGCCAATATGGCTCCATCAGGAGATCTTTAATTTCCTGAAAATCAAAGAAGAATCTTACAAAGAGTAGAAACATGGATGAATTACTAAGGAGGAGTACAAAATAATATCACAAGCATGTAGGGTCAAAATCAGAAAGGCTAAAGCACAAAATGAGTTACAACTAGCAAGAGACATAAGGGGAAATAAGAGACTCTTTAAATACATTAGGAGCAAGAGAAAGACAAAGAAAAGTGTAGGTGCTCTACTTTGTAGTAAAGGAAAGATAACAATTGATGACATCAAGAAGACTGAGGTGTTTAATGCCTGTTTTGCTTCATCTTCCATTAAGAATGTTTGTGGCCATCAGACGTGCTCAACACAATTAATATTAACAACAAGGGGAAAGGAATGCAAGCCAAAGTAGGGAAAGAATAGATTCACGTCTATTTAGATAAGTTAATGTGTTCAAACCAGCAGGTCTTGCTGAAATTCTTCATAGGGTACTTAAGGAGCCTGCTGAAGCAATCTCAGAACTGTCAGCAATTATCTTTGAGAGCTTTTGAAGGATGGGTGAGGCCTCAGAAGACCGGAGAAGGGCACATATAGTACCTATCTTTAAAAAGGGAAAGAAAGAGGACCTGAGAAATTATAGACCAGTCAGCCTAACTTTGATAACTGGAAAGATTCGGGAACAAATTATTAACAACTAATTTATAATCACCTGGAGGATAATAGGGTTTTGAGGAATAGCCAGCATGGATTTCTCAAGACCAAATCATGCCAAACCAACCTAATTTCCTTCTTTGACAGGATTACTGGTCTAGTGGACAAGAAGGAAGCAGTAGAAATGATGTATCTTCATTTTAGTGAGTCTTTTCATAGTGTCACATGACAATCTCATAACCAAACTAGAGAAATGCAGTAAAGTGGGTGCAGCACTGATTGAAAGACCACATTCAGAGTAATTATTAATGGTTTACTGTCAAACAGGGAGGGCACATGTAGTGGGATCCCACAGGGGTCAGTCCTGGATCTGGTAATAGTCAATATTTTCATTAATGACTTGGATAATGGAGGGGAGAGTATGCTTATGAAATTTACAGATGATGTTGAGCTGCAAGGGGTTGCAGGAATACAGTTCAAAATTACCTTGACAAATTGGAGAATTGGTCTGAATTCAACAAGATGAACTTCAATAAAGACAAGTGCAAAGTACTTCACTTAGGAAGGAAAAATCAATGCACAAAATGGGGAATAACCAGCTATGCAGTAGTCCTACAGAAAAGGATCTGGGAGTTATAATGGATGACAAGTTGATTATGAGTCAACAATGTGATGCAGTTGCAAAAAAGGCTAACAACATTCTGGGGTGCATTAACAGAAGTGCTGTATGAAAGACATGGGAGATAAATTCTCCCACTGTACTTGGCACTAGTGAGGCTTCAGCTGGAGTACTGTGTCCAATTCTGGTCCCCACATTTTAGGAAAGATGTGAACAAATTGGAGAGAGTCCAGAGGAGAGCAATAAAAATGATAAGTTTAGAAGACTAGACCTATGAAGAAAGATTAAAAGAAAATGGGCATGTTTGGTCTTGAGAAATGAAGACTGAAGGGGGACCTAATTAAAAGTCTTAAAAATTGTAAGGGCTACTATAAATATGATTTATGAATATGAAATATGATGATCAATTGTTCTCCATGTCCAATGAAGGTAGGACAAGCAACAATGGGAATAATCTGCAGCAAGGGAGATTTAGGTTAGATATTAGATATCTGGCAGAGACTTCCAAGGGAGATTGTGGAATCCCCATCACTGAAGGTTTTTAAAAACAGGTTCAACAAACACCTCTCAGGGATCATCTAGGTTCACTTGATCCTTCCTCAGTGTAGTGGGATGGATGTCTTGATAACTTCACTGCCCCTTCTAACCTTACATTTCTACAATTTCACTGGGACCAAATAGTGCTTGCCGTTGCACCCTGTTCAACTTCATTTCTAAACTACAGCATGAGATAGCCTTATTCCTTTTAAGGGAATGAGACATTATTGAGAATGTGTACAGCAAATCCATATTCTTAACTGTAGAAGAATAGAGAATAAAATGGAGCAGAGGGGAAAAGTAAGGATACACAAAGATTATCTAAATATCCACCTACCAGTTATTATTTATATTTTAATAGCCCCTAAAATATGCTAAGCACTAAATAAATATAGAGGAAGACTAAGGCTCCGAACAGCCAATTGTCTAAAAAGAATACCAAAAACAACAGGGGGAAGGAGAATGCAACAACTTGCAAGTACGTTGTTTTTTTTTTTTATGATGATTCTCTTTTTCAAGCAAAGACAGGGGAAAAAAATGGGATGAAAAATTCACTTGGAAGTAAATTCTGACCTTTGGCTATTATTCTATCTTGCAACAGGAACAGAACAGTAAATAGAAGTAATTATTCTTTTATGTTTTTACCAACAAATACAGTAGGTCAGAATATAGCATTTTGCTCTGAAAGAGAATTGTATCTCTCACTCTCCAGAGATTCAGCCTTCTCTTTATTAAGAAAGAGTTATATTTAAAAGATAAGTGCACAAGTTGTGCCATATGTTTCAGTTGCAAAAGTGTGAGTAAACTGCAGGACATAGAATTAGGTCTAAGAGAAAGGGAATTGAATTTCACAGCTGCTACAAACCTACGTTCCGATGTTTTCATTGCAGTTCTATTTGTAAGACTCTTTATTGCAGTGATATATTGCCCATAGCCTTACTGAAGCAGAAACGTAACAGTTAACACTAGGCACATTATCAATAAAAAGACAAGCTTATTTAAAGATGAACTGCATGAAGCAATTTATGATATTCATGAATAAGATCCTCTGATAAATACAAAAATGATCAATGTTCAGTTATTGTATAATTATAAAGCACACTGGTTTGTATTCAGCATTATTTAGCATCTGTATCTTTCCAGTAATTTTGTAGCTGGCTAAGAAGTGTTCTTTGATAACTGCAATATGAGGGATACTATTAGAAATTGGATGATATTTTGGCCAAATACTTCCTTTTCCTAGAAATGGCTTTAAATTAAGTCAATGTAAGGATTGCCATTTAAAACAATGGGATTTTTTCTTTTGACTTAAATAGGACCGGATGAACTTTAAATTCTTTCTCCTAGTGCTAAAGGTCCCATTACCTTGGCTTTTAAGTACTGAATATACATGTTTTTTTACCCACAGCCTTTAAAATATCATTTTTTAAAATAAAATTTTAGGATTAAACACAAAGCTACCCCTAATCATACAAAGCAGGTAGCAGTCACCAGAAAATGTAAAATCTAGATCTTCTTTAGCATACTAAAAGCATTATTACTGAAGAAGTCCCAGGAAAAAAGCCTTAACAACAGGAATAGGCTGACATCATTATCTATCTTAGGGTTTGGACTGTTCCCCATCACTTTAGTATCTGAGCCCCTTTCCCATAAAATCAATAGCAAAGTCCCCAATGGATTACACAAGTATATGGAACTTCTCCCTTTTAGGGGACAAAATCTCTGCTTGGGGGTAGCGGTTTTGGTTTTGTTAGTTTAGATTATTAATTTATTTTTGTTTTTAAATCATAAGAACAGCCATAATGGGTCAGACCAAAGATTCTTCTAGCCCAAATCCCATCTTCCAACAGTGGCCAGTGCCAGACACTTCAGAGAGAATTAATAGAATAGGGCAATTATTGAGCAATCCATCCCCTGTTGTCCAGTTCTGTCTTCTGGCAGTCAGAGGTTTAGAGACATCCAAATCTTGCGGTTACACCCCTGACCATCTTTGCTAATAGCCATTGATGCACTTATCTTCCATGAACTTATCTATTCTTTTTTGAACCCAGTTACACAATTGTCCTTCACAAAATACCCTGACAAGAAATTCCACAGGTTAACTGTGCATTATGTGAAGTAATACTTTCTTATGTTTGTTTTAAACCTGCTGGCTATTAATTTCATTAGGTGACCCCTGTTTTTTTTATTATGGGAAGGACTGAATAACACTTCCTTATTTACTTCCTCTGCACTATTCATGATTTTATATACCTCCATCATATCCCCCCTTAATAATCTCTTTTACAAGCTGAACAGTCTCTGTCTTTTTAGTCTCTCCTCATATGGAAACTGTTGTCATGGCCGGGTCATGGGTGGCCAAACCTAGTAGTCAGAGCAAGATTCCACAGTTGCAAAACAGGAGTCAGTTGGGTCAGGATACCAGGAGGTCAGAGTCAGGATACAAACTGGAGGTCAGAACCACAAATTAGATGCCAGGAGTTACGCCAGGTCAGGATGCCAAGAAATCAATCCATGGGATCAGGAAGCACAAGGCACATAGTCCAAAACAGGTTGGAGCCCCATTGTTGGGATAGCTTCCTATTCCTGCTGCTGGCTGTAGTAGTGTCAGCAGGACAATTAGCTGCTCTGGGACTCCACCAATAGGACTGCAGGGATGGAGAGTCGACCTGGATCTGGGCTTCATGGACCCCAAGTATGCAAGTGTCAGTGAGCTTCCAGATGGAGGGTTGGACCTTGGATGTTCCTCGAAACCCTGCAGACCCAGGTTAGAGACCTGTGGGTCATGACATCACCCCTTCTCCTAAGGATGCCCTCTGGGCAACTTGGGTCCAGGTTTTATAGAATCATAGAATATCAGGGTTGGAAGGGACCTCAGGAGGTCATCTAGTCCAACCCCCTGCTCAAAGCAAGACCAATCCTCAACTAAATCATCCCAGCCAGGGCTTTGTCACGCCTGACCTTAAAAACCTCTAAGGAAGGAGATTCCACCACCTCCTTAGGTAACCCATTCCAGTGCTTCACCACCCTCCTAGTGAATTTTTTTTCCTAATACCCAACCTAAACCTCCCCCATTGCAACTTGAGACCATTGCTTCTTGTTCTGTCATCTGCCACCACTGAGAATAGCCTTGCTCCATCCTCTTTGGAACCCCCTCTTCAGGTATTTGAAGGCTGCTATCAAATCCCCCCTCATTCTTCTCTTCTGTAGACTAAATAACCCCAGTTCCCTCAGCCTCTCCTCGTAAGTCATATGCTCCAGCCCCCTAATCATTTTTGTTGCCCTCCGCTGGACTCTCTCCAATTTGTCCACATCCCTTCTGTAGTGGGGGGACCAAAACTGGACACAGTACTCCAGGTGTGGCCTCACCAGTGCCAAATAAAGGGAATGATCATGGCTCTCAATCTGCTGGTAATGCTCCTACTTATACAGCCCAAAATGCCGTTAGCCTTTTTGGCAACAAGGGCACACTGTCGACTCATATCCAGCTTCTTGTCCACTGTAACCCCTAGGTCCTTTTCTGCAGAACTGCTGCCTAGCCATTCAATCCCTAGTCTGTAGCAGTGCATGGGATTCTTCCATCCTAAGTGCAGGACTTTGCACTTGTCCTTGTTGAACCTCATCAGATTTCTTTTGGCTCAATCCTCTAATTTGTCTAGGTCCCACTGTATTCTATCCCTACCCTCCAGTGTATCTACAATGCCTCCCAGTTTAGTGTCATCTGCAAACTTGCTGAGATTGCAGTCCACGTCATCCTCCAGATCATTAATGAAGATATTGAACAAAACCAGCCCCAGGACCGACCCTTAGGGCACTCCGCTTGATAGTGGCTGCCAACTAGACATGGAGTCATTGATCACTACCCATTGAGCCCGACAATCTAGCCAGCTTTCTATCCACCTTATAGTCCATTCATCCAGACCATACTTCTTTAACTTGCCAGCAAGAATACTGTTGGCGACTGTATCAAAAGCTTTGCTAAAGTCAAGGATTGACACGTCTACTGCTTTCCCCTCATCCACAGAGCCAGTTATCTCATCATAGAAGGCAATTAGATTAGTCAGGCATGATTTGCCCTTGGTGAATCCATGCTGACTGTTCCTGATCACTTTCCTCTCCTTTAAGTACTTCAGAATTGATTCCTTTAGGACCTGCTCCATGATTTTTCCAGGGACTGAGGTTTCTCAGGGTGGCTCCCAAGGAAGGCTGAACCTGACTCCCAAGTGTGTTCCTCTGGGCCATAACTTTCCCAAATGATCAGGTACCATAATTTTCCCAATTTGATCCTAGAATTGAGATCTTCATGTACAATGTATTCCTCTTGACCCTGTACCGGTGGGGCAGGTGATTGGGGTCTATGGGGAAATGTGTTCTCAGTTTATGGTTTCAGAAGTGAGATGTGGAACACAGGGTGGACTCTAAGGGATTGAGGGAGCTGAAGCTTGAAGATGACTGGGTTGATTGTTTCTGAATGCAGTATAGGCCAAGGAACCAACAGTCTAATTTCTGGGAGGGTCTGTGTGTGTAAAGGTGTTTTGATGAAAACCATACCTTTTGTCCTACAGAGTATGGATTCTCTATCTATGTTTATCCACATGCCTTTTGCAGTGCTCTTTTGCCTTTTCAAGGTGTCTCTTCCGCTCCTCTTGGATGTGATGGATGTGTTCTACTAGGTCAAAGGGAGGATGTGGGTACTTGTGGATGAAATCAGGAGTGGTGCCCAGAGTTGATAAAGAAGGGGCTGTGTCCTGTAGGTGTGTGGTCTGCATTATTGTCTGAGAACAATATGGTACCAGTGAAGACTAGTCCATCCTGGTGATGGCTGATGTAGCAGAATAAGTATTGTTAAAGGATCTGGTTGATTCTTTCCATTTGGCTGTTTGACTGCAGATGGTAGGCAAAGGATGGTGCATGTGGACTCCTAATAAACATAGGGCCTCATGCCAGAAATGTTCAGTAAGATGTGGTTCCCAGTTGGAGGTGATATGATCCAAGAGGTCACGAAGACAGATGACGTTGTTTATCCAAAGCTGGACGGTTTCCTCCACAGGGAATAAAGTGTGCCTGTGGCGGGCCTGGCACCACACCACCCCTTTCTTGCCACTTCCAAGTTCACATGCTCGCCTCTGTGTGGGCGGCCAGATGCGGCCTAATGGCCTCCCTCCAGGCAATCACCCCTTGGTCGGGGTAGTGTGGCCTAGTAGCCAGAGTCCATGTAACTCACCCCAAGAGTCAGGGCAGTGAGGCCCAATGGCCAGGGTCCCTATAAATCGCTCCCACCATTGGAGCAGTGCGGACCAATGGCCAGAGTCCATATAACTCCCCCCTTGCAGGTGGGATAGTGCAGCCTAGCGGCCAGAGTCTGGGTAACTCACCCCAAGTGTCAGGGCAGTGTGGCCCAATGGCCAGCATCCAATATAATCACCCATCTCAGACAGGTAGTGTGGCCTAGTGGCCAGAGTCCGTATGATTCCCATGGTGTGAGGAGGGCTTGTAGGGGGACCTGGGCCTGACCTCTCCACCAGGTCCCAAACAAGGGCCTTGGTAGTGACAAGTTCCCCCTAAACACCTGGCGCAGGGCCAGGTAGGCAGGCAGAGCTTCAGAGTCTCAATGCGTGGATGAGACGATGGTGTATAGAAGAAGGGTTTACATTCATTAGGAACTGGGGAAACTTCTGGAATGGGGGGAGCCTATACAGAAAGGATGGGCTCCACCTAAACCAAAGTGGAACCAGACTGCTGGCACTAAACATTAAAAAGGTTGTAGAGCAGTTTTTAAACTAGGAGATGGGGGAAAGCCGACTGCTGCAGAGGAGCATGTGGAACGGACAGAGACTTCTCTTAGGGGAGAGTCTAATGATAGAGAATCTCCAGGTTATAGTCAGGAGCAGAGGATGGAAGAGGATAAAGTAGGGGCCAGATCAGATGATAAACATTCACATAAAAAAGAATCTGACACATCAGAAAAGGGCACACAAATAAACAGTGACAAGTTTTTAAAGTGCTTGTACACAAATGCTAGAAGTCTAAATAATAAGATGGGTGAACTAGAGTGCCTTGTGATAAAGGAGGATATTGATATAATAGGCATCACAGAAACCTGGTGGACTGAGAGAAATCAATGAGACACAATCATTCCAGGGTACAAAATATATCAGAAGGACAGAACAGGTCGTGCAGGGGGGGAAGTGGTACTATATGTGAAAGAAAATGTACAATCAAATGAAGTAAAAATCTTAAGCAAATCCGCATGTTCCATAGAATCTCTATGGATAGAAATTTCATGCTCTAAGAAGAATATAACATTAGGGATCTATTATCGACCACCTGACCACGACAGTGATAGTGATGATGAAATGCTAAGGGAAATTAGAGAGGCTATCAAAATTAAGAACCCAATAATAGTGGGGGATTTCAATTATCCCCATATTGACTGGGAACATTTCACTTCAGGACGAAATGCAGAGAAAAAATTTCTCGATACTTTAAATGACTGCTTCTTGGAGCAGGTGGTATGGGAACCCACAAGGGGAGAGGTGACTCTAGATTTAGTCCTGAGTGGAGCGGAGGAGCTGGTCCAAGAGGTAACTATAACAGGACCGCTTGGAAATAGTGACCATAATACAATAGCATTCAACATCCCTGTGGTGGGAAGAACATCTCAACAGCCCAATACTGTGGCATTTAATTTCAAAAGGGGGAACTATGCAAAAATGAGGGGGTTAGTTAAACAGAAGTTAAAAGGTACAGTGACTAAAGTGAAATCTCTGCAAGCTGCATAGGCGCTTTTTAAAGACACCATAATAGAGGCCCAACTTCAATGTATACCTCAAATTAAGAAACACAGTAAAAGAACTAAAAAAGAGCCACCATGGCTTAACAACCATGTAAAAGAAGCAGTGAGAGAGAAAGAGACTTCCTTTAAAAAGTGGAAGTCAAATCCTAGTGAGGCGAATAGAAAGGAGCATAAACACTGCCAAATTAAGTGCAAGAATGTAATAAGAAAAGCCAAAGAGGAGTTTGAAGAACGGCTAGCCAAAAACTCCAAAGGTAATAACAAAATGTTTTTTAAGTATATCAGAAGTAGGAAGCCTGCTAAACAACCAGTGGGGCCCCTTGATGATCGAGATAGAGCGCTTAAAGACGATAAAGTCATTGCGGAGAAACTAAATGGATTCTTTGCATCAGTCTTCATGGCTGAGGATGTTAGGGAGATTCCCAAACCTGAGCCGGCTTTTGTAGGTGACAAATCTGAGGAACTGTCACAGATTGAAGTGTCACGAGAGGAGGTTTTGGAATTAATTGATAAACTTAACATTAACAAGTCACCGGGACCAGATGGCATTCACCCAAGAGTTCTGAAAGAACTCAAATGTGAAGTTGCGGAACTGTTAACTAAGGTTTGTAACCTGTCCTTTAAATCAGCTTCTGTACCCAATGACTGGAAGTTAGCTAATGTAACGCCAATATTTAAAAAGGGCTCTAGAGGTGATCCCGGCAATTACAGACCGGTAAGTCTAATGTCTGTACCAGGCAAATTAGTCGAAACAATAGTTAAGAATAAAATTGTCTGACACATAGAAAAACATAAACCATTGACCAATAGTCAACATGGTTTCTGTAAAGGGAAATCGTGTCTTACTAATCTATTAGAATTCTTTGAAGGGGTCAACAAACATGTGGACAAGGGGGATCCAGTGGACATAGTGTACTTAGATTTCCAGAAAGCCTTTGACAAGGTCCCTCACCAAAGGATCTTATGTAAATTAAGCTGCCATGGGATAAAAGGGAAGGTCCTTTCATGGATTGAGAACTGGTTAAAAGACAGGGAACAAAGGGTAGGAATTAATGGTAAATTCTCAGAATGGTGAGGGGTAACTAGTGGTGTTCCCTAAGGGTCAGTCCTCGGACCAATCCTATTCAACTTATTCATAAATGATCTGGAGAAAGGGGTAAACAGTGAGGTGGCAAAGTTTGCAGATGATACTAAACTGCTAAAGATACTTAAGACCAAAGCAGACTATGAAGAACTTCAAAAAGATCTCACAAAACTAAGTGATTGGGCAACACCTGTCAGAGGGTGGAGATGGATGGCAGGAGAGAGATCACTTGATCATTGCCTGTTAGGTTCACTCCCTCTGGGGCACCTGGCATTGGCCACTGTCAGTAGACAGGATACTGGGCTAGATGGACCTTTGGTCTGACCCGGTATGGCCTTTCTTATGTTCTTATGTTCTAACACGTCGAGCCTCTGTCCGGCTCTAACGTCGTTTTCCTCTAAAGTTCCCCTGGGTCACTTCCTACCATAACCTCCGTGTTCTTCAATTTGGGGGGTCCTCTGGTCTGTTTTCCTCCTATGACATACTCCATCTGGGCATCAGGGTATGTCCTGGCTTGGCTGGCCTCCGGATCCTGGAGCGCAGGCTGTCCCTCCTCGGGTGCTGACAGCGTGCCTCCTTCCCCTCCAGCAGTCTGCCCCAACTGAGCAGCTCTGCAGGCTTTTATACCTGTTCTCCAGTTGGAGCATGCCCAGCAGAGCCTCAGAGGCATGGCTTCCTCTGCTAGAAAGGAAGGGTTAACCCCTGAGATACCAGTGCAGGGCCGCTCTGCCCTGTCACAGTGCCATTTTAGAAAAGTGATTTACCACTGTCAGGATGCTGGTGAAACAACTGGATTCTGGTAGTTTCACTACAAAGTTCAAGGAAATGACTTCCCAGGGCTGAGATGGGGTGTCCAGAGGTCGGAGGAGACTGCAGGGTTTCTGATGAGGGATCTTGGTGTGAGCACACACCTGACAGGAAGCTATAAAGTCTATATCATGGAGTGCATTCAGTGTCACCAGAAGAAATGGGACATTAATGGATGGGTTTTATATCACCCTAAGTGTCCTGCCAAGGTGAAGTCATGGCACAGTTGGAGAACCCCCACCTTGACAGGTCTCAGGAGAACTTAGATGTGGTCCTTCACAATGTTATCCCCTCCCAGATGTCATGCATTTCTCAGTTTACAATGGCTAACTCGTCAGATAGAATTCTGGAGATAGAATGCGAGCCGGTCCTGGTTGTTAATGGTGTGAAGAAAATTATGGGATTTAAGAATGTGGGCTGGTTCCTAACTGGGGCCTGATGGGTCAAGGCCATATCTTCAGGACAAGGCATCAGCCTTGCTGTCCCTCATTCCAGAAAAGTAGGCCGGGGTAAATTTGAACCAGGAGAAGAATAGGGCCCATTGGTGCTGTCATTGCTTCAGGGCTACTTGTGGTCCACAAACACTGGGACTGGATAATGGGTTCCTTCCAAGTAGTGTCACAACTGTTCAAAGGCAGTCTGAATTGCCAGGAGCTCCTTGTCCATGATCTCTTAGTTTTGCTAAGCAGATGTGAGTTTCCTTGAATAGTAGCGATAGGATGCTGTATTTGCTCAGGTCCATACCTTTGGGAGAGGACTTTCCCTGATTGCAATACTAGAGGCACCAGCTTCCACAACAAAGGCTTGAGCCATGTCAGGATGGAGCAACACTGGAATGGTGGTGAAGGCAAGCTTCAATTGCCCAAATGTGTGCTAGGCCTTAGGTAACCAATGGAACTTGTTTTTGTTTTTTTTTCCTGAGTAGGTCAGTCAGGGGCTCAGCTTGTTTCAAACGAATCAAAATGAATCTCTAGTAGAAGTTTGAAAAACCTAAAATACATTCTAGGTCATGCATATTGTGGGATGGCTGTGGTGCTGCCCAGTTGAGGACAGCCTGGACCTTGCACAAATCCATCTTGATGCCTTCTGGGGACAGGATGAAATGCAGTAACTCTGCTGAGGTCTGATCAAATGTGCATTTCTCTAGTTTAGCGTAGAGATTGTGTTGTCATAGTCTCTCCAGGACTGTGCAGACATGAAAGGTGTGTTCATCCAGACAGTTCAAGAATATCAATATATTATCCAAGTACACTACCACAAAATGGTCCAGGACAAAAAAAATCAGAGACATACCTATCTTCTAGAATTGGAAGGGACCTTGAAAGGTCATCAAGTCAAGCCCCCTGCCTTCACTAGCAGGACCAACTACTGATTTTTGCTCCAGATCCTTAAGTGGCCCCCTCAATGACTGAACTCACAGCCCTAGGTTTAGCAGGCCAATGGCCAAACCACTGAGCTATCCCTCCCCTTGTATCTTGTAGCACATCATTAATGAAATGCTAGAATGTTGTTGGAGCATTAGTCAGTCCGAATGGCATAACTAAATATTCTAAGTGTCCATTGCATATCCAAAAGGTGATCTTCCATTTGTTGCCTTCTTGGATACAGATGAGATTGTAAGCTCCACAGAGATCCAGTTTCGTGAATATGCAGGCAGCCCCCATGGGTCCAACAACTCAGGGATCAGGGGTTGCAGGTAACAATTCCACATTGTTATCTGATTTAGGGCTCAGTAATTGACACAGAGGCAGAGCTGCCATCCTTCCTTTTTATGAAAAGGACAAGAGCTCCAGCTGGTGAAGTTGATTTGAGGATAAACACCCAGGCTAGATTCTCTTGGAGACATTCTCTCAACCAGTTGAGGCTCCAACATTGCATATATCCATCCAAACAGTATCTTCACCCCAGCTGAGTTCTATGGGGCAGTCATACTGACAGTGTTGGGAGAGATTTTCTGCATTCTTCTTTTCAAAGACATCTGTGTGGTCACGGTACTTTGGAGGAAGTTCTGTAATTCCCCCAGTAGGTGTTTCAATTTGGGCAACTACTCTACTTGAGCCTTTTTTTGGGTCTGGGTGCAATGTTAGCTGTTAGAGTTCTGATGGGAACATGCTTTCTGTTTTTGCCAGTGAACAAGGGGGTCATGAAGGGTCAGCCAGGATACGCCAAGGATCAGAGGAAAATGTGGGGAATGGATCACACTGAATTGTATAATTTCTCTATGTCCCTGAATAACAGCCTCCAAGAAGACCATTTCCTCTACAATTGGACCTGAGGACAGTGGAGAGCTGTCAATGTCTCGATTGTGCTGGGCATATTCTTGTGTACCAGGGGGATCTGTAGGGCCTGAACTGCATTTGCAGCCATGAAATTATCTACTGTTCCTGAATCGATGGGGGCCTGGTGGAGGGGAATCTGTCAGGGGTCTCCTGGGATGTACAGCTGGATAGGCATCTGCAAATGAGAAACCTGTGGATGTGGCTCAGGGTGCGTCTAAGTAAGAACTAGGATACACAGAAGTTCTCTTCTTTCAAGGTCCAGGATGGTTCCCCTGCACTGGCTCTGGGTGGGCTTCTTTGCCCATGCTCTTCGGCATTCATACTGGGCCGGCCAAGATATCCTGGCCAATTTCACCACAGTAGAAGCACATATGGTGCTGGTGGTACCATTCCTTTTCTTCAGGTCTGAGTCAAATTGGCTTGGATGGGTTCGTTGGGTGATATAGAAGCTAGGGTCATGGTATGTGGTAAGGGAGGCAGCAGGCCACTCCCTTTCTCCTCCCTTAATTCTTGCAGATGATTATCTATGTTGATGGTGAGATCCATAAAGGCATCTAGGCCCGTTTCCGTCTCTACTCAGGCCAGTTCATCCTTGATTTCTTCCTAAAATCTCCATTGGAACTGGCACAGCAGTGCTGTTTCATTCCACACTATATCTGCTGTGGGGTGGCAGAAGTGTGCTGTATAGAAGGTCACTATGCCTTGTCCATGTTGGAGTCCACTCCGGTTTGCCTTGGCCATTAGCGCTTGGTGTAGGCCATCAAAGATGATGGACTTCAGTTGGATAAAAGCATCCCAGTCCAACAGCTCCAGATGGAGTGACCAGAATTATACACAGTATTCAAGTTTCTGTGTGTATTATGGATTGATATAGTGTGGCATTATGATATTTTCCATCTTATTACACTGCTCTACAATTTTTGAGAAGTCGTCTGCTTCAGAGATAAAATGTGCTATTTATTATGTATTTTGATGTGCTGAATTCAAATATGACAATTAAAACAACTGATTGGCTACTGTTTCTAAGATATTTAAGTTTTTACATTTTATGTCTATGTATATTGTGTAGATAGTAGAGTTTTAATCATAAATTGTAAACCTAGGTCTTTTCATGTGTTTATGGTTGCTTTACATGATAATATTTCACCTCTCCTGTTTATGTAACACTTTAAAAATCAGCAAAAGGGTTATATAAATAAAATTTATATGAAACAAAAGGCAAAAAATATTATGTACATAGTTTAGTCCTATTCAGTGTCTACTCGGCGCTTCTTGGCTTGTCTCTTGTATTCATTAAATGGAGCATCTCTTGTCACTGTCCAGCAATAGTCTGCAAGCATTGATGGGCTCCATTTGCCCTGATAGCTTTTCTCCATTGTTGCAATGTCCTGGTGAAATCGCTCGCCGTGCTCGTCGCTCACTGCTCCACAGTTCAGTGGAAAAAATCTAGATGAGAGTGCAAAAAATGTATCTTTAGGGACATGTTGCAACCAAGGCTTTTGTATGCCTTGAGGAGGTTTTCCACCAACAACCTGTAGTTGTCTGTCTTGTTGTTTCCGAGAAAATTTATTGCCACTAACTGGAAGGCTTTCCATGCCATCTTTTCCTTGCCACGCAGTGCATGGTCAAATGCATCATCTTGAAGAAGTTCACGAATCTGAGGACCAACAAAGACACCTTCCTTTATCTTAGCTTCACTTAACCTTGGAATTTTTCCACGGAGGTACTTGAAAGCTGCTTGTGTTTTGTCAAAGGCCTTGACAAAGTTCTTCATCAGATCCAGCTTGATGTGTAAGGGTGGTAACAAAATCTTCCTTGATTCAGCAAGTGGTGGATGCTGAACACTTTTCCTCCCAGGCTCCAATGACTGTCGGAGTGGCCAATCTTTCTTGATGTAGTGGGAATCTCTTGCATGACTATCCCATTCACAGAGAAAACAGCAGACTTGTGTATCCAGTCTGCAGACCAAGCAAGAGAGTAACAATCTTCAAATCGCCACAAAGCTGCCACTGATGTTGGTCACAGTTTATACACCTCAAAAGTTGTTTCATGTTGTCATAGGTTTCCTTCATATGGACTGCATGACCAACTGGAATTGATGGCAAAACATTGCCATTATGCAGTAAAACAGCTTTAAGACTCGTCTTCGATGAATCAATGAACAGTCTCCACTCATCTGGATCGTGAACGATGTTGAGGGCTGCCATCACACCATCAATGTTGTTGCAGGCTACAAGATCACCTTCCATGAAGAAGAATGGGACAAGATCCTTTTGACTGTCACGGAACATGGAAATCCTAACATCACCTGCCAGGAGATTCCACTGCTGTAGTCTGGAGCCCAACAGCTCTGCCTTACTCTTGGGTAGTTCCAAATCCCTGACAAGGTCATTCAGTTCACCTTGTGTTATGAGGTGTGGTTCAGAGGAGGAGGATGGGAGAAAATGTGGGTCCTGTGACATTGATGGTTCAGGACCAGAAGTTTCATCCTCTTCCTCGTCTGACTCAAGTGAGAATGATTCTGGTGCATCAGGAACCGGCAGTCCTTCTCCGTGGGGTACTGGGCGTATAGCTGATGGAATGTTTGGATAATGCACACTCCACTTTTTCTTCTTTGACACACCTTTCCCAACTGGAGGCACAGTGCAGAAGTAACAATTGCTGGTGTGATCTGTTGGCTCTCTCCAAATCATTGGCACTGCAAAAGGCATAGATTTCCTTTTCCTGTTCAACCACTGGCGAAGATTTGTTGCACAAGTGTTGCAGCATATGTGTGGGGCCCCCCTCTTGTCCTGATCTCTAATTTTGCAACCAAAATAAAGGTGATAGGCTTTCTTAACCATAGTGGTTATACTGCGCTTTTGTGATGCAAAAGTCACTTCACCACAAACATAACAGAAGTTATCTGCACTGTTCACACAAGTACGAGGCATCTCTGCTCACCTTGGCTAAACAGAAATGTGTCCCTTTGCAAAATCAAAGACTGAGAAATAAGAGAGCACAACACTGTATGATTTCTAGAGCTGATATAGGGCAATTTGTTCAGCAGAGTGATGTAAGCTTCGTTATGATTGCATCATCCATGACTTCTAGGAATAACATGATGCAATTCATATCCCGTATGACGCAATACCAGCTTCAGATTGCATCATTCATTGTTTTGCCTAAAAAGCAAGTACTGTCCAAACCCAGTCATAGATTTATTCATAGATCCAGTCAAAGATGTATTTTAGTCATTTCTGGTTTAAATTGAGATCCCTTCCCTTTATAACTCACTTATCCTCCGCCATTCCCAAGTCAAGGGTCGTATATACTGACCCAATAGCATATCTTGAAAACTAGAGCCAATCAACAATTTTAAGCATCATTTTCGTTCTCAGTGACCCAGAATTAGTAAAGTTTGACTACATTTATTTCAGAAGCATTTTGGCTGTAGAGCAGTGTTAACTATCCATTTCCTACTGGTTTGTAATATTTGGTTAGCTTTTTTGACTGCTGCTGCACATTGAGCAGATGTTTTCAGAGACTCCAAGATCTCTCTCTCTTGAATGATAATTTAGATTCTATCATTTTGTATATATAGTTGGGATTATAATTTAGAATGTGCATTAATTTGCACTTATCAACATTGAATTTCATCTGCCTTTTCGTTGATCAGTCACCCAGTTGTGTGAGATCTCTTTGTAATTTTTTGCAGTCAACTTTGGACTTATCTATCTTGAGTAACTTCTTGTATCTGCTCATCCCCTTTTCCAGATCATTTATGAGTATTCTGTACAGCACAGGTCCCAGTATAGATCCATGGGGGACCCTGCTATTTACTGCTCTTCATTGTGAAAATTGACCATTTATTCCTACCCCTTGTTTTTTTATCTTTTAATCAGTGACTGATCCATGACAGGACCTTCCCTCATATGCTATGACTTTTAGTTTGCAGAAGAGCCTTTGGTGTGGGACCTTGTCAAAGGTTTTCTGAAAGTCCAAGTACACTGTAGCAACAGGATCATCCTTGTCCACATGTTTATTGACACCTTCCAAGAATTCTTATAAATTACTGAGGCGTGATTTCCCTTTGCAAAAACTATGTTAACTCTTCCCCAACATATCCTGGTCATCTATGTTTCTGATAATTCTGTTCTTTACTATAGCGTCAACCAATTTTATAGCTTGCAATTGCCAGGATTGCCTCTGGAACCTTTTTTTTTAAATCAAACCTGTCTGAACTGCCCAAAATATTTTTGGTTGGTTTGAAGAAACAGTTTATCTGTTTCTTATTTTGGCCATTCTGACCGGTCCATCATTAGCTTCAAGGCCAGAGCTAAGGTCATGAAATGAGAATTATCCAGCATTTAAAGTCTGAATCTCAATTTTACATTGAGAATTATTTAAGGGGAATTATATCATTTATAGGAGAGCTTTGGCACTCCTAAAACATATTCTGTAGGCAATGTTTATCCTGTGGAGCACAAAATATTAAAGCCACCAACTCCCTTTGCAACATGGAACATGTGATCTATCAGTAGCCATGAGTTGGTCAGTTACATAACTCTTCTCTGATTGGGTAACATAGCTAAACAGCTAAATGCCCGCACATTGAAGTGCATATTCAGATATAAAATCTATATTTCAAATTTTGCTTTTGGAAATATTTGAGTTAAAAAAAATTGTGCAACAATTCACACTAGCAAAGCTCATTGTCTAGAGTATTCATAGAAAGTGACACAAAGGAGCATGAACACAGGTAAGCCAAATAAATTATGTAATTCAGAAGAATCCTCAGATTTTTCTGTCCAACTCTTCTTACAAAGCAAATACTCAAGAGCCTCCTCATCTTATTAGTGTTCCAGTCAGTGGTAGTCATGAATCCAAGCAACATAGACTCTTCAACCAGAGATATCCTCAGCCTCAGAGGTTTGGATGAATGGCATTATCCAGTTAGCAAGGGAAAGGGGAATATTCAAGAATATCTGAGAGATGTATCAAAGGCAAAACCTTGAAATCCACAGTGAGCAGCCTCCAAAATAGTTAAGGGCATATTTCTTCTCCAGGCTCAGCTATTGAAACATAAGATTCATATGCCAAAAGAAATGGAAGATGACGTACCACTCATTAAACTTGCTCTTCTAGTCAGACAAGGCTGATGTATTTCTTGCTTTTCCAACAGTTGAGTCTGGAGCAGAAAGGCAGGGATAGCAACTTATTGAAAGATAATTATATTTGGGGAGCGGGTAAAATCAGGCATCCAGCGCAACACAAAATGGTTGTTAATGCAAACCATCCACTGTTATCTTTCAAACACTGAAAAGTTACTATTTGGGAAACAGTCAAGTCTTGTTGGAGTGGACAAGAGGAGACAGAGGCAGATGCTCTATTTGGCATATTACTAAAGCATACTGTGTGTTGACAAAATATGATGAGAGCAACAAGAAAAATGCAGCTATGAATGAGAGATTAAATAAACTCCTGAAAAATAATTCAGTTAGTCTGAAGATAAGAATCTGTCCCGTTAACAATACTGTATGAATTTACTACACACAATGTATTTGGATGTAGAAATACAACTGGACCTGGTAATTGCTATTTGAATTTATAGTGAGAACATACATGCCAATCTCATTTTTTCCTTTGTCTTATATATGATACATCAGGTTGAAACTTATTATGATTTGACATGATGTGAAAAATGTAATGTTCTATCAATGGAGGTTGCAAACAAGCATTTTTAGTTGGGGGAATAAGATGAGTAAATAGAAAGATAGCAAGAAGCAATTACAGAAAATCTTGAGCTGCATTCCCATGTGAGAAAGATACCTACATTGTCATGTCTCTTTTCATTATGTGTGTTGATTTCAAATCCAGACCCTTTCCAGTACAACACAAATTTAATTTTATCTAACTACATTCCCTTCTAATAATTCATATGACAACTGAGACAAGCAATACAAAAATTGAAACAAACGAAACAGTTCTTTAGTGAAAACTTGAATATGATTAATTTGCCATCTCAAGCCATGGGAGTTTTCCTTGTGCATTACATGACTAGGCTTCATGGCTCCAAATTTAAAGTGATATGTCTAAGAATAAGATATTTGCTACAACATTCACAACACAATTATGCATACTTGTTTATAAAGGGCCAGATTCTGATACCATTACCCATGCTTACTATGTAATTCGTCCATACTACAGTCGTTTTTTAAATGATTTTTCTTAGGATTTATTTTAAAGGGGAAAAAAAGATTCCATAATGTACAACTGTTTGACTATGTACCATGGAGTGTCCCTCTCCATGTCCCTTGTGGGTTCTACAGGAAGGAGACACTATCCTGCAAACCTTAGTATATGGATAACTTTTACCTTACAAGATGCACAATGACTGTGGCATGGCTTCCTGCTTAATTTACTGTGAACTTTATAATGAAGGAAGAAAGAAGTCAAGCCCTTGCTTCGTTCACTGCATGCCTTCACCGTAGGAAGAAACGTTTCCATTGAAAATAAACTCCCAGGATCAGACTCTTATTCCCCAGGCTGGCAGAGGCTGTGTGCACCCTGGAGGCAGCTTCTCTGCTCCTAGTAGGGTGCAAAAATAAATGTCTGTTTTGCTTTCTAGTTATTTCCTTGGATTAGGTGGAAGAATAGGTACTGATGTCCCGTCATGGGACCGTATGAAGTCTTGTATGGGTGAGGCTGTAGGTAGGAAGTGAAGAAACAAAAAGTGGAGAATCCTTGAAGAACTATGACACATACAGTTCCAAGGCTAAAATCCCAAGTTTCATTCTCAATGTTGTTTTATGTTAGACTCATAGATCCTGAAAGAAAATATTAATTTTGTGCTATGTGAAGATTTGAACTTTTCAGACCTTATATTTTGCAGTATCTGAATTAAATATTAACATGCTGATAATTAAAAATGTTGAAATTTTAAACACTCATGCTATTAAATATTAATCTCACCAAAAAGTTTGATGACACTGCAGATGTTAAGATACATTGCCTTTTTTAGGATTTCTAATTGTAAAACAATGCAGAGATAGTTAATCATACCTAGTATAAAGGAGAGGTTTAGCAATATAGAATTTAAAGACTATGAATAAAGGAAAGATTTGATGAAAAATGCCCAGGATGTTTTGAAGAACTGTGGGCGTTTTAAACTTCTATGTCACAATTCTTAACTTTGGTGTTAGAACTATCACTATAATGCAGAAGGAAAGATATACCAATTCACTGGGCAAAAAAATCCCTAACATATCTCCACTGACCTCATTCACTTCAAGAAAGTCACGAACAGCACTATTCATCTGGATTCGGACAACTACCTGGGCACTCCTGGCTCCTCTCAGTGCTTTCTATTCCTGTCACATAACTGATTCTTTTAGCCCCCTTCTAGCCCAGACTTCCTCCATGGAGCTACTTAGAGGGGGTGAGTTTGGCCTAGTCTTTCCAAGAGGGAATGCATTTTGCTTTCTCTTTCCTGCAAGTGTTCTTGTTTGGTTTGCTTTATAAATATGTAACCATACACAGACATCTACAGAAACAGGGAAGGAAATAAGTCACCTTGCCTTTCTCCTTGCCCCACCTTAACTGTCTTCACTTATGAAACTTTCTTCCTTAGGCCTCTATGGTATCACTGTCTGACTGTTTTGTTAATAGATTTCATTTGTCCCATACAAAGCTCCAAGTGCCTTGCCAATAATTCAAATTATAATAACCACACCACAGCAAACAAATAAATTAACTCCCAACAAGGAGGGAGCATTCAAGCAACAAATAGAGGTACCAGTTTACCTCAGCAAACAATAAAAATGACTCCAGGAAAGCCTCATATGGCCGAATCTTACCCTCATCCTTCCCCAAAATCCCAAACAAATGACTTTTGTGAACTCTAAGCTTCTCTCCAAGATAAAATGATTGTTATATATTTACATGATCCCCATTTGTCATAACAGAGCTTCTTCTATTATAACAAAGTAGAGTACACCTTCACCTGTGAGTCTTCTATAATTAAGCCAAGGGCATAACCAGAAGGCCTAAGTACACAGTCTTCTTTTGGGAAGGTAGGGTCTACAGTAAAGTAAATAATTTTTTCTTTGTCCTCTTTAATTTCTACAATTCTATATAATGCTATATTAGGATGGGAGTTTGCTTTAATTTTCCATTGACCTCAATATGAACAGGACATATTCAGAGTCTAAGATTTTCAGCACTACCTAGAGGATTCCCATTTAATGTAATGGGAAAATATATTCCCTAAATGACAAAGTTTCAGCTGGATTGTACAATGAATGGTTCTGTTTTGCATTTTGAAAGATTAGGTGTGTGTTTGAGGGTATGTGTGGATACAGATATATATGTGTGTACACGTACATATGTGAAAACTTGGAATGCTGTGAAGTGAATAAAATTGTCCGTCTAGACATATTACATTTTAAGGATTTTGAGAGGAGTCATGGATTTACAGCACACATTAACATACACACCAGTTGAGGATTTGATTAACAAATACCTAGTTATAGGTATAGAGTAGTTATAAAAGAGTGCACTGCAAAGATTCTGCCATGACTTCACACGCTGCCATGTTCTTCACCTGTATACCAATTTTGATGTTTTTATCTGTATTGTATTTTAACAGAATATTGAATTAAAATGCACCGAATCCAGTGGCAGCACATGTCTCATTTTAACAGAACATTGTATAATTTCACAGCGGCCAGAAATGCTGTTTATGCTATCAGAAGAAAGACGACTTAGTCAGTAACTGTTCATCTCCAAATCCCAAATGTATTGCTTCTGCAAATCCCCACAAATGGAGTTCTATGCCCTGTCATACAAAATCAGCAGAAGTGATGATAATAAGGTATGCAGTTCTCGTATAGTAAGCTACCTATACCACAGGAAATGTGGAAATGATTAAGTGACACATAAACATCTTCATTGGTTCCAGTGTGAATCAACCAAGGATATAAAAGCCCCTGCACCTAACTATCCATCAAATTTTCTCTGACTCCGGACATATCCTTTAAATCTCCCAAGTACGCTGGAGGATGCAGGGTCAGGCTCAATCTGGATTTGCAAAGATAACATGATACAGTCAGAGAACCATAGTTACTGGAGAAAAACCTTTGCCTTGCATGATGTTGCCTGTGCATATTTCTCGTGTAGAAAGCTATCTAGTAGTGTGTGTCCACAGATGGAGTACTAATCTCCCTTATTATCTCTCCATATGTATGAGACATGTTTTATCCATTCTTCTATATGGCTCAGAAACATGGACGATTTATACCAAATGTACCAAAAGACTAAACAGCTTTCATATGAAATTCTTACATAAAATTCTTCGCATAAGATGGTAAGACAGGGTGATAAATGTGGAAGTGTTAATTTGGACTGTTATGTCATTCAGGGGAATGTTGATTAGTAAGAAAAGTCTCAGGTGACTTGGACATGCAAAGCGAATGCCAGATTACAGGATCCCAAAGAATGTGCTGTACTCTGAATCTCGCAAAGGTCAAGAAAGAGATGCAGACTGCAGTGTAGATTTTGGGGTGCTTGCAAAGATGACTTAGTATGCTTTGAAATCTCTGTGGATAATTGGGAAAGGAGTGCAGAATGCTGCTTTCGTTGGCGGAGTCAGTTTGTATATGGAGCAAGGTGCTGCGAGGCAGACTGGATTTTTGATGACCACTGTCAGAGGAGGGAATAATGTGCTGCTTGGATTCAGAGCATTGTTAGTGCATGGGTGTGCCCTACCTGTGGACAGGACTGTCACTTCCGCATCGGACTTAGGAGCCATCAAAGAACTCATCGACACATACACCGTGCTTTGTAAAGAGTGACAGTCCCATTGACTACTCTCCCGAACTGAGCATTCAGTCTAGCCTAAGTAACAGAAGAATAATTCTTCTTAATAGTATAAGTACAATGATTAGAAGCAGACATATTGTTGGGGCAAGAGGAGCTTTTCTTAAATGCCGCTTTCTCTTAACAAGCTCATAGTGGGCTAATCCTTTGAGGAAAAAGCCCTAACAAGCTATTGAGAAAGAAGCAAACTTTAAAACAACATTGACAACTACTAACATTTTTAAACAATTGAGCCAAACTCCAAAACCCTAATATTGCCCTACAAAAGGGGAGAGTTGGATTCTGTGACTGTACCACCCAGCGGAGAGAAACTGAGAGACTATGAGGTGATGGGGATGTTTGTAGAAAGCTGTTACAGAACACTTGTGCTGAGGAACATGAGAGCTTTACATGGCACATGACAGGGTATGAGACTCTTAGAGTGAAACCAGCAGAGGCAATGTCATGAAAGAGAGCTCATAGCTTACACTGGAGAATACATATTGGTGCTGGAATGTTTGACTGATAATTTAAGATTTGTTCAGTTTATAAATGTCTATTGCACATATAAGCCAGACATTAATAAGCTACTTCTTATCTTTGATTACTACCAGTGTGTTTACCAGTTAAACAACAAACTCATAAATCTTTGGGATTTTTGCATCCCAAGCAGTCAAAGTTAATGTAGTTTTTGATTATTATGTGAAGAGATCTTGCAGACATACATAATCAGCCATATCATTAATATGCCACAGAAATGATAGATTTTGCTGTGACTGAAAGCTGGAAGAGGAAGTGTCAGGTGATAACTCCCTAGAGTTATGACTAGCAGAAACCAGTATTTCAATAGCTTCTGGGCTGATTTTTATCAGTAGCAAAGGTTGTCAGCAGGTGTACTGTTTATTTAGTAACTGGTTGACATGTAGTATCAAAATGACAAAACATCAATGAGACTTTTAAGAAAGTCATTTTCAGAGCAACGTTTAATGTGTTGGTGTCATGGTTACAGGGCAAGATATGCTTTAGATCCCCCTTTTGTGCCTCTCCAATGCTTCCTTTAGGTGATAGACTTCACTCCTTCACCTCTCTTGAGGGTGGAATCATACAGTCCTACCACACCTAGACTGGGTCTCAGGGCTGCAGCTCCCAACATACCAACAGTGTTAACATAATAAGCACAAATGGGTTTGGCACCTTTTCCTTTGGGAGCCTGTGACAGTGGCTGACTAAAGTGACTCAAAAACAGGATCTTCAAAACAAATTATTTATTTACCCGAAGAGACACAGTATGCAGATGCAAGGGGAAAACAACAAAAGACCTACATGCTGTGTCTTACCTACACTTTATTCTTTCTTTGCAAGTGTTGGGTAAGTTTCTCAACCCAGACATCTTTACTCCTGAACTGGGAATGACAGTCTGCTTATTGCAGCTTCACCCTGTATGTGTCTGTGAGAGGTTCCTCCTTAGGCAGCTGCTGACAGACCACTCAGCCCTTTCCTCTGCTCCCTTCCTGCGTATGCCTGGGATCTTTAAGATTTTCCCATTCCTTTTGAACCTAGGTTCAGGCCTCGGAAGAATAAACCTTGCTAGCCTGGCTGGAGCCAGGCAGGGGCATTCCCCAGCTAATAATTCCTCTCATTGTTCCCTTAAGGGGCTTAATCTCTCTCATTGTTTCATTTCCTGCTAGTTTCCTTCCTTTTTCATTTAACTCTATGCAGTCAGACAGGAGAATATTGAACAGGTAAACTGAGGTGCATTTAATATTCATAAAAATGATACACATAGCTCCTTCACTTTTCACAATCCTAACAGAGAAGTACATTTTACATTTACAGACAATAATAGGTTGCAAATATAAAGCACTTCTTTTGACTGTGATATATCAGTATATTTACAATATGGAATGTTGCTGTTAAAATTGTAAAAAACAGTGGCCAGAATATTTTCTCATTTACACTGGTGTATATCTGGAATAACTAAATTGGTCATATATTTTTAATAATATATCCCCTATCACAATGATATTACTCACTCTAGTCAGCTAGGAGGGTGGCTTCATTGATATGTCTTGAGTGTGGCTACAGATCAAATTGCTATTAGTCTTCTCAGCCATGGGTGCTTCCTACAGATTTAATCCACATAATTTAAACAAGTTTCAAGCATACTAAAAAGACTGGGTTTTACAAAATAGGCACAATACTGTTTGGTGGAACATGAGATCCTAAAAAAAGAATGTGTATATGTTTGTGTCTAGCTATAGATATTTGTGTTCACGTATCTTATTGCTTGTACAAGTGAGTAGGATGGAAATATCAGAACTGGGAAGTTTCACAGAATGAATATCAACCTTTATAAAAAGCAAAAATCTGTAGGTTTCTTTCATATTAATTTGTGAAGTGAAATCTAAAGGTATCATAGACCTTTAGGTCCATTTTTCTTTTTCTTCTCTTAATTAAATGGAAGCTGACTTGTACCCATGAAACTGGGTGCAAATGCATGTAATAACACCTGTGCATGCAAAACCCACATTCTTTATAAATGTCATCTTCACCTATCTGGGAAAGGTAGGTGGGTCCTTCTCATAAACATACAGCTAAGGGTAGCATAAAATCCCTCTTTACCCTGTAAAGGGTTATTTCCTCTTTTACCTGTAAAGGGTTAAGAAGCTCAGATAATCTGGGGGGCACCTGACCAAAAGAACCAATAAGGGGAGAAGATACTTTCAAATCTGTGGGGGAAGGTTTTTGTCTGTGTCTCTCAGAGCCAGCCAGGATACAGGGCAGGGGAAAATACATCTCCCTAAGCTATATCTGAACTAAGCATCTAGTCTTGCAAAAATAGTAAGTAATAGCAGAAAAGAAATGCATTAGATTACCTTTTGTTTTAGCTTGTGATTTTTTTCCTGTGCTAAGAGAGAGGTTTATCCCTGTTTTTGTAACTTTAAAGTTTTGCCTAGAGGGGAAATCCTCTGTGTTTTTGAGTCTTTTGTTATTCTGTAAAGTACTTACCATCCTGATTTTACAGAGTTGATTCTTTTATCTTTTCTTTAATTAAAATTCTTCTTTTAAGAACCCAATTGATTTTTCATTGTTCTTAAGATCCAAAGATTTGGGTCTGTGTTCACCTGTACCAATTGGTGAGGCTATTATTCTCAAGCCTCCCCAGGAAAGGGGGTGTAGGGACTTGGGGGGATATTTGGGGAAGGTAGGGCTCCAAGTGGCCCTCCCTGAATGTTTGTTTAAATCACTTGGTGGTGGCAGCGATACTAAGGCAAGGAAGGAATTTGTGCCTTGGGGAAGTTTTAACCTAAGCTGGTAAAAATAAGCTTACGGGGGTCTTTCATGTGGGTCCCCACATCTGTACCCCAGAGTTCAGAGTGGGGAAGGAAGCCTGGCAGTCCCCACATCTTGGATACAGAAATCTTTCTATGCTGTAGTACTGAATCTCCATCCCATAGCTCGGAGAAGTTTGTCTCATAACAGCCCAGGGCATGATAAGTCCCAATAGCCACCACTTTCCTGAAGTTACTGTCAGGAAATCCTTTGAGCTTTCTGATAATGGAGGTTTCTTTCCAAATATAAATTGGGTATATAGAAAAATAATTGCCTTATTCTACAGACTCCCAACAACCTTACCTCCTCTCGGTCCAAACACATTCACACGTTGCCCTTTCTGAACCACTAATAAATTTTCCTGTGTTTACAGAAATCATAAACTCAGCACATGTTCAGTTTTCCAGGAATGTCTGGGATAGTTCAAAAGTTATTCCTTTAGTCCTAAAAGACACATTGTTCCATCTCTGCCTGCTCTTGCAGATGTCCTAAGTGCTCCAGACAAAACTATCGGGGCCATTAAAGGTAGTTGAGGTTTTCCTGCTTCTGTTGTTGTTTACGAAAACTTTCTCATAGACCAGCAGCCAACATCTTAAAGACGGGATCCCTCAAATGTTCTGCTTTAGTCAGTGATGCCAGTGACATTCCCTGGATAAGACATTCTTCATCCCCACATAAAAAAAATCATTAATTCCATACTCTTTCATCACACAAATTCCATCTATCCTTCCACCCTTGCTTTTCTCAATCCACCCTATTTCCCCTTCCCTCAGAGCATTAGGGAGGTTTCTTCAGGCATCTTCCCTACCACATGACTGTTCCTCACATGCAGAGTGACGGTGGTAGGCTAGTGTCCTATGGCTTTTGCTTGTGGCAGCAGTGACAGCCAGGTTAACCTGTGACCTCTTGCTGTTGGGTGGTTACTCAATTAAAGAAGTAAAGAGATAACCTCTTGTGGTGGGCTGGGTGATTGTTTGGGAACATACCCACTTTTATTCTTGAAATGGGCATGTTTCCCCTTGCTGAGGTAGGGTTGTGTGTGTGTGTGTGTGTGTGAGTGAAAGAGCGATCCCTGCTGTGTTATTGTGGAAGAGAGGGTCTCCAGGCTCTAGCTTAGGGTTGGGTATTTAGCCATCCACTGGTGGGAGCTGCAGCAGCAGGTTTGCCTTACAGCATGTTCTCCTAACATACCGGGGAAACTACACTGTGGCACCCAGGTACTCCCATGGCTGTAGGAGAGGAATTCCCTTCCTGCAACTGTGGTAGTCATGCCCATTGTGGGCACACCCATATTATAGTAGACTGAGCAGCAGCCAGCTCAATCCCAGCATCAGAGAGGACTAAACATTTTAATGAGAGCCAACCTTCACATTTTTAAGAAGGCCTATGAAAATAATGTCCCACATACTACACACACTGAATGTAACTGATTCCAACACACTCTTTTTACAGCACTATGCTTAGGGCTGACCCAAGAACTTTGTTGAGGGCTAGCAAGTTATTCTTTCAACCTTGACTCACTCCATTATTTTTACATCTTCAGGTTTCTATTTCAACTATATATTTTTTTCTGTAGAGATCTTTGATTTTCAGCCAAATATTATTATCCTTTCATCAGGGACCACAGGGCTCTTCAGCTAGAAGAAGCTCCAACCTGCTACCCAGTGACCTGCTAATTGTTGTCAGAATAGGAGCAGAACTTTGACAAAGATCTGGGAACTGATTGACAGAATGTTGGGGGTCCCGATTGATTCACAGCTCCTATTTAAACCCAGCACAGGAACAAAAAGTTGTCCATGCATCTGGTTCACCCTGTTTAGGAGTGCATATTTTGCACTAATGATGACTGCTTTGAAGTGCCAGAACCCCACTAACAAACAAAAGTGTTTTTAGGGCTGAAGGTTTTGATAGTTTAAAAGAGATTAAGTCAAACATTTCCCTCTTGGCAAAACATCTCAGGAGACAATGTAGAATTGATGTGTATTGCATATGCTCAAAATTAAAATCTACATTTAATAGGGAAATATAGTATGTTGTGAAAAACAGTCCTATAGTGATTTGTATATGTTATCAGATATATTAATTTTATGAAATTCCTTAATGCTTTAATAGATGATAAAATAAGATTTTTTAAGATAAAATGTAAAATTCCTTGAAATTGACTAAATGAATTTGTAGCAAACTATTATCTTTGAAGTCATATGACTGTTTCTTTTTTTCCCTTATTAAAAAAATGCCACATAATGTTGCATTCTGGATACTTATGACTGACATTGATGTAATACCGATAATTACTCAGACTTTTTTGTTTTATCACTCAGAAGATGTTATAATTAATTTACAAGCTCTTGGCCTAAACTATGTAACGATCAACAATTGAAAATGGAAAGGTCGCTTTGATTTTCAAAAGTAATTTGCATAGCATGGACATAAACATGAAATCTGTCATGAAGCCATCTGTTTATGAAATTAGGTCAGTTGGCTTGCATCCCCAATTACTAAAGCATATTGAATCAGGGTCACCCCCTCTCCTGCGTGGCGCTTGAATGAGTGTGTGAAGTCTTAATTAAAGTAGGGGAAAGGTGTATAAATTGTGGGGAGAAAGATATGTTAGGAAAGCAAACCATCACATATAAGAATATTTAAATCAATCACATATAAAGGAGGTAAGAGTTTTTGTGAAATAAGTTGCGGTTGACTCAGGAAAAGTCTAGTAAAACTGTAGATATAAGGACTTCTGCAATTTATTAAAATTTTCCTCCATTCCCTGTAGATAATGACTATCCTAGATACCATGTAACTTGGCCCCACAACAGATACTGGAGGCACAATTCCAGAAGCTTGAATATAAGGTCTAGGCAGAGCTGAGATCCATGGGGGTTTTTTGCCTTTAAGTATGTAGGGCCAGTGCATCAAGCATCTATTCAGATCCACTGACACAATGTACACTCTGGGTGGGACCATGTAGCGGGGTGGACACCTGCTCCTGCCCTGAGGGGTTGGAAAAGCCCTGCAGAGGGCTGGGGCTGGGCAAGGTAAAACCCTGGCTGATTGGGGGAAGTGGCTGCAGATGGGCCACACCCTAATCAGAGCCCAGATGGCCTGTATAAAGAGGCTGGGAGCCAAGAGCCCAAAGAGTCTCTCTCTGCCTTCAGAGAGAGAAGGGCCTGGCTGCAGGGAGTGAGACAGGGTACCTGGAGTGGTGCAGGGCTGGGGAAAGGCTGATTAGCTCCAGCCTGGATAGCCCCAGGCTGTGGCCTGGTAATAGGCCAAGGGGGTACTGGAGGTTGCAGAGGGCAGCCCAGGGCTAGGCCAAGGCAGCAGGTCCAAATCCAACCTTGCCTATGATGAGTGGCCTATACTGCAGTCTGCCCCAGAGAGTGGGGGCTAGTTGGTGACTGGCAATGGCCTTATCCTGAGGTGGGGATAGGGGGTGGGGGTTCCCCAGGGAGGGGAGACCCAGTGTGTGTGGGTATTGTCAGGGGGCAGCACCCAGTGCAAGGGGCACCGGGGTCCTGGGAGGGACATGGGGCCAGTGCTAGAAGACGACAAGGCGGATCACCGGCCTGCAGAGGGTACTCCAGTGGCTGGTGAGCTAATTCCCTGGATGACCAGCAGGAAGCGCCGCAGGGGTGAGTCCGGACCTCTTACAGAGCACTTTTGCAATTCTGAAGCACAGGATTGATTGCAGACAAGTTCTGCTTTGTGGCCTGCAGGATTTTCCCAGCATAACCACTTTTGGTCCAAATCAGTGCACCGAGAACAACCCAAGAATGCTTGTCAGCTGATCACTTTTATTTCAAATACAATCAGAATCTCATGATTTCTAAGGTATAATACTTTGTAAGCATAATTATAGCTTCACATGTTACTACCAATTGGAAAACAGACTATTTAGGTCACTAAAGCTTTATATAGCAAGCTCTCAACATGCAGCCAAGAAAGCCTTTCCTGATCATCATTCAGCCATTTTCTGTTTTCTTGGGACTGCTCTTTAGGGATCAAATTAATTTAAAAATTGCTGACATTTAAAATGTCCAAATTTTTATCAAATATTTTAATTTCTGTATCTATATAAAGAGTTGTGACATTCCTAAATAGTCAATACAAAAATGACAAGCCCAGCAATATACTAAAACTCACCAAGCTGCAACAAAATCAACTATCTGACATACTTTGGTGAAACTGTGTATAAGAGAAAAGCAAGATAGAATTGGCCCTATTTTCTCAACACATAAAACTGTATTTTAGTATTAGAGTGAAGCTTTTTGCTTTCAAAATGGGTTTTGGCTGGGGTGGAGAGATTCTTTTATTCTCTCCTCTTCTCCCCCCCCCTGCTGGCAGGTATGAGAACCACACATATAGATGCTGAAGCTCTGCAGACTCATGGCACATGTATGTAGCTCATTGTCTCCACCCTAGGAGTGTCTTGCTGTAGGGAGAGAAACTCGGGGTTAGGAAGAAGTTTGCAAGAGAGTGCTAAGAAGAGCCAAGTTTAGGTAGAAAGCTTCAGCAGAAGCTTATGTTTTTGTTAAGTCAACTGTATAGCTCCTTAGAAGTGGAATGCATGTTTGGACTCAAAACAGCTGGGGACTGGTTTCCAGAAGTGCTCAAGTGACCACAACTCCCACTAAAGTTAAAGGAAGCTGCAGGTGCTCAATACCTTTGAAAAATCAGATGAAGTTTGTGTAGATTCTCTTCAGAGCAGATGACAACTCAACCTGTTTACCACCAAATAGCAATAACACTGTGGCATGTACAGAACCATAAAGAGTCCTTTGTACTGATTTTGTTTTTTAAGAAACACTGGTCAAAAAGACAGAGCAAGGTAAGCAACAGCTGTATGATACTGTACTAATTTATTATCAATCAGCATAAATCATGGGTAAGAATGAGGCAGCAATAATCAGTTACGACAATTCTTTGCAAAAACTAGAATTCAAAGATATCAAGCTAATAAAGTAGGAATTACGTGAGTATACTGAGCTATCTTCAGTGTACAGCTATCAGTATATTTTATCTACCCTGATTCATCAAATATTATTAGCATTCACACACGCTTCCTGTGAGCAAGATTATAAAATGGTAAAAGTTAATTCATTTTAATTTATTACATTTTTTGTACTAAAATAAATACAGCAGTAATATGAATAATTATATAAATAGAGATGGACACAAATATATGATATTCAAATTAAATAATTTTCTTTCTTAGACTTAGCATTATTTTTACTACACCCTAATGAACAACAGATGAATCATTTAGCAGTTCTTGGAACATAAGAAATATATATATATATATATATATATATATATATATATATATATATATATATAATTTATATTTTGTGGAACTATAGTAGAGCTTTGGGTTACTAGGGTGTCATTTTTTTCTGTCTAGAAGTTGAAAAGTAAAATGGAAATTCATTGAGTATAGGTAGGTGAATCCTGCAGGGTTCAGTTCACATGGACTAAAAGAACAGGACATTTTTATGACAGGTTTCAAAGGCTTTGGAAGTGCATCAACCCCTGCAGGTTTGCTGAGTAGTTAAGATTCCACAGAACCTGAACTTCCCCACTCCCTACAGGTGGTAGGGCAATCTATGCTGCCTTTGCTTTCAAAGATTGCATAGATTTGTTGTCTTCAAAAGGGGTCTGCCTCTTGCCTTTCTTATTCTCAGAAAAGCAAAAAAGGTCTGCTCAAGGGGGACAGAGGCTTGAGTAGTCCTTGAGGGTGAGGCAGTGCAATCATCATCCCAACTATGACACATGTAGGCATACCACACCTGAGTCTCCATTGAACTTAAAAACGCAGGCTAATTAAAGGTCTGTAAATCATTTTTATTGCTCTACTCCTCCTGGGATAAAAGTATGCCTGGTAGGGGTAAATATCTGAAGCATAGGCTAAACCAGGGATCGGCAACATTTGGCACACAGCCCATCAGGGAAATCTGCTGCCGGGCAGGGCCGGTTTGTTTACCTGCAGCCTCCACAGGTTCGACCGAGCACAGCTCCCACTGGCTGTGGTTCGCAGCTCCAGGCCAAAGGGGGCTGCGGGAAGTGGCGCAGGCTGCCACTTCCCACAGACCCCATGGGCCTAGAACGGAGAACCGTGGCCAGTGGGAGCTGCGATCGGCTGAACCTGCGGACAGAGTGGGTAAACAAACCAGCCCGGCCCGCCAGCGAATTTCCCTGACAGGCCTCATGCCTGTTGCCGATCCCGGGGCTAAACTATGGGGCATCCTTGTCATTGAACAGCTGATTTTCAGCTCACTTCCCCTTAGTTACTCCTACTTTCCTCTTTTAATCACTCACTATTGATTTCCCACTGCTAAAAGGAAATTAGAAAAATGCATCATCTCCTGTTAGGTCCTCTGAGCTGTATTGGGAACCACTATTTTATCTTATGTTTCAGAGTAGCAGCCGTGTTAGTCTGTATCCGCAAAAAGAAGAACACGGCTGCTACTCTGAAACCTGTCATTATGCAAGGCACTGCATTTAGCCGTATGGAGTGGAAATCCATCAACCTCAGTACTCCTGTTCTTATTTTATCTTATGGCATTTTTGGAGCTCTGAAACAACACAGTATCCAGGTCATAAAATGGCTTTAAAACGCACTATCGATCATGACTGGAAAATCAGTGCTAGAAAGTATATAAAAACATTATCTTTGATATCAATAAACAGGTTATTCTACTCGAGCAGTATACAGGTTTTTTTTTTTTTTTTTTTTTTTTTTTTTTGCTTGTGGTTATTTACCTTGCTATTTGGTAAAGCAGACCAGACATTCAGCCACAACACTAAGGCAAACAGAGCTTATCAAGTATCCCTCACTGATCTTTAACAGAACATACAGAAAACTAATATGCAGCAATGAAATTTTGAATGGCTTCTGTTACAACCTGACTCAGTCCCCATCTCTGTTGTACATGAACCCCAATCCCAGGCCCATTTGCTTCTAAACCCAGCTGCTACTAGGCTATGACTGGTCATTGCTCCTATCTCTGGGTCTCGCAGGTACACTACCAGGTGCAAACCTTGTGTTGGACACCCTTCCTGGGAAAGGGTGTGGCAGCCTCAGACCCCAAAACTTGTGCTACAGCCCTTCTGAACCCTCAGTAGCTCAGCAGTTCCCCCCAGAGTCCCCCTAGTTGTGGTTTCTAGTTAAACTTTTCAGCAAAATGAGCAGGAAAGCAAGGAACCCAGGCTTAGCAAAGCAATTTTATAACCACAGACACTTTTGCAAGCCCTAAAGAGTTACAGATCTATGAAAAATCCTGAACACAACCACCCTGGTCTGATCTCACCTTTCCTGTGTCCTGGGTTTTGTTAGAGCCTTCCCTGCCTCCTGGGCCTGGTCTTCTTGCATGTCATGGTGGTCTGAACTCTGAACCTTTTGCTTAGAAAAATACCTCTCTTTTAAAACAGTCTCGGTTCCCCTTCTTTGCACATGTTTCTACAGAAGGAATTCCATGCTCCAGTCCATCACCCACCAATTTCTGTGTAGCAAGAAATTCAAAGTCAATTGTCCTACCAGCAGAAAGTCCATTTTTCCAGTAGAACAGTCATTCAGTGTTGATGACTCTTGATTGCTCTATCATAGCTTCTGTCATAACTATAAAGGGAAGGGGGTAACAGCTGTCCTGTGTACAGTACTATAAAATCCCTCCTGGCCAGAGACTCCAAAATCCTTTTCCCTGTAAAGGGTTAAGAAGCTCAGGTAACCTGGCTGGCATCTGGCCCAAAGGACCAATGAGGAGACAAGATACTTTCAAATCGGGGGGGGGGGGGGGCGGAAGGCTTTTGTTTGTGCTCTTTGTTTGGGAGTTTGTTCGCTCTTAGGACTGAGAGGGACCAGACATCAATCCAGGTTCTCCACATCTTTCTAAACAAGTCTCTCCTATTTCAAACTTGTAAGTAAATAGCCAGGCAAGGCGTCTTAGTTTTACTTTGTTTTCTCAACTTGTAAATGTACCTTTTACTAGAGTGTTTATCTTTGTTTGCTGTACTTTGAACCTAAGACTAGAGGGGAGTCCTCTGAGCTCTTTAAGTTTGATTACCCTGTAAAGTTATTTTCCATACTGATTTTACAGAGATGATTTTTACCTTTTTCTTTAATTGAAAGACTTCTTTTTAAGAACCTGATTGATTTTTCCTTGTTTTTAGATCCAAGGGGTTTGGATCTGTATTCACCAGGGAATTGGTGAAAGGTTTCTCAAGGCTTCCCAGGGAAGGGAATTAGCTTGAGATGGTGGCAGTGAACCAGAGCTAAGCTGGTAGTTAAGCTTAGAAGTCTTCATGCAGGCCCCCACATTTTGTATCCCCACTTTGAACTTTAGGGTACAGCCTTGACAGCTTCTGAAGAGCTCTGTGTAGCTCAAAAGCTTGTCTCTCTCCCCAAAAGAAGTTGGTCCAGATATTACCTGACCCACCTTCTCTCTAATAGCTTCTCATACATAGTCTTTCCACTAGGTGGCAAGCCTCTGCTACAAAAATGAATGGTATAATTCACAAAGGAAGATACAATACAAAGCCCAGCCCCAGTAACAAAATGGGGTTCACCAAACATGTTTCACAGACATATTCCCAATTTGTCAGCCTCCTAGCTGAAGAAGTATTTTGTTAGTGAAATGAATACAAATTGCTATTTAATCCATGCACAAATACTGCATTAAAAGAACACTCCAATTGCAAAGTAAGGCCACTCAAAATTTAAGAAGAGTCATACATTAAGTTTGTCTGTGCAACCCTAATTTGCCCCCTTTGTGCATATGCATTATTATACAGTCTTTAATTACGTGATCACATGCTGCCCATAAATCTTACCAGTTGAAGTGCCAAGTAACCCTAGAAGCCTCTCTGCTCAGACCCAAATTGATGATGAAAGCAATGTAGATTTACTCTACTGCACAATACACTGAAAAATAAGTCCAAATTCTGTACACCTTACTTTTTTTTTAAACTCCTCTCTTACTCTGGTAGAACTCATTTATTTCAACAAGGGTTTTGCCTGAGTAAGTTCTTGAAATATTGGCCTGCAAATTAATAAATAATAAAATAAAGCTATGATAGCACTGATAAAATACAGTGGTCACCATTTAAGTTCAACTTTTACCAGTAGTCATCACACAACAGGAGTGTCTTTAATGCCTAATTTTCTTATCTTTGGAATATGAGAACTTGGACTGCTAAGTGTTTTACAAAGTGATTGAGAAAAAGTTGACGACACTTGGCAAAACATTTTCAGTGGTCACATTCTGTGGGGACATGAATAACTTGAAATGGTGGGATACTGTGCAAAGCATTAAATCAATGTTTTTGTGCTAATCATATTATGGTAGCACCCACAGACATATTGTTCTTCACAAATGTATGCAAATACTGCATTTCTGTCAGGATGTGGCAGAAGCAAATATTTTCTTTGTGAAGCTAATGTTCTTTTTCCCGTGGAAATAGGTCATACTGCAGTATAGAACAACCCAGCATTTCTTTTAAATGAATTTAATTTATTTAAAAATATTTTATTTTTGTTTGGGGACATAGTTCTCGAACTGTATCACTAACCCATTTATTTGCATACATATACCTAATTGCCAAAAAATTGGATATCCTAAATCTCTGATTCCTTTGAGCAATATTTTACAGTCAGATTGTTATTAGTCAGTGTGCAGTCAGGCTGCACTTTAGTAATTTAAAATGTTCCTAGATAGAATTTACCAGTTGGCTCGTTTATTCATCATAATCTCCCAAATCCTGATTTTCTTTCTCTCATTAGTGTAATAAGTTTTGCTTTATCATTGTCAAAATTAAGAAAGCCTTTGATTTATATTTAAAATATTCTGAGCTCTAAAATATTAATCAGAAGCTATTATATTGTTTTCTGAACTTTTCCACCAGCTAACATGTTAGGAAATTCACTATGAAAGGTTTTGATACAACCATTGGGCAATAAATAGAAGTGTCTATACAATATCCATTTCATATATTGAACTCACGAGCAGTCTGGAATTTGTTCTCTACAGATACCTGAAAGCTTATGAATCCTTTATCACACTGAGTTTGTATTAACTCTATAATTTAAGGTTTTTTTCCAATATATTGCAATATATTTTATTTTTCAAAAAAGACCCATTTATAGGCTACTGCCTCTCACTGCTAATAGTATGAAAATGTGGTTTTGAAGTCAATGGGAAAGAAAAGTGGTTTTGAAAATCCTACCCTGCACCTTTTTAATAACAAAGGCCAGGTCTACACTACCCCCCTAATTCGAACTAAGGTACGCAACTTCAGCTACGTGAATAACGTAGCTGAAGTTCGAAGTTCCTTAGTTCGAACTTACCTTGGTCCACACTCGGCAGGCAGGCTCCCCCGTTGGCTCTGCGGTACTCCTCTCGCCGAGCTGGAGTTCCGCAGTCGACGGCGAGCACTTCCGGGTTCGACTTATCGCGTCCAGACTAGACGCGATAAGTCGAACCCAGAAGTTCGATTGCCAGCCGCCAAACTAGCGGGTAAGTGTAGCCAAGGCCAAAGTCAAGAATATGTAAATTTGCAAGAACTTACCTCATGGCATTCATTGCAAAACATATTGTTATGGTTTTCCACAATTGTATCTGTGACATTATCTGATTAAAATATGACCATGTAGATCATTGTTGCTACCACTATTATATAATTGCAACAAATCTTGTACAACATATGTAATGTAAGGTGTCTATGGAAAAGTTAGGATTTGCTACATATGATTATCCGATTTGTATGCATGTGTCACTTTTGTATCAGAAGTTATGAATATTGACAATGTACCTGTATTTCAAATGTGTTTGCTCATGTGGTAACACTCACAAGGTATTTAGCCTGCACCTGATGAAGAGACTATTGAAATTTCATGTCCTATCAAGGAACACGTAACTCACTATGGACCATGGAAGATGCCCATCCACACACAATGGACTTTTATGAGAATGTTCTAATTAGAGTATGGGTGATTGCCCCTGCTGTGACACAGCAGAGCATGCAAAGCCATATGATGAGGCCATGTGACACTAAACTCTATCTTGTTACCTGTATTTTTCCACAAGCTGTGAGGAGGGCTTTGTTGAAACAATGGGTTTCCCTATACATGGCAGAAACTATTAAAGACCCTGGAAACCTCTTCATTTGACCTCTTTTCTACTCTGATCTCTGGACTATGGATTTATACTAATAGGAGCATTCTAACCAAGGGACTGAGGACTATCCAGTGATTTGGAAGCTACCAGAGACTTACCAAGCCAGCAGTTTATTCCATCACTGCTGCAAGCCTGATCCAAGAACTTTACAATTAGTGTATGTATTTGATTCCTTTAACCAATTTTAACTCTCACCTTTCTTTTTATAAATAAACCTTTAGATATTAGATACTAAAGCATTGGCAACTGCATGATTAATGGGTAAGATCTGAGTTGTACATTGACCTGGGTGTGTGGCTGGTCCTTGGGGATCAAAAGAACCCTTTGGTTGATGAATATGATTTTAAATAACAATTCATAAATTAAAGGTGATATCCTATCCCTTAGAACTGAAAGGGACCTTGAAAGGTCATTGAATCCAGCCCCTTGCCTTCACTAGCAAGACTAAGTACTGATTTTGCCCTAGATCCGTAAGTGGCCCCCTCAAGGATTAAACTCACAACCCTGGGTTTAACAGGCCAATGCTCAAACCACTGAGCTATCATTCAGTCTAGTAGCTGGGTGTTGAATCCAGGACTGCAATACCTAAGGAGGCTGCATTTCTGACTTCATGTTAGCCAGTGTGGTCAGACAGAAGTTTACTTTTTTGATGGTCTGGTATACCTTATGGGAGAATACCCACCAGTTTTGGGGTGTGTCTGCCCTATCTGTCAGCAGTTTGTCCTGAATTTGGTATTCTCAGTTATGACCCATGTAGGCCTCGTGACATTATCAAATACAATATGACTGTTGGGGCTATCAACAGGTCTCTCTCTCTCTCTCTCTCTCTCTCTCTCTCAATTATCTATGGCTCTCTACACATGACTAGGACAATAGAATGTTGTTGAAGCTGTGTTGGTCCCATGATATTAGAGAGGCTACACCTTGTCTCTAGGACAATGGAACACATTCCCAATCCTCTTGCTTACAAAGGCATTTCCAGACCCACAATCTTCCAATGTATACAGCCAGATTAAGAGCTGCTGTAGGCAGTTTACACCATGACAACATGTTTTCCTCATTAATTTCCTACTGTTTCACAGTTACTCTGATTGTGCTTCTCCTACCATTTTCAATTTTCACACTGTATCAACCAGAGTTACCAGCCAGGGCCCATTGTCCTCTATGGGGCATAAAATCATAGAAATGTAGGGCTAGATAGGACTGCCAGAGGTCATCGAGTCCACTCCCCATGTTGAGACAGGACCAAGCATATCTAGATGATCCCTGACAGATGTCTGTCAAACCTATTCTTTAAAACCTCCAACAATGGGGATTCCACCTTGGTAACCTATTCCAGTACTTATCATAATAGTTAGACATTTTTTACCATCCAACCTAAATCCCTTTCAGCAACTTAAGCAGATTACTTCTTGTCTTATATTCAGTAGACAAGGAGAACCATTGATCTCTGCCCTCTTTATAACAGCCCTTAACATATTTGAAGGCTATTAGTCTCTCTCCCCACCCCATGTCATCTTTTCTCAAGACTAAACATGTCCAGATGTTTGTGGATTTTCTTAATCTTTCCTCATTTGTCATGCTTTCTAAACTTTTTTTTTTTTTGCTCTTCTCTGGAGAGTCCCTGATAGGTCCACATTTTTTTAAAAGTGTGGCATCCAAAACTGGACACAGTACTCCATCTGAGGACTCAACAGTGCAAAGTAGAGGGAAACATTTACCTTTAATGTCTTAGATACAATATTCCTGTCAATACACCCCAGAATGATATTAGTCTACCTCTAAAGAGCTAGTAAACCCCACCCGGCTTGGTGTCACTCACAAATTCATGAAGCATACATGCCTCTCCATTATCCAAGTCATTAATGAAAATATTGAACAGTACCAGACCAAGAACAGACCCCTAGAAGATGCCACTAGATACATCTTACCAGTCTGATAGTGAATCATTGATAATTACTTTTTGTGTACGGTTTCTTTAAGTCTTTAAATTGTGATTTGAGGACTTCAGTAACTCATCCAGAGGTTATGGGTCTATTACAGTAGTGGGTTGGTGAGATTCTGTGGCCTGCAATGTGCAGGAGATTGGATTAGATGATCATTATGGTTCTTTCTGACCTTAAAGTCTATGAGTAAACAACGTGCCAGGTATTTCGGATGAATGCTGTACTCCCTTCAATCAAAAGTCCTCTTCTGCATTTACAGCAATGTGTGATTCACTGCCCCAATGTCCACTGCCAGCTGAAGTGCATGAAGCGAAGAGGGGAAAGATCTATCTATCTATCTATCTATCAAGAGATAGGTTACCGGTCTGGGATTCAGGAGACATAGGTTCTATCCCTGACACTCCTTACCTGTTGTGACACCTTGGACAAGCTCACTGTAACTTTGCTATTTATAAAATAGTGATAATAGTATTTTCTTCCTTTTAAAATTACTTAGGGAATCTATAGTGAAGGTGCTATATAAGAGCTAGGTATAATTGTTACTTATATTAAACTCCTAATGTGCAGAGACTTGGGGTTTCTATAGGCCCCTTATGTTCTCTGGTTTGATTACTCTCTAATCCCCTTGTCCCCTTCAATTTCCCCACCTCCACCATTGACTTCCTGCGGTTGATAGGACAGTCCTGGCCCTAAGCACTTTAATATTTGACATTCCCCAGGGTGCAAGTTGAACTGCTGTGTCCCCTTAACTCTCCAACCTGGGATGCCTTTTACGCTACTTTGCTAGTAAGCAGCAAACCCATCCGATCACAGTCATCAGCATGTAAAGTCACTCTCAGCTGAATACATGTGTGCTTTGCCCAACCATCCATGAATAGATACAGGGCAATCCCCGCATATCCCTCAGTCCCAACTTTGCCCCCCAGAAATGTGCATCTTGTACTGTTGAGTAGCTTGCTGGATGGTACAAGCACATAATTAGTCCATCATTCTAACAAAGGGTAATACATATGCACCAGCCCTCTTGACCTGAGTAGATATTTCCCAAACAGTTCAATGAAACACTGGTTTAGACAAAACAGAAAAAAACAAGTTCATTAACTAGAAAACGATATATTTTAAGTTATTCTAAGTGATAAGACCTATAAGTCAGAATTGGTTATAAAAGAAATAAAAAGATAAACACGCAAGCTAATTCCTAAACTTTACCAAGACCCATAAGCTTAAAAACAAAAAGATTTCTCTCACCCAAAAGCTTTTATCCGTCTGTACTAGTTGGAAAAAAACCCAGACCAGGACCACTCCCCCCCGTTCAATGATGCATCTTATGTCTTTCAAACAATCTTGCTGCAGTGAGTAGAGAGGGGGGAGAAGAGGCAATTTGTGAGTTCTACATTCTTATACCTTTCCCCCCTCTTTGAGGATTACCCGCAGCTGGGGTGTAGACAAAATAGTCTCCTATATACATGAAATTTGAAACGCCTTTCAGGTAAATTGTGACTCACTTTCTTACACCTTCTGTATACATGAAGCTTAAGCCATCTCAGAGATGACATGTACATTTTTTGTTTACAGTTTCCCCTGGTGGCAAAGGGTTTTTTCATCAGTTAATAGTTTTTTAACACCTGTTGTCAATCCTTTGCTGTCTCTGAGGAGCTAGTCAGTGGGTATTCTCCAAAATTACAACACATACCTCTACCCCGATATAACGCTGTCCTCGGGAGCCAAAAAATCTTACCATGTTATAGGTGAAACCGCATTATATCAAACTTTCTTTGATCCACCAGAGTGTGCAGCCCTGCCGCCCCCCAGAGCGCTGCTTTACCGCGTTATATCCAAATTTGTGTTATATCGGGTCATGTTATATTGGGGTAGAGGTGTATTTCAATAAAAAACAGATAGTAAAACCTCATAGCTTTACACACAGTATTGTTATATATATATATATATATATATATATATATATATATATATATATATATATATTTACAGAATAATGATGTTCAGCAGATTGAGTTTCCAAATGATACCTCACAAGACAAACTTTTTACAACACATATCATAAAGATATAAAAATGGTGAATATGGTGTACTGTATAAAATAGGAAATTCTGTGGCAGTGACAGCTAAATTTAAAAGAAAATGGAGGTTTTTACTCATTGGGAAAGTATGAAAATTTATCTCAGGTTTTAGAAGTGAACATGTGAAAACTGCAGTGTAGAAATTATGGGAAACCTGGCATTTTGACTGGTGAAGACTTTGGCACTCTGGTAAATTTAGAAAACCATTTGGAATTTCAGCATCCAGGTGGCAGTGAGATGTTTGGTACTGGAAAGGAGTCGCTTCATACATATCTTTTTCCACACCCACTTTTGCCAAAGGTAAAGGTAATTTTAAATTTGGGGTTAGGAAGGGCATAAAGACTTCTATCCCATCAACTCAACAACCAGCCACACCATTCCTCTGTGTATGCCAGTCTATCCGATAATAGCAGATAATCATGTTGTCTGAATGTTTCTGCTAGATTGGTCAAGTCAAGATTCACGTTTGAACTATCTATTGGCTTCAGAGTTGACACCCCATTGGGATGAATGGGTTAAATAGATACTTTACTCAGAGCTATTGTGTCAGGTTGTTTGCCTACCCAGGCACTGGAAACTTTTGATTCTGAAGCATAATTAAGCAACAACCTTAGAATAAAAGGGCAACTATGTAGCCATCTGTATGGCTGTATTACACATAGGGCCCTGGTTAACAGTCACAGATTTTGAGAGAGCAGATGATGGTCAATGAAGTCTGGCTGGGTGACAGGAAAAGGCAAATATTTACAACTCAATTGCTGCTATGCTGTCTTGTACTATCAAGTTTCCCACATGTAGCATACCACATCTATGCTTTGGAGAAATCATTAGCAATTCATTTGGATCATTTGCTCAGATTAAACAAACAAAGGAACAACTCCAGGAATATGGCAACAGTTCATCAATACATGCTTAGACTGAAACATAGGAAAAGGGGCAGAGGGAAAAAAAGAGTACTTCAGCTGTTTTCATGGATGACAATCACTATGCACAGTGGATTATCAAGAGTGGATCAGTACAACTAGTCAGCGTTCTGAGCATGAGCCTTGTACTAGCAAAGATAATTCTGCCTTTAAGAGTGGCCAATACGAAATGCTTCAGAAAAAAGGTGTAAACCCACACAGTGGAAAATTTTTCATTAACATTCCTATGGAAGAAAATCTCAGGTAGTTAGTGATTTGTTTGTTGTGTATATAAAGTAGTTGCCACAAATGTTATGGTTGGCTTCTTCACTACAAAAGTTAACCAAGAGCAAAGTAGTGGGACAACATGCTCAGAAACACCTAAAGAATTATCAAATATGACCCTACAATTCTGAAGAGCTCTGCAGTTCCATTTGAGGGTGGCAGACTGACAGTGAGATGATGATGGGATCAGTCATACTATGGGGCCATTTCAGAAATTAATGTTTTTACTTTTTATGCTGCTTTTCTGTTAAATATAGGTGTTAATTATCCCTCCCATCTGCTCTGTGGCCCCCTGGCAGGCTCCATGAAGTAGCTGCTGCTTCCTACCTGACCAACAAGTCACTGATGGCAGGGAAAAGAGCTCAAGGCAGCAGCCACAATGCACCCTGTTCCTCACTATGGTGGCTGCTGTTCCTGCTCATTGGGGCCCTGCTCCCACTCCTGGGAGCCATCGTCTATTCCCTCATCTTTTTGTGCTCCCCTTCATCAGCTACGTCCCTTTTTTGTACCTCAGAGTGGCAACCCTAAAAGGCAACCCTTACTTCTAGCCCAGCCTAACAGACATTCTGCATAGATGCACCAGAGACACCATTTAGGAGGGGTAGGGGGGACTCCCCTCATCCTCCCGAGTTTCATTCCACCAGTTGGGAGTGACGCCGCTTGCTCCTCTCCCTCCTCCCCAGCCTGGCCTGTTTTTTGCTTAGCAAATATGAATGCACAAGTAGACACAGGGCTGCTCAGACAGGGAAGGGGGCTGCTGCCCCAGGCATATTCAGGGGATAATTATCCTGACAGACAGCTGAGCTTTGGAAGTTTCAGGCTGCAAGAACAGGGCTGACGAATGACCACCTGTAATCCTTCCTTGCTGTGAAGAAACAAGCATGTGCGCTCTCACAACAAATATTGTTTAAATTATACTTAAAACTTTCCCATTTTTTCCAATGTTCTATTTTTTTTAGCTAATGGCAGTACCCCAGTGTGGCCACTTATTCTGCCATTTAGTCTCAACTTCTCTGTGAGCATCTTTCCTTTGCTTACAACGGGCTTTGGATCAAATTACCAGGTAGCTCCATATAGGATGTTACACACAAATACTGAATCCTCTGTGAATGCCTTGATCTTACCAAATCACCCCAGGGTTGCACTTTTCTAGGACCTTTTCCACAGAATACCATTTGAGGAGCTGCTGGTCCTTTATATGTGCAAATATAAGCAACTGCTCCCCTCAAGCAACCATTTTAGAACTGTGTGTCTACGATGCTGTATGTCCTTCTTTTCCAGTTGGGAAGTAATCTTAGCTCCTGCTGTACTTACTCTTTAATATTTCTGAGGGTGACAGTCTCTCAAACATGAGTACCATCCATGAATTTCATTGAAGTGTTGGTTACTCTCTCAAATCCTTACATCAACACACCAGAAACCTCCTTCCAACTTAATCCTTTGTATTTATCATAACTATTGTATAAACTCTTCAGTGAACAGAAATCCAAGCCAATCTGAACAATTTGTAAGATTTGGCTGCCAACCTTTGTTATAGATCTATGCTGCTAACATCCATCATTGAATTATACTTGATAGTGATTATTTTTAAAGTTATAGACCAATCTATTAATTTAAAAAAGTTTAAATACATAGATTGGGCTAGTTTTTAAGTGACTGTGGTCTATTGATGCAATAGAAAGTAGCCCTGGAATCATGGTTAAAGTTTTTCCCCTCCAAAAAAAAAAAAAAAATTCTGGTTGAAAAAGCTATTGAACTTTGTAAACTATTCCATTTGTAACTGAATGTACTCATGTTTGGAGATCTCTTTTTAACAATAGTCATGATCTCTGACCAACAGGGTTATTGAAAAAAGAAATGCAATTTGCCCTTATCGCTGACAATTAATACACCTACTTGAATGTCAGATTGTACTTTGAGAAAGACTGAGTATAGAGAGGGCTCATTGGGGTTCGTCCCTCTCAGGGGCAGCGGGGAACCACACCGCCTCCTTTAGTCCTTGCACAGCCCCTTGGGGAATCGGTTGGGCCACGGGAGTCCTGGCTCAAGCTGTCTGGCAGAGGCCTGAACACACACAGGTTACAATTAGCAGATAACAAGCCCAGGCCCTGGGTCAGGGCGGGGCAGCAGTGAGTTCAAGGCTCAGGCCCTCAGGCAGGGGCTGAGCAAACACAGGTAAATAGCACACCCAGGCTTCAGGCTCCAAGCAGCCTGGGAGAAGGGGAGACTGCCACCCATGCGTTGGGTGGTGGTGGGGGGATGCAGGCCCTCCCACTCCACTGCATCCCAGCCCAGGGCCCTAGCAGCAGCCTAAGGCCTGTTGCTGTCAGTGGGGATGAGATAATTGGCTCTGTGGATGAGGGAAAAACAGCGGATGCGTTATTCCTTGACTTTAGCAAAGCTTTTGATAAAATCTCCCACAGTATACTTGCTGCCAAGTTAAAGAAGTATGGGCTGGATGAATGGACTGTAAGGTGGATAGAAAGCTGGCTGGATCGTCGGGCTCAATGGGTAGTGAGCAATGGCTCCATGTCTAGTTGGCAGCTGGTTTCAAGCGGAGTGCCCCACGGGTCGGACCTGGGGCAAGTTTTGTTTAATATCTTTATTAATGATCTGGAGGATGGTGTGGACTGCACTCTCAGCAAGTTTGCAGATGACACTAAACTAGGAGGCATGGTAGATACACTAGAGGGTAGGGATCGAATACAGAGGGACCTAGACAAATTAGAGGATTGGGCCAAAAAAAAACCTGATGAGGTTCAACAAGGACAAGTGCAGAGTCCTGCACTTAGGACGGAAGAATCCCAGGCACTGCTACAGACTAGGGACCGAATGGCTAGGTAGCAGTTCTGCAGAAAAGGACCTAGGGGTCACAGTGGACGAGAAGCTGTATATGAGTCAACAGTGTGCCCTTGTTGCTAAGAAGGCTAACGGCATTTTGGGCTGTATAAGTAGGGGCATTGCCAGCAGATCGAGGAACGTGATCGTTCCCCTTTATTCGACATTGGTGAGGCCTCATCTGGAATACTGTGTCCAGTTTTGGGCCCCACACTACAAGAAGGATGTGGAAAAATTGGAAAGAGTCCAGCGGAGGGCAACAAAAATGATTAGGGGGCTGGAGCACATGACTTATGAGGAGCGGCTGAGGGAACTGGGATTGTTTAGTCTCCAGAAGAGAAGAATGAGGGGGGATTTGATAGCAGCCTTCAAGTACCTGAAGGGGGGTTCCAAAGAGGATGGAGCTCGGCTGTTCTCAGTGGTGGCAGATGACAGAACAAGGAGCAATGGTCTCAAGTTGCAGTGGGGGAGGTCCAGGTTGGATATTAGGAAACACTATTTTACTAGGAGGGTGGTGAAGCACTGGAATGTGTTACCTAGGGAGTTGGTGGAGTCTCCTTTCTTGGAGGTTTTTAAGGCCCGGCTTGACAAAGCCCTGGCTGGGATGATTTAGTTGGGAATTGGTCCTGCTTTGAGCAGGGGTTGGACTAGATGACCTCTTGAGGTCCCTTCCAACCCTGATATTCTATGATTCTATGAACACACTGACATAGGTTCCGGCTGTGTTGCAGCCTGACTCAGGTCGGCTGCCCCCGGACTACTTCCCAAATCCCCCTCTGGAGGTACCTGAGTCAAGGTGGGGTTCTCAGGGGGGTCGATCACCACTGGATTCTTGGGGTAGCTGGCAAGGGGTAGGCTCAGCGACTCTCCCACACGCTGGTCCATGTTGAGTATCGGCCGGTCAGGCCAGTCTCCAGGTCCGCTGCTGGTTGCTGGTTGTAGTCCCCCTAGTAGGAGCTGGCCTCTCTAGCGGCTGCCTCCTGAGTGAGCTATGAGGTTGGGCTCTTATACTTCCTGTCCAGTCTCTGACCCTCTGCGGGGTGGGCTGGGAGTGCTCTGGCTCTGCCCACTCTGGCGTCTGGCGGAGCTCATCCCTCTCCAGGGTGGCGGGGAACCACACCACCTCCTTACACTGAGATATGCTACAGATTAGTTTTTTGTCATCTGATCTGTGTCTGGAAAATCCATTAAGTTATCCTACACAGGAAGGACGGTTAGGTTAAGGAAGTGGTTCTCAAAGCAATCCACCAACTGCATTTTTTCTTTTTTTTTGCACCCCATCATTACATATATCCACCGTCCCAACAGTGCAACCCTAATCCCAGCCCGGTGCACAGGGGACATATGGGGCAGGGGGGAAATTTAAGTAAGTGGTGTCATAACGGAGGGCTGGCTGGGCCAAACCTGAGTGGTGCTGTGACCCTGTGCACCAGGTTACAATACTTGGCATGTGGAGCTGGACCCGTGGAACAGGAGCCACCGCTGTGAAATGAGTGTGAGGTGAGCATGGGCTTCCCTACTGCACTGGGCCAGGAGAGATATATGTTTGCATAGGCCTCGGCCCAGTGACTACTTAATCTGGCCCTTTATATAGTGATCTACCTAGAACCTTCCTGCAACATACAGGTGGGTCAGGACCCACCATTGGGAAACACTGGTTTAAGGTAAAGGGACCAGGACTTGAGAGATGTGGTTTCTATTCTGTCACTGACTTCTTGTGCAACTTTGGTCAAGTTACTACATTCCTCTTGTATACAATAAAGCTAATACTGTTTTGCGACTTAATCATTAATGTTTGTGGGGTAGTTAGATACTACAGTGATGAGTACCACAGAATTACCAATAAATACCAGTTTTCTGTAAACATTAAACAAGTTGTCCATTTTGTAACCACATGTGTGCATGGCAGGAATATATTTATTAAGTGAACCTGAGTTTTAAAATGTATTTCAAAGAACATCTGCCATCCATCAGAAACACACAGAATGCTGGATCACTTCTGGCCAAGTACACTTTTGTGGGAAACACAAGTCAATTAGATCAGAAGTTGTGCTGATTCCCTCTAGTAAAGGATGCATCTTAAGACACTGGAGACTGAGTTCCATATGAAAAACTAACTAGTAAGTTTGTTTATTCTATAGTCAATGGAAAACATTTCACTCACTCCACTGAAATGAGAGGTTTCTTTCATTGTCTTGACTTTTTAAACTAAAAACATATTTATGCCATTAAATAATAGTGCTTTCCAAAACGATGTGCAATAGTTACGTCCAACAGATACATAAACTATTTTTGACCACTTCTGGAGAGTGAGGGACAGCTCCCAATCTGTCTTTCTATGCTATACAAACAGCACATGTCCTTTGTTACATATTCTTTCCTGCCAGATGAAACTTGCTGCTAGCAAGCCATACATTGAATTTATCTTCAAGAGCACCTATCTACTCTCTGGGCTTTCAGTAGTTGTGGGGATACATTTTCTAGGATATCCTCGTGACTGTGGTGGTTTTGGAAAGGCTGGCTTTTCTGTTTGCTGGAATTTTTTTTTTTTTCAGTTATATAAATGTTTGTGGAAAGTGTCTGCTTTCCTTTAAAGATTTTTATTTTTTGTCAGAAAACTGGAAACCCAGATGTTTTGGGGTTTGGAAAAAGAAAGTGGCTAATATCAGTATTACCGGTGGTACCAAAGATAATATTTACAACTTCTTCAGGGCAGGAACCATACATTTCCTTTGTGTCTTATACAGACCTATGCATGCTACCTGTGTTCAGCAAATAATACTAATATAGGTAATGGAAGCAGAAGTAGGCTGGCAACTATACTTTTAATAAGAAATCTACAATCTGAGCAGACAAATGAAAAGACAATTTTAGCAATGTGCTTGACAAAACAAATATCAAGTTCTGTGGTATATGAGAAAGCCCTAGACATCAGCCCGCAGTACACACTACGGGACTATACATTGTGTGATTCATGCCAAAAAAATTGACAAAGTTGTGGCTTCAGTTACAGGTATAATTTATGTAACTAAGGAATCTTGTAAATATAGAGGCAAATAATGGACATGATAAAATTTATGCCATAATCCAGAGCGAAAATTTCCAGTATCTCGTTGTTCCTTCAGCATGCAGAACCACAGTACAATATTCACTCAAGGTATCTTTTTGTTCTACTGACACCCTAAATATCAGATTCAGAGCCCATATAATTCCCACATTGCCCACCAACTAACCGGAATCTGATGTATGACACTTGAGATCTCCACAAGAAATCTGTCTGCTAGGTCCCCCTTCCCAAGTGAGATCATAGAACTGAAATGCATTTGGAAGATAAAATACTTATTACAAAAGAATGTTTAGGTAAGTTAAATATATGTGAAGCAGCAAGTGCCAGCAGAACGGTTCAGACAAGGGATACATTAGGTGCCTGCGGTGCTAATAGATCAAAAGTTCAAGGCTTATGTATCCCACACCCTCTGTGAAATGATACACAGATAAATTTGGGCATAAAAAAAGATAGAATAGAAATTGGCAGAGCATAGGCAGCTGCTCCAGCAGCTTTTACTTGTTGTAAACCCTTGTTGTACTCCAGGGTTTCACAGCAGTGGCAACAGCAATTCTGTGACCGAAGGTATCACAGGCATCAACCTTTTCAGAAATGTGGCTCGGATTGTTGTAATACCATTCACAGGCAGAGCAATCTGTGCCTATAATAGTGTACTACCACCTCAATGAGCCATTTAAGGTTAATAAGACTTGTCCATTAGAATATTGGAAAGGAAAAACAAGTCTGTTGGCTTGACCTTATCATTTCAGCTCTTGAATTGTTATGTTGCCTGCCAACAATTGTTTATTCTGAACAGATATTTGGCATAGCAGGAAACATAATAGACCAGAGATCCAGACTGCTTCCACAAAAAGCAGAGCTGCTGGCAGTTTGGAAAGTGAATCTGCCAAAACTTAATTACATAGATAAGCATACCCTTGTTGGAAACAATGCATCACTTTCTAACGAAATAGACAACTAAGGCACATTAAGTGCCAGGGATTAACTGTTTGTGATTTGTCCTCCATCTTTGCCCCAAGTGGTTTCTTGTTTTAAATAACCACCCTAATTTCAGGGGGAATGGTTAGTCAGTCCACTGTGATTTTATCGTATTTATCCCAGGCTGTAATAAAGCTTGCTCACAGAACCGTGACCAGACAAGGAATAACAAAACAATCAAGAAAACCTACTTATTTGAATATTACAATTAATTAAAGATCCTAAATCCAAATATGTCAGTTAGGACATTATACAACAATAACATGGTCCTTGTCATGTAAGCCATCAACACAGAAGAACCCTACCCTTCAACCCCTTGTTTAAGCATCAAAGTGGTTAATTTCTTTGGCCCCATCTCCCATTTTTTCTATAGCAGCCACAGCTGCTTGACACCTGGGAAGATAAAAGATCTTAAATATGGATTAAAATGCCTAATTTAATATACTCAAATTTGAAAGTCTTAACCATGGGTTGTCACTAAATCTTTGAAAATTTAAGTTTGTGAAGCTTGCAAAGTGTTGAATGACACCAGGTTTTTAAAAATCTAATATTAATCATTTGGATGCCCTCTGAATATGTTTATATAAATTGTACCTGTGTAGCCTTGTTATCATACAACATAGTGGTATGCCCTGTTAAATCATTAATAACCCAACAACAACAGTGTTTCTTTCCCCTAGGCAATGCTCTTCTCATTGTTAATGCACAGGACTAAGAGGTAAGATGTGTGTTTGATTTCCACCTATAGCATAGGCATCAGAGAAGCCATCTGTGCCTCAGTTTTTCCTTGCAGAGGAAATTTCATTAAGGCTTTTTTCATTATTGTTTGAGAAGGCCTTATAGGTCCTTGGATGGAAAGTGAGTGCAAAGTATAATTATTAAATAAAGAGTAACTGCTAGCCTGGAATAGCAATACATCATGAATGCCTGTAACATTTTGATCAGTTACGTTATGAAAATTCCTTGAACATTTAAGGACCACGTTTTCAAAGACTACCTCCAAATTTGTGTCCCCAGTTTTGACCACACAATTGCTTATCTGTATAAAAACCTGCTCTAACATGGGCCAATGGCATTTGAACTTTCCAATAAGGGACTTAACTGCTGTTTTACTTAATATGCATGTTCAAAGGCTACCTGTGAGTAGAAAATAGCAGGTGCACAGTTAGAGGCAAAGGTTAAACCACTTTGAATATTCAGCCTTCAGAATCCATTCCCTGGAATCATTCTCTGGGTAGTAAAAAGCTGATGAATTAACTCCGCAATATACCCAGATAAAACTGCTGTGGAAGAACTAGGAGAAGCTTTAAAAGTAAAGGCTTCTACACAGCTCTAACAGTCTTCTTATTCAAACATGGTTCTTTGTATTTGGAGTATACATTTCAAGTTGCCACTTTATAATTAACCACTAAAAGATAAGGCACAGAGAGAAAAGGTCATACATTAATGCAATGTTATTAAATGTTATTCAATTAAGTATTGATTACATCAATGGTAAATATGTTAGGTCTCAAGCAACAATCTCACCTTCAGGCTTGTAAGTACTTTAATTATGTACTTGGTGTTTTACAAAAACCAAATATGTTTGTGTTCCTTATCACTATCAAACCCATAATAGTTCTGTCATGAAATGATTTTCTTTTATATGTATTAGTTATGTAAATATTATGTAATCTCATTTATCCCTGCAAATTAAATAATTGCTTCATTGTTGACTAATGACTCCACTGAATGAGAGATCTTGTACATTAGAAGCTAAATTATTAGGCATCTTTCAAATGGCCTAATAAAAAATCTTATTTTTTATGGAAATTGGGAAAGAATTATATTCAAGCAATAGGACTAGACAATGAAACAATATGAAATGTTCATGAGATAAATGAGAGAGCAGAGAACAGTAACATCTTTCCTATCTTAGTATGGGCTGCCAGCAGTGGAGGACTATTGATATAATGGTATCCTTTTTTAAGAAGTTACAATAATTTGTCAGTTATTAAATGATAAAATATTTATTCTTTGTATTGATATTCAAATAAAAATTGGCTTGTTGATATTGATGAGTGGAATGGCAGTGAGAAATAAAAAACATGAGCATGAAAAGGTGGGAGTTGTCTTAGCAACTCTGAGAGGCCAATTAAGTAAGAGAAAAACATTTGAAGTGATAATCAAGATAGCCCAGTACAGACAGTTTGATAAGAAGTGTGAGAATACTTACGTGGGGGGATAGATTCAATGTTTGTAATTGTTTTTTCTCTTACTTAATTGGCGTCTCAGAGTTGCTAAGACAACTCCCACATTTTCATGCTCTTTGTATGTGTATATATATATCTCCTCAATATATGTTCCATTTTATGCATCCGAAGAAGTGGGCTGTAGCCCATGAAAGCTTACGTTCACATAAATGTGTTAGTCTCTAAGGTGCCACAAGTATCTTAGATGCCTATATACAAATGCGAGAAGTATGGGTAATAAGCAGGAAGAACTGGAAGTGCTAATAAATAAATACAGCTATGACATTGTTGGCATCACTGAAACTTGGTGGGATAATACACATGATTGGAATGTTGGTGTGGATGGGTACAGCTTGCTCAGGAAGGATAGACAGGGGAAAAAAGCAGGAGGTGTTGCCTTATATATTAAAAATGTACACACTTGGACTGAGGTAGAGATGGACATAGGAGATGGAAGTGTTGAGAGTCTCTGGGTTAGGCTAAAAGGGGTAAAAAACAAGGGAGATGTCATGCTAGGAGTCTACTACAGGCCACCTAACCAGGTGGAAGAGGTGGATGAGGCTTTTTTTAAGCAACTAACAAAATCATCCAAAGCCCAAGATTTGGTGGTGATGGGGGACTTCAACTATCCGGATATATGTTGGGAAAATAACACAGCGGGGCACAGACTATCCAACAAATTCTTGGACTGCATTGCAGACAACTTTTTATTTCAAAAGGTTGAAAAAGCTACTAGGGGGGAAGCTGTTCTAGACTTGATTTTAACAAATAGGGAGGAACTCGTTGAGAATTTGAAAGTAGAAGGCAGCCTGGGTGAAAGTGATCATGAAATCATAGAGTTTGCAATTCTAAGGAAGGGTAGAAGGGAGAACAGCAAAATAGAGACAATGGATTTCAGGAAGGCAGATTTTGGTAAGCTCAGGGAGCTGATAGGTAAGGTCCCATGGGAGTCAAGACTGGGGGGAAAAACAACTGAGGAGAGTTGGCAGTTTTTCAAAGGGACACTATTAAGGGCCCAAAAGCAAGCTATTCCGCTGGTTAGGAAAGATAGAAAATGTGGCAAAAGACCACCTTGGCTTAACCACGAGATCTTGCATGATCTAAAAAATAAAAAGGAGTCATATAAAAAATGGAAACTAGGACAGATTACAAAGGATGAATATAGGCAAACAACACAGGAATGCAGGGGCAAGATTAGAAAGGCAAAGGCACAAAATGAGCTCAAACTAGCTACAGGAATAAAGGGAAACAAGAAGACTTTTTATCAATACATTAGAAGCAAGAGGAAGACCAAAGACAGGGTAGGCCCACTGCTTAGTGAAGAGGGAGAAACAGTAACAGGAAACTTGGAAATGGCAGAGATGCTTAATGACTTCTTTGTTTCGGTCTTCACGAAGAAGTCTGAAGGAATGCCTAACATAGTGAATGCTAATGGGAAGGGGGTAGATTTAGCAGATAAAATGCAAAAAGAACAAGTTAAAAATCACTTAGAAAAGTTAGATGCCTGCAAGTCACCAGGGCCTGATGAAATGCATCCTAGAATACTCAAGGAGCTAATAGAGGAGGTATCTGAGCCTCTAGCTATTATCTTTGGAAAATCATGGGAGACGGGAGAGATTCCAGAAGACTGGAAAAGGGCAAATATAGTTCCCATCTATAAAAAGGGAAATAAAAACAACCCAGGAAACTACAGACCAGTTAGTTTAACTTCTGTGCCAGGGAAGATAATGGAGCAAGTAATTAAGGAAATCAACTGCAAACACTTGGAAGGTGGTAAGGTGATAGGGAACAGCCAGCATGGATTTGTGAAGAACAAATCATGTCAAACCAATCTGATAGCTTTCTTTGATAGGATAACGAGCCTTGTGGATAAGGGTGAAGCTGTGGATGTGGTATACCTGGACTTTAGTAAGGCATTTGATACGGTCTCGCATGATATTCTTATCGACAAACTAGGCAAATACAATTTAGATGGGGCTACTATAAGGTGGGTGCATAACTGGCTGGATAACCGTAGTCAGAGAGTTGTTATTAATGGTTCCCAATCCTGCTGGAAAGGCATAACAAGTGGGGTACCGCAGGGGTCTGTTTTGAGACCGGCTCTGTTCAATATCTTCATCAACGACTTAGATATTGGCATAGAAAGTACGCTTATTAAGTTTGCGGATGATACCAAACTGGGAGGGATTGCAACTGCTTTGGAGGACAGGGTCATAATTCAAAATGATCTGGACAAATTGGAGAAATGGTCTGAGTTAAACAGGATGAAGTTTAACAAAGACAAATGCAAAGTGCTCCACTTAGGAAGAAATAATCAGTTTCACACATACAGAATGGGAAGGGACTGTCTAGGAAGGAGTACGTCAGAAAGGGATCTAGGGGTTATAGTGGACCACAAGCTAAATATGAGTCAACAGTGTGCTGCTGTTGCAAAAAAAGCAAACATGATTCTGGGATGTATTAACAGGTGTGTTGTGAGCAAGACATGAGAAGTCATTCTTCCGCTCTACTCTGCTCTGGTTAGGCCTCAGCTGGAGTATTGTGTCCAGTTCTGGGCACCGCATTTTAAAAAAGATGTGGAGAAATTGGAAAGGGTCCAGAGAAGAGCAACAAGAATGATTAAAGGTCTTGAGAACATGACCTATGAAGGAAGGCTGAAAGAATTGGGTTTGTTTAGTTTGGAAAAGAAAAGACTGAGAGGGGACATGATAGCAGTTTTCAGGTATATAAAAGGGTGTCATAAGGAGGAGGGAGAAAACTTGTTCACCTTAGCCTCTAAGGATAGAACAAGAAGCAATGGGTTTAAACTGCAGCAAGGGAGGTCTAGGTTGGACATTAGGAAAAAGTTCCTAACTGTCAGAGTGGTTAAACACTGGAATAAATTGCCTAGGGAGGTTGTGGAATCTCCATCTCTGGAGATATTTAAGAGTAGGTTAGATAAATGTCTATCAGGGATGGTCTAGACAGTATTTGGTCCTGCCATGCGGGCAGGGGACTGGACTCGATGACCTCTCGAGGTCCCTTCCAGTCCTAGAATCTATGAATCTATGAATCTATAAGTACTCCTGTTCTTTTTGCGGATACAGACTAACACGGCTGCTACTCTGAAACTTCTTCTGTGCGTTTCATATTTTATAACAAACAAACTAACTCAAATATTTAAGTAAGGTATACCTTTAGTGTACATACTGACTTATTTCAAATGTAGGTGGTACTTAAAGGGAAAATACTAGGCCCAATTTTTATCTCACACCAATGGTAATCAGGAATAATTTCACTGGAGGTCAGTGGAGTTACTGTGTAATGCCAATGTGAGATTAATATCAGACTCATTTTTTCAGTTAAATAAATTCCAAATTGACATAAAATGTAATACCAGAGTAGGGAATCTATTCTATATGGGTTTTGTTGTTGTTGTTGATTTGGTTAGTTTGTGGTCCCCGTTACCAATTCTCAAAATCTGCACAGGACTGCCAGAAAATATCAGAACAAGAGTCACGAGTCCTTTACGAAGATTCCAGCATTACCATCACAGGCATAAATAATTTTCTTGAAAAAAAACAAACCCAGTCAAAATGGAAACTGTCAAATAACAAAGCCAGAGTCACACGTCCACGGGCTGCTTCTCAAAGCCCCTCAGGAATGAATCAGTTTGCTCTAGTAATCTAGACATGGCTTCAAAGTGTTAAGCATAGTTTCAAAATGAAGTCCCATTTTACAATGGAAAGTAATCTTTACTGTTACTTTTAAACTCCTCTCTTTACCCAAAGTTTTGCACATTTTGCTAATTTGACAACATACATATCCAGACTAGAGCCTAAGTAAACTACAATTACTCCCCCCACCCCCACCCCGCCAATCACTTCCCTGTTTGGGTATATTCGAATTAGCAAGAATTATGTGCATTTCCACTTTTCATCAATAGGTAGCACTAGCAAGTTTCACGTGTTCCCATGGAGTAAGTAAATCTCTCCCCTTGAATAGAATAGAATTAGCTTTTGCTACATGATTTGCATATTCCTGATAAACTATTAATTACATAACAGAGGCAAACTGGGGCAGCAAGAGCCAAAGGGTTACATCGACTACTGATATGTCAATATGCTCTATAAAATGTCATCTATAGGCTTTTGTCACATGAAACAAAAAATGGGGCAACAGTTATATTAAAAATGTGGTTACTTTCTCTTAAAACTTATTGAGAGCTATCAGTTATCTCAACAAGGTGCATTGATTATCATCTTTTAATAAATTTATAAAATGCTCTAATAGTAAGCACACAAAGTGCTTTACAGAACACAAAGAGCCAAGGGCCACGATTTTAGAAGCTGCAGAATAATTTTGGGTGCCCAAACTGAGACACCTTAAAGGGACATGATTTTCAGTGAGAGAGTGCTCAGCATTTTCTGAATATCAGGTCCCTTTCTTTGTGTCTCAAGCTAGGCACCCAAAAATCAGTCGTCACTTCTGAAAATCTTGGCCAAAGTCAAGGGGCTTACAACCTATATCTCATTAATATGGTATATGGTGTGACACAATTACCGCTGTGTTCACATCCTTTGTATTATTGTAATAATCTTTGCACAAAGTCTGCCTTGTGAGGTATCATTTGAAAACCCATTTTGCTCATCAGTAATATCATGGTAAAATGCATGTAGCAATATTAGGTGCAAAGTTATGAACATATACTTAAATCATGACTGAAGTGTGTTTCCCAGAGAAGTCTGGGGAGTGGCTAAGCCAGTTTCTTAAAGAAAAAGGGGAAGCAGCTGATGCCCTAGCCAAGTGTCAACAAAGCTGATGGGCCATCACCTATCAAGTGGCCATTCTCTGGCAAGAAAGTGTGGGAGGGACACAGAGATCTACTTCTTATCAAAGAAACAGCAGAAGAACTGAAACACCAGAAGAACCGTCTCTTGGTTCTCATCTGGAAATGCTTTTCAAAGAGGGACTGAAACTATCAAAAGGAGGGGCAAACACCCCAAAATACCTCTCTCTCTCCCTGCCCATCTCGTTCTCTGCATCTCAGAAGAAAAAGGAAACAGCTGTTGGACTCTAGGGGAGGTGTCCTGATTCAAAAGTTTGGTCAATAATGCTGTTGGAAGCGTCTGTCGAGACACTTTTCTTGGAATCTAATACAATTTGTTAAGCTAGGCATTAGAAAGCATTTTATCTTTATTTTCTTGTAACCATTTCTGACTTCTATGCCTCATTGCCTGTACTCACTTAAAATCTATCTCTTGATAGTTAATAAATTCTTTTATTGTTTTATCTAATCCAGCACGTTTAAGTTAATGCTATTTAAGATAACAAACTAGTGTATATTATTCCCTTAAAGGAATAACAGACTTAATATATATATTTGGACTGTCAAGGATAGGATTTGGCAGTACAAGATATACATTTCTGAGGGAAAATCCAGGACTGGCAGTGTGTTGGGGTCATCCTAAAGTACAACCAAGGATGACGAGAGCCAGAGTGTGGGTGGCAAGTGTGGATAGCAGGCTGCAGTTACATAGACACTCAAAGTGTGTGACTTGCATGCTCGAAGGCTGTTTGTGAGTGGCCCAGGTGGGAGCTACTATCAGAAAGGTATTGTAAGGCACCCAAGGTTGCCACATAGGGTGACATAAGCCCTCAGTGATCTGGACTGCACTCTGGTATGTCACAGTGGCACAAGTTTAAAAGCAGGAACATGTGGAGATATTTTTAATGGGAAGATAAGGCTAAGATGCTTCATGGTAGAAGTATCAGAGGGGTAGCCGTGTTAGTCTGAATCTGTAAAAAGCAACAGAGGGTCCTGTGGCACCTTTGAGACTAACAGAAGCATCTGAAGAAGTGAGGTTCTTACCCACGAAAGCTTATGCTCCCAGTACTTCTGTTAGTCTCAAAGGTGCCACAGGACCCTCTGTTGCTTTTTATGGTAGAAGTAGACTCTTAAAACTAACGTACATAGTAATGCAGAATATCTTCACATGAATCATCCTGGTTACACTGAACATCTTTTCCCATCAGTCATCCTGTGTTACTAGATCTCAATGAATAATTCTTAATAAATAATTTATTCAGAGAATTTTGCTTCTTTTCCTGTTCATTAATTGCCCATGAACAGATCATAATTGTCTCAAATTTATTTATTCTTGGAAACTATACATCAATTAATGTCAATAAATAGTCTTGGTATACAGCAACTTTGTGAGCACTCATCATGGATATTTGAAATTAAAACTGTCTAGTTGGCTATCTAAATCATACGGTTAAGTCTCTGTCCATCACTGGATAAACTTATCGGATTCTCAGTATCAGCATGTTTTGTGTGACTGCTCACGAAAAGTGAGAATTAAATCTGTCAATATTAACTTAAAATTCAGATTCCATTAATATCTCTGCCAGTGGAACTTAGTCACTATGTCAAAGTTTAACAATGATTACTTGCAGGAAAACTACACAAAAGAGGGACGAACAGTCAAATAAATTAATTTAAATTTTTGAAGTATTTGTAGAATTTTGGGGAAGTATTCACCCAAACTTTAATATCTATTTTTTTCTTCCAATACTGTTTGCCATAGAAAAAAAGTCTAAAAGAAGTTACAGTAGCAGATATATTAGTAAATAAAATGACATTTTCACCAGAGATGGCACAATTGGTAAACTGAACATGTCTGATTTTGTGAGCTTAATATTAGAACTTACCTATATTCTTCTAGTTTGAACCCATTAAATACTTCATACCAAAGAATATGATCTTGAGAAACTGTCAGCAAAAATAGGTTTCTGTCATCTCACTGCTTTTTACTTTGTAATCTTTTCAAAAAACTGCATCCATGTGCACAGAGCCATCAATTGAAAGTATTTGTGTTGGCATCAACTTGAATTGAGTCTAAATAAATATAAGTTAACATCACACAGACAACTTAATACTTGCTAACTGATGTAAAACTGTCAACCCAAGTAACTATTTAAGGAAACTGTAGAATAATGTATTGTACTGAGATCACTGCAAAATCTAGGTATAGTGAGGTGAATTACTGAAAAAAATAATTTTACTTTACAGTTTCCTTACATTTCTCAAGTTCACCCTATTAGGCCAAATTTATTTTCCATATAACTCCATTGGCTTCAATGGTCTTATACCTATTAAAGTCAAGTATCAAGGGGTAGCCGTGTTAGTCTGTATCTACAAAAACAACAAGGAGTCTGGTGGCACCTTAAAGACTAACAGATTTATTTGGGCATAAGCTTTCGTGGGTAAAAACCTCACTTCTTCGGATGCATAGAGTGAAAGTTACAGATGCAGGCATTATATACTGACACATGGAGAGCAGGGAGTTACTTCGCAAGTGGAGAACCAGTGTTGACAGGGCCAATTCAATCAGGGTGGATGTAGTCCACCCCCAATAATAGATGAGGAGGTGTCAATTCCAGGAGAGGAAAAGCTGCTTCTGTAATGAGCCAGCCACTCCCAGTCCCTATTCAAGCTCAGATTAATGGTGTTAAATTTGCAAATGAATTTTAGTTCTGCTGTCTCTCTTTGAAGTCTGTTTCTGAAGTTTTTTTGTTCAATGATAGAATGACCAGGGAGATTGAAGTGTTCACTTACTGGCTTTTGTATGTTACCAAATTCGGTTGCATCTTAGGGCTTGGCTGTAGACAATGGATCATGCAATGTGTCTTGGATGGAAGCTGGAGGCATGTAGGTACGTATAGCGGTCAGTAGGTTTCCAGTATAGGGTGGTGTTTATGTGACCATCACTTATTTGCACTGTAGTGTCCAGGAAGTGGATCTCTTGTGTGGACTGGTCCAGGCTGAGGTTGATGGTGGGGTGATGGTGATCCTCCTGACGGTCAAAATGACAGACTGGACCTCTACATAGAGTGCTTCCACAGACATGCACAGGCTGAAATTGTGGACAAACAACATCACTTGTCCCATAACCTCATCTGTACAGAACGCAATGCCACCCACAGCCTCAGAAACAACTCTGACATTATCATCAAAGGGGCTGACAAAGGAGGTGCTGTAGTCATAATGAACAGGTCGGATTATGAACAGGAGGCTGCCAGGCAACTCTCCAAGACCACATTCTACAGGCCACTATCCTCTGATCCCACTGAGGAATACCAAAAGAAACTACACCATCTGCTCAAGAAATTCCCAGCTACAGTAGAGGAACAAATCTACATGGACACTCCCCCAGAACCCCGACCAGGGGTTTTCTATCTGCTACCCAAGATCCATAAACCCGGAAACCCTGGACGCCCCATCATCTCAGGCATTGGCACTCTTACAGCAGGATTATCTGGCTATTTGGACTCTCTCCTCAGACCCTATGCTACCAGCACTCCCAGCTATCTTCGAGACACCACCGACTTCCTGAGGAAACTACAATGCATTGGTGTTCTTCCTGAAAACACCATTCTGGCCACCATGGATGTAGAAGCACTTTACACCAATATTCCACATGATGATGGACTACAAGCTGTCAGGAACAGTATCCCTGATGAGGCCACAGCACGCCTGGTGGCTGAGCTTTGTGACTTTGTCCTCACCCACAACCACTTCAGATTTGGGGATAACTTATACCTTCAAGTCAGTGGCACTGCTATGGGTACCTGCATGGCCCCACAGTATGCCAACATTTTTATGGCTGACTTAGAACAACGCTTCCTCAGTTCTTGTCCCCTAGTGCCCCTCCTCTACTTGCGCTACATTGATGACATCTTCATCATATGGACCCACGGAAAGGAGGCCCTTGAAGCATTCCACCTGGACTTTAACAATTTCCACCCCACCATCAACCTCAGCCTGGACCAATCCACACAGGAGATCCACTTCCTGGACACTACAGTGCAAATAAGTGATGGTCACATAAACACCACCCTATACTGGAAACCTACTGACCGCTATACGTACCTACATGCCTCCAGCTTCCATCCAAGACACATTGCACAATCCATTGTCTACAGCCAAGCCCTAAGATACAACCGAATTTGGTAACATACAAAAGCCAGTAAGTGAACACTTGAATCTCCCTGGTCATTCTATTACAGATTTAAAAGTCACTATCATTGAACAAAAAAACTTCAGAAACAGACTTCAAAGAGAAACAGCAGAACTAAAATTCATTTGCAAATTTAACACCATTAATCTGGGCTTGAATAGGGACTGGGAGTGGCTGGCTCATTATAGAAGCAGCTTTTCCTCTCCTGGAATTGACACCTCCTCATCTGTTATTGGGAGTGGACTACATCCACCCTGATTGAATTGGCCCTGTCAACACTGGTTCTCCACTTGCGAAGTAACTCCCTGCTCTCCATGTGTCAGTATATAATGCCTGCATCTGTAATTTTCACTCTATGCATCCGAAGAAGTGAGGTTTTTACCCACGAAAGTTTATGCCCAAATAAATCTGTTAGTCTTTAGGGTGCCACCAGACTCCTTGTTATTAAAGTCAAGACTTTCTATTACTATCCAGTGGTTACTTTTAAACTTAGCAATTGCATTAAGGTGGCCAAATAGTGTTACCACAATATTTTCAGGGTTCCCTGGGTGATCCCTATTTGTATTTAGATTACATACTTTATAAAAATGCAGAGGTGTTTGGAACCAGGATTATGGTTCAAGCCAAATGCATTTAAATTTAGATCTATGAATTATTTCAAGTGTTGGCATGGGAAAACAACATATTCTGAAGGATAATAGTTATTTTTTCTCCAAACAACTAATTGAAAGAGCTTTATTCCAAAATTCTCTACGTGTGCCTGACCCTGAAGTCCCTTATTACACCATCAGCTTTAGAATCTGCTTAACTACAGAAGAAGCATAACTAAAAAGAATTGATTTCAGTTTCCAGAGTAAAATAGAGAGACTTTAAAAACCTCAATGTGTTTCTAAGGTCAAGCCATCATTCAAGAAAAAAAAAAGATTATTAAATGTCATTGTCTAGAGGCATGTCTAGTTAATTTGCAGTAAAATCAGTGACTATTTTACTTTTCTGTCTTCCTTATTAATGGTAATAAGACTTATTAGCCTAATAGGAAATCAACCTCTTTCCTTTTTTAGACTATTATAGTAAATTAATCATGTATGAGACATACACACGAAATATTGCTTCAACTAGCTACTTAATTCTCTTGACAATCATTCAAAATTAGGTGCTGCAAGTGCAGATAATTAATTGATTTGGAACAGACAAAGTCTAAGAACTTAACTATGTTGGGTTTTTAAATTTAAGAGCATACAGCATAGTTAATAGAGCAGCTGAATAATCCTCTGTAAATGAAATCTATCACAGACTCAAACAGAGAAATGATCACTTCTTGCGGTTTCTTTTCTTTTCATTGTGATGCATTTAAGAAACTGTCGATCTAAGGTGTACATACAAATATAAAGACATATCAATGACATTGTTTGAATATATTTTAAAATAACTGATTAAGATTAGGGCTGTTTTGATGCTGAATTCCTTAAATGGATTTGAATAAGTTGCACAGACATGTAGTTCATAGATAATGTAATTCACAAATTCGTCATGCTCCCCTAGCTCCCTGCCTTTTAATTTCTGTCCCAGGCTGCCTAGCTTTAATGGGCTGCTTGTAGTGTTTCTCTCCCCACCTGGAAGCAGTAAGATATGTTTGGAGGAAGGAAGTATGGCGTGTTCTCCTTCCCCTTTCAGAAATAGCAGCTGGCCTTATCAAGTCGTCCAGCAACCTTAACATCTCCCTGCTGTGCACCACGCTATGACCATACTCTGATCTGACACCTTACGGAGCTCCTTAATTAGAGATAGACCATGCACTCGGCAGCACAGAGCAGGAGTTTCTGAGCAACAGAGAAGAGCTGCAGCGAAATTGCCATACCTCATAGAATAGGTCCATCCAATGCAAACTGAACAACTTTTAATGCAGGAGTCTGCATAGAATATTCAAAGTAAAATGGACTGATAGAATCATAGAACATCAGGGTTGGAAGGGACCTCAAGAGCTCATCTAGTCCAACCCCCTGCTCACAGCAGGACCAATCCCCAACTAAATCCCCAAATGGCCCCCTCAAGGATTGAACTCACAACACTGGGTTTAGCAGGCCAATGCTCAAACCACTGATCTTCAAAGGTAGCTTAAATCAAATGTGGAAGGAGACCACTAATGGTATTTGTTATTTATTCAGAGATTCTATTTTACAGGATCACTAAGAAGGCTTACAGCTTGCCATACAAGTTACTAATGCAATGTCTGTGCACTCCTCCCTTCCTTGTCATGAAACTGTCAGATCCATAGAAGCTATTAACTGAAGAGTAACTTGAAAATGGAAGACTACAAGATAAGAAATCACAACAGTGTTATCTACTGTGGTCTTTCACAAATCAAGACTCCTTTCTCTTACAGGTACACTCCCTGGGAAAGGGAAAAATGAGTTTCCTCTCTGCAAATTGGTGCCTGCATGCTGAACTGCGGAGCACAGTAGCTGCAATGCCGAGAGCAGACACTAACCAGTGGAGTGAAGTGCTGATATATATTGATTGATGAACTCAAATGTAGCACAACCACCTGGGATGTGCACAAAACTAGGTAACTGATTACTCTAATCCAAGCTGCACCATTCATATTTGGTGTGCTTCACTCACTGTGAGGATCTGAACCTGCCTTTCACTGTGGCAGCCCTCCTTCCACCCAATGGCTGAATGATGATAGGAGAGCTATGGGAGTACCTCTGTACTGTATTGAAACATGGTATTCTTAGTACTCTCCTTGTCAAGGTCATGAAAGATTAATGTGTTTTAGGCACATTCTTCTGATTATCAAAAAAGAAATATCCTTGATCTTCCATTGTTCCTCTTATCTTTCACCCTTTGATTTCCATAGCCTTGAAATTTAATTTCTCTTTCCTGCTACACATTCACTATCCACTTAATTCAATAATCTCTATCTCCTTTTGTTCCATTACTTGGTTTCTTACCCCTGTGAACTGTTTCTGCTTTTATAGCAGATATTGTAATCTGATCCTATTATCGCCCAAATTCTTTTTTCTTCTCACACCCCATTCTTGAGCTGTATTTTTCACACACAGTTTATTTTATGCACCACATTGGCTATCCAACCAACTACACTGTACTAATTTGTAGTTCACACAAAGCTACATGACAGATTACCTTCCTGAGTTGTACATTCCTTATAATCACATACATTTAAAATGTGAAAAAAGGCCAGAACAGGTTTAGCACTACAATGATTTGATACCCACATAAGAAAGCTTTAAAAAATGCCATTAAACATAAGGCAACTAAGGGTAATTGCTCCCTTTTTATAATAGCAATGGGTGAGACTATACTGTCATAACTGATTTTGCGGACCTTCTCCTAGACAATCAATTTGGTTATAGCAAGAGAAAGGAAGGGTGCAAAGGAGTGGAAAAGGACAAAAGTTTTATAAATGTCACTTCACGGCTACCAGACAAAATGTGAGCTCCAAGAAGCAATTTTCAGCATTGAAAAAACTACTTACATTTTCAAAACATTGATGGAGGTATAGTCACATGACTCCCATTAAAGTACTTGGGAATTTTTTGGCCAGTAGACCATGGAATTCTGAAGATTTAGGAATAAGATGAGCCCTTTGTGTAATTGGAAGGAGGGAGTACAAATGGCAGCATAATTGAAGAGCAGCTGAGAGTAGGGTGACCAGACGTCCCGATTTTATCGGGACTGTCCCGATATTTGCTTCTTTGTCCCGCGTCCCGACCGATGTTTGGTCGGGACGCGGGACAAAGAAGAAATTTTCCCTTCCGCTCCGGCTCCGCCCCCTTCTCCCCCCATTGGCTCCCTCCTCAAATCCCCGCCCTGGCCCCGCCTCTTCCCCAGCATTCCTCCTCCCTCCCAGGCTTGCAGCATGGCGGTGCAAGCCTGGAGGGAGGGACTGGCGGCGGCGGTGCCTGGATCCTGGAGCTGGTAAGTCAGCTCCAGCACCCGGGCACCGGGCAGGCAAAGGGGGCCTGGCAAGGGAGGGAGACGGCGGGCTCAGCTGTGAGCCCCCCCGCCGTGCCAGAGGGCTTCTTTTCCCGCGGGCTGCCTCACCTGGGGCCGGGAGTGCAGCCTGGAGGCTGCTCCAGCCCTGCAGCCCGCGGGGGCAGCGCGGTGGGTCCGGGCGGGGGCAGCGCGGTGGGTCCGGGCCGGGGCAGCGCGGAGCGGGCAGGGGGTGGGTGGGTGGCGCGGGCTGAATCCCCGCTGCTGCTGGGGAGCCCCGCGCCTCTCCGTCCCGCTCACGGCCGCGGCTCCTTCCTGGCCGGACGCGCCCCCCCCCCTGGCTTGCCCTGCGCACATGCGGCGCACATCCAGCTGCTCCTTCCCGGCGGGAGGGAGACTAGGCGCGGGGGACGCGCGCCGCATGTGCCCGGGGCAGCGGGGGGGGCGCGGCGCGTCGGGAGGGAGCCACAGCCGCGAGCGGGAGGGAGAGGCGCGGGGCTCCCTGGCAGCAGCGGGGATTCGGCCCCTGCCACCCACCCGGCTCCTGCCCGCTCCGCGCTGCCCCGCATATGTCCGTGGCGGGCCAGGGGGTGGGAGGCTCCGCGGGGAGGGCAGCGCGCGGGGCCTGCTAATGCCCCAGGCCCCTTAAATTTTTTGGCTCCGCCCCCGTCCCGATATTTTACGCTTGTAATCTGGTCACCCTAGCTGAGAGATTAAAATTGACCTCTTTTCTGTTCTATGGCAGGTTCACAATTTAAATCATAATTAAATCAGAACCTCTTCTCTGAGACTTCCTTGATAAGGAACAGTCATCTTGATTCTCCCATGCCTGTTTTCTACATTTCCACATTTGTTTTGTTTAATTGGTTTATCCATTTATTAATACAATGGGTAAGCCAAGTTAAGTACTATTTGCCCTCTGTGAGCTACAGCTTCATTAACACATCTCTCTAAGGAAACAGGTTTCAGAGTAGCAGCCGTGTTAGTCTGTATCCGCAAAAAGAAGAACAGGAGTACTTGTGGCACCTTAGAGACTAACAAATTTATTAGAGCATAAGCTTCCGTGGACTACAGCCCACTTGCATCCGAAGAAGTGGGCTGTAGTCCACAAAAGCTTATGCTCTAATAAATTTGTTAGTCTCTAAGGTGCCACAAGTACTCCTGTTCTTCTTTCTAAGGAAACAGTGGAAGCATCACTGAGCCCTCCACATTACTGCCCCAAAGCACAGCACAAATAAGCACCACATCAGGAATTGAGTTTGAATGACTGTTGCTTTACTGAAACCCAGTAATAATTATAGAAGCCTTGGGATGTCCTTTTAAGCAGATAAAAATCAGAGTTACTTTATCATAGCTCAGATTTCCAAACTGGTCTCAGAAATTAATGAAAACAACTCAATTTCTTCATGTATTGTACCTTTTAAGTAAGACTGATGTGCTTCCTTGGCTATCTATCTATTTATTAATGACACTGAAGGTTCAAATTGTACAGATTATCCTGGAACTAGTCTCCAGTGCATGAGAGATTTGCTTTTGAGCTTTCATAAAAGTTTTTCTATGACTTGGCATCAACCAACCCTAACAAAACTGTGACAGACAATAACCTAATCTCAGTCTTCCATCATTGAAAACAGGAGAAAGAAGTGCCCTCTTATAGAAAAGGGGCATTTCTATTTTCACTCTCACCTCGTTTGTCTTTCCAGTATTGTTGTCAATCTCCTCATCTCCATATTGTTTCAATTCTGCAAAGACAAAAGGCAAATCAGACAATTGCAGCTAATTGCAAGGCCAAAAGACAACACACACACACACACACACACACACACACACACACACACAGAGAGAACAAATTTACTAATGGGAACAATTCCAATTAGAAGAAACATGGGGCACATGCTGAAATAGCTCACCTTCTCTCCTGTACGTAGTTACTTTACTATTAGTAGTGAAGGCATCCATATGAAAATACAATGCACATCTTTCTGCCAATCCATAATATATCCCTTTAAACATAACACTGTAACAGATATGGCAATTTTCTACAGTATCCTTGAAAGACCTTGTAAATTTATGCATTATTGTGGTCCATGATTGTATGTAATCTCTCTAGGGGGGTAGATGTGACCAATGTAAGACTGATGTAAGAGTTCAAAAGACTATACTGCAGTGTTTCTCAAACCGGGGCCGCTGCTTGTGTAGGGAAAGCCCGTGGTGGGCCTGGCCAGTTTGTTTACCTGCCCCGTCCGCAGGTCCTGCTGATCGCGGCTCCCACTGGCCACAGTTTGCCACTCCAGGCCAATGGGGGCTGCTGGAAGTGGCAGCCAGAACGTCCCTCGGCCTGCGCCACTTCCAGGAGCTCCCATTGGCCTGGAGCGGCGAACTACGGCCAGTGGGAGCCACAATTGGCTGGACCTGCAGACGGGGCAGGTAAACAAACCGGCCCGGCCTGCCAGGGGCTTTCCCTACACAAGCAGCAGCCCCAGTTTAAGAAACACTGCTATACTGAGAATGTGTCAGACAAGTATGGATTTTTGGGACAATACGTGGTTAAGTGGATTTCCTGGGGAATCCCTAGGGAGAGGTTAATTCAAATTCTCCAACTCCAGCTATGCCTGCAGCTACCATTGGCCGGGAACGGTGAAATGCAGCCACTGGGAGCTGTGGGTGGCTGTGCAAATGTAAACAAACTGTCTGGAGGCCCACAAGGGGATTACCCCAACGGGCCGCATGCAGCCCACAGACTGCCCACAACTGGCTTAGGCTAAGGGGCTGTTTAATTGCGGTGTAGCTGTTTTGGCATGGGCTGGAGCCCAGGCTCTAGGACCCTGCATGGTGGGAGGGTCCCAGAGCTCCGGCTGCAGCCCAAGCCCAAACATATACGCCACAAGTAAACAGCCACTTAGTCTGAGTTCCGTGAGCCCGAGTCAGCTGGCACAGGTCAGCTGCAGGTGACTAAATGCAGTGTGGACATATCCTTTGGAATTTTCAATATCCTGGAGAGACAAATTATGTCTGGCCTTTATATGGGTACACATTTTGGTGTCAGGAGGAGGAAACAAGGAGCAATCCCTCCACCTTATGTAACTACAGAAGGGTAAAGCACAATTGCTGTCCCTTCCTACTGCTTTGTGGGTGCACAATTCCCCTTTCTGCACCAGTCAAAGAGTAGGACTAGCACAATGAGGGGTAGCAGTGGTGCACTTCTCTGTGTACTAAGGAGCTCAGGGAAGAATTCTGAGACAGAAGTACTCCCCATGACAGTTCCCCCTTAGAGCCAGAGTTACTCCACATTCCCCTGTACTGTGGGGCTGTACCTGAATGGCATGCTTGAACCTGGGCAAGTAATGTACTATGGACATAATAAAATACAATTTAATGTTTTTGTGGTAACTACTTTTTCTTTTCTTGCACAATAAGTAGACAGAAAATGTACCAAGGGAGCAGCAATTTAACAAGGGACATTTTCATATTCACTATTTCCCCCCAACCAAGATCCAGCCCCAGATGCCCTGAGTCTTGGGCTGCAGGCCGGACCACCCTAGCCCCAGCCCTAGCCTGGGCTATGTGGGAAGAGTGGGAAGCAGGAGAGTGCCTGGGGGCGGAGCATGGATGGGACCACTGCTGTTCGGAGAGGCTCAGCCTCCCTTGGCCTGTGATACCCGTCACAAATGGAGATCAGATGAAAAATAGCAACAACTCAACTAACTTCTCTTTTTCCCCAAGAGGATGGTTATTTTTACTACAAGCGAAGACTGTCAAACAAGGTTATTTTTCTTCTAAAAGCTTTCTACAACTAAACAGAAAGTGCAAAATGGATGTTAAAATCAAAGCCTTACTTAATACTTTACATTTCAAATACTTTGTTTTCCCTTCTTTTCTGTATCTTTAATAAAAGATTGAAGGGTTTTTTAATGGTGTGTTTGCCCTAGTAGTAAGCAGAGACAAGTCAGGGGTGCCAGAACAGGGGGGACCAGGGAGCCATGCCCCCATCACTTTAATAGTGGGAAAGCTGTGCTCTCCTACTTTTACCTGCCTTAAGGGTGACTGATGGGGGGGCGGAGAGGAGCGAGCTGGGGGTGGGGTTACGGTTCAGGCGTTAGCGTCCCCCCACTTCTAGGGAGCTTCCGGCCCTTCTGGGGTGAGGTAATATCTTTTAAGATCAACTTCTTTTGGTGCAAGAGACAAGCTCTTAAGCTATACAGAGCTCTTATTCAGGGCAGGAAAAGGTACTGAGAGCATCACAGCTAAATATAAGGTGGAAGAGATTTAGTGTAAATATCGAACACATATTCTGAGGGACCATCCAAGATGAAGTGACCCACTAAGACCTCTGCAGTCATAGGACAGAAAAAGAGGAATAGTGGGTTACAGATTGTCATAATAAACCATATATCTAGTGTCTTTATGAAGACCATGATTTTTACAGTCTGGAAAAGTTATAAATTTAAGATCCCAGGCTTGTGTTTTGAAAATGTTGTGCAGGTTTCCTTTGGGAGCAGGACTGAACGGTCAGGTATGGAGTGATAGTTTTGTGAAAAGTGATTGTCTAGAGGTGATACGTTATTTTCTTTTATCATTTTTTCTGTGCAAGTTCATTCAAGAGCATATTGGTTGTCTGGTTTCACCCACATAGTTTTTATCGGGGCATTTAGTGCACTGGATAAGGTACACCACATGTTGTAAAAGGCATGTGTAGGACCCATGGATCCTGAAGAATGTGTTGTGGGATGAAGTGATTATCATAGCAGTGGAGATATGTCTGCAAGTTTTGCATCTGCTGTTATGTCAGCGTCTCTGCTGCTTTGAATTTGTGTGTCTTGGTCTGTGGGGAGCTTGAGTGTGATGATGAGCTTGGCAAGGGGCGGGGATTGTTTGAAGGCCAGAAGTGGGGGTTCTATTCACCTCATGCAGTGCACTAAGCACCAATTTCTTCTTTCACATTCTGAACTTTGCATATAATCTGGTGCACAGATTTATCTAGTATGTTATCTTCCTTCACCAGTAGGTCATGAAGTTCCCCTGTTAAGCCATTTTTCAACTAACTTTTCACATAGGATTTACTAATGTCTTGCCACTTGACAATATACCCTCTTTGTATTGATAGTTCCAGATTCAGCACACTAGGTTGTAATTCACTCAAGACATCTTCTGGACAGGGTGAGGAAGGAAATGCACTATTGAACAGTCTCTTCAATGCAAACAAACACTATGAAGTTTGTGTGTCTTCCTCCTCCTGGCTTGCCATTCCTTCCAGTACACCTAAGTTCCCTCTAAGCTGTATGGTCACGCAGCCGCCCAGCAGTCTATGTCAGGTGTCCCTCCCTGCACTGCCACGCTGCTCCTGCCCTCTGTCTTGGAGTCCCTAGCCAGCTGCTCCCGAGAGCCTCCTGCTGGCTGTGCGGGGGGAGGTGGGCACGACCAGGCTCAGGAGTGAGACATGGGACAGAGCTTGCTGGAGGCAGTTGCTGTGACTGAACAAGCAGGCTTCAAACCGCTGAGTACCCATCTACTTAAAGGGGCTGTGTCTCTCTCTCTCTCTCTCTCACACACACACACACACACACACACACACACACACACACACACACACAGTCTTTCACACTTGCCTTCCAACACATACTTGTATTATTATTGTTGTTGTTGTTGTTGTTATTTCTTGATACTTCCTGCAATGCACACATATTTCTGTAATTTTATTCTGCAAAGTGCTGTTATTTTAAGTTTTTGACTGGTTTATGCATTTTATAATTTTTATTTCTCTCTTATGCTTAAATTTAATTCTTTGAGTAGTGATTTCTAAAATGCCTAACCTATCCTGGCTGGAGTTATTATCCCTATGGTAACTTTTTAAAATATATCAATTTTATCTAAGTTTTTTGTTTCTACTGATGGTGCACATCCACACATTACCTCGATATGGTGCATATAACAAAATTCATTCCTCACATGGATGGAAAAAATTAGAAGGAACATTGCAGTACACTATTTCAAAAGGGCCAATCCCCCCTCATAATAGTTACACATTTATATGCCTGTGTAACTATCTATAAGACTCACAAACTACACTGGAATGCTGCTGGTAAAATGCTTTGGCATAACCATCCAAAAACATTGCTAGAAACTTTGTGCTATTCTTTTATCAGACCACTCATTCAAAGACAGCATCAGCTCCACATCTGTCAAGTATTCACCCATCTCAGCCTCATCTGCATGACCAGTAAATTTCTTCTCAGACAAAAGTACTTTTGCCATCTTGAATTCACTGCCTCTAATTGTAATACTAACTTATAGACGTACAGAGATTTATTGGACCATTGCAAGTACCAACTCCAGTACACACAGGCAGTACTGAACTTCTTGCTAACCTACCAGGTCAGATCAACAAAGTAACATACAAGACAATACCTTAACACTAAGATAAAAATACAGTACTATATACCAGCACAGGTGCTGTCTACAATATCTCAGGAAAGTTTCATAGATTCATAGATTCTAGGACTGGAAGGGACCTCGAGAGGTCATCGAGTCCAGTCCCCTGCCCGCATGGCAGGACCAAATACTGTCTAGACCATCCCTGATAGACATTTATCTAACCTACTCTTAAAAATCTCCAGAGATATTTAAGTTAAATGATGTCAATGCATTAATGTTATTTTCAGTTTTGATAGCATAAGTTTATTTATACCACTAGTTTCTCTCATGCCACTTAAAAATATTTTAACGTAGCAAGCAGAATTTTCTCAATCTGGCCTAATTAACCAAATTAGTACATAATTCATTTAAAAAAAATTAAAGTATACCTACCTGAAGTTAACTTATTTCTAATATGAAAAATAGATTTGTCAATTTGTATAATTAGTTTAACAAAACAGGCACTCAATTTATGATCTGCAGTTGTTTTCATACGCACACAAAAAAGTCTCTAAAAGAAGCATAACATCATGGAATAAATCTAAAAATGTCCTACAGTGTTTCTTTTACCCTATTTCTCTGATTTTTTAAAAAATGTTACTAACACTGGAAAACACTGTTTCGTAATTTGGCATCTTTCACAAGCTAATTTCAATTGCAAAGTCAGATTTCTGTGCCAAATTATAAAAGGAGACATTTCTGGAGGATGAGAGAATGTTCCGCCTTGTCAGGAGCCGGAGCAGAGGACAGAAACTCTTTTCTGTAGAGAAGCATCTACCGAGATTATTGCCACCTTTGGCTGACCTCAGTATTGCAAGGAGTGGTATCAAGTTGCAAGTAGGGGAGTAATTGTGCTAACAGTTGTGTTAAAACTGAGCATGTCCTGTGCAAACATGTTTCCAGAAGTTTGAGGAGACTCATTTTGAGGAAAATGCTTCTGCAGATAAGAAGTGTTGTGCCTTCTTATCCTGGCAAACCTGCTTACTGAGCATTATAGATACATCCCCCCAAGCAATAATATTTAGAGCTAAATTGTGGCATTTAACCACTGGCCTGAATAAGAGGAGAACTGGAGCTACGTTAGCCAAATGAGGAGCTTGAGGAGGGATTCTGTCCAGGACACACACACACACACACACACACACACACACACACACAGTCCCTCCCTGCACTCCCCTTAGAACAGTGAGTTCAACTATGAGAGGGCCATGTGTGGGAAGCACAAAAGAGGGAAGCTTCCTTGCATGCTCTCTTCCCTCAGGGCACCATGTTAGGGCCAGGCATGAAGGACCCATTGGCTCAATAAATATATGTTTAATTTTCTCTCTTTTTTCCCTGGTGGTACGCAAACACTCTTCTATCTTTGTGAATATGGAAGGACTTGCTGACGAGATCAGAGGTCTAGAGTTTCTGGTAAGTCATGGAGAAAGCTGGATAATGGTTTAAAAATACCCTGAAAACTCCTAATAAGAAAGAATGGCCATACTTGGTTGGAACAATGGTCCATCTAGAGCAGTATCCTGTCTCCGACCATGGCCAGTGCCAGATTCTTTAGAGGGAATGATCAGAACAGGGCAATTATCGGAGTGATCCATCCCCTTTCATCCAGTCCTAGCACTTGGCAAGTAGAAAAGAGAAACATGAGTGATTTTTATTTTTATTTTTTTGTTTGTTACTGGCTGGAATGAAAAGAGTTGCAGAATACAAGAAGCCAGTAGGTAGGTAGTACCCAAAGGAGAACTTTAGGAGCTGTAGATGGCTGTTTCTCTTGGGTTAAAAGTGCCAAATGCCAGAAGACATTAAGCTGGGAAAGGACCCTATAAAAAGATGTGAACATAGACCTTATAAGTAAACTGTAATCAGCCAGCCAGAGAAAAAGAGAATGCCAGTGACACAGACTAAGGGGCCAGATTTTCAAATGGTCCCGCTCCTATTTAGGAATATCAGTGAAATGGCCAGGATTTCAAGGACACTGAGACCACTTCATTTAGATGCCTAAATGGGAGCTGAGCTCTTGAAAATCTGGTTTTAATTTTCTAATCCCAGTCTACGAGGATTTAAGACCCTTGGTGTGAAATATTACAGGATTATTAATAGCAAAAGAATTACTTTTGCTGGTCAAAGTTGCTTATATCTCTTTCTTTGCTTATTTTATGTTCGAAAATCAAGGTGGGAAAACAGCAGGTGAATATGCAAGGATGTTGGGAGAAACTGGAAGGGTATGAGGTCTAAAGTTTAGAGCAGTGGGGGCTGGGAGTCAGGACTCCTGGATTCTATTCCTGGCTCTGGCAGGGATGTGGCGTCTACTCATTTGAGATGGGGCCATGGGAGTCAGTATTGCTCTGTTCTATACTCAGCTTTGAGAAGGAAATGAGGTCTAGTGGGCTAAACACAGGAAGCTGATAGTCAGGATTCCTGGGTTCTATTTCCCAGTTCTCAAAAGGAAATGGGGTCTAGTGGATTAAAATGAAGGGGGGAGGGTGAGTACAGGGTTTGTGTGGTAAGTACAGGATGTGTGAGGGTGTGTGTGGAAGGGTAGGTGTTGAGTGCAGGGTGTGTGCAGGGGCAGTGAAGGAGTGCAGGATTTATAGAAGGGAGTTGGAGAGAGCAGGGTGTGTGATCTGAAGAGGCAGGGGTTGAATATGTTGGGATGAGTGCAGGGTGGAAGTACAGTGGGGTAGGAAAGGGGAACAAGGATTAGTGTGGGTGGCTATGAGGGAGGATGACTGCAGGGGGACTGGAGCAGTGTGCAGGCATGTGAGGGAGTGGGTGTTCGGGGTATGTGTGAGGAGAGACGGAGGGGTAAATGTGAGGGAAGATAAAGGGTGGGTACAATGTGTGTTAGGGTGTGGAGGTGGTGAGTGGTTCAGATGGGGAAGGATACAAGGTGTGTAAAGGAGGTGGGGTGAGGGTAGGGATGTTGGGAGTATGAGTGTGAGGTGGAATGAAGTTCATGGTGAATACAAACAAATAGGTGCTGGGTATGGAAGAGGGTGGTAGGCAATTGTGAGGCAGTAGAGGTGTTAGGGTAATTGTACGGTGGGAGTGCAATGATTGTTATGGATGGGGTGAGGGCAGGTTTTTGGGGGACTGAGGTGTTAAGGGTATGAGTGTGAGAAGGGATGGGATTGAGTGCAGGGGTGGTTGGGGTTGAATGTGGAGGGAGTTGGAGGGTGGCTGCAGGTTTCCTGTGGTGGTGAAGGCAGTGGGTGAGTCCAGGGACTGAGTGTGGTGGGGCTGGAGAGGACAGGACACATAGGGATGGAGGACAGGGTTGGGAGTGAGTGCAGAGGGACTGCGAGTGAGGCTCAGGTGTGGATGCAGGGTGCGTGAGGGTGTGGGCTGAGTATGAGACGAGGTGGAAGGGATAACATGGATGTGTTAGTTCAAGAGGTGAGTGAGTGGGTTGAGTTCAATGTGATGGGATTGGGCTTGAGTGCAGAGGATGAATGTGCAGGATGGGAAAGGAATGTGCAGGGGCTGGATGCAGAGTGGGAGAGGAGTGGGAGAGGGTAGGGGAGTGTGGAGGGTGCTGGAGATATGAATAGGAAAAGGACAGATGAGCGTGTGGTGGGGGTTGGGAGCAGGGTGAGTGTGTTAGGGTGAGTACAGGTTGTGAGTGTGAAGGAGTGGGGGAGAGCGTGAGGGGTTTCAGGGTGTGGGGGAGGGCAGAGGGAGTATCGTGGCAGTAGGAAGTGCATGCAGCTTATATAGAGAGGGCAGGGAGTATGGGTGGGAGGGTGTGAGTATTGTGGGGAGTGCACATACAGAGTGTAGGGTGGGAGGTGAATATGAAGGGGTGAATACAGTGGATGGGGGGGTTGCTATTCAGTGCAGGGGAGAGTGTGGCAGGGAAAGGCAGGGAGTGTGAGACACAGGAGTAGGCATAGGGTGTATGAGGTGGTTGCTGTGAGTGGGACTTGGGGGCGGGCCGGCCACTGTTTCCTGCAGATCCCATTGGCCAGGAATGGCAAACCATAGCCCTGAGAGCTGTGGGTGGCCATTCCTGCAAACAGTCGATGTAAACAAACTGTCTCACGGCCCGCCAGCGGATTACCCTGGTGGGCCGTGTGCGGTCCATGGGCCACAGGTTGCCCACCAATGCTGTAGAGGCTAAGTGCGGGGAGTCAGTTTGCAGGAGTCTGGGGTGTGAGTGCCAGGGGTCAGTGTGCTGGGGTGGGTGCAGGATATGAATGGGGTTAGGGTTGGGTGCAGGGAATGTGAGGAGGAGGTGTGAGTGGGGAATAAGTGTGGAGTGGTTGGGGTCATGTGTAAGGCTGAATGATGGAGTGGGGTCCAGGGGGTTAATGTGATGTGGGATGAGTACATGGAGTGACTGTGGTGAGAGTGGGATTGCAGAGTGCGAGGGCATGAGTGCAAATAAAGGGTATGTAGGTGTGGGTGTGAGGGGGTGAATGTGAGGGTCATTAGTATGGGTGTGAAGGGGGGCAGAGGATGAACATAGGGGTTGAGTGGGAGGGTTGGGAAGGTGAGTGCAGTGTGAGAGAGACAGGGCAGATTTTCATAGATCTCAGCACCCACTAATTTCCGTTGGTCTCATTCCCCCATTAGGGGCTGTTCTGTGCTGAATCAATGTCACAAATTTCCCAGCACTCAGAGTTCTCAATCATTTATTTTCTCAGAAGTTACCCCTAATATGAAACTTTTTAGCAAAACACAAGTCCACAATCCATTAGAAAAAGCCATTCTCCTGTCTGACAAAGGGGGACACAGTGAAATTAAAAGGTGGGAAATTCCAAACCAGTAAAAGGAAATATCTTTCCATGCAATGCACAATTAGCCTGTGGAACTCACTCCCAGAGAATGGAGTGAACACCAAGAACTAAACAAGATTGAAAAAGGGATTGAACATTTATGGATATCCAGAATTATCATAGCTAATGATAGTTATAACAAAAATGTTGTGGAAGGATCATCAAACCTCCTGCTTCAGGGTTTAAATCAATCTCTCGATACCAGAGATCAGGATAAAAACTAAATTGGCGGGGGGAGGGGAAGGGGCAGATTATCTCACATTAAACCTATCTACTATAGTCTGGGACATCTGGTACTGGCCACTGTTGGGAGATTGGATACTAAACTAGATAGACTCAGATCTTTTCCAATCTGGCAATTCCTATGATCCTGAACAAACACAGAGCTTTAACTCCTACTTACTGTATTTAACTGAACATTACATTATAGAGGGTAGATGAGGTTCAGTTGCATTCTCCATTTAAAGCAAGAATTTAACCTCATTGTCATGTCTGAAAAATAATGTATTCTCCCCAAAAATACACCCATTTGAGAATTTACAAACAAATCTTAATGAGTTTAGGAGCTACAATTATTTTAAAAGAGGTCTATTAAAATTGCATTTTTCTTTGCTCTGAATTATCTTAATGGAATAATGCAGACACTATAGACTTTCCATATAGTCAAAGTTAATTAAAATCTTGCACAGGCTATGTTTAAAGAAATTCAGTTGTAATTAATCTGAAAGTATTGATTGTTGAATTTAATTATTATTATAAATGTTACAGAAAGTTCAGATCAGCAGCTCAGTTAAAGTTTGGTTTTTGCTCTTACATCACCAATATTAATTGCCCCCAAACTTCATTAATGTGGAGTTAAGGTTGCCCTGTGCAGTCTTGTGTCTTTCCAGAATGTGGAGAAGGACTAATCTTGAACCTCAAAGTCAGGAAACACAAAGTTAAGGTGCATACCACCTTCACAATGCAACCTTAGTTCAGTCCCCTAGAGCTCACATGGGAATGGTTCAATAAGGGTGCTGCTATAATAAGAACCAGGAATGTGTCACTGTTTGTTGTGTTCCACAGATTTGAATTCCAGCATTTATCTGTGTGCACTCCACCTGAATTCAGTGTACTGGGTATGGCTGTACCAAATGGGGGAAGGATTAGCTGAGCAGGTTCACAGAGCTGTCACTGTGCTATGGTGAGATGTGCATGTGTACCCTGAAGGATCAAGTATGCCTTATTTCAGCACTGAGCTCTGTAGACTATGTCAGTAGAGGTGCACATGGGTGTCTTCTTCTCATGGGGATTGACAGCAGTCTGGTGTTTAGGGCTTAGCAAAGAATAATGTGCTGAGTATGCAAATGCATATACACAGGAAGCAGTAGTCAGACATTTTGCAGCGATGAAGAGCAAGACAGTGCCAGCACACAATACAGGATCAGCAACACAGCTACCACTAAAAGTTAAGTTATAACTGTTTAATAAAATTCTTTGTATAAAACTGTGTATACCTCATGAGGGCAAAACAGTACGTGGTACCAGGAGTTGCCAGATGGGAGACTGTTGTCTGGAGAACATTTAAAAGCAGCACGTAAAGGAGAGAGGAACTGTTTCAATCAGCCATTACACCAGAGAGCAGACCAGAGGAGCTTCCCTCCCTGCTCCAGAAACACACACAGTTAAAAAAAAAAAAAGATAGCATAAAACCACCACTGGAACTGAAGTTAGTGCGGAATGTAGACATAGAGGAATCCTGGAAGAGGTTTAAACAGTAGGGTTTTTTGCTCTACATGGTTACAACAGACGAAGGCTCCTTGATCAGAGACCATAAAGTAGCCTTTACTGCTATCTGTAGATGGCAGGGAAGCTCTCCCCAACAACAGTAAAGATTTTGATAAGATCTTAGCACAATTTGAGACTCATTGCATCCCTAGAAAGAATGAAACTTATGAAAGGTTTATTTTCCACACAAGAGTGGAAAAGGACCACAAAGGCATTGAGTATTACATCACAGACTTGAACACAAGACCCACCCTTGCAACTTTGTGCCCATAAGCAATTCCTTGATTAGAGAAAGGCTGGTGGTAGGCTGTAATGATGCAAAGGTACAGAAGCATCTACTGAAGGACTGACTTAACTCTGAGAAAGGCCATAAATATCTGCAAATCAGTAGAACAGGCAAAACTGCAAATACAGGCTTTAAGCAAAGAGGATGACAGGGACACTGTGTAGGCAGTCACTGCACAGCAAGACAAGAAGGAAATACACACAAGAAAGCATGGACAACAGTCTATATAAGGAAGGGGGGGAAATTATGGAAAGCCAAGCCCAGAAAACTGCATGGGAAGTGTGGAACCAAACTTGTTTGTAGACAATGCCCAGCATTTGGACAAAAGTACAGAGTGTGTCACAAGTACAACTATTTTGCTAACCAATGCAGACAACAGAGAACCATGGATGCAATCCAGGATTATGATGATAGTTTCAATGAGGAGGCGGTATATGTTGATGACATAGAGCAACTGCTGTCAATAGACAAGAACTGGTTCATTACTCTGAACACTAATGGCTCACAAATCACATATAACATAGAAATATGTGCTGACTCCAATATAATTATCAGCATGAGTGTGGCAAACTTTAAAATATGAGCCCCCGCTGGAGAAACAGGCAAGTGTCCTAACAGGTTACAATGGATTCCCTATTTCTGTGGTGGGCAGATGCCAGCTCAGACTGACACATAAGAAAAGACTAAGTTTAGTTATTGTTACAGGAGAGAGAACACCTATTTTGGATCTGGAATCAAGTCAACAATTGGGACTGATATGCAAGCTGTTTAATATAGAACACAACTTGTTGCAAGGCATCAAAACTTTAGTAATGAAACATACGAACATCAGAAAAATAATCTGACATATGTATTCACATCATCATGGTAAAATATTCAGGACCCATTTCACCTTGCATGTGGGCACAGTTGAAAAGAGCTGCAGCCAAGGATAAGATGCTGTAGTCCATGATTCATGCTTTATATTCGGGATGGAAAAAAACAATTCATGCCTAAACGGTATGTTTCTTTCAGTGTCTATGGTTGATGGTGTCCTTCTCAAGCATAAGCACATCGTGATCCAACTGAACTCAGAAACAAACATGCTAAAGGCCATTCATGAAGGGCACGTGGGTATAGAGAAGTTCTAAAGAAGCGCACAGAAAACAATCTATTTGTCAGGCATGAATGGCAACATCACTGATATGTTAAATTCCTGTACCACATGCCAAATCTATAGGCCAGCCAGACCCAAAGACCCACGAATAAATATGGATGTGGTAGATTAAGTTTAGGAGACAGTGGGAGAAGATATTTTTACCATAGAGGACAGAGATTATTTGGATATATTTGATGCATACTCAAACTACTCAGAGGTAGAAATATTGATGGAAGCCACATGAAACCAGGTCATCAGGAAACTCAACGCTATTTTTTGCTAGATTTGGGATTCCAGAAGTAGTGAGGACCAAGAATGAACCTCAGTTTGCTAGCAGACTTCAAGATTTTTGCTGAATGAATATGGATTTGAATAACTTACTTCTAGTCCTAGGTATCCAGAGGGTAATGAGCTTGCAGATTGTGGTGTAAAACTGTTGAGACTTTAAAAAAAAACAATACATGTGATGGAGGACCCTATTACTGCATTAGAAGGTGGCAAGTCACCTGTGGAACTTCTGCTAGGGCATCAGATATGAACTAAACATCATCAGCTAGAGATCAGACAGGGTGTAGCTCAGGCACAAATGGGTGCACAAGGAAAAGGAAAGATGTAAAGAAGGAACTACACACTGGAGAAACTGTTAAAATTTAGAATAATGGTTTTTGAGAAGGTAAGACTGAGGTGATTCATCTGGTTGCTCCAAAATCATATGAGATCAAAACAAAATAAGATTTTTTGTTGAGATGGAATTGTAAGCATCTCTTACTGGTACCAGTAATAAATTTCCCAGATGAGCTATCTTCACAGGTAATACAGGATTTACCAGTAAGACCACCTACACATCAAATTAGGGACATTTCAGTATGTGTTGGTGTTATTACTGGAATGATACAGCCTGTTGAGACTACAAGGGTTGTGGATATATCAGACACAAGATCATCAGATACCCAGGTTGATTATCTGGGAATCACCACCCCACCACAAGAAACTGATGTTGTCTCAAAACACCCAGTGGAGGAGACTGTCTCAAGGGCAGAATCATCAAAAACCAAAGAGACTAACTGAAGGCTACTGAGCAGAAGTGGAATCATGTTTCACCTCTTCATGATTGAATAGGTTTTTGTTTTGTCCTTTGGTGGTTAAAAGGAGGATGTGCTGAGTATGCTAATATACTAATTAATATGCATAAGGAGGGTCATGAACCCAGGAAGCAGTAGTCAGACATGCTGTTTTCTACACCTGACTTAAACCCAAATTTTGCCTTGGGAAAGACTTTCTTCAACTATATTCGTGTGTTCTGTTCCTGAAGTGTTCTGTAGTATCTGTAAAGGTAGAATCCTAGTATGTGTGTTATTGATGTGTTGGGCATCACTAAAAGAGGGCAGCATCTCTTGAAATTGACTTTACAATTTCAAACAAAATTCAGACTGTGGAATCTTGTAATAGGATTAGAGACACAAGCATCTTTAGCCTGATATCCATTTTGGCAGAGGGACCACACGTGAGGAGCTCACAACCTGGTAACTAATTCTCTCTTCAGAAGCTTGGTGTAACTTTCTGCTATGGATCTCGTCAGGCTGTTAGCTAGGCTTTTGAAACCACCGAGAAGCAGGCACGATTAGGGTTACCATACGTCCAGATTTTCCCGGACATATCCGGCTTTTTGCTCCTCAAATCCCCGTCCGGGGGGAATTGTCAAAAAGCAGAACATGTCTGGGAAAATGCTTTGCCGGCATTCCTGTCCCCTACTTACCTTAGAGCAGCTCCAGCGGCGGCGGCTGCTGCTGCTCCCCCCAGACATCTCTGCTCTGTGTAGCTGAAGAGCCAAGCTGCCCGAGCGCTACCGGCTTCATGGTTTGCCGGGCAGCCCCCAGACCTCCAGACCCTGCGCCCCCGGCCGGGAGCTTCCCCTCCCGGACTCTGGCTGCACTGGGGAAGTGCCTGGCCGGGGGCACAGGGTCTGGAGGTCTGGGGGCTGCCCGGCAAACCGTGAAGCTGGTAGCGCTCGGGCAGCTGTTTTGCGTGGCTGGGAGGGAGGAGGAGGAGGAATGTGGGGCGCTGAGGGGCAGGGGCGGAGACTTTGGGGAAGGGATTGGAATGGGGGCGTAGTTGGGACGGGGTCGGGGAAGGGCGGAGTTGGGGCGGGGGCGGTGAAGGGGTGGGGCCGGGGCCCAGTGGAGTGTCCTCTTTTTTAAATGTTTTAATATGGTAACCCTAGGCATGATAACCTAAACTACCCTGACACACAGAATGTTAAAGTCCACTAAAAAGCCAGTAAGACACAAACTCTAGGTTTTTCAACTCTTAATTTGTTCTTTTTTCCTTGGAAAGGAAGGAGCAAAAAGAGATTAAATTGAGATGGGGAAGAGGAAGGACACACCTTTGCTTTATTATAAATCAAGCTCTCAGGAAGTTCATCATGTTAAGATTCCTCCCACACCATTATCTTGGCCACACTGCATAGCATCTTATACATTCTATTCCTGTTAAATTTAAAATATAATGTACTGAATTATTGTTTGTTATTAATGTATACCATAAGATAGAGATGATGTGGAATGTGGTTGAGCTGGTTTTGCAGGAGAAATTCTAATGTTTATCATTTCCTGAGTGCTTGAGATCTCAATATTAATGATGCATTAGTGCTATGGTATTTTTATCCTCTTTTTGCACTTCACATAATATATTGTAGTGCATATACCTGCAATCCCAGAGCTAGGTAGCATAAGCAGGCAGTATTGTGTAATAGCTAGAACAGGGGACTGGGAATCAGAAGTCCTGTGTTCTAGTTCTGGACTTGCCATTGACTCATTGTATAACTCTTGGCCACTTGTTTATTCTTTCTGTGCCTAAGGTTCCTTGTATTCAAAATGGGGATAATACCTACCACCTTCGTAAAAAGCTGTGAGCTCCTGATATAAAGTCTAATATAATATGATGATTTACTGCTTGGTTGAAAGACATCTTCACTGGGATCAGAACAGAGGGCAAGGGAATTCAAACAAACCATTCCTGACATGATTCACCAGAGCCCTGCACTTTGTATATAAAATGCTATCATTCTGAATGTATAGCCTTTGACAGGATGCAGGCTAAATGGACCATCAATGCCTAGGTAACTACCAGGAAGAGAAGATATTAAACCTCAGGTGGAAAAGATCAAAGCCTTACAAATTACTTTTCCCAATTATTTGTAATCCCAGAGTGAAAAAGGGTTACATATTTGATTTAAGTCTTCCGTGGATTACACTTTTATTAAGTGGTCATCTAGGTACAGGTACACGTACATCCCTGCCTTCTTAGGTATGCAGTCACTACAGACAGGCATTTTGTAAACACCCTGAATGCTATAGACAACCCAAAAGGGAGGACCTTGTACTGAAAGTGGTTCTCTCCTACCATGAAACAGATATTTCCGATGACATTATCTTAATGAAATAAGGAAATATGTGTTTTTTAAATGCAGAGCTGGAAAACAATCGTGAAGGGAAAGAGGAAGGATAATAGAAGTTAGAGATATAAAAAGAAATTTCATTTCCTCATGTTAGGTGTTTAATTTCCTTAAATCCAATATAGGGCAAAGGCCCCCATCTTTTTTGACATTATATAATAAAATGAATAAAAACTCCTCCCTCTGTGATTTCACAATCATAGGATAAGAGGTAAGTTCCTCTCATGGATCAGTAACTGGTTGAAAGACAGAAAACAAAGGGTAGAAATAAATGGTCAGTTTTCAGAAAGGAGAGAAGTGTAAATAGTGGTGTCCCCCAGGTTTCTGAACTGCGACCAGTGCTGTTCAAAATATTCATAAATGATCTGGATAAAGGGATATGCAGTGAGATGGCAAAATTTGCAGATGATACAGAATTACTCAAGATAGTTAAGTCCAAAGCAGACTGCAAAGAGTTACAAAGGAATCACACAAAACTGGATGACTGGGCAACAAAGTGGCAGATGAAACTCAGTGTTGCTAAATGCAAAGAAATGCATATTGTAAAACATAATCCCAACTATGCATAAAAAACGAAGGGATCTAAATTAGCTGTTACCACTCAAGAAAGATCTTGTAGTCATCGTGGATTGTTCTCTGAAAACATCTGCCCAGTGTGCAGCGGCTGTCAAAAAAGCTAACAGAATGATAGGAACCATTAGGAAGGGGATAGATAAGAAAACAGTAAATATAATAATGCCTCTATATAAATCTATGGTATGCCCACACCTTAAATACTGCACACAGTTCTGGTCACACCATTTCAAAAAAGAGATATATTAGAATTGGAATAGGTACAAAGAAGGGCAACAAAAATGATTAGGGGAATGGAACGGCTTCTATATGAGGAGAGATTAAAAAGATCGGAATTTTGGAAAAAGAGACTATTAAGAAGGGATATGATAGAAGTCTATAAAATCTTGACTGCTGTAGAGAAAGTGCATAAGGAAGTGTTCTTTACTCTTTCACATAACACGAGAACCAAGGGTCACCCATTGAAATTAATAGGAAGAAAGTTTAAAACAAACAAAAGAAAGTATTTCTTCACACAGTGCATTGTCAAACCTGTGGAACGCATTTCCAAAGGATGTTGTGAAGGCCAAAACTATAACATGATTAAAAAAAGAACTAGATAAGTTCAAGGAGGATAGGTCCACCAATGGCTGTTAGCCAAGATGGTCAGGGATTCAAACCCATGCTCTGAGTGTCCCGAGGCTCTCTTAGCCAGAAACTGAAAGTGGACAACAGAGGATGGATCACTTGATTGCCTGTTCTGTTCATTCCCTCTGAAACATCCGGCATTGGCCTCTGTTGGAAGACAGGATACTGAGCTAGATGGACCATTGGTCTGACCCAGTATGGCCATTCTTATATCCATCTGATCATCCATTGCTCAGAAGTGCCTGGCTCAGCTATCAAAGGAACATAGTAAAAGTTGAGCAAATAGAACATTTAGAGGGAGAATGCCCCTCCCCTAAACATCTGATATCCTAATTAACTTAATTATAACTGAACTAAATAACACTATGCAAAAACTAGTATCGAAAGCCTACCTAATCTATCTAACTAACATGTATCGAGTGGGATCTTGAAGCAACTTCCTAACCATTCCACTGATGACATTTGAAAAAACATGCTAGGTTACTGTACCATTCTTAATTAGTCCTCAAATCAACATAATATAATACAATCTGAAAATCATTTCCCCCTTTCTTTATGCCCTTGCTATGCTTCCCTTTGTGTGTGTGTGTGAGTAACATGTTGAGCATCAGCATTGTTTGGAGATGACACATAAATTAGGTACACAAAGAAAACAAAGACAGCTGCAAAAGAATCTCAGATCTGAACCAACCCAAGCTTTGAGGAGATTTGGATTCATATTCTGATCCACATTTTTGTCTCCTTTCTATATGATGGACTGAACTGAAACCCCAGAAACTTTGGGAATGTTCAATTCCATCTCTGTTATAATTATAATAGCTTGACCAGCTCAGTGATATCTGACTCACACTTCAAACCATCAAATCTGAGTCCCAGAGTCTTTTTATTTTATGCTATGGAAAAAATTTGCATTTTAAAATTATGTCTAAGCTTCTTCCTTATATTTAGCAGGGTATGCACTAACGTCAGTGTGGAGCTGATAAAAAGGAATGATGTGCCTCACTATCAATAAAACAGTCACTCCTCCACATTCACTCCTCACTGTTTGTCACAGCATTACAGCTTGTTTTGCATGAATGATTTCTGTAATATTGACTCAATTTGTGTCAATCTGCATTTTCACACATCCTTGAACAGCTTGTACATTTTTTAAACACTAGAGTGCTGTCAGTCTCATTTACTTTCCACAGAAAGCACTAGTTCTGCACATAAACTTCAGAGACAATAGCATAGAAGCTTATTTAAAATGTTTTTGTGAAAATGACCAAAGAAGTATATTTGTTTGAAGTTTTGAATGATCAATCATGAGCAATATAATAGACAATCATTTCCCAAATGACAGGAGTTTTAGTCACTTCTGGGAAAGCAACGGTGCATAGCACGGTGGAGTGATATTGCCCTCGCAGTAAATATTTTCTGTCACAAGAAGTGCAGAGGTGAGGTGCTCATTAATTCATTCCTTTGCTCTTAAAAATTCCATTGCCTTCTTCAAAGATTAAAGCAATTGGATACCAGGGGCTAAATTTATCTAAGTATCTAACCTGGTTCTCAAAGGCAGCACTTCTGCTGGGAAGGGGGCAAGTGGTAGTGCAGGAAATTGGTATCAAGCTCCCCAACAATGTCAGGTCAAACAACATAAGTGGCCAGTGTAAGCTAAGAAGGGGCTCAGCACATGCACTCAGCGTTCTCCCCAATAAGAGCTCCTATGGGACTCCAGGCAACCCCCCAGCAGAAAACCCAAAGGAAGAGCAGTAGTGGAAATACCTTCTTTCCCTTGAGTGAAACTCACCAAAGCACAGGCGGCCAAATTGGTGAAGATGTAATGTATACTTCCATGCACCACATTTAGTGAATCTGGCCCTAGAATTCTAATACATTGAAAGAGCCACAGACATATCTCCAGCACAGGATTACTTTTATTTCTTCTATCATTCCACATTCAGTATTAAAGATAAAAACTATGAAAGTAGGTTTCTGGAACTTTAGAACAATGTTTGCAACAACAAAAGCTGTGCAGATAATCAAAGACACATCATCTCTAAATCTTTGAAGTAAGTGAATGTTTATGGCTAGGAGATTACAAAAAGATTTAAAATGAGAGTCAGGGAGGCAAGATGGTTACCACTCAGAGGCAATAAAGTTAATTATGGCTTCCAAAGTATAAAAAATAATACTGAGACTGGGAGCCAATCAAACACAATATATGAAAATAACAATTATACAATATTAAGTACCAACAGACAACTACAATGAGGAGATCAAAGATCAGTTCTACAGTTGCCTATAAACTCTGACAAAATTCCCAAGCATGGCATCTGTATAATAGTGGGGGACTTCAATGCCAAGACTGGGGATGACAACAACAGAGTGGAGAATGGAATGGGCAAATATGGCCTTGGTTCCCACAATCAGAATAGTAAAAGACTGATAGAACTGTGCCCGGTATTCCCACACAAATGTATTCATGAAATATTTGGGAATTCTCCAGATGGAGTCACCAGGAACCAGACTGACTATCTAAGTATTGGAAGGAAATGTAGGTCAACTGTTCAGGAGGTCACAGCACACGGAGTAGCTGATGTTGGAAGTGACCATAATTTATAAGTGGCAAGACTGGAGTTGAGACTCAAGAAAAATAACTCCTACACCCCAAAAGATGGGGGAGAGAGCCATGAACAGAGGCAGCTAACAGAAGAGCTTTGGAGGGTGTAGTTGCAGACTTTGTGCTTGGAGATAGCTGGACTTGGTGAGTGGCATGTTTGGTCCATCTGTGGGTTGTTTGTTTGATCTCTGTGTATGGGCTGCATGGCTGGGCCATGGTCCCCTGAGTAAGCACCTGAGGCAGGTCTGTTTATTGGTGCCTTGGAAAATTCCACAAAGCTCTGGCCCTTGGAGCTTTGATCAACCCTACCTTTTGATGTCTGAGTGGTTAATTACTTCCTGGTTCTGAGGGGCAGAGCTGAGCTGAGAGATTTGGTATAAAAAGTCAGTTGCTAGGTGAACTTGAGAGCTGTGAACAGAGGCCGCTAACAGGAAAGTTATGGAGGGCACTGAGAGAGGGAGTGAGAGAGGCTTTCCTTTCTGGGTCAGCTCTATATGTAATTTCAAGGTGGCCAGCAATGGAACAATGGTGGTGATTTGCAACAGATGATGCCATGGTCTCTTTCCAGCCTGAAGCCAGAATGAATTTCCTGTGCATGGATTTTGTTGTGTGTACCAATATCGAGGTAATATGAGGATGTTCACCACTAGTAAAAAACAAAAAAAATATAGATAAAAAAACTTTTAAAAAGTTACCAGAGGGATAATTACCCCAGCGAGGATAGGTTAGCATTTTAGAACTCACTACTCAAAGAATTAAATTTCAGCATAAGAAAAAATGAAATTATGAAATGCATAGACCAGTCAAAAAACTGATATAAGAGCACGTTGAAAGAATAAAATTACAGAGAATATATGTGCATTGCACAAAGTACCAAGAAGTAACAATAACAGTAATACAAGTACATGTGTGTGTGTGTGAGAGAGAGAGCGAGAGCGCTGGGGGAGTGTATGAGAGACAGGCGCTGCTCCTTTAAGTAGATTAGCACTCACCAGTCTGAAGGCTCCTTGTTCAGACACAGCAGCAGCTGCCAGCAGCAGCTCCGTCCCACTCCTGAGCCCTCTCATGTTCCCTCCTCTGCTCTGTAGAGATGGGGTACATGGGCGGGAAGGGGTGGGAGAACAGGAACACCCTGACATTAGCCCCCCCGTCCCTTCCCCTGCTCTGCACAGCAAGCAGGAGGCTCCCGGGAGCAGTTGGCCAGGGGCTCCAAGGCAGAGGGCAGGAACAGTGCGGCAGTGGGGGGAGAGGCACCTGAATTGCCTGGCACTTGATTGACTGCTGAGTGGCTGCGCAGGCATGCAGCTTAGAGGGAACATTGATCAGTACCCCAGGTTCAAGGAAGAAAGGATCTGGCCACCACGGAGTTGGAGGGAGAGGAAGTCCGAGAGGAGGCCAGGCAGTTTGTAACCATCAGAGGCAGAAGATCATGGCAGAATTCTGCAAGCCTGCAGACAAATGAGGATGGGTAGGCTGTGGCCACTAGAGAGAAAAGGACAAGGAGGAATTCCACACAAGTAGAAGTTTCCAATCAATATCACCTCCTCAATATCGAAACTGTGAAAGTTAACACTCAAGATCCATCTGGTTCAAGGGAATGGAGAAATGTATGGGACACACCTGTAGATGGCAACTTGGCCTAACATGTAAGAAAAATCAAACTGACTCACAAAGTGTTCTCCAACTGTCCAAGGAAGACAGGCCATCCTTGCTGGTGATTTAGTAGTCAGAAGAATTGAAAGAACATTCTTCAAGGGACAGGCAGACAACAGAACAGTGTTTTGCCTTCCCAGAGCCAAGACATGAGATAAGATTGGATATTTTTCAAAAGTTGACAAGCAAGGATGCATTGATGATTATGGCCCTACCAAATTCACGGCCATGAAAAACGCATCACGGAAATCTGGTCTCCCCCCATGAAATCTGGTCTTCTGTGTGCTTTTACGTTATACTATACAGATTTCATGGGGGAGGCCAACATTTCTCAAATTGGAAGTACTGACCCAAAGGGGAGCTGCAGAGGGGTCGTGGTATTGTCACCCTCACTTCTGCACTGCCTTCAGAGTTGGGTGGCCAGAGAGAGGTAGCTCTTGGCCTAGTGCCCAGCTCTGCAGGCAGTGCCCTGTCAGCAGCAGCGCAGAAGTAAGAGTGGCAATACCATACCATGCCATCCTTACTTCTGCGCTGCTGCTGGCAGTGGCTCTGCCTTCAGAGCTGGGCTCTCGGCCAGCAACCACCACTCTCCAGCTGCCCATCTCTGAAGGCAGCACCACGACCACCAGAAGCAGCGCAGAAGTCAGCGTAGCAGTACCACACAGTCCCTACAATAGCCTTCCGACCCCCCCACAACTCCTTTTGGGTCAGGACCCCTACAATTACAACACCATGAAATTTCATATTTAAATGTGGGGAGGGATAGCTCAGTGGTTTGAGCATTAGCCTGCTAAACCCAGGGTTCTGAGTTCAATCCTTGAGGGGGCCACTTAGGGATCTGGGGTAAAATCAATACTTGGTCTTGCTAGTGAAGGCAGGGGGCTGGACTTGATAACCTTCCAGTTCTATGAGATAGGTATATCTCCATATATTATTATAAATAGCTGAAATAATGAAATGTATGATTTTTAAACTCCTATGACCATGAAATTGACCAAAATGGACCATGAATTTGGTAGGGCCCTAGTGATGATTGGTATCTGGACTAATGACACTGCATTGAAGGATATGTCACAGATAATAGATGACTTCAAGGAAAGTGGAAGCGTGCTGAACAAGAAGAATATTCAAACAGTGTTTTCTGAGATCCTCCCTGACCCACAAGAAAGGAAGACAGAAGATACTGGAAGTGAATTGCTGGTTAGGTAAGTGGAGTAGGGTTTTGGTTTTGTGGAGCATTGGTCCACTTTCTATGGGCAGAAGGAGATGTATATTTTGGATGGTCTCCATCTCAGGAAAAGGAGAATTAATCTCCTCAAGGACAGGCTGCTTTGAGTAGTCTAAAGAGAGTTAAACTAACAAAAAGGGGAGGGTAAAAAAGAAGGAGATATGAGCACTCATTTAGCACAAAATTCAGATGTTGAGAACAAAATTAATCAAGGAACCAAAGGACATAAAGAGAAGAAATTATTCAATTGTCTATACACTAATGCTAGGAGTCAGGGTGACAAACAAGAGGAATGGAATTGCTCATTTATGAGCTTAAATTCAATCTAGTTGGCATTACTGATACCTGGTGGGATGATTCACATGACAGGAATGTTAAAAGTCAATGGTTATAAACTATTTAAGAAGGATCAAGTGAGAAAAAGGGGTGGGGGAGTGGCACTCTATATAAAAATGGCACTAGCAGTTTCTGAGTCACTAATCATTCAGAAGAACAGGGTCTTGAATACTTATGGATCAATGTCCTAACAGATAAAGCATAAGATAGGGTATTAGATGGTGTATGCTACAGACCACCAATTCACCACAGAGAACACATTCCTTTCGCTCCTTTCTATATTGTGTAGGGGGAAAAAAAGTGAGATCCGGTGGGACTTCAATCTGAGTGACGTACTGGCGTACTGGAGGTCTAATGCTGCGAGTACTAAATCATCCTTGAAATGTCTAAATATTATAGACAATTTCCTAACTTAAAAAGTGTTTCATCCAACACGAGGAATTCTATATTAGACTTTGTCTTAATAGATAAAGAGGAATTGAATACAGAACTAAAAAATAGTGGTAACTTAGATATGTGTTCTTGATGTAAGGACATTTGTAATGTGCAAACAGAATAAAGTCCAAACCAGTAATAAATATACTTGCTGCTTTTAAAGCGCCAATTTCAAAAAGCTGAAAACAATTATGAGACAAATCAGCTTGGATGAATTTAATCAGAAAAATGTGATTATTTAAGAACATTTTATTAGGTGCCCCAAAAGCCACAATCAAGGAACAGGACTGTATTGGTTAAAAAAATGACACACACAAAAACAAATGGAATAAAAGGGGAAGTTGATAGTAATACACGCAAATCAGAAACTAGGAACTGCAAAAAAAATGTATATGGGGAAGCATCATCAAATGCATTTCTATAGGAATCGGTTCTTGACCCTGCACTATTTAATATTTTTATCAGTGACCTGGAAAAAAACTTAAATAATCACTGATAAAGTTTGAAGGTGACATAAAAATTGGGGGAATGGTAAATAATGCAGAGGACAGGTCATTGATACAGAGTGATCTGGATTGCTTGGTAATCTGGGCAAACAAACAAACAATACCTGTTTTAATACAGCTAAATGTAAATGGATACATCTAGGAACAAAGAATGTAGACCATAGTTACAGCATAGGGGACTCTATCATGTGAATCCAGAACTCTGGAGAAGATTCGCGGTGATGGTGGATAATCCGCTCAACATGAACTCACAGTGCAACACTGTGCGCAAAAGAGTTGATGTGGTCATAGGATGCATAAACAGGAGAATCTTGAGTAGAAAAAATTAGGTTATTTTACTTCTATATTTGGCATGGGTGCAACCACTGCTGGAATACTGTGTCCAGCTCTATGTCCACAATTCAAGAAGGATGTTGATAAATTGGAGAAAGTTTAGAGAAGAGTCATGAAAATGAATAAATGATTCAAAAACGTGCCTTATAGTGATAGACTCAAGGTATTCAAACTATTCAGCTTTAAAAATAAAAGTTTAAGGGGTAATTTGATTGCACTCTGTAAGTACCCACATGGGGAATATTTGATAATGGGCTCTTCAGTCTAGCAGAGAAAGATATGACATGATCCAAAGGCTGGAAATTGAAGCTAGACAAGTTCAAACTGGAAATAAGGCACACATTTTTAAATGGTGATGGTAATTAACTATTGGAATAATTGACCAAGGATTAGGGTTAGGGTTTTAAATCAACATTGGATTCATTCATGCACACTTCAGAACACCTGTTTCCAGAAAGGAAATGCCAGTCTCCTGCCAATGCTGCAGCCTACTCTATATTAAGGGTGAAATGTTCAATGTTGGAAGCCACATCTCTCCAGCATGAGTGGGGCCATCTGCATGGTGTTCTCCATCCAGCTTTTGTTGGCTCAAACTAATCAAGTTGGCATGCTGCTATAGACCCCAGTATACAGAGCAGATGGCCAAGTCACTAGAGCCTGCACTGAGTCACTTGGTAAGACACCGGAGGCTATCTGGTCCACAGCATGACCTTCTCATTCATAACATGATGAAACCACCATGTGCCTTCAAAATGTCATTACTGTTTCCTGCTGAAAGTGTCCAGCTGGCACAGTTGCATCTCTATGCTGGCCAAGATTTCATAGCCATATAAAGGGACAGAAGCCACTGCTTCCATTGGAATGTTTCCACTCCAATTCCGTTCCAAGCAAACTCTTCATGCTGTTGCTTCTTGAGCTTATTAAGACCACCATAAGGAATCTACACTGCCTACAGCAAGCTGGATTTTTCTCTTGACATTGAACCAGATTTTTAGCATTAGACAAATTATTGAAAAAGCCCAAGAGTTTGGGTTCAGGCAAGATGAGGTGTATATAGCCTTTACTGATTTAAAAGCTGCCTTAGATTCTGTTGATCACTATTCCTTTTGGCTCTGCTTGCAAGCTTCTGGTGTGTCTGGCAAGCTCCTCAACCTTTGCATAGAAATCCGTCACTAAAGTGAGAGCTGTGACTTCTTAGGTAGAATCATAGAATATCAGGGTTGGAAGGGACCTCAAGAGGTCATCTAGTCCAACCCCCTGCTCAAAGCAGGACCAATCCCCTACTAAATCTAAGGTACTAGGATGTCCAATGGGTTGTGCACAACTGTGGCAGCTGTTACATGTGCATGGCTGCCCCGGATCTGTTCAACACCATTATTGACCAAATGATGGAAGCCATGACAAGCCAGGGGTGGTACTGCATGACTTCTACATAACAGACCTGGAATATGTGGATGACACAGCTATATCTGCATCCTCACAAACTAATCTCATCAATGGTCTGAATATATTTAAAGTAGTAGTAAGTAAGCTTGGTCTTTAAGTCAACTGAAAGAAGACCAAACTGATGAAAGTGGCTGACGGCTCTTTACCCCTAACCATTGTAACTAATAGACAAGAAGTTGGATTAGTCATCTCATTGTCCCCAAGGAGAGATGTTACCTTGCTGACATGAAACACAATCAGCAAGGCTACAGGTGTTATGCACACTCTTTGAAAGTCTCTTTGGCATCAATGCCATATATCAACTCAGACTAATGTGTATTTATCAAGACTGATTTTTTTTCCTAAAATATATGTTCTAGGAATTATTTTGGGGAAGTTCTATGGCCTGCATTATGCAGCTGGTCAGGCTAGATGATCACAATTGGCCCTTCTGGTCTTGGAATCTATGCAAATGCATTAAGAAAAAGACAGTAAAAGGCTAATAAGCAACACATTACCACAGCAATTTTAAACTGAAGAAAAGACTTCAGGTGCTATAAGACTGAGACACAGTACAAGAAGCCATATTGATAAATCATGGTCTTTTCCACTTGACAATATCACATAACTGTACCTGGTTTCCAGACAAGTGGACCTAAAGCCTGGATAAGTGAGGATACATGGAATTGTGTGAAACAAGTCAAAGCAAACAACTCCTCTTCAGAAACAGCCCCGGAAAAAGAAGCAGCAAAACAATCTGTATAAAACAGACATCAGAGCAATAAAAAGCAGCATGTGAAGAGACAAGAGGAAGTACTTGGATTACATTGCCAAAGAAACTGAAGCAGCTGCTAAAAGATGTAACAATAAACTCTATCAGTTCAACAAGTTCCTATCTGGAACATTTACACCAGGTGCAGGTCCTGTCAGGGTAAACTAGGACAAACTTATCAACAGAAAAACAACAAAGAGTGATGCACAGAGCACCTCCAAAAAGTGTTACACAGATTAACACCAGAAGAAAATATTGACTTTTGAGAAAGAAATTAAAGACCCAAGATTAGACATTTTAACGTCTTACATAAAACCTGCCAAAAGTGAAAAAGGCAGTAAAAACTTGGGAAAGCTGCAGGTAAAGAGCTAATCATTGGGGAAATGCTGAAAGTTTGTGATGATGAGACTTTTGATAAAATCACAGAAATCTTCAACAAAGATGGGAGCAGGAAAAGCTTCCAGAAAAATGGAAAATGGCATTATATTAAAAAAAACTGATCTAAATGATTGGAACAATTGGAAAGTAGTTACATTCCTTTCAGTGAAAGTAAAGTCTTCTGCAGTATCATCTTAAGGAGAACAAGAGAAGCAGTTAAGGTGTGCCTAAATGAATAGCAGGATGGATTTTGACCGAGAAGATCATATGTCTACCAAATTTTCACAGTAAGAGTAAGCATTGAAGAGAGCATCGAATGGCAAAACTCACCCATTATAACCTTCATATATTTCAAGAATGCATTTGACATCCTCCATTGTAATTCACTCGGGAAAATCTTGAAGTGTTATGGTATGCCTACAAAAATAATTAACATAATGCAGACTTTATATCAAAGTGCAGCATACACAGTTAAAATAAATGAAGGCTAGAGTGAATGCTTCAACATAGATACCAACATCAAACAAGAATGCATTTTGTTTCCTATAGAGAAAACACAGATGGTACAATGAAGGCATTGACTGGCTCAAACAAGAAAGTAGAAAATCTTAATTTTGTTGACAACATATTCTTAAGTGACAGCCCAACCAACATTCAAATAAAGACAAAAAGAAAAAGAAAAAAAAGCCAACCCTATCCAGCATTTAAAAAAAAAAGATGGGATCAATAATCATTTATGGAAAAACAAATCTAATGAGAATCCCAGCAACTCCCAACTCAAACATTACTTTAGATGGCAAAGGAATAGAGAAAGTGAGTCAATTCACATATTTTGGCAGTAACATGCAAGCCAATGGGAAAACTCAGGAGAAAATAACATCACAAATTGGCAAAGCAGCAGCTGTATTTATCACCTTAAAGAAGGCTTGGTCATAGAAAATCTACAACTTAAAGATCGAACTGCAAATCTTCAACTCAAACATTATTTCTATCTTAACATACGGATGTGAAAGTTGGAAATCCATCAAAAGTAAAAAGAGATCTTTAAATGTCTTTGAAAACAAATGCCTCAGGAAAATACTAGGTATTAAATGGAATGAATTTGTAAAATAATAAGATTTGTCAGAGAATTCAACAACCTCTTATCTCTAAAGATATCCAGAAAAGGAGATTGAACTACTTGGGACATGCACTAATAATGAAGCCAGAGCATCTGCCATAGCAGGTGTGCCATTCGGCAGCTAGAGGAAAATGCAAAGGGGAAAAATAAAAGAATTCCTCCATCAAACACTACTCAGAGAGGGTAAACTTGTGGGAATTAGCCACATAACTGACTTGCAAAGAGTGGCCCAGGATGGAGAGGATGGTAAACCTTGTTCACGCCTTAAGCAATGTCTGATGGCACGAAAACAAATCAAATTTGACATAATACACCCAGCTGGAAAAAGTTATATTCATGGTTCTCCTAAAAGGCCAACCCCTCTAATGGGAAGATCATTACACCCTGAGAAAAATAAGATATCTTATCAAATGAATTCAGGGTACACTTCAACTTATGGACCTTATTTGCTCTTGAAAGCCATCTAGCCTTTTTGTGTCACTCTGACTGTTCAAAGAGGCTAGAAATTGATTAGCGCGTCCCAGCTGAGAATCTCCCCGGCATAAGAGAGTTATCAGAAATCATAGAGCTAGCATAGCTGGCTCTAATGTCCCCTCTACTTCTTCCAGCCCTGGCTGAGGAGAGAGAGAAGACATACCCCAAGTCCTGATGTTCTTTGGCTGGTCACAGCTGGCAAAGGACCTATGTAGGCTGTTATTAGCTGGCACAGGCTAGAGTAGGGCCACCTAAAACTGTTTAGAGTAGTCTAACCTCAAACCAGTGCCATAGACCCAGCCTGTGAACCTGGAAATAACCATTCGCCCTGTACCCTGCAGCAGAATATCTGGCCCTATCTCTCTACCTAAGAGGTGGTATAAACAGTATACTTGCCATATAATTGCAGTTAAATTGTTGTGTCTAACTACTAGTAAAATCAGATGGGGTGTTCACCATAATGGCATCATATCAAGATTCAGGATTCACTGAAAAAAAATCAGTCAGTGGTATCATTACAGATGGCCTAGTATTGAAATTCCCAGTCCATTTCGGTACATACAAAATGCCTGTGGATTGTCAGGTCATCTGAACCTCCTAGAAACTGAAAATGTAGAACATCTCTCCAGTGATCTGTATCTACAATGAACAGGAGGGTGACCTCATTCTCGCCCCTGTGGATATTACATTAAAAACAATGGCATCTAGACCTGGGATCTCAATTTATCTCCTCCTAAGTCTGCCTACAGTATGTATCAGTATTAACTATACAAAGCTGATTGGAGCTTTTCACCTGAGATTCAAATAACTCCCTCTATTCCTGCAACCTCAGTACTCATTAACCATCATGCCACTGCTTTTCTCATCTTAATTTTTACTCAGATTTGGAAACAGGGTTTGTGATTTCAGAATGTCACTCCTCATGCATTGACTGTTGATACTTACGTTTTCCATCCCTGACGAAATAGTCATGAACCCACTCTAAGTATTAGAGGCATATTTCAAAATACATCTGTCTATTGCATCTTTGTCTACTACTACAATACATTTAATATCTGGAACTAGTGTCATGCACAAATAAGAGACACTGCTATGATAGTGCCAATAAAAAATGTGACCCAAATTTTGGTCAAAATACCTAGGTACCCGAGTGTACACTGTTCTGAGTCAGGACCCTAGAATGCTACCATTTCCCCACAACCTCCAGCCCTTGTAACTCAACAATGCTGCAAGTTCCTGCACATTTTCATCTTATTACAATTGCTTTTTAGTGAAAGACCCAGTCACCATATTTCATCCAGAAACAACTCCTCCCTAAGGGGAAATAACAGGGCTCTATTAATTGTACTAATATGCCACATAGGCTGATACAATTAACCTATAGGATCTCTTTGCTCAGGATCACAGTAGTTTGGTACAGGATAATTGCTATAAGTAGGCACACATACAACATTAGATTTTTACAGAAGTGTCATTCCCCTGTGTCTAAAGACTTTAGCATAACTAGTGTATTAAGGACACATAATGCTTCTTTAATTACAGATGGGATTACTTATCAACGACAACCTATATAGCATCTTACTGCTTTAGCATAGTTTAGCCTCTATGCTCAGCACCCTATGCACCCTTCTCTCAGCTAGAACTCTCTGTAGATTTTAGGTCATGTTAATTTCCTTCCTCTGGAGTCCTATTATTTCACCATAAAATGTAACAGAAGTAAAAAGCAAGAGGAAAACAGGATAGCAGGCTATGCTTCAGGTTATAAATTGATCTCTAGTATTGAACAATAATATCCACTCATGGCACAATATTATACAATGTGCTGCATTGTGGGGATTGATTCATCTGTAAGGGGCTGCTGTAGGAGACCGGATACTGGACTGGATGGCCCATTGATTCCAAATTAGCACTGACAGAATCATATACTGTACCTAGAAATGGAAAAGACAAATTGGATCCCATCTCCCTGCAATGGCAAGACATATCGGTGGTCCTCCAATTTTGACCTATTAAAATGGACCTTCACCAAAAGATCAAGATGTTTTCAATGGAAAGATACAAGGAATAGTGATTAGTGATTAGCATCAAATTGATTCAAACACAAATGTTTTACAAAGTTATTTAACAGGAAAAATCTGCAAATAAAAAGGAGAGGAAAAACAAGTGACAGGAACCCACGTAGTAAAAAGTAAAATACTACCAGGACATTTGCTTTTTGTTGAAAAACTGCCTGAATCAAATATCTGTATACAGACATCCCCAAGCTTCCTGGAAACTGGGTTATGACTTCAGATTCACATCCAACTTCACAGGTAACCCCTGTCTCTGGAATAGGCTGTAGCAAAATCTCATTTCCACCACTGATTTATTAAGGATTTTGGATCTGGATCCAGTTCTAGTCTTTGTGGCTTGGGTTCCTCTCCTCTTTGTATACAAAGTTGTCATAGCTCTGTGTGTTCCAATAGCAGAAAGTGTGACTGAAACAAGTCCTTCCTCAACTGTTTAGTAGAGCAGCTAAGTAAACTCAGTGGTTGTGCATTTTTTAGTTGCCATGTCAGCTCTTATATTCTCAATTTCATTTCAACAAAGACATATTTAAAAAGATAGTGATAAATACCAAATGATTTCTATGAAAAAAACAAATGATCTCCAAGACCTTTCCCTATAATTTTCATACATGCAGTACTACAAAAGATATGTAGACTTTCAGTTAGCAGTTTGATTGACTCAAAGCATGTATCTACTGGAGATAGGACTGAGTGTATTTGTTACTTTAATGAAATGAGAAAATTGAGAAGCTATTAAAACTTACATCTTGTTCCAAACTTTTCCAAAGTTTGGAGGTTTGAATCCAGGATTTTGAATCTGGACTATAAATCATCCCTGTGGTGACCACAATACATGAACTAAATAAAGTCTTAATGTCTCCTCTTCTGAAACAAGATTAAACATTTTTCTACATCACAATCAAATCAGCTAGTGTTGGTTTTTATTATTAAGTCAAAATGGCCCTGGTGCAGAAGATTAATGTTCTGAGTTATGTAGTTAGAAGATGAGTGCCTGTTAAGAATGACTAAATCTGCCAGCCGGTGTTCTTTTTATATGTTGGTTTATAATGCCAGAGTGAATTTATATCAGTTTTTCAATTTCGTGGGTCACATCATGTTATGTGGTTTTTTATTTAATATTTTTTGTTTAATATCCGTTAGTTTATTGTTGTGTGCGCAGATTTCCCTGATTGGGTGACAGTGAGATATGACACGCAGGATTTCAAATTAAGCTAGAAAGCACTTATTATAGTGCTAGGTGCTATAGGAAACCCTAAGACAGACTTACATACATACAATTCTGGAGAGTGCAGGAACTGTTTCTTTTCTACTGTCCTGGGCACCCTGATCTGCAGACAGGACAGGGAGAAGGAAGGACTGAGGCAGGGCCAGCAAGGAGACCATACAGCAGCAATGCTGTGTACTTTTTGTATTAAATTACATAAACATTGTCAACCAAAAATATCTAGGAGTTGCTAAATACAGTAACTCTTAATATTCCCAAATGTACAATAGCTTTTAAAATAAAATATTTAGATATTGAAATCCAGACTGAATAACCACTTTCAAACTAATCCATGGGATAGAGTTAAAGTTTTCTGTGAGGTGATATACTATGCATTCCTTTGAAATCATGTGCTTATGTTAGCTATGTGGGCAGAGTGCGGGCAGTATGATGCTGTGAGTGAATGCACCCCAGTATTCACACCCAACACACTATTGTAATAAACTTTGTACCAAATATGCCTTGGGAGGTATCAATTAAAAACTAAACTCAATGGTCAATAATATCATTGTGAAATATATGAAGCAACATTATATGTAAAGTTATAAATTCCCCCTGAATTTATGTTGGCAGCACATGTTCAAACCCAGGTAGCCTCAATTAGGCAGAACTGGTCAAGCACATAAGCTGAGCACCCACCAGCAGCTCCCCATCAGAACCTCCCCTTTTCCCCAGTGCCTCCCGCCCGCCAGCAGGCCTCATGGATCAGCACCTCCTCCTCCCTCCCCACGCCTCCTGGCCACTGCAAACAGCTGTTTCACAGCGTACAGCAGGCTGGGAGGGAGAGGGGAGGAGCAAGGATATGTTGTGCTCAGGGGGGAGGGCAGAACTGGGCAGGGGTAGAGCAGGGGTGGGAAGAGGCGGGGCGGGTTCTTGGGGGAACGGGTGGAATGGGGGTGGGGCCTGGGGCAGAGCCAGGGGTCGAGCACTCTCCAGTACTTTTGAAAGTCGGCACCTGTGATCAAGCAGGTCTTAAAAGAGTGTGTGAATTTACATATAGGTTGTAAACAGGGTCCTCAGCAAGAGGAGGAAGACAAGAGATAAGAAAAATCTGCATTTCAGGATAGAGAGATGAGAAGAAACAGCATGCAACCTCTTTCACTACCAGACCCCATTATGGCTCCATCCTCACTGGAGGAAGGAACTTTATCTAGGGGTAACCCTCAGGAAAATGCATTTCAAAGGGTAACTGAACTATAAGAGTGAGAGACAAAAAACACACCAAGTTGTCTTTGCCTACCTATCTCTCTCTTTTAACCTAAGACAACAAAAGAAACAGCCATTGGAGCAAATCCTGATCTGAAATTTGGTCAGCATATGATAAGAACTTTACTTTGAACAAAGTCTAGTTTGCTACTTTTAGGAAGTGTTTTATCTTTATTTATCTTTATTTCTCTTGTAACCATTTCTGACTTTACTGCCTTATACTCATGTAAAACCTCTCTCTTTGTATGTAAATAAACTTGTTTTATTCTTTAATTAAAACTAATCCAATGTTGTGAATTGTTTGAGGTACCTTCATTTAAGGTAGCAGACAGTTGTATATTAGCAGGGCCGGCTCCAGGGTTTTTGCCACCCCAAGCGGCAAAAAAAAAAACAACCAAAGAAGCCGTGATCGCAATCGCGATCTGCGGCGGCAATTCGGCGGGAGGTCCTTTGCTCCGAGCAGGAGTGAGGGACCGTCCGCCGAATTGCCGCCGAATAGCTGGACGTGCCGCCCCAAGCACCTGCTTGGCAAGCTGGTGCCTGGAGCCAGCCCTGTATATTAGTCCCCTTAGAGGAGCAATGGAGCTGATATATTTAGACTGTCCAGGAGAGGGCTAGGCAGAACACACATTGTTGGGGGGAATCCAGGACTGGTACTATGTTGGGGGTCTCCCTGCAAGTAGTAACCAAGGCTGCTGGAAACCAGAGTGTGACTGGTGGGTTGCTGACAGGCTACTGGACCAGGGCTGTGGCTATACACAGACAGTCAGGCTGTGACCTTCATGCTGTTTGTTTGTTTGTTTGTTTGTTTGTTTGTGAGAAGCCCATGTTAGGAGCAACAACAACAAAGCATTGTGAGGCACTCCAAGTTATAGGGCAAGTGATGACAGCCCCTCACTGCTCTGGATTGCACCCTGAAATGTCATAGATGCCCTAAACTATTCCTTTATTTATAACAACTTGAGCTTTTTTAATAATATGTTAGCTTACTATCTTGTTTTCACTTAGCAACCTGAACTGAGTTTTGAAATTAAGTTCTATATTTTGTTTTATATAAGTTGCAGTACATTATGATTTTGACCTGATAACATCTATACCCAAAGTATAGCAATATACTTGCAATGTTTATTTCCTTTTAATAAATGTACATTCCCTGATAATTTATTGTTATAGTGTGTATTAAACATTTTTAGACATTTTTGAAAAAAAAAACCACACACAAAACTGTAACCATCTTTGGATTTTCATATTAGAGGGCATCATTAATGTTATTTTTTCTAATTAACAGAAGTCTCCAGTGATATCAATTGTCTCCTACCTTTAAAAAAATCATTGGCACAATATGGCCTATGACTTAAAACCCACAAATTATGTAAGGCTTTATGTGTTTTAGTACGAGCAGTTAGTAGTAGCTGAAATGATAAAAGCTTTTACATTTCAGTGAGAATATAAAAAAGTGATATATTTTATTCTGATTTGCCTGCCTGCCTGCCTTCATTCTGGAAAGAATGGGCAATATTCCATTCTCAATTCTTATTTACATCAGTGTCAAACCAAAGTACATCTACTGTAGTCACTAGAATTATTCTGGCGTTACATTACCCTAACAGAGACCAGAATCTGATCAAATATCTGTAACTCTTGCATACTACAGCAACCTGGTAGAGAGGAATCAATTTATAGATCTGTTGGTATCAGAAAATTATCTGTCAACATCAGAGATTTAATGATTCATCAAGCAAAGTAAATTCATTTTAAAAACCAATGTGTACTACTTGAGGTCATCTTCCAATCTGTTTGAAAAAGTATGAAACATTTTTCCTAGTATGATGTTTTCCTTTTATTTATTATCTGCATCAAGTAGTGTAGTGCATACTTCCGATAGTTTAATAAATAGTACAAATAATATGTTATGTTCACCTAATGAGGATAATCTTGACAAATAAGCCACCGTTAGTATAATAGAAGATGATACATTTCTGAAACTTTAGCTGCAAGTGTTATTTTTTCCTATAATACGGTTAGATTTTATTCCTGCTGTGGATTTACTGTGGGTACTATAATCTTTAATTTGGGGAGCTGATGATAGCATAAAGCAAAAGCATTCTCCAAATCCTTCCCATCTTTCTGCAACCTTGTTTGATCATTAATTCACAGACTCATCCAATATGTGATACCGCTCCACCAACATTTTCTCAGTTCATCTGCTGATTGCTTTCCTAACACTTTGCCCTCTAGTAATAATACTTCCTTGGGATTGTCATCAGATCTTTTCACTAAAATAGAATAAGAGTTCTTGAGTTTCATCTCTTGGCTCTGTCTGAAGAACACCTGCTGCACATCAGCTGTTGAAGTATCTACTCACTAGCAGTTCCATATTCTATTACAAAAAAGAAAATATACACCAAAGATGATGATTTTGTTCCATTACTGTAGTTCATTTCTCTCTGTTATGTGAATCATGGACCAAGCCAATGCCCACAGATATTTCAGTAAAGCATTGTTCATGTAGCTACTTTTGAAATGTAGTATTGTTTCCACACCTAATCGCTTAAAATCCCAGGTAATTTTAGGGGTACATTTTCAAAGCAATACAAAGGAAGTTACATCTTCTCCCCTCACTATTAGAGCTAGGTGAACTCGTCAAACCATTTTTCTGTGGATATTCATGTAAATTAAGTTGATTCATGTTTGCACTGCTTTTGTTCCCTTTCAGCAACTGTTCATGCCAATAGAAAGCAATTTTACAAATATTTGAGGAAGGAAGATTTGCAAGTAATGTGTGTGTAGTCTCAGAAACAGAATATTAAATTTGCAAGATCCAGTATTTGTGTTCAGCACTCATGCAGACAGGAAAGAAAAGCAATAGCACATAACCAATTAGAAATGAACAGCTTAAAGACTGAAATTCACCCCCAAGCAGGGGTGGCCCATCCATATAGGTGAACTAGGTGGTTGCCTAGGGTGCCAAATTAAATGGGGCAAGGAAAAAAATCAAATTAAAAAAAAAACAATGAAAAAGATATAAATAATGAAGATGTCATTATTTCAATTCTCGCACGTGTACGGATGGAATATGAATTATAATTAATTTATCTACATTTCTGAGAATTTATTAATATGTCAAATCTTTTATTTACTGCAAAAATAAATAATATTTTAGCAAAAAAAAATTCAATTTGTGACGTAGGGTCAAGATGACCCACTCTGTAGTAAGAGGAGGCCCTGAGATATAAACCTTGGTATCAGAGGCCCAGCAGAGATATTGTGAGTTGATTCATGTCAAACGGTCATTTTAACACGTCGCAGGTAGAGGGTTAAGAATCGAGCAAATATTGTGGAAAATTGTGTTTCTTGGTGCTAAAGAATAAAGCATAACATCTTTCAGCATTATAAATCCAAAATGTGAGTTTCTTTAAGCGTTATTAAACTTTAGAGTTATTATCGGGCTGTATAATTATGAACTTTTCCTTTGTTATAACTGGTTCACATGTAATAAATAAGGTCTATAGGAGAAAAGTAACAGCATTAACGCTTAATAGACTATGAAAGTGATGATGTAACACTCCAAGTGGGCAATCGTGAGAAAGGGGATTACTTTCCAAACAACAACAAGGAGTCTGGTGGCACCTTAAAGACTAACAGATTTATTTGGGCATAAGCTTTCGTGAGTAAAAACCTCACTTCTTCGGATGCATCCGAAGAAGTGAGGTTTTTACTCACGAAAGCTTATGCCCAAATAAATCTGTTAGTCTTTAAGGTGCCACCAGACTCCTTGTTGTTTTTGTAGATACAGACTAACACGGCTACCCCCTGATACTTTCCAAACAACGTGTGTCGGGTTATAACGATGAAAAAGGTAATTTTGTTTCCATGTAAACGCTGTAACTAACTGTTTTAATAGGTAAGTGAGTGTATGTTACTAATCATTGAACCTTTAAGCAGTGAAAAGATGTGTTGGGATGGCTGCAATGTGGTTTAAATCGCCAACCATGTGGTGAGTGTGTCAGCCATCCTTCACACTATAATGCTTACAGTCGAGAGCACAGTACATAACAATATTCAAATGCTCCATGGCAGAAAGAGGAAAAAGAAAACCCTCAGGAGCTGAGTATCATAAACGAAAGGCTGAGAAGGAAAAGGACAAAGCAAAACAGCAGTGATCCTTCCTGAAATATTTTCTCTTTAATCCAAATAAAGATGGAAGCAGTTCACAGCATCCAGATGAAGGAATTTTACTTGGAGAGGAGATTAGCTCACATCCACATGGAAGCAGTTTGGAACATCAAGATGAAGATAGATTACTTCAAGATGAGGGTAGCTCATAGCAACAAAAAAGCAGTTTGGAAACTCAAGATGATGGAAACTTACGTCTAGATGAAGGGCGCTCACAGCATCAGACTGATATGGAAGTGGAGAAAATTTATTCACTTTCAGAGGCACATGCAGAAATTGAAGTAAATGGAGTAGAAGGAAGAAAGGATGAGGAAGTTACAAACACGTTACAGTATGGGGACCCAGCTTCATGGCCCAGATGTGATGACAGTATGTGGCAAATCCTCATGGAACATGGACCCGAACAAGATCAGGAATTTCCCTTCCCTAAGGATTGAAATAAAAGAAAATTCTCTGCTCAGAATTACAAGAGGAAACTCATTATTGGGGAAGAAATTAATCAAAACTGGTTACAATATTCAGTGACAAAAGGACACTGTGTTCTGCTTTTGCTGCAAGTTGCTTAGAAATCAAGCAATTGGTAAATCACTTACTGAAAATGGTTTGAAGGACTGGAAAAATATTAGAGCATCTGATTGCTTTAGTGAGAGTTCTCAGTGGGCAAAATTTAGCATTCCGCGGCAGAAATGAAAAATTATACACTCCAAGTAACGGAAATGTTTTAAAATTTGTTGAATACCTAGCTTTGTTTGATCCAGTCATGAAGGAGCATCTACCTAAAAAAACTGATCATGAAACCCAGGTTCATTACTTAGGAAAAATACGCAGAATAAACTGATTCAAATCCTAGCAAACGCCATTAAAAATAAAATTGTAGAAGCTGCCCATTCTGCAAAATACTTTTCAATAATACTGGACTGTACACCAGATGTGAGTCATGTTGAACAAATGATGATGATCATTTATTTTGTGGATATGAAAAAGTCTGCAGATGAAGATAATGTTCAAGTGTTCATAAAGGAACATTTTTTGACTTTCGTACCACTGAAGGAGATGACTGGAGCATTTGTGACTCAAACTATTCTACAAGAGCTTGAAACAATGTCATTATCTGTTGAAAACTTATGTGGCCAAGGCTATGATAATGGAAGTAATATGAAGGTATGCAAAGGAGAATGATGGAAATCAATCCTATGGCCTTTTTCGTTCCTTGCAGTGCGCATTCTCTGAATTTGGTTGTCAATGATACTGCTAGATGCTAGAAATCACCTACTACAGGACAGGCCCAACAAGGACAATAACAGAACACCACTGGCCATTACATACAGCCCCCAGCTAAAACCTCTCCAGCGCATTATCCACGATCTACAACCTATCCTGGAAAATGATCCCTCACTCTCACAGACCTTAGGAGGCAGGCCAGTCCTCACTTACAGACAACCCCCCAACCTGAAGCAAATACTCAACAGCAACTACACACCACACCACAGAAACACCAACCCAGGAACCAATTCCTGTAGCAAACCTCGTTGCCTACTCTGTCCCCATAGCTACTCTGGCGACACCATCAGAGGACCCAACCACATCAGCCACACCATTAAGGGCTCATTCACCTGCACATCTACTAATGTTATATATGCCATCATGTGCCAGCAATGCCCCTCTGCCATGTACATTGGCCAAACCAGACAATCTCTCCACAAAAGAATAAATGGACACAAATCGGACATCAGGAATGGTAACACACATAAGCCAGTAAGTGAACACTTCAATCTCCCTCGTCATTCTATTACAGATTTAAAAGTCACTATCATTGAACAAAAAAAATTCAGAAAAAGACTTCAAAGAGAAACAGCAGAACTAAAATTCATTTGCAAATTTAACACCATTAATCTGGGCTTGAATAGGGACTGGGAGTGGCTGGCTCATTACAGAAACAGCTTTTCCTCTCCTGGAATTGACACCTCCTCATCTGTTATTGGGAGTGGACTACATCCACCCTGATTGAATTGGCCCTGTCAATACTGGTTCTCCACTTGCGAAGTAACCCCTGCTCTCCATGTGTCAGTATATAATGCCTGCATCTGTAACTTTCACTCTATGCATCCAAAGAAGTGAGGTTTTTACCCACGAAAACTTATGCCCAAATAAATCTGTTAGTCTTTAAGGTGCCACCAGACTCCTTGTTGTTTTTGTAGATACAGACTAACACTGCTACCCCATGATGCTAGATGCTGTTTGGAGTCAAGCAGTTTCTTTGACCTGGTGCAACGTGTTTATGTGTTTTTCTCAGGCTCAACACGCTGTTGGGAGATTCTGACTCGCCATGTGATTTGTCTAAATGTGAAACCACATAGTTAGACAAGATGGGAGAGTTGTATTGATGCTTTGAAGCCTCTTCGCTATGAACTTGGAAACATTTATGATGACATAATTGAAATTTCTGATCATTCTACCTTTACTGGATCATCTGGCAATATAGCACATTCAGATGCAGAAGCTCCTGCAAATGGCCTTTCCAAGTTCAAATTTGTGACTTCACTCATATTGTGGTATAATATCCTTTTCAAGTTTATCCTCACTAGTAAGCAGCTTCAGGAAAAGAACTTGAACCTACATTCTGCTATTCAAAAACTGCAGCAAACTAAAAATATTCTGGAGTAATTCAGAAGTGATGATGGGTTTGAAAGAACACTGGTAGATTCTCTCGAGCTTGCTGAAGAAATAGACTTTCCGACAGAATTTGAATCAGAGCTAGTTTGCATTCGGCAAAAGAAACAGCAGCTTTCGTATGAAGGATGAGCCACACCCATTGAGAACCCAAAACAAAGGTTCAAAGTGAATTTCTACTTTGCATTCCTTGATGCGGGTATTCACTTGGTTCATGAAAGATTTCAATAGATGAAGCAGCTAGAGTCAGTATTTGGCTCTCTATAGGATATCCACACTTTGCAAAAGAAAACAGCAAAACAGAAAGAGAAGTTTGTATAAAACTGGAGTCGGCATTGACTCATGAAAATTCAAGACATTGATGCTACAGATTTGTGTAGTGAGTTTCAGGCTTTTTCAAGACAACTTAAGAAACATTCCACTCCTGAAGAAGTACTGAAGTTTGTTTGTGAAAATAAACCCACAGACAGTTTTCCAAATATCTTTATAGCTCTACGCATTCTTTTAACTTTGCCAGTTTCCGTAGCTACTGGGGAACATAGCTTCTCAAAGTTAAAATTGATAAAAACATAACGGCATTCAACAATGGTGCAAGAGAGATGTGTTGGACTTGCCACAATGTCAATAGAGCATGAAATAGTTGGAAAACTGGATCTAAAAGAACTAGTGACTGAATTTTCAAAACTAAAGCAAGAAAAGTCATGTTTTAAGAGCACAGAGTGTTTTTTATTCGGAGCGTTTTGTAAATATAGGTTAACATTCATTGAAGAGTTTTCTTATTTCTTTCTATATTGGATGTGGTGGTAATGGCAGTCAAAGCAGGATAGCGTAATGGATGATGTTGGATTTGTAATAATAAAAATTATTATTAACACTTTTAATGCATTTTTAATTTGAAATCGGACTGAAATATCATCTAGCTGTCATGTACAAATCTAGTCTGAAAATTCCATGTCTTTATTTTATCTGATCTCAGAAATATTGGTTGGATAGACAGCCAAACCAAATAATTAAGCCTCTGTTTAAAATAAATAAATAAATAAACAACCCTTAAAAAAACATTAAAAGGAAAAAAGGGGCAAAATGTTTCCCAGTTTACCAAAAACCTCAGCCTAGATCTGCCCTTGGAGTTTGGCGGTGGAGGCGCCATTGCATGGTTCGCCTAGGGCTGCCCCTGCCCCCAAGAAGGGCAGAAGGCCAAGCCTATGCATTACTTAAACCTGAAATGTGACTCCTATTGACTTTCACCCCATTGAACATTAAACACTGTCCAAGTAGTAAAAAAAAAAAAAAAAAAATGGCAAAACAATTTTATTTGTATTACAGCAATGCATAAAGGCCTCCAGTTAAGATTGGGGCCTCATGTGCTAGGCACACTACATACACATTGTAAGAGTTCCTGCCCAGAAGAACTTATAGTCTGCATAGGCAAAACAAAGGTCAGGCTTGACAAAGCTCTGGCTGGGATGATTTAGTTGGGCATTGGTCCTGCTATGAGCAGGGGGGTGGAGTAGATGACCTCCTGAGGTCCCTTCCAACCCTGATATTCTATGATATTCTATGAAAGGGGCAAGAGGAGAAAGAGGCAGAGGTGAAGTTGCTAAATACTGTTGAATAAATACAGACTAAATCTGCTTGGAAAGACTCTGCCAGCAGACAAGAAAGCTAAATTCACTAGATAAATTATTTGCTGTGGATTACTAGCCAGCATTAATAAAATGATTGCTACATGTTGCTTCCCTATCTTTGGTTTAAAATTAAATAAAACCCTTTAGTGACATCTGAAGTGCAGATTTACTATATTTACTTTGTTGTCAATGAATATACAAACGAAAATATGTACAAAAGTAAATATATATGATGCTCTGTCTTGTTCCCAGTGACGTGGATGGCAAAACTCCCACTGATTTTAATTATAACAGGGTTGACACTGCAATCTACTGACTACATCATCTAATAACCAGACTACAAAATAAGAAGAAACATGGCTTTTCTATAGTGACCATGTACTGCCAGCAATTAACCATGCCTTGTTTGGTATCCATAGTTTTTCATGTGAACCAAATCCAGTCCTCACATGGATGCAGAAGCTCCAGTGTGACTCATGGAGCAGACAAGGCTGGATATGGGCACTATGAAGGGGGAATGCAAGCCTTGTGTGGCATAGAGCCCTGGTTCACATGAGTTCCCTGCATGGCAGCACAGGTGGGTTGGCATTTCTGTGCTGAGGGAGGAGGGTGGGATTGGGTCAGAATTTGTAGCTGAATGGATCCTCCTTCCACGTGTGGAGTTCCACTGGCTGTTGTGCTGGTTAGTTTCTGTGATACTGTTCTGCCATCAATCTGCTGCTAGAAAGAGAAGATTCCCTCCCCATTTCCAAAGTATCTATCAAGCATTACCTTCATAAATTAGAAGGCCAGAAGGCACCACTGTGTCCATCTACTCTAACCTCCTTCATGATACAGGCCATAGGACTTCCCTGAACTAATTCCTGATTAAACTAGGCCAGGGATCTCAAAGTCAAAACACCACGAGTGCCACATAAGGACTAGCACATTGGCCCGAGGGTCAGCATCACTGACACCTTTTCATATAAAGATACCTCTGCCCCTGCCCTGCCTCTTCCCACCCCTTCCCCGACCCCATTCCAACCCCTCCCCCAAAGTACCCACCCCAACTCTGCCCCCTCCCTTCCCCTATTCCAACCCCTTCCCCAAATCCCCGCGCCTGCCCTGCCTCTTCTACGCCTCCTCCCCTGAGCGCGCAGCTCCCTGCTCCTCCCCTCTCCCTCCTGGAAAGTGCTAAGCCCCACTAAACAGCTGTTTGGCGGCGGGAAGCGCCTGGAGATATGCAGAGGAGCGGGGACGTGGCGCACTGGGGGGAGGAGTGGGCGGCAGGGGAGGGGAGCTTGGCGGCCACAGGAAAAAACTCCGTGGGCCATGTGTTTGAGACCCCTGAACTAGACCATATCTGTTAGAAAAACATCCAATTTTGATTTAAAAGTTCCCAGTGATGTAGAATCCACCTCAACCTTTGATAGGTTGTTCCAATGGTTAATTACCATCACTGTTAATAATTTATATCTTATTTCCATTCTGAATTTGTCTAACTATAACTTCCAGCCACTGGATTTTGTTATACCATTTGCTGCTAGATTGAAGAGACCATTATGAAATATTTATTCCTCATGTAGAATACTTCTAGCTAGTGATCAAGTCAGCACTTAAACTTCTATTTGTTAAATTAACCAAATTGAGCTCCTTGAATCTATTAGTCTAAGGGCATGTTTTCCAATCCTTTAATTATTCCTGTGTGTTCAGCTGATTATCCACCACGTCCCTCAAGTCCTTTTTCACTATCACTGCTTCCCAGGATAAAGGCACCCCGGCCTACTGTTCAGGCCAGATTGAGCAGAAGATTTGCCCCTTTGTTTTTTAATTCCAGCTGGAAAAAATGCCACGCTCCTTGGTATATAAGAAGTGATGACATTAGCAGCTTTCCCAAGCTGTCAGTAGGTTTACTTCCCTTCAGATGGAAACTGACATTTTAATATTCAGCATAATTACTGGAAGAGACAGAAACATGAAGTGCCAGTATCTTACTGAAACATTTCATAAAGCCAGTATGGCCGAAAGTGCTTGTTTACAAGGCATCATATCACAGGGAAAACAAACTGGTATGTTGTGGAGGCGAAATAGTTAAGCTAGTGTGAAGATTAAAGCAGGGATTAATTCTGTTTTACATATGGCTAACATTTCAACACAAAGTGTGTTCCTTTAATTTTTCTGCTGCTTTTCTTCCTGTCCATGATGTGAAACTTTTACATAAATGAGAGTTTGCCTTCTCAGGGTAACAAGCTTTATTGGCTCAAAGTAAGATACTGTTGAAACAGTAGCAAATGTCTGTAAGTATCATCCTGTTTGCATTTGGTGCCACAGCCTTTTATTTTTTAATCTTGTAAAAATATTGTTATGCAGGGGTCACCAGATGTTGTGGTTACACAGTTTTGTAAATTGATCTGGCTGGGAATTTTCTATCAAGATATTTTGGACAGAAATTGTGGTCTTTGCTAGATCTGTGTTACACAAAAAAATATTGCTTTTACCAATTTTTTTTTTTAATTTTCTGAGGTTGATTTTATAATAAATATTTTGTTTCAGCTCATGTCAACATTAATTTCCATAGCCACCTGAGATGAAATTCAGGTACCTCATTTGCCAATTGTCATGATGTACTGTGATCATGAGGTGGCCACAATGCACTACAACAGCTTGGCCCAGCAAAAAGAAGACCCTACAATGCATCTTGGAAGATATAGTCGAGGGAGCCCAGGAGCCCGGCCTATATAGGAGAATGGGGACAAGGGAGCACATTGCAACTTCCCATGTGGCACCATGGCAGGTCAGGCAGTCACAGAAACAATCTTTCAGCATTCCAAATTCATTTTTTTCAGAACTTTTTACTCTACAAAAAGTGTTGATATATTAACTTTATCCTGTTTTAGGATGAAAATAAATGTTGAAATACTAGAATTTCCCAGCAGATTAGAAATTCCATTATTTCCCATCCCATCTCCTAGAACTGGAAGGGACCTTGAAAGGTCATTGAGTCCAGTACTGATTTTGCCCCAGATCCCCAAGTGGCCCCCTCAAGGATTGAACTCACAACCCTGGGTTTAGCAGCCAATACTCAAACCACTGAGCTATCCCTTCCCCTCCCCCATTTGATCACTTCTATGCACAATTTATTTTTCTTAGCATCACAGCACTGTTCTATCTTTGAAGAAATGCTAAAGTAAATTATTGAGGCAGAATTGCTCCCTAAGAACACAGCATTAGGATTGGGGTAAGGTTTCTGAAAGAAGGGAGTGCCCTGCATGCCATTTGACCAACTCTTTTCCAGGGCTGGTGTATATGTGGAAATAAAACAAGTTGCATTAGGAATACACCCATACTCCATGTCACTTATTTCTCCTCCAGAAAGAAACCAACCTACAAGTTGTGGGCTCCAGTGGTGCAATGGGTTAGTGCACAGCACTTATAGAGCAGTGCTGTGTGGAGTGATGCTGAGGTTGTGAGTTCAAAGCTCACCTAGAGCACTGGGGGAGGGATAGCTCAGTGGTTTGAGCATTGGCCTGCTAAACCCAGGGTTGTGAGTTCAATCCTTGAGGGGGCCACTTAGGGATCTGGGGCAAAAATCAGTATTTGGTCCTGCTAGTGAAGGCAGGGGGCTGGACTCAATAACCTTTCAAGGTCCCTTCCAGTTCTAGGAGATGGGATATCTCCATTTAAAAAAAAAAAAGTCCTGAACACCAGCTACTCCTTGGCAGAAGGCATATAATAGAAGTTCATGGTTTTGAAAACCCTGATAAGGTAACCCTAACCCTGATAAGGCAAGCAATAAGGTAAACATAATAGACATTCATGGTTTTGATAAGGTAAGCAATTTTCACTATATAATACATTTTAAATTATGTTTGATGAGTGTCATGGGACTACTCACAGTGTGACAAGATTATCAAATACCTTATTCTTTACAGGACTGAGGCCTTAAATTGTTGGTTAAGCTCTGCAGAGAAGTTTTCTATTTTAATGGAAGATGTATGGCTAAATTTATTACAAAACTGTGAATATCTCAACCATATTGTTTGAATTATAGTTGTCATGACTTAATAATATAACATTGGACAGAAGGAAGTAACACTGTGTTGCAGTGTGATTTTCAGAGCTTTGTGTGGACTAAGGGAGAAGGTATTCCCCCCCCCCCCCCCCCGTGTGAATAGAAACAATACCCTGTCACTTTGTATTGTTAGGCTGTGATGGCAAGCATGTTCTCTGACATAGTGCAAGGAAAACAATAGTACTCTCCCTTAAAAATATTACACCTGACTTCCAGGTCTTTATCAGCAATGAAAAAAAACACAACTGGAACAAATCTGACTCATCATAAATGAATAGCCCACGCTGTCTGTCTTTCTTAGGGTTTTATACTGTCACCTATTCGCTTAGTATCTGAGCACCTTCCACATATAACCAATAGTAATCCCTAGTGGACTTCATGGAGTCTCCAACACCTCAAGGCAAGGTGGAGACAACACCCCTGCCGATTCTTTGAAGAGTTCCCTTTACAGCTAGCATCTCTTTGGTTCTACCTGAATCCAGCTTCAGCCAGCTGACTCGTCAACCAAGAGCTGATTTCTTGTAGGCACTCTTGTATTTCAGTAGGGGCTGGGGCTGCATCAGTTTAGAATGCAATATGTATTTGAGTATGCAGTGTTGTTGTAGCCATCTCAGTCCCTGGAGTGACTTTGAGCAGACTGAGCTGCTGTTCCTCCTGTGGGACTTGTATATCTGGTCTGGGAGTCACCTGACCAGCACCTGGCTTGTGGATTGGCTGGAGCCTATCACAGAAGTGACTCCTCACCCCCCATGAAAAAGGCAATAGTTTGCCTTTTCAAGAAGTTTGGTATGTGTGTTTCTCTGAATGATCTATGACAAGTTCAATTAGCTGTGGACAATTGTACTTTACTGGATTTTACCAGCTAGGAGGCACATGGTCCATTTCACATGTTGCAGCTCAAATATTTTTCAGGGCTTCTTGATTTTCAACATGTGTGATGGGGCCATACTCAGTCAGAAGTGGTGAGGTAAATAATTCAATCTGGTCAGAGTGGAATTTTCTTTCAGTTAGGCGCCATACATATTTGGTTAATCGTATCACCAAGTATGCTGGCAACTCTTCACAGTGGTCATTGCTTGAGTGTGATGTCTGAGCTACATGCTGGTGTTTGGAATCCTTTTAAAAAAAAAAAAAACAGACATCAAGCGCCTTAATCATGTTTGTTTTGTGACATTCCAAAAATACAAGATTAGAATTTAGAAATTAGAAAACTCAAAAGTTGCATTCAAAATCAACAAATATGAATTGAAATTGTATACATGTTTTCCTCTAGTATGTCACATATTCTAACTTGTTCTCTTCATGATGTTCTCAGTGGATATTTCATCTTTCTCTGATTTAACCCTATCTCTGCTCCTACCACCTAGTGCAAATAAATAAAAATGTAACAATGAAAAAATGTATTACTAAAGTACTATTCAATTGGTTATTCTGAAGTGTTTTGTCATCCTGGGTGCAGATCCTGCAAACTCTTACTCATCCAAGTAGTCCTACAGTGTCCATGGATAAAATCTTGAGCACCAGTGAGACTTAAGCTTTTAGTCACTAATTTTTTTTACTCATTGGCTCTAACAGGACTACTTGCAAGAGTGAAGGTTGGCAGAACCAGGCACAGAATTAAAGGAGCTTTGGGACAACCTGGTGGCATAGAAGTTATTTTTCTGATTTGTCCTGTTTGGGTATGTTAAATAAATAATGCGACAGTTTGATATCATCCAAAAGTATGCTAAGTGCTTCACAGGAATCAATAAAAACCAATTCCTGGCTCAAATAGCTTCCAATATGGGAGGCCATTGCCACCAACAATTATACACGTGATTATCTTTACTCAGGTTAGTAGTTCAATGAAAGCTAACAGGCCTTTACTCACATGTATAAATGATGGCAGGATTGGACCCTAAAGCCAGACATGACAAGTAAGGATCACCAGGCACAAACTCTCACACATGGGACAATATAACATTTATTTTCTGTGAACATTTTGGCAATAGAATTCAGTTGCTCAAATATTCACATAAGAGAAAAGGGGGCAAACAGAACCAAAGCAAATTTATTTTTAATTCAAATCAATATTCATTGAAAAATATTTGTGCTCACCCAGCTCCCATTCTATTTTTAATTAAAATCAACCTGTAGAAACAAAGAAAATAGGAGGAAAAAGAGAAGGAAGGGATTTTTAAATGAAAGCACAATTTAAATTTTATAGCCTATTCAAGGAAGAAAACAGAGTAAAGAATATGAAAATATTCAGTGAAGACGACTGCAAAGATAGTTATAAATAAATGATAAAATCAGTTTCCCAAGACTGAGGAAATGTTTCTCTGTCCTAGAATGAAATGCATTTCACTTAACCCATAGAAATAGAAAAAACAGTCTTTAGAAATATCCAGGAGCTGATCAAAATGCTGCCTGTGATGATGATGGATTTCCCAAGACTGAGTGGCCTGAGAGACAAATATATATGTTCATGACTCCTCTGAAATAAAGACCCAAAACTTTATCACCCCATTTTCAACCCTTGACTTCTCAAAAGTAATTATTGGCCCCACATCTATAGCTGGTCAAACCTGATTTCTAGACTGATGTTGGTTTAGGAAACACAAAGAAACAGTGCCATTCTCCCCCATTCTTATGCTGATCAACAACTCTTTCAGGCTGAGATCAGAACTTTCTCTGTCTCCAGACAAGAAAGAGCAATCATAAACAGTCTGCTTTTGAAAGTTCATAGATCCAGCAAATTCCAAGATTTCCATAGGTAACTCCATTCCAGTGAAACACCATGAAATAGAAGACCTAGTGAGTCATTAGGACTATTCATTAACTTTAGCCAGTGAGGTACTGGCATGGAAGTGTCTACTCTCTCCCCGTTGCACCCACAGATCTCTGCAAGTGTTTGACAATCTATGACAGGAGCAGCAGAAAGGAAATAAAATTAGTGTCAGTCTCACTTCTAGGAACAAAGCCATATGCAAGAAATAGCTGTAACTGCTATAAAATACAGTAGCCTGTCACAAGTCACCATGAACACAAATCTACCTGAAAGATTGCATGTCCCTCTGCAACTATGACCTCCCACAAGAATTATGGTAATAGGACATGGAATAGCGGGAGCATAGGAGATTCAATTTAGGAGCTGGACATGGATTGTGGAACTCACTCCCCGATGAGGCAAGAATGGTTACAGGCCTCAACACATTCAGAAATAAATCCAAAACTTATCTCTTTGACCTAGCTCTCAACTCTTTGACTTGTTTTTCTCATGATAAATATTTCTCTCATATAAGGAAAAAAACAGATCTTTTTTAAACTCTTGGGAAGATACATCACTTTATGGAAGCAAGTTTAAGCACAGAGAGATTTTAGACTGCAAAACTGGGAGGTTAGGGTATGTGAGCATATATGAGCAACTGTGCATGAGCAGGGAGGGTGCGTTTTAGTAGGAAGCTATGTTTCCTATGCCCCTAGATGGATAATGTAAACCAGTATATTACAGTAAATTGGAATTAGATGAAAGAGCTTGTACACATATTTAAAGGTGTCAGTCATTATTTCTGGGTGCTATTATATACATTTAGATATAAATGTCCTCAACTAAGGGAACAAAAGCTCTCATATCCACTCGCATAGACTGAGTTCACATACTTAAGAGGAATCAAATCTACATGGTTTATTTCTTAGAGCACGTAAACAGCGCCATAACAATAATGCCTCCTTCTACCATTTTATACTTTACTTTCACAAACTTCACACTGAAATTAGCCAGATATCCTTTCCGCAGACATTAATAAAGGGATGGTGTCAAAACAAGATGCCATAGGTTTCACCTCCACTCAAACTTTAAGGTCCAGATGTGGGGACCTGCATGAGAACCCCTAAGCTTAATTACCAGCTTAGATCAGTATGCTGCCACCACCCAAATCATTTAAAACAACCGTTTGAGTAATTTGGGAACTCTGTCTTCCCCCCCAAAATATCTCCCTCCCAAGTACTATAACCCCTCCCTGGGTAGCCTTGAGAGACTTCTCCACCAATTTCCTGGTGAACCCCAACCCAAACCCCTTGGATCTTAAAACAAGGAAAAATCAATCAGGTTCTTAAAAAGAAGACTTTTAATTAAAGAAAGGGGGTAAAAGAAATACCTCTGAGAAATTAGCATGCAAGCTACTCTCATAGACAACAGATTCAAAACACAGAGGATGTTCCCCTGGGCAAAAACCTTAGTTACACAAAAGAAAACCCAATTTGATTATTCCTCTAATGCAAAAAGACAAGTCACAAAAGAAAATAAACATAAGCTAATTTATTCCTTCTTTAATACTCACTACCCTGATAGGAGGCTGATTCCTGGATCTTTTCTCTCCGGCACAAAACTTAATGAACTGACTGAACAAAGGACTCTTCCCTCCTTTCTGGTTGAAAAATCTTGTCCCCCCATTGGTTCCTCCGGTCAGGTGTCAGCTAGGCTATGTGAACTTCTTAACCCTTTACAGGTAAAAGAGGCATTAACCCTTAACTGTCTGTTTATGACACAAGAATTGTTACCAATGACAAGAATGCCAAAAATGTTTATACACTGTATTTATTTTTACATCATTGCTATGAAATATATGGCCACAAGACACTCCCTCAGCTACCCTTTGTGCTGTGCTGCCTGGCTCATTTGCACGGTCTCTTATTCGCAATATACACACAGCCTGTTTCTTTTCTGGAGGTGTTCTTTTAATCTTTAGATATCAAGCACTGCAGAACATAGCACAGGCATGAGTTGGAAGGAACCTTCCACAGAGCTTTCTCCATCACAACCAACTCACTCTAATCTCTCCCTTTGCTTCCGGTTCCTGCCAATTATACATCTTCCCTTTATTGAGCTAACTACCTCATTAAGACAACCATCGTCCCCAGGTGTCAATAACGAGATTAATTGATTCCCACCATAATGTGATTAATTGATTCCAATTAAGAGTGTAACCTTCTCTGTTATGCAATTACCTAAGTGACTAGGGTGCTGCTGCTAAGACTTTGCTGTGTAAACATGCATTAGGTGCATATGACAATGTGACCTTGATAATATGCAGATAATGGACTTTTTTAGTTGCAAACAGAAAGCAAGTTGCATAACCCCTTCCATAGCCACCTACATTTTTTTTTGCTTTGCAATTAATTTTTAACTGACATTACAGTCATCTGAGATTGTCAGTGGAAGTACATATTTCATATTAGTACAATGCATATAAATCAATTCACTTTACACCTTTCAGGTATACTATTGCCCATGGCACAATTTCTTTATTTTCCACTCAACATGACGTCAGACCTTTCAAGCCGGATCTCTTTTTGAACACTGCAGCTGTCACTTAGTATTTAGAATTTCAACTGAAAACATTTCACATGCCAGCATTGTACCCAAACTTTCTAATTCAAACTTGCAGCTGTATTAAACAAATTACAAGAAACCTCACTCATGGGGGGGGGAAAGCAAAATGCAGGAATGTGAGGGTAGCATGCATGTTTATTTTATTTGCTACAATGTTCTTTTTGCTTATTTGGTAGTAAGGTGCTCATTAATTCTGGAAATAATGGACTCTATTCCTTAAAGGTGCATTTTGGTGTATTCTCTCCCTAAAAGAAAATGCATGTACATTGAGAGGGAACAGTATAGAACTGCACCTATACAACAGATTTTAAATGGATTTTAAGAAAAAACTAAATTTTGCCCTTAAATATACCTGTGTATCTTCATTAACTTCAAGTATTACAGAGTGGAATTAGGACCAGATAAGGGGGGGAGGGGGGTGCGCATGTGCACACACACAAGTGTGTACATATTTGTTTGGTGGGGGGAGGGATAAAGATGTGTTTTTCTATTTTTCAGTAGTCACTTTGCCTTCCAGCATGACATCAGGTGCATACAAGCAATTGTTCATGCCACTATGCATGTAATTGGAGTCCTCTGTTTAAAAGGGAAAAAAAAGAAAGCCTTTCCATCCTCTCATATTTATGGCCATAAATACTTCATATTGCTATCTTGTATTGCGTATGCCCAATATATATTCAGTCTTAGAAAACTGTCAAAAATTTACTAGCACTGGCACAAAATCTACTCTCCTGTCTTTTACCATATAATGGTTAAGCATAATACAAAAATAACCTATCTGAAATATATACTTATAAAATAATTATCTTATTAAGAAAGTGAGCAAGTAGAATTATGTCCAGTTCATATAAACAGCCTATATTTACACACATTTTATAGCTGCAAATGTCATGTCTAATTTCAATTTGTAGAGTACGATGGGTGTACCTGGGTGCAGAGATAATGTTGCCCCTTTTAGCCCAAGCAGCTAATCCAAATTTGTAGTCCTGGGGGTGTTCCAATTGGAAGCAGAAATTGGTGATAGGTATTTCTTTTAAACAATTTTGCTTATGTACAAAGAATGTTTAACATCCTGTATCTCCAAATGTGGGAGGAACCAAGAACAAAACAAGCCGTTTCTCAGCATACAGCCACCAAGCCTTCTTATCCAAGATCAGACCAAGAAGCTTTTCCAGGGTCACACTGTGTTCACAGGCTACTGCTTGGCTTTTCTTGCCTTGTTTCCTTTGCTTCTCTCCCTGTTCTTGTCCATCATCTCAGTATCCCTATGTTCTCTCATCTGCCTACATTCACCTAACCAAAACAATACTCAGCCCAAAAGCTCCTTCATGGCTTCACACACACCTTTTGTCTTAGGTAGAGCTTATGCAGAGCCATCCTGGGGTAGGGCTAATCGGGGTAACCCTCAGCCCCGTGCTTTGTGGGGCCCCGCACTTTGATAAAATCAGGACTGTCCCAATATTTAGCCCTTTGACCCGACTGATGTACGATCGGGATGCCATTTGTCCCGATATTCAGGTGAGGAGGTGGATGGGGAAGTGAGGTGGGATGCACACGGGTGAGTGGGTGAGGAGGCAAACGGGGAGGCGAGCAGCATGTGGGCAGGCAGGAGGAGGGTGAGGAGGCAGGTGGGCGGGCAGATGGTGAGGACGAGAGCTGCAGTTGGTTAGACGGGGTGGGTGTGCCAGACGGACAGTGAGGAGACTAGCGGGCAGGCAAGGGGCAACCAGGCACGCGGACGGTGAGGAGGAGAGCAGTAGGTGGGTGAGCGGCAAGGAGACTAGCAGGGAGGCTGATTTGTCCCAAGCCCTGCACCCCCGTAGGGACGGCCCTGAGCTTATGTTTACAATTATGTTAATTGAAGGGTATGTTCACACCTATTTTCTTCAAGGAGTCTTCTAACCCAACCCATAACAAAGTTCCACCCAGCTCATAATGACATAGATGAAATCAGTGCTTGCCCAAGTGTTTTGTCCCCAAAATAAGTTTATATACACATATAGTTCATGCCAGCCCATGTATTTATACAAATGCATTCTTGTTGAAATTAGATTTGTTACTTTAAAATGTTACTAGAGGCATAGCATTGAAATAGGTAATATAAATTCTTCAGTGATACCAAGAAAACCAGCAAAAGTTATATATAGCAGTGTCACCTTTTCATTGCTATGAAATGAATGTAGTGAATGTTAACGTAGAAATGTCATCTTTTCAGTAATATTTTCTTCAGTCTATGAAAGTGTAGTGTCAGTTGTTTTTTCTATGAAGCATAATATCTGGTCTTAAATGGGGAAAAGAACCTCATTTTTTTTCTTAACATATACATTTCAGTTAGGGATAATATAGAATCATAACCAGGTTAGTCAAGCAAATGTCATCATTTGGAAAAGAGGGGGGAAATAACTCCTACCATCACATTCCCAAGAGTCTGTGTTGGAAATACTTGTTTAGCAACAGGGCTCCTTTTATTTGGTAAATTATTTTCCTTTTTTCACATTTGGAATTTATTGAAAATAAATGGAAAGGTACAAATAATAAAAAATGTTCGATTCTCTGACCCCTGACCCTTTATGCTCATATTACAAAGATTTTTTTGTTTGTTTTATTTTTCCCCCAAACAACTATTGGGATTACCATGGGACATGACTTCAAAAAGCAATTATACAGCAGCACAGGTTGCACTATGCTGTATAAAGGATATACTTTTTACATTAAGAGATTCATACATTTTAAGGCCAGAAGGGACAATTGTGATGATCCAGACTGACCTCCTGCATATCACAAGCCATAGTGATTGCTGCATGTAGGCTTATATGCATTTTCTGTTGAACTAAAAGCAAGAGTGCCAGAAGCTTTGTAGAAATGAGGGGGCAAGGCCAAAGTGCCCCTCCCTCTCCATGGCTGATTGCTCTGGCAGTGAGCCAGCTGCCTTCTCTTCTGGTACCACAGCAGCCCCTGATTGGTGAAAGGTGTAACTGCAGCACTTCCCCAATGATCTATTATTAGGAGGGGGGAGAGAGAGAATCTGCAGGGGACATGAATTCTGCACTTATGTTTCCATTTCTGACAAAGGAGACTAAAAGCATGACTTTTTGAAAGACCTCCAACTTGATTTATAGACTCCAGTTTATTACATCTCTTGGTAATCTGCTCCAGGGTTAAAATTTTTATTCTTATCTCCCTTCTACATTTTGCTGAGGTCAATTTTCAAATCACTGACTTATCAGACATATCAGATACATCCTCCCTATGTAGGGGATTATAAAACTGAGATCAAGTCAGATCAATTTTCTCCTTGATGAACTATTTTGGTCTCATTTTAAGGCATTCTTTCCAGACCCTGAATCATTCTTGTAGCTCTTCTCTGAACCCTCATCACCTTTTAAATATTCTTTTTAAAGTATGGACACTATTAATTGCATTCTAGTAATGGTCTCACCAATGCCATATATATAGTGGTAATATCACTTTCCAATTTCTAATCAATATTCCCCTATTAATACTTCCAAGTATCGTATTAACCTTTTTTGCCACATCATCACTCTTCATTATAAACATAGTACACATTCAGTACAATAGCAGAAATACGATGTGCAGTAAAAATGATTTTCATATTGAGCATCAAGAGAGGTCAGAATTAGGGAAATGAATCCATGAAGGCTAAAAGTGAGCAGCACCAGACAAGCAAGAACTCATCTAATCACTAGTCAGTAGATCACTATAATTAGCACTTTAAACACCATCCTGCCTCTACCACTACTACTATTTTAATTTTTAAAAATTATTATTTGACTGGCCTAGGTTTTGATTCAGATTTGGACTGCCAAACTGACTGAAATACTTAATGGTCTTTCTGGGTGAGGTTGCATAGACTGACACTCAAGTAATCAGAATTTTCCAAAAATCAGGCACAAAATAGCTCATGCAACTAATACCTTTGTCAAAATGAGGTACATATGGATAGCAGAAAACAAGCAGTATCAACATCAAATCACTGTTGGTGTGAGAGACAAGCTACACAGAGCTCTTCTTCAGGTCACAGAACTCTGTGTAACTCAAAAGCTTGCCATCCATTTGGCCAAAGAACGTACACATGACCTGATCCCTATCCTCCCCTCTCCTTGTTATTTAGCTACAATGCAGACATTTGTTCTATGTTCCGTTGTCAGGACATGATGAAAGCATCTATGAGACAGAAATCTGCTGCTTCTGGAGCAACCTTCTTGCAGCTCCTGTCTTCCATTGCTTCCTCACTGTGGCCAATGCTGACTAACTACTGTGACTAGTGATCTCTACGTTGGTTTGTGTTGTAATCTCTGGCCTTCTTAGGGCTTGTCTTCACTACAGAGCTAAATTGGTGCTGCAGCATTGATTTAGTGGGTCTAGTGAAGACATGCTTAATCGATGGGATACTGCTCTCCCATTGATTTCTGTACTACATCTCAACAAGAGGCAGAAGCAATGTCAGCAGGAGTGTCTCCCCCATTGACATAGCATAGTGTGGACCCCATGGTAAGTAGATCTAAGCTACGTCAACTTGAGTTATGCTACTAACGTAACTCAAATTGCATAGCTTAGATCGACCGATGGTGGTAGTGTAGACCTGCCTTTAGTCTTGACACCTTCATCCAGAAAGCCATCATGTGGTGGACAAAGCATGATATCACTTTTTTGGTACAAATAACAGTAACTGAATATGTATAACCCTAATCACACAACAACATGATCACTCACAGATCAATAACCTCCTATTCATTGGAATAAAAATTCCTCCCCAAAAGGTTTGATAATCATAAAAGGGCCACTGCCCTGGACAAATAGTAAGACAAGCTGGATTTAACAAATATGTTCACACATATTATTTGCCCAGCTTTATGATAGGTGAACACTAAAAATGTTCACTTCTGCAAGTACATGGGTTTTAGTTTTGAAAGTAAATGTTTTTAAATGTTTACAGTGGTAACTAGAAAATTCATAAAATAATGGGTTTGTGGTCGTATTGTGTCACTGATTTTTAAGCAGAACTCTTTATTGAACTCAGTGGAGAATTCCACTGTAAAAAACAATGGCACAATGATGCTAGAATAATAAAAATAATACAAATGTAATCCTTCATTATCAAAACAACAACAAATTCAGGAAAACAAAGGAAGCTGGATATTTTAGTTTTGCTATGAGAAACAAAAATCGTTTGTTCAGTTCTAAATATTGTCTCTGTTGTATTAAACTTTTTTATGTGCACAGTTTGAGAAAGTTATGAACTATTGTACGTATAGCCTGTATTGCTTAAGGGCTAAATTCTACTGTCATTGGACTTGCTCTGGATTTATACTAGTGTAACTATGAAAAGAATTTTGTTCTGTATAATGAGACAGATTTTTGTTTGGGATTTGAATAGGAATGAAACTAGCTGATGATTTACAGTTCCTTTGATTAAATTATTTATGTGCCATCTTCTGACTATTGCAGTCAAAACTGTAGACCTTATATCACTGTTCACTAAGAATATTATAAGACATTGATTGTAAAACTAACATAAAATATAATACAACATTGTGAAATATAATCTATCATGTAATTGAGGCACTGATGACAAAATTATACAAAAGATGAAAGATTCATGACTTAGCTGCAGAAGTAGGATTTCTTGGGTATAGTAAATATGTCAGACAACCCAGTCTATTTTCATGTCACTTGTGATATTACCCTTCCTATTTTTCATAAATACAACCTACCATCATAGAGAAGAATAAGACACAAAATCAACTAAAAGCAACATAAAAAAAAAATCCTAAAATATATGGCTCTTCTCCGTATTCATTGGGAGTGGGGTAGAGGGTCTGAGAGAGACTTTAACCTGGTGGTTAGGGGACTCACCTGGGAGAGGGAATACCCAGGTTCCAGTCCCTGCTCCAATGTATAGTTAAGTATTTATACAGAGTGTAACAATTTCAACAGGAGAGAGAGTCAGAGAAACCCACTCCAGAATACTCTATATCCTGGTGGTTAGGGCACTCACCTGTAATATAGAAAACCCATGTTCAAATCCCTATTTTGAATCAGGCAGTGTGGGGATTTGAATCTGGGTTTTCCACATCCAATGTGAATGCTCTAAACACAAGAGTATGGGGTAGGGGAAGCACCATCCCCACTGGTTTTGTGAAGGTTGCCTAAGTAAGTCCCTTTGTGACACACACACACACACAGTGTGACTGGTCTTTAAGGGGAGATATATCTCCCAAACTAGGCTCCCTACCTGGAAGCTCCTCTTAAAGACCAGTCACGCTTTGACAGTTCTCCTCTACCCCACAACCTTGCCAATCATGAGGAAAATTCTTGGTATCCACCAGATCCTTTGACTTCAGACAGTTTGCCTCTCTGCCCACAGTATTTTTAGCTCAACTTCTGACATCACTGATTAGCTGAACTCTTTCTTGCAGGCCTGCTGTCTGGCTTCTTCCAAAACAGCAAATTCCTTCTGGCACCTATTGATCACTGCAACCTGGCTGACCATATCTATCTCCCCGTTTTGGGGAGGGAGGGGGAGGAGAGTTACTTGTGCCTACAGGTTTAGCATGCACTATGTTTTTGAATGTACTGTTCATGCAGAAACATAAAATTGCCTTCAAGTTTTAGACGTTTAAGCATGTTCCACTAGTTGGCGATAAATTATAGAATGACAAACTGTAGGTAGAGATAGTAGCAGCTGATTATTACTATTTTATTTTAATTATACAACTTTAATGTTTAAAATAGGAAATGAAATAGGAAATAATTGGAGGTATTTCACTTACTACTTTGTGTCAACTGCTGGTAAATCTTGACTTTTTAATGGTGACCACTGTACATTTATTAGTTAATAATTTGTTGGGGTTTTTTGATAGTTTAATCTTTCCTGACACAAGAAGGTGAATAGAGCTCACAGTTAAGTTTCTTCCTAAATTGAATAACTGAAATTTACACTCCTTGATTTTTGATATTTTTGTACTTTATACATGGATAATATGCATAGAATTTGCTCAGTTAGAGCGATCTATGAATTTTTGTTTGCTGTCTTCCCTGTCCTAGCAGGATGAGCACTCCCTACAACCATATTAAACGCAAAGATCCAGAGTATATATTGAATAGCCAAGCACAATGACATGTGTATATATTAATTGTGTTAATTTATTTCAAGTTATTTCCATGGTAGAGGGTTATCTTCTCTTATTTGACTCATTCCAAAAGCTGATACATATGCAGTGTTATAGCCATAATGGTCCCAGAATATTAAAGAGACAAGGCGGGTGAGGTGATATCTCTTATTGGACCAACTTCTATTGGTGAGAGAGACAAGCTTTCAAGCTTATACAAGTTCTTCTTCAGTGCTGGAAAATGTACTCAGGGAGACACAGCTAAATACAAGGTGGAACAGATTGTTCAGCATAAATAGCTAACACGTATTTCAAGTGTCCATTCAAGGTTAAGTGGCCAGTTAATACCTCCACCAGTCATAGAGAGAAAAGAGGAAAAAAAGCTGGGGATGGGGGTTAATGATTGTTGTAATATGTCATAAATCCAGTGTCTCTATTCAGTCCATGATTTTTAGTGTCTAGCAAAGTTATGAATTTAAGCTCCCAGGCTTGTATTTTGAAGATGTTATGCAGGTTTCCATTGAGGATGAGGACTGAGAGGTCAGATATAGTGATCACTTTGTGAAAAGTGCTCACTCACGGGTGATATGGTGTTTTTGTCTTTTATAACTTTTCTGTGTGAGTTCATATGAGCGCATAGTGATATCTCATTTCATCCACATAACTGTTATTGGGGCATTTCGTACAGTGGTTCTCAACCAGGGGTGCACATACTCCTGGGGGTATGCAGAAGTCTTCCAGGGAAGACTCATCTAAATATTATCCTTGCTTTATAACAGGCAACATAAAAAGCACTAGTGAAGTCAGTACAAGCTATAATTTCATACAGACGACTCGTTTATACTGCTGTATATACTATACACTGAAATGTAAGTATAATATTGTATTCCAATTGATTTATTTTATAATTATACAGGGAAAATGAGAAAGTACGCAATTTTTCAGTACTAATGTGCTGTGACACTTTGGCATTTTTATGTCTGATTTTGTAAGCAAGTAGTTTTTAAGTGAGATGAAACTTGGGAATACACAAGACAAATCAGAATCCTGAAAAGTTGAGAGCCACTGCTTTAGTGTATGGTATGAGGTACACCACATGTTAAGACCCATTTCTCTTGAAAGGTGTGCTGGGGAGGGTGAGCAATTGAGCAACATAGCAATGTAGATATGTTAGATATGCACAGGGTATCATATAATTATAAGAGAACAAGGGGCATTAAAGTACATTTTGGCATATATTTATGCTTAGAATTAAGGAAAGCCACTTCATAAACTGCCATCAGCAAAATCTGGAAATTCCCTTTCCAGAGAAATAGCCTAAAAATTTAACCTAGATGTTTCTTCATCATTCTCTTTCCCAGAATATTTTAAGAATTTTTTTAAGTACATCTCTTTGGAAACTTCAGATTCCTATTTCGAGAAGTTAGTTGTATACTACCTTTTATCCCATGGCGGCTATTATTACAATGAAATATCCTTCTGCCTTTTCTGTACAATTCCCATAGATTTGAAGTTATCAGTTATATGAATTTTTTCCTTCTTCCTCTCTATGAAGTACAGTGTGATAGCCATATCCATCAGGTACAGTATATAACAATTCATTTTTCCTATTGCAGCGATGGAAGCAACAGTATAATCAGCTATGCAAACATACAATTACATTCTATTATCTGCAATTAGATAGCAGGCACATTCTAACAGCTCTATTTAAACTTGATTAAATAGCAATTTTCAACTACTATTAACATAAAAAATGGTGCTTTACACACTATCAGTTCTTTTTTGCCTTAAAAAGAAATCTAATTGTTTAAAAAATATATATTATTGGAGGTTTGATTTTTAGACTGCACAAATAAGTGTATCAAAACTATGGCCTGAATCCTGCAACGAGCTCAGAAGATGTTCATGGGATCTCTATCAACTTGCAGTTCATTGCTGGAACAGGGCCAACATTGTACTAGCTAAGCTTTTGCTGAGATATGGCTTTACAAAACAACATTTCAAGCCTTCAGCGGAAGGTAAAAAAATACTTCAATTTTCACAAATGCCATATCACAAAAAACATCTTGCTCATTTAACTTCCAACCTTGCATCAAATATTTTCCTCTGGCAGGCAACCAAAGATATATAATTCCAGGTGAAAGGCATTTTTAATAAAAGCATTTTGGTTTTGAAGGGTGTCTGCATCAGGCTTAAAATGGAAAACATGTCACAAACTTAATGATATAGTGCTCTGGCTCCATTAAAAGCAATTATAAACAATGGCTGACTTCAGGTTTTTTTTTTTTTACTTTTGCAAATTTAAATCATTTTAGTCTGAAGGTTGGAGAACAAGAACAGCTGCTGAGCATTTTATATTTTTGAAGACATCTGAAAGAAAAACGTCTGAGTTCATAAAAAGGCCTGCCAAAATCTTTGCTTCTTATTAATTTTGCCCTGTGAGTAACAAAGCACCCTTAAAACTATTTTCTCAATTAAGAGGCCTCTGTAGTTATTAAAAGAACATACCATAAACTGAACTTTTCATGGGAAATACATTGAGTAACATGGATTGTATATTAAATATTATCTGAAATGGGGAAGGCACTCAAACTTATACATTTACAGCAAAATCTGACAAGTTATTGGCCGAGGAAAGCAAGGCCCTACATTCAACTTGATAACATTTCTATGTTTACCGGTCTGTAAAAGAACACCTAGTACTTACTAACCTGAAGAGTGGAATCTGCAATGGATAGCTTCAAAGTAGCCATTTTAGGGTTGCAGCTGTGTGTCTGCCAAATTTATAGGTTCAGCCCTTATAGGATTTTTTCCACCCATCATGCATTTCTAAGAGGGCCTTCCTCCTCTAAGGAAAGTCAATAGCTGTGACACAATTTTGAAAGGTGCTTTGGTGAAGGGGGAAAAGGGTTATTTCTACATTCTTAGTATGTGAAGTAAGATCAAAGCCATTTTGCAGCTAATTACTGCTTACTAATTTCTTTCTCTTTAGCTATTCAGTTTCAATTATTTATGTTTGGTGCTGTGTGAATAACTGATTGTGTTGGCAGATCTGAAAAATCAAAGAAATTTGTTTGGGGTTTACCCCAAACAAAAGTTGATTTTTTTGGCAAGCCGGGGGTAAGGTCATACAGATTTTGTTTCTAGCAAAGCAAGATGTTTTGTTTGTGTTAATGGCTTTTTAAAGAAAACTGAAAAAGAGATTTAAAAAGTCACTTTGAATGGAAAAATCAAAGACGTTCTGATTTACTTTGATCTGCCCAAAAAAAAAAAAAAGTGAATTTGACAGAAATTTGCAAAATATTTCAGTTCACCTGAATCTGGGTTTTGGGCAATTTTTTTTTGTTTGAAGATTTCCTCCCAGCTTTAAATATATTGTCCCAGACAGGAACATACATGAATTGCTCATGGCAGCATCAACGGTAGCTGGCTAAATATGGATATAGTGATATCTGAGTGCTGCTTTAACTTAAAGCTATTGTAACATAATTAGGGAACTGTTCTGAATTGTTCTTAAAATAGGTATACATAAGAATACTGTCTGGGAACATGTGACTGTTTAAGGATCAGAACAAAGAGTTGCTTCTAACAGTAAATATCAACACTTATAAGAATAAAGATTATAATACTGTCCTTAATCCCACTCTTGCTCTTTGCTTAACAGTAGAGTTTCTCCCTGGAATCTTTCTTAGCTGTGTTCTGCCAAGCTTCCCACTTTAAAAAATATAATACATAGTCTTACACAATATTACTGATATTGCTGTAGTGCCTACAAGCCCTAGTCATGGGCTAGGACCTGACTGTGCTAGGCACTGTACAAACACGGCACCAAATAGCTTAAAATCTAAGTATGAGACAGCAGATGGACAAAGGGATGTTCTTTTGGCCTTCAGACAATGCCAACATCTCCAAGCCCATAATCAGAATCAAGCCCCCTCCCCCAGACCAAGACACACCAACCCAAAGCAGCACCAGACCCTGCTGGAACACAGGCAAAATTTGCGGATGTATCTCCACAGCTACAATGATCAACAACACCTCTCACAAGACACCTTTCAAGATCCATGGATCCTATACATCCCTATCACAACATGTGGTGTACCTCACCCAGAGCACTGAATGTCCCAGCAATAACTGTGTGTGAAACCAGACAATCACTACACACTCAAATTCACACAGGAAAATGATAAAAGACAAAAAAAAATATCAGCTGTGAGTGAGCACTTTTCACAAAGCAAACACTATATCTGACCTATCAGTCCTCATCCTCAAAGGAAACCTGCACAAAACCTTCAAATGATAACCCTGAGAGCTTAAATTCATAACTTTGCTAGACACTAAAAATCATGAATGAATAGAGACACTGGATTTATGACTTATTACGTCAATCTATAAGCCACTAAAACCACCTCTGCACCTACCTTCCCCACCCCACCACCCCTACTTTGCCTCCTGTGACTGGAAGGATGATAACGGGTCACATCACCTTGAATGGTTCCTTGAAATTTGTGTTAACTATTTATGCTAAACAATCTGTTCCACCTTGTAGTTAGCTATGACTCTGAATAAGTTTCCCAGAGCTGACAAAGAGCTCTGTGTAAGCTCAGAAGCTTGTTTCTCTCTCTCTCTCACCACAGAAGTTGGTCCAATGAAAGATATTACCTCACTCATCTTGCCAGAGAGTGGTTTATTGTAAATTTATGTGAGTTTAATAAATAAAGAAAACATGTTGTGATAAATGAAGAGAGGGCTCCCTTTTATGAACCCCCAGCCAGCTAATTAGCTATAAAGTCCCTCTTGATGGCTGTTCGCTGCTTGTTTTACCTGTAAAGGGTTAACAAAGTCCCCCAGGTAAAGGAAAGGGAGTGGGCACCTGACCAAAAGAGCCAATGGGAAGGCTAGAACTTTTTAAAATGGGGAAAAAATGCCCCCTTTGTCTCTGTTGTTTCTCCAGGAAAGAGGGGAACAGGGAGCAATTATATTATGAAAAGCTTTAAGCCAGATATGATCATAAATCATCAGATCATACCTAGAACTACTTATTTGGAACTCCTAAACGTGTAAGTAGATCAGGAATATTTAGAAAGATGCAATTAGAACCAGAAATAAACCTTTCTTATGGCTACTGAACTCCCCTGTGATAATCCCAGATACTGTTGTTTGCTTGTAATCTTTAAAATGAACCGCCAAGAAACCTATTTTGGGTGCTTATGTTTTGGAATTGCTCTTTTAAAATCTAGCAAAAGCCTAAGTTCCAGATGTATTTTCTTTTTTGTTTTTAATAAAATTTACCTTTTTTTAAGAACAGGATTGGATTTTTGGTGTCCTAAGAGACGTGCATATGTTGTTTAATTAGCTGGTGGCAACAGCTAATTGCCTTGGTTTTCTTTCTCAGCTCTTCCGAGGGTGTGTGTGTGTGTGTGTGTGTGTGTGTGTGTGTGTGTGTGTGTGTGTGTGTGTGAGAAAGGGCTTGAGAGTACCGTCATGGGAAGTAATTCCCAAGTGTGTCTTCCCGGGTTCCAAAAGGGATTTTGCATTTGGGTAGTGGCAGCGTTTACCAAGTCAAAGTCAGAGAAAAGCTGTAACCTTCAGTGTTTAATACAAGCCTGGAGTGGCCAGTATTAATTTTTAAAATCCTTGGGGGGCCCTCATCTTCTGCACATGAAGTGTCAGAGTGGGGAATCAGCCTTGATACATGTAAACTACATTTTGACAGTCAAACAACTTGCAACATAAAAGTAACAGAAGTCTCCAGTTCCTTATAGCCAAATTATTAATTGTACTTGGAAAAAAAAGAGAATGATATACGTTGGTGAATAATCCTGCTCATGTACAGCAATTTTACCATATCAGATTACTATTGAAACTGGTGCAATCTGCCTGTTTCATATATTTAATCTTTGTGTAAACACCAGGTATTGCTTAAACATCTTAAATTCAAAACATGTCAATACCTCTCAAATTCTTACTGCTCCAGTTGCAACATCAGGATGTGTTAGCATCAGATTAAGTACAATATTGTTACATAGATTCAGAAGTAGATTGTTGGAGTTTTCCTTGTTTTTTAGCTTACTGAACTGTAAGTTGTTTATGGTATTGTAGCATGTACACATATTGTACTGGAATGTCTATAATTTGGAATTCTACCTTAAATGCAAACTGTATGCAAGTGCCAAGTGTTACTTATATCCTTGCTAGTAATAAGAACATAAGAACGGCCATACTGGCTCAGACCAAAGGTCTATCCAGGCCAGTATCCTGTCTACTGACAGTGACCAATGCCAGGTGCACCAGAGGGAGTGAACCTAACAGGTAATGATCAAGTGATCTCTCTCCTGCCATCCATCTCCACCCTTTGACAAACAGAGGCTAGGGACACCATCCCTTACTCACCCTGGCTAATAGCCATTAATGACCTTAACCTCCATGAATTTATCTAGTTCTCTTTCAAACCCTGTTATAGTCCTAGCCTTCACAACCTCCTCAGGCAAGGAGTTCCATAGGTTGACTGTGTGCCCTGTGAAGAAGAACTTCCTTTTATTTGTTTTAAACCTGCTGCCCATTAATTTCATTTGGTGGTCCCTAGTTCTTATATTATGGGAACAAGTAAATAACTTTTCCTTATTCACTTTCTCCACACCACTCATGATTTTATATACCTCTATCATATCCCCCCTTAGTCTCCTCTTTTCCAAGTTGAAAAGTTCTAGCCTTTTTAATTTCTCCTCTTATGGGACCCGTTCCAAACCCTAATCATTTTAGTTGCCCTTCTCTGAACCTTTTCTAATGCCAGTATATCTTTTTTTGAGTTGAGGAGACCACGTCTGTACGCAATATTCAAGATGTGGGCATACCATGGATTTATATAAGGGCAATAAGATATTCTCCATCTTATTCTCTATCCCTTTTTTAATGATTCCTAACAACCTGTTTACTTTTTTGACTGCCGATGCACACTGCGTGGACATCTTCAGAGAACTATCCACAATTACTCCAAGATCTCTTTCCTGATTAGTTGTAGCTAAATTAGCTCCCATCATTTTGTATGTATAGTTGGGGTTATTTTTCCAATGTGCATTACTTTACATTTATCCACATTAAATTACATTTGCCATTTTGTTGGCCAATCATTTAGTTTTGTGAGATCTTTTTGAAGTTCTTCATAGTCTGCTTTGGTCTTAACTATCTTGAGCAGTTTAGTATCATCTGAAAACTTTGCCACCTCACTGTTTACCTCTTTCTCCAGATCATTTATGAATAAGTTGAATAGGACTGGTCCTAGGACTGACCTTGGGGAACACCACTAGTTACCCCTCTGAAAATTTACCATTTATTCCATTCATAATAATATGAACAAAGGTTTGAATATTTTCTACTGCTAAACTTCTTCTTTCCTTTGGGCAATCTTAACTTTCCCCCATGGTTCTATCAAGCCTGATCCTCATTCAATTTCTCATTTATACCTTCTGAAATCTAACTACAGTGTTTCAATTTAATTCCTTAAAAGAGTGTTTCCAGTGAGAAAATACTTAACCAGCCCAGTGTACTTCCTGAGGCAATTTGTTCAAGACACTTAACATCTTTATTTAAAACTGAAATCCATTCTAGCATTTGTTTTATGGCCTTTGTTCCTCTATAATGTTCTTTTGATGGAGTCTTTCTATGGATTTCCCAGTGACCACCTGAGTGGTGATGCGGAACACACCTGAGCATAAGACTTGATCCTGCAACATGGATAGACCCCTGTAGATAATGGGTTCTTTTGTTTATTTATTGATTGAGACATCAACTGGTCAAGCTCAAGTTTGCTTTCTATTAATCAAAGCCCAGGCATCTCAGAACAAACAGCACAAACAGAAAATGTTAACTCACTAATTCTAGGATATCAGGCCTGTCTTCCCACACTGGTCTGCATTACAATAGTTTCTATGGACTTTTGTAGATATGATGTTTATCTCCATATTATAATTTGTGGTTATTGACATGGTTGTCATTTATCAGTGAAGAAATGGTACCAATCTGATTAGAAATCTCTATATGTTCAATTTGCTCTAAATTTTCCAGCATAAAAGTAACTTGTGTGTACCCTTTTAACCCCAGAGCTTAGCATGTATTTAAAACAAGAGTTTTAACCAATTAAACATTAGTTACCTTTATAATCAATATTTCCCATGCACTTGTGAGATGAGCTGCGTTTCCAATATACTCCTTTCTTGTCATTTCATTTATAATCAGAGTTAAGCATAAACGTGTTTTTTGCAAGGCACAGCCAATCATAAAGCACAAAACAATTTTAAACAGCTTCAAGAAATAGGCTGTAACCCCTTGATATTTTCTGTTCTATAAGAGTATAAAATCTGCTTGATAACAATTCTTTTTCTCTTAGCCTAACTTTGCACTAACTTTCTTGGTGAACCTTGCTTTATAATTCTTTAGCATAGCCATGAGAAAGGCCTAAACCTAAGCCTATCAGGCAACACCCCTATTGCAGTATTGCCACTTCCGAATGTTCGAAGTTGACTGAGTTTCATGAAAGGGCAAGGAATCTGCCCATTTGGTTCTTTTCCCAGGACTGGAGCCCAAGTTTTCATGAAATGATTCAATAAAATGCTGAACTTCACCCACCTATCTCAATATTTTAGTTTATCTGAATTACATTCTCCAAAATAAAGCTAAAAATATATGATGTTAAATGTAGATTGAATCTGAAATAACCAAATCCTTCTGGGTTCCTAAAGTATCTTCCAGTTGAAAAAGGCTACATTGTGATGTTTTTCCTAGAAATATAATTGTTTGTCCACTGAAACTACCTACCTCACACAAGATGTTTTGTTCAGCAGCAAATGCATAGCTCAGAAATGTTTCAAGTGACCTTATTTTCTAAAATTGTCTTGGTTGAGACCAAGCATGGCAATTTCCAACCCAAAGGATTACTTCTGAGGTATAAGGGCCTAAAATACAAGCATATAAAGAGTGGCTTTATTAATTGTAGCAAAGAAATCAGAATTTCAGTTGCTCAGATGTCTCATTTTTATGAAGGGTTTCTCAAAATAATGTACAGCACCAATTATATTTTACACAATCAAACATTGTACTTTTTCCTTTTCAAGTATTTTTACAAACAAGTTTCCAATTTCAAACAAAAACTTTGTAGTTGACCTTTGTAGGATCATTGGGACCTCCCCTGAAATATTGTGAACTACAAAAAGGCATATTTCAAACAAAACTTAATCACAGCATGACAACAAAACAGCATGAGATCTTTTAGGGGAATTTGATGATAAAGCTCTGAATGTAATCTGCATAAAATATAAAAAAAATCAACAATGACAAAGTACGTGATGAAAATGACTGTGCCTTTAAATATATCACTGGGATACACATCAATGGAATAATTGACTTTTCTCTGAAACACATTTAAGCTATGAAAGAATAGTTTCTAAAATCTAACAGACAAGAACTAGATTTGATTTTAATACCCTTTATCCTCAAGAAATCCCCAAACACTTTACAAATCAAATGAGGTAGGTATTAGTAATTAAGTGACTGCATAGGAAAATGAAGCAGTCATTACATGTTCAGCAATAGCTCAAAACAGAACTTTGAACACTGCCACTTATTTTATTTTTGAGAGAATTGATATCAAGGTTTGTGCTGACTTTCTGAAAAATGCAAAAATCACTTTTAAGGTGCATTTCTATTCTGAAAATTGTAAAATGGCTTTATGGGTTCCATATTGTTTCAGTATCTTTCAGATCAAATCTGCTCTATTTTCGAAGTGGTGGGGATTTTTGTTTTTGACAGCTCTCCAAGCTCATCTTGAATCTCAAAACAACATTAGATTCTTTCTTTGAGAGGTATCTTCTTGAACTGCCAGGTTTTAAGTGACAATCTTGATCTAGCTAAAGCAGAGTTTAAGCATTTTAGTGCTAGGTTTATGTCCCTAGTTTTTCACCATTCTCTTTTCTAAGAGTAGCATCATGGATTGATTTGGGGCTAAATACTTCAGTCCTATTCTGAATAGTATTGATAATGCTTGAGCCCAAGTAAAACATTCCATGCATAAAAGACAAGATTCTGCAAGCAAAACATATTCTGTTAATGGTGCACAATTTAAACCAGTTTTCTCTGAGCCACAGTGCCAAGAAGTCTAAAATGCAGTGAATGTATTTTAGTCAGTAGGATATCTGATTGGATCTCCAGTCCTAAAAAGACTACTGAGTAATGAGAAGATTCTTTTTTATAGTTGCTCTTCAAAACAGAACTACACTTTGACATGCACCAGCTGAGCTACCAGAAATTAGTCAGACTTAACATCAGTCTTTCATATTTTATCTTATTGTCTTTTGCCTAATGTACTCTATCTGCTTTAACAGACCTCTGCTGTCACCACTGAAACTGGACTGGCAGTCCCAGTTTCCTCATATAAAATCAATATATTGGGTTGTCACTCATTTCTCTGTCTCAGGAAAAAAAAAAAAAAATCAAGAGACTTTTCCCAGACACGGACAGCCAGTACTCCTCAAATGCTAGTAATGGCAGTAACTTCACCATTTAATAGCTATTTATTACATCATTTACACAATGGGAAAATATACAAATAAGCCTCAAATTATGACATAAGTCCATGCAAAGTATTGGGAGTCTTGCATATCTAAAATAGTTGATTAAACAATCTGTAAAACTGTATAGCCAAATACATTGTTATAAATGAAAACTGTAAATTCAGATTTCAGTGGTGCTTTCTCAGTGTAACGGAGAGGACATTTTGGCCCCCTCACTAAAAGTTCCTTTCTTAGATTCAGCAAGTCACTTGCTTCTCAAAATGCAGAATCAATCTGGTCTGAGACTTGTTTTGTTAACAGTTCTACCACCTTTTCTTCTGAAGGACACTGCCTAGGAACATATCTCTGCATTGCAGAAGCAGAACCATACTGTGCAAGATTAGCTTCAAGAAACCTGTTCAGTTTTAACAATTTGTCGGGTAGGTTTAGTAGATTCAACAACAAGGTAATTACTTCCAAATTTAGGGCCTTGGGGTTATACTTGGGGTTAGGAGCATTATCAGTTATCAGCTCTCTCAGCTATTTATATAACTATTCAGATTGCAGGCTTTAGCCCAAAATCAGATCACAGTTGCTGTTCTTAGAAAAGAGAATGGTGAGAAACTAGGGGCACAACCTAGAACTACACTGCTTAAACTCTGGTTTAGCTAGATCAGGACTGTCAATAAAACACAGCAGAGATGATATCTCTCAAACACATGCAGATATTTGTGACCTTTTTGATTTGATTGCTGCACCACACCTTACTTGAAATAGAAACCACAAACACTGGAAGCTCTGGCTGCTGCAGAAGTAACACAGATTATCATGAGCACATCATCCTGGTATTATGACCACTGCACTGGCTTCCTGTCAAATAACAGATTAATTTTAAGACCTTGATCTTCAATTGGCTAGAAGCAGAGTCATCAACAAAAATACTAAATATTGCACTCAGTCTTTTCATTATCTTAATTGGTTTAGAATAGCATGCCACACTGAGAAATACTCTTGGAGAGACAGTGTATGTCTTTGCAGTTAGAATCATAATACACTAGAAATTTACTGCAAATGCTCACTATTTTTATCTTCCATAGATTTCAATAATATATGAAATTTTCTAAAACATCTTGTTTTTATTTTTAATGCACAGTAAACTATTTCTTGAATTGTAGACTACTATATCTTCATATACGCCTGATGTATGTGTTTCATGGGGACCATTGCATTTAAATGGCATTTCAACTTACCCTTTTTGTATGGAAATCAAGAGTACTTATGGTATAATTTAAGGAGAAAAAACACTAAGGACTTCCTAGTTCACACTGTTATAACAGGAAAGCTCAAAAGAGTCAACACAATGATTTGTTAAACATCCACTGTTAACAGCTTCATAATGCATATTCATATAATGCATTATGTCAGAAAGAATCATGTTCATTTACAGATACATTATATGCAATTACAAGATACACCATAAAAAAAAATTTGCATCCAGAGTGTTTCATTGAAGACAGTGACATGATGCTTTGTCACAAACATCTCTGCTGGAGTTGTTTGAAGGATGCATTTAAGCTTTAACTTTAACACAGCTCAAAGCAGAATAACAGACTGAACACAAGTGTCTGGGAAATGGAGTGATAAAATACTATTTTTCTTTTGCATCAACTTTTTCTTACTGATTGAAAGTTATTTCATATAGCCATTAGAAATGAACCAAAAGCCTAGGGTTAACTGAAGGCTGAGGGAAAAGAACCCCAAGCTAAAAATATTTTTAATTTAGGATCTCTCACTAAATACTGACCTCATCTTGATGGCCTGAGGAACCATAAGGTCAGAGAAAATGAATGATCTTATGGAAGGCATACAGACTGCTTCAATATCTAGGCACAATGGGATCACTTAATGATGAAGTGATAACTTTTAGCTGGAAATCACTCACTTATGAGGCCTGGAGGCTGGCTTTCAAAATAATTTTGACATTGATTTGAAAGCTTAAGGAAAGTGTTGGGGGAGAGGGAAAGTAGGGATGGAAATTAAGATCCGGTCTCCATCAAAGATGCAGAATCTCCCTTTATGGGGGAAAAAATCTAATATTAAGAATGAGTGAACTGGCTAGAATAAAATAACTCCCAACCCCACATTTTTAATTTTGAAAACTAAGATCAAACTTTTAAAGTGTTTTTTCCACTTTTGTGATAGCTTTTCACTTCCAGGATCTGAATGGGGAAAAATAAATGTCAATAAATGGCTCCAAGAATGTATCAGGACAACTTAGCTATTGTTACCCTGGAAGAACCAAGGTCAACAAACAATCATATCGGAGTATGAAAGGTTAAGAAGGGTTAAGTGACTAAGGACTAAATACAAGGGGGACTCATTATATTAGAGCACAGCTGATTATAAAGGGAATAGCTGGGAGGGGAAGGAAAGCCTATCCTGTTCCCAGTATCATGACTTCACAAAAGTATTTTTACAGTTTTTCTAGCCTGCACTATAAGTGGGAATGCCAAAATACCCCGCAGGCTGTTCTTGCAACACTTCTAAAACGCATATAAATGCCAAATGCATTTGGAGTTAAGTAAGAAATTTCTGTCCCAGTTTGACAGATTCAAGACTTAGGCTTTATACATCAAACTTTGGAAGGTCAGAGTTAACTCTTAGGGCTTATCTATACATAGTTGTTCCTAACCAACTTCATGTGTGGACATTCTTATTCTGAATCAACAGTGCTTTATCCAGAGGTTAAGCTAAAGAGGAACAAGGCAATCTTGTTCCAAAGTAAGAATGTCCACATGTGGAGGTGGTCAGGAGCAACTATTGCACTTTAAATTCATGTGCCACCCTAAGCTGCTTTAACGATAAAGTAAAGTAAACCCTTAGTTTAGCAAGCCTTTCCCTGAACCCAACTTCTAGTAGGCTCCAGGTGTATGTTTCTGGAGAGCAAGGCTCTTCTGGGTTGGAGCTACAGCAGAATGATAATGTGGTGGTTGCACTACAATTCAGTGTATATCATACTGAGCTTACAATAGTCAGGGTAGGTTTGGGAGAATTGGGTAGGGTGGTTTCAATTCACACCCAACCCTTCCTTACCCTTACTGTAAACAAATTGGCTCAGACTGGTTTACATGGAACATTCCCAATGCCATTAACTGGAGATTATGGCTTATTGGAGAATTAGTCTTTAAAGTATTATATTTAGAGAATCAGAAATTTTACAGAGCTTCATTTTTTTTCCCATTGGAAAAGGTAATGGCATAAGGACACAAAAATTTAATTCTTAGAGCAGCCAGCCTACTCTGGTCAGTCAAGAACATTGGGAAGATAGTAAAAAGTAGCCAAGCATAAGGGAAAACAGATCAGATTTCTTAATTGTCAGTCCTTTCATGACCCCACATGTTAACAAAAGAAGTTTTGAAGGGGGGAAAAAACACTTTCCCTCTTTTCATTTAATCTGACCTTTAGAGTTTAGGCTTCTTTTTTCATTTTGAAAGGGGAGGGGGGAGAATAGCGTTTGGGAGACTTCGAATCTGTTTTTCTCTGTTTAACACTCAAACTCATATCTTCTCAAATACCCTGAACTCGTTTAACTGTGTTGTATCGGAATTTGTTGGCAGATTTCAGAAGAGCAATTTTAGGTGCTAGAATAAGAACATACTGGTGCAGGGGGTGGTGGTAAATATTGAGCTTTTATAAACCTTGACCTTGGTGTGGGCTAACATGTTGTCCCTCGGTGTAAAAAAAACTGCTTGGAGAGCAAACTAAAATGGATGGAATTTAAGATAAGTGGTTATTTTAATCATTTATGAAAAAACACATGTATTCTCATACCTTTTTGGAGCATGAGTGGTCTCACGGACTTCATTGGTACTACTCACATACTTAAAATTATGCATATGTATAAGTACCTCACTGAGCAAGGGCTTACACAAACACAGAATGAAATACTCTGCTGCAGGTGGTTCTTCCACACCATGGTTCAGCTTAATACCCTGGTAAGTTGGGGCAATCTAGTAAAATGTACAGGGTTAACACACCCATGCTTGATCTATGGAGGGGATAAAACAGAAGATTGAAGCCCCCATAGCTGTCATTCTGGCATTCACAAGTCCCCAGGATTCAAACAGGCTGGCATTCACAAGAACCATATGTTCTAAAGTAATATTTTAATCAATTAGAATGTTCGAAAAAGCATTCCAAGAAGCAAACTTTATAACTATCAACACAAAAACAATAACTAACATCTACTGATGTGTTAGTGAAGTTCCTCTCATTCCAGGCTAAGCTGTAGCTTCTTATAAATTATTTACCTCTTCTGAATATTAAGGCTTAGTCCTTGATTTCCAGGTTCCCTGCCTCCTCACATTTGTTTTTTAATGTGAGGCCAGTAACAGGGCATAGCAGTAGGGCAGCACTAGAGTGACATCTACAGTTCAGAAAAATAAAATCAGGGAAAGCAGAAATCGTAAGTCTCCATCCTGCTTTAAAATGGGAAACAATGTCTGCTAATGAATTGATGGACTGCATGTAGCTATGAAAAAGAAAAGTACTGTTCTACTGTTCTCAGAGTGCAAGCATCCAGCAAGCAGCATTACCATTTCTAATAGCTTTTAACCAACCCATCACCTCTCCTTCCACCCTTCCTCACTCCACTAGCCCCTGGAGTGGGAGGGAAGGCGAACTCAATCTTGCAGTGGAAAGATGAGCAGGTCCCAGAGAGTCAGACCAGTGAGGAGGAGGCATTAGATGAAATTCTGTGAAAGAGGAGAAGGAAGTTGGGGAAAATCTATTTATACTGGGCTGGTCACACACTATCATCTGTCTTGCTAGGGGATGTGGTAGGGAGTAAGGGGAAGAGTGTGGACAAGGATCTGATTGTTTCATATAATACAAGGATATTAAAAATAAAATAATATATGGAGATATCCTATCTCATAGAACTGGAAGGGACCTTGAAAGGTCATCAAGTCCAGCCCCCTGCCTTCACTAGCAGGACCAAGTACTGATTTTTGCCCCAAATCCTAAGTGGCCCCCTCAAGGATTGAACTCAAAACCCTGGGTTTAGTAGGCCAATGCTCAAACCACTGAGCTATCTGTTCCCCAGGGATGCTGTTGATATTGAATCAGACTTTTAATTACTGATGCAGCTATAATTCCATCAAAGTTCTGGTGACTGTACAAACAACATTTGTTTCCACTGTGATTGATAGCACTAGAATTCTATGATAGAATTATAGCCCCATAATGCAGAGTTCTCTTTGTATTCTAAATGAGCGATGCTGCCTGAATACTTTAAGGATACTTATATTTTAGGGTGATTTCTCAATTTTCAATACAGAATGAAGATATGAACATGAAACCTAAAACTTAGCAGACATTACTGAAAAGAGAGAACATTTAATACTTATATAAATTATTCTTACTTGCTTTCTGCATTTTGAGCCTTTCAGATTCATGTGTCAAACTTTTCTCTACACTCATAAGGGCTAACCCATTTTTTTAAATGAAAGCAGAGAGTCTCATGTAATCACATGACTCCAGAAGCTGGAAAATTATGAAAAATGAAATACCCTGAGATTTGTTAACATTGGCAACATTGTTACACCTCTTTGTCAAAGAGGTGGAAGGCCTCCTAGAACTCTCCAGTTGTAATAATTTGTGCCCCCTTATCTGTGTATCTCTAAGGCAAACAACATATTCTCCCTGCCCCAGCACAGACAGCCAGCTCTGTATGGCTCTACCTACTTGCCTCCTGTCCCTTTTCTGTTCGTCCTGGCACTTCCCTGAGCATTTCTCTGTGTCTTACTATAGGCCATGTGGACAGGGGAGGAGACACTTTAATCACTTTCTCCCTGACCATATACAGGGAAGGGGGTGTTTAGCTACTTATGACAGATTACAAAGGGCTAGATTGTAAAGAGTTGCAGGTCTATATTTTTATATAGGATCACTGTATAATACAAAGTGATTTCAAATGGGTTTAATGTTCCATTAGCAGTCTTAAAGTAAAAAGGCAACCCCATCACCTACTGTCCACATCTAGATGCTATTGTAGTGACATTTGACTATTTGCTTTAAAAAAGGGAGCAACCCAAGAATATTTCAATTGGTATTTTCAATAATCATTTAGATTAGGAATATTCTGTGAGGCGGTATGTGAGGGTTTAAGCCCCTCCTTACAGGGCAGCACGGCCTAGTGACCAGAGTCCATATAAGCAGCCCTGGTTGCAGGGCAGCACGGCCTAATGGCCAAAGTCCATGGAAGCGCCCCTCGTTGCAGGGCAACACAGCCTAATGGCCAAAGTCCATGGAAGCGCCCCTGGTTGCGGGGCCATAGGACCTTACTACTGGCTTAGCGAGGGGGTCCTACCGAAACACGCTGAGGCTTACCGGGGGTCAAGGTAACAGTCCGTCACCTCCCCCGGGTCACTCCTTACCAGCTGGGGAGTTGGGGACTCCCACGGATCCCAGGGTTCTCTGTGAGTCTCCGGATCCGTCGCCTCCTCTGGTTCCTCCTGCAGTAGGGATTCGTGCCGGCCTATAAAAGCCTCTGTTCCTGGCAGCTTCAAGAGCGTCGGCTGGTCCTCCGCAGGAGCTTCCCAGTTAGGTCCTTCCCCTGCGGCCGCCCGCCCCGACTGAGCTGAGTTCCCTCCTTTTATACTCAGTAAGCATCTGGAGCATGCCCAGTACGAACGGGGTGGGACTTCCTCTGTCAGAGCTACTGGTCTGACGTTGCTGGGGCTAGTGCGGGGCAGGGCTGCCCCGTCACACACCCTCGCCCTTAAGAGGGACCCCTCTGGTTGGTCCGCCCCCTCCTCCGCCTGTCTGGAAAAGAAGTCCGCGTTAGCATGTGCCTTACCCAGGCGATGAAATATGCGGAAGTCATAGGGTTTCAGCAAGAGGTACCAACGTAGTATCCGGGGGTTCATGTCCTTCATACTATTTATCCAGCGTAAGGGGGCGTGGTCTGTGATGAGCCTGAAGTTATTCCCCAACAGATAACGTAGGGCATCGATGGCCCATCTCACTGCCAGGGCTTCTTTCTCTATTGTGGAGTACTGTTGTTCCCGGGGGAACAGTTTACGGCTTAAATACAGTATCAGGTGTTCTTCCCCATCCAACTCCTGGGAGAGTACAGCCCCCAGGCCTAATGTCACCGGCCTCGGGTCCGGGGGGTCCCCTACTAGGGGTCCGAGTTCTGATTCCGGGGTGGATGGGCTGATGAGCAGGGCTTCCCTGGTCTTCCAGGCCTTCAGAAGATTTACATGGTATATGCACGTCTCCCTCCGTCGCCCCGGTAGCCGGACCTCGTAGTCTACTGGTCCAATCCTCCGGATTACCTCGTAGGGTCCCTGCCATTTGGCTAGCAGTTTTGATTCGGCTGATGGCAACAAAAGCAACACCCGATCCCCGGGACCGAAACTCCGTCCCCTAGTTCCTTGGTTGTAGAGGCGTTCTTGGTTCGCTTGTGCCTGTATCAGGTTCTCCCGGGCGAACACACCTAGCGTTCGTAGCCGTTCTCGTAGTTGCAACATGTACTGGGTGGTCCCGAGGACTCGGGTCTCCTGGGCTTCCCATTCCTCCTTCAGGAGGTCCAGGATCCCCCAGGGCTGCCAGGCATACAGGAGTTCAAAGCGTGAAAGTCCCATCGATGCCTGGGGTACCTCCCTGATGGCGAACAGCAGGGCTGGCAACAGGGTGTCCCAATGCATAGGGTCCTCCTCCATGAACTTCCTTAACATGGATTTGAGTGTACTGTTGAAATATTCCACCAGGCCGTCTGTCTGGGGATGATAGACAGATGTCCGGAGGGTTCGTATATGGAGGAGGTGGCACAATTCCGCTATCAGTTTAGAGGACACGTTCGTGCCCTGATCCGTCAGGATTTCCTCCGGTATCCCGACTCTAGCAAAAATCTTCATTAGTTCGGTAGCGATCGCCGGTGCTGTTGCCGTCCCCAGGGATACGGCTTCAGGGTAATGCGTGCGTAATCCACTACCACTAGGATGAAGCGATTTCCTGTCTTACTTCTGTCCAGGGGTCCAACCAGGTTCATCCCAATCCTTTCAAATGGTATGCCGACAACTGGCATAGGGATCAGGGGTACCCGGGCCACACCTTTTGGTCCCGGCAGTTGGCATTCTGGGCAAGACGCGCAGTAGTCTCGCACCTCCCGGTGTATGCCAGGCCAGAAGAACTGACGAGCTATCCTCTGGAGGGTCTTCTTCTGCCCCAGGTGCCCAACCCAGGGGTTAGCATGGGCTAGACATAGGAGGCTTTGTCGCAGCCTTTGAGGGACCAATAGCTGGCGGAATGTCTCCTGGGCCTGCGGTTCCTGTACTATCCGGTACAGGCAATCTTGCCATATCTCAAAGCGTGGACCCTGTGGGGGCCCAGGGGTCAAGCCTTCGTCGGGACCGGGGCTGGTGGCCTGTTTCCAGGCCCTACTTAGGGTCGGGTCCTCTCTCTGTTCTTGCACAAAATCCACATCCAGTTCCAGTTCCATTTGAGCATCCTTGACTGACCAGGCCATTACAGGGGGGTTGGTCGTGGGGGGCTCTGGACTGGGGAGCTTCAGGGTCATGGAACAGGCGCCAGACGGTGGCTCCCGAGCCCCTGCTCTCTGGGGATTCCCTTTGCCCAGTCCGCCCCGTTGTCCGTAGCTTCCTGCTGTCCGGTCCCCTCAGCGGACAAGTAGTCTTCCATCAAGGTCACTGCCGCTAAGAGGGTTGCCGATCGGTGTCGGCGTACCCAGGCCCTTCCTCCCAGGGGCAGGATCTGGGTAAACTGCTCCAGCACCACCATCTCCGCTACCTGGGGTCCGGTTAAGTCTTCCGGGTTCAACCACCTCCAACAATGGTCCCATATCTGTTGGGCCACAGCCTGGGGCCGGGCCCAGGAGTGTACTGTTCTTTGCGGAGGCGTTGGCGATAGGTCTCCGGACTAATGCCAGTGTGGTCCAATACGGCCGCCTTCACCCGGATGTATTCTAGGGCCTCCCGGGGGTCGAGGCTATGGTAGGCGGCCTGGGCCTGTCCCGTAAAATAGGGAGCTAATAAAGTGTCCCAGTGCTCGGGTGGCAACCTGGCGGCGGTCGCTACCCATTCGAAGGTCACCAGGAACGCCTCCGGGTCATCCTCTGGCCCCATCTTAGTGACGCGTACCGGCAACTCCCCTACATTCTCCCTGGGTCCGGCCCCGGCAACTACGGGGGCTGTGGCTCCTGCCGGGTGTAGCAATGTGGCCATCTGCTACACCAGGTGTTCTTATTTCGCCTGCTGTTGGATCGCCACGTCCCGGAGGAGTTGCTGCTGATGCTCTTGATGCTGAGATAGCAGCTGCTGCTGGCTGGCCATCTGCTGCATCAACTGCACCTGTTGCTGCTGCTGTTGGGCTGCCTGCTCTTGCTGCTGGTCCAGCATCCACTTTACGAGCTTCTCCGTCTCCATCTTGGGGTTCCCACTGTTAAACCCTGTTCTCACGGACCTTTCAGCAGGCCCGGATCGCTGCCCACATTCTCCACCACGTGTGAGGGTTTAAGCCCCTCCTTACAGGGCAGCCCGGCCTAGTGGCCAGAGTCCATATAAGTGCCCCTGGTTGCAGGGCAGCACGGCCTAATGGCCAAAGTCCATATAAGTGCCCCTGGTTGCGGGGCAGCATGGCCTCATGGCCAAAGTCCATATAAGCGCCCCTGGTTGCAGGGCAGCACGGCCTCATGGCCAAAGTCCATATAAGTGCCCCTGGTTGCGGGGCCGTAGGACCTTACTATTGGCTCAGTGAGGGGGTCCTACCGAAACATGCTAAGGCTTACCGGGGTCAAGGTAACAGTCCGTCACCTCCCCCAGGTCGCTCCCTACTGGCTGGGGAGTTGGGGTCTCCCACGGATCCCAGGGTTCTCCATGATTCTCCGGATCCGTCGCCTCCTCTGGTTCCTCCCACAGTAGGGGTTTGTGACGGCCTATAAAAGCTTCTGTTCCTGGCAGCTTCAAGAGCGTCGGCTGGTCCTCCGCAGGAGCTTCCCAGTTAGGTCCTTCCCCTGCGGCCGTCCGCCCCGACTGAGCTGAGTTCCCTCCTTTTATACTCAGTGAGCATCTGGAGCATGCCCAGTACGAACCGGGTGGGACTTCCTCTGTCAGAGCTACTGGTCTGACGTCGCTGGGGCTAGTGCGGGGCGGGGCTGCCCCGTCACACGGTACTTCTCGGAATGGCATGGAACAATGTCTTCACAAACAGGTACAAACGCTAAGCAAAGGTGTTCCAACCAAAATAAGTGCCCGATGCTTTGAAAAATGCTGAACACTTGTAGCTCCTGTTGATTTCAATAGGATATGTGACTCCTCAACACCAGAGTTCATCAATTTTGTTTATGATATATTACTCAGCAACATTCCCACAAGCATGACATCCAACACAAACTCTCTATCCAGGGAGAGTTGAATGTGTTACAGAGAATCATAAGGCTGAAATCTACTTTATCTAGCCAAATCCAATGGAGAAATGATTCCTCAAAATACAGAGAACCCTGCATGGCTGAATAACTGAAGAGGCTTTTTAAGACTCCATTGAGGTAATTCTGAGCTCAACAGACATAACTGAATTTACCTTGGAATCTTATAAGCCAGGTGCAGCTTTACATTTTAGTAATGGTGGAGAAAGATAGTGTATGTACCATTACCACCACACCGTTGGTCATTCTGGGTTCTCTCTCATATTTTACATGGACTCCCCCACCACAAAAGGCCTTGTTTTTGTTCTAGTGTGGAATGAAAACAAATTTTGAAACCTCAATCTTTCACAAAATAGAATTCTTATTTTCTGGGCAGCCCTATACCTAACTCCTTTTCTCCCTTCCAATGTTAACTAACCCTTTTGCCTTAGAGAGGTAAGTGGGCCAAAAGCTAAAGCAAAATACTGGTAAAGTTGGCTGTTGCATGTGAAGCAAAAACTCCCTGTGGGAGGTTCATAAAACATGAAGACAATTGTTCTTCAGATGAATTGATGACAGAGACATTAAAAAATTCATTATAGGAATGGCTGTTAAGGTAGAATTTAGGGTTGCCATTCTGAACTGTGGCTTCTAGTTGAATGCTTTGTTTTTAGAATGCTTGGGCCCTAGGAAGAAGATGGAGTAGAGTCCTTAGCTACCTTGTTTCCTAGGAGATTCATAGATTCATAGATTCTAGGACTGGAAGGGACCTCGAGATGTCATCGAGTCCAGTCCCCTGCCTATCTATTAGCCCAGTTGGAAGCAGACAATATATTGGAGTATTCATACTCTGCTGTTTCAATTGGTCAGAGAAAGAAGAGGTTATCAACAGCCTTGGTTTTGGCATTGCATTTAATTCCAAGGTATAAGCTAGGCTAGATATCTCTGCCAAAGATGTGTGTGTGTTTGTTTTTAAATGTATTATTGATCCAGCACTTCAAAATTTTGTCCCATTTGGGGACCCACGGCATACAGGGTCAGCTTATAGCAAAGCTTGCTTGAAGAATGCAGATGGTTTTCCTGTAGTACCTCCTCTGTCTCTCATGCAACTTGACGTATTCAACCAACCAGTTGTATGTCCCTCCTACTATTCTTAGTTGGATCAACAGCCAAGGCCTGTAAGTAGTGTCTACATTTCCTTTTGAGTTAAGGTGTCTTTAGATTTTATTTTATTTAAATTAATTTTCATTTAAAGGTGACTTTCATGGTACCCCATGTGTAGTCAAATGAGCCTTTCCCAGTGGATATCTAGTGGTAAATACTACTGACTTTTCCTGCAGACTTGCTTTCCATGGTCTCAGGCAAAGCTGGTGTTGTGACTAGAGCCAGGGCCGGTGCAACCTATTAGGCGACCTAGGCGGTCGATTAGGGCACTAGCATTTGGGGGGTGGCATTTTCTTCGGCGGCGACTGCGGCAGCCACATCTTCGGCCACCCCGGTCATCGTTGCATTTAGGCGGAGGGAGCTGGGGCTGGGGGGCGTGGGGAGGGCCACCTGCAGTAAGTAAGGGGGGGGCGGCACACAGGGGAACTCCCTGCCCCAGCTCACCTCTGCTCCACCTCCTCTTCTGAGCACGCCACCCCGCTCTGCTTCTCTCCCTCCCAGGCTTGCGGCGCCAAACAGCTGATTGGCACCACAAGCCTGGGAGGCGGGAGAAGTGGAGCAGCGATGGCGTGCTCGGGGAAGAGGTGGAGCAGAGGTGAGCTGGGGTGGGGAGCTGCCCGGGGCGCCTCAGGGCGGAGGGGAGGTGGGGAGCTGCTGAGGGGGGGATGCCTTAGGGCGGGGTGGGGTGGGGAGCTACTGCAGGGCTTGGGGAAGGGCCAGAGCAGAGGTGAGTTGGGGTGGGGAGCTGCTGCACGGCTCCCCGGACGGGGGGGGGAGGAGGGGGAGCTGCCGCGGGGGGGCGCCTCAGGGCGGAGGGGTGTGTGGGGAACTGCTGCGGGGGGGGCGCCTCAGGGCAGGGGGGGCGGGGAGCTGCCACAGGGCTCGGGGAGGCGGGAGGGCACAAGGTGGAAGTTTCGCCTAGGGTGCAAAACTTTCCTTGCATCGGCCTTGACTAGAGCTAGACAAATAACTGATTTTTTATTTCAGTGGGCAAACCAAACATTTTAAAAAATCATTTTGGATAAAACAAATGAAGTTTTGAGTTTTTGTCAGTGAAAACAAAAATACATCACTAATTATAAAGTTTAGTCTAGGAATTCATAGCTAACTAGCACAGCCTTCAGTGGAGCCAGAGAAGACTTCAGAAGAACTATTCAAAGCAAGCTAGAAAATTCCCTGATAGGTATACAGCCAGGGCCCCCCTGGTGAGCTGTATACTTCAGATGTTCCGCACAATGGTTTTAGGCATATGACTTGAGATAGCAGAGGAACATGGAGAGAAGAGTTCAGAATTCCCTCCCGCTTGCCTTTGGCATTTTCAGTAGGAGCTCTTTTTTCTTTGTACAGCATAAAAGATAAAATGGCAAAGAAGAAATATAAATTGATGCGGCTTCCTCTGCTTTAGTATTTCCAGTGTTCATGTTCATCCAGCTTAATGCCAAGCACTAGCACCCATCCTCCTGTTTCCTTTACTTTAAAATGCATTCTTTCAGGGCCGGCTCCAGCATTTCTGCCGCCCAAGGAAAAAAAAAAAAAAAAAAAGCCACGATCGGCGGCGGCAGTTCAGTGGCAGGTCCTTCGCTCCTACAGGGAGTGAGGGACCTGCTGCCCCCGAATTGCCGAAGGTGCCGCCCCTCTCCTTTGGCCGCCCCAAGCACCAGCTTGTTAAGCTGGTGCCTGGAGCCAGCCCTGCATTCTTTACCATTCTAAAGCACATAGAGTTGAATGATTAATCAGAAGTCAAACCCTTCACCAGTCAACAGCTATGATTTTGTTGAGTGGGTTCACGGTCCTTTCAATTTGCTTTTCACAATTATATTCACAAGTGCAACTTGGTACTAATGTCCTCAAAGTGAGACTTGAGTTCCTGCAAAAAAAAGCAGTTAATACAATATGCACTGATCCTGCAAGGTTCTGAGCACCTCCTGTGATGTGCTGTGAACACCTTACAGGCTCAGGCCTCTGGTGTCCAAACAAATGAGTTAAGTGTATCAATAGCTTATAAAGATTAAGTTATGCAGTCAGGAAATCATTATATGATGTAACTGACTAATAGTATAGGCCCAATAATATAAAAATACTCAAAGAAATGTGTCCAACGAATAGTATGACAATAATCTATAGGCTGAATTTTTTTCGCATAAAATACGAATAATTTCAAATAAAATAGACTTTAATTATATTCAGTTGCATCCCCTACCCTTCATCTGCTTCTCTCTCTAGAACATAAGACTTTTGTCAGGGATTGTATTTTCTCTGTTCAGATAGCCCAACACAATGAGACCCCAACTCTGACTGAGGCCTTTGGGTGATACTATACTATAAATACATACTGCTACAAGAAAACTCATGCAACTTGTCAATCAATTAATTCAACACACAATTTTGTTTTGCACTTGTGAAAATCGGGCACACAATGCCAACATTTATGCACATGCAATTTCAGCCTCTCTACTTGAGAGTAACTATATTGATCCATCTCTCCAGGGACAAAATAACTTTATGATCATTAGGAAGACAATATATTTGAAATGGGATGCAGATCCAAATGTTATGGCTTGAGAATAAAAGATCCTCAAACATTGGGGGTGTTTAAAATCTGGGACTTGGGCTCAGGCATGCATACCTAGAAAGCCAACTTGATATTTGGCTTTTACTAAGGCCTAACGTACCTCTTAACTTCAAATAGAAGTTTGGATTGGCATTATAAAATAAAAACAACTCTTATAAACTGCCCCATCCAAGGAGCTTTGAGTAATTCATAATTAAATCATAAAATGATTTAACTATTACCAAAATACATGGATACATAGGCAATCATATACAAAAAGAGAAGGATTCTAAATATTAGTTTACTATTGTAATGCCAAAACAGTTCCAAGGAAACTTTCCAAATTTAAATAGGGAGGGATGGGATGGTACAGAGATGCAGGGTGCTGAATTTTACTTTGTAGGGGGTCACCAAAGCAAAAGCACGATCTCCTGCCAACTGCAGTTTAATAGAATTCCTAAAAGGTGGGTGTGTGAGTATAGACACCCATAAAAGTAAACATCAAGAAGTTCTTGAGCTGTCAGTTCCTTGGTTGAAATAGCATTGGCTCAGGCTATGTTCAAATACCTTTGTTGGTCACAACTGCCCTTGTATCATCCATGGAGAAGAGTAATTCTCTTTTGCTACAAGATGATCATGAGATAGATAAGGGAGCAGCCTGACCAAACATGCAACTGTGGGGCAAAATGCTTTTTTATCATATCAGACAAGCACTTCCACTGAAAAGCAAGATCAGAACTAATGTCAACAGTTGTCACCTGGCTCATGACCTCCAACCGAGTCCCCACTGGAAGTAGTAAGTCAGACAAGGAAAGACTAGAACCTCCAATAACTGAAGGCAGCTTCTTTCCAAGGCTTCTTCAGGATATCCTATCTCATAATTAACCAACCCCTTTGTGCTGGTGCACAGGAAGCTACTATACAGCTGAGCTGTGCAACACACCTGTCTTGCCTCTCGTCCCTCTGCACAACTGAACCTCATCATGGAAACCTACTGCAGGGCAAGGACTTGCCCAGCAATGAGATTAATTCTATTATCGGATACAGCCAAACCCTACTGCTATACGTGTGCACTTCAGAGTGATGACAGCACTGTGATTAAGTTGCTAGCCTGGGACTTGGCAATCAGAGTTTAATTCCTGATGCTGCCACAGACATTGTGTGACCTTGAGCAAGTCCTTAATATGGCCCAAATTCCCATCAGTGTAAAAGGGAATAATGCCCGGGGAAAAAAAGCACAGATAAAGAGTATAAGTTCTTCAGGGACAGGATTCCCTCACTATGTTTATACAGTGACTAGTGCAATGGGGCCCTGATCTTGGCTGTGACATCTAGTTGCTCCCATGATATAACAGAGTAACCAAAAAGATACCTGTGCTCAGTGGTGCATGATTGCTGTTTATTTGCTGTGCCACCTATGCATAGAGTGAAGTCCGACAGATCTTGTTTAATTCTTAGGCAAAATGTCCATTGATTTGAATGGGAGAGGCTTGCCTGAATAAAGACTGATGTGATTAACACTAACTGGAAGCAGAACTGAGCAATTTAAAGAGAGCAGGCATAAGTTCCTTTGTGTTTTTTGCTAATATACCCATGATTTCAGATAGCAGTTGTGCATGATGGCCACAAGATGGTGGTCTTGCTTTAAAAGTCACAAGAAAATGCTAATGAAAACTTCATAACCCATTATTAAAACGTAGTGGTTTGGGGATTGGCTGGCTTTTCCACATCATCACCGCCCATCAGCTCCCACCCCATTTCTCATACTCTTCTGAGCATGAATTCACTTGTTTTTGCTTTCTTTGATTATAGCTTTGTTCCCCTCACTTATATCATTAAAGCATTACATACTTTTAGAAAACTGAAGAAAATGCATAATATGCTTGTAGTATCTTTAAAAATTACAGACTATAGATAGCTCATAAAATGCCATTGCTTATATTTTAGAAGTCTCAATCCCGATCTCTTAATATAGACAAAGTGATTTTAACTTAAGTCTATTTAAAAACAAACAAACAAACAAAAAAAACCCAGTAGAAATAATGAACTATTGAGGTTTCTAGACTTTATAAAGACCAAAAACATATTGGCCATTGACCAATACTTAAGAATCCAGGTTGAAGCTTTGTAACTGCTGTGTGCCTTTGGTGACTAACTCTGCTATGTTAAAGCCAAAGTTGAGTGGAGGTTTCTGAAAGTCTCCCCCAACACTGTACACCCTTATTCATCCAAGCAGTTCTTCATACAAAGCTCGTGGAGGAAAACAATGTGCAACCTGTAGGCACTAGATGCCTCAGTTTTCTATGAAGAAGGATATTTTAAAATATACCAGGTAGCTCTTCAACTTGTAAACTCAATCTCCACTATTGGCCTTCTTCAAATCTGGATCCTAATTTATAACACCACAAAGTTGGATGCAGGGTGATGATTTGTTTGGGGGTTTTAGGTGTTTTTTTTTTTTTTTTAATTAAAAGTACCATGAAACTTGAATTTGGGTATGGATTCTAAATAGCTGAGTGGGGGTTCCTGCGTCTCTCTTCATCCCTATCTAAAAATGGACTTTGTTCTGCCACTTTTTTAAAGAAACAGAATGTATTCTGGGGTTATAAAATAATACGACAAAGGTGGAGTTGAGAGAGAATAAATAGCAATTTCCCCCCCACCAGTCTTGCAATACTGATTTCTGCATGAACGCGAGTAACCTCTCTCTCAGCTACTTTGCTAAAGCAACTCCTTCTCAACTTATAATTGTCAAATCCAGTTTTGTAACCATTATGGTCATGTTGAGATGACACAGGGGAAAGATCTCTCTCTCTCTCTCTCTCTCTTCTGTTCATGTATTCTCTCCCTATCCAATTGCATGGTGGACCTCACCTGAAGTAACCAGTGCTTCATCCTTTCCAAAAGAAAATCAGGATCCCCTCTAAATTTTCAGGTAGAACTGAGTGAATCTTAGAAATAAAAGTCAAGTTTACAGGAGAAACTACCAGCAGGTAGGTGAAGGGTTCCACTTGGGAGTGGGCAGAGAACAGACTCCAGGGAGAAGAAGAAAGCCAGCAGCCTTGTAAGCACAGTGTGACCCTGGGAGAAGCCTAGAGGTAACTTCTGGGTCCAGTGCTGGCTAAGGATGCTTGGGTTTGTAAGGAAAGGAGTTATCCCCCATTTTCTGTTCCTACTGCATTCAAAGAGCCAGGACTTTGAACATTCCTTGTTAATAAACAAGATTACATCAAAGAAAATTCTACACTCCATCATCAATTTGTACCCCCAATTGGAGCACCATGAAGGCTCCAAACTTTGGCTAGCTACTTGGGTAAAAAGGGATCACTATGATTTGTAATTCCATAGTTTCCAGAATTGCTCTTCCATCTTTGTATAGACAGAGGTTGGAAGAGCAGAGTTTGCATTTGTTTCTTTCCTTAGATTTTTTTTTGCCTTTAGCAAAAATTCCAACATTAATTTGTTAATCTTTTGTAAAGCTCTTTGCAACCTGGGGTCTAAACCCAAATAAATCCGTTTTACCCTGTATAAAGCTCATGCAGGGTAAACTCAGAAATTGTTCGCCCTCTATAACACTGATAGAGAGATATGCACAGTTGTTCACTCCCCCGGGTATTAATACATACTCTGAGTTAATTAATAAGTAAAAAGTGATTTTATTAAATACAGAAAGTAGGATTTAAGTGGTTCCAAGTAGTAACAGACAGAACAAAGTAAGTCACCAAGCAAAATAAAATAAAATGTGCAAATCTATATCTAATCAAACTAAATACAGATAAGATCCTCACCAGTTCCAGAATGCTCCCTTTTACAGACTAATCTCCTTTTAGCCTGGCTCCAGCAATCACTTACACCCCCTGTAGTTACTGTCCTTTGTTCACATTTTCTTCAAGTATCCTGGGGGGGGGGGAGAGGCTCCTTCTTTAGCCAGCTGAATATAAAATGGAGGGGTCTCCCAGGGGTTTAAATAGACTCTCTCTTGTGGGTGGAGACCCCCTTCTCACCCGGTGTAGAATCCAGTCACAAAATGGAGATTTGGAATCACATGGGCAAGTCACATGCCCATGCATGACTCAGGACTTGCAGGTAGCAGCCATTACCCACATGCTACCTTGAACGTCCTCAGGTAGACTTCTTATGTGGATTGGAGTCTTCCAAGCTCTTTTGTCTGTTAAGTGCTTCCTGATTGAGCACTTAACTTGCACATTCCTTTCCCAAGAAGTGACCAAATGTTCTAACTAAGGCAGTGGTTCACAAACTGGGATTCGCAAACCCCTGGGGGTTCTCAGAACGTTACAGGGGATTCGCCAGAAAAAAAATCACTAATGGCGGGCAGAGGACCCTGGGCATTGGAGACAGCAGGTGGGACCCGGTTGCAGGGCAGACATCCCCAGCCCCAGGGAGAATGAGGCCGGGCAGTTGGGGCTGGCAGCCCAAGTCCCGGTGGTCAGCAGGGAAGCTGGCAGCCCGAACCCCAGCGCTCTATGCGGGGCTGACAACCCTAGCCCCAGGGAGAGCGGGGCCGGGCAGTTGGGGCCAGCAGCCCGATCCCTGCCCCCATCAGTGGTGGAGCTAGCAGCCCAACCCCCAGAGCTCCCCATGCAGCGCTGGAAGCCCGAGCCCCAGAGAGAGCGGGGCCGGGCAGTTGGGGCCAGCAGCCTGAACTCTGCCCCCGTCAGCAGGGAAGCTGGCAGCCCGAAACCCAGTGCTCAGCGCGGGACTGGCAGCCCGAGCCCCAGGAAGAGCGGGGCCGGGCAGTTGGGGCATCCATCACACTGAGGAAATTTAAACTTAAATCCCTGAAAATATTCATTTTTAGGAGGGGGTTCACGAGATTTCACAGTTTAGTGAAAGGAGATCGTGGGCTGTTAAAGTTTGGGAACCACTGAACTAAGGCTACTTAGAAATCAAGCAATTATACAGCCAATGTTCATAACTTTGAACACACAAATGGTGCCTGCATACAACTAGGACGAACATAATCAGTAGATCATAACCTTTACATAGATATGCTACATGGCATATGTAGCAAAACCCTATTCCAGTTATATCATACATACATTTATGAGCACCCCCCCATAAAGCCTTATGGGGTACACTGTCACACAACCTATAGATGAAGGGAGCTGTTCTACTTAAGACTGTGGGCTGAGACTGAGGTCTATGAATCCAATATCTCAGCCAGGGTACTACTCTTATTTAATTTTGTCTTGAGACAGGCAAAATCAAAATTCCCCTAAAGCAAAAATCACTACACTACAAGAGACAGCATTTGTAAGGGGCCATAGCTGGACTGGGAGGGGAAAGTGTTTGGCAGGGGGGAGAGGCAGAAAAAGCACACAATTCATTTATAGGACTTTCTGTAGTACTCATGTAATCAAAATGCTTTATATACACTAACTTCATAGCCTGCCTGGGACGGGGAGCTGAGGCACTGACAGCAAGGTATTGATGGAAGGTCATACATGGTGTCTGTGACAGATGAAAACTGGATCCTGGTCCCCTCCAACTTCAATGTCCTAACCACAAGACAATCCAACCTCTCACTGGCAGTTTCTCATATTTCTCTGAGCTGGGTTTGTTTCTGGTATCCTTCACAAAGTCAGTGTGCAGGCAGCCCTTACAAGTACAGAAGAAGTCAGAGACTATACTGAAACACTGGTTGAAAAAGATGCTTCTGACTGAAAGTGCATCAGATCATCATTATAGCCCAGGTAAAATGAGCTGTACATTTGCCTATGGTCATAGTTAATCTTTTCTTTACTATTCTATGGCACAGCTACTCAAATCCGATAGAGTTAGAGGAAAGGGGGATGAAGATGATGGGGACGATCAACAAAAAGAAAAGGAGAGCATAGGAGGGTGGTGGTGCTAACTTTAGTCCCTGTTGTGAACCCTCAGAGCATAGGTGCTGGAACTAGGAGTGAGAGGGGTGCTGCAGCACCCCCTGGTTTGAAGTGTTTACAGTTTGGTTACAGTTTGGTTCAGTGGCTCTCAGCATCCCCACCACACAAATTGTTCCAGCACCCCTACCTCAGGGTCGTTTGCCTAGTGGCGCATGATCACATGAGGAGGTTACTCACCCTGTGCAGTAACTGACGTTCTTCGAGATGAGTGTCCCTGTGGGTGCTCCACTACAGGTGTTGGTGCGTCCCTGCGCCTTTGCCCGGAGATTTTTGCAGCAGTACTCATAGCGGCCACGCATGCTCAGAAGCTGCCCCCCGCTGTGAATCTAGGTTGATAGTACGCATGCGTGGCCGGTCTCCTCAGTTCCTTCTCTACCACGGAGGCCCCCCAACTCCGAAGTAGAGGGGAGGAGGGTGGGTAGTGGAGCACCCACAGGGACACTCATCTCAAAGAACGTCAGTTACTGCACAGGGTGAGTAACCTCCTCTTCTTCTTCGAGAGATGTCCCTGTGGGTGCTCCACTACAGGTGACTTAAAAGCCGTGTATCTTACGGAGGTAGGGACTTCGGATCTGGCAGGAATGCCGTTGAAAGTACTGCCCTGCCCAAGCGTATGTCAGATAGAGGGCCTTGCGTAAGGGCATAGTGTTTAACAAATGTGTGGTCTGAAGACCAGGTGGCTGCTTTACAAATGTCAGCCAGGGGAACTTTGCGTAAGAACGCGACAGAGGCAGCCAGAGATCTAGTGGAGTGTGTTCTAATGCCGTCTGGAGGTGTAACCCTCTTCATCTGATAGCACAGTCGGATACACTGGGAGATCCAGTTCGAGAGTCTCTGGGTAGAAATAGGCGTGCCTTTGGAGCGCTCTGCGATAGAGACAAAAAGTCTGGAGGAAGCTCTAAAAGGTTTGGTTCTATCCAAATAGAATGACAAGGCTCTGCGTACATCTAGTGTATGCATTGAGATTTCGAAGGAGTTTGCATGTGGTTTCGGAAAAAAAGTCGGCAGGTGTATGGGTTCATTAATGTGGAATGACGAGTGTACCTTTGGAAGAAATTTGGGGTGTAATCTGAGGGTAACCTTGTCTTTAAAAAATATTGTATATGGTGGGTGTGCCATAAGAGCTGCTATTTCTCCTGCCCGTCTGGCAGAGGTAATTGCCACTAGAAATGCTGTTTTCATCGAGAGGTGTAGAAGGGAGCATGTGGCTAAGGGTTCGAATGGTTGTTGAGTCAGGGCAGACAGTACCAGATGAAGGTCCCACGGGGTAGTCGGTGGTTTAATGTCTGGGTATAAGGTTTGTAGTCCCTTGAGGAAACGCTTTGTGATAGCGTGAGCAAAGACAGACGTGTCATCAATTCTGTCGTGGAAAGTTGTAATAGCAGCTAAATGGACCCTGATGGAGCTGAAAGAAAGGCCGGATTGCTTAAGGCCCAATAGATAGTCCAGTATAATTGAAAGAGGTACCGAGGTAGGACAAAGGTGTTTAGCAGAACACCAATGTGTGAATCGTTTCCACTTTTGAAGATAGGTCTTGCGAGTAGATTGCGTTCTGCTATGTAGGAGCAGCTTCTGAACTTGTTCAGAGCAATCTAATTCGCTTTGGGAAAACCATGGAGGAACCAGGCCTTGAGGTGAAGCATGGACAGGTTGGGGTGGAGAAAATGGCCGTGTTGTTGAGATAGAAGGTTTGGGATGAGCGGCAGGGAGATTGGTGGTTGGATTGACATCCTGGTGAGGAACGGAAACCACGGTTGTCTGGGCCACGATGGGGCAATGAGGATCACCTTGGCTCGGTCCGTTCGTATTTTTATCAGCACCCTGTTGAGAACTGGTATTGGGGGAAATGCATACAATAGGTTCCGGTGCCATGAGATCATGAATGCGTCCCCCAGGGAATGTTTGCCCAGTCCTGCTCTGGAGCAGAAATTGGGACATTTCTTGTTTTTTGTAGTTGCAAAGAGGTCTATCGTTGGGTAACCCCAGGTGCTGAATACGTTGTGAATGGTTTTCTCGTCTATCTCCCACTCGTGGTCCCATGGGAAGCGTCTGCTTAGTTCGTCCGCTGTGGTGTTCATGATCCCGGGAAGATAGGCTGCTGATACCCGGATGTTGTTCGCAATGCACCAATTCCAGAGCTTCATAGCCTCTGTGCACAGGGAATGGGATCGAGCTCCTCCCTGCCTGTTTACGTAAAACATGCATGCAATGTTGTCTGTCATTATGCGTACGTGATGATGCTTGATTAGTGGCAGGAAGTGACGGCACGCGTTGCGAATGGCTCAAAGTTCTAGAACATTTATGTGCAGGGAGGTCTCGATTGGTGACCATAGCCCCTGTACTGTGTGATGAGACATATGTGCACCCCAACCTGTCATAGATGCATCGGTGGTCAGGATGAGTGATGGGGCCTGCTGAAGAAACGGGACTCCAGAGCAGAGGTTGGAGTGAACGGTCCACCAATGTAGCGAATCTTTGACTGGAGTAGGCAGAGAGAGAGTCTTGTTTAAAGAGTGCATATTCGGTTTGTAGACCGTTGCCAGCCACGCTTGGAAGCACCTCATGTATAGGCGTGCATTCTGGACGACAAAAGTGCACGAGGCCATGTGACCTAGTAGTTGCAGGCAGTCTCGGGCAGTCACCTGTGGGCTGTTGCGAATAATTGTGGCCAGTTGGTTTATGGAATTGAAGCGATCGGGTGGGAGCGATGCTAATCCCGTCCGGGAGTCGAGGTCTGCGCCTATGAACTGCAGGTGCTGGGTGGGGCGTAATGTGGATTTGTCTTTGTTTATTTGTAGGCCGAGAGATAGAAAGCAATCGACTGTGAGCCGTGTGAACCGGAGCGCCTCGTCGAATGTTGAAGCCTTGAGGAGGCAATCGTCGAGGTAAGGGAATACTATGACCCCTTGTTTCCTGAGGTAGGCAGTGACTACAGCTAGAAGCTTGGAAAAAGCCCGGGGGGCTGTGGATAGTCCGAAAGGGAGTACCCTGTATTGGAAATGTGTTGAACCGAGGGTAAATCGGAGGAAACGTCTGTGGGCCGGATGTATAGTGACATGGAAATAGGCATCTTGTAGGTCGAGGGCAGAAAACCAGTCGCCCTGCTCCAGCGCTGGGATTATGGTAGTGAGGGTAACCATCTTGAACTTTTGCTTTTTGACGAATTTGTTGAGCCGCCTGAGATCGAGGATTGGTCGCCATCCCCCATTTTTCTTTTCCGTTAAGAAATAATGGGAGTAAAAACCCTTCCCTCTGTGCCGTTCTGGCACAATTTCTACTGCTCCCAGATGAAGGAGATGTTGCACTTCTTGGAGGAGTAGTTGCTCGTGAGAAGGGTCCCTGAAGAGGGACGGGGAGGGTGGGTGGGTGGGGGGTAAGGAGAGGAAGGGGATGACGTATCCAATTGTAATTACCTCTAAGACCCACTTGTCGGAGGTAATCTTTGTCCATTGATGGAAGAAAGGTCGTAGGCGGTGTCCAAAGATAGGTGTGTCGGCTGAAGTGGGGGCGTTGCTTTCTAAACCCTCGACCAAGTCTTCAAATCTGCCTATTAGTTGGCGGGGGTTGAGGTGCCCCTGCAGAATTTGGGCGACGTCGCTGGAATCTTGGTCTTTGACGTTGTGGTTGTTGTTGTTCCTGCGGTCTATGGGAATGTTGTGTGAATGCGGGATAACGTGGCCGGTGGTACGGTTGGTATCTATATTGCCGTCTTCTGGTCGTAGGAGTCTGGAGACCTAGAGACCGGAGAGTTGTCCTTGAGTCCTTCATTGAATGAAGCACTTCATTCGTGGTAGAAGCAAAAAGTTTGTCACCGTCGAAGGGAAGATCTTCAATGGTGCTCTGAACTTCGCGAGGAAAAAAGGAAGAGGAGAGCCATGAGCCCCGTCGCATGACTATCGCTGTAGCGGTCGATCTTGCCGCTGTGTTGGCTACATCGAGGGCTGCTTGGAGAGCGGTGCGTGATATGGCTTGTCCCTCAGAAACCATAGCTCTGAACTGTTGTTTTCTTTGTTCTGGAATGTCATCAATAAAGTCCATTAACTTATTATAGTTTTTATGGTCGTATTTTGCCAGGACTGCCGTATAATTAGCTATACGAAATTGGAGGGTGGAGGATGCATATACTTTGCGACCAAAAAGGTCCAATCGTTTGTTGTCCTTGTTGGGTGGGGCGGAACGAGAATACTGTTGTCTAGCCCTTTGGTTCGCAGCGTCCACTACCAATGAATTTGGTGCTGGGTGGGTAAAAAGGAATTCAGAGTCCTTTGGAGAAATAAAATACTTCCTGTCTGCTTGCTTGCAGGTAGGTAGGCTTGTTGCTGGAGTCTTCCAGATGGACTTAGCGGGTTCTAAAAGGGCTGCGTTAATTGGTAGTGCCACCCTGGAGGAAGAAGGGGGCTGTAGGATGTTCGTTAGCTCATGCTGTTGTTCGGTGACCACGTCCAAGTTAATTTTCAGGTCACTGGCAACTCTTTTAAAGAGGTCCTGGAATTTTGCATATTCGTCCGAGGGAGTCGGAGGAAGGGGAAGTAATGCTTCTTCAGGTGCTAGCTCCGGTTCTGTTGGAACAGGAGTAGGGCTAGGTTTATCCTGGAAGCGTGACTGCGTTGCCAGGCGTCTCTTGTGACTGGCATATTCGTTAGGAGGCGGCGCTGGATCAGTGTTGCGCCCGGTCGAGTGGCCACGGGGCATGTATTCCCGAGAGTATGATGCCCATGGTGTCCAGTATTGCCATGGTGGCGGGTAGGGCATAGGTGGTGCCATCCAGGGGTTCACCCCCCAGGAGGCAGGGTCCTGAGAGTGGGATGAGGTAATTTTCTCATAACCTCTATTGCCCAGGGTCTGGGGCTGGGAGTCATGATATGGGGGAAAAACTCCCTGTGGATCTGTCTCCTCCTCACTGGGGGAAAACTGCTCAGATCCTGACTCAGGCATTGGAGAAGAATAATCGTTTATCAGCGGAGACTGCAAGGTAGGTGATACCAGAAGATCTGCTGTCTGGGTAAAGTGAGGTAATGAAGCTCCTGCGGGAGATGAAAGCTGAGCTGGGAGAGGCTGCCGCACAGGAGCATTCCTGCGATCGGGGTTTCTGCCTGTGATCTCTGTGTCAGAGTGCACCGCAGGGGTCGGTGCCGCGGTCGGTGCCGGGCGGGCAATGTCAGCGTGCCTGGGGTCAGGCATGTTGTGGAATGTCGGCACCGTATCATTCGCGGTGCCGAACGGTGCCGTAATAGAGGCAGGCAACTGGAAGCCTGATGCCTCGGCACCGGAGCTTTGCGCTGCCGCCGGAGCCTCAGGCGGCTTTTGCGCGGTTCCCGACGAGCCCGGCTCATGAAAATTACTGAGGCGAGGGAGCACAGGCAGAGAGATTGTTGATCTGCCTGGAGATACTTTGTGCCTCATAGCCTTGTTTGGTGAAGAAGGGTGCCCCTTCTTCGTAGATTTTCTCAGTTTTTTTGAGGCAGGGGGGCTGTGGCAGGCAGCGGAGCCGACTTCAGCGCCTGGGTCTGAAACTGACCCGATAGACTTTTGAAGGAGGAGCAGTTTAAGTTTAAGCTCCCTGTCTTTCCGTGCCCTGGAGCTGAGTTTACAGCAGTGGGCACATTTTTGGGGAATGTGAGCTTCCCCCAAACATTTTATGCACTTTGAGTGTCCGTCCGATAATGGGATAGCTTCCTTGCACGTAGCACAGCGCTTGAAGCCTGTGGAGCCCGGCATAGCCGCGGCTGACAGAATTTTTTTTTTTTTTTGACAGAAAAACGGGGTAATTAACTTTACTAACAGAGAAAACTGACAACAACTGGTTACTAAAGGGCAATTGTAGCGAGAGTGAAGTATTTTCTAATGAGTCTGCTGAGCTCCGTCTCAGGCCGGGGACGGTTGAGAAGGAACTGAGGAGACCGGCCACGCATGCGTACTATCAACCTAGATTCACAGCGGGGGGCAGCTTCTGAGCATGCGTGGCCGCTATGAGTACTGCTGCAAAAATCTCCGGGCAAAGGCGCAGGGACGCACCAACACCTGTAGTGGAGCACCCACAGGGACATCTCTTGAAGAAGAAGAGTGAGTTCTCCCAGACCTGTCAAATCTGTTAAGACCAAGCTGCAAGATCCAACATGAAACAAAGCCCCAAATTGAGGATGACAATTATTCATGCAGAAATCTGAAAATGCTATTGCATCCATTCCTTTGGTGTAAACTCTAGAATCCCCATTTTGTGATTGTTTTTATCAAAGTCATTTTTAGCACCAAACATCATTTTGTGAACCGGATGTGTGTGAAATACAGGTAACTTTGGAATTCAAATGAGTGGCATCCCTTGAAATGACAAATTTCAGAGGCAACAGTTCTCCAGATATCAAAACCAAAATCGCATGCTAGATTGTTAAAGTACAGTTGAGTAGGTGTATCTCTTAACCACAGACAATGTTGGTGTGAGCCGGTGGTAATTCTAAGGTCCAATTATTGAAGAATTTCATGACAGGTAGATTCCTTCTCCCTCTCCAGAAGATCTTTACTGGGGAGGTGGAAGGACAACAGGCCTACCTTGCTAGATCCCCCAGAAGACATAGCAATCAGGAAGTGGGCCAGCTAGATTTCCCCTAATGAGGTTGGAAATGGGGAGCATGCTATGAGGGAGACATCCAAATTCCTTGAGAGCGAGGGAGCATGTAAACCCCAGACATCTCCAAGAAGACTCCAAGAAGTAAGGAGAAAGTCCCTGCTTTTTGTGGAGAGGAGGAGAACCTAGCTTATAGTTCCAGAGAAACTCTACAGCAGGGATTGGCAACCTTTGGCATGCGGCTCGCCTGGGTAAGCACCCTGGCGGGCTGGGCCAGTTTGTTTACCTGCCACGTCTGCAGATTCGGCGGATCGCGGCTCTGGGAGGCTGCGGGAAGCGGCGTGGGCCAAGGTGCTTACCCTGGTAAGCCGCATGCCAAAGGTTGCCGATCCCTGCTTTACAGTTTTGCATGCTTTCAGCTTCCATTTCTAAACCAAGCAAAAAACATAGCAGTTTGGCCTGGGTTACACTTCAGGTTTGAGTTCATTCAAACAGGACTAAATGAATCTGTATGAAACAAGAGAAATGAATGCTCCTAGAAACCAGTCACCCCTATCTTGGGAAGCCTTCCTTTGTCCCAAATCTAGTTAACTCAAGATGTGCTCACTCTTTTTGCTCCAGTTAATATCATGCACTCTTTCTCAGCTACTTATAATTTCTGCAGCCAAATGCACTGTTGTCAAAACCTGGTACATTTTTTAATACTATTACATCTCATCCACTGGTGTCTATGCCCTCTGAAATGTTGCTTTACATATACCACTACTAGTTCTGCTTGTCTGTCTAATCTCTTTTTAAACAGAACAGTTCTGCCAGGGTAAGCCCTGTTCCTGGATTTCTCATTACTTAATTGATAGCAGGTTTAGCACATTCCTTAATTAGGACTTCAAACATGTTGCTAGAACACTAAAATCTCAGCACCGTAGGGCCTTTTTATAGGACTTAAAAAAAAACCTTAAAGATTTTAAAGATAAAACTTTGTAATGAGGACAGAGCACGCCAGTGCCAGAGGGCTAACTTGCCACATGAATCTAACAGGGAACTCATTATTTCTAATGTGTTTCTGAAAGTGCATTTAAACCATTCATTTTGGCTGCTTTTAGCACAGTTTTCACATATTTCATAGTGCGGTTTCCACAGCAAAATGGAACAGCGGGTCTTCAGTTTCACACAACTGGTAGCGTCTATTGTGTGAGGCATGTAGAAGTTGGGCATATTTTTCTCTCTCTTAATTTGCAGTTATGTAAAGGAAATGAAAAACTTACTACTGAACAGAAGCTTCAGAACAATCAGTTCAGTCTACTCCTTTTTCCCCGTCTCTTAAGGCCTGATCCAGAATGAAATCCTGGTCCTAGAGAAGTCAGTGGGAGGTCCAGATACAAAGTAGTTCTCGGGATCAGGCCCTTTAAAACTGAATTTCTGTGCAAGTTCTTGCACCTAAGGAATGTGGCCTTGTTTGGGGTACAAAGAAACAAAAAGTCTAAGGCATGTTGATTAAGTGACTTTCTATTACTTACCTGCCAATACTTGCAGATATAACACCAGACAGTGGTGCCAGCTCCAATCCTGTTCAGACAGAGCAACAAACATATGAATAAAGACACAAGACTGTTTCAGTATAACAGAGTGGAGAGAGACACACTGTATCCGTTCACTGAGGAAATACCATGTGGAGCCATGGGATTTTATGAATGTTTGGATCCTGGTTCCTGTGAAGCCAGCCAATTCTGCAACAGACTGAACTTTGGGGATGGGAAACATACTTTATTAGATAGGAAAGGTAAATAATAACTGAAGGCCCTAACTTGCATGTATGATTTTCTTTTGTATTGTAACCATTTGTTTCTATCTCGTTTCCAGTGGAATCTCTATTTTCTCAAATAAATCTTCTTTTATTTTATTATAAGTGCTCACAAGTGCTCTGTGTGTGTGTTATACGGGAGCGGAGTTTTAAGGTAAAAATAGTAAACTGGTGTATGCTGCTCCTTTAGGGACAGAGCATCTGGGACTTCTGTGAGTAGCCAGTGCCAGGGCCTGCATATCACAGAAGAACTTTCAAATGGGACTTGGGGCCTGGGGTGCACCTATTGTTAACTTGAAAGGCACAGACAGGGCTGGCATAGCCCAAAGGAGAATGCTTGAGTGGCTGAAAGGTTAGTGCTGTAGGGATCTAACACCCAGCTACCACAAGCAAGGCTCCCTCTGGCTGGAGGAAGTAATAATGGGGACTCTCAGTCCTCGGTATCCTGAGAACCATAACAGCTGCTATTATAGTGGTATGACAGAGAACGTTTATGATTATATCATATGTTAATATTTTGAAACATTCACCATGGCTGGGTCAAAGGGAGGTAGGTGCCATTAGGCCTCCTCTGAAAATTCCAGCATATAATACTTCTATAGTAATTTGCATCTTTAAAGCATCATGCTTACATTGGCTAGTTACCCCAGTGCCCTATGAGGAAGAAAGTTAAGTATAGTAAAACATACTGAACATGTTACTGTTGGTTCATTTGGGATCTATTTAATTTAATTTAATTTGCTTATCATTTTAGAATCTCCTTTTCGTAAGACAGTTTTCGAGGGGAGTTGAGAAAAAAGAAAAACTACTAACACAGAAGCTTGGACTGAAGATAGAAATTGAATTAATATTAGCAGTGCCTCCAGTAGTTTCACATATTAAAGGACATAAGTTGAGGCAGGAGAAAAAAAAGATTTGACAGCTACAGGGAAAGATTATTTAACATGAAGGTATAAGCACAATGACTTGTGCAGGAGGAGGGCGAGGGAGGTGTCTTGCCACTGCTTCTGGAAGGATAGTTTCTGGTACTGGGCTGGCCAGTCTCGCCTCCTTTTACTGAGCTAGGTGGGATCCCTTCTGCTGAGTGAGCCCTTGTTTGCAAGGGAGGGTGGATTTTACCTCAGGGACTCAGCATGTGGCAGGGAAGGAGAGGCTGGTGCAAGGCGGCTGAGCTCGCCAGACCCCTTTTATCTATGAGGTACCCCCTGGAGTGAGGGGCCAGCCACGGGCCATGGGGCATGGCACATGTGGGGTCGGTCCCCAGAGCCAGGGGACAGGCGGCGGCAGTGGAGCACAGTGGGGTCAGGATCCCTATCTCTCCACCACAGCCAGGATGAGAGACACTTCCTCTCCTCTTCCCACCCTCTGGAATCAGATTGGGTAATGCGCCTGACCAGACACTGTCAGGTCCCTCCACAGCCAAAGCCTCCCTCTACACCCAGAAGTAAGTGATTAACGCCATTAATTAACAATACATTAATTTTGTTTTCAGTTAATCACAGGCATTAACTGTGATTGACAGTCCTAATATATACACTTGTTCCAGAAGTAGGTGGCAGCAGACCAATTGAAAACCTCTAGGTGAAGAAGAAGGGGGGGGGACACAGGGGTCACATCATGGTAGGGGGGCTACTATGGAACATAAAATCAGGAGGAAGAGGAGGCATCAGCATTTCTAGAACAAAAACCAGGAATATCCAGACTACAAGACTGGGTAGTAATGGAAGACTTTGATTACCCAGATATCTGTTGGAAAAGTAATATAGCAAAACACAAGACATCCAGTAAATTCTTGGAATGTATTTCAGACATATTTTTTGTTTCAGAAGGTGGAGGAAGTAACCAGGGGAGAGCCATTTTAGACTTGGTTCTCACTAACAGAGGAGTTGGTTGCAAATCTGAAGGCAATTTGGATGAAAGTGATGATGAAATGGCAGAATTTAAGATATCTAAGGAAAGGAAGGAGTGAAAGCAGCAGAATAAGAATGATAGACATCAAAACACTTGGAATTGGTAGATAATCCCATTGAAAGAAAATGTAAGGGGAAAAGGATTTCATCAGAATTGTATGGCAGCGTTGTTTTAACCGTGTTGGTCCCAGGATATTCGAGAGACAAGGTGGCTGAGGTAATATCTTTTATTGGATCAACTTCTCTTTGTGAGAGAGAGAGAAGCTTTTGAACTACACAGAGCTCTTCTCCAGGTCTGGGAAAGATCCTGAGAGCATCACAGCTAAATACAAGACTGAACAGATAGCTATCACATACTTTAAGGGAACATTCAAAGTGAAGTGGCCTGTTAACAACTTTGTAGTCTTGGGGGGAAATAAATTGGGGGAGGGGGTTTGTTAATGGGTTATAGATTGTTGTAAGAAGCCATAAATCCAGTGTCTTTATTAAGATCACGATTTTTAGTGTCTAGCAAACTTATGAATTTAAGCTCCCAGGCTTATCTTTTGAACATGTTGTGCAGGTTTCCTTTGAGGATGAGGACTAAGAGGTCAGATATAGTGTGATTGCTTTGTGAAAGTATTCACTTACAGGTGATATGGTGTTTTGTCTTTTATCATTTTCTTGTGTGAGTTCATTCGAGACCATAGTGATTGCCTGATTTCACCCACATAGTTGCTATTGGGGCATCTGGACACTGAATGAGATAAATCACATGTTGTGGCAGGCATGTGTAGGACCCATGGATTTTGAAAGGCGTGTTGTGGGAGGTGTTGATCATTGTAGCAGTGGAGATATGTCTGCCATTTTTGCACCTGTTTTTCTGGCAGGGTCTGGTACTCCTTTGAGTTGGTGTGTCCTGGTCTCTGGGGAGCTTGCTTCTGATGAGATTGGAGGGTTGTTTGAGTCTAGAAGAGGGGTTCAAGAAAGATTTCTTTCAGGATGGGGTCCCCATTGAGTATGGATTATAGCTGTTTGATAATAGATACCACATATGGGTTCCAGTGTGGGGTTGTAGGTGAACTAGAAGTTTCTGAATCAGGCATGACAAAAAACTATCCTGATGTGAAGGAAAGGTAGGAAGAATATGCCTCCATCAAGAGCTCTTTAATGACCTGAAAAAATAAAAAGAGAATCTTACAGAAAGTGGAAACAGACAAATTGCTAAGGATAAGTGCAAAAGACTAGCTCAAACACGTAGCGACAAAAATCAGAAAGACTAAGGCACAAAATCAGTTATACCAAACAAAAGACATAGAATGTAATAAGGAGAGTTTCTATAAAATACATTGGAACAAGAGAAAGAGGAAGGAAAGTGTGGGACCACTATTTAGTGGGGAAGGAAGAGCAAATGGTAACACCACCAAGAACTCTGCGCTGTTTAAAGTCAATTTTCCTTCAATCTCCAATAAAAAGGTTAATTTTGACTAGATGCTTAACATAATTAATATTACACAATAAGGGGACAGAATGCAAGCCAGAATGAGGAGAGAACAGGTTACAGAATATTTACTTAAATTAGATGTACACAACTCATCAGGGCAGATTAAATTCACCCCAGGACATTGAAGGAACTAGCTGAAGTAATCTCAGAACCACTAGTGATTATCTTTGAAAACTCAAGTCCTGAAGTAATGGAGAAGGGAAAACATAGTATCTATCTTTGAAAAGGAGAACAAAGAGGACCCCTCGAATTATAGACCAGTCAGGCTAATTTAGATACCTGGAAAGATACTGGAACAAATTATTAGACAATCAGTTTGTAAGCATGAGAGCATAATAGGATTATAAGGAACAGCCACCATGGATTTGTCAAGAACAAATCAAGATAAACCAATCTAATTTCCTTCTTTGACAGAATCACTGGCCCAGTGGATAGCACAGAAGAAATAAATGTGATATTTAGATTATAGTAAAACTGTTGACACAGTCCCATGTCATTCTTATGTGCAAACTATCCAAATGTGGTCTAGATGAAATTGCTATAAGGTGGGTGCTCAACTGATTGAAAAATCATATTCAAAGAGAAGCTATCAATGGTTTCCTGTGTTGATAACCTGTTGATAATTGTTTGTCTACACTTTGCTTCAGTGTGAAATATATTTGAGAGACCAATTAACCAATGTCAGTCAGGTTTATTGTTAAAAGTTAATAATAGTATATAATGTTTTCACCTCTAGCACAGGAAGAAAGGTTCAATACAATGCCAGTTTCAAGAAGCTGTCTCTTCAGCATTGTTAAATTCACCTTACAAAGAAGGTGTGCTCCCAAAGTTAGTAGTATTTATAGGATGATTTTACAAGTTATACAATTCTTTACATATCACTAAAATCCAACTCAGTTTGTCTCAGTTCCTTAACTTGTTGTTCTGTACCATCCCTTGTCTGTTCTGGATAGTAGCATTCCAGGTACTGGTCTCTGAAGGTAACTCCCCATCTTGTATCAGGACAGAACATTAATGTATTTTACTCTTCATAAATTTCTTATTTCCTAATGTCGAAGCTGAATTGTACTAGTGCAGGGTATTGTGGGATATAGCTTAGCATGAGTGAACAGAACTCTGGGAAAAACAGGCTGGTTCAGCTTTTATATCTGCTAGGCATTTGTATAATCTGGTATATACTGGCTTAACATACATATGTTGACTAACAGTTGTCAAACTGGGAGGATGTATCTAGACCCCTGTAGGGGTCTGTCCTGGGTCTGGTACTATTTAATATTTTCATTAAGGACCGTAGATAAATGGGTGGAGTGTATGCTTATAACGTTTGTAGATGACAAACAAGCACTTTAGAGGACAGGATTAAAATTCAAAAGGATCTTGATAAATTGGAGAATTGGTATGAAAACAACAAGATGAAATTCAATAAAGAGAAATGCAAAGTACTACACTTGGGAAGGAAAAATAATTAAATGCACAAATACAAAGTGGAGAACAACTGGCTAGTCAGCAGTCTGAAAAGGACCTAGGGTTATAGCTGATCATGAATTAAATGCAAGTCAACAGTGTGATATAATTGCAAAAAGGCTAACAACATTCTGAGGTGCGTTACTCTGGTATCTTACATACAACACTCCAGTTAACGGTCCTACATTTCTATGATTGTCACTAGTGATTCCAAAATCAATGCTTTCTAATTTTATCCACATTGAAACATGATAATCATCTTACAACCACCACCAATTTATTTCTTTCATAGGGAAAATGCTAGCTTTTCAGAGTTGATTATGTCATTAGTTTAATATAGAGAAATGACACCACTTCCTACTGTTCAATCTCAAAGTATTACTAAATATTTTAGGGCCTAATACTGCAGTGTAAATTGTAAAATCCTCCAAGCAGGGGCTACATCTTCCTATCTGTGTGGAGTATGTAATATGTCATCTGCAATACGGTAGAACTCTCATTTAAGTCAACGCAAGTTTGTTTTTTCTCTGGCTCGCTGCCCATTCTGTATCCTGTATTTTGACCTTTTCTTTTATGACTTGCTCACTAAGGACTATTTCATACCATGGAAGTTTATGCTGAGTTCTCAACTGAAATTGAGTTCTGCTTAAAAAATAATGGCATGATTTGGCCCTGTGTCATTTTTTATTCAATGCACTGTTTCACCCATCTGTCTCTTTTTGGATATGTTATAAAAATATTGTTAAAATAGGCTCATCCAACAGAATTTAAATCCCATTGGGCTGTCATTAGAATGCTGAAAACTAACTTACTCTATACCAGGACTTTAGGAGGTTCAAGATTAAAGGATTGGTTACATTTTATCCAAAAGTTAAGCTTCTGGCTTGAAGCTGCAAATTTTCTAAATTCATTGCTTGCAACAGAGCTATGTTTTATATAACCTTCCTTTGCCTTTTGTCGTGAGGATTGCAAAGATGTATTTTCAATGCTTCTACATTATGGTAGCAAAATGATAAACCTAAAGCCCTCCCAAATCAGCATCTTATGTGTTACAGCAAAACACAATGGGCCAAGTTCTCTCATTTGCACTGGTGCAAATCCAGAGTAGAGTCCACACACCTTACAGTGTTATGACTTAAGGGAATTGTTTTCTCTTTAAGAACCATTACTCTAATACTGCATTCTTTATACACTAAATATCTCACTGATTTAGGGTTCAATCCAAAGCTGGATCCATTAATACAGGCCTGTGGAGCTTAGTGCATGGGGTGCCGTGATGGATAAAATTGGAGTCTTAAACTGGAATTGTGAGGGTGCAAAGAATACAAAACTGTCCTTCTGTTTAAAGACCAAGAAATATAAAATGCAGACCTAGACCAAACCAAGAAATGTATACCAAGAAAGGCTTAGAACGCTAAGCTAGGTGCAATAAAGGGAACTATTTGGGGGTTGAATAGCACAGACAAATGGGGAGCTCCTTGTAAGAACTCTGATTCCTGTGGCTTACTGAATAGTTTGTAATAGTGCTAAACACTCACAGCTTAACAGTTTTATTTTGGCCGTTGTGTATATGCATTTAGCTCTCAATAGAGCTTGAAGCATTTAAAAAAGGAAGGACAAGAAGTCTAAGATTTATTTTTAAAAAATCCTACTTGTTTTTGAAATACCATTATTCACTTTGGTAAGTATTTCAATGTTTAAATATTTAAACTATTTTAATAATGCAGAATTTAACCCTGTAATCTTTCCAATGCTATTTTTATAAGATATTATGACAAATCAGTAATAAGGTAATATTTTACATTACCAATAAAAGGTACATCTACACTACAGCCAGGGGTGCGAATGACAGCTCATGTAGACATACACACAAGATGTAATCTATGTAGCTCATTAAAAATAGAAGGATGCCACAGTGCAGGCTGCAAAAGCCCACCTGATCCTTTGGATATGTACTCACTTGTGCAGCCTGCACTGAAACCATGGCAACCTCACTTTTGTGTAGTGAACTAGCTAGATTACAGCTCATGGTGGTACATGTACATGAACTGCCATTCGCATGCCCAGCTGCAAAGCAGGTATACTCTTGCACTGCAGGTTCTCCAGAGCAGGTATTATTTACTAGGCTGTGCTTATACAGTGCCTAGCATAGTAGGGCCCATTCTTGGTGGATGCCTGGTACTAGGGTAATAAACATGATTATTTTTATTCCTATAGTTAAATGTGAGGAACATAGCATACTGATGGTATAATATTTGTGCTTTCCCAACTTTGCAGTTAATTACAGCTTCTAAATTAATTGATTTGGAAACAAAGTTGCCAGAGTAAAAAGTTAATATTGCTGAATCACACTAATTTACTGTTAGTAAAAGGGTTATGGAGAGAGATGCTAATATGTGGATTTTAGAGCCGGATGATTATTAAAATCAGCTTCTTATTGGAGGGAGGTTGAGGAACTTTATCTGAGAAACCCCCTTAATCAAATGATCCCAGTTTGCACAGCTAGCTAACCCTAATGTGGCACAGCAATATTGTGATGGGTAGAGCTGGTTGGGAATTTTCTGATTAGATTTTTTTGTAGGAAAATGCTTATTCATGAAAACAAAAAGGTTTTGCAGACACGGTTCAGTTTCAACTATCTTCCTTCTAAACAAGTAGGTTTTCTATCACAAACATGCCTGGTCTCCTGCCAGCTCACATGGCGGGCTGCTGAGGAGCCCAAAACTCCATGGTCTGTGGCTTCAAGGCAGCTGAGCCAGGACCCTCAGGGCTTGCAATCCTGGGAGGGCTGAAGAAATGTAAGAGTCAGCTGCCTCTGACTTCTGGGAACTTAATTTAAAAATATATATTTTCTGAAAAAATTGGTTCAGAACTTCCTTTCTGCAGGATATTTTGAAATTTCTAATCTTCATCCCAGTATCAGAATAAAAGTTTTGAAATGGCGGAGTTACCTAAAGCTCCAATTGTGAGGCAGTAGCGGCACCACAGTTATGGATGCACTAGGATGTGGAAAAGGTATACCAAAAATCCCTTGGGTTAGAGCATCATTTTCAAGTGTTCATTGCACTTTGTGCACTACTTGATTTTTCAATAGTGGTATGGATTGGTGAGGGGACAACTATTTGTTTGCTATAACTGTTTTTAAAAGGGACATATGCTAGGGAAAAAAAAGTATAGTCATATGATGTTTCCCTTAGACTCTTGTTGTCAAGGAACAACAGCACTTTGAGGGGTGCAACTAATAAGTGAATACCCATGGTTTGCATAGATTGGATGGATTCTTGTAGAAAGATGAAATTTGTTCTTGAATCAAAACACTAATGTATGATTATCAAGACAGTAACCTGGTACTACATCAGTCAATGTCAATCTTACCCTAGTCCTTGGAACAGGAAGGAAGTCCTTGGAATTATGAAGCATTTCCTGATGCACAGAAACCCTTTTGATCATGCTGACATCAAGGGCTTGTCAATAAAATTGTAGTAGTATAACTCCCTGTCTGGACACACTTGTTCTGGAACAACTTTAACCCTGGCCCTGGTGCAGCACTTTAAAATCAATGAGTAGGCATATGGATTTTAGAGCACTTTTAAATATGGACCTGTGAAGGGGGTCCACTCACCAGAGGTGCACTTTCTTGTGGCTAGGTCTGGGAATGAGCTCTTGTCCCCTCTGTTGCTTGCACTGTGGTCTCTCTCTCTTTCTCTGTGACTCAGGGTGCTCCATCTTTGGCATACAACCTTTCAGCCAGGTCACTATATGGTCCTCACCCTTTCAGAGTAACACGTTCCCTCCAGACAAGCTGTCTGGATCCAGTCTCAGACCATCTTCCATTCCAAGTCTAGATCCTGTGTCACTTTACCAGTGGCTAGTAGGGGAACCCAGGCCTGCCTACTACTCTGGGTTCCAGCACAGGGACCCCATAATTAGCAGCCTAGGTTTGCTCAGTTTCAGGCCCTATTGCTGTTTCCCTGGGTGCCTTTCTACCCTTCCCCTATCTGCTTGCCTATTCGGTTTTTCACCAGAGATTCCTCTGCTGCCCATGGCTACTTCACCCATCTTTGCCTCTTGCCAGACTCTCCAGTCCAGGACAGGACCCCAGGCTTACTCTCCCCCTGGATTACCTCCTTGTCCCTGGCCAACTCCCTTTCCCTCTAGGATGTGACTGCAGACCTCATTCCTGCACTCACTTTAAACTCCTGTCCCAACTTGCCCCCAACCTGGGTTTCATCTGCAATTAATGCTTATCAATCTCCAGCTTCCCTCCAGGTGCAGCATACAAGATTAATTGGCCTCTTATAGCCCACATTAATCTCTGCAGGGCTTGTATGGGTGAATTCCCTACTCACTGCTCTTAAATAAATTTTGCTTTCAGGGCAAAGCTTCAGAAAGGAGCTCCTGCACAATGCAGGCAGCGAGCACTCATGTGAATACCACATTCTCAGAAAGCTGCCGAGGGCAAGACTCAGACTCTCAGGAAGTTGCTGTTGCTCAGGTTGAGTGGCCAGAGCATGTTGCCTTAAGCCAGAAAGTTGTTGACACCAGTCTGCAAATACTCCAGTTTGCATATCTACAAATGACTGACTACTTGACTCAAGTTACATTGTAGTTCCAACTTTTACCTTGAATAACTTTTAAAATATTGCTTCCTCGTAACGATAGTAGGTGCCAGTCATGAGCTAAGTGTGATGGTTGGCCCATGATGGAGGCATCACCTAGTGGTTAGGGAATCAACTTCTCCTTATTGCAGAGGGAGGTTGGCAGGGGAGCCTGGGCCCTCCCACTCCATTAGGCTCCAACCCAGGGCCTTGTGAGGGTTAGCAATGACCAGGTACCCAAATATGCCTTATAGGTGCCCTTACTGGACCACTTCCTGCCGCTCACTCTATAGTCCAAGCTTTGCTGTCTGTAGCATAAGGTACTGAAGAAAAGGTATCAACTGTACCTTCAGTCTGTCTGACGCTAGCCAGTAGGCTCCTTTTTTCCCCAGAGGAGGTACTGCAGCATCCCTTCTCAAGAGCTCCCACGGCAGGTCATTATCCCTACCTTGTTAACTCCGTTCTGAGTGATCTGGCTACCTTTTGAGCACCGCTTCTATCTGGGGCATGCTCTTCAGGTGCTGCTAGGTGGGATCATCTGGGCCCAGAATTGCTGTTTAACCCCATCAGTCTAGTGCAGGGTTTATACTCCCAATTACACTGAGATCAAACCAAAGTGGTGATATCAGTACATCTGAGGTAATTTATTTTTGTCTGTTTGGTGGTTGAACCAAGAAATCCTTCCCCAAATTTTGGTTAGTTTGGAATCAAAATGGATTTTTTTATTTTTTGCTTTTTCTCTGCAAAACAAAAAATAATGAAAATTATGTTCATGTCAAACAAAATATTCTGAAAATGTCAATTCAAAATGAAAGGTCAAACCAGCTCATTTAGAAAATGCCCAAAAGTTTCATTTTTGACATTTCCTTTTTTTTGATGAAATTATTCTCTTAATTCAACCCAATTACATGAATAGTGCCCTGAAAAATGCATTCTTCAGGAAATTTACTATTAGCTGACAAATCAGAAATCAGAGCCATAGTTTGAGCCCAAGCATGTGCAAAAATTGTAAGAACCAGAATATTTTGGTGTTGTGATTTTTTTTTAGGGGGGATTGTATCTGTGGGACCCCTTGCTCAAACCATCTCAAATTTGGACCACTTACCTTACCTTGCGACCCATGAGGAAGAGTAATTTTCAAGACAATCTGAATAATCATGTGCATTTTAGAGTACTTAAAAAAAATGGCTATTTAATAGGGAGACTGTTTTACTGTTTGAAGGATTATAATGAGGCTAACGCATCACTGCAGTCATGTAGAGAAGCACCTACTACAAACTGAAACACATTTAGACACTTAGGCTTTGTCTACACTATGGAGGGAGATCGATCTCAGTTACGTGACTTCAGCTACATGAATAATGAAGTCGACATACTTAGATTTACTTACCGCAGGGTCCACAATACGCGATGTCAACTGGAGACGCTTTCCTGTCGAATCCCCTTGACCTCATTCAGGTGGAGTACATTAGTCAACAGGAGACTGATTGGTGGTCAATTTAGCAGATCTTCACTAGACCCGCTAAATCGACCGCTGATGCATCGATCGCCGCACGTTGAATCCCCTCTAAGAATAGACAAGCCCTTAGATCAGTGGTGGGCAACCTGCAGCCCACGGGCCGCATGCGGTCCGTCACGGTAATCTGCTGGCGGGCTGTGAGACAGTGTTTACATTGACCATCTGCAGCCATGGCTGCCCACAGTTCCCAGTGGCCAAGGTTCACCATTCCCAGCCAATGGGAGTTGCAGGAAGAGGCAGCCAGCACCTCCCTGGAGCCTGTGCTGCTTCCCACAACTCCCATTGGCTGGGAATCTGCACTGCAGCCACTGGGAGTTGCAGGCAACCATGCCTGCAGATGGTCAAGATAAACACTGTTTCCCAGCTTGCCAGCAGATTACCTTGATGGGCCACAGGTTGCTCACCACTGCCTTAGATGCTGATGCCATGATGTGTATTAAGTCGTACAGCTTAGTAGTTTGGTTTTTAACTATCTAAGCACTTCTCTCACCTTTCTATTACAGATGTGAGTACATATGCGAAATATGAAATCAAGACAGCATATTCAAATTTAATAAAGTACTAATACAATCTTATAAACTAAACAAATAATCAGGCAGTAGTAATTCTGGTTAATTCCAATCCAGGGAGACAATTTTGTTTAACAATATAGTTGACACCATATACATATTACCAATAACAAAACTATTCAGTAGCTCAATTTAATATAACTTTATGGATAGAAACTCACCATTTATACTGACAATTTACTCCTTAAATTTTAAATGGAACAGCTGATACTATTATTTAGAGCCATATTGTTCCACTGAGTGGATTACTCCCACAGAGGGGATGGAAATTCCATAAAATGAGACTCATGATGTATCCCTAGCATTCTTCTAGTGGGGATGTGGGTTAGATTGGCTTCTGATTGGGGTTTCCACTCTCCACACATGTAGGATGACCAGAGAGCAAATGTGAAAAATCAGGACAGGGTGTGCGGGGGGTAATAGGAGCCTATATAAGAAAAAAAAAACCAAAATTGGGACTGTCCCTATAAAATCGGGACATCTGGTCACCTACACACATGTGAATTGCCCCTTTCACATTTGGATACTGGACAGGATGATCTTCACCCCATCAGGGTAAAACTCTCAAGATCTGGCCCAGGGTTTGCACGGTGATTGTAAGAAGTTTAAATAAACTATTGTGGAGCCCTATTTGTGATTAGTTCCCTGGATATATTGATATACAAAGTGGCAGAAAATACAGTGTTACAAAGGTGAAATTTTTCAGTACTGCCCTTTCCCCAAGTGAAAAACATATTTCTTACTGATTCAATTAAATTGGAAGCTAATCTAGTTTTAGCTAAACTTTTGAAAAAGTCAGAGTGAAGATCTCATGAAATTTGGGAATAATAGAAAATGCCTGTACACAAATGGGAAAAATATCTGTACAAACACAAATGGAAGAAAGATGAAAGCAGTCAAACAAGCATCAAAGATATGGTCTCAGAGGAAATATTGCTTATAAAAATGAAGGAATTCCTCAGTTTCTTAGCTGACATAATTAACTGCACAGAAAAAGCTAATAAAAAAGATGAAAAGATAAAGCTAGCATCAGAAGCGGCTGAATGACATTTAGAAATAGAAGGAATGGAATAGAATGCACATTTAAAATGCTTAAAAGTAATAACCAATATTTCCTTTGTATAGTTCACAGTCATATTTTTTTTTAAATATGTTTAATATCCACTGAAGAATAAGTCAAATTCTCCCCTACACATATTAAATACATGATGCTATCTATTTGAGATGCCTTTCTAAATAAATATCTCTGAGTACCTTAGAAAATAGGACTGATGTCATCCCCATCCTACTTCCCCTGTCCAATGCTACTGTTTTAGGACAATTAATAAGCAGTAGATCACTGTAAAGATCTCGATTGAAGGATTATAGGTGAGGTTTCAAAGACATTGCTGGTGTTGTATCTTATATGTATATAGAGAATTTCACTGTCCAGATTCACATTACTGCTTAAACCTCAGAAAATCACAAGTTCCCATGCAAATTATTTTCTATATATTAAGTATTCGCTGTTATTCCATATATTATTTTAGATATCACTAGTAACATTAGATACTAATTTTATAGAGGCTTTTATGTGGAAGTGCTGCAGCTTCTGAAGGTTATTTTAATATAAAGCTACTATAATCTGTGTAAACACTTTTACAGCTATAATCAATAATGCAATTCACATATGCCATTTCACTGTTTTAAGTATCAAATAAAAGCATCCACCTTCTGCCTCAGACAACTTCACTGAAATAAGCAAGGAGCAATTTTTGGCCAAGAATTCCTCCCCCTCCCCCCCCTGCAAAAAATAAATCAGTGACCCTGGTGTGTGTTTTACACCTTGGTTAACCTCCCATGATATATTAAAGCACAGGAGAAAGATCATGCCTTTATGCAATTGTTCTTTGCTATACTTCATAATAAAAACAGAAATGAAGCCAAGAGAAGGACTAAGCAATAGTCATGAGCGTCTTTAGGATATCATCAGAAATTAAGGGCTTGTTCACATAAGAAAGTTGCACTGGTTTAACCTAAGGTCTGTATTAAACCAATTTAGTTAAATCGGTGCACCTCCAATGAGGACTTTCTTATTTGGCATAGGAGTGGTTTATATTGGATTAATCGTCTGCAAGCTAAATCTGAAAGAATTGAAAAATGAATATTCACACAAGGATTTGCAGTGGCTTCACCAAAAAAAAGTTAAAAACCGCAAAAGGGTGCAATTTTCCCTGGTGGGCAAGGACTAAGTCAATGAAATGAACTAATATGTTGTGACCATATGACCTAAGAATCAAACTTCAACACATGTATAGTAAATAAAACCTATCCATATGACCTATAGTTCTCTGGGGTTTTTTTCGTGTTTCAGTTTCCTTCTGTGAAGTTTCTTTCCTCTGAGTCTTGGTCTCAGGGGACCCTTTTGTAATCAGATATGACTGCAAACCTTTTAGGCTGCAACACAGGTCTAAGCTGGAGATCAGAGCACAATATAAGAGAAATCAATTGCAGGAGTCTAAACTACTCATATCTATTTTTCTTTGTTTGTTTTTCCTTTAATTTTATGGCTAATTAATATTTACCTCAGGCTTATTTAAAGAAACATTTTTCCCCCTCTTTAAATTCTGGAGTCATGTTTGTACTCAGCAGAAGGGCCAGAGAATGTCAGCTATTGCCTCTACTTGTTATTAGCGATGGCTGCAGTCAACAATACTGCGTCACGTCCATCAACATACTCAGTTGATGGCTGCTTTAGGTCTTGTATTCACTCAGATTTTTTAACTGAGTGGGTAAAGAGTTACTTGAATATTTGACACTAAACATTGATTTTTTTGCACATGATACAACTGCTAGCTGCCATTGTTAGCTAACTGTGTTTAATTGCCAAATACCTATGCAAAGTTGTCTTCTTATAGCAAATTCATCACACTTTTTTTTTTCAGTGTGGCCAGGATATCTTAAGCATGTTTGCATAACCTGAATGGGAGCTTATAGAAGTAACCCCATTTGGAACTTAAACTTCTTTCCCTGGCTTTACAAACCCAAAGAGTCCATACACAGTGAAGAAACTCATGCATTTGAGACCAGTTTCCTAATGCCTTTAGTGTTAATGCTTGATTTAATTAATTTTATTTAATGGTCAATCATTGCTGTAGCAATTCAAATTTAAAAATATCTTCCTTTCTTTGCACTATAAGATAAATTTTGGTAGTTTCAATTTAAGCATCCCCTTTCCTCACTCCTATTCCCTTTCTCTAGGAGACAGAACTTCCTAACCTTCTGTGAGCAGAGGAGAGGTAGTCTGCTGGTGGATAGGTGGAACAGGGAAGTGCCACAGCTCCACCATCATTTTCCATCGTTCCCTGTTTCCACTAGCCCCTGGAAGGCCTTTTGTGTGTGCTTTATAAGGATCAGTCACCATGGGTGGTGAGAAGATGGACTGGAAGATCTGTGGAGGCCAATTCTCCTACAAACAAACTGTGCACCACTCAGGGAACAATCTACAATACCATTCTCACTCATAGCATTTTCTGATCTGGTCTAAGATTAGTTTTTCCTCTTCTCTTTACATTTCCTTCTGACAGTTCCCAGCCCACGTTAGCATTCCCAAACAAGTGTTATACAGATGAGGTGTAATTTTAGGTTGTCTCAAAACAAAAATTCTTGAGGTGGAAGTTATTGGTTTGCCTCATCATATTTGTCTTACACATTGTCTATTGAGCTATTAATAGTTAGATTAGCTTACCTGGAAATTTGAAAGTTTTCTCCCAACTTACTGGTATAATACATACATACATTATCTCAAAGTAAAAGAATGAAAACCACAGTTTTAGATACATTTTCCAATTGCTATGTCACTTAGAGGTTCAGAAAGTTAAACGCTCATTGGAAGATTTCCAAAGGCCCAAAAGGGATTTTAGGCATCCAACTCCCATTGACTTTCATTTCGGACCAATGTCAAGCTAGTCGGCCTATAGTTATCTGGATTATTCTGTTTACCTTTTAAAAATATTGGCCCCAAATTAGCTGTTTTTCCCAGTCCTCTAGCACTTCCCCAGTATTCTAAGACTTGTTAAATGTCAACATCAGTGACTCGGAGTTCCTCAGCTAATCCTTTAATATTCTTGGGTTTAAGTTATCTGACCCTGTAGATTTGAAGACTTAACAGTTGCCGTTTAACATCCTCCCTGGTTGCTGTCGGAATAGAAAGTATTTCATTATCAGTGTGAGCTGTGAATGTCATCCAGCTTCTTCCTGAATATCAAACAGAAATATTTACTGAATACTTCTGACTTTTCTGCACCCACTACTGACAACTTCACTGTCTCTTTCTCTAATAACAGTCCTATGCTATGACTAAGATTTCTTTTGTTCCCGTTATATTTTTTAAAAGTTCCTTCTTTTTGTTATTAACCTTTTAGCTTTCCTCACCAGAAGATGGCATTTCATGACTGCTTATATTCATTGTTTCAACTTTCCCCTTTTTCCACGTATATAGAATTATTCCGTTTTCACTTCCTTCTTCAATCATGATGGGTTTTTAACTAATAAAGCCTACTTTTGTGATTGTGGAATTGCAGTGCTTTGAGTTTCTAGTAAAGTTTTCTTAAACATCTCCCAATTACCATTCACATTGTTTTGTTTATTTTTTCTCATCCAATCAATTTTGCTCATAAACTGTATTCAGGTTTGGGAAATTGTCCCTTTTAAGATGCCTATATATAAACTAATTGTGACTATATTCCGTTTGCACATAAATGTAATTGGGCCATGATCACTTGTACCTAGGCAACCACTTTACTTCAGTATCAATTCATCTTTGTATGTCAGAACGAGGTCTAACAGAGAATTATCTTGAATAGAGTGTAGTACTTTTTGTGCTAGAAAATCATCATAAACTTTTAGAAACTCAAGGGAAGTTTTACTAGTGGCAGAATGAGACTTCCAGCATGCTTCCACCGGGTTGAAATCCTGCACAAGTTTTTCCTTCCACATGTTGTTGATAGATGTTTCAAGAGCTGTTCATACTGTTCTGTCCTCTGATTTAGTGGTCTAAAACAGATTCCCCTACTACTACAGAGTACTCTATCTTGTTATTTGTCACTTAAAATGTTGATCCATGCACATTGTTGATCCAATCTTTCTGAATTGTCAATTACTCTAAGGCAAGTAATTGTATCTTGGATGTCATGACACCTTCCTCCTTCTTGCCCATGCCACCCTTCCTATGTAGGGTGTGTTCAGTGATTTTAACACTGCAGTATTGTAAATCCTTTCATATGATGCCCTCCTGGGAATGCTGCAAAAACTGTTTGTCAGGGTTTCGGGAGGGGGGGGGGGGGATTAGAGTTATGTTCCTGGTGGATGGAATGATTTCCTGTTGCTTTGATTTGCTGGCTGAGTTAAATTTAATGGTTTAATGCTAGTTGTGGGTTGAATTTGTGTTATCCATATATGATTATTCAATGCTGCTAGGTGGTAATTAAAAAAAAACTGAACTGAGTACCTAGAACTATTTGTATGGCACTACTAAAATATTTGCATTTCTTCTTAGTGTATCTTGTTTTGCATAGTTGTTTCACTGCCTTTGTGACCTCTTACTCTTGGGGTGAAATTCATCCCCATTCAGGGATGCTGTGCAACACTAAAGTTTCACCTCAGTGTTAGGTTAAGAACCTAAGTCCCACATCAGTGGTCATAGATCTTGTGATGGCCCTTTGCGCAGGGGGTGAAGAAAGTGAGATTTTTCACTTTTGAAATCAATGAAACAAACAACATAAGCATGAAAGAGTCTATAAAGAAGATGATCTGTGGTGCTTCACAGCCTTTTTTGTTCTTGATGCTGTTTCTTCTCTTCCTTAGTGGTTATCTAAGTGGTTTACAGTAGGACAATTAAGTCTACATAATTAGGCCACTCAGGAATGTGAAAAATCCACACCCTTGAGTGAGGAAGTTAAGTCAACCTAAGTTGCCATGTAGACAGCACTAGGTCAACAGAACACTTTTCTGTCAACCTAGGCACCAGCTCTTGGAGAGGTGGATTAGCTACACCAGTGGAAGAACTGCTCCCATGGATGCAGGTAGCATCTACACTGAAGCACTACAGCTTTTCAAGTGTAGACAAATTTTACCAGAAAATGAAAGTTACTTACTAGTAACCGAGGCTATTTGAGATGGACCCTGCATATTCGCACTCTTGGGATATATGCCAACTGATGCCATTGAATGGTGCAGGCTTCTATCAGTAGTGCCTATTAGAGCACTCATGCACCCCCTCTGCACTCTTCGCCCCAGAGTTCATATGCGTCTGTCTCAGAGAACCCTGATTACAAGTATGTAATCTTCCTTTTTTAATTTGAGTATCTTCTGCATAGTCCCACTCTTGGGACACTTCACTCAGCAGTGTATATATATCTCAAAAGATATGGATGGTAGCTGTGATATCTAATGCTTAATAAACATTTGTATTGAACTCCATGTGGTTGCTTTACAAATGTCAATTACTGGAACAAGCCCTAAACATGTTACAGAAGCACCCATCACTCTAGGGGGGTGAGCTGAGCAGGGGGAGATTATGAGGCATTTTTATAACTTTCTACTATTCATACTCTGACCCATCTAGATAGTGTTTGTGCAGAAATGGGCTTTCCTTTACAGTTAGCAGCATATGAAGCAGTTTGCATGAAGATCTAAAATCTTTGGGCCTATCCATAAAGAAACACTCTTCTAGCATCCAAACAATGTAACTGACTCACTCTCATGTGAATGTAAAGGTCTGAGGGGGAAAAAAACTGGTAGAGTAATGGATTGATTGACATGGAAATTAGAAATTACTTTTGGTATAAATTGTGGGTGAGGAAAAAGAGCTACTTTATCTTTATGAAAAATTGTAAAAGGAGGGTCAGTCACTAAGGCATGAAGTTCACGAACAGTTCAGGCTGACAAGATTGCTATAATAAATGCCATTTTAATAAAAAGATGAAACTAAGGCCAAGATAAAGGTACAAAGGGTGAAGAGACAAGCTGTGATAGCACTAAGTTTAAATTCATTGAGGGAATAGGTTCTCACAGGGGGATAAAAATTTTGTAAACCTTTCAGAAACCTCCTAATAATACCATGCAAGAATATAGATTTACCATCCATCAGTTTATGGAATCCACAGTTGCAGCTATATGTACTCTGAGTGATGTAATAGATAAACCCTTATTCTTCAGAAACAGCAAATAGTTTAATATGGATCGAATAGGAGCTGACCCAGGATCAATACCCTTATTAGATACTGATGTGAAAACTTTTGCATTTTAAATCATAACATTGTCTTCTACCATTAATTAAAACATGTACATCTATAGATAAAGATTTCTCTAATTCAGTTAGAGTCCTATTGCCTGTGGGGTCAGATGCAACAAAAGTGGATCTGGATGGTACACTTTTCCTTGCTGCTGTGACAGAAGGTCTGGTGACACACAAGCATCTGTTATTCCCTTTGGAAAGAAGGAGCAAGTCCATGTACCACTGCTGTCTTGGCTATTGCCGAGTCATGTCTGGTCTTCTTCACAACCTTCAACACTAAAGGGAATGGTGGAAAAGCACACATTAGATCTGCTAGCAAGCGAGCATCCATTCCTGCCCTTGAATTATGATTTACCTGGAAAGTATCAGAGGGGTAGTGGTGTTAGTCTGTATACACAAAAACAAAGAGGAGTCTGGTGTCACCTTAAAGACTAACAGATTAATTTATGCATAAGCTTTTGTGGGTAAAAAGACCCACTTCTTCAGATGCATGTAGTGAAAATTACAGATGCAGGCATAAATATACTGGCACATGAAGGGAAGGGAGTTACCTTACAAGTAGAGAACCAGTGTTGACAAGGCTAATTCAGTCAGGGTGGATGTGGTCCACTCCCAATAATTGATGAGGAGGTGTCAATACCAAGAGAGGGAAAATTGCTTTTGTAGTGAGCCAGCCACACCCAGTCCCTATTCAAGCCCAAACTAATGGTGTTAAGTTTGCAAATGAACCTGCACATCTACTAATGTGATGTATGCCATCATGTGCCCCTCTGTCCGGTTTGGCCAATGTACATGGCAGTCTCTACATACAAGAATAAATGGACACATCAGGAATGGTGACATACAAAAACCAATAGGAGAACACTTCAATCTCCCTGAACATTCAATAACAGATTTAAAAGTAGCCATCCTTCAACAAAAAAACCCTTCAAAAACAGACTTTAAAGAGAAACTGCAGACCTACAATTGGTGACTGCACTCTGAGGCCACCAAAAAAAAAAATTGTAAGAACCCCTGACCTAACATAAGGAGATGGAGTTGTTAGGGGCTTTCCCATCACCCCTCCCCTGGCACTTGCTATGCAGACAGAAAGCAGAAGACCAGAAGTCTGAAGTGCAAGCAATTCAATGTTTATTAAGGTTATTTTCAAGCAAGTATATCCATAGCTCTGATGCCACAGAGCCTTTTTCCCCAGAGTTCCTCTTTCTACTTCCTCTTTCTTAGAAGGCATAATTATACCTGTAGTGCATGTCCTTGGTCCCATCCCTTATAATTTGTGGTCATGTTCTGTTTTGGAGGGTTGTGAGTTTTGTATGCCATGGGAGGGGTAGGAAGTGAGGTTGTTTACTGGCCAAGGCCAGGCTTTTCTTTGGCTTTTTTTTTTAAAGCTTTCTTATACCATTCCCCCCAACCCTCCCTCTCCCCCCCGACTGGTTGCTTGACCTTGCCTTGAGATAGGAGTCAAGGCAGTCATATATTAAACTCCCACCAAAACCAGCAACACTTTAGCTCTCTCTCTTATCTTTTTTCATTAGGGGCAGGGATAGCTCAGTGGTTTGAGCATTAGCCTGCTTAAACCCAGGGTTATGAGTTCAATCCTTGAAGGGGCCACTTAGGGATCTGGGGCAAAATCAGTACTTGGTCTTGGTAGTGAAGGCAGGGGGCTGGACTCAATGACCTTTCAAGGTCCTTTCCAGTTCTATCTCCATTATTTAAATTAAATTTTAAAAAATATATACTAACAAACCCATCTGACCAGGCAGAAGCAACACAATGTCTTTGTTCACACACATTAGTAAGAATATACAAGTATCAAAAGTCAAATGGTCAAACAAAATCCAAAATTCTATCACAGGCTAGCAAACAGGCTTGTATACACCAACAGGAGTCCTTTCACAGCCATCCATTTATGTCAACACCCATTAAGACATAAAACAAGTAGAAATAGAGAACTCCATGTCATTTTGTTTTCCTAGAACCTCTTCTGCTGGGAAAACTAGAAGAATTATAAACAATTAAATTGTGAAGTAATTTATACTTATCTGAACACAAATGGAGCTGTAGGTGCATGTGCGCGCACACACACATGAAGAACTTAAACACAGCCTTTTTGGTTAGACTTGTCATGGCATTATGAATAGCTTGGCAGAGCAGAGGTTTCTTCTGTGGAATTTTCACAGTGAATTTTCTTTAAATGTTTTGCTTTTCTGGACTAGTGTTCTAATAAGGCTTTTTGGTGATTCTATTTTGAATCCTAACTAGATCTGAGGGAGGGAAGGAAAAACTGGACGAGTTCCCAGAGCACTCCCACTATCTTCCAGACCTTGGTCCATACTAGCACAGGAATTCTGGTCAGGGAATGCCCCTGAGTATCTCATTACACCTAGTAAAGCTTTTAAAAATACACATTTTAAATATGGTTTTCCCCAAAGAAATCCGTTTCTATATTTCTAATCATTAGAAACATTTTTTCATGTGTCGAGTCTTGTAATGAAGTTGTGCTTACGTAGAAGTAGTGTAAATATTTATTTCTGTACATATATAGTAACAAAAACAACAAGGAGTCTGGTGGCACCTTAAAGACTAACAGGGCATAAGCTTTCGTGAGTAAAAACCTCACTTCTTCGGATGCATAGAGTGAAAGACCTCACTTTCTCTATGCATCCGAAGAAGGGAGGTTTTTACTCACGAAAGCTTATGCCCAAATAAATCTGTTGGTCTTTAAGGTGCCACCAGACTCCTTGTTGTTTTTGTAGATACAGACTAACACGGCTACCCCCTGATACTTGTACATATATAGTGTGTATATAAGAGGTTGATAATGGTCCGAGTACAGCTGCATTCTCATTCTACTTAAGTATATAACTTATTCATAATCTCAATACCTTCCCAGTAAATCACAATAATAAGCTAGTAGAGGAAATCTGGAGGAGGTGTTTTAGGAAGATATGGGGGTCTTAGGCGTCTTAAAAATATAGGTTTCAGTCATTGACAGCTATGAAAAAAAATCAGCTCAGATTTGGGCCCACACGTCTCTGAAGATATAATTTTTGAATCAAACAACATTATTTGCATTTTCTCCACTAGCAGCTCTGTAATTCTTATGTGAGATTCTGCCGAGATGTTAAGTAACCTCTGACATTGTTACAGACATCAGTACATCATTAAAATAAGTTATAGTTACAGGAGAAGGGACTCTATTCTGGGAAGCAATGACCCTGAAAAAGATTTGGGGGTCATAGTGGATGATCAGGTGAACTGGAGCTTCCAATGTGTTGTCATAGGTTAATGTAGTCCTTGGATGTATAAATGGTAATTTTAAGTAGGATGGAAAGTTTATTTTACCTCTGTACTTCGTCCTGGTGTGACTGCTGCTGGAGTACAATGTCCAGTTCTGGTGTCCATAATTCAAGAAGAATGGACCCTTCAATCTAAATAACACAATTCAATGTTGAACCCAGGTTCCTCTAGAAAATTAGAAAAGTAAGGGGTTTTTAGCTCTACAGATGATGAAAAATCAATATATCCATAATGAAAAGGAAGCCTATTCATTATAATACAACCTCATTCATCTTAAAATGTTAAGCAAATGCAAAACTGCATATGATTATTCTTTAGTACACCTTACACTCAACTTCATTCTTCTGTGTAGTTTGTGGGAAAATATAAATAATGCCATTTAGTCAATTTTCACTTTTACTCTCACTTTAAAAAAGATCAATTATTTAAGGTAAAGCTCTGAATAGTTAGTGGATTGGGGCTGCCTTGTGTTGGGACAGTGCTGAATTATTATGAATTACTGTGGCTGATGTGAATAAGTATGATAAGCATAAGTTTGGTATGGCTTGGTATGTCTGAATTTGCTAGAGGATTCTGGGAGCAGGATTCTCTAAGCATTAGATAGATGGTGCGGAAATTTACTGGAAGTGCTGAAATGGTGCATTTGAATGGTTAATAAAGGCTCTATCTGTGTGTATGTTTCAACATAGAAATTGGGAATATATCAGCCGGGGGACCAGCTCACCAAAGTAAAGCTGATGTAGAAACATGCGATCAGTGGGCTTGGTACAGGCTGAACCGGGTCAAAATGACCCTTTTGGATGGCATCATGCTAAGAGTTCAAGTGAATGATTGATGGGAAGGTAAATGTTGATTGAGCTTTGATTTTGCAGCCCCCATTCCAAAATATTAGAGAAAACCTGTAGTGAATGCCCACAGGGCATATTTATGGGACTCCTTTGAGAACAAAGGGTATAAATACTAAGCAAAGTTAAGTTAGTTAGTTCGTTCCCCAATTAACATCTGAAGAGATCCGTGACACTGAGTCAGAAGGCCTTGGTTAACCAAGACCCTGCTACAAGGGACCTTTATGGGATTTTTGAACCAGAAGGCCTCTGGGTAACCTAGACTCTGCTCCGGGGGACATTTGACAGACCAAGTACCTGAGAGGGGAAAGAAGAGAAGGAAAAAGAAGTCCCCATCTAGAATTGGTAGCTATACCGGCTTTGTTTGCCAATCAGGTTACTGTCTAAGCCCAACATAGTTACTGAGGGTTTATGCTTGGGGAATTGAGGCTTATTAGGGAGATGTATATTATATAACCTTTACTGCTTGTGTTGATTGTCTCTCTCAAATAAACTACTGTGCATTAAGCATACTGTTCCCAAATTTTCACTTGTACTGGTAATTATCTGCCCAACTGTGGGCCATCAAAGAGCCGTTTTAACACCTTGCTTTGGAGGAAGGTCCTGTACTTCAAGCAGATACAAGACAACCTCAAGCTTGTCTGAGTGTGAGCGTGCACGCTCAAGTCATCTTTGAAAGTACACACCGATTGCAATTGAGACTGACTTTTTATGCCCTCACACACGCCCAGCCACAATCTGCTCCTTAGGTTCTAAAAATTTTCAGCTTCTTAACTTGGATGTTATTTTTTCCAACTTCTTTAATTGTATTTATTCTCTATTAATTAATATAGCACCCAAGAGCTATACTGCCCTGTACAAAGTTGTTGTGTTCATCACATCTTACATATGGATCCTGCTTTGAAGAATTTATAATCTAAATACATAAATCAATGCAATAAATAACAAATACAGAGTGTTGCTTATAGCTGGAATATCCAGAAAACAGGTGGGTCCAGAAAGGAGAGGGGATCTTGAGCAGAGTGCAGGGAAGAGGTGTCAGAAGATACATAGGTTACGTTTTTGGAAGTCAACTGTAGGCAGTAGGGCTAAACAGCAAAGCCAGCTCTTTTTCTTTGTTACAAAGTCAGATGGTGCTGAGGGGAAGCAGTTTTGGCTGCTATAGATCTGTATTGCAGTAGGTACAGGGCCAGAGCCCCGTCATGCATGGTACAAACTCAAAGAGATGATCCTGTCCCCAAAATCTTAATATCCAAGTAAAAGATGAGTCAACAGTAAACAAGACTATTGTGGTTGGTATGATAAGCAGCTATCACAATCATTACTAAACTTTTTTGTAAGCAAAGAAGACTTTCATGGAGAGATTTCAAGGACACATTGCAATGGCATTGCAATTATTTATTGCAAGCTCCTCCCATACATAAGGAATGGCACAGGAGAAAGCACAAAGGTTCTTGTTGGAAAATTTTACAAAAGGGCACTTAAGACGGGCATCATCTGCAGGTGAGAGTTTGTCATCAAGGCTATCTTCACTTCTGAAATAAGAGTTGGACTTTCTGATACACTGTTTATTTTAGTCCTTGGGTAGTGCTGGTTGAATCATTCATTGCAAATCATAATATTTGCAATTTTCTATTAAGTAATTATTTGTAAATGGCAGCTTTCATTTAACCATTTGTATTGTATTTTGATATATAGAGTCCGCCTTAACATCCATCCTATGCATCCAGTGCCCAATACATAAGTAAAATGTACAAAACAAAGCTCTTCGTTACAATACTTGTTGAGACAAAAAAGTCACTTCTGTAACCCAAAGTCTGCTGTAAACAATAGAGATGTAAGAGCTATAATAAAGGCAGTAGTGGGACATCAGATCTTGGCATTGTGGAAGCTTTTAGCATTTTCTATGCTATATGATTTATATAGAATTTTGGTGTGGGCTTTCCTCCAGCTTGCAGTCATTTTTTATCATCAAAATTATTCCATTTCAGATAAACTGCCCACAATACAAGTATTTGTGGCTGTATCTGAAGATGTTGATAAGTATCCATAAGTGTCAGTATGCTGAAATTATGCAATTAATTCCTTTGGAAAACACTAATGTAGTCAGAGACATGATTAAATATATAAAAGCTGTACTATTAGAGTAAGGTTGACTAACTGACCAATGCCAAGAGTGTCAGAATTAGTGCTGCAACTTCGCCTTTAAGTCTCTCTATGTACTGCTGGTATTGCACAACTAATACACGGCAAAATCAGGACACAACCAGCTGAATGAAAAATCTGCTATTATGCTTTCATTGTATATCTAATAGTAAGATCTGGAGTGGACCTTACATAATTCCAATATAAACATTCCCACAGCCTCGGTCCCACACCATATGCAACCCAGATGATTGGGTCTTAAACACACTGAAGAACAAGCCTTTTAAACATACATATTGGGGCCAAATTTTTCAAAAATGAGTGTTTAAGAGGCTCTTCTTGAAATGGCCTGATTTTTAAAGGGTGGGTGCTCACCTGCTCAACCTTTTCTGAAATATCAGGCCCCTTTAAACAGCGTCAAGTTTGAGATTTCCACAAACTGAGGCATACAAAATCATTAGTCACTCCTGAAAAACTTGGTCTACACAAACAGAACAGAAGGAGCCACTTGTCAAACATAAACAGGGTCAGACATCTTGAAGGGCTGCTCCTTGGCTACAAGAAAGCAGGAGCATAGTGTGTATCCCATTGAAGGGCCATCATCTCAGAAGTTCAGCTTTTCTAGAATCATAGAATATCAGGGTTGGAAGGGACCTCAGGAGGTCATCTAGTCCAACTCCCTGCTCAAAGCAGGACCAATTGCCAACTAACTCATCCCAGCCAGGGCTTTGTCAAGCCGGGCCTTAAAAACCTCCAAGGAAGGAGATTCCACCACCTCCCTAGGTAATGCATTCCAGTGCTTCACCACCCTCCTATTGAAATAGTGTTTCCTAATATCCAACCTAGACCTCCCCCACTGCAACTTGTGACCATTGCTCCTTGTTCTGTCATCTGCCACCACTGAGAACAGCCGAGCTCCATCCTCTTTGGAACCCCCCATTCAGGTAGTTGAAGGCTGCTATCAAATCCCCCCCTCATTCTTCTCTTCTGCAGACTAAACAATCCCAGTTCTCTCAGCCTCTCCTCATAAGTCATGTGCTCCAGACCCCTAATCATTTTTGTTGCCCTCTGCTGGACTCTTTCCAATTTTTCCACATCCTTCTTGTAGTGTGGGGCCCAAAACTGGACACAATACTCCAGATGAGGCCTCACCAATGTTGAATAAAAGGGAACGATCACGTTCCTCCATCTACCGGCAATGCCCCTACTTATACAGCCCAAAATGCCGTTAGCCTTCTTGGCAACAAGAGCACACTGTTGACTCATCCAGCTTCTCATCCACTCTGACCCCTAGGTCCTTTTCTGCAGAACTGCTACCTAGCCATTCGGTGCCTAGTCTGTAGCAGTGCCTGGGATTCTTCCATCCTAAGTGCAGGACTCTGCACTTGTCCTTGTTCAACCTCATCAGGGTTTTTTTGGCCCAATCCTCTAATTTGTCTAGGTCCCTCTATATCCGATCCCTACCCTTTAGTGTATCTACCATGCCTCCTAGTTTAGTGTCATCTGTAAACTTGCTGAGAGTGCAGTCCACACCATCTTCCATATCATTAATGAAGATATTTAACAAAACCGGCCCCAAGACCAACCCTTGGAGCCATTGATCACTACCCGTTGAGCCCGACAATCTAGCCAGCTTTCTATCCACCTTACAGTCCATTCATCCAGCCCATACTTCTTTAACTTGCTGGCAAGAATACTGTGGGAGACCGTATCAAAAGCTTTGCTAAAGTCAAGGAATAACACATCCACTCCTTTCCCCTCATCCACAGAGCTAGTTATCTCATCACAGAAGGAAATTAGGTTAGTCAGGCCAGACTTCCCCTTGGTGAATCTATGCTGACAGTTCCTGATCACTTTCCTCTCCTCCATTTGTTTCAGAATTGATTCCTTGAGGACCTGCTCCATGATTTTTCCAGGGACTGAGGTGAGGCTGACTGGCCTGTAGTTCCCCGGATCCTCCTTCTTCCCTTTTTTAAAGATGGGCACTACATTAGCTTTTTTCCAGTCATCCAGGACCTCCCCCGATCGCCATGAGTTTTCAAAAATACTGGCCAATGGCTCTGCAATCTCATCCGCCAACTCCTTTAGCACCCTCGGATGCAGCGCATCCAGCCCCATGGACTTGTGCACGTCCAGTTTTTCTAAATAGTCCCGAACCACTTCTTTCTCCACAGAGGGCTGGTCACCTTCTCCCCATACTGTGCTGCCCAGTGCAGCAGTCTGGGAGCTGACCTTGTTCGCGAAGACAGAGGCAAAAAAAGCATTGAGTACATTAGCTTTTTCCACATCCTCGGTCACTAGGTTGCCTCCCTCATTCAGTAAGGGGCCCGCACTTTCCTTGACCTTCTTGTTGCTAACATACCTGAAGAAACCCTTCTTGTTACTCTTAACATCTCTTGCTAGCTGCAACTCCAAGTGTGATTTGGCCTTCCTGATTTCACTCCTGCATGCCTGAGCAATATTTTTATACTCCTCCCTGGTCATTTGTCCAATCTTCCACTTCTTGTAAGCTTCTTTTTTGCGTTTAAGATCAGCAAGGATTTCACTGTTAAGCCAAGCTGGTCGCCTGCCATATTTACTATTCTTTCTACACATCGGGATGGTTTGTTCCTGCAACCGCAATAAGGATTCTTTAAAATACAGCCAGCTCTCCTGGACCCCTTTGCCCTTCATGTTATTCTCCCAGGGGATCCTGCCCATCTGTTCCCTGAGGGAGTCAGTCTGCTTTTCTGAAGTCCAGGGTCCATATTCTGCTGCTCTCCTTTCTTCCTTGTGTCAGGATCTTGAACTCGACTATCTCATGGTCACTGCCTCCCAGGTTCCCCTCCACTTTTGCTTCCCCTACTAATTCTTCCCTGTTTGTGAGCAGCAGGTCAAGAAAAGCTCTGTCCCTAGTTGGTTCCTCCAGCACCTGCACCAGGAAATTGTCCCCTATACTTTCCAAAAACTTCCTGGATTGTCTGTGCACCGCTGTATTGCTCTCCCAGCAGATATCAGGGTGATTAAAGTCTCCCATGAGAACCAGGGCCTGTGATCTAGCAACTTCTGCTAGTTGCCAGAAGAAAGCCTCGTCCACTTCATCCCCCTGGTCTGGTGGTCTATAGCAGACTCCGACCACGACATCACCCTTGTTGCTCACACTTCTCAACTTTATCCAGAGACTCAGGTTTTTCTGCAGTTTCATACCGGAGCTCTGAGCAGTCATTCTCCTCTCCTTTTCTATTTCTTATTTGTACACATATTCCCTTTAACTTCTCACTGCAACTTTTTATACCTTGTAGATTTTTCACCTATATTTAACTTAAAATCTCTCTATTTTTTCAAAGAATTTCCTAGGGTTTTAAAATAATGATTTTTCTTATGAAAGACCCCTGCAAATGTGTATTTTTTTCATTTGCAGTGCACACTGACGTTTCATGTTTTCTCTGCCTTTACTCATGCCTGCTGTTAAAAGCTGCTCTTGTCACCCCATATTCCAGAAACAAGCTGACAAAAGGAATCTCCTGGCACACCATACATCTGTGAGATGAGGTGATAATGGCAGCTTTCTAGCTGTACATACATTTGAGATGTTATTCCTCTGCTACAACAAAAAAATCAGAAAGATTTACAAAGCATTACTGGATTTTGATACCATCATAGACCAACATTTGATAGCATTAAACTTATATTGATTGTATAGTACCATTTTAACACCACAGAAATCAGTGGTCTTTGCCACAGAATTGATGTCAAATATCTGCAAGTTGTGTGGAACGTTCAGGCTATCCAATATTTGACTTGTAGTGACATGTAGTCTTGCAATGCACTCTGAAGTTAACTCTTTAAAATAAAAAGTATCACATAGGAACACCACCAATGTCAACATTCCCCTACATAATAAGGCAGATGCTATGACCTAGACTATTTCTATTGTTGTCACTAGAGTTGTGCAGAGAAAGGTAATTACATTTCTCTGAAGTTCTTGCTATTTCAAAATCTGCTTTTGTTCTAGTTCAGAGTATGGCTACACCTCATATAGGAGATGTAATTCCCAGCTCAAGGAAACATAGCCCGAGCTAGCTCTGATTGAGTTAGCATGCTAAAAATAGAATGTAGCCACAGCAGTGGGAGGTGCTAGCCATTCTGAGTACATGCCTATTGTCTTGGATGGTGTGATTGGGCACTCCACTCACCACTAGAATGGCACCTCCTCCCAGTCACTCTGGGAAATAGCTCATCAGATTGATGCTCCTTTCCCATGGTTGCATGCTATCTCTCCACCTCTTTCTCTGGCTCTGCAGCCCCTCTCTCACTCCACGAGCTGCTACCTCTTTGTGACCTGCCATCTGGCCAGGTCACTACACATTTCCCCCTTCTGGGGTACCAAAGTCTTCCTTTAGCAGCCCTAGGTATTCACTGCCTTGTAGTGCCTCTCCCTCAGTAGCTGGCAGGGGAACTCAGACTCACTCTCTATTCCAGGTTCTGGCTCACAGACCCTCTAATCAACAGTTAAGGTCTGTTCCCTATTAGACCTTACTGTCTTTCCCTGAGCCCTGTCCTACCTTCCATCCTACATTCCTAGCTCTGGCTGCTGCTCCTCCTGGGTTTGCCAGCCCAAACACACCTCTCTTCTCTCAGAGAGTGATTGAAAACTTTCCCCCTAGTCCCCATTTGCTGCCAATTTCTTCCCTTTATAATCCCAGCCCAGCTTGTTTCTCCTCAGCTGGGCTGCCTCAGTCAATCAGGGGATTGCTTACCCACCTGATTCCTCTCAGCTGTGGCCTGTTGGGTTAATTAGCCCCCTTCTCAGTCTGCATTAATCCTTTCAGGGCAAGTGTGGAGTGAATACTCCACCACAGATAGGTATGTACTTGGCATGAGTAGCCCTTCCTTCTGCTCATGCTGCCACAGCTATATTTATGCACTAGCGCAATCGGAACTACTGAGGGTATGTCTCTGTGAAGAGGGAATCACAACCTCAGTTCAACACATACACACAGAAAGTCTGCATGATAGGCTGGCTGCCCTGGAGCCACAGACCCTGAAAGCCCTAGAGTCCCTAACTCTGATGTAATCTGCATGGCTGGTTGTTCCAAATAGTCTGCCCTCATTGCCCTGGGGACATGGTCCCCCACAGACCACCAGGCAGGCTGCTAAGTAGCCAGATGGCAGGAGGCCAGGGAGGTTTCCAAAACTGCCTGGCAGGCAGGATTCCATCAAAACTCTGCTGGTTTGTGGAGGAACTTCATCAACATTAAACCATCTCCAGAAAATTTTGGTTCTGACAAATGGATACATTCTGATGAAAAATGGTTTTATCTATTTTTTTCTACCCAGTCCTCATTTTCATGTATGTTGCTGTTTGTTTACTGCATGACAAATATTTAACTCATTGTGTTTTGAAATGTCTTGACTATATGAAATCATACTCCATTCTTTATTCACAACAAGATATCACGTATCTCTTAGGATTATGGGGTGAGCATTTGAAATTGAACTTTTTTATGACATGATATAGACAGCAGCGGAAAGCCTGCCAGTCATTCAGTTGTGAAGTATGAAATCAAGTAACTTTCATTTTGTGAATACCCACTTACAGGTATTTGTGGCACATCAAAGAGCAGAAGAATCTGCCAAACTCACTTTTTCAGTTCTGTTTTTTTCTTTTTTCCATTGAGCTAAAATGAGCCATTCAGCATTTCCTATTGGCACCAACAAGCACAGACAACCCAGTTGGGGCTGAAGGGTTCTGCTTTTTTATAGGTCATAAACATAACATGCTGTCCTAGCTTTAGCAATGCTGAAGCAAGAGACAGTTATGATCCTTTATCAGACATCATGAGTGATCAGTGTATCCATTATTGGTGACTGAATAGATGTATAATATATGGCATAAAATGGCCATACTGGGTCAGACCAATAGTCCATCTAGCTCAGTATCATGTCTTCTGACAATGGCCTGTGCCAGATACTTCAGAGGGAATGAACAGAACAGGGCAATTATCAAGTGATGCAACCCATCATCCACTCCCAGCTTCTGGCAGTCAGAGGTTTAGGGACACCCAGGGCATAGGGTTGCATCCCTGATTATCTTGGTTAATAGCTACTGATGGATCTATGCTCTATGAACTTATCTAATGCTTTTTTGAACCCATTTATACTTCTGTCCTTTACAACCACCCCTGCCAACAAGTTCAAAATGATGACTGTGTTGTGTGAAGACTTTTTCAGTTCTGTTTTTTCTTTTTTCCATTGTGCTAAAATGAGTCAGTTAGCATTTCCTATTGGCACCAGCAAGCACACACAACCTGCTTGGGGCTGAATGGTTTTCCTTGTTTATAGGCCCTGAACATGACATACTGTACTAGCTTTAGCTTTAGGTTTGTTTTAAACCTGTTGCTTATTACTTTCATAGGGTGGCCCCTGATTCTTCTATTATGTGAAGAGGTAAATAACACCCTCTTATTCACTTTCTCCACACTATTCATGATCGTATAGCTCTCTATCATATCCCCTCCCTTAGCTGTCTCCTTTTAATCTATCTCATATGGAATCTGTTCCATACCCCTAATCATTTTTGTTTCCCTTCTCTAACTTTTCCAATTCTAATATATGTTTTTGAGACAGGGGAACTAGAATTCAAGATATGAGCATACCATGTGCCCTATTTTTTCCCTTAATGCTTATCATTTATAACTACCAATAGCATGCTTAACCCTTTACAAAACAAGCTGAATGATTATTGCTAGTGCTAGAAGTACCCCAATTGCAATGGTAAAGTCGGCTAAGCCTCAGAGATTTCCCCTCTTTCCTAATGGAAAATGAATATAAATTGCTATAATTTATAGCATTCATATAATTGTTGTTAAACACTTATTTTTTAAGATGAACAGTTGCTTTTTAGTGCTGAATACTCCTCATTGCAAGTTTTTTATTCAATGTCAGTTATTTTTAATAAGGTTATAGATAGACAGGATTTTTGTCTTTTAACTGCAGTAATTACAATGCTCTGATCTTAGATATGCGATTAGTACTTGGGTTTTTCCTTTGCCTTCATGTGATTGCCATTCTATCCAGGTTAGCATACCACACCCACAACTTTGGAGTCATGTCTACATTTTTGTCTTAATTACATTCAGTTATCACAGTCCTCTCAATCTTAAGTGTTTGTGTTCTCTTGATAAGAACCCAGGAAAAAGAATAAAGACATTGTTTATTTTAATAAACTACCCAGTTAACAAGCTTCATAGACAGGCTGATAATTACTACAGCCCCTTTAAAAGAAATAAGCTGACACCATCTACCAAAATTGTATATCAAGTGTCATTTTACTTGTTTGTTCCATTTACATCCTTCTTAAATAATGTTAGAATCCCTCAACATATGCATGTGGAGGAGCGCATAGTGATGGTGCAGATAGCAAAGAAAATAAATAAAAAAATCTGATTCAAAGTTTTGATGGCTTCTCTATCCTTTCTATAGCTGTTAAAGTCCCTCTGAGGAGTTGCACTGAGGAGGTCTTAGTCTATGGGGAGAGGGAGATTCAACTGGAAACTAAGCTTAGTGGTCAATAGGTTACAAGAAAAAGCTCACAAAAGATGCATTGTAAATGGATGCAAATTAAATAAACCTGAAGCAGAAACTCCAACAAAATATACTGCTGACTTCCAGAGTGTGTATGATTTCTGGGATATAGTAAACACATATGAAATACCTATATACCTGTCTCCTGAAATGTCTAGCCCAGCTGTAAAGCACCAGCATTGCTCCTAGATCTGATTTCTGGACATATCTATATCTGACTGCATACTTCCAAACTAATTTCCCTGTCAAGAAACTATGCCTGCTCTTTCGGTCTCCGGCTGTTTTCTCTCAGTGTCTTACCCTTCCTGAGAATCATCTTTTTTACTGTTTCCTCCCCTACTAGCCTGTGTTTGCTTAGAAGGAATAAGGAAGCCTATTCCCCAAACTGAGCCTTTTCTGAAATATGAAAAGATTTGGTTCCCTCATCCCTTCACCCCACCCCTTTTGTATTTCTCTGAACTTCCTAGTTCCAACTGGGAAAGTGCTAGAATTCCACTAAAATGGATCCTGACATAGTGATTTCAGTCTGAATAAAAAGGAGTGTCACAGGTGCACTGGGCCATTTAAGAGAGAACTAGTCCCAGCCCCCCTGTGCCTCATTAATAGCCTCACAATGCAGCTGCTCTCTATAAAGAGCCAGAGGACAGCAGGATCAGGATGCTCTAGCAGAGAATAAAAATGGCTGCTGTAGGGAAGACCCCCAAGACACCAGGGGAGTTTTGAGATAGTACCTTAGGGCGGGAGAGGCTGTGGCCAGCTTAAGGCTGGGAGAAAACTGTTTATTTTAAACTTTTTGCCAAGAATCCAGATCCCAAGCATAGGTATTATTTAACAGAAAGAAGCCTTCTTGAAAGTTATTGAGGTGCCCTAGAGTCACCCATAGCTCTACTATTTATACTTGTGCTAGCTCTCATTGAACTACCATGAGTATGTGTATGTGAGCTGGTGAAATCACACCCCTAGCCTGTCTGTACAGGTAGCCTATGTTGACTCTACACCACCTGGTGATTCATCTGACACTAAGCTTCACTCACTCACACAAAGGTTTCTAAATAGTATGCCATCTGTCTTCAATAATTTAACTAAATCAGGAGTTTTCCCTAGCTCTATAATAAGGATGTATGGGTATGGGTGTGAGTATCCTGTGTACCAATGTTATGACCCCAGAGAAACAGAATTTTTGTTTGGGACATGCTGAGCAAGTAGGAAGATGTTTCCCTATGCCAAAAAGGTTAATTTTAGCATTCATTTGTGAATTGCCTATTTTGTTCTTGTAAGACTGGTGTCCAAAACCAGGATGTGTCCACAAAAAATGGACAGCTAAATGTAGTAAATGATGCAAGCAGAGACTGGAACCATACTCTATACCAAGAATACCTGAGTTATAGAGGGCCAAATTGCCACACTGATACCCTGTGTTGTATACCCCATTGACTAATAGGTTTGCACTGGTGCAAATTGTTACCTCTGTTCCCCTAAAAACCAACCCAGGGTCACACTTGTATTAGTTTTATTACAATGCTGCTGTTGGGTCAAATAGAAAAGAGATGGAGCTTATTCATACACGCGCACATTCACCGCATTCATGCGCCCACACAGTTACACAGGCGGAGAGTTACCGGAGACAGCATGGAGACCGAGAGGCCGAAGGGGGGAGATCTGCTGTGTCCGCCCGTGGTCATGAATCCAGGCTGCTGAGCAGGTCAAGGAGCAGCAGCTGCTTGTGTGCATGGCTGCTTCCTTTTTCTGGAACTGGGCAGCTCCTGTCACGTACACTGAGTTTTCCTTCTCAAGAAATGCTCAAGAAATTCCTGGCTACAGTACGGGAACAAATCTAGATGGACACACCCCCAGAACCCGACCAGCGGTATTCTATCTGCTACCCAAGATCCATAAACCCGGAAACCATGGATGCCCCATCATCTCAGGCATTGGCACTCTTACAGCAGGATTATCTGGCTATTTGGACTCTCTCCTCAGACCCTACGCTACCAGCACTCCCAGCTATCTTCGAGACACCACCGACTTCCTGAGGAAACTACAATGCATTGGTGATCTTCCTGAAAACACCATCCTGGCCACCATGGATGTAGAAGCACTTTACACCAATATTCCACATGAGAATGGACTACAAGCTGTCAGGAACAGTATCCCTGATAAGGCCACAGCACGCCTGGTGGCTGAGCTTTGTGACTTTGTCCTCACCCACAACCACTTCAGATTTGGGGACAACTTATACCTTCAAGTCAGTGGCACTGCTATGGGTACTCGCATGGCCCCACAGTATGCCAACATTTTTTATGGCTGACTTAGAACAACGCTTCCCCAGCTCTCGTCCCCTAGTGCCCCTCCTCTACTTGCGCTACATTGATGACCTCTTCATCATATGGACCCACGGAAAGGAGGCCCTTGAAGAATTCCACCTGGACTTTAACAATTTCCACCCCACCATCAACCTCAGCCTGGACCAGTCCATACAAGAGATCCACTTCCTGGACACTACAGTGCAAATAAGTGATGGTCACATAAACACCACCCTATACCGGAAACCTACTGACCACTATACGTACCTACATGCCTCCAGCTTCCAACCAAGACACATCACACGATCCATTGTCTACAGCCAAGCCCTAAGATACAACCGAATTTGCTCCAACCCCACAGACAGAGACAAACACCTACAAGATCTTTATCAAGCATTCTTAAAACTACAATACCCACCTGGGGAAGTGAGGAAACAGATTGACAGAGCAAGACAGGTACCCAGAAATCACCTACTACAGGACAGGCCCAACAAGGACAATAACAGAACACCACTGGCCATCACATACAGCCCCCAGCTAAAACCTCTCCAGTGCATTATCCACGAACTACAACCTATCCTGGAAAATGATCCCTCACTCTCACAGACCTTGGGAGGCAGGCTAGTCCTTGCTTACAAACAACCCCCCAACCTGAAGCAAATACTCAACAGCAACTACACACCACACCACAGAAACACCAACCCAGGAACCAATCCCTATAGCAAACTCTGTCCCCATATCTACTCTGGCGACACCATCAGAGGACCCAACCACATCAGCCACACGATCAAGTGCTCATTCACCTGCACATCTACTAATGTTATATATGCCATCATGTGCCAGCAATGCCCCTCTGCCATGTACATTGGCCAAACCGGACAGTCCCTCTGCAAAAGAATAAATGGACACAAATCTGACATCAGGATTGGTAACATACAAAAGCCAGTAAGTGAACACTTCAATCTCCCTGGTCATTGCATTCTATTACAGATTTAAAAGTCACTATCATTGAACAAAAAATCTTCAGAAACAGACTTCAAAGAGAAACAGCAGAACTAAAATTCATTTGCAAATTTAACACCATTAATCTGGGCTTGAATAGGGACTGGGAGTGGCTGGCTCATTACAGAAGCAGCTTTTCCTCTCTTGGAATTGACACCTCCTCATCTGTTATTGGGAGTGGACTACATCCACCCTGATTGAATTGGCCCTGTCAACACTAGTTCTCCACTTGCGAAGAAACTCCCTTCTTTCCATGTGTCAGTACATAATGCCTGCATCTGTAACCTTCACTCTATGCATCTGAAGAAGTGAGGTTTTTACCCATGAAAGCTTATGCCCAAATAAATCTGTTAGTCTTTAAGGTGCCACCAGACTCCTTGTTGTTTTTGTAGATACAGACTAACACGGCTACCCCCTGATACTTCAGTTTTCCTTGTGTCCATCACTGAGAAGCGTTCCCAGACCAGTTCCTTTCATGCATACCAGGTTCTTTTTCTCTTTACAGCACTTTGTGATTGCCTTCTAAGGGTAGATTATGTCAGACACACCTGTCTCCTGTCTCTGGGCTCCTTTCTCCTTGCAGTTCCTCTCTGCCCAGTCCCACATACACTCCCTTATCTTCCCCACACACTCCCTTGTTCACACTCTCTCTGATTATGTGATGGGATATTACACAGCTTGGAAGTTCATACGAGTGGTAACTTGAAAAGGTTACCGAGCTTGTAAAGGTTACAAAACTTAAAAGGCTATGCTAACAATAACTAAAGTTACAAAGTCTGCAAAAAGGTTGCAGAACTTATTGATACAAGTTACAGACCTTACAATCACATTTGAGCGGAGGCTTTACATAACATAAATCAGGGCTGAATTTGGCCTAGTATATTTAAGAACATGTTCCTAAAGATACTGAAGCATTCAGTTTACTTACTCAACAGAAACAATGAGCTGGGAACTGAAGAAACAGGACCAGTTTTCCACTTCCAAAGGTGTAAATCAAGAACATCAATGGAGTTACATCACTATAAAACTACTGTGAGATAAGCCCACCTAGAATTTTTACTCTCAATATACATATAAATGAATGTGCAGTCCATACCTCTCTCCCTACAGCTCATGAAGATCCATGCTTCAAGGAGAGATAAGACTGACTTCAGGTAAAAATGTTTTTACCTCACTTTAGCTTTGCCTTGAACTCTTCGATCTGTTATGCCTACATGCCTCTTAAAGATTGGTTTAAACTACTGTGGTCCACCAAACTGACCCTAAAGTCATTCCACATAAAATGGGTTCAATCTGATCCATCATATCAAAGGTAAAAGGTCAGTGTTTCATGTACTAAGCCACTAGCCTCTGGCATTGTTATTTACAAATATCATGCTGAAATTATGTTCTGAAATTCATGCCTCAAGTCATTAACATCAAGAGAGACATTAGAATTGTATGACCATATGTTACACCCAATTAAGATTTTGCCTAAAAGACAAGGGTTGCCTCTTGGGCACCTAGAGACAAATCCTACCAATTGTAACTGAGGTGGGTCCTGCCTGCTGTGAAACTAATGCAGTTCTGCAGTCCCAGGTGAACAAATGCTGGAATCCCACCCAGTGAGTCCATAGCCCATTTGCTCCACACAGCTGCACTAGGCACTCACTCAGTTTGGGTGCTGGGAAGAAAAAGCCAGGGTGGGGATGGTGGATATGAAGCTATATGGATACAGTGACCGCTTCCCCTCACTTGTTCTAAGCTGGTATAAAAGTGACATAGGCACAACTGCAGTGGGATGTGGAGGATTCAGTCTTCTCCTCTCCTCTCCTTCCTGTTGGACCCTGCATTTGCCAAGCTCATTGCAGGAAATATGTTTTTACTCAAGCTTGTTGAGGGGGAAAGATAGGATTTACCCACATAGTGAGTAGATTAGTTTAATACTAGCTCCATAACGGAAGTATAGTTTGACTATTAAGTTCTTGCATATATAAAAGTTACAGCTTTATATGAACCTCAGATAATTTTATTCTGCTTGTTTTTTTAACTGCCTCTTCTTCCACAACATTATCTGTTCCATTGACAGCTGATGTGGACTCCAGCATTTCCCATCTGACTGGTCCTGTATCATCAAAGCACAAAGGACAAACTATCAAGGAATAAGAGAACAATTCAGACCCTAATGAAAGGCTGATACTGAGCAGATCAGAGCTGGATATTAAATATCCTGAAAGACTCATAGTGATTTGGTAACCTGCCTGGAGATGGGATATTTGAGGAAAGTGAGTGATAAAGACTCACTCAAGAGTGATGTGCAAGTAACCTCTCCTCTCTAGGTAGTTGACACATTGGGTTTATAGAAATGTACTAGATGGGTTGAGAATTTAATGTATGTGTTATTGGATAGTTATTAACTGTTTATATATATGTGTGTGTGTGTATGTGTATGAGTTAATTTTTCTTTAAGAGGGAAGATATAAAGAGATTATTGTGATTTGGAGATGCTCCCTCATAAGAGACTGTGTTGTGAGTGTGGGAATTTGGAGAGGTGCCCTGGAGGTGAGGGTTGGGAACACCGCATGGCTGTGTGCAGCAGTTCACCAGAGACGCTATCAAGTTTGTTTTATTAGTTGTATTCCTTTCTCATTCACTGGTCTGTTATTAAATGAACCCCAAAATTGTTACAGTCACCACCATTTTAACACTGCACAACTCCCTGCCTTACAGTGATGTCTCCAGCAAGCCAGAAAGCCTAAAAGGCTAGCACCTGCTGTTTGCTTTTTCTCTGAGGGCTATGACAAGTGCATTGCCAGCAGTTATAAGTTACCAAACAGTTCCTTCTAAGCAAGCACACTTATTCTTAAGGTAAAAGCATTACAGAGAAAATATTAAAAACAATAAAAGACCTTATGTGCATGCTAAAAAGCTTTACCAGAGGTCACCTCCTTAGGCTTTGGTATGCTTCAGTTATCCAAAACCCACAATTGCTTCTTTCCCATGATTACAAGTTCATCCATCTTAGATCCAGAATCAGAATGAAGGCTAGGCAGATCAGCCATTTCTTTATACAACTCAGGCCTTTGATCTTGGGATTCTGTAACAAGTAATCAGCAGACAATGACCTTACGCTTAGGCCATAGCTTTAAATAGCTTGGTTTTAGTGTAACTGGAGTTGGGGGATTTGTATTAACCTCTCTCTAGGGATTCTGAGATAAACAGAATACATAAACCATGAGCTTGTACTTTGTTCCCTCGCTTTTGAATCCGTTAGGGTCTGTTTAGCAAGAGTTTGGAATGTGAACCTCAGGTTGCTGATATTGTGGTACAACTCCTTTAATGTCATTGCCATTGTGACATTTTGGGAATCACTCAGATTGGTAGGGGGTTCTGTCACTGTCTGCCTTAATGCGGTGCTGCTATGGATCAGATTCTGGGCACCAGGCGCCTGCCCATAAGCACAACGTCTCACTTGGCTTCCAGGAGCTAGTTACTCCATTCAGTTTAACACCAACAGCCCTTCCAGTCCCAATTCTCCTCAAATCTGTCTTTCCTGAGTTCCTGTACCAGACATTCTGACTATTCCCCTGTGCTTCATCACCCCCAAAAGCATGAAAGCAGCCCCACAGTTGTCAATTCACTTTGGCACCCACACTCTACAAAGTTTGCATAACAGAGACCTGTTGTCGGTAAAAATAAACCAAACATTTATTTAATAGAAAAACACAGATTCAAAGATGAAACTGTAAGAAAAGCAAGTATAGACAAGTTACTCAAAAATACACAAAGATGCAGCTTCAGGATTTACCTTCTCTATTAGATAAAATCCCTTTTCAAATACATGTTACCTATTGCCTTTGAACAGTTTCCCAATGTGCCCCCTAACTGTTGGGAGGCGCAGAGGTAACCAGTGTTTCACAGACAGCTTCCCCCTTGGTTTCTGGATGAATTTCACTTCAAACACCTTACATTTTAAAAGTGTTTGCAATTTTCTTTCTTCAGTCACTACAGATATTAAAAGTAGAGTAATTCCCATTTGTCTTTCCATTAACTTGTATAGCCACCAGGTTCTTTTCCTGGACTGGACAATGGATGGATACTTGAAGTCAGTTTTGTATAAGAAACTGGCTTGGAAGGTGCCCCTCCCTACCTGACTGCTCACTGCCCTGCTGTGAAGTGGTTATGAAGTTTATGAGCAGAGTTTTCTATATACACAAATTTGTAAATGAATAACCACAGTCTGTAAACATCTGTCATAATGAGTATCAAGTTCAGAACATGACAATCTTTCATAAAGACATTACTTAATAACTTCTATTGTATAATAATACAGTAGGTAATAAGTTGGTTTAACTGCTCCTTTTTGGAGTTTAAACATTCTGTTCTGCCTTTGGGGTATCTGGACCCCAATTGTCACACCCAGGAAATCCACTTAACCCTTATTGTCCCAAGAGTCCATGCTTGTCTGGCACATTTTCAGTATAATCTTTTGAACTCCCAGATCTCACAAAAATACATACACTTACTACAATAAGGTCTTCCGAGGATATTGCAGGAAATTTCCATATCTGTCACATATGTCATCTGGGAACTTTTCCAGATGAATTTTTGAAAAAGTTAAGTGATATGCCTAAGAGTCTTTTCTCTGGAAAAAAATGCTATCAGGAATCCTGGAGATCAGTTTAGGCACCTAATGGACCATGGATACAACAGGTAGAGAAGAGCAATTCTTGTCAGGGCTGTTCACTGATAACTTCTGAATTTCCTATATGTTACAGGACCTTCTTTGACATCTACAAATTCTTCATTATGGTAACATTCTCCCCCCCCACACACACACACACACACACAGATACAAGACTAAATTTGCCCAAAGATTATTAATTGTACTTTGAGGAAATTACAAAAGATTCAGCCATTTCATGTATCAAAGGGGTAGCCGTGTTAGTCTGGATCTGTAAAAGCAGCAAAGAGTCCGGTGGCACCTTATAGACTAACAGACATATTGGAGCATGAGCTTTCGTGGGTGAATACCCACTTCTTCGGATGCGTATAGTGGAAATTTCATGAATCTCATTTGCACTATGGGATGTGCCAGAAACACCTGGACTTTTTTGTTTCAGATCTACCAAACTCACTTGAGGCTGGAGATACAGAGGAGGAGGATTTGGGCATGGTCTTAGATGTTGTGTTTAAGAAAGTCTTTCTAGAAAATATTACAGATGAGCCATAGCTACAAAATTCTGGTCTGGATTTTATTTAGATTTATTTTATTATCAATCTCCAGCCTATTAATAACCTCTAGGTGCTTATAAATATTTTTCAAAAATAAAGTGAAAAGGCCTCCCCTGGTCCTACAGAAAGTCAGCCACTCATGACCCTAGCTTTCTTCCATAGGATATAAACATACGTACAACATATCAGTCAATCTCCCCATAAAATAATGATTTTTCAACATTACCACCTTAATAACTCCTCTACCTCCTACCTCTCAAAAAATTTCCTTCTTAGTAAGAGCCTAAGAGAATTGGTGACTCATGCTCTTAAACCGGGAAATGTTAGCTAAATCTCCTCAGATGACTACAGCTGCTGAGTTGTTCCACAGGGAGATTGCCATCTGGATGGTATACAGAAAGTCTTTTTGAATTGGGATCTTAAGGCCAGCAGCAAAATTCAGACCCAGACAGTTTGAATTCAGACACTTCTCTTACTCCCAGTAAAGTTCAAGTAACATCAAGCTCCAGAGTCTTGCTTCACGTTCATCTGAATTTTCTGCATAGGGGAGTATAGTGTAAATTGTGCACCTGAGATGTGGGTTAAACAAGATTGCATATATAACTTCTTCTTTCAAACAGGGAACATATTCCAGCATTTATAGACTTCTTTAACAAAAATGACCAGATGTAAGTTTTAAGAAGCAACACCTTAGCTGCAGATTTTGTAATGCTTTTCAAGCAAAAAATGCAAATAACCAATAACGCAAGTGAATCCAATCCTTTTCTGATACCTATCACTATAAATCTGAGCAACCAGTTCAAACAAGTGGATGTTAACGAAACTGGAAATAACCCCCAAATATAAGGAAATAAAGTCAACCTCTGCTTCTAATCCTTTCTGTCATCCCATATTAAAAGCTACAATACAATACTGTAATAGACCAAAACAATATTCTATGATCTCTTCCAGCTGTAATATTTCAAATCATTACTGCAGGATTTAATACATATGGGATATTCCTGCTAAACTTTTCTTGCACCAAACTTTGTCACTTCGTGTAGAATTAGCTGGAGCTGAGCAAATAATTCAGCCTTTTTCTGGTCAGGGAACATCTGCAAGCAGATCAATTTTCTTTAATTTATTATTAATCCATAGAAATGTCATGGAGTAATTTTAAATAATGAGCAGTAAACTGAGAATGGTACTTGATATTCCAAATTAAAGTTGTGCTAATTAGTCCTTCGATCATACAAGTCGCATGGGTTGGGTCCTGTTTCCTTACTGGATGACTATACTTGTTCTGAATACTCTAGCATGAGTGTCTTACATTCACCTCCATGAATATTCACAGGAGTAAAACTCAATCAAATATGTTTTTTGCAGTATTCACCAGCTCTGGTAATGGTGTTTATCCACATATTCCCTTTAAAGGATTAAATGTGCTCATTTAAATTAGGTTAAACCAAAAACACAACAAGCATGAACAGGATACAACAAATCATAAGTGAAATGCCAGACTAAAAGTGAAAGGCAGATTTTAAAGTTTGCACATGACAATGCTAGAAGTAATCAATGAAGAGTGATGATTGACACAGTTTCACTTTGATACACCTTTATTTTCTTGGGCAGTGACCTTGTCAAATCTCATTAAGTAAAAAGGTTTGGGCCTGGCCACTACTTGTATGGAAGGTATCCTAGACAAATACAGGTGTTAAGATCTGGTGGTTGGTCAATTCAACAGATGGCACACTTCCTTCTTGCATACTAGTGAACCATGACATTCAGGAACAATCCTTCAGCAGAGATGAAGAACCAAGAACCTTATGAACTGAAAATCACATTGCAGTTTTCACAAAAGTAAGATTATTGGCTGTGGGAGTTGCCTTCCTCTGCAGGGTGTGGGTGGGGTCCCTTGCTATGATTATCTGTGTATCTCTCACTTAAATATTTCCCTGCCATTACAGGGGCTCAGGCATTGGTGCACCTCAGTCCTTCCTATTCTCTGACTGTGGCACACAACAGTCCAGTCTCCTGTGGGCTGTAATATTTTGGTCTCATTCCAACTGTGTTCCATGTGCAGGTGCTGAGTGGTGCTGGCGGTCTGGGATATAGAGGAGGACAGACTAGATGATCTGGTATTTCCTTTTGGCTTTAAACTCTGTGACTGTTAACTAAGATGTTCTGGCTGAGAGAAGCTAGGTGACTGCCCAATCGCTGCCTCTAAATTCTTCATTTATTGAATTGGAGTTTCTAGAAATGCCCCCAGAGCCAGCGCTAGACATAAACCGACTAAGCAATTGCTTAGGGCCCCAAGCAGCTCAAGGGGGCCCTCAATTGCTTTTTATTATTATTTTCATAAGAACTTGCCTGTTTAGTATTCAGGGGTGGGTGGTATTCCTGCTTAGGGCCCCAGTAGTCTAGCACCACCACTGAATGCCCCCACCTTCTTTTGGAATGGAAAGCACTGTCTGGGACAAGGGTGGAAAGAGGATTATGCTGCGATGAAGAAATGTCACTGTGACAAACTCGAAGCATAGCAATCTATTAGTTTATATTTTCAAAGCTATCTTCACACTGAAACGGGCTGGGAACTTACTTTGTTAAACACTTAGGTTAGCTGTGATATCTAAATTGTTAACCAGCAACACTGATAAGTTCTACTGGGGTCTGATGGCCTTGAAAAGGTTCAACCTTTCAGAGTGACTTTTAGTTTCTAAAATAAACCAGCCAAACTTTCTAAAAATACTCAAATGTCCTGACTATCATTGCAGACAACTGAATACAACCAATCTGGGGTTTCTAGACACTTATTTTTTATATAACTTGCTACAAACAAACTAGATTTTTCAGATCTGAACTCAAATTTTACAGCTGAGGCTTATTTCCTGTTTCCAATACACTTTAAGTTTAATTGGAGCATAAAGTTAAAGGCTATGGTGCCTGACAGGGGAAGGATACACTGCCTTGGCAGAAACACATAGTGGCATTGTGCTGCAGGCAGGCACAATGTCCTCAAAGAGTAGATATGACTGATGCAGATTTTGTAAATTGCAAACAACCTTCAGAACTTCACAAGGGACAAGATTATCTGTTAGAGCTTTCAACAGGAATAGATGATGTCAAGAAAGGATTTATTGTCTCGATAATATTATATCTGCTGGAAATGTGAGCGATCAAAATGAGACAGAACAGCTATACAATCCTCCCAAATTATAAATGAAATTCTCAATGTGGTCTCAGCCCGACCCACTTCTATCTCATTTAAAATCAGCCAGCTCTGATTTTGTAAATGTTTATATATCTACTAGTACTTAAAAGCTTCTAGAGTAAGCTATGCAGTCCGTGCAATACAATTACAAATAAACAAATCAGTAAGAAAGATTAAAATAATTGTTGCTAAAGTTATATTCAATAACACTATCCTAACATGAGCAACAACAAATACTTTCTATGAATAAAAGGGATGATACCAACAGTAATGGTGATCAGTTCCATGGAGGAGTCTATCTTAGGAACCTAACTATTTATTTTGGTCCTTATAGTGGTGTTCTCTCTCATTTATTGTTGAATTCTAACATGATTGTTTATTTGTTTTATGGTAACACCTACAATGGAATAAAGCTTTCTCCCATGGTGAACACCAAAGCTAAGTGAATGCTGCTCAATGCTGCTCAAAAGAATCCATAAATATTTGCTTGAATTTTGATCTGTCATCATTTTTCAGGTGTAAAGTTTAATATAAATATCAATTCAATGTGTTGTATTTCCAGCAACCTAATGTAAAATACACACAACTGTTTGTAATGAAAGTATATTTTTGCTCATCCAGCAGGAGAATAGAATCACTATAGGGCTTAATTGCTTGCTCGCAACTAACAAGCAGCTCAAATAGCTAATCCAGAAATGCCTGTGATCAATCCACAGTTAAGGGGGAAAAGGTATTTTTAAAAATAAATATATCTAACAAAATTATCCATAAAGCACATCGTTCTGTTAGTAGAAGGATTGAATTAATCAGATTTATTATTTTTTCTTGCGGATAAGGCACTGACCTGGGACTCAGTAGATCTGGGTTCAAGTCTTGGCTCTACCACAGTCTTGCTATGGGACGCTGGGCAAGTCAATTTATCTGTGTCTCAGTACTCCATCTGTAAAAGGGGTATAATAATTCCTCCCCCCCTTTTTTTTTTCTATTTGGAGCATAAGCTTTTTAGGGAAGGGACTCTGTCTTACCAGGTGTATTAAAGCAGTTAGCAAAATGGGATATGCATATCAGCTGAGGCATCCAGGCATTATCATGATACAATACATAAATTAGAATAACAGCTGTGCCCAAGATCTACGGTGTTAGGTGCTGTACATAGACTTAGAGGTCCTGCACCAAGGAATTTACAAAAGTTGGGGATAAATAATTTGAGTGGGGGAAATGGTGGGTTCAGAGATGGGGCTGAGCATGTCTGTCATTGCAGATTCCATTTTTAAGTAGAATTAGGAATCTTGAGTCCAGGAGACTGACATATTACAGACTAGCACCAAACTGGATGTTGTCGTTACATTTCAAGTACCTCAGCCTTGAGGATTGCCTTTTAGTTTGGTCTGATAGTGGTACCTTATACATTTTTATAAAATAGGCTTTGAAATGATTGTATTTTTAAGATTATTCATATATTCTAAAGCCAAAATAGACTGCTGTGATCATCTAGACCACATGTGTCAAACTCAAGGCCCGCGGGCCACATCCGGCCCGCCATACAATTATATCCGGCCCGCGAAATCGTTTTATATATCTGTTTTTAATGGCCCTATGATATGACGCCCCAATAACACACACTACAAATCCCATGATGCAGTGCAATTGCCGCCAACGGCAAGCCGCGGTTCAAGTTCGCGGTCTGTTGATGTATACAACGCTAATATCAAATCAAAGCTAGACCCCAACAATGGCCAAGAGAAAAATTGATTCTGAAAACCGAGGCTTTCAAAGCCGGTGGGAGAATGAGTATATGTTTACTGAAATTGCAGGTAAACCAGTGTGTCTCCTTTGCGGGAGTAATATCGCTGTAATGAAGGAGTATAACCTAAGACGGCACTACGAGACGAAACATGAGAACAAATTCAAAAACCTGAGCGCAGGACAGAAGCTACAAAAGGTAGAGGAGTTGAAGAAGAATTTGACATCCCAGCAGACGTTTTTCACCAAAGCAAAATCACAAAGTGAAGCTGCTGTGAAAGCAAGTTTCATTGTGGCCGAAGAGATCGCCAAATCAGGACGGCCGTTTACCGAGGGGGAATTCGTAAAGAATTGTATGATGAAAGTGTGCGACGTCCTTTGTCCAGATAAAACGCGAGCGTTTGCAAATGTAAGCCTCAGCAGAAACACTGTTGCTAATCGGGTTTGTGAGATGGCGACTGATTTGAAAACACAGTTGATTGAAAGAGCAAAAGATTTTGTTGCATACTCCCTTGCCGTGGATGAAACTACTGACGCGACTGACACTGCACAGCTGGCGATATTTATCCGTGGTGTGGATTCCAATTTGTGCGTAACAGAGGAAATACTGGACATTAAATCGATGCACGGGACAACGAAAGGAGAAGACATCTTTGGAAATGTATTTCAAAGTGTAACCGACATGAAACTGCCGTGGGAAAAACTCGTTGGACTTACAACAGATGGCGCACCTGCTATGTGTGGTGAAAAAAATGGACTGGTGGGAAGGATGCGCTCAAAGATGCGGGAGGAGAACTGTGCCGGTGAGTTGACAGTGTATCACTGCATCATACACCAGGAATCGCTGAGTGCTAAAGTCCTAAAAATGGATCATGTGATGAACACTGTAACACAAACCGTCAACTTTATCAGAGCCCACGGTTTAAATCACCGCCAATTCCAGTCTTTTCTGCGGGAAATAGATAGCGAGTTTGGCGATATGCCATATCATACGGAGGTCCGGTGGCTAAGTCGGGGAAAAGTTCTCAAAAGACACTTTGAGCTGCGAGAGGAAATCTGCCAGTTCATGGACAGTAAGGGGAAAGACTGCACAGTTCTGCGGGATGAAAAGTGGAAATGTGAGTTGGCGTTCCTGGCTGACATAACGTCGCATCTTAGCGCTTTAAACCTTCAACTCCAGGGACGGGAGCACGTAATAACCGATATGCATGATGCAGTGAAGGCATTTCAAGTGAAGCTGCGCTTATGGGAGACACAAATGCACCAATGCAACTTGTCTCACTTTCCCTGTTGCCAAGTAATACGGAACCAAGAAAGTGCCACAGTTTTCCCAAATGCCACCTTTGCTGAAAAACTCAGCGCGCTGCGCACTGAGTTCGCACGGCGCTTCAGTGACTTTGAGGCACAGAAAAGTAACTTCGAGCTGCTTCGCAACCCATTTGCAGTCGATGTGGAAACCGCACCTGTAGAAATGCAGATGGAGCTGATAGAACTGCAATGTAACGGGACACTGAAGGCAAAGTACGACACTGCGGGGCCAGCACAGTTCACTCGCTTCATTCCTGAAGCGATGCCGCAGCTCCGCCAACATGCGGCTCGAATCCTGTCCATGTTTGGCAGCACATACCTGTGCGAGCAGCTGTTCTCTGTGATGAAAATTAACAAAACGTCACACAGGAGTCGCCTCACTGATGAACACCTGCAATCGATCCTGAGAATCTTCACAACACAGAACCTAACCCCAAACATAAACGAACTTGTTGCAAAGAAAAGACTCCAAGTATCAGGCTCTGACTAAATAGGACAAGAAAATGGAATGTTATGATTTGTTATGATTATACTTTTGCTTTAAATTCAATTTTTTATTTATATTTTCAGATTTTTTAATATTCCAGCATGTACAGATTTTGAATGTATTGTATTGACAGGATATTTTTTTATGAAGAGCAAAATATTTTAAGTTGAAATGTATTTATTTTGGAATGATATCCTGTATTTTGGTTCATATTAATGGTTAAAAAACATAAATATTTAGTCTGTTAAATAAATGGTTATACTGTTCGGCCCGCGAGTTTTGAGTTTTGGCCCCCTGTGCAATTGAGTTTGACACCCCTGATCTAGACTGACCTCCTGTATAGCACAGGCCCTAGAACTTCACCAAAACAATTCCTATAGCAGATCTTTTAGAAAAAAAAAAAAAACAGCCAAACTTGATTGAAAAAATTGACAGTGATGGAGAATCCACCATTACCCTTGGTAAATTGTCCCAATGAGTAATTACTCCCACTATTAAAAATGTACATCTTATTTCCTGTTTGAATTTGTCAGCCATTGGATCATGTTATACCTTTCCCTGTTAAATTGAAGAGTCCATTATTAAATATTCCCCATGTAGGTACTTACAGATTGTAATCAAGTCACCTCTTAATCTTCTCTTTGTTAAGCTAAATAGACTGTGCTTCTGGAGTCTGTCACTATATGACATGTTTTCTTAGCCTTTAATCATTCTTGTGGCTCTTCTCTGATACTCCTGCAATTTATCAGCATCCTTCTTGAATAGTGGGCATCAGAACTGAGCTCAGTATTCTAGCAGTACTCACTCCAGTGCCCAATACAGAGGTAAAAAACTCAATTCCTACTAAAGCTTTCCATGTTTATGCATCCCAGGATAAGATTAACTCTTTTGGGCTCTGCATCACACTGGGAGCTCATGTTCAACTCATTATCCACTATACCCCCCAAACCTTTTTCAGAGTTATTGCTTCCCCAGATAGAATCCACCATACTGTAAGTATGGCCTACATTCTTTGTTCACAGATGTATAAATTTACATTTAGCCATATTAAAACACATATTGTTTGCTTATGCCCAGTTTACCCAGTGATCTAGACTGCTCTGAATCAGTGACCTGTCCTCTTCAATATTTACCACTCCCCCAATTTTTGTGCCATCAGCAAATGTTGTCAGTTATGATTTTGTTTTCTTACAGGTCATTGATAGAGGTGTTAAAAACCACCAGGCCACAAACCAATCCCTCTGGGACCCCATGGAAAGCGACCAGCTCAATGATGATTCCTCATTTACAATTACATTTTTAGATGAAGGAAGCTTGCAACACTAATGGCACAAATCAGTATTTTCCACACCTGTGGGTCTCTGTTACCTGTGATAATAACTTCTTCTCACTGTTTCAATAATGTGTTGCTATGGAAATGCAGCCACTGTTTCAATAATGTGTTGCTATGGAAATGCAGCCACAATGTAGCTGGTGTTAATTTAGTTATGGCTAGAAGAATATATGTAGTTCCTTATCTACTACATATAAACTACTTCTTCCCTTCCTTCAGAAAGGACCCTGGCTGCATTAAACGTGTGCAGCTCAGCTGTACAGTTAGGGACAGAATCTGAGAAACCTGTGTAGGAAGCGTTCAACTCCTGTGCATCACATAACTCAATACTGTGGGGGATTCCCTGTACATGGCCATGGAAAAAGATTTGGGGGCAGGGTCAAGGGATGCAATCCAAGCCAAGGCTCTTATAGTCCTAAAGCTGAGGACCGCAGAGTGACTCCATCAAGTGTTATGAAGTTTGGGAATAAAGAAAAACAAAACAAAACCCTCTCCTGAGCCACTGTGGGACAACTCTGAACCTAGCCCAGCTAGTAGTAAATAGACTTGATACAGGGAGTAGTGGAAAGGATTTTCCCTATAATTAATAAGCAAAGTAAGGAGCTTTCCCATATCTTTATCTAAGGGCATAGACTTCCCTCATTTAATATACAGAGTAAGGAGAAGGCTTTAATGCTTATATAATGCTGTAATGCTTTTATAAATGAACTACAGTCCACATGTGATAATTGTGGCCTCTGTGCCCATGGCTGCCAAAGAATTTACTTGGATCACAAAAAAAATGTAGAAGGTTAATGGTAATGGGATGTATTTAAAGCAAAAACCTAATTGGTTTCACAGACATTTTAAGCATATTAAAAGCATTAGTACATTAAACATTAACATGTTCCCTTTCTAACTCCTCTAAACAAGGATGGTGTGATAAAAGAGTATTTCAAAATACTATTGGAGTCAGATTAATAGAAGACTTTCAGTATTCTCCAGGAAAGAGGGGAAGAGGAGAAATGTTATGTCCACTGTTTTCATAAGATGAGTTGAGCTACAATAGGTAAATTTAGACCTCTCTTCCTGATGTTATGGTGGCAAATCTGGTTTAATCTACTGTAGCATAATTGGTGACAATATAAAATCATAATCATTACTGAAATGAATATCTGCATAGAGGACTCATGGCCACTGGAGGTGCACCTACCTAAGTTACAATAACTCTGTGCATAAAGGTACTTAGATGAGAACAAATCAATGACACTTTTTTTTGGAATGATAAACTATAAAAACCATGCGGTGTCAAAGTATAAAAGAGACACCTCTCTGATAACATATCTGTAAAATAATCCAGGAGATGGGCTTTGTGTCCACCCTGCATTTGTCAAGAATATTCATTCCTCATCCAGTAGCAGGTTGCTCCATCATATGTCCTCTCTGCCCAACTCTAAAATAAAAAAGAGATACAGAAGAGTGAATAGCACATGTATTGTTTATAATAATCCACACTCCGTTACTGACAGCGTCTGATTTGCCTTTTGATAATAACAATATAACTTAGCTCTTTTAAATAGATCAGAAGAGCGTTAGCATGCACTAAAGGCACCTGCCCTTATCCAGAGAGTTAAACATTCCTGCTGAACTGAGCCCAACATGATTGCTACAGGGCAGAACCAATTATTTTAGAACTTTACAAGAGACTATCTTAAAGTTATATGAGTACATAGCATTTCAAGAATTTCAATCATAAATGTGATATATTTGATTTTAGTGAGGCTTTGAGACTGTCCTATATGACAGTCTCATTAGCAAATTAGGAAAATGTGGTCTAATGAAATTACTATAAGGTGGGTGCATAACTGGATGAAAGACCATACTCAAAGAGTAGTCAAACTAGTATCTAGTAGGGTACCACACGGGTCTGTTCTGGGTCTGATACTATTCAACATTTTCATTAGTGACTTGGATAACGGGGCACACTTATAAAATTTGCAAATGACAGCAAGTTGGGAGGAGTCACTTTAGAGGACAAGTTTAGAATTCAAAACTACCTTAATCTGAAATCAACAAGATGAAATTCAATAAAGAAAAGTGCAAAGTACTACACTTAGGCAGGAAAAATCATATGCACACCTAGAAAATGGGGAATAACTGGCTAGGCAGTAGTACTGCTTAAAATGATCTGGGGCTTATAGTGGATCATGCACTGAATATGAATGTACAGTGTGGTGTAACTGCAAAAAGGCTAATATGATTCTGGAGTGTATTAACAAAAGTGTCATATGTAAAACACACGAGGTAATTGTCCTGCTCTACCCAGCACTGGTGAAGCCTCAGAGGGAGTATTGTGTCCAGTTTTGGGTACCACACTTTAAGAAAGATGTAGACAAATTGAAAAGAGTCCAGAAGAGAACATCAAAAATTATAAGAGGTTTAGGAAACTTTACCTATGCAGAAAGGTAAAAACTGGATATGTTTAGAAAAAGAAGACTGAGGGGGCACCCGATAACACACTTACAATATGTTAAGGAGAGTCAGAAAGAGGACAATGACTAATTATTCTCCATGTTCACTGAAGATAGGACAAGAAGTAATGGGCTTAATCTGCAGCAAGGGAGATTTAAGTTAGATAGCAGGAAAAGCTCTTACTAGAAGAATAGCTAAGTACTGGAATAGGCTTCCAAGGGAGGTTTGGAAGCCCTGTCATTGGAGGTTTTTAAGAACAGGTTAAACATAAACTTGTCAGGGATGGTTTAGGTTTACTTGGTCCTGCCTCAGCATTGTGGGCTGCACTACATGATCTCTCAAGGCTCCTACCAGAGCAGCATTTCCATGATTCTGTGTCTGAGTAAATTAAAATTGAGAAACAATGAGCCAAATTGATCCCTGGTGTGGATATGGCATAAAGAACAAAATGCTTGGAGCTTATGATAGTTTATTCATTCAGATTGTTCATATATCAACTATATGAGGCTAAATGCACTATGTGACCATAGAAAAATAACATTTTAGAATGAGATAAATTGTTCTTATGAAATGGAAGATTTAGCTTACAGACTTACACACACACACAAACCTCAGCTGAATAATTCTTTTCTCTTTAGTGTTGTGCTGAAACAAGCTTATAACCTTTTCTCTATGGAAACGAAAAAAGTACCCTTGGTAAGTGGAAAGAATGTCAAGATTCACTATTGTAAAATGGCTAACTTATTTTCTATTAGCCTTCATATTTAACATAGGAATTAAAATCTGATGGGTATGATTATAATTTATACATTACATGGCCTTGTGGAATTTTAAACATATTTATTTATCTAGTCATCTTGTTGTGCCTTCAAACCATGCATTTGTATTAATCTGTTCTTTCCTATTTGTGTCAACAAGAGTGGTTTTGGAAGCTAATGACAAGGTTACTTCTGGAAGCTTTTCATAATTTGCAGCTGTTGACACCTAATATTCTCTATGTAAGACTGAAGCTTTTGTCAGCCTCTTCAAGAAGACTCAATAAGCAAATAAATTACATTGAGCTCCGTTTCTTTATCAGAACAGGATTGTGGCAGTTAAGATGATAATGCCCCAAATGGGAGAACAGCCTCCAATGCTTTGCAATATTCTAAAAATGACACAAAACAATATAATTAGGCTAAAAACAGCCAACTGTGTGGGAAAGCATCTGTGATATTAGTGGAATGAAAATTAAAAATAACTCTTAGATAAAATTATTGCAATGGATATGCTGTACTGTTATATACAAATCAAATTAACTTCAGTGTTCAAACCTTAATTTCACTAACATGGGAGAAAGAACACTTAGAGTTCATGGAATTCATTATAAAGAGATCTCTGAAAATTTAAAACATCTCAGATAGTCACATCACAAAATTAAGGGAAGAGTAGAGGAGTGCTTTCCATTTGGGGCTGTCAAGATTACATAACCCCTATCGACATACAGCTAAGAGGATTTAAGTTAGTACAAAAATATGTAATTCGAAAATATGAAAACTGCAGTGATGCAGTCACAGGACTTGTATGAATTTTCTCAACCTCAAAACAAGCCTAAAGAGCTTAAATCTTGGCATGAGCTTAACTCACCCAAAATAGTGACGCATACAAAATATAACTCTGTCGTGTAGCTACAATGACATTCTACATTACAAATAATTCCAAGAATGAAACCAGTTAGTATTAATGGGAGAACTTGTGGTTGTTACAAGTTGAACATTTTCCCTTCTTTAAAGGGCTACGTCCAAAGACCTCTTTGTGTAGGCTATCACCATTCTGTTGCTGGCAGAATCAAAACTGATTGGACAGCTGATAAGGGAATATCCCCAATTTTCTAAAGACCCCTTCAGTTTCAAGACAATTTCAAAGTTAGCCCCTCCATGAAACAAAAAGCAAATCTCTTGTCCTGCATCAGCACCTTGCAAAAACAATAATCAATAAGAGTACACCATAAACAACAAGAAAAAATTAATGACTGCAGATGCAGAGAACATTAACCATAAGTTAAGGGAGGGCTGGAACTGTGGACCTATCCCTTAGAAAAAGGGAAGTTTTACAGGTAAACAACCACAATTCTCCCATTCTCTCTCAGGGCTAGGTCCACAGATCCTCAGTGTAGGATTTTTTCATCCATCACAAAATTCCTAGGGAGGGAACAAACTAATGTCACTGAGATAATTGAGATAATTCCTTACTCTAAGGAATCACCATAGCATTCAGGATCTGCCTGCCAAAGGATGCATCAGCTGAAGACTATCTATCTTGTAACAGGAATGACCAAGTTGCAGTTTTACAGATTTAATCATAAGGGGTCTGCCTTTTCTCAGGCCCATGATGCCACTGTGACATTCTATACCTTGGGGGAGCATCCTGTAACCCCCATATTCCTCATTTTTATATAATCATGATCTTACCTTACAAGGCATGCTTTATATGTATCAAGGGAAAGGTTATGATCTGCTGAAAGTAATTCTCTATCCATATATGTATAGCATAAATGCATATGAAGTTATGAGAATTGTGTTGTATGGTTGCCACTAAAACATGCTGTAAATTGGGGAATCAGCCAGATATTAGCTCCCTAGAGGCAACAGCAAGGAAAGTAACCAACACCCGGGTGGGGTCTCAAACAACCCATCAACAACCATTGTCCAGCAAGGGAGCCACAATTCAATGACTCACCTGCATGAGGCCACACAAGCGGAATTGATCAATCTTGCCTGGAGACTCAGTAATGCCCCGAGACACGCCTGGACTTGTGTTCTACAAGCACATGGACTGAAGGTATAAAACTGAACACAGCGGGCATAAGGTTGGCCTTTTCTCCTTCACCCATCTACACTGCAAGCAGCAAGGACACTCTGAAGACTCCAACTGAGAGGACTGGCCCAGATTTCAAGGGTGAATTTGTATATTAAGGACTGCAATATCCTGTGGGGTGAGAAAAGCTGCTTAATCTAGATGTTGCCCTGTCTAATAGGATTGAGAGTTTAGACTGCATGTTTATATTATATTTTATTTTGGTAACTAACTAACTTTTTGCCTATCACTTAATATCTATCTTTTGTAGTCAATACATTTGTTTTACTGTTTATCTTTACCAGTGAGTTTGCCTGAAGTGTATGGTAAATCTGCTCAGGTTTTGCAAAGGCTGGTGTTTGTCCACTTTCCATTGATGAGGTGGTGATTCAATTAATAAATCTGCACTGCCCATCTTGAGCAGTGCAAGATGGTATATTCCTGAGGTGCAGTGCTGGGAGCTAGGAGGATTTGGCTCTGGTACCTTTCTGTGTGTGATTCATGAGTGGCTCTGGGAGCATTCATGCAATCTAGGTGAGTGTGGGGTCTTCACATGCAGTTGTGCTGAGTGATAACAGCACCTGGAGAGGTTTGCTGCTGGTCACTAGCAAGGCATTGTGAGAGACAGCGCAGGCTGGAGAGAGCAATGCAACAAGAAACTGATGATTTAGATGTCTTAGCACCTCTTTTTCCTGGATGACATAAGACCAATAAGGCTGGTTTTTTTTTTAATGCTGTCAGTTCTTTTCAGATAAAATGTTAAGGCTTGCCTTATACCCAGCAAATGCCTTATCCTTTGGGTGGGAAGAATGTGAACAAAAAGAAGTCAATGAGATTTCTTTTGATCGATTAAAAATCCAATTTTTGGAAAAAAGGTGGGATCCATTCTCGAAACCATCTTATCTTTGTGAAAGATGTAGTAAGATGGATCAACTGAAAAAGCTCCCAACTCTGACACCTTTTTTGCTGAACTGATAGTGATTAAAAAAATCAGTTTGATAAACAAGTAATATAATCAAACTGATTGTGTAGGTTCAAAGGGTGCTTTCATTAAGGCATTGGGCTCAATGTTCAAATCCCAGTACAGAGCTCTATGCACCTTAAAAGGACACAATAGATTAACTGCTCTAATGAAGTGACATATGTACTTATGGTGTGAAATGTAAAATTTTCTGTGCAGAAATATGGTATTTGTCTGCAAGCCATTATCAAAACCATCTTGTAAAAACTCCAGAACATGAAATGCTTTGACTACATATTTCTTTCTACACCAAGTTTGAATTTAGACCAGATCCTGAGTAAGACGTTTCTTGATTTTCTCCTACGTGATAATAGAGTTTCAGTGAGACTAGAAAAGTAACCCTTTTGTACTAGAAACTAGAAATGCCAAACTGCTAGATTTAACTTGTTTGGATCCTGGTGAAGAATTACACCCTGGCATAAAAAATCTGACCTTGGATTCAGGAACAACGGTGGCTCCATTGACATGTTCACAAAGTTGAGAAACTGAGGCCTGCTTACAACACTCCTACTAAACCATCCCAAAATAATGTTCACTTTTTTTGTTACTGCATCACATTGTTGACTCATATTTAGTTTGTGATCCACTATAACCCATAGATCCTTTTCTGCAGTACTTCTTCCTACGCAGTCATTTCCCATTTTATATGTGTGCTATTGATTATTCCTTCCTTAGTGTAGTACTTTGTCCTTATTTATTTCAGACCATTTCTCCAGTTTGTCAAGAACATTTTGAATTCTAATCCTATTCTCCATTAAACTTGCAGCTCCTCCCAGCTCGATATTTATAAGTGTATCCACTCAAGAGTTGTTTTGTTCCAAGTTTCTTATCTGAATCATACTGTCCCAAGCCAGGAATGCTGGGCTCAGCTTGGTCAGAAACAAAACTTCAAAGGCATTGACACTGCTATTGCCAGTTAAGTGCTTGTGATTTACTCATCTAAAGCCATAGTCTGCTTTTCTGAATACCTAAAGTGAACTCCTGTAGGAATTAACCTCTAGCAAACAGCAAAATAATCAAAGGCACACATAATATTGATAATAGCTATATCCCATATCTTTCACAGGAGGTATTATAAGAACCCAGCTACAGATGGAAAAATTGAGGTACAGAAGCAAAATGGCATACATCTGTCCCAGCCTGAGAAGCAGATATTGGAACAAAACCCATACTTCCTGAGTCCCAGACAATAGCCGCAGTAGTGTTCTTCCTTGTCCTCATAGAATTGTAAAATCCACAGAGACTTGTACAAATATTTTATGTAGTTTAAATCTGCATAGGTTTGGTTCTCACCTTTGTTTCTTTTGTTAGTGTTAGGCTCAAGCAAATCCAAAACCTCCAAAGCAAAATTCTGTGCAAACGGATGAGTTTCACTTGTTTTTACATGAAAATCATGAACAATTCTGCAAAACTGATATAAAGCCATACATGTCCTCTTTCCCTTTAAAGCTGTGCACGTTTGCTAATTGTAGCATTTAAATTTAAATCAGTTTCATGTGATTCTATGTTGCACACCGCTCTAACCAATCGAATACTTGATTTAAATAACAACAACCCCACACTTCAAACATCTGCCTGTTCTGTTTGTCATTACTTTTTCCTCTTTTACTTTTCTTTAGCCCCTCTGATTCTTCTTTTACAGTATCTCAAAGGTAGTACATGAGCCTAATAATATTAGAACTGAAATAAAAACTTTCCAACACATAATATTAGAGCAATTTTAAACTCATGCAAAATAAGATTCACAGCTACATATCTCTTCTCATGCATTTTCCTTTTGAGTGGGCCTTTGCAGGCAGAAAGGTGAAAAACCTGATTAAACATTTTCCACAAAACTTTTAAAGAAAATCTTTGCAATTTCATTTGGGGCAATTTTGTGACCTTAAATTTAGCATCCCTGCAAAACTGAAATGTCATGCATCATCTTTCCACTCTTTTATCAGAAACGGTCTCATTTCAAGCTAAAATTATTTTCATAACGTGGCCATTTTTCCAATGGATGAGCCCATTTTCAAGTTTATAACAAAGTGAAAACCCAGATTTTGATTAGTTTTGTTTTTGCAAGTCTTTCACTCTAAATAAAAGCTATTAGAAATCCAAAAAGGACACTCAATGTTGCCAAGTCTCATAATTTTATCATGAGTCTTGAACTATTTGGGATTTTCCTTCAAGCCCCAATTCCTGGACTCATCTGAGCACAAAAGAAAGACAGCTTACTTACTGGTAACTGTTGTTGTTAGAGAGTGTCACCTCTGCATATTCACACTTGTGGGATATAGTTTACCTGGCATCAAACAGTGGATTTTTTTTTTAGTGAACAGTGTCCATTAGGCCACTTGCCCCGCCCCGTCCCGCCCCACCCCACCCTCATGGAGCATTCTAACTATATAAAAGGGGGAATGACTCCAGTCATCCATCAGTTCATTCTTTAATTTCTGAATTCTTTACCTGATACTCTGAAGAAATGGCAAAGAAGGATGGCGACCATGAACATAAAGAGGCAATACTCTAAAAGAACAACAGTGGCTAGTAATTAACTTCTCCTTCCTCAAGTGGCCTCAGCATATTCCCTCTGGTGGAAGACTAGCAAGACTGTCAGGTAGCCCAGTTTGGGTGAGTGGTGCCACCTGCTGTTGTGTTGGGTGATAACAGGGCCTGGGTGAGGCTGGCTGTATCCCCAAACCAGCTGTGTGTCGGAGAAGGATGCCGCGGTTTCCGCAGCTCCCAGACTGCACCCCAGAGGTGACAACCCATCACACAACTACTATATGTTTATATTAGAGAAGGAAGGTCAAAGAAATGTATGCTGCTCTTAGAGTGAAAAGAGGTGAGGTTTGTGATCATTCTTAGTTCCTGGAGGGAGTTCATTCCACAGACATGGACAGCCCCCAGAGACACATGTACTCCTGCACAGATGAACTTTACTCTTATTTTTGAGAGTTCCATTTACCAGACGAATGCAGTTGTTGACCCAGCCCAGCCTTCTTCCTGGAGCTCTAGGCGATCTTGTAGATATCTTGGGTCCAGGTCATGAAACACTTTGAAGAAGATAAGGACTGAGACCTTGAATTTGATTTGAAATTCTATGGCAGCCTCAGCACAGGATGATCGGAAGGTTCTCTTGGCCTGTAATTCTGCCTCAGGATAGGCACTGAGGAATTAATTATGTTTCATCCTGTCTGATTCAGCCTTTGTTTTCTGCTATTGGTGCTGGAGATTCTGCCCATCTCTCTTCATCTGGTGTAGGGAGTCAGAAAACCAATCAGTTATGTGTAGGTGATGGGAAGGAAGGGGCTGTTTTGCAACCAACATGTCTATAACCAAGGCCCTGTAGAATTGCAGGTAATGATTCACTGGGTCCTCAATGCCTCATCCCGAGGATGGGATGCTGTTGTCCTTTATCAGGTTTTGGAATTTGTCAGAGTCTGAGTCTTAATGGTCAGATCAGCATCACTAGTCTTTCTCGTTGCCTGGGCACTGGAAGGTCTCTGACCATTGCCCTAATGAGGTGATGGTCTGTCCAAGACAATGGCTGTATTGTGATGTATTCTATCTTGACATTTAAGCTGAAAATCAGGTCCAGGGTGTGACTGACTGTGTGGATTGGACCAGAGTTGACCTGTGAAATTTCTAGGGAGGCAAGTAACTAGATGAATTTTTGAGATTTTGCATCTTAGGCTTTATCAATATATGTGTTGAAATTTACCAGTAAACTCCTGTATGAATCCTTTTGTCTATAATTGTCTAGAATTCTACTTTGTATTATAGATGGCACAGATTGTACCCCCTTTGTTGAGGCTGCCTATCTCTTTCCACTAGAAAATTCTGTTTTCCGTTGCTTATAACTTTGCTAAACTTAAACCAATTGGGATGAATTTTTCTATTTTCTATGGTTCAGCCTAAGGCAGACACTTTTTTTTAAAGTTTTAGCTAAAACATTTAGAAAATAAAATAGTAAAAAAAAAATACCTTTTGCCAAAGTATATAAGAAATGGTTTTACATACATTTGGTCCAGAAGATGTAGCATCTCCTTGCATTAGGGAGATATGAAATGTTGCAGGAGTTTAATGGGTACCTTTAATTATGGCAATTCTTAACTTGGTCCTTGACTTTGCAACTTTAATGTTCTTAACATAGTTTCTTGGATGCAATTATACACCTCTACCCCGATATAACGCGACCCAATATAACACGAATTCAGATATAACGCGGTAAAGCAGCGCTCTAGGGGGCGGGGCTGCGTGCTGTGGTGGATCAATGCATGTTCGATATAACGCGGTTTCACCTATAACGCTGTAAGATTTTTTGGCTCCTGAGGACAGCATTATATCGAGGTAGAGGTGGATTATATAATTTTAATTGACAAGGTCCATAATATGCAAGGATCAAACTAGGCCCCTATCCAATTCAGACTGAAATTCATGAAAGTATGTCTCTTGTCTTTGTTGGAAGTTGGATCAGGCCTTTACAGATAAGCACAAGAAGATAGGGTTAAATTTGATCTTTCAGTCTAATTTCTGAATTTCTTGGTTTTGGGGAATTTTATTTCACAACCTTAACACTGCATTTCTTGACATTTTAGTGCTTGTTTTCCCAAATTTAATTTTCCATTGTACATTTTTTACATTAAATAACATGTACATAAAAATAGGAAGATTTTGTAACAGTGTTCTTGTCCAGCTTATCAATGCATACATCAAACATTGCCTACACCTGTCTTTTTCAGAGATTCATAGATTCTAAGTTGAGTAGAGATCACTGTGATTATACAGTCCGACTGTCTATATAACATAGGCCATAGAACTTCCCAAAAATAATTCCTATAACAATAGCACATCTTTTAGTATCTTAAGGGATTACTATTTCCCTCCCTTAGGCTGACTCCACTTCATTTATTTATTTCAGTTCTAGAAGGCTTTGCTTTTAAAACAAATCTGTTCAGCTGCAATTTTTAATTGACTTGTGGGGGGGGGGGGTTAGATATTGTAGCATCTCCTGAATTATTAATAGATCAGTTCAGTCCCTCTAAGGCAAGGTTGCTAAAATCAAACCACATCTCTGCACACACAGGCACACAAGAATCAGGTCATGTTCATGTAAAACATTCTTCACATTCATTGTCTTTACATTTTCAAAGCTAAAACACCCTAAATTCATATTTGTTTCTCTTCTGTGAGATATGCTATTTTAATATAGTGGAGACCTATCTTAACAAGCAGCATCAGAACATAGCATACCTGCTGCTATAAGGCTGCAATTTTGTTAAATCTGGAGAAACTGAACAGAGTGCTATTATACCGAACATGACTGCGATATGGAGGGTCAGTTTTTAAGATAACTAGGCAACCAAAATCAAGAGAGCCATGGATGTTACAAGAAGGCATGAAAAATTAATTGCATTTTTTTAAATACTAAGTCCAGTTTCCTGAATTTTAGAAATTTTTAGAATAAGATTTTAGGAAATAAACAAGAGAAATAATATACAATATATATGAAATTCTAGATGAACAGTTAACTATCTTCTATAAGGAGTCACAGTCAACTTAAAAATAACTCTTTGGTCTTTTTTTTACCTACCAAGATTTCAAGTCAGACCTAAGATTACTGTAACTGAAAGGAGATAGTAATAAACTGGGGGGAAATTCTCCATCCGTTTGAAAACACTTCAATTGACTGACTATCCAATGAGAAAAAGTGAAAGTCAATATGTACAACTTCCCCGAGGGCTTGTGTGGACCCTTCTTATTTATAAAAATATTTCTCTCCCTTGTTGGTATGCGAAAATGTGACTGTAAAACCACATTAACTAGTAAAAGGATGTAAAGGCAAATATAGGTCCTGAAACTACTGATCGTCCTTTTTTGGAAAGTGTTCGATTCTTTAAGTGCCATTAATAACCTGAGAATTCATCATACATGCACCAACGACCTTGGGTAATTCTATACCAACAAGCAATCCTCTTTATCCTAGCCCCTCAATGAACTCAGACTCATAAGGTCTTTTCTTCATTAGAATCATTAAACTCACTAAGTTGCTGTTCTGTCCTCTAAGTGCACCATTACTCACCAGGAGCTTCAGGCTTCTAGTCATGGTTCTGCCACTAACTCATTGTGTGGCAATGGACAAGACACTTTACTGCTCCACATTCCTTTTTTCCCATCTTTAAAATAAGGACACCACCACTTACCTCCCCCACAAGTGTGTTGGGAAATTAATGTTCATACAATGCTTTGAAAAGCTAAAGCTCTCTGAGATCTTTTTTTTTTTAAGTGAAAACTTTTGTTCTAAATAAATAAGCACCTACCCAGAACAGCTGGGAGATCAAATGGAGAAACACACTCTGTCACCAGCTGTTTTTATTCTGGAATTAGTCATTTGCTGGTGAATTGGGCATACTTGCTGAATATTTGTGTTCATTAAGTAAAATGACGATATTAAACAGCATTTGGAAACGACATATTACAGCAGGGGTAGGCAACTTATGGCATGAGTGCCAAAGGCGGCACGCGAGCTGATTTTCAGTGGCACTCACATTGCCCGGGTCCTAGCCATTGGCTTGGGGGGCTCTGCATTTTAATTTAATTTAAAATGAAGCTTCTTAAACATTTAAAAACCTTATTTACTTTACATACAACAATAGTTTAGTTATATATTATAGACTTATAGAAAGAGACCTTCGAAAACGTTAAAATGTATTACTGGCATGTGAAACCTTAAATTAGAGTGAATCAATGAAGACTCGGCACACCACTCCTGAAAGGTTGCCGACCCCTGTATTACAGTGTACTTGGAGAAATGCACTGTACCAGTTAAAACTGTCAATACTCTTTTCTTTAACAAGGATTCTTTAACAAGCATGATTGGAAGGCCCTGTTTTTAAACATGAACAGATTGTGGACTTTTCAATTCTCATCACTTATACAGTGTTAGGCTGTAAGCAAACATATGCAGTGTGCAGGTCAAATTGCCCCCAACTTTAGTTATATAACTAGTTGACCCAATTAAATCAAGCAGGAAATCTTGCCAGATTTGACCTATAACCATGTAGTAGCCCACACCATTGTGGGAATCTTGTTCAATACAGACTCATTCATAGCAAAAACTCACATGCACCGCCTTCGGAGGACTGGGAGCCACCAGGAAAGGGTCACCTTTGAGAATGGCTAGTAGCTGTCAGTGCTCTGCCTGTGGATCATCCAACTATACTGAACCCTCACACAGCTGTCCTCCTTATTTTTGGTAAATAGATTTAAGCCCCATCTCAGCATGTGCACTTGGATCCAGTTGTTTCCCAAAATTGTCCTTAATCAGCAAGGCCAATCCAATGGGATGTAAAGAGCAATTTGTAGTTAATTTTTATATTAGTGCTTAGAGGCCAACCCAACACTGGGGTCAGTGCCAGCCAATAGTAAGACAATCTCTTCTCCAAAGATTTCAGTCTCAGATTTACAAAGAATCCAAAGAAAGATAAGTATTCAAATCCCAATAGAGTTTGGGTGCCTCGCTCCCTCAGGAACTTTTGCTTGTCTTTCCCTATGTAGGTTGGGTTTTCAAAGGTTGGGCGAAAAGAAGCATTATCCCCATTTTACACATGGAGAACTTAGGCACAGAAAGATAAGTGACTCACCTGAAGTCTATGGTAGAGCAAATAATTTAACCCAATCTGCTGAATGAGAGCCCATTGTCTCAACAACAAGACCATTCTTCCTCTCCAGGCATAAAGAAAGATAAATACATATAGTCTGTTTCTCCTTAGATTCTCTTCCTCCCACTAGATGCTCACTGCCTGATTATTTTAAGTATATAGGATGCCCTAATTTAATAATTTGGCCGGGGGACTCTCATCAACTTGAAGTGTCACTGCAACTTCTCCGTTCTCTCCTATAAGAAGATGTAACTCCAACAAAGTCACCAGAACTGCACCAGCTTATACCACATCTTAATCTTTGTGTCTGTTTGTGTCTTACTAATGTGTACAGAACTAGGGAGGTCAGGGACATGACAACCTTGCTTCCTTTGTAAGGGGTAAGTAAGTTGCATTTTACAAACAGTTCTAGGTAAAACTTTTTTTGATTCACAGAAAAAAATGAGAATATTCACATTGTTAATGGAATTTCACAAGGAATCTTTTGGGACAAAATGTTTTTTGTCGGGAGAGCATCTCCCATCGACATGGTGCAATGTAGACACGTCTGTATATTGACCTAAATTATGTCTACTTCCGTTATGTAATTTACGTAATGGAAGTAGGATAACTTAGGTCGACTAACAGCTTTAGTTGTAGACCATCCCTAAATGACTTGGCCAGGTCATATGGTCTGTAGCAGAACACAAAATTGAACTCACGTGTCCAAAGTCACAGGCTAGCATTCTCATCACTGAGCCATTCTTCACCTCTGTTTCATCTTCTAGAAAAATGTAGGGATTTTTTCCTGCATAAATATATAGTGTAAACAAGCAATTGCTTTTTTCCATCTCTTTGACATAATGCCACAGATAACATCTGATACTCCTGCAATCTGAGGAAAGAGAGTCATTTTGATCAGAAGATTGTGGCCAAATAAAGATAAGGCCAGAGAACATCCATGGCTGAATGTGTTTGAATCTTTCACTGCTGAATGTTGTGTGTAAATTTTTTGAGATGTTTGGGAGGAACAGATTAGCATATGTAGATAACATTGTGATATTTAAAAGGAAAACTTTAATGTATAATTGGGGGGGGGGGGGGTTAATGGAAGGAAATACTTTGAGTTTCTGACTTTGGAGCAATTTCTGCTTAGGTAGGCCTTAAAACTCTCAATTTAGTCTTCACCACAGAGGAAATTAGAGATATACCTAACCTGGATTTGGTCTTTTCTAGTAATAAAGATTAGGAACCAGCAGTGACTGCAGTATAAAGAAGAGGTGGTAGAATAAACGTGGGACTTTTTTCCCCCCCCAAGAAACTTGATTTTTTTTTTATGGAACTGTAAGTTCATTTCTTTGCCAGTTATAGGAAAGCTGTTACAGACCAGAAAGACATCTTTTTGGGTGGCAGATTATCCCACATCCACCCAGAAGATGGCAGTTTCTTGCACCTTAAAGTGAAGCATCTGGTGCTGGCCAATGTTGGAGACACAATACCAAATTAAGTATCAGAGGGGTAGCCGTGTTAGTCTGAATCTGTAAAAAGCAACAGAGGGTCCTGTGGCACCGTCTTGCATCTGAAGAAGTGAGTTTCTTACCCATGAAAGCTTATGCTCCCAATACTTCTGTTAGTCTCAAAGGTGCCACAATACCAATTAGATGGCCATGCAAGTCTGATCAAGTATGACAGTTCCTATGATCCTAATGTTTGGGTCAATGTTATTGGGGGTCAGTGGTAAAAATGCATTTGTTTATTGTAATGTCACTACACTGTAGCACAGCTGATATAGGTTGTACTTTGAAAAGGGGAACGTTAGAAAGAAATCAAGGGTCTTTTGGAGATAATCAAATTAATGGAAATAATTAATTAATTTTATGGAATATTTGAATTAAAGTTCCAGTAACAAAAGTCAAATGAAATAGTTACTACTCTGTAAAATCCATTTAAAGGCAAAAAGGCTGAAGCCCTTCAAATAACTTCAAATCAGCACTAGGGCCTTATCCCAGTTTGTTTTTTAATTATGTGTAAGACTTTTTTTGTGATTTACTATACTGAGCAATATGCAGTGTAATATCTTAATGTGGTTTTTAAACAAGATATAACTTACAGCTGCATTCACAGAGCTATGGTGATTCATGCATCATAAATGCTTAGGGTAGATCAGCAGAGAGGGCCTAGATTATGTGGACACATGATACATTCACTGAACTCCATCGAAAATAACAAAACTTTTTTTTGTAGCTTTATAGCTAAACTTCTTCATTTTCAGTTTTTATTTGTTTAAAACTTCCTGGGAATTTCTGTATTTATTCTACCCCCCTGATACTTGTATTTATTCTAAAATTTAAAACAGGCAAAAGCAGTAAAACCCCAAAATGAAGGGGAGAGTGTGGGGCTGAGGGTGTAGAGTACTCAGAGGTGGCAGCATGTGGGGGAGTGAGGGTGCCCAATTACTCATGCCGTAGAAGTTGAGGAAGCTTGCTCCTTGCAGGCCATCTGCTGTGGGTCGGGTGGTCCTGGCTTCCGTGCCTGTCTCACTTTCCCACTGCAAAGCAGCAGCCACCAACTGGAAGGCACTCTCCTCTGCACAAACGAGCTGTGCCATGTGGTGGGAACTCTGCGAGGGAGACTAAGCTGATAGGTCAGTGGATTTCCAGCACTTCAAAAATTTGTGTGAAAATTGGTAAAACCCAAATAATGGGTTGTTTTTTGTTTTTGTTTTAAAAAACAAACAGGATTTTCTTTGGGAAAAAATCACTAAAAACTGGAACCAAAGTACCTTATAGCCTAATCAGAAGTGTTTTGAAACACCATAAAGTACGTATAGACTAATCTTCATGATACCATAATATGTATATTTTCAAATGTGCTGGATGCAAAATTATCTTAAAACAAATAATCTAACTCTCTGATTCAAATTCAACAGACCATAATTTGCTGAAGCCAGTGAGACCTGAATAATATATACCCAAATATACCCAGATTCCATTTCCTTTAAATGGTAGGGCTTGGCTCAGCCTCATGCCATATGTTGCTACTGTAGGGCCCAACCCAGTTGACATCAGTGGAGTTATTCACATGAATGAAGTTGCTTGTGTGCCTGTGTATTACTCCTGTCTGCTTTATCTTCCCACTTCCTTTTTTCCCTAAAGTAAATGACAAAACTCTGTTTCACCCTGTATGTTGAATAGTTAGTCAGACTCTTGAACTCAAGAGGAAAACAATGCTGACAGAGGTTCCCAATTTTTCACTTTACACTTACCTTATGCTTCTTTGGGAGCTGGAGTACAGAAGTCAATGGGAGAGCGCTCTGTGATCAACTTAGCAGGATCAACTAGACCCACTAAATCGACACCACTGCATTGATTGCAGCAGTGCCGATCTAGACGTAAGTATAGACATGCCCTTAGTCTCTTCCTACCCCAGTTCTCCATCTGTAAAGTGGGGATAATAGTACCTCCCTACTTGACTGAGCATTGGGAAGGTAAATATATTAAGAATAAGGTGCTCAGATACTGTGGCCCTAAGTACACATAAATAGACAGAAACTGTTTCCTGATCTGGCCAAAATTAAGTTTCCAGACCTCAGGCTCTACAATTTGAAAGCTCAGCTCCAATATCTCAATCTGGCTTCTGAACCTCATTAAATAAACTTCTGTACTCCATGTGAGCATGTTGGGGAACATTGGGAGCATCCTTGTCTGCTACAAGCTACTATGCAACCTTACTTTTGGAACATTAGGTCAATCCACTGTTAGTCTACCATTTCAAGGCTTCCAAACATATGATTCTTTCATAGAATCATATGGTTGGAAGGGACCTCAGGAGGTCAGCTAATCCAACCCCCTTCTCAAAGCAGGACCAATCCCCAGACAGATTTTTACCCCAGTTCCCTAAATGGCCCCCTCTAGAATTGAACTCACAACCCTGGGTTTAGCAGGCCAATGCTCAAACCACTGAGCTATCCCTCCCCCCCACCTGGCTTTCTCCCCATATCTTCTGGGATCCTTCTAGGACAACACTGTAAAATGGGTAAGCAGGCTGACACCCTGACACTCCAATATTCACCACTGTCATGTAACACTGATCTACAGCCAAAAATGCTTCTGAAATAAATGTAGTCAAACTTTACTAATTCTGGGTCACTGAGAACGAAACTGATGCTTAAAGTTGTTGATTGGCTCTAGTTTTCAAGATATGCTATTGGGTCAGTATATACGACCCTTGACTTGGGAATGGCGGAGGATAAGTGAGTTATAAAGGGAAGGGATCTCAATTTAAACCAGAAATGACTAAAATACATCTTTGACTGGATCTATGAATAAATCTATGACTGGGTTTGGACAGTACTTGCTTTTTAGGCAAAACAATGAATGATGCAATCTGAAGTTGGTATTGCATCATATATGAAAGGAATTGCATCATGTTATTTCTAGAAGTCATGGATGATGCAATCATAACGAAGCTTACAACACTCTGCTGAACAAATTGTCCTATATCAGCTTTAGAAATCATACAGTGTTGTGCTCTCTTATTTGTCAGTGTTTGATTTTGCAAAGGGACACATTTCTGTTTAGCCAAAGTGAGCAGAGATCCCTTGTACTTGTGTGAACAGTGCAGATAACTTCTGCTATGTTTGTGGTGAAGTGACTTTTGCATCGCAAAAGCGCAGTATAACCACTATGGTTAAGAAAGCCTATCACCTTTATTTTGGCTGCAAAATTGGAGATCAGGACAAGAGGTGGGCCCCACACACATATGCTGCAACACTTGTGCAAGAAATCTTCACCAGTGGTTGAACAGGAAAAGGAAATCTATGATACTTCTGCATGGTGCCTCCAGTTGGGAAAGGTGTGTCAAAGAAGAAAAAGTGGACTGTGCATTATCCAAACATTCCATCAGCTATACGCTCAGTACCCCACGGAGAAGGACTGCTAGTTCCTGATGCACCAGAATCATTCTCACTTGAGTCAGACGAGGAAGAGGAAGAGGATGAAACTTCTGGTCCTGAACCATCAATGTCACAGGACCCACATTTTCTCCCATCCTCCTCATCTGAACCACACCTCATAACACAAGGTGAACTGAATGACCTTGTCAGGGATTTGGAACTACCCAAGAGTAAGGCAGAGCTGTTGGGCTCCAGACTACAGCAGTGGAATCTCCTGGCAGGTGATGTTAGAGTTTCCATGTTCCGTGACCGTCAACAGGATCTTGTCCCATTCTTCTTCATGGAAGGTGATCTTGTAGCCTGCAACAACATCGATGGTGTGATGGCAGCCCTCAACATCTTTCATGATCCAGATGAGTGGAGACTGTTCATTGATTCATCGAAGATGAGTCTTAAAACTGTTTTACTGCATAATGGCAATGTTTTGCCATCAATGCCAGTTGGTCATGCAGTCCATATGAAGGAAACCTATGACAACATGAAACAACTTTTCAGGTGCATAAACTATGACCAACATCAGTGGCAGCTTTGTGGCGATTTGAAGGTTGTTGCTCTCTTGCTTGGTCTGCAGACTGGATACACAAAGTACTGCTGTTTTCTCTGCGAATGGGATAGTCGTGCAAGAGATTCCCACTACATCAAGAAAGATTGGCCACTCCGACAGTCATTGGAGCCTGGGAGGGAAAGTGTTCAGCATCCACCACTTGTTGAATCAAGGAAGATTTTATTACCACCCTTACACATCAAGCTGGGTCTGATGAAGAACTTTGTCAAGGCCATTGACAAAACACAAGCAGCTTTCAAGTACCTCCATGGAAAATTTCCAAGGTTAAGTGAAGCTAAGATAAAGGAAGATGTCTTTGTTGGTCCTCAGATTCGTGAACTTCTTCGAGATGATGCATTTGACCATGCACTGCGTGGCAAGGAAAAGACGGTATGGAAAGCCTTCCAGTTAGTGGCAATAAATTTTCTCGGAAACAACAAGGCAGACAGCTACAGGTTGTTGGTGGAAAACCTCCTCAAGGCATACAAAAGCCTTGGTTGGAACATGTCACTAAAGATACATTTTTTGCACTCTCATCTAGATTTTTTTCCACCGAACTGCGGAGCAGTGAGCGACGAGCACGGCGAGCGATTTCACCAGGACATTGCAACAATGGAGAAACGCTATCAGGGCAAATGGAGCCCATCATTGCTTGCAGACTATTGCTGGACAGTGACAAGAGATGCTGCATTTAATGAATACAAGAGACAAGCCAAGAAGCGCCGAGTAGACACTGAATAGGACTAAACTATGTACATAATAGTTTTTTGCCTTTTGTTTCCTAATAAATTTTATTTATATAACCCTTTTGCTGATTTTTAAAGTGTTACATAAACAGGACAGGTGAAATATTATCATGTAAAGCAACCATAAACACATGAAAAGACCTAGGTTTACAATTTATGATTAAAACTCTACTATCTACACAATATACATAGACATAAAATGTAAATATCTTAGAAACAGTAGCCAATCAGTTGTTTTAATTGTCATATTTGAATTCAGCACTTCAAAATACATAATAAATAGCACATTTTATCTCTGAAGCAGACGACTTCTCAAAAATTGTAGACCAGTGTTATTAAACTGATCTGGTTATTAGTTCATTTTAACAGAATGCTTTTGTACTGATGTAGAATCTCCTTTTCTAGATTCATGAGTGTCTGCATTACTGAGCTAGATGTGATTGAGTATTTTGCACCAATGTATAACAAATGCAAGAAATCTGAAATTGAGTCACTGAAATGCGTCAACTGGAGACCTAAGGAGGATACCTTCCATGTACAGTAGGAGATTTCTTGGAACTTCAACCCCCAGAACCAAATATTCCAGACTTATCACTGTGAGCGCTCCGATTTGCCTTCTCCCACAAATGCCTGGTGTTGTGCCCTTTCTTAACACAAAAAAATGATGTTGCAATATTCTCCTTTTAACCTGTAATGCGTCTTGTTTTGAAATAAGTTGAAGATTTTATTGGCATTTCATAGAACAAAATACATACAAGTTAGTTTAATTTTAAATATATGCGACTGGACACTATTTAAAGTGCTCTCAAGTGGCATCAGCCTTAGGCTACAGAAGAAGTGAATTAAGTATTCCCCAATACCCAAATGTTTCCATCACTTTATATCATGATGCTGTCTCTTGTAAACTGAGGTCTTGTTTACACGGCAAATTAATGTGCAGCAAGCCAGGGTGTGAATCTACAGTGCATTAGCTTGTCACAGCAAAGACCAGCCCTTAGCTTCTAAACCTCACACTGTTTTTCTCCCTAGCATAATCTTCCAAATGACTCCCTTCCCTATTTAATCACTTACATATAATCTACCAATACTTTCATCTCATAAAGTTACCATGAAAGTGTTATCTTTTCCAAGTAGCATCAGAAATACACTTTGGCTTTTGTTTAAGCCATCCTCTCTCTTTGAAGTTAGTTCAATGTACAACAGTGACATACCATTAACATTGAGTCAAAATACATATGTTTCTTATTAACTATCTTACCTTTTCAGCTGCAGATAAACATTTATTCCTTCCTGACATTGGCTTAGATGAGCATGTGTCCAGTTCCAATGTGTTATCCCATTGTCCTGAGTCCAACTTTTGTAAACAGATATTAAGGAAACAGTAAATTTCCCTACAAGTCTTTCTTCCAGGATTCAAAACTTCTGGTATATATTTAATTACCTCCTTTGTCTGGCAAGCTGAATTTAAAAGGTTTACAGCATATGTCATAAATATACACAGGGCAGCTGTACTAAATTGCCTAAGTGGGTCTTTTTCCTAAATTTTTGTCTAAATCACTTGGTGGTGGCAGCAATACCCTCCAGGGACAAGGAAAGAATTTGTGCCTTGGGGAAGTTTTAACCTAAGCTGGTAGAAATAAGCTTAGGGGGTCTTTCATGCGGGTCCCCACATCTGTAACCCAGAGTTCACAGTGGGGAGGGAACCCTGACATGGTGGCAGCTCGGTGGGATCATTTTGAACCAGAAGCACAGGATTTTAAAAGGACACATTTTTTTTCCTTTTGGCCGCTTGAAAACCAGAGAGGTGTTGTTGTTTTTTGTTTTTGTTTTTTTAGCTGAGAGCAGCTGGAGGTTTTTTTTCTTTGCCAGAGGGCAGAGTAGTTAAGTTACAGCAAGGGAATTCACAAGCTGTGCTGTCCCCCCTCTCCCCCACCCCTCAACTCTTGGGCTAGGCTGCAGTAAGGGCAGGAAGGTTAGCAAATATGACCACAAGTGAGGCAGCTACTAAACTAGAGCTGACCAGACTAGAAGCAGAAGAGAAGGCAAAGTTTCAACTGAAACTCAAAGAAGCAGAGGCAACTGCACACAGAATGGAGGGCTATGGAGGCAGAAACAGCCAGGAAGGAGACTGCCCATAAAAGAGCCCTGAAGTTAAAAGACAGAGAAATACAGGCCCAGATTGAGGCCCAGACTTTGGCCCAGAAGCATGAACTGACTGTTATGGGGTTGAAAAGATGGAATCCTGCAGCAACTGACTCCACTTCCCCAAAAATCCACAAATTGGAGTGACTATGTCCACAGTATGATGAATCCAGTGATAATGCTGAATATTTCATCACCTTTGAGAGACTGTGCTCCCGCCATGCAATTCCTGACGATCAAAAGATGACCACATTGGTAGCAAAATTGACTGGAAGAGCTCTGGACATATTTAACAAGATGCCTATTGAAGATGTTTCTGACAAGGGTAAATTTAAGGAGTTGGTGTTGAAACAATTTCAAATTACACCTGAAACTTACAGAATAAAATTTAAAGCCCTTAAGAAAGGGGCTGGACTAAGTAATGTGGTTTATGTAAACCAGATGAAGGATCTGTTAGATAAATAGGTCAAATGAAGGGGTGTAACTAGCTTTGAAGGAATGTTTAATTTGGTTGTACAGAAGCAGTTCCTGACTATGACCAATGACGATATAAAACAATGTTTATGGGATAAGAAAACAGACTCAGCAGAAAGTCTTGCTTTTTATACTGATCAATACGAGCAGTCCCAGACTGTCAGAGAGGTGGGGCAAATCAGAACAAAACTGGTGGAGGTAGCAGAGAGGAACAACCCTGAACGCAGTTTGGGCAGATACCAGAAGGAATACCCCAAGACCACACCATACCACCGGGGGAAGCCCAAGGCCCCACCTACACCCCAAGGAAAACCACAGACACCTTTTCGTCCCACCACACCATTCTCCAGCAACCCACCTCGCCCCAGTGACCAGTCAGCTGGGCGATGTTTTAAATGTAAAGAGCTGGGGCATGTAAAGGGCCAACTGCCCCAAGAACCCCAACAGATTACAGTTCATTGCACTGGGGTTACACCAAAGGTCCTCAGGCCCAGATGCCTCCCAGATACCCTCAGAGTGAAGGGAAATTGTGAGTGTGGGCGGGAAGAAGGTTATAGCATGGAGGGACACTGGAGCACAGATGTCAGCTATCCACCAATCCTTAGTGGACCCCAAATTCATCAACCCAGAGGCCCAAGTGATGATTTAACTCTTCATGTCAAACTCTTTTGACTTGCCCGCAGCCAAGTTGCCTGTCCAGTACAAGGGCTGGTCAGGAATGTGGACTTGTGCAGTCTATTATGATTATCCTATTCCCATGCTGCTGGGGGAAGACTTGGCCAACCATGTGAAGATGGCCAAGAGGGTGGGAATGGTCACCCACAGACAGGCTAAGCAAGCTTTCATGCCTATCCCTGTTCCTGAGCTTTCTACAAGGGCCCCGTCTGTGTTACCAGAGACCCAGACTGAGGTGGTGGAACCGGACCCCATTCCAACATCTGCGACAGCAGTAGTGGATCCCGTCACAGAGACCCAGCCAGAACCAGTCCCAAAACTGGAACTGGTGAGCAACCAACACCAAAATCATTGCCAGCACTGAATTCAGCGCTTGCAATCCCGTCTGCAACTCCAACGCCAGAGGGCACCACCGAGCCTGCACTGGCAGCAGCAGCTAAACCTGCACAAGAGGCTCAGCTGGAGTGCACCTGAGGAAAGCGGTTCACAGACAATGGAAACAACGCCATGAACTGCATCACTTCCAATGGGACCAAGCCCAAGTCCACACCCTAGTGAGGAACTAATGTCTCCAGCATCAATGGAACAGTTCCAGGCAGAGCAGGAAGTGGATGACAGACTCAAGGGAGCTGGGACGGCAGCATGGAGCAATCCACCATGTCTCAGCTCTTATAACAGGTCCAGGTTTGTTATAGAAGGAGGACTCTTATACAAGGAGACTCTTTCTGGTGGGCACAAGGAGGTCTGGCATCCTCAGAAACAGTTGGTAGTTCCAACTAAGTATAGGGAAAAGCTCTTAAACGTAGTCCATGATCACCTTAGTGGCCATGCTGGGGTGAACAGGATCAAGGACAGTTTGGGGAAGTCATTCCACTGGGAGGGAATGGGAAGTGGCCCCTCTCCAGCCACTCCCCATCATTGAGGTTCCATTTCAGCGTGTAGCTCTGGATATTCTGGGTCCTTTCCCTAAGAAGACATCCAGAGGAAAGCTGTACATATTGACTTGCACGGATTTTGCCAGCCGATGGCCGGAAGCAGTAGCTCTAAGCAACACCAGGGCTAAAAGCATGAGACAGGCATTAACAGACATTTTTGCTAGGGTAGGTTGGCCCTCCGACATCCTTACAGATTCGGGAACTAATTTCCTGGCAGGGACCATGAAAAGCCTTTGGGAAGCTCATGGGATGAACCACTTGGTTGCCACCCCTTACCACCATCAAACAAATGGCCTGGTGGAAAAGTGTAATGGAACTTTGGGGGCCATGATATGTAAATTCATAAATGAACACTCCAACGATTACAGCCTAGTGTTGCAGCAGTTGCTCTTTGCCTACAGGGCTGTACCGCATCCCAGTTTGGGCTTTTCACCATTTGAGCTTGTGTATGGCTGCGAGGTTAAGAGGCCATTACAGTTGGTGAAGCAGCAATGGGAGGGGTTTATGCCTTCTCCAGGAATTAACGTTCTGGACTTTGTAAACACCCTACAAAACACCCTCTGAGACTCTTTAGCCCTTGCTAGAGAAAACCTAAAGGATGCTCAGGAAGAGCAAAAGGCCTGGTATGATAAACATGCCAGAGAGTGTTCCTTCAAAGTAGGGGACCAGGTCATGGTCTTGAATGTGCTCCAGGCACATAAGATGAAAGTGTCATGGGAAGGGCCACTCCATTGACACAGGTAATCCTGGCTCAATTAGAGCCCAACCTTACCAGGTGGCTTCTCAAGCCAAAACTGCTATAGAACGGGAGATCCAGGACATGCTAAAAATGGGTGTAATCTGCCCCTCTGAAAGTGCCTGGGCATCTCCAGTGGTTCTAGTTCCCAAACCAGATGGGGAAATACGCTTTTGTGTGGACTACCGTAAGCTAAATGCTGTAACTCGCCCAGACAACTATCAAATGCCACGCACAGATGAGCTATTGGAGAAACTGGGATGTGCCCAGTTCATCTCTACCTTAGACTTAACCAAGGGGTACTGGCAAGTATCACTAGATGAATCTGCCAAGGAAAAAGGTCAGCATTCATCACCCATAAGGGGTGTATGAATTTAATGTGCTCCCTTTCGGGCTGTGAAATGCACCCGCCACCTTCCAGAAACTTGTAGATAGTCTCCTAGCGGGATTGGGAGAATCTGCAGTCGCCTTATCTTGACAACGTGGCCATATTTTCATGGGATTCATGGGAAGAACACCTGAAGCATCTCCGGAAAGTCTTTGAGCGCATAAGGGAGGCAGGACTAACTGTTAAGGCTAAAAAGTGTCAAATAGGCCTAAGCAGAATGGTGTACCTTGGACACCAGGTGGGTCAAGGAACTATCAACCCCCTACAGGCCAAAGTGAATGCTATCCAAAAGTGGCCTGTTCCAAAGTCAAAGAAATAGGTCCAATCCTTCCTAGGCTTGGCCGGATATTAGAGGCGATTTGTACTGCACTACAGCCAAATCTCTGCCCCACTGACAGACCTGACCAAAAAGAAACAGCCAAATGCAGTTCAGTGGACTGAAGAGTGTCAGAAGGCCTTTAACCAGCTTAAAGCGACACTCATGTCTGACCCTGTCCTAAGGGCCTCAGAATTTCCTAGTAACCACAGATGTGTCCGAGCGTGGTGTGGGAGCAATCTTAATGCAGGAAGGACCAGATCAAGAATTCCAGCCTGTCGTGTTTCACAGCAAAAAACTGTCTGAGAAAGAAAGCCACTGGTCAATCTCCGAAAAGGAATGTTACACCATGTGTATGCTCTGAAAAAGCTACACCCATATGTTTGGGGATGGTGTTTCCACCTGCAAACCGATCATGTTGCGCTGAAGTGGAAAATCAAGGAAAATAACAAAAAAATTCTTTGGTGGAGTTTAGCTCTCCAAGATTTTGATTTTGAAATACAGCACATTTCAGGGGCTTCTAACAAAGTGGCTGATGCACTATCCTCTGAAAGTTTCAGAGAATCAGCTGATTAAAATCTTCCTTGAAATGTAAAAAATATTGTTAGTTCTTATATAATCAGTAGTATGTCTAGATGTGCATGTGTCTTATTAACTCTGTTTTCTCCTAGAACTCCAGGAAGAAATCACAGCCAGTGTGAAACAGGCTGTCCAGCAGTGCCTGTGATTTGAGGGGGGGAGGGGCATGTCATAAATATACACAGGGCAGCTGTACTAAATTGCCTTACCTGTAAGGGGTTAATCAGTTCAATTAACCTAGTTGGCACCTGGCCAGAAGGACCAATGGGAAAAGAAGATACTTTCAAATCTGGGGGTCAGGTGGAGGTTTTGTTTGTGCTCTCTTTGTTTGTTCCCTCTCTGGACGGAAAGAGGGTCCAGGCAGAAAAAAAAACATCTCCTGAAAGCATACCTGAAATGAGCATCTAAAATTACAAAAATTGTAAGTAAGGCAAGGAAATGCATTAGATTCTCTTTTCTTTTATCTTTTAAATTTTCCCTATGCTAAGAGGTAATTTCATTCCTGTTTTGTAACTGGAAAGCAGAGTCAGAGGGGAATCCTCTGTGTTTTAAATCTTTTTATTTACCCTGTAAAGTTACCTTCCATCCCGATTTTGCAGGTGTGATTCCTTTACTTTTTACAAAAAAATAAAATTCTTCTTTTAAGAACCTGATTGATTTTCAGTGTCCTAAAAACCAAGGGGTTTGATCTGTGCTCACATTGTAACAATTGGTTAGTATATTATTCTCAAGCCTCCCCAGGAAAGGGGGTGAAGGGGCTTGGGGGAATACTTTGGGGAAACAGGGACTCCAAGTGGCCCTTTTTCCTAATTTTTTGTCTAAATCACTTGGTGGTGGCAGCAATACCGTCCAAGGATAAAGAAAGTATTTGTGCCTTGGGGAAGTTTTAACCTAAGCTGGTAGAAATAAGCTTAGGGGATCTTTCATGCGGGTCCCTACACCTGTACCCCAGAGTTCAGAGTGGGGAGGGAACCCTGACAGCATACATTTAAATTAAGTGGCCTATGTAGTATGAAGATTTAGGGTAACACCTTTGTCAGAACCCAATTAATTCGGATGAAGATGGGTTATTTGCACATAACATTCCTCAATTACTTAATAGGGGTGTTAGGATCTGGAAAGATATTAAGGTCCCAGTCTTACAAACCTGCATGTAACTTTTCATGTTTCATCCTACTGAAAGAAGGATCTGTTCATGTTTGCAGGATCAGCTCAAGTTTGCAGGATTGGGTCCTAAAACTATAACAGTTGGATGACAGATTTTTAATGTCAAATGAACAAGCAGGCGCAACTCTCCCTGAAGACAATCCACTTAAATCAGGTATTGATTTAGATTACATTAGCTAATCACTGAAGTCCTTTTAGTACTAGGGATGATCTAAAAGTTTCCATCAAAACTGTTTTTCAACATAAGTGAGTTTGATGAAAAAAAATTGTTCACTAAAGTATCCATCTTCTCTAGAAAATTTATTTTTTGTTGAAAAACGGAATGCCCTAAAACTGAAATAATTCAGGTTGGAAATGCTGGCACAGTGTCTCATGGGAGCTGTAATTCAGGTGTCTCATGTCCCCATTCTCTTCTAAAGGCCAGACTCCCTGGGTGTACAACATCTCCCATGATATACTACCTGCCGTCCCAAGAGGAGAGATTATAGGGCATCATGGGAGAGAGAACCTGACCAGAGAACCTGGCCTGTAAGGAGAATGGGTGCCTCAAACTCTCAAAATACAACTCCCATGAGACACTAGAGCACTATTTTCAAAATATTTTTGTTGTTGTTGTTTTCAGCCAAAATTTTTCAGTTTTCAAATTTGGTAGACAATCTAGATCAAAGATTGCCCCTTCCTATCCCATTTTCATCAATTTTCCAATGGGGATGGGAATCTTTTTCTGACTAGATGTAGTTAATATTCAATGCTCCCATCTTAAAATAATCAGTTATTAACAGACACATCCAGATCAGCAGTCTTCTTGGGATGCTTCAGTAATCTTCCCATTGCTGCTACAGGAATCACTTAAAGATCAGGTTCACAATACCAAATCATTTGGTCATTATGTAGAAAAAACTCCTCTTGTCTTTAATGAGAGTTTTTCGTGAGTAAAGTATGAAATATTTGGCATAAAGATTTTTTATATATAAATACATATATGCATCCAATGATGCAAAATATTTTTCCTTACAAGCATAATGCAGTTATGGGGCCCTATTTCCCTATTTTAAATTAGCCTAGCCACAAAAAAACTAATGAAAATAAAGGAAAATACAACAACAACAAAATCATCCACGCAGTTAGAAATAGCTTCCCAGAAAAAGCCTTACATTCCTTCTGTAAAGACGCTGTGAAACAATGCTGCCAGTGGGGATTTTAGTCTTCTTGCAAGAACATTTTTCTTTGCAAGGTTTCAAGAACACTGTAGTCTGACTGGGTCAAACTTTGTGATAGTTTTGATATTTCCACGTACAGCGGCAGCTGTACCTAGAAGAGCAGAAGCACATGAAAATGTAAAGCAAAAATGAATGGAAGTAGCTGTTACAGCTGCTCAAAAATGTATTTTACATGAAAAATAAACCAATGAAAATTTCATGTTTTCAAATTGAAGGGATTTTTGCTTTGTTAAAAATGCTAAAAGTTTGCAGTTGTCTAAAAACATAAACTTTGGCTTTTTTATGTCCCCTTCCAAATTAATGAAAACAAATTATTGCAAAAAATTGTTTTTCCAAACTCATCTTATCTTGTGTTATCACTTGCCCTTTAAAAGGGGGAGAGGGGTAAAATGAATGAGGAAATATTATACTTTGATATTTAAAATCACAATCCCTGATTTTCTTAACTCCATACAGGCTGCTTTCTTCAATTTATCAATCAATATAATATTCTTATGCTATGGTATTTAGCAAAAGCTTACATACACAAGTGCTTAATTTGATATTCTACAGTTTCCCACTCCTGCCCACACATACCATTTTTAACAGACCATCAAATATTACAAAATCACTGGGAGTGACTTCATTGGGAGTTTTGCCTGAATAAGGAGTGCAGAATTGGGCCCTAGTTTATTTTAAACATAGATTGCATCCCTTTAAAATGGTTTGAATTTAAACAAACAACATGGAAAATACAGCAGCAAGCACAGTTCTGGATTAATTCCTCATTCAACCAGTTATCTCATGAGAATTTCATTTCATTAAGAATATTACAAGCAATAAGTGGCAAATTATTTTTCTACATGATGATATCCCTTATTAAAATGGCAGCCTCCTAATTGTTGTATTAAGTAGCTAACAATTAATCTTATGTCTTGCCTATGGAATATGTTGAATATATAGAACCCCCCCCCCCAATAGGTTTTCTGGTGAAGGAAAGGACTAATACATCCAAAGTGTCCAGGTGTCCCTTTTCTAACTGACAAATATTAGCTGAAAGGAAAAATTTTTATTTTCCTTTTAAAAGCATATATGATGTGTTAGTATTTAGTGTCTCTTTTTCATAAATATCTGCCTTTGTTTTATTAATATCATTTACCCTTATTTCTTTAATTGAGTAATTCAGACAACTTTTTGCAGATGTATTCTATAATGAGGGGAGGATTAAAAAATCTATTTTTCCTTTGGGGGTTCTCTCTATAAAATTCTAAATTCCTAAATATTGAAGTTGCATATTCCTCTTCTTCAGGACTGTGGAGACATAATCTCCTGATTGCCTGATTTCTTTGTACTCCTCAGTGTGAGCGAATTTTCTACTACTGGATGTCCCCTGAAAATTTAAAATGATCTTAAATTGTGCCTTTTGACAACTCAAGGGGAAACCTTTTCAAAGCAGACAACTTGAGAAGTTATGTCTAGTCAATAGCTAATCTGATGGAAATGGATATTAGCAGTGTTCCTGTCTTTGTCCACCTCAGAGCTCAAGTTTCCATCAGTAGTATAGACTTTACTAGGAGAAGACAATGCTGTTTGACCTTTTACACATCACTTTTCCTTCAAAACAAAACACTATCCTCCTTCTACAAGTGTTAAAAGTAATGATCCTCTATTCATCTTGGGTCATCCAGATAAATGGAATGAAGCTGGAATAAAAGTGTTTTGCTTCACTCTAGGAAAATGTTCTAAACAAAACTTTAAGCTGTCTCAACATCAGAGCCCTTACATGCACATAGCCAGTACATAACTGGCTACTGCAGTAGAATGGTAGATGTCGCCTGCTGCTTCTCTTCAACGTAAGGTTTGGATATTGTGAATTTGTATTGTTCTTGAATCAAGAATTCATACCTGAAGTAGCCTCACACACATTGAACAAGATGAGCAAAATGAGTCTTAGAAGACTATCAGCGACAGTCCTAAAAAGGAGCAACTCCACATCATACAGGGCACTGGACAATGACCTCTCGAGGTCCCTTCCAGTCCAACAATTCTATGATAACCATCTCTGAAGGGAATGAATGAAGCTATCTGAAAGTAATTCTGTCCACCCCTACCTGATCCTGCAGTCATGTCAGCCACATCCCATAGACATAGACATAGCATAGACATATGATTGATGTTGGTGTGAGGAGATAATCCATTAGCACTATACATTATTTCCATTGCATATCAAGGCCTGAAGCCCAAAAGACTAGAGGAAATTACATACCAGTGGAGTAAGCCTGTTGTCACAATCTTCTTAATAACCTTGCCCAAAGAGGGAGGTGAGAGACCATACTAAGTGATTATTTCTTAAGATGACCACTGAATTTAGAAGTTGACAAAAGCTTGTTTAAAAGAGGCATTAACAAACTTACAGATAACAGGAGTTTGTACAATGCAGTCACCCACCCAGAAAGTAAGGGATTTCATCCTTCTTATTCTTTAAATATAAATTAATATAGTTAAATATCAACAAATAAGTAAAATACAGCAACAAATCAAAGACGAAACCTCAGAGCAGAACTCTAAAGAATAGTATCACTCTTTTGTTCAGCTAATACGCAATAGCCTACTCTATACTGTATAACATATTCATTACTTAGGGTGGCTTTTTCCTCACTCCTCCAGTTCAGGAGAGCTTTTACCCTTCAACCATTGGTTATTCCCCACAAGGTTTTGCTAAAAGGAGAAAAGTCTTTTCCTCTTTCAACTCTTGCAGATGAGCTTGATGTTAATTTATCCCAGGGTTTCTTTTTATGTGCCAGCTCTGCACCTCATTTTTAGCTTACGCTTGTAGAAACTAATCAATCTAATATGAGTGCAAAAATGACAAGTCTAAAACTCAGGAGATATGTGACTGGTAACGGGAAAAGATTGAAACTTTCTCTACTCACTTCTACACATAACTCCATTTATACTGTGGAGAGAGATGCCTTAAATTCCTAATAAAATTCACACATTGCCCTTGTTTACAAAGATCATCAGGGATCAATTACTAAGAGTGATAATGGATGGTTACATCAGCCTTCTGGACTCAGACACTTACTTATCTCTATTGACAATGGACACTGGTATTCTCCTTTGGATTTCACCAGCCACGGGTCTGTTTCACATATGGTAAAATGGACTTCGTCCAAATAAGGTTCATGTTCCTAAAGGAGCTAATTATGGAAGCAAAGCAGCTTGCACAGATGTTCAATGCCCTTTAAGGAGTGCATTTTTCTGTATGAATAATATGGTGACTGTTTTCAAATAATTATGCATGCATTTAGACATGCTCTTCATGAGTCAGCTTTCAGCCTGCCTAAAATGTGAGAAGGTATAGATGTTGGCAACTTGTACAGCTCAGTGGTTATATAAAGGAGTGTCAGAGTGTCATTCTGCTATACTGCCCACTGGTTGAACTTGTATCTCAGTTTCACACCAGCACCTTTTTTGCATCTTTAACATAGATGTATCCTGGGAATGTTACTTGATCATGTAGGATTACCTCCTACCCCCTGCTCTGAACAAGTTCAAGATAGGCTGTCCCGCACAAAAATGTTTACTAATAAATAACCTAGCACTCTTAAAATGTCACAGTATTATAATAACCACTCTCAATCCAATACAGACATTATCATACAAGTGACCCATAATGTAATATAAGTTGTCTACATCCCAGTCCTCTGCTTGAACCCCTGAAGCTCTTTCCTTATAGTCAGCAGGTGGAGAAAAGTTTCCATATAACAGTAAACAAGTGAGGAAGATAAGTTCTGCTGCTGTGAAAAGAAGGCAGCTGGGATTTCCAGCTTTGTTTCCTTTCTTAGAACCTGTAAGAATATACCAAGTTAATTTTCCAGTTTCCTTGGTAACCTTCTGTGAAAGGGAAGATACTAGTAGAGCGTGTGAGGCAGGAAGGATCTGATGAATAAATACAGTTTCAAATATTTCTTCGAGAAAGTGAGTTAAGAATGCTTAGCTCTATTAAGACAAACTTTCGGTTTCAGTGGTTTAACATTTCTCCAGATTGGTTTCAATGCAATCTAACTCTTCTTCAGAAATCAGAAATACTTAGCATGATCCACCCCCTCACCCCCCGCCTGAACAAACAAACACAGGTGTCTCATAATTGCCTCTATATGGAGGATCATGTTAGTATGGGCAACAAACCAATTCACTGTAGCATGCTTGGGTAGAAGAATGGTCACCACAACTGCACACCACAGGGGCATCTACACTAACTATGGTCAGAAATGAATTGACCAGAAGAGTGGTGGGAACACATGTACTACAGTGTGCGACTTTAGGTTTCAACCCTAGGAGCAGGAATACATTGAGATCAGTCTCTTTCAAGTTATTTTCCCCCATCCCCAGAATTTTTTTTATTCATTCTAGTTTAGAGAAATGTAACTATCCAGTTCTACAACTGCAGTTGCAATCTATAAAATAATGCATACAGAACTCTAATTAGAATGGTATCACCATACAAAGCCTCCCAAGCCCACCAAAACTAAAAATCTCTTGCCTTGTAGCCCTTTTGTTGCTTTCTCAACTCATCCCCTCACAGAAACCCTGGGAAAATAGATAGGCCGGGTTCCTTCGGTCATGATACAATGATTCAGGGAAGTCTTGGCAGGATGAACTCAAAATTTCATGGCAAGGCACCCTATTTAGATAGTGATTTTCCTTCATTGGGACCAATGAGTTTTGCTCCATCATGCTGTAATCAATTGTTGTTTGATAAGTGCTTGTTTTCTTAAATTGTCCTTCTCATTCTTTATCACAGCTATCATGTCCCTATTGATAGGTGCCTGTCTCATCTTTAAAGTAATCAATCTGCCCTCCTCTGACATTTCAACATGCGCGTGTTGCAGCCTCCTGGCGCCCTTGCATCTGTCTCTGGTTCCTCCCTCATACATCTGGCTCAGCGATGGCCTTCACACTTATCTCTTTACACACACATTCCTCATTCACACACAAAACAGAATTAATTTACACAGAACATTTTAAACAGGAACATCAAGTTGCAATGCACAAGAAAACAATCATGGCATTCTTTTACTTATTTTAAAATGCTAAACCTATAACAAAGTAGTGACCTTAAAACATCTGTTATTTTCTTGAAATTAGCCCAGATACAGATTCTGGCTGATGCATCTTTACCAAATGGCCCATTAGGCCATTCCTTTTTGCTATTCAAAAAGGGTGGCTGACAGGAGATGATCAAACCATACACCAATACATTTAATACATGCTAAATTATCTCATTATTCTTCATCCCTCATTCTAAATCATACACAATATAAAACATAAAATCTTACTATTACAATATGTCCCCTTTGGTTCAGATTCCCCAAACACCACAACCACTTAGCTTCTGACACTGTGTGCCAGACATTGTCATGGGCTCCTGCTTTAGGCACCTCAATAACCATAGCTGGAGCTGGATTTCAAACCAGCGATGTGCTATGACAGAAATTGATCACATCCTCATCTGAAATTGCTCCATAGTGAAATCTCACTTGGTCTTCAGTGGCACAGAAACATCAGCAAACTCAGCCCCTAGACTAGTTGCCACTCAGCTCCCACTACATCTTCCAACTCCTCAAAAGCCAGGTGTCATCAACAGCACAATGCCCAGCATCATTCCAAGGATCCTGTTGAAGCCATGGAATACACACAGGTAATTGAAAATCACATATATCATTTCAGTATGCTCTTGGGTGATATGAAGATAGCATTACATATACCAGTCCAGGCAATGTCACAGACCCCTGCTGAAACAATCAGCTTTTGATCGTGCAAGCAACTCTGGCTTTCTGAAGATGCTTTTGATATGTTAGTGAAAAAAGCATAAGCATGCAAATGGGGAGATGTCTCATCAGCAGATGAGGTCCTGGACAAATGGAAAACACATTATGAAAGCATACTGAACCATATGTTACAGCTCAGGGCAACTGCACCTATTTTTCCCCCTCCATGGTCCACCAAAGACACCAGCATTGGTTTCTTGATCCTGAACCATACCTTTTCCTGGGTGGAGACCAGCATATCTCTCCGTCCTTATCAGAGATTTTTCCAGGATGCACATACTGCCTGCACTGTGATAGCCCCAGCAAACCAGACAGCCTGAACAGTCCAGCATCTGTGCTTTGCTTTCTCTTGGAAGGCTTATTAACAGCATGATTGCAAGCAGTTATAGTTTACCAAACAGCCATTTCAAAACAAGCACATTTATTCTTAAGGTGAAAGCATTACAAAGAGAATATAATAAAACAATAAAAGAACCTACTTTTGCACTAATAAGCTTCACAGGGATCACACCAGCTCCAACATGTGATCTTGTAGGAGTCAGTCCTTCAAACTCCACAACGGGTATTTTCTGTGGTTACAAGTTCATTACAGCCTTAACTCAGAACAGGCACACCCATGAATAGTTCAGTCTTTCCTTTATACATCTTGGTCTCATGTAACAGGTGATCAGCAGATAATGGCCGCACTCCTCAGAGCATAGCTTCAAAAGGCTGTTTTGTTTTTCATAACTGGGGATGGGGAATTAGTATTCACCTTCCCCTAGAGATTTCCCAGGAAATCCACTTCACATGTATTGTCCCAAGAGATCATTCTTGTTTGCCACATTGTTCAATATAGTCCTTTGATTATCCTGGCACACAATAATACATAAACTATTAATTTAATATAGACCCCAACACTAATTAAAATTAATTCAGTAAGGTCTCCCAAGGATCAGGCAGGAAATTGCCATGTCACACCACCCACCTGTTGATAACTGTCCAAAGCCATGTGACCTTCAACAGATCCAGGGACAAACACTGCTCCTCCATCGCTTGAGGAAGTACAAAAGGTCATCCAAATGTTTTAGAATGGATGTGCTGCTGGACCTGAGGGTATTCCACCTCAGCTGCTCAAGAGTGCCTTGGAACCAGTGAGCATCAGCCTACATCATAGTAATCCTGTACAAAGGAAAATAATCTTGCATCAAATAATCCTGGTAGCTACAGGCCAATCTCCTTGCTACCAGTCTCTAGAAACATCTTTGCTAATATTCTTAAGAGACATCATCATCCACAGCAATCAGGTTTTACTGCTGGTCAGTCTTTATCCTCCAGCTTCTGGCTCAGTTGAAAATTTAACTGCCTGCTTCTCGTGGCATATATCAATATCTAAGCAGCTTTTGATTTGGTTGGCAGGCTACCACTTCTACTCACACTTAAAGGAGCTGATGTCCTAAATGTTCTGCTAAAGCTGATGTGCAATCTTTACAACAGAACCGGAATGAGTATGCATTGGTTCATGTCTTTCACTGTGTTTCTAAAAACCTTAGGTGTGTGGTAAGGATGTATACTCACCCAGCCACTATTCTGCCAAACTATCAGCTGGATATTAGGTCTTGATGCTCCACATGTCAGAATCAAGGTTGGTCAATAAATGTTCACTGACCAAGACTATGCCAAAAATGTTGCCTTGTTTGTGGCAAAAACAGAGAATTTCAGCCCTGTACTTCAAGGTTTCCAAGACCTTCATTGAATGTCTCATGGCAGAAGACCAAGGTCCAGAACCTCAAACTCGGAATCCATAGTGCAGGTAGGGTTGAGCACTGTGTAGAGCACTGATGAGTTCTTCTCCCGAGGTCGCAAGCAGAGTTCAAGTGGTTACAACAAATAGGATGTTCTCTGACAAATAGGTCTCACCGCCTCCTGCAGGAAGTCCATGTCTCACTTATGGATGCAAAACTGTCTCTGCCATGAGTCAAAGTTCAGAATAGATCAAATCTGTATACTGCCTGTACAACTATATGGGTCATAAACCTGGATCCTCTTACAGACAGACTTGGAGCAGCTAGAACATTCCATGTGCACTGTCAGTGCCAAATCCTGAACATAAAGTGGTTTGACTTTGTGCAAAATGTCATAGTCCCGCAGAGACCTAGCCTTCCTCCAATTGCTCACTACATTCAAAAGTGGCATTGCATTCTCTTCAGTCATGTCGCCACGATGGACAAAAACACCCCAGCACACCGTGCTCTCAAACTGGCCATCGATGCACAAAGGGGTGCATGCCTTGACACTACCTGGTGTCACCTGTTGGGCTACCCCAGAGATTCATGAATTTGCAGGAGTGAACCATATCTGGGAACTTCACTACATGATGCCTGGTATGATGTCATCAATCATGGTCACCCTGGCTTGCAGACTGATCCTCAATAGATTATGTGTGTTTGTCATTCCCCCAGTTTCTAGAGCTGTTCAAGCAATCTGCAGACATATTGAATCATTTACATTTTTGCTGCTGCTTGTGAAGTAGCAATAGGGGGATAGGATCCTCTCCCCATCTATTGCATCAGGAGTAGCAGCCATAAAATACTCATAACACATTTACTCACTTACACTTATGCAGTAGGATCAGAATCTGGGCTCTTATTAAAAAGCACCATCTCTATGACAGAGAACCCTTCACAGCTTGTTTCAAACATTTCCCTACGCATGAAAAGCCTTAGCAGCTCCCTAAAACGAGCTGCAATATTGTTAAAATGTCAACAGCTCTGCTGGGCAACTTTCCAACAACAACAATGGGGCTAGGTTTATTTGCAGTTACATACACATGCACTGTCTGTTCACGCTGTCTTCCTGCCTTTTATTGTGCATGCAGTAGATTGAAATGTAAAATGAAAATCTCATTCACTGTGTGCTTCTGAGAGCAAGGTTCTTCTATATTTCAGTGCTCCACCTGCTCACAAACCTGCAAGCAGCTAGCAGCGTGGACGAATAGCATGACAAAGCTATATCTTGTTAGCAAGCTTAAGAATTTCCAGGTCCCTCACAGCTACGCTTTCTAGGTGTGATATCACCAAACTTGTCAATATGCACTTGCTAGATCAGGCTTCAATAGTGAAACAACAAACAAGCAAAACAAAAGCAAAGCAAAAAACAAAGCAAAAAGAAAAAAAAAGATGGGAGTAACACATACAGAACCAAATACATTGCCAGTATGTCACATATATAGATAGGTAATAAGCTATGCGCCCAAGCTGGCACAAGGACAGGCTGAAAGCAGTTGGATTCTGCACAGATGCTGAATCCATCCAAGTTAGTAGATCCCAATGCAGGGCGGGAGCATAAGATGTCTATTGAATATGGTGATGGTTCTATGTCAAATAGACACAAAAGTGAAGGTGCATCTTTTGTAAAACAAAAGGTGCCAAAGGCATTTAAAGCAGGTGAGGCCTTCTGCAATGATGAGGAACATATTTTCTACCACAGATTGTTACTCAGCTGTGGGCACAAGTGATGGTATAGTGGCATCTTATTACGGGAATTTGCTGTGCAAATGTTCAGATATAATTGTGCAGCAGAATTTAGACAGGCCCACACTTTCAGAAGTGTCTAAGTGCTTTAGTTTTTGGTTGCTGATGTTTCTATCTGGGCACCTAAGAATTAAGGGACCCAATATTAGAGGAGATTTTGGAACATTTTATGCTCTCACACGAGGTAGTTATGTGCCCACAACTGAGAGAGTTATCTAAACACCTACCTTTCACTTGCATCTGCCACTGATGGCACCCACCAATTGGGAACACAGTTGACTGCAGGCAGAACACTTCAGTTGCAAAATTAGAGGTCTCCCTGAAAATTTAGAAAGATGAAATTAGAGGCTTCTGTCATAATGCTCTTACGGCTCTTCTCCAGGTCAAATTTTCACAGAGGTGCCAACGTTCTGTTGTTTTCGAAATATTTGATCTACTAGGGCACTTTTTGAAGATTAGTAAAAAAATAAAATAAAATACCGCTCCATCTCCTTCCCTCTGAAATTTGGATCAGGTAATTAAAATACCATAGACAGAGCTGGATACCTATTATGTGATATCATAATGATTTCCTGTGCTTCAGCCTGTATGTCGTTACCATAGCAACTGTAAGGTGCCGTGGCATGTTTCTTATCTGCAGAACAAAATACACTCATCACATGAAATGTAAGTGTTTCTGAGTAAAGCTTTTTCCTAGTTATAAAGCTAATTTCTGAATGAATTGTTTTATTTATCGTAAGCATATTTTATTTTCCCCTTTTTTTGCCCACTTTTAAAGTGAACCTTTACTGGATAGAGGGATGAAAGAGAAGGAGTAAGTTACGCTGATCCAAAAGAGTTTATTGCAAGTGTAGCATGCTTTGGTTTCCTATTTGAGGAATGCTCTGTAAGCAGAGTGTGACTGCTACTTGTATTCAATAAGAGAGGCTAAGGTGACCTCTATGGGCCAAAATGGGTGGCTGTTCCCCGGTTAACTGATTTCTAGGGCTATACATGTTAAAATTTACCCATGAAAACAGTCAGGGAGCATAGCACTGAGTCTCCCAGGGTAATTTATGCTGTAGATTTATTCCCTAACTGCTTGATTTTTCAGACGAGGTTCATGTGGGCTATTTTTTCCCCACATTCAATTAGTGGTAACATCTTACCTCAAGGGTTATTGATAATGTGGGGAAGAAGGCATAGAATGTATTTCATTTAAATGAAAGTATCATATTCTGCAGGTCCTTAATTTCAATTCAGGTAAAATCCAAGGTGCATGTCACAGAATATTTTTTGTAATATGTTTTGGTCCATATTATGCAAAAAAAAAATGCTGGGCTTACCTTACCTTTGATTTTTATTTCCTATATCCATAAAAATAATTGCAAGTGGAATATATTGTCTTTTGCTTTGTCTGAGGTGTTTTGTTTGTTTGTTTGTTTGTTTGGGATTTTGGGGGGGAAAGGTTAGCTTCTCTTGTACAAAAACCTCACTGTGATTAACCCAGTTCTGTCTTAATGAAAATAACTTGTAGGAGGTTTTAAATGTGGTACTATAATTTAATAAAATAATATATAGTTGTTGTGCTTAATGGTATCTTTTCCTGAGTTTTTGCTTCAAAAGTAATAGCATCCGGTAAAACTCTGCTTCCCCTTAAATCATGTTGTAAATGTTTCACAATACATTTCTATACAGTCATGGGATAAGGAAAGCCCTCTCATGGATGTGTAACTGGTTAAATGATAGAAAACAAAGGGTAGGACTAAATAGTCAGTTTTCACACTGGAAAGAAGTAAATAGTAGGATCTCCCAAGGATCTGTATGGGCAGGGCCAGCTCCAGGCACCAGCTGAGCAAGCTGGTGCTTGGGGCATCAGACTGTTGGAGGCGGCATTCCGCCCAATCCTGAGGCGGCACGGCTGCTTTTTTTTGTTTTGTTTGGTTTTTGTTTTTTGTTATTGTTCCGCACCAGCCGCCCTGTAGGGGGCGGCGGCGTGGAGAACCAGGGCAGTCTTCTTCCTTCCCTCCCCGCCGACCTGAGTGGAGCCCTCACGGCAGGTGGCAGGAGGCGGCGCAGCGGGAGGGGCTGCATGGCAGTGCCCCCGCTGCAGCCCCGGCCGCCCCCTTCTCTCTCTCTCCCGGCCGCTCCCTTCCCCTCTCCCTCCCCCAGCCAGTCCCCCTGCACCCGCGCTCCGTTTTTTTTTTTTTTTTTTTGCTTGGGGCGGCCAAAAAGCCAGAGCCGGCCCTGTGTACTGGGACTTGTGCTGTTCAACAAATTCATAAATGATCTAGAAAAGAGGGTAAACAGTGAGGTGGCAAAATTTGCAGATGATACAAAATTACTCAATATAGTTTAGTCCAAAGCTGATTGAAGAATTACAAAAGGGTGTCACAAAACTGGGTGACTGGCCAACAAAATGGGAGAAAAAATTCAATGTCAATAAGTGCAAAGTAATGCATAGAAAACCTAATTCCAACTATACACACAAAATTATGGGATGTAAATTAGTTGTTACCACTCAAGAAAGATCTTGGAGTCATTGTGGATAGTACTCAGAAAACATCCACTCAATGTGCAATGACAGTCAAAGAAGCTAGCAAAATACTAGGAACCATTAGGAAAGGGATAGATAATAAAACAGCAAACATTATAATGTCATTATCTAAACCCATGGCCCCACCGCACATTGAATACTGCATCCAGTTCTGGTCACCTCATTTAAAAAAAGATATATTAGAATTAGAAAAGGTATAGAGAAAGTCAACAAAAGTGATTAGGGGTATGGAACAGCTTCCATTCAAAGAGAGATTAAAAAGTCAGATGGTTCATCTTAGAAAATAGATGACAAAGGGTGGTTGTAATTAAAGTCTATAAAATCATGAATGGTATACAGCAAGTGAATAAGGAAGTATAATTTATCCTTTCACATAATTCAGGAACTAGGACTCACCCAATGAAATTAAGAGGCAACAGGTTTAAAACAAACAAAAGGAAGTATTTCTTCACACACTGCACAGTCAACTGTGGAACTCGTTGCAAGGGAATGTTGTGAAGGCCTAAAGTATAACTGAGTTAAAAAAAGAATTAGATAAGTTCCCGGAGGATAGGTCCTTCAATGGCTATTAGCCAAGATGGTCGGGAATGCAGCCCAATGCTCTGTGTGTCTGTAATCCTTCATCTGCCAAAAGCTGGGACTAGATGATAGGGGATGGAGCACTTGAAATTCTTTGTTCTGTTCATTCCCTCTGAAACATTGATACTGGCTACTGTCAGAAACAGGGCACTGGGCTATACAAACCACTGGTCTGACTCCATATGGCCATTTTTATGTTCTTACCTTCATGGAGATTCCAAGCATCCAAAACCAGGTATATTTCAATGGAAAATGGTTTTCAAAATATAAATTTTGCTGAGTTCAGCAATATACCAAGTAATCTTAGCCCAGGTTCTGCCATCCACACTCTTACTGGGAATCACCTTACTCTGAGTGTACCCCATTGAAATGGGGCTATTTGTGGAGTAAGATGTTACTCAGACATAAGGGTGGCAGAATCTAGTATTTAGAGAGCTCCTTTTACATAGCATCTCAGATTCCTTTATGAAGCAAGATGAAAAGAAAGTGAACATATCTGATAAAGATTTAAACCTAGATTTAAAAGTTTCTGTGTACATTAATCTATTCTTTGTTTTGCTTTTCCAAAAGCAAAGATCCAACAAAAAACCCTGATCTCTGTTGATACCAAACGAACCCTAGAAAAAAATCAAAAAACAAATTACGAATGGGAGTAGAGAGAATAGTCAGCTTAGTTCTATGCAAGAGACCAAAGTGTATGGTAACACTGTCTATATAAATACTAAGTATTTTAAATTTTGCAGGCAATGTAAATATTTATTTTTGGGGGTGATGTGCTGTTGGAGCTAATTGGATTGGGTTGTTAGGTCTGTTTGGATACGTTGCAGTAAACATTTAGGAAAATTTAGAGGCACCCGCACCTGGATATTAGGCTTGTAGTTTGAAGATATTTCTGTACGCATTAAACAATGTTTAATCAATTTGCTTCTCTCGTGCAAAACAATGAATTCCTGTATTATTGAAGCAGGTGACAGAACTCAATGTTGGACATTTTACCTAAGAATAAATCCTAATCAAATTGATTTGTAAATTCTTGGCACTCTGTAGTTAATAAGGGGTTGATCCTACATTGAGGCCCATACATTTTTGTTCTCAGGAGGCCCCAACAGATTGCTCCAGCAAAGGGTGGCTATTGTAATTTCATCCAGTGCCTGATGGGGGCATTGCAGGGTTGGCATGTGATTAACAAGCAGCTGATCAGTGTCCGATTCCAGAACCTTACCATCACTGCAGAGTACGGTCCTACCAATACCAAGGACAATAATGCAGCTGTAGATAATTTTTACTATCGACTGCAGACAATCCTTAATGAAGCCCCTAGGAAAGATATTATCATTATCCTGGGCATCTATAATGTGCAGGTAAGAAAGGACAATAATACCTGAGCAAGCAAACTCGGGGAGTTTAGTATCAGAAAGACGAACAGGAATGGACAACTTTGTGAGAACAATCACTCTGGCCTGTTCACACATAGCCTCTAGCATGCAAAACCACTCTCCGCTGAATTATGTGTGTGCTCTAGCAGTCACTCCTGAATTATATTGCAGAATGACACCACAAATTCTCAGTCCCAGACATGTCCCCAGAAATGTGCATCTTATACCGCCCAGCAGCCTTCTGGACAATACAAGCTCATAGAAAGTCAGCAATTTCACTAATAGAAAATGATATGCATAAACATGTTATCTCAAATGGAGTTCCCAAGCACTTTAACCTAACACACTGGTTTGGTTAAAACAATAAAACAAGTTTATTAGCTACAGAAAGAAAGATTTTATGTGATTAAAAGAAATGAGGTATAAAAGTTAAAATTGGTTACAAAGAAATAAAAGGTAAAATGCAAAATAACACCTAATTTTACAAGCTAAGTGAATTTAAATCAAAAAAGGTTTTTCTCACCAAATGCTTACAGCAGTCCAGCTTGATCTTTCAGCCAAGACATCTCCCCCAGTTCACTGATGCTTCCTTTCATAGAATCATAGAATATCAGGGTTGGAAGGGACCTCAAGAGGTCATCTAGTCCAACCCCCCTTTCTTTTTCAAATGTTGTTGATGCTGTGAGTAGAGATGAGGGGGGAGAGGTGATTTGGGGCCTCTCTTCCTCATTTTTATATCTTTTCCTCCTCTGAGAATCATCACCAGCTGAGGTTCAGGCAACGGTCAATCTGTTTACACAGGAACCCCCAGATGTTCCACTGCCAACGTGTTAAGTTCTTGATCACACCCTTCTTCCTGCCAAAGAAAGGCCACTTAACCAGGCGATAGTTCATTTGATTTTGTTGACACTTGGCTGAGGTGTTGGCTAGCCTTTTGACTCTGGGGAACTGGTCTAAAGTTGTTTCTCCAGAAATGGAACATGCCTGATACAGTAGAATTTTATAACTTTACATACAATGTTGCCACACATATTTTACTAGGACAATAATGCTCAACAAATTATGAGTTTTCAAATTATACCTCACAAGGCATACTGTATACAAAATTTATCATAGTTTTGTAAAAAGAGTGAACATAGGGTACTGTCTATCACAATGGCAGTGAAGTGGTGCTAAGGAAGGCTGAAGAGTGACAGATTGATATTTTCAATTTTCATCATCTTTGTCAGCTGCTCCATATTAAGCAGTAGGACAAGATCAGCAATGAGGATATTCGTAGCCAAAAACAGCATCTGTCTCCATTAGTGCTGCATTGGTTTCTTGACGTGGATGTGTTATAAAGATGGAAGATCAATGAATTACAAAGCATGTTTACCAAAAAATGGCACTACATAGCTGGTGATCACATGGCTGTCCAAAAGCTTCAGTGGTATGATAAGATTGCCAATGATGGACATAAATTGAGTATCCAGCCAGACCACCTTAAGGACCTAACTAGAGATTGATCTGGCTGGCGCTCAATTTGCAAGGAGGCCATGTCCTTTTAGTATTTGCTATGAGGATGATCTTATGTTCACTGCTTTTAATGGCAAAACTCCCAGGAGTAGAGACTAATTGAGCAACATATGTTTAAGGACAATATTGCCACTGTAATCCTGTCCCAGTACCACTGAGATACTATTTTAACCATTATTGTACCATTCCCCTGCTGGTAGTATGATGATGGTGAACACTGATTGTATTCAAATTTAGCATCATCAGAATTACAGGGAAGGAGAGCACTGAAATTTCAAACAACAAATGCCATACTTCCTGTTCCTGAATGCTGACAATTAAAATGGTTGTGACATCCAAATTCTATTAGATAGTACTATTTAGTTTAGACATGGGTAAACTTGTATTGTCATTGCTACTTGTTCTCAGATATCTTGCTTTCTATATTACCAATGGCTATTCTTAATAGCACAATTTTATTTGGAGTGGCTCAGAAAAAAAAAAGTGTTACTGATCAAATGTTGTAAAGAATGTGAAGAAATCACTTGCATGTGAAGAATTGAAAATGGTCCAAAGAGAGGTATTATACATGTGTTCTTTATCAGTGAACATTCTTTAAGCCACTATATTTTCATCTGTTTCTCATGTGTTTTCAATTAATAACCCCAGCAAAATCAAAAGATGAGGGGCATCAGACTTTCATTTTACATGACAATTTCAGCATTCCTTAGTTTAAGTATGTATTGTATTAAAAAATGAAGTCTTGGAAAGTGTTCCTTTCCATACCCAGTGGTAACAGCATGTGGGCTAAACAATTGCTAAAGTCATTGTTAGCTTTAAACGCTTAAAGCCTTTTCAATTGATTTATTCAATACTGTTATAAGAACTGGGCAAAAAATTTATTGCAAAAATTTTAAAACATTCTGTTACAAATTGTCTAACGCTTATTTGTTATGCAAAATTCACCTAAAAGTTCTACAAATAATTCTTAGCTTCTAGATTGTGAACTGTTACATGTTCAAAACTTAAGCTGTGGTGGCTAGTTTTGACTGGACACAAGTTATAATATGGGTTGAGCTGGTAGCACCATCTATCAAGGTTGGACATTTCCCATTATAAGACCTGATTTTTAGTTGTTTATATCTTTGGAAAACTTTAACAGTCTGGGCTGAAATTTATATGCCAGGTATCTCTAAAAAGCTGTTTTTTTTATTTTCGTTTTTTGGAAAATTTGCCAAAACAGTTCAGCTGTTTCTCAGAATGAAGGTTGAGAAAAATACAATTTGCCTATGTTAAAAAACATTCTGCAACTTTTTCTTTGAAAAGTCAAATGCCCCAATGCTTTGGAGCAAGATCTTGAGATTTGGCAATGAATAAGGCAGGGATCTTTGAATTCTTTGAATAAGGCAGGGATCTTTGAATTCTTTGAATAAGGCAGGGATCGGCTTTGTGGGCCGAGGGATATGCTGGCTGCCACTTCCTGCAGTTCCCATTGGCCTGGAACAGCAAACCCCAACCCGTGGGAGCTGTGATCGGCGGAATCTGCAGATGCTGCAGGTAAACAAACCGTCCAGGCCCACCAGCGAATTTCCCTGATGGGCCATGTGCCAAAGGTTGCCGATCCCTGGAATAAGGGATGCACATTTTGTCTTTTCTTTTGACAATCCACCCAAATTTGAAAAGTTGCATTTCACACATGTTCAAAAACCCAAGTCAGACTCTTGCACCCTCTGCAGTGGTAATGCATTTCTGGGACTGGCCAGACCCCAGGGCTCCAGTAAGTATTGACGAGAGAGGTGTAGCTGATTCTCACATTAGAAAGCAATTCCATTTCTTGAGCCTATGCTATTACAAGTAGTACTACAAGTAGTAGCATGATTGGTATGAAAGGCAGGATACGAGATACAGCACGGTTGCTTTTCAACCTAGTCAGTGGATACATAAAAAGATATAGGTATAGGGAATATGGATGTAGCAGTTGCCTGGCTTTGGTTATATTTTTTCCTGTTTTATTAGAATTAACAAAGCATTGTTTTCCTGTATACCATGTTGAAACTCAAGACAACCTTGATCCCCATTGCCAGGATCCAAAACAACCTGGATAAGTTCACGCAATGTGGATTATACTGTGTGCACCTGGAGTATACATTTAACCCCTCAAAACCCAGGCACAGATCAGGAGGTCAGCCTGCAACTCTTTCAGGGCATTAGAAACCCTGTTATCTAGCATAGCCAAATGTTTCATTTGTGGAAGAGCCAGTTTCTTCAGCAACAATTTGAAGAAGCTACTTACCGCACATGCTTTGTACCTCACACAACCTGGGAAATGGAAATTGTGGAGAACATGAAGGCCTGCAATATTTGGCTCTTGGTAATTTTTTTTCTATCCTAATGTGGGCATGAAGCAATTACATTTATGAATGATTTTAAAACTAGAGATTCCAGCGGAACAGACTGTACTGGTTTGCTCAGCAGCTAAAAGAACTACATTGTAATCAATAATCTTTTCCCCATGACATAATTTCAATACATGCTGATAAACAGCATTTCTGATGCTAGATGTATTAGCACAATGTGATGATCCCCACGGATGTTAAAAGGCCAAGGTAAGCACTTAGTTAAGTTCATTCAAAATGACCTTGGTCAAGCATGTCCTTGGCAATGGTCAATATGTTATTTTCATTTATTATACATCGCCGTTAAAAAGACAAATGGTATGCAAGCTAGGAAATAGCAAATCATGCTTGATTCTAATGGTAGAAAGTGACAAATTAACTTTTTCTTCTCAATCATTCATCAGTACATTTAGTCAAGTGTATGAATGAACTCAAACTTTGAGCAATGAATCATTCAACATTTATGGATATCAAGTTTGTAAGAGTTGGAACTACAGCATGGTTGAATAAGCACTACTTAAGGTAATCTGATTATCATCATGTTGTATGAGAAACTTGTCCTAATTATATGGAGTAAGTTTAGTGAAGATGCAAAGTCAGACTGTAATAAATAGTACCATTACTTCAACAGAAGTTACTGTCATCACAGATGATAACATTTCTGATGCTATTTTCCATCCAAATGAATAAGGAACTTAGAGCACTCTTGAAAGCCTTCCCACAGCTAGCAAGACAGTTTGTTTCCTTTGTGTCCCTTATAGAACCCCAAAAGGTCCTTCCCTTCCCATGTCTGTGGAGTGGCTTTTGCACCCAAAGTTGCAGCCCCACATCACAACAATCAATTGCCATATAGGCTGTTGGTGATCACAGTAAAACATTCTCTCAGTTTCCAAGAGGCAGAATATTCTCATCCCCAGAGAACAGAAATTGAATGTTCTGTAACATCACTATAAGGGGACCAGCCCATTCTGTTCTAATGATTACCTCCTCTATAGAGTCAACTGCCTGCATTTATGCTCAGATTTTTCAGTAACAAAACATGAAATTAGATGTTGTGTTTCTTCTTCCTTAGCTTGCCTGTTTCAAAATAAGTGAGGTAAATTCTGTTCTGTCTCACCAGTTTAAATATGAAATAACTACTTTGAATTTAAGAATAATACTCCAGCTTTACAGCTGTGTAAAGAAGAGCAGAAATTGGTCCATAGCATCTTCCAGCGTATCTCAAAGTAACATTGTCACTAGCCAGCAGCGACAGATCTCATATCCTCTTTTAGATGACATCCATACAGAACAGGGTTACATGTAGGAATACAAATTAGACCTTTGCTAAGCTTTGGACATCTTTTATTCAAAGACGTGACAATATTTGACTTCTATTTTCTAGTTTTTCACTTTGAGCTATGAACTGTTTAGCATATTAGCCCTCATGCTGTTAAACAACAAAAGTAAAATAAGCTTGCAAAATATCATATTCAGTATTTAAAAACACCAATTGCCTAGTACCTTATAGGCTGGCTACCTACTGCAGCAAGTTCAGGGGTAGCAGCAATGTCTTAGCATCGAGCTCAATGAATAGAACATCACAGGTGAACTAAATTCAAAGGCAGTGATTTTGAAAAAAAGGGGGAGGAGGAGCTAAGTTGAAATCAACATAAGTGCTGAATATTTTCATTACGCTTGCTCTTTGACATATTTAGCATATAACATGTGAGTCTATTGAACGCTGTGTATGTCTAAGGGTTACAACAGGTGTGCCTGTGTGGATCCTATTTGCAAAATCTAATCCTATGTGACTTTTGAATATGCCCCAACTGATTAATAGTTTATATAATTAAACTGATGGATTTACTTCTTTATGTATATACCTCTCCCCACACACACTGCTCCATCAAAGATAGACATTTTACTCTTGGTAAAAACTATTTCAACTACCCTTCTAAAATTGAAGGAGCTAATCATTTTTAGAGCATGTTTTACTGCTTTGTCATCCATCTCATTTCGAGGTATTCCAATATGTGCTGGAATCCATGCTGTTATACAGATACCTGCTTGCATTATTTCGGTAGTTAGGAACGTTATTTCATTTATGTCATTTCTGCGTTCCAAAGTCCCTGTTCTGATCGTCATTATCCCTGACAAGGAATCAAATAAAATTACAGCTACAACCACTCAAACATCTCTAATCCAGGTTAATGTTAACATTACCCCCCTTAGTTCAGCTGTCGGAACAGTCATATAATTCAACAACCTTTTAGATTTCTGGAATCGAAGACTAGGGACACAAGAAGCTGTTCCCCCATCTACCCATGCTGTCATCTTTTGAGCCAATTGTATAGACTTGATGAAGCTGTTCTCATTTTTCATAAATAAATTCCAAAATGTCATTGATCACAATGTGCATTTTTCCCCTGCAATTCAAAATCCACAAATGGGGGGACAACTGTCTAGCTGTAATTTGATTTCCCATGATTCTTAATTTTTCTTTTTTATCTATCTCCTTTACCACCTTTTTGACCCTGATAATGTGAGGAAGTGTGTTGCAATGGTTGCCATGCCCCTAAGGGCAGCTAATCATCAATAGGAGCCCTTCTTCATTGTCACTCTGCTGTGGCCACAGTGCGTTTCAGGGGTCTGGGTTCTTAGCTATTAACTGATGGTACCTCCACTTGACTGTTTAGGGTAGTCAGGAACCTTACCTTACTTCCCTATGTGGTTTTGACTGTCCCCTGATAATCGTATGAACCAACAATCAAGGTACACTTTATTTGCAAGGGGAAATAAAGAGGAAGCAGATAAAGAGAAGGGAAAGATTGATTTGGAGTGGATCTATCAGTAACAGCATGTGTCCCAACATGCCTGGAGTAGCCCACACTGAAAATGCCAAGGTCAGGGCAAGCTCCAAAAAGGAGAGCAGATTCTACCAAAACTGGTGGTTTTAACAATGTAGTTAATTTCACCAACCAGTCACAAACTGTGCTCCTGATTCCCCACACTGGTTATCAATAAAATAAAATTAAAAAACTATACTGCTCCCTTTATTGCATCCCAGTCTCTGGCTTACAATGAGCATATAGGCCCAGTAAAGTGAGAAGTTATTTAAATCTGTTTACTATACAAAATACTTCTCCTTGGGCTGCCACACTGACATGGTGGAGACGCATGCGTATACTTAAGACCCTAAGAGCAATGCCTCTGGAGTCCTGTACTCCTGGTAGGGTCACCCATGGTGGTAAGGTCAAAGTGCAGCCCAGCACAACACACAGTATAAGACCTCAATGGCAGAACAGGCGGATGAAGCAGCATCAACTCTCAACGGCCGTGAAGGTGGACGAAGGCTGCAATGGAGGAGAAACCCCCAGTCATCTTGGATCTCCTTGCTACTGGACACAGGTGCCTCTTCCGCCAACATTTGTGTGGCTGCTGGTGCACTCACGTGCAGGTTTCTTCCACAGGAAGAACTTTTCCCACACCCCTATCCATAAGAGTCCTGCAGCAAGTGGGCAAGTGATGACGGGGATAGGTGAAGTGATCACCAGCAGTCCCTAGTCACAGATCCATATGCAGGCGGTGACCATAAGATGGTTGTCATGTTTCCATGGACCAGGATAGGGGAGCATTTCGGCAGCAGCCGTCATGACTGAGCAGGCCTTTTTAGGAACCCCTCTGCTCAGCCAATATGGGGAAGGAGCTAGAAAAGGTGCCCCAAACATAAGCTATCCCACCATACCTGACTGGATAACTGTGTCCAGAGAGATCACTCCCAATGCAGTTGAAAAACCAAAATGTTTCTTGTACCTTGGAATGTCTGTATCCTACTAGATGAATCAAAAAGTGAAAGTCCCAAATACAGAACAGCAATTGTTGCCAGAGAACTCTCGAGGTAGAACAGCAACATTGCTGCTCTCAGCGAAACAAGACATGCAGATGAAGGCCACTTGAGGGAAGAGGGCGGCAGTTACACTTTCTTCTGGAAAGGAAAACCAGCAAGCAACAGGTGAATACATGCTGTTGGCTTTGCAATCAAAAACCTTCTAGTCAACTGGCTGACTGAGCTCCCTTTCGGTATTAACGAGTGCCTTATGACCCTCCACATCCAATTGGTCAATAAGACATTTGTCACTATCATCAGTGCATATGCACCAACTCTTGACGCTGAACAAGAAAAGAGAGAATCCTTCTACACTGACCTTTATAAAATTTTGTCATCCATTCCAAAAACAGATAAGATAATACTCTTAGGGGACTTTAATGCAAGAGTTGGCCGAGATTCTAACATATGGAGTAGCACCATTGGGAAGGAAGGAGTGGACAAGACCATTCCAATGGCATTCTTCTCTCTACCAGCACAAGGGGGGAGCACAACCTTGTGATCACAAACACAACCTTCAGACAAAGCAACAAGTACAAAATAACTTGGTAACAGCCCTACTCAAAACAGTGGCACCTCCTCGACTATGGCATTGTAAGAACACAGGATCTAAGAGATGTCCAAATCACCCGTGTCATGAGAGGATACAATGATTCCTGGACTGACCATTACCTGGTGAGATCAGTCATGTCCATCAGGATTGCACCGAATCATGTAAAGCAACCCAAATTACACAGATGACAATACAACATCCACAGCCTTCATTCCTCAGTGCACCAAGAGAACTTCCAAACACTCCTCAGTGAAAAACTGGCCATATGCACACCTGGAAATGATAACATGAGTGTTGAAGATGACTAAAACAGGAGTAGTTTGACAATAACAACATTAAGATCACAGGCCTTTTGGATCAGAAGAGAAAATCTTTCTGTGACTGGTAAAACCAACCATTATCCAGTCAGAAACAGAGCTTTTTCCATCAGCTCAAAGCTGAAGTTCAAAGGAGGATCCAAGAAATCAAAAACAAATGGTGGGAGGAAAAAGCAAAATAAATCAAAACATTCCCTGACAGACATGATATGTGGAGCTTTTATTGTGAGACGAAGACCCTGTACAGGCCAAGCTCATGTGGCCTCACACCTCTGAGATCCGAAGATAGTAGTAGCCTTCTTAAAGATAACGAATCCCTCAAAGAGTGCTGGAAGGAACACTATCAAAAGCTTCTAAATCGAGAATCGAATGTGACTGATGACACCATCGACTCCAGACCTCAAAACCCAGAAATCTCTGCTGATTTACGTAATGCTAACATTGTCACCATTTTCAAAAAGGGGGACTGAGCCAACTGTGGCAACTATCGAGGCATTGCCCTCCTCTCCATCGCCTGGAAGATTCTTGCTAGAATCTTACTGAATCGCCTGCTCCCTCTTGCAGAGGAAGTACTTCCAGAGTCCCAGTGCGGCTTCAGACCATCACGAGGCACAACCAACATGATTTTCAGAGCCAGGCAGATCCAGGAAAAATGTCAAGAACAAAACCAGGAGCTGTATATGGCCTTTATCGATCTGACCCTGACCAATGTCTTCAACTCTGTCAACTGTGAGTCTCTGCGGAAAATCATGTAACAGTTTGGCTGCCCAACCAAATTTATCACCATTGTAAGACTCCTCCATGACCAGATGACTGCCTCCATCCTGTGCAGTGGCTCTACCTCTGAGCCCTTTGTCATCCAAAGTGGCGTAAAACAAGGTTGGCACCCACCCTTTTCTGCATTTTCATAGCAGATATGAAAACATTAGCCCAAGACCATCTACCACAGGGCATTGGCATCCAATATCGGATTAACGGCAACCTCTTCAAACTTTCTCTTCTCGTGCCAGAACTAAAGTAATATCGGCAACAATCTTAGGCCAGAGGGCATATTTATGCAACACACCATGCTGCCAGCCCATCCTTTAGTATCTAAAACTAAAGGTTTATTATAAAAGAAAGGAAAAAGAAGAGAGTTGTTAAATGGTCAAAGCAATCAGATACATGCATATGACTTCAGAGTCCATATATCAGGTTCTTAGTAGCATTGGTGAGTTTGCTGGCTTGTAAAGTCCCTCTGGAACACATCCACAGCTTGGATGGGTCTATCAAACCTTTGTTCAACGCTTCAGTTTGTAGAGAAAATACTCCAGAGGTGAGAAACAGGAGTGAAGACAAAATGGAAAAGATGCAGCTGCCTTTTTATATCCTTTGCCATGTAGCTTGTACATCCTTTGTCCCAAACACAAGCTCACAGCTCATGGGCATGGAAAAGCTCTTGGAGTCCCCTGTCCACAAGCATATACCCATATGTCCTGCTGACTCATAGGTGTAGCCCTTTTATACTTTTGTATGATATTGTCTATGTTACCTTTCCAAGTTAATTTATTATCCAACGCTACTCCTAGGAAAATAAACTTGTGAAATATCTGAATTTTTTCATCATAAAAAAGTAAGTCCCACTCTTTCCTAACTTTCTTCCTGCTTAAAAGCATTCCCTTAGTTTTTGCAAGTGAGAAGTTAAATTCCTAACCATTTTCCCATGTAGAAAGTCTCTGGAGTGCCTCAATTATCTTTTCCACAGCTACTTTAAGTCTTTTATGCTTAGTCTACATAGTACAGTCATCTAAGAAAAGGGAAATACCTATTCTCAACTCCATGCTTTCTCCAAGGTCATCTATCATAATGGAAAACAAAGTAGGAATGATAATACTCCCTTATGGAATTCCATTTGTTAGTTTGTAGGTTTTTGATAAAGTTGTTCCCACTTTGACTTTTATAGTTCTGTCACTTTAAAAGTCCCTCAGCCTTCGCCCTTTTATTCCAATTTTGGCTAGTTTATATAGGAGGCCTTCCCTGCATAGCATGTCATATCCTTTTTCAATGTCCAGGAAGACTATTATCATAATGTTCTGAGTCCTTATGTTTTTTTGTACCTCTGTTTCTAGTCTCACAATATGGTCAACTGTGCATCTTCCTTTTCTAAAACCACTTTTTACCTCAATTACAATATTTTTCTCCAACTATTCCACTAGTCGTACATTTATCATTTTTTCCATGATTTTCCTCACACTGGATGTGAGGACAGTAGGCTTGTGAGCATCAGGTCTCGTACGTATTTTGCCTGGTCTCCTAATTGGTATCACCAATGCTTGTTTCCATTCTACTGGCAACAGACATTTTTTCCCATTGTCATTATATAACTGCAATAGACTCTTTATACTCCCTTCTGACAAGTGTTGCAGCATTTTGTTACTTCTATTATCTTTACCTGGGCCTCTATTTTCCTTTCTTCTAATGGCTGCAATAAGCTCCTGCATACTAAAACTTTGATTGGCACATCATCAGTATATTTTCTCTAGCCATTTAATAGTTCACAGTTATCCTCAATAAACCTCCTATTTTTCCTCACAAAACTCATTGTTTTGATTCAAATCACTACTGACCTTTTGGAATTCTTTTGCTTGTTGCCCAATTCTTTAAGTGATTCTATTACTGATTTTAAATTAATTACTAATTTAAAGAGCTGGGGATTGCAGGGTTCTAGTCCCAGAATCAGGCACAACTGCATCAAGGTTATCAAGATCAGTGTCTGGCTGGGAACCCCAATGTGCACAATGATGTCACTCACATCAAGGGCAAAGCAAAACTTTAAGAAATTTTGTTAGCACAACTAGTAAAGACACAAATGCTCCAAACCACACAAAAATTAGCAATAATATAAAATTAAATTGATATTTTGTACCACTCCTTACATATACTCACACCCTTTCTTGCGGATCTGCTGGTAAGAGACAAGTGGTAATCTACTCCCTCCCTTGCATGCCTAATGAGTCTAATGATTCAGCTGTCCCCCTTACATGGTGGTCTAGCCTATTATAGGGCCTGACAGTTGCCATGAATAGTCATACAAATGTCCATCCTTCTTTGTCCACATTTATCTTCCTCACCCTAATAGTGTTGTGGTGTTCTTATAATATAGGTTAGTATAATAATGATTTTAACTTATCATCATGCACATCTATTTGTTGCCAGGCCAAATTTGTGGTTACCTGGTATCACTTTGTACAAACCCCCCTCAAGCACAATGTTCCCAGTTCCACATAGCTCTGTTTCATTGTTGGGTCACTTACTTATGCTAAGGCTCATAGGTGTCAAAGTCTTATGCTAACTGCTTAAGCTAATGCCATACGGCAGTGGTTTTCAACCTTTTTTCATTTGTGGACCCCTAAAAAATTTCTAATGGAGGTACAGACCCTTTGGAAATCTTAGACATAGTTGGCAGACCCCCGGGGTCTGTGGATCACAGGTTGAAAGCCACTGCCTTACAGGATAGACCTGTAGGTTTCTTGCCTTAGTGCTAAGTCAAATGCTAAACTTGCTCTATGAACTATATGCTGAAATGTCTGTCCTTCCTAAGTTGGAGAGCTAAATTTCATTGTTTGCAATAAGACCAGATACAGATTTACTTTTACTTTGAATTACATTCATTCTTTGAATTTGCTTATATATTTCTGAAAACCTTGAATTTTTGTTTCATTTCCCACAGAAGTTCTCCAACTTCTTTTTTAGTAATCCTTTATGCTACATCTTTTATAATTCATTAAGCCTTTACTATTCATTGTCTGTTTTGCTGGCTTGTATGATTTCTTTCTTTCCTTGATTGCTAATTTACAATCCTCATTCCACAGGGAACCAGATTTCTAAGTCAGGGCAATTTGAGGTTTTGTAGATGGACAGATCAGTTGCTGCTGTAATTCCTTTTATTACATTATAGAGTCTGCCGAGCTTGTCACTTGTACAGGAACTGTGCAAATATTCATCACATTTAAGGCCCCAGGCAGCTTTCTGAAAATTCCAGCTAGGAACTCTTTTTGTGTTTTTGACATTTCCTCATCTGTTGTACTGTATTCAGTAAGTACATTGCTTCCCATTCTATCTTCTTTATGAATTTCCCAGCTCCATTTACTAGCTATATTATTATTTGTTGCAGTTCCTAGATCCAAAGCAGAAAAGGATCCATCCACTGAATTAAATCTAGAAGGTGCTCCTGTATTCAATATTACCAGGTTATGGCACATCAATAAATTGTTCTAAACATTTTAATTTAGGTCAGTTTACTTACTTCCCCATAGCTCATTATGACTATTAAATTTGACTTTTATCCTGTTTTTGCTTTTCATTTGTATTCATTCCTCCTTCTTCAAATCCTGATATATCTAGTCCTTTTTTATTTCTCCTGATCTGAGACTATTCATCATCCCGTTTCTTCTCCTTCATAGTCCAAAGCAACTTTCTCTTCCCCTCCCCCAATCTATTGTCAGTTTCAACATTCAGCCTCCTTTCAACTGGGGACCAGCCACAGCCAGCCAGCCTGTTTCTACAGCCTACCCTCACTGTCTTCAGCCAGCCACCAGCACTCAGCCCCAGCCCAACCTCCAGCCAGCAGCCTGCCAGACGACCTCCAGCCACTTCAATCCCAGCCTCCAGTCAGGCCCCTCTCCAGCCAGCCTCTTCAACTCTTTCAGCCAAACTCCCAGCCCAACCTTCAGCCAGGGTGACTGGCACAGGATGGCTGGTCCTGTAAGTGAATTAGTTCCAGTTCTCCTATGTCAGAAGAGGGGCTCCCATTTGGCTAATTAAGAGGGCAGGGCAGCACCTGGGGAGACAAAAGAATGTGAAGAATCTGAGGGGAGGGATTCAGAGAGAGAGAGACCTGGTGAGAGGTCTGCCAGAGTCCAGAGACTGGAGGAGATCTCTGAGGAAAGCTGCAGAGAGCAGACAGCTCCCTGGAAAGAGGAGAGAATTATCAGGAAGCCAGTGGAGGGGCTAGCCTGCTTACTTTCAAAAGCCAAAGCCAGTGGCAGGAGGTTGGAAAGGACTGAGAGCTAGGAAGGCAGTGTGTGTGGAGGGGCAGCTGTCCTTTCTGAGCCAAAAAGAACAGGAGTACTTGTGGCACCTTCCTGAGCCAGAGAGTCAAGGCCAAGGATGGCTGGAGAGGGTTAAAGGCTGAGGGCAGTGGAGTGAGATGCCTGTTGACTTGCACAGATGAAGAGATGAAGCCAAAGGGTCTGAGAGGGCTATGCTGGAGATCAGAGGTTATGGTGAAGGATGCCAGGGTTGTGTTTGATGTATTGCCTGGATTCTGTGTTGGGGCTTATGTGCAAGGGGGAGTGTGTTCTTTTGTAATAAATTAACCCCACACGGGTCATTTGAGTTAAGACAGACTGCTTGGACTCAGGGCCAGCTCTGACTTTTTTGCCGCCCCAAGCAAAAAAAAAAAAAAAATAGGGCAGTCGTGCCGCCCTAAGATTGGGCGGAATGCAGCCCCTTAGAATCTGCCGCCCCAAGCACGAGCTTGCTCGGCTGGTTCCTGGAGCTGGCCCTGCTTGGACTGTTTCAGGGGACTGTGAAAGGGGAAACTAAAGCACGTCCACATGTCATGCCACAGTCGGAGCAGGACTGCGTGCCAGGCAGTGCCACTGTATGATGATGACCAAATAGAGAACTTTAAATCTATTATATATATATCCAGTTGCAAGAATCTGAATCAGAGAGTATATAGAGTCCTCTTTAATTTTCCATTTAAAAAAAAAATCTATGTTTGATATAGCGAGGAGGGAACCAACAAACATGAAAAAAAATGAAAAGCTCTTGGGGAGGTGGTATTTTATGAGCTAGTCTGTCACCCTCTGAAGTCCATGACAAAACAATCATGTTCAGTGGTTCAGGATCTGGCCCTTAGAGTACAGGTCATCATATTCTAGCACAATAAAGGTTCTATATTTGTCTACCAATGACTTTCAGATCAAATTTCCTCCTTTTATAGGGAAAATGATTTTTTTTTACTACCAGCCTTGCAAACTGCGTATTTATCTCCACGTGAAGTTCCATATGTAGCCTTAATTTTAAGACCCTACATTTCTGATCTGGTCTTTTTGCATGCCCCCCTCCTCCCGCTCCTACAGACACTAGCTATAATTTTTTTTAGAATCCTCACTCACAGGCATTTTTGGGCTTTCTTTCATGCTGTCCTTTATACCTTTCTAACATCTTAGTCAATTCTTGACCCTCAATGCATGTAGATCACTTCTAAATATCCACATCTGCCATAAACCCTACAAAAAGTGTAAAAGCTATTTACCCCCCCCCCCCCCCAAAAAAAAACCCTAAAACTGCATGGAATACTCATAAAAGCTATTTCTGTAACAAATGTTTTCTCCTCCGGATCCCAGAGTTGATCACAATCTCACTTATCTGTCAAAGCTATCAATTAGATAATAAACTCCAGGGGGCAAGGACTTCTGCAGTTATGGTAAAATATCTAGCACATGTATGCACACTTTAATACATACAGATATTTTTCTTCTTAAATAGAAATTCACAGATTTGTTTATGCAAACATTCATGAAAGTATCTGTTTAGATACAAAACACAAAGAGTCATGCAGCTCTAAAGATGATACATAATTGCATACTTGTCATACAAAATGAATGCTAAAGTCTCAGGTACTCATAATATTTTGAACTTTTGGGTAACCTCTTGAAATATTTCACTGTAATACCATGGTTTCTGTATATTTACTGTACATGGCTTACCACTCTATTTGGAGTACATACGTCTTTGTGATTATGCTAGACTTCCTCCAGCTTCAAAAATATCTGTCAACTTCATGAGGAAAGTCCTGACTTTTCTCAGGCTAGGTGATTTCAGGACCCATTTCCTTAGAAACAATATTTTCATTACTTAAAAGTATTCTATCCTTTATAGAAAGGTCCTGTAGAAATGAATCAAAACAGGTCCTACAGAAATGTTATAGGGTTGTATAGATATTGCTCTAAAAATCAATGGAGTGACAAGGTGGCTGAGGTAATATCTTTTATTGGACCAACTTCTGTTGGTGAAAGAGACAAGCTTTCGAGCTTACACAGAGCTCTTCTTCGGGTTTACTGAATAAAAACCACTCGAATATCCTGGGACCAACACGGCTACACCACCACTCTAAAAATCAATACTATTTAAGAGAAGATAGGTTTCTTCTCTATCCTAAGTTTTTTTTACCATTGTGTAGCATGCTATAGCAGGGATGTAGATCTCCGTTAAGTTCTATAGGATCATTCAAAAAGCCTATGGAAATGTTATTTTGGATCAAATTCTATAGAGCTTTCCATAAAAAAGCAGCACTCACCCTGTCAATCGCTATCTGCAATTAGCTGCCACACTATACTCAGTTTAGATAAAGCTTCCAAGCTCACTTATTTCTTTAACATTTATTGCTAGGCTGCAACTTGTATAGGATTGTTATTTTAACCTTCATATAGCATTTTTGCAGTTGGATAACACATGATAAGGTGAAAGCAGACCCCACTTTCCAGTGCAGCAACAGACAGGATGGTTAACTAGAATCACCAAAGGTCTGAACCACACTGGCAAATCTCATGTTCTCATGGGGCCAGAAAGACATAGCACTATTTCACTTAATCTGACTTCCCTGTCTCCTCCAGAGAGATGGAAGAAGAAATTAAAGATCTGCCTTGTGCCACAGCAAAGGTGAATGTCAAGCAAATAAGGCCTCCTAGCAACAATTCTGCATTATCTCACAAGTGATCCAGATGCTTCAACGTTAAACCATTACTTCTATTTCAAATGAAGAAGTCAGCAACTTAATGTAGAATTGGGTCTGAGCCAAGCATTGCGTAGATCCAAACATCACTGAAGACAATGAGATTGGAACTGAAACCCAGATCAGGATCTGAATTTTATACTGGCTTCTATCTGTGCTGAGCTGAAATCAAGCCCCTGGTTATGCTCACTCCTAAATGTGGGTGTGGGTGGGTTGAAGTCACGAGCCAGGTTTTATGGCCATGTTCCCATCACTATTTCATAGCTAGAGCTGGGTGCATAATACATTTTTCAGTTCACTAGCAGTTTAGAAAAATAAAATAATAAGTTAGTTGCAGGTCATTTGAAAATGGCACTTTTGGGGACATTTTTCAGTGAATCAATAGTAAAAGAAATAATTCAAATTGAAATGTAATGTTTTGATTTCCAGGCATTTTGGTTCACAAACTGGCCAGAGAAGGTGGTGTTGGTGGTGCTAGTGACTCCCTTATAAGCTTTACCCCAGTGGTTAGGGCACTCATCTAGGATGTGGGAGAGCCATGTTCAAGTCCTGTCTGTGCCTGATGTGGGGAAGATCTGAGCTTGGGTCTCCCTCACTGCAGGAAAGCAGCCTAGCCACTAGCTAGCCCAATGAATGTTCATTGTCATCATGAATGACTATGAATTACCACTAGTAATGACAATAAATGGCAATTGGTCCAGGGAACGACAGAGAATGACTCTATAGACTGGTAATTAGGGCAATCCCCTAGGATGTGGGATATTCATGTCCAAGTCATTGTACCAAAGATTATTTATAAAGGAGTAGAACATCTTCGGGAGGAGAGATTGGGAAATACCCCTACCAGAATAGCTCATTGGTTAGGGTACTCTCCTGCAACAGTGGACAGCCAACTATAAACCCTTTCTCCACATCACTCAGAGGGGGGAAGTGAACCTGGGTCTCCCTTGTCAGTGCTCTAACCACTGGCACTGGCACCATAAGGGAGGCACTGGCACCACCACCACCACCTCCTCTGGCCACTCTTTGAATCTTGTGCTTGATTTTGCCAAAATGCTTTAAAGTCAAAATGAATTTTTGTGGAGACAAAACCTGAAATGTTTCATTTTGACATTACCAAACCATTTCTACATTTTTTGCTCAGTCAAAATTATTTTGCACACCTGACCCACATTTCTAAATAGTTTCAGTTGACTTGAAACTGCATTTTGTCAGCAAATAAACTATGTCTCCCAGCTCTAATTATAGCTTCACTTATTGATGCTTGCATACAAAACTCCAAAGAGTGCCTAATCTGAGTCAATAGGATGAAAAATGAACAGAAATAAATAGTTTAGGAAGGTTCTCCAGAGACAAGCATTACAGGGCTACCTTCCTTTTCTGAACAAAACAACTTAAAATCAACTACATGTAATGTCTGCAATTTCTAATTCCTTCTCTTCTTTTAATACTGCAGCTTAATACTACTTTTTAATAATATTAGGTAGCTAGAATATTTTTATATTCACTGATTCCCTTTCTTGTTCTAACTAATATCCCCAAGATAATTTTCCCCTTTGTTCTCCTGAATCTCTAAAATCAATCACAAAATATTCAACAGGTACTGAAATGAGAGCATCATCATCTTCATAACCTTTAAAATCATATCTTCACCCAACATGTCTCATTGTCAGTACTTATTTGCACTCTAGAAAAACTGAAGACTCCAACCTAAATTTGCTAGATTTGCATCTCCATAACTGAGTTTCTCACCCACTGTATATATAATTTCTTTGTTCATTTCTGGTTTAATTAATACATTTGAAAAGAGGAAATGCATTTTCAAAGATGCTATTGAACTACTTTATTAAAGCACAAATAAATATATTAAGCAAAGTAACAGATTTAACTTAGATGCAATACTTAACCTTTGACCTGCATACATGTCTCGTACATGCCACTTTTTCATATACACTTGAGATCACCCACTACAAATACTATGAGAAATGAGCGTGATTGAAGACTAGATTTTACCAATGTTTAAGTCTGGGACAGTGTGACATTACCTAGGATACAATCTGGACTATTGAACAGCTGTGTCCTGTCAATTCTCCAGCCTGGAGTGACTCTTAAACTGCTTCACTGGGAAAACAACCACCCCGGTCTGCTCACACACAGCCTCCAGCATGTAAATCACTCCCGGCTATGCTGCATGAGTGCTATGGCCAGCCATTCTTGAATTATACTGCAGAGCATCACCAGCAAATTCCCAGTCCCAAACTTTCCCCCAGAAATGTGCCTCTTGTACTGCCCAGCCCTCTCCTGGAAACACACATTCATATAAATTCTGTCATTTCATTAATAGAAAATGATATACACAAGTCTTGTTATCTGAAATTGAGTTTCCCAAACTCAAGCACAAACCAAGCTGGATGGTTTAGATAAAACAATAAAACAAGTTTATTAATTACAGAAAGATAGATTTTAAGTGATTACAAGCATAAAAGTCAGGATTTGCTAACAAGAAAATAAAAGGTAAAACACAACTAATTTCTAACTTAAACTAAATCAATTGAAAGCTCTAAGTCGACCTAATATAGATCAACATAAGTTTTAGTATAGACATGCCCTCAGTAAAGTCATAAAGTAGAATCCTATTACTTTACATATAATATTGCCACTCATATTTTACCAAGACAATAATGTTCAGCAAATTATGAGTTTCTAAATAATACTTCACAAGAAATACTTGGTACAAAATGTATCATAGTCTGGTAAAAAGGGATGAACATAGTAGCATAGACTGTCACAAACAGCTGCTTCAGATAAACTAGGAAAATTCACAGCATTTGCAGCATCTGTACTTAAGACTATAAAAGGTTGATTTTAAGAGTAGTATATGAGGATATCTAGGGAGCAAGATAGTAGCTATACCAATGGATTCAACATCCCTTTAAAATATATTTAATGTGCATGGGAAAAGTTGGATTGACAACTTTGGTCAACCCTTTTGTAGACTAGAGGCAAGTAAACCCCCAAAGAAACAAAAGTTGGGTTTAATGAGCAGTTTGGATGCTTATCTTGACTTCTTTAGTCTAGAAATCAGGCTGGAATAATCCATAGAACACATCTTTGTGCAGCCTTTCCTAGTTTCAGACAGGACAGAATAGCAATAAGGTATCCCCACAGCACTTCATTCAGAGAAATGAGAAAATACACAGGTATGTTTTTTTATTATTATCAAGTTAATCACTTCTTTAATACAAGCAGACTTAGGTCTGGTTCCGTTCCAATTTGGGGTAAAGAGATTACTAATTAATCTCAATTGGTTTATTCATTCCCAGTGCATAAAATGAGTGGAGAACTCCAACTTACTCCTCAGAAGTCACTAAAGGTTTAGATGGTAATGACATTCAGTTATATCAATTTGGGCCAAAGTAAAAAGCAGGGACGAATAAATAAATATTTCCATATCACACAGTTTCTTGAGTTTGGGAATCTGAAATGCTTTTTTTTTTTTTGCCATATACACTTGCATACAACAGCCTATTAAAATAACTGCTTTTCTCCCCACATTTTCACGTACTAGGCACTTACCTAAAATTGCAAAAAGGTTTTTTTAAAAATCCCACACACCTCTCACTCAAATTGTTTCCTGATTAATTGGATTTTCTTCTGCAATGATCATGAGATCCATGATGGACATAAATGTGCTATATATACACACTATAACTACCATTAGACCTGGCAAGTTTGGGATATCAAAATAAAAATTCACCATTTAGGAGCAAAGCAGCCCTTTTTAAAGCACATACTGGGCATACTATGCCTTTTAAAGGTCTGTAGGGTATGATGAGGGATTGCTTCTTCAGGTGCTCTGGAGTAATGTTAAAATAAGCATAAATCTGAGTGATACTATTATCAGACCACTAAATTATACAATTCAAAATGAACAGCTTAAATCTTTCAAAGTATGTTACTGCACAAACATTAGAATCGTCCAATTTGTAAAGCTAGGCAATACTTTACAAGAAGCCTTGTATAAACTGTTCTCACATGGTGACCCGTTGAAAGGAGGAAGTCTGTTACTACAGCATCAGCTGGCAAGTGAAATAGCTTTTGCTGCTGTTATAAATAAAGCACAGTGGAGAAATCTAGTCTTCATTTGTTAAGAGCTGGTCACTCCAGAGGCTAGCAATTTAAGATGCATTTCTCCCCATTTTACATTCACTCTTATTTCCTGCATGTTATTCAAACCCTGCTCTGAAGAAAAAATATTTCTTCACAGGCTTTCATATGGTGCTCATCACCATAGTATCTGAGTGCTGCACAAATACTCATCAATTTGTTTCCACTATACCACTGTTTGTATGTGTACAGTGAAAGGGAAGCATTCAACTGCCTTAAACCAGATATCATCCTCTCTCTTCCTGCAGTTTCCTGGTACATTCACCACACACCTTCCAATAAATAAAGCAGGGGTCCCACAGACAACATTCTCCTTTACAATACAAACCAGATTCACACCCAGAACAGGTCCATCCTATGCACCAAAGGAGACAGGGCCCAGTGGAATAAATGGTTTGTGATCATGTCGTTTAAGACTATCAGAATGTATATGAACAAGGGGATGAATTAAAGTTGAAAAGGCAACCTTAATTTTGGCATTTCGTAACTTCTGGGTGCTCTTTGAATGTGATCTAAAAAAAAAAACAAATTCCATCATGGACAGTCTTGTCACATTTAGGGGCCGTGAGGGGATGAAGCAAGCCCAGTCACTCTATGGAGATGGCACATGCAAAGTTTATCTAACCCTAGGAGCTGTAAAAGGCTTGAGCATGTTCAGGGTGCATGAAATCTTCAGAAATTTTGACTGTTACAATCTACTTAGGAAGTGTGATGTGCAATTTTTCAATATGCTTATAACTTGGCCAAATTTGGGTCTTCCCCCTCTCTCCACAGGAACAGCACAAGACACATTCCAGACACAAAGGCCACACCTCTATCAAATTCTAAATCTCTGCTCCAAAGCATAGGAACACTAGAGTTTTCCAAAGAAAGTGTTAACAGTTTTATTTGCAAAATAATGCATCTTTCCATAGCCTTGTTCTCAGAAATGGCTGAACAGTTTTAGCTAGAATTTTCCGAAAGAATTACTTCAGACACTGGGCATGGAAAATTTCAGCCCAAACACTTAGTTTGGCAAAGTTATAAGGAACTCAATAAAGGATCTTATAATGGGAAGTGTCAAAAAACCTTATAATAGCAATGTTACCAGGTCCGGCTATAGTGAGGTTGAATTCCCACAGATCCATACTTAATCGAAATCCCTTCTTTGTGCATATGAGGAATCATCTGACATTTCTAACATTTCAGACAAAGGCAGCTCATCCCATTTTATTTTTACACCAAGAATATTCTAACCCCAGGTCAAAGAAAAACATCATCCAGTGTATCTTAGTCTATTAGAATATACTCCACACAGGAAGACCGTGAAAGAAGAGTATTTGATTACAATATTGTTTGAATCTTCTTCTGGTTCCAGACATACTTCAGCAGCTTTGGGGAATGTTTACAGAATATGAAGTTTTACAATATGCATCTTTCCTAATTCTAATACATATTGATAACAATGCTCCAATGATATTTGTTCTTTACATCCCTATCTCGTGAGTAGCCAAGCACTTTCAGCTCCCATTGACTCTTTCCCATTGCAGTCAAAGGGAGTTGAGGGTGCTCAGAATCTGGCAGAAAGCACAGGATCAGCCTCCTACATACTAAATAGATACTTTCATAATAACAAAGATTTATGCTAATCAATTTCTTACCTCTGTTACAAGTGAGAACTATTGCTACTCTGTGGTGCTTGAGAGTTTCTCTTGTTGTATATGTTTGTAACTGAAGTAACATATGTTTTTTTGTAAATGAGCATCCCTGGCATTTGCTTATAGAAGCTAAATCACTACTAATTTATTTTCGCTGCGAGACCACCAGGATATTTGAGTTGCAGTGCCTGTTGCTTTCCTGAGCTAAGGTATCTTTTACTTTATGCAATAATAAAGAATGTTTTCAAAGCCAAAAAATCCATTTATTGAAAAGAAAATTCATTTATTGAAAAGAAAAACAATGGCTTGGAAAACAGAAAGGGCAAGGGGGGGGAATGTCTGGAGTGCTGGGCAATGAGTGCTGCACTTCAGGATGGCACTACTGCATGGTGATGGAGGTTGAATGCAGTGGGTAAGGGTCATAGTTTTCAGGGCTGGGTGGTGAAGCTACAGGTGTTGGAGGCAGCTGGTGGTGATAAGAACCCGGATGTTGGGGAAAGTGGGTTGGAGGTGACATGGGGGCACAAGAGAAAGAGTTTTGGGACAAGGGCTGCAGGGGGTGTATGGGCGCGATAGTGCTCCGCCTGCATGGCTACGAGCACCTGGATCGAGTCCGCTTGGCGCTCCATGATACTTATCAGCCAATCCGTGCTTTGCTGCCAGAGCTCCAGGCTTTTGTGCCGGCGATCTGCATTCTGCTGGCAGATACTCCTTTCACTCTCTTTCCACTCCTGCGCTTTTAGTTAAGCAACTGCTGCATTACTTCATGCAGCATGTCTTCTTTGCTTCTATGTGGCCTCTTCCTGATTCTTTGCAGTCTCTCGGCCGGTGATAACACTGACAGCTGAGATCTCAAGGTTGCATCTGCAAAGGTAAAATGCAACACTTAACAGAGGCAGCATTGTTCACACCAGACAGAGCAATGATTCCCCTGTACTTAAGGAGAGCAAGCACAGTCTACACAATAGCATAATTTGCCTTCCCAAAGAGAGCGCACATAACCCATGGGAGCCCCAAAATGGTGAGTACGCACAGGGTCAAGGGGGACCAATTGTTTCCTGGCTGTACTGTCCTCTGGGTTTGTCATAAACATTCAGTTAAGGGTTAATTCCTCTTTTACCTGTAAAGGGTTAAGAAGCTCACATAACCTAGCTGACACCTGACCAGAAGGACCAATAAGGGGACAAGATACTTTAAAATCTGGAAGAAGGAAAAAGTCTTTTGTCTGTGTGTGTGTGTGTGTGTGTGTGTGTGTGTGTGTGCTTTTGCCAGAGACAGAGAAAGAAGGAGCCATCCCACTCCTATAGGGTAGTGAGTATTTAGAGAAGGAATGTGTTAAATTACTTTTATTTTCTTGTTTGTGAGTTCTTTTGTGAATAAGAGGGAGGGTAAATTTGGTTTCTTTGTGTAACTTTAAAGTTTTGCCCAGAGGGAAACCCTCTGTGTTTTGAATCTGATTGTCTGTGAGATTATCTTTCATTCTAATTTTACAAAGGTACTCCTTTCACCTTTTTTCTTAATTAAATTTCTTCTTTTAAGAACCTGATTGATTTTTCATTGTTTTAAGATCCAAGAGTTTGGATCTGTGTTCACCAGGACTAAGTGGTGAGGGGATATTCTCAAGCCTTCCCAGGGAACGGGGTGTAGGGGCTTGGGGGGAAATTATTCTCAAGCCTGCCCAGGAAAGGGGGGTTAGGGACTTGGAACTCTGCCTTCCCCCAAATATCTCCCAAGTGGCTCTCCCTAAATATTTGATTAACGCTTGGTGGTGGCAGCATACTATTAACCTAAGATGGTAAAAATAAGCTTAGGGGGTCTTTCATGCAGATCCCCACATCTGTACCCTACAGTTCAGACTGGGGAGGGAATCTTGACAGGGTTTCTGTGCCTTGGAGAGAGCCAACAGCTGCAGGGGGCACCTATACTGAACACTGTCCCCATATTTTCAACAGGAGTTCATCCTGGAAGATAGCTCGCTGCTGAGAGTGACCTGGGAAGCAAGGGTTTCTACTACAATGCGGTTTCTGCCCTGGCCCATATGCAGCTTACCTGTGTGCAGGAATGGTCCCTCCGCCCCTCACGGCACAGTGGCGCGGACATGTTAGCCTGACTGGGACAAGAACCACAGTGGCTCTCCCAAGAAACCTGCGCAAGCACATTGCCCAACTTCTGGCTTAGACCTTTGAAGAGATCATTGAGGCCAATTGATTACTGTGATATAAGAAAGCACATCAACGCCCTATTCTTCATCTAGGCATGCATGCAGCCCTAACCCTCCTTGCCCCAAGAGCGTGCACCAAATAACTTCCTTCCCAAAATAAAAGCCGCTTACTGGGAAACTCCTCCGGTGCTTGTCCTTCCCCAAGCACCGGCTGCCGCAACTGGCTACCTTCCTCCTGGCTTGAGAACAGCTCCTGGCTGCATGCATCTAGGGATTCCAGGGAATCTTCCTCCTCAGCACCCTCACTCCCGCTTTGCTCCTCGTCCTCCTGCCTTGTTGAACTGGGCTCTGAAGTGTCCATGGTGGTACTCGGAGTGGAGGTGGGGTTGCCCCCAAATATTGTGTCCAGCTCTTTGTAGAAATGGCAGGTCGCGAGGGCAGCAACGGAGTGGCGGTTTGCCTTGCAGGCTTTGTGGTAGGCATTCCGTAGCTCCTTCACTTTAACCCTGCACTGCAGTGCGTCCTGGTCATGCCTCCTTTCCATCATGTCCCGTGATATGTGCCTGAAGGTATCATAATTCCTATTGCTGGAGCGCAGCTGGGACTGGACAGCTTCCTCCCCCCAAACACTGATGAGGTCCAACACCTCGCCATTGCTCCATACTGGGGATCACCTGGTGCATGGAAGCATGGTCACCTGGAAAGATTCGCTGAGAGCACTCCACACCTGGATGAGCAAACAGGAAGGGGATTTTCAAGATTCCCAGAGAATTTAAAGGGCGGGTCTGATGGTTGGTCACCTGAAGGCAGGGCAGTAGAGTTCAAACTGATGACCAGAGTGGCTAGAACAGGCATTGTGGGACACTTCTGGAGACTGATCAGAGCACATTAACAGACCAGGGCAGCCACACTGTCGCCACGGAGCTCCAGCGGGACTGTATCAAACGTTATTCCACTCACCAAGGTGGAGTACCAGGAGCGCTCTAGCTGCGGAGTCAGAGCGCCAGTGTGGATGCGTCGTGAGTTAGAGCACACTGGGATGCTTTAATGTGCTCTAACTCGCAAGTGTAGCCAAGCCCTAATATGTCTTCATCACTTAAACATAGCTGATGTAATCATTATGGTAGAGCAAAACTGGAAAGCTACATTGCAAAAAAACTTAAAATTCCACCAATAAAATAAATGTTAGAATTATATGGGTGGAGGGGCAGGAAAGATGGTAGAGATATTTTTAAAAGATAAAAAATTTTAATTCCTTTTATAAAGGATTTAAAATATTTTTAGCCATTTATAAACATATTAAAATAAGACAGTATCCAATTTTACTGTATGTTGATTCCAGTTGATTGTCTCCAATATGGAAAAGTGTTTTGGTTGCATTTTAACCTTCCATGTCTGGGAAAAATCCAGGACACAGCATTATAAAATAGCAGGAAAAGGCACCTGCTGACTTTTAAGATACCTTTAGTGCTGCATAAATAGGTCACATCTTGGCTCTGGCACTCCTTAGCAGGGCTGGATTACCCAATAGGCAGACTAAGCAAGTGCTTAGGGCACCAGCAAAGCAGGGGGCCCCAAAAAAAGAGATTTTTTTTTAAAATTTGATATTTGATATTTCAAAAAAAGCATTGAAGTAGTCATCATGGGAAAAATCAGAACTTTGTTAGACTTGCTTACACTCCACTACACACTCTTCTCCCATTTTTCTGTTCTCTTCTTATTACTTATCCCCACCTAAACCAGGAGGGAGTCCTACTAACATAGATCGAAATAATGCGAGGAAATTAGATCCTGTCATGTATTGCAATAAATTTATGTTTCATTACTGATATATTCTTCTGAGTTATACGTACTTGATTCATTCTTTTCTTTCTTATATATATATATATTATATACATACATAAAAATAATGTACGTTGTGTAATTTTTTTTTTTAAGTTCAGATAACTGATATAAGGGGCAGGATGAAACGTAACTGAGTTGAGCACAGAAACATAAACTTGTGGGAAGAAAAGAAACAAAAAACTAGTGAAATTTTCAAAAATCTTGCAAAGCTGACATCATTTTTCAAAGCGAATCCATCAGAAGCAACATCTTCTCTCAGTAGCACAGACATCGTTCCAAAACCTGTAGGTGGTTCAGAGACTGACCCTTCTTCTATTGGTGAAACAAACACCATTCCAGAACATGTGGATGTGTCAGAGACTGTAACTGATCATCCTACTCCTGGTGGTAAAACAGACATTGTTCTAGAAGGTGTGGATGTGTCAGAGACTGAACCTGCTCGTGCTGTAAATAATAGGAGAAAAGATCCTGGTATGTAGGTTGATTTCAGTACCGATGATATAACTTACTGGATAGATCATGGACCAAATGACCGTCAACACCACACTGTGCCATTTGAGAAATCACGTTGGACTTTTACCAATGGCAAACAAACAAGATATTGTCCACAAAAAATATTTTTTGGCATGAAAGCGAATGGTGAGAAATACACTCAAGAATGGCTACTGTATTCACCATCAACAGAGTCTGTGTACTGCTTTGTTTGCAAACTTTTTGCATATAAACCTTCAACATCCTGGTTTGCTGCAGATGGAGTTAGTGACTGGCGGAATACTGTTTTAATTGAACAATATGAAAATAGCACTACTCACAGAGATTCAATGTTGACATATTTAAATCGAAGACAGGGATTTGGATTGACACAAAAATTGGAAGAACAAATTAAAGGGGAGCGTGAATACTGGCAATATGTCTTGCAGCGTGTTATAGCTGTTATTCAAACATTAGCTGAACGTGGCCTGCCTTTCGAAAATAGAAATTCCTTGGGATTGTTGGAGCTTGTGGCTCAGTTTGACCCATTTTTAGCAGGCCATATCTCAAAATATGGGAATACTGGCAAAGGTAACCCATCATACTTATCCAAGACAATATGTGATGAACTTATTGGTCTCATGAATGACAAAGTTCGTTCAGCTATTGTGGATGAAATAAGTACTGCTGGGTACTTCAGTTTATCTGTCGACTCTACACCTGATCTTTCACATATTGATCAGTTGAGTATTGTACTAAGATATGTGTCTCCCACATAAGGAAAGCCAGTTGAACGATTTATAACATTCCTCAATTTGAAAAGCCACACTGGTGAAGAAATGGCAACTCAAGTACTGCATTATCTGTGCCAAGTTTGCAAAATAGATTTTTCAAAGTGCAGAGATCAATCTTATGACAACGCTGCCAACATGCCAGGGCGTTATCAAGGAATGTAGAAGAAGCTTTTAGAACAGAACAAATATGCCATATTCATACCATGTGCTGCACACTCTCTCAATCTTGTTGGCCGCAGTGCTGTTGATTGTTGTCCGGTGGCAGTAAGGTTTTTCTCAACAGTCCAATTACTTTATACATTTTTCTCTGCCTCAACACACCGATGGGCAGTTCTTAAAACATATTTGGGCAATGATCATGCGTTGAAATCTCTTTCTAATATCCGCTGGGAGGCACATACAATGGCAACAAGTGCAACTCTGGAGTCCTACTCAAAGATTGTGGATGCATTAGAAAGTATAGCTGAAGACCAATCGCAAAAGGGAGAAACTGTACGAGAGGCAGAAAACATTGCAAATAAGATGCAAGACTAGAGTTTGTATTCATGTTGACCATGTGGAATGAATTTTTACAACACTTTTACCACACAAGTCAAGCTCTCCAAGAAAAAGAATTGGATTTGAAAACATCTGCAGACCTCTGTCAATCATTAGCAGACCACTTACTCACTTTGAGGAATGATTTTGAAAGATTTGAAGACATATCAAAAGATATCTGCCTGATACTAACTACAAAGAAGCCCAGTCCCGCAAGCAAATCAGGAAAAAACAAGCAAATGATAGCAGTGCAACAGAAACAGCATTGAATCTTAGAGACAAATTCCACGTATCTACTTACTATGCTATAATTGACACACTTGAAGCTCATATGAAGAGGAGAGGTGAAGTGTACAAAGAAGTATCAAGTAGATTTTCTTTTCTAAACAATATGGACTTATCTGATGAACAATATTCAGAAGGTTCCCAAAAGCTAGTTGACTCGTACCCTGTTGACTTGAACATCAATTTCTGTGGAGAAGTATGGCAGTTCCACTGTTATATGCGCGCAAAGTTTAATGAAACAGGAAAAATGAAATTCAGTCACTTTGATCTGCATGACACAATATTGAAAGAGGGAATACAATGTGTATTTCCAAATGTAGAGATCGCACTACGTATTTTTCTAACATTGATGATTACTAACTTCTCCGCAGAACGCTCTTTTTCTCAGCTGAAAAGAATAAAAATCCCTCAGAGAACAACAATGTGTCAGGACATTCTTGATTCACTTTCCCTATTGTGTATGGAAGTGGACATGCTTAGTTGAGTCAGCTTCGATGAACTTATCCAGAATTTTAATTTCAGCGTACATGTAAGTTTTGTGTCATTTTGAAAAATAAAAATTTCTTTTACGGTATAGTATTGTTTTTATTTTGAATTACATATGAGGGGCACCATAATATTTTCAGTGCTTAGGGCCTCTAAAGGTCTTAATCTGGCTCTGCTCCTTAGCTAATCTGTGAACTAAGCAAGTGTTTGATTCAAGGATCTCCAGAATAATCCAAATGTTTTATTGCATGGTCCAGTGCATGCCTATTTAATAAGCAAGACTTAATTATTCCTTAAAGGACATAAAGCTTGTTTCTAGGTATGGCCTCAACTTACCAGTGCATACTGGTAATGTGTACAGATCTAACGTATTAGGATTTAAGTGAAGAACATATTAAGTTCTTGCTGCAATGAGTCACAGAAAATAACATATTGTAGAGAACTAATCAGTGTGGTTTGACATTTTTAACATAGATTTTAGTGACTATATTAGAACAGCCCAACTGTTAGAGTTTTATTTACTAAATTGCTGGGGTTTACGGTAAATAGCATATCTTAGAACTATTATTGTTTTCCTTCTACATTAAGAAGCAATACAATTTAAAAAAAAAGCAGTGTGCCTTTATCGCTTTATATTCGTAGGAATTTCTAACATATTCTAACAGAGTGACATCTGTATTTCCCTATAGATTTGGCATCACATGTCCTGATCCATTAGTTAAAATACACTACTTGAAGTCACTGCACGCATATGAATGCCATATGTCATATCACACAACACATTAAAGCATCTCTTTAAAGCGCCATTAGTGCCTCTTAGAAATCTTTGAAAGATTTTATTCAGTGAAAAGTCTGCCAGACACCACTTTTTATTACATTTGCATACAAATGGTATCTTCATTCCTTAGAAGGAATGCTTCTGCTGCTTATACCACCTTAAAATCCTATATCCTCTGTAATAGCACAGTTACTTCTTGTAAACACTTTGATGTCAAAAAGAAGAGGAGGGTTTTTTATGATTTCTATGAGACATCAAGGTCCCTTTAAGGGCTACTGACTGTTGTAGAGTCCTATAACTGAGCTTCATGTCTATCAAGTGTTTTGAGAGTAGAGTTCTTATTTGTGTTTTACAAGATATGGTGGCAGATCACATAAGGCCCTATACTCACTGTGCCATGAGGCACACAGGGCATTCATGCCGAAAATGAGGATGAAATGTATGCTTGGTGTTGTGACAATACCATTTACATCTCCCATCAGGTAGCCATCAGCAGCCCCATTTTGGAAATAGGGCCTGATCCAAAGCTCGCTGAAGTCAATGAGAGTCTAGAATATTAGATCAGGTTTATAATGCGCTTTTGAGATTTCATCTGAATTTGTGGGTTGTAGCTGGATAGACATGGAGAGGGACAGGGAGGGGAGCCATGGAGTATCTTTCCTGGATGGTATGTGCAACCAGTATATACTGAATAAGGTTCACCATTGTGGAGTCTTATGTAGTGAGTGAGGCAGGGGTCTATGGAAATGTATTTTTAGACACACATTTGGTTCACTCTTTCCTTTGAACTCTTATTTTGAACAGAGACCAGGCTTGGGAAATTTCATCCTGCTTGGTGAAACTTTCAGAAATGTATATATCAAATGGAAACAAGGGGTTAGAATGGTCAATTGAAGTGGCCACGGGGATTCTCAGCTACCAGTATAATAGATGTATGTGTGGTTGGGGCAGTTGGTAGACACAATCACTTTTGCATCTATTAGATAGTACTTACTACTCTTAATGTGACAGATTTTTGCTTTTAGTAATCTAATAACTTTGACTCCTATTTTAAGATCTTTCTGTGCTACAATCAGTAAATTATGCTGCCAACTGCAACTTTTAAATGTTGCAATATGCATAGATAGCAGGTGAGTGTTGATTGCTATATCACAGTAAAACATAATGATTGCTTCAATAGTCAAATACATTAAAAATGCAAACCTAATCCCAAAGCACTAATGTCCTAATATTTAGAGCTTGCCTTCATCTGTTTTATCCCTTTATGGCTTAAAAAAATGCAGGCCTTAGAATTGCTTCCTTTCCCTCTATAATATAAACAGGCATTTCATTAATGGTTAATACAATATTATCTATTCTGCTGTTTAACAAAAGAATGATTAATTCTTGAATGGATATTATATAAGAATGATTAAAAAGATGTCATAAACAGACAGTTAAGGGTTAATTCCTCTTTTATCTGTAAAGGGTTAAGAAGTTCACATAGCCTAGCTGACACCTGACCAGAGGAACCAATGGGGGACAAGATGTTTTCAAAGAGGGAGGAGGGAAATCAGTCTTTTGTCTATTCAGTAAGTTTTGTGCCGGAGTGAAGAATCCAGGAATCAGGCATCTAACATTTCTTAAAAGTAGTAAGTATTTAGAGAAGGAATGTATTAGATTATGTTTATTTTCTTTTGTGACTTTCTTTTTGCATAGAGGGAGAATCAAATTGGGTTTCTTTGTGTAACTAAGATTTTGCCCAGAGGGACATCCTCTGTGTTTTGAATCTGTTGTCTGTGAGAGTAGCTTGCATGCTAATCTCACGGAGGTATTCCTTTCACCCTTTTTCTTTAATTAAAAGTCTTCTGTTAAGAACCTGATTGATTTTTCCTTGTTTAAGATCCAAGGGTTTTTGGATCTGGGCTCACCAGGAATTGGTGGGAGGTGAATCAGTCTCAATCCTGCCAGGAAAAGGAGGATAAAGACTGGGGAAATATTTGGGGGGAAGACAGAGTTTCCAAATGACTCTCCCATAAACATTTGTTTAAACTATTTGGTGGTGGCAGCTACTAGATCTAAGCTGGTAAATAAGCATAGGGGTTATCTCATGCAGGTCCTCACATCTGTACCCTGAAGTTCAGAGTGAGGGTGATACCATGACAAGAGGCCAGTATTTTGACACTGAATACTGCATTTTAGGAACCATGGCAGCTGAAGTAGAAAAACCTGCCATGTTCCTACCACCACCAAAGCAGAAATTCTAGCAGTTGATTAAGGCTGAGATTTTCAAAGGAGTCTAAGGGAGGTACGTGGTCAAATTCTGTTGACATTCAGTGGGAGCTGAATTATTTCCTTAGTCCCCTTTGAAAATCTCAGCCTAAGATTTGTTCAAGGTGGCTTGTTGGCTCCAAATACCGCTGACTCTTATTTCTGAGAACACTCCTCAGGCTTCACTAGTTGTGCTTGATTTCTAGAGGTCTGATCCAATTCCCATTAGAGTCAGCAGAAATATTTCCATTGATTTAAATGGGAGCGTGAGAAAAGTGATAGCAAATGAAGAGAACAGATCTATGGTGTGAGTTGCTGCTCCTACAACACAGATGGTGGATCCTTGGAAGCCATTGGTCTCAAGCATGGATGTTACCTCCAAGTCACAGCCCAGATCCTGGTATTCCCGTGTTCCTGCCTCCATCACTACATACAATAGAACTTCATTTTTGCTAGGCGACACTCACTAGTTACTCAAATGTAAGTCCTACCATTTGTTTTGAAGAGAACCTTCCTAAAGGCCACAGATTAACAGTCCACCTGGAACCAAATCACATGGATTTAGCCTAAATTGCTGTGAGCACAACCATTAAGAAGTTTCATTTGATTGCCATGGGAAAACTGAGTCTTTAGAAAAAGTGAGAGCTAAATGATAATTAAGAGTTCTAGGTAAAGATGGACGTTTATTTCAATGACCTGGATTCTCCTGAGGGTTCTTTCATTTCAATAAGACATTTTACATCCTAAAGTCAAAATGTGTTTGCAATTGGTAACTCTACTGGAAATAATAATTTAACAATAACCAAATAACCTTTTTAAATTAGGTTTATTTTTTATAAATGTCAAAAACCACTAGGCAATATTTTCATATTTGGCCCCATAGATTTAGATGCTCAACTTTGGGCAGCCAAGTTTAAAAATTGTAGCCTATTTTCCTTTTATTAGATTCAGAAAAAGTGTAGATACATTAACATTTACAGAGGTACATTAATATTCTATGGCACAGAGAAAAATTATTATACAACACATCTGTTGATTATAACTAGGAATCAGTGAACTAGGTTAGATCAGTGTTTCTCCAATCCTCAAAAGGAGGTCACAAGGCTATTGTAGGGTGGTTGCAAGATGGTATGGTATTGCCATCCTTACTTCTGTGCTGCTACTGGCAGTGACGCTGCCTTCAGAACTCTCTGGCTACCCAGCTCTGAAGGCAGTATCGCCACCAGCAGCACCACAAAAGTAAGGGTGGCATAGTATGGTATTTTGGGGTGGGGTGTCATCACAGCCTGAACTATTTTCAAAGAGGGTTCCAGCAAACAAAAACAAAAAAAAAGAGAACCCTGGGGTTAGATAATGCACATTTTGTCCAAAATACTTGAAAAAATAGTTCATTTGGGAATTTTTGTTTTGTTTTGTTTTTTTGTTGAGTGGCCACTGGAATGCTATGACACCAGGGCAGAAGAAAGTTTTCTGGCTACTGGGTGGCAAAGAGTCATCAGATCTATTCTGGATTTTGGTATGCAACAAGAACATACCCTCCCTATATTCTCCTTTTTTCTCCCATAGCCTGCACTCACATTATTGCACCCTTCCCCCTGCTCTGTTTACTATCTCAATCGCAGGACCCAGCATTGGAGAGGTGGGAAACATCAGGAGGTCAGGATGATGCATGCACCATACCATGTTATTTCAGATAATCTTTCTGAATGAGTAGGCAGTAAGATTTCAGGAGAAATTCTGTGTTAGCTGTGGTGCAGTTATTTTTAGAAGCAAATCACTACCCAAGTCTCACTCCAACTGAAATAGTTTCTTGGATGCAGAGTTCTTCCCAGAGGACATACCAACAAGAACAAAAGCATGTTGACATTTAAAGATGATAGCAAACAGCCTAAAGATTAGGGGCAGCTCTATGCAGAATTACAGAACTGGAAGCCTAGAAGAGGTAGATGGAGAAGTGCATTCTGGTAGCCTTTTGGAATTTCAATCTTGCTGAAATAAAACTAGTTGACATTACGTATTTAGATGACCTCACTTCAGATACAGCAAACCATTCCACACATTCTGCAACATGGCCATGAAAGATGTCACTTTGCTTTTAAAATGGATAAACCTGCAAAATCCACTGAAAATACTGTCACAGATTTAGCTCTCTCCGGTAGCTAACAGAGGCTAGAATTGGCCTAATCTGCAGCAAAGGAAGTTAATAGTGAGTAAAGGAGGGAGAACATAAGTAGTACTTTCTCCTTAATTTTTCCTACCAAACCTCACCCCACTCCTTTTACCATTAAACGATTATTTTCCAAACATTACAAGCCCTGCAAGTGTGAGTTTACAGTACATCCAATGCCCACATTGGTTACCAGGGTAACCATCCCAAAGATACTCATAAAAATAAACAGCAGAGAGCGGAAAGAAGTCTAATATAAATAGAAACCTTTCTGCTTGATGCTTTACCGCTGTTAAAATTGTAACAACTATAAAGAGCCCTTCTTCTCTCAAATAAATATGGCACTATAAACATTTCCTGTGTATTATAGATGGGATTCTCAGTCAGTTCTTCTGGTAAAGAATAAAAATGCTAAAAGGAACTTCACAGCTCACTAGAGTCTTCACCTTTCATGAGCAATGTTTCCCACTTTTCATTTGTTAATTGGTGAAATTATAACCTTAACTGGTGCTGTGGGATTTTAAAATGTGAATTCTATAAAGGACATGGCTTTCCTTCCCATCCTTGCTTTTGCATCTTAAGGAAGACTAAGATAAGGTGGTCTTTGGTTTTGGTTTCCATTAGCTGAGACATGTGTAGGTAATTTACTTACTAGCAGGGCCCTATGTCATATGCAGAAGGGTCCATAGATGTATTCACCACTCCCTGCTGCCTCTTGAGTCTCTCCTTACTGTCCTACCAGTAGAGTATCTTTTGAATTATTAATTTTTATACAATATTTTTATTTTACACTGCTCCCAAATCCTCAATGTGCCACAGATTTTTTTCCATATTGACAAGATAACTGCACTGTAAAAGTCGTCATGGGAAAGCTGAGAGTTCTACCAGCTGCACAGAAACTATTTGGCTCATTTGGCAGCCACCAAGGCATGAGAAGCAGTCATGGCTTCTAGTACTGATGTCGTCTATGTGTGTGTGGGTGTGAGAAAGAGAGAGAACACATGTACTATATAGTTAATAAAAATATGTTTTATAAGTTAAAGGAATCTCCTTACATACTACATTCCGTAATTACCAGGGGGGGAAAATAGCTTGGAGTTAATATTGCTAAAATGCAATTTCTAGGAAGCATAATCAATAAAAATCAAATAAATGAGTCAATAGTTAATGCTATGTTAACATCCATAGCAATCTCAGTGGCCCTGTCTTTTGTAACTAGGGCTGTCGATTAATTGCAGTTAACGCATGTGATTAACTCCAAAAAATTAATCATGATTAATCACACTGTTAAGCAATAGAATACCAAGTGAAATTTATTAAATATTTTTGGATGTTTTTCTACATTTTCAAATATATTGATTTCAATTACAACACAGAATACAAAGTGTACAGTGCTCACTTTATGTTATTATTTTGATTACTAATATTTGCCCTCTAAAAATGATAAACAAAAAAAATCGTATTTTTCAGTTAACCTCATACAAGTACTGTAGTGCAATCTCTTTACTGTGAAAGTGCAGTTTACAAATGTATATTTTTTGTTACATAACTGTCCTCAAAAACAGAACAATGTGAAATTATAGAGCCTACAAGACCATTCAAGTCCTACTTCTTGTTCAGCCAATCGCTCAGACAAACAACATTGTTTGCATTTACGGGACATAATGCCGTCCTCTTCTTATTTACAATGTCACCTGAAAATGAGAACAGGTGTTCAAATGGCACTTTTGTAGCCGGCATTACAAGGTATTTACATGCCAGATATGCTAAACATTCATATGTCCCTTCATGCTTTGGCCATCATTCCAGAGGACATGCTTCCATGCTGATGATGCTCATTACAAAAACAATTAAATTTGTGACTGAACTCTTTGGGGGGAGAATTGTATGTCTCCTGCTGTTTTACCCACATTCTGCCATATATTTCGTGTTATAGCAGTCTCAGATGATGACCCAGAACATGTTGTTTGTCTTAAGAACACTTTCACTGCAGATCTGACAAAACTCAAAGAAGGTACCAATGTGAGATTTCTAAAGATTGCTATGGCACTCGACCCAAGTTTTAAGAATCTGAAGTACATTCCAAAATCTGAAAGGGACTAGGTGTGGAGCATGCTTTCAAAAGTCTTAAAAGAGCAACACTCTCATGTGAAAACTACAGAACCTGAACCACCAAAAAAGAAAATCAACCTTTTGCTGGTGGCATCTGACTCAGATGATGAAAATGAACATTTGTCGGTCCGCACTGCTTTGGATTGTTATGGAGCAGAACCTATCATCAGCTTGGATTCATGTCCTCTGGAATGGTGATTGCAGCATGAAGGGACATATGAATCTTTGGGGCATTTGGCATGAAAATATCTTGTGACATTGGCTACAACAGTGCCAAGTGAACCCCTGTTCTCACTTTCAGGTGACATTGTAAACAAGAAGCGGGCAGCATTATCTCTTGAAAATGTAAACAAACTTGTTTGTCTGACTGATTGACTGAACAAGAAGTAGGACTGAGTGGACTTGCAGGCTCTAAAGTTTTACATTGTTTATATCTGAATGCAGGTTTTTTTGTACATAGTTCTACATTTGTAAGTTCCTTTTTTTACAGTGCATATATTTGTAATAAAAAATAAATATAAACGATAAATATTTAAGTAAATGGTATTCTATTATTGTTTAACAGCGTGATTAATCGTGATTAATTTTTTTAATTGCTTGACAGCCCTAATTGTAACACATGTACACTCACTTCCACAACAGACTCCCTTTCACTTCCATCATTCTGCCACCCACAAGTAACATATGAATATCTCTAAATCACACTAAAACACTATCTTCATTACAGCCTCAGGGAGACTAACATATTTTACTAACAGACATACTTCAACTAAGTGAAATTACTACTTAAAAAAATCTGAGGTCATGGGTCAGGAGCAGGGGTCACCTTTGGCAGCTCTTGGAAGAATATGGGATTTGGAGATGGAATGCACATGAGAAGAGGATCCTCAAACCCACCATCTGAACAAAATGACTTAAGTAAAACTCTGTAAAGTTCCCTGGGGAGTAGGGAAAATTTTTGATTAACATCTATTTCCCTATCTAGCCATCTTGTTTTGCCATTTGTTGTTGTTGGGCATCCATGTTTGCTACCCTTCTTCTCCACTAGTTTGGTGCACTTTTGAGAAAAGGCATGAAAGGCTAGCTGCATGTCACCGGCTAATCTGCCCAGCAACAGAAGATTATAATAGCCCATCTCCCTGGTCACTCAGGGCTGTCTGCCTGAGACAGTGAATAGGCCCAGAATAGGACTTATGCAGCACAGATTGGGAGACTAGAGATACAGGTATAGGACCTGAACAACCTCATAGCCAAGTGTCAGGGGAGGATTTTAGTGCCCTCCCTGGACACCTTCAGGTTGCAGATATAGATTCCAATCTGCAGTTATATGAAGGCATTTTAAAATTTTATTATCCACACAAGAACATTATTGGCCATTATTATTCTAAGTGCCAATGGGCCACTGAATGTCCAGAGAAATATTTAAACAGAAAAAAAACCCTCCTCCGTTGGCTAGCTGGAGCATCATCCTATGACACTCCCAAATTTTGAGAGTTGGTTTGGCAAGGACTCACCCCGACACCCAAGGTCACCCTGGGAGCACCTGGATCCCCAGATAATCACTCTGAGGGAGATGGAAAATCACTGGAGAGAGTCATTTGAAATTCAGTGGGAAGCTTTCCCATTGTCTGCCCACAGAAAGCGAGTGTCTGTGGTAACTGAGAAGGAAAACAAGGAGTTCAGGAAAAGTCCTCAGGGAAGTTCCAGCTACTCCCAAAGCACTAAAAGACCAGCAGCATCTCACCAAAATCAAGGACAAAATCAAGCAGCAGGAATAGAAAGCATTCCACAACCTGGTGTGGAAGCAGCTGCTGCATTTTGAAAACAAAGATGATATTGACAGGCTACTCACTGAAGAGGTTCTGCAAAGGTTGGCTCTACATGAAAGGAGCCAACCAGAACAGCAGGCAGCCACGTTTTCCAACTTATTGTGATGGGACCAGAGATGCCTCATTCCCCAGAGAAGGCACCCATATTCCATGATAGCTGGGAAAGACATGTAACAATGGTCACCATGGAGGGACAGTTCAGGGGAACTAAGCCAACCTATGTTGGTAGACATGTGTGCCTCAGTTTCCCTTTTGTATTCCATGGGAGAACCTAGAGTAAAACAAGAAGGATCCTGGAGGGATTTAATGGGGGTAGAAGAATGGTGGCCTTTACAAGACCTATTAAGTGCGCTATACATACTGTGTCAACCTGAGCTTCCTTTGGCAACCAGGATTTGGGTGGTCAGGGCATTCTCGGAATCGACCTTTTGGCAAAGCTAAATTTCATCATGGACTTACCAAACAGACAGCTGATCCAGTGCAAGAAAGCAAATCAGCATGTCATAAATATCAGTGTCCCATCGGGTCACTGCCCTGAAGGCTCCAGAAAATATCATTATGCCTAAACAGGAAGCTGATGTAACTGAGGTGGCACAAAAATATCCAGGAGTGTTTGCTACACACAAATTGCAATATGGCAAAATTGTAGCGGAGGTTCGGGTGGATGGACCCGACCTGAGGCCTGTAAAGCAGTATAAGTACCCTGCTGCTGCTGTAGAAGGGCTAAAACCTACCATCGAGGCCCTAGTTCAGCAAGGGGTGCTCAGGGAAACAGAGAGCTTCTGTAACTTCCCTATTTGGCCAGTGCTTAAGGTGGACTGCAAAACCTGGACCACCATGAGCTAAACCATGTAACACCTAGGCTTGCTCCGGTAGTTTAGTTTAATTACTGCTCTGGTGACCAGGAGATTGCTGAGCGATATTCGGTGGTCAAGTTGACAGCAATTGTTGTGAATTCTCATTTAACAGAGTGGGCCCAGTGAAGGCAGCAATTACATCAGGGGCAGGATGCTTTATTGTGCTTGACTTGGCAAACACATTCTTTTCAATATCCCTCCATGCAGCCTCCCAGTATAAGTTTGTTTTTACCTATGAGGGACAATAATACACATTCAGCAGAATCCCACAAGGGCTGCAAAACACCCCCTCTATTTGTCATAAGCATGTCTCTGGAATGTGGATGGACATAAGGAACAGAGAATATATCTTACATTATGTCGATGGCATACTAATTTCCACCACCACCAGGCAGGCAAATTTAGAGACTCTGGATGCTGTACTGGGAAAGATCCACCGGACAGGGTTTGTGATCAACCCTGAAAAAGCCCAGATGGCTCTTTCTGACATGACTTATCTTGGGATCAGACTGGGTCCAGAGAGTTGGCGCCCCTATGATCAAAGAGTCAGCCTTATTTGCAAATTGCCAGCCCTGCAGGATCTCTCTGCCTTGCGCTCCTTCCTCGGTCTCATTGGTTTTAGTGAGCTGTGGAGACCTGCTTTGCAGATTCTGCCACATACTCTGGGTGTGAAGTCCTGCCTGCACAGCATTGTCCCTGTGCTACCTACATGCTTTTTAGCTCTTTGTGGACTCACAGGGTACCACAGGATTTGGCCTTTGATAATTAAAGGAGGTTTACACTCTGTGTAGATTCCAAAGTACTCTGTTTTTTTGACCAGCCAAACCAATACAATAGTGCCAGCAGTTAGTTATTAATAACTTTCACTGCAGTGACTGTGCCAGGCAAGCCCAACAGCAGCTGCTTCTGTTTTCAGATCTTTCATATATGAGGCTTATAATAACCCAGATTCACCCTTGATCCTGCCATTTGCAATTGATGTATCCCACCTCCTAGGGTGAAACTTAAGCTTAATTAAAGCCTCACACTGCACCAGTTGTCTAAGTTATTCATTATTTTCATAATCATGATATATCCAAATACAGATAAAGCAAAGTGTCAGACCACGAATATAGATGTCAAGACCTAGGCACATCCCCACTAATGATCTTATACACTAATCCATCAAATGCATATGGCCCCTAAAAATCCTTTAAATATCATTTAAAAAGTCCAGTAAGTCATGAAAAGCAAATATTTCTAATTTTTAGCCACAAACTGCTCAAGTAAAAATAAAATAATGTGTAAGAAAGTGTCGGATTGATAGTGCTTGTCCTTTTCAATACATTTAAGTATATGATCCCAAGTGATCAGAGCGGGTTAACAAAATGCTATTAGTAATTAAAATAAAACTAAACTTTATAGTTAGGGCATGACAGACAAGACAATCTGAGGGAGCGGAGGTAAAGTATGAATCTTCGAAGATGAAAACAGAAGAAAATGAGATACAATTGGAACTGCAATAAGTATAAATGTATATGCATACAGGGATGGTGTCAGTGATTTATCTTTAAAAAAAAAGGAACAGTGGTTAAATCTGTGTAATGTACACATGGCACCACAGAGATATCAGTACTTTATGCTAACCTACCTTGAATTAATATAAGGCATATTGATGGACTTGTCCCCATATATGTTTCCCATCCTTATACAATCTCTAATCATAATTCATTTAAAAACATCTTAGGAAAGGTGATATTTACATACGTGTTTCTCACTAGTATTTGTTCACAATATATAATAGTTAACCTTTATTACATAACAAAAAATCTCAGTTTTTCTCCACTCCTGTCAAATATATGTCATTTAATCCAACACACTGTACATACTTTAACATTTAATAAGAAAACACAAAATTTCAGGATTTCAGTTAAGTATTTGGGGTTCTTGAAAATCTTAATATGATTAAAATCACCTTAATGCAGTGCCAAATCCTAATGCAGTTCTACTCAGAGCCTGGTTCTGAAGTCCTTGCTCTGATAATACCTGATTGATTACAAATGAGACATGCAGTCAGAGAAGAAAATTGGGCAGTAGCTGTTTCCTACCAAAAGACTGCCATAAAAGCACACATTCTACTAAGATTATAAAATGGTTTTGCATTTTTAACAGTTAATTTGCTCTCCTGAGATGAAGTCTTGACCCCGCTGCAATCAGTGGGAGTTTTGCTATTGGCTTCAATTGGAGCCAGGATTTCAGCCCTGTAGTTACTACAAAACTATAAGTTGACTACAAGTCCTGATCTATTATCACTGTACCTTTGTCATGCTCACAAAGGCTTAGACTAGGAGCTTTGTGCAGATTCTTTACAGTTAGATGAATTTACCATGAATTTGTTAACATAATGTAAGATCACTTTGGAGCTTTCAGTTTTTGAATGGTTAGTAGACAGATAAAAAGTGTGGCAGGATCCTAAACCAATAATGTTGCCCAAACACCATGTATTGGATGGCTGCCCTTTATGATAATGATGATTGTTATTCACTCAAAGATCATGTTTGACGTTGCATAGTGAAACAAGTATATGAAGTACTGAGGAGCTATCTATCGGCCTATTGAAAAAACAAAAGAGTGTATCAGAGGGAAAATTACCGTGAGGAATGTTTTGATTAGGTCAGGCTAACTCACATATTGTAGGTTCAGAGCCTGACTTGGACTCAGGCATTTTGGGGCTAATGTTCCACTAAAGTGACATTGTGAAAGAATGTAGATGAGATGGGAGGAGAGAAGACAGGGTAAAATATTAATACAGGGAAACGCAGTACATTTAAAGCACAGCCCTCCCTCTCATTAACACTGTGTGGAGGTGCACTTCCCCACTGAGAAAGTTCCAGGAGGTACCCAGACAGCTCTACTGATTATTTTGTATGTGGGGAATAAGGCCATTGATCTGCCACCCCCTATCCAATTTAGATAATCTAGCACCTAGCACACCATGCAGCTGAGCACAAGCCTCATATTGTCTTCCCGCCAGAGAGTGCAAAGACTAGCATTGTGCTTGGCCCAAGTGCAGGTGCAAAGAGGGAGGTTCCTGGTGCTCTTTCCTCCCCTTTGCACACCCACACTACTCTATGAACAATCTTACCTACAATATAAGGTGTAAATCATATGCAGGACACCTACCCCATTGGCCTGGCCTTTATTTGGGGAGTAATGTGCTATTTTATTCCTAACAGGTTTCCCTTTAACTGAAAAGGCTTTGTAATTTTTTTTTTAACAAAAAAATAATGAATTACCACAGAGGGGGAAAAAAACAAAATTTAAATTATAGAAGGAGGAGAGATTTTCAAAATCAAATTGGTTTGTGAGCTGCAAAAAAAAAATGTTTAAAAGATCTGTAAAATTTTGAACATAGTGATATTAGTTCTTCCCTCCTGAGACAATAGGATGGAAAGGTCCTTGATTCCCTCCTACTGGCCCAACTATAAACATGGAAATGGAAAACTATTTTGTTGTGCTGTTGTCCTGCCACTTTAAGTGCAAACAATGGGTCTGATTCATTGCTGCCTTGCTCCAGTTTTATGCTGATGTGACTCTGATGAAGTCAATGTCGTTACACTGGTGTAAAATTGGGTGAATGTAATGTTGAACCAAGTCCAATATTCCTAACTACAGCTATAGTAAAGTTGGAACAAAAAAACCCTGCAATGTAAGACCACCAAGAAACTTGGTAAAGTGGGACTAAAATTTAATAGCAAAGATTAAAAACCTGTGAGAAATATGTCATAAAGAAACAGGAAGTCTAGAGTTCTAGATGAAATAGTCATTGACAGCTCATGTCCACTGAACCTTCAATATTTCTAGCTGGGTGTCTGTCAATTTGAATTTCTTTCTAGGGCATTTCAAACAGACATACTGAACTGATATGAAGTAATTTCGACAGATTTTACCTCAGGAATGCTTAGAGACTTGTTGGTAACTGATGGCTAATTCAGACAACTTGCCCATGTCCTCATCTGAAGGTCTTATGATAGATGCTTGGGGAGTGTTTTCTGTGCATTGGGAGTTACACGCACAAATTGTAACAATAAAAAGGAGCTGTGTTATTAAATTCCAATTCAGCATGATGAAAATTCAGCACAATATCTTCAGTTCTTAGAGGAGACTGTGTGTCATGGTGCTACATTGACATTGACTAGAATTCTTCAGAGTCTTAATGTGGTTTTTGATATTAAGAAAATTGTCTTCTATTACTGTACATTTTAAAAATAGCTGCAGCAATCAATTTAGATCATACCATAAGGCAGAATTAAAAAACAATAATCAGTGAAGCATTCCATATTTGTATCTATTTTCTAGAGGGAGATCTGAGTGTGGGAGTATCTATTCCTTTCTAATTTGGCAACCAGAAAAAATATACAGATTCTGCCTGCTTATAATTAGCAAAGATCTTCAGTCTTCATAGGCATCTACAACCTTGCATTGAAATGCAAGATCTCTTTCTGTCAAGTAACATGATTCATGCATCAAACAGCATGCATCCCCTCAAGTCAGGCTAAATAGCATGGAAACAGTTTTGCTTTGAGCAAAAACAGCAGCCGCACTGTATAATTAATGTAAATAGATTAAAAGTAACAAATGTTCAGCAATTGTCTGAACACCATTCTGAAAAAATGTTTATGACCAACTTAAGCCCTGGTGTAATCAAGTGCAACTTTGATGGTCCTAGTCTTGTATGAATTTGTCAGAATTTTGTTCTCATATTGGCATGCCTGGAACTGAAGTATTGTAGATGCAGGATCACCAAACCACACAAAAATGGATTGTCTACCTTCCATGATGCATCAGCACACACATCTGCAGATCAGACTGGCTATTTTTGCCACCATCTCATTTTAAGTTCTTATTCAGAATGCTATCCTCTGCCATGCCTAAGTCTTCCTAGCTTTACTGTTTTCCAAATATCTTCTTCCTATTGAATATACACTGCTCTACAGCCAAAATGCTTCTGAAATAAATAAAGTCAAACTTTACTAATTCTGGGTCACTGAGAACGAAAATGATGCTTAAAGTTGTTTATTGGCTCTAGTTTTCAAGATATGCTATTGGGTCTGTATATACGACCCTTGACTTGGGAATGGTGGAGGATAAGTGAGTTATAAAGGGAAGGAATCTCAATTTAAACCAGAAATGACTAAAATACATCTTTGACTGGATCTATGAATAAATCTATGACTGGGTTTGGACAGTACTTGCTTTTTAGGCAAAACAATGAATGATGCAATCTGAAGCTGGTATTGCATCATACATGATATGAATTGCATCACCTTATTCCTAGACGTCCTGGATGATGCAATCATAACGAAGCTTACATCACTCTGCTGAACAAATTGCCCTATATCTGCTCTAGAAATCATACAGTGTCGTGCTCTCTTATTTGTCAGTGTTTGATTTTGCAAAGGGACACATTTCTGTTTAGCCAAAGTGAGCAGAGATGCCTCGTACTTGTGTGAACAGTGCAGATAACTTCTGCTATGTTTGTGGTGAAGTGACTTTTGCATCACAAAAGCGCAGTATAACCACTATGGTTAAGAAAGCCTATCACCTTTATTTTGGCTGCAAAATTGGAGATCAGGACAAGAGGTGGGCCCCACACATATGCTGCAACACTTGTGCAACAAATCTTCGCCAGTGGTTGAACAGGAAAAGGAAATCAGTGCCAATGATTTGGAGAGAACCAACAGATCATACCAGCAATTGTTACTTCTGCATGGTCCCTCCAGTTGGGAAAGGTGTGTCAAAGAAGAAAAAGTGGAGTGTGCATTATCCAAACATTCCATCAGCTATAGGCCCAGTACCCCACGGAGAAGGTTCCTGATGCACCAGAATCATTCTCACTTGAGTCAGATGAGGAAGAGGAAGAGGATGAAACTTCTGGTCCTGAACCATCAATGTCACAGGACCCACATTTTCTCCCATCCTCCTCCTCTGAACCACACCTCATAACACACGGTGAACTGAATGACCTTGTCAGGGATTTGGAACTACCCAAGAGTAAGGCAGAGCTGTTGGGCTCCAGACTACAGCAGTGGAATCTCCTGGCAGGTGATGTTAGGGTTTCCATGTTCCGTGACTGTCAAAAGGATCTTGTCCCATTCTTCTTCATGGAAGGTGATCTTGTAGCCTGCAACAACATGGATGGTGTGATGGCAGCCCTCAACATCGTTCACGATCCAGATGAGTGGAGACTGTTCATTGATTCATCGAAGACGAGTCTTAAAGCTGTTTTACTGCATAATGGCAATGTTTTGTTGGTCAATTCCAGTTGGTCATGCAGTCCATATGAAGGAAACCTATGACAACATGAAACAACTTTTGAGGTGCATAAACTATGACCAACATCAGTGGCAGCTTTGTGGCGACTTGAAGGTTGTTGCTCTCTTGCTTGGTCTGCAGACTGGGTACACAAAGTACTGTTGTTTTCTCTGCGAATGGGATAGTCGTGCAAGAGATTCCCACTACATCAAGAAAGATTGGCCACTCCGACAGTCATTGGAGCCTGGGAGGAAAAGTGTTCAGCATCCACCACTTGTTGAATCAAGGAAGATTTTGTTACCACTCTTACACATCAAGCTGGGTCTGATGAAGAACTTTGTCAAGGCCATTGACAAAACACAAGCAGCTTTCAAGTACCTCCGTGGAAAATTTCCAAGGTTAAGTGAAGCTAAGATAAAGGAAGGTGTCTTTGTTGGTCCTCAGATTCGTGAACTTCTTCGAGATGATGCATTTGACCATGCACTGTGTGGCAAGGAAGAGACGGCATGGAAAGCCTTCCAGTTAATGGCAATAAATTTTCTTGGAAACAAGGCAAACAATTACAGGTTGTTGGTGGAAAACCTCCTCAAGGCATACAAAAGCCTTGGTGGCAACATGTCATTAAAGATACATTTTTTGCACTCTCATCTAGATTTTTTTCCACCGAACTGCGGAGCAGTGAGCGACGAGCACGGCGAGCGATTTCACCAGGACATTGCAACAATGGAGAAACGCTATCAGGGCAAATGGAGCCCATCAATGCTTGCAGACTATTGCTGGACAGTGACAAGAGATGCTGCATTTAATGAATACAAGAGACAAGCCAAGAAGCGCCGAGTAGACACTGAATAGGACTAAACTATGTACATAATAGTTTTTTGCCTTTTGTTTCATAATAAATTTTATTTATATAACCCTTTTGCTGATTTTTAAAGTGTTACATAAACAGGACAGGTGAAATATTATTATGTAAAGCAACCATAAACACATGAAAAGACCAGGTTTACAATTTATGATTAAAACTCTACTATCTACACAATATACATAGACATAAAATGTACAAACTTAAATATCTTAGAAACAGTAGCCAATCAGTTGTTTTAATTGTCATATTTGAATTCAGCACATCAAAATACATAATAAATAGCACATTTTATCTCTGAAGCCGACGACTTCTCAAAAATTGTAGACCAGTGATATCAGTCTTTTCAATTATTTTAACACATATGCAGTAGATTGTGATTTGCAGGTTGAATGTCATCTTGTCCATATGAATAACCTTCTAAAATCCCCTTTTATTATAGTCATGCCTAAATTGATCTTGATCTGACCATCGCAATCCAGTGTAGCGCGTGGACATTTTTTTCCATTCTTTTCCAGGCCCAAATGCCTGCAGAGCTGCCTCTGCATGAGAACGGAGCATGGCTTGTGAAATGACAATGCAGTGATAATGCTCCCTGTGTGGCTTGGTACCTATAAAAGACATCAGACATCTAGGAGTTTCTACTGAGAACTGCACTTCTGGACTGCCCCTTACTGCTGGCAATGCCTGAAAGGCAGAATTTAACCCTAAACATTTATAATCTTATGAAAAGAATATATTGCATTAGAAAGTTTGTATAGGTTCAGTGTCATGTAAAATCTAATGTTTATTTTAAAATTGTACTGTTTATTTAACCAGAAGAGACATGACACAGATAGAGTAAGACTAGATTCATTTCAGTATCAAGACACCGACTTGAACAAATGCTATGTAATGTAATGCTATGTGTCCCAGTCTCCAGCTGTTTGAAGAAGCTTATTGCATCCCTTTCTACATACTATTTTGACTTGTTTTTGCAATGGTGCAAGTATAAGAGTAACCTTCAGTACATGAGAAATTCTTTCATTTAATCATATGCATTTTTAAGAGGGGCATTTCTCGGTCAAGTTTTTCCATTGTGAAATACAATATCAAATTCACTATGCAGAATAAGAGACTGTTTGAACTATTACTAAAGCAATCTTTGTATTTGTCCTTGAGAAGGCTATACACATTTTTCATACCTTACAGCTTCAATGAAGGGTTTATTGTACTTCAGGATTCAGATTCCTATACTGAAGAGACCTAGCTGTACTTCAGACTACTTGCATGAATCCATGTTGGAACTTAAACATTAACCTGTTCTCATTCTCCACATTACAATAAATCAAAACATTACAAATTTTAGTTTACTAAATAAAAAAAATTGCCTAAAGAAATCCTTATTTTATATAGCTCTAAATTCCTGAAGGGTAACAATGATAATTAAGTGGTCTCAGTTTAAAAAGAACAGATCTTGATAGCTAGGCAAAAGTAATATTTTTAAATGTTTTTGACAGTTACAAAGTTGGTAGAAGCAATATATCTGCATTTCAGCAAAGGGAGATTTCACAAGTGACATGGTCAGCAAATGTGGACCAATCCTCCCAGCCAGCGTGTAAACAAAGAGCTGCAGCACTCAGGGAAGGAAACTGAGTGATCTTACCTGGGGTCTCCAAACTGCTAACTGTAGTTTTTGTTTTCAGAAGCAATGTGCTTATTTGATATCTAGAGGCCACTGTGGCACCTGCTGCTGGAATATCTACCTGGGGGGAAAAATGAGGTAACTAAACAACTTGGTGTCCCTCATTCTTCTTTTCCTCAGAAGGAATTACACACTTCCTACCCTAAACATCTTCAAATTTCACTACTGTTTCTGGGGGGAGTAAACATCAAATACATTTCAATTATTGGAAATTAACAAAATAGAATACCAACCACAAGTATCTGCACAATGGGGGGGATCAGACCTGTCTAATCTCTGGATTTCAGACCACACCTCAGACTTCTCTGCTTGCTATCAGGGCCTGCCAGTTTTCTTGGCTAACTGTGAGGGTGGGAGGACCCTGGTGCCTGAGGATTCTCCCCACATACAGTAGATTCCACTTATCAGCAACCTCTCAATTGCCAGCAAAAAGTTGCTATTATCTGGCTAATAAGTGAAAAGGAAGTTTGTGAGGCAGCAGCCACACAAGTAAGCACTGGGACATCCCTTCCCTGGCTGCCCCCCTTCAAAACTCCTTGCAGAGAGAAGGAGACCGCAGTCCAGATGCCCAGACTTTCTACAGGGAGCAGGGGCACTGAAGCCCACTGAGCTGCACAGTACCTTTCCCTGCACTCTCATGGGGACGGGACTCAGCACATCCCAGTGCTTCCTTCTTTGCATACAGTTCGCCAGCAGGATGCAGCCCAAGACCGCAGGGAGAGGTACTGTAGATTAACAGGAGGTTAGCCTGACTCTAAGTTGCCCAGGGCCTGGTAGGTTACAAAAAGTCATGGTAAAACTGGCTGAGACTAGTTAGAACCTGCCAAAGGAGAGTGTGTGGGGGGATATAGGGAGAGGGAGGAGATATAGCAAAAAAGATAGAGAAGATTCCAGAAAACTGTGGAGAAAGTGCACAAATAATGTGTGGTTACCAAGACAATGCAGCCTGTGTAGAAGAGTATAAAGGACAGTCTGTGAGGAGAAGTTTGGGACTCTGCGGGTTTGCTGAGGCTGTCTGGCCGCCATCAAGATCCATCAATGCAGACCCCAGTGACTCATTCTGGTGCCTGGCCAGCTCCATTCTGGGACTTCGCTACTAGGACTGCATAAGCTAGGGTGCTGTTAATGGTCAATAGTTGCTTGCTCAGGTATTTAACACACTTTGGTTAAACAGAGAATGGAAGGTTCTTGTCTAATTACTGGTGTGAAAAGGCAACAGAGGGTCCTGTGGCACCTTTGAGACTAATAGAAGTATTGGGAGCATAAGCTTTCGTGGGTAAGAACCTCACTTCTTCAGATGCAAGTAATGGAAATCTCCAGAGGCAGGTATAAATCAGTATGTAGATAACGAGGTTAGTTCAATCAGGGAGGGTGAGGTGCTCTCCTAGCAGTTGAGGTGTGAACACCAAGGGAGGAGAAACTGCTTCTGTAGTTGGATAACCATTCACAGTCTTTGTTTAATCCTGATCTGATGGTGTCAAATTTGCAAATGAACTGGAGCTCAGCAGTTTCTCTTTGGAGTCTGGTCCTGAAGTTTTTTTGCTGTAAGATGGCTACCTTTACATCTGCTATTGTGTGGCCAGGTAGGTTGAAGTGTTCTCCTACAGGTTTTTGTATATTGCCATTCCTGATATCTGACTTGTGTCCATTTATCCTCTTGCATAGTGACTGTCCAGTTTGGCCAATGTACATAGCAGAGGGGCATTGCTGGCATATGATGGCATATATAACATTGGTGGACGTGCAGGTGAATGAGCCGGTGATGTTGTAGCTGATCTGGTTAGGTCCTGTGATGGTGTTGCTGGTGTAGATATGTGGGCAGAGTTGGCATCGAGGTTTGTTGCATGGGTTGGTTCCTGAGTTAGAGTTGTTATGGTGCGGTGCGTGGTTGCTGGTGAGAATATGCTTAAGGTTGGCAGGTTGTCTGTGGGCGAGGACTGGCCTGCCTCCCAAGGTCTGTGAAAGTGAGGGATCATTGTCCAGGATGGGTTGTAGATCACTGATGCTGCGTTGGAGAGGTTTAAGCTGAGGACTGTAGGTGATGGCCAGTGGAGTTCTGTTGGTTTCTCTTCTGGGCCTGTCTTGTAGCAGGAGGCTTCTGGGTACACGTCTGGCTCTGTTGATTTGTTTCTTTATTTCCTTGTGTGGGTATCGTAGTTTTGAGAATGCTTGGTGAAGATCTTGTAGGTGTTGGCCTCTGCCTGAGGGGTTGGAGCAGATGCGATTGTACCTCAGTGCTTGGCTGTAGACGATGGATCGTGTGGTGTGACCGGGGTGGAAGCTAGAGGCATGAAGGTAGGCGTAGCGGTCGGTGGGTTTTCGGTCTAGGGTGGTGTTAATGTGGCCATCGCTTATTTTTACGGTGGTGTCTAGGAAGTGGACCTCCCATGAAGATTGGTCCAGGCTGAGGTTGATGGTGGGGTGGAAGCTGTTGAAATCATGGTGGAATTCTTCCAGGGTCTCCTTCCCATGGGTCCAGATGATGAAGATGTCATCAATATAGCGTAGGCAGAGAAGGGGCATGAGTGGACGAGAGCTGAGGAAGCGTTGTTCCAGGTCAGCCATAAAAATGTTGGCATATTGTGGGGCCATGCGGGTGCCCATAGCGGTGCCACTGGTCTGGAGGTATATATTCTCACCAAATTTGAAATAATTGTGCGTGAGGATAAAGTCATAGAGCTCAGCAATAAGTTGTGCTGTGTCATCATCAGGGATACTGTTCCTGACAGCTTGTATTCCATCTGTGTGTGGGATGTTTGTATAGAGAGCCTCTACATCCATGGTGGCTAGGATGGTGTTTTCTGGGAGGTCACCAATGCATTGTAGTTTTCTCAGGAAATCTGTGGTGTCACAGAGATAGCTGGGAGTGCTGGTGGTGTGGGGTCTGAGTAGGGAGTCCACATATCCAGACAGTCCTTCAGTGAGAGTGCCAATGCCCGAGATGATGGGGCGTCCAGGATTTCCAGGTTTGTGGATCTTAGGTAGTAGATAGAATAACCCTGGTCGGGGCTCTAAGGGTATGTTGATTTGTTCCTGTGTTAGTGTAGGGAGTGTCCTGAGTAGATGGTGCAGTTTCTTAGTGTATTCCTCAGTGGGATCTGAGGAAAGTGGCCTGTAGAATTTGGTATTGGAGAGTTGTCTGGCAGCCTCCTTCTGGTAGTCAGACCTGTTCATGATGACAACAGCACCTCCTTTATCAGCCTCTTTGATGATAATGTCAGGGTGGTTTCTGAGGCTGTGGATGGCATTGCGTTCTGCACGACTTAGGTTATGAGGCAAGCGATGTTGTTTTTCCACAATTTCTGCCTGTGCACGTCGGCGGAAGCATTCTATGTATAGGTCCAGACTGTCATTTCGACCCTCAGGAGTAGTTCTTCCTGTGTTGTTGGTGGGAGGGTATCTGTGTTTCAGTGCGCTGTTCAGTGTTATCTTGAAAGTATTCTTTGAGTCGGAGGCGGCGAAAGTAGGCTTCCAGATCACCACAGCACTGTATCATGTTCGTGGGGGTGCTGGGGCAAAAGGAGAGTCCCCGAGATAGGACAGACTCTTCTGCTGGGTTGAGTGTATAGCTGGATAAATTGACGATATTGCTGAGTGAGTTAGGGGTACCCCTGTTGTGGCCCCATGTGGACACAAATCAAATCATGTGGTGTGGAAAGGAGGAGTCATAAGGAAGTATGGAAAAATTGCAAGCTCAAATTAATGGGTTGCAAGGAGATTAGTTGAAAAGTGCTGTGGAGATAACCCAGCTAGAAAATAAACTCAGTAATGAGAAAGTGAGAAATGATCAACTTAGCAAAGAGGTTGAGGGATGGAAAAAGAAAGCTCAGGAGACTCAGGGAGCTATAAAGACTGTATTGAAAGAATCCCAGGGTAAGTCAGGCCCAGATCATTGGGAATGTCAGATTCAAATTAGGAAACTGCAATTGAAATTGGGAGTGTCAAAAGGAATTGTAGCAGCTATTCAGGAAGGAGGAAATGGGAGCAGGGGATGTAGTAAGGAGGAAGGTAGGTTTGAGGATGATGGCACCCCTGATTTGTATCCACTTACTGATGAGTGGTGGGAGCTGCTGTCCCTACCTGGTCATCACCTTATGCCCCTTTGCACAGGAGTTAGAGGAACTAGATGGCAATGGAGTGAATCCACCAATGGTTCTGATACCCAGACCCAGAGAAAGGGTACCCGACCTGCCCAGGAAACCTGCATAAAAAGCAAAGCATTCATTCCTGAAAATTAAAGACAATAGGAAAGTCTTTAGGTCCCCTAACTAAAGATATGGCAGTGAGTTGGCTAAGTAGGACTCTATGGCTTCCCTGAGGGAAGGGAGGCTACTCTGCAGGAGACTTAATTGATGTGATACGGGAGTGGATGGATCTGAATGAATTTACTGCCCTTCCAGCCGACATTCAAGTGGGAAACTATGATGAAATTAGGGAGGAACAAGTGCCTGGGGAAATGTTATAATTCTTGATGTCAGATTTGTGTCCATTTATTCTTTTGTATAGCAACTGTCTGGTTTGGCCAATGTACATGGCAGAGGAGCATTGCTGGCACATGATGGCATATATCACATTGGTAGATGTGCAGGTGGACGAGCCCAGGGCGCTATGGCTGATGTGAGCAAGTCCTATGATGGTGTCCCTTGAATACATATGCGGACAGAGTTGTCACCAAGGTTTGTTGCAGGGTTTGGTTCCTGGGTTAGTGTTTTTGTTGTGTGGTGTGTAGTTGCTGGTGAGCATTTGCTTCAGGTTCGGGTGCTGTCTGTAAGCAAGGACTGGCCTGGACACAAATCTGACATCAAGAATTATAACATTCAAAAACCAGTAGGAGAACACTTCAATCTCCCTGGACTCTCAATAACAGACTTAAAAGTTGCAATTCTTCAACAACAAAAACTTAAAAAACAGAATCCACCGAGAAACTGCAGAACTGGAATTAATTTGCAAATTGGACACCATCAAATTAGGCCTGAATAAAGACTGGGAGTAGATGGGTCACTACAAAAAGTAATTTCCCCCTGCTGATACTCACACCTTCTTGTCAACTGTTTGAAAGGGGCCACCTTGATTACATTGAATTCATTAGCACTACAAAAGGGATTTTTTCCTCCCGTCTTGTCAACCGTTGAGAATAGCCCACTTCCACCTTAATTGAAGTGGGTTTTAGCCCATGAAAGCTTATGCCCAAATAAATTTGTTAGTCTCTAAGGTGCCACAATGACTCCTCATTGTTTTTGCTGATACAGACTAACATGGCTACCACTCTGAAACCCATCCTCAGTATGAATTCCACTAAGGGGGGAAATTTTTGCAATGAAGAAAGTCATCCAGTTACAGGGATTCAATGGAAAGGAAACTTGGGTACTATTTACAGCCACACTCAGGTGAAGCATTGAGTTAGTGATAGGAAAAGGCAAGTTTGGAAAAATGGAACTAGGAGTACTGGGAACTTTGGGGATAGACATGTTAAAATGCCTAGGGATCATTGTGGTTTTGGCTAACCATGCTCTGTTGTGTCAGCCTTCTTGGGATAAGCCCATTTGGGACATGCATGTTGTGCCAGCAAGGCACAGGGTGGCAGCATTAAAAGCAAATGAGCAGGTAGCAATGCCACAATAGAAGCAGCCCATCCAAGACATAGTCCAGCAATATCCCCAAGTCTGGGCCAAGGACAAGCTAGAATAGGAAGGACTTGATCCCCCAGCACAAAAGCAGTATTGATACCCAGTAGAAGCAGAAGAGAGTTTATAGGAAACTATAGAGTCACTTCTGGAACAAGGAGGTGTGATGGAACAGCAGAGTACCAACAACTCTCACATTTGGCCTGTAATGAAGGCAGATGGTAAGATCTGGAGACTAATTGAATTATAGGGCTCTAAATAAAGTGACTCCTATGACAACCCAGGTAGTTGCTAAATACGCAGAGATCATGGCGGCTACAGCTGGAGGATCTAAATGGTTTTCCATACTTGATTTATCTAATGCCTTTTTCGCTATCCCGCTTCTTCCAGGTTCCTGGTACAAGTTTGCTTTTACTTTCCAAGATAAATATTGTTTCGTGATAGTGAACAGTTTTACAAAATAGAGTGAAGCCAGACCAACTTGGAATAATACAGCTAATACCACTGCCAAAGTTTTAGTAGAGACAGGTGTTTTCCCACTGGGGAGTACCTAAAGAAATAGATTCAGATCAGGGATTGCATTTTATAGGAGAAGTGACAAAGGGGGTTTATCAGGCCTTTGGAATAAAGCAGAGATTGCATCTTGCCAGACATCTCCAGAATTCAGGGCAAGTGGAAAGGATTAATCACACAGCTTTGAGAAAAGTGGTTAACCAACAAGGAAGATACTGGGATGAAAAGCTACCATTAGTCCTGATGGCTTAAGAGGGACCATGGCCATTCATGGGTCACCACTTACAAGCCATGACTGACTGAGAAATGAAATTGCTTGAACAATGGTGGCTAGGACAGAACCCTCCAGATGAGCTACCCCCAGAGTGCTCACTGACCAATGGATGCAGAATTTGTTGAGGTCAGTGTCATCTACTCAATGACAAGTAGTTATTGCCTTAAAGGCCAATGTGCAAAAGATAGAGAAGCACTTGGGACTAATATTGCATCCAACTGAATGGAACGTAGGAGATCAGGTGATGCACAGAGATATAAAGGAGAAAAAACATGCCTCGGGATGCATATGGATGGGACCTGACAGAATTGTGGATAAGGCTAGTCTTACTGTATATCAACTAGAAATTCGCCAAGGCAAAAAGAGGGTTCAAAAATGGTTCCACTCATCTCAGCTGAAATCATGGAAAGGTAAATGATAAGTGGCCCTGAGAGGCATGTCATGTTTCGTATATTGAAGGCCTTAATATGGTTGAGCAGTGGATAATTTGGCAGGACTGGTGATTGTTACCAACCATACAATTATAGAGGGAAGGTGTGGTGAGTATGCTGTCCACAGCAGTCAAAATAATAACTGCATAATTAAAGTTGAGGTAAAGGAAAACTCCGCTGTTAATATACAGCGCTGAGTAAAAGAAAATCTGAACAGCACTATTGCAATAACCCAAAAGACAGCTCTGTAATACAGATGTGTAGAGAGAATGCGGGCTCAATGTAACTTTTTGCACTAGAAAACAAAGTGGTATAGTTAGTTGTAAATAGCAGGGCACTAACCAGAAGGAGGGTATATTCCTAAATTCTACTGTGCAAATAACTAAAGGAGATAATGGAACTAAGTGTGTGCTTTATGATGTTAACAGGGAACATCATCTTAATCTGACTTTTGTATTAGAAAACAAAGTAATGTGGACAGTTGTATATCGCAAAGTACACTTTTCTTTAAGTATGTACAACCTAAGTGTCACTTTTTGTCCTGGCATGCACCCCATTGGGCCAAAATAGGACAAACTGTAGTGTTACAAATAAAATATTCCCAAGTAAATCCACTAATGCTATAGCCTTATAGGAGACCATTGTAAATATTACTGACTCACTGGGAAATGTAACTAAAATAAGAGTGAATTGTGTGAAGGAGCACCAAATGTATTGACCAAACCAAATGAATACGAACAGCCCGTGATATAATAGGGAGGTAGAGGTAAATGGTAGATGTAGCATTCTTTCAATAGCCTTATATGTGTGGTATAAAGGAAGCATGAGTGCGCAAATGACCTTGAGCTTAAAGATATAAGGAGAAGACGGAAGATACAAGGGCCTGAGGGATTTACTGAAAAATTCTCCATAACTCCTGCCCTTGCCTCTAAAGTTTCAAAAATAGAACCCTGTGTGGTAAAGTGTGATCATGTACAAAAATTGATAACCGGGCCAGTTCAGTCATTAAAAGAAGCTGGTTCTATCCTTGTGTACTATTAACATATCTACTGTAAGACCTGATTGTACTCCATTTATAACTACACTACACCTGGGATGGACTCATTGGATTAATAATTGGTTTTCACACACTAAATGATTTTAAAGGAATGTAGTTGACAAAATATTGGGAGGAGCAGGAACTGGTTTAGGAGTACTTAATAGCGTGGATGTAGAGGTTTGGCAAATAAGTTGGAAACTGTAATATTCAGGATGCAAGGCTTGTTGAAACCTCTAAACTCATCGTTCTCAAAACTGGGAATCGGTCAAAAGTTAATAGCAAATGTTTTGCCAGAATGGGAAAAGATGAATGAACAAGACCATCTATTAATTGTGAAGGCTCTTGGTGCTGAACAGAGTAATGTTTTTTTGCCTTAAACTGCATATAAGCCCAAGCCTGGTAAGAAATGTTGTCATAAATCTCTTTAGAAACAGGGGAAATAGAATTTTACCTGTAGAAATTTGGAAAATCATATGGAGTGCTGCCACTAAGAAGGAACAAGCCTGCGGAGATAAGTAAATTTTACCTACGATGTTAACATCAATTCAATTGTTGTCTAACTAGTCACAATAGCAGACACTACTGTTGAAAAGTTGTAGCCTGGCTATTAACTGAAAGAGTTCTGTACTTTATCCAATAAACCATATGGTATGGGCCGTATGGGGCAATGATAAATGGCAGTGAATAGATTTAGAAGCCTGTATTGTAGAACAAGGACTAGGATTTATATGTGAAGACAATGAGTTTAAGATTAGCGACACATGTTTTAATACCAATGAAGGAGTGTGCCATTTTGAAGTACATCCTGAAGAGACTGAAAAGACTGAAGTGGTGTACATAGGAAAAGGATGTGTATGTTTTAGAACCATTTCTAAATATGTGATAACTAATGGACTGTGTAATCAAACTGTATATAATGATTCCAACATGTGTATTTGTAATGTTATAAAAATTGAAGGTTGTGATTTTATGTATACTTTACCAGTTATTATGTGTCAGTTGTTAATTGAAAATTTGAGTGTATATCGAAGTTTACACCCCATGCCTATTGGTATGAATTTGTCACTAATTGCAGAACTTCTAGACAATCAGAATATACATCAATTGTTAACAAAGGCTAAAGAGAATGCAAAGAGAGTTTTAATTACTGTACACCATAATGGTGAAAACATAAAACAATACTAGAGAGAGTAAAAAAGGTTGGAGATCATCAGTGGTGGGAAACACTGTTTTGATAGTCCCCCACCGCTAAGGTGTTCAATATCCTTTTACATCCAATTATAATATAATATAATATAATATAATATAATATAATATAATATAATATAATATAATATACAAGTTGTGATTTTAGTTGTGTTAATATGTATATATTGTTGCATAAGGCAGGTAAAGTAACAATTAGAGTGGGCAACCCAATAATATCGAATCCTACATCGCCTCATGAGGTAGCTGGGGTTAGAACTGGATTGGGATACAAGCATTGCCACCAAGAACAAAAATGCTCCACTGGCGGCTGCAACCCGCTAGGCGTTGAGGAGGTGGAAACTTGTCCCATACGGGACTCACACTAATCTAGTGACAGCCTAATTGAAATCAACTGGCTGTTAAGGAGGGGATTGTTGTAGATTAAAAGGGGGTTAAGCCTGACTAAAGTTGCCCAGGGCCTGCTAGGTTATAGAAGATCATGATAAAACTGTCTGAGACTGGTTAGAACCAGCCAAAGGGAAGGGGGGAGAATGTATCAAGCAAGATAGAGAAGGTTCCCGAAAACTGGAAAGAGCACATAACCATGCGGTTGTCAAGACAACGCAGCCTGCATAGAAGAGTATAAAGGACAGACTGAAGAGACATTTGGGACTCTGCAGGACCACTGACACTCTGTCAGAGCACCATCAAAATACATCAACCATGAGCAGCAAATGGGGGGCCATGGAGACATTGCCCCCCCAAACTGCATACACAGCAAAGGCGATGCGTGGGGGAGGCACCCAGATTTCTCCCTTAGCTCCGCTTCCTCCCCGCAGAGGAACATTCAGGGTAGGGAGGGGTGTGGCGAGCAGTGAGCCAGGAGCTCTATGCCTGCTTGGCATTTTCTCACACGTGGTTTGCATAAGGGGAGGGTGGGACAGCAGCTCCAGCAGGCACAGAGCCTGGAGGCGCTGCTTGCCACCTGCCTCCCAGCCCCTGGTGGGGGTATGGAGGAACATTTGGGGGGCGAGCGGTGACATCAGCCAGGTGCTCTCTGCTAGCTGGTCAGTTTCCCCCTCATAGGCTGTGTAAGGGGAGGGCAGCGACCCATTTCCGATGAGCAGAGCCAGGCAGCTGAGCTGCTTCCCAAGTGTCTGTGCGGTGTACGGCCCAGATGAGTGGGCTGGGGCTGGGTCAGACATACCTGAAGGAACCTCTGTGGCTGCAGGAAACTCTGCAGTCCCCCCACTTCCTGCCCCATCACTCTTCAGCTGTGGGAGGAGGGGTCACTCTATGGGGTGCTGCCCCCCGTCTGCCCAATCCTCTCCCCATTAGTCCTTCCACACCTGAATCTTCGCCAAACCTCACCCCCTGTATCCAGGGCCCCCCAACCTCCTTGCACCTAGATCTCCTGCTGAGCAACACCCCCTCACTCCTTGACCCCTCCCCCGGAAATATAGAAGTCAAACTACACCTATGCCATCGACGCATACCCCAAGGACTCATTCCAATGCCTGTCCAGCTCCATTGTGGGACTTTGCTACTAGCACGGCGTAAGCTACGGTGTTAGCGGTTAATAGTTGCTTGCTTAGGTGTAAAATAAACTGCTTAATCAGAGAGTGGAAGGCTCTTGTCCGATTCCTGCTGTGCCCCGATTCACCTACAAAATTCACTTAACAGAGGTGCCATGTAGCTCCAGCATCTGGGTTGCAGACCCTCTCCATGCTAGTGCTCTGCCCACAGACTCCCCTCCCAGCCCACAGTCCCTTGCCTCCTGTGTGGTCCCTGTGCGCAGACATCTTTGCCAGGCTGACCAACCCCAGAAGGAAGTGCCAGGATATGCTAAGCACAGGCCACGGGCAGGTTTGCGGGGCTGCAGCCAGAGAAGGTATATCACAGTGCTCTTCCTTTCCTGGCTGCAGCCTCACAAACCTGCCTGTACGTGTGGCATTTCTTCCAAAAATAGTTGCTAATAATTGGCATGCCATTGCCAATATCCGAATCGAATTAACATTGATAATGGAATGGTATTGGTTCCCAGAACAATATTGCCATTAACCAGAAGTTGCTAATTCCAGGATTGCTATTAAGCAGAACCTACTGTGCACATAACCCTTTCCTCTGCCAGCCACTCTGCTCACTCCCTGCCCTCTAGTCTTACTTCCTCCTCCAAAGAGAGCCAGTGGAAGTTGGAGTGACCACTGACTAGACTGAAGGGGAAGAAAGGGAGGGCATTAGCAGAGGAAGTAGTTTGGCCTGTGTGTGGGGGGTTCAGAAAAGGAACAAAGTTGTGAGAGGATTATTGATAGAGGGAAAGGGAAGTGAGGGACTGGAGGAAAGATATGAAATGATGAGGAAAGAATCAACCCACGTGGTTGAAGGTGGAAAGTTAATGAAGTGGAGTGAGGTCCATCGCCAATGAGTGAGAACTAACTGCTGGATTTATTGGTGTATGGCTACAATGTTAAGGAAGAACAGATAGTATTTGTGCAGGCTAATTGATGGCATTTGGGGAATAGTTGGATGGCGGGGTCCACTCTGTGACATGAGGCAAAAAACATACACCACTTTCATAGGTGCTTTGCTGATCCAATGTAAGCAAGTCTGGATGGCAGTCAAGAGGAGTGGTTTTTGTGACCTTCCTAAGCTCTATTATGCCTCTGTTCTATTACGTGCCATGACTGCTGCAGACATGGCACCATGGAAAGTCCAGAGATTTTTGAAGACATGCCTGAGGGCCAGAAAAATCCTGCAAATGCCCATATCTCATTCCTAAAATTTAAATTTAGGCAGATATGGCTTCAGGAGAGTTAGAGAAAGAGAAAATGTGATATAAGAGCTGGTGCTAGAGGCAACACTCAAAATTCAGCCTCCCTTTTCTTATCATCAGGCAACATTAACTCCAGCCCTGAGGTTCCAGTGATGGAAAGAGAGATAAAGATCACCATGATCATCTTTGAAAAGCTCTGCCCCGCCCCTGTTCACACTGAAGTCAACAGGAATTTTGGCATTGACTTCATGGAAGTGGGCTCTATATTAACAGGATGGCAGTCAAGGTTTGCATTTTGTTCCTCATCTGTATATTAGTCTCTGGCTTGGATAATTATTTGCTTAATATATTATGACAATTTTCTTCAGTTTGTACCTTTAAGACATTTGTACGAGTTCCTCCCTCCCCCCTGAAATTTACAAGTTAATCGTAAGGTAGTTGTATTATGGGTAAAAACATCCTGACAGAGTCTTTTATGCTATAGAAACAAAGTTCCTTCCACCACAATTCTAATTATTGGAGAATGTCTCAGACCCAAATTCCTGCTAGGGAAGTTAAGTTTTATCACCTACTTTCAATGGGAGCAGGTTCAGGTCCAATATGGCCTTGTATGGTAATTCAGTCTATTCATTATTCTTTACTATTAATATAAAAGAAAATAGCATAGTGGGGCAGAAAATCAGAGATACAAATGGAGAAACTCAACTGAGTGCTTGATTGATTTTACTATTTTCTAATAGATTGCCATTAAAAACAAAATGGCTTCCGTAGCAGGGCAGTCACCCTGCTCCAGCCCTGAGGGGGTTAAAGGCCAGCCCTGGGAGAGGGCTGGGGCGGAGAACCAATAGGAAAAGGCTGGGAGGCAGCCAATCAGGGCCTGGCTGGGCCCTATAAAAGAGCTGCAGGGGCAGAAGGCAGTCAATCTCTCTCTCGAGTCTTGGAGGGAGAAGGACCTAGGTGCCTGGGAACAGAGGGTACCTGATGCAGAGCAGTGCTGGAGAAAGGCAAGAGGAGCTGGGGCACTCCAGCCTGGAAACTCCCCAGGCTGAGGCGTTGTTTAAGGCCTAAAGAGGTACCAGGGCTGAAGAGGTGTGGCCTGGGGATAGGCAGAGGCAGCTGGTCCTACCCCCGTGCCAATGATGAGTGGCCATTACAGACTTCAGTCTGCCCCCAGAGAATGGGGGGCTAGATGATGACTGGGAGTAGCCACTGAGGCAAGGTGGGTGTAGGGGATTGGGGGTTCCCCTGGAAGGGGAGACCCAGAGTATGGGGGTACTGCTGTGGACAGAACCCCAAGGAATGGGGCATTGGGGTCCGGGAGGGACATGGGGCCTGAGGCAGGAGAGACACCGGCCAGCAGGAAGCACTCCGAGTGCTGGAATGAGCTAGTTCCCAAACTGACCAGCAGGAGGCACCATGCTGGTGAGTGCTTGATCTGCTACACATGTTTGTTAAGCCTAGATACATTCCCTTATCTTCACATTTGCTGTACCTCTAAACTAATAGTTTATGTCAAAACATCCTGTTTCAGACAGTATAAAAATGATACCATCTTATCATGATCTTTCCAGTAAATGCATTTAAATATGGTCTGGCATGCTGTCCGGAGTGACTCATGAGTGAGAATACCAATCTCAAGGCAGACTTAAGAAGCAGGGCATAAACCCCAAGCTGGTTGTCAGTTCTATACTTTCATTTCACCAACCAAGTATAAGCTCCTCAGGCACCATACTGCCTTAATATGGAGTCAAAGATAGATTGGAATGCCAAAGGGGATTATCTTGCCACCCAGACAAGCTTGACTCTGTGATATATGAACACTTTACACCAAAAATCACAAAACATTCAGGTTATTCCCAGTCCCAAAAGACCAGTCACTTACCCCAGGTCAATTTTCATCCTTAGATCGCACACCAAAGAAAACACTTGCCGCGAATTCTATGGTGAAGTAAATATTTATTAGCTATGAAAAAGAAATAAGTTATTTTCAAGGTTAAAAGAGGCAAACATATACACAGAAATGAGTTACAGTCTTAGGTTTCAAATATAGAGCTGGCATATTTCAGCAGCCCTTAATTTGAGAGATGCTAGGGAGTGGATAAGAGAATGGAAACTGAAGGTATATTGTTTTCATCCTATAGTCAGCTCAAGGGGAGAGAGGCACTTTTGTAGGGAAGGCTCTAATGGCATTAAAGATTGATTTATAGATTTAAAGTAGTGTCATCTTGCCTGCTCATTCAGATACCAAAATAGTTCAATGGCATATTCATCCAACAGCAAATGATATAATTGAATAAAAAAAATACACTTAGTACCGACTTATGGTCTCTAAAATTATTTGTTTTAAGAAAAAAACAAAACTTTAGATACTGCCAATACCCTAAGCCATCGTTCTGGGAATACATTGAAGCTTTTAAATATTATTTGTAACAATGATAAAGAATAACAAAAACTGCCTACAACAGAATGTCTCGGTGTCCTATTTCTTGCTGTATAACTGGTTGGGAAATGGAGCAACCTGATTTGATTCAAGCTCTGTGCCTCTGACAATTCAACTGCACAATTCACGAGAACATTAATACTAATAGAGAGAAGTGTACTCTAAAAGATTAGTCTACACTGCATCTTCCTTTTGGCGGAGTGTAGTGTTCATATGCATCTAGCCCCACCGGCCTAGGTATAAATAGAGAAGTCAGTGAGGCCGTCTTAGGCGAGTAGAGTGAAGACAGGTCTGAAGGGTGTGGGTATGTATGTCAGTACATGGCCTACATAGATCTCAACTCATCCAATCCCCATCTTTCCACCTACACTGCTAGTTTTAACAGCACAGCGTCTGGTTGCCTCCCTGTTACTGGCAGCTGCCCACTGATGGAGCTCTTCCCCCTGCAGGGAAAGACTCTGGAAGAAGCGTTTCCTCACTGTTTCCCCCCTGCCAGAGCCTTTCCTCACTGCAGGGAAAGACTTCCTCAGGCAGAAGCTGCAGAAGCCTTTCCCTGCTGCCAAAGTCTTTCACTGACCCATGATGGATTCAGTTTGCTTTACACTGCAATGTGTAGCTATACATGCACACCACTGGCAGTGGTATATAGGGTACTGTAGACATAGCCTAAAATAACAATGTTAACATTGCTTTGGTTGTACATTTAAGAAGTTTGGTACCAGGCAAATTGGTTGAAACTGTAGTAAATAATAGAATTAACATAGGTGAACACAATTTTGGGGGGAAGGAGCAACATGGTTTTTGTAAAGGGAAATCATGCCTCACCAATCTATTAGAATTATTTGAGGGGGATCAACAACCATGCGGACAAGGGGGAATCCACTGGATGTAGCATACTTAAATTTTCTGAAAGCCTTTGACAAGGTCCCTCACCAAAGGCTCTTAGGCAAAGTAAGTAATCATGGGATAAGAGGGAAGGTCCTCTCATGAATCAGTAACTGGTTAAAAGACACAAAACAAAGGGTAAGAATAAATGGTCAGTTTGCAGAATGGAGAGAGGTAAATAGTGGTGTCACCCAGGGGTCTGTACTCGGACCAGTCCTATTCAACACATTCATAAATTATCTGGAAAAAGGGGTAAATGGTGAGGTGGCAAAATTGCAGATGATACAAACTTACTCAAGATAGTTAAGTCAAAGCAGACTGCAAAGAGTTACAAAGGGATCTGTGATGGGGCGCACTCAACCCGCACTGGATGGGAAGGGGTTAACCCTACATTGTGGGCTGAGGAAGCCACACCCCCTTTACCCTACTGGGCATGCTCCAGGTGTACGAGTATAAAAGAGAGCAGCTCAGCTCAGTTGGGTGTGACTGCTGTGGTGGAAGAATGTGCTCCAACCAAGGCTCAGCGGAAGTCCGGGACCATAGGAACTGGGGATGCTGCAGCCCGGGCAGATGCCAAGGAAACCTGGAGTCCTCACAGGGTTCGAAGGCCTGGAGAAAGGGCAGACCGGAGAGCCTAGAGGTAACAGGGATGGCCAGACCACAGCAGCAGGGACGACAGCAGGAAGCAGCCCAGGGGAATCAGGCAGCAGATCAGTGAGTGAGCCGAAGACTTGAGTCAGCATGTTTTGGTCGGAGCCTTCCTTGCTGACTCAGTGGCCTACGCTACGACCACTAACAGGGCACTGGGCTGGGGTCTGGTGGAGTGAGAGGGGCTGGACCCACCTATTGGGGGTGCAACCCCTCCCCCTGTGCCCAACAGTGGCCGCTAGACCATACTGCCCAGCTGACAAGGGCAAATGTATTGACTTGGGCCACTAGTCCTTACTGCCCTGCGAGAAGAGGCAGACATCCTAACTCTGGCCCTTGGGCCTTACTGCCCTGCTGATAAGGACGAGCATGTGGACTCTGGCTGGGAGGGACATAGAGGTAAGATACGTACGCCCCCCACCCCCATTTTTTCCTGTCACAGGATCTCATAAAACTGGGTGACTGGGCAACAAAATGGCAGATTAAATTCAATGTTGATAAATACAAAGTAATGCACACTGGAAAAGATAATCTCAACTGTACATACAAAATTATGGGATCTAAATTAGCTGTTACACTCAAAGATCTAGTAGTTGTTGTGGATAGTTCTCTGAAAACATCTGCTCAATGTTCAGTGGCAGTCAAAAAATCGAATGGAATGTTAGGAACCATTAGAAAAGGGATAGATAATAAGACAGAAAATATCATATTGCCTCTATATAAATCCATGGTATGCCCACATCTTGAATACTGTGTGCAGTTCTGTTCACCCCATCTCAAAAAAGATATCTTGGAATTGGAAAAGTTACAGAGATAGGCAACAGAAATGATTAGGAATATGGAACAGCTTCCGTATGAGGAGAGATTAAAAAGACTGGGACTCTTCAGCTCAAAAGAGATGACAAATGGGTGATATGATACAGGTCTATAAATTCTTGACTGGTATGGAGAAAGCGAATAAGGAAATGTTATTTAGTCCTTCACACAACACAAGAAATAGAGGTCACCCAAAGAAAATAGGCAGCAGGTTTAAAACAAACAGAAGAAAGTACTTCTTCACACACTGCACAGTCAACCTGTGGAACTCCTTGCCAGGGGATGTTGTGAAGGCCCAAAATATATCAGGGTTCAAAAAAGAACTAGATAAGTTCATGGAGGATAGGTCCATCAATGGCTATTAGCCATTGGGATGTGCAGGGATGCAATACTATTCTGTGAGTGTCTCTTGCCTCTGTTTTCCAGAAGCTGGGAGTGGACGAAGGGATGGATCACTTGATGATTGGCTGTTCTGTTCATTCCCTCTGAAGCACCTGGCACAGTTGGAAGACAGTATACTGGGATAGATGGACCACTGGTCTGACCCAGTATGGTCGTTCTTATGTTCTTAATTTCATAAATCACTCAAATCCTTATCTCACTGAAATCCATGACAAGAATCCCACTGATTTCCAAGGATGCAGCACTGGGCACACTGTTCTGGAATCAATCAGGAGTAAAATCTGAAGAGTGGCTGGACTCAGTACACTTCAGAAAGTAAGTCCCATTTAGTTCAGTTAAAAGCAGAGGGAAGCTATTTTAATTATGGCAATAAAGATAACTGCAGGCAGCTCTCTCCTACATGCTGAAACCCAGTTGAATAATCCCACTAAATTCATGGGAGTAAATCCAGGCCTTTGCTTACTTTTGCCTATTAATATTGGTATGTTAGGTGTCACCAGGTTGCACTGTTACACATCTACATTTTTTCTTAGCTGATAAGCAAATGTACAGTCTTGAGAAGACCACATTGTTTTGTTAGTTCTGGTAATGCCAGAGTTCTGATACAGAGAGCTTCTGGAGAGAGAAATAAACTGTGCAAGAAGCAAGAAAGTTTTATTTCTGCCTGGGTCTCTGATTAGAGTCAATTGATAAGGCAGAATTGCTCCCTGGGATCTGGGCATTGGTGCCCTGTTTATTTTTATAAAAGAAGCGATTGCCATGCATGCTGTTTGACCATCTCTGTTCTAAGCCTGGTGTATGCCTGTCAATGAAACAAGTTACATTTAGAATATACTCACACTTAACATCACTGGTTTCTCCTCTATTGAGAAGTCAACTTGCAAATCCCCAGAAATCTGATACTGCTCGGCAGAGGGGTGAGATTAATGTCAGAAGATGTAACAATACATATGTTTTTATTTTAATTCAATACTGCTATCTCACAACTATTTGCATATGCTGCTGGGTTTTTTCCTGAGTTCTTTAAAGAAGACAATTCTCTTCACTCCAAACTTCATTACCACTCCCACCTTGAAAACAAACAGACTGGGAAATATATGATAGGCTAAAGGTGTATTACTAAAAATACTAAAGAAATTAAGCAAAGCAAATATAGGTGATTATAAAGAGTCCCACTTACACTGTGACTGTGGGCTTGTTTACACAGTGCAGCAATGCACACTAGAGGGGTGTGATTTCAATAGTACTAAGTTAATATGCACTAGGAACTTTCAGTGTGTGCCAACAGGATCTACATGTGCCAGTTAGATCTCAACACATTGGTACACTTTAGGATGTACACCCCTGTGGTGTGCATGGCCACACTGTGTAGACAAGCCCTATGCCATAGCCCCTTAAGGGTAGTGGTGAAACCTTCAGTGCTTGGGCAATGAAGGCTAGCATGTAATGTAGAGAGCGATTTTGATTTGGTCCAGAGGAAATGGATTAGGTAATTAACAGGTCTTTTCCATCTCTACGTTTTACAAAATTTACCTGTGCCTTCGCTATTAAACTGTTATAATAGAATCATAGGATTGGAAGGGACCTCGAGAGGTCATCTAGTTCAGTCCCCTGCACTCATGGCAGGACTAAGTATTACCTAGACCATTCCTTTCAGGTGTTTGTCAAGCCTGCTCTTAAAAATTTCCAATAATGGATATTCCACAACCTCCCTAGGCAATTTATTCCAGGGTTTAACCACCCTGACAGGACGTTTTTCCTAATCTCCAACCTAAACCTCCCTTGCTGCAATTTAAGCCCATTGCTTCTTATCCTATCCTCAGAGGTTAAGAAAAAGATTTTTTATTCCTCCTCCTTGTAACAACCTTTTACATACTTGAAAACTGTTATGTCCCTTCTCAATCTTCTCTTTTCCAGACAAAAAAAACCCCCAATTTTTTCAATCTTCCCTCATAGGTCATGTTTTCTAGACCTTTAATGTGAATACTTCTTCTAGTTCAGTGGGGTATGCAGTTCTATATTTCTCTATGGTCATAGAATGACATTTTAAAAGCTATATGTTCATTTGCAGGTGACAGAGGATGTACTTAGACAAGAGGATATCCATAGTCAAATCATGCACCAACTTCATGTATATATGCAACAGAGAAAAAGGGGCTCTGATTTTCTACCTGTCTTTAACAACTCCCATCTTTCAATTCCTACTCCAAATACAGCTACAATTCTGTACTAGCATATTGCCTTTTGCAGCAAGAATAAGCACTACCTGATGCCAACATAATACATCTTCCTCCCCAGCCCCCAGAAAATATCTCCCTTCTCCCAACCCCTGTGTTTGCTATAGGCACACCATAATCACAGGACAGGGAACCACTCAAAGGATGGTAAATATGGGTCCATAGCTCTGACCTGATCCCCTCTGATTTCCCACAACAGTATGCAGTGAAAGAGGAAGAAATCACCTCACACAGCTGCAAAATGAAGTAACAGAATTATCTTCTTCCAAAGAGTCCTTTTGTCTCCTGGCTTCCTTGCCCTTTGCTGATGAGGTGAGTGTCAATGATATGCTTTTCATCCTGGTATTACTCTTCACCGTGGTCACCCCTCCCATCTCCTCCCTTGAGGTTGCAGGCCAGGTAGCTACTAGCTATAATTGCTCCCTTCACTGTTCAGGAAAGGTTTGGGGTCCAAAGGGTCCAAGGGCTCATTGCACTTTTAATTTATGATGGTAAGCTATGGAACTCTTTGATGTTTTAAAGATTCCTAGGGTATAAAATGTCCTTTTTGTATTTACTGTCAAGCTTTAATATCTTTCTTTAGGGTGGTCTATGTAAAATGGTTGCTAGGCAACCAGGCTCCCATCATCTTTCCTATCACAATACAACAATTAAAGATATGCGTGCCAGCCAGAGCCCCACAGGCATTTGTGTAGCCTAATGACAGGTCAATTAAAAAAACAAACAGGACTATGCCCTACCTGTCACTCTATCATGACGAATTTGCACATTACTATGTGCTAATTAATTCTACACACAGCAAACCACACAGTGCAAAACATGCCTGCTGAGGCTGCTAAAGTACCAGGCTAGCATCATCTGCTAGTGGCAGTAGGGCTGAGGTGCACTACACAGGGAGGAGCAGGACCGGAAGGAAATCAAATTCCAGTAGTGAAAAACTGGAGATAAGTTAAGATCAGTGCTCATTCTTTGCACCACTTCCAGAGACATACAAACCCTGCTTGCTACTTTCTAGTCTTGTCTGACACCCTGACAACAGCCAACCCCTTTTTGCCCATCTCCCTCCCAAAAACAAAACAAACTAACTCTCACTGTTGCTCTACAAAACACAAGGAAAGTGCGTACGAGTACATGCGTTTTCTGACTCATCTGCTGTCTATTTTTATCCTGACTGGTTGTTGCAGCAACCCACTGAAGACTGATTGACCACCTCCACCTGAGTCCCCTGCCAAAAATACACCTAATGTGCATCCACCTGTATCATCCTTAATATTCTCCAGACAGTTCTATCACTAGGCAATGGTTACCTATCCCTGAGTTCAGGTCAATCCTTCACACTGGCTTTGCGTACCTGAGCCTCTCTCTGGAAAAATTGTGCATGTTCCTATTGCCTGTCTGTATCAGATGATGTGTGAAAGCAAGCTGTTGATAAAATAGTCCCTAATATCGTTTGTGAAATTCATTAACATGCTGCTTATAAGACAGAGAATGTTTTTTGCTGTTAAGGCACTGGACTGGGTCTCAGGAGAGCTGGGTTCAAATCTAGTTCTGCCACAGAGGGCTTGTCTGCATAAAAGGGGTGTAAATTTTAGTCCGTGCCAGCATACTATGCACTAACTGGTCTGTATGGACCCTGGTGTCATGCACTAAATATTCCCTAGTGAACATAGCACAGTTTGAAATGGGACTACATTAATGTGCACTAGGGAACTTTTAGTGTCCACCAGTTAGTGCACAACATGCAAGTGCAGTCTAAAATGTATAACCCTCTGGTCTGGAATAAAGCATCATGTAGACAAGCTTGGATTTTGTGAACTTGGCTGAGGCACCCAAACTCTCTGCCACAGTTCCCCGATCCATAAAATGGGAATAATACTACTTCCTTTCTTTCTCTCTACACCTACTTTGTGTGTTTAGATTGTAAGATCTTTGGGGCAGGGACAATCAATTATTATATATACTTTGCCTAGCACAATGGGGCCACAGTCAAGATTTGGCAAGGTGCCACTTTCATATAAGAGTACTTCCCTCTCTAGATTAATGTAGGTGTTACTTAAATTGGACCTAACAGATCCCTGCAATACCCAGTGGATGCTTCCCTCAACTCAATACATTGCCATTTATAATTAATTTTATTTATATTCCTTCAGCCAATTTTCAATCTACCTGAGAACACAAGTATCCACCTTAATTCCAATTCATTTTTTGACAAAGACTCTCTTGTATTTGTTTATAAAATTTAAGTACATCTTTATCAATATAGCACCCATTAAGGGTGGGTGTAGCACTATGGCCACTAATTATGCACCCCACTCATGGTGTGACTTTACAGTCACAGTGCCCCTGTTATAGCCTCTTCCTGATGGCCCCTTGAGCACTTTACTCTCTTGTAGCTCTCAGCATCCCTAAAAGCACAGAATAGAAATCTGTACAATAAAGATGATCTAATCCAGAGTGCATAGCTCTTTGCATGGCTTCTCTCTTTTATAATTCTTTCATTCTGATGCAATTCAGCACCACATTGTGGTCCAACAGCCACTTGGAATTCACGTTGTTAGGAAAAAAAGCTAAACTGGAAAAATTCAATAGCTCCCAACAATAGCTGTGTTCTTTTAATTACAAAAAAAGTGAAAATGTCCAAATAGTCAAACTGATGCTGAAATGAAAGTTGAGCATTTGGGGGAAGGGGCAATTTCATTCAAAACTGCATTTCCCCCCCTTCTCATCCTTCTCTCCCTGTAGCAGATCATCTGGAGCTCGGAAAAAGGAGGCAGCATACAAGGGACCTGCAGGGTCGGGGATGAGAAGAAGCCATTGTAAGAATTAGCTGCCTTTGCTTAGCCACTTTAAAAAAAAACAGTTTACCATATCACCAAGCTTTGGTGCATCATAATAATGTCATTTTTCAAAAGTTTCTAGAGCTCATTATTTTTTCCCCCCTGGAAGAATGCTAAGCAGATCTGTGTCCTGATTTAGTGTATTCATGACATTCAATTTGTGTGAACAAATCATGTGGTAGATTGCTTCTTATTTGCATCTAATGCTGTTTAATGATTTAAATTGTCGTCCACATTTTGGCTAAGTTGGCATATTGATTCCCTAACACTTTCTGTTACATAGGGGATCTCATTTAACGGCACTGTATTTGACCTGATCTCCACAGTGGATTTCAAACAGGTTCTATTTTAATGCTGGGGTAGCTAGGTAAACGTAACATTTCTTCATCCTTTAAAATAGCTCAGGTTTTTTTTCCCCATTCAGTCAGAGGTTCACCATCTACACTTTCCCCACCTATTTTTAACCCCAGCATTCAGTGACTTTAGATTTTAAGAGTTACAATTCACTGAAATAATGAGATTGCATGGTGTTTAAGTGAGGCAGGAACTTGGCCTAAAATATTCATTTTAAAAAAAAAAGATGATTTGCAGCATGAAACTAAAAAAGTCTTAGTTTAAAAAGATTTTCTGACACTTTTTGTCCAATATCTTGGAGAAACTTTAATTATACAATATTAGGGAACAAATCCTCAGGACCAGCTCTTTAGTGGCCAGTATAGTTAAGGGGTAGAGCACAAAAGGGAGCTTTAAGTCACCCGTGCAGCCCCTGGACTGTCTGCTCACAAAGCATACCTTAGAGCAGCCTTCAGGCTGCTATAATTTGTGCTGGCGGAGATCAGCCACCAAGGAGCTATTATTACAATTGGGACTCAACTAGGTGTAGCAGCTCCCCAGCCACAATTCCTAAGCCAAAGGAAAACAGGAGGAGCTATTCTGTCTTTACACCATCAGAGGATTTCCTGCCAGTTTGGGGAAAAGTCCACAGGTTAAGCAGACTAGAGATGCCTCATTTGTGTGTGCTTAGCGGAAATGCTCCCTAACTCTTCTGCTCTCAACATACCTGTCTTCGAGAAGCCATAACTTGGCCCTAAATATTCAAAACTAAAATCCCATTACATTCAGTACTTTATTTAAAGTTTATAGAAAAAAATCTACAAAATCCCCAGTGTACTACAGCTGAGCTCATGATAGAACATGATCAAACAAAAGGCTCTTCAGGGACTGGGGTGTAGGCAGTCTAGCTTAAGGATCACAGCACAGCTGGTGTCCACAAGTCAAGGACAACCATGAGCCAGTCAGTATTCTGGGATTAGAGTAATTGCTACACTCGGGATCGATAAGTAAGAGTCAGGCTGGAGTTAGAGACTGGAGATGAGAATTAGTTACCAGGATAGAATAAGGAGGACACGTGTCAAGGCCCACTCTGTCACTCCGAGTGCAGAAGGTGAGGGACTGTAAGAATTCTAAAAATTAATACTTGCAGGCCTGTAACGTTGGGAGTTTAATACAGTTTTTCTCTGACCTTGGCTTGGTGAATGCTGCCACCACCAAGATCCTTGGACCTAGGAAGGATCACTTGGGAATAACTCCCTGTGGGGTACCCTCAAGCCCTTTCACACACCCCTCCAGGGAAGAACTCAGAAAGAAAACAAAGGAAATTAGCTGTGGCTCTCAGCTAATCAAACAACATTCACACACCTCTTATGACACCAAAAATCCAATCCTGTTCTTAAAGGTAAATTTTATTAAAAACAAAAAGAAAGAAAATACATCTGGAACTTATGCTTTTGCTAGATTTTAAAAGAGCAGTTCCAAAAATCAAGCACTCAAAATAGCTTTCTTGGGGGTTCAGCTTAAAGGTTACAAACAAACAAAAGCATCTGGGGTTAGCACAGAGGAGATCCACAAGCAAAAATAAGAAATAAACCTGATAGCGTCCAACTAAACATTCCCTATCCAAATTATTTCTTCTAGGTATGGAAAATACTTCTTCATACCTAGTTCATACCTTACACAGCATTCCTGCTTACAGCATTGCTGCTCTGTCCCTGCAGCCCAGAGAACAACAGACAAAGGGAAAGTTTCTTTCCCAAATTTAAAAGTTCTAGTCATCCCATTGGCTCTTTTGGTCAGATGTCCACTCCTTTTCTTTTACCTGTGGGCTTGTTAACACTTTACAGGTAAAGCAAGCAGAGAACAGACACCAAGAGGGATTTTACAGCTAACTGGCGGGCTGGGTGTCCATAAGGGAACTCCCCAACCCCCCAAATCACAGACGGAGCTGGCCAACCTGGTTTAGGTTGGGTCCACACCTGCTAGGATTTCTTTCTGGAGGTTTAGGAAACAGAGTTAATAAGATACATGCACCTCTAATTTTACTAATAATTTCATGAAGAACTAAACAGTGCTTTTTACATTTCAAGGACTACAATGACTTAGAATACAGGGACATTTTTACCTGGCTGATTCTGGGAAACCATCCCGGAAAAGTGCATCAGCCACTTTGTTAGAAGCTCTTGAAAAGTGTTGTATCTCAAAATCAAAGTCTTGAAGAGCTAAATTCCACCAAATAAGTTTTTTGTTAGTCTCTTTGACTGTGTGAAGCCACTTAGTGCACCATGATCAGTCTGCAGGTGGAACCGCCATCCCCAAATAGATGGGCGTAGCTTCTCCAGAGCATACACAATGGTGTAGCATTCTTTTTCTGAGACTGATCAGTGGCTTTCCCTCTAAGAATTTTTTTTACTGAGAAACTCGACAGGATGGAATTGTTGATCTGGTCCTTCCTGCATTAAAACTGCTCCCACACTGCTCGGACACATCTGTAGTTACGACGAACGGTTGGTCGAAGTCCGGGGCCCTCAATACAGGGTCAGACGTAAGGGCTGCCTTAAACTGGTTAAAGGCTTCCTGACACTTTTCAGTCCACTGAAATGCATTTGGTTGTTTTTTCCTGGTCAGGTCTGTCAGTGGGGTGGCAATTTGTCCGTAGTTTGGTACAAATCGTCGGTAATACCTGGCCCAAGAAGGATTGGACTTGCTTCTTTGACTTAGGGACAGGCCAATTTGGGATAGCATTTACCTGTAGGGGGTTGATAGTACCTTGACCCACCTGGTGTCCAAGGTACGTTACCCTGTTTAGGCCTATTTGCCACTTTTTGGCCTTACCGGTTAATCCTGCCTCCCTTATGCGCTGGAAGACATCTTGGAGGTGTTCCAGGTGTTCTAACCATGAATCTGAGAATATAGCCACATTGTCAAGGTAGGCAACTACAAAGTCCCCAAATCCAGCCAGAAGGTTATCTTAACAATCTCTGGAAGATGGCAGGTGCATTTCGCAGTCCAAAAGGGAGCACATTAAATTCATACAACCCTACATGGGTGATGAAGGATGACCTTTCCTTGGCTGGGTCATCTAGCAGCACTTGACAGTACCCCTTTGTTAAGTCTAAGGTGGAGATGAACTGGGCATGTCCCTGTTTCTCCAATAGCTCATCTGTGAGTGACATTGGATAGTTTTCTGGACAAGTTACAGCATTTAGCTTACGGTAGTCCACACAAAAGCAGATTTCCCCATCTGTTTGGGAACCAGAACCACTGGAGAGACCTATGCACTCTCAGAGGGGCAGATTACACTGCTCTGAAACATGTCCTTGATCTCCCTTTCTATTGCGGTGTTGGCTCAAGGAGCCATCCGGTAGGGTTGGGCTCTAATTGGGTGAGCATTACCTGTGTCAATGGAGTGGTATGCCAGTTCTGTCCATCCTGGAGTGGCTGAAAACATTGGTGCACAGCTACTAGATCTGCTGTCACTGCTTACACCCCAGGGTCATGGAAAGGCTTACCTCTTCCATGCCACCGTTGCCTTTTTCATTGTAGTAGACTCCTTCAGTCCACTCAGTGTTGTGTCATCTCCTGGGTGGTAAAATGGAGAACCTTGATTTCTCATGAATAAAAGGGCTTTAGAGAATTAACATGGTATACTTTAGGTTCTAGGGTAGGATGTGGGAATGCTATGAGGTAATTAACAGTTCCCAGGTGCTCTCGGACCATAAATGGCCCCTCCTACAATGCTTCCATCTTATTGGCCTGGCACGCTTTCAGGACCATGACTTGGTCACCTACTTTGAAGGAATGCTCTCTGGCATGTTTATCAGACCAAGCCTTTTGCTCCTGTTGAGCATCCTGTAGACTTTCCCGAGCAAGAACTAGACAGTCTTTGAGGGTGTTTTGCAGGTTAGTTAAAAAGTCCAAAATATTAGTTCCTGAAGAAGATGTAACCTCCTCCCCTTGCTGCTTTACCAACTGTAATGGCCCCTTACCTTAATGGCCACAAACTAATTCAAAAGGTGAAAATTCCAAACTGGGATGCGGTACAGCCCTGTAGGCAAAGAGCTACTGCTGCAACACTAGGTCCCAATCATTGGAGTGTTCATTTACAAATTTACGTATCATGGTCCCCAAAGTCCCATTAAACTTTTCCACTAGGCCATTCATTTGATGGTGGTAACGGGTGGCAACCAAGTGGTTCACCCCATGAGTTTCCCAAAAACATTTCATGGTCCCTGCCTGGAAGTTAGTTCCTGAATCTGTAAGGATGTCGGAAGGCCAACCTATCCTGGCAAAAAATGTCTGTCAATGCCTGTCTCATGCTTTTAGCCCTAGTGTTGCTTAGAGCTACTGCTTCCGGCCTTTGGGTGGCAAAATCTATGCAAGTCAGATGTACAGCTTTCCTCTGGGTCTCTTCTTAAGGAAAGGACCCAGAATATTCACAGCTACATGCTGAAATGGAACCTCAATGATGGGGAGTGGCTGGAGAGGGGCTTTGACCTGGTCTTGGGGCTTTCCCACCCTCTGACACACCTCACAGGATTGGACATAGGTAGAAACATCCATGCCCATTCCCTCCCAGTGGAATGACTTCCACAAACTGTCCTTGGTCCTGTTCACCCCAGCATGGCCACTAGGGTGATCATGGGCTAAGCTTAAGAGCTTTTCCCTATACTTAGTTGGAACTGCCAACTGTCTCTGAGGATGTCAGACCTCCTTGTGCCCACCAGAAAGAGTCTCCTTGTATAAGAGTCCTCCTTCTATAACAAATCTGGACCTGTTAGAAGAGCTGAGAGGTGGTGGGTTGCTCTGTGCCACCTCCAAGCTCCCTTGAGTCTCCCATCCACTTCCTGCTTTGCCTGGAACTGTTCCCTTGATGCTGGAGACATTAGTTCCTCACTGGGTTGTGGACTTGGGCTTGATCCCATTGGAAGTGATGCAGGTGATGGGGTTGTTTCCGTTGACTATGAACCGCTCTCCGCTGGTGCACTAGGTAGTATTTCAGGCTCTGGTTGAACCTCTTGCGCCAGCCTAGCTGCTGCTGCAGGTGCAGGCTCTATGGCATCCTTTGATGCTGGCTCCCCTGACACTGGTGGGTTTGCAAGCATGGGCTTTGGTGCTGACTGCTCCGCCAGTTCCGATCCTTGGGCTGGTTCTGGCTGACTTCCAGGAACTGGATTTACAACTGCTGCCATAGACTCTGGTTTGGAGTCTCGTTCCACCACCTCTGGCTGGGTTCCCATAGGAGGCTCAGGAATTGACTTAGGTGTGGAGGCCTGTTTAGCCTGGCTGAGGGTGACCATCCCCACCCTTTTTGTTAGCCTCACATCTCTTCTCCCAGAAGCATGGGAATGGGATAATCGTCATAGACTGCAAAGACCATATCATGACCAGCCCTTGTACTGGACAGTCAACTTGGCTGTAGTCAAGTTAAAAGAGTTGGCCTTAAAGGGTTGCACCATCACTTGGGCTTCTAGGTCGATGAATTTGGGGTCCACCAGGGATTGGTGGATAGCCAACCCCTGTGCTCCAGTGTCTTTCCATGCAGTAATCTTCCTCCCACCCACACTCAGTTTCCCTTCACTCTGGGGGTATTTGGGAGGCATCTGGGCCTGAAGGCTCTCGGTGGGACTCCAGGGTGATGAGTTGCAGTAGGCTGGTGCTCTTGGGGCAGTTGGCCTTCACATGGCCCAACTCATTACATTTAAAACATTGCCCAGCTGACTGTGGGCTGGGGCGAGGTGGGTGGTTGGAGAGTGGGGTGGTGGGATGAGAGGGCAGCTGGGGTCTCCCTGGCTGCGTGGAGGGTTCCTCCTTGCGAGGTGGGGCTTTGGGCTGACCCCGATGGATGGTTGTTGTTGTCGTCAGATGCTACCGGTGTGGTGCTCTGCTCAGTTCAATGTTGATAAGTCGGCTGCGTGTGTGTGTTCCCTCTGTGTGCTGCCCAGGCTCTGCAGATTGCTGGCACAGCAGACACCGAGAGAACCCCCAATGACCACAGACTCTAATAAAGTATGAAGGCACCTGGCCAGGTTTATTGTCAAACAAAGCACAGTAATAGTTCCCCGCAGACTCTACAGGACATACTACGAATATGTGTCCCCTGACAATGGACCGGCTCAGTCAGTGGCGGGACTCTCTACTGTCCCCCATAGCCAGACAAAGACGTCCACTCAGGGATGCATTCTTATACACAGGTACAAACAGGTTTTGCATCATTGAACGCACTGAGGTACAGCCCCTCTATGCATTACGGTGTTGCCTTTCTCATGGTGCAGATTAGTTCGAACAAATAAGTCTATCCATCGTACTGTCTAGTCATCGTATTGTCCTTTTATATTGTGTTTAGACTGGGTCTGCCTTATTCCTTGTTATCTGTGTGGGTGCTGTCCTGGCATACATTCATCTTACTAGTACTTACATGTGTATGCGCTCTTGCCAACTTCTGTGAGCAGGGCCTACCTTTATGTTAGCAATGTCTTGACCATTACTTCCTTTCAGGCCTCGGGCCTCTGATACCAAGCGTTTATGCCTCAGGGCCTCATCTTACTACAGTTGTCTCGGGTTGCCCCTTCTGGTACCTGCTCCAACTGCTAGTCAGAATCAGGTTGAGGTTGGAAACTGGAGCTCAGAAGCAAGGTGTTTTCTGGAGTCACAGCAGATCAGAAATCTGTGTGGTTGCCCAGACAACTTACTGGAGCACTCTTCAGGGTTAAATAGTGTGCTTGGCCAATCAGAGGGCCACAGGGTGCAGTCACTCTAGACTTTTTAGGCAGTACTTCCTGTGACCTCTAATCTCCACAGTGCTTGTTGGAGATTGCTCTGCATGATCTGGACAAACTGGAGAAATGGTCTGAAGTGAATAGGATGAAATTCAATAAGGACAAATGCAAAATTGTCCACTTAGGAAGGAACAATCAGTTGCACACATACAAAATCGGAAATGACTGCCTTGGAAGGAGTACTGTGGAAAGGGATCTGGGGGTCATAGTGGATCACAAGCTAAATATGAGTGAACAGTGTAACACTGTTGCAAAGAAAGCAAATGTTATTCTGGGATGCATGAGTGTTGTAAGCAAGACACGAGCAGGTTAAACTCAGAGATGGTCTAGGTAATACTTAGTCCTGCCATGAGTGCAGGGAACTGGACTAGATGACCTCTCGATGTCCCTTCCAGTCCTATGATTCTACGTTCTATCACCTCTCACAAGTCTTACCTTGGCCAGAATTTGGTTTCTGACATTTCTCTTAGAAAGTAGATGGATTCTGTATTCCTTCAATATAGTGATCCCCATAGTTAATTCCTTCTGTTATCACAAATAAAGAAAATTTTACCAGTTGTTAAAATTCACCATAGCAAAAAATTCAGGCAAAACTCCATGTTTTGCTCTTCAGATTCCCTATTTTAAGACAGATTAGTTCTGCTGATTCAGAATCATCGGTCTAAAACTTAGGCAAGTTATTCATTCATATTCAATAATCTAGCCAACAAATTAAGCCCTTTTAGCTGCCAAAACACACTTAGGCCCCAGTCCTTAAAGGGGTTCCTTCACATAGATCAGCGGTGTAACTTTTTTTTTTTTAAAATAAACACATAGTTACAATCTTTTCAGAGTTTATGTGCACATAGTACACATTCTATCGATTGTTGGCAAACGGTTCACTTTGAATGTCAGACTGGTCACTTAAGTCACATAATATTGCTTTTTGTTTTCTAATTGGGAAACTGATTTTTTTTTAAACAGAGAATAGTTGATAGAATTTACTATTCTTTGTGCAAAAACACCTTTTTCATTAAATATTGGTATGACTATAAACATCCAATCCCCAGTCATTTATGCCAACAAAAATTCACATACACAATTTTTTCTGAAGTAATAAGAGCGTAATCATGGTCAAAGTGAACAATTGTTCAGCAGTACAGTGAACATTCCCAAACACACTTTTGCAGTAATCCACTTATGCATTTGCAGGATTTGGATTTACGCATGTACTTAACTTTAATACATCAGTATTGCCAACTCTGAGAATTTTATCTTGACTCTAGCAACAGGTGCCTGATTTCTTACCTGTTTTATGAAAACATGATGAAAAATGCCAACTCATGAATTTTCCCTTATTCAAAATCGCCACTGTCTCCTATTACTGTCTATATGGCTGAAACCAGCAAGATAGACTGTAGAGAAATGGCAGCTATCTGAATGTGGAAGTGAGGCTACCCTTAGTAAAGCTGGCTGCACCTCCCACTGTTTTTAAGGCGTTTCATGCCAGTCCAGAGGTAAATGTCTTCCACTTTGTGTTTCAGGGGGCTGGAGAGGACACAGACTGTGAGGAGAAGCAGAAACACTGTCAAGGCTGATTCCCCACTCTGGCACTTTGAGTGCAGAAGGTAAGGGCCCACAAGGATTTTAAAAATTAATACTGGCCACTCCAGGCTGGTAATAAACTCCCAAGGTCACAGCTTCTCTTTGACCTTGGATGAGTAGAGGCTGCCACCACCCAAGTGCAAAAAAAACCCTTTTTAGAGAACCCAGAAAGATGCACTTGGGAATTCCTTCCTGTGGCGTACCCTCAAGCCCTTTCATCCCCCTCGGGGGAAGAGCTGAAAAAAAAAAAGGAAATCAGCTGTTGTCACCAGCTAATTAAACATATGCACAAACCTCTTAGGACACCAAAAATCCAATCTTGTTCTTAAAAAAGGTAAAATTTATTAAAAACAAAAAAGAAAATACATCTGGAATTTAGGCTTTTGCTAGATTTAAAAAACCCAGTTACAAAAATTAACCATCAAGATAGCTTAAGGTTCAGCTTAAAGGTTACAAGCAAAACAAAAGCATCAGGGATTAGCACAGAGGAGTCCACAAGCCAATAAGAAATAACCCTAATTGCATCTTCCTAGACATTCCCTGATTTACTTACATAATTTGGGTTTCAGATAAGTAGGGTTGAGGTATGATTTGATGCTTTTTCATATCTGGTTTTAAAGCTTTTTACAGCATAGCTCCAGCCCTGCCCTGCCCTGCTATGTCCCCTATCTCCAGAGACAACAACAGACAAAAAAGTTTTTTTTACCAATTTTAAAAAGTTCTAGCCCTCCCATTGGCTCTTTTGATCAGGTGCCCACTCCCTTTCTTTTACCTATGGGCTTTTTTAACCCTTTACAGGTAAAGCAAGTAGAGAATAGCTACTAACAGGGATTTTGTAGCTAACTGGCTGGCTGGGTGTCCATAAAAGAGAGCTACCCCTCCCCCCCCACACACACACCTTCATTTATCACAGACACTCTGAATGGTGGGTGGTGAGCAAAGAGAATCAGGGCCCTGTAGGAGTGGGAGGGCACATTTAAGGATATCAGGGGAATGTGGGAGGGAGGAGAGGGAGGTCAGGAACAGTAGGATGCAGGGGAGGGGTTGACGGGAAAGTGCTACCCAGTCTCAGGCAAAGAAATGGGGTGGAGGTCGGGGAGTCAGGCAAGTGTGTGTTCTTGCAAATGGCTAAACCAATCCTATATGGCTTTTACTGTGACATTATTGCTTATATGAACAATTGCTATAAGTTCTTTAATGTGTATATCTATAATTCAGCCCTAAAAAGTAATATAAGTTCTGAGTGCTAGTGTGATTCACCATGCAATAATTAGGCCAGCAGTTCTCAAACTATTTACAATCCAGCCCTGAGTCTATTACAGGAAAAACTAGGAGGGAACAAAGTCAAGACAGTAATAGGAAATGGATACTAGTTCCCCCATCTTAGGGGTGTGGAGTTTCCACCTGAGTAGCTGGGGAGGTGTGCCTTTAAGGTTGACTTTTAAGTGGAATAGATCAAAGCGTGCTAGGGAACTGTTTGTGCATGGCAGCAAGGTCCACACAAACCCTTAGTGTGCAGTAGATTCACATTGCAGCTTGAAGTGAATGAAATGGTCATGCATTAAACATTATTTGATGTTTTTTTAATCTAATTATTTTAGTGCCAATCTTATAATTTTTGGCAGTTTGACTCATGAGTTTTTTCTCAAGGGGGTCCAACTCACAAGTTTTGATTTCTTGAGGTTGGCAGTACTGCTACAATTGCAATCAACAGGCCTATTCTTAATAGTAAAGTTAATCACGTGTTTTCAGGGTCGAGGCCCTAGTTATAATTCTAAATAGTCTCCAGTAAAGCCAGAAAACAGGAAATGTAATAATGTAACAGTCTACATCACACAGGGATGTCCCTACCTCAGAACATTTTCCTACCTAATTCCTACTAATTATCATCATGCAAAGATTTCCTTTTAGGATAACCTTTTCCCCCTGCATGCCTTTCTATGCCTGGCCATTTACATTTGGCAGTCAAATTGCTGCAGCCCTAAAATAGCCATTTTGCAATAAACTGTTTGAGTTTTCCTCGTCTGCCTGTTTTGTTTCCTTTCTTATTGCTGAGAGGATATAAGCTTACACTGAAGAATGTGTGTGTACAGTGTGTACAGTGTGGGGATGAGCTGTTGAAAGAAAATGAGAGAGGCTTGACAGTAGTGGTGATCATGGTTATGAAAATAATAGTGAGCAGAGGAATGAGTTATGCAGTCTTAACCTTCAAAGAGTTTAAAAATAGAGGGTTTCTTTTCCATTTAGAAAACAAAACTTTACACACTGGCATTGTTTGGATAAGCTGACCAAATTGTCCCCTCTAGACTTACATTCACTGGGATGGATAGTGAAGTAAGAGATGCAAAATGCAATGGTGCAATCCACAGCCCTTAGCTAGGGAAATGTTAATACTGCTGTAAAGTGAGCCCGACAGAAATGCCACATCTGTAAAGCTGATTTATGCCAGGACCTCCAAGGCTTATTTTGGCAGAACAGCTCTTAGAAGTTTTTGGTCCAAAAAAGGGGGGTGGGGAAATAGTATCCTTGTAAAATGTCACTTTTATTTTACAAAACTGAAAATTTATTGTTTCATAAAAACATATTGGTATATTTGTGAAATAACTAGTACATGTCACACTGGCACCAACGACATCTTTTGCATTTTAAAAATCCGGTTTGAAATCTCATCAGAAGCTGCCTTAAAAATATCTGCTTTGTCAACTTGAGTCAAGCACTTTGCTTTTTAAACCCTCTAATTCTGCATAACATTTCTCTTCAAGGAATGATTCCAATGCACTGGCAAATCATGTTAGGGACTTGATATGCAGATTTTACATCTCAGTGAAACTGTTAAAACCACAGAGCTTTACCAGGAGAGATCACAACAAAGGAAAAATACATAAATACGGTAAATTCATTTTACAATTGTGTAAAATACAGGAAATTTTGGGAAAGTCACTTCTCTTAGGGCACTTTTACTAATTTCACTATAAGCAAATGTATTTTTTTTTTTAATTACAACAAACTGCTTTTTAGTTATCAAAACTAGTTTTTCATGGTAGAGGTAAATGTAAAAGATAATACAATGTTGTACCACGTCCTGCTCTGAACGTTAACCGTGTAATATTTAAAATTTGGTGTCATGGTCAAGACCCTCTCTTGTGTTTTGATTGTGATTACATTCACAAAATCAAAAAATGGTCAGATTCTGATTAAGGAGGCTAGATCCAAACCATTTTGAATGATTTAAACAAAACAAATCCTGCATCTTGGCAGGGGGTTAGACTAGATAATCCTTTCAGTCCTTTCTACCTCTATGATTGTATGGATCATCACCGTGCTACTCCAGTGTTATGCTTGTGTACATTGACTTAATCTCTGTCTTTTTAGGCCATTGAACTGCTCCTGCTAAGAAAGCTGCACATGTAAATAAGAGTTTGTGGGACAGATGCCTTTGCTTGAATTTGTTTTTGGTTTGCGGATGTGATTACCAACAAAGCCCTAGTGATTTAGGAGCCAAAGTCTCATTGAAAGTCACTGGATATTATGCTCCTAAATTACTTTTAGCACTTTTGAGAAATAGCACTTGTTATGAGAAATAGGAAAGGATAGAGTAACCAGATAAGAGATCTAATCAATCCAGGCATCCAGTCCCCATGTTTTGAAGAGGTACAAGTCTTGTTTTAGTAGGGGAAAAAAATCTCTTGTCACTTTGCACTAAAGATGACAAAGAACATACATGAATAAACAGAAAAATACACAGAATTTTGCCTCAGATTATATACTACTTGGCTCGCTATGTCATAACATTCCCTATGTTTTAATATATTTTCTTATATATCACATTTAAATTGCATCATATGTCTCAGTTGTGGTAATTTCAGGTTGTTATAAATATACTTTTGTTGAATTTTAGGAGATACAATGACTTTCATACACGTGGGGCATAAATATTTGAGCTGATATCCTCTATGATTTTGGTTGCTCATTTTACTAAATAAAACCAAGGTCAGTTTGACCTAGAGGCTGACCACTGATTAAACGGGAGGACATTGTACGCAGGGACATGACCAGGCTGGGCTTAGTGGAGGAATAAGGCATGAATAGGAATGAATGAATGGTGACACAGTATCTGCAGAGATGCTCCATGATGAAAGATTTTATCAAATGAAATATTCAAGCCAATTAAAGAAACTCCTAGGAAATCTGCTTTCTCCCAATAATAAATGATGGGCATGAAAAGCTTCAAGGAGAATAACTCCTCGTGAGCCACATACCTGCATTTATCACCTCCAGGTCTGATTGTACAATCTCTGGAGTGCAGCTTTGTGACCTCTATTTTGCTTTAATACTCTAGACTGCATATAGCTAACTCTTAATTATTGTGATTTTTTTCTTGCACAGAGTATTCAGTAGAAATTTTAATTGTGAACTAAGGTCCTGCATTCTAATCTTGAGAACTGTTTGGTTAGAAGACAAACTCCCTGTGACAGAGTGTGAGTAGCCTAAGCTGACTCATCACTCTGTGCCCTTTGTAAGCTTCTCCACAGGGGCCAAATTAATGGAATTGATTAAGCATCAGGTGATTAACCAATTAATGAGGAGGTTCGGCTCATCAGCTGAGGACAGTTAAAATAGAGACAGCTAGACTGGAAGGAAGGGCCAGAGAAGCCCAGGATCACAAGGAGATAAGATCTCTCTCCCCTCTCACCCATTGTCTGAGGAGAAGGTAAAAGCCTTAGCTTTGGGCAGAGCTGGCTCTAGCTTTTCTGTCGCCCCAAGCGGTGAACCGGTGGGGGAAAAAAAAAAGATAAAGCAGCGATCGGCGGCAGCTCTACCACACCGCTTCATTCTTTGGCGGCAATTCGGCAGCAGGTCCTTCCCTCTGAGAGGGACTAAGGGACCCGCCACTGAATTGCCGCCCAAGACCCGGACATGCCGCCCCTTTCCATTGGCCGCCCCAGGCACCTGCTTCCTTCGCTGGTGCCTGGAGCCAGCCCTGGCTTTGGGGAAGGAGCACTTGTATAGCATGTTGTAAATAAAGCACATGGTATTGAACATGACTAGGAGTGAGAGGACTGTTTGCAACAAGGAGTGCAGAGTGAGGGAACCCTGCCCTGTGACACGTCCAAACAGGCATGTCTTCTCAGACACATCCTCTTTGTTATGGGATGTGAAGATATTCTTCTTCTAGGATCTCAGAAGTTGTGTGGCACCTAGATACTATCAAGGACAAAATAGTTGAGCCAGAAGTCTCTTGTTGCGATGTCCTGTCCCTTTAAATATTTGAGCACTCCTCACTCCCCAACGCAAAGCCTAGTTTTCCTGTTTCAATTTTGCTGTTTCAATTTTGCTGCCAGAACAATAAAGTTTCCCAGCAAACAGATGTGTTTCTATCAGGTCCCTCTGTGGCTATGTCTCTCCTTTTCTGCTGGGTCCAAATATAACATATTGGTAACATGGATCGTGTATCCCATGAATGTCCAGTGCTCCAATTGTCTGAACAGGAAGAAAAAGCATGCAGATAATATTAAAAGAAAAGGGAAGGAGTTCACTTAGTAACAGAAGGTGGCAGACTGCTGTTTTTTACTGAAGGGACAATGTAAGCCAACTAGCAAGGGAAGAAAAGTAGGCAAATAAAGATAGAATAAAGGAGAAGGGTTCTGCCAAAGCTGTCCAAACAAAGCAGTGAAGTGGAAGCAAGCAGCCATCTTGGCTGACCACATGCAAGCAGGCAGCAGAGGGATAGCCTAACATGCACTGAGGGTCTTTAGCCATCAGAGGGAGGCCAAGTACAGACAAAAGAAGAATTCTGCATTCTGCAGTGTAGGCACACAGACAGCAGAGGGAGATAAAGTTCAGACAGTGCTCAGTTTAAAAAAAAATGTTTCCTATGGTGGAGAAGACATCCAGAAGGAGTGAACTCTAGTGACACTGATCAAGATTTAGGACTGAACATATTATCAGAGCTAGAGTAAGAGATGGCATCAATCAGACCGTTGATTGAAGGTGTTCCTACAAGAATGGAGCTGGATACTGGAGCTGCCATTTGATTGATTTCTGCATCTACCTATCACAAGATTTTGTCACAAGTTTCTCTGAAAGAAATCTCCATGGTTCTGACAATGTATGTCACAGAAAAGTTAGTCCCACAAGGGATATGCGAGGTTAAAGTGCAACTAGATGGACAATCAGTCATTTTACCCCTGTACGTGATTAAAGGGAAGTATCCATCATTATCTGGCAGATCATGGCTTGAGAAGCTCAAGGTGAATTGACTGAGATCAAGGTGATCATGAAAGCACCTTGAAATCTTTAAGAAATACTGGACAGACGCTCCAAAGTTTTTGAAAAAGAACCTGGACAGATGAGTAATGTGTCAGTGGCTTGTGGTCTTGAATAATACATTGTGATCTCTTGCAATAACCTATTGGCACATCTTTACAGTAATCTTGTGACTTCTGGGCCATAGGATTATTTCTAGGTCATCCACTCATGTCAGACATTCTTAAGCCTATGACCTTCTATGGCTAAGCTAAAATCCCACAGATCTCAGCCTGTATGCCTTGCATTTCAGCCCTGCTTTATACTTATCAATCTCATACTTCTATCTTCCTACAATTTAAATCTATTTAGTATGCAATGATTATATAGGATATAAATTGATCATAATATCCTATAGCACACTGATACATGGATGATAAAATGAATTGGTTACATCTTCAAGTGCCATCACCAGAGGTTTTAATCACAGTTATGTTCATTATTAGGCTTGCTTAACTACTATACTAAATTTCTGCCTAATCTGGTGACAGTATTGGCACCTTTACAAGAACTGTTACAAGCAAGAAAAAATGAGTGCGCACATTTAAGGAAACAATAGAAAGTTGACATCAGCCAAAGATCTTACCTACTTTGATGCCTCACTACCCTTGCAACTGATCTGTGATACTTCACCATATGGAGTGGATAGCCTATCTTGTCTTACAGAACTGGAAGGAACCTTGAAAGGTCATCAAGTCCAGCCCCCTGCCTCTACTAGCAGGACCAAGTACTGATTTTGCCCCAGATCCCTAAGTAGCCCCCTCAAGGATTAAACTCACAACCCTGGGTTTAGCAGGCCAATGCTCAAACCACTGAGCTATCCCTCCCACATTTTTCCTCATGGCATGGAGAAATCAATTGCCTTTGCTTCACGAACACTCACCACCCCTGAGAAGAACTATGTGCAAATAGAGTGAGAGCCTCTCAGAATTATCTTTGGAATTTGGAAAGCTCATACTTCTCAGTATGCTAGACATTTTACCTTACTGATGGATCATTGCCTGTTAATTTCAACTTTTGGACCAAAACATGGAATTCCCACCATTAGCTGCTAATTGTATGCAATGATGGCAATTGCTTCTTTCAGCTCATTCCTGTACTATTCAATCCTGCAGAGGGACTCAGTATAGCAATGCTGATGGGCTATCATGCCATTCATGCCTGTCAAACTTCTGTCAATCTAAAGAACCTTCAGAGTAATTGTTTTTCTCAATTTGATGGATAGATTACCCATTACTAGTACAGACATCAACAAAGAAACTAAGGATGATGCTCTTTCTCTTGTGACGTGAATGGTTCTACAAAGGGCACTGTTGTGTCATAAAAGCCCCCAGTTTACACAGTTCATGTCATGTCAACATGAATTATCTGTGAATCACACTTGCATCTTATAGGGAATGCTAGTGACCATTCTGAAATCACTTCAATCTCTGGTTTTGGAAGCTCTTCACACAGTCATTTTGACATTGCACAGATGAAGTCATGACTGGTGGCTATGACTGGTCATGACTGGTGGCTATGGATCATGTAAGACATTGAGAGGAAGGCAGAGTGCTGTACTATGTGTCAGCAAATTCAACAAGATCCTAGTCCAGCTTGTACACATACTTTGTTGTGGCCTCAGTCTACTTGGACACATACTCATGTGGACTTTACTGGACCTGTAGAAAGTTATGTTTTTGGTCATAGTTGACACTCATTCAAAATGGCTATAAGTTTTTAGAATGACTTCTACTACAGCTACCAAGATCATTGTACATCTTTTTACCTTGTTTAGCCAATTTGGTTTACCATTACAGTTGATGAGTGACAATAGACCTCAATTCTCTTTTGAAGAATTTCAGAGGTTCCTGGCTTCAAATGGGATTCAGCAGACATGGTCTGCTCCATATCATGCTGGTACAAACAGAATGGTGAAATGTTTAGTACAGAGACTTAAGCAAGCCTTAAGAACTAACAAGTCTATTTTGAGTCATCAAAAAAGGTTTGAAATCTAGAAGCCTCTGTTCATTGGCTGAGCCTTAGTCAGGGAGCGGGGCTATCAGGAAGTCCAGGGCTTTATAAAGCAGTGAGTCAGCGACCAGGGAGCTTTGCGAACAGGGGCCACTAACAGGGAGTTTCGAGAGGGAGTTTGGAAGGGGAGTGGGAAGGGGGCGAGGTACACTTGCCATTCTTTAAAACCTTTAAACTGAACTATAATCAAAACTTCTTGATTTAAACAAAAACCCCTATCATTAACCTAGGTAGCTGTAGGCGAGAATGTAGGCAGAAGCCCAGCAGCAGAGTGGGAGCTAACCTGTTTATTGCGCTCAGTGTAGCATGTATGATTACCTGCCCTGTGGGCGGGTGGTGTATGTGTGCATTCAGTGCAAGGAGTTCCTGGCCCTCAGATACTGCGTTCAGGCTCTGGAGGCCAGGATGGCAGAACTGGAGGAGCTAAGGGATGCAGAGAGGTATGTTGATGAGGCTTTCCGGGACACTGTAGATTTGTCCCACCTCCGGTCAGACAGCCCCTGCGCTGTTAAGGAGGATGAAAGGCTCAGGGAAGGAGAGCAGTCAACAGGAGCAGAGGGAAACCTTCCCATAGTTGGGACCCTCCTTCCAGATGATGTTGGGGTATCCTCTCGCACTGAGGTTACCTCTCCGGGGGAGGGAACTCAGTCATTAGGAAAAGGCAGGTGTTAGTAATGGGAGATTCGATCATTAGAAATATAGATAGCTATGTTTGTGATGACCGGGAGAACCATATGGTGACTTGCCTGCCTGGTGTAAAGGTTGCAGATCTCTCGAGGCATCTGGATAGACTTATGTGTAGTGCTGGGGAGGAGCCGGTGGTCATGGTACATGTAGGTACCAATGACATAGGGAAGGGTAGGAGAGACGTCCTGGAGGCCAAATTTAGGCTACTAGGAACAGGGCTGGCTCCAGGCACCAGCTTGCCAAGCAGGTGCTTGGGGCGGCCACTCCGGAGAGGGGTGGCAGGTCCAGCTATTTGGCGGCAATTCGGCGGACAGTCCCTCACTCCCGCTCGGAGAGAAGGACCTTCTGCCGAATTGCCGCCGCAGATCACGATCGCGGCTTTTTTTTTTTTTTTCCGGCTGCTTGGGGCGGCCTAAACCCTGGAGCCGGCCCTGGCTAGGAAAGAGACCTCTATTGTGGCATTCTGAGAAATGCTTTCAGTTCCACGCGCAGGGCCAGGTAGGCAGGCAGAATCAAATGAAGTAAAAATCTTAAAGGAATCCACATGTTTCATAGAATCTTTATAGAGAGTAATTCTGTGCTCTAATAAGAATATAACAGTAGGGATCTATTACTGACCACCTGACCAGGACAGCGATAGTAATGATGAAATGCTAAGGAAGATTAGGGAGGCTATCAAAATAAATAACTCAATAATAGTGGGGGATTTCAATTTATCCCCATATTGACTGGGTACATGTCACCTCAGGACTAAATGGAAAGACAAAAAATCTCGATATTTTAAATGACTGCCTCTTGGAGCAGCTGGTACAGGAACCCACAAGGGGAGAGGCAATTCTCGATTTAGTCCTGAGTGCAGCGCAGGATCTGGTCCAAGAGGTAACTATAACAGGACCGCTTGGAACTAGTGACCATAATATAATAACATTTAACATTGCTGTGGTGGGAAGAACACCTCAGCAGCCAAATGCTGTGGCATTTAATTTCAGAAAGGGGAGCTATGCAAAAATGAGGAGGTCAGTTAAACAGAAATTAAAAGGTACAGTGACTAGAGTGAAATCCCTGCAAGCTGCATGGACACTTTTCAAAGACACCATAATAGAGGCCCAACTTAAATGTATACCGCCAAATTAAAAAACACAGTAAAAGAACTAAAAAAGAGCCACCGTGGCTTAACCATGTAAAAGAAGCAGTGAGAGATAAAAAGGCATCTTTTAAAAAGTGGAAGTCAAATCCTACTGAGGTAAATAGAAAGGAGCATAAACACTGCCAAATCAAGTGTAAAAATGTAATAAGAAAAGCCAAAAAGGAGTTTGAAGAACAGCTAGCCAAAAACTCAAAAGGTAATAACAAAATATTTTTTAAGTACATCAGAAGCAGGAAGCCTGCTAAACAACCAGTGGGGCCCCTGGGCGATTGAGATGCAAAAGGAGCGCTTAAAGACGATAAAGTCATTGCGGAGAAACTAAATGAACACTTTCCTTCAGTCTTCATGGCTAAGGATGTTAGGGAGATTCCCAAACATGAGCCGTCCTTTGTAAGTGACAAATCTGAGGAATAGTCACAGATTGAAGCGTCATTAGAGGAGGTTTTGGAATTAATTGATCAACTTAACAGTAACAAGTCACCGGGACTAGATGGCATTCGCCCAAGAGTTCTGAAAGAACTCAAATGTGAAATTGCGGAACTATTAACTATGGTTTGTAACCTGTCCTTTAAATCAGCTTCTGTACCCAATGACTGGAAGATAGCTAATGTAACACCAATATTTAAAAAGGGCTCTAGAGGTGATCCCAGCAATTACAGACCGGTAAGTCTAACGTCTGTACCGGGCAAATTAGTTGAAACAACAGTAAAGAATAAAATTATCGAACACATAGAAGAACATAAATTGTTGGGCAAAAGTCAACATGGTTTCTGTAAAGGGAAATCATGTCTTACTAATCTATTGGAGTTCCTTGAAAGGGTCAACAAACATGTGGACAAGGGGGATCCAGTGGATATAGTGTACTTAGATTTCCTGAAAGCCTTTGACAAGGTCCCTCACCAAAGGCTCTTACGTAAATTAAGTTGTCATGGGATAAGAGAGAAGATCCTTTCATGGATTGAGAACTGGCTAAAAGACAGGGAACAAAGGGTAGGAATAAATGGTAAATTTCCAGAATGGAGAGGGATAACTAGTGGTGTTCCCCAATGGTCAGTCCTAGGACTAATCCTATTCAACTTATTCAAACATGATCTAGAGAAAGGGGTAAACAGTGAGGTGGCAAAGTTTGCATATGATACTAAACTGCTCAAGATAGTTAAGACCAAAGCAGACTGTGAAGAACTTCAAAAAGATCTCACAAAACTAAGTGATTGGGCAAAAAAATGGCAATGAAATGTAATGTGGATAAATGTAAAGTAATGCACATTGGGAAAAATTACCCCAACTACACATACAATATGATGGGGGCTAATTTAGGTACAACTAATCAGGAAAGACATCTTGGAGTCATCGTGGATAGTTCTCTGAAGACGTCCACGCAGTGTGCAGTGGCAGTCAAAAAAGCAAACAGGATGTTAGGAATCATTAAAAAAGGGAGAGACAATAAGACGGAGAATATCTTATTGCCCTTATATAAATCCATGGTACGCCCACATCTTGAATACTGCATACAGACGTGGTCTCCTCATCTCAAAAAGGATATACTGACATTAGAAAAGGTTCAGAGAAGGGCAACTAAAATGATTAGGGGTTTGGAACGGGTCCCATATGAGGAGAGATTAAAGAAGCTAGGACTTTTCAGCATGGAAAAGAGGAGACTAAGGGGGGATATGATAGAGGTATATAAAATCATGAGTAGTGTGGAGAAAGTGAATAAGGAAAAGTTATTTACTTGTTCCCATAAAGTAAGAAGTAGGGGCCACCAAATGAAGCTAATGGTCAGTAGGTTTAAAAACAAATAAAACAGTAAACCTGTTGAACTCCTTGCCTGAGGAGGTTGTGAAGGCTTGGACTATAACAGGGTTTAAAAGAGAACTAGATAAATTCATGGAGGTTAAGTCCATTAATGGCTATTAGCCAGGATGGGTAAGGAATGATGTCCCTAGCCTCTGTTTGTCAGAGGATGGAGATGGATGGCAGGAGAGAGATCACTTGATCATTACCTGTTAGGTTCACTCCCTCTGGAGCACCTGGCATTGGCCACTGTTGGTAGACAGGATACTGGGCTAGATGGACCTTTGGTCTGACCCAGTATGACCATTCTTATGTTCTTATCAGTAGAAAGTGGACTATTTCTTGCTCTACAGGAATACACCACATGCTACTAATCAGGAGTCACCTGCAACTGTTTTTTTGAAGCAAACTTTGCATGCCTTTTGTGACCTGCTACATCCTGATATTGCTTCATGTGTAGCCAATCCTAAGCTATGCAAATGATTATGGATGTGAGATTCACCATCAATTCTTTTTTAAGTAGGAGACTTAGTGTGGACTTGCAACTACAACTGTGGATTGAGATGGGTACCTGGAGAACTTATAAAAAGCACAGGAGTGGTTTCCTTCATGGTGAAGATACCTGATGGTACTTTATGGAAATAACATATGGACTAATTGCAGTTTTAACAAGTACCTGAGTCCAGTGATGTTCCTGTAGGATCTTCTTTTCCTTCGATCAAATTTCCTTCCCTTATAACTCATAATTTCAATTAGTTGGTGGAAAAACTTTGATATCAGATCCAGTTGATTCCGTACCAAATCCAGTTGATTCCTTACCACAAATTGTTCTGTTCAGGACAGTGTCACACCACCATCCCCATGTTATCCAAAGAGAGTGCAGAAACCAATGGTGCACCTGAATTTATAAATTGTTAAAATAGTGAGTTGCTATTCCAGGGCAGAATAATCCCTTGCAATTCAAGAGTCTGTGGTACTCCATCCGCAACTTTTAGTTAGATTATATAAGCATTTATTGTTAGCCATGTAAACGATCATGCATCTATATTGGAAAGTTTTTTTAAAGTAGGGTGAAGGGATGTGATGTCCTGTCCGTTTAAATGTTTGAGCATTCCCTCCTCCCCAGTGCAAAGCTTCACTTTCCTGTTAGTGTCAGTTTTGCTGACAGAACAATAGACTTTCCACAGCAAACATCTGTATTTCTGTCATCTCCCTCTGTATCTATCTCCTTCTCAGCTGGGTCCAAATACAACACATCACACTTTCTCTCTTAAAAAAAAACTTCATTTTTTTTAAACCCACAAAGAATTCTGAAAATATTCTTATTAAAACTCAACTACAAACTCAAGTTTTCATTTAACTTTGAGGTAAATATATAGAGCTGGGAAATGTTTTGGTTATTTCAACCTCATGTTTCCATTTTAATGGTGAAAACTTTTGTTTGTGTATTCCTGAAATGTCTAAGATGGTATAAGCTTATTTTGTGATGTTCCTTTGCAAATAGTTTATATATAAATGCAAAAATCTAATGTAATATCTTCCTGATGCCACTGCTATGTGAATAGTGAGATGTTTTATGCACCAATCTGGAATAAAATGATCCTGTTAAACTTGTCACTAATATAAGAAGCCATCTGAGTATATAATATTTATATTAATTGGGAATTAATTAGGTATCTGACAATGCTTAAGTAACTTTCTCCTCAAACTCAAAAAGATAAGAATCACTTCTCTAAGGATTGTTAATAAGAGACAATGCTTTCCTTGATAACTATTTAAGCTTAAAGACTATTTAAGAATCATTTATGTTTTAAAAGACTATTTCTAAGCGGAAGGACTTTTTATAAAAATAGGAGTGTTCTGACTCATTTGAAACAAATTCAACTTTATTAAATTCTGACAGAACTAAAGGGCTATCTCAGAAAATGAACTAAACAAAAGAAAGAGTTAGGGTAAATTTTAAGATATTCTGAGAATTTCTTGCCACAAAGAGACAAAAGCAATATGACCATGAAGCTGAAGGAGGTGTACAACCCTGCCGCACGTGCATTAGCAGAGATATTTGGATTCTGGTAAGCCATTGAAAGTGATGTATTTTCCTCCTTCAATGAAACTATGGAAGGAGAAGAGTATATCTCTCTAGACTCAGGACTCACCTCAACCAGTTCTCCTCCTCTCTTTCAAACAAGGAAACAGCAGGAAAACAACCCACAATAGAGTATCAAGAAGAAACAATCTTCTAATCAATGTTTCTGCAAATTGATGACATTACCAAGACTTCAACATCATTGGTGAGATATTTGCAAAAGCACTGCCAAGGCATTAGACTATTTTTTTCTTGTAATAATTTTTAGTGGGATATTGAAATGCAATGATATTTTAAGGTACTAACAACTTCTCCTGTTAATACCAAATTGTTCAGACTGTGTACATCTAGAGAGAAGATATAAGATAACCTTGATAAACAGAGAGAAATAGTGGTATTTACTTTGAATTCACATTTCCTAATATTTCTCAATTTGCTTGTCTGAAGACCGTTCCTTAAAGTGAATTTGGTGGGTTTGCAAGAAACTTTGCTATTTCATTTGAGCAACTCTTGAATGGCTTCTTTTAAATTAATAAGTTGAATACTTTCTTCAGTTTCAGCGAACTTAACTAAAAATGGCCCACATGATCTTAGCTATATAGACAGAGCTTTGACATTGCTGCTCGGGCTGCAGCACAGACCCTGAAGTCTGGCAGGGGGCTTGAGAGCCTGAGCTGCAATGTCAAAGCACCATCTGTGCAGCTAAAAATAGCGCACTAATGCAAGCCCTGCTTTCATGAGTCCATGGACCCAGGCTGGGAGACTTGCTCCCAAATGCTGTGTAGACATACCCTTACCTACCCATTTATAAACTGTTTAAGTTATCTACGATAAATCAAACAGGATTCACCAACCCTTAAAAGAAATTCACTTGCCCATGCATAAAGTGTTTTTTGTTATCTATGATATACTAATACAGAACTCACTGCTGATATGGGGATTAATAGTTTTGTCTTCACTTATCTAAAAATGAGTGTCCTCAACATGGCATACCCACTCAAACTATAATCCAGGGATTGGCAACCTTTGGCACGCGGCCCACCAGGGTAAGCACACTGGCGGGCCGGGCCGGTTTGTTTACCTGCTGCGTCCTCAGGTTCGGCCGATCGCGGCTCCCACTGGCCGCGGTTCGCTGCTCCAGGCCAATGGGGGCTGCGGGAAGTGGCATGGGCCGAGGGATGTGCTGGCCGCTGCTTCCCGCAGCTCCCATTGGCCTTGAGCGGTGAACTGTGGCCAGTGGGAGCCATGATCGGCCGAACCTGCGGACGCGGCAGGTAAACAAACTGGCCCAGCCCGCCAGGGTGCTTACCCTGGCGGGCCGCATGCCAAAGGTTGCCAATCCCTGTTTTAGAGTCTACAAGTCCACTCAGTCCTACTTTTGGTTCAGGCAATTGCTTAGACGAACAAGTTTGTTTACATTTACAAGAGCTAATGCTGCCCACTTATTTGCATTGTCACCTGAAAGTGAGAACAGGCATTCGCATAGACTTTTGTAGCTGGCATTGCAAAATATCTATGTGCCAGATATGCTAAACATTCGTATGCCCCTTCATGCTTTGGCCACCATTCCAGAGAACATGCGCCATGCTGATTAATCATGTGATTAATCACAATTAATGTTTTTAAATTGCATGCTAGCCCTAATTGAAACTAAAATAATGCATCTTTAAGTAAATGACTAGTATCCCATTGAGGCCCCAAATGTGCAAGGAAATCCATTTTGGATGGATTACCACTTCGCTTCACTGGGGACCTAAAAGGACATAGGAGCCCACTTGTTTAGATCAGTTTGCAGTCATAGTCTTAGCGTACACATGTAGCCCCTCTTTTTACCAACACATTAACACTGAAATGTTTGTGTTCAGTGTGTGTGCAATTCCCACGAATGCTCAAAGGCAATGAAGTATGTTTATGTTCAGAGAGAGAATATACTCCACTCAGAGACCACTCCATATCCAAAAACTTTTATAGTCAACATGGGATAAAGTCATAGCTTTTTAACCCACTAACTATAAATACATTGAAATTGCCTCAATAGTGGAAAAATTACAAAGCAGTATTTGTCTTGAGCAATATTTTAAAGGTATTATAACTCTTCCAGTTAAATCTATACATTCCAGGTTTTTTAGAAATCTGGAAAACATAAGTTTAATAATTCTCAGATTTATTAAGATATCTAATCTTGCTAAAGCCTTTGCATTATAAATGTTTTACAATAATTATAAATATCTTATTCAGTATAATAAATCTCTAGAACATTCCTTACACTTGACAACCCTTCCAAGTCCAAATGGAAGCAGGATGCATACACATTAGGAAGATATATTGGAACTATAACACAACATAAAAGCCAGTTAGAAAGAAATGAGTTTAGCAATTAGAAACTCAACAACAAATCCTCAGAAATACTTCTTTTTTTTTTTAATAAACGTTTTGTTGAATGACCTTTTATGGTCCCTAAACCAATACTTCAAATACACATTTATTATAATGTTTCTTACCAAAATAAATATGAAAGGCAAAATATAAAAAGGTACGATTTCAACTGTAAAAATGTGGTTAATTTTGATTAATACTGCATCTGCCATTCTACTCAGTCACTCAGTCCTGCATCCAGAATTTTATTATCCTACTAAGAGGGAAGGCTAACACTGAGTAACATTGACATTCTCTGGCTTGGTCCACACTGGGGCGTGGGATCAATCTAGGAAACGCAACTTCAGCTACGAGAATAGCGTAGCTGAAGTCGACGTTTCCTAGATTGAACTAAGTTTACTTACTGCGGGTCCACGCAGCGCAGGCAAGCTCCCCCGTCGACAGCGCTTCCTCCTCTCGGCGAGCAGGAGTTCTGCAGTTGACGGGGGAGCGCTTCTGGGATCGATTTATCGCGTCCAGATGAGACGCGATAAATCGATCCCAGAAGATCGATCTCTACCCGCCGAATCAGGTGGGTAGTGTGGACCTAGCCTCAGTCTCCATAATGAGGTGTAGTGTAAATCATAAAAATATTTACCTTTGATTCTAGACCACAGAGATTTTCTACCATGAGACCTTGACAATGATCTGTAATACATGGGTGAATATTCTTACAATAAACTACTGTGCATATTTGAAAGCAGAAACAGATGCTTCTAGTTCTTTCACTCTTCTAAATGACTGACTAATCTGAAGAGCCAAATACTGCAGTTTTCTGAGACCCTAATCCTGCAACGAGTACCTCTCAAGAGTACTTTCAACTCCCATTAGAATTGTGGGGAGGGATGTGGCATTATCAGGGTAAGGCTGACAGTCATTACTTCCACTGAAGAAAGAAATGAAGGAGGGCTGAGGATTCAGGTCTGCAGCCCAAACGCTCTTTCTGAATCAGTGGGAGTTAAAGACTGCTGGCTTAGCCTCACAAGAATGTAGCAATTGCTTTTAAAATTGTTCAAGCAAGCACTTAGTAGTATTACTTACTGAAGACTCCAAATGGCCTTGCAGATATCTGAAACTTTCAGATAACTAGGCATTCAAATGAACAGCTGTGCTATTAAAACTTACATGGGGTGGGCAAACTTTTTGGCCCAAGGGCCACATCTGGGTGGGGAAATTGTATGCAGGGCCGGGGCAGGGGGTTGGGGTACAGGAGGGAGTGCGGGAGGGAGTGCGGTGTGCAGGAAGGGGCTCTGGGCAAGGGATTGGGGCAGAGGAGGGGTGTGGGGTTATGAGGGGGCTCAGGGAAGGGGGTTGGGGTGCAGAGTGCAGGAGGGGGCTCAGAGCAGGGGTGCAGGAGGGGTGCAGACTGTGAGAGCGCTCAGGGCAGGGGTGCAGGAGGAGTATGGACTGCAGGAGGGGTCTCAGGGCAGGGGGTTGGGGTGCACAGGGGTGCAGGATGCAGCAGGTTGATCAGGGCACGGGGTTGGGGTGCAGGAGGGGTGCAGAGTGTACAAGAGGGCTCAGGGCAGGTGCAGGAGGGGTGCAAGGTGTGGACAGGGAATTGGGGGGCAGGTACCTCTCTTGAAGCTCCTATTGGCTGCAGTTCCCCATTCCCAGCCAATGGGAGCTGTGGAGGGCGGTGCCTGGAGGCAAGAGCAGAGCAACGCATGGAGCTCTCTGCCTCCCTGCCTGGGGGGCTGCAGGGATGTGGTGCCGACTGCTTCTGAGAGTGGCATGAGGCCCACGGCGCCATGGGGGGCAATCCCGCGGGCCGGATCCAAAGCCCCGAGGGGCCAGATCCAGCCTGCAGGCCGTAGTTTGCTCACCCCTGAACTAACAGGTCTACATGGGAACACACTGTGGATAACTAGGATTTTTGAATAAAGGAAATTTGGGTAACTGGAGTTAGTATTAGTATTGTTGTTTCTTCTCATTATGAATGAAAATCAAATGGTTGGAACTTCAGTTCAGAACGGCTCTAAAATGTGGACGCTTATCAGACTGCTTATTTCCACAAAATGCAGAAAATAATACTTCACCTCCTGTAAAGAGCTTTTAGATCTACAGCTGAACAGAACTACGGAAGGGTTAAGTATTATTAAAGCTTTAGCAGTCTAAAGTTTGGGACAGCGAACATTTTTCTAGAATAAAAGCTTTGACATTACATGTCGATTCCTTCAGAGTCTAGGATAAGTGCTATTTTGAAGTTTATTAATGGTCTTTTTAAAAACTTTATGAATACTACTAACTATTATCTATGCTGCAATTCTAGTTGTAGAATATTTTTGCTGAATTATTTTCATGAAATATTTTAATCGTGGCATATAATTGATTTGACATTAACTATTTTTGATGGATGGATAATTGGTTGTGCAAGGTATTTGCAGGGAAGAGAAAGCTTCATCACAGAGATTAAATTAGATTTTAGCAAGTTAAACAATTCAGCACTTTAATGGATTAAGTCCTAAAGTTTTTTTCTTCTGGAACCTTAACACTTGGGGTTTCTTGTATTTTTAAGGTTTTGTTTTTTAATGAACAAAATTTTAAAAAATCCAATTTTCATGTATTTGTGGGTAGAATTACCAAAAGAATCAAAAGTTACATCAGCATAGCTAGATCTCTCCGGGGTTTAAAAAAATCCACAGCCAAGAGAGATGTGGTTAAGCCAACCTAACCCCTGGTGTACACAATGCTAGGTCAATAGAAGAATTCTTCCATCAACCTAGCTAATGCCTCTTTGGAAGAAGGATTACCTACAGCAATGGGAGAACCCCTCCTATCACTGTAGGGTGACCAGATGTCCCGATTTTATAGGGACAGTCCCGATTTTTGGGTCTTTTTCTTATATAGGCTCCTATTACCCCCCACCCCCTGTCCCAATTTTTCACACTTGCTGTCTGGTCACCCTATGTCACTGTAGTAAGTATCTGTACTGAAGCACTACAGCCGTGCTTAGGCTCCTGAACTGACATTAAACTGGGCTATAAAAACAATCACGCCTTCAACATAACTGAAATGTTTAATCAATATTTCAGATGGTTTTTCACAAACCATAATAGTGAATACATTCTTAATAGTTTATGTAGTGAGGCGGTGTGGCCTCCCTCTGAGTCAGAGGGGGAGGAACCACCTTCTGTGCCCAAGTGGGTGGAGCCAGGCCTGCCTCACCCCTCTCACTGGAAATGGGGAACAGGAAGTATAACAGGCGGGGCGGGGCCTCCAGCTCAGTTGGGGCTGAGACACAGAGAGGCAGATGGATCCTGCTCGCTCACGGCTGCCAACTCTACGACCGTGCCCAGCGGCACCCTGTTATCTGGGGAACTTGCATCTGCAATGGACCTGCCCGGGACTGTTGCTGGCCACCTAACCTGAAGAGACAGAGGACGCCCTGCTGACCCAGGTACACCCCAAAGGGAGGGGAAGAAGTGGCCCAGGGACAGCCAAGCTCAGTCTGGCTGTAGCTCTGCCTGAGGCACGGTCAGCGTGCTGTAGCTCGAATCCCCACTGACCCAGTGGTGGACCATTCTGCCACTGATAGGGCCCTGGGTCAGGGTCTGGTGGAGTAGGGAGGGCCTTGGACCCACCTGCCAACACATCCTTGGTGTGCTAGCTTCCCCTTGCCAGGCCCAGAGGCTTGCGTTCGTCAGTCATTCACCAGAGCTAGAATGATCGACCTCTGAGACTTTTGCTCTGTCCCTAAATCAGGGCCAAGAGCTAATTGACTATTGGGTTTGCTCTGGCTCCTGCCAAAGGGACCCCAGGCCATACCCTACCGTGTTTGCCCAGTCCCTGCTTAAAGAGCCCAGGAACTATACACTATTGGCTGTTCAGCCCCTGCCTAAGGGCCAGGGCATACAGACTCCAGAGAACCTGTTTCTGCCTATGGGCCAGAACTAATTGCCTATCTGGCAGTTTGGCCCCATTAGGCCAGTCGGGAAACTAACACCTAACTTGCTAATTCCCCTAATACTATGCAGAGATCCCGACGGCATAGTGAGGTGGTGTGGGGGAGGGACAATCACCACCCGACTACACTGACTAATCAAAGATTGTTGATTTTTGTGTCTTTTTGGAATAAAATGAATAGATACGTTTTCACAAAGATGTGAACACAGTAACATTTTCAAAAGTGTGTGAGTTCACAGCCTAAGCTCCACTTAAAAGTAATTGAATGCACTAATATGAATACATTCATTTGAAAGCCATTGCCTCTTAATGGGGCTTAAGCTCCTAACTCAAAGTCAGTGACTTTATTATCAAATTACTCCAGAGTGTTTCTGCCCTAAAATCCTGGCGTAGCGGATGAGACCATAATGGGCGACGTGACAGCAAACGTGCAGCTGGTGGTTTAAAAAGGTCATTGTGCAGCAGCAGGCTTGAGTTGACGTGTACTTTCTCCAGTAACTTGCCAGTGGCAACCTCTCGTCTGATATGAGGAGGAGCAATATTGCTCAGAACTGGAAGTCATGGGAGTGGAATTGGATGCAGGGTGCCAGAGATGATACGCATGGCGGCATGTAACCGCGTATCCACCAGTTTGGTGTGTGATGATAGACTCCAAACTGGTGCGCAGTACTCCACCACCGAATACAAGGTGGCAAGAGCTGACGTCCACAAAGTTGGAGCACTAGCACCCCATGATGAACCTGCCAGTTTGATAAGAAGATTATTGCATGTCTTAACTTTAGCTGCTGTCTTCTTCAGGTGGTAACTCAATATGCGGCCTAAGGTCACACCTAGATAGACCGGTTCTACTTCGTACGTCATCTTCTGACCATTCAGATAAACATTCAGTTCTCGGGTTGTGCTGACATGATGATGATGGAACAAACTGGAGACTGTTTTTATGATGCTTGGCTGGAGGCGCCAAGTCTTACAGTAGTCAGCTAACTTTGTCATGTCCCGGTTTAAGGTGGCATCAAGCTCCTGAAACGTCTAGGCCTGGGTATGTTGTCTCCATAAATGAACATTCATGACTCCGTTGTTGACAGGTCATTGATGTAAAGGTTGAACAGGGTTGGAGCCATGGGGTAACTCATTGCTCTGGCATTTCCAAGCACTCGTCTTCTCCTCCATATGGACTCTGAACTGCCTATCGTTGAGGAACAGTTCAACAATGCCTGTGGCCCAAGGTAGCAGGATCCGTGATACCTTGATGAGCAGGCCAGTGTGCCATGCCGTATCGTACGCTGCTGTTAGGTCGATGAAAACAGTGCCTGTTTTCAAGGTTCTCAGGAAGCCATTTTCAACAAATGTGGTCATCGTGAGTACTTGGTCGCATGTGCTACGGCCTTGGCGAAAGCTGGTTTGGTCAAGGCTCAAAATTCTATCCATGTCAGGTAATATTCTGGAAATATGTTGTCATAACTCACAGCTGTTCCACGCGTGATTCTACCCAGTATCTGTTCCAGCTGTTACAATGAATGGTTCTGGGCAGCTTCTGGTCTGGTGTACATGTTTAAACATAAGCCATTCGTTCCTCACTTGTCTTCGCACCTGTTTCTCCAAAGGTGCTCTGGCCACTGTAAGTAGATGTTCGGTTACGTGGCTCATCTTCTTGGCCAGCTCTTCCCATCTGGCTCAGTGAGCAGCGTCCAATGATTCGGTCAGATAGTCAGTGACATCTGGGTCACCAGATGCCTCATGCTGCTCAAGCAAGGCAGTGCTCTCTGCATCGAGACAGGAGATGTAGACCGGGCGGCAACTGCATGGGATGGCTCTGTAGGCTGCTTTGTAGATAGCACCAGAAGCAATGGTATTGTCTCATTTACCGAGATATACCAGGCTGTTATTGTCACCACGCTCTTCTCCAGTGCTTCCCCTGTATTTTTCCCAGTCAGATGTTCCACCACTTCTCTTTGGAACTCTTGACAACTGGGAGGTGTAGCCTGATATGGATCGGTGACAGTCTGTGTTGGCTGCATCGAAAGTTATCCAAGACTTGGCATGTTGCTGGCTGAGGATGGCCATGAATTGAACTGACCCAGCACAAGTCAGGAGAGTAGTCAAAATCCCATCTAGAAGAATGGAACGTAACTCACTGCTTAGCACCATGGATAAGGGCAAGGTAATTTCGAGATGCCCAGTCTGCAAGTTGTTTACCGTCAGTGTCAACCTTCTTATGCCCCCAGTCTGTGTGATGGCTGTTGAAGTCTCTGACGTAGACAGCTAGGTGTGGCAGGCTTGGTAGAACCTGTTGGTTCCAACTGATGCTTGGAGGCTTGTTAACATATGCCAGCCAGAAAACCAACCAACCTGGATGGTGTCACAGAATACAGTAGACATCAGCTGAATGGCATCTACAATATCGGACCAAACATATGTGGCTCGGCCATTCTTCGGCCTATATCCATTAAGAATGTATTTGTCATGACAATTTTTGAAAAGCCATCTGCTTCAGCAATATTGATTAAACATTTCTGTTAAGCAAAGGAGTGATTGTTTGTTTGTTTTTATAGCTCTGTTTCATTCATTTAATTAGAATTCTAAAGTAGTGCTTTCTCTATGCTAACTTTCTATAACATAATAGAGACAAGGTGGGTGAGGTAATAATATCTTTTACTGGACCAGCTTTTGGTGGTGAGAAACAAGCTTTCGAGATTACATAGAGTTCTTCTGCAGGTCTTCTAACCTGAAGAAGAGCTCTGGGTAAGCTCAAAAACTTGTCTCCCTCAGCAACAGATGTTGGTCCAATAAAAGATATTACGTTACCCACATTACCTGTGTAATATCTTGGGACCAACACGGCTACAACACTTCATACTATAATGTTATAGTGCATACTTATGCAAATATGTCAAACAATGCAGCGATGTATTTTGAAGGGAAAAGGTGCTTACTCCATCTAATAAAGACTGTACATACTAGAGCAATCACTGTTCTCTGTTGCAACAGTACAGCACTATGGACTTCAGTAAAACAACACCAATGTAACAGAAGATAATTTAGCCTAATATATTTTACATAGATTATGAAAGCGTGGTATTGAAAGATTATTGAATTTGTCTCTGTTACCCTGCAAGTGACACTGCTGTGTAAATTGGTTTATAGACCCATTCTCCTCTGGGTGCTAATATTTCAACTGTGTCTTATAACAAATCTACACTGACAATTAGCACACCAGCTCCAACTCTAAAATTGTTCTCTATTCTCTCCTGCTGTGAATATTAGCAATTCAAAAAGTATAAAGGGGTAAAAATATCCAGCTTCAATTGTGCCTGCCTCAGACCTTGGGCAAACCATTATTTATCATTCACATTCTTCTCAAAGCTGTATGAGTTTGATTTCTAAGTAGGCAACATCAGGAAAATAATTTCTGCATGCCCTTTCATGCAGACCAGAGTTAACTTTGACTTTACACTGCAAGACTTTGGAGCTAGCATGTAGCATGTATTGCGAAATGTGGAGGTGGAAAAATAGAAATGCTCCATTTAGTACTTATGTAGAGGTTTTATCCACAGGCACATAAGAGGCTTTTACACTCATTACTTTTCGTCTGCATTTTTAGCTGTATCATGTTGCTGTAGCGATCTCAATAAAAATGACACACAGTTCCCAAAGGATATTAGTATTTCACATGTTTAATATATACATTAACATCAAGCCTTGTTACTACTAAGTGCATATTAGTCCATCATGACACAGCTGGCAAATGATGGGATACTGTGAAACAGCTATTTAAATGTAAAATCCTCTACAAGCTGACAGTGGTAATAGTGGATTCTCAGAGAGATTTCCTCTACTTGATAAAATTAACTATCTTCTGGAAACAGACTTCCTCCAAGAGTCCTTTTAGACTTTGGATTTTTTATTAATTAAGTCAATCACTGCGTGTTTCAAAGAGAGACTGGCCAGGAGTTTTGAAGTTCTTATTGGAATTGGATCCAAATTTCCCCAGAATTTAGGAGTGTTCCGATTTAGTGTTCTTGTCAGTAGTCTCCTTCACACAGAGAAGAGACAAGTCTCAAGTGTAGTAAAATGGAAGCCTCTGGACACAGACAGAATATTCTAGTTATCCTTTACACTCTAGTTCCCAGTCTAACCAACCTAAGCCTGGTCTGCTTAGTGTCACCACATAGGTTCTTCCTAACTCCTCACCTGGATTAAATCATGTTCAGAACCCTTACTAGGCTACATAGTTCAGCCTATTATAGTCATGAAGTCTGATCCAGATTTAGGCCATGTCTACACCTGTATGGGTACAGCTGTGCTGCTGTAAGCTTGTAAGTGTAGACATGGCCTTAGATAGAGATACAGTACAAACTTCTCCAAGCAAATTGGATCCAGTGTCTAAGGCCAGGTCAACCTCTAGTTTCAAGTCACCAGGCAATTGTACATTGCAATATCGTATGGAAAGTAGAGCTGGTAGGAATTTTTCATTTGAAACAGTTTTTCAGTTAAAAAAATATTTTTTTCATCAAAACGGGAATTTCCATGGGAAATTTTGATTTCAGTAAAAGCTTTTGGGTTTGGTCAAAAAAAAGAGAAATTGTTTTGGTTTCCAACAAAAACTTTTAAAGAAAAAAATAATGAAAATTAAAGCTTTTCCATTTCTGCCCAAATGTATTGTTGGAACAACAACAAAAAATCCCCCCAAAAAAACAAACAAACAAAAAATTCCCCAACCAGCTCTAAAGGAAAGTGAAGAAATCTAAGCAGTGATTTCCATTTTCCTACCATCATCAGTATAAAAATCACACTTCAAAAGGGAAGAGAATGACATTTTAAAAATAGACTAGAATTATGAAAATTACAAAAAACCCAACAACCAGGTAGTATAGTTTAAGAGTACATACAGAATCTGAAATTAATTTAATTTCTTATTTTAAATTGACTAATTTTCAAACTGACAGTGTCCCTTAAATCCTCTAAACTTGTCATTACCTAATAATAATCCATAGCACTCATTTAGCACTTCATACCTCAAAACACCACTGTGTGTTTGAGAATCCAAATGTCAGAAAGAAAAACTGACTTGCGCAACTTATAGGAAGAATCACGGTATGTCTATACCACAAGTGCTACAGTGGCACAGCGGTGGCACCGCAGCTATGCCGCTGTAGTGCTGTGGTTTAGAAACTTGCTAAAGCGACACAAAGGATTTTGCAGTTGCTGTAGTAAATGCACCTTCTCGATAGGTTGATTCTTCCATCAACCTAGCTGTAGCTAAAATGGGAATTAGGTCAACCCAACTACATCTGCATAGGGTGCAAAGCTTTTCATAGGCTTGAGCAACATATCTAGATCAGCCTAGGTTTTAGGTGTACACCAAGCCTCATTGGCTTACAGTCCTGTGTTTAGAGCAGTGGTTCTCAAAGCCAGTCTGCCGCTTGTTCAGGGAAAGCCCCTGAGGGCCGGGCTGGTTTGTTTACCTGCCCCATCCACAGGTTCGGCCGGTCGCGGCTCCCACTAGCCACGGTTCGCCGCTCCAGGCCAATGGGGGCAGCGGGAGGCGGTGCGGGCCGAGAAATATGTGGTTTAGAAGGGTGGTCTGTTGATCTGAACAATCAATAATGATACAAGAGTAGGTTATTAAAAGAGGATTTTCCCAATGTGGAAAGTTTTCAACTGTATCTTACTTAGACACTAGGTGCAGGCTTTCACACCCATTACACATTTTTTTCCTGCCACATTTACTAACTAGTCAAAGGCATTTATCGCTTTAACTTTTGTTTTTAAAAAGTCTTTTAAAAAGTTTTTTTCTCTTTCAACTCATCTCCTCCTAACTGACCCTGAAGCAAAGTTATGTTGGTAACATGGTGGTAATTTCCATGACAACAGGCATCAGTATCAAAAACAGAGGATTTTTATTTCATTTTGGAATCAAGTAGAAGGAAAAGCTTGGTGGTTAGAGTCAAAGCTCTTATTCAAACACCAATAGCTACAATAATGAGGCAGACAGTAAATTATGGGCTGAATTTACTTTGTCCCTAAATGTTCCCCTTATTCATGTCTGACAAGTGTGAAAGCCTTCAATTAACATATTGAAATGAGATAGAGCATCACTTTGGGAAATGACATTTAATTTATTCCCAAATTCATACTGTCCTCAAATCTAGCTGGACACGTTGCCCTGTTAATAAATCTATGGTTGGTTATACTTTGTTAAATATTCATGATGTGAAGAAGCTCAACCTCTCCTTCCTCCTGTTATGCCCCTATAATAGCAGCTCCCCACCTCCCACCACCAAAGACAACATGGCTTGATACAGAGCTGTTGCACTAGCTCTGTGCCTCTAGGGACTCTCCTTACACAAGAGGAGTCCTCAGGAGGCCTGTTAAAATATCTTTCCAGCCGTTTTGTACCATCAGAACATCACAAAACAACCAACATGCAGAATCAATCCCTTTAGCTTTCCAGCTACAAAAAAACCACTTTTCCTCCACCATTGAAACTCTCAGATAGAAACTATGGGGTTTTGTTGTTGTTTGTTGTTGTTCAATTTTCTCAAGAGCATTTTGGGATCTGTGTTTGTGGGACTGGGCATAATCCAGATGGTCCTCTTGAAGATTCCCTATCAGAGGACTGATCAGGAATCAATGTCATAGTTCCACTATAGAGACAAATGTAATGATTTGTTTGCGACCCAGTATTAGAAATAGCAATGGTCTCCTGTTTATTACATACTTTAACTAGAATGATCATTTCTGCACAAGAAGAAACTAGGAAACTCAAACCAATTGTTTGCATTCCTTCTAATAACCATGATGAAATGATCACAAAAGAAGGCATTTTTAGCAAGGGAAAGACATCTGGATTTGTTTTTGGAAAAGGAGATTGATTTCCATGGAGGAGGGAGGGCAAGGGAAAGCAAGAACATGGGAATGAGAATTTAAGATCAATTAGAAATAGACAGGCCTGTTGGGCTGGCTGGCTTTTCCCTAACATTTCTCATGAACTGATACAGTGCTTTTTAAATATAAATTCAAATAACATTTTATTCAGTTTTATCAGTTGTTTACAACGTATATAAATTGGAGCTAGAATAGCATCTGTGATTCCTGTCATCTACAAGGCCCTCACAAAAAAAAAAAAAAGAGATTTTTATCTCATGAGGTCATACCAATGAACATTATTCAAAATTGTTCTAATAAAATGAAAGGACAAAGGTAATAATTTTGGAAATGTTGATGAAAGAAACATTTCAAGAATTTTCAGTATCAGTATGTTTTCAAATTAGCATATTAACAAATATTAGTGATTACATATTGCTTATTCCTAACCTGTAAAGCAATATCAATAAATTAAACAACATATTCTGAGAAGTAAAACATGACAACAAACTGGTTGGAGATAAGAAACATAAGGCATAGTTCAATAGAAACATAAGGCAAACAAACTGATGCAGTTTGATTTTTTTTAAGTATTAACTTTTTTTCTACACCACAGCTGTTGTACATTCCTTTGCTTTTCAGATGAGAATGATTGATCTTGGTTTTCTCAAGATCAGACTTAGAATGAGTCTTTCACATTTCTCCATGGGATACACTTTACTCTGTCCAAACTGGCTTCTATCATTTGAAGTATGCAGCAACTTCAGTGCAAGCAATGTGTGACCCAAAAAAGGATATTTTTCTAAGTGCTCTGGCTTTGATTTAAAGAACGACATAACTTTTAACAGGAGCTTTCCTCTTTTATATCTGACAATGCCAGGAGGTTTCCTCCTTTTTGTCCGATAATGCCAAAGTAACTATCCCAGCTACTCTTGAAATAGGTCTTCAGTATATTTTAGTTTTAATAGTGATATTGCTGTACTGTACCTGTATACCAGCTCCCCTACCTTCTAAGGTATGTGCCCTTGTTCAGTTATGCCACTTGTTTATACTTAAAAAAGCTGTGCTGTCTGAAATGGCATGTGTGAATTTTTTATTTTTGGTGTCTGAATTTTGGGAGGTTCCCTCTTCTACTTCTCCCCCACCCTACTGCAAAAAGATGGGGAAACCCATAAAATAGTGAAAGAAAATGGGTGAAAAGCACCCTCACAAAAAAGTTTTTGTTTATCCCCATTTCTTCTCCCTTTTTAACTCTCTTCTTCTTTGCAGTGCAAACAAAAAGGAGGGACAGGGTAACAGAGAGAAAGTGGGGTAAAAGAACCCAAATTCAAAAACTGAAAATCAAACCCCAGAATAAGTTTTTGAAAACCAAAATGGAAAAATAAAAAATATAATTTGTAATTAAACACATTTTCATTTCATTTAGAAATTTCCCAGGTAAAAATTAAAACAAAATCATCAAATGAAATTTTCTGGGGGAAAAAAGGGTTATGATTAAACTCCCTTTTTCGATGGAAAAAAATGTTTGAAATATTTCAAATGGGTTCTATATAAAGAGATGTAGCCGAGCAAGGAGTTCATATTTAGTTTCAGTTGGCACAACTCCATTGCAGCCAAAGGAATTGTGCCTACTTATACTAGGGTGCATTTGGCCCAATGTATCATTTTTAGGTACTAGCCATTGTTTTGCTAGACAATGCATCATGGATGATGAGGCAGGTTCTCATAACCTAAATATCTCTCCAATATTAACCCTTCACTGAGGCTTTGAAGTATTTAGGTAGCTCATTTTTCTCTAATGAAGAGCTCTGTGTATCTGTGTCACCAAAACAAATTGGTCCAATAAAAGATATTGACTCACCCACCTTGTCTCTCTAATGTCCGGCACCAACACAGCTACAACAACACTGCACGTCTTCACTTCCTGACTAATAATGCCTGGAAATACTAAATACCATGATAAAGACTGGTGTCCTCATATTTTCAAATCTGGTGAAATTGGGGAATACTAGAAACCTCGTGGGAAAGATTTAGTTTATGATATCTCAGCTTCTTTTCCAGACAAAAAGGTTAAAATAAATGAGGATAAACATATGACTCACTGGTCTGTATTGTGTAAGAAAGACCTCATATTCTGAAACACCCTGAGGCTCAGACTCATTCCAGCTGAAAAGCCAAAGCATTTCACTGAGTTTTAAGCTACAACTGTACTATAGAGCCTACATCAGCATAGCTATGTTGGCACAGCCCCATTGCATAGATGCAGCCTACACTGACCGGAGTTTTTCTGCCGATGCAGGAACACACCTCCCCCTGCATGACATTAGCTATGCCAACAGAAGCCCTCTTCTGTCACCAGAGCTGTGTCTACAGAGGGGGTTTTATCTGAATATCTATATTTTCCAGTCCCCAACCCACATTGCTATGAAGGTATACATTTTAAATGTAGATGGAGCCCTACATAGCCTGATGATTTTTTCTCTTTTGTTTTCAGAAAAAGTCAGGTCGCTTACATTATGCAGTTAGAGGGGAAAGAGCTGAGAAGAAAATGTAGGTGGGAATCTCAAGTTCTTATCAGAGTTGCAATAGGGAGTGTTTTTAGTGAGCACACACATGCAACATGTTAGATGCTGATATGCCTTTGAAAATAGTGTGTTATGGTTTGTTAAACAAACAAGCCTCTTCCAGAGGGCCTAGTTCACATGACAAGATACATTACCCACATTTCAACATTACAGAATTCTGATGTGAAGTACTACCTCCTTTGTCACATTCCCAGAAAGCCAAATAAAATAAAAGTGGTGGTCCCATTCTCATTGAAGCCAATGTCAAAATTCCTATTGATTTCAATGAGAGGAGGATTGGGTCCTTAAACAATTACTTGAATCATTATAGTTCATTAAGAAAGGGGATTTACTGCAGGGTTGAAAAAAAATCAGAAGAAGATAATGTGTATAGATTATTTTAAATGTTTTATTTTAAACCTGTTCTAATACAACTTTCCACCCTCCTTTTGTTGATTATTGAGAATAGTTATATTGTCCAAGTAGAGTAGAAACATGGAAGTGAGGCTATTATACAATAAAGTAAATAGCATGTTAATTTTGTAGGGAAGCTGACTTTGTGCTGTCTAGAGCTGGTGAAATTATTTGTACCAAGCTAGCTGAGGTGGGGATCCCTGGTTGCAAACCACTATTTTAGCTCATGCAGTAGAGGTTCATGCATTTAGCTCAAGAGGTCCTAGGTTGGAACCCTGCTGATGACATCCACGCTGGGCAGTGTTACACATTTGTGGCTAATGAATGGTGTATCAGTAGGGCTCTTTAAAGAGAGGAAGGATGGTCCAGTGCTTAGAGTGCTAGTCAGTGACTCAAGAGACCCAGGTTCAATTTCTTGCTTGGGCAAGTCTATGCTTGTGGTGGCATTTACAGTATAGACACTGCACGGCCAGCAAGCACAGGTATAAATAGCAGTGTAGATGGTGAGGTACTGCTTAGGGTAGTAGAGTGCCCTACATGCCTCAACCCCCCGGGTTTGTACCCTACATGGCTCTCTAAAAGCCCAAGGAGTGCCTTCTATGTTTGCATGGCTACACTGGCTCCCCTCTGTGAGAGCCTTTCCCTGCTGCTGGAGCCATTCACTGCAGTGTGTTGCTACACACCACAGGGATAAGTGTGGATGGAGCCTGCCTTTCACTGCTGCATGCAGCTACATGTATAGTGCTATACTTTACATGCCACTGTAAGTGTAGACATATCCTAAGGGTATTCAATAAACTGCAATCTGAGTTGTGATTGCAACTCATGTAAACATACCTATGCTGCCTTTAGTTTAACTACCATGGATAAAAATAGCAGTGAAAGCAGAGTGGCACAGACCCCAGTTCAGGCTAAGAACACGAGTACATATACGGCGGGCAGCGGGGGGGGCGTACAGTCCACCCCACCCTGCCATGTCTTAAAACTATTGTGGGTCTGCCTACCAGACTGCCATCACACCTTCCACTGCAGTGTAGACATAGCCTTAATTTCCTTGGGTCTTACTTCCCGATCTGTAAAATGGGGATAATAGTACTACTACTGATCTATCTCACAATCTTGGATGTATCCTCACAACAACACTGTAAGTATCATATAAGTACCTAAGGGAAATAGATACCACTGTACTAATAGGACACAACCATGTCTAGAATATCCTCGGCCTTTACTTATGATTCAGGGAGAAACCTTCTGCCTTGGACCCAGCCCGAGTAGCCAGCCCAGGCTCCAGGAAGATAGTGGGAAAGGGATAGAGGAACTTTTCCCAGTTGAGAAGCTGCTCCAGAGAGACTATTTTGACCAACTGTCTGTAGTAGCTTCTGTGGGCCCTTGTGCACCCTATCCTCCACAACACTGAGAATCCACATAGAAGCAGACACCCTGGGTCCCAATCCCATCTCCCACAGGCCATGTCCTATGTATGTTGCTGAAGAGTGGGACTCACCTCATACAGGTAATTCATGCTCCCTGCATGCCCCACTCTTGCCTCATGCATGCCCATGTGCAGCAGGATCATACCAGCTAAAGGACCCTCTGCACCTGGAGAGGAGGGGGATGGATTTGGTGGAAGAGGAGACAAATGAGACAAAACACTGCCAAGTCTTAGTCAATGGGCAAATTTGACACACTGCCTGGGGACTTCAGATGGGAAGGGAGAGTGAGAGAAACAAGAAAATATAAAGAAAAATTAGGATGGAGGAAGAAGAAAAGTCCCCCTCTCTTTCCCCTCCCCCCCCCCCCCCCCCCCCAAGTCTGTGAAGTCAACCTGAAATCTGTTCTGGTCTTTAACTGCTCAGATAAACTGGTTTCATAAGCAGACAGTACTGTCACTGGTTTATGTCTGTCATAAAGAGAGTCCTGTTCAGCATCTGAACAGCAAAAAGCAGACCCTCTACCTTGCTCCCACCCACTGCAGAATACCTATTCTGGAAAAATAAAAGGCATATAACAATATCTGTGGCACCTAAACAGGGTCTGTTTAATGTCTATAGTGGCAGTTTATACATACTTTATAAACTCTTTCATAGTAAATAGCAGCACGGAGAGATTATCAAACGACATTGTGGAGATACAGTATAAAGCAGATGTATAAAAGTCTATGTCATAAAGCTTGAGGCTTTTCCTTTTTATTCTATGCCCACTCGCAGCCAACCCTCACATTTTCTCGTCAGGTGAGAATAAATAGTTTTATATCTATGTAGCATTTTTCCTCCCAAAGGATACCAAATAAACTAGTACTAGTATTTTGCCCTTCTTTAGTGCCTTCCACCCAATGATTTCAAAATGTCTTACAAATAATTCATTAACCATCTGCAGTAGGTGAGTATTATTGTTCAAATTTTACAGCTAGGGGAGTTGAAACAGTTTAAATAATTTGCCCAAGGTCATGCTGGAAGGTCGAGATAGAGCAAGGCAGGATTCAAACACTGAGATCCTAACTCCTCCGCGGCCTCAGCCGGAAGATCAGCCTTCTCCAACCGAAGCGTTAAACATGCTGACATATACAGTATACACAGGGCTCATTTTCTCCCTATTTCAATGAAGCCCCTTCTGGAATAGAACACTGCACGAGAGTCACAGTACACAGCAGTTTACAGCAGAAGTGAAGAATGCCATATTTATTTGTAACAACAGTAAATGAAAGCAGGCAGAATGAAATTCCCACTCGTGCTAACAGTGCCATAGGGTGTTTAATAATCCCAAGTGGTCAGATCCTTAGTGTTATGTTTCATGCAAAAGACGGCAATCTCCAGCATCCCTTTCACTCCTAACACCGTCCCTGAAACATTTATACAGTACTGACTCTGAAGGTCTACCTATTGAATCCTTCCAATAAACAGATTGTGAGCTGTCTGGGGACAGGGAGATTCTCATTTGTTATTTGTCTACAGCAGTGGGTTTCAACCTTCTTTCATTTGCAGGCCCCTAAACCATTTCAAATGAAGGAACAGACCAGTGTTCCCTCTAATTTTTCCCACCCATGTGCAGAATGAATTATGTTAAGTGCACCAATATGTTGGTGATGACACATCAGATCCATATTGGTGCACATAACAAAATTCATGTAGGGGTGGGGCCGAGGGGTATGGAGTGTAGGAGGTGGCTCAGGGCAGAGGGAGGAGTACGTGGGGGGAGTAATGGCTCTGGCTAGGGATGTGGGCTCTGGGATGCAGAAGGTCCATTGCTAGGCTGGGTTGGGTCCGTGGCTGGGGGAGAGGAATCTCTCCCCGCAGCAGCCCTGAGCGCCTGCACAGAACTTAATAGGCTGCTGCACAGCCGCACACCTTATAGGGAACTTCGGTGCAGACCACTTTGGAAATCTTAGACATAGTCTGCGGACCCCCAGTGGTCTCATAGACTTTCAGGTCAGAAGGGACCATCTAGTCTGACCTCCTGCACATTGCAGGCCACCAAACGTCACCCCATCCACTCCTGTAATAGACCCTTAACCTCTGGCTGAGTTACTGAAGTCCTCAAATCATGGTTTAAAGACTTCAAGTTACAGAGAATCCTCCATTTACACTAGATTAAACCTGCAAGTGACCCGAGTCTCTTGCTGCAGAGGAAGGCAAAATACCCTAGGATCTCTGCCAATCTGACACAGGGGGAGATTCCTTCCCAACCCCAAACATGACGATCAGTTAGACCCTGAGCATGTGAGCAGGACCCACCAGCCAGACACCTGGGAAAGAATTCTTTGTAGTAACTCAGAGCCCTGCCCATCTAGTGTCCCATCACCAGTCATTGAAGACATTTGCTCCTAGCAGCCACAGATTGGCTACATGCCATTGTAGGCAGTCTCATGATACCATCCCCTCCATAAACTTATCAAGTTCAGTCTTGAAGCCAGTTTTTTTGCCCCTGCTGCTCTCCTTGGAAGGCTGTTTCAGAACTTCACTCCTCTGATGGTTAGAAATATCTAACGCAGACCACAGGTTGAAATGGGGCTCGGATCCTCGATTGGGGTTACTAAGCACTATAATGATGATGTTCGTCCATCGTTATCGATGAAGACCTCAACAACTCATTCTTTCGATGACCGGGCTCTGTGCGTCCAAAGATGACTGTTCAGTCCGATTCGGGCGTGGAACGTCCTGTCACACGTCGGGCAGACATGTAATGGCACTGTCGATGATGTACGAGCAGCTCTGGACTTGCGCAGCTCACGCTTTTTTTCAGCCTCAGCAATACGCCTCGCCTCAGAGGTATTACTGCCTGTGTGAATGAGGCTGCGCCATGCTGGATGGTTCAGTGCAAAGGTTTCCCATGTGGTGGTGTTGATCTCGAAGGACTTCAAAGAGGTCTTCAGCATGTCCTTGAACTGCTTCTTTTGTCCTCCATGGGAGCACTTTCCCTGAGTGAGTTCTCCATAGAAGAGCTGTTTAGGAATGCGTTCGTCTGACATTCTCACGACATGTCCGGCCCACCTGGTCTGGCTCTCATCAGCAATGTATGAACTGATGGCAGACTGGCTCTAGTAAGGACATCAGTATCAGACACTTTGCCTACCATCTGATTTTTAGAAGCTTTCGCAGACAGGAAATGTGGAAGTGATTGAGCCTTCGTGCATGACTCCGATAGACAGTCCACGTCTCGCAGGCGTACAGCATAGTTGGAAGCACCACTGCTCGGTAGACCTTCAGCTTCGTTGGTCGGCTGATCCCCCGACGTTCCCAAACGTTGGAGCACAATCGGCCAAATGCAGAACTGGCTTTAGCAATTCTGCAGTTTACTTCATCATCAATTGACACTGCTAAGGAAAGGGTACTGCTCAGGTACGTGAAATGGTCCACTGTCTGAAGTCTCTGTCCATTTACAGTGATGGACGGTTCTGAGTACGGAGCGTGGGGAGCTGGCTGGTGCATGACCTCAGTCTTCTTGATATTAATGGTGAGACCGAAGTTGTTGCATGCAGTTGAAAACTTGTCCATACTGGCTTGCATTTCTGGCTCTGTACTAGCATTCAGAACACAATCATCGGCAAAGAGAAAGTCTCGAAGTACAGTTTCCTTCACCTTGGTGATGGCACGCAGTCGCCTCAGATTGAATAGTTTCCCGTCAGTTCTATACTTCAGGCCTACTCCTTCAGTGCAGTGTTGAAAGGCATCAGTCAAAGTGGCAGAGAATATCATGCTGAACAAAGTAAGCACTATAATAATACACAAAATGACACCTACCGAACCACCAGCATTTCTTCCTGCAGCAGCAAGGTGTTCCTTGAAGGTTTCTCATCCAAATACTGGTACAGCCTGACCCCAGCAGCTTGCCAGGCAAACTGGCAAGAATTTAATGAAAGTTTGTGAGGTTTGAAGGGTTTCCCAGCACAAGGTAGCATAGCTGCAAATATAAAAACTCTTCTGCATTATTTATAGTCTAGAGCAGCGGTGGGCAAACTATGGCCCGTGGGATTGCCAGCCCCGCAGCTCCCATTGGCCGGGAATGGGGAACCGCGGCCAATGGGATCTTTGGGGGAGGTACCCACAGGCAAGGACAGCTCACAGAACCCTCCGTCCCGGGGCCACAGGGACGTGGTACCAGCCACTTCCATGAGCAGCACGGGGCAAGGGTAGGCAGGCAGGGAACTTGCCCTGGCCCCAATGCGTGCCGCTGCCACCCCGGAGCTGCTGCAGGTAAGTGGCGCTGGGCCAGAGCCTGCACCCCGGAACCCTCCTGCACCCCGCACTCCAACTCTCTGCTCTGAGCCCCCTGCTGCACCCCAACCCCCTGCCCTGAGCTCCCTCATACATACCACACGCCTCCTCTGCCCCAACCCCTTGCCCTGAGCCCCTTCCTGCAAACTGCACCCCCTCCCACACCCTGCACTCCCCCTGCACCCCAACCCCCTGCCCCAGCCCTACATTCATGGCCCTGCATGCAATTTCCCCACCCAGATGTGGCCCTCGAGCCAAAAAGTTTGCCCACCCCTAGTTTAGAACCCACTGCTTCCCACAGCCCCTTTCCCTTTGCTGCTGACATACAAAATGTTATCTTCTCCTCTGAGACTACAAATCACAATGAGCCAAATTTATCGCTGTTGTTATACGAGGGATGAATTTGGCCTTTATGCCTTGGCCAGTTGCTAACAATGATGCAACAGTATGGTTATTCTCTCTTCATGCCCAAACTAATCCAGACCATACAGAAAGATTTAAATGCATGCCTTTCAACTACACACCTGCCTCCGACAGATCGGGGAGTAGGACTGTCAATGCCTGTCTTAATTCCAAAACTGCTGCAGGGCCATCTAATGGATTACATTCAATACTCTACAACATCAAAACAGATAATAGTGGATAATGTATCCCCGGTGAGTCACGTGGTATATATGGGTAATAGATGTTTGTGGATATGTGATGTGTATCATCCCAGCAAAGTTGAATGAAGAGGAAAACAGAAGGTGATCTGAAACACAACTATATGTAACTCAAAGGGGGACAGGTGAATGGAGGAAGAGTCATCAATGACTGGGGTAAAATAGTGTGCGTGGCAAGAGATCGTCCTAAAGTAAATTGTAAGAAGGGTTGCTTCCTTTTTGCAGGAACAGTTTTCACATATAAAATCGGTGCCTACATTTGAGTGTTCATAATTGAACTGTGGGTGGAAATCTGACCAGTCATAGTTCTAAATACCCAGCTTCAAGCCCAAATCAGGTGGCTGGAGATGCAACCACATAGATTTATTTTAGTCTCAAAAGAGTAGGAGCAAAATGCACCTATAAATCAGGGAGGCCAGACTTCCACCTGACTTTAAATGTACTACATGTGTAGCATCGCCCCTTTCAGTTCCCTGAGGAAAGTGGGTTCTAGGAAATAAAAATACATTTTTCTAACTGCATTCCTCACGTGCATGAGTTTAAGCACCACCTCATGGGAGCAATATAATAAAACAAGCCTTATGTAAATGAAAAGTGTTTTTTACAACCTTTTGCAAAAGTTGTTAAAAATATTTTTTCTGTGGAGAACTACAATGAGCATTGAACTCATATTTGCAGTAAACACTACACACATATATTAACATAATAAGCTTTAAACTCCATTCATATTAGGTTTCTTTGCAGAAAAAGGCTGTTCATTCGCTCAGCACTATTAAAACTGTAAATGCATTGAAATCATGGTTTATGAGACATTCTCTTTCTGCTTTACCCTCCATTTTACTTCTTCAAATACCACCACACTACATTAGACAGCAACTGCTACAACTCACCCTAAACAATGGAGTTGAAATGCAGCTCCCAACCCTGAAGGTACCATGCACCCAGCCTGCACTTACAGACTGACCCTCCAGGGGAAAGTGGGCCAGTGTGGGAGAGGATAGGTACAGTTGGCTGAAACTCAGAATTTCCAGTTCACAGAAAATTTCTATATTTGAAAAATTGGTGTTGGTCCAGTTCAGAACATAACCAAATTTTTGAAAATTTCCCATAATTTTTCAAATTGTCTGGTTGTTTTAGAAACAACGATACATGGTGTTTCTAGAGCAAAATATCCTCCCTGGGATCCCAACAGCTGCTGACATATGGAGCTACCCTAGAGCCACAGATACTGAAAGTCCTGGTGTTTTCAGGAGCCTGCCAGGCAAACTGGCAGGAATTCAATGAAATTTCATTGAAAACGAACAATTTTGCCAAACATTTCAATTTTGACAATACTGCATTTTCCAACATAACTATTTCATCAGAAAATTTCCAACCAGCTCCAAGGAGAAACCACACTACATAACCATCTCTTAAAGCCACATGTTCCATTTTTGTCCCAGGATACATAGAGACGGACGTCTCAATACATAGAAATGGACCCACTTAATGGAGGAATATAAGTGTTCTGTGTGCAGGCCTGGAGACCCAAGACAGTGCAACATTCAGGCTAAATTCTTTCCTCCACATACTGTGTAATGTTCTCTCTCACATGAAGCACTTCCTGAAAGTAGATTTCTCTACATTCCTAGAGATAATCATACCATTGGAAAGCTATTTATCATAATAATGAGTATCATGGCTATTATTCAAAGTGATTTTGACAGAGGGGAGGTTACATGTATATTTTAATTACTGTACAGGGCTAAAAGGCTTATATAGGAAGTGTACTAAATCTGAATGTCCTACTAACCTTAGCCACTACTATTTGGTAAATAAAAGCACTGCTGCTGTTGCAGATTTTTACAAATTTCTTGTTTTGCAATTCAACAAATAGTTTTAATGCACATATATGGGCCCATAGTGTATTTACAAAATGTTCATACTAATTACTCAAAGTATTCAAATATTCAAAATTTAGTATCTGACCTGAGCAATTGGTCACCTATGTCACATGATATCATTTCTATTTTCTGACTGTCCTTCTTTGGAAAGGTTAGATCATCCAAACACATAAGGAATCATTAGGGAATTGAGTATCTCTGGCAGATATATTCTTTAGAGAGAGAGAGAGCGAGAGAGAGAGAGAACATTATACTTAGCTATGCATGTGGGCCTCAGATTTATAAAGGGTGTACACATTCCATCGTGATGAAAAGAAATATATAAGCTATATTTATTGCAGATCCTACATTCCATTTTTTCTTGTCACATTCCCACCATGTAATGGTATGTGTCTATATAACACATAGGGTGCCTGGGCCAGAACTATTGGCTTGCCAGGCAAGGCTAGCAAATATATAACTTTCATTTTTCTAGTATATTTTATGTATACTATATTGGGGCAACGGAACATGTGAATGAGACAACTTGTGTATGGAATGAGATGGCCATGAAACAAGAAAGAAACAAACAGTGAAGAAAGATTTGATATGTGAAAGACAGGAGGACTTAGACGAAGGGTGGGATAGAGACCCCAAGAATATCCCAAAGCAGGGAAATGGGACCAGCCATGTGCCAAAAAGTGTTTGCAGGATCAAGTCCCTTAATTATAAATCAATTTGCAAGTTAAGGGTCATCATAGTTTTATCAGGAAGCTGGATTTTCAGCACTTAGCTGTGATTCTCCTACATAACTAATGCAACTGACTGGACACCCTGCAGAAAAATTAATGGTCTGTACCTATGTTCAGCTGGTAAAACTGCTGATTAGCTCATATTGTGGTTTTCCTAGCTGATATATAATGAGGTGTGCAGATGTGAATCAATGACTAATACTAGATGGACATTATCCCTACTGTTTGCTAACAACTCAGATATAGTAGATGAATCCATTTCAGAAAAGTGTGAACTTATGCAGTTTTTGACTCAGACTCAAGAAGCTCACATTTTGTCAACAAATATATGGGGGGGGGGTTTGAGTCAAACCCTGCACAAGTTCACACACACACACACAGACTCAAGAAGCTGCACATTTTCTCAACAAATATATGGGAGGGGGCTTTGTGTATGTGTGTGTGTGCACGTGCACGGGCGCACATATAAATTATTTTCTGGAAAAAACAATTTCAGAGGCATAAGTGGGTGCTTTAAAGGTTATGCTGTTGTGATTAGTGGTTAGAATTCTTGACCAATATTTTTCCCTTGTCAGTGTGTAGTCTATATTACAGTTTTATATGGGTTTTTCCTTTCCCAAAACAAATGTATTAATGCTGTTTCACGCCAATGTTTAAAAAAAAAAAAAAAAAAGGAGGAAGGAGGCAACAAAGCCAGAAAACTGAGGGTGCAAACATAATCTGAAGGTGTAATAAGAGAGGAAATAAATGTTAGCAGAATTTGTTTTTGAACTCTCAAGCATTTATTTATGAACTCGGAGAAAGAAAGGATTGTGAAAATGCACTTGTGAATGTGTGTGCGCAAGCACATGCGTGTGTGTGTGTGTGTAGCAAGAGGAGAGGCCAATTAGTAGAAGAACAGCCCTCCAAAAAAAACCCTATAAAATATTTTGACCATGCAGGGCCAAATTTCAAGAGCTGGCCACCTAAACTGAGCATTCACATCTTGCGTTTCCACAAACAATCAGATGTTTTAACTGGAAACTACTCCTTTTGTAACACAGATGTGAGATTTGCACGTGCAATTCAGATTTTCATTTATGCTGAACTGAAGCTTTGTCAAATGTGACTAGATAGAGCAGGGGATTCTCAAAATTCATTGCACCACGACCCCCTTCTGACAACAAAAAATACTACACAACTCTAGGGGGTGGGACCAAAACCTGAGCCTGCCTGAACCCCGCCGCCCCAGGTGGGGGGAGGAGGGCAAAGCTCAAGCCCCATCAACCCAGGCTGGGAGGCCAAAGTCAAAGGGCTTCAGCTCCAAACAGGGTGCCTGTAACCTGAGCCCTGCCACCCAGGGCTGAAGCCCTTAGGCTTCGGCTTCAACCCTGGGTGGTTGGGCTCAGGCTTTGGATTTGGCTCCAGACTTCAGCTTCAGCGCCAGGCACCAGCAAGTCTAAGCCAGCCCTGGTGACCCCATTAAAAGGGGGTCGCGACCCACAGTAGGAGAACCAGTGAGCTAGAGGCTGTATTCATTACAAGTGTTTCAACTCGATATCTTTAATTTACAAAGGACAGAATAAACCAAAAGTTGAGAATCAATAGTGAATATCATGTTGGTTAAAAATAAATTACTAATTTCTTACCCACAGTACATTGTTTTACTAATGATTGAGATTCTTAAACCTGGAGTTTAAAAAAATCCCACAAAAATCTAATTTATATTTACCACTTATATCTGCTTACCTTTGGAATTGTATTCAGCTTGGAAAACTTGTATACATGGGGGAAACATGAAAGAGTGGGAGAACCATGTCTGCAAGTTTGTGGAGAATCAAGGCCAAAAGTAGTTGTCAGTATTTATTCTGTTTTGTTTTTTTAAATCAGCCATTAATGCAGCTGTGACAGTTAGCAGGAAATAACTGCTTTATTCCTTCATTCCTGCTGCTCTTGCACTGGGGTTCTACTTTTTCACTTTGGACACGCCCAACCTCGCTAGGTTGATGTGAAAGCACAGTTCTCTCAGATTACTGGCTCAGCAGCCAAACTGGAAATAAAAACTTTGGGCTTTGTGCAGGGCCGGCTCCAGGCAGCAGGCAACCAAGCACATGCTTGGGGCGGCACCTGGTAAGGGGCGGCCAATCTTGGGGTGGCGGGGGGCAGTGCGGCGCAGCACGGCATTCCGCGGGGGGGGGGGGCGCTCCGGCAGCGCGGCGCTCAGTGGGGGGTGCTCCGGCGGCGCTCGGCGGGAGGGCGGCGCGGCGCTCGGGGGGGGGGGGGTTCCGGCGGTGCGGCGCTCAGCGGGAGGGTGGCGCGGCGCTCGGGGGGGGGGGGGGGTTCCGGCGGTGCGGCGCTCGGCGGGGGGTGGCTCGGCGCTTTTTTTTGCTGCTTGGGGCAGCAAGAAAGTTAGAGCCGGCCCTGGCTTTGTGATTTCTGTGAACATGTAATTTTTCCTGAAAAGCCAACTGTGCTGCATTTGCAAGTTAGACCTGGTCACAGTGGGTGGGATCAACAAAGATAGTTTGTGGATCCCATGCACATTTTCAGGACCCAGTGCTGTCTCATCCTGTAGGCAACTAAAGTCACTTGGTGCCTAAGTTTTTGCAGTAAAATTCTCTACTTGCCTTTGTTTCAGCCTCTGCGGCTGCGAATGTGCACTGCTGCCTCACTCTAGACATCTGGACACCTACTGCCCACCTAAACCCCAGTGTGATCCACAAACTGAGAGAAGACAGGCATTCAGCCACCTAAGTCATGGACGGGTCCTGATCCAATAGGCACACTCAGAGGCCTCCTCACTCCACACAAAACAGCTGGAAAGGCAGAGAACTTCCCTTATAACCTTTAGCCCACTTGTTAGGATGCTTACCTGGGAGGTAGGAGACCCTCTGCCTGATGAGGAGAAGTGATTTGAACAGGGACTTCACAGCTGAATGCTCTAACCACCAGGCTATAGAGTCAATCTAACTTTCTCTGGCCCAATTAATATGTAATTATTTAATTGAAGTGGAACAAATTCAACAGGCAAGATTGAGGGAGACCCACATCAGAATATTCCATAGTACAGTGGTTAGATCACTGTCAGTGTCTCCCATTGGCTAGCTTAAGCAGCTTCCTGCCTAGTGTGCTGGCTTTTGTGGATCACATTCTAAGGTGCCTATCTCCCCAAAATCATGGTATAGGGAGCCTAGGTGCCTAACCCAGGCTTTGTGGATTGAAGTGCTATTCCTGTGATTTTCTAGGTGCGATCCTTTGGGGTTCCACCTAGACCAAAATGGAGCTGTGCCACTGCCTGCCTTCCAATTCTGGGTGTCTGAAATATTATGCTGCTGTGTCTCACAGCCCACACATCAACAGCCAGCCTCCAAATATCCAGGTCACACCCTGGCTTCCACCACCCAGTTACTTTTTGCACGGTGACCACAACATTCCCCCAGTCACAAATTTCCCCCAGACTGTCAGCCCTGAAGTGCCCAGTCCTCTTGCTTACTCAGAGAAGTTGTTATGTTTGCCGCTCCCTTAAAGAGCCAGTATCCAGAAGCTTATTACCTTAACAAGGGTTAACAAATACACTATTTCAGGGGTCAGCAACATTTGGCACGCAGCTCACCAGGGTAAGCACCCTAGCGGGCTGCCCAGTTTATTTACCTGCTGAAGCGGCAGGTTCGGCCGCGGTTTGCCGTCCCGGGCCAATGGGGGCGGTGGGAAGCGGCGCGGGTGAGGGATGTGCTGGCCGTGGCTTCCCGCCGCCCCCATTGGCCCAGGATGGCGAACCGCAGCCACTGGGGGCCGCGATCGGCCGAACTTGCCGCATCAGCAGGTAAATAAACTGGCCTGGCCCGCTAGGGTACTTACCCTGGCGAGCCACGTGCCAAACATTGCCGACCCCTGCATTATTTGAATTGGTTTACAGCAGTGGTTCTCAAGCTGTGGGTCAGAACCTCAAAGTGGGACGTGACCCCATTTTAATGGGGTCGCCAGGGCTAGTGTTAGACTTGCTGGGGCCTGGGGCCAAAGCCTGAGCCCTACCACCTGGGGCCGAAACTGAAGCCTGAGGGCTTTAGCCCTGGGTAGCTGGGCTCAGGTTACAGGCCCCTTGCCTGGGACTGAAGTCCTAGGACTTTGGCTTTTGCCCCTTCCCCGCCTGGAGTGGTGGGGCTCGGGCAGGCTCAGGCTTTGGTCTCCCTTTCTCAGGTCGTGTACTAATTTTTGTTGTCAGAAGCGGGTCACGGTGCAATGAAGTTTGAGAACCTCTGGTTTATAGTGTAAGTAAAACAATTGTATTAAACAGAAAGTCATAGGTTTAAATAAGCACATAAATGGTTACAAAACAAACAAAAGTAAAAATATGCTTCTTAGAATATATTATTTTGGGGTAACTGTTGCCATGGCACTCATGGGCTGCCAGTTTGGTGAATACACTGTTTGAAACCATGACCACAGATAGCAAAGGTGGGGCCTGGCAAACAGCATGACGTACGTGCATGAAGCCATTTGACCAAGGATGGAGAGACAAATCTTGACAGGTGCTAGAGGTTTGTCTATGAGATTTTTCATTGCCTGGAACCTACCCATCAGCAGTTAAGGCCTTGCCATGATTGAATTTAAGGATGCCTCAACAAAGTCTAAAATCTGTGCTTGGGTGAGGACAGATTTTTCCCCAATATGCGCTGACCCCAAGAAGGAGAGGAATTGCCGCACTTTCTGTCGACCTGTAGGGTTCTTGGCATGTCCTGGCAACAAGAAGCCAGGAGCCAAGGTAGGGAAAAATGGTGAAGCCATGGCATTTGGTATGGGCTGCTACTGCAAAGAATACCTTGTTAAAGCCCCTGGGGACAGTAGTAAGATTGAAATGCAGTACTCTGTCTTGAAAGTGGTCAGAACCCACGATGAATCTGAGAGAATGTCTGTGAATGGGGTGGATGTCCACATGAAAGTACACATCCTTCATATCGAGAGCTGTAAATCACATGTCCTTTTCCAGGGAGAGGATTATAGATGCCAAAGTGACCATCCAAAAATTGAGTTTGCAAATAAAATGATTGAGATGGCAAAGATCGAGAATGGGTCTCCAACCGCCCTTCTTTGTGGTTACTAGGAAGTATTGTTAAGTAAAATCCCTTCCCTTGGTACTGATGAGGAACCCATTCTATCGCTCCGCGCAGTAAGAGGAATTCTCCTTTTTGTTCAAGAATCCCCTCATAAGAGTGGCCCCCAAAAGGAGGCAGGAAAGAGGAAGTAGAGGCAAACTATCATCTAGCCAGAACATATGATGTTTAGCACCCATTTGTCCATTGTTATTGCATTCCAGGCATGGAGACAGAGTGCTAGATCACCCCCAAGGGGTGGCTGGCAGGTGTTTGATTTAGTGGTTTGAAGCTCTCATGCTCCAATCTAAGGCAATGCTTAGCTGAGGGCTGGGATTGGGATGAAGAAATCACCATGGAAAGTGTAGGAAAATGGGTTTTGTACTTTCTGCCTCTTACAGGATGGCTCATAAGGTCTTTGGTAGTAGACTTGCTGAGCCATCAGTCTAGGCTTGTATGACTACCTATGAAATTTCCTTTTCAGGCAGGATTATGTATTCCCAGGGAGAGGATGGTGGCCCTGGAGTCCTTCAAGGTGCATAAGGATTCATCCATCTTTTGGTTAAACAGATGATTGTCACTGAAGGGCAGGTCTTTCCATGGTGTTCTGAACCTCCCTGGGAAAGCCCAAAGCATTAAGCCCCCTCATTGGCTGCCCATCACCTCTACCCCTTTCGCTGCCTTTCTAACTTGCTTGTTCAGCAATTAATCTCTGGTATTTTTGATTCATTCTATAATTGAGATGATCCATAACCAAGTCTCTGCATATCTGACTGTTCTGTAATTAATTTTCAGCATCTTTGATTTGCCCCATAATTGATTCATTGCATATCTGTTTAGCTGATTAACTGATTCACCTCATTAATGCTTCTCTGCATTCCTGAATCACATTACTTGTTCCTCTGCATATTTACTGCATACCATAACCGAGCACTCATACAAATACTTTGCATCTTAATTGATTCTATGCACTAGTGATCAATTACAATATAATTGTTTCTTGGGAGAATTAAGTACTATAACACAGCAGCCACTACACTTATCTCATTTGCCCCACTATCCTGCTCTGTACCAGAGTCTCATCCTTGCTCCTCCTCACCACACCTCCTTCTGTCCCCAGCTTTGTTGAATCAACTTGCTCTTTGCCTCCCTCCATTCCATGCTCTCCAACACCCTTCACCAGGGCTGACGAGGGGAGGGGATGGAAGCCAGTACAATTTACCAGGGCCCGGCTTCCCCGGTTTCCCCTCCCTTTCATCGGCCCTATTTAGCCAGTCCGCCCTTGCTGGGGGGCCTGAAAAAATTCCGGGCGCGGCTTCCCCAGCTTCCCCCCTCCTCGTCGGCCCTGTTTAGCCGGTCCGCCCTTGCTGAGAGTCCCGAAAAAAAAAAATTTTCACCGGGGCCCGAACCCGCTCTGAGTGGCCCTGCCCTTGACTCCTATGCCCTTCCTTCCCAGAAACACTGGACCATGGTTTACCCCCAATATCAGCTTCCATTGATCTTATTTTGGCAATGCTGTCAAACTCCTCAGAACATAGTCTCATGATCACACAGACTTCTCCAGCTACAAATCCATTCCCTCCCTCAGTTTTGCCATATTCCTAGCCAAGCAGCACTACTTTTCCCACTACAATTGACTTGCCACACCAGCAATCCCAGTTATCAAGTCACCACTGGTGACACCTTCCTCAACCTACTTCCCCTCTATTCAATCTCTGTGCAGGATCTTGCCAATTTTTTCAAGGAAAAGAATAAAATCCTTTGTGATTTCAACTCTGCCCTACAACATACTTTCCCCAGAATACTTGGGAATACAGTATTCCCAAGAATACTGAAGTTTGACTGTTTCCTATTTCTAACCCTTCTACCACCCTTGTGACCCAGAGCCATCCTATCTCTCCTCCCTTACCTGTCCCCTAAGATTCCTTCACCATTACAATACACAATTGCTTTGATCATAAAAAATAATTGCTTTCCATTGTTATCTACTGTGTATGTATGTAAACATATGTGCACTAGTAACCTGGGGAAATCCATTCTTGAGATGTCTATTGAATAGGTAGAAAAGGTACCAGATAAATCTATTCTTATTTGAATGTTAAATCTTTAATTTGTGACAGTTCTTGGATTCTAGACTCACAAACTAAGCAGTCTAGGGTAGGATGATTATGCCAAAATATATTAGCCTTAACATTGTAGAGAAATGATGCAGACGTTATAACATTTTAATTTCTTTAACTACTTACGCATTTCCAGCAAAATTCTGCAATAATACAGGACCTTCTAAATCTTGGAGACATTTTTCCAGATAACATTACGTGTACAGAAATTAGGAAGTTGTACATTATTCATGTAGGTTGCAAACTGATTTACTCAGACTACAAGAATGTCTTCCTAAGTGCACATATCTGGAAAAGGGTTACAATCATTATGAAGTCATTTAGATAATAAATAGGCAATAGAGTACCTCAGCTCAAGATTTATTATTATAATGTAGCTTTCTTAATTTTAGAGGCTATTAGAATATGTTTGGGGCTGTTCAGCACTTTATAACTAGTTTATTAAGAACACTGCATCACTAGAGGAGCATTTTGATTTGATTATGTTATAGAACATTTTCAATTGTATGTTGTCTTTTACTCATTTTCAGGGTTTTTGTTTGTTTGTTTTAAGTGCATCATGAAAAGAAGAGAAGGTTCTGTGCAAATTATGCTTGGAAAACATTTAGCTATCAAGATCTATGCAGAGATGCCCATAAAATGCAGAATGAAATAGTGCTCTTTCCAGAAAAGGAACATTTAATGTAGGCAATATCTGACAGCTGGAGAAAATGATGGCAAATTCTATGAACCAGAAATGCAGGGATGTAACCTATGTATGTCCATCCTGCTACACTGATTTTACATTATACAAGATTATGACAGGTTGGAATTTCCTGTACTTAAACTGAGAAATGTTTAGGTACCTTTGTTCTGATTTTCTGAGTCAGCAGCTAGGGGAATTTAGCAATTCACTGTAGCACAGCTGTGAAGAGCTTAACAAATGTGGAGACATAAATCTGAACACTGCTTCCTCATTACACACTGGTAATTAGGGGGATGCAGAGTTAGTTCCTTAAAGTGAGATTTCTACTAAATAGATTACTATGAAATGGGCCCTTGAAGGTAGTAAACTTACCTAGATTACTGTTACAATAAAGAGAATTAAGGCGTACAGGGTTATTTAATTTATATCACTTGTCTTGTTTTCAAGTTTCATTTCTCATGTGTGTCACTTCACCATTTCTTAAAATTTAAGGCTATTTAAGGACGAAGTAAAAATATGCTTGAAAGTGAAAAAATAGTTAGGGAAGAGAAATTAATAGAAGCACCTTTTACTGTGGAGACTAAACTGCTTGAGGATTGTTCCCTAGGATGCTGATTCAAATTAACCCAGGCTTGGGTCACCAAAAGTCTTGTTGAAATAACTATGGTAAATGAGTAGGGCTGAGCAAAAAGTGGAACTATTTTCCATGTCAATTTTCTCCAAGTTTTTAATGAGTTGCCTTCAGCCATGCTAGTTTGCCTTTTATGTTACCTTAAATGGGAGAGTGGCATGTAGGGCTTTGTTGCTGCACCTCTACATTTCACCCTATGTACAAAAAATAATTTTTAAATCAATTGGCAATACATATTGATTTCTTTCCAACTTCTTTGATAATTGATATTTATATTAAAAAGTTATATTTAACTCTCTGTAAAATATTTAAGAGTAAATTGTTCCTTTAAGGCACATCCCTACACTGGGGTGGGGAGGAGAATTGGGAAGTGAATATCAGCTACACAACTCTGGAAACCCAGGAATATTTCTGGCTGACTTGGCCAGAAATCCTCCCAGGGCTGGGGGGAGCCAGCACTTCAAGCAGATGTTCTGACAAGCTTTGAAGAGTTACACTATAAACCTAACCCCACTCCAGACTGTGGCTGGCTGCTACATTGGTGCTTCATTCTGTGAAATCCACTAGGGAATCAGTTATATTAAAAGATATTGTTTCCTACATCCTTTAGCTCAGTGGTTCTCAACATTTTGTATTGGTGACCCCTTTCACATAGCAAGTCTCTGAGTGTGACCCCCCCCTTATAAATTAAAAACACTTTTTTATACACTTAAGACTATTATAAATGCTGCAGGCAAAGCGGGCTTGGGGTGGAGGCTGACAGCTTGCGACCCCTCCATGTAATAACCTCGTGACCCCCAAAGAGTCCCAACCCCCAGTTTTAGAACCCCTGCTTTAGCTCCTGACCCTGCATGATCTGCAGAATCAGAAAGAAGGGGATGTGCGCGCAAAAACAACACATCATGTTAATTTTTAATTAAACATCATAAACTACACTACTCTACAGCCAAAATGCTTCTGAAATAAATGTAGTCAAACTTTACCAATTCTGGGTCACTGAGAACGAAAATGATGCTTAAAATTGTTGATTGGCTCTAGTTTTCAAGATATGCTATTGGGTCAGTATATACGACCCTTGACTTGGGAATGGCGGAGGATAAGTGAGTTATAAAGGGAAGGGATCTCAATTTAAACCAGAAATGACTAAAATACATCTTTGACTGGATCTATGAATAAATCTATGACTGGGTTTGGACAGTACTTGCTTTTTAGGCAAAACAATGAATGATGCAATCTGAAGTGGGTATTGCATCATACAGGATATGAATTGCATCATGTTATTCCTAGAAGTCATGGATGATGCAATCATAACGAAGCTTACATCACTCTGCTGAACAAATTGCCCTATATCAGCTCTAGAAATCATACAGTGTTGTGCTCTCTTATTTGTCAGTGTTTGCTTTTTGCAAAGGGACACATTTCTGTTTAGCCAAAGTGAGCAGAGATGCCTCGTACTTGTCTGAACAGTGCAGATAACTTCTGCTATGTTTGTGGTGAAGTGACTTTTGCATCACAAAAGCGCAGTATAACCACTATGGTTAAGAAAGCCTATCACCTTTATTTTGGCTGCAAAATTGGAGATCAGGACAAGAGGTGGGCCCCACACATATGCTGCAACATTTGTGCAACAAATCTTCGCCAGTGGTTGAACAGGAAAAGGAAATCTATGCCTTTTGCGGTGCCAATGATTTGGAGAGAGCCAACAGATCATACCAGCAATTGTTACTTCTGCATGGTCCCTCCAGTTGGGAAAGGTGTGTCAAAGAAGAAAAAGTGGACTGTGTATTATCCAAACATTCCATCAGCTATACGCCCAGTACCCCACGGAGAAGGACTGCCGGTTCCTGATGCACCAGAATCATTCTCAATTGAGTCAGACGAGGAAGAGGATGAAACTTCTGGTCCTGAACCATCAATGTCACAGGACCCACATTTTCTCCCATCCTCCTCATCTGAACCACACCTCATAACACAAGGTGAACTGAATGACCTTGTCAGGGATTTGGCACTACCCAAGAGTAAGGCAGAGCTGTTGGGCTCCAGACTACAGCAGTGGAATCTCCTGGCAGGTGATGTTAGGATTTCCATGTTCCACGACCGTCAAAAGGATCTTGTCCCATTCTTCTTCATGGAAGGTGATCTTGTAGCCTGCAACAACATGGATGGTGTGATGGCAGCCCTCAACATCGTTCACGATCCAGATGAGTGGAGACTGTTCATTGATTCATCGAAGACGAGTCTTAAAGCTGTTTTATTGCATAATGGCAATGTTTTGCCATCAATTCCAGTTGGTCATGCAGTCCATATGAAGGAAACCTATGACAACATGAAACAACTTTTGAGGTGCATAAACTATGACCAACATCAGTGGCAGCTTTGTGGCGATTTGAAGGTTGTTGTTCTCTTGCTTGGTCTGCAGACTGGATACACAAAGTACTGCTGTTTTCTCTGCGAATGGGATAGTCGTGCAAGAGATTCTCACTACATCAAGAAAGATTGGCCACTCCGACAGGAGGCTGGGAGGAAAAGTGTTCAGCATCCACCACTTGTTGAATCAAGGAAGATTTTGTTACCACCGTTACACATCAAGCTGGGTCTGATGAAGAACCAAGTACCTCCGTGGAAAATTTCCAAGGTTAAGTGAAGCTAAGATAAAGGAAGGTGTCTTTGTGGGTCCTCAGATTCGTGAACTTCTTCGAGATGATGCATTTGACCATGCACTGCGTGGCAAGGAAAAGATGGCATGGAAAGCCTTCCAGTTAGTGACAGTAAATTTTCTTGGAAACAACAAGGCAGACAACTACAGGTTGTTGGTGGAAAACCTCCTCAAGGCATACAAAAGCCTTGGTTGCCACGTCACTAAAGATACATTTTTTGCACTCTCATCTAGATTTTTTTCCACTGAACTGCGGAGCAGTGAGCGACGAGCACGGCGAGCGATTTCACCAGGACATTGCAACAATGGAGAAACGCTATCAGGGCAAATGGAGCCCATCAATGCTTGCAGACTATTGCTGGATAGTGACAAGAGATGCTCCATTTAATGAATACAAGAGACAAGCCAAGAAGCACCGAGTAGACACTGAATAGGACTAAACTATGTACATAATAGTTTTTTGCGTTTTGTTTCATAATAAATTTTATTTATATAACCCTTTTGCTGATTTTTAAAGTGTTACATAAACAGGACAAGTGAAATATTATCATGTAAAGCAACCATAAAAACATGAAAAGACCTAGGTTTACAATTTATGATTAAAACTCTACTATCTACACAATATACATAGACATAAAATGTAAAAACTTAAATATCTTAGAAACAGTAGCCAATCAGTTGTTTTAATTGTCATATTTGAATTCAGCACATCAAAATACATAATAAATAGCACATTTTATCTCTGAAGCAGACGACTTCTCAAAAATTGTAGACCAGTGATTAGACTCTTGTATGTTGCTTGGTAATGTTCCTTAAATTTTAAGTGACCTCTGCATAGCTTCTGACAAATGTTTTCATTTCTCTCTTAGTCAAAAATAAGAGAAGATACCAATTTTGTGATTTAAAATGTATCCACACCTGAATAAGTATGCTGTATGTAGCCAAACCTGAAAAAAGTGCCTAATTTTCCAAATTAGCTTAATCCACTTTGGAAGTAGACTAATCTAATTCAGAATAAGACACACCTATTTTAGAATAAGAGCATCCACACTGGGAGTGGCCTATTCTCCTTTAAATTCACATGTAAGCAGAGTCAGGATGAGCTCTACCCTGACATCTGGTGGTGAATTATGGTGAGTGTGGACAAGAACGTCAGGGGCTGAGCTTGTTTGCATAGGCACACCCACCCTGCCTAGCATGAGCCCACGACAGCCCAAAATGGTCACTTTGGCAGCTGTGGGATCCCCAGTTTCTCTGGTATTGGGGCAGGAGGAATAGAGTGTTGTTACCCTGATTATGTGAATAAAGAACAATGACACTGTTTTATGACAGAGGGTCTCACCATCACCTAAGTAGTAGTCGCTAGACAAGGAACATGGGTTCCAAAACCCAGTGAATAGAGAGAGGTTGGGGACAGGTATGTGTACCTGATGGTATGGGCCCCTTTTGAGGGCCTGGAACACCAATTGCACTGCCTCCTCTCTTCACTGTTGAATAGCAGAGCTAATTTTGATTCTATTAAGAGAGACTGCTAGCTAGAGACTGCTGAGCTGAATACACTTTGGGCCAATGGTGCACCAGCACTGGGACTCCCCTACTACAAGCTGAAATCACTGAGTGCTGTGTTAACTAGTGGGGGAACCTGAAGATATATTGCTAAGCGGCTGGCAGAGTGGAGTAGTTTGCGCGACGGTTGGAGCAGCTGGCAGAGCAGAGCAGTTTGCGAGGATGGCTGGAGCAGCTCATGGGACGGCTGGTAGAGCGGAGCCATTTGTGGTGAAGGCTGCAGCAGAACTCCATGGAGAGGCGGGGCAGTCGGCCCCAGACCACATAAGGTGCCCCTTAACACCCTATGTGCCCTCCCCCCATTTCCACCCAGGCTGGGGAGGTAAAACTCTGCAGATGAACTTTTGAACTCTGGGGCGGCACTGACTAGGGACATAGACTTGGGGTTGTTGGACTTTGGGGTGATTGGACTTAAGACCCTGAGGGGAAAAGGACACTGCCAAATTTACTTGGAGGTGGGTCTTTTGCTCATGGTTTGTGTTATGAATCTGTTTGTGGTGTTTCCCCAACATAATACCACACTATTTCCCTCTTTTATTAAAAAGCCTTTGCTACACTCAGACTCTGTGCTTGCGAGAGGGGAGGTATTGCCTCCTAAAGGCGCCCAGGGGGTGGTATGTAATTGTCCCAGGTCACTGTGTGGGGGCTTGAGCCGGTGTTGCATTGCGTTATTGAAACGTAACCCTTAGTTACTGAACCCGGCCTTGGTTGCTGCCAACTCAGCAGGGCAGAAGGGTTACACACATACTTAACTTCCCTGCATAGGCAAGACCTAAATGTGTTCAAGATACATTTTAAGGTTATGTAAAATATTTGCCTTTGAACACAGATCCTACCCAGAGTCAGGATACTACTCAAACTCATGAACAAGCAGCTCAGGTTAACTGACTTTGCAGATCCGGACTCACAGACTTTGCACTCTCCTAAATCCTCCATCACCCACACACAATTTAACTTGAGATCTTCCAGAGAATGAGGCAGTCTCTGTACTCAAAATGTTCAAACTAGTTATACTTTTATTATGTTTAAATCAATTAGTCTGAGAAATGCCAAGTACAAACTACTAATTTAGATTTCATATGTATTCATAAATCTTAGACCCTGACAAACAATTGTCCCCAGTGAAGCAACGCTGGCTTTTTGTGAAGCACTACAGAGAAATTGAACAGGGTTCCATTGTATGTAATGGAAGAGAAAAGGCTAGGGAACTTCATTTATATCCAGCTTTTCAGCTGGTAAGAATTCAAACATTTGCAACGGGTTTATGAAACAATTTATTGATGATTTTTGATCAAGGTATTAGACTCATAGGCCATGTCTACACTACTGGCTAAATCAGCACCGCTGCGATTGATGCAGCGGTGTTGATTTAGCAGATCTGGTGAAGGCATGCTAAGTCGATGGCACAGCATTCTTCCATCAACATCTGTACTCCACCTCCCTGAGAGGCGGAAGCTATGCTCTCCCATCGACATAGTGCGGTGTTGACACTGCTGTAAGTCGACCTAAGTTACGTTGACTTCAGTTATGTAAATTACGTAACTGAAGTCAACGTAACTTAGGTAGACTTACAGCATTAGTGTAGACCAGCCCATAGACTCAGACATTTTAAGGCCAGAAGGAACCATCACGATCATCTTCTGACCTCCTGCACATTGTAGGCCACAGAGCCTACGCACCCATTCCTGTAATAGACCCATAACCTCTGGCTGAGTTACTGAAGTCCTCAAATCATGGTTTAAAGACTTCAAGTTACAGAGAATCCATCATTTACACTAGTTTAAAGCTGAAAGTGGCCCCTGCCCCTGCTACAGAGGAAGGCAACCCCCCGCCAGGGTTTCTGCCAATCTAACCCAGGGGGAAATTCCTTCCTGACCCTAAATATGGCTATCAGTTAGACCCTGAGCATGTAGGCAAGACCCAACAGCAAGGTGGGCAAGTCCCTGCAGCCAAGTATTAGTTTATTGCAAACAAATCTCTACAAAGTATTCCTCTTAGGATTTTTCACAGCATGTCTTAAAGAACTGATAATTAAAGGTCATCAATAAATGCTGATAATTGTTCTAAGGCACATTTACACAGATTGAGCTGAAGCCAATTCACACTACAGGTGACAGAATCAAATGAACAGAACAGTTAAATCTGCAGCTATGTTTTTAGGGGGGAGAAATAAATGTGTCATTCCATAGTGTGGAAAATGTAAAGTAGTATATTTAGAAGAACTGCAGTTGATGCAGAGTTCCTCTTCAAAAGAATTTGCTTTCTAGCTACAGCAGTTATCTTCAGTGATGTTAATAATCAGCACTGAAAATGTCTCTCAGAAGTCTCAAGATCCTGTGGGTGGAAGATATGATTCAAAGTTATCTTGGCCTTTCAGATGGAATTGCATTATCTCTATTCTGTTTGAATGAAAAAAGGCAAACAGCAGTGCCCAATGTGGACCAGTTACGCCATTACCACTGCTGAAAACATTAGATCATCAAGAAAGATACTGGAGAAGCCATAAAAATAATTTCCAACCAAGGCATTTTTAAAGACTACAAAACTCAAATCCAGAGAAAATAAAAGCTGCTGCTCTAGTTTGAATGAATTTCTGTCCTTATTCTTTCATTAGAGGTGGCTCCATGAGAGTTTAAAGCAATTATAGAAATAGTATATATTCTCTTTATAACTATTCCATGTAGCTTGACATGCATGAGGCCAACATATGTTGACAACTTTATGATATTCATAGGATTACACAGTCACATTAAAAGCTTGTTTTAATCTGAAAGCGTTATATAGGACAGCTATTTTCTTTCAATGGAGGCCCATGTTGGCAAAACATCAACAGTATCTACCGTCAGCTGGATAATAATGAAAGCCAATCCTTTAACAAAGTAATGCTGGATTTGGAGGAGGAAGAGGGTTTGAAAAGAGTACAGCTGTGTGCAATTGTTGCCTAAGCAAATCCCGTAGTCTCTCTGAACCTGTCCAAGTTTTCAGAAGATAAAATGTGGATAAAAGGAACAGCCAATAAGTAAGGGGGATTGACAATGAATTAAACCACTCTCATTGCCCCTTTGGAGATAGAAAGTAATTAAAAATAACATAGGCTCACCTGTACTGGAAAAAAACCAGAAAAATGGGTACAAAACCAAACAAGAATACATCGAGCCAGTTCACGTGAAATCCTTAGCAGGTGTGTATCAAGAATTTTCCTGAAGATCTGGACCACCATCTCTGAAGTTATCTTCACCTCCTAATATTTTAACTGAATTCCTCACCAACATGAGTGATTGGTGAACAGTTTGGATAGATTAGTTCAAGTAGTGTGAGGGTTTGTTAAACATTTGGAGGTAATAAAAAGGTCAAACAACTCTTTCTTTTATTTTCACACACCTTTGTACATATTGATTGTGGAAGCAGAATTCAGGAAAAAAGCAGTTTTTGCAATATTCATGACCTGAATGGAAGCAAGAAATATTGAAATCCTCACAAAAAAACCTTTTCTTGTAAGAATTCCACCCAAATTTTGCTGACTCCAGAGGTTTGCATAAGGCTCAGGTTTGCATAAGGTCTACACCTATCTTCACATGTGAGAGGTTAAATGGCATTAATGAGCAAATCTCACAGTCCCACAGGTGGCTTAGAACAATAATATATTATTCCATCAAAATTTGCCAACAATTTTGGAATTCTGAATTCATTCTGAGTTCATTCTATCCATCTGAGAGAGAAGTTTTCACATCCATGTTGCTCAGTATTACTATTCAGCCATTAAGTAACCCCATATTTTGTTGTTCGTCCAGGGTTCTTTGTTAAAATTGCCAAACTAAGAATAATCATCTTAATTATTCTTCCATCTGATTTTATAGTGGTCCTCCTCCTCCTCACTTGGTCTACCATTATCTGAAGAATATTGGTTTGTGTTGGAAAACAAGGGTCACAACAGTTAATCCAAAATAGTGTTCCATCACAGATTAACCTGGAAAGTGTTTTCCAAGATATGCACACATAAATCAAAGAGCATGTGACTCTTCTGCCAGAACTCTGCTCCATCAAGTTTACTGTTCACAAAGTTAGGTATCCAAAGAAAGTTGCAAAGACTAGAATTTCTTTGTTGTCCATGTCACCACCTGCCCTGTAACTTTGGAGAAACTCCAAATCAGTCAGTTAGTTCTCCAGCGTGTTGGTGAAGTCTAGTATAATGGCTAACGGGGTCGGGCTGGAGACTCTTGCCTATATGCTCGGGGTCTTACTGATCGCCACATTTGGGGTCGGGAAGGAATTTTCCTCCAGGGCAGATTGGCTGAGCCTCTGGAGGTTTTTCGCCTTCCTCCGCAGCATGGGGCAGGGATCTCTAGCAGGAGGGTCTCTGCCGATTGCAGTCACTAAAAACAGGATTGGGGACTTCAACAGCAGAGTCCAGGGAAGGGGTAGGGACAGTTTTATGGCCTGCAGCATGCAGGGGGTCAGACCAGATGATCATAATGGTCCCTTCTGACCTTAAAGTCTATGAGTCTATGAGTCTAAGTCACAAACTAGACATAGATAATCTGTTTTCTGGCTTTGATATTTCACCTAAGTGGTCATACCACTGCTAGCTTGTGCTATGGTATTGATTGGTGCCATCTGATATTCCTTTCTCTTCAGTGATACACCATATACCACAAAATGTTGTATCCACTGCCACATTTTATTTAAGCAATTTCCATTCTATTAGTTTCTCGCAGCTAGTATTTAAAGAAAATAAAAAGGACAGCTATACCTGTTTTTCTAATTTTGAAAGTCTTAAATGTTAAAACGATCCTAAGAAGATATGCACAGATATATTACTAAGTTTCTCTGTCACTCACTCTCTCTCTCTCTCTCTCTCACACACACACACACACATCATGAAGGGAGGTGCTGCTTATCTTAAATTCAGTATGTTTTTCTTAGCAGAATGGACATATTTTCCCTTAACTTTGCATGGAACACATAGGAGCACAAGTGCCTCTGTTCCCAGGACCATCATCCAAGGATTGTCTCCAAATTTTGTATGGCAAAGAAGGTTCCAAAACAAGCTCTATTTTGGTCAAACGTGCCTTCCTTTGGGTGTCCATTTGGCCCAAAGTGGATATGGTGCTTGGCAAGCAAAAATCCATATTTGAGTACTGTAGCTCCTGTGAAGCAACATTTCAATACTACAGCCAAAAGAAGCCTTAATTTTATATGCTTATCTGAAATCCCCACAGTACATCTGATAAGAAGGCTTAGCCCCTAGTTTATGTTGAATAACCATGAATACAGGGATAGCATCTAGCCAGCTGCAACATATGAGCCATTGATAAGCTGCCTAATAAACAGATTATTCTGTAATTTTACAGATATATTACTTTTATGCTAATCAATTGTGTAGTGGCTACCAGCTCTTTGCACTGCAGTTGATTTTTAATTTTGGAACAGAGCTGCACTGCACGTAAACAGTACTCGTATCTTACTTCTGTACAGCTATGTAATTGTAGGATACTATAATGCCTTTTATTTCACCCAATTATTGAAAGTAGAATAATTTTGGAGGAAAATCTCAACCAAGTAATTTCCATTAAGATAACACATGCATCCGACGAAGTGGGCATTCACCCACGAAAGCTTATGCTCCAATACATCTGTTAGTTTTAAAGGTGCCACAGGACTCTGTTTCTTTTTACAGATCCAGACTAACACGGCTACCCCTCTGATACTTGACTTCCATTAAGATAAACACTTCATTTTTTTTCCTCAGGAAAAAACAGGAATAAACTTCTGCTCTTTATAAGTCTAAAATTTAATGCAGCAAACTATTTTCCTTCAGTTATGTGGTTTCCTTTGAAACCTCTATGGCAAATCTCTAACCAGCTACAATGTGCTACAACTTGATGAGACAGACACTATCTTGTCTTCGCCAGCCTTTCCACCCACTGAATTGCCTGGTCCACAAGTACATCAATCAAACTCTGGATTTTCCTCTAAAGAAAGGAAAAAAGCTCACAGTTTAAACAATTTTCTCCTCAGAATCTTGCAAGAAATAATAGAATAATATAATCTATTGTCCCCCCGTTGGTTAGGAGCAGCTGGTGGGTACGTCTACGCTACAAGCTAGAGGTGTGATTCCCCATTAGCACATATATAACTAGTAATTTAGCCATGACAGCATGGACAGAGGCAGCAACTGCATAGCTTAGCTGTAATGAGTACAAACCTGCCTGAACCACCAGGGCCAGCTCCAGGGTTTTGGCCGCCCCAAGCAGCCAAAAAAAAAACAACCTGCGATCACGATCTGCGGCAGGAATTCGGCGGCAGGTCCTTCGCTCCGAGGCGGAGTGAGGGACCGTCCGCCGAATTGCCGCCAAATAGCTGGACCTGCTGCCCCTTTCCGGAGTGGTCGCCCCAAGCACCTGCTTGACAAGCTAGTGCCTGGAGCCGGGCCTGTGAACTACATGGGTTCACACTGAGCACAGCTAAGTTGTGCTATCACTATCTCTGGCCATGCTACCGCAGCTACACTACTATTTGTACTCAATGCTAGCTCTTATTGGGGAATCAAAGAAAAGATTATTTTCCACAAACAGATGAATTTTGAGTGAAAAACTGTGTTGGGAGGGAGGAAAAGCATGACATTGCCTTGCTCCTGCCTCAGCACTGTGGGATGGACAAATGACCTTTTGAGGTCCCTTCCAGCCCTACCTAAGTAAGGAAAATGCTAACAGAAGTTCCAAGCACTTGTCAGCTTAAAGAAGGGAAGATACAACAATCTGTTGAAAAAAAATTTAAGGCTGCAGTGAGTAGCTTCTGACAGCTGTTAATGGCTACCCCTAGAAGGCCATGCTGGGATAAAACTATCCTGCAGAAAGGAATCCTACACTAGGGAGGACTAGTAGAGACCAAACAGTCACAAAGGAAGGTGTCCCTTCTTCATACCCCTGCTCTATTTTTAATAGTGAAAAATGCATTAAAATCTATGGCCCTGATCAGGTCTGCTAGGTTGGTCCTTTGTCCCTGTGCAGAGCTTGATTGACCTCAATAGGCCCTGCACAGACCCATGTGTCCCTACAAGCAGATTTGATATCAGGATCAAGACCCAAGAAAGGATTATCCTATTTCAGTATCAGGCCCCACAGGTCTCAGACTGAGGTATGTGGAGGTCCTGCAAGTCACCACACTCCAATCCTCATCCCAGCAGCTCATGAACAGCAGTTCGAACTGAGATAAGTGAAGCCCAGCTGGGACACAAGCCCCACCCCATGCTCTGACTGGGAGAGCTCCAAGGCTCCTGATTGAGCTGCAGCCCTTATTTAAGCCCGAGGACAAAATAGGAAGTTGTCTGTAAAACTGGGCTTCATACTGCCATGTACTGCTGGTGTGGAGTTTACCTGTCCCTGACCTCCTGGTATCCTGATTCTGCCTGACTCTTGGTCACAGCCTTCTGGTTCCTGCCCTCCAGTTTGTCTCTCAGTTCTGATTATCTGGTGTTCCAACCCGGCCTGATTCCTAGTAATCGGTTCCAGGAGCATCAGCCTGCACTTGATACTAACTCCTAGCCAGGGTAGGCAACCTATGGCATGTGTGCCAAAGGCGGCACGCGAGCTGATTTTCAGTGGCACTCACACTGCCCGGGTCCTGGACACCGGTCCGGGGGGCTCTGCATTTTAATTTAATTTTAAATGAAGCTTCTTAAACATTTTAAAAACCTTATTTACTTAACATACAACAATAGTTTAGATCTATATTATAGACTTATAGAAAGAGACCTTCTAAAAACATTAAAATGTATCACTGGCACGTGAAACCGTAAATCAGAGTGAATAAACGAAGACTCGGCACACCACCTCTGAAAGGTTGCCGACCCTTGCCCTAGGCCAAGCTGCCCATGCTCTGGCCCTAACACACACACAAAATAACCCTTTGAAAAATCCATATTGTTGACTCATATATGCTGGCTAGCATACATATATATTATGCTGATACTACTACCCACAATATATATTCCAAGCATTTAAGTATACATATTATTAAGCATTAGTATAGCAGTTATATAGGCCAAATTGGCCTGTACCTTTGTCATAATCCTGTACACTTATGGGATTCTTAGCATAACACATTGTATTAGCTGAAGTAAGCCTTGGCTTGACTAGATAGGAAAGCTGTCAATTTCAGGACATATGATTATTTCCTCATGGCAACAAGAAAGGAGTTACCCACACAAACCCAGGAGGTGTCTTCACGTCCCTTTGTACCTGGAATGCATGTTCTCAGAACAAAGATAAATGGGTTCACCATGGTACCAGAAACAAACAAGATAAAAAGGTGATTAATTAAATTCAGTTTCAGGTGACGTATATAGTACCTTTTACTGGTAAACAAGCAGGGTATAAAATGATGGCTTTAGGGATGTAACATCACTGCATGGGACTGCTCTTTGGAGACTAGTATCCTTTAGAACCTTTTTCCTCCACCATATTAACAAATCTGACCGATGTTGATTATTTGGTCTCTTGAGTATATTTCATAACAAAATAACAAACTGAAAGGTGGTGAAGCAACTGACTATACAATTTATCAACAACATATTTTGCATTTCTCCTCTTGTGATATATAGTCTACACTCCTTACAATTAACATATTAAGACAAGACGAATGCCAATAAAAACCATAGTTCACAAATCAGCCAAGTTTTCCTAATGGTGAATAATTTCTGGGCTTTCATGGGGAATTACAAATATATCAATGACAATGAAATGGGGACTGATAGAAAGACTTAAATATGATTCATAGATTACAAGTCCATTGTGATTATCTAGTCTGAGCTCCTGTGTAATGCAGGCCATAGAATTTCCCAAAAATAATTCTCGTGCATATCTTTTAGAAAAACATCCAATCTTGATTTAAAAATTTCCAGTGATAGAGAACCCTCTATAACCCTTGGTAAGCTGTTCCAATGATTAATTATCCTCACTGTTAAAAGTTTAGGTTTTATTTCCAGTCTCAATTTGTCTAGCTTCCAGCCATTGGATGATGATGGATTTAATTCCTAACAACATAGTTCTCAACCAGCTGGATATGTTTCCTGTAGCTTAAAAGACAGAGGTCATATTTGCAGTAAAATCTGTTTACCCCCATTGAAATTTTCTCTGTGCAGTGATCATGCTAATCATATCTCCCATTACCCTTTGATGAACAAGTCCCATTTTTCCCCTGACTAAAAAATAGATTCCACAAAACCTACACAATAAAGAATGGCGGTTGGTCTCCATTACTATAACATTATTCATTGTGTCCTTCTACCTATATATTTTACTGAAAAGCAAATCCTACTGCCACCTGCATGAGCATCCAAGATACATAACACAATGGAACTTCAGTTGTTCTATTGTGTCTGTGAGGAGGAAGCTGCAGAGAGGCCACACAATACAAATCTCCTACCATGGAACAGAGTTTGTCTGGGGTTCTTTCTGTGGCAGAATGGACAAGCCTTGGGGTGGTAACCACAAGCTGCATCTATTCACCAGACAAAATTCCCATGTTGGCAGCTGTGTCTGCTCAAAACTTGGAGGTTTAAGTAGTGACCAGGGTGTGGGTGCACAACACCTTTGCTCTGGGTAAAGTGGGGGTTCTGTTGCGCCCAACACCCAGAAAAGTTTTTTTCCATAAAGCCATTACCCACACTTTATATAGGTGATGAGAACCTCTCATCATATATAACTTCCCTCTAGTAAAGCAGATACTAAGTGGATTCATGGGCATATCTATTGTAACCATTCTCCGGTGTATATTTTGTCACTGCCACTTTTGTTTTTTTGTTGTTGTTTTTTGTAGCATGACTGAAGGTGACTATTAAATACAGACAGGTATGGTAACATCCAATCTAATCAGCTATCCAAAGAATGGAATACCAGAGAGCTACTACATTTTCATAGAAAGGCAGTGTCATCTAGTAGCTAGAGCACAGGACTGGGATTCAGGAAACCTGGATTTTTTTTCTGGCTCTGCCATAGTCTGTTAGCTGACTTTGGGCAAGTTACTGCACATCTGTGCCTCAGTATCCCCATCTGTAAAATGGCAATGATATACAATATTTTTGCAAAGCATTTTGATATCTACTGACAAAGCACAATACAAGCGCTAGGTACTATATTATTATTACATTTCACCATCTCTTCTGGAAGCAGTCTTCAAGACAAGCATTCTGGAAGATAGAGCATCCAAACCAATTTAATCCACTGGCCTACTATCTTTTACTTTAAGCTCTGCAGACTTCTCCAAATAAGCTTGATCCACCTCAGTCCTCTCCACACACTTCTAGCATCTGTCAAACCAGAATCCTTTAAGATGGCACCATACACACTATGGGTGACAAGTTTTGCCTTGCTGAACTCTCAGCAAGAACAACTGAGAAACATTCACACTTGTGTTCCCCACGTCACTGACCTGAACATCACTGACCTGAACTAGTTCTTTTATTGAACTGTATTTTTCTAATTTTTCATGTGATGTAGGGGTGGTTTTTTTTAGTTTCGCTCTAGTCTGTAATCATGTGATGGCCTTTGTTCAGAATGACAAATTAGGAGCTTTATACCTGCTTTTTGGCTGACTCGATGAAAAGACTGTCCCAGCAATGTAGCTCTGTGCCCAGTAATTATTTCTTGTCACACATCTCCAATTTTGTACACATACAGTTGCTCACATTTGAAAACAGTTCAAAAGGCATTTGCTTAACAAATATTCAGTTAACAATGACCTGCTATGTTATATCAGATAAGAACTGGCAGAATTAATTTGCTAAACCAAAATAAGAGTGCACTGCTATGCAGTTTCAACAAAGTGCTCATTTCTATTCTTTGGATAAACCAATTTAACATATTGAATTGAACATAATTTATCTAACTCTCTGTCATAAACAGACAGGTAAGGGTTAATTCCTCTTTTACCTATAAAGGGTTACGAAGTTCACACCTAGCTGACACCTGACCAGAGGAAGCAATGGGGGGGACAAGATGTTTTCAAAGACGGAAAAGGGAAATCAGTCTTTTGTCTGTTCAGAAAAGTTTGTGCCCAAGAGAAGGATCCAGGAATCAGCCATCTAACATTTCTTTAAAATAGTAAGTGTTTGGAGAAGGAATGTATTAGATTATGTTTATTTTCTTTTGTGACTTATTTTTGCATCTGTACCCTAAAGTTCAGAGTGGGGGTGACACCTTGACACTCTCAGTATTTATTACTCCCTCTGAGTGAGAAACAGCCAAGCTGAGTGAAGCAGCATGGCCTTATGGCTAGAGAAGAGAACTGGAAGCTGATTTTCCACTGCTTTGTCTAGTCATTTACACCTGTTTAAACAAACTAAAGACTCCCTTTATTTACTTTAGTGATCATCATTGCAGATGTAAGTTACTACTCAGGCTACAAGGCAGTAGCAAATCAGACTCAGGTTATAATCTTGACTATCACTAATGGGATGTGAGCAAGTCACCTCTTTCTGCCTTAGTTTCCCTGGCAAAACAACAGATATTATAATACTTTCCCACTTTTGCAAAGCACTTTAAGATCTTTGGGTGAAAGTTATTATATAAATGCCCAATATTCTAGACCCAAAACAGCTTGGTGTTCCTAGCTGGACAGTACAATATGATATATTGCTTAGCTAGCCAGTGGCTGAAAGAGGGACACATGATCTCTGACTTAACCAAAAGCTGCAGGAACAGACAATTTTGATGCTAGAGCAAGATATTCTTAGAGAATATTTGAAAGCAAAACTAACAACAACAAATACATTTCCAACATTACCTATCTGCAGGGGGAAATTATCTCACCAATAAACCTGCAATAATTAAAGACTGGCAAATAATTCCATGCCAGTAAAATCCCAAAGCTACATTGCAGTTGGTCCTGTGAGTGCTCAGAAGACGGGGCTACAAGGAGTCGTCTCTTCTTGCCCTTCTGCCCAGGTATTAGCCACAATCTTGCTAGAGCAGAGACACTGCTCCATGTTAGTATTACCTTGTTGCTAGCCTTCCCCAGGGGATGGACAGGATGAGACCAGGACCATGAGTCTGCTCTTTGGGTTGGCCTGCAGCGCTGATATTCTGGTCTATTCTATATAGGCTCATATTACAGCATGATCAATTATTAGTTAAATAAGCCATCCTATATCCGGTGGTAGTCTTTATTTGACTAGTATACATGCTGCACTTTTGCAGAGGGTGGCAGAGCTGATGTTCTTATAACATGCACTTCCCTAGGAAGGATTCTGGATGAGTAATTTCTACTTGGGTTCCATCTCTGTGACCTTTCTACACACTCTCTGGTCGAGATAATAGCTTAGAAGCCAGAGTCACAGATAACGACTTTGACTTGACCACATATGTAGACTGACTAGACTTTCTAGCACCATCTAGTGGCTACTGCCTGTACCACATCAGATTGTATCAAGTGCAAAAATTATGCTCAGATTAACTCACACAGGACAAACGGTTTACAATGAGACAATGTCTGCAGTGAAAAGAGATTTTTCTTATGCGAGGACTGCAAAAGGTTTGGTTCAGTTTAGGAAAACATCCAAACTTTTGGGAGTTTATCTGAACCTAATCCAAAATTGCTGTGGCTGCAATATCGAGGCAAACCTCATGAGAAACAGGCTCTCCTCAAAACAAGTAATCTTTTTTTGCTTTTAGCCTGGTTACAAATATGAAAAGAACAGCCTCTCTCATAGTATTTAACTCTTCTGTTTCTACATCCAGATGGAAGGAGGACGGGGAAAGATGCACAAAAATGAAAAATAAGGGAATTAAAAAGTGATCCAAACTTCCATATGTTAAATTTTGGTTCAAGGTAGGTCTTATATTATATAAATTATTCCACCCACCCTTACCTCTAACAGAAACAAGAACCCATACTGGTTCTGTAATTTTAAATTAAAAGAATTCTTTTAAAAAAACTATTCCTTGTCTTTTATGGTGAATTAGTTTAAAGTCTCTCTAAACAGGGATTGCTGCGTAGACAATAAGCACCAATCTGTCTTTTGCTCTACTGGTCTTGCCATGGGGAATTCTGTTAATATTACATTCCTCCTGAGGACATATTAATTTTGACAGAGTCTCACAGAGGATTTTTACTTCAATATCAATAAGCCAAGAAGCTTGGCTTGTGTATGTGTGAAGTTTAAGCACTTTTCAAAGTGAAAGGGGTATAACTTTCAACTTATCTAACTTCAGAATGAAAATGCTGCTTTAATAATGGAGATTATGAAACCTTATTTAGAAAAAACTTGTTATTCAATATTATACATTTTGTACAATAGATTACATATGGGCATTCTCCTAATAGACTATCTATATGCCATATATGCACGTACACACACAAAGCGGAAGAATGAGAACATTACACACGTACAGATGCACAATAAATAATAGATATATCAATACAAATTTATTTTCTCAATTACAGTTAACAGACCTTTATCTCTGACTCCACAAACTTTAATGACTTGGGAGAAATTATGAGCATCCGAACATTAGTCAGAAACTAAAATTCCAGGCAAAGTCTGTAGCATTCATACTTACTGTATTTTCTGAATGCAATAAATCTGATACTACTTTAAACAGAGGAGATGTATTTTTCCTAGTTAGGAAAGAGAATGGTAGGAGAGACAACAATGATATTGAAATTGTTTATGTTGAACAGCCCAATAAAATTTTGTTCATTGAACTCAATTAAGTGCTGTCTGAGAGATACTCCACCTGAATGGATGCTCCTGTTGTTTCTTGAGAAGCAGTAATCTTAGTAGCAATGGACCAGGACGTGGGACTGGTCATATAAAGTAAACACCTAAGTGAGTCCTTGTCTTTAATTGGAATTACTCATATCCTGAGGTGAGTGAATAGGCCCCCCAAGTTTCTTATGGAGATTAGTTGAAAGTCTGAGATTCCACAGCATTTACATTTCAAAATCCCCCTTTACGGAGCAAAAACAGTGCTAGAAGAGGATGCTCAAAAGAGGAGGAGGTGAGGATAGTACTGTGATTATAGCTGCGGTAAAAAAACAGTAGTCAAATTTTTTAAATGGCTTTTTGATGAAAAGGAAATATTCACCAAAAATATTCAATTTTTGTCATTTTGTGGGAGGACAAGGAGGGTTCATCCCTCAAACAAAAAAATGGAATCCAAAAAATGTTTGGTGTTTCGCAACCAAAAATGAAAATGTTTTACTTTTAAATGAAGAGTTTAGGTTTTCAGCAAAAATGAAAAACAAATCTCCACCCCTCCGCACACACCCATTAGTCAGTTTTTCAGAGTGGGGGCAAGATGAGGAGGGAAGTCACTTCATGACTAGCTCTAACCACAATTCTCCCTTCTAGGTTAGAAGGAGAGTCATTACACTTAACAAAGAAAAAAAAAAGCTTGCTTGCCACTAGCCATGACATATTGAAACCTGCTTCAAAGATAGCAACCGAAGTTCCCATAGATAGATGCACTGTTAGTGAACTAATTCTTAGATGCGACTTTCACAAGTGACCTTCTGAGTCACTCTGAATTATTAACCAGAATAACATCATATAAACTTATTTGTGAACTTTAGAAATGACAAGCTTATAGTCTTCTTTCTCCAACCTCAGACCTCTCTGCACATGTATCCACAATCAGTATCAGCAAATATCAAAGTGCATCTGTTCAGCAATACATGTTACAAAAAAAAAAATCCATCCATATACTATACTTGGACTGATAGACTAATTCACTGTTAACCCAAATGTAGTTGTTGTTTTCAGAGAACATTTTATGGAGTTGTCATTTTTAAATCCCCTGATGTCTGAATAAAATTGTCAAGACAAATTATCCCATAATATCAAATTACAAACTATAATTATCTTTCCTTAATTCTTTAAACATTCTGTGATTTGTCTGGGAAATTATATAAAAATGAAGATGTCCAATTATCATCTATAATTGCAGCTGAAAAGAGTAGAGAAGGAGCTTTTTGATCCAATGTAAAGTGTCACAATTTTGGATTTTACCCAGACAAGTGTTTAAAATGACTGATTATTTCTCTGATTGCTGGAAGCTGGTTTGTGGCTGCAGTTGCTGGGAGCTAGCCGGGAGCCATTGCTTTCTCTCCTTGCTGTAACTGTGGCCTAACTGGATAAAAATACTGTGTTTAAGAAAAATACTTTGTAGTCTCCATTGTTATTTCTCTCCATTATTTGGGTTGTCAACCTGTTCTCTGAGCTACCTTGAGACTTTTGGAAACCCAGGTATCTTAATAGAATGGTCAAAGCAAGAGGAAAAAGTGTAAAACCTCACACTGTTTCATGTCTATTTCTTTTTATTAAGCAAAATATTGTGCATATATGCAGTACTTATTTGTAACAATACTGTCCTAGTCAAATGACAGAGTATTGTGAAGAGATACCAAAATGCAATGGAAAGTTTATTAAGTGTGCCTAGCCATATGTTCCTCAAATTTCACTGTTGGATATGCAACTTTTTGTGATCAGTCCAAACCAAGAGCTCCAATTGCTTTTACAAGATTTAGGACTGCTAACTGATGGCCTTGCGTAAATCGATTATTGCGTAAGTTGGGAACGTATATCCGACAATTACGCAAAAAAAAAAAAAAAAAAATCCCATAAGTCCGGATTTGCGTAAATCGGGTTTGCGTAACCCAGGGAGCATCTGTATATGATGGAAACCACTTCAAGCCAGGAGGTGTAGCAGCACCCCCCAATACCCTTAGTTGCAGCACCTATGTAGTTTGCAATGTTGGAAGAACAGGGTGGTTGTGCCCATCTGACACTGCTTCCCCACTCCTGAGTTGAGTACCCCAACTATTAACACATACTATATGCTGGAAACATAATTTAATCACACAAGAAAAAGCATACTTAATCATATTAGTGGTCCATCTAGTCCAGTGGCCAGTACCAGCTGCTTCAGAGGAAGATGCAAGAATCCCTACAATAGGTGATTATGGAATAACCTGACCATGGAGAACCTTCTTCCTATGCCCCATTAATTAGTTGTTATCTTAAGCTCTCAAACATGAGAATCTATATCCTTTCCAAAAAAATCTGGCATTAGTTTGTTATTTGGTCCTTGCTATTGTAATTCTGATTGTTCTCATTATACTTGGCACTATATTGACCGATATGCTTCCACCATTAGTTTGTCACAGGACAAAGATAAATTAAATAAGTTACCCTGAAAACGTCTATGACAGAGGAAAACGCAACTATGTGATAGGCAGAAAAACTTCTGCAATGGATGAAAAAATGCCTACATGGTATGAAGTTACTGCTGTTTAAAATCCTATAGAATAGTTGCACGCAAGATCTACACTACCTTAACAGAAAAATGAAAAGGGGAATCCTATCTCATAATTTCTCCTTTTTTGCTTTCCTCTTTCCCCCTCCCCTTTTCTCCTTTTGCCAGTGGAAAAAAAAAGAGAAGGAAGTGTGTGGGGAGAGGAGAAGTGGAAGAAAGGTTAGAAAAAAATGACTACATTTTTCATTTTCCAGTTTTGTCAAAAACACTGATCAATTTCTAGGACTTTCAACAAAAATTTACAATTTTGAAAAAAAGTTCTCTCTTCAGTTACAATATTTTTATTTTTTTTAAAGTGACCTAAAGCTATCAGACTTTGAATGCATGCAAATACATCTTTGTTGAGTAAGAGTTATTTTACACACTCACTTTTCAGCACAGAACTGCACTTGATTTCTGTAGGTTCAACATGTGAGCACTCAATTTCTCAAACAACGCAGATTTTTTTTGGCATGGAATATTTTTAGGTAAGTGTCAGAGAGGGCTCTTAAAAACAATGAAATGTTAATTTACTGTGTTTGGAAGAACAGAAAACTCGAAATGTTAGACAAAATGTCATTAACGAGTCAGATGTAGAGGAGTTGTCATAGGAAGTTGTGAAAGAGCCTAGAATTTGCCCTGAAGGCTGCCAGTTCAAATGTAACTCAAGTCTACAGTGGACAAAAATATATCCCCAAGAAGACTCTGTCTAGTGGCCTATGTGAAATATGTTGGAGTTCTGAAACCAATTTTCTACTGGATTTGTGTATACATCACAAGATCATTACCTCATTTACCACCCTGGTTCAGCATTGCAGCAAGAGGCCAAAGCCTAGAAGAAAAAGGTCTCCTTATGAGAAGACCTCCTAAACAAGGCTGATAACACACTGGCTTCCATATTGTTTTGTGGGTAAATAGAAACTTTGGCTCTGATTCTGCAAGTAACTGGGGGGCATGTTCATGTTGAACCTCACTGAAGTCAATGGAACACTGCAGGATTTCCTTGCAGGACTGGGGCCTTTATGTCTTCTGTAGTGTAAACATAGCTGTGGTCATTAACATTAAAGCTCATTATATATTAAAAAAAGAATAAGAAAAAAGCCATGAAACCATCTAGCTATGCAGCATTTCATATGTTTAGCCCAACTTATCTGAGTTTATTTGGACTTGGATATTGTTCTGCACATCTTTCAAGACTGTCTCCAGCAATTTCCTGTACACCCTTTTAAAAAAAAACAATCTGAAATTAAAGTACTCATTTCTCAAAATTGTAATGCTCCCATCCTTGGTATGAAAGTTAGATAATACAGAAATGCATGAAGATTTTTTCTTTAAATTAAGGTTACCAGAACTCATTTGACAGTCATAAGATGTTTCAGTTCTGTTAATTTTGTTTTGGGGTCAAAGACCTGGTTCCTGCTTAGCTAAACAGATCTGCATTAGTAACTACCGACTCATTAAAAAGTTGCTTTTGTACTTTTGGCTACATTGTATCATGTAGCCTCAAACTGCAGCAGAAGCATGCCAGACTTCAGCTCATTCCCAGAGTCAGCAGGAACACCCCAGGATTTGGCTTGCTGCGACCCTTGTGGGGTAAACAGACTGAGAACTGGCTACTGCCTGCTTACATTTGTGATGAACCACTGACAAGGCCCTTTTGCATACAGTAAACAAACTGATGAGAAGGCATCCAAAATGCTGATTTCCACAGGGGAAAAAGGAATTATTTTTACTGCTTTCACATATTGAAACACTGGCTCTGTCCATAGTCAAAATCTGTACTGTACAGGATTAGGACCCTCTGATTGCAACAAATACAAAAGAATATGTTGGGATAGATTGTATAAACTTTACTTATACTGATGACCACCACTTAGTTAATAGGACTACTTGTGTGTGTTCAAGTGTTCACCAACACATGGGTGGCACAGTATCTTAGGTTACATGTTAAATATGAATTCTGGTAGAGAATATCCTTTAAATAAATGGGCAGACAAATCAAAAGAACTACAAAATAAGTTAACAGCCTTAGTACAGACCATAATGCAGTTTAACTATTCCTGTTTATTGTGGCACCAGTTTCACTATTTAGGCCATGTCTACACTTATTGGGGATCAATGCTGCTGTGATCAATGCAGCAGGGGTCAATTTAGGGAGTCTAGCGAAGACCTGCTAAATCGACCACAGAGCACTCTCTGGTCGACTCTGGTACTCCACCGGAATGAGAAGATTAAGGTAAATCGATAGGTGAGCGTCTCCTGTTGACACAACATGGTGTACACACCGCAGTAAGTTGGCCTAAACTACGTTGACTCCAGCTACGTAGCATAATTTAGGTCAACTTACTGCGGTACTGTAGACAAGGACTTAGTTTAGACTTGTGCATATGAACCAGTTTTGACAAAATTAGAGATCCTCCCCACACCGTCCTATAGCCAGGTTACATCTTCAGTGGGGTTCAGGAAACATTCATCAGCTATTGTTTTTCACACCTCTGAACTCTTAGTTTATGGCAGGACCAGAAGTGGAAATGCCATGATACACAAAGGCACTACTTTCATGACCTTACTAACTACTGCTTAGAAGTAGGTAGTACCCAAAGTTTCATTAAAACTCTGTCTTCACAGGATTTCCAGTCCATTTTTTGGAGCTCTGAGCTTCAGATAATTCACTGAAGCATCAGATAAGCAACCAAAAGTATGGGTCCTTACCTGAACCGATACTGAACTCTGAACCTTTAGGAGGTTTTTCCACCATAAATATAGGACTCATGTATGCCCTTTAAGCATAGCCCCTATTTAGGGGCAGTTTGGGTTACCACCTTGAGGGATAGCTCCAAAAGGTAGTACATTGAAGGGAGATAAGGTTACCTAAATGGTGCTTTCAGAGGATGCACCATTCTGCCTCCTATATTCCTGGCTAACTCTGTTGGTCCAGAAGTGAGGTCGGGAGGGGGAAACATAGCCAAACCTCCTCCCCCGACCTCCTTTGAGATATCTTGTGCTCCAGAAGGCTCAGAATGAACATCCTTTGCACTCATGAGAGCACAGAGATTACACTCCTGCCCAATTGCTTTAACAGGGAAATGGAGGGAAAGGAGCTCCATGAAACTTTGTCCCCAGCCTGTGCACAATCTGACCAGTATTATTGACTTCAGCTCCTCCAAGAGACCTATTTATCCTTTAACATGCATTCTTCATAGCAAACCATTTAAAAAAAAACAAACAAACAGCAACGAATGTGGAAGTCAGGACAGAATTGTGCAGTTTACCACAAATACAACAATATAGGCATCCATCACACACGCGGGAAGACAATAAGATGCTCATTTCAATTAGAGCAAGTCTTGTATATGCAATACACAAGGTTTAAACTATTAATTGTTCTGTTAAAATTCAGTATAGTACAAAGGAAAATACACAGGTGCTGCAGCTGCTTATATATTTTATCAAATACATTGTTTCAAAGCCAAATAAATATTTATTATTTTCTGTGTTCAGACTAGCTTTTCCATAACAATACCACCCCACACTTTTTCCAGATCAGCTACCCAGAGATGGAACAATGCAGTTAATGTTGTTAGGATGTGATAGTAAGTCTGGTAGCAGTAACTAAGAGCTGTCAAGAAGGGACATATGTCAGATGTTCATTATTAACCCCAAGCAAAGCAAGAAATGTATAGAGCTGAAATGAAAATTTCCAGCAGAACAGTTTTTTAGTTAAAAATTCTGGGGTTGTAAAAGATTCATTTTTTTGTGAGAGAGTTTCCATTTTCAACCAGCCCTAATCAAGTTTAATAATATTTTTTCTTTCCTTGTAAATTTCACAATAATAAGCTAAACAGAGAATGACTGTCACGTTCTTCAAAGTTTATTTGGAGAAAGATTTGTTATGTGTAAAAAAATAAATCTGTTTTACAATGCTTGGATTGAAAACTTTACAAAGGTGACCTTGCAAATACAGGGAAACCCCAGGGTATTGTATGCAGTGATTTCTCCATACCAGATTTTGCCAAATTACTAGAAACAAGCTATCATTAGTTCTTTACCTGTAAACTTGAACTCAAAAATCCATTTCTTGTTAATTCCAAGTTTGTGGGCCAGAATATCAGAAGGTGTTACTGAGTAGTTCCATTGACTTCAATAGAGCTAAGCTAATTTATACCAGCAGCTGCTGCTATTATTTATTGTTTGCTTAGGAGCCTCAGTCATGGACCAGGATTTCATCCTGCCAGGCTCTAGAAGTCAATGGTGGAGCCATAGCTGTGCCTTCTCTTTCCAAATAGTGAAGCAGAACCCACACAGAGAGGGGGTTGCTGTGCCAGGCAGAGTGATGGTGCAACTTGTTCCGTGGGGACATAAAGAGAAGTAGAAAATGAATTGTGACTCCCAGAGAGTTATAATTTGGTCTTGGTTGCTCTGTTCCTGGGACAGTACAACTTCATGCTACCCCTTACTCAGGCTGGGCAATCCAGCATTTTTGTTTATTCAGGATAAGTGACAAGTAGGTACGGTCTATAAAAATATTGCTCCTTAATTATGCCGTTTAAAAAAAAAAAAAGAACCACTCAGATAGGTAGATCTGTGTAAGTTTTAAAACCTCCAAGCGTCCAGAGTAAATCATGAGCTGATGTGAGTCAAAGTAGAAAGCTACAGGGACTTGATTTCTGCATTTATCTTCTGCCAACTTGTAGGAGAGTAACATTGTAAAGAATTCTATTTTTCTGCAAAAGCCTTAGGCTTCTTACGTTTTTCAGCCTCAGCAAAGGTGGGGAAATACCTAAATGCTTGTGGCTCATTAAACTCTTAGAACTTCCAAAGCTTCACTAGGTGTGCCCTGAGCACACAGTTGTAAAGACTATTGATAGGTATTTATTTTAAGTCTGTTTAATTATAAAAGTCCTAAGAGGCCATGTCATTTAGTCTGATAAGAAAGGAAAGACACTCCCTTTTCACCCTTACGACCTTGGCCTTAGAATTAGAGATGTGCTATTTTCTAAAGAATTTGAGAGTCCTGTCAAAACACCGTGTGGGGAAAAAATTTCACAACAAGTTTTAGAGTTCACATACCTCAAAAGGATTATCACACAGCCGCTTCCTCTCTCACCCACATACATTCACAGAAATAAAAGCACAATTCATCAAAGGAAAAAAATATTAGGGCTCTTTTCTTAACAGAGTAGGAGACTAATCATTATTAAAACATTCTCAGCTAACATTAATAAAACCCTTAAGTTTAGGTCTTCCTTACCAAGAATTCCTCATCACTACCCTTCCTGAAGCATACATCTGTGATTGGTTGCAGTGCACACAGATAAAAAGGGAGTCCAAATTTCTATTTGTTCTTACTTGCGCATTTATAAGAATGGGTTAATGCTGATTATTCTGGAGCTTGGGGAATGTCTCTTGATAAATTGTCTTTTAAGATGTGCTCTGAGTGATGTTGCCTGACACACCAAATATACGTTGTCTTTTCAATTGTGAGTCGTTTGAGAGCCTTACAGTCCTGCCATTAGGCAACCAAAGAAACCAGAGTTCATATGAAGTTCATGCCCTTCTAAGCTTTAAAAAACCTCAAAGATCTCTCCTAATAACTCAGTGAGGATACAGAACAGCAAAAACAAGTAAAAACCATTAGGATATGTGCATGCCTTACCAAGCCGCCTTATCTTCACTAGGACTTTACCTCCTGTTAGTTATTATATGATAGCTAACACCAAGTAAGAAAACACCTTTTCCCCCCCTAGTAAAGATGCACCCACAGTGCCTAAGGACACTAGTAAATTGCTAACCAGTTCAGAATTGAAAGTGAGTATTTATCCATATTCCATACAATCTGAATATAATAAGGTTTGGGAAAAAATAGCTGAAATTAGAGTTGCGTGGAGACAGGTAATTCTGTTTCATAGAGGATTTTGATATTTTGAAATTTGATTTAGTTCCAATTCAGAACAAAAACCAAAACATTTCATCATTATCTGTGAAAGGCAAATAGCCCGAGTTGCAGAAGCTGGAAGCTCTGAGGTTCTTGATGCCAAAGAAGTCCAGTGGGCAGACTGGCTGGCTGGAACCTGCCTGACAGGAATCTGCCTGACAGGCAGGATTCCATTGAAATTTCATCAAACTGACACCACAACATGTTTTGATTCTGATGAATCAGCATCTTCTGGCAAAAAAATAGCATTTTTCTGAACAGTGCTACCTGAAATAAATTCAAGTTCTAGAAGTTTCAAATATTCACCAGGAAGGGCAGGCTTGCTTGTTTGTTTTTAATTGTGTCAAAGTTTTCTTGGTGTCCCTTACTTAGGACTTTGTAAATTGATAAGCTTATGTGTGTAAATGTGTAGCATTTTCCACATTCCTGGGTGATTACAGACAGCTGATATTATTATTAATACTTCCTTTCCTGAAGTTTATATAAGCTTGACTGTCCAAAACTCCTGCAACTTTTTGAGGAAACAAACAAGCTACTCGGTGCTAACTTTATAAAGATCTCCATCAAGGCTCACCATCAGAGTATTATCAGCTGGGCTTCAAATAAGGATTGAAATACATAAAAGAAGTCGCAGTACAGTCACTATAAAATAGGTACAGTGCATGACTTCACCAATACTGTTCTTTAAAAGAACCAGGCCCGAGGGACTATAAGGCTGAGATGAATGCTGATGAGTACAGCTAACCAGAAGTTTTCTGATAGAATGTTTTTCCATTGGAAAGTGTTGATTCATCGAAAGTGAAACTTTTGTGGAAACATGTTGATTTTGATAAAATTTGAAATCTGAAGTTTGGGTGGTTTATGTAAACCAAAGCTCAGGCCCTTTACCCATCACTAAGCATACGCCAAAATTCCTGCACAAAGTTCAGTCACTACAGCATAGATCAATATTAACTTTGTGTTATCAGTCGGAAATATACATGACTTTAGAACTGTCAATCTGCATTTGGCATTTTGAACAGCCAGAGCATAACAAGCGCAAACTAAACTGATTTCCACGTAATCCATGTCTATTCTATTTTTATGGCCAATGTCACAAACTTGAACTCTATATTTTAATCAGTACTTCCAGACAGGCACAATTCCTCTGATCTCTCACTGGAAGGTTTCACTCCAAAGCTTTTTCTAGTTCCTAAACATAGCCAACAGGCAGCATTGGAGAGTGATGTTGCCAAGCGTCACAATAGATAAATTTCTTGACAATAGACAAAAACAAAATTACATTAGCAGCAGTACAATCTCCTTTGTTCAGATTGCTACCACACATTTATTAATGTATCTTATAAAGGATCACCACTGATATCTTATAAATAATGAGCTGGATTCTCTGCTGCAGTGCAATGCTTTACTAACAGCACAATCTGACACTAAGGATGGTTAAATCAGCCCAAGGAGGGGTCTTTTAAAGAGCTGCCTGCCACTTTACCTGCATGTGTGCTCAGTGTTTCAGTGGGATTCCGGATAGATGTGGGTCACATTGCATTCCTGGCTCTCACAGAATAGGCCCAGCAGAATGGACACAGTAAACAGTACCATTATCGAAGGGATGATGCAGCTTACACAGTCCCCCTGCACACTCAAGAGTTTGTTAGGCTGTACAATGACTTCAACACAGAATGTGTAAATCACACATTCTAGCCTGCTGTGATTAGGGCTGACCAAATTATTGTAAATAACTTTTCCAGTGAATCTAGACCTTCTTCTGTTTCTGCAACCAAGTCAGAATTTCTACCAACATGCCCGTATTCAGAGTTCTTTGACAGTTTGTGTGAATAAGGTTAGTTTGCTGTTTGTTCACGAACTAGGTTTTATGAGTACTTGCTAATCATTGTGTGCACCTTATGGTGGCTCACCTACATCCCAAGGCATATTTTTGTTTCCCCATTGGTTAACCTAAACTTTACAAACAAGAGGAGTCCCTTGTTTTATTTGCAAATCTTCTGCAAATATTTGTAATTGTCTGATGACTCTCATGTGAGAATAATACACAGCATTTTCAAAACTGCAATGTAACATGTCCGTGCAATACGAACATGCATATTCATACCAACCTTTGCAACAGGTTTGCTTTCCACATGCATTCTGGTGAATAAAAAACTAATCTCTGAATGTTCCTGAACAAGTTTATGCAAGGGATTATAAGCATAGGCAAAGCCAAAGGGCGAGTTTTATTTCCAAGAATACTTTTTGCTGTTTTCTTCCAGCTCTGAGGTGAAACTAAGTGGCTGATCTGAGCCATAAAACTATCACGTTCCATATAATAATTTCCATAGCACATAGCAGTGGTCATGTTGAGAACCATGTCTAATTAATTTTTATCATCACATGGATTTGTGTTCTTTTTTGGTAGGTCAGCATCCTAATAGACATTAACATAGAAGAGCTCTTAGAGATGAATTAGATAGAAGAAGCTGGGAAGTATAATATAATTAGGATTCAGGACAACCATAAAATCCTTCAAAAATGTCTTCCAACTATAAAGTATAGTCGATCATTGATTCATAGCATGAAGCTAAATGTAGTAGACTGAGCATACACAAAAGAGACTATTCATTTTAAGGAGCAAAAAAACTGATGATTTTCAAACAGTATCACAGTTCATGCAATTACTTAATTCCCTGGATAGCAAATCTCATGATATGATTAATTCCAGCAAAACTGATTTCATGGCAATTGTCTTGATAGTCCATTTCACATTTTTTTATTCCCAAATTAAAGTATAATACATTCTCCACCAACCAACAGCCATTAGAAAAAAAATATATGCCACCTCTTGAAGTGCTGAGTGCTTCGAAAGCCATCAATCAGCAAGAAAGGGCTTTTACACTCGCAACAATTATAATTAATCACAATACCAGCAGAACTCCAAATTCATCATGAGAGAAATAGATCAACAAAAAAATAAAAGGTTCACATAGTTTCAAGCAGGTCAGAATTTTTTCTAAATAAGATGTCCAAAGTGAATCAGCTTAAGTTCTAGGCTATAGAATAGTCTTTTATACATCATCTTTCATACTCAGCGTATCCTGAAAAATTTCAAGACAAGCATTTTTAAAGTCTTATGCTGTGGCTGTGGAGGACATGCCGTAAGACAAACTTCTTGACCTTCCTCATATTATCTGCCAAGTTCTCATCAGCTCTGGGTGGTGAACGACCTTGTTGATTGGAGTTGCTTGCTCAGTTACAGAGCCCAGTGTTTCCTGCTGTGAAGTATTTTCACATTTTGTGGATAAGATCACTCAAATTTGGAACAAGCTGTTTATCTCCATGGTAGCAGAGTCATGTCTAGTAGAGACGAGTGCCGAGTCGTCTCTACTTTAGTGTCAGTAACTTGTGGTCATACATTGAGGTTGATGGAGGATATACGTCTACCAGTGTATAAGTTAGATGCATGCTGTACTTGGTTAGAGAAAAGAAAGGGAATATTGGAGTTATCATTGGAGACAAAGCACTATATCTCCCCAGGCAACATCCCAGTTTCTCAAAGAAGTGATTGTTATACGCTTGTTCAAGAAACCTTGTTCTAAGAAGCCAAAAATCTCTCCAATTATTATCCTGTCCCAATTATTCAGTTTGGCAGAAGGTTACTAAGTAGGCTGTAGTGTCTCAACTCCAACAATATCTGGAATCCTGAGCTCTCTTTGACCTCAGTAAGTTTTGGTGTAGGCTATGGCATAATACGGACACAGCATGGACTGTATAGTGACCTTCTCTTGGGCAAAGGACAAAGATCAGGCATCCATGCTGTTTATTTTAGCTCTGTCAGTATTTGCGACAGGTTTACAAACACTAGCAATATAGTTGTACTTAAGTGATTTATTTCCTTTCAATGTAAGAGTTCTCCAGTGGTGGCTTGGAGCAACTGCTTTTCCACCCTGAGGCTTCTTTTATAGTGGTTTTCATTCTACTGTTGCTCCTCTTCAGTTTGAATATGGGTGGAGTAGGTGTATAGAGAGGATTTTTTATTCATAATTTGTATGTGCCTCTGGAGTGATTTGGATGGGCACATTTTCAACAAATCAAAACAAAGTACAAGTAGATAGGGTTAAACACTGTTGTAACAGTAGAAAAAAATATTGTAAAGAAGACAGAATAAAGAAAAGGGCAGATAAAAAGATTTACCCAAATTATGCAATTCATTTGGGGGCAATGGGAGGGTGGGGGGATGTCTAACACAGCTGTAATAGCATGTGGGTGGTTGTTAGGTTTTTTGTTTTGTTTTAGATTCAGTATATTTTGAAAGAGTAGTGAGACATTGAGACTTTCTGATGAAGAAAGATAGGACATGTACACATAAGCAAACAAATGGAAATAGTGACCTTGACACCATTTCATTTGCCCTCAGTTACACCCATGTAACTCTATTATATGGAGAATCAAGGTTGTCACTGATTTGATCCTAAATCAGCACAAAACTTTTTTTTTATTTTTAGTAGATCATTAATATATATATATATATATATACACACTCACTGGTGGTTTTTTTTCAGTTTGATGCAAGCAGTAATGTTTTACTCTGCCGTGAACTTGCAAAATTATGATTGGTGTGTCACCATTTTAATCTAGAATGAGAATTTTGGCAAGTCCCCAAACTGTTTGCTATGATGCACAGGGAGTTTGAAACTCTGGCCACTTGTTACATTCTTATATATAAGTGGACAGTCTCTGCTATCAGTTACTCTAATTTTACCTGTTCATGGATCCTAGCTCATAAGAGATGGGGGGACATATTTTGTTCTCACATACATTCCTCCTCTGTGCTGTTGCACTAATATAACTGAGCAAAACTTGTTCAAAGGAGTGCATGAACAATTTAATTTGGACCAGGAGAGAGTTATATATATGGTCTGAGTTCTGGTAAGCTGAATGGTAGGGCAAGAAATAGTCAGTCTTTCCCTTAATCACAAAACTGTATAAAAATACTGTGCCATATCTTTTCAATGAGAACCCATTAAGGTAAGTGAAGGAAGTACCACTTAGTACAAAATGGGAAAGTGATAAACATCTCTTTGAAATATTGCCATCAACTAAGCATCCACTGAATCATTCTAAGTAAGAATAAATTCCTTAAGAGGGACAGACTCCATCATTTCTGTTCCTCCTCCTGTTTTCCTTTAGGCTGATAGCTCAACAAACAACAATATCTGTGTAGAGCCCCAGTTCTCTCCAGATTGCGGCAGGGGGATTTCTCAAACCACACAAGTGTCAGGACATGCATGCAAATGGTTTATGTAGTTTGAATACTAATTAGCTACAGAAAGTTAAAAACTGTGTAACCTATCTGGGTTGTTCAGTGTCCTGGGAATCTGTAATTATACATAGTGTATGGCACCACTGGGGCCATAGCTGTTGTGGTAAATGAGGGAATTGTGTAATATTTATTTTGATATATATCATATGGCCCTTAGGTTACCTGTGAAATGTTCTCCTGCCAGAATGCAGAGGGTTAAATCAGAGGGGTTGTCAAAGGATCCAAACAGGAATGACACAGATAAAAGTCCTTGAAGAAACAAGGGTGAAGCTATTTATTGGGAAATAGCCTGGATAAAACCAGGAAAGGGTAAGAACAGTTTAATTCATCCTAAAAAGGATGGCTGCCCAGGGAGTGACAGCCACCAATTAGTAAAAGTACAAAAGCAAGCAAATTTCTAGTGTAATGACCATACCGGTATCCAAGATTTAAAACATAGCACAGGTATTCTAAAATTCAGAGTTATCTCAAACTACACAGATAATTTGGAGGGCAGGTAAGTCATTCAACTTTTTACTGTCATCAGCAGTGGATTCTCTCATTATACAGGGCAATGTTTTCCCAAGCTTCACATCAGCAGCTCAGGAAGTAGATAATGAGGTGCACTAACTGAGTCATGTTGTCATTAGAAGGATATTTCTAATTCTCAAACAAAATACTTGGGTAGTTTATATTATTGCAGAGGTGCACTATTGTCAGTCGCCAGGATAGTGCAAAGAGCCCACTTCCTGCTGCATGCTCCACAGTGGGGTCCTACTAGGAAGAATCCTTCAGCCAGACAACACAATACCACAGAGTATGATCTTGTACCTCCCCTGGATGTCATGCCCATCCTAGTTTTCTTCATAACCTCTGCTAAACTGGAGAAGCCCTGTGAGATGCTATTTTAAATTCTGTAGCATATTTATGTGAAGGAAATATTTTCCAGATGACAATTTATCAGCAAGAGTTGGCCATTGGACATAGTTTAGTTTTTATTTAATATGTCTTGTGGGCATATACTTAGGGTGACCAGACGTCCCGATTTTATCGGGACCGTCCCGATATTTCCTTGTTTGTCCCGCGTCCCGACCGACATGCGGTCGGGACAACCGGACAAACAAGGAAATGCCCCGGAGCCTGGAGCCCGGAAGTGCTCGCACCCCCCCCCCCCCGCCCCGACTCCGCCCCCTCCTCCCCCGATTGGCTCCCTCCCCGAATCCCCGCCTCTTCCCCAGGCTCACCATTCCTCCCCCCTACACAAGCGCTGGAGGGAGGCCCGGGAGACTCAGGGGAAGCGCGGGACCAGGGTGAGTAAGAGTCCGGCCTGGCCCCGAGCAGGCAGGACTCAGTCGGGTGGTAGGGAGAGGAGGGCTGCGGCGCCCCCGAACCCCCCGAGCCGGGGCCTGCTGCGGGGACCCAGCAGCGCGCACGCTGGGCCCAGCCCCTGGCCAGTCGCGTCTGGGCTGCTGCCCAGCTGGTGCTATCCCGCGGAGGCATCGGCAGCCCAGCCCCGTTCGTTCCCCTGCGGGACCCGAGCGGGACGGGGGGGCTGGGGCCTGCTGCCCCACTCCGGGGCCGCCGCGGGATAGCACCAGCTGGGCAGCAGCCCAGACGTGACTGGCCAGGGGCTGGGCGCAGCGTGCGCGCTGCTGGGTCCCCGCAGCAGGCCCGGGCTCGGGGGCTTCGGGGGCGCCAGAGCCGCAGCCGCCAAGTGCCATGGCTGCTTCCTCCCCCGCGGCAGTGGGAGCTGCAGCAGCGGCTGCTCCCGAGTCCCGCTGCCCGGGGGTGAGAACAGTCGCCGCCTGGTCCCGCGGGCCGCCCCCCTCCTCTCCCTACCACCCGACTGAGTCCTGCCTGCTCGGGGCCAGGCCGGACTCTTACTCACCCCGGCCCCGCGCTTCCCCTGAGTCTCCCGGGCCTCCCTCCAGCGCTTGCGGAGGAAGGTTTTTTTTTTTTTTTTTGGCCCCGCCCCCCACCACGCCCCCCCCCACGTCACCCTCCCCCCCCCGCGTCCCGATATTTGTCTTTGGTGATCTGGTCACCCTACATATACTCTAGGACAGTGGTTCCCAAACTTGTTCTGCCGCTTGTGCAGGGTTCGCTGCTCCAGGCCAATGGGAGCTGCTGGAAGCGGCGCAGGCCGAAGGAACGGCGGAACAAGTTTGGGACCATCTCATTGAGATGCTTTACTTCTTTGAAGTGTAATGCTTTCCTTAAGCCCCCAGGTGGAATAATGTCCAATTGGACATTGCAGTATGGTGGCGCAGAGGGTATGGCTTTTGCTTGACAATCGATGGGCCGAGGTTTGTACTCACAGTGCCACACTCACACACCCCTCTTTTTGCCTGCCTCCCATAGGGCCCTTTCACTCTGGGACTACTGCAAATGCAGTCTCTGCAGCCTGATAGAACTGGCCTTACCTACTAGACATTTGCCTAGTAACAGTAGTTGTAAAAATATTCTTGGTTTTCACAAGCATCTATGAAAAAATAGTAATGAAAGCAAGTGTTGTGAACCAAATCTGAGTTTTTCTGTCAACAAAAAGTCACACACTGAGCACATCACATCTTAATGCTGAGATGAAAGCCAGCAGATCTATTTTTCAAGGCTTACTCATTAAGTAAGAAATTTGCAAGCCTAGCTAAACAACATGACAAGTCAAACTTTTAGGAGTTATCCTGGAGGTTAATCAGAAAACCCTTGTTTCCAGCAGTCTGTTAGCAAATCTACAGGAGGTGCTGAAAAAACACATCTTCTTTTGACATGGCAGTGATAGAACTTTGAAAAGCTGCAGTGCGGAGTTCTTCATTTGCAAGATGGTTCACTTAGAGATGTCACAAAAAAGAAGATTCCTTTTCCAAAAAGGAAACCTTAAAAACAGCATAGGCATGTCTGGGTCAACCTAACCAGCATCCATAGGTATTAACATGTAATGTGCCATCCCCTCCATATTTTAATCATTTTGAACTGACACTAATGAGATCAAGAACTGCTTTCTGAATAATGGGTTGCAGTATGGACACTTCACTCAGGGCTGGCTCCAGGGTTTTGGCCGCCCCAAGCGGTGCAAAAAAAAAAAAAGCCGCGATCACGATTTGCGGTGGCAACTCGACGGGAGGTCTTTCGCTCCCAGCGGGAGTGAGGGACCGTCCGCCGAATTGCCGCCAAATTGCTTGACGTGCCGCCCCTCTCCGGAGCGGCCACCCCAAGCACCTGCTTGGCAAGCTGGTGCCTGGAGCCGGCCCTGACTTCACTGCAACCCTTTGTTTCTGAAGTGTCAGCATTTGTCAGCTAACTGTGCAGCTATTCTCACAGGAAGCCTTTACCTCAAACTCATGCTGGCTGTCACTTCTCCTTCACTAGGCAATCTAGCCCTGTTTTTGCTGCTAACCACATGCCAGCCAGCCAGCCCCTGTTCAGATTCCTGCTTCTCAACTGGCTCTCCTCTCTGCTGATAGATCCCTGATGTTTTTTATTGAGAACAGAAATCAACCTACAGATTCAAATCTCTGCAGAGCTTCTTCCATCTAGACAATGAATTCTGGGGCACATTTTGAGCAGTGAAATTTGCATCCCACACAGTTGGTCATGTATGCTGTGGAAATCAGACAAGCATTAGGCTGACACAAGCATACATCATGTATAAGAAGAACTGCGCTAAAACATGCTCTCGGGCACAGTGAAGTGAGGCTGAGCTGAGAAGTTTCTTATTTAGCAAAGAGGATGAGTGAGGCTATTGAGAGGGGAAATGGTTGCTAAGCAAAAGAGAAGAATTGAGCCAAGTCAAATAGAAGAGGAAGGAACAGAGATGGAGGAAGGCACACAAAAAAAAGGAGTGAAGAAACAGGCAGAGAAGAATGGAGAAAGAGAAAATGGTAAAAAATTAGGAAATCGGGAGGTGGTGAACTGGGGTAAAGAGATAAAGATACGAATGGTCAGGCAGGCACTAGGACTTCAAACGGTGTAAACTCCCAATTACACACTAGGTGACAGTAAATGGGCCAACCTGTGGGTTGCAGTTATGAAAACAACATGAATATGCATATCACCCCTTCCCCAACTTCACCTGAAGCTCCTCTACTCAAACAATTACTGCACCACTGACAAAAAGGGGAAACGTAGATGAGCAAGCTATTCTGGAGATTGCTATGATTACTTTACAATGTAAAGGTTTCTAGTTTTCAGACCACCATCGGTGTTAATGTGGATATAGAGTAGGAATATGTGGTTTTCATAGGTAAAACATTTGAGACTGTAATCATGTTGGCATTCTCTCTCTCTCTCTATGATACAGTGTGTGGAAGTGATAAGATTTTTATTGAAAATGGAATAGAATGAGTAATGCAGTGCTGGAAGAATGGAATTGAAGTTTTGTGTTGCAATGTGATTGTCTTTTTGTTTTTAGGATGGAAGTACTGCTGAACTGAAAATTAACATGCTAGAGGGTATTATGTGCTGGGGTGGATGAGTATCATGATGGTAGCAGGCTAATGTTTGCAGATCACTAGTGTGTAAGAATGTTGCCTTCGTTTATGGTCATCAAGCTTTTTCGCATTTGTGTTGCTTTTAGAGTTAGAAAATAAATCATAATTTATCTTAAGTGAATGAAGATTTAGCTTGAGACTACACAGTAGAGGTGAAATTTTTAAGAGCATGCTTGTATTGACTCTGGACTTCAATGAAAGTAGAGTTAGGCCAACACTGAGAGCTCTTGAAAATCCCAGCTCTGCTCTCATTGAAGTCAGTGAGAGAGAACTCATGATGATGTCAGTGGGAGCAGAGTGAAGCCGACCCCGAGTGCTTTTGACAATCCCATCCTTTACATATATTACACAAACAAAAATTCAAAGTACATTATTACAGTTGCAAGTTCAAACACTCAAAAGTTAGGAAATGCCAGAAATAAGATTGCCCGTGCAGCCATAATTCAGGATCCTTGTCTGTATGCATTATAAGGCACGCTTTACTTACGTGATCGCATACTATATTTCCACAGGACCCCAGCCTCATTCAATGGACAGTGCTCAATTAATGAGCAGCTAGTCAATATTTTGTTTTACCCACATTGCTCAATGTGTGGCTCCAGGTCTTATACATTGTAGACTATTTAAAACTCTGCTCTGAAGACAGAATTCATTTCTTCATGGTCTTTTCTATGGTTCTCATCAATATAGTATCTGCGTGCTTCACAAATATTAATCTATCTTCACAACACTCCTGTGAGATGAGGAGCGCTACTGTTCCCAATTTACAAATGGGCAGTTGAGACATAGGGAAATTAAGGTTAATTTTGGGTGCCTAATTTGAGACATCCAAAACCTGATTTTCCAGGTTACGTAGTATCATATATGATTTTATTTGTTCAAAGCACAGCTCCCATTGAGTTAAGGTGCAGCTATGAGACTCAGAACATCTACAAATTAGACCCCAGGTTCACAAATTCCACACCCAGAAAATGAGGAACACAATTAGTAACCACCTCTGGAAAAAAATTGGTTTAATCCCTGTTTTTCATTTGTTGTCACCAGAAATTATTTGTGGCCTGAGTTCAAAAGCCCTTCCCCTTGATGAAGACAAGGGCCTTTAGCTTTGGGTGGGCTTTGATCCTGTGTCACCAGGCAACCACAATAGCTACACACCTTCCAAATTCTGCAACAAGTGAGGAAACGGTCCTACAGACAACAGCCTCCTTCACTACCTAACCCTGAGTAATGCCCAGAGTACAGACCATCCTGTGCACTGAATAATATAGGGGTTCTGTGAAAAAAATAGTATGTGATCATGTATTTAAAGACTGGCAACCTTAATTCTGGCATTTACGGTCTTTTGAGTGCTTGATTTTGCAACCTGAACAATGTTCTTTGAGCTCAGTTTGTGTGTGTGTAATAGGGTGACCAGATGTCCCTATTTTATAGGGACAGTCCTGATATTTGGGGCATTTTCTTCTATAGGTGCCCATTAACCCCCACCCCGTCCCGATTTTTCACAATTGCTGTCTGGTATGTGATTTCCTTTTTTCTTTTTAAACTGAAAAAACAAATTCCATCCCATGGCATCATATTGACACCTACATGGGTCATCAGCAGGTTGGAACCTTCAGATCAACCACATAGACCTCTGTCACTGGAGCTAAGGTAGTAATTAACAACAATAGTGGGGTATCATCTTTTATGTACACAAGCACAAAAGAGAGGATGATAAACACATTTTTTCAATGGGTTCACAGATATTTGCTAACAGAAGAGGAATGGTAAGACTCAGGAACCTTGAGTTCCAATCCAGGCTCTAGAGGGGAATGTTATCTAGAGGGCACAGATTCTTTTGCCCATTTCCCTCTAGCTTGACCCCTTGTGCTCTGCCACCTCCAACCTGTCTTTGCCCCAGTCCAGTTTCTTCCCCACCCCTGGCTCCGTGTTCCAGTCCATTCTCCCCACCTAGCCCATCTCACTCTCCACTCCTTGTGCTTCTCATCCCAGTCCCAGTCTCTTTGCCCAGCAAGTCCTAGTTATTTGACCTGAAATCAAAACATTTTTATTTAGGGCATTCACAAAATGGTAACAGTGGAGTTGCTACTACCCAATAATGCAGTGTTAGGGCATTCACTTGGGATGTGGGAGATTCTAATCCCCATTCTAGAGCAGGGACTTAAACCCAGGTCTTCCACATCCTAGCTAGATGCCCTACCCACTGCACTATTGGATATAAGGAGGCACTACCACCTCATCCTCCTGTGGTTTTGAGAATGGTGCCTAAGTCCCCTTGTGACTCAATTGCTGCCCCTCCCCCCCAATTTTTGGCCCAAAAATATATGGTGAATTTAACACATTCACAAATCGTTTCAGTTGACCAAAATTGAATATTTCAGTAAATAAACTACTAATTAAAAACTTTTGCCCTGCTGTACTTATAACTTGGCCAAATTTGGGCTGTTTTTCATTGTAACAATAAAAGGCACATCTGACATATAGGCAACTCCATGGTCCAATTTCTAGTCCCTGCTCCAAAACATGGCAGTGGGAAATGATTTCAAAGAAAAGGTCTCAAGATTTTTTTTTGACATAGACAAAACGTTTTTCCCCCTCTAACCTCATTCTCTGAAATGGGTGAAAAATTTTAGCTGAGGGGAAAAAAAAGAAAAAGCAGCCCCCCCGCCCCCATCCCTTCAGCCTTAGGCAGACACCCAGCAGGGAAAAATTCAGTCCAAACTGTTAATGTTTGACAAAGTTATAAACAACTGGAAACAGGAATTTATAATGCCTAGTGTCAGGCAACCTTAACAATAAGTAATGTTACTAACCCCACCTATAATACAACTAGATTCCTCAAAATATGAAAAAACAAAGGTTGCATAGAATAGTTACCACAAGATTAGGCAGGATTTAAAATCCGAATATCATTGTAACATGCATATCTGCTCTTATTAGATCAATGAAGCTCAGCTGCTAATAAGATCAAAAACAAAAACATGGATTGAAGAGCTCTTTCTGTTTTGACTCTTTCTTACAATATTTTGTGTAAATAACATTTGTAGCAGTAAATATACTTGTGAGCTCTTCCATTTGAAATACTTCATGAAGAAAACATTCAGATGATTTGTGTCCTCCTTTACCCTGATCCTGTCCCATCTCTAGAATGAACATAGCACTTCAGGCACTTGGAAGAAGATATCTGCAGAGAGTCATAGTAAGTACCTGGGAATGGTGCAGAGGACAGACTTCAGTCTTTTCACCTGGGCTCTTCAATCTAGCAGACTAAGTCTTAAAAAAGATCCAATGGCTAGAAATTGAAACTAAACAAATTCAGACTGGAAATAAGGAACACATTTTTAACAGGGTAATTAACCACGGGAACCATTTGCCAATAGTTGTGGAGGGATTTTCCACCACTGGTAATTTTTAAACCTACTTGTTTTTCTAAGACAGATGGGTAGTTCAAACAGGTATTAATTTTGGGATGTCCTAGGGCCCGTATTATTAGATTAGATAATCACAGTGATCCCTTTTGGCTTTATAATCTATGAATTATATTGTAATGTATACTTCAATCAGCAAGGTCAAACTTTGAGCCCATAAAGACTTCATTGCGTCTCTATATTCTCTACTTTTTAACTGGTTTCACACTAGAGCTATAATAGATACTCTACACAAACATCTTTCACTATTTTATTCTGCTCGGTATTCTTTATCTGCTTGGATCTGATTCTGAAACTTGTCTGCAGGCAACCACACCAATGAAAGTCACAGTGAAGGAATAGGCACAGCAGTCACTGAAGTACATTGCAGAGTTCCCACACAACTAGTTTTCCTTGATTGTGTGTAGCACAGTATCTTAAGCATGCTGATCTCATCAGGGTTGGCTCCAGCATTTTTGCCGCCCCAAGCAGAAAAAGAAAAAAAAAAAGCCGCGATCGCTTTATTTTTAGGCGGCGATTTGGCGGTGGGTCCTTCCCTCTGAGAGGGACTGAGGGACCCGCCGCCGAATTGCTGCCAAAGAGCCGCCCCTCTCCGTTGGCCACCCCAAGCACCTTCTTGGAACGTTGGTGCCTGGAGCTGGCCCTGGATCCCATTATGAGTCTGTTATAGCTGGTCTGCCAATAAAACAATCGGTGGGCCCAATTCTGCATGGTCTCAACTACAGCTGAAATCAGTGAGCATTCAGTACCTTCTAAGAAGAGCTCAGCATCTTGCAGCACTGAGCCTACTATTTCCTAGATGTAGTAGTTATGGCCCAGATTTACAACTGTATCAGAGTGAAAAGAGGGAGCAGAATGTAAACAGTATGTGGCCTTTACTTACTATTAGAAGAGAAGCATGTAACATATTAGGTAGCTACTCATCCATGTTCAGTGCATAACCCTTCTAAATCCTAGACGTAATGCTGGGATTAAAAAAATAAAGGTGGCTATTGGAAGCTCTGAAGGTGACTGGAAAATCATAGGTAGTTGGGGGAGGTGGATAAGTGGGCACAGAGTACGTTATTATTGAATGAGATGAAATGTTTAAAGATCTGTGAAATTATGGAATCATGGGACATATTTTATCCAGTGATTCTAAAATTTAACACAATTATCAACATCACACTTAATTTCAAGGCTGCGGGGGACTGAGCAGTTCCTGCTGACCAGAGAAGCTTCTTAGTGTAGCTATCTGCCTCTCAGGCTCTCTCCCACCACCTTCCCACTGCTATTCTATCTCAGTGTGGGAAATGGGAATCTGGGCCTCCCCATCTTCACAGTGCTGCCCTCCTCCTCCTGGCAAGAGGGCATACATTGGACTCATCTCCTCCACCACAGGCTGCTGCACCCACCAGGGGTATCCATGTGTTTTGCTAGTTAAGCAAAGACCTTTTTTCCTTTTTTGCCCTGAGTACATACTCTGGTTGCTAGCACGTGCCACAACATCTACACTGCTATTGTTACCCATGCTAAATAACACCTCCACTTTGCAGTGTAGACATAGGAAAAGTTTGGCTCTGTCAGAGTTAGGATTAAAATGACAGACAAGCAAAAGTGTCCAGGAAGACCCTGATTTCTCTTGAATGCATTCAGCTTTCCCTTTGGAAAGTTAGTCTTGAAACCAAGCTGTTATTGGCTAACCCTTCAGTAAAAAGCATTATCATGGCAGATTGGCTCCAACTTGGACAAACTTCATGTGGCATAGTACACTGAACTAAGTTAGAATGGGGTCTTGTGTTTTCTTATACATTTTATTTCTACAAAATTGATTCCAGGGTTAGATATCACTAGCAGAATCATTACATGTGTAAAGTTAAACCAAGAACGAAAAGTCTTTATCCCAAAGTCTCTATGGTCAGCCACGATGAACTTTCCTTTTCATTCTGCTTGATGGCAGTCAGTAATACACTGCCTCCAAAAACTTGATATCCAACAGTTACTGTTTAATATATTTTGCTAAATGTCGCAAGATTCATTTCCCATTCGAAATGTAAATTAGTGGGTCTCAAGAACATTCTCTGTTTTTCTATCAGTAAATAATCTGTCCTCCCCTGACCCCAGGAAGATTCAGCTTCAATCCTGCAATTGGATATGCAAGACTGTACAGTTGTGCCCACATGAAACAATGTCATATGGACAAAATCAGGGCTAAATGCTCCATTTTGTAAAAATTATATATGATATTTTAGCAGTATTTTCTATGCACTGTACTTGATTTACAGCACACTAAAATAATCTGTAACTTGAGTTGAACTGGGTACTTGGATTTAAATGTTATCTTTCAAAGACAGAGTCCATCTGAATTAAAACTTCTTTCCCAGTTAGCAAACACCTTGTGTTACCATTGTTTTGGCTAAACTTTCTATATGCTACATAAGATACATTTCCTACTTTTTAATCTCTTTGACCTGCAAGTTTATTATGCAAGATTAGCCAATATGAATTCTATTTTACAACCACATTTTTCTTCTGAGCCTTTTATTGGCAGTTTCATTAATAGCACACTGCAAGTGAGCGAAGATCATTCACATTTGAAGCAAGCAATCATTACTCTACCTTCAAACCGTCCAAGCTGAGACTGAAAAGTTTTGGATGAAAAACAAATACATCTCAATTCCTTTCTTCTTCCTCTTGGCAAAGATCTATGGTAACCTGCAACAGCTTCCAAGTGCCCACTTATAGTTTAGCCAAAACCAAAATGAAGCAAACACTGTCAATACAGTTTTACATCTAAACATTAACATTGGCAAATAAATAAAAATACCATCTTCTGTTCAATGTGGTTTTAGTCAGTTACCAGTTCAGACTTTTGTTCCCAGTTTTTGCCTCTTTGCAACTAGTTGGATCCAAAGACAGGTACAATTTTCAAATATGCTTAGAGGCATGTGGCCTTGTCTGATAGGCTATATAAGTTATCCAGTGTCCAGGGCCGGCTCCTGGCACCAGCCGAGCAAGCTTCGGCTGACCCGCAGGATTTTTTTTTTTTTTGGTTCGCCACTACAGCCACCCTGTAGGGGGCGGCGGCACGGAGAGGGGAGCGCCCTGCTGGGAGTGGGCTGCACACTCTGTCTGCCCCAGCTGGTGCCAGGTCTGCAGCAAGCCCGGCAGGGCAGCCTGCATCCTTCCCTCTCCGCCGACCGGAGCGGCACGGAACCCTCCCAGCAGGCGGCACAGCGGAAGGGGCCACGTGGCGAGTGCCCCGCTGAAAGAAGCCCTGGCCGCCCCCCTTCTCTCTCCCCCCCCACTCCCTCCCCCTGCTAGCCGGGGCGCGCACTCTGCTGCCTGGGGCACGTCTGCAGCGCAGGGAGTCCCCCTGCACCCTGGCTCCGGCCACCCCGCACGTTTTTTTTTTTTTTTGCTTGGGGCGGCAAAAAAGCCAGAGCCGGCCCTGCCAGTGTCCCAAGGAGACAGTCCTAATGTATCATCACACCCGTGACCCCATGACCCCAACCCTCAGAGTTTTTAACAAATCACATAACAATCTTTTAACAAGCTCATTTCCAGGACATTTTCCCAACAGTAGGAGGCCCAGCTGAACTTGAAACTGGGATGGGATCAGAAGGCTAAAGTCCCAGTTAGGAGTTTTAATTTGGGCTCTGGAAATCCCACCTCCCAGCTGCAGACCAGACACAGCCAGAGAGGGTAGGCTACTCTCATGCGAGGGAGAGACAGGAGTTTGCTGATCAGAAGCCAGGAGAGGAAATTCTGGAAATATAAAACATGTCCATTTCATTGCCTTCTATTGGTTGAGTTTACAGGTTTTAAACTGCAGAAAGGGACTACGGCGAGAAAATCTGGTGATTTGAATTCTTTTCTTTGGGAACAGAGTCATATAAGTAAGCAGGTAACACCAAAGGGGAGATTTATTTTGCTTTATCTGGGCTTCCTGGGAACTCTCTTTCTCTGACTACAGGCCTGCTAAAGACCTCTAAATTTGCATGCACAAAAGACATGCTTAACTATTTACATGCAATTACCCCATTTGCATATACAAGCAGATATTTGTCATACACAATATTGTCCATCATGCTGTGCTCGTTGGGAGACATTAATTCACGCTCCAAAGTTGTTTTGTTTTAAACAAGAAAGTTCCCTTATGGAAAAGGCCTATACAACTAAATAGAAAATGATACACTTTTGTGGGGGAGAGGGGGAAGAAGGGATATTTATTTGGGGGGGGGGGTTTGCACCTGCCATATACCTTAGTGGAAAACTATATCTATTATAAAATGCTATGAGATTTGTAATCTTATAGATATAGAATTAACTTGGGAATTAATATTAAGTACTTACAATAATTTCTATAGAGCCCTATTAAAACTTCTATAAAAAACTTGTTTCATGCCTATTAAATTGCCTAGAACCTTTACATAAGATATAAAAACTAAGTGTAACCCCTTTGGGGTTTAGAGAGCATGGCCCCTTTCAATCTTTTTCCTAGGGGGGAGGGGGAGAGTAAGAAAAAAGGAGGGAAACTCCAGGGGGCGTCGCTGGAGCTCCAAGGAGAGGGAGAGGCAGGCTGAGGCCCTGAAAAAGGAAGCAGAGAGAACCTGCCTGAAGCCTGGGAAGGACAGGGCCAGATCACAGCCCAGGACAGGAGCCAGGAGGAGCACTGTGCCAGGGAGGACTCGCCCGAGAAGGACAGGCCGGAGCTGGACCCAGTATCACTGCTGCCCAGAGCTGCATGGGGCTGTGAGTACTGGGGCTTGTGACTCTGCATTGGGAACAAGGAGGGAGGTTGCTAGATAGTTAAGTGGGGAGGTGGTCATTCTGTGTGGCTTTGCAGAGAGCGGCAGAAGAGGGCACCGGAGGGGTTTGTTGGGGGAAGTTCACTGGCGCCAAAGACGACCAGGAGCACCCAAGACTCACCACTGGACTGGAACTTTGCTCAGGACTCCTGAACTCTGTGTGCAGACACATTGCTCAGTGTCTGCCCTTCCAGACTGTGCTACCACTGGGCCCATGGGGCCTTGGCTTGGATGCAACCCTGTTCTATTGCTCCCCCTATATTTCCCCTTGTTGTATTTTTCCTCTCATCCCTCTGTAAATAAATATTTCCCTTTGTTATATCCATTGTACGATTCCTGTGGGGGTTTGTGTTCACTCTGGGGGGTTTGGAACAGGTGCCCCTGGGGTGGAAGGGATTTCTCCTGCTGCATTCCTGCGCACGTCTTCTCTTGGCCAGAGCTGTCTGCAGAGCAGACTCCATCTTGGCCACGAGGGCGCTAAAGTTACATAAGCTATTGGAGACAAAAGTCATACAGTGTTGCCAGGGGTGCCATTTCAGATTTTGTTATAGGGGGGCTACTTAGACACCTGAAAACTCTAGTTTTGTTTCTTTGGTTTAGTTTTTTGTGCAGATAACTTAGAAATTAGCTGACAGGAGCACTATACCTAATTCCTATATAAAGAAAGAAAATTAAATAAATATTAGACCCACTCAGCTTTAATAGTAATATGTTCAGACATCTTGTGTCAAGTCACTTAAGGGACACTGGTCAGGTTTAAAATTTTAATGTATATTCTTACTTTGTTACTAATTCGAGAATACAACAACAATTGAAACAATTGTAGAAAAATCTATATTACTTTCTATCATTTAGGATATTTACTTTTTGCAGTTCACCAAGTTTAGAATAGATCATTTAAATTTTAGAAAATAAAATCTATGCTCTCTAGAGTCTAAAGTTTAGAAGGTTTATTCATTATTATTATTCACTGCCAAATAAACTGTCATCTGCTTGGCCCCTTGCCTAACTGCCACTTCCTGCAGCTACCACATGTCTACCTCTTCTTGAAAAGACAAACCATGTATGATAACAATGTGGTATAAAATACAATATGCTAAGAAAATCTTGCTGACCTTCCGAGGGCAAGACAGTAACATATTAGATCTATCTAGGCATCTAAAACACATTTTTAAGATGTCCTTTCAGCAACCAATCTTGTGAGCCTACAGGAAGCATTAGAATATTCTTCTGAAGATTTAGGTGGGATTCATGAGACATTTTAAGTCGCCAGCACTTGAAGAGCAAGAATTACTCTTCTTAACTGTGGCATGGAAAAGGACTAAGCACTATATATTACACATGCAGTGATATATCTGTATTGGGTAATCATTCCCAACTACCCACCTTCTGTCATAGCCCCCTTTTCAGAGTGCTGTGCAAATATTCACTGCCTGAGTTGCTCCCTGTGACAATCTAAATCCTATATTCACCCCTTTTACAAGACTATGGCAAATTTTGTACATAGTATGCCTTGTGAGGTATTATTTGAAAACCATAATTTGCTGGTCATTATTGTCCTAGCAATATCTGTGGCAATAAAGTATGTGCAGCAACATTGCATATAAAGTTATAGGATTATTCTGTATAGCGTTACTAGACATATTCCAAGTCTGGGGGGGAGCACCCACAAACCAGTTCCCCAGAGACAAAGGGCTAGCCAACAGCTCAGCCAAGTGTCAGCAAAATCAAATGGAGAATTACCTGGTTAAGTGGCCATTCTTTGGTAGGAAAGAGGATGTGAGTGAAAATCTACATCTTGACAAAGAAACAGCTTGGGGTTCCCAGCCACACTGACCATGTCTCTTGAACCTCAGCTGGAGACAATTCTCGCAGAGGAGAAAGGACTATACAAGGAGAAAGGAAGCAACCCAAATTATTCCCCTCTCTCTTTACCCATGACGTCCACAACACCTGAAGAACAAAGGAAATATCTTTGCACTGGGGGTGGGATCCTGACTGAAAGAAATTCAGCCAGTAAGACTGCTATAAGAGGTGTAAGAGACACCTTGACTTTGAATTCACTTAGCTTGTTAAGTTAGGTCAGGGGAGGCAACCTGTGGCACATGAGCTGATTTTCAGTGGCACTCACACTGCCCGGGTCCTGGCCACCGGTCCGGGGGGCTCTGCATTTTAATTTAATTGTAAATGAAGCTTCTTAAACATTTTTAAAACCTTATTTACTTTACATACAACAATAGTTTATTATATATTATAGACTTATAGAAAGAGACCTTATAAAAACGTTAAAATGTATTACTGGCACATGAAACCTTAAATTAGAGTGAATAAATGAAGACTCAGCACACCATTTCTGAAAGGTTGCCAATCCCCGAGTTAGGTATTAGTTGTATTTTCCTTTTATTTTCTTGTAACCAATTCTGACTTTTATGCTTCATTACTTGTACTCACTTAAAATCTATCCTTTGTTGTAGTTAAACTTATTTTATTGTTTTATCTAAACCAGTGTGTCTGGATTGAAATTTTTGGGAAACTCCATTTGGGTTTTGAGATATTCAGACATACTTCCCAGCTCTCTCCTGGACAATACACACTCATATAAAGTCTAAGACGTACATTTCTGGGGAAAAGTCTGGGTCTGGGAATTTGCTGGTGTTGCTCTGTAGTGTAATTCATGAATGGCTGGCTATAGGTCTCATACAATATAATTGGATGTGAGTGAGGAGACCAGGAGTGGCAACTCTCACAGCAAAGCAGTGTAAAAGGCACCCCAAGTTGGAGAAGTGAGGGGACACAGATGTTCATGAGTCCCAATAGCGCCCTGGGTAATGTCCCAGTCCCACATGATTCAAAGTACTGTGCAACTGTATACTGATTTGGCATTAGAGACTACTTTCAGATGTAGGGAGTGGAATTATTTGGTTCTATTGCTGTGCTTAACCTGGAGTCTAGATGGTGGCATGTTTGCAGCAGTGGAGGGGAAAAAAATAAAGTTGCAAGAACCTAAGGTAAGTGAGAAATCTGCACAAAACATTCCCAAATTACATTTTCTGTGTGTGCCTTGTTTTTCTGGGAAACCCAGTAGGATTTTCTTATGGCTTATTCCTTGGGATTAGGAACTAGTAGCAGGTACGAAGATGGTCATTGCAACCACACCAGACACTAGAGCAGCAGACAGTGATGCATTTTATTTGATTTCCTATTGTTAGTTAAATTTTGTTATCTGAAACCTGCGTTGGTCATTAATGAAATAGTATAAGGATGAGGAGTTCTCATACTTCCTGCAGAAAGAGACATAGAAGGGACTCTATGATTAGGGCAATATTACCCAAAACAATTTCAAAGTATCCTCCACAAATAATTGTATTAGTAGGACTGGTCTATTTTTATACCTATGACATCAGGCAATGAAAATGCATGCTTGCCATGAATGCATGCTTGCCATAATTTTCATGTATCAAAAAATATTTCACCAATGGACAGTTTCTAGACATCAGTCAGATGTGTTCTAAAATTTTCTTTTGCTTCATCTCTATTTTCTGGTTTAATGATCACAAGGCTTCAGCTTATACAGAATTTTGGCTGCTTCAAGTAATGAAAGTGCCTGGAAAAAAAATATCCGCGGACGCAGTCTTGTTTTAACCTTTCTGTAATGGCTTCTTATATAATATCAAGTTAACCAGGAAAAAATTCTCATATTCACCTTTTCAGTCCTCGCAGCTTTGTCTCAAGCTTTTGGCGCTCCCAACTGTACATGTTGCTACACAAGCATTTGAGATATTCAGACATGAATTCCCTTCTTATAACTACAGCCTAGCTCAAGCACATGGAGTATTAACTGAACAACAGGCTTTTGTAAGGACGAAGAATCATAAGGGCCTGTTTGCTAATTAAAAGGAAATATCATCCAAGACAAAGTCCAGGTTGTTAGCAGGAAGCATTTCTGTATGTGTGTCATTTAGTATAAAATAATAAATAGAAAAAACTTTGTTAAAACAACATTTGAGGTTTATGTAACAACTTCACAGAAACAAGAATATTCTGAGTAGAAGCTTTCACTCTCCCCCAACTTCCCTTTTGTAGCTAGCTAGTTATCCACTTGAGAGTTTAAGTAAAGCAAATTAGGATGCATTTTATGAGCCTGATTCTTCTTTTCACATCAACGTCACTTGAAAGACTTCAAGGGGATTGCCTTTGATTTACATTGTTCTGAAATCAGAATCAGGGACTTGGAACTGTTGTAGGGAGATAATAAAACTTAGATCTTTGACTTTTGTTGTTAAATGTTTTGTGCTCATCCATCACATATAATATGAACTGACATGCAGCCAGCCAGGGGAGAAACCTCTTATGGTTTGTTATGCCACTGAAGCAACTTGCTGAGTCATTCCCTTTTGCAGTCCAGTTAGGCAGTCTCTCTAAAGGCTGGTCTGCATTGAAAACTTCCACTGGCATAGCTATGTTTCTCATATATGTGGTGAAAAATTCCCACCCGAGATCCATAACTGTGCCAACCTAACCCCCTAGTGCTGTCTGCACCGGTTAATGGAAGAATTCTTCTGTTGACCTAGCTACCGCATCTCAAAATTGGATTAACTACAGCAATGGAAGAACCCCTCCCATCACTAGTGTTACCAATTTTGGTTGGATGTATTCCTGGTGGTGTCATCACATGAAAATCTTCAATTAAAGATTAATCTTTAATTCCTGGAGACTCCTGGACAATCTGGGAGGGTTGGCAACCCTACCCATCACTGTAGCGAGTGTCCACGAAATCTTATGCTCTAATAAATTTGTTAGTCTCTAAGGTGCCACAAGTACTCCTGTTCTTTTTGTCTACACTTAAAACACTACAGTAATGCAGGTGCAGTATTGTAATGTTTTAGGAATAGACATTCCCTGAGTCTTCCCCAGAGAAAGCAGCTCCTGCTTTTTGAGCTAGGCCCACTCTTGTCACTTCCTTTTGCTTTTCCCTTTTCTTCTCCAGGCCACATTCTGGAGACTATTGGAGAGGCCTCTCAGTCCAGATCAGAAATGGGTCAACAGCACAGACCTCTATAATACTAATTACAGTCATACATATTCCTTTTTAGCAGCTCATGTTACATGAGAGGAGCTAAAAGTACACCAACTCCTTAATCTTCATGCAAGCACTAGCTCTCGTGATAGTTATCAGGACAGTCAAGCCTATATCAGTTGAAAAATAAAAACATAATGTATGTATTTTTAGAAGAGACATGTATCAAGTCTGTGTTCAAGAAAAATACACCCAGCATTTATGCTGGCATTGATTTGCTAATGAAACCTTTTACAAGAAATATAAGCTGTGCCATACTGTAAGAAAACATCCATTTGTAAGTAAGTGCAAAACAAATAATTTTTCTTTATTACCTCTGATAAGTGTCAGGGTTTAGGAGCATTGACAAAAAAGTAATTGTGTGAAATTATATTATTCTGTACTGTTGTTGATTTTCTTCTAGTAATGGATGTCTGAAAAGGCAGTCTTGCAGCTAAGGGCTATGATTTTCTTGCATTGCCTAGCAACATGTGCAAATATAGAACTGCAGATGCAAAACTAGTGACCTTTCTTTCATGCCTGCCTCTGAATGCTTAGTTATTTCTGTAACTACACAGTAAAAAAAAAAAAATATTCCAAGCATTGAGTTCTTCATAATGGGTTCAAGGTTTTCAGGTAACAGAATGGTAAAGGCAGCCTGCTGGCTCATAGAAAAGCTGAAATTGTTTCTGTTATTGCTATAATAACTGCAGCTATTTGCTGCTGATTGATAATCTCATTCGTACTGTGCTGCAGAACCAACAAGACAAATAAAATTGTTACTTTCCATACAGTAAGGGTGGCTCATGAGATGTGTTGTCCTCATAGATTCTAGTTTTAGTGCACCATTTACACATCCACTGAAGCCAAGCCTGGGCCCTAAGTTCCCTCACTCCCCCACCATGCAAAACAATGAAGAGAGGAGATGGCCGAACAACCCCTCAGTTCCTTCATCAATACAGAATCATCTAGGAGTAGGACTTGGGGTAAATGTGTTTTTGGCCACTACTATAAAGAAACACGTCTAAGGTCATAACCTCTCTCTTCTTTGAGCAATTGTCCACACAGACTCCACTCTTGGTGACTAATAAGCAGTTGTCTAATTGCTTGTAGGTGGGTAATAGGAGTCCTACATAAGCAATGACTAGAAGACAACCCTTCCAAAGTGGGCATTCAATCTGGAAGCCTTTACTATGCTATGTAGTACCTCTACAAATTTCAGAGGGGAATATTCTTCAAACGGGTAGCAGAGGCTGCCTAAGCTCTGATATTGCTAAGTGAATCTATCCTCAGTAACAGGCATGGTAAGCATCCCTGTTGTGGAGGGATGCAGAATGGCCAAAAGTTTGCACTGCTCCTCTTGCACCATTTCCAGGGGTATGTCCAAGGTTTCTACCATGTACTTCATCAGTTGTGGAATACCTTAGAGTCATAAGCTGAGGCTGACGCATGATAGATTCACAGTCCTGTCAGGGAGGATGACGATACTCATCAGGGATTGGATGCTCTTCTCCTGGTAGCTAATGTTACTCTTCACTTTCCTCCTCCTGCCTCTCAAGTCGTTGTGGTTTGACCAACTGGCTTGCTGGAGGTGGCTTAGTTTGTTCATTTGGAGAATGTGATCTAGCCCTAAAGAAAGTAGACAAAGTAGGCTTCCGGGAGTAAGGCTGTACACCCCAGGGGGCCACTACAGCCAGGTCTGGTATGAAGAACTGTGATGAAGGACACATGAGTACTAGGCAGTACTAGGAGTGATCCTGTGAAGCCCATGCCACTTTCTACTATCCATCATAGCCTCCTTCCTAGAATCCCTCCCTGACTCTCAGGGCTTGTCTATACTTACCGCGCTAGTTCGGCGGCTGGCAATCGAACTTCTGGGTTCGATTTATCGCGCCTAGTCTGGACGCGATAAATCGAACTCAGAAGTGCTCCCCGTCGACTCCGGTAATCCTGCTCGCCGCGAGGAGTACGCGGAGTCGACGGGGGAGCCTGCCTGCCGGGTCTGGATGGCGGTAAGTTCGAACTAAGGTACGTCGACTTCAGCTACGTTATTCACGTAGCTGAAGTTGCGTACCTTAGTTCGATTTGGGGGTTTAGTGTAGACCAAGCCTCAGTGCGCTACACTCAGGAAGGGGATGGTGGATGGCTAGGAGATGATTCTCTGCTGTACTCAGCAGAAGAGGGGAAAAAAGGAGTGTACCTGCTCTAAGAGAATATGCACTCCATTTTTGTAGCAGGGAAGTCAGCACTGGGGACACCTCCCTAACCCTGAATAACTGGTGGTTTGGTGATCACCTCTCAGTTTTTCAGATAGAGAAGACTATGGCACTAGGTCCTCTAATAAGTCACTCAGCACCATTTAAGGTATCAGCGCTGAGATAGATGGTACCATGGAGGTATTTGAGACTGAGGTGGCAGGTACCAAGACTATTATCACAGAAATACTAGGAGCTGAGGCTCTAAATATCAGGGCACACTGTGCTGGAGTCAGTATCAAGGAAAGTGTGGTCAGCTGATTAAGAGGATAACTCATGTGATGTCTTGTAGGTTGGTACCAGGGTACAGGAATGGGTCTTCTGAGCTTTTGGCCCTTATTGTATAAGTCCAAGATGTGGCATGCAGCTGATAAGCCTTCTATCTCTTGCCAAGTGCCAGGGGAAGTGACCTTAACATAGGCTCTTCACTGCAGATGTGCTCCTTTCTGCGTGTCAGACAGATGAATAGGGACTCTGAATAGATATGACCCAGGAGCTCAGAATGGAATCATGGCTCCCTGGGGCAGCGATCCAACATCTGATATATGGTTGTAGTCTTCCTCTAGGAGTTTAGCATTGACTTGTTTTGGAGGAAAAGTTTCAGTCTCGCCTCCCTCGCTCTCTAGATATGTTTGGGAAAAGAGTGACAGATAGAACATCACTCCAGGAAATATATTTCTCCAAGACAAAATAGGCATCAGGAGCACCCACCATTAATGAACATTGAAGTATCACATAAAGGACATATCTTATATCTTGGTACTTAGTTCTAGTGCCCTTGTACAGAGTGGGGGAGTTAATATATAATGAAAAAGAACTAAACTACACTATAAACCTTTCATTTTTAATACACAAGACTAAGTAAATCGCACAGCGTGCAGAATAAGTGGACACAGCAAGATTTCTGTCTTGCTGCCATAGGCAGTAAAAACAGAGACAGCTGGGCCCACTCTGCCCTGTATGCCATTGGATGGGGTGCTGCAAGGGAACTTAGGGCAAAGACATGGCCCCAACTGATGCTGGCCAAAAGAATCCATCTCTTGTGCATGCACACCAGGGAATGAAATCAGTGTAGATCACCACTCGAAGAGCCTGGGCATTCAGGCATGCTAAAATGGTCTCTTGTTTGTATTGCCTTGTAATGTGCTAGGAGCATGTTCCCTAAAGAGCCTCTTAAATGACATTAGACTGCAAATCCCAAGCGCTTGTTCACCCCGTGCTCATTTCATATCTCATGCTTTGTACGAAATCAGTGTCAATGCTTCCTTGTTTTTTTAAAGTATCACCTCTCATTTTGTAATGTACAGTATGATTACTTACACTCGTACAGAAAATTCTTAATTGCTCAACAAAATACATAACGCTTTCTAAACACTGTACTGATTTGCATTAGCATGCAAAGAAAGCAGCACAGGAGGGTATCAATGGACACTTTTAAAATCTGTAGATTCAAAAATGTGGCTTCATATTTTTCTATTTTATGGAGGAATTTCCTCCTTAGAGCATTCATGAGCCATTAGTCAGATGAACAGGTCTCAGGCTAACCTAGCAGTGGGACCCATGATGCACTTTTCTTTCCTGCCACCAGCTTTAATGGATGAAAATAGATTGACAGTAGCAAAGAGCAAATCTCAAAGTGTCCAGGAGTTCAGTGAAATACAGGTGAACATCCACGGTTTTAGAGGCATATATAAAGGTATTTCCACATATTTGACTTGAAAATCTTCAAAAATAGGTTGCTTCTGCTTCATTTCAGACATAAGAAAGTGAACAGCCTTTTTCTTAGGCACCAGTCTGTGCAGAACAGCACCTACAAAAATGGCTACCCTGTACAAATTTGACTTGAGTTTTGGATCAGTTCTTATTGTACTAAAGCTGATTTACCCATCCCTCAATGTCATAGTAAATTGCAACCATTAAGAGATGAAGTATGGATGTGCCTGTTAGCAGATATACTTCAGAAAGAAACATTGACGGGACAGGTGTGCTTTTGAGAGAAAATCCCCCTCTCCCCCCCACCATCCACAATTCAATCAAGCATGCTTTTATGCAGTTATCTTCATTGTACTTTAACCTTTACCCAAACAAAGGAAGAATTCTATGTATTCGGAGGTAAAGTCTGTACAACAGTTTCTACGGGATCAATGCAAAAGGCTCCAATAGCCATGTTATGGAAGCCTTTATTATTCAGTTTTCATAACCTCTAAATATCTTGTTTGTTTGAATATAGCCCTCTCTGAGGTAAGTGCTTAGCTCCAGACCTGTCACTGGAGTGCTTAGCTCCAGACCTGTCACTATCTCAGAACAGAATAACAAGTTCTATTAAACATTTTAGAAATACACCTTCCAGAAACATGGGTAGAATACAATCAAACGGCCGCACACCCTATATAACAGGTTGGTAAAAGCTTGGAGTATTAATATGCCAATCCTAGTCATAGGTATTCCATGTTTTATTTCGCAGATGCACCAGCAACATCTCTGTTCAAGTAGAAATTGTGAGTACATGTCTTCAGCTGTTTGAGCATACATCACAAAAATAAAGTGATAGATCCTAAAATATATATTGTCATTGTCGCTTATTTTTTTTTAAGAGAATGCACATATAAGGGGGGGCATCTGTTCCTTAAGAATGGGTTATAAAATGAAATATGATAAGGAAAAGGATATTAACATCAAATATCCTCCTATAGACGATGTATAATAGGGTTGACAGGAATGACTTTGTTTGATTCTGTTTACTCTCTTTCTTTAAAGTTAACCATCCCAGGAAACAGATACTATTAATTTATAAGCAAGGTCAGGTAAAGAGAGATTGAGCTGACCCATACCATATTGCCCTAACAACATAGTCTTCAACCTTCCCAGAGTTCTCTCTCTAGGAAGATCATTTCTATGACAACCACCACACAGGATTGTTGCATTTCAATTTGCACCACCAGTCAAGCAAAGACAAAAGGAAATACATGGTTTTCAAGACCTTGCACAAAGGGTTGAACATTTAAAGAAAAATACATTTTCATCAAGGAAAATGCTTTTCCTTTGTTCTTTGAAATCACCACATCAGTCAGTTCTAGAAATATACCCACTCCCCATACAATTTCTCTTTCTTCTTGGTTTGCTGCCTCTCTTTTTTCTCTTTGGTATTTTCTTATATCTTAGTATCAGTTTAAAAAAAAACTTTATAAAATAAAGTCACTAGCAAAAAAAGTATGAACATGATCAACACTGACAAAAGATTACAGATGGGTCAAATTGTCAGGAAAAATAGAATAAACTTCACCATGATGCAAAAGGTCAGAAAGGTACAAAGAACAATAATTTAGGAACTATCGAGGCCATGTTGGTAAATTTAACTATAGTGGGTGATACATTTCCAATTTTTAAGTTGCACCTGAAATGTATCAATTTTGCTAATCAAAGCATTATCAAACTCCTGATGTTTCAATATTGCTGTCACTTTTGGCTAATGTTGCTTTTCTGTTTCTTAAATCATGCCCACCACAGACCTTCCTTCCCGTTGGCCTGAAAAAAACTACATATATTCCCCTTGGCCCCTATAGTCAAGACAAGCATGTAACTTAAGGCATAACTTGATCCACTCTACCTGTTTTCTCTGAGCAGCCAGTCCTAGGACCAACATAACTTTGTGGATGATAAAGTAACCTCAAGGGAATTAAAAGCGGTCAGCACCCCACAAAATATTTTTTTTTTATTTAAGACCTGGGGGTCTGAATAATGAAGAATGTAAAAAAGAGAGGGAGGTGTGTGAAGACAAATCATTATTTCCAAAATTTTGCAATTTACAACATTTTGACCAACTTTAATGAGACGACATTAAATCTTTTAGGATATTGTGTACAAGTATGTGGGTGCATATTTTTCCTCCTTTGCGCTTGGGTCTTATACAATTAATATTACAAGTTTATTAACTAAGTATCGGCCCAATTCTGCAAGTGCTGAGCTGCAAAGACTTAAAAATGCTTATCAGGATCCAGACCCTGGTTTTGAAAAGTTGCTTATTTTAAGCATCTATATACCCCACAACCAGACAGTTGATAGACAAGCAGCAACTAATCTCGCTCACAGAATCACCTCGTCAATGAGTCACAGGCTTAGGTCAACTAAGAAAACTATTTTATATAATATTTTCAGTCAGTGTCATCCTGTATAAAAGTGCAAACATTTTTTTTTTAATTGTGCTTGGACTTATTTATAGACTGAAAAAATTATAAAAAAACCCTCATTGTTACACTGATACAATAGAACTTTCCAATTGTTGTCCTCTAACTGATGTAAAATTCAATAAATAGTTGCAGTAAAGTTCAGTACAATTAATACAAATGAAGTGCAATAGAGAGGGACAAAAAGAAACACAATTCTCTCATCATCTTGAAATTTTAATGAATTCCAGACCAATGCAAGTATTGCCACCATGGTGTTTAATTGTTTTATCCTATGCTGTTTCATACACCAGAACTTCAATTATACCAATTTATTATAGCACCTGCACAAGGTTTAAAATGAAATTCCAAGTAAATCTGAAAAGACTACAATTGCTGCACAAAGCTTTGTGAACAAAGCCATGTAGCTTCCCTTTGCTAGTTATCTTTCCTGGAACACTGCTGAGATGAAGAGAGAAAAGAAGGGATGTGTCAAATATCCACATCAGCCAGTAGTTCTTTACCATTTTTTAAATGGAGGGAACATTTTCAAACATTTCACAAAATATAAGTTCATTTGGAAAATATTAACATTAAGAACAACAAATTTTAAATGGCAGCTATAACTCTTCTTCAATAATGCTATTTATCACTGAGCAGAGAGGGTTTTTCAATATATGTCAGACAGCCTCATTTCCATTCTTGCCTCATTAAACATGGATATGAGAGAAAATCATGAAGCACATTTCTCTGAAGAATCAATTTCTTTGGATAAATTAACTAAATGGTAGTAATAATATTGGCAGACATCAACCTGCCCCTCAAAAGTCAAATGCCTGTACTTCAGGGTTAAATAGATAAAAAGTTTGGGTCATTAAAGAACAAATTTTTGTATTTGTTTATTTTATATCAAGAATGAAATTTCATAGCATGTGTCTCTAGATAATGGGCCCCGACCAGCCCAGCTGTCTGCTCATACTCCAAGATGCAATACATTCAAACTATCCCCATTCATGCTCACCCAGGTCAAGCTCCAGGAATTAGAGATGAGAGAAATATTGTGCTTGAATCTCCAATGTATTTAGTATCAGTCTTGATTTGTTTGATCTGCACATACGAGCCCTGGTTCTCTCGATTTTTGTATACATTTGAGAACTTTACATTGTAAAGCTTTTGGTTAAACAATTGTGTTCTCTCTTGGCATCCATATGCATTTAAAAAGCTATGGACCAGGATTTCTAGAAGTGACTAATGATCCCATGTGCCTCCATTTTTGGGTGCCCAACTTGAGACACACTTAAAAGGGGTTGATTTTCAGAAAGTGCTGGGCACTACCCTCTGAAAATCAGGTTCCTTTACGATGTCCATCCTTTGTATAGCTATGTTTTTATGGCTAATGGATTGTAACTTTCAGACAGAAAAACTGGCCATACAAGTGTAAACTGGGAACACAGCCAGCCCTGTGGTTGTCTGAACTCAAGATTAACAACAACATCAACAAAAAAGGATAAATCAATTTGGAATTTTGGAAAATTCCAATCAATGCTACTAGTGATTTGGGGTGCCCAATTTGAAATGCCTTAAAGGCCACGGATTTTCAAAGAGTGCTGAGCACCTGCTCTATAAAACCTTTTATGATTTTTTTTTAACAATACCAACATATATTCAAGATTAACTGTAGTCTGGGATGAAGACCGTGGTCAACAACTTTGCTCTTCTGGCACAATGGAATGTTCTACCACAAAGGTGAAGTTTGTGCTGGAGACTCAACTTTCTTGAGGGCTGACCATAGGCCTGTGTGGAACAAACTCCCACAGGAACTAAGGACCATCACAAACCTCACCACCTTTCACTTGAAGTGCAATTATAAAAAAAAATCCAAAAATACCCCACTTGACTACACACACTTCTCCCCTTGGTGAGAGGTTGAGAAAAAATAAACACCTGTCAGATGTTAGTTATATTGCTTAATGCGCTACTGGAATGTGTTCAGATACTATGGTGATAAGTATACAAGATCCTACACAGAATACAATTAAAGTATCTGATACTGGACCAGCAATTTATGGGTGTCAGTTTTGAAAAGCATGGCCCTCGGCCAAAGAAAAGCTCAAAAAGACAACTGAAGCAGAGAAAGGCTTCAATATCACTAGATCTCTGTCTTCTCAACCCTACATCCCACTCACACATCCCCAAACCTCTAATCTGAAGTACTGTCCACTGGTTCAGACCATGGTAAGAGGCCAATATTAGACAAACAGGAGACAATGCATTGTGAACTCCTTGGGTACCTACACCACTTGTGGGCAGATTTCCTTATTGTGACACTAGCAGACCAGGTAACATCTCATGCCAAGAAGTGGTATATAATAAGATGGCTTGCCCCATAGGCTGGAGAGCCTGAGGCTAAACCAACCCTGAATGAGCCCCTTCTTTTTCTAATTACCAATGCCTTCGCCCCTTGTCAGAATATTCATTCACTGACAAATGCATAGCTGGAAACTAGTCTGGCTCACCTGTGTGTTAGTATTATTGAAATAGATATTAGAATTCTAAGAATGTGTTTAGACTTTAAGAGATACTTGTGGGATGCTGAATTCATTAATCCTACTTATAATATCTGTATCCCATATTATAAGGTAATGTTTAACATTTGCTCTTTAACTATCAAAATGTTTACTAAGACTCCCCATAGTCCGGGGAGAAACATTACCAAGTGTGAAAGGCTAGTGTATCACAAGAGGTTATCTCCTCCCCAACAAAAGAATGTCTACAGACATTAGACAAGCCACTTTGGACAAAAGACTTTGTTAATTGCTTTCCCCACACTCCTGAAGAGGGTACTGGGAAGCCCGCACAAACCCCTGTCTCATCACAACTTGAATGCTGGGGGAAGGAAAAAAAGATGCCTGTCAAAGAGAAATTGAGATCCCTGTGATGCTTGAACTCTGAGGAGTGACGATTTCTAAGCATAAGCAAGGGATCTCCAGCTGTTTGTCTTGAGTTAACCCTAAAGTTTGCTTATTATAGAAGTTTCTATTAACTTTTAGAAACTAATACTGCAACTTATTTGTGTATGCTACTGGTTTTAACCTTGTAAATAACTCACATTTCTTTTTCTTAATTAATCCTTAGTTAGTTTAGTATAGTATTGGCTACAAGCATTGTCTTCAGTGTGAGATGTAAGATGAAAATTGACCAGGAGTAAATTGACCTTTGGGACTAGGAGTAATCTTATTATTTTGTGATCTCTGGTGTAAAGTGACTGTCTATCACAGTCAATCTTGCCTGGGTGGCAAGATAAAGCAAAATGCCCAAGGGAGCTGTCTGTGACTCCATGTTAAGGCTGTATAGTCCCTGAAGAGCTTAGACTTGTTACTTGGTTTATGAAATGTAAGCACAGAACTCACAACCAGTTTGGGGTTTGTGCCCTGCTTCTTAACAGTCTGCCCTGAGGTGGGTATTCTTGCTCACGAGCCACTCCAGACAGTGTCACACTTATATTTTACAAAAGCCTAAGAGCTAAAAGAACATGAGCATTTATCCCTCCTCCTGCCCCCACCCCCAGTGGTCTGTCCCTACAACCCACTATGTTTTCTTCAGCTCTTCCCTACCAGAAGCCTGAGGCAAGTCCCACCTCTCACTGACATTCTCCCTGTCTCTACCAAAATTAGTGACTGATAGATGGGTACTTGAGAACTTCATAACATGCTACAAATTAAGAGCCCTTCTTCATACCTTCTCTACAGCTGCTCACCCTGTGCAATGTTGTGGATTCTCTATTGGGCATCTTCAGTATCCCCCTGCTAATGGATTAAATTTATGTTGTAAGAAAAGCAGACCAGATTCTTTGCAAGACTGTAAGCTCTTTGGGACAGGGCCATCTTTTTATTATGCATTTGTAAAGTGATTAAGACAATGGAGATCTGGTCCCTGACTGGGAACTTCAGGTGCTACGTCAATACAAATAATAGTATTACCAATATAGATTTTTTCTGACATAGAAAGAAAGAAAGAAAGAAAGAAAGAAAGAAAGAAAGAAAGAAAGAAAGAAAGAAAGAAAGAAAGAAAGAAAGAAAGAAAGAAAAGATAGTCATTTAAACTAGACTAGGTTTAGGGCAAGTTCGTATACCTTTTTTAGTACGGTAATAAAAACTGAAAATAGAACATTTACTATATGGCTAAAATATACTGTATGTTTGAGAGAGAAGCGCGAAGACATCAATCAAAGGTAAAGGTGTTTATGGACATTGATGTATGGAGTAACTAAAATTTTGGGCTCAATAACTGAATCAAAAATTTACTACTTTTTTTAATTAAGAGGCATAGATGTGGCCTGAATTCATTTAAAGCTTTTACAGTGTTAAATACTGTACTTGTTTTACATTAGTCTTCATTGATAAAGCATCCTGTATATCATCTACTTTATGAAGTTACCTTTGTTTCCCACTGCAACACTTTAAAATTATCATTTTATGCTATAAATGAGATTTGAGAACTCTTACTATATTCAATTTGTAAAGCTGAGTGAATGAATCACGATAGAAGAATTTATTCACCTCCATTCACAGTCAGATTGTGAGTCTCAAAATAATTCATTCAAAATTAATTTAAGTTGCAAATAACTTTCATTCATTTTAACTTGTTTGATCTATGTTGCTTTCCTGTAATTGGTCACATAAGGCAGTGGTTCTCAACCAGGAGTCCAGGGCCACCTGAGGGGGCAACGAGCAGCTTTCAGGGGCTCTTCCAAGCAGAGCTAGTTAGACTCACTTGGGCCCAGAACAGAAAGCCAAAGCCTCACTGCAAGGGGCTCAAGTTTGGGGCACTGAGCCCTTCCAGCAGGGGCTGAAGCCAAAGCCTGAGCAATGTAGCTTCGGTGGAATCCCTGTGGCTTGGGGCCCCAGACAAATGCCCTGCTTTCTACCCCCTAACACTGCCCTGGCTTTTATATGCAGAAAACCAGTTGTTGTGGGACAGGTGGGCTATTGAGTTTTTATAGCATGTTGGGGGGGGGGGAGCTCAGAAGGAAAAAGGTTGAGAACCCCTGAAATAAGGCATACAATATTGTTTCTTTACAGCAATGGGATGGCTGTAATTCTTGTAGTCAAGTCTCTGGTCTAAATCCTTACAGAAAGGGATTTTAATGTTCGGGGAGTAATAGAGCATGTAATCTTTAAATTCTCTTATCTGTGCTAATATTAAATCAAACCACAAGTTTGTGGAAAGTAAACAAAAAAGGGGCATCAAACAAAGACAAAATGACTGTGATATTGCACACGATTTATTCAGAAGAGGTATTCAAAATACCATCTTTGCATTGGGTATTCTAGCATAATTAATTACTTTTAATATTAAATGTCAAGATCTCAGTGGTGCCTGTTAGATTGAAGCAAGCAGTTCTCATAGAATCAAACTGACGCAAGGCTTGAAAAAAAAAAGAAAACAAATAAAATCCCTTTGTTTTTTATGTCTATTCAATGCAGCCCTATAGACTTTACTCAGGCAAAATTGATTACACTTTGTAAGGGTACGTCTACACTACAATAATAAACACCTGCAGAATCAAGTCTCAGAGTCAGGGTCAGCTGATTCAGGCTCACTGGGCTCAGGCTATAGGTCTTTAAAAAAAGACAACTATGCAGTGTAGACATCTAGATTCAGGCTAGAGCCCAGACCCTGAGACCCCATGTAGGCAAGGGTGAGGGTCTCAGAGCCTGGGCTCCAGACCAAGCCCAAACATCTACACTGCGATTTTTAGCCCCTTAGCCTAAGCCTCATGAGCCCAAGTCAACTGACCTGGGCCAGCTGCGGCCATGCTGTGGGTCTTTTATTGCAGTGTAGACATACCCTTAGTAACTATACGGTGAACAAATATTTCATAATGGGCTTTTCAATCTATAATCTAAAAGGTATAACATGATCCAATGGCTGGAAGTTGAAGCTAGTGAATTCAGATTGGAAATAAGGTGAACATTTTTAAACAGTGAGAGTAATTAACCACTGGAATAGTTTACCAAGGATCATGGGGGGAATTCTCCATCACTGACAGTTTTAAATTAAGCCTGGATGGATTTTTTTCTAAAAGACATGATCTAGGCACTATTTGGGGAAGTTCTATTGCCTGCTTTAGACAGGAGAAGGAGACAAACATTGAGGATGCAGTGAAAGTGAGTGTTGCACCCACAGCACTCAGCACCTCTCGCAGCTACCAAGATGTGCAATACAGCACTGGAAGAAGGGGCTATAGGAAGCCTGACCTCTCTGGCAGAGAGCTATCAGTGAAAACTGCAAGAAGCCAGGCAGTTGGCCCTGAGGGAAAGGGAAGTCTGAGGAGTGTCAGGCATCTTGACAAGCCATCATGGTGAGCAAACTGAAAGTAAATTGAGCTAAAGTGTTTGCGGAAGGAAGACATTCTGGCAAGGGGCGAAGGCATTGGTAATTAGAAAAAGAATGGGAAAAAATGTTCTCTCAAGTACAACTTGTCATGGGGTGGGCAAGGTTCTAAAGCAGGGGACAAGAGGAGAGAAGGGATATGTAATAAGATGGCTTGCCCCATGGGCTGGAAAGCCTGAGGCTAAGCCAACCCTGAATGAGCCCCACCTGAAAGTAATCAGGTGATTTCCATCTAAAAAGAGCAGGAAATTACAGTGAAGGGAGACACTTCAGGAAGCTGTGGCAGAGCCTGCAGAGAGAGTGAAGAAAGCTCTCCAGCAGGGAAGCCTGGGAAAAAGAAGAGGAAGCTTGTGTTATGTGGACTTACAACCCCAAAACATCCATGTGTTTTATTTACAGTTTGCTATTAATAAACTCCAAGAAGTGGTTTTGCCCAAGAAAAAGCCTGAAGTGAAGTTTATTTGAACAGTCCAAGAGGGAACACTGAGGCAGAATGTCTGCAGCGTAACCATAGGGCACAAGGGAGTGCACAGCAGGCAGCCAGCCCAGTTACAGCAACCAAATCTGAAGTTACAACAAAGTGCAACAGAGCTAACGTTTTGAAATTGTCAATGTTTTCACACTTCCATTGTAAAACTAAGGCTCTGATCCTACAATTGATACCCTGCAGGAAGACAAGGGCACCAAAATGGAGACATACTGAAGTTAATGGTGCATCCTCTGAGCTCCGCAGTTCACCTATGTGCTATCAGTTGCAGGATCAGGGCGTGAACTTCTATTTAGCATGATCCAGAACAAAAAGATAGAGATATGTTGTTATGTTAGACAGCATCTTAGTAGCATTCACAAATAAACTCAGCCAAAAATGACCTCTTATCAGTATTTCCTAAAACAAAAAAAATAAGCTTTCCATAAAACACAAGGAAAAACAAACCATGTGCCAATAGGACAGGTTGCATCTGGTTTAGTACAGCATTTCTCAAATGCAGCCACTGTGGCTGCATGTGGCCACCAGGGACTTTTCTTTTGGCCATAGCCTCCTGGGTGATGATAGGGAGAGGGCAAAGCAGCCCCCCCAACAGGGCTGCCAGCAGTGGTTGGGCCCTGCCCACCTCTGGAGACACAAAAACTGGAGGAGTAGGCAGCCAGTGAGTTCCAGACCTTTTCAGGGCTGGTGGGTCAGGCTTCAGCCCTTGGGTGGCAGGCTCCAGCCCCGGGGCTTCAGGCTCTGTTCCCTGGCTGTACAGTGGTGGGCTCTGGCCCCAAGGCCACCCGCCCCATCCAGTGCAGTGCCCCTGGCCCCCGCTGCTTCCATATCCACCTACCCATCCAGAACTTGCGGGGCTGAGTAAGTCTGCTGTGAAAAGTGATATCTGTATGTTTGTTAATATCACTTTTCACAGCAGATTTAGTAACTAGCATGCCTTGGGAAAAAAAACAACCAAAAAAAAGCAAAAGACAAGAACATACAAAGCACCTTATTTGTGTTTCTATTCTGTTTAGGTCCAGTAAAGAATAGAGACAACTGTACATTATTTTTATTATTGAGTCTGGAAAAAAATCCTACGTAAATAAATTACAATGATTTGGATATGGATATGTGCATATTTATTTGTTTTTCCCTAAAGTTAATTAAGTATTTCAGAAAAAATTGTCAGAGTGGCCACCAGCAAGAGATGGTGGCCACACTCTGAGGCCACCAAAAAAATTGTTGTGAGAACCCCTAGTTTAGTAGCTTTCAGAAGCTTTCCCTTATAAGGTATATTAGGGATGAAAAATTTGTGCTCACAGCATACTGCAGATACAGATATGGCATCTTCTGATATTAAAAGTCAGTGCATAAAAAAAGAGGTGAAGCCAGAAATAGCCCCAAATACCCAGAATTTTTCAAGACAAGCATACACCAATTTAGATAAGTGACTTATGGGACATTGCAAGACTAAAATCACATTGAAACACAAGATGGGAGAGGTAATATCCTCTACTGGACCAACTTCTGTTGGTGAGAGACCACAGAAGTTGGTCCAGTCAAAGATATTACCTTACCCACCTTTCTCTCTGATATCCTGGGACTGACAAGGCTACCAGAACATCACAATGGTCTAGCACAGGAGTCTCAAACACACGGCCCGGGGACCGCATGCGGCCCATGGGGTTATTTTCTGCGGCCCGCAAGCTCCTCGCGGCCCCCCCGCCCTTCCCCAGCGTTTACCTAGAGCGGCTCCGGCCCAATGCGCACTGGGGGCAGGGCATGCTCCCCGCCTGCCTGCCCTGCTCCCGCGCCACTCCGGGAAGCCGACGGAACCTGGGGAATGAGGGGCGCAGGGGTGTGTGTGGCTGTTGCTTCAGGCACCGCCCCCAGCTGCTCCCATTGGCCGCGGTTCCCTGTTCCCGACCTCCTGCTGCACCCTGCACCCCTCCTGTACCCCAACCCACTGCCCTGAGCCCCCTGCTGCAACCCTCCTGCACCCTGACCCCCTGCCCTGAGCCCCCTGCTGCACCCTGGCCCCCTGCTGCACCCTGACTGGTCAAGCTTTAAACCATCCTGCACTCCTCCTGCATCCCAACCCACTGCCCTGAGCCCCCTGCTGCACCCCGACCCCCTGCCCTGAGCCCTCTGCTGCACCCGACCCCCTGCTCTGAGCCCCCTGCTGCACCCCGCACCCCAACCCCCTGCCCTGAACCCCCTGCCGCACCCTGCACCCGACCCCCTGCCGCACCCCACACCCCAACTCCCTGCCCTGAGCCCCCGCCACACCCCACACCCCTCCTGCCCCCCCTGGGGGCAGGGAGGGGGCGGAGTTGGGGTGGAGATTTCAGGGAAGGGGTTGGAATGGGGGCAGGGAAGGGGTGGGAAGAGCCGGGGCAGGGGCGGAGCCTCATGGAAGGGGTGGAGTGGGGACGGGGCCGAGGGCAGCGTGGGGGAGGTGTCAGTAAATGCGGCCCTAGTTCTCATGTGGCCCTCGTGGTCATTTGAGTTTGAGACCCCTGGTCTAGCCTGAGGCTCTTTATACAGCTGGAACAGCACTTATCATAAACCCCTAATTTAAGCTGCTTTTAATTTGTTTTACTCACGTAATAAATATTTGAGCTAAAATGTCTAATGTTTGTGCTCAGCCAATAGAAGAAATTGTTTGAAGAAAACTACATTTGCCTGTTACTGTTAATTTATCCATATTAAAGTTTTTCAAACTTTTTTGCACTTAGATAACTCGACAATGGCTTGTGTTTTTAAGTTTCCATAATTGCCATGGCTTTATTAATAGATTAACACAAAGATTGGAGTCTTACCTAAACTTTAAGATGGCACAATTAAGAGCAATGGGATGAAACTAAGAATGGGGTCGTGTAGATAGAATATACTTCCAGACAGCATGATGTACTGTAGCAACACAGGACATACAATCTTAATAATCAATACACTTTATCATATATCATTTATTCCCCCATCCCATTTGGGGATCATTATCATGAGATAAGGTTCATATATTGTAGCGTTTTCTGCTCTTACTACAATTACTGTAACCTTTTCAACATTCCATCATGTTTGTTTCTCACAGGTCGTCAAGGCCATGAAAGGGAAGAACAATAATACCCTGATAGCCCAATTATATACAGAACACTGAAAAGGTCAACACAGCAAGTGCAGTACAAAACTGTCTTTCAGTTTCAGGATAATTTTCATCTAGTGATCCTTGGATGTTGCGAGTCTAGACACAGCCAATGTTGTCATTAGAAGAAAGTGTAATATCACTCTGGTATCTCATTCTTTTAAGTTACTGTAATTTTATTTCCATTATTCTCTGGTAACTCAATAGCAGTACAACAAAACTTTATGTAATTTTTTAGAGCTCAAAACAATTTAGCTTATTTTGATTTTAATCATTTGTCATGATGCGTACTGTATTTTCCTTTCTTTAAACAAATATTGGTATTTGGCTTGTAATGAATTCAGTCTCTGCAATATCTCAAGAATAACATCAGATGTGTCAATTATTTTCAGTTTCCAGTGAGTAAGTTATTTTACTTGCTTGTTTCCATGATAAAAGCCCACATTGCTGTGGTTTTTATTTTCTTTTTAAACTCACACTCACTCTCATATTGTAGCCAAAAGCTTCTAAATTTTGTAAAAAACTCTTGATGTGGAATTGCAAATTTCAACTGATGTGGTTTAAAGCTTGACCAGTCATAAATATAGCAATACAATGATGAACATATCAAAACTGGAAAATAAACTGCCATCCATCACAGAATTAGGGTGATGTTAGTTAGTCCTTCAAGTTTCCCCATTTGTTTTAATATGTTAGATTATCTAGAGCTGGTGGAAAATTTTCATTCAAATAGGGATGTGTACACACACGTTTTGAGTTGCAATGCAAATAGTCTCCTCATTTTTGTATCAAAATCCTGCCCATTTTTTTCTGTAAATGAATAAATGGGAAAACTATACAACATCTTCTCAGCTAAATGCTTTCTGATGAGCTCCAGTGTTATCTTTAACCCTAATTGAATAGTGTCATTTATTATGACTATCTCTAATAGGACACTACTGTAGTCTGAAACAGGCACAGGGCCTGATCATGCATTCTTGTGCTCCCAAAACTCCCATGGATTTTAATGGGAGTTTTGCATATGCAAAGAATTCTAGGTGTAAACCAATGAATCTGTGAGCCTTCATTTGTAGGTAGAGTCTCTCACCAAGGACAGATTTAATAGTAAGCTGTACTCTTACGGGGGTAGTGCAATTGAAAAAAAACAGATGTACAGTGCATCAAAAAATCTTTAGATGCATTTTTAAGACCAAGTTCATTTTCTTGTCTAAATACAGAACTAAATCATTTAATGAACTGGCTAATGTGTAACTCAGCTACTGTGCTCTGCTGGATAGTATCAGAATGGCTCAACTCTGTGTCATAGCCTTATTTCTTAAAGTTCAAGATTCTCCTTTAGCTCACATTTTGGAGGTGAGACTTTCTGAGGCAGGATTATCTAAATTTTATTACTGCTTTCATGGTGTAGTGGACAGAACACGGGTCAAGCAGTCAGAAAACCTCATTTCCATTCCCGGCTCTGCACTGACTTGCTACGTGGCATTTGACAAATCATTTCACTTCCCTGTGCCTCTTTTACTCTGTCCTCCCACTGTCTGTCTGTCTGGTCTATTTACATTGTAAGCTGCTCAGGCAGCGACTGTAGTGTCCTGCCCTGTGTGTTTGTACAGCATCTAGCACAATGGAGCTCCCAATCCCCAAATGGGGATGACATGCCCATGGGTTTTTTTACAATACTGTATAATAGGATTATACTAGCAGTATTATACAGTCATTTCACTTTCATTCTAATCCTCAATTATTGGTAACTCCTACTTTTCCCCCCAAAGAGTGTATTTGTTCGGTGCTTCTATAACTGGGAACAGTCTGGGTTTTTTTTTAACATGTAGTTCAGTATGTATCTTGCCTTCACAAACCCCAAACAATCCTGACCGCTCTACAGATGTTGAGGAACCAACTCTGTCCACCCCACCTACCCGTCCCAAATCACACCATTTTAAAAATATCATCCAAAGGACTCAATAGGTCTGGACCCCAGTGCCATCAATTTCTAAGTTCAGATGGGGCAGGCTGTGGCTGACCCTAACAAAGACACAAGAGAGAAGCTTTCCCCTGCCTGATGCCCACCACAGCCGGGTCCAATGTCACACTTGTTCTCATGACCACAGGGCCTGTGGAATACTATTATGTAGGGAAAAGGCAGATCCATCATTTAATTCCCCTCTCTGTACTTGCCAATGGAACTGAATGACCAAAAGGGGGAAGTGTATCCAGAAGTGTATGCTGCACCCAGCTAAGGAGTGGTACAGCAGGCCTGCTTCCCATGTGGACCAGGTCAGGTCCCACTGAGGTCAGTGTAAAGGGTGCCATCATGATCAGCTAGTCTGACCTCCTGCACATCACAGGCCACAGAAACTCACCTACCCACTTCTGTAATAGGCCCATAATCTCTGTCTGAGTAAGTCCTCAACTCTTGTTTTAAAGACTTCAGGTTATAGAGAATTCACCATTTACTCTAGTTGAATCCAGCAGGTGACTTGTGCCCCACACTGCAGAGAAAAGTAAAATGTTCCAAAGGTCTCTGCCAATCTGATCTGGGGGGAAATTCCTTCCCAACACAAAATGTGGTGATCGGTTAGTCCCTGAGCATGTGGGCAAGATCCTCCAGCCAGACACCTGGGAAAGAAGGGAAAGAAGGGAAACTCAGAGCTCCCACTCAGCCCCTCATGTCCCATCTCCAGCCACTGGAGATATTTGCCAATAGCAGTTGCGGACCACATGCAATTGTAGGCAATTTCATCATAACATCCCCTCCATAAACTTATCAAGCTCAATCTTAAAGTCAGTTAGGATTTTTGCCCCCACTACTCTTCTTGGAAGGCTGTTCCAGAACTTCACTCCTCCCATGGTTAGAAACCTTCATCTAATTTCAAACCTAAACTTGTTGATGGACAGTTTATATTCATTTTTTTCTTATGCTAACATTGGTGTTTAACTTAAATAATTCCTCTCCCTCCCTGGTATTTATCTCTCTGATGTATTTAGAAAGAGCAATCATATCCCCTCATTCTTTGTTTTGTTATGCTAAACAAACCAAGCTCTTTGAGTTTCCTCTCATAAGGTAGGTTTTCCATTCCTCTGATCATCCTAGTAGCCCTTCTCTGCATCTGTTCCAGTTTGAATTCATCTTTCTTAAACATGGGAGACCAGAACTGCACACAGTATTCCAGATGCGGTCTCAGTAGTGCCTTATAGAATGGAACATATATTGAGGAGATATATATACACACATACAGAGAGCATGAACAGGTGGGAGTTGTCTTACCAACTCTGAGAGGCCAATTAAGTAAGAGAAAAAAAACCTTTTGAAGTGATAATCAGGATAGCCCAGTACAGACAGTTTGATAAGAAGTGTGAGAATACTTACAAGGGGAGATAGATTCAATGTTTGTAATGGCTCAGCCATTCCCAGTCCTTATTCAATCCTAAATTGATTGTATCTAGTTTGCATATCAATTCCAGCTCAGCAGTCTCTCCTTGGAGTCTGTTTTTGAAGTTTTTCTGTTGTAAAATAGCTACCCGCAGTTCTGTCATTGAATGACCAGACAGGTTAAAGTGTTCTCCCACTGGTTTTTGAGTATTATGATTCCTGATGTCAGATTTGTGTCCATTAATTCTTTTGCATAGAGACTGTCCGGTTTGGCCAACGTACATGGCAGAGGGGCATTGCTGGCACATGATGGCATATATCGCATTGGTAGATGTGCAGATGAACGAGCCCCTGATGGTATGGCTGATGTGATTAGGTCCTATGATGATGTCACGTTAATAGATATGTGGACAGAGTTGGCATCGGGCTTTGTTACAAGGATAGGTTCCTGGGTCAGTGTTTTTGTTCAGTGATGTGTGGTTGCTGGTGAGTATTTGCTTTAGGTTGGGGGGTTGTCTGTAAGCGAGGACAGGTCTGTCTCCCAAGATCTGTGAGAGTGAGGGATCTGTCTGTACTAGGCTATCTTGATTATCACTTCAAAAGGTTTTTTTTCTCTTACTTAATTGGCGTCTCAGAGTTGGTAAGACAACTTCCACCTGCTAATGCTCTCTGTATGTGTGTATATATATCTCCTCAATATATGTTCCATTCTATATGCATCCGAAGAAGTGGGCTGTAGCCCACGAAAGCTTATGCTCTAATAAATTTGTTAGTCTCTAAGGTGCCACAAGTACTCCTGTTCTTTCTGCGGATACAGACTAACGCGGCTGCTACTCTGAAACAAGTACTCCCGTTCTTTATACAGAATAAGATGGCCCTCTTTTGCTCCAATATAAATATCACACACTTAACACATAAGAGTAAACAAGAGTAATGTGTTCTTTACAAACATAGGAAACATTCGAACCACAATCAGAGGGGTAGCCGTGTTAGTCTGTATCCATAAAAACGAGGAGTCCAGTGGCACCTTAAAGACTAACAGATTCATTTGGGCATAAGCTGTTGTGGGCAGGGCCGGCTCTAGGTTTTTTGCTGCCCCAAGCAAAAAATTTTTTGGCTGCCCCCCCCACCCGCACCCCCTGCCGCCCCAGCACTGGGCTCCCCCCCAAACGTGGGATCCGCTACCAGCACACGGCGGCCAAGCCCTGGCCCAGCCGTGACTCTGTCCCCATGCGGGTGGAGCTGCTGGGTGGCACGGAGTGGGAGTACTTCCAGGTGGCAGTATGGCTGCGGGGTGGCGCGGAGAACACGGCCCCTCCCTGGGCTTTGCGGCACTGTTGGTGGCCAAGGTGGATCAGTTCGTGCTCACTGCCCTCACCCCTGACATGCTGGTAGCCGAGGACCTGGAGAGCCCCCCGGACCTGCTGCTCTTCAGCCTCACCACGCCCTAGCCCAGCCCCGGCGGGCGGGAAGGCGAGGATTTCCGGCTGCGGGGCTACCTGCTCAGCACCGACGAGCCCAGCCAGCCGCTCACCTCTTCACACACTTCGGGAGCCCCTCTCGCCACCGCCGCAGCCCGGGCTTGGCTCCAGGGGACCCCACTTCCCTCCCTCCCCGGCTCCTCACACACTCTGGGCAGGGCTGCCCAGAGAATTCAGGGGGCCTGGGGCAAAGCAATTTCAGGGGCCCCTTCCATAAAAAAAAGTTGCAATACTATAGTAACATGTATTTGGAAATGTAAAAAATAACTAGTGAAATAGATTCAAAAATTAATTTGTAATAATTTGAAAATACACTAAATACATTTAAAAACATTAAATGCCTTAATGGTATGTATACATTTGCAATTACATAATGGGCTGTTGCTGGGTGATGGTGATGGTTGGTGCCAATGGGCTATTGCTGCCTGGGGGTGGTGCTGCTGTTGCCCAGGGCTGGGTGGGGAGCTGGGCTCTGGGTTGGGGGGTACTTGGCTCACAGGGGCTGGGCTCAGGGCTGTGGGGAGATGGGGTCAGGGGGTGTCCGGCTCAGAGAGGCTGGGCTCGGCGCTGGGGGTCAGGGCTGTGGGGGGGATGGGGTTGGGGGGTGTCCGGCTCAGAGGGGCTGGGCTCGGCGCTGGGGGTCAGGGCTGGGGGGGGGGGATGGGGTTGGGGGGTGTCCAGCTCAGAGGGGCTGGGCTCGGCACTGGGGTTCAGGGCTGTGGGGGGAATGGGGTCGGGGGGTGTCCGGCTCAGAGGGGCTGGGCTCGGCGCTGGGGGTCAAGGCTGGGGGGGGGATGGGGTCGGGGGGTGTCTGGCTCAGAGGGGCTGGGCTCGGAGCTGGGGGTCAGGGCTGTGGGGGGGATGGGGTCGGGGGTGCCCGGCTTAGAGGGGCTGGGCTCAGAGCTGGGGGTCAGGGCTGTGGGGGATGGGATCGGGGGTGCCCTGGCCCCTTACCATGCCGCTTACCCCTCTCCCAAACATCGCTGGAGCCGCCTGGTGTCTCCAGCGGGGCCTGAGTTCCCGCCGCTCGGCCGCAGCTTGCAGCCCCGGCCCCTTACCGGCCGAGATGCCGGGGGATGGGGGAAGATGGAGGTGGGGGGAGCCTTGGACATACCCGGGGCCTGGGGCAAATTGCCCCACTTGCTTCCCCCCCCCCCCCCCCGGGCGGCCCTGACTCTGGGAGCCCCTCTCGCCTCCACCGCAGCCCAGGCTCGGCTCCAGGGGGCGCCGCTTCTCTCCCTCCGCGCTCCTCACACACTCCGGCAGCCCCTCTCGCGGCCGCTGCAGCCCGGGCTGCGGTGGTGGCTAGAGGGGCTCCCGGAGTGTGTGAGGAGCGGCGGGGGGGGGGAAGGGAAGGGAAGGGAAGACTCAGTGCAGCAGGGGCAGCAGGACCCCATCTCCCTCCCTGCATCCCGGGCGCCGCTTCCCTGCCCCCCCCTTCCCCCCGCTCCTCACACACTCCGGGAGCCCCTCTAGCCACCGCCGCAGCCCGGGCTGCAGCGGCCGCGAGAGGGGCTCCCGGAGTGGCGGGGGGGGGGAAGGGAAGCGGCGGCCGGGATGCAGGGAGGGAGATGGGGTCCTGCTGCCGCTGCCGCGCCGAGTCTCCCCAGGGCAGCGCTGTACAGGGCGCCGCCGGGCTGGGCAGGGGGCACGGATCCCAGCTCCCGCTGGCAGGGCGAGTGGCTGGGCCAGGGCCGGCTCCCGGCAATGCCGCCCCAAGCAAAAAAAATAATAAAATAAAATAAAAAAGGGGGGCCGGAATGCCGCCTCTTAGAAAGTGCCACCCCAAGCACGTGCTTGGAGGGCTGGTGCCTAGAGCCGGCCCTGGTTGTGGGTAAAAAACCCACTCCTTCAGATGCATCTTTACCCACGACAGCTTATGCCCAAATAAATCCTAGTCGTTAAGGTGCCACCAGACTCCTCGTTGTTTTAGTACTGGGTGTGGAGCACTGGTGCTATGTATTTCGCCTGTTCTGCTTGGGAGGCACCCAAGTGAAAGACAAGTTTCAATTTCCATATGGCCTCTCTCAGTCCCAAGTAGTCTAGTCTGAAGCTAATGTAAGCATGGTCACCATGGATAGGATATTTATATGAGTGGCAGGGGGTGCAGCCTACTTGCCAGTAAAAGATAGTGAGAAAAGTTTTCTAGATACTGTTGCTTTAGGTTTATAAGTGCAACCAGTATATTCAAGTGACCCTGAGACTGTCAATCAACTCAGCTCTTTACCTTTCTCAAAATACTTTCCATTTCACTATCTCCATCTTTCCTGAATTTAATAGAAGCCAGCTATCATTTGTCTAGCATCCAGTTTCCTTTAAACAGTGGGACAGGCATTCTCGGTGAGGGATGAGAAAAAACACAAAGCTGAAAATTGTCAGAATACTGATGGGCCTACTCTGTCCTTGGTCTTTCACTTGTTTCTCATGTATTTGTAAAATGTTTTCTTATTACCCTTTATGCCCCTAGCTAGTTTAATCTCATTGTGTGCCTTGGCCTTTCTATTTTTTTAATTTATTCTAGCTTCTACTTTTAGTAGGATTCTGAGTTTCAGGACACTGAAGATCTCCTAGTTAAGCCAGGGTGGTCCCTTACTATAATTCCTTTCTTTCCTACGCATTGAGATATTATTAAGGGCACAAGAGCAAACTGTGTCTTTAAAAAACTGCCCACTCTCCTTAACTCTTTTTTTCCCCTTAGATTTCCTTCCCGCAGAATCTTACCTACCAATTCTCTGAGTTTGCTAAAGTCTGCCTTCTTGAAGAACTTGGTCTTTATTTTGCTGTTTTCCTTCCGACCATTCCTTAGAATTGTGAATTCCATCATTTCATGATCACGTTCACCCAATTTGCCGTCCATCTTCAAATTCTCAAGTAGTTCCTTCCTGTTTGTTAGAATCAAATCTAGAACTGCCTCTCCCCTAGTCTTTTTCTCCACCTTCTATAATAAAAAGTTGTCTCCAATGCACTCCGAGAACTTGTTGGATAATATGTTTTCTGATGTGTTATTTTACAAATGGATGCCTGGGTAGGTCAAGTCCCCCATTAGCACTAAGATCTGTTCTTTGGATTATTTTGTTAGGTATTTAAAATAAGCCTTATCCATGTCTTCTTCCTGGTTAGGTGGTCTACTGACAACCCTCTACCATGACATCACCCTTGGTTGGTTGGTTGTTGTTTTTTCTCTTTTTATCTTTACCAAGAGAGACTTTCAATAGGTTTGCCTCCCACTTCTCTCTCAATAGCAAATATATACATCTTTGATATACAAGACAACACCGCCTCCCTTTTTTCCCTGGCTGTCCTTTTGAACAAGCTGTACCCTTCTATACCAATATTCCAGTCATGTGAATTATCCCACCAAGTTTCTGTGATGCCAGCATTTTAGCAGCATGTTGTCAGTCTCCTCATGCTGTGAACATATTCACAGTAGCCCCATGAAAGTTCCAAGACTGCTGGTGGAGCAGCTGTTCACTACCCACAGAGACCTTGCTATTACAGAAGATTATTCTGTTTTCAGTTCCTCAGTTGCCCCTTTATAAACATGGGTCTCCATGCAACAGGAATATTTTATACATCAGGGCTTGCTCTCACACACAAATGCACAAGTACACCCATAGTTAAACAGCTGACAGGTTATGCACCAGAAATACCAAACTCCAATTAAATGATATACTCAGGATAAACAGGGGATTCCTAGCCGAAGAAGTTATGCACATCCAATTAAAAATGTACATTTCTCAAGTGTGGGAGTGGGAGGGTAGTTGTCAAACTGCAGTCCTAGGATAGAAGGAATTTACAGATTGTCCCTCATGCAGGGGCTGGATCTGTGATTATAAGTGTTATTTGAGGGTGCTCCCTGTCCAGTTAGAGCCAGTTAACAATTACAATATATTCATATTCCCCAATATTTCACCATCTCTGGAACTCAGGTAATAAAAAGTACCAGTTTACTAGCTCAGTATATGGAGCCCCATTCTGGAAAGCATTGAACAAATGTAATCCTTATTAAGCATCACCGCTTCAGCCTACTGTACCATAAAGGACCCCCTTGTGGATCCTGTAAAGGGTGCACCGACTTCAGTGGGACTACTCACATGGACTAGGGATTTGCAGGAACAATCCTATTGTTACTATTGGAACTGAGTGAATAATTCACAATGATGCATTTAAATAATTTAGCTTCTCTTTGTGGATATTCTGTGCGCACAATCAGATCATGATTTCTGCAAATCCATTAATTATGGAGCAAATCCCTGCCCTACACCTCTGTGTCTCAGGGCTTCCTAAGAAAAAGCAACCAGTGTGGCTCCACCTGCTTCATGCAGGATTTGTTGCACTGGTGGCTGTGAAGGAGGGGCACGACTTGAGGAATTTCTGCTACATGGATCCTCCTGTTCTTCATAGATACATAAAGGGCAACAGCAACTACTCCAACCACTGGGCTGCAGTAGCCTTTACAGAGCCACTTCACTGCCTGAAGGGATGGAGAGGGTGGGAGAATTCTTCCCCTTCCTGCACATCCACCCCTGGCCTGGCCTGTGTGCTTGACAGGGTGTTGTACTCTGACTCTGACCTTATGCTATTTAGATGACTATTTTTGAAGGAATTTACTGGATGAACCAATTAACATTCTCGTTATTGAGAAATTCCTCTCCTGGAGTCAGGTGGTTATGAAAATTGCAGTTTTCATTCAAACATATATTTCCAGACTTCACAGTTGCTGAGAAAAGCTGCATAACATGAACTTTAACGGCTCAGAAGCCAGATGGCAAATAAGACCCCAAATGTATTATTTTTAATATCCTGTCATTTGGGGGGTCAGACTCATGATTTTTGAATATGTGGGGTTGGCCCTGCAACACTACAAATTCAAGTTATGTTGCCTATTTTCAACTAGCCAGATAAGATATGTAGTATTGTTTCTATTCCCTATTTGTGTGCACGGAAGCATTTCTATTACATATTCTCACAGGTGGAAATTTCAGAAACTCTGTTTCCATAAACACTTGGCACGTGCTACTTTAAACTGTATTTTCCATGGACATTTGTTGCTTATGGAAAGCAAAACAGGAAGAGGGCATCAGAATAGCTAAAGCAAATTCTTTAAAAATTTTGTCTGATTTTAGCAGACTTTCATTTTTTATCTAGCTGTAACTATTAATCATCACAGTAATTATTCAAATTACTGTTAACCAAAACCTTTCGGGAAACTAGTGCTATAAAATTAAGAATGAAGTCAACAGGGTTCTATAGAAATTGCTCTTAAAAGAAGAATTAGTAGAAAATGAGATCCTTTCTATAGATTGTTATAGAATTCAGTGGTATAGTTTGAAGCAGATATATAATTCTCTATTGAACCCTGTGGAATGGATTAAGTTAATCATGCCTTCTATAGGCCTTTTACATGTGGGCATTTTTAAATACTCAAATATTAAATGGAAAAAATCTGCTTTAAAAAAGGCTCAGAAGTATATTACAAGTGAGCAAGTGTGTGTGTGTGTGTCTCTCTCTCTCTCTCACACACACAACACACAGATTCAAGGGCCAGGACCTCTGCTGGCCTATACTGATGTATGTGTGTTGAGGGAATAGATGGAAATGAATCAAAGGTATTTGGGGTTTTTTTTGTAAACATCCTCTCCCTCCCCCATCCTTTCATACACATTTTGGTGTATGTCTACTTAACAGAAGGGAAGAAGAAACTGAGCTGGTATCTTTAGCACTGGCAACCAGGCTGAATGTTCTGAACATGGGAGCCAATTCATATTAAGGTTAGAGTTATATAACGGTTCAGTCATTTTAACAAATCAGAGTGTGGGGATTTGCATAGTCAGATTATAAATTTTGGCATACTGTACAGTTAGAGAAGTCACTGTACAATGATTATGCAAATTAGATACTCAGAATTAGAGTGCAAAAAAATAGCAAACGGGGGAAATGAATGGTACGTCAGTAACTAAACATAATTCTTGCATTCTGACTGCCAATTGACTGGGATAATTTCTCTCTGGGGTACATTTGACATGGACATCAGTTCACATGAGCATATCTACTGGACTGGCTTTACTGGTTGGCTGTCCAAGCCTGACACCTATTGACTAGGAATTCCATGCCTATATATATATATATATATATATATACACACACACACACACACACACACACTTGTGTCATAATGGAATACATTTTCAACAGCACATTTCCCCAGATTCCATCATCACCACTGCCAAATTCTGTGCACTATCCTTTATGAAAAATTCATTTTCCCACTATACTTTAATGCTACACCCACCCTCTTAGGTGAATTAAAAAAAAAAGACACATTCCCTAAGCCTTAATACATTATAGATTTTGATGGTCTAATACAGAGTATTTATTGTCCTTCTATTATATAAGCAACGTACTTTAAGATGCGCATTCTAGAGCAAGTAATCTGTATTTCAACACGCTACTATACCCTAGATAGCTATTGGCCATCTGATCAGCCCAGTGCCAACATTTGATTTTCTCTTGCTTGCCTAAGTCTTACCCACCCTGTGGTATTGCCTGGGTAAAGCAGGATTTTTCTGTAGTAAATCACTCTTGGATTATACGCCCTAGTTACACTCACTCTCTCTCACACACACACTCAATATTGCCGGAAGAATGTGATGCCACAACATGACATATATAGAGATTTTTCTCCTTGTAAGATTCCAGGCTATAAATATATTAAGTAAGCCTTTTTGCTTGCAGTATTGCTGCCTCAACTTCTGTTGGCTTAGTAACATGTTAAGAACAACTCTAAAAATGTAATTTAATTTGAACATTAAATATCTTCATTGGTATTTAATTGCAGGCATCACCTTTCTCACTGGTGAAGCATAATCAGAAGGAAGTAATTTCAAAATGTGCTTAGAGGTCTTTCACTGCTCTAAAGTAGAACTGGTTGCCATAGCAACTGGCATACCACCCTCTATTTGTTCCAAATAAATGACATATCAATATGCAGCTGCAATATCAGTGGATTCTATTTCTGCTAACACAAAACACAGCTAAGTACCTCAAAACCTATTGTTACCATCTTGACTAATCTCCAGTATTTAAAAAAAACCCTAATATGCATTTTAGAGCTTTAAAATAATGGAGTACAAAGTGGGTATTTCATTTTCTGCTAAGCATATGTTGCCTGTTACAATGACCTTGACTTCCAATTTTATAATTTACCCTTGGGTGAAAGAGAATATGCAGGGGGCATATTCCCTTTATGTCAGACTTTTTACATTGTAAATTAGATTAGTCTGTCTTACCCACCAAAGCAGCGAATCCAGTTCTGTATTACATCATCATCAGAGAACTGCTGTTATATGCGGTCTACAGGATTATTGATTTGGAAATCTAACATCTACAAAATGCTAAACTGGCCTATTTAGATAAGCACAGGCTTTAAACATCAGTTCATCTCCCTAGTTATCTACCAGGGGTAACAGTACCTAACAAAATGACTTCCAGATAGCTCTGGAAAGATGAGAGGAGACTGGTGCATGTTTGCAAAGATATTGCCAGACACTTAGATAATAAAGTTCTTAGAATCTGATTATGCTTCTACAGATATCAATGGTCATTTTACAATTGACTTCAGTGAGAGCAGGACTGGGCCCATAGCCTTTTCTCTTTCAACCTTTCCGCTTGCAAAATAATATTTCTGTTAAATAAGCATATTCAGTGTACCACGGAGTAGTAAATTAAGAAAGGAAACAGTCATCCCACAATTAATGTCACTTTAGCATTAAAAAATGGAAACGGGGTGGGGGGGGTCACTGTGCTATGATAAACTGAGCTTCAGGAACTTAAACAAGGCTGGCTGGTGATCAAGGTCCTCCAAGACTCTCAAAAGCCTGGGCAACTGCTTTAAAAAAGAATTCAATTAGATGAAAATGGTGAATTTGCTTTAATGCCACATTCAACTCTTTATTTGTTTTCTGTTTGCAAAAAGTTATAAATAAAATGAATAATTGTGTACATATGTGGCAGAAATGAGATTCTTGCTGGAAATGTTAATATAGCCATCTTGATACTAACCGATATTCCACTGGTTTATACAAGCACTCCTGTTTATCAAAGAAGTTTTGGTCACACAACTAGAAAACAAACAATAACATAATTTGGGTGACCATTCATTCAGCACAAATAGCGAATTGTTGCTTTAATTATTCATAACACATACAACTGGTTCATGAGAAATTCATAGGCTGTAATACATTCAAAAACAACAAGAAAATTTGTAAAAATCAAAGACCATGCCCAGATCATTCAAATTAAGAGCGTTATACTTACCAGTTAGGTTACTCACTCCAAGCCAACTATACATATAAAATGATGGGGTCTAAATTAGCTGTTACCACTCAAGAAAGAGATCTTGGAGTCATGGATAGTTCTCTGAAAACATCCACTCAATGTGCAGCAGCAGTCAAAAGAGCGAACAGAAAGTTGGGAATCATTAAGAAAGCGATAGTATCAGGGGGTAGCCGTGTTAGTCTGTATCCACAAAAACAACAAGGAATCTGGTGGCACCTTAAAGACTAACAGATTTATTTGGGCATAAGCTTTCGTGGGAAAAACTCACTTCTTCGGATGCTTGGAGACTCTTCAGATCCCGCAAAAGCTTTTTACTCACGAAAGCTTAATAATAAATAAATGGAGATATCCTATCTCCTAGAACTGAAAGGGACCTTGAAAGGTCATTGAGTCCAGCCCTCTGCCTTCACTAGCAGGACCAAGTACTGATTTTGCCCCAGATTCCTAAGTGGCCCCCTCAAGGATTGAACTCACAACCCTGGGTTTAGCAGGCCAATGCTCAAACCACTGAGCTATCCCTCCCCCCAAATTATTCCCAAATAAATCTGTTAGTCTTTAAGGTGCCACTTGACTCCTCACTGTTTTTAAGAAAGGGATAGATAATAAGACAGAAAATATCATATTGCCTTTATATAAACCCATGGTATACCCACATCTTGAATACTGCATGCAGATGTGATTGCTCCATCTCAAAAAAGATATATTGGAACTGGAAAAGGTTAGAAAAGGGCAACAAAAATGATTAGGGATATGGAACAGCTTCCATATGAGGAAAGAGATTAATAAGATTGGGACTTTTCAACTTGGAAAAGAGCTGAATAAGGGGGGACATGATAGAGGTCTATAAAATCATGACTGGTTTGGAGAAAATAAATAAGGAAGTGTTATTAATGCCTTCTCATAACACTAGAAGTAGGGGTCACCAAACAAAATTAATAGGCAGCAGGTTTAAAACAAACCAAAGGAAGTATTTCTTCATACAACATACAGTCAACCTGTGGAAATCCTTGCCAGAGGATGTTGTGAAGGCTAAGACTATAACAGGGCTCAAAAAAAGAACTAAATAAATTCATGGAGGATAGGTCCTTCAGTGGCTGTTAACCAAGATGGGCTGAGATGGTGTCCCTAGCCTCTGTTTGCTAGAAGCTGGGAATAAGCGACGGAATGGATCACTTGATGATTACCTGTTCTGTTCATTCCCTCTGAAGCACCTGGCATTGGCCAGTGCCAGAAGACTGTATACTGGGCTAGATGGACATTTGGTCTGACCCAACATGGTAGTTCTTATGTTCAGGCCCTGATTCAGGAAAGCACTTAAGCATGTGTTTAGATCATCCCGATTCAAAATATTTAAACACATGCTTACAGTTAAAGATATTACTAAGACCCAGTAACTTCAATGGGACTTAGGCATGTACTTAACTGCTCAGCTGAATAGGGATGCTTTCCTGAATTAGGACCCAAGAGAAGTTTACCTAGATTAGAGTTGGCGCAAAAACTCTTAAGGTTTTTGAACATACTATCAAGACTCTCACAAATTTTGAATAAAAAGAAACAAATCAAGATAATCAGATACACAGCACCACAACAAAAATAGAGAGCATGTTCTCCTGTTTTCTGATCCAATGTGATACTGAAATGTCATTTTGCAGCTCCCTGAAAACACATAGGGCCAGATTTTTAGAAGTATTTAGCCACTCAACTCCCTCACATTCCTATTCTTCAAGCTCTCCCATCCCTCAAGTTCACACCTCTCTAGCTCCATCTTTTCCTATACTGATCATATCCCGTGGTATATATTAGAGTATTAGATACTGATAATTATTAATGGCCTTTGCCAAGGTGTAATTAGCTAGAGAAAGAGATCAAATGTCATTTACTCAATATTACACACAAATATAATTATTTACAGCATGTATTGCTTATGAAAATGAGATGGTAAAAAAAAATCAGTAGATATTATAGATCCAATTCGATGAAGTATTGAGGGCATCTTGTAAGGTGCCAACTGTCTGACTTACTGATTTCAGGATAGGGATGTTAACTGTTAATTAACAAAAAAGTTCAAATAGATTGATTATATGTCATGTTAAAGAAACACTGAAATTCAATTAATTTGTTCATCTACGGCTATTAAAGTTATTAAATTACATTTTAAAGAGTGCCAGAAATTGAACTAGCTGTGAGCTATACAGGTGGAGTGATGGAATTATATAATATGGTACTTCCATATTATCAATTCTATGCACTTTTAACAAATTACATCAGTATCTAATATAACTTTATTAATTGTAGACTGACCATCTGGTTGTGCAACAAGATGTATCACAGTTTGTTACAATACATGGTTCCAGAAACTGGGTGTCAGATTTATAATTGCTAGGGCCTAATTCATGAATATCCACCATGAACCTTCCAAGATGTGCAAGTTTGTGGACAGGTTCTCATGCAGTGTAAATAAGATGGAAACAAATAAAGTGTTCCACATCAGGGTTACCTAAGCCAGGCTCTACCAAAATATTAAGCCCTTCCCTGAACACCAGAAAGTTATGGGCCTTCCATTGGTTCCCCTTTTCACATGATTTCCCTTCCATGCCCAGCAATTACTCCCTTCTCCTGCGTTGCATTCACCAAACTCACTTTTCTCGTCTCTCAAGCTCACCCATCCCCCAAGTTTCCATTCTCTCTGGCTGCAGCTAACTCCAGTTTCCCCTTTCCTGATCATCTAGTTTAGGAGAGCAAATATTCTCCCCGCTACTCATTCTGCACATTTTTATTTCCTCTGCCATTTCAGTTTAGAAAATGTCAATCCTTCCTCTGACACAGTACTGGATTTTGTGACAAAATTTCTCTCTCATATGTTGGGTCCACTCCAGGATAAGGCACTATCAGCCTTTCAATTTGGCAATTTTTAAACATCCTCTGTCTCACTATATTGTTTTTATACATCAGGGTCCAAATTCCCTTCTCAGTGAGCACTGCCAACCTCTTGATTACAGTGCTGTCATTCTGGGTGCCACACTTTAGGAAAGATGTGGACAAATTGGCGTCCAGAAGAGAGCAATTTAAATGATAAAAGTTTTAGAAAATCTGACCTAGGACCAATGGTTAAAAAAAAAAAAACCCTGGGCATATTTAATCTTCAAAAAAGATGACAGAGGGGGGGAGCTGATAGCAGATATGTTAAGGGCTGCTACAAAGAGGAGGGTGATCAGTTGTTCTCCATGTCCACAGATGGTAGGACAAGTAGTAACAGGCTTACTATGTAGCAAGAGATTTAGATTCAATATTAGGAAAACTTTCTAACTGTAAGGGTAAGCTCTGGAATAGGCTTCCAAGAGAGGTTATGGAATCCCCATCAGTGGAGACTGTTAACAACAGGCTGGACAAACATCTGTCAGGGACGATTTAGGTTTAGTTGGTCCTGCCTTGCTGCAGGGGATTGGACTTGAGGCTGTCTTGAGGTCCCTTCCAGCCCTACATTTCTATGGCGTTGCATGAGTGTGACTGAGAAGAGACTTTAGCTCATGGTATTAATGTGTCTTAATTGCTGTGTGTACGCATAGGGGATATAAATCAGAGCTGGTTGGAAAAAACTTCAGTGAAGCCATATTCCCTCAGAATATGCAGTTCCATTAAAGTCAAAACACTTCATGTAATCGGGTCATTTCACAGGAATTTTGTTTTGGAAGAAAATCACAAAAAGGGTTCTGATAAAGTTGAAATGTCCTGTCGCAACATTTTCAGGGGTAAATGTTTTGAAGTGATTTGTTTAGAATTGGTTAAAGTTTTAGATTATATATCATACCAATCAATATTTTGTCTCTCTCTCTCTCTTCCCCACTCCTCTCCACCAAAAGCCTAGTTGATAGTAACCCTGAATGTAGCGTATCGCCCAACCACATCAACTGTTTTTAATGACCCCCAAACTCTAAATTTAACTGTACTTTAACTAAAATGCCCTGAATTCTCAGAATACAATGAGGTCTGGCCCATTCAGTCAACTCTCTTTGCTCTCCAAGAAATGCCAGTAGACAGCTCCCGCCTCTCTCAGGCTTCAGGCCACAGGGCTTACTTCACAATACTTACTCAGGATGCAGGAGAGTAGGGTTCTATTCTTCCTGTGCCTGATGTGACAGAAGTATCTGAACTTGGGTCTCCCACTTCCAAGTGAGTGCTCTAACCACTGGGCTAAAAGTTATAACACACCCTAGTTCAAATCAATCCATCCATCATCTTAGGAGGTGGCATGTAAAGAAGGATTTTATAAACAACCTTCTCTTCTTCTGGCATTTTGTGAAAAAATCTTTCTTAACTTCAAGAGGGGGTTCATGGCAGAGAATCCCAAGCAAAAAGTAGGTGCTTAAATCCTGTTTGGGAGCCAGGGCTTGGACCACATACCCCCTCGCCTTGGCATTTCCTACAGGCTATCTTAGGCAGCTCCCCAGTCCACATATTGGCTTTCTTAGCCCTGGTCTACACTACGAGTTTAGATCAAATTTAGCAGCGTTAGGTTGATTTAACCCTGCACCCATCCACACAACCAAGCCTGTTTTGTTGACTTAAAGGGCTCTTAAAATCGATTTCTGTACTCCTCCCCAGCGAGGGGTTTAGCGCTAAAATCGACCTTGCTGGGTTGAATTTGGGGTAGCGTGGACGCAATTTGACGGTATTGCCCTCCGGGAGCTATCCCAGAGTGCTTCATTGTGACCACTCTGGACAGAACTCTCAACTCAGATGCGCTGGCCAGATAGACAGGAAAAGCCCCAGGAACTTTTGAATTTCATTTCCTGTTTGGCCAGTGTAGTGAGCTGATCAGCACAGGTGACCACGGAGTCCCAGAATCGCAAAAGAGCTCCAGCATGAACCGAACCGGAGGTACTGGATCTGATTGCTGTATGGGGAGAAGAATCTGTGCAGGCAGAACTCCGTTCCAAAAGACAAAATGCCAATATATTTGCCAAAATCTCCAAGGGCATGATGGACAGAGGCTACAACAGGGACAGACAGCAGTGCCGCGTGAAAGTTAAGGAGCTGAGGCAAGCCTACCAAAAAACAAAGGATGCAAACAGTCGCTCCGGGTCAGAGCCCCATATGTGCCACTTCTATGATGAGCTGCATGCAATTCTAGGGGTGGCCCCTACCACTATCCCATCACTGTCCGTGGAGACCTGCAAGAGGGGAGTCTCATGAAACAGGGATGAGGATTTTGTGGAGGAGGAAGAGGAGATTGAGGATAGTGCACAGCAGGCAAGCGGAGAATCCCTTCACCCCAGCAGCCAGGAACTGTTCATCACCCTGGAGCCAATACCCTCCCAACCCTCCCAAGGCGGGCTCCCGGACCATGAAGCTGGAGAAGGCACCTCTGGTGAGTGTACCTTTGTAAATATAATACAGGGTTTAAAAGCAAGCGTGTTTAATGATTAATTTACCATGCCAAGCCAGTAGCAATAGTCTGGAATCATTGCAAAACAAAACATTGCAGCGAATGGGCCCAGGCTTTGGTGGCATTCAAGCAACATCCCCGCTGTTAGCCACGCGGTGGGGGGATGCCCGTTCTTGCTGATCTGTTTGCGTTTGGCTGACAGGGATCTTCCCTGATACTAGCCACATGATGGTGGGGGGTGGAGGGTGAAGCGATCATCCCAGAGAATTGGGTGGGTGGGTGGGTGGGTTGGATTGCATTCCACATTCACCCTAAAACCGCAGCCCATCCTTTTAAATGGCCAACCCAATGGGCTTTGCTTGGTATGGGAAAGGAGGGCACTGCTGTTTGAAACCGTTCCCACATGTTATGAAGGTTGAAGAAGCCGAAACCCTTTGCCTTACCATGGCTGCCTGCAAGCCGAATTCTGTTGCTCAGCCAAGTGTGTGTGATGTCTCACACCAAACCAGCAGGCACTCAATAAAAGAGGCAAAATGCGACCTTGTACCAAAAGCACATGTGCTATGTAATGTGAATCACTTGATTCAGTGTGAAATAGTCTTCCATTTGTTCTCTAAAATGTATCTTTTTGAATACTACTCTCCCTTTTTTTCCTCCCGCAGTTGCAAATGTTTCTACGCTCCCCCTATCATCTCCGTCCCAGAGGCTAGCACAGATTAGAAGGCAAAAAAACTGCACTCACGATGACATGTTCTCAGAGCTCATGCAGTCCTCCCGCACTGAAAGAGCTCAGCAGAATGCATGGGGGAAAACAATGGCAGAGTCCAGGAAAGCGTTAAATGAACATGATGAGAGGAGGGAGGAGCACGCTGAAAGGAGGCAGGATGCAATGCTGAGGCTAATGGGGGAGCAAAATGACATGCTCAGGCGTCTGGTGGAGCTGCAGGAAAGGCAGCAGGAGCACACACTGCCGCTGCAGTCCCTGTATAACCGCCTGCCCTCCTCCCCAAGTTCCATATGCTCATCACCCAGACGCCCAAGAACATGTGTGGGGGGAGGCTACTGGCACCCAGCCACTCCACCCCATAGAATTGCTCAAGCAACAGAAGGCTGGCATTCAGTAAGTTTTGAACTGTTGTGTGGCCTTGTCCTTCCCTCCTCCTCCCCTCATCCACTACCCCACCCAGTGTTTCCCTCCTCACCCATCCCTCCCGGGCTACCTTGCAAGTTTTCACCCTATTTGTGTGATGAATTAATAAAGAATGCATGATTTGGAAACAGTAATGACTTTATTGCCTCTGAAACTGGTGATGGAAAGGGAGGAGGGCATTTGGCTTACAGGGAAGTAGAGTCAACCAAGGAGGTGGGTTTTCATAAAGGAGAAACAAACAGAACTGTCACACTGTAGCCTGGCCAGTCATGAAACTGGATTTCAAAGCTTCTCTGATGCGCAGGATGCCCAGCTGTGCTCTTCTAATCACCCTGGTGTTTGGCTGCATGTAATCGGCCTCCAGGCAATTTGCCTCAACCTCCCACCCCACCATAAATGTCTCCCCCTTACTCTCACAGATATTGTGGAGCACACAGCAAGCAGCAATAACAATGGGAATATTGGTTTCACTGAGGTCTAACCTAGTCAGTAAACTGCGCCAGCGAGCTTTTAAATGTCCAAATGCACATTCTACCACCATTCTGCACTTGCTCAGCCTATAGTTGAACTGCTCCTTACTACTGTCCAGGGTGCCTGTGTATGGCTTCATGAGCCATGGCATTAAGGGGTAGACTGGGTCCCCAAGGATAACTATAGGCATTTCAACATGCCCAATGGTAATTTTCTGGTCTGGAAAGTATGTTCCTTCCTGCAGCTGTTCAAACAGACCAGAGTTCCTGAAGATGCGAGTGTCATGTACCTTTCCCGGCCATCCCACATTGATGTCGATGAAACATCCCTTGTGATTCAACAGTGGTTGCAGCACCATTGAAAAGTACCCCTTGCGGTTTACTGCCAAAGTGGTCCGGTCCCAAGATAGAGATATGCATTCCATCTATTGCCCCACCACAGTTAGGGAACCCCATTGCAGCAAAGCCATCCACTATGACCTGCACATTTCCCAGAGTCACTACCCTTGATAGCAGTAGCTCAGTGGTTGCGTTGGCTACTTGGATCACAGCAGCCCCCACAGTAGATTAACCCACTCCAAATTGATTCCCAACTGACCGGTAGCGGTCTGGCGTTGCAAGCTTCCAGAGGGCTATCGCCACTTGCTTCTCAACTGTGAGGGCTGCTCTCATCTTGGTATTCTTGCACTTCAGGGCAGGGGAAAGCAAGTCACAAAGTTCCATGAAAGTGCCCTTACGCATGCAAAAGTTTCGCAGCCACTGGGAATCATCCCAGACCTGCAACACTATGCGATCCCACCAGTCTGTGCTTGTTTCCTGGGCCCAGAATCGGCGTTCCATGGCATGAACCTGCCCCATTACCACAATGATGTCCAAATTGCCAGGGCCCGTGCTTTGAGAGAAGTTCTGTGTCCATGTCCTCATCACTATCGTGATTGCACTGTCGTCGCCTCCTCGCCTGCTTTTGCAGGTTCTGCTCATACTGCAGGATAATGTGCGAGTTGTTTGCAATGCTCATAACTGCCGCGGTGAGCTGAGTGGGCTCCATGCTTGCCATGGTATGGTGTCTGCAGGACAGCAGGAGAGCAGAGTTGCATCGGAAGCAGTGAAGGATGACGGTTAGCACCACGCACATTTCCCGAGGAAGAACACACATACCTGGGAGCACATGACAGACAACATGGAGAAATTCGTTATTGAGACAATAGCAGCAGAGCAGAGTTGCGGCGGAAGCGGTGTATGATGACGGTTAGCAGTCCTACTGCACTGTCTGCTGCCAGCAACATCCAGGACAAAACAGCGCTGGTGTCGGTGAGCTGAGCTGAGCAGGCTGCATGCTTGCCATGGTATGGCGTCTGCGCGGAAAAAAGGCGCGAAACGATTGTCTGCCGTTGCTTTCACGGAGAGAGGGGAGACTGACGACGTACACAAAACCACTCGTGACAATGTTTTGCCCCATCAGGCATTGGGATCTTAACCCAGAATTCCAATGGGCGGTAGAGACTGCAGGAACTGTGGGATAGCTACCCACAGTGCACTGCTCCATAAGTTGATGCTAGCCACGGTAGTGAGGACACACTCCACTGACTTAATGCGCTTAGTGTGAACATACACGATCAACTGTATAAAATCGATTTCTAAGAATCGACTTCTATAATATCGACCTAATTTCATAGTGTAGATATACCCTCAGGCACCTAATTCTCCCAATGCATTGTATAGGGAGCCTGAGCACCTAACAGCATTTCAACACATACGACCCTTTGTGACTCTAGCCCATGGTGCTTTTTTATCAAGGAAATCTGCTTCCCAAGCTGCACTCAGAAATGTTCCACAATAATTAATATGGATTACAATTTACGTAACTCTTAAATAAAATGATATTTTAGATGCATGAGGCTTTCCCCCCAGAAAGTGCTGTGTAACAGGTAAGAAAATTCTTCAAGTAATACACAGTTAAAGTTTTTAAAATATACTTTATGTAAATAATTCCATCCAGGTTTGGAAAGTAAACTGATCATTTATTCAGTAAATGATTCAACTGAATCCTCCCCCATCCCACCCACACACACTAATTAGCACTAACACATTCAGCAGAATATAGTAATTTTAAGAAGTTACAGATTTTGAAGAAATCTAATATATAGAGAGAGATGCTTGTAAGAGGTCACACATTGCCAAGTGAAACAATTAACTTCCACATTCTCTTTTGGCTAGAATGACTTTGTCAATGTCATTTATTGTGACCCACTGTATATAGGTGAAAAGAATCCCTACTTTGACCTTCTGGTGATCTTTGCAGAAAGAGTGAGTAATTAAAAAAAAGAGACCCCCAACCATTCAAGTTTCCTTTCAGATGTATTAAGAGCAGCAATTGACTCAGTGATTTCCAGATTCTGTGACCAAAATACAACTAGGAAGATGTAGAGCTGGTTGTTGAAACAAACTCAGCTGGGTATCTAAGAGTCAAGTTAATGACACACAAAAAGGAAAGAAGTCAGTAATACAGATTCTGATCACCTGATCATCAAAATTATTAATACATAGCTAGAAAAGAATTCAATTCATTCTGAGCCATGGTAGTTCAGCAAGGCAAAAGCAGATCTGTGTTCTAAATCCTGTTCCAAGTCTATGGAATAAGAACACATATATTAGAAACTTAGTGGCAAAGCTAAGTCCATGATCAAACACACCCTAGTATAGGGGTCAGCAGCCTCTGCACACGGCTCGCCAGGATAAGCACCCTGGCAGGCTGGGCCAGTTTATTTACCTGCTGACGCAGCAGGTTCGGCCGATCGCAGACCCCACTGGCTGCAGTTCGCCGTCCCAGGCCTATAGGGGCGGCAGGAAGTGGCGCGGGCGAGGGATGTGCTGACCGTGAGACGGCGAACCGCGGGGCCGCAATCGGCGAACCCATGGGGGCCGCAATCGGCCAAACCTGCCACGTCAGCAGGTAAATAAACTGGCCCAGCCCGCCAGGGTGCTTACCCTGGCGAGTTGCGTGCCAGAGGTGTCGACCCCTGCCCTAGCATATGAATCAATACATTATCTTAGATGGTGTCATGTAAAGACTTATTTTATCAATAATAAATAAATGTGTTGACATTTTTGGCTACAATCTTGATATATAGAATTGATCTCCTCAGGAGATTTTCATTTTTCTAACCTGGCAGCCTCATACAAAATTTGGCTGGCTCAGAAAGATAAAGTTAAGTTCTACACTGAAGCACCACTAAGTAAGAGTGGCTTCTGGTTAGACTTGCTCTCTGTGTAAATTCAGAGATGTATGTTTATATAAAGAAAAAAAAAAAAGAAAAGCCCACCACTTTTTTTTTTTTAAAACACAGTGGCCCAAAATTACTTTTCACACTCAGTGCCCTATAAACAAACAATATTGCTGTTTTGATAGGACTTTTTTTTTTTTTTACTATTTAAATGGTATGGCAAAATTATTTACTCCTGGGGGGATTCTGCACCACTGCACATGCGCAGAATTCATGTCCCGACAGATTTCTTTGCTTCCCCACAGAAAAATGACTTTCTGACAGGGAAGCTGCAAGAGCAGTTGCGCACTATTCTCTAGCTGTGCAGGTACATCATTTCAGGCACTCAGAGCAGCTGGCAGAAAGGTAAATCACCACAGGGCTGGGGACACCCCAGCCAGTGGCTCCTACCCTGAACCGAGATCAGTTGCTGGTCCTGGCTGGGCTGGAGGTAGTGGAGAATGCAAGGAGTGGCTAGGGCTGTGTTAGACTCTCCCAAGCTGCAAGAAGCTCAGCATCCTCCCCTGCTTCCTGCCCCCATCGCTCTTCAGCTGTGGGAAGAGGGGTCACTGTACGGGAAGCTGCTCCCCCATCCTCCCACCCCCATGCATCTGGACCTCTCATACCCGGACACCCCTGCCAAGCCTCACCCAGTACTCCCAGAACCCCCCCTAGCCCACCATACTCAAACCCACCCCACTGAATCTCAACCCCTGAATCTGGAGGCCCCCTGTGCTCAGACCCCCTGCCTCCGGACCCCCACCCCTGCACCCAGACCACCCCCCACTGAGCTCTCTGCACTCAAGCCCCCACGCTGAGGAGTCCCACTCTCCTGTACCATGCTAAGCCCCCAAATCCATACCCTCATGCCACTGATCCCCAAATAGCTGAAACCAGACCCCCACCCCACCAAGCCAGACCCCCTTGCTGGGACCCCCACACCTAGACCCCTCCGCTGAGCCCCAACCACTTTCACCTGGAAGCCCATGCAGAGTCCCATTGCTCCTGCAACTGGAACCCCCTCCAATGAGCCTCTGTGCATCCAGATCCCCCCACACCTAGACCCCCCCACTGAGCTGCCTGCACCCAGATTGTCCCTCACAGAATCCTCTCACCCCACACCTGGATCCCCCACACTGACCCCCTCCAACACTTGGATCCTGCCTGGTTGAGCCTGCCTGCCCCACACCTGGTGCACCTGATGCTGAGGGGCAGGGCTCCAGGGTGTTTCTGGGGTAGGCCCAGGCCTTGTGCTATGTCAGGGTCTGGTGCAGCCTCACCACTGAATATGTGTCCCAGGGGTGGGGAGGCTGCAGGATGATCTCCCACCTTCATACAACCAGTGGCCTGTGCTCCCCACTGCCATGCTGGAGCCTCTGCATTTATTTATTGACAAATAAAGCATGCAGAATTTTAAAATGTTGTTCACAGAATTTTTAATTTTTTGGCACAGAATGCCCTCAGGAGTAATTATTTAACTCTATTTCTACCACACATAAATAATAAAATAGCGTTACTAGAAGCCTGAAGTTGCATACTAATAAACAAGCAATAACTGAAGGTGAAAGCATCCTTCACTCTTCAATTCCATTAAAATGTTTACCCTAAACTCTGCAATGTTAAGACACTAGAATTCAAAGGCAAGTGTATTGCAGACACTGACATTACATCACACCATCAACAAGTATTAAAAGTGAAGAATTACTTTTTTCTTCTATTAAAGCACATTGAAAACCAAAAGCCCATTGAAGGAGACTGCAGACTACACACTGCAGAAGGCACAACTGACATCATTTTCCAGCAAGATAGATACCTCCAGAACCATACTATGAATGGCAACTGTAATAGAGAAGAAATATACATTTCAACTACTGCTGTACATTTGAAAGACAGTAGATTCAGCCTCATGCTATTTCTAGGACATTTATTACGAGGTGTTCTATATACAAGTGTTTTCTCAAAACCTAAAAAGAGGGAAGCAGAACTGAAGATACAAGCTTCAACTACACAGTGAAGAAATAGCTTGAATTTCATACAGAAAAAAAATTGCTAGAAAGAGCAAAGTTTAAGAATCAAGATCTGTAAGATACTACACAGAAGACTGGATAGCCATTAGAGCCCCTTCTACACAAGCAAGATTAGAAGTATTCCCATAGCTGGTTAAAATGACTGATACATGTTACAATGTACATGTTACAATGACTCAACATGTTACAATATATCTATTTACTGATTAATCCCCATGAAAAACAACCAAATGTGGAAAATATTTTGCCCAGTCCCCTTCAAACAAAAACAGAATCATCTGTCCTTTGAGTCAAAGATAACCTGAACTTGCATTGGGAAATGGACATGTTTTCTACTTTTGGAAAGCAGTTCATAGAATTGACCATTTAAAGGCCCAAGTGGTCCTCAGCCTGTTCCTGGGACAAGCTTGCCCCATTTATCTTATGGGAAGGATGGAATGATCGGTTTTTCAGATTGATTCCTGCTTGTAACCACCATATTGAGAATATATATCATACTCCACCTCAGGAGATAAGCATTCTGCAAAGGCAGTTCCACACTCAGCAAGGAAAATATGAGCTGAAAACACAAAATTAAAAAACAAACAAACTTTGCAATGGCAACAAACTTTGATGTGAAAGCCGAGCTGCTGATGTCAAGTGCCCATTTCTTCACATGGGATAGCGAAGAGTTGTTGATTGGAGGGTTTACATTTAGAAGTTCACAACTGTACATCCCCAAATACCTTTTTCAATTCCACTGGCAACATCTTGATTCATTCCTCTAGCAAGCTTTAGAGCAATGTGTCAAATAGCTTTAGGTGCCATAGTCTGGATTCTAGTCACAAGGCTGCAGTATTTTCCCTCAGATTCAGGCCAGTAGAGCAATGCCAGTCCAACCTAGCTCCAAGAACTGATTATTAGAAACCTTCCAAGATTTCCCACCCCCTGCAGCACATCCCATCAGTGGACAGCAATTCCTTACATATGGATCCTTCCTACTCATATTGGGCAAGTACTGATCAAGAAGTTGATCAGAAAGAGATCCATCTGTAGTTTCCTCCAGTTGTGCTTAGAAGTGCTGGCAGTCCTGATCAGCTGTTCTCAAGTATCTTTAGCCATGTCATAAATTTGTCAGTTGATCAAGTCACTGGAGAAGGGAATTGCTTTGACTTGACTGGTGGCAGCATATATCAGTAGCAAAGTTGTGTCCTACATCTCAAATGAAAGTTTCCCCAATTTTGATTGGTTTGACAGCTTTTGCTATCCACAGGTATAACAAGTAAATGCTCAGAGGGCTTTCATGTCCACAGCATTGTCATTAGTAACACTGCCTTCTGACTTTTTAAACCCATATAGCTCTCACTTGAAAACTTCGATGGGTTTCTTTCATGAAGTTGATGGCTGTTATCCAAATGGCTCAATGCTCCCTTCTTTTACTGGAAACATGCATGTCCCAGAGTCCTTTGCCACTAGTGTAACACTTTTGAAGGTCATGGTAACTGACAAGCTTTCTGGTGCATATTTTGGTCCAAGTCTGCCAGGAAGAAACAGCAGGCTGTAAGTGGCAGGTGCAAGGAAAAGGGAAGAAATGGAGGGTGGTCTGGACTAACTTGCTCCTGGGCTCCATGGAGGAGTGCAGGGAACAAGGACTGTAATCCTAATCCTAAAATACAGAAAAATGGCAAATTCAATGGAAAAAAGTCTTTGTTCCATTGCACCATGAAAAAAATGCCAGACTTCTTGACCAAAGAATCACAGAGTCCATGAGACCCTGATTGAAACAAATAGGGTAATTCACTCCTCTTACAGCTATTGTGTCAGGCTATCTGCAGATTCAGGCAGGCATCACCACATCAGTTTGCATCTTTACAAGTTCTCTGCAACAACAATATCTAAAAAAAAAAAAGGAGAAAAAGGTGGTTGCAACCCCTCTGAAACCTGTTCATGACCTCACAGGGGACCAAGAACCTCAGTAGTTTCTGTATCTCCTCTGAATAAACTCCAATCATGGTAGTTGAAAAATAGCATAGATTCCATCAAGAGAAACACACACCATTTTTAAAAGCCTTCATTAAAACCCTTTGGATCTTAAAGGCTTTTATCAGCCTTGAAATTGAAAATTCCTGCAATCCTGTTTAACTTCTTTGATCCTTCATTGCTGAGTTGTGACACTGCTTCTTTAGTCCATGTCATTTTTTCACGTCATCTTGCTTAAGGTGCCTATTAATCCAATGTGGATTTCACAGTCGCATATCTAGTGAAGGGCCCAGCTAATCTCTGGTAAACATACAGGAAGATGTCCTTCTACTGTCCCTCTCTCCAGTCTCAGGGAATGCCTTACATCAGTCCAGTCTCCACTGCCTATATAGAGCAGCCCTTCCATATGGTTCTATGATTCACACTGTCAGATAAGGGAGCTAGGAAAAAAGGAGCCATGCAGTCTCATTTTTCCCCACTGAGAGTCCTGACAGTGGAGCTCTTTCCTGTTCTGCATATCTGACTGGAAACCCTCTCTCAAAGCCACTCCTTCCACTGCGCTTCTATGTTCCCATCCTGAAGGGAGCAGAGAGATAACCAATGGCTTCTGCACCCCACCTCACCACCACCATGGACTTGATGCAGAAAACCCAGCCTTGCTTGTTGGTGATCAGCATTTCTGAGCTCCCTTTCCTCTGACTTACTTTAACCACTCCATAAATCCCTCTGAAACTTACATATGTAGACAACTTAACTACTGCAATGGGAGTTGTGGAGACTTAACACCTCTCAGGGCAGAAGTGTTCAAAAAATACTTCTGTTCTGTATTTAGGGCCGGGGGGAACAGATGCTATAGTCCTATCATATGATTATAACAACACTTCTTCTGTTCCACTAGTATCTCTGAAGACTGTTAAACAGCAGCTACTTAAGTTAGACATTTTTAAATCAGCAGGTCCAGATAACTTGCATGCCAAGAGTTTTTTAAAAAGCTGGCTGAGGAGCTCGCTGGACCATTACCGTTGATTTTCTAAACATTTTGGAGTACTGGGGAAGTTCCAGATGACTGGAAGAAAACTAATGTTGTGCCAATATATAAAGAGGGTAAACAGGATGGCCTAGGTAATTATAGGCCTGTCAGCCTAACATCGATCCTGGGCAAGATAAAGGAGTGGCTTATATGGGACTCAAACAATTAAAGGAGAATATATGTAATGTCAATCAACATGGGTTTATGGAAAATAGATCCTGTAAAACTAATTTGATACTTTTTATTTATGAGATTACTATATCAATGCTATACAACCAAACTTGTAAACAGACTTCTGTAAGGAGTCTGTTTCAGTATGGCACAATATTTTGATTTAAAAAAATAGAATGATATAAAATTAGCATGGCACACATTAAAAGAATTAAAGGCTGGCTAACTGATAGGTCTCAAAATGCAAGTGTCAACAGAGAAATCATCATGAAGCAGATGTGTTTCTAATTGGGTCCTACACGGATCAGTCAAATAAATAATATGCCTTTTAATATGACTAAGTGTGTGTGTGTGTGTGTGTGTGTGTGTGTGTGTGTGTGTGTGTGTGTGTGTGTGCATAAACAAACAAACAAACAAAGAATGTAGGTGATACTTATAGGACGGGGAACTCTATCCTGGGAAGCAATGACTCTAAAAAGGACTTGAGTGTCATGGCAGATAATCAGCTTAACATAAGCTCCTAGTGCGCCGGTATGGCCAAAAGGGGTAAGCAGGGGAATCTCCAGGAGGAGCAGAGAGGTTATTTTACCTCTGTATTTGACACTGGTGCAATTGCTACTAGAATGCTGCATCCAGTTCTGGTGTCCACAGCTCACAAAGGACGTTGATAAATTGGAGAGGGTTCAGAGAAGAGCTACAAAAAATGAGTAAACAATAAGAAAAAACATTCCTCATAGCGATTGAGCTCCCCGAGTCCTTTTAGATTTAAAAAGAGAAGGTTAAGGGGTGACTTGATAACAGCCTTTATGCACCTACACAGGGGACAAAAACATAATGATGGGCTCTTCAATCTAACAGAGAAAGGTATAACACAATTCAGTGGCTGGAAATTGAAGCTAGACAAATTCAGACTGGAAATAAGGCATACATTTTCAACAGTGAGTACAATTAACCATTGGAACAATTCACCAACAGTCATGGTGGACTCTCTCTCATTGAGATTTTTTTTAAAATCAGGATTGGATATTTTTGTAAAAGACAAAATTATCTAGGAATTATTTTGGGGGAGTTCTATGGCCTGTGTTATACAGAAGAACAGACCAGATGATCACAATGGTTCTTCCTGGCCTTTGAATCTATAAATCAATACACTCCTTGACAAATGACCCAAGACCCTTCCAGTTGTCTTTTCCGAGTCTTGACAAGACACCCAATGCCATCTTAGCTTCCAGCCTCCCTCCGAAGTGCCCCAACACTCTTTTCCCCCCCACAGATATCCACTCTCATCTGACCTGCCTCCCAACTATGGGGCAGGTACCCGCAGCTGAAAGGCGGTCAGGTATGGAACACATATGCCGGAGATCAACGAGGGTTTCTAGCAGAAATGTCACAATCTGCCTTGCTTCTCAGTTCCTGGAAACCCTCTCAAGGGCCCAGTACACATATGTCCCAAGCCATTAAGCATTCTGGGGTTGATGTTGCAACACCACATAAAGCTCATATTATTGAACTTGATGTCATACCAATTTAAGGAGGAATTTGAGGCAGCAGGCAGGCAGACAGGAAGCAACTTATGCTTTGGAATGCACATATATACTTGCTCTCTCTTGGTTGTCTTCTCTTCCAGCAGGGGAAATATTATTATTAACATGATGTAAACTAAAAATTATTTTCTTTAAGTGAGACCTTTTGTGCTCATATTCCAAATTATATTCAATAAAGCACAGAAGACCAAGACTGATGAAAGAGTCCTCACTTTAGAAATCATCCAAGTGTATAGTTTGCAAGCTGCAGCAAGTTTTGTGATGCTATTAAAGCCATTAAAACAAACAGTGCAGTGTTTGGCACCAAAAACCTTTTGAAACACGTTCAACAGGAAAAAGATAGGCTGGGTTAAATTAACCCAAGAGAAGACTCTTGTAAGTGCTTACATTCCATATAAACAGTACGCTTTCTGTTAAATTTAAGTATGAAGTGGTTTTGAAAGTTACAGTAACTGCATTAGTAAACAAAAAGAAAGTCACGATTTGAAGGAATAGTTGGAGATGCTATGATAAGTTAGAGACCATGAGCCATCTACCAGATCCAAGTGAAACCTCTTTATAAAAAGTTTATTTTAACAGACACAAAAGAAAAAGGATGAAAGCAGATCACCATAAGTGATCACACAAGTGGCCTAATTTTTGGAGTTTTGAGCCTCATGTCCCATGAAGTCAATGGGAGCTGCTGGGTGCTCAATACTTTTGAAAGTCTTATTTAAGACTCCAACTTTAGACGTTATGTCCTGCGAGAACTTGGTGAGTAAGGCTTCCTTAGAGGCATGAAAATCCTATTTAAAAGTAAGATCCAGTTCTGCTGTGAAGATTAAATAACTAAAAATGGCACCTGCTTAGATATTTCATTCCCGTGCAAACAGAAATGCTTAATTTCTAACTACATAGCCATTTAATCCTGTAAACCTCCACTGAAAATAATGGGGCTGTGCAGTTGTCACTCAGGGTACAATGGATCACACATCATACTCTGACCTGCAAAACCTTTACTGCTGGTGATAGTGTGCAAGAAAGAACCCACAATGGCTATTACAGCTTAGGCTGAGTTTGCGGAGATGACTGTAACAAAAACAAAAACAACAAAAAAAAGCAGCACAATGTTTTCATCCTTGTGTTTTTCTTCTCAGCCATTTTAATTTATTTTAAGCTATTCACTGAGCAGATTTGTTGCACAATTTAAGCAGATTTGTTGGAGAGACAAACAAACACCATTTTAACAGAGTAGTACTCTACCTCAAGGCAGTGGTTTTCAAACTGTGGGGCATGCCACCCTAGGGGGAAGGGAGACATGGCTGGACTGGGACAGGGAGGGAGTGCCACGCTTCCAGCCCTGCTCCACCACCAGACCAGCTCTGCCTTCAATCCCATTCAGACCCTAGTCCTGCTCCGCCTCCAGGCCCAGCTCCAACTTTACTCCCTCTCCGACTCCAGCCCAGCTCCAACCCCAGCCGCACCTTATCCCCCCCATCCCCAGTTTTGCCCCCCAGTCCACTTTTAGCCCATACTACACTGCTGAGGAAGCCTTGGCTGTTCAGTAATGGGGTGTGGGGCATGGACAGATTTCGTTCATTGTAAGGAGGCGCAACTGAAAAAGTTTGAGCCTTTAGGTGCAAGATGCTGCACCACTGAAAATTCCCAAGAAATTCATTTGATTGTCTAGAAGTTTTGGTTTTGAAAATTCTTTAAGCCTCAACCCTAGCATTGTGATTGCATGCTACATTTGTTAGTACCTGTACCTTTACCTTTAATCTAATTTTAGGATGGTTTGACAACTTTACTTCTTATGCACTTAGCATTTTTCCCACTCTCCAGTTTTTGTGTATGCATGCGCACACATGCCATTTTCTGTGTTCTGCCAGTGACACCAGTTTCATTCATAGAGCTACACAGGGGCTTTTTGAAACAACTGCTACATCACATTTATTGGCCCAGCCTTGACAACCACGCACAGACCTCCAGTCCACTACTATGCCTCAATATTTTAACCCTGAAGCGAGATCTGAATAGTGTGACAGACCCAGACCAGTGGGGTACGGGAGTCTGGTAGAGGGCAAATATACTGGTCACTAGATGAGTAGTTTTCTGTTCCCTGAGTGACCAGAGCAGGGGCTGCACTAGAGTAATCAGGAACCTGCTAGAATCAGTTAAGGCAGGCAGGCTAATTAGGACACCTGGAGCCAATTAAGAAGAAACTGCTAGAATCAATTAAGGCAGGCTAATCAGGGCACCTGGGCTTTAAAAAGGAGCTCACTTCACTTTGTGGTGGGAGTGTGAGGAGCTGGGAGCAAGAGGTGCAAGGAGCTGAGTGAGAGGGTGTGCTGCTGGAGGACTGAGGAGCACAAGTGTTATCAGACACTAGGAGGAAGGTCCTGTGTTGAGAATAAGGAAGGTGTTTGGAGGAGGACATGGGGAAGTAGCTCAGGGAGTTGTAGCTGTCATGCAGCAACAGCAGGAGGCACTATAGACAGCTGCAGTCCCCAGGGCCCTGGGCTGGAACCCGGAGTAGAGGGCGGGCCCGGGTTCCCCCCAAACCTCCCAATTGACCTGGACTGTGGGTTCTCCCAGAGGGGAAGGTCTCTGGGCTGTTCCCCAACCCACATGGTGAATCTCTGAGGCAAGAAAATCTGCCAATAAGCGCAGGACCCACCAAAATAGAGGAGGAACTTTGTCACAATAGTTATTAGGTACTTACAAACTATACAGGCTTATGTGTTTAGATATAGTTTACCTATGCCAGAAGTAACAATTAGAATCCTTATTTCTTTTCTTTACCACATATCCTGCCTGGATTTTGTACTGATCTCTCTGGCAACAAAAGCCATGGAGGAAGAAGGGAAGTTTCTTCAGGGGACAGCTTTAAGAGTTTGTTCACTCACAGAAACCAGTGCTTCTGGAGACTTGTGCATGCCTTCTATCCTTAGTACATGTTACTGTTTTGGGCACTACTAGGTCAAAGATCTGGGAAATAGGCTAATGTAGCTTCATTTTATTTTGGATAGAGAGAAAGTAGGTAAGAGTGGCAATTTCATGCATGCTATGATACTCTTACGTCAAGTTGTTCATCTTACCTATAATTGGCCTTTTTGTTTCATTTTAAAGCGAACATGAAGCTTTTTTTGCTTTTTTTTTTTTTTATAATCGCTATGAAGCTGGACCTCAAAGCCCATTAAAGCCTCAGGACAAAAGAGGAATGAAATAATGCAACATTACAAATTTTGCTCACATTAAGTGGATTTACAATCACTACACAAATAAAATATTGAGACAGGAAATACAAAAAAATTTAGATTGAGCAATATTTTAACAGAGGGAGAGGGGTTTGGAGAAAGGGAGCTATGTTTAAGTGAAGGCAGTCAGAGATTCCTCACATGAAAAGGTGTCAGTGCAAAGGAATTCTCACAGAATACATATTCACTTTGTAAAGTTCCTCCTTGTCTAGCGCCTCCTAGGAACTCCCTGCCCACATAGCAGTCCCAGCCTGGCCTCATTTACTGAACAGAACTCCTGCTATAGGGCATTTCAACTATTCACCAGAGGGAAAAAATAGTCTGAAACACCGAGGAAAAAACAGACAGCAAAAATTAAGAGAAAAACATGAAATACAGATCTGGAGAGTACAGATGTAAATTCAACAGAGAGAGCAACAGGGAGTGAGAAGCCCTGAGTTATAAAGTAATTGCCTGATTTTTTTAAACTAATGCACCTCTCTCAAATTCTCCTCATTAGTACAGAGTGAGCAGTTAGAATTACACCTTACATTTCAAAAGGTAGCAATAAAGAGCTAAAACTGAAGACAGGTTATGGGGAACTTGAATTCAACACAAATCTGTTTAGGGTAGGAATATGTCAGTTCCTTAACCCCAAGCTGCTTCAAACAGATATCCATAAGTCTCTAAATAATTGATACATACAATGACCTGCAACACATGATGACAGCCATTTTAAGTATGGGCTGGCCCTATTTTCCTTCCTTCTTGTTTCCCAGCCTGGTTCACACACACTCCCATCGCCAACCTTCATTCCCACCCCCCATGTAAAAACACTCAGACATGAAGCAAGGATCCAGCAGGAAGAAGAGTACAAACACTTCTCAATGCATCCCATAAAAATATGATCAAACCCCTAACTTCACTTATTTCAATTCAATTCAAGTCCTCCTATGCTCCCTGCTGTTCTGGTAAGTCCAGGGAAGTTTGGGCTCTGCTAAGGAATGGACAGCCTCCTTACCTAGCTCTCCAAGTTCTCAGATGGAATCAACCGCTGTCATCTCCAAGCACCTCTGCGTGACTCATTCCTTTCCACTGACCCTGCAGAAACCTCCCTGCAAGGTTTCAGTTAGGTTTAATCTGCGTGCTTCGAGAAGCAACAAAGTGGAAGAGCCAACATCTTTCTGTATTTTACCTCCCAAGCCCATGGGTCACAGCAGTATATATTTACTTTAGATTAAGGCTACCTCTGCATTGAGATGCAGTTCAGACTGCAGGGGTGTGAATTGCAGCATGCACCAAAGTTCTGCATTGTAACTGCCCCGTGTGGATGCTGCTGGCTTGAACTAAAAGGTACCTAGTTTGTATTAACATATTCCTATTCAAGCAGATCTATGTTAACCCAAAGTAGGTACCTTTTAGTTTACACCAGCAGCATCCACACGGGGCAGTTATAGTGCAGCGCTGTGTTGCCTGCTAAAATTCACACCCCTGTGTGCAGTGCACTTTAGACCAGCCCAGAGTCTTCAGTAAGTTACTCCCTTCCCTCTTTGCTCTATAGAATCTATCAGGTTCCCTGGGTAGCTATTGGTGGCAGGAGGCACTGGAAACATGCTTTGCAGCCAGAGTTTATAACAAAGCAGGAAAATCAACAGCAGTGCCTTGGCAGGTCCTCTCACATAAGTGTCCCAAGATTCATGGTGATCTGCAGACTCTCTGGCCTCTTCCAGAAGCATGTATGGAACACACACTCTGCTCCCCCAAGAGAATGTCATGGAAACTCCTTGAGTTAAGAACAGTTTCTCTTCACCAATGCAGGTTATTTCTGCATAAGGGTGAATAGTATTTAAAAAAAAACAGTATTCATGAATAAATGAAAATATGAACTTACTGCTCATCAGGTGATTGAGCCATCTGCATTTCCTCTGCTTCTTCTATCTGAAAGAAAAAATGATGAAGCTAATTAGGCACAGGATTGAAAGTCTTTCCAAATACTTTCTAAAAGTCTGGCCCCAGCCTTGGAAACACTTATGCATATGAATAGTTTTACGTATAAGAATAAGCCATTGAAGGGATCTAAATGAAAAAATATATATATTGGCTCATAATGGAATGATGCATCAGAGCCTAGTTCAGTCATTCTTACCATTATTACCCTTATGTAACACACATAGGCACTCCCTTCCCCCGAGTAAGGATACCATATCAGTGAGAAGAGGTAGCTATACAGTATTGACTCCATATGAACAGAATTAGGCCCTTGGTTATTTTTCATAATCCTGAATTGCAAGACCCCCTTTTATTAAATAAGCCAAGTTATTCTTAACACGGTGTACTTTTTAGTCCAAAAGCTCAACATAGACACAACCCATGCTTTAAGATTGAGCACTAAAACTATTTGCATCATAGGTTGAATCACTCTTCATGCACACAAGCCTGAGTTTTGTGGGGCATCATAAAGCACATAAACAAGGAGGCAGAAATTGAAAAGTGCTTTGGGAACCTTGGGCCAGATATGTCAGATGTGCAGAGAATCTCCAACTAAAGTTGAAGACAATGCAAGCTGTAGCCCCTCAACACTATATCAGCATCACCAACTCTGCCAATTCTATCGCAAATCTTGTAATATGAGAGGTTCATCATAAAGCCCTACAGCTACATGAATACAACAGAATCTTAGCTTTTCTTTTAAAGAACATGCATGTTTCTATCCTTCATGATTGTAGAAAAAAGCTTGATAACACAAACCATAAGAGATCAAAAGTGAAGAAAAATTTCAAGTGTATTATTTAAAAAAAATCTCATGATTTTGGAGATGCGGGGGGGTTGAGTCATGATTTGAGCATTTGGGGATGGCAATATTGTCATGTTTCCTGAAGTTTGAAGGTTTAGAATATTATTTTTAGTGTAGCATACACGCTGTACACAAAGGCTCATTTAAATAAAACATTTCAGTTCTGAAACTAACCAGTAAGAACTAGAACAATACTATGGCAAGGCCAGAATCAGAGTAAGTAACAAACGAGCTTACTGAAAATCCAGGTTTATGTAAACAACAAGTTTAGAGATTTGTTATATTCCCCAGGTTCTAATTTAACCAAAATACTAGCTGAGTCTTTGGATATCTCTCTTCATGCAATCTACAAATAATAGACTTCAAGCGCAAAACAGAAGAATACAAACCAAGTAGGACAGAGTTCCCATTTTTGCAATCAGTATTAAACATGCTCATTCTCTTCTGCCCAGCCCTCTTTACGGTGCTTAGCCTAACAAGGCTGAACTGCACATAATTAACTCCCAGCTAGGAGTGCCTCCTAAGAAATAAACCCACCACCATTCAAACTACTGTCTGGCTTAGCAGTATTTCTTCCTATGGCACTGCAAACAGTGAGATGCAAACAGGGCTTGGGGTTTTCTCCAGGGGGCACCAAAAGATCTGTATAACCATCACAGGTAGAAGAGATCATTCTATTTTATCTGTCTAGGTGCTTATATCTCCTAGTTTCATGTCATTCTGAAAGACAAAAATAATGGCAGTATGTGATAAACAGTATATCAGCTTTATCTTAGCATGTTGGGGTCCTGATTTTCTACCGCCTTGTACATTGTGTAGACATTTATTTCTGTGCAAAGCAAGTGTAAACTGCTTCCAAATCAGAATGGGAATATTTTACATTCACTTTATATCTTCTGATGTGAATTATACCTGTGCAAAGCAATAAAGTATCAGGCCCTCTGGCCGAGATTAGGGTAGTCTCCACTGGCTTGAAAGTGGACCCGAAACAAGACATATCTGTGGACACAATTACTGTGAATGCAGAACAGCAACTTCAGACAACACAAGTAGAGGAGCTACTCTGAGCTCTTACTCACAGCATCAAACTGATGGCAGAAGAAGCATTGTAATTAATGTCATCAGGGCAAAATTAAACATAAGCCCAAGCTATGGTTGGTACAGCAGAGAGCCAAACCCCCTCATTCTTATAGCCCACCTTAACCCTCCTCTGGGGGGAGAAGGGGATGGTAAGGTCCCAGCAACGGATTTGCTGGAGGGTCCTGGATGGAAAAAGACGGGGAGCTGGTTAAAGCCCCCAGGTAATTACAGAATAAAATAAACATGGGGTTACCTGCACAGTACGCTGTTACCTGCTGGGTAGTCCAAGACATCTAATAATAAAGTTGTGGCCTGATTAAACCGATGTCAATATGTCTCCTATCCTTCTTTTGGCATAGCCAGACAATGGTGGTAGTTCTAAGATAATGAATCTGCCATCTGTATGTTTAGTGGGAGCTTAAAAGCACGTAGAGATGATTTTTCTACCGTTTGGCCTTTAAACATCTAGAAATCTTGACCCCTTGAAATCTCATGTTCAAGAAGTCTTTATATATATAAAGGCCAGGAATGTCTCTGGATGCAGTAAGTTCCAGCATTGTGCTTTATAGCTTTTACAAAGACTCAAATGTCAAGAGATCCTCTCCTTGAAAAGAGGAACTTCAGTCACAACAATAAATATGTCCATTGTGAAATACAACATGCCCACAAATTTGTCTGGCTTGCTGTCTTTCAGAATGTTCCCAATTCAGGCTATACCAGCCCCTGACTCAGATACCGCCACGTGTTTCAAATGTGCAAACAGCAAAATTCCTTTTTTAACCCGCTTATAACTTTCACCTGTCACAATTAATTTTCACCAAACTATCCAAAGGTACATCTGGAACCCAGGAACCATCGCCCTACCAAAATGTCTACCATTACAGTTGTTCAAAAAAGATTTTTTTAAATAATTGGGGGGAAAGGTATTTCCCCTCACTCACAACCTCCATTTTTTCCCCTTAACATTTCAAAATAAATTCATTTCTGGGCTACCAAGCTTCCCAGATTGCAGCCTGAAAGATTTTTTAAAAATTGCACCTGAAAATGATGTCTTCAAATGGCAACACTTTGCCACCTTAAATATAGGGTAACTACACCTTGTTTATTATTTAGACCACATCTTGCAAACACTTAAGCAGGTGTATCTTTACTCAAATGACTAGTCCCTGTGATTTCAACATTACCGTTTATGTGAATAAAGTGGTGTTTGTGCTTAAGTATTTATAGGATTGGGACCTTGGAAATCTTCTTTATGAGATGTAAAATATTACATTATTTACTTATACATCTTATATTACATTCCTTTCAGATAGCTCCTTCTGATCAATGGTGCACAGACTTGGGGATACTAGCCTAGGTGAGACAGAATGGGCAGTAGTTTATTTTGATTAGGGAAAATACACTCTCTATCACAGGTGTACAAATACAGAATGGTAAGAAATATCTTGGCTTTCTTCGGGATGATATGGCACTCACCCAGTACTGGATTTGGGCTTGAAGTCTGAACATTTATTAGTTTGATCATTTTAGTATAGATTTTTACATTACTTCTGTGATGGTACCGCCCATAAGGCTTTATGGAAATATGCTTAAAATGTGTTTTATGCTACATATGCCATGTAACATATCTCAAAGGTTATGATCTATTGAATGTATTAATCCTATTTGTATGCATGTATCATTTTTGTATTCGAAGTTATGAATGTTATGAATGTTGGCTGTGTACTGGCTTGATTTCTAAATAACCTTAATAGAGCATTTGGTCAGTTCCTGGAGAAAGGAATGTTTAGGGTTACCATCCGTCCGTATTTCCCCAGACATGTCCAGCTTTTGCATCTCTAAATAGCCATCCGGGAGGAATTGGTAACAAGGTTAAAATGTCTGGGTTTTTTTCTCCCTCACCTCCCTCCCTCCCTTCCATGCAGAGTGCTGCTGCTGATTGGGCAGCTGGGCCAATTGAGCTGCTCCCATTGGCCTTCAGCAGCCAGAGCCCTCCCCTGCTCCCCCCTCCCTCTGTCTGCAGCCGTGTGTAACACACAAACCAACCCACCGGGCAGCGTGTTTTGAAAACATGTGGAGCCAGAATGGTAAAGGGATTCGGGGGGGGCAGTCAGGGAGCGGGGGAGTGTTGGATGGGTCTCCGGCCTCCACCTAATCCCCAGCCCAGGACCTGCACCCCAGACCTCCTCCCCCCACCCAACCCCCCTCCCAGAGCCTTAGGCAGGTGCGGGGGGGCGGTTCTGGGCACCACCAAAATTTCTACAACCCTGCGACCCATGCGAATGGATAAGGGTCGGGGCAGTCAGGGGACAAGAAGCAGGGGGGTTGGGGTTCTGAGGGGGGCAGTCAGGGGGTGGGAAGTGGGAGGGAGTGGATGGGGGCGGGGTTTCCCCCCCCAGTGTCCTCTATTTTGATTGTGGAAATATGGTAACACTAGGAATGTTGAAATTAAGTACCTAATCAAGAAACACTTAAAGGACAATAAGAACAGGCATACTTGTGGCACCTTAGAGACTAACAAATTTATTTGAGCATAAGCTTTCGTGGGCTCAAATATTTATGCTCAAATAAATTTGTTAGTCTCTAAGGTGCCACAAGTACTCCTGTTCTTTTTGTGGATACAGACTAACACGGCTGCTACTCTTAAAGGACAATGGATCTTGGAATGCTCCAATCCACATAAGAAGTCTACCTGAGGACATTCAAGGTAACATGTAACCAATGGATGCTACCTGTAAAAACTGAGTCATGCCTGGACATGTGACTTACCCAGGTGACTCCTAAACTCCATCTTGGAGCTGGACTTTGCATAGGAGTGAGGAGAGGGTCTCCACCCACAAGAAAAAGTCTATTTAAACCCCTGGGAGACTACTCCATTTTGTCTTCAGCTGGCTAAAGAGAGAGCAACTCCACCCCTCAGCATACTTAGAAGAAACTGGAACAAAGGGCAGTGACTGCAAGGGGTGTGAGTGATTGCTGGACCCAGGCTAAAAGGAGATTAGTCTGTAAAAGGGAGCATTCTGGAACTGGTGAGGATCTTATCTGTATTCAGTTTGATTAGACATAGATTTGCGCATTTTATTTTATTTTGCTTGGTGACTTACTTTGTTCTGTCTGTTACTACTTGGAACCACTTAAATCCTATTTTCTGTATTTAATAAAATCACTTTCTACTTATTAATTAACTCAGAGTATGTATTAATACCTGGGGGAACTATATACAGGGTAAAACGGATTTATTTGGATTTAGACCCTGTTGGGAGTTGGGCATCTGAGTGTTAAAGACAGGAACACTTCTGTTAGCTTCTTTCAGGAAAACCTGCAGCTTTGGGGCAAGTAATTCAGACCCTGGGTCTGTGTTGGAGCAGACGGGAGTATCTGGCTCAGCAAGACAGGGTGCTGGAGTCCTGAGCTGGCAGGGAAAGCAGGGGTAGAAGTAGTCTTGGCACATCAGGTGGCAGCTCCCAAGAGGTCACAACTTCCCTGTAGGCAGAGTGTATCAACTACTCAGGCACTGGCAAGCAAGCATTTTTGATTATTTTTCCTTATTTCAAGTACCATAGGATTCATTGTAATGAAAAATTAAATTCACTTTATTAAGGAGAAAAAAGAAAATAAACTTAAAATAAAGACTTATTTTGAAATATTTTTTTCCACATAATATATACTGGAGAATGTAATGAGGGCTTAATCAGAGAAAAATGGATTGGTTTTAGAAGGGCAGACAGAGTTCTGACTAGCCTAGGGCCAGGTTTACTTTATGTTAAGGCAAATTGTGTTTTATTACCAGCATACTTGTTGCAGCATAGAACAGAGACCCAACACGCACAAATGAAAAACACAGCTCATATACATCAAAATCAAATGGAAATGGTTTACTGCTGGTGGCATAAGAGCCAATATATTTGCTGGGAAACAGACAGTTCTAATCTGCCTCATGAAACAATTAAGAAAAGGCTAGTTAATGGATCTATTCTCCAGTTGATGTACATGAATTGTAGAACTCCCACTACATATTATATGCAGGCAATTCTGTACATAACACAGAAATGCTGATTTCAGGTTCTGATGACTACTGATGCTGATGATATAGAATGCCAAAAGAACATAGCTTTTTAAAAAAAGCAAAAAAAGTTGTGCACGCCAGGCCCATTCTGAAGAAAGGGCAGTTACAAAGAAGTCTTAGTTTGATTTGTGAAAAGACTGAATCTGGAGTCAAATCCCTTTATCTTATTCACAGGCATAGTCCCCATTAACTTCAAAGGATCTGTTTGTGGGCTAGATCTTGTGAGGTGCCGGACATGCTGGCTCCAATGCAGCAAAGCATTTCAGCACCTGGTTCATTTTAAAACAAGTGAATAACCCCACTGAAGCCAGTGGGACTGTTCATGTGCTTGAAATTAACTATGTGCTTAAGTACTTTGCTGGATTGGGGCCAGAAGACTCATCAGTTTATAGGATCGACTGCTGTATGAATAAGATGAGAAGATTTATTTAGCCTTTGGTGTACAAGGCTTTGAGCTTGATTCTGATCTCACACTGGTATAACACAATTAACTTCTGCTGTCACTCATGCCCGTCACCCCAATCGGGGTATGGGCTGCCAACCACAGATCTCCAGAGTCCTCTATCCTGGGCCATTTGCTCTAGCTGGTTCCAGGTATAGCCCATTTTTATGCTATCAGGCTGAAGGTCGCGTCACCAGGTGTTTCTTGGACGGCCTCTTTTCCGCTTGCCTTGGGGGTTCCACCTCAATGCCTGTCTAGTGATGTTGGTTGGCTGCTTGCGTAGTGTGTGTCCTATCCAGCCCCACCTTCTCCTTCTAATTTCTTCCTCTGCTGGAAGTTGACGGGTCCTCTCCAAGAGGTAGATGTTGCTGATGGTGTCTGGCCAGCGGATCTGGAGAATCCTTCTAAGGCAACTATTTATGAAGGTCTGGATCTTCCTGGTGGTTGTTTTAGTTGTCCTCCAGGTTTCAGCTCCATACAATAAGACTGATTTCACGTTGGAATTGAACAGTCTAATCTTTGTTGCCAAAGACAGCTCTCTGGAGCTCCAGATGTTCTTGAGCTGTAAGAAAGCTGCTCTTGCCTTACCGATCCTTGCTTTGATGTCTGCGTCCATGCCACCCTGTTGGTCGATGATGCTGCCTAGGTAGGTGAAGGACTGCACTTCTTCCAGAGGGCTTCCGTTCAGTGTGACTGGGTCATTACTGATGGAGTTAATCTTGAGGGTCTTGGTCTTGTCCTTGTGGATGTTGAGGCCAACCTGTGATGACGTGGCTGCCACTACGTTGGTCTTCTCTTGCATCTGCTGTTTGCTATGCGAAAGGAGTGCAAGGTCATCGGCAAAGTCCAGGTCATCAAGCTGGGTCCACAACGTCCACTGGATTCCGTTCCTGTGCTCATAAATGGATGTCTTCATAATCCAATCAATGACAAGGAGAAAGAGAAATGGTGACAACAAACATCCTTGTCTGACTCCGGTTCGCACCTGGAAGCTGTTTGTAAGCTGCCCTCCATGGATCACTCTACAGTGTATGCCATCATATAAGTTCTTAATCAAGTTAACCACCTTTGCTGGGATGCCATAGTGCCAAAGGAGCTTCCAGAGAGTCTCTCGATCCACGCTATCGAATGCTTTCTCATAGTCAACAAAGTTGACGTACAACGAGGAGTTCCATTCCATAGACTGCTCGACTATGATGCGGAGCGTTGCTATCTGGTCCGTGCATGATCTATTTTGCCGGAAACCTGCCTGCTCATCTCGTAGCTGTGGATCGACAGCATCCTTCATTCTCTCTAAGAGAACTCGGTTGAAGACCTTCCCTGGCACCGACAGAAATGTGATTCCTCTGTAGTTGGCACAATTGCTGAGGTCTCCTTTCTTGGGGATTTTAATAAGGTATCCCTCTTTCCAGTCTGCCGGAATCACTTCTTCTTCCCATATCTTCTCAAAAAGGGGGTACAGCATTTCCACTGAAGCATCCAGATCTACTTTCAGGGCCTCTGCTGGAATATCGTCAGGTCCAGCTGCCTTCCTGTTCTTCATCATAGTGATGGCTTTTCTGATCTCATCTCTGGTAGGTCTATCACAATTGATTGGAAGGTCTTCGTTGGCTGGGTCAATGTCTGGTGGATTTAGTGGTGCTGGTCTATTTAGAAGTTCCTCAAAGTGCTCCGCCCATCTATTCATCTGTTGTTCTATTTCTGTTATAGACTTTCCCTGCTTGTCTTTGACGGGGTGTTCTGGCTTGCTGAACTTTCCAGACAGTCGCTTGGTGATGTCATACAGCTGTTTCATATTACCATTGTATGCTGCCTGTTCCGCTTCTGCTGCCAGTCCATCCACATAATCTCTCTTATCCTTCCTAATATTCCTCTTCACTACTTTATGGGCTTCAGCATACTCTTCTTGCGCTTTAGCCTTTTGCTGCTCTAGTCTTGCTGTTATTAACTACTGCCTAATTCTTCTTTCTATCTTCTATCTTAGTCAAGGTCTCTGCTGTGATCCACTCTTTCTGCTGGTATTTCTTGATTCCAAGCACTTCCTGGCATGCTGACCTAAGTGTCTCTCTCACTTTCTGCCATCTGTTGGGTACACTGTCTTCCTCTTCCTCAGACCGATCCTGTAGTACTGAAAACTTATTCTTCAGTGTCAGTCCAAAATCTTCCTTGATCTTATGATCCTTCAAAAGGCTGACATTGTACTTCGCTCTTCTATCTGACGCATCTATCCAGTTCTTCTTCAGCTTCAGCTTCAATCTGGCCACCACTAAGTGATGGTCGGACGCTACGTCTGCTCCTCTTCTAACTCTAACGTCCTGCAAAGAGCTTCTGAACTTCTTACTAATACAGACACGATCGATCTGGTTTTCTATCGTGCCTGCTGGCGATACCCAGGTACACTTGTGGATCCGCTTGTGAGGAAAGATGCTATCTCCTATGACCAGGTTGTTAAGTGCACACATCTCTCTCCATTCTCACTCATCTCTCCCAGAGCGTGGGTCCCCATGACTTGTTCATATCCTGTGTTGTTAGGTCCAATTTTGGCATTAAAGTCTCCCATAAGGATGGTAATGTCTTTGTCTGGGAGAGTCTCTAATATTTTCTGAAGTCTGTTGTAAAAATAGTCTTTGTCCCCCTCTTCACTGTCATTGGTTGGAGCATAGCACTGTACAACATTCATCTTAATCCTCTTCATTTTAGTTCTGAAGGATGCTGTAATGATCCTGGAACCATGTGCCTCCCAACCAATCAGTGCTCTCTGTGCCTGCTTGGACAACATGAAGCCTACTCCCTGTGTGTGGGGTGCGTCACTCTCTTCATGTCCGGAATACAGCAACAGCTCTCCTGTCAACAATCGTCTCTGTCCAGCTTGTGTCCATCTTATCTCGCTAATGCCTAGTAGGGTGAGGTTGTTGCTCCTCATCTCTGCTGCGACCTGCGCCGTCTTTCTTGACTCGTACATGGTCCTCACGTTCCATGTACCGATGGTAATCCTCCTAGTTGCAAGAAGGGTAATCGGCTTAGTGGCTTCCTCACGACTTTCACCACCCAGCGTCATGCGTCTTCGAGTTGAAGGCCCTTCTTTTTCCAGGCTAAAAGTCTCTGTTATCTCTATTGTTGGCGTTTCTGTAGCAAATTAATTTTTTTACGGGGTGGAGTTGCTAGCCCCACGCCCAACCCTCCTCCTTTATCCTGACTTGGGACAGGCAGATGGCCCCAAAGGACCTCTCTGGTGGAGTTAACTTTTGCTGTAGCTCAGTGTAATTGAAATATTCTGGACCACCTTTCTCATCCATTATAACCTCCTCTTAAGGGAGGAACTTTGGCATGTTCTTACAGATGGTGGGGGAAGAAAGGGGGACAAACCTCCCTCTTCTTGACACACGAGCCAGGGACAACCTCCATCCCTGTGCTCCCTGCTAATTTTGCGAGTCACATAATCCAAAGAGGGGCGGGAGAAGGTGAGGCTGGAGGAGAACATGAGTCTGTCCCTCCTCCAAACTGGCCCCCAAGAAAATACCAAGCATAAAGGCAGGTAAAGTGAGCACAGCTTCTCTGCACACTGCAGCACATGGGGCAAGATTGTGCAGATGATAGTAAGGAGGCCCTACTTCAGGGATCGGCAACCTTTGGCATGCGGCCTACCAGGATAAGCACCCTGGTGGGCCGGGCCAGTTTGTTTACCTGCCATGTATGCAGGTGAGGCCGATCGCGGCTCCCACTGGCCGCAGTTCGCTGCTCCAGGCCAATGGGGGCTGCGGGAAGTGGCGGCCAGCACATCCCATGCCAAGCTCAGCTTCACACCACCACCTTTTTTGCATCTGTTGCAAGGAATATTGAAATTAGGTCCTGGATGCTCAGCACCTGGATTCAAGTGGAAGGAAATATTAAACTGCAGCATTAACCACATGATAACCATAGTAGGTGAATGAGTGGAGAGAGAGGGAGAAATGGATGCACAAAGAAACAATAAGACAACCTGGACCCAATGGGGGTCTGAATGGAGGCCACCTTCATCTCTGCATCTTGTGCTTACAATTGTCAGAACTACAACTGAACTATGCTGCCTAGCTCTTCCTGGGTAGGCCCTGCACAATTAAATATTTAAATGAGATTTCAGAGTTAACATCTGGACCAGTTCACAGCTGTAAGAGCTGTTTCAGACTTTCTGCAGATTCAGAAAGACAATGCCACATTTGTTACATTTGTGAAGAAACTCTCTTCCAAATGTAAGAGCAGGAAGTATTTTTGCTCACACTTCATATTAAAATATCATTTATAAATGACTCAATGCTGTAAGCATGTTAGACATGAGTACAACTGTTAATGATTACTATGAGCAACCTTTTGATCGAACTCTAACAACTGATTAATACGTATCTAATTGTAGCAAAGTATCCCCAGACATGCCCTTTCATTACTCATCCATCATTAGATAAACCGCCACAGACAGGGGATTGCAATTACACTCCCTTTCTCTTCTAGGATTTGGTTTATTACTGGTTTAATTCAAAACTCCCAGCCACCTTCAGGCTTACCAGTTCTTTATACCACTCATGGGCTCAGTAATCCTTTGAAAGGGTATTTGCACAAAGATAACTCCGGTCCAGCCTTGTCCTTTCACTGATCCAAGAACTTCTCTTCCCAGTCCTCTGCCTGGAAGCCGCCTGATTTTTAGTCACATGATCCTCACCATGGGTTCCTTGCACTCATTCTCTTCACTTGGGAAGGGAAGGGGTGGGGCAGGTGGGAAGAGGGACAGTAAGCTTGGCATGGGATGCATCAAGGCCCTAACCCTCTTAAAGGGGCAGCTCACTCTGTGAAAATTATCTATTAACATTTTATAAACAAAATGTATCCTTAATATAAATTATAGCATAACCATACTTTTTAAAAATTGAAAACTTACATTTTGGAACACAATTCTGCAGAAAAGGAGTATATTCTACAGCAGGGATCAGCAACCTTTGGTAAGCGGCCCGCCAGGGTAAGCCCCCTAGCGGGCCAGGCCAGTTTGTTTACCTGCCGCGTCCGCGTCCGATCGCGGCTCCCACTGGCCGTGGTTCACCACTACAGGCCAATGGGGGCTGCGGGAAGCAGTGCGGACTGAGGGATGTGCTGGCTGCCGCTTCCCGCAGCCCCCACCGGCCTAGAGCCGCGAACCGCAGCCAATTGGAGCCGCGAACCGCAGCCGGTTGGAGCCGCGATCGGTCGAACCTGTGAACGAGGCAGGTAAACAAACCGGCCCGGCCTGCCAGGGGGCTTACCTTGGTGAGCTGTGTGCCAAAGGTTGTCAATCCCTGGGCTAGGGTGTCTCCACTCCTGGATGCTCTCTCTGCACTGGATGCTTCCCCGACCCACTGATCATTACATACAGTTCAAAGCAAATACAATTTAAATAAACAGCAACCAATTTTTAAAAAATAAGGAAAAAATGGGAAAGGTTAAAGGAACCTTTATGGCATGAGGACATCACAACCAGCGTCTCTGGAATGTAAGGGAAGTTCAGTCTGTTCCTCACAAGTTCCAAGCCTCCTTCTCAGACCCTAGCTTCTTCTGCGGGGATGCTGCGGGTCGGACACTTGCTCTGGCGGTGGCCACATGCCCTCAGGCTCTAAGAGGCAGGACCCTTCTTCTCAGCGTCACCACCACTCTGTTGGGATTATGATCCCCCTCCAAGTCTGGCTTGCAAGGTGTCTTGGCTGGGGGCAGCCCCCTCGCTTTCCCCAGCTGCTCACCACACCCAGCTCCAGACTGCTCCAGCCCCACTTCCACTCTGCCTATGCACTGCTACTGTTGCTACTCTCCTTCCAGCTCCCTGGGCTGCTGCTCTGGCCCCTCTGGCTCTGGTTGCCATAGCTCGCCTCCCAGCACAGGTCTGCTCTGTGGGCTGCTTCTGTGACACTGCTCCAGCACTGACCTGCTTCCTGGGTTCCTGTTCTGGTCCCTCTGGCTGGCACAGCTCTGCTCCCCAGCTCAGCTTGGCCCCACTCTGTCTGACCCAGACAATTCCAGCTCACACAGAGGACGGGACCCCACTGGCCTCCTGATTAGCCTGCCCTCCCTGTCAATCAGGCTGACCTGGAGCATTGGCCTCTCCCCATTGTTCCTGGGGACTGTCAGTCTCAGGGTCCTGATTTCCCATCAACCCTTCCCCTTTCTTTTGGTACTGGGAGCTAGCCAACCAAAACACCCCCACTGAGTTTTAGGAAGGATACAACAGTCCCCTTACATTATATAAGGTTAGTTAAAGTTAATGGGAAATATTAGGTATTGGATAACACCATTCAGTTACTAACTACATTTAAGTGTGTTCCTTTTTTCTTTGCACAATCCTACGTTCTTTTTGAAACCAGAACTCCCACTGAGCTCAAAGGACTGGGTCACTGAGGTAGGATGATCCAGTGGACAAGGGACTAGCCTAGAACTTGAGGGACCTAGGTTCAATTCCCTGCTCTACAACAGACTCCCAGTGTGACCTTTGGCAAATCACTTGAGCCCAGCCCTCAAAGGCATTCCATGGGTTTCAGTGAAAGTTAGGAGCCTAAATACCTTTGAGAATCTGGGCTTTAGCCTCTGTGTGCTTCAGTTCCCAGTCTATAAAACCAAGATAATAGGACTTCCCTACCTCACAGCCAGGGCAGGCTGTAGGCACCAGCAAAGCAAGCAGGTGCTTGGGGCAGCAAATTTGCAGGGGTGCAAGAATCCAGCATGGGAGCTGAGAACCAACAGGGGGCCCTGGGAGCTGTAGTTCCTTGGTTAGCTCCCTGCCTATAAAGCCAGCACTGGAGCAGGGAAAGAACTACATTTCCCAGCATTCCCTTGGCCGCAATTAACAGGAAAGGGAGGGGAAAGGAGTGTGGAACTGGAACCTCATGCTGCAGCTTGCTGTGTATGGTAGGGACAGAGCCAGCTCTAGGTTTTTTGCCGCCCCTGTGTTGCCCCAGCCCTGGACTCTCCCCCGCCCACACCCCCTGCTGCCCCAGCTCTGACCCCCATCCCCTGCTGCCCCAGTCCTGGCCCCCACCCGCACCTCCTGCCACCCCAGCCCTGGGCTCTTCTCCCCCCCAACCCGCACCCGCACTTCCTGCCGCCCCAGCTCTGGCCCCCACCCGCATCTCCTGCCACCCCAGCCCTGGGCTCTTCCCCCCCCACACACACACACCTCCTGCCACCTTAGCCCTGGGGTCTCCCCCACACACACACATCTCCTGCCACCCCAGCCCTGGGTTCTTCTCCCCCCCCCCCCCCTGCACCCGCACTCCCTGCCGCCCCAGCTCTGGCCCCACCTGCACCTCCTGCCACCCCAGCCTGGGCTCTTCTCCCTCCCCTCCCCCCCACACCTCCTGCCACCCCAGCCCTGGGCTCTTCTCCCCCCCCTGCACCTGCACTCCCTGCCGTCCCAGCTCTGGCCCCACCTGCACCTCCTGCCACCCCAGCCTGGGCTCTTCTCCCTCCCCTCCCGCACCCACACCTCCTGCCGCCCCAGCCCTGGGCTCTCCTCCAAAGAAAGAATTGGGTGGACTAAATGAACAGTGCACCTCTCTATCTGAGGCCTAGCAAGGGAGGTACGTGGATGCTACTAGAATTTAAAATGAAAAGTAAGGGAGGGGAGGCTCTACTAGACTGGGCAGCTTTAGATACAGTACCAGGCACGTAGGAGGATTTACACTTCGGAGCCATGGAAGCAGAAATTGCCTTTTCTTTTCCAGATTTAGCTAATATTCAGAAAGGGAATCTAGCATCTGCCTTCCAGATTTGAACACCCTCAAAATTCAGGAATGCTCAAGCTCAATTTGGGCAGCTGTTTCTTCATTTCTCCCAAATCAAATATACTGATCCACTGAAACTTGCTGTAGAAAAAGTAGAATAAATTGAGCAAGAAATGCTTCCCAGTGGTTATTAGGACTGAAATTGCTATTTTCAACTGCCATTGCTTTTTTTTTATTATTATTATTATTATTATTAAGTTTTAGTTTTATTTGTTTAAAAGGAAGACAGTGATATTGCATTGGCAAATTGCCCATAGAAACAAAGAATGGAACAAAAGAATAATAAAGGCACCTCAACTTTTCCTCATTTATGTAGGACAGTCTTATAATATGCATCCAGATAGCCTTCAATCACACAAGCTGAAAATTGTTCCACTTTACTGCAATTCTGTAACCATATGGGAACCAATCCTGTCTGTGTTCTGTGCACATCCAAAATTCCTGCTGAATGACCCGCCCTGGGAGCGAGTTACCAGTGACCCAGGGCTGGGGTGGCAGGAGGGTGCAGTGGGGGGCGGGGAGGGCAGCCAAAAATTTTTTTGCTTGGGGCAGCAAAAACCCTAGAGCCAGCCCTGCTCACAGCAGCGTTGTGAGGATAAATACATTTAAGATTGTGAGCTGCTCGGATACTATAGTGATGGGGGCCAGTTAAATACTTAAGAGAGACGTTCAGTGTGCAGTGGAGGAACCCATGGAATTGAATGCTCACATAGTCTGTGTGAGCAGTTCCCTTCCAAGGTGCCACCTGGAACTGGGGTACAACTGAGCCCTCTGACCCACCAGTCTGGGCTCCCTCTCACACTGTGCTGCTGGGACAAGTTGCAAAGCCCTCCAAGCTTACACTTTCACCAGCATTCACACAGGTAGGGACACACCCAGCTGCAGTAACATGCTCTCTAACCACCAGCCTAGGAGCCCAGAGAAGTACTGTCCTGCCCTGCCCTGGTCAAATCTGGACAGTATATTGGTTTAACACCCGGTCTGCCTCTCCCTCAATGTGAAGAGGACCATGCACCCCTATGGTAACCAAGCTGAGATTTTCCCCAGATACCTTAGGTCAAACACACACTGTTTTGGATTAAAACATAAAGTAAGTTTATTAACTAAAAAAGGATAAATGTAGCAAACAGATCAAAGCAAATTACCTAGTAAATAAACAAACCTGCAAACTAAGCTTAATACACTAAATAGATTGGATATGAGTAGCAAATTCTCACCCTAAATGATGATTCAAGCAGGCTCAAGTTCTTAAGGCACAAGCTGTGTAGGCTTACAGCTTGGAATCCCCAGGTGTTCCATTCACAGGCTAAAAATCCCTTCAGCCTGAGACCATCACTTCCCCCAGTTCAGTCTTTGTTCCTCAGGTGTCTCCAGGTGTGTTGTTGTAGGGAGAGTGAGGTACCATCAAGATGTCATTTTCCGCCTTTTAGATCTTCTTCCCACTTGCTGGAAAGCTCTTTTGCTGTGACCTGGGTCAAACAGTTCCCATTGTGTAGTGCTATCTCAGATAGGTTTCTATTGTACTCAGTTCCTGGTGTAATCCTTGTGCCTGTGTGCATTTCCTCAATAAGCCGTTAACATTATTTTTGCCTTTTTACTGTTGTACCTGAAAAACTGCTTGTGGGTGTTTTCAACCTCACGACGTGTTTCAGTAACACATACATAGCCAAACTTCATAACTTCACATAAGATGATAGCACATACGATCCAACAAGATATTACTGTCTAGCAGTTTACTTTCTACAAAACATATCCTAATTCTATGACAGTGGTGAATATTGGGGTGCCAGGGTGTCACAGTCTGTATTAACTTGTTCTGGCATGAGGCCACAGATTTAAGGGAAGGGCAGTTCCACAGACGGCACCATCCCCACAATTCACTCATGGATATAGCCTCCCAGCCAATCATTCTGTTGTGTAAGGGAACTAAATTGTATCCCTTTAAATAGTTTGTGAGCCCCTGCATGGCACCCACTGTGTACTATATTTCTGGAAGCCACCAGAGCAGCAGTGGTTATATCTACCTAGGGTTACATGTTATATATGTTTACTAAAGACAAATATTTGGACCCCACAGTGCCCATGTAGTTCGACTACGTTATGCATGTTGTGTAATGGGCAAGACACAATACCTTCCTCACTCTCCAAGACCCAATCACCTTAAAGCACAAACAGATGGGAGTCAGAGGTTTGGAGGAAAGTGCTATCATACCATGGAATAGGCACTGTCACCTCCTAAGTCCCCAAAAGCTGGAAGCTGAGGAAAGCATTTAGGCCATAATTTACAGACTGTTTAGCACTATGACTACTTTCTGTATGATCATGAACTCCATTGTGCCTTTAGATCAGTTTTCACTCAGTTTTCTCTTTAAAAATAAATAGAACAACCTCATAGAAATAAAACAATTTAAAGAAAGGTTGTGAAATGCACCTTTTATGTTTATTAATTTTATACATGGTGTATAACTTCAAATAGGAAATTGATGTATTAAAATATCCCAGGAATTAGAAAAGAATGGACATGATTTACTAAATGATGGCAACAGAGGTAAAGTATATTCATTTTTTAATCAAAAGAGAATTAAATCAAAACATATTAAAATGGGAGCAAGCCAGAGTAGAAATAAACACTTCCAACTCACCAAACATAGGAAAGAATATTTTACTTTCACTTGTTTCCAGAAATTCACATTGCTGTCATTCCTTACAAGAATCTGATAACTCAGTTTTCTTTCATAGATTTTAAGATCAGAAGGGACCATCATGATCATCTAGTTTGACCTTCCTCAAACAAAATGTAGGCAATCAAATGCAAAAACCTTTATTCACATAGTAGTCTTTATTCAGGCAGGGACTCCCCTGGAAATCACTGGGAATGCTAACATATGTAAATGTTTACAGGAGTATTTGCTATGGCAATGCAGTATTAAGCCTCTGTTCCTGCACTGTCTGCATGCTCATGTTCAATGAGAGTTCTGGAAATGCAAGACACTGTGAAGAGAGCTCTAAGGAGGTCCACGGGGGCTAAAGGGATGGGTCTGGAATACTACCAGGGTCTGGAGTGATAGAAGATTCACTATGCAGCTACTGCAGCAGGCTTATGACTAGTACTCTATACAACCAACACTCCCCTGTTCCTACATAAATACACAGGGCAGAAGCGAGAGGCAAAGTTTGCTGCTAGCTACAATTTGACCACTTCTCCTATCCTAAGTGTGTTTGTGTGTGAATGAAGTGAGGAGTTTGGGGCAATTACCACACCCCAGAAATATCACCATTGTATTAGTATACAAGGGTTTGTTTAGTTTGGAAAAGAGAAGACGGAGAGGGGACATGATAGTTTTCAGGTATCTAAAAGGGTGTCATAAGGAGGAGGGAGAAAACTTGTTCACCTTAGCCTCTAAGGATAGAACCAGAAACAATGGGCTTAAACTGCAGCAAGGGAGGTCTAGGTTGGACATTAGGAAAAAGTTCCTAACTGTCAGGGTGGTGAAACACTGGAATAAATTGCCTAGGGAGGTTGTGGAATCTCCGTTTCTGGAGATATTTAAGAGTAGGTTAGATAAATGTCTACCAGGGATGGTCTAGACAGTATTTGATCCTGCCATGCGGGCAGGGGACTGGACTCAATGACCTCTCGAGGTCCCTTCCAGTCCTAGAATCTATGAATCTATGAATAAGAGGTTGCTTGATACAACAGTACTTCAAAGATGCAGTGGGTAAGAGGAGTGGTCATCTGACAATCCCACAGAAAGCCTGGAATAGGCTGGAGGTGGTCTGTGAGATGATTCCTAGAAAAAAGCAAGAGTGAGTGGAGTCCCAGAAAGAAAGAAAGGTGCTAAGGCTTCCCGTAAGGCCAGAATTGGAGCTTCGATTTCTACTTTCAAAGCCTGGAAGCATAAATCAACTCTTTCTTGGTTTTGGATCCTGACCCTGACACCCACAAACTTCTAGAGTGCTCTGATCTATACATAGAAGTTCCAGGAAGATGGTATCTTAGATGAAGAGGATGTCCAGGTTTACATTTTAAACAAGGGAAGCTTAAGGCAGCAGAGACTTCAAATGTTACGTAGCTAATGTTGAAGAACACTGTAATGTTGAGCACTGAGAGCTAGGTTGGGTGTTGCTCACACTGTTGTCTACAATTCCCTTTCATTGAAAGCACCAAATCGGCCTGAAATAGAGAGATAGAGTCACGTTAATATCATTACCTTGAGGCACTTGGAATAAGAGAGAGAAGATCATATAAAAATTAACATTTTCCATTTCGGGTAGGATTTTCAAAAACATTTAATGTTACCTTATTTCTGCTCCCATTGAAGACAATTTAAAAACACCCGCTGACTCCAGTGGGACCAGAGTTGGGGAAAAACTGAGCATTTTTAAAATCCCCTCCTAAATTTTCCATTTCTGATGTAGACATTTGCAATATGCCAATATAACATGAGGATAATAAGGTAGACCCAGAAAACCTGCAGGCAGTGATGAGCTACCAAAATCTTAACAACCGGTTCCCTACCGGGTCTTCGGTGGCACTTTGGTGGCGGGTCCTTCAGCACCGCCCGGTGAGTACAGGCCCCACGTGTTTTATTACGTGTTTTTTTTTTAGTAATCCCTGCTGGAGCCCCGTCAAAACTGTTCAAATTGGGCCCTGCACTTCCTAAAGCTGGCCCTGCACATCAGGGTTGCAAAATTGTATCGGGGGCCGGGTAGGGAAGGCTCTGCCTCCCAAAACAGCCTGTCCCCTCCCCCCGACCCCCACCCATGTCCTGCCCCCCTCAGAACCCACAAGGGCCGCAAGCAACCCATCAACCCCCCCTCCCCACTCCTTGTCCCCTGACCACCCCCTCCCGAGACCCCCCACCCTAATTGCCCCCCAGATCCCCTCCCCACCCCCTACGCAATTCACGCTGCTCTCTGTCCCCTGACTCCCCCGACCCATCCACCACCACCCCAACAGACCCCCGAACTCCCATGCCTACCCAACCCCCCCGTTCCCCATCCCCTGACCACGCCCCTAGAACCTTCACCCCCTCCAACTGCTCCCTGCCCAGCCCCTACCTTATCCAACCCCTCCTCCCAGCCCCAGCCTGGCCCCCTTACCATGCTGCTCAGGGCAGCGTGTAAGGATGCTGTGCGGCCCGCTGGAGCTCACAGCCCCCCCCCCCCCTTTACCTTGCCACTCAAAGCGGCAGGAGCTGCAGAGCTGCCCAGATCGCTGGCGCGGGTGGCTCGGCACACTGCGGCTCTGCGAGGGGGGGGAGCGGGCCAGAAACAGGATGGTCCCATGGGCCGGATGTGGCCCATGGACCGGAGTTGTTTGCCCACCCACCCGCCCCTTTAACAGCCAGTTCTACACCGGCTTCTAAATTTAACCACCGGTTCTTGTGAACCGGTGGGAACCAGCTCCAGCCTACCACTGCCTGAAGGGAACTTAGTTTATTTTCAGCTCAAAGGGCTAGTATAATGTTATGGCCCTAGAGTATCTGATTCATTCATTAGAAGATACTTGCTTTGTCAGAAGTCTTATGAAACACACTTGAAATGCTCTGTACTCTCAATAAAGAGCTGTTCGTTCTATTTTTCATCATCTCTGGAGCTATGACTTTAAGATGGTTCTCTGGCTTTTCTTGAAACGTAAATAAAACCACCACTTAGTGATTGTTTTCCCAGGTTGGGAGGTGGAAAAAGATAAGTTGCCAGCATGAAGGCTGTGGATGCAGTGTGTTAAGTACCATATATCCTATGAATACGTGTCAAATGAAGAGCCTCTTCACTTTTGCACTCTGTAAAATGTGGGAAATAACACTACAAAAGCAGTGTTGATCTCAGCTCAGATTGTGCCCAGCCTAGGAGAGCCCACATAATTCCTGTTCAGCCAGCCATGCAAAAAACTGAAGGAACCATATAAGTGAAGGTGACCATAGGTGGCATATGCTAAAACCTGTGTACCATACCTCTAATCCCACCCCTTGTCCTCACCACAGAAGGATATGGGCCAGTACTCACAACCCACTATGGATTTTGTTTGTGGTTCCAATGTCAAATATAATGTTTGTTGCGGGGAACATATCCGCAGAATGTAGTAGAGAATAAACTGTAACGTTCTGTGGTATTAGAACATACCACTGTTAGGGGGAGGGATAGCTCAGTGGTTTGAGCATTGGCCTGCTAAACCTAGGGTTGTGAGCTCAATCCTTGAGAAGGCTATTTAGGGATCTGGGGCAAAAATCTGTCTGGGGATTGGTCTTGCTTTGAGCAGGGGGTTAGACTAGATCACCTCCTGAGGTCCCTTCCAACCCTGATATTCTATGATTCACTGTACTTACCATGATGCTGAAAATATATGTTCTGTGCTTTAATTTTCTGGTTATACTGACTGGTTCCCTACATGGCATGGAGCCAGCTAAGAACCCTATACCAAGGCACCTTGCAGCCCTCACCACAGGGGAAAGTTGTCGCTTAGGCACGGATATTTTGAGGGAGAAAAGGGAGTGTGGCCAGAAGGAATGTGACCCTGGGGCTTCCTTAGATTATGATGGACTATAACATACAGCAGGCCTCCCCATGACAGAACAACTACAGCAGCATGCTCCATAGTCCTGCCCCTACACTCCCAACATGCTCTTCCTACTCCTGACCCCTGTCCCAGCATATTCCTTATGATCAGAGGGAGCCAACCGTGTATGAGAACTAGAACTGAAAGAGGGGAGAGGATCTGCCACTCTAAGTGTTGGTACATAGTCCTTTCTCTGTAAGTCTGTATTTAGTGCTAGCCTTTTGACTACTCCTGCACAAGTGTGCTGTGAGAACTTGCAGAAGGAACCACGTCTTCCACTAGTACATCCATACAGGAGCCAGCCAGTATCTAGTCTTGTCACACTTCCTGAAGCACTAGACTTGAATTTGCCAGCGTACCTGCTTCTGCTGCTGCCTCTAGTAAGGTTTTACCATGCCCCACTCTCTTGTTCACCATTTTACATGACACATCAGGCCTGAAAGCAATTCACACACTTCCTTTTCAAAGGAGTAGTTGGAAGCGAGAAGATTGACATTCTGCATGTGTCTGCCAGGCACAGAAATAATGTCTCAAAGCACCACCACACTTCAGACACTACAAGTCCATATACCCCTAAGGCAACCCCTTTGCAACTCAGAGCATTATCTGGCCCTTTGTCTCTGTGTCCCCACTTCTTCAAGTGAGGTACACCAGTTTATCCACACCATGTACTATCTTTATCAATTACCACCTCATACAGACTATGGACTATGTCTTGCCATCACTTTATAGGCAGAAGTTCAGCTGAAGTGGTCACTAGTTTCTTGTCTGTATTCATTCATATCTTTGCTGACAACATCCTTCACTAGACACCAAGGCTCCCCTTCAGAGGGGGAATTCAGCCTTTTCCATGCCTCTTGTCTGATGCACTTTCAAATTTATCCCCACCCTTTTCTGCAACTTTAGCAGACTAAATTCGGTTTTCCTCGAAGTCTGCTAGTCAGCAACTGCCTCCAATAAGTCATGCTGAAATGAGTTGAGAACCTGACTAAAAGCAGCTTTTACTGGCAATTATGCCAAAATAAAGAGAAAACACATTTTCCCAGAGGAAAACTATCAAGAGCATTACTAGTCTGGCACTAAAGTTACAGATTATAGTAAAATTACTTGAATTACTTGGCCTTCAAGATGCTACAAACTTGTCATGTCTCTCTGCTCATTGTCTGAGAAAACAGCACTGAGAGGCTTTGGGAAGAAGCAAGATCCCAAAAGGTAGTGTGTTGAGAGCTTAATCCCACTCCCCTGTTCAAGTCAATTAATGGTTGCATCTGCTTTACAAGAGGTAAGCAAATACTATTGTATTATGCCACATCACCTTTCAGTCAACGGATTAGCCTTCTATTTAGTCATAAGGAATGTTAATTTTCCAAATACACAAAAAAATGATTTCTTTTCAGATCCCAGGGTGACATACCAGGCTACAATCCCGATTAATGCGTAACTGCTCTCTAACCCGGGGTGACCTTCACCATACCTTGTTGCTTGTAGCCTCCAACTTGGACTGCTCATAAACAGCCTCCAGCAAGTCACTTCCAGCTATGTCTGTGTGTGTACTGCAGTCAGCTAGCCACACCTTGGCTCTTACCAGCCTTAGTTATGCTGCAAGGCGACCCCAACACAGTCCCAATACAGGATCTTCCCCCAAAAATGTATGTCCTGTACTACCCAGCCCTCTTCTGGACATACAAATAAGTTCATTATTTATTTAAGGGAATCATATACACACACAACTTGTTACCCCAAATGGAGTTACCCAGACACTTCAACTTGAACACACTGGATTAAATAATACAAGTTTATTAACTAAAAAGAGAGATTTTAAATGCATACAAGTAATGAGGCATAAAATCAGTTACAATAAAAATAAAAAACAAAACACTTACTAGTGCCTAAATTAACAAACTATATTATATTCAAAGAATAGTTTTATCTCCACATGCTCCAGCAGATCACTGACTAGACTGTCACGTCAGGAACAACCCTCCAGAGTCCAAGGGCTGTTTTCATTTATCTTCTTAAGTGCAATGCCAGAGGCAGACAGGGAGAGAGAGGGATGTCGTCTTAGTGTGTGTCTTCCCCTTTTTATAGTCCTGTCCCCCCTTTGAGAAGCATCTCCAGTGACGAGCAGGGCAACAAGCAGTCTCTGTGTGTGGAAGGAAAGTGCATGCTGTTTCTTTGTTGAGAGGTAGATTTTTGCCTCTGCCCCCTTTCCTGACAATGAATGACTACTTAGTGGGTAATGGTCCAGCAGACTTGTTTGTACCTGGCTGAGTCTCTGAGGAATGGGTTTGGCTTCTCCTCAGACTTATCTGGAAAACATACTTTTAGTCATTGTGACAGAGTGCAAACAGGTGCGCCTGCACTCTGATAACGCTAATAGAAATTAGTTCCCCAGTAGGAAGCTGACGGGGGTAATTATTCAATCAGGCTGCCCAGCTGAGCCCTGGGCTCACAAGAGGCGGCACAGGAAGGAAGTTTGAGAAGGTGATGAACAGGTGAAAGGACAGGTTAAGGACTATTTAGAAAAGCTGGACATGCACAAGTCCATGGGGTCCAGATCTAATGCATCCAATGGTGCTGAGGGAGTTGGCTGATGTGATTGCAGAGCCATTGGCCATCATCTTTGAAAATATGTGGCGATCAGGGGAGGTCCCGGACGATTGGAAAAAGGCAAATATAGTCCCCATATTTAAAAAGATGGATAGAAAGCTGGCTAGATTGTCAGGCTCAAAAGGTAGTGATCAACGGCTCGATGTCTAGTTGGCAGCCGATATCAAGCGGCATGCCCCAGGGGTCGGTCCTGGGGCCAGTTTTGTTCTACATCTTTATTAATGATCTGGATGATGGGATTAATTGCACCCTCAGCAAGTTAGCAGATGACACTAAACTGGGGGGAGAGGTAAATATGCTGGATGGTAGGGATAGGGTCCAGAGTGACCTAGACAAATTGGAAGATTGGGCCTAAAGAAATCTAATGAGGTTCAACAAGGACAAGTGCAGAGTTCTGCACTTAGGAAGGAAGAATCCCATGCACTGCTACAGGCTGGGGACTGACTTGCTAAGCAGCAGTTCTGCAGAAAAGGACCTGGGGATTACAGTGGATGAGAAGCTGGATATGAGTCAGCGGTGTGCCCTTGTTGCCAAGAAGGCTAACAGCATATTGGGCTGCATTAGTAGGAGCATTGCCAGTAGGTCGAGGGAAGTGATTATTCCCTTCTATTCGGCACTGATGAGGCCACACCTGGAGTACTGCATCCAGTTTTAGTCCCCCTACTACGGAAGGGATGTGGACAAATTGGGGAGAGTCCAGTGGATGGCAAAAAAAAAATGATTAGTGGGCTGGGGCACATGACTTACAAGGAGAGGCTGAGGGAACTGGGGTTATTTAGTCTGCAGAAGAGAAGAGTGAGGGGGGATTTGATAGCAGCCTTCAACTACCTGAAGGGGGAGTTCCAAAGAGGATGGAGCTAGGCTGTTCTCAGTGGTAGTAGATGACAGAACAAGAAGCAATGGTCTCAAGTTGCAGTGGGAAGGGGGGTCTAGGTTAGATATTAGGAAACACTATTTCACTAGGAGGGTGGTGAAGCACTGGAATAGGTTATCTAAGAAGGTGGTGGAATCTCCATCCTTAGAGGTTTTTAAGGCCCGGCTTGACAAAGCCTTGGCTGGGATGATTTAGTTGGTGTTGGTCCTGCTTTGAGAAGGGGATTGGACTAGATGACCTCCTGAGGTCCCTTCCAACCCTGATATTCTATGAAGGGAAAAGGAAGGAGAGAGGGAGGAACAGGACTAGCTGAGCCTAGCCAGACAGAGGCTCAGAACAGGGAGTCTTCTATTACTCTCATGCCCGGGTAAGAGGGCCAAAAACTAGTTGAATATTGTAAATAGGCTGTTGCATGAGGACTGTTGTGAAATTTGTGGAGGGATCACAAAAGAAAAAGACACTGTGAAGGCACAACCATGGGAGTCAGTGCAGTTATTGCAGGGGAAAAGGCCACAAAGGAACCACACCCAGTGACTGTCATGATCTCAGCTTATGTTTATAACTTCACATATGATGCTGCCATGTGCATTTTACCATGATATTATTGATCACCAAATTATGAGTTTTTAAAATTATACCTCAAGGCATATCTTGTACAAATCTTATTACAAGAGTGTGTAGGGTGTGCACACAGGGTATAGTTTATCACACCCACTCTCCCAATTACCTGATCTCCGTTGATATTTCTTCTGAAATCCACCTTTTGCTGTTATACCCAAATTAGTGTAGGAGTCACAATAGTTCAGACAACCGACTGATCTTTATTACTGAAGTAATGTGGTGCCTGAAGGCCCCAGCGCCCTAGGCATTGTACACACACACAATGAAAAGATGATTCCTGGCCCCAAAGAGCTTACAACTTTAATACAATTAAGCACAGGTGCCAGCTTTTTCCTTTGCCTGGGGGTGCTCAACCATCATTCAGCCACAGCCCCACCCTCACACCACCCCTTCCCCCACAGATCCACCCCCGCCCCGCCTCTTCCCACACAGTTCCAGCCCCTCCCCCAAGCACACCTCCTCTCACCCCAGCGCCTCCTGCACACTACAGAAGAGCTGTTCCCCTGCAGCAGGAGATGCCAGGAAGGGGAGGAGTTGATTGATGGGGCTGCCTGTGGGTGGGAGGCACTGGGGAAGAGGAGGGTGGCTGTCTGCCACTGGGTGCTAAGCTCCCACTAATTTTTTTCCATGAGTGCTCCAGGGCTGGAGTACCCACAGAGTCGGCACCTATGCAATTAAGCACAAGGTAATAGTGAAAATTGTGATAAGAATAATCAATAGTGATCATGGCATACCAACTGCCTAGCTGTTGTTGAGTGGTCTGTAGGCAGCACAGCAGTTTAAAGTAGAGACTTGAAGAAGGATAATGTGGGGAACTCCTTTTGTGCATAAAGGTCCACCTGGGACCAAATAAGGTACTGGTGGGAAGGTTAACTAATGGGCAGTAAAGGCTTGCATTGTAGGTGGAACAAAACTGGGGGTTGACAGCTCTGTAGCATATAATGGGTAAGTCGGGTCTTAAAACTGAAGACAAGTAGTTTGTGTTTGATGTGGTGAAAAGGGGGAAACAGGGAGAGGGATGATATGGTCTGAGTGACGAACCATGGAGATTATCTTTCCAGCAGGGTTTTGAATGGATTTAAGGCAGTGATGGGGAAAAGATGGCATTTGGCAGGCCAGAAAAGAGAAATGTCACAGTATGCTGGACTCATCGGTTTTAATTTTGTTGAAAATATAAGAAGCAGCAGAAGTATTGGACACCTCAGGCATACAACATGCTGTAAACTACAATTTGCCAAGGACGACGAAAGCTGCATGAGTTATATAGCCAGTAGTGAAGCCCAAGTTCTAGTCACTTCATTCTTTAATTACAAGAGCAGAAATACTGCCAAGACTTTGGTCACCTTCTTGGTTGAGGCCAAAACATGAAGTACTATCCTGGTTAAAATAAATATGGTAGAACATGGCCTGGGAGCATGCAAGACATGTAACAGTCAGCAAGTCCTAGGGGCACATGTGCACATCCCTGTGCTCTGTATCAAGGCTCTGGCCTAAGGATCAGTCAGGTGGCCAACAGTCACCTGATGATGGCCATGTGGTGGTGCTTCTTAGAAGAGAAAGCCTGGTGCAGGGTTGGATGTAGACTTTCTGTACCAACCACGTGGAATGCTTGGTAGAAGACACCCAACAGAAATCCTGTCTGGAAAAAGATAGGATATATACCAAGCAGGAGGCATGATTCTGAGTTATGAAACCTGCTTTGGAGGAACTGTTGAGCCTGGGGAAGAGGGCCGGAAGATATGTGTGAAGTTGAAGTGCTCTGTTTTGTTAAATAAACCAAACCCCAAGAAAGGCTGTACTTGAACTACATGAACCTATGTGCATTGGTTGGGGAGCCGATTTGGGGAAACTGAAACGGCAGATATGACCAGATAGGGGCAGTTGGCCCCATTACAAGGAGGATGCAGTAGTTGAGATGCAAGATCAGGCTTGCATGAGTGTCATAGTTAAGTGAAGAGAGAATCCCTGTCCTACTAGATATTGTCTTAATGAGTTCCAGTCAGAAATTTTCCCTTAGTATTTTAACAACTCTTGGCTCCCTTCTGTAAAAGCATATAGCATAAAAACCATAAATGCAGATAGTACAGTGAATCTGTTGGATTAATACTGTCCTACCATAGAAACTGTAAATCATACATACTAATTCAGTTAATTGTCACAAGTTACTAGAAGTGTTTTTGGGGCAGGGAGATAAATACAAAATCAAAGCAATGATAGGCCATGGACCTTCATCCAAAATAAGATTAGACCACAATAATCTTGTTCTGGATGCTTTGATTTCATAAACTCTGTTGGTGTTTCCACCTGGATCAGTCTTTTCTGTGCAAGCCTGACATTAAATTAAGCCTTTTCATCTTTTAGACTCAATCATCTGTGCAAGCAAAACATTCAGGTTCACAAATGAAGAGCAAGCCTGCTAGTGACGATCAGGAAGCTTGAAAGATGTATCTCAAATAAAACTTTGAAGACTCTAACATAGAATCCTCTGTTCTGGCAAACATCTCATTCAGCTCTTGTCAAGACCAAAAGTTTAAAATTAGAATTCTAAGAGTAACAACACTAACATTTTATATTCCATGGAATAAAGTGTTTACATACTCCTCTTCATTTCTCCTGGCTGTTCCAATAGATTGTTAGTGTATTTTTTTAACTTAGTCTCATTCTGAATTAAAGGCCTCCCCTGTACATTGCTAGACCATCACACCTAGTAGGTTGCAACAATATCAGATGTTTCATTTCATTTGGCTAGTTATGAATCCTAAATTTTGAAGAATGCATATAAGAGTACAGAAATCTCATGAAGTCAATGAAGTTATATCTTACTGTATTGCATTAATACAATATTAACTGTATGCTCAAAGGTTATTTAACTTTACATGGAAATCAGTGACTAGTACTGTTTTAGAGTTTGCCAAAGTCTATTCAAAAATTTCCTTTTTTCCTTGAAAGTTTTCAACAAAGCCCTAAAATATTTCAGTGGCAAATTGACAAAAAATGAAAAAACCCTTTAGTTAATTTTTCACAAGGGAAAAGGCATCAGCTCTATTTACTCATACTTTACTTTCTTCCACAGAAATTGTTAATTCACATAGAGAAATTTTTTAAAGTAATCTCCTGTCTAGTGCCCACATCAATTTCCATATGCAAAGAAGTGCACCAGCACATGGAAAACTGATACTTGCATACACAAATGCCAATTTTTTACACATTTTTGCACTCACACATGTTTGTTTGTTTTCAGACACAAGCTTGCTCCCTCCAAATACTGACTGGATTCCTCTGTGCTGAATCCTGACTCCAAACAGACAAATCTTGTTAACTGAAGTGATAGAGATCTGTGAATCTAGATCAGAACGTGATCCCCAATTTGTACATGCGCGGCTGGATGTAAGTAGGTAGCTAGAAATTAATTATAGCCTGATTTCCATATAGGTTGGTAGCTCTGGCTCTTCCCCTGGCCCAGCCTTTAGAGTCAGAGACTCTAACATCCTATAGAAATGAGTCAGAGAGGCTATGGTCACTAGTCTAGAAATGGGCTGGAAAAGCAATGCAGGTGTTTGTGGTTAAGGGTGATGCGTGTCACCTCTATTTATTTAATTCATATAAAACCCAATTAGTCAAGCTATATGCAGGTGAAGCAAATGGCACCCTGTAAACAATATAACATCTCTGAAAATCAGTTTGCAAAGCATCCACAGCTCCCAAGGAACTCAACAGAACTGCAGCTGCTCAGCATCTCTGAAAATTAGCCCATTAGTGGCTCCAGTGATTCTCGGGTTCAGATAGTCATGTGGTCACGCCAGTAAACATAGGAGCATGTCAATGATGGTGTGTCTCTGTACCAGGCATGTTTTACCTTAATACATTATATTTTAATACTAAACACAATACAAAGTAAACTAATGGTAAAATAACTAAATTAGCACAGTTATGATAATTGTAAAAGAACTGAATTAGCACAGTTATGATAGAAGTTATTAAAGCCCCTGTTCAATGAGTCATTTGACCTAGCATTCCAAGTATTCTCACATAAGAGACATTTCTGAAGGCTCTTGAGAATGTCACACTCATTTGGATGTCAGTTTGATAGACTCTCTCTTTCTGATGCAAGATTAGTGAGTCATTGATATCAGTACAATTGATTAGTACATCTGTAAAGCATGGGCTGCCCCAGAACTGTTGTGTCTATCCCTAACGCATCATAAAATGTAATACAATACAGCAAATACTTATCAACAGTGGGATAAATTTAAAGAAAGTCACAGAAGGCCACAGTAATAGAACACTAGACAGGAGGAGGGAAAAGTCTTATAAAAAAACATACTGCACAGCACAGCATTAGAATACCACTAACAAACCAATAATCACATATAAACTGCAGCTGCAAAATTAAAAAAAAAAACTTAGAAAAGAAAATCAAAACCTGAAGCCAGCTCAGAGGAAAAAAAGCAATCTTAGAGCAAATACCAAATGAACCTACAGAACCCAAAGCAGTACTTAACAGCACTACATCATTGTTGCAATCAAATTTTAAATTAACAGCTCAAGCCATTACCACAGGGAGGTGAAAATGGCCAAATAATAGCTTTTCCCACCTCCCTCAGAGATATAAATAAAAAGCATGATTGAAAGGGTTCATGCAGGGAAACAGAACCAAACAGTCTGCAGCATGGGCATTAACTCATGAGGGCCTAGGAAATAAGACAATCAACATAACCTCGAATCATAAGCCATATCACTCCCCTCTGCCAACCTCAGTCAGAGGGGACGAAACCCAAGAGAATCTACTGAAGACCCGCTAAATCGACCGCAGATTGCTCTCCTGTCGACTCCAGTACTCTACCAGAACGAGAAAGGAAGGGGAGTTGACGGGAGGGCGTCTCCCGTTGACACAGTGTAGTGTGGACCCCGCAGTAAGTAGATCTAAGCTACGTTGACTTGAGTTATGTTACTAACATAACTCAAATGCTGTACCCTTAGTGAGACAATACTGCCAAAGAGGATTCCTTGCTGAGGTCCTTGTCCTCCACATAGATTAACAGAATCCTGTTGGCTTTATGGGCCAAACCACCACCCAACCCCCACTTCGGCAGGAAAGAAGCCCACGCTCTTCAAGACAAATACGAAGTGCAAGCTTGTACAGTTTCTGGTCCCCTACCATACATGGCCATAGCCAGCATCTAACTTGGTATCAGTTTAATCCAAGGGCTGAAGTAAAGGGGAGTAGAGCAGCTAAATGCAGCGAGTTCTCCCTCCACTCCCTAGCCTAGCTGAGCAGCACTCCCTCATCCTTGGCTAGTGTGGTAAGAGCTCCTCTATTATTTCCATCTATTTTAACCACTGATTTTATCCATATAATATTGTTAGAGTTTACTAAGTTTGGTGACCCAAGTTCAAGGCCGGCTCCAGGCACCAGCAGAGGAAGCACGTGCCTGGGGTGGCACATGCTAAGGGGCAGCATTCTTGGGGCGGTTCGGGCGGCTTTTTTTTTTTTTTTTTTGCTTGGGGTGGCAAAAATGGTAGAGCCGGCCCTGTCCAAGTTGCTGCCAGGATAGTGTGATCTGCCGGTTATCGCTGATGCCTGCCTATTTGATTCAATGTATTTTGAAGTTTAACAAGGGTACTCTGAGCTACTTTTGTTTAGTGTAGTATAAATTTGAATAAATATTCTGTCTAAAGTTTTATGATACACTCAGCACCATGGCATCTGATTGCATGGGGGATGATATGGTCCATACTGAAGAGAGAGGGAGAAGAACTGTTAGCTCATCCATCCTGTTACCAGTAGATTGTTCCCCCTGTATATTTCACAGTATTTTGTCTATTTTGGTTTTAAAATGAGGTGATTAACTGTGGATGCATAGACATCCATGCAGAGTGACAGAGAAGGACTTTTAGAATCATAGAGTGCCACTAGGACTTCTACAGATGAAGGAAGCAGTTTCTTTCCATTTGTCAAAGAATCAACACTAGCCCTGGTATGAAGACAGAGCCAGTGCACAGCACTTACTAACACCCAAGGTGTGTAGCTTTTCTAAAATATATAGTTCACTGCTGCTATTGAGCCTGTTTAATTTGTTGCACCATGTGTGCGTCATGTGTGCGTACATGCTTTCCCTTTCTTCCTTCCTTTCCATTCCCCTTTGCACTAAATAGGGTTTTGCAGCATAAAGAAATCTGTGAAGCTATTTGTAGCTTCAGCATTCAGGCTGACAAGGCTGCTGTCAGTTCAAAGCACATTCTTTCTCTCAAGGCATTACATAACCAACGACAGAACGGATTTTGTTTTCCACATTTACCAGAAAGCTGCCAGCAAGAAAAACAATTCACTGAAGGTTACGGCAGTTAAAATACAATGGTTTAAGATTTGATTTTTCCAACCATTACTTGACAAAACAAAAATAGATCTTTTTGGGAAGAAAGCTTCTTTTAATTGTGATTTATACCCTTTACTTTGGGCTCTATACAATAATAAAAATCTCTCTCAGAATAAAAAAAGAATAATTTGGAACAATGGTAGAGATTGCACGCAAAAAACATGCAGAAGTAGTCCTTGGCCAAAAGAGTCCTAGTATTTAAGGATGTCAGATTTAAAACCAAGATCATGCTGCTCTTTCATTTATTTTATACCTCCAGTTAATTTGTGACACAACATGAAGTGAGCCTCTGCTCTGAAAAACTTCCAATCTAAAGTGCCAGTCCTTCAACCGAATTCTGTTGAGTGAACCATTACACCTGTGCAGAGCCCAACTAATGTCCCTTTAGGGGGAAGAGGAGCTTTACACCAAGAGAAAGGGGAGATTCCCAGCTTTCCAAAAGGGATATACAGCACTTGCTTCTACCCTTACATTGTCTCCAGTTATCAGAGTTTTTAAAAGGCATTTACATGAATGAGTCTTTAAAGACATTTCTATATATTAGAAAAGCTATTCTGCATCATTTTAGGGGTGTTTTAAGTACATTTCTTTTCCACCAAGGCTTGTGGTTGGACTCATGGTAGCTAAGGCACCTGACTTCACAACAGGGATATAAAGTACTAGATCAGCATGAACAAAAATAGCTGTGTTACAAACATTTTCAATTCAGAGCCAACACTGATGCCATCAAAAATGGCAGTTTCCTGAGTGCCCTACATCCACCAATTACTTTTCAGGTTATTTAATTACTTCTTTTCCCCTATACGAGATATCTACAATTGTAGAACTATTGAGGGGTTCTGTATTCAACAAAATGATAAGTTTCACGAGAAGGTCCTTCATACTTAGATTGCAAACTCCCCAGGCCAATGTTGTAACGGCTCCTTATGAGGTGTATTCCAACTTCATAGTGAAGAGCTATTTAACATACATACAGTTTTAGCTAAAAAACAATGATATGGAATACTATTGTACTGAACATACACCATCCATTGTTAAATGTTCAGCTATTTAAGAAAACTGAATGTTAAGTTTACATCTACATTAAGCGCTAGGGATGGGATTCCTCTGTTCATGTACACACTCACGCAGGCTCAAAGGCAAGCTAGTGAGTATAAACAGTAATGTAGCCGCAGTCCACAGGCAGCAGCAGAGGCACGGCTGAGCCATGCTACGTACATACCCACAAGTTTCAGGGGGGTTTTGTGCTCAGTGTGGCTTGGCCATGCCTCCACTGCTGCAACCCATGCTACGCTGCTGCTTATACCCCTGCTAGCTCAATCAGAGCTAGTGCGAGCCGGGGTGCTGGAACAGCTTTTATAGCGGGGGTGCTGTGAGCCATTGAACCAAACTGCAAACCCTGTATATAACGTAAACCACTTTAAGTCGGGGGTGCTACAGCACCCCCCGCATCTCTGGTTTCAGCATCTATGAGTGCATGTGTATTCGAGGAGAAGGACCACAGTCCTAGCTCATAGTGTAGTTGTAGCCTGAAAGGAGCTAGTAATCTACATTAGAGCTGGTGGAAAAAAAAATTAAAAAAATAATTTAAGTCTAAACTTAAATGTTTTGTGGAAATGTATCAGTTCTGACTGAAATTTGTAGACAGACCCATCCACCCACCCCTCACTGCTCCCTCAGAATAGCCTGGTGGTCAGGGCACTCACCTGGGATGCGAGAGACAATGTTAAAGTTCTGTCTCTGCATCAGACAAACTGGGATTTCAACCTTGGTTTCTTGCACCCCAGGTGAATCAGTCTTTTTTTCTCCCCTTGTGGTGCTGTTTCACTTTGTGCAAATATTTCAATATTCATGCTCTAGCGTGACACTTACTCTATATCATGAGGTTAGGGCACCTGCCTGGGGTGTAGGAGACCCAGGTTCAAGTCTTCTCTGGCTAATTCATAGCAGGACCTTGAATCTGACTCTCCCCCTTCATAGGTAAATGTGTTAACCATTGGGATCTCTTGTAAATTTATGAAAGGTGTCTGTTTCATGCTGCATCAGAACAAAACCAAATTCTAAAAACTTGACATTTTTCATGAAATGGAATTGTTTTCCAGACAGCCCTAGTCCACATGCAGTTATTGGCATAAACGACTGAAACCTCAGGCTCCAGCTTTTTTCACATTATCAATCAGCTTTCACAAACACTGGTGCTAGTAAAGCTCTTTTGCTTAAACACTCATGGAAAGTGAATACACAAGGGTAATGAGTCTGGGTGAATTGAGATTTGCTTTCATATCAAATATTCACCACAAAATTATTGCACCATTTGCTCAGCACTACATGATGCAGAGTTGAGCAGTTCTGAGTCCACCCAAAAGAGGGCAGTGGAACACATACACACTAGCAAGTTTATTACACATTTTATACATATGCCACTTTTTGTGCCCAGTCCTGCATTTATTTTCCACAGAGGTTAATGGAAGTTTGCAGCTTGAGAGGAATACAGGATAGATTAGGCCTATGTAGTATAACATCAGTCAGTAAATGTGTTATATGTAGGCAGGGCCGGCTCTGGCTTTTTGGCTGCCCCCCCCCCCCAAAAAAATGGGATGGCCAAAACGGCAAAGGGAAAAAAAAAAAAAACTGCGGCGCGGCTGGAGCCAGGGTGCAGGGGGACTCCCTGCGCTGCAGATGTGCCCCAGCTAGCGGGGGATGGGGGAGGGAGGAGGGGAGAGAGAGAAGGGGGGCGGCCAGGGCTTCAGCGGGGTGCTGCCGGGGCCGCCTGTCGCCTGCCGGGAGGGCTCCGCGCTGCTCTGGTCGGCTGGGAAGGAAGGAAAAGGACTGCCCTGTCGGGCTTGCTGTCCTCCGCGCCGCCGCCCCCTACAGGGCGGCCAGAGCGGAACAACAACAAAACAAAACAAAACAAAGAAAAGAAAAAGCAGCCGTGCTGCCCTAGGATTGGGCGGAATGCCGCCTCCTACAAGCTGCCGCCCCAAGCACCAGCTTGCTCTGCTGGTGCCTGGAGCCGGCCCTGTATGTAGGGACCATTCCAGCATTTCTTACTCATGCAAAACTCCAACTGGGCCCACCCCCGAGATCTTAACTCAATCCTTAGTCAGACAAAACTGACTTCAATAGTTTTGCCTAAATAATGAAAGAGTAAAGAGCTGCAGAATGCACCCCAATGGGAGTTTTTCCTGAGTTAAGTACGTAAGAGCCCTATCCTGTTATTTCTGTATTTATCCCATCTTAGGGGCTGGAATATATTAAAACAATATACAGTTTATAAGCTAAAAGTAAATGTATTTTAATAGTACCAATAGCAGCTTCTCAGGGCACTGCAATTTTTCATGCAGTTTAGGATAAAATACTGATTAGGTACTGTGAAAAGTATGGACCTAATCCAACTTTTATTCTGCCTCAACATATAACGCTTATTTTTTGTCTTGGCCAAAAAGTGTGAAATTCAGTTCTCATTAAGTTGTTTCCGATGTCAGCTGGTGCTGATGTTGGTTTCCCTAGACTGTTCCTCAATGTTAAGAGGCAGTAATACAATTATTGCAGAAAAAAAACCCATAGCTTTGACATACAATATTTCTTCCAACTGAATCTTGGTCTTTAGATCTCAGAAGCAATTCCAGAGGCAGCTACCCTTCATTTCATTTGTTTTCATTAGCAGCAGGAACAAGACGGAATTGAAGCACTTAATTTTTTCTTCTCCTGATTTTTTGTTGAAACTCCCCCCCACCCCAACCCCCGCCCCAAGTTTAAGACTTGGCACACAATGGGAAAAAACTTTATAATAGTTCTGGGTCCATTAGTCATCTTTAAAGACTGAGACAGTCTCCACCCTTTTTCAGCTCCCGAGTGACACAAATGGAAAGTAATGTGGGTGTGACTGGCCACGTTATGAGAGCATGCTGCACCTTCTAAAAGGAAGCACAGGAGGCACTTCACAGCATGCTTTCCTTAGCTTAGCACACTCAGGGGCATGTTGCCTGTCTGTTCTGCAGGCAGGATGCCTCTGGTACTAGTGGCCTTCAGAGATTAAAGACTAATCATGATAGCTAGAGCTGTGAATACATAAGGCCTTATTGTAGTCTTACCCCAGTTTTACACCAGTGTAATGCCATTGATTTCAGTGGAGTCACTTCTGATTTAAGCCACTGTAACAGGAGGAACAAGCCCTTTTTGAAAACAGGAATGATTTTTTAATTTTTTTTTATAAACACTGAAATTAGGAACTGAGATAAATTTGCCTTACAGGAAGTGCTATGACAGGACTATGTACTGTGCAGCATATTTTGCGTTGTTGAGGAGTATTTGCATTTCTGAGATTATGCTATCTGGTTCTTTGCATCATTTGTCTATGTTTATGATTTCTCAATTGTGGAACAAGTGATTCCTTCGTTAAAGAGGAGTGAAAAAGCCTAAATTTACTTCAATCATCTTTCCATGAGCTCATTCTGAACACTAGTTATTGCGTGTGAAATATATATTTATTTATATATTGCATTTGTCCACATTTCCCCAAATTTATGGGAAATACTGTAAAACAGTTGTCTGGTGTGGTATATGTGTTTATATATTGGGACAGAATTGGATAAATTTAAACTACTATGATATCCATGATTTGAAAGAAATAGATGTAATACATCCTGGATAAAATATATGACTCTTATTATGACTGTAATATTGTAACTTTTACAATATTAAGCTAGGCAGCTTTGTTACATAACATATTTCATGTCCATAATTATTTTAGACGTATAATAAATACAAATAAATTTCAAAAGCAAGAAAATGATAAACAATTGAGATAGAGTATCCTCTGAAATTTGTAAAAGAGATTAAAGGCAAGCAACATAAAACACACTAAAGAAATGCTCTAATCTCTAGTATCAGAGGGGTAGATGTGTTAGGCCTTGTCTACACTACGAGAGTAGTTCGATTTTACTTGCATCGAATTTTTGGAATCGATATTGCAAAGTCGAACGTGTGTGTCCACACCAAGGACAGTAATTCGACTTTGTGCGTCCACACTAACGGTGAAAGCGTCGACATTCGAAGCGGTGCGCTGTGGTCAGCTATCCCACAGTTCCCGCAGTCCCCTCTGCCCATTGGAATTCTGGGTGTAGCCGGCAATGCCTTCTAGGTAACAAAATGAGTCGAGGGTGCTTTTGGGTAACTGTCGTCATCCGTCCATCACTCCCGCCCTCCCTCCCTGAAAGCGCCGGCGGGAAATCAGTTCGCGCACTTTTCCAGTCATTGACAGCGTGGACGCCACAGCACTGCGAGCATGGAGCACGCTGCGACCATCGCTGCAGTTGTGGCCGCTCTCAACGCCTCGCAGCTTATCATAAAGGTTTCCCTGAGGCAGATGCAGAAAAGTCAGGCGAGGAGGCTACGGCACCGCGGTGATGTCCTGAAGTCTGAGAGTAGCACAGACCTCTCAGAAAGCAGGGGACCCAGCGCCGAGGACATCACGGTGGCAATGGGTCATGTTGATGCCGTGGAACGGTGATTCTGGGCACGGGAAACAAGCACTGAGTGGTGGGACTGCATAGTGCTGCAGGTCTGGGATGAATCCCAGTGGCTGCGAAACTTTCGCATGCGGAAGGGAACTTTCCTGGAACTTTGTGAGTTGCTGTCCCCTGCCCTGAAGCGCAGTGAAACCCGCTTGCGAGCTGCACTGAGTGTACAGAAGCGAGTGGCCATAGCCCTCTGGAAGCTTGCAACGCCAGACAGCTACCGGTCAGTCGCGAACCAGTTTGGGGTGGGCAAATCTACCGTGGGGGTTGTTGTGATGCAAGTAGCGAAGGCAATCGTTGATGTACTGCTACCAAAGGTAGTGACCCTGGGAAACGTGGAGGCGATCATAGATGGCTTCGCAGCGATGGGATTCCCAAACTGCGGTGGGGCCATAGATGGAACTCACATCCCTATCCTGGCACCGGACCACCAGGCCACCCAGTACATTAACCGAAAGGGATACTTTTCCATGGTGCTGCAAGCACTGGTGGACCACAGGGGACGTTTTACCAACATCTACGTGGGATGGCCGGGCAAGGTTCATGACGCTCGTGTTTTCAGGAACTCTGGTCTGTTTAGACAGTTGCAGCAAGGTATTTACTTCCCGGACCACAAAATAACTGTTGGGGATGTGGAGATGCCTATAGTCATCCTCGGGGACCCAGCCTACCCACTAATGCCCTGGCTCATGAAGCCCTATACTGGCGCCCTGGACACTGAAAAAGAACTCTTCAACTACCGGCTGAGCAAGTGCAGAATGGTGGTGGAGTGTGCTTTTGGCCGTCTCAAGGGGAGATGGAGAAGCTTACTGACTCGCTGTGATCTCAGCGAAACCAATATCCCCATTGTTATAGTAGCTTGCTGTGTGCTCCACAATCTCTGTGAGAGCAAGGGGGAGACCTTTATGGCGGGGTGGGAGGTTGAGGAAAATAGCCTGGCTGCTGATTACTCACAGCCAGACAGCCGGGCGATTAGAAGAGACCAGCGGGAAGCACTGTGCATCCGGGAGGCTTTGAAAGCAAAGTTCCTGAGTGAGCAGGGTAACCTGTGACTTTAAAGTTTGTGTACTGAGAAGCTAAACCTGCCCCCGTTTCTTTACCCAGTTAATGTTGACTATCCTATCCAGTTACATACCCCCTTCACCCCCCTTCCAACACACATTTCGAAATAAAAATAGTTCTACTTTGTTAAAGCACACCGTTTTCTTTAATACTGTTTTCGCGGGAATTTTTTAAAACTGGGACGCAGACTGTGGTGCGGAGCGGGTGTAGTGTAGTGACGCGAATGCAGCTTCTAAACTCAAGGATTGACAGGCTCCGCTGCGGTGGGATGGTTGTTTCAACGGAGCCTGTCACCCCTCCTGATCGGGACTGTGTGTATGGGGGGTCTATGTGACTTTGTGGCAGGGGGAGGACGGTTACAGATCCCCTGCTGTGTGGCTCTGTGATCCTGCCTAAGGACCGCCGCTTAAGATCTGTAACTGCCCTCCCCCGCCACAAAGTCACAGAGCAACCCACCCCCCCCAACATAACATGAAAACAACCTCCCAGACTAACCAGGGTAACTAGTCACTGCATCACTGCACTGTGTATGTGCCCTGCTGCTGTGCCTGCCCCCGACTATGTACCCTGCCAAAGGTGACTGTCCTGTCCAATTACCAACCCCCTTTCCCCTCCTCCTCCAAAAGAACATGATTGAAACAGTAGTTAACAGAAACGTATTTTTTATTATCAACTACACATGGCATTGGGAGGTGAAACTTGGACGGGGGCTTGTGTCAGGCGGGAAGGAAAGAACTTTTCAAATTTTGGGAAATGAGAGCCTTCTGCTACTAGAGCTCTCTGCAGGGGTGGAGTGAGACTTAGCAGGGACTCTGCCGCCTCTCCTTCTTTGCACTTTGGGTGAGGTGGGTATGGGACTTGGTGGCAGGGGAGGGCGGTTAGAGATGGACTGCAGCGGGGCTCTGTCCTCCTGCCTCCGTTCCTGCAGAACATCCACAAGGCGCCGGAGCATGTCCGTTTGCTCCCTCAGTAGTCCAAGCAGCGTTTGAGTCGCCTGCTGGTCTTCCTGCCGCCACCTCTCCTCCCGATCCATGTTGGCTTGGTGCATTCAGGTCAAGTTCTCCCGCCACTGGGTCTGCTGTGCTGCCTGGGCTTGGGAACAGGCCATAAGCTCAGAGAACATGTCCTCCCGTGTCCTCTTCTTCCTACGCCTAATCCGCGCTAGCCTCTGGGAGTGTGATTCCAGGCTAGGTTGTGAGACAGTCGCAGATGGGGCTGTGGAAATGGGAAAAAGGGAGTGAATTCCTCAGAAAGATAAATGTAGTTGTGAACAAAGAACATAGTCTTTCTCTGTGAACAAGACCATGCACAGCACCTATCACATGCGCACTCAGCACAAGGTCGAATCCTCGGCCTTCGCATTCAGTGCCTGGGGTCTTGCACAGCACATTTGAGAAGCGGGGCAGCACAACGGAATTTCTGTTGCAGGCAGACATGGTAAGCCGTACACTTGTGGCAGTTTAAAACTTTTATATTTTACCACTGGCCTCATTTCACATTTAAAGCTATGTCAGTTCCTGCAGCCAGCAATCCGGCAAGCGGGAACTCTGCCCCTGTCCCACCCCCTCGCAGCTGTCCCCGGGAACGATCCCTTTCGGCTGCCCCTCTCCCGCCTCCACCGCGTGGCTACAAACCAGCGGTTACAGTACTGTAAAGGAACGGGAAAGCAGTCCCAACACTAACATTCCCCTACCTAATTCAAAGCAGGTCACCATGGGCGACATCACCCTGATGAGGATCTCTGAGAGCGACAGAGAGATAATGCTCCGGGAAAGCCTCCAAAGACCAGCGCCGTATGCCGCCCTGCTGTGCAGAGCAATGATTCCCGAGTACTTGATAATCTCGTGGCGCGGCAACGTGTCGTACTTCGGAGGACCCAATAAGGCCGCTCTCCCCAGGAACCTCATGCAACGGCTTTCACATTACCTCCAGGAGAGCTTCATCGAGAGGTCCCAGGAGGATTACTGCTCTATCCCCGGACATATAGACCGCATTTTACTGTAGCTGCAGTAGCAGGGAATAAACAGTAGAGCGGCTTGTGCAGGACAATCACTGAAAACCGGACATTGCTAGATTTTTTTTCAAAACTTGCACTGCCCATGACTAAACCGTTAAGCGCCTAGGGCACACTAATCATGAACAACCCATTCTTTTAATTGTTAATATTCCTGTTTTGTTAAAAATAAATGTTTAGATGTTTACAACACTTACTGGCTGATCCTTCCCCAGATTCTGTGTCCGGGGTAACGGCTGGGGACGCTTCGTAGGGGATCTCTGTAAGGGTGATGAAGAGATCCTGGCTGTCGGGGAAATCAGCGTTGTGAGCGCTGCCGACTGCCTCGCCCTCCTCATCTCCTTCCTCATCTTCCCCGTCCCCTAACATGTCCGAGGAACCGGCCATGGAGACTATCCCATCCTCTGAGTCCACGGTCACTGGTGGGGTAGTGGTGGCGGCCGCACCGAGGATGGAATGCAGTGCCTCGTAGAAACGGGATGTCTGGGGATGGGATCCGGAGCGTCCGTTTGCCTCTTTGGTCTTCTGGTAGCCGTGTCTCAGCTCCTTGATTTTCACGCGGCACTGCGTTGCATCCCGGCTGTATCCTCTCTCTGCCATGTCTTTAGAGATCTTCTCGTAGATCTTTGCATTCCTTCTTTTGGATCGCAGCTCGGAAAGCACGGACTCATCGCCCCACACAGCGATGAGATCCAAGACTTCCCGATCAGTCCATGCTGGGGCCCTCTTTCTATTCACAGACTGCACGGCCATCACTGCTGGAGAGCTCTGCATCGTTGCCAGTGCTGCTGTGCTCGCCACGATGTCCAGACAGGAAATGAGATTCAAACTGGCCAGACAGGAAAAGGAATTCCAATTCAAATTTTCCCTGGGCTTTTCCTGTGTGGCTGGTCAGAGCATCCGAGCTCGCACTGCTGTCCAGAGCGTCAACAGAGTGGTGCACTGTGGGATAGCTCCTGGAGCTATTAGCATCGATTTCCATCCACACCTAGCCTAATTCGACATGGCCATGTCGAATTTGGCGCTACTCCCCTCGTCGGGGAGGAGTACAGAAGTCGAATTAAAGAGACCTCTATGTCGAACTAAATAGCATCGCAGTGTGGACGGGTGCAGGGTTAATTCGATGTAACGGCGCTAACTTCGACATAAACGCCTAGTGTAGACCAGGCCTTAGTCTGAATCTGTAAAAAGCAACAGAGGGTCCTGTGGCACCTTTAAGACTAACAGAAGTATTGGGAGCATAAGCTTTTGTGGGTAAGAACCTCACTTCTTCAGATGCAACTTGCATCTGAAGAAGTGAGGTTCTTACCCACGAAAGCTTATGCTCCCAATACTTCTGTTAGTCTTAAAGGTGCCACAGGACCCTGTTGCTCTAATCTCTAGATACAATTAATAAGGAGCTGAGTAGAGAATATCAAGAGGAAAGGTAATATGTACTGTGATGAGTAGAAATTGCTTTGGACAAAAATGCATAACAGCATTCCAAGGTGCATTCTCTTTTCCTCAAACATGCACACACTTTACCCACCCAGGGCCGGCTCCAGGGTTTTTGACGCCCCAAGCGGTGAAGAAAAAAAAAGCTTCAATCGGCAGCAGCTCCACCACGTCGCTTTCTTCTTCGGCGGCAATTCAGCGGCAGGTCCTTCCCTCCAAGAGGGACAGGGACCCTCCGCCGAATTGAAGCGGCGCGGGTGAGGGATGTGCTGGCTTCGGCTTCCCGCTGCCCCCATTGGCCCGGGACGGTGAACCGCGGCCAGTGGGGGCTGCAATCGGCCGAACCTGCCGCGTCAGCAGGTAAATAAACTGGCCCGGCCCGCTAGGGTGCTTACCCTGGCGAGCCGCGTGCCAAACGTTGCTGACCCCTGGTTTACACTGTAAAATGGAACTGGTTTAGACAACAGTGCAACATAGAGAACTATTCTTGCCCATGTTTTCTCTCTCTTAATTTAGCTATGTGTTGTAGAAGTCTATGGCAGAGGTTCTCAAACTGTGGTTCTGCAAGCTCCATTCAGGTGGTCCACAAATAGTTCCCTCTAAGGTGTGTGCCTGGGCAGCCGCACATGAAAGAATGAAGGGCCACCCAGCTAATTAGTGGAGCCGTGCAAGCGTGGCTCCACCGATTAGGTGCCTGGACTCTGGAGAAGACGGATATGTAAGGTGAGGTGGTGGCGTTGGGGTGAATAGGGAGTAGGTGGGAGCGGGCAGTGGGGTGAGAAGAGGGGGTGGGAGAAATCTGGGACGTGCAGGGCTGCGGCGGCCAGAGAAAGAGGCGACTTTTCCCAGCTCCAGGGCTGTGGCTGCCAGGGAGAGACGGCCCTCCTTCCCAGCCCCCACTCGGTCATGTAGTCCAATCCCCTGCTCAAAGCAGGACCAACACCAACTAAATCATCCCAGCCAGAGCTTTGTCAAGCTGGGCCTTAAAAACCTCTAAGGATGGAGATTCCACTGCCTCCCTAGGTAACCCATTCCAGTGCTTCACCACCCTCCTAGTGAAATAGTGTTTCCTAATATCCAACCTAGACCTCCCCCACTGCAACTTGAGACCCTTGCTTCTTGTTCTGTCATCTGCCACCACTGAGAACAGCCTAGCTTCATCCTCTTTGGAACCCCCCTTCAGGTAGTTGAAGGCTGCTATCAAATCCGCCCTCACTCTTCTCTTCTGCAGACTAAATAACCCCAGTTCCCTCAGCCTCACCTCGTAAGTCATGTGCCCCAGCCCCCTAATCATTTTTCTTGCCCTCTGCTGGACTCTCTCCAATTTGTCCACATCCCTTCTGTAGTGGGGGGGGACCAAAACTGACACAAAACTCCAGGTGTGGCCTCACCAGTGCCAAACAGAGGAGAATAATCACTTCCTTCGATCTGCTGGCAATGTTCCTACTAATACAGCCCAATACGCCGTTGGCCTTCTTGGCAACAAGGGCAAACTACTGACTTATATCCAGCTTCTCATCCACTGTAATCCCCAGGTCCTTTTTTGCAGAACTGCTGCTTAGCCAGTCGGTCTCCAGCCTATAGCGGGGCATGGGATTCTTCCTTCCTAAGTGCAGAACTCTGCACTTGTCCTTGTTGAACCTCATCAGATTTCTTTTGGCCCAATCTTCCAATTTGTCTAGGTCACTCTGGACCCTATCCCTACCCTCCAGCAGATCTACCTCTCCCCGCAGCTTAATGTCATTTGCAAACTTGCTGAGGGTGCAATTTATCCCATCATCCAGATCATTAATAAAGATGTAGAACAAAACTGGCCCCAGGACCAACCCCTGAGGCACTCCGCTTGATACTGGCTGCCAACTAGACATAGAGCCATTGATCATTACCTGTTCAGCCTGACAATCTAGCCAGCTTTCTATCCACCTTATGGTCCATTTATCCAATCCATACTTCTTTAACTTTCTGGCAAGAATACTGTGGGAGACCATATCAAAAGTTTTGCTAAAGTCAAGATATATCACATCCACCACTTTCCCCATATCCACAGAGCCAGTTATCTCATCATACAAGGCAATCACGTTGGTCAGGTATGACTTGCCCTTGGTGAATCCATGTTAACTGTTCCTGATCACCTTCCTCTCCTCCAACTGCTTCAAAATGGATTCCTTGAGGACCTGCTCCATGATTTTGCCAGGGACTGAAGTGAGGCTGACTGGTCTGTAGTTCCCCGGGTTCTCTTTCTTCCTTTTTTAAAATATGGGCACTATCAGTGCCCGTGCCCTAACCCCTGCTCCCTCCCACACCCAAACTCTGCTGCTGCTGGGAGAGGGGGAGGGAGGCACAGAGTCAGGTAGGGAGCCTGCTGGCCCCACCAACACCCACCCCCGTACCACGCACCGTCGCTTGTGTCCCCCCAGCACCAACACCAGGCCATGAATTTTGTTTACTGCCCGTGACCTCTCCGTGACTTTTACTAAAAATACCCATGACTAAAATGTAGCCTTAATTGTTACGAACATCTCTATAGATCCTATCCAATTTCTGTATCTCCATTTCCCCTCGATATTTTTCACTCACAGATCAAGCCCAAAGTCTAGGGAAGGGTTAATGATTTGGGATAAAATACAATCCACTGTCCCCATTCCTGAATCTTAATGAAAATCTGTACCAAACCTAAACGTATTTTGAGACTTGGACTATTTTTAAATGCCTCTGAGTTTCCTGGTTGTTGTTAGGCTTGGAAAAGGTAGTGCTGCAATCTCAAAAGAGCAGCTTTTTTGATATCTCCAGCCCAAATTTGGAGGCTCAGCAGTTCGGGTTAATTAGATAAAAATGTAAAAATGCATCCATAGAATCATAGAATATCAGGATTGGAAGGGACCTCAGGAGGTCATCTAGTCCAGCCCCCTGCTCAAAGCAGGACCAATTCCCAACTAAATCATCCCAGCCAGGGCTTTGTCAAGCCGGGCCTTAAAAACCTCCAAGGAAAGAGACTTCACCACCTCCCTAGGTAACGCATTCCAGTGCTTCATCACCCTCATACTGAAATAGTGTTTCCTAATATCCAACCTAGACCTCCCCCACTGCAACTTGAGACCATTGCTCCTTGTTCTGTCATCTGCCACCACTGAGAACAGCCGAGCTCCATCCTTTTTGGAACCCCCCTTCAAGTAGTTGAAGGCTGCTATCAAATCCCCCCTCATTCTTCTCTTCTGCAGACTAAACAATCCCAGTTCCCTCAGCCTCTCCTCATAAGTGATGTGCTCCAGACCCCTAATCATTTTTGTTGCCCTCCACTGGACTCTTTCCAATTTTTCCACATCCTTCTTGTAGTGTGGGGCCCAAAACTGGACACAGTACTCCAGATGAGGCCTCACCAATGTTGAATAAAGAGGAACGATCACGTTCTTCGATCTGCTGGCAATGCCCCTACTTATACAGCCCAAAATGCCATTAGCCTTCTTGGCAACAAGAGCACACTGTTGACTCATATCCAGCTTCTCGTCCACTGTGACCCCTAGGTCCTTTCCTGCAGAACTGCTACCTAGACATTCGGTCCCTAGTCTGTAGCAGTGCATGGGATTCTTCTATCCTAAGTGCAGGACTCTGCACTTGTCCTTGTTGAAAAGCTTATATGAAATGAACCTCTAAACCTTGTTGAGTTCACTCATTACTAGTTAGATCCATTTTGGATATGCATACTCTCAGACAGCAAAACTATAAAATCGGTATTATAGCAAACCCCCTCAATGTCTGAGAGCACGCTAGGTGGCCCATATGTTTGGACAGAAGTGCTGTGGGCACTGCAAGCATGGGTCTCACCAGGCTGTAACCCTCAGTTGGTTCCCGTGCATACTGACTGCCTCTGAGTAATTCAGGATTCCTTTTCTTGGGCTGCCGGAAGTGAAAGGTGGAAACATCCTGGGCACATTTTCTTTAACCATTACAATAAGGAAAAAGAAACCCAACAGTTCCCAGACAAGCTCCTTAGAGCAACCCAGTCCAGGGGCACAAAAGAAAGAGTCCCACTGTAATGCTCTGCACTGTACTCTTGCCTGCAAATGGAGCCCTGAATCTTCCTGCTGCCCCCTCCAACTCCACCTTCCCTCTGCAGCCAGTCCCCAGGATCCTGCCTATGGCTCTTTCCTGAACCAGTTCCCTCCGCCAGTAATTCCCTTTCCTGTGCTTTCGTGGTTATGGAGCCATCTGCTGGCTAGATGTCAAACTAGGAGTTCACATAGTGCCCCACAGCAGTGAACCAGCAGATTCATTACAGGATGTTACAAAGAGTAAACCGGCCTGGCACGTCTACACGCACCACAATAAATTGGGGCAAGACACCTGATATAATAGAAAGCAATAGGAGCATTGATATCACAAACTGCAGTCCTGCTTTATAGTTTAATTAAAGTATTTAGACAGGTGAACAGTAATACCATAAATATTGAACTTCTGTTATTTCAGTCCTTAAATAATCTTCCCCGTATTTTTTCTTCATATTCACAAACTGAAATATAAATTAAACAGGAACCAACATATGTACATAACTAATGTTATGTCCTTGTACTGCATATCCCTACTCCTTCCATTACCCCGCCTCCTTTCATGACCTACTTAAAGCAAGCACATGATCTTTTATCTATATATAAAGAACTATGCATATCTATAGCACTCCATGTATACCAATGGTTCCAATTCTTTGCCCTCACAACTTGATTATTTTTTAAACCAAACAAAATTAAAAAGATTTATTAGTATCGGGGAGGATGTGACTATCAATGTTATTCCCTGCAGGGACACTTACTCACCTCTCAGTAAAATCACATTTGAATGCTGCAACATTAGTTTTATTAGTTTTATTATTTTCATCTCAGCCTGTAATCAATAAACAGATCCTTTTATCTTGATCATCAATCTGTTTTTCATACATATTCAGCTTTTCAGCCTCCCGGTAACACTGCTTCAGATTTTTTGATGTATGATAAAGACTGAAGGAGTGATTTTACCATCCGTTAAGACCCGTAAAGTTGGTATACAGTCTATTATTTTAATACCCTAAAGCCTTATTTTTGTACGTACCTGCTTAAAAGTTGTAGGAGTCTTATAATGGCAGAAAGCTTGGTAAGAAGTTTCTTTATACTAATATTTTGCTACTGAACATTTTTCAGTCAGTGACCCAAGCCTACTCTAGTGCAACATACAACTGCCCAGAGGCAAATACACATGATCCTGCATGGCAAAGCATTGCCAGCCCTTGTAATAGAACTGCAAGTCTCACAATAGTTGGTGTTTTACTTAAAGCCCCAGCTTCTGGAATCACATGATTAGATTAGAATCTCAGCCCCCAGGCCCTTTTTTTGTTTAAATACATTTCCAGCCCTCCTGACTGCAGTTAAAAGCTTGGAAACATGAGCCTCAAAGACTCAAAACCAGAAGGCAAGTTAAAAAAAAAAATCAAATCAAAATTTTAAACTAATTGTGATTTGGGGGCCTGAAGCATGATTTTTGAATGTGTGCAATTGGCAATACTGATTGCAGCACAGGACATTTAAGTTAATGTAAGTTTTGTAATCACCTAACTGACGCACCTCTGTGGACATTTTCTTGGCTAAAATGTGATCAACTTTAGATTATCATCGTCATATCTTTAAACTAGAGGTCTCTTACCCAGCGTGATCACCTCACAGAAGAAATTAATACAAATGAAAAATGGTCACCCCTAATATACATGCCCAGAACAATCTCAAACCAAGATCTATTGACATAGTGCAGCCAAGAGGATCTGAGCACCATCATTGCCATGTGCTTCGGATGGAAACTGATTCAACCACCAGAGTAGCAAATAAGATGGACACCTGAAGGCAAGCAAAAATGAGGCCACCTGAAAACAACATGGAAAAGAGCTGTGGAAGCCAAGCTGAAAAACCTGGGGCACAGCTGAGGAACCATTGAAAGACTTGCCAGAAACAGTCAGGAGTGGAGGAGCTTCATCGCTGCCCTAAATGCCAGAGGTGTCCTGGGAACATGATGATGACGATGAAGATACATGCAACAGAAAAGGAAACAGTTGAAAGCTGATAGAAATGGCTGATGATCTTTGGCCCACCTCTGGTGGAATAGAAGAGATATCAAATTTGGGACTGTTCTGTGCATTGAGCAGCCTATGAAGTTTCAAAATTATTGCTGAATGGGAAGGTGGGAATCAGTTTTCTCATTTAGTAACCTCATCACTAGTATTAGATAAAAAGAGCCACATTAAAAGAACATTAAGGTTGCAAACTCAGGCACTCCAAAATTTGAAAATGTCAGAATTAAGACCGCCTATGCACCTTTACTTCTGACCCCTTTGAATGTATGCATAATCACACACGCTTCAACCATATGTTTACAGTTTTGACAATCGCAAGAGATCAAAAATCATGAGTCAGAACCCCCAAAATCATGAGATTGACCAAAAAGTTTTTAAAAAAGTATATGGTGTGTTTTTTTTGGTCTGTCTATTTTTTGACTTTCCCCTGCCCATCCCCAATGTGGGTTTGTCAGGAAGTGCTGCCCACTTTTCCAAGTTTGTTAGGAAAGATGATTTTGGCCTCCATTGCAGAAGTTTCATCCCCACATCTGCCCAATGCCCATGCAGCAATTAATTCTGCCCCCAACTTCCAAATCATTCCTGTCCCACCAATCAGTTCAGCCTCCCAACCTCACTTCTGTTCCTTCTGAGTTCTTCACACTCACCCAGGCCTGGGGGGCTACAGTGGGGGTCCCTACCAGGTATGGGACAGGGGGCAGCTCCGGGGTTCTTCACCTTCTCTCTTCTTGGGTTGCCACCTCTCAGGTACAAAAACACAGGGCATCTGGAATGATCCTGAGCCCATAAAACTTGACAGCTGGTAGGTGTGCACTGAGTCCCTGTACAGGTTTCATGGAACAGCTACTTCAAAAAGTTGGTGGGAGAGCACTTCCCACAGGAGCTCTGATTAGTTGATCAGGCCCAGGAGGTGGGCAAGTGGGATAGGCAGACAGAGGGGCTTTTCCGCCACAGTCAGGGCTTGAATTCTCTTGAGGGCTGTAGCTTCTCGCATCATCATGAGACTGGCTCCAGCCACAGCTGAAAATCATGTCACTCACAAAAAGAGCACAAAAGTTGTCAATACTGTGATTGCATTTTGTTCAGCAGGCCCTCTGTCTCATTCAGTGCACTGGATGGATGTGCTCTGGGAATTACTCAAGGCTGAGTAGTGAAGGAGGTTGTTGTGTGTCTGACAGTGACCCCGGCCTTATTTATTGAAGGAGTTGAAAAATGTATTGTGATTGAGGCTGCAGACTGGTCTGGAGGAAGAGAAAGGACAATCTGGTGGTTGTGGTTAACGCAGCTAAATCCCTCTACTGGCCTCCCCTTGCCCCTCTGTATCCCCTTGCCCTCTGTTCAAGCTCCTTGTCTTCCCCTTCAAGATCCCACACAATTACATCCCCAGCTATATCTCATTTTGATTTTTCACTTCTAAATCCACCAGTGAGTTCCACCTCATCTTTCCCTTCACTTTCCCATGCTGCTCCCCACACTGGAAATCTTACCCTATCTCAGGGCTCTATTCTGAAAGGTGCTAAGCACTCTGGCCTTGATCCAGCAAAACACTTAAGCACATGTTTAAATTTATACTTGTTAGTAATCCTATTGAAGTCAATGGCACTATTTGCATATTTAAAATCAAGCACATGCTTAAGTGCTTTGCTGGATGAGGGCCAGAGACCTGAGCATTCCTTAGGACCAGGATCCAAATCTTTCAAAGGTATTTAGGTGCCTACAGATTCAAATCAGTGCTTAATGGGATGTTCAAAAGCTTTAGGCTGAGCAAAACATAAAACAGAAAACAAAAATAAAGAAACACAAGACCCCCCAAAATCCCATCCCCCATCCACCAGCTAATCAGCAGAGAGAAAAAAAAGCTGGCTAATCAGAATGAGACAAATACCTCCCAAGTGGCACAGCACCTCCTGGAAGGTGCTCCCAGGGGACTTCTCTCCTCACCTGTCCCTAAAGCCAGCCCTAGTGGTAGGTGCCTACCATATTTTATTTCAAATGTCTCCACAAAACTTGTTTCACAAAGCCCACAAACACTTAATCCACATCAGTAAAAATGCCACCATCTACCCATTGTGAAGCAAATTACACAAAGATCCAATCTTCTAAATTTCCAAATGGGTTCTATATCTGCTTCATGTTGCCTGTCTACACGGATCCAGATTACGAATGCTTTTAGCTGTATGGGTGAGCTCTGTTGGAACTTTACTTGTGGGTAATTGCACTCCAGTGACTTAAGGCCCTTAGCCCTGGTCTACACTACAAGTTTAGGTCAAATTTAGCAGCATTAGATCGACTTAACTCTGCACCCATCTACACGACTAAGCCATTTTTGTCAACTTAAAGGGCTCTTAAAATCGATTTCTGTACTTCTCCCTGATGAGGGGATTAGCGCTGAAATCGACATCGCTGGGTCAAATTTGGGGTAGTGTGGACGCAATTCGATGGTATTGGCCTCCAGAAGCTATCCCAGAGTGCTCCATTGTGACCGCTCTGGACAGTACTTTGAACTCAGATGCACTAGCCAGGTACACAGGAAAAGCCCCGGGAACTTTTGAATTTCATTTCCTGTTTGGCCAGCGTGGCGAACTCAGCAGCACAGGTGACCATGCAGTTCCCCCCAGAATGTTTCTACGCTCCCCCTATCATCTCCATCCCTGAGGTTATTGCAGATTAGAAGGCAAAAAAACCACAGTCGTGATCACATTTTCCATGCTCATGCAGTCCTCCCGCACTGATAGGGGACAGTGTAATGCATGGAGGCATTCAGTGGCAGAGGCCAGGAAAGAATTGCTGTGTTTGCTTAACGGCAAAGTATCATGCCTCGCTAGCGATCCTGCCCGAGCCAGGTCGCTGTGTCACATGCACTCCGTTCTGTGTCAGCCTTGGGCAGGGGCATGACCATTTTGTGAGCAGGAAGGCCATAGATATAGACATTGCATTAGGTAGCTTCTGTAGGTAGAGAAAACATTCCTGTGCATTCGGCAAAGTCTGTGGCAAAAAAAGAGAAGCCTGTAGTGTAGTGGTTATCACGTTCACCTAACATGTGACATGTCCCTGGTTTGAAACTGGGTGGAAACAGGTCACTATTCCTTTTTCTGACTCCCCTCCTGCATTTTTAGTCTTAGAACAGACCACGCTGTGAAATTTTACTTCGAATGATATCAATTATGAGTTAAATAATATGGAAGCTCTCTCTAAGTTATAGTCCCAGGTTCCTTACTCTTTCAGCTGCTCTGATAAATTAACATTTTTGTTAGAGACGGGGGGAAATTTTCATGAAGCTTTTTATAGGGACTAAATGCTATCTAGGACTCTGAAATAATCTTAACATGGCCCATTGAGTGCAATCCTTCATTCTGGATTTGTCATTTCACAAGTTGAACTTCTCCTTACTACTGTCCAGGCTTCATGAGCCACGGGAGCAAGGGGCAGGCTGGGGTAGGTGCGACTGCGCGGTGCTGCCGGCTGGGAGAGCAGCCTGAGGCAGAAGCCTCCAGCTCGCATGATATTCCAGGCAGGACTGAATCTCCATGAGACGAAACTTAAAGAAGAGAATGGCCTGGAGTCACTCCCATTTGGTGCTCTAAGAGGAGGATAGCCATGGTTGTCCAGGCACCCCTGATCGACCTCACCGAGGTCTGCCAGCTGAGCGGGGCTGAGCGGGACCCCAGCTGGCAGGAGCCGGCAGATGGAGCCCCAGACTGGCAGCGGGCTGAGCCGGTCTGAGGCTCCGTCTGCCGGCCCTACTCAGCCCACTGCCTGCCTGGGGTTCAGATCATCCAGGCGGGCAGCGGACTGAGCGGGTCTGCCGGACAGGACCCTGGAAAAAAGGTGCGAAATGATTGTCTGACGTTGCTTTCACGGAAGGAGGGAGGAAGGGGGGCCTGACAACATGTACCCAAAACCATCCAAGACAAAGTTTTTGCCCCATCAGGCATTGGGAGCTTAACCCAGAATGCCAAAAAATTGACTTCTATTAAATTGACCTAATTTCATAGTGTAGATATACGCTTAGATTGTTAACTCTTTAGGATAGGGACAATGTTTTACACCAGTGGTTCTCAACCGGGGTACATGTACCACTGGGGGTATGAAGAGGTCTTCCAGGGGGTACTCATCTAGGTCAGTATTTCTCAACCTGGGGGTTGTGGGATGGGTTTAGAGGGGTTGCAAGTGAAGGGCCAGCATTAGGGGTGGCCACAGGGGGCCCAATGAAGCTAAGGGCTGGTCTTCACTACCCGCCCGGATCGGCGGTAGAAAATCAATCTCTCAGGGATCGATATATCGCGTCTCGTCGGAACGCAATAATTGATCCCCGAATCGACGCACGTACTCCACCAGCCCAGGTAGGAGTAAGTGCCATCGACGGGTGAGCCGCGGCAGTCGATTTGCCACCGTCCTCACAGTGGGGCAAGTTGGATCAGATACGTCGAATTCAGCTACGCTATTCCCATAGCTGAATTTGCGTATCTGAAATCGACCCCCCCCCCCCCCCCCCCCCCCGTACTGTAGACGTAGCCTTAGTTACATGCTTCAGCCCCGGGGGACAGGGCTCAGGCATCAGACAAGACTCACAAGTGAAAAACAGGCTAAAGTATCACACTGAAATGTAAGTACAATATTTATATTCCAATCGATTTTTTTATAACTATATGGCAAAAATGAGAAAGTAAACAAATATTCACTAATAGTGTGCTGTGATACTTTTGTACTTATGTCTGATTTTGTAAGCAAGTATTTTTTAAGTGAGGTGAAAGTTGGGGGTACGCAAGACAAATCATACTCCTGAAAGAGGTACAGAGAAATAAGTTTTGTTAAAAGTAAAAACATCTGCCCTGGATTTATGATCTCATTTTTTTTTGTGGTTTTGTTTTTTGCCCTGTTAATTCCATAAACAATGTAAAAATCTAACTAGATAGTTTTATAGTAAAAGAAGATACTTGAAATACATTGTTTTTCCCTCTCATAGAGAATAGCAGCTTAATGATTATCCTGTCATAAAGCACGAGATAGACATTCTAAACCATATCAACTGGAAGCAACATTTCAATGTTTACATAAACTATAGTGCTTGAGAGCACAGCTCACCAATTTCCATCATTTTGCATTTTCAAAGTGACTTTCTACAAAGCCCTGAAGAGATTAGCAAATATCAAAGAGCGCCTTTCCGGATCCAGACTCTGGAGATTCAACTACAGCTCCACAAAACACATCTTAATGGAATGTGCAAGGAGTATTTATGTGGATGGAGGAGGTGATCAGGAGGCAGTTTCCTGAAGATTCTGAAACCAAACAACAAGACTTTCTCCTGCTTGTGAACAGTTAATTGGAAAATGTGTTCAAGGGCTTCCCCGGGCAAATATCTAACTTTTGGGTTCTGGTCCTTAAACAATTCAAGGGGTTACTTTCAATATCATGTAGGACATTGTTGCAAATTATGAAGAGAGAGTTCCTTATTCTCAAATGGAAATGAAAACCCTTTGAAACATATTTACCTAGTAAAGATATAAATGGACTCTGACTCCACTGGTCCGTTTATGCTTAGGCGTCTGTTCTGAGTTTATACATTGTATGAATCCTTTGCAAATGTGAAGCTTCTTAGAATCCCAGGATGGCCACAAGCACAGGAATAGACAGCGGACACCAGGCATGGATTAAAGCACAGGCATAGTTGACCAGTGTCTAAAATCCCAGTTACTGGAGTCATGGGATTATATACAAATCTGAACTTTCATTTAAAAAAAATAATGACTAAGTTCATGGTTGCAGAGAAAAGTTTGAAAATGTGAACCAAGTGCAACCAAATCACAGACACTGTCTGACCCTGCAGACAGTCTGAGCAAATAGCTCCAGGAGGCGTGACATATCCCAGGCATCTCTGTGAGATGTTCACTCCAAAACCCATTGGTTCTAGAGCAGTGTTTCTCAACCTGCAGCCCAATCAGCACACAGCTGCAGCCCATGTGATATTCTCAGGGCCATACAGGTAGTATATTTACATATATTGTGTGGCTCACACTGGCAAATAGGTTGAGAAACACTGCTCTAGAGACTCCTACCAACCCCACCAGGAGGTGGTGAGTGCAGTAGGATGAGCCCAACCAACTAGATAGCACAGCATCTGAAGAGTGAGCACTAGGGTCCCCTCTGCTGTTCTTTAGTGGGGAGGTCCTTTACCACCACCCCTGCCTCTCTGGCATAGGAGAGCCGCTGCTGCTGGAGGGTGCAGGACCAGGGTGGCTTTGGGTTGTGTTGTACTGAGGGCCTCAGACTGGCCCTGGCAGGCACAGCAATAGCAGTGAGATGACAAGTATCAATATGACCTCAATAACTTATTTGTGTTCTCAGCAGGGATGACTCAGTGCATATTTTCCATGTAACTCTTGGTTTGTACACAGACACACACAGTACAGAGAAACATGTAATTTCTAAAAGCCAGTGTCCTAAACATATATCATCAGGCTATTTTCTTTTTCCCAGACTGGCAATATTTAATATGCAATAGCCACAGAATAATATATATGTGTCTCAGGTGGTTTTATTTATACCAACTAAAAGTTTAAGCTTTAAGATCTTTTGTGACATTATGGTTTAAAAGAAAAGATGAGACAATAATGGCTGCACCAGTTCCCTCCAATGGTTTGATATCATGCTGCTTCCCTGATGCACAATGAAGTAACTCCATCACCAAATGTTGTTACAATTATCTAACCATCAACCCTCAGAACTGAAAGCTGCCTGGAGATTTGTTTCCCCTATGAGCTTTCTGACCTGCTAAATTCATAGTTTAATGGGTTTTCCCTCTTTCCCTTTATACACACACAGTAGAAAACAGCAGCTATTTATAAGGGTGAGAGAAGGTTAAACTCTATATGCAACGAAGAAAACCCACAGAAGCTGTTTACAGGAGGTGGGGGGAGGGAAATGCCTTTCTGCAACACAGAAGACACTCGCTGTGCCATCTGTTCTTGTGCCCTGCTACACACCATACTGCTGTGCTGTTTTACAGGCAGCTGCTGTTTCCAAGTGTCAATGTACAATGTTAACAAGTAGGGCACCCACATTTGTCTCGGACTGAAAATATCTGGGAAGGGTCATATGGCTTCAGATTAGGCCACACCCTATATTTGCTATATGACCTCTTGCACATTTCCTACCGCCTTCAACTCTGTTGTGCTTCACAGCTGCTGCTTGCAAGTTATATTTTTGCTCCATTCATAAAGACAAATGGACTAGTGACATCATTGCCTTCAACAGCATTCTCCACATACATGTATTTTGCCTTCCCTTGTACTCACTGAATATCGTGTCAGAGGTGATTCAGCACTTGTTCCCAATTTCACGGATAAACAAAGTTGCTGTTGGAAGGAAAGTAATTAACTAAAAAAAAATTCTTCATTGGGAAAATAAATAACCAGCTCTCGGGTTGTCAGAAAAGAAACAAGTGCTAAGATTGCTACGAACGTCAGGGTACCAGCTGGTAATGTATGAACTGGAACTAAGGATTACCACTGCCTGCAGAAAGGAACATCATTCCATCTGCACAATGTGTTTCCTTGGTCAATAAAGCTGATCTTTGTCTTGCCATCTGCAGTACATCAAAGCGTGAGCAGAGATTTTGTACAGTCTAGGAATCCCGTCTCTGCAACATCACTTAAACACTATTCATCTAACCAAGAAGTCTATGGAGACATGTCTGAAACTACTAGTACCGGTGCCAGCTGCCCAGTCGCATCCCCAACTCTGTTTCCTTCACCTCAGCCTAATAGCTGTGCCTGCAACTGACAGCACCCATAAGAGCTTTCAAAGAGATTGACACAAATGCCTAACTATAAGCAATTAACACTTTAAAAAAATGAAAGAAAAAATTCTTCCTCATGATTCAGAGCTACTGCTGTCAACTCAAAAAATAAACTGATATGCTAACCACACACATAGACTTTGTAACAGATTCATTGGTGGGGAAAACTGGTTTCCAGGCACTTCTTTCACATGCAGAGCTGTGGTACATCCCTTCTTTGAAGCACCATTTCTCCTTAATTGAAATTCTCCAACCACTCAGGGTTTTAGGGAGTCTGTCATTCAGACACCGAGCAAAGCTGAAGAGAGAGTTGTTTTTTTGTCACTGAGATGTGAATAGTGATAATATGGCTGTTACTGCTCACTGACGGTTAGTCTTGCACTGCTATAATCACTGTCAAGGCCCCAGTTCAACTGGCACTACTCTGTCTGAGGGCTCAGACATCTAAGAACCTGTAACAATAACTTCAGCAAGACATAAAAAGTAGCCCTTGATCAGCAAAGCATTTTATCATGAGCTTAACTTTAAGCACATACCTACATGCAATGCTGAATCGGGGTCCTTTCTCCACTGGGTTTAAATATAGGATTCAGTGATGGCATTGATTTCAATAGAATTACTCCAGTTGTACACTTGTGCAAATGAAGTCATTATCTGTCCCAGGGAGTCTCCTTACCTTTCCAGCATGGTTGTTGTGAGACTTAATTAGAATGGCCCCCAATTCAGGAAAGCAATAATATCTATGTTCAACATTAAGTTGTCCTTAAGTGCCCTTTATGTATAGGGATGTTTTTTCTGAATCAAGACCCATGTTTGGAAAAAGTTCGGAGATTCCTGACATGCTACAGAAATGCAAAGTATTCATTATTTTTACCAGTCCAGATCTAAGAGGATAAGCAATGAAAAATATTTTGGCCCATTTTCAGCATTAGGCAGGTACACATTCATGGATTCAAAAGTGCTTATACTTTTCTCACATACCACCAGACTTGCATGTACACATAGCTAGAGTGTCACCAAACTGGATTTGCCCACAAACAACCAAAAGGAGGTAATACGTTTTAAAGATTAATTTGTTTTGCTTCCATGTTATTTCAAGAAAGTATTTTATTGTGCAGTTCTTTTCTGCAATGCTATGTAAATTCAAAACAATAGTTAGCTTTTACTATGCAAGACAGATACATATTTGGCAAACTAAAGTGATATCTTAATATCTTATGCCTTTCTCAAAACAGGTTACATTTTCTCTGCAGTTTTCCTAATGGTGCCGCAGCATACAATAAACAGTCTGCTGTGACATCTATTGGCAGCAGTGAAATTTGAACGGATATGAGAATACTTGCTTCAGCAAGAGGCATTAACTTGCATCTATGAACAATATTTCCTTTCTGAAGTGTTTCTTTTTTTTAAATCAAGCATATTTCACAACCACTTTCCTTTCAAAGCAAAAGGTGTAAAACATCAGGCACTGCTGGATAGAACCACCACTAGCCTGAAATGCACAGATATATTTTTCAAGAAATAAACTGATGCAAAAAAAATTTAGTGCTACAATAGAGGCTTAACTGGGGAGTTACCAACAGTTCAGGGGGTAAAAGAAAACATGATGCTTTGTCTATATGTGTGTCACACAGTAGGGTTGTAAATAATTCAGATGCTCATTTCATGCCTCGATGTGGAGTTGTTCAGGATGTTTCCAACGTCTCTTATGAAAATATTATTTCACCTCCTCTCTACCCATCTAAACTTTCATCAGTTCTTATTTACATAGGCAGTCTGCCACTTGATAAAGTGCACTGCAACTGCTTTTACTTGCTGCCAAAGCTTGTTGAACATCATAACCCAAAACACCAACAGAGGCCAACTGGCCTGTGCTAACACAGATTTCATTCCAGGTAGGCTTAGAAAGGGGGTTCTCAAATTTTCTCACAGGGTGCAATACATTAATAGGGACATCTTACAGGCCACATCCCCTCCCAGTTCCATTGGAGATCTGAGGCAGCTATAGCAACCGTTTACATGGAAAAGAAAAAGTATTTATGTATCTTTAGCTGTCCTTAATGTGGTCAGGACTTTATCCCTTTTTCTCCTTTGCTCTTCATTTTACCTTCTGTTACATTCTTATTTCCCATGCACATGTTCTCTTTTCACTTCATCCTCCTCTCTCACTGCACATGCTGTAGAATCCTCTAGCTCCCTTCTCTCTAACTCCCTTGAATGCTTCACATTCTGTGGTTCTCATCTCCCTCACACATACTGCCTGAGCACCTGGTTCCCCAGATCTCCTGGCTACCTGATCCCTGATTCCTCTGGACATGTTGGACAGCTATGGGTTCCCTTGTCCCATTGACATGCCTTTCCTGCTGGCACCTCTGAGCCCCGAGAGTGGCTCCAGTTTCCTTTGCTACTTCCTTTTGGTCCTGAATGGAGGCAGGTTCTTTCTTGTTTCCAGCTTCTTGTACAGGTGTCCAGGCTCTTCCAAAAAAGCTTACGGAAGCAGCTAGAAATTCAGCTCCAGGGTAGCTATTCATCTCTATGGAGCTACAATGAAAGAATTTGACCCAAAACACATATAAGAACTAGAAATCAACAGGAGGCAGCAGCATTGAGTGAGTGATTTTGCAGCTCTCCATGAATCTCCACTGGCTCAAGGAATAGGTTTGAAAAATCAGCCCTGTAACCTGAAGAGTGTAACATGAGTTAAAGGACAATGATAATGTCACTTTAAAGGATGATATTAGTCTTCTTGTTTAAGGCCATATATGATACAGTTTAACACTGGATTTAAGAATATTACCAAGCACATTCCACTCCCAGATCCCTGCAGGTATTGAAGACTCAATATGCAGCAAAACTATTATAGTTTTGTTGCTCAGAGAGCTAACAGTGAACACAGGGAATTCATATTCCCTGGCATTATGGAACTGTGCTCTCTGGGGGCTTGTAACAGGGTGGTTACCCTGCTCCTGCCTGAGGGGTTTAAAACAGCCCTGGCAGAGGTCTGGGGCAAAGGGAAAAGCTACTGGGCTGATTGAGGAAATAGCCACAGCTGCGCCATGCCCCAATCAGGCCCCAGCTGTCCTGTATAAGAAGGCTGGGAGCCATGAGCTCAGCAGTCTCTCTCTGCATTCAGAGAGAGAAGGGCCTGGCTGTAGGGAGCTAGACAGGGTACCTACAGTGGAGTGTGGCTGGATAGCCCTAGGCTGTGGCCTAGTGGAAGGCCAAGGGGTATTGGGGGGTTGCAGAGGGTAGCCCAGGGCTAGGCTAAGGTAGCAGGTCCAAACCCTCCTTGCCAGTGATGAGTGGCCTATACTGCACTCTGCCCTAGGGAGTGGGGGCTAGTTGATGACTGGCAGTGGCCTTATCCTGAGGTTAGGTGGGTGGGGGTTCCCCTGGGAGGGGAGACCTAGTGTGTGGGTACTGCTAGGGAGCAGCACCCAGAGCAAGGGGCACTGGAGTCCTGGGAGGGACATGGGAGCTGAGAGGACAGGTGGATCACTGGCCTGCAGAGGGTGCTCCAAAGGCTGGAGAGCTAATTCCCAGGAGTGACCAGCAGGAGATGCTGCAGGGGTGAGTCTGCTCTGTTACAGGGCTCCTTCCACTTCAGATAGCTCCAAAAGGTTCTGGAGTCATTGGCTGTATATCTCCCCTCTTCAGGAGGAGGTGGTGGTGGTTGCCATGGACATTCTGGGGTACAATCCAGACCTGTATGGGGTTCTGTCACTGCCTGCTCTGTAACCCTGGGTGCCTCACAGTGCTTTGTTGTTATAGCTCCCAGACTGGGAAGTTCACAACCAGCCTACTGTAGCAGTCTGTATCCCTATGTTCACCATTTTTACAGAACTATAATGGATTTGTACAAAGTATTCCTTGTGAGGTATCATTTGAAAACTCAATTTACTGATTATTGTCCTGGTAAAATATATGTGGCATTGTATGTAAAGTTAAGATTCTACTGTATAACATTACTGAGACATCTTCCAAGTTTAGAAGAGTAGGAACAAACCAGTTCCTCAAAGACAGACTGATGCCTCAGTTTATTTGATTTTGTTGAAGCCTGCTGAAGTGGCCATTCTTCAGGAGGAAAAAGGGCGTGAGTGAAAAATCTACATTTTTGGCAAAGAAACAGCTGGAGATCCCATCCCCACAGACCTTCTGTCTCCTGACCTGCAGCTGGAGATGATTTGCAAAAAAAACAGAATTATAACAAAGGGGAACAGATGCCTCAAAATACTCCCCCCCCCCCCCCTTTCTCTCTGCTCATGGTATCACCACCAACTTTCCTTGTCCTTCAGTAACACTGAACTGGGGAAGGGGTTCTGGCTGAAAGGATTCCAGCCTGAAGCATGTGGTGAAAGAAACCTTTGTTTTGAATTCATTTAGCTTGTTAAGTTAGATGTTGTATTTTACCTTTTATTTTCTTATAACCAATTCTGTCTTTTATACCTCATTACTTACAATCACTTAATCTTTTTCTGTAGTTAATAAACTTTCATCTAAACCAGTGTGCTTGGTTTGAAATGTTTGGGAAAATCCATTTGGGATGATAGGATTTGGGCATATCATTTTCTATTAATTAAATGATGGACTTTATATGAGCTTATATTGTCCAGAAGAGTGCTGGGCAGTACAAGATGCACATTTCTGGGGGAAAGCCTGGGATTGGGAGTTTGCAGCACAACACCAGCAGTGTAATCCATGGGTGGCTGGTTATAGTACTCATGCTGGGGGTGATTTCCATGTTGGAGGCTACATGGGGGCAGACCGCAAGTGGTCGCTCCTCCACTAAAGCAGTGTAAAAGGCACCCCAGGTTGGAGCATTGAGGGGACACAGCTGTCCATCAGTCCAGATTTTACCATAGGTAATATCACACCTACCAGCATTCAGGTCATACACTGAAGCATCTGTGTGCTTAGACAGCCCTGGATCAGCAGCTCTGACCCTACCAGCCTGTATATAGACCACTATGGCTTCCACCAGTCTGTTACAAGCAGCAAGGTGACCCCAACAAACTCCCAGTCCTGAATTTTCCCCAAAATGTGTTCTCTAACTTCTAGCTCTCTCCTGGACAGTTCAGAGAAATAACAAGGGTCATTTGTTCCTCTAAAGACCCCAAACCCATCAACTTATTAATGTAACTGTGGTAAATACCTTTCCCTTTAAACACTGCACTGAGTTAGTTTTAGTAAACATAAAACAAATTTTATTAACCGCAAGACATAGGTTAAGTGATGCCAAATAAAAGGAATAAAATTAGAAAGGGTTATATGCAAATAAAAGTGAAAGCATGCATCTAAAAGGCTAAAACTTAATCTAGCAAGGTACAGGCAGCTTTGTTTAAGATGGTTTCTCTCACCATTCACTCTTCTTCCCAGCCATAGCTGTCTTAGAAAGGACCTTCCACAGGAGCACAAGGGGCTGATTCACCTTTTCTTCCTAGGTGAAAGATCTCTGCCTAAGCAGGTTTCTCCCCTATACAGTATTCAGTTCCTGAAATTTCAACCCACCCCATCTTTCTTAGCTTGTAAGAGCTCTGTTCTCTTATATCTGTCTAGTGATGAATGCCAAAGATGGCTTATGTCCTTGCTTATATTTTCCAAAGTTCAATTACTTTGTTTCACGTAAGGATGACCACCTGCTTTTCTTCCCTTCCTGAAGGCTTCTCTTCCTGAAGGCTTCCCCCTGCTGATTTCTGTGTAAATGTGGCTTTCGTTGTTTGATTCCACCATGCTTAATTTACATGGGAGACAGGCAGATAGCTGTGACATTCCCTCCTATCTGGGCAGACTGTACAGCATAATATCAATGAGTATCTGTAATTCCTCATAGTGTTAATACATATATTTCAAATGATATTAATCACCAGTGTGTCATTAGTCTTTCAAAAAAGACTTCACTCCATACACTTTTATAATACAGTAATATTTGTATACAATCAGTTGATTCAATTGCTTATCACTTCCACTTCAGCCCCCATAGTCTTTATAGACCTGTGTATTATCCCGGCTCTTTGAGCTCTGGTCAAGTGAAAAATTCTCTAAGTTGTATTATTTGAAAAGTAAAACTCAGACCAAGCTTCTCTCCCCTTGTGGGTGTAGATACCATGCTTTAATAGTGTGAGGTTTGTCACCACCCATTGTTAGCATGATAGGTTTGTTTATGTGATATGTAAATACATTCTCCTGGTCTTTGAAAATACTTTGGAAGTAACTCCTAGGTGGGGAAATCGCATTCCTTTGTCTAATACAGAACTGTTTACCAATTCCTCCTGGTGTGCCTGGTTTAAAAACACTTGTCATAATTCTAGCATACTTCCACAACTTGTAATATCCACCATGTACATAAATCACTGGTCATAATATTCTTATGTGATGTATTAGTTTTCAAGTGATATCTCAGGTATATCTGTATGAAAATTACTACACTAGTATAGATGGTGTGAATACAGGCGTGCTTACTGTCATGGTGGTGCAGATGTTACTAAGGCTGCAGAAACAGCTAGATCATCTCTAGTGCCACTTCAGGATCTGAGAGGACCAAGGACTCCGTCCTCCCATCAAATTAATAACTATTTGTATTTCAGTAGTCCCTAGGATCCCCAGTCAGGAACCAGAGCCCCATTGTGACAGTTGAGGTACAAGCACATACAAAGATTATATGCTGCTAAGGTAGCAACAACATTCTGTTTACGTGGGCTAGTTACAGTGAGTACGATCCAGCTGTACAATTGAAGGATGTGAGAGAGGCTTTCTGCCATAAATATACCTATTAGAGCTCTTGACAATAATAGCTCTATTTTCCTAAGCTAAATGCACTACAATACATGTATCTAGTACAGGGTTGCCATTAAGAGAACATGAAGTGCCTCATAAAAGTGGAGGAAAAATAAATTTAAGCTAGAGATGGGCCTGAACCAGTTCTTCAGATCCAATCACCCCAAACTTCAGGAGGAGAAAAGGGTATCAAAATCTGGGAAGTTTGCAGCTCAAGCCCCTCTAGTTTAAACCACAACTTATGTCCCTATGAACGGTTACATAATCTTAACTTTAACAAAGAACGTAGACAATTTATAAAAACATGAAAAAGGAAAAAGTCAAGCTGTGAGACATTCAATTGTCATTCATTCATTGAGACTTTTATGAAGCTATTTCCCTGTAACCACGTTAAACGCAAACCAGGATAATGCACTAGAGCATAGGTCTGTATTCTAAACAATTTTAAATTGTGTAACTGCCTTGTATTCTAATAAAATAGAATGTCTATTGTGTACTAAGTGAGTCAATCTGTTAGTGACACACTTACAGCAAATTTGAAAATATATTGAAGTTTATTTCTCCACTGCAACACCTAGAGCGAGACAAAATGGGACAAAGCCTGAAGGCCTAAATTAATCAAAACTGCAGGTTAAACTGGTATGTTTTACCTAAGTGCCAATCCGGGCCCTAAAATATTACTTAGAACATTTATAATGCAATCATTTATTCATTACATGGAAGACAAATATAGCAGTTCTGATGCAAAGCCTATTGAAATTCATTGGAAAACTCCCATTGAACTCAGTTGGCTTTGGATCAGGCCCATAGGGATGGAAAAAACCATACAGTTTAGGTGGAATGTATATTAATCCCCCTACCTTGTCCCTTCACTAATTACATGATATAAAGTAATTGCTAAATTGTTTTTTCCATGAACTATCAGCAGATTTATAGAAGGAGATTGATAAAGATACATAAAAAGCAATTGCATAATATAACCAAGCAACTACAATTACATACACTAAAATGGGGGTACTCTAATATAATTTTTCATTGCCTTAGTTGATCACCATAAAGATGAAGAAGCAATTTTTCTCCCCACACCTAGTAAGTGCTCAGACTTCTTGATCCAAGAAAGTAAAATAAGGCAGTGTGGAGCATAGGTATTGAGTGATGCAAGAATTGCTGTTCTCTTTTCGCAAGTGTTTATCTGAATATTTTCTATGGTTTCTATCCACAAACCAGGGATTGCCTTCGAATTTCATGTTTAGAGTAATGCAGAATCATAAAAGGATACTCCAAGTTTGAACTGCTTCCATTTTAAAACCACCTAGAACCACCAATTTTACATGATTTTCATTCACACCCCAAAGCAGGCCAGCTGCATGTGACAGGGTTTTGAATGTTTAAAAATGCAATTACTTTGGAGTATAATTATTTGTATTCATTTAGATTTATACAAAGAATTTAAAAGGCAAACCAATCCAATACTCTTAGCTTCCCTGCCATACAAAACCAAAATTAAACTGCCAGCAAAACAAACTCTCAAAATCGCCAACCTTCCTCCCCTACCAAATTTGATCCCCTCAAAAGCCCACCTCTGTCACAGCTTACATAAATAGATGCATCTTGCAGCACACTCTCAAGGTCAATACATGGACTATATAAGACCAATGGGGAAGTATGTTCCAGAGCTGAGGACCACAAATAGAGAATACTGCTGCCAGCCCTCTCTTACTTAATTGGCCTCTCAGAGTTGGTAAGACAACTCCCACCTGTTCATGGTGTGTGTGTGTATGTATATCTCCTCAATATATGTTCCATTCTATGCATCCGAAGAAGTGGGCTGCAGTCCACGAAAGCTTATGCTCAAATAAATTTGTTAGTCTCTAAGGTGCCACAAGTACTCCTGTTCTTTTTGCGGATACAGACTAACACGGCTGCTACTCTGAAACCTGTAAAATGAGGGGAATCCAGCTCAAGTGCCTCTGCTGGTCTTATCTTGGCAGCAAGGCATGGGGAAAGAAACAGTCCCTCAAATAGTTCCCAAACCAATTAAAGCTTTTTAGATCAAAATCAATGCCTTAAATTCAGTCTAGAAACCAACAGTTTGCCTGGGCAGGTCAGAGGATTGTTGACAGGTGTTGACATTGAGACACACGGATTCATAGTGTTTAATATTAAACTGCAGGTCAGAAGTAACTACTTAATAAGGTCAATTATATCTATTAGTGGACTGCACACAGAACATAACAATCCTATACCTATCTTATCTTGGCTTAATTACTGTTTTATATTAGAACAAAAGGGGAGAGCTGCCAATGGACCCTTTCCATTTAGTAAAAGAAAGAAATTGTCTGATACAAATTTCTTTGTCTGCTGTAGTCTGTTGATCTATTGCTTCAAGGACTGTGCGAGAGGCATTGGTTGCCTCCTGGTGGAGGCCCTGCGGCCATGGCACACTCCACCCGAAGAAGATCTCCTTTTGGGGAAGAAAATCACTGAATTCAGCCCCCTCCCATACCACGAACTGCCTAGAGAGGCAACCAAAGATTAGCTGGCAAACAGAAGCAGAGGGTTCGTCTTCTAGAGGCTGGAAGGGCTGAGAATAGGCAAAAGCCGATCAGCTATGTTCACACATGGGCAGGGAGATTCTATGGGACTCAACACTAAACCTGGCTCAATATAAAAAGTTATTTGTCAACATTTCCAAGACAAAAAGTGACAAGTGCCATTTTGGAGGCTGTTATTTATAAATATTTAGGTGACTGCCAGTTGATTCCTGAGAAGGTTGGGCTAAAATTCTTGAAGCTTTCTGTATTTGCAAACCTTTTCAGGAGTCAGGAATGATTATTCATCTTATGATTAGTCCCAGAAGGCAAGTTACTCATTGTTCAGTTAGTTGTTCAAACAGAATCTTATTCAAACAAAGAACAAACCAACTGCAAGTGACTAAGGGGAGCAAACACATGCCATAAATACCAAACTGAAGATAGTTAAAGTAATTAACAGTTTGCAAACAATCCATAGGTTGAAATGTATTTAAACAGCTATTAGAAATGTGATGAATCGCTATAAATAGCAAATTGAGTCACCAAAATCAAGCTCAGTTTACAGACTGGTTTCGAACAGAAAAGGATTAAATTTGAAGTGAATATTATTGGCAAGGAATTTTATCAGGCTCTTCTCAGCATATAGAATAGCAATTATTTTTAAAATAACCAACAGAAAATAGAACAGTAGGTCAGATTTTCAGTGTGGCCTCAATTTGACTTCTATTTCTACCCATTTATTTGCACATGCAAATGGGTGTGAGCATAAAAACCTGCATTTGTAGACAATTACATCTTTACTCAGTTTGTATGGTCAAATTCAATTTGCACAGACATGAGATACAAATTTAGAGGCCATTTTTAAACATAAGTGGTCCAGTGTTTCTAAACTCCTGAAAACCATGAGGTAGATTCACAGAGGAACATAGGAATGGTATGCTGAGCGTCAAAACACCTAACTCTTGGGCTCATAGAAAATCATTGGAGTTCACAAAGCCTGTGTTTGGTGACTAGGCTCCCTATACCCTGAATGGAGAGAGAGAGAGGCACCTCAGTAGGGGATTCACAAAATTCAGCACCTCCCCCAAGCTAGCCAATGGGAGACACCAAGATGAAGGGTTTTATTTTTAAGCTTTGCCCCTCTCTCAGAGATAGGTCCCTAAATCCAGACTGCAGAGAGCTGCCTCCCTCTGCTTAGGTTTTTCAGCTGCAAACAAACTCTTGGGGATTAGGCATTTACACTGTTTCAGCAAGAAGATGTAGGAGCTAACTCATAACTTTTAGCCCAGTGGTTAGGGCAGGGGTGGGCAAACTACATCCTGTGAGCCAGATCCGACCCCTCAGGGCTTTGGATCTGGGTCATGGGATTGCACCCCGGGGTGCTGCGGGCTCCGCGCTGCTCCCAGAAGCAGTCAGCACCACTTCCCTGCGGCCCCCAGATGGGGGGGCAGAGGGCTCCATGCGTTGCCCTTGCCTCCAGACGCCACCCCCCGCAGCTCCCATTGGCCAGGAATGGGGAACCATGGCCAATGGGAACTTTGGGGGAGGTACCTGGAGGAGCAGCAAGGGCAGTGCATGCGGAGCCCTCCATCCCTCCTCCCCCAGGGGACGCAGCACTTCCTGGAGTGGCAGGGTGTGGGGCCAGGGCAGGCTTCCTGTATGCCTGCCCTGGTCCCGGTGCACACTGCTGCACCCTGGAGCCGCTTTAGGTAAGTGGCACTGGGCCAGAGCCCAAACCCTGCCTGCAACCCACCCCCCAACTCCCTGCACTCTGCACCCCTCCTGCACCCCAACTCCCTGCCCTGAGCCCCCTCCTATACCCCGCACATCTCCAGCACCCCAACCCCCTGCCCTGAGCCCCCTCCCACAGTCTGCACCATTCCTGCACCCCTGCCCTAAGCCCCCTCCTGCACTCCCACCCCTCCTGCACCCCAACCCTCTTCCTTGAGCCCCCTCATTAACCCCGCACTCCTCCTCTGCCCCAATCCCTTGCCCAGAGCCCCTTCCTGCACACTGCACCTCCTCCCAGACCCTGCACTCCCTCCCATACCCCAACCCACTGCCCTGGCCCTGCATACAATTTTTTCCCGCCCAAAACGTTTGCCCACCCTGGGTTAGGGTATTCACCTGATATGTGGGAGACTCCTACTTCATGTCCCCCCCTGTACCTGTGGAGGGAGAAGTGATTTGAACTGGGATCTGCTGCCTCTCAGGTGAATGTACTAACTACTGGGCAATGGGATATTTTGATCTGGGACTCTCTTTCTCTCCGATTGAAGTTGTTCCACTGTGGATAAATAGTAAAAGGATCATTGGGCCAGAGAGAGCGAGCCAGCATGAGAATGACTCTGTAGCCTGGAGTTTAGAGCGCTCACCAGGGAGATGGAGACTCTAGTCCCTCTGATCCCATGACTTTTTGAATTATGTATCCGCTGTAGAACAGCTTCAAGAGGAGAGACTGAGGAAATCCCACATGAGAATATCTCATGGCCTAATGGTTAAGGCACTCATGAGGTAGCAGATTCCTCTTCAAATCCCTTCTCTCCCTCAGGTGAAAGGGGGACTTAAGCAGGGGTCTCCCATCCCAGGTAGGCACCCTAACCACTGGGCTAAAACTCATGAGGGAGTTCCTCCTCCTGGCCTTTTCGGGTAAGCTTTCCTCTTGGGACCTGATCTGGTAGGTGAGCTCTGAACATGCTTATGGATCAGGCCCTGCAGATGAGTAAGCCATTCTTCCACCTATCTTCCCTCGCTTTGCACATCCCTCTAGGGCTTAGGTGTCTGCATGCCTAGCATGGACTGCCCTGTGCAAGCTCAGAGGCAGAAACATAGGTGCCTAGGGAATTTGACTGCAAAAATTTAGGTACCAAGTGAGTTTACACACCTATAAGAGTTGGAGGCAGCTGACCACAGGCTTTGTGAATCTGTGTGGGGCCTGATTCTGGGATTTAAGCACCTAACTGCCACTTTAGGCATCTAAGTCCTTTTGTGAATAGTGTAATACATATGAAGTTTTAAATATACTATTCATAATGGTCCCAGGTCTGCAGCCTTACATATTAGCACTTACTCAGGTGGTCCCATTGAACTCTATAGGACTTATCAAGTACTACTCAAAGGGCATTTGCTACTTGAGCCTAGTGACATTGTTCTTGTGTCTATAATTATTAAGTCAGTTGTGGTTACAGAATTTCATATTTGTATTATCTCAGATAATTACTTAAAGGCTAAATCTTATTCTCCTTATACATGCATGTATTCCAAGTTCAATGGCTAATGTGACAACAGTAAGTATAATTTTGCCCTCAGTTTGATTTATCAGTTCAATAGTAGGATGCCCATTTCAGTGACAGGAGGACTAGACCACTAGTCTAGTAGACTTGTTTGGTTGTTTTAGACATTTCCCCATAGAGCTTTTAAAACCCAATCTGGTAAAGCACTTAATCATATGCATAGCTAACCACATGAGTAGTTCAATAAGACTCATGTGCTTAAAGTTGAGTACATACTTAACTGCTTTGCTGGATCAGAGCCATAGTTCAGATATATTTCCATGGAAGATTTTTAAAGAAGAGAAATACTCTTGCAACATTAGTGTATGTCAATCAGGAGTGAGCAAATATTTGAGCATAACTATCTAGGTACGTATATTGTCACTATCACCTATTTATGAATATATCCTCACGACACCACATTATAAGATCCAGTTTACAGACGGACAACTGAGAAAAAGAAATGAAGAGACTTGCACTAGATCACACAGGAACAGAGTGTGACGCATTTGGTCACAGAGACTCCCCTTGAGACTGTCATTCGATGAGCTGGGATACCAGTGAGAACAACCCTACTGCCAGAACAGGCACCCCTCCACTCCTGTCTTGCTGAGTTAGACACTCCAGCCAGCTCCAGCACAGACCCAGAGTTCACTGAAACTGAGATTCACTCAGCCCAGGGGCTTCTCAGTTAACAGGGACTTTCTCAGCACCCAGTGTTCAGCCTTTCTGGGAGCCTGAACCCCAAATAAATCCATTTTACTCTGTATAAAGCTGATACAGGGTAAATTCTTAAGTTCGCCGTCTATATCATTGATAGAGAGAGATGCACAGCTGTTTGCTCCCCCAGGTATTAATCACCTACTCTGGGTTTATTAATAAACAAATGTGATTTTATTAAGTATAAAAAGTAGGATTTAAGTGGTTTCAAGTAATAACAGAAAGAACAAAGTAAGTCACCAAGCAAAATAAAGCAAAAACATGTAAGTCTAAGCCTAATACATTAAGAAACTGATTACAGGTAATATCTCACCCTCAGATGTTCCAATAAGCTTCTTTCACAGATTAGACTCCTTCCTAGTCTGGGCCCAATCCTTTCCCCTGGTACAGTCCTTGTTAGTTCCAGCAGGGATCTCAGGTGGTAAGCAGGGGTTTTCTCAGGACTGGCAGCCCCTTTTGTCCTGCTCCAGCCCATTTTATAGCTTTGGCACAAGGCGGGAATTGTTTGTCTCTCTGGGTCCCCACCCCTTCTTCTAAAAGGAAAAAGTACCAGATTTAAGATGGTGACATGGTCACATGTCACTGTAAGACCCCTAGTCTCCATTCTCCATGGGCTGGCCCCCACATACACAGGAAGGCTTTGAAGTAACTAAGACCATTTACAACTGATTGTTTCTGGAGCACTCTTAATGGCCTCCACTTAATATGTTTACATCAGTGATACAAGTTTATATCTTATTCTCCTAACTCCAGATATAGAAATAACACATTCAAACAAATAGGATGAACACACTTAGGAGACCACAAGCTTTCTAATGACACCATACAAGGGGTATTTAGCGTAAAGCATATTCCAGTTATGACATTCATAAGCATATTTCCATAAAGCATGTGTAATGCAACGTCATACAGAGCTGGCTGAAAAATTTGACATAACACTGTTGGATAATGTAGTTTCATCAGTATCAAAACATTTTATATGAGTGTCAATTTTAATCAAGTTTTCAGTGAGAGTCGAAACAAAATGTTTCATTTAATAAGGTAAAAATGTTTTATTTGGATCTTGTTTCAATTAATTTAATTATGACAGTAGACATTTTACATTACAAAATGATGCAAACTTCTCTGGGGGAAGTTTGCAGAAAGGCAGGAACTGAACTCAGATCCTCAATGTCATGCTTCAGCCAGCACACTATCCATCCTCCCCTTTTTAATATGTCAAGACATCATGCTTCTGTATACTTGGTGATTTGACTATCATTGAGACTCCCCCCCCCCCCCCCCCATATATTTCCAAGTCTCCAAAACACTACAACTTGCAAGGATTTTGGTCTTCATATTTCTGAAAATGTATGGGAAAGTAACCCAGATCCATGCTTTGCTCACAATATGAAAATGGCTTAGTGATTAACAGAAACAGTTAAATCATATTTGTACAAAATAAATGTAGCACGAATGCTGTAGGCATGATTATACACTTTATATGCATAGGAAGTCTTCAGTACTTTGTGTTTATCTTTATCAGGATGGCTCCATTGAGAGGAAGAACATAATCCAGTAATTTATGTTGGCTCTGGCTATACGTACCCTCAATTTGCATTCCACTGGGAAGAACATTAATAAGAGCTATACAATATGAAATCAGCCCACATTGTATGGTTCCCCTAATACTTGCTAATTTTATCTTAAAATATTTGGGTTCGTTTAAAAGGTTATTTGTTCTCATTTACATCACTCATTGTGGCTTGGCTGAGGTAGAAATGGGAATTGCTCACGTGTTGCCATTTGTGTTGGGGAAATTTGCATCCTCGACTATCAGTGAAATGCAGACCTCTCCCCAGAATCCAGCATGCTCTCTCTTTTTAAAGGAGAAATCTTAAAGAGTAGAAAATATTGAAATCAGGTTTTAAAGAAACTGTATTTTTGTGTAAGTGTTATAATTCCTTCAACTACTTGTAAAAATATGTTATTTTTAAAAGTGTTAATTTCAATAAAATAAGTTACTGGGATAAGGAAGTCTCCAGGTCCATCAATTTGCCTCTTTACTGACTAAAGATCCAATCCTCTGAAGATTAATGCAGGTATTTAACTTTATGAACTTAGTAGACCCAGGGACTGTTCTCAATGCATAGGTCCCACTCCTGCTAATATCCTCATACTGCAAAATTATACACAGGCAGACCTTTACACCTACAAGAAGTCCTGCTAAAATCAATGCCTCTTTTCAAGTGTAAGAATCAGTCCATTCAGATTACTTTGCAGGAAAAGGGTCCTAGTTAGTAACAAAAGTAACATTAGGAATGTAAGAGGCTGGAGAATGGCTGGTTAAAGGAATGGTCTATTTTTATTGAAATATTTGTGTTAATTAAGATGTTTAGTAGGAATATTTTCCACAACAATTTTTTTTCTAGCAAGTGACAACACTCACCTAAGCCCGCCTAGCTCTCCAGAGTTTGATGAATTCATCCGCAAATTAACATCTTTTGTCACCAATTATGGCCGCAATCTGGATGTCCTGCTGGGATATACCAGCACTCTCCAGCACTTGAGCAATAGTCTCAAACGTCACCTGTAATAAAAACTCAATATATTTCCTTCTTCTTTGTGGTAAAAGATGCTGCTTACTCTCTGAATTAAATGCAGCTCCTACTCCCATTTTGAGCACGTGTAACTGGGAAATGGTCCCACTATTGTGGGGAACTTTCCTGACATATACACTACCCTGATGAAATGGGATCTGAGTCCTTGCTCCCACTTCCTTTATCCAGAGGTCTGCCTGACCTCAAGGGCTCCCCTTCCACTCTCCTGTGTGGCAGAGTTCTCATCATCCCAACAAGGCTGGGCCCAGGATTCCTGGGGGGCTTGACCCCCAACCTTGTCATGGTCACTTAGGGCAGGGCTGGGCAAACTATTTGGCCCGAGGGCCGCATCGGGTTTCGAAAATTGTATGGAGGGCCGGTTAGGGGAGAGGGTCATGGCCCAGCCCCCACCTCCTATCTGCCCCCCCCCCCCGGGACTCCTGCCCCCTTCACACACACCCCACTCCCTGTCCCCTGACCACCCCCAGATCCCCGCTGCCCCATCCAATCCTTCCTCTCATTCCTGACTGCCCCCCCAGGTCCCCTGCCCCATCCAACCACCCCTTCTCCCTGTCCCCTGACTGCCCCCTGCTGCCCCAACCAACCCCGCATCCTTCCTAACTGCCCCCCCGGGACCCCTGTCCCCATTCAACCCCCTATTCCCCCCCAACCCCTATCCACACTCCCGCCCCTTGACCACCACCCCGAACTCCCCTGCCCTCTATCCAACCCCCCTGCGCCATGCCCCCTTACTGCACTGCCTGGAGCACCTGTGGCTGGCAGCGCTACAGCTGCGCCGCCCAGCTGGAGCCGGGCCATGCCACTGCCAACACCACGCAGCACAGAGACCGGGTCAGGCCCGCCTCTGCAGCTGCGCTGCCCCAGGAGCTCACAGCCCAGCCACCCAGAGCACTGCGCCAGCGGCGGAGCGAGCTGAGGCTGCGGGGGACAGACAACAGCAAGGGAGGGGCCGGGGGTGAGCCTCCTGGGCCAGAAGCTCAGGGGCCGAGCAGGACGGTCCCGCAGGCTGGATGTGGCCCGCGGGCCGTAGTTTGCCCACCCCTGGGCTAGGGTGTCCCCACTCCAGGGTGCTCACTCTGCACTGGATGCTTCCCTGACCCACTGATCATTGCATACAGTTCAAAGCAAATACAATTTATTAAATAGCAAACAATTTTTTAAAAATAAGGAAAAAATGGGAAAGGTTAAAGGAAAATACATCATCCCGCTCAGTGGCACGGGGACATCACAACCAGTGTCTCTGAAAAATAAGGGCAGTTCACAGTCTGTTCCTCACAAGTCCCAGGCCTCCTTCTCAGATCCCGGCTGCGCTGCAGGGATGCTGCGGGTCAGACACTTGCTCTGGCGGTGGCCACATGCCCTCAGGCTTTAGGTGGCAGGACCTTTCTTCCCACCATTGCTCCCACCCCATTGGGGTTACGATCCCTCTCCAAGTCTGGCCTGCAAGGAGGAGTAGGGGGGGCGGAGCATTCAGGGGAGGGGGCGGAGTTGGGGTGGGGACTTTGGGAAAAGGGCAGAATGGGGGTGGGGCCGGGGCAGGGAAAGGGGTAGAGTTGGGGTGGGGCCGGGGCCCCTTGGAGTGTCCTCTTTTTGTTATTTTAAAAAATGGTAACCCTAAGCTCGGCCCCACTCTGTCTGACCCAGGCAATTCCAGCTCACACAAAGGACGGAACCCCCCTAGCTTCCTGACTCCCTGATTAGCCTGTCTGCCTTGTCAATCAGGCTGACTTGGAGCACTGGCCTCTCCCCATTGTTCCTGGAGACTGTCAGTCTCAGGGTCCTGATTTCCAATCAACCCTTCCTCTTTCTTTTGGTACTGGGAGCTAGCCAAACAAAACACCCCCACTGAGTTTTAGGAAGGGGACCACAGTCCACTTACACATGCAAGAAGCAGTTCCCACCAGCACCAACCTACAAGCAGCAACTGGGAAAAGGTAAAATGCATGCTTGGCAACCCTAAACAGGGAGCCTATCAAGAGGCTCCAGGAATGAGAAGGACTTCTAGGAGGAAAAAGAATGCGGAGTACTTATGGCACCTTACAGAGTAACAAATTTATTTGGGCATAAGCTTTCGTGGGCTAACGCCCTCTTCATCAGATGCATGCAGTGGAAAATACAGTAGGAAGATATATATATATATATATATATATATATATATATATATATATATACAGAGAACATGAAAAAATGGGTGTTGCCATACCAACTCTAATGAGACTAATCAATTAAGGTGAGCTATTATCAGCAGGAGAAAAAAAATTGTAGTGATAATCGGGATGGCCCATTTCAAACAGTTGACAAAAGGTGTGAGTAATAGTAGGGGGGAAAATTAGCTATTTCTCCATGTTACTCACACCTTCTTGTTTCAGGTCAATTTAAACATTTTGATTATTTCAACACATTGTTTTGATTTCAACTATTTCTTAAAAAAATAGTATGATTAGCTAAAACCGTGAAAGTCATTTTGAATCAGAAAACTGGAGGATTTTTTCTTTAGAAACTGTCAAAAACATTTCAACAACTTGGAATTTTTTTCAAGTCAAGAAATTCATTGAAACTAACTCTTTGCCATGAAAGTGGTTAGTTTCAACATATTGACAAATTTCTTCTGTAATTATGGAAAGCTTCAAACTCTGTACAGTAAAATGCTGCTTGGACAATCCTATTTAAGAAAACAACGGAGGTGTTTGCTCCTTCACCTATCCTCCCTTATAAATAAAACAGTGTGAAAAGAATATAGGCAAGTTAAGCTAAGCTATCCAAACTTCCAGAATGGCATCTGCTTCGCTATGAGGAGATAAAGGGAGCCCTCAGGAGACCACAGTGCAGTTCAGCATATGTGGTAACCTACCTCCTTCCTAAACTTTCATGATACTTCAGTAAATTTACATTTATTAAAACAAAAACTCATTTGGAGGCTGTACTGCTTTAAGATTTTCTGGTTGGCACCAGCCTCTGGATGCTAGGCAAATGTCCAGCCCAATAACTCTGAAATGGTTTGACTCATCTCACAAAGTCCTGACACTGGAATAAGAGCTGACTTCAGTATTTCACAACTGCTAGTGTTGTCATTATAAACTGGAAGATAATAGATTCTGAAAGCCAACATGAACTGCAGTTGAGTAAGCAGTGCTTAACAGCAAGGATGTACAAGTGTGCTTCAAAGTATCGAGGGTTGGACTGAGCACACCATTTAAAGACTTTTAAAAAATAAAGCCGACGGATGTTCATAGAGTTTAAGATACAAAACCTGGCTTGTCTCTGATCTTCAAACAGAAAAAAGGGATAGTTACAAGAGATGGTAACAGCCTGAAATTTGGTGGTCGAAAAAATTCCAAACAACTTCTATACCTAATTAAAATATAAGTTGATATCAATTGGATATTTATGCAATGAGTTATATAAAAAATATGGCCTTGGAAATAGAAAACGCAATATTAGCTGCTTATTATTTTTCTCAGCACTCTTCAGAACATAGAAAAATGACAGTCTTTGGCCCTAAATAAGCCTGACATTACAGTTCAGAAACAAACCCTGGATGAACAAATGGAGGTTCAATCTCACAAAAGAAAACAATTAAGAACAAAAGAAATACCAACTTATTTCTTCAGTGAATTTCAAAGAGTGAATTTCAAACCAGACCTTAAAAAAAAAAAAAAAGCCCCCTCTCTTGGCCTAATCGAAAGCCCATTGAAGTCAATGAAAAGTTTCCCATCGAATTCAATGGACTGAGATCAAGCTTTAATTTTCTACTTTTTTCCCCTTCATCCATGTTTTGCTTATTAGCTGAATATGAACTTCAGTATCTAGCTCCATTTAATAATACCCGCTTAACTTGACTCAGGGGGGGATTTTCTTTCAAAATAAAGAAAGTGTATGCTGAGCAGAGAGGATTTTTTTTGTTTTTTTTGCTTTTTTTGCTTTTAAGATCCGTAATGTTAAATTATTTGCCACTGTTGATTCATATTAATAAAGTGAGGTAATTACCCTCCTTATGAGAAGTAAGCCTCTAGTATGTGGATTTATATTATTAAGGAAATAGATTAATTCTTCATTCATGTTCTGAACTTTCCCATACCATAAAGACTTTGGGTCAATTTCTCCACTGGGAAAGTACGAAATGATGGAATTTTTCAGTTGATTGAGGTGCTGGGAATTTTTTTTTAATGGAAAATTGCAAAAAAGTGTTCTCAATTGAATAATTTTATTGTTTCCGAAGTTACAATATTAATAATCCTTTATGAGTGAACTGAGTGGCACAGTTATCTTACTATTTACAGAGGAAGGATCTTTTCATTAGGTGCTAGATTGTAAATAGAGCTGGTTTAAAAATTTCTGAATTAATTTTTCCACAGTATTTTGTTAATAATCACAAAAAATATGACTTTTTGGTGAAAAGTTCCCCTTTTTGACCAGCTCTTATTTTAAACTAACCCCCAAAAAGTTGAGCAAGGAAATAAAGGGGAGAAGGTTACTCAACCAAAACAGCCAACATTACTTTTCGCAGCCACATTATTGTGTCTTCAAGTACCCAGGGAAGCAAAGAGCAGTAGGGAGCAGGCAAATCCAGGGTTCCATCCCTTCCATCCCCAGCCTTCCGTGAGCCAGCCCACAGAACTAGCAAACACATGTAAAGCAGAGGCTGTCGGGGGGGATATGCAATACCCAAAAGATGTATTGCAAATTACATCTAAGAGGAGAACACAGAGGAATAGCGCCTTTGAAGATCCAATTGCAGCATCAGGGCCTATGTAAACACTGATTGTATATGAAAGGAGCATTTTAAAAACACTGCACACAGATATGTATGCAAGTACACACACATGTGTTTCAGTGATGAGGTCTTAGCTGTGCACAACTGTGACAAGCCTTTCAGTGTTCTAGTCTGGTTGGGGACACTGATTGTCTAAACCAAAGTGTGATACATTTTTAAAAAAAAAAGCTGTAAAAAGGTTTTAAGCTGCTTCTTGTGAAAATTCCATTTCTCATGGTTGGAGTAGGCCAAATTTTGGTTGCCTCACCTCCAACCAATTCCACCTTGTGCACACCCAGTTTTTTGTTTTGTAGATCAGGAGAAGTTACAGGAGAAGTGGGACTAAAGGGGCAGTGGAAAGATGTATGTGGTAAGGGTTGGAGGCAGCACAAAGAGAAACTGGATAAGCTTTTCTGAGGTATGAAACTTCATTTTGTGTTTAATCCTTTTAATTTCCTGCCCCTCTGCTGCCTTTTTTCTTGCTGATTTTATTGGATATTTTTCTCTTTATTCTTGTGTCACCTGACTTCAGGCTCCCACGGGTCTCCAAAACCTGTCCTTATGTTCTTACAGTAAAAAGAGAAGAGAGTTTTGATTAAAGTGATTCCAAAAGTAGAAATGTAAACTTGAAAATATGGGATTTGCCAGTTCTTTGCACATTTTGACACCCCCCTCCCATCACTGCTGTGACCCCCTCCCTACTCCACTGTAGCAGAAGAACATCCTCAGACAGGGTAGCAGGGAGGACAGAATTTGAACTAATCCTAAATTTAGGTTTGACGACAAAACCTCCTTTTCCCCTAATAGTGTAAAAATGTGGATATCGAAAAGTAATTTGGGGAATAGTCTTATAGACTCATAGACTTAAGGTCAGGAGGGACCATTATGATCATCTAGTCTGACCTCCTGCACAACGCAGGCCACAGAATCTCACCCACCCACTCCTGTTACAAACCCCTAACCTATGTCTGAGTTATTGAAGTCCTCAAATCGTGGTTTAAAGACCTCAAGGTGCAGAGAATCCTCCAGCAAGTGACCCATGCCCCATGCTGCAGAGGAAGGCGAAAAACTTCCAGGGCCTCTGCCAATCTTCCCTGGAGGAAAATTCCTTCCTGACTCCAAATATGGCGGTTAGTTAAACCCTGAGCATGTGGGCAAGACTCACCAGCCAGCACTCAGGAAAGAATTCTCTGTAGCAACTCAGATCCCACCCCATCTAACATCCCATCACAGACCACTGGGCCTAATTACCTGCTAATAATCAAAGATCAATTAATTGCCAAAATTAGGTTATCCCATCATACCATCCCCTCCATAAACTTATCAAGCTTAGTCTTGAAGCCAGATATGTCTTTTGCCCCCACTACTCCACTTGGAAGGCTGTTCCAGAACTTCACTCCTCTAATGGTTAGAAACCTTCGTCTAATTTCAAGTCTAAACTTCCTAATGTCCAGTTTATATCCATTTGTTCTTGTGTCCACATTGGTACTAAGCTTAACTAATTTCTCTCCTTCCCTGGTATTTATCCCTCTGATATATTTATAAAGAGCAATCATATCTCCCCTGAGCCTTCTTTTGGTTAGGCTAAACAAGGCAAGCTCTTTGAGTCTCCTTTCATAAGACAAGTTTTCCATTCCTCGGATGATCCTAGTAGCCCTTCTCTGTACCTGTTCCAGTTTGAATTCATCCTTCTTAAACATGGGAGACCAGAACTGCACACAGTATTCCAGATGAGGTCTCACCAGTGCCTTGTATAACGGTACTAACACCTCCTTATCTTTACTGGAAATACCTCACCTAATGCATCCTAAAACCGTATTAGCTTTTTTAACGGCCATATCACATTGGCAGCTCATAGTCATCCTGTTATCAACCAATACTCCGAGGTCTTTCTTCTCCTCTGTTACTTCCAACTGATGTGTCCCCAATTTATAACCAAAATTCTTGTTATTAATCCCCAAATGCATGACCTTGCAGAAAAGCATTGAACAGAAACATCCATAAGCAAAAATGGTCATACAGTTCTAATGAACTAATTACTTCTAAAATTAAGCTATCCAATGTAGGCATCCTTCTCTGCCTCTGAATTGCAGCAATCGCAGTAGAATGAGGTACTTTGCATAATACCTCTTAAATGTCTCGTTTTTATGGACATTACTCATTTTAGTCCCAAAGTTCCCATGTTCCACACACACATCTGCTTTCTTCATTTTTATTTTAAAACTATTTTAATGAGCAATACAGAAACATAAACCTGAAGACTTCTTTTCATTAAAGGAAAGGATCCAGCAGCATTTTAAATTCCCTGCAAGAATAATGTGACTCTCATTCTGGGTATTGTCTATGCTCAGCTTCCTTGCCTGTCTGATTATATAACTCTCCTCTTTGAATCCCTCTCTTGGCCGACCATCTGATACTGTATCAAATTTAAGCTTTTTGTCACCACTGTCAAAGCTCCATATAACTCTACCTTTCCCTATTTATCCTCCCTTGTTAAGTTTCATGTTGCCTTCCACACCCTCTCTTTACTCTGCCGCTGCTCCAACCGTCATCAGGCCATTAGTCAAATTTCCACACAATCACCTTTGTGCTTTCTGCCATGCAACACGCTATACATGGTCTGACTTTCCCTGGCTCATTGGAAGGCCGCTACCTTGTCTGCATTTAAGTCCTTCTTAAAGGTTGGTTTTTGCCATGCTATCTGTAGTGAAATAAGTTGACTTGATAAATGAAAAGGAAAAAAGTGTACAAGTTGCCTACTGTTATTCCCCGACCTCTGTCGACTTATTTGCCTATAGATCATGGGCTTGTCAGAACAGGGACCATCCTCCTTAAGGGTTTGGATAGCCCCAAACACATTGTGGGTGCTGTAAAAAAAAAGTAAATAATACTAAATATTAAGTGTCCCACATTTGGAAACTGGGAGGTTGACAAGCATGCTTTGCACTTCTATAGTACTTTTCCTCAATCACTCTCAATACACTTTACAAAAGTTTGATGGAAATGGAATTAATGGGGCTTATATTGGTCTAATAACGTCAAGATCACACAGCTACTGTCAATCAGAGATATAGGCCAATGGCCTGATTCTGATCTCATTTACTAGTTTTACATTGGTATATAAACTACATTACTTCAAAGGAGCTGTTCCTTATTTTTACACCAGTAAAACAGCAGAATCAGGCCCCAGCTCTAGGTTCCTATGTTAGCTCCACCCAGTACAGTACCTGGATATTACAAATTATGCACTTGAACAGATCGTTGTCTGAGTGCAGATAGCTGGTTAAAGCTTCATTTTTGCTGTTAATTGAAACACAGGTAACTTCCCCTCCCGCAACAGAAAGACCAAATTTTAGATCTCAGTTGAGATCACTTTACTTGCTACAATTGGCAAGCCCCTGCTATGCACTAGGGGAGACTGGCTGAAGTGAAACAGAGTCCAGTACTCCAGAAGATGCTGGCCTACTTGAGAGACAATGTGAAGACAAGTTTTCTACTGCCTACTTTGATATAGTATTTAGCTATAAGATATTGGTTCTACAGAGATTTCATCAGAGCATTGTAAGTGTTGTGCTTGCAGTTTCACAAACATTCTCTCTCTGAGTCACATTCAGCAATTTCTAATCATTACATAGTAGTTAGCACTGAACACTGTATTCATGTCACTTCACTGTAAATAAGCAATCTCCAAAATGTATATGTTGGTATATTCAGCCATGGTAACACTAGTAGCCCCAAGTTAGTTAAGAAAATACTCTTAGCTAGAGGTGACATTTTAAAATAGGTAGGTAGGTAACTCAATACACTATTACTGTGTTTTGAAAGCTGGGTTCTGATTTTGTTTTCTTCTGTTGGTTTTCTTTTTGTCTCACTCAGAGCTTTGACAAACTATTGAAAAACAGGGCAAACACTGTCCCATTGTCTTTGCTTTGTACAGATACCTGTGCTATTAATATTCACTTTATTTATCTTTAGAGTACCTTTCTCACGGTTTAGCTATTTTATGTCAATTAAAACATTCAGCACAAGAAATAAAATTCACAATACAATATACCGAAGATCTGCCCCTACCAAGCCACAATAGTTAAGTCATCCAGCATCCATTCAGCCAACCTTCCTCAACCCACTTCCTCCTCAGAAGCCCAACAGGAGAGATTAGCATTGCAGGATCCCAAATCCAGGCCCTGTCAAAGGGGACTGTAAGTTCTAGAGATGCACAGAAAATCATTCTGTCACCAATCCCATCCCTTTTTCAACCAAAAGGCTCTTCACTCTAGTGTCTCTGCTGATCACAACTACCCTAGTATCACAGTCAGATAAGTGGTTTTTTCAGGTAGTGAGACCCCAAATCACATAGGGCTTTATAGGTCAATACCTGTACCTTAAACTCCACCTATAGTTGGAGCTGTCATGATGTACTAACAGCATCTTAAATAGGAGGTGTTTAAGAAACTAGACTACCAACTACAGACACACAGGCTTCCACATAGCTTAAGTTCTACCCTTGTTCACGAAGGAACCCACCCTCCACATCTCGGTACTCAAGGCATCCAGGCGTGAAGCACTCCTCTTCCAGTTTGGCTCCAGTCCTATTGAAGCTGCACAGCCTGGTGCCACCCTGAGGTGTGGTTGTGACACTGCACCCCATATTCATCTGATATGATTATGGCACAATTATGATGCATTTTATACAAGATGGGTTATGTGAGGTGTCATTGGAAAAGTTCTGATTTGCTGAATATGATTATCCTATTTGTGTAAATGTATCGTTTTTTGTATCTGAAGTTAGGAATATTGACTATGTATCTGTATTGTAATGTGCTTACTCTGAGTACAACCCACTACTAGTCTTTCAGGTACAACAATGAAGAAGCTAGACAGTGCTAATGGCTCATCAACAAAGACAATGGACCATGGAAGAGCTTAGCCTTCTGGTGAACGTTTCAGCCAGCCTATGAGTAATGGCTGCTATGACTCAGCAAGACATGCAAATGACTCAGCAAGGCAAGACCACATGACACTAAACTCCATTTTGATACCTGTATTTTTCCACAAACTGGACTGGGAACTTAGCTTGGAACAAAGGGTTCCTGCCATATGCAAAAGCTATATAAGGTGGGGAGTGACATCATCTCTGGGCCTCACTCCCAAACAAGAGAATTCCTGGAAACACCTGAGGAAAAAAGATTGAACTGAGGGAAGTGCTGGTCCCAGGCTAAAGGGATTTCTAGCCTGTGTATGGAAATTTGATGTACTGCTTGCATCATCAGTCAGGGTGAGAAATTGGTAATTCAAATCCTCCATTGCCAGGGGACCAGGCAGGTCTCCTCATGGAGTAAACTTTATTCCCTGGCCCACTCATAGTTTAGTCAAGCCTAGTCCCACAGGCTCCTTTCCACAGGGTACTAGATCTTTGGATAGGAGAAACCCAGGACAAAAACAAGACCTTTGGATAGATTCTCCTGCTCTCTACACTAGAGCACTTCCCCTTCTTTGCTGGACCCAAGCTTCATTACCCAACCTTAGTTCACATCTTGCTACCTCATGGCCACCCTTAACCCAGGGGATTAGTAAAGTACCCATGCCCTTTCATTAGACAGTAAGTTTATCATGCACACACTTAAAAACTTAAACAAATTTGAACCAAAACAACAAAACTTACATGGTGGACTTACCGGTAATATACAAATGAACTGTCTTTTCCCCTTATCACCAGAAGGAGCAGAGTTCCATCTTTCTGTCTCCTAAATCCTCTGGTCAGGAGGGCTATATACGTAATGGTATCACTGCAGAAGCTAACAGGCAGCTGGTACAGACTTCCAATCATTAGAGTCACATATTTGGGAAAGCAACTGGAAGAACTGAAAGATCATCAAACAATGATACCAGCTCAACTTTCTAGGCCTGAACCCTGACTGATTGAGGAGGAGAAGAAGATCAAGAAAAATGGAGCTTCCCTTTTACAAACTCCCCAATAACCTTCCACTTTTTCCTCAACCCCTCTAAAATGATGGAAGATTGATTATAAACTAGTAGTTAGCAAGACTGTCAGTACTGATGGTTCTTGAGCAGAAGCCTCTCATTAGCTTCCTTAAGCATTACTAGTACTAACTCCCATGCCTCAATAGCTGGTTTGACTTTTATCAAAGAGTGCACCCAGTAATCTGGAGCTAAATCTAGCCCACGGGCTATAATCTGGATTGCACTCTTTACTTCCAGAACCTCAGTCACAGCATAAAAGCCTTGAGAAAAGACTTAATTTGTCCTAATGATCACTGTTCCTCCACAGAGCACCATGAAAAATCCTCAGAAAGATAACTCAAATCAGTTAAAGCAACCTAGATTAACCAGGCTGTACAAGTTCAAAGTCCAGGGTGTTGATCAGTCAGCTATATGCGTATACCTGCAAATTCAAAGGAGGATCATCTTATTATGGAATTGTTACAAGGAGTTCAAACCCCTGCAGCCAAAGTACTTCCTGTCCTCCAGAGCTAAGCAAAATCAGGGAGCAGAGGTCCACTTTTTAAAGAGATAGAAGGATGGAAATATGGGCCATGATCCTGTAAACACTTAAACCCATACATAACATTATGTGAATAGAGATCAACGGGGCTAATAACATAGGTAAAGTTAAACACGTATCAGTTTTTTCAGTATCAAAGGCACACATTTCTTTCTAGAAAAAGCAACAAAGACGTTTTGAAGAAGAAGTCCTGAAGTTTTTTTTGCTGTAGGATGGCTACCTTAAAATCTGCTATTGTGTGGCCAGGAAGGTTGAAGTGTTCTCCTACAGGTTGTAGTATATTGCCATTCCTAATATCTGACTTGTGTCCATTTATCCTTTTACGTAGGGACTGTCCAGTTTGGCCGATGTACATAGTAGAGGGGCATTGCTGGCACATGATGGCATATATAACATTGGTGGATGTGCAGCTGAATGAACTGGTGATGTTGTAGCTGAATTTACCCAGATGTGCAGAAGAAACATTTAAGACAACATTTACACTGAAAGTCTATTACAGAGTACATCCCTATTTTGGAATATGACAGATGCTATGGTAGACAAGAAGAAATGTTTGCTTCCTTCACAGTTGCATACAAGACTAAGTGGCTAGTGGGATTTTCAGAAGTACCTAGGAGCCTAACAACTCTTGACTTCAATGGGAGTTAAGGGCCTAGGTGTGTTTGAAAATGCTACCACGTGCCTATTTGCACCTTTAGACCCCAAAATACCTTTGGAAATCTGGGCTGAAGTCTCTGGGATGTCTACACTGGAGGTTGAGGCGGAGGTGTAACTATGGAGGCTAGCCATCCAGAGTACAATCCTGCCTGAAACGAGGCAGCTAGGTACCTACTCAGGCAGCTAGACCATCCTGCCATAACAACACTGCTATTTTTAGTGCACTAGCTCAGAGTTAGTGTGGATATGTCTACCTGAGCTGCAAATTATACCTCCAGCTCCAGTGTAGACACTCTGTGTTGCAAATGCTGTATTCATGGAATAAAAAAAGACTTATGTAATCATTGGGGTGGTTTTTCCTCCTTTTGCAGTCAAAGCAGTGATAATTATCACTTAGTCAGCAGTACTTTTCATCTTCAAAAATACCTTATCAATATTCACCACAACACACTTGTGCAATAAGCATTATTGTCCCCATTTAACAAGACTATAAACCACACACGCACAATGGAAGGCAATTTTCCTATATTCCAAATTTAACTAATTCAGATTGTTGGCAATTCTTCCTACTCTTATGATAAGCTTTGGTGAAAAAGTAGCAATCTGGGAAGGAAGCACTTGGAAGTAATTTAATACATCTCACATAATTTTGCTTAAGTCCCTAGTGCCATCAGGGAAACACACAAATATAACCCTACACTCCTTTTCTATTTAACTGATGAAAAGCTAAGTTACTTCAGTTTGTCTCTGGCAGCTGTATAACATCTAGAGAAAGCAAGGAGTCAAATGAAATAGAAAAATATGTAAAGAAGTCAAGAGGAAGTTGAGCTAAATGCTGTGTTTTGTTAGGAAAAGGACATAGCAACATTAGTAAGGGTGAATGTTAGCCAACTTTTTCTTAGTACCCACTAGGGTGTCTTTAGAACTGTGTTGTTCAGAAGTTCAATATTGCAGAGTGAAGTGATCAGCCACCCACAACTGAATCTGGGAACACATTATTATGTGAATGAAGACTAGAGAATGAAGTGCTACTCAGTTATTGTTCATCCCCTGCTTCCTTCTTGCACTGTACAGGGAAAAAATTACTTCATCCTTTTCAAGCAGCATCTTACTCCTGACTGTGCTCTGAACAAGGTATTGTGACTAATATGTAGTGGGGCAGAGCAAGGGCTCATACCACTAGCCACTTCCTTCCACCCCTTTCCCACCCACTTGCCCATAAAGTGGGTATTGAGGGAGTAGCCAGACTTTGCTCCCCCACCTCTCTGGCCAGAAGCACAATTGACCATGACACCGCTCTTCCTTTTTCTTCTGCACACTTGAGGAATCTAGCACAGAGTGATCATCGCACGAGTGAACTACATCCTCAACATCGCCAGGGCTCATCCTACTTTACATCTTGGCAAACTAAAGTCAAGCAACATGCACACTTTTCTGATGTAACTAGACCAGAGAGGTGTAGTAAAATACCACAAATGAGGATGTCCCTAATGAGCATGCTCAAAACAATATTTCTATAGCACGAACATTTTGATTCCCACCCCCTGCACATTTTCAAAGATCACCTCTGGGCTGAGACCTTGGATAGCAAGAAGAAATACTCAGAAAGTAATAAGTAAGTGGAAAACTAGGGTTTGAAAAGGAAATCGACACATTGTTTGTACTACTGCTTTCACACTGGCTGGGGCTATAATGCAATTATTTCAAGATGTCTCTTACAATGTATGTGAAATATAAACTGAGTTTAAATTACTAATACCCTTTCATGACCTACGTGGACCTTGGGTCTGGATGCATTGGTTTACTCCCTCCCTAGAACAGATGGACAGAGTGGATGGGGAAGAGCAGGGAGATGGGCAGAGCCTAAGTTTCACCCCATTACTCCCTGACTAGCATGGTTGAAGCTGCACAAGTAGTGCTGCAATTTGCTGCCGGTAGTGGCCAGCAGAAAAATCACTACCCAAATCACTAGAACAAAGCAGTAGCAGGAGAGGAATTGAAACTGAAGGGCATCTATGTTACAGTGGCTCCTGAAGCTACTCTGAGGTGGTGCAGCCTTCTGAGGGCTGCATCTAACACTACATTCTATACCCAAAAAATTGTTCCAAAACTTTGAGACTGAGAGAATCTTGTCAGATATCTGACTACATTTCAGAATATAATATTTGGCTATTTCCCCAGGAATGGCATAACAGCAGTATCTTGTAGCTCTGAAACTAGATAAGGAGCAAGCTGCTACCAACATCTCCATATTAAGTGAAAAGTTATTTTCGATGGGGATAGCATGCTTCAGTTTCCAGAGCTCATTTATTTCTGACTAAAAGCACCAAATGTTTTGTAGTAATACTTTAGTCACCTTTGGCATCATATAAGCCCAGTCCTTGGAGCTGTGATTTGTTTTTCCTACATTGTTTTCTTTGTAGAAAGTGCAGTACCCTCTCATATGCTCCAGGCCCTTAAGGTTAGGAAGTATCAGTGTTTGGGGGGGGGGGGGGGAGAGATGGGAGGAGGAGGGGGTTTGGGAGATTGCTTTCAAATATGAGCTATGTGACAATATTTTATTGCAGTGATCTGATCAGTGTGCTAATGATCTGAACTGTAGGATGAAGCAGAGCAGGCTAAAGATGTGTCTTTTATTCCTTTCCTTCACACATCTCCGGTCCCGCTCCTGCCCCCCCCCCCCCCGACACACATACACTTTTTAGCTTGTGTTAAGTGAAAAAGGAGATAGAAAATTAGAAAGTGTAAACATAGGAAATGAGAGGAATGGGTAAGTTAATTGTAACACTTCACAAAAGTGAAAAATGACAAAACAATTTTTCCTGAAGAGTTTTCTGGTACTAACTTTTTGTCTTTAAAGTACAACAGTAAACAACAATCATTTTTATTTTGAGAGCTTACATAGACTTTGGGCTAGTTTTCTGCATAGGGATAAATTTCACCCTAATGCAAAAAACATGGAATCGAGTATAGTGCTACAGAATTTTTTAATTACATAAACTAAACTACATGTCCACAGAAATTAGAGTTGTGTGATATATTCAATGCAAAGTTTAAGACTATTTACCTACTTTGAAATCTGCGGAGCTTCCATATGTTCTTAATGAAACATTCCACATAACCATCATTTTCTTTGAAGTTCACAGAAAGTGTATTGCACTATCTGAATGGCTATTTAGTTCACAATGCATTTTGCATTTCATGTCTCAAGATGAGGCTGAAGACCAATGGTTAAAGTCACATTTTATTTAATGTAGTTCCTAGAGTAGATCATGCTTGGTGATGAGGATGAAAGGTCTAGGTCTGCAGCTAAAGCTTCTTCTACCTGCATTTGTTGTACTTTATATGGATCATCAGCCCCTTATGACTGTGTTCAATGTAAAATTGTGCCTTCATGAGTAATCAAGAATAATTGCTTTGGGTACACAGCAGGATCATGGCAGAGAACAGGCCAGCTTTGCTATTGTTGCTGCTGCTTATCTAAACTGCCTGTTTTGACCTTCTATGGTGATGTTTGCTGCTGAGTAAATACTGGTGTAAGCCAATTCATCTTTGCTCTGCATCTTGTATAGTCATTTATACCAGTGCATAATGGATGTAAAATGGGTATAAAATGCTACAACATCAGACAGCCAAAATTGCTCTAAATTTTTATATATATAAATATAAGTATATTTACAAACATATTAATGTAATGAATTGCAGAACCATGTGCTAAATTAATTTATCAAAGATACCTTTTACTGCCTCACTTGCACTCTGACCATTAATCCATGTCCCCGCCCCAGGATTTATTCAAATTTTCAACCCTCTTAACAGCTTCAAAGACTCACAACTCTATCTAAATCAACCTGCCAAACAACTGTGTTCTCCTCCTCTGTCAAACACACACTCTCTCCCCAAAATTATTCTAGCAAGAGAAACCAGGAGAGAGTAAGGAGGAGTGATTTTACCTCTGTATGTTGCATTAGTGACACCAATACTGGAATTTTGCCTACAGTTCTAGTGTTAGTACCTGTTAGTAGATATTAACCCTTTTAATCCTCTTTTTTATAAATTCTTTGCAAAAAAATTGCATATTAAATATGCTCCCAGAATCTTTATTATATTAGCAATGCATGTGTTTGAATTCTAATGTCCAAAGTGTTGGTTCTTAACTTGTGAGTGACCTGTACTCAGGATGTTTTATGTAATTGAGTGTTGGACTGTATCTAATTAACTTCAGCATCTCCAAATCTATGGGAATATAGATCTCCAGGGAAAAGACTCCTCAAACTACCAAAAATGTCCACAGAAGTAGGGTATAAACAAAACTGGATGACTGATATTTGATACTGCAGATAGGTTCTGTAATGGAAGAAATAATAGCCCATTGAAAGATGATGTTTTTAACAAATTAAGAAATGTTGTTTGCAACAGCTGTTAGTAATAATGACCTGGTTAGAAATTCCTTTTTACTCACTAACCAGGTAAACCGAGGACCATAAATTCCATCAGTAATTAGGAAAACAGAATTGTGATGAAATTAATCATGGGAAAGAATTTTTCCCTCTGAAAAGGAGTTTTTGTCTCACAACCTATAAAAGAAAAGAGGGCTGGAAAGTTAGATTGGGAATGAACACTGTCAGCATTCCACCAGGTACAAAGGAAGGGAACACACCACACTACCTTCTCTTCACCATCTACAGAGAGTAAAGTAGGTTTTCTTTCTGAGGGCTTGTCTACACTACAAAATTAGGTCGAATTTATTAAAGTCAACCTGTAGCCTCCGATTTTACAAAATCGATGGTGTATGTTCCCATTATGCACATTCCGTTGGCGGAGCGCATCCCCACTACCGGGGATAGCATCAACTCATGGAGCGATGCACTGTGGGCAGCTATCCCACAGTTCCTGCTGCCGATTGGAATTCTGGGTTAGGCTCCCAATGCCGGATGGGACAAAAACATTTTCGTGAGGTGTTTTGGGTTCATATCCGCAACCTCCCGTGATGTACTTGGCTCCTCCCTCCTACCTTCCCTGAAAGCAATCGCAAACAATCATTTTCACACCTAAACCTGGGTTACTCGTGCAGATGCCATAGCACAGCAAGCATGGACCCCGCTCAACTGTATGCTGTTGTTGTGAGCATCACAAACACCTCACACATTTTCCTGTGGTATTTGCAGAGCCTAGCCAGGAGCAGCCGCGTGGAAGAATGTGATGCCACGATAGCTGTGCTGGAAGCCATGGAACAGAGCAATTTGCACATTCAGGCAGAGGCAGCCGGGCTTGTTCACAAAGTGGAACGCTGCTTCTGGGCCAAGGAAACAAGTACAGACTGGTGGGACCGGATCATGATGCAGGTATGGGATAAGGAGCAGTGGCTGCATAACTTTTGAATGCATAAGGCCACTTTCATGGAACTTTGCGAATTGCTTTCCCCAGCCGTGAAGCACAGAAATATCCTGCTCTGATAACTGAGAAGCGAGTGGCAATAGCCCTGTGGAAGCTTGCAATGCCAGATTGATTCCCGACTGACTGGTAGCAGTTTGAAGTAGGTAAATCTACCGTGGGGGCTGCTGTGATCCAAACAACCAGGGCAATCAATTCATTTCTGCTAAGAAGGGTAGAGACGCTGGGAAATGTGCAGGACATAGTATATGGCTTTGCTGCGATGGGGTTCCCTAACTGTGGTGGGGCAATAGACGGAACACACATCCCTATCTTGGCACCAGACCACCTTGCCAAAGAGTACATAAACTGGAAGGGCTACTTCTCAATGGTGTTGCAAGCACTAGTGGGTCACAGGGGCCGTTTCACCAACATCAAGATGGGATAGTCGGGAAAAGTACATGATGCGTACATCTTTAGGAACTCCGGTCTCTTCAGAAAGCTGCAAGAAGGAACTTGCTTTCCAGACCAGAAAATTACCGTTGGTGATATTGAAATGCCAATAGTTATCCTTGGAGAGCCAGCCTACCCCTTCCTCCTATGGCTCATGAAGCCATACACAGGCAGCCTGGACAGCAGTAAGGAGCAGTTCAACCATAGGCTGAGCAAGTGCAGACTTGTGGTAGAATGTGCCGTTGGATGTCTAAAGGGTTACTGGCGCAGTTTACTTACTAGGTTAGACCTCAGGGAAGGAAGGGCAAGGACACATAGCTTAATACAATTGCACTGTCTAACAATCAAAGCTGTGGGAATGAGAGTTTTATGTTCCATGAACCATCCCCAGGAGTTGAGTTCAAGGGATAATGGAGATTCTCTCCTGCCCTCCACTCTCCCCCGCCCCCACACACACACACATTCTAGGACATCTGGGAGAGGAGGACATGGAACTTGGTGAGGACAGCTGGTTCATCACTGGGTGCAGCAGGATTCTAAGGTCTAGTTGTTTTTCCTGCAACCAGATGCCTCAACATGTCTGTTTGCTCCCCCATAAGCCACAACATCTCCTCTTGTGTGTTACACTCTTGTTCCCTGCTTGCTTTCCTGCCCTCTTGGTCGGTGCGTGTGCTTTCTGAGAGTGTGAGCCTGCATTCAGCTGGGCCCTGTCAGCCTCAGAGGAATGCATCAAATCACAGAGCATGTCTTCCCTTGTCCGCTTTTTTCGCCTTCTCATCTGAGACAGCCTTTGTGCTGGAGTGGAGGAAGCACCCAGAGAAAATATTGCAGCTGCAAGGAAAAGCATACATTGTTGAAAACAAATGGTTAACTGTTGCAATGAATGAAACAATTCACAGCAGTAAATACATTCCCTAAGGTACTCGGCCAAATTCTGTGTTTTAAAAGAAGAGCCTGTCAATAAGGTACAACACATGGCAGAGCACTGGGCAGCAGACTTCAGTTTGCAGGCAGGCATGGTAAGCCCACACGAAAGGGTAGGCAGTGTCAGGGCACACCTGGGGACATTTTTTAGTGTGGAAACTCTTGGCAAATAAACACACTTTGCATGGCTGCACTGGCCGCCACTGTATCCCAATTGTTTACCTCCAATTAAATATTAACCACAATTACATTTAACCCCTGTAATGTTATTACAAGTGTGCACTCACCGGAGGTCCCTTCCCCGCCATCTCAGTCCCGCATCAGTGGGTCCTGGGAGGGGATTGGCTCCAGAGTTAGAAAAAGGACCTGGCTGTCAGGGAGAATGGATCCTCCGCTTGCCTGATGCACATTCTCCTCCTCCTCTTACTCATCAACAATGTCCTCTTCGTTGTTGCCCATGGCCACCCAGGTCTCCTGGGAGGTATCCACAGAGAGTGTTGGGATACTGGTGGGGTTCCTGCCTAGAATTGCATGCAGCTGCTCATAGAAGCAGCATGTCTGTGGTTCAACACCAGAGTGACTATTCACCCCCCACTTGTCTTCTGGTATGCTTGCCTGAGCTCCTTTATTTTCACACAGCACCATTGTGTGTCCCTGCTGTAGCCTTTCCCCCCCATTTCCTGTGCGATTTTGGCATAGATGTCAGCATTTCTTCTGCTGGTTCGGAGCTCTGCTTGCACAGATTCTTCTCCCCACAAAGCAATCAGATCCAGTGTCTCCTGTATGCTCCACACTGGAGCGCGTTTGCATACCTGGGCAGCCATGGTCAGCTGTGGCAGTGAGCTCTCCATGCTGATCAAACAGGAAATTCAAAAGTTCCCAGGGCTTTTCCTGTTTACCTGGCTGAAGTGCAGTGGAGTTGAAAGTGCTGTCCAGAGCAGACACATTGGAGCATTCTGGGACACCTTCTGGAGCCAAACAAGTTGAAATACACTGTGCGGTGTGTCTACACAACCCTAATTCAACCCAGGAAGGTCGAATCTAGCACAACTCCTCTCATTGAGGTGGAGTACAGGCATCAATTTTAAAAGCCCTTTAGGTCAGCGGGAAGGGCTCTGTAGTGTAGACGTGCACATTATAAATTCAACCTAATGTGGGGAATGTCAATCTAATGACGTAGTGTAGACCAGCCCTGAATTCTGTATCATGCTGTATTAATATTGATTAGGCAATATTAGAATAACTATTCCATTTCAGCCTGTTTTTGATAGTTTCCAACTGTTACTAACTTCAAGCATGCAACAACATTTTAAAAAGGATGCAGGGGTGGAGGGGACAGCCACAAAACCAATCCAAGGGCTGGAGAAAATGCCTTACAGTGAGACTTTTAGCTAAATCTGCTTAGCTTATCCAAAAGAAGATTGAGAGGTGACTTGATTGCAGTATCTAAGTACCTCCACAAAGAGAGAAAGCTGGGTATAAAGGGCATTTGAATCTAGTGGAGTAAGGCATAACAAGAACAAAGGGCCAGAAGCTGAAGCCAGACAAATTCAAATTAGGCACAGATGTTTAACAGAGAGGATAATTAAACATTGGAACAAACTCCTCAGGGAAGTGGTGGATTCTCTCTCTGGATGCCTTCAAATCATGACTGGATACCTTTCTGAAAGATACACTCTGATTGAACCTAACACAAGTTATTGGATTTAACTGGCCTATGATATACAGAGGTCAGTTTAACTCAGGGGTGGTCAACCTGTGGCTCTGGAGCCACATGCAGCTCTTCAGAAGTTAATATGCGACTCCTTGTATAGGCACCAACTTCGGGGCTGGAGCTACAGGTGCCAGCTTTCCAATGTGCCGGGTGGTGCTCACTGCTCAATCCCTGGCTCTGCCACAGGCCCTACCCCCACTCCACCCCTTCCCTCCCCTGAGCCTGCTATGCCCTCGCTCCTCTCCCTCCCCACCCCCCCAGCCTCCTGCACACCATGAAACAGCTGATCTGGAGGTGCGGGGAGGGAGGGGGAGGCGCTGATTGGTGGGGCTGCCGGTGGCCGGGAGGTGCTGGGAGGAGGGTGGAGGAGCTGACGGGGGGCTGCTGAGTCGCTTTGACAATGTACATTGGTAAATTCTGGCTCCTTCTCAGGCTCAAGTTGGCCACCCCTGGTCTAGCTGATTTACTGGTCCCTTCTGACTCTAAAATGACCCAGGGCAGACACTATTTATCTCTACACCAATGATGCATTTTCAATACATATTTGTCTCCATGTTTAAAAAAAAAAATCTAGCATTTCATGAGTCTGTAGGAGTCGAAACTTGAGCTTTATATGACTGAAATGGAGCAATCCGCAGCTTTCTAAAGCAGCGCACAGTGCTAGCTTATTGCCCTTGAAGATCCCAAGATTTTTTTTATTAAAAACAATTAGTCTGGTGAGTGTAGAAAAGGTATTTTAGGTTACAGTGAGACAATAATCTAAAAAGAGCACTGTAGGAGTTGGAATCATGCTAAGGCACCTGGCTTTACAAGTCTGTCAAATTTGTAAGATGCTTTGTAAACAATTTATCAAATACTGTAGTTTCTGTGATATATGTGTGAGATCCAAGAACCTCCCAATGCCAGCTGGCAAGGTGTATAGAGGGGATGCAGTAATCTCAATGAGTCTAGTGTAAACATTCTAGTTCAAAGGATATAATGGGGGGATCTCAAATGAAAGTTAGTTTCACAATTATATTGATGATTAGTGTGACAGATATAAACAGCTACTATGTAAGGAATTATGTATATATACGGCAAATGGTTTTAAAGTCTGTATCAAAGTATTAGTCACTAGCAAAGGTGAAAAACAGGTTTTCCCCCCAGACAGGAGGTAAGAAATGTGTATCTCTGTCAGGACATAAATTAAGCATTGTAAGCTAACACAATGGATGTCCTTTTACATGCAAAATCAAGCATTACTGAAGAGCTGTGAAGTCAACAGGGAAGGAACACCACACAAAAAAAGCTACAGGGGATTATCCAGTCTTTGAATGAAGACCGTGAACTTTCGGGTAATTTCTAGAAGGCAAAGATGACACCCTTTCATGCTGCACCTGGAAAGTAAACATACAATGTGTTTACATTCACAGAAATGGGATCTCAGCCAGCCTTGGTTGAAAATGCTGAAGAGGAATTGGGTGAGATAAGACTTCTTTAGAAGGATGTTAACCTATATTAAGTTTAGTCTCTTGAAAGCATGTTGTGATTTTGTTTTCTATGTAACCATTTGTTTCCAATATTCTCACTCATTATCACTTGAGTCTGTGATTATAAAGATATTCTTGTTTTCACTATAAATATGTCTGAGTGCGGTAGTGTTAAGCGTTGTGCTGATCCACAGTCTAATCTTACAAGCTGGTACTGTTCCTTTGGGAGCAGCAGGCCTGATGTTCCTGTGAGTATTCAGTGGATAAGGGGCTGGACACTGTAAGGAATGCCCGGAGCAGGCTTGGGGGTTGGTGTTTGCCATTCACTAATCTGCACAGAGGGATTGAGGTCTGGAGAGCAACTCTTGCGTTGCCAGAGGGTGGTGGATTCAGGGAGCTGATGCACAGCAGGCACAGACCATGCTGCTTCACACTAAGGGTAGGTGATTGTGAGGTACAACACAACTCTGGGTACCCCTGGGAAGCATCACAATATGGTACACATGGAATATGTAGAAGTGTAGTATGGTATAAAAGGATTTATCCATAGACCTGCAAAATTCACTCATCGCTTCATGAGTAAGGCAGCCATCCTACATTCATGCTGATGAAACCTTTATACTTACTCAACACCATAATATATAGTCTTCATATGTACACACACTGAGCAATTTAATACTTAGATTTTAATATTTTTATCTTACCATTTCCTATGGAGTTTAAACTAATGCACGGTTACATTATCATATGGTCATGTATTTAAAAAAGGTTACGCACAAATATGTTAAACAGTTTAGTATTAACAATGCACAGCATCTTTAAAAGCTTACTATAGTCTTTAAATGGTTAATAATTTTCAGCAGTGATTAAATGTGTTTTTCCAATCTGTGCAATATCTGATTCATATTTTGGTGAGAACAGATTTATAAAATACAGATGCATCATAAATAACTGATGTGTAAAGTCCAACAGTGTTCTATTGGTTTATGTTTTTTTTTTAACCCAGCATTGAATTACAGCATGTTTTAAAACACTTTCATGGACAGATGTGAGTCATCATGGCAGCATTTCAGACTTAAGGAAACACAGTCTAACCTTCTATTCTCTTCATAAAAAAATCCCAATTTAGAAAAACAGCTGATTATCCGCTTAATGTTAAGCAGGTGCTTAAGTGCTTTTCTGAACTGGGGCAAAAATATAGTCTAAATGTCACAGATCTGATGCCAAATCCACCTGTAATAATACCAAGAGACAGGATAGATTATAAACATGGGTAAATCTTAGAGGCATTGTTTGGCAATGGAAAATCTTGTTTACCATATATGTCATATGTAATATGTTAAACATGTTTAAAATATGACAAAATATAGAAACTATAAAAATGTCAAGCACAGCCAACTTGCCAGATATCAAAGACACCTGGTGCATCTCATTAAACTGAGGATATTTTGAAAATGAACTTGTGCTACGAGCAAACACCCTAAGGTTGAGGTGAACAGACATTACTGAAAAAATAGACTATACGAAAAAGTGTGAGGCAAAAATTGAACTGCTGTTTTTGGTAACTGATTGTTGATGAAGCAGATATTTACATGATATTAGATAGATTTTCATGTCTGTTTCTGATGTGTACCATAAGACATAATTGGTAAAATACAGTTGAGAAACAGATACGTAACACTGACAACTGTTGCATTATTAAGAACCATGCAATGTGTAAAAAATGTAATGTGTAAACTAAACATATTGGTTCAGTTCTACAAGCTAGACTGGCTCCAAAAGTTTAGAAGGTATTGAAATATTTGATAGAAACCCTCACTTTTTCTGCACAACATGATTTTTTGCACCCTCCATTGACTACCTGATGGAGCCTCTCCCACATATGGCATCTTCAAGAACCAGCTTAATGAGCCTGCTTTCCCCCCCCCCAACTGCCACTCTCTGGCATCTTGGGAGTCTAGTTTGGGAGGGGAGCATCTCAGTTCTAGAGCCCCAGAACTGAGTAATTCCTCTTCTGAGTGAAATTCACCCCACTGCAGGGACCACCACAATTCTTATGAATCACTTAAATGGGGACTGCCATAGAGGGGTGAATTTCATCCTCAGATTATTTATTCTGTGTTCTCACAGGGGGACTAATGTCAATGAAGAGAGCCCAATTTACTTAACTGGGTTTTGGGTCAGACCAAATATCCTTCATTCCATTTCTATAATAACTAGAGACTGATTAGCCAGATCAAACCTGAACACTAGACCTTTTGAGGTTCATCCATCACTAATTGCCATGCATAAACACACAAAGAGGCAAAGTTAAGTTAGCTGTGCAAATTTGAACTCAATTTCAGGTGATTAAAGCTCAGTTTTAACATTGCATTTATGTTGCTTTTTTTAGGCAATAATACATAAGAAGAGCCAAGCTCATCATTGGTGTAACCACGTTCAGTAGAGTTAAATCAGAAAATTTGTAATCTTCTCCCTTCCCTCAACTCCCCAACAACTAGATTCAAATTCTTTACATCCATTGTGGACAACACCACGAGATTTAACCTAGGGTGGGTTTTGGTTTTGTTTGTTTGTTTGTGGGTGGTGTTTATCTTGTAAATTTAATTTATTTGAAAGAGAAAATGAAAGCTTCATTTTCACAGATGGGTTTCTTATCTGCTATCCAACTTAATATGGGATGTAAAATTCCCTTTTATATTTTGGCTTGAAATGGATAGAGGAAATGTTTTACTGTCAATGTTTCTCCTAAATGAATGAGGATATGAAGTCAGCTAACTGAAAGCTTGTTTAGGAAGTCAAGTTCTCATTATCTTTTTTTTTCTGACCTCTGAGGACCCCTGCATTTCTTTTGAGTGATTCCCATATTTCATGGCAGCAGGAAATGGAGGTAAACAAATTTATAGGTTATGGAACATGCTGTTCAAAGTCAAAGATCTACACACGAGAATAATTAAGCATTTCATAAGCGTTTGGAGGATATGAGCCTATAGGAGGAAAAGGAGGAAGAAGGTAGCAGTCATAAGATTATGCAATTAAATAATCTAAGTGTGTACAGACTCAATGTTCAAATCATTAGTTTTCCCATATCCATAAAAACATTAAATATGGGACACTCCCAGAAGGAAGAATCAACCACTATTTATTATAGTCTAAACTGATCAAATTTGGATAACTGGCCAAAAAAAAAAAATGACATGAAAGTTGATTGAAAACTAGAGGGAAAAAATATGAACACTTCATAATCCCTTCTTCCCATCATTTTTTCAACCAACCATAGAGCTGGTTAATTTTTTAAAAATGTCCATGAAAAAATGGGGAAAAGTTTAAAAAAAAGCTAATGTATTTCTTCCTATTATTAATTTGAGCTGGTCAAAAGTCTGATCCAGTACCACAACCTTTACATTACTAATACCAATCAATAAGGAAAGACTGAATTGTAAAGTCATCTTAAAAAGCATATCTCCTTCCCTAGCCATAGGTAAGTTACTCCTAGCTAAAGTCTCCTAGCTGCTTTCAACATCTTATCAGAGAAACAAGATGGGGGAGATAATATCATTTACTGGACCAACTTCTGCTGGTGAGAGAGACAAGCTTTCAAGCCTACATAAAGCTCTTCTTCAGATCTGCGGAATGTACCTAGAGAGTGTCACAGCTAAATACCAGGTGGAACAGGTTGTTTACAGTAAGTAGTTAATATATATTTCAGGGGACCATTCTAGGTGAATTACTTACTCTACCTTGATTTTAGCTGTGACACTCCGCATACGTTTACACGGCAATAATACCCACAGTTGGCCCAGGTCAGCTCACCCAGGTTCATGGGGCCCAGGCTGCAGGGCTGTAAAATTGTTTTGTAGTTGTTTGGGCTCAGGCTGGAGCCAGAGCACTGGGACCCTGCAAGAGGGGAGTATCCCAGAGCCCAGGCTCCAGCCCAAGCTTAAACATCTACACCGCAAATTTTAGCCTTGCAGCCCAAGCCAGCTGCAGCCATGCCGTGGGTCTTTTATTCTAGTGTAGATATACCCTCTGAGTACGTTTCCCAGACCTGAAGAAGAGCTCTCTGTGTAGCTCAAAAGCTTGTCTCTCTCACCAACAGAAGTTGGTCCAATAAGAGACATTACCTGCCCCGCCTTGTGTCACTAATGTCCTGGGACCAATATGGCTACACCACCACAGCTTCCAACATCTTGTGTAACCTAATTTCAAACTCAGATACTGTTACCACGCACACAAAGCATCTTTTACATTTCAAAGCATGGCTACATACTTCCCTGTGTTTTTTCTGTGCCACATCTTTCTCTTTGTATTTCTCACCCCCAAAACCTCTAGGAAATAGCCATTCTTAGCAACAGCAGACTGGATCTTAAATGACTCTTCAGGTCTATTTTATTTTTGTTTTGTTTAAAAAAAAAAAACCAAGGGCAAAAAAACCCCCCACATTTAATGTACAATGAAAGTATATGAAGCCAAACTAGACATGTTCAGTGTTCTAAAAACTGGTCTTTCCTTTGGCAGTGTTTTGGTGTGCTGTATCAGTGGTCTGGAAAAAAAATATTTTGTTACGGTCACGTACTTTATTTTTAAAATTATTTGCGTTGGAAAGTGTGGTGTTCACTATTTCCATAACTGTATTGTGCTTTTTCCCTCCCATCATTAAGTTGGCAAATGGGAATACCATTTTATGTATTTATTTAGGTCTTAGAATTAAAAACAATAATTTAAAGATACTCTGAGCAGACAACTTGTGCATCTAGCTAGTGTATGTGACAACATATTTCAGTAACTGTTACCAGTATCTATTTTCTCCTTATGTTGGTTACTTGCAGGACTGTCTTAAATTAGGTCCTAATTCAGCAAGACATTAAGGCATCTGCTTAAACTTCAAGAAATTTAAGTTTTGTGCTGAATTGAAATACACTACAGTATGTCCTTAAAGTTAAACATGAGAGCTTTGCTTAGCTGGGGCCTTACACATGAGTAACTTTAGAGAAAAAAACCTTAATCTTGTGATTGAGGCACAAGCCTGGATGTTAGGAGTTTGGGTTCAGTTCCCAGTTCTGACACAGACCTATTGTGTGTCCTTAGGCGAGTCACTTAGGCCCCAGTGCTGCAAGCATCGTTAATTCCATTGAGCCCTATGGGAATATGCACATTTCAAGTTAAGCATATAAGTGTTTGCAGGATTGGAGAATACATCTGCACAACACCTAGCACTGTGAGGCCTTCATCCTAAGCCATGCTTTTAGGTGCTACAATAAATGTATTTTACATAAGAATGGCCATACTGGGTCAGACCAAAGGTTCATCTAGCCCAGTATCCTGTCTTCCAACAGTGGCCAATGCCAGGTGCTTCTGAAGGAATGAACAGAACAGGTAATCATCAAGTGATCCATCTCCTGCCGCCCATTAACAGCTTCTGGCAAACAAAGGCTGGGGACAACTTCCCTGCCCATCCTGGCTAATAGACATTGATGGACCTATCCTCCATGAATTTATTTAGTTCTTTTTTAAATCACAACATCCTCTAGCAAAGAGTTCAAAAGGTTGACTGTATGTTGTATGAAGAAATACTTCTTTTGGTTTGTTTTAAACCTGCTGCCTATTAATTTCATTTGGTGACCCCTAGTTCCTGTTTTATGAAGAGTAAATAACACTTCCTTGTTTACTTTCTCCACACCAGTCATGATTTCATAACCCCCCTTAGTCATCTCTTTTCCAAGCTGAACAGTCCCAGTCTTATTAATCATTCCTCATATGAAAGCTGTTCCATACGCCTAATAATTTTTGTTGCCCTTTTCTGAACCTTTTCAATTCCAATGTGTCTTTGAGTGGGGGTGACCATATCTGCACAATATTCAAGATGTGAGTGTGCCATGGATTTATATAGAGGGAATATATTTACTATCTATCCCTTTCTTAATTATTCCCAACAGTTTTTGTTTGTTTGTTTGTTTTTTTGACTGCCGCAGCACATTGAGTGGATGTTTTCAGAGAACTATCCACAATGACTCCAAGATCTCTTTCTTGAGTGGTAACAGCTAATTTAGACCCCATCATTTTATATGTATCGTTGGGATTATGTTTTCCAATGTGCATTACTCTGCGTTTATCAACATTGAATTTCAGCTGCCATTTTGTTTCCTCGTCATTCAGTTTTGTGAAATCCCTTTGTAATTCTTTGCAGTCTGCCTGGGACTTAACTATCCTGAGTAGTTTTGTATCATCTGCAAATTTTGCCACCTGACTATTTATCCTTTTTTCCAGATAATTTATGAATATGTTGAACAGTACTGGTCCCAGTACAGACCCTTGGAAGACACCATTATTTACCTCTCTCCATTCTGAGAACTGGCCATTTATTCTTACCCTTTGTTTTATGTCTTTTATCCAGTTAGTGATCCACAAGAGGACCTTCCTTCTTATCCTAAAACAGCTTACTTTGCTTAAAAGCCTTTGGTGAGGGACCTTGTCAAAGGCTTTCTGAAAATCTAAGTACCCTATTATCCATTGGATCACCCTTGTCCACATGCTTGTTGACGCCCCTCAAAGAATTCAAGTAGATTGTAAAGAGAAATCATGCCTCATCAAAAAACATGTTGCCTCTTCCCCAACAAATCATGTTCATCTATGTGTCTGATAATTCTGTTCTTTACTATAGTTGCAATCAATCAGTTTGCCTGTTACTGAAGTTAGGCTTACTGGCTGGGATCCCCTCTGGAGCCTTTTTTAAAAAATGGCGTCACATTAGCTATCCTCCAGTCATCTGGTATGGAAGCTGATTTAAATGGCAAGTTACATACCACAGTTAGTAGTTCTTCAGTTTCACATTTGAGTTCCTTCAGAACTCTTGGGTGAATACTGTTTGGTCCCGGTGACATATTACTGTTTGGTTTATCAATTTATTCCAAAACCTCCTCTAATGACACCTCAATCTGGGACTGTTCCTCAGATTTGTCATCTAAAAAGAATGGCTCAGGTTTGGGAATCTCCCTCACATCCTCAGCCGTGAAGACTGATGCAAAGAATTCATTTAGTTTCTCCGCAATGGCCTTATCGTCCTTGAGTGTTCCTTTAGCATCTCAATTGTCCAGTGGCCTCATTGGTTGTTTAGCAGGCTTCCTGCTTCTGATGTACTAAAAAAACCCTGCTATTGCTTTGAGTCTTTGGCCTTCTATCTGCTCACTATTTTTATATTTCTGTATTATTTAATATTTATTGAATTTCTCTCTTTTCAATAGGTTTCAGAAGGTTGCATCCGAAGAAGTGGGCTGTAGTCCATGAAAGCTTATGCTCTAATAAATTTGTTAGTCTCTAAGGTGCCACAAGTACTCCTGTTCTCTTTTCAATGAGATTTGCATAGGGTCTTTTTTTTTTTTTAATTACAGTGAGCAAGAAAAGCCCCAGTCCTGCAAAGTCTTAAGCACATGCATATCTTTACTCACAAGTTAGACACATGCTTCAATCTATACAGGACTGGGTCTGTAGTCTAAAATGTAAGTCCACCATCTCATTCTTAAAAGAGACCGAAGAAAACTCTAGAGTGATGTGTTTGTTATTTTGGTTTAACCCTACTGTTAATGTTAGTGAACATTTGACCATGAAGAATTGATTTAAAATTATAGTTTGCCACACTGAAGAAAAATAAAAGCTAATTTTTCAATATACCTCCCTAATTTATCCCCAATATACATGTTAATGGCAATTACATATTGTAAAATATACATAGCATGTTAATAAGTTAATAATAGTGCAGTTAATTTAATGTTGATTCTAGGCTTTAATTATATATTATATCTCTCCATAGATGGAATGTGCATCCACTAGTACTAAAAACACTTCCCCCACCCCCTTCAGGATTATCAATATGTTCTGTCCTCCAAGGCTTATCTGGCCACTCCCAAGGATGGAGTCAAGTCACAGTAGAAGCTTTTAGACTCTCTGGACAAATAAAACAGGATTGTACCTTACTCTCAATATCCATTTTTGGCCAATACATGTAACTCCAGGCTAACCCTTTCACTATAGTAGTATCTGGGTTTGTCTGATGGAGTTCATGCCTTTTTACTTCACATCCTTGCTTTGGAAAGATGACCCATGCTCCCTATAAAACATGTCCATCTTGCACACTAAGTTCACAGTGTTGCTTGTAATAAGGTGTGAGCTCCTGATCACTTTTGGTCTGGCATTTGGGGAATTGGTTTTTAACTATCCTAAAAGCATTCAGATACACAGGAACAGTGAAAACATTGTCAATGGAGTATCAAAATGTTTAGGAATATCAAATTTCACATGTAGAGCAGGACTCACACTATTGGGTTTTCCTGGGTACCACGTTACCCAAGGGTGATATTTTCATGAGTAGGCTAAATTTTGTGCCCACAACTTTTCGGATTGCCAGATGTCCAGTTTTCGACCAGAACACCCGGTCAAAAAGAGACCCTGGTGGCTCTGGTCGGCAGTGCAGTGGGGACCCGGGGCTAAGGCAGGTTTCCTGCCTGCCCTAGCTCCGCACGGCTCCTGGAAACAGATGCCAGGTCCCTGCAGCCCCTAGACTGGTGGGTGGCCAGGCACACTCCATGCACTGCCCCCACCCTGAGGGTCAGCTCTGCAGCTCCCATTGGCCGGGAACTGTGACCAGTGGGAGCTGCGGGGGTGGTGCCTGCAGGTATGAGGGCAGTGCACTGAGCCTCCTTGGCTGCCTCTGCAACTCCCATTGGTCACGGTTCCCGGCCAACGGGAGCTGCAGAGGCAGTCCTCACGGTGGGACAGTGTCCAGAGCCTCCCTGGCTGCCCATGCGTCTAGGGACTGCAGGGACCTGGCGGTCACTTCCCAGGAGCCATGGTAAGTGCTGCCAGGACCCCGCACCCCAAACTCCCGCCCCCATACCCCAACCTCTTGCTCCACACACCCGAGTCCCTTCCTGCACCCAAATGCCCTCCCGGAGCCTGCCTCTCCCCCCACCGCCCAACACCTTGCTCCAGCCCCCTCCTACACCCCAAACTCCTAATCCCCAGTCCTACCTCAGACCCCACATCCCCAGATGGAGTCCGCATGTCCCCCAGCACCCTAACCCCTGCCCCAGCCTGGAGCTCCCTCCTGCACCCCAAACCCTTCATCCGCGGCCCCACCCCAGAGTCCATACTCCCAGCCAGAGCCTGCACACACACCCCTTGTACCCCAATGCCCTGCCCTAGCCTAGAGTCCTCTCCCACACCCTGAACCCCTCATTTCTAGCCCCACCTGGAGCCCATAACTCCAGCCAGAACCCTGACACACACACACACACACACACACCCGCCCCAGCCCGATGAAAGTGAGTAAGGGTGAGCGAGAGCGAGCGATGGAGGAAGGGTGGATGGAGCAAGCAGGGCGGGGCCTTGGGAAAGGGGTCTTCGGTTTTGTGCTATATGAAAGTTGGCAACCCTAACAACTTTGTGCAAGAAGTTTTGCACTTGTAAGTATAGACAACCCTATCCTACATTGCTTGCACACCCAAAACCACTTCTGAAGTCAATAGATATGTACAGAAATTCAGTACATAAAAATTGCTTCACATTTAAGTCAGATACTTATATCTGTACTACCACTGATTTCAGTTGAGCAGGATTAGACCTATATGACTACTGATCAGCAAGTGTAAGTGCTTTTTCCACATCCAAATGCAGGCTCTCCTGCGGGTATAAATGATTTCACCCACAAATCAAATTCACAGGTGAGAATGACAGAGTTATCCTCCACTTACACCAACATAAATAAAAACAGAACCAAGCCCATCAAGACCAGTCACTGAATGGAGGGATTGCTAGCTGGTTAGATTTTTAGTGTCTGGCCACCAGTTGGCAGACAAAACATAATTCTAATATGCAATCCATATTGGTTTTGTTTCTATTTCACAATGTTCAATGTTATACCTTATTTAGCACATATATTTGTGACATGCCTGATGTTGTACGTCAGTAACAGAGCTTCTTAAAAATAAAATCTTGGTGTATACTTGGACCACAAGAGCAGAATCCTAGTGCCACTTATGTAATGTATTGGCTTTGGCTTTGCTTTGCTTAATACTAGTCTTGTCAAAAAGTTAGTTACACAAAGCTTCTCTTTCTAATGAGATAATTCCACCTCCTCAGTTTCATTGCTATAAGTATTATGTACAAAGCCACTGCTTGAATTCAAGCAATCTTCCACAAAGCTGCTAAATATTATAGATGAAATGCAAAAGTAAAAAACCTTGCCATATCTTCCTGCTTTATCACTAATTTCTTATATCATAGCAGTGCATAGAAATCCTGTCAAGGTTCCTGTGACGGGTTGGATCACAGAAACCCCCTTGGGAGCTGCCAACAGATGTGCAAAGACTACCCCTGCTGCTGTTTTCCCTGCCAGCTCAGGACTCCAGCACCCTGTCTTGCTGAGCCAGACACTCCCGTCTGGCTCCAACACAGATCCAGGGTCTGAATCACTTGTCCCAAAGCTGCAAGTTTACCTGAAAACAGCTCCCAGAAGTGCGCTTGTCTTTAGCACTCAGATGCCCAACTCCCAATGGGGTCTAAACCCAGATAAATCCATTTTACCCTGCATAAAGGTTATGCAGGGCAAACTCATAAATTGTTCGCCCTCTATAACACTGATAGAGAGATATGCACAGTTGTTTGCTCCCTCAGGTATTAATACATACTCTGAGTAAATTACTAAATAAAAAGTGATTTTATTAAATACAGACAGTAGGATTTAAGTGGTTCAAAGTAGTAACAGACAGAACAAAGTAAGTCACCAAGCAAAATAAAATAAAATGCACAAATCTATGCCTAATCAAACTGAATACAGATAATCTCACCCTCAGAGATGCTTCAGTAAGTTTTTTCTCAGACTGGACACCTTCCAGGCCTGGGCACAATTCTTTCCCCTGGTACAGCTCTTGTTGCAGCTCAGGTGGTAGCTAGGGGATTCTTCATGATGGCTCCTCTCCCTCTCTGTTCTCTTCCCCCCTTTATATATCTTTTGCATAAGGCGGGAACTCTTTGTCCCTCTGGGTTTCCACCCCCCCTCACTGGAAAAGCACCAGGTTAAAGATGGATTCCAGTTCAGGTGACATGATCACATGTCACTGCAAGACTTCATTACTCACTTGCCAGCACACACATATACAGGAAGACTCACAGGTAAATACAGCCATCTGCAGACAATGGGAGTCATCAAGATTCCAAACCATCATGAATGGTCCACACTTTACACAATTACAATAGGCCCTCAGAGTTACATTTTATATTTCTAGTTTTAGATACAAGAGTGGTACATTTATACAAATCAGATGATCATACTCAGTAGATTATAAGCTTTGTAATGATACATGCAAAAGGTCTCTTGTAAGGAAGCATATCCCAGTTACGTTACATTCACTTATTACCGTATTTTCTCTAAAACTCTCTCAGTTACATTATATTGACTTATTATCAAGCTTTTATAAAACCATATAGACTGCACAACGTCACAGTTCCTTCCCCACTCTGAACTTTAGGGTACAGATGTAGGGACCTGCATGAAAACCTCTCAGCTTCTCTACCAGCTTAGATCTGCTTTTGCTGCCACCACTCCCAATGTGCTAACTCCCTTCCCTGGGTAGCCTTGAGAGACTCCTCCACCAATTCCCTTGGATCTTAAAACAAGGAGGAATTAATCATTCCCCCTCCCTTTCTTTCCCCCCTCCCCACCAATTCCTGGTGAGTCCAGATCAATCCCCTTGGATCTTAAAACAAGGAAAAATTAATCAGATTCTTAAAAAGAAGGCTTTTAATTAAAGAAAGAAAGGTAAAATTCATCTCTGTAAAATCAGGATAGAAAATAACTTTACAGGGTAATCAGACTTAAAGAGCCCAGAGGAACCCACTCTAGCCTTAGGTTCAAAGTTACAGCAAACAAAGATAAACACTCTAGCAAAAGGAACATTTACAAGTTGAGAAAACAAAGATAAAAACTAACACGCCTTGCCTGGCTGTTACTTACAAGTTTGAAATATGAGAGACTTGTTCAGAAAGATTTGGAGAGCATGGATTGATGTCTGGTCTCTCTTAGCCCCAAGAGCGAACAACCCCCAAAACAAAGAGCACAAACAAAAGCCTTCCCCCCACCAAGATTTGAAAGTATCTTGTTCCCTTATTGGTCCTTTGGGTCAGGTGTCAGCCGGGTTACCTGAGCTTCGTAACCCTTTACAGGTAAAAGGATTTTGGTGTCTCTGGCCAGGAAGGATTATAGTATTGTACACAGGAGGGCTGTTACCCTTCCCTTTTAGTTATGACAAGTCCCAATTAGGATTGGGGCCTGATCAGGCTAAGCATGAGTTTAAAAAAAAATAAAAACCTATAGTGAGGCAGATTTGGTACCTAAAACAGGAGTTGTGTTTTAAGTTGTATTTGTTTGCTTGTTTTTACCTTGGAAATATCAGAATGTCAAGTCCCTCTTGCTGAGCAGGGCCACACCTCCCTGATTAGGGAGACTCTATGCAAAGGCAGAGGAGACCTCAGTAGACAAAGCAGTGAATATGACACAAAGTTGGAGAACGTGGATAGCAATGGAAGAGCTGGAAGGGACACAAAGTGCTGTTCCCTTACATGCCCTAAAGGCACAGTCATGCACGCCCAAAAAACACACTTTCACAGCATAACATGGTGTAACTGGGGAACTTTTCAGAGAAGTCAAATCAAGGCTGTCTATGAAGTCATGACCCCCTCCCCCCCTCCAAAAAAAAAACACAGAGAGTCAATGTTTTGATCCGCATGTCCCCACTCTCCCCTGATGTTCCCTTGGTGTTATCTGGACCAGTGATCTGCTAGGTCACTACAATCTTCGACTCTGGGAGGTAGCCTTATCCTGCTCTGCTGTGAGAACTCCCACTCCTGGGCGGTTCACACACCGCCTGTGGCATGTAAGCTGCTCCCAGCTATGTGAGTGAGCACTTTTGGCCAGCCACTGCTTGGATTGTGCAACTGAATGACACTAGCCAATATCTCAAGTCCCAGACACAACCATAGGAACCTCCATCTTGCAGTGTCCAGCTATGCCGCTGGACGTTGAAAGCTTATGAGTTCATCAATTTAACAAAGAAATTGATATGCACCAAGCTTGTTATCCCAAGGGGAGTCTCTGGCATGCTTCAAACCAAACATACTGCTTCAGGTAGAATAAACAAACAAATTTAATAACTACAAAAGATAGATTTTAAGTGATTATAAATCAAAGCACAACAAATCAGATTTGGTCAAATGAAATAAAAGCAAAATGCATTCTAAGCTGATCTTAATACTTTCAGTGCCCTTACAAACTTAGATGCTTCTCACCACAGGCTTGTTGGTTGCCCTTCAGCCAGGCTCTCCCCTTTGATTAGCGCTTCAGTTGCTTGGTGGTGGTGTCTATAGATGGAGGTGGAAGAGAGAGAGCATGGCAAATATCTCTCCCTTTTATCATGTTCTTTCTTCCCTCTTGGCTTTGCCCGCCCCCCCCCCTTCAGAGTCAGGTGAACATTACCTCATCATAGTCCCAAACGGACCAAAGGAAGGGGGTGACTCACACGAGTCCAACAGATCCTTTGTTGCTGCCTAGGCCAGTGTCCTTTGTTCCTGTGAGGCTGGGCTGGGTTTGTCCCATACATGCCCTGATGAGGTGTGAACTGCCCATCTGCTCCTGGAGAGTTTTGCATGGGCTTGTTTTAAGCCATGAAAACACATTTTCAGCCTCATCACTATATACATGAACCTATAACATTACTATAATAACAATCCTCAGTGCATCATGAGCCTTCTGAAGACACCCGACATGACAAACTTTGCATTGGATACCACACAATCATATTATAAGGATGAACATGGAGGTGCAGGATGTTTCCCCAAGGTACAGAGTGCAACACCCACAATTTGTTATGGATGTGCACATGCTGATCCTGAATCACTCCTCCTCAACCCCACTTACAGCAGGTTGTCCAGACAGAACTGATGTCAGGTAGAATAGACAGAAGCCTACATTTACTGCCCTTTCCTACCTTAGCAATCCATTTATTGTGACTAAGGCAATGCAAGTCACTGATAGAGCATTTTTTATTAAATGCTTGTAAAATTTTTAGAAGTGTACATTTTAGACAAAACAAGGGTTAAAGGAGGTTTCCTCTTTTGGAACACAGACAAATCTCTCTCAGAAGAATGGTTCTCATTTTCCTTGGGCCTAAATTGTGGGGCTTTTCAGCTATTTCCATCTCTAGCATAACTTGCTGTTTGCAAAAGCATGTAAACGCTGCTCGTGTTTCTAAATCTTTAGTCTTAAGAGAAACATTGTACATTCAGTGCAAAATGCAAACAAACAAACCTCTGCTAAAAGAGGATCAGGGCAGATTTGCACCATACAGGAACTTATTGGGCCTTTATCAAATGTAGCCATGACATTGTATGTTTTCATTGAGATAAAAGTAAATATTGAAAATGTTAGCAGTCAAGATTTATGAAAGGGGAGGGCCAAGACTAAATTTACACTTGCATCTGTTCCCCCATTGAACCCCAGGTTTTTAAACAAATAAGCCAGCCTGAGTTATTTTTTCTTTTGCCTTTCCACCAAGCCAGGTGGCCTTGATCTATTCACAGCTTATAAATCTCAAAAGGCATTTCACTGTTGCTGTAACAGTCAACTCTTTACAACTAGAGAAGGGGGTGAAGGGAAGTTCATTTTTATGGTGTAAGTAATGTACCAACAAGATCAGTCTTATTTTTGTTAACTGGAATGTAGGTTCATTGCCTGATTCTGTTAATAGAACTTTTTGATCTTATTCATCAACACACACTTCACAAGAATATCAAATTACTTCAAATTTATATGGGCGGGGAGAAGTTTTCTATAATTCTAATTAGTAATTATAATATAACATCAGTAGCAGTAAATTAAAATGCACTCAGGAAATCTACTTTACACAAACATTTTCTTATTAAATTAAATCTCCTTTTGGTTTATTATAGTATTATTTATCAGGAGATCAAAGAACCTCCATTCACTTGCTCATTTTTATATTAAAACCTAGGGAGAACTGGGATTTTAGTTTGAGATTCACGTATTGACTTTTTTCTGTTCTGGAAATCAGAATATGCTTTACTTCACTAATATTATTTCCTTGAGTAATTACAATACCTCATTAGAAGATGCACCAATAAAGGAGGCTTCCCCAAGAGCCTAAGCAAGAGGCTGAGGGGGAGAAAATGCTTAGTTGTATAAGCCATAGAGAATTGTTAATAGAATGTTTTCCATCATGTTACAGCCAAAAATAAAGCAGATCACTGATGTTCACACACCAGTAATGTATTAAGGCTTAAGCAATTTCACATAGGATGTGCTCTAAAAATCCATTAATTTCAATGGAAAGACTCCCATTGACTTCACCAATTTCTTCAGCTGAATTGACAAGCAACAGGGCATACTTGATTTTTTGACTGAAAACAGCAGCCTAAAATCAGAATGTGGACATGGAGCCTGGCCACCTTCCTTAGAGGAGAGTGAGATGGCATAGATGGCAGTAGAGGCACTGAGAGCTAAGTTCCCCAGCTGAGCAACACCTGGGCAGATGGTGAAGGGACTGAGTGGCCCTTGCTTGCAATGCCATCTGACAGCTACAAAACTGAGCTTACAGACAGGAATCAAAGGCCAAGCATCACCCCCTGAACAAGGATGAGAGAAAGAGAGGAAGAGGAGATGGCACAGCACCCCTACACTCCATTTTTTGAGAGAAGGGGACAAAAATACCTATTGGAAGTAGGGAGGTTGATCTGTGATCTGTTTGCATGAGTTCTTTTCCTTTCAGCATGTCTGTCTCCTCTGCAAAGCTGTGTCATATCCCCTTTCAGGCTGGCCTGAGTATCTTTAGGCTCAGTCCTGTAGAGGCTGATGCCTTTTATTCCTGCACATGGGGATAACTCATCTCTTAGAAGATCAAGATCTGGCTCAGGATGTATTACATAGACATAGCACCCACAAGTCCCAACCCAACTGCTGAGAGACCCTGTTGCATGGCATACACTTCACTCTAGCTAGGGGAAAAAAATGGGATGGTGGCAGGGGGAAGGGTACCTCCATTTTTGAAAAAGTTTTGTAAGGATATTAACTCTTGCTGCCACAAACATTCGTAGACATCGAATATATTTAGGATCAGGTTATCAAAGTTAGCCATGCCTTATAATGGTAACTGGTTTAGTTACAGTGATTAGTTACAGTGCAATGAGTGCTATTACACCATGGTTTTGCTTTTCTAACTATTAACACAACCAATTCATATTACCAGGAGATTACATGCATCACTAGACTTATCTTTATTGTTCTTATGACGGCACATACTACTAGAATCCAGCTATATTAGCTTCATTGTATTTACACTCCAGTTATTCTCATTTATATATTGCATTTTATTACAGTATGATACCACTAATAATTATACAGATATCAAAAAGCAGAACTAATGTAATTGCAATTACTCTGTAATTAGTCTCATTATAAAATGACCCAAATATTTGCATGTACTTATGTGTTTAGACATCAGAAAGTGTGCATGCAAATTTGGTGTTTGTGCATGTATGTGTCCAGTGTAGATGTCTCTGGAAGCCTTAGACATCCAAGGCTTTGGATTTTCTTAAATTGTGAAAACCTCCACAATACAAGCATTATTTAGGTCCGGGCAAACTTTTCAAATGTGAGAACCTGAAGTTACACTAAATAACTGGCCTGATTTCCAGACGATGAGCATCTGCACTGATTAGGAGTCTCCTTTATTGAGATGCCTAAATATAGATTTAGGTGCCTAACTTTAGGATCCTACATTTGAACACATTGTTCTCTTTATAGATAGAAACTGTAACTATCTCTACCTGTTAAATCAGAGCTAAATTCTGGTTGCCTCACTAAGGCAAATAGTTCCATTGAAGCTCAAAAAATAAGGTTAGCCCTATTACTGTGGTTGTAGTTTTTATTTCATCCATTAAAATCTAGTGTAGGAGTATGGGACCTGTTGACTAGAGTCTGGATATCTTGCATGTTTGGCTCTGCATTATCAATGGTCTTTCACTTCTGTATCACCAGTTTGAATTCAACCCTGGTTAGTGTTGAACCAAAGACCTCATGTCTCTTCAGTGACCTGTCTGAAATCTGTGATGTCAATCCAATTCCTAATGGACTAATGAAAGTGGTTTGGGAACACGGCTAGTTGGCGTTGTTGTTGTCAGCCCACTGCCATATACTGAATTAAGTCTCCAGTGCCCGAGAGTGCGCGCACACACCTAACTTCTAGAGGAAGATTAGTTTACTGAGTACCTGATTTATATAGTGACTGAAATACATACCAGTATTTAACTCAAATTTTAAAAGGCACTACTGAAATTCTCTTACTATTGTACAGTGTATACAGCCTATATTCATGTGTTTAATACCACTGAACTGAATGTTCACTTGAGTGTAAGAGATTGTCATTCTATTCAGATATTGCATGCTATGGGACTAAACTACAGACTGAATTTGGAGATGCCAATGGATAGCCAAAAGTCTGCCATACCCTTCTGATGTAGTCTTAAAAGATGGAGAACTAGCTCAGGAGGGATAGCTTGCCACTGTTATATTTACTCTAACTTAGCAAAATGCACATTCCTTATTGCAGGCTATGCCTGTTCTGAGTTTGAAAGTTTGAATTCAAATCCTTTGACTTATCCAAGCACAAAAAAAAAAAAAATCTGAACAAATATCTTTACTGGTGGAAAACACTGGTTTTTAATGCTTGACTATCTCTGAAATGGCTGAATGGACTTTTCAAGCTCCCTATAAATATTCCACTCTGGGCTATGAGCAGACATGAGAAATTTCCATTAAAAAAAAAAGTTTGGGGGAAGCAACTGAAAAGAAGGACTTACAGTAGAATTAAACTGCCATCTTAGCTGCCAACTGTAGCATCTCTGAAACCATTAGACATTACTGTCCACTAATGAAGCTGTAAAAAACAGACAGCACACAGGCACAAGTCTCTCACATAGTACACCTTAACAATGCTAATTTTCTGCATGGTTTTTAGCTGTCCTGTCCTATCTTATAAATGCAACAGATCTGACCTCAGTTGCTAATTTCTTGTTTGCTACTATTAACTGATATGCTGCTCTTCATATTTACATTTGTCTGGAGAGTGATAGCAAAGCTTGCAAGAAGCAGATAGCGCTGTTAAAAAAAAAATAAACCAAGGTCTTCAAATCAAACTTTGCCATTGCAAATTAACAAAATACAGTTTTATGTACAACCATTTTTTGATCTCACGTTTAAGTGGAAAAAATAGTAATTAACTATTGATGGCAGATGAATCTGAACACAGCTTGAAGAGAGCTATTTCTTGGATGACCCAAGTACAAATAACACCCCCAGGAGAGCTGAAGCCCACTAAACTGATGCCACTATTAGTTAGGGTGACCAGACAGCAAATGTGAAAAATCGGGATTGGGGTGGGGGTAATAGGAGCCCATATAAGAAAGAGACCCAAAAATCGGGACTGTCCCAATAAAATCAGGATATCTGGTCACCCTATTACTCCTCCAGCTTCCCAGCTCATAACAGCATTGCTGTAAATGACAGTTACTGAAGAGATACAGCTATTGTACCTGAATGCTCTAAGACTGGTAGGGCAGGATGCCAGTTTGAGAGTTAGGATACACTTCATTACTGGGGAGTAATTGGATCTCATGGCATACATGGAATTAACAATTCACCAATTAATTTTCTTACATGCATACCACATCACACTTGGGGTCTCCTGAAGTTGGGAACGGGCACACTAAGCAGGGATGATTTAAGACTAGGAAGGTTATAGTCACCCAGTCCATCTCCTACAATTGCATAGAGATGGATGTGGTATGATCCATCTTATTTTCCATGTTTCTGGACATTGTGCTAGCCTGTCAATCAAATCTTCTATAGTACAGTACCACTAACTATTGTCATAGAAGTTGGCTGTTAACCTGGGACAGAACATAGCAGGAGAGCAAATGTTATTTGTTTGTTTTTTAAATTGCTTCCATGAATATTTTGAATTGAATCTTAAGTTTAAGTTTCTGGCAAGTACATACATTACTATTGTGACTTTTACATCACCAGAACCCTACAATGAGATAGCCAGCAACTTACGCGTTATGGCTCTATTTATTCTGTTGGACACCATGTCTCCAATACTATTACACTTCACTCTGTTTGTAAAGCAGTATTATCTGACATTTTGTGGCCCTACCACTTTGCACTGTGATCTCAACTCCCATGAGCTAAGCTAGGGCAATACTTAAACAGGAGACTTTTAAATAGCTACTTGCTACAAATGATAATTCAGTATGCAGCTTTTCCCTATATGTGTATATACAAGCAATGCCCTAGCATGACATTGGAGTGAACTCTGTAGCCAAGTTCCTAATAGTTTGTGGTCATTAGAGTTCCCTATTCAGGTAACTACATTTTATCCATCTAAGTGTCATAACACAGGAATTATGTTACTGGATCAGGTGGATAAGCAATTGGGTCCCTTGGTCTTTGCAAACAACCCTCATATCTGATCTGACAAACTCACTATACCAACCTATATTACAGAGTATTTATCCATGCAGGGTAACATGTAAGGTATCTACAGGGCCAGCTCCAGGGTTTTTGCCGCCCCAAGCAGCAAAATAAAAAAAAAAAAGCCGCGATCGTGATCTGCGGCGGCAATTCGGCAGAAGGTCCTTCGCTCCAAGTGGGAGTGAGGGACCATCCACTGAATTGCCGCCGAATAGCTGGACGCACCGCCCCTCTCCGGAGTGGCCGCCCCAAGCACCTGCTTGACAAGCTGGTGCCTGGAGCCGGCCCTGGGTATCTAAAGCAGCAGTTCTCAACCAGAGGTCCGAGGCCCCCTGGGGGCTGAGACCAGGTTTCAGAGGGTCTGCCAAACAGAGCCAGCATTAGATTCATTGGGACCCAGGGCAGAAATCATAGGATTTGGGTGCTGTCTAATAGGAACAATATGGGAATTTGTAAAGACTTCTGTCAAGAAGTTAGGCTGCCCTATAATGGCTATGTTCATTTATATTATATATAGTATCCATATTTCTTTAGGCAATAGTTCTTTAGAACTACTTTTGAAGTATGTGTGGCTACATTTTTCCCCCCTAAAAGCTGAGCCTGTGTCTTTTTCCCCCCTTGTGCCCAGAAATGTGTCTTGTCTCCAGCACACTTACCTATCAGTATGCCGTGTAGGATATTCCCACATTACAACTATAGCTGGAGTGGGAGAGGAGAGTGGCAGGATTTGTGATCATGTGCTTTGTGTCAGGAGATCACAGAGGACTGGATGCAAATTTTATGAATAACAAAGTTCAAAAAGAATCAGTTCTGTTATTTATGTCTGAAGATCTCCTAGCCGTGGGAAATGGAAGAAAGAGCCCAGTCATGGGAGTAAACAGTAAACATCTGGCTGTAGAGATTTCTTAGCCACCTCTGTGACAGAATCAGGTAAGACGGCTGAATACAGGAATTCACATTTTTCAGGGAAAGGCATTCAGAACAGACTGAAGAAATGAATTTCAGAATTAAACAGTGTACTGTGTCTGTCTGGTTCCTTCTTGAATGCAAACTGCATACACCAGTATGCCTACAGACTGCTTCATTTTAAGTACTGTAAGAATATTAAACATGATGAGCAAAAAGAATGTAAAATGTCCCATTTTATTTACTTATGGTCAAGAAATTTTCTTCTATTTGAGGATGAACACAAGGGTCAAGTATGTGGGCTGAGAAGGCAAGATATGCATTCTGAATTATCATATTATAGCTATTATTGTATTATGGTAGCAATTAAGGGACCCAACTGAGATCATAGCCCTATTGTGCTGGGCACTGTGTAAATACATAGAAAGCCAACCCCTACCCCAAATAGTTTACAATCTAATGGGACAGCAGGTGGGAGAAAGGGGCTATCAATTTTCTCAGTTTTGGGGCGGGGGGGACTGAAGCATAAACATTTACATCCTGATTCCTCAGAAGCACTATTCATGTGCTTAATTTTAAGTATTTAAGTGTGCTGGTTTACTGGGGGCCTAAGAGACTTGCCTAAGACCATGCAGTCTGGGGCAGAGCCAAGAAATGAACTCACATCTCCTGAGTCCCAGTCCAGTATCTTCTCAAACATTTGCTGAAAAATCTAATTGCTTCTAACAATGAAATGTAAACTTTGCACACACACAAAAATAGTCTTTACTGTATGTACCGTCATGCAGTATGGTATAGTCCCATTACTATAGTATTAGAGCACCCCACAATGTAATGTATTTACCCTGAACACCCCTGTGAGGTAGGAAATTACTATTATCCCAACTGTGAGGCACAGAGAGACTAAGTGACTTGTCTGAGGTCACACAGGAAGTCTGTGACAGAGAAGGGAACTGAACCTGGGTCACTTGAGTGAGGCAAGCTTCCTAAACACTGGGCCATTCTTCCTCTCTACCAAAATTTGAAAGCCAATAAACCTGCACAACTCCTTGGAGCTTGCCAAAGAGGGGTTCTGACAGTCTAATGAGAGTCCTGACAGAAGTCTCAGTTGTCTACATACCTACTGACTGATTCAGTAATACTATCTTTAGTTCACTGTCTTTGGATAGCAATTTCAGCACTTGAGGCTTTGCTGGGTTCCATAAAAATACATAATTTAGATTTCTATTAGCCTGTGTACCGCTAGGTATTGTTGCTTTAAAAGCTGCATTTTGTTTAAATTGTGGGTGGATTTTGTGATGAGGTATGCAGACACTAAATAAAACCTCTGACATCACTAAATAAACCCAGTTGCCCAAAATCAACACGATAAAAATTGGCTCAGCCAGAATATCAAGGGGGAACACAATGTTGTAGAACATGAAATGATTTTTAGCCACTAAAGCACAAGGCTCCTGCTAACAGATCAATGTAATGGATGAACCACAAAAGGCTGGAGTTGCTACCAATGGTGACTTGCACAAGGACAGTGATCCCACTGAAAACATGAGTAAGTTTAGAAGATTAGGGCCTTATTAAGGATAATTATTCAAAAGTTAGGATGCTCATTGATTTTTTTAGGCTCTCTCCTGAGAGCCTCCTTCCTCTTTCATGACCATCTAGATTCCCCTCTCCCCCTATTTTACATGGTCTACTCCCAAAAAGATTCCAGTTCCTTCTGATAGGCCCACATCTTTCCCCCCTCCAGCCACAATAGCCATCTTTGCCTTTGATAGTCATTGTGACTTCTCCTTCCTCAAATCCATGGTCCTCTTCTCCCATCTGTGCAGAGAACAATCTTCAGGGGATATCTGTGCTCCCTCATATCCAGCTCAGCAGTAGGATTATTTTTAAGGGGGACCATTTTATCCCTCACCTCCATATAGCAACAGCAATGTTTAAGTCAGAGGAGGTTACACAGCCCTCTATGGCAGCAGGAGGAAAATAATCTTTGCAGACATTCTGCTGGCCCCCACTCTCACTAAATTAAACCTTTGTGTGCTGTGAGATTATATGCCTCCAGTGTTTAAACTACATTCTAATTCAGCAGCAACATGGCTCTACTGTGGCTTTCCCCCCCACAATCAGATCTGCAAAGGTGGGTGTCAGGCATGGAATAGGAAGCTTATCTAGTTCTACTGTCCCTTGAAGGGTTTTGTGAGGGAAGGCAAGATGTGGCAGCCATGTCTGGAACACTGAATCTCTTGGGGGAAGAGGGCTACTTGTCCCATTATCAGGGCCGGCTCTAACTTTTTTGCCGCCCCAGGCAAAAAAGAAGAGCGCCGCCCTGCCGTAACACCCCCCCCCAGTGCCGCGCTGCCGACTCCCCCGCCCCCCTGATTGCCACGCCGGGCCGCCCAACCCTCCCCCCCCCGAGCGCCAGGCTGCCCAAACCCCTGGAGCGCCGCCCCCCACCCCCACCCCCCCGGAGCGCTGCGCCGCCCAAACCCCCAGAGCACCGTGCCGGCCAAACCCCTGCCCCCTCCCCCCCAAGCGCTGCGCCAGGCTGCCCAAACCAGCGGAGCGCTGCGCTACGCCACTCTGGGCCATGCCGCCGAAGCCCCCGCCCCCTCCCCCCCCAGCGCTGCACCACCGAAAACAAAAACAAACAAAAAACCCACCCTTGAGTGCAGCCCTGCGAATAAAAACAAAAACACCGCGAGCGCCCCCTGCCACCCCAACACTGGCCGCCCCTTATAAGGTGCCGCCCCAAGCTCGTGCTTGGTCGGCTGGTGCCTGGAGCCGGCCCTGCTCATTATGTTTTGGTCTTGTTTTAGTTTTATATTGAGAACCACCATATATTTTTAAACAGTTTATGCTTTGTATAAAATCAAGAGACAGGAGACAGTTCAGGCTTGTTTTCAATCTTTTGTGAATCTTTTTGTTTAGTTTGGAAAAGAGAAGACTGAGAGGGGACATGATAACAGTTTTCAGGTATCTAAAAGGGTGTCATAAGGAGGAGGGAGAGAACTTGTTCACCTTAGCCTCTAAGGATAGAACCAGAAACAATGGGTTTAAACTGCAGCAAGGGAGGTCTAGGTTGGACATTAGAAAAAAGTTCCTAACTGTCAGGGTGGTTAAACACTGGAATAAATTGCCTAGGGAGGTTGTGGAATCTCCGTCTCTGGAGATATTTAAGAGTAGGTTAGATAAATGTCTATCAGGGATGGTCTAGACAGTATTTGGTCCTGCCATGCGGGCAGGGGACTGGACTCGATGACCTCTCGAGGTCCCTTCCAGTCCTATAATCTATGAATCTATGAACTTGTCTGCACAGCCTAAGTCAAATATTTTCAATGAGGAATAGGTTTTAAAAAGTACTATCCTGGTATGGTTTGATGGTTAACATTTGCTTCTCTTTACACTACATTATTATAGCAGCATTAGAGAATTTCAAAGTGGACTTGAATTATCCTCCAAGCTGGGACTTGAATCACTAGCCCTTCTTTACAGTTAAACTGTAAGAGGTTCCACCACGCCCCTAGCTCAGACCTGGTACTGCTCCAGTTTTCTTGGGAGCCTGGGGGGGGGGAGGGAAGAGAAGGGAGAGAGAGAGAGAAGGAGGAAGCTAATAATGCCATGTAATGCATCTCTGGCCCCTGCAGAGGTTAAGTAAACTGCAGTAATCTTGAATTTGGGAATTGTGTGTCTGGCTAGAATCCCAGACTCACACTCCAAAATGAGGCTGCTACTTTGAACACATATAAAGGAGGTGGTTTCCTTAGCAACAGTATCTGATGAAAAGAAAGTGTAGCTGACAGGTAAGCACACACAGCTTCTAAGAAAGATAGCAGTTCCCCACTGCCTAGAGTACTGTTACCACTCCTACATGGTCAGGAAGCTCTGGACATTGGGAGGGGATTATTTTGTCTCCAGGAAAGCAAAAAATGGCCACAGACACAGGATTAATAGACTACATTTAGTTAGAATATTTACATCTCCTACAGATAGCAGTTTTGAATAGTGACCGATATTAAGCAGCAATTCAGCAGCAAAGACACATTCACTCACCAGGGGTTCTGAGGAACAGCTCTGCCTGCACACAGGAATTACAGAGGAGATACTCCCTGCTGAGCCCTAGTGCTTCCCTTTCTATAGCCGCTTGGCAACAAAATGAAATCTACTCTCACCCAAGTGTTTTCAGTGACATCCTCTGAAAGCAAACACTGGTGGTGCCAGCTTATTATTTAGTGGGGGCTGCTGGTAATTGTTTCTTCCCATCTTGCACAATTTATATGCAATATAATGTTATGCAGTTTTACCATAGTATTAGTATTGATTTACTGTTTAGTAAGTCACTAGTTACAAATATAATCTGGCCTGTTAAGGGTCAGTGTAAATCATGATCAGTACACATTTCATGTAGCTCTCTCGCTCTAGGTACTTAAATGGGTCTGATGACAATAGCATCTAAAACAAATCTGCTTTATTTTAAAAAATGATTATGAAGGGTCAGAAAATTGGTATATGTATGAGCAACATTCTCAATGGAAAGCCAACTCAAATACAAGTTTTGAATTTCTTTCTGAACTCAGTTCTGGCATCATTTTTAGCTCTTGTGGGAGTGAATTCCCTAGTTTAGGCCCAGCTCCTGAGAGTATTCTGTCTATCTTGTTAATGAGTCCCCCCTATTAGCCATAGGTTCATGGTTCCAGTGGATTACTGCTGTTCTGGAAAGATATGGTCATGATGAGAGAAGCAACTTCCTAGGCAGCTAGGGCTGATCCCATGGAAGACTTTGAATATCACCACAGACCTCAGATTGGACTTTGTATTTAATAGGGCGACAGTGCACAGAGATTTCCAAATGCATGTGTGATAGAGAGAAAAATCAGAGCTATGTGATTCTAAGTGATAGATCTGGAGAAGCAAGAACAGTTGCCCATTATATATTTGGGGTTTCTTCTAGGAAGGATTTGAACCATTTTAGGGTGTCTAAGGTCATCCCTTCAGTTTCCTGGAGACAAAACAAGAGAGTGTTTGATCAATACTAACATGCTGCAGTAAGGTCCAGCAGCAGAAGTATGAATTTAATTTCCTTGTCTCTAAGCAGAAAGAAGTCATCCACAGGACCAACAACTGTTCTCTATGACTTGGTAAGTCATGTCTATACTAGGCAAAAAAGGTGTGTGGGTTGGTTCCCCCCCGACCAGCTAACAGATTTTACTTAGACTTTATCCAGGGCCGGCTCCAGGCACCAGCTTGGCAAGCAGGTGCTTGGGGTGGCGGCTTGGAAGAGGGGCGGCACGTTCAGCTATTTGGCGGCAATTTGGCAGACGGTCCCTTGCTCAGAGCGAAGGACCGTCCGCCGAATTGCCGCCACAGATCGCGATTGCGGCTTTTTTTTTTTGGCTGCTTGGGGCAGCCAAAACCCTGGAGCCGGCCCTGACTTTATCTTAACCAGCTAACATGTGCTAACACAAAATACTAGCATAGACAAGGCAGTTTTAAACATGTTAACAACACTCTTTTTTCCTCCTCTAATGACGACAAGACCATACTCAGAAAGAATCAGAATACTGACTGCTAAAAAAGCTGTGCTGGAGACCGACAATTGCTTAGAAATGGATGGTGGTATTTTGAACAGTCTAGTGTCAAGTGGTGCTTTGTTGAATTATGGCTGGCTACTATATATTCTAGGCTTGTGGCTGATGCCTCTGACACTGAGCCAGCAAGGGTTAAACAACCAGCAGGCTAAGTGACCCCCCCGCAAAAAAACCCATTCTTTAAGGACATATTATAGAAGTATTGAAATGGTAAACAGGGCCATTTCTTGTATATAGTTATCAAAGCCATGTTAAGTAGACTAAATTCTTTAAAATGTAAACCTGCAGTGTTAAAGTATTATGAGTAGGTGCCAATTATATCTGTCTGGGTTTATCTATATCTTGTTATAAGATTAACAATGTGGTCTAATTAGGTTGTAGACACTAAACTTTTCTTATCTGTTTCATTACTATATTATATTGATTCAGAGATCAAAAGGGATATTAACATTTAGGTGAAACTGGTGGTGCAATAATATCATTGTCTCTTTGAAGTTTACTATAAACTGTCTATGAACTGCTTGAATACCATAAGGCAATTAACCAAACAATATACACTGCCTATTCTTCATCCTGGAAGGCCTCTGATGTGATGTCTGCTATCAATAGGCTATTAGCCCTCTGGAGAACTATAAAGGAAGCTTCAGGCCTGATCCTCACTGTCAGGGTTTCCTCCCCAATCTGAACTCTGGGGTACAGATGCAGGGACCCACATGAAACCCCCCCCTAAGCTTATTTCTACCATCTTAGGTTTAAAAGTTCCCCAAGGCACAAATTCCTTCCTTGCCCTTGGTATTGCTGCCACCAAGTGATTTAAACAAACATTCAGGGAGGACCACTTGGAGCCCTACCTCCCCCCAAAATATCCCCCCAAGTCCCTACACCCCTTTTCCTGGGGAGGCTTGAGAATATCCTAACCTATTTGTAACTAAGTGAGTACAGATCAACTCCCCTGGGTCTTTAGGACACTGAAAAACAATCAGGTTCTTAAAAGAAGTTTATTTTTTTTAAAAATGATAAAAGAATCACCTCTGTAAAATCAGGATGGGAAATAGCTCTACAGGATAACAAAAAGATTCAAAACACAGAGGATTTCCCCTCTAGGCAAAACTTTAAAGTTACAAAAACAGGGATAAACCTCCCTCTTAGCACATGGAAAATTCACAAGCTACAACAAAAGATAATCTAATGCATTTCCTTGCTATTACTTACTATTTCTGTAATATTAGATGCTTAGTTCAGATATGGCTTAGGGAGATGTATTTTCCCTGCCCTGGTTCCTTGCTGACCTGGAGAGAGCAAAGGAACCCAAATCAAAAACCTTCTCCCACAGATTTGAAAGTATCTTCTCCCCTTATTGGTCCTTTTGGTCAGGTGCCAACCAGGTTATCTGAGCTTCTTAACCCTTTACAAGTAAAGAAGGGATTAACCCTTTGCAGGGTAAGGAAGGATTTATCCTACCCTTAGCTGTATGTTTATGACACTCACCATCTCAGATCTACTTAAACTTGGTCAGAGGAAGTTCAAGCTGCAAGACTGAGGTCTCCAGGCCTATGCTGGAATATCTCTGCAAATTCTCATGGAAGAATTTGAACAAACTCTATGCATGGATTGCCTATTGGTCTATAACCCATTGAATTGATTCTGGAAGACTTTTTATAAATCAGCATCTTCACTATCTCTACTATGAAATTGACCTAAGAACTTTATTCATATCTGTATGCAGAATGATCTTTTAACCACGTAACTTTTAATAAATCTTAGATTAATTAATAAGAATTGGCTATCAGCATTATTTCAGGTTTTACCCAAATACTTCATTGATCTGGTGGTAATATGTCCGATTTCTTGGGATTAGTAGAACTTTGTATCTGGTGAATAAAATTTTAAGTAATCCTTACTACCTTTGACTTGGCTGTTTGGTTGAGAGCCAACAACTAGATTGCTTAAGGGGAACTGCATTTTTGGCTTCTTGGTAACCAGTAAGGTATTACAGAAGTTGTTTTGTGACTGGCTTGGTTAATCTAATTATAAGAATAAACCACCAGTTTTGGTGATTGCAAAGAATGGTGCAAACAGTTTGCCCTGATTAAGCTTTCTCAGGCCTGGTCTATACTAGAGAGGGGATGGGGAGGGTGGGGGAAGAGAAGAAAAGAGGGGGGAGGGGGAAGATCTAAGTTACACAACTTCAGCTACGTGAATAATGTAGCTGAAGTCGACGAACATAGACCTACTCACCACGGTGTCTGCACTGCAGTGAGTCAACTGCTGCCGCTCCCCCATCGACTCCGCCTGTGCCTCTTGCGGCGGTGGAGTACAGGAGTCAATGGGAGAGCGCTCGGGGGTCAATTTATCGTGTCTAGATTAGATGCGATAAATCGACCCCCGCTAGATCGATTACCCGCTGGATTGGCAGGCAGCAATGTAGACATACCCTCAGTGTGGACCCATGGTCACAGCCTCCTTTGAAGGAAACCTGCCAATCTGTTGGTACAGGTCCCAGCTGTTTGTTTTCACCATGCCAGAAGGGCAGGGATGAGTGAAAAAAATTTTTTAAAAAAATTACACAGAATAGACTGCTTTTCTGTAAATTATCTGTCTTGTCCAGGCCTAAGTACACTTTTGCAGCTTAAAGAGTGGTCCTCTTATGAATGAAAATATGCAGTTGTACAGAACACATCCGAGTCTTGTCACTGGTAGCAGCTTTATGCCACTGTAGTAATCAATGACCAAACAAGTCCCCTCTCAATCTTCTGTTTGAGCTAGACAAATATAACTAAGTCTCTCACTGTAAGGTATTTTCTTCAGCCATTGTATCACTTTTGTGGCTTGTTCGCATCATCTCCAATTTTTCATCATCCTTTTTAAAATGTAAACACCAGAGCTGTGCACAATATTCCATTATCAGTCTCACCCATGCCATATACAGGTAAAAATCACCTCCCTTCTCCTTCTCACTTGTGTATACATCCAAGGATTTGAAGTATTGCACTGGGAGCTCATGTTTAGTTGCTTGGCCACCAATCTTTTTCAGAGTCACTCTTTCTAGGATTCTGCCCCCCCCCATGCCCTCCACACATACACACTATAGGTATGGCCTGCAATCTTTCTTCCTAAATGTATAAAGGCATAGCTACCATAACTAAGTCTTCCCTAGTTACCTAAATTGTGACCCTTTTTCATAAGCACTTGGAAAAACAAGGACCTGATTCTCAATTGTTTTATATTTTGTGTAGTGTTTGCATTCTATATATGAGGTATCAGTCTCATCCCTCAAAGGGAAACCTGCACAACACCTTCAAAAGATGAGCCTGGGGACTCAAATTCATAGTTTTGTAGACACTGAAAATCATGGTCTTCAGACACCATTTATGGCTTCTTACAAATAATCTATAATTCACTAATCCCCCTTTTTCTCCTCTGACTACAGGGGTGTTAGCATCCCACTTCACCTTGAATGATCCTGTTAACACCACCCTATACCGAAAACCCACCGACTGTTATGCCTACCTTCATGCCTCCAGCTTCCACCCCGGACACACCACACGATCCATCGTCTACAGCCAAGTGCTGAGGTACAACAGCATCTGCTCCAACCCCTCAGACAGAGACCAACACCTACAAGATCTTCACCAAGCATTCTCAAAACTACCCACACAAGGAAACAAAGAAACAAATCAACAGAGCCAGATGTAGCAGGAGGCTTCTGGGTACACAAGACAGGCCCAAAAAAGAAACCAATAGAACTCCACTGGCCATCACCTACAGTCCTCAGCTTAAACCTCTCCAACGCATCATCAGTGATCTACAACCCATCCTGGACAATGATCCCTCATTTTCACAGACCTTGGGAGGCAGGCCAGTCCTCACCCACAGACAACCTGCCAACCTTAAGCATATTCTCACCAGCAACCACGCACCGCACCATAACAACTCTAACTCAGGAACCAACCCATGCAACAAACCTCGATGCCAACTCTGCCCACATATCTACACCAGCAACACCATCACAGGACCTAACCAGATCAGCTACAACATCACTGGCTCATTCACCTGCATTTCCACCAATGTGATATATGCCATCATGTGCCAGCAATGCCCCTCTGCTATGTACATTGGCCAAACTGGAAAGTCACTACGCAAGAGGATAAATGGACACAAGTCAGATATCAGGAATGGCAATATACAAAAACCTGTAGGAGAACACTTCAACCTCCCTGGCCACACAATAGCAGACGTAAAGATAGCCATCTTACAGCAAAAAAAACTTCAGGACTAGACTCCAAAGAGAAACTGAGCTCCAGTTCATTTGCAAATTTGACACCATCAGATCAGGATTAAACAAAGACTGTGAATGGCTATCCAACTACAGAAGCAGTTTCTCTTCCCTTGGTGTTCACACCTCAACTGCTAGCAGAGCACGTCACCCTCCCTGATTGAACTAACCTTGTTATCTCATACTGATTTAGACCTGCCTCTGGAAATTTCCCATACTTGCGTCTGATGAAGTGGGCATTCACCCACGAAAGCTTATGCTCCAATACTTCTGTTAGTCTATAAGGTTCCACAGGACCCTCTGTTGCTTTTTACAGATTCAGACTAACATGGCTACCCCCTGATACTTCTGCCAAACTATCTGTTCAATCTAGGAGTATGCACAAAGGGGGCATGGGGAGAGTGTCAAGCAGGGTTCCCCCTCCGCCCCCCAATAATCATCCGGGACACAGAACTTCTCTGGCCCTGGGGCCATGGAAGCAGGAAAGATTGAGCTCCTGTTGGGGCTGGGGCAGCATGGAGGGAGGGAAGATTCACCATGCTCTGGGCAGGAGCTCAAAGATCAGGCTTGGGCCAGGGCCAGGTAAGGAGGGAGGGGCAGCAAGCTCCTCCTGGGGGGGATGGGAGAGGGCAGTGAGCTTCCCCCAAAAGGGGTCAAATTTAACTTCCTGCACACACCCCAGTTTGATCTTCTATTTGGCTGTGATGCTCCAAGTACTTTTCCCAGACTTGAAGAGCTCTGGGAATCTTGAAAGCTGCTCTCTTACCAACAGAAGTTGGTCCAATAAGAGCTATCACCTCACCCACCTTGTTTCTCTAATATCCTGGGACTGACATGGCTCCAGCAACACTGCATTCTTGCATCTTGTACAGTCATTTATACTTGTACCTAGTGGGTGTGAAATTCTACCACATCAGAATGCTAGTGGTACACCCATTTTACTCAGATATAAATAATTTTACAAGATGCAAGGCAGAGATTCAGTACCATATCCCCTGCCCCCCACATGCTCACATAAGGGATGACCTGACATACCAAAATCCAAACTCCTATTTTAACACATGGTCTAAGGTATATTTTAACACTTTGCTTAAATAAATAGTTAATGACTGCCCTATACACAAATCTCCCAGAATACTTTGCAATGGCCATTGCTTTCATGGAAATGTTTGAGAAAAGTTTGCAAAATGTTTCCTATTAAATTAAGAGTTTAGATAATAAATTAGTTACATAAAAATCAATTGGAGATCATATATATTTACACATACACAATAGGAGTAGCATCCACCACTATTGTTAAGAATGCATCACTGTTTCAATCCTAAACCACAACTGTAGTTCAGTCACTTGTAACTTTCCATAGCTGTGTGTGCACGATGTCCTTTTCTCTGACTAAAGAAATGTTTTGGGAAAATTTGAGAGAAAAAAAGAGAAATAGTTCAGTAGCAGGTTGAATTAAATATCTGTACTATCCTTTAAAAATAGAGAGAGAGAGACCTTGTTTTAAACAGCTCTACTGCCAAAATGGCCAGAGGTAGAAAGTTGAGATTTGGCTTGGAAACAACACTTTTCTACATTGAGGGCTTTTAAGTATTGCAGTGAATATTTGTTTTGATGACAGTTCTGAGCTTTACAAAATATCACATTCAGCATACACAGTAGATTTGTTATCTTGCTAACTAGTAAAGAGCTCAGCTAAAGGATTCCGCTCCATGCATGCATGGCTCTCAAAAGAGATGACAAAGGATAGTAGGGGATATCATGCCTCCTGTAGAACATTTGACAGCAAAATATTTTGTAAATATTAGAAGTTCTAAACTTTATTGGTACTTTACCACATTTATTCTGAAAAACCAGGCTTCCTTAGTTACCATGGCAAATCCCAAAGCAATTTAACCTCATTGCAGATCCACTAGTATCATGAGTGCAAATATACAGGGCACAGAAATGTTAACTGACATCTAAAAATATCATTTGAATGTAAAAGATCTCACGAATTTCCAGGGCTGGAAGCCAATGCTGGATAGCCATTGGGAAGCTCTCCTTTCCAATAGTATCAAGCTACTGGTTGAAAGTTTCAGAGCAGATTAATATTCATTAGAGTGGTTTCTAAATATTGTAGAGGTCTTTAAAATCTCAACCTGCATTTCTAGCCCTTTTGGGTTCTGAGAGAGCAGACATGAAATCTTTCACTGGTACAGGACAGTATTACCTTTTCCTGGGCTTTGTCTACTATAATTTGAGGGTAGAAGGAGAAAAGACGGTTACTCACCGTTGTAACTGTTGTTCTTCGAGATGTGTTGCTCATATCCATTCCATTAGGTGTGTGTGCGCGCCGCGTGCACGATCGTCGGAAGATTTTTACCCTAGCAACACCGGCGGGTCGGCTGTGGAGCCCCCTAGAGTGGCGCCTTCATGGCGCTGAATATATACCCCAGCCGACCCGGCGCCCCCTCAGTTCCTTCTTGCCAGCTACTCCGACAGTGGGGACGGGGGGCGGGTTTGGAATGGATATGAGCAACACATCTCGAAGAACAACAGTTACAACGGTGAGTAACCGTCTTTTCTTCTTCGAGTGCTTGCTCATATCCATTCCATTAGGTGACTCCCAAGCCCAACTTAGGTGGTGGAGTCGGAGTGAGACATTGCTGTGTGCAAAACCGCTGACCCGAAGGCAGCATCGTCCCTGGACTGCTGCACTAGTGCATAGTGCTCTGTAAACGTGTGGACTGACGACCAAACCGCAGCTCTACAAATGTCCTGGATCGGAACTTGCGCCAGGAAAGCCGTCGAGGAAGCTTGGGCCCTCGTGGAGTGAGCGGTGAGGTGTGGTGCTGAGACACCTGCCAGGTCGTAGCAAGTCCGGATGCAAGACGTAATCCAGGAGGATAGGCGTTGTGAGGAGACCGGTGAGCCTTTCATTCGGTCGGCCACTGCAACGAAGAGTTGCGTCGTCTTTCTAAAGTGCTTTGTGCGGTCAATATAGAAGGCCAGGGCCCTGCGTACGTCCAGAGAATGCAAACGTTGATCCTGGCGAGTGGCATGTGGTTTAGGATGAAAGACCGGGAGGAATATATCCTGGTTGATATGAAAAGGAGAAACCACCTTAGGGAGAAAGGCAGGATGTGGACGAAGCTGCACTTTATCCTTATGGAAAACTGTGTAAGGGGGCTCGGATGTAAGCGCCCTGAGTTCAGAAACGCGCCTTGCTGAGGTGATGGCTACGAGGAAGGCTGTCTTCCAGGATAGGTACAGAAGTGAACAGGTGGCCAGTGGCTCGAATGGATGACCTGTGAGCTTGGAAAGAACCAGGTTGAGGTCCCACGTCGGAACGGGCTGACGTTGCTGTGGGTACATCCGGTCTAAGCCCTTGAGGAATCTAACAACCATCGGGTTAGAGAATACCGAAGACGCGAGTTCCCCTGGGTGAAAGGCCGATATAGCGGCCAGGTGAACTCTAATTGAAGATATCGCCAACCCTTGCTGTTTTAGGGAGAGGAGATATTCCAAAATGAGAGGGATAGGTGCCTGTAACGGGAACGTGGCTCGTTGTTCGCACCAACAGGAGAACCGCTTCCACTTGGCCAAGTATGTGGTCCGTGTTGAGGGTTTCCTACTGCTCAGCAGAATCTGTTGGACAGAGTGCGAGCACTGCTGCTCTGCCTGGGTGAACCATGGAGCAGCCACGCCGTGAGGTGGAGGGATTGCAGGTCGGGGTGACGCAGCCGGCCGTGGTCCTGAGAGATGAGATCCGGACATAATGGAAGCGGGATCGGTGTCCGAACCGAGAGTTCCAACAGCGTGGTGTACCAATGTTGTCTCGGCCACGCTGGGGCGATCAGAATCACCTGTGCCTGGTCTCTGCGCAATTTGAGCAGTACCTTGTGGACCAGAGGAAACGGAGGGAAGGCATAAAACAGGTGGTCCTTCCAGGGAAGGAGAAACGCATCCGAGAGGGAGCCGGGAGCTCGACCTTGCAGGGAGCAGAACACGTGGCACTTCCTGTTGTCTCGAGATGCAAATAGGTCTATCTGGGGAAACCCCCACTTCTGGAAAACGGAATGTATGATGTCCGGACGGATAGACCACTCGTGTGTTTGAAAGGACCTGCTGAGTCGGTCCGCTAAAGTGTTCTGGACTCCAGGGAGGAACGATGCCGTGAGAAGGATTGAGTGGGCGATGCAGAAGTCCCACAGGCGAATGGCCTCTTGGCATAGAATTGACGAACGTGCTCCTCCCTGCTTGTTGATGTAAAACATGGCCGTGGTGTTGTCGATGAGAACTAACACACAACGACCACGTAGGAGATTGAGAAATGCCTGGCACGCCAGGCGCACCGCCATCAGTTCCCGAACATTGATGTGCAGGGCTAGCTGGGGTGCAGACCACAGGCCCTGTGTATGGTGCTCGTTGAGATGGGCGCCCCAACCCAGAGATGAAGCGTCTGTGACCAGGTGCAGAGAGGGTTGTGGGGCGTGAAACGGCATCCCTTCGCAAACCACATTGTGATCTAGCCACCATGTGAGGGAGGTCAGGACCGAGTTCGGGACTGTGACCACCATATTCAGGCTGTCCCGATGTGGGCGGTATATTGATGACACCCAGGTCTGGAGTGGGCGAAGCCGAAGTCTGGCATGCCTGGTTACGTACGTGCAGGAAGCCATGTGACCCAGCAGGGTAAGGCACGACCTCACCGTGGTAGTTGGGAAGGCCTTGAGTCCTTGAATGAGGCTCGTGATGGTGCAAAAGCGATTGTCTGGCAGGATGGCTTGTGCGCGTCTGGAGTCTAGAACCGCGCCGATGAATTCTATTCTCTGGGTAGGTTCTAGAGTGGATTTGTCCTTGTTGAGTAGGATACCCAACTTGTTGAATGTGTGCACTATTATGTGGACGTGATCTCGAACTTGTTCTTTGGTGCGACCGCGTACCAGCCAGTCGTCTAGGTACGGGAACACCTGTATCCCTTGCCGACGAAGGTACGCTGCCACGACAGCCATACATTTCGTGAACACCCGTGGGGCCGAGGATAGGCCGAAGGGAAGGACAGCAAATTGGTAGTGCACCCTGTTTACCACGAATCGCAGGAAGCGTCTGTGAGGCGGGTAAATTGCGATGTGAAAGTATGCGTCTTTCATGTCGAGGGCGGCGAACCAGTCTCCAGGATCGAGGGAAGGGATAATGGCCCCCAGAGAGACCATGCGGAACTTCAACTTTACTACGAATTTGTTGAGTCCGCGCAAGTCCAAGATGGGTCGCAGACCTCCTTTGGACTTGGGAATGAGGAAGTAACGGGAATAAAATCCCCTGCCCCTTAACTCCACTGGAACCTCCTCTATGGCCCCCATAGCAAGGAGCGTAGAAACCTCCTGTATAAGAAGTTGCTCGTGAGAAGGGTCCCTGAAGAGGGACGGGGAAGGGGGGTGGGAGGGGGGGATTGAAGAAAACTGGATAGCGTATCCCCTCTCCACCGTGCGAAGGACCCAACGGTCCGAAGTTATAAGGCACCAAACACGGTGGAAGTGGGAGAGGCGATCCCGAAAGGAGGGGGCTGGATCCTGGGGGATGACTGGGGCGCCGTCCTCGACTGCACCTTCAAAAGTTCTGCCTAGGGCCTGAAGGTGGTCTAGGTGGCCCCTGGTTCTGACCAGGTTGAGGGCCGGTCCACCTTCTTCTACCACCTCGCCCTCGCCTCCGGGCCGAGTCCTGTCTCTGACGAGGCGGGGGGGGGTAGAAGCGCTGAGGCTGCGGCCTAAATGGCCTGCGCTGAGGGCCCACAACATGCATCCCCAGGGAGCGCATGATTGTTCTCGAGTCCTTGAGGCTCTGCAGGCGAGAGTCCGTCTTATCTGAGAACAATCCATGACCCTCAAAGGGCAGATCTTGTAGGGTTTGCTGCAGCTCCCGAGGCAAACCCGAAACCTGAAGCCAGGAGATCCTGCGCATAGCGATATCCGAAGCCAGGGTCCTCGCAGCTGAGTCTGCAATGTCCAAGGAGGCCTGCAAGGAGGTCCGAGCCACCTTCTTGCCCTCCTCTACCATGGCTCCAAACTCTTCCCTGGACTCTTGGGGAATCAACTCCTTAAACTTCCCCATAGAGTTCCAGGAGTTGAAATTGTAGCGGCTCAGTAGCGCCTGTTGGTTCGCCGCTCTAAGTTGTAGCCCTCCGGCTGAGTAAACCTTACGGCCAAACAGATCGAGCCGCTTAGCCTCTTTTGATTTAGGCGCTGCAGCCTGCTGGCCGTGGCGCTCTCGTGCATTCACTGATTCCACCACCAGTGAACACGGTTGGGGGTGGGTATACAAGTACCCATAGTCCTTAGACGGGACAAAGTATTTCCTTTCCACCCCTCTCGCTGTGGGTGGAATAGAGGCAGGAGTTTGCCATATCGTATCCGCATTCGTTTGGATCGTGCGGATCAGGGGTAACGCCACCCTCGATGGGGCATCCGCTCCAAGGATATTCACGATCGGGTCGTGCACCTCCACTATCTCCTCCGCCTGCAGGTCCATATTACGGGCCATCCTACGCAGGAGATCCTGGTGAGCCCGAAGATCTATCGGAGGGGGACCCGTACATGAAGTGCCCGCCACTGCCTCATCCGGAGAGGAGGAGGAGGATGCCTCCGGTGGTACTGGATCCAAGGGGGGGTCCTGATCCCCCTGCTCTTGGGCCGGAGCATCACCTGCACTTGGGTCCATGGTGTCGGGTGGCGTGGACACGGAAGCCTCCATGCCTCCTGGCGGAGGCCGAGAGATGGTGGATTCTGGGGCCCTTCTGACCGAGTGACCCGAGCGAGAGGTCGATGGTATTGGAGCCCCTTGCTCCTGGTGGTACGCCCACGGGGTCCAAAACGACCAGTGAGATGGTCCATGAGAGTGGTCCTCTGCCATCTCCTGCCAATGGCCCAAGTTTCGTTCCTCGGCTTGCCCTTGAGGGGGGTATGCCGATCTCGACAGGTCCTCCGAGGAGCGAGACACCGATCTTGACGGCCATGGCGGTGCCGAGAGAGATGAAACGATCCCCGTGGGCTGCGGTGCCGCACGGTGCCGGTCCGGAGATGATCTATCTCTGCGCGGTGCCGGCGATCGGTGCCGGGACCGCGACCGGTGCCGATGACCTCGTCGGTGCCGGGAGTCGGATCTGGACCTCGACGAGGACCTGAAGTATGCCCGGTGCCGGGAGCGGCCCCTCGACGTCGAGCGTCGACCGTAGCGGTGCCGAGAACTACGTCTCGACGTTGATCGGTGCCGACGATCATATCGGTGCCGAGACGTAGAGCGGTGCCGCGAAGAAGATCTTGGCCGCGAGTACGACCGGTGCCGAGACGATATTCGGTGCCGGGACTGCGAGCGGCGTGGGGACCTGCTTCGGGACCTGGATCGGTGCCGAGGTTCCAGCCCTTGTGATGGAGGGCGCATCAAGGCAGGTTTCCCCCTCGACTGGACCGGGCGAGTCAACGGTGCAGTCGGTGCCGGTGGTTGAGGCGGTGCCGGCTCCGTGAGAGCTATTAAGTCTCTCGCCGCCGCGAAGGTCTCTGGAGTCGACGGGAGACACTGTATCACCGCCGGCCTCGGTGGAGACGCTATTTGCACCGGACTCAACGGCCTCGGCGCCGGAGTCGACGGTGCTGGAGGCACCTGTTTTCGTTGCTCCACCGGCGGACGCGGCTCTACCCCCGGCACTGGGGGAGCCGGCGTCTTCGGCACGGATGTCCCCGTCTTATGGGCTTTTTTATGCCCCGGGGATAATGACCGGCGCCGAGGCACTTGCTGTGCTTGCGGTGCCGACGAAGTCCGGTGCCGGGGAGGCTTGTCTGACGCCACTCGCGTGGTCGTCATAGCCGGTGCCGCCGGGGCACTGCGCACCGAGGTGCTAGGCGCCGGAGCCTGGCCCGTAGAAGGAGTGTCCGGGCTAAGTGCCGCCTCCATCAGGAGTTGCCTGAGCCGAAAGTCCCGCTCCTTCTTGGTCCTTGGTCGGAAGGCCTTACAGATCTTGCACTTATCTGTTTGGTGGGACTCTCCCAGGCACTTCAGACAGGAGTCGTGCGGGTCGCTCGTGGGCATAGGCTTAGCGCAGGAGGCGCACAGCTTGAAGCCGGGAGCGTTGGGCATGAGCAAAGTGTCTCCAAGACTCAAAGTGCATACAACTAAATAGCCACATAACATGGTGTGTGTTATTACTGTTTACTGTATAATGTAATGCTTTATGTTGTAGCTCCTACAATGTCATCGTCATCAGCTATCCCTCAGTACGAGGATGTCTGCTGGGGTAAAAAAGTAATTGATGAGACTTAAGATGGCTGAGGTTTCCAATCCATGCTTTACCATTATTTCCACATATGTGACTGGTGGTTGCTTGGAGAGAGCACCACTGCTGGCTGGGATGCTACACCCTTTCCCTCCTCTGCCATTTCCCAGCCTCTTGAACAAAGCAATTCTCTTCAAAACGGTCTGAGGCTTGATGTATGATGCAACACCATTGCAGTCTATTGCCAGACAGCTCTTCCCAATTTGTGGGGTCAATGCCTCCCTTCTTAAGATATATTTTGTGTGTCCTTGTAGCATTTCCTCTGTCCCCCGTGGGTCCTCTTACCATGACTAAGTAGAGAAAAGGTGTTTTCTGCAGAGAGAATGCTGTCATTGGTGTGATGGTTTTCCCATGTAATATAGAGAATCTTTCTAAGGCAGGGCTGGTACCAATCCAGACGCTTAAGATGGCTTCAATAGGTCACCCATGTCTCACACCCATAAAAGAGAGGGGATGACTACTGCATTGTAGACCAGGATCTTAGTTTCCATTTGCAGATCTCCGTCAAAGACATAATTAAGCAACTTTCTAAAGGCACAACCAGAGGTCTCCGTCCTGCTTCAGCCCTCATCTGCCTACAACGTAACCTTAGTAAGAATCTCCAGTTGCCAGTATTGCAGATAAATAAGCAGAACGTGCAAGACTAAGTGAATAGCAACTAGATCTTAGAGAAATGCTTATTGTCAGGAGAAATAAAGTTTCAGTAGCTGATCATACAAACAATAGTAAAGCCTGTTCTGTTTGGATCTGACCATTTTATTTAGATATGGAATTGCTGCCTATAGATTATACCTACCCATTGGCAAACAAAATATTACATGGTGCTGAACCTACAAAGACAATTCCATATACAGCCTGATTCAATCTCATGCCATTCTTGTGATAAGCTATGCAGCACCCTTGAATTTCTTAGTTCTATTTCAGTTTTTATTATGGTTGACCCTAACCTATTGATACTTACAATAGGTTTGGCATCATGTATGTGTCAGCACTAGGACCTGCCCGCCTTATGTAGCCAATCCCCCTGGGATTGGAGACCCAAGTGGTCTTTGGTCATACACATCGACTTTCTCCTCGTGCCACATTATTTCTATAGTAAGCAGAGCTGGTTCCAGTTGTGGTACTGATATGTCTATTCAATTAATGGACCTATAGGGAGTTAATGCTAGAATGAACAGACAGGAAGTCAAAAATAGATAAATAATGTGTTTAAATATTTACACCACCAGAGCTGCAAGAAATTGCTGACCAAGTTAATCCATCTGTTGGATATGAGAATAAAAATAGAAACAAATTAAATATAAGATTTATGAGCCTGGGTTCTAATCAAGCAGTCTATTCTTATTCAGCACAGCACTTCAGCATGTTCTTAAATCCCATTGACTACAGTTGGAGTTAAGCACAGTGCCTAAACACATGCTTAATAGGGGTAGACTTAAGTACATGCTGAAATGCCTTGTTGAAGTAGGGCCCTAGAGAGCACTACTTCCATGAGGAATGGAGACAGCCAATTCACATGCAGCCTGCTTCTTCAAAATGAAGGTCAAATTAAGCCCTGGTTTTTGCTTCATTACAGCTTTAATAAATACGTGTAGGGTGAAAAAAGCAAAATGTGGAATTTTAAAAATGGTCAACCACTAGGAAACAGGCGCTTGGTGACCAAGGCTATTGCCTGTATTAATGTTTTGGAGGAGAGATTGGATGGGCTGTTGAAGCTTGTTGATAATGCCACTGGGCAAGTTATTTCAGATAGTAATAATCTGGAGGATTGTGAGAAACTGCAGATGGATTTTAATGCATTAGGTTGTGCAGCACAACAGCATATGTAATTTGATAAATGTGAGGTAACATGCATTTGGCAAAAATAGCTTAACTTCCCAAAACACACCAATGATCTGAGAAATTATAGGATTCTCTCAGTGGGGAAAAATACATAGGAGCAGTTTTGGATAGCTGAATGAAGATGTCAACCTAATGTGCAGCAGTAGTTTAATAAAACAAGCTGGATGAGTGGGAGCATTCTAGGTGGGATAGAAAATAATTCCATTTACATCAAAGGGGAAGGGAGTTTGCCAACATTCAGTGCACTGTTCACATTCCACTTTCAACTTCTCTGATCTAGGTCAGATTTTAAAAGTCCACAGGAAAAAAAAAAAAAAAAAGATTGTTAGTGGAAATCAGATCTGACAGATTGCCGAAACTAATCAATTCTGAGCCTGATTCTCCCTTTCACTAAACAGTTACAAATCAGGAATAATTTCACAGAAGCCAAAGTTACACTAGTATAAAAATGTGAGAAGAGAATCCAGCCTTCTGTATTTTTCAGGAAGAGTCAAGTGCTGGGTGGCAATTGATTTAGGAATTTAAAATTTGTGAAGTGTTGTGGAAAATATATATATTTACCATTTCTCCTAATGAAACCAAGGGGTTATTTGACATGGAAAGGTAAGAGCTTTAGAACAAATAAAATCGTTCCTTCACACATCCTAGAGTGAAGGTCATTGAGTCATATACTTAGTCTACATTTTAACAAGACCTGGCTCATTTTATGATACCTATCACTGGTCCTACTGCAAATAATGTAAAGGTACCAAATCTCATGTTTCAAGGAAGGGATTTTTGTATATTGGTGCCTACCAGAATAGTTGCATTAGGTATGGAGGTATAGAGGGGACTCCTCTGAAGAATTATGTATTGGGTACTGCTACTGACAAATTGGCCTTGATGGACCAATATTCTGATCTTATGTGTTAAATCCTTTGAGACATGGTAATCTGATCATGTCCGTCACAACTTGTCAGCCAATATTTATGGGCTGTAGGAGACAGACTTTCAATGAAAGCTTGATAGTCAAAGTTAGTTCCATCACCAGAAACTGTATGCAGTGGTGTTTTTGAACCTTTGGAGCCTAACCTAGAAATGAATCCAAAGTGCTACCCACTGAGTCATACCTGGCCATCTAAAGGAGGGAAGTGGGTAATTGGGTAGAATTTCACAGCTGCTAGGATGCCATGAAAGTCAGGAGAACTTCCTCACCTCTCATCTTACCATTGCTACCATGCCTCTGCTCCACCCTCCAAACCCATCACAGTGGTGCTCCCCTTTCCTTCTCCCCAATCAGATCTGTGGAAGGGGAAGTCCATACTTCTAAAGTCCATACTCCCGAGCTGGCCTCAGCACATTTGGTTGTACACAGGTTCAAATTAATTAAGAGATCCACACACAAGAAAGGGCACTTGTGCTGTCCACCTACATTTATGGGAGAAGTTACAGTTGCATACACAACTCATTTGAGCATACAGATTGCTCATGAGGGTCCTGACTTTCAGTTTGGTCTCAACTTGCTCTACTTTCATAAGTACAGTATTGCATCTGCAAATAAATATACCCACAAGTTTGTGCCTTGTGCTTTGCATGGTGAGCACAAATACTAAAAGATGTCAAACAACTTCATTTGAACCCACCAAATACAAAATTAGAGAGGGAATTCTGTTTATGGGTGGTTTTCCATGTAAATCAGACTCTATATGCCTAGGATGCCGGATATGTTCATGCAACTGTGTAATTGCTTGTGCATACGTATACAGGCTTTCCCATGTGCACCTCAAACCTTATATATAAAAAAAAATAAGTCTGGCCCATAGTGCCAATAAGTCCATCAGTAGCTGTAGTAGCTCCCCCTCTGCATTAAGTGCTGCACACCAGCTACTTGTCCTTTACACTACTTGGCTTGATTATGGATAGGATTGTTGTTAAAGGACTCTAAGAGGCCCTTTTTGTAGCTAAACCACCTCACATTTTAGGGAATTTGCACACCTCATCTGCAATGTTCTGAATAAACCCAAATCACTATCGAAAAGGTGGAAGCAGCCAGTGAAGAGCAATTTCCATTTTGAGATTAACAAACCACCATTCTGCCGCACAGCACATCCACCCTGTGGATATGGCTAGAGAATTTTGCCCTACATTATTGGATTTTCCTTGCATACGTATTTTTGGACATAGCTATCCTTGATAGGAACAACTGCTGGTATGTGTAATGACAGTGTCACATGAAATATGTACAGTATATTGAATAATAGTTTCCCTTAAGATTCATACTCTATTTGCAGTAGAAATTATTCCACATCTTTAATTTGGTCTTTATCAGCATCACCGTGTGCTGTTATATTTGACTTTGCTTGCTTCAATACTTTAACAACATTTGGGAACTGTATTCTTGTCTGAATAAATAAGTGTGCTAAGAGCATCTATTAAGTACTGATATCCCCAAGGTCTGGACCAATTTTTTTCCCTTGTATTTCTTGCCTGGTGAACCTGAGTTATAAGCACTGTCTAAATCATATAGCAGAGAGAAAAATGGTTGCCTTAGTAACAAGGCAGACCCAATCAACTGCATAGGCTCCCTTGAGACAATCTAATTTGTGCAGCAAAGAGGCTAGAACAGGTGGCTAAATTAGTATGCTAGACAGCCTCAACATATATACAAATACATACAACTGTATACACAAAATTTAATCTATGATGCACACTTACACACCGGTACTCCTCTTTCAGCAATGCATTTTAAAAAAGTAAATAGTATCCGAGTCACAAGGGCACAGAAGACCCAACAGCAATGGAAATTCTGCATTTCCACTGCAACAGCAGACAAAGCAGGGGAGAAATCAGTGCTGGTTCAGACAACACTGCCAAATCTGCAGTCATTGATGGGCGGGACCTCCTCCCAGCAGGGACAGGTGAAAAGCTAGCATGATGTTTACTGCTCCAGCCCCACTGCCACATGATGTGCTGCTTCATGCCGACAGCATGATCTGTTGTGATGTTGTGCTAATTCCCCAAGGTGCTCAAGTTCTCCTCCTCTTTCATGACCCTTTCTAGGACACATCACCAGCTTTTTTCCTCTCCAGCCATTTTTCCTAACGCACATCACAAACTGTCAGAGCAGATCTGGACATATTTTCTATTCTCCTTCTTCCTGTTGTGGGGGGTTCAGCTCCAGCATTGTGGCATAGGAATTGGGGGGATACAAGAGATCACATGCTGACTTCTAGACCTTGTATCCCAGGGTCCCAATCTTTTAGTTGGCAGGGGAGTCCAGATTTGCTTAAACCCATCCTGGGAGAAGCCAAGCATGGGAACACAGAGCCCTGTGCATACTTCATGGCTGCAGAGCCTATGGAAATGATATGTGTAGAGCAAAGCCCTGCTACACACATTCTTTGGTCCAAGATTTGATTTATGCTACTATCTCTCAGTACATCTTAATTTTCTAAAACTTTCATTAACATAAGTAATGAAAAAAAACAAACAAAATAAACACCACACTATGGGCTAGATTGTGACTTTCAGCACAGCCCTGAGCAAGATGTGCTGACCCAGGAGCAATTGTGACCTGAATACACATTGAGCAACAGTTCGTCCCCTCTTCCCTCCTAGACAGATGGAATTTACTGCTGGCCTATATCAGCAGTAAATTCCAACCTTTACCACACATGATCTCAATTACATTAAACAGCAAGCCATTCTCTCCCCTCCTCATGCACCTGCTTCCAGAAAGGAGTGAGTGATTAGGGACTGATACATTGGGGTAGGGGTTAAGGAGGGCTCATATTCCCCTGTGTCGATGTGTAGTCCAAGTTAAAATATAGACCTATGGAAAAAGGAAGGGAAATTGTTAACTACATAGTCAGTGCCTTTCCTTTCAATGGATAGGCCTTGCTTTAAAAAGCTTCAGAATTGAATTTTCATTTCAATATTAGGATGCCTAGTAAGATTTCTAGTGTCTCCTTGTTCTGAATTAGTTGAGACTATCATAATAGCTTCTTAAACTACTAGTACATCAGGTTCCATACCTGACTGAAAAACTCAAGTCTAGTCAGAAGCCAGGAAGTAGAGAATAAAGCAGTGTTAAACTTGTGACAAAACTCCAAATCAAGTGAAACTTGGGCTAGGTTTGCCAAAAGCTTTCACTGAGGTTCGCACAAGTTTTAAGTGAACTTGGGCCAAGTTTTGAATGTATTTGTCAATTTTTGCTTTCAGACAAAAGCCATAACCAAACTTCTCTGGCACAACTCCATTGAACATGGGCATAACAATGTTTGGATGGATTCCCAAGCTCAGAATCAAAGTGGCCCACCCCCATAAACTTCTCCTTAAACAGTCCTTCTACTTATACTGTCTTGGGCCCTCAGCTCACCACCTCCATCACAAGCCTACAGCGGTATGGCTCCTCTCGTCCCTCTCTGCATAGCCACATCTACTGGTCACCAACAAGAGGGGTTGCAGCTCTCTGCTATACCTCTGTTGAGCAACAACTCCTTGTGCTGCTCCCACAGTTCCAAAGGGTGCTGGTTGACCCAAGTGGAGCCAGTTGACTGATGGATAGGTGGACAACTTCCAAGTACTTGCCGGTCAAGCAAGTAGAGCATCTTCAGTGAAAATGGAAACTTGGCATCACTCTTCCCTCTTTGCTGTGCCATCTGTTGAACCTGCTCTGCCCCCCGCATACCCTCCTCATCACAGGTTAGACAGTTGTAGAGGCATCCTTTGGAGCATGAATATCTCTGCAGTAGCAACTCCTTTGAAGTCAGTCTAGTTACCCCAGATAAGAATTTGCCTCCTGTGTTCAGAGTAACATGTGCTGAATATATGTAATAATCCACTGTGAACCAGGACCAGAGAGGTACATAAAATATAAATCTCTTTGGACCTCAGGTGTTTGGGTTAGTGCTTACCTTGGCTGACATGGCTATTTGTCTTCAGTATTTATACGGCCCCCCATCACAGTGATATCTGAGCACCTCACAGTCTTTAATGATATCCTCATGACAGCCCTATGAGACATTACACTCACCTATTAGCCCCATTTTACGGGTGGAGAATTAAGGCAGACTTAAATGGACTTCTCCAAAAATCACACAGGAAGTCTGAGACAAAGCTGGGAACTGAACCCAGTTCTCCCAAGACCCAAGCTAAAACCCTAACAACTACCTCTCACAGCACCTTATTTGCATTTCTAATAGCTTCATCCACTATTAGCAGAGCACAACTATAAAGAAATTTCCTACTGACATTATAGCGGCCAGCCCCTGCAGTCCTTGCTCAGGCAGAATTTCCACTGATATTTTGAAACTGTAGAGGAGATACCTGGCCCCTTGTGCCCAAGGTGCTTCTGCTCTGCTATGCCCTCTCTTCTCCCAATTCTAGGCTCTTTTCCCTTACAGAGACTCCACACACTTGCTTATCCAATCACCACCTTGCTACAGGTCTGGGTTTATTCAGACAATAATTCAAAAACAAAAAAGTCAGAGTTCCACAAATCTGTTCCCAGGCATGGTTCTTACCTGAGAGCCTGGGTTTGGCTTGTCACTGTTCTGCTCGGAGCTGACTTCCCAGAGTCAGCTCCCCCAAATAACTGCTTCGGCTCTTTTATAAGGAACTAGCTCCTTGCAGTTCCCTACCTGTGCCAGGTGTCTCTGGTTAGCTCATTTAGCAAGCCTGCTCCAGGCTTCAAGTCTCTTGAAGGCAGCTAGCTCCCTCATACCCTCTTACTCCCTTTGCTCTCTCACAGAAACCAATAGGAGTTGGCCACTTCTACCACGGACACTGTTGGATACGAAGTTCTGTTTAATCCAATGAAATGTTAATGGAATTCCTTCAGTTGTGCACTGTTCCCATCAAGAATACCAGTGGAATAACGTGCCATCCATATCATGCAAAATCCCAGCAAAATGTTCTGAATATCTATCACAAAGCAAATCTTAGTAGGCAACATCTCTTTGAAATAAATGGGATTTGTGTATGCGTGCATCCAGTCTATATAGCACCTCAGATATAATGCAGCATTTGCAGTGTAATGTGGAAAGCAATGCATATAAACCACTAAAAAATAGCTGGTATTCATTTGCGGCTGATGCATTTTGAAACTTAAATCTCAGTGTCACACACACACACACACACACACCCCTAGCTTATCTAATGAACTCATCCTATGCCTGTTAATCCATGACTTTCATAAGCATAGAGTCAAAGGCATTTATGCAAACCACGTATATCTTCTGTCAGTTGAGTGTCTTAGCTTTTAACAAATATGTTAAATACACCCTTCTGAACAGGTGTTGCAACTGAACTGGTGATTCAGTTGATGGTTCTGTTCTCTTCTCATCCCCTCCCCGTCTAGCCTATTCTAAACCATTGCCCCACAATGGTAGTAGGGGATACTGCTGCTGCTGCTGGAATTGTGTATTTTGGAATAGATATAGAATCGAAGGACCTGATTTTCCACTGCCTTGCACCTTGTTTAGTTATTTACACTAGTGCAAAGTGAGTGTAAAATGTTACCACTCAGATGTTAAGGATTCCCCCAGCAGGGAGGAAGCCCCAAGTAATACAGACAGTGCAGCCAATTTAAGCCCTCCCTTAAACATCCCCTTGGTATAGGGGACATGGCCAGGGGAAGTATACCAGGAGTGCTGCTGTACTGTGTCCCTCAGCCAGTGTAACATCCCTGATCAGACCTGGGGTGGTCAGGTGTAACATGAAGTTCACATAAACCCACTTTTGCCCTCAACTTAGTTTCTGCACAGAGAAGAATTCATCAGACCAAAGGATTAAGTACACTGTGTATTTGTGGAGAGAGACCTGCATAGGTACAAATATTTGTATATCTATAATACACACTTACCACTAATAGTAAATATATAATATGTATGTCTCATGATCGCTAGCTCTGTTCTTTGTTTTCAGTGGACCTATTTAAAGACCAGCTCCCTAGTACCATCATTACAAGCACCAAGACATTTTCAGTTGACTGAATTTATACAGTGAATGAAAAAAATATGGGAGCAAGTCTGTTAGAAAACAGAAGGCTAGGGTATTAATTGAACAGTACCTTTCCATCACTGTGAGGGAAATTGTTGTAATGAACAAATGCATTATGGTCATTTCTCTCTGTTCTCGGGGCTGATTCAGAACACCCAGCTGAGAAGGCAGCTGTGCCAAGCAAGTCACTGGTGAGCACTGCAGGAGTCCTGTATTCTAATGCTACTCAAATAAATTAATGCTTTCTGTTGTCATTAGCAATGCCAGCAATATGTTTTCTTCCATAGTAGTGCAAAGATTGGACTGGTTTGGCCTTCAAAGATTTGAAAAGCCTATTTGTGCTTATTTTTTTTGTTTATTTGCAGCTTACACTAAAGACCAGGCACTGGATAGATTTCAGCAATTCAGTTTTGAGGAGAGATTTTATTAAACCTAATGCTCTAGAGAGAAATGGTAATGAAATTAAATAGTTTACAGTATTGCAGTGCTACTTGTACCGATCACTACATTTAAGGTTGCAAAAACATTTCCTGTAACACCATCATGTTTTCACACTCCACACTTCCTGACACATTCCCCTTTTTGGATGTCAATTTTCAATTCTGTGTTTAAGCTGTGACCAAAGGTGAAATTTGGTGGTTGGCATGGTTTGTTTTTTGAAGGTTTGAAGAAAAATCCTTCAGCCATTTTTGAATTATTTATATAATCATGTAATTGATGATTTATCCCTCCTGGATGAACTCAGACATCAGCTAGAGGTTTGGGATGATGTGACCAGAGGGAAATTTGGGTTACACACACTTTAAATCACAGGAACAACTGAAAATTGGCTAAATTTTGAATTCCCTGACATGGTATGTAAACCATATGCATTAGGAAGTAGATGCTTTACTAAATCTGGAAAACCAATATAAAATCGGACAAAGATTTTTAATTGCTCTCCTATTAATCAACAAAAATCAAAATAGCATCCTGCCCCTTTAAACTAACCAAACTTCTCCAAACAGGGCTACAAGAAGAGAAAAAGTGCTAGACATATCTCAGTGTTAGGGCAAACTCCAGTTCAAGGCTCACAGCCCAAGTGGCCTTTGCTTCCATCCAGAGCCTCTCTCTCTACTTCCATTTGAAGAAGACTGGGAGACACTCACCTTACCCTGCCATCTTGCAGATCCGGGCATTAAGGGCCAGCAGCTATGGTCCCTGGGTAGAGAAGCTGCCTGCCAGGAGGTTATTAATGGCCCCAGTAAGACAGTCTTAGTGGAGAGAAGGGGGCAAACCAGACTGCACAGGGGAGTTCACATGAAGTCAAGGCACTGGGAACAGACAGCTCAGTCAAGGAGTTTGAATGTGAAAGAAAACTGCTGCTGCTGTTAGACCATCAGGAGAGGTCAAGAGGACTCCTTAGTATAAAAAAAAGGGGGGGGATTATGGGAGATTTCAGGGCAAAGGGGATGCAGAACAAAAGAGCCACATGAGATATGGGAATGGGCAAGAATACAAGGTGTGATGGAAGTAAGGAGTTGAGTAAATTTACATACTGCAGTCCAACAGTTACTATGTAATGAAACACACACAGAGCTAGGAGAAGAACCCTGGTCCATGAACTCCAAACTCAGACCTCTATCTGTTGAGCTACAGACCTCCTTGTGGGAATAGGAGTGCCACTAAAGGGCAAATACATTCATACAAAATAAGCATACTAGGTAAGTCCCACATATAAAACAATGCATCTGAGGTTTGCAGCAGGAGTGAATATCCTCTGATTTCCCCTTATCCCACCTCCCACATTGTCAGTGGCCTTCAGCATTCAGTCTGTGGTTTCTTCCTCTACAGCTTATCCCTGGATTTCTTCATCCAATCACATTGCTCTAAATATGTCCTGTGCTGACTTCTCTAATAAGTTGCTGAATCAAAACTATTCATATTAACTTTAACATCTTCCAGTAACATTAACTGACAACTGAGTGATCATAAGGACCAAACGCCAATAGACACTCCATTCACAGACAGGATATACAATATTCAGCAACAATCCAGTCACCTGAAAACAACTTAAACCTATTTGTAGCTGACTCTCATATCTCATTAACAAAAGAACTGCTTGTTAAGAATAAAATCTTATTTGTTTAACTTTACATCCACTTAATATCCCACAAAGCAGAGCCTGCTCTTAGCTCAGGCAAGCAGTTCTCCATCTGCAAATGTTACTCCTGAGGGCATTCGGCACCAAAAAAAATTAAAATTCTGTGCCAAAAAATTAAAAATTCTGGGCACAATATTTTAAAAATCTGCAAAATTCTGCAAGTTTTATTTGTCAATAAATAAATGTAGAGGCTCCAGCATGGCTGTGGGGAGCAGAGGCCACTGGCTGCATGAAGGTGGGAGATCACCCTGCAGTCCCCCAACCTGGGGGACATAGACTCAGTGGTCAGGCTGCACCCAACCCTGACACAGCACAAGGCCTGGACCTGCCCCCAGAAAAATCCTGAGGCCCTGCCCCTCTGTGCCAGGCACCCCAGGTATGGGGCCAGCAGTCTCAACCAGGCAAGATCCAAGTGTAGAGGGGCTAAGTGTGGGGGGATTCAGGTGTGGGGTAAGAGGATTCTGTGTGGGACAATCTGGGTGCAGGCAGCTCAGTGGGGGGGAACTTGGTGGGAAGGGATCTGGATGCACAGAGGCTTGTTGGAGGGGTTCCAGGTGCAGGGGAAATGGGACTTTGCAGGGGCTTCCAGGTGAAGGTGGTTGGGGCTCAGCAGAGGGGTCTGGGTGGCTGGGGGAGTCTGGGTGCAGCTAGTTGGAGGTCAGTGGCATGGGGGTCTGGATGTGAGAGCTCAGGGTGGTATAGGGGGTGGGGCATCAGGGTGGGGGTTTGAGTGCAGGGAGCTCATTGGGGTGTGGTCTGAGTGTAGCAGGGGGCATCCAGAGACAGGGGTTGAGGTTCAGTGGGGTGGGTTTGGGTATGGAGGACTAGCGGGGTTCTGGATGTACCCGGTGAGGGTAGGCAGGGGTATCTGAGTTTGGGAGGTCTGGATGGATGGGGGTTGGGTGGACGGTGGAGCAGCTCCCCATACAGTGACCCCTCACCCCACAGCTGAGGAGAGATGGGGGGAGGAAGCCGGGGAGTATGCCGAGCTTCCTGCAGTTGGGGAAGGTTTCTGGAGGTGGATCTGACACAGCCCCGGCCACTCCTTGCAGAGGAAAAAGAAGTCCAGTCCTCTCCTGCCTCCAGCCCAGCCAGGACTAGCAGCTCAGGGTAGGAGCCACTGGCTGGAGTGTCCCCAACCCTGCAGAGATTTACCTCTCTGCCGGCTGCTCTGGGTGCCTGAAACAATGTACCTGTGCTGCTAGGGAGTGGTGAGTGGCTGCTCTTGCAGCTTCATTTTGCTTCCCTCTCAGAAAGTTATTTTTCGGTGGGGAAGCAAATAAATCTGCAGGGGACATGAATTCTGCACATGCGCGGTGGTACAGAATTCCCCCAGGAGTAAAATGTCTCTCTTTCTCCCAGAATGCACTTCTATCATCTCAAACTCAACATATGCACTCCCCCTACGTCCTTCCTACTTTATTTCTCATGGTAGAAAACAACACCAGGCTTCTGGTTTCCCAGGCATGCAACCTCCCTTCATCCTCAATTCCTCCCATTTACCTCTCACATCTAGGCCATTGGCTAATCTTATTTCTTCCACAATATTTACCAAATCTGTCCCCTCCTCTCCATCACTACCACCAAATCTGTTGTCCGTGCCTTGGTAATCTTCTCTCATGAACTACTGCAAACACCATCTCTCTGGCCTACGTGAACTTGCCTCGCATCCCACCCATCTAATCACCATCCTCTGCCTGGTCTGACCTCATCCCATTCTCAGACTTCTTCACTGCCTCCACATCAAGCGGAAACTTACTTTCCTTGTCTTCAAGGCACTACACAGAGCTGACTTTCTCTGCATCTCCAGCCACACCTACACTCAGGCCCTGTTTCTGTCCCAATTCTGCTTCTTGTCTCAGTTCCTTTGCATCTATCTTCCACTGGTGCCCACATTTCTCCCACATCTAGAACAACCTCCTTGATCCCATATATTATACAAACTTCACATTTCTCCTGCAGTGCCTTCATCATACCACATCGCTGATTCCCCGTTGCTGGCTCACACTCCTAAGACAGTTTAAATACTGTATTTAAAAAATAATAAATAAGAACAGAACTAAAATCCCTTTAGGTCATCAGTTTCATTTTTCCAGTGGAATGTAACTAGTAGGACGACCTAGCCATGGAATGTCATGGACATAGTATACATCATGCAAAAAACTAAACTGGATATTAGCATATTAAGTTTAAAACACTATCATGCTTTTGTGCAGAAATGGAGACATTTTGATTCTTGCCTTCAAGTCCTATCTACATTTTAATATTTATTTCTGTTGTAGTAATACCTGAGGACACCAAACAGGCATAAGGAGCACTGTATAAACGTAATGCACACAGTCTCTACCCCAAAACTTGATTTGGCATTTGGAAAATACACAAGAGATAGGAAGGAGTAGTGGAGGAGATGGTAATGGCAAACAAGCGTGTGCATTAGTAGTCAGTGGTATAAGTTTATGAGTAGTATAATTGAATATACCATGAACAAACAGGCAGTATTTTAAGACTGTTTTATTGTTAAATGAATATGTTGATTGTTTCCATGCAGCTGCAGTTAAAAATATTGTGTGTCTTGTGCTCTGGAAATGTCCCTTAAAATAATTAGATAGGACAGTACTGGACAACATAATTACTACAGTTGCTGGCTGCAGGATTTGACTGATGCTATAACCCTGGCATAAGTGACAAATGTGTCACAATTCATAACTTTGAAAGCTGGTGGGATATATTTTTATCTAACTGTAATCTTCTAAATCAAGGCAAGAGCCATCGCTCAATGCTCTGAAGCTACACTCTGTTTCGCCGCTAGCTTAAGCTTACTTCAACTAAGGAGGAAAGGTGGTGGCAATAGTTGAGCAATTGGAGTGAAATTAATGTCACCTGAATAAAACTTGTAAGACATCTTATGCAAGTAGGAGGGGGAGGTTTAGCGATGTGAATGTTGGCCTTTTATTTGCTCGAATATTGTGTCATATGAAGCTGTGATTTAGCATACCAGTATTCACAGTGCTCCCAACTAGCTACCAAAATGTCACATGACACTAGACTCTCCTTTAGTTCATTCAGGCTTTTCAGCATATAAAACAATATATCAGTGAAGGACGGGGGATACCAGTCGCCTGAAAATGGCATTTGCCTAGATTGACTGATCCCTGGAACAGTGAAGATCACAACGTTACAGGTCTGATCTGGAGCCTTTCCTTACATTGAACTGGAACTGTCACACAGGATAGGTGACAGGATCAAGCCCTACTTAGTAGATAGTCATATCTGAGAAGGACAGCAGTATCAGGGCTGAGACCAGTGCAAATCCCATGCTGATTAAAGATGAGGGGGATCAGGTCTAATAGATTATAGCATTTTGAAGATGTGTATAGGAGGGCTACATAGTAAAATTACATATGGTAAGGTCTAGACAGGTCATCTTATTTTTTGCAACAATCTGGAAAATCTTCTCCTGCTATTATATTATTAAAAATTGTCACTCTCTCATACTCAATAGATCTCCCTCTGCATCCTAACATCAATTTTGCACTCATATCATAGCTGCAGTTTTGCATTAGAATCCACATGGGTTCATGAGCATAATGTAACAACAGCAGCAAATGTTTCAGCTTGAGTTGTAAATTCTTGCTCTTTTGGCCATATGATTTATTTCACACGCCAAACACTTGAGCCTAAGGTTAATCACACACTGGAAATTAAAAAATAGAAATCCAGTGCATTTACCAAGGGACTACTGAAGAAAAAACTACCAGCTTGCAAAGACATTTGTAGGAATGCTTAACAAAACATTTTTATTCCAGTATTAAAAAAAATGCAAATAACCCTCCATTGCAAGGCTAATTTAAAGCAGGAGAATGAGTGGCAATCATTTAAAGACTATTTAAGATCTAAAATCAGTAATAGTATATTGCATGTTTGGACATAAAACACAGATCTTCTTTCAATTAAGCTTAAAAGTTTATTTCCTAGTCTGTCACTGAGACTCTCAAAATACTTTACAAAGCAAATGTAAATACAATCCATTAGAGCCTAATAGCAGAGGAATGGAAAATTAGAGTAGAGACTGTTCAAAGTAGTGCAGGGGAATTAGCAATATTCCTTTTCTGTTAATTTCTATGACAGATGTGGCTAAACGCCCCCCCTCTCCCGCACTACTTTGAAACTCTTCACTAAGATGGTTTGTGTAGGGAGAAAAAGAGGGAATCTGAAAAAAAGATAAAATTAGTGAGATCAAGAGATATAAGAAAACTGCTCAAAAAGACAGGAGCTGCAGGGAAGAAGATTTCTCTCCCTACCTCCAACAGTAGGAAGCCTCAGAGGAAGCAAATGTTAAGGAACAGAAAAGAATGAAGAGGAAAGGAGACCCATGAGGTAAGTCAAGGGAAAAAGTCAACATTAAATCTTTACGTTTGAACTGGGTCCTGAAATGAACAGAGAGCCAGCATAACTGAGGGTGAGGATAGCACACTCATTCTTGGTTGTACATCTGAAGTGATAATGGCAGAAGAATTCCTAGAGTCTGGAAAGCTTGGGCCTTTATTTAATTATGGACCATGGAGAAGAAATCAGAATACTACTTTTTTATAGGGAGATGGTGTGATGTGTGGAGCTTATCCTTAATGGAAGAGGAGCATCTTCAGTTTTTAAGGGTCAAGATGCAGATAGGTGCCTACTGGGATTTACAGAAATGCCTAGGCAGGTTAGATGCCTGAGACTTAGATACTTGCTTAGACAACCAGCTTAGGCATTTTTTAAAATCCCAGTAGCTGCCTATCTGCATCTTTCAACACCTAAAAACCTTTGTAAACCTGGCACTGAGACATTTAGCTGAAGGGAAGTCAAGATGTATCTAAGTTTCGCTGGTCAAGACAGGCAGGCTGGACTGGGGGTGAAGAAATACTAAAGGTGTGGAAGGATATGTAGAGTTGAGGTTATTCATAACAGTGGTAGGAAGGGGGATAAATGGCTGGATACTACAGGGAATGCTCCAAGGACTCAGTGGTTAGTGTGTGCCTATCGCTACCTGTACTGAGAAAGAGAGGGAGTGCTTTTGTTGTCAGAGACTGAAGAATACAGGGAGCTAATCCACAGCAGTCACAGACAAGATTTCCTCACGCTAAGTGCACATGGTGGTGAGGTGCCTCAAATCCTGGGTACCCCTCGGGAGTGTCACACTCACATGTACACTTTGTTTATTCATTTCCTCTTGGCGGTTTTCTATTATCAAGTTTCCTATTTGGACTCTCTTCCTCTTAAACCTCAAAGGCTCAGATTATTAAAGAGGGACATCTGGCTTCATCTTCCAGCCATTGGGTCTTGTAATGCCTGTGTCTGCTAAATTAGAGATAAAGTATAAATATTTAAACAGTGAGGGAAATTAAACATAGCAGCAGCTTAGAGGATGTGGTTGATTCTCCATCTTGAAGTCTTTAAATTGAGATTGAATGGCTGGCTACAAAATACGTTCTAGCTCAACCACAAGAAATGGACTCGATGCATGTATTATTGGGCCAAATTCTTTGGCCTGTGAGATACAGGAGGTAAGACTAGATCATAATGGTCCCTTAGATTTGATTAATCTTGCTCCTGTTGAGGTCAGTGAGTTCTGCCATTTGCTTCCATGAAAGCAAGTTCAGGGCTTTAAGTCACTCCAGCCACTGTTGAAATTCTACCCCCAGGGTGGCTGTAAATTGCATGAATTTATAGGTACTAGGAACACAATATTTAGACTAGGAGTTGAGTATAAAATAGGAAAACAGGTACCTTTAGATTAGCATGACCAAACCCAGAGGCAAAGGAGCAGGCAACTTGGCTAAAATTGTTGTATTGGCTTAACTAAAAGGAATTTCTATATGTTTTTCTGAATGTCATGCTATAATGAAGGATATCACAAGACCATTCACAAAAGGGTCCTGCTGAAGTTATAGGAAAAGATTGGAAAGCAACATCTATGGATGAAATATTTGCTACAAATATTTAGACATTCAGATCATTCTTTCAGTATTTTCAGCATTGATACTTCTGAAATTTAAATTTATTGATTACAAATCAAATTGCTCAGAGACAAAAAAAAATGAAATGTATTGGTTTCCATTTTTTGGCTCTGAACTATTTGATTTGTAGTTGGCCTATCTACTGAAGTAGTTCTAATTTTATCAGCCCTCTTCCCTCTGATTTCACTGTTAAGCTCTTCAAATAAAATGTAAGGTCTCTCTCATTAATAAGAGCACACCAAGTAGTAAATATGCACCGTATTTGCCCCTCAGTATCTGTCACTAACAACAAGCAAAATTCAAGATCTTCTAGTTTGGTTAGATAAGCACTTAAAGTTTAGATGTTAATCTGAATCTTATCAGAGCCATTAAACCTCTTGAGTTTGCAAAACTGGGCTGGAAATTTCACAAGAGCAGAATTATTGCTAGATTTATGGCCCTTTCTGCTTATTTTGGACCACAAATTTGAGCGCTGCCTTTCTTGAGATATCTTGATTCTGTCACTTTTAGGATCAGGAGAATATGCAGGCACGTAAAAATAATGACAAGCCTGATCCTGTTAGATGCATTTTAAAATTATATCAGGACCTGTGTCTGCAATGTACTAACTGTCTTTTTAGAGATACTGAGCATTCTCCCCCTCCCATTGACTTATATGAGAAATGATGCCACTAAGTGCCTCAGAAATACACTTGCAGAATGTTACTGAGAACATGCATCCCTCCTCTGGAATTCCCAACAGATATGGTATCACTTCCTGTCCCAAACCACTGTGGGCTATTAACAGTTGCCATGTTTCCCCCAGAAGTGGCGGTTATTCAAAAGTGAGCAATGTGTTTTAATGTATATAGCCTCTGAAATCAGTAAGAGTTTGTAAAACATTTGGGCGCAGGTTTTGTTGGAAAATGCTATAATACATCATTATCAAACATATCTGATTAAGTAGAGATATTTCTTAAGAATGCAAATACTGTATTGGAAGGTGAGCTCATGGGAAGAATGTGAGCAGCACACATGAACCCTGTGCCTCATGTATTGACTTGAACAGAATCCTTTTGATAGCTGAAGTGTTAAGCTATTTAATAAATTAGAAAAAATTTGGAACAGGAACTGTTTCTTGTGAACATTGATGGTACTCTACATATTCACTCTCTCGTCCCTAGTGAAATATCAAGAGGCTGGGGAATTAAAGTGACCCAATTAAAAGGTCTAATTTAACCTACAATATAGATTCGTAAGGTTCCTGGGTCACTTTTGAAAACAGTATTTAGATTCCTAAGTCATTCGGGCATTTAAAAATTTACCCGAGTAGTAAATCAGCAATAAAAGTGCAAAACTAGGATATTATGAACAAATTGTATTGACTGATACCAAGGTGAGACAAAGGTATTTCAATAGATGAGATAAAGAAGATTATGTAACTGCATGCCCTTTACACCACCAAGAGGGCAATTAAACAGGATGAAGTGGTGGAAACATCCAGTGAATCCTTTGGCTTCTCTACCAAAGGCTACGGGGACATTCCTATTCCAAAGACACTTTAAAAAGAAAGCCATGGTGACCAAATTCTAACAGAGGAGATTACGGAGCAGCTTAAACTCAAATTCAGTAATAAGAGTTCTGAATGAAATACAATATGAAGATACGGACTGTTGTGATTAATCAGATTGAATCCAATGGGACTAATCACATAATGGTAGCCCTATATCATTGGTTTTAACCAGATCTGCTATTCAGTATTCAGATTGGCTGACACAGGTGAAGAGAATTAGTGGCAGGGGAAACTACTGAAAAACAGAAGTATTTTAACTGATGTAAAAATCTTGGCACTTGTAAAACACTTATAGATCCGTCAAGATAACACAGGAAAATTTGGCATGTTAGCCACCAAAGACAAGAGGAAAACATCAATAAAAATGTACTTGTTGGCAAATGTGACATTAATGTTTGTGAGATACCCAGTTACTAGGGATGAATGCATTAAAATACCTTTTAAACAAATAAAAAAATGCTACTGCTAACAGACATTGGTTTCAGTGCTGACCCTAAACAGTTCTCCTTTCATTTTTAGTTCATTTCAGAAGCCAAAGAAATAGTTTAAAAGACTGTGAATTATTATCACAAACCTATCATTCTTATTCTTACAAAAACAATGTCACGAAAAGTCTTTCATCCTTCACAAAAATGAATTATGCCATTACAAATGCTCTCCTCATACAGATGGCCTATCTTGACATTTTGTTGTATGTTTCACAGTTCTCTCTTCGTACACACCATTTCATCCTTAGTGAGGCAAAGGACAATGGGCACATTGAGAAAACATTATAGAAGTAACAAAGGCCTGTGTCATATTTCCCAGGATATTTGTAAGAGTGGTAGAAAATGAAATAATATATTCATGTGGAAATTAACAGTTTACCTGCATAGCACTGGTATGCTAAAGTCCAATTACATATTACTCATTCTGTTTTAAGAGATAAACCCAATAGCAAATTCATTAATTTCCCCTGCTATTCTAAAAGTGAAAATACCATTGGCTGTGCCCAGCTTGTTACATTTTTAATCTGTGTATAGATGATTCTCAAAGGGATTACACTGACTGTTCTCTAACCTTGTATTTGCCTTAAATGTTTCACTCTCCCTTTATGTAAAACCTGATTTCTGTTTTCATTAATCTGACGGCATAAAGGAGTCTTAGTGTAACTGAGAATCAGGCCCTTAATGTCAATCAACTTTTTCACTGTGCCTGAAGCACACAGAAAATGTTAAAGATAATTAACTAGATAACAGGGAGCAAACTGCGTGTGCTTTGAAACATATGTTTGAAATTATGCAAAGAAGGCAGATATTAAAAGGGTACATTTTAAAGGAAAACAAGAAGTAGTGTAACGGGAAAAGGGAAATAGCATGTGTTGTACTTTTGTAAATATTGTGTCATAACTTTTGTTCTAGTCACTGCCCCCATTTGAAAAGATGTTTGTTTCGCTCCTGACACATTGTTAGCGTAGATTCAGCCATTTTCCTTGCACTGTTGAACTACAACCAATACAGCTCTACTGCTGGTAGCAACATTGGGAGCACTAATGCAGACTAGCCACTGGGGTTTAGCTGTGCTCACAGCAAATCAAAACAGCATGACTAAAACACTGGTTGCTTTTAGTATTCTGTTCACAAACAAAAAAGCTGCACCTGTGGTAGTGAAGAGTGGAAAACTTCAAGAAAAATGCTAGTGTAGACATGGCCATTGAGATCAAGTCCAAGATCCTTTTATATAAGTTGTGTTTTCCAAGGCTAGAGGCAGTTTCTAAAGAGATACCACTTCCAAGGAAAACTTCAGATAAGGGGTACTTTGTTTCAGACTCAATTATAATCAATTTTAAGACTGAATCCCAGCAAAACAAGGGAAGCCTATCCTAAAATGTACAGTTTATGCACAGCATTTAATTCAGATAAACTTCAAACTGATTTCTGCATCTCTATTTGTTAATCTCAAGTACTCACCAAATACCTTGTGAGAAGAAACTTCAGCTATTGGGTTGTCTGCAAACTGTTATTTCAACTATGGTTATTTATGATCTGTGATTAGTTACGTAGTGTTCTTTCTGCTCTCTCTTCGGATGACTAAAACTTGTAAAACAAGAGAATAATGAAGTATGGCTCGCGAAGAATGCACTTCCACCATGAATTTAAGACTAAGAACCACACTTGCAACAAAGTATTAAACACTTTCAAGACTTGCAAACATTTTCATGAAATAACTGACAAGCCTACAAATACCCATGAACAACAAATAAAATCCCACAAATCACAGTGAGCTCACCATGTTTATATGTGAAACTATTTGCAAGCCACATCTGTAGAATTTAACAAGCTCTACCCAAATGTTAGGTTATTAAAGAATAAATATATAAAAAGAGCCTGATAGTTTATATACTAGAAGCAAAAAAGGGCACAAATCCAATATTTTAAATCTATTAGGCAGGTCAACTTTAAGGACAGATTTTTTTTCTGATGCACAAGATGAAGGTCCCCAAAACACTAGCAATGCCATATCAACAGCATTAACTATTCTTCAAAATGAGCAAGAGACAGTAAGAAAACACAGAACAAAGCATGTTTTTGTACATCCTGTTCCATCTATCTATCTTTTCCCTCCCCTAATCAGAGGGCTTTGCCTTTTCTTGTACCTTTATCATTCAAGAGCTCTATACAGACCAATTCTCTGTAGATAATCGAATGACCCACTCTGCTTGTGCCAAGAACACTACAATCACCAAGCCATTGGCTTGTCTCCCCTTTGCTCTTCTTTATTTGTGGATCAGATCAATTAGCTCTTGGTCAGGGGGATGGAAAAGGAAGTGAAGGTTGGGCTGCTATTAGATCAAAGCTCTCTTTCCAACAGCTTTCCAAGTCTCAACAGCTTTCTTTATTTTGAAAAAGGCATTGTAAAACAGCATAGGTCCTGCCTTTTCACTAACACTGCAGGGTCTGAACAACAGCTCATTGGAAAATGAGGTTTTACCCATGAAAAACTACAAAATGAACAAGAACTTTCAGCTGAAAGGCAAAAACTTGATTTGGAAATGGTGTCACTGTGCTGCATGGGGGTCATTGTTTGGATGCCTCGTGCCCTCATTCTCCTCTAGGGCTGGGCTGTTAGGATATAGATATTCAGGCCTGTCTGCAAAGGCCTATACTTTAAGAATCTAGGTGTATTCTTATGACTTAGCTAGTTATAGAGGTATAAAAGAAAGAATCAAAATCACTGTCCGTCTGTGTAAGGGCCTTCTCGTACTGTGACAGTCTGAGGCCCTGTTCTGAGGCCTTCGGCTAAGCAGCAGAGGCAGCCATAAACTGGGAAGTGAACGGTCACATCCTCACATCCCAAACTAGTCACATTGAAATAAGGTACTATTGGGCTGTTAGGAATACAATCCTGTCCTGATAATGCCTATCACCTCCAGAGAAAGGGAAGAGCCTAGAAGATGTAAAAGGAAACTTAGTTTGATAGCATCCTGTCTGCCAAGAACTCACTTATCAATAGCTGGGATGTGAAATCCTCATTTCTTTGTTGTTCTATCACTGTAGTCCCTATTTCCCTATTGTTTGTCTGTATAATCTCTGTCTGGTTCTGTGATTGTTTCTGTCTGCTGTATAATTAATTTTGTTGGGTGTAAACCAATTAAGGTGGTGGGATATAATTGGTTAAATAATCGTTACAATATGTTAGGATTGGTTAGTTAAATTTCAGTAAAATGATTGGTTAAGGTATAGCTAAGAAGAACTCAAGTTTTACTATATAGTCTGCAGTCAATCAGGAAGTAAGGGAGGGAATGGGAACAGGGAATGGGGGTGGGGGAATTGGAATCATGTTTTGCTAAAGGGAGGGGAATGGGAACAGAGACACAGGCAAGGTTCTGTGGTGTCAGAGCTGGGAAGGGGGACACTGAGGAAGGAAACTGGAATCATGCTTGCTGGAAGTTCACTCCAATAAACATCTAATTGTTTGCACCTTCAGACTTCGGGTATTGTTGCTCTCTGTTCATGCGAGAAGGACCAGGGAAGTGAGCGGGTGAAGGAATAAGCCCTCTAACATGGGATCTCTAGCCAGATTACGTCTCATGATTCACCACAGTCCACGCTCTTCCTGAGCCACCACATTTCATCATATCATGGGAGTTCCTGGCTGCTATGTATCAGGCAACCTGGTCCACAGGGGAGAAGAGAGGCATCAGGCACCTGAACTACAACTCCCATGAGGCAATGCAGTGAAGCCTGAAATATTTTGGTGATTTCATGAAGCATTTAGATCTCGATGAAATGCATTTTCTGATGGAAAATAGTCCCATTAAAGTTTTTCTGACCAGCTCTTGTGGAGAGCAACATGCACTAGTCTGAGTGACTGAAAAACATGCCAAGCAGCACATTTCCCCTTCCTGCTCACTAACCTGAACTGTCTGACTCTGCACTGGCAGGATGGCTCTCGACAGGTGGCCAGGACTACTTCACTTTTACTACTGGACTGAGCTGTATGAAAGTAAGGACAGGACTCTTTCCACTAAGTCTTTAAAAAGGAAGGGAAAAAAGATCCAAGATTACCTTCAGTCTTGAGTAAAAAAAAAAATCTTGCAAGTCTACTAATGAGTCCACTGTTAAGTACATCATCTGAAAACAACTCTTCTCTACACCTTATAAACTATCTAAGGACAAAATATTCAAGACACCCTAAAAAACAACAGAAAGATTTATAAGCCTCATGCAAGTTGTGCAGGTTCTCATGTACAACTTGTTACACTTATAACATGTTAGTGCATTCTAAGTGGACCCTTGTCTTTTATAGTTTAATTTTACTCATTTCTGTAGATTCACCATTGTTACATGGCAACAAGGGCTAGAGAACTGATATCTCCACCTCCTAAAAACAGGGCATCTCAGCTGGTATAAACGGGAATAGCTTGATTGGTTTCAAAGGAGCTATGCTGATGTATACCTGCTGAGATCTAATATCTAGTTGCCAGAAGAAAAGCAGATGCTAAATTGTACCGAGAATAATGAGAGCCCATGTAATATATGGTCAGAAAAGCACTGAGTAGGGGTGAATGAAACCGTTCTACTAAACTAAGTTCCGGGCTGAACTTTAACTCAAAAAACTTCATCCAGAAACAAAAATATCAAAATGCTGCAAGACTCTCCAAATAGGATTTCCCTCTGGACATTATAATGCTCCAGTTTACTAGGGAGCTCTTTATATCAAAGCACAATCTCTTGATAGAGGTACTCAATATAAACTTTGAGGTACTGAGTATCCACACAGCACTGACTATACACCAAAGTTATGTCCCCACAGGCATTGGACTCTGTAAAATCTGGGATGGGACTATTACAGATAGCTAATACTTCCAATAGTATTACAACCTGTATTGGATTCCCTGGAAGGAATATCATCTTTTGTTCCAGTCTTGGTGAGGAATCCGAAAGGGATACACTGAGTGTGTTGGAGTCAAACCAGGAAATTGGAGGATTTAATTAGAAATCGCATGAGAGTTCCTGCCCAATTTCAAGATAAGAAAGTTTAAAACAAGTTTGGAATCATGTCGGATATTCTAAAGCAGTGGTTCTCAACCAGGGCTATGCAGAGGTCTTTCCATTGAGTGCATCAACTCATCTAGATATTTGCTTACTTTTACAACAGGCTACATGAAAAGCACTAGCGAAGTCAGTACAAACTAAAATGTCATTCAGACAATTACTTGTTTATACTGCTTTATATGCTATATACTGAAATGTAAGTACATTTATTTATATTTCAATTGATTTATTTCATAATTATATGGTAAAAATGGGAAAGTAAGCAATTTTTCAGTAATACAGTGCTGTGAGACTTTTGTATTTTTATGCCTGATTTTGTAAGCAAGTAGTTTTTAAGTGAGGTGTAACTTGGGGATATGCAAGACAAATCCAACTCCTGAAAGGGGGGCAGTAGTCTGGAAAGGTTGAGAGCCACTGTTCTAAAGCAGGGGTTTCCGTCTCTGTGCCACATCCTCTGGAGAGGCTGAAAGGGCTTCCCTAGGGATCTACAGTACTACCGCTGCCTCTGTACTCCTGTGACAGAGCCCCACACAGCTCTGGCACCTTGTAAACCCTCATTGACACTACTCCCTTCCATTCCATGGAACAGAGAAGGGAAGAGGCTGGAACCAGAGGTCATCCTGATTTCAGCTCTTCTCTCCTTTCCTTGATGGGCAAGGAGGAGGAAAAGAAGTTGCAAGCTTAATGCCACACAGCACTGTTTTCTGGCAGTAGCCATGATTACAGGCTCCAGAGGATACACTGAGAGCTAGTCCTGTGAGCACTTCCTAACTAGGTGGTAGTCAGACCTGGAGAAGGAAAGGAAAGTAGGGTACAGCTGGTATTGGGGGAGGGAAAAATACAACAGCTAAATTTCCCAACTCAGTTTGACAAACAGTCACATGGAGTAGATATAGTAAGGCTTGGTGTCAGCGATAGAGTGAATAATAGCCTGGTACTGGAAGTGTATAATGCAGATGATGAAATCCCTCACTGTTGTATAAAGAGGAGGGAGGGAAGGAGGGGTGGTAATGGGGGATGAGGGGACATTTTTACAAGTGCAGGAAGGCAAGGGAGAAATTAGAGTGGGGAGAAGTGCAGAGACAAATGGGAGAGAAGAGAATGTGGGACAAAAAAAAAGAAAGGAACATTAGACACAGAGAAGGAGGAGATCCAAGATATGTAACTGGAGGGAAAGTAGGAAAAAACGTAAAGCACAGGGTTGTATTTAGAGATTGAGAGCTTTATTGTCAAGAACTCAAAAGCCCTGTAGTCAGTAACAACTCATATCCCCTGGTAATCTAACAGACGGTTTACACCTAAAACAATACAACAGACAAAATGGGTTGCCTATAACCACCCCACAGATATCTATAGCTATATATTCCTATATCTCTATTTGCAAAGAGGAAAAACAAGTATAGTAAATTAACTACTCTAAGGAAAGCTTGAGCCTGAAGTGCAATGCTCCAAACACTTACCTGGGTTTGCGTATGTGAGAAACAGAAGGAGAGAGACCTTCAGATACAATGAACGCCCTCAGTTACAGTTCCCTACCAGGTGAGGACAAGAGAGACAGTCAGAGGAAAAACAGTTCATTTAGATACATTGCCAGCCTAAACTACTATAATGCACCAGCTAACATAGAAAACAAATCTTGACTACTGTAACCCAGTCATAGAAAAGAGAGATCAGTTTAGGATGGTATTACATAGGAATTGCCATACTGCATCAGAACCATGATCCTTCTAGTCCAGCACCCTGTCTTCGATAGTTGCCAGCACTAGCTACTTCAGAGAAAGGCACAAGAAGCCCCACACTTGACAGATGTAGGATAAACTGCCCCCCTGAACTTCTCATCCTAATCCCTAATTTAGAGATTATTTTAAACCCTCAAACATGAGGATTTATAGCCTTTCCCAAACTTCTTAGCTTTAACTATTTTAATTCTTGTTACCCATATATGTGCCCAATCCTCTTTGAATCTTGCTATGTTTTTGGCACAGTGCCATGTGGCAATAAATTCCCCACTTTAATCACATTCTGTGAAATAGCCTTTCCTTTTACCAAGTTTTGAATTTGCTGCCTTACCATTTCATTGCATATCCCCCTATATTATGAGAGACAGAAAACAGAAACTCCAGCTCTATCTTCTCTAGACTATCCTGTTACCATGCAGCCTTTTTGAAGAAAACTCCCAATCTTTTCAATCTCTTTTCGTGAGAGAATTTCTATTCCCCTAACCATTCTCTGCCCTTCTCTGAACCCCCTCTAATTCTGCCATATTAAAGAAGTGGTCCAGCAAACAGCATTAAAAAAAGTCACTAAACCTCATGCATATGGGGTATGACCCAGTCATCAATGAAATAAATGAGAAGATTGTCATTGACTTCAATGGGTTAAATCAATTCTTAATTTTGCAAACTATAAAAAAAAAAAATCCCCCAGCCTATATCTTGGACTGCTAAAGCCTCAATCATGCAAATACTTATCCACATGCTTAATTTAATCATATGAATCTTCCCATTAACTTCAGCTGGACTACACTCATGAATAAAGTTAAGCATGTATGTGTTTGCCTATTTAGACCCTGCTGTGAAAGGGTTACATGAACAAGAGAAAATGAGAACCAGAATCCCCAATGGGTTCGATACCGTTCTAACATTTTGTGAGTAAAGTTTGTTTCTCACTGACACAAACACTAATTATTGTTTATTCACCAAGTCTCTAAACGTTGGGGAAGCATTCCATGCCCCAGTGACCCCCCCAAGCTGAAGTTTAGGCAACACATAATGAATAAATAAAAACAGGTGTGAGAAGCAGCATAACAAATGATGTAGTTATTTGTCATACATGCTACATGTGCAAGTCTCGAAGTTTTGACTAGGAGAATAAGTGATAGAAAGGGATATTAAACTTATGCTTCAGGGTTAGGCCAATCTCTAATTAGAGCTCAGGATGAGACCTAATGTGGGGGGCAGATTATCCGACCTCTGTCAACTGCATGGTTCTTACACCTTCCATTGAAGCATCTGGTGCTGGAAGCTGTTGAAGACAAGATACTGTGCTACATGGATCTCAGGTCTGAACCAGTCTGGAAATTACTATGTATATAAAACACAAATATCAACTTCTATGTATAGATATACATACTTTAAACAAAAACAACAACAAGGCTTAATGACTTGGATAGTTGAGGTCAATCCAGAGCAGACTGTCGCTTTTGAAGTGGAGGACAAGGAAATGATGAGGCAGGGGAGGTGGGGGAAAGCAAGTTTCCTGCAGATACAGGAGACGGGATTATGAACATAAACGGAGGACTTAGGTCTCCATGATCGACAATCCTTTCAACCTTTCAGGAGGAATACATTCACACTTTTTTAAAAAGGTAAAGCAAGTCGATGAGAGTTACTTCAGAGTTTATACTGTTAATCTTATCTGATCTGGATGTGCAGAACCATCAGTTATACGCTCCTAAAAACAAAGATCTGATCAATGTGTGGTCAGAGTATGCTGTCCTCCAGGACTTCAGCTGGAGCAGCAGGAAACACTCATGAAAATAAGAGTATTGTACTATTTTTGTTATGGCTTCCATAGAAAATGCTTAAATATTCTGCTGCATAGTTTGGCAAAAGATTAAGTGTTGAAAATGTAAACCTGAAAACAAACATGAATGTTTTAGTATATATGATCGATAGCATTAGAATTCAGTCTTGTAACTATAATGTAACCACTCTTGTGGCTAGCAAATTACATTTGCAAAGATTTGAAAAGATGCATCAATACAGTTTTATATTCATCATTTAAAAATTGCAATGCCTATATCAATGTAGCTTCAGCACAAAGTGAATCAATAAATCCTCTTCAGTGAAAAGTATTGATTCCCTGCCAAAAACGACTCAGCAGGCATAGTTGTCTTATGGAAAAAGCATACAATTTAACATGGGTGCAAAAAAAAAAAAAAAAAACCTCTCATCTTTCCTGGGATGTCCTGAGTTTAACTTCTGACACACCCAGCAACAATTTCAGATTACCCTAATTCAGAGGCTGTTTATAGAGTACATTTTCAAAGATCATCTTGATTATGGTAATGTGGGAGACAGAGAAAAGATTTGGAGGTTTGGCTTGGTTCAGATAAGATCTTCTGAACCTCATTCAAACTTCTTGAGTCCAAAACACTGGGCTGGAAATTTTGGGAGAACAAGTTTCCATAATATTTCTGGGAGTTTCTGTTTCACCTCATGCTGGAAATACAAATTCAAACACCTTTTGGCTTAGTATTTTGGCCCTTCCCATTTTGATCCTGGTTGGAACCAGAAAGTGCAGATGAGCCAAAAACTGAAAGATGTTGTAACAATTCATCAGTCATCTACAGTGCCACAGTTGTCATTGCTGCACATCACTTCTTAGCAACATCAGGGACAGAATTTAGATCCTCTTGTTCCAAAAGCAGAGCCCCCTGCTGCTTGAGCTACAAGAGAATCTTCATTAACTTTTGGCAATATGTGGCCTATGACAAACAACTGAGCAATCCTGACCCCATCCGGTGGTCACTATACACACTAGCTGATTCATTTTTATGGTATGTATTGTATCAACTTGATGACAGGATTTTTATTCTGAAGATGTTTGTTGAGTAAGTCAGGTAGGAAATACATGTCATGCCATTTTTGGAATTCATGCATATATCTTACATAGCTCTATATATCTACAAGACTTGAGTTCGCTATGGCCATATTTGAGACCTATACATGTTTGGTGCATGCACTATCTCAATTGGCCCATATTTACATTTTTTGAAGCTGAATATTGCAAATACACCACACTTAGCTGGCCATGCAGCTTAGGGGAAAGATAAAGAAAACTAAATCTGAGGAAATCATACATAAAATAGTGTTTTCAGAATTGAAGAGAGATAATTCCCTATAGCTATATTTAACCAAGGTGGGCAGGACCACACAAGATCACACTGAAGCTTTAGATGTAGCTCACTACCACAGGAAATGTTTCTGGAACCAATTAAAATTACATAACTGGAGCCACTCAGAAGGTTCTGCCTCATGTCATGTCCCACAGGCTTCAAACCTGGGTCCACAGGAGCAGCCATACTTCAACCCTCCACTTGGAAGCCTGCTGACAACTGCTGACCCAGGCCCCATGAAGCCAAGCCCCAATTTGAGGTTCTCTGCCCGTGAAGTCCCATTGGCAGAGTCCCAGAGCAGCTGATTGGCCCACTGGCCCTACTTAAGCCATCAACAGGCACAGGAAGTTGTCCAAGCAGCTGAGGTACACCTTGCTTTGGACTGTGTACCCTGTGCTCCCTGCTCCCGTGGCTTGACTTCCTGGTAGTCCGACCTGGCTTGGCTCCAGATCTCCAATTGTGGTTGTGATCTCCAGGTTGTCTCCTGCTTCTGACCTGCTGGTATCCTTACCCTGGATACCTTACTCTTGACTCCTGACTGTAGACTCTGGCTCTGACTGCTAGGTCTGGCTGCTTATGACCCAGCCCTGACACCATGTGAGCTGAATCTCCCATAGCTGATGTCTAAATTCACAGCCATTATTTTAATTTCTAATAAAAAACGTTACTTGTAAAATAGCAACACACTGCATTTGGTTGTTTAAGTTTACAAAACAGACCCAAAGCTCACTGAAGTCATTGGAGTCTACTGACTTTGATGGGCTTTGGAGCCGACCAATAAAAAGGAGAGACTGGCCCAGACCAGAACCTTGAATCCAGATGTCCTCAAATTTAAGCTATTTCAAATCAAAACCTGAAACTTAATACAAAGGTCATGGTTAATGGAAGGACTGAGTTGTAGACAGGCCATGCATAGGAGATGGGGAAAGGGAAGGTTGCACTGGAAGACCACCCTATATGTTCCATACCAAATCATTTACCCCACTTTAGTGGGGAGGCAGACAGTAGTAAGATCTGTATTGTTCAATACAAGAATCACAAACTGGCACGGTAAACTGGCACAGAATCCAACACAGCAGCAAGCACAAGAAGAGACTGCAGACCCACCATCTCAACAAAGCCTACCCTACACCAGCCTCCTCCTGCTGCTCCCAGAGCAGGCACTGGCCCTCCTGCAAAACATGCTTCTGCAGTGCCAGCAGTCACAGTTCTCTCCATCAGTGCCTGATCCCCTGCTGCCAGAATTTACATAGCCCTTCGATTGCCCTCTCTCTGCACCTGAGGTCCCAGTCTCAGGTCCTTCTCCATCACCACTATGCCTGATGCTACAGCAGTCCTCATCCTCTGGCGGTGGTGGTCCTGTTAGCATTCCCTCTGTTGTACAATCCTGGAAGCCCAAGCAGTGCTTGTGGCATGGAGAGCAGTGATTCCGCAGGTTGCATGTAATGCAGCATAAGCCTCTGAATGTAACTTCTAAAAATTGGTTGCAGGGGGTCTAGTTGTTCTTCCTTCTCACAGCCTGGATATACTCCAGGCACACAGCTGAATGACTAGGTGTGCATCACCATGCCTGAAGTGCTGCCATGACTTACAGCCTCTCCTGGTTATGGTTGCAGCTCATATCCACATGATTATTGCTGCACATTTTATTTAGTGGGTTTGTTCAGTATTCCTCTTTCTGCTCTGCAAGAAACTTCATCCTCGTGCTTCTAAATCCCCAAACATACTTTTCAAAATGGCCATGCAAACATGCAACTATCCTGTAGATGTGCCTCTCGTCACAGCTGAGGACTAATGAATTCTTACATCTAGTCTCAGTCATTTATTTTTTTAAGTGCGAGTGCAGGTGTACACACTTCAGCAGCAAATGTTTATTCATCCTAATAGTCACAGCACCTTTGAGTCCCATGATCCGGTTTGTAAATACAACCTTGTATGCTCACACTTCAAGTGCATATTGGGTGTGGGGAAAGGGCGGGGAGTGTCACAAATATCAGCAAAGCAAATTAGTGGGCTCTATTTTTAAGAATAGTTGTGAATAATTTTTTGTGCATTTGCCCAGCTTTCCTGCAATCTTTAACAGAGGCATTGGCACCAGTCGTCTCTCCTATCCTGAAAACTGTGAGCACTGAGGATTCCAAGCAGCTGTTGCAAAGCTCTTGCTGAAGCTTTTACACAAATGCTAAACGTATATTTTAATAGAATTGGGAAATCAGCCAGCTTTCCCCACCACCCCCAGGGAATTTAGTACTACATCCTGTGCCCTCCCCCTGCTTCCCCACCACTTCTTGTTTTTTTTATGCCAGAAACAGATAATCGTCAAAACAGCCTACTGTAGGAAAGTGGGCAGGTTTCTGAGAAAATGTTAATTCCATTTCTCTGCATGTTAGTTACTGTTAAGTGGCCTATTACAGACCTTCTCTTGATGCATGTCTCAGATAACACCCCTCCCAAAGCACAGAATAAATAAGAGGCTGTAGTGCAGCAGTATTCCGGAGACTAATGCACATGCAGGTTAAGATGTCTGCAGTGCCAGCCTTGCTTAAGGACAGCCAAGAAGGGAAATCAATATTCCTCAGGAGAGCATTTTGCTGGTAGAGCTGCAAGTTGCGGAGATTGGTTCAGTGCAGTGCTCTCATTAATAGAGTCTAATGGCCATCATAAGATTGAGAATGTCCAGACAGACACAACGTATTAAAAAAAGCATATAGAAGGTCTGATTGGCTTTGTCTGATTAGGCCCTTTATATCTTCAGAGGATTATGTTTATAAAGTAGAATCTAATGATATTTATGAATTTCAAAATTAAGCACTTCCCTGGAGCAATCATTAGCACGAAAGCAACTGCTGTTCCTTTCCCCGCCCCCCCGCCCCCCCCTTAGAGCTTCAGTACAAAGACACTGACTCAGTCTGAAGCAGTTGTGTATTTTAGGGCAAATTACAGTATTGAAAAGAAAATACAATTTTGACTGCATAAAGCTAAAAATGACATCTTTTGCTAACATTAGTATATCTCTTCCCATCTAAATGTCTCTCACAATAGAGAAAGATACACATATTGTATCCTACCATTCATATGAAGAAAAAATGTATTTTGTATTCATTGTTATCAGACTCTCTCGCTCGTCCTTCAAACACACTCTCTGTCATGTATGCATTTGCAGTGTTGTTGTGTCCATGTTGGTCCCAGGATATGAGAGAGACAAGATAAGCGAGATACAAGTTTTTCAGCAAAGAAGAGCCCTGTGTAGTTCAAAAGCTTGTACATTCCAGCAACAAAAGTTGGTCCAATAAAAGATATTACCTCACCTACATTGTCTCTCTCATGTACGTCATTTGTCATTCAGCTATTAGATTTTATGCCTGTGCTGTTGAAGCCTGCAAGATGTAGGTGGGAAGTATAAAAGAAGCTACTGGAAGAAGTTTGAAAGAAGCAGCCACAGGGAGTTTGAGTAGATGAAGCATGATGACTGAGAAATGACATCAAGGGAGTAAAGGAATGGAGGAGAGAGCTGAAAAAACTAAAAATGACTGAGGATCAAACCCAAGTTACTACTTCCAGACAGACAGCTTAAGGTGGAATGTGACACCTATCTCTAAGAAATGACTATCAAGAAAATTTATTTGGTGAGGTTATATACTTAACTATGGCCCCAGTCCTGAAATAAGATGTGCAAAAGTGTACATTTGTGCCTGCGCAGAGCCCCATTGGCTTCACAGGCATGCAACACTTCCCTGTATCAACAATTATTACTGTGATTTGTGTACATTTGTTCAGTTGTGATAGAACTGAAAACTGTTTCAGAAAAAGAATTTTTTGCACCTTTATATCTTGAACAAAAGTCACCAGCATCACAGAACTCCACACAACACCTTATTTCTATGGACTATTAAAAATGTATGTAAACGTAAGGAGTAATGGTCTCCCAACATGTTGACAAAAATAGGTGGTATGGTAGCGCTGTATCAATTGAATTTAATGCAAATGTTTTCAATGTAGCTGTCAAGGCTGTATCCCCACTTTGAACTTTAGGGTACAAATGTAGGGGCCTGCATGAAAACTTCTAAGCTTAACTACCAGCTTAGCTCTGGTCCGCTGCCACCATCCCAAGGCTAATTTCCTTCCCTGGGTAGCCTTGAGAGACCTTCACCAATTCCCTGGTGAATACAGATCCAAACCCCTTGGATCTTAAAACAAGGAGAAATTAACCATTCCCCTCCTTCCTCCCACCAACTCCTGGTGAATACAGTTCCAACCCCCCTGGGATCTAAAACAAGGAGAAATTAACCGTTCCCCCTCCTTCCTCCCACCAACTCCTGGTGAATACAGTTCCAACCCCCCTGGGATCTAAAACAAGGAGAAATTAACCATTCTCCTCATTCCTCTCACCAACTCCTGGTGAATCAAGATCCAAACCCCTTGGATCTTAGAACAAGGAAAAATCAATCAGGTTCTTAAAAAGAAGGCTTTTAATTAAAGAAAAAGGTAAAAATCATCTCTGTAAAATCAGTATGGAAATTAACCTTACAGGGTAATCAAACTTAAAGAGCTCAGAGGACTCCCTTCTAGTCTTAGGTTCAAAGTACAGCAACAAAGATAAACACTCTAGTAAAAGGTACATTAACAAGTTGAGAAAACAAAGGAAAACTAACACGCCTTGCCTGGCTATTTACTTACAAGTTTGAAATAGGAGAGACTTGTTTAGAAAGATGTGGAGAACCTGGATTGATGTCTGGTCCCTCTCAGTCCTGAGAGCGAACACACTCCCAAACAAAGAACACAAACAAAAGCCTTTCCCCCCCCCCCCAAGATTTGAAAGTATCTTGTCCCCTTACTGGTCCTTTAGGTCAGATGCCAGCCAGGTTACCTGAGCTTCTTAACCCTTTACAGGGAAAAGGATTTTGGAGTCTCTGGCCAGGAGTGATTTTATAGTACTGTATACAGGACAGCTGTTACCCTTCCCTTTATAGTTATGACAGTAGCGTACATTTAAAGAACGTTAAGGATGCAAAGAGAGACACTTGAAATTAGGAAATGCCAGAATTAAGGTTGCTTGTGGAGCCTTAATTAAACCCTCTTGTGTATATGCAGCATGATACAATTTTGAATTACGTGATCACATATTTCCCCTCCCCTAGGTCCCCTGCCTCACTCAATGTACAGGAAGGATAGTGCTCAGGGTACAAATCATAGTTGTTCTATGGGAGGCAGTGACCATGAGATGGTCGAGTTCAGGATCCTGACACAAGGAAGAAAGGAGAGCAGCAGAATACGGACCCTGGACTTCAGAAAAGCAGACTTGGACTCCCTCAGGGAACTGATGGGCAGGATCCCTTGGGAGAATAACATGAGGGGGAAAGGAGTCCAGGAGAGCTGGCTGTATCTTAAAGAATCCTTATTGAGGTTGCAGGAACAAACCATCCCGATGTGTAGAAAGAATAGTAAATATGGCAGGCGACCAGCTTGGCTTAACAGTGAAATCCTTGCTGATCTTAAACACAAAAAAGAAGCTTACAAGAAGTGGAAGATTGGACAAATGACCAGGGAGGAGTATAAAAATATTGCTCAGGCATGCAGGAGTAAAATCAAGAAGGCCAAATCACACTTGGAGTTGCAGCTAGCAAGAGATGTTAAGAGTAACAAGAAGGGTTTCTTCAGGTATGTTAGCAACAAGAAGAAGGTCAAGGAAAGTGCGGGCCCCTTACTGAATGAGGGAGGCAACCTAGTGACAGAGGATGTGGAAAAAGCTAAAGTACTCAATGCTTTTTTTGTCTCGGTCTTCACAAACAAGGTCAGCTCCCAGACTACTGCACTGGGCAGCACAGCATGGGGAGGAGGTGACCAGCCCTCTGTGGAGGAAGAAGTGGTTCAGGACTATTTAGAAAAGCTGGAGCACAAGTCCATGGGGCCGGATGCGCTGCATCTGAGGGTGCTAAAGGAGTTGGTGAATGTGATTGCAGAGCCATTGGCCATTATCTTTGAAAATTCATGGCGATCGGGGAAGGTCCTGGATGACTGGAAAAAGGCTAATATAGTGTCCATCTTTAAAAAAGGGAAGAAGGAGGGTCCAGGGAACTACAGGCCAGTCAGCCTCACCTCAGTCCCTGGAAAAATCATGGAGCAGGTCCTCAAGGAATCAATTCTGAAGCACTTAAAGGAGAAGAAAGTGATCAGGAACAGTCAGCATGGATTCACCAAGGGCAAGTGATGCCTGACTAACTAATTGCTTTCTATGACAAGATAGCTGGCTCTGTGGATGAGGGGAAAGCAGTGGACATGTTCTTCCTTGACTTTAGCAAAGCTTTTGATATGGTCTCCGACAGTATTCTTGCCAGTAAGTTAAAGAAGTATGGGCTGGATGAATGGACTATAAGGTGGATAGAAAGCTGGCTAGATCGTCGGGCTCAACGGGTAGTGATCAATGGCTCCATCTCTAGTTGGCAGCCGGTATCAAGCGGAGTGCCCCAAGGTGTCGGTCCTGGGGCTGGTTTTGTTCAATATCTTCATTAATGATCTGGAGGATGGTGTGGACTGCATCCTCAGCAAGTTTGCAGATGAAACTAAACTGGGAGGAGTGGTAGATACATTGGAGGGTAGGGACAGGATACAGAGGGACCTAGACAAATTAGAGGATTTGGCCAAAAGAAATCTGATGAGATTCAACAAGGACAAGTGCAGAGTCCTGCACTTAGGATGGAAGAATCCCATGCACTGCTAGTTCAAGGACCTAGGGGTTACAGTGGATGAGAAGCTGGATATGAGTCAAAGGATATGTTGCCAAGAAGGCTAATGACATTTTGGGCTGTATAAGTAGGGGCATTACCAGCAGAACGAGGGACGTGATCATTTCCCTCTATTCAGCATTGGTGAGGCTTCATCTGGAGTATTGTGTCCAGTTTTGGGCCCCACACTACAAGAAGGATGTGGAAAAATTGGAAAGAGTCCAGCAGAGGGCAACAAAAATGATTAGGGGGCTGGAGCACATGACTTATGAGGAGAGGCTGAGGGAACTGGGATTGTTTAGTCTGCATAAGAGAAAAAAGAGGGGGGATTTGATAGCTGCTTTCAACTACCTGAAAGGGGGTTCCAAAGAGGATGGATCTAGACTGTTCTCAGTGGTACCAGATGACAGAACAAGGAGTTATGGTCTCAAATTGCAGTGGGAGAGGTTTAGGTTGGATATTAGGAAAAACTTTTTCACTAGGAGGGGGGTGAAGCACTGGAATGGGTTACCTAGGGAGGTAGTGGAATCTCCTTCCTTAGAGGTTGTTAAGGTCAGGCTTGACAAAGCCCTGGCTGGGATAATTTAGTTGGGGATTGGTCCTGCTTTGAGCAGGGGGTTGGACTAGATGACCTCCTGAGGTCCCTTCCGACCCTGATATTCTATGATTCTATGATTGTCTGTGGTATCCCTGCCTTTGCTGTTACAGAAGTTGGAAGGTGGATAGTGAATGAGTTTAGGGATTGCAGGAAGAGAAAGGATGGTCTTGTGGATAAGGCAGTTAAACACCACCCTGAAGAACTGGATTCTATACCTGCTTCTCCTAGAGGCCTGGGTCCACAAAAGGACATAGGCTCACCCTAGAAAAGTACTAGAACAACAATGGGATCCACAAAGCCTGAGGTAGGTGCATAGGCTCCCAATACAATGAATGGGGAGAGGTAGGCCTAACAATAGGATCAACAAAAGCCAGAACACCAGGCAATTCCCTGCCTAAGCTATGCATTGGGAGATGCTGACAAGAGGTGTATATTCTAAGCTCTGATTCTCTCATGGAAATAGGTGCCTAAATACAGGCTGTAGGGGCAAGCTTATCTCTGCTGGCGATCCACAACCAGGGACCCCTCACAGAGTTAAGTGCACTGAGCATTAACAATACAGCTAATAAAAGTGCATGAAGCTATACAATGAAAGTAGTCACTCGCATATCCTGGGACCAACACTCCTACAATAGCACTGCAGAGTTCTCCTTTCACTAAATCTGGGGAGTTAATTTTTAAAATGCAGGCCTTTAAATTAAGACATCTAAATTTGTTGCCTAAATGGGTATTTGGAGCATACATGACAATTTGAATGTCCAAAGTGGAATTCAGCAGCCAAAATTAGGCCCCTAAGTTTCAGTATTGGCTTGGGAGAAACACTGTCCCTAGTGTTCCCCAAACAAGAATAAATAGGAATTTTTAGACTTAATTCAACCTTGGTAGGAACCTCTGGGAGCCTCCGTTAGAGGAGTCATTCAGCTGATAGCCTCCACTTGTGTGGCAAAGGGATCTCTCAGGTAGCACTCAGAAAAATGCTCCCTGCTTGGTAAAATGAGGGAAATAAATTTAAAAATTCATAGGCCAGATTTTCATGTCAGCTACAACTATGTAAAGGCAGATCATTTAATTGAAGTGACTGACAACAAAGCATGGCTCACATCTTCACATACAAATAATCAAGCAGCAAACATTGGTGCTGTAATTTCACTGGGGGTAGGTGATTTGTGTGCTGTGACTGCGACTTATTGTAATAGAAAATGATTGTTTTCCTGTTTCTTCTACCCTCCTTTCCCCCATCCATTTGTTTGGTGTATCTACCTGTTATATGTAATTATATGTCAAAATTGTAAGATCTTTGGAACAAGGGGCTTGTCATAACTATAAAGGGAAGGGTAATAGCTGTCCTGTGTACAGTACTATAAATCCCTCCTGGCCAGAGACTCCAAAATCCTTTTCCCTGTAAAGGGTTAAGAAGCTCAGGTAACCTGGCTGGCATCTGACCTAAAGGACCAATAAGGGGACAAGATACTTTCAAATCTTGGGGGGGGGAAGGCTTTTGTTTGTGTTCTTTGTTTGGGACGGTGTTCGTTCTCGGGGACTGAGAGGGACCAGACATCAATCCAGGTTCTCCACATCTTTCTAAGCAAGTCTCTCCTATTTCAAACTTGTAAGTAAATAGCCAGGCAAGGCGTGTTAGTTTTCCTTTGTTTTCTCAACTTGTAAATGTACCTTTTACTAGAGTGTTTCTCTTTGTTTGCTGTACTTTGAACCTGAGACTAGAGGGGAGTCCTCTGAGCTCTTTAAGTTTGATTACCCTATAAGGTTGATTTCCATACTGATTTTACAGAGATGATTTTTACCTTTTTCTTTAATTAAAAACCTCCTTTTTAAGAACCTGATTGATTTTTTCCTTGTTTTAGATCCAAAGGGGTTTTGGATCTTGATTCACCAGGAGTTGGTGGGAGGAAGGAGGGGAATGGTTAATTTCCCCTTGTTTTAAATCCAAGGGGTTGGATTTGTTTTCACCAGGGATTTGGTGAAGGTTTTTCAAGGTTTCCCAGGGAGGGAATCCATTGAAAATGGTGGCAGCCGAACCAGAGCTAAGCTGGTAATTAAGCTTAGAAGTTTTTATGCAGGCCCCTACATTTGTACCCTAAAGTTCAAAGTGGGGATCTCAGTCCTGACAGGGCTGCTTTTTAATTGTTTGCGTTCAGTACCTGATAGGGGCCTCTAGGGGTTATTGTAATACAAATAATTACTAATACTATAGGCAGCTCTGCTTGCAGTTTGTCCCTGAATTCTGTAGGTCTGATTCTAATAAAACATGAAGGAGTGAGTGAGTTCTTCATGTTCTTTGTTAGAAAAAATCCTTACTACATGTTGAAGGATTATTTGATGAATGTGAATGATGATGAAATTCTAGAAAGCTCAGAATAATTAATGTTGACAAGCGGCCAAGAAGGAGTAAATGGGTGTGTTATCAAGGCTGCATTATGTTGATTGTGTGTACATGAGAGTGTCAGGGTCTAAGAAACACTAATGCACTTTAACAATTTTAAGTGTTTTCTGTTCCTTGGCCTCTTTCAAATCTACCACTGAATGACTGTCCTTCACTCTTACTGCAACAAAGGAGATTCAGAGAAAAATGCTAGAAGGGCAATACAAAGAGGTACAGTAATTGAAACCTCCACTGATACTTCTTTCCAGATATAAAGTATTCATAGCTACAGCAATATAAACATTTATTTTTTATCTGTTTGTAATTGAGTAGTAGAAGACAACTGACTCACCAACATGTCTCTAGTGAATATTTTGTCAGCCTGTCCTTTCTAAAGGATTTCAATCAGGTATTCAGTAAACTTGACATGGTCTTTATTTTAACTTGGAGTATTAGGGATACATTTTCAACCCCAGCCTCCCAATGTGTTCATGAAAAATTGCATATATGACCATACATTTTGCAAGTACAAATGTCGACTGTGGACTTGAACTTGAAGAAAGTCAAGTGGCTTTACAAAACCCAGGGCATCAGCAGGTTTTCCTATTCGTGTTAAAAAGGAGCATATTCTTCCTTCAGTGTGTACAGTCATTCCCTTTAGTATTAGATTAATTATAATGGAGCCATATGAAGCATTGACACAAGAAACTGGAGTCAGTCTAAAGCGTTTTGATAATCTGGACCTGCCTCACTCCTTGTGGAGTTATTTATACCTGTGCAAAGTGGGTATAAAACATTGTTTTTCGAATTTGGCAGCATTTTACACTCATTTTGTATTCATTTTGCACAGGAGTAACTGACAAAGTGCTAGGCAGTGGGGAAATCAGGCCTATGATATTATCTAGCTATGCATTAATTATCATGTCTGTATCCTACCAGGATATGATATCTTGTTGTTTAAATGAAGTAGCTCTGTGTTTCTATGCCTGTGGCAGAGCCAATGCATGGCCATGGAGATTTAAGTCCCCCCTCCTGTGGCACATGCAACTCAGCAACTCCATTTAATCAGCCTTAGTCACAGATTTCCTGGTACCTGCCAGCCATGATGTCAGCTTTCCAGACATTCAAATGTCCCTAGAAATGTCTCCTTGCTGCAGGACCGACCAAAGGCTTGCAACTATCTTGGGGCACGGGAATCAAAATCCCTACTAGAGAGCACCAACAGCGCTTTATCATAAGGACAAGCTCCTTTGCATTTGGATCTAATAGTCAGCAATGTTGCCACTTTGCTTTTTGAAGCCAGGGTGCTTCTGAATATGCATGTTCAGCTCTTTTAACGCAGGACGTAACTCTGTTTTGGCTGATTCACTCCATTGTTAGATTGTGCACCCCTCAGGATCACACAGTGGTGAGTCAGTCATTTGTAAACAGAAGGGGGGGGAAACCACCAATGAATAAAGAAAACCACAGGCTCCATTTTTTTGTGATCAAAGGCTTCAATGTCTCCATGTAAAAAGAGCACAATTATTTATTAAACAAAACTCATAGTATGATCTTTTCTGCACAGCCTCACCAGTTGCCTCCACGTCTGCTGCGGCCCACTCTCTGCAGAGCTGAGAATAGATTTGCTGTTCAAAAAAAAAAAATGATTTGCTTATTTTGGGGGATTTCCTGAGCAGAGATCGAATTGTGTAAATTCTGCTGTCAGCTACTCCCACAGTGACTGATCTGAGGGCACGACAATTAACTCAGTTGTGAGACCAAAAATAAGATTCCCACAGTGTTTCAGGAGTGCGAGGTCAGACCTTCTAAATCAGCCTTAGTAAAAAAGGTGATGTAAATGTATAGGATTTGCAGGTTTGAACACACGAATAAAAAAAAATATCACTACTGATATAAGAAATACCTATTTACTGTCTAACCAGGAAGACGCTATTGGAGGATGCTTCGATAATAAATAATAATGCTTATCATGCATGAAATTAAAGTAAAAAACAAATTTTGCAAAGAAACCCTCATTAGCATGAACCAAAGGGGTCATTTTCTCTACAGTGTTCAAGCTGGAGAGGCATAGTGGTGTTATGTCAGGCATATGAAGTGTCAGCACATTGTTTTTGTTCAGGAAGTTGAGGGACTGGTTGGTTTCTCTGGGCACTGGGCCCAGTTTTTGTTTAGTTTTCTGTAAGCCTAGATACTGCATACAGAGATGGTCAGCTTAGAAATAAACAAATTCCTCAGTGCATACACTGAATTTACACTTCTCAGACTGCTGAATGCACAATGACTACGTAAGGCATCTTCCTGCATTGCTTAGCAGAAAAAAATTCCCATTGATTTCATTGGGAATTTTGCCTGTGTAAAGACCATAAGACTACATTTCAAAATAGATTATTAAAAAAAAAAAAAAAAAAAAAACAGTAAAACTTCAGCCATCAAAAAGCAAAGTAGGCCCTGATAGTGCAATGAGCTTTGGGCACTTGCATGAGATGCACTATAGGAGCAGGAGCTAGGTACTAGGTATTGAAATAATTGGTTTGATTTTTCAGAGGTGCTGGGAACAAACAATAAGAACATAAGACCAGCCATACTGGGGCAGACCAAAGGTCCATGTAGCCCAGTATCCTGTCTTCCGACAGTGGCCAATGCTAGGTGCTTCAGAGGGAATGAACGGATCAGGTAATCAAGTGATCTATCCGCTGTCGAATCCTCATGGACTTTAGGCAACTTAAATATATGTCTAAAAGTAGATTTAGGTGTCTACTCATGGACACCCAGGTTTGAATTGAGGACAGTTGGTTCTCAGCACCACTGAAAATCAGGCCATTGGCCCATCTACACAGTTTTATGGCTATAATGATTTCCAGTAGGCCAACGTGCACAATTAGATTTGGGTGAATACTGCAAAACATTTCTCACAGATAGTCATTTGTTCACCACGACTATGCCGCTTTTGCATTAGCTTTCTGTGACTACTGAAGCGATTGAGTTTTACTGGCACAAATGTTTATGAATAGTCCCATCTGACCGTTCATAGAAACTGAATTCTGAATGTCCATGAAGAACAATTGGCACCAGAAATGCTTGCACATTCATTCAGTCAAAGAACAAACAATATTATGTAACTTCTCTGACCAATCACAACCAAGTCATACAGTCCCAGTTATGGAAAATTATGAAAAGATATTTCTCTACTAAATACAAACTATTAATAGACTTGGAGAAATGTTGAACTGCTTGTGTATATTTTCAGAGCAGACAGGGGTTAAATTCATATATGCAAACTGTGAGGAGAATATTGGTGCCATAATTTCATGTAGCTATCAGCTGGTATGCTGTAACTGCTGCTTATACTAAATATAATCATTTCACTGTTCCCTTGCCGCCCTCCCCCTTCCCTACGCATGTATTTGTTGAATATAATTGTTGGCCCTCATCATATGCTTAGATTGTAAATTGTTTGAGGCAGGGCCCATCACTTTCATGATGTATGTGTGTGCATTGCATATGGGGCTCCGATTTCTGATGCTCAGTTCATCATAGAATAAACTGAGCCTCATTCTCCCCTCACACTGGTGAGAATTGCAGTTAATTCTATTGAAATTAATGGAGTTTCTCTGCTCTCTTGTACCAGTGGATGAGGCCTTTTCAGGAGTCTGATTTGTCTTGCGTATCCCCAAGTTCACTTAAAAACGACTGGCTTACAAAATCAAACATAAAAAGATAAGTGTCACAGCACACTATTACTGAACAATTGCTGACTTCCTCATTTTTACCATATAATTGTAAAATAAAGTAATTGGAACATAAATATTGCACTTACATTTCAGTGTATAGAGCAACATAAACAAGTAATTCTCTGTATGAAATTTTAGTCTGTATTGACTTCATTCGTGCTTTTTATGTAGCCTGTTGTAAAACTAGGCAAATATCTAGATGAGTTGATGTAGCCTGTGGAAAACCTCTGCATACCTCCAGAGGTACACAAAGCACTGGTTGAGAACCACTATATTAAAGGATCAATCTCTGTGGCTATGAAATGTATTTCCTTCATTTTGATATTCATGTTGCAACCAGAGACCATTATCCTAAGACAACATTCAGAAACCATGGAGTCTCTCCTAATTTTGCTCTTAGTTTTTCTATCTCACTATATACGTTTTTATTATGTTGGCAGGCCAGGTGCCAGCTTATGCCAAGGTCCCCTGTGTGTCTCAACTAGACACTGACAGATACATGGCTGGAATCCATCTGGCTCAGTTGTGGGTTAATATTTATAAACCAGGTATCAGAATTATAAGAAAGTGTTTAGTGTTTGCACTCTCTTGAGTGCTTGTGAGTTGCTGCATGTATGAATCTTACTTGTAATGTCTGTGTTCCATACTTAATGTGTTATTTGAGCAGTTGTATTGGAGCCTCTGTGGGTATGTCTACACAGCAAAGAAAAACTCGTGGCTGGCCCATGCCAGCCAACTTTGGCTCATGGGGCTCTTTCCTTGCTGTGTAGACTTTGGGGCTCAGGGTGCAGCCTGAGCTCTGGGACCCTCCCATTCTTCAGGGTCCTAGAGCTTGGGCACCAGCCCAAGAGCACAGGCTCCAGCCCGAGCCCTGAAGTCTACACAGCAATGAAAGAGCCGCAGAGCCCAAGAGCCGTGGGCCGGAGATGGCTAGCACAGGCCAGCCATGGTTTTTTTTTTTTGCTGTATAGACCCTGTATGAATCGCCAAACAGTAGAGGGACATTAATTAGCATGAATGCTGCTCTTCTTCAGAAATTGTTATGCCCCTTCCAAAAGAGGAGACCCATTGATACCAGATGGGCGATTGTTGGATCTTGCAACTGGAAACTTCCCACATCTGGATTGAGGAATCATCAGCAAATGGACTAAAGACTCTTATTATTATTCTGCTCTCCTTCCCGTGAAGATATGTCATACAAGTGGACTCCTCCCATCAGCTGAGTTTGCAGCTCAGAGCTCATGGCAGGAGGGGGATAGAACCCGAAAGCAAAGGAACTAAGACTCTCTATGCTGCTTTGACTCTGTGAGAGCAATGTTTTTCTAGGCATAAGCAAGAGATCCCCAGCTGCTTAGCCTGGGTTAGCCCTAAAGGACAAAAAGTTTACTGATTATGTCTGGGATAGTTCAGTGGTTTGAGCATTGGCCTGCTAAACCCAGAGTTGAGTTCAATCCTTGAGGGAGCCATTTAGGGATCTGGGACAAATAAATAAATAAATAAATAAACCAGGACAATACTTGGTCCTGCTAGTGAAGGCAGAGGACTGGACTTGATGACCTTTTAAGGTCCCTTCCAGTTCTAAATTTTATTTTATTTTTTTAGCTTTTGCGAACAGGGGCTGCGAACAGGGAGTTTCGCAAGAGAGTTTGGAAGGGGAGTGGGAAGGGAGCGGGGATCCCTTGCTGGTTCTATCTGTTTCCCTTTTATTCCCCTTAAAACCTATTAACCAAACTACATTAAAAACTTCTTGCTTAAATAACCCTTTCATTAACTAGGAGACAATGCAGGCATAAGCCCAGCTGCAGAGTGGGGGCTATCCAGTTTATTGCACTGAGTGCACCACGTATGATTACCTGCCCTGTGGGTGGGTGGTGTATGTGTGCATTCGGTGCAAGGAGCTCCTGGCCCTCAGAGACCACGTATGGACTTTGGAGGCCAGGGTAGCGGAACTGGACGATCTAAGAGAGGCAGAGAGGTATGTTGATGAGGCTTTCCGGGACACTGTAGAATTGTCCCACCTCCGGAGACAGCCCCTGCGCTGTTCAGGAGGATGAAAGGTCCAGGGAAGCAGAGCAGTCAACAGGAGCAGAGGGAAACCTTCACATAGTTGGGACCCTCCTTCTAGATGGTGCTGGGGTTGCCTCTCGCACTGAGGTTACCTCTCCGGGGGAGGGAACTCCAGTTGCTAGGAAAAGGCAGGTGTTAGTAATGGGAGATTCGATCATTAGAAACGTAGATAGCTGGGTTTGTGATGACCGAGAGAACCATATGGTGACTTGCCTGCCTGGTGCAAAGGTTGCGGATCTCTCAAGGCATCTAGACAGACTTATGTGTAGTGCTGGGGAGGAGCCGGTGGTCGTGGTATATGTAGGTACCAGTGACATAGGGAAGGGTAGGAGAGATGTCCTGGAGGTCAAATTTAGGCTGCTAGGGAAGAGACTGAAATCCAGGACCTCTATGGTGGTATTCTCAGAAATGCTCCCAGTTCCACGCGCAGGGCCAGGTAGGCAGGCAGAGCTTCAGAGTCTCAATGTGTGGATGAGACGATGGTGTAGAGAGGAGGGGTTTACATTCATTAGGAACTGGGGAAACGTTTGGGATGGGGGGAGCCTATACAGGAGAGATGGGCTCCACCTAAACCAAAGTGGAACCAGACTGCTGGCACTAAACATTAAAAAGGTCGTAGAGCAGTTTTTATACTAGGAGATGGGGGGAAGCCGACTGCTGCAGAGGAGCAAGTGGATCAGACAGAGACTTCTCTTAGGGGAGAGTCTAATGATAGAGAATCTCCAGGTTATAGTCAGGAGCAGAGGATGGAGGAGGATAATGTAAGGCCCTGATCAGATGATAAACATTCACATAAAAAAGAATCTGACACATCAGAAAAGGGCAGACAAATAAACAGTGACAAGTTTTTAAAGTGCTTGTACACAAATGCTAAAAGTCTAAATAATAAGATGGGTGAACTAGAGTGCCTTGTGATAAAGGAGGATATTGATATAATAGGCATCACAGAAACCTGGTGGAGTGGGGACAATCAATGGGACACAATCAATCCAGGGTACAAAATATATCGGAAGGACAGAACAGGTTGTGCGGGGGGAGGGGAGTGGCACTATATGTGAAAGAAAATGTAGAATCAAATAAAGTAAAAATCTTAAGTGAATCCACATGTTCCACAGAATCTCTATGGATAGAAATTTCATGCTCTAATAAGAATATACCATTAGGGATCTATTATAGACCACCTGACCAGGACAGTGATAGTGATGATGAAATGCTAAGGGAAATTAGAGAGGCTATCAAAATTAAGAACTCAATAATAGTGGGGGATTTCAATTATCCCCATATTGACTGGGAACATTTCACTTCGGGATGAAATGCAGAGATAAAATTTCTCGATACTTTAAATGACTGCTTCTTGGAGCAGGTGGTATGGGAACCCACAAGGGGAGAGGCGACTCTAGATTTAGTCCTGAGTGGAGCGGAGGAGCTGGTCCAAGAGGTAACTATAACAGGACCGCTTGGAAATAGTGACCATAATACAATAACATTCAACATCCCTGTGATGGGAAGAACATCTCAACAGCCCAACACTGTGGCATTTAATTTCAAAAGGGGGAACTATGCAAAAAGAGGGGGTTAGTTAAACAGAAGTTAAAAAGTACAGTGACTGGAGTGAAATCCCTGCAAGCTGCATAGGCGCTTTTTAAAGACACCATAATAGAGGCCCAACTTCAATGTATACCGCAAATTAAGAAACACAGTAAAAGAACTAAAAAAGAGCCACCGTGGCTTAACAACCATATAAAAGAAGCAGTGAGAGAGAAAGAGACTTCCTTTAAAAAGTGGAAGTCAAATCCTAGTGAGGCAAATAGAAAGGAGCATAAACACTGCCAAATTAAGTGCAAGAATGTAATAAGAAAGCCTAAGAGGAGTTTGAAGAACAGCTAGCCAAAAACTCAAAAGGTAATAACAAAATATTTTTTAAGTACATCAGAAGCAGGAAGCCTGCTAAACAACCAGTGGGGCCCCTTGATGGTCGAGATACAAAAGGAGCGCTTAAAGATGATAAAGTCATTACGGAGAAACTAAATGGATTCTTTGCTTCAGTCTTCAAGGCTGAGGATGTTAGGGAGATTCCCAAACCTGAGCCGGCTTTTGTAGGTGACAAATCTGAGGAACTGTCACGGATTGAAGTGTCACTAGAGGAGGTTTTGGAATTAATTGATAAACTTAACATTAACAAGTCACCGAGACCAGATGGCATTCACCCAAGAGTTCTGAAAGAACTCAAATGTGAAGTTGCGGAACTATTAACTAAGGTTTGTAACCTGTCCTTTAAATCAGCTTCTGAACCCAATGACTGGAAGTTAGCTAATGTAACACCAATATTTAAAAAGGGCTCTAGAGGCGATCCCGGCAATTATAGACCGGTAAGTCTAACGTCGGTACCGGGCAAATTAGTCAAAACAATAGTTAAGAATAAAATTATCAGACACATAGAAAAACAAACTGTTGAGCAATAGTCAACATGGTTTCTGTAAACGGAAATCATGTCTTACTAATCTATTAGAGTTCTTTGAAGGGGTCAACAAACATGTGGATAAGGGGGATCCAGTGGACATAGTGTACTTAGATTTCCAGAAAGCCTTTGACAAGGTCCCTCACCAAAGTCTCTTACGTAAATTAAGCTGTCATGGGTTAAAAGGGAAGGTCCTCTCATGGATTGAGAACTGGTTAAAAGACCGGGAACAAAGGGTAGGAATTAATGGTAAATTCTCAGAATGGAGAGGGGTAACTAGTGGTGTTCCCCAAGGGTCAGTCCTTGGACCAATCCTATTCAACTTATTCATAAATGATCTGGAGAAAGGGGTAAACAGTGAGGTGGCAAAGTTTTCAGATGATACTAAACTGCTCAAGATAGTTAAGACCAAAGCAGACTGTGAAGAACTTCAAAAAGAGCTCACAAAACTAAGTGATTGGGCAACAAAATGGCAAATGAAATTTTATGTGGATAAATGTAAAGTAATGCACATTGGAAAAAATAACCCCAACTATACATACAATATGATGGGGGCTAATTTAGCTACAACAAGTCAGGGAACAGACCTTGGAGTCATCGTGGATAGTTCTCTGAAGATGTCCATGCAGTGTGCAGAGGTGATCAAAAAAGCAAACAGGATGTTAGGAATCATTTAAAAGGGGATAGAGAATAAGATAGAGAATATATTATTGCCCTTATATAAATCGATGGTACTCCCACATCTCGAATACTGCGTACAGATGTGGTCTCCTCATCTCAAAAAAGATATACTGGTGCTAGAAAAGTTTCAGAAAAGGGCAACTAAAATGATTAGGGGTTTGGAACGGGTCCCATATGAGGAGAGATTAAAGAGGCTAGGACTCTTCAGCTTGGAAAAGAGGAGACTAAGGGGGGATATGATAGAGGTATATAAAATTATGAGTGATGTGGAGAAAGTAGATAAGGAAAAGTTATTTACTTATTCCCATAATACAAGAGCTAGGGGTCATCAAATGAAATTAATAGGCAGCAGGTTTAAAACAAATAAAAGGAAGTTCTTCTTCATGCAGCGCACAGTCAACTTGTGGAACTCCTTACCTGAGGAGGTTGTGAAGGCTAGGACTATAACAGCGTTTAAAAGAGAACTGGATAAATTCATGGAGGTTAAGTCCATTAATGGCTATTAGCCACGATGGGTAAGGAATGGTGTCCCTAGCCTCGGTTTGTCAGAGGATGGAGATGGATGGCAGGAGAGAGATCACTTGATCATTGCCTGTTAGGTCCACTCCCTCTGGGGTACCTGGCATTGGCCACTGTCGGTAGACAGGATACTGGGCTAGATAGACCTTTGGTCTGACCTGGTATGGCCGTTCTTATGTTCTTATGATTATAGAAGCCTATATTGCTTTTGAAAGCACAGACTGTAACTCATTTGTGTATCTTTGCTTGCTTTAACCTTGTAAATAACTCTAATTTCCTTTTTGTATTTAACAAATCTTCATATAGTTTACTATAGGATTGGCTACAAACATCGTTGGTGCGAGACCTAAAGCACAATTCATCAGGGGTAAGTGACTGGTCCTTTGATATTAGTAGTAATATGAATATTGGTGATGCTTGATGTAAGGGGCCAACTATCACAGAGATATGATCCCCTGGGTGGCAAGACTGACCAGAGAACCCAAGGGGATATCTGTGACTCTGTGTTTAGGCTGTTAAAGTGCCTTAGGAGTTTGCACTTGGTGCAGTTGGTTGGGTGAAATCTCAGTTTAGAAAAAACAACCAATTTGTGGTTTGTGCCCTAAATTTGTCAGTCTGTCTTGAGGTTGGTACTCACACTCTTTTCTCACACTTTAATTGACCAAAATAAAGACTGACAACAAGAAAACCAAGGAAGCATGTTAAATCTTCCAGTCCTGGGATCCAGGTCCTCTCATTACACTTCAGCAAACTCTTATCAATAAGATAGTCAAAGAAATTTCTCACGGAAAGAGAGAGTAATTAACAACCTCCTTAGGGATGTGGTGGATTTGCCATCACTTGAAGTCTTTAAATCAAGAGTGGATTTTTTTTCTAAAAGATATGCTGTAGCTCAGGGATCGGCAATCTTTGGCACACGGCCCACCAGGGTAAGCACCCTGGTGGGCTGGGCCGGTTTGTTTACCTGCCGCATCCGCAGGTTCAGCTGATCGCGGCTCCCACTGGCCGCAGTTCGCCGCTCCAGGCCAATGGGGGCAGCGGGAAGCGGCGGCCAGCACATCCCTTGGCCCGTGCCGCTTCCCACAGCCCCCATTGGCCTGGAGCGGTGAACCGCGGCTAGTGGGAGCCGCCATCGGCCAAACCTGCGGACACAGCAGGTAAACAAACTGGCCCGGCCCGCCAGGGTGCTTACCCTGGCGGGCCATGTGCCAAAGGTTGCCGATCCCTGCTCTAGCTCAACCAGAAGCTATGGGTTTGATGCAGGAATCATTTGTTGAAATTCCATGGTCTATGTGATGTAAGAGGTCAGACTACATGATCTGAATAATCTCTTCTGGCCTTAAAGGCTATAAAATCTATGAACGGTTAAAATTCGAGCTGTGAGCAATATAAAGCACCGGGTCAGTAGGGACCAAGAATCTTTGGTTCTCTCAGCCCATTTTATTATGGAAAGGCATCCTGATCATGAAACTCATCCTCACAATTAGCACTAATGGGCACCCTTGTTGACAGCCTCAGAAAAGAGGCCCAGGACTGACAGGAAAGGGACAGTGAATTATGGTTACCTTTCTGACCCCACCAGGTCAGGGATGAGGCACAAGGCAGTACTGGGAAGCAAAACTTCCACTGCCTGTGTGGTCTGCACGAGTTCTATTGACAGAGGACTTCAATTTCAACTGCAGTACCATCAATCAACCCCTAACATAGTAAATTCAATTAAAAATAAAAATAGAGCTGTGAAAACTTGAAAACATCCCCCGGCAGGCAAGTTCTCTCTCATTTTAAAAGCTTAATTAAACTCGATGGGTAAAATTCCCGGGAGGGAAAACAGTATTTATATAAGTTATTTTTGTCATAGCTCACAGTCTCAATTTAAACTTCACACACTTGGTTACCTTGACAAGGGGAACAAAGAAGAAGAGTGGCTTTTGCTAATGTAAATTGAGCCCATTCTGCCACCTTTAGTCTTGCATACTATAGTCCTTTATTCCACAAGTAGTCCCACTGAAATCAATGAGCGCATTCGTGGTACTATTAAAAAGATGGAAGAATTAGGCCCTTTTGATTGGTTGTTTTGTGGAATTATGGAACAGTCTGATTAGAGCACTTGTATGGATGGGGACTGGAGTTTCTGGCTTCTCTGGAGATTCCATTTATTTTTGTCTCCTCGGCTACTTAAGAATAAAACTGAGAAGTATTTCCCGGTTTCTTGCACTCTGAAAATCTGAGAGAAGATGAGTGCTGCTCTTAGCATTAAGTCTAAGCATTTATCCCTGATTACCCAAACTGTAGTTTTGTGTTTTGTTTATAAATAAAAAACCTTCCATTAAAAGAAATTGTTTGGCCATGATATTCAAAAACAATTTCCACATTAACCCCTACTCACAGTCATGCCTAATTGACAATCTAGTGTGTTCTGTGCTTCCTTCTTCCAAACCCCCACCAGCCAGGGTCAGTTCTTTTTAACAGTTGTTACGACTTTAATAACGAGCGGCCAAACATACCTTAGTTTTCCATTCTACTCACTAACACTCCTCCCAGCCATGTGCTGAGATTAGTAAGAGGTGTGTGTTGGTTTGATATTGTAAAAAAATCAGTGCTTTTTTGGAAGTGACGGATTTGAACTGGCTGCCTAGAGAACTGGCATCTCTTCCAATCAGTTACAAGAGTACAAAGACAAGGAGCTCCTTTCTTAAATTTGGGAGGTATAAATAAATGTGAAGTCAACTGCAAGCAACTCCTGGCTACCACTAGCTGGTGCCTCAGCTAGAAAATAGTTAACTCCTGGCAGCATCAAGTTAATTCTGTAAAACACTTTGCAATAGATTTACTGTGGATTTTTAAGAGGAAATGTCTTGTTTGTGAAATTTGTTTGAGTGCCCTAGAGACTGACTTCTTCATGGAACATTGTCATGGGTTTCCTCCTCACTTCCCATCCACGCTCCACAATGCTGTCCTGGAGGGACCACTCTTATGGGTTGGAGGGTACTGTAATTCAGTCTTCCCTTCACTTCTTGGTGCTTCTGCTTGGACTGGTAACAAGGATGCCAGATAGTGTTGGCTGTGATGGTGTTTTCTGGAATGTGAGCTATAAAAAAAATGTGAGCAGGAGCACCTGGGTTAGCTGAGCCCACTATGCTTGGAGATTGCAAGGAAGAGATCTCCAAGCACAGTGCCCCAGTGGAAAAGGGTTAGAGGGCAAGAAACACTGTAAATACTTTGCTGCGTGAGACTGTACTGGTGTTGGTGATGGAAATATAAATACATTCACATGAAGCTGCCACTTACTGAACATATTCTGTGTGGTTTCTGGGGCATCAGGGGATGGGAATGGAGCACGTCCAGTTACAGGTGCTATATCTCTTTACAAATCCCCTCACTCCTCTAGTCACCTAGTTTGCATAAAGGTGCTACACAAAATAAAGATGCTTTTGTCTTGTTAGACTCTCCAAGCAATGGACAGTTCTGGAAAAAGCAAAATTTCCATTGAGATTCTAAAGTAATTAATGTTATGGTAGGGTCCAGAGAACTCTTTCTGCATTCGTGAACCCACACCATAAAGTTATACTGCATCAATAACTCTTTCTCCACACAGTATATTATATATGAGGTGTCATCAGAGCAAGCGGCATCACAGGCAGTGGGTATCAAAGGCAGGGGAAGGCTGAGCCTTCCTAAACAACTTGCGTGGCCCCACCCAAACTTTGCCCCCCGACTCCTTCCTGCTTCCCAGCGCTGTGCTGTGGGGCACTGTTCCCCCTGTGGCTGGGGCCCCAGACTGGGACTAATGAGGGCTGGCCTGTGCTCTGGGGCTGGGGGAGGCACACTGCCCACCCACCCGGTGCTCTGGGGCTGGGGGAGGGGGACCGCACCACCCTCCCTGTGCACTGTGGGGGATTGGGTCTGGCAGACGGGGAGGGAGGGGCGATAAAGCCTATCAAACACCAAATTGGGAAGATAGATGATCCCATAGTTGCCATTATACAGGAAATGCTATGACAGAAACTGTTCGGGGGAGAACAGTGGCAGAGGGAAATGGAATCACCAGAAACATACATAACTACAAATTTTTGTGTGGCTTAGTGTTGTGGTATGACATACTGTTTGAAATAAATATTGTAAGCAAGAGACTCCAAGGTGTTAACCTTGATATATCTGCAGCAATGGAACAACTGGACAAAGCAAAGTCATACCTACAGTCTTCCCGGTCAGATGAGGGATTTCAAAACGTTCTGAAGAGTGCACAGAAGTTGGCAGAGGAACTTCACACTGAAGCTATTTTCCCACCCATTCAAGAATACAAGAGTCACCGAAGAAGAAGACATTTTGATTATGAGGCATGGGATAATCCCATAAAAGACACCAAACATCTTTAACCAGATGCTAGATTGTGCAATACAGTCAGTTGAAGAACATTTCATGCAGCTCAAGGAACACAGCAGTATATTTGGTATGTTGTATGATATTTCAAAACTCCTCACTATACCTGAAGAAGACCTACACCAGCAATGCAGGGTACTAGAGACAGTGTTGACACATGATGACATGCGCGATATTGATGCGAGTGATTTAGGTGATGAACTGAAAGCCCTTTCAAGATACATTTCAGCAAGATCAACTCCAAACGCTGTTCTGGAATATATGTGCACAAATAAAATGACCACCCTCCTTCCAAATGCTTTTGTTGCTCTGCACGTACTTCTAACACTTCCTGTAACAGTTGCCAGTGGAGAATGCAGCTTCTCCAAGCTGAAGTTAATAAAAACCCATCTACGCTTCACAATGACACAGGAGAGGCTGGTCGGCCTTGGAATCATCTCAATAGAGTTGGCCCAGACTGTGGACCTTCAGGAAGCAGTTCAAATCTTTGCAACCAAGAAGGCACGGAAAGCACCACTTTGGTTATTCAAATACTGTAGATAAAAATACCAGTGTTTACTATACAGACAAGAAAAGTTACATTTGCTGTTCAGGCGTTTGAAAGTTAAGTGTTAACTTAAAATGCCTTGTTCAAAAATTTTAAGTATTAGTTCTCCTTTATTGGGGTAGGTAGCAGAGCAGTATCATGAGAGGAGTAGAACAGGAAGAAGGCAGAATTGAGACCTTTCAAAGTTTTGGCCCAAGCGAAGAGGCCTGGGGGCATCATTTGAGCTCCCTGCCTCAGGTGCCAAAATGTTGTGGGCTGGCCCTGCAAATCTGTGCAGTTAAACAAACTTGGACTGTTCTTCCTTTGGCTTCTAATTTATGTTGAAGCTGTACAAGAGATTCTTGGGATCAAATTTAGCCCAGGTGGAAAGAGACACAATTCTACTGAAGTCAATGCAATTGTTCCCACTTATGCCAGGGCTGATCTAACCCACACTGAAGCCAATGGAAATATTCAACTCCCACTGAAGTCAGAGTAAGACCCTGGAGGGGGAAAGAGGGGTAATGCCACGTGTTGTACTGGAGATGCCAAAGATGGAAACAAAATCTGGTCAATAGTTTGTATGGAGGGAGTCACAGATTCTTTGTCTGCACAACAGTTTAATTAGATCCCCCAGGGCTCTATGAGCAGAAGTGTGATGGCTAAGCCTACCACTGACATAATGGAAGAATTTTCTGTCTTCTGCTCAAAAAGCAGCACTCATGAGCTAAAAGCAGAAATTACTAGGTTTAAAAAACAAAACAAATTAAGCTGTCTCCTGTGGCTCTTGTTTCTCTGGACTCAGAATTTGACCAGATGGTCACTGGAATCAGTAGAAAGGCCATTCAAGAAGCAAACTGCCTCACTAGTTTTAAGCCTGAAAATAGTAGGGAATTAAAATGATCTCATCTCAGAGTTATTTTAATGCAATTAAGAATAATAATACGGTAGCAGAGAGTCAAGAAAATCAGATACCTACAGTCAGTGCTGCTGTCCTGAACAATTTTCCTCTAAGATCCTGTCTACACTGGAATTAAGCCATATTTTAAGAATGGTTCACCAAGTCAATGAAGGCCAGGCTATATGGAATAACTGGGATAGAGATAAAAATAAATATTTTCAACCCCCCCTGAGGACAGAGGTAAATTGAACACTTTAGTTAGGGATAAATTCTAACATTTTTATTAACAATGAGTAGTACCTTACTCCTTAACTTGAGAGGGATCTCCTGTGGAGAAAAGTATTGCTCAGTGTGAGTATGGGTATCATAGGCAGGTTTTTAGAGATGAAGGGCCTGATTGTGACTGGATCTATACCGGTGTTCAAGGATGAGAGAGAGAGCGCGAGAACATGAGTCTTTTCCCACATTGTGATCCTATGAAGGGCCAGTCACAGTCCTCATTTCCTGTTCTAGCAATGCCACAGGGGTTAGGCAGGGTTGGAGTGAGAGTAGGACCATGTATGTGTCTTCTCCACTCCTCTTCCACCAGCCAGCAGAGCAAAACTAAAATTGATGGAGAAAAATCCAAGCTGCAGGTTTGGAAGAAAAAAAGCAGGAAACTTATTAATGAGGTGGACAGTCAGACTTGATAAATATTTAGGGTTAGACCATGTCATTGTCTTACTTGGCTAAGCAGGAGAGTGCGGCTAGCATACACACATGCACACACACACACACAGACCAGACCCAAGTAAGACCAATGCTGATCTTGTCTGTTGTGGAGCACTGTCCCTGCTCTATGGAAACTCTCTCCTCCATAAAGATAAGGTGCAAGCTTTGGGTCATGCTGATGACTGGGACCCAAAGTGCCTTCTCTATCTAGAAAGAATCCATCTGTTCCTCTCTAAGAATGACCTGTCAAGGAGATGCATGCATTTGTCACCTCTCCACTGAACTATTGTAATTCCCTCTACCTTGTTCTAAGTGAGAAGTTCACAAACAAGCAACAGCTAGTGCATACGGCCATGATTCAAGTCATATATCAGATAAGCCAAAGAGAACCTAACATGTTGGGGCTTCACAAGCTGCTTCCCATTCACTACCTGATCCACTTTGAAATCTGCTACTGATCTAAATCTCCAAATGAAATAGAGCCACCTTCTCTTTTGGGACCAACCACAGTAACTACGATCATCTGGCATACTGCACGTAACAAGGCTACAGGTAGAAACTGGAGGGAGTCACAGGTAGAGCCTGCACAATAGTAGCCCTGGGGCTCTGAAACCTCCACCCTGACAAAGGACATCAGAAGATGCCCCGCCCTTACCATCAGCTAATCGTTCTTCAAGAGTCTTCACCAAAGATCATGAGTAGAAGAGAAATGCCAGCAGCATGCACAAAATTAGAAGCCAAAGACTAAGCCACACAGCAGGATGGAGAAGAGAGACATGTACTATTTTCTGTCAAAAGTCAATAATTAGATACAGTTTCTTCCTTAATTTATACTCATTATTTTTCTTCTATTTCGTAACAAAATTATATTGAGCTTTTTAAACAGAGAATGAAGTAACTGATACCCCGAGACTGTTGGGGAGCCTTCACTATATAATTTTTACTCTCCAATTTCATTAACAAGTTCCTCTATTAAGTTAAATCACAGTACAGATTTTAGCTAATCCAGCGAGAGTCTGATTTATAATACCTGTCTCGCCAAAAACCACTAAAATATTTTGCTGGAAACGCAGCCAATCCAGATGTACTTCCACAACTAAGAAAACCTGGATAACGATACTCTTTGTGCCTTCACATATTTTGTGTGGTTTGTGTCACTGTGCTCTCATCTTCAGTGATATAAATTAAATTCCATTTGAGAGAGAGAATTCTCCATCCTCTCTCTTTTTCTCAGCAGTTGGAGATGTATTTATAGTAGTTGCCTAGGAACCACGGGATTTTTCTCTTTTAAAGAAAAAACTACCTAATCCTTAAAAATAACCTTAGAAACCAAATTCTGTGCACAGCAGATACAGGGCTGCTGGCTTTTCATCTTTGATATGATAATTATCCAAGCGCGAGTGAAGATGCAATGTAGAGAGGTGAGATTAATACATGCTACTTGTTCTACCAGTGGGAACTCCCTTTATCTGTGTATTCAGCACACGGTGATGTAGTATAACCTTGAGCAGCATATAGAGCTCTGCAGAAATGTTTGTACCCACAGCACAATTGATAATACTTTGAACTTGTTTCATTCCGTGCTTCCAAAGTGTTTTGCAAATATTAGCTAAGCCTTGCACTACAATGTCAAGGTAGGTAATGGACTCAATCCTCCCCCACTTGATCAAGCAAGGCTTTCATTGATTTCAGTGGGAACTTTGGCTGAGTAAGACAACCAGGATCAGAATTATTACCTATTACTACAAAATGAACCACAATGTGATTTTAAGAAGTTGCTTGAAAAACCCTGAAAACAAAGTTAGGTGCTGCGGTGCTTTTGAGTATCCCACCAGGTGCCTATCTGCATCTTTAGGCACCTAAACACTTGAACCAATCTGGCCCTTAATTTTGTAAATCTTTATCTGATTACACTGTGGCCTTTCATTTCACAAGTGAACTTATTCTGGGAATTGAACTGGTTTTACTGGGATTTCACTGATTACTAAGGGAAGAATTTGATCCAAGATCTTCAATTTGCAGGTACCTGTAAAAAAAAGGCCATCGGGAATCTAGTAAATACATGTAGTTATGAGGATTTGGGAAGTTAGCCGGCAACTTCTATGCTTTTTTTATTCCATGAAAGAGTCTTTTTAAAACTGACAGAAGGGATATGATCCTATGTGAATTACATCCATGATGGAAGGGAGAGCTACTTGTCTATACTTAGCTAGTAGGAGGCAATACTTTCTTTTTCAGACAATGTTCGCAAATTCTAATCAAACCTTTGGTAGATCCATAGATTGACCAAACTGCACACTAAGCTCCCTAGCAGGCAAACACCCACATGTTCAATGGAATGAGGGGCCAAAGTTAAATACTTATGTGTCTGCAGGGTTGGGGGCCTAAAGTTTACAAATATTTTGACAGTAACAATTGAAAACTATATTCTGCAAATTCAAAGACCAAGGGGCTAATATGGCCCTAGTATAAGTGGATGCAAGTCCTTTGAATTCAGTGTAATAGTGACCCCCTCACACCAGGTCTGAATTATTTGATCCCAGGTCTTAAAGGTAAATTGCAAATATATTGAACATGTTGCAAAATAGCAACTAAACAAAAATATAGAAGGCCAGATGATCCTCAGATGGTGTAAAACTGATGCAGTCAATAGCGCTATGCTGATTTACTCCAGCTAAGGATCTGGCCCATATTTTTTAAATAATGTGGAATTTTTACTTGAGATGTAGATGTCTCGCAAACACTGAGTAATGCTGTGTACAGAAACTTTTCTGCAAATTATTCCTAAGGGATAGATCCACAATACGCCTAACTTCAACATTTAGGCACCAGTGAGGTCCTCAAATACCCTAGGTACCCAAAGCCGCCCAGAGGATTCAGGGGGCCTGGGGCAAAGCAATTTCAGGAGCCCCTTCCATAAAAAAAGTTGCAGCACTATAGAATACTATATTCTCGGGGGGGGGCCCTGTGGGGCCCGGGGCCTGGGGAAAATTTCCCCACTTGCCCCTCCCCCACACACACTCCGGGCAGCCCTGTAGGTGCCACCAAACTCTGTAGGATCCTGAATTTCTACCAGAGAGCACATGCACAGCTGCATCCATCTACATACCCAGGTGCCTAGATCATACCAAAGCTCCAGGGGATCCTCAAGTAAGGTCACAATTTAGGCAGACACTGAATTCTGCCCCTGTATTAAGCAGAAAGAAATTCAAATCAAAACAGTCTTTAGGGTTAATAGACATATTTAAATCATTAGAGAAAAAGTGTGTGACGTGATGTAGAATAAATGTCTATAATCAGTAAGCATCTCACTGTTTTTGCAAGGTGACTTTGACTAGAAGCCAAGAACTCCTCTAAATGTCTTTTTATTTGTTTGATGTTTTTATTTGAAAGGCCTTCTCTCAGTTGGAATGTAATCTGAGACAGATGCTGATATTTTATATCTGGTTTAATTTTCAGAGCACTTCATCAAACTCCTTATATTGTTTCTTTTTTCCTTTTCTAAGAATGATACACTAAAGCTCCTTCAATGGCAAAAATAAATAAATAAATAAATCCTTCCTCCATTGTAAAACTCCCCTGTTTCTCCAGAGAGAATCCTGGCCCAGCTAGCAGCTATTTTGAGTTTTAAAGATTCACCCCCCACATGTTGCAATTATTATTTGGATCACCATTTGAATTGAAACATTGTCTCTCAAGGGTATAATCCACCCTTGTTGGCTATGACCACATACACTTCATGGAAAGGAGAACTAGAATGTTTCTCTGTCTCAGAAAAACCTCAATACACAAGTCCAATTTCTTCTATTTTTTTTTAAGCTCCATACCCACAAAACCCCCTCAACAAGTTGTTTTATTATTATTATTTTATTTATTATGATGAAAATCTGAGTGCAAGCCTAGCTGAACAATTATAGCAACATGACAGGGCTGACCAGCCATAAGCCTATTACTTATTATGGGAAAATATTATGTAAGAAATGTATTCTTTGATACAAACCCATGAGTAGAGTGTGGTGTGTCTCACTGAGATATGCTAGCTAGAGATACGAGTTAAAACTCCCCATTTGGCTTACTATACTCAGAAAACCCATTTCTTTGATTAATAAATAAAGCATGTAACTTCCCTTTATTTAATATATGGAGAGCAGTGTCTTTTTAAATATGGCTTTTCCCCCCATAGAGTATCAAAAAGCATGGCACAAAGGAAAAGGGAACAAAAATTATTTTAAGTCATTCATTCATGAAGTACTTTGACATTGCAATTACCTTTTCTTCCTCCTTTTCCTTTTAAATGAACTTATCGGTGGTGAAATGAACCAAATTGATAGCACAGGAACCAGAAATCTTTTATTCATCCACTGCCTGGGCAGTTCAAGTTTCACTCCATTGTTCAAACAATGTGCCTCCCCCCTGACCTTGATGGACCATCCCTGGGGCAAAAGGGCAATTAAAGTTTCCACGTCTCCTCAATTTGTGGCCTCACTGAGACTGTCAGTAAGGATGCCGGTTAGGCCCTATCTTCACTACAGCACCCAACCTACAAAATGTTTGAACATAGCTTGATCTTGTATACTCTAGCCAGCCAGATTGTGCTATCAACTGTTTTAGCATGACCAGTCTTAAATTATATGTAATCTTAGTTATTAAGCATTGGCACAGATCTGCACTTTCCGATGTGTATAAATTTGCATTTATCAACACTGAAAGTAATTCACATTGGAAAATGTAATCCCAACTATACATCCAAAATGATGGGGTCTAAATTAGCTGCTACCACTCAAGAAAGAGATCTTGGAGTCACTGTGGATAGTTCTCTGAATACATCCACTCAATGTGCACCAGCAGTCAAAAAAGCTAACAGAATATTATGAACCATTGGGAAAGGGATAAATAATAAGACAGTAAATATCATAATGCCATTATATAAATCCATTGTATGCCCACACCTTGAATACTGTGTGCAGTTCTGGTCACCCCATCTCAAAAAAATGATACATTAGAATTGGACATGGTACAGAGAAGGGCAACAGAAATGATTAGGGTTATGGAACAGGTTCCATATGAGGAGAGATTAAAAAGACTGGGACTTTTCAGCTTCGAAAAGAGACTACTAAGGGTGGATATGATAGAGGTCTATAAAAATCATGAATGGTGAAGAGAAAGTAAATAAGTGTTATTTACTCCTTCACATAAACATAAGAACCAATTAATTTCATTTTACCCAATGAAATTAATAGAAGTTTAAAACAAACAAAAGGAAGTATTTCTTCGCACACTGCACAGTCAACCTGTGGAACTCATTGCCAAGGGATGTTGTGAAGGTCAAAACTATAACAGGGTTCTAAAAATAATTAAATAAGGTCATGGAGGATAGGTCCATCAATGGCTATTAGCCAAGATGGGCATGTATGTAACCCCATGCTCTGGATGTCCCTAGCCTCTGACTGTCAGAAACTGGGAGTGGACAACAGGGGGTGGATCCCTCAATAATTATCCTGTTCTGTTTGTTCCCTCTGAAGCACCTGGCATTAGCCATTGTCGGAAGACAGGATACTGGGCTAGAAAGGCCATTGGTTTGACCCAGTATGGCCATTCTTATACATTTACCATAACCTGAAGTGGAATTATATCTTACTGTCAGGCCATATGTACCCCATCCAGTCGTTCCCAACAGGATGGGCACCAGATATCTGCCGTAACAGCAGGCATTACAATGTGACTTAGCCAAGGGCAATGAGACAAACAAATTGGGAATTATTTCTTCATCACAAAGCAATATAAAGGCAAATGTTCGGAAATTCTCTCTCACACACAAAGGGCTAATGTGAGAAAACAAAATAGACCAAGATAAAACCCTACATGTTCTTCCCTTCAAAGATTCTGGCTTCAGAAAATTGTATTCTGGGCTGAAAAGACTCAGGCCATAGGAAGCTACATTCTTTTTGGTTGTTTTGAACCTCAAGATGCAAGAAACCCTTTGCTTTGTATTCTGACTACAACCCCAGGATACCAGTTTTCATTGACCTCCGGCCTACGAGAAGCATGGGCCAGATAATTCTTGAGGTAGGCTGACTTTGGCTTGGTCAAGCCTTTAAATTGGTCTGAGAACAGCAATTCATTTCACACATTTACCGAATAGCCTTCAATAGTAATGACTCTTGGACATGGAGAGCCCGGGGTAGGAACTAAAAAGAAATGTCTCCATATCCAGTTACCAATTCACAGGTTATATGTTGCAGTTCCCCAATGTTTTAGCTGCATGTATTAAAAACATTGGGTAACTGGTTTTCTTCACAACTGACATCAGAGCCATACCAGGACAGAAAAGGTTTGACGTTGACTTAAGGCCTCATATTTCATTATCCAAACCTCACTGGCTCAAGTACAGTATAAGGTCTCAAGAAATGAAAAATCTGAAATAGTATTAAAATGTTGCCTTAATTTACCACTAGCCATTTATGAAGGAGGGTAGCAGGACTGTGGCTTAATCAATAGATCAGCTTTGAATCTGATTCACTGATTCAAGATATTGGAGTAAGCCAGACATAGGGTGGTTGCATTATTGAAAATACCAGCCTAGGATAACCTCTCTTAAACACCCACACAACCCCTAATGCAGTGAAATGGAATATTGCATACCAAAGGACTGCAGGATTGGGCCGTTAATGCTGTGATATTGTCATGGAAAAGGAAAGTAAAAGAGCAGAGTTGGCACTACTGCAGGCTATAGTTTGGAAGATACATACAATCCCTAAACCCACAAAAGGAGAACTGGAGGACCAATAGCAATATAGCATGAATACAATCTGGGGAAGGTATGGTGATTATAATAGGAGCTGAGCAGCTAAACTCCGGAACCCCATTTGTAAGGTAAATGTGATTGTTTGTTTGTTTCCCAAGTGAATTTTTTTTAAAGTGATCAGGGGACCATCAAGTTGAAAATGTCTTAAGTTTCACAAGAGGAAAAACAAGTAATGTGAATGCCCTTGTTGGATCCACCACCTCTGATGTAACTTGAATAGCGGTGGCCCGAGAGATCCAGGAGCTTATGAAAGGAAGAATCATTTCAATAATTCCATAGTGTGGAAAATGCCATGTTGCAAAATTTTCATATAAATTAGGCTAAAAGTCCCAGGATGCAATCCTGCTCATGGAAAAATTCCTATGGATTTCAATGAGCGCAGGAATAGACCCTCACTGTAGTGAGGAACATTAGGAGGCTACGGCCTTCAAAGTAGATTACTACAGTTACAAATAATTTTTCAGTAAAATAAGTACAAAAATGATGCTAGAACAGCAGTAAGACTGAAAATGTAACTACACAAAAGATAATCTATGGCTACTGTAAATTTTCTCTGCAAACTGTGTATAGTAGTTGTGAATTTCAGCCCTTTTTAAGTATCAGGGGGTAGCTGTGTTAGTCTGTATCCACAAAAACAATGCAGAGTCCGATGGCACCTTAAAGACTAACAGATTTATTTGAGCATAAGCTTTCATAGGTAAAAAACCCACTTCTTCAGGTGCATGGAGTCTGAAGAAGTCCATGCATCTGAAGAAGTGGGGTTTTTTTACCCACGAAAGCTTTTGACCAAATAAATCTGTTAGTCTTTAAGGTGCCACCGGACTCCTCATAGTCCTTTTTAAGTTATTCCCACCCCCACCCGACCCACCCCCCAAAAAGAGAGAGAGAGAGACTAGGGGAAAAAATATAAATTGTCATAGCCACATTACTCAAAAGAAACTTAATGGGTTAAAAAATAAGTTAGGATTGAAGCCAAGCTTATGAAATTTCAACCAGAAGGATTTTGTTAAAGCTACAAAATCTTGCTTTTCAGTTGCTTGTAACGTACTGGCCACATCACTCTACCCTCAACCATAGGATCTCAAACGATGACAAAATAACATTCTTTGGACAAGTACCTTTTCGTTTCCAAACTATAGTCTGAACCAAATAGTGATGTAATGGATCTGTTAAAAAAAAAAACCTAGAAAGATATAAGTATATGATCTTTTGATTATAAGGTGCTGATCCTGCAATGAGATTCATGTGAGTATATCCCGGCACACATGCAGAGTTCATTTCAGGATTGGGGTATAAGTATGCCTATTAACTTATGGTTTTGTTCTGCTTATGTAATCACTACCATGTCCAGCTCCAACTGCACAGTAAAATAAATCATTCTTAAAATTGTTTCTGAATATAATAACATTTCATATCACCCAAGTCCAAGAACACTGAATTGATGGCACTGAAATATCATTTGGACTATATCTGAACAGGAATTACCTGTGGCTAAGACTTATTTTCCCCATCTACTTTTGGTAAAATGGATGCAATCTTGTCTCTTGGATAAGGACTTTGTTACAGATATCCCCTCTTGCCACTATTGTAATACACACCTTAAACCACTCAAACATTTAATTTAGGGACCAGTTGAAAGCCTACTGAAGTTAACAGGAGTCCTCCCTTTCCACTGGAACAGGCAGAGTGAGGCTGCCTACTTGTTAAGAAGAATATTTTGCCATAAGCATCTTGCTTCATGGCCTGTGTTAGATGTTCATGGCCTATTCACTTCTGGGTGAAATTTAAGGTATTGTTTTTGACTTGTATATTTGTTTTATAAATTGAGGTTATTTAATTAAATAAAACCTCCATATGCAATCTTTCTCTGGGCTTCCCATGTCTCCTCTGTTTATTACACATAGTATGCTGTTTCAGGCAGGGGAACATTGTGTCTTCTACAGGGCTGACCACTTGGTTGGCACTTAGTAAATAACAGTATATATCATCAGGAAAGAGGGTACCACAAAGGCAGATGTGTTCACACATACCCTATCTGTTCTTATAAACTTTTTGGGGGGGGGGAGGGAAGAGGACGGTTGTGGATGAGTACATAAAAATGTGTAAGAATAAAAAAAATTGTTTATCTTTAGTGAATAAACTAGCTGGGGAAATTGTTTCATTTATAAGACATCTCATCTGCAAACCAAAGTTATTAAACCCTTCTCAGTCACACAAATGATAAATGAAGACCCAGCTACAGAAACCTTGGCACATATGCAAGTATTCTAGCTCAATCTGTTATGTGGCAATTTACCATTTATGTTTCATAGGTCAGAATGACATAGAAAATATAGGAGAAGATAATTGTATTAAGTAGCAGACATTCCCCTACAAAAGCATGCTGCTTTGCCAACATCCTCACAAGACAACATTTCGCTGGAAAAGAAGGATAAGAGAATCAACTAAGAATGAGTGAACCTCAAGAGATCTGGAGATTCAGTATGGATAAACATTCAAAAGTTCAGATTTTTGTTACTTATCCAAGCTTATGGAGGTTTGCACCTTCCATCTCCAACATCTGCAAGGACTTCTGCTCCTTGTTCCCCCAGGCCCCAATTTCCACAGCCAAAGCACTACGTACTGTATTTCTTTTCTGCTTTGTGAACCTCTAGGGGGGAAACCACAGAGTGCAGAGAAATCTGAAAGAAGCAGTAACAGGGCTTTTTTCAAGCAGTCACAAGTTGTGTAGGAGGTTCCAAGAAAGAAAGAAAGAAAGAAGTGGGGGAACGCTGGAAGCTAGAACCTTTACAAGATACAGGAATTTAAACAAACTAATGCAAATCTGTAAAAATGAAGAACAAATTGTAAAAAGAGAAAAATAGTGTAACGTTATTTTATTCAAACCTCTTCTCAGATTCAGATCTTATTCTGGGGTTGAGCATGACTCAGGCCCATCCTTAAAGCATTATACATCCCACCAAACTTTCTGAACATATTCTATGCATGTTATCTAAACTTACATCTGTACAAAACAAAAAGGGACATTAAGTGCCTTTGCCTAATGCCACAGAGCAAAGTCTGCAGCAGAAGCTGGGAAACAAACTTAGGTCTTGCTACCTTTCCCTATTGAGTGGCCCAGGCTGTCTTTTGTACTAATCTATTGGAATTTGTTGAATCTAGTTGTACTGGGAAGAATTATATTATATTTGTGTCTAGCAAAGTTATGGATTTAGGCTTCCAGCTCAGCTTTTGAAAGTGTTGTGCAGGTTTCCTTTGAGGACAAGGACTGATAGGTCAAATATAGAGTGATCATTTTTATCGTGTGTGTGTGTGCAGGTTAGTTCATTCAAGAGCATAGTGATTATCTGGTTTTACCCACATAGTTGTTATTGGTGTGTTTAATACACTGATAAAGTACACCTCATGTTGTAACAGGCATGCGTAGGACCCATGGATCTTGAAAGGTGTGTTATGGGGAGTGTTGATCATTGTAGCAATCAAGATGTGTCTACAGATTTTGCATCTGTTGTTCTGCCATGGTCTGGTGCTACTTTGAGTTGGTGTGTCTTGCTCTGTAGTAAGCTTGCTTCTGATAATGAGTTTGGAGAGGCAGGGGGATTGCTTGAAGGCCAGAAGAGGGGTTTCAGGAAAAAATTCTTTCAGGATGTGGTCATCACAGAGAATGGGTTGTAGTGGTTTAATGATACTCTGAATGGGTTAGGTGACAACTAGTACATATCTGGTTTCTCTCTTTGGAATTATATAATTAAATGTTAATGTTATAAATAAAACAAAGAAACAACAAATCATACATTGCATGCTCATTACAGCACCTGTAATCTGAAGAGGATGGATAGGGATAGTGGGCACTATCCTTGGATTTTGGAAACCTAGATTCCATCCCCTGTACTACCAGAGACTTCCTGTGTGATGGGCAAGTCACTTAGCCGCGCCGTGCCTCAATTCCTCAGCTATTTAAAAAATATTATAATAGCACTTCCCTACCACACAAGGGTGTTGTGAGGATAAATCCATGAAACAGTGGGAGGCACTATTGTGGATTCATAGAAGTACACAAGATAGAATATTCTGTTTATACTGGAACAAATTTTGAAATGTATTATGCAAAATAATAATAGTAATAACAACAACAGGCACTTAAATACTTATTTTAGGTACTTATGGTGGGATCCACAAAAGTACTTAGACACCTAAGTCCCAATTTTGGCTCCACTACAAGCCACAAAAATTCTGTCAAAGTCCGGGAGTGCCTAAATTCCCTTGGTGCCCAACTTTTTCATGGTAAAAGTTCCTTCAGCACCTATGTTTCTGCCTCTGACCATGCACACTTCTGCCTCCCTCTCAGTGTCTAGACACCTCACCTCAGAGTGACTCACAAACCAGAGAACCACAGGCATTTGGCTACCTAAGTTGCATGGAAGGCCCAATCCAGTAGGTGTGCTCAGAAGCTACTTACCAGATTGGATACCATTCAAAGTCCAGTCCAGGAGAAAGAGGTGGTGGTCCCCTTGTAACTTTAGCCACGTGGTTAGATTACTCCTGGGGGATGTGGAAAACCCACATTCAGTTGCCTGAGGGGGAGAAAGTATTTGAGATGGGGTCTCCCACTTTTCAGGAGAGTTAGAATCATAGAATCTCAGGGCTGGAAGGGACTTCAGGAGGTCATCTAGTCCAACCCCCTGCTCAAAGCAGGACCAATTCCCAACTAAATCATCCCAGCCAGGGCTTTGTCAAACCTGATCTTAAAAACCTCTAACCTCTAAGCTACTCTGATGTGGGGCTCCCTCAATTTCTCCTGTTAGAGCTATTCCACTGTGGATAATTATTGAAAGAGTGGTTGGAGCAGGGGGACTGGACCAGACCCAGGGTCTCACCTCCCAAGTGGGTGCCCTAGCCACTAGGCTACAGAGTCATTCATATTTTCTCTATCTCTGACTCAATGATTGTCCTGTGGATAATCCCTTGAGCTGATTTCAGCACCTAAATAGGAATCCGGACACCTAAATAGCCATGTAGGTACCTCTAATGGATACCTAATGCCAAGGGGCAACATTTAAAAGAGGTGTTAATCTACTATACAGTATTGGCACTGCTCACGCCACAGCCTTTGGCAGTAGATCTCAGGCACTGGCAGCAAGACTTTATGTGAGCGATTGCTTTCAGGTCACACACAGGTTTCCTAAACCTGCCAAAAGTTTGTAGGAAAATATCAATAGAATACCGGTTTGCAGAAATTTAATATTTTGTATAATGACCATAAATATAAATGGATTTTCTTAATTTGCATGGACCTTGAAAGAGAGACAGAAGGAGGAGGGAAAAGAAAAGAATGAGAAAGGGGAGCAGCACAAACAAGAAGAGAGGAACAGAGTGAGACCTAGATATTTTATTCACTTATCCCCTTTCACTAGCATCAGTTTTGCAATCCCCCACCACAACTCATCCCAAAGCATTTCACTCTAATTCCACACACACACACACCTTGAGAAACCTGGGGGCATGGTAAGCAGCTCCTGGAGGCTCTTCACCCCTCTTCATTTCCCCCATGACCTAAGACACTGCTGGGTGCATCTTCACTCCCCCACCCAGCCTGAGGGAGCAGCAGCACAGACAGCTGAGAAAGGGGAAGTAGGCCTGCAGGGAGCAGCTGCTCCCCAATGCCATGCAGCATTCTGGAGTACTCCCAGCTCCTCATCAGGGAAGAAGCAATTTAGGTTTGGGTAGCCTGGAAATAAGCCTACTGCACATCACCAGAGCTCAGAGGCATCCTGCAGAGCTGGTGCTAGCCCACTGGGGGCCCTAAGCAGGAATATCCCCCCCCCCCCCCCCCCCACACACACACACACAATACTAAAGCAGGCATGTTGTTATCATAAAAAGCAAATAGGGGGCCCCCTTGAGCTGCTCAGGGCCCTAAGCAATCGCTTAGTCTGCTTATGCCTAGCACTGGCTCTGGGGGAGAACAAAGATTGCCTGCACCCACACCCTTAAAACAGGACGGAAGTGATGCATCAGCTGGCCATCTGTATGAGGTGAAGAGTAAATCCCCAGAGTGGGGAATCAGAGGTTTCTGAACCTAAACGGGAGATTCACTTGAACCTACAAATATTTTGCTTCCTTAACAAAACCATGCAGTTTCACCATGAACAGTTCACAAACCTCTAAGTAGTAGCATCCTGAGGGAAGGTTGTAAATGAGTCCTTTCTTCCTACTCTGACCAGAGAGTAGCACCCAGGAGTCTATTGAGAAGGTATAAGTCTATTGGGTAAGGCTAAGTATCATGTTACCAGTAATGGATTATCTATGCTAATAACTTTTGAGCATGCCCAATATGAACTAGGTGCTTCCAGAAGCCTATGCAGCCTGCCTGACTCCGTTTGAGCTGAGTACTCCTGCAGCTAATACAAAATATGCTCCACCTTTTCTCCAGCCAACCTGATTCTTAGTGCTTTACTAAATGTTCCAACACCTGCATGGAAACACCAAAATGTTTTCTTTCTTAAAAGTCTTACCTAGGATTGAAAGGGGAAAATACAAAGTGAAAACAATCACTTGGGCTATTTCTTGCTGACATCTACAGTATGCTGGCGTCACACATTTCTGTGGCATCAGCTTTATGAGATTATTCCGCATTTTAAGGCAACTTTCTCTCTTTGGTTGGCAAATGGAGATATAATCACCACTCAGTTGTTACTTTCTACAATTAAAGGGATTTTAAAGTTCACGATTACAGGAAGAAAGGACTAGTTCATGTTGCTGCAGAAAATTAACTTTGCACATTTAAAAAACCCCATCTCCAATACTATGAGGAACTTCCAAGAGACGGTATGAAAGCTGCTACCAAGGTTTAAATGCAAGTTCCTTAAATGCAAAAAGCTGAAAACTTATGACTCTAGTAAAAAAAGCAGAAGTAAAATCAGCTGATGTTTATCTGTAGCAGCAGCGATGTTTGTCAGGGGTTATTTCTGCATTTGAATTGAAAAAGGATGTAAAGGAGTAAAAAAAGAAGGCACGATCATTGCTTCATCTATTGCATGCTAAAAGTTCCCTCACTCCATCTGTACCCAATCCTGCTCCCATTAAATATGATTTTCCCCCCAGTAACTTTAATAAGCAATGGATAGGGCCCTTTTACTGTGGAGTCTCTTAACTATAAGTAAACAAACACTGTATATTGCCACTTAACATCTTGCCCCTTACTTTGGGATGAGTAGGTACTAGATCCAGACAATTAGCTCAATTATCTGGGAGTTAGAGTTCATTAACTTGACCTTAGCTTTAATTAGAAAAAGAGAAACAAATAGTATTATTCTGTGGCCAGGATAAGTTTCCAGGATGGGGAAAAAGTCAGCCACAAAGAGTCATGTTTCTTCGCAATGCTATTGTTTTGCTACTTACTTGCCATGCTCAAATCTGAAGCTCACATTTAATAACCATCTTCACCAGCTTTTACTTCTGGCTGGTCAGCGTTGTTTGCCATAACAGATGCAGAAGTTCATTGTCTCACAAGTAGATGGAAAGCCCAGGACACATATAACTACTTAATATTATAGTGGACTGGAAAACAGGTGAAATTATATGGGTATTTTAGGATTTTTTTTCTTAAACACTAAAGCAATGGTAAACCCTTGTAGATGAATCAGGCTGTGATCCTCAAAGATATTTCAGTGCCTAAATCAAGGGGAGTTAAGTGCCTAAGTACCATTAAGGATCTGGGCCTTAGTCACTAGTATTTATCTGTTCTTTGCATGAATAGCTTTGCTGAGCACAGCATTAGGCATAACTTAGTAAATACAATTTGCCTATTGGTTACTGAACCATGTCAGTATGCAGCTGGATGAATTGTACAGGAAGATTGCTATGCCCACTTGAACATCACAAATTCAAGTATTATATTTCAAACTGAAGCTAAATGTTCACCTGGCTCATTCCTGCCCTCAGCACTGAGCACCTATTAGAACCACAGAAACCTTAGGGAGGATGAGGCTTTCACATATAGTATAACATACAGAATCATAAGACTCTTCTAAAACCACCTGAAATGCTTTCAGAATGAAAAATCTATTTGAAGAAAACACTGTCAATAACATTCCTAAAGCTCTCCGGGTATTTGTTGTTAAGTAGTCCACTCAGTTCTCGATAAGTTCAAGGGTAAAACCTATCCCTGACATAAGGCCATTGACATCAATGGATTTATATTGGGGATTAATCTAGCTGAATATTGGTTAAAAGCCTTAGTGTCTGGAACAAATTGAAATAATTAAAACTGTTGTCTTCAGAAGTCATACAGAAATCATATTGTTATACCAATAGAATAAAAACCAGCAGGATCTTATTAAGAGTGATAAGGCAAAGATGCCACATTTAATGTAAATATACTGATAAAACAAAAGATAAAAGTAAACAACGTTGTTTGACTACTTATTTCTTATACACACACACACACACACACACACACACACATATATAGAGCAAGAGAGAGATTCATTCACACAATCATTCATTCAAGTTCTGTATAGGTGTTATAGTTACCAGCCTAGAAGTTGCTCATGCCAAGTTACTGGCCAGGTATCTTGGTCATGAGTATGGAGCCGAGTCTGTGTCAGGTGCACCTGATGCTCCTGGAGGCTGGCAGCAGAACCAGAGACTCAAAGTCATCAGTCTTTAGAGTCCATTCTTATAGGAATTAATTCCTATGTTAGTCTATGGGAACTGTTGCTGACTCAATCAGCAGATGGCACATTCCTGGGCACATTCCTGGTGGCTCCAAACTGTCCAAAGTTTGTGTTTCTCATCCTTCCAGGTGATGGGGTGGATCCCAGTTTACTCTCAGGGGGTTGTCTGGTGGTCCTACTTGACACATTCTTCGGCCGATGGATACTCCCTTTCTAGGCTGGCACCTCCCTAACCATTTATGTACATCAAGCATTCATCAACATACATTCCATATCTTAACCATATTTTAATTTATTGTCTCCACCACTTTCGGGGTGTGTGCTAATTCATTTGAGACTCCCGGCCCTTTAATCACAGAGGGTGGGGCTCTGTCCTAGGAGCCGTTGAATGAAGTGAAAGTCACTTAACAGCTTATAGTGTTTGTTTACATTGTATCAATTACTTCAAGAACAAAGTCAATTAATTTGTTTGTAAGTTTTACATAGTAATAAAGTATCTTTCACAGGATAGATATAATCAATGGTTTCTACAGACAGTAGCTTACAAGTTTTAACAGAAGACCCAAGAGATTTTTGTACTTGGTGAAACTGTTGGATTTTAAAGTGTGGGGGACAAATTATGAGGGGGGTCATTGTCACTTGGGGGAATCACTGTTAGTACCTTCTTTTATATCCCTACAATGTGACAGCAAGAGTGGATTCTGAGGCAAAGAGTTGCCATTCAGTGTTGTAAAGACTTCACCTTGGCCCAGTTCAGATAACTATCATTAACGATCTAGCCAAGTAACACATTGTCTCTGGATGAATCCAAACACCTTTTGTCAGGTGGATCCAAAAAGCCTCTTCAGCTTTGCCCGAAACCTGTTGTTTTGGTACCTGTTGTTTGGCATCAGGTACTTTATTTTGGTTTGAAAATTTCACACAGCTTTCATGATGATCCTGGCATGGTTACACTCTGACAAGTCATCATAAAGAAACACTGAAACACAGTTATTGTTTGCCATTGGTTTCCATCTCAGATTTGCTCTGTGTTTTACTATTCTCCAAAAGAGATATTTGGTAATATACATCATGCAGACTTTCAAACTGAAGGTGGATTCAGGTGGTGGACCACAGTATGAGGAGCTCTGCCACCTATTATAAACTGCACTGATAGCATTGCAACATACAGATGTGGCATTAGTTTGACTTAGCATGGTATCATGATGCTATGTTATGATGTGAGAATAGTGTTTTGGCTGAAGTCATTATTGACTTTTCAAAGCCAGAGAGTTAAGTGTTGAAACTGCTCCCCCACCCCCATCCCACAAAAAATTGCAGGTGTCTACCACTCAGTGAGGGAATTTGGCAGGGATGTAACTGAATGTAATGAGAATGTCATAGCACCAAGAGGTTCTGGAGACATAATAAATGACATGGATTTATAATGCTTCTGATTTTGTTTTACAATGGGTGAAGCCATAGGTATGCATTGTTGGCAGCCATGGCCAAAACAGCTGTTTCAAGAATGTTTAGATAAATTTTACAAGTACACATAATAAAATCACATATTTTATTTGTACAGCAGAGAGATGCATTGTTGTTATTGCTCAGTACAGAAAGAGAATAAGGTTGCAAACTTCTACAGGTGTATATAAATTGTATGGCTTTCATATAATACATAAATTTCAATGACGTTGCCTTTGATCTCCTAGGCTGTTGATGCCTTTTCTAACCATTGGGGTTACACTGATTGTCCCATCTATAAAATAACTTTTATAGTTCAGGTTAAATATTTTAAATCCTTATGCGGCCTTTTACAACCAGAACTATTTGAATAGGGTTGTGAGTTCAATCCTTGAGGGGGCCACTAGGGATCTGGGGCAAAATCAGTACTTGGTCCTGCTAGTGAAGGCAGGGGGCTGGACTTGATGACCTTTCAAGGTCCCTTCCAGTTCTAGGAGATGGGATATCTCCATTAATTTTTTTTTATTTGAATTCTAAAAGAACCTAGAAAATTGATATGCTATCTTTGCAAAAATTATAGTATTTAGCTGGTCACCCAGTTGCACAATGGAGAATTAAATTTTCTCAAGCAGTCCGATGACACATATTGCTTAGCAAGTAATGGCATCATTGCCATAATGCAATTTTATGATATTATCATATGGCTGATTAGATTTGACAAAGTCCATCTGGATAGGCTATTGTGTTGCGAGATGCTGACTGGTGTCCCTCTGGATCTGACTGGAGTACATCTGATGTGTCCGTACAGCCATTCCAGTATGTAGAATATTAATTTCCACCACCTCCTTCATCATCTGGTGGAAGGGCAATTGATTCTTACCTCCTTCATAAGTTGCCATGATGTGTAACTGAAGTAACTCCAAATGTCCCTGACCATGGTACATACCTGCTGTGTTTCTGCAGCTGCTGCTCTGCCTTAACATCAGAGGCACTTGTCCTGACACATTATTTCTTTCAAATTCTACTGCCCATCCATTTTCTGAATTTGTTCATAGTACATAATGCAATGGTTGTGGCCTATGTGGGTTCTGACAGACGTGGTCCTAAAGATTTTGATAGTTACCTATCTAAGGTACTTATTTTTCCCTCATTCCCATCTCTGAACACTTCAGTCTTTAATATATTTATTCTCACAACATCCCTGTGATGTAGGAAAATGCAATCATCCCCATTTTAGAGATAAATCTTGACCAAAAGAAAATGAATTCAGACACAGAGGCACAGATCTTCAAGGGCATTTGGGTGCCTAACTCCCATTGACATCAGCTGTGATTGATTTAAGTGGGAGTTGCTGCCTAAATATCTTTTAGGTTCTGGCCCAGAGAGACTATGTGGCTTGCCCGATTACACAGTATGTTTTTAGAGGAGCAGGGACTGGCCCCAGGGTCTCAAGTCCTAGGCTAGTTCCCTATTCACTGGACCATCCTTCCGCATAATATCATCATTCCTTTCAACTGTCAACATAGCTAATCAATGGCATGGGTGGCGAGTTCCATGGGCCCATGGTGCCTGGGCACCAGGAATATTCCTGGTGCCCAGGCACCACGGGCCTGGCTCCAGCATCGATCTCACCCTCGGCCCCGCTTTCTGCCCCTGGGCGCCTCCTCCCACATCCCCCAGGCCATTTAAAACAGCCCGGGTCCCCCACTCACCTCCAGCAGCGCAGCAGAGCTGAGCGGCTTCCTGCCTGCTCACGCCACGTGGCTGCCGGCCCCTCCCTGTGGCTCCTAGGTGGGGTGGGTCTGTGTCCTGCCCCAAGCACCCCTGCAGCCAATAGGAATCTGCAGGGGCAGTGCCTGGGGGTAGCAGCACATGGAGGCCTCCTAGACCACCTGCCTAGGAGCCCCAGGTAAGCACCACTCCCCCACTCCCTCCCAGAACCTGCACCCCCCAGCCTTTTCCCACACACCCCCTCTGGCCCTCAAACTGCCTCTCAGAGCCTGCACCCCCTCCCTCCTCACCCTCTCCCATCCCCAAACTCCCTCCCAGAGCCTGCACCCCCTCCCTCTGCACCCCCTCCCACCCCCAAACTCCCTCCCAGAGTCTGCACCCCTTTCCTCCACACCCCCTCAAGCCCACAAATCCCTCCCAGAGCCTGCACCCCCTCCCTCCGCACCCCCCTCCCACCCAAAAACTCCCTCCCAGAGCCTGCACCCCCTCCCACCCCCAAACTACCTCCCAGAGCCTGCACCCAAACTCCCTCCCAGATCCTGCACCCCTCACCCCCTCCTGCACCCCCACCCCGTGCCCCAGCCTGGAGCCTGCACCCAAACTCCATCCCAGAGATTACACTCCAGACCCCCTCCCCCACCCAAACTCCCTCCCAGAGCCCAACCTCTCACCCGTCCTGCGCCTCAATAACCTGCCCCAGCCCAGGACCTGCACCCCAGACCTCCTCCCCCCACCCAAACTCCTTCCCAGAGCCTTAGGCAGGTGGGGGGTGGAGTTTGGGGGTGCGGGCTCTGGGCATTCTGGGCACCACCAAAATTTCTACAAACCTGACACCCCTGATCAATGTCAAACTACTAGGGGGGAAAATTCAATATGTGTAATGACCCAGCCACTCCTAGTCTCTATTCAAACCCAAGTTAATGGTATCTAGTTTGCATATTAATTCAAGCTCAGCAGATTCTTGTTGGAGTCTGTTTTTGAAGCTTTTCTGTTGCAAAATTGCCACCTTTAAGTCTGTTACTGAGTGACCAGAGAGGCTGAAGTGTTCTCCTACTGGTTTTTGAATGTTATGATTCCTGATGTCAGATTTATGTCCATTTATTCTTTTGCATAGAGACTGTCCGGTTTGGCCAATGTACATGGCAGAGGGGCATTGCTGGCACATGATGGCATATATCACATTGGTAGATGTGCAGGTGAACGAGCCCCTGACGTCAAGTATCAGAGGGGTAGCCGTGTTAGTCTGGATCTGTAAAAAGCAACAAAGAGTCCTGTGGCACCTTTAAGACTAACAGATGTATTGGAGCATAAGCTTTCGTGGGTGAATGCCCACTTCGTCAGATGCATGTAATGGAAATTTCCAGAGGCAGGTATAAATATGCAAGAATCAGTATGGAGATAACGAGGTTTGTTCAATCATGGAGGGTGAGGTCCTCTGCTAGCAGTTGGACCTCACATACTGATTCTTGCCTGCATATTTATACCTGCCTCTGGAAATTTCCATTATGAGCCCCTGATGGTATGGCTAATGTGATTAGGTCCTATGATGGTGTCATTTGAATAAATATGTGGACAGAGTTGGCATCGGGTGAGTATTTGCTTCAGGTTGGGAGGCTGTCTGTAAGTGAGGTCTGGTCTGTTTCCCAAGATCTGTGAGAGTGAGGGATCATCTTTCAGGATAGGTTGTAGATCTTTGATGATGCGCTGGAGAGGTTTTAGTTGGGGACTGAAGGTGATGGCTAGTGGCGTTCTGTTATTTTCTTTGTTGTGCCTGTCCTGTAGTAGGTGACTTCTGGGTAACAGACTCCAACGAGAAACTGCTGAGCTTGAATTAATATGCAAACTAGATACCATTAACTTGGGGTTTGAATAGAGACTGGGAGTGGCTGGGCCATTACACATATTGAATCTATTCCCCCATGTTAAGAATCCTCACACCTTCTTGTCAACTGTCTAAAATGGGCCATCTTGATTATCACTACAAAAGTAATGCATTCTGTGCTTTGTGAACAGAGCAACGCTATTTGCAAATATTTCTATAATAGCAAACCAATTTTTTTTCTTGAATTCACACAAATTCCACATAAAAATTCTGTTCAAATAGACATTTGTGGTAGCATAACATTATTGTTTGTTCAGTTACTTCAGCTGAGAGAGAGAGTGAGAATGGCCTACTAATAAAAATAACTTCTGTCTTAGTTGTTTTCCTAACTTTTTTGTGCTTGCATAGATGAATGGTGTGTAGGGTGATAAATGTTGTGGTCAAAACTTAGCTGCAGAATCTCTTGGCAGCTATATCAGTGCTTCATTTGATAAAGAGCTGACTCCTGAGTCCAGCATTCTTTCTTATGCATACAATATCGTAACCACACTAGCATGGGAGTATTTCATAATAAATCTATTTTGGTACATTTTGTACATGTTGTAATTTTTTCATGAAAACTAAGCCAAATAGTAATTTTACTTTAAAAATTGAGCAACAAGCTCACATGCCCTCTCATCTACCTAAGGAAAATAAGCCACTTTAAGCTTTTGGTATCTGTACCACCATTCTGCTTCTACTGAATTCGATAGGAGTTTTGCCAGCATAGGGACTTTGGGATTTGGCTGTTTGTAACTAAAACAAACTTTTCTGTAGAAAATCTCTCAGTGATTATATGAGACAGAAATTTCTATAATGTCTTGTATGTAGTAGGACAGATTCTGAAGTGAAGTCAATGGGAGTTTGCCTGAGTAACAACTGAGTAAAACCTTCAGATTGTCACCTATTAGTGGTAGAGGTCATAGTAGGAAGAAATATGCAATTCTAAATACGACTAATACCATTTTAAACACGTTGTAAGCTTTTGGATTTTAAGGCATTATTGTGCTCCCACTCTTCACTGGTGTAAAGCTGGAGTAATTCCACTGAAGTCAGTGGCGTGACGCAAGTGTAAAACTGCTGTAAGTGAGACAGTCACACTCATAGTTGAATGGTGCACATTTTTTGGTGAGATTTATTACATTTCTGTTACATTCATTTTGCTGCCAGAGTGATGGTAACTGTGGTTAAATGCTAGAGTCTGTTTATGTGTGAAGGCATATCTCCATTTAGAAATCTGAATAGAATAGCCTTGACACCTTTTCTGCCAGTGCACTTCTACTGGGGAATTCACAGGCTCCAGCTCCCAATTGGCTTCTGGGCAGAGAGGAATTCTTGTGAAATGTTTAGATTTTGTTGAATCAGCATTTTCCAACAGAAAAACATTCCATAGGAATATTTTCAACCAACTCTAGCGATTAGCACAGGGACCTGCATTTCCCCTGCAAAGTAGCTGCAGGAATACTGAAGTATTGAATTGATGCCATTGGTAACATTCCCACTCATATTTCGCTTTGGTTTAGGTTCCTGGTGATTTTAAAATCTTAACACAATGTGATGATAGCCAACACTAAAATAAAACAGGGAGTTAAAGCTTCATGCATTAATTTCCTCGTGTCACTCTTTTGGGTCTCAATTTCCCATCTATATGCCTTAGCAGGGTCAGAGGTATGGACCGTGTTGTATATTTGCCAGTTAAAAGAGAAAAGAATATTTAAAGGGGTGTGAATTAATGTACCAACACAACTGCATTGCTTTAAGAATGGATGTGATAAATACACTCATGAAAATTGGAGTAAATTGTACATCACAATATAAGGGTAAATGTCACAGTCCTTGATCCTGTGGGGCTTTAAAGATGGGGAGGGATAGCTCAGTGGTTTGAGCATTAGTTTACTAATCCCAGGGTTGTGAGTTCAATCTTTAAGGGGGCCATTTAGGGAACTGTAAAAATCTGGGGATTGGTCCTGCTTTGAGCAGGGGGTTGGACTAGATGATCTCCTGAGGGCCCTTCCAACCCTGATATTCTATGCTTGACATTATGTACTATGAGTAGCCGCACTGAAGCCAATGGGGCTATTTGCAATATGCAAAGGTAAGCATGTGTGTAAATCTTTACAGCGGTGGGGCCTTAGTGGGCAGCTATACCCATCCCACTATTTTTGTATAGGTGATACTATGTCATCTGATATGTTAGTTTCTATTATGCTTCTAAAAGAGATACCACAGTATCAGTCAATCATTTTTCAGTTGCCAGGGGAAGTACATCTGGAAGCAATAATGTACTGCAATGGTCCGTGTTATCTGTAGGTAAAGGGGAGGTGGAAGGATAAGTTCTCATAGCACATGTTCAGGGAACTAGTGGATGTATTTAACTACTTGGGAAGTTCTAGGCAGTGTGTTGTTTGAATAATTTTCTAGGGATTTGCTATAATATGCATCAGCCACTCTGACACATTATCTCTTGGAGCACTGTCAGAGAAGGAAGTTTTGAAAGGAAATTCAGCTGCAGTGATTAAAAGAATCATTCACACTAACATAAAAGCAGGTATCTGGAGATTTAGCACAGCACTGCAACGCACCATCGAAAAGAAACTCACGAAAGGGCAAGGATTTCTACCCACAATCTATAATAAAAAGACACCGTCAAAAAGCTTGTCACCCTTACTGGCCTATCAAAATTAAAAAAAGATTATTCAAAAATTAATTATAAATAGTTGCCTTTCACAGTGCTATGGTTGGTGGTTGATTAAGAGAAAGACTACAACAAGGGAGACAAGAGTTTGGGCGTAAATCCTCTTTCAAAGATAATGCTACAGGCTCCCAGATAGAAAGCGCAGGGAGGAAAGGGATATTCTTCAAAGCACCCCTATTACTTCTGGAAGGAAACTACTGCTGAGGAAGTTGGGGGGAAATTGTTTTGTTGAAGCTTATCTGTGTCTTCACAGATCTCATTCTTTTATGATTATATTACTGAACAATAATGCTGCCTAATAGCTTCTCGTCTGATTCCTTCTCGTTGGTGAAATTCCAACAAGCAATTTTCCCTCTAACAATCCTTTCTCGCTCACTAGAGTATGCTGCTCATGCCCTAATGCCTGCTATAAGGGACTACATAAAAGAATGGGCTCCTATTATGTACTCTTTCATCCCCTCCTGAAGCTGAATTTCATTAACTCCTACAGTGTTGGCATTGCAGATTTGGATCCATGTCATTTGTTAAATTCATGCAATAAAAATCCCTTTAAATGTGATTTTCTTTTAATAAAAATTCTAACATTCATAAAGATGAAGTGTCGTAATTATCCCTTAACCAGATTTGGAGGCTGGTTGCCAAATGATAATACTTGTCAGTAACAAAAATATGCAATAGAGAGTCCTGGGTAACATTATGCAAATTGTCATAAAGACATAAATATATGAGCCAACTCCTATCAGTACATCTACTAAGGCCGGATTGTGCTGGGGCCTCTAGAGCTGGGTGGGGAGGAAGACACAAAGAGACTGCTCTGCCCTTGCAATCTCAGACAGGGAAGAGGAGCCATTCCACTACCAGAAACAAAAGCAAGATGGTCAGGCCAAGAACGCCAGAAGAGCTGCTTGGCCTAAGGACTCAGATGAAACCCAGGCTTTACAGAGATAGTGCGGATCCTGAGGGGGATTGTGTTCAGAAGTCTGTTGTTTTCCATAGACCTGTAACTCACCTGTGCTTTTTAAGAGTAAACATATGTGTCAGAGACCAGAATGTGGGTGATCATGCCTAGTGGTTAGAGCTGGAGTCGGTAGCCAGGAATCGGAGTTGAAGGTTAGAGCTGGAGTCAGAAGTCAGATGCCAGACCAAGGGTCAGAGCTGAAGACAAAAGTCAGGTGTCAGAGATGGGGGTCAGAACCAGGTTACCTGGAGTGAGGCAAGGCTGGGTCTGAGGTAGGACTGGGGCTGGGAAGAAGCAGGCACAGGGGCTATCACCACTATGAGCAAACACTTTGAGACAGTGCTGAATTCCTGCTGCAACTGTTGGGCTTAAGAGCTGTTTTGCATACCCTTCCAACCACCCGGGTGAGGTGCTCCGTTCCATCAGGTGGTCTAGCGGGTGCAGCACAGCTGTGCTCATTAGGCTGTCAGGAGATTGAGCAAGCACAGCTGCAGGACCTTATTCCTGACAGTACCCACACTTCAGAGGCACTATTTTGGCATCCCCGGGCCCAGCTTCTCAGAGTAGGCTGTGTGAAAAGTTCACAACAGATTCAGGGCATGGATGCATTACACTGGTTCCCAGGACTATTTGTTCAGGCCCTAACTCTCCCAATCCACCAACTGTTAGAGTTGTCTCCTAATAAGTCAGGAGTCAAGGACTTGTCATGCTATGTACTCATCTTGCCTTTGGATTGCTACTATCTGGAATAGTGCAGGAAGGGGTTCTAGCTATATGGCTGCAGAAGAGTGACATGAAACATGGGATGAATCTTCAGGGATTTAGATAATTGCAATTTGAACGAGGTTGATCTGTGCCTCAATCTTGAAAAGGCCCAGCTATTGGTAGTCCAGTATGGCCAAGGGGCAATTCAATTTAAGAGTGTGGGTGGACCCCCAGATCTTGTCTCCTACAGCAAAGTCAGGGGAGGCCTGACAGCCCTAGTCAGTGTGATGCTTATAACTTTCTTGGCCAGTTTTTAATTGCTCCTTGGGCTCCTGCTGAACTTGGCAGAGATGGGTAGCTAGATCTGCAACAGTTGGTACAAGGGATGTTCAGATGAAAGCGAGGATGAAACCTGTAGTTGGCCATAAAAAAGGGTGTTTACTAGGTGGAAGCATGGGTGACATTATGATAAGCAAACTTGGCATATGGAAGCAGAGACAACCAGTCATCCTGATGATAATTCAGGAAGCAGCAAAGGTATTGCTCGAGAATCTGGCTGACCTGCTCCATCTCTCCATTAACAGGCAGATGGGAGGAGAGGCTCAATCCTCAGAACTCTTAGAAATTCCCACCAGAACCGGGAAACAAACTGAGAACCTCTGTTTGACACAAAAGCCTGTTGATAATCCATGGAGACAAAAGATGTTCTCCAAGAAGAGGAGAGCCATTTTTGGGGCAGTAAGGATGGCAGAAAGTGTACCATCTTGTTTAAGAAATCGACCACGACTAGATTGCTATATGAGCCTGGGAATGGGGCAGCTCCATGATGAAGTTAATGCGTATGGTAGCCCATGGCTGAGATGGAAGGGACATGGCCTGGAGAAGGCAGAATGGTTTTGAGCATGGACATTTGGTCTGGGCGCAAAGGTCACAGGATCTTATGTAGTTCTTGACTGAGGTGTGCAAACCTGGCAACCAGAAACTCTCCACAATTAGGGTCCAGGTCTTGAGATGGCCAAGTGCCCTGCAAGGGGCATGTCATAACTTCAGAACTTGACTGTTCCTCCTGTGTGTATAGAGCCCTTGTGGTAGAGAATTCCACACTGGAACCTGAACTCAGGGGATGGTGAGGAGCCAGCATTATCCAGGGTCTAACAGATCCGAATGGTGAAGGTATCACTAAGCAACAAAGGATGGATTAACATCATTATGCTATTGTCTACTGTGACATTCAGCTCTACCCCTTGGCTCTGGCATCTGGTCTCTGACTCTGGTTCTGATCCTCAGCTCCAATTCCTGGCTACCAACTCCTGTTCTAACCACTAGGCATGACTGCCCATGTCCCATCCCTGGCAGTCTGAGCAGCTCCAACCAAAAAAGGGAAGAAGAGTTGATAAGTGGTCCAGCCCAGTGACTAGTGTGGATTCCTCCCAGACCAATATTTCCTGGCCAGAGATAGTGGATGCCTTACAGACCCTGCAGGTCCAAGTGTCCACCCTGCATGTGCAGACTGTGGCACCACAAGGGACAGGGAGCGTCATCCCCAACTCTGACCCCCATCCCTGTGAGCCAAAAATTCCCCTTCCTGACAACTTGAATGGTGATAGTGACAAATGTAGAGGGTTTTTTAATCAGTGTTGGCTCCTGTTTCTGCTGGTCATTCTCCAGGGACCAATCCGGGGTGGGACTGATCATCAGCCAGCTGACTGGGGAGGCTCTGGCGTGGGCATCCTAGAGAAACCGAACCCACTCATGGGCCAACTTGAGAACTTCATTCAAGCCATGGCTATGATCTTTAATGATCCGAGTGATGAGTGTACAGCCAACGCCACCCTTCAGGTGTTGCTGCAGGGGCACTGACCTGTTGCGAAGTATGCTGTGAAGTTCTGCTGTTTGGTAGCAGACACTGAGTGGAACCACACCATACAGCACTATCATTTTTTGCCTGGCCCACATTTTCCTATTTAAACCTTGTTTTTCTCCCCAGTTGCTGTGTGAAAGACCCACACAAACAACAGGTGAACCTGTCTAGCTAACTGACCAACAGAGGAAAACAATAAAACTGACTACATACAAAGGGTGAGATTCTCAACCACCTGGTGAGTGTCCTGAGTGGCATGAAGGGGCCCTAAAAACCACACACACACTGTTCTGGCACAGGAAGAATTTCCCCAGCCCAGATACAAAGGAAGACAGCCATATGGCTGCCTTCCAAGGACCTCCTTGATTTGCAAGCCCTGTTGTAGGAAATGGGGTGGGAAGGACATGTCAAGGACAGGCCCTCAGCATGTAGCACTGCAGAAATTCTGGGCTGCGCTGCTGACCTTGGGCAGCTGGGGACAGACTGTCATAATATAGGCAGCTTCCTAGTGCTGTCTAAATTATGTCAGGGGCTACTCCTGTCTACAGAGAAGCCCATAATTGGAAGAGCACAAAGGTGGCTTAAAGCCACCTTAGTCTCTCTTCCATAGCCAGAAAGTTCTGTGATATGTCTTAGAGGTGCAACACAGAATCTCACTCAGAATGCTGTCAAATGCAGAAAGTGGAGTGTCCCTCACAACAGAGAAGACGTAGGACTCAGGTGTAATAAACACAAAGGGGATGCTATGTCTGGGATGCTGGGCAAACACAAACATTAGTGTCCCCAGATTCTCTAGCACTCACAGACTAAGGAACACAGCTTGTGCTGCACAGTGGTCCTTTACTGGTTCTGCCTAAGGCCCTCACTATGCAATGACTTGCTCCCATACTTAACTTTACAAACTGAGTAGTCCCATTGAAGTCAACAATAAAACTCCTATTGACTTCAGTAGAAAGTTAAGCCAACACCAGGCTTTTAAATTCCTACCCACAGAATTTAGATGTAATGGGTCCACAATGCCTAAACTACTTTGCCTTTAGGAAACAGCAGGACTATTTTAAATTCAAAAGTAGTTTGAGTTGTGTGGGTCATTTGGATTTTGCTTTCAGGTGAAATTCATACATGTAATTTAATATAGTAAAGTATTCAGAGAGCTGTTCTGTAGAGAATTATATATAAGAACAGAACAGTGCGGTGTCTAGGTCACCTCTCATGCATTAGCAAAGTGGAAATTTACAATTTCACTAAACATATTGCTTGGGATTTGTCTTAGGGTGACTGAAGGTGGATTTTCTTTGGTCTGGGGATGAACAATTTGGAAAAATTGGGGTACGGCGTGGATGCTCAGGACTCAGGGATGTTTAGGACTTCATAGATGTTCACTACTATTTTACAGGAACAGAAGATAGGACATCTTTAAAAAAAAACTCATAAGTTATCTCATGGAAAATAAGGTGGTTCAGAAACCCTATTTAAAAGATTGTTATATTCAGTTAGGTTAGACAAAATGTATTCATCCAAGAATCCCACTTAATAGACTCTGAAGCAGTAAACTTGAAAAGAAAAAAAGCAAACAATTTTTTTTATAGTCAATGATAGTCTAAAGGCACAATGATACTAGTTCAAAGAAACATAACTTTCCATATTTTTGAATTAAAAAAAATAATAAAAAGCATAGATTTTGTGGCTTTTAAAATCTAAATGCTGGGTCCAGGTAACATAGATGCATATAATCTCCACCAAACTTCTTTGTAAATATTTGATCCAAACCCCATTATAGTTAATGGGATTTGGATCAGACATTAAATGAAGTTATAGTAACAATAATAATTTATTATTAATACCTACCTTGTGTAGAGCATCTTTCATCAGTAGATCTCAAAGTATTTTACAAAGAAAGTTAGTATCATCATCCCCATTTTATGGATAGGGAAATTGAAGCATGGAGAAGTGAAACATTCTGCCCAAGCTCACCCAGCAGGCTCGTAACAGAGTCAGGAATAGAACCCGTGTGTCCTGAACCCCAATCCAGTGCTCTCTGCACTAGGTTATATATACTTTTCGGAAGCAATATCAGAGTTCATAGGTAAATCAATACTGCAGGATTCATGGGGTTGAGCAGTGAAGACAGACTAGATGATGTGAGAAGTTCCTTTCAACCTTAACTGTGAATCTATATCATGACAGAACAAGCCAGTCGGGAGGAAGTATGGATGAACCCATTTCATTAAATGAGAGAGCACACTTTTATTCCCCCCCCCCGCCCTCCTCTCCCCCGAAGCCATAGCCTGTTTTTAGAACCGAACCTTGTTGAAAATTCTGAAGTTTTTATTTGTTTGTGTTTTTTTCATTAATTGCTTTCATTTTTGCCTGTTGTTGCATTTCTAGTTTGGGGATAGAAATGCAGCTGCTGGGAATCTCATGAGAAAACCTACTTTGTACTTTACAGCACTATTTTGCAGACTCAAAAGACCTAACTCAGACCAGGTGTACATCAACTCCACTGAAGTCAAAGTGTTCAGATAATTCACATACACTTCCAAACAATTTTTTCCCCAAGACTTTTGTAAAAGACTGAGGTTCACCTACTAACTGTCGGGAGCTTATATTGGGCCTCATCAGTGGCAACATTGCTGTTGACAGCAGAGGAAGTAGGATTGGAGATGCCATGCTAAAAAATATATTACTTTAATTCGTACTGTCTTTGGTATCACAAAACAAAAATCACTGTTTTATATTAAACCACTATTTAATGATATTATTAGTATAACAATATCACAATATATTATTATATTAATAATAATGATATTATAACAATATATTTAAATAATAATCTAAACACAATTATTATTGATTATAGCACCTATGAGTCCCAGTGATGGACCAAGACTCTACAACATAAGGTACTGTACAAACACAGAACAAAAAGATGATCCCAGGTCTCAGACTTGATTGGACCCATTATTATTTAATTACAGTAGTGCATAATAGACAGGGTTTTTTTTTCAAACAAGAAAGAAAAACTAGTTCGCTTATATCTGTGACAGTGGAATCAATTCCATATCTGTTCTCTTGCTTGAAAGATTTTAGTAGTAGCTGATATGAAGTCTCCAAAATTGCATCTTACTATCCCTGTTGTCAGTGCTGACTTCTGTAGTTAAGTACTTTATGTGCCAGATATGTTTTAGACTATAAAATGTTGCTCCTATGAAAATTTCTGTTGTAACAGATTTGAACAAGATTTGAACAAGTGGAAAGAACTGAAAAGGCTGGTGAACCAGGATACCGACTGGTTTGCAGAAAAAACTTTTATTTATTTATTTTTTGTAAATGAATTTTGCACCCCTGCAGTCAAAACTGATCAAATTTCCACATTCTAAATTAAAGGCAGATATCTTGCTTAAAAAAATAAGATTTTCTCATTGATGCCAAAGTAGACATGATGTTGCATTTTGCCAGGATACATTATTTCATGTCACAGCATAAATTGATCTGACATGACATGTGGTGCAATCCAACAAAAACGCATCCAGCATTTCTTTTCTCTTTTTTTTTTTTAATGATAAAAAAAAAACTTTGCCCACTCTCCAGTGCAGGTGACTGAAGAAGAATTGATTTGGGAGGTTGTGACACTAAGCACCTTTGTATTCTCACCCTACACACTATTGTAATGTATGTAGGTTCTGGGCATTAAGAGTTATGGATATATACTAGTATTATGACTAAAGTGTGTTTAAACTAGGCATACATGGAGAAGTTGGCAATGGGTCTGCCTTAGACAAAGGAGTATGTGTTTGATTCTCTGACCAGCCCAATCTTCAGGAAAAGACAGGGAAGGTCTATTTTTACATATTAGGTAAACAAAGCTATTAAGCTAACAAGTGGGGGAAGAAAGAGCATAGAGCTTACTTCGACACCAGACTCCATGTCACCCTCCTCATAACTTGAATACCCTTTACTTTGAGAGATAACCCACAGAAGAATCCATTTCAAAGGTTTACTTGGAGTGACCAGATCACAGGGATGAAATATCGGGATGCGGGGGTGAGGGGAAGGGGAAGGGGGGCGGAGCAAAAAAAACGGGGTTGAGCCTCCCACCCCCCAGCCCGCCCCGGGCACATGCGGCGCGTCCTGCCGCCGGCGGGGAGCCCCGCGCCTCTCCCTCTCCCAGGAAGGAGCCGCTGGAGCGCAGCCGAGCAGGAGAGGCGCGGGGCTCCCCGGCAGCAGCGGGAAAGTTTATCGGTTCGGGGAACCCCGGCCAGCTCCTCGCCCCTGTCCGCAGGCCGCCCCGCCTGGGACAAGTCTCGCCCCCGCAGCCCCTCTCCGCCGCGTGTCTCCGGCGGGTGGCCCATGCCCCCGGGCTGCGCTGCCCACCCGGGCCCTGCCCGCTCCGCGCTGCCCCCGGACCCACCGCACTGCCCCATGGGCTGCAGGGCTGGAGCAGCCTCCGTGCTGCACTGCAGCGCTCCCGGCCCCGGCCGGCATGGCCCGTGTGCCCAGGCTGCTGCACAGAGGCGTCCCCTCCCCAGGCCCGGCTCGGGGTCCAATGGGGCAGTAAGGGGGCAGGGATTTGGGGAGAGATCCAATGGGGGAAGGAAGGGGTGAAGTTGGGGTGGGGGGGGCGAGAGTCCCTCTGGGCTCCGCCTGTGCGCTGGAGCGGAGGGCAAAATTGTTTGTTTGTCCAGTGTCCCGACCGAACATCGGTTGGGACGCAGGACAAACAAGCAAATATCGGGATAGTCCCAATAAAATCGGGACGTCTGGTCACCCTAGGTTTACTAGTCTATAAAGACAGGGGGTCTGAACTTCAAGTGATAAGCAATTGAATCAACTGATTGTATACAATATGACTGTATTATGAGAGTGTATAGAGCGAGGTCTTTTTTGAAAGCTAATGACATGCTGTGAAGTTTGAATGAGGAAATATGGATACTTTATGCTTTCAGTCTATGACCAAACAAAGGGTGAAACAGGCTTTTTCCCAGCTAGAAGGGAAGGCAGCTATCTACCTCTCTCCAATGAAATTAAGCAAGAAGTGACCAGAAATAATGGAAGCCCCATTTACATAGTAATCAACAAGAGAATGGGAAGGCCACAGGAGGGGAAAAACAGCATGAGGTCATCCTGCCTCTTGAACAAAGTCACTGAACTTTGGAAGATATATTCAAAGACAGAAGTCATCCTTGACATCCATCACTAGACAGACACAAGGGAACAGAGCTCTTGCAAGCTGAGAAAGAGGGGTCCTTCAAACAAGCAGTGGTTGAAGTCTCTGGAAACTGAATATAGGTGAGTCACCTACTTAGGCAAAGACCTTGCACCTAGGAAGACAAGGTGCCTCTTATACTTCTGTGGAAGGTCCGATTCCTGACTGAGGAAAAGTCAGCAATGGCTGGGAAGACGAATGACTACTTAGAGAAACCATCTTGAACAAAGCCTGTACTTCGCTAGATTAAATTTTAGACTTTAAATGCATGTTTTCACTTTTAGTTGCTTGTAACCCTTCCAAACTTTCGTCCTTTTACTTGGCATCACTTAACCCAGGGGTCCCCAACGCGGTGCCCGCGGGTGCCATGGTGCCTGCCGGGGCATCCATGTGTGCCCGCCTACTGGCTGCCGGACAAGCAGCTGCCGAAATGCCACCGAGAAGCGGCAACGTCAAGAAGTGCTACCACCGAAATGCCGCTGAATTTCAGCGGCGACGCCTCTTGATGACGTTGCTTCACAGCAGCATTTTGGCAGTGACGCCTCTTGACGTTGCCACTTCACGGCAGCATTTTGGCGGCTGCTTGTCCGACGGCCACAGTCCTCAGCAGCTAGTCATCCAGCGTCCGCCCCATGAAAAAGGTTGGGGACCACTGACTTAACCTATGTCCTGTTGTTAATGAATTTGTTTCATTTTTACTATAAACCAACTCAGTGCAGTGTTTAAAGGGAAGGATGTATTTACCCCAGTAAAGTTAATATGCTGGGATGTGCTTTTGTGTCTTTAGAGGAACAAATAAACATTATTTCTATGAACTATCCAGAAGAGAGCTGGACATTGCAGAGCATATGGCTTTGGGAAAATTCAAGACTGTGAGCGTGTTGGGGTCACCCTACTGGTTGTAACCAAGGCTGGTGGAAGCCAGAATGCGGCTGTGGGGTTGTATAGAGGCTGCTGGGTCAGAGATGCTGAACCAGGGCTGTCTAGCACACAAACACTCTGGGTGTGACCTGCGTGCTTGTAGGCTGGGTGGGAGCATCACAGGTTGGAAGTTACAGCAGTGAAGCACTTAGAGGAACCCAACCAAGGTTACAGGGTAAGAGGTGACACAAACCCCTTACTGGTCTGGATTGCAGCTGAACCCCATAACAGTGCTCCTATCCCACTTCCCATTTGTGAATATCAAAAGACAGCCCCAGATATTGTCTTCTACTCAACCCAGATATTGAAATAATATGGGTAGATCAAGTCAGAGCTGAAATGCATTGTCAGAGTTAGGATACAGGAAGAATGTATTTGTATTTGTATTGACTGCAAATGATTGCATTACTGCCAGTACTTTAAATTTCTCGCCTTCAATGTACATGGCCTACATATTTAAAAATAATCTAAAAATATTAACAGAAGAACTTTGTATCCAAACTTGACAGTTGCCAGCAAGTCAGGTAGAAGATATACATAGTCCAGTTTGAGGATAATTAGGAAGAAGAATATTGTTTATCACTAGAAGCAGATGTGGTATTTCTTGAAAAGCTCATAGGCGTTTCTGGATGTGAGGTATTAGCATGCAGACATGTCTTTAGTTTACAGCTTTGTAAAGACCTTCTTCAGCTCAGTTCAATAACTTTCAGGCTGATTGGAGTCCTGCCAAAGTTTAGAGTACACTGACACATTTAATCTATCTCAGAACTAACCTCACTTTAGTCTTATCGCTGTCTCCACCATTAGACTGATGAGGGAAAAAAAGGGCAAGTCTTCTATAGAACAGAGAATAGAGGAATATGTAATTTATCATCTCCATTGCTTATTTTTTCTTTCCTCTCTATATATGTAATTGAATAAAAATATTATATGTGCCCTGACACAATTTTTTAAAAATTTTGCTCAGACCAAATGTCTCTGTCACTTGTTGAGAACTGAATGTTTACCTTCAGCCTACATTGTAAGGGGCAATGTCCAGCTGCCCCATACTAAGGGCAGCCCAAGAAGGGAATTGTAACTTTTGAGAGTCACAATTCTCTTCCTGGCTCCTATTTGCTCTAGGAGGATAATAATCTGCTGCTGGTATATTCCAGTAGCAGATTACTTCCCCTGCCAATTTGGCTAAACCACACTGGCCAGCACTTTGGTGGTACAGATCAAGGCTTCATCCATTCTCATCCCTTTTCTCCCACTCCACGCCCACGTGCAGTGCCTTGAAGAAGCTACTCTCCTAGCCATGATACAGGTAGCCCACACAGAGGAGTAAAGGGTCACCTTACACCCCTTTAGTCCTCTGTGTGACGGTTCTCGGGGAATCCAGGACTATGAATCACCTTGTTATCACCCTATCTCCAGTAAGATGGAGACTTGCTTGTGCTTAACTCGGTGTCAACTCCCTGACTCCACCAGCCTGTTAGCTACTCAAACAATCGCCTCTGGGCCACACTAACCCTTACTCTGTCTTGCAGGTTAACAATAGGTGCATCCCAGTCCTCAAGCCCCTTTGAAGCATTCTCTTGTTGTGTTCAGTCCTTTCTCCACTGAACACTCACAAGAGTACCAGGTCTGCTGTACCCTAGGGAACAGTGTTCACCCCAACTTAAATAATTCTACTCAGGATCATGCCTAGTACAATACCATAACACTGAGATATATTTATAGTGAAAACAACAAGTTAATTAGCTAAAATTTGGGAGTCAAGAGATAGTAAGTAAGGCTCAAGGAGAGGGATTGCTCAGTGGTTTGAGCATTAGCCTGCTAAACCCAGGGTTGTGAGTTCAATCCTTGAGGGGGCCATTTAGGGATTTGGGGCAAAAATCTGTCTGGGGATTGGTCCTGCTTTGAGCAGGGGGTTGGACTAGATGACCTCCTGAGGTCCCTTCCAACCCTGATATTCTATGCTAGAGACTAAATGTAATTTAGCAGGCTAACCTTCTGTCTAAAGTTTATCTCACCCCAAGTGCTCTTTGCAGCATTTCAACCAGGCCTGGTCAAGATCCCATTTTCATGAATGTAAATGCACTGTCCATTTACTTCCTAGGTGCAGAATAAAGGGGTGTCTTCCTTGCCTTCTCCTTATATCCCCCAAAGTTTGTACCCAGAGCCAGAATAACATCCCTGTAGCTTATTCACTGGAGTGCTGCCTCCTCATTGAGTTCACTTCCTCCTCCCCCCCCCCATTGACTTTGAATGTAAATGGAGCTCCCATTGTGTTGGCTTACAATGCTTCATTTACATGCTGACTGAGGTAAATAAACATCTTTTGTCTGGCAGAAAAACCTGTTTGTTAACTCTGCCTGAATACAAACTTCAGGAAGATATTTTCAATATATGTACATCACTCCTTACATAGTAACTGTACACACATTTCACAATATTAATGAGCAATGTGATCCCAGATTTCATTTAAGATCTCACATCATATTCTTTGGTGAGCCAGAATGCAAATACCAGGATCAAGATATTCTTGTAACCCTTTTGCCAGTTGGCACTGAAGGCATCAGGGGTCACAATGGGCACATACAGAAAGCCACAATCTTGTTCTAAATCAGCATTATGCTCCCAGATCTTTGGGGAATAAAGAAGATGTGCATAATACACATTTTAAAAAAAACAAAAAAGTGAACATCTTTACTAGAACAATGAAATCGTTTCTGTTCATATAAAAAAGAGGTAAATTGGGGAATAAAATGAAATGGTATTTTACTGGAGCAAATGCAGACTTAAAATCATAATTATTGACCCTGATCTATAAGCCCAACAGTGCCTACGCTCATTGGAGCATTGGATCTACTTAGATAGTATTGATAAACTGGTTCACTGTATATCTGTTAACAGTGGGACAAAAGCAAAAGCCTCCATGTTGTTCGAACACATGGTGGGTGTAATTTTTATTAACTAGAAAATGGTTACTGTAGACAGAAATCACCTAGTGAATTGGTCTTGGGAAGTAGCATTAAAGATACTGTTTCATATGTGCCCAATTTTATATTTGAGCATCATGCTGCTTCCTTTCAGAGTTTAACTGTCAAAGAAAGAAAACTGAAATGACAAATGCTGACCCCAGTTAACCCTATTCCATGTGTTCTGTATTTTAAATCAGCAATTTCTGACAGTGGAGAAACTTGTGAGGAAAAAATTGCTGGTAAATTAATCCAGATCTTGTTTTTTAAAAGGAGAATATTAAAAGGGAGAGTAGGGGGAGAGCTATTTTAATCAAAACACCATTAAAGTAACAGAACACAGATGTGTCCCTTCACAATGTAATGTCTGGCATGAACATTCAATGTGGCCTGTTTTATTCCCTAGCCCCAGATTTTATTCAATCTATTTTTAAAGCTTCTGTATACAAATGGACAGTTAGTGTGATATTGATATTTCTGTAAGGAAATGCTGCCTTTTTTACTCCTAACTACCCCTCAAAAAGGACACTGCCTTGAGTACTTATTAGGCATTTGCATTTCACTCTCTTTAGAAATGCATCATATAAATTAAGCTAGCTATTCACTTTTGCACATAGTAATAAAAGACAATTCAGCATGTCAGAAATCTGACCATTACATTCTTTTATATGTTCACTCTGTAGCCTTGCAGAGGGCAGAGAGCTAGTAAAGAGACCCAGAGAAGAGAACATACTCAGAGTCTTCTAATCTAACAGCTTCCACTTCATTCATAAAAGAATCAAAACTAGTTTTGATGGCAAAGGAGAATGAGAGGGCACAAATTCACTAGTTACAGAATGATGCCTTGCTGCTTAGCTCATAGTAGCTAAGGTTATTCCTCTCTTGGGACCTTTCAGAATAGGATCTCCTGAACAGGGAGGGATGGAAAAGGATTTGATGACTGCAGCCCAGAACTCAATCAGAGTTCATCAGAAGACCAGAATATAAAATTCAATTAGCATCAGATACTGCCCCCTGCACCTTACTCAAGTTGAGACGTACATTATCACAGGAATAGTCCCACTGAAATCGATGAGACTGATCATGAAATAAGTTACTATTCAACATGAATAAAGATAGCAGAAGATGGCCCTTAAATAGCTCCTTGTTCCATATCCAATATAAAAATACTTCAGTCCAGGTTTCTCAAATACAGACACCATCCACCCAAATATTAAAAACTAAGAAATTAAACTATCAAATCTACCTCACAGCAACCAATTAACCAAAGCTTATATAAAATACAATCCTCACCTGGCATCATTCAATACATGTGCATCAGCCAGTACAATCATAAGCAAACACTCCAGCAAAGTACCTTAACCTCTACCCCTGCAGCAATTCAACCATAAAATGTGAGACAAACTTTTCTATCTATCAGAGAGTTTCTAGTCATCACTGACCACAAATATTAGAAGTTTGTGCAGCTGTGACATTTTATGCAAATCATTTGATAGGCTAATTTGTATATAAGCATAATCTTCAATTAGTCCTAGCCCAAGCAGTGATGGGTTAGGAAATGAAGCTACACAAAATTTGTTACCTGTGGATATCAGGGTAGGAGTGATGGCATGTAGTGGTACTCGGTGTGATGCTGTATGGATTACCTAGGGAAGTGGTGGAATCTCCATCCTTAGAGGTTTTTAAGGCCTGGCTTGACAAAGCCTTGGCTGGAATGATTTAGTTAGTGTTGGTCCTGCTTTGAGCAGGGGATTGGACTAGATGACCTCCTGAGGTCTCTTCCAACCCTAATACTCTATGATTCTATGATTCTATGCAAAATGTTTTTCTGAACCCCAAAGGGCTGTATGGAATATGTGGGACAGTTTATAATATTGCTGATACCAATATTGTAAAATTGCAAGGAATCTGACCAGATATGCCATGTAAGGTATCTGTAAAATGTTATGATTTGCAAAGGATGATAATCTTGTTTATATGTTTATATCACCTTTGTATTGTAAGTTATAGATATTGAATGGTATATCTGTATTTCCAAACTGGTGCTGTGCATCTTGGTGACACCCCCAAATAGATTGGCATCAGCACTGCCTAGATGGCCCATCAGGGGACATCAACTGTACAATGAACTCATTGAAAGGGTCAGGGGCTATACCTAATGACTCGGCAAGGCATGAGGGGACATGCCTATGGCCAGAAATCTAAGGTTTCCAGGCCATGTGCTGGGCAGCTTGTGTTTGAAGCAAAGGTAATTCAAGCTGCATGGCAAAAGACTATAAAAGGCAGCTGCATCATCTTCATTTTGTCTTCATTCCTGCTTCTTACCTCTGGAGGAGCTTTACTACAAACTGAAGCTCTGAACAATGGACTGAATGACCCATCCAAGCTCTGGATGTGTTCCAGAGAGACTTTTAAGCCAGAAAACTCACCAATACTGCTAAGAACCTTATATATGGACTTTGAAGTCTTTATATCAGGGATCGGCAACCTTTGGCACGCAGCCTGCCAGGATAAGCACCCCGGTGGGCTGGGCCGGTTTGTTTACCTGCTGCGTCTACAGGTTCAGCTGATTGCGGCTCCCACTGGCCGCAGTTCGCCGCTCCAGGCCAATGGGGGCAGCGGGAAGCAGCGGCCAGCATGTCCATCGGCCCGCACCACTTCCCGCAGCCCCCATTGGCCTGGAGCAGTGGACCGTGGCCAGTGGAAGCCATGATCAGCCGAACCTGCAGACGCGGTAGGTAAACAAACCAGCCCGGCCCACCAGAATGCTTACCCTGGCAGGCCACGTGCCAAAGGTTGCCGATCCCTGCTTTATATGTCTGTGACTGCTTTACATTTAACTACTCTCTTCTTGCTCTTTCTTTTTTCTTTATAATAAACCTTTAGTTTTAGATGCTAAAGGATTGGCTGGCAGCATGGTATTTTGGGTAAGATCCAACCTAATATTGACCTGGCAATGTGGCTGGCCCTTTGGGGTTCAGAAAAACATTTTGCATAGAATCATAGAATCATAGAGTATTAGGGTTGGAAGAGACCTCAGGAGGTCATCTAGTCCAATCCCCTGCTCAAAGCAGGACCAACACCAACTAAATCATCCCAGCTAATGCTTTGTCAAGCCGGGCCTTAAAAACCTCTAAGGATGGAGATTCCACCACCTCCCTAGGTAATCCATTCCAGTGCTTCACCACCCTCCTAGTGAAATAGTGTTTCCTAATATCCAACCTAGACCTCCCCCACTGTAACTTGAGACGATTGCTTCTTGTTCTGTCATCTACCACCACTGAGAACAGCTGAGCTCCATCCTCTTTGGAACCCCCCATCAGGTAGTTGAAGGTTGCTATCAAATCCCCCATCACTCTTCTCTTCTGCAGACTAAACAAGCCCACTTCTCTCAGCCTCTCCTTGTAAGTCATGTGCCCAGCCCCCTAATCATTTTTGTTACCTCCGCAGGACTCGCTCCAATTTGTCCACATCCTTCCTGTCATGGGGGGACCAAAACTGAATGCAATACTTCAGGTGTGGCCTCACCAGTGCCGAATAGAGAGGAATAATCACTTCCCTCGATCTGCTGGCAAGGCTCCTACTAATACAGCCCAATATGCTGTTGGCCTTCTTGGCAACAAGGGCACACTGCTGACTCATATCCAGCTTCTCCACCCTTTTCTGCAGAACTGCTGCTTAGCCAGTCAGTCCCCAGCCCTTAGCGGTGCATGGGATTCTTCCTTCCTAAGTGCAGAACTCTTCACTTGTCCTTGTTGAACCTCATCAGATTTCTTTTGGCCCAATCCTCCAATTTGTCTAGGTCACTCTGGACCCTATCCCTACCCTCCGGCATATCTACCTCTCCCCACATCTTATTGTCATCTGCGAACTTGCTGAGAGTGCAGTTCATCCCATCATCCAGATCATTAATAAAGATGTTGAACACAACCGGCCCCAGGACTGACCAACTCTGCTTGATACCGGCTGCCAACTAGACATCGAGCTGTTGATCACTACCTGTTGAGCCCGACAATCTAGCCAGCTTTCTATCTACCTTATAGTCCATTCATCCAATCCATACTTTTTGAACTTACTGGCAAGAATACTGTGGGAGACCGTAACACAAGCTTTGCTAAAGTCAAGATATATCACATCCACTGCTTACCTCATATCCACAGAGCCAGTTATCTCATCATAGAAGGCAATCAGGTTGGTCAGGCATAACTTGCCCTTGGTAAATCCATGTTGACTGTTCCTGATCACCTTCCTCTCCTCCAAGTGCTTCAAAATGGATTCCTTGAGGACCTGCTCCATGATTTTGCCAGGGACTGAAGTGAAGCTGACCTGTCTGTAGTTCCCCGGTTTCTCTTTCTTCCCTTTTAAAAATACGGGCACTATATTTGCCTTTTTCCAATCATCCGGGACCTCCCCCGATCACAGTGAATTTTCAAAGATAATGGCCAATGGCTCTGCAATCACATCAGCCAACTCCCTCAGCACCCTTAGATGCATTAGATATGGACCCATGGACTTGTGCATAGTCAACTTGTGGAACTCCTTACCTGAGAAGGTTGTGAAGGCTAGGACTATAACAGTATTTAAAAGAGAACTGGATAAATTCATGGAGGTTAAGTCCATTAATGGCTATTAGAGTCTAGGGACACCATTCCTTACCCATCGTGGCTGTTTGTCAGAGGGTGGAAATGGATGGCAGGAGAGAGAGATCACTTGATCACTACCTGTTAGGTTCACTCCCTCTGGGGCACCTGGCATTGGCCACTGTTGGTAGACAGGACACTGGGCTAGATGGACCTTTGGTCTGACCCAGTACAGCCATTCTTATGTTCTTATTCAGCTTTTTTAAATATTCCTTAACCTGTTCTTTCACCACGGAGGGCTGCTCACCTCCTCCCCATACTGTGTTGCCCAGTGCAGTAGTCTGGGAGCTGACCTTGTCATAGTGAGAAGAGTTTTTAAACAACTCCTTACCTTACTGCACCTAGGTGCTGATTGGGAGCCAGAGAACTGGAATGCACTGAAGGGGGCTGTGTGATTTCTTTTTTTTTTTTTTGCTTCCAGTGTGGGGGATCAGGAGCACAGTTTGTGACTGGTTGACGAGTTTAACTTTAGTGTTAATCACCAATTTTGGGAGTGTTTGCTCTCCATTTTGCAGCGTGCCCTGACCTTGGCATTTCCAGTAAGGGCTGCCCCAGGCACCCCTGTGCCACACTAGGGTAGGTGGGAAGATGTTTGAGGATGCTGGGTGGGTGGGTGAGTACTTCAGGGTACTACCATATCGGGATGCTGGGTTTGGTGGGTGCTGGAAATCTGAGGGCTCTCGTGGATTAGCTAGTAGCTGTCTGAGGTGCCAGAGATGCTGGGGTAGCTGGAGGTGCTGCTAGAGTAGGTGCATGTTTACTGGTTGCCTGGGTTCCTAGGATGTGTGGGATTTACTACTGGGTGTCTGGGGAGGCGGGTTGCTGCGTGCCTGGGGGCTTGCTGGGGTTGGATTGGTAATAAGGTGCTTGGGCCTGTTTTCTGGGGTGTATGAAAGAGCCTGGGGCAGTATCCATCCCTTCACTTTGTGCTGCTGTCAGCACAGCAAATACAGTGAAACCCCGCTATAACACGATGATTGGGGTCCAAAAAATTCAATCGCGATAAATGCGGGGTTGCGGTATAGCGAGGTTACAAAACTTTACCATTTCAAGCCAGTCAGTTTCAAGCTGGTCAATTTCTCTTGGGCAGAAAATGACTTGCATTTGCGCACTGCCCATAACAGTAACAGAAAGGGTGCAGCTTCAGCAGCGGGGGCTCTCAGCCAGGCAGCGAGAGAGGGAAACACTTGGGGAGAGCGGGGGAGACGTGCAAGGGGCAGAGGAAGAGCGAGGAGCAGCTGGGGGGGAGAATGGCTCTTCTCGCCAAAAGGAAAAGCGGGGGTAGGGGAAAGAGGCAGTGGGGAAGGCACATTTTTTATTTATTTATTGCTTCGGCGGCGCTCCGGGTGCTTTTTTTTGTGTGCTTTGGTGGCGCTCCGGACGCTTTTTTTTGCTTGGGGCGGCCGGAGCCACCTTATGATCGCGTTATATCCAAATTCACGTTATTGCGGGGCGTGTTATAGTGGGGTTTCACTGTGCCTGCAGACTGGCTATAGCTATGCTTGGAAGAATTAGATTTTGTGTTGGTAGATATCAGTAAACATCGATTTCACTGTACGCACACAAACCGATAAAAAAATATTTCCACTGATAATCATCAACGTTTACAGAGAGGCAAAGGAAAAAAATGCTACTTGAGAACTTCTTAGACTTTAATGATCTTTACTTTGTATATTTTGGCAAGTGTTGCTGACAATTTGTGTTTTAATGATACGACCCCCTCACCCCATAATGCCCTCCACTGTGAAAATTTAAATAAATAAGAATTCAGAAAAAATGCTTAAAACCCATAATGTTGCACAACTGTGAAAAATTTAAATCACTAAAAATTGAAAAAATGCTTAAAAATAAATGTTGATATTATCCATTGAAATTATATATACATATATATAAAAAGAATTCTGCCAAGCCTACCTACCATTCAGCTGCAGGCATCCGAATCCAGCTGAGATGTGGGCAGGCGTGAGAGGGCTGCCAAACATATGAGTGTCACATGAGCTGCCTGATATTTGGAAGCTCTGTATTTTACTCTTGGTTGGGCAGCTGCTCTGCAAATTCTAGACACCTTTAAATGCACACACAGAAAGACATGTATAAATTCATGAATAACGAAGGAGCATAGAAAAAGCCAGAATTCCTCACTGCCCATTTATACACCTGAGGTCACCAACTAAACACTCGAGTCACAATTGGGATTTTTAAACCAATCATGTGATGGGGTGGGGAGAGTGAACTCATCTTTTTTGAATGCTGGGAGTTAGCAGTAGTGCATATGGTGTGTTTTATGTTTAATGCACAAAACTAACATTCAGGCAAAGTACAGATTGAGAAGGAAAGCCGTTAGAACCAGGAGAAGCTCTGCTCCCCCAAAGTCTCCATTTGATGGCTTTGTTAGGGTGGATTATAGCTTTCTGCACGTTGTAAGGTGACTTAATTTATCATCTGTTTCAGTAAGAAAGAAGTGTCCTGTAGTGCTGTAAGATGCAGAGGGGTAGCAGAAAAGTAACAGATTCAGCCTCATCTCCAAAAGAACCTGCTGCAATCCCCTAAAACAAATACTATGGGACCCATGAATCTCCCATTCCCTCTGCATCAATCCCTCCGATACAAACTCCTAGAGATAGTCAGGACTTCAATTCTTTTGCAATACCTCCCAGCCAAGCTCCCCTGACAAGCCTTGTAGAGCCTATTACCCTTTTGAACCAGAGTAGGTGGTAACATTTATTTCCATTATTCTATTCTGTGGTATCACAGTGGTATCTGAGTTCTTCAACAGATGCTTTAAATCTCTTTCTTGCATTGTCTCCAGACCATCTTTTCCAATCGAGTCCCCAGTCCCACAAAAGTAATTCCAACCCCCACAAGAAGACAGATTTTTTTTAAACATATGTAAATTGGCTTAAAAGGAATGAAACCAATATTTGAAAGATATCACTTGATAATCTCCCAACTCACTTCTGAAAAATATTAGAAATATGGAGAGAGATAAATAGAGGTGTCCCCAGGAGTCTGTACTGGGACCAGTTCTGTTCAACATATTCATATATTATCTGGAAAAAGGGGCAAACAGTGAGATGGCAAAATTTCCAGAGAATACAAAACTACTCAGGATAGTTAAGTCCAAAGCAGTCTATGAAGAGTTACAAAGGGACCTCACAAAACTGGGTGACTAGGCAACAAAACGGCAGAAGCAAATCAATGTTGATAAATGCAAAGTAATGCGCATGCGATTATGTTTTCCAAACTATACATATCAGCTGATGAGGTCTAAATTAGCTGTTACCACTCAAGAAAGATCTTGGAATCACTGAAGATAGTTCTCTGAAAACATCCACTCAATGTGCAGTGACAGTCAAAAAAGCAATCAGAATGTTTGGAATCATTAGGAAAGGGATAGATAATAAGACAGAAAATATCATATTGCCTGTATATAAATCTATGGTACGCCCACATCTTGAATACTGCGTGCAGATCTGATCGCTCCATCTCAAAAAAGAGAAAAGGGCAACATAAATGATTAGGGGTACAGCTTCCATGTGAGTAGAAATTAATAAGAATATAACTTTTCAGCTTGGAAAAAAGACAACTAAGGGAGGATATGATAGAGGTCTACAAAATCATGACTGGTGTGGAGAAAGTAAATAAGGAAGTAAAAAGCAACAGAGGGTCCTGTGGCACCTTTAAGACTAACAGAAGTGTTATTTACTCCTTCTCTCATAACACAAGAACTAGGGGCCACCAAATAAAATTAATGGGCAGTTCCTGGAGGATAGGTCCATGAATGGCCATTAGCCAGTATGGGCAGAGATGCAAAACCATGCTCTGAAGCATCCCAAGCCTTTTTGCCAGAAGCTGGGAATGGGTGACAGGGGATGGATCACTTGATGATTCCCTGTTCTGTTCATTCCCTCTGAGGCACCTGGCATTGGCCACTGTTGGAAGACAGGATACTGGGATGGATGGACCATTTGTCTGACCCAGTATGGCCATTCTTATATTCTTAAACAGTTCCCCATTTATTAGCCACACTTCTTTCGAGATTTCCCCAGGCTTGTCCCAAAGCCCCACTATACACATTGAGACACATTTAGACACTAATTATCACACAATAATGTTGCCTCTTGAATCTCTACTTGACTTCTTTTATTTCTATTCTCTCTCTCTCTCTCTTTCCCTCACCTTCCTCTTGTGCATCCCCAGGAGACTGTGCTCCTAGCCACTCTGTTCTCACTATGCTGCAGCTGCATTCTCCGGTCAGACCAGCAAAGTGAGATGAGGCCCAAAATGGTAGTAGAGACTTCATCTCCCACTCAGGTACCACCCTGATTTCACTGCTGACTTCACAGTGCTGGGCTTTGTACTAATAGAATGACATAATGGTGAGGAGAGGAGGTGGGAAACTGCCTCATTTTATCTCTCTATATCATTCAAAGTTATTTGTTGAGTAATATGAATCCATAACATGAATCAGGTTGAGAGTTGCTGTAGAATCTTACACACAGTAAGTTTCAGTAGGATTCATTACAGGCCAAGATTTTCAAATATAAGTGCCTAAAAGCTGGTCTTCTCAACCCATATTTGGTCAGATAATTAAGCACAAGTGAGGAATCCTTCCTGGAGACTAACCTAAATTTCTCATCATAGAGGGCCCAGGTGGAAAAGCTGCTCCCAAATCTGACAGACATCCAGGGATCCCTTGGAAGCCAAAGCCTTCTACACAGCTGTTCTGTGGCCCTCAGTGGCTCATATCCCACTCCCTAGCAGCAGAACTATATTGCCTGCTAGAGACTGCCCCCCTCTAGTTGCAACAATTCTTGGCAATGCCAGCATGGGATACATGAATGTTAATACAGCAAGGAGCTTCACTAATTTTATTTAGTATCTTCTGTGGAGAGAGAAGAGGGGTGAATATGTACATCCCTAGGCCCACTCTCTCTTCCCCTGGCCCACCTCAACTGCACTCCACAGAGCCCTCCACTTGGTCAAGAGACAAGGGGAATGGTGTTGTGGAAGTATCCAAATCTCCTTTCCATAGTGAGGAGGTGATATCTCTGTATGGAGGAACCAACTATGCAGAAAACTAAATGGGGTTTATCTGGATCAATGGTAAGACAATGTTCCTGTTATTAAGCCTAAATTTTCATTAGCTTAATTGGATCTCCTGACTTCTAGTTATATTCCTGTGACCTTGGGAGCCCCTCAATGCCAACTGGAAGAAGCCCACCATACTGTAACTCAGATCAGGCCTGACACACTCATTACCCCTGTGACATTGCACTCTATATGATTTTATGAAAATATGCTAATGAGTGCGAATATAATGTAACTGGAATATGCTTCATGCAGAAGGACTCTTGTAAGGTATCATTACAAAGCTTATAATCTACTGAGTGTGTTCATCCTATTTGTATGAATGTATAATTCTTGTATGTGAAACTAGAAATATGAAATATAACTCTGAAGGCCTATTGTAATTATGTAAAGTGTGGGCCATTAATGGTGGTTTGGAATCTTGATGGCTCCCATTAACCAGGACAATAGTCTGTAGATGGCTCTGTTTTACTTGTAAGTCTTCCTGTATACGTGTGTGCTGGCAAGTGGGTAATGAAGTCTTACAGTGACATGTGATCACATCACCTGAACTGGAATCCATTTTTAACCTGGTGCTTTTCCATTTAGAAGGAGGGGGGTGGGGACCCAGAGAGACAAAAGATTCCTGCCTTGTGCCAAAGCCATATAAGGGGGTGGAACAGAACAAAGAGGGCTGCAATCATGAGAAATCCCCTAGCTACCACCTGAGCTGGAACAAGGGCTGTCCCAGGGGAAAGGATTGTGCCCAGACTAGGAAGGCATCCAGTCTGTGATAGAAGCTTATTGAAACATCTCTGAGGGTGAGATTTTATCTGAATTCAGTTTTCTTACTGTATTAGGTTTAGACTTGCATGTTTTATTTTATTTTGCTTTATAATTCACTTTGCTCTGTCTGCTATTACTTGAAACCACTTAAATCCTACTTTCTGTGTTTAATAAAATGACTTTTTACTTATCAATTAACCCAGAGTATGTATTAATACCTGGGCGGGGGGCAAACAGCTATGCATATCTCTCTATCAGTGTTCTAGAGGGCAAACAATTTATGAGTTTACCCTGTATAAGCTTTATACAGGGTAAAACAGATTTATTTGGGGTTTGGACCCCATTGGGAGTTGGGCATCTGAGTGTTAAAGACAGGAACACTTCTTAAGCTGCTTTCAGTTAAGTCTGCAGCTTTGGGAAATGTGGTTCAGACCCTGGGTCTGTGTTCAAGCAGACTGGCATGTCTGGCTCAACAAGACAGGGTGCTGGAGTCCCAAGCTGGCAGGGAAAGTGGGGCAGAAATAGTCTTGGCACATCAGTTGGCAGGTTTCTGTGATCCAACCCGTCACAACCCCCAAAACACTGTTGTAATAATATGTATCTGAAAGACATCATATAAGGTTTCATATGTAAACTGGTGGCATTCTAATCCCAAAAATCATTGTGCAATGTACATATGGGTTGTGTACAAGAAGTGTGTGTGCTGGAAATAAGTTTTTTAAATGTGTTTGGAAGGCAGTGTATAAACCCAACCTACACTACACAAAGGAATGCATGTTTACCCGTCTGATCGGCTTGATTACAGGCAGGGGACAATCAAAGTACTTTTACATGTAAGGGAAATAAAGACATCAAGCTAACAAGCGGGGAAGAAGACAATTTAGCGATCATGCAGGCAGAGAGAATCTTCACCCCAGGAAGCCTTCCTGACTCTTGAGGTAGAGACAATGGACTTTGGGTAATATAAGGGGAGCATAATGACATTTCCCTGCTATGTTCTCTGGGGGACTCAAGAACTGAAGTTCACTGATTGTTACCTTCAAGGCAAGGTTGATACTGGCAGAGTCTTGAGGAGTTTGCTGGCGAGGCAGGCAGGCTGGAGTGTCAGAGAGCTGACACACAGTTCAGCAGCAGAGAAGCTCTCACTTGTTGAGACAGAGGTGTCATGGTTCTGGGTGCCTTGAGCAGAATGGCACAAGACTTCATCCAAGATGGCTCTCTTTGGTATTTAGGCCCTTCAGATATTTGTAGTTACTTATCATGTCCCCTCTTCGTCAACATTTAATTAAACTACAAATAATTAGTTTTTCTAATCTTCAGTCATATGTCAACCCTTCGAAGCCCTTAACCATTTGGATTCCACACCCACGCAGCATGACCTGCGCAGTGTTTCTTCTGCTTTGTCAACAACTTTGTGCTGAGGAATCCAGAAATAGACAGTATATAAAATTCCAGGTATGGCTTTACATTTTCCCAAAGCAGAACCTTATTTTCTCTTCTGTACATGGCCCAATGCTGAGGGGTGCTGAGCATCCTCAACCTCCTCCTGAAGTCAGAGAGCCCTTAGCAACAAAGGAATTGGCAAGTACAGACACTGCTCTCTCAGGAACATGACTTTCAAGGATGGTATTTCCTGCAATGATATCATTCAAGATTTTTTCCTGATCATCTGTACAGCATTGGATAATAGAATTACCTGCTACACTTCTGAACTGCCTATTAGATATTGTAATATTCAGAAGTACCAGTCAGAGAAAAGACAATGCAGAGGACAATTCTGTCTGGCTAATATGTTGACTGCAGTGTTGTTGTAGCCCTGTTGGTCCCATGATATGGGAGAGACAAGATGGATGAGATAATAACTTATATTGGACTGCAGAAGTTAGTTCAATAAATTATATTACTTCACCCACCCCGTCTCAGTAATATGTCGGTATCATTCCTGGAAGTTATCGATTTCAGGATAATTTGGGGAGCAATGTAAAAGCCAGTGGGATACTGGCAATCACCTGGAGGTACCAGCTAGGAATCCTTCCTTTAATGTATTACTTTGACATTGTTACTCACCACATCAATCATAGGAAGGGGTGTCAATATGAAAATGTGGAGATTACTGGTAAAATAATCACCTGTAGCCCTGATTCATATTTACACTTAGGTCCCTTTACACTGCCAGAGTGCTGTAAAGTAGCTTCAGTGCAAATGAGACTCTGGCCATATATTTTCTTTCACCAGAGGCCAAGATTCCATGAGAAAGCTAACCAATTCTATCTGAGGAGAAAAAAGTCTTCCCTCAGTCTCTCTCTCGCTCTGTGGTACAGTGAGAATGCAGGAACTGGATTCAATACACTTCATGCATAACCATGAGAGGGGCTCGTTGTTATACTGCTCATGTTCCACAGCACTTTTTTAAAGTCAAACATGTCAGGAATGTATGCAGTCTAAAATGGGAGAAGAAGATGAGATTATTTTAACCTTAAATATGACAAAAGAATGATTGATTAGCCATCAGATTATTTTAGCCCACTCTATAGGGTCACAGTAGACTGGTGAATCTACAGATACCAGGCCATAGCTGTCACAGGACATGAATAAATAGCACAGTATATTAATCACTGTAATAGATTTTATAGAAGTACAAAGCCCCAGACTCCTTTGCTTTCCAAACAGAGGAAGTCAACACAAACTGAATTCTATATATCAAAGCTGTACTGACGATTGACCCATGCTACGCTATATATCTTCTATATCATGCATAACGCTTAATTTTAAGCAATGCATCCATAAATAGGCCTACAAATCAAAATATGGGCTTAAGAACTTAAATAAAGATTAGGACGTCTTTCTAATACTAACATTTTCAACCCTGCAAAGCAATGATGCACAAGAGTCATATAAAACAACTGCTGGAACTGACTTGTCACAAGATATTCTATTGATTTATATTGTAATTGTTGGATGCCAGTTGGTTATATTAAGGGGAAAAAAAGAAAGAATGCAGGGAGAAAAATAACTGTGGTACATAAAGTTCTGGTTCTGAAACTTCTGAGTTTAAGATCAGATTCAGATTCACTTTTTGCAAAATCAAAACCTTTAAATATTCTTTCCTCTGCTCCTCTTGTTCTACACATAAAGAAGATGGAAGTAATTCAAACTGGCAGCTTCAGGCAAATTTCGTGGTAAAAATAGGAACTAAGAGCTTGGAGCTGATTCACAAGATAATTTCTTTAGCACTGAGGTTTATGCTCAGAAAACAGATTAGTGGAGCTTTTAGTTCACTGGATGAAGTCCGGAAGAATCAATTAGGAAAAATCTCATTTTTCATAAAGGGTATATAATGCCCAACATTATTGCAAAATCTCTGTTTCTTGCCCAGCATTTTGGATATTTATAATTTAACACATTTGGTTCCAAACAATCCACAGGCCAGTGCTCTGGTTTTCTCCAGCCCAGGAAGAAAATCTCCAACAGATGAAAATTCGAAAGCAGAGCTGGTCAAAATGTTTCAAAAATTCAAAATGTCAGTTAAAATATTTCCTGAAAAAAGAAGGCAATTCCATGCCTTTCTTCTAATCCTGGAAAATCTCTGTGACAGCTGTGACAATGTCCTGCACAAATCTTATTGAATTAAGTATTTCAAGAGTTCATTATATTAAGAATGCAAACATTTCTGAACTAATGAGGGATTGCATATATTTCCATGGGGGATAGGGCCCATAGCCCTCCAACAACTAAAAACAGTGGGGGTGGGGCAGGTAGGCAAATTCACGTTGTAACATCTCAAGAGAGCTATCACTACCTGGAGAGAAGTTCACATATACTGGTTCAAACTAGATCCTCCAGGGACCAAAAGACAAAGAAGGGATTTCTGGTTAAATAGCCGGAGTTAAAACTGACTCAAGGCCTTATTTCTGATCCAGCAAAAAGACAGGACCTCAGGTCAAAGGCAGTGCCAATTCTTAGGGAAGGGTTCAAAGGACTTTGGCCTTCTGAGCCCGCATAAGACTGAGGTGCTTGTTCTTAACTGAAGTTGAGATGAATGTGTGACCACAGGAAAAACCCGTGTGGGGTCTGAAGAGCTGTTCACCAGCCAGAGCCTTTGTTGGGGTGAGGGGGTGATCTATGGTGAGCTTATTAGCATGCATGTAGGTTCTTTGATTGTTTTAATATGTTCTCTCTTTCATTCTTGTACCTTAAGAATAAATGTGCTTGCTTAGAACTGTATAATAACTTACCTATGGAAATTACACTGTGTAGCATCTCTGAGGAGAGCAGCAAAGCAGGTCTGCCTAGACAGTCCATTGTTTGTTGGGGATATCACAGTATTGTCAGGGAACTGTGCAGCCTGGAAATACCTGGTCAGGAGGGAGAAAGACACAGGACCCTAGAGTGGGTGCCTTGCTGGACCATAGAAGGGGAATACAGGTGCAGTTGCCCTACACTGTGACAACCACTGAGGCCAAGCAGATGGTCATGGAGAGTAAACTTTTTACTCAACTCATTTTTGCAGTTGAATCATACTCACACCACATAAGCAGGGCCGGCTCCAGGCACCAGCTTACCAAGCAGGTGCTTGGGGCGGCCACTTCGGGGAGGGGCAGCACGTCCAGCTGTTCGGCGGATGGTCCCTCACTCCTGCTCGGAGCGAAGGACCTCCTGCCGAATTGCTGCCGCAGATCGCGATTGCGATCGCAGCTTTTTGTTTGGTTAGTTGGTTTTTTGTTTGGCTGCTTGGGGCGGCCAAAACCCTGGAGCCGGCCCTGCACATAAGCTGAAACTTTTATACCAAAGTGACACAAGGGCAGGGCTGTAGTAGGAAAAACAACCAACAGAGGGGTATGCTCACATCAATATGTAGCTATTAGTCATACCTACACCTACAAACCGTCAGACACTTGTGATTCTGCTTGGCCCTTACTCAGGTGGATATTAGGGGGAGAAGGCGTTAAGAGCCTCCTTCGCCCACACCTCCTTTCACAACCCACATAAGAGCTATGCAACATTGTCGTCCCTGTAGTCAGAGAACTGCTGTGTAATTACTCCCTGAGGACACAGCAAAGGGAGGTAAGGGATGGAGATTTTCAACAAGTAGGTGGAGCAATGACTCTTCCCCCACACTCACTAGAACTGGCCAGCTACACAGTGAGGAGCATGTTGAGGTAGTATGATAGTTGTGCACTTTTCCTATGCTTTGATGAATTCTTCTCTGAGGCAGAATGACTCTTGTATTCCCCCGGGAGTGAGTGTAAATCCACGTTTATGCCGTTCTGCACCACCCCCTAATGCAGGACTGTACCTAACAGGAACAGAAACATTTTTAAATGTATAACCAGATATTGTGAACTGCAGTATTTAATCATAAGGTTTGAGTATCATATAGTAATGTTAAGGAATCTTAATACAATGGAATACTAACCTTGTTTTCAGTCTTAAAGAGAAACATGATGAAGGCCAAGCAAATAGCAGTCAGTAAAATGGATTAAGAAAATGAAACATACAATGGATTGAGTAAAGATAAGACAGATGGACATTATCAAGAAAGGTATAGAAGATCAGGGGACCTGTATATGCTATTTGTTGACAGAAAGGTTTTTGATTCTTAAGTCACAGAAATAATAATGCAGATATTTAGTGGAATACAATCAACCATAGAAGTTTAGGGAAATACTGTAGGATTCCCCACTACGCCCAATTCAATTAATTCTACATTAAGCCTTTATTTATTTTGTAACAATGGACCACAGCTGCTTATATGCACGATAAATCTGGAAATAAAACTAGTGCAATGTCAGCTTTTGGAGCGATAAACTCTAGGTTTCTAGTGTCTCTGCAAAAAGTATGTTTAATTATCTCCTGAGGATAGAAGACACAAGATTAAACAATGATCATTTTATTAGTATTTATTACTCAAAAATCATTTCAGAAATTTAAACTCTAGCAAAGAATCGTCTCCAAACTTGTTTACAAAACTACTCCACCACTATTTCCCTGGGCTTTAAAATGTAATGAGTCTGAAATACTGCACTGCTGCTGGATTTTGAGCTGATATAAAAGAAATATATTGTAGGTATTAATCCTGCATTGGTAGGATGTGGAGCAACAAAATGGCCTAATAAATCTTTTCAAACCTGGAATTCTACGTTCTTTGCTAGCTATTAGCTGCTCAGGGAGCACAACACACCAGGTCTATTCTCAACAACTGCTTCTTTATTAACTTACAAAATAGACCAGGCTAGGGTTGCCAACCCTCTTAGTTTGGCCGGGAGTCTCCTGGAATCAGGCTTGATCTCCTGGAGGCTACTGAAGCCAAACCGGGAGATTGTAGGCTGCTAGAAATCCGGCAGCGCAGCAGGGCTAAGGCAGGCTCCCTACCTGCCCTGTCTCTGTGCACTGCCCCTGCCCCAAGCACCGACTCCGCAGCTTCCATTGGCCGGGAACGGGGAACCACAGCCAATGGGAGCTGTGGGAGTGGTGCTTGCAAGCAGGGGCAGCAACCAGAACCACCAGGCTGCCCGTGAGCCTAGGAGCCACTGCTGGACATGCTGCCGCTTCTGGGAGCCAACTGAGGTAAGCAATGCCTGGCTGGAGCCTGCACCCCGAACTCCTGCCCACACCCCAACCCCTTACCCCAGCCCTGAGCCCTCTCACTGAGCCCCCTCCGGCATCCAAAATCCCTCCTGGAGCCCGCACCCCAAACCCCCTCCCACACCCCAACCCCCTGCTGCAAGTTCGACCCAGAGCCCCTTCCCACACTCTGAACCCCTCACCCCCACCCCCCAGCTCAGAGCCTGCACCCCATCCCACACCCCACATCCCTGCCCCAATCTAGTGAAAGTGAGTGAGGGTGGGGGATAGCGCGTGATGGAGGGAGGGGGCGAGCGCGCAACAGAGGGAGGAGGGATGGAGTGAGTGGGGGTGGGGCCTTGGAGAAGGGGCAGGGCAGGGGCGTTGCCTTAGGTAAGGGGCGGGGTAGGGTGGGGCAAGGGTGTTCAGGTTTGTGCAGTTAGACCGTTGCAACCCCAGACCAGGGAAAAGTCCCTGAAATACAAGTTTAGGGACTATCCTAAAATAACTATCCTGAACTCCCAAGATACATTCTTCCCCCTCAAAGTTCAACCAAAATTCCTTGATAGGAAAATCAGAACCTCAATATAGTAACTAGAACTCTAACTAGAGGTGCAGGGTAGGCTACCCAACCTCATGTGGTGGAAAAAGGGGATTATTCTGCCCCAAGTCACACACACTCGTCCACATACACTATCTGCAGATTTAAGTGGACAGGGGGCTTGTGTCATCTTGTGGATTGGCAGCATACTGGAGTAGATGTTCCTGGTGTAGCCAGGACAGGCAGATATTTCACAGGGGCCGCAGTACTGAGATTCCCTCAAGAGGTCCATTCCAGTACCAGACTATCTCCCCCAACTCAGAGCTTGGGTAAATCACAGAAACAATAGAGGCTGCTGATCCACCACCACCATTGGATATGGTGAGTCCTCAGAACCCGACTCAGGCTCCTGGCATTCTCCAAAGGAAAGAAGATGATTGATATGCCATCTCCTACAGCAACCTGGCCTGTAGCTTTTACGATTGTGCCAAGTAACTACTTGGGCATTCCCACAAAATTGAGAACCCAAAAAGCACTCTAGGAGACAAAAAGCAAGTGCCCTGTTGATAGTTATGATATGGTTTCATATTTTCTTGATGCTGACGCACCTGTTTCTGCAGGCAAGGTTTCAAGAAACTCCAGCAAGTTTGTATCAGTTACCTCATCAGTAGTTCTGCAGGTAATACCACCATCATGGCATGAGGGGTTGTTCTATAATTACTGAAAAACTGAGACAGTCTAGTCCACAGCAACCCCTCAATACGCTTCCTCAGTCCATTCGTAAAAGACTGAACAGCCCTTTCTGCCAACCCATGTATGAATGGGCGATAGGGAGCAGATGTTATGTGTTTGATCCCATTGGCACTCAAAAAGGCCTAGAATTCTTTCCTGGTAAAGACTTCTGGCCAGAGTTTTCATTTAGATCATCCCAGGGTAAGTTCTGTGCAGTTCCTCCAGTATTAACTTTCTTGCCTGGAGAAATATTATGACTCCTGATCCCCAGAGGAGAACACCGCTTTGGAGACTTAGTTCCCAATGCCTGTGAAAATCTGCTTAATGGAGCTTCTCGCACTCCAGCTAAAGCTAGCAACACTTTTTGAGGTACAGGAAGGTCTTCTGGTTTTCTACCCACCAGCAGCCAACTGAGGCTATCTGCATTAGCAATTGCCGCTCCAGGCTTATAGATCAGCTGTTATTGGTAGGCTGTTATCAATAATGCCCAATGTTGCAAGCATACAGAAGCCAAAGGGGAAATAGATTTGGCTTCCCCCAGAAGTCCTAAAACTGGCTTATGGTCAGTTGTTATAGTGAATTGTTGTCAATAGACATATTGATGAAACTTTCTGACAGCAAAGACAATAGCCAAACTTTCCTTATCTAACTGGGAATGCCATTGTTCTGCTGACAACAAGGAGCATGAGGCATAGCAGAGTGGCCTGTCAGTCCCATCTTCCATTTAATGCAAAAATACTGCACCCACACTGTAGTGTGAAGCATCACAAGTAACAAGGCATGTTTGGAGTCAAAATGCACCAGGAGTTGTTATTTGGTTTCTTTGAAGGTCATCTCCTGATCCTTACCCCCAATGCCATTCTGCTCCCTTTATTAGCAATGCATGAAGGGAGGGCAAGCTGCATTAACATATTTTTTTTATGAATTGTCCATAATAGTTTTAAAAGGCCAAGGTTTTTGGAACTGGAGTTTCTCTGATGGCTTTAACATTTTCTTCTAGTGATTGCAGTCCTTTTCTTTCCCAAAACACAATATCCTAACTAAACCACCTTCTGGCCATGGAAACATACTTCAAGTGCTTGAGTGACAACCCAGCTTCCCTTAACCTTTGTAGGACTTTGTCTAGGTACCACAGATGTTCCATTTCGGTCTCTCCTATCAGGAGAGCATTGTCTAGGTATACCACAACATGGCAGAGTCCAACCAATAACCCTTCCATGATCCTTTGGAAGATAGCACAAGCAGATAAAATCCTGAATGGTACGTGGGCAGTGGTGGATTACCGTATCGTGATCAGTTGGCAAGAGCAAATGGGACAAATGCCCAATTTTGCCAAAAAAAGTCAGGAAGTCTGTGGCCAAAATGGGACATATGGTCACCCTAGGACAGGGGTCCCCAAACTTTTACAGTCACACTCCCCCTTACCTGGTCTGCCTTCCCCACCCCACCCCGCAGGAGCCAGGGCCAGGAGCCAGGGCCTACAGTTGGCGGCTGTGAGTGGGGCTGTAGCCAGGAGCAGAGCCATAGCTGACGCTAGGGGCAGGGCTGGATGGGGTGGGGCCAGAACAGAGGTGTGGGTAGGGCTGGGCCCTGCTGCACCCCCCTGACTATTCCTCCATGTACCCCTAGGGGGGTGTGATGGTTTATGCCCCTCAACACAGGGCAACACGGGCTAGTGGCCAGAGTCCATAGAACAAGCCCTTGGTTACGGGGTAGCACAGCCTAGTGGCCAAAGTCCATAGAACAAGCCCTTAGTTACAGGGCAGTGGGACCTTACTGCTGGCTCAGCGGGGGGTGGGGCAAGGTACCAGTCCATCACCCCCCTCGGGTCGGTTCCTACCGGCTTGGGAGTTGGGGTCACCCACGAATCCCAGGGTCCTCCGCGGGTCTCCAGGACCGTCACCTCCCCTGGTTCCTCCCCCGGTAGGGGTTCATGCCAGCCGGAAGAAACCTCCGCTCCAAGCAGCTCTGAGACTGTCAGCTGGTCCTCTGCAGGAGCTGCCCGGTTAGGTCCTTCCCCTTCAGCTGCCAGCCCAAACTGAGCTGAGTTCCCTCCTTTTATACTCACTGAGCATTTGGAGCATGCCCAGTACAGGCGGGGCGGGACTTCCACTGACAGAGCTACTTGTCTGTCGCTGCCGGGGCTAGTGCGGGGCGGGGCTGCCCCGTCACAGGGGGCATGCCCCACCGTTTGGGGACCACTTCCCTAGGCTGTGGCATGAGCTGCCCAGGAGCCTGGGAAGCTGTGAGGAGCCCTGGACCCTGCACCTGCCTTGGGCAGGGGTGCCTCAGAGCAGCCCCAGCCCATGTCCCTGATCCCCAGGGCATTCTGCAAAGGGCAGGTGGAGTGTCCACCTGGGCTCCCTGGGCAGTTCTTACCATGGCCTGGCTAGAAGCCAGGCCAAAGGGCGGAGCCTTGGGTGGAAGGGGAGGAGCAATGGTGGGGCCCAATAGTGGAGGGGGGTTGTGTGAGGCCAAAATGTTCTTTGGGCCCAGGGCCCCAATATATCTTAATCCACCACTGTAAGCATATGTACTGATAGAGCCCCTTATGTGTGTTGATAGTGCCAAACCCTTCAAGTCTTCATCCAGACTAGTGGTTGGGAAGTATGCAACATATCTAGCTTGGTAAACAATTCTCCACCTGCCAGCTTGTTGTATAGCTCTTCTGTACAAGAAATGGGATAGTTCTAAGAGTGGGTAGGCTGGTTTGCAGTTTGTTTGTAATCACTGAATATATGTATGGTGCCACGAGCTACAGGCACTACCAAGCATCCCATTCAGAGAATTTCATTGGTTGGATAATCCCTGTGGTCTTTAAATGCCATGATTCCTCTTCTAGAGCATGAGGAATGGAGATTCTGGAGTTCTCCCAGCTCTTCTCTAAATACTTGCTTATGTTTTTCCAAAAGGTCACTGATCAGTCCTGTGCTTAGGTGATACAAAGGTCCCAGAAGCCTTTTCCAGTCCAGCTTTAAAGTGGAAAGCCAATTCCATGCAAAAAGCTTTGGCCCTGCCACAGCTACTACTACAAAGAAAGGGAGATGAGTCCTCTTGACTTCCTCCCTTCCCAGTATAGGAATTTTGTCCCTGGTGAAGGACTTCAGTATAGCTCAGGTAGGGGATAAAGTCAAGTTGGGGCACTGTCACAGGGTCCACTCACTGCTAAAGCACCTCCTCCTGGACACTCTGGGGATTAACTCCACTCCAGGTGCTGTGCCATCCTCTGGCGGTCTCTCAACCCATCATCCTCTCTCACCCTGCTGCCCCTCTCGCTCCAGCTGCCTCTTTGTGGAAGGATCATCAGCTGGGGACCCTGACCTGGAGGAGGAGGAGGAGCAGCCAGCTGAGTTGTACGCTCTCTTGAATCAAATGGATTCCTGTAAGAAACTGATTTTAGTCAAGCTACAGCTTGATGCTCCTTTCTTGGCCAGAGGGCCAAGTCATTATGGTCCTCCCCATCAGGGTATCAAAGTCTTTTGAGGCAAATTGTCCCAGGCAGTCTGTTCTGGCCGCCGGGGAGAGCGGAGCCCGTGGCGGGCTCGCCGCCCTCCTCCCGGCGCTCTGGCCGCCGAGGAAAGCAGAGCCCCAGCCGGGCTCTCCGCCCTCCTCCCGGGGCTCCAGCTGCCAGCGGAGCTGCGGCGGGCTCGCCGCCCTCCCCCCAGCGCTCCGGCCGGTTGGGGAGAGCGGCCCGTGGCTGGGCTCGGCACCCTCCCATGCCGCACTGGGGGGGGGAGGGCGGCGGGAGGCTTTTTTGCCTTGGGCGGCAAAAAAGCCAGAGCCGGCCCTGCCTACCTCTCTCCCCCTTCTCCAGGTTTGCCAGCCCAAACTCCCTCCTTGCAGAGAGGGACTGTAGGCTACTTGCCTCTATAGCCCCAGACACACCTCCCTTCTACCAGAGAGTGACTGCAGCCTCATGTCCATGACCAGCTTCTGGGCTTTATACAGGCCCTTCCTATTCCCATCCAGCTGAGCCTCATCTAACTAATCTCTGCTCCTCGGCTTCTTCTCCAGGTGCAGCATTGGGAGTTAATTGGCCCACCTGGCCATCTTAACCCCTTCAAGTCTGATGTAGGGTGGACATAGGGTGACCAGATGTCCTGATTTTATAGGGACAGTCGTGATATTTGGGCCTTTGTCTTATATAGGCACCTATTACCCCCCTCCACCTCACCCCGTCCCGATTTTTCACACTTGCTGTCTGGTCACCCTAGGTGGACACCCCATCCCAGGCACATATCAGCAATAATTTTGTAGGTCTCTTGCCCCAGTATCATAGCTGCTGTCCCTGGGTCAAGTTTCATTTTCACATTCTGCCCAGTCAACTGTAGTTTGATTAAGATCAATTCCTTACAGGAGTCTGTCTGATTCAAGAGACCATAAGACTCATCTGGCTCTTCCTCCTCCAGGTCCCCTGCTGATGCTCCTTCCACATGGTGCCTCCTATTCCCCCTCTTCTTCCAGATATCCCCACATTCCCTGTCTCTAGTTCTGCAGCACCTAGCCAAATGTCCTTTTTTTTTTTTACAATAATGACACTCTGAGTCTTTATGTCTGCACTCCATGTGAGAATGGTCACACACACATACCCCATACATTGGTAGCACCCTCTATTCCCTTAGCATTAGCAGGTCTCGAGGTTGGACCTTCCTGGCATGGCTTGACCATCCCTTTCCTATCCCCCAACTTGTTGATCCACTTGGTGGGGATTTGGGAAAGATTGTGGATGCCTCTGGTGACTGTTTCCAGTTCCCCAGCAATATCCATGTCTTTCTAGAGTAGTAGAGTGGGCTCTGCCAGAACCATTCATTGCATAGCTTCATTATTGAGGCCACAAACAATGCGTCGTGAAAAATATCCTCCAAACAATTTCCAAATTCACATTGCGCTGCTAGCCAGCATAGATTTTCCACAAACTGCGAGACAAATTCATTTGGCACCCTGAGGCAGGAGTTAAATTTAAACCACAGGACAGTAGCAGATGGTTTTGGTTCATAATGATCTGTCACTACTTTAACTATAGCATCAAATGTCATCATTTCAGGAGTTCTTGGCTCCAGAAGATCACAAATAAGAATGTAAAAATGGCCAGATTGGGTCAAATAAATGGTCCATATGGCCCAGTATCCTGTCTTCGACAGTGGCCAGTACCAAATGCTTCAGAGGGAATGAACAGAACAGGCAATCATCGAGTGATCCATCCCGTCATCTAGTCCCAGCTTCTGGCAATCAGAGGCTTACGGATACCCAGGGCATGGGGTTGTATCCCCGACCATCTTGGCTAATAGCCATTCGTGGGCTATCCTCTATGAACTTATCTAGTTCTTTTTTAACCCACTTATTCTTTTGGCCTTCATAACATCCCATGGCAATGAGTTCCACAGGTTGACTGTGCCTTCTGTGAAGAAGTACTTCCTTTTGTTTGTTTTAAACTTGCTGCCTATTAATTTCATTGGGTGACCTCTGGCTTTTATGTTATGTGAGGGGATAAATAACATGGCCTTATTCACTTTCTCCACACTATTTGCAATTCTATAAACCTCTATCATATCCCCCCTTAGTCATCTCCTTTCTAAGATGAACAGTTCCTGTCCTTTTAATCGCTCCTCATATGGAAGCTGTTCCATACCCCTAATCATATTTTTTGCCCTTCTCTGTACATGTCCAATTCTAATATATCTTTTTTTTTTTGAGATGGGGTGACCAGAACTGCACACACTAGTCAAGGTATGGGCATACCATAGATTTATATAGTGGCATTATGATGTTTTCTGTTTTATTATCTATCCCTTTCCTAATCGTTTCTAACATTCTGTTAGCTTTTTTTGACTGCTGCTGCACACTGAGCAGATGTTTTCAGAGAATTATGCACAATGACTCCAAGATTATTCTTGAGTGGTAATAGCTAATTTAGAACCCATCATTTTGTATGTATAGTTGGAATTATGTTTTCCAATGTGCATTCCTTTTCATTTATCAACATTGAATTTCATCTGCCATTTTGTTGCCAATCCCCCAGTTTTGTGAGATCCCTTTGTAGCTCTTCACAGTCTGCTTTGAACTTAACTATCTTGAGTAATTTTGTGTCATTTGCAAACTTTGTCACCTCACTTTTTACCCCCTTTTCCAGATTATTTACGAATATGTTGAGCAGCACTGGTCCCGGTACAGATCCTGCTATTTACCTCTTGTCATTGTAAAAATTGACCATTTATTCCTACCCATTATTTCCTATTTTTACTGACACATGAGAAGACCTTCCCTGTAATCCTATGATTGCTTACTTTGCTTAAGAGCTTTTGGTATAGGACCTTGTCAAAGGTTTTCTGAAACTCCAAAAGCACTATATCCACTGGATCACCTTGTCCACATATTTGTTGACACCCTCCAAGAATATCCCTTGAATCCTCCTGAAAGATACTCTGCAAACTTCTCCCAAAGGTTTTGTGGGAAGGCAGCTATATATCATAGGACACTTTCCCATATCAGTCAGTGATAACTTCAGCAGACACCAGTGCAGTATACAGGCTAGCAGCATATGGGCACCATGAGCTTCAGGATGCCAGTAACAGTTGTGGTCTCTGTGCCTCTTTTACCCTCAAGAGTGATTAAAATCACCACTGCCTGTGGAACATGGTTCCAGTATTCAGTGCCATTGCCCTATATTCATAGTTTCATGCAACTGACCAACTCCTTCCTCATCTCCCTCACCCCTCATGGGTCATATTCACCATGGCTGGTGCTATGAATGGTGCCGTACACAAACTCTCTGAAGCAGAAGTGTCAATGTCTTGTTTAAAACTTTCAGGGAGCATGGGAAGGGAGTTCTGAATCTTAAGTTGCACTTTCTGTTATGACTATACTGACAATAGTACCTCTGTGTATTTTATTTGCAGCTGCTGCCGTTGCGGCCTAGAGGGGTTCTCTCGCCACACCCACAAAATGCCTGAGCCAGATAAGGAGAAAGAAGAGGAGTCGGGATGACATGTTCAATGAGATCCTGTAAGTTGGTGCTGTATCAGACCATGAACAAAGGGCCTGAAATGTGAACATTGCAGGCAGCCTGGAGAAGGAAAGATTGGACAGGAGAAAGGCCCCGGAGTCCCAACAGGAAAAGGAGAGGGAGATGCACCAGGACATAATGGGACTTCTCTGGCAGCAAACACAGACGCTACAGACTTTTGTGGGCCTACAGGTTCAACAACCCCAGGTTTGCCTCCCTTTCAAGTCCATGCAAAACTTCATTACAGCACCTTCCTCTACCCCACCACTCAACATTTCACGTGGCATCACGTGTTACCTGAAAAATGGATTTTGGGATGCCCCTATTATAACCTGCCTATCACCCCCTTATTCTGTTCTTCATTAGGTAAAAGTTTCCAGGGTTGTTAAGGAAACACTAAAGTACACAGCTATAACCTTCCGATAAAGTAATTGACACAGTTCTAAAACAAAGTATATTTTTTATTAAAGTAACTAATAATCTCTACTACAATATAATCTAAAAATCCTAAACAAGGCACAAAGCTTTCTGACGCCAGTCCTTTACTGCACATTTTAAAGAACATTCAAACCACAATAGTATATAGTTTAAATGATTCTAAGCAAAGCAATTTCTTACAAGTGGCCAGTTTGTAACAAATCACTGATAGCAGTTCTCAAACCATACTCTAAGGGTACATCTACACTACAGGGGGGAGTCGATTTAAGATACGCAAATTCAGCTACGTGAATAGCGTAGCTGAATTCGACATATCGCAGCCGACTTACCCCGCTGTGAGGACGGCGGCAAAATCGACTTCTGCGGCTTTCTGTCGGCGGCGCTTACTCCCACCTCCGCTGGTGGAGTAAGAGCGCCGATTCGGGGATTGATTGTTGCGTCCCAACGGGACGCGATAAATCGATCCCCGAGAGGTCGATTTCTACCCGCCGATTCAGGCGGGTAGTGTAGACCTAGCCTAAGTTTTACATAAGTGAAATACAATTAAACACACACACACACACACACACTTTAAGCATAAACCTATTTCTTAGTATGCTAAACTACGCTACACTAAAAATTATATTATAAACTGGCAATCTTACTTTATAAATCTGTTGGTTTCCCTTTAAAATTGCTGTTGTTGCTTTATAACTCTGTTGGTATTATTCTTTAATCGCTGTTGCTACTCAGCTCCTGGTCAGTCAGCTTTACTCCACTCTAGTTTTCTCCTCCCTCTCTCTCTTTCTTTCTGCAGCAGATTTTCTGACTTCTTTCCAGCAGCTTTGCTTTGGATCCCCTCACTGGCTTTCAATTCCTCTGTCTTCTCCCGATCAAATCTCTCTCTCGCTCTCTCTGACTCAGATTCCAAAACTGTCCACTAGCAGCTGGCCTTTTCTGATGCACTGTGGCTCTCCTTTAATATACTTTCTATTCTTAGAAGGAATTCCCTCATGCACACATGCTCAGTATCAGTCACTACCTCAGACCTATGATTGACAGCTCTGACTTTTAAAACAAGTTGTGACCCACAAGTGAGTGGGCTATGACGAGTTAGCTCCTCAGTTAATTGACCTCTCTGTCACCCCTTACTGCACTTGCTCTATAGCCACCAATCTTGCACATTTACTGTTGTAATTTACCTCAGCACTGTGATTCTGCTGATTCTCACACACATTTGGCTTTTTCCAGGGCACCATTTTAGAAATTCTGGCCTTTTGACTGATCATGCTCAGGGTTCACAGCATGCATCTCAGGATGAAGTGACTCTTGCTTATTCAGAATAAAGATCAGGCAAAGTGGAGACTGGAGAATTTCTCTAGTAACACAAGGGCCACATCCCTACCACTTCCACTCCACCCCAGGGGACATTGAGAACAACCACAGCTTCACACACTGACCTGTGAAAGCCATAGTTGCTGTATATCTAGGTAAAATTGACCTAAATGTTCTTTGCACATGTTAAGTTTCATTAGCAGATTAAGTTTTTAATGTATTTGTTTCTAAATTGCTCAGATTTTTTTTTTGCACTGATTTATATTACTAAATACAATTCTATTATTTGGAAAATAATTCATTTTTATTAGTTCACAACATATGCTGCAGGGTGCCTATCTGTTCTGAAGGCACCCACTTACTTGTTACTGTAGAGTGTGACACAACTCAGAGGATCAGTGACATACACAGTGTAATATTCATAAGTGTGCAGCAAGCACTGCAACATTAATAGGGTTATTGACAGAGTTATATTCATAGATGTGCACGAAGCACCACAGAGTTCCTAACGGGCCCCAAAACAGCAGGGCCAGGTAGAGCACAGTACACTACAATGCATTACTGTGGCTAACTGTTAAAGTGTCCTTTCAAAACCTCCCTGAGCTGTATAGCTCCACATTGAGCTCTTCTAATAGCCCTTGTGTGGCCGTTCAAACTCAATGCACAGCTCTTCCACCTCTGTCCTCCACCCAGCAGCAATTGTTCCCCCTTTGCTCCACAGATATTAGGCAGGACACATGTGACAGCTATAACCGTTGGGATGTTTTTCTCATTGAGGTCAAATCTTGTGGGTAAATAATGCCAGTGTCCCTTCAATGTACCAAAAGTGCATTCAACTAGCCTTCTGCACCTGCTGAGCTGGTAGCTGAATCTTTCCTGGGTGCTGTTGAGATGGCTGATGAATGGCTTCATGAGCCTAAGGAGCAAACAGTAAGCTGGGTCCCCCAGAATCACTATTGGCGTTTCACCATTGCCAGTGGTAATCTGCCAGTCAGGAAAGAAAGTCCCTGCTGGTAGCTGTCTGAACAGTCCTTTGTTTTAAAGATGCAAATGTCATGCACATTTCCCTGACCAGCCAACATTGATGTCAGTGAAGTGTCCCTGGTGATCCACCAACACTTGCGTAAACATAGAAAAGTAGTCTGTTCTGTTGATTTACTCTGTGGCAAGGGTGTCTGATGCTAAAATAGGGATGTATGTGCTGTCGATTGCTCCACCACAGTCTGGGAACCCCATTGCTGCAAATCCATCCTCCATGTCCTGCACGTTGCTGAGAGTCACAGTTCTGTCTATCAGAAAATGATTAATGGCCCTGCACACTTGTATGACAATGGCCCCCACAGTGGATTTTTCAACTCCAAACTGACCAGTGACAATTCTGGGTTGCAAGTTTCCACGTGTGCAAACCCCACTCGCTTCCCAACTGTCAGTGCAGCTCTCATTTTGATGTCCCTGCACTGGAAGGCAAGGATGAGGTTGGTGCACAGATCCAGGAATGTGGCCTAGCACATCAGAAAGTTCTTCAGCCACTGCTCATTCCAAGCCTGCATTCTGATGCAATCCCACCCATCAGTGCTCATTTCTTGGGCCCAGAAGTGGCACTCCACCACCTGCAGCCGCTCTGCGAACACCAACAACGCTCTTCAATTGCTTCTTGCTATGTCCCACAGTAAGCAGTCCTTCAAGAAACTGTCATGTTCCCCACCAATTCAGTTTGTCTTATAGCTCTACAAATACCAGAGGCGTGTACATCCTGTGCTTGACAACAGTGCAGAGCTGTGCAGGCTCCATGCTTCTGTCAGAGATGGCAGACAGCAAGAAGTGCTGCCTGGGTTCATGGGATTTTTTTAAAAGCTGCAAAATTATGGGATATAGATGACATTATGGGAGGGAGACAGTTGCATGCTGAGAAGTTGACCCCTTGCTCCCAGTCCCCCCTGAGCAACTTGTTTCTGCTCCACCATGTGTTGCCAAAACTTCCAAAAGGACAGTGGCATGTTGCTCACTGGGATATCTACCCATGGTGCACCTCACTGTACGTCAACACAAGCATTCCTGGTGAGTATGTGCAGCACCGATGCATGTGCACAAGCAATATACGAACTGCAGCAGCTTTATGAGGATGTAACGTTCGCCAACCAAAGTTTGCAGTGTATGCAAGTCCTAAGCTCCTATTAGCCTGAAAGCTCAGCTTCCTCAAAATCCTGAGCAAATAACGTGGTTTTTCAGCATATCTGAACATCAATAAATTCAGGCCATTTTTTATCAAGAAGGATACTGACTCTCAAGGTCAGGTGCTGTCATGGAGATCACCGATACCTAGCAATAGCACTATGGCTCTCAACTAGAGCTGGAACCATTTAAACCAAGAGCCTGATTTTCAGAGTTGGTGAGGGTATTGACCTGAACTAGAGCAGTGGGTGCCCAGCACCACTTAAAGTGAGGCCCTAATTGCGGTTCAATAACTCAGGTGTGGAAGGGCTTGTCTACAAGGGCTATAGCGCTTCAGCATAACACTCCTATGCCAATGGGGGGTACCCCCGTTGATGTAGGTAATCCACCTCCCAGAGAGGTGGTAGCTAGGTATATGGAAGAATTCTTCTGTTGACCTAGCCCAATCTACACTGGGGGTTAGGTCGGCTTAACTATGTCACTCAGAGGTGTGGATTTTTCACACCCCTGAGCAATGTAACTGGGTCAACCTAACATTTTAGCAAAGACCAAGCCTAAGATAATTTTTTTTAATTCTCCTAATGTTCATTAGAGCATTTTAGTGCCTCATTAATTCTGACAATAGAATTAGGCTTCTGTTAGCCAGGCTGTTTACTTTTTATTCAAAGCTACTGATGAGGTATGGGAAATTCCTTTGCAAAAAGTATAAAAGCATCTCCTGAATGCAGTGACCCCTTGCCAAGGAATAAAATTTTGACTCTGCAGCCTGTGATACTTCTTTAGATTTTAGAAGCATTTTAATACACTCTTTTCTACTATGAAGCATCATCAACTTTAGAGGTTTATCCAAACAAATGCTTTTTTTGGTGTTCCATACGCCCCAAGTGGGATTGACTCCCTTTGTATCCCATCCATGTTGCTCCTAGATCACCCAGGGAAGTTACTGCATAGCTGTGTGAGCAGCTCTCTGGGCCCAAGCATGCTGCATACACAGGGCTCGCACTTATCGCCACTCCAGGAATTAGCACGCTTTCCAAAAATAACAGCTGATGAATATATGGGGCAGATCCAATGTATTCACTTGCCTGTTTTCATGGTATACCACACTCACTGTTTACTCAGTACAGTCTAGTTTCTCTTTGGAAATTACCTTGCACTATACCCAGATTACATCTATTGTACATAGAAACAAACCTTTCTAAGGGAGTCAACCTTGGCCTGATACTTAGCTTTTCATTATTTGACTAAACTAACCAGTTCCTACTTTCTGAGGCTTAGCCGGTATAATATTAATCGCCTCTGTAATTAACACTCCCTCACACATTTCACAAAAAGTATATACAATGGGTTGGCTTTCTAAACCAAAAATGCAAAATGATTTCCAAGGCTGGTTCCTGAGAAGAGGAAAACTAAGCATGTTGTGTACTTGCATTATCAGCTGGGTGTTTCATTGTTCTACATAACACAGACTTGTTTACATTTCCTTTGTTTGGATTTTGGGTTTCAATTCAAATAGCTAATCAGTTCTATGAGTAAGGTAGTGTGGCAACTGCACAAAGTTTCAGGTTGGTGAAAAATGGGGTGTTTCTCATTCACCGGACTGATTTTTTAATGTTTGTGTGGCAACACTTTAAGCCTGTCTTGGTCCGCTGCATCAGAAATGTTCCCTACCCTGGGCACTAAGGCTTAGCATTGCAAGGCCTAAGTGATTAAGGGTATATCTACACTACAGCCGCTAGAGCAGCACAGCTCCGATGCTGCAGCTGTGCTGCTGTAGTGTAGATGCTTCCTATATTGATGGGAGGGGTTTTTCCAGCATCTCCAATAGGCAGTAGCTAGATTGATAGAAGAATCCTTCCTTTGACCTAGCCTCATCAACTCTGGGAGTTAGGTTGACCTAACTATAATGCTCGGAGCATGCAACTTTTCAATCCTGGGTGATGTACTTAGGTCAACCTTAGTTTTAGGTGTAGACCTTAGGCACTTAGGCGTCTGGGGTCTGGTCTACACTAGAAAATTAGGTCATTTTAACTTCATCATTCAAGGGTGTGAAAAATCCATACCCCTGAGTGATGTAGTTAAGCCAACCTAAATCCCAATGTAGACAACGCTAGGACAGCATCTCTTATTGGAAGAATTCTTCTGTTGACCTAGCTACCTCCTCTCCTCTCAGATTATCTACGCCAATGGAAGACCCCCTCCAGGTAGCATAGGTAATGCTTACATTGATGCACTACAGCAATGCAGCTGCAACTGTACCACTGTAGTGGTTCAAGTATAGACAAGCCCTCAGTCTCATTGAATGTCAATGAAATTTAGAGTCTTAAGTACCTGTCGTCACTTGGCCAGATTTTTTAAAGGTATTTTGGAGCCTATTGGGATTTTTAAAAGCATCCAACTCCCATTGGGATTTAGGCACCTAGGTCCTTTTGAAAACTGAAATAATGTCTCTTGCATTTACAGTAGCATGCCTGTGCTGAAGAAAAGTGAAAAGTGTGGGAAAAAATGCACCAGGAACAATAACTTTTCAGAGAGAACAGGAGGCTCATTTTCTTTTGGAAAGCCCTATTTTTTCCATTTTGCTGTCTATACAGAATACAGCCCTTAACCCTCTCCCTTATGAGGTGGGCGTGAGACAATTCACAGAACCATGACAGCTAGACATGAATAAAATGGCTCCAAGAAAAGAGAGCAAGCAGGGTTTTATTTTTACTGTGTGTTAATATTTATATTTACTGCATGCTAGGGTTACCATATTTAAAAAATAAAAATAGAGGACACTCCATGGGGCCTTGGCCCCGCCCCTTTCCCAACCCCGGCCCCGCCCCAACTCCACCCCTTCCCCGCCCGAACTCCGCCCATTCCCCAAAGTCCCCGCCCTAACTCCCCCTCCTCCCTCCCAGCCATGCGAAAAGGGCTGCCCAAGCGCTACCAGCTTCACGGTTTGCCGGGCAGCCCCCAGACCCTGCGCCCCCGGCCGGCGCTTCCCCAGCGCAGCTGGAGCCCGGGAGGGGAAGCGCCCAGCCGGGGGCGCAGGGTCTGGAGGCTGCCCGGCAAACCCATGAAGCCGGTAGCGCTCGGGCTTCGGGCAGCCCCTATGCCTCCAGACCCTGCGCCCCCGGCCGGGCACTTCTCCTCCCCGGCTCCAGCTGCTCTGCTCCTCCCCTGACTCTTCGGCTCTGTTTAAGAGCCAAGCTGCCCAAGTGCTCCGGCTTCGGCAGCCCCCTTGCCTCCGGGACCCTGCGCCGCCGGAGCAGAGCAGCTGGAGCCGGGGAGGAGAAGTGCCTGGCCGGCGGCTGGGGTCCGGAGGCACGAAGGCTGCCCGAAGCCGGTAGCGCTGGCTCGGGCAGCTTGGCTCTTAAACAGAGCCGAAGTCTGAGTCAGGGGAGGAGCAGAGCAGCCGCAGGAGTGGAAGTGCCCGGCCGGTATTTTTCCCGGACATGTTTGGCTTTTTGGCAATTCCCCCCGGACGGGGGTTTGATTGCCGAAAAGCCGGACATGTCCGGGAAAAACCGGACGTATGGTAACCCGACTGCATGCTCTTTAGTCATTTAAAAACTGAAGAAATAACCACACAGTATAAAGTCAAAGTACATCTCTAAAGTTTATTTCTAGCATATGGTGAAAATTCCCAGCTTAGCTCAAAGAGGACATTTAATCAGCTATTTCTGATTATCTAAGATAGGCCTATGCCTACCTACTGCATCATATGGTAGGTTATTGTCAGCAGGGACTGAAAAAGGTCCCATTTGGGTCATCTATTTTGTCACTGTGGTGGATAATAAGAAACCACTATTTTCTGTCTTCCTGTAACCAAAATATCCTAAACCAAAATAATAGTTGCAGAATGCTTTTTAAAATTCTCTCTCTCAAAGGAGGCTTTTCTTGGCCAGAATCTGATGTTATTTTGGGTTTAAAAGTTGGGTTTTTATTCCCTACCCTCCCTCACATTCTTTGAAAGTAAATAATATGAAAAGGTCTTCATTACAGATGTTATTCTATCCCTAAATGTTTATGTTCTAGAGAATTTTGTATCGACAAAGCATAATAACTGTATTGTAGTAATTGTCAGGGAGAAGCTGGAGATTTGAGCAGAGGCAGGGGACACTTGAGATTTTGGTCACCCAGCAAGGCATTAGAAGCAGTAAAGATCTGTGGGCTAAGTACATTATCTGGAAGTTTCTTAAAAAATGATCAGCAGTAGAACAGTTAATAATGCATACATATAAATAGTCATCAATAGGTTACAAAGTAATTTAACCCATGATGATGAATGAGGTAGTTCACACCTCTCAGAGTCATTATTTCAGCAGCAGTCTGCAGACTCTGTCTACACTGCAAAATTATATTGACCTAAGTTACATCAGCATACAGCCGTCATGGTAATTAAATTGCTTTTGTGTGTCCACACTACGCTCGTTGTGTTGGCAGCGTGTCCTCACCAGTAGCGCTTGTACTGACTGTACAGCCAGTGTGGGGCATTGTGGGACAGTTTCTGAAAACCAGTTGATGTAAGCAATGTAGTCTCTACTCTGACTACATTGACATTAACTCTATTAAGTCGGCATATTGGGACAGTTAGGTCAGCAGGAATGAAATTTTAGTATAGATACTGACATAGTTAGGTCGATGTAAGCTACTTTGCATCAACCTAACTCTTTAGTGTAGACCAGGACTCAGCAATTAGCACTACATTGGTTCACACTTGGTTCATACTTGCAAGGTTGTCTTTACAACCATAAGGGCTGGAAATGTAATATTCCTTTAACAGTGGAAGCTTAGATTGTGGCAAGGGGGAGATTCAGGAGCAAATTCAACAGTCACACAGTAAAGGAATGCACAGGGCCCTGACCCTATTCTATACCTGTATTACTACACACAGAACCACTGTATATCTCTTTCATGCCCAATTCTACCTGACTATGGGGTGAGAGCTTAATGGGGACCAGCATACATTGGCACATTCTACCAGCAGGGATTTTTCTTCTTGATTCACTTCCTGCTGTTTTTTCCTATTAGCTCTGTAGCTTTAGTAAAGCTACAGAGCTAATAGCAAAGAGCTAATATTCTACTAGGTCTCTGAATGCAGACAGCAAAAAGAGACTTTCAAAATACTGCACTTCAGAGACTGGGATAAGAGCAGTAGCAAGAAGGGAAACAACAAAGAAGTGGGTCAGCAATTGGTGTATGGCACAGAATGAAGGAATCTTGAATGATTGGTCAGATGATAAAAAACCTAATTTCCTAATTTGCTCAGATTGTCCCTTTCATTTGAGAAGCTCAAGGTGCTTTTCAAAATTGAGTATTGTCCCCATTTTACAGATGAGAAATCTAAGGTATAAAGAGGTTCAGTGGCTTACTTACAGTCACTCAGCAAGTTGTGAGCAGAGTTGGGAACAGAACCCAATTCCAATTCCCACCGATTTAATCGCTAGACAACATTACCGCCTCATGGACAGATAGATGTACAAATCAAGTTTTGTCTAATAGGTCTGTCTTACCTGATTTAGACTGTACTAGTAGCAGAGCCATGGCGGTAGGCCTGAGCCAAAAAAATTGGATCCAGATTATTCCTTTAAAGGTTGGCTGGATTTGGTTTAAGTTTGTCCCAATGGCCTGAATGCACACAAGGAGTTAGGCACCCAAATCCCTGTTTCACGAGCACAGTAATGCACTAAAATCATGCTGAACCCTATAGGCACCTCATCTTGCACAGCCCCTAAGTTTCTGCAGTAAAAGTTCCATAGATGCCCAAGTTTCTGCCTCCGGGTATAAATATTGTTGCCTCACTGTAGGCATCCAGTAGCCCCACAGTGATTTACAAACTAGATAGTCATTTGGCCACCTAAATCACACGCCACTAACCACTAGGCTAAAAGTTATATGGAAAATCCTTCTCGCCCAATCATCATCATCTACTTCCTCCTCCTTCCCCACCCCCAGGTGCTAGCTCGCACTGCAAGCACCTACGCTACAAAACACTTTGCAGCAGAGAATTCCAAGCAGAGATAAGGAGCCTGGACTTAAGTATCCATCTCCAAGACAAGGGTGGGGTTTAGCACAGTATCCTCTCATTGGCATCTCCCATTGGCTAGCTCAGGTGGATCCATGCCTAGCATGCTGACTTTTGTGAATCACAGTCTAAGGGGCCCATCTCTCCCCAGTCATTGTATAGGAGCTTAGACGCCTAACTCAGCCTTTGTGAATTGCAGTGATTTTCTAGGTGCCTAAAAATTCAGCATGGTGAGCATCACAACACCTAGCTCCGTCTGTGTATTGAGAACATTATGCTAATGGGGTCAGCTGTGAAAAGACATTCACCAATTAATTGCCTGGAATTAAGAATGAACTTCTTACATGAGCATGCTATTGAATAACTTTTTAATTTTCAATGTGATACAGAATTTTGTAATGACATCTGATAATTGCATAATAGAAGTTATGCTGCCAAAAATGGACCCTGGAGCAGATTCTGCAGCAGCTCAATCACAGAATATACTGGGACCTTGATGTAATTAATACCTGCAATTCAGGGGACTGGATGGAGGCTTGTTTCAATTCCTCCCTTGAGGTGGCATGTTGAAAAGGTCCATGGAGTGGTAAAGGAAGATCTGCATTGAGAGTCCACCTCCTGGTAGGGTGACCAGATGTCCCGATTTTATAGGGACAGTCCTGATTTTTGGGTCTTTTTCAAATATAGGCTCCTATTACCCCCCACCCCCTGTCCTGATTTTTCACACTTGCTGTCTGGTCATCCTACCTCCTGGACATCCAAAGGAGAATGCATTATGTGATCTGAAGTCATGGTGAAGGTGCAGCTGTTAGTTGTGTTGACAGATATTCTAATCAGTGAGGAAATCACAGGAAATACTGACCCAAGTCACTTACTGATAGCAGAACCAACAGTGCCTAGTGAACTCTGTGAATACCACAGGTGGAGCGTGGGATTAGAATGGAAGTTAGATGATTCAGTACCAGTGTGAAACCATACTAATCTCTCAATATTGTGGTATTATTGCTCTCTCTCAGACCATAAAGATGCCCCATAGCAGCCATGGCAAAGTGAATGACAAGAGATGCTGATGTTAGCTTGTGGTGAAGTTTTGGATTACAAGTGTTCGAGAAGAGGTACCAAGTCAAGGAAAGTGTGTCGTCAGCATTGCCCACAAGGGTCTGGAGCTTTCAGCATAGGAAGGAATAAAGTCAAGGTAATAGTTTTCTAATCCTATGAAAGAAGTGAATTTGTTCAAATATTTGCAAGTAAGAGTTTGGATGTTGGAATATAGGGACTGATTGCTTAAACTAATCAAGTTAGTTTTGGCAGCCCAAAATGGCATTTTTGTCAGAGGCACTGAAACATCTGGGTAATGTGTTTGTTCTAGTCACTTACTATGTCAGTTCATTTCAATATTGTGACAAGCAGGGTCCACACACCCCAAGGGGAAAACAGGGGGTCCAAACCCCAAAGAATAAGCAATTGAATCAACTGATTGTATACAATGTATATTAAGTAAAGTCTTCTATGAAGGTTTGTAATGTTCTGAATTCAAGAGCCATTAGGAGATATGTATACAGATTATAGTTATGAATGTTTGCATGTATATATGTGCAGAAAATTGTAACTGAAGTAATCAGGCAGGGAGCATCACCTCCCAGGCTAGTTGTATACATAAAACCAGCTAAAAGCACCTAGCATTGTACAACCCAAGGTAAGACAATGGTGGACCATTAAAGTTAATGGAAAGACACTGAAACTGAAAGGAAAGCCCCCGTCTTGGAAAACTAAGGAAAGAGGGAGTTTTGCCTGCTCTGTACCAAGAATTACCATAGTCTGAGGCCTGGTCTACACTAAAAAGTTAGGCCAACCTATCTATGTTGCTCAGGGGTGTGAAAAATCCATATCCCTGAGTGATATGTAATTCTGTGGTAGAGATCATCCTCGAATTGAGGGATTGCCAGTCAACCAACCAACCCACGGTGCAGACAGTTTTAGGTTGACAGAAGAATTCTTCCATTGATGTAGTTACCGCCTCTCAAAGAGATGGATTACTAGAGTAGGTAGTGTCTACACTGAAAAGCCACAGAGACAAAGCTGCATGACTACAGCTAGGCCCCAGAAGCATTTCAAGTGTAGACAAGCCCTGTGAGAAAGGAAAAAAAACACCCCAAAACTGCAAACCCGGTTAAAAGGGAAGAGGGTTTAAAGTGATGCCTATCCAGTATCTAACTGGTTACTATTCATGAAAGACTGGATCCCCTCTAGGACAGAAGGCATGCTGGGAAACTCTTCAGAGATAATAGGTAAGACTGTGACTCTATCACTGAAGTAACATTGTGTCAAGTATCAGGGGGTAGCCGTGTTAGTGTGTATCTACAAAAACAACAAGGAGTCTGGTGGCACCTTAAATGTGGTGTCTCGGAGTGTTGGGAGTGCTGGTAGCGTAGGGTCGACACCACCGACTTCCTGAGGAAACTACATTGCATTGGTGTTCTTCCTGAAAACACCATCCTGGCCACCATGGATGTAGAAGCACTTTACACCAATATTCCACATGAGGATGGACTACAAGCTGTCAGGAACAGTATCCCTGATGAGGCCACAGCACGCCTGGTGGCTGAGCTTTGTGACTTTGTCCTCACCCACAACCACTTCAGATTTGGGGACAACTTATACCTTCAAGTCAGTGGCACTGCTATGGGTACCCGCATGGCCCCACAGTATGCCATCATTTTTATGGCTGACTTAGAACAACACTTCTTCAGCTCTCGTCCCCTAGTACCCCTCCTCTACTTGCGCTACATTGATGACATCTTCATCATATGGACCCACGGAAAGGAGGCCCTTGAAGCATTCCACCTGGACTTTAACAATTTCCACCCCACCATCAACCTCAGCCTGGACCAGTCCACACAAGAGATCCACTTCCTGGACACTACAGTGCAAATAAGTGATGGTCACATAAACACCACCCTATACCGGAAACCTACTGACCGCTATACGTACCTACATGCCTCCAGCATCCATCCAAGACACATCACACGATCCATTGTCTACAGCCAAGCCCTAAGATACAACCGAATTTGCTCCAACCCCTCAGACAGAGACAAACACCTACAAGATCTTTATCAAGCATTCGTAAAACTACAATACCCACCTGGGGAAGTGAGGAAACAGATTGACAGAGCAAGACGGGTACCCAGAAATCACCTACTACAGGACAGGCCCAACAAGGACAATAACAGAACATCACTGGCCATCACATACAGCCCCCAGCTAAAACCTCTCCAGCGCATTATCCACGATCTACAACCTATCCTGGAAAATGATCCTTCACTCTCACAGACCTTGGGAGGTAGGCCAGTCCTCGCCACCGGAGTAAGGGCCAGCTGTCAGCCCCTGGTGCCCTCCAGAGCAGCAGCATCCCGGAGTCCCCAAAACAGCGGCTCCTGGGGGCTCCCCAGAGCTGCAGTGCCCTAGGAACAGCTAAGATTTAGTCAGGGGTCTTTATAGTAAAAGTAATGGACGGGCCAGGGGCCATGAATTTTTGTCGGTGACCTGTCCATGACTCTTACTAATAATACCCGTGACTTAATCTTAGCCTTAACAATAGGTCATTTGTATTAGAAAAGGAAATTTAGCTAACATAGAAGTGTAAAGCTAGAGATTGCATCTTTGTTTATTTTCTGTGTAACTTACATGTTTGCATTTCCTTCCTATTTCATCTGTGAATCTGTGATTTTTTCTATTAAATAATTTTCTTGTTTATTTTTACCACAGGCAGGTCTCTGTTCTTCAAACTGTGTGTGTCAAAGTGACCTGATAATTGGGGGCAGGGAAAAGGTCAGAGTGTCTGGTCGTTAAGAATATTGGGAGAGGGATTTGAGGGGACATGGGAAAGAAGGGAATTGTTGAGCTCATACTGCAAGGAATAACTAGACTGGTGAAAACCACCATTGAGACCTTTAATGCTTATCGGTTGGCCAGAGTTACAAGGCAGATGGTGACAGAACCCCATACTGGTCTAGTTGATCCGCAAAACATCATAAATGTCATTAACAAAAGCTAAAGCAAATAATGCACCAACATTTCCTGAATATTCATATGAATTTTTAATTATTTGGCTTTGGACAAGTTCCTCAACCTTTTGTAGTCACTTACCATAAACATTTGTGTGATTGAGTTTTTACTCACATGATTTTTTTCTTCTGGAATTTAATTTTAAACTTGTGCACAGAGGTATTGGCACTTGCAAACTCATCCAGTCAGGCAATAAAAGCAATGCCATGTGATTTGTCTGATCAATCCAAACTTGGCAACGTAGACTGATTTGAAAATATTTATGATTGAGCCAGATGATTAAAAATTGAAAAAAAAATTGATAAATGCATTTCAATGATTAACTTTCAAAGACCTGATGGTGAATAGTCAATGAGCAGAAAATGGGACTAAATAAACTGAGTAACTTATTTATGTGAGTCTTTTTTCTCCTCTCTAATCATCAAGGGATGCCAATCCCAAAATGTCAGTGAGTAAGGAAGTAACAATTTTCTGAAAACAACTATGGGCCAGACTCGCTCTAAAGCCTTTGTGGGAGTTAAAACCAGTCAGGTTACAGCTGTGTTCAGTAGGAGGAATCTATAGATATCCTTGTGTCAGATCCAATTTAGAAAAGTGCAGAGAGTTAGCCAGCTGAGAAGTCAGTTTCTGTGCTATAGGTAAGAAGTAAATTTTATCTGGGATAAAGACCTTATTAACTACTCAGAGGTCAACACAAACCTGAATTCCTCTGGACTCTTTTTTTGTCACCATAAAATTTGAAAACGAAGGTGAAGTTTGAATTGGTTCAAAAATAATGAGTTCTCAAGGGCATCAGAGCTCAGCATAGACTAGGTCACAGCAAGTCAGAGGAAACCTATGCCATCCAGATCTTGACAGCTTTAAATGTATTGATCCTGAAAACATTAGACCCGGGTGAGGGAGCTGTACATATGAATGTAGGCAGTAATTGCTTTATGTTTGCCTGGGAGCTAAAGTTTTCTAACTCAAATCAACCATTGCTCAGTAGTTGAACTATAGTTGTGCTCAGTGGCAATTTCTCAATATGTTGCTCACAGGAATTTAGTAGTAGTAAGGAGAGAGACTTTAGCACTGTTAAAAGAAGAACAGGAGTACTTGTGGCACCTTAGAGACTAACAAATTTATTAGAGCATAAGCTTTCGTGGACTACAGCCCACTTCTTCGGATGCAAATTTAGCACTGTTGTGTCCATGGAAAGTAGGACAAGGAAGCGTGAAAATTGGCAGTGTCAGAGGATAGAAGCAGATGTTGTCTTAAGGGTATTAACAAAGATATGAAGTCTATTTGGCTCACCCACGCTATTAGCCACCAGAGTGACCTTAGCACCTACTTATTAGGTTATGGGGGATGCTGCAAGAGCACAAATGTTGCTCCATTCGGGGCAGTCCTTGGTGAATAAATACTGATCAGAAACATCTGTGACAAACGTGGGCTGAGAAAGCCCACTGTTCTGCAGGTCAGGTATAGGTGGTATAGATGGAGAGACAAGAAATTGTTAGGCAGCAATGGAAATGAGTCTAGACATAGATGAAGGTGTGGGCACGTCTGGATCTGTACCCAGAGTCTGAGCCACAGTAACACATCTGCTACCCTGAAATATGGCCTGTAACATCGGAACAGCACACACTGTCCAATTTAATATATAATCATCTGATTAAGACAGAGGAGGATTAGGGGTTTGTGGGGCCCTTGACCAGAGCAAGTCGGGGCCATGCCCCACCCCTTCTGCCTGCAGTCCGTCCCCCCCCCTGCTCCCTCCCTGGTGCTCCTGTCGGGGAGTGGGGGAAGCCCCCATGCCCTGACACCACTCCATGGCAGGAGCACCGGGGTGGGGAAGCCCTTACACCCCAACCCCATTTCCCTAGCAGGAGTGCCGGGGAAGGCAGGGGGACTGCAGGAGCACTGGGCAGGCGGAGCAGGGCAAGGCCCTGCATCCTGACCCTGCTCCCCAGCAGGAGCACCGGGCAGATGGAGTGGGTCACAGCACGGGGGCACCCATTTTTCCAGGGGCCCCCGAATTGGCTGGGGCCCCTGGGCACAGGCCATGTTGGCCCAGTGGTTAATCTGCCACTGGATTAGGATAAAACTCATTCCCACGGTTGAGGCTTTGAGATGGACAATCTATTCATTGTGAATTTAGCCCCCTTCTCTGTTCGTGAATCATTCCTGAATCACTCCTGATTTCTGCAAATGTGTTCATTATTCACAAGCATTTGGATAATTTGGATAAACAATTTTCAGCCTTTGGGCTGTACATGAACAATTCATCTTCGGTATTTGCTCTTTGTTGTTTGTGATATATGATTGGTCACCTAAATTCCATGGCATCATTTTCATTCCCTGAGTGAATAATAAACTTTTTAAGGAGGAGGATAAAAGCAGACAAAAGACAAATGGAAATAAAACACTTCCAGCCTGAATTTTCAAACAAATAATCCTTTGTGCAAAGCATGTGAATATTTGGGGATTCATGAAGATTTTGCAGGGAATTTTTCAAAAGCACCTACAAGATTTAGGAGCATAAGTCCCATTGACCTTTGACAGGAATTGTGCTCCTAACTCACTTAGGAGCTTTTGAAAATCCCCCCGCTTAAGTATACCTGATACTCATCCAGATACTTACACAAGCAACAAACAGCAGCAGAGCTGCTGTAAATATTTGTAAATATATTTGTATATCATTTTTTCATCATTTGATCAGCACCACTCAAATTAAAGCCAAACTCCCTGCAGTTTTCACCAAGTCTCTTGGTATAATTTCCAGTAGCTGAGATAATGATGCAGGCTTACTTCCAAATTCTCACTGTATATTTATCAAAACATTGTTGTGGCTAATAAAACCGGTGTATCCCTGCAGATTCTTATTTTTTCCATGCAGTTTATTATAGGATATCTTTGGTCAATGATCACTTTGATACCTATTAAAATCATCATCATCCTTTGCACTTTAGCTGATTGTCTCATAGCATATTATTTTTGATTCATTTAAATTTGAGTTGTACCATTGGGCAAAAATATTTTTCTGATCATGTTTCTTGCACACTACGTAGGACCCATTAAGAATATGAAAGGTTTTTTTAATTTACACTATACGTCTGACCCTAATCCAGAGGAGTTTAGATCAGGACCAGTGGTGTGCTGGAGCTGGTTCGCAGGAACTGGTTGTTAAATTTAGAAGCCGGTTTAGAACCGGTTGTTAAAGGGGTGGGCAAACTCCGGCCTGCAGGCCACATCTGGCCCATCAGACCGTCCTGTCTGGCCCGTCTGAGCTCCCGGCTGGAGAGGCTCCCTTGGCCCCTCCCCTGCCTTCCCCCCTCTCGCAGAGCCTCAGCATGCCGTGCCGTGCCGCCGGCGCCAGTGCTCTGGACCACTCCTGGGCAGCTCGGCAGTTCCTGCCGCTTTGAGCGACATGGTAAGGGGGTGGGGCTGCGAGCTCCAGCGGGCCGCGCGGCACCCATACACGCTGCCCTGAGCAGCATGATAAGGGGGCCGGCCCGGGGCTGGGAGGGGGGGTTGGATAAGGAGCAGGGAGCAGTGGGAGGGGTGGAGGTTCTGGGGGGGTGGTCAGGGGATGGGGGGTTGGGTAGGCATGGGAGTTCTGGGGGGTCTGTCGGGGTGGTGGTGGATGGGATTGGGGCAGTCAGGGGACAGGGAGCGGGGCGAGTTGGGTAGGGTGTGGAGCCCTGGGGGGGCAGTTAGGGTGGGGGGGTCTCGGGCTTGTACTCACCGGGTGGCACATAATAACCTACCAGGTCGGCGGCGAGTCGTTCACTCGCTCCAGGACTTCGGTGGCACTGAAGGACCCGCCACTGAAGTGCCACCGAAAACCCGGAGCGAGTGAAGGACCTGCCGCCGAAGTGCCACTGAAGACCCAGAAGGGAACCAGTTATTAACATTCTGGCAGCTCATCACTGATCAGGACCTACATTCTTTAAGGAGTAGAGCAGTGGTTCTCAACCAGGGGTATGCAGAGGTCTTCCAGGAGGTAAATCAGCTCATCTAGATACTGGCCTACATAAAAAGCACTAGCAAAGTCAGTACAAACTAAAATTTCATACAGACAATGACTTGTTCTATATACTATATACTGAAATGTAAGTACAATATTTATATTCCAATTGATTTATTTTATAATTATATGGTAAAAATGAGAAAGTAAGCAATTGTTCAGTAGTAGAGTACTGTGACACTTTGGAATTTTTATGTGTGATTTTGTAAGCAAGTAGTTTTTAAGTGAGGTGAAAGTTGGGGGGTACGCAAGACAAATCAAACTCCTGAAAAGGGTACAGTAGAGCACTCTTCCATTCTGAATCATGTTTAGCAATATTATGTCTCTAGGAGCAGTGGTGGAGTAAGTACACAATGAAAGTAAAACTAAGAGATATAATAATTAGTTCCCTATTCAGCAGTCATGTCTGGTATTGTTTGAAAGAGATCACTGAGCAAAGAACATGCCAATGTTGCATACCGTTGAAAATGTCAAGTTATTGCATCTCTAGCAGATGGAGGAATTGTAAGCCAGTTTGTAAAAATGGTGGATATGTTGCCTGCAGCCAAGTGCGCTGTTCTGATTTACTTGGTGCCAATAGAACAGGGGTTCTTAAACTGGGGGTCGAGATCCCTCGGGGGTTGTGAAGTTATTATATGGGGGGTTGCGAGCAGTTAGCCTGCACCCTAGCCCCGCTTTGCATCCAGCATTTATAATGGTGATAAATATATAAAAAAGTGTTTTTAATTTATAAGGGGGGGTTGCACTCAGAGGCTTCCTATGTGAAAGGGGTAACCAGTACAAAAGTTTGAGAACCACTGCAATAGAACAACAATAATCACTCTGCATTTTCCTCTGAAAATCTCAAAGCACTTTAAAAACAATTAATTCTCACATCTCTAGTGGGAGAGAAATGTAAAAATAATATAATATTCAATTGAGTCAACTGAGGAACATGAACATTAAGGGACTTGACCTCAGCCACACAGTGAATCAGTGGCAGAGATGAAAATACAACTCATGAATGTTCATTCCTAAGCTCTTGCTCTGACCACCAGACTATAGACCAAGTTCTCTTATGGTGTAAAAGGACAAAACTCCCCTGAATTCAATGAAGTTGCACACATTTACACCAGCAGAGAATTTGGTTCTGCATTGCCAAAATCCATTTGTTCAAGCTTTGAAATCCAGGCAATTTATAAAGTCAGGGCCAGATCATCAGCTAGCGTTGATCAGCATAGCTTCAGTGATGTCGACTGAGCTGAGGATCTGGCCTCCAATTTTAACATTTCAGTAGGACTGAATTATAAAAGATTGAGAGATTTGTGTTCCTCATTTGTTGGATCATCACATCAGATTTTACACTTAGACGTCTGAGAGTCAGTAACCATTAATATAATGTCAGATTATGGAACCAGAAAAATTTAACTGCCTGACTTCAGATGCAGCTCCAGCACCTTTGTACCTGGACAATAAAAGAAATTCAACAAAGATTATGGTAGGGCTAACAACAACAAATTAAATGCTGACACTGTTTTTTTTTAAAATGCAAATCAATTTGCAGAACATCAATATAGATGTTTAGTCTCTGATCTTTCAATTTAGTCGCTGATCCCAATTCCCAGTCTTCAATAGCAGCTCTTGAAATTCTTGATGTAAACAACCAAAAATGCACTGCAGAACCAAATATATGTTGGAATACCCTGGAAATATGAAGTCGGGAGACCAATGTCAGGCAGATAAAGGTATCCAAAGGCATAAAGGCATTTTGTAATTGGACTGGTTAAAGCACTGGGCAATATACCAAAGGGAACAATCTTGCACTGGCACCCGGGGGACTGGACTCAAAGCCCTATAAGATCCTTCTCTTTCACTGGAATTTCTCTCTTGCTCTCTCAGCTAATTCCTAATGCCTTTTTTGTAATTTTTCATTCAGCCTGTTGTCTCTTCTATTTGCCATGCACGCACACATTTTTCAATGGATTTTTCCCCTCCATGCCTTGCTCCAATTTGCACAGACCTAAGCAGACTCTGAACCCAATACTGTTTGAGTTGAATTTTCAAACCCATGAGGTTCAAGTGGGTTAGAAATTACACAAAATGAGTTCATCACCCACTAAGGTAGTGCCTTTGTCTCTTATTAATATGACCCTACATATATGACAAAAGCATTTCAGTAATCTCTAGAAGAAAGAGAGAGAGAGAGAGAGAGAGTGAGAGTGTATATACACATTCACACAGAGAGAGTGTTAACATAAATAGAAGTGATATAAATAACTTCTGTGACTTATGGGCCAGATCCTCAGCTGGTGTAAATCAGCATAGATCCATTGAAGTCAATAGAGATACAGTCATTTACACCAAGTGAAGAACTGGCTCTTGATGTGAAAAATATTCTGTTAAAAGTCCACAAGAGCAATCTGTATTTCCGATTAACAATAAATGTGGGAGTTCATTTCAGAGAGGAAATGAGGATAGTAGCTGCTGTGTTCCTATCAGATTACTCACTATGGTCCTGATCCCACATGCCCTTGGGGCATACTCAGGCACTCACATGGAATCCCCCTGACTTCAATAGGGCGCCCCTACACAGGCAGTGCTCTGCCCACATACCCCACATTGCAGGGCAATCATTACTTGGAATTATTCATTAAACATCTGCTTCCTAAAGGCAACTCACCTACTTCTAAACAAGGAAAAGCAGAGACTCTTTCACATCTCACTTTGCATCAAGTTATAGCCAGTTCAGTCACAGTGCACCATAAAACCCAGTGACCTTTCTGATACACTGCATCAATTTACATTGATCGTGGCTCTCCTGTTCAGCAACTACTTAGCTTCTCTTCTTCCCTGGTTGGCAGTCTCCACAAAATCACAGGTGTCTTAATCCTACATATCATAGGATTTATTCACCTTAAAAAACAAAACATCATCCCAGATCCCTACAATTTTCTACATCTCCAGGGAAAGAGGAGGGAAAATAAATATTTCTCTTTTGTGCACAATTGCTTTCTCATTTTCAACAGTGATGCCTAAGGGCTGGTCCACACTAATCCCCCACTTCGAACTAAGATACGCAACTTCAGCTACGTGAATAACGTAGCTGAAGTCGAAGTATCTTAGTTTGAACTTACTGCGGGTCCAGACGCGGCAGGCAGGCTCCCCCGTCGACTCCGTGTACTCCTCTTGCGGAGCAGGTGTACCGGCGTCGACGGCGAGCACTTCCGGGATCGATTGCTTACCGCCGGACCCGGAGGTAAGTATAGACCTACCCATAGTATCAATCCTCACTTTGCTGCAGTAACACCAGTAGATGCTTGCATATGTACTTCAATACAGAAACTCATGAGGCCAAATCCTGAAGTCCTTACTGAAATTTTGTGTAGTCATCATTCAAAATTTCCACTAATGCTAAGGTGAGGGAGTCAAAATTGAGTAAAATTTCAGGATTAGCCAGTAATCTCCGATGAATTTAGATGGCTCCATTTTTCCATTCTCAATCCTTCTGTCCTTATCCTCCATGCGCCTTCTAATACCTTCTCCTATGTCTTTACTTGGCCTCTTTCTACCCTTGACTGCTTGCACCCTAAACTTGGAAAAAACCTCCCTATACCAGTGCATGCCCTTTGAGATCCTACTTCTTTCACATAGCCTTCCAATGCTAATTTCCCCTCCCATACTGTCTGCACCAAGTTTTGTACCTGAGCCTTTACTGTTTGCATTGTATTCATTTGAATAATTTTTCAAAGCAGGAATTGTTTTTTACAGTGTCTATATACAGGGGCACATACATTTATGACACTATATAATTCTGTGTTTAAAAAGAGTAAATATTTTTAGAATTCATGACAAAAAATTCTCTCTGGCTTTTCAATGTCTTACCTCCTAGCATCTATTGAATCTGACATCAGTTTCCCCACTCCCACCCAAATGCTGATATGAACTATTCATTTCCAATGGAACTGAAGAAAAGGGGGACTACTGAAATGAATACAATTCTGAATTATGTTTTTGCCTTTTGGGTGATGTGAGCACAATGTTCAAAAGTGCCTAAGGGTACGTGTACACAGTGAGCAGCAGCCCATGGCAGCGAGTCTCAGAGCCCCAGTCAACAAACTCGGGCTTGTGGGCACTAAAGATAACTGTGTAGACATTTGGGCTCAGGCTCTGAAGCCTGAGGGGGGGAAGCGGGAGGGGGATCTTTGCTCCTCTCTGCAGAGGCTAGTGGATCATACTTTGCTGTATTTTCCTTGACAAACCAAGGGACGCACTCCACCCATGTACTTATTCGCTACACTGATACTGACTTGGAAACTTGGAGTCTTAATACATTCCATGGGTGGCGTACCCGAGCCCACTTATCCACTGACGCTTTAAAAACTCCCGCATCCCAATCTGGGTCTATGCTGGTTATGTGATATGTATGTATCTCGTGATCCTTGTAAGCGATACCTGTAATCCCTCATAACTCAAGCCTGACCCCAGATGTACAGTACCTTCCCTCTTAACTTGTGTATATTTAATTTTAAACATTAACTTTAATAAAATTTCTGCTTCTCCAAAGATGGGACTAGTACGTTTCTTTCCTCTTCCACATGAGGGCAAGAAGCACAGTAGATAAGTATCAGTAATGTATTCATTAAGGACCCTTCTGTAAAACTCAAAATTGCACAGACCCCAAATACCTGTAACATACCTCCATGTGCCCATCCTGTCTGTGGTATTCTGAAATATTCAATTTGGCTCCCACTTCTGGTTCCTGCCCCATATTTGGTTTGGCTCTTATTCCATATTCAATTTGGTTTCCATTCTATAGTTTGATTCTGAATATCTAGAGAGGAGACAACACCCTGGTTACCCTGTTGCCATGATAACACCAGTCTCTATCGCAAACACTTCAGTTGAGTCATACTGAGATACACATTCACTTACTCCTCTGCCAAGCTGCCTTCCTGTTCTTTGGAATCTGAACTTTTCTTTAAAAATAAGTAAAAGATTAACTGAGAGGAAGGTAAAGGAAACCTTGAACATGTGGAACAGGTGTAACTGATGCAAAAAGGTCTACCTGAGTGTGTAGAGAGCCTGAAACACTAGCTCTGAGGGTATTAATTGACTTATAGAATCATAGATTTTAAGGTCAGAAGGGACCATTATGATCATCTAGTCTGAACGCCTCCACAACGCAGGCTACAGAATCTCACCTACCCATTCCTGTATCAAACCTGTGTCTGAGCCACTGAAGTCCTCAAATCATGGTTTAAAGACTTCAAGATGCAGAGAATCTTCCGGCAAGTGACCCATGCCCCACGCTGCAGAGGAAGGTGAAAAACCCCCAGGGCCTCTGTCAATCTGCCCTGCAGGAAAATTCCTTCCCAACCCCAAATATGGCAATCAGCTAAACCCTGAGCATGTGGGCAAGACTCACCAGCCAGACACCAGGAAAGAATTCTCTGTAGTAACTCAGATCCCACCTCATCTAACATCCCATCACAAGCCATTGGGCATATTTACCACTAATAATCAAAGACCAATTAATTGCCAAAATTAGGCTATCTCATTATACCATCCCTCCATAAACTTATCAAGCTTAGTCTTGAAGCCAGATATGTCTTTTGCCCCCACTACTCCCCTTGGAAGGCTGTTCCAGAACTTCACTCCTCTGATGGTTAGAAACCTTCATCTAATTTCAAGCCTAAACTTCCTGATGGACAGTTTATATCCATGAATTATGAATTTCAATGAGTGTAAACTCGTATGCCAATGACGATATTTTAGATGTCAGTGTTAACTGTTTCACTGCTGATCAAAGCATGGCAAAAAGGAATGGAAGTATCATATTATGAAGATCTACAGTCTACTCTGCATAACAGTTTATTTTGACACTATGACAGGGTTGGCCTAGATGATCATACCAATTATATTTTTCTCCAATCTAAAAGGATCCAAGCCCAAGGAACCAGCAGGTATCTGAGCCCCACCAAGATGAAATCAGATTTGAAGAGTCCCGCATAGCCAGAGAACACTCATGATCTGCACAATCTACTGAGAACAGCATCTTATTTTGGGCTGTAAAGTGGCCAGAACTTGAAGGAATACCATTACCTTTATTTTCCCAATTCAATCAAACTCAACTGGGACTTTACCTGGCTAACTGAGAGTAGTATTTGGCTCATAACAATGGGGGGCTAGTGTGTGCAGGATGTCTTTGATGCCAGTAGACTCAATAGGGAAGATTTTCAAAGGCGCAAAGGGTTAGCTAGGTCCCCAGATACTGTTTGTACCTTTGAAGCTCTTTTGAATAGCAGGAGACAGTAATATTCATGGGATTTTTTTACATACTTGGTACAAAAATGTGAGGATTGAATCATGTAGGATCCATTGTTTTCTTGTGGAAAAAATACTCAGATTTCTAACTAGCTCCAGATCCAACAATAAAAAAAATAGTTTCCTAAATCATATGGGTGTTCATCCATCTCATAATATATTAACTCCAAAACACATTAGTCAGCACGAGAGCTAATTAAATAACTCTTTCTGAATAGCACTGGTTGGGAATTCAGGCAGCTTTTTAGGTAAATAAATTTTTCCATTACTTGACGAGTTCCAGCCAATGATGCAACTTTTCAATCGTGGCTGGCTGAAGCGAATCTGGGGCCCACTATGAAGCCACTCAATTAAGTCCCCTGGCTCTAAGACTCAAGATGGAGTGTGCACTTTGCTTTTCTCCCATACACACCCTCCCAAGCCGCTCTGGCATGTCAGCTGGGGCATAGGAGCATTTAATCCTATGGGGGTGGAGATAAGAATAGGGAATGTGTGCAGTGCTGCCAAATGTATTTGTGGGGGGAGTTAGGGAAACAGTAGGTGGAGATTTCCTGTTAAACAGGAGAGAAGAGCCTTGATACAGGGAAGAACACTCAAATTCCCCACACAGTTGAACTTACCACTCTAGAACTGTGCCAGCATGAAGCACTAAGGGAGAGGTGAACCCTGAGGCAGCTGGGTCCTAACCCAGAACATAAGAACGGCCATACTGGATCAGACCAAAGGTCCATCTAGCCCAGTATCCTGTCTTCCAACAGTAGCCAATGCCAGGTGACCCAGAGGAAATGAACAGAACAGGTAATCATCAAGTGATCCATTCTTTGTCGCCCATACCCAGCTTCTGGCAAACAGAGGCTAGGGACACCAACCCTGCCCAGGCTGGCTAATAGCCATTGATGACCTATCCTCCATGAATTTATCTAGTTCTTTTTTGAACCCTGTTATAGTCTTGGCCTTCACAAAATCCTCAGGCAAGGTGTTCCACAGGTTGACTGTGCATTGTGTGAAAAAAATACTACCTTTTATTTGTTTTAAACCTGCTGCCTATTAATTTCATTTGGTGACCCCTTGTATTATGAAAAGGAGTCAATTACACTTCCTTATTTACTTTTGCCACACCAGTCATGATTTTATAGACCTCTATCATATCCCCTGCAGTCATCTCTTTTCCAAACTGAAAAGTTTCAGTCTTATTAATCTCTCCTCATATGGAAGCTGTTCCATACCCCTAATCATTTTTGTTGCCCTTTTCTGAACCTTTTCCAATTCCAATCTATCTTTTTTTTTTTAACTGGGGCGACCACATCTGCATGCAGTATTAAAGATGTGGGCATACCATGGATTTATATAGAGGCAATATGATATTTTCTGTCTTATTATCTATCCGTTTCTTAATGATTGCCAACATTCTGTTCGGTTTTTTGACTGCCACTGCACATTGAGTGGATGTTTTCAGAGAATGATCCATAATGACGCCAAGTTCTCCTTCTTGAGTGGTAACAGCTAATCTAGACCCCATCATTTTATATAAACCATTTGAATTTCAGCTGGGAGCTTACTGGTAGCCAGTGCAGAGCGTGGAGCACTAGTGTGATATGCTCTGTTTAGTTTGCCCCACTCAAATGATGGACAGTTAAAGTTAGCAAGTTAGTCCCAGCTGAAGTGTGTTGCACATGTCCAGTCTAGAAGTAATAATGACAAGGATGACCAATGCCCACCTGTAGCAAAGTGAGACTCACTGGCATGGCGCCTCCTGCTGGTTATCCTGGGCATTAGCTCTTGTCCAGCCCGGAGCACCCTCTGCAGGCCGGTGTCTCACCTGCCTTAGGGCCCCCGTGTCCCTCCCAGACCCTGGTGCTCCTTTTCCTCCGGGTTCTGCCACCAGCAGTAACCCACAGTTTGGGTCTCCCCTCCAAGGAGAACCCCCAACCCTCTATCCCCACTTTGCCTCAGTGGCTACTGCCAGTCATCATCTAGCCCCCACTCACTGGGGCAAACTGCAGTCTGTAAAAGGCCACTCATCATCGGCAAGGGGGGTCAGATCAGCTGCCTCTGCCTATCCCCAGCTGCAGCCTCTGCAACCCCAGTACCTAGTTTGGTTTTACCAGGCTGGAGCTCCCCAGCTCCCCTTGCCTTTCCCCAGACTTGCTCCAGTCCCCATACCCTGAGCTCCCAGGCAGCCAGATCCTTCTCTCTCCAGAGCAAGAGAGAAACTGACTCAGCTCCTGGCTCACAACCCTTTTATAGGGCCAGCTGTGACCTGACTGGGGCATGGTCCCAGCTGTGGCTGCTTCCCGAATCAGCCTAGGCTCTTTTCAGGAGCGGGGCAACCGCTATACCTCCTCATAGACACCAGAGTCAGAGACCTCCTGGATTACGACCGGGGAGACTGGCTGGATCCCCTGATGCTCGCTCGGTGTATGGGGCTCTCCAGGCCTTGTACTCCCCAGCGCATACTTCAGGACAGGGCCAGCTCCAGGCAACAGCGGAGGAAGCACGTGCCTGGGGCAGCACATGCTAAGGGGTGGCATTCCATCCATTCTTGGGGCGTCACAGTCCGAGCGGCTTTTTTTTTTTTTGCTTCGGCAGTTCAAGTGGCATTTTTTTTTTTTTTGATTGGGGCCTACCTTGACCGGGTCCTGCACAAGGGCAAGCCCTGCCCACCCTCCACCCTGGGCCCTCCCGACCTTTTCATCGGGCCCCTGCCCTGTGGACCCAATCACCCCCCCCCCTTCTCCGTGAGCTGGCTGCACGATCTGCAGCCGGTCTGCTTCCAAACTGCACCAAGAAAACACCTATACACGCTCGTGCTCCACACCCTTCACTTTCTCACCCTCGTGTCCCGCCCTGACACAAAGTGGTGGGACCTCCTGCCACCTGTAGAGGGTGAGAAGCCCCGGTGGGCCAGCCTATACTCACCCTGGTCCCGAGGCCCGCCGGGGATATCAGCTGGCAGCTCCTTCATGGGGCCGTGAGCACGGCCATGTATTTGGTGCGGTTTACTCCTGTCCCAGACACCTGCCCCTTCTGCGGTGTGAGGGAGACCCTGGCTCACGTTTACTGGGAGTGTGCCAGGTTGCAGCCCCTACACCGGCTCCTCACTGACATTATGTTGCACTTTTGGTTACACTTTTCCCCTCACCTTCTCATTTACGCACTCCCTATCCATGGCCCCACAAAGTCACGGGACCTCCTGGTCAACCTCCTCCTGGCCCTGGCTAAAACGGCCATCTATAAAACCAGGGAGAGGAGGTTGGCCAATGGAGACTCCTGTGACTGTGGGGTCTGTTTCCGATCCTCTGTCCGTTCACGTATCCGGGCAGAGTTCCTCTGGGCAGGGTCCACTGGCTCCCTTGACACCTTTGAGGAGCAGTGGGCGCTGTCTGGGGTTCTCTGCTTGGTGTCCCCGTCAGGTTCCTTTCTTTTGACCTTCGGACCACACTCCTGTCCCTATTATTCATTAGTTGTCCCCCGGGATCAGTTGGGTTTCAGGTTCTATAGATCCTCCCCTTAGGCTAGGGGTGGGGAATCCTTTAGCAGTGGGCGGGCTTCCGCCCGCCCACTTCATGGAATCCAATAGGTACACCACCCCATAGACAATAGTGTACTGGTTTGGGGGCTATTCAGAGATGGAAAAGGGCATTTCTGGCCACAGCTGCTACTTGGCATTCCAGGCTGGCACTTTGTGTGTTTCAATCACAGTAAACTGTACTCAAGCTTTATAAACTAAATCTTTTTGCATTCACATTCTGATCATAAGAACTATCAAAATTATATTGGAAAAGGTGCTTCTTAGGTATACATTGACTAGGGGGTGCAGTACATTTCTATTAACTCTAAATTTGGCAGATCTTATATCATATGACCTGATAGATTTGAAACCTTTACTCACATTTGTAAACCTATAATTTAATTTCCTATTATTTAACCACTATTCGACAATTGCTATTTTATAAAATATTGTAACCTGCATACTAGTGGTATATTTAGTTGTTATTTATTATTCATTTGCTTTACGTAGCACCTAGGAGCCCTAGTCATGGACCAGAGCCCCATTGGGCTAGGCACTGTACAAACACAAAGCAAAAAGACTGTCCTTGCCTGTCACTAGGGTTCCTGCCCCAGAGTGCCCCTAGACCCTGGGCTGGGCCCCTGCTCTGTGATGTCCAGGTGTATTTCTATGCCAGTTGCAGACAGAAGAGGCTCAGCCCTCTGGCTGAGTCCCAGATAGTCCTCCGCTTCTAATGTTCCGGCAATGAACAGAAAAATAAAAGAAATTAACACAAATTAATTATTGCACAACAGTGGTAAAGCTTTCTTCCTTCAGATAGCCCTTATCGGGCTGTGGCCCCCAACTAAGTTCACAGACATACATAGAGGAATAGAACCCTCAAAAGGTGAGTCAGCATCAGGCCCTCCTTTCCTTTATGGAGGGTGTACCAGACAACATAGTCCATCAGCTAACTCCTAAAAAACAGCACATTGGTACTATTTGGATGGGCAAAATCTCTTTATGCATTTTGAATAGCTCCTTGTCAATAGATGATAAAAGTTATGGTGGACCTGCCTTCATAATAGTTTAGTGGTAGCTGTCAATTTTGGTGGGGAGGGAAAGGATTTTTGTTATATAATGACTTAAATGAAAGGAAACACATTTTGAGTATATTTGTTCAAACATTGTTCATTAGTAAGCAAAAGGGAGTGTTTTCCTATCATGCTAAGGATCTTAAAATTTCAAATCTAAATCTATAAAATCTATGATTAAACCACTCCCACCATCTAAATACTACATAATATAATAGAAATGTCTTTCTCCATGTTTTTGAAGCTTTTTCAATGTTACTGTTATTGTATGTTTTGCCATAACTACATTGATGAGTGACCTACCAAGCTCACAATGATATAAAATGGATAATCCACTAACAATCCAGTATTCATTGTCTGACTGGAATATCATCTCCATGTGTATTGACATCTTCATCATCCAAACTGTCTCTCATACTAACTATCACCTTATCCTCATTCATTTCTCACACATTTGCAGCCTACATGCTGAAGAACATTTGAGTCTGTTTGCAAGGTCTTGGCAATCAGGTAGTTTACATTCTTTGATGCATTTACAAGCCATCAATTGCAAGACTACCTCAGGGGCAGGCAGCCTTTCATCCATTTTGTTGTCATCTCAACATTCTCCATGATCCAGCCATTCCCTGCTTCAGGGCTGTAAGACAGGATACTTCTCCCAGCTCCTATGCCAGACAGCAGCGTGGTTAATGGACATAGAGCATGCATGAGGAGGCAGTCTTTGCATGGAGGCAGCTGGCCAGATTCTCCTTTCTTACTTAGAGCAGAACAGCTAGAATCTTGGCTCATTTACCTCTGTAACATTTGGCTGCATACATTCTACTGGGAAATTCTGGAAGAAGATGATAGAAATCTGCAGACAAGACCCAGTGTTGCCCTAGCTCTGCCAGTGCTCTCCAAAGATACTCTTCTCTGATGATCAACTTTAGGCCATTCACTTTCACACATCTTGGCAATCACACACAGTGAATGTGAGCATTCCTAACAGGGCTGTCCAGACTCCCTTGCCTATTGATGTGCCAAGTTTGCTTACATTGCTTCATTTGATTTTTGGTACCAGATCTTACATAGATTTTGCCTGTGTGCCTGAAGAAAACAAGGATAAGAATTAGCACATCAGTGTCCTGAGATGCAATAAGTTCAGAAAGTTTGATGCCCTTTGTAAGCTTGTTACAGTATTCCTGGCATGTCTCACACATGGTTTTCTCTCCCAGTTTCTCCAGGAAATAGGGCCTTTTCCATAAGAACTTGATGAGAGCAGTCTTGCTGGTAGAACATACAAGAATGGACCTCTATTGTTGGATCTTGTGGCCAAATACTATTGTGCTCAATAGCCCTCCAGGGCCTGATCTATTTTCCCTCTATGGATTTTTAATGGAGATTTAATTGTACACATCAAAGATCACATCTATCGTGTCACTGTCAGATCCAATCTTCAAGGCTGACATAAAGATGCTCTCTGACAGATCACCATATGTTTTATTTTCAACCTTTATTTTGAATACAAGAGCCATTCCATCTATGATGCAGGCAGACGAACTAGGTATTATGTCAGCCGCTGTTATTCTTTTCTCAAGATTCCTTGCCAGGGCTTCTTAATTTGTCTTCCCTCATGGTGCCATCAATGTTGGTGAGAGCCTAGCGCAGTGGTCCTAAGAAGTGCTGCAATACTTCCCTCATGTCCAGATGCCTGCTTGCTGCTACCAAAAGCATTTGCCAAAAACCTTGTGATCTGCCTTTAATATAATCTCCTTGTTTGAGGCTTTTGTTTTCCTGAATTTCTTTACATCACTGAATGTCTTCAGTTTTTGCTTTGGCAGCCTACCATAGAAATCCTGGGTTGGCTGCTCTGTTTCCAGCCTGTTATATGTGAATGATGCATATGCACCTTCTCTTTTTTCTGATGATTTGAATAGATATTTAAACAGGGATTTGAACAGACATTCAAGAGGACCTGTTACAGGATTTTTTCCAAATGGATTTGATGACCCTGTCTGTACAGAGAAGCGTCTTTTTTGAAATGCTCAAACACCTCAGGATGTTCTGTTTCCAACAGTGTGTAGTACACAGACAGATATCTTGGATAATTCTGCTTGTCATAAGCAAAACACCAGGTTATCAAGACTCAAATCATGAATAGGTGTGGCCAATTAGCTTCTCTGGATGCTCAAATAAGACCAAGAACCGCATCAATGATATCAGTGAAATGTATCCAGAATGCTGATAGGTTGCCATGTTCATGCCTCGAGTAGCTCAGGTTTGAAAAGCTAACAGATCAAAACACAGGATGGATGGTTGAGGACATCGTATAGCTTTTCCATCTGGATGACTGTGTCCTTGAGGCCTCTTGCACTGATTTATGTAGTCTAACAGCTCAGTTGTACTTCCATCCCTCCAGTATGTCGCAGATGGAACCTTCAGCAAAAATACCAGACACAACTGCAAAATCTCTCAGACCAGCATCCTGCAATCTTTTCCTAAATGATCAATATCATATTACATATTTTGTTCCTATTACCATTCTGATAACTATGGATTGGAATTTTTGTCATTCTTCCCCAGAATTTCTGCAGCCTTGGCATACAGTGCCTGGTCAAAGATACACATCTCTTTCAAAATGAGTTTTTCCAATATTTTTAGAATCTGATTAAGGATTTTGTAGACTGTGGACATCTCAGTTGCTGGCACATTCATGGCTGACAAATACCCAACACTGTCCTGAGTCACACTGACCTTGTTGCATGTCTGGATGTTGAAGCCAGGCCAGGAGCTGATAATCTGGTTATTTACTTCTGTTCGTCTGACCAGAGACCATACTTGATTCTTAACTTGAGCATTGTGAATGTCCTCTTCATAGTCTATCTCCATGGGTTCCATCACAGGAGGGCCAATTTGGTTACCAGCATTATAAGGAGGAAGCAGTAATGGTGGAGGAGTGATGCTGCATTTTGGGGAGTTTTTTTAAACTTTCTCTGCATGTAGAGGCCTCTTGGGTTGTCCAGGGGTTGATACCTGTGGCTGCACTGCACTACCATGTACTCTATGAGATGTCCCTGCACCACTGAGTGTCTGTAGATGTTATCATATGCCAAAGTTGTGGGGATGCAGGCAGAATGTTGGATGGTATTGGCACATCTAACTCATCCTCATCTGCCAACTTCTGTAGACAGATGGCAGTGTCCATTTCCTCCAGTTGACTATAGGATATCCCGTGATCTTACCAGTTGAGTATCTTAATCAACTCCACATTGCCTGTGAGGGTTTTCACAGTCCATGGTAGCAGGATGTGCTTGTCAGGTTTCTGCACACCTCCACTAATGGCATATATATAATCTTGGGGAAAGAATTGTCTGAATCTTTGCATTTGTGAGGATGGTGTAGTCTCTGTGTCCCCTGTAAACACCATTATGAGGAAGTCTATGAGAGGTTTTGGCATTGCAGTGTAATCATTATCAAGACTCTCTTGGTTTGGTCAGTTTTGTGAAAGGAGCCTCCACATCACATATCACAGGTGTGTTTTTCGGCATTTGCTCTGTTCATGGATGCTTTTTGGGAATCTCTGTATAAGATTCCATTGTTCATTCAGGAAGCACAACTACAACATAGTCAAATCTGAAGCAAACAGAGGAAAAAAACACAAACATCTTAGGTCACAGTATCTTATTGTATACAACAACTACCTAAAAGTTGATTTTAAGTCAAAAAAATAATGATATTAATGCTTGTAGAATCAAAATATTTGTTCACATGAAGCATAACCCCTATTGTTAGGTTGTTGGCAGTTGCCATGGCAACAGTTATACAAATAAGACAAATTTGCCTAGTCCTCATTATTTAATGAAAAACATAATTACCCAAAATTGGATGAAGATGTAATCATTTGTAGTTAAAATATACCACATACCTGTTTTCACCTAATGCCTACCCTTACACATATAGTTTCCATGGAAACAGGCCTAACTCCACTTATAAGCTACCATGTAGAAAGGTCCACTGGATATTTCTCTAAAATGTATGGATCTTTCAAAAAAAGAGAGAGAGAGAGAGAGAGAGAGAGAGAGAGAACGAGAGAAGGAGAGATGGGAATTTGCCTACCCAGAAGACACCAAAAAGTTTTCTGGTTCATGGACTAGCAGCTATCTGAAGAGCTCCAGCCTTCAATCAGCCTGCCCTCCAGGAGTTGAGGACTGGAAGCCTGCTCTCCTCCCTAATCTACCACCAAATGTAATGGTCTTCCCCCTTTTATGATCCTCCCTTCAAGTCTGACATCTCTCACAGGTGGGGCAGGGCAAGGCCACCTGAGTCCAAATCAGAGCATTAATCCTCTGTTGCTCAGTGTGGGATTTGTATACCCGATCACACTGCCCCAGCGGGCTTACAAGCAAAGATTTTTTTTTTCATAATATTATTAAAAAATGTTTAAATGTGGTAGCACCCAGAATTTCCAGTGAAGAGTAGGACTCCACTGTCCTAGCTACTGTCAAAACACAGATAAATAAACAGCTCCTGCATGAAGCATGAAGGTCCATACAAGATCCACCCCACCACTAAAGCTCCATGAGTGGGCTGAACAGGGAAATGCAGGCAATCTGGTTACACTTATCCTAAGGGCTTTTCTACAGAGGCAAATTGACCAGAACAGTTATTCTGAAATAGCTCCCTGTGTGGATACACTATTTAAGAATAAAAATGATTTTTATTCTGGCATAGAGCATCCACACAGGGAACTATTCCGGAATAGTTGTTTTTTTTCAGTCAAGTTTCCTTGTGTAGACAAGCCCTGAGTATATCAACACAATGATTGCCATTGGGGGTGAGCATGGAGATGTCCCACATGATCGACACTGATATGAATATGCTACCCCCAAAAATCCATCCCTGGTGGTGCTGTGTTTTTTTATTACAACCCAGAGGCTGGAAGGAGATCTTTGGAAGGGGCTTCACTGAAGCTCCATGACCTCTGTGAGTTGAACAGGAAGGATTCTGTCCTCACAACTTTCATGGAGCCCCCCACCCAAAGCCCAATTTTGACCTTACGTGAATTTTTATAAAAATCAGACAGAGCTGCCAGAGTTGTTCAAAAGCTGTTCCAGGCATGAAGGGCCCATTCTGATCTCGTATGCTATGTAAACGCTTTTATAAATGTACCTGGGGAAAAAATTACATCATTTTTAACAGCAGCAAATATTACTATATACATTTAGGTCACTTAACAGTATGCAGGAAAACTTTCAAAACCCACATTAAAATATAGCTAGCTTTGCATTGCTAATTCTCTATGCTATTTTTAAGGGCTAGATCCACCACCGTCATATAACGACACAGTGATTTCACAATGAGACTAACGTCAGCACCTACCCTATCATTTAATTTAAAAAGAAACCACATTTGCTTAAAAGAATGTGGGTATATTACTATAGACTAAAAATATTCATCTACAATCATTGCCATACTTACAATATACCCTGTTCATAATTCATTATTATTATTATAAACTTATAGATATATAGCAGAAAAATCCTGTGTCTTTATAAATATTTTCACCATAAACCTGAATTCTTTTTGTGGGAAAACCTATATTACTGTCAACAGGCCAGATTCTTAGCTTATGAAAATTGGTGTAGACTCAGTGTAATTGAATGGAGCATGTCAATTTACATCAGATGAGGATGTGATCCAGCTATTATAAGAAGCTAATGTTTTTTTACAAAAATATAAGTAAAGTGATGGGTTTGGTTCCACAACTTTTTTTAATTGTCTTTGTTTCCTTAATAAATAAAATCATTGAACATTCTGCATCTATTTTAGAAATAGAGCAAAAATGGCTATTTTGTTGCATAATGGCTGCATAAAAAAGAAATTGCTTACACACTGGGTCATTTCAGGCCCTCAGTATATTTTATGCATCAGTTGAAGCACAAAGTTTACAAGAAGTCCACATGGAAAAAAATACATTTATGTAGGTGTGACATTATCTGATTAAAATATGACCATATAGATCATTGTTGCAACCACTGTTGTATATTTGCAGCAAATAATGTACAAAGGGTGTCGAGTGAGGTGCTATGAAAAGGTTATGATTTGCTGGTTATGATTATGCTATCTGTATGCATACATCATTTTTGTATTTGAAGTTATAAGTATTGGCTCTATACTTGGATTTCAAATGTCTGCTCCTGGGGTAACACCCACAAGGTAATGCCCAGCACATCTTGGAGGGACCATTCAAATTAAGTGCTTCATTAAGGAACATTTGGTTGACAGTGGACCATGGGAGATGCCCGGCTGCACTGAGTGGACTGTCATGTAAACGTGCTGCCTGGAGTGTAGGTAATGGCTTCCTGCAATAACTGGGGTAAACTGGACATGAACATGTGACTTTTCAGCTTGGAAAAGAGGAGACTAAGGGGGGATATGATAGAGGTATATAAAATCATGAGTGATGTAGAAAAAGTAAATAAGGAAAAGTTATTTACTTGTTCCCATAATACAAAAACTATGGGCCACCAAATGAAATTAATGGGCAGCAGGTTTAAAACAAATAAAAGGAAGTTCTTCTTCACACAGCGCACAGTCAACTTGTGGAACTCCTTGCCTGAAGAGGTTGTGAAGGCTAGGACTATAACAGCGTTTAAAAGAGAACTAGATAAATTCATAGAGGTTAAGTCCATTAATGGATATTAGCCAGGATGGGTAAGGAAGGGTGTCCCTAGCCTCTGTTTGTCAGAGGGTGGAGATGGATGGCAGGAGAGAGATCACTTGATCATTGCCTGTTGGGTTCACTCCCTCTGGGGCACCTGGCATTGGCCACTGTCGGTAGACAGGATACTGGGCTAGATGGACCTTTGGTAGTATCTTTGATAGGATAACAAGTCTTGTGGATAAGGGAGAAGCGATGGATGTGGTATACCTAGACTTTAGTAAAGCATTTGATATGGTCTCACATGATATTCTTATCAATAAACTAGGCAAATACAACTTAGATGGGGCTACTATTAGGTGAGTGCATAACTGGCTGGATAACCATACTCAGAGAGTAGTTATTAATGGTTCCCAATCCTGGAAAGGTATAACAAGTGGGGTTCTGCAGGAGTCTGTTTTGAGTCCGGCTCTGTTCAATATCTTCATCAACGACTTAGATATTGGCATAGAAAGTACGCTTATTAAGTTTGCAGATGATACCAAACTGGGAGGGATTGCAACTGCTTTGGAGGATAGGGTCATAATTCAAAATGATCCGGACAAATTGGAGAAATGGCCTGAGGTAAACAGGATGAAGTTTAACAAAGACAAATGCAAAATGCTCCACTTAGGAAGGAACAATCAGTTTTACACATACAGAATGGGAAGAGACTGTCTAGGAAGGAGTACGGCAGAAAGGGATCTAGGGGTTATAGTGGACCACAAGCTAAATGTGAGTCAACAGTGTGATGCTGTTGCCAAAAAAGAAAACATGATTCTGGGATGCATTAACAGGTGTGTTGTGAGCAAGACACGAGAAGTCATTCTTCCGCTCTACTCTGCGCTGGTTAGGCCTCAACTGGAGTATTGTGTCCAGTTCTGGGCACCGCATTTCAAGAAAGATGTGGAGAAATTGGAGAGGGTCCAGAGAAGAGCAACAAGAATGATTAAAGGTCTTCAGAACATGACCTATGAAGGAAGGCTGAAAGAATTGGGTTTGTTGGGTTTGGAAAACAGAAGACTGAGAGGGGACATGATAGTAGTTTTCAGGTATCTAAAAGGGTGTCATAAGGAGGAGGGAGAAAACTTGTTCACCTTAGCCTCTAAGGATAGAACAAGAATCAATGAGCTTAAACTGCAGCAAGGGAGGTTTAAGTTGGACTTTAGGAAAAAGTTCCTAACTGTCAGGGTGGTTAAACACTGGAATAAATTGCCTAGAGAGGTTGTGGAATCTCCATCTCTGGAGATATTTAAGAGTAGGTTAGATAAATGTCTATCAGGGATGGTCTAGACAGTATTTGGTCCTGCCATGAGGGCAGGGGACTAGACTCGATGACCTCTAGAGGTCCCTTCCAGTCCTAGAATCTATGAATTCTTATGTTCTTATGACTTGCTCATTGACTCCAAACTCCATTTTGTTGCTGTAATTTTCCACAGTAAGAACAATCGGATGCCCTCCACATGGCAAAAGCTATAAAAGGCCATGGAAACATCTCCATTTTGTCTTCAATCCTGCTTCTTACCTCTGGAGGAACTTTGCTACAAACTGAAGCTCTGAACAAAGAACTAAATGACCCATCCAAGTCTCTAAGGTGCCACAAGTACTCCTGTTCTTCTTTTTGCGGATACAGACTAACACGGCTGCTACTCTGAAACCATCCAAGCTGTGGATGTACTCCAGAGACTTGACTTAAGCTAGCAGTTTATTCCACCACTACAAGCCTGAACCAAGAACTTTGCAATTACTGTATGTAATTGATTCTTTTCACCAATTTTAACTCTCATGTTTCTTTATAAAAACAAACCTTTAGATTTTAGATACTAAAGGATTGGCATCAGCGTGATTTTGGGGTAAGATCTAAGTTATATATTGTCCTGGGTATGTGGCTGGTCTTTTGGGATCAGAAAAACCTATTATTTGATTAGACTGGTTGTAAAGAACCACTCATCTCTGAATCCAGTGTTTTTGGTGGTGATATAAGAACTGGAATGCCTAAGGAAACTGCTTTTATGTTTTCTTGTTAGCCAGTCTGGTGAAACAGGAGTTTACTTTTGTGGCTGGTTTGGTATATCTTATAAAAGAATAACCACTAGTTTGGGCTTGTGTTTGCCCTATTTCTCAGCAGATAGTCCTGAATTTGGCATCCTCAGTTGTGACCCACTAAGGCACGGTTACAGGCACATCCTGTTGTACAGACAATGTTTAAGTAAGTTTTCCTGCCTAGAAATCAAATATGCGCACAGGATATACCCCTGTTTGCTCATAGGTAACACCATCTACATCAGAAGTGTTGCCAAAGGACAAGGGATTATTTATTTAAAATTGTAGCTCTGTTTTAGCCTCCTCTAAAACACAGTATGCATCACTTAAAATAATAAAATCCTCTTACCCACAGAAGTTCAAATGATCTGTGTTTCTCTGAAGAAGGAGCACTATGCCCCAGAGCAGACAATAGCAATAGCACAGTGTTGTAGCCCTACAATTCCACTTGTCCTGAATGGGATTTCCTGCCCTGTTGGCTGAGTTCCACTCAATAACACTGAGTTCCTGTTGAGACATATTACTAATTTTCTGCAGGACAGGAATAATTCTAAAGTTCTGGGATATTATATGGGATATGCCACTTTCTGCAATGAATAAATAAGTGTGCAAAAGTGGGATCAATTTAAATGTTATTCCTCCAGCTACTTCTAACCTAAAGTTATGGATAGGTGTGCCCCAAAGTCACTTTTGGGGATGAACTAAGCAAGAATGTAGGTGCTCAACATATCTGAAAATCAACACCTATAAAAGGTGCCTAAGGATGGACACCCTGACTAGGTGCCCACATATGAAAATTTTGCCCCAAGGCCCAGTCTGCTCTGTATGGATAGTGAAGATTCAACTTTACAAAAAATTACAGTTCCCAGACAAAATTTCTCCTCTCCCCACATTGGGCACCAGGGGCTGTCACCATTGACCCCAGGTTGGTAGATGGCTGCATTTTAGCATTGTCATATATGTATAAATCGTTTATGAAATATTTCAAGACAATTCAGGGTGAAAGACACTATATCAATGTCTTTTTTTTTTAGCAATGACAGAATTTCACCCTTGTCCAAATTCAGTAATTCTCTTGGATGTTATATATTTTGTCCACTAAGCTTTGCAACGTGAGGTTATTTTCATGCAGCTTGGCATGACAACAGAAACTTGCTAAGGGCTTCTGAAGTGTTGAGTATAATGCTCGTGTAGATTTTCAGGTGGCCTCAGCACCTCTCAAGATCAGGCATAAATTCATAGTCTCATTGCCGAAATATCACCAAAAAACATAACCTGTGTTTCAGTTTACTAATCTCCAAAGTAATGGCACAAAATCTCCTACCTACTTCAGAGAAATCTGGCCTAATTTCAATAATGTATGCTGACAAAGCACTTTGAGATCCCCAGATGAAAGACAAAGTATTGTGATGCTTGATGGTGTTGGTAGTTGCCAGCAAGCATGTCTTTGATTATTAGGCAATCGCAGACCTCACTGAAACTGATAATTAGCCACCTTTCATTCCGGGTAAACCGAAGAAGAAATTAAGCTCTTTTATGGAGAGCTTTTTTTATGGGGTAAAATGGTAAAACACTAGAAGCCATTGCTCAAAGCACTGGCCATATGCAAGGCCTGGGCAGAGATTGAGCCATGAGGGGTTTCCCTAGGAAATGATTGCAAATATAGCAGAGGGCTTGCAAACACAGCACTGTTTTGGAGGGCAGTGGCTATATGTGAGAAGCAGAACACCAGAGAAGCATGGGTAGAGACCCTGAGAAGAAGCCAAGAGAAAGAGCTTCTTTTGGGCAGAGTGCTGACTGGAAAGGCTTGAAATTATGAGCAAGGAAACTGCGTCCTGCTGTTTGTTCCTACTGTTTTGAGGGAAATAGGACTGTATATTCTTTGTAAATAAACAGGATTGCACCAAAGAATTACCCATCTCTATCATCATCATCTTCTCCTAACAGGAGCAACCTGGCAAAGCTATGGTTCCCTTGGGTCAAAAGGGACATGAGGAGCATTGCTTGGTGTCAAGTACTGTGAGTCTCAAGTACTGCTTCTCAGGGGTGTTAGGAGCCAGTAAGTTCAAAACTGCCAACCAGAGACCTGCTAACAGTCCCCAGAACTAGAAAGTCAACTCTGACAGAGGACTCCAGACCTTGAATCAGACTGGAGAAACTCCTTGAACCTTGGTTGGTTTAAATAGAAGCAGGGAACCAAACACAGGAAGTTGTCCATGCAAATAGGTTTTGGCTGCTAAGGACTGATTCCCCTGCAGTCCTAATCCCCTGATACCCTGCCCCTGCATGCCTCCTGACACATGAATCTCAGTTTGCCCTCTAGCTTGTTTTGGACTCTGCTCTCCTGGTAACTGACCCAGCCTGACTCCCGCGCCAACCATTAGGTCAGATGGCCAACATCCCAGTTGTGACACTTTATTGCCCATATATTTAGCAGACAGCCCATGGTGATATATGCAGGCCTGATATAGGACTTAGTCCTGCAGTCCAACTAGGCAAAACACCCATTGAGGATCCTATTGATTGCAGCATCAGACCCATACTTGAAATCCTGCCTGCACTCCAGAGACAAGGCCCCATCTTGGCCCTTTTGGGGTCAGTGGAGCAGGCATGGGCACAAGCTGTGCTTTCCATGAATTATGATAAAGTTTTCCTGCCAATGCCAGGACAAATATTTTCTGAAAGAAGAAAACGCAGCAACATGCTATATTTCTTTGGGTTTGTTTGGTTTTTTGTTTTGTTTGTTTTTTTAAATGAAAAGAGGCCCTAATACAAGAATTAAGGTCTATTATCATATTTAACACATAGCAAGATCAGAGTTGGAATAAACATAAAATGCTTCCCATCCCAATTCCAAGTATACACAGTAATATTGTAAACACTGCATTTATATTTCTTCTTTGTATATCAAAGTGTAAGCTCAGAACTGCCAAACAATAGTTGTTTTGCCCGTCATTTCCTTATGATATTATTTCTCATTCAAATTATCCAATTTATTTTCTATCCCAACTGTAACATATTATGATTAAGATTCTCTGGTGCCTGTATTTTATGCACACTTTGCACAGGTAAAAACAAATGCACATGTTACAAGACACTGTAAAGCCAAGTATGTATAACTGTAAACACTTCAGAATTCAATACATGAGGCAGTATGGTCCAGTGAACTAAGCTGGAAATCAGAAGACCTAGGTTCTAATCCTGGCTATGCCGCTGGCCTTCTGGGTGACCTTGGGCAAGTGGCTTCATTTTTCTGTGCCTCAATATCCCCATCGGTAAAATGGGGATAATGATACTGACCTCCTTTGTAAAGTACTTTGACATCAATAGAGGAAAAGACCCAACTACAATTTTTATATTTAGTGCATTTTGTTTTGGGAGAGACATTTGAATGTAAATTCTGTCCTTTAGTGCTACCCTTGGATAGATTTTCCACCACCAGGGTTCTGTACTCAACCCAGGACTTCCCAAAGTTATTTGGTTCACTTATCTAGTGAGGAAAATTTCTTCACCTGCAGGAATTACTGGATGAAACTTCATGTCCTCTGTTATGTGGATAGTAGGGCTGGTTTAGAACTAGAATTTCTGTTCCACAGGAAATTCCAGCATTGGGGGGAAGGGGATCATTCCAAATTGGAACAAAAGCTGCAATTTGAAAAAAAAAATTGATGTGGCACCATCAAATCATTTCATTTTGTTTTTTACATTTTATTCAAGTGTGTGTGTGTGTGAGAGAGAGAGACATGCACACAGAGATGTGAAAAGTAAATAAATTGAAATGTTTGATCATTGTAAAAATGAAATGTTTTAACCTTTTCCTGGCAAAAATGTCATTGAAATTGACTCGTTCCCTCAAAACATTTGACCAGCTCCAGTGAATGGATAAGGTCAGTAGCATAATGTAGTCTGACCTAACATCCATCAGACTTTGCAATCTGTATCCAAATATCTTTTAACAACACTCTCTACCATCAGGGCCAGCTCCAGGCACCAGCCCACCAAGCATGTGCTTGGGGCGGCACCTGGAGGGGGGCGGCGCGGCGCTCCGGCCCAAGATCAGGGCCACAACTGGGCTCGCCACCCTCCCCCAGCGCTCTGGCCGCCGGGATGAGCGGATCCGCGGCGGGCTTGCCGCCCTCCCCCCGGCGTTATGGCCACCGGGGAGAGCGGAGCCCCAGCCGGGCTCTCTGCCCTCCTCCCGGCGCTCTGGCCAGTCGGGGAGAGCGGGCCCGCGGCCGGGCTCGGCACCCTCCCCTGCAGCGCTCCCCACGGGGGGAGGGGGGCGGGGCGGCGGGAGGCTTTTTTGCCTGGGGTGGCAAAAAAGCCAGAGCCAGCCCTGTCTACCATTATTCCATTTCAGATGAGTACCTGCAATCCTCCTTGCCTTCTCATCAGACAGAAGAACAGCATTGTCCCAGAGTGCTGCATGTCAGTTTCCATTGATAAATGGGGGAACTAAATAGAGTTTTTTGTCTTAACGCAATTCTTGATTCTTGCTGAAACAAGCTACTTAGCTTCCCATAAATTCATCACCACACAGTTGGGCTTTTCCTAGTGTCCATCATCCAAGACATTATTATTTATGGTGGTGGTGAAACTCAACATGTGTGCAGTCATGGAATAAAAAGACACAAAAAGGAACATTCTGGTTTTGCTGTGTCATCTAATAGTCCTTTCTTAAGCTGCTGCAATGATTAAAATCACATGCTCCAGGGTTGATGTTGCAACACAAGAATGATGCTCAAATATTACTCAACCAAATAGCTTCAGTAGTGACCCTGAAGGTCCACCCTGGCCTTACTGATTTTTGTTGTCACTGCTGAAAGGACACATTAGGCAAGAAAGATAGCAAATGAAGAAGAAAAAGGAAAAACAAACCGAGTTCCCTTTTGAAATACAAGAAGCACAGAAAGTTTAATAGAGAAAACATTGTTACGCAATGTCCCTTTCAAAAGCTCCCTAAAGCAAAGTACTATCCAATTACATTTTATCAACCGGGGTGTTCATTTGAAATTCCAGAGCCATCTAGACAGGATTAAATGGGATAACAGATAATAAACACTAAATCCAGTGTGTGCGCACGATGGCCTCCATAGACTTAGACGACTCACTGTCCTTTTTGGCAGTGCCGTTTATTCACACTCACTCACACACATTCAGTATTTAACATGGGGGAGCAGTTGTGCTGTTTGTTTGGAATGCTGGTAATGATCATGTCCAAGCAGCTCCCTAATAAAGAGCAGATGCTTTCAAAATGGAATGGGAGCACTGGGACTCTGACACACACACCCAAATGCAACACACAATGTGGATTCCTATATTCACCCACTATTGATTGTTACCAGATGTGAGAGGAAAGAGATAGCTGACAGAGTAACCACATGGATCTGCTTTATTTTACACTGAGTTATAGGTTTCCAATTCTCCCTCCTCCCTTTTTGGCTAGGAATCTTGCGATTTGCTAAGGAGGAAAAAATGTAAATGTACTGTAAGGAACTCTCTTCTCTTACAAACCTTGCCAGGCAGCTCTCAAGATCTTTTTTAGGGAGCTGCAGTTCCGGCACCACTTCCTAAAGCAGAAGCCAGTGCCATAAACAGCAGATTTCACTGCAGCTAGATGAACAAAAAAATTATTGTAATTATCAGCTTCGCAGACAATAGCAATACCATAAGTGAATTTTGCTTTTAAAAATTACTTCATGCAGCCTCATACACCTACTGACAAGGAGCCTAGAGACTGATCCTATGAGTCACTGAGCCTCATCAACTCCTATTGAGCAGGATTGAGAGCTCTCAGCACCTCACCGCTTCAAAGCCTTGGTACTGGAGATTCTTCCTACAAGATTCAGGCAAATATGAGCAGGGCTATAAACTCTGCTAATGCAACAAAGGAAATACATTCTCCCCAGGCAGTTGTGACCTTCGGAGAGACCTGTGCATAATGCATTAGAAGCTAAGAGGGTAAATGGATACTTCAGAGAGGCTTCACAGAAAAAAGTTCTAATTAACAAAAAAAGCTCTTTAGTGTCCCTGTTAAAAGTGGATTTGAAACAATGTGTGTTCCATACTACTTAACCCTTAATTTGGCTTTAAGATTTACAGCCATCCCCATACAATTTCCAAGGGGAAAATAAAATCCATCCTTTTTTTGCCTGTAGGTTTATATATGTATTTGTGGCTCAGTAGTTACTTAACCTCAATGCCTTTCAAATCCAACACCCTAACCCATTTCCAAGTGAGTTACTGGAGATTTTTCAGCATTCAGCACTCTGTGGCGCCATAATGCGAAGTAGTTTGTAAGAAAAGGTTGCACTGGAGCTCAAAGCAGAAAAATGTAGATTCAAGATCAGGAGGAAGCAATAAAAAAACCCCAAATAAGCACCCAAAAGAAATTAAAACTATGCCTTATCCTTGTCAGCATGGCCTAACACAAACAATTTAAGGTCTAGGTTCAGATTTCAGTTTTCCCAGGGGTTGTAGGAGTGAATCTCTCTTGTAATAGCTTCCGAGGAAGGGAGAAATGTGTGGTGGAAGGCAAGAGTTTGAGCTTCTTTTCATGGCTTTGCCACTGACTCTGTGTAACCTTGAACAAGTGGCTTAACCCATACGTACCTCAGTTTCAACATCTGTAAAATGGAATAATCATTACTTGAACAAAACTGAATTGTGAGGGAGTTTGGTAAAACCCTGCAAGACCCTCAGATGAAAGTCATTACCATCTATAGTGACACAAGGGCCTGGTTTTAAGGCCACAAAAAAATGTCTTCCCACAGAGTTGAGAAGGTCGGGCCCAAACCTGCAAGTACTCCTCGGGTGAAATCCTAATCCTATTGAAATTAATGGCAAAAATCTCACTGACATCAATAGAGTCTGGATTTCATCCTCATGTAAAATGCCTCGCCTCTCAACTTCAATGAGAATCCTAAAATCAGAGCACTTATAGGATCAGGCCCATTATTTATATTTTATTTTATTTTCAGTTTCAGACAGGCATTTTGTAATTTGTGTATGGTTGGTGCACTACAATGCAATATTCAACAAAATCCCAGTGTGTAGAGATCTGTACAAATCACTGTGGCATTAAACACACATTCTTTCTCAGTCACAAAAACATATTCAGATTGAATGGCTGTAAGGATAGACATTTGTTTTCCACTGTCAGCTTGTGGCAAAAGCCTAGAAGCATAATGGTCTACAGCAGAAATAATCAATGGTCAATGTGGGGAATGTAACACCTGTTGTATTTTTATAATATTTTTCCCCTGCAGTGCAACTTCCCAGCTGATTATAAACATAAAAGGCCCAGTTCACCACTGTTCTGCTTCTGGTTAATAGCTCCTATATAGCAGTTTTCATCAGTAAGTCTGCAAAGTGCTTCACAAAGGAGGTCAGTATCCTTATCCCATTCTACAGGTGGGGGAACTTAGGCACAGAAATGCAAACTGACTTGGCCAGGGTCACACAGTAGACCAGTATTCCCTGTGTCAATGGGAGCTGCACACACAAAGCACGCACAGAATCAGGATCATTCTTTACAACTCTGTGCAGAGAGATGACCAGATCCTCAGCTACAGTAAATCAGCATCGTTCTATTGACTTCCATGGAGCTACACCAGTATACGCTAGCTGAAGGGCTGGCCCTTATTTTTAAGTGGCCTGACAGTGGAGTTGTGCTGGGATACACCTGGAGAGAGAGACCGGTGAATTAGGACCTGTAAGTTTTGTTCGTTGCACAACACATTTGTACATTGGCCTCTGGTTTATAGAATAAGGACTCAGCTGTGCAGGTACACATGGCAAAGTATTTAGATTTTCATTCACTTTATTATGAATTCATGTTGGTAAACAACAGACCCAATTAATACATAAATAACACACACTTTGAAAGCCAGGACTAAAATGCTTGCCTTTCAGCTCCAAAATCACTATCCTGTCCCACTGAACTCCTTTAGCTAACAGTAAGAGCAGCTTTCTTAGCCTGTCTGGGGTCCATCTACAGAGAGCTTGCCTTCACTACAGTGAGATCCACACTGCTGCAATCGATGCAGCAGGGGTCTATTTAGCGGATCTAGTGAAGACCCACTAATTCCACGGCAGAGCGCTCTCTGGTCGACTCCAGTACTCCAGCTCCCTGAGAAGAGTAAGGGAAGTCGACTAGAGAGCATCTCCCATTGACACAGCGCAGTGAAGACACCGGGGTAAGTCAACCTTAGCTACATCGAATAGCGTAGCTGGAGTAGCATAACTTAGGTCGACTTACCCCAGTAGTGAAGACAAGCCCTCAGAAGGATTGTATACACAAAGCCAAGACAACAGGGAATAGCCAGCATGGATTTGTAAAGAACAAATTGTGTCAAACCAATCTGATAGCTTTCTTTGATAGGATAACGAGCCTTGTGGATAAGGGAGAAGCTGTGGATGTGGTATACCTAGACTTTAGTAAGGCATTTGATACGGTCTTGCATGATATTCTTATCAATAAACTAGGCAAATACAATTTAGATGGGGCTACTATAAGGTGGGTGCATAACTGGCTGGATAACCGTACTCAGAGAGTTGTTATTAATGGTTCCCAATCCTGCTGGAAAGGCATAACAAGTGGGGTGCCACAGGGGTCTGTTTGGGGACCAGCTCTGTTCAATATCTTCATTAACGACTTAGATATTGGCATAGAAAGTACGCTTATTAAGTTTGCAGATGATACCAAACTGGGAGGGATTGCAACTGCTTTGGAGGATAGGGTCATAATTCAAAATGATCTGGACAAATTGGAGAAATCGTCTGAGGTAAACAGGATGAAGTTTAACAAAGACAAATGCAAAGTGCTCCACTTAGGAAGGAACAATCAGTTTCACACATACAGAACTGGAAGAGACTGTCTAGGAAGGAGTACGGTAGAAAGGGATCTAGGGGTTATAGTGGACCACAAGCTAAATATGAGTCAACAGTGTGATGCTGTTGCCAAAAAAGCAAACATGATTCTGGGATGTATTAACAGGTGTGTTGTGAGCAAGACATGAGAAGTCATTCTTCCGCTCTACTCTGCACTGGTTAGGCCTCAACTGGAGTATTGTGTCCAGTTCTGGGCATCACATTCCAAAAAAGATGTGGAGAAATTGGAGAGGGTCCAGAGAAGAGCAACAAGAATGATTAAAGGTCTTCAGAACATGACCTATGAAAGAAGGCTGAAAGAATTGGGTTTGTTTAGTTTGGAAAACAGAAGACTGAGAGGAGACATGATAGCAGTTTTCAGGTATCTAAAAGAGTGTCATAAGGAGGAGGGAGAAAACTTGTTCACCTTAGCCTCTAAGGATAGAACAAGAAGCAATGGGCTTAAACTGCAGCAAGGGAGGTTTAGATTGGACATTAGGAAAAAGTTCCTAACTGTCAGGGTGGTTAAACACTGGAATAAATTGCCTAGGGAGGTTGTGGAATCTCCATCTCTGGAGATATTTAAGAGTAGGTTAGATAAATGTCTATCAGGGATGTTCTAGACAGTATTTGGTCCTGCCATGAGGGCAGGGGACTGGACTTGATGACCTCTCGAGGTCCCTTCCAGTCCTAGAATCTATGAATTTATAACACAACCACAACCCAGGTCTATTGCTCTCAGTTGCATATATGAACAAATCCAAATGTTTGAAGTGAAAAAATCAGCCCAGAATTCTAAGTTTCAAACTGCCTCCACCCAAAGCCATAAATCACATACCCATGGAGATGGAAGGGATTCAGTAGAGTCACTCCAACTCTATTCTAAAGTTTCACAAACACCATTGAGTTGCTACTTGTTAACAACCAACATTTTGGATAGACCTAATAGAAAACACTCTATGCCCAGAAGCCCTGGACAGAGGGCGGAATTCTCCCAAGCTCCATGCACAAAATAAACTGAGCCCATGTGAACTGCCAACATGTCTGAGACACCACTCACAGTAAACTGCACAGATGTTCAAAATATGGTTGTGTGCGCTCTCTGATTCTCCGACACTGAGTTCCAGCAGACTCCTTGAGCTTACCTCCCCTTGGTGTGGCTTGAACATGCCCATAAGTTTTCCTAAACTCCTTGGACTTGTCTCCTCCTTGACTGGGAAAGACACATAAGTCATGGTATTTTCCAAATGCCACACATTTGTGGTACCAAAATGATACATCACTCATGGTTAATTTTGCAGATCCTGTCTGTCTCCTTTCTTAGACGAGGTCTACATTAGAAACTTTGACGAGCATAGCTATGTCAATTAAGGGAGTGATTTTTTTTCATGACATAGGTGTGTCAGCAAAAGCACTAGCATAGATGCTGTTAGACTGGCAAAACAGTGCTTTTACTACTGTAGCTTATTTCACTCACTTAACCGCTATATAAGCTACACCAGAAAAAGCACTTTTTTATAACTGCATCTACGCTAGGGGTATGTCTTCACTGCAACTGGGAATGTGCCTCCCAGCCCAGTTAGCCTCACACTAGCATTGCTCAAGCTAGTGTGCTAAAAATAGCAGTGTAGATGGTGCGGCATGGGTGGCAGCTAAGGTTAGCCATCCAAACTCACACTCTTGGGGGGTCGCGTGGGCTTGGACTCAGGTGGCTAGCCCACACCACTGCCCATGTAGCAACATCCACACTGATATTTTTAGCATGCTAGCTTGAGCAAAGCTAGTGTGAGCCTGTCTACCCATGTACCCTCAGAGGCTTTGCTGGTAGAACTATACCATTAAAGCAATATCAGCAAAGATGTTAAGTGTAGACAAAGCGTTACATAAGAAATGAAATAGTTACATTAGACATTTAAATGATTATCTCTGGCCATATGCGTTAACACCTCACTGAAATGAATGGGGCAGGTCACACCAGTCTGAGCTATTGTGCCAGGTTCACTGCAGACTCAGATAGACATCTCTGCATTGATTACACTATTTCTGAGATTTTCTTCAGAACCATAACAGCTAGAAATTTATTATAAAAAACCTGAAATTCTGGAAAATGAGACAGTAGCTTCAGAGAGCTGCTGGTATACTGTAACTGCATACCAGCCCATTCCAAGCCCTGGCCTTGGAAATCCTTTACATAAAGGTTGTTACAATAAATATTTAAAACAGCCTGCTCAGCTCCTTACTCAGGAAAACCCTCAGTTACTTCACTGGGAGGAAGGATGATCTTGTGGTTAATGCTCTGGAGTAGGAATCAGGCAATTTTGATTCTCCTGCAGACTTCCTGTATGACCTTAGGCAAACACTTTAACTGCTGTGCCTCAGATTTCCTCTCTGTAAAATGGGGACAGAAGTATTTCCCTGCCTTACATGGCATGCTGTGAGCCACTCACACACTCTAGTATGTGATGAGGCCCAGAATTTATTTATGTTATTTATGTCAAAAATGAAATTCTGAAATAAAGTAACAAAAATAATGATAAATAACATCCTGCAGACAGAAGAGCTACGAAGTAAATAATTACTAGTACTCATGCTGAACTCTGCTACACCCGCCTTCTGAAGCCTTGCTGAAAGAGTCCGGCTGTTAGCAGCATAACTTGAAATCGGTAGTGCGCTTTCAGCTGAAGTTCTAATACTAATGCTGACTAGGGTCCAGCAAGACTTTAACTGAGATGTGCTCTCATGGAGTTCCACACCAGACTAGCCATGTTGTACATAAAAATGCAGGTGAAAAGCCCTGAGCTTTATTCAGGTTTTAATCAAATCCCTGGCATCCTTCGACTTATTTCTTAAGAGACATATGACTATGGTTATGCGGGAAAGCTATTTCCAGATGTTGAATAGATATTGTTAATATTGTTGCGCTTTTTATATTGGAGAATCAATAAATAAATGGGCAGAAGAGAGGCCACCTTAGTTTCTGGTTTCTATCAGCTGAACAAAAAGTAGACTGAGGAGGCCTGCTTCTATTTACTGGCTCCATCTTGCTCTTGAGAAGATAGGACCAAATACAAACACAAATGCCACCCACTTGCCTCAATGGGTGGGGGAAGTTGATGGGGCTGACAGTGAAAGAGGACAGTCCCAGCAGCAAGGGAGAAAGACACCAGCTGAGGAACATCAGTTCGTTCCTCTGCCTACTTGGGCTCTCTGGCATCCAATGGCCAACTGGGGTTGTGGAGGGTGCTGAATGCTTGGCCTTCCCCAGTTCCCAGGATTTAACTTGGTACTGAGCCACGTGGAGCCTCTTTTGGCTTCGGTACAGCAGCAAAATTTTCCAACAGCAGCAGCACTACAGCAGTCCTCCTCGGGACATAGAGGATTACAAGTAAGTGCTCTGGAGACCCCCTCCCCAGGGACAGAGTATCCGCCATGGCGTGTGGGTCTGTGCATTGCCAGGGCATGTGGGGGTCTGCCCTGCCGGGAGGTGTCTTACCCTTATCCAGAAAGGGGGAATGGGTGACAGGGAATGGAGCACTTGATGATTACCTGTTCTGTTCATTCCCTCTGAAGCACCTGGCATTGGCCACTTTTGGAAGACAGGATACTGGGCTAGATGGACCTTTGGTCTTACCCAGTATGGCTGTTCTTATGTTCTAAATGCCATATATTTGTATGTTTGCTAAAATAATACCACTCTACTTCATTATTATGCCATCTTTGAAAATTAAAACCAAGCATTTTTGAGAGGTACAGAAAAAGAAGCAGCAGCGTTTTATCAGGGTGTCTCATACAAAACTATGTTTTCTAGGGTATGACCATTAGAGCTTTTAGAAACTTTCATAATAAGAAATGAAACCAGGCAGACTATGTGCAGACCCATTTGCTAAAAGGTTCCAAGTGAGCAGAGAGACAAGTAATGATTTTATGCAGAACCCAATATAACAATTCAGCTGTTTGGTTTGGTTTCAACCTGGCAATATTTGGTTTCACTTTGAGATTCTGGCTACATTCAAAGTCACAGCAAAATGGAGTGAAATTCAGGACACAATTCAGTAATGGAGGCTGTCTCAATACGCGGAGGGGGCTCCTGATATATCTGGCCAGAGAAGAGAAGAATTGGGTCAAGGCAGTATAAACCCATAGGAACCAGATCCAGGGGGGAATAGTTATCTTGAATCTTTCTCTTGCAAATTTAAACTGCTATGTTTTGTACTCTGCACACATTTGACTGACTTAAGTGTCTTACAAAGAAGGTACCATTCATCTAAACAAGACATTTGTGCTTAACTCTCAGTTTAAAATTCTTTACTCAAAAATGTATCTCTCTATTCCTTATCCATTTTTATTTCACACACAGATTTCCATTCAACCAGAATTCCACAGGTGAAGCATGTGGAGAATCCAGTTCTTATTGTGTATATTGGTAACAAGAATCTTAGGGCTTGTCTACATGCCCATGGGTGGCAGCCCGGGAGGGGAAGTGCCCGGCTGGGGGCGCAGGGTCCGGAGGCATAGGGGCTGCCCAAAGCCCAAGCGCTACCGGCTTCACGGTTTGCTGGGCAGCCTCCAGACACTGCGCCCCCGGCTGGGCGCTTCCCCCCCCCGGGCTCCAGCTGCGCTGGGGAAGCGCTGGCTGGGGGCGCAGGGTCTGGGGGCTGCCCGGCAAACCCTGAAGCCGGTAGCACTGGGGCAGCCCTTTCCCCCTGGCTGGGAGTGGAAGGGAGGAGGAGGCGGATTTAGGGTGGGGAAGGGGCGGAGTTGGGACGGGGCTAGGGGTAGGGAAATGGGCGGGGCCAGGGCCCGTGGAGGGTCCCCTTTTTTTATTTATGAGATATGGTAACCCTAGACTTGCCATTAGTGAATGGGGGGCACTAGGACCCTGGGGCAGCAGACAGCAGTTGCTGCCTGGAGCAGGGCTCCACCTAGGAATGTGCTACGCCAGCACAAGCAGGCATGGGAGAGGCACGCGCTGCTTTCTTTCAGGCAGGGACGCGGGGGGGGGGGGGTACACGCAGAGGGGGTGTGGCAGGTGGAGGCCGGGACCCACTCCAGGCAGGGACGCTGCAGGGCAGGGGGGAGTGACGCGGGGGCCAGGGCCCGCTCCAGGCAGGGCCGGGGGAGAGACCCAGCTCCAAATATCAGGGCCCCCAGCCCTGAGCAGGGCCAGCTTTAAGCCGATTCAGCCAATTCGGCTGAATTGGGCCCCGCGCCTAAGAGGGCCCCGCAGCTCTCCACTCCGCCCCCAGCTCACTTCCCGCTCCTCCCCTCCCCTGAATGCTCCGCCCCCTGTTCCTCCCGCTCCCCTGCTTCCCGCGAATCAGATGTTTGCGGGAAGTCTGAAAAGGGGCAGTCGGCGGCAGCAACAGGTAAGGGGGGGGCGCGAGGAGGGCTCCTGGGAGGCACGGCGCGGCCCTGGCGGCTCTGGCTCCAGCCCGGCACGGGCCCCGGGACAGCGGCCCCAGTTCCGGCCGAGCACCCCCAGCACGGCCCCAGCAGCTCCGGCCCGGACCCAAACCCCGCGACCCCAGCCGCCGGCAAGCCCCGCCCCCAGGAATCGGGCCCCGCTCTTGCTAAGGCCGGCCCTGGCCCTGAATATTGCTGGAGCTCAAGCACTACAAAAGAATATAACCCGCCGCCTATGTACATACCATGGCACCAGAAGACTGATTTGTAAAGCACACCAATGTCCTGAGGTCTAACTGCCCCATGTAGACCCTGCTGGCACACTCTAAAAGGTACTTAGTTCACGGTAATGAAGTTGGACAACATTTTAGCGCATGTCAACAGGGTCTACACAGGGCAGTTAGAATGCAAAACATTAGAAAGCTTTACAACTCATACCCCTCTACTGCGCTTTGCCAATAACATGTAGACAAGCCCATATTTTTTTAAGCAAACAAGAAAAAAATACTATGTAAAAGTTTGCTATTTATATCACAAGGCAGACTCAAAAGATCCAGCTCATTTTGGCAGCTGCAGTGAGAAACAACCGCAAATAGGCTTGCCTCAACCATCTCTCTCTCTCTGTTTTCCTCAGTAAGCATAGGTGCAAACTACAAAACCTAGGTGAGGAAAATTCTGTGTTGCTGCAGTCTACTCACCACTTTAGCTGCTAAAATTGGCTGGTTTTGGAGGGTTACTGCGGTAATAATAGCCCTGCATAATGTCAGAAATGTTTCCATCTAAGCCTCAAAACATGTATTATTTAACTTAGTTCCTATAAAAATACTTGTTCATGATGTGGCACTTTCAAACAAAAGAAAAATAGGGCACTCCTTTCCAGCTTTTTTATTTTAATACCAAATATGATATTACAATCTATTTACTATATTAAACTTAGGGCACAAATCATATTTTGGTTTTGTTTGCTTAGTTTTTATAGATTTGTATAAATATTGTGGTTGAATGTTCATATTGATTTTCTTGCTTATTGCATGAGAAAGCCAGCATTTTATAAATAATCTATAATGAATTTGTTTGATGGTGAAACATGCACACAGTGAAGTTCAAATGAATGATCATCAAATTAAGAGAGTTTCAATCCTCATTCAAAATAAATTACTGCATTTATGCAAGGATGAGAATTACAACAGTTAGGAATGGATATAAAACTCTGACAAAATTATGAGTATGACTTAAACCAAAAAAGCAAGGGATGCTCAGAGCTTATTCCTGCCAGTAGCTTCATATAATGTTTTTTCTTCAAAATGCTTTATAAACATCAGTGGCCAGATCCTGAGAGGTGCCAAGGACTCTTCATTTCCGAAATAATTAATCATCCCAACTCCTAGAGTAGGTGTTTTATTGTTATATCCACTTTATAAGCACTATATGCATTCTCAGATGGCTGAGAAGAGAACTTGCCAAAGGATACAGAAGTCAGTTTCAAAGCCAGGTATAAACTAGGGCTGTCAATTAATCACAGTTAACTCACACGATTAACTCAAACAAATTGATCGCGATTACAAAAATTGATCACAAATAATCGCACTGATAACAATAAACTACCAATTGAAATTTATTAATATTTTTGGATGTTTTTCTATATTTTCAATATTGATTTCAATTACAATACAAAGTGCACAGTGCTCACTTTATATTATTATTTTAATTACATATATATGCACTGTAAAAATGAAAATCAAAAGAAATAGTGTTTTTCAATTCACCTCATACAAGTACTAAAGTGCAATCGCTTTATTGTAAAAGTGTAACTTACAAATGCAGATTTTTTTTTGGTTACATAAGTGCACTCAAAAACAAAACAGTGTAAAACTTTAGAGCCTACAAGTCAACTCAGTCCTACTTCTTATTCTGCCAATCACTAAGAGAAACAAGTTTGTTTACATTGACGGGAGATACTGCTGCCTGCTTCTTATTTACAATGTTACCTGAAAGTGAAAACAGACGTTCACATGGCACTTTTGTAGCCGGAGTTGCAAGGTATTTACATGCCAGATATGCTAAACATTCGTATGCCCCTTCCATGCTTTGGCCACCATTCCATAGGACATGCTTCCATGCTGATGATGCTCGTTAAAAAAATAATGTGTCAATTAAATTTGTGACTGTACTCCTTGTGGGGAGAATTGTATGTCTCCTGCTCTGTTTAACCCGCATTCTGCATATATTTCATGTTATAGCAGTCTCGGATGATGGCCCAGCAGCACGTGTTCATTTTAAGAACACTTTCACAGCAGATTTGACAAAATGCAAAGAAGGTACCAATGTGAGATTTATAAAAATAGCTACAGCACTCAACCCAAGGTTTAAGAATCTGAAGTGCCGTCCAAAATCTGAGAGGGACGAGGTGTGGAGCATGCTTTTAAAAGTCTTAAAATAGCAACAGTCTGATGCGGAAACTACAGAACCCAAACCACCAAAAAAGAAAATCAACCTTCTGCTGGTGGCATCAGACTCAGATGATGAAAATGAACATGCGTCAGTCTGAACTGCTTTGGATCGTTATCAAACGGAACCCATCATCAGCATGGAAGCATGTCCACGCATCTGGCATGTATCTCGCGACACCGGCTACAACAGTGCCATGCAAACGCCTGTTCTCACTTTCAGGTGACACTGTAAACAAGAAGCAGGCAGCATTATCTCCTGCAAATTGTAACCAACCTTGTTTGTGTGAGTGATTGGCTGACCAAGAAGTAGGACCAAGAAGTAGGACTTGTAGACTCTAAAGTTTTACATTGTTTTGGTTTTGAGTGCAGTTATGTAACCAAAAAAAATGCAGGTTTTTTTGTACATAATTCTACATTTGTAAGTTCAACTTTCATGATAAAGAGATTTCACTACAGTACTTGTATGAGATGAATTGAAAAATATTTTTTGTTGTTTTTTACAGTGCAAATATTTGTAATAAAAAATAAATATGAAGTGAGCACTGTACACTTTGTATTCTGTGTTGTAATTGAAATTAATACATTTGAAAATGTAGTAAACATCCAAAAATATTTAAAATAAATGTTATTCTATTAAGTATCGGAGGGGTAGCCGTGTTAGTCTGAATCTGTAAAAAGCAACAGAGGGTCCTGTGGCACCTTCTTGTTAGTCTCAAAGGTGCCACAGGACCCTCTGTTGTTATTCTATTGTTGTTTAACAGCGCGATTAATCGCGGGATTATTCACGATTAATTTTTTAATCACATGATTAATGGCGATTAATTTTTTTAATCACTTGACAGCCCTAGTATAAACACATTGTTCCTGAGAAACAGATCTCTGAGGACAGACCAGGTCCTGAAGGAGGAACTGACCCTCCAGATAGCCTAGGCCCAATTCACTGAGGGCTTTCACAGACCTTTTAACTTGCCCAACATTCAAAGAAGAGCCAGTAGGAACTCAGTCCACATTTGCAACAGTTTAAACACTTCAGCTGAACCTGGAGGCAGTTTTGAACAACCAAGGATGTAAGTTCTTACTTTAATTGTAAACTCTTTGAGACAGTGTGACAATGTGTATAAACCCTGCATCAGTCAGGAAGAGGTTAAGGATTTGCTCTGGGCTGGAGTGACCCTGCCCCACCCTACCTGCAAGTCAAGTCAAGAGTAGAGGAGTTGTTCAAGAGGGAGGGAACTCAGCTCCAAGAGAACAGAGTTCTGAGGTTTCCAGCTCCCAGGAAGAGACCTGGCAGAGAGCGGAGACTATGCCCTTGCTTAAAAGAACACCAAAGTCCCCTGAGAGGAAGAGGGCTGGTGAACAAGGAGGCCTTGAGCCTGTCCAAGGCCCCACTGAAAGAAGAGAGGCCAGTGGTCCAGCTGAGATTGACTGTATACTTCTTTTTCCTTCATTTATTTTCCTGCTCCTAATTAGTTTGTGTGTTCCCTCAGAACCCCAGAAGGGTTAAGAGTCCAAAGGTATTTGGCTGGAGGGCTGAGACTTCATCCCCTTTAGGGTGCTACTGAGTGTCACACTCGAGTAACCAGGCCTGGTGTGAGTATACAACCCGATTTATGGAGTGGTTATGGGTTCTTGGTCCTTCACAGTCACCAGAGAGGACGGGTTGTGTTGCAGAGGGGAGCTTCATAAAAATGGCCAAAACTGAAGGAATTTTGAAAATGGGATGCTGAAGTAAAAATTCAGCAGCAACAAAACTTCAGTGTTCAGCACAGAACAAAAACAATATCTGAACTGAGACAAGGGAACAAAGTTTGGTTCAAAAGCTCCCAGCCATTTGGAACTGTTTGGAACTTGGCAGAAACTCCCAGATCCTACTAGAGACTCCAAAAGGGCTTCTCCGAAGGAATGAGGTTCATTTACAATATTTCCCAATACGACAGTGAGAGGATCAGGGATCTGCAGGTCCTCTGTCAGGAAGTGAGCCACTCCACCAGGAACTCCACACACAAACTCAACAGAAGTGAGAACATGGTCTGGAAGACTAATCAGCCCCTCACAAAGACTTGCTCTTTAGAGTACTGCTCATGACTATTTAAATACAATTGATAAAGGGCCATAGTAATGTAAATAGTTTTAAGGAATGTTAAGTTTATTCTGAATTGCTGTGTATATATACACATACTGATTTGAAATTTAAGTTTTAATCATTCATTGTAAAGAAAAGGAGATGTGATGTGGTTATAGAGTTCCTAGTCCTCCAAAGTTACCAGAGAGGACCAGGATATGTTACAGTTAATAAATGTTGTGACTTCCTGGTTAGGAATTTCTCTCGCTGCTGTTGCTTAAGGCATGGTTCTTTGTGTTTATGTCCTCACACTACAACCCAAAGAGGCACTGTTGAAGGACCAGAACACTAACAGGCTGGGACCATCTTTTCATTAGGAATGTGTATAAAGCCTAGCATAATGGGGCCCCAGTCCCTGATCAGGGTTTAAGTACTACCACAACACAATGGGTAATTACAATTTATGCTTGGACATCAAAACCATACCAAATTCATGGTTTCACATACATCCAATGAGAAACCAAGTTGGGTAGTTTTGTATTTCATTCTGAAAGTCACTGGAACCTAAAACCAAGCAGATCTCAAGGGGGGCAAACCTAGGCAGATCAAACAAAACCATTTGCAAATTGTAACAGCAGGGTCTCACACAGATAGATCTATATACAGGTTCTCTCTTAGGAACAAAAATGACAAGCTATCTCCCCTTTCCATTTTCTCCTTTGATGTTAGTTCTTGAAATAACTTTTCCTTCCCACATGCTCCCTAACTTCTTATAAACACAATAAAAAAGGAACTGTGTGTGTAATTTGCCGAAGTCACATTTAGCACAGAATACAAACAAATAAATTAAAAGGTGACAGGCAATTTTTGACTAATTTTAGCTACATTGACTTATATTTATTTTGGTTTTTCTTTTTAAATGCACATACTGCCACTTTTCCTCTCCAAATTCTAGGCCCGCATCAGCACTTTCAAAAAGCAAAGCTTACAATCAAACTAAAACCATGCCATACAGCAAGCTGAACTGAGGCAATAAGTCAGATCTTCAGCTCATGGAAATCTGCATAGTTCTGTCTAAGTCAATAGATCTACATCAATTTACGCCATCTGAAGAAACAACCCTATGACTTTTAGTTTCCCCCTTACCACCCTCTCCAGCCTCCTTTTAACATGCAATTTGTGGCTTTGCTAAAGCCAGAAACATTTTCAGGAGGGTTTGACATAGGTTATAGACTGCAAAGCAAAGGAAAAGAAACTAATTGTTTAGCTATCCGTTCAAAGAGTAGCATCTGAGGAGAAACCAGCCAGACCTATGTACAGCTAAAGAGTGTGACTGTGTGACCATACCAGGAAATGTGGTTTTCCCACTCCTCAAGGTACTGTAGGTTTACAGTATAATATTATAGGGTGTTCATTTTGAGCTCTCCATTTGCAATTGTGGCAGCTTTTGAAAATTTTAGTTTTTGGTTTTCTATGTCCTTTTGTAAACTCATCATAGTTTGCCATTGATATTTTTCCTTCCCTTCCCCCTGCCCAATACAATGTAGAAAAAAGTTAGTTTAAAATCAAGCACATTTGTAATAATTAATTAGCTTTTCACCTCCAGTAGAAAACTAGGTTTAAACCACAACTGAGAACAAAAATAAGAGTGCCTGCTCCTGTTGAAGTGAATGGCAAAACTTGCATTGATTCCAGTGGGAGCAATATCATACCTCAGGATGAATTAGTTGTTTTTCATCCTCCGCCTCTTCCCCCAATGTGTCCACAGTACAAAGACACCACCCCAGTTTGGCCCATTTGACAGTTTATACTGAAAGTGTTTTAGGGCTGTAACAGCACTCTAAATGGGCAGAAATGTTTTGATGCAGCTCAGGTGAAAAATAATGTGAAGAGTAGCTGCTAGAATTATGTCTAGCCATTAGCAGGTGCTATCCATCCATCATTTTCATAAGTACCGATCTCTAAGCAATTGATTCTGGCCCTCACCCCTGTCCAGCACTTTGGTGACCACTCCACAGGTCTCAGAGCCCAAGCGCCCTCTCAAGCCTGACCAACAAGGACATAGTTATTCTTAACACTGTAGCACAAGCCCTAATCTGTGGATTTAGACTCCGAGATGTGCTGCCATGGCTGCAGCTTGCTCTGTAGACTTAGCTAGGGGGTCACTATGGGTCAGGAGAGTGTTGCCCCAGCACAACAGCAGTGTAGGAATAATGTTAGCAGTCCTGTGCTGTCCCCCTTCTTTCAATCCCATGCACAGGGAGTGGGGGCTGCCGTGAGGAAAGGGGATGGATGATAGCACTCAGTGGGATGGTGGGCTACAGAGTAGCCTGAGGCAGCCCAAATATAGCAGTCAAAAGTTAGCCACCTTTGTTTCTCTCCCCTGGGCATTGTGCCATCTAAATTTTTGTATTCTAAATTTGCTTTATTCTCCAGGAAGGCAGTGTAGTCTAATGGCTAAAGCAGGGGTCTGGGAGTCAGGCCTCAGATACTATTTCTGTCGGCCATTCTTGTTCCATAGGATTCTGGGGTACATTACACAACTACTCTTTGCCTCAGTTTTTCTTCATGTAAAATGTGTAAGGGTGTGTGTGTGTGTATTATAATGCATACAAACACACATATATAATTAGCTACTTATAGTGCATATACATAATTCACAAGTGTATTCTAAAACTAAATTAATTTTGAAGGTCTTTGAAATCAGAAGATGAAAGGCACAGCGCAAAATATTCATTATTAATTCTTATGATACAAACTTAAAACCACATTTGAAAAAGGGGGAAAGTGCAGGGAAATTACTGGATAAAACTCAGACACAGACTCAGAGCACAGGAAGGGGAAAGAAAATCCAACAAAAATAAGGATCCTTTTCTACTAAAACAATCACTGAAACTATGATGTAATTCACTTATGAAATGGCAAGGTTGACAGTGGAGATCAGGTGTCTCCTTAAGTATAACCATACCATGTAATTAATATCAGCAGTCGTAGAACCTGGTGTTTATGGTTGAGTTGCCTTTCTTACTGCTGTCAGTCAGTTGTGCTGTAATCTCAAGGCTGAGTGACACAGGCCAAGAGGGTGCACAGAGCTGTTATTGTACAGAATGCGTTGTATGCAGAAGCAGACTGTGCTTTCTGGTAAGGGAGGGGGTAACATGGAGATTGTGGGAGGGTGGGCTGGGCAAAAAAATAGTGCAGGAATAGCACTGCTTATTATTACAGCTTGGCTCTGCAAACAGAGAACTTTCTGGGACCATTTCCAGTCTATGCAGGAGACAGTCTTCTCTCCTGCTTAATTTGGAATGGCTGGGACTTCATCATGCCCTGTCATATTAGTCACATCACTTTCCCTATGTTATTCCATACTTTCCCATCAAAAATCAAAAAAAGAAAAGAAAGAAACAATGTGGCTCAAACAACTGTTTCAAAATATAAAAAACAACCACCACCAAATCAGCAAATATAATTAAACCTAAATCCAGCTTAAAACATTTTTTGGAAGTCGTACAACTGCTGCCTACCAAGAGCTGCTATTTTCTGGGGGAGGAGGGGAGGGAAAAGCATATATTTGAACAAACAACAACAACAAAAATTGTTTTGATCTTCTGGTTCCTCCTGTTTTATTTTAATAAACTTTCCAAGTACTGATTTAATGTCAATCCAGCTTTATTAAAGGTTCATTAGGGGATTAAGAGAGATTTGAAACTGAGCCCAATGTAGTCAGCATAGTCAAGTTCCAAATGGCCACTCAGCAAATAAAAACTGTACCATGCTGGCAGTATTTTGAGAAATCAGCCAATAAAATTGGGTTATGTTTCTAAGCACGTTTTTTTCTAGCAATAAATTGAAATTCTGCTTTCAGACAACAATATGTAACTCCTGGTTAATAGGCCCTACCAGCCCTTGTGAAACTTGTTCCTTTTTTGTGATAATTTTTCTAGAGATCATTATTTCAATATATCTACGATTACTATTATGAATTACCCTATATATATACACATACAACAAATGCACCAGTATAATATGGGTTCAATATATTATGGACCCAGAAACATCTTCATTGTGCTCTAGATCATACCTAAACTTGCTGTTTGGGGAGGGATTAACTTTTCACTGTAGATTTTACAGGTCGCAGAACACTGGGGCTCCAATCCTTGATTGATTGGGGCCATTAGGCCCTACTGCAATACAAATCATAACTGTGTTATGTAACCTGTCTACCTGTGATTCATTGACTGACTGTACATGTCAAGTCTTTGGACCACAAAAGATCCATTTCTGAGTCTTGATTCTAACTAGGTACTTATACAGCCTCTATCATTGTAGTATAGGGGCACCTGCTGTCTGTGCAGGACACACAGAGCAAGTCCTGCAAATGGAGGATGACTGCTAATTTTTTCATCTCACATTTGAACTTCTCACCACTAGGAGTTGTTTTCCTTTCTAATGGTGCTCCCAGTCAAGTAATATCCACCTGGCAGCCCTCTTCAGTGGTATAAGCAGAATACTGTTGCCAGGGGGTGATTATGTATGATACAGATTAATAAGCCACCAATATCTCTGATATCATATCAACTACACTGGTGCTTAGGGACTAAGGCCACCTCAGTGCCACCAGACTTGTGCTCCCCTGAGTCCCACCTCAGATGCCCCACCAGGTGGTGAGCCATGCAAGGAGCTTCACTGTAGGCCAAGGTAGAGTGCACACCATATTGACGGTTCTGTCCTTTTCCTTCCTGAAAGAATTTCCTTCATTGGAACAAGACTTTAAGGGCCACAGAGAGATTTCCAAAAGCCAGCTCGACATAACTATCTGTTATGTTCATAGCATACATACAGAGAATTAGATCAAAACATAAATGTTCTTGCAGGAAGGTTGCAACATCGCACTACTTTATTTCTTAGAGTCCAGAACAATAACACCCGAGAACCCAAGCTGCTCCCTAAGGCTCCTTAAGGCAGCGAGGCACAACTCATCCTACCTTGCTTTAAGCTGGCTCCTTGCAGATTGGCTGTCTGCTGACTGACTCAGATGATCCAGATCACATGACTTCTCTCAGAGCTCCAAAACCTGCAAGCAAGACCAGGAATTCCCTCACTTTTAAAGAGATAGCATGTCATTTTTAACACAGTTTCCAGTACACTACAGTACCTAACCCACACATCCTTTGGCCCCCTAGTTCATGGTCATCCCACTGTCTTTATGTTATGCATTTAGGCCTGTAGATTTTAGAGGGCAACAACTCTCCATACCATCAGTAGCCTTAGGACTCCACAAATTTCCAAATAAAATTTCACGTGAAATCTAACGCTTCTGAAAGTAGTATTGTCTCTCACAGAAACCCTTCTGAAAGGGGGAAGGGGAAGCAAAAGAGATCCTGAGGGAGCTATGTTACCAGAGGGAAGGGTTGGGGAGCGGGGCATTGTGGAGGTGCATGCTTTCGGTGCAGAGGTTCCAAGCCAGGCAAGGATGGCTCCTAATTTCCCTGCCTCATTCTGAAAAATCGGTCATCCTCTGCTCCCAAGGGAAAATAGCTCCAGCTTTCTAGGGTTTCAAAGCCATTGCGATTTTAACTTAATTCTGCCCCTGATCTGGGTTTTTCTGCAAGACGGTTATCATGGGGTTTCCTAGGTGTTCTTAATAATTAAGATAGTAACTCCTGAAATGGATTTGAGTTATTACAAATCTTGTATTTTGTTTAGTCTTGCAACCTCTCATTCATGTAATCAAAAGAACAACATACCTCACCTGCTATAAGCTGGTATAGCTACATTCAGGTCAAGAAAGCTATGCTGATTTACAGCAGCTGAGGATCAGGCATGTACTGAGACCTCTTGCAGAGAACAGGCTAGAAGGGTCCAGAGATGCCTCCATTTATCCACCTTTTCCACATTTCGGACAGCTTTAGCAAAATGTTACAAGTAGCTGGGCACCCTTTTCAAAGCCATATTTAACTCTCTGAAGTCATAATAGGTTGAAGACTACAGAATTTGCTGCCTAGAAAACAGATCAATATACTGTACAGTTTTAATCTCATAACATAACTGTCATGGGGGAAGATGCTTCTGTCCCTGAGAGAAGAAAAGCATCACATTAGGCAGTCTCCAGGTTGCAGAAATTGAGGCAATCATAGATTAGAAGTAATTATTTATTGTTTATCATTTTCTATGTACTGTCTGGGTCAAATTCATCCCATCAATAAAGATTTTGACTTCAGTGGAGTTACACCAATGGTGAATTTGGCTCTGTATGCATATGAGCAAAACCACATTCTGAGGGTTTAGAGAATTGTGAAAAACAAGTGAGGAAATTATGGGTTGCAGTTGTTTTAGGATATTGCCTTCAATGGTCAGAACTACTGTGACAGTTCCATGTGATTATAGCAACAGGGAACTGCATGAGTTTGGATTAGACTGTTATCAGCTTATATAAACTGTGTTTGAATAATCCCCTGTGCTAGACTTTTCTTTCTCTTTTTTTTATTACAAAAAATTGTGAATGTCAAAGTAATGAAGAACAATCACCACAGAATATTGTTAATGCTGGTCGAGGGAGAAAGAAATCAGTTAAACATGAATTGAAGTTTGTGTTTCCTCGCTTTATCCAAGTAACAGACATTTCTGTTGACTGGATTTGGTGCCACAAAAATCTAATTAACTATAATTGCAACACATGTTGAGACACAGTATCATAAATTGCAATGGGTAATGTCCTCAAACAGTACTATTTATTTCAGTTGGGCTACTTGAAGTGTATGGGAATATACAATATGATTAAGTGGAGCAGAATCTGGTACATAATATTAAGTATCTTAAAAGTGGAATCCGTGACCCTAAACTAAGAAACTGTCTCTCTCCCTGCCAGATACTGCTGCTGTGATCTATGGCGGTACCTGAGCTGAAGCCATGTTGGTATAAAGGGGCGGGGGGGGGGGTGCCAACAAGGCATGCTCAGAAAAGTCTGATCTGTTGGAATGCATCCCTCCCTTGATCCATAATATCTGGAGTTTCTTAAGCTTCGGTACACTGCATCTTTACTCCTTGGTTTATGAGGTACAGGAGGATGGCTAAGGGGAGGGACTCAGAAGGTATAAGATCCTAATATTTTTGCTATAACTGGGGTATTGCATTCCTGGAAATGTTAGGGGAAGCCTGTGCATTTACTATGTAATAACTACATTTTAAAAGCGTGTGAAGAGCACTCAGATTTTTGGATTGGCTTGTTCTTCCCCAGCCGCTTAATTGTAATAAGAAACTTGACCCTTTCATCATCAAGATGCAGAGTTCTATATTCACACCTGAAGTTATAAATCACATTCTGCTTTGATTTCTGATGGATCAAACCATGTAAAGCTGCAGTTGAGAAGTCTGACAGGTCTTGGGCTACAGTCAAGGAATTTTCTCTTCACCTACTAAAAATTGGAGATTGTGTTCTCCGTTTTCTTCACCTTGGACCTTTAAAGTGAAACCACCCACAATGAAATGAAATGAAGAAAGATGTGTCAATAATGCACAGAAACAATGCCATCACACAAACCAACAGTTAATTCCTTCTCCTTCCTTCCTCAGATCACTTTATGCTTTGTGTTGCCTAATTTATATTGTAAAATCTTCATAGCTGTCTTTTCTAATCTGAAAATTATGGCACTGTAAAACATGATTAATAAATAACAGCAAAGATGGACCTACACCACAGAGTTCAGATCCAGTTATGAACTTTCCCATAGCTCAAGAGAATTCAGATCCAGGGGTTTCAGGCCCATCTATAGAAACAAACAAGAGAAAACAACGTATTTTCATGAAAGGGTTTGAGTTTCTCAATCAAAAGTGGTCACGCTTATATTTCTCTTCAAGGAAGGAACAAAGACCCTTTTGAAACACAGCCAGTAACAATTTTATCTAGCTGTTGTAGGTATATTGTACCAAAGAATAACTGTCCCTAAGAGTACATCTACACTGCACCCTTTTTTCAGTGGCATGTAGCATACATACACATGTAGTCCCCCTAGCATGGGTATGAATAGCAGTGTAGCCGGTGAGGCATGGCATAGATAAATAAAGACATGTGAGAAGGATGTGGGTAGGTACTTGCATATATACTCTACATGGCTATCTACTCGCCCATGCTGTGCCTCTCCGACTACACTCCTATTTTTAGCCAGGTAGTGTCCTGCTGCTTCCCCACTGCTGGAGCCTTTCCCCACAGGAGAGACTCCAGGAGGGGGAAATTTTCTGGCAGGAGGGAGGTCATTGGGAAAGCCCTTCCCCACCACAGTGAAGACTCTGGCAGTGAGGAAAGGCTCAGCCTTGGCTCCTGCCAGCCTTTCCTCACCTCAGTGAAAGACTCTGGCACTAAGGAGCCGCTGAAGCTTTCCACATGGAACTAGAGAGATCCACACAGAGGATCCACACCATTAAAATGGAGGCATGAATCTAGCCCTTTTATTCTTTACCTTTGTAACTCATGATGGAGAAACATCAAGAACTTTAGGCCTTCAGTTTGGAGAAGCTTCCAAACATGAGGATGCTTCTTTGAGCCCCTTTAGTGTGGAAACTGTGGTAAAAAGCTGGAGACATCAGGCTTTTGCATGACATTTCCAGTACTTCCGGGTTTGGGCTAGGTAAACAATACCATGAAAGCCACCTCTCTTGGTATTCTGGTATTTTCTCTTTCAGCCAAATCTAGAGACTACATGAAAATTAATGCCTTTTAAAAAATAAACCTCATAATTAACCAAACTTTTTAAACCTCGGCAGGGATTTGGGTTCAAGTAATGGAGGGAAATTGCAAATCAATTCATATTTTATCCAACAAATAGCTGACAACCTGTCCCCGAGTCCCGGCCAGCGGTGCAGCAGGGCTCAAGCATGCAGGCTGCCTGCATGCCGTGGCCGGTGTCCCCACACCGTTCCGGAAGCAGCCAGCTGCTAGCACCTCTCTGCGTGCCCCTGGCGGGGGAGGGGGAGGTGGCTCCATGCGCTGCCCCCACCCCAGGCAGCGCACAGAGACCCGCTGCTCCCCTCCCCCCAGGGGGCGCACGGAGACGTGCCAGCAGCAGGGCTAAGGTGGCTCCCTGCTCGCTCTGCCACCCTCCCTCCATGCCGCTTTGCTCCCAGAAGCAGCTGGCCAGTCCCTGCAGCTCCTGGGTGGGAGGTGTCTCTCAGGCTGACCCTGCCCTGAGCGCCGACTCCGCAGCTCCCGTTGGCCGGGAACTGAGGCCAAGGGGAGCTGCGGGGGCAGCGCGTGTGGGCAGCAGTGCGCAGAGAGCCCCTGCTTCCTCTCCCCCCGCCTAGGAGCCACTGCCGGAGGGGTGTGTGTGCCGGTTGCTTTGGGAGCCACGCCGCCTGAGGTAAGCGCCGCTCTCCTGCCCCCTCCCAGACCCCAACTCCCTGCCCCAGCCCAGAGCCTGCATCTTGCACCCAAACGTCCTCCCAGAGCCCACCCCCTGAACCCTCTCTTGCACCCCAACCCCCACCCCAATCAAAGTACCTCTCTTTATTTTCATTTACTTCCCATTACTTACAATATAGGAGGAGGATGAAGAAAAAAAGAATGAAAAACGGGGGTGGGGGAGATAAGAGAATGTTCTTTTTCTTGGCTGGGTCCTGAGGGGTGGGGGGCCAAGAATGTAGCTGCACATAGGGCCCTACTAACTCTAAATCCTCCACTGGCCCTGTTTTATGGTAGCTCAGGATTTCTGCCTTACTATCTGAGCCAATGTAGGTTTTATGACACTTTGCATCAAACAGACTAGCGATGCCAAAATTGCAAAGAATCTAAACCTGTGTCCTAAGTCTGAAGAGCACTTCAATAAAGCATGAACTTGAAGAGCCAAGGAAGCCCAAGATGACTAATGTTTTAAAAGGAAAAAAAATCCTAGTAAACCATAGTAATTCAGAATATTTTCCTTTATATAGAGGTTTCTGCTATAAAAGCCATGGTGTAATCCAACCATTTCCATCTGTAGCAGGGAGAACTTGCAGAAGACAACAATGGAAACATGAATTAGAATGTATAGAATATAAACCTCTTAATCACAGGAGACTTTAGTCCAAAACTGAATAGGGAGAAGAAGGGGCCAAGACATTGGCCATTCTGTTCCTTCCACTTGTTTTTTGCAGAATAGTCTGATTGCCCATTCCTATCTCACACTTAGGGTTTGTCTACCCGGTGGAGAAATATGCTCTGTGGAGGTGTGATCTCTAAAGCACACTAGGGTGTTGCTCTTTAACTTGTCCATGTAGATCCTGCTGGTATGCTTTAACATAATGCTGTTTTAAATAGTAATATACTAAAGCCAACTAGGGAATCCTTAGTGCACACCAGCAGGGTCTACACAGACCAGTTAAAGTGCAATACATTAGTATACTTTAGAAATCACACCCCTATGGAGTGCATTACCCCACTGTGGAGACAAGCCTTAAAAAATAACTCATGCTGATTGCACTTGGTACATAGATGACAGTGGTGATACAGCAAAGTGCAAATGCAAAACCTCTTAAAGTCAGAAATAAAACCTGTTTTGCAGTTTTTCTGGTAGTTTGTGTTTCTTGGATAATTTCAAGCAAGATCACAATGAGTTGCTAATCTTTACTGTCAAGTTTTTAAACTCCTAAAGGAAACTAAAAGACACACATAACCTTGTGGTCTGCTCTAAACAAGCAGCAATCTGTTCCCTATCATTAAATGAAGTAAATATAGGAAGAATTTTAATGATTTAATTCAAAAATATTACTGTATGATCCAGCAGACACACCTCATGCCATTTGCAGGACTTTCCAAAGCAATTTAAGATGATCTACACACATTTTCGCTCTGTTTCCTTATTGTAAGTTACTGAGCAATAGTGTATACATAACTGAAACACGGTTAAAATAAAGCAAATCGAACAATGTTTAGTCAAACTAGAGTAAAATAAAGACAGATTCTCGCTTGCACCAAAATATACTCAGCATACTTCACCTCCCTCATTTAGTTAATTGTATGGGCTCCTGATGGTAAACAATTCACACTACACCTCTATCCCAATATAATTCGGTCCTCGGGAGCCAAAAATCCCTACCGCATTATAGGTGAAACCCGTTATATCGGGGTAGTTGCGGCAGGGCTCCAGCGGTGATTTAAAGAGCCCGGGGCTCCAGCTACAGGGATCCCCGGGCCCTTTAAATCGCCACCCGAGCCCTGCTGCCGGAGTCCCGGGGTAGTGGCAGCAGGGCTCCAGCGGTGATTTAAAGAGCTCTGGGATCTGGCCGCTGCGGGGAGCCCGGGCCCTTTAAATCGCCGGCCGAGCCCCACTGCTGCAGTCCCGGGGTTACCACGCTGTATGCGAACCCGTGTTATATCGGGTCGCGTTATATCGGGGTAGAGGTGTATTACCTCACTAGTGCTTATTGTGATTATGCACAGAATGGATGAAATACCATTTACTTTTTTAAAACTAGGGCCCTGGCCCAATCCTCTCCCACTGAAGTTAGTGTAGGTTTTGCTATTGACTTCAGTAGGAGCAGGATTGGGCCCCTTGACTCTTTAATATTAAAGTTGTTGTCTGTGTGGACTGTGGCAGTAAGTCAAAGGGTAAGGCATTCAAACAGTTTTCCCACCTAGAGTCAACCAATCTGATGTTGTAATTCAAAATGAAAGTTCAAGAGTATGTATTATACAAGAAAATGCTTAAAATAAAAAGAGAAAAAATAAATGCTTTCCACTCAGCTCAAAGAGGGACCAAGCAGTCTGCTAGCAGCTGAACAGCATGTAGATCAAAAGCTGTGATTTGCATGGGATTCAGCAAAGGGTATTTTTGATATCAGTTCCCAGGGATTTGCAGCGAGAGTTTCAGATAAAACTAAAGACTTTGAATAAAACCAAGATAAATAGACAAATTTCCCCTAATTTTGGTAGAAACCATGAGAAACCACTGGGTTTTACATCAGCCAGCATCATTCTCCTTTAGGCTTTAGTGAGGAGGGAAAGAACCACCCAGACCCTCAGAAAGGCCAGCAGGGGGGAAATTCAGGACTGGAGCTTCTTTCCCTCAGGCCACATTTTGAACAGATACATAATAGTTTAGTCTCCTGTGATCTGTAATACTTTGGTCTACTTTTGGTTGTTGGGTTTAATTTGTGAATGCTAGGTAGCATTGGAGGCCTGTGATATACAGGAGGCCAGACTAGATGATGTGGTGGGCCCTTCATGCCTTAAATTCTATGACAAGCTTCCCCACCCTTACCTTTCCTATCTCCTTGGGGAAGATCCCATCATCTCCAGTGACTTTTGTCTTCCTCCTTCATCCTGCTTCTTGGGTAACTGGACCCACTCTTTTCAGCTCCCAGTCCCTGGGAGGTACTTAGTGAGTGGGGCTACCTCAATAGTTCTTATGTCAAAAAGAAGCGGGATGGAGGAAGTCAGGTATCCTACCATCCAGTTAAAATGCTAGGAGTTGTGAGTCTCCTCCCCCAATAGCCTCCTTCTGAACCCACAAATTAAAAAGACTGAAGAATTCTTTCTATAGAACGCCCAAAGCACATTAGCTGACTTATGACTTTGTACCACATGACATGTTGATTAAAAAATTAGAATATGAAATTAGCCTCCGTTGGTGAAAGAGGCAAGCTTTCAAGCTATACAGAGCTCTTCTTCAGGTCTGGGAAAGGTACTCCTAGCATCACAGCAAAATCTGTTGTGGAACAGATTGTTTAGCATAAGTAGTTAAAACATATTTAAGGGACCATTCAAGAGTGGCCCGTTAACACCTCTGCAGTCATAGGACAAAAAGAGGGGATTAGTGGGTTACAGATTGTTGGAATAACCCATAAATCCAAGTCAGGGCTATATTACAGACATATATCGATATAACTACACCACTCAGGAGTGTGAAAAATCCACATCCCTGAATGACTTAGTTATACCGACCTAACCTCTGGTGTAGACAGTGGTATGTCAACAGGAGAGCTTCTCACATCAATATAGCTCCACCTCTCTGGCAGGTGGATTAACTATGCCAACGGGAGAAGCTCTTCCGCCGGCATAGTAGCGTCTTCACTAAAGCACTACAGTGGTGCAGCTGCACCACTTTAGCACTGTATGTGAGGACAAGCCCCCAGGGTCTATCGGCTTATTTACACTTACAGTGCTGTAGTGGCGCAGCTGCGCCACTACAGAGCTTAATGAAGATACTATCTGCGCCAACGGAAGAGCTTCTCCCATCAGCATAGGTCCTCCACCTCGCCCGAGAGGCTGTAGCTATATTGATGGGAGAAGCCCTTCTGTGAATATAGCACTGTCTACACCAGTAGTTAGGTCCCTCAGTGACTTAGTTATACCGACATACGTTTGTAGTGTCAATCAGGGTTATTTCCTATGATTGCAGAGGTGTGAACAGGCCACTGTACCTTGAATGGTCCCTTAAAATATGTGCTAACTACTTATGCTAAACAATCCGTTCCACCTTGCATTTTTCTGTGACACTGGGAGTACCCTTCCCAGACCTGAGGCAGAGTTTTGTATAGCTTTAAAGCTTGTCTCTCTTGCCAACAGAAGTTGGTCCAATAAAAGATATTATCTCACCCACCTTGTCTCTCTAATATCCTTGGACCAACGCAGCTATAACTACATTGCATACATAAAATTAGCATGGCAAACATTACATGGATTAAAAGCTGGCTAACAGATAGATCTCAAAATGTAATTGCAAATGGGGAATCATCATCAAATGGGAATATTTCTAGTGGGGTCCTGTAAGGATCTGTTTTAGGCCCTAAGTTATTTAGCATTTTTATTAATGACCTGGAAAGAAACATACAATCATCATTGATAAAGTTTGCAGATGACACAAAAATTGGAGGAGTGGTAAATATTAAAGAGGACAGGTCACTATTTCAGAGCATTCTGGATCACTTGGTAAACTGGGTAAAAGAAAACAATGTGCTTTTTTTAATATTGCTAAATGTAAGTGCATTACATCTAGGAACAAAGAATGTAGGCCATATGTACAGATGGGGGGACTCTATCCTGGGAAGCAATATGTCTGAAAAAGATTTGGGGACCATGGCAGATAATAAGCTGAACCTGAGCCCCCAGAACAATGCTGTGCCCAAAATGGCTAATGTGATCCTTGGATACATAAAAAGGGCAGTCTTGAGCAGGAGCAGAGAGGTCTTTTATCTCTATATTTGCCACTGATGTAACCACTGCTGGAGTACTGTGTCCAGTTCTGGTGTTGAGAATTCAAGAAGGATGTTAATAAATTGGAAAGGGTTCAGAGAAGAACCACAAGAATTGTTAAAGGATTAGAAAATCTGCCTTATAGTGATAAACTAAATAAATTCAGCTCCTGGAGTCTAACAAAGAGAAGGTTATGGGGTGGCTTGATTACAGTCTATAAGTATCTACGTAGGGAACAAATATTTAATAATGGGCTCTTCAGTTTAGCTGAGAAAGGTATAACATGATCCAATGGCAGGAAGTTGAAGCTAGACAAATTCAGAGTGGAAATAAGGTGTACATTTTTAACACTGAGAGTAATTGACCATTGGAACAATTTACGAAATGTCACGATGGATTCTTCCTCTTTGACAATTTTTAAATCAAGATTGATTGTTTTTCTAATAGGAATGCTCTAGGAAATATTTTGGAGAAGTTCTATGGCCTGTGTTATATTGGAGGTCAGACTAGATCAGTGGTGGGCAACCTGTAGCCCATGGGCCACACGTGGCCTGTCAGGGTAATCCTGAGGCCTGCGCCACTTCCCGCAGCTCCCTTTGGCTGGGAATGGCAAACCCCGGCCACTGAGAGCTGCGGGCAGCCGTGTAAATGTAAACAAACTGTCTGGCGGCCCACCAGCAGATTACCCTGATGGGCCATGTGTGGCCCCCAGGCCGCAGGTTGCCCACCACTGGACTAGATTATCACAATTGTCCATTATGGCCTTGGAATCTATGAAATTATGAATTTATGATGGGGCTGCTTTCCTCACTGATTCGTAACAGAGAAAACTTAAATGCTTCCCAACGGCCAAGCTTCTAAAGGATCCAAAGTAATTGCCTCCAAGTTCAAATTTGCTTGGGGATTCTGGGACCTATTAGGAGGGATTGTTTTTGTATACTTTTCCTTGAACCTCTTTCACTGCACTTTCTCACAGTTCTTCATAATTTAAGGCCCTGATTGTTTAGATTAAATTAGAACATTGTGTTTATGTCCATACAGTGCAGTACTAAACAAAAGCAAAGTCACATGAAAGCTTTTGGAATAAGAAAAGAAAAAATTAGACCCCTGATTTAACTTTGCTGTGCCACAGAGTGAATTTATCTTAAATCTCCAAAATAGCAACGCTACTTCAAACTAACCAAGTTATTATATCAAAGAACAGACATTCAGAACATATATGGAATGGATATATTCATTCTACTGAGTATTTACACTTCTCATTGTCTGACAATATGGTCAGTGCTAACCCCAAAGCTGAGCTCCTTACTAAGGTCTTCTTCAGACATCCAAACATATTCAGCTAACTGAAATGAGAGTGTCTACCCAAACACGCACTGGTTTAACCAAAACAGTTTAAAACACACCATGTTAAAGTGGTGCAAGTTCATGTCTGTACAAGGCCTTAGATGTTGAAATTGGGGTTCCCAATTATAATAACTGATCAATATACTGGTTGTTCCCTATCTATTAATTACACCTTTCAACAACTCCCATCTGTAAGCACCGGGCTTAGAGGAAAATAGTATTCAAATAACCATTAGCTGTACAGTCATGTTTTTGTATTAGCAGGGCTCTATTCTAAAGATTCAGAAACCTGTGTGGTGGCAGGACAAGGAAGTGATGGTTGAAAAATGAAAATCTATTTTCACAAAAAAAATTACATTTGTTTTCACATCGCAGTGTTTACTATGGAACTGTTTATCATTTTTGTGGACTTAATTTTTTTTTTTTAAAGTGCAAGTTTTGTTGACCGAAAATCAGGTTTTCTGTAAACAAAAAAATTTGATAGCCATTTCCAAAAATCTTTACATTATTTTCCACAAAATACATTTATTTTGTAAAAAGGGCATTTCTGATGAAAAACCTTTCATCCAAATAAAAAAATTCAGCTAGCTGTATGCAGAAGGTGTGATGAGTAAACTGATAATAAAACAGAAAATAAAATTATTACCTTTTCTCTTTCTCTTTCCCCATAAGCTTCTCCTCTAAGTTCCTTTAACCAGGGCAGTTTTTTCCCCAAACTATGGTCTGTACACCACCAATGGTGCACAGAACAGTTGCTGGTGATCAGCAGAGATAGATGATCACACACAGCTGGCTTTCTTCCTCATCATGCCCAGCTGCTAACCTGCATTAAAGACAGCTCATAAATACTAAAGCTGGTAAAAAAAAAATCCATCCAAAAGGGGTGTTTGCCCAACAGAAAATGTAGTTTCTGCAAAAAATAAGACTTTCTAAGGGAAAGCATCAACTTTGCCAAAATGTATTAATTTTCCTTTGAGAAAATCAAAACAAAATGTTTAGTTTCAGGCTGGTTCAGCATTAATCTGTGCCCCCAGGCGCTGCTGCAGTGTGGAGCTGTAGTTCAGGTGCATTTATACTCTGACTTTTTGTCCTAATTCAGGCTAAAAAGAAATGTCAAACTATCAGATTTTCTCACAGGAAGAAAATTCTGATTTTCGATCAGGTGTAATAAATATTTTCCTGATATTACTTTTGCATGGAAGCCATTGCTGTAGTTGCCACAGGGATGTTATATGAGCACCAATACAAGGCCTAGTGGCCCACAAAAGAGTTTCTTGATTAAGATGTGGTTCAAATTTTTAAGCTCCAGCACTAGGGGTTCACATTTCATATATTCTAACTTATTCATTGAATTCTTACAGCACTGTATAAACTATACTTTGTATATTCAACCTTCTTTTAGCCATAGGGTGTCATCCATTGTGTACATGTCTACATGAGAATTGGAGGCACCATACAGCATCACCACTAACCAGGCTCACTTGCCAACCTACAGACAATGCTACAAAAGAAGTTAATGCAAACCCCAGCATCATGATCTAAGTGTCTCATACAGATTGGCTCACACCACCTAGTCACCTGAAACAGGCTAGAAAAATCTAATACTATAATAGTATTGAAATTCAACCAGAATCCATATAATGGTCTAACATAATTGTGTGAGAAATATCAAGATCAGAGGATTTGGCAATATGGGATAAGAAGCTTTTCACCTGTTAGCACTAAGGTCAGTGGTGAATAAGAACTTTCACTACCTGAACATTCTTTCATGGCCTAGTGGAAGTGAGCAGGCAGTATCTGTCCAGTCCCTAATAGGTATCCAAATCACTGAAATCTCAGCTGTTGGCAATTTCAACAGCATCCAGGACTGAATGGGCATATGGCCTTTCCTACCCTCCCACTCCAAATGGTCATCCAAAAGACAAGTGAGTCACATTGATGGGATAGCAGAAACCTTCATGTGTCACTATCTGCACTATATCGGTTTCATGGATAAAGAGAGAACTTTGGTTTTCAGGGCTGTTGGTCTAGCCGCCAGGAACTTTCCAATTCTGTACCCACTGGATGGTTCTAATGGCAGACAGCTTATGGCACTGCTATGTTCCCTTCAAAACTATGCTGCTTAGTTGTGCAAGGTCAGGTTTCAGGTTTTTTGAGGTCAGTTCTGTTGTGCTCAGAAAACAAATAGATAGAAATCAAAATAATCTAGAGTGGCATTGTAAGTGACCATTCCAATCCTCCCTTTTATTTGCTTTAGTTTTATTAGAATTATTTATCTACATTCCATGACTGCATTTATATTCTAGTTTTACAATGTTATGTTATAAATCAGAGGCTGGTTCCTTGAATCCTGCAGTAGTATTCAGAGCCCAATTCATAAGCATGCCTTGCATAATCATTTCTGGACATGGTTCAAGTTAGCTATGCCATCTATCACGTTTCTTAACCAACTTGCTAAAAAGCTCATGAGTGACCATTTTATTAGCCATTCTGTATGTGCTCTATTTGTGCAATCATACAATATACATATGTATATTTGAACTGCTTTATTGCGGAAGCAAAAATCTTGTAATTTTTTCAAAAGAATTGTTTGGGTTTCCCCCCACATCTGATGCAGTAGTATGTATTGTGCAGTATCTGGCCTAATATTTTAGTATTTAGAACAGGGGTAGGCAACCTATTGCATGCGTGCCAAAGGCGGCACGCAAGCTGATTTTCAGTGGCACTCACCCTGCCCAGGTCCTGGCCACCAGTCCGGGGGCTCTTCATTTTAATTTAATTTTAAATGAAGCTTCTTAAACATTTTTAAAACCTTATTTACTTTACATACAACAATAGTTTAGTCATATATTATAGACTTATAGAAAGAGACCTTCTAAAAACGTTAAAATGTATTACTGGCACACAAAACCTTAAATTAGAGTGAATAAATGAAGACTCGGCACACCACTTCTGAAAGGTTGCTGACCCCTGATTTAGAACTTGGTAAAGTTATAATGCAAACAAACAATTACAGTGCTCACCCTTAAAGTCTTATCAACTGGTTTCAAAATTAAATATGTTTACAGTAGTCAAGGTATTTCCTGTAGGAGGTATGGGAAGTACAGGGAAATAATATAGATTCTGAGATAGCTTTATCCATTCATCCAAGGTAAAACTGGCAAAGTTTTAGGGGTGACCACTGTATATTAATGCCAGTGAAGCTGCTTGGTCAGCATCAGAGACTATAAGCCCAGTCAATGGGAAGACTCAGTGGGCATTGAGGGCATCATCAGGCCCTATGAGAACAGCCAACAGTTGCCTCTTATGAATCACTCCTACACTAGGAAACAAAGAAAAAAAGCTTGACAACTTTGATTAAACATGCTTAAAATAACCATTGTGGGGTTATTAAGGCAACTGTTATAAGCTAGTTGAATATCAATCCAATGAAAAAGAACATTTATTGAGAGTATAAAAATGTAAATCATTGTACAGTCTAGATCAGGGGTAGGCGACCTATGGCACGTGTGCCAAAGGCAACACACAAGCTGATTTTCAGTGGCACTCACACTGCCCAGTCCTGGCCACCTGTCCAGGGGGCTCTGCATTTTAATTTAATTTTAAATGAAGCTTCTTAAACATTTTAAAAACCTTATTTACTTCATATACAACAATAGTTGAGTTATATTATAGACTTATAGAAAGAAACCTTCTAAAGACGTTCAAATGTATTACTGGCACGCGAAACTTTAAATTAGAGTGAATAAATGAAGACTCAACACACCACCTCTGAAAGGTTGCCGACCCCTGGTCTAGATAATGGACTTATTCTAATGAATGAACCCTATATTTTCAAAGCATTGCACTGGGGTTTAGCCAGTCAGTTGTCATGGAAATTCATGGGATCGACATGTCTAAAACCCCATCTGTCTCTTTGAAAACATGCCCCAACGTGCCTAAGCATGCCTCCAACTTAATGAACATTCCCAGAACACCGAAAATGTAAGTGGTAGTGCATAGGGTTGTTCCTGTTATGGACATTTGGATACATGCATGCACCGTAGTGATTGTTTTAGACTTTAGCTTACCTTGGAAACAGGAAAATAGTGTAGACTGTAAAATGCAAAAGCTAAAATATAATATATGAAGTCTGTCAAATCAGGTAAAACACTAGATATAGTAATTGTCCTACAATAGAGTACAGTGCATACAGGGCCCAGTCTTCTGGTCCAGATGAGCTGCATTCAGCACAAGGACACAAGAAGAGGGAGGGCAAAGGTGACTGTCAGCCCCCAATCTCTAGGGCTACTGGGGGTTTAGTTGGGACCCCAATAAATATTAGAACATTCCTGAAGTATCCTCTTCTGCCCAACATGCTGACTATGCTGGTGAAAGAGGTGGCACAGGCCTGGCTACATTGGTTCTGCACCATTTGAGAATTCCTCTTACCCTAATGGACCCCTCAGCTGGCTTCTTAGGCTAGATGCGAGTCTGCTTGGCAGCCCTCAAATGACTCAAAGCAGACTTTATATGAATCAGGACTGAGTCCACAAGTTATAGACAAAACATCTAAGTTGTTTTTAAATATATGGGGAAAGTTTAAGGTAGAGGACACTGAACTGATAAAGGCAAATATATAGAGGCATACAAAACTAAAGGAGGGGAAAGTCATAGATGAAATTAGCAGATTGGTGGGACTACACAGAGAGGAAATTGCATAGACAAATGAAACAGATAACATAAGGCCTAAAATGGGGGAGTGGAAGGAAATGTTAATAGAATTTGTTTTACTTCAAGAAATACAGCTGATTTCATCTCCCTTCTTCTCTATCCTTCACCCCAAGTAATAAAGTAAGCCATTTGAAGTTCCCATAGTGCCAACACACACAAAGAAAACCCCTGTGAAAATAAGGAAAGTACAAGTGTATGGTATAGATACAAAGGGAAACCGAAATGTGAGACAAACACTAAAGGCACGGTTGTTTAGAACAGTGTTTCTCAAACTGGGGTCCACGAGGGTACTCCTGGGGATCTGCTGGCCCCACTGATCAAATCCCCTCCCTCACTCCCAGTGTCAGCAACTTCAGCGCCGGCTGAAACACTCATCAGCCCGGGGAGTGCAGCGTGCAGGTGCAAAAGGGACTGGGTGTTGCAGGGCATGCTGGAGTTGTAGTTTGCATGCTGCTGTGTTCCACTGGGGCCCTGGGACCTGCGCTGCCAGCTGCACTACTAGTCCCAGTTGAAGTGGGCAGAGCAGACCAAAAAAAAATCCTAAGCAAGGAAATGGTCTGGTGCAGGTACAGGGTTCCTGGTGCTGATCCCGCTGTGCTCCCCCCTTGGGGCACAGGGTGGGGGCTCCTGGCTCACCCCTCCCCCCCCAAGTCTCCCCCACTTTCCTGGGGTGGTGGGGAGCTGGGGGCGGCCACGGTGCAGGCGGTTTGCAGTCCCTCATGACCATGACGCCCAGAAACTGCCCTCCCCTGCACTCCGGGGAGGGGAGGGTAATAGTGTAGTTTGGGGAAAAGGGGCAGTTGTGGGGCACGTCCAGGTGTGATGCAGGAGCTGGTGGTGACTCCGTGGAGTGGGGGAATAAGAAAAGCAGGGTGTTCAGGTGGGGGGTGGGGGTGGTGGATGGAGGGAGGGACGATCTGGGTTGCAGGTGGGGGGGGAGGGAGGGAAGGGAGAGTCTGGGTTGGAGGTGGGATTTGGTTCTGTGTTGGGGGGGCAGTGTGAGGGAGGTGACAGCCCTGGAATGAAAGATGGGGTGCACTCAGGGGAGGGGTCGGAAAGAGGCGGGGAAGAGGAGGGGAAGGAGTGGAGCAGGGGCGGAGCAGGGGCGGGAAGAGATGGAGTGGGGGTGGGGCCTGGGGCTGAGCGGAAGGCTTGGGGGAGTCTGCGAAAAATTTTAATTCAAAATGGGGGTCCTTAGGTTGCTTGAGTTTGAGAACCGCTGGGTTAGAACACACTGGAAAGAACAGCAGGGAACAAAAATGGAAGAATCGTATATTTGGAATTATGTTTTCAAACTACAAATAGAGGGCAAGATTCTATCATCCTTGTTTACATTGAGTAGCAACTCCATTAATAGTGTCACTGAAATCATTGAGGCTACCTGCAGAGGAAGATGCTATTCAACGTAGAGGTTGCAGAATGTGTCCCAGAGAAACATTGGTTGTTATCAAACACCTAATCAGAAGGACCCTGGTATAAGAAAATAATAAAGGTTCTTGGAGAGATTCAACAATAAGCCGGTACTAGCAGGAGATTTCAACTAACCACCCAGCAATTGAGACACCCACTTGGAAGGAATAAGTTGAGAGAGACGTTTAGTACAGGCCACAGGAAGGCTGCCTTGCACAACACACAGAAGAAGAACAGTGACAGGAAACAATCATAAGGAATAGTTTTGAGTAATACGCAAAATAGAGTTACAGTGTGTGTCAAGACAGAGTGGTGGGGAGGGAGGGAAAAGGGTGTAAATATAATGTCCAAATATCAGTCCCCGAATCTCACAATATAAGGAAAGCAAAACAGAGAGGAAGGGCCAAGTGCTCTAAACAATTCTTTTATTCCCAAAGGGGTTGCTTACCATCTAACAAAATATAACCCAGAGTATTAATAAAGGCCAATGAGGATGAATAAAAAGCTTCAAAAACTAACTAAATGGAAAATAGAGAAATGTGAGGTATGTAATATCAGGAATGGGAAGAAGCGGGAAGAAGAAAATTTAAAGGGTAACAAGTAAAAAAGAAGACAATGAAGTGATGATTGCACGAATTGGGACAATATGTAGTAAACAGATGTAGGTATGTAACAGATGGGTATGAATATTACTGAGCGTTGGATCAGCTTGGATCAGAAATTATGGATGGAATGCATTACTATGAAGGGCTAAACAAAAAACCCAGATCCAACGTACACTCCCTTCTCCCAAATTTAGAGAAAATTCAGATATTGAGCCAAAATTTGCAGCTCAGACCCATCTCTAGGATTTAAGGAGGATGTACTAATAGAGACTTCCAAAGATGGTATGGAAAATTCAATGGCAGTGCTGTCATTTTAAAAGTGATGCTCTCCAGTCATTCAGTACAGCTGACATTTAGCCCTGCATTCATGGCAGCAGTGGGGATGGTGGCAATTTATGCCATGTCCACTTGCCAATTTAAAACAAGAGTGTCACTTCAGGAAACATGGATTTTGAAAGTGGAACATTCAGCCCTTTCCATCAGAGCAATTAGAGGTATTTAGGCCTCAGCTAAGTAAAGGTACTTAAGCCCATGAGTATTGCTGTGAAGTCAATACAGTATGCCCATTGAAATCTTCATGGTCACAGACTTCAAGTTAGGCATGTGCTTCAGTACTTTACTGAATCCAGGCCTGTTGTGGAGAGAATGACAAAAAAAAACACAAACACATTGTAAGCACAGGAACTACATTGAAAACAAGATTTCACCCCTCCCCAACCCCCCACCTCCCCCCCCCCCCACACACACACACACAAAATTAATAATACACCTGCAGTCAGGGAACATTGAAATGGGTGGATGGTCAAATTTTGCAGCTACATTATACTTTGACTAGGAATGCACTCTACATATTGCTGAAAATTCAATGACTCTTTACCTTAAATGTTCACAGATAAAGAAGGAGGACAGATAGTTGGAAAATACATGTTTTCCAGGAAAAAGAAGGTGAGAAAAAATGCTTAATGTAAGTCATACCAAAGATAGTAGTAATCAAGAACTGGGAACATCTAAGGACTGTCCAATGCAGCAATTTGAGCAAGTGAAAGAAATATTTTAAAGGAATTCAAATAATATTTGAAGGAAAAAGAAACTAGAAATGCATGATTCGTGCATGAAATGCATGAAATGGCTGTTGATTCGTAAGGTGTGATAGACTGATGGGATATGTAGTTTCCCATCCATTATTATATTTCCATTTTCTTTCTCTCACTATACACAGTGTTACTATAATGCTTGATTGGCTACTGCCCTATCCAGCAATCCTCTGGCATGTGCAACTAGCCAGATACTTCAAAGAGAGATATGCATGGAGAACAATGACACAATCAAATTATCAGAAAACAAGAAGATGCCAGTAAGGCAAGTCAGTATTTGTTTCTATGATTACATGAATACAGCCTATTGTGAGATCTCAAAGGATAATATAATGATCACACAATGAACGTGGTTATCTTGTCATTATAGCTCTGGTATCTTGCTCAATAACAAATTGTTATCTAGAAATTAGGCTTTTTTCTCACATGAGTTCAGATTTCATGTAAATTGCACAGAAATTTCATAGAGTGATCCTTCCATCTAGCTTGCATGTGGGGTGCTATACCTCAGTATGTAAGCAGAACTCACGGCCAACAACCAGGTGTTGATATCGGGGAAGCAAAAGTTAAAAATAGAGAAGACAAGTGGAGGAAGAAGTAATGTGAATGAAACAAATTAGAAAGATAGGAACAGAGGATTTCCCATACTAGATCAAACCATTCGGCCATTCAGTCTGCTATTTGGTTTCCCTCCCAGACTCCTTCACCCCCTCACCTCACCCTTCTACCAACAACATCTGGAAATTAGATTGAGTACCCATTACCTTAGCTAGCATAATTATTGATGGTATCAAGAGTTATCCAGCCCCTTTCAAAGTCCAGCTAGAATAATGATCATGATGATTTCTGTTAATGAATGCTATGGGATGACAACGAATATTTTTCTATTGACTTCAGTGGGGCCAAGGTTTTATCCTCTGTGTGAGCACCTGTAGCTTTTTTATTTCTTCTATTTTACTCCCTTTTCATTACACCACATGATCCTTGATTTTCATATGATAAAAAAGGTAAAAAAGGTGACAATTATCCATTTTCACTCTACTTTTTAGAAATGAGCAAAGCAGGTTGTTGGACTGATGTACACGTCAAAGCAGCTCCACTGCTAGTCTAATTTTAGCAGTTCTTAATATCTATGAAGTTTTAGTGTAATCTTTCAAAGCACTGCACTAGGTTTCATTGAAAAGACTCTCATTGATTTTCATAGGAAGTCACATGGATATATACTTGGCTCAGTGCTTTACAAATTTAGGGTAAGTGTTTTATGAGAACCAGACAAACACTGAAATTGAGTTTTGTGGTATGCAAAATAGAAATCACAAAGAGAATAATTGAGTTTGTTTTCTGAAATTATTGTACCTGGAGTGAAGAAAAACTAACTGATTTTAAAAAGACACCCAGCTTGTATGCCTTTTCAATCAACACAGCATTATTAAAATCAAACTCTTTCATACTTTGACCAGATATCTCTGTGATATTCCCCAGGGGGCAACTTGAACTGCTGAACTGCTGTGTCCCCTTAACTCTCTAGCCTGGGATGCCTTTTACACTTGTAACAGGGTGCGGGCCAGGAGGACCTGAGCCAGGCCCCTGTTAGCCCAGCTCCAATTAAGAGGACTTAATTAGTTGGCGCTGACTGGGTGTGGCTCGCCTAAGAGCTTGAGAAGAAACACCTGCGGGCCTTATTAGCAAAAGGGCTATATAAAGCTGGCGGGGGGGGGAGAAAGAAGAGGAAAGGGAGGAGCCTGTGGCTGTAGATCCCTGCTGCCTGAGGAAGCTGGCTGCCCCCCCCCGGTGCTGGGTTGAACAGACTGTATATAGATGGTGGTGGGAAGTGACACTGCGAATAAAAGGGCACTGGTGCTTGCACTCTAAGCGGTCTCCGGCTGATTTGTGGCATGAGCAGCGCAAGGCACCATTACACACTTCTTCACTAGTGAACAGCAAGCCCCTCCAGACTCTGTTCACTCACAGCCACCAGCATGTAATCCATGCAAAAATGGTGAACTTGGGGCACAGGGTGTCACATGGGGTACAGAGTGTCACAATCTCACTTTGTGATTTCAATTAAAGAATCTAGGTGTTCACTGGTATGCACAATTGTGATGCTGTATGATTGAAATATGACCATTTATATCATTAATATTGCCACGGTTAGACAATAGCAATAAATCTTATAGAAAGTATATCATATAAGGTATCAATGGAAAAGTTAGTCTATCAAAAATGATTATCTTGTGTGTATGCATGTATCATCTTTGTATCTAAAGTTATGAATATTGACTATGTAAAGTGTTTGCTTCTAGGGTAAAACCCACAAGATAGTTTACATCCAGTCTCGCCAGCACATTGTGAATTTACTCTCACAATGGGTCATAGAAGAAGCTTGTCCCCACCTGGTGAGCCTACCTGTGGACGCCTTAGCCAGAATACAGGTAATGTCTGCTTCTATGAGTCACCAAAGCATGTAAGAGCATTTGCCCTGTTCAGGTGATCCTGGACTCCATCTTGTGCCTGTAATTTTCCATAAACGAAGACTGAGAACACTCCTTCCACATGGGAGAAGGTATAAAGGATCCTGGAAGCATCTCCATTTTGCCTCTTTCCTGCTCTGATGTCTGGACTATGGACTTATGCTAAAAGGAGCATATTGACTAAGGTCCTTCCAATCGTTTGGAAGTTACCAGAGACTTTACAAGCCAGCAATCCGTAATATCACTGCTACAAACCTGATATGTATATGATTTCTTTGACCATTTTAACTCTCCTTCTTTTCTCTTATAAATGAACCTTTAGATATTAGATACTGAAGACTGGCAACAGCATGATTATTGGGTACAATCTGAATTATATATTGACCTGGGTATGTGACTGATCTTTTGAGATCAGACAAACTCTCTTTGATTAAATTGGTTTTCAATAACCAGTCATCATAAAGTCTAGTGTCTGGGTGGTGAATTAGGGTCTGGAATGCCTCAGAAGACCACAGTTTGGACTTCTTGTTAACCAATGTGGTGAGAAAGAAGTTTGCTTTTGTTTCTGGCTTGATATATAGAATAACCACCAGTCTGGGGTGAATCTGCCCTATTTCTCAGCAGTTTGTCCTGAAAATGCCATCCTCATCTGTGACCCATTGAGGCACAGAGACAACCATATAATAAAAAATTGCACAGGAAACCTGAAACACTGGACATATCAAAAGGTTCAGTTGCTTATATGGACCTCTTTAGTCAAGAAATCAAACTGAATCTCACAATCACTTGTCTAGAAAGGCTTTTAGTACATCCATGTTCTGAAAAAGTTGAAATGATAAACCCTGTAATGACCACATTATGGACTAGAGCCAAAGCCCTTTAAAGTCAATAGGAGTCTTTCCACTGAGATCAATGGTTTTGGATCTGGCCCTCTGTGCGAAGCAAGAGTCATACAGATTCTGATCACATCCCATAAAATTCAGTAGGGGTTTTGCTTTTGACCTTTATGGAAGCAGTAGCAGGCCCTAAGTATGCCTACACTACGAAATTAGGTCAATTTAATATAAGTCAATTTTTTAGAAATTGATTTGATACAGTCAATTGTGTGTGTCCCTACTTAAGACCATTAAGTCGGTAGAGTGCATCCACAGTACCGAGGCTAGCTTTGACTTTCGGAGCGTTGCACTGTGGGTAGCTATTGCACAGTTCCCGCAGTCTCCGCCGCCCATTGGAATTCTGGGTTGAGCTCCCAATGCCTGATGGGGCAAAAACATTGTCGCGGGTGGTTCTGGGTACATGTTATCAGCCCTCCCCTTTCCCCTTCCCCCCCATGAAAGCAACAGCAAAAAATCGTTTCTCGACTTTTTTCCTGGGTTACCCATGCAGACGACATACCACGGCAAGCATGGAGCCCACTCAGCTCACTGTCACCGTACGTCTCCTGGGTGCTGCTGGCAGACGCGGTACTGCATTGCTACACAGCAGCAGCTCCTTACCTTTGCAAGTTAGCAAAGACGGTTAGCAGCCATATTGTACCGTCTGCTGCTGTCTCCTGGTTCCTCCTGGCCGGCCTCAGTGAGGTCAGTCGGGGGCACCTGGACATAAATGTGAGTGACTCCAGGTCATTCCCTTCTTTAAGTTTTGTCTAATGGAGATTCAGTCCTGCCTGGAATATCAGGCAAGCCTACCAAAGAACCAGAGAGGCAAACGGCCACTCCAGGTCAGAGCCCCAGACATCCCGCTTCTATGATGAGCTGCATGCCATTCTAGGGGGTGCCCCTACAACTACCCTACCCCTGTGCTTCCCTCCTCCTCCACCCCTCCCAGCTACCTTGGCAGTTATCCCCCCATTTGTGTGATGAATTAATAAAGAATTCATGACTTTAAAACAATGACTTTATTGCCTCTGCAAGCGGAGATCAAAGGGGGACGGGAGGGCAGTTGGCTTACAGGGAAGTAGAGTGAACCAAGGGGGTGGGTTTTCATCAAGAAGAAACAAACAGAACTTTCACACCGTAGCCTGGCCAGTCATGAAACTGGTTTTCAAAGCTTCTCTGATGCGCAGTGCACCCTGCTGTGCTCTTCTAACTGCCCTGGTGTCTGGCTGCATTTAATCATTTCATCTTTTAGAACGGAGTTCTGATAGCACGGATTCGTCTCCCCATACAGCGATCAGATCCAGTACCTCCAGTTCAGTCCATGCTGGAGCTCTTTTGCGATTCTGGGACTCCATGGTCACCTGTGCTGATCAGCTCACCACGGTGGCCAAACGGGAAATGAAATTCAAAAGTTCGCGGGGCTTTTCCTGTCTACCTGGCCAGTGCATCTGAGTTGAGAGTGCTGTCCAGAGTGGTCACAATGGAGCACTCTGGGATAGCTTCCAGAGGCCAATACCATCAATTTGCGTCCACATTACCCCAAATTCGACCCAGCAGGGTCAATTTCAGCGCTAATCCCCTCGTCGAGGAGTACAGAAATAGATTTTAAGAGCCCTTTAAGTCGACAAAAATGCCTTTGTCGTGTGGATGGGTGCAGGGTTAAATCGACCTAACGCTGCTAAATTCGACCTAAACTCATAGTGTAGACCAGGGCTAGAAGCCCAAAGGTGAAAAACTATCAAGTTTAACTACAGCTTGGTTGAACACCACATGGTGGGGAGAGACAGCCTGATTCTCCATTGCCTTGCACCTCATGCAGTTACTTATACCCATGCAGAGTGCTACCATTCTGATTTGGTAACATTTTACACTCACTTTACATTGGTGTAAATGACTTTGGAAGGTGCAGATCAATAGAAAAAAAAACAATCTTCTCTGAGTTTCCCACAGAAAACACCCGAAATCCTCCAACAGGATATCAAGTGTCAACATACTCACACCACCAAGTCATAAGCATTGTATCATCAGAACAAATTCTCCTTGTCCAATCATGCCCTAACGAACTAGACATTAGAAGATTTCAGTCTTTTCCAAATTAACCCTTCTCTGGGTATCACATACACCACAAACCTCCATCACAGTTTGGCAGTACTTCCAATTCTGATGTTAGCTGGAGCCCTCACAAATACAAAAGAGTGTCTATCAAACTTTTTAAACCCAAAAGGAAAAGTGTTCATTTGGAGTTGGTTCAAATTTACAGTGAAGGCTCCAGTTGACTCATTTTATCTGAGTTTGATCACCCAATGCCTAATAATTATAGAATCTTTGAAATCTAAATAATAGTTGATGGCTGAAAAAGGGTTAATGCCCTTCCCTAAGACCTACATGCTTAACTGCGAAAACTATTAACAATTACCTGTTTCACACTGATCATTATGCATTATTATACAGAACAGTAAGGTAGCACTTGGAGTATTATTATTTTTGTTTTAATAGTGATTAAGTATCCATGGGGAAAACTCAGCTTATTATGGGAAAATAATGAGCAGTCATGGGTCTTCAACCTCTTTTTATCTCTGGCTGACATGCCCCAAGTCATATTGCTTTATAAATTCTGACTGATCTCCACCAACATGTCCCATTGATGTTTTAAGTCTCAGCTGGCCTCGCAATTGTAAGCCAACATTGCCTTTCAAAATATTTCTGTTCTTTTTATATGAGGTTCAAAAGCAGTAACAAGACAACGTTCTAAACTTGTTGGCACATGGGTTGGAGCAAAATCAGTATTCCTGTTATTGCATGTTTTTTTCTAGAATACTTTGCACCTTATATAGTCATTTGCATCTATGCAAAGCAAATATCCAACTCTCACAGGGATGAGGCCCAATTCTCAAGTCATACTAGTATAAATCAGAAAGAACTCCACTGAAGTCAATGGAGATTCATTGGTATAAAACTTGTATAAGAGGAGAATCAGGTCCATAATGTTTTGCACAGTATAAATGACTACACACAATGCTAGGTAGTGGAGAATCAAGCCCTATGTATATTAAATATACGCAACGATAGTCTTATGAAAACTCCTATGGAATTTAGGATAGGATTCATTAGAGATTAATCTAAAAGAATAATCTAAAATGGCATCCTTTCTATAGAATTTATCAATCAATCTGTAAAATTTCATAGCAGGGCTAAAGCCTTGCATTAAATATTATAGGATTTTTCAATAGAATATGCATATTATGTGTATCACAATAGAGTTTGTTTCACAAGTGGGTGTGAAACCGTTAAGAGGTGCCCATGGATGGTGTGAGGCCGGTAGCGGCCCCTGGTGTACCGGGACCAGGTCTTCTTGGAGTCAGGTTGCTTGGGAATGCAGTCCAAAGCTGGTGGTAAACTCCATGTTTCACAAGAGTTTTCCTCTCTCTAAATGGGCCAAATGCTCTGCTAACTCCACTGACTTCAGCAGAGTGAAGCCAATTTACACAGCAAAGAATTTGGCTTCACATTTATGGTCCAGTTATCACATGGATATCCACCCAACTTGATGATGAAGGGCTGTTAACTGGGAAGAGAGACGTCAGTCCTTCCAGCATCATCAAATAGGATGGGGGCACAAGTAAGGAGACAGACAGACACAGAGTGCCACCCCAGAATAACCAATAGGCCAGTGCTTAGGACAATCACCTTCTATGTGGGATATCCACTTTCAAGTCCCTTGTCCAGACCTGGGACTAGAACCTGGCTCTCTCATATCTCAAGTCAGTGCCCTAACCTATTCTGGGAGATGGGGAAAGAAGTCTCTCTCTCTTTTTTCCTGTTATGTTTCCAAAGATCTCAGTTTCATTCTAAAACCTCAAAACAATTTTTTTTTAATTCTTGTTGTCCAGCCAGCCCTAATTGTGACATAAGAAAGTAATGCCTGCTAAACAGTCAGTACAGTTACTTTCTATTTTTCCCCTGTGCCATGAAAGCCCCACCTATATTCAATCTACAGTTCACAAATATAGCCCATTATTATTCTCTTTATGTAACAGAAGACAGGAAGAAATTTAAGTGCTCTAAAATTTCCTAGGCCTGCTATTTTCTTCCTTAAGTTCTCCCCAACTTCTCCCTCAGAGATTCAGCTTCCCAACAAATGTCTTCCAGCACTCCAATTTGTAAAAATGACCATCCACTCTGTAAGTAGACACCATGCCATGTGACACTGATGACCAGTCACACAGTTCAAATAACAAATCCCAAACAACTAGTATTTGCAGCACTTGCTATGAGGAGATTCCTAAACAATACATAGGCCCAAATAGGCAGATAGAACCTGCTAGAGAACAAATTAACAGCAATTGACACATAGGATATAGAGCCAAATCCAAAAAAAATAATTTGTACACAATGAAAAGTCTGACCAGCTCTAAGTACAATACAAAACAAACATTAAATTGGATGGAGTGTGTTTTTATGGTTTAAATTCTTCAGTCTCACTAACTATAGGAATCTCCCATCCCCCAAAACTTTTGCTTACTCCAACCATCCTTAGGTCAATTATTTGGCTAATTAATTTATGAACATCTGAAGAGAGGATTTCCTGACATTTAAGATAAGTGCCAACCCCTTTATATCTCACCTCTGCTTGTGGTAGTAATTTCACTAGCTTTGTATTGCTGGCTTCCTGCTGTGAAGGAAAGTTCCAGACAGGAGTTGCAGAATGGGTGGCCAGTTGCAGGAGGGGAAGAAGAGGGACATGATCCAAAACATTTTAAGCCAATTTTTCTGACATTCAGGTTCTAAGGTACAGCTCCATACATATCTCAGACTAAATATATTTTAATTCTGATTAATTCTTCATTAGTTACTAATTCCGTCACAGACAGCATAATAAAAATCCCCTTCACTGAAGAACTCCATCCAACACTTCACCCCAAAGCATGCATTTTGCAGTGTACCCTGGAAATGCCCAGATTTTTGCTATTTTAGACCAATGAGGGAAGTGAATACCAGAGTCAGGGGAATCCCTGCTGAAAATACCCAGCAGCTATTTTGTAAGGCTGTGGCTGTGAAGACATCAAAGGGTCACCCTCTATCTTGCCAGGGCCCTGGACCACAGACACAGAGTGAGCTGATGGCTATGGTGAACACCAGGCTGTGTTTTCCATTCTATTAGAGTCAGATAATCCTTATATAAAAAATCATCATCATAATCCAGCTGTTCAATACAGTCTTTCACTGCTCTAACTTAAAGAGCACACCACCCAGTCCTGACCACCCACCCAAAGCCAGCCCCAAAACAGAACTTCCTGTTCTGCCACTCAAAACCTCCTTAACCCTAGCCATTCTGTCATGCTTGAAAAGATCCCCAGAAAAGTTCTCTAGTTAGGACAGGCTTCCCCCTAAAATGTCTCACTCTCCTCCTGCGACATTCTCATTCTCTGAAGGGAAGTGAGTATAACAACACTCCCACAGCATTGCCATTTTTGTTTGTACACCAAAGACTGATTAACATGTTGCACTATTTAGAATTCCCCTCCCCCACAAGTTTTACATGACTTCTATGTTCTTGTCTATTCACTAGTATACAGCCTCAGCAGTCTGTCCCATGAGGAAAATAACTTAAGGAAAGTGGTCTGTTGTGGCATGATCTGCTCAATTTTAGACGGGCTCCCTATTAAGATACCAGAGTTTCCCGTCAGAATGCCCAATTCAGATTGAAATGTCAGCAGAGGGTGTTGTTGCTCATCTAGACTCATGCCAATAGGAAGTCTCTAATTACCTTATGGGGAAAACAGCCAAAGAGTTATTCCTTCCTTCCTGTGTTACTATACTGTACAAAAATGGCTAGGCGAGGACTTAGCTGTGTTTGGGTTAGACAGAGAAACAATCCAGGGTGCCAAGGGAGATTAATTCCTCCACCCTGTCCTAATCCTGTACTAGGTTCATCCTGTTAGTCTTTAGGGACTGATCCAAAGACCAGTGAAAAGAGTTCTGTTGACTTCATAGGCCTTTGGGTCAGACCCATAGCCCCAATCCTACTAGCTGATCTGTATGGCTGGTCCCTTGCATCCACGTGAAGCCCCATTGACTCCCGTGCAGACAAAGGTTCACCAGAATCAGAGCCTACAAGGGTATTTCATACTTACTGTTGCTTGTATGTATAGCTCACAACTCCCCCGTTCCCCCTTTTGGGGGATGTGCTTTTATGCTGAGCTTGCCTGATTTCTTTTGCTGTGTTGTTAGATGCTCAGATGCAGCAGTGATGGGCGGGGGAAGTTATACAAGTAGATCTAGATTAGATAACGTTATATTCTAACAAGCATGGGAACAGTTTTCTATTCTCTTAATGTGGCCTTGAACCAAGTCCCCAGCTCTCCTGCAGGTCATGAATCTCTCATTAGATTTCAAGTGGGGAGGAGAGGAGAAACACAACATGATACTAGTTGGCTACAATCCCAATGAAGGGATTTATTTTGGCTTATCGGACCTATTTATTTTGTATGGATTTTTGCACACATTTATTTTTAAATCCATGGTATCTTTCTTTTGCTGTGCAGTGTATGGCCTCTTTGTAAAATAATAAACACCGTCCTGTTCTTACGTAAACTTCTGTAAATAAGCAAGACTCTTTTTGGTTGTAACAACACCTTTTGGACAAGGCATGACCTCCACAGTATCCAGCAAATTGTCACATAGATAGCTCACCATGAGATGTGCCTGTGTATAACACATTGCAATGAACCTGCTGGCTCATTACTGGGAAACTCCAACCCCACTCCAGAAATGAATGACCCACAGGTCATTATGGGAAGGGCAAGGTTCCAAATCAGTATCTAGCAGGCCTAATCTTGCAAACACTTCTGCATGTCAGTGACTTTACTTGTCTCATGGAACTGTACTCATTGAATAAATCTCATGGGGCAGGTAAAGTTACATGCAGAATGTTGGCAGGATATGGCCCTTGCCTACTAGAAGCTCTATAGCACTTTGACTTCTGGACAGATTTTCACAACAGCTCAGCACCCAATGTACTGAGCTGTTGTGAAAATTTGGCCCTAGTTGTAGGTTCTGAGCACTTTTGAAAATCTGGCCACATAGGTCTTGAAAGCAAGGAATGCCCCAGTCACCTGGAACAGTCCTATTGTACTACTCAGCTTCACCAACAAAAGCAAGGTGTTGTAACACAATTTTCATAAAGCCCTGCAGACACTAAAGGGTCTCCCTCATAATCCTCCTCTCCATAATTCCTTAAGCCAGCTCTCTCCACACACACACACACACACACACACACACAGAGGAATATTCACATCGCGCAACATTTTTCATCCAAAAGTTCTTCATGAAAAAATTCTCTTTCAAAATACTGACATTTTCGGTACAATATTTCCACTTTGAAAAAAATGTGTTTGTTTTTCAACAAATTTCTAAATGTAATGTTAAAAAATTTCATTTTGGTGCAAAAAAAATTCCACTGCCTTTTTTATTCTTCCTTTCTTTCACTCAGGGAAAAAAAGTAAAAAAAAATAAAAATAAAAATAAAAGTGGTGGGGAGAGAGGAGTCCACTGAAACTAAACAAATTCATAAAAATGAAAAATTTCCAACAAAATAAAAATAGTTTTCATTTCTTCTGAATTTTTTTTTGTGAAATATACTTTTTATGATCAAGTCTAAAGGTGGAGAAGGAAAGGAACAAGTATTGTGTGGCTGAAAAGCAGAAGAAGGGACCATTTGTTCACCTACCCCTTTTCCTAACTGTCTAAGTGGTCTGTGCATGACTTCATGTACTATCCCTTGTGCCCATCACAAATTCTATCCCTTTTTTCATTTTGAAAAGTCTCGCCACGCTGTGCTTAGTGAACAGGAAAAGAAGACACACCAAGAAGGCATATTTCAGAGTAGCAGCCGTGTTAGTCTGTATCCGCAAAAAGAACAGGAGTACTTGTGGCACCTTAGAGACTAACAAATTTATTAGAGCATAAGCTTTCATGGACTACAGCCCACTTGCATCCGAAGAAGTGGGCTGTAGTCCACGAAAGCTTATGCTCTAATAAATTTGTTAGTCTCTAAGGTGCCACAAGTACTCCTGTTCTTTTTTCAAGAAGGCATAGATATCAAGATCAGGAGAGAACCAGAGGACTGTATGTGAGCTGCAGGCAACAACCTGGTACCTGGCTGCAGAGGGAAGGCCAGGTAGCAGGCAGCAAGAACGAGAAGGCTGGGTGAGAAGCTGAGAGTCAAGTTGGTTGTGTTTATCAGGATCCAACCAGCAACTTGTTATTGAAGGAGCAACCTGTACGTGGGATATGGGAGGCAAGTGTCACAGGACAATAGGGGGATATATTCAGTGAACCCAGATATGATGAGACAGGACTTAAACTGGCAGGATTTATGGGCCAAGACTAAGTTACAATTAAACACAAAGATAGATTGGAAGTGGCACCCCAGTTACTAAGCCTCAGGAGCCTCAGAAGACAGTTACCCTTGTATTCTCATCAGGCTGCTGCCTAGTGACAAGTTAGGAACTAGTGTGTTCTATTGACTACTAAAACTTATACCTAATGTATGTGCACCCGCCTCTTTCCTGTCAGCCTGTCACAGGCATCCCTTCACTTACCCTATAAGTATTACTTTCTTGTGGTGTCCTAACCACAAGCACATACAGGCTGTTTCCCCCTCACCATGCGTGCTTTTAACGTTCAGCTTCAAAGCACAACGGAAGGAACCACAGGTATGCAGCAGGAGGCGATTTCCACACAGCTTATTCTCCTCTTCCCGGCTCACCCTCTGAGCACTTCCCTTTACTTCTCCCAATTACTGAGCCAATTGCCTCATGAACCCAGCAATTGCCACCCAAGTGTCAATAATCCCAAACAGAAACTGGTTAATTGACTTCAGTAAAGCCGGCAATCTTCTCAGTGCTACAGCAACCTCAGTGACCAGGATGCTACAGATAGCACTCTGTCACACGGCCCTAGAAAAGAATCCTCCTATACTTACTAACAGTGTGAGAATGACCATTGGGAACCTGCTAAGGTCTACAGCCTAGTGAAAAGACTGCCTCAGATACTTGCCTGTGAGCTAGGGTTGCCAATCATCTAATCGCACAAAGCCAAACACCCTGCCATGCCCCTGCCACACCCCTTCCCCGAGGCCATGCCGCTGACCCACCCCTTTCCCAAGGGCCCACCCCCACTCACTCCATCCCCGCTTCCTCCATCGCTCACTCTCCCCCACCCTCACTCACTTTCACCAGGCTGGGGCAGGGAGTTTGGGTGCAGGAGGGAGTGTGGGCTCTGGAAGGGAGTTTTGGTGCAGGAGGAGGTTTGGGGTGTGGGCTCTGGGAGGGAGTTTGAGTGCGGGTCCTGGGCTGGGGCAGGGGGCTGGGTGCAGGAGGGGAAAAGGGGTGTGGGCGGTGCTTATCTCTGGTGGCTCCCAAAAGTGACTGGCACATCTCTCTGGCAGTGGTTCCTAGGCAGAGGGGGAGGGGAGGCAGGGGGTCTCTGCACACTGCCCCCGCCCGCAGGCATCACCCCCGCAGCTCCCATTGGCCACAGTTCCCGGCCAATGGGAGCTGTGGAGTCAGCGCCCAGGGCATGGGCATTGTGCGGAGACCCTCTGCTCTGCCCCCCCCCTCCCCCGAGGGGCCGCAGGGACGTGCTGGCTGCTTCCAGGAGGGGCGCAGAGCCAGAGCAGGTAGGGAGCCTTCCTTAGGCCTTCTGTGCTGCCGGACTTTTAGCGCCTAAAATCTCCCAGTTTGGCTTCAGTAGCCTCTGGGTGATAGAGCCTGATTCCAGGAGACTCTTGGTGAAACTGTGAGGGTTGGCAACTCTACTGTGAGCTCACAGGACACAGAGCACAATACCAAATATATAAAAGTGTGTATAGTACGCTGCTATTTGGTGATACTTTGCAGCCAGTGGCACTCTTTCACCCCACTCATATCTCAACAGAGCTGGGGGGAAAATATGTAAAGAATTAGTTTTCAGCTGTAACTTTGTTGTAACTATCTTTAAAAAATAGTCACTTTTTTTCTTAACTAGAGATTTGCCGTGTCTGTCATGAAGTGAGGCCCCTGGGAGTGCAATTTCTCAGAAACTGTACTGTGAGCCTGAAAGCATTTAAAGATGCAAAAGCTACAAATATATCCAAGCCCTGGATGTTTCAATGAACAAGAGTTTTATTGGGAAAGTAAATGAAAACCAAAGAGAGCCATATAAATGTACATGCACTCTTTACATGGCTGCTGGTCATCTCCATTGTTACTTCTGGTTGATCCACAATGGTTGTAGTTCAGCAACAGAAAAATAAGTGCTCACTATAAGGCAAAAATAAAGGGAGAAATGATGGGTCAAATTTAATTTGGATGTAACTCCAGGGAAATCAATAGAATGACATCAGGAATGTGACCCCTCATAACTCTGCCAGCTATTATTGTAGTACCCTGCAATATGGTGATACTTTGCTGTCAGTGGCATTCTTTTACCCCACTTATATCTTAAGAGATCTTGGGGAAAAAGATGTAAAGACCTATTAAAGCCCCAATTCAGCAAAGCACTGTCTTAAATGAGATTTTGGCACATGCTCATATGTTTTCCTGACCTGTGACCTAAAGGTGGAAAAACAGGATTAGTAGAAGTTGATTCTGCTTGGCAAAAAAAATCGAAGAGAAGAGCTAGGGAACATAAGGAAGCTAATTCAGTTATTTGCTCATTTGACAGGGTTGCTTATCTACCATATATACATCAAGTTTCATAAATTAAAACAAAAAAGTGCCCAAACACACAAATGGGTTTTGGCAATCTTTCACCTACTTCTTTTCATGGGAAAAATGCATTCAGTAAACCGCTTCCTTCAAAGGGCTTATTTGCCTTGCCTTTGTTAAGTAATTTCAATGGAAATTGGATTGGGCCAAAAAAATCAGGTGATTCATCTAGAAGCCTATCTTTAGACAACTAGGTTTCAAAGTCTGGAACAAAGTTCATACTTGTCATTGAATATCCACACGTTTTCTTTACATAAACAACAACAAAAACAAATAAAAAGCATAGCAGGTTTTGACCTTTTGTCTTAAAAATAATATATCCCACTAAAGAGATTTTTAAATGGCCAAGGCTTTGACTCCCAAAGATACTGTAATTAATATAATTAAAACAAAAAAGGGGCCAAACACACAAATGGGTTTTGGCAATCTTTCACCTACTTCTTTTCATGGGAAAAATGCACGCAGCAAACCTCTTCCTTCAAAAGGCTTATTTGCCTTGCCTTTGTTAAGTAATTTCAATGGAAATTGGATTGGGCCAAAAAAATCAGGTGATTCATCTAGAAGCCTATCTTTAGACAACTAGGTTTCAAAGTCTGGAACAAAGTTCATACTTGTCATTGAATATCTGCAAGCTTTCTTTAAATAAACAACAACAAAAACAAATAAAAAGAATAGTAGGTTTTGACCTTTTGTGTTAAAAAGAATATATCCCACTAAAGAGATTTTTAAATGGCCAAGGCTTTGACTCCCAAAGATACTGTAATTAATATAATTAATTAATTAATGTTTTATATTATCAAACCTCACTCCATTTGACTAAACTTATCTCAGAGACAGTAAGTAAAATAAAGTTAATGTATTATTAACACATGCATTTCTAACACATGCGTTACTTCAGAATGTGGAAACTCAATACAAAACCAGACTGGTGGTGGTGGAGATTACTCTAGTTTGAAGAATAGAATATTTCTATAGATCTAAAAGGAGTTATTTTAAGAGTGCACCTATTTGAAAATCAGAATTTGACTTGAGGCTTCACATTCAAAGCCAGAAATCAGACATGCTGCATGCTAGTGATGTTCCCACCCTGCTCCTTAGATACTGGATCTAGTCCAAGCTTACCCCTTCCTAGAATTGGACTTTATTGTTAGCAAAATATCTAGAACCAAACAACTTGTTCCTTTGGGTGCTAGAAACCTGAAACAGTATGAAGTTAATGAAGATTAGAAGATGTCTCACCATTCCTCCTTATAATCTTTTCTGTAGTGTGTGTTTGTTTGTGTTTGAGGTGTTACTTGCTGTGTGCTGAGCTTGTGTTTGTCAGTCTGTTTGTTTGGTTGGTTGTTTGAAGGACCGTGTGCTGTGGCTGGCAGTTGGAAGCTGTGAGCTTCAAAGGAAGGTTTGAAAGCTAGAAGCCTCTGGTAAGTGGCTGAGCCTTAATCAGTGGGCGGGGCATTCATACAGGCCAGGGCTTTATAAAGCAGCGCACAAGCGACCAGGGAGCTTTTGCGAACAGGGGCTGCTAACAGGGAGTTTCGCAAGGGAGTTGGAGGGGAGTGGGAAGGGGGTGAGGGTTCCTTGCCGGTTCTATCTGTTTTCCCTTTATTCCCCTTAAAACCTATAAACCAACTACATTCAAAACTTCTTGCTTAAACAACCCTTTCAGCGGACAGGGGGCTGCAGACGGGAGTTTGACAGAGGGAGGCTTATGATGGTTAGGAAGACTCGCAACACCTGTGCCAGCACTGCTTCTGTCTCCTCCACCTGTGCCTGTAGCCAGACAGAGCGCCTGAGCATGGATGCTTCTACCCAGACAGAGCCTGGTGTGGTTTTGCAGAGACTGTAACTTGCAATTTCCACTTACTGATATCCAGGCTGGGGGGACCATCCAATGTGAGAGGTGCCTGCTGGTGGAATCTCTCAGGCAGCAGGTGGGGGAGCTACAGGAGGAGGTGGCTAGGTTGAGGAGCATCCAAATCCATGAGCAATTCCTGGACAGTGTCCATGTGGAGACAGCTGAGGTAGCTGTCCCAGTACACAGGACTGCTGATACACCACTGGTGGAGGAGGAGATGGCTCAGGGTGGACACTGGCAGCTGGTTACTTCTGGCAGCAGGCAGTGTTCCACCCCTGCTCCGAACCCTCCTGCCGTGGTAATGGGTAACCGTTATGCTCTTCTTGATACAGGAAAGAAGGAATCACCCCCTACAGTAAAGGAGGAGAAGCCTCGTACCCCTAAGGCTGGGACGTCTGATGCCACCACTGCGAATAGGAAATGTAGGGTAGTGGTGGTCGGAGAATCTCTGCTGAGGGGGACGGAGGCGCCCATCTGTCACCCTGACATTTCATCTCGGGAGGTATGCTGCCTGCCGGGAGCCCGTATCCGAGACGTTACGGAGGCATTGTCGAGGATTATCCAGCCCTCTGACTACTACCCCATGCTACTCATCCATGTGGGCACAAATGATACTGCGCAGTGTGACACTGAGCGGATCAAGAGTGACTACAGGGCTCTGGGAGTACGGGTGAAGGAGTTTGGAGCGCAGGTGGTATTCTCTTCGATTCTTCCTGTCAAAGGTAGGGGCCCGGGCAGAGACAGATGCATCATGGAGGTGAATGCCTGGCTGCGAAGATGGTGTCGCCAGGAGGGCTTTGGCTTCCTAGACCACGGGATGCTATTCGAGGAAGGACTGCTAGGCAGAGATGGCGTTCACCTTTCGAGGAGGGGAAAGACCCTATTTGGACACAGACTGGATAACCTAGTGAGGAGGGCTTTAAACTAGGTTCGACGGGGACAGGTGAGCAAGGCCCACAGGTAGGTGGGGAACATGGAGACCTGGGAGATGGGTCGGAAACGAGAGGGAGAGTGGGCTATATTGGCAGAGAGAAAGGAGGGTCAGGACAAAACTGGGAGGACAGATCAAACCAGTATCTTAGATGCCTATATACAAATGCGAGAAGTATGGGGAATAAGCAGGAAGAACTGGAAGTGCTAATAAATAAATACAACTATGACATTGTTGGCATCACTGAAACTTGGTGGGATAATACACATGATTGGAATGTTGATGTGGATGGGTACAGCTTGCTCAGGAAGGATAGACAGGGGGAAAAGGGAGGAGGTGTTGCCTTATATATTAAAAATGTACACACTTGGTCTGAGGTAGAGATGGACATAGGAGACGGAAGTGTTGAGAGTCTCTGGGTTAGGCTAAAAGGGGTAAAAAACAAGGGAGATGTCATGCTAGGAGTCTACTACAGGCCACCTAACCAGGTGGAAGAGGTGGATGAGGCTTTTTTTAAGCAACTAACAAAATCATCCAAAGCTCAAGATTTGGTGGTGATGGGGGACTTCAACTATCCGGATATATGTTGGGAAAATAACACAGCGGGGCACAGACTATCCAACAAATTCTTGGACTGCATTACAGACAACTTTTTATTTCAGAAGGTTGAAAAAGCTACTGGGGGGAAGCTGTTCTAGACTTGATTTTAACAAATAGGGAGGAACTCGTTGAGAATTTAAAAGTAGAAGGCAGCCTGGGTGAAAGTGATCATGAAATCATAGAGTTTGCAATTCTAAGGAAGGGTAGAAGGGAGAACAGCAAAATAGAGACAATGGATTTCAGGAAGGCAGATTTTGGTAAGCTCAGAGAGCTGATAGGTAAGGTCCCATGGGAATCAAGACTGAGGGGAAAAACAACTGAGGAGAGTTGTCAGTTTTTCTAAGGGACACTATTAAGGGCCCAAAAGCAAGCTATTCCGCTGGTTAGGAAAGATAGAAAATGTGGCAAAAGACCACCTTGGCTTAACCACGAGATCTTGCATGATCTAAAAAATAAAAAGGAGTCATATAAAAAATGGAAACTAGGACAGATTACAAAGGATGAATATAGGCAAACAACACAGGAATGCAGGGGCAAGATTAGAAAGGCAAAGGCACAAAATGAGCTCAAACTAGCTACGGGAATAAAGGGAAACAAGAAGACTTTTTATCAATACATTAGAAGCAAGAGGAAGACCAAAGACAGGGTAGGCCCACTGCTTAGTGAAAAGGGAGAAACAGTAACAGGAAACTTGGAAATGGCAGAGATGCTTAATGACTTCTTTGTTTCGGTCTTCACCGAGAAGTCTGAAGGAATGCCTAACCTAGTGAATGCTAATGGGAAGGGGGTAGGTTTAACAGATAAAATAAAAAAAGAACAAGTTAAAAATCACTTAGAAAAGTTAGATGCCTGCAAGTCACCAGGGCCTGATGAAATGCATCCTAGAATACTCAAGGAGCTAATAGAGGAGGTATCTGAGCCTCTAGCTATTATCTTTGGAAAATCATGGGAGACGGGAGAGATTCCAGAAGACTGGAAAAGGGCAAATATAGTGCCCATCTATAAAAAGGGAAATAAAAACAACCCAGGAAACTACAGACCAGTTAGTTTAACTTCTGTGCCAGGGAAGATAATGGAGCAAGTAATTAAGGAAATCATCTGCAAACACTTGGAAGGTGGTAAAGTGATAGGGAACAGCCAGCATGGATTTGTGAAGAACAAATCATGTCAAACCAATCTGATAGCTTTCTTTGATAGGATAACGAGCCTTGCGGATAAGGGTGAAGCTGTGGATGTGGTATACCTAGACTTTAGTAAGGCATTTGATACGGTCTCGCATGATATTCTTATCGATAAGCTAGGCAAATACAATTTAGATGGGGCTACTATAAGGTGGGTTCATAACTGGCTGGATAACCGTACTCAGAGAGTTGTTATTAATGGTTCCCAATCCTGCTGGAAAGCCATAACGAGTGGGGTACTGCAGGGGACTGTTTTGGGACAGGCTCTGTTCAATATCTTCATCAACGACTTAGATATTGGCATAGAAAGTACGCTTATTAAGTTTGCGAATGATACCAAACTGGGAGGGATTGCAACTGCTTTGGAGGACAGGGTCATAATTCAAAATGATCTGGACAAATTGGAGAAATGGTCTGAGTTAAACAGGATGAAGTTTAACAAAGACAAATAGCAAAGTGCTCCACTTAGGAAGAAAAAATCAGTTTCACATATACAGAATGGGAAGAGACTGTCTAGGAAGGAGTACGGCAGAAAGGGATCTAGGGGTTATAGTGGACCACAAGCTAAATATGAGTCAATAGTGTGATGCTGTTGCCAAAAAAGCAAACATGATTCTGAGATGTATTAACAGGTGTGTTGTGAGCAAGACATGAGAAGTCATTCTTCCGCTCTACTCTGCGCTGGTTAGGCCTCAGCTGGAGTATTGTGTCCAGTTCTGGGCACCGCATTTTAAAAAAGATGTGGAGAAATTGGAAAGGGTCCAGAGAAGAGCAACAAGAATGATTAAAGGTCTTCAGAACATGACCTATGAAGGAAGGCTGAAAGAATTGGGTTTGTTTAGTTTGGAAAAGAGAAGACTGAGAGGGGACATGATAGCAGTTTTCAGGTATTTAAAAGGGTGTCATAAGGAGGAGGGAGAAAACTTGTTCACCTTAGCCTCTAAGGATAGAACAAGAAGCAATGGGTTTAAACTGCAGCAAGGGAGGTCTAGGTTGGACATTAGGAAAAAGTTCCTAACTGTCAGGGTGGTTAAACACTGGAATAAATTGCCTAGGGAGGTTGTGGAATCTCCATCTCTGGAGATATTTAAGAGTAGGTTAGATAAATGTCTATCAGGGATGGTCTAGACAGTATTTGGTCCTGCCATGCGGGCAGAGGACTGGGCTCGATGACCTCTCAAGGTCCCTTCCAGTCCTAGAATCTATGAATCTATGAATCTTAAATCTCACCATTCCTCTGCTGTCAGCAAGTGGCTGTGAAAGTCACTGGCAAAGTATGCGCCTCATCTCCTTCTAATGTTTGTCCACATCTAAGATGACAACCTACTATTGCTGTCAGTTACTTTGTTAGCACAAGGGGCAGAGATCTATGCCATTGATCTAGTTTCCTATCCTGATTCTGACACACAAAGGTGTCAATATGATGCCACATTGAAAAACCCCCAGAAATTCCATCAGTTTGGGTTTTGTTAAAACCTAGGGAATTGCACACAAAAATCCTTGTTAAAAATCATTATTAAGGATGAAAAGTGAAGCAAAGTTAGAAAATATTGGAATTAAGGTTGCCTGTGCAACCTTACTTGAGCCCCGTTGTGCATATGCGTTATGATACAGTCTTTAATTACGTGATCACATGCTATTTTTTCATAGGACCTTCCCTCAGTCAGTACACAGGCTAGAGCAGCTCTGGGGATGAATTGCAGTTGTGTAGTAAAGAGATTATTGCCTGTAGAACCCCTGCCCCACTGATTGTAGAAGTAAATGTGTACACCCATTTAGGTGTTTCTAACTAATTTATTTTTGTTTCACTTTCTCTCTAAACTTATCTAACCAATCTGTCTTTTCCTGTGGTTGTACTTTGAAGTGTACACTGAAGAAACTTTTCAATAAATAATTTGCTTACCATTTTGTAGAAGCTTGGCTGTGTGAACCAGCTCTGTGAACTTTGACCTCATGATTCTGAAATTCTGCAATAACCTTTAGTTTTGCCGTGAGAAATGGCATTTTGACCTACCTCTAGCCTCAGTACTACTTAATCACTAGTAGCAACTCCACAGTTAAGCTTGCCCAGCCTTTTCTATTCTAATTGGGAGTAAAGCCAGAGAGCTCAGTGTAGGCCAAATTCAGTCCTGAGGTGTGATCCTGTGTAAACTTCCCACTGACTTCCAGGGGCAGGCTGCTGGTGTGAGCAAGCACAAAGCTACTGAGTTCAGTGGAATTGATCCTGCCCTGGTCTACACTACAGAATTACTTTGGTATAACTACGTTGCTCGGGAGTGTGAAAAATTCATACCCCTGAGCAATGTAGTTATACCGACCTAAGCACCAGTGTAGACAGCGCTGTGTTGGAGGGAGAGAGCTTCTCCCACTGACATAGCTACAGCCTCTCGTGGAGATGGATTAAGTGTAGAAGTGTAGCTGTGGTAGCATGGGCAGAGGTGAATGGTGGCCCAGGATACTCAGGGTGGCGACCCACGCCACTACTCGGCGCTGTCCATGTTACCATGGCTATAGTATTATTTTTAGCATACTAACTCAATGGGAACTAGCACAAACATGTCTGTGTTAGCTGGGAATTATATCCCCAGCTCCAAATATAGATGTAGCCTCAGAGTAGTATTTTGCATTTGTCTTCATTGAATTTCATAGTGTTGATTTCAGAATAATTCTCCAATTTATCAAGATCTCTTTGAACTCTAATCCCGTCCTCCAAAATGCTTGCAAATCCTCCCAGTTTGGTGTCATCTGCAAACTTTATAAGCATACTCCCCCATCCCATTATCCAAGTCATTAATGAAAATGTTGAACAGTACAGGACCAGGAGAAACTCCTCTGGGAACCCACTAGTTACGTCCTCCCAGTTTGACAGCAAACCATAGATAACTACTCTTTGAGTATGGTTTTTCAACCAGTTGTGCACCCACCCTACAGTAATTTCACCTGGATCACATTTTCTTAGCTTGCTCGTGACAACGTCATGTGGGACTGTGTCAAATGCTTTAGAAAAATCAAGATAAATCACATCCACTGCTTCCTCCCAGCCACTAGGCCAGTAAATGTGAGTTAAGCATTTAAAGCTGTAAGAAAGTTTTTCTTTGCTAGACTTCATTCCCATTGTAGCCCAGATGGCAGTGAATTTAGTACCTTCACTCAGGCAATAAATACAGAGCCTTTTACACAGTAACCAATAATCTAATTACAGGAAATGCGGATGTGTCCTTTATTTCTGTTCATTTCAGCTTTTGCTCAACTGACTGGAAAACACCGTAGTACTTTAAAATATTGCAGAAAGTGCAGCCATTTAGGATCCACTGTTTCTATCTCTAATGTGTCAGTGTGAACTCACCGGGCCAAATTCAACCCTGGTGTAACCACATTAACTATGACTGATATCAAGACGGAACTAAGCCCTCAAATGTTAGGCTAGTGTAAATGAAAACATTCAAACAGCAGTATTGCAGCAACAATTTGGTGCTCTGTGCTTTTACATCATCTAACACAATGGGATCCTGGTCCTTGACTGGGGCTGGAAGATGTTATGATAATACAAATAAAAAAATAATAAATAATAATAATAATTAATATAGTCACAATCCTGCCAATGAGAAAGAGCAAAATTGATCCCTCTGGATTGTCTAAGGGGTCATCCAGGACACAAAGAACATGTGTGAAAATCAATTCTAAAAGGCTCAAGACTTTACTTGCAATATATATTTTAAAAAATATCCAATTAGAGATGGGTTACGCAAGTTCAGAAAAGGTTCCCTGCCTCTCTGTGCTGGCTAGTTAATTACACACCAGCTCTCCACCATCAACAGTTTGGGTCTACGCACCCAATTCAAATCTACAGTACTTTGCGCGTCTTCTCATTGGCTCGGGGGGGTTCCTTTGTTCTCTGACCTCTTTTAGATTTTCTGGCATTAGGAGTAGCGATTTCAGTTGGCCTTTAAATCATTGGATGAAAACTGGCTTTTGGACTGGTGAAAAAACTGCGAGGCTCTAGTCTAATAAAAACTAAACAAAAGGACCTCTAAGAGCTTTGGAGGTTCACATTCCTAGATCAGTATTCCTTTGCACTCACTTAAAGTCTACCTCACCTCTTTCATAAGCCCTCAGTTCACCAACAAATGAGTTTGGGTACCCCATGTCCTTAGTCTCTTTAATCTGCCTCAGAAAGAAATAATTGCAGAGCAGAGGAAAAAGGGAAATGAAACAACACATAAGTAGAAATAGATTTGTTCTCCCTCTAACCTACAGTGGTTACCATTACATTGTCAACCACACAGAGTGGTATTTGAGATGCCACAACTGATTTCGATTCTAAGTACAGAGGAAATATTGTGATATCACACACATCACTCAGTAGTAACTATTGGTAAATGGTGACTTTTTAATGGCAAGAATGGTACCCCTCAAGACTATGCCTTAAAAGCAATATCAAATGGTTAATTTCTATGGGAATGCTGGTATATTGTTAATAAAGAAATATGAACATCCTTTTTCCTAGACGTATCACCTTAAGACAATGTAGGAATTAAAATTACACTTTTTGAAAAGATGGCATGCAAATTGTAAATACTAAAATCAACTTTTGTTGAGACTTTGGGTAGAGCCCGGTTGGAAGTTGGTTTGAAGGCTGAGAGATGGTTGTCTCTTCAGCTTTGATCCTTAAACTCTGAAACTGTTTAAAAATACCCCTCAGCAAGCAATATCCAATACTTGCCCACAAAGCTAACAAGTTGGTAGGCTCAGCGCTCACAAAGAAGCTTACTCCTCAATACTGCAAAAACCTATATTCATGGTTAACAATGTCATGTATTGTTTAAATATGTGTGTGATGCCAATGTCACTAATACAACTGGGACTACTCACGGTGCATTAAATTAAGCACATGCATATATCTTTTCAGGATCTGGGTCTTAAGTAAGGCCAGGGGTACTGGATGGGAGGACATATGCTTCTCTAATGGTATCTCTTCTAGCATTTTCTCCATGTATTTATTGGGAAATACCCCCAGTTCAAATGTTTCCCCTTCTTGAGCAGATTTAAATATTTGGGGGGTTTTGTTTTTTTGTTTTTTGAGGGAAGCCCAAATAAAACATACAGATGAAATTGTCTTGGTGCCAAAACAAACAGGTCCCAATATTTTATGAGATTTCAAACTGTAATCTTGTTTTAAAATGAAATATGTTTGTATTTTTATGCATGATTGTTAATCACCTTGACACAGACACAGTTTTTGCAAGTTTGAGGGTCAGGACCTCTGCAAGTTTCTAATATTTACAATTTTCCCATAACAAATGCCTGAATGGAATCCATGGATCTTAAAAATTTACTGCTTCCTTCAGTTACTAAGTTGCTTGACCTCAGTTGGTTTAGTGATAAAGAGTCAGATGGTCTCTTGAGGAAAAGATCCTCTTAAAACTCAACCACACATTAAACAAACCCTTCTAATAGGATACTGACAGACACTCTCTGAAGTTCAGAAAATACAAGAGGTTTAATTAGCTACATACCTTAAAGCAGGGCTTAAATTCAGCTGCAGCCCACCAGAGCAGAGCTCCAGTAAATATTTTCAAACCCATGGAAGCCCTGGTGTCTGACACGTACCAATGGGGATGAATCTCCAAGCCCCGGTGCCTACTACGGGGTTAAATCCCCAAACCCCAGCACCTCTTCCCCGCATGGGGCTGAAGCCCCAAGTCTCCCCACCCCCCCATGAGGCTAAAGCCCTAAGACCTCCCACCCTGCAGCTGAAGCCCAGATTCCCAAATGCGGCGGGTGAGTGGGCTCCATGAAATAATCTCAGAATTTAAGCCCTGCCTTAAAGTATGCCTCATCCCTTGGGAAAGCAAGCACTGGCAAAGGGACAGGATTTCAGCCCAAGATCTAAGATGTTTAAAGAACTGCACATGTGTTTTGTTCATTTCATTTGCTACATTACCCTCAATTTTCTAAGTTAACCCACCACATGCTCACTCACTCTCTCTCTCACACACTCTCTCTCTCTCTCTCTCTCCCCGACTCCAGCTCCTGTCTCCTCCATTTCCCTACCCCTGCTTAGTCTTATCTTACCATTAGTTTTTATGAAATCCTTTTGATTTCAAAGAGAATATCACACTTCTAATAATGACAGGGGGAAATAGTCATTTTGTTAAAATAAAAAATCAATGGAGATATACTATCTCCTAGAATTGGAAGGGACCTTGAAGGTCATTGAGTCCAGTCCTCTGCCTTCACTAGCAGGACCAAGTACTGATTTTGCCCCAAATCCCTAAGAGGCCCCCCTCAAGGATTGAACTCACAACGCTGCATTTAGAAGGCCAATGCTCAAACCACTGAGCTATCCCTCTCCCCATTTGTTAATGCAACAAATCAGAGTGCTCCCTCCCTCCGCAACTGAGGTGCTGCATAACATAGTAAAATGGAATTAAAATACAATAAAAAATATTTTAAAGCATCTTTATTAAAATTCAAAAAATGTAGAGGCTCGCAAATTATATATTTGACAGTAAGACTTTCAGACAATGTGCAACACACTCTATGGAGGAAACATGGTCCAAAGAACATGGTTGAAATTTACCTGCTACTTCTGACCAATTCTTCTCAATATTGATAACCCAGGACATGAAAGAAGAGAAAATATTCTCATAACAGCTACTTCTCCCCATCAAAATACAATTTCTGTTTTCCTATAAGTGAGGACAAGATAGCTGTATTGTATCCAGCTGGAAATATTGTCAAAGCATTTTTCCACAACAGAGACTGAATTAGCAGAGTCAATGAGGCCAAAGAAAGAAAGAGAGAGATTAGAATATATTATGAATGAATTGTAAAACTTCTTATTTAAAATCAAAGCCATTTTACTTACAGAAACACAAAAAAAGAATCCTTAGCTAGTTAAAGGGACACTGACAGAGCAAATCCGGCCCCAAATTTGTATCAAAAATCTTTGCTTGCTTTTTATAAAAATAAATTATCACTGGAAGGAAAAATAAATATAAGAACAAACTTTGCAGTACAGTGCTAATAGGTGAAACTTAGAATCTTTTTGCCCCTCAAAGCTGGGAATAAAAATAAAACTGACTAATCTATTCTCCATGTTCAAAAATCGCAAAAGTTAAACAAACAAAATAAATAATGAAAAGTTTAATCAGAAGTTTAAATTTATTAATCTAAGGTTCTATTAAAATGGTAAGAGTATTTTTAAATCTATTATTCTTAACCTTTAACTTTGTATTGACGTCTCTCTTTTCAATCACATTGTTGTAAAATTTTGAAATTAAACAACATAAAAAATATGGGGAGAAATCCTGGCTCCACTGAAATCAAAACTCCCATTGACTTCATGGATTTTACCCATTGTGTTTTAATTAGATGGGATAAAAAGAAAGGAAAAGTAGCTCTCAGATGACAGTATCATACGTGTAGTTTCATCCTAAAGTGAAGCTTTTCTCTGAATAGACTGACTTTTATAATGAAAACATCTTCGCATCTTAACTCTAATCATGCACATTGTGGGTATATATCTGATGAAAAAATACCCATTTTATTCTTCTCTTAATTTTTCAGTTATAGCATATGCATAGCTCACAAAGTATTTACCCTTCATAGTCAACAGACAAAAATATTATTCCATGCCTGCTCCTCTTCCAACCCACCCAAATGTCTCATACTTTGGTATCTGGAGTGCTCTGTCATTCCTCATTAAGATGGTCCTGCCAAAGAGTGGAATTTTTTTACTCAAGTAATAATACCAAGACATCATTGGTTATCCTGGTGTAATAACATTGGGTCTAATAACATCTTATGAATCCTGTGAGAAGAGTCCCTTTTGTGCAGAAGTGACGCTCAGTAGTCAGTGACCTCTCTCTGGTGCTAGAGGCTGGGTATCCACAAGGGAAGAGGGAATGGAGAATGCACAGGCCAGGGAGGAGTGGACAGGCTGGGATGAGGCCTGGATACCTCTAAATGGCCTCATGGAGATTACTGAAGGCTCTATAAACAGGACTGAAATATTCCTAGAAAGACAATTCTAATGGGATTCCTGGTGAGGCAGAACCAAGAAATTACTGAACAACAGCCACATTTGCCATTTTTATATTTTAGCTTTTATTAATATATAGGGTTTTTTTTTAAGTTAAGAGAACCAAGTTAAACCAAATTAGGTGTAAAGAACTATGAACTTCCCATACTGAACCTTGCATATATGACTGAGTGAAATTCCATAGCCTGTGTCATGCAAGAGGTCAGACTAGAGAATCCTAATGGTCCCTTTAGGCTTTAAAATCTATTAAATTGAATTTCAGCCCAGTAACAGTTCTCCAAGGGTCACAGATAACTCCCTGTAAAAAAAAGAGTGCTCTTTTGGGTATGTGGGCAAACCCTTAATCACAGCAAAGTTAGAAGACAGCTTTATAATGAAGAGTGCAGTAATCTGCACAGTCCATGACATTTACCCTCTTTTGTTGTTAACATGCTGTAAATATTAAACTCAAAAAAGGACTGCAACAACCAGGGGAGAGAGCTAAAAAAATATGTTGATTTGGAGTATTTTTCTTTCGTCTTTCTCCAAAACAGGGATGGAAGCATTTTTCTGTCTGATAAGAAACTTGAATTTGTATCTGTGTCATTATCCTGTCAGCCTGTACGTGTATTGACAGGAATACTTAAATAAACAAAATATGCCCAAAGCTCTACTGTCCAATTAAACCTGAAACTTCAGCTAACTTCAAAGTGGAGTTTCCACTCTAGTCTCCAGTGCACGTGGCAATTGCCCCCTGTTGGAATGTTGAGATATTAGGAAAGAATGATACTGGGTAGTGTGACCAGATAGCAAGTGTAAAAAATCAGGACAAGGGGTGGGGAATAATAGGAGCCTATATAAGAAAAAGCCCCCAAAATCGGGACTGTCCCTATAAAATCGGGACATCTGGTCACCCTAGATACTGGGGCACTTTAGTATCTCATATTTGACTTCAATCTGCTCTAACAAATAGTTTTTCATAAGCTAGGACTAAAAAACAAAACCATCCAAAACACCTTACTCCACATTGTAATAGCAACCAATGTGGGTGGATTTTATTTTCTCACAGACCTTTTTCATTCAGGACACTTTATCTCAAGCTAGTATTCCATGCTGCAAGACCTGACTTCAAAACTATATACATTATGGGAGGCACAGTAGCTCTGCCTATACTTGTAACTTTGCCAGATGTTAATCATTGGGCTGAAATTTTCCATGCTGGGTGTCTGCCTTGGGCTGAATATTAGTAATTATTAATTCATTTAATAATAATAATAATAATATTGAAAAATTCAGGGAAAAGATTGTTTCTCAGAACCAAGTTAGTGAAAAATACATTGTTTTGCCCATGATAAAAAATTCCCCAAGCCATTTCATTGAAAACTCTAACACTTTCATGCTTTGGAGCAGTGACTTAATTATCTGGCAGATGGGTCACCCTGGTGTCAGGGGTTTTTACCATCCCCATGAAAATCCACCCAAATGTGACCAATTTATGAGCCTCTAACTATTTCAGTTCACACACACTCAATAGAGACTTGTTACTGTTTGAGTGCTAAATTCTCAGAAGATTGCATCTGCACTGAGCATGCACCAACCCAAGTCTACATGGGGTGAGTGCGACTTTCCCTGCAATTGTACCTGGCAGGGCTACTGTGGTGTCAGGCACAGGAACTGAGAGGAGGGAGCCTGTCTTTCCTATGCTCAGTGACCTTCCTCCTCCTTCACACCTCAGTCATTCAGGCAGTGTGAAGGAGGAGGAAGCATTCACAGAAATGCAGAGGGGTGAGGAGCTAGGGCTGTATTTTCAGAATCCACAACAGTCTTTTTTAAATGCAGTGCATAAGCAACAGTGCTGAGACTCCTTAGCTTTATCTTAATGTTTGAAATGTGTTGTTTTGCTATTCCACTGGTTGGAGGGGACTTTCTGAAATTTACCAGCTGTTAATCCTAGAAATATTTGCCACAATAGTGTTATCAGTTTACCAATTTTAATGACAATTTTCCATTTTATGTCATGTAAAATCTGACATGACTGTAATGCCAGAAGCACACATTCCTTCTAAACTTGTCTTTAACGTCTAATATTATAATGTGATATGTTAGGGAATCAAAATCTCTGCTACACATGGTTTTAAAAAAATAATTATATGAGGCTTGATTCTGCATCTCTGAAGTCAATGGAAGCTTTTGCCATTGACATCATTAGGCACAGTAACCTTTGAAGAGCAGAAATATAAAAATGCTCCAGTCATGTGAATGTCAGTGCATCAGTCCTGAACAAAAGGATCCATTTTTCCTATCTAACAGTGGTGTAGGTAGTTTGTATCTGTTACACTGGTCTACAATTTTTGAGAAGTCGTCTGCTTCAGAGATAAAATGTGCTATTTATTATGTATTTTGATGTGCTGAATTCAAATATGACAATTAAAACAACTGATTGGCTACTGTTTCTAAGATATTTAAGTTTTTACATGTTATGTCTATGTATATTGTGTAGATAGTAGAATTGTATTCATAAATTGTAAACCTAGGTCTTTTCATGTGTTTAGTGTTGCTTTAAATGATAATATTTCACCTGTCCTGATTATGTAACACTTTAAAAATCAGCAAAAGGGTTATATAAACAACATTTATTATGAAACAAAAGGCAAAAAACTATTATGTACATAGTTTAGTCCTATTTAGTGTCTACGCGGCACTTCTTGGCTTGTCTCTTGTATTCATTAGCATCTCTTGTCACTGTCCAGCAATAGTCTGCAAGCATTGATGGGCTCCATTTGCCCTGATAGCGTTTCTCCATTGTTGCAATGTCCTGGTGAAATCGCTCGCCGTGCTCGTCGCTCACTGCTCCGCAGTTCGGTGGAAAAAAATCTAGATGAGGGTGCAAAAAATGTATCTTTAGTGACATGTTGCAACCAGGATTTTTGTATACCTTGAGGAGGTTTTCCACCAACAACCTGTAGTTGTCTGCCTTGTTGTTTCCGAGAAAATTTATTGTCACTAACTGGAAGGCTTTCCATGCCGTCTTTTCCTTGCCACGCAGTGCATGGTCAAATGCATCATCTCGAAGAAGTTCACGAATCTGAGGACCAACAAAGACACCTTCCTTTATCTTAGCTCCACTTAACCTTGGAAATTTTCCACGGAGGTACTTGAAAGCTGCTTGTGTTTTGTCAATGGCCTTGACAAAGTTCTTCATCAGACCCAGATTGATGTGTAAGGGTGGTAACAAAATCTTCCTTGATTCAACAAGTTGTGGATGCCGAACACTTTTCCTCCCAGGCTCCAATAACTGTCGGAGTGGCCAATCTTTCTTGATGTAGTGGGAATCTCTTGCACGACTATCCCATTCGCAGAGAAAACAGCAGTACTTTGTGTATCCAGTGTGCAGACCAAGCAAGAGAGCAACAACCTTCAAATCGCCACAAAGCTGCCACTGATGTTGGTCATAGTTTATGCACCTCAAAAGTTGTTTCATGTTGTCATAGGTTTCCTTCATATGGAGAAGGGCCACTAGGATGATCAGAGGAATGGAAAAGCTGTCGTACGAAAGGAGACTAGAGGAGCTTGGGTTGTTTAGTCTGACAAAGCGAAGGCTGAGAGGGGATATGATTGCTATCTTTAAATATATTAGAGGGATTAATACAAGGGAGGGAGAAGAATTATTCCAGCTTAGTACTAACGTGGATACCAGAACGAATGGATACAAACTGGCCGTGGGGAAGTTCAGACTTGAAATTAGACGAAGGTTTCTGACCGTCAGAGGGGTGAAATATTGGAACAGCCTACCGAGGGAAACGGTGGGGGCGACGGACCTGTCTGGTTTTAAGATAAAGTTAGATAAGTTTATGGAGGGAATGGTTTAATGGTAAAACATAGTAGTCAAGGAAAGCCAAGCAATGGTGGGTAAATAGTATAATGGCTAACGGGGTCGGGCTGGAGACTCTTGCCTATATGCTCGGGGTCTTACTGATCGCCACATTTGGGGTCGGGAAGGAATTTTCCTCCAGGGCAGATTGGCTGAGCCTCTGGAGGTTTTTCGCCTTCCTCCGCAGCATGGGGCAGGGATCTCTAGCAGGACGGTCTCTGCCGATTGCAGTCACTAAAAACAGGATTGGGGACTTCAACAGCAGAGTCCAGGGAAGGGGTAGGGATGGTTTTATGGCCTGCAGCATGCAGGGGGTCAGACCAGATGATCATAATGGTCCCTTCTGACCTTAAAGTCTATGAGTCTATGAGTCTATGACTGCATGACCAACTGGAATTGATGGCAAAACATTGCCATTATGCAGTAAAACAGCTTTAAGACTCGTCTTCGATGAATCAATGAACAGTCTCCACTCATCTGGATCGTGAACGATGTTGAGGGCTGCCATCACACCATCGATGTTGTTGCAGGCTACAAGATCACCTTCCATGAAGAAGAATGGAACAAGATCCTTTTGACGGTCACGGAACATGGAAACCCTAACATCACCTGCCAGGAGATTCCACTGCTGTAGTCTGGAGTCCAACAGCTCTGCCTTACTCTTGGGTAGTTCCAAATCCTGACAAGGTCATTCAGTTTACCTTGTGTTATGAGGTGTGGTTCAGAGGAGGAGGATGGGAGAAAATGTGGGTCCTGTGACATTGATGGTTCAGGACCAGAAGTTTCATCCTCTTCCTCTTCCTCGTCTGACTCAAGTGAGAATGATTCTGGTGCATCAGGAACCGGCAGTCCTTCTCCGTGGGGTACTGGGCATATAGCTGATGGAATGTTTGGATAATGCACAGTCCACTTTTCTTCTTTGACACACCTTTCCCAACTGGAGGCACCATGCAGAAGTAACAATTGCTGGTATGATCTGTTGGCTCTCTCCAAATCATTGGCACTGCAAAAGGCATAGATTTCCTTTTCCTGTTCAACCACTGGTGAAGATTTGTTGCACAAGTGTTGCAGCATATGTGTGGGGCCCACCTCTTATCCTCATCTCCAATTTTGCAGCCAAAATAAAGGTGATAGGCTTTCTTAACCATAGTGGTTATACTGCACTTTTGTGATACAAAAGTCACTTCACCACAAACATAGCAGAAGTGATCTGCAGTGTTCACACAAGTAGGAGGCATCTCTGCTCACTTTGGCTAAACTGAAATGTGTCCTTTTGCAAAATCAAACACTGACAAATAAGAGAGCATGACACTGTATGATTTCTAGAGCTGATATAGGGCAATTTGTTCAGGAGAGTGATGTAAGCTTCGTTATGATTGCATCATCCATGACTTCTAGGAATAACATGATGCAATTCCTATCATGTATGACGCAATACCAGCTTCAGATTGCATCATTCATTGTTTTGCCTAAAAAGCAAGTACTGTCCAAACCCAGTCATAGATTTATTCATAGATCCAGTCAAAGATGTATTTTAGTCATTTCTGTTTAAATTGAGATCCCTTCCCTTTATAACTCATTTATCCTCCGCCATTCCCAAGTCAAGGGTCGTATATACTAACCCAAAAGCATATCTTGAAAACTAGAGCCAATCAACAACTTTAAGCATCATTTTCGTTCTCAGTGACCCAGAATTAGTAAAGTTTGACTACATTTATTTCAGAAGCATTTTGGCTGTAGAGCAGTGTTATCCTTACTCATTTTCTGTGTATTGCACCTTTCAGTCTCTGGCAGAGGTGTGATCCTGGCCCCTATACACTGCTCTGGTGGAAAATAGGGCTGTAAATGAGCCACAAAGGGCCAGGGGATATTTTCCCTGTGTGTCGGGGTGTGCATACCCTGCACTAGAGAGAAAATGGTTAACCCCACACTATGGGTGGTGGAAGTCCTGCCCCTCAGGCAGTGCTGGGCATGAGCCAACTGCTGCCTCAGTATAAAAGGGAGCAGTCGAGCTCATTCTGGGCTAATTGCTGGAGGGGAAGCACCTTCGGCCGAAGCTCCAGCTGAAGAGCTGCCACAGCCTTTGCCTGCAAGAGCCAGAGACCCTGCGAGACGTATTGGAGGCCTGGAGCCCAAGGAGCCCCAGAGCACCATCCACGCTGAGGAGCTCGGAGACCCTGATGCCCTATGGACAGCAGCTTCTGGAATTATGATAGGAAGTGACTCAGGGAGGGTGAACGAGTGTTATTTCCCACCCAAGTGAGGTTAGTGTGTTTCAGTGGGATTCCCTGCTGACCCAGTGACGGACCTCTCCATCACTGTTAGGGCCCTGAGTTGGGGCCCTGTGGAGTCAAGGGGGTCCAGACCCCCCTACCCAGGCCATCACCTCCCTGGTGGTGGCCCTCACCTTCCCCCACCATATTGACTCTAGCCATTAGGCTGTGCAGCCCTGTGTCTGAGGGCCACCATATTGAGTCTAGCCATTAGGCTATAACCTCGGCCTCTGGGCCGTACTGCAGCTGCCCCAAGAGCCACAAGGGAGACTACACTGCCCAAAAGGGGAATGGGGTGTGCATACACCATGACACCCTGCCACAGGTGCAGTGTGGGGCTGAAGTAAGCGGCCCTATACTGACCTCTTCGCAACCACTGGTATACTGGGTGGGAGAGGGAGTAGCCCCAAAGCTCAGTGCTATGGAGAGTTTGCGCAGAAGATATTATGGGATCAACGGCCATAAGTTAGGGCATCCTTTGGGGCTGCTCTAACTTACACTGGAGAACATTTTGGTCTCTATGGCAGCCCAGAATCTTGGTGGTGCACAGGTGGCATAAAGCCACCCACTATTACCATTGGGCTGGTCCTTCTGGTCCTAGGAGTCTGCTGTCTGCAGCTGCAGGCAGCCATTTGGAGAGATAGAGTTCCATGGAAATAGCTCCTGTGCAGGTAGACACCAGGCACTCACTAATGGAGATCTTACTTTTCTTTTTTTTAGTTTTGTAGTTCTCTTGATATATATAATACAGGCCAATCTGACTACATATAACGTTGCACTTAGAAAAACATAATAAGACTAACTCTGCCCAGGAAACACTACAGCAACTATCTTATCAGCCCCCCTCTACTCCTTCCTCTAGCAACCCTATCTGATCTCTTAAGGCTTCTGATAGTCACTCCAGTCTTTACGTAAAATCCCTCCCCATTTGCCACCACCAAGAATAGAATCTGGGCTCTCTAGCACCAAAAGTATGGGTCTGTACTTCTTGAGTTAAAGAAGTAACTCCATTATCTGGTAGTAGGCTTAAGATCATTTCAGTTGGATAAGAAGTGACATCATTTCATTGGTGGGTATAAAAGCAAGTGGAGAGTCTAAGCCTGATTCTGCTTTTACTGATACTGGCTTTGCACTTATGTCAATCCATTCACCAATGGATCTACTACCAATTTACACTGCTGTAAGTTAGAGCTGAATCAGGCCCTCCATAATTTTCTTGTTACTCCTAAGAGTTTTGCCTTTGGCGGGATGGTTATGGATATGTGCATTGAGCAGGCTTCAGTGTGTCCCTACAGTTAAGTGCAGGACTGGCTCCAGGAAGCAGCTAAGGAAGCAGGAGCTTGGGGCAGCCAATACAAAGGGACGGCACTCTGTCCGCTATTGGGGCAGCCCATCCGGGTCTTCGGCGGGAATTCGGTGGCGGGTCCCTCAGTCCCTCTCTTCCTCTTTGAGCTGCCGCCGAAGTGCTGCCGAAGAGGAAGAGAGGGAGTGAAGGACCCGTCGCTGAACTGCTGCCGAAGAGTGGAGCGGCGCGATTGAGCCGCCGCTGAAGTGCCGCCGATCGGCTTTTTTGCGGGGGGTTTTGCCGCTTGGAGTGGCAGAAAACCTGGAGCCGGCCCTGGTTAAGTCGACATATTAGAAATCCCACTCCCATTTAGAAGAGTAGAGTCTTCTGTAGTAGTTCCTCTCTGTTCCAGAAATTACAGTGAATGTGTAAAGTAATAGCAGTAAATTAAAGTAAAACCATCTGTTTATTTCATATTTGTTCACAAACATGAGTACTGATTACTCATATGCTTTATTGTATTTGTTGCACTGAGGGTTTTTCAGATGTATTGGGGGGGTTTTACTTAGTTGGATTGTTGACATATAGTTTAAATTCTCTACTTGTGTAAACTGGCAGAACTCCACTGAATTCAGCCCTTAATGTTATATGCAGATTCAAATAAAGTCTAGTATCAGAGGGGTAGCCGTGTTAGTCTGAATCTGTAAAAAACAACAGAGGGTCCTGTGGCACTTGCATCTGAAGAAGTGAGGTTCTTACCCACAAAAGCTTATGCTCCCAATACTTCTGTTAGTCTTAAAGGTGCCACAGGACCCTCTGTTGCTTTTTAAAGTAAGTCTAGTTAATGGACCAAATTCTACTCTGTTGCAATAATTCCGTTGATTTCAAGGGATTGTACTCTGGATTCACACCAGTGCAATCAAGAGCAGAACATGGGCCAAGGACACCAAGGTAAACAACTTTTCAAAAACATTTGAATAAACCCTTAGCTACAACTCATCACATTTCAGGCTAATTCAAAATATTTCTACACTGGTCACAATTTTCTGGAAAATAGCTCAGGTATTTCCATGGTGTTATTTGCAGAACACCATGAAATCAATGGTCCTACAGGTTTTATGAAAGTCAAGCTTTTCCTTGTAAGGTAAATACCATCAAGTCTCTTTAATCTAGTTTGACAGTCCTATATTTATCCATTTCATAGTGCACTGAAGGGATAACTCTGACAGGATTTTTCCTCATTTTTCATAAAAGTTTCAGTGCTGCTGCAAAGCTTGGCCATTTTCTCTTTCCTTTGAAGTGCAATTCTTTTATGGCCTCTGCCCTCTCCCACCCACTGCTGCTTCTTACTGGCCACTGCCATCTCAGGTGGAAGTGAGAAAGTGCCTCTTCTAAACTTAATAGGAGAATTCTATGCCTGCCAAGTCTACAGGGCTCCCACAACTTGAGGCTGCATTTTGAAGCTTATATCAGGTTTTTAAAAAATATCACAGAACAGCCATAATTAGGGCAGTTCTTTTTAAAGAGGCAGGGTGGTCTTGTGGTTGAGGAACAGGAGTCTATGTCAGTATGGAGATATAGGTACTATTCTTAGGCTACATCTACACTACAGGGGGGAGTCGATTTGAGATACGCAAATTCAGCTACGTGAATAGCGTAGCTGAATTTGACGTATCGCAGCCGACTTACCCCGCTGTGAGGATGGCGGCAAAATCGACTTCTGCGGCTTTCTGTCGACGGCGCTTACTCCCACCTCCGCTGGTGGAGTAAGAGCGTCGATTTGGGGATCGATTGTCGCGTCCCAACGGGACGCGATAAATCGATCCCCGAGAGGTCGATTTCTACCCGCCGATTCAGGCGGATAGTGTAGACCTAGCCTTAGTCTACCACAGACTTCCTGTGGAAATTCAGGCAACTCACTTAAGATCTCTGAATCTTAGTTGTCCCATCTTTAAAATACCTCTCAGATAGGGCTGTCTGAAATTTTTCTATCAAAATCTTGTTCAAGGGAAAACTGTTTTTGACTAAACTAATTTTTTCCCTCAAAGTATTTGCTTTCCTAGAACAATTTTGATTTTTTTCATTGGAAAACTGAGAATGCTTTTTTATCTTGTCTCAAAAACACTCCGTTTTTTGGCAAAGTCAAAATTTTCCATGAGGTGGGAAAATACCATTTTCCTACAGTTCTATTCTCAGGTGTGCTGTGATGTGAAGCTCCATATTTGTAAATTATATTGAGCGCTTCAGTTGGAAAGTGTTATATAACTCAAAACGTTATCCTGTAATTAAATACTGCTGTTTTTTTGGCCTGCCTCCACCAGCAACCAGTTGAGATTTAAAGTGGTGCAGCCCAGACTAATTAAATTAGTTTTTCAGGTGGAGTTGATAGCAGGACCATAGCTCGGTCCACAGAAAGGAGTGGGTAGAAGCTACTGAGAGAACACTTTGCTCCATATGTTCTGACAGAATCATTAGGAATCAATCAATGATTGCTGGGTTCTGAGAAGAAACTACTGAGGAGTGTTCATGAAAAAGTTTCAAAATAAGCTTCATTTGGCAGATTTCAGAGGATTGATTTTTAGATTTATTCAACATTTTTCATAAGAATTTCCACTTTTGGAGAGTTCAAGTTTTTAATACTTTTTGGTTTGTTTTTCCCCCTTCCTCCCCTCTACCACAGAAAAGGGACTGAAAATAAAACAAAAAATTTAAAAAGATGAATGTCGTTTTTAAAATTGGGTTTGGGTATCATTAAAAAGTGGAAAATAAAATAAAATTTTGCAAAAATATCATCTTTTTTTTTAAAAAAGCAACCATTTTTTCCAACAAAAAAATATTTTGTTCATAAGATTTCAATGAGCTTTAGTTCTGAGCCATTTGTAACCTTGGTAGCCAAGCTCTGGCCAATATATCTGATACAGATGATTGGTGCAGAATACTAAGACCACCATCTGCTCTTCAGAGACAGGTATATCATTTTTATCCTATTTCAGCTCTCTTTAGTCCAGAGCCTACAATCCTTATTGTAATAATCTTTCTCCTCTTTCATTCAATCTAATGCTAGTCCATGAAGATTTTCCTTTCCATTACTATGGTTTTGTTCTCCTAACCAACAATTTTCTTAATTTATTTTAAAAGAAAAACTTTGGCAATTGAATTCCCATCTTTCTGCTAGAAAGGGAATCACACACAGCAATCTGACACATATGAGAAAAAGAGACAAAAAAGACTTAGGAGCGTAGAAAAAAATCCTCTTAATTTTAAGATCCATGGGAACTGAAATAGTTCAGGTTACAAAAATGCCAATACAAGTTAATGACAATGTAGCTCCCAGGTAAAGCAAAACAAAAACAAAAAAACCCACCACTCAGAATTAGAGCAAGCCTTTGTCCAGGCTAAGCAAAATGTTTTCAGGCCAGTACAGGCATCTGCCTTAAATCAAGCTTCCCCTGGTAGACTAGAGCAAGCTTCTGCTTCAGTTAAATCCCCAGGTTAGACTGAATCTTAGGTTAAATTCCCAGGTAAGCAATGTTTCATAATGGGAGCAGGACTCTGCCTTTGCCAGATTTCCCAAATAATCTCTGTTCTGTAAAATCTAGAGCAGCAGGCTCCTCTCTTAAATCAGACATCCAGGCAGGAATGTATTAAAAAAACTGGAACAAGCCTGTGCCTAAGCCAGACTTCCAGGTTAATCAAAGTCTTTCAGGACTGGAACAAATCTTTCAAGCTGGCCAGGGCACTGCCTAAACTAGACTTTAAAGGCCAACTTCATTCCCAAGCTAGAGCAGCCCTCTGTCTATACTAAGCTCCCAGGCTACACTCTTTTAAAACTGAAGCAGGCTTTATAACTAGGGCCCTACCAAATTCACCGCCATGAAAAACACGCCACAAACTGTGAAATCTGGTCTCCTCCCATGAAATCTGGTCTTTTGTGTGCTTTTACCTTATACTATACAGATTTCACGAGGGGAGACCAGCATTTCTCAAATTGGGGGTTCTGACCCAAAAGGGAGTTGCAAGGGGGTCACAAGGTTATTTTAGGGGGGGGTCACAGTACTGCCACCCCTACTTCTGCACTGCCTTCAGAGCTGGGCGGCCACAGAACGGCAGCTGTTGGCCAGGCACCCAGCTCTGAAGGCAGAGCCCCGCCAACAGCAATGCAGAAGTAAGGGTGTCAATACCATACCATGCCATCCTTACTTCTGTGCTGCTGCTGGCAGCGGCTCTGCCTTCAGAGCTGGGATCCCGGCCAGCAGCCATCACTCTCCAACAGTAGCACAGAAGTAAGAGTTGCAGTACCGCAACACCCCCTACAATGACCTTGTGGCTCTCACCCCCCACAACTCTTTTTTGGGTAAGAACCCCTACAATTACAACACTGTGAAATTTTAGATTTAAATAGCTGAAATCATGAAATTTATGATTTTTTAAATCCTATGACCGTGAAATTGACCAAAATGGACCATGAATTTGGTAGGGCCCGATTTATCACACCTAGTCCCTTCCCTTCCGGCTCTGATCAATCAGCCCTTCCATCCTACTCAAAGTGGAGTCTCTCTGCAGTCATCTGCAGTTCCAAGGTGCCAACCTCGCTCCTCCAGCATAAATCTATTCGTTCCAAGGAAAGGAGAAACCAGTTCTGCACATCACATCCTGCATTTGGTGTGTACCTTCCCATTTCTCTTGGAAATGAATAACCATTTAGCTTTATACCAACCAACACCCCCTGGTTCTCCCTGCTCCTAATGTCCGAGGAGCTCAAACAAGGGCTCAATTCAGAGCCTTACCCAATTTTGTGGGGGTTCACATCTGAAACCCTTGATCCAAACCAATCTGCACAACTTTGATTCTGGTTCAGATCCAAAAGCAAAGTCGTCTAACTTTAAATCTGATTATGTTGTGGCCAGAATAGCAAAGATCTTGCATTAACAATTGATCTCACAAGAACTTTGCCATTAGGGGCCATAATCTCACAAGACCAGAGTGGAAGATTTTAGCACTGCATAAACCTAAATTCAAATCTTATTCAAGACCCAAGCATGAACCTAATCGAGGTTTGACCAATGCCTCCTGGCCTCAGCCCTAGCTTTCAAATAGAATATCAGGGTTGGAAGGGACCTCAGGAGGTCATCTAGTCCAACTCCCTGCTCAGAGCAGGACCAATCCCCAGACAGATTTTTGCCCCAGATCCCCTAAAAGGCCCCCTCAGGGATTGAGCTCACAACCCTGGGTTTAGCAAGTCAATGCTCAAACCACTGAGCTATCCCTCATGTGGTGTAGGGTAAGAACTTTATAAATGCCTAATTATATTTGAGGGTAGTACCTTGGAAAGCTTAGGTTCTGTATTCAAACTCACCTTGTAGAAAGGCTGTCTCTGAAGAAGGAAAATGTGCCTGTGCTCACTATTCCATCAGTGTGCCTCATGAATATTCTGGAGGATCTACCTGTAGATGAGAGGATCGGTCAGTTTCTATGTCCAGTCACTCCTTAGAATCTCATTTGAGACTGCCAAGAAGATTCTTTCTGGAGTGAAAAGAACAATAAAAAGGCCTTTCTAACACTGGGAATCCCTAAACACTCCTTTTCCAGTAATGCAAACCTACAGCTGATTTATTTCCATACAAAAGTCCACATATCACTGCTTTCAATCTGTGCCAGAACTTCCACTGATGACAGTTGGATTTCTGTGCATGATGGAAGGAAAGTATAGCCATGGATTGCTAAATGATCTTTGCCACTGGAAGCTATTAAGAGCCTTAGCCTTAGTAATGCTAATTAAAACATAGCAATGAGTCCAAAATGGGAGCCAACTCTTTCCAAGCCAAGTTTTACATAATGCTCCTGAACCTTGACTCAGTATCAGGGTTCTGGTTCAGAATCCTTGTGCTATAAGGTCTGGCCCACAATTTGGCTCCAGATGTAAACTTTTCCCCTGACAGAAGAGTGTTCAGAGCTAGGAAATACGAGTTAGCTACCTGCACATAAAGACACACAACTGGGACATTAAGATATTCTTTTAAAACAGAGGTATTTTAAGTGAAGAATTTCCTGTAGTGAAGAAAGAGAGCCTCCATTTAACTTGTTTGTTCTGCTAAGAGTTGCCTACCATTTGCCACTGGGGTATCTGTATGAACATGATGCTCTCCAAGGGTTGTAATTTAAAACTCTGAACAATGCATTCATAAATCTGATGAATAACACAATGAACACTTGGGAGCTGCAGCAAATGCTGGAAAGCTGCTGTGGCTACAAAAAATGTCTCATGACTGAATTGGATTGCCCTTTAAATGAGTCACCTGACCTCAAAATGAGAGCCTGCCAAGGCTGGATTTTTTTTATTCTGGGTTTATTGTTTCTTAGGTTTTACATTGCTGAACTGCCATTCTAGAAAATGACAATAACTGATGGCAGCTTCTTCTAGGGGGTTGCCAATGGCTCATTCTGGGTGCTGTGATAACGTTGCATAAATGCTTTTGTTACTAAATAAATAGGGCACTAAAATTGTGACTGTGCTTGCAGAGTTATGTAACGTGGTGTTGGGAGATCCTGTTGTATATTTGTGTTAATGCTTAATCTGTAAAACAACTAATTTTGTCACACACCAAACATGCTTGCACCGGAACAATGAGTCAATACCACTTAAATGAATCATGAGAACAAAAATTCCACTGCTATCAGGAACTGGCTTTTTTGCCCAACAGGTATTAGCAGTAATAGGGCCCTGGCAGTAATCAGACATTGTGCTAACAGAGAGCAGGAGTCCTTCAAAGGATTTGAAATGTAAACTCTAATCCTGATCTGGGATTTTGATTGGTCCCATCTCTACTTCCTGTTAACCTTGTTTCTATTTTTCCTTTCTTTTTCAAACATATCCCTTTTTTAAAAAATGAAATGTTTGTCCCCTGGAACATTGTCATTTATTTTAGCTTGGTGACCACCTTGCTACTGACAGCCATATGAGCCGTATTTTGCTTAAGCACTCATTCTTTTTCCACTTCGACAATTTTGCCCTGATTCATGTTTTCATAGTTAGTTATGTTGCTTAGGGGCGGGAGAGGGCATCTCTAACTCCTTGGGTCTTTCTCAGGTATAAATGTTTCTGTGAAGTAGCCAAAACTCTGTTTTCTTCCAGGGCAGAGATACTGTGGGTCAGATCTTCAGCTGGTGTAAATGGACATATGCTAATTCACGTCACCTGAGGATCTGACCTTTTAATTCCTGATGCACCATAAATTTAGATTTAATACGTTGAAAATCTGATATCTTCATGGTCACTTTTTTACATTTTGCTCCTCACCTCTTACCGCCTCAAAAAATAACCTATTTTTTTTTCTAAAATGTCAGTCACTACTATGCAGGGGACAGAGAAGTTCAAGTGAATTTAAATATGATTTATATGCCAAAAATAATATTATGTGTTTTTCTTTTTAATGGTTCCTTTAAACAGTGTAGCTCAGTACCTTCACTTAAAGCTTTCAGCTCATTGTGCAATTGAACTAAGGATTTTTCCACCATTATGCCAAGAATTTTTCTTATCATTGTCCTGTAGTAGTTAACCATTAGATAGACCCTCATTAAGACTCTGATTCAGCAAAACTTCCTCTTTCAGAAAAGCACTGTTCTGAGTACATGCACAGTTAGTGAAGTCAATGAATTTTGTGAGTGCTCAGCATTTCTCTTGGTCTTTAGTTCTTGCCCCAAAACATGCTCTCTGTTTATCTACTTTGCCATCTATTAGCAAAGGAATATACAACTATCTAAGGTGTGGAGCTGGTTGAAAAACTTTCAGTGGAACCCTTTTCCATGGAAAAAGAGTTGAATTAAAATCTAAATGTTTCACAGGGATGTGTTGATTTTTGGCAAACTTTTGATGGGGGGGAAATAAAAACTAATCATTTGGGCTCTTTTTTTCAATAATGTTAACATTTTGCTTCCACTTTATCATTTCAATTAATTTTGCACCTACTTTGACATTATATCAAAATATTAATTCTAAAATTTGATCTTCTCTAATATTTTGATAGTATCAAAATGAAACATTGATGTTTCCATATAAATTTTTTTCAGAATTTTCTTGTCTCTGGAAATTTTTTGTTCTGATTGAGAACAACAACAAATTTCAACACGTCAGAACTTTCTGCAGAATGGAAATTCTGTTTTCCAACCAGCTCTACTAAGGGGTTGTTAGGAAGAAGCTATGCCAGTGGTTCCCAAACTTGTTCTGCCGCTTGTGCAGGGAAAGCTCCTGGCGGGCCAGGCCGGTTTGTTTACCTGCCGCGTCCGCAGGTTCAGCCGATCACGCCTCCGACTGGCCGCAGTTTGCTGCTCCAGGCCAATGGGAGCTGCTGGAAGTGGCGCAGGCCGAGGGACTTACTGGCCGCCGCTTCCAGCAGCTCGCATTGGCCTGGAGCAGCGAACCGCAGCCACTGGGAGCCGTGATCAGCCGAACCCGTGGACGCGGCAGGTACACAAACCAGACCGGCCCGCGAGGGGCTTTCCTTGCACAAGCGGCAGAACAAGTTTGGGAACCACTGAGCTATGCAATTAATATCTGCTGTTCCTTCTAGTTATTGTCATCAGCAAACATGGAAATCTAATTTTCAACACCCTCATTTACAACATACGCCCGTTGTATAAATACAGTCCCTCCCTTGCCAGGTTTCTCAGTGTTCACAAACTAATCTTGCCTTTTAAAGGCAACAATAATTTCCTGTGTTCAAACAAGATGTGATGCATCAGATATTTGTGTTCAATGGAAACTCATAAATAGGGATTGATAAATCTCCAACCTCAGAGATTGGTGGTAGGGCCATTTGGATGATTAATAATAAAGTAAAAATATCACTTGTACAGTGTCATAAATCTTCAAAGCACTTTATTAATTTTCAAATACCTCTTACAAAGTAGGTATATAAGTGGTATTGCCATGGCTCTGTGTACAATGTGGCAAGCCAAGTTAAATTCTTCAGGAAGGGCCCCTGTTTCTGGGGCCTAATGGTAATTCTGTAGCAGTTGAATTAAAGGTCAGATCCTGAGCTGATGTCAACTGGCATACCTCTGAAGTCAGTGGAGCTATATTGATTTACAGCAGTTGAGGATTCATTTAATTAAATATGAAATTACATGTTATGATACGAGATTCAATTTCATTTGCACTGTCCCCACATTTTCAATGTGCCAACTTTTTTCTTTTTTTTTTTTTTTTTGGTATAGATAATGCATTACCACATCAGAGAAGTTGTCAAGAGGAAGCTAAAGGTTTTGGCAGTTGGGCATGGGGCAGTTGGGGCTCTTAGCATCCAAGAAGGTGTGGTAGGTGGTTTGAGATTGAAGAAAAACCACAGTAACTGAATACTTCTGCTAAAATGATCAGTGAAATATTACACTATGCTGATATTTAAATTGCCATTTTAGGATTTCACTGTTATATCACTGAAATGAACGGGGCAGTTCTCAACTCTCAGAGTTATTGTTAAAAGCTGTTTGCAGAAAACAACTTTGCTACAATGCACATTAGTTCATATTTTTAAGATTTTCTTCACAACCATGAAGGCTAGAAACAATTTTTTTAAAAAAATTGAAAGATGAGATTCTGGATCCTAATTCCAAATTGATGAATGGATTCCAGTCCTGCAGAATACATGCGGTCCTGATCAGCTGATGACCCATTATATGACAGACTGTAATAAGTAATCAAATGACAACTGTGGTTATTCTGCACATTAATTTAGATTTCTACATATCATTGTCCAGGCAGGCATAGTACTTATCTATTTGTTTTGCCTTTCACTGTGACAATGAAATGAGTATCAGCTATTCCCTGAGGTAAAGGTCAAAGGAATTTGGCAATCAACTCTTTTAAGCACTCTGTCCTCCTCCATTAACCCTTAGTGCCCTCCACTTTGTTCACAACTGTAGTTCAGCTAGACTTCACTAGCAAATAAAAAATGGTGCTTGTAAAATTCCTTATTTTATGAGACTTAGGGATTGTTCTGCCACCCACTAAAATCAGTGGCTACACTTCCACTGACCACCATGGTGAAGAATCAGACCCTAGTTTATAAGGACCTCATGTTGCTGCTTTTGAAAGCAATGGCAAAACTCCCATGGATCTTAATGGTTGAAGGGTTAGGCCACTTAGTCTTTATTCATTGTACAAAGAAGTACCACATAATACAGAATAGAACAAATATTGACAGTTCAGAGGGTAATGGATCATATAATAAAGTACAGTGGATCCTTCTAGAGTGTGAAGCAAAACAACTTAACTGGAATCTTATAACTGTCCTCACAAAACCCAACTACTCCTTTTTCATGCAGAGAAAGCAGTCAAGTCCCCGTGTTCAAGGTTTCATGAAAAGGCCATACAACGAGAAATCAATAGATCCATCAGTTTACCATTATGACCTTGTACTTCAAAATATTTTCATTCCTTTTCTAAGAACTCAGTAAATGTGAGCCATGTTTCTAAACCTCTGACTTATGCCTCTTTTTTGGCTTTGGGCCTAATGCATCTATTTTTCTCTTACAACCACTTCCCAAACTGTCCCATCAATAACTAGTGACCAGGCATTTAGCTAACACCAAAAAGATGTGCTATTCACCTGTTCTCTATTGGCCTCATTTGTTCCCATATCTCCCTTGTTCAGATCTACTTTTACTGAAAAAATTTTCTCTCCTCCTGACATTCTTTCAATACCTGAGGTACAAGAGTCTAAAATGATTATGTCTTTGCTGCAGAAACATAAAGCGAACCAGTAGGGACACATGGTCAGTGTGGGGAAAGGAATATTTTAGTTCTGGTGTATTTGGAGGATTCAATTGAAGTAGAAAAGAATTGTCAGTCAGGAAGGCAAGGGAGTGGGAGGAGGGTATGGTACAGAACCAAAGGCTGAACTAGGAGTCACACAACAGTGGATTTTAGAAATATTATAGCGGGAGAAGTGTCAAGAATTGGTGAGAGCCTATATGTGAAGAGAGAAAAAAAATAGGAGTCTGTAGATAAAGTAGCATCCTCCTCTGTCTCCCCAGTTTATCTTATACCTTCTCAGACCCTGCTATTCATTGCTTTTCCTGATACCCCCTGTCCTCCCAAGTCCTCAGCAGGCAAATTAAATCAGCAGACATTCATTTACACCAATGTAATTCACACCACCATTTACGTCATTCCTGAATTCAACCCAATCATTTAATCTCTTTTCCAAATATTGGCTTGTATTTTATGGATATGTGCAGGAATAATGTAGGTACTATAGAAAAAAAGGTTGATACAGTAACACGTACACAGACACAGTAAATTCCTATATATGGAGAGAAATCAAGGGAATAAATACTACTAAAGATACAAGAAAATATAAATCTTAAAGCTATTCAAGTGCAGCATCTCACCATATTGGTTTCTCTTCCAGGATGATGCTTTCCATGCCAAACCATAGGCCAGACCAGACATAACAACCTCATTTTTTTTCTCTCAGACAAGACCAATTGGTTTAGCCAGACTGCTGAGTTTTAAAACCAGAATCCTCTTGGACTCTAAAAATGAGGTACACTCAAAACAGTGCACTATAGGATGGGAGGTATGTGGATGAGAGGGAGTAGAATGTATTCCTGAAGAACTTCTGCTTCCCCCACCCTAATATTCAGCCAAAGAACTTCCCTTTGGTTCAGAATGGCTGATCTCTCATCAAATGCTGCGCAAACACTGGATAAACTACTATTAACTGGGGTAAGGGTTGGCAGAACTTTTTTTTTCCCCTGCTATCCAGCTCTTGGCATTCTGACCTTTCCTCAGACCTGACTACTTCAGTGATCTGACAATATGGAGGAGTGGTTATGTGCTGTTTCAGAATTTTACAGTGTGCAGTGATCTGAGGCAACTTAGAGGGTTTTATAAAAACATGCATAAAATTTCTCCCGATACCTGTGAAGTGTAATTAGACCAGTCCTTCCTTTTATCATTCATATGACAGGGTCCCAAAATTCACCACTTTTGTAAAAAGTACTGAATAATATTACCAATCTAGCTCCCATTGAACTCCAAGCTGTATCCTTGTGGTACTGGTCTAAGTAAAGAGATCACACCACCTGGAAAGAAATGTATTTCTATTAGTACTAGCGAAAAGGATTTTTTTTTAAATATTGTGTAGCAGCACACTGTCCACCCTTAGAACAGCAGTTGCAGTTAATAAAGAACATTTTACTAGTGGAAACGATTAGAGACATTTTGTCTGACATGTGGGCCTCTTCAAAATCATGTTGCTTCCAGTCCGTCTACATAATAGACAAAGTGGAGCAGACTGCCAATTACAGTATGACACAAACTATTTGGCTCTACATTTGAAGATTATCTGGAGCTGCTTGCTGTAGACTAACTTCAGGCTTTCTTCTTGTATCAATAGAACTTTGCTGAACACTGGTGGTCATTTTCTGCCTCATTATGGGGCAAGTCTTGCGCCCATTGAAATCAATGGCCAAACTCAAGCCCTTGAGACCTAATAATTAAAAAGATGACTATTAAGTACAGTACCCTTTTGAAAGAAACAATCTTTGTAAAGACACTGCCCAATGTTGAATAATCAGGAAAGCATTAAAGAAAAAGATGTTCCTCTTCCCTCCCAGCATTCCTTGATAGCATGTATCATTATCTGCTTGTACAGTGGTTTGAGATGTAATTGAAGCAGAGGTGGGAAATACAAACTCCCATTTTTGAGAGTTAAATGCCTCATTAAACTAAACAGAATGGTGATATCTGCCATTGTATAGGTTATTAGCTACAGCAGGGCTGGATGTACTTGTCACATGGCAGCATGGGATCCCAGTTACCACTTGCCACCGTGGCACAGTATGCGAAATGACTAGGCCCATCATGACAGCTATTACAATGGAAGCATATGTATTGCCATTTACATCATGAAAGCTAGGACTTAGAGATCCTTTCAATTCCATCTGCAGATGCACTGATCTCCCTGCAAGTTACCAGGTGCACCTCTTAAACAACTTCACTCCTTTAAGACAATATTGTGTCTGCACAAATGAAGAATAACTAGCATTAAAGGGAGCTTAGAATCCTTCTTACTGATAAATAGTGAGCTTGTAGCGGGAGTTTGGGAGTTTTCCGTTCAGCAAATTATGAGCATTTGAGGGACTACAGCGTCATTTTACTCTGCCCCCTACTAAAAAAGTTAAAACATTGCAACTTTCAAGAGAAAAAACAGTGAACAGTGGTTTGCTCACTGTCAGCCATTGGCCATTGTTCATAGCATCCGAGAGAATAGCAACTCTATCTGTTCTGTTTATGTGCTCAGGTTTGATACAATGGCTCAGGGAATACTGCTAACCCTGCCCTCCATCCAAGTTATTCAGTAACTCCTCCTGACAGGTCCAGTTGTAGATTCCGTAAATAATTCATGTTTCTTATTTGAAAAAAGATAAAGGTGTTCAATAAAGATTAGACACTTTCTGTGCATCTTCTAAATAGAGACAGACAGGGACTGAAATACTACACACCCGCTCATGTGTCCACATTTACAAAGAAAATATCTATAGAGTGATAGGGTCAGACACCCACTTGTTCAGATACCAAGTGAGTTAACTTAGCAGGAATGTGTAGCACGTGAGTATCAATGTGCCAGTGTTAGGTATAACCACGCAGAAAAGCCCTGCACAGTTCTATTTTTCATTACAAAACAGAAACTTAAGCCTTACCTACACACACAAAATTTGTACTTGGTTCACTACAATTGGTTATTAAATTGGAGGGCTTATTCTAATTAAATTTTAAATTATTGTAGTTAAACCAAGACATGCTTTGCATGTAGGGTGGCCCTTAGGCCAAGTTTTCTAACCTTTCAATGAATTTGGCCCACATGAGCCTGAGGCAGTTTATAATTTCAGGTGGGAAATATGCAAAAATATGGTGGCTTCAAATGGTTTGGACACAAAACCAAGGAAACACGTGGCTGTTTTAGCAGATGTTGCTTTGAAGTTTTGGGGTTGTTGGAGGCATGACATCAAAGCAAATTGCAGCGGTGCAAACCCACAAAGCTTTAAAGTGAAAAAGTGTTTGCAAGACTCCTCAAAAGCCCCAGATGCTGAGTTTAAGACAGATCTAATTGTTGTACTTCCAGATGAATCACTTCTGAAAAGTGTGTGGCCCTCTCTTTCTTTCCACTCCACATAGTGTAGGGAGAGATACAGGTTGTTGAGAAAGTCTAACTAGAGCTCAGTCTCTTACCTCACTGCACCCCATACACAAAAATCAGAGGTTTAAAAAAAATTACATTTGTGTGGGGTTTTTCCCCCTGCTGTGTGTTAACTCAGCATTAATATCTCTGTGCACAGCCCAGCACAAAGAAATTGCTGTTCTGTGGTATGATTACTCAGCAGTCAGCACTGTATATCATGCAGGGATTTTTCCAGGTCATTTTTATACAGTTCATCATTGCAACTTGCTGCCCCGATTGCCAGATCAGCAGATGTGCTTCTTAAAAGAAAGTCTCACCCATTTTGCACAGGGCAGACCCTGAAAGTTCACAGGCTGAGCAGCATTTTGCAACAGCTATCAACTGTGAATTGCACTGTACATAAAGCTCATTAAAATAGCATCAGGCCCTCCCCTCAGCTGATATAGATCGGCATAGCCACTTGCTGATTTATACCAGCTGGTGGTCTGGCCCATTGTTTTAGTTTTTCCTAGCAAGATGGTCATTACCAACAGCAGACTTAGAAATACCAACTGTAAATCTAAAAAATTATTTTCAAACACATGTCACAGCTAATACAAGGGATAATGTTTCTCGTGCTGTGAATGATCAATGTGTGGTTTGGCTGAATGTAAACAAGAGAAAACTGAGTTTTGCACATTGTTCTCTGGTATTTAGGCAGAGTGGGGGACAAGGATCCATTCTAGAGAAAAAATAAAAGAAGCTTAAAAAAGCATTATTCTAGGTTCAGGCCCCTTTATAAAAAAAAAGTACCTTGGTATTTCAGAGTAATGGTCCAAATCTCTGCAACAATTGTAGTGGATCACAGTGGTATTTATTTAAGGCTTGATTGTAATCCCCTTCGTTACACTGGACAGTTCCTTACACCCAGGGCCGGCTCCAGGCACCAGCTTACCAAGCAGGTGCTTGGGGCGGCCACTTCGGAGAGGGGCGGCACGTCCAGCTGTTCGGCGGCAATTCTGCGGACGGTCCCTCACTCCTGCTCGGAGTTTGTTTTTTGTTTTGTTTTGTTTTTGTTTGGCTGCTTGGGGCGGCCAAAATCCTGGAGCCGGCCCTGCTTAATTACACCATGAGAATTCCCACTGAAGTCAATGGACTGCATGCAGAGTACATTACTTCTCAGTGTACAAGGATAGTCTAGCCTTTCTTTATTTAGCTAATGGTCACCAGGGATCTGCAGAGCCTTTTCTAGTTTTCAGAATGAAACATTTTAACGCTCTAACAATGAGAGTGGGGGGAGATAGTTCAAAAAAAAGCCCCCATTTAAAATAATCCACATAATGGGGAAGTTGCAATATCACTGTTTCATGCATGAACATTTGTTTAGGGCAAGCTGCTTCTTTGAGCAAGGATCCTCATGCAAACCTCTCCAGAAGAGTGGAGTGCTTCACATGTGTAACAGTACAGGATAATTGCATCTGTGTTCCTCCTCTGCTCCAGGAGTGCCCAGCTAAGTCTCAGGCCTCCAGCTGTTCCTTGTCTCTGGACAGACACCCACATACCATTTCCTTCTGAGCAGGGTTTTAAGGCTGCACAGTGCTCTGCCATGCAGTGTGCCTAGTGGCAAGTGCCTATGCTGTGCTATCTCTCCAAGGGCTATGACCACTGTGTGCCAATAGTTATAAGTTACCACACAGCTAAATAAATAAAAAATAAATTAATTAATGGAGATATCCTATCTCCTAGAACTGGAGGAGACCTTGCAAGGTCATCAAGTCCAGCCTCCTCCCTTCACAAGCAGGACCAAGTACTGATTTTGCTCTAGATCCCTAAGTGGCCCCCTCAAGGATTGAACTCACAACCCTGGTCTAGCAGACCAATGCTCAAACCACTGAGCTATCCCTCCCCCCTCTTCCAAAGCAAGCACAAAAGCATACAGAGAAAATATATAAAAACAATCAAAAGATCCTATGCACTTAAAAATATCAGAAATAGACCAACAGAGGGTCCTGTGACACCTTTAAGACTAACAGAAGTATTGGGAGCATAAGCTTTCATGGGTAAGAACCTCACTTCTTCAGATGCAAGTAATGGAAATTTCTGGAGGCAGGTATAAATCAGTATGGAGATAACGAGGTTAGTTCAATCAGGGAGGGTGAGGTGCTCTGCTAGCAGTTGAGGTGTGAACACCAAGGGAGAAGAAACTGCTTCTGTAGTTGGATAGCCATTCACAGTCTTTGTTTAATCCTGATCTGATGGTGTCAAATTTGCAAATGAACTGGAGCTCAGCAGTTTCTCTTTGGAGTCTGGTCCTGAAGTTTTTTTTGCTGTAAGATGGCTACCTTTACATCTGCTATTGTGTGGCCAGGGAGGTTGAAGTGTTCTCCTACAGGTTTTTGTATATTGCCATTCCTGATATCTGACTTGTGTCCATTTATCCTCTTGCGTAGTGACTGCCCATTCATACCAAATGGACAGAAGGTGAAAAATCCATTGCTATCTACTTACTGCACAGACCACAGTGAGAGATTATGCCATACACTATCAAAGAAACTGAGGAACCACCTGATCAGCATCCTATACAGCAAACAGAAAAACATAAAGAAAGATCTCTCCAACCTGGAGACTTTCATAAATAACCAACCCTCCACACAAATGGCCTTTACTAAAATAAGACAGGAGATCTACATTACACACTTCACCTCTCTACAAAGGAAAAAGGACCGTAAGCTGTCTAAAATCCTACCTGCCACATGGAGCCACAACAGGGGTACCCCTAACTCACCCAGCAATATCATCAATTTATCCAGCTACACACTCAACCCAGCAGAAGAGTCTGTCCTATCTCGGGACTCTCTTTTTGCCCCAGCACCCTCACGAACATGATACAGTGCTGCGGTGATCTGGAAGCCTACTTTCACCGCCTCCGACTCAAAGAATACTTTCAAGATAACACTGAACAGCGCACTGATACACAGATACCCTCCCACCAACAACACAGGAAGAAGAACTCCACATGGACTCCTCCTGAGAGTCGAAATGACAGTCTGGACCTATACATAGAATTCTTCCGCTGACGTGCACAGGCAGAAATTGTGGAAAAACAACATCGTTTGCCTCATAACCTAAGTCGTGCAGAACGCAATGCCATCCAGAGCTTCAGAAACCACCCTGACATTATCATCAAAGAGGCTGATAAAGGAGGTGCTTGTCATCGTGAACAGGTCTGACTACCAGAAGGAGGCTGCCAGACAACTCTCCAATACCAAATTCTACAGGCCACTTTCCTCAGATCCCACTGAGGAATACACTAGGAAACTGCACCATCTACTCAGGACACTCCCTACACTAACACAGGAAAAATCAACATGCCCTTAGAACCCCGACCAGGGTTATTCTATCTACTACCCAAGATGCACAAACCTGGAAATCCTGGACGCCCCATCATCTCGGGCATTGGCACTCTCACTGAAGGACTGTCTGGATATGTGGACTCCCTACTCAGACCCTACGCCACCAGCACTCCCAGCTATCTCTGTGACACCACTGATTTCCTGAGAAAACTACAATGTATTGGTGACCTCCCAGAAAACACCATCCTAGCCACCATGGATGTAGAGGCTCTCGACACAAACATCCCACACACAGATGGAATACAAGCTGTCAGGAACAGTATCCCTGATGAAGACACAGCACAACTTGTTGCTGAGCTCTGTGACTTTATCCTCACGCACAATTATTTCAATATGTGACAATATGTACCTCCAGACCAGTGGCACCGCCATGGGCACCCGCAGGGCCCCACAATATGCCAACATTTTTATGGCTGACCTGGAACAACGCTTCCTCAGCTCTCGTCCACTCACACCCCTTCTCTACCTATGCTACATTGATGACATCTTCATCATCTGGACCCATGGGAAGGAGACCCTGGAAGAATTCCACCATGATTTCAACAACTTCCACCCCACCATCAACCTCAGCCTGGACCAATCTACACGGGAGGTCCACTTCCTAGACACCACAGTACAAATAAGCAATGGCCATGTTAACACCACCCTATACCGAAAACCGACCGACCGCTATGCCTACCTTCATGCCTCCAGCTTCCACCCCGGACACACCACACGATCCATCGTCTACAGCCAAGCGCTGAGGTACAACCGCATCTGCTCCAACCCCTCAGACAGAGACCAACACCTACAAGATCTTCACCAAGCATTCTCAAAACTACGATACCCACACAAGGAAATAGAGAAACAAATCAACAGAGCCAGACATGTACCCAGAAGCCTCCTGCTACAAGACAGGCCCAAAAAAGAAACCAACAGAACTCCACTGGCCATCACCTACAGTCCTCAGCTTAAACCTCTCCAACGCATCATCAGTGATCTACAACCCATCCTGGACAATGATCCCTCACTTTCACAGACCTTGGGAGGCAGGCCAGCCCTCACCCACAGACAACCCGCCAACCTTAAGCATATTCTCACCAGCAACCACGCACCGCACCATAAGAACTCTAACTCAGGAACCAATCCATGCAACAAACCTCGATGCCAACTCTGCCCACCTATCTACACCAACAACACCATCACAGGACCTAACCAGATCAGCTACAACATCACCGGCTCATTCACCTGCACGTTCACCAACGTTATATATGCCATCATGTGCCAGCAATGCCCCTCTGCTATGTACATTGGCCAAACTGGAAAGTCACTACGCAAGAGGATAAATGGACACAAGTCAGATATCAGGAATGGCAATATACAAAAACCTGTAAGAGAACACTTCAACCTCCCTGACCACACAAAAGCAGACGTAAAGGTAGCCATCTTACAGCAAAAAAACTTCAGGACCAGACTCCAAAGAGAAACTGCTGAGCTCCAGTTCATTTGCAAATTTGACACCATCAGATCAGGATTAAACAAAGACTGTGAATGGCTATCCAACTACAGAAGCAGTTTCTCCTCCCTTGGTGTTCACACCTCAACTGCTAGCAGAGCACCTCACCGTCTCTGATTGAACTAACCTCATTATCTCCATACTGATTTATACCTGCCTCTGGAAATTTCCATTACTTGCATCTGAAGAAGTGAGGTTCTTACCCACAAAAGCTTATGCTCCCAATACTTTTGTTAGTCTTAAAGGTGCCACAGGAGCCTCTGTTGCTTTTTACAGATTCAGACTAACATGGCTACCCCTCTGATACAGAAATAGACCATCAGTCCTATGGGGTCCAGGTAGGCCAAAATCTTTCCATACCTCAAATAAGGATTAGGGTCCCCTGTATGCTAAACCCAAGTCTCTTTAAACTTAGCCTTTTATACCAAAACTCTTGCTTTGTCTCCTAGTCTCTTGAAAACAGATAAACCTTCCCTCCCTTTATTCCACAGGAGGACAAGCTTCAAAGCCAGCCTTGGGATTTTGACTTAATTGCCCCCTAGTGATTCTAGGAACACACAAATACACATCACCTGCATCAGTCCAAAGGGCTATGAATATTCTACAGCTCATACCATCTGGCCCATCTCAAAATAATGTGGGTTTTTTTTAGGTTTTTGTGTTTTAAACTTAGATTGCAATATGGTCCCCACCAAGACATTGCAGGAGGTTGTAATACCTGTCACAGCATGCTCTTCTCTCCAGATATAAGCACTGAGCAATTGAGGAAAATGCTGTCTGGCATGCGTAAAGCTGTGTGCACCTTAGGGAGAGGAGAGAGAATAATGTCATAAAGAGTTGGAGGGAGCTGAAAGAAGCTGGACTGAGGGAAGGAAGGAAAGGCAAGCAAATAGATTTTGTAGTACTGAAGCAAGGGAAATCTGCCATATATGTAGGGAGTTTGAGAGGAAAGAGCAGCATTGCTGTCACCTAATTAGGTGGGTAAAATTAGAGAATGTCTGAGGAGGAGGTGTCACTGAGGACAGGGAAGGCAGGAAGCGCTTGGTCTTCCCCACCTTAAGCCCTCACCCCAACTTCCTTTCTCAATCACTGTGGACAACAGCACCATCCTGCCTGTCACTCAGGCCTATAACCTGGGCCTTATCTTCGACTCAGATCGCTCTCTAGGTCCTCACGCCCAGGCTATGTCTAAATCTTGCCTATTTCTTCTGCATAACATCTCTAAGATACAGCCTTTCCAAACCATCCACACAGCTAAAACTCTCATCCAGGCTCTCATCTCAGTTACTTCAACAGCCTCGTCTCAGTCCGTGACAAAACGCAAGCTTGCCCTGCTCATGCCCATTCAGAATGCTGCTACTGAGATCATTCTCCCAGCCCATCTCTTTGACCATGTCCCTCCTCTCTTTGCAGCCCTCCACTGACTTCCCCAGCTCTATTGCATTAAATGTAAACTGCTTGTCTTCACTTTCCAAGCCCTCCACGGCTCCCCCCCCGCCCCCCGCCATCTATCATCCCTCAATCAGTAATGAGATGCCAGCCTCCAGCACCCATTTCTCACATTTTGTGCTTTCTCCCAGTCCCAGGCTCACCCTCACACTTGGGAGGAGCTCCCCATAAATGTCCATAAAACTCCTTCAAACCCCTTCTTTCCATGTTGCCTGCAACAAACAACAACTGTTAAGCCACTAGTGTGCTGAGACTACTGCCTATAATGCTGACAACTCTGTCTCAATGTTTCTTCATACTCCCTCTTTGGGCTATAACCATCTGTTGTCTCCTCTCTTATACTGAGCTTGTAAGCTCTTTGGGACTGGGACTGTCTTTGTTTTGTGTTTGTACAAAGCCTGGCGAAATGGGGCTCTGGTCCATAACTAAGGCTCCTAATGCAATGGTAATACAAATACTACATAATAATAAACAAGGAGAAAATCAGGAGCCTCTGAGAGAAGTGAGCTCCTCTAGACAAATGCTGTTGACAGGGAAAGGAGAGATCCACTGTGCACTGCACCCAACTGTGTATCAGCACACACACGTGTGGGTGATGAACAACTGCCAAATTTTGTGCAGCTCCATGTGTCAGGGGAAAAAATCACTGATTGCCCCTCCAGGTTCCCCCAGTCAGTGGCAGCCAATGTGGGAAGGCAGGAACCTATTCCCCAGGCACCTCAAGGGCTTGGAAGGTAACCAAGGCACCTGGGAAATCAGTGAGAACCACAGTTTTGGAGGGAGCTGGAATGCTGAATGGGGGTTGGCGTAGAAGAGACAGTGTTAGTGGGAAGGAGGGTGCAAACATGGGGCAGCCTGGAGAGGGGAGTGTTGGAGGTAGACAGTGTCTGGGCCCTAGGGAGGAAGGAGTTTGGGGATGGAGGAATCTGGGCCAGATTCCCCATTTCTGACCCCCATTCTGTCCTCTGTTCCCCACTACCCTCCAGCCTGTCCTCTCTACCGGTTCCTTCACCTCCTTAGCAGCAGCCACTTCCCGTCCCCATAGGCTGATGTTGACTTAGAACCAGCAATGGGGGTGAGGGAGTGGAGAAGCAGAGGTCCCAGCTTCCTGAAGCCAGGCACTGCATTGGCCAGGAGGAGCAACTGCAGCTCCTTGCCCGTAGGCCAGCTGAAAGCAGAAGAATGCATGAACAGGGCTGCCAATATGTTACATGCCAAATACAAGGTCAGTCTTACCATCCCTGGTTGAGACCTACAGCAACACTGCAGAAATTCAGGGTCAGCTCCTTAGGGCCTCGACTCTCTCTCTCATTATACATTTGTACAGTACCTAATTTAATGGGTCCCAATCTCCATTGGGCCCTTTAAGTGTTCCAAAATGCAAATTAGTATCATGCCAGCTGTGGGCATGAACTGGCAGCCCTGTCCCTTCTCCCTCCTCTGCCTTCAGAGATGCAGAAAGGGAGTGGAGAGAAATGTATGATAAATTGCATGCAGGTTTTTCTGTTACTTACACACTCACTCACTCTCTCTGTTGGCATCTTTCCACACAATGGAAGGTGCCAGCAGCATTTACCTTCCTCACAAAGCAGCATACTCATGGAACAGTTTAAAACCCGGAGGGAGAGATTCAGATCTCATTTACCTCAGTGTAGGTCTTGAGCAACTACTTTTAAAATCAACCAGTGAATAGAATCTGGGTCATTATTTATTACCCCAAAAAAATCAGTACGTGGCTCTGCTTGAATTAAGAGGAGTGATTCCTACTCTGCAAAGAGACATTTCCCTCAGTTCCTGGAACCTGGGCCTCTTCATGAAGAAGACAGGATCTGCAGGGGCTCTATATAAAATCTATGGAAACCGAACTTTGTGCCTCATGAGCCTACATCTGTGAAAAGCACACAGGCTGTTTGGCCCAACAGCACTTGCTGCAGGACCACAGGAAGTGGGGAGACAAAGGTGACTTTGCACTTCCTTTGTCACTTCTCAGTCCCACATCCATCTGCCAGCCAGTTTGCCAGCAGATTAAAGCAGCCTCAGGTGTGTTCTAAATTATGCCCTGCTAATCAAGATTGCTAATTAGGACCCTAATGAGGATTACCAAAGCAGAGTGAGGCTCCAGCCATGCACCCTTTTCCCTAACCATACCTCAGTGACAAGGATGGCATTGGAGGTTACATAGAGCTACTATGTCACCCAACAATTCCCCGTACACATGGGAATGCCCAGATAGCTGGCTAAGTGCTAAGCCTGCTTTTTTACAAAGTGTGACACTGAATGCAAGTTAAGTTGAACCTGTGAAACTTTATTAAATGCTGTCCATGTCGCTGCATTGCTTCCATCCTACCTCCCAACATTCCCTGTTCTCCTGGTATCTCATTAATAACAATCCCTCCAGGGAACAAGGGCCCTCTGACTTTAGATTCACTGATCATGATACATTTTCCCTATTTTACAAACATTTTAATAAAGCATTAAAGCCACATAATTGACACACAGACACCTGCATCTCTTGAGCCAGAGGTTGTTAGCACATAGCCATGTTGGAATCTCCTCTTTACCACAGACTCACTGATTACATAGTTTGATCTCCTCAACTGGCAATGACACCAGCAATGACCTCTCTCTGTCACTTCTCTTCTAGTCTAGCAGACTCTCTCTGTGTGGAGTCTCCTCCCTGCCAGTGGTGTTGGCCTCCAGATGGTTCTCCATATCTCCATTCTATGGTGATCTCTATAGACTCTCTCTCAGTGTTGTGTGTATACGCTCATATCTCCTGCTCCTTTGGATCACTTGCCCCTCTTGTGTAATCACCTTGTATGACCTGAGTGCCATTTCATGACTCCTTTAGTGCACTTCTTTTGGTGTCTCTCTAGTGGCTGGATTCTCACAGGAGTACCTGTCTCCAGGGCCAGGAGGTCCTTGGCTGACCTGTGGTACTCTAGTGCCTGCTTTCTCTGATTCATGGCCGTCTCCTCTTGCTGATGCCTCCATCCTTCAGTTTGCAACAGGTCTGCCCTCATTAGTAGTAAGATTTTGAGCCTTCATCCTCTCAGGGCCTGTGCTGGACTGCTTTGCCGCCCCCTCCGCCCCCCGCCGTGATGGGGTATTGCAGTTTATCAAAAATGCTAAGAAGGGATCTGAACCGGAAGAAACATCCTTGTGTATCAGTCTCTTAGCTTTTTTCAAAGGTGAGTCATCTTACCATTACTCTGGGGTGTGGTGCTCAAACTCCCATTTGCGTGCAAATTCTTCTGAGGTAAAATGGAGTCTGTTGTCAGTGAATACAGTGTCTGGAATTCTGTATCTTGCAAAATGGGCCTTCGGTTTTCTAGTCCCTGATGTGCTTTTTGTATCAGGCAGGGCATCAACATCCCCAAAAAATTGATTAATCCACTATAAATCAAGTACTGCTTTTCCTTGACAGTAAGTTAGTCCACTCCCACCTTTTCCTCTGGTCAGTTGGGCAGCTTATGTGATAAGTCTCTCTCTGCTCATAGTTAGCACATGACCAGCAGATGTCATACCCTTCGTGAACATTGATAGCTGTGTATTCATTCCTGGCCAGTAAACACATTCTTGAGTCCATGTAAGATTGCTTTTAATGCCCAGATGTGAGGCATATATTTATTTCCATGACATCCTTAGGTAATGAGGTGGGGACAACAGCTTTCTGTCCTCAAAATATTATTACATCCTGTACACTCAGCTCCTCTTTAATTTGAAAATATGGATCTGCTCCTACTTGGCTTTTGTCTTCTGGCAACCCTGCTGTTGCTTCCTTGAGTGCCTGTAGTTGAATGGCCTATTTTTTTTTTAGCCTCTTAGATTTCCAACAGTTTTGCTGTTGAAACTGGGAGCAAGTGCAGCGTTGTAATAGATTCCATGTCTTGATTGTCTTCCTCCAACTCACAGATGCTGGCTATATATGCCCTGCTCAGGGTGTCAGCTAACACCAGTAATCATCCTGCACAACATCTGATTTATACCTAGTAGTGTGGGAGGCTGATCAACATGTGCTGCAATCTCTTTGGAGCACTATGAAAGGGCCTTGCCATTGTTAGGTCTTGGGGTTTGTGGTCTGATTTAACTATTAGTGGGCGGCCAGAGGTGTACTGATGGAATTGCTTCATTCCAAATACCACAGGCAGAAGCTCTTTTTCCATTTGGGCTTACCCCTGTTCAGTCTCTGACAGGACATAAGCGATGGACTGCCACTGCAAAAGAGTTACACCCAGTCCTTTCTCTCATGTATCATACTGGAGCATCAATTACTGTCCTGGTTGGTATAATCTGTTACAGCATGTCTGATATTTTCTTTGGGGACCTGCCCAGTCCCACTCAACAGCCCTACCTTCTGAGCTCACATACGTATTCCACTACTGCAGCCAGGTGTGGACAGAAAATTTATCATTTTTTGAATTGTTGTTACCCTGTCACATCTACTGGAGCTGCCTGCTTTGATCTTGTTGGACTCTGCGTTCAGTCCCTCTGCTGCGAGCTGACATCCAATGTATGTCGCCTCATGCTATCTGAGCTATGCTTTTTCTGAGTTGAGTTTTATGTTCTTGTCCTTCTATCGCTGAAGAAAAGCTTGTTGTTTTCTGTCATGGTCTCGTTCAACTTCTTTATCACTGGTCCATTTACTTACAATAAGACTATCATGTGTAAGTATTTTCACCCCAGGCAGTCCTTCCAGCACTCGGATGAATCTTCTCTGAAACACCTCTGGTGCTGGACTTATGCACATTGCTTGGTCACTGCAGAAGGCTGTGCATGCCAGAGTTTCAAAGGTTGTCAGCGTGCTGGACTCTTTATCCAGGCTTATGTGTCACAAACAATTCCTCACATCATAGACTGGATAGTGACATCTTTTCAATACCCAGTTCAGTGGCTTTGGGTCTATGCAGATACATAATTTGCCTGATGGTTTCTTTACCACCAGCATGCTGCTTACCCAGGCTGTTCTGGCCTTGATGGGTGCTATGATATCCCTGCCTTGCAGAATTTTGAGCTCCCTCAGTGCTGGATTACATAGTGCCACTGGAATTTTCCTTATGGTAAGCACACAGGTTCCACTGTGGGATCTGCTTCCAGTCATAGCTTTCCTTTGAGGCACTCATTACCTGTGAAAACATCCCCATATACTTTTAAAATTGTCTCCATTGTCCATGAGATTCCCCCTTTCGCTTCTTGCACTCTAGCTATAAAATTCTGATGATGTGCCCTGATCAGATCCATGGCTTGTATGACTGTATTCCCCATGAAGGAACAGTCTGTTATTCAGGTTAGCTATTATGAGGTTAAGTTTTCCTACAGGCTGCATTATGCTTTCATTGTACATTATTGGACTGTGGATGCTCTTTGTAATGGGTGTGTTTGAGTCCAATTCACCCCAAGGAATCACACTGCAGAAGGCCCCAGTATCCAGTTCAAACAGCACAAGGTGTTTCCCTATTAACATTGCTGCATGCATGGAGGTTAATATTGGTCCTTGTTGCTTTCCTTTCCTGACAGTCTGAACCTGACCTGCTCTTGGAGAGAGTCAAGATGTCTGATGTGTCTGCCCCCTCTTGTACAAGTCTGACTGAATCTTCTCAAGACCTTCCTCTGCTCTTACACACTCTACTGAAATGGTTCAACTTGCCCTATTCCTTGCAATGTTGTCCTCGTGGGGGCACTTCTCCTTTCCCCATTCATATTCTCTCTCACAGGAAATGCATCTTACTGTGGACATGGAACTCTGGCCCCCTGCTCTCCTTTGCTGTTGTCTCACTACATGGACTTCTGAGGGTGAGGGGCCTCCTAGGGCTTCCATCCTTTCTCTTGAAGCTTCCACTCCATGCCTCATGTCTAAGTGTTGTCTAACGTGAGCTTGCCTTACCAGAGCAGCCACTCCTGCGGGTGGTGATCTCAAGTGTGGCAGATTATCCTGTCCCAAACTAGGGAGTCTGTTAAATCCCCAAATTGCACATAGCACTCGGCAGTAACAGATGACTCTATCCCATCCCCTTTGGATTGGTATCGAGCGAAAAACCTATGTCACTGCACAGTTTCATTCTGCTTTTTTTTTTTCTTTTGGAACAATAGTCCCCGAAGGCTGCTAGGACAGCTGTGTGGTTTTAGGCAGTGATGAGCTTCAGATTAGCACAGACCTCTCTTCCTTGTTCCCCAATGAAGTAAAAGAGGAGTTTTACTTTTCTGTTGCTGTCGTCCGCCTGCGTGGCTAGGTCTGTACACAGCTCTAACTCCTCCTCCTAAGTTTGTGCCTGCAAAATCCAGGCCTCGGGGAAGTTTCAGACTGAGTTCCATAGCTCACTTGCCAGGTGCTGCACTGCAGAGAACTCACCCACTGCCACCAGGCATCATTCACAAAGAAGGAAGCTGAATGCAGATTAAATTGAACAAGCAGAACATTATTAAACCCCGTGGACTGTTCTGTCCATGTAGCTTGAGCTGCTTCCAGTCTAATTCCCCATCTTCTCTGTTATCTTGCTATCTCATCACTAACAGTTCCGTCCCCGCCCCCCGCATAAACATGGGCTCTCTGACTCCAATTCTACTGATAATATTACAAGGCCCAATTTTTAAAGATATTTCGGTGCCTAATTGGCTTAATATCCTACATCTCATTTTCAAAATGATTTGGGCCCCAGATCCTCAAAGGTAACTAGCTTCTATTTATTTCAGCAGATCAGTCGGCAATGATCATTGTGATCACTGTCTGCAAAAATGACGCCTCCCATCCCCCACAGATTTTCCTGAGAAACATCATTGTAATTTCATTTCTGGCATTTCATGGAGCAGAAAATTTTCTTTTTGTCAAAATGGCATGTGTTGCATCATGTGCAGTGTTGTTGTAACCATGTGTGTCACACTGATCTATTTGAATAGATGAATTCTCCTGTGGGCATGACATTTGTCAATTAAATCTCAAATAAGGCCAACTCCTTTAATCAGTGTGCAAAATCAAAGTGGCTTCAGTGTGCAAAATTTTCAGATTTTACATGAAACGGTCAATTTTAGAAAATTTAAGCCCTCAACTGGAAAACCTGTTGGTAGGCTTCAAATCTGGATCCTAATGCTGCAATTGACTGAAGGTGTGAGTATATCCCTGCGTCCCTATAGATCTCATTGGGGCTATGCAGACAGCATAGTTCTGCTCCTATGTAACAGTCTTTTCTCTTTCTCAAGATTGCTACATCTCTGCACCAGGAGTCCTCCTTTGTAGCATCACACAAGATTCAATGTTTACCCTTCTGTTTTTCTCTACATATATTCTACATCTTCATCTTTAAGTCTATCTTTAACCTAAATTATCACTTTTGCACTAATACCCAACTATCTATGATGGCTTTCATGATTCTTCCCTGTCTGTTCTCTGCTTGCCTTGACCAAGTAAATTTGTGGCTTCTCCAATAAACATTTGAGAGATCGAATGTGCTATTCGTCTTTCCCAAAGGAACTCTCTCCTCAGGTCAAACCTTTGAGTTACCATCACTTGTCCTGTGTTTGGAGTCATCCATGTATGACACTCACTGCCCTAATTCCAGTTTTGCTGAAATCAGAATGAAGGCTTTAATTTCTAATCTTAATTATTGTAATTTCTTCATCTAAGGCTTCCCCAGATCCTAGTCCTCTCCAGGTGGCAGCATGTGCAGAATGTTGCTTCCTATGTCAAATTACTTCATTGGCTTCTCATTCATTTTCCAGATTGCCCTAATGTTTTTTTAAAAGCTCCCCATGAACTTGTTGCAGCATCTGACAGACCCTTTTTTTCCTAGCTCCTCTAGCCATTCATGTCGTGGTCTCTTCTCTCTACCTCCATGCAGTCTTACTACTGTGGTGAAAGACTATTTTCTCCTGCATCTTCTACTGTCCAGAACCTTCTTACTGTGCCTCTCTGCTTCATTAATGATCAATTTAATCAAATCCCCAAACACTTCTCTTTTCTCTCCTTTCAATGCATGTTAACTTCTCTCCCGTTATTTGTCACAGAACCATAACTGTACCATTTACTTGAACTAAAGATGTTTTGGGAAGACAATATCAAAATTCCACCTGAGGATCTGGTCCAATATGTATTGTACAGGTAAGCTATGACAAAACGTAGCAGGTGGAGTGGGGTAAAATTCAAACCTGAAGTACTAGATACAGCTTCACTGCTCAAATAATACAGCCATCCTACAACTCATACCTATAAAAAAAAATTATATCACTTTCTTCCCTTTATATTATGAATTTTCTCCCCTCACTCTGTGTGCATGCATTTGTATCTTTAATTTTTTCCACTAATTTCATAGATATATACAATTTTCAGTGTTCATAAAAAGCAGATTATGAAAAGTCTTGAATAAGCTCTGAAATCTGCTATGAGATTTTGTGCACATTCATATAATTAGTACTCAATAAACAACTGCAATTCAGATCCAAATTTATCAGTAATTAAGTTATCACCAAGAATAAGAGTTTAATTCTCTAGCATCCTGTGCCTGACAGCATATTGTAATGCAAAATGATAGTTACGAGAATATTTTTGCACAATTGTATGAAATAGCTCATTTAGGGTGACCAGACAGCAAGTGTGAAAAATCAGGACAAGGGGTGGGGGATAATAGGAGCCTATATTTGAAAAAGACCCCAAAATCGGTACTGTCCCTATAAAATCGGGACATCTGGTCACTCTAAGCTCATTAAACTAAAATGGAGGACAAGTCTTGAGTACAGGGGGCCAGATACTGAGTTGGTGTAAACAGTGTAGCTCCCGTGACTTGGCTGAAATGACGCCCATTTACAGCAGCTGAGGATCTGGCTCAGAATCTAATTAGTAAGATGCTAAATGGATTGTCAAATGCTTAACTATGACTAATCTTTGAAAATTTGCCTTTTTCTGGATTGATCAGTACCATTGAAGCTTCAGTCAACAATGAACATGTTTTAAATGTCAGATAAAATATTTAAATAATACATTTTAGAAGTTCTTATACTATGAAAGGTTATTTAAGGTTTAATGGGATTGAAATTGTTCCTGTGCACCATACTGATTATGAGCTACTGTAGTTTGTCTTTTGAAACACAAAAGGCTCGCTTGGTAATACTTCCTTTTATTTAAAAATAAAAATAAAGTGCAGCTGACAAAATTGCGATAATCAGATAGGGCAGCGGAGCTTAAAACAACAATGTGTTTAGCACACAGACGTGATATCTTTTGAAATCTATGCAGGGTCTTTTAGCTTACAGCATTCCATTTCAGAATCCAGGGCTATTGTAAAACAAAAGGTTTGCTCTTTCAACCTTGTACCAATTTTCATCAATATAAAAATCTGTGACCTCTCCAGCCCACTGGATCCATTTAGCCACATTTGATTGATGAATTGTGTGAGATCTCATTAGTTCCAAATCCTAGACCACTGAAATTGTCCAAACACAATTGAGAAGCAGGGAAAAATCTAATTAGTGGAGGGTAGGTATCATGGAATTCTCCGATCACATGTAGTTGAAATATAGGACCGTAAGCCTACCTTCTAGTCTAGTTACATTGAGTCTCTTTTGTGGTCTCAGGTACAGAAGTCCATCTCAGTTGTAGATTTCCTCTGGGAAGTACTGTAGGTAAACAACCCATTTTTCAGAGAGCCACTTTGTGGATTGTATTCAAAACATTAAATATTAAGAGCCTCCACCATTCTAATGCTATAGGATTTACAGTGTGGGCAGCACTTGCTCCAATTTTCAGTTAGTGAATATTTTTGAGAATTCCATTTTTTGTCCAGATTTGGGATGGGGAAAATTTTTAAAATCTTAAATTCTCATGGGATGAGAAAACTGTTTCCTGCCCAGCTCTAGCTGTGATTGTAAACCAGTTTTGTTTACCTTGATGGTCTCTGGTTCTACTGCCCACAAGGAACTGGAATGTGATCACCAACTCATTTCACTTTGGTTCCCAAGCCACTTAACAGATGGTAAGTACATTTTGGTAACATTGGTGTGTTCACATTTTTTAACCTCTTCACAGTATGCTGGGTTATTCCTGAATTTACACCAAACTTTCAGGTAAAACTGTGTATATCTGACATTATGGGCCTGATAGGCCTCCCATTAAAGTAAATAGAAATAGTCCCACATTAACTTTAAATGGGAACTGGATTGGGCTCTAGATTTCCTCAAAGTCTCTGAGTAAATGATAGTAGTAAAGGCATGAGACTGTGCATGCTATTGTGACTTTGCCAAGTGCTTCACTACCCCATAATCAACATAACAACCTACATTACAAAATGGCAGCACCACAGAGTATTGCTGACGGTCCAGAAGAACTATTTAAAAATGAATTCAGGGTATAAAAATATAAATACACATTGAAAAATGATAGGATTTAAAAGTGAATGATAGGACATACTCCCCTCCCCCATCCCTTTGAAAAGAACCCAGTGCGATTCACTTATGTTCCAGATTCAGTCTGTCACTTGTAACTTATACCAAAGTTAATTCCGTAATGGACAGATACTGAAACACACCTTTTGTTTGCCAAAAATTTGGCACACCAGTTTGAAACACAGGAACCATTGAAAATGCAGTTGTACAGAGTCTGATGACAATTCCAAGACCATACTATAGTGACAAATTTTGCTGTCATTGGTATGAACATTTCAATGGGGTTATTTCAGAATTACCCAGGGGTGACAGAGCAGAATTTGGCCCACACGTATTAAAATGCAGAGCAAGATCCAACTAGTAAGCATTAATCCATCTCAATATTTTGATGCTTTGCCAAATCTTTTGACATTTTCCCAACCCTTCTGTAAACATGACAACCCATTTTTAGGCTATGTAGGTTCTAGGTACAGCAAAGGTCTCATTGACACATGTTATGGTACATCTCTAACGTACTGCAATATAGGATTTTATTTTAAATGAAATCTGTCCTTGATTGATGCCCAAAGTAATGTAGTGGTTTAGCTAAGGAGCATGTCACACTACCTGCACAAGACACATCTGTAACTAGCAACAGAGGGTCCTGTGGCACCTTTAAGACTAACAGAGGCTTTCGAAAGCTTATGCTCCCAATACTTCTGTTAGTCTTAAAGGTGCCACAGGACCCTCTGTTGCTTTTTACAGATTCAGACTAACACGGCTACCCCTCTGATACTTGATGTGTAACTAGGGTGACCAGACAGCAAGTGTGAAAAACCAGACAAGGGATGGGAGGTAATAAGTGCCTATATAAGACAAAGTCCCAAATATCGGAACTGTCCCTATAAAATTGGGACATCTGGTCAACCTATCTGTAACCACAGACATATCAATCTCTGTGCTTCAGGTTCCCAGAGGAAAACCAATTCCTTTTTCCCCATCTGATGTCTGCTCAGCATGTATGCTCTTTGGGGCAGGGGCTGTCTCTTAATGCAAGAGTACACAATGGAGCCCAGATCTCTGGTGGGGTGTCTAAGTGTTAGTATAATACATACAAGTCACCAAAAGTTTTGACTGCAGTGACAGAATCAATTTTGTAACCATATGTACAATAGCAAAAGAAGTGCCCAGCCATTTCAGGTTAGTTAAGACACCTACTTGTGGTTGCATTTCCCTCAACCCTTCCCCATTTTTCAAGTGCAAGCATGTGTTTACTTTCTTTGAACATGTCTCGTGATTAACTGTCCGCAAAAGTACCTCATACCCATTGTCATCTACAAGATAAGGAGGAAACAGCCATACTGCAAAGTCTGTGGAATTTGTGGGTGGATTTACTGCCAAGTGTTGCTGAGTCTGTCTGATGTGGATACTGCTGTGGAGTGTTTGGGTTTACTTCATTTGTCTCCCATCACTGATGAAGCATTAATGTGAGGAATCATCTAAGTTCTTCTAATTGCTCTATATCCCAGGGTCAATCAAAAGCTAAAGTATTTGTTCAGTCTGTATGAAGTTGGGAGAGATTAAAATGCTTTTCTATACATTATATAGAAGGTGAAAGTGTAGTGCTGGAGTATGACTGTTACCAGCCATGAGGTGCCACGTGTTTGAAGAAGGAATATGCTTATTTGAGTATCACCATAGTCAACAAGTTACATACCTATTCTCCTTCAGCATCTGCTTTCCCATTCAAAGGCAACAGGGTCAGAGTGCAGATTTTGTCCCAATAAATCCAGGTTGATTCACATACTACATTAACAGAGATAACTAAGAGAATTCAAAGATTAAGGCCAGAAGAGACCACTGTGATCATTTTGATCTGACCTTCTGTATAACATAGGCCATATGACTTCTCTGAATTAATTCCTGTTTGAACTAGAATATATCTTTTGGGCAGGGAAAAATCCAATCTTGACATAAAAATATCCAGTGACAAAGAATCTACCACAACCCTCAGTAAGTTATTCCTGGGGTTAATTACCCTCACTGCTGAACAACGCACACTTTACTTAGTGTCTAAATTTGGCTAGCATCAGCTTTCAGCCATTGAGTCTTTTTGTACCTTTGTCTGCTAGATTCAGTGCATTACCTCTTTCTATCTTGAATTAGTTTCAACCAAGGTAAGAAAAAATAGTTTGGGGTTCTTGTTTTAGCTTCTCCATCTCCAGGACAGAATAAACACCACATGACAAGATGTATAGTCACATTTATTAATGCACTACTGGAAGATGATCGGATATTATGGCAATGAGTGCTGGAGAGAATTTAAAAAATCTCCAAAAATGTATCCACGTTGGTGCAATAGACTTTGCAGGGAACCCTAAAGATTGACAAGGAAAGGATGTGGCAGGTGTATTGACAGAACTTGGTGGACTAACTTGCACACTGGCTGCCTGAACTCTGCTATTCTTTAGGTATTGTCATTCAGTGGAAGACACATTTACTTTGAATTTTTAAAAAGTAATCAACAGTGAGTTGTTTGAAGTTTTGGTACATGAAAAAGCAAATCTGATCTTGACACACTAGGAGTGAAATTCACCAATGTGCACAAGGATGCATTGGTCTTGTGTTGGCCTTAAGTTCCACTTAAGCCTCTGGAGCCAGATCAAAAGTCAGTAGTCAATAAGACTAACTTCTGTTGACTCCAATGGGCTTTGCATCAGGCCCATGGTGCTTTGTTCCCTCTATGTGAATGAAATACATAAACACTACAACATGTTCTGAATGCAATTTTAAGATATTTTTAATCACAAATGAACCCCCCCTCCCCTTTCTCTGTGTAAACCCTTCAAGGATAAACCCAAAGGAAGCATGTTGAGTCATGATTTCTGATATTTGGATTGTGTGTGTATTATCTATATTACCTTTAAAACAAGATTCCTGTTTAACATATCCATTCATGCATTTGGTAGGTCTAAAAGTTACTCTGTTTTTGTTTACTACTGCCCTGCTTCTCTCATCACTGAACAGCAGATTGAGTATGGTGAATGACAGACTATAATGCCCCTGAATAATATCCCAGAGCAGGAATCTTTCTAAACCTTGTTTTATGAACTCTAGATTGCATATGGTAATCTTGAGCTGCATCAGACAGGGACACCTTGCCTGTGATTATCTTGCAGTTCAGACTGATTTTAAAAATGACATGACATGGAAAATTCTATTGAAAGAAAGATTTGATAAATTCTATTCACTTACACACCTATAGCCATATTTGAAGGAAGCAGCATTTGGCTTACTGTAAGTCATGAGCTCAAGGTCATCTGCTGCATAGCAGCATTGAGAAATTAACCAAATTTAATAGTGAAAGAAGTATTTTAATGGGACACCAACTAATCTAGGATTAAGCTCTATTGCATCATTTTAAAAGATGCATCTTTTACAAAAAAGAATGTATTGTATCATTTTTTTTTCTGATGGACTATTCATCTTACACCAAGTAAAACTTAAAATCAACCAGGACACCTGTAGCTGTGTATAATAGCAAGTGAGCATATTCAAAAGGCATTATTTTTACTAAAAATGGCATTGGCATATGACAGACTTTATATTCTGCTTATGCATAGGATATAAAGTATTTCCTGTTCACTCACTATCTCTCATGGAGCTCTGTGCCACATGTGAGAGTTTATGGCAAAATATCTCTAGGGTCAGATTCGAATATCCTTACTGATGCTGAGTAGCACTTTATACTGGTACTAATTGTGAATGTGGGTAGCTGAATCCTGACCACAGTGATTTTGATTTGCCCTCAAATAATCATCCATTTCCTCTGAATATGTGGATTGTGGATGCCAGGCTGTCAGGGGTAAATATGAAGAATTAGTCTAAATAAACTATCAATCTTTACACCTTTATTTTTTTAAATTATTTAACTTTTATTACTGTTGCACCATTTATACAATTACATATAATTTCAATGCATCCATTGTACATTTTGTTTTTCATTTGTTTTCCAATGAGTGGTGTGTTGGTGTCTGTGACACAGAATGGAAGAGAAACTGGAACTGCAATGAACGCAGACTTTTTCATTTCCACTGACCAATAAACAGAACTACAGGTGCACCCAACCACAGACATGCATTAACTCGTCATGAGAAATCTAGGTAGGCTAAGTAGGATGAGAATGCTGTTTACTCCCAAAAATATTTGGAGAGGAAGAAGAATTGGAGGATTGGCATTGAGAAAAATGTGGACAGCTAAGTGGGTTTTGTCTGAAAGTTGGCATTCATCCACTGCATAAAAAATATATCAAAATAAGAGGCTGTAAATAAAAAAAAAAAAACACCCACAGAAAATACTGCTTTCATAAAGATCTGATTGCCTTGGCACAAGCCCAGCGGGCAGAATCAAACGCATCACTCCCAAACCCCATTACAGAACAAAAAAAAGATTTTGATACATTGGTGGAGTGCATTTACAGCAGTTCAGATACAAAAGATGTGCTGTACTTTCAGACATCCATGTTTTTCATTATTATTTTTAAATCCTGGCAGAAAGTATATTAGATATTTCCCCACAAAAATACTATTTGGATTCTTCCCCCCTCCCTTGCTCCCTCCCAACTTGATGGGACATCCTTTTTTTCCCCCCCTGGGCAATACATATTGTTATTTCAGATCTGAAACAAGTTAGTATAGCTGAAAAAATTAAAAAAAAAAAGACACAGGTTGTTTTAAGTGGTTAATTTCAACAGGCTGTCCAATTTAATCTTGCACTGCTATGGTTTGATCCGAATTAGTCGCTGGAACTTCAGAAGATTTCGCTTCCTCTGGTGGGGCTGCAGGCGCTGAAGCCTTGGGAGTAGAACTAGGTGCTTCTGTTGCTGCCGGGGTCTCCTTGGAAGAAGGTGCAGCCTCGCTGCTGCTAGGTTTTGAGTCTGAAGCTGGGGCCACATCACTTTTAGTTTCTTGCGCTGCAGGTGCTGCGGGAGCCTCAGTCTTTTTGGCTTCCCCTTCCTCTTTGCTCTTGTCATCCGCTTTACTAGTAGCTGTGGCTTCTGAAGGCTGGGAAACTTTTGCATCATTGCTGGGCTCAGAAGTTTTAGGTGCTTCACTACTGGTCGCAGGAGCAGAGGCTGAAGTCTGTTCCTCTTGCTTAGGTGCCAGTTGTTCATTGTTCTTCTGTGGCTCCACTTTTGCGTCGACAACAGCCTCTGGCTTCTCTGCTTCAGATTTCTGGACTTCTTCCTGGCTCACGGCTTTTTCTTTTTCCCCTTCTTTGTCTTCTGTCTTATTGGCAGCAACCTGGGACTCTTTATCACCCTTCTCCTCCTTGTTGTTCTCCTTCACTTCTGCGGTCTCTGTGGTTTGCTGGGCATCCTCATTCTGTTTTGGAGTCTCCTCTTCCTCAGTAGCTGCTCCCTCAGCCTTCTTGTCCTTGTCTTTAGCTTTTTCGTCATTGACATTGTACCCCTTCTTCTTCTTGCTAAGTTTGCCTCCCATGTTTGGAGTTCTGCAAAAAAAGAGAAAAAAGACGGTTAACAAAAACCTCTACCTCACCTCCTCAAAGCTAAATTCCTTACTACTTCTCACACCAGCAGCTGGAAAGTTTGGGTGCTGACTATTCCAGCAGAGAATGCAGTAACTTGATCAGTGATTAGCTACTGAACACAATGATCCACTAGCTTGCCAAACACCTATCAGGGCACTATCTGCCCTGCCCCAGAGGCCCTGCAATACTTGTGCCACCAGATCCTTAAATCATCACCCCATGAAGTCAAGAAGAATCATCTGCTAGTGCTATTTACCCCTCCACCTTCCAATTTATGTCAGGAGGAACTGAAAAGGGAGGAAGAGGAAGCATGCAACCCTATCCTCTTATGTCTCGGAAAGGTATTCAAGTAGGGTGACCAGATGAGAGGAAGAAAATATCGGGACACATGGGAGGGGGGGGGTCACCGAAAGGAGCACACACACACAAAAAAGCGAAGTGCTGCAAAATATCAGGACAAATTGCATCCCGACCAAACATCGGTCGGGATGTAGGACAAACGCCTAAATATCAGGACAGTCCCGATTTTATCGGGACGTCTGGTCACCCTATATTCAAGAGGAATAAAAGAAGAAGAGCTCAGGAGTACCATTCAAGTTAGACAAATACTAAATTTGAATCCTTACAAACCCTAGCTGCTATATCCATGTCTGGTTAGCACAAAAGTCCACTATTACTCAGTCCTTAACAAAACTTGTTATGGATTTACTAGTCCCCAGAAATGCTTTTAGAGGCCTTGAGAATAAAAGTGGTCATTGCTTCTCAGTGATTGAAATGAATCCATCACATACAAGCAACTTGACAGCACTGATCCATACTAGGGGTGCTTGGTATAACAAAAACCACAAACAAATAGTGTATGTTCAGTAGCCAGATTTCACATGTTAATAACTCGGCTATTTATATTTTGATCCAGAGCTGAGACCACAGGCCAAGTTTTAGCCTAGAAAGAATTTTTTGTTGTTGTTTTTTACAGCCAAGCTATAAACTGATTCAAACTGTTTTAGAATGAAAGTGCTGACCCAACTAACAGTGACACTGAACGGATTTATGTTTTACCCAACATAAAAGATTGCATATACTTCACAACAATGTCCTGTGACTTACATAGTTCATTCCCACTAAGAAGGCAGATTGTTCACTGGGTGTGTATGCACAGAGGACAAAAATGTGCACACAAATTCAAGTTTGATTAAGTGGATATGTCCAAAATTAAAATGGAATCAAGAATCAGGAAGGACTTTGGTATAAGGACTGACCTGGCTTATTGCGCAATTTATCCTGTTGTTCCTTCATATTGCAGCACATATGGTATGTAAAAATCTCCCACTGTTTTAATTCTGTCACATAAGGAACCTTATGAGCTGCAATACTTGGGCACAGCAGGTTGAGTTAAGAAACAGCAACACTGACAACCTGAAATACAGCAAGGCTATTACCGCTTTTCTAATAGAGAGAAACAAACCCAATGTGGGGATTTTTTACATGCAGGTTTATATGTAGTACACAATGTAATATAATCTATTTAACATGTTTAAAATGTTATACCTCTTTCGTACAGCTTCTCGCCAAGATTTTTAGATGTACTAGTGATTGGATCCCCAACCTGAGTCACCTTAAAGAGACCCAACTTTCAGAACCTCCAAGTCCCCACCCTTAGTCAGGCCCCTTTAAAATATGCCTCAAGCTGGACATGCAAAGCGAAGACACCCAACATCACTCATCATTTCTGAAAATTCTGGCTTCTGTCAATAGGTGTGTACCTCTGTATTTGATATAAGGATTTATATCTCCTTGGTAAGGAGTAAAGACTCAAGTCTTAGCTAACAAGATCTTTACTCCTGAACTGTACATTGAAACACAAATTTGGTCTGGTTAAAACAAAGGAGAGATTGAAAGGTGATGTCCTTATTAATGGGCCCCCAACTTGAAAATCCACACTCTATTTGAAAAATATTTACCCATTATTGTTACCAGTAATACTACTGTTGCAACCTGGAGAGCATCATAAATGAAAGATTAGAGCGGGGAAATTCTCTCTTTCAGTTTTATATTTAGAAGACAGCGAACAATCAAATGTACTGTCAAATACATGTTCCATTTCAGAGTTTCCTCTGTAGAGTCAAATTACTAAGTTTCCCTTGTTTGGGTGGTTCTTTCACACAGCTATAGTGGAGAAAAAATATATATGAATTTTTTTTGTATTTTTACATTCACAATTATTAGAGAAAATCAGGGGCAGATATAGTATCAGGAATTACTCTTAAGCCATTTTTTAGAAGTGACTACCTTTCAAGTTAACTATGTCCCTTTAACATCTTAAAAAGAACAGGAGTACTTGTGGCACCTTAGAGACTAACAAATTTATTAGAGCATAAGCTTTCGTGGACTACAGCCCACTTCTTCGGATACATATAGAAGTGGGCTGTAGTCCACGAAAGCTTATGCTCTAATAAATTTGTTAGTCTCTAAGGTGCCACAAGTACTCCTGTTCTTTTTGTGGATACAGACTAACACGGCTGCTACTCTGAAACCTGAAATTTAACATCTTAGTCTTCCTGAAATTCCTTTTACAAAAATCTAATTTAATTTGCACCACCTATACTCTTTTTGTATTTCTCCTAGCCTGGGAAATGAAGATAACCTAGAAAAAAATGAAAGTGAAACTGACTAGTCAAATTCTACTCTAGTACAATCCTGCAATGTTTATATTGTAAAGACTGCAATATGTTGTTTCCTTGACATCTTTCTATTAGCATTTTACTGCAAACACAAATCTAATTTTAGGGCAGAAGTTGAACTATGAGTGTCCCTTTAAGATACAACAGCACTCTATATCAAATTTACCAAAATAGCGATAGCATCAACTGTGGGGAGGGGATAATCCATTCCATCCTTCTGCATGGTGGCCAAAATATCCATCATACACTCAAGTTACACACCATCTGGTGATGTTCTACCCATTTCCTATCAGATTTTGAAATGCAACCCCCATTAATTAGTACATTACTTGACAAGTAGCACTGATATGCCATTTTAGTCCTCATTTCTTTGGATTAGCATATTACCACTGATCTCGATGGAGACCATTCGTTTTCAGCAGCCTGGACAAGGGACCCTTCTGCAGAGAGGTAGATTTCCTGCTGCTGTATCAACAAGGCATATGCACAGTCTAACAGTGGCTCCCCTGTATATGTTCAGTTGAAATTGGAAATTATGATCGACAGTGACCTGTCAGGTCTCAAGCCTCAAACAGGAGAGTAATCACAAGGAAACTATTTATGTGGGTAATGGGGAAATGTGGAGTCCCGCAATGGTAATGTATCTTAAGAGCCTTATGCTGAGAAGTAATATGCTATTCTCAAAGAGATTGAAGGGTGAACCACTGTAAAAGGATTCTAACCCTAGGTGAACAATACTGGAGGATTCTAAGGACTACTTTTGTTGAAGAAAGTTCAACCTCTTAGTTATTTAAAAAAAAGGCCAAGGACTTTGTTTGCTGTCTGATAACATCATGGCCTCCCCAATTCTCACTACTTATTAGTCTAGTCCATTGATTTCAGCTCCAGCACTTCTTATAGAAACAAAAGGTGGTTTACACGCTTGTACAACTGGTGAGCTTCAGAGGGTTTCTGCAATTCAGCAGGAACAGAGATTTATACCAGAGCTGTGTGCACTTCCAGATTTCCAATCCCTAACTAAGCCTCTATTTGTTTTCCAGCACTAGTGCCCAAATACCAGGAGCCTAATTTCATTTTCTGCACCTTCTGTATTTTTCCAGATTTTACTATAACATGTATTGCAATTTGCCAACCTTGCTTTTTTAATACAAATTATTTTGCTCTGAATACTGCTAGTCACAAAATGCTCTAGGGTAGAGGTCCTTCAAGAAGCAGAAATACATGCTTTAAAGAAAAATGCATGCTCAAGAACCTATGAAATAGATTTTATTTGTTCTGATGTATTTTCTGTGTGGTTCCTGTGCCCCAGATTTACTTGCAGCCAATCGGTATTATGCATTAGGACAGAAAGGAGGGGGAATGATGTACAAACTATTTTCAGATCTATTTATAGACGCTTAGAGTTAAAAATGGACTGCTACTTTCCAGCCTTGAGAATAAGCTAACCAAAGCAGATAAGGTTTTTTTAAAAAAGACAGATCACTCTGGAACTTGTAGGCCAGCTTATTAGACAGCTGTTTCCTAAGCTAGTAGGTGTTGTTACCAGTCATGCAGTAACGGTCATTTACTTAAGTGAATGCGCTGCATGAAGATCACTCATCCTCTCAGTAAGTTTTCCAGTTGCCTTGTTTCTATTCATTTTATAACCAAATGAACTGTTGCTTTTCCTTTCCTGGCTTATCAGGGTATAACACAAAATGAGGACATAGGAACCATCAGTGCTACCATGGAGGTGTATTTGTGCTGTAGGTAAAGATGGGATTTGATGTTCTTCTCCCCAACCCATCCTACCTTCCAGTCAATTACTCTTTCTCTCAATGCACCAAGTCCCCTCTCGCTTTCTATCTCTGATTTCCTCCTCCAGAAGTGGGTCTTTATTTCTGTTACCATTGTCTGAAGTGGGTGCTATTATCCCCAGAACGCTTACCACCATTCTAGCCATGCTTCAAAGAAGGCTCTCAGTATCTAGTGTAAAGAATCCTGCAGTACATCAGACACAAAAGGCTCCTGCTGCACATAATTGAACAGAATATTAAAAAAAACGTTTGGAGCAGGAACCAGAGGGGAAGAAACTTAGCAAGCAGAATTCAAGACTGGTCTGTTGGTAAGAGACTACAGAAGAAAGAGACTACAGCAGAGCCCATGATGTCTAGTGCCAGGTAACCATGTGTCTAATGTATATACAAGGCTTCCTCTTGAGGCCATTCCCATAGAGTATTGTACTATTGAAGGGTCAAATACCAACTTTAATATGCACATTTGGGTCAATTCAAACCAAAGGCAAAAAAGATTCCTTAAATATACCCTTAAATTTAATGACAACATCTTAAATCTTAAATTTAATGACAACATACCAAGGTTTGCTTTATTTTTGGCCACCACACAGAGTCCCTTCTGGTATGAGAGAAAAGGAGGAGAAAAGACTCATTTATGGAAATAACGCTGGTTTTAGATGGCCTCATTATGAGAGGCAGGAGCAAAAGACAGTCCTTTGTATTGGTATTGTTTTCATGTTTAGGTAAAGAAAAGGGTGTATATTCAGAGACACATTCATAGCTTCCATTGACCTAAGTGGGAGCTATGAGTGCTCAGCTTTGCTAAAAGTCTGGCCACTTACTGCAATTCCTAATGTGGGGTGGAGTGCCTAAATTTAGGCAACCAGGTTCAAAAATCTAGGCCCAACTGACTAAGCTGAAAAATGTGCCACATGACATTATGGAAAGAAAAACAATGTATTCTAAAGAATAATCTATTAGATCATATTGACTCAAGGATCAAAACCACCCCAAATAAAGGTGGGAGAAAGCAGATGCACATGTACATGTAGAGGCCTTTGCCCTGCACTTTGCAGTGTGCCAACTGTGTAGCCCATTTGGTTTTGTTTAATTTTTCAATTTCAAAAGAATGAGAAAAATATGGAGAGCTACATTCAATGCAAGTAAATGTATTATTGTGTACTTGTATTGTGGTAGCATCCACAATATGCTAAACACTGTCTATGTATCTGGGAAGATGGTCCTTGAAGAGTTTACAAATCTATAGAGGTTAATATCATAACTGAGCTACAGTTGAAAGATATGGGCCTCAAGCCTCAAAAGACATGTTTGGTTCAAAACACTCCCCAAACTTTGAGGGGTACGCAAAATCCAAAGTTTGGTTTTGGAACTCTCTCTAGCTGTTACCAACTGAATGTGGTGAAATTTAATTTGTGTAATCAAACACTCTCAAAGAGAGGGCCAGTTTGTATTATTGTGAAGAGGTCCCTTGAATTTTGATATCTGTGCTCTTCCATTGCTGGAGAGAAATAGGAAAAGCAAAGTAGTATATAGGCTGTTTCTGTATGAGTGGTGAACAGCAATAATTTTCTGAGGTTCCAAAGCAGTAGTTCAGCCAAGTAGAGTGAGGTAAAAGACTTACAAGCTGCACCGGAGATAAAAAGCATTTCAATCCATTCAGAATTTTTTCACTGTAGTGTTCATCCAAAGGTAGAGGAAACATTAAGAAAAAATAACCTGTATGCAGATATTAGAATGAAGATGTTCTAAAAGAAGATCAGTGGATATGTATAGGCTTTGTTCAACTCCTTCTAAAAGCTTCTCGGGCCAGATTTTTAAAAATCTGGGACTTTGTCCTCTGCATTAAAGTACTCACCCTGAGGTTTTCTATCACTCCCAGAAAGTAGCACCAGAATTGAGTATCCTTCACAGTTTATTTTAAAAAATCATTTCTATATCAGTAAATTAGTAACTATCCTTCTCCTCTCCCCACTACATACTGTCAAACACGCCCCCAAGATGGAATATACATGATTAGCTGGATACCTAAAATGACAGCGTCACAAAATTTTAAATCTAAGATCATGGATTACAGCAATGTATTCACAGAATATAATGTTTAAAAAATTCAACTGGTCTTTAAATAGGCCAATATAACAGACCCTGGAAAAAAGTACAGTATAAAAATCTGACTGAGCAGTTTTTAAGAGTCATAATTAAATTGTGCCTCTCTAATGAAATTGCATCCTTCTGAAAAAAGTCAATAGACCTCTCTCTTTATATAACCATCTGTTTCAGGGTTTCAGCTATAAAGTTATGACTTCCTGTATACACATACATATTTTATATAAAGCATCATTTAGTAAAAGCCTTCACATTGCAGCAAAGGGTCAGATCATTTAATGAGCGACCAGACTAGAACTGACCATTACCAACATCCTTAATAGAGAGAACTGCACATTTCCAGGATGGATGGAAGGCTAGAAAGACTACAGGCTGGAAAGGCTACGACCCCATAAACTAAGAGTCTGCTTCTGAGAAGAAACTACGCACCCAGAGTTCCCACTCAACTTCAATGGGAGTGTGGGGTGCTCAGCACCTACAAACATTAAGCCCCAAACCCCACTTCAGAAAAGCACTTAAGAATATACTTAAATCCCATTGAAGTCCATGGGACTTAAGCATGTGCTTAAGTAACTGAGGCCTACACTAGCACATTTGGCATACCATAGAAGAATGAAAGTAAGCTTCAACCGATTATCTGGCGGAAGTAACAGGTCAGTCTCAGTTATACCAACTACAAAAATCAGCTGCCAAGCTACCTCATTATTAGCTACTTCCCGTCTCATTCCCAGCTTTAAGTATTATGCAACAAAAGTCTACAATTCAAAGCAGAATTTCAACATTGCAAAATAAATAGATAGGTACCTTTCCTGCAGGTTACCCAGCCAACTGCCATTTAATAAAGGCATTGCAACAAACTGTAAGTAATCAAACATTGATGGAGCTCAGTAATTCAATGACTTGCTGTACTCATGTTTTTAGAAAAAGCCATAGATGTTTAACATAAAAAAAAAGGGTGTGTATTAAGAACTTAGTTCTAGTGTTTAAAGCATTTAGTCAAGCAATAGAGTTACATATACATTTAGGGCCAGATTTTCACAAGTACCTCAGCACTCAACAGCTCCCACTTCACACTTTTGAAAATCTGAAAATTGGGATCCCGATGGTCTACTTCCATTGCAATAGAAAAAAAAATTACTAACTTGCTGTTTCACAACAAAACCAACGAGTCTTTCTGAAATTCCCACCACCACCAGTACAGGGAGATGAAGTGACTAATCCAGGAGTGGGCAAACTTTTTGGCCTGAGGGCCACATTGGGGTTCTGAAACTGTATGGGGGGCTGGGTTGGGAAGGCTGTGCCTCCCCAAACAGCCTGGCCTGCCCCTATCTGCCCCCTCCCACTTCCCGCCCACCTCAGAACCCCCGACCGATCCAAACCCCCCTGCTTCTTGTCCCCTGACTGCCCCCTCCCGGGACCCCCCACCCCTAACCACCCCCCTGAAACCTCATCCCCTATCCAACCCCCCCACACACTCCCTGTCTTCTGACTGCCCTGATCCCTATCCACACCCCTGCCCCCTGACAGGCCCCCCGGGACTCCCATGCCTATTCAACTGCCCCCTGCTCCCTGTCCCCTGACAGCCCCTCAGGACCCCCAGCCCCTTATCCAACCCCCCCACTTCCTGCCCCCTTATCATGCCACTCAGAGCACCAGGATCAGTAGCCATGCCGCCCGGCCGGAGCCAGCCATGCCACTGCACAGTCTAGAGCACCGGGGCAGGCCAGCAACTCTCGCAGCCATGCTGCCCGGCAGGAGCTCGCACCCAGAGTGCGGCACAGCGAGCTGAGGTTGCGGGGGAGGGGAGACAGCAAGGGAGGGGCCGGGGGCTAGTCTTCCCGGCCGGGAGCTCAACAGCAGGACTAGACGGTCCCATGGGCCGTAGTTTGCCTACCTCTGGGCTAGTCCAAAGTCAACAGAAGTCTGTCAGAGTCAGATTCCCAGTCCTGATCCTTAGCCAAAAGCCCATGGTTCCCCACCCATTCACATTTATCCTCAATCACCCTTATGCTAACCCTGACCTAATTGCTTAACGTGATGGACATGATTAAGGTGGCCCTAGCTCAAGTTCAGGCTTCTTAAGACAAAGAAATTAAGCGGCTTTGGGAAATTTTAGTTATCAAAGTCTGGAGGTATATTGATGTATATATGAAATAAATCCATCAACATCAGTGGAGTTAATTACATGGATGTAACAGAACAGAAGGTGGCCAGCCGTCTCCAGATGCCCCAAATTGTTCAATTTAAGTTCTTAAAATCTAGCAATTGCATTTGTTTATTGCAGTGGGAAATAGGATAATAAAATGGGAGATTCTTGACTTTGGCCATCACTGAGTAAAGGGTCAGCCTGTTTCTTATATTGGCCACAAAGATCTTTCTGGCGCTTCCTCAGGCTGCACACACTCCTGCCGCTGGTACTCTCTCCCCTCTTCCTCATGGGCACTGTTTCAAAAACCTCATGAATTTCCACGTCTGGTAAGGAACTCTATTGTAAGGGGAGATATCCCTTAAAATACAAAAGCAGTGGTCACCTAATTTCCCACATGCCATATTAAGCAGATATAGGCCATCCTTTGTTCCTTATCGAAGCTGACATTTTTTTTTTATGTGCAAGCCAACATGGCACTACCAGCAGGTAGTATCTCAAGACTAGGTGTTTAGCTCTCAGACGGATACATTTCACTCTTACTTCTCTCCTTGTAGAAGTGGAGTGTGTCTCCCCCATAATTTTTAAAAATACAGCTCTGATTAATGATTGAAGGTAATTTACTATTCCATTAACCCCCCCCTCCCCCCCCAGACTAACGCACTGCGATACATTTAATTTCTTCTGAAAAATACCAACAGAATAGCCAGGGCAGGGTCATGTAATCCCTTGTATATTATGGAAAAAGCTGAGTGAGGATTTATTTGGATATGGCCAAAAAGATTCTGTTAAGAGATATTCCAAATTCATGGAAGAAATGGAATATCAGAAGTTCTGATTATTGACAATAGACCCCAACTGTCAAATGCAGAGTTTCAAGAATTTGCCAAGTTCTGTTAGTCCAAACACAATGTCTCTTCATAGAACAATATCCACAAGGTACTGAATAACCAGCCCAGCTGGGAATGGACAATTATAGCTATAAACCAAAATAAAAAACCCACACACATGGAAAAACTATCAATATTATGCGAACAGATCAAAAAGGGAAAAAAATACATGAGATATTGTCCACATTTACTTGAAATACTTGATCTCAGATACTTGTTGATACAGTAATGAAAAATAGGTGAGGAATCTGTTATTCAAAGAACAGAGATGGAACTCTGTCTCAGGGCCAGCAGATTCATTAAAAATACTAGACTTGCCAAAACCACCACATCCAATTAGCACCAAACTGAAATCACATGTAATCTGCTCGAATGAGTCATGTTCATCGCCACGTCTGGAGAAAGCCAGCCAGCTAGAAAGTACTCAAATAAAGTATAATTGATCAATTAAGTGACTGAAATATTTCAAGATATACTGATCAAGTGTGTTACTTCAATATTAAGTGTTGGAGTGGAATTAAATTAGTTAAATATACATATGTATTTCAGATTATAGTAGCCTTGGCTCAAATAGCAACATTCTTCAAGCCTTTCTAATAGGTTGTTCTGCTCCATGTAACATGGCTTGTTGGCCTAATGCTGCAAGGTCATTTATTTTTCCCAACACCGTTCATGTTTCAGGAGGCATTTTAATGGAATAGCTGAATATTGTAGCCCGTATGGTCACTGAAGACATAATATACTTGGCTTCAGATACTCAAACTATTTTGGTTTTAGGAGTAGCCATAGAAACAAGCAAGCATGTTTGATTCTATCAGAGGAAACCAAAAGCTCAAGGTGTTTGATTTTGTGGTTTCATATTATTTGTCACTTTGTATTCAAGTCATATTGGTCTGGTACTGTACAGCCTCGGCCCTGTTTTCTCTGATCACATCATTTGTTGCAGAATCCACAACTTGTTGTAGAATTGTACTCCAGAATGTAACCCATCGTTTATTACTATTCATTTTTGGACCAGGACCAGATTGTGGTAGATATTACACAAACAATAAAAAACAATCCCTGCCTCAAAGAGCTTACAATCAAAGTATAAAACAAGAACAGAAGGATTACAGGGGGGTTAAAAGAAGCAAAGAAACTATATTGGTCAGCATGATGCACAGTGGTCTATAAAAAAAGGCTTTGTTTCTAGCCTTATGGTTGCAAAGAAAACCTTGAATACATGAACACAGTGTAAACCAATGTGCCTTCCTGAGCTCACAGGCACTCTGAAACAACAGCTCTGCTAGGTGTGAACTGCTACATTAACCTCACTGCATTTTCTACAACAGAGAAGTCATCTTTAAATGTCACCATTGTTAACTATTGCACTACTGTGGATTTTAAACAGAATCAACTAATGTGTTTGCCATGCAATCCCAAACTGCCTCCAGTGACTTTCCATGTAACAAAAATGCACCAACTGTCCCCTGCACAACTGCCAAAGACTCCAATTTCCTCCTCCATAATTTCCACAAGGCAGTTATGCGTTGTCCACACGAAAGATTTGGCACATGGAAAATTGTAAAGTGAAGGAACAGCATAAGAGATTATTTTAACAAATACTGCGCACTGGCTGAATTATTCATCTTCATGTTTCATTCATTCAAAACTTCCCTTTTTAATTTAAAACAAGCAGCTACAGAATTTTCAGTTTGCTACATCAGAGTGCTGCAGAATTTAGGAAACTTGCTACACAATGGAGGTCCAGCTTGCCATCAGCTATGCAAGACGTTGGCTACAATACTGGATGTTTCAGGTTTCGGGATCATTTTCTTTTGTCAGCTTCCAATAAAAGGGACCTTTGCACCAAATTAAACATTGCAAAAATGTATTGCAAAAAGTCAGTCTGCCCCAGACCAGAGATCTTAATCACACCATTGTTCACAACTGGAAGAAAGGATTTTGACAAACTCCTTCTTTTCAGATGATTTTAATAGAAATAGATTTTACAAGAAAACCTTTCTGAAAACAATTATTTTTCCAGGTCTTTAACAATAAACTAAAACAACAGCCAAAAATTGGCACATTCCTTTTGCATACTAATTACAAGCTGCCATATTGGTTTGTTCAGTGTGCATTTCTCCCCAAGAAATATTGTTCAATAATTTCACAACATTAGCCAAAGCTTTCAAACCTTGATGCCTAATATTAGGCACCTAAATCTGTATTTGGACTTCTAAATAGAAATGGCCTGGTTTTCAGAGGTGTTGAACATCCAGAGCTCCCAATATGGTTCAGATCCAAAGAATTTTCACAATTAGTTCTGAAAAATAGAGCTGGTCAGAAAAATTCCGATGAAACAGTTTTTTGTCTATTTGCTGATTTGTCAAAATCAAAACATTCCACAGAGACATGTTTCAACAAAGTTCCTCTGGAAACCAGACAGGGTTCCAGGCCAGCTTCCATTTATGGCCAAACCACCTCTCTAATACTTAATATACAATCCAAATGTCTAGCTAAAGAAATATTTAAGATAACAAGAGCCTCAATGCTTTGGGACAATTCCATCATCACAAGTATTCTATTCATATTGTGTCCCTCCCATATATCCTGTGCCCACATTTATTGACGCCTCTATAAGATGTACTTGCCAATCTTATCTTTTGGATGTCTGAAATTGGGCACCCAAAATCACTAGTCACTTTTGAAAATACGGTATAAGGCTTGGGTCCAGGCAGCAGCCAGAGCTGAACAGAAAGTTGCGGGGTGCAGCACTGGGGAAGAGCAGAGATGTGGTGAAGACTTCAGTTCTTGAGGGACTCCTCAGAGCACCCTGGTGCCTCTGTGTGCTGGAAAATGAGGGCAGCACTTTCAGCACACATTGCCCACATTTCCCTACCCTCATCCTGAGCAACCGATGTGTAGTCTTAACTCAGCCCACAAATACAATACACAAGCCTTTTTAGAAAGTTATGTTAATAACCGTTCCCTCAAAATAAAGTATGTTTTGGGATCTAAGTAATTTGTTATTATATCCCTTTAATGTTTCTCACTTACAACTATATGTAACTTTATGTATTTACTAGCAAACTTTTTTGATCGCGCACCCCTATCAGTAAAAATTTTTTGAGCACGCACCCCCTGCCGCGCCAAAGGAAAAAAAAAGGGCAAAAAAGCCGCTCAGACTCCCGCCTGACTAAGCAAAAACCAAAAACCAAAAAAAGCGCTCCTCCTGCCGTGCACCCCCAAGGATCCTCTTGCGCACCCCCTGGAGTGCACGCACCCCACTTTGGAGATCACTAAGCTAGACCATTCTACTTTCTGCATCAGCTTAGGCAGAGTTCTTGGAATATAAACTTTGGCACAATACTGTAAAGTAATCATTTCATTTTTTTCCCTCAGATTTCAAGTGGAAAAATTAGTTATGGAATATAATTTTAGATTTTCAAAGTAATTATTAAGTTCTTACAGAGACTTTTCCTTTCTGACTACAGTCTGCTCTCGTACAATGCTGGTTGCCTAAAAATGTCATGTGTGAGCACACGATAAGGAGATGGAGCCACTAACTGGGACTAGGATTACAAAGAGGTAGTGAATACTTGCAATAGCTCCCAAGTCTCCTCAAACTATATTTTTTCTTCTCATTTGTGCATAGTTTTAGAGGGCTTTCCCTCAACCCTCCCACTTCCCTGGTTCTTGTCACGCAGACAGCAAACAGCAAAAGACCAGCAGTTCGAAGTGCAGACAATGCAATGTTTATTGGGATTAGTTTCCAAGTAAGCATATTTCAAAGCCCTTCACACCAGTTGGGCTTATCTCTATACACTGACAGAGTCTATTCCCCAGTGTCCCCCTTCCCTGCTCTGACACCGCAGAGCATTTACTCCGTATCCCCCTTCCCAGCTCTGACACCGCAGAGCCTTACCTGTGTCCCTGTTCCCCATTCCCCCTCTTAGCAAACATGATTCCAATTGCCCTTCTTCCCACTTCCTGTTTGACCCCAGTTTATATAGTAATAGTCTTAGCTATTCCTTAACCAATCATTTACTGAAATTTAACTAACCAATCATTTACTGAAATTTAACTAACCAATCCTAGCATATTGTAACATAATTCTCTAACCAATTATATCCCACTACCCTAATTAACTTACACCTAGCAAAATTAATTATACAGCAGACAGAAACAATTAGAGAACCAGACAGATTAACAATAGAAAAGTGGGGGACATAAAGAAAGATAAAACATACATCACATACATTGATAAGTGATTTCTTGACAGACAGGATGCTATCAAATGAAGTTTTCTTTAACCATCTTAAGATCTGTTTCTTTATCTGGTGGTGATGGGCACTATCTTCCTAACAGCCCAATAGCACCTTATTTCAATGTGACTGGTTTGGGATGTGAGGATGTGACCGTATGCTTCCCAGCTTATGGCTGCCCCTGCTGCTAAGCCAAAGACCTTACCTAAGAACAAAGCCTCAGGCCTTGGCTACACTTGCAGCTGTACAGCGCTGTGAGGTAAACCTGTCTTCGTACAGCTGAGTAGAGAAAAGCGCTGCAGTCTGTCCACACTGACAGCTGCCAGCGCAGTGGTGTGGCCACACTTGCAACATTTGCAGCTGTGTTGGGAGCGGTGCATTATGGGCAGCTATCTCAGCATTCATGTGGCTGCAACGTGCTTTTCAAAACGGGGGTGGGGGGGGAGACGTGGATTGTGACAGGGAGTGTGGGGGGAGAGACAGTACTTTTTGGAGCATGTCAGCTCTCTATTTTGCAAGTTCTGAACTCCCGGCCCCCTGCTCATTCATTCACTCACTCAAAGCAAGCTGCAAACTGTTTGCTTTTCTCTGTGGTACGAGCTTTGAAACCGGCACTTCCACATTCCTGCAGCCGGTCACAACAATGAAGAGGACTGGCCACTTGACAAGGTGATTAGTACAGCGCTGCAAGCATTTACACTCACACCTGTGAGTCGTAGCCACTCCGCTGCAGCTGTCATTCCTCTTGGGGAGGTGGAGTACCTGCAGCGGTGTACCCAGGGAGATATAGTGCTGTAAGTGCCCTGTCAGTGTGGACGGGGAGTGAGTTACAGTGCTGGGGGAGGCTTTACAGCGCTGTAACTTGCAAGTGTAGCCAAGGCCTTAGACTATCCTAGTGAGAGAAGGCCCATATACAGGTGAACTGCGATTTTGATTCTTTGTTTTTATACCCCTGTAACTAGCTAAGGCCTTGGCTACACTGGTGCTGTACAGCACTGCAATTTGCTGCACTCAGGGGTGTGAAAACGCCCCCCCCCCCGAGTGCAGCGAGTACAGCGCTGTAAAGGGCCAGTGTAATCAGAGCCTGCAGCGCTGCACGCTCGCTCGCAGCACTGCAAGCTATTCCCCTGGGAGAGGTGGAGTACTTACAGCGCTGCAAGAGAGCTCTCGCAGCACTGGTGGCACAACTACACTTGCGCTTTGCAGCACTGCCACGGCAGCGCTGGGAATTCCTAAGTGTAGCCAAGGCCTGAGTGATAAAAAATACACCTGAGTTCTTAGAGTATAGGCCTTTACAGGTAGGCCTGAATATCTATATTCTAACACATGGCACTCCCATTGCAGCCAGTGGGAGCCACATGTGTATCCACAGGCAGAATTTGACTCCAATTATATTACAAATCAGCACTCCTGACTCCAGCATACTGACATCATAACTGTACCACAAAGAAAGAGGGAAAGAGACGTGGGAAAAGAAGGACGGTTCTTAGACACCTACATTCATGTGAATACTCTTCACCCCTGAACACAAAATGGAAGAGTCTTACATAATTAAAACAGATGCAGTGTCACAGAATTAAGCCATGTCCCTCTTCCAGTTAATATGGGATTATTAATAATTATCCCAAATAATTGGTTTAATTATTGGAATATGCTCTGCCTTAGTCCTCAGAGACCATTAAGCTAATCGATAGCTCATGGAAGCTAACCTTTGTCCTTAAATAATAGTTTCTTAGGAAGGCAGGATATATTTAAGGCTTCAGAATGAGGCTATATATCATGCTATTTACACATACATACACAGTACTGTTGTGTGCTTGTAATACTGTTGAGTGCTTCATGTGCATCCATGTTGAAATTTACACCTCTGCAGAGGGCTAGCACAAAGTCTATGCACCATTAAGTGGTAATTTAACCATACAGTGGGATTTATATGCTATACGGACTCTGCAGAGGCTTACATTTCATCTTTGGAATAAAATCCTTAGCCTTTTAGGCCTGTCTTCAGTACAAAATTTTGTGCTAGAATGCAACAATGAATTAGGTGTACACAAGGCAAGTCATGTTCTGCATTATATAAAACTACTTGCAATTAAGCCTTACTGGGATCTGGATTGAATCATAAGTAGTTTACACGATGCTAAATACCATTGAGCTTTGTGATGACATCATCAAGGGTCAGCATCATATTAGCTTCCTCAATTCTACACAGTTGCATTCTAATAAAGTTTTGTAAGACAAGGCCAAAGATACCGAGAAAGATGCAAGTCAGAAATCTTAACATCTTAAGTTATTAAGATCTTTGGGAAAAAAAAGTTTTACATTTATGTTTCCCAGCAATCATTTGAGCTGTTTCCATTTTTCACTTCACTTTAGTGAGGTCAATTATATTACGCTAGTCTATTTGGTGCATTTCATTTCTGGTTCTCATACATGTTTGTGTAATTCCAGCACCGCAGAAAAAACAATCCTGAGTCCATTTTTTAGATTTTGATTCATACTGAGTTTTGAAAAAAGCAACAGAGGGTCCTGTGGCACCTTTAAGACTAATAGAACCCTCTGTTGCTTTTTACAGATTCAGACTAACACGACTACCCCTCTGATACTAAGTTTTGAAAAATTTTACAAAACCTACATTTTCTATCTGAACTACGATAGTTACCAGTGTCACTTTAAAAATCTCCTCCAGTGTTCTAAAGGAACAAAAGGAAGGAAAGTACCTAAATACCACCAACTTTCAATGGGAGTTAAGCACCTAACTGCAAATTCTCCCCTATTATCCATTTTAGATATTCATTTTAGAGAAGATTCCATACGCATTTCCCTAAGCTTGTTTAGAATTGACTCTGAATGGCAAAGCAGAAATTATTGTACTGAGCAGTGTACTGCTTCACCCTTTCTCCTGCCTCCCACTCAAGGCAGCGAGAGATCCAGCAGCATGGATCCACCAAAATATCCCTCCTGATCAATTGTATGTGTGGGCATTGACAACTCCTCGGGCCTGCTCTATTATAGGCAATATGGGGATCAGGGAAGTGATAGTAAATGGTGACTCCTTTTCCTCCATCCTTCTGTTTCATTTAGCAGTAGAGGGATGAAAAGAGAGAAAATTAGTTCTGGGTGAGCTGTTTTGGGGCAAAAAAGTATGCTTCCTGTGATGGAAAAACAGCCTGCCACCAGTAAAAAGAGCACACAGCACTACAGGAATAACACCCACAAACAACCAGTCTATTCACTGCAGTTATCTAGGGTGACCAGATGTCCTGTTTTTAACGAGACAGTCCTGTATTTAAGCCCTCTTCCAGGTGTCCCAACCAGTGGTGAGTGGGAGGGAGGGTGGGGGGTCGACGATGGGGGTGGGGGTGCAAGGCTGGTGGCAGGAAGCTGACCAAGCTGGTCAGTCAGCACAGCCCCCCAACCCCCATCCTGTTTCCCGCTAATGCTGGCTGTGTGCTGCGAGCTGTGGCAGCTGGTCAATGGGAGCAGGTGGCAGACTCTGGCTAGGAAGATACAACACCAGGTACTGGGAGAGGTGGGCCTGTCCCGGGGACCCAGCGGGGCTAGGAGGGCACCAGTCAGGGAGGGTTTGATCGGTCAGTCACCCCCCTCAGCCCCCCATGTGTGAGAGAGGGGTATAGGTGTGTGTAAGGTTGTCTGAAAAGTCCAGTCGAAAAGGGCACCTGACAGTGTCTGGTCAGAAACAGTAACGGGACACCCAAAATTCAGTTGCTGCCTGCAGGGGCTCCGAAACAGTTGGGGCCGGACTGACGGGCAGGAAGGTACTGTGAAGGGATCATGGTACCGAGCCGGCAGCGGGGGACAGCAAGCGGCCCTGCCCACCCCCTTTGGTTCCCCCAGCGCACACACGCACCGGAGTCTTCCTTGCCGCCTCCTCCAGTGACAGCAGCAGCAGCAGGGATGGGCAGCAAGAGCACCCCACCCCCCCACTCCCACTGCTGCTCCTGTCCCGCCGCCCCCTCCGGGCAGCACCCCCACCACATCCCCACCAGCTCCCACCTTGCACAGGTGAGTAGCCGGGGCATGGCATGCTCCCCATCCTCCTCACACCTGATGTGCCCCCTGCCCAGCGCCTGGGTCAGCCCACAGGAAAGGGGGTCCCTGCTAAGCCCCGGCAGGAAGATCCCTGCTCTCCCGGGCAGAGAGGCTCCGCTAGCCCTCTGGCAGGGGAATCAGGCTGCGAGCAGCATTTTTACTGCACATGGGTGGGCAGCGTGATGGGAAGGGGCTTGGAGGACCAGCCCCATCCACAGGCAGGCAGTGGGGGGGCTTGGACCAGGACTGTGGGGGGAAGAGGGGTGTAGGTGGATGGGCGGGCTTGGGCTGTCCCCGGGCGCCCGTGGGGAGGGGGATTTCAGGCTCGTCCCGCATGGGCGGGAGGCAGGAAGGGCTTGGGCCAGCCCCACATGTGCGGGGGGAGGGGGAGGGTGGCCACAGGCAGCCCATGTGCGGGGGCGGGCTGGGGGGTGCAGCAGGGAGGCTGGGGGACCTCAGCCCAGCCTTGTGGGTGGGAGCCAGGGAGGACTGGGATGGGCCCTGCAGAGGGGGAGGGGGAGCACTGGGCAGGGAAAATATGGTCACCCTGTTTACATCCAGTTTAAGCACTGAGATCAACACTTCCCACACTGGGAGCCTAAAGTTAGATATGATTCATGTGCATAAAGCTGAGCCAATATTTCCAAATGTGGATGCCTAAGAGCCTCAAACTGCTTCAGTGCAAATTAAAGAAGTGAACCAATTTACAGGAATGAGAAATAGGACCATTTTAGAAGCCCCCTAACTCAACCACATAATTTGCATTTGCCCCATGTACTACCTAAAGATTCTAAGAAGGGTGTTTCTAATCATGGAAGGACTGGCAGTAACTACATAGTATTGTGCAATTTGCATTTAAAGCGGGACAAAAATCCCTTGTGTTTAAGTGATTGCATTACTCTCCAAATTTGGCCCACTAACTCTTCTTATGGCAATTTTAATCTTGCTAGGATAACAGCTTCTAACTTTTTCAGCAGAAAGATTTTTAAATGTTTCTTTTTGGAAAATTTGCCTTGTTACCCCGTATTGCTTTGGGGATGGGGGGTTACTAACTAAACCACAATCCTCAAACTCCAAAAATCTCTCTCTCCGCCCTTCCCCCACCCCTAAATAACTATTGGGCATAAACTACTTTTGAAGTGCTAAAATTAGATGCATTGAGAGTTATTCCCCTTATTCAGGATAACCCAACTGCATTAAGCCAAGACTACCAAAGTCACCATCAAGTGCCATCATCTACTCCCATTCTCGCCTGCCACTTCTCAGAGGGACAATGGGCAGGTGGGGGGAAGGAATGAGATTGGGCAGTAGAAGATTTGTACGTGAGGACTGTGCGTGAAGCCTATGGTTTGCCTGTAGATGCCAGCTGTGACCTCTGCTTCATTAGATCAGAGTTCCTCTTCACTTCCCACCTTTGCAGCTTAAGCCCCAATTCTTCCCCATGCACCACCTCACAACCCTGCTCCCCACTCTGCTCCATACCACATCCCTATTTATCCTTCTCAAATCGTCACCAAGCAGCCCTGGGGTGCGCAGCCATGTAAAGAGGGAGCTAGAGGGATTGGGTGGGCATGTGGAGTTGTACTTTGATGATCCTCAGGGGGGGTGTCAGAATGTAATTACTCTCCCCTAGGCTTCGTCACAGCCCGAACCTATCTCAGCTCAATCCCCCACCCCCGCAACAGAGTCCAAAGTTCAATATTGCCTCACAACCCTGCTGTCTAGCGTACCCCGCACACATCCCCACTCCTCGATCTACGCCTCCACCCACATTTGGGGCAGGAACCATCTTTCCAGTGTGTGCATATATACACACAGTACCAACATAATAGGGCTCTATTCCCTTACTGTAACCTCCAGGGGCTACCACAATTCAAATTAGTAAATAGGATTTCCCAGTCCTCATTATGGCTCCCCTATTACTTTCTGCTTTTAAGCACTGATCCAAACAGAGCACTGAAGGGGGAGTCAAGGGCCTGGGTTCTAATCGCAACTCTATCACTGACCTGCATCAACATTTGGCAGGTCACCTCACCGCTCTGTGCCTCAGTTTCCCTTTAGTGTTACTTGCTTTCAAAGTACTTTACAAAGGCAGGTAACTCATGAGAACTGTTATATAAGAGCTACTGACTTTTTTTTTTAAACGACCTATTTCTAGCTGAAAGACCCACATAATTCTATTCATTTAAAAAATCCCTTGTTTTCTAACCACACCACATGGTCAGAGTTAAAAGTTGCACATTTTGACCCCACTTCTGAGAACACCTCTGTATGGAGTATGCGTAGCTATCGATACAAGCACCATGTTCTGTGAGAAAGGGTCTAGGAACAATGTAATGTGCTACTTACAATCCAAACATTATAGTTGCATTGATTTATTATTACTGTGCATATTTAGCAATCAAATTTACTCTAGTCATGATAAAATCTAATTAAGCACTTTCCATGCTAGTAATATTGCATTAATGATGCAAGTCACAATATAGAGACACATAGCAGCTCAAGGTTTTCAGATGCTTCTGTAAAGTTGCCTTTGGAGTTGAGCTTTTTCCTACTTGTTCTTGGCCCACAGGCAAATCTGTGCATGCAAATTTCAGTTTAAAACTGCAAATACACACATTTCTATCAGCTTTTAGTTCTGCACTAGAAAAGGGGGAATGTTTTCACAAGTTAAGAAAGCTCAAGTGGATAAGTCAAACTGTTGTTACATTCCACTAGCCCTTACTGAGGACTATGGACATAAGGAGGCTGAAGTGATTTTGTTCAGATATGAAGTTCTGAATGTTTGAGAATAAACTTTGACACATCCACAGTAAGCTGCTTTCCTTATGTTTCCAGGAATCAAGTTGAGAGGTTGTGAACAGTGCTATGCTGTATGGATGTTTATACCTGTAGAAGTTCACAACACTATTCAAAAGACATTTGTTTCAGAATGATCATTTGAATACAGGCAGAGTTGTATGAGGAAGTTCAGAAGTGCTTCAACATTCCTTCTTCTTTAAATTCCATATCAACACAAATGTTAAAAATCACACAAGTTAGGAAATTCAAAGTTATGCATATAGCAGCTTTTCTCCTGCATAAGGTGTTGAGTTGTAGCTACTCCATACTTGCAATAAGGCAGAATCATTTTGAAAACCAGAAGTTTTAAACTTTCCTCCATTTATGTAATTAAAATCTCAACAGTACAGATGCAGCAATGCAACACTAGTCACCCCGATTTCAAGGACAACAACATCAACAACAGTCATAGTTTGTACTAATGGGTCTCTGCACAGCTCCAGAGACCAATTTGGGAAGAACTACAACATTTACTGCACTGACCACAGTCCTTTGCCTGGTTTGTTGCTTAAGCTGCATGTTATTTCCTTATCTGGTGCTGCACTCCCAACTGAGAAGAACACCTTTGTGCAAAGTCATGGACACCCACCCTTACAGCGCAGCACCAGGCAATATGATCAATTATCAGTTGCTCAAAGATCAAATCAGAAATATTTTGTCTTGTGCAGCTTTTGTTTCAGGGTATCTTTGAAGCATTTCATCTGCCCTCCATGCTTACAGTTGCCAGAACTTAATTTGGAATATAGAATTTGTTTGGACAGACAGGTGTCGGGCATATGAATTACATGTCCAGGCAAATCAAACCAAATGAATCTTAATACTGACTGAACCAGCTTTGGCCAAGACTTCCATGTTGGACACCCAGTCCCACCATTTGATGTCCAGCAATTGTAGGTGTCACAAATGGAAACTGTCACGTCTTTTAATGTGTTGTTGATAACAAGTCCATGTTGTCATGGCATTGCTCTGTGGTTGTGAAACAACAGCATTATATGCTTTGATTTTTGTTTATAGGCAGATTTGGTATTGCTTCCAGATTTGGTGATAAAGGCGACCATATGCAATGGTGCTGGCTTTCTTAATTCACATGTCTACTTCATAAGTGATTGTCATTTCATTGTTTTACATGCTGCCAAGATAAGGAAACAGTTTGACTGCTTGGAATGTGGTAACTTCCAAACATTTTGATAGATCTTGCTAAGGTTGTTGAGAAGCTGGCTGGTACAAAGCTTCCATTTTTGTTTAACTGATGGTAAGGAAAAGTTACAAGCCGCCACAGCAAAGCAGTTTGTAATATCTTTAGTGCTGCTTCAGAGTGTGCCACCAAAAGGAAACCATCAGTGTAGAGCAGTTCCTGGATCAACACAATCACCTTGGTATTTACACGTAGACGAGAGATTTAAAAGCTTGCCAGTGCAAACGCATATAAAGACGTCATTTGAAGAGCCATGGAGGGCTTCCTCTAGCATTGCAGTGAAGATTGGTTAGATCAAAAAACACAATGTACAAAGTTTGATGCTATTTGTGACATTTTTCCTGTAATTGTCCAGTGATGAAATTATGTCAACAATGCTCCGCTAAGCACAAAAGCTGCCCTGTAACTCTGATTTGGGCCAAGAGCTGGTTCAAGAGGATCTGTGCAAGAATCCTACTGGCCACAGAGAGCAAGGACATGCTGCAGTAATTACCACAATAGCTTTTTGAGCCTTTATGCTTATATATAGTGACAATGTTGGCATCTATCAGTTGTTGTGGTATGATTTCTTGAAGCCAGACATGTGAAAAGAATTCAAAAAGCTTGTCAATGAGAAAATTTCCTCTGTGTTTGAAAACTTCAGCTGGAATGACATCAGAACCAGGAGGCTGGTTAGTTTTCATTGCTTGGACAGCCTTCAACACCTCAGCTCATGTGGAGGGATCAGCAAGTGCATTATATATCCACAGCAATCAATGTAGCATTGCTGTGGATATGCCACATGGCTGCTAGAAGAGATGCTTTATCATGTAGCTACAGAACAAGGAACTGAAATTTCTGTTGCAATGCAAGTATCAGAGGGGTAGCCATGTTAGTCTGATCTGTAAAAAGCGACAAAGAGTCCTGTGGCACCTTATAGACTAACAGACATATTGGAGCATAAGCTTTCGTGGGTGAATACCCACTTCGTTAGATGAATGTAGTGGAAATTTCCAGAGGCAGGTATAAATATGCAGGCAAGAATCAGTCTAGCGATAACAAGGTTAGTTCAATCGGGGAGGATGAAGCCCTCTTCTAGCAGTTGAGGTGTGAACACCAAGGGAGGAGAAACTACTTTTGTAGTTGGCTAGCCATTCACAGTCTTTGTTTAATCCTGAGCTGATAGTGTCAAATTTGCAAATGAACTGAAGCTCAGCAGTTTCTCTTTGAAGTCTGGTCCTGAAATTTTTTTGCTGCAGGATGGCTACCTTTAAATCTGGTATTGGATGTCCAGGGAGGTTGAAGTGTTCTCCTACAGGTTTTTGTATATTGCCATTCCGAATATCTGACTTGTGTCCATTTATCCTTTTATGTAGGGACTGTCCAGTTTGGCCGATGTACATAGTAGAGGGGCATTGCTGGCACATGATGGCGTATATTACATTGGTGGAGGTGCAGGTAAATGTGGCTGATCTGGTTAGGTCTTGTGATGGTGTCGCTGATGTAGATATGTGGGCAGAGTTGGCATCGAGGTTTGTTGCATGGATTGGTTCCTGAGTTAGAGTTGTTATGGTGCGTTGTGTGGTTGCTGGTGAGAATATGCTTAAGATTGGCGGGTTGTCTGTGGGCGAGGACTGGCCTGCCTCCCAAGGCCTGTGAAAGTGAGGGGTCGTTGTCCAGGATGGGTTGTAGATCACTGATGATGCGTTGGAGAGGTTTTAGCTGGGGACTGTAGGTGATGGCCAGTGGAGTTCTGCTGGTTTCTTTCTTGGGCTTGCAGGAGGCTTCTGGGTACACTTCTGGCTCTGTTGATTTGTAATGCACTGGCTCAACCCTGAGAACCTGGATAAATTGCTTTAAGGAGCAGCAGGAATGTTACTGTATGTTTTCACATACCCTCTCCACTCCCAATTTGAATATCCATTTTAAAAGCTTTGACCTGTATGTAAGTGAGCAGTCCATATATGTTGAATTAGAGAATAGTATTGGTAGACCTGGAAAGCAGCAAATCTTGCTTGGAAACCCCAACTCCCAAGCAGTTAAATATGAACAGCCACAGGGTATGCTTTTAAAATGCTATGCTTTTAAAACCTGCAGCTGTGAAGTTTCAAATGAACTTTCTGAGATCTATTCAGCTCTAAACCAAGGGTCAACTTAGGGAACCTCTAAGTCTCTTCTTCCCCTTTGACTTTATATAAAAGTAGAAGTGTTGTAAGCATGACACAAGAAGTAATTCTTCTGCTCTACTCAGTGCTGATTAGGCCTCATCTGGAGTACTGTATACAGTTCTGGGCACCACATTTCAAGAAAGACATGGACAAATTGGAGAAAGTCCAGAGGAGAGCAACAAAAATGATTTATGGTCTAAATAACATGACCTATGAGGAAAAATTGAAGAAATTGGGTTTGTTTAGTCTGGAGAAGAGAAAGCTGAGGGGAGACATGATAACAGTTTTCAAGTACATAAAGTGTTGTTACAAGGAGGAGGAGAAAAATTGTTCTCCTTAACCTCTGAGAATGGGTCAAGAAGCAATGGGCTTAAATTGCAGCAAGGGAGGTTTTGGTTGGACATTAGGAAAAAACTTCCTAACTGTCAGGGTGGTTAAGCACTGAAACAAATTGCCTAGGGACGCTGTTGAATCTCCATCACTAGAGGTTTTTAAGAACAGGTTAGACAAACACCTACCAGGAATGGTCTTGTCATTACATAGTCCTTCCATGAGAGCAGGGGACTGCACTAATTGACCTCTCAAGATTCCTTCCAGTCCTACTTCTATGATTCTATTAAAATTGGGCCTGAAATTTTGACATAAAATATATTTCTTTTTACATACAAGTAGCAGGTATTTTTGTATGACTACAAAGACAGTTACTGCAAACTTAAATCTGCACAGTTTAAAAAAGTCAAGAAATGCATTTCTTGTTTGGACTCTATTCAAAAAAAACCATCGGGGATAAAATTTTCAAAATTACACAACTTTGGCCTAATTCTACTCCCATTAAAGTCAATGGGAGCAGAGTTAGGCCAACAAAATGCTTTTGAAAATCCCATCCTAAGCATTTACTGAGCATATTCAGAACTTACTTTCCAGTTGCCAGCTAGACAGTCAAATTCTTTTTTAAAATTTGAATAGGCTTCAAAAATAAGCACTATTTGCAGGTCAAATTTCCAGGTTCAGCCATCTGTGTTGTGTAAGTGCAAAAGATAATAAAAAAAAAAAGTAGACTTTTTTTTTTTTTAACTGAGAAAGTTACAAACATGGATGAAAAAGTCAGAGACAAGCATGGAGAATGTCATGCATATCAAAAAGAATTTGTAGAGGTTCTCGAGTAAGTGAGAACATGGAGTTCGGACTGCAAATCAGCTTGTATTATAACTGTGGTGTTCAGTTCCATGTGAATTCTATGCGGTTATATTAAAAACACATGCACAATGTCACCACAGGATTTTATCACAAGTTTCATGATATCTGGAGTTTTTCTTAAAGACCAGCTCCAGGAGTCATTACAAAATAATCTCAGCTTTCATTTCTAGACCTTATAGTTGCAGAGAAAACTTTGAAATCAGGAACCTTAAAAGGTTAAAAAAAAACAGAAAAGAAATATATAGTTTTTTTTTCCAATTGAAGTTTCATGATTTTTAAGCTACTCATGATTCTTGTAGCTATGACTAATTTTTGAATGCTTAGGGTTGGCAATGCTGCATGCATATGGGGAAGAGGGGGGAAACATGTGGAACCTTCATAAAAAGTGAATTGGATATATTAATGTTTTTACACAGAGACACTATCACTACTAACCTGTCATTCAGAAGAATATTGCAAAGCACAAATAATGTGCTAAGTAACTAGTCAACTATTTAGAATCCATATGTATAGACTACATATGCCTCTGTTTCTCTTGAGATGAGCACCAAGTAAAATGAAGCCAGCTAAAGAATTAATTAACCTCTGCATTCAAGATTCAGACGCAGCTGGTATCATTCCTTGTCAGTAGAAACAAGCCTGACAAAGAACCTCTGAATAAGGCCACAAAGAAGGGGTGGGAATGGAGAAAAGGTAGCTGAAGTGCCCTGTACATGATATGTTCAAAAGTGTGGAAGGAGAGAGAGGCTGCCAATGTTGCTGATGCTAGCCTAAAGAAAGAACATGCTTACCAATTTTTCATCCTCAAATTAACATGAGCAGATCTTAAAAAGACATCACTCTCAAGTGACTATAATTTCTAGAAAGATATGAATTTTTTAGTCTTGAATCAGAGATCCTTAAGTTTCTGAGGGGAGCAGAAACTCAACACCAGTTGAGTCTTACCATCCCTCACTTTTGTGACATTGATAAGGTAATCTACTAACTAGTTGTAAATCACTGCAGGATTGCATACATAATTCATTCTCATCCATCAGTCTTCTGAGTTTTTAAGAGTCTGTTACTATATACCTTTCATTGTTCACTTGCACTTTCTGTTGCTCTCTTAGTTTTCTTAGAGCATTTTAATACATTAGTCGTTTGAAATTTAGGGTACATCTATACTTACCTCCGGGTCCGGCGGTAAGCAATCGATCTTCTGGGATCAATCCTGGAAGTGCTCGCCGTCGACGCCGGTACTCCTGCTCGGCGAGAGGAGTACGCGGAGTCGACGGGGGAGCCTGCCTGCCGCATGTGGACCCGTGGTAAGTTCGAACTAAGATAGTTCGACTTCAGCTACGTGAATAACGTAGCTGAAGTTGCGTAGCTTAGTTCGAAGTGGGGGGTTAGTGTGGACCAGCCCTTACTGCCACGTTAATTAGTTATGGAGCATAAAGGAACCACAATTGAATCTATGGGAACTTGAAATTAGCTGCTTGGTAGGCCATTTTGACAGTTTGTTCCAGACATTCATCTCCACCCCTCCCCCCACCTGATTACACTACAATTATTGGTTAATCAGCAAATCTGTTTTGCTACAAGTAGCTGCTTTCTATTGTCTAAAGTAGAAAAAAAAAGTTCTGAAATCTGTTCAGAGTACTGTTGCCACTTCTAAATGGCATGTTTGTATTATGTATTATCCTCTTCACTAGGTAACTAATGTATAAATCAATGTGTTATTACAATGCTGCAACAGAGAGCCGGGTTTTTCCACATAAGGAAGAGAGGAAAGGTTAATTTGTTTTTTGAAGTACTCATTTTTATTTATATAGTGGGGAAATTTCAAAAGCACTTCAGTCACTGTTTAACCTAAGTCCCAAAGACTTGTGTGCCAAAATCTTTAAGACTTAAGTGCTTTTGAAAATTTTAGCCATGATCGGTACAGTTCTTCCCACCTGCTTTACTGGTTATACAGTTAATATTGCAAAGCTGAAATACAGCCTTTACAAAAGGACTCCGTTAAGAATAACTGCGTTGCTTAACTCAAATAGTAAAAGTTGTTAGCAATGCTAAACACACATTTCAGTAATCGGTGACAAAAGGATGCAATTCTGTCATTTTAAGAGAACTGTTTCAAAGGGTGATGATTCAAAATTTAGAAGACTGAATTTTAACTGGGACCTTAGAATTTTGTTCAAGGCTGGATGCTTTGGAATTGATGGTGCCGACTACTGTAAGCAGCATGTAGGGGAGGGACCTCTGCACAGGCAGAGCCCCATTGACTTCACGGAGGTCTGCCCACACAGAGTAGCTTTACAGGGCTGGGGGTCAGTGTCCCTAGTTCAGAAAAGAGGAGGAGAATAGACTCTGCTCTCAGGAAAGGATGAATCAGGAGTGCATTACTGGCTTGGGCTCTGTCAATGACAGCCCCTTCCAATCAGCTTAATAAGGAAGCTGGCTGAGGCCAATAGGGGCACAAGGAGACCCAGAAGACTTGATGTGTCAGGTTGGGTAACTGAATTATGGGCTTTGAATTAGGAATACTAGTTCAAAGACACTAGAGTTGGTTTTGCTTTACTAAACTCTAGATTTAACAAATTTATCAAAAGGTCACCAGGGTATTGCATACCAACATGTCATATCCACAGATACTGTTCAGGATCCTCAGTTGTTGGAGATAGGCTCCGATGAGAGGACTCAAATACCAAAATGCTGTACCTAGATGAAGACCAAGAACTGCTCCCTGCAAGCTAGTAGCCAAAGAAAACAAGTTTTACAACTCTAGAGGGTTACTTTCCCATTGTAGAACCAGGGCGCATATTTCAGAGAGTTACATTGACAAGCATTGTGAATTACAACACTGCCTCAGCAAACATCTCAGCAATATGCTGCAAAGTGTTATCAGACATACAAATTCAGAGTAATTGTTTAAAAAGTATGTGTAACTAAAGTGTTTACTATGAGGCCACATCACATCTCTGACCTTCCAGAGATATATAAGTCACAGTGTGTGGAATACTACAGTACCATCACATGGTAAAATTAAAAACCTGACTTGATTTACAGTCTGAACTTTCTCATGGAAAATAAATACTGGGCTGAACTAGAGAAACAAAGCCTAATCCTCCTTCATATAACATGACTGGGCTATTGGTAGATCTGCTAATAAAAAGGATTAGGGGCTGATGGAGAGTAGCTTTTGTCAGACATATTTTGTATTTTAATCAATGGAAATACAAGACCACAGCTGAGATTAGATTTACCAGGAAAGAAAGTTTTCCATTATCTAAAGGGCACTTAAATTTTCTAAGAAGGAAACAAAGCTACTGTACTGGAAAACGTTGTTCCCTCTCTATAGAGCAAGTTCAGTATGGGAATGGTGCAGCAAGCTTCCTCAAGCTATCTTGCCATTTTGCCTCAAATCTGACCTGAAACTATTCACTTTAGGATTAGAGCAAAGTTAATTCTGCATTCCCATGCAGAGTCCTTGGCCTCTCTGTTTAGAAGTTGAAACATGCCAGTTGTTATGTACACACCTGCTGATCAAGAATGGGCTGAGAGCAACAGGGTGTATCACAAATATCCAAAGAACTATATTGGCTGTTACTTTCCAGCTACACCCTAACCAGCCAGGATTACCAATTACCAACACCTCTAGGTTTGCCGCGTCAGTACAGAAAGTAAAAAAAAATTGCTTGAGCCCCAGCACCTCTTTCATTGCAAATTAAGCACTGTTTGAAAGGTTCCATATCTCATCACCCATCCTTTCACAAAGGTGAGGTATTATCACTCCTAAAGACCATTTATTCAGCTTTATAGGCAGAACTTCCAGTCAAAGACTAAAACATCTATTCCATACTGAAACAATGGTCACTAAGCCATTTCCTCAAACTTAGTGCATGGACATATTCAAGCTTTAGTTATGTATCATTCTTCACGAATTACTAGCAGGTCTCCATAAAGTTAAGCAAGACTAAACCTTATCAGATACTTAAGTGCTAACATGAGTATTATAGGTCTATGTGGGTTTCTGTCTTCTCAAGCAACCCTCACTCCCACTCAGATTTAAAGTTTCAACTATGCTCTGAAATCAAAAAACAACCAAAACCACTTTTGCCTGAGTTTATTTCCCCCCACCCCTCATAAGAAAAATAGCCCATCCCACAGGCTTAGAAACCTAGCTGGAGTTTCATGTTTGTAATGAAACCAGTGGATTTTTTGCATAGTTTGGTTAGATGATTGAACTCATTTTGTCTACTTTCTACTTTTCCCACAGTTTTCTGTTTTACACTCGTCTATTGAAGCATTCTGGCTCTGTTACCTACAGCATTGTGTTTCGGATGTCAAGCATATTAAGTCATTTGGGGTCACAGCTGGACACTAGAAGAGGATTGGTCGCCAAGAAAATCATGTGTGTTGAACTTGACGGCAAAAGATTTGATGGTGCTGGGTTACAAAACTAAAAAGAAGTTCTGAACAGAGACTACACTAAGGCTGTATATTGGTGCTGTGGCTGTTCTATTGTGAAGGATGAATGTGCATTGATCAGTATGCTTCTAGAAACTGAAGTTCTATTTTGCAAGATTCTCTACAGAAAGTGAATTGAATGTGTAATTAGTTCATGTCAGATAAAATATATCAGATTAGCACTGATATTTCTGGGGGTTTTATGCCAAAAGCATTGTCATTTTCATTATTCAGGAGTTTCCTAAGCATTAAGTCAAAGGTACATCTTTGCAGCCCACCAAGGCTTTCAGACACCACTGATTTTTGTAGAAGCCAATTGGTTGCTAAACAACAGAGGGTAACTTAAAAACTGAGAGTAGTGTGCAGTAAAGTTTTGTATGATTTTGGTCTCATTTGGGGAGTTGTGTTTGTTTGTTGGTTGTTTTTAGAGGGGAAGAGAGCCTAGTCTCTGGAGAACATTCCTAGAAGGGCTATATCCCATCTCTTGTTTTATATCAAACACTGTCACAAGCCAGATCACCCCTCCCATGGCAAAAATATGGGGAAAGGACCTGAGGAAGGAAAATCCAATGAGGTCTTCCTTGTGGCGTTTTCGACAGGTTATTCCATCTTGTGCCTCACACAGAGTAGGCAGAAGTTCAGCCCTGAGCTCTGCTAAGACCTCCTCTCATCTCCATCTCCGCCAGAGGCCACACCCGTGCATACAGAGGCCCTGCAGATATGTTTCCTTGTGACTTCCTAAAGCCCCATCCCCAACCATTTCCCCCTCCCCTGTCCCAATAATCTCAGCTCTACACCATGCCAATAATGGTCTCCCCTCACCACTGGATGCTTTCTGTGTAACTCACAGCATATGAAAAGCCTGATTCTCTTCTTCCCACACCAAACAATATAATTTTACATTCACTTTGCACTGGCATAAATCCCTATATAAAAGTACAGGGCAGTGGGAAATTGAGACCAGAGGTTCTATGTGAGAGGGAAAACCAAAGGTTTTATTTGTGTTAGGTTACATCTATACGGCATGCTTCTTTCAGCGGCATATAGAGTATGTACGCAGGTAGCCTCCCTGCAAGGGTTTAAGTAGCAGTGTAGACAGTGAGACGCGGCTTAGGTGAGTAAAGACACGCCTGAAGGGTGTGGGTATGTACCCATGTACATGCCCTACATGTCTCTCTCTACTCGCCCAAGCTGTATCTCCCCAGCTACAGTGCTATTTTTAGCAGTGTAGTGTCCCACTGCCTCCCCCCTGCACGAAAAGGCTCCAGCAGTAGGGAAAGGCTTCACCAGCTCCCTGCTGCTAGAGCCTTCCCCTTCCAGAGGGAAAGGGTCCAGCAAAAGGGAAAGACTGGCACGGGGACGGCAGCAGGGAGCTGCTGAAGCCTTTCCCTGCTGCCTCCCTCTGCCAGAGCCTTTCACTGACATGCTTAGCTACACACCACAGCGTGGACGCAGGTTGCTTTTCACTGCAATGTGTAGATATGTGCAGTACCGGGTTTACCATGGCACCGGGCCCAGAGTCAGAAGGGGCCCTGGCCAGTCCAATCCCCCAGCAAGCTAAGCCACCTTTGCTCCGCCCCCACCCCTGCTCCGTCCCCGCCCCTTCCCTTCCCTCCCACGCTCCCCACGACCCCCCGAGCTACGCATCCTGGGGGGACTGCAGCAGGGGTCGGGCCCACCCTGCACTCAACAGGCAGCAGGAAGTGGAGCGACCCGGCCCCAGTCCGCTCCGCCGGCTTGTGCTGGGGGGTGGTTTCCCCCTGCCCCCCAAGCCTGGGGAGGAGATGGAGCGGTGGGGAAGGGGCATGGGATGGGGAAGAGAAGGGGATGGGGGAAGCTGGAGCCCAGCATGCAGCATCCTCTTAGCAGAAGTTGGGGCTCCCCTGTTAAGCAGGCCCATCCAACCCTCACCCTGACAAGCCCCAGGTCCCCTGCATCTGTACCACCCCAATGAGCCCCCCCACACACACCCTCCCCACTGAGCCCCAACCACCTGCACCTGGACCCCAAGCCAAATGAACCCCACCTTCCCTGCACCTAGACCCCCCCCCCACTGAGCCTCAAACACCTTCACCTGGATCCCCTGCAGAGTCCCATTGCCCCTGCACCTCGAACCCCCCAATGAGCTTCTGTGCATCCAGATCTCCCACTGAGCCGTCCGCACCCATATTGCCCCACAGAGACCTCTCTTACCCCCACCTGGATCCCCCCACACTAAGTCCCTCTGCACTTGGATCCTGCTGCCGGGCTGAGCCTGCTCACCCACACCTGGTGTGCCTGGCACGCGGGAGGAGGGCCCCAGGGTGTTTCTGGGGCAGGCCTGGCCCTTGCACTGTGTCAGGGTCGGGTGCAGCCTCACTGCCGAGTCCCTGTCCCGGAGTGTGGTGGGGGGAGGTTGCAGGGTGATCTCCCACCTCCATGCAACCAGTGGCCTTAGCTCCCCACTGCCATGTTGTTGCCTCCACATTTATTTTTTAACAAATAAAATTTGCAAAATTTTAAAATATTGTGCACAGAATTTTTAATTTTTTGGTGCAGAATCCCCTCAGGAACATGAGGTGCTCTGCAGCTGTGACGGTGGGACTGTGAGGAAGGTGGGCAGTGGGGAGGGCTATGGGCGGGGGGCGGAGGGAAGGACCGTCCACCGAATTGCCACCGAAGAATGAAGCGGCGCAGTAGAGCAGCCGCCAAAGTGCTGCCGATCGCAGCTTTTTTTTTTTTTCTTTGCCACTTGGGGTGGCAAAAAAGCTGGAGCCGGCTCTGCTGGAGACTGACCCTCTGTCCCCCTGCACCTTGCCCCATGGGGCCCACAAATATGTTTGGCGCTGGGCCCACAAAAAGTTAATCCAGCCCTGCACCCTATATGCCACCAAAAGTGGTGTGTAGCATAGACACAGCCTAAGTGGGTTCTCCACTGGTTGCTGGAGGTAGGAGTGAAATGCAGCTAGTAGGCCTGCCCATCTCCCTCCTCACACACAGATAAGTTATATTCAGCCCACAAAGGCAACGCGCACCTCCCTATTGTGTAGGAGTTCAGTACGTGAAGAGTACCCACAATCCATGGAGCCAAGTGGAATAATGGCTTCATTGTGCTCGGCCCTGCACAAAAACACAGGAAAGCAGATCCCTAACCTAGACAGCTTACAATCAAAATAGTTGGATGAGAAACATACAAGTTTAAGCATGAAGGCATTATTACTCTTGTAGACTGGTCAGTAGCACTTCCGGCGTTGGGGAAAAGCACTTTGCAGCCTTAGCATATTTGTTTCAGCACTGGCAACATTAAAATACTTTAATCTGCCTCTTTAAAAAGGTTGGCTGTTGAATTACATTTATTGGCAGTGGGGTGGCATCAATTACATTAGAACAAGTACCTGCAAAAAAGACATCTAGGTGCAAGTCTGCAGCGGAGTTCATGGGAAGCTAGAGTATGCATGTTCACTCCTTCTGTTAATGGCAATGGTACAACTAACAATATTATGCCTTCGGGTTTAGATTTTCAAAGCTGCCTAAGGGATTAGGATGCCCCGTTGCCATCAGATCTCCCAGAGTTAATGGAAAATGGGTATAAAAATCCTTTACATCATTTTAAAAATTCTCAGCCATAATTTCATCCATAGCATTTAAATTAAATAACCCTAGGCATAAATTTAATAACTTTAGACTAATAATTTGGCAACACAGCCATTGTTCGAGAACTTTTTTTGTTTGTTTTTTAAAGAGCATGTGAGATTAACTTTACTGAAATACTATATGCTATTGAATACTATACTGTACTAAAATACTACACTATACTACACCTTTCTACTGGCATAACTGTGTTTACACTAGATGGTTACACCAGTTTAGTTTCATATAGGTTTCTACGCTTAAATGAGTACAAGAACTATGTGTAGACCAGCAACCCTTATGCAATATGCATTCTTGATTAAAGCCACAGTTTTCCCCTGTTCACTACACTTGCCATAATCACATTTTGGCTCAAAATATCCTTCCATTTCATGTACAGCTCACATTTACTGACAAATTTACAAATCAGAAGTTTGCAGGATTTTAGAATCAGCCAGAGAACTTCTGATACTTTCCCATCTATTAGCATTTCCTGCTTCATTGCTTTGTTATATTCTCACACTTGCACCTCCAACATTCCATATGTTGGAAAGACTAATCCCACCGTTTAAACATAGCTGGTTTAGAGTATAGCTGCTGCTATGCATTGCCATGGACAGTTTTAGAAAAACTTGTTGGTAAGAGTTAGAGTTGAAGAATCTTGCTATCAGCTCATCAATGCAAGCCTTTTGTACTATCTTTGAAGGTATATAGATGTAAGACAATTCTGCTCCAAATACTTAACCAAGATAATCTCATCTATGCCTCCCTCGTTACCATTTGGTCAAGTACCCAATGTGACCTAGAACCCAGAAGGTGCTGTCTGATTTTTCACTGCAGGAACATAATGGGCCAGATTTCCAGCTGGTGTGTATCATAATGTTGATTATGGATTTACTCCATCTGAGATCTGGCCTAATATTTCTAGTTTGTTCATTAAGGGCAGTCTGACTAAGAGGAGCACTAGTGTACATGAAAACTCACAGCCATCTATTTGAGAGGCAGTAACGGGACCGGTAATGACAGCCCCTTGCTCCTATGGTGGCATTTTGATTCCTAAGAGATAACATATGCAATAGTTGGCTAACGTGATGAGCCATTAACTACCTTTTCTGACTGATGGGGAGGACTGAGTGGGCCTCTAAGAATCCTATACTAAAACATGAGCTTTTCAATTTGAGAAACTGGGAGCGGTTCCAGAAAGTCACTTCTGAAAAGATATGCTTCCATATGCTGATAGCCTGATGGTTTGGGAACTAGCTTGGGATGAGGCTAATCCAGGTTCAAGTCCCTGCTCTGATGGATTCAGTATGATCTGGGATGAAAAACTTTGCTGCAAATCAGACAGAGAAAGGACTTGGTTTTCCCACACCCAGTATAGTGCCCTAACCATCAGGGGGTGTGTGAGAAAGTCTCTCTCTTTCCCATCAGAAATGACCAAAGAACCCTGGATCCAAAAACTTCTTCCCAATCAAAACTGTTAAGACAGATAAATGTTTTGTGGGGATGTAAGTTTAGATGAAATTTTATTAAAAATGTTCCAACCAGTTCTGTTCAGCACACTAGTCTTTCGGGCACTCCACAATAACCCAGCAGTTTATGGGCAAACTGCACTTCCCCATCCCCAGTGGTATGATTGGAAGACAAAGGAAAGAAGTGTATCAGTGCAAAAATCTTCCCCTCCCTGCCAATGCACACTGCTTGAGAGACTGGGCCACAAGCTGGTCTTACTGTCATAGGTTGAGGCCCCACAAACATCCTATCCATCTGAGTGCTCCCTTCCCTCCTTCCTCAGCTAATTTTCAGCTCATTTTATTAAGGCCTTCACTGTAATTTTTGAGGAAAAATCCATGTCAACATTGTTGCAGTTCTAAGCACAGAGTTTAACTTTTGCAGCTGTAGACAATCAGTAGAGGTCTTGCAAGATTATAGGGATCCTGTATCCTTGGTGATTTTTAATAAGAAATCCTTTTGCTGTAAACTATATTCAGAAACAAGGAACAGCATATCAGACTTTATGGATGATAGCTGCAAACATTTATTTCCCAGGAAACAGGATATTTCTGGTTATGGATCTGACCCACACCCAAATATCATACAGCTGGATTTGGTTCTGGCAATTCAAACCCAACCCTTCTTCCCACCGAAACAGGAAGAATAGGTTGTGAATATATGTGTGGTCTTGCTTTGGGTTGATCTCTACTAAAATTCCTACCCAAATTGAAGATTATGAGTTAGATCTTCTTTTCACAGGATGGAAGTGTATAATCCCATTCCATAGCTCTTTCCTAATGCAGTATTTTGTCCATAATTCATGAGCATGCTAAGAATGGACTCTGGTTATCCTGTGTCCTCCTGTTCTCTTCAGTGAGTTTTTTATAGTTTGTTATGCCAAAGTCTGAGAGGCTCATTTTGTAAACAGTAATATCATAAACACCAGCCTCATACTTCTTGATATGTTACACTTTGATAGGGTAAAATTTGTTACTTCTCCCCACAACACACACACCCCATATTTATTTAAGATTGTTCTGACGAGGCTAGTCTCATAAGACATACATTTTGTTTTGCCACAGTTCTTGAGGGAGCGGGGACAGCAATGCAGAGTATAGTGTATTTGAGACACCAATAGTATAATGCAGGACACCATCTAAACGTCAACTTATATTTTACAGTCAAAATTTAAATTTTATGCTGACAAGACTTCTTATAGTAAATTGGGCATTTCTCTTTATATTTAGATAAAGAGTTAACTTTCAAGCACTTGTACATATATTTACCATTGAGTTTGAACATTACATATTTAGGAAGTATTTTCTTCTTCCAGCTCCATCACTTGCAAAAAGCTAACTGGCAACTGCAAGAAATAAAGGAACACAAGCATTTGTTTTTAGGATTTATTTTGTTAATCCACTCTGTCCAGGGAGCTACATGGTCTTTCCCACTGTAGTATGTGAGTGCCTATGTCACTCTGTGACAAAATTTTCTGATAGCATGAAGATCATATTAAGCTGTAATAGTAAAACTATTTCTGATCATTCCATTTTTATTGTTTCCCAAGTTCTATAACTGCATCTTATTTAGCCAAGCCAAGATATGGTAACCAGGAAAGCCATTATGGACAGAGCTCTGCTGGCATTTGGATGAAAGACCAAACATACAGGGGAAAGGGACTGACTTGTTTTGGGAAGAAGTCTGTACCAGTGAGACAATCTTAAAAGAGTCTTAGAGCTTCAGGCTCCAGAGACGCAAGTCCTCAGTGGACATGGTGTCAGGCTTCTAGAAAAGGATTCAAATCAAATACTGATGTTTCTGATCTTTTTGCAGCATCCATTAGCACTGTTCCCATAGCAACAAGGAAAACCAACATCCATATCAACTTAAAGATTCACAGTATAGTAAACTGTATTTTCCCTCAATTTACCGAGAAAGATAAATTTAGGTATTTTGGTTAAGTGAAATTATTCTAAAGGATTAATAATCCCACGGTTTCTAACTACAGTACTATAATAGAAAACCAGCCCCTCCTCTTACATACCTACCCACTCCCTTATGGAGTATACAAGTTGCCTATTCCTATGATTTCTCTTTCCACACCAACTGGAGACTGACTATGCTTTGTTTACAAGGGAGGGCTGTTTCATGGGTGGAGACATGATTACCAACAGGCTATAGGCCTGTGACTTCTGGTAGTCCAGGTTCTTTTTCAGGTCCCATCATTCCAATTCCAATCCAAATGAGCAGTAGTGCTTCTCACTAAAGGCTATTCCTGACAGATTCGCTGTTGTTTTTATTTTGCTCACTGGGCTGGGTACCTAAGTCAATCAAGCTGCAGCAGAAATAACTACCACACAGTACACACACACACACACACACACACCCTTTTTTGGGAGGCAAGGGGTCAATCAACCCTCCTTATAGCCATGTATGTTCCCCCTTTTTCCCATGCTCTCTCCCCCAAATCATTCCCAGACAATGCTTCTCAGAATAGTTACAGTTTTTAGTGGCAATTTTGTGTTCCTCACTTCAAATATGCTTATTTCCAACAGTGACTAAGAGAACAAGATGAGCCTCATCAAATATTTCACCAAACACAGAATACATTGTCTCAAGTATAGAGCCTTTTGATCTTCAATATGTTGTGAGTCAGCTAATTGGATAATGTTTGGCAAGCCAAGAGTACAGTTTCTATATAATCTTACTGCTGTTGAACAATGTAAAGTTCAACCTATTGTAATGGATTCTGATTTAGGGCCCCAATCCAGTTTCTACTGTAGTCAATAGGAGTCTATCAATTTCAATAAGATTTATCCTGGTTCTTAAGGCCTTTAGTCCTGCAACATAAATACCATACCATACCATAATACTATTGACTTCAAAGGGAGTCTGCCCTGCCCAAGATGTTGCAGGATCAGGACCTAAAAATCAGCTGTTGAGGATATTGACAAATAACCTACTTTTCATGAACAACCTAATTCCACCCTCACATCAAATATAACTGTTTAAAGAAAAAAAAAATCAGTAGATCACTTGAGTGTTCGGTTCCCGCCTTAACAATAAATAGATTAAGCCACACCTTAACCTCTATATATTATAGAACAGAGGTAGGATTTCAAATTAGTCTGTAAACACAAATTAGCAGTAATCTGAAGAAAAGTTTAATGTGTTTAAAAACAAATCCTCAGTAAAAAAAAAAGAACTCTCAGAAGTATCCTTATGACATTCCAGGAAGATAGCAGAATCAAACTGTACATATTGAAGTATTACTAACATAACAGTTTATGCAAGCTCATAACCCCATGTGTGGCACAAATGTTTAACAATTGCATTGTCATTGCTAAGTTTGGGTTGTGTGGATACATGAAAGGTTCATACATGAATTTGTAATACTTGCAAAAGATGTTCACTTGACATCACCAAAGAATGAAGTCTTTTGTTCCTGCACAGAACAGATACAGCATAGGTAGTGACTGTGCAACCTTCCCTATCACCAAGGGGACATTAAAGTCAACAGGAGTTTTCCTATTGACTTCAATGGACTTTGGTTCAGGCCCCAACTATGCATCACATTGCTGTTCTGGATGCACCAGCTCTAGGTGAGAAGATAGCCTAGGCTCAGTCTATGTGAAGTATTTTGTCCTGCAAAAAGGATGAGGACAAGATTGCACATTAGTATTGGTTGTGATTCAGATCATTTATAACCTGAAGCGTAATAATTCCTAAGAACCCAGTATTACCCTACAATCAGAACGTGTACGTTAACATGACCTTGTTTTAATTCAAACACACAAGTGTTTTCACTAAAAGAGACAGTACCTGCCTTGGCTATGCCAGTTATTCATCCCCTCCTATTCTGCCACAAATAGACAACTTCCAGTCGTCTCCCATTCCAAGTCTGCCTAACCTTACAATTTACACAAGGATCCTGTTATGCAGGAATGTTATCTTTCAAGTTTGCACATAAGTGAAATTCTGAAGGGCTTTTTAAGGTGGCCATGTGATTTCAAGCACCAAGGAGTTAAGGGATAGTCAAAGTTAAAATAAATGAACAAACAATAGCACCTTAGTCCAACCTTCAACCTGTTTTCAAGAAGATAATCAGAATAATCAGATTGAGGGCTAGGAATGTTTTAGAGACAAAGACATTTTAAATTGCTGTTTTTCTTAGCATTACAACATGGCTACCTCTTGTTCATTCCCCAGAGCATAGTTCATAAAGAGGAGAGATTCACAGCCAAATGCCTGTGCAGAAAGATAATGTAGTATTGGGTCAATGCAAGCAATTGGATGCCAATGAAGTAATCTTACTGTACATTTGTGGTTTCTGCTATGTAGCTGTGTACAAGCTAATTGAAAAGTGGTAAAGGAAGTTCAAGCTGATAATATTCACTACATAGTGAGAGGAAAAAAATATAAATGCAAGTTAAAGAAAAAAAATTCAAAACCTGGTGACACCACTGGATTTTAGAATTAAATAATTTCATAGATGGCCCAAACAGGTTGATATTCTGGAGATTTCATTGAACTCAGCCTGTTTTATTTTTATAAACAGCCTTAATACACAAGCCCTAACACTTTGCAAAAACCTGTTTTAGCCCAGCACTTTTTAAGAGCGGTCTAACAGAATAAGACTCATGTAGGTCATTCGGTAATCATTAATCCTAATGTTGTACTACCATTCAAGTACTGAAGTACATACATATCTGTGTAAGGAATGGCCCGGTAAAGTCACATTTCTACAGCTCCCACACATCTTCAAACACACAATCACCATGGACTCTTGACAAGTTAAAGTGGTATATCACTCTTGAACTATACTAGATGGGATGCTTTTATATCAACTAGATTTGGTGCACATTACAACTTTCCACACACATAGATGATACTTCCTAAGTGCCTAACCTTTCTAAGTGGACTCCCAAAGTATTTTTCAGATCAAGATCATGAAGTTTAATTCAGTCTCTAAACAAGTATACAAGTTACGTTTCACGCGTTACTGCATTTTGAAAGCATGAGGAAGTAGGAGGATTCACAGGCTAGTGAGCTGTGTTTAGTGGATCCTGGGAGAAAGTAAGCTTCAGTACTGGTAGCATATTTGCAACTTTTCCCATAGGATCTCCAAGGAGAGGGAATGTTTTCCAAATAGTTCCACAAAATTTACAGTCTTCCATAATTAAAAATCAGTCATATAAACAATTAAGTTAAATTCTCAGTACCTCGCCTGGCTCCGCTTTGGTTGGCTCTGGCATTGGCACAGACAGACTTTGTAGCTAAGAGTCTCATGAAACAAACAAACCAATCCCAGATTGCAAAAGAACACAGGTTTCCTTCCCATACACTGGTCATACCAAAGAGAGAAAAGTAGGGGCAGCAGCAGAAGAAAACTATTTCTACCTGATTGGCAAGCCACATTGTAAGCACCTGCCAATAGAAGTGTGAAAGCGAAAAATACTTCAGCCTTGGACTTCATTAGGGCTGCTAGGAGAAGGGAATGACAATGTTATTTTTTCTCAATACGAAGACCAACTGTGTAAATTGGTTTCCAAAGCAAAGAACAGTAGTAAGATGACCAAAAAATAAGTGAATAAATCATCAGTTCTGAGCAGCCCAGAAACAAGAGCTTGTCAAAAAATCAGTTGTTATACTCAGACACAAATAGAACTAAAAGAAACTCCAGAGATCTTAACTACAAATTGCCACACACTATTGCGAAGGAACCAACCTTATTTAAGCCAACTGCTACTTTTGCTTTACTGAAGTTAGTAGCTGGCCAGATCTAGGAGCATGTTTCTTCCTTTCTGCAGTAAGGCTACTCTTTAAACTGTATCTTCTGGGCTTTGAAATAAATTGATGAAGGCTCCCTCTCCATCTGAATTGTGCATTCCCAGCAGAATTAATGGTTTGGGGAAAGGTTTTGGCTTTCTCTCAGTCACATGCTAGATGGCCTTGCCTCCAGCAGTGCAAAGTCAATGCTACAGCAGCCTGGAAGCCAGAGAAAGAATTTATAACTGTTTGGCAATCCAGTCCAGATTGAAGTACTTAGTAGCTGGAGCCAGGCTTGTGTTTGGCATTCCTGATCTACTATAATAAATACAACTATTAGTGCTTGAACTGACTTAACATGAGCTAGTAGGATAGTCTTGTTTTCATGCCAGGACATCAAATCCACTCCAGCACTAGTCATTATATATTTTCAAAATGTCTCCAAAACTAAGGCTCCATTGCCTAGTACTATTGTCACATTCTGGCTCCAACTTCCAAATGGAAGCCTATAAATTTGATAGATGTGGGTCAATGTAATCAAGTAGCAGAAAAGGCAGTTTATGACTTTGGTACAGCTGCCACTCAATAGGAGAATAAACCTCAACTGAAAGGTTTTGTAAGAACTGTGTGCAGATCAAAGATTCAGCCTGGGAGGTTAGATCACTAATCCATATCCTAACAGAAGGGACAAATGGTTTATAATGGGTTACAACTTCTAAGTGCACTCAGCAAACACCTGAGGTCTCACAACTGAGTTGTGAGATTCATGCATTTGAACCCTGTCTCACATACTCATGCTTATCTCATGAAAACTCATGGAGTGCAACCCAGGACTGGGAACAGGAATCCATGTGCCGGATCATAACACCACTCAAATCTGGTCCGGCTGCCCAACGTGCCAGTACGGAACGCCAGCCAGCTCTTCTTGCTTCATCTGCTTTGGTTGAGGTGTACCCTTGCCCACTGCTGGAGGGGACCTGAGCAGAACCTAATCGACTCTCAGCTCCCAAATAATCAGGTAATGGGTAGCCAATAGCTGGAGGTGAGTGGTAGCGTAGTCAAAGCCTGTGTTGATGAGGAAGCAATAGTATGAAGCATCAGCACCTTTGCTAAAACACTGTCCTCCCCTCAGCAACCAGCTAGGTTACTCAAGTTTCTGTAACATCATGTTACTTATCAGAAAAATGTATGCACTGCAAGTTTACCAACTTGAGATCTCTGATTTAGATTTCTTATGTGGGCAGCAACAAATTGAAGAGTGATAAGCTAATGATACAAACACAGCTTACATCCATTTTATATTGAGGAAGCCAGCCAAACTGCTTTGACCAAGCTGAGGTCTTTTCGTTCTAATAGCTCTATATTTTTCTCTTCCCCCTAGTTTTTTGTGTGCATTGGGAAAAAAATATAAATTCCTTTACCAAAAAATGGTCAATAGCATCCAAAGTCTGAAGAAAGATTGAACCACTCACTGCAGACAAAGTTTTTGAGGAAAAACTTACTGGTACCAGACAACAGGGTGGATAAAAGATACATGATTTTTTAAAAAGTTTTAATTTTTTATTTAAATCAGATTTGTTTTATTTAAATTAAATATAGGCTTATTTAAGAATAAACCTATTTAAAATTAAATTTGAAATTGACAACATATGTTAAAGCCTAAATTTATTATAATCTATTATATCCAAAAATAATATTAAGCAATATGTGTTTGCTGCCAAGTTTTAAAGAAAGTCAAACCACTGAACTGGTCGCAGTCACTGGCTAAGCACCTGAAAACAGAGTTTGTTGAAGTGCTAAATCAGCTTTTGACATCACCCTGTTCTGCATGTGCAGAGAATATTTTTTTCATTTCAGTTTATTCAACTAATTCAGTGTAGTGCCTAGTTCAATGAAAGTTGAAAAACCAATTGAGAGTTGAAAAAGCAGGAAAGATTCTTTTCCTTTTCCAATCTGTGAATAAAAACCTAGGTGTGAAAGGATGAGATCTACTAGTTTGAAAATTCTGAAGGACATGTTTATCAGAAACAATCAGTTCAATTCAGTAACTACAGATAACATGCAAAACATGTTTAGATAACCTTTTTTCCTCATGTATCCAGCTAATTTAAGGTACTTTTATTTAATTTTAAAAAATTAAAATCCTGATTTTGTGCATTCATTGAATTTTAATTTCCATCCAAATAGAACTTGACACAAATCACAAAAAAAACAAGTTCATTATCTAGTAAATAAAAAATGCATCATTCATCATGTAAAAATTGAGAAGCTGAATAAATATAAGTTAAGCTATATAACTGCTTATATAAAATGTGTACACATTTAATGTCTCTTCCTGATTAGTAAAAAGAAGCACCAAATTTAGTGTAAAGGCTATGTTTTAGTGGCAAATCAACATATTGTAATGGTTACCAATCAATGAGAATCAAACTTTCTTTAGAAAAATAGCTAAAAAGTACAAACACAATTAAAAAGTGAATAGTTAAATCAAGGTTTCTGGCTTCCTGATTTAAATCATGATTAAAATTGATTATTTAAATCATTTTGATTTACATCAATCCACCCTGCTTGACCATGACAACTGCAGCAATGGGTTTGATTTAAAAAAAAGGAAAATGACAGGAGTTTGCGTGCCTGATGGTGTCAGTCATTCCTGACCAAAGGCTGCCTGGGCAAAACTTTTTATTTATCTTGAGAAGAGAGGTTCCTCAAACATGGGGGCATGTCAGACTTTCAGGGGTGGGGAGGCACAGCAAGCCTTCTGATGGTTCTGTGGTTATGGTAGATGTGGGAGCACCAAGCGCCAGGTCATACCACCACTCACTCAGGTTTGACCCAGCCAACCCTCTGTCATGAATGAGAGTGGCACTGCACCCTGGTGCACGGGATCACAGCACCATTCAGGTTTGGCCCAACTTCCTCAAGAAGAATATGCTAGCCTCGTTTGCCTCTAGGTAGAGTGGCCCTTGCTCCTGCCGATGGAAAATGAAAGCCAAGGTGCAAAAAGAGATCTGCTGCAGTAAATGTCCTCTTGGAGGAACAAAAGCTGCCCTAGGGAAAGAGATTGTAATTGACAAAGTGGAGTTAAATGATGCCTAGAGCCTCAGTTAGAATTTTATATTAGAAGTATAAACTGAAATATAAAAATTATAAACTTTTGCATGCAGCAGAGTAGGACTGAGAGAATTCACTGAAACTAAATTGGTTAAGTTCTATTTTAAACATTCAAGCTTACACATTGTGTCTGGCCCAAGATTTGGGGGCACATAATGAAATGTATATGAAAGAATTTTCCTCCAAATATTTAAAAACAAGGCATTTACAAATTAAAACTCCAATAATGGGGCTAATCCAAATCCTATAGAGGATTTGAAACTCCTGCTCTGAGGTATTCATTTAGAAAATAATTAACCATAAGTAGAAAAAAAAATCAAACCCAGGGGGGTTAACTGACCCACAAGAGAATTTCAACAAGATCCAGTTGACAAAGTGGCACTGGCCAACTAAAAAGAGCAGCTGCTTGGTCCAGGTTACTCTGCAATTGTTAAGGCATTTAATTGTATGCCTACCAGGTAACAGTGCACTCATTACTATATCTTCAGGGACAGGAAGGTGATATGCAGTAGGAATTAACACATGTAAGCAAGTAATATATAGAGACAAGACCTCTAAGTGTAAGTATTTTCTAAATGAATGTGAAGAGCAATGAAGTAGCATCAGATGCACAAATTCCAACTCAGTTCTTCCACCCTACTGAATGTTCAATCTGATTCTATTAGAATTATTCATTCTTTAAAGATGGTATTTCAGTCACCACTACAATATGGTGTTACTGAAATTAATTCAAAATTTTAGTTTCAGCATTTTCCTGTGCCAAAGCCTTAAACAAAAAAACCTCAATATTAAACACACATTGATTCATTTATATACTCAAGGCTTTGGCATGCAGGCATACTTGGCAACCATGATTGTGACTAGACAACAGCAAATAAGTTTATGGACACAAAGGCCAATGACTCAAGACCAATATGTACACTTTGGACCTCTGAATTGTATACTATTGAATTGCTAGTGGTTCAGTGACCCAAAACTCCATAAGTAATGGACACACAAAAAAGTTAAACAAAATAATCTCACACATAGGGAATCCATTAACACGATAGTCTTCTGTTGAACTTCAAATCAAGAATAGGTCAATCCAAGCAAAGTAGGCTAAGCTTGTTCAGGAGAAAGCCTACATCAGGCTTTACAATTGCTGGCTTCAATTAACTTACTTTTAACATGTCAGTTCTTTCCTCCCCTCCCCCCCTCCTTTTTTTTTTTTTTTTTAAGTAAAGTGAATTGTTTTTATATTGTATAATTGCAATAGGGTCCTTGGAGGGCTGGGTAGCCTAGTGACTGGCGGCCACCCAGTAGTTGGGGCAGTGGTAGGGGAGCCAAGGCCTGCCTGCTCCACCAGGATCTAACCCAGGGCCCTAGATGTTTAGCCTCTAAAGGGGCCTCTAAGTTATCCTCCCTGGGTCACCTCCTGCTGCTGCTTTCCTCCCTCAGCTTCTGGTCCCAGACAAGGTAAAAGAAAAAGAAACCAAACGATCAACCCCAACTACACTCAGCGTATAGTACTGTTCCCTCAGGGAGGCTTCTCCAGCCCTTTTCTCAGGAACCTTCCGCTCCAGCCTCCCCGTTCTGAGCTGGGTTGCTCCCTTTTTCAACCCAGTTAGTGTGCTCTACAGCCAAAATGCTTCTGAAATAAATGTAGTCAAACTTTACTAATTCTGGGTCACTGAGAACGAAAATGATGCTTAAAATTGTTGATTGGCTCTAGTTTTCAAGATATGCTATTAGGTCAGTATATACAACCCTTGACTTGGGAACAGCGGAGGATAAGTGAGTTATAAAGGGAAGGGATCTCAATTTAAACCAGAAATGACTAAAATACATCTTTGACTGGATCTATGAATAAATCTATGACTGGGTTTGGACAGTACTTGCTTTTTAGGCAAAACAATGAATGATGCAATCTGAAGTTGGTATTGCGTCATACATGATATGAATTGCATCATGTTATTCCTAGAAGTCACGGATGATGCAATCATAATGAAGCTTACATCACTCTGCTGAACAAATTGCCCTATATCAGCTCTAGAAATCATACAGTGTTGTGCTCTCTTATTTGTCAGTGTTTGATTTTGCAAAGGGACACATTTCTGTTTAGCCAAAGTGAGCAGAGATGCCTTGTACTTGTGTGAACAGTGCAGATAACTTCTGCTATGTTTGTGGTGAAGTTACTTTTGCATCACAAAAGCGCAGTATAACCACTATGGTTAAGAGGGCCTATCACCTTTATTTTGGCTGCAAAATTGGAGATCAGGACAAGAGGTGGGCCCCACACATATGCTGCAACACTTGTGCCACAAATCTTCGCCAGTGGTTGAACAGGAAAAGGAAATCTATGCCTTTTGCAGTGCCAATGATTTGGAGAGAGCCAACAGATCATACCAGCAATTGTTACTTCTTCATGGTGCCTCCAGTTGGGAAAGGTGTGTCAAAGAAGAAAAAGTGGACTGTGCATTATCCAAACATTCCATCAGCTATATGCCCAGTACCCCACGGAGAAGGACTGCCTGTTCCTGATGCACCAGAATCATTCTCACTTGAGTCAGACGAGGAAGAGGAAGAGGATGAAACTTCGGGTCCTGAACCATCAATGTCACAGGACCCACATTTTCTCCCATCCTGTCCTCTGAACCACACCTCATAACACAAGGTGAACTGAATGACCTTGTCAGGGATTTGGAACTACCCAAGAGTAAGGCAGAGCTGTTGGGCTCCAGACTACAGCAGTGGAATCTCCTGGCAGGTGATGTTAGGGTTTCCATGTTCCGTGACCGTCAAAAGGATCTTGTCTCATTCTTCTTCATGGAAGGTGATCTTGTAGCCTGCAACAACATCGATGGTGTGATGGCAGCCCTCGACACCGTTCACGATCCAGATGAGTGGAGACTGTTCATTGATTCATCGAAGACGAGTCTTAAAGCTGTTTTACTGCATAATGGCAATGTTTTGCCATCAATTCCAGTTGGTCATGCAGTCCATACGAAAGAAACCTATGACAACATGAAACAACTTTTGAGGTGCATAAACTATGACCAACATCAGTGGCAGCTTTGTGGCGATTTGAAGGTTGTTGCTCTCTTGCTTGGTCTGCACACTGGATACACAAAGTACTGCTGTTTTCTCTGCGAATGGGATAGTCGTGCAAGAGATTCCCACTACATCAAGAAAGATTGGCCACTCCGACAGTCATTGGAGCCTGGGAGGAAAAGTGTTCAGCATCCGCCACTTTTTGAATCGAGGAAGATTTTGTTACCACCCTTACACATCAAGCTGGGTCTGATGAAGAACTTTGTCAAGGCCATTGATAAAACACAAGCAGCTTTCAAGTACCTCCGTGGAAAATTTCCAAGGTTAAGTGAAGCTAAGATAAAGGAAGATGTCTTTGTTGGTCCTCAGATTCGTGAACTTCTTTGAGATGATGCATTTGACCATGCACTGCGTAGCAAGGAAAAGACGGCATGGAAAGCCTTCCAGTGAGTTGCAATACATTTTCTCGGAAACAACAAGGCAGACAACTACAGGTTGTTGGTGGAAAACCTCCTCAAGGCATACAAAAGCCTTGGTTGCAACATGTCACTAAAGATACATTTTTTGCACTCTCATCTAGATTTTTTTCCACCGAACTGCGGAGCAGTGAGCGACGAGCACGGCGAGCGATTTCACCAGGACATTGCAACAATGGAGAAACGCTATCAGGGCAAATGGAGCCCATCAATGCTTGCAGACTATTGCTGGACACTGACAAGAGATGCTCCATTTAATGAATACAAGAGACAAGCCAAGAAGTGCCGAGTAGACACTGAATAGGACTAAACTATGTACATAATAGTTTTTTGCCTTTTGTTTCATTATAAATTTTATTTATATAACCCTTTTGCTGATTTTTAAAAAGTGTGACATAAACAGGACAGGTGAAATATTATCATGTAAAGCAGCCATAAACACATGAAAAGTCCTAGGTTTACAATTTATGATTAAAACTCTACTATCTACACAATATACATAGACATAAAATGTAAAAACTTAAATATCTTAGAAACAGTTGCCAATCAGTTGTTTTAATTGTCATATTTGAATTCAGCACATCAAAATACATAATAAATATCACATTTTATCTCTGAAGCAGATGACTTCTCAAAAATTGTAGACCAGTGTAATGTGCACGGCCAGAGGTGTGGGGCAACCTGGGCCCAGTACTGTCCTTTAACCCTTTCCAGCCCAGTGTGGGGTTGTATACCCCATCACACTGATATATTTAGAACTTTTATTGTATGAAAAGGTAAGGACTATATATTACAGTATATCTTTCTGTTTATCTCACGTTTAGTTTTCATGTTGCTGCATAAAGGAAGTGATGGTCTATTTAAACCTCAGGAGTTTATCATTTAAGTGTTAAACTTCTCTATAATCTGTAAGTAATAGAATGAGATATTAGGGCCTTTCATTAAATGTTGATGATGTGTTTTGGAGTATTAATTTCCTCTTCCCTTGTAAAGCCAAATACACATTATGACAAAAGGGTTCAGAAGAGACTTGGTAGATTTTCTCTTAGGAAAAATATATTTGTTCTTTTTTTTAAATAGTCAAAGACTTTATGTTAGCTGGTCCTGCAAAATGCTATGCATATGAAACATTTATATCTGAATTAAATCACTGATGATCATAATTAAGGGAAGAACTGCCCATAAAAAACCCCCACGGAAATAGTTAAATCATTCTCTACAGAGATGAGGTCCACACATCTATCCGTTACAACCCAACAGGTCCATCCTCCTACATGTATGCTGGCTCCTCACAGGTTTACAAGTAAAAAGCAGATCAGCTGATCTTCTTTTGATGTGCTATATTGTAATGGTTTGCTGCTAGATTTAGATTATTTGCTTCACAAGTTAGTGTTTCATTTATAGTCTGGGAAACAGCATTACACACATGCCAATGTCATGTATTTCTGAACTTTCAGTGCACCCTGTACAGCACATGATGTACTTTTCTTTTGCTGGAACTGTAGTTAAGGTAGTACATCTTTAATTGCAACATTTTGTCACAGTGAAGGCTTAAATAGTGTCTACAAGACTTAAGAGCATACCCTGAAGTGCTTCAGGCACTAATGTAGGAGTCACACCACTGAGTACCTGGCTGAAATAACAAAATGTAACCTGATCTCTGTGTGGTTTGTTGTATTTTGGTAATGTCCTGCCTAATGTCCCTCATATGACTGCTTTAAATATTGTTCTATAAAAGACACATAGTGTGCTTGTTCAGGAATGGAAATATTCTCTATAGTTGGAGAAAATGGCCTTTGTTTCTCATTTTATATTAAGATGGCATGAGGAAACTCATTCTGAAGCAATACAAGTCAACACTTAGGGCTAAAATGGAAAATGGAAGAAATGTTCCAAAAGAAAAAGGAAACAATCTGAAAGATCTTGATGAACTTTCCATGCATTGCTCCATCTGACCACTGGAGATAACCTCGTTGTACCAAGAGCATTCCATGCACAAAAACCAAAACCACATAATTTTGGCATGAAAAACTTGGTGTCCAAAAAGTAAATTTTGAAAGTTATAAACACCTGAAAATAGATGTTTACAGTTTAAGAGCCTTCTCAGATGTTTTTATAGTGATGCTATATTTAGAGAAGCTCTTGTACTTAAGTTGAGAGTAATGGCTGGCTTCATTCCAATATTCAGATTTAAAAAAAAAAAGTAGCTGTTTCAGCATGGACAGAATAACATTTGTTATACATAAGAATTAACGCACAAGTCAGTTGTTGATGCCAACAATATCCTTCAAGCAGTGCTTCAGCATTAGTTTGTGTAAATGACAGAGCAACCTAAATGAACTCAGAAGTTCAATGGAGAACTCTTTATATCCCTCTAATTGGGTGGACACATCAATCCTTGTTAGAGCACCTCACTGAATCATTTGTTGTTTACTGAGGCATGTGCTGGAAGATTCCACTGGCGTGTCTTCAAAGGTCACCAAAGAGCCTCTTTCATTGAAATTAAAAATGAAGTTGTCTTTAGCAGCTTTTTCATAAACAAGATTTGCATTTGACCCACACTGGAAACTCACTTTGTTGCAATTTAGAAAGAAAGGTTTGTCGTTCCAGAAGAGTGCAGGGGACTATTAACATCCACACTAGATTTTTGTAGTGACCAGATACTATTAAAATGGAGTTCTGCTACAAAATTAATATAGAATCTGTTTCTTCCAGTTCTCACAAAAGGCTCCTTTCACCCACCCAACTTTCTTACTATGATAAGCCATAGCAGCCCTTTGGGCCTGATCAAAAACCCACTGAAGTCAATAGAAGTCTTTCTACTGATTTCAAGTTTTGAATGAGGCCCTTAAGCAGGGTCGGCTTTAAGAAGTGCGGAGCCCAATTCGAATACCCAGGGGCGGTCCGGGTCTTTGGCGGCACTTCGGCGGCAGGTACTTCACTCACTCCGGGTCTTCCGTGGCACTGAAGGACCCGCCGCCGAAATGCCACTGAAGACCCGGAGCGAGTGAAGGACCCGCCACCGAAGTGCCGTCGAAGACCCGGACCACCGCCGGGTGAGTAAAAATTAAAAAGGTGCCTAAGTTAGGCACTCTTCTTTAGGGTGCGAGGCCCTCTTAGGCGTGGGCGCAGGGCCTGATTCGCGGGAATCGGCCTAAAGCCGGCCCTGCCCTTAAGGGTATCTCTACACTGCAGCTGAGACGTGTCTCAGCCTGGGTAGACAGACTTGCACTATCTTAGCTCGAGGTCGCACACTAAAAATAGCAGTGTGGACATTGTGGCACAGGCCGTAGCTCAGGCTAACCATCTGAGCTCAGACCTAAAGGGCATTCACATTGCCTTAATCAAGCAGTAGACTGGATTACTCCATCTGATCACAATCTCCTGAAACGTTATTCGCAAAACTTCAATTTCATCTTAGACCATTATTATTAATAGATTCATATCCCTGACAAACATAATGGAAACAAATATGCTCACGTATACAGTACTTGTTATCTGAATATAAAATTACACTGTATCATTAACATGATTAAGTTCCCTTATTCTTTGGGAGCCAAGCAAAATGTGTTTTATGGATAGGCAGTACTATCAATTAGTGACTAGCGCCTCAAGTGATTTGGAGCCAAAGTCTTAAAACACCATTATGATATGATATAACAGTATTGCATATATGTGAGCCATATTAGAGAACTGACTCCTGCGAAGTCAACATTTATATTAGAGATTGAAAATCACTCATGTCATTCATTTATACAAGACCTGTGCACCTGTCCAAGTCTAATATAATGAATGAGCTGGCTAGAACAAGACTCCTCTCCTGCAATTTCTCAAGTCAACATATGGATACAAATTTTAAGTATTCAGTAATTTAAAAGTTCAGACTCATTTTAAGAACTTAGAATGTATAACCATTTATAGAGAGCTAAGCTCACCAAATCAAAGCATTTAAATAAAATTAGAGAAGACGCATTCAACGTATTTAGCATTACACATCTATGCAACACTCACAGCTGGATTATGTACAGTACTTTTTTATTCAGTTTAAACAACTGAATAAAGACATTCAATAGTCTGTATTATGCAGCCGTTATTAGTATTGAAACATTGATACTCATTTTAATGACTTCAAAGAAAATGAATGGACAGAGGCCTAAATTTACTAGGCTAGGATATTTCCAACTGTTATCCAGCTTTCACCCAATGTTTGGAACAGGAAGGCTTGCTCCTAATTGGTTTCTCAAAAATTACAGCAGTAGTAATATTTTTTTAAAATCTAGTCTCTGTACACATGTAGAAGAGATCTAGCACTGGTTGTCATTGTAGGGTAGACATGACTGATGAGTTATTAGAAGAGATGGGCATGTAATTGCTTGATCAGCCTCATAACAGAGCAGAATGTTTCACAAGGGTAGGGGTATTGCCTCAGTGCCATGGCCAGACTTAAGTTTAGCAAAAAGAAGAACAGGAGTACTTGTGGCACCTTAGAGACTAACAAATTTATTAGAGCATAAGCTTTCGTGGACTACAGCCCACTGAAGCTTATGCTCTAATAGAAGTGGGCTATAGTCCACGAAAGCTTATGCTCTAATAAATTTGTTAGTCTCTAAGGTGCCACAAGTACTCCTGTTCTTCTTTTTGCGGATACAGACTAACACTGCTGCTACTCTGAAACTTAAGTTTAGGTAACTATATCCTGCCTAGTTAATATTCTTCACTTCCCTTCTTAAGAGAGATTTGCATGGTGTTGCTGGACCAAAATGGCTGACATTCTATTCTAGGGGTGGCTGTGTAATACCTGAATTTATCTAGGACCAATCCTAGAAATGCTTCTAAGCAGAGTGAATCAAAACTACTAAGCCCTATGCTTAACAATATTTTCAAGATCAGACCCTTCTTTACTAAAGGTTTTGGAATCTTTCATAATGAATCAGATGTATGTAGACTAAGGAGTATGTTACATTATTTGGTTCATCTATGTTGAGTTTGTTATGTATCAGCACACAAAGATCGTGATTGTTTTTAATTCAAATATTTTAATATGTTCATTTATTGATCACTGATCTTGTTTAGTTTTATCAAGCAGTATACTTTGAATAAGCTAATGTCTACTGGAAACCAAGAGTTGCGGCAGATAAGCAAGCTCTATACTTCACCTTCTGAAGCAAGTTATAATTTGACTTACAAATTTGGTCTTGAAACCTTAGTGCACTCTTGGTAAGTCAATAGCAGAGCTGATCAAAACAGTTTTCTTAAAAAATTCGAACATTTTGAAATCATTTTCATTGTGTTAGTCTTTGTAACAGAACTTTTTTTACTGAAAGTTTTCATTTATTGGTTTTAATTTGCAAAATAAGTTTTTTTTAAGTAAAATATTTTTCAAAAATTCCACAATGTAACTAGGACACACTAAACATCACAAGGTCTTTTCAAAATTAAATTTTTTTAAACACCAATTTGGAAAAAAAAGAAATGAAAGTTTTTGATAAAAAGTTTTATAATTTTTTTAAGGTCACATTTTTCAAAAAACATTTTGAGTCCAAAAAGGGATTGAATTACCCCCCCCAAAAAAAATCCTAGAAGTTCTAGAAACAGAGTGAAATTCTGGCCACAGACATTTTTTGGGCGGGGAGGAGGAAGGCAGGACTTCAACTCATGTTTTGCCATTTACTTAAACTGAAGCAGTATCAAGTCCTTAGCTAAACATACACAGTATAACTAAGGATACACCTACAGATTTTATTGGAAAAACATCTTCTGAGCGTTTTCAGCTTGCTATTTTCAAACATTCATGGTATTTTTGAAGAGGGAGTGAGGGAAATATACGCCTGGATAGGAATTTGATTTACAAATCCAAGCAAAGCCATTAGCCTTTAAGACGATGTCATTGCCAATTTTCAAATCTCAAGCTTTTTTGGCTATAGCCCTCTTAATAAATTAAATAAATAAATAAATAGTTAGAATTTAAAATAAGTATTTTTATATCACTACTGCACTCAAAACTGTTGATGAGATTTTAGACAAATTTGCCTTCCTCAAAAATCCCTCATTTGATCAGAGAACAAGTATGGAAGACTTGGGGCTATAAGGGATGCCACCAAATACCCACTAGAATTATTCAATTTTAAAATAATTCACAGTATAGTCATTGTATCCCATGAGCTGTCATACTGCTGGGCTCTTTTGGTTTTCCACAAATCCTCATTAGCCCTTAAGGATTGTGCAGTGTTGCAAATTTCAAGGCCTTGCGTCCCAAAGCCCCCACGAAGATGGAATTGTGGAAAGTGGCTAGTCACATCATGTTGGAAAGTGGAGACAATTTTTCCCTCTCGACTGCTGCAGATAAAAGTACATTTTAATCCTTCAGTACAAACTTCAGGGTTGATTCTAAAGTTCATGTTTATTTTCTGTCTCTTGGCAGAAAAGGCTTTGGTAGAGGCACACCAATTATGTCAAATATAACTGGGTCATACGTGTCAGACGTTTCCTATGACAAACCAGTGCTGCTTAGCTCTAGAGTTTAATCTTCAGCATTCACATAATACTTTGTGGGGAAATGCAGAAATTTTCTAGGACATGTTAACTCTGAATTCAATTCTGACAAGCATTTTTAGCACTTCATCCTACACTCCTGTTGCTTGTGCTACAGCTCTCCAGTAGCACTTACTAAAAACTGATTGGACTTCTTATGAACACACAGGCAGTTCATCCCAGGCCAGATTCATTTGCTGCACCACTGCTCAGGCCAGCATATTGACAGATGGGTGGCTGCTGTTAGAAGTGTGCTACTAACTCATTTTTCAGTTTACTGGCAGTTCTGGAAGTTGGGTGGATTGTGGGGGAGTTGGGCAGAACCTGAAATCAAATATTTTCAGAATTTAAGCAAATCAAAGGGTTTGGGAAAAATTATTTTGTGTTTGGCATTCCCCCCCCCCCTTTTAAATAAAACGGTGCTGGACTGCCAAGAAGATTTAGGAACCCCTGGCATTCACAAAATGGTGCCCCCACTATACCCTATCACCCAAGTGTTGGGCACTCACCTTGGATGTGGGAAACTCAGGTTTGAATCCCCACTCTGGAGGAAGTATTTGAATTCAGAACTCCCCCCACTTCCAGGTGAGTGCCCAAATCAGTGGGATATTGGGTATTCTGGGACAGATCTCTTTTCATCACTCCTACTGAAGCATGAAATACTTCAATATTTATTGATCCAGAGGGAGAGAGACAGATAGACAGACAATAGTCTTTGACAGAACAGGTTCCAGTTCCAATGAATATTTATACAAAGTGGAATAGCTTCAACAGGAGACATAGAGAGCAGCTGATCCCAGAATACCCGAATACCCCCAGAATGCCCAATAGTCTGATGGTTAGGGCATTCATCTGGCAGGTGGCAAATCTGAGCCCAAGTTCCTGGCTCCAGAGTTGGGATTCAAACCTGGGTTTCCCACTCCCAGCTAGGTGCACTAACCATTGGGCTACAGGGCACTACCACCACAACCCTTATTTTGTGAATGTCAGTGGTGCTTAAGTTTCCTTGTGAATGTAGCCTAAAAAAAGCTAAATGGTTTATTCCAGAAATGTCAAACCATTTCTGTTTGCTTAGGTAATAATAATAATAAATAATAATAATAGCGGAAACCAACATGGCTTTGTGAACTGTTTCGATCAACCCAAATCTGCATTTTTCAGCAAAAAAAAGTTTCAGGCAAAGAATGTCACCCATTCTAGTCACAGGAGGTTGAGGCAGCCCCAGGTGCAAGCTAGGGCAGCCCTGAGGCTAATCTAACACACACCCCTGCTTCAATGGCCTCTGTGCAGAAGTCTATTGCAGCGATGTGGATTACTCTGCCCACACCCCCTATTCTCCTGCTATACACTCCCCTTCCTTCAATACACACCACCATCACGTCTGTTCCTAGTATACAGGCCCCCTACACTGGGGTATTTGAGAGGAAGGGGTTTATGTGTGCCCTACATCCCCTTTATACCCGTTATATGGGCCTTCAACTCTAATACTAGGAAGTGACTGTGTGGGCATGGTGCAGGAGATTTTTGCCACTGATCAGAAAAATCCCGTCCTACAGCAGCTTTGTTCTAAGTTATGGCTTTTCCTGACCTAACTGCCCATCGTGGAGGAATTGCATTCCTACAGATAGGTGTCCTCTAGAGATAAAGGAGACAACCTTGCTTCTGCTGTCATCAATGAGACTTTTGACCCTAACTTCAATGGAATCAGTATTGGACTACTATATTAGTTTTTCTTTGACTTTGCATTAGTGTACTGGAATAAATGAAGGACCATGAACAGAGCTAGTATATCTGAACCTAGAGACTGTCCTGTTACAAGTTAATGTAGGAACCTTTTGTGCAAAGAGTCAATCCATTAAAATAAATATTGTGGGGGAGGGAGAAGAGAAAGATGCACAGGAGTCAGTGTGTTGGATGAAGATAAGCAAGTTTCTTTTTCTTTAGCTTTATTGCAAGTGTTTGTATATTGTGGTTACAAACAAACGAATATATTTTGTACTCATATCAGTTCTGAGCATGCCCAGTGACTATTTCAGACCGTTTCTTTCTATTCATCCAAAATTCAACTGTAGCTCTGAGACCTCATTTTGATTTTATTTGCACTTGTTTATACTGGTATAACTCAACTGGCTTCAATGGAAATAGTCATGACTTACAATGGCATAAATAAAATCAGGGTCAAGCCCATAGCGTCTTCTATTTCTCTCCCCCCACCCCAGACACACATACATATGGATCTGAATGCAATCTTTACAGTCAAATTAGTAGCCCTAATACATGGAAGTAATCCTATCACAACTCTTTTGTGCATGCCTCAGAGACTAGACAGCTTAATATTTTCGTTGTTAGAAACTGGCATATAGGTGAATACTTCCCACCTTCAGTGAAACTAAGACATTGGCAAATGCACAAGAATCTTTGCTTTCTTATACCATGTGAATCCTGTAAATGTTTAAGAGCATGCTGCAAATTTCCAGTAAGCAAACAGGGGCAGGTACGGAAATTAAATAAATATCAGGTCTACTTCAGGGACAAAAGGTTTACAATTTTTGTCAATTGAGTCGTGCTGTGCAGCTGCCGCATGGTTAGCCTGTGGTATGCAACTGGAAATATCACTTCAGCCACTTACCTGCACAGAAAACGGTGTTTGCATCAGACACATTTGCATTCTCATGCATTAGGACAACACTTCTGTTTCATGTGGCTTGTGACCCATCACAACTAAGTAACACATTTTGAATATTAAATAGCAAAAACAAGCCAGAGGAATCCTCAGCTGCTCATTTTGGACAGTTTTAAGATTCCTTTGCGCTTTCCTGGTGGTGCAAAGAGCCGTTAGCAAAGCAGAGTATCTGGCCCATCATAGGGGAATGTCTATATCTCACCAAGAGAGTTTATAAATCAAATTTAAAGATAATTTTGAATTACTTGAACTCTTTCACAAATTACTCTCTACCTTTCGCACTGCCTTACACCCCGTATTAATCAGTTAAATTTGATTAAATTGAATGTGGGAGGGGGACAGAATCTACCTCAGATTTGGAGTTTAACCTATTCTGTGCAGAGTCCACACTAGGAAGTCTTAAGGCTGCATGCATCCTCTCAAATGATGGAAGCCATAATACCAGTCAGTAACTAGAAATACAATTATTTGCCAGTTTCTCCACCCAGAGAACAGGGAAAATACCTACCAGCTTTTGTAAAGCACTTTTACAAGAGTGCTAGGTGTAATATTTAAGATAAAAGTGGCACATTTGTATTTCTGGCAAACATGCAGTAAAATTAGCTAGGAAGTGTTCTAAACCTGGATATTTAACGTTGACAACTTAGTCTCTTAGGAACTGCAAGTGGATTTAACTAGCTGGGGAGCCAGTTAAAGTAGTCCAGAATCACAGGATTATATTTAACTGCCTCCCCAGCTAATTAAATCAGGGACCAGAATCACAAAGCTGGTTTAATTAAAGTTTGCCAAAGCATTTACAGTATTTCTTTTTTAATTGTTAACCATCAGGTTTACTATATGATGCAAGTATTCATCCGACATTGCTACTGACTCTCTGATTTACCACAGCAGACAATGCCAAGCATGCTGGACCAAGTGCTATGCTTGGGAACAATCGCACTGAAGCCAACGTGGTCGCAAGATTGTAACTGAAATCAGAATTTTGCCTTCTGTCTTCAGTGTATTTATCTCTATCAGAAGTAGCTGGGAAATGTTTACTGTAGAAGTTTGCCATCATGAATTCATTTGGCCCAAGCACGGCATTTGTCTAGACAGCATTCATAATGAATTCTCAGAGCAGTCATGCGAATGTCACCCATCATCTATAGATGCTGTACTCTAATCAAGCACGATGGCAGTTTCAAGCAGTTAAAACAAATCCAAAGAAAGTGTGCTGCCTGCTTTAGTGCAAGCAATATAAGGCAAACAGGATAGAGCCCTTTACTTAATAGCTACCCTTAACAAGCTTGCCAAACAACCCATACCCATTGTAATATGATGTCGATTCCCACTACACAGGCACCACTTTGGAAAGCAATTGCCATTCATCACGATATATATGCACTAATTCAGCGATTTGTTTAATACCCCACAAGAATCACAGAGGTCTGATTATTCTGAAAATTAGAAAGTGTCGGTATAGGCAAGCCACCACGTTACCCTTAAAAACCAAAATCAGTTTTAGAAAGGGAAGGAAAAAAAAATCAAAATGCTGTTCCCTGAACATCTTCAATCAGTAAGGATTACTCACAATTAAAAGGTCCCCAAATTCTAAAAGATTAGAGATGCAGAAACCTTTATGCTGACTGAAGGGGTGAAAGATTTCTACATTTTGTTAGACGTGTTAGCTTGCTCTTAAATGGAATTTAAAGCATTTAAGTTGACAATATCATAACCTAGAGAATTGAGTTAGACGTTAACGCACACACACGAACTACTATGATCTAACAACTCTTGTTTAGAGTTTAGAATGGGAATGAAATCAGAATTAAGGTTCCATAAATGAACAGCTCTAATCCCATATCCCTGCCTGTCACATGGATATACAAGTATATTAATGTTATACAAGAAAATGTTTACTATAAACAACAACATCTTATTACATTCTACACAACTGCTGGCTGCTGTCTCCTCCTCCCCACCCTTGTGGGGAGACAGTAAAACCTGACCTATTTTGGCACATGTGGTTCTTTCATTTGTAGCAAAGTGCGTCACATGAACAGGAAAAGGTCCACAGGCTCAGCTCTGCAAGAGTTGAAAGGACTCTGAAGTGGTCAATGGAGCCCAACAAAATTTTACTTACCACATTTTTTTTTTTAAAGCAGATTTGGTGACAGTGAATATTTCATGAATTCATGTAAGTTTCACTGAACTGTTCATTTTTTAAAAAATCCAATACTTTTTCACTTTGACATTTTCAAAACAAAACACATTTTGATTTTTGGTATGAAACAACTTTTCATTTTGAAATTTTGTTTAATTTTATTTTAAAGGTTTTTTTAAAAAATGTAAAATAAGCTTGAAAAGGGTTTCATTTTGAGCTGAACAAAATGTTTTGTTCACCACAAAATGAATTTCTCAACTTTTCAATTTGCCAAAAAAATTTAAAATATGTTTGTGTTCGGTCTATCCCAGAACAAATTGTTTTTGATTTTTCTGAAATTGCCAACAAACTGAAAAAAAATCAGTTATTTGCCCTACTCTCATGATCACGATAATGTGTGTAGACTTTGAGAAGGAACTCTGTAGATAAAATCAGAGTATCTTGTAACATCCATGGTGGTCAGCATCTTGCACAGGGAGCCATAGGATGGGCTGCACCAGCAGGCATTGTAAGCTCTGGCAGCAAAGCCTGCAGACTTACAACCTTACCACTCAGAGGCAATCAATTTCTTTCAGAACTGCTGTTGGGCTCTGTTCAGCATGTTGATAAAATGTCTGCCGTAAGCTCCTTAAAGAAGAGCTACTTAGTTTTATGGAGTTTAGAGAGTAGGTTACACATTCCTGAAGAATTTATAGTTGCTAGAGACTTCATGAAGCTCTTTATTAGTAGTAGTAACTCCAAGATTAACCACCCAGCCTTTTCAAATGTTTTAAAAAGTCATGGGCACCTAGGTTTTGTTGAAGACCAATGAATATTTTAAATAAAAATGCATTGGTCTTCATATGTACAAAAACATCACCATTCTGCCACAAAGTATATGGTAGTTGGGTGGGTGGGAAGACCAAGGCATATCACCACAGAACAAATTTTTGTGAAGCATGACACTCTGGCGCACACTTTGCCTAAGACATTATCCTTTAACTAGGAGGAAGCCTGAGCTTTCATGCCAAAGAGAGCTCTTTACAGAAAGTTCGGGGAAGCTGCTGAAGGAAACATTTCTATTATCAGCCTATGGAGACACTGTCAGGGTTCCCCAGTGTATTTCTTTACTGGAGTTCCTCTGGATTGCAGTTCCTGTCCTTTTACAGGATTCAGGTTGTTTGGGGGATTTTTTTTCTTCCTTGGGGAGGGTGGGGGGGTGTGATTAGAGGGCTATTCAACTTCTTGGCCCACATAACCAACTTTATTCCCAACTAGCTGTGGAGGAACATGCAATATAAACTCCACTCCTTCCCTCCAACTTTTGAGCTGCTTCCACATATTGGCTCCAAACAGAGGGGAACATTTGGGCCCAAGTCTAACTCCACAATGCTGTTATAGCAGCTATACAAGAGAGACCTTACAAAAATGTCTAGTGGTTTGTTAACCTGGAGATGTTTGTGCTTGGCTATATTGCTTGGTGACAGTACTATTAAAAGAGAAGTTCACACAAAGAAATACCTTTACATGTTATGCAGCAAAGTTTGAGCACTTGGAAATAAGCTACCAACTGCGGGAAGTGACCCATTACCACAAGAGCTTAGATGTCATGCCTTAAAGGACTCTGTCAATACTGTACACAGTTCAGCAAAGTTTGAGTTGCTATGAGGAACTCCACACTTCTCCTTCCATAACTATCAATAGTTTGTTTAGATATCTGTTTGTCAGTGCGTGACTCATCTAGAGAAGAGCATTGACAGCTGAACTTTCTATAACCTAATAATTACTCAAATGCCTATGAAAAAAGCTACTGTGCTGTTCATTTTCTGGAGCTATTCTAGTGACTTTATTCAATGTTCTATGAACAGAACTCTTGAATACCTTCTAGTGAACTACAGTACTTGACTGAGCCTGCCAGCAATTACTGACGTCAGTTCTGAAAAATATATTGTTCGTTGGGACAGTGCGATTAAGGTGGGGGCAATTGGGCTTAAAATTGGATCTTCCAGCTTTCTATTCTGAGATGATGTGATGTTCCTCAACTCCTGCATCCTAAGAAGGAAGAGATAGCATTTACAGGAAGCCCTTTACATAAGAATGAATTAAACAGGTAAAGTAATGTACACAAGCTAGATTCCAGGTTTTTTGTGGGTGCTCCTACTGAGATCTCTAAACTGTAAATTGCCCCTTTAATATGGAAGAAATCTTTCTGGAGGTAGGAATGTGGCCTGAGAATGGGACCAGGCCTCCCAGACTCTCATATCCACAGGAAGGACAATACCAGATCCATAGAGATAAGTCATCTACATGGATGACTTGTATCTCCAAACTGCTCAGCTGCACGCTCTTCATTCTGGCAACATGGCTCTGGAAGTGCCATGGTGCCATTGGCTAGGCCCCCTGGAGGTGCTCATGGAGGGAAGGCAGAGTGTTAATGAAATCATGGAGGGAAGGCAGAGTGTTAATGCCATTAACTGTTGCATTAAATCTGACACCAAAATCTAGCCAGTCCACAGAGAACATGGAATATGACCAGTGACCTGCTCTTTACTGCCCCAAGACATCTCTCCACAAACCTAGTCAAGCAGCTTCTGTGCAGAATCATAGGAGAGCTTCTGCAATGTGCCAAGGAAAGAGAGAATGCCACAAGGCAGCACTACACCACATCACCACCCTTTCAGCATTGGTAGTGAAGAAACCTATGAAAGGACAGTCCCGGCCAAAGTGATTGCATGCACACTGCTAATGATTAGTCAGCAGCATGCTCCCATCTCCATCCTCCCTCTTAGATTATGGCAGAGACTAAGTAGCTGTATAAAGATCTTTATTTCCAGTCTTTGAAGCAAAACAGAAAATGCATCCCAGTAAGCTGGCAGACATGAAGAAAAAGAGAAAAAAGCAGAGATCCATAGGAAACTCTAGCCCATGCCCCAGCCAGGCACATATTCCCAGCAGTGGCAGCATGGGCCATGTCTACTCTGATGTGAGTGCGTGCACAAAACTAACTGATGCTGCTCTAAGTAGGATGCCCCTACCCTGCCAGCTTCAGTCTGCACACACAGCCATACTGTTAGAGCAGCTATTAACTAGGTCGTCCCCATTTACCTCAGTCACATTAGGAGAAGGTGAGATTCCCAGAGGGACTGCTTTCCCTTCTGCCCATTCTCTCCTTCCTCCCTATCCAGTGTAATTTTGCTCCCTTCAGAACAAACATGGAGCAAATAAGTCATTCACATCAGTAATCAACTAACACACACATCTGCCAATAGTTGCATACATTTTCCGGTCAGCAAAACAAAAAAAATTGCTTTGAGGTATTTGTGTGAAATTCCTCAGTACATCAAACATTTGTCCAGTAAAGCCCTTAATAACAATAGTGAATTGGGCTTTGTCCTCTCTTTTTTGGTCAATGTCCATTGCCAGTTCAGTAGCAATTTACTCTATACTATTGTGCTTTCTCCCACAATTATACTCTTCTCTGCTTTGAGGAAGTGTTATTATTTCTGAGAGTTTGAAGAAGTACATCTCTTGCACTCCTGGGTATCTGGGACAGAGAGATGGATCTGGGTGCTGCGATTTGGTTTCAGTCTCTGACATGCTGACTACCCATTCATAATGCTCTGCATTTCTACCTTCCAGTTGGTGATCGCATTCTGCATATTTACTAAGTAGTCCATCCAATAGTAAGGAGAGATGTGTAGCAGCCCTGTTATTGTTAGTCTGTTGTGTCTGTAGATTTGTTTTGTTTGCCCTCTGTGCCCCTGTAGCCATTTTAGCTTTGTCTAGAATGTGATCACATATTGCACCTTGCTGTTTGAATACTAATTTGATTCTAAACTGGTCAGTAATTCCAACATATAATGTTGAATACAGGCCCCTATTTCTACTTTTTCCATCAAGGCATCAATTAAATAAAAGGAAGAGTTACAACTGTCAATTTAGAATTTTCTGTGAAGGTATAAGGCCTTACACAACCAAAAGAGTCCTCCCTTTGAGTATTTTAGGGTTTACTTAAATGTAACCTGGATATTAGTCACTGAATTTACTACTTTCACATAAAGCAACTTCTATTTTTCACTTGGTGCTGATGGCACATGTTTTTGCCATTAAAACGAAGCCTTGTTAAAGAAACTTTACAGGTTTTATATTGTAGCCACTTGACTTTTGCCAGTAGTTGAGAGTTATGCTTCAATGGAGCATTAAAGTATCTCCTATTCAGAGCAAGTAAAGTCACTATAGTTGTTATTCTAACACATTATAAGTAATTATTCTGTAATGAGATACCTGTAGAATGAGGGAAGAGGGGAGGTGAAAATCTGATTATTTTATTACATTTAAAAGTTTCAATGTTAGTGCTGAGTCCCTTGAGATTATGCCTATAATTAATTAATATTGAAATTCACTTTGCCAGAGCCCATGGTATGCAGCACCAAATGGGTGCTGTTCTCTGAATAGCTAGAGGAGAAATTCACATAGAGTTAGTTACAAAAGGATATCCAACTTCCTATGTGGTGGACACAACTAAAATGAAAAATCCCAGGATCAGCAGGATAGTCTGACATAAATCATGTGACACTTATGTTTCCAGCTTAAAATTCAAACTATGTAGCATATAAGTGACAGTGCCATATGGCTTTCAGTTATGGTGAAGGTACACAGCAGTCTGCAACCTAGAAGAAAGTTGGATAATATACGTATGCAAGCTAGCTAGGTCCATTTTGCAGAGCAGTGTACCAAACAGATCAGAAGACAGTACTTAGATAAGAAGGCAAATCTAAGTCAGAAGGATTTTGTTATTAAAACTGTTTCCCCAGAATTAAAGTCCATTCAATCATATTTGAGGTAGGAATTACTACACATCTTGCTCTCAGGAAAATTCTGACTATGGCACATGTTGAAAATTAGTTCTCTTTATATCTACTGATGTGCTGAAAAAGTTTTTACAGACATCCTCTGGGAAGTGGGCAATTCTCAAAATCTACCAAATCACCAATTATTATACAAATCCCTTTACATATATGAATAGTGCACATTTTTCCAAATATAATCAGTTTCAATTTTTAAAATTGTTATGAGTTTTACATCAGAAAACCAACATCTACATGTTTCTACTAACCAAGTTTCTCCATTTTGAAAAAAGATGCTTAGTTGGCATCACTATTTTGAGCAAGAAAGTTATGATTAGCAAGATGTTAAAATGCTGTAGGCTAGACATGAATCTTAAGTTCTTTTCATTCTCCATAAGAAACTTTTTAAATATTTTGTCTTGAAAGTATTTCCTAATTCATTAAGCTTCCATTATGTTGCATATGGTTTCTATTTTCAGGGCTTTAATGCTTTCAGGAATTACTTCTTCGACTTCTCTGGTTGTTGGCTCACTCCTATTCACACTGATTTGTTGGCTTATTCCTTGTCAGAGTCTCCCCCTTAGTATTCTGTTTCTCAAACTCTGATCAAGGAAGAAACTATTCCATCACATCTACACTTTGGAACTGTCTTGGTCCTTTATGGTCCTCCTCTCTCTCTTTTTTGTGCAGGGAAGAGAAGAGAGAATGATTTTGAAAAAACTAAGTAGTCATCACTTCTTTGTATCTGAACAATTACTATTGCCCATTTTCCTGCTTGTGAAACTAAGATCTAGTCTTTAGATTTAGGAAGTATAGAAGAAATTACAGTAGTATCTAGAGACCTAAACCAAGCTCCAGCTCCCCAAGGCCAAATGGATGCCCAAGAATGAATATGGATTTAGGAGCCTGTCTTAACTCTTCTTCAAAATATAGCTTTCCTGATTAATTATGTAATATGAACACTGATGTTTCTAATGTCTAATAAACCTGAGCAACTAGCATTATGCACATCTCAAGGAATTTTGTCTGATAAGACCAGTAAAGCCAAGATCGTTGCATCAGTTACCAGAGTAGTCTCCAGTATATTAAAGAATCTAAGCCATTTGGTGCTGCAGTTCATTTTTAGATGTTACTTCTCACACATTATTTAATTTATTAATTCATATTTATTAATGCCTATAAACTCATACATTTGTAATGAGACTGGATACAAGAACAAATATTCTAGGTAAATCAAAAGATTGAGCATCCAAAGAGCAATGAAACTACACTGATCAAAAGATAGCGTACATATCTATATTGGGCCTATGAAATGCAAGTTTGATTAGTGTATGTTAGTCTTAATTGTATAAATAGTTGATAACTGTCTCATCAGCTGATTTAGCCACTAAGCCGGAAGTAATCTTGCTAAAGAGATAAAGACAAGTTGAGATGGGGAAGTTCTTCAGGAAAGGTTTTTGTAATACTGGTGTTTTCAGTAAAGATGTGTCCAATAAAAAATGGCTCTGTTTTACAGTCACAGAATGGTATTTTTCAGACTAAAAGTTGTCCAGCACACAGAACATTCTGTTGCAGGTTTTCAGGACTAGTTGTATTAGGGGAAAATCCACAAATGGAAGATAGGACAAATACATGAAGCATTAGTTAGATAATACAATTTATTCTAGTGGCTTCATGTTTAAAGGTGATTATACACAAATATTTTCATGGAGATTTAGGAAGGTTCAAAATTCATAAGGAGTGCATGCTCCTTATGTAATTTCAGGGTTACATTTTCAAGGTATGTGGGAGGATAAAAACTGAAATCTTCATTTCAGAAATAGTTAACAGGGATAACATATCACTTAACTTATCTTGCTGGCACACTGTTTAAACGAAACACGTTTAAATCCATAGGAAAACAAGCAAAGGCAGAAAACTTACTGCACACAAAAAACAGAACTGAATAGTCTCATGTTTTAACCTAGATTTTATTTTAATGGGATACAATTATGATATTCTCAGGGGTTCAGTTAGATACAAAAATGCTGTGTGGTGTGCAGTTCCAGCAGCTATGTACTAACAAATTCCCTGAATTACACAATCAGCTGTTTTATACATTAAGGCACACCAAGAGAAAGAACCACCATGATTTTCCTGTCTCTGCATGGGGTGTTTTGGGGTTTTTTTTCCCCCAGACCATGGAATGTAGCTAACATTCTCCCTCTGAAACTGAAACCCCTACATACACACACTGCTCATTCACTAATCCAGCAGGGAGGAAGATCATAAAATCAAGCATCTCCTTGATAGGAAGTTCCTGTCCTGTAAGAAACGATAGAACGACAGCAAACGCAAGAACCTTTGTTCCTTTTCTCCCTCCCTACTCCCACCTCCTTTTAAAGCCAGTTGTATTAATTCATTATTATTGTTGTATTTTCCTCCCTCCTTCTCCCACTCTATATTAAGCACCAGAACCAATTGACAGAGGCTGCTGGTAGAGGTACTTCTACTGGAAACTCCATCTCTGCAGCTGACGCGGCAGCCTCACTGACAGCTCCCCCCACCCACGCCCCCAGCCTCCTGCTGCTTCTCCTGCGAGGCTTTTGTTGGAGGAGGTGGAAGGGGGGAAGCAGTTGTGCTTAAAAATCGTCTGCGTGTCTGAAGTCTGTTCAGCCCTGCAGGTAGTGTGTCTGGCATGCGTCTGTACGCCAAGGCGTACACAGGCTCCAGTCAAATTCAAAGGCTCTGATAATGGACAGTGCATCTGCTTCCCCCCGCCCCCCCCCCCCCCAAGTGCCCTTAATGATGGTATTAAAGAGTACGAGGTAATCATCCATTGGGGACAAAAGGCCTGGGAATGTGAGATTTCCAGCCAATGCTCATAAGTGAGGTTTGAGAAGAGGTAATAAAATCCACAGCCAAGATCGGTCTGGTGAATGACTGCGGCTTTGGGAGGGGAGGGGGAGAGTCGCCTACAAAGAACACATTTTGGCAGAAGCTAATCATACAGATCCACTCGCTCTGTAACTGTAGACACATCGTCTAAACAGTCGTAATTTACAAAGCCTACAAGATCTGCACCACCTCCAAGAGTTTTCCACCAGGAAACAATCACAGTCTGCATCATAATCCTTGACAAGAGTCTGTTCGGAGGAGAGTGGAAAGAGAAATACCAGATCAGCTGCCAAGATGCGACAATCTGAATGAGAGAAAATGTCTCATGGAAATCTCAGTAAAATAGAGGGAGGTGCTTTAGGAGACTGCCTTAAAAACCACGAGAGTCTCCCTCTTGATGGAGTCTTGGTAGGATCTGTCACAGCAAGTGTCCCCCTCACCCACAGCATGGCCTTTTTTTAAAAAAAAAAACAAGATCGTTAACGTGGATTTTAACTGCAGTAGATAAATTAAACCCACTTAATCGTCTTCAGCCACGAGGACTCACAAATGGATCTGCCTCATTAGTGTTGCTACATAATACCCCTTTGTCTACGAGCTGGCCAGACAGCAGTTCCCACAAGAAACTGAACATTGAGAGACATGCCAGCCGAACATGGTTACCCCATTTGCAGCACAGACCTCGAAAGGCCATTTTGCTAGAAGACTTACATTGCAATGATAGCGAATTCTGCAAAAACCCCAACCTCATTTTTCATGGTCACTTTTTCTTGATCAAAATTTGGGAGGCAAGAAGGTTGCCCCCACCCAAAACATAGGTTTAGTACCATTAAAAAATAAACCAGTAAAAATTTCCTTAGTGTAACAATGGCGTAGTTACCGGGATAAAAAAAATGACATGGAATTGGAGGGGTGTGCAATTTATTCCCCCTTTAAATTCTCCAATTAAAAAAATTAAGATCCTAGCAAAATATTATGCTCTTTAAAACATTATTTGAGCTCGTGGGAGAGGAATGTGATGGGGATTAAATCTATTAACATCCTGGCTTCCATGTGTATATTGCAACATCTCTGAATGCCTTTGTTCCATTGATTCTGATATGAGCTTGATTAATGATGGAGAGATCTTTCTGACTTGTCCCTCTCTCCACACCCTGCTCTCCGGCGCATGCGTGAGGCAAAGACAAAGGAATAGGTAATTACAGTACAGTTTCATTCATTTTCACTGCAGTATTGCTCTGTTAGCAAAGAGAACCAATACCATGGGGCTTATTCACACCCACCAGATGTGGCGGACGGATTGTGTGTGTGTGTTGGGATTAGTCACTAAAAACACAATAAAGACATCTGGAAGTTAGTTGCGAGAGAGTCTCTCATTGTAAATAGATTTTGTGTGTGTGGTGAGGTGATCCTTCCCTGCATCATAAGGGGTTGATGGAGGGAGAAAATAAGGCAAAAAAAAAATACATGGACACGTAGCTTTGACTGGGAAAAAAAAAGATCTGTTGGAGTAGAGAGAAAGCATTCGATGCATATTCATGGGGAAAATGCGTTTAGGAGTCATGCACATTTACTGAAATACAGGCTGCATTAGGAGAGGAGATGGTCCTTTTCTCTCTCTCTCTCTCTCTCTCTTTTTTCCCCCTGATGGGACGTCTGGTTTGTTAGCTGCTGCCCAGACAGAACTAACGCTGCTAAACCTCCAAAAATTTGCATAAAGCATTGACAAGTCTGGGGATTAAAATTGTTGCCGCGTATGCTGTCATTTTCAAGCAAACCCGTGATTGTTAAAGCAATAAGCAAGCTCTTTTATTGCCTAATCAAGAACAATCACATTGTTAAAAGCCACAATAGGTTAACTGGCTGAGCTTCCATTTAAAAGGATCTAGCTCCCAGTTAGTGAGGGTTTGCGTCAAGATTTATATTTTAATCAAACACATTCCCTAACTCATCCTATTCCAAAAGCCAAAATCCCCCATTGGTAAAATAGAAAACCATCCTTCCAAATCTAGGACATTGCCCTTGTAGCAGCTATATGTTATCTCGCTATGGTGTCTCTTCGCCTCCTCCCCCTCCATGTTCTTAACATGGATGCATTTTCTTCTCTATGTGCTTCATTTCATGGGTAGGTTTGGAGGTGTGTTGTTTAAAGCAACCTTCCTAAGAAAATTCAAGCCACTAAAAATTACGCAGTATTACAAACACCCTGTTCCCCCACCCTCACACACACACACTCCCCAAAGCGTGGTAACAGGCATTTAAATGTAAGGACTGGATTTTAATCCGTTTTTGAGCCCCACATGAATTCAAACGTTCTCTCCCTTTCGAGGAATATAACCCTTCCCAGCGTGCCCGGTGAGAGATGAGTGTTAAAGCACCTCCAAATCTGCTATGCTTTCTCCACTGGAGCTGTTTAAAAAAATTAATCCTTTCCCCACATTTGAGACAGATCTAGACAGAAAAGAATCAAATGCAAAGCTCGTGGTGTCTGCCACGGAAATGGCATAAGTGAGACGCTGCTTCTTACCTTTTTTATATTTTCCTCTCTCCCCCTTTGTGTGTTTGTGTGCTCTGGTGTCACAGGGAGAGTCCTAGGTAGCCTAGCGCCCGCTTGGCTTGGGCTGAGTTGGTGTGTGGCTCTCCCCTGCTCGCTTGCTGGGACTGGAGTGACTAGTGCTTGTTGGAGCAATGCCGCCGCCGCTGCTACTGCTGCTGCCTCTGCATTTCTCTCTCTCTCTCTCTCCCCCACCCCACCCCACCCCACCCCACCCCCCCTCTCTGTGACAGTCTGTGGGCAGTTCAAAAGCCACACGCACTCTTATTTATTTAAGAAGCTCGTAGCCAGGCGAGGTGCTTGCCCACGCTCACGCGTAGGGGGCGCCCTGACCCAAGGTTTTAAATACAGGCTTGCACGCTAGAGGAAGATTTGTTGGGAAGGTGCATAACCCTCTTTTTCGTGTACAATTATAGAATCCCAGAAAGGATCCTGGCGGTGGGTTGTTTGGATCCGAGGAACCGTTCCTCCTGCCCAAAGAGATCTCTGACAGCCCGTCTCTCTCTCTAGAGAGAGCGGGAGGGAGGCAGGTGCCCTTTGCGAGGCGAAGCTGTTCCTTACCAGCCGCAGCTCCCACGCCACTTCCAACACAGGATTTGCGTCTGGAGACAGCAACAAAAGAGCCTTCCACACACTGCACTTGTGCGGCAGACCGGCCAGCAGCTCACAGGAGTACACGCAGATCAGCGGCCTCCTAAAGTTAGGCGGAGCTCGGCAAACCGTAGCAGGAGGCTGCATTGTGGTGTTGGGAGCCGCGATGGTCCGTTCAGTTGCAAGCCGGGCTGCCTGCCTCAAGTGTCACCTTTGCTGGAGGAAATTAAAGAAGCCCGATGTGAGGGGCATAACGGGGAGATGAGGAGAGCTCTAACCAGACGTGTATTCCATTAACAAGCTAAGGACCAGGTCTGCCCTTTAAAACCCACGAAGGCCACTCGTTTCTCAAGAGAACGGAGAGGATTTGACTCGATCGCTCCCGCAGTTGCCGAGCTAGCCTGGAGATCGCAAGTTTCTGTAAGGTCTGACCTCACCGCAGTTCTTGTCATGTTCAGAGCTTGCATAGACCGTAGGGCAATCCTGCCCTCGGATCATACCCCCCCCCCTCACACACACACACACACGAAAATGAATGCCACACGCATTCTGGAATTTCAGTGTTTCCCCAAACACAGAGTTTAGGGGAACAACTTTATTTGCAGTTAACTCAGCTGTTTATTTGATTAAGGGTCTACATGTCAATGAAATTGCTACCCAAAAAAAAAACCTATTCACTTGATATTTTGATTTGCAGCACTTTGACGCCCTCTGCGCCTTAAAGGGAGTCAGGACAGTTTGTAAATACAAGTAACGGGATAGGATTAGCTACAGCGTTGATGAGTATATCTTGCGATCTAGTGAAAGGGAAGAAGAATCGGACATCGTAAATCTGGACCCGTTTCATTGAACAAAATGTTAAAATAGTGGCTGTGGCATCTCCTCTGGGGGACTGACTGCTTCATAGTCACGAAGTGGAATTGACAGGTATGCCAGAACTTTAAAAGGCAGGAAACCAAAATATTATCTTCTAATATATTAGATTTGGAGGCAAGGAGAATAAATATCTGAGTACACCAGACTATACTAGCAGGTTTGCTGCAGGGGTATATGCAAGGAGACCTACTTCTAGTGAACTCGAATACAGCGGGACTTGTTTTATAACGTAGTAAAATGAATTGTTTCTGGGTACCACAAGGTACAAGCTGTGGCTATTAGGGACTTCTGATTAGTTTACTGTCACGTTGAATGGAAGACGTCTGTAAGAAGGTTCTACTTATATGTATATACAGCCCCACTCCAAACACATCGTCTACAAATCAATAGATCACACTGTTTAGAGAGGCGCGCATAGCTAGCAAAGTAATGCAGTTCCCATTTTCCTGATATGGACGCTTTGTAATACAAAGAATTACATAAATACACTAGACGGTGAGAGTTAGTGAGCATAAGCCAAAGATCTCGCTAAAGTGATAGCACTCGAGTATTATGTACAATACATTGTCGATATTTCAGGAGTAACGACGAGCCAGGGTTTTGTAGAAATTCAAATACAACAGTCTGTGTGCGACATGCAAATTTCCGCTTTCAAATTTGTCCTTTCAATCTAGCTAATCTGCCTCTTTCAGTATACAATAGTTTATGCCATTCCCGTACATTTCCAAAAATGGAAAGCGTCAAGAAATCCACACCTACTGTGTTGCTGGCTCGCTTTCACGCTGGGGACAGCAAGCCCGAGAGAACGCGATTGGAATATAGATCCACAAGTTACCATAGAAACTAGAGAGAGAGCCTGCATCGGGATTAAGAGCTGCAAATTCACAAGAATACAGCTTGTGGTTTCCTAGTAGCTGTTCTTATCAAGATCAAAAATGCTGCGCTCTTCGTATGCACTGATTAAATGGTTGTATTAGCGTAACAAATCTCGATATTCAAAGTCTTACCATAAATCAGTGTTTAACTAATGCCACCCTTAATATCTTTAAGCCTGTAAACCAAGAACAATTCAGTACTTGTAAAAAATGTCTTCTGACAGCTTCCAATGTGTACAGTTACGGAGATTTCTTACTAACCTTTAAATCTTTTTCAGACAGTATGAAGACATCACAGTATATTCTCTCTCTCACACACACCCACATACACACACACCTCTTCCACCGAGCAATCATTTGCAATTTAGGTACAGTGAAATGGCAAAATACTGTAATGTAAAATGGCTTTTTGACACCTTTCTGCATTAATGTAATTGACTGCAGAGCCTTGAAACCAGTCTGTTTGGTTAAAGGAGGTTGGTTAATTGGTAACCAGTGCTGAAATTTAGGGTTAAACTTATGTTTAATAATTAGAAGGGATTTTCCACCAAGTTAAAGCAGCAGTTCCAATATAAGTAAGGTTGGAGTTCGGTACAATGACACTGCAGGAACAGCTATGTTGACTAAGCAGACTAGTAGTCTCCTAACGCCCAGCAGAGTTTGTCAAGAAAGAGGGTGAGACAGTACAGTTACATTTGGTGCCTGATTGCAAGAGCCCAATGTTGCTTTTCTTCACTCTCAAACATTTTGAGGTGTCCACTCTTAGGTGTTTAGGGCCACTGCTGCTCGTGCTAACACACCTATGTGTTCACCTGTGGCACCTGAACCAGAGTGCAACTGACTTGAGTCTGATCAGTTTCACATTATTGCCCTGCAGAGGGTGACATTAAACAAACTTGCATCAGCGAGTTACCCTGCTGCTGTACCTTCAATCTGATATTGAAGTGGGGTGGGGTGGGAGTGCATATTAGATAGACAGGGAAACAAAAGTGAACTGCTTAGTTTTAGTGTGAAAAAATTACAGAATTAAAAATACTCTTCTGAAAGAGATTTGGCCCTCGGTGTTTCATAAGAGACCTTTGATCAGATATGCTTATTCACATGGAGATCAGAAAAAGTAAAGCGGGGAGACTGAGGAAGAATTGCAGTGCCTTGCTACAATCCTTGCACATCATTTACACTCATCTATATATATGGGCAAACATAGGGTTCAATTCCCCTTTGCCCTCCATTTTGTGTCATCAGTTATACTTGTGCAAAGTGCCAAATCAGAGTAGTCCACTCAGAATGGTGGTAGCAATTTACATTGGCTTTGCACAGCCATAAATGATTATACAAGAAGAAAGCGGAGAATCAGGTCCACAGACATTACACGTGCGTGTGTTCGTTTCTCCAAGTCATTTTTCAGTAGGACAAATACCATGTCCACAAGAGTACATAACTTCTGAACAGACTGTGATTTGAATGTTGGTAGGTGGGACTCCTGCCTTCACAAAATCAGAGCACCACTAGTTCTTACATGCATGCTCATTCATGTACATGGCCCTAAATCTACTCATGATTTGTAGGGTTAACAGGATTCGACCATATATACCAAAGGAAAATGCAGTTATCAGGTAAATGTGCATAGTATTTCAAAAATATTCCTCCTAAAGGCATACTGAACAGAGGAGAAAATGGAAGTCAGAAATGAAGTTATTTATAGGAAGGTTACTGGGGTGCTAGTGCAGATATGTATGCAACTGATATTTACATTGTAAGTACTGCATCACACACACAATGGCCCTACACACCAAAATCTCTTTAGTGTATCATAGGCAAATGCATTAACAAACCTATGCACTCTGTGTGACGGTGCACCCCATCAGGCTTTATGGAAATATGCTTATGAATGTATCTATGACATAACTGGAATATGTTTTATGCTACATATGCCATGTAACATATCTATGTAAAAATTATGATCTACTGAATGTATTCATCCTATTTGTATGCATATGTCATTGTTATATTCAAAGTTATGAATATTGGCTATATACTTGTTTGATTTTAAATAGCCTTAGTAAGGCATTTGGCCAGCTTCTTGAGAAAGGAATGTGCAAATTAAGAACCCAATCAAGAAACACTTAACGAACAATGGCTCTTGGAAGGCTCCAATCCACATAAGAAGTCTTCCTGGAGACATTCAAGATAGCATGTGGGCAATGGCTGCTGCCTGTAAAAACTGAATTGTGCATGGACATGTGACTTGCCCGTGTGACTCCAAAACTCCATCTTGGAGCCGGACTTTGCATAGGAGAGAGAAGGGGGTCTCCACTCACAAGAGAAAGTCTATTTAAGCCCGTGGGAGACCCCTCCATTTTGTCTTCAGCTGGCTCAAGAGATAGCCTCTCCACCCCCAAAGGATACCTGGAAGAAACTGAAACAAAGGACAGTAACCACAGGGAGTATGAGTGATTGCTGGACCCAGACTAGAAGGAGACTAGTCTGTAAAAGGAAGCTTACTGGAACACCTCTGAGGGTGAGGTTTTATCGGTATTCAGTTTTCTTGCTGTATTAGGCATAGACTTGCGTGTTATATTTTATTTTGCTTGGTAATTCACTTTGTTCTATCGGTTACTACTTGGAACCACTTAAATCCTACTTTCTGTATTTAATAAAATTACTTTTTACTTATTATTTAACCCCGGGGGGGGGGGCAAACAACTGTGCATATCTTTCTATCAGTGTTATAGAGGGCGAACAATTTATGAGTTTACCCCGTATAAGTTTTATACAGGGTTAAAACAGATTTATTTGGGGTTTGGACTCCATTGGGAGTTGGGCATCTGAGTGTTAAAGACAGGAACACTTCCGTAAATTGCTTTCACTTAAGCTTGCAGTTTGTGTGATGTACTTCAGACCTGGGTCTGTGTTTGTGGCCGGCAAGCGTGTCTGGCACAACAAGGCAGGGCTCTGGAGTCCCAAGCTGGCAGGGAAAGCAGGGGCAGAAGTAGTCTTGGCACATCAGTTAGCAGCCCCAAGGTGGTTTCTGTGATCCAATCTGTCACACTCTGTTTAGCCAAAGATGAGTGATTTTACTCTAAAATAGGGTGACCATATATCCTGATTTTATAGGAACAGTCCCAACGTTCAGGGCTTCGTCTTATATAAGTGCCTATTACCCTCCAACCCCATCCTGATTTTTCACACTTGCTATCTGGTCACCCTACTCTAAAATGTGTTAAACTGGCCAGAGTCATGTCAGACTCATGGACCTCTCAACATCAGCAGGGTGCTTAATGCCCTTACAGTTATTAATAAACAGCCTGAGATACTAGGAGTATGGAGAAAAAGCAAAATACTGTATTTTGAACTAGAACTCCAGACTCTTATGTTACAATTTGTGTAATTTCCTCTGCAACCCCTGGGTCTTTAGAGAGGGATTTGGCCCCAAGGATTTAAGGAAAAAAGTTCTTTAAGAAAATTTCTCATCAGTTATAAAAGGTATCAAATTTAAACTCTCTTATTTGATATGGTGTCAAAATTGTGTTGTGAGTTATTGGCAAGGGGATCCATTTTCCAAATCAAATGGATGCCATTTGGGGGGTAGTATACTTTAATTGGTATATTACATAGAAGCAGTTTCTCCAGAGTTGTTAGTATTCAAATATTTATTTCTCTCTCCTTCTCCCCAGTGAATTTTACTGAACAAGCTGGTTTAAAGAGCACATAAAGAGGAAATGACTAATGGCAGTGACAACAGAAAAGTTACCTTTTTTTAAAAGGACGGGAGAAACGTGCTTTTGTTGCGATCCAGTCTCTCCTGGGAAGAGTCATCATGCCTTCCCTTTCACCTCTGCACCACGTGAAACCTACATCCATCGCTACGTTCATAAATTGTACGTTTTAGGAGGGCACTGTTCAATTAAAAAAAAAAGTTACCTAACTTAGAAGAGAGACTAGGTTATTAAAGGAGTTACAAAACATGCATTTGGCCTGTGTTTCACAAAACGATGTTCTTTACTTTTCACTTGGGATAATTAAATCCAGTGAGTAGCCGGTCCTTAATCAATTTTGGTTTCAGGTTCTCATACGCTTGCAAAAAAATTCTCATTAATAAACAACAGGTGCATTGTGAAACACGATATGCCGTTCAACAAGTATAATTCAATAGCATTCATTATTTACCAAATCACACCATTTAAAGAGAAGACAGATGCCTTACATAGCAGTAGCCATTGTTACAGTCCTAGAGCACACTGATAAAGTAAGCTAGGTATTTTTCCCAGGCTTGAAGAAATACTACAGTTCATAAGAATACACTCTTTATGAACTTCAGAATTTTAACAAATGGTTGTGTTTCTTGAGGACTTCATAAATGTCAGTGTGCACTATTATCTACATGTGCCATTTTCTTTTAAAAGAAAAAGTCAGCATGTATTATAGGAACTAGAGCAGGGGTAGGCAACTTATGGCACGTGTGCCAAAGGTGGCACGCGAGCTGATTTTCAGTGGCACTCACACTGCCCGGGTCCTGGCCACCGGTCCGGGGGGCTCTGCATTTTAATTTAATTTTAAATGAAACTTTTTAAACATTTTAAAAACCTTATTTACTTTACATACAACAATAGTTTAATTATATATTATAGACTTATAGAAAGAGACCTTCTAAAAACGTTAAAATGTATTACTGGCATGCAAAAACCTTAAATCAGAGTGAATAAACGAAGACTTGGCACACCACTTCTGAAAGCTTGCCGACCCCTGGCCTAGAGTGTAAGTTTGTAAGTTTATCAGCACAGACCTCTAGAGGGTGCCCTGAGCTTAGAGTTTGGAAGCTCTACTTAGGCTCACAGAAAGTCAGTGATGTTCCTTTCTTCAATCTGAATTCAGAATCCCACAAGGAGTGTGTGAGATGCTATCTTGGGGTGCCCTAATTGTGAGACACCTTGTTATCCCTGTCTCAGCAAGAGGGGGACTTGTTTGCACTTAGCTCCCTGATGCTAGCAGTCTGTCAGCCATCCAAACAATCTCCACAGAACTTCACCAGCCCTTATTTTGCCTTGCAGATTAACAATAGGTGCCCCCCAATCCTTGAACCCCTCTGAAAGTGTCCCCCTATCATATCCAGCCCATCACACACTCACAGAAATTACCAGGTAAGCTGTCTCCAGAGAGACTGTGTGCAATACATGACTGGCACAACTCAGGATCAGGTCTTTTATAACATTACAGCACTGAAATATATTTATAGTGGAATACTCATAAGTTTATTATCAAAGCTTTAATTTTTAAGAGACAGTGAGTGAGGATAATAAGTGGAAACAGAAATGGCTTCAAATATAAAACAAAACATATAATGCAATCCTAGCCCTACACTTATTAATGATTATGTTTCCTAATTAATAAAAGAGATTTTCTGCCAAGGATTCAATCCTTGACAAAGCTGTTGATTTCCAGTCAAAAATCAGGATTCAAACTTCCATGAACTGAACACCCCACACTCTTCAAAGGGTTTCCCCTGTGAATGGATGACAAATGTCTTACTTGTCTCCCAATTATAGTTCATTAAATCTTTGAAATGCTCTCCTGTTGTTTGCTCTTTGGCTAACTCTTCCCTGTTGGTTTCCTTTGGGGCTCGTCTACACTGGCACTTTACAGCACTGCAACTGTCTCGCTCAGGGGTATGAAAAAACACCCCCCTGAATGCTGCAAGTTTCAGCACTGTAAAGCGCCAGTGTAGATATAGTACACCAGCGCGTGCTCCCAGCACTGCTAGCTACGCCCCTCGTGGAAGTGTTTATTTTAGAGCCGCGACCACACAAGCCACGTTAACAGCGCTTTAACGTTCCCAATGTAGACTAGCCCACAGAGCCTTGTTGGAGCCACATGCAGATGGAGCTTCCATTGTATTGACTTACAACCAGGCAGAGATATACATCTTATCTCCTGCCTGGAAGAAACCTGTTTGTCAGCTCTGCTTGGGACACAGTTTCTAAACCGAGTACCTACATATTACTCCTTAAATATCATCTGTGCATACATCTCACAACAATTATGAAGAACAATCTGACATAAGCTTTTATTAGATACCTCACTGGACCCTCTTTGGATAAATACTATGAAAGCAATGTGTTGGGTGTAGTGAATTTATCAGGTGTCTCAAGGGTTGCTGACAAAGAACAGTGCTCATTTTGTGTGATGCACTCAGACAATCAGCAGATAATGCAGAGAGTGACACAATGTAACAGTGAAGTAGGGATTCTAGTATAGTCCTACATCAGTACACCCATCGCGCAAAGGGAGTGGGGGGGAGACTAAAGAACTTTAGGGATTTGTACCTCCCTCCTGTACTTCAAAACTAGAGCCCTACCAAATTCACTGCTGTGAAAAACACATCACTGACCATGAAATCAGACCTCTCCCATGAAATCTAGCTATTAGTGGGCAGAGCTGAAGGCACCCCAGCTGGGAACTCCTACTGTTCACCAGGCTCCAGCTGCTAGTCTCCAGGGCTGGGGAGGGATGGGACTTCTGCTTCCCCTGCATGGCCACTCTTTGGGGGGAGATCAGACCCACCTCTGGGTACCTCCCCCAGCTGCAGGAAGTTCTGCAGCTGTGCTACCTTCAGAGTCCAGCTCAGGATAGGGCCCTATTCATAATAGAAGCACACACAATGACAGGCTGGAGAGAAAGCTGGTATCTCATAGGTTGAATAATCACAATTGAATAATCTTGGGGAAAATGGGCAGGGAGAGTGAGTGAAATGGAAGCTAACACACCTGGAGAATTAAAGACCAACGTGTGCTGAGTATACGGGGGGGCGGGGGGTGGGAAGCAAGACAAACAAAGGAGAGGCCTGGCAAAGCCAAAAATTGCCCCTTTACTGGTTTTGCAGGATATTTTTTGACTTGTTTTCCTTTATCACACCTGGGAGAGTGACTTTTCTCAGCTAATTAGCTAGAGGGCACAACTGAAAGCATGCCAGGCAGGTGCTTTACCAATTAGCACTCCATCTTCTTTATAGAACGATATGCAAATTGAGGACACATGGCCAAACCAAACACAAACCCACACTTGGTGTGCCACTCTCCCCTCAGTAACCCTGCTACAGTCTAACCTCTGATAATCAGCACAGCTGGGCTGGGACAGCAGGGATTTCTTTGCTCATAGCCCCGACACGCTTTCTTTGCTAATCTGCAAAGATTCCACAAAGTTTACACACACACACACACACTACTTGCAAGTAATGGAAGTGTGCAGGGACAGGCAGGGGTCAGCAGGAGAAGTGTTAGGAAGCCTTAGGCTACATGGTTTGCTTTCAGTTACATTGAAAAGCCACTGGTGGCAGCTTACTGCCCCCCGGGAGCTTGAAGAAGATGCCAAGAAAATACAGATTACAGCCTCAGTCTGAAGCAAACACCTGCATACACATCAGTACTGGCAATCAGTGGCAGGAGCTTGCAAACAGTGAAGGTTTCTTCCCTTTTCCTCCTCAGTTTTACCCTCTGGGGAAAGGGCAGAAATGCTTGGCAGAGGTCAGCAAGAACAAAGAGATGAACAAATGTCCAGTTGCCCCTCCTCCAGATGTTGGAAAGAGGGTAGCATGGCAAGAGAAAAAAGTCTTTCTCCCCTTCCATTTAGATTATGGGTGATCAGAAATAAAAACTAAAAAAGAAATGGCCCATCACCATTCCAAGTCAAAATTGTGCATCTGTCAACTCTGACGGCACCATCTGCCTCAGTGGCCTGGCATCTGGAAGATCCTTCATTCTGAGCAACTTGCAAAGGTATTTCCATGAATTGGCCACAAGGGGGTGCTTTCAGTTCATCACATGCTTCAGGAAGACGCCTTTACTTCTTGCTTCACGGAAGGAAAGGCAGTCAATTCTTGTACCATTTTCACTCATGCTGAGATTTCCCTAAATAATGATGACCATTTGTCCTTTTCCATATGATGATCAACGCTGCACTGCTGTTGGGATTTCAAAGGTCAATGCACCACTGCTAGTAGTCTGTCACTCCGGTTTTTGAAGAGGATTTTAAAATGCATTAAAAGTCCAATTCATTGTTGACCTGCACTTCATGCAGTCATTTACACCAGTGCAAAATCAGTGCAGACTGGGAGTAAAACCCTATTCTAATCCAGTTGCATGCACACCTACACAAGTATACCTAACTACCCCACATTCAGGGCACTGATGAGTGGGGGCCCATAAAGCTTAAAGTATGGGGGAGGTATTTTTGCAAGTTTTGTATCTGAAACCTTTTGTATTTTTTAGTCATTACTGGGGCTTGTTTCTAAAGCACTGGGGCTCAGCCTTAACATAACAACAACACAGCTCATAGCACAATGTGATCTTATCAGAGTGTTGCCTGCAAATTCCTGTGAAAAGTTCTTTGGCCCAGATCCTCAAGGGTATTTGGGCTCCTAGCTTCAATGGAAGTTAGGAGCTTCCCTATCTTTGAAGATATGGGCCTTTGCCTTTCTATATGTTTGTAAGCGCTGAGCACATTTTGGGCGCTATTCCAATATATATATATATATATATACAAAAAATTCCATTCTATTTAGGTTCTTATATCACACCCATGAGCGATATCTGACATCTAAGTAATTCGATCATAAATCTCTCCACTTTATTATACAAATACTTGATGATTGATTGACAGGCCAGAGAAAGAAGAATGTGATTTTTATTAATATAACATCAGAAAAGTCTGCCGGGACTGGCCCTATTTGCCTGCTCCATTCCTGGAAGCAGAATGTTTATGTATACAAGTATCCTTGTTCCAATATGGCTAAATCCCAAATTCTGAAAAAAGCACACAACCTGAATGCACATGCACTTGGCGCTGAAGAAGGCAATCCTCAGCCCCAGTCTGCCATAGTGGACACCCTGTGGTTACTACTGCATAGTGTGGACAGGCCCATCCCCTTTCTTCCCCACCCCTCTTTCTATGCTCCCGTTGACTGCTCTGCCAGAACAATTGGCTTTGTGCCATTCAGGAGGCTGCCATGTTCAGTGATATGACCTCTCTAGATTCAGGTCCATAGCTAGGGTTGCCAACTTTCTACTTTCTGAAAACTGGACCTCCCCTGCTCCACCTCTTCCCCCAGACCCCACTCCCTGTTCCACCTCTTCCCTTTAGGCCCTGCCCCCACTCACTCCTCCTCCTTCCCTCATCACTTGCTCCTCTCCCCCTCCTTCCTCCTCGCTGGATCCTCTCCACCTCCTTTTCCCCTCTCTCCAGCTGGGCTCCCTCTTGTCCAGGGCTGGGACAGGAGATGCAGCCTGACATGAAGTCTGCTGACTGCCCGCCCACAAGATGCAGGTAGGAGGTGGCCCTAGCTGAGCAGGGGCTAGTGCGGGTTGATGACCTGGTGCCTTTCCCCAGCAGTGGTAACCAGACTTCTGGTGTCTGGTCAGTATGTCTGACTGGACACTGCCAGGTCCCCTTTTCAGCCGGACTTTCTGGTCAAAAATCGGACACCCGGCAACCCTATCCGTAGCCCAGAAGAACCACATTTGTTTTACTACACTATGAGCCTTTCATAGCTCCTATATAGCATCAAGGCCCTGAATTTGCAAACACTTATGCACGTGCTTTACTTCATGCACATTAGCAGTCCTGCTGAAATCAACATACCTGTTCACGTGCACAGAGTTAAGCAAGGGCACAAGAGTTTGTGGGCCTAAGTGATTCAAAAGATCTGATTTTTGTAGAATTCAGTACCCAAGAGGGCAAACAAAGATATACCATACATCCACCTAGGGCATGAGCATGGCACAGCTGGGAATTGAACTCTAGCAATCAAATTAAGCTAACCACCCAAAAGTGAAGGCATCTAAAACTGAAGGAGAAATTTGGGAATAAGTGACTCACCCAAAGTCCCATAGAAGCTGGCAAAGCAGCGAATGCTGACTGTCAGTTCTCAGCTATAACGATTAGACCGTGTCAAGAAAATACATTATTCTGTAATATAGATTGCTCCCATTTGGTAATGGAATTCTCGTTTGGCAAATTAACAGTCAACAGTTATGAGACTCTTCTGTTAAATGAAAATGTTGGCAGAAGATTCTGAAGAGTATATAGCACAATGGTCACTGAAGAGTATATAGCACAATGGTCACTGTTTTCTACTGACCTTCAAACTGGGAGACTTGAGTTTCAACAGAGACATTGGTCATTAAGGTGTGGTTGCATACAAGTTAATTTGCTATCTCACATTAAGTAGGATACATTCCCACAGTGGTACACCAAGGATTTAGCCACAGGACTCTTGTCTGTGTTATAGGGAGACATGCTGTCTGTCTCCTGAGCCATGCTTTGAAATGTTACCCCATTTTTTTTGAGATGTTTATTTTCATCTGTTTATGTGCTAAGTTTAGTGACCATGGAGGGAGAAAGAACTTGAGCTTTAAAGAATCTTGAAGATGTGTACTACCAGCTGTCTATCTCTGACTGAGTGAGGATCTAATTGCTATACCTTTTGCCTATATTAGGTGACTTGTGTGGATGCCACAAATGAATGAACATATGGGGAAGGCCTAAAACATATGGCAGGATCAAGGCAGTTTTCAGTATTAGATATTTGTATTATATACACACTAGAAATGACTATCCCCTAACTATACTACAAAACTTCAGAAAGGAAATGAGAGAGAAGCCAGTGGTGTCTGTGGAGATAGAGAAACAGATGATGCACTCAGCTACAGTGAAGAGACCACTAAGTATCTACTGCTTGAGCGATTAGAACTTGCTGACCTGCATGCCTGTGCATCGCAAAGGCAGATGTTTACTTGCCGAGTGACATGGATGGACTTATAGGGAGAGACAGGTAACAGCCTTCCTGGCAGGCACAAACTGCCAACACCACGAGGTCCCTCAGGCAAGGTCAATTGATTGCCAAGACCATCCAAGCTTGATTTTGAAAAATGGCAGCAAAGGTTTCCATTTATTTGGTTTAAGGGAAAGATGCTGGCAATGAAACTATGGATACAGGACGAAGAAATTAGGGCCTAATACAAAATCCGCTGAAGTTGCTGGAAGGTTTCTCGTTGTCTTTCAAGCCTGATGCAAAGCCCATTCAAGGAGCATTCTGTTTGAACAGAAAGCGTGAATAACAACATTCTGTAGAGACGAGGTTTCAATGTCACTGGACTGTTCACCCAACGCCTGTATAAAAATTGCTAATTGTGAGCCCTTCTCTGCTTCTTCAGAGAGCTACACACAGAGGAGCTGGCATCAGCTGGGGACAGCAAGAGCTTAGGCTCAGGTGTCTAGGGTTCTCCTGTTCTATATGCTGACTCATTGTTAGAGCAGGTCAACATTTTCCCAAGTTTCAGATTTGGACGATAAAGTGTCACCATCATAACAGTTTGTGACAATACTATCCAAATTTTCAACCAGCCCTACTTGTTCTATAATCTCAATTAAGTCATTGTCTGTGCCTTGCTTTAGCCAGCTGTAAAATGAGGTTAATACAGTTATAATTCAAAGGTGCTTTGTCTATATTAGATAATAATGGTATTCTGCACAGAATGAACTCCAAAGCCTAAAGCTGAGCTGTTTATATTAACAATTTGAAAGTTAAAAGCAAAGCAAAGGAATTTGTTAGCTCAGTATATGGTTATTCCTGAATTAACAGGAAGTTCCCTCAAACAGCTATTATACAATACTAATATTTTTAATTAAACTTTCCAAATTAAAATGAAAGAAGGGGGAAGAACTACATAACCCAGAATGGCTCTACAGCTGCTGAAACGTAAAGTGTTTAATAAATAAAAGCTTAAGAGATTCCTTTGGCCTTTGCCTTCACCCTCACTCTTCCTTCCTATTGTTTACCCTTCCCTCCCTTATCATTTTTCTCCTTCACTCCCTTTAGGTCAGCAAAGCTCTTATCCCCAAAACTGGTAATATATATGTGTTTATATTGTGTTTCAGCATTATACTGGGAGAGTGTGACAGTACCCAGGGTTGTGAGGCACTTCACTCCCACTCGCCTTTAGTCTGAAGCAGCCTTGTTTGTGTCTGCTGTGGATCAGCTCCCTGAAACCACCAGCCTCTGGCAACACAAGCACCACCTTCTAGGCCTCTGCAAGACTCGCTGTCTCTGTACATGTAGTAATAGGCACACAACAACCCCCAAGTCCTCTGAGCATTCCCTGTAGTGTCCCCCCGTTATCCGCTGAACACTAACAGAACTACCAGGCCTGCTGCTCCTGAAGGAACAGTACACCACAGCTTACTAGTTATACCTCACAACTCAGCCCTGCTGAACACACAGCACTTAGATACATTTATAGTAAAAAGAAGAATAAGTGTGTCTATTATCAAAGAACAGATTCAAGTGACTGAGTGAGAATATTAGAAACAAATAGTTTCATATAAAACAAAATCATAACATGCTTTCTAGACACTAAACTTAACTAACAAGTTTTTCTCCTGCTGAAGAAGCTTCTCTCACCCAAAGGTCTCAGCATTTTCAACCAAACCTGGCTGAGATCACATTTTCATGAAGCAAATCTGCTATCCATTTACCTCCAAGGTGGGGAATACCCAGGTGTCCTCTCTTCTTCCCCTTCCCCCCCCCCCCCCCAGATATAGTCAAGGAAATCTCAAGATAAGGTTCTCTCTCTTCTTTCCCCTGCTGTTTTTCTCTTCCTGTAAGTTTCTTTCTGAAGTTCCCACAATCATTCATTTGCATTCAATTCAGACTGGTGATTGGAGACCCACCGTGAATCAGACAATACTCAATTTATTCAAACAAGCAGGTGGATAAACATCTCTTTGTCTGATAGAAAACCTGTTTTTCACCATTGCTAGTGACCAACCCTCCTAGAGATTCTAAGAACATTTTTAGTATATATACATAACTCTTTAAATAGTGGCCGTACATACATTTCACACTGCTATCAATGACCAGCATGACACAGACTTTTATTTAAGACCTAACATGACATTATTTGGTGAACTAGAATGAACACACCAGACTCAGGATATTTCTTTAACTTCTCTACACTCCCTGGCCAGTTGGCATTAAGAGGTTCTTGGGTTACAGAGAGGCCGAGTCTGCAATTAATAATACAGACACAAATGTCTCCAGTCACCACCTGGCCACTTTGTTGTTTTGGTCCCCTTTCCCAACTTTCCACCTTTGTCTCTGCTGTCTTCCTAAAGTGTGAGCTCTTTGGGGCAGGGGATTCATTTATGCGTATACAGCACTTGGCTCATTATGGGTGTGATGGGTTCGGTCACAGGGATACCCTTGGGACTGTCACCTGATGTGCTGTTTTCCCTGCCAGCTTGGGACTCCAGAACCCTGTCTTGTTGAGCCAGACATGCTAGCCTGCTGCAACACAGACTCAGGGTCTGGGCCACGCCCCCAAAGCTGCAGACTTTAACCAAAAACACCTCAGAGGTTACCTCTCCAGCACCCAGACACCCAGTTCCCAATGGGATCCAAACCCCAAATAAATCCATTTTACACTGTATAAAGCTTATACAGCGTAAATTCCTAAATTGTCCGTTCTCTATAATGCTGATAGAAAGATATGCACAGCTGTTTGCTTCCCCAGATATTAAGTATCAGGGGGTAGCCGTGTTAGTCTGTATCTACAAAAACAACAAGGAGTCTGGTGGCACCTTAAAGACTAACAGATTTATTTGGGCATAAGCTTTCGTGAGTAAAAACCTCACTTCTTCGGATGCATAGAGTGAAAGTTACAGATGCAGGCATTATATACTGGCACATGGAGAGCAGGGAGTTACTTCACAAGTGGAGAACCAGTGTTGACAGGGCCAATTCAATCAGGGTGGATGTAGTCCACTCCCAATAATAGATGAGGAGGTGTCAATTCCAGGAGAGGAAAAGCTGCTTCTGTAGTGAGCCAGCCACTCCCAGTCCCTATTCAAGCCCAGATTAATGGTGTTGAATTTGCAAATGAAGTTTAGTTCTGCTGTTTCTCTTTGAAGTCTGTTTCTGAAGTGTTTTTGTTCAATGATAGTGACTTTTAAATCTGTAATAGAATGATCAGGGAGATTGAAGTGTTCACTTACTGGCTTATGTATGTTACCATTCCTGATGTCCGATTTGTGTCCATTTATTCTTTTGCGGAGGGACTGTCCGGTTTGGCCAATGTACATGGCAGAGGGGCATTGCTGGCACATGATGGCATATATGACATTAGTGGATGTGCAGGTGAATAAGCCCCTGATGGTGTGGCTGATGTGGTTGGGTCCTCTGATGCTGTTGCCAGAGTAGATATGGGGACAGAGTAGGCAACGAGGTTTGCTACAGGGATAGGTTCCTGGGTTGGTGTTTCTGTGGTGTGGTGTGTAGTTGCTGGTGAGTATTTGCTTCAGGTTGGGGGGTTGTCTGTAAGCGAGGACTGGCCTGCCTCCCAAGGTCTGTGAGAGTGAGGGATCATTTTCCAGGATAGGTTGTAGATCGTGGATAATGCGCTGGAGAGGTTTTAGCTGGGGGCTGTATGTGATGGCCAGTGGTGTTCTGTTATTGTCCTTGTTGGGCCTGTCCTGCAGTAGGTGATTTCTGGGTACCCGTCTTGCTCTGTTAATCTGTTTCCTCACTTCCCCAGGTGGGTATTGTAGTTTTACGAATGCTTGATAAAGATCTTGTAGGTGTTTGTGTCTGTCTGAGGGGTTGGAGCAAATTCGGTTGTATCTTAGGGCTTGGCTGTAGACAATGGATCGTGTGATGTGTCTTGGATGGAAGCTGGAGGCATGTAGGTACGTATAGCGGTCAGTAGGTTTCCGGTATAGGGTGGTGTTTATGTGACCATCAATTATTTGTACTGTAGTGTCCAGGAAGTGGATCTCTTGTGTGGACTGGTCCAGGCTGAGGTTGATGGTGGGGTGGAAATTGTTGAAGTCCAGGTGGAATTCTTCAAGGGCCTCCTTTCCGTGGGTCCATATGATGAAGATGTCATCAATATAGCGCAAGTAGAGGAGGGGCGAGAGCTGAGGAAGCGTTGTTCTAAGTCAGCCATAAAAATGTTGGCATACTGTGGGGCCATGCGAGTACCCATAGCAGTGCCACTGACTTGAAGGTATAAGTTGTCCCCAAATCTGAAGTGATTGTGGGTGAGGACAAAGTCACAAAGCTCAGCCACCAGGCTTGCTGTGGCCTCATCAGGGATACTGTTCCTGACAGCTTGTAGTCCATCCTCATGTGGAATATTGGTATAAAGTGCTTCTACATCCATGGTGGCCAGGATGGTGTTTTCAGGAAGAACATCAATGCATTGTAGTTTCCTCAGGAAGTCGGTGGTGTCTTGAAGATAGCTGGGAGTGCTGGTAGCATAGGGTCTGAGGAGAGAGTCCAAATAGCCAGATAATCCTGCTGTCAGAGTGCCAATGCCTGAGATGATGGGGCGTCCAGGGTTTCCGGGTTTATGGATCTTGGGTAGCAGATAGAATACCCCTGGTCGGGGTTCTGCGGGTGTGTCCATGTAGATTTGTTCCCGTACTGTAGCTGGGAGTTTCTTGAGCAGATGGTGTAGTTTCTTTTGGTATTCCTCAGTGGGATCAGAGGATAGTGGCCTGTAGAATGTGGTCTTGGAGAGTTGCCTGGCAGCTTCCTGTTCATAATCTGACCTGTTCATTATGACTACAGCACCTCCTTCTCTGTAGCAAACCTCGTTGCCTACTCTGTCCCCATATCTACTCTGGCAACAGCATCAGAGGACCCAACCACATCTGCCACACCATCAGGGGCTCATTCACCTGCACATCCACTAATGTCATATATGCCATCATGTGCCAGCAATGCCCCTCTGCCATGTACATTGGCCAAACCGGACAGTCCCTCCGCAAAAGAATAAATGGACACAAATCGGACATCAGGAATGGTAACATACATAAGCTAGTAAGTGAACACTTCAATCTCCCTGGTCATTCTATTACAGATTTAAAAGTCACTATCATTGAACAAAAACACTTCAGAAACAGACTTCAAAGAGAAACAGCAGAACTAAACTTCATTTGCAAATTCAACACCATTAATCTGGGCTTGAATAGGGACTGGGAGTGGCTGGCTCACTACAGAAGCAGCTTTTCCTCTCCTGGAATTGACACCTCCTCATCTATTATTGGGAGTGGACTACATCCACCCTGATTGAATTGGCCCTGTCAACACTGGTTCTCCACTTGTGAAGTAACTCCCTGCTCTCCATGTGTCAGTATATAATGCCTGCATCTGTAACTTTCACTCTATGCATCCGAAGAAGTGAGGTTTTTACTCACGAAAGCTTATGCCCAAATAAATCTGTTAGTCTTTAAGGTGCCACCAGACTCCTTGTTGTTTTTCCCCAGATATTAATCACTTACTCTGGGTTTATTAATAAACAAAAGTGATTTTATTAAGTATAAAAAGTAGGATTTAAGTGGTTTCAAGTAATAACAGACAGAACAAAGTAAGTCACCAACAAAATAAAGCAAAAACATGCAAGTCTACGCCTAATACATTAAGAAACTGATTACAGGTAATATCTCACCCTCAGAGATGTTCTAATAAGCTTCTTTCACAGACTAGACTCCTTCCTAGTCTGGGCCCAATCCTTTATCCTGGTACAGTCCTTTTTAGTTCCAGCAGACATCTTAGGTGGTAAGCAGGGGTTTTCTTATGACTGGCAGCCTCTTTTGTCCTGCTCCACCCCTTTTTATAGCTTTGGCACAAGGCAGGAATCTTTTGTCTCTCTGGGTCCCCACCCCTCCTTCTAAATGGAAAAGTACCAGATTTAAGATGGATTTCATTATCAGGTGACATGGTCACATGTCACTGTAAGACCCCTAGTCTCCATTCCGCATGGGCTGGCCCACACGTACACAGGAAGGCTTTCAAGTAACTAAGGCCATTTACAACTGATTGTATTAATGACCTCCACTTAATATGTTTACATCAGTGATGCAAGTTTATATCTTATTCTCCTAACTCCAGATAGAGAAATAATACATGCAAACAAATAGGATGAACCCACTTAGTAGATTACAAGCTTTCTAATGACACCATACAAGGGGTATTTAGCGTAAAGCATATTCCAGTTATGTCATATTCATAAGCATATTTCCATAGAGCATATGGAGTGCAACATCACAGTGGGCACTAGCAGAACTAAATAAATAATAGGCAAAAGCATGATCCTGACTACACAGCCACACAGAAAAGTAAGGGGTCATAAAAGCCCAGATCCTCAAAGGTATTTTGACTGCTAAATTCCATTGAAATCAGTCCAGTCACCACCTGGCCACTTTGTTATTTTGGTCCCCATTGAAATACCTTTGGGGATCTGGGCCTAAGGGCTCCCTGTATTACCAGTAGAAGCATATGGTGAGTCAGGGAAATGAGTTTCCATGGGGTTGTTACTCTCCCTCTTGTGTAATTGGCTAGGGAGCAGGTGGACATGGGTGAGTACTGGGAGGAGTCTTGGCTCTACCTTCAACACAGCCAAATTAGCACAGATGGGGGAAATAATCAGCACTATAGGACTAGCACAGATCACTTTGTCCTTGGAGTAAGGGAGAAACCAGGGGTCAGAATGTGACTCCAAGTCTTAGTCTGGAGTCTTAGTCTGGTCCCTGGTCTGCTCCTGGGGAAGCATGACTAGATCCTATCCCTTGCATAGAGCCCTCCATTAGTAAGGGGTGGGGGACAATCTTTAATGCTCCAACATGCTCTGTATAAGTTTCCAGTGTGTGAACACTATGCCCTGCCACTAGAGGTGAGACATGGTTAATGCTGAGAAATGCCAAGTCATTCTGGATAGCCACAGTGGATTCATCATCGAGCAAGTTAGCCCTGGTGTTTGTGTGGTTTGATGGTCTAATCTTCACTAAACTGTAATGCAAACCATGTAGGAATATTGGCTAGCCCAATACAATCTACTGACACATGGATTTTATTTTCTTGCTCTGCCTGTGCTAGTTTGTGCAGCTTTGGGTGTTTCTTTTATTTGTACATGAGTAAAAAGCAGCATGTTTGTAAGAAAGAGGCAACATAGGATTTACAGGTTGGGGGTGGGGGCCGTTAATGCTTGTGACAGCAGTGGACTTTTCTGCCTTGGGAAATTAAATCCCCTATTTAAGCATAGAACAAGTACAGCAGGGGCAGCAGTACAAGCTTCCCCGCACTGCCCTGCCAAGTACCTTGACTTAGGCCAAGTCTACACTACAGCTGTCGCAGTAGCACAGCTACAGTGCTGCAGGTGTACCATGGTAACACAGTAGTGTAGATGTTTCCTACATTGATGGAAAGGGTTTTTCAGTTGCTGTAGTTAATCTACCTCTCCAAGACATGGTAGCTAGGATGAATTCTTCCATGACCTAGCTGTGTCTACACCAGGGTTTAGATCGACCTAACTACAGCATTCAGGGCACAAAATTGTTCAAACCATGAGCAGCATAGTTAGGTCAATCTAATTTTTTAAGGGTATTCTAGGCCTTAATTTAAAGGAATTACTTCTAGGGGTAAGAGAATTTTAGTATCCACTGTCCATTTGATCTTTGGCCTTTCTGCTGACACTGCCGATGGGGATGTAGGCTACTGTCCAGGAACTGGACTGAGACTGCCAATTTATTTCCCTCAGGCCACTACACAGCCAACTAATGTCATTAACATTCAGTCACTGTATGCCTAAATCAAATTTAAGAAGAAGGCTAGAGGGCAAAGGTGCTGAAACTAGGAGTGCAGGGGATGCTGCAGCACCTCCGGCCTTGAAGTGGTTTCAACCATTTACAGGGTTTACAGTTTGGTTCAATGGCTCTCAGCACCCCCTTTATAAAAATTGCTCCAGCACCCCTGCTAGAGGGGAAAGGCTCCATAGTCCATTACCAATCCTTTCAACTATCCAGACCCACAAAGCTCTTTTAAAGACAATCTGCAAATGAGTTTAAGAAGTTGGATCTGGATTTTTTTTTTATGATGGTTAAAAGCAGAGGGGTTTTTCCAAAACAAATAGTTTTATCTTTGGGTCCCTAGGAGGTACAGTAATACAAATAAGTAATAATCGTAATATTTTTATCACCTCAGAAATATCAAGAATGCCAAATACAGTCACCCTTTATTTTACTGGCGGTGTTCTTGAGAGCCTTAGGAGATGTGTATTGTGAGCGCTTACACCTTAAGAGAAAAGGTGCTGAAACTTTAACAAAGCCCATTTTTCTTCAACACTGTTACTTGGGCATTGGAGTTAAGTAGATGTTTAAAAAAATAGTGACTAAACGTCTTTTCCCTCTCAACTGCTCAACTGTCAGTCTCCAGTGATAAATAATTTATTAATTCTCTAGAGTTTTCAGGGTAGGTAAGACCTCAAATTCTATCATTTCTGTCTCTTACATACACACACAGAGACAGACAGACACACACACTTCCTTTCTAAGCCCCTCCCCACTTTTGCTCTCATCCCACCCCTTTTTTTCAAAACAAAATGAAAAAACCTTGCACACTTCTTTATCCATCATAAAGAAGCAAAGAAGGCACAAGCCAAACTGCTTTTCCTTTTCAGGACACAACTAAAGTTTAGGAATCTTTCATAGTCTAACCACAGGCATTATATCAGCCAGTTACAGGTGTACACTACACATGCAAGAAAAAGTGCACCTGCCTGTCAATTTTTAGCTATAGGTTGGAGAGAGGCTCATACTGTACTAGAGGGGAATTTGGAATCTGCATTCAGGACCCAAATTGGATTGAAACCTAGTTACTTGTTAGAATATAATTAGCTTTCCACCCACTCACACAGCCGTATAAACTCTGGCATTTTAAATGGCATTTCCCCTCCCTCTGATCACATTAATAGAGAGAAAAAAATCCAGGGCATTATTTTTTCTAACTGGTGTATGTCAGAATTATTGCAATGGGGGTTGGGGGGGAAGGAAGGGCAGCAGTGCCACTTGCTAATCCAACCAACATCAACCAGCTATTTTGAGGCCCCCTCCTATAATGCCACACACCTGCAGCAGCATGGGTTTGTATAGATATATTTCCGACAATTATCATAAAGCAGAATGAGTCTCTCTAAGGTGCTTATGTGGCCCCCATTAATGTAGTATCTGGGTGCATCACAACATCCCTTTTGAGTAGGGAAGTACTATTACCCCATTGAACATATGGGGAACTGAGGCACACAGAGAGAGAGACTAAAGGCTGGTCTACACTTAACTATTCCAGTAAAATGTAAGTCTGTTCAGGGTGTGATTTTTTTTACCAGCATAGCTATACAGGCAAAACCCTATAGAGTGACTGCATTTATATTAGTATAAAAGTAGTTACACTGATATACCTTATGCTGGTTCCTCAAGTCAGCATCAGCCAAATCAATATAAACACTTTTATACCACTATAACTTCATCCACGCTACAGGGTTTTGTTGTATAGCTAAATTGGTATAAATGTACCAGCAAAACCCTCCTAGTGCAGACAAGGCCTACGTGACTTAGGTTCCATTTCAAAAGTGACTTTGTCACTTAAGAGCTTAAGTGTCTTTCTCAAGGTCTCACAGGAAGTCTGTAGCAGAGCAGTGATTCCAGATCTCCAAGGTCCTTTGCTAATGCCCTAACCACTGGACCATGCTTCCCCTGTAAGATTCAAATCTCCATACCAATGATATTTTGGATTCCCCTTCCCCAAAAAGTACAGACCCCCCGGATGCCTGCCAGGGGAAAGAAATACAAATAAATGATGCTAACCTAAAAAGCTGCCAGCATCTTTCTTTGCTTTTTCATTTCATGTATATAGTTCTTTATTCCCTTCTGTCCACCCTGCGATGGGTTGGATCACAGAACCCCCCTTGGGAGCTGCCACCTGATGTGCCAAGACTACTTCTGCCCCTGCTTTCCTGCCCCGTCAGCTTAGGACTTCAGTGCCCTGCCTGGTTTGAGCCAGACTCGCTGGACTGCTGCAAACCCAGACCCAGGTCTGAATCACATCCCTAACAGCTGTAGGCTTACCTGAAAGCAGCTTACAGAAGTGTTCTTATCTTTAACACTCAGATGCCCAACTCCCAATGTGGTCTAAACCCAAATAAAACCGTTTTACCCTGCATAAAGCTTATACAGGGTAAACTCATAAACTGTTCGCCCTCTTTAACACTGATAGAGTGATATGCACAGCTATTTGCCCACCCAGTTATTAACACATACTCTGAGTTAATTAATAAGTAAAAAGTTATTTTATTAAATACAGAAAGTAGGATATAAGTGGTTCCAAGTAGTAACAGACAGAACAAAGTGAATTACCAAGCAAAATAAAACAGAACACGCAAATCTAAATCTAATACAGTAATACAATTGAGTACAGATAAAATCTCACCCTGAGAGATGTTTCAATAATTTTCTTTCACAGCCTGGACATCTTCCTAGTCTGGCCACAGTCCTTTCCCCTGGTACAGCCCTTGTTCCAGCTCAGGTGGTAGCTAGGGGATTCCTCATGATGGCTGCCTCTTTTCTCTGTTCCACCCATTTATATATCTTTTGCATAAGGCGGGAATCCTTTGTCCCTCTGGGTTCCCACCCCCACCCCGTTTCACCATGGAAAAGCACTAGGTTAAAGATGGATTTCAGTTCAGGTGACATGATCTCATGTCACTATAAGACTTCATTACCCCTTGCCAGCACACACGTATACAGGAAGACTTACAGGTAAATCAGAGCCATCTGCAGTCAATTGTCCTGGTTAATGGGAGTCATCGAGATTCCAAACTACCATTAATGGCCCACACTTTGCATAATTACAATAGGCCCTCAGAGTTATATTTCATATGTCTAGTTTCAGATACAAGGGTGGTACATTTATACAAATAGGATGATCACACTCAGTAGATTATAAGCTTTGTAATGATACCTTACAAGAGACCTTTTGTATAAAGCATATTCCAGTTACATTAGCATATTTTCAGAAAATCATATAGAGTGCAACATCACACACCTTTATCTTTAATTCCAACCCTCTAGATTTCTGGTTTTCCTCCTTTCTGTTTGGTTTGCATTCCTTAATTTGTCTCTCCCTCTCTTTTTCCTCTTCTTTTGAAAATAAAAATCTTCCTTTTGTTTCTGGGAGGAGCAGCTACTCCTTTCCCTGTCATAAAATCATGTAATCATAGCAATGTAGAGCTGGAAGGGACCTCGAAGTTATCAAGTCCAGCCTCTTGTTTTGAGGCAGGACCAAGTAAACCTAGACCATCCCTAACAGGTGTTTGTTCAACCTGTTCCTAGAAACCTCCAATAATGGGTATTCCATAGTGTTCCTTGGAAGCCAATTCCGGAGCTTTTAACTATCCTTATGTTAGAAAGCTTTTCCTGATATCTAACCTAAATCTCCCTTGCTACAGATTACGGCCATTATTTCTTGTCCTACCGTCAGTAGATATGGAGACCAACTGATCACCGTCCTCTTTATAACAGCCCTTAACATATCTGAAGTCTGTTATCAGGTCCCCACAGCAGTCGTCTTTTCTCAACACTAAACATGCCCTTTTTAAAAAAACGTTTCCTCATTGTTCGCATTTTCTAAACCTTTTATCATTTCTGTTGCTCCCCCGATCGGGGACACACCAGGACAGGAGCCAGGAAGAGCACTGTGCCAGGGAGGAATCGCCCGAGAGGACAGGCCGGATCTGGACCCAGTATCACGGCTGCCCAGAGCTGCATGGGGCTGTGAGTACTGGGGCTTGTGACTCTGAATTGGGAACAAGGAGGGAGGTTGCCAGATAGTTAAGTGGGGAGGTGGTCGCTCTGTGTGGCTTTGCAGAGAGCGTCAGAAGAGGGCACCGGAGGGGTTTGTTGGGGAAAGTTCACTGACGCCGAAGACAACCAGGAGCACCCAAGACTCACCACTGGACTGGAACTTTGCTCAGGACTCCTGAACTCTGTGTGCAGACACATTGCTCGGTGTCTGCCCGTCCAGACTGTGCTACCACTGGGCCCGTGGTGCCTTGGTTTGGATGCAACCCTGTTTTACCATCCCTTATATTTCCCCTTGTTGTATTTCTCCTCTCATCCCTCTGTAAATAAATATTTACCTTTGTTATATCCATTGTACTTTTCCTGTGGGTGTGGGTGTTCACTCTGAGGGGTTTGGAACAGGTGCCCCTGGGGTGGAAGGGATTTCTCCTGCTGCATTCCTGCGCACGCCTTCTCTTGGCCAGAGCTGCCTGCAGAGCAGACTCCATCGGCCACAAGGGCGCTAAAGTTACACTAATATCCAACCTAAACCTCCCCCACTGCAACTTGAAACCATTACTCCTTGTTCTGTCATCTGCTACCACTGAGAACACTCTAGATCCACCCTCTTTCAGGTAGTTGAAAGCAGCTATCAAATCCCCCCTCATTCTTCTCTTCTGCAGACTAAACAATCCCAGTTCCATCAGCCTCTCCTCATAAGTCATGTGCTCCAGCCCCCTAATCATTTTTGTCGCCCTCTGCTGGACTCTTTCCAATTTTTCCACATCCTTCTTGTAGTGTGGGGCCCAAAACTGGACACAGTACTCCAGGTGAGGCCTCACCAATGCGGAATAGAGGGGAATGATCACGTCCCTCCTTATACAGCCCAAAATGCCTTTAGCCTTCTTGGCAACAAGGGTACACTGTTGACTCATATCCAACTTCTCGTCCACTGTAACCCCTAGGTCCTTTTCTGCAGAACTGCTGCCTAGCCACTTGGTCCCTAGCAGGGCCGGCTCCAGGCACCAGCGCAGCAAGCAGGTGCTTCGGGCAGCCAACGGAAAGGGGCGGCACGTCCGGCTCTTTGGTGGCAATTCGGTGGCATGTCCCTCAGTCCCTCTCAGAGGGAAGGACCTGCCACCGAATTGCCACTGAGGAATGAAGCAGCGGGGGTAGAGCTGCTGCCAAAGTGCCGCCGATCACAGCTTTTTTTTTTTTTCCTGCCTCTTGGGGTGGCAGAAACGCGGGAGCCGGCCCTAGTCCCTAGTCTGTAGCAGTGCATGGGATTCTTCCATCCTAAGTGCAGGACTCTGCACTTGTCCTTGTTGAACATTATCAGATTTCTTTTGGCCCAATCCTCTAATTTGTCTAGGTCCCTCTGTATCCTATCTCTACCCTCCAGTGTATCTCCCAGTTTAGTGTCATCTGCAAAATTACTGAGGGTGCAGTCCACGCCATCCTCCAGGTCATTAATGAAGATATTGAACAAAACCGGCCCCAGGACCGACCCTTGGGACACTCCGCTTGATACCGGCTGTGAACTAGACATGGAGCCATTGATCATTACCAGTTGAGCCCAACGATCTGGCCAGCTTTCTATCCACCATATAGTCCATTCATCCAGCCCATACTTCTTTAACTTGCCGGCAAGAATACTGTGGGAGACTGTATCAAAAGCTTTGCTAAAGTCAAAGAATAACACGTCCACTGCTTTCCCCTCATCCACAGAGCCAGTTATCTCATAATCAAAAGCAATTAGGTTAGTCAGACATGACTTGCCCTTGGTGAATCCATGCTGACTGTTCCTGATCACTTTCCTCTCCTCTAAGTGCATCAGAATTGATTCCTTGAGGACCTGCTCCATGATTTTTCCAGGGACTGAGGTGAGGCTGACTGACCTGTAGTTCCCCGGATCCTCCTTCCTACCTTTTTTAAAGATGGGCACTACATTAGCCTTTTTCCAGTCATCCGGGACCTCCCCCGATCACCATGAGTTTTCAAAGACAATGGCCAATGGCTCTGCAATCACATCTGCAGCGCATCCGGCCCCATGGACTTGTGCTCGTCCAGCTTTTCTAAATAGTCCTGAACCACTTCTTTCCCCACAAAGGGCTGGTCACCTCCTCCCCATGCTGTGCTGCCCAGTGCAGTATTCTGGGAGCTGACCTTGTTCATGAAGACAGAGGCAAAAAAAGCATTGAGTACTTTAGCTTTTTCTACATCCTCTGTCACTAGGTTGCCTCCCTCATTCAGTAAGCTGCCCACACTTTCCTTAAGTTTCTTCTTGTTGCTAGCATACCTGAAGAAACCCTTCTTGTTACTCTTAACATCTCTTGCTAGCTGCAACTCCAAGTGTGATTTGGCCTTCCTGATTTCACTCCTGCATGCCTGAGCAATATTTTTATATTCCCCTGGTCATTTGTCCAATCTTCCACTTCTTGTAAGCTTTCTTTTTTGTGTTAAGATCAGCAAGGATTTCACTGTTAAGCCAAACTGGTCACCTGCCATATTTACTATTCTTTCTACACATCGGGATGGTTTGTTCCTACAACCTCAATAAGGATTCTTTAAAATACAGCCAGATCTCCTGGACTCCTTTCCCCTTCATGTTATTCTCCCAGGGGATCCTGCCCATCAGTTCCCTGAGGGAGTCCAAGTCTGCTTTTCTGAAGTCCAGGGTCTATTTTGCTGCTCTCCTTTCTTCCTTTTGTCAGGATCCTGAACTCAACCATCTCATGGTCACTGCCTCCCAGGTTCCCATCCACTTTTGCTTCCCCTACTAATTCTTCCCTGTTTGTGAGCAGCAGGTCAAGAAGAGCTCTGCCTCTAGTTGGTTTCTCCAGCACTTGCGCTAGGAAATTGTCCCCTACACTTCCCAAAAACTTACTGGATTGTCTGAGCACCGCTGTATTTCTCTCCCAGCAGACAGAAGTCCCCCAATGAGAACCAGGACCTGTGATCTAATAACTTTGGTTAGTTGCCAGAAGAAAGCCTCGTCCACCTCATCCCCCGGTCTGGTGGTCTATAGCAGACTCCCACCACATCACCCAGAGAGACTCAGGTTTTTCTGCAGCTTCACACTGAAGCTCTGAGCAGTCATACTGCTCTCTTGCATACAATGCAACTCCTCCACCTTTTCTGCCCTGCCTGTCCTTCCTGAACAGTTTATATCTATCTTTCTTAAAGTGTGGTGCCAAGAATTGGACACAGTACTCCATCTGAGGCCTCACCAGTGCCAAGTATACAGGAGGTAATTATTCTACCCTCTGACATATCACACTCCTGTTAATACGCCTGGGGAAGTTTCATGTCCGAGCCCAGCAGTATTGCCCAGCAGTAAGTCTCTATGGCCAGTAGTAAGGAAACCTGCCCCTCCCCCGGTCCACCGGGTTCCAACCCAGGCCATGTGACTGGCTGGTCAGATATGTGGCCTGGGGGGGCAGACACCACCATACCCGTTCCCTCAATCATTTCCTGCTGTGTTCGCAGCACCCTCCAAAGTCACAACAAGGATCAGCTTGTAGACTCACATCAGTTCTCACAGATCTGGAGACTCTTCTCCTTAACTTGTGATCTCCACAGGGCCTTCGGCAGCTCTACACTGGGGATCGGTCCAGGCAGTGTGGAGCTCCTACAGCCTCTCTAAAGGAGCTACCAGCATAAGACTGCTCCCTTGCTCTGCTTGCCCTGACTGAGCTAGACTGCTCCCTTTTGAGCTCCACCTCCATTGTGAGCATGCCCAGAAGGTGTAGCTGGGCGGGGCCTTCTGGGCCCAGAGATGCTCGTTAAACCTTGGTTTCTCCCTCAAGCTAAGAGTCAGGGGCGGATCTTCCTCCTGCCACCTCCCTCTGTCCTCAGGGGAAAAAAATGGCATTTTTGTGAGCACCTCATGGGCGATGGAGTACCTGGAAGTCGTAGGGTTCCAGGGAAAGGTACCACATCATGAACCAGGTGTTGGTGTCTTTCATGGAGATTAGCCACCACAAGGGTGTGTGGTCTGTGATGAGGAGGAAGGAGTTCCCTAAGGAGATAATATCAAAGTGCCTCTAAGGCCCATTTCACTGCCAGGGCTTCTTTCTTGATCATCAAGTAGTTCGCTTCCCAAGGGAACAGCTATGTATAGGATCAGCTGTTCTTTGCCCTTAACTTCTTGGGACAGCACAGCCCCAAGGCCCACTTTTGATACATCCGTTTGCAGAATGAATTGCTTTGTAAAGCCGGGGTGGCCTCTGGATTAGCCAGTCTTACAAGGTCCTGAAGGCTTGGTCGCATGCCTGCATCCACTGCACCTTCTTGGGGTTAGTGCCTTTCACCAGATAGGTAAAGGGGGCAGCTATTGTGATGAGGTCAGGTACAAACCACCTGTAATAGATGGTGAAACCTAGGAAGTATTATACCTGCTTTTTGGTTGATGGTATCTGTCAATCTGTCAGAGCCTGGACTTTGTCCACCAGCAGGTGAAGCTGTCCCCATCCCACAGTGTATCCAAGATATGTCACTGCCCTCTGTCCTAGGTAGTATTTGCCTGGGTTTGCTCTAAGCCCTGCCTTCTCAAGGGCCAGAAAGACCATGGTGACATGCTGTAAGTGGGCTTCCCAGCTGTAGCTGTCATCAATATAGGCAGCTGCGTACTGGTTGTGGGATTGCAACACTGGTCAATCAGCCACTGAAAGGTGGCTGCCATTCCATGGAGGCCAAATGTCACAGTCACAAATTGGTATAGTCCAAAGTGGGTAGGGAAGACTTTTGGTACCAGCACGATCAGGCTCAGATTCGCTGTGGGACTCCTTGATGATTCCCAGGGTTAGCAGAACTTGTAGTTCTTTGTGGACCACTTCCCACACCTTTCTCAGCAGGGGCCAATGATTATGGCTTACTCTCTGTCCTGCCGTTGTCACAATGTGGTGTTGGGTTAGGAGTGTCCTCTCCAGGAGGATAGGAGACCACACTGAGACTTGCTGAGTAGGGATTTTGGCCACCATGACAACACAGGCTTTAGGGTCTGTACAAGGCAGACCCTAAGTAAGCACTTGCATTGCAAGCCCACACTGAAGTCCATATCACCATATCTTCAATACTAAATTTAGCAGAGCAAGCTAGATTAAAGCTAGAGTGAGTATGCCAGTCTATTCTTAGCCTTAGAGAGAGGGATAGTGATAGTGGGGGATACATATTTTGCAGGGCTCTGAGATGACATGCTCACGCAAAAATATTGGGGACAAGGAAAGAGAACTGTCACTTGTCCTCCAGGATACAGGAAAGGCTAGTGCCAATGCTCATGCTCTACCCACTGAAAGGATGGAAAAGAGAATACAAGGCTTCCAACTGGGAAATACCGACTGCTGAACTCTCTCAGCAGCACCTCCAGACAGAAGTCTGGGTATAAAGGAATCCACATACACCACTGTCTCTTCTGCTTGAGGGAGATTTTTTTTCTTATACAAAACCCAGACAAAGTTTTAAATTATAAACATGTCAAAGCTAGTGCTGAGTGATCATTCCCAAATATCACTGCAAAGCTTATCATTAGTATTATATTTCTAAACAGTTCTCATTTTTTGCTACTGATATTTAATGTAGGAGATTTGAGGGACGTATAACTGGGTGCTGAAAATATAACCAAGAGTAGTCAAAGGTATCCACAGCCTACACCCATATTGCCATGGACTGTGCATGGCCTTGACAGATCTATTCTGTTCTATAAAGATTTTTATACCACATTCATCACTGTAGTGTCTGAGCATCTTCCAGCAGTGTATTAAGCAATGTGACTAATATCAGTTGTGTGTTTGTTCTTCCATCTAATAAGCTAAGCATTGTCAGGAGAGGAAAGTCCTTCCATGCAACACTACCAAGAAAAAGCCAGGTGCTGCTGACCGTAATGTTAGTGATTCAGAAAGTGGCACTCTTCACTCTGACTTAGGCCAGGTCTATACTTACAGCCAGATCAGCACTGCTGTGATCAATGCAGTGGTGTCGATTTAGCGCGTCTGGTGAAGACAAGCTAAATCGATTGCAGAGCACTCTCCTGTTGACTTCTGTACTCAGGCTCACTGAGAAGCGTAAGGGAAGTTGACAGGAGAGCATCTCCTGTTGACACAGCATAGTATAGACACTGCTGTAAGTCGACCTAAGCTACGTCGACTTAGGTAGCGTAACTTAGGTCGACTTACAGCCAGGGCCGGCTCTAACTTTTTTGCCGCCCCAAGCAAAAAAAAAAAAAGAGGGCCGCCCCACTGTAACACCGCCCCCCAGCACCGCGCCGCACCGCCATAACATCCCCCCACAGCGCCGCACCACCCCGCCGTAACACCCCCCCGAGCACCGCCCCACCGAAACCGCCCCCGAGCGCCGCCCCGCCCCGCCGAAACACCTCCGCAAGCGCCGCCCCGCTGAAACACTCCCCCGAGCACCACGCCACCGAAACAAAAACAACCCATCCACCCCCAGCACTGCCCGGCCGAAACAAAAAACAACAAAAAAAACCTCGAACGCTGCCCCACCGAACCAATAAAAAAAAACCCAAGCGCCCCCCGCCACCCGAAGATTGGCCGCCCCTTACGAGGTGCCACCCCAAGCACGTGCTTGGTCGGCTGGTGCCTGGAGCCGTCCCCTGCTTACAGCTGTAGTGTAGGCCAGTCCTTAGTTACTGAACCAGAGTCCTAGCACAGTGCTGGCAGCCTCTTTTTGAAGGGGACATCAAACTGAAGTCCTAACAACTCCCCTCTATGTGGATCTCATATTCTCTATTTCCTGTCTTTAAACTCTTATGTAGCAATTCCATGTGCCATTAAACAGTCACCACAGTCCATCCCAAGAGTTAGCAGCACTTCAGGGGCTTTTCCTCAATTGGTGTCATCAACTTCACCCTTGACTGCATTGGCACCTACATCAACTCCATCAGCTGAGGGGTTGCGCCAAGCAGAGACAAGTTTCCTGACTGAAAAGCTAATGGGCCAGTTATGCCACTGCAAATTCAGACTAACTCATCTGAAGCAAGCAGACGTGTTATTGTGGGTTTACTCCAGTGTAACCGATGCAGAATTTGGCTCAATCATTTAGCAAGAGCAGCATCATTTTTTGTAACAATAAACCCGGTTATTTCAGCTTTCATTCTTAAAGGGCTCTGTATATTATCCGATATCAGGAAACAACATTGCAAAGGCACGAAGGGCCTGATTTAGTTTAAACTGATGGAGTCACCAAAGTAACCAAGATCAGAGGCAGGCCATAAGAATGGGTTGTGACAACAAAAATGAGAGCATGTGCATGCTAGAACTGAGATCCCTTTAAATTAAAAAAAAAAGAGAGAGAGAGTGAAGCATATACGACTTCTCCACTGTCTTTAAGAAATTAGGGCCTAATACATTGATATTTGTTGACATTTGCTGTGCTTTTGGTGAACAGTTAGGCTGGAAGTATACTAACAGGAAATTCCATTCATGAGATAAGCAGCTGTTCATGCCAAAAGCTTCAGCAGATCATGGGGGCAAGAAACTACTTTATACAACTACTGGTTTAATGAATAGTCAGCATTCCATACTCACCCAAAGGAAATGCTTTGAGGGCAACTTTTATAGATATGTTTAAATCTCATGTGCTTCTGAAAAGGACAGAAGTCTGCCAGTTGTTTGTGAAACAGGAATGTATTTGAAAGGTTATGCTTTCACCACAAAAATCTCAAGCTGTAGGCACTCTGAAATGTGTAAGAAACAGCCAATTTTGCAATGTTGATTTTTTTTAAGTGGACTATTACAAATGGGGGGTCAGATCTTGTCACCAATGTTAAAGTTGAAATCCCCAGGGATATTAACAGTGATTTCTGCTCAAACACTAGTGCTACACTATGGCCCATAACTTCCGTAACTCATTCCAGTAGACTACTGAAAAATTCTAATATAATGACCCTTTAATGCAGGGGTAGGCAACCTATGTCACGCGTGCCAAAGGCGGCACGCGAGCTGATTTTCAGTGGCACTCACACTGCCCGGGTCCTGGCCACTGATCCGGGGGGCTCTGCATTTTAATTTAATTTTAAATGAAGCTTCTTAAACATTTTAAAAACCTTATTTACTTTACATACAACAATAGTTTAGTTATATATTATAGACTTATAGAAAGAGACCTTCTAAAAACGTTAAAATGTATCACTGGCACGCGAAACCTTAAATTAAAGTGAATAAATGAAGACTCGGCACACCACTTCTGAAAGGCTGCCGACCCCTGCTTTAATGTTACTGTATGCAGTTCAGTAGAGTTCCTCAGCTTCAGGTCTGTTGGCTCAATACATTTTAATTGCATTTAAAGTAAGCTTACTAGTGAAGCAGGAAGAACAGAAATTTGTTGCCAGTTATGTACTGTAGTTATGATGAGTTAATAAGACTATATCACTTTATCTGTAGATCTCACAGTGCTATGAGGAGATGGGTATTATTCCCATTTTATAGGTGAGGAAAGCGAGGCACAGAAGGCCAGATTTTTAACTGTACTTAGGCACCTAAAGATGCAGATGGATTCCTAGTGGCATTTTCAAAGGTGCCTAGATACCTAAATACCTTTAAAAATCAGGCCCTACATTGCAACTGGGAATGAGCTTGGCTGGCTCATCTGTGTCTCTACCGGTGCCGCAACATCCACACTGCTAAAAATAGCGTGCTAGCTCAAGCCCTGCTAGAGCACGTCTGTCTATCCAGGGTAGGAGGCTTGCTCCCAGATGCAGTGTAGACAATGTATCCTGAGAGGATAAGTGACTTTCCAGGATCACACAGTGAACCACATCCTCAAAGGGGGCAGTTAGCAAAACTCCACTGAAGTCAAGAGCTATGACGATTTACATCCGCTGAGGATCTGACCTGGTGAGTCAGTGGCAATTTTGGAAAAACCCCAGACTGTCTGCCTCTTAGCCCCACACTGAATTCAGTATAAATTCTGTTCTTGGCAATACACAGTGTGGATCTCCATTGCTTAATCTGCACACATTATCATCACGAAACTCATTGTTGGCAGTAAAAATTCTGGTGGGGATGTCCAAAATATGCAATAGAGCTCGCTCTGCAGTACAGATCCCAGACACCAGAGAACTCAGCGGGAGAGTCAGCTGTAGAGAGTGACAGATTCAACACGCAAAAATAGGTTAAATTACTGTAGGATCTATATGTTCTATTTGTAGCTGAACAAAGAAACATGAGAGCCCTGAATTCCTCCTGGTGGAAAAAAGCCTATAAGGAGCCTGGCATTCACAGAATCTTAATCCAACAACACTATAGATTTAGTAAACCAGGCTTTCCACAGGAAGTCAGGAATGATTATTTTAAAACCAAAAGATCTTTAAGGTCCAAACGATAAAGAATGCAGCTGGACTTCAACCAATCTGGACTTAAGCCATGTTTTTTGTTAAGCACGATGGCCCAAATTCCAATATTTACTCTGAAGGTTACATTTACTCTTGACTTCAATAGAGTTATTCTGGATTTACACTGGTCTAACAATGGAGTTTGGCTTACTTTTGCATTTCTTTCAACTCCCCTCCCCTCCCCCACTAGAATAACCAAAGGAAGTTTGTACTTGGTAATGTACTAAGGAATGTTAACATACACAAAACAAATCTTTATGGATTAAAAGAAAATAATTTTCACATATGGAATGCTAATCAGTTGCAAGTTGGGTGTATGTTCAATTTATTGTGACATTTCCCCTACAAGAACGCTCAGTTTGTAATCATGTACAATGAGCATTTGGTTGTTCAATTTGAGAGACTGAGAGGAGAGAGGAAGATACAACAGAGTAAAACAAAAACGTCAGACTTTGATCACTATGAAACATATATAGATGTCAGTAGAAATACTGCATCAAATTTCCTGTTATTTTTGTCTTATGAACTTATGGCTAAATATTCATAGGGCCAGAATCTCCCGTTGATTCTGGCTCCTTTGTTCTCTTCAGCTGGTGCGGAGCTGGATAAACCAGTTATGTTATTCCCATTGCACCCTCCTCCAACCTCACCCCCCCACACACACAGCCTGGCATAAGGGACAAGTTAGGTGCAGGAGAATGAATGGCCAAAGGGCTACTGTGCTGCAGCAGTCCTCAACTGGATAGCCCATTGAGGTCATAGCCAGCTGCCTTTTGTGTCTACACTGTGTTTTAAACCTGGGGCAGCAAGTCTCAGAGCCCAGGTCTACAGACTCAGGCTCATGCTACAGTGCTAAAAACAGCAGTGTCAATGTTGTGGCTCAGGCTCTGAAACTCACCCCTCTCACCAGCCTTCAGAGCCCAAGCTCAACTTCTACACAGCTGTTTTTAGCACCGTAGTGCAAGCCCATGTCTGTACACCCAGACTCTGAGTCTTGCTGCTGTGGGTTTTAAAACGCAGTGTAGCTATACCACAGCTGCAGCAGATCCCGCAGCCACAATGGCCTCCTTTCCAGACCCGCGTTGGCTATTCTCAGCAGATACAGGGATCCTAGACCACAGTGTGAAGAGGAGTACGATTTTCTGAAGCTCCCTGGTCTCAGTGGAAAATACAATACTGCCCCCTTAGTCCCTGGACTCTGGTAAGCTTTGCACTATATTTCCTAAGTCAGCAGTTCTCAAACTTGAGCAACCCAAGGACCCCCATTTTCATTTAAAAAAATTTTGCGGACCCCCAAACCTCCTGCTCAGCCCCAGGCCCTGCCCCTACTCCACCCTTTCATTTTATCACCATCTACAGTTGTTTACTTTTAGTCCCACATTTTCCATAGGTTCTCCATGTTCTGTGTGCCCAAAGTGCATTCAAACTTTTCCCCCATGCTGTGAACCCCAGAGTCTTCCAAATCTAGTAACTTATTTTCTAAGTCCTTGTTTCTCCTCGGACACTAATCAAATACTCTCTCTCCTTTTTGGAGCTGTTTTCTCCTAGCAGTTGCTCAGAAGCCCATCCTTCTCCTGTACTGCCTGTCCTCCTGTCACCCTTGGATTGAGCTGGGCCTGTATTATACAGGACCCCACGCTCCTCCCACTGCCAGAGGGCTTTGCTAAGGATTTGTAGTTAATTGGAGCCAGCTGGACAACACCATAATTCCAATTCTTGTGATAGTCAAACTTTCTACAGACGCATCTTGTAAAATCTAGCTTCTCAAAGGGCTTGGTTTTCCTTTCATTTTTTCCCCAGTGACAGTTTACTCTTCCATCGCCAATTTAGTGCAGCATAATGTACTGCAATATTTGGAGGATACGTCCATTTGGGTCTTTGAAAATTTCAACCATTTACCCACATTTAGGGATAGGATGTCACTTATTCACATTTGTTTTTATATTCTGAATGGATATTATTTGGAAGTTCAAATATTATAATTAAGAACAATATCTTATGATAGTAAGTATGGGTAGTTAATGTTGAAATCCAGCTGCTATCCAACCCCCCTTTTTGCATTGCTTATAACTCAAACACCTTTGGGGCTTCAATTTTCCATGCTTGATCTCAGCCCAAAAGTGATTCTTTTTTAGAAATTTTGAGAAAAATCTGTTGAGCTATTTTTGAATTATTCAGATATGAAAAATATACACTTCCCATATGCTCTGACCAGAAATGTTGTGCTGAAATAACACAAAAATAAAAGGAGAGAGACGTTTTAAACAGCAGGCTATGGTTTGTTGGGGGGCAGTTGTTTGTTTGTTTTTGTAGAGCTCGTTGAAGAAAACTGGTTGATGATTTTTAGTGTTTCCTTCATCTGAATTAGAATTTTTCAATATTTTATAAAAACACATTTTCAGGATTCATGAAAGAAGGAAACTCAGTTACAGATTTCCTATTCCACTGACAAAACATGCAAGTTCCACATGCTTAGTAAGAGCAGGGTGACCAGATGTCCCATTTTTAAAGGGACAGTCTGGTTTTTTGGGACTTTTTCTTATATAGGTGCCTATTACTTCCCACCCCCGTCCCATTTTTTCACAGTTGCTATCTGTTAACCCTACGTAAGAGCCTCATTGTGTTGCTATGGACTTCAGTGGGAGCAAAATCAAATGCCCAAATACAGTTAGATATAATAGGTCTATCTTATTCCATGAAATTTACAAGCACCACTTACAAAGATGTCAACGTTTATGTTTCCCAAACCAAACAGAGCAAGATTTTTCTTTAGGTGAGGTTGAGGATATGGATGCTGCTAAGTTTCAGAAACAGATTTCCCACATATACTAGTGCAGCAGTTCTCAAACTGTGGGTCAGGACCCCAAAGTGGGTCATGATCCCATATTAATGGAGTCGCCATAGCTTACCTTAAACTTGCTGAGGCTAGGGGCCAAAGTCGAAGCCCAAGTCCCACCATCCGGGGCAGTGGGGCTTGGGCTTTGGCCCCCCACCCAGGGCAGCAGGGCTCAGATTTCAACTTCGCCCCCACCCAGGGTGGCGGACCTCAGCTGGGCTCAGGCTTCGGTCCCCCTTTCGGGGATCATGTAGTAATTTTTGTTGTCAGAAGGGGGTCATGGTGCAATGCAGTTTGAGAACCCCTGTACTAGTGTCAGTCAATAGTAATTTCACCAATGTAAGAAGAGAACATTATTTAAAGAAAAGGTTCAACTCATGCATTGAGCATGACAAAGGTCATATGAACATGAAGCAGAATAAGGCCATGGCTACACTACCGGCTAAATCGGCACTGCTGCAATCAATGCAGTGGTGTCAATTTAGCGTGTCTGGTGAAGACACGCGTAAATCGATGGGAGAGTGTCCAAGAAGTGTAAGGGAAGTCAGCAGGAGAGCATCTCCTGTCGATACAGCCTGGTGTAGACACCACGGTAAGTGGATCTAGCTGCGTCGACTTCAGCTATGTTATTCACGTAACTGAATTAGCATAACTTAGATCGATTTACCGTGGTAGTGTAGAACAGCTCTAAGAGAGAAGCTGTAATTGAAGTATTATTAATGTGAATAAATGAACAAATGCACACTGTAAGGCTGGTCTAAAATCCATAGAGCCCAATGGAAGATTTTCTATTGACTTCAGTTGGCTTTGGGTCAGACCCTATTACAATGAGTTAGGAAGGGAAGAATGTATGAGAGAGATTGTGGTGGGGTTGAGTCATACTACTAGTTAAAACAGAGGTAAATTTGCAGTTGAGATTAGAAGAGACGTGACTATGGGAGTGAAGGAGTCATTAATTCCCAGACAGATGAAGTGGTATGGATGATGAAAGAACCTAGTGGTGGAAGTAAAGTCATAGGGTTGGAACCAAAAAAAACCTCAGACCAAGCCAAGAAGTGGCTTTCCAGACTTCAAATAATTCTTGTCGCTCTTTCCTGAACCCTTTCCAATTTATCCACATCCTTTTAAAAGTGTGGATGCAAGAACTGGACATGGTATCTCATGCATCTCATTACTCATGCATGCTGGGGTAATATCCCCTCCAAACTCTTACTTCTCATGACTCATAAGCAGGAGGTTTTATGTATCCAAGGTCATGTTGTCCTTTTTAGCTACAGTATCTTGTGGGGTGCTTATGTTCAATTGGCTATCTACCAAGGCCTCTAATCCTTATCAGTTATCAGAGGGGTAGCCATGTTAGTCTGTATCCACAAAAACAATGAGGAGTCCAGTGGCACCTTAAAGTCTAACAGATTTATTTGGGCATAAGCTTTTGTGGGTAAAAACCCCACTTTTTCACATGCGACATCCTTATCAGTGTCACTGCATTCCAAGATACAGTCCCCCGTCTTCTAAATGTGACTTACACTCTTCGTTCCTAGGTTTGATTTTGCATTTGGTTGCATTAAAATGCGTATTTCTATTTGCTTTCTGGTTTTGGAGCCATTAAGGTGCACTTGGGCCACATTTTCCAACTTTTCTCCAGTCCTGAGGACTAGAAACTTGCTTTCATTTTAAAATGAAATTGCAAATTCTCAAGTAATTGGATTATTCCAGGAGCTGGCATTGAAAGAAAAATGCCAAAAATTGTGAGACTCATGATAAAATTGTGATAGTTGGCAATGCTGCCTTCCTTTGTTTGGGTCATACATGTCTTCCCAAGGCTGAATATATGACCACTGTGCCAAAGACAGGCGGAACAGCTGTAAGAGAGTGGTGGAAAACAGGTATATTAGTCTCAGAATGGTAAGGGCCCTTTTCCCTATCAGCTGACAAGGGGTTACTTTAAATCAACTAGGGATACCTAAGTCCAATTAAGAGCTGCCTGGGATCTTAAAAAACAAAAAACAAAAACAAAAAAACTCCTCCTCAGGTGAGAGAGAAGGAGGAGAGACAAGTTGCTGCAGGACTAGTGGCAGCAGTGTGAGAGGCTGTTCTCTTCCCTACAGAGGAAAGACTACTCACTACAAAAGCAATTTTCCCTCTCTTGGTATTGACACCTCCTCATCAATTATTAGGAGTGGACCACATCCACCCTGACTGAATTGGCCTTGTCAACACTGGTTCTCCACTTGTAAGGTAACTCCCTACTCTTCATATGCCAGTATATTTATGCATGTATCTGTAATTTTCACTCCATGCATCTGAAGAAGTGGGGCTTTTACCAACGAAAGCTTATGCCCAAATAAATCTGTTAGTCTTTAAGGTGTCACCGGACTCCTCGTTGTTTTTGTGGATACAGACTAACACAGCTACCCCTCTGATATTTAGGGGGAAGTCATGCTAAGTCTGAGGAGACAGAGGAGGTGCCCTGCCACACCACACACTAAGAAAAAGAACAGTCAGACAGTAACAACACTTAAACAACTAATCCTGTAGTTAAGGTGCCAGTAGACTGCACTCAAGAAGAATATGTAGCATAGTTCTTGGCTTTGTAGAACTAATAAAACCTGCTGTGCACTGCAAATAGCTTCTGATGTAGAATACTTAACACAGAGCATTGCTACTTCTATTGGCAAATATTTATTTTCTTGCTGAAATCATACAACTTTTTTTCTGTAAACCTTGTCTTCCGAATGTTGCCAGAAACTGTTTCTACCCCTACTCTAATGCTTGAAAGCCTTATTCATATCTCTCTGTTCTTTGCAATCACTGATATCCTCACTTACATGATCTTTACAGTTCCCTACTCTCTAAAGTTAAAGGTTTCAGAGTAGCAGCCGTGTTAGTCTGTATCCGCAAAAAGAAGAACAGGAGGACTTGTGGCACCTTAGAGACTAACAAATTTATTAGAGCATAAGCTTTCGTGGACTACAGCATCCGAAGAAGTGGGCTGTAGTCCACGAAAGCTTATGCTCTAATAAATTTGTTAATCTCTAAGGTGCCACAAGTCCTCCTGTTCTTCTTTTTTCTAAAGTTAAAGGGACCTACCTTGCTCCATTATCTGGGACCAATCCTCTTCATTGTCACTAGTTACTTGTCCATGTCCACATCTATTTCAAACATTTTCCTCTAACTCAAAACTCTCCAAAGACTTGTTTATCTGATCTTGTACCCACTCTGTAGACCACAGTCTATAAATATCTATATCGGAAGATTTTATAATAGAAGTCACTTTAATCTAGCAGACAAAGGCATACAAAATCCAATAACTAGAAGATAAAGCAAGATAAATTCAGACTAAAAATAAGGCATACATTTAAAACAGAGAGATTAACCAATCATATGAATAATTTCCTACAATTTATCTCACCTGTTGCTGGTGCGTCAAAAAAATTAGAGACATTATTGGCCCAGAATACTCCAGGCAGTGATGTGTACATCTAGTTCTTCACCTTTTACCACAGAGGTGGGGCAAGAAGAGGAGATAAGCATGGCCAGAGCAATAACAATACAGCTCCTGCAGAAACCCTATTGCCGGGGGTGCTCATGTGGGACCTAATTCACTATTGGGTTTCTCTACTTTTTCACTGTTCAATAACTGGTGAAGCAGGTGCCTAGACTCTAGTCCGAAGGGGCTTATCCTCCAGGCAGACATCTTGTGGTCTGGGTGAGACAAAGCATATCAAAGCAATTTGAGGACCATGGCCTTGTCCCGTCTGCAGGAATGAAAACTCCTTCTTTGGAAGACATCATACATTGGAACCTCTCCATTTAGGTACAGGGAGTTTCCCCACATAACTTATATCATTTTACAGGGGAACAATGATTTGGGCCTCAGTTTCTAATCAGACAAGAATTCCATCAACATCAAAAGGAGTGGGGGGGGAGGGATAGCTCAGTGGTTTGAGCATTGGCCTGCTAAACCCAGGGTTGTGAGTTCAATCCTTGAGGGGGCCATTTAGGGAACTGGGGTAAAAATCTGTCTGGGGATTGGTCCTGCTTTGAGCAGGGGGTTGGACTAGATGACCTCCTGAGGTCCCTTCCAACCCTGGTATTCTATGATTCTATGAGTGTTTTACCTGGGCCTGAAGAAAGGCTTCAGGGTGAAGTTCTGAAACAAAGGAGAATTCTCTTAAGCATTTTCAGCAAACCACAAAGGTCTTTGGCAGCAACAATCTGAGGTTCTGCAATTGTTAATCTACAGTACAAAAGCTAGAACCTTCTACCAACTGCTGAATTAGAAGCCTAGGCTCTTCACCACTCTAAGCACGTGGAATAACCTGGTAGCCACAGAACTGACTGCATCTCCTACAAGATGCCTGGTATATCATAGAATCATAGAAGATTAGGGTTGAAAGAGACCTCAGGAGGTCATTTAGTCCAACCCCCTGCTCAAAGCAGGACCAACACCAACTAAATCATCCCAGCCAGGGCTTTGTCAAGCCAGGCCTTGAAAACCTATAAGGATGGAGATTCCACCACCTACCTAGGTAACCCATTCCAGTGCTTCACCACCCTCCTAGTAAAAAAGTTTTTCCTAATATCCAACCTAGACCTCCCCCACTGCAACTTGAGACCATTGCTTCTTGTTCTGTCATCTGCCACCACTGAGAACAGTCTAGCTCCCTCCTCTTTGGAATCCTCTTCAGGTAGTTGAAGGCTGCTATCAAATCCCCCCTCACTCTTCTTTTCTGCAGACAAAATAAGCCCAGTTCCCTCAGCGTCTCCTCATAAGTAATGACTCCCAGCCCCCTAATCATTTCTGTTGCCCTCCACTGGAGTCTCTCCAATTTGTCCACTTCCTTTGTGTAGTGGGGGGCCCAAAACTGGACACAATACTTCAGTGATGGCCTCACCAGTTCTGAATAGAGGGGAATAATCACTTCCCTCGATCTGCTGGCAATGCTCCTACTAATGCAGCCCAATAAGCCGTTAGCCTTCTTGGCAACAAGGGCACACTGTTGACTCATATCCAGCTTCTCGTCTACTGTAATCCCCAGGTCCTTTTCTGCAGAACTGCCGCTTAGCCAGTCGGTCCCCAGCCTGTAACAGTGCATGGGATTCTTCCGTCCTAAGTGCAGGACTCTGCACTTGTCCTTGTTGAACCTCATCAGATTTCTTTTGGCCCAATCCTCCAATTTGTCTAGGTCACTCTGGACCCTATCCCTACCCTCCAGCGTAAATACCTCTCCCCCCAGCTTAGTGTCATCCACAAAGTTGCTGAGGGTGCAATCCATCCCATCATCCAGATCATTAATGAAGATCTTGAACAAAACCAGTCCCAGTACCGACCCCTGTAGCACTCCACTTGATACTGGCTACCTACTAGACATCGAGCTGTTGATCACTACCTGTTGAGCCCGACAATCTATCCAGCTTTCTATCCACCATATAGTCCATTCATCCAATCCATACTTCTTTAACTTGCTGGCAAGAATACTGTGGGAGACCATATCAAAAACTTTGCTAAAGTCAAGGTATATCACATCCACCGCTTTCCCCATATACACAGAGCCAGTTATCTCATCATAGAAGGCAATCAAGTTGGTCAGGCATGACTTGCCCTTCATGAATCCATGTTGACTGTTCCTGATCACCTTCCTCTCCTCCAAGTGCTTCAAAATGGATTCCTTGAGGACCTGCTCCATGATTTTTTTCAGGGACTGAGGTGAGGCTGACCGGTCTGTAGTTCCCCGGATTCTCCTTCTTCCCTTTATTAAAGATGGGCACTATATTTGCCTTTTTCCAGTCATCCAGGACTTCCCCCAGTTGCCACAAGTTTTCAAAGATAATGGCCAGTGGCTCTGCAATCACATCAGCCAACTCCCTCAGCACCCTCAGATGCATTGCATCCAGTCCCATGAACTTGTGCATGTCCAGCTTTTCTAAATAGTCCTTAACCTATTATTGCATCACTGAGGGCTGCTCACCTTCTCCACCTGCTCACTATGGTGCCCAGTGCAGCAGTCTGGGAGCTGACCTTGTCTGTGAAGACTGAGGTAAAAAAAAAACATTTAGTACTTCAGCTTTTTCCACATCATCTGTCATTACGTTGCCTCTCCCATTCAGTAAGGGTCCCACACTTTCCCTGACCTTCTTCTTGTTGCTAACATATCTGTAGAAACCCTTCTTGTAGACCTTCACATCCCTTGCTAGCTACAAATCCAATTGTGCTTTGGCCTTCCTGATTACACCCCTGCATGCTTGAGCAATATTTTTATACTCCTCCCTAGTCATCTGTCCAAGTTTCCACTTCTTGTAAGCTTCCTTTTTGTGTTTAAGCTCACCAAAGATTTCTCAGTTCTTTAAAACACAGCCGGCTCTCCTGGACTCCTTTCCACCTCATATTAGCCTCCCAGGGGATCCTGCCCATCAGTTCCCTGAGGGAGTCAAAGTCTTCTTTTCTGAAGTCCAGTGTCCATATTCTGCTGCTCTCCTTTCTTCCTTTTGTCAGGATCCTGAACTCAACCATCTCATGGTCACTGCCTCCCAGGTTCCCACCCACTTCTACTTCCCCTACTAATTCTTCCTGGTTTGTGAGCAGCAGGTCAAGAGGAGCACAGCCCCTAGATGGTTCCTCCAGCACTTGCACCAGGTGTCCCCAACACTCTCCAAAAACTTCCTGGATTGTCTGTGCATTTCTGTATTGCTCTCCCAGCAGATGTCAGGGTGGTTGAAATCTCCCATAAGAACCAGGGCCTGTGATCTGGAAACTTCTGTTAGCTGTCCGAAAAAAGCCTTGTTTACCTCCTCCTCCTGGTCTGGTGGTCTATAGCAGACGCCCACCATGACATCACTCTGTTGCTCTTGCCTCTAAATGTAACCCAAAGACTCTCACCGGGCTTTTCTCCAGTTTCATACTGGAGCTCTGAGAAATCATACTGCTCTCTTACATATAGTGCAACTCCTCCACCTTTTCTCCCCCGCCTGTCCTTTCTGAACAATTTATACCCATCCATGACAGTGCTCCAGTCATGTGAATTACCCCAAGTCTCTGTTATTCCAATCACATCATAGTTCCTTGACTGTGCCAGGACTTCCAATTCTTCCTGCTTGTTTCCCAGGCTTCTTGCGTTTGTGTACAGGCATCGAAGATAAATAGCCAATTGCCCTACTTTATCAGTGTGAATCAGGAGGCCTCCCCTGTTGCACCTTCCTCCTTGTGTTTCCTCCCGGTATCCCACTTCCCCACTTACCTCAGGGCTTAGGTCGCCATCTCCCGGCGAACCTAGTTTAAAGCCCTCCTCACTAGGTTAGCAAGCCTGCCTGCGAAGATGCTCTTCCCTCTTTTCATTAGGTGGATTCCATCTCTTCCTAGCAATCCTTCTTCTTGGAACAACATCCCATGGTCAAAGAATCGAAAGCCCTCTCTCCGACACCTCCTGCGTAACCACACATTTATCTCCACAATTCGATGGTCCCTACCTGGACCTTTTCCTTCAACATGGAGGATGAACGAGAACATGACTTGTGCCTCAAATGTCTTTATCCTTCTTCCCAGAGCCATAGTCTGCAGTGACCTGCTCAAGGGCATTCTTGGCAGTATCATTGGTGCTCACATGGAGAAGTTGGAAGGGGTAGCAGTCCGAGGGCTTAATCAGTCTCGGCAGACACTCCTACACATCCTGAATTCTATCTCCCGGCAAGCAGCACACTTCTCGAGTTTCCTGGTCTGAATGGCAAATGGATGACTCCATCCCCCTTAGGAGGGAGTCCCCACCCACCATCACCTCCTTCTCTTGGGAGCGGTAGTTGTGGAATCCCCATCCGTAGGACAATGCATCCCATGCCTTCCGGTCGATGGGGTCTTCTTCTGATCCCTTCCCTCAGATGACTCTTCCAAACCATTCTCCACCGTGGTACCTATACAGAGAGCCTGAAAATGGTTTCTCACCTCTATCTGCATACATGGGTATGTGGGTACATGGGTTCTCCTCTTCCTTCTGGAGGTCACATGCTGCCAATTTCTTCCCTGTTCTGCGTTGCCTTCTCTGATTCTTAACCATACTGTGCCTGCAGTACCAAACGCTGACTTTTATCCAGAAAGTCTTCATTTTCTCTGATGCAATGCAAGGTTGATACTTGGGTCTCTAGTCCTTTAACCTGCTCTTCCAATATGGAGAACAGCTTGCACTTTGTACAGATGAAGTCGCTTCTATCCTCTGGGAGAAAGACAAGCATCCACATCCTGTGCAGGTCACAACAGTTGATCGCTCACTATCCATATTGTCTTCCTTCTAAGAGCCTCTTCAGATGTTGTATTTACTGCTCACAGAAGCTTGAAAGGCAAAAAAAACCTCTGGGAACTCCCCCCAGGCGAACTCCCTCCATTTGCTTCTCCTGAGTTGCCCTGGCTCATAGCCTTCCCTCCAATCAACCACTCAAGGCCCACCTGGAACAAAGCACTCCCAATTCACACTTTTCAAACAAACAACTACACGGTCAAACAGTCACACTTTTCAAACATATAAAGAACTGATACACTGCTCATAACTGGTCTGGCAAACATTCCCAGAAGTATATAAGCCACAGACTGGAACGCTCATGTGAGTCAAAACCCTAACGTTTTGTGGTGTTCTCTTCCCACCACTAAGTTACAGAAAGGATTTCAATATTTCTCCATCAGTCCCATTAAAGAATAGGACTCATATTTAACATCTAGACCATTGAAGGCAGCACAGTCTAGTAAAGAAGGCACTGGATTGGGAATCAGAAGCCGTTGGTTGTATTCCTGGCTCTGCCATAGACCTGCTATGTAACTTGAGCCCAGATTTTTAAATGCAGTGTTATTGTAGTCATGCTGGTCCCAAGATATTAGATAGACAAGGTGGATGAGATAATATCTTTTATAGGACCAACTTCTGATGGCGAGAGAGACAAGCTTTCAAGCTTACACAGAGCTCTTCTTCAGAGCCTGAAGAACTCTGTGTAAGCTCGAAAGCTTGTCCCACTCACAAACAGAAGCTGGTCCAATAAAAGATATTACTTCACCCCTCTTGCCTCAGATTTTTAAAACTACCTAGGCATTGCAATGCCTAACTGGCTTAGAAGCCTGAGTCTCATTGTAAATCAATTGGATTTAGGCACCTAAGTCAATGAGGCTTTGTCTACACTAGCACTTTTGTCGGCAAACCTTTTGTTGCTCAGGAGTGTGAAAAAAACCCACCCCTGACCGACATAAGTTTCACTGACAAAAGCACCGGTGTGGACAGCACTATGTCGGTGGGGGATGCTCTCCCGCTGCCACAGCTACCGTCACTTGTTGTGGGTGGTTTAATATTGCCGGCGGGAGAGCTCTCTCCCGTCAGCATAGAGCGACTACACGGGAGACCTTACAGTGGCCCAGCTGTAGCGGTACAGCTGTGTCACTCTAAGGTCTGTAGTGTAGACATAGGTGTCATACCTTAGGTATTGCAATGCTGAGTGGAACCATGCCTAAACACCTTTAACGATTTGGGCCTTCACCTCTCTGTACCTCTATTTTCCCTCCCTTTGTTTTATCTATTTAGACTAGGCATTTGGGGGCTAGGACAGTCTTTTATGATCTCTAATCAGACCTCTAGGCATGACTGCAATACAAATAACTGTAGTGGAGTATATTATTCAAGCAATGTCAGCATCCACTACAAGTGCTATGAGCAATGTCACCTAGAAAACCACACCCTATTTTCAGATTTGCAGTATGAAAGAAATAACGAAAATGCCAGCCAAAACAAAGGAAGAGACTGCTGCTTCGGAAATGTCTTTGGAGCCAGGCTGCTACTGTGACCTTGAAATAATGAATTCTCTGTGTTACGATGTGTTCAGAGTTCAACCAGAACCTCAGTCAGTCTCGCTCCATAGCCCAGCAGAGGCTGGAAGGTTGTGAAGGTGATCTTTTCAGCTCTAGGGTTAGTAAAACTCACTGGCCTATTCAATGGGTAGCATAGAAAGGGTTATAAATGGCCTTCCTGATAACAGTGCAGTGTAAAATTGCCTCTGAATGGGAATGACTGGAGCATGTCAAGCAATAGCCAATCTTGATAAGCAAGAGAAAAGTCTATGGAGAAAGAACAGCTCCTATATGAAGAGACTGGTTAAAAAAAACCCTCCTTGATCCACAGGTTAGTATCTGGGAAGCAGTCTACCCAGTGATAGAAGCAGCAAGGATGAAAGTAGCGGGTAGGGCTCCTGGGTTTTATTCCTTGCTTTGCTACTGACACGTGTTGTGGCCTTCAGCAAGTCACTTAGCCTCCCTTTGTCACAGTGTATCTGTTTGTAAATGAGTACAATATCTACCTCACAGGCATGTTATGAGGCTTAATGCTTCTAAATCTTTTGGATAAGATGTTGTGTGTATCATCAATTCACCTATATCGACATGCCTAAAGTTTGAGGGTATGTAAGTATAGTGATCAGCCCCTTGAATGCAAAAGAGGAATGGAATAGTGGTTAACATTCCTGGCAGTCAGGACATGCAACTTCTATGCCCAGCTACACCACCACACAGTTCTTATTTGGCATTCAGAAATCAGTTACGTTTTCTGTACTTCCATTTGCCCATCTAAAAATAGATATAATACTCACCTATCCCAGAGGGGTGTTGTGACAGTCTGTATCCCTATGTCCACCTCTTTTTTCAAGACTATGATCAATTTTGTACAAACTATGCCTTGTAAGGTATCATCTGAAAACCCATGCTTCACTGATCTTTATTGTCCTCGTAAAACGCGGGGCAACATTGTATTCAAAGTTATAAGATTCTACACTGTGATATAACTAAGACATATTCCAAATCTGGGGAAGCAGCCACAAACCAGTTCTTCCAAGACAAAAGGCAAACTGATGCCTCAGCCAGATGTCAACAAAATCAAATGGATTATCACCTGTTTAAGTGGCCATTCTTTGGCAGGAAAAAGGGTGTGAGCAAGAAATTTACATCCTGGCAAAGAAACAGCTGGCTGTTCCCATCCCCACAGACTTTCTGTCTCCTGAACCCCACCTGGAGATGATTCTCAAAGAAAAGGAAAAGGTATATGAATGGGGAACAGACACCCCAAGATATCACTCCCTTCATCTCTACTCATGGCATCAACAACATTTGAAGAACAAAGGAAGCATCACTGAAATGGGGAGGGATCCCAGCAGAAAGGAATTCAGTCAGTAAGACTGCTAAAACATGTGGTGAGAGAGACTTTTGCTTTGAATTTGCGTAGCTTGTTAAGTTAGGTATTAGCTGTGTTTCACCTTTTATTTCTTTGTAACCAATTCTGACTTTTATGCATCATTACCTGTAATCACTTAAAATCGACCTTTCTGTAGTTAATACATTTGTTTTATTGTTTTAACTAAACCACTGTGCTGGGATTGAAGTGTTTGGAAACTCTATTTGAGATAATGGGATTTGCGCATATCATTTTCTATTAATAAAATGACAGACTTAACATGAGCTTGTGTTTCCAGGAGAGGGCGGGGCAGTACAAGACGCACATTTCTGGGAAAGAGTCTGGGACTGGGAATTTGCTGGTGTGGCTCTGTAGTGTAATTCAAGAGTGGCTGGTCATAGCACTCATACAGTATAAGTGAGAGTAATTTACATGCTGGAGACTGTGTGTGAGCAGACCAAGTGTGGTTGCTGTCACAGTAAAGCAGTGTAAAAGGCACCCACATTGGAAAATTGGGGGACACAGTTGTTCAACAGTCCAGATTGTACCCTGGATAATGTCACAAGTGCTGTATAGCTTAATTCTTTAATGTGTGTTAGATTGGTAGATAGAGTCTGCTACAGGAGAGCAGAATGAGAAAGGGAAAAGAATCACCCCTAAATTGGGAGTACAGTCTCCCTAAAGATTAAGGAGTGCAATATTTTTAAATAGTTACTAAACTTTCCTTTTCCATCCCTCATTAGTTTTCTTGGCTAATGGAGGCATTTTAGGTTTGTTTCATCCTTCCACCCCAGCTAGTGGTGTACATGTCTTGATCATAAATAATCAATATCACCCTATGCACAAAGGAAAAAAACAGCATCCAGTGTTCAGTTTAAAATACAGAGTATTTCTATAGTGCAATTTCTTTTTTTTTTTTTTTTTTGCACAGCCAATGCCATAGCAGACTAAAGATTCGACAGCCACAGAACTACAAGAGATCTAAGCTTTCAATGACATACTATTCTATATAGAGAGCCTGTAGGCTCTTCATTACCTCCTTTCTCAACCTCTAACACCCACAATGAATTGTTTGGGTTTGTCATAACTATAAAGGGAAGGGTAACAGCTGTCCTGTGTACAGTACTATAAAATCCCTCCTGGCCAGAGACTCCAAAATCCTTTTCCCTGTAAAGGGTTAAGAAGCTCAGGTAACCCTGGCTGGCATCTGACCTAAAGGACCAATAAGGGGACAAGATACTTTCAAATCTTGGAGTGGGGGGAAGGCTTTTGTTTGTGTTCTTTGTTTGGGAGGCGTTCGCTCTCCGGACTGAGAGGGACCAGACATCAATCCAGGTTCTCCACATCTTCCTAAACAAGTCTCTCCTATTTCAAACTTGTAAGTAAATAGCCAGGCAAGGCGTGTTAGTTTTCCTTTGTTTTCTCAACTTGTAAATGTACCTTTTACTAGAGTGTTTATCTTTGTTTGCTGTACTTTGAACCTAAGACTAGAGGGGAGTCCTCTGAGCTCTTTAAGTTTGATTACCCTGTAAGGTTAATTTCCATACTGATTTTACAGAGATGATTTTTACCTTTTTCCTTAATTAAAAGCCTTCTTTTTAAGAACCTGATTGATTTTTCCTTGTTTTAAGATCCAAGGGGTTTGGATCTTGATTCACCAGGAGTTGGTGGGAGGAAGGAGGGGAATGGTTAATTTCTCCTTGTTTTAGATCCAAGGGGTTTGGATCTGTATTCACCAGGGAATTGGTGAAGGTTTTTCAAGGCTTCCCAGGGGGGGGAAATCCATTGGAAATGGTGGCAGCAGACCAGGGCTAAGCTGGTAGTTAAGCTCAGAAGTTTTCATGCAGGCCCCTACATTTGTACCCTAAAGTTCAAAGTGGGGATACAGCCTTGACAGGGTTAATTAGGTCATTAGAATTGTTTTTATTTTTTTTTCTTCCTGGGTTACTTGTGTCTCCTTATTCTCATGTCAATAGTAATGATCTCTTACTACACATAGATATAGTTAAATACACACTTACTAGAGAAACAAAGGCTGAAAAATTACATAATTCTAAAGACCATCACCATCTGTTCAAAAGATCAATTAATATTGTGTGGATAGATTTTCCTGGCTTCAGTTTCACCAGAAACAAGTCTTTCAGCCTTGGCTATAGGGTCACTGGTATGAAAAGCTGATCTGTTAAAAATGAATAATGATTCTATGAAAAAAGCTGCAGAGACAAAGGGTTATGTAGGCTACACACTCCCCTTAACTATACAAAGCATCCATTATAATAGCTTTATTTGTTTTTAAAGGACTTCCACCAGGAATTAAAACATACTCTATCATTTTTGTTTATATTTCAAAAATGCCTGACTATTTTGACTCAAAGCTCTCTAGGTTTTTCTCTTCTCCAAGGGGAAATAAGAGCCCTAGACTAATACTGTGCAGAGGTGACAATTTCGGAAGAAAAGCTGACTGAGACCAGGAATTAGATGTTATATTCAGGTAAGCAGCAGCCATCAGTTTCTCAGTTTCTCCATCTGCTTTTTAAATTCCCATTGTGGTAAGTTAAAATTGAAGAGGGGCACAGAATCCCCATTACACTGCTCTACAGCCAAAATGCTTCTGAAATAAATGTAGTCAAACTTTACTAATTCTGGGTCACTGAGAAAGAAAATGATGCTTAAAATTGTTGATTGGCTCTAGTTTTCAAGATATGCTATTGGGTCAGTATATACGACCCTTGACTTGGGAATGGCAGAGGATAAGTGAGTTATAAAGGGAAGGGATCTCAATTTAAACCAGAAATGACTAAAATACATCTTTGACTGGATCTATGAATAAATCTATGACTGGGTTTGGACAGTACTTGCTTTTTAGGCAAAACAATGAATGATGCAATCTGAAGCTGGTATTGCGTCATACATGATAGGAATTGCATCATGTTATTCCTAGAAGTCATGGATGATGCAATCATAACGAAGCTTACATCACTCTGCTGAACAAATTGCCCTATATCAGCTCTAGAAATCATACAGTGTCATGCTCTCTTATTTGTCAGTGTTTGATTTTGCAAAGGGACACATTTCTGTTTAGCCAAAGTGAGCAGAGATGCCTCGTACTTGTGTGAACAGTGCAGATAACTTCTGCTATGTTAGTGGTAAAGTGACTTTTGCATCACAAAAGCGCAGTATAATCACTATGGTTAAGAAAGCCTATCACCTTTATTTTGGCTGCAAAATTGGAGATCAGGACAAGAGGTGGGCCTGACACATATGCTGCAACACTTGTGCAACAAATCTTCGCCAGTGGTTGAACAGGAAAAGGAAATCTATGCCTTTTGCAGTGCCAATGATTTGGAGAGAGCCAACAGATCATACCAGCAATTGTTACTTCTGCATGGTGCCTCCAGTTGGGAAAGGTGTGTCAAAGAAGAAAAATGACAGGTTTCAGAGTAGCAGCCGTGTTAGTCTGTATCCGCAAAAAGAAGAACAGGAGTACTTGTGGCACCTTAGAGACTAACAAATTTATTAGAGCATAAGCTTTCGTGGACTACAGCCCACTTCTGCACTTATGCATCCGAAGAAGTGGGCTGTAGTCCACGAAAGCTTATGCTCTAATAAATTTGTTAGTCTCTAAGGTGCCACAAGTACTCCTGTTCTTCTTTTTAAAGAAGAAAAAGTGGACTGTGCCTTATCCAAACATTCCATCAGCTATACGCCCAGTACCCCACGAAGAAGGACTGCCGGTTCCTGATGCACCAGAATCATTCTCACTTGAGTCAGACGAGCAAGAGGATGAAACTTCTGGTCCTGAACCATCAATGTCACAGGACCCACATTTTCTCCCATCCTCCTCCTCTGAACCACACCTCATAACACAAGGTGAACTGAATGACCTTGTCAGGGATTTGGAACTACCCAAGAGTAAGGCAGAGCTGTTGGGCTCCAGACTACAGCAGTGGAATCTCCTGGCAGGTGATGTTAGGGTTTCCATGTTCCGTGACCGTCAAAAGGATCTTGTCCCATTCTTCTTCATGGAAGGTGATCTTGTAGCCTACAACAACATCGATGGTGTGATGGCAGCCCTCAACATTGTTCACGATCCAGATGAGTGGAGACTGTTCATTGATTCATCGAAGACGAGTCTTAAAGCTGTTTTACTGCATAATGGCAATCAGGGGCAGCTCTAGGCACCAGCAAAGCAAGCAAGTGCTTGGGGCAGCCCATTTGCAGGGGCGGCAGCTGGCAGGGATACAGCCTGGGAACTGAGAACCAACAGGGGGCCCTGGGAGCTGTAGTTCCTTGGTTAGCTCCCTGCCTATAGAGCCATCCCTGGAGCAGGGAAAGAACTACATTTTCCAGCATTCCCTTGGCCGCTATCAACAAGAAAGGGAGGGGGAGGGAGTATGATAGCTGAAACCTCATGCTGCAGCTTGCTGTGAATGGAGAGCTCACTGCTACAGTGGGGTGGCACTGTGAATGGGGAACAAGTATGCCCAAGGAGTAGAAGGCTTTGGCCCAGATATCCCCTTCAGAAGACATCCCCAGACTGGATTAGGGATACTGGTGTGACCTCACCTTGCAGCCCCCAAAGAAAGAATTGGGTGGACTAAATGGACAGTGCCCCTCTCTATCTGAAGCCTAGCAAGGGAGGTATGTAGATCCCACCAGAATTTAAAATGAAAAGTAAGGGAGGGGAGGCTCTACTGGACCTGGGCAGCTTTAGATACAGTACCAGGCACGTAGGAGGATTTCCACTTCTGAGCCATGGAAGCAGAAATTGACTTTTCCTTTCCAGATTTAGCTAATATTCAGAAAGGGAATCTAGCACCTGCCTTCCAGATTTGAACACCTCAAAATTCAGGAGTACTCAAGCTCAATTTGGGCAGTTGTTACTTCATTTCTCCCAAATCAAATATACTGATCCACTGTAACTTGCTGTAGAAAAAGTAGGATAAAATTGAGCAAGAAATCCTTCCCAGTGATTTTTAGGACTGGAATTGCTATTTTCAACAGCCATTGCCTTTTTTTTTTTTTTTTTTTTTTTTAGTTTTTTTTTTTTTAGTTTTATTTGTTTAAAAGGAAGACAGTGATATTGCATTGGCAAATTCCCCATAGAAACAAAAAGTGGAACAAAAGAATAATAAAGGCACCTCAACTTTTCCTCATTTATGGAGGACAGTCTTATAATATGCCTCCAGATATCCTCCAATCACACAAGCTGAAAATTGTTCCACTTTACTGCAGTTCTGTAACCATATGGGAACCAATCCTGTCTGTGTTCTGTGCACATCCAAAATTCCTGCTGAATGACCCGCCCTGGGAGCAAGTTACCGGTGACCCAGGGCTGGGGCGGAAGGAGGGTGCAGGTGGGGTGGGGGGAGAGCCCAGGGCTGGGGTGGCAGGGTGTGGGGGGTGGGGGGGCCACTGGTGTGGGGGAAGGGAGGAGCCCAGAGCTGGGGCAGCACAGGGTGTGTGGGGGGGGGGGAGAGCCCAGGGCTGGGGTGGCAGGGGGTAAAGGTGGGGGGGGAGAGCCCAGGGCTGGGGCAGCAAGCGGGTGCGGGGAGAGCCCAGGCTGGAGTGGAGGCAGCCAACATTTTTTTTGCTTGGGGCGGCAAAAAACCTAGAGCCGGCCCTGATGGCAATGTTTTGCCATCAATTCTAGTTGGTCATGCAGTCCATATGAAGGAAACCTATGACAACATGAAACAACTTTTGAGGTACATAAACTATGACCAACATCAGTGGCAGCTTTGTGGCAATTTGAAGGTTGTTGCTGTCTTGCTTGGTCTGCAGACTGGATACACAAAGTACTGCTGTTTTCTCTGCGAATGGGATAGTCGTGCAAGAGATTCCCACTACATCAAGAAAGATTGGCCACTCCGACAGTCAATGGAGCCTGGGAGGAAAAGTGTTCAGCATCCACCGCTTGTTGAATCAAGGAAGATTTTGTTACCACCCTTACACATCAAGCTGGGTCTGATGAAGAACTTTGTCAAGGCCATTGAGAAAATACAAGCAGCTTTCTAGTACCTCCGTGGAAAATTTCCAAGGTTAAGCGAAGCTAAGATAAAGGAAGGTGTCTTTGTTGGTCCTCAGATTCGTGAACTTCTTCGAGATGATGCATTTGACCATGCACTGCGTGGCAAGGAAAAGACGGCATGGAAAGCCTTCCAGTTAGTGGCAATACATTTTCTCGGAAACAACAAGGCAGACAACTACAGGTTGTTGGTGGAAAACCTCCTCAAGGCATACAAAAGCCTTGGTTGCAACATGTCACTAAACATACATTTTTTGCACTCTCATCTAGATTTTTTTCCACCGAACTGCGGAGCAGTGAGCGACAAGCACGGCGAGCGATTTCACCAGGACATTGCAACAATGGAGAAACGCTATCAGGGCAAATGGAGCCCATCAATGCTTGCAGACTATTGCTGGACAGTGACAAGAGATGCTGCATTTAATGAATACAAGAGACAAGCCAAGAAGCGCCGAGTAGACACTGAATAGGACTAAACTATGTACATAATAGCTTTTTGCCTTTTGTTTCATAATAAATTTTATTTATATAACCCTTTTGCTGATTTTTAAAGTGTTACATAAACAGGACAGGTGAAATATTATCATGTAAAGCAACCCTAAACACATGAAACGACCTAGGTTTACAATTTATGATTAAAACTCTACTATCTACACAATATACATAGACATAAAATGTAAAAACTTAAATATCTTAGAAACAGTAGCCAATCAGTTGTTTTAATTGTCATATTTGAATTCAGCACATCAAAATACATAATAAATAGCACATTTTATCTGTGAAGCAGACTACGTCTCAAAAATTGTAGACCAGTGTTATTTAAGATAAGTGGCATTTTAAATATGTTGGGCCTGAGCACTCACTGGTAGCCATTAGCCAAGAGGACACAGAGAGAGAGAAAGACAAACAGACAAGCAGGCAAAATTTGTCTTTCCCCCTCAGATACATAATGGAAAGTACATGCCTTACATGAAACAAAGTTGCTGTTTTAGCAACCTTATGGAGAAAGAGTCTTTAAAATCAGATTAACTTCCCAAGTAGCATGTTTGCTTTATTTGGATTTAAAAGAGCAAAGGGTTCCTATTTTACAGCTTCGGCTCCCTGAACAATTAGAGTACAATCAATCTCAACTGAAGAAAAAACAGCAAGAACTCTACAGAGTATAATAACTAAATAAGCCACACAGTAAAATCAAGTAATATTTCCTGCATTCTTTAATCACCACTACCAAGTAATATTGTCCCCCCCGCCCCCGCCTTTGTGCACACCCCATTCCAAGCAGCTTTAAAAAGATGATCCTTGTAGCATGCCCTGTCAGTCAACAAGCTCTGGTATTGTGGACCAATGAGAGTGCAAGGAGTGCACTTCTGAAAAAAGGGATCCTTAAGGAGAGCTCAATCACCGATTCCTTTATGTCAAGAGAGTTTCTCCAGTTTAGGCACTTCCATAGACCTCAACTGTGGCAGTTTGCCATCAGGAAAAAGGCAGTCTCTCAAACTGGGCTTAGTGCTAAAAATCTTCAGTGAAATTATTGCCTACATAATAAGTGTGCAATTGGACACCACCACCACCACACACACACCCAATCGGTTAAAACCAGCTTGTTTTACCCACGAGAAGTCCCAATGATTTCTATAGGATTAGGTTCCATTCTTGCTTTCATGAGCATGGTATACATTGAACAAATGCTGTTTGGACAGGTCATAAAGTTCTATCACTTTTAGTATCCATTTCCTATTTCCATTTAGACTAGAAATATTCCACGTGACAAGTTCCAGTCCTTGCATCTTTATAGATTAAGAATTGTCAAGAAAAACCAAGGGGAAAGTCATTTTACAGAGTTGGTTTTTTTAGAGCTCCTTTGCTTGGAGCCATTTAGTTTTACAACAGTCTTAACAAGGGATATGCAGATGAATCCTGGCCTTTTTAGCATAATTTTCCACTCAAATTTATACCTTGGTTCTTCTACTAATTTAGACAAACCATGTGAATTAAGCAATCATTCAAGACAAATATTTATACATATTTAATTTAAATGGTCTTCCTATTCATATCAGAAGCTTCATTTTAAAGTGAAATTATATTTAGGGTTTGAGTAGCTCAAGCCAGATGACATGTCAGCTTTCTCTATACAAGATTCAGCCTTCAGTGGCCAGCGTCCAGAGAAACTGTATCAATGCAGACCCCAGGTGTTGGGAAGGAAAGCTACAATTTGCACCAGTTGATCTTCCCATGGTGTCAAGCAGATGCAAATTCAACTGGTGCAAGTCGCAGCTGCTTGGGGTTCACTCCAGTGCAGTTATATCAGTGGCAGAACCAAGGCCAATCCCAAGCATAGGCAAAGCATTCATTGGATTGATTTCATCTTAGTTTAGCTATAGTTCTAGTCAAACATTGTGGTATGAGGAGATGGTCATCGGCCATTTTCTGATTGAGACAGGACATGAGGCTCATCCTGTGACCCTTATTCATACAACTAGCCTTCCAGTTGAATTACTCAGATGAACAAGGGCTGCAGAATCAGGCCCAAGGGGAAAGAGCCTGGGTAGATGTAAAAGATACATGCAAGCCATATTTCATGAAATATTTGACGGAATATCAGTAAATATAGGTACTCTTTGAGTCCCTGTATATATTTCTCTTATTATTATTTATACTTTTATTAATTTTTACAAAACAAACAAATAGACCAAAATACCAAATTCATCATAATACACAAAGTGAATAAAGAGGGTAGGATAAAGGGAGGGGAGGGACAGCGACACATCTATCCTTAGGGTCTACGTTAATCATAGACCTCTAAAAAGTCATCCCAAATTGCTTTGAATTTTTTGGGCATTCCCTTTCTGCGGAATGTCAGCCATTCATTAGCTGTGGGATCAGCCATATCCTGACCCTGGCACCAATATTTGGTGGGAATCGACTTTTCCATTTTTGCTCAATGAATTTTTTAGCAACCAAAGCTGCACTTTGGAACCACACATCCTTGTTACCAGGTAATCTCCAGGTATCAGAAATATATCTAAGAATGAAATTGAAGTGGGATGACTCCAACTTAGCATCCAATATCAAATTGATCTTTTGACCCACTTCATACCAGATATTATGGACAAAGTGTCACTACATTATGAGCTAATGTAACACCAAGGGTGTCAAATTTCCAACAGCAGTCAGCATTTATGAGGCTGTGATGGTCTTCACTCATGGTTTGGGCTTAGGCCCTTTGATATGGAGAGTGGGGCCCTCCCACTCCACCAGACTCCAGTGCAGGGTCCTGTGAGGTCTACACAAGGGTCTTACACCCAGGAGTGCCTTAACATCCTGGGCCACTTACTACCACCTGCTATTGTCCAAAGTTCACAGTCTGTAACAGGAGGCTGTGAAGAGGGTCAGCTCACCACTTGGTGTCGCTCCATGGCCGAGCATGGCATGGTAGCTCCCTCCCTCTTGGGGCAGTGGATGCCTTCTCTCATGTCTTGGCCTTCTGGCCAGGTCACTTCCCAGGCTCTCCCCTTCTGGAGTAGTCCAAAAACAAAACAAAGGAAATCAGCACAAATAAACGGAGTGTGTAAGTCAGAGGAGGGAAATGCATCCCTCTCTGTATATAACACAAGCAGGTCCTCCCTTCCCTCAGGGAGGGACCTTCAGGCAGTTGTTAAGGGAGAGATCCTGTCTTCCCTCAGCCCTTTTCTCAGGAGCAGCAAAGCATAGGTCCTTTCTTTTCCCTGGTCTGTCCACAAATGAGCTGTTCTGCTCCCTTTTAACTCCTCCTCCAGTCTGTGCATCTTTTGCAGGTGTGGCAGGATGAGCCTCACTGAGCTCAGACCAACTCCTTAACCCTTTTTGCCCAGTGTGGGGTTTGCAGACTCCATCACAGAGGCCTATTATCACTAGCCCATGTGGAGACCAATATATTCAAAATAGTGTCTTCTGGTGAATAAGCCGTAGTCTCAGGTCTATAGTTGCTTTTTTTAGCATTAGATACAATTGTATTCCATTGGGTTGGAGATAGTTGTGTATCCAAATCTCTATTCCAAGCAACGCACAAATTATCAATCTTTGGCAGAGATTTTTGATCCAGAAAATCAGAAAAGGATACCGCTGGCCCAGTAAATCCAGGAAATTTCCTCTAAAATAATAAAAGTTCTGGAGCTCCCAATGCATCTGGTCCAAGGAGATCTGCAAGTAATGTTTTAACTGGAGATATTACCATGCTCCAGAGCAGGGTAAGCCTAATTGTTGCTGAAGGTCTACAAATAGTTTTAATTTCTCATTGTCAATTAGCTGCGACACAGTGATCATTTCTCTGACCATCCTCTCCCTCCACATCAAGGATTTGCCACCAATTTTAAGGATAGACTTGCTCCATAGGACCGCCTGTACATGGAAGAATGGATGGAAACAGAACTTTGACAAAGCTTGCTTCACAGCCATTATTGTGGGAGCCCTGGAGCTATCCAATCTACAATAAATTTGATCCTACAATGCCTAAAAGGGGGAGATGGTATACCTATTCTCATTCAATCTGGGTCTATGTGATCATATCTAATAGCCACAAAGATGGCTGTCTTAACAAAAAGGAGATATGATAATTTTCCAAGTTAGGAAAACAAAATCCTGCCAGAGATAGAGAGAGCTGTCATTTGTTCAGAGTCAGCCTTACCTATGCCCCAAAGAAACTTTCTGAAAATATTACTGAATTTCTTAAAATAAGTTTGAGGAAATAGAAATAGAGAGATCCCTGAGGACATACAAAATTCTGGGAAGGACATTCATTTTCAGTATATAATTTTACCCCACAAACTGAGAATTATTGAACTTCCTCTCCCCAAATGTTAAGCACTGGGGCAATAATTATTTCTATGTTTATCTTATGGCTGTCCTGAATATTTTTGGGAATCAGTATTTCTAAATATTTCCTATAAGAGAATTGCCATTGAAAGTCTCAAATTGAGAAAAGGCCTTTGTAGGCATATTTGTTAATTACTATGATTTCTGATGCACCTCAGTTAATTTTATATCCTGAGAGGAGTCCAGACTTATTAATAGTGGTTAGAAGGTTATGAATGGTAATCTTGGGCTAAGTCTGCCCTGAGGTAGACACTCACAGTCGTGAACCACTCCAGACAGCGTGGTAATATGGTTGGTTTTACATTGATGCTCCTTTCTCATGTAGTTAAGGCAATGGGAAATAAATTAATATTAACCCTTTATTCCTTCAACCCCAGTGAGAGGGAGAGAAGAGAAAAAGAACTAACATCAAAATCAGCTAGCATCCATTGAAGTTCATCTAGATAGCTGGATTTTTCATGTTAGCCTAGCAAGATGGTGGGGGAGGGGGAGGTTTGTAGCTCCCATGTTCAGAACAGCAAATTATGTTCAGAGAAGCACTAAGCTAGCAACTAGGTCAAGGAAAGTATGTTGTATTATTTTCCCTTAGATCAAGATATTACTATAATCAGTAAAAAGACAGGGTGAAGAATGCTAAGCCAGGGCACATAAAGACTCCTAAAGCCACTTAAAACCAGGTATCAACCTTTTTGTTTATTAGTGTAAGGAGTACAGCCCAATGAGACATGAAAAGTTTGTCCAGACTCAGTAGTACTTTCTGAACAGTTTCCTCCCTTCAGATGTTAAAATACTTGAAGTCTTTGGCACATGGACCTGTTCCTATATGATACTTAGCTCTTATCTAGCTCTCTTCATCCATAGATCTCAAAGTGCTTTACAAAGGAGGTTAATATCATTATCCCCATTTCACAGAAAGGGAAGTTGAGGCTTAGAGAGGCAAAATGACTTGTCCAAGGTCAGCCAGCATCAGAGCTGATAATAGCACCCAGATCTCCTGATTTCCAGTTCAGTGCGCTGTCACCTAAGACACTCTGCCACCCAACAAGGTTACCTGCAACACTTACTCACAAGAGTATTTCCACTGGGCCTGATTTTCCAGTGCCTTGCACCTTGAGTAATCTCTTGCATTTGTGAAGAGCAGTGTGTGAAACTCTATCAAATCAGAATTTTATGGACATCCATATAAATTTGGAGGAACTTAGAAAGTAAGTGGAATCACATCGCTTACAAGAAAATAATTTGGTACATTGCCTTCAGTGGGGCTGCTTTTATGAGGGTTTTATGGCCCGTCAGCAGGAGTCACACGAGGGGAGTATAGGCTAGTGATATATGCCTAGCAGTTTAGGGTATTGTAGCGAGGAGGCGTGGCCTCCCTCAGAGGTTGCCAGGGAAGGACCACAACATGCCCCCTGGTGTGCAGAATCAGGAAAACCACGCCCGCCCTGCAGGAAGTACAAAAGGTAGGCCCTGTAGCCTAGTTGGGCTGGAACCACCAAGGGAGACAGACACATCCCATCAGCTGCTGGAACCTGAAGAGGCTCCCTGCCATGCCAAGGACTAGCCAAAACTTCCCAGGCTGCCAGCCGACCAAGACGCTGAAGAGCTGCTGAGGCTGCCACCTGAGGACTGGCCAGAGCTCCCCTAGAAGACAAAGGATCCCCATGTTATAAACATACCAAACCCCAGAGATGTAGGAAGTAGCCATGGGGAACTAGACTACTGTCTGGTTAAGTGCTGGCCTGATTCTAGGTCAGTGTGTTGTGGGTGGATCCCTGTTGACCCAGTGGCAGAACACTTCACCACTGTTAGGGCCCTGGGCTGGGACGTGGTGGAGTCGGGTGGGCCCACGTCCCCCTATCCCCTGCCACTCCACCCCCGGGATGGCAGCCTCCCCATATTAGGCCAGGAAGCCTGTGTTAGTGTACCTGAGCCCCTAGACTCTGCTAGTGCTCACCCTTACCTGAGCCCAGAGTCTGTGTTGGTGCTCACCCTTACCAGGGCTCATAGACTGCTTAACCACTCTGCCCTGATTGCAGGCCAGAGTCTTCTAACTGGTTTTTGCCCCACCCCTTGACTGAGAATCTGGGGCTCATAGACTGCTGTACTGCTTTGCCAGGCCGGAGCCCTAGGTACAGCTAATTCCCTCCTTTTGAGCTCACCTTTACAAGTATGTGACAGCAAGGAGGTGTGGCCTCCCTCAGAGGTTGACAGGGATGGGTGGCCACGCAGCCTACAAGTATAGAGATAGCTATGATGCTATAAAGGATGCATATTGTGATTTCCTATTAGTTCTTTTGATAGGTTTTGCTCCCACTCTTTAGGTCTGATCCCAAGAGATGACTGAAGTGTACCCAGCTACTCTCTAGAAGATCATCTCAACATTTTACGAATCCTCTACAGGAGGACTTTCCACTTGAGACATTGCCCCTGTAGAAAAACATTTTGGAGATTTGTTACAAGATGAAGTATTGCAGTCACAGACCATCAACAATTAGAGTGAGCTCCCTGAGTTCGCTAACAACCCATTTCTAGAGAAGAAAATGACCCTGTATGAACAGTGTACTCACGCCCCTCAAAGCTCCAGAGCGTGTTGTAGAGTAATAGGAGGCCAGCATGACACACTGCTTTTGAAAATTAAAGGGAAGGGCAGGCAAGTTAAGGTTAAGAATTTGGGGCAGGCCATGTATGCTATTAATATCTACTCCAACTCAGGAAGATAATGAATAGGAGTCATTTATGACATGCTTTGTAGTGTTTTGTTCTTTGTTTCTGTGGTTAGATTTTATTTTCTTAGGAAGATCTTTAAAAAGAATAAAACCCTAGAGATGTTCCATCTCAGCTGTACATTTGTAACAACAAAAAAGGTCCATGTGAGTTAGAAGATATGTTTGATACCACAAAGAAGTAAATCTATGAACATCATGAAGTTATTAAAACAAATGCAAAATGAATGAATGTATGTTAGCATATAAGGCATAGTGCCGCCTCTTAAAGGAGCCAGCTCTACACATAGAAGGCTCTAGGGGAAACAATGACCATAGCTTACACCAGTGGTTCTCAAAGCTTGTCCGCCGCTTGTTCAGGGCAAGCCCCTGGCAGGCCAGGCCAGTTTGTTTACCTGCTGCGTCCACAGGTTCGGCCGATTGCGGCTCCCACTGGCTGTGGTTTGCCGCTCCAGACCAATGGGGGCGGCGGGAAGCAGCGGCCAGCACATGCCTCAGCCCGCGCTGCTTCCCGCAGCCTGCATTGGCCTGGAGCGACGAACCGCGACCAGTGGGAGCCGCGATCGGCCGAACCTGCGGACGCGGCAGGTAAACAAACTGGCCCAGCCCGCCAGGGGCTTTCCCTGAACAAGCGGCAGACCAGCTTTGAGAACCACTGGCTTACACAAGTCACCTTATAACAAGTCAATAGAAGTATATACTCCATACGCCCCTCCTTTCCTGGAAAGAAGTGCTCCTGACAGTAACAGCTTTGGAAGACGGGAGAAGGGGAAGTAGCCCCCTATAAACCCACAGTATGAAAGTCACAGCACACTGCCACATAAAGGAGAGACCCACTAGTCCCTCCTTTAAGAACACTGCCCTCCCCAGAAGGAAGGGCTTCCAATAGCAGTGGCTGCAGCTTCTGCAGTGAGCAGACATAGGCAGGCAGTTTCACAGCTGCTGAAGCTATGCTGAGGTCCTGGGTAGCAGGCAAAGATGACATGTGCCTACCAATAGTGTGGAGGGTGGCAGAGTGAGGGCAACCAGCTTCAGCAGTGTTACTGAGCATGCTCAGTCCATGTGAGCATGCTTAGTACAAATCTGGGGGGGACATGACACTGCATCCTCCCCCAAACACACACACACATTGCCTCTGGTATCAGGCCCTGTGAGCCATTTCTGTGGGACAGGTGGTTTGACTTTGGGGAGGTATGATGAGAGGAGCAAGGGCCCATGCTGTTGAAGTATAAGACCCGGGCAATTGCTGGTGAAATGGATAGAGTAGGGTGTTAATGAATAGACAGGACTGGCTATTGAGGGATGAGGCTGGCAGGAGGCAGTGAGCAAATGGGGAAGGCTTGAGAAACATTGTATGGAATAAGCTGGTGTCTCAATTGATGAAAAATATATGGTAAGTTGGACCTGGGCAGAAAGGTATTTATTTAGTTTAAAGCACAAATACGAAGAACATCCATCCTATGGTTTAAACACCACGTTTTAGGAGCACCCATCCTACGTTCCAAGCACTGCTTCAATAATTAAATTAACATACCAAAATCCAGTGACCACCTGTACAATCAGTTCATTCCCACTCCATCATACTACTCTCTCAACAGACTAATAAACACCACAATCTCATCCCATGCCATGCCTTCCCCAAGTGCCTACAGAAAGAAAGAGCTTTGCAGCACCACAGGAAGGTTAACAAAGGTTGTAATAAATTGGATGGGGGAAAATAAATATGTCCTAGAGTCAACAGGCTCTCCAGTGAAAGTGTACTGCTAGCAGCTCAATCTCCTCTATAGAGAGAGCTCCTGCTGATTTCACCCAAGGCAGCATGGAACAGGCAGAGGAGCTGTCTTCTAGGTAATCCAGATCCTAGCCATTTAAGGTTTCAAAAGGTCAAAATCAACACCTTCAATTCCGCCTGGAAACCCTGATTATATGGGGGGATTTCTTGGATCTAACTACTGTTTAAATAGTAATGTGTGTACCATTATTAAGCATTAAGACAATGGGAGTAAGCCAGTGATAATTTTTAAAACTGATTTTTTATTGAACACAAAGGAGGAAGGCAGTTGAAACATTTGTAGTCTAAGTTAAAATCAAAACTTTCATTTTGTTTCCTTTGTTGTCTGTTCCTATAGTATCTTCTATAGGGGAAAATCCCCTTTTTGGTAGGGTCTTCAGATAATATTAAAAGTTATTTTGGAATATAATCCATTATAGATTTTGAGTTGTTTAAATGCCAATCCTGATTCTTTCTGGGAGGAGAAAACAGAGTAAGAAATGATAGTAGAGAAAGCGATGCTGCTTCATTCCATTTTCTTGCACCCTAGACATCAGGAAGTGAGAAGCCCACCATGTAAACTTGTTAGCCATTTTGACAGCTTGCAAATTTGAATGGGATCAGGCAAAGCTGTCGTTAAGCTTGCCTTTTTAAATATAGTCATGTTATAAAGGTAAGTTTGTTTGTTCGTTTGTTTGTTTGACTAAGCCAGCATTTATTCAGACAGACAAAGAAAACAAATAGAGAAAAGAAGAAATATGGGAAGGAAGAGTAACACTCAAGAAGGCATAAAAATAAGCATCTCAAATTCACATCCCAGATGTTAAGGATAAAGCCAGACCTGATGGAGACAGTGATATCATCTGGTTCCATCTCCTGGCCTAGTCTGGGCAGGCTATTTTTCAATAGCCTGGGATTGGTCCTGCTTTGAGCAGGGAGTTGGACTAGATGACCTCCTGAGGTCCCTTCCAACCCTGATATGCTATGATTCTATGACATCTACAGCAATGAAGGTTCATCAGTAGGATAGCAGATTCCTGGAACTCAGCAGATGGTAGTATCTATGATAGAGTTACTTGCTCCTGAAAGAAATCTTAAACAAGTGGCCACAAGTTACCACATTCAACAATGGATTCCTGGATCTCAATAGGGTGTTGGTATTTAGGATAGCAATCTCCTCCTGAAAGAAATCTTATGGAAATCTCTAAATTTCAATGACTCATCAAATCAAGCAGTTATCTGTTAAAGAACAACCATAGTATCCACTGCCAAGATAACTGCACCTCTGAGCCCTTCATAGTCTCCTTGAGGGCACCACTCTTGGGTCTCAGGCCTATAGCCACCGGGCTTCTCAGGACAAAACCCCATGATCCATTCCCTCCATACAAAGGACTAAAGCTGCAGTCTTCTGCCGTTCCCTGTGATCACTTCAGCAGGTCTCAGTTCAGTCAGGACCTATGGTCCTGTGATGGGGTGGACTAAGCCCAGAGGCCCCCTGTCCCAGAAAGGAGCCGAGTGGCCTAGAGTGGTTGCGGGGAAGCAGCCAGTGAGGGAGGCCACAGGGAGCAGCCAATCAGGGCCAAGCAGACTCACATAAAATGAGCTGCGGGGTCAGAGTCAGTTAGCTGCTGCCTGGAGCTGGAGGAGAGAGGACTCTGTTCCTGGCTGGCTGAAGGAGCAGCAGGAACACGGCTAGATCAGTTGCTGGCAGGGACTGGAGGAGCAAAGAAGAAGCTCCTGGCTGGCTGCTGTGACTGAGCCCAAGACAGTCTGGTGGCAGGGATTAGGGGAGCGAGGAAGGTGCTCCTGGCTACCTGCTGGGACTGAGTAAGGACTGAGCCCAGGGAGGGCTGCAGGAAGACATTATCTCCAGGGAGAAAGCCTAGGGAAGATGGCCCTATACCAGAGCCAGGACTAGTTAAAGACTGAGCCCAGGGAGGGCTACAGAGATACCAACAGAGGTTTTCAGTGACTCAGCAGAGGACTGAGTCACTGAAAACCTGCCTGAAAAATCACCAACAAAGGTTACCACAAACTGAGAGACTGCAGGCACACACACACTCAACGCGGGGGCACTCACGAGAGGTGGGTGCCACCCTGTTACAAGTCCTCTTCTCTCAGGGGCAATGAGAGGGTATCCGGTGACCAGCTTTTATAAAGCAAAGTACTATTTATTCAGAACAAAACCATTTCAAAGAAAACATAATAAAAACAAGAAACAGCTTATACATGTCTAACTTACCAGGCACTCACCCATCTTCCACAGGGAGACTCTAATAGGACCAACGTACTTCAATCTCTCTCACATGACCTGTCTCTCTTCATAGACCCATGGCATTTCTTGAATTCAGTGTGACTGACTCACTCTTCCAGGAGTGGGTTATCACTTTATATCAGTTCAAGTCCTCTGTATCCTGAGGCTTCTTGAACCAGGTCTGTGATAAATGAAGGGGGAGGGAGGTAGCACCCTGTTATGGACACCCAGCCAGCCAGTAGTTATAAAGTCCCTCTTAGTAGCTGTTCTCTAATTGCTCTACCACTAAAGGGCTAAAAAGTCTCACTGCTATGCATAGGTAAAAGGAAGTGAGTAGGCACCTAGCCAAAAGAGCCAATGGAAAGGCTAGAACTTTTTAAAAGACTCCCCTTTTGTCTGTCTGTTGTTGTTCTCCGGGGAGAGGCAGACCGGGAGCAGTTATGCTATGAGAAGCTTGGGCCAGGTATGAAAAATCATCAATATCATATCTAGAAACTACACATCTAAAACCCCAGATATGGAAGTAGATCAGGAAATGTCTACGAAGATGCGATTAGGTTTATTCCTTTTTTTCTTTATGGCTTGTGGATTCCTCTGTGCTAACCCCAGGTTAAACTACAATACCCACCTGCTGAAGTGAAAAAACAGATTGACAGAGTCAGACGAGTACCCAGAAGTCACCTCCTACAAGACAGGCCCAACAAAGAAAATAACAGAACACCACTAGCTGTCACCTTCAGCTCCCAACTAAAACCTCTCCAGCGCATCATCAGAGATCTACAACCTATCCTGAAAGATGATCCTTTACTCTCACAGATCTTGGGAGACAGACCTGTCCTCGCTTACAGACAACCCCCCAACCTAAAGCAAATACTCACCAGCAACCACACATCACTGAACAAAACCACTAACCCAGGAACCTATCCTTGTAACAAACCCCAATGCCAACTCTGTCCACATATCTATTCAAGTGACATCATCATAGGACCTAATCACATCAGCCATACCATCAGGGGCTCGTTCACCTGCACATCTACCAATGTGATATATGCCATCATGTGCCAGCAATGCCCCTCTGCCATGTACATTGGCCAAACCAGACAGTCTCTACGCAAAAGAATTAATGGACACAAATCTGACATCAGGAATCAAAATACTCAAAAACCAGTGGGAGAACACTTTAACCTGTCTGGTCATTCAGTGACAGACCTGCGGGTGGCTATATTACAACAGAAAAACTTCAAAAACAGACTCCAAGGAGAGACTGCTGAGCTAGAATTGATATGCAAACTAGACACAATCAACTCCGGTTTGAATAAGGACTGGGAATGGCTGAGCCATTACAAACATTGATTCTATCTCCCCTTGTAAGTATGCTCACACTTCTTAACAAACTGTCTGTACTGGGCTATCTTGATTATCACTTCAAAAGTTTTTTTTTCTCTTAATTAATTGGCCTCTCAGAGTTGGTAAGACAACTCCCACCTGTTTATGCTCTCTGTATGTGTGTATATATATCTCCTCAATATATGTTCCATTCTATATGCATCCGAAGAAGTGGGCTGTAGTCCACGAAAGCTTATGCTCAAATTTGTTAGTCTCTAAGGTGCCACAAGTACTCCTGTTCTTCTTTTTGCGGATACAGACTAACACGGCTGCTACTCTGAAACCAAGATAAACACTAACCATCAGTAAATGTAGGTAATAATCAGAAATGGTGCAAACTGCAAATTCAAAATGGAGTCTGAAATCCTTCAAAGCTAGGGGTTGTTCTGATTTCAGCTTTTGTTTTCAGCCCTGCTGTCATGGGAAAGCCATGTATTAAAACAATATGTGAAAATAGCACAGTAATAAACTTGGAAGGCTATTCACTTTGATACCTGTAATGCAAAGCTTGTATGGTTTATTGCCCCCAGTATCCCTAACTTCAGTTACATCACTGCACAAATAGTTCTGATGCATCTAATGTTTTAACAATGCAAATATATCATCCCAGCATATTGTAAAGAATTTATGTGTATCACATCTGGCTATAAAGCTCTCAATATCCTGTGTTATACAATGATAATACTCTTTATTATTTGCATGTGTGACTTCTTATGTGAGCATTTAACACTAACGTTTGTGCTAAGCAACAAAAGGCTTGTAACTGTCATTTGCTCATAAACCTATTCTGATCTTCCATGTATTAGGAAGGTCTTGTGGTTAAGGCATGAGACTGGAAATAAGCAGTCTGGGTTCTATCCTGTGTCTACAGGCTACTGGTATATCTGTGGGCAAGTCATTAGCGACACTGTCAACTTTAAAGGAGTCACAGTTCTTTGTAAAAATATTTTACGTATCCCTGTCACATACAACACTTAACCTTACTGTAATGGAAATTCTGGAGAATATTTTTTTTCATTTTGCTTATATTCTACATTTGACAGCATGTGGTAATATGAACCATTTCTTTCTTTTACCTGTACAGCCAGGTTCCAATCCTGCAAAGTTTTATGCACTTGCTTAGCTTGGGGAGTTCCACTGGTTTCAGTAGGGCTACTCACATGCAAATGTATTTGCAGGGTTAGGGCCTTCAGTTTGTGCGAGTCTTTGATCCAGTAAAACACCCACTTTTAAAATCAGAGACTGTGACTGTAAAACCACAAAAAGTTAGCAAGATTTAGGGGTAGGTACAGAACTTGGAAGCACTTTTAACTTTTTTTTTTTTTGAAAGGAGTAGATTTCAAGTTGACAATGTTCATTTAATATCTCTGTGCTCTAGTTTCCATATACATAAAATGGGGATAATAATACTTCCGTTCCTCACAGGGGAGTTATGAGAACTAAATTCTGAATATGTCAACACTACAAGAGCTACAGTGACAGAAGAGTTTTTTCCTTCACTGTAGTAAATCTACCCTCTCGAGAGGCTGTAGCTACGTTGACTGAAGAATTCTTTCATCAATCTAGCCTCATCTACAGTGCTGGGGTTAGGTTGACCTAACTGTTGCACTGGCCATGAATATTTTCACAGACCTGAGCAATGTAGCTAGGACAACCTAAGTTTTAGGTGTAGACCAGGCCTCATCAGTGTTCTTTACATGCTTTGAGATCCTCAGATGCAAAGCACTACAGAAGTATAAATGATCCTAATTCTGACAAATGAAATAAGTACATTTACTATTTTACAGTCAAGATTATACTTTAGGGTAAAGATGATAGAAGCTTTTGGCCTGATCGCCAGAGGTTGTGAATCCCCGAAGTTCCTCCTGACTTCATTTGAAGTTGTGGATGTTCACCTTCTCTGAAAATCATGCCTCTAGGGTATAAATGTCCTATAGACCACTGAAAAAATAATGGGTATGATATAATGCTAGCACTCTTCCAGCAATCTTGTTGAGAGCAGAAGGTTTGTAGCATAAGGTCTCTTAATTTTTTAAGCATAGTAAATTGAGGATCAGCTCTGAATATTTAAATATTTAAATTTTGAAAATTAGCTATTGCCATCCAAGATTTAGGAATACCATGAAGAAAAATTAGATCACACATTATTTCAGCCCCATAGGCATAATGCCCTAAGACATTACAACACCCTGAGAAAAGGCAAGTACAAACAAACACACATGCAAATAAAACACACGTAAGATCAAGCTGATGCAGCTAAGCACCAGGAGTAGCCCCTCCTGAGCTCTGGCAGAGGGTCATTAATGTTTTCACCACTATCTTCCAATGGGAGTTATACTAGGAAACAGAAGCTTTCCCTTTTGGCCAGGCCTCCATTGGTTACCTCTGACAGATGCTGAGGCAATGACCCTCTACTATGGCCAGACTTTGTGAGCTAACTTGGTCAGCTCCAGACCTCATAACAAAATGAGATTGGTAAGCAGTTTCAGGACAACATCCCACCATCCATGGTTTCTTTACCACCAGTGTGACCCAGAGGTGAATCAAGCCCATATAGCTGAAATACACATGTGTACTCTTATAAATTACAATGAAACCTATCCTAAGCAATCACTCAATGAACCAACAAACACTGGCTGCTTGGTAGAGGTGACCTGCTAATAAAGTTGTTGTAGAAGCATGCTGCATACATTTGAGGATACCTCCTCAAAGATAACTCAGGATTCACTCTATCCGATACATTTATGCAAGAAGAGCTCTCACTTGCTCGTCACGGTTCTGCTAGTGCAGACATGGTAGTACAGATAACAACACAGAGTTCTTATTAGCTGCCTTTTTCTCCTCGTAGAGGCCAAAAATAGCACTCTGCCTTCAACTTGGTTCTACATGATGCACCAGAAACCTACATCCAAGACACAAGAACTCTACACCTTTGTACATTATGAGTTAGGACCCAGTGCTGCGTTACATTGCCTTACGGTGCATATCCTTGGTAGGGAGCCACTCTTCCCTCAATCTTCAGGTCTCATCAAATTCAGCTGAAGTTGCACCTATAGAAATGAGGTCAAGATTGGGCCCTTGGAGTTCATAAATAGTTAATGGGTCATTTTTTCTGATTGATAGATTAGATTTTTGAAAAGTATGGTGTATCTGGGGCTTCATATTTTAGTATTACAGCCTTGTGGTTTTTGTAGAAAAAATATTTTGAGGCAACATACCATAGTTTAGTAATCAAATTTGTGACTCAGGTAATGTGACTTTTTTAGTAAACGAATTTGAAATAATTGCCCCAGATAATACCCAAAGCTGAATAATTTGATTTATTGGGACAGAAATCACACTGAAGACCATGTTCTGAAAAGCACTTATGTACCTGATTAAGGACTACTAAGAGTATCTTCATGTTGTACTAATTTTGACATATGGTATATTTATGGCAGCTGTAAAACTATATGATCATTTCTGCTATGGTTGTGGTTGTATCATCAATAAATTAATGTCATTTGCATGAAAAATCTTCCCATAACAATAATTATCTGCCTCTAAGGGGTGTTATGAGGCTCAATTCATTAATGTTTACAAAGCACATTGGTATCCGTGGATAGAAGAAGCTATAGAAATGCAAGATGCTATTTTATTTATGATGATCCTTTGAAATTGAGTCCAACTACTTAATACTAAAATAGCCAATTCTTTTTAATAAAACTCCAGTACCTTCTCCTTTTTTATTGAAAAGTAACAATGCAATATAGACTTAACCATCCTCATCTTTTATTTCTAAAATTAAATGTTATACCCATTGTAGATAAGTCTTTTTCAGCAGTTTGATTTACTGGACTAAGGATAGATCTGATAGCCATGATTTCTGGAATTCATCCCCTTTCTGTTCAATGTGCATATGACACCAGCAGATGAGACAGTGAGGCGTTGCAGAATGTAGCACCTTTAGTATATGGACAATATTCAACTTTATATCTTTACATGCAGATGATGCACTTAACCAGCTTTTTTAGCCTCTAGGTGAGAGAGAGAGAAAGGTTTGGATGAGTTAGTTGGCTGAGGCTCAATCCTGATAAGATTGATGTTAATATATTTTTATTTAATTTAGTTGTGCTGATAGGTTCAGGGAAACAACTGGAAAGAATGGTGGAAACTATATTCGCCGCTCAGCGAAGAGAGCTAGCCCAGCTTATGTTACTCAGGTTGGTAAACTGGGGATCCTGTTGAATCTTGACTTCTGCCATGCAATATGTACAGAAACATAGGGAAGGGCTGCAAAGGGGCTCTGCCCTCCCATATGTGTAGAAGATGCCCTTTCAAGGGAATGATTTAAAGCAGAATGGATCCAAATCAAAACCTCAGAGATGAATAGCCCCAAACACTGAAAGTGCTAGGAATTCAGAATCCAGACTTAGTACCTGTAGTGGGGCAGCTACTCCACTCCCGCAGAACAGGGGTTAAAAGCAGCCCAGGAGATGGCTGCAGCTGGGAAAAGGAGTGAAAGCAGCCAAGCTAGGCTGATTAGGGAAGCAGCCACAACTGTAGCCAGTTCAATTAGGGCCCAGCTGGCCCTGATAAGAGGGCTGGGGGCCAGAAGCTGGAGGAGTCTCTCTCTTGCTCTGGAGAGAAAAGGACCTGGTTGCCTGGTGTACAGGGAACAGAACAGAATGGAACAGAGCAGGGCTGGGGAAAAGCAAGAGGAGCTGGGGGGCTCCAGCCTGGTAAATCCCCAGGCTACAGGCCTTGTTGAAGGCCTGCAAAGGTACTGGGATTGTAGAGATGCAGGCTGGGCTTAAGCAAAGGCACAGGTCCTAACCCCTTGCCAATGATGAATGGCCATGACAGACTGCAGTTTGCCCCAGTGAGCGGGGGGCTAGATGATGACTGGCAGTAGCCACTGAGGCAAGGTGGGTGAGAAGGTTGGGGGTTCCCCTGGGAAGGGAGACCCAGAGTGAGGGTACTGCAGAGGACAGAACCCTAGGGTAAGGGGCACTGGGGTCTGGGAGGAACACAGGGGCCTGAGGCAAGTGAGACATCACTTAGAGACTGGTTCTGGTTTTCATGCACAATGCTTGGCCCTTCCCAAGTGGCCGTGGCTGCCTGCAATGAGTTTATTTCTTGATAAATTACAGAACCATGTTATTCCCAGATTTATTCTGCATCTTTGACCTCTTCATGTGTTCTCCCCACTAATCCATCTCCACCATACTTGTAATATTCCAAACCTCCGATCAGCTTTCAAACATGCCTGTAAAAGAGAGAGAATCTGCCACAACACTAGTTCCTCCTTTCCTGCCAAATATGCCTTAGGTAAAAGCAAGGATTTAGAATACTCTGGTCTATGGTATGGGACTGGAGTGAGACAGGGACTGTCTTTGTTCTTTGTTTGTACTGCACCTAGCACCATGGGGTCCTGGTTTATGACTAGGACTCCTAGGTGATACCACAATACAAATAATTAAGCATATATAGTTTTATGCATTTGTACTTTCAAGACTTTGCCAAGGGCACTCATAGCCTAGGATGGGCTCTCTTTTATGTAGTTAGTACAAATTTCAAATGAATGCAATTAAATGATTACCATAGATCAGAATAGGGCCTAAGAGTGTTATTACAAATAAGCTCTTTAGTCTCTAGAACCAGTTATAATCTCAGTTACTCCCGTATAACTACAGAGTAACTTCACTGAAGTCACTGGAATTACCCGAGAGTTACCCTGGTGTGACCAAGAGCAGAATCTCTACAAAAAAATCCTCCAGATACCACACAATTTACAAAACAGATTGAAGAGCCTTTAGTCAGACTTGATTCTAGATTTTTTTTTTTTAGCTGGGACCACATAGCTACTTGAAAAATCTTTGGAGCTGTTAGAGACTTGTGCCCTTCTTTAATTTAGACAGTGGTTGAGTTTAAGACTTAAACATATCAAATAGGTGATGTCTGCTCTCTGCAGGTGAGGAGTGTGGTCTATGGATTGTACCCTAAAGCATATATGATTGTTTTTCTTTCACAGGAGTGTGGATTGGTTGGATCTGGCAATATTTAAGTGGAACAGAACATTAAAAATAGTCTTAATTCCCTCCACACAGTCACACACCAGTTTGTGCAGAGTAAAAAGAAAGCCATGACACGGCAAACAAGAATGTTTTCATGGCTGTAAAAATCTAACTTTAGAAAGTGGTCCCAAGCTGGTGAAAAAGAGCACTTTGTTTGGAGATGAAGGGCACCAATTTTAGGGTAACCACATTAAAGTATCATGTAAACCCATGCCTAACCTGTGCTATAAATGTCCTTCAAAAGGTCACATGCTTTGTTGGTTTTCACTGGTCTTTTCTAGACTCTTCAGGTTAAAAATATTATGGGCTTCATTCTGGTCTCAAACTAGTCGGTGGGTGCATTGATTGATTTTAGCTGAGTTGCATCTGATTCTCACCCATCTGACTAGAGAAATCAGCCCCAGTTTTACTGTCATGTACAGTATTGTTCGCATGCGAGAATTGCCCTTCCAACCATCTCTGGGGGGGAAAAAAGGAAATATTCTCTAGCGTGGGTAATACTGTATTTTATTCTAAATTGTAAATTACAGGCTGCTGTCCTTCCAAGGTCTGCAAAAAAATATACAGGCAAGGATACTTTGCACTCAAAATTTCTCTCCAACACAAGTGCACTATCTCCCATCTCCCCTACCTTCTCCAACCTGGATAGCAACAGCCGCATGTGCAGGCAGCAAAAGACCAAAATCAGGTTAGTGTCACGTGTGGCAAATACCACACACAGATAAGCACCCAAATCTGGGATGCTCTCACTCCACTCAAAACAGAGTGTGTAAGGATTGAAAGAAATGGCAGCAGTGCCCCCTGCCATAACTTTTAGCCTAGTGGCTGGACCACTCACTGGGGATACTGGAGATTGGGGTTCAATTCTCCCCCTCCCCAAAGGAAAGAAAGCCTCTTGTTCAAATCCTTCCTCTCAGGAGAGTGTGCTAACCACCGAGCTATGGGACATTCTGACACAGAGCTCCCTCAGTCTCTCCTGTTGAAGCTGTTCCATTGTGGATGAATACTTAGAATAATTGGACCAGAGAATAAGTGACTCTGTAGTTCAATGCTTAGGGTACTCACTTGGGCCTGGGAGACCCTGCTCCAAAGGCTCTTTAATTATTTATCCACAGTGGAACAGCTTCAACAGGAGACATTGAGGGAGCCCCACTTTAGAATATTTCATAGCTCAATGGTTGGTGCACTCACCTGAGAGGAAGGAGACTCTTGTTAAAATCTCTTCTCCCCCTCTGCCTGAGGGTTTCCCACCATCCATCTGAGTGCTCTAACCATTGGGCTAAAAGTTATAAGATGGGTAGCAGAACCATATCCTCCTCCTCCAGCCAGATTTATAATGGGACCCAAACCAGAAAGCAGCCTGTGAGCAGGTGACTTAGATGTTCGTTCCCAGTTTGTGGATCACTCGAGGGCTTAAGCAGAAGATAGGCATCCAGACACGTAGTGAGAGAGGCAGCTGTGCATGTGCTCAGAGGAAGAAACTTAGGCCCCAGGGGAACTTCTACCTTGAAAATGTAGGTACTAGGCAAGTTTAAGTTTTGTGAGTTACAGTGGAGCCAAAACTGGGACTTAAGTATCTAAACCTCAGATGTAGGTGCCTAAGTTCCTTTGTGGATTTGGGCCTAAGTGACTTGGGAGCACACATCCTATTTATTCCCAGTTGGGCTTGTGCTCTTAAGTTACTTGTATGCTTTAGAAAATCCACCAGAATTCTTATCCAAATCTTTTTTTCACTACTTCTGCTACTGTCACAATGCAAAAGCTGAGATTTTTACTAACTGGAATCTAGCAGTGTTTTATAGATGCCTCAAGGCCTAACCTGCAATCTGGTCTTGCTCCCATTGAAGTTAATGCCAAAACTCTCCTGGGCTTCAGTGGGCGCAAAATCAGGACCTTTGTGTTAGTTGTGTATCTACTATCTACATAAAGGACAACGGTCAAAATCCTGCTTTTTGTTTACTTCACTACAGCTGCATGTGCATATCTGTTTAAGATATGGAATTCTGCATCACGCACTGGGAACCTGTACACTGAGTGACTATAGCATTTGGTCCTCCGAATAAAAGTCTGCAATAGCAGCCTACCAATGTGAAGATTTGGGTGGACAAATGATAGACACTTAAACAACAAGCAAGTAATAAACAGGATCCCACATTTGAATGCCTCCTGCTTTGCATCTCTTCTCTCCCAAAAAGGAAATGAAAGAATTCAGTTAGTATTCTTGTAAGTCTCTAATCTTTGAAAAGTGACAGCACACTTTGGGTGCTAGAGAAATATTTCCATACATTAATAGAACATGAAGGTTGCAATGAGAAGGTCTCAGAAGTCAGGAAACAACAAAGTTAAGGTTATGTGTGTGTACACATTATGATAGAGGCTTTAATTACATGATCCCATGATCATTTTTCCCCTGGACCCCTGCCTAATTCAGCTAAGATTGAGTGAATCTGGAAACTGGTTGGGTGATAGTGAGTGGTCAAATATCACAAGCAAGTGGAGAAATAACTATGTTTCCAGACTTCCTAACATGTAGGTTTTATTAAGAGGTGTGAAGGGAAGTTTAAAAATATTTGCTTGGGCTTTGCTGTTAAGTGCTTTCAAACCTAACTATCTTGCAAAGTTTGAGTGGGAATATTAACCAATAATTCATAAAAGTACTAACAACATCACAGCATGCACGTAGAGGCCCTATTCTCGCCTCCCAGAACACATAATAAGCTTGTTCTTTATTCTCTCCTGGCATATTAAAATGAACTGTTGACACAGTTTAAAAAAAAATACAGACCCCTCTGTCCAGCTCTGAGAAAACTGTCCAGGAGAGACAGACTCAGTGCCAGCTTCTCCATCCTTTCATGCTCTTTGATTTGAATCTCCCTTTGTGTCCAGTGTGGAGTCAACAGGATACTGCATCATTACCCTTCCTGATGGCAGCTTCCTTTGATTTTTTTTCAACGGTTTACTATTGCCATTAGTACAGACTCCAATCACCTAACTACTGGAATCCTTCCCCTAACAGTTATCTTGCACTAACAGTAACTATGCTTAGGCACTTATTCTGGCAATAAAGATTTGTATAGACAATTAATTTCTCTTCACAACACCCATGTGAGGTAATAGTAAATAAATAATACCTAGCACAAGTGTAGTACATTGTATCTGTAGATCTCAAGCATTTTGCAAAGGTAGGTGAATATTGTCTCCATTTCACACATGGAAAGACTGAGGCAGGGAGACTGAATGACTTGGCCATGGTAACAGAAGAGTGTGTCAGAATCAGGATTAGAACTCAGATTCCTGGCCCCAGTCCTCTGGTTAACAACTCTACTATGATAAAACAATGATTTGATCCCTGCTTCCATAATTTCCCCATCATTACCCAACTAACATATTAATATACCAAGTCCAAATGAATTTGCACAGAGGGCAGAATTTGATCTGAGTCTTCTTTGTGCATCAAGAATTAGCCATACAATTTCTTTCTGTTCTGCAATAAATTCACACATTATTATATATAGACCGAATTATTTCTTTGTGAATAGGACGTTCACTAGGTATCTAAAAGATAGTGGCCAAATCAACTTCTCCATCTGTGACTGTGAAGGTCAAAATGCATTGATCTCTCTTATTGCCTATTTTTGTTCTTCTGCAGTATATTGTGTAAAATGATACAATCTATATCCACTTACATCCTGTACAAAACTCAATCCTTGGAACTCATTGTGTGATTTTTCTAAGCCAATGAGAAACGTGCTAGGGCAGGGGTAGGCAACCTATGTCACGTGTGCCAAAGGCAGCCCGCGAGCTGATTTTCAGTGGCACTCACACTGCCCAGGTCCTGGCCACTGATCCGGGGGGCTCTGCATTTTAATTTAATTTTAAATGAAGCTTCTTAAACGTTTTTAAAACCTTATTTACGTTACATACAACAATAGTTTAGTTATATATTATAGACTTATAGAAAGAGACCTTCTAAAAATGTTAAAATGTATTACTGGCACGCGAAACCTTATATCAGAGTGAATAAATGAAGACTCGGCACACCACTTCTGAAAGGTTGCCGACCCCTGTGCTAGTGCATGTGAGCCAGGAAGTGAAAATGACTAAAAGCTGATTAGAAACATACATTAAATTAAACTTGTCTGCTATATTTTCATTGTCCAAGTTGAGAATGAAAAGCTAAAAAAGGAGAAACAAGGACATAAATAATTAAAAGTAATTTAGATTTTTTAAATGATTTCAGTTTTACTCATCTATGGTGCTAGTAATATAGGTGAGGAATATTTTTTTTACACATTGAGCTGGTGGGGTTATACCTGGGATGAATTTGACAGTGTACCTTAATGGCCTGCAGTCTGAGACCCTGTAGTTTGAAAGCTATTGTAGATGGATTTGGTTGATTTTCTTTAGCTGTGCTTCCAGGTATCTTCATTTGAAGAAAGAAAGATCTTGACAATTTGATCTGATAATTCCAGCATGTGCCTGACATGAGTTAGTGGCCACTGAAAAAGGCAGCTGAGTGGAATACTAAGCACCACTACTTTCATTAATCTTTGCCCATTGAGACAAAGACTTCCATTTTCAGAAGGAATGGAAATAGAGTTGCATTACAAACCAAATCCCTTGAGAGCAGTATATCTTGCTGCATAATGACTAACATTAAATCTTTAAAGATGTTTCTGTTCTTGCTGTACCTGGGTTGATGCTATGCAACTTTATTGCTATCACAAAATAGATCTTGGATGCATAAAAACAGCTAAACTCTGAGTAAGACAGGCAGGCACAGAACTCACAGCCCAAGTGGGAGGGGGAGTATGATGATTTCTCCTTTGTATCCTCTCAGTCCCCCGCTACACAGGTGATTGGAGAGGCCCCTAGTGTAACACAGACAGTTATGAGACACTGTCTAACTTAGGCAGCCTCTCAGGGTTGCTCTATGGGCTGCAGTGCTGCCTAGAATCTTGGCAGTGCTGTGTCCCGGCCCCCAACACTCGTCTCTTGGCCCCCAGCATACCCCCTTGCCAAGGCTTGTTGAAAGATCTTTAGAGGGCAGTCTTATGATCTCTTGCCATGATACCTGTCCCAGGAGAATCCTCATCCAACCTGAACTGGGGCTTTATACACTTGCAGCCCTTTTATACAGCATAAAGGGGCCAGAGCAGGGGTGAGAATCTTACCCTATTAAAAAGAAGAACAGGAGTACTTGTGGCACCTTAGAGACTAACAAATTTATTAGAGCATAAGCTTTCGTGGACTACAGCCCACTTCTTCGGATGAATATAGAATGGAACATATATGTATCCGAAGAAGTGGGCTGTAGTCCATGAAAGCTTATGCTCTAATAAATTTGTTAGTCTCTAAGGTGCCACAAGTACTCCTGTTCTTCTTTTTGCGGATACAGACTAACACGGCTTCTACTCTGAAACTTACCCTATTAAAGAATTCAACATACATTTTCCATGAACAAAATCCTGCCCTTGTCTGAGGGAGGTTAATGGTCCCCGAAAAGAGGGAACGTGTGTTAAAACCCTGCTACTTAAAGGTTTAGAGAAAAATCTTATTGAGACAGAATAGGTAGAAGGTGACATGGAAGGTCACCCTAACCTATAAAGATGTTACGTAAAATGTTATTAGAAACATAAGTACGATACTGAGCTGAACGTATGTATAATTAACTGTGTTTGGTTTGGAAAAGTGTTTGAGATTTCCAAGGTCTCTGATTAAGCCTGTAATTGTTATGGGAACCATTGCAAAATAACTTGAGTTCTCAGAGATGGGGAGGTACAGTACCTGCATCCAAAGGCACTGAAAATCTTCCGTTTGTTATTTCTAATGAGATGCTGGCTGAATAACTATTTTTGGACTTTGGAAATTGGCCAAGATGTTCTTCGGGATCCTTCATTTCTTCTTCTGCCTTACTAAGAGACAATGCCTTTGGATGCAGCCATCATTTTCCTGCCTCTAAACCTGAATGACACCCGGCCTAGACAAGATTGAGAGAAGAAGGATCAAGTGGAATAAGCCAGTTCATCCATTGACATCTCACTGATGGCATTCATTCCTGACTCCAGAAGAAAGCTCAATGCCATTCTGGGATCTAGCTTCTTACATGGTGCCTGTTACTGTAGTATCTAAACACCTAAGAAAATAACAGTGTGTGCATACTGATATGTTGTTTTCTCTTCCCTCCAGCATCAGTCTGTCTTCCCCTATTGCTTCATCCTCTCTTAGCCCATTACACCTCCAAACTTGATCATCATCTCTTTGAGATCCCTGCCATTTTGACTCACACAAAGGCTATATGTCTAGATGAGATATTGGTAGCTGTGAATGATAAGTCCATGCTGAGCCTGGTGTGAGAAGACAAGACTTCACCTCTAAAGCAGCAGATCACCCCATCTTGGGAATGTATGCATGGGCTGGCATGCCAGCAGAATGTATCTCCCATTGTCCTTGGTAGCTCTATCAGGATGCTTCTCTGCACTTGTGTAAACATTAAAGGTAATGGAATAGCTGCAAAATAGAACCAATTGTACAAAACTTCTAAATGTTTTGGTGAAATTTAGTGCAAAACTTTCTACTATTAAAATGGCTACAAAAATGTGGTGGCCAATATTTGCATTACTTTTTTAGAATTTCAAGCTGAGTTGGCTATCATGGATCCCAAAATGTGGATTCTTGGTCCTCTGAGGGGCTGATCCTGCCCTTTATAGTCTTGAGGGCAATTAGCAAAAATTGTCTTGATTTATTTTCTCATAAGGCATGATTTAATTTTGTGTCTGTGCTCTGAGCCACAGTATAGCCAGCAGGAATGGCTCTGTGCTTACCCCTGTGTCAGAGGACATAGGTCTGGGGGTGCTTTTCAGATATAGAATGGTTTGATGTGCTGTTTAGAACTGGGCAAGAAATGGTTTTCTCATCCTATGAAAATTTTTAAGATTTAAAAAAAACAACAACTCCCATTCCACACTGGGACAAAACCAGAACCTTTCATAATTTTTTGCAAAAAACCACCACATACAGGGTATATCTACACTGCAATTAGACACCCGTGCTTGGCCCATGCCAGCTGACTCAGGCTCATGGGACTTGGGCTGCGGTGCTGTTTAATTGCATAATAGACGTTTTGACTCGGACTGCACCCCAAACTCTGGGACCTTCCTACCTTACGAGGTCCTAGAGCCTGGGCTCCCGCTTGAGCCCAAACATCTACACAGAAGTTAAACAGATGGGCAGTGGGAAACCCTGATTCAAGTCCCGCTGTGTAGCAAGGGGGCACGGCCTCCCTCAGAGACTGACAGGGAGGAACCTCCACCCACCTCTTGATGGGCAGAGCCAAGACACCCATGCCCACTCCACTAGAAGCAGATGGGCGGGACAGGAAGTATAAAAGGTGGGCTCTGCATCTCAGTTGGGCCGGAGCTGCAGAGGGAGACTGAGCGTTCCCACCTGCTGCTGGAGCAGGAGCCTGAAGAGGACCTCTGCAGCGCTGAGGACTCACCAGAACTGCCAGCTGACCAGGACACTGAGGAACTACTGGGACTGCTACTGGCAGTGTACCCTGGGGAGACCGAGGATGACCCTGAGATACAGGTACACAGCAAGGGGAGTGTAGAAAGTAGCACAGAGATGCCAGACTTTAGTCCAGCTATGCTGTTGCCTGAACCCTGCTCAGCATGCTTGGTTTGGATTCCCACTGCCCCAGTGGTGGAACATACACCACGGTTAGGGCCCTGGGCTGGGACCCAGTAGAGCAGGGTGGGGCCAGATCCCCCTACCTCCTGCTGCCATCCCGACTACTGGGGTGGCAGCATCCCCACCTTAGGCCACGAGGCCTGTATTTGTCTGCCATCTGCCTGAACTAGGACATCAGACTGTTTGGTGCCTCACCCTGCCTGAGGGCCTGAGCCCCCAGACTGTTTGTTGCTCTGCCCTGCCTGAGGCTGGTGCCCTGGACTACTTGCTGTTTGGTCCTGCCTTAGAGACTACTAATTTCCAATAATCCTTGCCTTGCTAGGGACCAAAGAGTGAGGAAGTGTGACCTCCCTCCGACAGGGTGAGACGGCCACGCACACCTACACACCAAAACAGAGATTTGAACATGGGATTCCCCCGCTGGAGCTCTCTTGTTTTGACTCAAAATTCTACTCTTCCTCTTCAACACTTAGCCTAACAGTCAGCCGTAGTGATCATTTGCCATTTGATCCATTCCTGTGTGGCCACAAAGGCTTGATGAATCAAAAATCCAACATCAGAAGAGATTTGATGCACTCATATAACAGGGGGTCTGCCTCTAGGCTGCCACACCCCTTGGTTGGTGGAATTTTATCCTGGATGTTACAAGCCACACGGAGAACAGCGTTCACCAGAACATCGAGCGGCGAACAGCAGAGGCTAACAGCAGGAGTTTGCCTGGGAGCTGTCCAAGAGGAGGTACGCTAAGTGCTGCATTAGGGGGGCTGTGTTGGTGAGTATCTGAGTGCCTGCTGCTGGGACAGTTGGTCAGTTTGACCGTGTGCTTGATTGCTTGCTTGTTTGTTTGAAAAGTGTGAATTGGGAGTGCTTTGTTCCAGGGGGGCCTTGAGTGGGCCTGACTGGTATATAAGGGCAGTCAGCAGCGAACCAGCTGAGCGGCGAACAGCAGAGGCGAACAGCAGAGGCTAACAGCAGAGGCTAACAGCAGAGGCTAACAGCAGAGGCTAACAGCAAGAGTTTGCCTGGGAGTTCGCGTGGGGAGAGCGCACTGAGGCTTTCATCTGCAGGTTTCTCTGAGTAGTTCCTGCAACAGTTGAGGAAGCTCCTAAGAGGACGGTGATATGGAAGGTGAGCGATCAGCTGTTGTAACCTGCACAGGTTGTGCCATGTTTGTCTTTCTTCCACAGGACAGAAGTGACTTTGTCTGTACAAAGTGCAAGCTGGTCTCCATATTGGAGGAGAAGGTTCGAGGGCTGGAGAAACAAGTATCGACTCTGCGTTGCATAAGGGAAAATGAAGATTTCCTGGACAGACGTCAGGAGATGCTTCTACGGCCACAATGTTCTGAAGATTCAGAGCAGGCGCAGCAGGGACAGAAGGATTGTGAGGAGGTTTGGCAGCATGTGACCTCCAGAAGAAGAAAGAGGAGCGTCCATGCACCAGCAATGGAGATACAGGTGAGCAATCGTTTCCATGTTCTCTCTACAGGTGCTAATGCGGAGAGTGGACTAGATGGCCCATCTGAGGGAAGGGAGCAGAAGGAGACTCCACCGATTGGAAGGCAAAAGATGCACTGTCCTAGGGATGGGGGTTCCACGATCACCACTCCCAAGAGGAGGAGGAGGGTGGTGGTGGTCGGGGACTCCCTCCTCAGGGGGACTGAGTCATCTATCTGCCGCCCTGACCGGGAAAACCGAGAGGTCTGCTGCTTGCCAGGAGCTAGGATACACGATGTGACGGAGAGACTGCCGAGACTCATCAAGCCCTCGGATCGCTACCCCTTCCTGCTTCTCCACGTGGGCACCAATGATACTGCCAAGAATGACCTTGAGCGGATCACTGCAGACTACGTGGCTCTGGGAAGAAGGATAAAGGAGTTTGAGGCGCAAGTGGTGTTCTCGTCCATCCTCCCTGTGCAAGGAAAAGGCCGGGGTAGAGACCGTCGAATCGTGGAAGTCAACGAATGGCTACGCAGGTGGTGTCGGAGAGAAGGCTTTGGATTCTTTGAACATGGGATGGTGTTCCAAGAAGAAGGAGTGCTAGGCAGAGACGGGCTCCACCTAACGAAGAGAGGGAAGAGCATCTTCGCCAGCAGGCTGGCTAACCTAGTGAGGAGGGCTTTAAACTAGGTTCACCGGGGGAAGGAGACCAAAGCCCTGAGGTAAGTGGGGAAATGGGATCCTGGGAGGAAGCACAAGCAGGAGAGCGCAAGAGGGGAGGACTCCTGTCTCATGCTGAGAAAGAGGGACGATCATTGAGTTATCTTAAGTGCCTATACACAAATGCAAGAAGCCTGGGAAACAAGCAGGGAGAACTGGAAGTCCTGGCACAGTCAGGGAACTATGATGTGATTGGAATAACAGAGACTTGGTGGGATAACTCACATGACTGGAGTACTGTCATGGATGGATATAAACTGTTCAGGAAGGACAGGCAGGGCAGAAAAGGTGGGGGAGTTGCGTTGTATGTAAGAGAGGAGTATGACTGCTCAGAGCTCCGGTATGATACTGCAGAAAAACCTGAGAGTCTCTGGATAAAGTTGAGAAGTGGGAGCAACAAGGGTGATGTCGTGGTTGGAGTCTGCTATAGACCACCAGACCAGGGGGATGAGGTGGACGAGGCTTTCTTCTGGCAACTAGCAGAAGTTGCTAGATCGCAGGCCCTGGTTCTCATGGGAGACTTTAATCACCCTGATATCTGCTGGGAGAGCAATACAGCGGTGCACAGGCAATCCAGGAAATTTTTGGAAAGCGTAGGGGACAATTTCCTGGTGCAAGTGCTGGAGGAACCAACTAGGGGCAAAGCTTTTCTTGACCTGCTGCTCACAAACAGGGAAGAACTAGTAGGGGAAGCAAAAGTGGATGGGAACCTGGGAGGCAGTGACCATGAGATGGTCGAGTTCAGGATCCTGACACAAGGAAGAAAGGAGAGCAGCAGAATATGGACCCTGGACTTCAGAAAAGCAGACTTTGACTCCCTCAGGGAACAGATGGGCAGGATCCCCTGGGAGAATAACATGAAGGGCAAAGGGGTCCAGGAGAGCTGGCTGTATTTTAAAGAATCCTTATTGAGGTTGCAGGAACAAACCATCCCGATGTGTAGAAAGAATAGTAAATATGGCAGGCGACCAGCTTGGCTAAACAGTGAAATCCTTGCTGATCTTAAACGCAAAAAAGAGGCTTATAAGAAGTGGAAGATTGGACAAATGACCAGGGAGGAGTATAAAAATATTGCTCAGGCGTGCAGAAGTGAAATCAGGAAGGCCAAATCACACTTGGAGTTGCAGTTAGCAAGAGATGTTAAGAGTAACAAGAAGGGTTTCTTCAGGTATGTTAGCAACAAGAAGAAAATCAAGGAAAGTGTGGGCCCCTTACTGAATGAGGGAGGCAACCTAGTGACCGAGGATGTGGAAAAAGCTAATGTACTCAATGATTTTTTTGCCTCTGTCTTCACGCACAAGGTCAGCTCCCAGATTGCTGCACTGGGCAGTACAGCATGGGGAGAAGGTGACCAGCCCTCTGTGGAGAAAGAAGTGGTTCGGGACTATTTAGAAAAACTGGACGTGCACAAGTCCATGGGGCCGGATGCGCTGCATCCGAGGGTGCTAAAGGAGTTGGCGGGTGAGATTGCAGAGCCATTAGCCATTATTTTTGAAAACTCATGGCGATCGGGGGAGGTCCCAGATGACTGGAAAAAGGCTAATGTAGTGCCCATCTTTAAAAAAGGGAAGAAGGAGGATCCGGGGAACTACAGGCCAGTCAGCCTCACCTCAGTCCCTGGAAAAATTATGGAGCAGGTCCTCAAGGAATCAATTATGAAACATTTAGAGGAAAGGAAAGTGATCAGGAACAGTCAGCATGGATTCACGAAGGGGAAGTCGTGCCTGACTAACCTAATTGCCTTCTATGATGAGATAACTGGCTCTGTGGATGAGGGGAAAGCAGTGGATGTGTTATTTCTTGACTTTAGCAAAGCTTTTGATACTGTCTCCCACAGTATTCTTGCCACCAAGTTAAAGAAGTATGGGCTGGATGAATGGACTGTAAGGTGGATAGAAAGCTGGCTAGATCGTCGGGCTCAACGGGTAGTGATCAATGGCTCCATGTCTAGTTGGCAGCCGGTTTCAAGTGGAGTGCCCCAAGGGTCGGTCCTGGGGCCGGTTTTGTTTAATATCTTTATTAATGATCTGGAGGATGGTGTGGACTGCACTCTCAGCAAGTTTGCAGATGACACTAAACTAGGAGGCGTGGTAGATACACTAGAGGGTAGGGATCGGATACAGAGGGACCTAGACAAATTAGAGGATTGGGCAGAAAAAAACCTGATGAGGTTCAACAAGGACAAGTGCAGAGTCCTGCACTTAGGACGGAAGAATCCCATGCACTGCTACAGACTAGGGACCGAATGGCTAGGTAGCAGTTCTGCTGAAAAGGACCTAGGGGTCACAGTGGATGAGAAGCTGGATATGAGTCAACAGTGTGCTCTTGTTGCCAAGAAGGCTAACGGCATTTTGGGCTGTATAAGTAGGGGCATTGCCAGCAGATCGAGGAACGTGATCGTTCCCCTTTATTCGACATTGGTGAGGCCTCATCTGGAATACTGTGTCCAGTTTTGGGCCCCACACTACAAGAAGGATGTGGAAAAATTGGAAAGAGTCCAGCGGAGGGCAACAAAAATGATTAGGGGTCTGGAGCACATGACTTATGAGGAGAGGCTGAGAGAACTGGGATTGTTTAGTCTCCAGAAGAGAAGAATGAGGGGGGATTTGATAGCAGCCTTCAACTACCTGAAGGGGGGTTCCAAAGAGGATGGAGCTCGGCTGTTCTCAGTGGTGGCAGATGACAGAACAAGGAGCAATGGTCTCAAGTTGCGGTGGGGGAGGTCCAGGTTGGATATCGGGAAAAACTATTTCACTAGGAGGGTGGTGAAACACTGGAATGCGTTACCTAGGGAGGTGGTGGAATCTCCTTCCTTGGAGGTTTTTAAGGCCCGGCTTGACAAAGCCCTGGCTGGGATGATTTAGCTGGCAATTGGTCCTGCTTTGAGCAGGGGGTTGGACTAGATGACCTCTTGAGGTCCCTTCCAACTCTGATATTCTATGATTCTATGATTCTATGATCTTTTGGCCATCGTTTGACATGTCCGAAAATCGTAAGACAATGAAATTCTACTCTGGACTTGAGAAACCTGCTGCCTTCCCCAGTGTCCCTGTGGAGACATTAAGCATGAGTGGCTGATCCATCCAATATGCAGGAGGAGGGTACCAGCCCACTGTTCTTTCCTGCAGGAAAACAAAATAGGTCGGTGCAGGGGGATTGTTAAGAGACAGTTCTTCTCAGTGCTCATAGGGTGGGAGGAGTACTGTATGGCCTGGTGGGGGTAGGGTGACCAGATAGCAACTGTGAAAAAACAGGACAGGGGGTGGGGGGGTAATAGGCGCCTATATAAGAAAAAGTCCCCAAAAATGGGATTGTCCCTTTAAAAACAGGACATCTGGTCATTCTAGGTGGGGGTCCTCCATATGTCTAAACAGCCTAGATAAGCAGCCAGACACTGAATCTTTTGTGGTTCCTCCATCATAGAGCTGAGTTCTATTTTGAGCCTGGCCTTCACCAGCTCCATTTTTGTCCCTGCAAACTTGGAAGTGCAATCAGGTTCTTAGCTATCCAATTGGCCTAAATGCCATACCCAGTAAGGGAGAGCAGGCTCTGAAAATCTGGCCTACGTAATTCTGTTAGATTGAATGGTTTACTGTGTGCTTTTACATGTGATTTTGCAGTGATGAGGCTAGCTTACTGTGTTCCCTTATATGCAGTTTGACTAAGATGACGTTGGGGCTGCATGGTTTTCTTTTATTCCCCTTGCAGTCGAAGTGCACAGGTTACAATCAGTTATGCTTTGAGGACACTGGGGGATCTTGCTGGGGGAACAGGATAGCTCTTGTTTTAGAGACCTATTTCTCTTCAGCATCATTGGGAGATCATTGATTTTCCTTAGATTTCCATGGCTAGGTGTGCTTGAGGAGTAGCCAACGGCCCTGAAATAGATCTAAACACCAAAACATAATGTTAATGTAATATAACATTTTAGTGCAGATGCTCCAGAATTCTGGATTCAGAAGAGGCCCTCATATCATATTGCACTGGGAAAACCTGACTCCTGGTATCAAAAGGTTAAATTCAAAAGCAGTTTATTTGTAGAAACATTAAACAGTTCTTAAACCTCAAATAAATAGAGGAGGGGGGAGGAATATATTTTCTTCTCCAGTTTCTTAGCAGCTCCAAAATATCAGATTTATAAAATATTTCCCCAGATTCTGGGTAGCTCAAAAACAGCAATCTAATGGAGTCATGAAACATGTTTGAGCAAAATCTTGCACTACAGAGCAGCTATTCCAGAGGTGGGCAAACTAACGCCCCACGGGCCACAGCCGGCCTGCGGGACCATCCTGCCCAGGCCTTGAGCTCCCAGCCAGGGAGGCTATCCCCCCGGCCCCTCCCTCACTGTCCTCCCTCCCCCGCAGCCTCAGCTCGCCATGCTGCCAGCGCTCTGGCTGCGAGCTGCTGCTGGGCAGAACGGAGGCATGGCTGGCTCCAGCTGGGCGGTGCAGCTGCCAGTCCTGGTGCTCTGAGCGGCATGGTAAGGGGGCGGGGAACGGGGGGGTTGGATAAGGGACAGGGGATCCCGGGGGGCAGTCTGGGGACAGGGAGCAGTTGGATGGGGCGGAGGTTCTGTGGGAGGCAGTCAGGGGATGGGGAACAGGGGAGGTTGGATAGGTGTGGGAGTCCCGGGGGGCCTGTCATGGGGTGGGGGTGTGGATAGGGATCGGGGCAGTCAGTGGACAGAGAGCAGAGGGGGTTGGATAGGAGGTGAGGTCCTGGGGGGGGGGCGGTTAGGAGTGGGGGGTCCCAGGAGGGGGCGGTCAGGGGACAAGGAGCAGGGGGGGTTGGATGGGTCAGGGGCTCTGAGGGGGGCAGTCAGGGGCGGGAAGTGGGGGGTGGGATGGGGGGGCCAGGTTGTTTGGGGAGGCACAGCCTTCCCTACCAGGCCCTCCATACAGTTTCGGAACCCCAATGTGGCCCTCAGGCCAAAAAGTTTGCCCATCCCTGAGCTATTCTGTATGTGGAGAGCAAATTCCATCTACCTTAAATAGATTATGAAATATTACTTCGGAAAAAAAATCTGTCTGTTGCAGAATTGCACTACAATTTTGTATTTTTAACTATTTTTCCTTTAACCACCAAATTCCCTCAAAACTTTAATTATTCAAAATAATTGTGTTCAAAGTGGGTGTGTACTTCTTTCTGACCCAAAAGCAAAATAAAATTGGCCCAAGCCAGCTCTAGCTGTATTTATTTAATATCTATCTGGACATTTCCTATTGTCACTAGACCAACTAATCAGCCCTTTTGTTTGGTGTGTGCATTTTTGACACTTCCTTTTGTTTTTTCCTGTCTCTTTCAAATTTATTATTAAGAACCTCAAACATTGATTTATAATTGAGAATATGATTTGAGTCTCTCAGGGATGCAGTTTTCAGAGAAAGGGTGAGTGAAGATGAATATATTTGACATTTCTACAGAAAGGATTGCTGCCATTTTAAGGTTAGACGCCAAATAAGGTAATTTGATAGAGCTTCAAGGGCCAAATGTGCTGAGAGGAATGATGCTAACAAAACAGACTTCAGTTCTGTATCCTATCCCCATGTTTGAAATTTAGGAGTGCACTCAGAAATAAACACTAGAAAGCTTTCAGAGTAGCAGCCGTGTTAGTCTGTATCTGCAAAAAGAACAGGAGTACTTGTGGCACCTTAGAGACTAACAAATTTATTAGAGCATAAGTTTTCGTGGACTACAGCCCACTTCTTCGGATGCATATAGAATGGAACATATATTGAGGAGATATATATACACACATACAGAGAGCATGAACAGGTGGGAGTTGTCTTACCAACTCTGAGAGGCCAATTAAGTAAGAGAAAAAAAACTTTTGAAGTGATAATCAAGATAGCCCAGTACAGACAGTTTGATAAGAAGTGTGAGAATACTTACTAGGGGAGATAGATTCAATGTTTGTAATGGCTCAGCCATTCCCAGTCCTTATTCAATCCTGAGTTGATTGTGTCAAGTTTGCATATCAATTCCAGCTCAGCAGTCTCTCGTTGGAGTCTGTTTTTGAAGTTTTTCTGTTGTAAGATAGCCACCCGCAGGTCTGTCACTGAATGACCAGACAGGTTAAAGTGTTCTCCCACTGGTTTTTGAGTATTTTGATTCCTGATGTCAGATTTGTGTCCATTAATTCTTTTGCGTAGAGACTGTCCGGTTCAGGTCCACCTGTTTATGCTCTCTGTATGTGTGTATATATATCTCCTCAATATATGTTCCATTCTATATGCATCCAAAGAAGTGGGCTGTAGCCCACGAAAGCTTATGCTCTAATAAATTTGTTAGTCTCTAAGGTGCCACAAATACTCCTGTTCTTTTTACTGGAAAGCTGGCAGCTATACTGGACATGCACTTTGCTTGCACATGTTAGGTTCACCATTCTTAACAACATAACACACAACTTTTTTTTTTATTAAGCGTCAGATACAACTCAATTCATTAATCCACATGCTCAAGAAATGTTTTTTTCTCTGAACTATAGAAAGTTTTCAAAAATAACATTGACGGTCGCTCTTTTACCTCGAAACGAGTGGTTCTCAATCTCTTTCATACCACACAATCTCATGTTACAACAAAGTGTTTCAGGGCCCTTCTCCCATCTAATCATAAAGAAAGGGATGGGTGAGCATGACCTCAGGCTCAGGATCCAGGCTCAAAATGAAGGAAAGTTGGAGCTGAGGAGATAGTTCCATTCCTCACCCTCTGGGCCATAAAAGCCTTATTACTCGGATGCCATTAACAATTCCACATCCATAAACATGAGTTATTTTGATGAGGATGAGCAGCCTACCAGCTAAAAGGTTGATCCTTCCAAAATGGTGGACATGAGAGCCTAAATATTGAAGAGTCGCACATGACTCTTAGTTACGGTTGGGCAAATAACACTGGTCTACAATTTTTGAGAAGTCATCTGCTTCAGAGATAAAATGTGCTATTTATTATGTATTTTGATGTGCTGAATTCAAATATGACAATTAAAACAACTGATTGGCTACTGTTTCTAAGATATTTAAGTTTTTACATTTTATGTCTATGTATATTGTGTAGATAGTAGAGTTTTATTCATAAATTGTAAACCTAGGTCTTTTCATGTGTTTAGGGTTGCTTTACATGATAATATTTCACCTGTCCTGTTTATGTAACACTTTAAAAATCAGCAAAAGGGTTATATAAATAAAATTTATTATGAAACAAAAGGCAAAAAACTATTATGTACATAGTTTAGTCCTATTCAGTGTCTACTCGGCGCTTCTTGGCTTGTCTCTTGTATTCATTAAATGGAGCATCTCTTGTCACTGTCCAGCAATAGTCTGCAAGCATTGATGGGCTCCATTTGCCCTGATAGCGTTTCTCCATTGTTGCAATGTCCTGGTGAAATTGCTCGCCGTGCTTGTCGCTCACTGCTCCGCAGTTTGGTGGAAAAAAATCTAAATGAGAGTGCAAAAAATGTATCTTTAGTGACATGTTGCAACCAAGGCTTTTGTATGCCTTGAGGAGGTTTTCCACCAACAACCTGTAGTTGTCTACCTTGTTGTTTCCAAGAAAATGTATTGCCACTAACTGGAAGGTTTTCCATGCCATCTTTTCCTTGCCACGCAGTACATGGTCAAGTGCATCATCTCGAAGAAGTTCACGAATCTGAGGATCAACAAAGACACCTTCCTTTATCTTAGCTTCACTTAACCTTGGAAATTTTCCACGGAGGTACTTGAAAGCTGCTTGTGTTTTGTCAATGGCCTTGACAAAGTTCTTCATCAGACCCAGCTTGATGTGTAAGGGTGGTAACAAAATCTTCCTTGATTCAACAAGTGGTGGATGCTGAACACTTTTCCTCCCAGGCTCCAATGACTGTTGGAGTGGCCAATCTTTCTTGATGTAGTGGGAATCTCTTGCACGACTATCCCATTCGCAGAGAAAACAGCAGTACTTTGTGTATCCAGTCTGCAGACCAAGCAAGAGAGCAACAACCTTCAAATCACCACAAAGCTGCCACTGATGTTGGTCATAGTTTATGCACCTCAAAAGTTGTTTCATGTTGTCATAGGTTTCCTTCATATGGACTGCATGACCAACTGGAATTGATGGCAAAACATTGCCATTATGCAGTAAAACAGCTTTAAGACTCGTCTTCAATGAATCAATGAACAGTCTCCACTCATCTGGATCGTGAATGATGTTGAGGGCTGCCATCACACCATCGATGTTGTTGCAGGCTACAAGATCACCTTCCATGAAGAAGAATGGGACAAGATCTTTTTGACGGTCACGGAACATGGAAACCCTAACATCACCTGCCAGGAGATTCCACTGCTGTAGTCTGGAGCCCAACAGCTCTGCCTTACTCTTGGGTAGTTCCAAATCCCTGACAAGGTCATTCAGTTCACCTTGTGTTATGAGGTGTGGTTCAGAGGAGGAGGATGGGAGAAAATGTGGGTCCTGTGACATTGATGGTTCAGGACCAGAAGTTTCATCCTCTTGCTCGTCTGACTCAAGTGAGAATGATTCTGGTGCATCAGGAACCGGCAGTCCTTCTCTGTGGGGTACTGGGCGTATAGCTGATGGAATGTTTGGATAATGCACAGTCCACTTTTTCTTCTTTGACACACCTTTCCCAACTGGAGGCACCATGCAGAAGTAACAATTGCTGGTAAGATCTGTTGGCTCTCTCCAAATCATTGGCACTGCAAAAGGCATAGATTTCCTTTTCCTGTTCAACCACTGGCGAAGATTTGTTGCACAAGTGTTGCAGCATATGTGTCAGGCCCACCTCTTGTCCTGATCTCCAATTTTGCAGCCAAAATAAAGGTGATAGGCTTTCTTATCCATAGTGGTTATACTGCGCTTTTGTGATGCAAAAGTCACTTCACCACAAACATAGCAGAAGTTATCTGCACTGTTCACACAAGTACGAGGCATCTCTGCTCACTTTGGCTAAACAGAAATGTGTTCCTTTGCAAAATCAAACACTGACAAATAAGAGAGCACGACACTGTATGATTTCTAGAGCTGATATAGGGCAATTTGTTCAGCAGAGTGATGTAAGCTTCGTTATGATTGCATTATCCATGACTTCTAGGAATAACATGATGCAATTCATATCCTGTATGACGCAATACCAGCTTCAGATTGCATCATTCATTGTTTTGCCTAAAAAGCAAGTACTGTCCAAACCCAGTCATAGATTTATTCAGATCCAGTCAAAGATGTATTTTAGTCATTTCTGGTTTAAATTGAGATCCCTTCCCTTTATAACTCACTTATCCTCCGCCATTCCCAAGTCAAGGGTCGTATATACTGACCAATAGCATATCTTGAAAACTAGAGCCAATCAACAATTTTAAGCATCATTTTCTTTCTCAGTGACCCAGAATTAGTAAAGTTTGACAACATTTATTTCAGAAGCGTTTTGGCTATAGAGCAGTGTAATGGATGTTTTGGTTTGCTGGCGATTCCAACAAGTCAGAAAAAAATGATGTTGGGTTAAACCTAAAATTAAATTTTTGAAGGTTTTGGTGAATTGAAAAGTAAAAAAATGTTTTGATTTTGAGCATTAAATATTTTTTGATTATTTTTAAAATAAAATTAAAGGAAATTTTGAAACAAAGTCATTTGAAATCAAGATATCAGTGTTTCATTTGGAAAATGTTGAAACAAAATGTTTGGGTGTTTTTTTTATTTTATTTTATTAATTTTTTTAACACTTAAGGATATTATTGCCTGAAACAATTTGGTGAAATGGACAGGAAGTTGCAAAATGCTTCTGTCACCAGTTCTGCATTTTTCACCAAAAAAGGTTAAGTCAACCAACTCTATGATCTGCCACCCTCAGTGGAGTGGTAGTATTTACAATTAAGACACTTGCTAACATATCAATTTGGTCCTGACACCCTGGGTCTGCCAGAGGCCCCAAAACTATTGGGAACTTCATAAAATGTTTCATAAACTCCTCAGGCCTATGTCCATTATGTATGCTTTGTTAACAAAGAGGAACTCTATTAATCTGGAGTTCTTTATGAAAGTATGGGAAGAAGATTTCTCACGGCCTGTAATGGGGCATCTACCCCACACTGGCCTGTAAGATGTTAATGGAGCCCTAGGGAAGCTGCGCAGAAAGCAGCCAATAGGAGAGGGGCTGTGCGGAGCAGCCAATCAGGGCCTGGCAAGCCCATATAAGAAGAGCAGCAGGGAAGTGTAGGTTCAGTAGCAGGGCCGTCCTTAGGATTTATGGGGCCCTACGCAGTATTATTAAACTGGTGCCCCTATGCCCGATGGCAGCCCGGGCTTGCAGCTTGGGGGGGAGGAGGGGGAGGGACTGGTCAGCAAAGGATACCGAGCTGCCTGGCCCGCCTCACAGCGGCGGAGATTCACAGTTCCTCACAGAGAACCCCGTGCCCTCTCCCTCATGCAGAATGTGCGGCGCCGGTGCATTTGGCTCTGTGAATACAGCCCCTGCCTAAGGAGATTGCAGCACACGCTGGGTCTGTGGGAGCCAACCTGCTCTTATCTGCTGTCATGGGCAGTGGGTGAAGCTCCCCAGTCCACCTCTTCTGCCTGTGGCCCTGCCCATACTCCACCCCTGCTCTGCCCCAGGCCCTGCCCCCACTTTGCCCAGGCCCTTCCCTCCCCCTCCCTGCTCACCCCCTTCCACCCAAATCCCTGAACCCAAATGAAGCAAATGACATTTGAAAAAAACACTCTTCTGCAATTTCTTTCTAAAGAAAATGGAGTATGTTTTCCACTGCATGCCAGAAGGTGAAGACTAGACATGCAGAAGGTACCTAATTAAAAGCACTAATCTTGGGAATAAAAAATATCAGTCACGGTTTTTTGCTATATCCTGAAGTTTGTCAGAGATTTATTTGCAAAATCTTTGTAGTAAGGGCAAGTCAGCTGTCCTGCTGAACACAACGTTAAATATTATGGAATACATGATGCAGCTCTTCGGTTTTACATTTTCTTAATCAGTATTTCTAAGCTGATTTTATATTTTAAATGTACTCTTAAGCCTTCATAAAGTAATCATTCCAGATTATTACCTATTTAACTCAGTGAAACAAAGACATTATTTTAAATTAATCAGTCACAGAAGTTTAGTGTGTTCATAACAATGCTCATTGCTTTTAGAAAAAGGGAACACTAATTTATTTTGTGTGATCTCCATAACAATAGACATGTTTATGAAATTTCACCAGCTTTAAAAAATATGTTGCCAAAGATTTTAGGCATAACAAATGATTTTATATCTTACTAGAGTACTGATTTTGCTGGAGGGTTCTCTTAAAACTAGTTCATCAAATAGTCAGAAGTAAAGAAAGGCAAACTTGTTTGTCCAACTATGTGGAAGAAAGGGATGCTGTCCTTTTAAGGGCTCTCTTCAAGAGGGGAGTGAAGGGAGAAAGGGATAGAAAGGAAGACTTTGGAAGCAAGTTTTTTGTACTATAGTAATTAAAATTAAAATTTGTATTTTAGATAAGGGTGGTCTTTTGAAGGATTTATTTTAAAAACTATATGTCTGAAGAGCCAAGCATTTAAGGCTAAAGATGAATACTCAGATTGTGCATCTAAAAATCTGTGCAAGAATTTTTTAGAGATGCGACTTTATAATCTTTAGGGGGAGGGATGGCTCAGTGGTTTGAGCGTTGGCCTGCTAAACCCAGGGTTGTGAGTTCAATCTTTGAGCGGGCCACTTAGGGATCTGGGGCAAAATCAGTACTTGGTCCTGCTAGTGAAGGCAGGGGGCTGGACTCAATGACCTTTCAAGGTCCCTTCCAGTTATAGGAGATAGGATATCTCCATTAAATTTAAAAAAACACATTAATAAAATATTTTTAAAGCAAATTTTATACTAAGGTCCTGTAGACTAACATGTTCTGAGTAAATATTACAGTCATGCACAACTGTTTTTGTCAGAAAATTCAGAAACTGACAGTAGATACCTGGGAGTTGGCAAATGCCTGTTAAATGGTTTCATTACCCCTTGAATGGCTCTTTAACAGTTTCAGTGTTGTGCTAATAGGCCTGGCAGGGTGGAGGCTTTTTCACTTTTAAGTTACTAGATCCCCTCCAGAGGAAGACTCACCAGGCTGCAGCAGCCAGCTGTGGAAGCCTGCAGGAAGGGTCAGAACAGGGATAGGAAGAGGCAGCAGGGGGGACACTAAGACCCAGGGGTGCCCCAAATTTTCAGGTGCCCTACGCAGCCGTGTATATTGCGTATGCCTAAGGACGGCCTTGTTCAGTAGTTGCCTGGAGCTCAAGGAGGGAAATTCAGGCTCCGAGCAGGAGAAAGGAGTGCCAGCACCCTGGTCAGAGCAGTGCTGCCAGCAGGGACCAGGGGGAGCTAAAGACTGCTCCTAGGAGGCTGCAGGGATTCACAGGCTGAGAACCTGAGGCAAGAGCAAAGAGGGTGCTGGGGGGAAGTGGCCCAGGGAAATAAACTGAGGAGTTGAAGGGGATGGTGGCCATTTACAGGGTCTCTGGACTGGGACCTGGAGTAGTAGGCGGGCCTGGTTCTTCTCCCAACCCTTGCCACTGAGAAAGTGGCCAGACAATTGGCAGCAGTTGCCACTGAGGGAAATGGCTGGACAGCAGACTGCAGTTCCCCCGGAAGTGGGGAGAACAGACTGTGACATGGCCGGAGGGCTGTGTCATGAAGAGGATGCCACAGTCCTAGGGGTGACATGGATCCTGGAGCAGAAGTGACAGCGTACCAACCTGTGGAGCTGATTGGCAAGAGCCAGCAGGAGGTACCACAGTGGTAAGTCACACCCCTGTCACATGGCCCTTAAAAGAATCTCAGTCGCAAAGCATATTATATAGTATTAAAAATGCCTCTGTAAATCTTGGATGATACTGATACAACAAAATATTTTATTCAAAATGGATTGGATGCCACAGAGGTTGTGCAAGATAAAGGTCTTAGCCTATGTGATTCCACCATTATCACAGCATGGCGTACAAGCCTGGGCTAAGGATTAGGGGGAGAGGGTGGTGAGTGACATGATTTCTGGCTGCAGAGGTAAAGCTTGTTCTCTTCAATCCTAGTGATGGGTTTATATTGGTTTACATTTTAAAAGATATCTTCACAAGGAAGAAGGCTAGAAACCCTTTAGAAGATAGAGGATATAGTCAATTTTCAGACTTCCAGTTCTTTTCAAATCAGACTGGTGCTTAGAGCCATCGGGCCCAAAGTCTGGTTTTGCCTGCATGACTGCAGGGTCTCCCTGGCTGAGTGATAAACATGCTGTGGCCCGCTCCCTGGAGGCACAGGACCTCGTCATCTTAATTATTTCTCCCATTCCTGATTAATCAGAAGCATACATAATCCCACCTGAACACTAGACTTTTTTAGTGGACTTTGACTCAGTTTCTCCGCCCCTTTACGGGTGGGTCTGACTGGCAGCTACAGCAGTCCCTGGGCAGCAGTAGTCTCTAAAGGTCCTTGAATGTGAGGCAAAGGGGAACAGTATCTGCAAACTCCTAGTGGAGAAGGGATTGGGAATTCATTTGCATGAGCTTCCGCATGTGCTGACTATATGGCTTCTGAACAGCCATCCACACCACTACACTAGCCTGACCGTCCTGCTGATCTGTCTTGAAGCCACAGACCTCCTCTCCAGAGACCATAACATTTGGGCCAAATATTTTGGAGATGGACCCAAACTGCAAAATTTGGATTAAGATCTGGATCCCAGCTTACAAAAAGTTCAGTGCTGTTTGGGATCTGGAGTTCTGGTGCTGCCTATTAGAGAGAAGGACCAACTAGGAAGGTTGAATCCCGAATACTTCAACATGCAGGGCTTTTCAGACCACAGGGTTTGGTTTGGCCCATCTTTACACAGAAAAAGGACTAATTTTTCATAACATTTTTCACTATGCCAATTCAGCATTCACTCGAATAAGGTCTAGCACCATCAAAAAATTCCCATGGTGAAGACAGTGGAAGTCTAGAAAAATGACACTGTGAGGGACACGTACAAGATTTAAATGGAAATTTAAAATATAAAAGAAACACAATTACATTGATCATGCAACTCTATAGCAAAGACATCACAGTGTAAAGAAAAAAATTAATCAGAGCTGTAGGTTTTGATATATTTAGTTGTGAACAAACCTCACACAGTCTGGCAATTCCATTCAGATCATCACAGGTTTGGATTCTTATCCAAGCCTCATTGAGCTGGAAGTTATGATAACAAGTATACTCAACTGCGTACCTCTACCTTCCCTTCCTCAACATGAGCTCTACCTCCCCCCAGTCTTGTTCCCCCATCCACCCACTTACAGACCTCTCCCTGCAGCACTGGAAGTAACCATTCACCCACCCACCCATGAGCAGGCAGAGTCACAAGTCTCTCCTCTGGTGTTAGCCTCACCTTTCTGTATGGAAATATTGTGGCCACTGTGCCAGTCCTTATATTCCACCCCCTACCCTTCTCATATGTGATAGCTCTCCCCTGGTAGTTTTTGGCCTTCGGGGAACCTATGTTTCCATAAAGGGCAGGGATGAGGTTGGAGCCACCAGGACTCCCAGCAGGTATGAAGCCTGAACCTGGTCTGACATCCAGTGGTCAGAAATCTTACCTCCCTAAGACATACTTCTCCTCAATGGCCCCGAAGAAACTAGTGATTGACCAGTTCTAGGCTGACATCCACATGAGGATTAGTTTGTTTAAGATGTGAGTAAAGTCGAGACGGCTGCCGTTAAACTATCTGCTTGTCATCACTACTCGCTTTTAAAACAAACCATCCTGCTGAAATTCCCTTCCCAGAGGAACCATCTGGATCATGTCACAGTGAAGCAAACTGGAGGCTGATGCCATAACAAGATCCCCAGAAGTACTACTTTCTACAGTGTCACTCTTGGAAATTGAAGGACAACTATTGGTCAATAGGTAATGGGGCAAACGTGTTTTTCCTGAGTTTGTTTTGCTGATCAACAGTATTTAGCTAAATTAGCTAATAGAAATTACACTATGATAGGAGAAAGGTCAAAATAATGTACAGCTGAAGCATGTGTCCACGAAGCTACGGAATGCAAAACAATGTCAGTTTGTATTGGTGAAGATCAAATTACCAGGAAAGGAAAAGAGTAATTGAGGTCAGGACAAAGAAACCTAGTAAGTATGTTATATTACTATGTTGTACCGTATGTTTATATCTGTGTGAATAATGTAGTTACACCAATTTCCATCAAAAAGTTTCCAATTTTGGATATTAAAAGCTATTCTGAAAAAGTTGTAATGTAAGCTGCATCAGCTTGTTTAACCTTGGACCACTAGCTTCAGACTACACCACTAAATGGAGTCAATATTATTTTTTGCTGTTATTGCTATATCTTATCATCCCATGCTCTATAGCAGTGGTTTTCAAATGTTTTTTCTGGGGACCCAGTTGAAGAAAATTGTTGATGCCCGCAACCCAACGGAGCTGGGGATAAGGGGTTCGGGGAGTGGGAGGGGCTCAGGGCTGGGGCAGAGGGTTGAGGTGCGGGGATGAGGGCTAGGTAGGGCTGGGAATGAGGGGTTCAAGGTGTGGGAGGGGGCTCTGGGCTGGACCAGAGGGTTGGGGTGTGGGAGGGGGTCAGGGCTCTGCGTGGGGCCAGGGATGAGGGGTTTGGGGTGCAGGAGGAGCCTGGGTTTGGGGGAGGCTCAGGGCTGGGGCAGGGGGGTTGGGTTCGGGAGGAGGTCAGGACTCTGGGCTGGGGGTGCAAGCTCTGAGGTGGGGGTGGGACTGGGGAGTTTGGGGTGCAGGAAGGGGTTCCAGGTTTGGTGGGGCTCAGGGCTGGGGCAGAGGGTTGGGGTGCAGGAGGGGGTCAGGACTCTGGGCTGGGGGTGCAAGCTCTGGAGTGGGGGTGGGGCTGGGGAGTTTGGGGTGCAGGAAGGGGTTCCAGGTTTGGTGGGGCTCAGGGCTGGGGCAGAGGGTTGGGGTGCAGGAGGGGTCAGGACTCTGGGCTGGGGGTGCAAGCTCTGGAGTGGGGGTGGGGCTGGGGAGTTTGGGGTGCAGGAAGGGGTTCCATGTTTGGTGGGGCTCAGGGCTGGGGCAGAGGGTTGGGGTGCAGGAGGGGGTCAGGACTCTGGGCTGGGGGTGCAAGCTCTGGAGTGGGGGTGGGGCTGGGGAGTTTGGGGTGCAGGAAGGGGTTCCAGGTTTGGTGGGGCTCAGGGCTGGGGCAGAGGGTTGGGGTTCAGGAGGGGGTCAGGACTCTGGGCTGGGGGTGCAAGCTCTGGAGTGGGGGTGGGGCTGGGGAGTTTGGGGTGCAGGAAGGGGTTCCAGGTTTGGTGGGGCTCAGGGCTGGGGCAGGGGATTGGGGCGCAGGGTTGGGGTATGGAATTACCTCTAGTGGCTCCCGGTCAGCAGCACAGCCGGGGTGCAGAGACAGGCTTCCCGCCTGTCCTGGCACCATTGACCGCGCTGCGCCCCGTAAGCAGCCAGCAGCAGGTCTGTCTCCTAGGCAGAGGCGTACAAGCAGCTTCACGCGACTCTCACCTGCAGGCACCACGCCCTGAGCTCCCATTGGCCGGTTTCCAGTCTCAGGGCAGGGGCAGCGCGCAGAGCCCTGTGGCCCCCCTGTCTAGAAGCCGGACCCACTGCTGGCCGCTTCCAGGGCACAGCGTGGTGTCAGAACAGGTAGGCACTAGCCTGCCTTAGCTGGGCAGCACCGCCGACGGGACTTTTAACGTCCTGGTCAGCGGTGCTGACCAGAGCAAGGCGACCCAGTGCCTGACATGCCGCGACCCAGTACTGGGTCGTGACCCATGGTTTGAAAAACACTGCACTATAAGTACTCTTCTTTTGTAGATTCATCTATCTACAAAAGAAAAGCCATCTCTTACAACAGTATGATGCAAAAAACAGTATTCTATCTACTTTGATCAGGGGGAACAATCAAAATATGAGTTATGTTGAAGCTGACCCCAGAAAGAAGAAGAAAAGACTCCTCTTGAGGACTAGTAATGTAGACTCTTATAGAATATAACATTTGTTGGGTTTTGAACCATCCTATAAAATTTAATCATTATCTCCCCCATCTGAAATTCTATTGGTTTTTTTTTTTAAAACCCCTACAGAGAGGCTACCATTTTCTATTAAACTGTGTTTGATTTAAAGAGGATTTTCTATAGAACCCTACTGATTTATCTGCATTAAATTCTATAGGATTTTCCCATAAGGATGAAAATATATAGCATGGTTAGTTTTTATTTTTAACTGTGTCTAATGGATGGTCACATTGTATTGGCCTCATTGTTTTTCTTTTTTCTTTTTTCACGCTTGCAGAGATGATTTTATTTTTGTGGATTTAATTTTATTTATGTTGGCTGCCACATCCTGCTTTAAACCTTCTACAAATACACAATGAAGACTGGGATCTTTAAAAGCTATTGGCATTGACCTAATTCTGCATACCACTGGTTTAAAAGGCAGCAGAAAGAGGATAAAACTAAGCATTTTGAAAATCCCATCTCTCAGGTGTGTATAAAACCTTTGCTCCTAATCTAACCAGCTAAAACTGTTATCCTTTCTTCACTTGTGGGGTGGTTGCCCCCTTTCTGTCATAGCATATCATACTGTAGCACAGTTAGCCCCCAAAACAGGGTGTGGTGGGTTCCCCCCGGGGTGCCACCTGGAACTGGGGTGCCACTGAGCCCTCTGACTCACTAGCCAGGGCTCCCTCTCACCCTGTGCTGCTGTGACAAGCTGCAGACCCGCTCCTGGTCTTACACTTCCACAAGCATTCCGCAGGTAGTGACACACCCAGCTGCAGTTACATACAGGCTCTCTGACCAGCCACTGAATGAACCAACATAGAGAGGCTACAGCTAAGTTAACCCCCAACTCCCCAGACACATACCCCCTCTGGAATAAAAAACCCAAATTATACCATCTTGCGCTGCACAGGGAACTGTACAGCTTAAGATCATAGAGTTCACCCCTCCCTCAATGTGGAGAGGAAATACAACAGCCCCTCCCCCTTGAGCTAAGAGTCCCAAGCACTTCACTCCAAACTTACTAGTTTAGAATAAAACATAAAACAAGTTGATTAACTACTAAAAGATAGATTTTAAGTGATTGTCAGTGATAGCAAACAGATCAAAGCAGATTACCTAGTAAATAAACAAAAACGCAAACTAAGCCTAAAATACTAGAAAGATAGGATATGAATTAGCAAATTTTCACCCTGACTGATGATACAAGCAGGCTTGCGGATTCTCAAGGCCCAAGCTGCACTTGCTTTGCAGCTTGGGATTCCCCAGGTTTTCATACAGAGGCTAGAAATCCCTTTAGCCTGGGTCCAGCACTTCCCCCAGTTCAGTCTTTTTGTTCCTTAGGTGTTTCCAGGAGTTTTCTCGTGTGGGGAGTGAAGAACAACATATGATGTCACTCCCTGCCTTATGTAGCTTTAGCATCTGGTGGGAACCCTTTGTTTTAAACTTGGTTCCCAGACCAGTTTGTGGAAAAATACAGACATCCCAAAATGGAGTCCAGAGTCATATGGCCTGGTCACATGCCCTTGCATACCTTGCTGAGTCATAGCAGCCATTACTTACAGGATGTCTGGAGCATTCTCAGAAAGGCTTACTAGGTGGCAGATAAACTTCTCCTATTCAAGGTGATGGGCCATTAGGAAAAACAATAGGGTTTTTCCTAAAGGCCCATCACCTTGAATAGGCCCTTCACAGCCAGCTATCTAGACTAGAAACATTTTGCCTATTGGGTGTCGCCCAGGTGTAACTATATTTGAAATACAGATACATAGTCAATATTCATAACTTCAGATAAAAAATGATACATACATACAAATAGGATAATCATATTCCGCAAATCAGCTATTTCAATGACACCTCACATGACCCATCTTGTACAAAATCATCATAATTATGCCATAATCATATCATAATATCACTGCGAAGACTATGGGGTGTAGTGTCACTCAAGTTTCTTATGGCTAGACTACACTGGCAACGCTAAAGCGCTGCCACGGCAGTGCTTTAACGTGGCTTGTGTAGTCATGGCAGAGTGCTGGAGAGAGCTCTCCCAGCGCTCTAAAAAAACCACCTCCACGAGAAGCGTTGCTACCACTGGTGCACTGTTTACACTAGCGCTTTACAGCGCTGAAACTTGTTGCGCTCGGGGGGGGGGGTGTTTTTTCACACCCCAGAGCAAGAAAGTTGCAGCGCTGTAAATTGCCAGTGTAGACAAGCCCTTAGTCGATTTCTCTTCTTTCCTCCTAAGTAAGATCTCTGATTATGGGCTTAGTGCAGTAACTTCCCCCCAAAATTCTGATATAATCCTAAATGCAAAAATCTTTCACCACTCTGCAGTCCAACATAATCAGCTTCAGAAAACACCTTCCAGACTTCTTACAGCCATTTGATACCCTCTTTGGAGAATGTAACCATACTAGCGGGAGTCACACAGACCCTATGAATTAATTTATCATTTACTTACTTGAATTGTATCATCCTAGGACCTGATCTTACAAACTCTTCCTCATGCAAGTAACATTGGTCCTATTACAAAGTGGGACTACTGCCATGAGTAATTAGTACTCATGTGAGTAAGAGTTTTACATGATCGGGCCCTTAAACAACAAGACATTCCCAGATTTTTTCAGTCTTCTTTCCCTTTCATGGAGGTTTCTTAATTTATTATCCCGTGGTCCTTTGATCTCCTACAGAGAGAGAGACAGACTAAAAGCCTAGATCCAAACATTTCTGAACTGGGTAGGAAAGTTTGCATCCAAACTTTGTGGCTCATCCCTAGCACAGTTCTGAACCAAATCAAACCCCTGGCAAAAAGCTCTACCCAAACTTAGTAAAGTTAGAATCTGGATAAAGAGACCAACTGTGCAACTCATTAGACTTATCCCTATACTATTTTGTGTAAGTCATGAATGCTAGGCTCCTTTTCCCTTACTTTAACTGTGATTCTTTTGTCCTATTCTACCTTTGCTGTGCTCTAGACCTACTTGCAGTTAATAAAAGAAAGGGGAAATAAGTACAAGTTGAGGGATTCAATGAACTGAGTCGCATTGTATAGTCTTTAAATCCAGTTATCCTCTGAGGTCCACATTCAATGAGAGCTAATCCCCTTCCTTTCTCTCCAGTTTGGTTCAAACTGGAATGTGAGGGTTATAGCTCCCTCTCATTTGTCATTTATTTAGCACAGAGAGATTTTATACAATCTTAAAGATTAGCAAGTAATAAAACCAGACACTGAAGTAATCAAATCACCGAGGAAAAGAATAATTGTAAATGACCCAGAGTCACCAATGGCATCTCTCTGGCAAAGTGTCGACTGCACAAAAGACATAAAATATTAACCATGAAAACACAGGGGTCTTGATTCTCCACTGTGCTGCACTTCATGATGGCATTTACAGCTGTGCAAAATGAGCATGAAATACTACCAGATGGAATGGTAGCGCTCCATAGTGGGTCCAGCGGGGGATGTTGTGGCAAGTTTGGTTTTGCTGTCTTTTGAGCAAATAATGACTAAACATAAAACCAGGAAACATTAATCACTGGTGAAGTTAATGGAGTTACACCGGGGATCTAATTGGCCCCAAAGGTGCAGAATGGAATTGCCTTCTTCTAAATCAATATTGACCCAAGGTCTCAGCATATTGTTAGGGAGTACTGGCAGCTCATCTTTTAGAGGAGATGTATATATTACAAACAAAGATCCAGATCACTTATCATCAACAAAAAATCCCATAGCACTTTTTGTAAAGTGTTAGTGCCAGTACTCCCACCAAATTCCAACAAAAGTACTTATATTCTACCTTCAATGAATAACACTGTGTTTTCATTTGGAGGATATTTTCTTTACTTCATCTCCCAAGAGCTGTTCTACAGTGTTGATAGTGCAGAACAGCTTCCATACATGCAACCTTAGAGCTATGATGCTATGAAACACAGTCCAAAAAACTCCCTAAGTCCCTAGAAGTTGCTTTTGGGGATGATGATGCTTATTTCCACCTCCCTCCTCTGCTGCAGAATTAAAAACCCAGTGGAGTGACCTTGAATTAGATAGGATGTAAATGTGCATGCTCCAGGGCATAAACCACCCTCCAGCTCACAGGGATTAGGAAAAAATTTCTCCACTGTGCAGCTTTTCATAAATGTCCACTATGGGATTTCTTCTACCTTCCTCTGAAGCATCTGACCTGGCCACTGTCAGAGACTGGACTACATAGACTGCTGGTGTGATCCAGTATGGCAATTCCTTGGTTAATCCTGGCAGAAGCCAAGAGGCAGCCCAACGCCCCGACCCCAGTCCCCAGCAGCAGAGCCTGGCAGGGTGGGGGAAGCACCAACACCCAGACCCCAGCTGCAGCCCCAGCATTGGAGGAGTTCTTGCTCCCTGCCGTGGCCTCAGGGCTGGAGGAACTCTCTCTCCCCACTGCAGCCCCGGGGCTGTGGTTGGGGGGGGGACAGAGCTTTCTCTGATCTTGGGGCTGCAGTGGGAAGGGGGAGAACAGAAAGAGGTGAACAGGGGCAGGGCCACAATAGGGGGCAGAATGGGGAAGGGGCAGAACGGGGGAAGGGCCATGGGTGCAGCCACAGACGGAAGAGGCAGAACGGGGGCAGAGCCATGGGCAGAAGGGGTGGGGGGGGCGCCACAGTTCTGGCGCCGGGGGCCCCTCCACTTGCTATGGCCCAGGGCCCCAGAAGACCTTAATCCGCCTTTGGCCTGAGCTATCTTCTAACTGCTAGAGTGGTGCCCTCCATGGCAATATGAGGATGCTCAGGCAATATTCTGTATAATTATACACGCCCCTCCTTTCTGCACCTCAGCAGAAGCACTGTCTTTTCAGGAGTTTTCAAAAAGCATTACACAGAGTTAACCTCAAGGCTTTTGTATGTAAAATCTTCATAAATGGATGTTATTAGTCCGCAGTCAATTTCAAAGAGAGAGCACCATACACTTACTTAATATTTGCTTTCAAAAAAACCACTGCAGGTAGTACATTTTACTGTAAATAATATTTAGATTACTATAAATAACTTAGAAAGCAAAGCTATTAGACAATAAATCAACTAGTGTTCCTTATGCAGAGTTCCTCCCTTTTCCTTCTGTGACAAACATTCAAATTTAAGATTTCAGAGTAACATTTTCTATATTTAAGCCCACACATAAAAACACATCCCCGGTGATCTTTTCTCAGAGCTGATTTCTCACTCTTTATAGTATGTCCATAGTACATGTGCATCACATGAACCAGGAGTGGCAGTAGGTCCCTAGAAGTGGGGGGCCCACCGATGCCCAAACTGTGGCCCTGCCCTCCCATGCTTCCCCTTCCTCCTGAATCCCCACCACCTCACCGCCCCTCCTCCCCGAGCCCCCACCCTCACGCCACCCCACGTCCCCAAGTCCCCACCCTTACATCGCCCCTTCCCCCGAGCCCCTGCTCCAGCACTGCCCCTCCTCCCCCCAAGACTCCCTCTCACTCTTGTCCACCCCCTACCCTCCCCCTGTCCCAGTTGCTTGCCCTTACAGCCAGTAAAAAGTAGAAGGGCATAGCCTCCCACTTTTAAAATTGGGAAGGGCCATGACCCCCTGGCACCTCCCTCCCTTTTCCAATGCCCCTGATGTGAACTCTTCAGAGACTGAAAAATGGCAGCATCTCAGTCCTTCCAAAGACTTCAGAACCCTGTCAGCAAACAAACAGGCTGGATCTCCACAGATAGCAGCATTCCAGCCCTTGAGTTAATAGCTGACTGTTCTTCTCATTTGCTGGTGAAACAGAAGTCTGTAGCCTGTATCCAAAGTGGTGCAGGGATTGGGATCAGCATATAAAATATCCATTCCCTGGATCTCTACAAGACTCTCACTCTATAAACTACCATCTTCTCCCACAAGCCCAGCTAATTCAGGCAAGAATTCACACACCCTCACCTCATTAACTGCTGCTCTGTTCTCGCTCTGTAACTGAGATAGAATCCCAATTTACACAGTTAGCTGATAGCTAAATGCAAGTTCCACAGATTCAGTAGCTTCTAAGGGTAACAAATGCCTCAGCTCTACCTCTCGGTCCATAAAACACATCACAGTGGACCAAACATTATCATAATGAAGGGATTCCCTAGTAAATAAAATTCGAATAGCACTAAGTTGTATCCAAAGTGGTACAGACAGTGGGACCCAGCCCTCAAAGTTGACACATCTTGGTCTTGTGTTGATCAGCCACTGAGTCCATAGGGACAAGAAAGACTGTCTTTTATTTCTGTATTCATAACCTTTCCCCCCTTGCATTCTGATTGGCTCAGCTCTAAAAGGGTGTGACCTGCCAGGTGGGTTGCCAACTTGCCAACAATTAGAACTATACAGCCTCAGAAACAGCTACTGTGCATGCGTAGAACTGCCATACCCTGTTCTGGATGTTTCTGGGTCCTTCTAATGGAGTTGCCCTGCCCTGCTCTCTGCATGTGTGCAGAAACACAGACTATCCAGCTAAGATCCATGTGTCCACCCCACTGCTTCTCTTCTCCTCCCCTTGAGAAACAAAGTCAAATGCTGCAGTACAAAACATGTGGGTTACACATACAGCTTCCCAGCTTGGCTTGATTTAGGTGCTTCAATGGCCCTCATCACCATTCTTCATGTGTAGAGTACATATTGCGTTGCAAAATTGAGACCTTCATTCATTTAATTTTTGCCCACAAAGTATGCTATTACTAGCAAATTACCAAGGACTTTTTAAAATGTTTATCGACCACATCATCTGCTTGGGTATGTTAGTCTGTGTAGTGGAACAGGCAGAAGAATGGTACTGAGAAATCAGTACAGTTACTAAAGTATCCAGTGCCAGCTCTGATATAAAATTATTGTACCTATAGAGAAAGCACTATTGGAAGGTAAGAATGCATCACAAATATCTTCTCTTCAGGCTTTCTACTGGATCTTCTCCAGTATTCTTGATTAATTTGATTATTTAGTACCACTGGCTCCTAGAGATTTATCACTCCCCATTTGATAAAAAGCCAGTACAATTTCCTCTCATGTTAAGCATTAGGGGTTTTTTTTTAAGTCCTCTTCATCTGTAGTATACAAACCATGCTTCTGGGCCAGTTAAGCGCTGTCCCATGCTTCACTGACACAATCAATTCTCCTGCTCTCTTATAGACTACAAAATTCTCATGTTATTTTAAGGCAGCCCTAGCAATCCCGCTCAAGCAGTTTAACTTACAAAAAGACTACAAGTTAAATGAGGGGCATGGAGGAAAGGAATCATTCCTCTTAGAATTACAGCACCAAGTTTGAATATAATCCACTTACAAATGATACAAGTTGACATCCCTTAAATCTCCTGCGAGGGAGTCTTGCTTCTAGCAGAGAGAGCAATAGAAGGCATTGCAGTTCATTACAGGCTTCATTAGGGCTTCTCCGGTGTGTTGGGCAGCTGGTTTGGAGCGGCGCAGGAGTTTTAGCCAAAGCATCACCACGATGTGGACCAGCCTACATTAACTTCCTATCATGGAGCCTGATCATCCTTTCTACTCCTTGAGTAGAGGGAGTCCAGAGCAGATGGATCTGGGCTTGAGGAGCCCAACTAAACTCCACTGCAACCTGACCTTGCAGTAAACCCCCTGTGGGTACACCGTGGGTATCAGACCATGTGAGACTGGATGGGGTATCAGATCATGTGGGACCCCCCCCAACTTTAGCGTGCAACATAACATAATACTAATACATGCAGCATTACTTTATATTGGTAGATGTCTCTATAGAGCAAACCTCCTTCTAAAGGGGGGCTTGGGGGAAGACACCAACAGTCAGGCCAAAAGAAGTGGCCTGGTACCTTGAAATTAAGACTTTGCAACTATAGGTAGTTTAAAACCAGGTCATGCCTGAATCTAGATAAAAATGACACTGAAGCATCTAGTGTCCTCCATGTGAGATTAGTTGTTCATATCCTATGGGGAGACAGATGGGCAAGTCAAAAGACTCATACCTAGGGTAACCATACATCCCATTTTGGCCAGGATGGTCCCTTTTTTAAGCCCTGTCCCGGGCGTCCTGACTTTTTTGGCAAAAGTGGGATGCAGAGGGACAAGTGGTGATGCCAGCCCAGTACAGAGTTGGGAGGGAAGGCCTAGGTGGGGGGCAGGCAGGGCTCAAACAAGCAGCCCCATGTGGGGAGGGGCAGCAGGGCTCGGGCGAGCCGCTCGGGTCAGTCCTGCGTGGGGATGAGGGTTCAGGAAAGCAGCTTGGGCCATCCCTGGAGGGGTGTGGGGGGTGCTTAGACGAGCAGCTCAGGCCAGCTCTGCGCAGAGGGAGGAGGAGCTCGGACAAGTGGATCAGGCCAGGCCAGCCCCGCCCTGGGGGGACGGCCTCGAGCTAGCCTCAAGGCATCCTGTTTTCCTTTTGGGAAATATGGTCTCTCTACGTATACCAGAGTCCTGACAGGTTAAATTGTAGATCCCCCCAGCAGTTTCCTGTCATTGTCAATAGGTGGATACGGTTAGGGATCTTGTAGCCACATTACTCAAACCCTACCAGTTTTCATGTCAGGAGTCTGACCAGCCTATCCATTATTTGGAGAAGAATGGGGAGGGGAAGGCTTTTCTAATGACTTTCCTCATGATGATCCTGCTGACAGGGAATGAAGCAGCCCAAGAGGCATGGTGAGGAAAACAGGACCTTGCTTGAAAGTGGAAGCAGATTGGGAAATTGCTAGGATTTCTCTATCAGAATAGTGACCATCAGAGATTTGTCTTAGTAGGATTTTGAATTCCAGATTTACAAACCTCTCCGAATATTTTGGAGGATTTTTGTGACCACTCGCTTCAGCTGTCCTTATGGTTTGCAGTGGAAGGAACTGGCTGGCCCCAGGCAGTTTCCAAAACACTTGTAATGGGTAGATTAGTGAGTGTAGTCAGGGTAAACAATGGGGATTGAACCCCCAGAACTAAAAGCATGAGCTGAAGACATCCTTTGTGGGTTAGGCACAGAGGAGAATATATAACATCCACTGACTAGTGGATTATATCTGCACTCTGACTCTTCATATTTACATGAGTTTCTATGTTGCTTCTCCACTGGCAGAGAAGCTACTTCAATAAGAGAACAGAGTTGTGGGGTATCTTTTAAAATGCCATTTAATAACTGAATAATATTAGAAACATTTGAAAGGGCTTAAAAGCAATAAGGCAGAACGGCATAATCTCTGTATAGAACTGCTGGTGTTCTGGTACCATTCTTTGACTGCTGTTTTTCATCTGCAAATGGTGATTACAGGAGAAAAAAGGAGCATGACAACAATGAGAATTTTTCCAAGGATGGTGATAAAGATCTCTTCCCTTGTTTGGAATTGCCCTTTGACCACTAGACTCTTAATCAGCAGAAAGAGGAAACAAAAGCTTCCTTCCCTGGCTTGACCTGGTTTCAACTGAGATGCAAGATTACCTTTCACAAAACACTCTCGTCATCATTTATGTAAAAGCCGGTTTTTTAAAATAGCTTAGTGTCTTGCTTCCTCCACTTGTTAGACTAAATAATAATTATAACAACACTCTTTTTAATGTGCATTTGTACAAGGGAAAAGCCCTTCTTGCTTGAATCAGATATAGCAGCTTCAGTGGTGTTATTCGGTCTGCTTTACAAGCGCCACGACTGTTTACATCTAATTCAAGGAATGACATTTCAGTAGGTAACCTACACTTAGGGGAAAAAAAAAAACAAGCCCTAGCCAGTTCTGCGGGAAGTCAGACTAATTGCAGGTTGCTGACAGTTGTCTGCATGTTTGAAAGCAACTAACCAGTCCCTATGCATTCCTTGGAAATTTTTTGAACTCTAGATCTGGTGAAGAGGGGTCAAAATATGGGACTATGGGCTATATTATCCCTTAAGTGGGGGAAAACCCATGTAGGAATCATGGACTTATGGAGTTTCAATTCTGTTGTTCCATTTGGGGGTGGGATTTACCCCCACCCCCTGCAGAACAGACAGGGAGTTCATACTATTAGCCCATATAACTTGGTGCATCCACCAAGGCCAGAAGCACATCTGTGCCTACAGCTTCCTGGACCATCACCTCTGGGCTTCTCCACTGATGGCTTCATCCAAAGCCACCTTCAAAGAGCTTTACTATGTGCAGAGGAATGACTGCTAAGTTCCCTCTAAGCTGTGCAGCCACGCAGCTGCCTATTAAGCCCCATGCAGGGGCTCAGGGCTGTGGCGGGGAAAGATGCCTCTCCCCAAGCACGGACCTGTCCCGGACTTGCCCTTGCCAGGGAAGAGGCGTTGCTCTCCCGGCTCCAGCACAAACCTGCCACTGCCGGGGGACAGGTGCCTCCCCGCACCCCCCCAGTCCAGGTGCTGCTGCGGGGAAAGAGAGTTGGGGTGAGTCCTCTCTCCCTGCCGTAGCCCCCGGGCAGCCTGCATCCCAAACCCATCATCCCTGGCCCCATCCCAGAACCCGCAACCCCAGCTGGAGCCCTCACACACCCCAATCCTCTGCCCCAGCCCTGAGCCCCTCATCCCCGGCCCCACCCCGGAGCCCTCAGCCCCGCCCCCGGCACCCCATCCTCTCCCCCAGCCCTGAGCCTCCCTCCCACACTCCAAACCCCTCAGCCCCAGCCCCACCCCCACCACATGAATTTTGTTATGTGCACCAATATGGAGGTGATGTGTCTCTTAACAAAATTCATTCTGCACATACACATGGGAAAAATTAGAGGGAACACTGGTTGACTGCATAAGCTTATGTTGACTGGCAGCACTATTACAGGATGCACCCCAAGTTTGAGGGGAAAAGAACCATTATAGAAAGGGGTGTGGTTAAAGAAGAGAGGAGAAATAGAAGGAACTGGAGATATTGGACAACAAAGCTGGGCAGTCAGACATGATTACATGCTTCACCCTTCTAATGGTGAATGGTGCAATAAACACACTCCTCCTGAGCACAGGGAAGTTCTGGGAGGAGTTATGGGTAAAATTTACAAAGGCACCTTAGTAACTTTGCCTAAGTCATTTAGGCACTTTAGAAAATTTTACACTGTATCTTCTTGAAGCAGAACGCCTTCTGGGGTTCCCACTGGGGTGGTGCATCTTTGCAACTGTGTACTGCCCCCAACACAGGAAATGCTTAGCTGCTGCACTTTGGCCCCAGATCTGTGCTGGAGACCTAGAAACATGTAGAAAAGGGCCAAAATGTTTCGCAGTCTTTTTTGATATGCATACTTACTTACAGCTGTGTATGGTTACAGCACTGAAAAGGATATGCAATGCCTGTAAATTTGGTACATTACCACGTTACTTTTATTTTCATAGTAATAAGAGTGCTGTATCTGCATGTGTGTGTATATATAGATAGATAGATATAAAGCTCTATAGATAAATCCAACTGTCACTTGCTCAGAACTGAAGTTCTGAATATGCCCTTTCCCAGGGCTTTTGAGGCTTTTTTCAGTTTTCTGCCCAGATTTCTTCCATCTTCCTTGATGCTTTTATAAATGTCCTGGAGAAGGAGCCCTACTGAAAACTGTCACATGCGGGCAGGAGCGGGCTGCAGGGGCCACTGTGCAGCTGACTGGGAGGCAAATGCAGAGCATGCCTGCAGGAGTGGGGAGGGTGAAACTGCAATAGACTTTGAACGTTCCTATCTGTGGTATGCCACTAACCAGTCCTCCACAGACTCCAGTTGTCCACAGATCACAGTTTGAGAAACCTCTGTTTCCCTGTAGAGTTTGTCACCTTACTCAGACATGTGTATCTTCAGTACTTTCAAGAGAGAGAGAAAGTAATGAGCACACAGGAAAGATACATTGGGATACATTAAGGTATGAACATATACTGATATTATTGTACCACTATAATGTCACCATGTGGACACTCCTGTTTCAGAATAAGTGTGGCTTTTTTCAGTTTATCTTATATTACTTTGGAAGAGGTTTAAGCTAAATCAAAGAAAGCTACTCTTATTCCAAAATAGGTGTGTCCACATGGGGGGGTTATACCAGTATTCGTTTAACTATATCAGTATAATTATATTGGTATAACTAGTGAAACTTTCCCATGTAGACAGACCCCAAGAGAGTACATAACCTGTTGGAGTGAAGTGTAAGAGTGCTAACCCCTGAATTATCTCCACTTGTTATTGACCTTACAATACTTTTAACTTAAAAACAAGACCAAAAAAAAACGTGAATGTAACCACAGTGACCTCAATCAGATACCTCAACTATCCTTCCCTACCATATAGGACATGTTGAATCAAAGGCGTTTTTGCACTTGACAAGTTCCCTTGATCCATATTTTCCAGTTGTCATGAAGAAAACCCTATGAAGTGTACATGGACAACTTTTCTTTAAACACTGATCAGGAAAACTCCTGAGAAGAAGCTTCCAAATTAAAAAATAGAAGTTCAAGATTGAGAATCTTCACCCAAATGGGACATCAGTGTTCATTGTGTTGGCCAGTGTGACAAGGAAAAGAGATCCTAACATTACCATCAGTTTTTTAGTTGTGAAAAATTGTAATGAAAGTTTAACAACCTGTGCAAAAAAAATCTATGCACATTTGTAGTGTATTTAAATACAGTGTAAAAATTACAAACTGTCACTTTAAATCCTAAGGGGTTTCCGGGTCCTGCTTGCAGGGTAAGGGCTCTGAGGGAAGCAGGTGATCGGAGTCCTCTCTCTTCAATCAGTCTGCAAAAAGCCAGCCTCACGTAAGATGGGTTGAGCTGTTACTTTCTGCCATCCGAAGCAGCCCATTTTTTCTGTGGTTTTGGTTCTTGCATGTTAAAGTTCTGGATTTTATACTGTTTTATACTGGCTCACAAATATCCAGAAAGGGATCTTGGTGGCTTTTTATTAGAAGTCAATGAGAATAGAGCAGGGCAACTGTAAATTTCAATAGGAAAACAGAAGGTGCAGGGTTCACAAGCAGCCACAAGATGTTTTTGACATCTAGCTAGGCAAAAAGTTCTGGATTGTAAGAAATAAAGTAGTTTATACTGCAACCTTCCAGAAGGAGCATTTTATGTTTTTATATAACTTCACTGTTTGGATGCTATAAGCATAACACCTTTCACCACAATGTCTGAAATGAAAACCTAATGTTTTACATAACCATCAAAAAAGTTATTTACCCCAATGGTGGGTAGAATTTTTGTAAGACTGCATTATTCAGCTACCCAGACTCATTGATCATGCTACATTGGGCAATGTGGTCTCTTTAGAGTGAAATGTACATTTCAGTCAACCTATCTCGCATAAAAAAAGAAGTGGGTGTGTGTATCTCTTGTTAGAGAGAAGATCAGTTAGGCCTGTAGCTGCTCCAGTTTTATACTGGCTCACAAATATCCAGAAAGGGATCTTGGTGGCTTTTTATTAGAAGTCAATGAGAATAGAGCAGGGCAACTGTAAATTTCAATAGGAAAACAGAAGGTGCAGGGTTCACAAGCAGCCACAAGATGTTTTTGACATCTAGCTAGGTAAAAAGACAACAGGGTCAGAGGGGCTCCGAGGGACCCCCATCTTCAGTGAACATAGGAACAATAGTGAGTGTGTTTACCCAAACAAGGTACAGTGGTTTTTAAATACTATAGTAGGGTCCCATAAACACAGATGTCACTAGGAAAGAACTTGAAATCTCCATTCTGCCAGAGGTTGTAAAAGGAATAAACAGAGATGAGATAATGCAATTCAGTTATATATGTTTATGTCCTCAGAGCATTCTTCCCAAGAAAGTGCCAGCCTGGCTTATTCCAGCCTATACACTATTCATTCTGCCTAGAGGATGAGTGTGTTAATGGTTATTTAGAACCTCTGCTATATTCAGTGTCATAGGCCACTCTAGATTAGGTGAGGGTAGCAGTTATGAATTTTGCCTAAGGCTCACTGTGACACAGAGTGAGCTTTTCACTTTCTTACCCAGCCAACCAATTTTTACTAGCTTGGCTCTGAATATGAAGACAGCAAAATATGCAGGTAAACATATGCCTGCCGGGTGTCAATTTTCTTCATTTTTTTTAGACATTAAAGTGTGGTTCTGTGCTTAAAAATCACTATTCAAAATTACACCTTCTTATTTGGCATTTCCATTTCCTGTCTCTATTTCTATTTGCATCTGCTTTCTCCGGTGACAAAAGTAAGTTTTCAGTACTTTTAACCCTGAAGAACCAACACCGCTCTGGCAGAGCGAAGTTGATCTCTTCTGGCTCAGATATCAACAGAACTGTAAATTATTAAAGGCCAGATTTTCACTCAAGAATCAGCCCCAACAATTGGGACCAGATTTTCAGAGGAGCTCAGCTCCCATTTCGACACCAGAATGAGTAGCCAGATTTTCAATATGGCTCACTGACTTGGGTGCTGAGCTGCTGTGGATCAAAAAGTTACAATCCTGCTGATGAGTGATAGTCCACATCGGTGTCAGTACCGTTCCAAAAGATGGAATTTGATTTTCAGTTTATTTTTTTTTAAACTTTAGCTTTTCTGTATGTAATTTTCTATGTTAAAAGAACATGATTAAAGTTTCAAGTTAAGCCCTCAAAAGTTAGGAAATGCCAGAAATAAATTTGCCTGTGTTACCTTAGTTGGGCCTCATGTGCATATGCATGTCCTTGCATAGGGCATGCCATATCATCAATTTTTAAGTAACTTTGAGATTAATGGAAAGTGTTTAAAACCTGCTAAGTTCAGGCCTGCAGTTTTAACTCAGTCCTTCCTCAAGCAAAACTTGTATTGACTAATAGGAGCATGATCAAGATCTAAGATTGTTTGGAATGGTTAGCATGTTGTATTTCATGGCTTCCACTGTGTTTATTCTGTAAGGATAAAATATATTAAGGACCAGCTCAGAATCTCAGCTTCACTTAGGTCAGGGCCCTCAAAAGTTTTGAAGTGTTTCTCTGCACTGGCATGAATTTCACCCTCAATGCAAAAAGGATATGAATATATCAAATTCAAGATCTTGGCCAGCATCTTCAAGGCTGATTTGGCCTGGGATACTTAAAATTGCCTCATAATCCTGAATCAAAACGGCATTTGTCCATCCTACTCAGCTGGCACAAGTGAACTGCCATCAGTAAGTTGGACAGCTCTCACCGGCACTGCTGTTATAGTCCTGCTGACAGCCAGAGCTCTGGGATCTGCATTCTGCTAGATGATTTTTTTTAAAATAGGTAAACACCCCAGAATGGCTTCTACTGCATGCACAATCTTTCTAGTGCATTAGAACATGAAAAAAAGCTGTGCTTTGCAGCATAGGCACCAACAGTATGGGTGCTTCAGGGCTGAAGCACCCAGGGAAAAAAAGTAGCGGGTACTCACCATCCACTAGCCACAGCTGTCCGGCAGTTGAGGGAGGACAGAAAGCAGCAGGCGGGCGGGGACCTCGGAGGAGGGGGCAAAGTGGGGATGGGAAGAGGCGGAGCAGGGGAGGGGGCAGAGCGGGGCAGGAGAAGGCAGAACAAGGGCAGGGCCTCGGAGGAAGAGGCAGAGTGGGGGCAGGGCCTGGGGTGGAACAGGGGTAGAGCACCACCAGGGAAAAATAAAAGTCAGCACCTATGCTTTGCAGAGGAGAGGCTTCAGTGAATGGGGAGGCCTCACTTGAAAGGAAAGGCCATCCATGCTGCGGACCTGAAGAAGGGGGAACAAATCACCAGAAGCCTGCCTTGAAGAGCCAATGGAGGGAATACATGTCCTATCTTTCCTGATTTTCCTGATTGGCAGTTGATAGATCCTATAGTATCTGGCCTTACTTGGAATGGTTTTACCGCCAGCGAAGCAAAAGAGCTCTGCAGAGTATGAAGGAGAGGCAAGATGGGCACGTGAGATTTGTTGCATCAGTCATTAGAATCTAGGACAGTAAGAGGTTGCCCTAGCCAGATACAGCATGTCCAGGATAGCTGAGCCCTGTGTAATCTCTCCCCAGGTCTTGTTTGGCTGTGCCAGTGGGGACCGGGCTGAGACCAACAAACTCATTTCTCATAAACCACTGAGCAGATACTTGATAGTATCAACTTTTGGTCACTACCAACCCTGCATGTATTTGAACTCTGAGGTGAAAAACTCTAGCCCATTCAGGTCTCAGGTAAGGCATAGGTGCCATAGGCCTGGCCCCTGCTCTTGCAGTGGTATGATCAGTTCAGAATCTCAGCTTTCATTTCTAATAAAGTCAGATTCTAGCCTTCATGGTTGTGAAGAAAAGCTTGAAAATGTGACCTGAGTGTGAACTGGTGCAACAGCAGGCTACAGGAGCCTGATACAATAGTTTTGGGAAGGGGAATTGCCCCATTTATCTCAATGTAGTGTTTATAACAAGACCCAGTGCTCTGAGTAGCCCAGCCTATCCACTGAGGCACATTGTCCCAGCTGCTGGGGTAAGTACTGCCCCTCACCTCACCTTCTATCACCTGCCTCTCTGGGAGGAAGAGGATGCCTGCTGCTGCTCCCAAAGGGAAGGGGCCCCTTTTGCCATTCCTAGGGAGGAAAAGGATGCCACATGCTGCAGCCCAGGCCCCTCTTTGGAAGAGGAAGCCCTTGGCATGGCTACTCCAAGTGCAGAAAGAGCAAGACCATGGTGTGTCAACAGGAGACAGCTGTTCCTAGACCCGCAGATTGGCTTAGACCCTGATCCCATTATTAAACCCCTTGCTCTTTCAATGCCCACAGATGAGGTTACTTTGCTTGCTAACATTATACTGTATAACAATACATGCACATACAACACAAAAGAGAAAACAGTAGTGTTTACCTTTGCTGCCATGCTGCCTTTTTCTAAAACAAACCAAAGAAACATTCCCCTGGTGAGAACTTAAGGGCTTGTATTGCTTACTGAGGAAAGGGTACGGGGCTAGCTATTTCTGTCAAAGGAGGGAAAGCTCCAATGAATGTTGATGATTGTTCCCATAGTATTCGGACTTATTGTTTTTCAGTAGCATTGTGGAGCAGATTGTGCCAGGAATGCAATGGGCTTTGAATGGAAGTGGATGTTGATTGGTACTGCACCTCTCATTGTGTGCCACAATGGACTTTGTGAAAAAAGGAATTTGTGCTGTGTGTATTGCACTGCTCAGACCCTCACATGCTAAACTGGCTTTAGAGATCCATAGAAGGAAATAAACCTTAACCATGAAAATACAACCCTGAGCAAATAAAAACAAAACAAAACAAGGCGGCCAGCTACGATGGCGTGCAGCTGTAGAGAAACAGGTACACGGAGAGTTAATTTTGGACACTTAAGGTAATTATCAGTGTGGTCCAGTAGACAAGCACTGGACTAATAGTCACAAGACTACTATTCTGGATATACTCATGACCTGCCGTGGTCTTGGACAAATCCTTGTGCCTGTTTTCACTCCTGCACGTGTCTCTAATCCATTAAGATTGTGCAGGTACTATGTTTGTTTATAGAGCACCTAGCACAATGGAGCTCTGATCTTTTCAGAGATTTCAATTGGGAGAAGCAGCCAAAGCAGGAACCTCTGGTGCTTTGGAGAACTTTCTACTGTTTTGACTGGACTTCCTCTGCCCTGTGCTGATTGGATGTTTGCTCCAACCTTATAGATTCATAGATTATAGGACTGGAAGGGACCTCGAGAGGTCATCGAGTCCAGTCCCCTGCCCGCATGGCAGGACCAAATACTGTCTAGACCATCCCTGATAGACATTTATCTAACCTACTCTTAAATATCTCCAGAGACGGAGATTCCACAACCTCCCTAGGCAATTTGTTCCAGTGTTTAACCACCCTGACAGTTAGGAACTTTTTCCTAATGTCCAACCTAGACCTCCCTTGCTGCAGTTTAAACCCATTGTTTCTGGTTCTATCCTTAGAGGCTAAGGTGAACAAGTTCTCTCCCTCCTCCTTATGACACCCTTTTAGATACCTGTAAACTGCTATCATGTCCCCTCTCAGTCTTCTCTTTTCCAAACTAAACAAACCCAATTCTTTCAGCCTTCCTTCATAGGTCATGTTCTCAAGACCTTTAATCATTCTTGTTGCTCTTCTTTGGACCCTTTCCAATTTCTCCACATCTTTTTTAAAATGCGGCGCCCAGAACTGGACACAATACTCCAGCTGAGGCCTAACCAGAGCAGAGTAGAGCGGAAGAATGACTTCTCGTGTCTTGCTCACAACACACCTGTTAATACATCCCAGAATCATGTTTGCTTTTTTTGCAACAGCATCACACTGTTGACTCATATTTAGCTTGTGGTCCACTATAACCCCTAGATCCCTTTCTGCCGTACTCCTACCTAGACAGTCTTTTCCCATTCTGTATGTGTGAAATTGATTTTTCCTTCCTAAGTGGAGCACTTTGCATTTGTCTTTGTTAAACTTCATCCTGTTTAACTCAGACCATTTCTCCAATTTGTCCAGATCATTTTGAATTATGACCCTGTCCTCCAAAGTAGTTGCAATCCCTCCCAGTTTGGTATCATCCGCAAACTTAATAAGCGTACTTTCTATGCCAATATCTAAGTCGTTGATGAAGATATTGAACAGAGCCGGTCCCAAAACAGACCCCTGCGGTACCCCACTCGTTACGCCTTTCCAGCAGGATTGGGAACCATTAATAACAACTCTCTGAGTACGGTTATCCAGCCAGTTATGCACCCACCTTATAGTAGCCCCATCTAAATTGTATTTGCCTAGTTTATCGATAAGAATATCATGCGAGACCGTATCAAATGCCTTACTAAAGTCTAGGTATACCACATCCACCGCTTCACCCTTATCCACAAGGCTCGTTATCCTATCAAAGAAAGCTATCAGATTGGTTTGACATGATTTGTTCTTCACAAATCCATGCTGGCTGGTCCCTATCACCTTACCACCTTCCAAGTGTTTGCAGATGATTTCCTTAATTACTTGCTCCATTATCTTCCCTGGCACAGAAGTTAAACTAACTGGTCTGTAGTTTCCTGGGTTGTTTTTATTTCCCTTTTTATAGATGGGCACTATATTTGCCCTTTTCCAGTCTTCTGGAATCTCTCCCGTCTCCCATGACTTTCCAAAGATAATAGCTAGAGGCTCAGATACCTCCTCTATTAGCTCCTTGAGTATTCTAGGATGCATTTCGTCAGGCCCGGGTGACTTGCAGGCATCTAACTTTTCTAAGTGATTTTTAACTTGTTCTTTTTTTATTTTATCCGCTAAACCTACCCCCTTCCCATTAGTATTCACTATGTTAGGCATTCCTTCAGACTTCTCGGTGAAGACCGAAACAAAGAAGTCATTAAGCATCTCTGCCATTTCCAAGTTTCCTGTTACTGTTTCTCCCTCTTCACTAAGCAGTGGGCCTACCCTGTCTTTGGTCTTCCTCTTGCTTCTAATGTATTGATAAAAAGTCTTCTTGTTTCCTTTTATTCCCGTAGCTAGTTTGAGCTCATTTTGTGCCTTTGCCTTTCTAATCTTGCCCCTGCATTCCTGTATTGTTTGCCTATATTCATCCTTTGTAATCTGTCCTAGTTTCCATTTTTTATAGGACTCCTTTTTATTTTTTAGATCGTGCAAGATCTCGTGGTTAAGCCAAGGTGGTCTTTTGCCACATTTTCTATCTTTCCTAACCAGCGGAATAGCTTGCTTTTGGGCCCTTAATAGTGTCCCTTTGAAAAACTGCCAACTCTCCTCAGTTGTTTTTCCCCTCAGTCTTGATTCCCATGGGACCTTACCTATCAGCTCTCGGAGCTTCCCAAAATCTGCCTTCCTGAAATCCATTGTCTCTATTTTGCTCTTCTCCCTTCTACCCTTCCTTAGAATTGCAAACTCTATGATTTCATGATCACTTTCACCCAGGCTGCCTTCTACTTTCACATTCTCAACGAGTTCCTCCCTATTTGTTAAAATCAAGTCTAGAACAGCTTCCCCCCTAGTAGCTTTTTCAACCTTCTGAAATAAAAAGTTGTCTCCAATGCAGTCCAAGAATTTGTTGGATAGTCTGTGCCCCGCTGTGTTATTTTCCCAACATATATCCGGATAGTTGAAGTCCCCCATCACCACCAAATCTTGGGCTTTGGATGATTTTGTTAGTTGCTTGAAAAAAGCCTCATCCACCTCTTCCACCTGGTTAGGTGGCCTGTAGTAGACTCCTAGCATGACATCTCCCTTGTTTTTTGCCCCTTTTAGCCTAACCCAGAGACTCTCAACACTTCCGTCTCCTATGTCCATCTCTACCTCAGTCCAAGTGTGTACATTTTTAATATATAAGGCAACACCTCCTCCCTTTTTCCCCTGTCTATCCTTCCTGAGCAAGCTGTACCCATCCACACCAACATTCCAATCATGTGTATTATCCCACCAAGTTTCAGTGATGCCAACAATGTCATAGTTGTATTTATTTATTAGCACTTCCAGTTCTTCCTGCTTATTCCCCATACTTCTCGCATTTGTATATAGGCATCTAAGATACTGGTTTGATCTTTCCTCCCAGTTTTGTCCTGACTCTCCTTTCTCTCTGCCAATATAGCCCACACTCCCTCTCGTTTCCGACCCATCTCCCCGGTCTCCATGTTCCCCACTTACCTGTGGGCTTTGCTCACCTGTCCCCGTCGAACCTAGTTTAAAGCCCTCCTCACTAGGTTAGCCAGTCTGTGTCCGAATAGGGTCTTTCCTCTCCTCGAAAGGTGAACGCCATCTCTGCCTAGCAGTCCTTCCTCGAATAGCATCCCGTGGTCTAGGAAGCCAAAGCCCTCCTGGCGACACCATCTTCGCAGCCAGGCATTCACCTCCATGATGCATCTGTCTCTGCCCGGGCCCCTACCTTTGACAGGAAGAATCGAAGAGAATACCACCTGCACTCCAAACTCCTTCACCCGTACTCCCAGAGCCCTGTAGTCACTCTTGATCCGCTCAGTGTCACACCGTGCAGTATCATTTGTGCCCACATGGATGAGTAGCATGGGGTAGTAGTCAGAGGGCTGGATAATCCTCGACAATGCCTCCGTAACGTCTCGGATACGGGCCCCCGGCAGGCAGCATACCTCCCGAGATGAAATGTCAGGGCGACAGATGGGCGCCTCCGTCCCCCTCAGCAGAGAGTCTCCGACCACCACTACCCTACGTTTCCTATTCGCAGTGGTGGCAGCAGACTCTCCAGCCTTAGGGGTACGAGGCTTCTCCTCCTTTACTGTAGGGAGTGATTCCTTCTTTCCTGTATCAAGGAGAGCATAACGGTTACCTATAACCACGGCAGGAGGGTTCGGAGCAAGGGTGGAGCACTGCTTGCTGCCAGAAGTAACCAGCTGCTAGTGTCCACCCTGAGCCATCTCCTCCTCCACCAGTGGTGTATCAGCAGTCCTGTGTACTGGGACAGCTACCTCAGCTGTCTCCACATGGACACTGTCGAGGAATTGCTCGTGGATTCGGATGCTCCTCAACCTAGCCACCTCCTCCTGTAGCTCTCCCACCTGCTGCCTGAGAGATTCCACCAGCAGGCACCTCTCACATTGGATGGTCCCCCCAGGCTGGATATCAGTAAGTGGAAATTGCAAGTTACAGTCTTTGCAAAACCACACCAGGATCTGGGTAGAGGCATCCATGCTCAGTCGCTCTGTCTGGCTACAGGCACAGGTGGAGGAGACAGTAGCAGTGCTGGCACAGGTGTTGCGGGTCTTCCTAACCATCGTAAGCCTCCCTCTGTCAAACTCCCGTCTGCAGCCCCCTGTCAGCTGAAAGGGTTGTTTAAGCAAAAAGTTATGAATGTAGTTGCTTTATAGGTATTAAGGGGAATCAAGAGAAATACAGATGGAACTGGCAAGGGACCCTCGCCCCCTTCCTGCTCCCCTTCCAAACTCCCTTGCGAAACTCCCTGTTAGCAGCCCCTGTTCTCCCTCACAGTCTCGTCACCCCAATCTCACTCCTTCCCTTTAGTGGCCCCTCCTAACGAAAAACATTTAAAAAAAAGGTGGAACTAACATGACATTTGCTGTCATCACATTGTTCACTCTGTGTGACGGTACCCCCCATAAGGCTTTATGGAAATATGCTTATGAATGTATATATGACATAACTGGAATATGTTTTATGCTACATATGCCATGTAACATATCTCAGTAAAGGTTATGATCTACTGAATACATTCCTCCTATTTGCATGCATGTACTTTTGTACTTGAAGTTATGAATATTGGCTGTATACTTGCCTGATTTCTAAGTAAGCTTTGTAAGGCATTTGGTCAGCTTCTTTAGAAAGGAATTTGTAAAGTTAAGTGCCCAATCAAGAAGCACTTAAGGAAAAATGAATCTTGGAATGCTCCAATCCACATAAGAAGTCTACCTGAGGACGTTCAAGGAAGCATGTGAACCATGGGTGCTACCCTGTAAGTTCTGAGTCACACATGGACATGTGACTTGCCCATGTGACTCCAACACTCCATCTTGGAGCTGGACTTGCATAGGAATGAGGAGGGGGTCTCCACCCACAAGAGAAACTCTATTTAAACCCCTGGGAGACCCCTCCATTTTGTCTTCAGCTGGCTCAAGAGATCGCCTCTCTACCCCCAAGGATACCTGAAAGGAACTGGAACAAAGGACAGTAACAACAGGGGGTGTGAGTGATTGCTGGACCCAGACTAGAAAGAGACTAGTCTGTAAAAGGAAGCTTACTGGGTGAGGTTTTTATCTGTATTCAGTTTCTTAGACATAGACTTGCGTGTACTATTTTATTTTGCTTGGTAATTCACTTTGTTCTGTCTGTTACTACTTGGAACCACTTAAATCCTATGTTCTGTATTTAATAAAATCACTTTTACTTATTATCTCAGAGTATGTGTTAATACCTGGGGGAGGGGGGAAACAGCTGTGCATATCTCTCTGTCAGTGTTATAGAGGGTGAACAATTTATGAGTTTACCCTGTATAAGATTTATACAGGGTAAAACGGATTTATTTGGGGTTTGGATCCCATTGGGAGTTGGACATCTGAGTGTTAAAGACAGGAACACGTCTGTAAGTTGCTTTCAGTTAAGCCTACAGCTCTTAGGGGATGTGATTCAGACCCTGGGTCTGGGTTTGCAGCAGGCTAGTGGGTCTGGCTCAAACCAGGCAGGGCCTTGAAATCCTAAGCTGCCAGGGCAGGAAAGCAGGGGCAGAAGTAGTCTTGGCACATCAGTTGGAAGCCCCAAGGGGATTTCTGTGATCCAACCCGTCACACTCTGCTTGTGTGTTCTACCCCTTTTCCCACCCTGTGGGTATCGTGTCTGTTTAGACCATGAGCTCTTTGGGGCAGGGACTGTCTTTTTTTCTTTTCTTTGTACAGTTCCTAGTATACTGAGGACCTACTGCATGACTAGGGCTTCTACGTGCTATGGTAATACAAATAATTAATAATAATAATGAACTCTTGGTGAGGCCTAGCGTTCAGCTCCACCAGCTACACTAAGGTAAAACTACCCCTACATTGAGGTTGGTTGTCTCCACTAAGATATTATGTGACAGATATTTCTTTGTTAAAATACACACCCACACACCTTTTTTTCCCCTAGTGTAGCCATATTAATTCTGACAAGGGCTGCAGGAGGCCATTTAATGTATGATCAGATTTTTAGTTTCATTTTGAAGTCTGTATATAAGATTATACAAGACAAGACTGGCAAAGTCTCAGCTTCTGACAAAAATGTTTAACCTTGCTTTCAGGTAAGGTTATAGAAGATGATATACAACCAAAAGAAATTGAATCCCACCTTTTAAGCTTCTGCCTCTGCTAATTTTTGTTGACTCCTTCATTTAGAGTGTTTCCAATTTTAAACACTCTGTCAAGTCATACATTTAGACACCAGCCAGCTCAGAGCTATGGGCCTGATCCATAGCCCAGTGAAGTCAGTGGGAAGCTTTCCATCAGCTTCAATGGGCTTTGAATTAGGCCCTATGTCACTAACACCTTGGTGAGACGAGGAAACAAGGTGCTCCCCCCACTCCAGACAAATTAGTTCAATCAAGCTAACTTAACTTGATTAAAAAACCCCTTAACATCCACGTACACAGGTTATATTGTCACTGCCAAAAAAGCTGTCTCCACTAGGAGTAGTTTTTACCTTGATGTAGCTAGGTAAACCCTATAACCTCCACCTGGAGTTTACCACACTAGCTACATCAGGGTAAAAAGCCCAGTGCCTTGAGTCCACTAGGATTTTACATTGAGATAGCTGACATGAGTAATCTAGCTCACTGTAAAAACCATTCATCTTATGCAGTGAAGACAGCCTGTGAGAATGGAGCAGGCAGGTAGAGTGCAGCTATGGTGGGTGTGGTGGGCACAGGTGCAGTAGAGATCTCAAACACAGTGGTTGGAAAGTTGCCTAGCTTTTAAAATATCTGTCCTCCTTTTCCTGTGCTAATAACAGCATACAGTGCTCACTCAGCAACTAAAATGTTCTCAGAGTGAAAATATGGAACAATGCCTCTAGCAGAGCTAGTTTCTAAAATACAGGTCTCCTCTTGGCAAGTTTGAGTCTGTCTTAGAATATTTAAAATAAGGGAACTGAGCTGGCAGCTACTGAGCCCCCTCCATTCCCATTGAATTCAATGGGAATAAAAGGCATGTGGTACTTTACACAAGACCCACAGAATTTCTCAGGGTCAGCCCCAGCAGAGTGGTTCCTAATGTCCCAAGCCTGCATGGATTGGCTCCTTTGCTCATGGAGAGCTCATCACACCGTCAGGATCAATGTTAGAAATATCAACAGTAGCAAATCCTTTAATTTCCAAAGAGTTTTATCTGGAAGCTCTGAGGTCGCATCCACATTAGGAAAAAATGGGTGTTCTTGCCCCACATATTAGTTAATATATGGTAAAATCCATAGTAAAGACAAGGCAGTTTTTAGTTTTTACATATATTAACAGGTCAGGGTACATTTTAATGATAAGAACACGCCTTTCTTATTAGGGAAGACAAGGCCTCTATTATACAGCCATGTCACAACATGTTACAATGCCATTAGCAAAAAAATATTCCAGCTTGTGTTTTCTCCACCCATCTATCATATACATTCCACCCCAATGTTAATACTCTATAAATCGGCTGCTCACTTTTGTCAATAGCACTTGCTAGGCATCTTTCTAATGCTAATCTTGGATTTAACAACAAGGATAAAAGTAGCACTGGACCTCTCCTTAATACTTAAATCAACAACCACTGGAGAACTATGGCCCAGTCCTGAAAAGACTTCAGCACATTAGCAACTTTACTCACATGAGGTTTTTGCCAAGGAAGCATCTCAAGAGTAGTGATGCAACTGGTGTTGCTAACTCTTGCAACTTTACTGTGAGTCTCACAATACTTGGGTGTAAAAGAGGAAGTTTCTAAGCCCTCATTGCTGCAGAGAAAAGCTTGAAAACATTAACCAATGCAACCTAGAGGCTCAGAACCTCAGAGGCAAATAAAAAGAACTAAAAAATGATTGCTTTTTTAAAATCTCATGATTTGTGGGAGGTCTGACTCAAGATTTTTGACTGCTTAGAATTTGAATTGCTCTGGCTCTGATACAAAGACCAATTAAGTCAATGGAAAACACAAAAAACCTCATGCGCCTAGGTAAACTACCTCACAACAATGAAATTTTTCCCAGTTATATATTGGTCAATGGCTACATTCTATGCTTATGGTATTCAAATTTGAAGGAGTTTATTAAACTATAAAATATTTGCTTTTCCTAGAGTCTGTTCTATCTAAGGATCTCCAAACCCTTTTCAAGCAAGCTAAATAAGACTAACTCCTATGTGAGGGAGGGAAGTATTACACTGCTCTACAGCCAAAATGCTTCTGAAATAAATGTAGTCAAACTTTACTAATTCTGGGTCACTGAGAACGAAAATGATGCTTAAAATTGTTGATTGGCTCTAGTTTTCAAGATATGCTATTGGGTCAGTATATACGACCCTTGACTTGGGAATGGCGGAGGATAAGTGAGTTATAAAGGGAAGGGATCTCAATTTAAACCAGAAATGACTAAAATACATCTTTGACTGGATCTATGAATAAATCTATGACTGGGTTTGGACAGTACTTGCTTTTTAGGCAAAACAATTAATGACGCAATCTGAAGCTGGTATTGCATCATACATGATAGGAATTGCATCATGTTATTCCTAGAAGTCATGGATGATGCAATCATAATGAAGCTTACATCATTCTGCTGAACAAATTGCCCTATATCATCTCTAGAAATCAAACAGTGTCGTGCTCTCTTATTTGTCAGTGTTTGATTTTGCAAAGGGACACATTTCTGTTTAGCCAAAGTGAGCAGAGATGCCTCGTTCTTGTGTGAACAGTGCAGATCACTTCTGCTATGTTTGTGGTGAAGTGACTTTTGCATCACAAAAGCACAGTATAACCACTATGGTTAAGAAAGCCTATCACCTTTATTTTGGCTGCAAAATTGGAGATCAGGACAAGAGGTGGGCCCCATACATATGCTGCAACACTTGTGCAACAAATCTTCACCAGTGGTTGAACAGGAAAAGGAAATCTATGCCTTTTGCAGTGCCAATGATTTGGAGAGAGCCAACAGATCCTACCAGCAATTGTTACTTCTGCATGGTGCCTCCAGTTGGGAAAGGTGTGTCAAAGAAGAAAAAGTGGACTGTGCATTATCCAAACATTCCATCAGCTATACGCCCAGTACCCCACGGAGGAGGACTGCCGGTTCCTGATGCACCAAAATCATTCTCACTTGAGTCAGACGAGGAAGAGGAAGAGGATGAAACTTCTAGTCCTGAACCATCAATGTCACAGGACCCACATTTTCTCCCATCCTCCTCCTCTGAACCACACCTCATAACACAAGGTGAACTGAATGACCTTGTCAGGGATTTGGAACTACCCAAGAGTAAGGCAGAGCTGTTGGGCTCCAGACTACAGCAGTGGAATCTCCTGGCAGGTGATGTTACGGTTTCCATGTTCCGTGACTGTCAAAAGGATCTTGTCCCATTCTTCTTCATGGAAGGTGATCTTGTAGCCTGCAACAACATCCATGGTGTGATGGCAGCCCTCAACATCGTTCACTATCCAGATGAGTGGAGACTGTTCATTGATTCATCGAAGACGAGTCTTAAAGCTGTTTTACTGCATAATGGCAATGTTTTGCCATCAATTCCAGTTGGTCATGCAGTCCATATGAAGGAAACCTATGACAACATGAAACAACTTTTGAGGTGCATAAACTATGACCAACATCAGTGGCAGCTTTGTGGCGATTTGAAGGTTGTTGCTCTCTTGCTTGGTCTGCAGACTGGATACACAAAGTACTGCTGTTTTTTCTGCGAATGGGATAGTCGTGCAAGAGATTCCCACTACATCACGAAAGATTGGTCACTCCAACAGTCATTGGCGCCTGAGAGGAAAAGTGTTCAGCATCCACCACTTGTTGAATCAAGGAAGATTTTGTTACCACCCTTACACATCAAGCTGGGTCTGATGAAGAACTTTGTCAAGGCCATTGACAAAACACAAGCAGCTTTCAAGTACCTCCGTGGAAAGTTTCCAAGGTTAAGTGAAGCTAAGATAAAGGAAGGTGTCTTTGTTGGTCCTCAGATTCGTGAACTTCTTCGAGATGATGCATTTGACCATGCACTGCGTGGCAAGGAAAAGACGGCATGGGAAGCCTTCCAGTTAGTGGCAATACATTTTCTCGGAAACAACAAGGCAGACAACTACAGGTTGTTGGTGGAAAACCTCCTCAAGGCATACAAAAGCCTTGGTTGCAACATGTCACTAAAGATACATTTTTTGAACTCTCATCTAGATTTTTTTTTCCACCGAACTGCGGAGCAGTGAGCGACGAGCACGGCGAGCAATTTCACCAGGACATTGCAACAATGGAGAAACGCTATCAGGGCAAATGGAGCCCATCAATGCTTGCAGACTATTGCTGGACAGTGACAAGAGATGCTCCATTTAATGAATACAAGAGACAAGCCAAGAAGCGCCAAGTAGACACTGAATAGGACTAAACTATGTACATAATAGTTTTTGCCTTTTGTTTTAATAAATTTTATTTATATAACCCTTTTGCTGATTTTTAAAGTGTTACATGAACAGGACAGGTGAAATATTATCATGTAAAGCAACCCTAAACACATGAAAAGACCTAGGTTTACAATTTATGAATAAAACTCTACTATCTACACAATATACATAGACATAAAATGTAAAAACTTAAATATCTTAGAAACAGTAGCCAATCAGTTGTTTTAATTGTCATATTTGAATCCAGCACATCAAAATACATGATAAATAGCACATTTTATCTCTGAAGCAGACGACTTCTCAAAAACTGTAGACCAGTGTTATCAGCTACATTTAAAATGAGGAAACCAAGTCACAGAGAGGTGACTCAGGCCAAGAATTCTGTTGTAGAACTGGTAAAGGAAGCTAGATTGCTTGACTCCCAGTCCTGTGCTTTAACCACAAGACAGTCCTTCCTGTGTTGCTTCAAAAAAATAAACTGGGAATACTTATGAAACAGAGTTAATTACATCAGAAAATTGATGACATCAGGTAAGCTAATCAGCTATAACAACAAGTGTATATTGTAATAAACGTGTAACACAGTAGTTCTGAAAAGAAATTGAATTTTATTCCCTAGGCCCATCACTTGACCTGAGTCAGAGTTACAAGAAGCTAATACCCTGCCCTTTGACTTCAGTGGCTCCTGTTACAAATGTGGTGTTCGAAGTGGGTGACTAACAGCGCTGACCAGATCCAGACACAATGTCAACTCTCTGCAGACTTCCCTGCACACAGCTTTATCTCCCATCTAATTTACATCATCGTGAGTCCAGTCTTGAGCCTTTCCTGGACAGAAATGTCCCAAATTTACCATGTTGCACAATGTTTGGTGATGTGGCCATGCATCCATGAGGGACTGAAAATGAGGCTGCGTTCATTTTCACTATTGACACAAGGAGGATGTGAGTAGCATTGTTTTGTAATTAAATCTCTTGAGGGGAAAAGAAGCTCTTTGTCATTTTATTCTGACTCACAGCTTTTGTACAGTATTTTCCAGCCTGACTGTGGACAGTGTTTTCCTTCATATTTCCCCCCTTTTTAAATAACACCTTTATTCTAAATGAAAAGTGATTCAGGGCCCTGTGTTTACATGCACATTCTCTAATTCTGTATATAGATATGGCCACATGTTTTTCTTTCAAGAGACATTCCTGCAAGGTCCACCTGAGTAGCAGCTGAATAGGAAACCCACAAAGAGTTGTTATAGCTCCAAATGCATTACTTCCTGGCCGGATTTCCACACAGAAATCTGGCAAGCCCACAGGAGCCTGTGCTGTGGGGATCATCCAGTTCCTGTTCCTCCTCTGGCTCCCAGCCCTGCTGTCCAAACCAGCTGGAGCCATAGCAGAGAGACTTGCACAGGTTTAACACAGTGAGGGCAGTAGGGACAGATGATGTAAGTTCATCCAGGCAGAAACCCATCTTGTGTTTGTACATCACCTGGCACAATGCTGCCCTGCTCAATAATCGGGGACCCTCGGTCTTACTGCAATTAGAACTAGTTGGGAATGCTTCAAGGAAATGTTTTTTTGTTGGAAAATGGAGATGTGTCAAAACTGAAACTTTGAGGGGCAAGAGGGGGAAATTCCCAGTTTAGTCACAGAGGTTTCTCAGGTCCAGGATGCAACTTGGAGGACCTCACCCCACAGTAGTCAGTTGACCAGAGCACTCAAAGTCTGATTCAGGCCAGGGAGTTGAACCTATGCTGGGGTGGGTCTTTTACTTGCTCTGTTTTATTATGAAAAACTTGTGAACGTCTCCGTTTCATCCCGCTGCAGAATGTGAACATTTTTTAAGTCTCAAAGTTTCATGGATGGAAAAATCATCTCCCATCCTGCACTAATTACCATTCAAATAATCATGCTCCCTATCCACCCAGGCAGAGGAAGAAGCATGTGCAGACGTCCTGCTCTGTGCAGAGCTCCACAGGTGGAGCCAATGTTAAATCAAAGACTGGTCCTAAATTCCAAAATAAACTGCCCACTATTTCCTGTGGGTGAGGAAGAGAATAGATACAGAAGGGCAGAATCTCCATCCTGCCCAAGCTATGCACAGTGCAGGCAACAGAACCTGTGGCTTGACCTTACCTTTGTGTCTGCTCATACTCTGAGCTGGCTGAGGGCCAGTCTGACTTCCGGTGCAACTTCCAGTAGCCTCGGGGCTGCTGTAAATTGCACTCTTTGTGAGAGCTGCAAATGAGAATAGCTGGTTAGATGCATGCTCCAGCCACATCCCTGGCACCCTTCCTATCGTCAGAGAAGGAAACAGAGCCATTTCCACAACTCTGTCTCACCAAGGGAACTCTCTGACCCTAAGAGTATTTCCTGGGGCTGGATTATGACTTCTTTACACTGCTCTGGTGGTGTACAAGTGTCCTCAGCATACTGCAAAAACTGCCCAAGTATGTTCAAAATCTAGATCTAAGGTGACTTGAGCCCATCTCTTATTTTAACCTTGGTTTGTGACCAGTAATAGAACAGGTAGAGGAAGAAAATATTATTCTTAGCCTGATAGTGACCTAAGAAGATCAGTCATGGTACTAGCCTGACAGACTCCGTCCATGGAAACTCAAACAAAAATTTAAAACAATTCAACAACAACATTCCCTGAGCAACAAGCCAGCCAGCTCCCGTCACTGACAATATTCGAGCTGGCTGCAGGGTCATCCATGCTAGAAATACATTGGTTTATGGCCAAAACATCTCTAGAGATGTGCATGTGTCCTTGAAATTATACCTTCAGTTTTGTCAGGTATAGAAGAGACAACGTCACATGCTTTATTCTTTAGGCTTTTCTTTGTCAGCATCAACTCTCTCCTTTTCATTTGCATGCTATGATTCATATTGGGGAAGAACAGCACTTTACTCTTGTTGTAAGGGAGAATATATTTTCTTCTGTATAGCATGCAAAATCCAAGCCAGTTTTCCATATGTTGGAAACTGTGATTATTATATTTCTCATACTGGTCTTATTGGCATCCCTGGTCTCTCATTTTGCAATCCTATAACAGTTAAGTAATATTAGTAGGTTAGACTGAGCGCTAGCGTTAAGATCGTCTTGTGGTGAAGGCATGGGACTAGAACATCTGTGTTCTATGTCCAGTTCTGCCAGAGACTTAACCTCTCTGTGTCTTGGTTCCTCATCTGTAAAATAGGGAGAATACTCACCAACCTAACTAGGGTGCAGAAAGGCTAAATTCATTAATAACTGTCAAATGCCTTGAGATAGATGGTGTCATAGAAAATTACAAGCCGTTGTAACTTCTGGGATCCTTTTACATTAAAAAAGTATGTCTGAATCATTTTCAAAAAGCCCCAATTTCTTCTTGTTTTGTGTCAGGATCAGTTTGCGAATGATTCACAAATAGAAAAAAAGTGCTAAACTCACAGCAAATATGAATAATCTAATCAGCTTTGTTCAAGATTACACTGAGCTTCATCTTCAATTTAAAGGAAATTAAGGTCACACAATCATGTGTCCAGCTCAGGCCCCAGTTCAGCCAAATGCTGAAGAATTGCTTTCAGTGGGACATAAGCATGTGTCTAAGTGATTTTCTGAATGTGGGCCACAGGCACTAGCTTGCTCACCTGTCTTCAAGCTATATTTTTAAAGTTCATTTTAAAATAATAGTTATTGGGGAGATGATTTAGTTGGGGATTGGTCCTGCTTTGAGTAGGGGGTTGGACTAGATGACTTCCTGAGGTAGCCCTTCCAACCCTGACATTCTATGATTCTATGAGAATTTCCAAACTCTACAAAGAGCATTAAGTCTATTTGAGATTTGGTGAATATTCTTATTTATTATTATTATTTTTAATTATTTGATTACCATATCACCTAGGCCAGGAGCCTTAGTCATGGACCAGGACCCCATTGTGCTAGGTGCTGTACAAACACAGAACTAAAAGACAGACCCTGCCCCCAAAGGGCTTACATTCTAGCCCGCAAGTTCCTGCCAGCTAAGACTGTCAGACTTTTCTTGACTTCATACCCTTGGTGGATATTGGATCAGATGTAGTTAACTGTCTCGTAACTCTGCACCCAAACTCCCTCCCAGAGCCCACACCCCGCACTCCCTCCCACATTCCAAACCCCTCGGCCCCAGCCCGGAGCCCCCTCCTGCACCCCAAACCCCTCATCCCCGACCCCACCCCAGAGCCTGCACCGCCTCCTGGAGTCCTCACCCCCTCCCACTCTCCAACCCCCTACCCCAGCCTGGTGAAAATGAGCAAGTAAGCGAGGGTGGGGGAGAGCGAGCAACAGAGGGGAGGTGGAGTGAGCGGGGGCAGGGCCTCAGAGAAGGGGTGGGGCCCCAGGAAAGGGGCTGGGCAGGCGACAGGGCAAGGGTTTTCGGTTTTCTGCAATCAGAAAGTTGGCAACCTTAGTCAACGGGAGATGCTCTCTTACCTTCCTCCTATCAGGGAGGTGGAGTACAGATGTTGATGGGAGAGCTCAGCCATTTTTTTCACCTTCCTCTGCAGCGTGGGGCACGGGCCACTTGCTGGAAGATTCTCTGCATCTTGAAGTCTTTAAACCATGATTTGAGGACTTCAATGGCTCAGACACAGGTTTGATAGAGAAGTGGATGGGTGAGATTCTGTAGCCTGCGTTGTAAAGGAGGTCAGACTAGATGATCATAATGGTCCCTTCTGACCTTAAAGTCTATGATTCTATGTTTGTGTAATATTCAATAAATGCCATCAAATAGCAAGTTGAACATGAAATAATGTAAGATTCTTTCACCCTCTGTCAAGGCTGCTTCCCCACTTTGAACTTTAGGGTACAAATGTGGGGGCCTGCATGAAAACTTCTAAGCTTAACTACCATCTTAGATCTGGTCCGCTGCCACCACTCCCAAAACTAATTCCCTTCCCTGGGTAGCCTTGAGAGACTCTCCACCAATTCCCTGGTGAATACAGATCCAAACCCCTTGGATCTTAAAACAAGGAAAAATCAATCAGGTTCTTAAAAAGAAGGCTTTTAATTAAAGAAAAAGGTAAAAATCCTCTCTGTAAAATCAGGATGGAAAAATAACTTTACAGGGTAATCAAACTTAAAGAGCTCAGAGGACCCCTCTCTAGCCTTAGGTTCAAAGTACAGCAAACAGAGATAAACACTCTAGCAAAAGGTACATTTACAAGTTGAGAAAACAAAGTTAAACTAACACGCCTTGCCTGGCTGTTTACTTACAGGTTTGAAATATGAGAGACTTGTTCAGAAAGATTTGGAGAACCTGGATTGATGTCTGGTCCCTCTCAGTCCCAAGAGCGAACAACTTCCCAAACAAAGAGTACAAACAAAAGCCTTCCCCCCACCCCAAGATTTGAGAGTATCTTGTCCCCTTATTGGTCCTTTGGGTCAGGTGTCAGCCAGGTTACCTGAGCTTCTTAACCCTTTACAGGGAAAAGGATTTTGGAGTCTCTGGCCAGGAGGGATTTTATAGTACTGTACACAGGAGAGCTGATACTCTTCCCTTTATAGTTATGACACCCTCATATTTAGATTAATGTTTATCTATAAATTTCACGTTTTATTCCTTATTCCCAAAGCTGCATCAACCCTAGAGGGCTCCTCACACAGATATTCCGAATATGCTTCCATTGAAATAAATGCAAATGATTTCACTGGGAGCAAAATTAGGCCTATAATGAACCAAAACAGACCATAAAGAAAGTTTAAAATATTCCATCCACAGCACCATTCATCCATTTTGACAAATAATAACAGCTTCATTATTGCTGCATCCGGGCCTTTGGGAACCCCCTGCTAATCTAACATCTTGATCTGAGCTTGTTTTCCAGGTCATCAATTCAATTTATCAACACTTTACAGTCTTCATTAATTTCTGCATTGTGTCCATTTGCAGTTATTTTCATGCCACATATGTTTCTCTAGGTCCTCTGCAACTGCTGGTGCAAACCCATTCGGGCCCTAAGCAGGAATATTTTGGGCACTAACCCCACACATACTAATAATTAATAGGGCCCCCTAGGCCCACTGTTGGGGGGAGGAGGGTAAAGGGGGCAATTGCCCAGGGGCCCAGGCGATTTAAAAGGGCCCGGGAGCCCTGGGCCATTTTAAATAGCCCGGCAGGACGCAGGGCTCCTAGGTGCGTGCAGGGTGGTACCGTGGTGGCAAAGGCAGCCAGAGGGGCATGTGGAAGCCCCGGCCATGCTGGTAGAGCATCCATTGACTGTTCTGCCCTGGGGCTGGAAATTGCTTTTGGCAGGCCTGGCCCCCCCCCCCCCCCTTGAGCTGCTCAGGGCCTTAGAAATTGCTTAGTCTGCTTATGCCAAGTGCCAGCTCTGCTTGAGTCAAAATTCTATAGTACGGTACAACCCTGCCAGCCTGATTCATACCTGATCTACCCATACCTGCCATCTTAATATTTGTTTAGCGGGGGCTCAGGGCTGGGGCAGGGGTGCAGGCTCTTGGAGGGAGTTTGGGTTTGGGAGGGGGCTCAGATCTGGGGTAGGGGATTGGGGTGCGGGAGGGGGTTCGGGGTACGGGCTCTGGGCAACGTTTACAGCAGGTGGCTCCCAGAATTGGCCGGCATGTCTCGCTCCCAGGTGCAGAGGCGGCTGAGATGAAGTAGAGAAACTGCCAGCCAGCACACCAGGGGTCAAAGGGAGCCTTTGGGCCCAGCTAGCCCCACCACTGCGGCCAGTGCCAGGCCTGGGGGCAGGGGGAGAAAAGGCTCCGTTTGGGGCTGACTGGCAAAGAGGCAGGAGCTAGCTGCCCCTCTACCTGAGGGGTAGGAGCATTAGCCTGCTAGCCAAGGCAGCCCAGAAGGTATAAGCACTGGACCCCAGCCAAGGGAGACTGTGAAGGGGACCTAATGGCCTCCAGTGCTGGAGGTAGCTGAGTGAGTGAACCCCAGCACGATTGAGGGGCTTGCCCTCACCACCTTTCAGCTACCCTGCCTGAAGGAGCCTGGGACTGTGGCCAGGTGCTGCCCAAGACCCCAAAGAGGACCCTATGGGAAGCAAGCAGCCCAGCAAATTGAACTAGAGGGGCCATACCCCAAACTGAATAGACTGGTAGAAAGAAGCCCAGGGCAGTGGATTTTGACTCCCTGCTGGGAGGGTCTCCTCCCACACCCCGTTCAGGGGTTGATGTACACAGGGCCCTGGGTGAGGACCCGGTGGAGACGGAATGCCCACGTGCCCCTATCCACCTTGGCCTTAAAGAATGAGGGTCCTCAACTAAGCAGGGGGCTGAGAGCCAGGTGCTCTAACCACTAGGCTACCTGGCCCTCCAAGCTGCCTGTCACACACTCAGTATTGAATAATTTGGGTCTGGAATAGAGTTGGTCCAATTATTCATTGGAACTAATATTCATAGGAAAAATAGTCCTTTTTTTCTGCTTATGAATTGATCCTGATTTCTAAGAGTATATTTTTGGATTATTTGATCAGCTCAGTGGAACATGCATTGCTTTATTTTGCTAGTGCAAGAAATGGCTGTGTGTGTATCCAATGTTATCAAGGCACTTTATTTGTCCTAGCAAATTATTGATGTCCTGAAAACTTATTAACCTCCAACTATCTTTTAATTAAGAAGGCTTTCAACCCTAACTATCAAGTTTTCATAACCAACAACTTGTTCATTCACCTTGGAGTTTTCCTTCGTTGACATTGTTACAAGAGCTTCTTTAAAGTGTGGAGCACAGTTTTGGGCACAATACTTTAAGAACAAGGTTGACAAATTGGAGACAGTCCAGAGGAAAGCAACAAAAATGATAAAAGTCTTAGAAAACATGACTTATGAGGAAAAGTTGAAAGCATTGGGCATGTTTAGTCTTGAGAAGATAGAGGGGGGACATTATATGTCTTCAAATATGTTAAGGGCTGTTATAAAGAAGATGGTGGACCAATTGTTCTCCATGTCTACCAATGGTAGGACAAGAAGTAATGGGCTTAATCTGCAGCAAGGGAGATTTAGGTTACATATTAGGAAAAAAATTCTACTTTAAGGATAATTAAGTACCACACCAGGTTATCTAAGGAGGTTGCGGAATCCCTGTCACTGAAGGTTTTTAAGAACAGGTTAGACAAACATCTGTAAGGTCTGGTCTTATAGGGATACGTGGTCCTACCGCAGTACAGACCTTTTGCGATCCCTTCCAGCCTTAGATATTGATGATTATCTTGTTGTTGGTTTAAAGAGAAGAAATTAACCAAACTTTTAGAACCGTTCTCTTTCTTGAGCATCACAAAATTCTAACACTGTCAGAGATGCCAGTTAATAAAAAAAATTGAAATCTCCCTTCAATATAAAAATCAAATGTATGCTTGCAGGGTCATTCCAAAGTGTAGTTGTGCTGAGTCCTGAGTCCCATCTATATCAAACGACGTCTCTCCTGCTTCCAATTCTTTAGAGAATTAGCCAAGATTTAATAAAAATAATGGGTGCCTAAAGTTAGACTCCTAAAGCCATATTTAGGCACTGAAATAGGTAATTTGGTTTTGAAAAGTGCAGAGCACCCAGCAGTTTCTATTGAAATCCAAGGAAAGTGCTAGGGGCTCTGCACTTTGGAAAATCAGGCTACCTCTTTACCAGGCACCCATTTAACTTCGGGCACCCATTTTTTAAATTCTTAGCCCCCTTAGTCCAATAGTCCACATAACTATATCGTCTTTTTAAGATAATGCTGAACTTATGTCTACACTGAGCCATGTTTACACTTACAAGCTTACAACAGCATAGTACAACCGTGCTGCTGTAGGAGCGCGCATTACTCCTGGGGGAATTCTGTGCCACTGCAGTGCATCCAGGGATGTTAGTCCCAGCTGCTAGGGGTGGGGGGAGGAAGGATATAGAGATGGCCCCACCCCGCTGAGCCAAACCCCCTGCATCAGGAGCCCCCCACACCCAGACTCACACCCCACTGAGCCCCAACCAGCTGCACCCTGACCCCTCACCCCACCAAGCCCACTCACCCAGACCCCCCACACTGAGCCCTAACCACCTTCACCTGGACTCCCCTGCAGACTCCCATTCCCCCTGCACCCAGAACCCCACACCGAACCTTTGTGCATCCAAATTTTCCCCCGCACCCGGACCCCCCACACCAGATTGCACCACACAGAACCCTGGTACTCTTGAGGGAATTCAATGCCAAAAACTAAATAAATAAAATAAAAAATGTTTTATAATTCTGCAAAGTTCTGCATATTTTATTTGTCAAAATAACATAGTAACATAACAACAATATAATCACACCATTTTCAATTATTTTAGTAATTTATTTCAAAATACTTGTCAGCAAATAATTGAAAAGTGTGATTATATTGTTTTATTTTGACAAAATATGCAAAATTTTTAATTTTTTGGCACAGAATTCCCTTAGGAGTAGCACTCACGTAGCCGCTTTACACCGACGGGAGAGAGCTCTCCCATCAACATAATAAAACCAGCTCAACGAGCAGCGGTAGCTATGTCGCCAGGAGAGCATCTCCCACCGACAGTGCTGTGCACCCAAGTGCATATGCCGGCAAAATTTATGTTGCTGGGGGGGGGGGGGGGAGTGTTTTTTCACACCCCTGAGCAACAAAAGTGCTAGTATAGACATGGCATTAGAAGCAGCGTTTTACACATAAGAACCTTTTACTAAGATACACTTAGAGTTCTGTAGATCATTTTGCAGTCTATTACTGGTACAATAAAGTGACTACCTCATTGATTGCAAAGATTATTTTCTGAATCTATTACTGTTTGCAGCAGTTGCTATTAAATTCCTCAGTGCTCCATACTTTACTTTCTACAGCATTTCTATGATCATTAAAATGAGATCCAACTCTGTTCATCACTATTAAAAGGGCTCTGTCAAGCCTCAGTATTCAGCTTCAGCATTGACATCAAAATGATATATTTGGTTTTAAAATAGTCACCACAGCTTAACTGTGGATCCTCCAAAATGAGTGTTGCAACAGTGTTTCAGTCCCAGCTGTTATGCTGAGTGTTCCAACACAAACAATTTCTAGATAATGGATTTGTTACAAACCTGTATGGACATATGATGGGAACGCATGTGTGCCTGGCATGCTTTTCCTCTCCCCTCCCTTTTAGTTCCAATCTTCAGAATCATCAAGAGATTACAATTAACAAGATTCCTACTCTCTAAAACCACTTGAAGAGTGAGGATCTTGTCAATTTCAGTCACGTGCCAGTTCACAAGATGAGACAAGACAGAGTACTGAGACACAGTGCCTCTAAATGGGTGTCTCTGCAGTCAGATAACTAAACATTTGGAGTCTGGTGGTAGAAATCTGGGGTCAAGACTTTTAAGTGACTAGTGATTTTGCTGCCCAACTTGGGATACCTTTAAAGGGTCTGATTTTCAGAAAGTGCTGGGCATCCACCTTCTGTAAATCAGGCTCTTCTAAGGCTTGGTCCACACTGGGGCAGGGGATCGATCTAGGAAACGCAACTTCAGCTACGAGAATAGCGTAGCTGAAGTCGACGTTTCCTAGATCGAACTAAGTTTACTTACCGCGGGTCCACACGGCGCAGGCAAGCTCCCCCGTCGACAGCGCTTCCTCCTCTCGGTGAGCAGGAGTTCTGCAGTCGACGGGGGAGCGCTTCTGGGATCGATTTATCGTGTCCAGATGAGACACGATAAATCGATCCCAGAAGATCGATCTCTACCCGCCGAATCAGGCGGGTAGTGTGGACCTAGCCCAAGATGGCCGTTGGACCTAAAATCAGAAGTCACATTTGAAAATCCTGGCTGGAGATGTGAAAGCCCTTTGTTATGCCACATAGTATAAGGGAAACATTATCATGCATAATAAAAAAAGAAACATCTTGACCTAGGGAGAAATCAAATTATAGTCTTCAGCAATGATATGTTATACCAGGGGTTGGCAACCTTTCAGAAGTGGTGTGCCGAGTCTCCATTTATTCACTCTAATTTAAGGTTTCGCATCCCAGTAATACATTTTAACATTTTTAGAAGGTCTCTTTCTATAAGTCTATAATATATAACCAAACTATTGTTACTATTGTTGTATGTAAAGTAAATAAGGTTTTTAAAATGTTTAAGAAACTTCATTTAAAATTAAATTAAAATGCAGAGCCCCCCACACCGATGGGCAGGACCCGGGCAGTGAGTGCCACTGAAAATCAGCTCACGTGCCACCTTTGGCATGCGTGCCATAAGTTGCCTACCCCTGTGATAGACTCTAAAGTTAAACTAGTTACAAAGAATGGCTAACCCCAAAGGAACATACTAATGGTAATTTTTTAGTTCTGCTTATTTCAGTCTTCCAATCCTTGAAGTTGAGAGGCTGGAAGAATGAGGAATTCTCCAGTCAGTACCAGAAGGAAATCTGCTTTCCTTGCAGAATTTAAATATGAAGTCTGCAAGGCTTTTAGATGAATTCCATACCTGATTTATTACTGTTGTATCATTTGCATCCTTATTTATGACTGTGTAGAGTGTGCACTTTCTGGTGTTCTTTATACAGTGGATACTCCAGAGACCTTTTTCAAAGGCTTTTTTTTTTAAACTACCAACAAGTTTATTTTGTTTGCTTTCACAATAACTGGCCCAAGTCCATCACAGTCCAGTGGACCTTTGACACTAAAAAAATGAAACTGTTCAAGGTTCTGAATGGTGATTACTCAAATTAAAATGTGAATCCAGTTACCCACGAGTTTTGAGGAACTTCACATTCGGATGTGCACTTCATAACTTGGGCCCATCTACAATACATAAGTATCCATACTACATACATGGCCCTGCCTCAGTGCCAGGGGATGAATTAGATGACCCCTCGCGATGCGTTCAAGCTGTACATCTGTGAATTTTGAAATACTTAAATGTTAAAACCACACAATCCCCACATTAACATGACTGAACAATTAGGTTGCACAGTTAAGTGTTGAACTGTCAGGAAATGCCCAAAGGTAACCTTAATTTTCTCCTTTGGTGTAGTCTTTTGTAACTACACACTAAGGCCTGGTCTACACTACAGGGTTAGGTGGAATTTAGCTGCGTTAGGTCAATTTAAAAATGACTGCATGCACACAACTGACCCCATTCTGTCAACTTAAAGGGCTCTTAAAATCTACTTCTGTGCTACTCCCCTCACCGAGGAGGAGAAGCGCTAAAATCGACTTTGCTGGGTCGAATTTGGGGTAGTACAGACACAAATTGATGGTATTGGCCTCCAGGAGCTATCTCAGAGTGCTCCATTGTGACTGCTCTGGACAGCACTTTGAACTCCGATGCACTAGCCAGATACACAGAAAAAGCCCCGGAAACTTTTTAATTTCATTTCCTGTTTGGTCAGCGTGGCGAACTCAGGAGCACAGGTGACCATGCAGTCCCCCCAGAATCATAGACCATAGAATGTTTCTACGCTCCCCCTATCATCTCCGTCCCTGAGGTTATTGCAGATTAGAAGGCGAAAAAAACCACACTTGCGATGACATGTTTTCCGAGCTCATGCAGTCCTCCCGCACTGATAGGGCACAGCTTAATGCATGGAGGCATTCAGTGGCAGAGGCCAGGAAAGAATTAAGTGAGCACGAAGAGTGGAGGCAGGACGCAATGCTGAGGCTAATGGGGGAGCAAACGGACACAATGAAGCATCTGTTGGGGGAGCAAACAGACATGATGAAGCATCTGTTGGAGCTGCAGGAAAGCCAACAAAAGCACAGACCCCTGCTGCATCCACTGTATAACCGCCTACCCTCCTTCCCCATGTTCCATAGCCTCCTCACCCAGATGCCCAAGAACGTGGGGGAGTAGGCTCCGGGCACCCAGCCACTCCACTGCAGAGGATGGCCCAACCAACAGAAGGCTGTAATTCAAACAGTTTGATTTTTAGTGTGGCTACAATAAGCAATGTGGCCTTGTCCTTCCCTCCTCCCCGACCCCACCCAGGCTACCTTGTCCGTTATCTCATTTTTAAAAAATTAATAAAGAAAGAATGCATGGTTTCAAAACAATAGTTACTTTATTTCAGAGAGGGAGGGTTGGCTTACAGGGAATTAAAATCAACAAAGGGAGTGGGTTTGCATCAAGGAGAAACACACACAACTGTCACACCGAAGCCTGGCCAGTCAAGAAACTGGTTTTCAAAGCCTCTCTGATGCGCAGCGCGCCTTGCTGTGCTCTTCTAATCGCCCTGCTGTCTAGCGCGAAACGATTGTCTGCCGTTGCTTTCACGGAGGGGGGACGACTGATGACATGTACCCAAAACCACCTGCAACAATGTTTTTGCCCCATCAGGCATTGGGAGCTCAACCCAGAATTCCAATGGGCAGTGAAGACTGCTGGAACTGTGGGATAGCTACCCACAGTGCACTGCTCCGTAAGTCGATGCTAGACACGGTAGTGAGGACACACTCCACCAACTAATGCGCTTAATGTGGACATACACAATTGACTGTATAAAATAGATTTCTAAAAATCGACTTCTATAAAATCAACCTAATTTCATAGCATAGACGTACCCTAAAGGCTCATCTTCACTAGACATTTGTACCTAAAGTACATTGATTGCCAATTAACTCTAGGTACTTAATACATTTGTAAAGGCTAGTGTGAACACTCCCTGCATGTTTGTTCTTGGTTACTAATGTTTGTTCTTTAGCCTTACCTGATCACTAGTGAAAAGAACATGTAGGGAGTGTCCACACTAGCCTTTAGATGTGTGTGTTAACCTCAAGTTAACTGATTGACAATTTGTATGTCTTCACTGGAAAAAAAATATGGTGTTTTTATATCCATATCATTCTCAACATAAAATCCTGGTTGAGACAACAAGGCACTGTAACTTTTTACCTCAGTGTATCTTGTTGAAGTCAGTCCCCCTTAACATCAACCAGATAAATAGAGGTAAAAACTATAGCACCTTGTCTCTACTAGGTTTATATGGTGATAGTTATCTTAATGTTAATACACCTTTTTTTCTTTCAGTGACAACAAAGCCAGATGGTGTAGATGTATGGTTTATACCTAGAAGGCCTAGAGCAGTGGTTCTTAACCTGGGGTGCATGCACCCCCAGGGATGCGAGATGCCCTTTCTGGGGGTGCAAGACATGCCAGATTTTTTTAGAAGCTAAATCATTGAAAACACAAATTAAGCACAGGCACGTAAGTACAACTACTTTGTTTAATCAAACCTATGTATTTATTAACATTATACTTTTTTAATGATTACTGTAATATACAAACAAAAATATATCTAGGTTTAAGGGGTGTGAGAACATATTTTGATAAGGGGTGCAAGAATATATTTTGAGACCCAGAGGGGTGCAGGCTACAGTAAAGGTTAAGAACCACTGGCCTAGAGGGATGGAGTTCCCGGGATTCCTGTGAAGGTGAGAAGGGGAGGAGACAGCTCTGTGAATTCCATTTCCATTTACCCACAGTTCCACTTATCAGGTTGAATATTTATTTGTGTTTGAGTATAAGGGCAATAATAAATAATTTCCTTGTCAATACTTACAAAAGAGACATAGAAATTGTGTTGAAAATGCCCTGAGTGCAAGGTCACCCTAACACTACCAGAATTAGATTTTAGTGGGGTAATGAAGCTTGAGCCTAGAAAGAAGAGATAGAAGGAGCTCTTTTGGGTATGAGATGCCTGACTCCAAGAAGCAGATACTCTCCCCAGGCCTTCTGTGTGCCCTTGGTTCCTTAATGGAGGATCCTGCAACCTAAGGGGAGAATCGGTGGATTCCAGCCTGGCAGCGGTGTGGGGTGGACTTCCTGGCTGGACTAGCTGAGCAGACTTCTGCATTGGAGCGAGAGTGGAACAGAGTGGACTCTAGACAGGAGGCAGTGACAGAGTAGACTCCATAGCCAGGTTAGTAGAGCTATACCAACCCAACTTTGTGGTCCCCCTACCTGCTCCATGCTAGGGCAAGCTGACATCTCAGGGTGGGATCAGGCTGAACAGCACTGGAGAGACCAACAGAGAAGAGACTCAACACTGGTGAAACTGAATCAAATTGTGAGTGAAGTTTCAAGTGAGTGGAGTTGTGGTGATCAGTGTGTTGGACTTCCAGCTAGTGGACACTTCCTGAGACTGGGGTTGAATAAACTCCTACTATATTGATTTAGGTTTCTTGCTGTATATTATATACATAATACACACACATAAGAACAGCCATACTGGGTCAGACCAGTATCTTGGTCCAGCATCTAGCCAAGTATCCTGTCTTCTGATGGTGGCCAGTGCTAGGTGCCCCAGAGGAAATGAACAGACAGGTAATCATCAAGTGATCCATTCCCTGTCGCCCATTCCCAGCTTCTGGCAAACAGAGGCTAGGGACACCATCCCTGCCCATCCTGGCTAACAGCCATTGATGGACCTCTCCTCAATAAATTTATCTAATTGTTTTTTTGAACCATTTGTCCATGTTCCCTTTCTCATTAATAAAATATTTATTTGCTTAATATCCCATACTAGACTTGGAACTGCCTGCTAAGGGTGACCAGGGAGAGTTTATTTTATTTTTCCCAGAGCTGACATATGAGTAAAAGGGTCAGTGGGAGTGCTCGAGTCATTTATTTTTAGTTAATTTCCAAGAAGGATGCCTAGACATTTTGATGGTGGCCCTTGTTGCTGCCACCAAAACCTGGCAGAAAGTTTTCACAAAAGTTTAGTGAAGACAACTCCTTAATGTGTGATTACAAAATTAAAGACTGCACAGAGGGAGAAAATTAAGGTTGCCTTAACTTTGGCATTTCCTGGCTATTTGATGCTTAACAATGCCACCTTATTATTCAATCATGTTGATGTGAGATTTGTACGTGTGTAAAATTCAGGATTTTGAAATTGTAGACTGAGTATCCCTAAAGGGAGAGGGACGACTAGCAAGGCAGTGTGGCCATGGGGCCCAAAGGCCATGGGGCCCAAAGATAACTAACCCCACCATCACCACTCTGTGCAGCTACTTCTCAGTTATTCACACCAGGAAGAGGGAGGTATACCCCCATCAGTGTATAGAGGTTGTATCTACTGCAGGGATAGGAGCCTGCAGGTGGACAGAGGTTGATCCTAGCAGCAGAAGGGAAGAAAAGACAGATAAGAGTGTGTAGTGGAGAGAGGAGGGGCAGAAGAAGGAAGCACATGAGGATGGAAGGAGACATGCTTTGGGGGGTGAAAGAGTTATGGGTGAGCCATGTGAGCATAATGGGAAGATATATAGGATGTAGGTAACATGGTGGAGGCCTATGTAGTAGGACCATGTAAGGTAGAAGGGAGCAACTCTTTTTTTGAGGGATGGATTTTTTGGGTAATATAATGCTTAGGAAGCTGTCAAAAGGTTTCATGTGTGTTCTGAAAATTTTAGATTGCCTTTCTTTGCCTTCTGCCTTTCTTTCTTCCTAGAAAGAATATCAGCTAAAAGGCACAACCCTCTGGCAGCCCTCAAACACTTGGCTTATTGGGGGAATTGTCTCTGGGAACTTTCACACTGTAGTAAGAATACTACAGACAAGGAGACAGACACAGGGATTAAGGACCTGAGCCTCCACAGTGCTACATTCACTCTGTTCTCATTATAGTCAATGGGAGCTGAGGGTGTCTGGCACTGAGCAGGGCCAGGTCCTAAGTGACTTGTCCAAGCTCAAACTGGAAACCAGGAGCACTGCCACTTCACATTCCATGCCTCAAAACCACACCACCATACTTCCTTCCTTATCATGCTAATGCATTATTAAAGCTGTACAGTTAAAAAAACACAGTAAGGCCCTAATCCTGCAAAGACTTCTGCACAGGCTTAATTTTACACCCATTAAAGTCAATGGCATTACAGTGCATAAAATTAAGCACATACAAAAGTCTTCACAGGATTGGGAACTAAGTAAGGGAATGGAAAACTCAAGGTTCCAAGAGCACCCTTAAGTTGAGTACAGATGTACAAAGTGGCCTTCTCTCATGCCAGTCTTCTTGTAAAATGTGGCACTTATATATAGTGTCTTCCCCCTGCAGCTGGCTGTGCCATTGTACAATACCTCATGGGCAGATACAACTCTCAGATAAGAGTTTTTGTTCACTAAGTTCTGAGGGGGGAGGGCGGGGGAATCAAGATTTCACTGTATCAAGAACAAAAAATACAGAATGTGCCACATGGCCGTAGTAATGTTGCTGCTGGAAAAAGTGTAACTATTGTATTTTTTTTTATTAACAACTCTGCTAATTTAATAGTGCATTAATGCAGTTTTTTGCAGGAAATATGTAGTGATAGCAAGAGAGTCGCCTACAAAAAAGGGTTAAAGATCTATCAAAAACAAAAACCAGACTTCTGAAATTCTGGTGTCAAATGTATTTGATATTAATTTAGGCCAGGGGTAGGCAACCTATGGCATACATGCTGAAGACAGCACATGAGCTGATTTTCAGTAGCACTCACACTGCCCCGGTCCTGGTCACCGGTCCGGGGAGCTCTGCATTTTAATTTAATTTTAAATGAAGCTTCTTAAACATTTTAAAAACCTTATTTACTTTACATACAACAATAGTTTAGTTATATATTATAGACTTATAGAAACAGACCTTCTAAAAACGTTAAAATGTATTACTGGCACGTAAAACCTTCAATTAGAGTGAATAAATGAAGACTCGGCACACCAATTCTGAAAGGTTCCCTGATTTAGGCTCTGGTTCAACAAGGTATTTAAATATGTATGTGAATAGTTCCGTTGACATCAATGAGACTACTCATGTGCTTAAAGTTGGGCATGGTATTATGTACTTTGCTGAATCATGACAAAGGTCATTTATGGCTTTTATGAGTCCATCCATCTCTATCTGGACCAAACTGAATCCTGGTGTATAGTGAGTACTCTCTCATTGAAGTCAGTCCTAGTTGCATCCACTTTATGCCAGGTCTGAATTTCCCTCTGAGTGTCAGTTTTCTCCTATTTGACTTCTAAAAATTCCATAGAAGTGGCAACTGACTTAAATTAACAGGATGGCCTGAAACCTTCTCATGAATTTGTTAAGCCAGACTTGAGATGTGGGCTGAGCGTTGCTGATCCTCTGGGGATTTCTGACTATTTAATTACTGCGAATCATATTGAAACATGGATATTGTCATAAATGCTCACTTCATTTTATGAAATCCTTTGTTTGTGAGCACAGACTTTGATGTCTTGCAGTGCCTCTACACCAAGAGAGGAAATTTCAAGACCAATTTTAGTTAATTCAGTGGCCATGATTATATGCAGCTGTCACAATTCTGAACCTGTATAATCCACTGTCAAGTACCAAATTCCAGAAGTCCTGACTTTTCATAGCTCCAGGGCCATAGCTCTACTAGCCATTAGATTTGCTTTAACTCTTCCAGTGCAGTTGGATCTGCAATATATGCTCAGATAGTCACAAACCTTTTAAAAATTGTGAAGACTGGGGAAACGTTCCAAGGTGCAGCTCACTCAGCACATAAAAATGCTTGTGTGGTAAACCCAAGGGAGTGAGTCATTGATTTCTCATTACAGCGTGTTTTTAAGTCAGAAAATGACATTAATGAGGACTGAGGCACATTGGTAAGACTCAGGAGGGGAACCTGCATACCACTGCCTTTTCTGTATCTGTTCTGCAGCTAAATAGAAGTTAGCAGGACTTTTTTTTGGCAACTTTTGTATGAGCTAAATTCACTGTAAAAGAAATGCTATCACCTGAGAAGTCATGAACTGGTAAAAGACCATTTTGCTGGGCTACAGGATGTGAACCTGTGGGCCACTGGTGATCTAAAGAGCACTTGCGAGTGATCCTTGGAAAGCTGGCTGGTAACTTGGTACTTGCCCCTCCTCATCACCAGCTACCATATCTCATTAGAAGTATCTAAAAAAGTTATATTAAATGCTTTTATTTTTCCATACAAGCAACTGCTGTAGTTGTCAGGGGGATGTTTTGCAGTCATAGATGGAAGGGAAGCTGGTCCTTGGAATGAATCATGACTAGGAGGGAGGTAACTCATGCGAGTGACTCTACTAAGATGTGGTCCATTCAGAGAAAAAGCCCCATTGTGCCATGCAATTAAAAATGTCAAGAAAAAAAAAGAGTAGACTGGATCAGCAGAAGGGCTAGATGACCAGGTTCCTTTCTTGGAAGACAGCAAAAAGCATCTCCCTCAGAAAGTTGCATAAACAAAGGTGAACTGATTGCTGATGTTCTAACAGAATCCAAAGTCCTTTACCTCTGGTGTTGTTTAGTTGAGCTTGTTTCCTGTTGACCTCAACCACTGTTGCCACCAACATTATTCACCAACTGAAATCAGAGTAGCATCTCTTTGAATATTTCCATGCACATCCTCCATACAAAAAGGTATGAACTTTGACATATCAGTTATGGTCTCTCTCCACTAGTAGCAGAAGAATAGTGTAATTCTCTGATAATTAGCTGACATTGAAACCATGACATCTTTTTCTAACATGTGATGCAATGAGATGCACGTAGTCATTAGTAAGGTAATATGTAGCACATATATAGTATATGTAGCACAATCCATATTCAATAAATCTTCTAAGGCACAAGGGTGATGTCACATTCAGGAATGGAGACATTCACCTCTCAAAGCCCAGCTACTTTGGACCCAATTGATACAGAGGTAATTTTAAGACTGCCGCTAAACCAGCTGCTGTAGCCGCAGTTTGAAGCAGAAGCGATCAGGACAAAGGGAAAGGAAAGGTAAGAGAGGAGCTAAACAGAAGGGAAAGGAGGGGGGAAGAGGCAAGATGAGTCAAAACAGGAGAGAATGAAGGGAAGGAAGTGTAAAATGTGGGGAACTCTATGAACATAGTGCTGTACATAAAATCAATAATAGGCAAGTTTTGAGTTATGAATCTGTAATTCCATTGGGAGGTTCTAGTGACTCAAGCTTCACTCTCGTAGTTTATGACATCAAAAGTTTCAGGTGATGGAATTATAGCCCTGTAATTTACAGTTGCTCATAATGTATTCCTCATATAAATCAGGACAAGGACTTTCAATGATATTGTAAACCACAGAAGCATCGCTCAAGCTATAAAATCAGAATCTTGATATTAGTTTATAATTGGGCAAGCTATCCACATGCATTATTTTTGAGAACATATGGAGAAAATGAAAAGCTTGTGCTTAATTGTTAACATATGAATCTCATTTATAAATTCCTTTGCATGTGAATGTTGTGTTTATGCCTCAAAATGACTCCATGCTTATTGGATCAATGAACAGGTTCATTAAAAAAGTTTTTGTCAGAGTTGTGATTTTACACTGCATATTATAACAGATACTGCAGAGTCTCATGGTGTGATTGTGTAACCCAATGTGATGGGGTGTCCATCGCATACAAGGCCTAAAGGGGTTAAGGTGCCCAGATGGGCCAATTAACTGCATAGGCTACACCTGGAGGAGCTAGGGAGCAATGAGGATTAATTAAAGAGGAAGCTCAGCTGGACAGGAAGAGCCTGTATAAAACCCAGTAGCTGAGAGTAGAGGTGGGTTATAGAAAGAAACCAAGCAAGCAGTTACTCTCAGGATGAGAGATGGCAAGGTAGGTAGTAGCCTAGGGATACAGCAGTACTGTGCAGAACTTGACTGCTGGTTGTAGGGTTCCCTTAGGGTTACCATATTTCAGCAAGCAAAAAAGAGGATGGGAGGAGTCCCGCCCCTCCCATTTCCTCCCCCCTTCAGAACCCCCAACCTTCCCCCCTGCTCCTTGTCCCCTGACTGCCCCCTCCTGGGACCCCTGCCCCTAACTGCCCCCCAGGACTCCACCCCCTACCTAAGCCTCCCTGCCTCTTGTCCCCTGACTGCCCCCTCCTGAGACAACCCCCCCCCCACCCTAACTGCCCCCCAGGACCCTACCCCCTACCTGTACCCTGACTGCCCAAAACCTTATCCACACCCTCCCTCAGACAGCCCCCCCTGAACTCCCGACCCCCCCTGTCTCTTGACTGCCCCCTCCAAAACCTCCCTGCCCCTTCTCTGACCCCCTTGCCCCCCTGTTGTTGGCCTTCGCCTAATGTTTCTGTGAGCTTGCTCAGGAATGGCCTGAGCCGTTCGTCCCGGCACACTGGTCCTGGCAGGCTGGCTGGCAGGGGAGGAGGAGCGGGGGAGGAGCTCCAGACTGCTGGAGGCGATCTGCAAATGCAGGGAGGGAGGGAGTGCTCTCAGCTGCAGGGGGCTCTCTCTGGCTGTCGGAGCTCCATGTAAGTGTCACCATTCGGCCGGCTGCCCTATTAGCCGCGCGCACTCTGCATGGGGGGAGAAGTCTGGACATTTACAAATTCCCCCCCCTGGATGCTATTTTTAGCTCAAATCTGGACATGTCTGGGGGAATCCAGACAAATGGTAACCCTAGGAACCCAGGGTAGAAAGTGGGCCTGAGTTCTGCTACTAGCCACTGTGGAAACGGCACCATTAAGGGACAGTGAAAGAGAACACTGCAGAGGCCAGTCCTGAGAGACTTTGTGCATGTGATTACCCTGGAAGGGGAGGACTATTGTGACTTGCCCAGAGAGCTAAGCCACAAAAATGAGATGCAACACTGCCTGAGGAATAAGAGGGGCTGCAAAGCAAGAGGGCGAGATGACAGGCCAAGGAACTGCAAGAAGAGGGTGTTGGGACAAAAGAGCTAATTCCCAGAGCAGCCAGGAGGCGGTGCCACCTAGTGGTGAGTAGAGGCCCCCTGACACCCAGCCAAATACAGTATTTACACATCACAGGTACAAAGGATATCCAGGTTTCTTCTAATCAGAGATTGGTAGCCATGAGCTCAGGCAGTAAATCAGTGTTGGGAATGGTTCAGTGGATATTTCATATGTCCCTGAGCTGAATCAATAGCAGTTTGCTTGCCACTTCTCTAGTGCCGTCTTCTCTAAAGTCACTGATGTGCTTTAAAGACTAACAGATTTATTTGGGCATAAGCTTTTGTGGGTAAAAACCTCACTTCTTCGGATGCATCCCAAGGTTTTTACCCATGAAAGCTTATGCCCAAATAAATCTGTTAGTACTTTGAGGTGCCACCAGACTCCTTGTTGTTTTTGTAGATACAGACTACCACAGCTACCCCCTGATACTTGATGTGCTTTCTTGACCTTAATAGCTATTAGAATATATCCAGCAGAAATGAAAAAGGCTAAATCTGATATGCCCTTTTCTATAGTCCTTAGGCTTTCAATACATGTGTTGTGGGATTAATGTAAAATTCTTGCTAGTCATTGAACTACTTATGAAGTATTTCCTAGGAGTGATACTTCTCCATCCCTCTCTTTCTTAAAAATAAATACACTAGACCCGATTCTCCTTCATCTTACACTTCTTTTACACAGAGGTAACTTCATTTGCTTCAGTAGTTACACCAGTGTAAGTGAAAGGAGAACTAGCTCCATTGTGTGTAGCATCTGTTATCTGTTTAAGTAAAATTAGATGATCGTAACAATGGTGCAGTGAGAGCCATAAGTGTTAGTCATCTTTTTATCCCACTCTGAAGAAGGGAGGGATAGCTCAGTGGTTTGAGCATTGGCCTGCTAAGCCCAGGGTTGTGAGTTCAATCCTTAAGGGGGCCACTTAGGGATCTGAGGCAAAATCTGTACTTGGCCCTGCTAGTGAAGGCAGGGGGCTGGATTTTGACCTTTCAAGGTCCCTTCCAGTTCTAGGAAATAGGATATCTCCACTAATTAAAAAAATAAAAGGTCCGTCCCTTCAGCAGCATAGACTTTCCCACACCACCCTGCTAAAGTGCCTCACCTCTGACTTGGAGGGACCACTTAAAGTGAGAGCAAGAGTTCAGCATCCGTAACTACTCAATCCTTGGCCTCCCTGGGACCATTAACTGCAACATGTGTTCGTTCTGGTTTTGCGAGGTGGACATTTAGGACCTGATCCAAAGCCTAATGAATTAATGGGAATCTTCCCCATATTTCGGATCCAACCATTATCCAGTAGGAACAGAAACCATCAATTCATTCAATACACCCACCTGTAAGGCAGATTCCCTTCTTGACTGGGATGGGGAATTAAAGAGCTCCTTTGTTCCCAATCCGCCTCAACTCATTGCACCTGTGAGGCTTGTCCAGCCTGGAGATGGGTAGGCCCTTAAAAGGGAGAATTCCCTCTTAGTGCAGGGAAAGTAATAGAATTGCAACCCAGAGCTCCCCAGCTCCTGGAAGTGTGGTTGCTGACTGGGGAAACAGTTTGAGGGCCTTGGCTAGCCCTCTCAGACAGGAGAAGGCCTAGTACTTTTCCCATTGGCTTCCTGAAGGAAATCTGCTTTTTTGTGGACAGCAGAAGCATGCAGACTTATTTTGTTTGGTCTACTTTAACTCCCCATGTAAGGGGCAGACACCCTGAATAGCATAGCTAGAGGGCTGTGTCTGGACTCAGACAGAAACAGCACCCTCTCTCCCCCCCAAGGGGGTGCTAGAGAGGTATAGGCTACTACACTACCATGGTATGGTAGTAACTTTTGATCACTGCCAACCTAGATTAGATTTGAACCTGTAATCTAGTAGTGCAAAAGTCCCTGTCTCATTACTGATCCCCTAAACTATCTAGTTCCTGTACAAGTGCACTTTCAGACAAAGTCATGATCAGCATAGCTCACTATCCCAGCTTCTAAAACCAGATGCTTCAAGAATTAGCTATGTACCTGTGTCTTGTTACTGGAGATTTTTAAGACTGATAATCCTATGGCTGCAGACTCTTCAGTGAACACAAGTATTTGCTCAGTATTGTGAGTCTCTTACATGTTTTGTTCAAGAAGGTCTCACAAGAAAGCTGATGGACATTCTATGTGAGATTCATACAGCAAATGCTCTATCACACATTTCAAATGCCGAGGGAGTTGCAGCAAGGAAAGCTTTACTCATCTGTATTTCTGAGTAGTATACTACTACCATGGCCTGATAAGGCATAATCATGGCATTTTCAATTGCTGTTTGATCAGGGTAAGCATAAAGACCAACTGCAAGAAGTCCTGTGGGATTATCATATTACAAACACACACAACCACTGGTGCTGCTCTAGCAGCATTCAGATTTTGCAGTAAAGTACCATATAGATTGGCTAGTGCTGAGGTCAAAGTAATCTGGGCAAAAAAACTGCCTTACAAAAGAGACAATATTCCCTTTGTTGGTCTGTTCCTCAAAATGTGAGCGATCCAGTCTCGGTACTGTTTCCTGCTGGCATTAGCCTTCAAAAAAATCAATTCTGCCTTTGTGAATTTTTTAGAGGTTGTGCAAGCATTAAAAAGGAAACCTCTGTCCATAGATCTAATGTAGTTGGGACAAAAGACTTACATGTCTGTGGGGGAGGGCTGCAGTGGAAGGGGTCTGAGCATCTTAAATATCCCCCACATTGTAGAGTTTGGGTAATTTGAGGTCACTCAAAAAACCAAGCCAGTTATGACTTTTTTTTTAAGCAGTAGAGATCTTTTAATTACTAAATACAAACAAAGTGCAACTATGGGGGCAGTGAGCTGAGTTCTGCTCTTAGAGATGAATCCAGTCTCTTCCTCTGCAAGCTTAGCTGGCCTCTTTGTAGTGGAACTGCATTGCTCCATTGTGCAAGCTCTGGGGAGGGCCCCTAGATGCAGAAGGCCAGGCATAGGTGTGCCCCAGTGTGCAGCAGAATACCCTGCTCTGCACAAGATCCCTAAACTGCAGCACAGGGGACAGAGCATAGGCAGGCCACAGGAAGAGGCAAAAGAATGCAAATGACTGTGCAAATCCATGATAGAGTTGTGTTAAGGAGCATTTGGAGGCCACTAGACTGAAGTAGCCTCTCGGGAGCAACTCTACAACCACTTCATGGCCTAATCTGGGTATACCTCCACACTGCCCATCTTGCCCAGTCTATGGCCCAACTACTTAAGTGGACTCTGAATTTATCCCTCAATTACATAGATGTAATTAAGATGTCATAGTCATTTCATTATAGCTATTGGAGTTGCACTGATCTGAGTTAATCAGTAGTAAGTCTCTCTCTCAAAAATGCCCTGACCCATGTTACTAATATTACCTGATAGGCTCTTAAAACTGAAATTTATTTTATCATTTATGCGGTTTGGAGGGTTTTGCATGTCATTCAGCTTGGACAATGAAACCAAACTGTTTGGTTATCTGGTTCTCAATATTAATTATGCAATGCCTGAAAACATGGTAGGTGCTCTCCAGAACAACAGTAACAAGGCAAGCTCTTACAATCAGTGGCCCCAGTCTTGCCAAGACTTACACAATCTCCTTTACATATATGGCTTTGGTGGGCTATTCAGATGCATAAGGGTGAGCACGTGTTTGTCTGAGTGGAATGGATGCCTAATTTATGGCCCCCATCCTGCAGTTGCATCTGTGCAAGTAAATCTCTGCATCCATGCAGACCCCCATTGACTTTGTGTGGCTCTCCACAGTTGCAGTGGTCCACCCATGTGGGTACAGAGCCATGATGCCTATGAGTGACAGTAACACATAATAGGAGGTCATAGGGTGAGGAAGGACAAAGGTTAAAGCACTGGGATGATACAGCTACATAGACTTGAATATAAGCAGACCCTGAAGGACTTTTTAAATATAAATAGCTCACTTGATGCAGAAGTCTAATTGTTCCCAGTACCCAAGGGATTGCTTAAACTTTTAAAAAGTTGAAATGAATTAAAACCAAAACCTCATTTCTCTATTAAAATATTGTAACCCACTTTTATTTTTTTTTTTTACAAAGTCTAAGTTTGGCGACCTGTCTTTTAAAAACTATTTACAAATAGCCAATTATGGATTTTTTTTTCCTATTGCATGTATAGCCATAGGTACAATTAAAACACATGCCTTGGTTTAAGATGAATTTATTATTAGTCTCCAAGACTGGATCACAGACCTGCTAAGACCAAGCCAAAACAATTAAATATATGGAAGAAGACAAAATGACTAGTCTGACCCTAAAATGCCCTTATAGGGACAATTCTTTACTATTCTTACGGGTGAGAAAATTTAAAATATATAAATATATATATATATGATGCTGAGGAACCCCAAGGCAGGAAAGTAACATGCATTACAAATAAACTGTCACCGATGTTAATAGCATGTATTAGAATAGTTCCAATTGCTAGAAGGTCGCAATGACCTCTGAGTTTAAAGACCAAAAATGGCGTCTTTTAGTACATCATCTGCCATCCTCCCCACAGAGAGACCCATATACAGCCATGTAACCGGAGTTCAATGAAAGGGCAAATTTTATAAATCTAAATAAGGAAAAGTAACACTGAAAACAACAGCACTAACGCCCTTTATTGTAGCCCTTGTTATAAACTAAACAGCTCAAAAGCAAACACAAAAGCAAGGTGCAAAGAGAAATTACAGTTGCTGGATTGCAAAGAAAGATTCTTTGAAATTAGGCTCAATTCAGGCTAAACAATTTAGCCAGATTGACTCCTCTCAGCCCTGTGAGTCTGACACCTCTGAGTTGGGATCAATTAAGTCCATAGTCACCAGACGGCTGACAAATTCAATCACTGCTTCTAGGGATAACATGTGGTATTGACCTCCTAATGAGTGGGCGTGAAAAGGGCATGCTTCCATTTCAGCTACTCTAGCTTCTAAGTGATTGTCTCCTTTTATAAAACTATGCCAGTAGGTGAATCACATGGACAGATGATTAAGCATCTCTACAGATTCCTCAATAACTTGAGAATTTTGTAGCATCAACTCAAGGGTATAAGCAATCATGACAGATTTCAGTTTAATCTGACACCTTGCTTACACAGAGAAAATAGAAGGGCTTCACTGATTCTAGATATATTGGCTCAGAATTGTCCTAAACCACAAGTACTTCAGTCATCTAGTGAGTCAATATCTCCTGAGCTGCTACTATTACAGGAACAACAAGCTCTACAAACCTAATTTAGCACAGTCTGTTCTCAACTGCATCCAACTTAAACTTCTGATGTTCCTTTATTTTTTTCTGAGGCCTTGGCTACACTCGGGACTTCACAGCGCTGGCAGCGCTGTGAAGCGTGAGTGTAGTCGCGCTGCCAGCACTGCGAGAGAGCTCTTCCAGCAGTGTAAGTACTCCACCTTTCCGAGGGGAAGAGCTTGCAGCGCTGCGAGCGAGCGTGCAGCGCTGTAGGCACTGATTACACGGGCGCTTTACAGCGCTGTACTCACTGCGCTCGGGGGGAGGAGGGGCGTTTTCACACCCCTGAGTGCAGCAAGTTGCAGCGCTGTACAGCGCCAGTTTAGCCAAGGCCTGAGACGATTATACCATTTCCCAGAAAATATTTAAAAGGAGCAAACCTTCTACGTATCACCTTGAGCTTGAATTTAGCTGGAGCCTAGCCTAGAATTTAAGCAAAACTGAGCTACAATGTGCTATGTTGCATCTAAGCTATGAAAAAGGTCAAGTTTAGGTTGGGCTTAGCTAGCTCATGTTAGCTAAAACTGTTCTAAATGCAACTACTTTTCCTAATCAAGACAAAGCCTTACGTTTGTTTAGATGACCAAGAGAGATTGAAGTTTGCTAGCATATGTTAGCTAACCCTGACCTAACTTTGACCTCTTTGCTTAGTTTACTCTAGTCTAGACAAAGCCTTAGATTGACTCTGCAGGTCAGGATGGAGGCAAGGTGTTCTAGGAAACAGCCTATATTGTAGCTGTTCTGTGGATGGATAAATAAAGGGCTTCATTCTCCAGCGTTTCCACTCTGGTACCTTTCATTAGCACTAAATTCACATGAACATGTTTTTAAAAGGACATTAAGAAAATATGCTTAAAAGGTGTCCATTAAAATCCACAATCTGTCATAAGGATGTACAGAACTATCTCTTCCAACATCTACTAACAGCTGCCTCCAAATGGTAGCTGCTCAAAAACTACCTTCAGTGTGGTATTTTGTATATCCTGCAATAAGCATTCAAACAAGAGTATCAAAAGCAAAATAAAACAGTTTTCCTCCTCTCCCCTCCCCCGTGGCCCATCATCTTGCTATTCAAGTTAACCTGGGAATAAAAAGGATGTTTATAGATGACAAACAAGACAAATTCTTAACACCTGGTCAGTGACTGAATAGACACCTCCAAGGAAAATGCATCATTTTAGGAAATGGTGTTTGCAGTTCATTATTTGCAACATGTCTCTTATCACCATGCTCTATGGTGCTAGGGGCATTATGATCCTGGAGGTGTGGTGCTTTGGATCAGATGCAAGTCTGAGGTAGTAACCCAGCTGTGGTTATTGTTAATCTCTAGTACCATAGCACCCAGGAGACCCTAGTTATAGGCAAGGACACATGCCATTGTACTATCACCATAGTAAAGATATCAGGTCTGGAGTGCTGGCAAAATTCTAATTTAGGTCATTTCCTTCTGTCTGACTCAATTCTGCTGGGAGTTTAAAACGGATATGTTGTCTTTCACTTCCTCTACTTACCTAAGAGGTTGCTTTCTGCTTGTAAAGCTGTTGGATTCAGAGGGTTCAGATGTCCAGATTAGGTTTAGATATTGTAGATTCTATAGAGAATGAGTTGGGATCCTTTTGCAAGAAACTCACTGTGTAACTGTCAAAGATTTAAAAAGCCTGCAATGGAAATACTTACCAGCATATTAACCGAAGAATAAAATCAAATATATCCCACAATGTTATATACCAACTTCTGTTCAGAACCACAAGAAAATCCTCAGTTATGGGAATGCTGAAATATTTAAAAACCCAAAAATCTTTGGCAGGTTAGTGTGCACTTATTGTTGTTAGCCAGAGCCTCGTGGGCTCCCACACCCACACAGTAACATTCACCACTGGTATAAGCAAATTGCACTCCAATGCAATAGAGCTTTCCTGCTTCATCTGTGAACTGGCCCACAGTCTCAATATTCTTGACATGCATGTGACTTGATAAATCCAGACTAACATCAGTTGTCTATGGGGGAGATTTTCAAAGGTACAAATGGCAGTCTTAACTCCCACTGAAAGTCAATGGGAATTAGGGGCCTAACTGCCATTTGTGCCTTTGGAAATCTCCATCTTTTTGCTACTACATTTCCTACGTATCAAAAATCCCATGAGTGTTCTCTGCAGAATTGCTCTCCTCTGTTTTTCCATCCAAGATTCAAAATACCACCTACAGTTTATTGCTGCAACCTATTCAAATCACATCATCTTTGCAGAAGCATTAAATAGGTGCTACTGGGTTTTAGGGGAATGGTAGGTGCTGGAGGAAGCACAAGTTGTATGAACAGTCTAGGCCAATAAAAACTACAACAATTCTTTGCTTTCTTAATATTCATAACCTCTCCAACCAGCTGGGAACAGAAGTTCTTCACCATCCCAGTTTAGTCTCTACTCTGTTCTTGATTGCCATTAATGTTGCACAAAGAGCAAGTGCAGACAGACTTCATGCCACTACCAGCACTATACTTGCTAATTTCCTGAACTTCCCTGACTTCCTCAGAGTCTTGAAATTAGAGTGCGTAATATCATTGTTTACCCAAAAACAAATGCCTTCCTATTTCTAAATAAGGACAAAACTAGGCTGATTACATTGTAATCCCAGAACAGACAAGAACAATCTCAGACAGGAATTTTGCTTTTGTCTAGTTTTAATTAAAGAGCCATTCAAACAAACATACAAAATCCAATACATAAGCAAACTTATAAAGCTGTAATTCCACAATGACCCAAGCCACTTCCCAAAATAACTCAAGAAAGTTAGACCTTAAAATGACCACAAATAATCAGGCCTCTGAAATGCATCATGTGTAGTCCACTGCCAAAGACTCTGTTGTGGGGAGTCTGAGGAGAATATACCAAGTTGTTAATAAAATATACCAATATGAAGAAAAATCAAATTTCATTTTTATACTATTGATCACATTTTTGGAAGGTGCTTTTCCAAACGACCTTGGCCTTGAATTTACAGATTTTCTTTATTCTATATGCCCATTAGCACTTTGGGCAGGGTGCTGTGGTTAATATTTACATTTGGTACAGACAGCTGGAGAAGCTTTGAGAATTCTGCCCTGGGTGAAGTGGGTATCACACTTTCATATACAGTCAATGAGGCTGAGACATCCAAAGATGACAGGAACTGAACAAAGACTGTTCTCTCTCCCTATCCATGTTAAAGTTGTGTGAAAGAGCTGAGGAGGCAGGTACTATAGGAGGAAGTGGAGAAAAAGACTAGTTTTTTTAGATAGATCATAGCAAGATTTTAAAAATGGGAAGGCAATGCCTGGATGCCCTAACAGAATTTAGAAACTGGAATCTGAAATGTATGGGGAGCCATGTAGTTGATTGAGAATGGAAATCACGGATTTATGCTTCTTGGTACATGTGTTGCCTGCTGCTAAATCCAGAGGTGACTGCATTTCAGTAGTAGATGAAGAGATTAGGTTAGACACTGTACATTCTGGAGAGTGATTTAGGATCCTTTTGAGTACAAGTCACTGTGTAAATGTAGAATAAAGATTTTAAAATCATGTAATGTAATTACTTAGTAGCATATTAAGTAAACAATAAATCCCAATATATCCCACAATGTGGTTCTGGGCATAAGTTTGTAAACAATCAAATCCTCACTCTTGTGGGAACTCTTAACAAAAAACAGAAAGGAGAGAACAAAAATCATTGGCAGGGTAACATGCACTTAATGCTGTTAATCAGAGCTCCATAGGATCCCAGACACTCAGGCCTAAATGCACTGTGGGTGTAAGCAAACTGAACTCACCAACCAATGGAGTTGTACCTGCTTACACAACATGTGAATTGGACCCACAATCTCAGGACTCTTTATAAGCACCCAGCCTGACAGATACAGAAAAGCATCAAGTCTCTCTGCATGTTGCTACTATGTTTGCTACCTATCTATTCCAAAATTCTTTTTCCACCTAGGAGAATCCCAAAGCTATCTATACTGAACAGATGGTAGTTTGGAGAGCTGGAGCTTAAGGAGGTTATAATGAAGGAAGAGACATTAGTCAAGGCAGGAAGATATGGAGGTTTGTGAAACAATCAAGGAGTCTTCCTTCCTAAATTTTCTCCTCTCCTATGAGAAGCTTGTTTACTTCATATGGGAAGGTTGGGAATACTCACTGCTTCAACTGCTATAAACATATAACCAAATTCTGCCAGCTATACACATTTTTGAATTATTACTCCTAGTGGTTAAGAACTAAAGTTCAGATATAAACATTAATTATTAACTTGATCCATTACTAGTTAAGATTAAGAGCCTTACTCATCTTTCACATTGGTGTAAATCCTGAGTAAAATCTATTGAACTCAGGTCCTATGTCAGCATATAAAACTGGTGTAAGCGAAAGGAGGTTTGCTCAAAGCCTTACACTGTTCTGCAGTGAACTTCCTGATGATTCAACAATCAAATCCTCACTAGCTATGGAAAGCCATTATGAGTCAACCCTCCTATTTTATGCTTCATTTTTTAGGTGTAAATAAAGCAGTCGGTGTGGCCTTTTCATGGGATAAGCAGCAAACCATAGTTTAATGGGTGTTATTTTCAAATTACAGAATTAAGAATTATTCAGGAACACAATGTTAATCTCAGGCATTTGCTCATTTAAATGGAGGATCCTGCAATAACACCCTCGAAACAGAAAGTCTTTCCAGACATAACTTAACAGTAAAAACAATTTTGTTCCCTGTTGTGGCCCAACTGGTAGGAATCAAACCAGAAACAGTGTTTTTGTTCATAGTTCCAAGCCTCTTTCCAGCACTCTGCCCAAAAATCCTTCACTTTGCTTTTGCTCAAAGTCACACTCCAAGTGCTCCTCTTAGGCTTTCTGGCTGCTTCTACTCACAGATAGTTCCCACCCCCAAATATACCCAGTACCCTACATTTGCATTCAGTGCCCAGTGAAGTCCCCTCACTCACACAGCTCAGCTTCTCACCAGTATTGCTTGTGAGTGGCTTCTACTGTTTCATGTCAGAAACTAGGGGTTTGAGTTTTCTCAGATGAGTCAAGGGCTAGCTTGCTCAGCCTCAGGCCAGTTAATTAATCTAGCTGGGCTGTGTCAGGATCAACTAATTGGCTGGCCCACCCAATTGGCTGCAAGGAGCCAATAAGTCTTCACTTAAGCTCAGCAGCAGTGACCGGTGGCCAGCTACACAATACTTATACCTGCAGCTGTAATATCTTCTGGGTCTACCTTGCTACTGCCTCATTCCTGTCATGCTCAACTCTGCCTGGCTTTTATCTCCAGCTCTGATCCCTGGCTTATTTCCTGTTCCTGTTCTGGGCTCTACCTAGTAGGTCAGATTACTCACATCCTGATCCCTGAAACATCCTATGTTTGTCCTGAAGGAAGGGCACTATCACATCCATTAGCTTCAAGAAGGTTTCACCTACCCCTTATTAAATTAATGGAGATATTCTATCTCCTAGAACTGGAAGGGACCTTGAAAGGTCATCGAGTCCAGCCCCCTGCCTTCACTAGCAGTACCAAGTACTGATTTTGCCCCAGATCCCTAGGTGGGCCCCCTCAAGGATTGAACTCACAACCCTAGGTTTAGCAGGCCAATGCTCAAACCACTGAGCTATCCCTCCCCCAATTAGAAAAATACCTTTGCATTTCTAAGGCAAGTCATCATCCAATTGGATCTCACATTTCAGGACAAATGTTTGTAGTGAAAACAAACCCTTTAAAAACATAATATCCAAGATCTAAAAAATACACATGTAGCCATAATGTACTGTCCTAAACTGACTGATAATAATCAAGGATCAAACCCTATACTGAGTGGACAGACCTCTTGTGAACAGCTCCCAGTTCAGCTCCTGGAAACCTTGGCTGCTAAGCTCTCTTTGTGAATTAAGCAGCACATGCAGTCCACCAGGGTACCTTCACCAAATAGCTTTTACTATTATTTATGCTCCAGGTACAGTACAACATAACAATAATTATATGGAACCCCTTTCCTGCACCCTGGCTCAGCCTTTTATACTACTTGCTTTCTTCTCAGTGCTACCCAGCGTGTGAACTAATGAACTCATTAGTGCATCAGGCTCCCTACAGATGCAAGGGATCCCTTTCACCCATCCCAACCCAAACTACTTAAGTTCTTCCTATGCTCTACCCCGTGACCAATGTGCTGGTTTTCAAAGGGCTCAATTTACAGCTGCTAACAGCATGCTGTCACACCCCTACACCCAGGCAACTTGATGCAATTCTATTCAGGGGGGGTCAGACCAGATGAGAATAATGCTTCCCCCCTCACCTTAAAATCTATGAATCTATGCAAAGCTCCCATTACTTCAGAGTGGTCCTATGTGGATGCAAGTTGCCACTTGTGTGAAGCTCATGATAGTCCTGTGGCTTAACACTTTTTTGTTCCACTGACACTTGCATTGTTACTCTGTAAATTCTTCTCATAGCCATATTAAGTTTAAAGCTACATCTGGGCAAAAAGTCTACATTATTGTAGGCCAGTCCTATAAATCCTTACTCAGTGTACAATGGAACCACTTATTATAGGTGGGGCTGGTAGCATTGCCTATTATTAAGATTTCCTTACGCTCACCATTATGAGTCCCTGTTTGAAGTCGCTTACAACTTTGCCAAAGTTAAAGCATTCAGTCTGAAATTTCCCAGGCAGGATATCTGCCTCAGGCTGATTTCTTTCTTTCTTTCTTTCTTTCTTTCTTTCTTTTCTGGAAAGTTTCAGCTAAAATGGCTCAGCTGTTTCTGAGAACAAGACTAGGGGAAAATATGTTGTTTTGCCTTTGTTACATTCTGGCAACATTTTCTTTTAGAAGCTCTAGAGCCCCAATTCTTTGTATCCGGGACTTAAAATTTGACAGAGAAGATGTTTGTGTTGAGGATGTGCCTTTTGTCATCCTCATTAACATTTGCCCAAATTTGGCCAAATTATAAACCTTTGAAAAATCTTTGGGGGAGGAGGAGCTGGGAGTAGAGTTTGGCAGGGTGGGGGAGAGAGGGAAACTGGGATTGGATGTTGGAGGGGGGAGACTTGAACTATCTGGAAAAGGAGACTGGGAGCTGAGGGAGTGGAACATGACTAACTGAGTAAAGAGACTGGGACTGGGGGCAGGGGAGGGAAATGTGTGTGGGCGGAGACTCAGTTCAGATAAGGGGCCAAGATGGGGGGAGGCTTGGAATGGCTGGACAAAGAGAGGGACTGAGAACTAGTGGGATTGGAGAAGGAGGGGAAGGGAGACAGATCTGACAAAGAGCCAAAATGTTGGGGGAAGGGGGGAGCTAGGCCTGACTGGGCAAAGAATCTGGAACAAGGACCTTGGAGGCTGAGGGCAGGAACTGTGAATTGCTGGACAAGGAGATTGGGACTGGGAGTTGTGGAAAGACTGAGATGGGCAGTCTCCAAAGATGAGACTAGGACTTGCTAGGCAAGGAGATTGGGAGTGGAGACTGGTACTGGCCAGATGAGTAGAATGAGACTGGGGGGAGCCATGGGTGGGGAAGAATAGCCAGGGTGGGAAGGGGACAGAGCAGAAGTGGTGAAGCCTGTGGGGCAATGGGCAGAAGAAGGGTCTGTGCCACCTGAGAACACTCCCCTCCAGAATCTGGAATGGAACCCAAGCTTCCTGAATTTCACCATTCCTCTGCTGTCAAGAAATACTGTGAAACTGATGGAGAAGTGTCTCATCCCCCTCTAGTGCTTGTTCTCATAGAGGATGACAACCTACTACTGTTATCAGTTAATCTGTTACTTCAAGTGGCAGAGGTTTGTGCAGTGGATCTAAAAGTTCCAACCCTGCTGATAAATCATGTGGGTATCAATTGAATGCCATGTGATGGAATTTCTGGTTTTCTAGTTTGCTTTTTGAAAAACACACACAAAAACCCTATGTTAAAAGAACATTATTAAGGTTTCAAAATCAAGCACTCAAAAGTTAAGAAATGCCGGAATTAAGGTTGCCTGTGCAACATTAATTTGATCCTCTTGTATGTTGCTTTATGATACAGTCTTTAATAACAAGATCGCATACTATTTTTTCCACAGGACCCTGCTTCAGTCAGTGCATTAGTTTGAGGGTCAATCAAAGTCAATATGTAATTCCTAACTTTCTCCCACTAGTAAAAACTTTCCATGTTTATTCATGGGCCAAAAAAGGATGATATTGCTACTCAAAACATAAAAAGAGGACCCTTTCCAAAATTCAGGTGCCCCCCCCAAAAACAATGCAAGGCAGTTGTCGTATATTAGCACTGTTCCATAGTCCCTTCACTTTACTTATCTCAGTTCATCCTTGCAGTCAGTCATGCTAACTACTTATGAAAAGTCAAATATTTTACAAATATTCATAACACGTGCATGGCTAAACAGAGTGTGTGGCAGCTCCTTAGCTGGTGTACACTGTCACAGCTCTAGAAGGCAATAGTACTTGAATGGTAATGGTTTCTTGCAATTTACTAAATGTTTATTTTAAAATACATATGCTACTTTTATTGGAATGATGAAATGTTTTCACTTAACTTTTCATCTTTATGAATTTAAATTATTTTGTTTTTAAAATTGTAAATTGAATTTAACAAATGTCTGCAAAAGGATGTATAAAAGTCAAGCACATGAATTAACTACCAGTTGCACATGGATCCAACATCAAATAAGAGTCAATCAGAAGTCTAAATAATTTAATATATCCCCAGCCTGACTCAGCCCTCTTCAGATTAGAGCTTGTCTATGCAAAGATATTTCCTGTCATAGCTATGGTGGAATCACTATTCAGCTATAGTTATTTGGTATAAATCTCTGAGTAGAGACTCTATTCTGAAATAAAAGTGACTTTATTACAGCATAACTTTTCCACTTCCTAAGAAGAGTAATTATTCTAGACTAAAATCACTTTAATTCCAAAATAGAGTCCATATGGGGACTTATACTGAATAACTGTAGTGGAAAAATTACTCCACTATAGCTATGCCAGGAAATGTCTCTGTGTAGACAAGCCCTTACTTCTCCAGGTAAAAGCAAGTGTAAACAACCTTGTGCCTTGCAGCATGACATGAAGATTGACAGATTTAGGCCAGCTGTGGAGAAAAGTCCAGACTTGAGGGGCCAATTCAGACTCCCTACCACCAGCTCCTAGACACTTCAAACGTGGAGGCTTTTAACTAAGGAACCTTGGCAGATCTTACCTGCTGGAAGTAGAGATCACCTCTCAATGTAAACTCTAAGATGGCCATTCCCCAAATCCTACTGGACATTACAGGTTAATACAAACACCTTGGATTGTACCTGGAAATGGGTTGGAAATTAGTTTGGACTATGGAACAGAGGTATTATGTTGTACCCATGAGAAGAATTACTAAATAAACCAGGGGCCCCAATCTGCGCTGGCTAAAGTGAATGAGCGGTTTTCAGATGTAGCTTCATGTAGAAAGCATTGTTTTATTCCAAGCTGGATGTGAAAAAGACAAGGTTCCTGGTGTGTGAGAGTCACAGCAAGAAAAAAGTTACTCTTTGCCAACCACAGATGAAAATACACATACACTCTTGGCTACAGCTTCAACTTGACTATCTAAAGACTCAAAATGTCTAGCTAGAGGCTGAACTTTATTTCGCGGCCTTGGTCACCTGACCTAGATCAAGGTTCCAAGGTAATTTGACAGGGATCAGTATCTATTGACTCTAATGTCGTATGTTATAATGGTCAAGGGGAGCAATCAGGTAAAGACATTATGACAATTCTTGTTGCTGTACTGAGGTCCTTAGAGGTCTCTCCCCAAACAACAGCCAAACAACACAGTGATTCAGAAGATGTGCTGCTTATATCCCAAGTTTGAATACATGCAGGCAACAGCCAGTTTCAGAAGTAGTCACAGGAGCTGGAATGGCTAGTGGAGAAAAATGCTCTGAGGCCTTGGCTACACTTGCAGATGTACAGTGCTGTGAGTTAAACCTGACTTCGTTCAGCTGAGTAGGGAAAGCGCTGCAGTCTGTCCACACTGACAGCTGCCCAGCACACTGTCATGGCCACATTTGCAGCATTTGCTGTGCCATTGGGAGCGGTGCTTTATGGGCAGCTATCCCACAGAGCACCTCATCCCATTCTGGCACCGTGGGTTGTGGGAAGGAGGCGTGGGTGCGGAGCATCTGGGTCCTGTCCCAACGCCCCATGATGCATCGCTTCACATCCCAGAAAATCCCAGAAATCCACCTTTGGCGCCATCTTTCAATGGTTTTTGTGCAGCGCGATCTGTTGTCTGCGGGAAATGGAGCCCGAACTGCTGAGGCGTATGCTGACTTATCTCGCCAGCACGTCACGTTTGGCTGTCGAACTATTCCTTAAGATCCAAAGTGACAGTGAGAGTGAGGAGTCCGACGATGCTATCGAGCCGCGTAACGTGTATGACATGAAATTGCTTGTGGCATTCACGGACATGCTCAGCACCATGGAACGCCGATTTTGGGCTCGGGAAACAAGCACCGAGTGGTGGGATCACATCGTCGTGGAAGTCTGGGATGACGAGCAGTGGCTGCAGAAGTTTCGGATGAGAAAAGCCACTTTCATGGGACTGTGTGAGGAGCTCGACCCCACCCTGCGGCACAAGGACACGAGATTGAGAGCTGCCCTGCCAGTGGAGAAGCAGGTGGCTATTGCAGTCTGGAAGCTGGCAACTCCAGACAGCTACCGGTCGGTCGCAAACCAGTTTGGAGTGGGAAAGTCGACCGTTGGAATCGTGTTGATGCAAGTTTGCAGAGCCATTAATTGCATCCTACTCAGAAGAACCGTGACTCTGGGTAACGTGCAGGAAATAGTGGATGGCTTTGCACAAATGGGGTTCCCTAACTGTGGAGGGGCGATAGATGGGACGCACATTTCTATTCTGGCACCACCCCACCTAGGATCCGAGTACATTAATCAGAAGGGGTATTTCTCTATGGTTCTCCAGGCGCTTGTGGATCACCGTGGGCATTTCATTGACATTAACACAGGCTGGCCCGGAAAGGTGCATGACGCACGCATCTTTCGGAACACTTGGCTGTTCAGGAAGATGCAGGCTGGGACTTTTTTCCCAGAGCGGAAGATCATGGTAGGGGAAGTCGAAATGCCCTTTGTGATCCTTGGAGATCCCACTTACCCGTTAATGCCGTGGCTCATGAAACCCTACACAGGGAGCCTTGACAGCAGCAAGGAACGGTTCAACTACAGGCTGAGCCGCTGCCGAATGACTGTGGAGTGTGCCTTTGACCGTTTAAAGGGCCCAGGGCCGGCTCCAGGCACCAGCATGCCAAGCAGGTGCTTGGGGCGGCCACTCTGGAGAGGGGCGGCACGTCCAGCTGTTCGGTGGCAATTCGGCAGACGGTCCCACACTCCCACTTGGAGCGAAGGACCTTCCGCCGAATTGCCGCCGCAGATCGTGATCGTGGCTTTTTTTTTTTTTTTGCCGCTTGGTGCGGCAAAAACCCTGGAGCCGGCCCTGAAAGGGCCGCTGGCGATCTCTGAATGGGAAGCTGGACTTGGCCAAAAACAGCATCCCCACGGTTATATCCGCGTGCTGTGCCCTCCATAATATTTGTGAAGGGAAGGGTGAAAGCCTCACTCAGGCATGGACCTCCGAGGTTGAACACCTAGAGGCTGAATTTGCACAGCCAGAGAGCAGGGCTATTAGAGGGGCCCAACCTGGGGCTGCAAGGATTAGGGATACCTTGAGGGAGAAATTTTAGGCTGAAAACCAGCAGTGATATCTGGTGCCCTGCACGGGAGTGAAGTGCAGTAGTTCCAATCTTTAGGAATCAGTGTTTGCCAAGCAGAAAAGCAGACTTGCAGTGCCTGTTTATTTCCTGGGCTAAGGAGTTTTTTACTTTATGCAATAATAAAGAATGTTTTCAAAGCCAAAAAATCCATTTATTGAAAAGAAAAAAAAATAATTTATTGAAAAGAAACAAGGGGGTGGAGTGGGGAACGGTACAATCACAGATTCGCGTATATCCTGTCTGGTGTGCTGTGCAGTGAGTGCTGCACTTCAGGATAGCTATACTGCATGGTGATGGGGGTTGAGTGCAGAGGGTAAGGGCCGTGGTTTTCAGGGCTGGATGGTGAAGATACTGGTGTTGGAGGCAGCTGGTGGTGTGAAGAACACGGAAGTTGGGGAAAGTGGGTTGGAGGTGACAGTGGGGCACAACTGAAAGAGTTTTGGGACAAGGGCCGTACGGGGGGTGGCGTTTGCGCTTGCGGTACTGCTCCTTCTGCATGGCTACGAGCTCCTGGATAGCGTCTGCTTGGCGCTCCAGGATGCTTATGAGCCAATCCGTGCTTTGCTGCCGGTGCTCTGTGCTTTACCGCTGGTGCGCTGCGTTTTCCTGGCGGATCCTGCTTTCTCTTTCCCTCCAGTTCTGTGCTTTCTCATTCTCTTTAATAGATTGCCACATCACTTCTTGCTGCATGTCTTCTTTGCTTTTTCGCGGTCTCTTCCTGAGTCTTTGCAGTCTCTGAGCAGGCGATAAGAGGGATGGCTGAGGTCTCAAGGTTGATGCAGCTGTATAGGCAAAATGCAACATTTAACAGAGGCAGCATTGTTTATACCAGACAGAGTAATGATTCCCCCCGCACTTAAGGAGTAGAAAACACACAGGGTCTACACAATCGCATAATTTTCCCGTCCGAAACAGAGCACGCATATCCCACGGGAGCCTCAAAATGGTGAGTAAGGGGGACTGATTGTTTCAGGGCTGCACGGTCCTCTGGGTTTCTGTGCCTTGGGGAGAGCCAACAGCTGCAGGGGGCACCAACACTGAACACTGTCCCAACATTTTCCACAGGAGTTCGTCCTGGACGATATCTCGCTGCTGAGGGTGACCTGGGAAGCAAGGGAGGGTTTTCTACTGCAATGCGGCTTCTGCCCTGGCCCATATGCAGCTTGCCTGTGTGCAGCAATGGTCCCTCCACCCTTCATCGCACAGTGGCGCGGACACGTTAGCCTGGCTGGGACAAGGACCACGGTGGCTCTCCTGATAAACCTGAGCAAGCGCATTGCATACGTTCTGGATGAGACATTCGAGGAGATTACCGAGGCCGATTACCGCGATGTGATAAACCACATCAATGCACTATTCCGCATCTAGGCATGCATGCCTAACCCTCTTCTCCCAAAGAGCCCGCACCGAAAAAATTCCTTCCCGAAAAAAACCCGCTTACCGGGAACCTGCTCTTCTGTTTGTGCTCCACCAAGTACCGGCCGCTGCGACTGGCTACCTTCCTCCTGGCTCGAGAAGAGCTCCTGGCTGCATGGCTCCAGGGATTCTGGAGTGTCTCCATCTGGCTCACCACCCTCACTCCCATTTTCCTCCTCCTTCTTCCCCCCCCCCCCCCACCGGCTCTGAACTGTTCATGGTGGTGCTCAGAGTGGAGGTGGGGTTAACCCCAAGTATCGCATCCAGCTCTTTGTAGATTCGGCAGGTCGCAGGGGGAGCACCCGAGCGGCTGTTTGCGTCGCGGGCTTTGTGGTAGGCACTCCGCAGCTCCTTCACTTTAATCCTGCACTGCAGGGCGTCCCGGTCATGGCCTGTCAAGGTTCCTTCCCCACTCTGAACTTTAGGGTACAGATGTAGGGACCTGCATGACAACCTCTAAGCTTCTCTACCAACTTAGATCTGCTTTTGCTGCCACCACTCCCAATGTGCTAACTCCCTTCCCTGGGTAGCCTTGAGAGACTCTTCCACCAATTCCCTGGTGAACACTAATCCAAAACCCCTTGGATCTTAAAACAAGGAGGAATTAATTATTCCCCCCCTTCACTTTCCCCCCACCAATTCCTGGTGAGTCGAGATCAATCCCCTTGGATCTTAGAGCAAGGAAAAATCAATCAGGTTCTTAAAAAGAAGACTTTTAATTAAAGAAAGAAAGGTAAAAATCATCTCTGTAAAATCAGGATGGAAAATAACTTTACAGGGTAATCAAACTTAAAGAGCCCAGAGGAACCCCCTCTAGCCTTAGGTTCAAAGTTACAGCAAACAGAGGTAAACACTCTAGCAAAAGGTACATTTACAAGTTGAGAAAACAAAGATAAAACTAACACGCCTTGCCTGGCTGTTTACTTACAAGTTTGAAATATGAGAGACTTGTTCAGAAAGATGGGGAGAACCTGGATTGATGTCTGGTCCCTCTCAGTCCCAAGAGCGAACAACCCCCAAAACAAAAAGCACAAACAAAAGCCTTCCCCCTACTAAGATTTGAAAGTATCTTGTCCCCTTATTGGTCCTTTGGGTCAGGTGTCAGCCAGGTTACCTGAGCTTCTTAATCCTTTACAGGCAAAAGGACTTTGGAGTCTCTGGCCAGGAGAGATTTTATAGTATTGTACACAGGAGGGCTATACCCTTCCCTTTATAGTTATGACATGGCCCCTTTCCATCATGTCCTTTGATACCTTCCCGAAGGTATCGTAATTCCTATGGCTGGAGCGCAGCTGGAACTGGACAGCTTCCTCCCCCCAAACACTGATGAGGTCCAGCAACTCGCCAATGATCCATGCTGGGGCTCACTTGGCACGTGGAGGCATGGTCACCTGGAAAGTTTCGCTTATAGCACTCCACGCCACGCCAAGCTGAGCAAACAGGAAGGGGATTTTTAAAATTCCCGGGGAATGTAAAGGGTGGGTCACATGGTTGGTTACCTGAGGCCAGGGCAGTAGAGTTTGAATTGATGACCAGAGTGGCTAGAACAGGTATTGTGGGATACTGCCGAATACTTCTGGAGGCCAGTCACAGCACATTGGGTGGCCACACTGGCACCGCAGCACTGCAGCGGCAGCACAATACTGACTATTCCTCTTGGGGACGTGGAGTACATGCAGCGCTGCAACCACGGAGATACAGCGCTGCAAATGCCTTGCCAGTGTGGACGGGGAGTGAGTTACAGCGCTGGGGGTGGCTTTACAGCGCTGCAACTCGCAAGTGTAGCCAAGGCCTGAGTGGCAGAAGTAGAGAAGTGACAGACAGTGCTGCTATTCACATGGTGATGTCATAGGGTTGGGTGATGCATCCCCAATTACTCTTCTTTTCTGTCCTTCTCTATTGTGATCATTGCCTGTACCAGATCACTGTCTTTTGTCTGTCCTGCTGCTCATGCTGCTATGTGCTTTTGCCTACCCTTTCACAAACAGCTCTTTGGGTATGGTACTGCAGCCAGAGGCTCTTTTATTTGAAAATGTGTATTTCATTGAAGCATACAATACAGAGACATTTTCCCCTGGCTGTATTCTGTGTTCCTAAAGCTATTGCTTCTGGTGCTGTGCTGTGTGCTACAGGAATGCAGCCATTCCCTTCATCCTTTTATGAGCTGGGGGAACCTAGCTATTAGAAGGGGATTAGTACCTCTTTTCTCACCCTTATCAGGAGTTTATCCTTTCTTCTGTACCTTCAATGGAGAAGATCAATTCTGTTTTCAAACACAACTTTATGTAAACTAAACTAAAGTGTATGTAGCTATTAGTGTAAATTACCCCCTTGCCTCAACTGTAGGATTTTTTTTTATATGTCTGATCCTACCTTTCAGTTGTATCTCCCATTGCTTTACCTCTCTTATTTTAGATCTAAATCTACTTTTGTCAATGTCACACCTGCTGGAATTTCACTTTTTATTTCTACGTATTATGACACCTAAAATGTGGAACTTCAAATGAAGATGAAAGGTAACTTTATACATTTGTGTTGAAGAAAAGATCCCATGTTATTTTAAGTGTGTGTAGTAGTGTTTGTTGTGCACCTTACATTTGAGTCTGTTACACCTTTAAAAAGGCCAGTGTTGTTGGGTGTTGTTATGCTACTGATTTCCAAGGATCCTGTCCTGTATTACTCACCTATGCAAAACTCCCAAATAAGCCAAACGGGTTCTGGGTGTGAAAGGAATGCAGGACCAAACATTTATATTTTTTATCTATTGTTGTAACTCTTTTTTTAGTGCAGTTCTTCCTGAAATATAAATGTGCCAGCTCACACCTTTTTAACCATATACTTAGAGGGCCTGACTCTTCTTGGCCTTGCACCTTGTGTAGTGATTTATGACAGCACAAGGCAGGTGTAAAATGATACTAAAGCAAAATGGTAGCTGTGTAAAGATGTAAAAATTGCTGTACAAGATGCAGGAGAATTAAGCCTAGGATACTCTAAAATGATGGTTTCAGAGTAGCAGCCATGTTAGTCTGTATCCGCAAAAAGAACAGGAGAAAAACTTCAAAAACAGACTCCAAGGAGAGACTGCTGAGCTGGAATTGATATGCAAACTAGATACAATCAACTCAGGATTGAATAGGACTGGGAATGGCTGAGCCACTACAAACACTGAATCTATCTCCCCTTGTAAGTATTCTCACACTTCTTATCAAACTGTCTGTACTGGGCTATCTTGATTATCACTTCAAAAGTTTTTTTTCTCTTACTTAATTGGTCTCTCAGAGTTGGTAAGACAACTCCCACCTGTCCATGCTCTCTGTATGTGTGTATATATATATCTCCTCAATATATGTTCCACTCTATATGGATCCGAAGAAGTGGGCTGTAGCCCATGAAAGCTTATGCTCTAATAAATTTGTTAGTCTCTAAGGTGCCACAAGTATTCCTGTTCTTTTTCCTAAAATGATGGACTCCCACACTGAAGTAAGACTATTTTGATGTGTACTACTGCGAACTATGCCAGTAAAATATTGAATACTACAGTATATTTTTATAAGGGCAGAGTATGTGTCCTGATGAAGTAGATGCTACGTACAAAATTCCTACTGACTTTAATGAATTTGTTGTGTGCAAAAAGACTGAAGGAGGTAGATCCTTTAAAACAGGTGTAAACAGTGGTCTCCTAGTACCTTTGTTTGATGACAACACTTCACATAGCTTTGCATTTCAAAATAAACAGAACCTTTTGCACTAGGAACTAGGGGAGTAAGCAGGGCCAACTCTTTGTATCTTAAGTGTCTGCATTTGTTTGCATTTGTGTTTACATTTTGAAAAGGCTTTTTTATGCCTTAGGGTGGGATTTGAAGTAAAGTGTCTTTTCATGGCAATTCAACTTCTGATTGATAGGAATACACGAAAGAGACATATATACACACTTTATTTTTGCCAGATCCATGGCTCATTGGGGCAAAAAAATAGAAATAAAAACAATAATTTAAGAACACCCTTCAGCTGGCAGGAAAAACGCAAAATCCAGACAGGAGTGATTTTCCTTTATTGCATTATGAGGTGGGAAAGTGCACTGGATTCCATACGAGCCTCCACTAGCTCAAAGTAAGCTGCTTGGGACAGAGACTAGCTTCACTTCTGTGTCCTTGGCGGCACTAAACAGACTATTAAGCACCAATAAACAGTGGTGTTCCTGAATCGTTTACTACCGTACACGGCTCCAAACCGCGTACTGGACTCTTGCGTCTCTCACAGGTTTATTTAGTTTGTGGCTGCCTCAGGAGCCACCGATGGGGGTTCAAATGAAGCGAGATCAGGTCTTCGCAACCACGCCGCTGCAGAGCAAAGAAGTGATCCCCAATGCCTGGGTTTCCTCAGGCAACTCTGAAGCCCCCTTCCCTTCTCCTCTGCAGGAGACTGCGCGGCCTAGAGAACGATATTGCAGGACAGTGGGAGGCTCCACGCGCGGCCCCTTCTCTCCGGATAAACATCTGCAGCAGCAGCGATCGCATCGGCTCTTTGTTGTGTGGGGGTAACCCCGTGGCGAGCCCTAGGTGAGCCGGGCAGAGCGCGCGGCGGCCGCCCCAGCCCGTAGGCAGAGGAGGGCTCGCGCCCGGCCGGGTCGGGATTCTAAAGAGGCGCTTGGCCGGGATTGGCGGCGCCTCTCCCGTGGGGGCGGGGACTCTGCCAATCCCTGGGGACTCTCCCGCGAGTGACCTGAGAGGGCCCTGCTGGCTGCTGCTCTGCGCACGGAGCAGCGCAGCCGGAGCGTGTGTGTGTGTCTCGCTCTCTCTGCAAGTCCTTGCAGGAGCTGCACGCCCTGGACAGCTTGGGGGCACTTACGCGGAGCAGACACGTGCTTCTCGGCGGCTGGATCCTCTCTCCTCCTCCTCATTTTTTTTCCAGCCCCCGCTCCAAGCGAAGGCAGCAGTGTGCCACCAAGGTTTCTGGTGCAGCCACTTGCCACGGATCTGAGGACACTGGGGAGAGAAAGAGACAAAGGAGCCTGTCTGAATGAACGTGCTGCTGACTTTGGGGGAGAGGAAGGAGTCAAGAGAGGGGGCAAAAGTGATGGCAGCGATGGAAGGGTGTGAAAACTGAAATACCTCAGTCTTGCTGGGAGTAATCGCCCTGGCCACACATGGTTTGCTGCTCAGCCCTTTTGCTAGACTGACTTCCTCAAGTTGCATTCTCCACTTCAACAATGGATAACTTCTTCACTGAGGTGAGTACGGGAAGGGGCAGTTCTCTGCTGTAGTGATCAGCTCTTTCTAAAGAGCAGATTTATGAGATCTATTCCCCCCTTCCTCTCCATCTGGATTGCTTTGTTACAGGAGCCCCCCCCCCAAGAATAAAAGGGGGGCAAGCTTCTCTTCCAGTTACTAGCCCTCTGGCTGAAAGTTTTCTGCTTTTCGCATGGTTTAAACACATTATTTTTGCAGCTCTCTCAAGAGTGTGAGAGTTGGGAGATTACCAAAAGAAAGCGATTATTTTTATTTATTTATATATATATATATATATATATATATATATATATATATATATATATATATATATATATATATATATATATATATATATATATTGGCAAAAAATATCCTTTAATGACAAGAAGAAGATAGTTTTAAAAACTATGAGTCGTGGCGGGTCTGCAGTGCGATTGCCTCTTTCTCCACGTTATACTGTAGGTGAGTTTCCTTTTGTGTAGACTGTTTGCTGTCTGTTTGGCACACGCACTGTGCACTCTGTATTAGGTCAGCAAATCATGAGGCTTTTGGCCCATTGACGGCATCTGTGAGCTAAATGCTAGAAGAAAAGTGCCGGCTTTGCAAGATCACCCTTGTGCAGAAAGCCCACTAAAACTTTAAACAAGGACATGGCTAAATGCCTGGTTTCTCACGGAGAGGTCTGGTATTTCCTTTCAAAAACTTGTTGGCTTCCTGTGAGAGGGGTACACTGGTGACTGCAGGGGTTCGTGCACTTCACTGCCAGAACAGAAGGAGAGGGGGGCAAGGGGAAAAGAAAAGGATTTATTCCACTTCTGTTTCCCCTGCTGACCAAGTCATAACATTGGCCAGAAATTGCTTTTTTGTAGTTTGGGATAATTGCAAACGATGCAATTTTAAGATTGTCATTTGTAATCCTGAGTTAGGTCAGTTCATGGTTGATATTAATTGTGCTCTGACTAAAGTTAATTTAAGAACACTTTATAACGAGTATAATAAACATTTCTGGGGGACTTTGATGGACTGATTTACAGAAGTGCTGAGAACTCACAGCTCTACTGAAGTCAATGGGACTTGTGAATGCTGTGCACCTTTTGCAAATCTAGATCTAATGTCCCAATCCTGCAAAGATTTACACTCTTGCTCATCTGCACGGCAAGTAGTGCCATTCAGATCCCTGGGACTGCTCACTGCATAAAGTTAAGCACATGGAAAGTCTTTACAAGATTGGGGCCCAAGTGTGCTACTGATTGTCAACCATGATGTCTTCAATTTCACATTCACACATTTAGAGCTGAAGTCAACATAGTAGGTGAGTTTGTACTCTCAAAATAGCTTTGGTTGCTGTTCCCTTAGCTGACTCAACAGATTTCAGTATTCTTGCACAGTACTTCTGCACGTAATTTTGTATTCAGAGAAGGTGGTGTGTGACAGTTCTCCCAGCTCTTTGTTTTGTTGAACATTGTGGTTTTAGCATACTAAGGGGGTACCCACAAATACAGTATAGTGTTTTTGTTCTTTTGATATAGAGAGAAAAATGAAATATATCTGCGGATAACAAGCAATAAAAATGACAGTTTTGACCATCAGAATGTCTTATGGACACTGAGTAAATTCTGGTAATTAAGGTTTTGGATAACTGAGGACTTTCTCAATACAATACATATTGACGGACATGATCCTGTTTTGGATATCTAGGATAGTACTAATAGAGAACAAGGGGAGGTGTTGTGTGTGTGATTAAAACAGGACCAGGTATCTGGAGGTCTAGTTTCTATTCTTAGCCGGGCCACCAATTTACTGTGAGACCTTTGGGAAATCACTCTGCTACTCTGTGGCTTAGCTTCCCTCTTCCATAAAAGGGCCAATCCTTTCCTACCTTGCAGAGGTGTTTGATGTCTATACAATGCATTGTAATCTCAGAAAAAAGGTGCTAGAGATGCAGGAAGTAGTATCACTGTGAATGGTAAAACACAGTATCAGAGGGGTAGCCTGGATCTGTAAAAAGCAACAGAGGGTCCTGTGGCACCTTTGAGACTAACAGATGTATTGAAGCATAAGCTTTCGTGGGTGAATGCCCACTTCGTCAGATGCATGGTAAAACACTGTCTTCTCCTGAAGTGGAAGGGAAAAGCAAACAGCATGCATTTTAATATGGGTAAATGTATACCTCCTAGGAACAAAGAGAGTAAGCCGTATCTACAGGATGAAAGACTTGATTCTGGGAAGCATAGCTATTCCAGTACAGGAAGTGGAATAACTATACTGGTATAAGCACATCTGCAGTAGGACTTCTGCCAGTATAACTATTCCAGTTTAAAAAAAAATCACACTGCTAACTGAAATAGTTATGCCAGTAAAGCTTCTCAAGGTGTAGACTGGGCCTCTGTCTTCTGGTACTGTGCTTCAGCCACAAGAGTATCCTTACCCCCATGATATAGCATCTTTCATGTGTTTGGTGCTGCTGCTATTCCCACAAAAAACAAAAACAAAAAAACCCCAATCTGTTTACCAGAATTGTAATTCGTCAGATAAAAGAAGATTTTATCCAGCACTGCATACAAGACATCTTCATGTGTAAGGCAAGAAACATTCTGTCATATGCCATAAGAGGGAAAAATTCTGTCATATGCTAGGTTAACTCGCAAGAATTGTGAGTGGTAAATCCTAAAGTAATGTTGGCTTTTTAAAGAGAATAGTCCCTTATCTTTCAGAAGCTTATTTTGCATTAAGAGCAAGTTTCTCTAGCGTTGCCAAATTATCGTAAAAAGTCACCAGTCCTGACACAAAATACACTTGTTCATCCTACTATGATGATGAAGAAAAGAACTAATAGTATTTACTTGTCCATTAGCTGAAATTACTTGCCCCAGACAACTGATTGAGTAAAATTTTGCCAGGCTGCATTAGCATTTCAACATATATTTATGTTAATTTATGGTTGCTAAATGTGCCTTTGATCTCTCCTAAGAGCTTTTTCAACATGTTGATATTACTTTAAAAGATTGGTAAACACAGCACCTTGGCTTTAATCTATATCCAAAGTCCCACCCAAAAGTATAAACATTTTTCTTTCCTTGAACTGGTGAATGTAGGTTATATATTGAGCTCAATACATAGTAAAGTAGAAACACATTAAGGGCCTGATCCAGCTGTCACTGGGATCAGTGGAAGTCCTTTGAATAAGCCGTTAGTTGGCTAAACTTGATTGAAGCAAACATCCTGTAACTGATATCTTTGAGAATTTAATTATTTGTGTCCCATTATATTAATATCCCATTGTACCATGTGAAAGAAAGGAGCTGTGTAAGAAAAATGTGTATCCAGGTAACAGGCCTGATTCTGCTCTCTTTTAACAGCAGCATAGATCAGGAGCAATCCCTTTGAAATCAATGGAGTTAAAAACTGTTATGAGAACAGAACATATGTTACTTTATTTCTTTTTTAAAAATAAAATTTACAGTGCACCTCCAGTCTCTGTGTTCTCAAAATATTGCAGGCCAGGTTATTCACAAAACTCTCCTTTTTTGAGTTTTGTGAATAACCTCAAAACAGCGGGACTGTTGCAAACAGGCATTACGGGAAAAACATACCCACTGTTGTCTGCATGTATTTTTTTTATAAGTGCCCAGATAATGATAGGTGCTAATTGTAACCAGCTCTTAATACATTTTGTTACTCACTGGAGCGAACACATCAAGCAATTGCCTAATTGTATTAATGTGTGTGTACGTTACAAAAAAAACCATTCTTGTTGGCACTTGTCTGTTTTAAACAAGATCTGGAATCCTGACTGAGTGTTGGGAAGTTCATGTCACTCAGCTGACATACTCACTTCAAACTGATTTTTTTGGAGTGAAAAACCTGAAGGCATTAAACTCACAATTGAGTTTCTGTTTCCTCACCACCTACCTTCATTAGGCAGTGCTGTAACAAGAACTTGTGTCTGGCCTTCCATAGAAGCCATTTCTTTTTTCCAGGGGTTTATAACTCAGCCGTTTAAAAATTGCTTCAGGGAGAAAACTAGAAGGTCTCAGTCCAGGAACCCCTTTTTCCCCTCCCCCTTCTAAATCCTGTTAAAGTTCTACTTTAAATAGTTACTTAAAGTTCTTAATTAAATAAAATTAATTAAAATTTATTTTGATTTTAAAATACTTTTTCAGGCTGGTTAACGTGGATTAAGACCTTTGTTTATTTGAAAGAAGCGGATTGGTTAGGTTATTAACTTTCACTGACCATGAACATAATAGTATTTCATATTCTTTAAAAAATGGTCTGTTAATATCCTATGGCTATATGATAAGCAAATCCATTTTTTTTTATCATTTTAATTCTTAATAGAGCCATTATGATCCATTGAATAAGACAGCCCAAATATTTCCCACATATCTAGCCAACTGGTTAAACAGACTGGTTCAAGAGAAGACATTCTCGTCTTTTAGCTGATGTTGAAATCTTGGGATTTCAATGGGAGTTTTGCCCAAATAAGCACAGTTGGCTGTGGGATATAATCGTAGCAAGGAAGGAACACAAGCAAATATTGTGTCTGCACACAGAAGTGGAGGCATTGGGGGCAAACAGCAGCATCTCTTTTGCCCCTGAAACTTGCAGGAGGCCACATCACATGTTTAGCTTCTGCAGTTTTGGAGGCTGTGTAGCAAGGTAGGAGAGGATGAGGCCAGGAGAAAGTTGCTCTTCATAGCATTAATCCCCTTCTGACAATATATAGCTTGTCAGTGCCGACCCAATGCTCCTTCACATCATGTGAGTCGCCTCTTGGGGTGCAGCTGAGGTTCCTGTGGGAGCCATGCTATCATGGGGGCCAAGGGTGCTCCGAGAATGGCCTTCCCTTTCTCATGGAAGTTGCATGGGATTCCCTCAGGCTCACAAGAGCTCTGTGCTCCTGCTGTTTCTTTGGTGGAGCTTGTGTGGCCACATCCCCTTGAGCACTTGTGGGCGGGGGGGCAGAAAACACTGTGGCCTACACAGTCGAGAGACTGATGAGTAGGAGACTGAGAAACTTCACACGCATCAAGATGTATTTCCCTGGTTATGCCAAATGGTTCCAAACATAGCATGTTTCCTTGAAAGAAAAACAGAATGTGTTAACCAAAGTAGGCCCAATCCTGCAACCTGTCCACATAGCCATTGAGTTCAGTGGGACTTACGCATACAGAAAAGCTGCAAAATGGGACCCAATTGCTGTTCTACTTAAAACTCTTTAAAAAGATAGCACAGGGGTCAGCAACCTTTCAGAAGTGGTGTGCCGAGTCTTCATTTATTCACTCTAATTAAAGGTTTCGTGTGCCAGTAATACATTTTAACTTTTTTAGAAGGTCTCTTTCTATAAGTCTACAATATATAACTAAACTATTGTATGTAAAGTAAATAAAGTTTTTAAAACATTTAAGAAGCTTCATTTAAAATAAAATGCAGTGCCCCCCGGACCGGTAGCCAGGACTCGGGCAGTGTGAGTGCCACTGAAAATCAGCTCGCGTGCCGCCTTCGGCACACGTGCCATAGGTTGCCTACCCCTGAGATAGCACCAAGGGACTGTTTTCCCTAATTCTTGCACCTCTTGGGCCAATGCTGGCCTCTACCCTGGATTCAGATGATGTATGGGCCCTAAAGACACTGCAGCCATCTGAGGGGGAGAATGCTTCCTTGTGCAGGAGCAGCATAGGACTGCTATATGCAGTCCTACCTACACCCCTTTGCAGACTTCGGCACAGAGGATGGTCTGGGGAATAGAGGAGGAATCTCCTGTGGCACAGCATAGAATGAGTGTGTGTTTTTAATTAAAAGTATTTTATGCTAGTTAACCTGTCCTTTTATACCAATGATAGAACAGAAAAGAACTCAAAGGTCTGTTTTACGCTATACCATGCTAGTAGAAATCACTTGAAAACCATGTGGTTTAATATATTTAGCTGACAGCCTAACCCTGTGTGCAACAGCAGTGTGTGTCACTGACAGATTCCATGGGCTTTCATGGATTTGCTGCCCCATTATGGCACAGATGATAGGGTGGCGCACCTCATCAATAATTACAATGTTAATTAGGTCAGTCCTTCAGTAGATTGTACTGTCATTGTAATATTCTTGCTAAATCCTAGGTTTATGCTTAGTGAAAGCCTATTAGTTTTTCATGAAGCTCTTAAATTATTTAGCTTTAAAAGTTGTCTCCAGGAAAAGTGATACTTCTGGATCTCTGTATAAACTACTGTAGTTCCATGGAACAAACAAACAGTCCTAGTCCCTGGTAAGCGTGTGTGCGAATGTTGATATAATTGTATTAGAAACTAACATTCTGTATTTGTTAAGCTTCTTTTTGTAGAACTCTGTGAGAAGGTTCCAGTGGCTGGGAACATTCAGCAGATAAAACTGGCCGAGGGCTGTACTTTCCTTAGTGAATCATAGTTCCCGCTTGTGGTCTGAGCAGAGACATAGTTCTGGGTGGAGTCATGGTTAAAGGGGCAGGAGATGAGGAAGTCTTTATGAATCAATAGACTGTTGGAAAAAAATAATACCACCCTTCAACTACTAATTCTAGCCACTACTGCATATGTACTTACAGTCTCTTGTAAAGTATTCAAGGCTTGTCGTCCCAGACAGATCACTGTTTCAAATTCCAGGGAAAGGGTCATGGTTTGGGGTTACCATTTCTACTGATTTTCTTCTATTTCCTCATTACTCTGGATTTTGCCAGTAGAGAGGCAATAAGCAGCAGGATGGCTGGGCACAAGGACAGCAGTTTTCACTGAATTCACATCCATTTATTTTTTGTTTTTGTTCTAATTTTTGGCTGAGTGAAATATAGTTAAGTACCTCTGAAAAGGAAGAATAAAGGTATGTTAATAATGGCTATAATTTCAGAGAATGCTACCATGGAAGTCCTGGACTTCAATCTCTTACCTAGCAGCCTAAATTTGGCCTTCAGGACCTCTCTCCTATCCTTCCCTATGTCATCGGTACCTACGTGTACCACGACCACTGGCTCCTCCCCACCACTACATATACATCTCTCTAGATGTCTCGAGAGATCTGCAACCTTCGCAACAGGCTGGCAAGTCACCATGCAATTCTCCCGGTCATCACAAATCCAGCTATCTATGTTTCTAATGATCGAATTCCTGATAACTATTACCTGTCTCTTTCTAATAACAGGAGTTCCCTCCCCCTCTCAGTGCAATTGGATACCATGACATCATCTGGAAGAAGGGTCCCAACTATGGAATCGTTTCCCTCTGTTCCAATTGGATGTTCTCCTTCCCTGAGACTTTCATCCTCCTCAACAGCACAGAAGCTGTCAGATGGGGGTGGGACCGTTTTACTGTGTCCTGGAGAGTCTCATCTATGTACCTCTCTGTCTCCCTTAGCTCCTCCAGTTCAGCCACTCTGGTCTCCAAAGCCGGTACACGTTGTCTGAGGGCCAGGAGCTCCTTGCACCAAATGCACATATATGCCACTTGCCCATAGGGCAGATAATCATACATGCTGCTTTGGGTGCAATAAACTGGATAGCTCCCACGGTGTTGCTGGACTTCTGCCTGCATTCTCCTTTTACTCCTGCAGTTCATTCCTTTGTTGATGTCTTGTTTTTATCAGGGGTGTTTTTGGCTTTAAGTTTAAAGAATGTTAAGTGTATCTAGCCCCCCTCTAAACTTTTTAAAGCCCTGGTCTTCCTGAGTATCCCCGTCCCGTGGTTAAGGGTTGATGGGTACAAGTACAAGTACAACTCCCTTTCGGACAACACCTCCATTAAAACAGGTTTACAACATTTTCATTATTGTGGAAAAGCTGCTAAATAACTCTGGCACTCTGCAGTTTAAAGAGGTGACCTTTTGAAGTTTGGGAGTAAAATGAGAACTGATATTGTGATATAGAGCTAGAAGATAATTTAAGTACATCCATGCTAAGGAAAGTATTAAAATGCTGAGTGGTCTGTAATATGCCAAGGCATTATCCATGTTTTGGGAACTGTGGATTGCCACGGGCACGCAGGGGCCTGTTATTTACCAGGCTGCACGTGGCAATAGACTATATTGGTAAGGGATGCAAGGAGAGTATGGGTCACGATGCAAGCTGCAGACACACACACACACACACAAACAACTAAAATTAATCAATTTAAAGTTTTATTTGGGATAATTACAAGGGGTAAGGGAGCAGCGTTTGATTAGCTAATAGAGTTAATGAAACTTAAAAACACACAATGACTAAAATATCTACTAACAATATTTATAAACAAAAATGCAGCATTTAGTAATAACTGATACTTACAAATACAAACCAACGCATAACGACCGGCAAACGTAGACACTCTGTTTGAAACACGTGAGCTGAGAGAGAGGCTTTGAGGTGATCAGGCTCGGTTACGGGTGTACACAGGATACACAGGATTTGTTTTTCTTTCTCCTCTCTCTGCCTGCACATGGCAGGCAGGCCCATAAAGTACCAACTATGACATCATAGAAGTGTCATAGGGGACGGGGCCCAAAACCTGTTTGTGTTCGTTTCTGATTGGCACAAGCAAAGTTTACACCAAGTAGGGGAGCAAGTGCCTCAAAGTCTGGCTTCGCCCCCAAAAGGTGAGGAAATGCATATTGTTTTAGAATGCGTGCAACACTGAATGACAAAAGAAGAGGCCAGGGCAATACCGATATGGGCAAGTTTTACAGGATGCAGACAGGAACTCATCTCAACAGGAACGTAGTGGGGACAAAATTTCTATCTAATCTTCAGCATTTCTAAAGATACCATTTAAAGATAGCATAGAGACAAGATTAATTTGATTGGCTTCATCATAAATTCAAAGGTGCAGATTTTTAACGAGGGTAATTAACCATTGGAACAATTTACCAGATGTTGTGGTGTATTCTCTGTCCATTTTAAAATCAAGATATGCTCTAGTGGAAACAGGAATTAATTCAGGGAAATTCTATGACCAGTGTTATAAAAGAGGTCAGACAATTGTCCTTTCTGGTATTATAATATATGAATCTTTTGAGTTCAGGATGAGTCCCTCAAAATTGGCGAAATCTGGATTATTTATTGTTGGTTTGTCTACAATTGGGAAGGAAAGAATGAAGAAGGGGGGGAAACAAGGTTGTCAATTAACATCAGCTTTGGGTTGATTTGATCTATGGTGTCTATCTAGAGCAAAATTTATTACTATATGATGGCTTTCCAATCGGGTTGGTGATCACTGTTCAGTTTCCCTTGGGCAGGTGTCTATGTCACAAATTACAACATTTGGCTCCCTTATTAGCAACCTCCTTAGAGAAGCCAATGACTGAGTGGGCAGGGACACTGAATTCTCCTACATTCAGTCTCCTATTATTGCAGCAAATCTTATAAATTAGAAACTAAATTAGGTAAAAGGTTCCCCACTAATGCTTTGGCTAAATAACTGTGTACAAATTCTGTTCAAGGAGGGAAAATATTGATTATGAATTGATCCTGACAGTTTCTAAAAGGCTTGGACACCCTTTCTGGAACTGCTGTTTGAAAGAATTCAGAAATGTTGAGAATTTAGGGCTGGATAACGTGGTAGTCCAAGTAGGCCTGCTCACAACACATAAATACAGGCGTGCTGAATTGGAGCCTAAATTAGGGAATTATAGTATCTCATAACACCTTCTAGTCCACTCCAGGATTCATGGCACCCTAGCAAATGGTATATTTTTATCAATGCCCTGTGACATCTAGCAGTCTGCCATACCTCAAACTTTATTAGAGTTTAGTGGTATATTCCCTCTTAATAAAAACTTGTTTGTATATTTTCAAATATAGCTTATAGCTAAATTAAACTGCTTTAGAGGGGTATTCTGCCTGCTTCCAAGGACAGGGATGTCAGATTTCAGAAACATGTTATCCTTCTTCACTGGAGATTCTTTCATTAGAGTTTTCTCCAAGTAAGCTCATTATAGTTCACACCAGCATAAGGAGTTCTTCTAGTCACGGATGGGTTCAGATGGGTAGGTAAATTGCAGCACAGTCCTTTATAGGTGATATTATTACATTTCTGTGTGTGTTGTGCCCCTCCCCCAATGGAAGAAAAAGGGAAGCAGGAGGGAGAGGAGCTTTTCAGCATGGAGTCTAAGCATAAGATTCTTAATTACCCATATGATCCCAGCAAAGGGCTATGCTCAATATACGTAACACCTTTTTTAAGCTAATGACTCAGAAAATATTAGGTTAGGCTCGCATGCATGGAGTCAAAATCCTTTCCTTTTTATCTTCTATTCAAAAACCGTCCACCCTCATTTCCTTTCCCCAATAACAGCACAACACTAAAAAGATTAGGCCAAAACTTTCAAAAGTGATCCTGATTTTGGTGCCTCAGGTGCCTGCTTGGAGATAGCAAGGGCTTGATTTAAAGAAGTGCCAAGTACCTGCAGCTGTCACTGACTTTAACTGGATTAGTGAGTGCTCAGCACTTCAGAAAATCAGATTCAACCCAGAATCTTGTATCCCATCTTCCATATTCCCATAATTTCTTGCTGGTTGCTGAAGGCATCATCATTTAGAGCAGTGTTTCTCAAGGAGACCCCGGGGGGGTCCATGGGCCCTGCTGATCAACTGCTCCCCCTTCCTCCCAGCGCCCCTGAACATTTTTAAATCAAAATGTGGGTCCTCGGGTGGCTAAAGTTTGAGAACCGCTGATTTAGATAATGCTCAGTCCACAAAGTTTCTTTACATTCTGGTATCCAGGTTCAAAAGTGTCAAATCTGTTACAGACTGGATAAAAAAATGTTTCTATTATCTATCTTCCAACTTGCGCATTTTTGTATTATATGTAATGTGCATGTTCCTGCTCACATTGAAGTTAATAACAAAATTCCTCTTGACTTCAGTGGAAACAGACTCAAACCGTACAATTGTGTTTAGTGAAATCAGTCTTTTCCCCCTTTTTTAAAACGAGTTTACTCATGCATTTCATTTGTTATACTTCAGAAGAATATTTAGTCCCATATTGAAAATATTAATTGGTTAGCATATCATTAAAATGTTCTCAAATTAAGTAAAATAAATTCCTTATTTAAGATAGCATGTACTTTTTTTTATTGAATTGTTACTACTGTCGGGAAAAAATCAAGTAATTGTTTTATGTATCTCTGTCTAGTTAATGGCAACAAACTGAACTAGGAGGAGGGATAATTGCAATTTGACCAGTTTTCCTTCACTGGATAATATAATGAATAGCATATCTTGGCATGGGATATTTATGTACTCCAGAAAAAAGCCAAGCTTGCTGAATTGTGGAGTTCAGGTCAGGACAAGAAGTGGTAGAGTCTCTAGTTCAAACTTCTAGTCTTGTTTGTCTTGGTGTTTTTTTACTTAATATAGACTGTAGTTTTGTGATTAGAGCTTTTTGCTGATCTGCACGATGAATAGTTTGCTTGCTGTGTTTTGAGATGTAGAACACATTTATTAATTTTTTTCATAGAGAAGACCAGTGTGGCTTTTATGGCAAAGCTGGCATTTCCTGTTTCTTTTCAAAGTGTACACCAGGAAGAATATCCAATGAAGTGAGCTCTTTGTTGATTAAAGTCTGAGAATCATATTCTTCAATGTGATACTTAATAGTCTGTTTTCAAGAATAAACAAGTCATGGGGCTGTTTGTCTATGCTGCATAGCATAATTTGTGCAGCTGCCTTTTTTTCATGAATTTTTTTCTATTTCCAATATTTTACACTCCAAATCTGAAAATGTATAACAGATGGCAGGCAGTTCTTGGGGCTAAGGAGGCTTGGGGAATGTGGAAGTTGTTTTTTATCTTATAGTTATATAGCAGTTGCAACAAAGAATGGTTTTATTACTATTAATTTTTTACATTGCAACACTGATGGCTAAATTCTAATCTCAGATGTGTATCATCATTATGATGGAACAGCCACAAAATCTTCCTTGTTCATTCAGGTCCTAAGTCCCAAACAAGGTCCCTCAGTCATCTGGGCCTGCTCTCTGGGCTTTCGTGAGGGAGCACAAGAAGAATGTAATGTAGCTCTTTATGTTGAGCTGATGATTACCATGCTCCTGCACACGTGTAATTGGGCTACCTCCTCTTTTATATTATAAAGGCAGGGGCACTATCAGTGCCTGGTGCAAGGACAGAAGGTTAAAGCCAGTTAAATGTGACATTCCTAACATTCTTGCTAGCTTTTGGGATGCTCTTGTTAAAGGCTTAAGCCTTAGCTCTCTGAGGTTCTAAGCAGCAGTTATTGGAGTCTTAAGTGGCAAATTGTTCATCACCTAGCACATTGTGAATGGTGCTGGAATCTAATATATGTTGCATTGGTGGATTTGAAACTATTCTGAAACTTTTACTGCCACTTTGTAAAATTAATAGAATTTGTGTTGCCTGAGAATTCTCTAATTGGGGAGAATCAGCCAAACAGTCCCTTCATAAAGTTAGTAATGCCACAAAAGCTTTGCTGTTTCCCTGTCTTTGTCTGTTGGAAACAGTCTGGTACAGGCACAGAGAAGGACTTTGGGAAACCAAACAAACATGAAAGGCAAGAGAATGCCTGTGACGCTCCCCAAAGGTAGCCAGGGTTTTGAGGCACCTCACCACTACCTCCTCTTAGTCTGAGGAAGACTTGTTGATGCCTGCTGCGAGTCAGCTCCCTGAATTCACCACCAGCCTTTGGTGACACAAGCACTACCTTTGAGGCCTCGCTCTCCCTGTACAGGTAACGACAGGCGTATTGCAGCCCCTTATCCACTGAATGCTCGCAGAATTACCAGGCCTGCTGTTCCCAAAGGAATGGCGCACACCGGCTTATAAGATTCAATTCAGGATCAGCATTTTGCTTAACACCACAGCACTTAAACTTATTCTTGTTTTCACTATAAATCTATCTCTTATCAAAGAACAGCGATTCAGGTGATCGTGAGGAAGAATATTGGAAGCAAATGGTTACATATAAAACAAAATCATAACATAGGCGCTGATTCCGTGGGTTCTCCGGGGCTGGAGCACCCACAGGGAAAAATTAGCGAGTGCTCTGCATCCACCGGCAGCCAAGGTCCCCACCTCCTCTTCCGCCTCCTCCCCTGAGCGTGCCGTGTCCCCGCTCCGCCACCTACCTCCCTGCGCTTCCTGCTTTGCTTCTGGGGAGGGAGAGGGAGGAGCAGGAACGCAGCACACTCAGGGGAGGAGGCGGAGCCGGGGTGGGGGTTTGGGGAAGGAGTCAGAATAGGGGCAGGGAGGGGGCGGAGTTGGGGCGGGGACTTTGGGGAAGGGGTTGGAATGGGGGTGAGGCGGGGGTGGAGTTGGGGCAGGGCCGGGGCAGAGGGGGGTCAAGCACCCACCGGCGGGAGCAGAAGTTGGCGCCAGTGAATCATAACACGCTTTCTAGAGACTAAACTTGACTAACAAGTTATCCTTCTGTTTAAGGAAGCTTATCTCACCCGAAGTTCTCGCCAGCATTTTCAGGCAAGCCTAGGTGAGATGCCCCATTGTTTACTTCCTAGGTGAAGGATGTCAGCGTGTCTTTGTCCAAAAATATACTACAACAAAACTTTGATGTGTACCTAAAGATAGGGTTCCCTCGTGCCACTGCCCCCCACCCCTCATATTTTCTTCTTCTTGTTACTTTTCTCTGAATTTTTCACAATCCTTCATTAGCATTTGATTCAGGCTGATGAATGGAGGTGCATTGTGTACCAGACAATACTTAATTTAACAGATAGGTTTCTTTCAGGCAATTTTTTTTTTAATCTATTTTCCACCTTTCCTGGTGACCAGTCTCTAGACACTTAAGAACATAATTTTCAGTGTATATACATAACTCATAAGAATGGCCATATTGGGTCAGTCCAATAGAACCTCTAGCCCAGTATCCAGCAGTGGCCAGTGCCAGGTGTTTCAGAAGGAATGAACAGAACAGGGCAATTTTCAAACAATCCATCTTATTGTTCAGTCCCAGCTTCTGGCAATCAGAGGTTTAGGGGCTCCCAGAGCATAGTCATTGATGGACCTATCCTCCAAGAACTTTAGTTCTTTTTTGAACCCAGTTATACTTTTGGCCTTCACAACATCCCCTCATCCCCAATGAGCGCCACTGGCTGACAGTGTGTTGTTGGAAAAAATGCTTCCTTTTGTTTGCTTTAAACCTGCTGCTTATTAATTTCATTGGGTAATATCTGGTTCTTGTGTTATGTGAAGGGGTAAATAACAGTTCCCTCTTCACTTTCTCTACGTGCTTTTGTAGACGTCTGTCATATCCCCTCTTAGTCATCTCTCTTTTAATATGAACAGTCCCAATCTTTTTAATCTCTCCTCATATGGAAGCTGTTCCATACTCCTAATAATTTTTGTTGCCCTTCTTTTCCAATTCTAATATATCTCTTTTGAGATGGGGCAACCAGAACTACACATAGTATTCAAGGTATGGGTATACCATGGATTTATAAAATGGCAATATGATATTTTTCTGTCATATCTATCCCTTTCCTGATGGTTCCTAACATTCTGTTAGCTTTCTTGTCTGCTACTGCACATTGAACAGATGTTTTCAAAGAACTATCCACGATGACTCCATGATCTCTTTCTTGAATAGCAGCTAATTTAGATCCCATCATTTTGTATGTATAGTTGGGATTATCTTTTCCAGTGTGCGTTACTTTTGAACTTAATTGAATTCCATCTCCATTTTGTCGCCTGATCACCCCAGTTTTGTGAGATCCCTTTGTAACTTTTTGCAGTCAAATTGGATTTAACTGTCTTGGGTAATTTAGTATCATCTGCAAACTTTGCCACCTCACAGTTTACCCCCATTTCCAGATCGTTTATGAATATGTTGAACAGCATAAGTCCCAGTACAGCTCCTTGGGGGACCCTGGTATTTACCACTTTACGTGGTAAAAACTGAACATTTATTCTTCTTTGTTTCCTATCTTTTAACCAGTTACTGATCCATGCAAGGACATTCCCTCTAATCCCTTGACTGTTTACTTTGCTTAAGAGCCTTTTGGTGAGGGACTTTGTCAAGTCTTTGTCAAAGGCTTTCTGAATGTCGGTCCATACGCTTGTTGACACCCTCAAATAATTCTAATAGATAAGCGAGGCATGGGTTCTCTTTACAAAAGACATGTTGACTTCCCCAATATCATCTGTGTCTGATAATTCTGTTCTTTACTATAGATTCAACCAATTTGCCGAGTACTGAAGTTAGATTTACTGGCCTGAAATTGCTACTTGCTATTTTCCTTAGTAAGATTTGACTTCTAGTTTTTTAAAGGATAGAGGCAAAAATACATCTGCTTCTTTTACTCTTACACAACATCCACACGTGTTTCAGAATGATATCGATGGCCAATGTGACACGGGCTTTTAAGCAGAGACCTCACATGACACTCTTAGTGAACTAGAATGTAAATTCGAGGCCCAGGAGATCCTTGTAACCCCTACACATCTCCTCTATGCTCCTTGCGAATTGCCACTGAGAGGTTCCTGGATCACAATGCCCATGAAGGAGCTGATCACAAGATAGAAATAATGGGCCTGATTCAGGACCTATCATCTGTTGTCATTATGTGGGTGTACAGTTGGGCTGGATAAATTGGAGGTGCTGTGGGCTAAAATTAAGGAAAGAAAAACAAAATATCTGACAATTAGAGTAACTGATCATTGGATTAAATCACTTAGGGATGTAGTTGAGGTATCCTTTCTGGAGGTAATTATGAGAAGATTAGATTAGAGTCTAGGCAGAATGGAGGAATCAGCCTTGTAAAATACCTGTCAGAATGAGGGCTGATCTACACTATAGTTAGGTCAGTTTAAGTACATTGCTCAGGGCTGTGAAAAATTTCAGTCCTGTGTGATGTAATTAAGCCAGCCTAAGCTCCAAAGTAGACCCTGCTAGGTCGAGAGGTAGATTTAAATTTTATTAGAGAATATTTAAAAAAATAAACGATACAGAAAATTTGAAGCATTAGTTATTGGTCATTGGGGGTAACATACAGAGTATAGGGGGTATGTTGGTGTTTTGGGGCTGGGCAGCACACATAGTATATACAGACTGCAATGTCCCCAATGAGGGGTGGGTAACCGGTGGGCGGGATCAGAAAACAGTCGATAAGCGGTGAGGGTCTAACACCCATACGGGAAGTAGAGACAGTCATGGGTATAAGTAAGCGGGCTGGGTAATGGGGATGGGGTGACCCTCACGTGGCGGGATTCAGCTAGGTTTGGTGAGTCTAGGGCTCAGGGGATAGGGTCCAGCAGGGGGTGTGTGTGGGTGCACAAGGTCTCCCCGGCTCACTCTCGGTATTGGCGGTGGCCGGTGATGTGCTCGATGTAGATGTCCCGGGACCAATGGATAGTGTCCGAGACCATTAGGCGTCTCATGAGCCGCGCGTAATGACGGCCCACCCCACAGGTCCTCAGCACGCGTTGGTTACACGGGTCCCAGGCACCCAGGGCCCCAACGAGCAGAGCGTCGACGTGCACCTCGTAGCCCTTAGTCCGCAGGGTGTCAGCCAGGGGGGCGTATTTTTCGAGCTTGCGGGCTCGGGCTTCACGGAAAGCCGGGGTCCTGTTCTCGAACGGAATCGCTACGTCGACCAGGATGATCTTTTTTCCCACCTCGTCCGTGACGACGATGTCTGGGCGCAGCGGGCTGTCGGTGCCGGGGACGGTGCGGTCGACAGCGATCTCTCCCAGACGCGGGTTGATGGCCTTCACTAGACGGTCCTGGACGGCGTTGTGGCGTAGCTGCCAGGCTCTGGCGTGGGGCTTGCAGCAGCATAGGACGTGGGGCAGGGTTTCGTTGACGTACCCGCACTTCCTGCAGCGTTTGTCCCGGTTCCCGTGGCGGATGGCACCGTTGAGCGGGACGCAATTCAGCCGGGCGCGGTGAATGAACCGCCAGTCGGCGAACCGGGTGAAGCTGCCTGTGGGGAGGAAGTGGTTGCTGGAGTCCCACTTGCTGGTTACTTCGAAGACTTTACCCTGGTCCGGCTTTTTCTTCAGGGCGTCCACGTAGAGCGCGTGGACGGCGGCCTTCAGGGATCTCTCCAGCACGCCTCTGGCTCCGGGGGTGACGATGATGTTGTCCTCCGTTCCGATCCGCGGTATCAGGACTCCCAGCTCCTGCCGTTCCTCGTTCCATTCCCAGCGGCAGCCCAGGCGCTTTCCCAGCTGGCGCGTGGCATTGCGGGCGTGGGTCCACAGCGAGGCGAAATCGCCCCTGTCCCGGGCGAAGTCGCCATCCAGGGAGCCGCTCAAGAAGGTGGCCACATCTCGGTCAGAGGGAGGTCTGCCGATTCGTTTCTCGGTGGCGGCGTGTAGGGCGGTCGTTGCAACGTTCTTCACTTTGGCGTCCGGGCACGTCAGGAGGCGGAAGGCGTGCGTGAGGACCGCGATGTCACAGAGGTCTCCCATACGGGGGACGCCGGCACCACCGTGCCTGTGCTTGATGTATACGAGTTCGTTGCTGGCTCTCCGGGGCAGGGACATCCAGTTTTTGACCAGCTTCCGGATGGCGTTGTCCGCCTTGTTGAGGGGCACCTTTGCCACGGCGGATCCCCTCAGGACGAAGGCGATGCGGGGGATCAGGAAGGTGTTGAGGGCGTTGATCTTCTGCCACGGCGCCAGCAGGGATGTGTCGATTTTGGCGACGTCCTGCAGGATCTCCCTGATGGTGTCCTCGGGGGTCTGCGGGACTAGAATCCCTGTCCTGCTGTAATGTTTCTAGTGTAGACCTACCCTAAGTGATCAGTCTTTCCTGGCCCTACTATTTACAAGTTCTGTTTAATAAACAATGTGTTCATACATTATTGTTTACAAGTGTCTTCCCTGCTCCCTCCAAGAAGAAAGATTTCTTAATTGTTATTTGACAATAGCCAAGATGGTACTGGCAACAGGTTGAGAGACAGGTCAAGCTGATACATAGACTTACCCATTTGAAATCCCATCCATTCTGTTAATCCCTGAAAGAACTCTGAGTGAAATCCTGACCCTGTTGAAGTGAATAATAATTATGGAGATATACCTCTCTCATAGAGCTGGAAGGTCATCAAGTCCAGCCCCCTGCCTTCACTAGCAGGACCAAGTACTGATTTTTGCCCTAGATCTCTAAGTGGTCCCTTTAAGGATTGAACTCACAACCCTGGGTTTAGCAGGCCAATGCTCAAACCACTGAGCTACCCCCCCCTTTGGGAATCTTGCAGTTGAAGTCAGTTGGGCCAGGGTTTCATTCAATGGCAAAGCCAGTGGGCTAGATCGTATGGTTTTAGTGACTTTCTGTCAATGATAACTCAGTTTTGAGGGCATTTTGCTACTTTGGAGAATAAAATTAATTTCTTTACCCATAATTCTATCAGGTCTGTTGGTTTTATAACCATGTTTTCCTGTCCACAGTGACAATGAAAATGTTTCATAACACTTCTGCTATGGTTAGAGATGTTCGACTCTTGTTGTAGCATAGATAGGTGCTTGTACTTGCATGAAAGAGAGAAACATGACTCTTAGCTGCTAATTAAAAAGCAAACCCAAACACCCTTCTGTCTTTGCAGTTCAGATCCAATTAAGGGAATGGCTTTCTGTCACTGTTCTGAGAACAATCCGGTATTTTTATGGCAGTAATTTGTATGTATGTTTTTATACTCAGTAGGATGGTATAATCACTGGCAGTTGAGCAAACCTTAGTTCCTATACTTTAATGAGCAATGACACCTACTATGACTGTTACAGTGCGTGTTTTAGGTTGACTAGAAAGGGATTAGTGGTAATGTTTTACAGAAAACAGCTATTTGTTTCTGTAAAAACAGGTCTTCAGCATTGTTGTTGTTAGCAAGTTGCATTTGTGGGAATATTATTGTGGTAACAAATGTAATTTTGTTTTGTTGAGACTGAAATTCTCCATGAACGTTGTCTTCATGAGATATACTCCTCCTCCCTTGAGTTAGTTCCCGAACTGATCGGAGGTTGCATTTTATGTTGGTATGATATGGTGTTCTTCTCTTTCATAATGATGCTGTTTCACCACTGTCAGTCTTTACCAAATACTTATTACAGTAGGCTGCAGGACTTCCAGTAGATTATATAGTTACAAGATAGAGGGGAAAAAAAAAAGAGGGCAAAGTTTAACACAGAAAAATGCTGAAGCATGACTCTTGCACTTCAGAGATGGTAAGGTGGTAGATATATAAGGCAATAAATTGATGAAATGATCAGAATCTTGAGAATAAATTTTTTAAACCTTAAAGAATATCTGAGGTGGCAGAGTCTGAGAATTGTTTCTGTCTTATAAAAACAAAACAGAACTTTGACCTTCATGAAATATGTTTTTAAAATGTCACTACTAATATGGGCATATTTATTTCAGACTTCTTGCAATACAATAACAGGACATCTCTCCCTATGCCTGCCACCCCTACCTCCAAACCTGAACTGTTTTAAATTTCTGCTAAACGTGGTATTATTGGAGTTTGCTGCTTTGCCCTGCTTTGCATTACAAATGGTGATGATAACCAACTCGTACTTTGGAGTAATGTCCCTGTACTTTGCAAATGCTTTATTCTATTTGTCCATTTTTGCTTTTAAAGTCTGAATAAATAATTGGACTCAGTTGGGGGAGTGTCCCTGATTTTTGGGAGAAAGCATATCACAATGAATTTATTTGGGAATATTAGAGTAAAAAATGGGAATTCTTTTTATGCTACTTTCCTCTCAAATTTTCCTTGGTTCTCTTAGCTGGAGTTTAATCACTCTGGAGGGAAAAAGTTACATATCTTTTTTGAGTTTATTTGGCAGTATACTAGGAAGCATGCAGATAGTTTTGTTTGGGATGGTTTCCGAGCTAACGGAAAAAATCTGAATAGCTGAAAGCTGAAATTCAATTTTGGGGAGGTGGTTCATTAAGGAGAAAAAGTAGGCCTGGAAACAGTAACTGTTGGTAGCTATAAATAGATTGCTTACTCATTTGGATGCTTGGATGGGTAAAGGAAGATGGTGTCTGAGATTTTCATCTGTGCCATCTAGTAAAGACTGAGGTACAACATGATGTGTCATATCCAAAGATTTCCCTAGAATAACTGCATTCGTTTCATTCTGAGCTAAATTTATGTTCAGTGTTTTCTACTTTATGAGCGTATACATTTTTCTGTAGCAGAGGTTGCATAAAAAGTAGATTATATGTAAATGATTTAAGTCTGAAAATCCTTCCCGCCCCTCTGCATTTTTTTTTCTTGCTATTTTATGAGCTCTTCAGGGCCAGATCTATTTTTGTATTAGTATGTTCACTGCAGTGTGGGGACTGCACGATTTTGATCTAAATTCAGGTCTGTTCTTTAGGATCCTCTTGCAAGATTCCAGTATTCAGAGCAATTGGTGTGTTTGGTGACGTTGTGCGTTGGTCTTTCTAGGGACAGAAATTGGTTTGCATCCTCTTGGTTTGTATGGTTAGAGTGCACCCCTTGTTCCATTTCCCAAGAGTTTGCAGTGGCACTAAAATTTAAGGGAGAGAGAACTGCTTTCATAGTATTGAAAAAAGCAACGTGAAATTAAATTTGGGCTCAAAATTGTGCTCTTTAAGGATTTCGATTAGTGATTTCTGCTTGTGACAGGACACCTACAAAACTACTTTTAGTTTCAAGTAGGGTGACCAGACGTCCCGATTTTATCGGGACTGTCCTGATATTTGCTTATTTGTCCTGCGTCCCGACCTACCCTCGGTCGGGACGTGAATTGTCCCGATATTTTGCCTCTGCTCACAGGCGGAGCGGAGGTTGACGGGGGCTCGCGCCCCCCCCTGACCCTACTCCGTCTCCTCCTTCCCCCATTGGATCCCTCCCCAAATCCCCGCCCTGGCCCCACCTCTTCCCCAAGCACGCCGCATTCTTCCCCCCTCCCTCCCAGGCTTGTGCTGATCAGCTGTGTGGTGGCGCAAGTGCTGGAGGGAGGGCGGAGGTGGAGACGGAGCGGAGGCAAGCTGGTCGTGGGGGCGGGACATGGAGCTCCTGAGGCCGTTTTTTTTTTTTTTTTTTTTCTCCGCCGCTGGCTTTTTTTTTTTTTTTTTTTTTTGCTCCCCCCACCTGCGTCCCGATATTTCACGTGTGTGATCTGGTCACCCTAGTTTCAAGTTTTGTTTTGTTGGTTTTGGTGTTGGAGGCCTATGATATGTAAGAGGTCATGCTACATGATCTGATGGTCCCTTCTGACCTTAAACTTTCTGATTTTGTGATTTTAATTTAGTGTGCTGAAATACTGCCAAACGTATAAGATCATCATTTAAGCGAGGAATTTAGGGCATGCTCCTGCTCCCATTTAAGTTAATAGCAAAATTCCCTTTGACTTCACTGGTGCAGAATTCGGGCTTCAATCCTCAAACCTGAATTTCTCTGAGTTTGCCTGACCTTTAATTTTGACTTGAACATAGCTTTTTAAGGAATAACATGCTAATATCCATCATGCAGTATCTGTATATGCTTGTCTGTGTGGATGTGTTTCTTCTAAACAAACTTAACTGAACATCCATCTTAAGCAGAAAGTAATTTAAAAGGACATTGTCCAGCGCATTTGTTACATTTTAAAATGTTTTTCGTGTTGGGATGTCCTACTCAGTTTCTCTCTTATTTTAAAGAATAAAACATGCTCTAACATGAAGAAGTAATAAACACTCCCTCTGCAGAGAGGGTCTCCTGACTTGCAGCAAACTGCAAACTAACAAACACTAATTCTGTATTTTCCTCCCGTTCCCAGAGGTGTTCTAGTTCACAAAAAGTACATAAACAAAGGGGAAGCCAGGACAGCAACTTCTCAAAACCTGGGGAGAGGAAATTTGTTTATTTGGGGGAGGGAGAGAGACAATATTTGTTAGCGATTTGAGCCAAAAATATCTGAGATTGTTACCAATAATGGTTAATCAAAACTAACAGTAAAAAAATAGACAGACTTGCGTGCACTATGGTCAAAATATTCAGACTTGGATACCTAGATTAGACGTTAAACTCCTGACATTTAGCAGCCTAATTTTTCTGAGCTCCTGCAGTATCTGTTGAAGTCATTTTTGTATAGGTACCTGCGGTGCTGATTCAGCAAGGCACTTAATCGTTTTTAAGGCCTAAATGTGCATTTAGGTCCCCTGGATCACACTGGAGCTGTGGTGAATCCCAGTCTGGCTATATCGAGATGATATACAAGTTGGTCCTTGTTGTGGAAGAGTTTATGAACCTCTGGCTTAGTCAAAACTCCAAAAAACTGAATTGCTGCTTAATGGTAACTTACTGATCAGGTATATTTGTAACAAAACTAGTAAAATCCAGCAGACAGATTTTATTTTGCGCTAAAGTAACAGGCCTCTATCCAACAAAGCACCTAAGTAGCAAATGCTTAACTCCAGTGGGACAGGTCATACATTTACAGTTAAGTATAAGATGAAGTGCTTTGCTGGATCAGGGCTTTAGTTTGTAATTTGGTAATGGAGTGGAATGGGTCCCACTCTGGTGTATGCTCCTTTGTTTTTCCTTTAACATGGAGTACTGATGTGAGCTCTCTTGCCATGCTTATATCCCAAAGTAATAGAACAGGAAGTCTGTATCACAGTTGAGTCTGTGTTCTCACTACATAGACTACGGCTTTGTTAAAAAGTAACTGTTCTAATGCTTTTACAGCTTTTTAAACCATGGCTGTGTCTTTGATGCACTGATGTACATACTGTCTTTAGAGCTGCTTTAGTGGCAGCTACATTCCCCTGGAGCTCTGAGATGTCTTCATAAATCAGAAACTAAATTTCCCCTCTCCTTACCTATCCAGTGAAACAGTGGAAGCCATGCTGTGGAGGGAGGGCAGCATACATATGGTGAATTAATGGCTGAGATGCTTAACATTTATTTAAAAGTTCATAAGAAAATCTCCTTAGCTACCTGCTCTACTGTTCTTATGGGCCAATTGTGTTATAAAGAGATGAGTTTATACTAGACTTCTGTAGATTTGGGAGCAAGACAATAACCATACAATATGGAAGCATTGTATTTAGAAAACTTGTTAAGTGAACATGATGATAGGAATACAGACTGCTGTGAGGAAGACGTCATTTTCTGCAAAACTTCTATTTTTTTTCATAACATCTAGAATTAGGAATTAGGCCCAGCAAAGAGGGAGCAGCCTTTCTTGAGGTAGGGTTTTGGAAAGTTCTTTGCTCCTTTGCCCCCTTCCTGATGGAGGAATGAAACTGCACCAATGGCAGACAGAACAAATCACATGCTGCATTGTGCCTTCTGGGCACAAGATAGTGCCATATTGACATCGGAGAGGGGAGAATGGTGCAAATCTTGAGCATGAGAGAGATTGTAGAGAAAATAGGTAGGCTCACTAGGAGAACTAGGCATTGCCCTTGTCATAGAACATGAGGAAAAAAATGTGTAAATGGTGATGTTACATACAATACAGGGTAGTCTGAAGAAAACAGGTGAGTTATGTAAGACAGTCAAATGTTAAACCTCAGCCAGGAAGTATCACTGGGTGTAGTTATGTACAAATCACACACTACACACTCAACCCGTGGAACTTGTTTGCAGGGAATGTTGTGAAGGCCAAACCTATAATTGGGTTAAAAATAATTAGATATGTTCAGGGAGGATAGGTGCATCAGTGGCCATTAGCCAAGAAGTTAAGGAATGCAATCCCATGCTCTAGGTGTCCCTACCCCCACACCGGAAGCTGGGCCTGGACAACAGGGGGATGGATCACTCAATAAATTGTCATGTCCTGTTCACTCCCTCTGAAGCATCTGGCACCAGCCATTGTTGGAAGACAGGATACTGGGCTAGATGGACCATTGGTCAGTTTGAGTATAGCTATTCTTATGCTCTTAGGTAGCATGTACACCCGTACAATATTATATTCACACATTTATCTTAAGAGAGGGTATAAACTTACCTGCAATAGACATGATTCATAGCAAATTAATATAATCACATGCATGCTTTCTGTCTCTCACACTTGCATATTGTTTTTATCTAAAAGTAATTTTATTTGAGAGCAAAGAGCAGCGTACTGTACTGATGATTGAAAGAATAAGTCAAAACTTTCAAATTTGGGTGTCCAAAATTAGGCATTTAAATTACTATTTACCATAGGCACCTAAATAAATGACCTAACTTACAGATGTGTTGAGCTGTCACAGCTCATTGTAAATTAAGCTGAAGCTGCTCACCACCTCTGAAGATCATAGTGTTTAATATAGGTGTCTAAATATGCATTCAGGTGCCTAAATCTCGGCATGCATGTTTGAAAATTGTGGCCATAGGACTTAATCCTGCAATCCTTAGGCAGGCAAAATTCCCATTAACTGCATTAACTTAATTCCCATTAAGAGTTGGAGTTTTAAGCCCATAGAAATAAAGAGCAAAACAAAAACAAAAAAATTCACAAAAAACCTTGCATGTAGCTCTGTAAGTGGATATGTAAATAAATTGTGTGTGTATAAACACAATGGGGGAAAAAAATGTTTTACAAGGGCTCTCTTCAATACACAATCATGCAGAAGGCCTACACACAAGGAGTGTTCAAAATCAAACATGCACCTACAGTGGCCATTTAATAACAAAAACATAGCTGACTGTTTAGATGAACTAGTTAATGTTTGTGCAGTGCTTATCAGATAAAAGCACTACTAATATAAAGTCATTTGCTATGTTTACGTAAAACAAAAACAAGGAAGCACTTGGACTCATCAGAAACCATAAGAAAGTTTTGTGATATATAACCTATATAGAAGAGGAAAGATCATGTTTATGTTGTGATTAAGGGATTTGGCAGATCTAGGTCCAGTTACTGACTTTGCCAAAGATCTCCGGTGTGATCTTGGACAAGTAATTTAATCTCTGCACCTTGATTTCTCCACCCTTAAAATGGGGGATAACAGTTCTTCCCTTTCCCCATTTTTGTTTGTCTTCTCTATGTAGATTGTAAGCCCTTCTGGGCAGGTGCTGTCACTTTCTGTGTGTTACCACAGTGCCTACCACAATAATGCCCTGATCCTGATTGGGACTCCTACATGCTATTGCAATACAGCAAATAATACTGATAATGGCTACAGTTATGACAGAATTCCTACATGCCTGGCGCATGCTGTTCTCCAGTGGACATGATCCTGAATATAGAATGTTCCCTATGCAAATATATTTAGCTCTTAGATAAACACTGATCCGCCTCCCATTTAGGTCAGTGGAAAAACTCCAATTAACATCTATGGTTCAGAATCAGGTCCATAATCCTTGCAATATAAAATGATAGCAGTATGCATGAAGGGAAAGAATGGATCAAGGGATGCTGTCAAACTCTTTAGTTCTCAAAAGGTTAAGGAAAGAGAAAATCTCACTCATCCCTGGTAGGTGAAAGATTTTATATGCTGCATGGGATTTCAAGGTAGGTTTATTTTTTTGGACTGTACAAGCTGTCATTGTTCCTTTAAATTATTTTTATAGGTGTTTTTCGAAAGCAAATCAGTTACTTTTACAGTCATGTTGTTTGACATGGACAAGTGTTTTTGACTAGCAGTTAAGACAGGGTAATATGCAGCTGGCAACAGATGAGCATGGAGCTAATGAAAGGTTTATCTGTGATAAACTGTAAGCAGGTTTTGATAGTTCCTTCTGTTGCAGCCCTAAGAAGCACTATGTTGTCACAGCAGCTTGAGGTTTAATAGGGATGTGTGCGATGCTTCTTAGATGGCTTCTGCATATCTGTTGTTTTTAAGATTAATGATGGTAGGAAGGCTAGTTTACATGAGAGAGAGAGAGTCAGTTCCTTCTTGGAATGAAAAGCGCTCAAGGAAATCTTTGGACTAAAATGGCCTGTGAATAATCAGCAACACTGTTAAAATGTTTGAAACTACTTTAGGCTCCCATCCTGCCATGAGCCCTGTGTGAGAGTACACTAATGGGGCAGAGGTCTGCCAGCACGTATGAACTTACAGGATTCTGGCCTGAGTGTTTTATAAAATGAGGCCCTGATTCAGGAAATCACTTAAGCATGTCCTTAAGTTCCATTGACTTCAATGGGACTTGAGTACGTGCTTTGCCCTTCATGAATAAGGATACTTTCTTCAACTGGGGCCTGAATCCTGTATTGCATATTATTTCTGACATATCCATATAGCATCTAGCTTTGTACATTTCTACATTTACAAGTTATGAAAAGATTATTTTTAATTTTATGCAGTTCATCTCACTACATCTTTTACATCAGATTTTAAAAAATCACAGTAAACTAATTACATCGGGAATGAGAAGTTGATTTCACAGTAATGGCCAATGATATGAGAAAGTGACAGATATTGCTATGTTGTGCAAGGAACATAAACATTAATTTAAATCTCTCCTTTAACTTACATATTTGCAAAATATTTTGTGTGATGTGAGTAGTAATGCACATAGGGTTACATTTTGCATTCCTGAATCAGGGCAGTAAAAGTCTATTTGTCAATATGCAATAAATATTACCGAAGCATTTTTGGTAGCAATATTTTTAACAGTCAAAGAAAACTATAGACTGGAGTTTGTGTGTGTATTTGGATACTGTTAATCTTGTACATTTTTTCCCCCCTGTGGATGGGATTTTCAAAAGCACCCAAGTGACTTGGAAAACTAAGGGATGTGTGCTTTTAATGGTACTTGTGCTCCTAAGTAATTTAGGAGCTTTGAGAATCCCACCCTCATACTTAAATACATGTATATTGGTTTTATTAGGTAACAAAGAACTTGCAAAAATATGGGGTAAAATTGTTTTAAGAAAATTGCGAACACTGGTCTCATCTTCTGCAGGAATGCCCAGCTTTCAGCTCTCCTGCTTTCAAAACCAATTTTCCATACACCAGTGCCATATTTGGGGCACTTACATATGGGTTTATGCATTCTCAGACCAAGTCTTTCTTTATTTAAAACGTACACCAGCATGGCTATGTGGGTAAGGGGTGTGAAACCCCTAGTGACATAGCTATAATGACAGTCTAGAAGACACATCTGTACTGACAGAAGAGGGCTTCTGTCATCAGAGCTAATGTCATTTGGGGAGGTGCTGTTCCTAAGTCGGCAGAACTCCTTCTGACAGCGTACACTGTGTTTTTACACTAGGACAAGGGGTTATGATGACATAGCTACGCCAGCATAAGCTCTCTAATGTCGACATGACCTTATGGTTTGAATAGAATGTGTGGTCTTTTTTAAATTGAGATGATGTTAACCAGCCTCTTTGTAGATGCTAAATTACACACTCCACAAATATTGTCACTTGAAGTAAATGTTTGTGGAGTGTCTTGATGAGCATTTACAACAGCATTAATTGGTGGCCAGCTAACTGCACTTAAATAGAAGTAAAAGGGGAATGAAACTGTTGTGTAGGCAAACCTTATAAGTGTTTATGGGAAATTACTCCTCCTCTGGAAATGCACATGGTTGGGAAGGTTGTTTATGAAAATTCCTTATTGTTTAGTCCTTGGAGTTTCCTACTTATCTTCTTTGGGCGTGGAAGAACAGGTATTTTCCAGCTCACTAGGCACTGTATTAATGTAGATGGAATATATGGGCCAAAGGTATTAACATAACCGAGCCACTGTCCAACATTAAACAGTGTTAAACAAGATTTGGGGTTTGGTGTACAGAGACCTTAGCTTGCTTAGTACCATGGCAAACACATAATTAATAAGAGTGAAAGTATTTTTAAAGATACAGAAAAGAAGGAAAAACTTAAAGCATTTGAAATATGAAGTATTAAATGGCTTTCATTTTAACATGATCCCTTGTTCCTTTTCTCTTTAGCTAGAGAGTTTTTTAGAAGGGGAAAAAAACCCTTGTTTGACTGTCTCTTAGATGGTATCTGATGGTAATAGCTGTCATTCTGGGGAAAAGTGAAGGCTGGTACTGTTGTTGTTGCTGTTTAAAGTCTGATCCTGTTTCCTAAGAAGACAAAAGCAAGACAAATACACACAAAAGGGGTGTGAAAAAAATAGCAGTTTTAAAAATTGTAGCTTCTGTCTCTGGTGTTGACTGCCACTTGCAACTTCACTGCTGGGAAAACACAGGCAACAGCACACAGTCTTATAACCACTCTGAGACCTGATCAACTTGTACCAGCATGGAGCATTGCTTGTACCGGTGCATTGCTTTTAGCTGCTGCTTCCTGATCACAGGCTCATAGCTAGGTTGCAAAATATACAGTCTTGGCTCAGGCTGACTAAGACAAATTCTTATTAGACAGAAGGAAAAAGGAGAGGCATAGGAAAGAAAAGAAATAAGGTAGGGAAAGGGGAAGGGAATAAGACAAAGTCTCACATCCCAGCTGGTGACTGGGATTTAACCAAAGCTGATAGAGGTGGCAGTGTCACTGGCTCCCTTTCTCTGGCTTGGTCTGGGGCCAGGACATCTTTCAGAAGGCCCAGGTGCCAGGAGATGGTGGGGGTGGCAGCCATGATGGTGAAGTTTGCTCCAGTAACCAGTTATTCTCCCTACGTCTCTTTCTGTAAGGAACCCAAAAGGGATACACCAATTTTGATTAATTGATTTTGGTTCCATGCTGTTCTTGTTTACCAGGCATAATCTTAACACAGTCCTTGAGTTACATCAGTGAACCTTTTTTATTTGGACTAATTCAGTCTTCTTTTTGTCTCCCTTTCATACCTTTTGCCATTAACATGACAGTTTATTTTAACATCTTATAAATTTACACTCACTTTTTGCAGCTTAGTTCACAATTAGGGTATAATTGTAGGCTCATTACCACAACAGGCTTTGCCTTCAATTAGGAAGAAAGTGTGGGTTTTTTAACATGTTTAAAATCCTAGCATTGACAAGGAAAGTTGTAGTTTAATGTGTGTGAGCTGGTTGAGGTAAAGCTAAGGTCCTTAATGAGTTAATGTGTTAACTAACCAGTGTTTAAAAACACACCTTGTTCCTAGTGAAGATAAGGCCACAGAGGGAAGAGGTGTGTCACTCCAGCCATATGCCCACGTCATGTCTCCCAATTGGCAGAATGACTTACTGAGAATCTGCTCTTTTGTTGACTCTCTGTATACATACTTGTGCAGTGTGTGCACGTACACCCGCACACACTCTTGCTCCCTCCCCCAACATCCCGGTTTGTAGACTTGGAGATTGCTGAAATTGTCGACTTTAAAGTCTACTGGAATTTCTTGTGGCAATTCCATGATCTTGTTGGGGGAAGTAATATTGCTGTATAAAATAGATGTTTCCCTGCTATATCCCCTTCTGGTTTAACACACGGTCTCCCACCTCCAATCCACAGCGCTCCCACCATCCAAACTATACTCACTGGTGTTTCCAGGGTCCTCGGGGAGGAGTGTGTTTGATTGTCTAGCTTTCATGTTAGCTTTTCTGCTTATGGGTATATTTAGCAGGTATGTGTGCAGTGACCATTTTATCCTACCCTTTTGACTTTAGTGGAGATACTTTGGATTTAGACCCAAGAAACTGAGATCAGAATCTAACCCTCAGCAAAGTATATTGTGATTAAGAGTCATCACTTAGGGCTAGTTTACACTGGCAATGCTAAAGTGCTGCTGGCTTTAACGTGGCTTGTGTAGTCATGGCAGAGTGCTGGGAGAGAGCTCTCCCAGCGCTCTAAAAAAATCCACCTCCACGAGGGGTGTAGCTCCCAGTGCCGATGCACTGTTTACAGTGGCACTTTACAGCACTGAAACTTGCTGCGTTCAGGGGGGTGTTTTTCATACCCCGGAGCGAGAAAGTTGCAGAGCTGTAAATTGTCAGTGTAGACAAGCCCTCGGTTTCAGCCTGATTCTGTAGCATTGTACTCCAGTCAGCAGGGTTCAATTCAGGATAGCATTTGACCCTAACCCATGCTAATGTCCATTGACTAGAGGTGAGAATTGATTGCATGTGCATGCAACTTCATCAAAGCTCTCTGCTTGACACAACACTGAGACCTGAAACAGAACTGATTTTAAGCATACTTTCATTTATGTGCCTTTCTGCCTTTTGCTATTTGAGGCATTCCACAGTTTAACCTTACACTTATATAAGCTCACCTTCATTGTGCCTACATCCCTGTGCACTGAGGGGGCAATGTCAATAAAATAAAATCTCAGCTCATCTGTGAGGTATCTTCGTACTGAATTACTCCAAGTCCTTGTTCTGTATTTTCTATCAATTATCTCTGGGATAAATGCCCATTTTGCCAGGTATTAATGCTCTAAATCACTTTTGTTTAGTTAAGCGTGATAACTGCTTTGTGGTTTAGTACTGGATTATATGTTGCAGTACGGAATGACACGCGCACACACACTTAAAAAGAAATAAAATGAGCAACTGCTTTTTGTTCTCCTTCTCCTGCCACAAATACTGTGCTCAGATGGATGTCCTCTGCCAGCTGCTGCAAGCCTACCTGTAATAGTGCCATAGCACCGGGAAATGTTTATAGCTCCACTATAGTGGAAAAAGAAGGAAGTATGGGAATGAGTCAGATCTCAAGGCGTGCCTGCAAGTGAGGAAATTCACACGCCTTTTCGTACTGGAAGGTGGAGAGCAAATGTCTCTATTTAAAAAAGAAGCCTATTACATATCCTATGATGCTGTGAGTTGCTTTATATCTGTTGTCCTGATATATCATCAAGCTCTAGCCTGCCGTGCACTAACTGTCCATGAGGACCCTGCTGACGCACACTAACCATTTGTTAGGGCTTGTTTACACTTAAAACGCTACAGCGGTGCAGCTATGCTGCTGTAGTGCTACAGTGAAGATACTACAATGGGAGGGACTGTCCCATCAGCGTAGGTAAGCCACTTCCCTGAGAGGAGACAGCTAGGTGGATGGGAGAATTCTCCCGTTGACCTAGCACTGTCTACAGGCAGATAGGTCAATTTAACTTACTCGCTCAGGGCTGTGGATTTTTCACACCCCCTGAGTGACATAGTTATACTGACCTACTTTCCTAGTGTAGAACCAGTCATTTTAGAGTGCTTTGATGTACCTCTGCTTTAAAATGGTTCTGTTTGTTAATGTTAGTGCACAGCAGCAGGGTTCACATGGACATTTAGTGCACAGCAGGCTAGCATGGATTAGAGTCACACTCCAGCTTTCTGCAAACTACATCTTCATGTAGAGAAGCCCTAGATGAATTTATACAGGGATAGAACTAGACTGAAGCAACATGGAATTACAAATTTCAGTCAACCCTGTGTAGTTAGCTGGAGTGTTTTGTCTGTAGTAAGATCAGGCGTGCTTTGAAATAAATAACTTGTTGTTATCTGGGTTCTCTAGTGCAAGGTGTTAATGTATCACTGCTTAATGGTGAACAAGTTTAAAGAAGAGTTAGTATCCATTATCTGTAACCTTTGTGATAGACTCCCAGTAAAAAAAAAATGATACTCATGAAAGTGGGTCAGATGGCTTTCCTGTTGGACACTTCATCTTACGGTGGCATAGTTACAGAAAAATAAAAATGCCATCTGCTAATAGAGTCTAGAATTACTAAAAGGAAATGCATCTGGTTGGCGGGAAAGGAGGGAGACTAAGCAAAAACAGGAGATTGCTTTTCAGAGGGTTGTGACCTTGAGGGATTGATTATAATGAACGCAGTGTTTCAAACCCTTTCTACCTTGGAATTCATGCATACTTTGGAAAGTTCACTGACAGTGATGTGGCTCTGCTGTAGAAAATCATACAATAGCATCACCTCATCACTGGTTGAAAATTTTCAGAATGTGAACAGGTAAATAATTTACACAAACCAAAATTAACATTTTGCCAAAGTTAATTAAATCAATCATGGACTTCACTTAAAATATAACCTTAAAAAGTTTGATATACAGGAGACCATGTTGCATAGCTTATTTGCCTTCATTAGAGATCCTTAGCCTGAATCACCACTTCTTCTTCGAGTGCTTGCTCATGTCCATTCCATTTTAGGTGCGTGTGCTTGCCACATTCACCAGTGCCGGAAGTTTTTCCCTCAGTGGACCGGTTCTAGCGCCTCTGGAGTGCTGCGCATATATGTGCCGGGGTTGCAGGTGGGTTTTGAACTCAGCTTAACATGAGTTGGAGCCTGGCCACCGTCTGGAGGGGAAGAGCTGCCTCGCACAGGTCTTTGCTTGCCTCTGGCTCTCTCTCTTCCCTTGATGGGACGTAGGAGAACGCCCCCGCCTGGACTTTCTTTGCTTTTTAGCCGCTACCAGGGATGGGGATCGGTGCTGGTCGGTTACAGCGGCGTGCTCTGCACTGAGGTTGCAGTGCTTGGAGCAGAGTCTGATCTCGTCGGCTGCGAGGCCAGTGCAAGGGCCGACTTCATAAGGAGAGCTTGGAGAGGTATGTCCCTCTCCTTCTTGGTCCATGGCTTGAAGCTCTTGCAAATGCGACACTTGTTGCTCATGTGGGTTTCCCCTAAACACTTCAAGCAGCTTCTATGGGGATCACTGACTGGCATAGGTTTTTTTGCAACAGTCACTAGGTTTGAAGCCCGGGGACTGGGGCATGCCCCGTCCCTAGACTGAGTCCCGTATGGGACTAACTAACTATTTCTAACTTAACACTAAGGGAACTATTAACTATACAACTTTAAACAACTATTTACAACAAATTCACTATTAGACACAGTAGAAATTGGAAACCTTGCCGAAGCAAGGAGATGTTTTAGCACAGTCACTGGCAGCAAGAAGGAATGGGGGGGGGGAAGCTGGCGGCACCCCTTATACTGGTACATATGCACGCCACTCCAGAGAGCGCCAGAGCTGGTCCCTTACGGATACCACTGAGGAAAAAACTTCCAGCACCGATGCATGTGGCGAGCACACACACACCTACAATGGAATGGACATGAGCAACAAATCTCGAAGAACAATAGTTATGAAAGGTAACAGTCTTTTCCTTGCACATTGTGCTGTCATTTACACCTATGTAAAATGCTGTAAAATCTGAATACCCCAAAGTCACGCAGCAAAGCATTGATAGGTTTGGCACTAGCCCTGATTCCCAGTCCCCTGTTCTCACCACTAAACCAAACTCCCTCTATTTGACTGTTTTAAATTACAAATGTGACCACATCTTGAGATTCCTCATCTCAATTTTTTTCATGAAGGCCCCATTCTCTCGATAACGTGGATGTGAGTAACTGCACCAGAATTTTTAAAAATATTCTAATTTTTGTTAATATTGTAGTTAATTTTCAAACAACTCTTCAGAAATAACCAGTGACTGGTTCAGTACCTGCATTTACATGAATGGAACTGTTCTCTCTCGTGGGAAGGATAACTATGGGCATGTCTATATTACAAAATTAAGTTGACTTAAGTTACGTTGATGTACAGCCACCGCAGTAGTTAAATTGGTTTTGTATGTCCACACTAGCTCCTTCTGTTGGTGGAGTGCACTCTCACCAGGAGCACTTGTACCAGCTGTCAGTGTGGGGGACAGTGTAGAACTGACAGCCAGAGCCCCACTGGGCTGATGGCAGGGTTCCGGCTTTCAGCCACCAGGGGCTGATAGCCAGAACAGTCATCACAGTGACTACACTGAGGCGCTGCATCAACCTAACTACACCAGAGTGCTACGCCTCTGGCAGAGGAGGAGTTAAGTCAGTGCAGTGGGTGAATTACATCGGTGAAAACACCATGATAGTGTAAACGGTTACAGAGTAGTAAAGTGTAGACCCGGCCTTAGTGATGCATCATTGTATTTTCCAGCAGGAGGTTGAGCCTTATCGCTAGGCAGATTAGGACTTAGAAGGTTCAAGTCCCATTTAGGAACAACTGAAAAAGCAGACTGTTTTTAAAGTGAAGTAACATCAAACATTTAGGAAGCCACCCTTTCTCCTTCCACAACTTTGCATATTCAACACAAATCTGTGTTTTTTTTCCTTTATTGATGCCTTTTAAAATAATCAAGTGAACGCTGGTATTTGTGCTTTAGCTCAGGGGTGGATTTCGTTGAGACCCTGCTCTCAGTTCCTGATTGAGAACAAGGGAAATATTTAGTAATAACACGTGGCATAGGAAGAAATGGCAACAGCTGTTGCTGACAGCCAATTTCTCTGCCTACTGAAAAGCCAAGAGAAATGCTTTCCAGACCCTAGCAAGGGGGTTCTTCCCCAAGAGTCTAGTATCTTAGTATGGGAAAACTGCGTAAAGTGAAGCAGGGGGAAGGAGAGGGTGCTGCTGCTTCTCCTTGTAGAGCAGCAGAGACACGAATTCCAACTTGCTAGAGAGGCGGTCAGGCTAGCATCCTCTTTCAGCTGCAGGGAGTGCTGCCTCTGGGCAGGCTGCTTTGCAGTTCAGATTCTAAAATAAATGAACATCAGGGGCAAAGTTCTGCCCTTTGCTACACTTATGTATCCCCCCAATGGGGCCTGCCTGGGGGGATGAAACTGAGGAATGATTCTGGGCAGAAAGCTTGCCATTTCAGAAAACTGAGGAAAACTTAATTTAACTGACAAATGCAATGATTGCTGTAGAAGACAGAAGAAAGAAATGCCTGTTGAAGTTTTCTGTTTTATTTACTACTAGGTTCAGTGTTCATCCGTCCTTTTATATAATGTAAAACTCTTCTTGGACTACATTGCACATTTCTGTAAAAAAGAGAAGTTGACTAAAAGACTGCCAGGCTTTCATTAAGATAGTGTTGTCTGCCCATGTTTGTTTAAATCATGTTTTTTTCTTGTTGTAAATATGGCAATAAACCCCAGGAAATCTGAGGAAAAGGATGTCCGGTATTACATTCTGTAAAGAGAGCAAACATCCTTGTGAGTGTCTCAAAAAAAGTCAGAGAAAAATGTTGTTCTTTGTGTGTTCTTGTTTGGATTTGTTAATATTCTTGTTCCCTTAGGCCCACAACTAACTGACTTTCCCCACATTCTAAAAGTTAGCTTAAAGATTGCAGCAAAAATTTTATATTCATAAACATATTCTGAGTGGAGGCCCATTGGCTTCAGTGGACTCTGTACAGACACAATAGTTTGCCTGAGTGTTGTAAAGTACAAGACAGGGCCTTGCTGTGCCCAAACCAGGAGCTACTATCTTTTCTGAACTGACTGGTGTTTGCCAACTATCAGTATGCATACCAGTGCGAGTACCTCAGTTATTCGTGAATAGACCCCTGCTCTGTATTTTAATGATATAAGTAAGCTCGGTGCGCCATTGCTGTCTGTTGCCCATGCAATTGGGAGTGCTTTTACCATGTGATCTCACATATTTTGAAGCTGTTCAATGTGGTTTAGAGTAGGGGTTTACAACTGCTGTGGGTCTCCTACCAGTGGTATGTGAGCTCGATGTTCCATCAGTTCATTTCACAACCCTTTTTTGAGATGGTCATACATGAACCAATGAAGTTTGCTCTAAATCAGCAGTCCCCATACAAACTTGAATATGAAGCTGCTCGCACTGGCTGGTATAACTGAGGGTTCAATATTAGAAACCACTTTCTATGCTGATTTAAAACAAAAAAGGCAAGGAAAGAAGAGTTGCAGTAAATCTTACATTCTGTCCTCCACTCATCGTGATGTGTTTATATACTACATTAGTGCCTGGTATTTGAAGACCACCCACTGTTTGGAGACACCCCTCCCCCGCCTCCCCTGTAATACCAAAGCACGACAGATGTGTTCAGAATGGAGTGATGTCCCCAAATCTTTAATTTCCTTGCTCTTGTTTGTTATTTCAACTTGGTTTTAGTTACTTGCATCCTGTATACATAGCACGCACTCCTTGCTGTCCCTACTTGCTTCATAATCCCTCTTGGTACCATTTGTATCATGCTGCAAGTCTAGTAGAAATACATCGTTGAGGTTTCAACATTGTCCTTAACTCTGCCCCTGGCAAGGAGGGGAATTTAGTTGTCGCAGGAATGAAATTTTAGACTTCCCACCTGTGTGTGTCTGTTACAATCACATGACCTTTTGTTGCTTGATATGACTTGCACCTACCTTTCTTGCCTGTGTAAAGAGTATGGGTTCTCCTAGACCTATTTTAAGAATGGATGGTCTGTTCCATATGCTCCAGAAAGACCTGGAAAAAGTATATCTTCATCCTGTGTCTGGAGGGTGTCCTCTCTGGACAACATTGGGACTATGAATGGAGTGGGATAAGGAGTGTGGTGGCGGAAAGGGGAAGGTTTTAGTATAGAGTGTAGATCACATGAGTTGTAGTCTGTGGGAAAGGAGTGAGTGGACCCCATCCACAAGTTAGCAGGTGGGTTTGCAGGCTAGAGTCTATTATCTCAAGGATAATTGCGATTTGTGTTCCTTTGTTCAAAGTTGCATGGGAATGGTGATCATTAGTTAAAAGGCAGCGCTAAAGTTGCTGGGGGAATTTCAGCTGAATAATTCTAGTGGAACATTCTGACTTCCTGACTTTCAAACAATTGAGTTCTTTCCTTTTAATGACAATATTCTAATCAGATACCTATGTACAATAAGTCCTGATCCTGCAAACACATGCTCACATAATTTTACTCACATGGGTAATCTCACTGATTTTGATGAAACTGTAGTTGAGTGAAGTTAAGTGCAAATGGATTATTATTTATTAATTTATTTATTTGTGGTGCTTAGGAACTGCAGTCATGAGAACCTGGAGCCTCGTGTGTTAGGTATTGTACACAGAACAAAAAGCCATCAAAGTACAAGACGAGACAACAGACGGATATGGGCAGAGACACAAGGTAGTACAAGACAACAAGAAAATGTTGTCTAAATAGACATGGCAGAGACAGGGTAGGGGAAGGGGTAGTACACGCAAGCAGGGTGAACAATGTGATGGCAAAACAGTAGTTCCACGAGTTGTTTTTTGGGTAGGGTGACCAGATATCCTGATTTTATAGGGACAGTCCCGATATTTGGGGCTTTGTCTTACATAGGGGCTTATTATCTCCCACTCCCGTCCCATTTTTTCACACTTGCCGCCTGGTCACCCTGTTTTGATTTTTTTTGGGTGGGTTGAAAAAAAGAGAAGGGCAGGGGGACAGGGCAGGGAAAGAGACAGTAGAAGGGGCAGGTGTGGAGTGAAGCTGAGACAAAGAGACTGTGAGACGGGAGGAGTAGGGTTGGAGCAAACAGCCAGTCAGCACAGAGTAGAGACAGAGAACAGTCTCTCTAGCTTTGACAGGAATGTCCAAAGGTCACAGCTTTGGCTGCTTCTGGTCCTTCCAGTGTTAGCAGAATCAGGGTCATAAACTGTTAGCTGAATCTGGTCCAGAATTTAAATTTGATAAAAGCTAGGAGGATAGAAATATTTCTACAGAGTGTTTGTTTGTTTTTTCTTTAAAGTCCAGTGAAAACTTTTTTTAAAAATCCATTCTGTGCGGTGTTTGAAACCCAAACATTGCAATGCCCAGACTCTGAAAGTGAAACTATAAACAGAAGTGAAACTGGCTTAATGATTATTCTTCGTTCAAGGTGAAAGAGGCAATAAGCAAAATAAATATAAATATGACTTAAATAGTGACAAGTAAATTGGAATTTTAAAATTCTTCCACTTTTTCAATAATCTGCGGTGTTATTAGTAATATAAGTAAAACAAATATTTGCTGACCGTGTTCAACACTATCCCCTTATTTTTATTAGATCGGGGAATACAGTATTTCTAATCCAAAGTGCTCAGAAGTCAGGAGCCAAACAATCCTGAGATTGAGTGATTTTAAAAATCAGGAGACTTTTTAAATTTTGAGTTCTTTTTATTTGCCTTTAGCCTTTAGGGTTCACATTTTCAAGTTTATTCTCTGCAGCCATGAGATTCTCATGTAATCAGATGTTTCCAGGAGCTGGGACTTTAACGAAAACACTAAATATTGTGAACCTTGCAGTAAAATCATGAAAACTGGCAATATTGGGAATAGGAAGTGAATCAGTCCTCAAGAGCCTTATTTGATGTTCGTGATTGGCAGAGGTGGAGCTGTGGCTTTCTTATCCTGGGAATACAAGTAACTCCTCACTTAAAGTCGTCCCAGTTAACGTTGTTTCATTGTTACGTTGCTGATCAATTAGAGAACATGATCGTTTAAAGTTGCGCAATGCTCCCTTATAACTTGTTTGGCAGCTGAGCGCTTTGTCAACTGCTTGCAGGAAGAGCAGCCCATTGCAGCTAGCTGGTGGGGGCTTGGAACCAGGGTGGACTGGAAGCCCCCCAGCTCCCCGTTCCCCTAAGTTGCCTGTGCGGCAGCCGCCCAGCAGGCTATCAATTGCTGGCAGTTTAGCAGTACCTTCCCCCCACTGCCATGTGCTGCTCCTGCCCTCTGCCTTGGAGCTGCTCCCTGGAGCCTCCTGCTTGCTGGGGGGGTGGGGGTGGCGCAGGGAGGAAGAGGGGCTAATGTCAGGGTGTCCCCCCTGCTCCTGTACCCCGCTTACCCCATCTTCCATAGAGCAGCGGGGACACACGACAGGGCTCAGGATGGAGGTAGCTTCCTGGCAGCAGCTGCCGTCTCAGCTTGCTGATCTACTTAAAAAGTCAGTGTACTTATAGTGGGGTCAGCGTACTTAAAGGAGCAATGCGCATCTTTCTCACACACACACAATGTGTGTCTCTGTCTGCCATGCTGACCCCCTTCCTGCATCCGTGCTGCCTTGTAGAGTGTGAGGCTATATCCGGGGTCAGCAACCTTTCAGAAGTGGTGTGCCGAGTCTTCATTTATTCACTCTAATTAAAGGTTTCGTGTGCCAGTAATACATTTTAACGTTTTTAGAAGGTCTCTTTCTATAAGTCTATAATATATAACTAAACTATTGTATGTAAAGTAAATAAGGTATTTAAAATATTTAAGAAGCTTCATTTAAAATTAAATTAAAATGCAGACCGGTGGCCAGGACTCGGGCAGTGTGAGTGCCACTGAAAATCAGCTTGCGTGCCGCCTTCGGCACACGTGCCATAGGTTGCCTACCCCTGGGCTACATTAACAATGAGTTAACCCTTGAGGGCTCAGCCAATTGCTAGTTAATCATTTAGCAATAAGGCATTCCCTGAGAAATATCCCACCCTCTGACTTCACCACCTCAACCAAGCTTCACAATCATCAAAAGTATTAAATTGTTTGTTTAAAACTTATACTCTGTGTGTGTGTGTGTGTGTGTGTGTGTGTATATATATATATATATATATATATATATATAAGTCGCATTTTTCAGGAACATAAATACAACGTTAAGTGAGGAGTTACTGTACTGTTTTGAATGTGCCTGTCATTTTGTGCAATCTTCTGTATATGAAAAACAAAATGCTTGCTCTTCAGAAGTATCTCATTGAGCCAAGTAGATGAGGGACAAACTTCACCAGAGTCGGGGAACAGTCTTGTCTCACACCTCTGCTTTCAGATCCAGCACTGACATTATGGATTTTAGTGTTAGAGCTTCTTTCACACAAGCAAATCGTAGTCTGATACACTCCACATGCTAAAAAAAATAGGATGACTGGCAAAAAGTAGTTAAGTAACAGAGGATTTAGCTACATGACAAATTTACGCCAGTGTAACCTAAGAGGTGAATTAAGCTAAACGGACAAAGACTCTTAATTCAAAATAAATGTGTCCATACAGACATTTGTACTGGTTTAACTAAACTGGTTTAAAAATTGATTTTAAGTTGAACCAGTGCAACTTCCCTGTGTAGACAAGGCATAATGGCGGTTGTGTAGTGTAATTACAACCTGCAAAAAGTACAGTATGATGTGGCTGTGGGGTATTATGTTTTATTCTGAAAAGTGAACAGTAGAGTACATCTTATTCAACTGAAAAACGTTCAGAAACGGATGCAATCATTGGTGTGATGAGCTGAAAAAATGTGCATCTTCCTAAGTAAATGGCAACTGCTTCCCACCCAAGTCTGAAAGGAAGAAAATTATTTCTTTACTGTTAAATCAATTTAAAATAATTGGATTAAAGCTGTTTGACCCTTGCCTTACTCTGCAAGTAAAGAATTTAAAAATTAGATTTATCCCTTTCAAATTGAAAAATTGTTTTTGCAGAGGAATCTGCACAAGCCTAATAAATAGTTAGCAAAAAACATATTTATCATGGTTGGTCTCGAACGGAACCATGGACTTTGCTAGTGAGTTCTTCCTTTCACATGTTGCTTGAGGCATGCATGCCACACAGTACTTATGAGTCAGCTACAGTTCCCTTTGTTGTGTGTTCTTTTCTAATCAGCCAGGTGGCAAGCAGAGGAAAAAACCAACTTGGATGCTAGAACATACTCCAGGTTCCTTGTGAAAAGTGTTGAAATACTCTTCTCTAGATTGCCAGGTTGCTAAAAGTTAAGTAACCTAGAATGTTTTAAGAGGAAGATTTCTGAGTTTAAAAAACAACAACAACTAAGCAGAGTGTTACTGCAAAGCACCGGTGCACAGCTAGTGTAGAGGAAAATATTTGTGCACTAATCTAGCTCTTGGGCTACCAAAGTTGTCTGGGCAGAAATCTAAATGTAAGGAGAGGGTGGGAATACTAGAAGATGAGAAACTTGATAATTGTCACATTTTAGAATTCTTTCTCCAGTCAGTGCATCTTCATTTATGACTTTGTCCGCTGTCATAAGCTAAGATTGGGCAAGTCTGACCGGCTTTTGAACTGGAGACCACCAAACTGCTGAGGTGCTGCATGCACTGTTCACTCTTAATCCCAGCACAGTGCTAGAAGTGCTCTTTGTTGTTTTTGCTGTTGAAGTTGCTCTCTTTGGATGGGATGTAAAACCATACTCCTGACCGTTTGTGACGATTGAACGTACCCAGGGTATCAGGAGTTAGGGGAGTTAAATCCAGTGTCTTGGCCCTATTCCCACTTGTTTGGGCAATTACATTGGGCTAAATACATCCCTTCTGTAACTCCATTGATTTCAGCAACGTTCTCTTAAGGGGTGAATGTGGCTCTTCTCCTTGCCTTCTGCACGTTCATTTAGACAGATTATTTTTCTGTTCTTCCTGTCCTAAACTACTGTGTAGTTTTGCTGGTTCTGTTAAGTAACTGCCATGTTCCTCTTGGAAGATGAATGTAGTGTGTGTATAGATTGTCAAAGACTTTGAGATTCCTCTAGATAAAAGGTTCTGTAAGGTAGTTAATCAATTAAAACTAATACATGGGGGAAGGGGAGAAGGTTCAAAAGTGCTCAGTGTTGGCCTAATCTTGTTCCGTTTGGATTCAATGGTAAAACTCCCTTTAAAATCAATGAAAAAAGAGTTAGGGCAATGCTGAGTGCCTTTGGAAATCCCACCCCAAGAGAGTAATATTTATCTATTTATCCTTTATTTCAGTACTTTAGACTTATAAGAAAAAGGCTCCAGACTTATGCAGCGATTCCAGCCCAGCTGTGACTGATGCTGTTAGGGGACTCGATCAGTATGTGCTACTGCATCTGTGATTCTACAGTATACAAAGGGTGTTCTTTACTGTTAGAAACAATCATATTTGGGGGAATTAGTCTAAATTTAAATAACATTTGTGACTGTTTAAGAATTAATCATTTTGGTTGTATTAAAGTATGTTAGTTCTACAGTGCCAACAATATGGCACTATAGTTGCTATGTCATCAGCTGAAGAATTTTCTTTCTACCTTATCTGTTATGATGGTGTAACTAAAGTAGCCAACATATAGGTGAACTAATATTGCCGGGTGGTCTCCAGTCTCCTGGAGTTGATGTTCACTTCTGAAATCCATTAATCAAGGAAATTGTGTGTGGCCATAGAAAAACATCCATCAGTAATAGGTGTGTTGAAACCAAGCAAAATTGGTGTGTAACACTTGCCTCTGTGTGTGTGTGTGTGTGTGTGTGTGTGTGTGTAATATATATTTCCATGAACAGTTAGGTTCTGTTTATGAAGGGAATTTATTGCCAATAAAGAATGAGAGAATAAATGGGGTCTCGAGAATGGGGTCCTGGTCCATAACTAGGGATCCTCCGCGCTACAATAATACAAACAATAATAGTATAACTATGTCCCTAACTTTAAGTGTCTGATTAGTTCCATTGAGCTTGAAGTTCTTAAAGTACCTTACTAACTATGTGAGGTTTTCCCATGAAAGGCAGTCACGCCATTTTGTCTCCTTTCAGTGTCTTCACAGACATATTGAGTTCTCCTTGCCCCACCTGCCAAATGTCAGTGAAATATTGTTAGTGGAAAGGTAATGCATATTGTGCACTAGTGTCAGTGGATTTTTCCAGAACTGAAATTCTGGAATAGTCATTTATTTTCCTGTGGTAGGTTGCATGGTGCTGCTGAAATAGTAGCTCAGATTTTAAATAAATAACATTGATTTAATACTGCACCTTGCATAAAAGTGCAAATTCTTCCTGTGCTTTTATCAGCAAAGTGATTCAGGAAACGTAAACTGGGAAAATCAGTACTACTAGGAAGGAAACATGGAGCAGACAAAATCGCTAGAGATACTAAAAGTGGCATAAAACACATAAAGCACAATGTAAACAAATTGTAAAAAATGTCCACTAAATTTGGTTGCCCTGTTCTTGGGTATCTAGCCTGACATACACATGGAAGCTTGATTTTTTAGAAAAGCTGAGCACCCACAACTTGAATTTGAAGTCAGTGGGAGCTAAGAATATTTGGCATGTGAAATCCTGGTCCCATTGAACTCAGTGGAAACTTTGCCACTGACTTTCAGCGAGGCCAAGGTTTCACCCAGCATTTCTGCAAATCTGACCCCCTAGATGTCTCAAGTTGGACATCCAAAATGGAGACACCCAGAATTGGAGGTCTCTTCTGGAAATGTATCTCTTTCTTGTTAACCAGAGCAACCTACTTTATTAGGTTAGCACTGTTGGGGGAAAGGGGAGGGGGAAGACCTGTTAAATTATCTCTCTTTGAAATGTTACAAAGTCTGTAATTTCTGGCTGGAAAACTCCTCAAGTTGTAACTCCTCCACTGGTCTGAGTGTGAGGTGGTAGTCAGGAAGAATGGAAGGCAAACATGGTTTCTTGGGCAGGATTTTTTTGTTTATTCTTTAAAAAAAAAAAAAAAAAGTTGTAACTTGACCCAATCAAAGTTGCATCATTTCTCTCTCTCAGACTTAGCATTTATAGCCAAGTTGTTGTATGGTGCATAAACTAGAAATCTCTGTATGCCTCTGACATGTATGACTGCTCCATTTCCCTTGCCAAGCATGAAAACAAAAACACTTAGGCTGATTAGTGAATATAGCTTAAAGTATATTCATCACTAGCCTAAATTTAAAGCAGCTTGAAAATATAGTGTCAATAAATCAACTGTAATTAACATTGTAAACATGTAAATAAATGGCATTTGACGTGGATCCAAAAACAATTACTATATTGTATGTTATACATATAACATTTTAATTACTGTGTAACCAAAACATTGTAATAGTCAGTGTCATTAATATACACTTTCAGTAGGTCACATACGTGTTGTTTTCCACAGGTAGCCTGTATGCTCACAATTGTCCATTCTTTGAACAATTAACTTTGGACTTTGCTGGTTTTGCAGAAGGTTGGTCTATCCGTTAGCAAATTCAGATACAGTGTTTGGCTAATTTTGTGATTTGTAGAACATATATTTCCCATACAAAGGAAACAAGAGCTGGAATTTTTATCCTGACAGCACATAAGTAAGAAAGTATGGGCCATATTTATATTCCATAGTAAAATATGCTAGATAATCCGCACCCTGAACCTCTTAAAGAAAGTGATCTGCAGATGTGCAATTTACAAACCAAGAGGTAAAACCAATAATAAAAGCTATTTTGGAAATGACTGTGGACTAAGTATGAAATCTTATTGGTAATAGGCCTCTTTTTGTTGTTGTTGGTGGTGGTGGTTTTTTTTGTTTTTTTCTTGGCACTCTGGGGAAATGTATTTGCTGGTTATAGAAATGATTGTGATGGCCCTCTTCTATGAATGCTATTCTAAACATTTTTATAGTCTAATTTAACTGAAATAAAAAAGCATTAGGCTCTAATCCAGTGAGTAGTATCTGTAACACAAATGTATGTTTCAAGGCTTTATTTCTCCTGTTTATTTTGCCATAGAATAACAGACTGGCAGTATGTCAAATTGCATCTTAGGGAGCTTTATAGTAACAAAGTGATCAGTTGTTTTTCATCTAAAAATAAGTTTGGAACAATGAGAGATAGCATGTGCATTCACCAGATCCCTTCCTCATATGAGCCAATTGTTTGAATACCAACATGAGGCTGGCCAATAGCATGCGATGCTGATATCCCAACCGATACAAAAAAGAAATGGGCAGTTTCTAGTTATCAGCATTTATTCATAACTGTCCAAAAAACCTTTGGAATAAAGCAGTTTGTATTTCTGCTTTTTTCCTCCTTCAGGGGAAAATGTTGCTTGTATGGACATGCACAAAAACCCTTCACTTCAACCTGTGGTAGTTTCTTTCTCTCATCAAAGTGAAGTGAGCACCCATGGTCTTGAAATTGTTCTTATGAATGGAGTTGCCAAAGATATTGACTGACACCAAACCACTGTTCCCCAGTCCCATCTAAAAATGATGCAAACCTAAGAAGGGGAAAATTTTCATTATGAGTAAAAAGTTCAAGTGAAAATGTACCTAAAGATTTTAAATTGAGCTTACCTTTGGTAAGATTTATTTAAAAAGCTCTTGATTCTGAGGTGGGAAGAGGTGTCTGTTTTCTAACCTAATATAGTCCAGTGAGATTTCTGTGTCGCTACCCAGTACACATCATGGGCTATTGTACAAGGTCTAAACTAGGGGTACTCAACCTGGGGACGGGGGGGGATCAAGACACATGCCCTTGGGATCACAAACTAGTTTCATAAGGTTGAGTACATCCGCCTTTTCTTTATGGCTAGATGTAAATGGTGTACGTATGTCCAGTACTTTTTTTTTAAAAAAATTTCTGTTTTAACATGGGGGCCTGGGATGGAAAATTTTGAGAAATACTTATCCTGAATAAACAAAACAGAGGTGCTGCATCCTAAAGCATATAAGTCAGTTGCACTTAATAAATGATTTTGAATGCATATGAATGGGTTACAACAAATTGACAAGAAGTATCTTTATTTTTCACACCTTTTAAATCTGATTCCAAGCCATTACTTGCTGTGTGTGCCAAATTTTGCCTTGTAATCCAGAAATATTCACAATGGGCAATTTAAATGACAGGCTGAAATTTTCCTCCTTCCCTTATGAGAAAACAATTTGAACACAGAAGTAAATGGGTATACCTGTGGGTAAATATTTGTTTTGGCAAACCTAGCAGGTTTGTGTTTGTAAGTCGGACAGTATCCTTACAGAGGAAATGACAAATCCTGCAAAAGTGCATGGTCCTGATTCACCACGGTGCATTACTCCAACTGTACATGGGTGTGACTCCGGTTGATTTCAGCAGAATCACGCTAACCTAAAACTAGAGTAATGCAATGGTGAATCAGGCTGAACAGTTGTATTTATGTAATTTGTGCTCAAACAGCTTCTTTCACAGCAGTGTTCTCAAATCACTTCCCTGACATTAAGCCTCACAACACTCCTGTAATTTAGGTATTATTCTTGCTATACAGAGGGACGAAGCTAAAGCGGGAAGGATAATGACATGCCCAAGGACATGCACGCAGTCAGTTGCGGATGAGTCCATGCTGTCAATTCTAACCTTTACTGTTGCTCTCTGTATATATGTTATGTCTTAGTTATGTATAGATATGGCCAGATTGTGTAATTCATTCACTGGGGTACTGCTAAATCACACATTACCACAGGGGAAACTTCAGGAGTCTGTGTTGGGAGGCATAATCCCTCCCAGAGTTTTAGCTGGTGCAGGGGAAATATGTTTACTGCCCTGTCCTTCAGGGAGTATGCTCCTTTCTTTGTGATGGCCAGTTTGCAGGCCCAGCATTGTTCCTGGGAAAAGGTTTATGGACCTTTCTTGCTCCCCTTGTAGTAGTTTGGACCCCTGGTGACAGAGAGAGAAAAGTCCCTTTACCTGAGTGGGTAAAGAGACTGCAATTATAAATGGTCTATAGTGGGAAAGACACTTAGTGCTCTTCTTTTTCCAGTGTCCTTGCACAGGGGCCAGCATAATCCAGGTCTGTGCGTATGTCTACTCTGGCTTTGCGTACATGCAGTTTAAAGCAAACAAAAATGTGAATGTTAAAACGCCACTTAGTGAATTGGAGAAAACAGCCATGCTTCCTAGGCAGCAGCTGTCTGCTAATAACTGAATTGACTGAGCTGACAAGCAGCTGCAAGTGTCAGTTTTATCTTTTGAGCTACTGCTGTCTTCATATCACACTGTCAACAGTGAAGACTCTTTCGATCCAAAGGGTATAGATCTGTATGAAAACAATAAGCATGTATCTGAGCAAGCACGGGCTGGCTTTGTGGGGTAGTTGTGTTGGCAGAACCTGTTCTTACTGATGGTGATGAATGTATTTATAGCAATAATGTGTCAGTAGTTAACATAAAAAGGCCTTTGTCCTTTGCATTTGGAGTGCTCCCATTTGTAGTAATGATGAGAAATATTGCTCAATGCCAAGCCTGGTTTCTTGTAAGTTGTGTCATCACTCTTGAATCAGAATGAGCATTACACTGATCTATAGGAGAAAAATAACTTTTGTGGGAATACTTTGTACAGACAGATACTTTTTTTACTTACCTTGTCGTTGGCTCTTACAGAAATGTTAACAGTGGGAGAAAATCCTAAGATAAATCCTATTGTGCTGCAGTACTAAAGTTGGATAGATCTAAATGTTACGCAAACCACAGGACTTTCAAGCGTCCAGAAACATGGCTGTTCTCAAAGAGGAATAAACCTACCATCCTCCCCTGAAAAGGCAAAATAGAATGTGCTCCCAAGTTATCATCTTAGGGCCTAATCCTGCCAGGGCTAAGCATACTTGAGCACTTAATTCCTTGTAGGAGATGCCCATAGGGTTGGGCTGTTATACAGCTTTAGGGCCTGATCCAAAGCTCATTGAAGTCGGTGGGAGTCTTTCCATTGTCTTCAGTGAGGTTTGGGTTAGATCTTTAACAATCACTTAGGGCTTGTCTACACTTGAAATGCAACAGCAGCACAGCTTTGCTGCAGCAGCTGAGACACTGCCTTCACCGACGGGAGAGCTTCTCCGTTGGCGTAAGCAATCCACCTCCCCAAGAGATGGTAGCTAGGTCAACAGAAATGTTCTTCTGGCAACATAGCGCTGTCTATGTTGAGAGGGGTTATGTCAACCCAGGTTCGTCACTCAAGGGCATAGTTTTTCACATCCCTGAACAACATAGCTGAATCAACCTAACTTTTTAGTGTAGACCAGCCCCCCCCTCCTCCTCCCATCCTTTGTCACACCCTTTTCCCAGTCCCCAAATGTAAGGAGAGATTCTGAAATGTCTAAAATACAGTTGGCTTAAAGGGTGTGGAAGAGCAGTGCCTTCAGGAAAGGTAGAAAATGAAAGCACAGTGGGGTTGGCAGCTCTGGGAAAGCCCTTAACTTGGGCTGTAAACTTAAAAACCACTTTGATGTAACTTCATGTATGTTAACCCATAAGGTGTATGACTCAGTGATTTGGCTCCAGCTAGTTTTGCTGACAATAAAGGGAGCATTGTAGTCTAAATATCCCACAATTACTGTTTGAGTAGAAATTGTCAAATATTCACTGGGAAATGATCTTGTTCCATTCTCTTACTTGCCTACTTGGACCAGACCTTTGCTTTTGTCTCTTGTTTGGCAAATGTTTCGAAGAAAAATATTTCAATTGAATAGTTTGTGTTTGTTGCCAATGTACACCCACCTCCTAAAGTCTGAACTTATTTGTTTGTTATAGGGATCACGGGTCTGGTTGCGAGAAAATGGTCAGCATTATCCAAGCACTGTACATTCCTGCGCGGAGGGAGTTGTTGTATTCAGGACAGATTATGGTCAGGTAAGATGCTACTCGTAATCTTTTCTATCACTGTTTAGAAAACAAAGAAGACACCCTATGTTTAAAAAAACATATATTATACAGGGTTAAGATGGCTGATGAACTTTGGGGAATTTGGATATAAAAATGTTGCTGTTTTTAATAGATCTTCCAGTTGTATTGCTGGTGGTTTGGTGTAACTATGTTTAAAGCTGAAGAAACATTGTCAACATTTGTGAGGTTTAAAACTTGATCTTCTTCGCAGAAACAAAAATCCAATCTTTATTGACACCAGTTGGAAACTCTGATATGAGCCACAGGTCATATGATACCTATCCAGTAGTTCTGCCTGTCCCCACTGCATCTCACCCTGTTCCATCCATTGACAGAGATCGAGCTCCAATTGTATATTCCCAATCCTACAGCAGGTGAACGCAGAGAATCAGATTTTTGTAAGAGTAGTCCGAATCCCTCAGAAAACATCTTTGCCTTAGCCTGATACTAAAAAGTAGAATCATAGAATATCAGGGTTGGAAGGGACCTCAAGGAGGTCATCTAGTCCAACCCCCTGCTCAAAGCAGGACCAATTCCCAACTAAATAATCCCAGCCAGGGCTTTGTCAAGCTGGGCCTTAAAAACCTCCAAGGAAGGAGACTCCACCACTTCCCTAGGTAACGCATTCCAGTGCTTCACCACCCTCCTAGTGAAATAGTGTTTCCTAATATCCAACCTAGACCTCCCCCACTGCAACTTGAGACCATTGCTCCTTGTTCTGTCATCTGCCACCACTGAGAACAGCCGAGCTCCATCCTCTTTGGAACCCCCCCCCCCCTCAGGTAGTTGAAAGCAGCTATCAAATCCCCCCTCATTCTTCTCTTCTGCAGACTAAACAATCCCAGTTCCCTCAGCCTCTCCTCATAAGTCCTGTGCTCCAGACCCCTAATCATTTTTGTTGCCCTCCGCTGGACTCTTTCCAATTTTTCCACAAAAGTAACAGTAATAAAACCAAAATGTGTGCTATCATAAGAGAGAACCCTTTATATTTTGGCTTGTTTATATTGGGGGACATGTTAAGTTGGGTGTTGAGTGTAGCTAAAGCTTTAAATTTCAAGCTCTTGCATGTTCTTTCTTTACTCTCCATTCTTCTGTACCAGTTTGAGATGTTGGATATCGTTCTACCCACTCTGCAGGTGGAAACATCACATGAGTTCATTCCAGTTTGTCCAGTGAATTTTTCAAGTTATTTAGGTTTGACTGTTCCTGTTCGATCCATTTGTGTAATGTTGATCCAAACCACTTTCCAACCTTTCTGAAATTTTAAGACTAAATCATCAGTTGGTGTAAAATCTGTCACTTTACAAGGACTGATAATCTAATCAGAAAAATGGAAAGACAGGTCACGTTAAAGCACTGTAACTTTATTTGTGTTTACAGAATAAATTGATTGTCATGTACATCATGTGTACATATGACACATGTATATTTATTTTTAAATAAAAATATTGAGTCTGATTCTAGCTGTCTGGTTTAATCACAAATCCTACCCAGCTTCTAAAAAGAACAGCCCAAATTTTCAGTCTTGGGTATCTAAAGTTAGGCATCTAATGGAGCACCACAACTCCAGCTGGAGGTAATGGAAGCTGCTGGTGCTTGGCACCTCTGAGCCAGTTTTAATTAGTTCTAAAAAGGAATTAGGTGACTGACTTTGACCCCCACAATGAAAAATGTGCCCAGTAGTTATTATGTGAGTATGAACAACTCTTGTGTACACATAATATCTGAAATGTAATGTTGCTCTCTTTTCAGCATGTACATACTAAAAGGCTGAACTGCACAGGACTTGAAGCAGGGTTCATGCTGTTACCTTTGTAAAATGTGAATGATTCCATTTCCTGAGGGACCCCTTACTTGATAGTAAATGGCACCTTCAGTGTTTTAACAGACACTATTATTTACAGTAGGGTGAAACATAAGATGTTGGCAACAACCTGCGGAACCATTAAGTAACATTTAATATAAATAATACAGCCTACAACTTGATTGGCTAGCGTATTTTTAGTGGGACAAAGCAACTTTTAGTGGGACACGGAGTAATCCTGGTGTTTTTAGAAGAATGCTTTGGGGTTTAGCAGCACCACACCCGTTGACATTAAGGATGTTGCACAAGTAAATTCTCTTGTGCCTATTTGAAAGTTTCCCCTTGATGCATTAACCACTTGTGTGCTGTGTAACAAATATATGGCTTAAAACAGTTTAACAGTGTTGCCTGTCATACAGTACCTGGCAGTCACCTTTGAAGTGCTGACAATCCAATGAGATGCTAGAACTTTAAAGGAATACTGCTGCATGGGAAGTCACACGGGTGTAGGGCTGAGATTTTCAATAGAGCTTATGTCCAATTGAAATAGTTTGGTAACTAATTCCTGGGCTCTTTAGGAAATTCCAAGCATGATACTTATGTCTATTGATTATGGAAGTGTTATGATCTTTACTGAGTGCAGAACTATGTTTGACCCCATATCTGCTGCCAGAACTTGCAGGTATTGCCACACTCTGTTTTCAATTGTACATTCAGTCACTTGAGTGGAATGTGAAGATGTAATCAGGGAAACATTAGGAAGACATGTTTCCTGGGGTTGCTTTTGCACCCTTGTTCATTCAAGAGACTCATGTTATCTTAACTTTAGCATGCTCAACATGGGAATCTTTTTCTGTTTGGACTTGAGATCATTGTCACTTTATATTACTGCAATGGGCAATTTGCTATAACTAAGCAGAAGACAGTGTTTCATTTTTCTTCTTTCTTTCTTTCCATACTATTCTGAGCACTGGAAACTTATTTTTTAGATGACTCTATGGCACTTAATTGTTCTTTGAAAGAATGCTAGTCGAAGTCAGTGCTGCTGAATACAAACACTCTTGCGCAGTGTTTGATATGACATTAAGATGACAGTAAATTACACATCAGGAGCCCTCATGGAAAATGCAGTGCACCACTATTTCTTGAACAGGAAAAATTCAGATAGCATTAAACTAGTCATTTAAAATAAGGCTGTTTGATTTATTATGATTGAAATACTGTGGTAGCATCACCCTGCTGCTGCTGTGGTACTTTGTGCATATGCATGGAGACAGTTTGAAACTAGTAGCAGCTGGTAGCTTAACTATAATATGCGGGTCCTGGCCATCCCCAAGCATTTGCATCTGCCCACCCAGTTATTCCAGGTCCACTTTTGGGGACTCCCCTTTTATCACCCTCTTCTCTCTCTCAATTCTTGGTGAAAAGAAAAGAGAGAGTGTGTTGCTTCTTCATGTTGCATTGAAATCAGCTGGTGGATGAACTTCCAAAGTGGTTTGAAGACTAGGTTGAAGCAGAGATTGATCTGTCCTGTCTAGAATGAGCTAAAAAATGTGCTGAGTTGCAGTTCTAAATTTTATCCTCTTTTCTTTATGAGCTTCTATGGGATCTGGGTGCCTTACAGAGTGGGAGAAACTTCACTGTGATTGTTGTTTTTGTATCAAACTCTTTCCTCTGTTTTGATCTGAGTAATGCTAATGTGTGTGTAGTAGTTGAGGCTGTGCATACTGTTCTGTAAGGTTCATGGAACATCTGTGTATGGTTCTATATAGTGTGTGTGTCTCTGTGTGTATTACACATACAGAGTATGAGACTTATTCTTCCCTTGGATCCCCATCATATTTCAAAGAGTGCATTAAACTTACTGAATCATTTTTATACTTGTGAGTACTTTCACATGCTCTTTTTGGGGGATAAAATATGATATTTTCTCCTTTTAAAAAGCCTTTATTTATTTAACGATAAAACAGGCATTTCCTCATCTCCACGTTCTATAAATTTTAATGGAGTTGTGTGAGCTTATAAAATTCTCAACTGAACGTGAAGTAAAACCCTAAAAGCACTGCTGTCACTGTAAGCTCCACTTGAAATGGGGTGCATTGCACACACTCAATAAAGAGTATGAATGGCTCCATCTATCAAGATGCCACAAGAGATCTCAAGCAGCTGTTGAAGTTAGGAAAGGGTCCATCAATCCTTCTGCACTTCTTCAGATAGTGTGGATTTCACTCTTACTATTATTATTACTTTGTTTTATACACAGTAGTGTCTAAAAGCTCTGCCGAATATTAGGGCCCTATTGTGCTAGAAGCTGTACGTAGCCATAGTATGAAATTAGTCTCTGCCCCAAAGAGCTTAAATCCAAATAGGTAAGTCAAAGGGTGGGAGAAAGGTGTACCCAGATCTCTTGAGTCCCCGTTTAGTGCTTTAACCACAAGACCATCCTTCCTGTCCTAATCAAGATCCTTTTCCAGTGCTTACATGTCAAAGGGCTGGTCCAAAAGTGCCCAGAACTTTGTATAAGCTATATAACAGCATACTGGGGATTCAATTTTTAGGCAGCTGCTTTTGTTTGCAAAAGTTTTATATAATGGATTTGAGATGGATAGCTAGCAGTCTTTCTGAACAATCCCATGAAAAATGTAATTTCTGTAACATCCCTTTCCTTTCCCTTCCAGAAGACCTTGCCTGTAAGTTTAACAAGACTTGACACAATGTGGGGGGTGGGGGTATGTGGGGGGGGACGACTTGTTCTGGTATGAAGAAACTTGCACAGAGAGTATAAGCTGAATTGATTGCCACAAACTGATTAGCATCTGTGACATTGAAATTGCAGAATGCTTAATTACATACTCCTTTAGTTGACTGAGAGAAACTTTTAAATCAAAATACATTCTAAATGGAAGCAGCTGAGATATAATATCCCTAAAATGTAGGTTCTTTAAAAACACAGATGGTAAATATCACTAGCAAAGACCTTGTCAGTCAGAACAACTTTCTTTGAATTTGCTTTACAAAGAAGTAATTCATGGTACAGTATTATGTCAGCAAACAGGACATAGCTTAGTATCCTCGGCCTCAAATAAGAGGCACCTGTAAATGGTTTGGTCTGCGTTTTCTATACGTTTAACTTAACGTGGCTCTGCTGGAGTATTTATGCACAGCAAGAATGGGAAGACTACATATGTTCTGTGTTAAACACAACTCAAGTATGTTTTCCACAGGGGTTTGCACCTTCCTTTTTTCCTCCTTGCTCTGGGGGCTGGGAGAGTTTCTCATGATGAGCTCATTCAGGAAGGTTAGAGCTGGACTTTACTTGAGAATATGCTCAAGACAGTAATGTTCCTACAGTGAAGTTGCTGTGTGATGTATACATCCATCCAACTAGACAACATTTAAATTAATTAAAACAAATCCCCACAGTGTTATAACAAGCATCCTGAGTCTTATTTTTGTATAAACGCTCTTTCCTATGCCTCATGTCATCTATTCTTGCATCATAATTTAGCCCCTATTCTGCAAACCTGTACTAGTGGGTGTAGTATTAATATGATGAGTCATCCCTTTGGGTCAGATTCTGCCACCTATACTCTGTATGGCATACTCAACTGTGTAGATAGACCCACTGAAGTCATTTGAACAAAATTCTTCTTTGCCTTGATGCCTACAAAAAACTTGTGGTTAAGCTGTTGTGGACAGAGACCATTGTCTATCATGTTGACCAATATTGACTCATTGTTTACCTGTACTCTGCCGTTTGCTGGCTCCGTCTGTTGTCTCCTACTGAGATTGTAAGCCCATTGGGGCAGGGACTGTCTTTTTCTTCCGTGTTTGTACAAAGAGGTTCTGGTCTATGACTAGGGCACTACTACTACTAATGAATACTAATAGTGATAATACTTAATGAAAATACTGAAGGCAATTGGACTGGTCATCAGTAAATGGTATACTCTATGTTAAGAGTTTGTAGACTCATCCCAAAATTCTGAATTCTTCAGATCAGGGATTGTACGTTCGTTCGCTTTTTAAAGTGCTATGCCGTCCTATGACACTACATACAAATAAATGCTCGGTAATAATCCCCAAACCATATTTTATTATAACTCCTCAGTTGAACCTGTGTCACTACTGAAGCATGCTCACCAAAAGTGTCTGTTTTGTAACACTCCCTCATGGTGTTCCTTGCATTTTCAAACTTGCTTAGAAAATATGCAGGGATATTTAGGTGACTTTTTTTCTCAAAGCTACTTTTGGAGTTAAACTTTGCATAAACACTGAATGATTGTCACTTGTAAGGATTTTTCCAGGATGCTTTCAGTTTAAAAAACTCATTAAAATAATTTGCAGGACTATTGGCTTACGCCATTGTAGTTTTACAGCATCTTTCAAATAGCAGATATACACTGTCTATGGGCTAGATTTCAAATTCAGTGGCTTCATTTCAGGAAATTGGATTCCATCTGTCTAAACACTGTAAAGTTAGGACTAATTCTTTAGTTAGTTGATATTGGGCTCTGCTATAATAATTCTGGTAATGATTCTTGGGTATATTTGCAAAACCTACTGCTGCGGTTATTGGGGCCTTGGTTTCCCAGAAGAAAGATAGGGCAATATTGGGGATGGAGGCAGGGAAAGCACTAAAACTCAGATTGTGTGTTTTAGTACCCTGGTTTTATCTTGTGTTGAGTAATGTATAAATCTTTGTGCAGGATGTCAAAGTTCAGCGTCTTTTGCTCCAAGCATCTGTTGACACCCTTGTAAACAGAGCTAATGACAAATGTTAACTGAGCGACTTCTGGAGATGTGTAAAAATGGGTTAGAGCAGGGGTTCTCAAAACCTCATTGCACCGTGACCCCCTTCTGACAACAAAAATTACTATACAACCCTGGGGGTGAGGGGGTGGGAGGAGACCAAAGCCTGAGCCCACCTGAGCCCCGCTGCCCCGGTTGGGGTGGGGGGGGGCAAAGCCTGCGCCCCACTGCTCCTGATACAGGAGCCAAAGCTGAAGCCAAGGGACTTCAGCCGTGAGTGGTGGGACTCAGGCTTCAGCCCCAGGCCCCAGCAAGTCTAAGCCAGCCCTGGCAACCCCATTAAAATGGAGTCGTGACCCACTTTGGGGTCCTGATCCACAGTTTGAGAACTGCTGGGTTAGAGCATGTCTTACCCCCAGTCAGCAAATATTGTAATGTTCTAGAAACAGCCTCACAGAGTATAAATGCCAAGTTGGCAATAAGCTTTTTAGGTCATCATTTCTCAGCTTGTGCGTCATGACCCCCAAGGGGTCACCAGAAGTTGTTGGAGTGAAGGGGGCTGTGTGCATAGTCTGTCTCTGGTGCTCCTTTGAGGCAGATTTGTTTAAACCAATTCAGTCCTCAGATGCCAAAAGTACCTCATGGGGACCATTGTGCTGAATGTCATAGTGCCTCCTATCAAGCATGTTGTGAACTGTTTCAAAAGATTCTGGGATCCATTTATCACTTCACTAGTTCGCATACCCTATAATTGAAACATAAAAAAGCCTGTCTCTCCACATCAGTACAAAGATTTGATAGAATGCTGTCATGAGGTCTTGTGTTACTAAGGCGTTCCTTACTGTTACAAATGTATACTTCAGAACATTTTCTGATATACTAATTCAAGCTAAATACACTTGCAGAATTAACGAAGTATATTTTCTGATGAATGATGCCTTTTGAGTACTTTGTTTAATTACTTGCTAATTTGCAAAATTCAGTAGTTTGCAACAGGCCTCTTTAGTGTGTGTTGTGGAGGTTCTGGTTTATATAAATGCTAAAAAGAAAAATGAAAACATTCAGCACAGCCATTACTTTAAAGGAAAATGTGATTCCTTTGTTTGCACTTGAGCTGATATAGCAACTGTCCAGTTATAGCTTTGAAAGGCAAACCACGTGCTCTGTCACTTGCTTTGCACCAAGTGTGATGTTTTTACACACCAATATTAAGTCCTTGAAAGCTTGTTCAGGGCTAATTTAGTCCATAGCGTTTTTATTTGGCCTTGCTCAAGACTAACCTAGTGTTCAGAAAAACAAGGCTTGCTGTGTTTGTTTATATCTAAGGCTGAGTGGAGACATTGCTACTAAGAAGGAGCAGTATTTTTTTTCAATGTGTTCCCTCTACTATGTGCTCATTCCATCATACCCTAATGGGCATTTATTGTAAAATGTGTAAAATATCATCTACTGAGGCCATACATTGCCTTTTCTTTTCCAAAGGCACAGTCTCTTGGTATTTGTCCCCTTTCACTCACCAAAACACTACCCTTGATTAGTTGCAGGATGGGAGCATCTGGGAAATAGAGTGTTTAAAATAAAGCTTAAATTAAACAAAGATTATAAGCCAAATTATGCTCTGTTACACCTATGCAACTCCATTAGAGCCACTGGGATTGCAGTTTAGCTCTCTAATTATAGCAGTGTAGCCACCCTGTATTTAACCCTGCATGGTCAAAAATGGGAGGGTTTGAAAGAGGTCGAGCCAAAGAGTTATAAAGCACATGAATAATTCTTAAAAAATAAAAATGACCACCAGGTCAGACAAATTGTTTCTTTTGTTTCTTCAAGGGTAGTGTTCTTGACTTACTGAACATTATTAGGTACTATTTGTTGTCACTGCTGAAATCCATTCTTTTCGTATTAGTGTCGCTGTCATTTTTGGAAAAACGAATGTTTTAGTGCAGTATGAATTAAAACTTTCCTCTCACCACTGTGCAATGCAGAAAGTGGTATTTTTAGTTCCTGTGAGATGTCAGTGAGAGCAGTTAATTTCTGAGACTCCTACATAGGGTACTTTTTTGTCTTCTAGAAATTCTTGACCTACTATGATCCCTATGATCTGTCTTGGCTATGTAAACAGTTAAGATGTCAGTCTTTTCAGTTGCTTTTTGTAAAGAAAATCTAAACCATCTGTGCTTTTATTATGCCTGCACTAAAGAGAGCAAAACTGCTTTTGTTTTAAGATTAAAGCAGATGTACACAGACTGCCATTTTAATTTCTTTTGTAAGGGTTACAATACATTTCAGCTGTTCACAAAAAATGGAAAGGAATTCAGGCTACTTTGTTCGTAAAAATCTAGTATTGTGATGAGTAAGCTTGTCAATTCAATTTTGTAGCACTGTTTCCAGACTCCTTTTGGATGTGGAACTGAGTTTATTATTCGGTGTTATCAGTGCCTTATGAGCATACGGTTTGGGTTAAACAAAATATACATTACTGTGTCAGTTTGCAACAGGGAGATGCTTCACATTGCTCAGCTGAAGTGTTGTACCATTGGGCCAAATTCTGATGTTCTTATTCAAATCAAAACTCCTGTTGCCTTGTATGGGACTTCGCCTGAGTAAGAACTGAGTGAAAACGTAAGGATCTCTAATGGCTCCATCCTGCAAAATTCTACTTGCAGGGAGACACTGAGGCTACTTGTTTGAGTAAGGACTCCTTATGTGTAGGGGTTTGCAGGTCTGGCCCAAACGTTTTAAAGAAAAATGTGTAAAGAAACTAAATTAGGTAAGTCTTTCTTTTTCTTGGGGTCATTTAATTGCATTAACTTTTCAAATAGATAAAAATATATTTTTTCCTCCTCTCAGAATAATTTGTCCCAAACATTGTATAATGGCACATTGCAAGCTGCAGTGTTTGAGCCACTGCTATAGAATGCTGCTAGTCTGTTGTTGTTATTATTTTTTTTAATAAGGATTTTTACGTGATGGAATACCACTACTGTGTGTGAAAGATGGCAGGGGAAGACAACTACAAGAAAAAGACAGGCTGAAGTTAAGCAAAGAGCTATGTGGCAGGAACTTCACCACCTGTAATCACATAAGAAGTAGCTGCTATCCTATGAAAAGGAGAGGCCAACAATCCTTTTAACACTTGGGTCTCCAATAATTGGCTGTTGAAAAGAATCTGATAGCAAGTACAAGAAACTAAGAGACACTTATTCCGGTAACATGTAATTTATACTTAGCCACCCTTCATTAGTGTCAGAGTGAGCCATATCTATTTCCTCTGTTTTTGTGCTGTTTCTTTTTATTTTGTACATGGTTTCTCAATGTAGCATCACCAAAAAAGATCCAAACTCAGTAACATGAAGAGTCTGCCTCAAATTTTCTGAGGGGAATGTGTGAAGTTGCTTCTTTCTTTCTTTCTTTCTTTCTTTCTTTCTTTCTTTCTTTCTTTCTTTTAACCTCTAGGTTATTGGTTCAAATCCAGCCAAGTGGGTAGTTTAAAAAAAAAAAAAAATCTGTGAATCATCTGACAGCTGTTCGGGGCCTATGTGAAATGAGTGATCTCAATCCAGTCCTTAGTGAACAGCTATCCAGGTAGTTTTTTGTTTGTTTATTTTTTACTATGGTCACAGCTGGCATTATTTGGCATGATAGTTGCCAGTTTCAGCAGATAGGCCAAGCTGGGAAGTTTGTGATACTGACACCTTCTCTATGCCTGGTTTGTGGATTTAAAAAAAATGGCTTTGATTTCCACTGTAGGCAATCAGAATGACTTAAAGAATTGAATTAACTTTATAGTGTTTTAAAAGAAATAAGGAATAAAGAAAAGTGGACACTACATGAGATCAACACTCCTTTCCCACACAAATTAGCTTATTTTGTTTAAATAAACTTTTCCCCTCAGGACTCTCAATGACATTAATATTTATTATGGTTAATGTACAGATTTTTTTTTCCTCCAAAAAAAAAAACTGATGGATTTTGGAAAGAGAAAATCAAATAACTTTTTGTAGTTTTAAATTTTGCTTTGAACTTACAGAAATAGATATTTATAATGTTTGCTAACTGCAGTAACTTTAGTAAGAAATACTTAAGCGAGAGAGAACATATGCTTTTCAGATGTAAAGGTGAGCCCCAAATACATGTGTTTTGGAAAATTTCTGAAGTGACCTTTTATTATTTAATTAAGAATATTAAATTATATCATGAATGAGAGGAATATCTGTGCAATGTTTTCCCCCAAAGCGTATTGCAACATGACAGTGAAGTTATTTTGATATGGATATTTTAATTAGCTTCAAAAGAGCTTTGAAGTACTTTTGCTTGTTTGGTTTAACTTATTCAAAACACAGAAAAAGACTTTGAACAAATAGGTCACCCTTTCCTCCCCTCCATTTTTAGGAATAAGTAAGTCACACTTCATTGCACACCGGTTGGAACTGAGATAGCTAAACAGACGTATTGTATCCAAGCTGATTTATATTAACTATATTGTACATTAAAATACCTACATTAAAAGCACATTATTAAGGTTGCAAAGTCAAGCACAGAAAAGTTAGGAAATACCGTAATGAAAGTTGACTGAAGAACCTTAATTCAACTCCATTGTGCATATGGATTATGATGCAGTCTTTAATTACATGATCAAGTACTATTTTAAACTTCTTCACTTAGTCAGTCCTATAATCAACTCCTCAACATTAGCGTTTTGGAAAAGGTCCTCACTTTGTTTCGAGTAGTATCATCATCCTTTTGGTGGCCAGGAATAAACACAGAAAGCTTTTAATGCTGGGAGAATGGCAGGAATTACATATTGACTGTGATTTACCCTCAAACTAATGCACTAAATGAGGCAGGGTCCTGTGAAAAAATAGTATGTGATCACATCATTAAGGATTGCATCAAAATGCAATACACAAGAGGGTCAAAGAAATGTAATGTTGCACAGGCAGCAACCTAAATTCTGGCATTTCCTAACTTTTCAGTGCTTGACTATGCAATCCTAACCATGTTCTTTTAACATAGTTTTTTTGTGCGTATGTCATTCATAGTTTTAAAAAGCCCTGAAAAACCAGGAATTCCATCATGTGGCATCCTATTGACACCAACATGGTTCATCAGCAGGGTTGGAACCTTAGATTCACTTGAAGTAACCAAGTAACTGATAGCAGTAGTAGGTTATCATCCTCTATCAGAAGAAACACTAGAGGGGGATGAAAAGTTTTGCCAGTGGATTTCACAGATGTTTGCTGACCGCAGAGGAATGGTGAGACTCAGGAGTTTTGAGTTCCATTCCAGACTCTGGAATGTAGTATTCTCAGGGGGGCATAGACCCTATACCCTTTCCCACATGCATGACCCCTTCTGCCCCATCCCCTCCAACCTGTCCCTGTCTCAGTCCTGTTTCTTTCCTACCGCAGCTGCTCATTCCAGTTTCATTCTCCTCACCTAGCCAGTCCCAGTCTCCACTCCCAGTCTTTTTTGCCCAGTAAGTCCTAATCTCACCCCTCCTGACTCCTAGTCCCAGTTTCTTCCCACTCCTGGTTTCCTTGGCCAGCCATTCCTAGTTTTTTCCCTTACTCCAGCTCCTTAACCCCAGTCTTCTTGCCTTGCCAGTCCCATTTCTCCTCCTCCCAGCTTCTCATCCAATCTGTCTTCCCCATGACCTCCAATCACACAGCCCTGTCCACTTTCCCCATCCCTACTGGCTCCCCGGGTTTCTAAATAAAAAGAGGAGGAGGAGGATGACTATCAGCTTTTTCAAAATCGTTGAACAGGGGCTGCTTGGTTTGATGCTTCCTGAACAGAGACATACTTAAACTGAACCCCCAACAAGCTAAACAAATGGAAGGTACCCTAAACTCTTAGCTGTTTAAGCTGCTTGAAGGAGCCAAAGTCTTTAGTTTAAATTGTAAAGGTTTAGAGGACTTCAGTTGCCAAAACTACTTTAGAAGTATGGGACATATATATGCTTGAATGTTTAGTGGGTTTTAACACGTTAACTAATTGTCAGTTATAGTGTAGCCACTACCCAAACATTAGTTGCTAATTGGGTTTAACTCTAGGCAGTAGCTACAAGAAATACTTGTTTTATTCTAGCTTGAATAACTAGGAAGTGGCTGATTGTAAACAGCTGACTATTTTAAAACAACAACAACTACCAAACCAAACTCCAAAACAAATTCATTTTGGGTTGAGAGCAAACATGGAAAATATTAACTGCAAAGGCTTTCCATCTTGGGAAATTTCTAAGTGAAAATTACATTTATTATGGAAGATGGAATTCAGCCTTAAGTACAATGGGTGCAAAATTCTGTCCTAACATCAAGTGCAAACTGAGCCTCTTTGCATACCAGTGAGTAAATGGAGATTGCTATGTCATGAAAAAGACATTCTAATCTCACTCACCATTTGTGTGATGCAGGTTTTAAACCTGTGCTAAATTTGCCTTCAGACCTACTTGCATTTAGGAGTGGCTGGCACTGAAAAAACGATTTAGAAGCATAAGTCAGTCATACTAAGCCCTAGCCTACAAATCTACACAACACTCCATGACTTACTTGGGAGTTCCACACAGAAGGATTGCAGGGTTGGGCCCTGTGTTTGCATCAAAACAACAAGTCAAACAAACAGTTAAGATTATGGCTGAAATGGCCGTCGTCTTTCAGTACATCTTTTGGATTTATACATTTTCTTTTGCAGGATAGGTAGATCTAAGGGACAGAATGCTATACGTTTCATGAGAAGACATAACTGCCCTCCTTCCTGTCATATTTACTAAGTCCAAAATGCACTAGGATTATTAAAGTTTTTGGAAGGGTTTGTGGAAGAAATGTAGACTAAATTCTGGGTACTAATCTGGTAGTTGAAAATTATCTCTTATAATAATTAAACCTTGAACACTTGTAGTTTTGTTGAATCTGTGTTTTGTTTGAAGCTAATTTAGTTTACAGTCTGGTGAGAATAATCCCCTGAAGTCAGTTTTTGTTTAGCATTCCTAGTTTAGTGCCTAGTTACAACGGGGATAGTATAAAGTGTCTATCTACTGAACACGTCCCCAGAATATTGACCTAGTTCTTGAGTTATACGCCTACTATCATGCTCGTCTCCTGGGTGAGTAACAGTTTTGCAGAGTACACTGGGTAAATATTTACATTCTAGTTCCCTCCCACTTGTTAAAATATTCTATTTTTATATATTCCAATGAAAAGCACTGTGGGTATAAAACTCAGACTGTGGTTTTTGTTTTGGGGGGGTAATGTATTTATTTAACAAAGGCCAACCTAGACACAGCATGTGTTTTCCAAGTCCTGTTTTCACCCAATTTCACAGCTATGTTGACAGATTTACTAGGAGGTGATGGACTTTCTCAAGGTCACACAGTGGTTGATTAGAGAGTAGAACTCCAGATCCTGCTGGCTCCGGTGCTTTGCTTAGTTACTAGAACATACACCTTTTTCTTTCCAAATTATTGCAACAAATAACCAGTGCTCTACAGTTAATTTATATGAATAAACATTGGCTTGTACTTATAGTGGGATTGTACTGAGGGTCCAAACTTGCTCTCATTGAAGTTGGTGGGAATTTTGAAAATTATTTCAGTGGGATATGGCCTTGAACGATCAAAAAGACGAGATGTATGGCAGCTTTAAATTAAAATAAATACATATACATGGTTTTTAGGTGAACCAAGTAAATTTTTGTGTTTTGATTATCATGGTTTCACATTTATATTGTGGACCCAAAGGCCCTGATCTTGGTTGGGGTTCCAGTGTGCAAAGAGCTGTACCAACACAGGTAAAGAGACAGTCCCACAAAGTACTAGCAGCTGTGACAAAATAGCAGTGTGTCAGTTCTGTATAAGAAACTATTGCTGGTTTGGGCCAATCTCATTCCAAAACGTATTTTTTTTCCCCATTTTTTCCCCGTGTATTTTGTAATCAGGTAAGGTGGACTCTAGGGAAGAGGGTGGGCTTGGGTGACTAAGTGAAGACAAAATTGGCATTAACCATTCTTTTCTAAGGAATAAGTCCCTCCTTGGAAAGGGGAGTAGTTTATGGAAGCCAGCAGCCCTGTGGGCAAATTTCATGTTGATATGATTTTTTAAGTGAATATAACATACTTTGTGGCACATATGCCACTAGAAAGGTCAGCTTCTTCTTCCCCTAAAGTCAATGTGAGTTTTGCCATGGACTTCAGTAGTATCAGGAGTCCCCAGATTTTCCAGCATTAAATAAAGGAAAGCATCAAGTGTTTTATACTCCAAATTTTGCTTATTGTAAAATTAATCATTTTGCAGATGAAGATTATGCCAAACGTCTTCCTTGTTCACCCAATAACTGATGTTTTTGTCACCCATACTCAGATTTATCAGTACAGAATGTTCTATTTCTTAAAAATATGCTTTTAAATTCAAATATATAGGTTAGATATGAATGAAACTTTACAGGGAAATACAGGGAAAGAGGATGGAGAACAGTCAGTATTTCTTAAGAGATCTTATACTACAGGAAATTTAAAAGAAATTTACAACTATGTAGCTAATATACTGATCCATACAATACGTTTCTCTGTCACCATACAGATATACACACTCACACATGCTATTTTTGCATGTTTGGGGTTGGCTGTATAAGATTATACACATGCATTCTCCAGACACAATTAGGACACCTGCTTCTGAAAACTTGGCTAAAACTTTTAAAAAGCCCATTAGAACAAGCAGCCCTTTAGATTATTCAATTATTATTTAATCATTTATTAATACTATGTTTTAAACTTTAAATTTTTTTTTTTTTAGAAAGAGTGGACTGGCCAACAGACCATCCCATTCTCATTGTTTGGAGTGGGGAATATTTAGAACACCTCTTACACCTTTTTGTTTGTATTTCTTATATAATATCAGGAACCTTGTTTACTTGCACCTGTTGATACACACTTTTGGATTTATTTTTGATTGGTCAGTCTTATGGTTAATTTATTTTGACTATAAGAGATGAGAAGATGCTGCTGGAGTCTTGTGTTTATAACCCTTGTCAAAGGAGTCTAGTGTATCAAGCGACTTTTCTAACTTTCTTCATAAATTGCAATTGATAAATTACATGTCATTGTGGTTTTGGTTTGGACATGTCTTGTGGCTTTGGCATCTTCCAGACAGCTCACAGGGCCGTGCCCTATCAGTGAAATACAGTGATAGGCACAGGTATTTCTAAAATAATATCTTGCATTCAGATAGTAATTTCCATCCCAAAATAAGCACCCTGCACCAGTCCCAGTGACTTGCAGGATGTGACCTGTATGTTCAGGAATACCCCCTCACTACCACCCACTTTGGATCACTGATATGTAGCCAGCCCCAGAGAGAAACACAGTGAATTTCACCTTTACTAACAGTTTAAGACCAGAATTACCCAAATTGAAATTTGACTTGGGGACCGGACATCACACTTTTCTTGTTAAAAGTGCCACTGAATCTCAAATGACCACAAGGGGTCAAGACCTGGGCTTTAAGTTGCCTCTAAAAGAGGGTACCCTCAGCAACCGGAACATCAGTTCAGTTCTGAGCCATTGGGAATAGTGCCAGCATTACTTCCTACAGCACTCTGGGTTTTCCTTTGTGATCTCCTATCCAGAAACTGACCCTGTTTAGCTTGTGAGAGCTGATGAGTTTGCAGGTTAGGGTGGTGTGTCTAAATAATAATTGTATGGCTTTCTTTTTAATTTTCACAGTATGCTCAACAGACATCCATTTCAAAAGCCCATTTCCTCTTTAAGATCAACGAAAGTTTCTGCTACTGCAACCTCTTTATACATTCAATACAATATTCCTGATCCAATTTTTTCCCCAGAAACCCAATGTGATGAATCATTTTTTGTTTTAGCACCACATGTGGGTGAAAATAATTGTTTAAGAGCAGAATGATGCAGTACTTCATCTGTGTGAAATACTTACCAAGGTCAAAGCTCAGGTTTCATGTAGGAAACTAAATGGATATATTCTGCTAGCATGGAAAAGGTCACACAGACCCTTACTACTTGTCTTTCTGCCAGTTGCATAATGCCCACCCCCCAAAAAACAAGCTTTATGCATTTAATAATTAGATTTTATTGTGGTGTTATCAGCTTCTAGTTGTCTGCTCAGTTGGAAACTTGATGTGTGGTGGGAACTAAAGCTAATACTTGCTGTTCCAGGAAGGAAGGACATCAAGAGCTCAGGATAATGGAACAGCAAATTTTGCTATTGGGCACAGTTTAAAAAGTTCATTAAAGAAGGACAGATTTGAGAGAAGGCTTGGTAGGGAAATCAACTCTATTGTTCAATTACAAATAACTTAAATTTTGTTTTAAAGGAAAGTGTGAACTTGTTACAAGTATTTTGAATCAGAGTAGCTCTAAAAGTCTGTTCAGTTTAGGTGGTCTGCAAATGCCCAGAAAATTAAGTTTCTGGACCTAAAAATTGAATGTAACAAAACTTTCGATTGCTCCTATTCCTTATACCCAAAAATCCAAAGTAAAACTGACTAGTGAGCACCTCTGGTTTTGCTCTCCACTTCTACTTAATTTTCATTGTTCTTCTATTCTTACTATAAGTACTTTCCAGGGAAGAGAGAGGGGGGAAATGGAGTAATGGAGACACAAACATTTCAAATAAAACTTGTATTAGTCCGTAGCAAATTTTCGCAAACTCACTCCTTTACAAGCTGTAAAGTAGCTTATCTGACCTAGTTAATAGCTCACTTGGAACAGAGTTAATTCCTTAGCAGACATATGTTGCTGTACCCTGGGCAACATTGGCATTCTCCTTTTAACCTGCAACATACTTGGAGGATATAGAGCAGGGGTAGGCAACCTATGGCACGCGTGCCGAAGGCGGCACGCGAGCTGATTTTCAGTGACACTCACACTGCCCAGGTCCTGGCCACCGGTCCGGGGGGCTCTGCATTTTAATTTAATTTTAAATGAAGCTTCTTAAACATTTTAAAAACCTTATTTACTTTACATACAACAATAGTTTAGTTATATATGATAGACTTATAGAAAGAGACCTTCTAAAAACAGTAAAATGTATTACTGGCACATGAACACTTAAATCAGAGTGAATAAATGAAGACTCGGCACACCACTTCTGAAAGGTTGCTGACCCCTGATATAGAGGTTAGTCAACAGGAAGACTTCGGATCTAAGCTATAGTTAGTGAAGAGCTGAGGAATCCTCCAGAACTGTATTGTAAACATAGACTATCTACTAATATTAATCGTCTTATGAGGAAAAAATTGTCATATGATAATGGGCAAAAAATTTGAGCCTCCTTACAGGTCCCGCCCAATGGAAGCAACCTCTTTGCAATCCATTACATTAGGTTCACTCCTTTATGCTGCCAACTCATAGCATTTATACTGGATATTTTCCAGTTTGCTACTTAATTTTGAACTTATAAAAGTAACATTTTTTTACATTCTGTTTACTTTGAGGTGACAACTTTTACTACCATTTAGACTGTCATCAGGTTATGAGACCTGGCCAGAGCTTCCACTTTGTACTTTATTAGCATGTATACGCTCCAACACTCTGAAATGTTTTGAAAGAAGATGGGCTGCTTTAGTCATAGTGTTTCTGTAAAGAACACAATGCTGTAAACAATCTCTATCTTTTTGTAACTGTCCAAAACATATTTCAGTACAGCTTTGAACCAGATGCCATTTAGTCACTCAAATTTTGACTGTCACTTTTACAGAACACTCTGCCCCTCCTCGTCTAAACAACCACATAAACCAGTGCCATACTCAATTGCATCCTGTAAGAAGCTCCTTGAAAAACCACAAATGCTGGTTGATCCTGTGCTAAAAATATAGTCACTGACAAAAGGAAAAACTCCCTTGGGAGTTCTTTTACAGAGCAACTTCAAGATACTTAGGACTTGTCTACACAGGAAAGCTATACTGGTATAAGATAAGGTGTGAATTTGAGGTGCTGTGGTTATACTGGTGTAACTTCCCGTTTGGTATAAGAGTGCCTTTTCCGGGGTTTATTTGTTGTTTTGGAAGTGGTTTAAGCTAAGCCAAAAACAAAAGTTACTCTCATTCCAGAATAATTATGTCCATATGGAAGTTACACTGGTATAGCTCCATTGGTTTAAATATACGGATATAAATGTAACAGTATAACTGGAAAAATATCCCACATAGTCAAGCCCTTTCTTTAGAAATTAGGTTACTTCAGATAGACTATGTTAGAAACAGTACATTTGAAGTATATATGAATTGTCTTGCTGCTTGTTAAATAAAGATGCTACTTAAAGGTAATAAGCAGATTTGTTTATTACAACAGAGCTTACCTGTGGACTCCTTAGCATGCATTCTCTGACTTAATCTAGATAAAATGTGGCATTTCCAGCATACAGTTTCTTTGATTGTCTCCTACAAATAAGTAGATAAACATTTGGAGTTTAATAATAACAAAACCAGTTAACAGAGCTACTCCCTGTACAGCAATCTAGCAGCATGGAGTATGTATCCCTGATCAGTATCAGGGGGTAGCCGTGTTTGTCTGTATCTACAAAAACAACAAGGAGTCTGGTGGCACCTTAAAGACTAACAGATTTATTTGGGCATAAGCTTTCGTGAGTAAAAACCTCACTTCACTCTATGCATCCGAAGAAGTGAGGTTTTTACTCACGAAAGCTTATGCCCAAATAAATCTGTTAGTCTTTAAGGTGCCACCAGACTCCTTGTTGTCTTTATCCCTGATAAGGAATATGAAATTCTGCCTGTGGCTTGAGCACAGGAGTGGGAGTACTGAATTCTCCCTCAGTCTCTGACATGAACATCTTTCTAGGTCTTGGGTAAGTCATTTAGCTCAAAATTTTCAAACTAGTGCCTGAAGTTAGGCACCTAAATACATATTTAGGCACTGTGGCTGGGTGCTGGGAATCAGCAACTGAACTCACACTCTGGTTAACCAACTAGGCCCCCAAGGAAGGCTTGATTAAGGAGAGGAGTTCATGATTACCAGATCAGATTGGGTTGCTAATGAGCTAATTAGCCAATTAACAAAGAGCCTGGATAAGAGAGCCCAGAAGAAAATGCAGGAGGGGAGAAGTGAGGAAGAGAGAGAATCAAAGACAGGAAGTGAGAAAGAAAGAAAAGGCTAATAGGACCTGACAAAAGAGTTTTCTGGAAGGTGACACCTTTCCCTGCTCAGCCCCCCCCTCCCACCACCCCTTGTCCTGTCCTTGGGGAAGGGGTAGTAAAGATGGATAACCTTGTAAATACTGTGACCACACTAGTATATAAAAGGTGGTGGAGTGAAACACCGTAAGGGCTGGTCTGCACTGGGAACTTACATCAGCATAGCTACATTGCTCAGGAGTGTGAAAAATCCACACCGCTGAGTGATGTAGTTAAGCCTCCCGAACCCCTAGTGTTAACAGTGCTAGGACAATGGAAGAATTCTTCCTTCAGCCTAGCTACTGCCTCTTGGGGAAGTGGATTACCTACACCAGTGGGAGAATTCCATCATAGTCTACACTGAAGTACTGCATGGAGAAGCTGTGCCGCTGTAGCATTTCAAGTCTAGACAAGCCCTAAATAAACTGCATGGCGCTAGCTACAAAAGGGTAGGTCTCTGAGCATTCAGTGTGAAGCAAAAAAGGATGGGCGCAGGGGGATGCCATCACAGGTGCGTAGGTTAAGTGACTTATTTTTTATTCAGAGATGCTAAGCATTGATATCAGTGATATCTGTTGGTGCTGAGCACCTCTAAAAATCAGGCCACTTGATTTACATGCTTAACTTTAGGCATCCATGTTTGAAAGTTTGGATCCTACTCTCTCTGCCTCCATTTTGCCTTCTGAAAAAATTGGAATAAGTTGCCTACTGCACAGTAATGTTGTGTGGATTAACTCAGTTAATGTTTTTGGAGTGCTCTGAAAATAACTGCAAGTATAATTTTCTTACCTTGACTCCCATGTCTTTATATCACTAATTTTGGGCCCAATTCTCTGAGGTGTTGCATGTTTCCTTTAAGGTGCTGAACACTCTCAACCTATATTGACTTAACTGGGAACTGAGGTCACTCAGTGTTGTGAGCCGTCATGGCTTGCTCAACAGATAACGCGTCAACACCAAAAGGAATAATAAAATCTTTAAATTGGTCTCTTTTAAACGTGTCGTAGTGAGGAAGGGCCGATAATTTCCCTTCAAATAAAGTATAACCTGAGTCTGGTCCCCCTAAACTTGGGGAGAGGAATATAATTTAGCAAATCCCTTTGGAAAAACAACTCTTCCTGAATTAGTTTGTTTTCGACTGTAAGAAACATACACTTAAAGAGCATGTTGCCGAAGCACGTTTTGAGTGCGAAAGAGCTTGCAACACAGTTGTTATGAGACCTTTTCAGTAGGATCACAGTATTTATCAAGATTTTAGTTGGTTTAGGGTTAATCATTAATTAAACAGTACCTGATGATGGGTCAGTTTAGCACTACAAGGTCACTTCACTATGAATTCCCCTTTTCCCAAGAGTTGGGGTGGGAGAGAAGGGAGCCGGGACTTGAAATGAAGGATTACTGTGTCATAAGGCTTTTTGCTCACCCAGGAATCGTGACCTTCCGTAGCAGTGCCACAGTCCCTTAGCTCAAGTCAGTTTTTGTGGAAATGGTTCAAATAAAATATTGACAGGAGGCAGTTAAGTACACAAGTGCTTAGAATACGGGATGTATTGTATCTTTGTCATCTTGAATCACCTCATCTTTTCCCTCTGAGGTGTGGCAAGGATGGCCAAAGACTAGAAACTACGATCCTTGCTTTGGATCTGGAACTTTCAAGTTTTCGTGAAGAGCAGAGTGCCTGCCAGTGTTGCACTGAAGACTCCTCTACATTTCATTGAGTTGGGAGCCAGTCTGTACCATGGTTGATTCCACAGATGGTACTTGCCCACACACAAAATATTTGAAGCATGATTGCTTGCTGTGGGGTGAATTGTGTTTTGGCTTTGCTGGTGAGCAGCGTTGTAATACAGTTGCCAAGCTTTTAACATGGTTATGGGATGTCATTGCTGAAGTGCATATGGGACTGCCTCACCATGTCTGTATAACAGTGTTAGCCAGTCTTCATATGTCCCAGATATGAAGAGCTCCCCAAATGGCTCCTCTCAGCACTCTGTGCCCCCTGGGTCAGATATCCCACAGCATGTTCTGTTGAAGCACGGTGGTTTGCCCTGTACTTTGGTACACAATTGATACCATGGAATCTAATGATTCTGGGATTACTACCAAGCCCCCTAGAGTCCTATGTTCCCAATGGAGGCCAAAAAAGAGTAGAATAATACTGAGCTCAGACTTTTTAAAAATTAGTGAAACAAAAGATAGATGTTGTAAAAAGAACATCTCTACATAAGGGAAAGGTTTCTGTTGCCCATTTAAGTCAGTAATGAGGATGGCAAGGGAGAATTTCAGACTTGATACAATAAGATAATGAGATTGGGAGAAGAGATACAATCTTTTAAAGCAGAGGTCTTGCTGGTCTTAAAACAAAGAATTGTAAGCATGCTAGAAACTTCTGGGTTAGTCTACCAAACTCAAGAACTGGCTAAATGCAGCCATCATTAAGTCAATAGAATAATAAAGACGTGTGTAGAATATATATCCAGTGATTAAGCACCTTTGTTCTAAATCAGGGGTCGGCAACGTTCGGCATGTGACTCGCTAGGGTAAGCACCCTAGCGGGCCGGGCCAGTTTATTTACCTGCTGACGCGGCAGGTTTGGTCGATCGCGGCCCCCACTTGCCACGGTTCACCGTCCCGGGCCAATGGGGGCGGCGGGAAGCGGCGCAGGCCGAGGGATGTACTGGCTGCAGCTTCCCGCCGCCCCCATTGGCCCGGGACGGTGAACCGCAGCCAGTGGGGGCCGCAATCGGCCGAACCTGCCAAATCAGCAGGTAAATAAACTGGCCCGGCCCGCTAGGGTGCTTACCCTGGCGAGCCGCGTGCCGAACGTTGCCGACCCCTGTTCTAAATCATGTAAAGTAGAAAGGGGGGGCAAATAGTAGTGTGAATTATGATAAATGAATACTTCCAGTTTGAAGTGCCATTAGCTAAAGATCGGATAGATAAACGAAATGGGTATCTAATATAGTCCAATTTTCTTCTAATCCGACTCCGCGGATGCTCCCTAGGAGAATTTTTCAAGGATAACTTCTTTGCTGTGCTATAGTAGGTGAAGGCAGATGCATCCATCACCTTGGAAGCCTTGTGTATAATGAATACTCAGAACAACTGCTCTGGTGTTTGCGGCGGAAATCGTTTTGCTTCCCTTCTGTAAGATAAACTAGGTTAATTTTTTTTTTTAAAGTTCCTTGGTTTTCTAGCATTCTACCACAGAGTGGAATAAACAGGGCAGTCACAGCACGGGATGTGCTTCACTGTGTTAGTATTATTGTATAGTATTTTCCATTGTTATGTGAGCGAAAAAGAGAGAGCAGAGTTTGGGTATTCAACTTGTGAGGACAAAGGTGACCTAAGAGAATCCTTTCCCCTGCATGGTTGTGTTACTTTTATTCCCTACCCTGTCTCATGTTAAAGATGAGACCAACACTAGAAATTGTTGTAACTTAAGAACAAATAGTACACAGGTAAATTGAGAAAAATGCACAGTAGACAAGAGCATGCAATATGTAAGATGTTCAAAACAGAGCCTATGTTATCCTCCTTGAGGGGATAATCTCATGGAAAGGAAACATGGATATGGTATCAGTGATTGCTGGGAAATCTGGATGCATTCCTCTTTGCCACAACCTACTTTACAGTTGCATGACAGGCAGAGTTGAATAAGAGGACTGCCTGAATGCATTTATTACAAATAATAATGCTAATTATTTTTGCTAATTTTCATCAGAGAACTCAGTGCAATTCATTTTTGGGTAGTTGAGAGGCACATGGGAAGGTATGTAAAGAGTAACGTTATTCATCAAATTAGAAGGTTGTCCATATAAGTGTCTCACAACCTTTGCTGCCGTGTGAGCCCATCAGAAGAGGGTCTGATTTTATTCAGTTTCTTTTAGCTTTAAAGTGTTCTCAGTAACGTGCCTGGATAATCTGACCATATTTCCTGTTGAACTCAAGTGTAACCCTTGTTATTTAAAAGAATGCAGACAAGGGCTTTCAGGGTCTCATGGGCTGAAGGTTCATCAGGCAAAACTCACAAACAAACAACAATTTCCGTACTAAGATTTACAGAAAAATGCTGAGGTTTTTTTCTCCTCTTTATCTGAGATTTTCTTTTTTGTACATATAACTGTCTGCAGTTTTATAAAGCTAAAAAACTCCCTGTATTTAAATCCTCTTTCTTGTCTACATTCTCCATAACCCCAGCGGTATCTCTAAGAAATACTGTCCTTGGGTGTATCAGATAGATATGGGTTATCCTTTGTGCTAAGTATGCCATAGAATCATAGAATTTAAGGCTGGAAGGAACCACCAGATCTTCTAGTCTGACCTCATGTATATTACCAGTTGCCCTTGTATTGCGCCCAATAACTTGTGTTAGACTAAATTATGCAGCCCTCAGGAGACTAAACTGTTGTGTGCCACTGGCAGAAAATAGAAGGCACGGAGGTGCACTAATGTCCGAGGCCTTTGCAATGAGAGGGAATTGATTTGGTGAGATATACCTAGCTAATCCTAGCAAGTGACCCGTGCTATTACTATGTACTCTGAATACCAAATTTTATTAGAGTCCCCCAATATGTATACATGCAAATTGGGGTAGCAAGGTGCAAAATTTTCCAGTATTTAATGCAGATATTGCTTCTGCCTGTAAAAACAGACTAGTTGTACAAATGAATGTGTAAAAACAATGAAGAGTTCTTCTTCGAGTGATTGTTCACGTCCATTACACATTAGGTGTGCGTGCGCTGTGTGCACGGACGTCGGAAACTTTTCCCCTCAGCGGCTCCCGTTGGGCCGGCAGGGTCCCCCTCCCGCCAGAACGGCGCCCTGCTCTAGAGTATATATATCCCTGCAGGCCCGACCCTCCCTCAGTTCCTTCTTACCGTCCGTGGCGGCGTTGGAACAACTCTGTGTCTCGTCTGAGAGTGTCCCTTAGCATAGTAGTTAGTGTTATCTTTACAGTTATCAGTTCTTTAGTAGCTAGTGTTAAGCTTAGCAGTTATCAGTTCTTTAGAAATACTCAAACTTCTTTGTGTTAGGTGTTTGGTCAACCCTGGCACCGGCCCTGGGCTGCGGGGCGTGCCGCAGGCCCAAGGCTTCAAGGCCTGTGCCACGTGCCGCAAGCCTATGCCATTAAGCGATCCACACGACTTGTGTCTCCGTTGCCTGGGGGAAGCACACCAAAAAGAGCGCTGCAAGATCTGTAAGGCTTTCAAGCCCAGGACTAAGAAAGAGAGAGACTTTCGCCTTAAGCAGCTGCTCATGGAGACGGCATTACAGCCCTCCACTTCAACGGCACCATCAACCTCGGTGCGAAGTGCCCCGGCATCGGTCCGTGATCCGGCGCCGGCGGGACACCCTAAGCCCATGGCACCGAATCAGCGGAAACACCTCTGGCATCGGTCGTCTTCGCCGGAAAAATCGAAGGGCCAACCCAAGGCCCAAGGACGCTCCCCGCATAAGAGGGTAGCACCCGCGAAGACCTCAAGTGCGCCTAAGGCCGTTGTGGCCCCAGCACAGATCCCGGTGTCAGTGGCTCCGGCGCCGAAAGGCCCGTCGAGCCCCGGGATAGGCGCGTCGAGTGAGGAGGAAGGGCTGGAGGAGCTTTTGGAACAGCCCTCCACCCCGGACACATTTGAGGCAGCAAAGGACCTCATTGAATTGTCCGCTGAGGGGCCCCTCCAAATTAAAGACAATCCGCCGAGACAGCCATCCAGAGGCAAGCTGGCAATGGTGCGCCCATCACGGTCACCATCTCGGCACCGTTCATGGCGCCGGTCCCGGTCGAGCTCCGCATCGGTGGACTCCCGGCTTCCCTCCGCGCAGAGAGCTGCACAGCTGTCGGGCCCCAATAAGCGCCCGGCAACGACCCAGCAGCCCTACTCGAGTAGGCACCGGGACGTGTCAGTTACACGATCCCCGAGACCGACCACCCGTAGTCGTTCCTGGTCCCGTGGTCACCGGTTCCGATCCAGGTCCAGGTCGGCAAGACGCTACTCCCGGTCCCGGTCACGGAGGCACTACTCTCCGACCCCAGACCGGCACCGTCCCACAGCACCGCCGTGGCCTTCCAGATCACCGTCCGTGGTTTCGGAGTCAGACTCGGGCCGGTCCAGCAGATATGCCCACAGGGCACAAGCCAGTAGGGAATACGAAGCCGCTTGGCACCCACAATGGGGCCAGCCAGGACAATGGCCATTCTGGACCCCTTGGGCCTACCACCAGCAAGGCCCCCCGTCCACGACCTAGAGATCTGGGCCCTCGGGACACCGGTCCTGCTCTCCGCAGTGGCACCCGCTCTCTCGCAAGGAGGCCACGGTCTCCAGACCACCGGAGCGAGAAAGGGCGGAGTTGGCACCGAGCCCGGTACCATCTCAAACCCACATCCTAGAACGGGCCCCAGAGGAACGCCCAGTCGGTGAGGAGTTGCAGGAAGAGGAAGACGCGCAAAAGGCCCTGACCTCTTCCTCCTCACCATACGAAGCCGTGGCGGGCACAACAGTGTCCGGCCCTTCCCCGATTGACCATCGGGCGCACGAGGAACTGCTCCGCCGAGTAGCCCTCAATCTGGGGTTGCAGGCGGAGGAGACGGTAGAGCGGGAGGACCCCATGGTCGACATCCTAAGCCTGGAGGGCCCCTCCAGGATCGCGCTCCCGCTCATAACAACGGTCCAGTCGAACTACAAAACAGTACAGCAAACACCGGCCTCCAGTGCACCAACTGCGAAAGGCGTGGAGAGGAAATACTTCGCCCCATCTAAAGCGTTTGACTTCCTCTTCTCTCACCCAACACCCTGTTCGCTGGTCGTCTCTGCGGTTAATGAACGAGAGCGACATGGCCAGTAAGCCCCGGCCCCCAAAGCCAAGGAGGCAAAACGCTTGGACTTATTTGGGAGAAAGGTCTACTCGTCCGCGGGCCTCCAGTTGAGGATCGCTAACCAACAAGCGATTCTGAACAGACACAACTTCAATTCTTGGGCATCAGTCTCCAAGTTTAAGGAATCCCTGCCTCAGGGCTCACAACCCGAGTTTACGGCTATAGTGGACGAAGGGAAGGCAGTAGCCAAAACCTCCCTACAGGCCTCCCTTGACTCCGCGGACGCAGCTGCTAGGACAATCGCGTCAGGGGTAGTGATGAGACGCTCGGCATGGTTACAGGCTTCCGGCCTTCCCCCAGAGGTGCAAAACACCCTCCAAGACCTTCCGTTCGAGGGGTCAGGCTTGTTTTCGGACCAGACGGATGCCAGACTACATAGCCTCAAAGACTCTCGAGCAACCCTCAAGTCGTTGGGAATGCATACCCCAGTGACACAGAGGAAACCCTTTAAGTCCCAACCACTGCAGAGGCAGTACCACCCTCGTCCTCGACAGGAACCGTACCGCAGACTGGGCAGGGATAACAGGCGTAGACGTAACAACACGCCTAACCAGGGCCAAAATCATGGCCAAGGCAAGCCGCAGCCGGGAAATAAGCCAGGGTTTTGAAGCTGCGATTGAGGACAGCGTACCAAACTCTATTCCGGATCCCCCTCTATGTTTCAGGGACCGCCTGTCCCGTTTTTACCGTGCTTGGTCACATATAACATCGGACCGCTGGATCCTGCGCACGGTGGAGGTGGGCTACACCCTTCAGTTCTCCTCGCCCCCTCCCTCCTACTCCCCCTTCCCCGTCCCTCTTCAGGGACCCCTCTCACGGGAAACTCCTCATGCAGGAGGTGCGGACCCTCCTCGCAGTAGGAACAGTGGAAGAGGACCTAAAGGGGAAAGGATTCTACTCCAGATATTTCCTGATTCCCAAAGCAAAAGGGGGCCTCCATCCCATTTTGGACCTACGCGGACTAAACAAATTTTTGGTCAAGGCACGTTTCCATATGGTCTCCCTTGGAGCTATTATTCCATCCCTGGATCCGGGGGATTGGTACGCTGCCCTCGATATGAAAGGTGCATATTTTCACATCGCCATCCGCCCGGCCCACCGGCGGTTCCTGCGCTTCACCATCTACCAACGCCATTTTCAATTTACGGTCTTGCCCTTCGGCCTGGCAACGGCCCCGCATGTATTCACAAAATGCATGTCCGTGGTGGCAGCTTTTCTTCGGAAAAGAAAGATGCGCGTGTACCCGTACTTGGACGACTGGCTCCTCGCGGGCAGGTCGGAGGCCGAGGTCCGCTCCTACGTGACGCTGGCACTACAGGTGTTCCGCAAGCTTGGTCTACTGGTCAATGTGCCCAAGTCCTCACTGATCCCCCCACACAGAGACTGGACTTCATAGGAGCAGTCCTGGACTCGGTGGCGGCACGGGCAAGTCTTCCAGTGTCACGGTTCTTGGCCATTCACAGGGTCATAAGCTCCGTCCAGCAATTTCCCACGACCACGGCTAGATGCTATATGCAACTTTTGGGGCACATGGAGGCCTGCACACATGTAGTCAGACATGCCCGCCTAAGACTCAGGCCATTACAGTGGTGGCTGGCCCAAACGTATCGCCCCAACAGAGACCCCTTAGACCTGGTAGTGACAATCCCAGCTCGGGTGTCGAACTCCCTCCGCTGGTGGCTCGATCAGCAGCAGGTTTGCGAGGGGGTCCCCTTCGCAACCCCGCAACCCACTCTGACATTAGTAACAGATGCGTCGGACCTGGGTTGGGGGGCGCACCCGGGGGACCTGCGGACCCAGGGCTTATGGTCCAGGGAAGAAAAGTTGCTTCACATCAATCTGAAGGAGTTAAGGGCGGTTCGCCTCGCCTGCCAGACCTTTCACACTACCATAGAAGGCCACAGCGTGTCAGTTCTGACGGACAACACTACTGCCATGTTCTACATAAACAAGCAGGGTGGGTCCTGATCCTCTCCCCTCTGTCACGAGGCGCTCCTCCTATGGGACTTCTGTATAGCCCATTCAGTCCACCTAATCGCAACATATCTCCCCGGGGTCCAAAACGGGTTAGCAGACCGCCTCAGCCGGTCTTACCACATGCACGAATGGACGTTGAGACAGGATGTCCTGCATTCAATCTTCCAGAGGTGGGGGTTTCCCCAGGTGGATCTCTTCGCCACCAAGGGCAACAGCCAATGCCCTCAGTTTTGTTCATTCCAGAACCTCAGCCCGGGCTCGTTGGCAGATGCCTTCGCGATTCCGTGGGGAGGGAGCCTGAGGTATGCCTTCCCTCCATTCCCGCTCATCCACAAGGTCCTCCTCAAGACCCGCAGGGACAAGGCGGCAGTCATCCTCATCGCCCTGGCGTGGCCACGCCAGCACTGGTTCATGACCCTGCTGGAACTGTCCGTGACCGCCCTGATTGCCCTCTCCCTCCATCGTGACCTCATCACACAGGACCGGGGTCGCCTACTCCACCCGAACCTACCGTCGCTACATCTCATGGTGTGGTATCTCTCTAGCTAAACGATACCGAGCACAGGTGCCCCCACCAGGTCCAGCAAATTCTCATTGGTAGTAGGAAGCCCTCCACAAGAGCGACCTACCTTGCCAAATGGAAGAGGTTCTCCCACTGGTGTGAGCCTCATCACATACAGCCTCTGCAGGCCTCAGTCCCATCAATTCTGGACTGCTTGCTGCACCTCAAGCATCAAGGGCTCGCCCCGCCTCAATTAAAGTGCATCTGGCTGCCATATCGGCGTTCCATCCTGGGGAGTTGGGAGTTTCGGTGTCCTCCAACCCCACAGTAGCCTGATTCCTCAAGGGACTAGAGAGGGTGTTTCCCTATTCGCGCCCGTCGGTCCCTGCGTGGAATCTCAACCTGGTCCTAACTAAACTCATGGGGCCACCCTTTGAACCCCTTGCCTCTTGCTCCCACATGCACCTCTCATGGAAGGTAGCGTTTCTCGTGGCCATCACATTGGCTAGGAGGGTATCAGAATTGAGAGCCCTCACTTCGAAACCTCCTTATACAGTTTTTTATAAGGATAAGGTGCAACTGAGGCTGCACCCTAAATTCCTTCCAAAGGTGGTCACGCATTTTCATATGGGCCAGGACATTTGTTTACCGGTGTTCTTCCCTAAGCCCCATACGGACCCAAGCCAGTGCAGCCTGCATACCCTCGATGTCCGTAGGGCTTTGGCATTTTATCTAGAACGGACCAGGCCATTCCACAAATCGACTCAACTGTTTATTGCCATTGCGGAGCGAATGAGAGGCCAGCCTATCTCGATGCAACGCTTGTCAGCATGGATTGTGCTTTGCATACACACGTGCTATGAGCTCGTCAACGTACCAGTCCTGGAGATCCGGGCTCACTTGACTAGGGCCTAAGCGTCCTTAGCGGCTTTCTTGGCGCAGGTTCCACTCCAGGAAATCTGTAAAGCGGCCACCTGGTCGTCGGTGCATACGTTCACAGCCCACTACGCGATCCATCATCAGACCAGAGAGGGCGCCACTCTGGCGTGGGGGGGACCCTGCCGGCCCGACGGGAGCAGCTGAGGGAAAAAGTTTCCGACGTCTGTGCACGCGGCGCGCGCACACCTAATGTGTAATGGATGTGAACAACACATCTCGAAGAACAACAGTTACAGAAGGTAAGTAACCATTTTTTCTTGTGGCACCTCAGAGACTAACAAATTTATTTGGGCATAAGCTTTCGTGAGCTAAAACCCACTTCATCAGATGCATGGAGTGAGAAATACAGTAGACAGGTATATATATTACAGCACATGAAAAGATGGGAGTTGCCTTACCAAGTGGGGGGTCAGTGCTAATGGGGCCAATTCAATCAAGGTGGAAGGGTGAATATCAACAGAGGGAATTACTTTTAAATTCACCCCTTCTTGCTGCAATGGGTGATAATCTGAACATCTCTTCACATTCGGGTTGTCAACTTTCTAATCACACAAAACCAAACGCCCTTGCCCTGTCCCTTCTCTGAGGCCCCGCCCACTACTCACTGTATCCCCCCTCTCCCCGTCACTCGCTCTCCTCCACCCTCACTCACTTTCACCAGGCTGGAGCAGGGGGTTGTGGTGTGGGAGGGGGTGGGGGTTCCGGCTGGAGGTGCGGAGGCTGGGGATGAGGGGTTTGGAGTTCAGGAGGAGGCTCCGGAATGGGGCAAGGGGTAGGGATGTGGGAAGAGGTCAGGGATGCAGGCTGCAGACGGGCAGTGCTTACCTCAGGTGGCTCCCGGCCGAAGATGGCTCCCGGCCAATAGGAGCTGCGGAGCCAATGCTTGGGGTGGGGGCAGCATGTGGAGCCTTCATGGCTGCCCCTGTGCCTAGGAGCTGGACATGCCGGCTGCTTCCAGGAGCCGCATGGAGCCAGGGCAGGCAGGAAGGCTGCCTTAGCCCCACTGCGCCGAGCCGCCTGAGGTAAGCGTTGCCCAGCCAGAGCCCCCATCCTGAGCCCCTTGCCCCAAGTCGGAACCCCCTCCCGGACCCCACCTCCCTCCCAGACCCCACACGCCAACTCCTTGCCCCAGCCCTGAACCCGCTCCCGCACTCCAAATCTCTTGGGCCCAGCCCGGAGCCCCCTCCTGCACCCCAACCCCCTCATCCCCTCCCCGAGCCGGAGCCCTCACCCCGTCCCGCACCCCAACCCCCTGCCCCAGCCCAGAGTCCCGCATGCACCCTGAACCCCTCATTTCTGGCTCCACCCCGGAGCCTAGGGGAAGCCCCGAGACTCCTTGCCCCCCTGCGGGGCTGTGTGTGGCCCACAGCTGATTTTTTTTCTGAGGGTCAAAGGCCCCTGATAGAAAAAAGGTTCCCCACCGCTGGTCTAAAGCAGTGGTTCTCAAACTTGGGCCACTGCTTGTTCAGGGTAAGCACCCTGGCGGGCTGGGCCAGTTTGTTTACCTGTCGCGTCCGCAGGTTTGGCCGATCGCGGCTCCCACTGGCCGCGGCTCGCCGCTCCAGGTCAGTGGGGGCTGCAAGAAGAGCGGCCAGCACGTCCCTCGGCCCGCACCGCTTCCTGCAGCCCCCAATGGCCTGGAGCGGCGAACCGCGGCCAGTGGGAGCCGCGATCGGCCAAACCTGCGGACGTGGCAGGTAAACAAACTGGCCCGGCCCGCCAGGGGCTTTCCCTGAACAAGTGGCGGCCCAAGTTTGAGAACCATTGGTCTAAAGGGTGCTTCAGAAACTTCCCCTTAAATGTGTGTTTTTTTTTTTTTAATAAATACTAGATTAAAAAACATTAATTTTCTGCTACTTGGACAATTTTATTCAACATTAAAAATGCATTTGATAGGGTTTTAAAGCAGTTTAAACAGCCATATCCTTGCCACATTATATGGATTTCAGAATAGAAGGGTAACAATTCTGTATATGCTTTTGAGAAAGTACTGGCACTAAGGGGATACAATAAGGATTTACCCCTTTTTTATTTGTCTTCTCTGCTTCACAGGAGACCAAGATTTACAGTTCAAATTGATGATCTAATTAACCGTCAATTTGCTAGTCACGTGGGAGTAATGAGCTGACCTATCAAATATAAAGAGCTGTCAGTATTTTTACCGGCCAGCACAACTTATGTCTGTCTGTACATGTTGGCATGACATCAACGGAATAAACATGGTTCTGCAATTTATCACACACCTTTGACCATTTCACTTGCCCTTTGGCTGCGAGTTCATCTCTTGGGGTATCTAACATTCCGAGCCCCTGAGCAGCTTCAAATAACTGCCTTTGTTGTTTTTGTTTTTTCAAGTAACCTGCTAGAGAAATCTGCTCCACGATGAGCAATATACAGTCCTGAACCAATGATGGGTTTCAAGTTTGATAGCTTGCAATCCAGCAGGGGTAGAGATTGGAGAGATGAGGTTCATGGCTTTCCAATAGGATGCACAGCATTATTTCTAGATGTACAGGGTGGAAGTTGTGACATTGTAAGCTACAGAAAAGCTATTTTAAGTCATTCTACAGGTTTCAATGGTTCTCTCTAAGTCTAATATAATTGGGCTTCTTGTAAGTGAAGTACCTGGTTTTATAGGCAAAGAGTGGGGGGGAAAAGTTCACTATAAAATCATTTTGCATAATTCAAATTATTATTTGTATTGCGGTAATGCCTGGCCCTGAGGGGCTTAGCCCCATTATACCAGCTACTGTAGAAAGAGATGGTCCCTACCCCAAAGAGCTTTCATGTTAAGTAAGAGGTTACCGTGGCATGTCGAGGAATACATGAGGGTGGAGTATGACGATTTATTAGCACTCATTTGGGATGGCCTACATAATTCATTCACTGCTACACCACTTGTGAGTAATGCAACAGTCCTTACCACATGCTGCTAACACTTTTATATCACACTGCATCATCATGCACCCTGGAAGTTCCTTCTGAACAAAGCAGGGTTTCTGTGGTTCACTGGCTCATTCAGTGTGCAAACCTTGACTACAACGTGTTTTAATAGTGTAGTATACAACCAGGGTAACTATGCATGTGTGCACTATGTGGCCTTCCTTCATCTTTTACTTTGGCTGATTGATGGTTGTTAAAAATACCATTGTTAGTCTTACAACTGTGCACATGTGCACATAGGCTCATAACTCAGCCACATCAAAACCAAGAGCTCTCTTCTTCCACAGGGGTTGAACTTCTGTTTTCTGTCCTCAGTTGTTAGAACTGTTCAAAACAAGGTGTGCGACAATGCTTTTATACTGGGGAATGGGTGTTCCCGCCCCCCCACCCCCCCACTTCCATCATTCTGCAAGACTGCTGAACTGTGTGTGTGTGTGTGTGTGTGTGTGAGAGAGAGAGAGAGAGTGTCATCCGTGAGCAGAACAAGGACTGGAAAATTTTAGCTCAGTAGCTTATTTGGAGGGGGATGGGGGGAACCTGAAAAAGGAGCTCTAATAGAAATTCTTGGGCAGTTGCAAGTAGCTGTGAGCAGCACACTAGCTATAATGAGTTAGTTAACGTTGCTTTATCCCTGTGCATAGAGGTATGATTTCAGCAGACATGAGTTGGTCGTTCTTTGAGGGTGTGGAACATGGTTTCACAGTCCCAACGAAACATGTTCAGGCCAGCTTTTTGCTATTATGAGACATACGTGCTCCGGCCTGCCTCTTCAGCTCTTACAGCAAAGATTTTTCCTACTTTGGTTGAAAGTATAGAGAGGGGGAAAACCAGCCTTTAATTACGCATGCTGTATAATACGTGGACATCCCTCTCTGACACAGGTTGACTCCGTAGTGGCTATTTAAATCAACAAGGCTTGGCCCTGGGTGTGGTTCTGTCAAAATGATCACACGTCAGTGGAGTCGGAAGACTTCTTACAAAAGCAAGAGTCTTGATTATTTCATAATCTCTGCCCTTCCTGTGTCCAGCGAGGTGCCTTGGTAATTTTTATAACAGGTTCCTCGGAGTGTGCAGAGTCAAGTCAAATGACATGAAGCTGGCACAATGACAGGAGGCAGCAGTATCAGCGTTGCTAGCCCTTGTGATGAGTGGTGTCTTGCTAAAAGCTGCAGCTGCTGGAATCAAGACACTGCAGAAGAGTCTGTTTTCAGTTGCAGATAAAAGCTTGAAAATGTCAACAGGTTTCAGTGGTAGCCGTGTTAGTCTGTATCAATAAAAAAAAAACCAAGGAGTCCTTGTGGGGCATCATAAAGACTCAAAAATCAGAAGGCAAAATGTATTCATTATTAACAGTAAACTTATTATGATTTTAAACTAATCTCATTATTTTGGAGGCCCTGATCTTTGGTTTTTGAATGCTTGGGGCTGTCAGTATGGAGTACATGACTTGTGTAGTAACCTCTTTGGGAAGGCTCGCAATCATCCCATCAGAACATTTTGCAGTTCAAACACTTGTGTTGATTTAGATGCTCAGGATATGCAGGTGTTTGGTTTGGGTGATGTCTCCTACTTATGAATGGACATCTGCAGGCTACATGGCAGGAGTGAGAAAGGGAGGAGCAGCAGCTGGGGTGGAAGGAGACCTTCAGTACATGCCCTATCAGCCAAGAGTTATCTGCTTGGCTGGGTGGACTGAGTCCTCTGCATTCTTCTCCTGACTCAAAGCATTACAGAGTTAACTTGAGTTCTTACCTGAGCTTCGACCCAATCCCCCTCCCCCCACTGTCTACATTCACAAATCTTTTGCTGGCTTTGGAGATGCTTTAAGCTAGGGCTAGCTGACCTGGTTGGGTGTATAGGTTCTGCTTTCACTCAGGCTTGAATTTGCCCACTTCGCCGTGAAGATGCAGTTTTAAATCACTTAAGTGCTGATAGTCATCCAATGGCTTCCCACAAATTCCCTGAAGTTGACTGGGAACGAATCTTAGAGTGTCTCAACGCAAAGAGCCATGGGACTTTCCCCAGACAACCATGAGTGCAGAAACAGTGAGGGTACAATAGCATGGGTGGGACTTCCCTGTCACACCCAGGCTAGGCTAACCCAATGAGCTCACATCTGGAGGCTCATCGCCCAGGCTAACCCTGCAATGAAGACTTTGCTTTGAAATAACATTCACCGTTGCCATTTCCTAAACAAAACTACCATAGACACAGTATTATATGCTCAGATTAAGGTGACAGATGTTGGGAAAATGCCTTGATTCATATTTGATATGTATCCACGGTTCTGCTTGACAAATGCTATATAATGGTGCATGTGCAATCCTGTAAAATATTTACTTTCTTATATGGTTATCTCTTAGGAATTCATCAGATTTAGGGTTTGATATTCTTTTTACTGTAGTTAGTTACCATTGGTCAGGTACAGCATTTTCTGAGATGGGTACTTTATATTCTAGGTGGGTGCCTATCAGTGTTCCCCACTGTCCTGATAGGATTTTTGAGCCCTGAATGAAATGTGTCTTAGGCATTTAGTTAGCATAATAACCATCTGAAAATCTCAAAGTACAGACAGTCTGTGAGGGTAGCTGAAATACACTGTCCTACACAAAAGGTAACCGAATTATGACTCCAGGCAGGCTTCAAACACCATCACAGTGGTTAAGAAGCTAACCAGTTCCCAATCTCTTGGTCTGAACAAAGGGGTGTATTGGCAATTGTTTGCCGTCACATGTTAGGAGACTGAGCACATTGCCAGAAGTGCATTTGTTTGCCGTCACATGTTTGTTATCGGTGCTATTTCAGAAGAGGATAAAAAGTGAAACCTAAAAAAGATGGGTTCTCTGCCCAGTTTGACAAAATCTGTCTGATTTCTGGCTTCATGTACTTTATGTTGAACTGCCCAATGCAATAATTACATTTATATAAGGTACAAAGAACAGGGTCACTAAACTTGTTAAGAGCGCAGTGAGATTTATACGTACTGGTACAGTTGCATAAGCTAGTATTTCCCAAATTTAGGAAAGCTGAACTTGGAAAATGAATCCCATCGTCTCTCTTTTTTACATGCTTGTAACAATAGAAATACCTAACAAAGGTGACATTTAAAAGTAATATCATTGGCATCTGAGGTAGCGGCTGTTAAAATGAATGGGATAGTTCATACCTCAGAGCTATGTTTCAGGCTCTCTCCAAACTCTAGACAGGTGTGTCTGCTTGGAATACACTTGCTTCACATTTTGAAAGGTTTTTTTTCTTTGCAAACATAACAACTAGCTACTCCCTTTTTTTAAACCATGAAAGCTGAGACTTTAGTGTCTGATCCAAAGCCCATTGAAGTCAATGGATAGACCCTGGGAACAGGACTCTGGAGATCATTTGAGCAATCTGTCCATACCTCTGTCCCCCATCATGCAGGATTTCTATGCACCCCGCACTTTGGGACACTGGCTAAACAAAGGTATCTTAGGGATAGACTTGATATTAAAGTTGGAAAGTCACAGAGAAAAGAGAAATTAGGATGAGTTAGAAAGAGTAGTTCTTTGTAGATTTGTCATATAATGTGCTATTTTTGAAAATATATCACAATGTGCAACCATTCCTTCACCTGGAGAAATGTACACCAGTCCTTTAATGTTCTGCAGGCTAGGTGTGACGGTCTGTAGTGAATATATGGGAAAATAAACACACTTGTGTGTTGTTGTTTTTTTAACCCACAATCATTTGTGAGAGAGTAATTTGAGAGTAATCAGAGGATGTTGCTACTATGCGTGTGATACTTAAAATAGGAGAAACAAAGCCAAGATTTAGTGTATATCAGAGAGACTATTATAAAATATACATTTAATCAAAAATACTACCTTGAAAAGAACAATAACATTTCACAGTTGAGGACTCGGAAGCAAGGAAACGTGAAAGCTAAGCTTGCATTTGTATCTTAACTCTGTGTCCATCAATTGTTTTTTGTCTTATACCAAGGATATGTCTATATTACAAACGCTGCAGTGGCACAGCTGTAGTGTATGTAGATAGATGGAACGGATTTTTCTATCCCGGAAGTAAATCCACCTCCTCAAGAGGTGGTAGCTAGGTTGATGGAAGAATTCTTCCGTTGATCTAGCTGTATCTACAGGGGGAGTGAAGGGGGGTTACATTGGTCTAACTACGTCACACAGGGCTTGAAATTTTTCACAGCAGTGAGCAATATAGCTAAGCCAACCTAAGTAGTAGGTGTAGACCAGGCGTTAGATTGAAAAATTTATGGGGTATGGACTGTCTTTTTGTTCTGTTTGTACAATGCCTACCATAATGGGGTCCTGGTGCATGACTAGGGCTCCTGGGCACTATGGTAATAATAATTATAAATAATAATTAGGGCTGTCAATTAATCACAGTTAACTCACGCGATTAACTCAAAAATTAATCTCGATTTATCACACTTATAACAATAGAATACCAATTGAAATTTATTAAATATTTTTGGATGCTTTTCTACATTTTCAATATTGATTTCAATTACCACCCAGAATACAAAGTGCACAGTGCTCACTTTATATTATTATTTTTTTATTACAAATATATGCACTGTAAACATGATAAACAGAAGAAATAGTATTTTTCAATTCACCTCATACAAGTACTGAAGTGTAATCTCTTTATCGTGAAATGCAGATTTTTTTGGTTACATAACTGCACTCAAAAACAAAACAGTGTAAAACTTTAGAGCCTACAAGTCCACTCAGTCCTACTTCTTATTCTGCCAATCGCTAAGACAGACAGGTTTGTTTACATTGATAGGAGATACTGCTGCCTGCTTCTTATTTACAGTGTCACCTGAAAGTGAGACCGAGCGTTTCCATGGCACTTTTGTAGCCAGCGTTGCAAGGTATTTACATGCCAGATATCCTAAACATTAGTATGCCCCTTTATGCTTTGCCCACCATTCCAGAGGACATGCTTCCATGCTGATGATGCTTGTTAAAAAATAATGCGTCAATTAAATTTGTGACTGTGCTCCTTGTGGGGAGAATTGTATGTCCCCTGCTCTGTTGTACCCGCATTCAGCATATATTTCATGTTATAGCAGTCTCGGATGATAACCCAGCACATGTTCGTTTTAAGCAGCAGATTTCACAGCAGATTTGACAAAATACAAAGAAGGTGCCAATGTGAGATTTCTAAAAATAGCTACAGCACTCGACCCAAAGTTTAAGAATCTGAAGTGCCTTCCAAAATCTGAAAGGGGCAAGGTGTGGAGCATGCTTTCAGAAGTCTTAAAAGTGCAACACTCTGATGCAGAAACTGTAGAACTCAAACCACCAAAAAAGAAAATCAGCTTTCTGCTGATGGCATCTGACTTAGATGATGAAAATGAATATGCGTCAGTCCGCACTGCTTTGGATCGTTATCAAGCAGCACCCATCTACGGTGACCAGACAGCAAGTGTGAAAAATTAGGACGGGGGTGGGGGGTAATAGGAGCCTATATAAGAAAAAGACCCAAAAATTGGGACTGTCCCTATAAAATTGGGACATCTGGTCACCCTAAACCCATTATCAGCTTGGAAGCATGTCCTCTGGAATAGTGATTGAAGCATGAAGGAACATACGAATCTTTAGTGTATGTGGCATGTAAATATCTTGCAATGCCAGCTACAACAGTGCCATGTGAACGCCTAGTCTCACTTTCAGGTGACATTGTAAACAAGAAGTAGGCAGCATTATCTCCTGCAAATTGTAACCAACCTTGTTTGTCTTGAGTGATTGGCTGACCAAGAAGTAGAACTGAGTGGACTTGCAGGCTGTAAAGTTTTACACTGTTTTTTTTGTTTTTGAATGCATTTTTTTTGTACATTATTCTACATTTGTAACTTTCAGGATAAAGAGATTGCACTACAGTACTTGTATGAGGTGAATTGAAAAATACTATTTCTTTTGTTTTTTTACAGTGCAAATATTTGTAATAAAAATAAATATAAAGTGAGCACTGTACACTTTGTATTCTGTGTTGTAATTCAAATTAATATATTTAAAAATGTAGTAAACATCCAAAAATATTTAAAAGGAATGGTATTCTATTGTTTAACAGCACGATTAATTGCAATGAACTTTTTAAATTGTGCAATTAATTTTTTAATTGCTTGACAGCCCTAATAATAATCATTAATAATAATAATAATAATTGTGCATTTACATGAAAACACAATCTTCAGTCACATACTTTTCTCAAATAATATAATGTACAGTAATAGGCATTTTTGCCTGTTACAAACCTTAGATTCCTAAGTAACACCTTGCAGTGCTTTTTCATTGTCATGATGGTCCAGTGCATCGTAACTGTGACTTTATACGATCTAAACTTTTTCGGGAATGTACTTCAGTAATTTAGTCAGCACCCAGGTATTATCTGTTTTATTTTCAATTAACACCTCTTCCTTCCTTCCTTCCTTTGGTGCAATACAGGGGATGAACCAGTTAACTATAAATCTGATTTACTAGAGTTCACATGTGTGGTACAATCTTCTGTGGTTGCAATTCAGGGAATGAGGTAGTTAATGACAAAGCTAAATTAATACTATATGTCCTATGGGATTGAAATTAAATGCTTCAAGGGATAATCCACCATCCTGTCACGCACATTATTGGCTTGGCAATGCTGTTGACTGGAATAAATCCAGTGGCCTCATCGAAAAAATTCCTCTGGTGGAGAGAAAAATGGGGAGAAGAAAGGAAGTTGAAGTGAAGGTAGTAGAGGGAGGCAGGAGGGAAGTGGCATTGTGGCTGGAATGGAGGAGGGACGTTGGCAGTGGGCAGGTGTGGGATTAGTAGCAGTAATGGAACTGCAGTTTGAGTAACTGTGGAAAGTTGGAAGAGAGACCAGCAGGAGGAAGAAGTAGGAAGGAAATTAGGATGCCAGGCGAGCTACAAAGATCGCTGTGTGGACTTGTCACAGATAACGATGTACAGTTCTAGGTAATGTATGGTGATACTGGATTAGTAGATATTTTCCGTGGTCAGACAATAACATGTTCATCAGCCCATAAGCGTATTTAGGGACTAGATCCTGCAGTGGCAGTGCGATGATCTGATGGGACTTTTCCGACTCAGCTTTCCATGATTTATGTTCTTTGAGTGTGTTTCATTTCCATACATGACGGAGGAAGCCTGGGAGCTAGTGCCTGTCAGCACGCTGTCTTAGGTCAGCCAGTTAGCACTTGGCTCTGTACAGTGTGAAGTTCTCTCGGCACTAGCTGTTCAATTGTCGTCACTGCTGTGCAGGAGCATGAGACTCTTCTCACTTCATCATGTCAAGCAAGGAGGGGCACGTGATCCCTTCGCACAGCTGCTGGGACACGGGACGTAGTTCTCCCTAGCCAGCCTTTCAGTCGGCATTGTTGATCAAGCAGGCAGTAAAACACATGCTGAACATCATGGTATTCAGTCACAAATGATTGAAATACAGTGGGACTGGCTTTTAACTAAAAGTAGATTTTGTCTCAGTTATTTTTAGTAAAAGTCACGGACAGGTGACAGGCAATAAACACAAATTCATGGGAGCTGTGACCTGTCCGTGACTTTTACTAAAAATAATGGGGGAGAGAGGGCTAGGTGGGGGAAGGAATGACAGCTGGAGGCCAGTGGGGGGGCCTGACAGCCAGGGGGAGTGTGTGTGGGGGGGAATAGACCCAGCCAAATCTGTGGGGTGGGGGCACACAGCAGTAGCTCCGGCCCCAGCTGAAGTCATGGGGCGGGGCGCACAGCCCCAGCCCTGGCTGAACCTGCAAGGGGTGGGGAGTGGGGGTGCACAGCTCTGGCTCCGTGGCCGCTGCTGATAACTACAGCTGAAGTCAGGAGGTCCGGTAAAGTCATGTGACCTCTGTGACTAAATCATAGACTGACTCATAACAAATGATCGAGGAAAGTAGAATGGATGTCCTAAATTGTTTCAGTGCACTGAAATGTGCCAGTTGTAACTGTGGCAAAGCTCTGCTTAAAATTATTTGATGAGAATACTGATGTCACTATAAGAGGCTTTCCCTATGCTGCATTCTGATTTTCTCCTTTCCCAGCCTGCAGATTCTGCCTGCCTGCTGCAATAGTTGAGTGACTGTCACCTTCCAGCCTCTGTTGGAATTGAGGGCACTCAGCACCTTGCAGGAATTGGGCCTTTGTTTTCAGAGTCAATGCTGAGGAAACACTTAATTTTTGGAATCACGTGATAGTAACTCATTCAGGAAAATTTAATATAAGGCATTTCTAACAAACCAGCCGTGTTCTGTTGCGTTTCACAGTGCAATTACCTCCCTTGCTTTCTCCAGATGAACAGTCCCCTGCTGGTCATGCTTGATATTAATGTCATAAATAACAGCATACTGGTGCCACTGCAGTGTGGCTTACTCACTTAATCACACACCTGCATACAGAGAACCTTTTGTCTCCGGCAGCAGCCATGACTGCGTAATGTTTAGTCTTTGCTCCCCTAGAATGCTGCAAGGCAAAAAAGCGTACTTAGGATGAGAGTAAAATAGCAGCTTACGTAGGTGCAAATTATTTCCTAATTCCCACAGGAGGTATGGAGATGGGGCTGCAAGGAACAGTTTGGCGAAGGTGTGAAAGTGGGTTGTATATGGAGTAACAGACTGCAAATCCTGCCCCATTTCCCCCTACCATTTGTGGGTGTGGAAGGTCCTATTATGAGGCAGTTTTGCTGAGTAGAGGGGCCATAATGCCAGGAGCCCTTGCAGGAGATGTGCACCATTTACTCACTGCAAATTACAGTGGCTTCTTTTACACCTACTCAGGATGAGTTCACGATGGTGGTGGGCTGAGGGAAAAGTAGGGACAAGGTCAGTGGAACATCAGAAGTCTCCATTTTCCTCAGGTTATGTAACAGGGCTACTAGAGTCTCAGTGACTGACTACCATGGCTCCGGGGGTACAGGTCTGTCTCATCTTACGCGGGGGTTCCGTTCCGCAGTTAGTGCATAAAGCGAAAACCGCGTATACTCAAAATTACAGTGAGTTCAATGGCGGGCGGAATCGCCCGCACTACAGGTACAGCATTAAAATTGTTATTTTTCTCTTTTTTGTTTTGTTTTTGCCGACCGCGTAAAGCTGAAATCGCGCATGTTAAATGCACGTAAGATGTGACAGACCTGTACTGTGATGCAGCTGCATCCACTACTGCCTCACAGTTGGAAGGAGGATTCATTTGTCTCAGACCCTGGCAGAACCTATCAAAGCACAACCTACTTACTGCTTGGATTCGCTTTTGAGGCAAGATTTGCTTGACCGTGATGGCCCGACAGATGTTAAACACAGACACGCTAATTGTACTGAATTGGCCTCCAGATTTTGTTACTATAACATTTCACAAAGAGCATCCATTTCCCAGATCCAGAGACAGTCCATTCAATTGCCTGTAATTAAAAAAATTAACCATTTTAAGACTAATTTTGTTGCCTCAGCAGAGCTGGTGTAACTGTCAGGCTGCTAATTGAAGAGGCTTGTTCCAGTTTTCATAGCAGGATGCTTTACTCAAATTCTGCCTGGTTTGTTCAATTGAAAATAATCATTGTTTATATCTCATGAACCACTGAGCAAATATGAATTCAAAGCAAGGAGTTTGACTTGAACTCTACGTTATATTGACAGATGAGTGAGCTCATTCAGGGCCACGTGTTATCTATAAAAGTATTTCCCATCTCATGGACTATGAGGTGCAAAGAGTGATAGTTGTGTTGATCTTCCTTCTGTGTGTAACACCAGTTTCTTTCTCTCTACTGGGCTAATCACTGTGGTCCACGCTGAAGGTAGATAGAGATAGATGGAGTATTTCTGCTACTTTTGTAAGTTAGATGGCACTAGAGTGACAGCTGTGCATTTAGTCACTCCAGCAATCAAGGAAATGAACCAATTATGGGGGTGGCCTAGATTGTTATTCTCCTGATGTATGTTTGGCATTGCTTTCTGATTTCACCTCAAACACCCCCAATGTACTGCAGTTTATTCTGAGGCCCCTTTCCATGATTTATCCACCAAGCTCTCGGCCCTGGGGTTTGGTCCCGACTCTACCATTCTGCTGCATGACATGAAGCCAGTCACTTCACCTCTCTGTGCCTCTGCTCTTCCTCCCACTCTGTCAGTCTTATCTATTTATACATAGTCCCTGCCCCCCAAATCTTGCTATCTCTTCCTACATGCATGTGCAGTGCCTAGCACAATGGGGACCCCAATAGCAGACAATGATGAGGGAGGTTTGCTGGGTGCCTTGTTGATTATACAAGCAGGCAAGATGACTCTTCATTTGTGCTGTCTCCTGCCTCAAGTTACAAAAAGTTCTGATCAGAAGTGCCAGAATGGCAGCTACAAGAGTTTGCCCATGGATCAAAAATCAGGAGATTCTTAAGGCAGTCAGGAGATTGCACCTGAAATTAGGACATTCTTTCTACACTCAAAAGTTAAGTCAACCCAGCTTCGTCACTCAGGAGTGTAAAAAATCCACACCCCCTGAGCGATATAGTGAAGCCGACCTAATCCTAATCCCTAGACAGCACTAGGTTGACAGAAGAATTCTTCCATTGACCTAGCTACTGCCTCCTGGGGAGGTGGATTACCCAAAATGATGGGAGAACACCTCTCGTCACTGTAATGAATGTGTATGCTGAACTACTACAGCTGTGCCACTGTAGCTTTTCAAATGTAGACAGGCCCTTTGTCTTTTGGCCTCACCTAGTTTGTGAGGTATCAGGGGGTAGCCGTGTTAGTCTGTATCCACAAAAACAACAAGGAGTCCAAGGGCACCTTAAAGACTAACAGATTTATTTGGGCATAAGCTTTCGTGGGTAAAAAAACCCCACTTCTTCAGTTTTTTACCCACGAAAGCATATGCCCAAATATATCTGTTAGTCTTTAAGATGCAACGGGACTCCTTGTTGTTTTTCTAGTTTGTGAAGTCCTTTAGCACTTCTCTGAGGTGAACGTTGGGAGCTGCATTATTGTTGTGTTGGGAGGAGAGGAGGTACTAAAACAGTGTAATCGGCTTAAAGGATAAATGCTCTACAAAACATGGGGTTTGTTTATCAATTAAGCCATTTTTGTTGTGCAGTTGGGCAAAGGCTGAAACACCTTTCCAAACAAATTTGTCACTTGTCCTTTGGTGCACCAGACAATAGGTCTGAGTGCTCCAGCTCCTTCCCCTCAGCCCAGATCACCACTCTGAGCATTATGGGGAGAGTCAGTGGGTAGGGTGGGCTCTGGGTGTGGGCAGAGCCACTGGCTTCATCCATCCCCAGTATACCCGTCAGTGGAGCTGGGTGGATGCAAGAGAAGGGATTCTGAAGTAAAGGGCTGTACCAAAGTATTTCCTCTCCCCAGAAATAAGGGGGGAAACCACTGGAAAAATTGTGACTCTGAGTCCCAATTGCTTCTCAGGGTTTCATTTTTGGAGCAATGTAGCTCTGTACCTCCTTTACTCAGGTACAATAGTTTCAGTCTAGGCTTTATATAATCAGCACCATTGAGGAGAACATGTTCCCACCCAAGGATCTTTCAGCCTGAAATAGACAGTCAAAACATAAGGCTAAATTATTTAATTGAAAAAAATCATTCATTGGTGGTGGATTTGCCCATGTAATATAGCAGATAACCAGAGGATGGCCTGAACTCAAAGCATTGTAGGTTTTTTTTTTTTTTTCTTTTTTCTTCTCTGAACGCATTGTTTTTTGTGTTGGTGGATTGTCTTTGGAAGGCTCTGTGAGAGGCAGCATGTATGAAGGAGTGTGAACAGAGAGAGGGTGATCATTTAGAGCACTGGGAAGTGGCTAGGAAGAAGGCACAATGATGAATCTGAGAAGAATCCAAAAGGGGCGCCCAGGAGGGAAACTTGGGAGCAGCTTAGACCACGGTAGGTGTAGGAGGAAATGAGAGTAGGGATATAGGTGAGAACTGAGCAGAGCCTTGAAGGCCAAGGTAGTCAGTCAGTAGAGTATCTGCCTGGCGATGACACCTTGGTAACAGAAGAGGGACAAAAGATTTTAGTAGCAGTGTTATGGCTGGAGCAGGGGAAGATTAGATAACTTTTTTGTGAGTATCTGAAGTGACTGATAGGCAGTCTCCGGTGTTAATGAACCAGAAAACCCAAGTCTGGAAAGTGGAATCCACTCCTTGTCATCCATTGCTTTCCCTGCCCTGGAGGGAACACTGAACCTATAAGTGGAGCTACCAAAGGGGATCAAGAGGAGCTGGCAGGGGTTGAGTGGGTATTTCTTGGGGAAATTGCCAGACCCAGTGCTGAGAGAAGCTGGCATCTGGGCTTGTATGAGGAGACAGTTAGAGGTGGTAAGGAGGAGCTGGTAGCTGGGATGGGAGGAGGCTACCCAGGGCAGATAAAGAGGAAGAGTTTTGAAATCCTGAAGCTGGTGGAGGGAGCGATCATCAAAGGCAAGGACAAAACAGGGAGCAAGGCAGCAATGTGACAAAAATTGCTGGAAAAAACAGATGAGTTCCAGGTGATACATGCACATTACTGCACTTATTGGGGCAAAGACCAATGTCAATCACAATGGTGCAGAGGCCCATTTAGGTGGAAGAAATATCCTTTTCTTGCTAACCAAACAGTGCTTGTTGGTTGCCTTCAGCAGAAAGAGTGACTGGAGAAAATGGAGGTAGAAAAAGAATGTTTACTCACCTTCTTGTAACTGTTGTTCTTCGAGATGTGTTGCTCATATCCATTCCAATTAGGTGTGTGCACGCCACATCCACAGTTGTTGGAAAGTTTTCCCCCTAGCAGCACCTGTTGGGTTGGCTGTGGAGCCCCTGGAGTGGCCCCTCCATAGTGCTCTATATATGATCCTGCCAATCTGGCATGTTGGATGATGGCGTAATGAGAGGTGAACATATGCACCGAGGACCATGTCGCAGCCCTGCAGATTTCTTGGATCGGGACTTGGGCCAGAAATGCCGCTGATGAGGTCTGTGTCCTTGTGGGGTGTGCCGTAAGTGCCGGAGCTGGGATTTTGGCTAACTCATAGCACATGCGGATGCAGGACGTGATCCAGGAAGATATTCTTTGTGATGATACCAGGAGTCCTTTCATCCACTTAGCCACTGCTACGAATATCTGGTTCAACTTTCTAAACGGCTTAGTGCATTCAACGTAGAAGGCTGGTGCCCGCCGAACATCCGGAGAGTGCAGCCTCTGCTCACAGTTACTGGCGTGGGGCTTAGAAAAGAAAATGGGCAGGTATATGTCTTGATTCATGTGAAAATGTGACGCAACCTTAGGAAGAGAGGCCTGGTGAGGCTGAAGTTGCACCTTATCCTTGTGGAAGACTGTGTAAGGTGGGTCAGAGGTGAGGGCCTTCAACTCAGACACCCTGCGTGCTGAGGTAATGGCCACCAGAAAAGCTATCTTGTATGATAGATCGAGGAGGGAGCAAGTTGCTAGCGGTTTAAATGGGGGCCCCATTAGTTTGGAGAGGACCAAGTTAAGGTCCCACGCAGGAACTGGCTGTCTAATCTGGGGATGGAGGCGTTCCAGGCCCTTGAGAAAACATCCCACCACGGGGTTGGTAAATATGGAGCATCCAGATACTCTGGCTGGAAGGTTGAAATAGCAGCGAGGTGTACCTTGATGGATGGCCCTGCCAGGCCTTGTTGTTTTAGGTATGGGACAGAGATTGGCAACCTTTGGCACACGACTCACCAGAGTAAGCACCCTGGTGGGCTGGGCCGGTTTGTTTACCTGCCACATCTGCAGGTACGGCCGATCGCACTCCCACTGGTGTGGGCAGAGGGATGTGCCGGCTGCCGCTTCCCGCCGCCCCCATTGGCCTGGAGCGGCGAACCATAGCCAGTAGGAGCTGCAATCGGTCGAACCTGCGGGCGCGGCACGTAAACAAACTGGCCCGGCCCGCCAGGTGCTTACCCTGGCGGGCCACGTGCCAAAGGTTACCTATCCCTGGTATAGGAGGTACTCTAGGATGAGTGGTATAGGCACCTGGATTGGAGCTGTGTGATGCTGCGCACACCAGCAAGTTAATCTTTTCCACTTAGCTAGATAAGTGGCCCTGGTGGATGGTTTCCTGCTGCCAAGTAGGACCTCCTTTACAGGTTCCGAGCATAGAAGTTCCATGGGGTTTAACCATGAAGCTTCCAGGCCATGAGATGGAGAGACTTGAGGTCTGGGTAGAGCAGGCAACCGTGGTCCTGAGTGATCAGGTTGGGGTGAAGTGGCAACACAATCGGGGTGTCCCCTGACAGTTCCAAGAGCATAATGTACCAATGTTGTCAAGGCCATGCGGGAGCCACCAGGATTACCTCCGCTCTGTCCCTGCGGACCTGGAGAAGAACCTTGTGCACCAGAGGGAATAGGGGAAAGGCGTACAACAGGCGGCCTCCCCAGCATAGTAGAAACGTGCCCATGACCGAGCCTGGGCTGTGATTCTGAAAGGAGGAGAACATCGGGCACTTCCTGTTGCTGCGGGTGGCAAACAGTTTGACCTGGGGAAACCCCCAACTTTGGAGGATGGAGTGTATGACATTTGGACGGACGGACCACTCGAGATTGCGGAACAATCTGCTGAGGTGGTCTGCCAGGTTGTTCTGAGCCCCTGGGAGATAGGACGCTTCCAGGTGAATGGAGTGGGCTATGCAGAATTCCCACAGCTTGAGGGCTTCTCGACACAAGGCGGAAAAACGGGCTCCACCCTGCTTATTGATGTAAAAGATGGCAGTGGTGTTGACCCTCCTCACTGCCACGCACTGGCCTTGCAGCCGGGCCCAAAAAGTTTGGCATGCTAGGCGTACAGCCCTGAGCTCCTTGATGTTGATATGAAGGGAGAGCTCGTTCCAAGACCATAGGCCCTGCATTTGTAAATCTCCCAAATGTGCACCCCAACCCAGAGATGATGCATCCGTTACCAGGGAGAAGGAGGACTCGGGGCTGTTGAAGGAGACTCCTTCGCACACCATCCGAGGGTCGAGCCACCATTGGAGGGACTCAAGTATGTGCTCTGGTACAGTCACTACTAAGTGCAGGTTGTCACGAGTCTGATTGATGCCGTGAGTCTGATTGGTGCAGGGACTCCAAGCGGTATCTTGTCCCTGATGGTGCCGAGGGGCAGAGAATTGCAGGCTTTCCACGGGATGGTACCACACGCTGTGGCATTGGGGGCTTGGCGTGAAGACCACGGTGCCATCATGTCTTTGAGGCTCTCGCAGCTTCCAATGTCTGGGGTGGAAGGCAGTTGTACCTCCTCCACCACTTGACACAGTGAGTCCAATTGCACCAGACTCTACGCCCCCCTTTCATCCAGAGTCCTTCCACGGTGCCATCTCCACTGCTGCCAGGGCATTATGCACCGATGCACTTGGTGCCGGGTCCTGCCGCGCCGATGCTGGTTGCGGTCTAAGTGCTGCCTCCATGAGGAGCTGCTTTAGCCTAAAGTCCTGCTCTTTCTTCGTTCTTGGGCGAAACCCTTTGCAAATCCTGCACTTATCCGCCTGATGTGTTTCCCCCAAACACTTTAAGCAAGCGTCGTCGCCCGTTGGCATAGGCTTGTTGCAGGACTTGCAGGGTTTGAACCCCTGGGACTTAGGCATGCCCTGAGTCCCCAGAGAGAGCGTGGTCGGGTTAAAGGGGAACCCCCCACTCGCAACAGCTAACTATTAACACTACACTAACTAATAACTAAACTAACTAAGGAAAACAAACACTAAAGTAAATAGAGCTAGGGAAATGTGGAGAGCTTGCTGAGCAAGGTGCCACAGTTCCAGTGACCGACTGTCACTGGCGGTAAGAAGGAACTGAGGAGGTGCCGTGTTGGCAGGGTCATCTATAGAGCGCTATGGAGGCGCCATTCCAGGGGGCTCCACGGCCCACCTGACGGGTGCTGCCAGGGGAAATACTTTCTGATGACTGTGCACGTGGCGCGCGCACACCTAATTGGAATGGGTATGAGCAATCACTCGAAGAAGAAGAACTCCATTTTGCAGTTAATCTCAAAAGAAATTAAATTATGGATTACAAAAGCATTTGTTAAAGAAAAACAAGTCTTGGGCTCTAGTAGACTGTGTTGCCTGAGGATCATATTGTCCCATATGGTAAAATAAATGTTAATAGAATGGAAGTTGAAGGTCAGGTTTCCAGTGTGAGGGGGAAAATAAGGAGGGGAGGATAAAGAATCAAACCACAGTGTTACAGTGGTGTATAATCTTATTGACACAAACGCTACAGAAATTTTAAATTCTGCACTTGCAGTTTGCTGCTTCCCTTTTGTGTTAAATTGTTTTGATTTCTAAACACTCCTCTTCATCCCACATTTTAAGTATTTACATTCTATTTGATATAACTAGAAAAGATAAGAGCTAAGAACAGTTTTTTTTTTAATCTTTGGGTCCTTGAAGGACTTCTGGTAACTTAAATTTTTCTCCCTGGGATGTTGCATTCCACAGCTTGTAATGTGAGCTCATGGCCTCTGTTCCCCACTTGGACTCCTGTCTAGAAAGATTTTGTAAGATTTATTACAATAGGTCTTTTAACTTCTAAACAGAGGGGAAACATGAATGATTACCCTCCATACAGACCAACAGCAGAGAATGCGTAAAGTTATTTTAAAGCGGATGTTCTGGCTGTAAGCAATTTACTGGAATTTCCCTACAAAAAAATGTAATGATATTATTCGCTCTCTCAAATTAGCAATACTAAGGCTGAAATTTGAAGGATGTTGTCCAGTTAAAATCCAGAACTTTATAAAATAATACAGATATTACCTGTGTTTTCTTTAAATAGAGATAAATTTAATAGACAATTTTATAATCTAATTGTCAGTTATGCTTCTTGTTCACTTTTTGCACACCACTCAGGGCTCATCCACATAGGAAGTTAAACCACTATAATTATACCAGTATAACTGCCTTTGTAGACACTAAGGTGCCACCGGACTGACTCCTTGTTGTTTTAAAGACTAACAGATATATTTGGGCATAAACTTTCGTGGGTAAAAAAACTCACTTCTTCAGATGCATGGAGAGAAAGTTACAGATACAGGCATTATATAATGACACTCTTAAACACTCTTATTCCACTTTAGCTAAAACTGCTTCCAGAGCAACATAAGCTAAATAAAAAATGGGATTCATATCAGGATAAGAGTTTCTACCTAGGGACTTATACAGGTATAACTATAGCAGCTTAAATTTATGCCTTACCTTGTACTGGTATAACTTCCCATATGGACATGCCCTCAGTTTGAGCAATGAAAGGGAGGCCTGTCAGTTTCTCTTTTGTTTATAGTTAAATTTATTTTCTGGCTTCCATGCATTAACAAGATGCTGTAGGTCTTGGGTTGCATACACTTCAGGGAAATGTTTATCAAATGTTTCTGTAACAATAACTTCTGTAAAACTCACTTTCTCTGCCCCACACCTCTTTGAATTTTAGATTTAAACTACAGTACTTTACAATAACCCTCTAATTGTATAAATTCACATAATTCAAATGAAAGTTCCTAAAAAGAATTTGGTACTGATTTCTTGCACATATGAATTTCGGTAGGGTCTCCCATAGCATCATATATGCAGCCTATGTACTCAACAAAATAATATAGATGTACATTTCAGATACACAGAAAGTTGCAGTTTAAGTAGATCAGAATGGCAGTACAGAAAAATGTTCAGCTCCTGTACTTTATCCTGCATAAAAACACTTGAGTGTATTTCTATGCCACAACACAGATGCCAAAAAACAATGGCATCCTAAATTAAGCCAACATTTATGCCTGACTTAATACCAGTCTCCAGCTGCCATCATGATAGTAAACTACACCAACACATTAATACCCCCTTTAACCGATTTTCAGTTCAACACTGTCACCAACACCAGAACTGGAAGGGGGGGCGGTGAGAATTCATGTTTCCCGGAGATTATTTTTCCCGCCTACAGAATCTATTCTGCTGGGGAGGCACTGAAATTACACCTTTTACCCACCAGGGGCTGCTGTAGCTCCAGAAGAGAGGGCAGCTGGCTCACCGCCAGAGCAGCTAGCTGCAGAGAGGGAGGGGGCATTTTGGCCTTGTGTCCCCCTCCTCCACTTGTACAAAGGTTCCAGTTCCCTTGGTCACCACCCTCAGTGCTGGATGTTTCTGCTAAAATGATCAGTGCTGAAATAGTCATAAACAGTGTTGACATTTAAATTGTAACTGCCCATGCCCAGTGGGATTGCTGGCGTGCTGCATCTGAACCATATGAGGTCCTACTAGTCCGTGAGTTTTTCCTGTCCCACACTCCGTGCTGGGAGTCACTTTGACTCAAAGCAAGTATAAATAAAAAGAAAATGACAGAATGAGTGAGCGTGTGGAGGCAGGGATACTACTTGCATGGCATGCAAATAACAGTGATGTCAGCAGGAGACAGATCCTAAGGCCCTCAGATTTTTCCATGAAAACGGTGGTGATAGGATGGAGGTCTCCAAATAGTGATCTGGTTGTTTAATACTGCATCATGTGGCGATACAGATGAAGAGAGAGAGTACATCTCAAAGTTTTTCATTTGAAGCTTGATTCTATATCCCTGCCCATCCCAAATTTGGGCTCTGGAAGGACCATAGGATTGGGCCCCAGTGTCTATACATTGAGTTACAAGTTAATTCCACTACTATCATGTTTTTCCATTAGTTCTTGGTTCTAAGGGCCGATTCGTTACTAAAGAGAAATTGACGCAGTGATTTTTTTTTAAAGATAATGATTAATGAAAAAAGATTCCTCACTCTTTTCATTAGAGATTTAATCATTGTGCAAAATAAAGTGGCATACTGCACATAAAGAAATAGGGAGGGGCAAACTAGTGGAGATTTTTAATGTTCCTTTAAAAAGCATCCTTTGAATGATTTTAATTATGATGTTACACTTCAAATGCATGGCTTTTTTTTTTTTACTTTTCATAATTCAATAATGAATTTGAGTAGGTTTAAAAAAAGGCATGATAACTTAAAATAGTCGAACAGCACATTCCAAATGCCAGGGATATATGTAATTCATAAAAGCATGGCTTCTAATCATGTCACAAATCCAGCCCTCGTGTTCGGTCTTGAACAAAAGGGGTTCTCAAACTTTTTCATGGTGTGGACCACCTCTTAATAGAGTGTCTCGGCAGCATCGCGCCCCCTCCCTCGCCCTCCTCCCCCCCGAGTACATAACATCCCTGCATCACAGGAATGGCTTATTTGGAAAGTCATTCCTAGGAAAATGTGAGCATTGCTGTGGTAGAGTGAACACATTCATGCCCATATCTTTGTACATCCTCTTGAAGTACTTGCATACCATTACTGAATTCCCCTTTCTAGCTGTTTTTTCCTTAGCTGACCATGTTAAGGTCACAAAATGATTCCTTATATGACCTTGCTTCCACCCCCTCAATCATTTCCTGTTGTCTGTACTACTTCCAAAAGGTGGGTATAGTTTTTGCCCTTCGTACCCAGAACTGCGATGTTAGTTCATGGGAGGCCTGGCAAATGGAAGGCTTCAGATGGTACTAGCTTTCAGTGGGTATTTTTTATTCATTCATTTATTTATTTATTAAGCACTGGGTGTTGGTCTGCTTTCAAGTGAAATCAGTGGAACTTTACCATTGACTCAGAGGGAGTAAAGTTAGGCCAACAATGAGCATGTTTGAAAATCCTATCTATGATGTCCCTAGAGTCCTAAACAGAAGTGAGTCAGAAAGCTGAGGTGTGGGGCCATCTCATGCCCACTTCTCTTGCAAGCTTTGATGAAATCAGGGCAGATTATCCACTGTTTTAATCTCACCTTTCTTCATTCCCTCTCCCCCTCTCTGCCTATGTCACCCTCTTGCTAGTGTTAACATTTATCTAATGATCCCTGCTCATCCATGTAACATCCAGTATTGTTGCTGAGAGAGAAGTCTAACATAGTGGCCTGTATTTACCTGCCTTCAGTCATATTTTCCCCCCTTCTCCAAGTTTGGCACTAAACCAATTTTCCTCCAGTCCTCAGGTGTGTGTGCTCTGTTTTTAGCAATGTAATGGTATCTGGGGATTTGGCAGTTCCCTTCTAAATTCCTTTAGAACCCGGGAGTGTTCATGCTTGTTTTTCTTTCACACTTTGTTCTCTCCTGACCATAGTTCAGAAATATCCTTCTCCTCACTATTGTCTGGTCAATAGTCACCTCTATCTTTGCTTTATCTATGGGTGTGTTTACCACTGCAGGCTAGTCATTAAGCATTTGTGAGGTGTCACTGTCCTCACCGGGTGGGGTGCCCTTTTCTCCTTTAGAGAGCCCTGTTTTCTTCTTGTGTATTTTCAGAGCATTTGTTTCCTTTCCAGTTATTCCACACTCTGTGTTCCCTTCTATTTTAACCTCTAACTGATTTTCTTGCAAGATTGAACCTTCTGATTGTATTCCAGTTTTGCTGCCTCTCCCCTCTCCATGGTAATTTTCAGACCTCTTACTTTTATTTTGCATACCCTCTCTTCCTTAGGATTTAATTCATAGCCTCCCTATGAATTCAGCATGTACAAATTATTTTCCTGGTATATTTATATCTTGAGAGGAAAGCATTTTTGCTGAGTCCTCATTTAGTGCTGTCTTAAATTTTGTTCCAACCTTCCTGTGTGTTTTGTGTGACCCTCTGATACCGCTGCCAGTTCAGAGTGGGTGCCAGATTCTGTATTCTGCCAAAGTTTGATCTTTTAAAGTTCAGAAATCTGCTTGTTCATCTTCCTCTTCTTGTGCTTGCATCGGTTCTGTAACCTGTCATGGTGTTGTGGTCACCCCACCCCGAGGGGTTTCCTGTGCTACAGTATCTCACACTGTGACCTTCTAATTAGTCCTTGCAAGGTTTAAGGTTTTGTTTTTTTCACCCTTGTTTCATTTCTTTATTACTTTGTGCTTAACTATTCAGGAACTCCCTGCTCACCTGCGTGACCTATCTGGATTCCGAGGCAGGAATATGAAGGAAATTGAAATCCCCTAAAAATAAAGTCCTCCTTTTTAAAAAGTGATTTTGTCTATTTCCTTGGCTAGTGCTTGCTCCTTTTACATGACCCATATCTACAGGAAGCTGACTTCACACACACTTTTTTTTCTTTTTTCTTTTATTTTGGCTTCTTAACCCTTCTCAACAGAACTCATTTTGTTTTAATTTCATCTCTTTCCTCTTTGATAGCCTCTGCTCAAGTTGCTCATTTCTCTCATATAATGCTATCACTCTTCTGTCATTTCCTACCCCCTCCGCCCCTCTTCTTTTTGTCTGTTCCCTGCCCATGATGTTCTTCCTTCAATCCTGTTCCTTTTGCTTTTCCACCATACGTCTTGTATTTATTAATTAATTTATTAATACGTTTAATCTGTTTGATATTGTGATAGCGTTTAAGGCCAAAGGGAACCACCAGATCATCTAGTCAGACCTCCTGTATATCACAGGCCACCAACACCGCCCAGTGCCTGCACACTAAACCCAACAACCAAAATTAGACCAAAGTTTTACAGCCCACAGGAGACTAGACTTTTATGTGCCACAGGCAGAGAATAGGAGGGACTGAGGTGCACCAGTGCCCAAGGCCCCAGCAATGGCAAGGAAATTGTGCCTGGCTCTGTTTCCAGACTCTGTTCTTTTGTATGATTTAGTCTTAGGGACTCTAAAAATGTTTGCAGGCCAAAGATTTGTTGTGACTTCATTTACTTTTCTCTGACACAGCTTTCCTCCTGCCCATTTCATGGTTCAGATAACTAATTCTCTCCCACCCACCATTGCCTGGTTTAATTCCCTTACCCTCCTATTTAGCCGTTCCAAACAACTTCAGTCTTCCCTGATCAAGTGCTTTTCTTGTCTTCTGTATCCAACAGTTGTCCCTGCAGAACACTGTCCAGGGCCTCCAGAAGTTGAATCTTCATTTGCCCTCAGTTAACCATGCATCTTCTGGATCAGCCTGGGTCTTTGTGAATGTGCCTGCAGTATTGAGAGGTTTTGAAAGTCTGCCACTCTTGTTAGAATTGTAAAGTTTTCTGAATTCTTCCTTCTCTTCCACACTATTTGTTCCAATATGAATAATAGCTAGTGGTGGTTCTCATACTTTCTGCCACAAACCTGCATTCCATCCACGTGGTTTTTAACTGGCTTCCCAGAAGGCCTATTATTCTGATAATGATCCTGAATACTGAATTTCTTCAGTGTTACAACTTGTTTCTGCCTTCCGTTCAGTCTGTAACTGATCTTGGTCTCCCTCCTCCCTCTGTTTCTGTTGTAGCAATGACATGGTTTTCACTGTTTGTTTTGCTATGTCTAGTCGTGGCAGGCCTCTATTTTTACAGAATCGCTTCCTATAATTCTGAACATTACTGCACCTGTTCAGCTCCTCATTAGAAGAAATATGTTCAGTGTTTTTCTCTGAAAATATTTAGGTTTTAGAAGTTTTTTCTTTTCCTGAGAAGACTTGGCATCTTGCACCGTATTGTTCCAATCTCCAGTAACATGCAATTCGTAGCCCACATAAGCAACTCTGAAATGTTCACAACTAGTTAGACTGCCAGTTATCACAATCTTTAAGTCAGAAGAAAGCTTTATAAATATTATTTCAGAAGGCTTTGGAAGATTTTTTCATGTACCACATTATTAAAATCTCTGCATTACCCCGTGTTTGGATTTCTCATTTTTTAAGGGTGATTACGTTACCAGTGAATAAGATTGCCAAGTAGGGTTGGCTATATAAATAAAAAAGCAACTCCTACAGAAATTATTTTTATGATATATTCAGTGCATATAGAGGTTAGCTGCCAGGAATGTGAATTAAAAAAGAAACAGGAAACTGAATTCCAAAGATATTAGATATCCTCGGTAATGATTTTGTCACAAGAACCCATACAAGGTGATTTACTTAGATTCTGTATGTAAATATCTTCCAAGCAGATCTTTAGAACAACTGTATGGAAAATGCATGAACTCATTTAATGTGTAAATACTCTAATTGTGTTTTATCAAATGCATTTTCATCACAGTCTGACACCTGCTCTTGAAAGGTTGTACCACATGGTACTTAACCTGCACATTAATGTTGGATTAATGACCTAACGTGTCATTGATCCTGATCGTAGAGTACAATGGAAAGATTTAAATGAGCGTTGGACCAAGCCCATAAATGTTTACTTTGCTAGCCATGATTGAATAAATACTTTTTTATTTCTGACACTTGTTACTGCAAAACATGTTTCTTTCCCAGTGTAATTTCACTGAAATCAATGGAGTTACTTTAGGGAGAAATTTGTCCTGGTAAATGAAGTCCTAAATAGTGCAGTATGCAGTGATGGGACTCTATCCACCCCAAACTGAACTACAGTCCTCTGACTACTCATTATGTAGTTATTAGTAACCTCAGGAATAGTCTTTTCCTGTGCAGGTTTACGAGGCTTATGTCTCCCATAAGTCCTCAAAATAGGTATAAATTGGACTGACGTGGTGCAGGTGCTTTGTTTTGACTCTCTGTCCAGTTTATCAGCTTGAACAATACTTTCTTGTATAGCCATGATACTTTAATGCACCGCCTGTTTTTCCTCCTTCAGGTATTCACTTACAAACAGAGTACAATCACGCACCAAAAAGTAACAGCTATGCATCAAACAAGTGTGGAGAGTGTGGAAGACATGGCAGCACTCGTAGACCTCCATGAGGGCTCCATCATGCACAACTTATTCCAGCGATATCAGCAAAATAAAATCTATGTAAGTATCTTCTGAAACAAAAACTATGAAGAATGTTTTCCTGCATGTAACAGCAATATTTTACACTTATCTAGCACCTCCCATCCCCTGAGTTCTTCAAACTATATACATGCATAGGACTGAAATGAATCCATCTGTGTTGGAGGCTGACTTTCCACCAGAAAAAAATGGAGGGAAAGTTTGGTCAAGGGCTGATGAGAAAAGTGCAATGGAATCTTTGATGTCTATGAAAATCAGACATGATACTGATTTTTAAGGTCTTCCTTTTTTATTCATTAAAATATGTTGGGACAGGTCAGGAGAGCAAAGATGCTGTTTTGTTTTGTTTTGTTTTTTAATATACTGCAACAGATGAAGTTGTGAGAAGATTGTCTGAGAGGACACAATAGAACAGTGCTTCTCAATCTTTTCCATATTGAGTCCCCCTCTGGGGATCCCATCTGGCCAGAATCTAGCTGAGACCCTTCTCCCATTCTTCAATATGGGTAGGACAGGGTGGTTATCATGATCCCACAGGTGGCGAGCCCATGCCATAGAAATTGGTCAGGTTTAGGAGCTTACATCAGTGGAAGCAGCTGGGTGCTCAGGGCCTCTGAAAATCAGACCATTAGTCTACATGGAGTTTTATTTTTCTTGACTTTATATTGCCCACTTCTGTGGCTAATAGAGTTTCAATTTTACTTTTTAGCACCAATGTTGATCCCAACAGGCCTTTTTTATACTTATTTTTCATTTTGTAATAAAGTGCAATAAAATAATTTGACATGCAGTAATTTAGCCTAAATTTTCTTTCCAATTTCTTGGATTAGCCAGCATAATGTTATTTTCTGCCAAGGTCCATCTCTTGTAAACAAATAGGCTGAATTTAAGTAAACACATATTTAAAAACCAAACAACCATCACCTTTAGGGAATTTGATTATCCACCATAAAGAAACACAAAAGGGCACAAACCTGTTTTTGTTCCGTTACATATCGCTGCCAAAGGAATAGTCAGTGCTGATAATCTTAAATTTTGAGCTTGTCTTTTTTTAATATGTTTTGTGAGGTCCTCATAATTTTCATTAGGGCTGTCAAGCGATTAAAAAAATTAATCGCAATTAATCGCACTGTTAATAATAGAACACCATTTATTTAAATCTTTTTGGATGTTTTCTACATTTTCAAATATATTGCTTCCAATTAAAACACAGAATACAAAGTGTACAGTGCTCACTTTATATTTATTTTTTATTACAAGTATTTGCACTGTAAAAAACAAAAGAAATAGTGTTTTTCAATTCACCTAATACAAGCACTGTTGTGCAATCTCTTTATCATGAAAGTTGAGCGTACAAATATACAATTATGTACAAAAAAACTTGCAATCAAAACCAAAACAATGTAAAATTTTAGAACCTGCAAGTCCACTCAGTCCTACTACTTGTTCAGCCAATCGCTCAGACAAACAAGCTTGGTTACAATTTGCAGGAGATAATGCTGCCCGCTTCCTGTTTACAATGTCACCTGAAAGTGAGAACAGGCATTCTCATGGCACTGTTGTAGCCGGCGTCGCAAAATATTTATGTGCCAGATGTGCTAAAGATTCATGTGTCCCTTCATTCTTCCACCGCCATTCCAGGGGACACGCGTCCATGCTGATGATAGGTTCTGCTCAATAACCATCCAAAATAGCTTTCTTTTTTGGTGGTTCAGGTTCTGTAGTTTCCGCATCGGAGTGTTGCTCTTTTAAGACTTCTGAAAGCATGCTCCACACCTCGTCCCTCTCAGATTTTTGGAAGGCACTTCAGATTCTTAAACCTTGGGTCAAGCGCTGTAGCTATCTTTAGAAATCTCACATTGGTACTTTCTTTGTGTTTTGTCAAATCTTCAGTGGAAGTGTTCTTAAAACGAACAATATGTACTGTCATCAGCCGAGACGGCTATAACATGAAATATATGGCAGAATGTGGGTAAAATAGAGCCAGAGACATACAATTCTCCCCCAAGGAATTTAGTCACAAATTTAATTATTACATTATTTTTTTTAACGAGCCTCATCAGCATGGAAGCATGTCCTCTGGAACGGTGGCCGAAGCATGAAGGGGCATATGAATGTTTAGCATATCTGGCATGTAAATACCTTGCAATGCCCACTCAAAAGTTCTCATTTTCTGTTGACAATGTAAATAAGAAGAGGGCAGCATTATCTCCTGTAAATGTAAACAAACTTGTTTGGCTAAACAAGAAGTAGGACAGAGTGGACTTGTAGGCTCTGAAGTTTTACATTGTTTTGTTTTCGAGCACAGTTATGTAACAAAAAAAATTCTACAATTGTAAATTGCACTTTCACGACAAAGAGATTGCACTATAGTACTTGTATGACGTGAATTGGAAAATATGATTTTTTTTGTTTATAATTTTACAGTACAAATATTTAGATTTCAATTACATTTTGATTTCAATTACAGCATAGAATACAATGTATATGAAAATGTAGAAAAACATCCAAAATATTTAATAAATTTCAATTGGTATTCTATTGTTTGACAGTACGATTAAAACTGTGATTAATCACGATTAATATTTTTGAGTTAATCGCATGAATGAACTGTGATTAATCGACAGCCCTAATTTTTATATTTTTTTCTTCAAAAAAAATGAACCATTTTGTCTAAAAAATAAAATAAAATAAAAATCAATAAATAAAAAATCAATGCTGATAGCTCAGCATACATGAACTACTTCCTTTGCATGCACAGAGTTGAAGAAATTAAGAAAACATGTTTCAGGATTCCTTGTGATTTATTTATTTATTTATTTTTTTAAGAGTAAAAACAAATAACTACCTATAAATTTCCCAGTGCGTAGACAGGCTGACATTTAGATTCTCCCTTTTTTTAAGGGAATAAAAGCCCTTGTGGAGAATCAAGAAACAGCTATATTTACAGAGCTGTGTTCTAGTTTGTTCCCTGTCTTGTTGTGGCAACTCATGGATCTCTCTAATATTCTGGTGATGAGTGCAGTATAAATTCCTAGACAGACAGATTTGTGTTTTGTTCCTGGTGACATGGCACCTTCAGTTGCTGATGCTGCTCATTGTCCCTGCGATATTGTTGATTTTACTGTTTGGGTCCACTGTGTCATCATCTTACAAAACCCAGGCTCATTCAAATACAATGCAGTGAAATTTGTATTCAAGCAACCCACTTGGCCTACATATGTGACCAGAGTCTGATATAGGAAGCAGTTCTATTCCACTCCAGCTAGAGCACTGTCGCAGTGCTGAGGGTGATGCAGTAATGGGATAAGGGCTCCAGGAGTGGTGGCACTTCAGATAGCAAAAGATGCAGTCTGAAATTTTTTGTCGCTGGGAGTGGCCAATCATAAGGTGGATACTGTATGCCCAAATCAGAGCTATTGAACCATGGAGGGACAGTGCAATGATACGTTACTGGGATAAAGCCAAAATTTGATAGAGGGGAAAGGTTAGATTAGGTTCACTTAACATTTGACAAATGTTTTCATACAGCTAAAGGGATAAGCTTCATTGTCATTCTCGTTTTGGACTGGATCGTTCCTTGCACAGAACACACAAGGACCCTCCCCCTTACGTTTAAATTCTTTGTACCAGGGCCAGAGGCAACCATAGCCTTCCTCCATGTCCCTCTTCCCCACTGGGTCAGGAAGGGTATGGAGCCATTAACCTGACTCCCTGCCACTAGCCCACAGAGGCGACTGGCCAACAGGAGCGTCATGCATTGTAGGGAAATCAGCAAGGAATTGTGCCTCTCTAAGCACTGTCCTCTTCCTTGGGTGAGCTGTCTCCGGCCCGCGCCCTATCAGAGGCCATTGTGCAAATGCCACAACCTGGCCTTTAGCTTGCAGAGCTATTGTGGTCTCTCTGCTAACTTTATTTTTTCTGTGGAAGAATGTATATTCATAGAGTAAAGTTTAATGTATGTAACTTTTTAAAAAAGCAGCATACAAATTATATTTAAAGTAATACAGACATTATGATGTTTTTAAAAAACCTTCTGGCTCACATGGCAATGGGACAGGGAAGTAGCTTGATACTCATCATAGTGAGTGCAGTGTAGTGCTGTATATTTACTTGTTTGTTATAACATACTTGTTTATACAGCAAAATGTCATGATCTGAAATGCAGTCCACTAATTTCTAAATGGTATGTGGAAAGGCTTGTGAAGATTCTCTGTGAAATTACAAAGGAGAATAAATAGATATAGATATTGTGGAGAGAAAAGTTAACATTGTTGCTTTCCAATGAAGACATTTTAAATGTAGCTCTTTTCTCTTGATAATCCATTTGTTCCAAACAGTAGTTTTTTCTTTCCTGTATTAAAACGCTCTTATTCCAGCAGAGAAGACATAGGTAAACATCTGAATATTTATGTACAATTTCAATTTGCAGTTCACTTCAGTTAATTACGCCTTTTATGCCTTTTTGCCTGGCATAATGATACCCTTATCCTTAAACCCTCCATTATTTCCTTATTATCGTAAAGATATTTGCCATGGATGCCACAGCTTATCAGGCTCCTCATTGATTTGCTTAGCCTCAGCCAGCAACTCCAGCAGTGAAGACCAGTGTAAAGTATAAGCCTTATTATTTTTTCCCCTCTTCCATTCAGGGAATGCTGGGCTATAGAAACTTCTGCACTATCAGAAACTCATCCAAATCTGTAGTCAATATTCTGAAGCAGCTAGTGGTGTCCAGATTGATGCTGGAAGAGATAATAAACTCCATTCTAATTTGAGTTGAACCATTTTGACGTCTCAAGTAAAAATTGAACATACCTAAATCTGTTCTGTGTTTAATGTGTTTTCCTCAGACACTGCTTTACTCTTTCCTTGTCTGAATTTCCACAAAGGAAAACAAACATCTCTCCCTCCTTGTTTTGTTATAGAACCGTGGGAGGTATCTGCCCTTTAAATGACTGTAGAACAGGACGGTCACCTCAGTAGCCAGGCTCCAAACACAATACTCAAAGAAGTAAAACTGTTACCTGAGGAGGGACGCTTTTCTCTGCTCCTCCTTTATTTAGGATGTATTTTGTTTTGGAGGACATTATCTAAGGGAAGGGACAATCTTCTTAGCTCTTCTGTAGCCTTTCTTGTGGACGTCTCTCCAAAGAGGTGTGCTATGGGTTGTGCTCTAAAAGAGGAGACAGAAGCTTCTCTTTATCTCTGGTGGTAGGGAGCCCCATAGGTCAAGGCCCTCCATGCAATGCATTCTTCTTCTGACTGCTGAGAGTTGCACCTTGGACTCTGTCTGCTGTAATGTCCCTGCTGATAGTAGTTTTCTTGGTGTAGACGTGAGGAAGAGGTGGATCCTGAGGTAGCCAAGTCCTAGTCCATTGATGGAACTGAAGATAAGGAATTGGCCCCCAAGTGGATCCAGAAATGCACAGGAAAAGAGTGGGGAGCATGTGTCTCCTATCTCTCCTAGAAATGAGGTGAGTTGTCTGGTATTAGATGAGCTGAAACTTAAATGTGGCTTTCTCGAACAGACCCAAAGAGACCGCGTAACAGTAGCCCAACCTGGATGGGACGAAGGCACAAGTAACCATGACTAGGGCCAAGTCTGAGAGGAAGAGGTGCAGACTCCTTGATAATCGAACATAGAAGGATATGTTTGTGGCTACTGATGCAGTTATATAGAGAGGAGCCTGGAAAGACTCGGTAGCAATGCATGACTTCAATAATCGAGGAGCAGAAGTTTTGGATAGAGAGAACAGTTGTTTCTGCCATTATTGTTGTCTGTGTGCCATATGCAGGTCTGAAGCCTTATGAGGAAGCATTTGGGCAGAACACTAGTGGAGATCAGAGGCAGTTGAGGTGATTATCTCTACCTTCTTCATTACTTTGCCAAGGGGAAAGCTGGGGTTAATTTAAAATTGGGAGTCCAACTTTGTGTGCGAGCCTAAATGAGGTCAATTCCCATATTTGAAAGCTCAGATCAGCACTCACAGTAGGCATATGAATGACCTTTTAAAAATATCCAAATGCCAGTATCTGCATCCAAATGCTAAATGTGGACATCATATTAAGGTACCCATGCTTGAAAATGTGACCTCTTTGAAGGGAAACCAGGAATTGAGACAGTCTTTCCTATAACTAATCCAGCGATGTGCACATGATAAAACAGACAGTTGAAGGATGTAATTTCTACTTCATTTAAATGTTCATTTCCAAAAGTAGAAGTGTCAGGCAGTTCAGTGGTGTATAGCGGTTATGCTTGTAGCCATATCAAAGGGATAAATGTCCCCAAGCGCTGTTGAGACTGCCACTCCTTGGGTCAGTTTCAGTTAATCACACATCATAGAAGAGACTAGCTCCGTCTTGGGGAAGACACCATAAACCACATCACTTGGAGTGTACCAGGGGACAGGACATTTAAATTATGATGTTAGAACTGCCACTGAAGAGAGCTGCCTCTTTCTTTTCCCAGCCAGTCAAGTGGTTAGCGACTGGTCCAGGAAAGCACATTTTGTAGAGATCAGAGTAAGGAAGGGTTTTTTTGAAGTTTAGAAGATATCTAAAAATAAAATTAATATGCAAGCTCACCTCCTCTTCTACACTTATAAATACTGCATTATTCAATATTGAAAGCATCCCCATTTGACTTGTTTTGCCATCTAAACACAATCCATAAAAACATTTGATTTTCCTTTTGAATTCAACTTTGAAGTAGGAATTAGCTGGTTCTTGCTTTGAAGTGATTATTTCTTTGAAGTGTGCACTTTTCAAGACATTAGGAAGCCATGAGTAGCTTATTTACTCTAACTTAAGCAGCCTTTTCTTTTACCATGCTTGTGATGCCCAGAATCAGGAACTCATTCCACCAGAGGTTCATTACCTTGGATTTACAATTTTGAATCTGTTTCATTTTCTTAGCTCAGTATACTCAGAGAAATTCAGAGTGGATTCTCTCCCCTGCCCCTCTTTTCCCCAGCAAGTGCCAAGCAGCAGTTTGTCTGTCATTGCTACAAGTTCTCATGTGAATAATGAGCTGAAGATTGTCAAAAAGGTCAAATAGTTGTCTCAAATTTGGCAGACAGTCTGTAGTGGGATTGCAGGAGGGGTGGGGTAGGTGAACAAAATGGATTATTTTCTAACCCAAATTAAGACTGTAGCTGCCTGCAGATGATTGTAACCATATGTTAGGTTGTGTGTGTGTGTGTGTGTATACATAGTTCTTGTACCAAGAATTGAGCTGCAAAGTATTCCATCAGACAGTGGCAGTGGTAATAGAGAGCTCTGTTTCCATTATTTGTGCTTTTGTACCTTCTTTTTGCCACCACTCATTCTCCTTTAGATGAAAAGGCAAATGTATAATAACCTGGGATGAGAGAGCAAAATCACTCTTAATTTTAAAAAGCTCGAAACTGGTACCTAGTTCCTTTCTGATTCTTTGTTTGATTGCAGAAATCTCAGCAACTTCATTGGACTCAAAACTAGTTATATGTCTTTAGAAAAGTATATAAAATGTCTATAATCAGATTTAACTCTGCTTTCTTTTTATATGATTTCTTTTAACTGAGTATGCTCTGCTACTAATAATTCAGCCATCTAATTACAGCATATTTTTCTCTCGTTTAATTCGCAAGAGTTCCCTGAGGGAACTGATTGATGCTTGTACATAATAATCAATGATATAATGAATTGTCTTGCCTTTTTTTTTTTCCCCCTTTCAAATTCCATTCAGAGAGCAGGGATGCTTTAGCATCCAGGTCAATAAACCCGTCCAATCTATCTAGGTTCTTATATAGTGTCCATTACTATGGTATTTGGTAATTAACATTTCCAGAGGCGACTGCCTTAGATTATACCAAAGTTTTATTGTACTCACAAAAATATCATTAGGTTTTGTGCACTAGTTGTGCAGTTGCTCTGTGCCATGCCATGCCTGAGTGGCCAACAGGAAACTGATGTCAGTGCATGTTACATGGGAAAATAATGAAACGTGCTTCTGCAACTGTTACCCATCCTAACGAATTCTGTTTTTTATTGGGTTTAACTAATGCACTATAGAGGCACTTGTCTGATCTCCCCTGGCATATGTACAAGTTTAAAAGAGGTGTGGAGGTGAGGGTGAATGGGAGGACATGGTCAAAAAAAGAAAATGGCCGTTTACAAAGCCAAAACCTGTAGTGATTTTATGTAAAAGTTTGGCTGTATTAATCGCAAGCCTTTACGGTATGTGTAAACTGCCCAAACACGGTCCTGAGCAGCTGCATGTAAGCAGCCTTTGGGTCAGATCTTCAGCTGGCGCAAATCAGCATAGCTTTCCTGATTTTGGTGGAGCTATGCCAGATTACACCGGCTAATGATATGACCCTTTGCCCCTAATTACACTGAAATTGGTGTAATCAGGAGTAACTCTCAGAAAACAGTAGAGTTACACTGCTGTGAAACTCTTGTAAATGAGATCATAAGCATTCCTATATGTCAGCGTCAATTGCATCAGTACTGTTCTCAATAATTTACAATAGAAGTGACATGGCTGTTCTGTATGCACAGATTGGCCAGGTCATCAGTGCCTCAGCACAGATCTCTAGAATGAAGTTAATTCCTTAGTCTAAAACCAATCAGACTTTGTCTTGGTCCAGTTATTGGTAGAATAAGATGCACCATCCAAGCCAATAATTGCACATTCCCCTGAATTGCTATTCAGTGCTATCCCATATTAGCATTCTCCATGAAGAGACCACCAAACAGTATTAAATACTCATTAAGTAAACTGCTGTTTATCTGGTTACTACACTTGAACCGCATATGTTATAGAAATTAGGTCTCTGTATTGACAAAGTGGATTGCATGGCTTGTATTAGGGTCCAGTCTGTTGCATCACTGTGCTGAGATAATTGTATCTGCCAGTAGTTCAGGTCTGTACTAAAGAGAGATAGGGCATGTGTTAAAACTAGGGTTGTCAAGCGATTAAAAAATTAATCACAATTAATCGTGCAACTAAAATTAATATCAATTAATTGCACGATTAAACGCGTTGTTAATAATAGAATACCATTGATTTAAATATTTTTGGATGTTTTCTACATTTTCAAATATATTGATTTCAATTACAACACAGAATAAAAAGTGTACAGTGCTCACTTTATATTTGTTTCTGATTACAAATATTTGCACAGAAAAAAACAAAAGAAATAGTATTTTTCAGTTCACCCAATACAAGTACTGTACTGCAATCCCTTTATCATGAAAATGAACTATGTACCAAAAAAAACTATATTCAAAAACAAAACAATGTAAAACTTTAGAGACTACAAGTACACTCAGTCCTACTTCTTGTTCAGCCAATCCCTCAGACAAACAAGCTTGGTTACAATTTGCAGGAGAGAATGCTGCACGCTTCTTGTTCACAATGTCACCTGAAAGTGAGAACTGGCATTCTTCTTCGAGAGAGATGTCCCTGTGGGTGCTCCACTCCAGGTGTTGGTGCGTCCCTGCGCCTTTGCTCGGAGACTTCTGCAGCAGTACTCGTACCGGCCACGCATGCGCAGAGGCTGCCCCCTGCTGTGAGTCTAGGTTAATAGTATGCATGCGTGGCCGGTCTCCCCAGTTCCTTCTCTACCGTCCCCGGCCTGAGACGGAGCTCAGCAGGCTCATTAGGAAATTCCCCTTTCTCGTTACAATTACCCTTCTAGTAGTTAGTTTGCTGTCAGTTCGTTGTTAGTGTAGTTAGTTATCCTTTTTATCTGTTACCATAAAAAAAAAGAAAATTCCTGTCACCCGCAGCCGCTTCGGATATGCCTGACTCCACAGGCTTCAGGCGCTGTCCTTCATGTAAGGAGGCTATCCCGCTGTCTGATGGCCACTCACAGTGCATAAAATGTTTGGGGGAAGCCCACATTCCCCAAAAATGTGCCCACTGCAGCAAACTTAGTTCCAGGGCACGGAAGGACAGGGAGCTTAGACTTAAAATGCTCCTCCTTCAAAAGTCTCTGGGGTCAGTTTCAGACCCAGGCGCTGACTCCGGCTCCGCTGCCCGCCACAGCCCCCCTGCCTCAAAAAAACTACAAAAATCTACAAAAAAGGACAGCCTTCTTCACCAAAGAAGGTTATGAGGCACAAGATTTCTTCAGGCAGATCAACAGTCTCTCTGCCTGTGTTTCCCCGCCTCAGCAACTTTGATGAGCCGGGCTCCTCCGGCACCGCGCGAAAACCGCCTGAGGCTGCGGCGGCGGCGCAAAGCTCCGGTGCCGAGGCTTCAGGCTTTCAGCTGCTTGCCTCTCCTATGGCACCGCTCGGCACCGCGACGGATGCGGTGCCGACATTTCACAACGTGCCTGACCCCTACAGGCTAATGTTGCCCGCCCGGCATCGACCACGGCACTGGCAACTGCAGAGCAGATTGACAGGGCGATAAGAAGCAAAACCCCTGCTCAGAAGCATGTTCCATCACGGCAACTTCCTCCTGCACAGTTTTCACCTCACGCAGGAGCTTCACAACCTAAATTTACTCAGGCAAGAGATCTATTGGTGTCACCTATTCTGCAGTCTCCCCTGATGCATGACTGTTTTTCTCCAATGCCTGAGTCAGGATCTAAACAGCCTTCCTCCAGTGAGGAGAAAACTGGTCCACAGGAGGTTTTTTCTCCGTATCAAGACTCCCACTCTCAGATCCCAGTCAACAGAGGTTATGGGAAAACTACCTCATCCTATTCTCAGGACCCTACTCCCTGGGGGCTGAACCCCCGGATGGCACCACCTATGCCCTACCCACCGCCAAGATCCTAGCCGTAGTTACTGCCTACCTCAGAAAACAAGGGGTCATAATATTTCCTTACCTAGACGATTGCCTCCTCAAAGCTTCAATGTTCGACGAAGCTCTCCGATCCATACGGCTTACCATCAATTGTTTCCTATCTCTAGGCCTGCAAATAAACAAAAACAAATCCACATTATACCCCACCCAACATCTGGAGTTCATAGGGGCATACCTCGACTCCCGGATGGGATTGGCATCTCTCCCACCTGACCGCTTCAACTCCATAAGCCGACTGGCCACAAAAATTCGCAACAGTCCCCTGGTGACGGTCCGAGATTGTCTACAAATACTAGGTCACATAGCCTTCTGCACTTTTGTCATCCAAAATGCACGCCTCTACATGAGGTTCTTCCAAGTGTGGTTGGCCACGGTTTACAGACCGAATGTGCACTCTCTAAACAAGACTCTCTCCATACCTGTCCGAGTCAAAGATTCTCTACAGTGGTGGACAGTTCACTCCAACCTCTGCTCTGGAGTCCCCTTTCTTCAGCAGACTCCATCCCTCATACTGACTACCGATGCATCCCTGACAGGCTGGGGTGCACACATGTCTCACCACACAGTCCAGGGGCTATGGTCTTCAACTGAGACCTCTCTGCACATAAATGTCCTAGAACTTCGAGCCATTCGCAATGCATGCAGTCACTTTCTGCCACTATTCAAGAATCACCATATACGCATGATGACAGACAACATTGCATGTATGTTCTATGTAAACAGACAGGGAGGAGCTCGATCCCATTCGCTTTGCACAGAGGCTATGAAGCTCTGGAATTGGCGCATTGCGAACAACATCCGGGTATCGGCTGCCTATCTTCCCAGAAAAATGAACACCACAGCGGACAAACTAAGCAGACGCTTCCCCTGGGACCCCGAATGGGAGATAGACAAGAAAACCATTCACAATGTATTCTGCATTTGGGGTTACCCAACCATAGACCTTTCTGCAACTACAAAAAACAAGAAATGTCCCAATTTTTGCTCCAGGGCGGGACTGGGCAAACATTCCCTGGGAGACGCATTCATGATCCCATGGCACCGAACCTTACTCTATGCGTTTCCCCCGATACCGTTTCTCAACAGGGTTCTGATAAAAATACGAACAGACCGTGCCAGGGTGATCCTAATTGCCCCATCGTGGCTCAGACAACTGTGGTTTCCGTTCCTCACGGATGTCAATTCAACCACCAATCTCCTTGCCTCTTATCCCGAACCTCCTATCACAACAACACGGCTGCTTTCTCCACCCCAACCTGCCCAGGCTTCACCTCAAAGCTTGGTTCCTACATGGTTCTCCCAAAGCGAATTAGATTGCTCTGAACAAGTTCAAAGAGTGCTCCTACATAGCAGAACACAATCTACTCGCACGACCTATCTACGAAAGTGGAAACGATTCACACATTGGTGCTCAGCTAAACAACTTTGCCCCACGTCGGTATCTCTTTCGCTCATACTTGACTACCTATTGGACCTTAAGCAATCTGACCTTTCTTTCAGCTCCATCAGAGTCCATTTAGCTGCTATTACAACTTTTCATGACAAAATTGATGATACTTCTGTTTTTGCTCATCCTATCACCAAGCGTTTCCTCAAGGGACTCCAAACCCTATACCCAGACATTAAACCACCTACCACCCCGTGGGACCTTCATTTAGTACTATCTTGCTTAACTCAACAACCATTTGAACCCCTAGCCACATGCTCCCTTTTACACCTTTCAATGAAAACAGCATTTTTAGTGGCAATTACCTCTGCCAGACGGGCAGGAGAAATAGCAGCTCTTATGGCAGACCCACCATATATGCTATTTTTCAAAGACAAGGTTACCCTCAGATTACACCCCAAATTTCTTCCGAAGGTGCATTCGTTATTCCACATTAATGAGCCAATACACCTACCAACCTTTTTTCTGAAACCGCATGCAAACTTGTTCGAAGCCTCAGTGCATACATTAGATATACGCAGGGCCTTGTCATTCTATCTGGATAGAACCAAACCTTTTAGAAATTCTTCTAGACTTTTTGTCTCCATCGCGGAGCGCTCCAAAGGTACGCCTATATCTACCCAGAGACTTTCAAACTGGATTTCTAAGTGCATCCGGTCGTGCTATCAGATGAAGAAGGTTACACCTCCAGACGGCATCAGAACGCACTCCACTAGATCCCTGGCTATCTCTGTAGCATTCTTACGCAAAGTTCCCTGGCTGATATCTGTAAAGCAGCCACCTGGTCTTCTGAACACACATTTCTTAAACACTATGCCCTTACTCAAGGCCCTCTATCTGATATACGTTTGGGCAGGGCTGTACTATCTACGGCATTCCTATCAGATCCGAAGTCCCTATCTCCTTGAGACACACGGCTTTTAAGTCACCTGGAGTGGAGCACCCACAGGGACATCTCTCGAAGAAGAAGAGGAGGTTACTCACCTTGTGCAGTAACTGACGTTCTTCAAGATGAGTGTCCCTGTGGGTGCTCCACTACCCACCCTCTTCCCCTCTACTTCGGAGTTGGGGTAGCCTCCGTTGTAGAGAAGGAACTGAGGAGACCGGTCACGCATGCGTACTATTAACCTAGATTCACAGCGGGGGGCAGCCTCTGTGCATGTGTGGCCGGTACGAGTACTGCTGCAGAAGTCTCCGAGCAAAGGCGCAGGGACACACCAACACCTGAAGTGGAGCATCCACAGGGACACTCATCTCGAAGAACGTCAGTTACTGCACAGGGTGAGTAACCTCCTCTTCACATGGCACTGTTGTAGCCGGCTGTGACGGGTTGGATCACAGAAACCCCCTTGGGAGCTGCCACCCGATGTGCAAAGACTACCCCTGCTCCTGCTTTCCCTGCCAGCTCAGGACTCCAGCACCCTGTCTTGCTGAGCCAGACACTCCCATCTGGCTCCAGGCACAGATCCAGGGTCTGAATCTCCTGTCCCAAAGCTGCAAGTTACCTGAAAACAGCGTACAGAAGTGCGCCTGTCTTTAGCACTCAGATGCTCAACTCCCAATGGGGTCTAAACCCAAATAAATCCGTTTTACCCTACATAAAGCTTATGCAGGGCAAACTCATAAATTGTTCGCCCTCTATAACACTGATAGAGAGATATGCACAGTTGTTTGCTCCCCCAGGTATTAATACATACTCCGAGTAAATTACTAAATAAAAAGTGATTTTATTAAATACAGACAGTAGGATTTAAGTGGTTCAAAGTAGTAACAGACAGAACAAAGTAAGTCACCAAGCAAAATAAAATAAAATGCGCAAATCTATGCCTAATCAAACTAAATACAGATAATCTCACCCTCAGAGATGTTTCAGTAAGTTTTTCTCAGACTGGACACCTTCCAGGCCTGGGCACAATTCTTTCCCCTGGTACAGCTCTTGTTGCAGCTCAGGTGGTAGCTAGGGGATTCTTCATGATGGCTTCTCCCCCTCTCTGTTCTCTTCCACCCCTTTATATATCTTTTGCATAAGGCGGGAACTCTTTGTCTCTCTGGTTTTCCACCCCCCCTCACTGGAAAAGCACCAGGTTAAAGATGGATTCCAGTTCAGGTGACATGATCACATGTCACTGCAAGACTTCATTACTCACTTGCCAGCACACACATATACAGGAAGACTCACAGGTAAATACAGCCATCTGCAGACAATGGGAGTCATCAAGATTCCAAACCATCATTAATGGTCCACACTTTACACAATTACAATAGGCCCTCAGAGTTACATTTTATATTTCTAGTTTTAGATACAAGAGTGGTACATTTATACAAATCAGATGATCACACTCAGTAGATTATAAGCTTTGTAATGATACCTTACAAGAGACCTTTTGCGTGAGGCATATCCAAGTTACTTACATTCACTTATTACCGTATTTTCTCTAAAACTATCTCAGTTACATTATATTGACTTATTATCAAGTTTTTATAAAACCATATAGACTGCACAACGTCACACCGGCATTGCAAGATATTTGCATGCCAGTTGCGCTAAAGATTCATATGTCCCTTCGTGCTTCAACCACCATTCTAGAGGACGTGTCCATGCTGATGACGGGTTCTGCTCAATAACGATCTAAAGCAGTGCGGCCTGATGCATGTTCATTTTCATCCTCTGTGTCAGATGCCACCAGCAGAAGGTTGATTTTCCTTTTTGGTGGTTCAGGTTCTGTAATTTCCGCATCAGAGTGTTGCTCTTTTAAGACTTCTGAAAGCATGCTGCACACCTCGTCCCTCTCAGATTTTGAAAGGCACTTCAGATTCTTAAACCTTGGGTCAAGCGCTGTAGCTATCTTTAGAAATCTCACATTGGTACCTTCTTTGCGTTTCGTCAAATCTTCAGCGAAAGTGTTCTTAAAACGAACAATATGTGGTGAGTCGTCAGCCGAGACTGCTATAACATGAAATATAAGGCAGAATGCGGGTAAAATAGAGCCAGAGACATACAGTTCTCCCCCAAGGAATTTAGTCACAAATTTAATTAATGCATTATTTTTTTTAACGAGCCTCATCAGCATGGAAGCATGTCCTCTGGAATGGTGGCCGAAGCATGAAGGGGCATATGAATGTTTAGCATTTCTGGCATGTAGATACCTTGCAATGCTGGCTACAAAAGTCCCACGTGAACACCTGTTCTCACTTTCTGGTGACATTGTAAATAAGAAGTGGGCAGCATTATCTCCCATAAATGTAAATAAACTTGTTTGTCTTAGCGATTGGCTGAACAAGAAGTAGGACTGAGTGGACTTGTAGGCTCTAAAGTTTTGCATTGTTTTGTTTTTGAGTGCAGTTATGTAACAAAAATAATCTACATTTGTAAGTTGCACTTTCATGATAAAGAGATTGCACTACAGTACTTGTATGAAGTGAATTGAAAAATACTATTTCTTTTGTTTATCATTTTTACAGTGCAAATATTTGGTAATAAATAATAATATAAAGTGAACAGTGTACACTTTGTATTGTGTTGTAATTGAAATCAATATTTTTGAAAATGTAGAAAAACATCCAAAAATATTACATACATTTCAAGTGGTATTTTATTGTTTAACAATGTGATTAAAACTGCAATTAATTGTGATTAATTTTTTGAGTGAATTGCATGAGTTAACTGCAATTAATTGACAGCCCTAGTTAAAACATTGCATGAAATATGCACACACAGGTCCATTTGACCCTATACTGGGCATTTTGTGCTAATATGTACCATGTAAACTTTTGAAAATGTACATCAAAGAGAACTCCTGTCACAAAGCATTAATTACTCTTTGCATTTCCCATTCATTACTAGAAAACAGAACTTAAAAAGTGCTTTAAATCACTGTAGACAAAGATCTGTTTAAACACAGTGGATTTATAAATGGAATTATAGTAGCATTTGCTTTTAATGATTTCCATTTCTAGTAGCCATTCAATTATATGGATCAATAATTTATTTTCCAAAGGCCAAGTGCTATTGATGTTGATGTATGCACCTTTATTCAGGTGAACTGAGTTTTAAGGATCAGACTAGATGTACGCTTGTTTATTTTTATTTATTTTCAAAGTTAGGTAAGAATTTTGCACCCCTTTGAATGCCTCTTGGCTGCAGGTAAAGAAACTTACAACTTATAGGAGTGCCAATTAGAGCCTTAGCTAGCTTGGTATAAAAATATGTAGCTGAATTCACTCCACACTTGCTACTAGAGATGGAGATTCTGCTGCTTTGTATGTCCCTCAGTTGGGATGTTTGCAATTGTTTTTGGATTTAGGTGTAGTGATGAGCAGGATATAATCAAAATGGGAACTGTTCAAATAGATTCTGATAACTGAGTTACGTTGTAACACTTAGAAAATAGAATATTAGAGATAATGCTCATCACAAGTTGTGACCATGCTGCATCCACTTGTCTGTCTGTCTACCTCTATGGTCTCCATCACCATAATAGCCACGCATCGCATAAAGTATAATGTATTTATCCTCACAACACCTCCGTGAGGAGGCAAATATTGTTCCCATTTTATAAATAGGGAATTGAGTCACACAAGGGTCTGATCTAAACCCATTGAAGCCAATAGGAGTTTTTCTGTTGATGCCAGTAGGTTTTGGATCAAGCCCAAAGTGTCACAGGAAGTCTGTGACAGAACTGGGAAATGAACCAAGAGCTCTAGAGTCCCAAATCTTCTTCGAGTGATTGCTCATGTGCATTCCACCATAGCTGTGCGTGCTCGCCACGTGCACCGGTGCCGGAAGTTTTTCCCTTAGCAGTACCCATAAGGGAGTGCCCTAGCAACCCCTGGAGTGGCGCCTCCATGGCACAGTATAAGGGGCGCTGCGCGCTCCCCCCACCCTCAGTTCCTCCTTGCCGCCAGTGAAGGTGCTTCAGAACTACTCTGTTCCAGCTTTGCTGTAACTCGTCCCCAAAACTGCTTGCTTGTTCAGTGTATGGTACCTGTAGTTAGTTAGTTAGTTTGGTTAGTTTAGTTTAGCTAGAGCGTCCGGGTTTTAAGTTGTGCGACACTTGTAGGCCATCTATGCCAGTGAGTGATCCGCACGTGGACTGTTTACGCTGCTTGGGGGAAACCCATCTCAGTGATCGCTGCAAGATTTGCAAGTCATTTAAGCCTCGGACCAAGAGAGAAGGGGACATTAGGCTCCAGGCTATTCTGATGGAGTTGGCGCTGACCCCGGATCCAGCATGCCGCTCCAAGTCGGCACCGGGCACTGCGGTGTTGGTGCGCAGCGACCCCTTCGGTGCCATCAACTAGTCAGCACCGCTCCCAGTCCACAGGGCATGCCAAGAAGGCTAGGAAGAGGCCTTCTTTGCCGCGGCACCAGAGTAAACCCGGGACAGAGGCTAGACCCATGTTGGACAGTCCTCGATCCCCACCAGCCTCTAGGCCTCTGATTCAAGTCGAGCGGAGTAGCCCGGCCCTTTCGGAGCAGGCTTCCCCGGATGTCCAGATGCCCTCCACAACAAAGGCCCTGCAGGTGGCCCGGGATGTTATGTCCATGCCGGTACCAGGAGCACTGCCGATGTCGGCCCCACGCTCCAGAGGCAAGCTGCCGCTGGGATCTCCGCAGTCACCCCCGGCTCGGTACCATTCTTGGTCGAGGGAACGTTCCTGACGCTGTTCGCCGCTCAGCGACCATTCAGAGCAAAGTCCACGTGGCTCGCCCACGACGCCCATCAGGCTGTCTGGTTGGGTTCCGTCTGACCAAGACTTTTGGCACCACTCCGCCTCGAGGAGCGAACACCGACGGGACCGAGGTAGACTACTCCAAAGGCCCTTGTCTCAGAGGGGCTTTTGCAGTCGGTCATGGCACGAATGTCAATGTCGTTCCCGTTCGTTGTCCCACTCCAGGACCCCGCCACGGTACCACCTTTGCAGTCCCGCGCGTCGATCGCTGGTTCTCGCTGTCGCGAGTCTGCCCGCCGGAGCTGATCGTGGAGCAGCTGTTACTGACGGTACCAGTCCTCCACGTTGGGATCACAGTCCCATGGTTGGCATCGCTCCCTGCACCGCCACTCCTCCCGCTCCAGGGACCGTGGCAGATCGTATGTCAGTCCCGCCTCCCTTTGTAGTCGCCCATCGATGGGCCAGGCCGAACAACTGACTCTGCTGGTGTTACAGCAGGTGCAGTGGCACCAAGCCCTGTGGCCAGCCCAATGGTACCAGTGTGCACCGTGGCCCCCGACGCAGCCCCTGGTGGGGGCTCGCTTGGTGGCTGGAGCCTCAGAAGGACCATCGGCCTCCCTCTCCAGACCCCAGAGGAAGGAGTCAGTGGGACGTACATCCTCGGCACTGTGCCCGGAGACTGACCAGGTGGTGGACCCTCCAGTGCTGGTGGACGCACAAAGTACCACGCCGGCCTCCTCGCCCTCCCCAGATGAGGCGATTACGACCCCTCTGTCCCGCAGGGGTCCCCCAAGGGCCTACCAAGAACTCTTAAAAAGGGTGGCATTAAGCCTCCATCTCCAAGCAGAGGAGACTTAGGAGCCCTTGGACTCCCTGTTTAATGTACTGTCCTCCTCGGCACCGGGCAGGGTGGCCTTGCCTCTCCACAAAGGGGTGGCGAAAATTTAAAATGCCCTGTGGCAAACCCCGGCCTCATTGGGCCCCATCTCTAAGAGAGCGGAACACAAGTATTTTGTACCCACCAAGGGGCATGAATACTTATACACCCACCCTGCTCCTAACTCCCTGGTGGTCGAGTCGGTCATCCACAAGGAACGGCAGGGCCAGCCAGCCCCTACCCCGAAAAATAAAGATTCAAAGAGGCTGGGCTCATTTGGAAGAAAAATTTATTCATCCTCGAGCTTCCAGTCATGGGTGGCGAACCACCAGGCTCTCCTGGATCTGTATGAGTTCAGTCTGTGGGACTCCCTGCCCAAGTTCGAGGACTCCAGGAGCGCGACAGGAAGGAGTTCAAAGCGCTGGTGGAGGTAGGCACAGCGGCTGCCAGGGCAACCTTGCAGGCAGCTTCGGATGCAGCGGATACGGCCGTCCGGTCCATGGCCTCTGTGGTGTCCATGAGAAGGGCGTCATGGCTCCTGCTCTCTGGGCTGTCCAGCAAGGCGCAGACCTCCCTGCAGGACCTCCCGTTTTGATGACAAAGCTCCGTTTGCGGAACAAACGGATACAAAGCTGCATGGCCTGAAAGACTCCCGCACGACTCTCCAGACTCTGGGTCTCTATGTTCCGTCTCCGGCTAAACCTAAGTTCAAGCCGCAGCAGACTCCCGCTCAGGCCACCCATTCAAAATAAGAGACCACTTATAAGAAGTCGTGGGTCTATAAGAAGCGCTCACAGAGGCAGTCTCGACCTGCCTCCCAGCCTGGGCCCTCCAAGGGCAAGCAAGCGGAAAAAAGGAGGTTTTGACGGGACGTCCAGGGGCGCCCGGCCAGTTCTCATCAGGAATCCACCCTCAATAAAGCTTCCCTTCTCCAATCGGTTGTGTGCTTTCCTCCCGGAGTGGTCGCGGCTGACCTCGGACTGATGGGTCCTCAACACCATCTCCCGGGGCTACACCCTCCAGTTTACTTTCTCTCCGCCCATCTATCCCCCACGCAGTCCCTCCTGGGGAACCCTTCGCATGAGGCTGTGCTCAAGCAGGAGGTGGGGCAGCTCCTGGGCCTAGAAGCAGTGGAAGCGGTACCAGGGGAGTTCAAAGGCAAGGGGTACTACTCCCGCTATTTTCTTATCCCGAAGGCCAAAGGGGGGCTCAGGCCCATCTTGGACATGCGAGGCCTGAACCAGTACATGGTAAAGCTCAAGTTCCGCATGGTCTCCCTGGCCTACATCATCCCCTCCCTGGATCCCGGGGACTGGTACGCCGCCCTCGATCTGCAGGACGCATACTTCCACATTCATATATTCGAGAGGCACAGACGCTTCCTCCATTTCACGGTGGGGCAGGAACACTACCAATTTACGGTCCTCCTGTTTGGCCTGTCCACTGCCCCCGGGGTATTCACGAAATGTGTGGTGGCGGTGGCCTATCTCAGGCGCCGGGGGGTCCAGATCTTCCCCGCTCTGGACGACTGGCTAATCAAGGGCAGCTCCCAGTCGCAGGTGTGGGACCACATGGCGCTCCTCCTGTCCACGTGCACCACTTTGGGCCTGCTGGTAAATATCACCAAGTCCACATTAGTCCCGGTACAACGCATAGAGTTTATTGGGGCAGTCCGGGACGCTTGTTGGCCAGAGCCTCCCTCCGACCAGACAGGTTCGAGACCCTGAAGGAGCTCATCGACACGGTCACAAGGTTTCCGGTGACAACAGCCAGAGCGTGTCTCCAGCTCTTGGGTCACATGTCGGCGTGCACGTATGTGGTCCGTCACGCCAGAGTCAGGATGAGGCCCCTCCAGCTGTGGTTCGCCTCAGAGTTCTCCCAGGCCAGGGACAGGATGGACAAAGTCCTCATGGTGCCCGAGCCAGTGATCACCTCCCTACAGTGGTGGTCCTCCCCGAGAAACATGCTCCAAGGGGTCCTGTTCAGGGGCAGGGCCCCATCGCTGGAACTGGTGTCTGACGCGTCGGACCAGGGATGGTGGGCCCATGTGGGGAACTTTCAGATCCAAGGTCTGTGGTCGGCTCAGGATCTGACCCTCCACATAAACATCAAGGAGCTCAGGGCGGTACGGCTGGCGTGCATGGCCTTCCGCTCACACCTGGAGGGCCGGGTGGTCAGGGTCCTCACGGAAAACATGTCCTCGATGCATCAACAGGCAAGGCGGGGCCCGATCCTCTGCCCTCTGCTGCAAAGCCCTCAAGCTGTGGGACTTTTGTATAGCCCACAACATCTGCCTACCGGCCTTCCATCTGATGGGCACCCGGAATGCGTGGGCGGATCGCTTGAGCAGGGACTTCTCCTCTCAGCATGAGTGGTCTCTCCACCCAGAGGTGGTGCACAGACTTTTCCAAGTGTGGGGAACTCCCCAGGTGGACCTGTTCGCGACTTGGCAGAACCGTCGCTGTCCCCGGTTCTGCTTGGGGAATGGAGGGGGCTGGGACGGGGCACTTTCTCTGATTCCTTCCTCCTATCCTGGTCAAGCCAGTTTCTCTAGGCCTTTCCCCCATTCCTGCTGATCGGCAAGGTCCTGGAAAAGATAAAGACAGACAAGGACCATGTCCTTCTGATTGCCCCAGCATGGCCCAGGCAACATTGCTATGGGACCCTCACGGGCCTGGCAGTCACCCTGCCGTGGCTGTTGCCGTCCCGCCTGGACCTGCTCTTCCAGGACCAGGGCTGCCTCCTCCACCCCAACCTCACGGCACTCCACCTAACAGCATGGCTGCTCAATGGTTAGGCCGGGAGGAAAGGACGTGCTTGGAAGGGGTTCAGCGCATCCTCCTAGAAAGCAGGCCACCCTCCACGTGCAGAACCTCCTTGGCAAAATGGTCTCGGTTTTCCAGATGGGCGGACGAGCGGGGCGTTTCTCCGGTGGCCTCTCCAATCCATCTTATTCTGGACTACCTCTTTCACTTTAGAGGCCAGGACCTGGCGCCCTCGTCAGTCAAGGTGCACCTGGTGGCCGTATCGGTCTTCCATCCGCTGGTGCAGGGCCACACGGTATTCTCCCATGGTATGACTGGCCGATTCCTTAAGGGATTGGATCATCTCTTCCCATAAGTTAGGCCTCCAGTCCCGCAGTGGGACCTAAACCTGGTATTGGTCCATCTCACGGGGCCCCCGTTTGAGCTGCTAGCCACGTGCTCCTGGTCACACCTCTCATGGAAGGTGGCCTTCCTGGTTGCGATCACGTTGGCTAGGCAGGTCTTGGAACTCAGGGCCCTGACCTCCGAGCCCCTGTACATGGTGTTTCATAAAGATAAGGTCCGGCTCCGCCCATACCCTTCGTTCCTCCCAAAGGTGGTCTCCGCCTCTCACATGGGTCAGGACATTTTTCTGCTGGTCCTCTGCCCCAAGCCTCATGCGTCCAGTGAGGAATGCCACACGCTGGATGTGAGACGGGTTCTCGCTTTTTACCTGGAGCGCACTAAGCTGTTCAGAAAGTCCTTGCAACTATTCATCGCCTCGGCCGATCTCCACTCAGCGGCTCTCCAAGCGGATCACCTCGTGCATCCGTACCTGTTATGACCTGGTGGGAATCCCTTCTCCACCAATTGTGAGGACACACTCGACTAGGGTGCAGGCCCTGTCGGCTGCCTTTTTGGCCCATGTCCCCATTCAGGACATTTGTAGGGCTGCCACGTGGTCTTCAGTTCACACATTCACCTCGCATTATGCGATTGTCTCTCAGACCAGGGAGGATGCCGGGTTCGGCAGGGCTGTTCTCCGTCCCGAGAGTTTGTGAACTCCTTCCCACCTCCAACAGATATAACTTGGAATTACCTATTGTGGAATACACATGAGCAGTCACTCGAAGAAAAGACAGGTACCTTTTCTGTAACTGGTGTTCTTTGAGATGTGTTACTCATGTCTATTTCACATCCTGCCCTCCTTCCCCTCTGTTGGAGTTGTCTGGCAAGAAGGTGGGGGGAGAGCGCAGCACCCCTTATACTGTGCCATGGAGGCGCCACTCCAGGGGTCATTAGGGTGCTCCCCTACGGGTACTGCTAGGGGAAAATCTTTCGACACCGGTGCACGTGGTGAGAACGCACACCTATTGTGGAATACACATGAGCAACACATCTCAAAGAACACCAGTTACAGAAAAGGTAACTTTCTTTTCTGTGCCGTAACCAAATGGCTATCTGTCCCTCCTGATACATAAATAAAGTATTCCAAGTGCTAGGCATAACTGTGGCTTTTATTGGCGGGGGAGGAAGCATAGGTTGTCCCTCATCCCCTTGATCCGAAAGTGATGTATGACAAGAAGAATTGTCTGTCCCCACACAGAATATCTGAATACAAAGTCAGGATAATGGGTTGGTATGAATAGTCTTTGCTTTCCATTCTTGTGCCACCATTTTTGTCCACTGATATTTCCATCCCAATCTTCTCCCAGCTAGAATGGCTGCAGTTGCATGACACTTCTGAGGCATTAGGAAAATGTTCAGAGTGAGATGTGAATCTGAAACTCAAGGAATCTCCTTAGTTATACTCACAGTCCTCTTAACTTTCTGAAGGTAGCATCTGTATGGATAGTAGGTAGCAAAGTGCACTATTGTTGGGCTGTCTATTAGTCCTTTGGGTCAATTTATTCATCCTTGTGCATATGCATGTGGAGATGGAATTTCTCAAGCACTGCTAAGGGTTCCTTTTTATCAAAGGTCTTTCCCCCTTCACCTCAGTAAGGTTTTTATTTTTCTGTATAGTGAAGTGATTCATAGATGTAAACATTTCTTGCTGTTGTGGATTATTACCAAGTGTCTGGATACCAAATGGAAGTCTGGAGGCTATTTTTCCAACCATGGATTTTGATGTTATGATTCAGTGGCATGGTGTTTCCTATTGTTTAGAATCTAGCATCTGCTTCATTCTGATCACTTGTTCCAACTACAGAAGGAACTGCTGTACTTCTGCAAGTGTACACTTACATGATTAACCATTTATTTCAAAACTATAGTGGTATATAAAAATGTAAGTTTAAAGAAAAGGTAACATAGTAAAATTTTCAAAAGTGTTTAAGGCTCACCAATAAGATTTAGGCTCCTAAATGCCTCAGTCCCTGTTGAAAAAGGGCCATGGTTCTTAAGTCTTGGGTGCTGTAGGTTCCTGAAATGGTACTGAATGTGGTTAGTCCTTTCCTACAGTTGCAGCTAAGCAGGGTTCGGGACCAGTTCAGCTATGCCATTGTCCAGAATGGATTAGTTGTACTATAGTCAAGGTTATTGTAGTAATAGCTCAGGAGAACAGAGGAGTCTCAAGCAGCTTTCACATAAGCATCCAAACTTTCAACTTAAGTGAATCTAGCCGAGACTCTGAATCTTTTGTGAGTTACCCATCACCACCATGAATGTTTTTAGCATAAGACAAGCTGAAGGTTTTAAGAGTAAAGCAGGCAGGGTCCATTTTACTGTCTCTGCTACATACTGCTTAACTGCCTCTTTTCCATACAGTTCCAATTTAGAAGTGTTGTAAGTGTAAAAGCAACTTGATAACCTGAGCACGAACCAAAATCATTGCTAGGGCTGTCATTCGCCTGCATAAGTGGAGTATAGGTCGACAGTCTGCCTTTTGAAAGGATGTAATCTTGTGTGTATTATCCCTCAGTTAGTGTCGAACTTTTCCCTCTGTTGCTCGTTCGTGTTTCTTTTAAAGTCAGTGGGAGCCCAACATTTCCATGTAAGAGCAGTATTTGACTATTAATGTTGTTTGTATGTTTTCCCTTTGTGTTGTTTGTATATTTTCCCTTTGTGTGGACTTAAGATACGCAGCCATTTGACAGATAAGACAGTTCAGTGCCCCCACATTATTCTTGGAGCTGCTTTAGTTTAGTTAACTGATTGCCTTTTTACATGGCAGGTTTTTTCCCATGATGGAAGTGAATTGGAGTATACTTATTTGATTTGGGATTTTTAGTTTTTCCTTTTCATGGTCTACTAATTGCATAGTAAAAACAAAAAAATCCCTTTTTGTAGAAAAAGTTTTAAAAGTTTGAAGAAACATGCAGAATATGAAAATCTATGTGCTGGCTTAGAAAATAACCTTAAACAAAGTGAGAGCACAGAACTTCAAACTTTATGGTGCCCGTGGAGTTCTTCAGTTCTAGAGCTCTGTTCATCTATATTTCGTGTAGCAGAATGTTTTTTCACTTGCCTGGGACTCTTCTAGGTGGTTAAGAAGCCTCTTAGTCTACACAACATTTGGGTACCTGATTACTTTTTCTGAATGTAGCTGTATGTCTGCATTGGGGCAGGACTAGGCAGTGTGCTTGAGCAGAGATTGATGCCATGATGGGCTTGCTTTTGATTTTGCTAGAAAATTGCATAGGACTAAGCACTTAGCACAATGGTGAACAACAAATGTATCGTTTAGGAGTGGAAGAAGAAGAAAGAGGAGAAACAGGGTTTGTTTCATGCTAGGGTATATGTTACGTGTGTGTGTGTGTATGTTTGCTCTTGATTTTTCTTCTTTTCAAGCTGAAAATAATGCTGCCTCCACATCCTCTGCTATTGGGCTGTTACAGACTCTCTCAGGCTGGATGAGGAGTCATGTTCTGGATTATTGCATATAAAAATGAGCAAAATCAATCTCTCTTCCTGAATGATCGAACCTTTGTTTCAGAAGGTCACTAACCAATATATTTTCTCTATCACAGTATTGAAGGGAAATTCTACTCCAGTCAGAGCAGGTCCTGGTATTGATAAACTGTACAAGGAACTAATGGAGGATGTGGGTTTTCTTGCTTTGGTCATAAACATATATATGACTGAGGAAAAAATATATGGTGGGAACAGTAAGACATACTATCCTTGTATTGAGGGAAAGCTCACTTGAGCCTAATGCAGTCGACTTTTTCAAGCAGGAGAAAAAGTCCCTATGTAAATAATACCACTATTAAAAACAACAAGGAGTCTGGTGGCACCTTAAAGACTAACAGATTTATTTGGGCATAAGCTTTCGTGGGTAAAAACCTCACTTCTTCGCTTATGCCCAAATAAATCTGTTAGTCTTTAAGGTGCCACCAGACTCCTTGTTGTTTTTGTAGATACAGACTAGCATGGCTACCCCCGATACATAATACCACTATGATTCTCTGCAAGGTCTTGGAATTTGAGTTCTTTGCCTGGGTCGGTAGCAACATGTTCACCCCAACATTTCAGAGCTTTACCTGTTTTTCTTTTGAATTAGCATGACTTGATTGCTGCTGCTGTTTCTTCTTCTTTGTTCTCTCTCACCTTTGAGTGCCTCATTCTTTGGGGTTTTTGGACTCTCCCTCCAAGCAGAAATCACCTGGGTGTGCTGCTGCTCAGACTCTGGGCCCGCACTAATCCAAATTTCTCTCTAGTCACCCATCAGTGTGGAATCTGATATGATAAAATCTCTCTTCTTCCAGCCCTGCCACTGGGAACAAGCCTAAATTTATCTTTGGGATGTTTTGGGGCTTTTTAAAATAAATATGCAGAGCTCAGTTCTTCCCCACATCTGAGCTCTGCTTGGCACAGGGAGCAGAAGGGCCATCAGGGAGATGATGGGTAGCTAGAGCAGCCAACAGGCTGCTCCAATATATGCCACTGAGTGGCCAGAGCAGAGCAAAAAGTACAGCCTAATATGCAAGAATGCTGATTTATTTGAGAGGAGGGTTATGGGAAAGCTAAGTTAAGGAGGGGGGTATTTTGCATTTAGTTCTGAATGGGGAGAGCTGATCAATCTTATTTCATCTGGTGGTGAATTCTTTAATCTTTTTCTGGCTCCTAAAAAAGCGTGGACTCCTGTGGATACTAGCTTTCCCCTAGTTGTAGTATTATACTCTGTTTCTGTGTTTTGCAACCATTGCTGGCATTGGCCCAATGAAAAGAAAAACAAAAATATTTTTTGCTGTATTTAACAATAAACACTTCGATACCGTGAAGCAACCCAGATTTGTGTTTTGTATGGCTTGTTTGAAACACGTTGAGCCGAATGCACATGGTAAAGTCTACAAAAGCCCATGCATAAGCATGATTACAGGGTATGACATTTCCATAACAGAAATGGCTCGACTGGTTGAAAACTTCTTAACTTATAATCAAATTGATGTGCTAAACTATGGCTTCTGAGAAAGAAGCTTGGCCTCAGACATTTAGCTTATAATTTAGGCAGTAAACTGGACTCAGTCCTGTCCAAATTAGTATGAGACAAGCTGAAATACAGGACGTACTTACCACAGCATCTGTAAATCAAGCCAGTAGCATGCGCAAGAGCATTAAATATTGCTGTTTGTGATGGGCCAAAAAAAAAAAGAGAGAGAGAATATGCCAAAATGCAGTCGCAACTTGTTTTGCCTTTTGTGCTAACGTGTTTCATTGTTGACCTACTTGACTTTGCCTAGAAAAGAAAGCAAGAAAAACAATGTTAACCCCTTTTACCTGGGAAAAATTTAAGGCCTTGTCTACACTGCCACTTTACAGCGCTGCAACGGTCTTGCTCAGGGGTGTGAAAAAACACTCCCCCTGAGCGATGCAAGTTGCAGCGCTGTAAAGTGGCAGTGTAGACAGTGCACCCATGCTGGGAGCTACTCCCCTCCTGGGGGTGGGTTTTTTTACAGTGCTGGGAGAACCCTCTCCCAGTGCTGGTGCCGCAACTACGCAGCGGTTTAAAGCGCTGCTGCGGCAGCACTTTAACGTTGGTAGTGAAGACACATACCCTAAGAAACAGTTGAGGAGACATCACGGCATTCAGCAAGCTCTTCTGTTCCCGGGATTTGTTTTTTGAATCCCTGAAGTTTCAGATTGAAAATGGACACAAAGAAGCCTGGAGCTATTTGTGGCATTTCAGACTGTAAGTCCTTTAGTGCTATCACTGAACATGACCGAGGCCAATCTTTTAATGTATACGTTAGTTTAAGGGTGATGTGTAAAAGTTATATAAATGGTGAGGGCAGTACAAGGTTAGGTACTGAGTGCCCCAGCTATGCAGGGGATTCCAGCAGATAACATTGTTTAAGGACTCAACAAGACATCTTGCTAAATGCCTTTTTAAAAAAAATAGTGTACTGCTCTTTCTGTACACTCTTTAGGACACAGAGAGCCAAATTCATCCCAGTGAGGTCAGTGGAGTTACTTAAGAAATCGTTCGTAAAAATGTCTTTAGAAACATATGTAAGATGCTCTCTTTTTTACAGTGAAGATGAATATGTTCATATGTATGATCTGCATATCGTGACCTGAAGAGGGGTATTTGGCCAAGAAAAGCAAAGTCTAAGGCAGTGGTTTTCAAACTGCGGGTCGTGACACAGTACTGCAGGGATGGGCAAACTTTTTGGCTTGAGGGCCACATCGGGGTTCCAAAACTGTATGGAGGGCCAGGTAGGGAAGGCTGTGCCCCCCTAAACAGCCTGGTCCCCACCCTCTATCCGCTCCCTCCCACTTCCTGCCCCCTGACTGCCCCCCTCAGAACCTCTGACCCATCCAACCCTCCCCCTGCGCCTTGTCCCCTGACCGCCCCCTCCTGGGACCCCTGCCCCTAACCGCCCCCCCAGGATCTCACCCCCTGTCCAACCTCCCCGTTCCCCATCCCCTGACTGCCCCCCCGGGACTCCCTGCCCCTTACCCAACCCCCCCAACCCCTTATCATACCGCTCAGAGAGCAGGACTGGCAGCCGTGCTGCCCGGCCAGAGCCAGCCACGCCGCCCAGAGCACTGGCGAGCTGAGGCTGGGGGGGGGGGGGGGGAACCAGTAGGGGAGGGGCTGGGGGCTAGCCTCCCTGGCTGGGAGCTCAAGGGCTGGGCAGACGGTCCCGCAGGCTGGATGTGGCCCGCAGGCCGTAGTTTGCCCACCAGTAGGGGGTCACGGTGGCTCTGGTTAACACCGCCGACCGGGCCGTTGTTATCGGTGGTGCCCGGCTAAGGCAGGCTAGTCCCTACTTGTTCTGACACTGCGCTGCGCCCGGGTGTGGCCAGCAGCAGGTCCGGCTCTTAGGCGGGGGGGGCCACCAGGCTCCGTGTGCTGCCCCCACCCTAAGCACCAGCTCCGCACTCCCATTGGCCAGTTCCCAGCCAATGGGAGCTGCGGGGGCGGGGGGGGTGCTGGCGATGCTGGAAGCAGCATGGTCCGTGCTGCCAGGACAGGCAGGAAGCCTGCCTTAGCACCTCTGCTGCGCTGTTGACCGGGAGCCGTCTGAGGTAAGCCCGCACCCCAATCCCCAGCTCTGAGCCCTCCCAAACCCGGAGCCCCTTCCTGCACCTCAAACCTGTCATCCCTGGCCCCACACCAGAGCCTACACCCCCAGCCCAGAGCCCTGACCCGCTCCCACACTCCAAACCCCTCATCCCCAGCTCTTTTGGGTTGCGGGCATTAACAGTTTTCTTCAACTGGGTCGCCAGACTTTTTTTTTTTTTTTTTGAAAATCACTGGTCTAAGGCCTGCTCTATGCTTAAAAGTTTTGCCAGCATTGATGGGTCAGTTATGAGTGTTGAAAAAATCACTGGCATCATTTGCCAGTATAATCTGTGTCTACACTAGGAGGCTTTGCCAGTGTAGCTATAGCAGTATGGTGAGGGAAAATGGGGAGTAATGGGTATACATGGACTCCCTGTCTGGGGTGAGAATGGGGGAACCATAGGGGCTGGGGATGCTGCCACACCCCCTGGCTTGAAGTGCTTTCCATCATATACAGGGTTTACAGTTTGGTTCAATGGCTCTTAGCACCACCGCTATACAAATTGTTCCAGCACGCCTGGGGGAGAACAGGAGGGGAATGAGGGGCACACAGGAGCCACTGTCATGAGGAGGTGGGGAGGGGAGTCCCTGAAATAGGTGCTGGGGTGGAAGGGTGGTGCACTGGGAGTTTGCGGGGGCAGGCAATGCAGGTGTGCAAGGAGTGCAAGGAGCTCAGGCCATAGAAGCAACAAAGTTCAAAGTTGGACTTACCCTTCTTTGTGGCTCTATGTGTATAGAAAGGCTGAAAGGTTTTCTGAAGTGTTTAATTTTTTGTCTGCTTTTCTAACCAAAGGTTTATTCTGCATGAGAAAGTTGCCCTTTTTAAAACTTAAATAGATTCTTAAACTGAGTTAGTTACACTGTTGCAAACCGATTTCTAATCAATCTTAATCTTAAACAAGACAAAGTGTCCACCCAGCTTTTTGCACCATTTTGACTAATGTTGAAAATCACACCCTGAGTTAACATTTTTTTTGGGTAGGCAAGTCCTTAGACATATCAGGCATGTCCACTCTCATCTTCCCTGGTTTTGCTGGAGGACTTAATCTTACTGTGAACTCTAGCACATTAGCTGAAGGACTTGGGTGTTGAGTCTTTAACAAAGGTTTCCTTTCTCCAAGGTGTTAATTGGTCACTGAAATTAAGTGTTAGCAAAAACAAAAAGAAACAAATAATAAAAGTGTTTTAAACACCAACTAAAAATCCCTTAGGTGCTCAACTTTCCTTTTCTTGACTCTTGTTCATCAGTCTTCATAAAGCCTTCTGGGCTAGAAAGGAGCTAATGTAAAAAGACCTTTTTTACAAATATCAAAAAATACTAATTCCCTCTTTCTGAGTTATAAAGAAGCAAACCCAATTATCTTCTCCTTTTAAATGGACAGACTCCTTTTTGATTTATTAATTATTATTATTAATTATTTTTGTTTAACATTTATATTGCAGTAGTATCAAAACCTCCTATTAGGATTTGGACTGCATTGTGCTATGTACTATTTTCTGACTGGTTTGTATTGTAAACCGCATTATTAAATTGATTCGTAGCAGACATCTAAAAAGAATGAATTATTGTTCTTGGTTTTGTTACTTCTTGCTCTCAGTGGCACTGCAGGGTCTCTATAATAACTCTCAGCAATTCTGTGGGGATCTGCAATGGGGGGTTGCATGGAAGCTGTTGGCCTAAGTCTTTTATTTGAATGGTGGTTGTGTATTGGGAATGACAGACAAGTGAATATAAGTTTTCCCATCCAAGATGTTTTCACTGATTTATGAAACTTGGGCTTATGCTGGAGACTAGGAGAGTGGAAGCTCCTTTAACTATGTTTCTTTGAAACATCCTTTAACCTTTTCAGAAACGTGAAATCCTGTGTGCTGGTTAGACCACTGGCAAATGTAAAAGCTGTCCCGTCCTGTTCGTTATTCCCTTGGAATGTATAGATCAAAGGAAGTTAACTCTTCATTTTCAAAGTCCAATTAGGAGTTTCAGGAAATCAGCAGAAAATGGAATTCATTCTGATTTCAGCAAAGGGGAAATGACAGGCATTTAGTGAGAAGTGCTTTCCTTCTGGAACTGCCTTTGTCTGAACCATTGCTGCATGGTATTAGCATAATGAAGCAGTTAATACATATTTTTGACTATTGACTGCTTCAGTTTACGATACAAATGAGGGTTGGCGTAGACATAGGATTATTGATGTTAAACCCCTGTAATAAAAAATTCTGCTCCTACTTTTTTGCACGTGCACCCCCACCCCCCACAATCTTATTCACCAACACATTCACATATGCACACACAGCATTAGCAAACCTGCCACCAAGGAAAGGGCTGTGTCATTTCTAATTTTGCTTATTGTGATTCAGTTAGTGTAGTTCCCATGCGGGCCAGAAAGTTGAGTCCTAAACTAGGACACAAGCTCATAGTTGTTCTGCTCCATACCATTTAGATTATGTGGGTAATGAAAACATCCACGGTTATATTAGATGGGATAAAAATGATAAGTATCAGGATCTCGGCTACTGGGCACAGGTCAAGGCCTGGGTTAGAGGGGGCTCGATAATGTGGCCTGTGTTCAGTCTATCTGCTCAAGGCCAGAAGCAGAAGTCTGTACTAGTGTCACAGCATAGGATCAGGTCAGAGTTGAGATAGATGAGCTGCAGTGGATAGGCGCCAAGTGAGCCAGCCAAAGTAGGATTAGGGGAACGGGCAGGACAAGGGGCCAGGAGCTGGGACCAGACTTGAGGCTAGGTATCAGGAGCAGGGCTGGAACAGGAACAAGGAAGGTAAGGTATCAAGAGCAGCGTAGCAGGGTCTGTTTGCAGCAACAAACCAGGGGCCCGCCTAGTTGCACAGATAGTCTTCACTGCAGGTGCTTTCCCTAGGCCTTAAATAGCATGCCTGAGCCAGTCTGGGCCTCCGTGGGTGGGACATCCAGTGCTGCTTGAACCCATAGTACTCATAGACTGGAGTTCCCTGTTTCCCCGGAGCTGTCAGGTGACAGCGTGGACATGGCAGCTGCCCCAGAGCTTGCAGACCCAGACCTCAGATCCTCACAACAAGGGATATAACCTCTCATGCTTAAGGGCATAAATCAGCTGCTAACTAACTGGGGTTAGGATGAAACTTCCCATATGGCCAAACTCTTGCAGAATTGTCCATTGCAGAGATTCTAGCAGTGCTCCTCTGAAACAAATGGTCTTGGCTTCTGATTTGTCATGAGACCGGTATGGAATGTTCTTTTATTTTGTTGTTACATTTTTGGTCGTGGGAGAGGTTTCGGGTGCATGTTTATATTCCATAAAAGTCAGATTAGTATTGATGTGGTTACATGGGGTCTCCTTAAATCAAACACTGAGACTCAATAATGTGATACGGAACTATGTGCATAGCTGTGAGCGTTATTGATTGTCTGTACTGTATTCACGCAATGCGTACTAATAGCTGAAAATCTTGCCTATACCAACCTATGCTGGAATCTGTATAAAACCTAGGAGAGATTCTCCAGGGGACGTTTCCGCTTTGGTTATTCCAAAATCCTAGAGGGGATGCCCCCAGTAGATTACAGTGATGTTAATGCAATTCTGTAACATGACTAATGTTATTATCTTACATTTAGATTGTGCCTTTCCTCTAGATGTCACGTTCCCTAATGGCCGTTGCACAGCATGGGAATTTTTGTAAAACCAACAGATTATAAGTACACAGATTTGTAAAATATCCACAGGTTATAATGTGGAATATTGTTCCCCTAACAATGCATAACAAAGCTGTCATAATACCAAGGACATTCTAGTGACATTAGAAAACAGAAGCTCAAAGCATCTGCTTTTATTAGGCCCACTATAAAAATGAAGACAAAAGGATTGAGGGAGAGGGAAATACAAGTGCAAGAGAACAATGGGGAAGGAGAGCACATACTAAGAAGAGCTTGAGGTAAGGAATGTGAGTACCAGGGTGAGATGGGAGGGAATGAAGGAAAGAACAAGAAAATGTAAGGATGTACAGAGCAGACCTTGGGAAAGGGAAACTTAGGTTAGTACATTTTATTAAATTGAATCATGTTTTCAAAGCTTATTAGAAAGGGGAATTGACGGGACCAAAGAGCCTGAGGCTACGCTCCTGGGGCATGTAGTGTGAGGCTGGTGGAGAAGGTAGCAACAGAGCAGCACTTTTTTAAACTTTCCCAAGTCAGGCACTGAATTAATAGAAATAAGGTCCTGAATCTGCAATGAGCTCCACACAGGTAGACTCCTCTTGACTTCATGTAGACACAGATCTGCTCATGAGGTGGTTATTGCAGGATTAGGGCCTTGCTATGCAAAAGGTGAGTACAGATACTTTCTAAGTGTCCTGGGCCCAATTCTTGTCTTACACCAGTGCCTGTCCAGACCACCTCCTTTGAAAACAGGAATTTGGCCCCTGAATCTAATTTCTAAACATCCCTCAAACCAATGACTAGCAAAATGTAAATCAGAATATCGCGCTCAACAATGAGTGAGTACATGCTCCAGAAATATATTATACATGAAGCAGCTCCCCGGATGGGGTGAAATGCTCCTGCCCATTTTAACTCAACTTTATTTGAGGGGCCTGCTCACTGACAAGCGGCCTTCTCTTTGCTCTGTCAGTTGGGAGGAAAGTATCCTCCATAGCTCTTCATTTTGTGTGTGTGTGTGTGTGTATGGATAGGTTTAATTGCAATTGGAATCAGGATGCACATTCCTGTCTAAAATATGCATTAAACCAGGGATCAACAACCTTTGGCCCGTGGCCCGCCAGGGTAAGCACCCTGGTGGGCCGGGCTGGTTTGTTTACCTGCCACGTCCACAGGTTCGGCCGATCGCGGCTCCCACTGGCTGCGGTTTGCCGCTCCAGGCCAATGGGGTGACTGGCACAGCAAGAGATGCTTCTCTCCAAGTATGGTGCGGGATTTTGGTGCTATGGACAGTTCAGCCGAGTCCTCCAACTGTTTTACGGACCCAAGTGTAGCATAAAATGTTAACAGATGAGATTTTAGGTCTCCAAAAGTGTGTGTGAAACAAGCTTTTATTAGTCTTTGTTGACATTTGCATGCAGTTAAATGATGCCCAAATGTGCAAGGCAGGTGGAAACGTTTAACAGGCTGCTGCTAATATCAGAGCAAGACACAGACAACATACTGTACACCTGTATCAGATAGTGCCCCTGCCATGTGCTAGGCAGTTGCAAACATAGGGTAAGTTGCTCTTTCTGTCTCCAAAGAACTCCCTGTAGATCCTTAACATACATAGTTAACCCAGGGATCCTGTTTTGTGTGCCTTTTCAGACCTATATCGGCTCCATTGTTGCCTCTGTGAACCCCTACAAGGCCATTCCGGGACTCTATGACCGCACTGCAGTAGAGCAATACAGCAAGCACCACATGGGGGAAATTCCACCTCATATCTTTGCTGTCGCTAACGAGTGCTACCGCTGCCTATGGAAACGTCATGACAACCAGTGTGTTCTCATCAGGTAAGTGGCTACTGCATTCATTATTCCTAGTCCTACTGCTGAACTTTAAAGGTAAATTGAAAATGAATGCTTGGAATGCTGGGGGGAAAAGCACAGAGGAAGAGCATGCTCTGACCCTTTCCCCTAACCTCATTAATCATTAGATGTGTGCAGATGTAGAATTACTACGTGATCCTAATCAGCCCTTGAAAGACAAAGCATTTTTTGCTTATATATGCCCTGCAGTCATTTAATGAAAAGATGTCTGAACTCCACACACTTTTGACTGTTCACTTACTTCCTTATTTCGCTCTAAATGCTTCACTCTTTCCATTGGCTTCTGCTTCACTGTACAGCCTGATAATTTGTCATCACTAGTCTTGAAAATTGCATCCGTCAAAAAAAGAATGTCAGGGAACCTATAAATAATAATAATGAAGTCCTCCCAACTCATTGGCTATTTAATTCCGTGTAATTAATTTTTCTTCTTTCTCCTATTGTTTAACCTGATTATGCTTTAGTTTGATGGAGATGTAATAGCTTCCCCTGTGGTCTGCTGTTTGCTGGTGTTCAGAACTGCAGCTGGCACTTCAGTAGCGCTCAGTCACAGTTCAGCCCCTGCTTCCCCCTTGTTGCATGGGAGAAATTCAGTGAGCCAGCTCTTTCCTTGAGGCAGATTACTTCCCCTGCTGACTGAGGGTGAAGCTAAGGCTCCGCCTACTCCATGCCCCTGGTTGCCCATTCTCCACACATCTACGCAGGATGGGGAGCAGCAGCCTGGTGGCAGCTGCTTCCCCACTCTTCACAGGGTTTAGTGATATGGATAGCCTGCAAGCAGGAGCAAGAGGCTCCTCACATCCCCTTACATCCTCTGCCCACCTGGGCTCATGACCGAGCCCTCATTAATTAAGCCTCACAACCTTGTAATGTAAGTAAGTAGCTTATTCATCTTGTAGAGGGAAAAATGAAGACATAGTAAAGTCAAAAGACTTGTCCGGGATCACCACTGAAGTTACACAGTAGCAGAGTGGGGAATATAACCCTGGAGTTTTGATTTTCCTCTGCTCTAACCATGAGAAAACACAGCTTTCCTTGAGATTAATGTAAACTGCTGATGTAAGCAGAAGTATTAAAGCTTACAGGTCATTGGATTTCTTCCTCTCTCTCTATCCTATCTTGCTCACTTTCTTAGAGGAAAATAACCTTTTGAAACAAAAATGATTCCTAGGCTAAGCTGTGGAAAAAGATCAGTTGAAAAAGACAGGTCCCCCTTCCAGGATGGGCCCTGGAAATGGATGCATATCACTCCTAATCCAAAAGAGAGGCTGCCTGACCAATACGTTGGAGGTGGGGGGGTGGTTCAGACAAGTAAAATACCACGGGGCCTGACCATGGTCTCTGGAAACGAAAAGGTTCCAGTTTTTGTTAGAGAGGAGATTTGAGGCTCAGACAGCATCTTTCCTCCCTCGAACTCCACGAAAAACCCTTCGACAAGTGTGGGACTCTACTATTGTAAGGGGCATGGCTGGGTTTAGAGGGGATGTGGCCAAGTGAAAGCCACTCTGTGGCATCATTTCCCTCCCGTCAGCAGAGGTTTTCCCACATAAGAGGATACTGATCAGCAATGTTGGTTTTTCTTGTGAAGGGCATGATCTGGCACATGTAATTCAGAGCCATGCTCTTGCTGGGAATGTAAACCAGATTGAATTATTCTGTACCTTAAATGTCACTAAAAAGCTCTTAAATACCAATCCCAGCACCCACCTCCCACACAAACGCTAGTAACAGCGCCAGTTTGGCTGCCTGCATGTTTCAAACATGGGCTGAGAGAATCCCATTTCTCTTTGGACTGTATATTGTGACTGTGTAATGTTGAGTCCAGATGGCACCTCTTAAAGCAATAATATACAAAAAGGTCTCTGTCACTGTATATGAAACCAGGCTGGAGTCAGATGATTTCATGGCATACTATCAGAAAACTGCTTGAATACAGCCAGTTTGCGCTGAAACTTGGGATGTGAAGCCACCTGTGGAACCAGCGTAGTGGCTACTGGTATGACGTCCACTATTTATTAATCCCGTTCCATGCTCTTTTGTGTTGAGACAAGAGGCACCTTTCTTCCAGCTCTTCATATGCCCCTGGGAGGAATGCTGGGTTTTGTCGTAACTAGGAACCACAGCACTGGTGAAAAGAGTCAGTATATGTGAGCAGTTACTATAGAGTATTAGCATAGTGAGGGGCAGGGAAGGGCTTTTGCCAGAAAGACATGGGCATGGGACAAAATCCTACACTCCATCAAATACGTCTGGCTTACAGACTGAGACAGTGGGAAATCCTTTTACATTAGTCACAGTAATTACTTGGCTTCATAAAAGAGTTGGTGAAGGATGACCTACGTCATGTTGGCATTGTATTCATATTGGCAGTAATTGGTTTGATGCCAGGTACAGTGGAAACATGGTAAGTCAACGGTTTAAGCATTTTGAATGCATTATCCCCACTAGCATCACCAGTGTTTGTGACAAACCTGGTTAATTTACTTGTTCAGCTGACTTTTAAACAAATGTGTCTCAAATCTTGTCTCTGTTGATTGATTTGTGTTGATTCGTTTCATTTTTCTTGTTCACTGCTCTCTTTCATTTGGTTGTGTGCGTGCTCTGCCGTGGGTCCAGCTAATGGTTTGGTTAACATCTGGCCTGATAACTATGCAAATTGTTTGGAAGAGGTGTGCTACTGGGACCTCTATCTAAGACACAGGGGAAGACTTCCTGTATAATAGCTGAGGGGGCGATCAGAATCATGCCCAACTGTGACACTTTCTTTGGGTGCCCAGGACCGAGTGTAACCTTGTCTCTCCCCCCCTCCCCCCCCCCCCCCCCCCGCCTCCAGCATGAGGGAGTCTTTCGTGTGGTCGCTGAGTGTCAGCGCCTGAACAGCACCAGCCTTTCAACCACTCATGCACTCTCCTCAGGACTCTACCTGTCTTACTCTGCTTTGTAAGTTAACAACAGGGGAACCCCAAGCACTCTTGAAGAGCATTCCCCTGTCACAGACACTCATGGTAGTTACCAGGTTTGCTGCTTCCAAGGAATAGTATAAACACACCAGCTTGTTTGGAGCTGATACTCAGTTGAATCAATCTAACAACACAGTGCTGTAATCTACTTATAGTGAAAACAAATCAAAGGTTAAGATTTAAGAGATAGTGAGCAAGGATAACAAGAACAACAGGTTAGAAATAAAAGTATAACACGCCTTTTTGAGACTAAAAAATAATTTAACAGGCTACAATCCTTATTGAAAGCCGACTTATCTCACCTAAGCCTTTTCTGCAGCGCTTCAGTCCAGGTTGGCTGAGGTCCTGTTTTCATGGATGTAACCGCATTGCCTGGTTATCCCCTCAGGTGCAGGATAAAAGAGGGGTCATGTTGCCTTCTTATGCCCCAAAGTCAGACTCTGGTATGTGCTCCCCTGTTGAGTTCACATCTCCCCACCACCCCATCAGCCTGTTTTCCTGTTGACTTTACATGCAAATAGGGCTTGTTTTGTGTTGGGTTTACAATGCTTAATTTACATCAGAGACCTAGTGAGATAGGTGATTCCACATCCCATTGTCTGGCAAAACCTGCTTGTCAACCTGCTAGGGACACAGATTCTAAATATATGTTCAATACATACATACAAATTCTTAAATGTCACCCATACTTACATCACACAACGACCAATGAAGATTCGTACGACGTAAGCTTCGATTGGACACTTTGCACAACCCTTTTTGGGTGAAAACTGTGAAGCACTGTGCTAGGTGCAGTGAGTGACTCAGGCCTGATACAAAACCATGAGTCCTTTGCCAGTTGGCATGGAGAGGTTCTTAGGGATCACACCAATAATAATAGCAATACCTAGTTTTTATATAGCATTTTTTATCCTTAGATCTTAAAGCAGTTTACAGAAGCAGTAAGTAATAGTACTGCCATTTTACAGATGGGGACACGAAAGTACAAAGAAGTGAAGTGACTTGTCCAAGATCACCTGGCAGGCTGGTGGCACTGCCGGAATAGAACACAAGCCTGCCAAGTTCCAGGAGCCTGCTGGGTCTGTTGAGCCACAGTGCAGGCAAAACATCATTTGGGAAAATTTCACATTCACAACTTCTATCCTTACAACAATTTTCTGCAGGCCTGGCCCAAAGCAGTTGGTTAGCATTTGTAAAATGCTACGTTTTGGACAAATACTGCAACACAACTTTATAAGGGTAGGTTTCACTTTTACAAAATTTAAAAGGAAATTGTGCTCATAGCTATAATTAAAAAGAATCAAAGAAAATCAATGCCAGTTTCTCTGATATGAAGTGATTTATTTATTTTTTTAGGCTGAGAGTCAGTCTGAGCAGACTAATAACATGGGCCAAGACTTTTAAACATGGCTAGTGTTTTTGGCATCTCAGTTTTGGGTGGCAGACTTGAGACCTTGAAGGGGCCTGATTTTCAGAAAGCGCTAAAACCCCACTGTTTGTGGGAACATGGCTGCCCCATAGAAGCTCCCTGCTGGCTGAGTGTGGTGTGGCTGAACACTCCCTGTCCCAGTTTCCTTTCCTGAGGTTATTCTCCTCGGCTTCCCAGACATGGGTCCGTGCTGGAGTTGTGACTTAACCCTCTAGCCAAGTCACAGAACAAGAAATTCAAACTAAAAATCCCAACAAACAAAAATGTTTTTCTGCTCTTTGGGGGCTTTTCTTCAGCCCATCCTCTCGGGTCTATTCCCAGCCCCCTTCTGGGCTACCTGTGAGAGTCTTTATGGCTCCGGGATAGAGCCTTCAGTCCCTGGGTGTACTGTGTTCTCACACCCTGCTGAGCTCTCTTCCTGGCATCCTTGCCTGTTCCACTAGAGAGCACTGGGCCCCGGAAATGGTTCTTCTGGAGTAACCCAACTCCTGCAGACCCTGGCTCAGGACCTGCCATAGAAGCCGGCCCCACTCCCTGTGGTTCCAGTACACAGACTGGTTTCTAGGCCCATTTATAAGGCTCAGGTGTTTCTTAAGCTATCACGTGACCCTCCTTAGTCCCGAATCTTCAGGCTGGGAAGCAGCTAATTACTTATGGCACAGGTGTGGCTGGCCCCATGTCCCCTTAAAGTGGACAGTTATCCTTTGACACCCTCTGAAAATCAGGCTCCGTTGAGGCGTCTCATTCAGGCAGGGCCGGCTTTAGGAAATGCGGGGCCCAATTCGAACATTTTTGGCGGGGCCCCGGCAGGGATGACTATAAAAACAAAAAACAAAAAAAAACATTCATTACTAACAACCGGTTCCCTATAAAAAATTCTGATTTAAGGGCTGTGCCACAGTATGTATTTTTTGTACCAATAGGGTTACCATAAGTCTGTATTTCCTCCCGGACAGCGATTTATGAACCAAAAAGCCTGACATGTCCAGGAAAATACGGATGTATGTTAACCCTACCTAAAGTTCTTTTTTAAAAAGATGGGCCTGAACTAGAAATGAGCTCCGTTTCACATGTGTGGGTCCCCACCACTCCCTGGGGGTGTGCTAGGGTGACCAGATGTCCTGATTTTATAGGGACAGTCCCAGTTTTGGGGTCTTTTTCTTATATAGGATCCTATTACCCCCACCCCCTGTCCCGATTTTTCACACTTGCTGTCTGGTCACCCTAGGGTGTGCACATGTGTGGGTCCCAGCTGCTCCCTGCCCCCCTCATTGAAGCAGGTGTGCAGGGTTATGCCCTGGGAACTGCAGGGCACCACTGGACATGGGGCTGGCTGTAGGCAGGGTCTGGCTGCAGGCAGGGCAAGGGGTGTGAGTCTGGCTGGAGACAGGAGGGTGTGGGGTGGGCTGGCTGGCTTCAGGCAGGGCCGCAGGGGTTGGCAGGGCTGGAGACAGAGGAGTGCAGGACTGGCTGGCTTCAGGCAGGGGGGTGCGGCAGGGGTTGGCTGGAGACAGGGCAGGGGGTGCAGGGCTGGTGCGGGAAGGGGTGTGTGTGGGGCTGGCTGGCTTTGGGCAGGGCTGCAGGGGGGTGCGGCAGGGGTTGGCTGGAGACAGGGCCAGGGGTGCGGCAGGGACTGGCTGTGGGCAGGGGGTGAGGGGCTGGCTGCGGGCAGCGGCAGGGCAGGGGGTGCAGGGAAGGGGGTGCGGCAGGGGCTGGCTGCAGGCAGGGGCTGGCTGCGGGCTGGGCAGTGGGTGCGGGGCTGGCTGGAGACAGGTCAGGGGATGCAGAGCTGGTGCGGGCAGAGCCCACCCTGTATGGTAAGTGCCCCCTTCTCCTCCTCCTTCCCCCACCGGGGTAGCAGCAGCAGCAGCCCGGGGCTTGGGGGCTATTTAAAGGACCTGGGGCTCCCCTGCTTCCACCGCCCCAGCCCTTTCAATAGCTGCGGGAGCCCTGGGGAAGTGGCGGGACTCCAGCGGCTATTTAAAGGGCCGGGGCGGTAGAAGCAATGGGAGCCCCGGAGTTTTTAAATAGCCCTCAGAGCCCCGCAGCCCTACCCCAGGGCTCCAGCAGTGGGGGTCTGGTGGCAATTTAAAGGGCCTGGGGCTCCAGCCCCTGCTGGGAGTCCCAGGCCCTTTAAATTGCCCCCTGGGGAAGCCGGGCCACCCGGGTACAGCGCACTGGCTCTTGCTGGTACGCCGTACCGGGGCTTGGGCGCGGGGCCCTCTTAGGGGCGGGGCCCGATTCAGGGGAATTGGTTGAATTGGCCTAAAGCCGGCCCTGCATTCAGGTTATGCAAAAATTGATGTGTTCAAAATGACTAGTCACTTTTAAAAACCTTGGCCAGGCCTGGTTTATTTGTTTAGAATTGAAAGATATTGGAGTGATTAGTTTTGTCAGTTTTATTGGGCAGGTTAGCTCTGATGTTTGAAAATGGTAATGAGAAGCAGAACTTAGCTGCCACATGTCTGAATTCAGAGTGTTAGTTATGTTGCCTGCAAAGGCACCAAAGGAAATCTTAGCAAATTCCGTCTTCAAAACTATGATATAAAACAAGTATTGTACCCAAGTTAAGCTAAAATGAAGTTGTGAGTCGTCAGCTTTCAAATCCCAATGTATTGCTCTTGTTCATTGTTACGTTGTATCTAAAATGATAGGATGTTAGAACTGCATTATAAACTAAAGGCATTTAGCACCATTTGGAATTGTCTAGGCATGAAGCACCCCCTAGTGGACTTAATCAGTTTTACAATTTTTTTGAAGAGACTCCTGTGAATACAAATGTTCAGAATATAATTTAAAAACAAATATGTGGGATTATTTTTAAATGCTATGAATTTTTCTCTAATTGGAGAGGTAAGGTAGGAAAATGGGAGTGTAATGTTACCAGGACTGACTCGATTGCAAAATAAAACCCAGTGTTTATTAATATAAAGCCATCTTTACCACATAAAAGCCAGGGGAAGGTTGAGGAAGTGTTTTAAATGGAGTTGCAGAAAGACACAGTAATTATGCGATTTCTGTTAGACAGTGCTGCATTATTACACGATAATACTGAGTCACAATGATGCAGTATCCTAACATACTGATCTAATGCCATGTTGCAAACACTGCTATCCAGCATGTGCATAGCAAGTTGTGATTATCATGTGACTCCATTACTCCATTGAAACTGGCACTGTGTGAAGTGGCCCTTGAGCTCTGCCAGGCAGAATATTACTGATGCCGTTTATATACTTAAAGCCTTTGGTACAGAGATGACTACACCGAGACATGTTCATACTGCTTTAAACTTTGTATCAATCTACACCTTACATCACAGGATCATTTCATTCGAAACAATTAGCTATTATAACACAACAGACAGACTGCAAAATAAGGTACCGCTGTTGTATTTGGAGAGACGAACCCCAGGCCCGGCACCCAGCCTGAGTAGCTGGACTGGGCTCTGGGTATCTCTGCAGGGGTGGGAGAGGAATCCTCCCTTTTTCAGCTCACAGGGTGGTTGTCTTAACTAGGATAAGTGGTCGAGTGTAGGTCGGGCATAGGTAACGCATTAGCTAAGTCAGACCTAAACTGGACCTTTCTCCTAGTGCAGATGTAGGGTAACACCTTAGCTTGATTTTTAGCTGGCCTTATCCATGTGTATTCCTCTCCTCGTATGCTGGTAGTTCTTCCATTTTTTAAAATTAAAAGCTTAAAAAAATACGAACCCTAAAACAACTAAAGAAATGGAAACAGCAAACCTGAAATCACAATCCAACATTGGACCATTCACTTTATTATCAGCTGACTGCCTGAAACTTTTTTGCTCAGATTGAAGATCAACATAAAACAAGCTACCCTTTGGACAAGACTAGAACTTTTTAATGGGAAGACTTTATTTATGAGACTGACATACCAAGATTAAACAGTGCATTTTAAGAGCCATGTTTGCTGTGGGGGCTTTATTTTTTATCTGTCATGTAAGTTATAAAGCCAAAAGATTGAACTGAGGTGTGATTTAGAGTGTGTTGGTTCAGTCATTTTGCATATGAAAGCCCTCGGAGTGAGAAGTCTTTTACTGATCCTCTTTCGCCTCCAGTAGTTCAAAGTTCAGACTGTTTTGCCCTTCAGAAAGCATGACATGTGGAACAAGTGATGGAGAAAGATTAAAGATTTCCAAAATGAGGACCTCACAGACTGCTGTCATACTTCGTGTATCCAGAGCACTGAATGTAATGGATTGGAACAGGCTTTGCATTTAAAAATGCTTGGGGTGAGAGGTTAGTTGAAAGGTTGAGTGCACACTAAAAAGAGTCTACTTCCCTGAGGATTTTGTGGGACTAAACTACCACAACACAATGTAAGTGTTTGAGTTGTAGCAGTCATGCAAACGATGAATGGAAAGTTTGGAGTACTTGGTGTGTTTTCATATTTTTTATTAATAATACAACTTGCATTGGGTCAAAGAGCTGCAAAGAAAGCAGCAGCAAAACATAACTAAGCATGGTACCAACTATATTAGAAATAGGAAGAAAAAAAACTTTAAAAACCAAATTTAAAAGCATTACTAGCACAAAAGTATAGCCAAATGCTGCTCCCAGTTACCCCCAGTATAAATCCAGAGTGACTCCATTGGCTTCAGTAGAATTATTTCAGATTCACACCAGGGTGAGTCAGAGCAGAATTTGGCCCATGGCACAGGACAGAAATGGCAACTCTAATAATTGGAGAGCGATCCAGATCCTTAGCTGGCCTACACTGACATAGCTATAACTGCGGTGAGTCTATGCTGATGTATGCCAGCCAAAGATCTTGGCGCAGAGGGCAGAGGGCAGGCAGGAAATATACATCAGTAAAGTGGGATATTTTGTTGTTTTTATCTGGCAAATGTAAAGGCACTGAAGTATAAAGCTATTTAAAAATGAATCCCGGAAGTGCTGTTGCTAATTCTCATGTGCGCAGGGTGCCAATGTAATAGAAAGATCACATGAGAGTTATAAAAGGTCAAAATAAATTAAATGTACTGCAGAATTTTGGATAGAATGTAAATGTGTGATGGATGAATGAAGGTCAGCCAAGAGCCTGTTACAATGCTAGGGTTGTAGAGACTCCAGCACATATCAGAATAAATATACTATATCTTTTATATGAAGTTGTGAATCATTTTTAAGAGTTGCTGACACCTTCTGGAAAGCTATGCAAAACATTTAGACACAGATCTCTCGATACATTTTATATACACCTCTACCTCGATATAACGCTGTCCTCGGGAGCCAAAAAATCTTACCGCGTTATAGGTGAAACCGCGTTATATTGAACTTGCTTTGATCCACTGGAGTGCACAGCCCCGCCCCCCCCCCTCCCGGAGCACTGCTTTATCGCGTTATATCCGAATTCGTGTTATATCGTGTTGCGTTATATCAAGGTAGCGGTGTATATATTCTAGATGTCTCTTCCCTGATTTTTATTTTATTTTAAATTGTTGAGGTGTACTTGCATGGAAATCTGATGTTTGCTTCTTGGGGCTGCATCTGTTCTTTGCTCCTCACTAGAAACCTCTCTGATAACATAAGGGCACCACAGTCACCACTTTTGCTTAGTAACCAAATTGTGCATTGTATATGTGCCCAGTTCTCATCCATTGAAGTCAATGACAGAACTCCCATTGGCTGCAATGTGGAGGTGGGATCAGGACCTAAGTGTGCCCAATTTCCATGAAAGTGAATAGGAATTAAATGCATATATTTAAAGTCAGAATTTTGTCCAATGACTTCAGGTGAGAAATAAGCAAGTCAGATAATTGAGTTTTTAGGAAATAAGCTCAGTTAAATTATTGGTTAAATTATGCTCTGAACCTGCCCAGATGCAACATTATTGAAGGAAATGGGATTGGACAGGAAAGCAAAATTTGGCTCACTGTTTTTAGGCAAATGGTCTAGTAATCGAAATTCAATATTTCATATTCTGTTTGTTTCAGCAGTGATTGTTTTTAAATGGTCTATTTTTTCAAATATCAATGGGTCTTTAAATGTGTCACATCAAAATCTCTGCACATTTAACTTTTTCCTTTGTTTTGGCACAAATTTTGCATATAATTTTACCAAATCAGATTAGTTGCTATATGAGGCAATAGGTGTTTTTTTGGATTCTGTTTAAAATAAATTATAATTTATACATATAATATTTTTATATATAAAATAAAAATGAGGGGGGATTAGGTAAAAGTACATAGAGTTGCTATGGATTTATGCTGGTATGACTAAGTTCAGAGTCTGCCCCTACATGAAAAACCTTTGTTTAAAAGAAACCTGTATCATCATCATCATCATCTTCACTATGAACAGTAGTAATAATATTTAAGTATGCAGTGCCATAGATATGCATAGATAACCTCCTACACACTTATTAATGCTCCGTTTCACACCAAGGCTCCCTCCCCTATGGTTATCCTTCTATACATAACCATGCTGCAGCCTTACCAAGTCTGTAGGAGACTCCTGATTTTGGATTAGCTTTACAGCAGTTTTTAGCATATCTGTAGCTATGTGGCCATGCCTCCTTGTGCTGTTTTCCATTCCGCGGTGGCTGCATTTCAGCAGTGGTGTATTATGTCATCTCTACAGCCCTGGGGTGCCTCACAGGAGTTGAAGGGGTGCTTGTCATATGTTAATAAATGGAGATCCTGGCTGAAAAGTGCTGTAGAAGCGTGGAGTTATTATGCGTTTAGCACTGTGTTCCAGTGAGACATTTAAATTCTCATAGCGTTTTAAATCTCACTCATTCAGATTGTCATGGTCTGACAGCCCTCTCTAATCACTCCCTTTACTCTGGCTTGTGAGTGCCTTGATGTAGGCCAGACCAAGGATTTTTTCCCCCCATGAACATAGTCAAAGTAGAAACGCTGTGGTATGTTTTTTTGTCTTTCAGTGGTGAAAGTGGTGCTGGTAAGACAGAAAGTACTAAGCTGATTCTCAAGTTCTTATCTGCCATGAGCCAACATTCGCTGGAACTGTCCTGTAAGGAAAAGACCTCCTGCGTGGAGCAAGCTATTCTTGAGAGCAGGTATTATGTTCATATCCTCATACATGGTCCATAGTGTTGCACACAATACAGAGTGACAGAGGTAGAACAACCACTGAAGCTGAAGACATTTAAAACTAGACTGCTGCACAAAACACTGTAAAATAATCCTGCACTGGCACCCAGGGAGTAGACAGATGACGTTCCAGGTCTTTTCCATCTCCAATGTTTGTGGTTCTTTGGCTGTAAGTTCTGTGTTGCAGACACCAATTCTTGGTGTATGTGGAGCTGTTGATTTACATTGCAGGCTTTTCCCAGTGATTTTTTTTCTCTTTTAGAATTTCATATGCACTATGGATTTTCCACTGTTTTCCCCCTTACATTTTAAATTACAGCTGTAAGTTTTTTAAAATCAAAATAAAAGTCAGCGGAGCTCTAGGTCTAGGTCTCCTCTACCTCGATATAACGCTATCCTCGGGAGCCAAAAAATCTTACTGTGTTATAGGTGAAACCGCGTTATATCAAACTTGCTTTGATCCACCGGAGTGCGCAGCCCCGCCCCCCCGGAGCACTGCTTTACCGCGTTCTATCCAAATTCGTGTTATATCGGATCGCGTTATATCAGGGTAGAAGTGTATATTGATAAGGCAGCGTGGACGAAGCCTGCCCTGCGGATGCTATAGCATTACTGATTATTTGTGTTAGTTATGTATTTATAAATCACCCGAATGTTAGGCATTTTACAGAACAAACTAGACTGTCCCTGCTTTGAAGTACTTGCAATCTATTTTACACATGACACGTGGGTGCATTTAGAAAACAATAAGCGTGGTGGTGTGGGAGGGCCCAGGTCACAGTAACAGGATCACCAATGGAATGGTTCTGTGCAATGCGTGAAGTGGTTTTGTACAAATTGGGATTGTTTCTTAGTTATTTTTTTTCATTTTTGTTTGGAGCTGAGCTGCGGGGATGGGAGTGAGGAAGGCAACAGGAGGTGCGAGAGGGGGAGAGGCGGATGGGGTGGGGAGATTTTATTATTTGGTGGATAGGAGAGAGGCTTGAGGGGGAGCTAAAGGGAAACAGAAGGGGGTAGTAAGGATCAGCAGGGCAACTGAAGATAGCTTGCTGAGGTAAGGGAAAATCAGGCGAGCTGATTTGATGGATCTATTTGCTGTTAATCAGGTACCTTCCACAAGCACTAAATTCACTCAATGTTTTAACAAGAAGTTGTGCACACAGCTAGACTATGAACAGATCTGTTGCTATCACTGTCACACATCTTCCCTGTCCCTCCCCCATCTCTGTTTTCATCCACTAAAGTAAGATTGTGTAAGTTCTTTAGGACGAGAACGGTCTCCTATACACCGATATGGCACGCTGCACAATTGGGTCTTGGCTTGACTGGGGGCCTCTGTCTTTACTATAATGCAAACACTCAACAACAGTTATAATATAGACCTGTTGTAATAAATCCTATTTCAGTTATATACTCAAAGCTGTACAGTGGTTAATGTCTTTTTCTTATATAGTATTATAGCTACTTTACTACCTGCAGACATACAGCCAGTGGTATAACTGAGTTGTCTAGAGCAGTGGTTCTGAAACTGTGGGTCAGGACCCCAAAGTGGGCTGCGAACCCATTTTAATGGGGTCGCCAGGACTGGCTTACACTTGCTGGGGCCCAGGGCCCAAGCCCCATTTCCTAGTGCCAAAGCCCAAGGGCATCAGCCCTGGATGGTCAGACTCAGGTTACAGGCCCCCTGCCTGGGGCTGAAGCCCTTAGCCTTTGGCTTTGGCCTCTGGACGGTGGGGCTCAGGCGGGCTCAGTCCCCCCTCCTGGGGTCGTGCAGTAATTTTTGTTGTCAGAAGGGGATCATGGTGCAATGAAGTTTGAGAACCCCTGGTCTAGAGCGATGGTAATGAGTAAGGATGTAGGCCATGTCTGAGGATAATGTTAGAGTTGGGCTTTATGGGGATTATGCCTTTCCTTGAGCACTGGAGTGCAGTGCTCCTATCAATGGCATTCCAGTCACAAGTTAATACATTTGTCGTCCTCCCTTATTTTCACAGCCCAATTATGGAAGCTTTTGGCAACGCGAAGACTGTTTACAACAACAACTCAAGTCGCTTTGGGAAGTTTGTTCAGCTGAACATCTGTCAGAAGGGAAACATCCAGGGAGGAAGAATTGTAGATTGTATCCTCTCTCCTTGCTGAGTGCCTGTGTAGTTCAGGATGATGTGCTCCCTGTGTCTGTTCTGGGGGGAAATATTAGCCTTCGCCTGTCCCTCTGCCCACACCCAAAGATTCCAGGTTAAAAAAAACTTTCCTGAGTGAACTTCAAGAGAAATCAATAAGTCCAGATTCAGTCTGTGTGTGTCCATCTGTCCATTCCTTTATCTAGATATAAAATCACCAAACCTTTCTCATTTCTGGTATTATGGCTAACGAGCATGTTTCTCCAGAGTGAGCTGCTAATGTCTTAACTTCATGGGAAAAACTCTGATTACCAGCTCTTCACCAGCCAGGTGAAATTCATCCAAGGGCATAATGGGCAAGGAAAGGCCTGTGCAGAGCAGAAGTGAGAGGTTCCATTGTGTGAGGGGGGAGGGGTAGCCTCTGGTTGGCCACACTGCTTGCATGCTGCAGCGCTGGGCTATGTACCAGTTTCACATAGGACACTGCAGGTTGGGGAATTAGGGGTGTAACTTCAGGATTTGCAGTTACATAGATGAAGTAGACATAGGCCCTGTATAGGGGTGTTGGGTTGTGTTTGCTATTCCTGCACTGTCGCAGGATTACTGGCTGTGGAACAGCTGCATCCCCCTTGTGTGTCTTTGAGGGGGTGATTCTGTCCCCACACTCTCAACCTCCAAATCCTGCCTAGATCTTTGCACAAAAGTTGTTTGTTCACACTTCATGCAAGGTGGGTGAATTTCACCCTTAAAGCAGGCACCAAACTAACCAGCAAACAGAAAGTTAAGCAGAAAGGTAGGTGTCACTTCAAATCCTCATTTGGTCCAGAATATGACAATACTTCAGTATGTTCTGTTGAAAAAAACTTTGGGATTAGAAGTGGCTGAATGTGTTAGTTATGGAAACGCTCCTCCTTTTGCTGTGCAAACAGGTACACGACACAGACCACAATGTTCTTTTTAGTCTCTGAAGTTAAGCCGCTAGGGAGTTGTAAACATATAGTTCTTTAACTTCACTGTTTTATCCCTTGACGGATCATTTTCTTCCACACTAAAGATTTATTAGAAAAAGTAAGTCAACATTTGCTGTCATCCAGTATTTTTGTTTTATTCATAGACTTTCTCAAAAATTGCTGGGGAATAGGTTCCCTTTAAAAATAATCCCCTAAACAGAAATCTTATTTGCTTTGACAGAACCGTGTAGTAAGGCAGAACCCTGGGGAGAGAAATTATCACATATTCTATGCACTGCTGGCAGGGATAGAAGAGGAAGAGAAAGGTGAGTGACAAAGCTCTGCTCACACAACTGTTTGCAATGGCTCTTTGCCAGTACTATTTCAGTCATGAAACACCATCTTGCGGTGACAGTGCTGTGGTAAACCAATAACCGAACAAGAGAAATAGATTATTTATTTAATCTGAATTCACCGAGCATGTTTTGTGAGCTCATCTTGCTACAAGCAGTGTCTCTAGCATAGGAATGCCACCAGGCCTCCTGAGGTTTATTCCCAGCTGCCGCAGACTCACTTTGTGACCTTGGGATAGTTACTCAGGCTGGACACTGCGATGTGGCCTTGTCCCTGACTCTCTTGGCTGGGCACTAGGAAATTCCAAAGGGAAGAAAGGAGAAGGAATCGTATTCTCACAGTCCCTTATCATGAAGATTAACCCCTTAGCAAGAGAAATAGCATTTGTGTAAAAATGTCTAAGCTGTGTTAGCACCACCTTTTTGGCCACCTGAATGTGTGCGATGAAGAGTACAGGTCATGGTGTTTCACAGCTAGCTAAAATGAAAATTATCCAATGAATCTGATACATTTTCCATTGCTATAAACCAGAGGCTCTCAACCTTTCCAGACTACTGTACCCCTTTCAGGAGTCTGACTTATTTTGCGTACCCCGAAGTTACACCTCACTTAAAACCTACTTGTTTAAAAAATCAGACATAAAAATACAAAAGTGTCACAGCACACTATTAGTGAAAAATTGCTTACTTTCCCATTTTTACCATACAATTATAAAATAAATCTATTGGAATATAAATATTGTCCTTACATTTCAGTGTATAGAACAGTATAAACAAGTCATTGTATGAAAGTTTAGTTTGCTGATGCTTTTTACGTAGCTTGTTGTAAAACTAGGCAAATATCTAGATGAGTTGATGTAGTCCCTGGAAGACCTCTGTGTACCCCCCCAGGGGTACGTATACCCCTCGTTGAGAACCACTGTTATAAACCACTTGATTTTGTGTCCCTGCTCATGTATATCTCAAGTAAATGAAAGATTAATTAATTTTTTAACTGCTAAAGTGGTGACTTGTTTTTTCTCTTTGCAGATGCATTTTACTTATCTGTACCAGAGCACTACCACTACCTGAATCAGTCTGGATGTGTAGCGGATAAGACAATCAATGACAAAGACTCCTTCAAGGAAGTCATTGTGAGTTGTTTGACCAGTTCTTTATGGTTCAAGGGTGATAAGTTTCACATCTCTTTGCTTGATAGTGGTTTCAATGAAAGCTGTCCTGATCTGTGGCTAACTAGGGTCCTAATCTTGCAGAAGGATCAGTCCATGGTCATGGCTATGTGCAATCCCACTCACTTGAACAGCACTCCACATGGGCATAAGGTGCCTCATGGAATATCAGTGTTTACTGTTGCCCAGAAGTGACTAATTTTCTGTCATACACTTCGCTATCACAGGGAGCATTTCTTTCCATGCATGCAGGATATGAAGTCACTCTCCCAACACTCCTTGGAAAGGAAAGCAATTAAATTGCAGAACAGAGGACAGCAGTGGAAGGCAATCAGACATTCACCCACCTTACCTTCCATGCACGACTTATGTAGAATTACTGTTACAGTATTTTATAACAAAGGACATATGTATTCATACCTAGGAGCAAATTACTCAACGCATGATGGTGGGAATGGGATGCTACAGAGTAAATACATTAATAATGCACATCCGAAATAGGACACCACAGGATATAACAAAGAATGTACACAGTGTGTGATGGAAGCATAAAGTGTCTTGTTTCACAATTGATTGAGAACCTGTACATTTTCTGATTCATTCCCACTTTTTTTGACAAAACCAAACAAGTGTTCTATTGTTTACCTAACTTACCCCAACCATCCATTAGAATACAGTGTAGCACTCCCATCCCATTCCAAAGGTGTTTGCACCTTCTGTAAGATTTTAGTATCTGGAATAAACTAGATGGCTTTTTTTCTTCATAACTATTGGGTGTACACTGTGAGGGCTGGTTGTGTGTATAAAAGAGAAGCATCACTTCCGTATCTGTTTGCTGTTTATGCTCCTGGGACAGTTCATACAAAACAGTCAAATAAAAATACTGAGCAATCAGGAAGCAGCTTTTCTTTTATGGGAACATTAACCTTCTGACTAAAAGAAAACAAGCCACCTTATTTTGCATGACCAGTGTACATATTTCTGCTGCTTCTCTCATTTCAAGGCTTCGTACACTTTCTGCACTATTTACTGAAATATAGAAATAGCAAATCCATGGTAGTATGTGGACTTCTGCAGCTTTCCAATCTCTTCTAGCCATGTGCCTTTGGGGGAGAAAGGGTGCAATAAAGATAATCTGGTATGTGGAGTAAGTGATCAGATATGATTATTAAATAGAATGGAAACACGGGTGAAATGGAGGCACTCACACTAATTGAGGATTTCTCTGGGTAGCCTTGACTTTCACACCCACATTAGTGTCAGCAATTAGTTACAGTAATTAGCTGACTCTTACTATTACCAGAATTATCAATTTCTTTTCCTAGTACCACCACCATTTCAGTGTGGCATGTACTCTATGGGATTTGAAAACCAATAAAAATGGCCAGGTACAGTTTATTTAAAAGGTGTTTATGTATATTTGTTTTTGCAGCTATAAAATTACCTAATTTCATGACAGAAATATTTTTGTGAAAGTAGGTGATATCCACATTGCAGTCATATAGTTCAGGTTGAGTAGCATGACATTTAATTTGCGCTAATCGGCTTGAGGCAGGTAGAGCATGAAATTAACTTGACATGTAAATCTTGCATTCTGGAGTATTTTAGAAGCAGAAATTTGGGCACAGAATGGGGGCTTTTCTACACTGCTTTCCTTATAATGAGGGACAGGGACATTTTGCATCTTGGGGGGTCCTGTTCCTTCCCTGTTTCATGCACCCCCATCCCTTATTTCCTTACAGATCTTCCTAAGGCTGAGAATGTGGCTTCAGTGACTTCAAAATTCCTAAGCCGTACTTCATTCTTCTTTCAGTCATATGCATTCTAATGACCTTTTCCAAGAGGCTACAGATGATTCCCCCCCTAGATGTTTTTCTTTCCTTTGTGTTCCAAAAGTTCTTCTCCAGTGGAGTGGGGATCTGCAGTGTGAGCGCACACACATGCATTCCTAAGTATTCTTGTGACATCTGTTATTACTGTGCCATGAACTGGATCCTATTAATAAAATCTCTTCAGCTTGTACCTCCCTCTATAGTTATAACTATGGCCAATAGGATTAGGGACAATCACAAGAAATTTGTTAAAAATCATCAGGAACAAGTGGAATTACTGGGTGAAGTTCCATCGTCTGTGTTATACTGATGTCAGATTAGATCAGGGTTTCTCAATCTGTGGCTCATGAACCAAAAGGTTCCAGTCCCACAGGGCTGGCTGAGTTCAGTTCCTCATTCCTGGTATTGTGACTTCTGGGGTCGCAGTGCCACTCGGGTTTGTCCAAGCAGCCCCTCCATCATGATGGGCGGGGTGGGCAGCCAGACCAAATTTGAGTGACTGGCACTGTGACCTCATTTGACAAGTCACAAAACCACTCAAGAAAACTTGGCCCTGCAGACCCTCGTTAGGGAAACTGGGCCAAAATTGAGTGGTGCTGCGACCTGAACGTCACCACGTCTGGAGCCCAGCCAGCCCTGCGGGACCAGAACTGCAGTAGCTGCTGTTATGGTATGCACAGTGTCATTATTTAGTACCAATTACATTAATAGGTATATTCTATATCATGGATAAGGAATACTTAGTAAGACAGATGTTTTTTGCACTAAAGCTATTTACTGGGTTGTGACAGGACATCAAGGTTTATGAATGGGTTCTGAGAAAGGTTTGAGAACCACTGGACTAGATGATCATTGGGACCACGAAATTATGAATCTACCTACAAAGTATTGGCAATCGTATATATTTATTGTGTACTGGAAGAGTGTTCATTTTCTCAGATCTACAGTACTAAAAGGTGTTGTATGTTCTGTGGGATTTTAGTAGTTATTATAACAGCTCTTTCTGTGCAGACACAGTGGAATGGATTCCCAGAGCTTCTGCAGATATCCCTTTCCTTCTTATTTACTAAAAATGTTATTGCAAGTATGTGACTGGAGGTATGGCAGGGGGAACAGGACGATCCCCTACCAATACCTTGGAGGGATGATAGGTATGAGAGAGAGGAGAGAAGAGAACTTCTTCTTCAAACCCTAAGCTGGCTGACTTGGGGTAGAGCTCCTTTGTGGGGAGGAAGTAATTCCTAGAGCAGCTGCAAAAACACCTCTCAGTGCTGCTTGTGTTTTGCAAAATGACACTGTTGTCATTATTGATGCACACTATGATCAAAGACCATCTTTTTGTAATCACATTTGCACAGAAATACAACACACTCAAATAGCACTACTCAAATATGTCATGCTCTGTGTATTCCGCGTCCCTGAATTAAGAATATTTTATCAGTGCAAACCATGAAATACAGTGAATTTGCACAATCTGGTTCAGAGTCCAGCACTGTAGAGAGATATTTGGAAAACACAAACCATTCCCAAAGAAAATAGTTGTCTGTTTTTCTTGCATTAATAAAATAATACATGTTTTACATTGATTTTTGTTTTGTTTTGTTTTGTTCCTGATATACAGTGGTACCATGGTCATTCTTACTTTGCCCATCCATAAATCCAGTAGTTTTCACAAAAAACCTGTGTCTCACCCCAGTTAGTAGAGTACAGTAATGAGGTTTTTCATTAAGACTTTGTTAGTTTCTCAAAATATGAAGCAGAACATTAGTGTTATAAGTAAAACTAAATTACAGTGCACTGACAACGTACATTGCATGATACACGTTTGGTTGCCTCCATGACTAATCTGCAAAATCTGGTAACACAGAGGGGCGGTTCCTCCCAGTTGCTAGTACAAATTAGTGAGATTTTTTAGTATGGCCCTGATCTCGCAAAGTACCCAAGCACATGCATAACTTTAATCAAGTTCCGTTGCAGTGAAACGGCTCCTTAGAGGGTCAGTGACACTCAGAGGGATGAGATTTTAAAGATATCATTGTGTGTTTAAAGTTGCACACGTCATGTGTTAAAATGCTTGTGTGGATTGAGGGCGAAGACAAGAGATGCATTTGCTGTTCCCATTCCGCTGTCCCTATGTCGTTTCAAATGCTAAACGCTGCAAAACTCAGTTGTTGTGTTTTGTAATTTATTCTCCATAATCTACTTCAGTTTCTGGTTCTCCAATGAAATCAGACACAACTAAAAGAAATATTTTCTTCCAGACTGCAATGGATGTGATGCAGTTCAGCAAGGAGGAGGTGCGAGAAGTTCTTAGGCTGCTAGCTGGCATTCTGCATCTAGGGAACATTGAGTTTATCACTGCTGGTGGGGCACAGGTGTCCTTCAAAACAGGTGAGATCGTTATGGGATGAGGAAATGTCCATGATTGCTTAATAACAGTGTTGGAAACCACGCAGGACAAAAGTCTCTGCTTCAAGCAGTTGTTTTATGAAGATGAAATGAGTTACTCCTTGGCACTAAGCTCTGCCTCCAGTTCAGGAAAGAACTCAAGCATATGCTTAACTTCCTCATGTGCTTAAGTCCCCTGAAGCCAATGCTTTCCTGAATTTGGAATGCTTGTCCTTAAGTTGATGGGACTTAAGCATGTACTTAAGTGCATTCTGGACTTCAGTGCACTGTGCCTGCCTTGTTTGCCTTGTCAGCAAGTTACATCTGCAGCTGTGTAACGATGGAACAGAAAGTTCAGGGATTGGGTTTGGGAACAATGACATCATCCCTTACTTTTATACCAAATAATGGCAAAGTGCAAATTCAGATGCACAGTTTGGACAAACTCTTCTTCTATTCATCAGAAACATCTACATGATCCAGGGAGAAAGCAGAAGTACCCTCTCATGAATGAGGAAGTGGGTATTAGGTTTCTGTATCCATAAAACCAAACATTAATATTAGCAATAAGATTAGGTTTGGATTTTTATTATGTTAAGAACAAATTAAAGGCTTCCAACTGTGACCTGTAATGAATTGGGGGTGTTTTCAATCAGCTTCTTTCTTTTGTGCACATTTATAATACTGTATCCTGTTGTTTCAGGAGCACTGAAAAGGAATAAGTGACTTATACAACCACTGTATCAATTTTATTGTAAATGAATTTTCACGACAATATTTCAGCCTTGTCGCTCTGAAGTTGAGCATCCAGACATTAATAACTGGCTTCGATTGACAGTGAAAATGAGTACAGGGATTTAACCTATGTAGAGATGCTGTACTGGGATGCATTAGCGGCTGGATTTATGCATATATTTCAGGGGAGATTAGACCTCTGTGAATGACAATTTCTTTATGATTATAGGTTCTCAGAGGAAGAATTAAAGGGACAGCCTCACTCTGAAATTTAGTTAGTTTCAAATATGAGTTAAATGTTTTCCGGAATATCAACTGTGCCTGAACTTTCTTGCTACTTTTTTTGGGTTTACCATGTCATTTTCCTATTTCTTAAAATGTGCTTCTTTCCTCCATTACTGGGTGAAACACCCACATGACTAAGAAGGGAAACTGACTAACCCGACCTGTATAGGGAAGAGAATGAAAACTGAGCAAAACAACACAGAATGCTATCAAGTGCATAAAGTAAACAAAATGGGAAGTAGACGGTGGTGCCAGTTCTGCTCTCCAATGTAGTGGATGAGAGTGGCGGCTGATGGGAGCCAGGTGTGGTTCCCTGATTATAGGCTGCCTGGCTCCAGTGGAAGTTAGAGCAGGAATGGAGCTCAGCCGTGCCCACAGTCTCCTCATGTAAGCTGTAGGTGAGGGGATGTCTGGTGTAGAAGGCAGCTACATTACCTCTGCCAGCACTTTGCATAAGGAGAGCAAAGTGCCTTTAGCAGACCAGAGTATCCAACTCAATATTTTTTTCTAATCTCTGTCAGAAGCTGCTTTGATGTTGCTTCTAATTACAGTAGGTTAAAAAAATGTTGAGAGAATTGTGCCTTCCACATATACGTGTGTATTTATTTTTGGTTCCTTCTGTTGCTAGCTCTGGGCAGATCTGCAGAGTTACTTGGGCTGGACTCAACACAACTGACTGAAGCATTGACACAGAGATCAATGATACTCAGGGGAGAAGAAATCTTAACACCTCTCAGTGTACAACAGGTAAAGACATACCACTTCGGATATATTTTAACAAAACAATTGGGCCAGACTTTCAGCTGATGTAAATCCAGCACAGAGTTCCATTGAGGTCAACGACTACAATGAACCAACAGCTTGAAGCATGTATAAGGGCGTGTCTGCACGGGGGTACTCAGGAAAACTAATCCGAATTAACAAATTTAGAATTGACGTCGTCTTTGTTCTGTGTCCATTAAGGAGTTTAATTCACTTTAAATAATCCACTTTTAATTCACACCTTTGGTTCATTTGGATTAATTTTCCTCAATGTCCCAATGTAGACGAGTCCTAAGAAGCTGACATCAGAATTTTAGTCAGATAACTTGTTGGGGAGGTTCAAGTAACCAATACATTACAGGATTTTCTAATATGGTTTTAAAACAAGTTGTTATGATTTATGAGTCACATAATGCCAGAGATGTGCATAGCATTTTATAACACAGATAAAGACCAAATCCCTGCCTGTTTAGGGGCCCAATCCTGCATGGGATCCACTTAGCCCTGTGCCTTTTGTAGAGTCCAATTGACTTTAATGAGTCTCTGCACAAGTGCAGGAATCCAGGCTAGCAGATCCCAGTGCAGAATTAAGGCCTAAATTAAGACGAGAACAAGAGTAGATGACCTCATGGGATGGGGAAGAAGAGGTGGACAATACACAAAGACAATTTGGTTGTCCAGTCATTTAGGAAGCTAATGCATGCCGCTTCTTTGTTACATTTAAAAAAAATTTTTAATTCATAAAATACAGAAATATAATTTATAAACCTCCTTGAAGAAGGGGTTGTGAGACTAGGCTGAGAGGAGGGAGAGTGGAATTGTAGCTCCCATGGTCATGAAGGGCCTTCCTGTCCTAGAGAGCAGCAGGAAAGAAAGCATGGCAGAGGCAGGGTGGAAAAGCGGTACAAAAGGTGTGGGGGCATTCAGATTAGCAGTTTGGGCCGAACAAACAGGATTAAAGGAGCATAAAAGGAGGCAGCACCTGAGAGGTAATCATGAGAAATGTTGTTGAGAGCCTTGAAGGTAAGACTACCTAATTATTTATTTAGGGGCATGTTCTGCTGATATTCTTACTCACATTGGGTAGTACCTTACTCTGCAAGTAGCTCCATTAATTTCAGTGAGGCTTCTCTTGCGGTATAGAGCTATTCAGTGTGGGATAAGAATCTGGCCCTTAGATTTTTAGAAATCTCTATGGATGTCCATCTAGTAATTATAAGAACATGAGAGCTGCCATGCTGATCTACATCAATGGTCTATCCAGCCCAGTATCCTGTCTCCGAGAGTGGCCAGTACCAAAGTTCAGGGCTGTGTACAGAGAGGGCAGTTGGAATGATCCACCCCGTCTTCCTCTTCGGGTTTTTGGCAATCAGAGGTTTAGCCTCAACCTGTACATGGGGTTGCATTCCTGACCATCTTGGCTAATAGCCATTGATGGACCTATCCTCCATGAACTTATCTAGTTCTTTTTTTGAGTGCAGTTATACTTTTGACCTTCACAACATCCCATGGCAATGAGTTCCACAATTCATTATGCATTGTGTGAAAAAGTACTTCCTCTTGTTTGTATTCAGCTTGCTGCCTATTAATTTCATTGGATAACCACTGGTTTTTGAATTGTGGGAAATGGTAAATAGCACTGTTCACTTTTTCCAAACCATTCATGATTTTACAGACCTCTGTAGGTGGAGCAGGAAGGGCTTCCTTTGGTTAAAGTTGCTCGCCACTTCTCACTGTAGGATCCTGTTTTTAGTTGCCTATAACTTTGTCAGACTTGAACCATTTGGGCTAAAATTTCCCAAGCCAGATAGATGCCTACTTCAGGCTCAGTTTTGGAAAGTTTCAGCAAAATATGCTTCAGCCACTTCTGAGAATGAGATTAGGGAAAAGCATACTGTACATTCATATATATGTTTATGTACAAAGGAGCTGAATTTAGGTAGCACAGACACCCTTAATTGTGGTATTTCCTAATTTTTGAGTGTTTGACTTTGAAACCTTAACTTCTTTTTAAATGCAGTATAAATACTGAATTATAATAACTCACAGTGGAGCTTTCAATCATTAGTGCTTAATTGTAATCAATGTAATGTATACAGACCTGATGGGAATATGAAACTGCATGTCTTGTACTTTGTCATTGCACTGGGAAAAGGACACTGGCAAAATGTGGTTTCTAATTAAATTACTATGCTGTGTATTACCTCTCCAATGCAGGCAGTAGATAGCAGAGATTCTGTGGCTATGGCACTTTACTCCCAGTGTTTTGCATGGGTTATTAAAAAAATCAACAGCAGAATCAGAGGCAAAGAAGATTTCAAGTCCATCGGAATTCTTGATATATTTGGATTTGAAAACTTTGAGGTATGTTCCAAAAAAATTGCTGGGAATTGATTCTTTAATTTTTATGTATGCCATTGTTCCATAATTCCATTTAACTTCTCTAGAACTGGATTATCAAATGCTTTAGGACTTAAAACAAAGCAGTTTATCATTTACAAAACAAATGGCGTTGGAAGTTTTTACCTTTGAATGTCTGTGCTTTTTCAGGTTAATCGTTTTGAGCAGTTCAATATTAACTATGCAAATGAAAAGCTTCAGGAATATTTCAACAAGCACATTTTTTCCTTGGAGCAACTGGAATATAGCAGGTAAGAATTACAGTTGGAGTTTGAAAGGTGCCTAGGGGAGAGAAATAACCAAATCCTTGACATTCAATAGGATTTGGGTGCCTAACTCCCATAAGCACATTTTAAAAATCCTGGCCTATAGCTGCATATTATTATTATTATTATTTACATTGATTTTACCCTAACTTGCATGATAGGCATAGCAAACCGCGTCTCCTCCCAACACATTTGTAATTATGAATAAAATGTCCTCTCTTTTCTTACACTAGAGAAGGACTAGTTTGGAAAGATATTGACTGGACAGACAACGGAGAGTGCCTGGACCTTATTGAAAAGGTAATATGTTATTTGATATTGTGGTATGCTTGGACAAATTACTGTGTTCTCATCACTTGTGTGAACAGGAATTTTAAAGCAGCATGTGGTCAAAAGGCATCCTATCTTTTATTTGTTTAAATGTTGATCTTTTAATACAGTGGTTTTCAAACTTTAGTATATTGTGGATCACTTTCATAGGATCAGTATACTTTCATGGACATATACCCTTCCCAATCCTGATTTCCTCACTTTGCCTATAATTTACAGAGCATGGTTGCATACAAGAATGTATTATGAGATCATTAAAGAGATAGCTTGGAGAGAGATTCACATTAGTGTGATGCTTTGGGACTTCAACCAAGATCAGGATGCGGTTGCACTAGGCACTGTAGAAATGTAGATAAAGAGAGAGTTCCTGCCTGAACTCTTTACAACCTAAATAGACAAGACAGACAAATGGCTGGGGGGAAGAGATGAAACATACAAGCAGAATGATCTATAGGATGGTTGACAAAGGTCAGATTAGTTCCCCAATTTTTAAATTGCTTTGTTGGGCGGAGTTTTGTTGGGATGGGGGTTATATATTCTATCTCTGCTCTTAAATTCCTTCTCCTGAATGTTAAACTTTGCATTTCAATGTATCTAGTCTTCTCTTATTGCCCATTTCCCCCCCACTGCCATAGTGTCTCCAGGTCGCTTTTGCAATTTATTTCTATCCTCCAGTGTTTTTATTAGTTGCCCCTCCCCCAGTTTTCTTCCATCCATAAAATTGATTGTGGTTGAATGTACACCAAAGAAACACAAAACATGGAAAGTCATGAAACAGCTGCACAGAGTGTTGATATGTGTGAGTGCATGTGGTTTTCGTTGCGGTGGAGGAGAGGTGAAATCTATTTAAGTTCTCTCCTTGGAACCAGTAACACAGGAGTTCCTGTCCCTGTTCAACAACGACTCCGTTTGGGGCATAGGACAAGTTATTTAACCTCAGTGTCCCTTTCAGTAGAACTATAATATCTGCCCACTTCCCAGGGCTGTTGTGAGAATTAATCAATACTGTAAAGCACTTATAAAAGATTAGATGTGGTGGTGGTTAGTAAAATTTGAATTTAGTTGGTTAAAAAAGATTCTGGAAACTCTAAAAGACACCTATATCGTTACAAAGTTATCAGTAACTGACTTGAAGAATGACACATGCTTCAACACTGTGACAGAAGCAGCTCTGTGGACCACTTGGAAGTGTTCCTCAAACCTCAGGTTGAGAGTACTTGGGCAAATAACCACATTGCAGTTTCTAGCTATTCAGAATATAGCTCGAGCTGGACTATTGACTCACCCAAAGCAAATTTTAAAGAAAAAGAGGATAAATCCCCTTCATTTGAACCAGGACTTTGGGCTAAAAAAGTGCTCACATTTTCAATAACTGCTTTTTCCTCCATTGTTTTGCTTTTACTTGCTTTATGTTCCCAGAGGAATCCTTTTTCTCTAACAGCGTTACAGTTTCCTGTAAGAGTTTTTAAATGATATATTGGTTCGCTTATGCCTCTCTTGACAGCATCTTCAAGATGATTTTCACTAGTGGAAAGATCAGTATAAACACTCGATGGGCTAATTCATCTTTGTTCTCTTTATTTTTACTGATCTAGAAACTTGGCCTGCTAGCACTAATCAATGAAGAGAGTCATTTTCCTCAAGCGACTGACTGCACCTTGTTGGAGAAGTTACACTCTCAACACGCCGTATGTGATACTCTAATTTATTTAGTGTGCTATTTGTAAGATCCTTTGTTTCTCCAGAGGTTTGTGATTCATATGCATGGATGCATAATCTTACAATACATATTAGGCCCAATTCTATTCCCAGTGAAGTCAGTGGCCAAGTCATTTGCTTCAGTGGGAGCAGGAGGGAGCTTGTTATCTGAAAATACACAATGTGGATATAGATACTTCCATATGCATAGATAGGTATATGGAAAGGTAGTGAAATAGGCCAGATTCTAATCTCAGCTACACCAATGTAAATCCAGAGTAACTCTATTCACTTCTCTGGAGTTACTCCAGATTTACATTGAATTAATAAACTGGGATTTGGCCTGATGTCCATATTCAGATGATCATTACCTTGATTGTACAAGAGCCCCTTTAATATAGAGACAAGGTGGGTGAGATAATATCTTTTATTGGACCAACTTCTGTTGGCGAGAGAGACGAGCTTTCGAGCTACAAGCTTTCGAGCTACACAGAGCTCCTCTTCATGTCTTGGAAAGGTGTATCTACAACATCCCCTTTAATACAGTCATATTGCTGTTTTCACAATTATCTAACCTGACAACAGCCAGTTCAGGCAAGCCCTTCTTGCCCACTGTGTCTTGTCCACTTGTGATCACTTTGCCAGATGGCTTAGGGTTAGTCTAATGCCTTTTAATGTACTATAAATCTCCTGTTACTGTGTTTGAAGCAGCTCCAGACTAACAAATCCTATTACCAATATAGAAATGGTTGTTTGCTTTTGGAGCACTGATCTTTTAGGGTGTTCACTGGAAGACAGTGGTTTGGACAAATTCAGGTTGAAGACAACTTGGCCGTTTATCTAGCTTCCAATTGTTTTCTCCACTAAAATGTTTTTATTCTTCCTTAAATTAGAACAATTCCTTTTATGTGAAACCAAGAGTAGCTGTTCACAACTTTGGAGTGAAACACTACGCTGGGGAGGTAATTTTCTTTTCTTCATTTGGTAAAATGCTTCCAAATAGTGTTTCAGAATCACAGCCATTCACAAATTAACTGAAGCATTCTGTTCCCTCAGTGCACTTTATGGTACTGCCTTTGTGAGAGGTACTTAACGATTGCGCTTTTTATATGAGCCTGTTCTGCTTTTTACTAGGTCCAGTATGACGTCAGGGGAATCTTAGAGAAAAACAGAGATACTTTCAGAGATGATCTCCTAAACTTGTTACGTGAAAGCAGGTATGTTAGTGCATTTGTATCTTGGTATGATTCTGGGAGGTGCCACATGCTCGGATTTCAGTGGGAGTTGAGAGCAGTACCTGCAACGTAGGATTGGACCTTTACTGAGGAGAAGTGAGCAACAAACAAGTGGCCGAGGAGATTGGCACTTAATAAACTTCTCTTGTGTACAGTTCTAAATATAATACTACTTCTCTCTCACATTGGGCCAGATTCTGATACCCTCACCCAGGTGGCAGAGTACCTTATTCCTAGTGATTGCAGTGCGTCTGTTAGAGGAGTAAGGTACTACTCAGTGTGAGTAAATGTATTAGAATCTGGCCCATGATACTTCATATTTTCAAGGTGCTTTACCAAATGTATGTGTGATTTTTTTTTTTTTTTTTTTTTTTTTTTTTTTTTAGTGCCTCTCATAAGGCTTGATTCTGCATTCCTTGCACTTCCCTGACCCTTACTTTACTTGGAGTTTGGGTGCACAAGGAATTGACAATCAGGCCTGTAAGCTCTCTGGGGCAGCGACCATCTTTTTGTTCATTGTTTGTACAGTGCCTAGCTCTGTGGGGTCCTGGTCCGTGATGAGGGCTCCTAGGAGCTACAGTAGCACAAATAATAATAACAGTAATGTAGTAAATGACTTATAGGGAGATTTTCAGGGATTTAAGTGCATACATCCTGTTGAAAGTCAGTGGGACTTGTGCTGCTCCTAAATCCCTTAGGTGTTTTTAAAAAATTTCCTTTTAATAAATCCCTAATTATATGTACTGTTTTCATGTTATGCCTGAGGCCATATTTCTCTCAGTTGAAATATGCAGATAAATGCAATAGGGGAGTTAAAGCTATAGGGCCTGATTCTCTTCTCACTTACCCTCATATCAATCAGGAACAATTCCATTCAAGTCAGCGATTATGTTGCTGTCAAAGTGGTGTGAGGGGCCTCCTTTAGTCCTCTGTAATGTACATACAACACCCACAGCTAAGTGCTGAAGCTTAAGTTCCCACACACAGTTATTTGCACCCTTGTGAAAAGCAAACAGGAAATGTTATTTCTTGGTCTTCACTCCAGCATAGCATCCATTAAGGTCAATTGGTTGAGTAACAATCAAGTAAAAAGTGATCAAATCTGGCCATTCATTTCCAAGAGGAGGTGTTGAGAATGTAGTGTATGGCATTTGGACTATTTTTTCTTGGTCTCATTGCACAAATGATACATCTGAAAGGTCTGCGGTTAATTGTTGTTGAGGATAAGAGGAGAGTCAATAGGAGTTATTTTTCTTTAAGGAACAACGCTTGCTCTGGATTGTACAATGGTAAATTTTGTGGTGTCTTGGGATATTTTGTAAAGATTTTTCCTTCCTGTTTCAGACTTGATTTTATCTATGATCTGTTTGAACACGTTTCAAGTCGGAACAACCAAGACACACTTAAATGTGGAAGCAAACACCGGAAACCCACTGTCAGCTTACAGTTCAAGGTTGGTTAATATGTCCTCTCCTCTACTGTCAGCAACTGACAAATGATCATCAGTAGTCAACAAAGACTCAGAATGGCTGGGCTGGGGGTATATGTCCCCTGGAGATTTTAAAATGCTGAAAATCTTCAGTACCAAAATGTTGCCTCCTCCCATATGAAACTTCAGTCACTAATCATGTAATCAGCAATGTTAGCCACAGGAAGAAGCTGACCTGCACAGCACCTCCATCTTCAAAGAACTGTTGCTTCTCATTCATTGTTGTCCTTGTTTTAACCACATTGGCCTCTCCATGGGCTAGACCCGGCATACTTCATAGGTTTTTGTCTTGCTCTTACTCCCCATCTTGCTCAGTTTCGAATTCTATCATTGGTTCCTTCACAGTGTCACTACTCTTAGGCCTGGTCTACACTAGGAAATTAGGTTGGTATAATTACATTGCTCAGGGGTATGAAAAATCCACCACCCTGAGCGACGCAGTTGGGTGGTGGATTTTTCATACCCCTGAGCAATGTAATTATACCAACCTTTAGTCTGATGTAACCCCCAGTGTAGACGGTGCTAGGTCAGCAGGATAATTCTCCCATCAACCTAACTGCCACCTCTTAGGGAGGTGGGTTGCCTGTGGTGATAGGAGAACCCTCCCTTCAATGTAAGTAGTGTCTTCGCTGAAGTGCTGTAGCATTTTAAGTGTAGACAGGCCCTAAGTGCCTCTCCGTCTGTCACTTTTATTTTAAATTGGCTGTGCTAATGTATAATCCTGTAAAACCGGGGGAGTCTGTGCCTGAACAGAGTGGGTGCAAAAGGCTTCCAGTACGAATGGATAGCATTTTTCACAGGTGTAAAGGACTAGCAAAGGGCTAAGGCAGTGGAGACTCAGACTATGTCTACATTATGCATCTTACAGTGACACAGCTGTACTGCTATAGCTGTGCTGCTGTAAGGTCTCCTGTGTAGCCACACCCCTGACGGCATAACTAAACCACCCCAACGAGTGGCGTTAGCTGTGTCGGCAGGAGAGCCTCTCCTCCTGACACAGTGCTGTCCACACCCGCTCTTTTGTTGGTGAAACTTACGTTGGTCAGAGGGGTGGTTTTTTCCACACCCCTGACTGACAAAAGTGCTAGTGCAGACAAAGCCTAAGGCTCCCTGTGATTGCTTCTGTCCTCTGCGGACTTAGCAGCAGGCCTTCAGTGGGCGTAAATCACCATAGCTCCATTGAAGTCAGTGGAGCTGTTTTGACTTAAACCAACCAGAGATCTGGTCCATAGTGGCTCCAGCATTGTGACTTAGGAGGTGCTTACAGCCGTACATATGAAATGATCCCTAAATCAGCTGTGAAATTGGCCTGAGACACTGAAACGAGGTCTGCACACTAGGAAAAATAAGCACCAAATACCTAATAAAAATGCTTTCAATCCGTGTGTTGAATAGGGATGCAGGGCAACATTTTAATTATCTGCCTTCTTGGACAAGGAGAAGCAGGTGAATGATTGTCAGACACATGGGATGGGTTTAAATGGCAGGCTGTAACATTATTAATTATATCTTGGGGAGGGGCACAACATTACCAGCCCCCAGCTGTCATGTACCAGCCATTTAATTGGTTCTGCAGTGCACGTTACAGGGCTCCCTGGTCTCAATTCAGTTGCAAAACCTCTCCTCCCTTCCTCCCCTTAAGGGGATGGAGTGACAGAAGCCACAATGCTGGGTGGGGAAAAACTCAGTCCACAAAAACTTCAAGCTCCTTCCCCCTTATAAGCACACAGACCACTTGCACAATCCTGGCTCTCATTTACCTCTGGGAGCTGGCAGTTTAGTCTTTACTTGCACTGGACATCAGCTGCCAGTTGTGAAGAGTCGGTAGTTTAACAGCAATATAGGAACCTCCAATCCTTGTTTCTAATCCAACTGTGCCTCCAGAAGGCTACAAGGAAGGTGAAAAAACTCACAGGACTACTTGCCAATATGGTGGTTTGGGACAAAATTCCTTCCTGGCCTCTTAAAGCAGACCATCGGTAAGATCCACAGCATCATTAGTGGCAAAGCTGCTAATCTTCCATGGGACAGCTAACTGGAGGTAAACCCTGGCTTAATTTACGTAGGCAAGGACCCGAAGGAGGGTGCACAGCAGCCAAACAGCTGGTCCCATTTCCCTTTGCCCAACCAATGGCCAAGCAGAGAACTGAAGGGGAGGGTTGGGGGAGTGGAGGGGACAGCCCCCCACCTTCCCCTCTCTGCCATACATGTGTTTTGGATTCTCTCATTTGCTGCTGTCCAGTCAAAGTACCTCTCCTGCTACTCAGGGTTTATAACTCAGCCATTAAAAATTCCCTTGGGCTGAAACTCAGCATAAAAATTTTCATCTGAAAGTGATTATTTTAAAGAAAGATGGGTCCAAATTCTGCTCTGAGTTACATTAGTATAAATTCAGACTATCTCCTTTGCATTGGAGTAATTCCACCTTTATACTAGTACAAACGAGAGCAGAATCCAGCCCATTGCTAGTGGAATCATTAAGAAGAAAATCTTGCTCTGATGCCTTTTTGCTGTGCTGGACGGAACAGCCTAGGGAACATATGGTGAGATGCACACTGCTATTCCTTTGAAAAGGAGCATTGCATCCCCTTGGTTGGTGCATGCTGCATACACAAGTGAGGCTGGAGAAATGGCTCTGACCCTTGAGTAGCACACAGCACCCCCTTGTGGTTGTGGTGCACCTTTGGCTGCAGAAGCTCATTCTCCTCACCCTCCTTGGTAGCTCTCCAGATCACCGAGGGCTTGATTCACTGCTGCCTTTGCAGTCATTTGCACCTGGGCAAAGCAAGCGTGAGATGTTACTGCATAGGAGTAGCAGTGTTTTGCACTCACTTTGCCTGGGGTAAATGACTACAGAAGGTGTAAGGCAAGGGAAAAACAGGCCCCTTCTTTCTCTTTGTCTCCTCTCCCCCAAGGGTCCTGAACAACACACGATTTGTTCAAAAGTTTAAAATGTAAAGGAATAAAACTGGTGACGATTCATTATGACAACTTGGTTATTGATTTGTAATGACCCTGATTCAGAGTAGTCTCTAGATCCGATCTCATGAGGTGTGGTGAGCATCCTCCTATCCCACTGACTTGGGTGGCAGTGGGAGTCCAGGATGTTAGCAGCTCATGAAATCAGTCCAGAGCTGTGTATGAAAATGGAATATATCATCATCCTACCTTTGTTCAGGCTCACTTGCCTTCCCTGTTACATTTACAAAGTGATTACACAGGTTAAACATGGATAAAGCTTACATTTTTTTCAAGAGGTAAATATTTATTTTACTGCTAGAAGCTGGAGCCTTTTCTATGTAATATTTGCTGCTTGGTTCTTTTGCCCTCTTTGTTCTGCAGCAAACAATGGTTAACCAGACACACTGGAAATAATGGTCAAGTTTCAAATCACTTCAGCATTTGCTTTCTTTGCCCCCACTGTAATAGATTTACAAAAACATCTCAATATTGCCTCGAATAGAATGGGGGAACATTAAATTGAAAGTTCAGTGAAGGGGGGAATTTTTCATGTAAATAATACATGTCAGAAGAGGGATGATGACTTCATTGGCGACCTTTATTTCCAGTTAGATGAGGTAATAATACATTAGATAATCTATGTTATATTGTGTATTTTATAATTCAGAATTCTGTTAGCGCTGAGGAGAAAATAGTGTGTGTGTATAATTACACAATATATATGTAATCTGTTTTTTTTTTTAAGTGAGTATTGTAAACTTGATGTTTTCTTGCTAAGGATATTATAGGAATTTTATTTAATGGAGAAACGTGCCTCTGATGCACTGTATGTTAAGTAAAATACATATGAATGTCTTTGTTACAGATATACTCTCAACGTGAATTTTGTTCATTGATTTTTTAAAAAAAAAAATCTAGTTTCTGAAAGAGTGTTTTTTAAACACAATTTTAATGTTACTTTTTAAAGAACTTTTGAAATACTAGAGTTAGGTTTTTCTGTGCCCTTGTTGATTTAGTATCTTTCTTATAAGTGTCTTCTCATCAAGAGAGAAACTGATTGCCATATAGGAGAAAGAGTGAAACCGACTATACACAAAATGCTGTCAAATGCACAGAATAGAAAAAATGGGGGAAAATGGAAGGAGGGGAGATTATTTTTGCTAACTTCTTTCAGTAACAATGTTATCTTATGTCTGGATCGTGCATTGTGATTTGCATGGGCACAGCAATGCATACATGTAGATCACGATGCAGGACAAAATTCTTAAGTGTTACTTGTAACTACAACAGGTTCAGTATTTTGAGACAGAATGAGATTTTCAAGTTGATGGTGTATCTTTATAAAAAGAGCTTTCTTCTTGCTGATTAGTAACTCTTGTCAGTACTTTTAATCAAAAGGGAAAACAATAGAGCAGTGTGTCACCTCACCTGTGACCTGTATCCCCATTAGCATGACTGACTCTATCATGGAAACGCTTGTACTATTGTAATTTCTAGTCTACATCACTAGGTGTTGCTATAGGGACTGCCTGCAATGCTTAGTTTTGAGAGAGCTAAACTGTAGGACTTAAGAAAAAGCCATTTATAAAGTACTGTCTTCTTTTCTACCTTTGTTTTAGGACTCACTGCATTCCTTAATGGCAACATTAAGTTCCTCTAATCCTTTCTTCGTTCGATGTATCAAGCCAAATACGCAGAAGGTAAGATTTAAAACTCTATTTGTCTGAGTTGCTTTTCCAAGTACGTAGGGCCCAATGCTCCATATCGTGTATGGTCATTTTCACCTATGCAAATCAGAATAGTAGCATTTTGGACTCACTTTCACAGGTACAATTGACTCCAAAAAAAGGTGGCAGGTTCTGGAGAAGTCTCCAGACTTCTGCAGCTCTTGTGTCTGGGTTTTTTCGTAGCAAGCTATTTCACATGCACTGACCGCAACTAGAATAATCATTACCACAGTGAAATCTGTTTTAAGTGACTACCCAAAGATCTGACAAAAATCACTTACCTCACCGTGTTGGTCTTCTAATAAAGGTGGAGCAGAATTGTACTTAATACATTTGGGGATTTTATAATAACAGTCTCTTATAGCAGGAAATTGCCAAATAAAAATGGTCACTTGTACAGGTTTCACTGTGCTATTGCTTTTCTGCTTATTACAATTTAATTTTTAAAAATACTGTTTATTTCCTTTAATGACTTGCAATCCAGTAATTTGGGGGGTTTGCTTTACTCTATTTTCTTTATCATCTGCCACTTAACCTTTCAGTTTCTGTATAAAATACCAGGTGAAGTCATGTTTGTTCTTATGTTGTAGTTCTGAGACACTTGAGTACTTAAAACGGAAAAAAAATGTTGCGAAGAGATTAATATTCACTATACCAAGTTGCCAGGCAAGCATGGGAATGTGGGACCCTCTAGCATAGGGTTACCATTCGTCCGGATTCCCCCGGACATGTCCGGATTTTTTAACTAAAAATAGCGTCCGGGGGGAATTTGTTAATGTCCGGACTTCCCTCTCTCCCCCTTCCCCCCCCCCCCCCCCCATGCAGAGCACTCGCGGCTAACAGGGCAGCCGGATGGTGCTACTTACATGGGGCTCCGACAGCGAGAGAGAGTCCCTCCTCCACTTCCCCCCCCCCCCCCCCCGCAGCATAGCTCACTCCCTCCCTGCATTCGCCTCCGGCAGGCTGGAGCTCCTCCCCCGCTGCTGGCCAGCGTGCCGGGAGAACGGCTCAGACTCAGCAAGCTCCCAGAGAGCCCTTAGGTGAACCAAAGGGCAACGACAAGGGAGCCAGGGGGCAGGAGAAGGGGCAGGGAGGTTTTGGATGGGGCAGTCAAGAGATGGGGGGGGTTCAGGAGTTCGGGGGGGAGCTTTCTGGGGGGGAGTGTGGATAAGGTTTTGGGCAGTCAGGGTACAGGTAGGGGGTAGGGTCCTGGGGGGGAATTTGGGGGGGGTCTTAGGAGGGGGCAGTTAGGGGACAAGGAACAGGGAGTCTTAGGTAGGGGGTGGGGTTCTGGAGGGCAGTTAGGAGCAGGGGTCCCAGGAGGGGGCAGTCAGGGGACAAGGAGTGGGGGGTGGGTGTTTGGGAGTTTTGGGGGGGCTGTCAGGTGGCAGAGGTGGGGAGAGGGATCGGAGCAGTCAGGGGACAGGGAGCAGAGGGGTTTAGATGGGTCGGGAGTTCTGGGGGGGCTGTCAGGGGGTGGGGAGTGGTTGGATGGGGTGTGGGAGTCCCAGGGCTCTGTCTGGGGGTGTGGATAAGGGTTGGGGCAATCAGGGCACAGGTAGGGGGTAGGGTCCTAGGTGGCCAGTTAGGATTGGGGAGAGGGTCTCAGGAGGGGGCAGTCAGGGGACAAGGAGCAGGGAGGCTTAGGTAGGGGGTGAAGTCTTGGGGGGGCAGTTAGGGGCAGGGGTCCCAGGAGGGGGCAGTCAGGGGACAAAGAGCGAGGGGGGAGGGTTGGGGGTTCTGAGGGGGGCGGGAAGTGGGTGGGGCAGGGGCGGGGCTAGGGCAGGACAGGGGTGGGGCTCCTCCCGTCCTCTTTTTTGCTTGCTGAAATATGGTAACCCTACTCTAGCAAATCAAAAAGTTTGAGATCTAGGAGTCATTTAGTCTAATGATGGTACCCTGATCCTAAAATGTCAAAGTAGTCCTTTTTATTTGCCCATCATGGTGTGATGTCTAATGTTGAAATTGCACCAAGCAAAGACATTAACAAATGTTAAGCTTTCGCAGTATAGTCTGCAAACAGTAGCTAGAAATACACTATTTTGTGACACAAGCCCGGTGTCTGATTTATCAGGACCGTAAAACATCAAGGAAGTTGGCTAGATTCCACTAAAGATTTTATGGCTGTCTATCCCCAGAGCATTAAAATGTGTTAGCTGCTAGCTGTCCTTCAAGTTTTATTTATAAGGGGAAAACTTTAACCTAGGCTGTGGGGTTTCAAATGATGTGTCTGTGATGCCACTTTTGCAATATCTGGGCATTGTGAGGAAATGGCCTGATGCTGGCTTTGAGTGCATCTCGAAAGCAATTGTTCTCAGCCTTGGGGCTTCTAGGGTGCTAAGGCCAAAATCTGCTCATAAAAATCCCTCAGCTTGGTACGTAACCAGTGGCTAGGACCAGTGATGGCCTACTTAGTCAAGTCACAGCACTGCTCAGGGAGGGATTCATGCACCTGAGAAGACTATTCTCCCTCTTGCTGCAAGGACCCACAGAGCCCTGATCAAGCCCCCCTTCTTCTGCCATTTGGGAATAATAGGGGCCCTTTTGTATCTTCTTGCAACCAGGAGCCCTGAGCAAGCCCCACCCAACAGCAGCAAAAGTGCAAGTACCACAGATGGATGATGCAAGGATCAGTCTCATTGCATTATGTTGCTTGCATCACTTGTGCATGATCCTTGCATTTTGCCAGCATGGCTCTTTCAACTCTTAATGCTGTTGCCACCAGGGAAGAGAGCACAAACACTCTTGCCTCCAGCTCCCGCTGGGGAGCCAGAGAGTTCTCAGCAGCCTCCTTTCTTGCCTCTTGCTACCACTGTCTGGGAACAACAGGGTCCTGTGTAGCCTTCCCTCCTCAGAAGGTAAGAGGGGAAGAGAGTGGGAATAAGGAGAGTAGGAGCTCACTGAGTACCACCTCCAAGTCATTAGTTTTTCCTCCCATCCTGAATCTTCTTAAAGGCCCCACCCAGTACTCTGAACCCCCCAGTACCTCCCATCCAGCACCCCATTACGTCCCACCCGGTCCTCTCCACCCAGCATTCTTACCCTAGCCTGCCCAAGTTTAGTAAAATATGCTGCCATCCTAATCTTTGCATACATTTAATTAAAAATCCTCTCAAAATTAGCAGCTGCGAAGGAGACTGGGCCATGGCTATAAAGAATCCTGGAACCGAGGCTGCAGCAAGAGTCCATGGCTAGTTGTGGGATAACGTGTGGGAACAGATTGGGAACTCCTTTCCTAGATAGTCCCTTTCAATGTGTTAATAAACTGTCAGCAAAATCTTGTTCACAAAGAATTTATTCCCTAGTTTTCTTCTTGCCTTGCTGTGACTGTAAATTTAAGTTAAATAAATGTCAGATGACTTTGTCAAACAATAAGCCCTATTTGAAGAACTAGATTGATGGCTTAATTACTAAGAAAGGAGTCAAAAATGTTCTAACCAGCAGCGCCAATTCATACAAGATTTCATGGAAAAGAGGAGGGGCAGGCAAGCAAAAATTTCTGACAATGGCAATTTCCATTCAGTTTAAGGTTCAAAAATCAATGTTGGAAAATTTCTGTTTTTAAATTTAACCCATTGTGCACTGGCTTTTCCTCCTGCGTCTCAATAAAACCACTTCTATTTATTCATCTTTTTATTTCTGTACTATTATTTTTGTGAATGAGAGTAAAATTGTATAGGTTGAATTTAAGGTACTTTTTTTAGAAAAGGAAGGTGATTAATGTGTCACTAGAAAGCAGGGCTTTTATTATTTGTAGTTCCTGAGATTGCAAACCTCAAAATGATATGAGGAGTTGTTCTGGTCTTATTTTCCCTCAGACCTACTTTGGATTTAGTGGGGCAAACATCAATGGAGATTAGCAACATTGGGCCTGTGACTTTTATTGGTTGTACATCAGTGTAACTGCAGTGAAGTCACTGGAGTTGGTCCTCATTTAAACTGTTGTAAGATCAGTATCAGGCCCACTTAACCAGATTTAACCCTGGTGTAACTCAGTTGAATTTTTTTTTAAATAGGAACTTTCCAAAGACAACCACTCCCTGAACACTGCTTGTAACCTATTGTTTGACTTCTTCAGGTTCGGGTCTTTTGTAATTGGTACTGTCAGGTGATTTTCCTTTGCCAAAAAAAAAAAAAAAAAGTATTGCATGATTTATATTGGCTGAGAAAGGTGTGTCAGTTTGTGTAACTCCAAGACAGCTTGGCTAAAAGAAAGTTTAGCCTTGTGCTTGCATTACTAGGGAATTGATGACATGTATGTGAGTCAGACTGCAGGCTCTGATAGGTAGACTTGACTGCATGAGCTATTTAGATTAGCTGCTAACACAGAGAAACAAGGGTTGGAAGAACAAGAACTTAGTGACTGTCCAAGTCCTTGTCGTGTATTGTTTCTGCTCCTACTTTTTACTCTAGGTAAGCAAATAAAGAAGTAACAGGGATCTGGAATGCTAGAATTTCACCCTTTAAATGATGGCACTTAGCATATGTGGCATTTGTAAAGTAATGAATGATATAAAAGGAGGCATAGCTACTTTTGCTGCCTTTTGAAACAATACTGCATTATGGAAAGAGGCACAGGAGAGAATCAGAGAGGCGATGATAAAAAAGGAAAGAAACCTTCCTAAACCACTTGTTGCCCTTTTAATTTAGTACACACAAGTTGCATCCATTAGTAAGAAAGTCTGTAATATTTCCAGAGGGCAATAGATGTAGGAGCTTCAGTATAGGAAACACATATTTGGACTCCTTAGTAAAGGAGATAAGACAGATGGAAGATAAAAATTCAAAATCTGAAAAGCAGAAAATTACAATGGCAATACTCCACATTCTGTGCTATACATCAAAGGTTGTTAATAGTGGACAAGAGATTTGATAATCTGTAACAATTACTGAAGTTGTAATTGATTAAGAAGTTGATTTTTATCAAATGTTACAGAAGCAGGCAAGAACAATCCACCAAATGCAGCAAACCACTCATCATTTACGTAGCAGAGCAGAATCTGCCCTCATTAGAGCTACTCCCTAAAGGGAGCACACAGAGTGCATAGCCTTTTGTCCTAAGGCATTTCAGCAAACAAGCCGTAGATGGAAGAATAAGAGTCCTGTTCATCTTTCTTGGGAGACCCCTAAACAATCAGTGCATCTGTTTTCACATTTTTCACTCTGAGTTCTGCTCTAGGCAGAGCATGGAAACTGCTCTATGCTGTGTGATTAAGTAATACTTTCTGCTAATGAAGGGTCCTTCTCCCTCATTCTTGACCTCAATGCAACTTTGAGCACTGTGCATCCTTCCATCCTGCTGAACTTTATCCACGATGACTCAGGTGTCTCTCAGTTCCTCCTGTCATAATTCCACTTCTAACTTATCAAACTGCTCATGCAGTGTATCTGATGGTGATTTCTCCTCTGTACCAAGACCCTTGCTCTAAAGAGTCCCAAAGTTTCATTCTTCCTCTCTTTTCCATGTTGCTCTCTTTCATCTTTGTACCTTGAAGCTCATCAACCACCATCTCAATTGATAATGTTCACAGTTGTACATATTTTCCAATGCGATGCCATTAGCATGACTTCTTCCTGTTAACTCTCTCTGTCTGTCTTCAGACTGATCCATGGAAATTTAGGTTATTGACTTTCTGTGCTGAATGTCTCAAAGACTGAAGTTTGTCTCTTGGGCAGGAGGAGCACCCTCAAACTCAGGTCCATCTTCTCAGTGTCCTTTCCTAATTCAGACTTTCTACTTGTCTTTACTGTTTGTAACACTGGCATAATTCTTAACCCAAAGCTTTCCTGCTCCTTTCCAGTCCCCTATGTCTGCAAATCTGTCTAGCCTGACCTCTGAAACATTGCCCACATATGTCATTGTCTCAGCTTCCCCTCTGCTGGAATCCTCATCCATTCCTTCATCTCTTCTTACCTTGACTATTGTAACTGTCTTCTCTATGGCTTCACCAAGTCACAGCTCTTCAGACTGCTGCATGTGCAGAATGGTGCTGCCTGTCTTCTCACATGTAGAAAGAAGCATGGTCACATCACCTTCATCCTCAAAAAAACCCATTAGTTACCTCAGGATCTTGTTCTAAATCACCCAGCTTGGGTGAAATCCCCATGGGCACAATGAACTAGATTACAAGCTGTGGCATATTAATTTTTAAACTGGGTTTCAAACTGACCTCTAATACTGCACCCTAATTACCTGTTTGCTTTAGTAGCCAGGTTTGATTAGGCTTCTGAACAGCTACAACTGCTGCCACAAATAATTGAGCCTACTACTGTGTGCATTTATTTGGGTGCAATATTGCACCTGCAATACCTGAGGATGTTTGGGAAAATGCACATTTAAATGTCCAAATAGAAGTGCAGCTCAAAAATCCAGTCCCAATGGGCAACAAAAGAAGATTTATCTGTCTCTGTGTGAATCTAAAGGAATAGGATTCTGTGGCAGACTTGGAGCAGCTATGTAATAAACTAAGAATACTGATATGTAATAATTCTGTGACTACAGTATGTGACCTAGTCAGTGAAGAGAGGTTACTGTATAGTTATATTGCATTATTAGACTACCCTGAGTGAATTTATTGATCTAGCTTAATAGGGGAACTGTTGGAGAAACAAGCAGGATGGCAACAAAATGACTCCCAGAAAAAAAAAAAAACCTCCAACATGCACTTGAAAGTCAGTGGGGAAAACTATTAGCTTAGAAGATCCTACATCCTGTGTCCAGCAAAGTTGCAAACCTTGGTTTGTCAGTACTGGGAGTTAACAGATCAGAGACTATAAACAGTTAAAAAGTGATGGGTTCTCAGAGCAGGGGGATGATTCAAAAGACTGAGCATCTTTTAAAGACACTCTCCCTAAAGGACACAGGAGTGAACTGGTTTGTGAATTAAAGGGGATAGATTATGCCACCCATCGCTTTAAAAGGTCTCAGGATGGAGGTGTTATAGGAAGCTTAGACCTACCAGGATCCCCATGTAGAAGATGGACAGACACCTGGTAAGCTAGTCATGTGTATAGTCCATTTTAATGTTTTAAAATCTTTTTCTCTCTGGTGCATTTGTTCTCAGTAAATAATAATGTGCTTTAACAATGCTGTTTGGTTACTGTTTGGTCACTCCTCCTGGAGGAACGTAACACAGGCACTGAATATGTTAGGCATGCTGAGGTAATCACAATTAATACCAGGGGACTACAGGCCAAGGCCATGTCTGAGAGTGGGAGAACTGTGTGATTCCACCCTGAGAGAGGTGACAGCCTAAGACCTGAGAGGGGGGCACTTGAAGAAGACCAGGAGGGGTCAGAGACACAGTTTGGCTGGGAACTGTGACAGGCTCATTATTCATCCTGTTGTTCTCCTTCCTGTTTAAATTAAACCAAGAATATCATGAGGATAGGAAAACAAAACCAGTTTGGCCACTGAATGGACTTATGTTCTGGTAAGGGGAACCAAACCTGAATGTAGCCTCATGGCCCACATATATTGTATAGCTGCTCCAAAACATACTCATCTCTTCATGAGAGTGTGTTATCTGGATGGATCTTCACTTTACCCTGTAGACCTCTGAAGTCCTCCAAGAGACCCAGATGTTGTGATGATATTGTTGCTCATAACAGATACCAAACACCTGGACAGCTCTGTCCTTACGCTAGAAGAACCGCAGTAAGTGCTGGTCTGGGTAAAATGTCACAATAGCTGGGTAAGCTCACTTCCTTGAAGGATAAGTCAACAGTTTCCTTAAAAATACAGCCTTTGCACCCAGCCGTATATCCTTTGGCACAAACACATCAGCCACTTATTGAGCTATTTATTCTTTCTAAATCACCCACTTATTCATAAGGCTTTATTGTTCTTAGGAAAGCCACCTTTAGGCGTGGCATCCTGTCCAACTGATATGCTGCTGAATTCAGCTACCTTCATTTTCAGACCTTGAATTTTGCAGAATTTTATTGTTTCAAAATCAATTCCCGTGAAGTGTGTCCAGCTGTACCTTTTCCTGACACACTGCTCGAGTAACGGGGCTGGGCACTGAAGAACTCCTTTGGGGAGAGGAGGCAAGGGACCCTTCTTAGTTGTGGAGCAGCAACAGTGCAGTTCTGAAGCTACTGTTGCAGTCCATATTGTGTAGGACCAGATGATGTATCCAGTGGCATGTGTGCTGCACACGTGGTGCCCATCCCCTACGTAGTCTCCCAACAAGCTTGCTCCCTCCTTGTGCAGCCACAATAGTTCTGCTGCCAAGGGTTTGTCCTTCAGTCCATACCTCTGAATATAGCTGCCTTGAGATGTTGAAGTAATTCAGCCTTCTCTCCAGAACATGCCAGAAGTCAGTCTCCCAGACAAACATGCTCCATCCTTGCAATTGTTAAGGTTTTATTGATTTTTGTAGAGGACTGGTTGGGGTTTATTTTAGCTCGTTGTTGAGGAGTGCAAGGGTTCATTTTGGGCATATCATTTGAAGCAACTCTAATCCAAAGAGTTCAGCAGAAATGAAGTATTAAATCTAAGGGCACAAAAAAAAATAGTAGTACTGTAAATTTAAACCAAGTTCCAGTCATTTCAGGCACTAAATCTTGTCTGTTTTACAGCGTATACATGCACAACCTGCCAAGTCACCAAATTACCTTGCGTAGCGAAAGTCAGTCCAAAATTGATAGGAATCATTTTCAAATACCAAAATCTGTTCTGGAATTGCCATAGGGAAAAAATATATTTCAAGTGGGGCATGGAAGGAGGGACCTCATACAGCACGATATCCAGATTATACAACCACATACAAGAGCTTTGTGGGATGATAAGCCGCATAACATGTGGTTTATCAATTGCAGTTTATTGTGTGGATAATTCATCTTTTTTGAACCAATGTTCACTAAGATGGATTGCCTTATTAGTAGCAAAGAGCTTTATTGTTGTGTACTATTTGAAAATGCCCTGTAGCCATTGGAATATATTTTGATATTTGGTTATTACATCTTCTGATAATTTTATCACTGTCCTTTGTGTGTGAAATGCACTTGGGCAATCACACATGCAGATCATGTGTGTGGAATGTTTGCCTTTATAAACATCAAGCCATGTTTTTTTTCTTCTTCTTTTTTTCTTTGTGTGCTATATCAGTTATGTATGCATTTTCTTGCAGGTGTATGGATCAAAAAATTGTACTTTTGAAAAGCTATTCTCCAACCTATTCCCCCCGCCCCCAACGTAGATCTCTAGATAGAAATTCAAATCCTGTTTACCATGTCGTCATGGTAACGGCACCAAGAAGATATGCATGGCCCATGATAAATAGCTATAGTTAATGCTCCAGAAACACAACGGGAGAGCGGAATATGTATTCTAGCAAAAACTTTTAAAGCTTCTAAGTCCCTGGCTATACTATGTCCCTGTTGCATTTTACAGTTTTTCTCTAAAGGTCTAGGAATTCATTGGCTTTGAAACATATTTACATTCTTGATATTCATAAGGTGAGATTAGCCCTCATATACTGTTGGTCAGGGAGTATCTGCAGTGATTACTGTTGAGCCAACCCTTGCTAGGCGTGACTTCCTGTTGAGTAGCAGCAGGAATGAATTAAACAAGCTCAGCCAAAGATATCACATGAATGACTTGAAATACCAGCGAGCTGAAGAAAGCCCTGTTTTGTGTGTGTCAGTGGTCAGTGTGTGCGTGCGTAGCTGCAACAACTAAAGATGCAGCCTTTCACAATGGACAAAAACTGAAGGGGGGGAAAAGCCTCAAAGGTAGGGGGGTTTGTTTCAGCTGAGGTTTTAAAAAGTTTTCATTTTGTGTGCTGGAGCCTTAGTGGACTTGTAGAGGGAGAACACGTAGGTGACTGGAGTTTGCTGTTGCAGACTATATTGGAAATGTTTCTAGCCTTGCCATTTCTTTTAAAGAGGGTAAGTGCTGACTCAGCTTATAAATAACTAATCTAATCATTTGTTAATGCCAAGGAAGCCATATATCCACACAGACTACTTTGGCAAGGGTGTTCCCTTTATAACTGAAAGGGCTGATTGGTAAAAACAGAAAAAGAAGCAGAAAATAAATGAGCACATCATTTTAAATTGAGCTGTGTATGTGTAAAAGGGTAAAGTGGGTGGTGCTGCATTGATGCTTTGTGTTTTGTACGGAAATATCCTTTCTCCTATCAAGCCAGTTCATTAAATAGTTATAGCTAAAAGCAGATATGCACCTCATTAAGCGTCAGCAGTTTTGGAACAAATTGTTCTGGTTGTACATTAGAATATAAAGCACGTCTGTATTTTTGCTTTGATTGCATTATGGCCCACAAGAAAGCCAGAGGGTGAAATGGAAAGTATGAAAGTAGAATGAGTTGTCTGCTGCATGAGTCTGTTTTATACAAGCACCCACAAGTCTAAATGAATTTTGCAGTCGTACTGGAGAAACCCGATGGGGCACATTTGTTGAAATGATGATTCTTTCTTCACTGGAGCAGAGGCAAAGTAGTTTGCATGAAAGAGAATGTGGAGTAGTAACAAAGAGGTGATATTCTAACGCCTCTACATTTGACCCTGCCTTTTTAGTGGAGTTTATTTTTAACTTTTAACAGGTGTAAAAGTGGTGCTGCTTTGTGGGCCAGATTCTACTGAGTGCTGAGCGCCCTCACTCTGGCTACAGAAGGAGATGAGGGAGCTCAGCATCTGGCAGGATCAGGCCCTTTAGATAGGAAAGCAAGAAGTAATTTCATTCAGCCTGAAGAAAAAGGAGAAAACGATAATACATTTTTCTAAACTGATTTTAAAGTATATGGGCTTGATCTTGCACCATTGAACTCAGTAGGTGTTTTACTGTGGTCTTCAATAGGAGCAAGCTTAAATTCCCATTACAAATCTGGTGTGATGAACTGCCTATGAAGCTGGGAAGCGGGAGACATCTAACTTGTAATCCTTGTTCTACCACTGACATTCCATATGGTCTGGGCAAGGAGCTGCGCCTGTTTTCCCCCATCTGTAAACAGTGATAGTTATACTTGCTTATCTGCCTCACTGAGGTGTCATGAAAATTTGTCAATGCTTGAACAGTGTTTTGATAATATAAAATGCTAAGTGGTGTATTGTTAGGTAGAGCATCATATATGTTTAGAACATTTCTTTTGCTAGAAATGGTTAGTAACATATGACTAGATATTTTGGGGTTTTATATATATATAAAATAGTTTTTCATTTTGCATTTGCTTTGTCATAAATTTATAGTTAAGAGCCTTGCACCTGGCCACCTTGCAACAAGTAAAGCAAAATAAATAATTATAACAATGGTAATTTAGATTTTTTTTCCTGTACAGCTAGGTCACACAGCATTTATCTAATAATTACAATATTGCCAAGCCTAAGTGCTTAAAAATCATGAGTCAGGCCCCCAACAACATGTGTTTGGTGTAAAAATCAGGAGGATTTTTTTTTTTTTCAAGCAAAAAAATCTATTTTGGTTTCTGTCTGTATCTGTCTTTTCATTTTTGAGACTTTATGGAGCACTTCGGTAACATTTTAAAGTTTTTTCTCCTTAACCATGAGGCTAAAAACTTACATTTCCTTCTCCTTTTCATACTGGAAGCCGAGTTTCTCTCATAATCACAGGATTCCATAAGCAAGCTAGGACCTTAAGAAGCACACCAATTACTGTAATAAAATCACAAGGGTTGGCAACACTTCAGTTATTTTACATTCACCTAATAATGTAGTCTAACTCAAGAATATCTTTGGGAATACTACTTGGTATCTCTGGGAGTGTCTTAAAGCATGTTTTGTTACTTTTATACTGTCTGTTTCCATTTCTCTAAAATTTCTGCAGAGTGATTTACAAGCCTAAAAAGCATGAAAATTTCCTCCAACACTATGCTACTTTAAAGATTGAATATTTGAGATACAATGGGCCAGATTATATCAAACAGAATTTACTAGGTGTAAATCCCCAGTTTTTCTCTTGAAGTCAGTAGAGTTGTACCTATGTGACTGAACAGAATCTGACAGAATACTTTTTGCCCAAAATATGTTTGAGTTCATCTATGCTAAGGTATCTCTTTCAGCTTTATATATCAGTTCAGCAGATTTTGGAAGTACTGACTGGATAAGGAAGTAATAATGCAGAACTCTTTAGGGTCACATGGCTATGTCAGCCACCTGAATTTTGTTATCCAGTCCAATGTGTAATAAATGTTTTATTCTTGTCTTTGGTGCTGTGAAGTTACTTGTTGCATGCAAGCCAAGAGAAACTTCTCCCTATGGGAATGACTCAGGGCACCAAGAAATTCCTATATGTTTATTATACCCATGGATTGTCAAATACACCTTTGCGTATTATATCCCACTGTGCTTCACTTGGTTAGCCCATAGGGCAAGTTTACCCTAAATTACACCCAGCATCATGTTATCTATTCCTCATTTCTATGTACTATTATCAGTGATCTCTCAGATAACACCCACAAAAACTATATATTTGTAGTGTAATCACATGAATAAACAATGGATTGCTAATGGCATTTTTGAGAGTGCACTCTGGAGAGCAAACTGTTTTACATTTAAGAAGCAAGGAGCAAATAATCACTTTTTAATACATTTGACTGTCATTTGGAAATCTCAGTGCCTACAACTTTCTGTAGTAAAATAGAGAGATAATGTACAGATTGAAAGAACTCCTTTGCTTTCAGAGAGCCACTGATAATTGCCAAATCCTGTGTGGTGTCAGCTTTCTCAGATGAATGGCTGCCCCAGATTCAGTTTGAAAGGATAGAATACCAATGCAAAATGTGCCGGCCACATCATTTGTGCTTATTTCAGCTAAAAGAAATACTGCCCAGGCTCAAAACTACAGTATCATAAATTTTAAGCAGTCTTTCAAAGGAAGAAACAGTGGCTTTGTTAAAAGTGCTAAAGTAGATATGTCAAAAACTCTACATAGCTAATTCCAGACCATAATTCCCGTTAGCAAACAGAAATATGCTCTTGTAGAAAGCAGAATTTGCTTGAAACTTCTAATTCTGACTCAACTAAGGGCTAAATTTTATCACAGGGAAACCTATTAAGGGGGGTGGCACATACTTGCACCACCCAAGGAATTTCCCCCGGGAAAGAATCGTAATTCAGGAAGTGAAAATTACCTCCTTTCTTCTAGTAGGTAGTAATTTTCTGCTAGCTTATACTATCAGTAAGGTCCCAATTCAGCAACATACTTCAGCACATGCATAAGTGTCACTGACTTCAGTGGGGCTTAAGCACATGCTTCAAAATTAATCCTGCCCTCAAGCATTTTACTTGCTCAACTGTGCTGGCAAGTGAGTAGAGTGGGTAAAGCCAACGCGCTACCTGCTGTGAGGAGAGAGTGGGAAGGCATGTAGCCCTGCTTACTCTTGCACTCCACATCCAAGATCCAGGTAATCTGTGTAGAGATGCAAGAGAGGTTTTTACTATCCTTCACTCCACTGATATATGGTCCAAATTGCCATCCAGCCCCAAGAGAACCCATTTCAGTATGTCAGTAATCAAAATGCACATAGATGGCTAATGATAAAATGAAGAGTCTAATATTGAATCCTGCTGTAGGTCCCATGACCTTTATCACAGAGCAAACCTACTTAGAAAGAACAAGGGGCCAAATTCTGATTTGTCACATTGCAGTAAGATTGCAAAACGTAAGTAAGATTAAAATCTGGGCTCACAGGTTTGTCTTTTAAAACAAATTATTTAAGGGAGTAGATATATATCTTCATACAACTAAGAAGGACTGAACTCAGTGTTAAGATAAGTCAAGATCAAAAGGACTATGGGTCACAAACTCTATGGGAGTCAATTGTCAGAGCTCTATTGACACGAACAGTTATGCCAATTTAAAGCCACAGAGGATTTGGCCCTACATAGGAAATTTTAAGTAATTTAGGGCCTGATCCAATGCTTATTGAAGTCAGTGGGAGTCTTTCCGTTGACTTCTGGGAGCATTGGATCAGGCTAATAATGAGGAGTTGTCTTGCTGTGTGCTTATCTCTGACCTGCGAACAGACTAGGAATCTGGACAGACAAGTAATCTATGCATTTTTGTCTAGAGAATTGTATGGTAATATTTAGCAGTTTCCATTAAAAGGTCAGCATTTACCAACAGTTATCCTGCTGCAGTATCTGAGATCACAATACTTTCCTACATTACAATAAGAAATTCTGGTGGCGTCACAGTTGCTGTATTGTGGTAATTATTGTGGTAGATGGTTACCACTCTAGTTGATCATATGTGTCAAATTGTGAATACCACAATCCACTGGGCAGATGAAGTTAAGTTACTGTTGCTTTCAAAATGGTATTGAAAAGGGTTACCGGCAAAGGAGGGATCGGGGGGAAGAGTGTGTGCCATTTTGTATGGTTACATGAGGTATAAATCATGAAAGATTTGGTGTTGTTTTTAGGGGAGAGTTGGGTTTGGGAAGGGACATTTTGTTGTTTGTTTGTTTTTTGCCTGGTGTATTTTTACCTTAGAAATATCAGGTCTTATTTTTGATGGTGGTCTCACTGGAGCACAAGAGAAGTGTAATGGGAGATTTTTCAGCTGCTAAAGAGGTAGGATGTGTTGAGTCTGGAACAGAATCTTTTCTCCAAACTGCGTGTCAGGCACGTGAGTAAAGTAGGTGTTAACAAAAGCAAACAATTACGAAACTGTTTTAAACATTCTGACTGAAATCACTCCCCTTTTCAATTGGTCAGGTTCACTTGAATCTCCTTATTCTAGTTGCTATCCAGTTACCTGCACAGTCTTCTAGACAAGACCTGAATTTCTAATATAAAAACAAGTAGGAAAACAAGATCAGTGTGTGAGAGTAAATTCTGAAGAGAACAGCAAAGAGAGATGCATGAGGACCAACTGAGATTGTCTTTAAATATATGACCTCAGAGTGACCAGCTACAGAAAAAGACTGTTTAGGCCTGAGAGGAAATTAGTTGGAAAGTCTTTACACATAGAGTAGCTAATATGTTGATTATATCGGATAAAGCTGGATCATCTTCCAAGAGCATGACATGAATCTTTTGTAGTTAGCCAGGTGGCAAAATGAAATATTTCAGTGCTGATATAAAAGGTCAGTGCAGTTTTTTTATAAGCTGAGTTTCTAAGCTTGGAGCTAGAGAGACCATTTAAAATATTTAATAGCACTTGTCAGGCTGGCCACAATTGGTTATCTTAAATATAGCTGGCAGTCACTCTCTGGGAGCCCTCATAATGACACCATTGGACTCCCTGACTATAAGTTGACTGGACACCTTGAGTATAAATTGGGCCCTCAGTTCCATGTTAAGGCAAGCAGGCAGCATTACTTGAATCTCCAGGCAAGGGAAAACTGAAGCATTCAGCCACCGTCGGAGTTCAGGGAGGCTGGTGTCATGGGACTCAGATCTGAATCACAATTAGTCTCTATGAGTGTCGGGTCAGAAAGTCTTTGCAGCCAGCACCCACGGAGTCAGGAATTTGGAATGAATAAAACCCTATGAATTTACCAGGGGATGGGAATAATCTGGCCTTTGAATGCTGCCTGACCCTGGGTTTCCTAGCAACACAAAGCTGGTCAGTGGAATATTTTGCGGTGCTCCTAATTTACACATATCAAATATTAGCTGTGATCTAAGCCTGGCTAATTTCCCTTTACGACTTTCAGACCACTACCTTAATACATGAAGAAGCAAAAAGAAAGGCTCCTAGGAGGCAGCATTTTTTAATTGGCATTTTCTTCCTCCAGAGTAAGAATTACCAGGAACATTAACCTGCTTGAGAAAACACTGAGAAACAAGCCTACTTATTACAATTGGCTTGTTGCAGAGATCTATGAATATAATATTGAAGTAAACTCTGTATGGGAACTAATTATATCAGAGAAAGAGAAGTAATTCATTTCCTAGTTAAAGAAAAAGAACAGTGATCAAATATTATGTATTTAGTGTTACCAACGCCCACAGTTTTATCATGAGTCATGCACTAATTGATGTTTTTCTAAAATCCCCAGCTGCTGGCGTCCTGAGAATATATGAGAATCTCAAGTTTTCATTTTTTGAAAAGGCACTTTCTAACCCTTATGATTGGGAGAAAAGCATGAAAATGGGACCTTGGTACACCCTAAAGTCTCAAAAATCCAGAAACAATTAAAAAGAACCGTATCTGTATTGTTCTTAAATCTTGTGGTTTTTAAGCCAATCTCATGATTTTCTGAGGCCTAACTCATGATTTTTTTTTTATTATTATTATTATTTAACATTTGGGGTTGGCAGTGCTGTGTTTTCCATCATCTGATGGCTGTGAAATGGTTTAAGTGAAGCCAGTTGATGCTCTCTGTCTGCATCCTAGTGGACAGGTGTCCATATCACAGCTGGCACCCTTCCTAGCATTCTCAAATATAGGCATAGAGAAGGAATGTGTTTACCACAGAGACTGTTTGCCCAGGTTGGGGATGAGAGTCAGGATTGAGGCACATTAGTGGCACAGTACACACTTTGCTAGTGCCTGTCCTCTACATGTTCTGTGGATAAATTAAGAAATTCAATCTTTCTGGCTGTCTATCCAGCATCTGAGGTCAAATAAGAGCACAGAACTAAGTTCCCTTTAAATAAATAAAAGTTGTAGTTTTTCACAGATAATAAAGCTAGAAAGGGACCACTGTGATCAGCTAGTCTGATCTCCTGTAGAGCTACAGGTCATAGGACTACCCTGAATTAATTCCTGTTTGAACTTGAGCATATCTTTTTAGAGAAGGGAAAAAATGCAATCTTGATTTTAAAAATTACCAGTGATAGAGAATCGACCACAACTCTTGGTAAACTGTTCCCAGGGTTAATTACCCTCACTGTTAAAAATTTACAACTTACTTTTAGTTTTAATTGGTCTAGTATCAGCTTCCAGCCATTGGATCATTTTATACCTTTCTCTGTTAGATCAAAGAGCATATTATTAAATATTTGTTCCCATAAAGATACGTATAGAGTGTAATCACATCACCCCTTACCATCACCATTTCAACCCAAGAAATGATAATTGCTCTGAAATGTAACACTTCAGTGCTACTATCGTAATTACATTGAGTTTTAAATAATAGCCAAGGGGAAAGTCTAAAATTCTGTGATAAGCTTAAATAGATTTTGCTCCTTGAATCTATCACTATCCGGCATATTTTCTAATCCTTTAATCATTCTCGTGGCTCTTCTCTGAACCCTCTCCTATTTATCGACATCCTTCTTGAATTATGGACACCAGAACTGGACACAGTATTCCAGTGGCAGTTGCACCAGTGCCAAATACAGTAATATAACCTCTTTACTTTGTGAATAATGAAGAATGCTGAGCAGCCTCTGCAAGATAACGCTTCAGAATGGAAGCCCATCAAATCACTGATAGCATTTGGGCTTGCAATCCAAAAGGGCTAGATAGTAACTTGATAATCTGCCCTAAGCAAGGGGCAGCATGTTGCTGCAATGCTCCAGGAGCAGACCAGAGAATAAATTGTGACTTACAGTAACAATTCCTCCCATGCACTCTCCTGGCTCTGGGGAGGGAGTTTACTTTTTTGAGTGGAGCAGTGCATTGCCCACTTATAGACATCCAGCTACTCTGGTTGGTGAGAAGGAAGGGTGGAGCCAAGACTCCACCCACTCCCCATCCCTTTTCTTTCTCCTCCCTGCCCACTTGCTCACGGTAAGGAATATCAGGCAAGCAGTCCCATGGCTCCTCCCCAGGTCTGGAGTCACAGTCTGAGCAAGGAGGCCTCATTCCCCGTCCTCCCCTGTGTGCTGAGTAAGGGCTGTGACAATCGAGCCCAACACCGTTTGTGCCATTGTGTTCAGGATATGCTGCTGTTGCCATAGTGGCAAAAGAGAGATATATTAGCACCTGACTGAGGACTAGCCACATGGACAGTTTCACATTTTAAAGACCGCTGAGTAGTAGTAAGTACTACGCTGGCTAATAAAATGTTTGTGGGATCAGACTCTGTTATAACATTGACTACGCTTGCTGGTATAGATTGAACAGAACATGTTCTATCAGATCCATGATCCATCCTAGGTATTTACCAGTAGTAAAAAATATGATTTTGCAACATGTTTTTATTTCTGTGCCACACAGGCAAGAGTGAACCATGTTACATCCTCCATATTTCAATGTTGTTTTGTTTTTTAAATGTAGACGTGGACTTTTAAAGAAAACACGTCTTAATATATAACAATTGTAAACTGCTGAAAATGAATCCATATGCCTTGATTTAAAAAATTGAGTGTGGATGGGACTGCCATGGAAAATTAAAGTTTATGGGTGAAATCTTGACCCCATTTAAGTCAATGGGAGTTATCATAGGTTTCTACACGATCCGTATTTCACCCTGTGAGACTAGTTTGTATGCAGCCTGAGGAAGTGTGCATCTGCTAGTTTTAACAGCAGCCATTATTCTATAAATGGAGTAGTATATGTTGCAGACATAGTTCTCTTGACCATTGTCATGAACAGTGATGACCTTGATTCTGGTCATCTTAACGGGGTGTTGCTAGGGACGGACAGCTGTCTTTTAATTAGTATTTCACAGCATGTTTTTTCATGGTAAGTCTGTAACTAACAGCTTGCTTGATTTTTTTTCAGGGGAGCACTGCTGACCGATTACAATGTGGCGAGAAAGAGTGGCCAGATTGAGGTTTAGCCTGCAGGGATTGGAGCCTTTAATTAGGATGACTTTAGATAAAATGGCAACAGATTATTCACAGGTGGAGAGGAGGGTCTGTGAAGATTTCCAGCTGGGGTCTGCGCTGTAAGCTGCACCTTCTGTCAGTTTTACGAGGACTGTATCAGTCAAGGCTGCTCCAGATCTCAAATCCCCTTTCTTCAGATGCTCTTAATTGCGTGTATCTCACATGGGTGGAGACTCGGTCTCCGTTTTGGGATGTATCCCTGTGAACCTCTCTGTTGATTTCAGTCGGCTCTTTGAAATAACATATTCAAGCAGTAACGCCCCAGTTCAGCAAAACGCTTAAGCATATGCTTCATTGTTAGCATGTAGGCTGAATCGGTGCCTAAGAAATGATGGGGGCTGAACATTTTTAGGAGACAGCATGTCTTGGGATGTATTTGTCACCAGGCTGAGGGCACAGTTGGCCAAATTCTGCCCTTGTATCTCGGTGGACCCCCATTATAATTGAGGGTAGAATTTGGCCCATTTCAACCCAAGAAAGTGATAATTGCCCTGAAATGTAACACTTCAGTGCTATTATCTTAATTACATTGAGTTTTAAATAATAGCCAAGGGGGAAGTCTAAAATTCTGTGAATTGATTGGTCATTGTTGACATTAGTATGGGATTACAGCCATTTAGAAGGATCCTGTCTCCCTCCTCCCCCCCTCAAATTTGTAAAGCCACTTCTAAATCACATCTTTGCCATAAAAACTATTATAAGCTCTGTGGGGGGAGGCACTGTCACTACTGTATGTGTGTGCAATATTTAGCACAATGGGGCCTTGGACTAGTTGAGACCTCTGGGTGCTACTGCAATACAAATGCAATGGTAATAAAACTGCTCAATAGCTACAGCAACTGTTTAACAGTGCAACATTTCATGTGTCTTAGGGGGAGCAATGTGTGTGTGAGGGAGAGAGAATCAGTAAACGTTTGTAAAGCAGTTTGAATGAAAGGCCTTATATAAATGCCATTGTCATTTGTAGAGTTTCCTCATTTAATAACTATTTTTGTGAAGAAGAAGAGGTAAAGTTGCAGCATTATTTTAAGCATAAGGGTACAGTATGGTACTGTACTCTGGTACAGTAATCACCAAACTTCTGATGTCCCTCGTTAGTCCAAAATATTCAAGGGGAACAAACTAGAGCTAAGTCATACTGTCGCATGCAATAATGGGAATTAAATAGAAGATAGCTAATTGCATATACAGTTAGAAATCATTTGTTATTCCTTGTAATTGGCTAATGTGGTGCTTTCATGTTTGTTCTTGTACAGATGATACAAAAGAGGCAAGAGATTATTATCAAGTTAGCTATAAAATCTTGCCTGGAATTTGGTACAGAATGTTTAATCTGAGTATCCATTTCTGAAATCCTCACTTGGCGCACTGCTAGATGTATGTAACTGTCAATTTAATATTCACACGCCCTCTCTCTGTATTGTTGCCTTAATCTTAGCAATTAATCACCATCGATGTTACTATTTCTCCAATTTTTGTTAGAGCTTTTTTTATGGGGGAGGGGACGGATCAGGGAGAGAAATATGCACACACATTTATATATACACGCTCACTCACTCAAAGATCCTCTTCATTGTTTCTTACCTATCCAAATATTTCCTTGCCTAACATTGTAGTCTAGTACTGGTGGCATGTGAATTTCTAGCATTTGTTATGCTGTTCTGTGTCCATGGGGTTTATTTTCTCTCTCTCATGTTCATTGGAATAGAGAAGGAACATCTCCCAAAGCCAGTGAACCGTCACTTTTGCAGCAGTTCTTTTCAGAGCACTCAGGAGTTGCTACTGGCTGCATGTTGGAGGATACCAGACACTTCTACATACTCTTTGGTTTTTTTAAGTTGCCTTCAAAGTGTGTGTTCTTGAAGTCAGTGGGGTTTGAGGCGCTCCACATCTTGCTGGATGTGCTCAGCTGTAAATAGAATTGAGCCCTCCATGCCACCTAAGACACTGTCTAAATTTATTTACTCTCTTACCTTATAAAACATTCACCTTTTATTCTCATATGCATTGAGAATTAACTCTGTGGACATTGCAGTGCCATAGAAACTGAAAAGAATGCTCAGATTTCACCCCTTGTGGCCTGTGTACCTGAGGGAGATTTGGAGCAATGTAGCTAGACTAGTGCAAACACCTAACATAGATGTGCTGCATCAGTGCAAAATAAGACTTACACCTGTGTGACTTGCCCTGGTAATTTAACCTCTGCGGGCAAAAACTTAAAAACAATGTGGTTCTACTGTACAGAAGGATGGGGTGGGGCAGAGCAGGTTTCTAAAGGAACACAGATGGTCTGAGGGAGAGGAATGCGTGTGGCCTTCCACTCTTTTCAGGGGCCACATGGGGCTGGAGTAACTTCCCCAGAGTAGCCCTGCAGCCTGGAAGAAGGATTTATCTGCCTGGCATTCTAGGCTCTGACTGAGATTGGAGCCCCACTGTGCATACATACAAAGACAGTCCCTGCCCCCAAAGAGTTTACAATTTAAATAGACAAGACCAATGTAAGCTGGGGAGAATGGGCAGGGGGAAGTGGGGAAGTGACTTCCCCAAAGTCACACATCATCTCAGCAGGGAACAGAACCTAGCTCTCCTGATTCCTAGCTACTGGACCACACTGGCTTTACAATGTAGCTCCCTGTGCATTTGCCCGCTACCCAATCTACTATTTGGATTAGATACTGGACATGAGGGGGGTAAAGGATTATAGAGTAGCATAAAGATAAGGATCACTTAATCTAACAATATGCAACGATTTGTATCTTTTTTTTTTTTAATGCTGACATATTTTTATAAGAAAAATATCACCCTGGCTGGATTCATATGTGGAATTAAATTTGCTCATCAAATTCATATAGAAAAAACAAGTAGGACTGTGGATTAATCACAATTAACTCATGCAATTAATTTAAAAAATTAATTGTGATTAATCAGTTTTAATCGCACTGTTAAACAATAGAATACCAATCAAAATGTGTTAAATATTTTTGGATGTTTTTCTACATTTTCAAATATATTGATTTCAATTACAACACAGAATACAAAGTGTACAGTACTCGCTTTATATTATTTTTATTACAGATATTTGCACTGTAAACGATAAACAAAAGAAATAGTATTTTTCAGTTCATCTCATACAAGTACCATAATGCAATCTCTTTATCTTGAAAGTGCAACTTACAAATGTAGATTTTTTTTTGTTATGTAACTGCATTCAAAAATAAAACAATGTAAGATTTTAGAGCCGACAAGTCCACTCAGTCCTACTTCTTGGTAAGCCAATCGCTAAGAGAAACAAGGTTGGTTACAATTTGCAGGAGATAATGTGGCTGCTTCTTGTTTACAGTGTCACCTGAAAGTGAGAACAGACATTCCCATGGCACTGTTGTAGCCAGCGTCGCAAGATATTTGTGTCAGATGCGCTAAAGATTCATATGTCCTTTCAAGCTTCAACTACCATTCCAGAGGACATGCTTGATAATGATCCAAAGCCGTGCAGACCGACGCATGTTCACTTTCATCATCTGAGTCAGATGCCACCAGCAGAAGGTTGATTTTCCTTTTTTGGTGGTTCAGGTTTTGTAGTTTCTGCATCGGAGTGTTGCTCTTTTAAGACTTCTGAAAGCATGCTCTACACCTTGTCCCTCTCAGATTTTGGAAGGCACTTCAGATTCTTAAACCCTGGGTCAAGTGCTGTAGCTATCTTTAGAAATCTCACATTGGTACCTTCTTTGCATTTTGTCAAATCTGTAGTGAAAGTGTTCTTAAAATGAACAACATGTGCTGGGTCATCATCTGAGACTGCTATAACATGAAATATATGGCAGAATGTTGGTAAAATAGAGCAGGAGACATAGAATTCTCCCCCAAAGAGTTCAGTCAAAATTTAATTAACACATTATTATTATTTTTTTAATGAGTGCCATCAGCATGGAAGCATGTCCTCTGGAACGATGGCCGAAGCATGAAGGGGCATACAAAAGTTTAGCATATCTGGCACCTTGCAGTGTTGGCTACAAAAGTGTCATGCAAATGCCTGTTCCCACTTTCAGATGACATTGTAAATAAGAAGCCAGCAGCATTATCTCCCATAAATGTAAACAAACTTGTTTCTCTTAGCGATTGCCTGAACAAGAAGTAGGACTGAGTGAACTTGTAGGCTCTAAAGTTTTACATTGTTTTATTTTTGAATGCAGTTATTTTTTGTACATAATTCTACATTTGTAAGTTCAACCTTCATGATAAAGAGATTGCACTACAGTGCTTGTATTAGGTGAATTGAAAAATACAATTTTTTGTTTTTTACAAAGCAAATATTTGTAATAAAAATAAATATAAAGTGAGCACTGTACACTTTGTATTGAGTGTTGTAATTGAAATCAATATGTTTGAAAATGTAGAAAATATCTAAACATATTTAAATAAATGATATTCTATTATTGTTTAACAGTGCGATTAATTGCGATTAATTTTTTAAATTTCTTGACAGCCTTGCATTTTGAACAAGCATGCATTTTGGAAGAGCACAGGGACCCAACTACAAAGACCTTGTGTAATAAATCCCTTCAGGGAGCCAAATTAATTTGTCTTTGAATAGAACAGGGGTCGGCAATGTTCGGCACGCGGCTCGCCAGGGTAAGCACCGTGGCGGGCCGAGCCAGTTTTATTTACCTGCTGACGTGGCAAGTTCGGCCGATCGCGGCCCCCACTGGCCGCGGTTCGCCGTCCCGGGCCAATAGGGGCGGCGAGAAGCCACGGCCAGCACATCGCTCGCCTGCGCCGCTTCTCGCCGCCCCCTTTGGCCCGGGACGGCGAACCGCGGCCAGTGGGGGCCGCGATCGGCCGAACCTGCCGCGTCAGCAGGTAAATAAAACTGGCCCGGCCTGCCACGGTGCTTACCCTGGCGAGCTGCGTGCCAAACATTGCCGACCCCTGGAATAGAAATCAATAAGCTTTAGACTTGTGCATTAGTACAAAATCCACTATAAAACAAATAAGAAACAAATGAGCTCTTTTAATCAGGTGTGTCTCTCTCAAGATACAATATTGCCAATATTTCCTTGCTTTTGATGTAAAGTGTTTACAAACAGGGAAAGACTTCTCATTTTTAAATGCAACAGAGGGTCCTGTGGCACCTTTAAGACTAACAGAAGTATTGGGAGCATAAGCTTTTGTGGGTAAGAACCTCACTTCTTCAGATGCAAGTAATGGAAATCTCCAGAGGCAGGTATAAATCAGTCTGGAGATAACGAGGTTAGTTCAATCAGGGAGGGTGAGGTGCTCTGCTAGCAGTTGAAGTGTGAACACCAAGGGAGGAGAAACTGCTTCTGTAGTTGGCTAGCCATTCACAGTCTTTGTTTAATCCTGATCTGATGGTGTCAAATTTGCAAATGAAATATAGCTTGCCACATCCCTTCAGTTAAGTCCTTTGATCTCTCTCTCTATATATATCTGACTGTCTCTTAAACTCATTTATACTATTTGTTTCAGTGGACTTGCTTGTCAGCCTATTCCATGTGTTTCTTCTTTGCCTGAGATAGTTCTACCTGAATTTTCTTAGGCAATCTAGAAATGAGGAACTAGTTATTTTTTATAACGTCTCTGTGCTGTGAAGTTCTTTCTATCTAGCCAAAATCAGTTTGACTGTTTAGCTTGGCAGGGCCATGACTGCCTTACACTTACAAGGCAAGTTTTCCAGGGCAGTTGTAATTATCTTTTGAAATGGAGACTAAATCCAAACTACTCCTACTACTATTTTAGATGAGGTTTAACCAATGATTGGCACAGTAAGAAAATTGCATCTTTTTATGTGTATCCCCCCCCCCTCTAAATTCTAGCCCCCCCCCAATTTACAAACTAAAAAAGTAACTCGTGAAAAAAACATCAAGGTATTAATGTCTGCCCTAAGGGCTTTTCCTGATGATAATCTCAGGCACAAGCTTTGCACTTTTAGGAGGCTCAGGACAGATCAGAGTAGGCATTTAGCATCTTAAGGAGCCAGAGTCTTGCCTGCATGGACTTCTGGTCATATTAAAGCCCTGACTTTAGTGCCCTCTGGCACAAATTTAATCTGTGGACATCACAAACTGATAAATTGCAAGTTGCATTTCCAAAGAGGAGGAGAAGGAGAACAACAACAAAAACACAGCATCAAGCAGAATGGTTCTTACTTGCAACCATTAAAACCAGGGAAATTCCAAGTTAAGGTTACCTCGCTGCTCTAAACGGGGCTGAGGTGAGATTCTATTACAGTTACACCAGTGTAAATATGGAGTATTTCCATTAAAATATTTTGCCTGTTAGTGCAGCTTCATGTGATCCTCTGTCAGAGTAGCCCACAGCACAGCTTATTCTGATCACTGATGCGTTATTTATTTTTCCAACACAGACTGTCTGCTGATGGAGCAAATATTTGATAGAGGATCTTGTGTGCAGCATTGAATAAGTGCCAATAAGTTAAGTTAAAGGGATACTCGGTTTAAAAATAAAAATTGCCCTCCTTCAGAAACTTCGAATATACTCATTACAAATAATATTTAAGATTCCTGTAAATGAAAAAGATGAGAGAGAAAAAAACATTTGCTTCAGTTTATTTTGCGCATTTGTCAGTGCTTTTTGTCAAGTAATTTTCACAGTTTCTCCTGAATAGTTGTCGTTTCCCTCTTTTGTTTGTCCATGGGGAGAGGGCGAAACAAGATTATTAAAAAGGAAGAAAGGAAAATGCACAGGCATTCAGAGCCGGTACAGAACCTGAAACAATTTTAACTCATTTTGGAAACTGACTAGATTTTATGTTGATCATATTACAGTAAGGGACCCTGAGAGCTTTCCGTTGAATCTCTGTGCTTTTCTGAGTTTGCTAGAACATTGATGTTATTTTAGGATAGTTTTATTTTTAGTATGTTATTAATTTTTACATCAGAGGATACAGTGTATGTTCAATACAGTGTTTTAGAAGAGATAAGTTGTGGTTCTGCTCACTTTAAAATACTTTACAAAATTCACTCTTTACATGTGTGTTTATAAAGTAAACTGCTTTGAAAGCAGGAGCAATCAAAGAAGTTTCTCTCTCGCTCTAGTCTACCGGATTCCAGGGCCAAATCTGCCCTCACATTACACTGATTTAAATTGGAAGTACTCTACTGGTGTTACTTCAGACTTAGACTAGTGTAGGCGAAATCAGATCTAGCACAGTGCATGAAATAGACACTCTGTGCCAGAGTGAGCATACTTCTGTAGTTCAGGATACGGTTGGCTGCCATTTTCAGTCTCAGAAGTGGCTGCATTTTAATAGTAGTGTATATACACTATTTAGCCTCCAGTTCCACAAACACACACAATTAACTTTAAGGACATGAGTAGTCACATTGATCTCAGGCATAAGTGTTTGCAAGTTTGGGACCATAGTTTGTAAAGTTCTGTTAGATAAAGAAGGAAATGAGCTACCTACCATCAGTCATTGGTCTGTGTACGGTGCCTTCCACGGGGGTCAGGGTCCATGACCAGGGCTCCTAAGTGCTAATAATAGTAAGTGTAAGATACTGTATATTTATTAAAACAACAAGGAGTCTGGTGGCACCTTAAAGACTAACAGATTTATTTGGGCATAAGCTTTCGTGAGTAAAAACCTCACTTCTTCGGATGCATAGAGTGAAAGTTCTGTAACTTTCACTCTATGCATCCGAAGAAGTGAGGTTTTTACTCACGAAAGCTTATGCCCAAATAAATCTGTTAGTCTTTAAGGTGCCACCAGACTCCTTGTTGTTTTTGTAGATACAGACTAACACGGCTACCCCCTGATACTTGTATATTTATTATTACGTCATAAGGTTTCTGTGCTTTCTTTATTTAAATAAGCTTTGAGTGAGTCTGCTGGATAGTTAATAAGATTAGGACTCATAAAATGATACTTTTCTGTGTATATGCTGCATGTTATGGTATTGTGCTTAGGCCTGAATTAGTGTTTCTTTTAGTTGTTTTACTTCTAACTGTAAAACAGTGGATATGCTTAAATGTCTTATCTCCTGGCTCTCTGCAATCTCTCCCCCCTGACCGCAGTCTCCGAGCACCCCAAACAGCTTCTTGCGTTGTCAAAGCCAATATTGCTGCTTGTGTTCCTGAGAGCAGAATAGCCAGCAGCTCTCCCGCAGGACAATAAAGTTCACTGCCTCTATAGGCCCAGGTAGTGTGAAATTTGTATCCGCTGCCATGGGGCAGACACACGTAACACAGCAGGCAATGGCTATTCAAAGTGTATTGATGAAACTAGTCTTGCATAATGGTGGAATTCCTTGAAACCGTAACTACACTAGTAAGAGGAATAAATTATTAAAGTAATGTCAGGTGTGACAGGCAATTTTTATAGCTTCTTCACCTCCCCTTAGGTAAATCAGCATCTGGGATACAGATATCCAATCTCAGTGCAGTGAGAGAAGTAAATTTTAGTGGCTGAATTTCTTACTGGCCCAGGGCTCTCCCTCTAACCCTTTATCAAATCCTGCAGCCACACCACACTAATTATCCTGAGAATGGGAGGGGTTGCCATGGTGACCGAGCACTTTTTAAAGCACAGGAATGGTGTTCATTACTGTTCACTGTCTTTAGCTGTGGGGAAAAGGTCAGTGTGGCAGTTGTTTTCCATATGGATTTTGGCCTCTGTGCCAAAGAAGAGGCTGAAATGTACTTGCGATGTCTGTAAAATGGTGAGTGTTACTGAACTTTATAGAGCTATTTGGACTAAGCAGGTTGGTTCAGAAATGTTTTACTGCCCACGGAGATAAACTATAAAATATTGCTATGAGAGAGAAATGAATGAAAGGAAGATTGTTGTGGTATTAACATCTTTGTTTTAAATGTTGATTGCTTTTTGGGGGGGGAGGGTTGAAATTAATACACTAATATTTTTGAAGTTCCTTTCTGTACATATTTTGCTTTGTTTTAAATGTCTAGTAAATAGAACATAAAACTAATAAATTAGTTTAATTGTGACTGGCAGCAACAGAAGATATTTAATTCAATGAAGTTGTGCAGTTCTAAAATAATTATTGTGAGGTTGTGTTTTCTTAAAATTACTTGTGATAAATAAAGCGTCATTAAAGTTCACTGTTTGACAAGTAATGGAAAAAGCATTTGAACCAGTGTCACATCACTCCCACTGATGTCCATTGACTGCAGTAGGAGCTGGATCAGGCCCTATATAACCCATTAGCCATATGTGCCATATTGTGCACTCAAGGCTTACTCAGGTAGATGGCCTGTACCAGCAAAGAAAGTGGTTTACCGTAAGCAAGTGAGTAGCCCCACTGAACTCAATGGAATTACTCACCTTATGTAGTTAAGCACATATGTATGTACTTTTCAGGATTAGGGTTAGAGTGCTCAGTGACTTGCAGGATTGCCATCTTACACTGACTTCAGTGGCTTTTTTATGGATGTAATTTAGGGGAGAATTTGATTCTTCCACTGCAGCATCTGGTCAAAAAGCAAGATATGGCAAAAAAGTACCCATGAATCCTAAATAAGAAGCACCACTTATGTTAACTTTTAGACTTTAATATGTGAATGATTGGGTTTATAACTTATCTGGTGCATCTCTTTTCTAAATAAAAAAGGATGTTAAAATAGCTAAACATAAAGCTAAAGAAACACAATGTTGTGGCTGAATTTGCTAGGTAAAGAAATGCTTTCTACCACATACACACAATAAAATGACCTGTCTGCTGCTTTGCGTTGGTAGCCAATATGTGACTAGTATGAAATAATAGTAATGAAATATACGACTAATCAGAAGAGGGGAGAGACTGACAAACTTTTCATCATCAATTTTAAATAGGAAATGAAGTGTTTATCATTGTTACAAAATTAAGAAAACAAAACACACACAAACCTATTCCTTAGCTATTCTAATTGGTCTCAATCCCTATGTTTGTGTCACTGACATTTGACACAGAAGCAGGATTGATTATCTCCAGGGAATGCAGATTAAGGGATTTATTTTTTTTTCAAGCTTGTAGCTATTAATTTAGCAATTCCTTGATCCTTTCCACTGTTTCATTATTGAGAGCAATGTCTAGTTACCAAATACAAGTGAAATGAAAAGAGATGGCTGATTGGGTTAAACAGGGGTTGCAGTGCTGCATTGTGTAATTATCCTTTTAGTTTGTTTCATTCTGAAGAGATATTTTATATGCCCTGAAATGTTCATGTATTTAGAAACTATACCTCCAGTGTAAGGTATTTTGGATGTAGGAAGCTCTGACTTGGCTCCATGCTTCTCTGATTTGTATGTATAACTTTTCATTTATTTTCCCAAGATCTCACATTACAAATTTGATAGAGACCATGTTAATATCCGTTATTGTTAAGAAAGTTATTTTAATTTTTAAAATCCGTTTGTTTTAGATGCCAGACCATTTCGACCAGACCGTGGTGCTTAACCAGCTACATTATTCTGGGATGCTGGAGACAGTGAGGATACGAAGGGCTGGCTTTCCAGTGAGAAGGCAATTTCAAGATTTTTATAAAAGGTAAACATGCGGTGGGACAATTGTATGAAACAAACATAAATCCTGGATATTGAGCTCATGCTCTTAACTAAGGGGATTCGAAACCTTATTAAATGGAGGGGGGATGGGGAGGGGGGAAATCTATTGTCAAACTAAGAGATAAGTAATTTTTTTTCTTGTGGTGGGGGCCAGGTATAAAGTCCTAATGAGAAACTTGACTGTGCCTGAAGATTTAAAAGGGAAGTGTGCCATCCTCCTTCATCGGTATGACAGTACTAGCACTGAATGGCAGCTTGGAAAAAATAAGGTAACATAATCTTACTAGATGGTTGTCCTCTTTAATTAGAATCATAGAACCATAGAATATCAGGGTTGGAAGGGACCTCAGGAGGTCATCTAGTCCAACCCCCTGCTCAAAGCAGGACCATCCCCAACTAAATCACCCCAGCCAGGGCTTTGTCAAGCCTGACCTTAAAAACCTCCACCACCTCCCTAGGTAACCCACTCCAGTGCTTTACCACTCTCCTAGTGAAAAAGATTTTCCTAATATCCAATCTAAACCTCCCCCACTGCAACTTGAGACCATTACTCCTTGTTCTGTCATCTGCTACCTCTGAGAACAGTCTAGATCCATCCTCTTTGGAACCCCCTTTCAGGTAGTTGAAAGCAGCTAACAAATCCCCCCTCATTTTTCTCTTCTGCAGACTAAACAATCCCAGTTCCCTCAGCCTCTCCTCATAAGTCATGTGCTCCAGCCCCCTAATCATTTTTGTTGCCCTCTGCTGGACTCTTTCCAATTTTTCCACATCCTTCTTGTAGTGTGAGGCCCAAAACTGGACACAGTACTCCAGATGAGGCCTCACCAATGTCGAATAGAGGGGAATGATCACGTCCCTCAATCTGCTGGCAATGCCCCTACTTATACAGCCCAAAACGCAGTTAGCCTTCTTGGCAACAAGGGCACACTGTCGACTCATATCCAGCTTCTCGTCCATTGTAACCCCTAGGTCCTTTTCTGCAGAAGAAATTCCATGGCTGTTGCTAATATGAGTCTAAGGACAGTATTTAGGCAGCTCCCACACGTTTTGTTTGTTGGTTTGTTTTTGTTTGGCAACAACACAGAGAAAAAAGCTTGATCTCAAACAACAGGCCTTTGCAGAGATTCCATCCTTTCTGTGAATGTATGCCCCTAGCATTCTCAAATCATTTAATAGTATTGCACGCATAGATATTCCATTTTATGGGAGTCTAAGAAACAGTTAAAAGTATACTGGGCAAAGTACTAGGGAATATACTGTAAAGATCAATTCCAAATTGGTCAAGATCGTCCAGCAGGCCTCTCATCTGTTACTGCTATGTCCCTTGGTATAACTCCCACTTAGGGTGACCAGATATCCTGATTTTATAGGGACAGTCCCGATTTTTGGGTCTTTTTCTTATATAGGCTCCTATTACCCCCCCACCCCCTGTCCCGATTTTTCACACTTGCTGTCTGGTCACCCTACTCCCACTGATACCTTATGTATGGGGAATAAGGGGATAACAGACCCAGAAGTAAAGCTGGCTGAATTGTCAGGGGTCCAGTATAAATATTTGTGAAGAGCTTTGTTATTATTCTTGATGTGTTTTTACCATAAGGAATCCAAGGCAAAGATACCTTGTAAAATCCCATTGATTTCAGTAAAAAGCAACAGAGGGTCCTGTGGCACCTTTGAGACTAACAGAAGTATTGGGAGCATAAGCTTTCGTGGGTAAGAACCTCACTTCTTCAGATGCAAGATGCAGATGCACTCTTGCATCTGAAGAAGTGAGGTTCTTACCCACGAAAGCTTATGCTCCCAATACTTCTGTTAGTCTCAAAGGTGCCACAGGACCCTCTGTTGCTTTTTACAGATTCAGACTAACACGGCTACCCCTCTGATACTTGACACCATTGATTTCAGTGAGACTTTCTATAGTAGCATTTACATTTAACAGTTCCATCCATTCCATAACACATCTAAAGGGCTTGAAAATAAGTGAATGGAAGTACCACATGGTTCCTGTGTGTTGTGTTCTTACAAGGTGAAATCTCAGCAAAAAAGCAGCATGTTAGTAAATCCAAAGGAGCCCATTAAGATAATATAGGTAGAATTGAAACCGTCTCCCATTATTAAGGGACCTAAAGATTTATAGATCACTTTGATTTACATTGACATTGGTCCTACCTTCTCGTAGACCACTGTTTACAAATAATGCAATAAATTCAAAGCCATAACTAGGTTTTGCTTCACATTGCATGTTCTCTCAGCCATGCAGTGTGTTAACAGTATTACACCCATTCACATGAATTAGAGTAATGTTGATTAAACCATGGGCATTGCTTCAAAATTTAGGGAAATATATAGGAGAGATTCCGCACTGCTCTGAAAGCTCCATATACATTAGAACCTTTGCAGCTGTCAGAGCTGGTTTTACAACTTTTCCAGCGATGCACAAAAATCACCTAAGGGGATTGGTAAATGTACTTGTGAAGCAAGTCAGTAAGGAGCTTATTTCTGAGGAGGGCAAGAAGACATTAAATTCAAACCATACATCTTGCGTGGGCACAAGATCACCTGTGTCACCTGCAAGAATCAGTACAGGGAGTAAGCCAAGGGCAAAGTGGCAGCCAGTTGTCTTGATTTTTGCATCTAAGTCAGACCCTAAATGTTGTTTTAACTTTACCTGTAACTGCCCTTCACATTATTGAGGAAAGGACAATACAGTTCATCTGTACTACAGTAAAGAGGAAAAGGATAGCTTTGTATCCATTTTTTAAAATTACAATATACAAAAAGAGGAATAAAACAGTTTTAACAGATAGAAAAAGACTTATTGTTTGTGGTATTTAATGATATTATCCCTTCCATTTTAATGTAAAAGGAGTGATGATAACATCATGGGGATTAGGGCAGCAGCTGAGATACTTCTTGTTTTTACAAGCTTAGATTCAGGAAAGCGCTCCTATTCGGGAAAACACACAAGCCCATGCTTAATACGTGATTAAATCCATCCCCTTTCAGGAAAGCAATTTAGTGCTTTCCTGAATCAGGACCATAGTGATCTAGAGAGTGCTAGAGCAAAATTGGATAGGAAAGGATAGTAGACCCACTGAAGCAGAAGCTGTTTCACACGCGGGAGTAAAGACTTCCCGTGGGAGTAAAGCTTATAAAAAAACTAGATGGTGCAACCTTTACATTGGTGAGCACTTAGGCAATGGGACTTCTCATGCAAGCGAGTGCTCACCAATGTTGGGTAACTGTTGTATAATCCGGCCCCTTTGAGGCTCCACTCAGGATTGGATTATACCCTCCCATATGGGGAGTGCGGCTATCTTCATTGGTGAGAAGTTGGTTTGGTGTTTTGTTGTTGTACAGAAGTAAAACAATTCCAGAAAAAGCCCTTATTCCTGGGGAAATGCTCTCTTTCCTATTGAAAAATGCATCAATGCAGAATAATAAATTTTAGTCATATCTGACCATCACCTTTTTTAATGGTTATTTCTGCCAAGTTAATAAACCCTGGTTCAAAAACAAGAGGCCATAATCCAACAGAGCTCTCCTGCTAAGTAACTAGCTTGCTCTTTCCTCACAACTCATTTCCTCGGTGCCCACTGAAATTGGAACAGTGGTGAGGATTCTGGCTCCAAACAGCCAGGAGAATTGCATCCTTTTTCACCTGAACTCCACACAAGATTTTACTCCTCCCTCATCTTATAGCAAAACCCAACCAGTAGAGTGTCACCCTGTGAGAACTGCAGGGGAGGGGAGGAATGTGAAGGCAAGATGCAAAGAAGCCGCACAGCCACCACACAGCCTGTGGACGGGAGTAGCAGCTGCTGCCCTCTTTGCCTCCTTCTGAACCCTCTTGCCCTCCTGCACTACACAGAGTTTTGGCTTAGTGAAGCTAGTGTGTGCCTGTGTGTCCACACTGGCCACACACTCACCTCACCTCCACAATCCCTAACTCCAGGCTCCTATAAACAGCTGCCCCAAGCTTGGCTCTGGTGTGCTTCAGATGCACGCTGTCCCTGCACTAGGCTTCCGCCACTTCCTCTGCCCCAGTGCAGCCTAACACCACATTCCCACCAGATTTCAAGCCATATACCCAGAGTAGGTACCAGACGATTCAGCCCTAAGATGCAGATGGAAGAGGAGGTCTGGAAAAGGTCTTATGCCACACAGGGCACATAGCACAGGACTACGTTATAGCGTCTTAATCAGCACCATTATTATTAAGATTGGGTCAAGCATAGGAGATTCGTTATTCAACCATAAAAACTTGCTCCAGGCTGAAAATGAACTTTAAAACCCCCACTTGGTAACAGACTTTCTTTTTTGAGTTCCAGGTTGTTTAAAAAATCAAGTTAGAGGAGTGCAAGAATATAATTAAGATTTACCCATTTCAGTTGCAATTTACACACTACTGTAAACCTCAGAAGCCAAGTGCAACTTTGCAAAGTTGGTGTGGCATTGGCATGAGTGCTGTAACTAAGAAGATACTTAAAAAACAGAAAATATAAAAATATATCATTTACTACAGAAGTGGTTACTCTGCATACCTTTTGCTCATCAAATTTCCAAAGTTTTTTCAGTAAGCAGATTATGCTTTCCTCTCAGCAAGTGCATGTAAATCTTACTGAGTTATTTGTCCACAGCAGTAGATTCACTGCTTAACAACAGGACAAAAATCTGCTCCTTAGTCAAGCCCCTGGACCTAAAACTGCTTTCATTTACATAGATGCTACTTCTGTTGATTTGATTTGTGCCCTGGCAAGAGGAATTTGCAGGAATGGGCCCTCTAAGAGTTTGTAGTAATTTGTTGTTACTCTGAAGCAGTTTAAGCCTCAAGGCTGAATTTTCTGGCTCTGTCAGTGTAAGTCAGACTGTTCACATTGCTAAGCCAAAGTTCTTTTATGTGTGTATTAATCTTCAGAAGGATAGAGCTACTTTGCAGAAAGTCTAGTAATAATGTTGCTGACTATAGTCGTTAGTGAGTAGACAATTTGGGTAAAATCCTGGCCCTGTTTAAGTCAATGGGAAAATTCCCATTGACTTCAGTAGGATCAGGTTCTCATGGAATAGAGGAGGAGGAGTTGCCATTTTGGGGCTTTTTCATTTTTTGTTTTTAAGAGGAAAGTGTTCTTTTTTTTTTCCTCTTAGGAAAATATGTATATTGGATTCTGAATTCCTCCTTCACTGTCAACTGTGCTATCTAGCTACCTACATAACCTTGCATCCCAACAGCCTTTTATTATTGTCATTGTTATGTTCATGTGCATTTGTAAGACATCCATCACTGTGGTAACTGAATTCAATTAAGCCAGAACTTTTCTTGCATAGGTCTTTCTTCGGGAGTCCTTGGAAAACAAGTTGGAGAAGCAGAGAGAGGTAGAAGTCACCAAGGCAGCCATGATTATCCGAGCACATGTCTTAGGCTATGTGGCACGGTAGGTAACAAGGTGGGAATATTAACTAGTGGGCTGCATATGCAGACTCTCCTCTGGGAGGGATTTCCAACGCTGCCTAGAGGATTCTGATTAATTTCTGCTAGGAATTGGGCACCCAGATCCCATAGGTGGTTTGGAAATCTCAACCCGATTTTGTCAACCCTTTAATAAAACAGTAGGTGGTTTGAATTGTTTTTAATAACTAAGATGTCAGAGTGTAGAAGATACACAGAGGAGCATCCATATAATATCCTGGGACCAGATACACAGTAGATGTAGATCAGTGTAGCTCCACTGAAGCCTATGGAGCTACACTGAGTTACACTAGCTGAGGATCGGGTTTATCCTTTTTGCCATGACAGAAAGAGGGAAGAGAAGATAAATTAGGAACAATCAGTTTATGATTCTTTGTTCAAGAACAAAAGAACAATGGCATTGTGTGACTGAATTATGATGATGTATTTGCTCACCTAGTTTCATGCATTATGTATTAGAGTCAGGGTAGTACATCCCATCTGTTTACTTCTCTATTTCTTCTATAAGTCAATAGAGGACAGTTCAATAGTTGTTTGCATAATGAGGTCATTTCTTTTCATGTGCATATTAGTCCTGTCCATATAGTCTGACCAGTATGTCTCATAAAACAACAAGAATTCTTTTTTTTAAGGACAAAGCTATCTTGCTGTGTGTGATTTTTCTTTTCATGGTGCAGGATATATATCAAAAACCCTGGTAGTTTCTAACAGCATTTCCTTGTCAGGAGGTATTAAAAATGTAAGGCTGGGTGGTGTGTATTTACTTAGTCAAGATACAGCCAGCTCTCTCACAGAAAGGCCTTGTCCACTTTCTAGGGAGAGATAACATAAACTATAATGGGAGAGCGGTCACAGGACCAGAGTTAGTACCTCTGTCCTTTTTACTACCATGGACTCTTTAATGCAGGGCAGTTACATAGAAACCTCAGTTAGTTGGTAGTCAAACCCTCTTTACAGAGAAGCTCTTTCTGTCTTCTTTCAGAAAGCATTATAAAAAGGTGCTATACTACGTGGTTGTGATACAGAAGAACTACAGGGCATTCCTTCTAAGAAGAAAGTTCCTTCACCTGAGGAAAGCAGCCATAACCTTCCAGAAGCAGCTGCGAGGCCAGATTGCTCGACGTGTTTACAGACAGCTACTAGAGGAGAAACGGCGACAAGAGGAGGAGAGGAGGAGGAAAGAAGAGGAGGAAAGGTGTGCAGTGTGTGCTGTTGTTTGACTGGATCTGAAAGGCAAACATTAGGTTTCATGCTGTATCGCCTTTGCCTTAAGTAATCACAGCTGATTTTGTAAATCTTTACTAGTGATGACGAGAGATGTGTAGCCTTTGTGGGAGTTTCTCAGGCACACAAGGGGAGAATATACCCTTAGTGGTTTCATTTTGAGTTGCTACTTGTATTTGACAAAACCCCTCTGAAAATTCTACTACAGCCCTAATGAAGTCCCCTTCCCCCTTTCTTATTCTTGCTAACTTTTTTTTTGTCTTATCCTTGCAGGGAAAGGCAAAGGCAAGAAGCAGAACGTCTTGCCCAGCAGGTAAATTATACTGTTAATACTTTCTGCTACCCTGTTTATTGCTGTCTCTTGCCCCAACCAATAAAAAGACAAGAAAAAGCACCCAGGGCATTTAAACTAAACTTATTACAGAAGTTGGCAGGTGAAGCCAAAAGAAACTTGATATAGTTGTTTGCATGGGGATGTCTTTCACATCACACTTCATTTAGTTCCTGGCAAAGATTGAGCCTTTTGCATGCATTTGAGCTTTCCAGTGTCTATGGGTAAATGTAACAACACTTTCACTTCATCCTCTTATATGGAGGGAGAAGGGTTCTTTTAAACGAACAGCATGGAAGGATTATGGAGCTTGAACAACAGAAAGTAAGGAATCTTGCATGTCTTTTTCGAATGCAGGCGGAAGAGGAGAGGAAGCAGCAGGAACTGGCAGCCATTCAGAAAGCCCAGAAAGAAGCAGAACTGAAGCAAGAGCTGGAGAAGCAGAAAGAAAACAAGCAGGTGGAAGAGATCCTGCGCCTGGAGAAAGAGATTGAAGACTTGCAACGCATGAAGGAGCAGCAAGAGCTGTCCTTGACAGAGGCTTCCTTGCAAAGGCTGCAGCAGCTCCGAGACGAGGAACTCAAGCGGCTCGAGGATGAGGCATGCCGAGCAGCTCAAGAATTCCTGGAGTCTCTGAACTTCGATGAGATTGATGAATGTGTCCGAAACATCGAGCGGTCACTTTCTGTGGGCAGTGGTTATTCTGCCAAGCTCAGTGAACTGACTGGGAATGCATGCAGTGAAAAGCCCAACTTTAACTTCAGCCAGCCGTACCCTGAGGAGGAGGTGGACGAGGGCTTTGAAGCTGATGATGATGCGTTTAAGGATTCACCCAATCCAAGTGAGCATGGCCATTCAGATCAGAGGACGAGTGGCATTAGAACAAGTGATGACTCTTCAGAAGAGGATCCTTATATGAATGACACAGTAGTGCCCACAAGTCCTGCTGCTAGCAACACCATGCTTATTGCTTCCGGCCACGACTCTCTCAGTCTCCACAACTCTTCGAGTGGTGAATCCACATACTGCATGCCAGAAAATGTGTCCTGCAGACCCCAGAATTCTGAGGAACTGATTTCTCCCGATGGGGACTATGATTATGATCAAGATGACTATGAAGATGGTGCCATCACTTCTGGCAGCAGCGTGACTTTTTCTAATTCTCACAGTAGCCAGTGGTCTCCTGACTACCGCTGCTCAGTGGGGACATACAACAGTTCTGGAGCATACAGGTTCAGCTCTGAAGGAGCCCAGTCATCTGTGAGTACCTTTATTTCTTGTTATCCACTAACATTATACATTCAGAAGAAATGGTAGTTAAAATTTTCCTTGAATGGTAGAAGTACCAAATCCAGTAGCTGTGTCAGTTCCTATAAATATGTGCGTGCGTTATATATAGCTTGACCTTGATTACACTGAACTTGGACATAGTTATCTACTGGCAACTAGATACCATTGGGATGGGTGTACTAGAAATCCACAGACCAATTAGATGTGTGAATTGCATTCCTAGTTAGAGGAATCTCTGGTTACAGGGTTATATCCTATCAATTTTGATGCAGAACTTCCCATTAATTTCAATCGGGAGTTCCATGCCTGGATTAGGACACAGTCTAAGTGCAGTTCTTATATGGGGAAGAGGAGTGAATTCATTGTAAGAAGATTCAACTATATATACAGGATAGAATAGTATTGAATCAACTGTTTGCAAAAAGCCTTGAGAAACTAGATCCACAAAACCTTTCTTTGTCAAAAGTAACTATCATATGATAGCAAATGTTCATATTATTGAATGTGAATTCTTTGGGCACTTTTCTCCTTTATTGAAGGCTCTTCTTCAGGACTGTTGCTCAAACCCATGGTAAGCTTTCAGTCCTTTTATTCTTCCAACCATAAATCTCTTGAAAGAACTTGGTTTCATCTACCAAATATACACCCAAAAGATTTATGGTTGGGAGAATAAAGGGACTAGAACCTATAGCGTGTTTGAGCAACCATGAAAACATACAAATATTGACTGACTCTGAGGGCAGAAGCAGCACTAAAATATCTCGGACTGTTATATTTCAGGCAATGCAATACAATACGAGTTATTTTTACTCTTGTTTTGACTGCTGTTGCCCTAGGAATAGGTTGGTATTTATTTGACTAATTCTGGGAGGTTTGTTTGTTCATCAGCTTATCTTCTGGGGAAGTCTCTTCCTCTGCTGGACAAGAGCAATCTTCAGGGGACATGGACAGGACTGCCCGGGGGGGACGGGGGGGCAAGTGAGGCAATTTGCCCCAGGCCCCACAGGGCCCCCATGAGAGTTTTCAGGGGCCCCCACAAGAGTTTTTGGCGGCAGGTCCTTCAATGCTGCCGAACACATCCGGAGCGAGTGAAGGACCTGCTGCCGAAGACCCGGAGCTTCTTCCACTCTGGGACTTCAGCGGTGAGGGCTCCTTCCGCTCCGGGTCTTCGGCGGCAGTTTGGCAGCGGGTCCTTCACTCACTCCGCGACCTGCCGCCGAAGTGCCCCGAAGACTCCAGGCCCCCTGAATCCTCTGGGCGGCCCTGGACATGGAACAGTTTTTGGGCAGAGGATTAGGACCTGGGGATCTCTCCAGATAGGAATGTGTTACAGGGAAGAAGTAAACTCTGTTGCCTTTTCCCTCCCTGACATTAGGGAATTAGCTCGTGTCGTGCTATTTGGGAACTTTTCCATACCAGCTTTGCCTAGAATACCTAGTGACCAATTTCCCACCTCAGAGAATGAGTGAACAATTACATGTTTCATCCTGTTACATTTCAACAGTATAGACTGAAGACTCTTTCTGTCCCCCATCCCCTACATGGTTATCTGTATATGAACCCAGATCAGGAACTTGGCAAACCTCTGAATATTTAAGGGCTGGGTGGATGGGAGGGGAACTTGCCCCATACCTAAGGATACTCTGTAGATTTTCCTTTTTGAAAACCTTCTAAGTTGAGTGTTACATACAGGCCTTGAGGGGTGGGAGGAGGGTAGTATACACCAGTCGCACCCTTCAAAAGGATAACTCCCCTTAACAGCTGTAAAGCTGTTATATATAGATAGTAGGGCTAATTATACACCAATTGCAGAGTGTGAGCTGCTGAGCACGCGGCGCTTCCTTTGACTTCAGTGGGAATGGTGAAAGCTCTGTTCTCCTTAGGATTAGACCGTAAGGATTAAATTCAGATATACATGTGCGTGAAGGGCCATCGGGCTCTGGGGCATAATATCTGAGGAGGCAGTGACTTTGCCAATGTTCCAGCCGAGGTAGGGGGCTTCTTTCTCAGATGGGATGCCTGAATGGGCCACACTGTTCAACATAGTGGGAGGCATTTCAAACAAGCTTAAGTGAGTTAGTTATGCCACTAGAAGTTAAGCAACAAACTCACTTAGCTGTTTTTGAAAATCCCACCCTGTATTCCTGACTGACAGCTCCAAAATGAAATTGTCAGCCCTGGAGAAGATAATAAATAGACTGAAAGTCTGCCCACAATGGGAATTGGGAGAAGAAAGAGCCTTGTTCCCAGCAACACTGTCTACTCTGGCCTCCCTTTTTTGTCCCCACAGCACCTTTCCTTCCCCACGGGAGCAACCTGGGGACTACTATCAATGAGGATAATAACTACAATGGGAAACATTATGTTCCCAGCTGGAAGGGTATGGAGATGGTAAAGATCCTCCAAGAGCTGTTTGAGAAGTGGGTAGGGTTAAGTTTTTCATGTGTGACAGGTTTCAGAGTGGTAGTCTTGTTAGTCTGTATCAGCAAAAACAATGAGGAGTCCTTGTGGCAACTTAGAGACTAACAAATTTATTTGGGCATAAGCTTTCGTGGGCTAAAACCCACTTCGCATCATCTGATGAAGTGGTTTGTAGCCCACGAAAGCTTATGCCCAAATAAATTTGTTAGTCTCTAAGGTGCCACAAGGACTCCTCATTGTTTTTTCATGTGTGTTTCTCTCCTCTCCCCACCCATCCCCCTTATTCTGTTGTGCAATACATACCTGACCACGGAGCATGTGCCATAGAACACGGCACAAAATGTTATGGTATCAGACTTCAAAAAAATCTACTGTATAAAAATCTAAACTTTGCTTTTTCTTAAAATGTTTTTATTCTGCAGCCATTAGCCATTCTGGTGTAAGCTCCATCCTATATTAGAGGCAGTTAACGTTTGTTGACACACTGTGCTTCCTGCCTCCTGGCTGCTCGTTTCACCTTTCTTCCCTTTCTTCCACAGTTTGAAGACAGTGAAGAAGACTTTGACTCCAGGTTTGATACAGATGACGAACTTTCCTATCGGAGGGATTCGGTCTACAGTTGTGTCAGCCTGCCCTACTTCCACAGCTTTTTATACATGAAAGGTACAAAGCCGACCAGAGCTGGTTAAAGAACCAAAATGTTCAGAAATCTCTCTAGTATTTTCCCCTTTTACGGATTACAACTCCACTTCAGTACTGCTTGCTGTTTTATGATTTCTTTAAGGGGTGAGAGAATGACCTGGAGAGAGCCATTCTCAACTTAAGCTCTGATTGCAATGTCCTGTATCAGGCAGATTTCAGATAGTTCCTCTTTTGCAAAGGGACATGGACTGCGCAGCTCAGCTTCATTACCTTTTATAGTCCGCATTCATTTGACATAACATCTTCACTGACTAGTGAACAACTGAACATTGGATATGTCTTATAGAGTGGCAAGACAGCCTAAAAAGCTAGGTTGTACCAGAGGTAAAGGAGAGACCATCCCTGACCCAAGGACCTTACAATCTAAATAGATAAATAAAAACATTCTGACATGCAGTGTTCTAGGGGCCAGTGCCAGAGACTACTCTGAAGTCAATAGGAGTCTTTCAGTGGGCTTAGGATCAGTAATCCAAAAGAAGACTATATTACAAAGTACTACGAGAGATTTAGGAAAGAATATATTCAGGAGTTTTTTTGTTATGATTCTTCGTTTTCCCAGCAGATGAGGGGCAGCAGCCTATAGGTTGTATTCTATTCCATATATCTGGTTTATCAACATAGTGCCCTCACGTAAGAAGCCGTGGGAACTTACATGACCCACAAAAATTCAAAAATTTGCTGTAGCTCTCCCCTCTAACAACAATGACAATTACTCTATAAACCATTCAACACCACAGCAATTCTCCTTACTAATCACAACATCATTCTGTTCACAAATCCAATATTACAAATATACATCCACCCCCCAAAAATAAATCCTTAAAACCAGTTAAAGTTCCAGAGGGCATATCAGACATAAATCCCAATTAAATTAATGAGTAAATATCCTCCAGGAACATGTCCATCCTACAATGGACAGAGTTAAGGTTATCTGAGTTTGTGTCAGCATGACGACTGTGGCTGATTCATATAGAGATGGTGAGGTATTTGTGAGTGGGTGTGTATGTGTGAAAAGGTGGTGTATGCAGAATGGCTTTATGTTGTGGCCTGGCCTACCCTCAAAAGTTTTATTACTGTAACTATGTTGATTGGGGGATGGTTTTTTTGCCAATGTAGTTATATTAATAAAATCCTAGTGGAGTTTCAATTAGTTCTGGTATCACTTATTTTGTTTCCCAAACCATAATAAGCTATATCGGTATAAGCACTATTATACAGGTATAACTGCACCCACACTATGGAAGTTATGGTGCTTTAACTGTGCTTGTATAGTTAAAGCAGCAATAGTTTACCAGTTTCCATGGTAAATTCTGTTTCCTCAGCTGTACCAGCTCTGGTGGTTTTGAGTTTCCCATTATTTGCCATTATTATAGCAACCTTAAATGTTTAGGAGGTTTTTTGTAAGTTTGAATATGTATTAAATTCTGGTGTTAGCATTGCTTTTGTTGGGATAAACTACTCGGGGCCTAATTCTCATTTACAGTAAGGCCTGTTTACACCGTTCACCCACTTTAAAGCTGTTTTACATTGCCACAACAGTGTGAGGTGGCCTTAGGGTATATGAAAATGAGGTCTTCAGTCTCATGACTCAGAACAGAATAGGGTGACCAGACAGCAAATGTGAAAAATCAGGATGGGGGTGAAGGGTACTAGACCCCAAAATCGGGACTGTTCCTATAAAATCGGGACATCTGGTCACCGTATAACAGAAAGGCAGTGATATTGTCACTTCACTGATTGGTTAACACCTTCCCATCGTCAGTGTTGATTCAGTCTCTTGATTTCATTATAAATAAAGATTACTTATTTCTTAGTTTCTTCGAGATAGACATATGCAGGGGATTAAATTTTTTGGATTGGTGTTTTTTGTTGTTTATTTTTAATGTAACCTTTTAAGCTAATCCTCTCTCTTTTCTGCCAGGCGGTTTAATGAACACATGGAAGCGACGCTGGTGTGTCTTGAAAGACGAGACCTTTCTATGGTTCCGTTCCAAGCAGGAAGCTCTCAAACAGGGCTGGCTGCACAAAAAGGGGGGTGGATCATCTACGCTTTCCAGAAGGAACTGGAAGAAACGCTGGTTTGTCCTCAGACAATCCAGGCTCATGTACTTTGAAAATGACAGTGAAGAAAAGCTGAAGGGCACCATTCAAATCCGAACAGCCAGGTAGGTTTAGATGTGCATTTTGGTTGGACAGAGCTTTACATAAACACCTGTCAGGATTCAACCCTGAAAGGTGCTGAGTGCCCTCAACTTCCATGCATTCGTACATGTTTGTGTGTGTGTGTGAAAGTACTCAGCACTGGCCTAACTTGACTCCAGTTCAAGTCAGCTGAGGTCTTACCGCAGTCAGACCAACACTGAGCATGTTTGAAAAGCCCAGCCCTACTTATTTAGTAGTCACTCAGGACAGTTTGAGACATGCTGTCAAGTCTTCAACCACAGGGAGCCCTGGAATGAAGAAGGTGAAAGAAGTATTGTCTAGCCTTTAGTCTTAGTAATTTTTAATCTACCATGAGTCACAGTCAGATGTCTTCTCAGGGAGGCCTGTTACCACACATACATTTTCCTTTACCTTTAATATAAATGTACTAATTTCCTGGCCAAATCAGTTTTCTAAAATTATATGGTGATTAAAAGAGGGCTTTATAATGGAATCTGGTTACAACCTTAACTGTGGAGAGGCTACCATCTCTCCACACTATACCATATTCTTATAATTAATCAAAATGCTTTCAGTCACTAGGAAGTACATTTTCACAACACTGTTTGGGGCTTTAACCAACGTTGACTTTAATTGGAATCAAGTCACTAAAACTCCCACACAGCACTTTAACAATGTAGGAGTGGGCGTATATACTGTTATCGGGTGCAGATAGTTTCACGTGTTTCACAATTCCAAGCCTCTGAAGGCATGTTTGAAAAAAAGATTTTCTATGTGAAAATGTCTTTGCTTTCTCTTCTAAAATTTCAGTACATCTTATAGGTTTGGGGGTAGGGAGGTTCCTAAGTGGGTATGAAGATGGAAGACTGATAGTGCTGGCTAGTCTCAGTTCTGTGTGGAAGTGTGTGTAATTTTCCCCACATGGCTTTGCTAATGTATGTTAGGATTGGTTACAACACCTTGTTCCTGTTCTCTCCCTATCATTTGTATTTTATTACTACTAGCTTATTTTTAACCTATATCAAAGCTCCGTCAAGTTTTCTTTGTGGAAGTGGCTGCTCTCTATCTGCTCTTTGGGCTTGATCCAGGGCCTACTGAAGTCAATGGGATCCCCATTGACTTCAGTGGGCTTTGGATCAGGCCCTTTGAGCATGTACAGATCTGTCACAATAGTAGTAATGGGCAGCTACTGACATAGTAAATCCATGAATATAGGTCCTGGATTCTTACAGCTAGCCTTTTGTTACTCTTGAATTCGATATTCACATACACCATATCGGTTATGACTAAGGCTCCGTGTTTGTCACAGAGGTCTTTCTGTGACTTCTGCAGTGGTTGGTGCGCCTGGCCCGGGGGCCACCTGAGCAGCTTGGGCAGCCGTGGGCCAGGCCTCCCTGCCCACCAACAGCAAGAGTTTGGGTGTGGGAGCGTGAGCTGGGGGTCGGGGTGCAGGATGGTGCTTACCTCGGGGGGGGGGGGGGGGAGCGGAAGCAGCATGTGGAGCTAGAAGCTGGGGTTGTCGCTTCCCAGGAGCTAGGTAGGAAGTCTGCCCCCCCCGGCCACAATGCAACTCCCCCCCCCCCCAAGCACCCACGGCGCGCCCCTCTCCAGCTGCGACCCCCTCTCCAGCACCCACGGTACCCCCCCCAGGCCGTGACACACACACACGCCACGGCGCCCTCAGGGCCACCCTCCCGAGCCGCCCTCTCTTCCCCCCCCCCCCCCCCCAGTTTTAGTCAGGGGTATATAGTAAAGGTCACAGGCCGTGAATTTTTGTTTACTGCCTGTGACCTGTCCATGACTTTTACTAAAAAAACCAGTGACTAAAATGTAGCCTTAGTTATGATAGTCCTTACTATGATGTCTACCAAAATCCAGATTTCTTGTTGCTACATTATATCAGAATATTGTTTCACTAAAGGTCATCTTAAAAAGCTTTTTGATGAATTCATCCATTATCCACTCTCTTTTAAAGATGAACCTCGAAGATGTTTAAAGCTAAACTGAACTCTTCAGATTTTTCTAATCAATAACTGAACATTTATAAACATAGAATAACAAAAAGGAGCTTGTATCTGAAAAGGTCTACGTGGAGCAAAAAATAAAGTGTAGTTTCTAGGCAGTGGAATTAAAATTTAAGGGGTTTATGTAATCAGTGAGCAGATTCCTAAAGCATCCGAGCTTTACTCAAAGAGAATGAAATCTGCTACTTCACTTATATTATTTAAAAGGCAAATACTAGGGTAATATCCTAGTAAGGAGGAGGAAAGTAAAATTCTGGAAAAGGACAAAATATGGAATCATTTTTTTCTCTTACATTTAAAATTGCTTTTTAATTTTTTTTATCTGTACATGGATAACAAAGGTAGATCAGAAATGTCATGTGTTGTGATAGGAAAGAGATTTATGAGAAGAGTGTTGGTTAATTAACAAGGGGAAAAATAAGCTTAAGATAGAAACTGGGCAGGGGGGACAAAAAGCCAAAAATTACCATTTGAGCCTTGGGAAATGCTTAGCAGTACATGGAAATAACCAAAGTTTGTGTATTGCTTTAAACACACAGGGCAAGATTTTGAAAAATGACTTGTGGTATTTTGAGGGCCTTGATATTTCCATGTCTGACTTGAGACACCTCAAAAGGGTTGGTTTTCAGAGGGTGGGTACTCAGCACTTCCTGGAAACCAGGCCCCTTTAATATATCTTAAACTGGGCACCCAAAAACTGACAGACAAAATGCTGTTACGTTTGAAAATCTTGGCATGCATTTCTGGCATCTTCAGCAACCCCTTGAATATTTTAAGGAGTCAGAGTAAGACCTTATGTTCCTTTCCTCAACACTGGTTCTTTTTTGAGAGATGACTCTCTTCCCCCTCTTGTAGCTCTTAGTAAGGTTTTTCTTTGTTGTTGTCATTTAAAAAATAAATACTTACAAGTGGGAAAAAAGACCACTTTAAAAAGTAAATATTCATAGTGCTTTAAACTTGGGTAACTTGGACAATGGCTACAATGGCCATGACAAATGTTGTTTTGGTGAATTGATAATGTTTAAGTAACAGGAGTCTGCATTACATATCTCAAGTAAATCAGGGTAAAACAAGTAAATATTATTCTGAAATATTAGTGTCTAAGCCGCTCACTAGAAGGGCATATTCACTGTGCATGGGGTCTCTCTCTAGCTTTAATTCTGGCATTTGCATCCATTTCAGAGAGATTGTTGATAATACCGGTAAAGAAAATGGGATTGATATAGTAATGGCCGACAGGATCTACCACTTGATTGCTGACTCTCCTGAGGATGCTAGGTAAGAGAATCATTAAGCTCTTCTTCTCCATATCATTCTAACTCTTGCAACAGCAGCAATGTATTGACTGTCTTCTACATGCGATCTCTGAAGGTATTGGCCAGCAGTATTAAACACACTGCATTTAATCCCCTTTGAAAGATCTCGTGAGGCAGTTGGAGATTGCAGCCACCAGAGGCTGCCAATGGCAGCGTGGTACAGAAAAGAGCCAAATCAACAATGCTGCGATAACCAGGATTCGGCCATGCCTGCTCCCTGTGACACCTTTAATATTCTCTTGCCTGTACAGGGTCATTTCCTTTGGCCACTTCTCTCTCTGCTTTTTGTGCTTCTCAGGCCCTTCTTCACCTGCTTAAAAAACTGATGCAATCCATATGATCCACTGTAGGCTGTCTGAAATAAGGCCCTGGTCTGGCAGGCTCCTACACTGTTCTTTTTGCAGGATTAGAGCCTAAAATCTTTTCATATGTGAGATTTCACATGGTCACTGTAATTCAGAGGAGTGCACTCACATTCACAAATGAGAAGACTCTGGTATTTAGAGCAAAGCACATGATCTCCATCTGCTCAGCTGTTAAAGGTCTTAGAATCTGAGACGGATCCTTGGCAGCAGCAAGGAAAAATTGCTAACCATAGTCTTAAGGGCTAGGAGCAAGTTAATGTTGCTAGCTCTATTATATTCCAAATCCAAAAATCTGAATTAAAAAAACTACCTGCGATTGCTGAGTGACAATAACATATTTGCCTATTACATTTGTATGCTTGTGTTTTTGTAAATGATGTAAGAAAATAAATAATTAAGGTTATTTTTAAATCTTACACTGCCCACTGAGCTGGACTCCCAGGACGAGAAGTGAGGATATGTGGGTATTTTTACTCTGTGGCCTCATCCAAGTTACTTAATGCTAGATCCACAAGGGACTTAGGTACCTACGTCCAATATTTAGACTCCACTGAGATCCTGATAACCCCACTCAGCTGCCACCTAACCATGTAGATGCCTAAGTTTGTATCAGTAAAGTTCCCTAGGTGCCTAAGTTTCTACCAGGAGATGTGCAATATCACCTAATTTCTGATCCCGCTGAGCTGTGCAGCATCCTAGGTCATGCCTAAGCCAGGCCTGGTGGGATTCACAAGCTAGGCATTTCATAGAATCATAGAATGTCAGGGTTGGAAGGGACCTCAGAAGGTCATCTAGTCCAACCCCCTGCTCAAAGCAGGACCAATTCCCAACTAAATCATCCCAGCCAGGGCTTTGTCAAGCCTGACCTTATCTCCATTTATCTTGCCTGTGGGGTGACCACACCTACTGGATTGGGCCTCACATAAAAGACAGCTGGAAGCGACCAGATTGGGAGTTTTTCAGATGTGGTGTGTGTGTGTCCATCCCAGAATGCTTAATAGCCCAATGGTTAGGTCTCCCACGCTCCACATGAGTGTCTTCAAATCCCCACTCTGCCTGAGTTGGAGCAGGGACTTGAGCGTGGATAGTTGGTGGTGTGGCTCCTTCAATCTCTCCTGTTGAAGCTGTTCCATTTTGTATAAATAATTGTTCACTGGACCAGAGAGAGAGACAGACTAGCCTGCTGGTCAGTGCACTCCCCTGCGAACAGGAGACCCAAAGTCAAGTACCTGCTCTTTATCAGGCAGAGCAAGGATTTGAAATCAGATGTCTCACCTCCCAGTGAATGCCCTAACCACTACGCTATGTAAGTGAGGGAGGGACACTCTCGCTCATGAGCACATGTGAAAAGGCTGACCTGGCTCAGCCATCTAACTCCAGGAGTGGGTTCAGGGCTGTGAATCCTAAGTAGAGATCGATACCTCCAACCTGGAGCTAGGTGCCTAACTATGTTTGAGGGGCGGGTCTTAGGTCCCCAGTCCCCTTCCTACTGGCTAGCTTAGGCAGCTCCCCACTCAGCATACTGGCTTTTGTGGCTCCTATTCTTAGCTGCTTTTCTCTTCCCTGCCAAGGTTTAGGGAGCCTGGGCACTTGACTCATGGCTGAAGGTTCATTGGGCAGCAGGGCACCTAAAAGTCAGGTGTTTCAACACAGCCTAAGTCCCCTTTGTGGATTTAGTCTTAACATTTCTATTACTCTGTTTTCTCATTTGTAAAATGGGAATAATACTTCCCTCCATCACAGGGGTATTGAATATAAATTAATTAATGTTCGTAAAGGGCCTTGAGATCTTCAGATTGCAGTTCTTCTTATTCCTACTTTAAAGGGAAACTTTTCATAGGCTATAACAGCACAGTTAATTCAGTGATCTCTTTTGAAATTAAAATGAGCTGCTAAGTCTTCCTTAAAATTATAGTCTGAATCCATTTGTAAGCTTTCCATTTATTAACTTGAGAGATTTGTCATAAGTTACAGTAACATATAAGTATAAAGATCCAGTTAGTTAGTTTTGTCTGTTTGAATTACTCTGTTTCTGGCAAACTGCTCTACTGAGGAGCCAATAAGAAATTACCAGAGTTTAGGGGCTTTCATATTCTCAGTCACATATCTCTACCTTTTTCCAAAACATAGGAGGAGACAATGACTTCAGTTTCAGTGTTCGTTTAGTATACACACCACACACATTACAGGTTAATTCACCTGTTGGCATTTTCCTTGTTTCTGTTTCCACAATCCACAATTGTTCAAAGATACCTTGGTTCCAGTAGGAGATGTATAAAGATTTTCAGAGTTGCTGAAGTGAAGGGAGCTCTGAATGTTCAGCACTGTTGAAAAGTGGATCAAAAATTGATTTAGAAGTATCTGTTAGTTAATTCTGATTACATTGAATGAAGTACATTGAATGAAATGGTCTGAGGTCTGTGTTGTTCCCTAGGCAGGTTAATCTCACACATGGGATGGAAATACCACACATTTTGTACTTAGTTTTCTTTGCATTGTTCTGGTGTGGAGAGAAGGGGCACAGGCATGCAAACAAACAGTTTGGGGGTTAGCTGATCCTCTGAGACCCAATCATTAACTTGGGAACTGTAGAGCTGAGCTGCCATCTTCCTTTCACCCAGGTGCAGGGTTTTCATTAATTTTGAACTAAGTAATTTCTAAAAAATATTTTAGGAAAATATGTACACTACTTGTACTTGAAGTTAAACTTCGATCACTCTTTTTAAAAATACTACTATGTGCCCACATTAGCTGTTGTATAATAAAAGGTTAGTAGGTGGCTTATACTATGAGGTCTGGCTTCTTTGATATGATTTAATTAATACATTGGATTTTAAATAAAATACCTGTGGGTCAGAATCTGGAAAGGAAAGATGAATCACTGTTTATAATCTATGGGAATATTTTGGGTTTAGGATCCTTTAAGAGCTGAACCTTTCCTTCCCTCTTCAGAGGGGCCCGCCTAGTGTCAATACTCCCTCCAGCAAGGGAGGGCTGGAGGTGATGCTCTCTGGAATCTGTGTCATTCTGAGCATTGACCGGGGAGCTGTTTGAGAGCTAATAGACACTGGATTAGAACAGGGCCAGGCTTCCATAATGAAACCGTTTTGCCTGCTTTCAGATTTTGTCACAAACTAAATTTCAGGCCAAGTTAAGGAAAAGGCTTGCGCAACTTTTGATCAACATGAGTTTTGAGTAAACCTGGGCTGATTTATGACTGTGAGTAGAAACCATGTGAGACACATCCTAGGTTTGAATGGTTTCACATGAAACTTGGCAGCTCTCCTTCAAGAATTGCCCTGTGCCAATCTCCATTGCTAGGGCACCTGCACCCTCAGGATGCAGGTACAGAGCCAGTGTCTGATGTGGATCTAGATTTTTTCATGCAGAGGTATATAAAGGACCATAACCCTATTCTCAGCTTCTTTCCTACTGCCATAGGGTCTGGATCAGATCCAGCACTCTCATTCATTCCCCATTTCCTAAATACTGAAGTTTTTATAGCTGTTACTAATTAAAACGTTACATTTGTGGAAGAAGTTAGGCAGGGTACTAAAGCCCTGGCTGTTGTGATGCTGTTTTAACCACTTAGTCTCTCTAGAACTGTTACCAGAAATCCAGTTTCCAGATGTGTATGGGTGTGGAAACCTGGCATTTTCTAAACACCCCAGTTTTCAATTATGTATGTGTGGGCAGAGGATCCATGAATGTAGGCAGTTGTTTCAAAGAGGCCTCTAAACTTAAAGCCACAATTTTGCATAGAAAATGTTCATGTATACACAACTTCTGCAGTTGCAAAAAGTGTGAAGATGCAGTTTTAGAGGCTGGGATGAGGCCCTTTGAAACTTGGCCCTAGGGTAAGTATCTTTAGAATGGCAAGTTAATATCTCAAAGAATGACATTCAGGAAACCTGCAGAACTGGCCAAGTTCGGTGCTCATATTTCAGTGGGATTGCACAAGGTAATCGGGTTCTAACTGTACAGGGACCAGAAGTAGATGAAATATATCCCAAAGGCAGACCACGTGGCTGAAGTTCAACCCTTCTGTAATTGCTACTCAGGATTACAGTTTGGAATAGCAACTCCTGCTCTACCACCTGCCAGCTATTTGGGGAAACCTGACCACTGGATTGGAATAAATTGACACTGGCCCATCTTCAGTGCTTCCTTCCAAAGCAGCCTAGTGCAGACTGATTTTTGCCTTGCTGCTGACTACAGACGAAAGTAATGTGTGGGGAGTTTTTTGTCCTCCCCCTTCCCATGCCACGTGCACAGAGGACTTAAATACGAGATTATATAAACACTCCCTTTTTCAGATGCATAGTAATAAGAAGTGTCCAATCACAACATTACTACATCAGAATTTAGGGAATCATTTGAGGTGTGAACGTCCAGTGTTTTAAAACAAACAAACAAAATGTGCAGATTACTAATGTATTTATTCCAGCTGAACTGTTTGCTGTATATTTGGGTACATCCAGGTCATAGAAGGGCTTCAGTGGGATTACAGTCAATTCTTGAGAGATACCTTGTGTTAATAAAGAGTATTTACCTTAAAATGGAATGGTGTAAAGGGAGTTGTTATTGGAGATCTAGGAAAAAAACTTTGGGGCAGAGGGGGTATTCAAGGATATTCTGGTTATCAGGGCCGACCCTACCCATATGCAAAGTACGCAGCTGCGTAGGGCACCAGGAAATTTGGGGCACCAAATTTCCTGGTGCCCTGTGCAGCTGCATGCTGCTCCAGCCCCAATCCCGCCTCTTCCCACCCCTGCTCCGCCCCAGAGGACTGCAGCAGGGCCGGGCCTGCACTCACCGGCAGCGGGAAGTGCAGCGACCTGGTCCCAGCCATGCCGCCAGTGAGTGCTGGGGGGCAGTTCCCCCCCGTCTCCCAAGCCAGCCCCCCCGCCCCCGCGGAGGGGGCTGCGTCGGGCCCCTGAATAGCTAGGGACGGCCCTGCTGGTTATTTCTTCTGGGATTCTGTCATTATTTGAACTGACTGCACAGAGGCTTGCTGTTTTTTTGAGTGCTGAGAACAGAGATCCTTTCTGAGGCAGTTCAGGAAACCTGTAGAACCTGTTGCTTTTCTACAGGCCACAAATGTGATAGAGGTTTCTTGGGTGTGAGCCTTTTGTCATGTTGGTGTTTGGCTTTCTCTTTTGCAGCCAGTGGTTCAGCGTGCTGAGTCAGGTCAATGCTTCCACAGAACAGGAGATCCAGGAGATGCATGATGAGCAGGCAAACCCACAGAATGCTGTGGTGAGTCAAAATTTAAAGGCATAGAAGCCCACATTTTTAGAAAACAAAGGGCCTGATTGTGACAGGGGTTGAACACCTCTGAAAATCAGACACAAATTTCCTTGTGTATGTTATAAACATATTTGTGGTAGTGGCTAGAGGGCCCCATTGTGCTAGGCACTTTGCGCACACACACACACATAATGAGAAGATAGACCCTGCCCCAGGGAGCTAAAGCCAATATCTAGAGGTTAACATTTCTTTTATTAATCTAAATTTCCTTTTTACTACTTATAGTCTCTTGATTTTGCATTTCACTGTCCTTGAGAAAAGAAAATATATTACACCTCTACCCCGATATAACGCGACCCGATATAACACAAATTCGGCTATAATGCGGTAAAGCAGTGCTCGGGGGGGGAAGGGGGGCTGCGCACTCCGGTGGATCAAAGCAAGTTCGATATAACACGGTTTCACCTATAACGCAGTAAGATTTTTTGGCTCCTGAGGCCAGCGTTATATCGAGGTAGAGGTGTAATTGGTTTCACTTTTTTTCTAGTCAGTTTCCCTACGAAACTGCTCCAACACAGTAGTGCAGTACTTTGGGTTAAAGTACTGGAAAGGCATGCTTGTTTGATTAAATTAAAAAATACACCTATGTTAATTTAAAAAAAAATATTGGAACATTTCCGTTAGTTATTTTTACAGAACATATAACTGGGGGGCAGATTTAACCCATTCAGTTTAGAGAGTGCTAACAAGGAAACAAAAGAAAATAAAAATCTAGATTTCTGTTTGATGTTGGCTTCCCAAGGTTCTATGCTGTGTGGTGGTAAGTTCACTAGGGTATTGTAAATTAGGTCAAAATTGCAACTGGGTTGTGAAACTCAGTAAAATAGAAGTTGTTTTTTAACTTGCTTTGCAGTGAATGTTACTAAAGCCGATCTGTTTATCTGAAACCCCTGTTCCCTTTCCCCTTAATTTTAGTGGTTAGAAGAAATTGGCACCTAGATCTATATAGTTTTGCATAACCAAAGTATGCAAAGTAATTCCCAGTTTTGCTTATACCTAAAAGTAATGTATTGAATAATATATTTTAGTGATATTGAAATGTCTGCATCTTTTTTTGGTTGGGGTTTTTGTTGCACAGGGCACACTGGATGTTGGACTGATTGATTCTGTGTGTGCTTCTGACAACCCAGATAGGTAAGTTCCACTGCCATTTTTGGCTGGGGTGGATGTTTCCTCTTTTAAAATTTGACATTTTTTACACTGATCTCCATATTTTGCACATGAAACTATTTCACTGCCTTTCCTTTTTGATAGTGCCAAAATTGAGATTTTCCAACATAATGTACGAAGTGGGTGGGGAAGGATCTGCATCAGTTCTAGTGTGGGTTTTGCTGACTTGCCTGGCACAAACAGTCTCTCTTGTTTGGGTCAGCATGTGCATTAATCAACAGGGTGAAAGCCTCGTAAATATTTTTTGCTGCTCTTCTCTGAATTGTCTCCAAATAATTTTGCCATTAAAATGTCCAGAACTGAGTGCAATATTCCTAATGTCTTCTCACTAGAACTGTAAAGTGAAAGTCTGTTATCTTCCTGTTTGATGCTGATGACCTGCTTATGCATCCCAAAATGGCATGGGCCCTGATAAAGGCTTTCTGATATAATTCTTGCGAGCTATATCTTGGAGAGAAAAAGGGTCTAAAGAGTTCAAAGTACATGGCTTGTGGAGACAGAAGAGCACAACAGTAGAATCTAATCCATGTAGAGCCACCAAGACAGTCCACTCGTGTGATCTTAGGCCAGCAGGTCAATTTGCTGGTGCCTCAGTGAATCCTGGGGTAGGACTGGATGAAAGCCAAAATCTCATTAAAAAAGAGACTCTGCTGCCTTAATTGCACTGTATTAAAAATAAAGGGATCTGTGTTCACATGCTGCTTCATTATAAATCTTCGTAAATTATAGTTGGTTTTAGCTAAAGTAGCTACTGAAGCAAACACTTTAAATGGAGATGACCATGAACTACAAAGTTTGGATCCAGAGCCATACTTCAAGGTGGTTTTTGTTGTTGTTGTTGGAGTGGGGAAGGATCTTATGTTGGGCTGATATAAAGATGGGGCAAAGTCTGGATATAAGTTTCCCCAAAGTTCAGGGCTGCATAGACCGAGCATTTGGTACAAACCCATCTCTTATTTTAAACAGTCTTTTTTAAAAGCTTAACATTTTATAGGGCTAGAGTTCTTGAAATAAATGGTGCAGAAGTGAGGAACACTTGCCTGAATATAAAATACAAACAAGAGGGAAGTGTTTATGCTTATGGCAAGTGAGGTAAGTCAGTCATTTAGTTGTGGTGCAAACAGTAGTTATATTTACTGTATGGGTTTTTCCACCTTCGTTTTTTTCCATAGACCCAATTCATTTGTGATCATCACTGCTAATCGTGTTCTCCACTGTAATGCTGACACCCCTGAGGAGATGCACCACTGGATAACACTGCTACAGAGATCAAAGGGAGATACCAGAGTGGAGGGGCAAGAATTCATAGTGAGGGGTAAGAATTAATGGGAAAGCAAACCAGAGGAGTTGAATTGTATAGATAAGTGGTTCCCAAACTGTGGTCTGTGGAGCACTTGCTGGTGGTCTGCAGAGAGCTCGCTGGTCACATGCTGCTGGCTTTGTTTCCTGCTGGTAACTCAAGGGATACTACTAAAAACACATTCAGACTTTCTTAATATCACTCTTCCCTGTAAACAGTTGCTGTAGCTTCCACAAGGATGTTTTGTGATTGTGAATGGATGGGGAAGGGTGTCCACGAGTCAGTCTTTTTAATAAAAGGTGGTTCATGCCATTGAAGTTTGAGAAGCCCCAGTATAGATAATATGTAGTATTTAAACCTCACCTTTTCTTGGGAGTTAATTTGACACTGTTAACTTAAACAAAAGTTATTTAAAAAGAGGACTTGGCTATACTTAGTGATACTTTCATAAATTGTATTAATCATTTTTTAAAAAAATCTAAGCTGCCAAAAGTTAACTACAGCTTTGCCTAATTCCATGAAAAGGTTTAATTCATGGGGTGTCTATTTAACAGGATGGTTACACAAAGAAGTAAAAAACAGCCCAAAGATGTCTTCACTAAAGCTGAAGAAGCGCTGGTTTGTCTTAACGCACAATTCTTTGGATTACTACAAGAGCTCAGAGAAAAATGCCCTGAAATTGGGTACCCTAGTCCTGAATAGCCTCTGCTCGGTGGTACCGCCTGATGAGAAAATCTTCAAAGAGACAGGTAATTTGTTCATGAGCATTAGGTTTTTGTGTGCACTAAGCTGCACTCCAGCCTACCTGGAAATGCAACAAGCACAATAGGAAAATATTTTACATCCACTATTTGGATTACAGGAATACATATGGGTAAACAGAAGGTCAGTGGAACTTCACAAAATATTTTGCCAGTAGAGCCATCTGAACTCATTGGGACAAACTGCAGAGGTGACGTGTAAGGTGGTATAATTCATTCTTCCTAACACTCCTAATACTGCTAAATTAGTGTACAGTAGTTTACACATCAAGGATTTGGAAGAAGGCATAAATTAAGGCAGCCTTCACCCTACTTTCTAGCTTCTCAGCATGTAGCTTAGAGCAACTGAGACCCTACCAGTGTTAGTGTCTAAGTAGATCTACAGTAACAAATCTACACCACTTTCCAAGTCACCCCTGAATTTGTCCAAGAACATTTTCTAAACTGGTTTTCAACTCTGATTCAGTCGTTTTCAAATAAGAGGCTCCTTTTTTCATATTTGAACTGTCCAGTGCAATCTTCACTGTGTACCCTTGACCCTACAAAGTGATTTTTGCCACCCAAAGAGTAAATAAGCTTTCTTTAGACTCTCCTGTCTCATGAAAATCCCATTTTGGGATATAAGGAAAATAAAGTTTGAATATATACCCTGAAACCTGAATATATGCTGTTTCTCATTGGGACCGAATCAGCAGTGTATTTTTAAGATGCAAGAAAGCTACACAGATGAGAACACATATTGGTTTTACAGAATGAGTAGCCTGTGTGTTAATGATCCATGTTTACATAAATAATGCAGGCTATTAAAGGATTTCTTCAGTAAGACAATGTTATCCCAGGATCCTCTTGTACAGCTAGGATGAGACAAGTCTGTCTTTACAATGTGGCCTATGGTCACCTTCAGCCTTACCAAGATGATGAGGCCTGTGGAGATTGCACATGTATGGATCAGGATGGAGTGTTCCATGCTGGCACCTGTTGTTTCGGAGGCTGTACCACCCTAACAGAAACATGGGTGACTGCAGCTTGCTCTGTTTTAGGCTACTTACTTGCAGACTTTGGGTTCCAGAGAAGGTGCCAGTGAGACTCCAGTGTCTAACATGCAGTTTGTGTCTTAGTAAAACACTGACATCTCTGCTTCCATCAGAATAAGCAAAGCCACAAAACGTTTTGTAATAACTAATTTTTACTATTGTCATAGGCTACTGGAATGTAACTGTGTATGGACGCAAGCACTGCTACCGTCTCTATACAAAATTGCTCAATGAGGCCACCCGCTGGTCAAGTGCCATCCAGAATGTGACTGACACAAAAGCACCGATTGATACACCAACCCAGCAGCTTATTCAAGATATTAAGGTAAAAATAAGCCTCTGAAGGGGGAGACAGTATATACATTTGGAACCTGAGCCCTTTATGCTCCCTCTGTCATGTGGCGTGAAAGGAAATAGAAGCCCAATGACCCAATTTCTAAACAATTAGATGCCTGATATAAACAATCTCAGACACACATACACCATCCAGCAGCCAGAGGAATCTCTCCTTTAACTGTTACAAGAGCAAAAGAACATGGGGTATATATAGCCTGTGGAGGGGAAAGAGTCAGGGAAAAGCTATTCTGTATGTTTGTTTCCCTTGGAAACCAGTGTAACTTTTGCCCCAATAATTTGTGTAATGCTTTAAGCAGCATTAACTAATGCACTTTGTGATCCCATTGGAGGGGTTACATGCATGGGCTCTCACTATCTCTCCCAATGGATCTCTGTTGGTCTCACTTCAGTGGATAATGTGGTGGATTTTCAGAAAAGATAAAAACTGCAGGATTCTTCAGAAGGTTTCTAAGGTCCAGGGCAGTCTGCCTACTTTTCACCAGAGAGAGATTAATTGAAAACCTGATCTTTTTGATTGGAAAACATGTTTTGACACAATTCCAGTTTGCAAACATTTTAGAAAGGTTTTGTTTTCATACCAATGTGAAATGAAAATAAATTTTGAAACCTCAAAATTCTTCCAAAAATGGATTTTCCATCCTCTGCCCAGCTCTTGGGATTCGTCTGTGCAATAAGAGCGTTAAAGTGTGGCACATTCTGGGCCTCCTTTTGGAAGCTGCTGAGCACCCATTACTCCCTTTGATGCCAATGGGAATTGGGAATACCAAGCGCCTCTCATGAGCATTACTTACAGTCGTGTGTGTTAGAGAAAAGCTGCTTGCTCTTGTCTGTCAAACTCTGAAACCATTTGGCCAGACATTCGTTAAGTAGGGAAACTGGCAGGACTATGAAGTGTACTGGATTTAGGAGAGTCACATATTCTGCTTTGGGCATCAAATCAAGAGGAGAATGCCACTTTGCCATGATACAAGTTTTTACATCTTCAATGTGGAGAAGAATGGCTGGCACTTCTCATACCCCTCTGAAATGCTGCCTGCCCTCCTGAAGAAAAATTTGCAGATCAGTTTTTATTGCTGTATCTTTTAGCAACAAGTAATTTTACTAACAGACTTTTTCACATGATACTGCAGTTGAATAATTTTTTGGACCAATCTATTCACATGCATCCATCACTGGATTATCATTCACACTGAACCAGGAATTATGCTTTTTTTTTTTTTTTAAACCCACCAGGAGAACTGCCTGAACTCTGAGGTTGTTGAACAGATTTATAAGAGAAACCCTATTCTCCGTTACACGCATCATCCACTGCACTCCCCATTACTGCCATTGCCATATGGGGACATCAATCTAAACCGTAAGTTTTTCAGACATGTAAACTCGCTCCCTCTTTCCCCCAGGTTACCTACTATACCCTAGGGAGCACAACTTTAGATTCCCATCAGGGGCTCCATAGAAGCCCTGCCTTGTGAAGGCTGCAACAGAGATTAGTTAAATCATTTAATCCCATCAACCACCCTGGACACATCTCCTTCCCTGATTATCACTACGCACTTTACTGGCTGCATTCAGAGCCCCTCTCTTCCTGAGTGGATGGGGGACTGCAGCTGCCTTAGGCCACTACAACCTCCAGTTTAAAACTGTTACATATTTCATCATTTGTGTGGGGAAAACATGGAATCCAATATACATGTATTATTTTTGAAGATATTTAATTTGAAAAGTCATTGATCTAGATAGATATTGCAAACTTTGATTTCCAAAAAACAGGTGTAATAACCACTCCAGACAAGTCATGTTTTATCTCCAGGTTAGCACCTCATAGACTTTGAACACTGGGACAGAGTCGTTGCATGATTGTTATGAATTTGATTTCCTTAAAAAGATAAACTTAAGTTATTTTGAAACTCTTATTGCCTGTCAAAGAGAGAACCCCATCCAGATCAGGACTGTTCTGTGAAGAAAAGGTGGCAATCATGGGGCTAAACATCAGGATATCAAATGGCATTTGTGTCAGATTTTTTTCTCATCCTCTCTAAGACCCAAGTTATACCCTGCTGCTCCATGGATTTCCTGGGAGGGGGAAACGGGACCTGTAAGGGGCCCCCACTGAGTCTTGTGCAGTGGTAGAACACAGGAGCTGCAGTCTCTTCACTCTTTTTAGCTGACTGTGCATGCAGGAAGAGTAAGCTACACCCCTTGACGGGTGTAGAAGTGGGCATGCTCCAGGAAGACCTCTGGCTCCTGAGCAGTGGCGCTGGAACACTTAATAGTGGGGGTGCTGAAAGCAGTTTTTACTTCTTACCTCATCCCTCCCCCTCCCTTACCCCTGTCCATGCCCCCCAATTCCACAGAGCTGGGGCCGGGAGCAGGGCTGTCTCTCTGGGGGGGGACCCAGACAGGGGTGAGGGGGCCAAGGCTGGGGCCACAGGTGGGGGCAGTCACGGGGTGCCAGGCACGGGGCCCCAGGTGTGGGGCTGGGAGCAGGGTGCCGCGCACGGGGCCGGGAGCAGGGCCCCAGGTGCAGAGCCCTAGGCACGAGGCCAGTGGCCGGGGAGTGGGACCGGCTGCCGAAACTTGTGCCCCGGGCCGGGGAGTAGAGTCCCGGGCGCAGGGCCGGCGGCTGAGGCCCCGCATAAAACCTGGGGGTGCTGCTCCTGAGGTAAGATTCCTGCCAGAGTTGTCCCTAAGATGATGCAGCTTCACATAGCTCCTAATCTGAGGTATTTTAAATTTCATTTGAACCCCAAGTTATTTTCTATAATGACAACACAGTAAAGAAAAGTCAGTCACTCACCACTCATAAAATAGATTGCTACCTGTCTTGCCAGAGGGATTAAGCCTAACTGGGAATCAAACATAAGGATTACTCATCAATGCAGCATTCCTCAAATCCAAATTGTATACAGTGCTTTTGGCTGTACTGAGTAAGGCCCTAGTCAACATTAGGTAATACAAAGAGTGATTAATTCATTTTCTTGCATTAACAAGCAACAAGGCAATTAGATAGTTTGACTATTAGAGTTTAAGCAATATGCTAATATTATAGAAAAAGCAATTCCATGTATATAGAAAATGAGCAAATGCAAGAATTCATTAACTAACTTGTGATCTCCACTTAGTTTTCCTTATGTTGTTGAAAGAGCAATAGACATTTCAGCAGTACAGATTCTAAGCTGGTCAGAAATTTTCTGACAATGTTTTTATGTTGGAAAATGATGATTCATTTTGGGGAGGGAACAATTTTGATAAGGTGACTTCAATATTTTTAATTTCAAAATTTTATATTATGCATTATAATATAAAATGTTAAAAAGTCAAAAGCAAAACAAAATGCTTCAATTGACCTGAAACTATTTTTTTGAAAATTTCCTTTCATGGGAAATTCTGAAATTTTTGTTTTTGTTCAGCTTCAGAATAAAAACAAACTTCAACATGGAATTTTCATTTTATGAGAAATTCTGTTAGTTTCCACACATTTCTAATGGATTCATAGACTTCAAAGTGAGAAGGGACCACTATGATCATCTGAATAACACAGGCCATAGAATTCCACCCAGTAATTCCTGCTTTGAGCCCATACTTTTTGGTTGAGCTAGAGCAGGGGTTCTCAACCTTTTTTTTTCTGAGGCCCCCCTTGATGTGCTATAAAAACTCCAGGGCTCAGCCCAGGTATAGAGGGGGGAGTGGCTCAGGGCAGGGACCTTGGGCATAGACATAGTTCGACTTCTATGGCGGGGAGGGGGACAGGGGCCAGCGGCCAAGGGAAGGAGTACCACCTCCACCCACTGACTCACCTCAACAGACCATCCGCCTGTCTGGGTTGGGGAAAGGAGGGGGCGCAACCAAAAATTATAATTCAAAGGTGAGGGGCTTAGCTCAGAAAGTTTGAAAACAGCTTAGGCGCAGGGAGGGGGTAGCTAGGAGCTGTGTGCAGGCAGGGGGGTAGCTCAAGGTGCAGAGAGGGGGTAGCTGGGGCCGTGTGCACACAGGGTGTCTGTGGGTGCAAGGAGGGGGGTGGCTAGGGGTTGAGTGCGGGCAGGGGGGTAGCTTAGGGTGCAGAAGGGAGGTAGCTGGGGCTCAGAGTCTGGGTTTCAGCCATGGGGCCCCGCAGCTCCCTTGAAAGGCTTGTGGACCCCCAGTTGAGAACCGCTGAGCTAGAACATCTCTTTTATAAGATCTTCTTATGTCTCACTCTCTTTTTGTAGTGCTGAAAGACAAAGGTTACACAACTCTCCAGGATGAAGCCATCAAGATATTTAATTCTCTGCAGCAGCTAGAGTCTATGTCTGATCCCATACCTATAATCCAGGGTATCCTTCAGACGGGACATGATTTACGACCCCTTCGAGATGAGCTCTACTGTCAGCTCATCAAACAGACTAACAAAGTGCCTAACCCAGGGAGTGTGGGGAATCTGTATAGCTGGCAGATACTCACATGCATGAGTTGCACATTCCTGCCCAGCCGTGGTATCCTCAAGTATCTGAAATTCCATCTCAAAAGGTAAGAGGCCACAAATACTTAGGATATAAAAATATTGTTTTCGGCTCTTTTTCTTCACTTTGTCTCCTCTCCTGGTAATTTTTCATAACAGTTTCCAATAAATAGGCATCTTGTGGGGAAAGGGTTAGGAATCTCTTGAAGTGTACCAAGTATTTCAACCACTGAGTCTAAAATTTAGAGGAAAAGTAAAGTAATCAAATTCATTTAAAATTTACATGGAATAATTTTAATAGACTTCAATGTTATCTTTTGAAGAATCGGTTAGGACCTCATTCCTGCAAAAACTTACTCATGCGCTTAGCTTTATGCACAGTGCATAGTACTTTTTAAGTGAATGGCACTAATGACAGCACCTAAAGTAAAGCATATGCACAAGTCTTTGCAGGATCAGGGCCTTCTTTTTGTAAACATGCACAGATTTACTATCAAAACTCTTACCTACAGAAGTGGTCTTAATGGTTTAGAGCCAAAACTCCTGGGTCCTACTCCTGGCTCTCCCACCAACTTGCACAAGTCATTTAACCTATTTATGCCAGTGTTTAGTGAGAGAAGAGAACAGTGTTATGATGCTTAAAGAGATAGTATGTTAAAACAAATATTTTTAAAAACCTCTCTTTTCTGCCATTTAAAGTGTTACTAGTTAACTTTACTATTTAAAAAGGAAACAGTTTTAAAAATTGATTCCCCCCCCCCCCACACACACAATTTTTGTTGTCTACTTTATTTAGACAATGAAATAGATTAGTCAGTTTCACTCTGGATTATAGTATCATTATGTTCACTTTTGGTTCTGTTGATGTTTGTATTGGTACAAACACATTTTTTACAAAACCAAAGTTTTGCCCCTGAATTATTTGTGTTGCTTTTAATTGTAAGTGTTCCTTTAGTGTTTGTGAAGCATTTTGAGATCACTGGCTGAAAGATATAAATGCAGATTTATTATTTAAAAACAGTAGTCATTGACTTTGATCATATTTTGGCTTGGCAGAATTGGAATTTTGACAGATATAGATGGGTTTTTTAAAAACATTTTTCACAATATTTTAAATGTTCACGGTTGCGTAAAATTATGGGTTTAAAGTTTTTTGTGTTTTTCTGATTTGTATCATTTTAAATTTTCACAGTTGTGGGAAATTATGGGGGGGTCAGACATTTATTTAATGACAGTAGGTGTTAAGATTAAAAAAGTTAAGCTTTGTAACTTAACATAAAACATCAACATCTGTCAAAATATACAAAGTAAATAGTGTTAAATCAAATGCTAAGATGTTCTTAAGCAGCATTTTTCTTACTTTGCCTAGCTCTAAATTTCGATTATAGATGGAAATGTTTTTTGCCAGTTTGTGTGTGTGTGTGTATGATGAAATTAGGGAGACAAGGTGGGTGAGGCAATATCTTTTATTGGACCACCATCTGTTGGTGAAAAAGAGAAGTTTTTGAGCTTACACAGAGCTGTTCTTCAGGTCTGGGAAAGGTACTTAGGCTTTGTCTACACTAGCACTTTTGTTGGCAAAACTTTTGTCAAATGGGGGGGGGGGGGGGGAGTAAAAAAAAAAAAAACCCACACACCCCGACCAACATAAGTTTCACTGACAAAACACTGGTGTGCATGGTACTATGTTGGCAGGAGACTCTCTCCCATTGACATAGCTACTGCCTTTCATTGGGGTGGCTTAATTACTCCATCAGGAGAGCTCTCTCCTGCCGGCATAGAGCAGTTACACAAGAGACCTTACAAGCAGCACTGCTGCAGTGGTATAGATGTGCCACTATAAGGTCTGTAGTGCAGACGTAGCCTTAGAGTGTCACAGCTAAGTACAAGGTGGAACAGATCATTTAGCATAAGGAGTTAAAACACATTGTAAGACACCATTCAGGGTGAAATAGTCAGTTAACACCTCTGCAGTGATGAGACAAAAATGGGCAGTTGGGAGGGGGGTTATTGGGTTATAGGTTGTTGTTCATGTTTATAGCCATGAATCCAGTGTCTTTATTATGTCCATGATTTTTAGAGTTTTTAGCAAAGTTATGAATATAAGCTTCCTTTCCCAGACCTGAAGAAGAGCTCTCTGTAAGCTCAAAAGCTTGTCTTTCACCAACAGAAGTTAGTTCATTAAAAGTTATTACCTCACCTCCTTGTCTCTCTAACATCCTGGGACCAACATGGCTACAACACTGCAAACTATTGTGAAACTGACATTTACTGATGAAAATCTAATCCTTCTAAGCCTACATATATGTGTTACAAAGAGTGAAGACTTATTTGTAAATCAAGAACAAATGTTTAAAACTTGTTTGACGTAGAATTGAGCAACCACAGGTATGACCATGGTTCAGACTTTTGTTGTGTACTGCTGCATGTTTAAAGGAAATCAGGTTACTTCCTGAATCCAAGCTATTTTATAACACATAAGATAAATCCTCCAGTTTTCTTAAAACAATAGTCTGAATTTGTGTTTGAAGTAATTGAATTTTTCCTTTGTAGGTCAGTTGTAAAATATCGTTGCATAAGAATACCATAGAATAGTTGTAATCCTATAAACAGTACTTCCATATGCACATGGGTATGTCTACACTGCAGCTGGAGGAGTAACTTTCAGATCAGGTAGATTTACACGCACTAGCTTTGATTGAGCTAGCATGCTAAAGATAGCAGGGTTGTCCTGGGAGGTTAGGTACCTAGGGTCTCAGATGGGATTGTTGTACTTGGGCAGCTAGCCTCTCTCACCACCCTTGCAGGCACTGCTTTTCTGCTATTTTTAGTACAGTAGCTCAATCAAATCTACCAAACTTACATCTGCCCAAGCTGGACATTGCATCTCCAGTGTAGACGTATCCTCTGATTTGGGGATCTTGTAGCCCTTTTCACACATCAATGAATTAAGCCTCACAATGCCCCTGTGAGGAAGGTGGTATTAGATCTGTTTTACAGATGGGCGGAGCATGGACTTTCTCTGTGCTTCAAGTTGTCTAAGGTTACCAAGGCCCAGCCTCTGTGATGGTTACACTATTGAGCAGTTACCCAAATTGTCCCATTCAGGTCCATTGATTTACTTGTGTGAGTAGATACTTACTCACCAACATGAGTAACTGTTATACAGTATAACCCAGCCTGGAGGAGACACCAGGAGTCCTGACCCCCACTACTCTAGTTAGTAAACTACACTCCCTCCCTACTGCCACTATTGCAACATTGAATAGTCAGGACACATTTTGTTGGGCCTTTTTCTTGCTTTTGATTATTTTTGGGGGGGAAAACATTCTGAGCAAAATAGAACATATTAAGGCTAAGTCTTCACTGTCAAAAAGGTTTGGTTTTACAGTGAGATAACTAACGTCATCGTTATCTTGCTGTAAAGTCCTAGTGGAAACAAGGCACCTGTAGTTTTTATCATGAGGGAACTGAGCAAGATCAACACTAATGCCCTCCCTTACCTTCCACTCCTGCAATGGGTGATCTCCCCCAACTTTCCTCGTGATGTAAAATATAGTGCTTGGTCTCCACTAGGATTTTTACATTAGGATAGCTAACATGCATTAGTCGTCATGCAGGGTTTTTTTAAGCAGTGAAGACAAGCTTCAGTCTGTCAGTACACAACTGTGCTGACTTGTACTAACCACTGGAGTACTGTGTGTGTCACCGCCTCAGTGTCATTTAGTCAAAGAGTCCCTGGTGCTCCCCCCAGATCTTCCATTTTATCAGCAGGTGATTTAAGTTCAGTGTTTATGTCACAGGGCTCGTGACCAGTTTCCAGGAACAGAAATGGAAAAGTATGCCCTCTTCACTTACGAATCTCTCAAAAAAACCAAATGCAGAGAATTTGTGCCGTCGCGGGATGAAATAGAAGCCCTGATCAGAAGACAAGAAATGACATCTACAGTTTATTGCCATGGTGGTGGCTCCTGTAAAATCACAATCAACTCCCATACCACAGCTGGAGAGGTGAGAAGAGGTAGTGACAGAGCAGGGCCTCATAGGGATAAGTGTTAAATCTTCTTGTGGACACTACAATTTTAGCCATTAATTCTCACTGAAACTCTGGATGTGCTGAGGTGTTTTGGGTTCCACATTGGGCCCAGCTGATGGAGAATATCAGCATCTCTGTTCAGCGGAGGTGAAATTTCAAGATTTGTTCAAGGAGGCACTGATGAGACCTCTGCTTAGGAAACTATCTTTTCACTGGAGAGTTTTGGTGACCATTGATCTGCATCAAATCTGGTTTTGGGAAGGATACCTAGCAAGACTGTGGCGAAGGAACCCTGGTACTATCCAGACTTAATAGGAGTTATTCCACTATACCCAGATGTAGATGAGAGCATATTTGTCCCCATGCCTGGAAAAATACAGCCCCAATTGTGATACTTCAGATATTTGAGTTTGGGAAATTAGGGAGTTAACTGTTGCATGCGGCCATGTACCTGCTACAATTCAATAATGTCTATCGCAAAAGGAGGAGCAATTGAAAATAGATAAGTATTTGGGGGGAAAACCATTGTTAAATCATTCTAGACAGTAGCTTGGCCACTTTTTTGCCCTAAAATGACTCCTACCTTGTCTTAATTTTCCTTAGACTTAATTACTCTCTAAGGTACTAACTTTTTTGTTATGGTTTTGTTGTTGTGCTTTTTTCATTAGGTTGTTGAAAAGTTAATTCGAGGCTTAGCCATGGAGGATAGCAGAAATATGTTTGCCTTGTTTGAATACAATGGAACTACTGATAAAGCAATTGAAAGCAGGACCATTGTGGCTGATATCTTGGCAAAGTTTGAAAAGTGAGTCTTTCTCTGTGCTAATAAGCAGCAATTAAAAAAGAAAACTTCCTAACATCAGCAATATGCTCAATTCTCCCTTTCTTTAGACTTGTTAGTGGTGAGGCAGCATATACAACTGCATTCCACATACTGCTATTTCTGAAACAATAGCATCTTTTTTAGAATGATTAATGAAGTGCTTGTAAACTTGATTTCCTCAATCTCATGACAATGAAATACAAATTTTCATCATGGTGGTTTTTGCATTCTGTTGTTTCTCTCTGTCTCCCCACCTCCCATTCTCCTCCCACCTCCAACCCCAGTTATGTCTATGCTAGCCTTTTCTTCTCTAAAATTTCCCACCATTACCGTGTTGCAGCTCCATGGGTGAGAGCAGTACCAGAAGCAACAATATCAACAGGATTCCAGGCAGTCACTGATATTTGAACCATTGTGTCATTTAACCTTGCTTAGAGCAGATCTACGTGGCATGATGCTTAAGACACTAGTGCTCCCAAACTGCTACTGCCAATGATAGCAATGGTGGGAGATTTTAGGAAAAACTCCCTAGTGTAATTCAATGCTTAAACGCATATTTCTCTCCTTTTCTCTCATCTAAGGCTACTGTGCTCGATGTTCAACTACTTCTAAATCCAGTTATAATAAAAATATTTGCAGCACCTCCTCCAGAGATTCCCTACCTTTCAATTGTCATTAGCCAATCAGACTTTCTGATATCATTGGTGCTTTTCTCTCATTACACATTGTTCAAAATTTTGTTCATTAGATTATTGATGGTTTGTGGTGGAAACAGTTGCCTCAAATCAGAACCAACACTTGTAATACCGGAGTCTTTTTGTAGACTAACAGATTTCCAACCATGAGTAAAGTCATCTTTTTAAAGCAAATTCAAAATATTGAGCCAAATTCTTGATCTGTTACTCTGGTATAACTCTAAAATAACTCCACCAATGTCACCAAGTTACTCCAGATTTACACTGGGTATTTGTTTGGAATTCTCAATGTTTTGTTAATTTAGAAAATAGTTCTGGTCACTGATGTCTGCTCCAAACTTCTGTTCCTAGGCTTGCTGCCACTTCAGAAGCTGGGGACATGCCATGGAAGTTCTACTTCAAGCTTTACTGCTTCCTGGACACAGAAAATGTGCCGAAAGATAGTGTGGAATTCGCATTTATGTTTGAGCAGGTAAAGAATGGGGGAAATGAGATTTATTTTCTTTTGGAGAGACAAGGAGGACAGGAGATCTAGGCAACAGAAACAAATGCTTAACATTTAAATGCCAGATGGGAAAGGACTGTGCATTCCCAGAGACGATTGCTCAGAACAGGAGGCTTCCCATATTACATTTTAGGGCTAAATTCAGAGATGAGTCTAAGATAGTGCAGTTTACATCTTGTTTTCCCCCGCTTTGTTTGTTCACTGCAGCAGCTTAGACTACTTTGCCCACCCTAGTCTCTCACCAGTACCATTATGTTACCTACACCCTCCCTTACACATCACATTTGAATTTGGCTCACTGCATCTAAGCTAGCATAATTTACACACCTAGAGATCAGAAGAGAAGAATATAACATTAAAAGCGGTTGGCAGGAGCTATAAACATACTGGTCAAAATAATCTCCTTGTCCTTGCTATAAATGTAAGTCTTCCAGCTTCTCAGTATTCAAGTCATGCTAGTTTAGACGCCTTTGGATTTCTTTAGTCTACACTTATTTTATACATTTAATCTGAAGAACTAATAAATATTTGGAACCAAGTCCTCAGATAGTATAAACTGGCTAGCTCCATTTACTTCAATGGAGCTACACCAGTTTACACCAGCTGAGGACCATCTGGTCTTCATGATCAGTTACAACTCCTTATGCTTCACCTCTGAATTTGGCCTCTAGTTTTAGGACCTTTTTTTCTTCCTAAACCCCTTCATTGTCAGTCAAAATCATAACTCAATTCCTGAGGGATGGGAACCTGGATTTGCATCCATATATGCTCTTAAGTAGGCACAAGAAACATAAAAGGTAAATAGAGAAGGGAACAATGTATTTCCACAGAAATACATAAGGGTTGGCTTTGGGTTTTTTTGTTTTTAAATACCAAGACTTATACTGGCAACTGCAGACAGCTAATAGCTCTTGCATTTTTCAGCAGGAGATTGGCGCTTAATAAGCTCAGTAATAAGCAATCAGTCTGGCTTCCCCTGTACCCATCACATCACTGATAAGTAATTAATGTGCTTTGCTCACCCTAGAATGGGGTTTATTATTGCAAAAGGACAAAACTGGTAATAAACTAAATGGATTTGTTGGTTTAAATTTAATCTTAAAATAAACATTGACAGGAAACAGTTTGTTTTGTTTGATAACAAGCCCTCCATTATGCCAGCAAAGATGCTCACTCTTGGGATTTATTATTGCAAAAGGTTTTAGCTGTTGTTTCATTTTGTGCCACACTGTGAAGAACTAAGTAGGCTGTCATCTTCTCCGTCTAGTGACCACTTTAAAATGTCCCCAAGGCTTCCTGTATAAGTATATTTGACATTTTGTTCTTCTGTTGACCTAGCTCGGTCTACAGTAGCTAGGTCAACTTAACTTTTTAGTTAAGACCTGGCTTAAATATCCACATTACAGACACAGTCCTTCTGGTCTACCTGGGGGCCTCCCTTCAGAGCTGATCAACACACTCCTTAATTACTACTCCTTGTTTTCTCCACTGTCTGCATAGATCTCAGAGGCTGAACAGTCTACCACTGCAGTACTCCAAGCCCATGCCAGTCTAGAGAGAGATTATTAGGCACTGAACAGCCAAGTCGTTTTTTTATATGAAACTTGAACAGAATCATTAAGAAAATCTTTTAGATAATATAACCTAGAAGACCTGTGGAGCACTGAAGTGCTGTCTTCTGAAACATCACATTGTGGTATTGATTTGAACTGCAGACATGTGCTTGCAGAGTTTGCAATTCAAATGAGTGCAATTATATGAAGGCAATTTCCTCAGAGAATCTGCCTCGTCACTGTCTTATGGCACCTATTAGCACACCATGGTCACTCAAGCACTCTGTGTATATTGATAGGAACAATAGTAATCCAGCTAGAAAGCATAGAGCATTCAATCACTAAAATGAATTTCATGGATATATCTTAAGGATGTGATGTGGTTTCAGCCATGCTGCTCCCTTTTTTTATCCGCTGCATGGGTTTGCTGCCAAGTAATTGGTTTTATTTTATCAGTTAAAAATCAGTGTCTCCAGTTTTGAATTTTTGTGTCTCTAAACCTCTGAACTGTTTTAACATCTAAAGTTAACCCTTACACTGAAGACACTTTGACACTGAGGGCACGTCTTCACTACCTGCCGGATCGGCGGGTAGCAATCGATCTATTGGGGATCGACTTATCGCATCTAGTGAAGATGCGATAAAATCGATCCCCGATGGCTCTGCCGTCGACTCCGGAAATCCACCACAGCAAGAGGCGGAAGCGGAGTTGACGGCGGCGTGGCAGCGGTCGACTCGCCGCCGCACTCACAGTCAGGTAAGTCGACCTAAAATATGCAACTTCAGCTACGCAATTCACATAGCTGAAGTTGTGTATCTTAGGTCGACCCCCGACCCCTCCCCCGTAGTATAGACCTAGCCTAAGGTGCTTCTTCACTACTTAACTCTACTGCACACATGTGCACTGTTGGGATTTTGTGGTTCCCAATGAGTCACATGCTGGGCAGAATCAAGGGACTTTGATGCGATGCGATTCAATGTGATTCAATTCAACAAGGCTTTATTCAATGAGCACAAAGGGAGAGCCCCTGGTACAAAAATCAGGAAGAGTCCCTCCAGCAAGGAGTCCCTCCCATTGTTATTTTATAGCACATGGCAGTTACATAACAAGTTACATAACACAAACCTCTAACCAATCATATTTAACCTTTCTATGTATGGATTTGTTCATCACATGCTTATATTTCTCCAGTCCACATATTGAGCTCACCCCCCTCCCCCTGGCCTTCTCTAGAATGTTCCTAGGGTGGTGAGCCACAGCATGCTTCCCTATGCATAAGCACCCTGCAAACCACATTTTATCCAAAATGAACCCAAGCATACCCTTCAGCACACACACAGCCTCAATCCAATTATCCATCTCTTTCCCTCCCCTCTTTTTCCCCAGTACACCTGGTTAGACAATCGTTGTTGTTTTTTCCCTTCATGGAAAATTTTGACTAAAAAAAAGTGTCATCAAAAGTTTTCCACAGAAAAAGTTGACTTTGCGGGGGGGGGAAAAAAAGTGAAAACTTTTGGCTGAAAATTTCAATTCAGAAATGCCATCACAGTAGGGTGACCAGATTACCAGTATAAAATATCGGGATGGGGGCGGAGCCAAAAGGGGGGCGGAGCAAAAAGAAAATAAATTTTAAGGGGCCTGGGGCATTAGCAGGCCCCGCGCGCTGCCCTCCCCGCAGAGCCTCCCGCCCCGTGGCCCGCCACGGGCATATGCGGGGCGCGGTGGGTCCGGTCGGGGGCAGCGCGGAACGGGCAGGGGCCGAATCCCCGCTGCTGCCAAGGATCCCCGCGCCTCTCCCGCCCGCTCGCGGCTGTGGCTCCTTCCCGGTGGGACGCACCCCCCGCTGCCCCGGGCACATGCGGCGCGCGTCCCCCGCGCCTAGTCTCCCTCCCGCCGGGAAGGAGCAGCTGGACGCGCGCCGCATGTGCGCGGGGCAGGCCGGGGGGCGCGTCCCGCTGGGAAGGAGCCACAGCCGCGAGCGGGAGGGAGAGGCGCGGGGCTCCCCAGCAGCAGTGGGGATTCTGCCCACGCCCCCGCACCACCCACCCAGCCCCTGCCCGCTCCGCGCTGCCCGCGACCGGACCCACCGCGCTGCCCCGCAGGCTGCAGGGCTGGAGCAGCCTTCAGGCTGCACTCCCAGCCCCGGGCAGAAGCCCTCTGGCGCGGCGGGGCGGTTCACAGCTGAGCCCCCCTGTCTCCCTCCCTTGCCAGCCCCCCTTTGCCTGCCCGGTGCCCGGGTGCTGGAGCTGACTCACCAGCTCCAGGATCCAGGCACCGCCGCCACCCCCTCCCTCCAGGCTTGCACCACCATGCTGCAAGCCTGGGAGGGAGGAGGAATGCTGGGGAAGAGGCGGGGCCAGGGCGGAGATTTGGGGAGGGAGCCAATGGGGGAAGGAGAGGGCGGAGCCGGGGCGGCGCGGGGCCCGAGCGCCAGAGCGGAAGGCAAAATTTCTTCTTTGTCCAGTGTCCCGACCAAACATTGGTCGGGACGCGGGACAAAGAAGCAAATATCGGGACAGTCCCGATAAAATCGGGACGTCTGGTCACCCTACATCACAGCGGCAATGAATTGTAGTTTGGCTTCCTCTTGCCCTCATGCTCCTTTTATGGGCTGGACTACATCTCCCACAATGCACCATGATCTCTCTTTTTGATGAGCTAGTACAGTGCATCGTGGAAGATGGGCAGCCCGACACATAGAGGAGAACCAGGACATGAGTCACCTGAACTATAACTCCCATAAGCCATCATAGGAGCATTTCCAAACTGAAAGTTTCTAATTTTTTGATGGTCAACCTTTTCCACAAAAAGCAGACACTTTTCACAAATTTCATTTTGTCAAAAAAAGTTCTCTTATCAAACTGGTTGATGGAAATTTTTCAACCAGCCTTGTAACCCAGATTAATTTCTTCTCCCCAGTTGCTGCCACCGCTACTGCTGCCCGGTTCCCTCTCTGACCTCACTATATTCCCCACTGATCTCTTGCCATTCTTGATTTGATAGTCCAATTAAGAAGGCATATTGAGATACTTCCCATTCACAATTCCTGACCTACCCTGCCTCTCTAGTCTGCTAGAGACAGTCTCTCAAATCCCCATACTAGCTCTCTATACATGCCCCTAGGAAAAAACTAGTTTGCAGGTATTGTCTAGTTTCTAAAGAGTTGAGTCCTACTACCTGTGTGTAAAGCTAGCCCTCTTCTTACTTTCCATTAGGCTCATGAAGCAGTGATTAAAGGACACTACCCTGCTCCTGAAGAAACCCTCCAGGTCCTTGCTGCCTTGCGACTCCAATATCTACAAGGAGACTACAGTCTGCATACCACGATACCAGAAATAGAAGAAGTCTATCCCTTACAAAGGCTGAAGTCTCGTATTACACAGTCTACTAAAATGTTTACCCCCGCAGAGAGGATTGAGAGGAAGCGAGCCAGCTTTCTTGAAGGAACGCTGAGGAGGAGTTTCCGCAGTGGCTCCATCAGCAAACAGAAGATGGAGGAGGAGCAGATGTTGGATATGTGGATCAAAGAGGAAGTCTCAGCTGCAAGGACTAGTGTTATCGACAAGTGGAAAAAACTGCAGGGAATGAACCAGGAACAGGCTATGGCCAAGTACATGTATTTGATTAAAGAGTGGCCTGGCTATGGGTCAGCACTCTTTGATGTGGAGGTAAGCAAGACAATAAGTATTGTCAGTGACCCATTGGTGAGCTGCTACTATTCTGGACAACGAGAGCTTGATGCCAAAGTGTCCCCACTGAACGTAACAATATATTATTTCAATGAATATTACTATTTTTCTCTTGGAGGAGAGAAGGCTGGCATGATATGGAGCATTTAGTTAAAAGGCACTCTAGTTATAATGCCCAATGTAGACATTTATATTTGGCTATTAATGAACCATAATATTTTTCTACATGATCAAATAACTGCCTCCCATAAAAAAGTTGGCAGGATGGAGAATAGAAAATATTGTACAGAATGTAATATTGCCTTTACTTGAACTGTGATTTAGGGTGCACAGAAGACTACCTCAGTGCTAAGTGTCGCCCCCCCCCCCCCCCCAAGTTCTCCTGAATGTTCATTTATACTCTTTTCTTCACTAGTGTAAAGAAGGGGGCTTCCCACAAGAACTCTGGTTGGGAGTCAGTGCTGATGCAGTTTCTGTCTACAAGCGTGGGGAAGGCAGGCCTTTAGAAGTGTTCCAATATGAACATATCTTGTCCTTTGGGGCACCACTTGCCAACACCTACAAGATTGTGGTGGATGAGAGAGAACTGCTTTTTGAGACCAGTAAGGTAAGTAAAGAGCAAGAGGAATTTTAATATGCTCTTCTTGTTAATTTCATCTCTTATTAACTAGCACTCTTTTTTCCAGGTAATACTTCTAGCTCAGTTTTTAAAGGTTTAAATACAATTTTGTAGATTTTTCTTCATCTAAAACATACTGATTTTTAACAACAATTGTCAAAGTAATTGTTGTTCTGTAGCAGAGACAGAAAGTAGAGGCAAAATAGGAATTGGGTAGAAGCTACTAAGTATTTGTGTTAACTAACAGCAAGGGTTTTTTTTTTTTGTAAGTGGTTAGGTAATGGAAGTCATACTGCTATTTTATGTGCCGAGATGCATTACTGTATCACATTAAAAGGTTTGGGTTATTTTTACTCTCTTGGCAGGTGGTTGACATCGCAAAACTGATGAAAGCTTATATCAGTATGATTGTGAAAAAACGTTACAGCACCTCTCGATCAGTGAGTAGCCATGGGAGTCAAAGCAGCTCCAGGTGAAAACAGAACCAGTCTCACTGTGCCATTACTATCAAAACATATCACTGCTGGCCTGAAAATACTGATCAGATTTGTCAACAAGCTACCTAAGAAACAGAATTGGGGGAAATCTTCAATCAAAGTTTTTTTTCAGGAGGCCTTTGTAAAATATCAACTTAAATAGTTATATACTAAAAACAGTTGGCTAACATTCTTCAAAATTTCCAAAGCTTTATTACCTTTAGTTGACAGACTGTATGCCTTAATACACTGCCATCCAAGCAGTAAGAAGTGCCTTAAGACATTAAAACCAACTTGCATTTACATAAATTGTGGTGTTGAGTAGGATGTGCTTTTCCCCCTGTTCAGAATACGAAGAAAAGATGGAAGAGGAGGAGTTAATTCATCCATAATGCACTAACCTACTGGCCTGATCCATGTGTGCGGGAGAAAGTATTTTTGTCGGAATGCTGCTGGCAGCCTTCCTTATGGACTTTGTTAACAGTGTGTTTTCTTTTCCCCTTGTTTTCATGGATGCATGCTTGTGTGTGCGCATGCATATGACCTATGTAGACTCTAATTTTATTCCATATTTCACAAGCATTTAAAGCAAAGGGAATAATGATGTGCAATGGTGTAAACAGTCTTTCTGTACATTTTAATAGTCCAGAGAGTTATAGTTGTTTCAATTTTACAGTTACTTTTATAAGCCAGTTTTATTAACAAATCAAAATCTGGGATTTTCATATCTTTTTTGATTTACTATTACAAATGCATTTTACCATGTATGTAGCAAGTCTGCATTCTGTATGTGCTGTATTATAAATAGATATGTAGCTGAGAAACTATTTATAAACTGCTCTAATAAGGAAATGCAGTTATCTGTACAATATTCTTTAATTTGTTTCAATTAAAAATTTTAAATATTACACATTACTTTTAAAGATACTATTCTTATAAAACTCGGATTGGTTTCTTTTGGAGCATCCAATCCGAAAAAGTCAGAACCCTTCAAAGTAGAAATTAAACAGGAGAAAAATGATATATAGTTAAACTATTGTATTGTTATAAATGCCTCTCAATATTTTACCCTGCTGCCTAATTATGGTTCTTGACAAAGCACCTGTAAATAAGTCAGTGCTATCAGCCAATAGTAACGCTGATTTGGGACTTTTATTTTTATATGGAAAAGCTGTAATATAAGGTAAAACTTGAATTGATAATGTCTTTTGTCTATAGCAATAAACAAACATGTACTAGCCCTTATTGATGACCTCAGCCTTTAAGAAATATTGATTATTTGCTCAAAGAAAGTCCAGCAATAAAAGATCTTAGTTATCATGCTTGTTTCCCATTTATATTGAATCTGGTTTCTAGAAAAACACTATTTGTCTTCCAACTTTTTGGGGGCAAGGATATGAATACACTGCAAACTGGAGTTGCTTTTACATTTGTGATGGTATTTGTGTTTTACATCGAGTAGATAAAAGTACAGCAATATATAAACGCTTCTAATATATCCAGCTTCCAAAAGCCCAAGTGTAAGCCCAAATCACCTGCTTGGTAAGAAGTTTTATGAATTACAACAAAAATTGGTATTATACAAACAATCCACAAATAGCAAAAGATACAGGTGCAGCCTGAGGAAATGTGGGAGGAATCAGGGAAATGCGAAAGCATGAGAATTGTTGAGTTATTCCTGTACAATGTAAAATCTCTCTGGAAACAATGCAATTAAACACAAGAGCTTTCACTTGTGCTGCTCTAGCAATCAATAACTTAATCAGCAACCAGACACACCCTAGGGGTGCACAGCATACATTACAGCAACTTTGAGCATTCATAGGTGTGACAAATGTGTGGCCAAGAGAGGTCTCATCACAAGCTGTAAGGGGCTTGAAAAAAGCTTGCTACAAACAGTGGCCCCTCTTTCTCTGTGGCAGGTACATGTAGTTACTTATAGGGCCCTATGAAATCCATTTTATTGTGGATTTTCTGATTTTGTTTTTTCCATTAAAAAAAATTCCATCTTTATGGTTTTTTAATCAAAATTGTTTGATATATTCATAATTAAGTAGCCTTACTATAAATGTATAAAAATGTTCAGAATTGGATTGCAATGGGGAAAACTAAATGGGGCGGGGGGGTTAAAATCAAACAAAATATCCTGCAGATGTACAGTACGCGGTAAAAGTAACACATTTTAAATCACTTTTTAAAGTAGCATTTGGTGATTATGACCAAAGTGACACTGCTGAACAGTAACACAAGAAGGCCACAGAAGTAAGAGTCTCTTAGTGTCAATTTAACTGCATGCATATATGAATAATTAAAATTAAAAATGCACTAACTGTAATATAATCCATCCTTGCAGCAGATACATTGTTGTCATTTTAAATTAAACTCAGTACTGTGAAGGAATGCTTACATTAATTTCAAATTTGATTAAATAATTTCAACCTATCAAATCAACAGTTTATTGCTGAGTAGAATAACAAATTGACAAAGTCATTATTTTTGCCATCTCTGGCAGACATCTCCCTTGTGGTAATTTATGGCTAGCTTTTTAGTGTTTCTCTGAAAGCGATTCCCTCTTCTCTGTAAGTAGATTTTTATATTTACTAAAGCTTCTCTCTGTGTCTACAGAGCTTACAGGGAAGAAGATGTAAGGTAGGGCAACCTCTGCTCCTTTAGGCACTCACTCGTTCCTCCTTAACACATATACCTGTATACACATTCTGGTTTTGTGTGTTACGTGTGCCTTTGAGGAGTGAGACACTGATACAACATAAAGGAGCGTGAAGAGGTTCTTTCAAATGAACCTGTGCTCCCTTGGGCACTGAATACTTTCATTAACATTGCACCCCGAGGTAATGTCAGCTTCTCCCTTACTGTGATGCCAATGTCCCACAGGAGCACCTCAGCTCCACTGCAACTCCTGGCATGAAACTGACACAGCAAAGAAACTGAGTTCTCAGAAGCTGCCCTTAAATTCCAGATGCTAGCCTCTCTCCCCTAACCCCTGCACTCCCGCATGGCCCTAGCACCCTGCACCTCCTCCCCATACCAGCTGGTCTCTTACCTCCAGTGGCTGCAGCAGCAGGTAGCGCAGCCCACCCTGCCCAGCTGCCCCTATGATCCTAATGCCAGCAGAGCCTGGATTCCATGGTGTTGTTTTGATTCTGTGACTTTGTCTGTGTTCTCGTTAACATGGATTTCATAGGACCCTATATTTAGTGCTACATAGCTTGCCAGAGGTGCTACCCTCACTCCCTGAGATTTTTTTACATCAGTTTCTCAGAGAATCCACAGAATAGCATGTAGCAAACTTACTGTACTTATGAGTGGCTGATCTCTTCACACGTATCTGATCATTCCATTCCTTTTCCCCTCTTGAGCAAAAGAGGAACATATCCTAAAGGAGGTTTCCTGTAGTGTTGTAACAACATAAGGAGATGGGGGTGAGAGAAGCAACACGTGGCGGCAAGAACATTAAATTGCAATATACTTTACAATGTACCAAAGGTATATGTATAAGACAAAAATCAGAACTGTGGTGGTTCAAGTGATTATCCACATGTTATCCACTTCTGGTGCATGTGTGCCCCACCCCGTGAGACTGGAATCATTCTGAACAGCAGTGTCAGTTGGGCCACGGTTGTGCCATCCATAACAGAGGGGAAAAAGGGTAGGGCAGCCTCAACTGCTCTCCCATTCCTTCTTGCTGCCCATGACTGCAAGATGGAACACCAGCAGTGTCTGCATTTCCACATACTGTGCAACTTTATTCTTCCAGTTAGTTCTAATTTGTTGTTTTCAGCCCATTGGCAATAAAATAAAATCTTAGATTGATAGTTGAGGTCTTCAAATCCATGTGCTGCCTCTGTGCACTGGACCCACCAGCCCTTGAACATGGTGGAGTCCAATTCCCCAGAATTCAAGATCTGCCTCTCTTGTGAGGGAGCCATTCCTATCAATGATGGACACATGAAGTGCCTTCTGTCTGGGGTAAGTGCCTAGACCACACAAGTGTTCTACATGCTGCACCTTTTCTAAAAGAAACCAAAAACAGAGTCTCATGTGAAACTTTTCCTCCCTGAAAGCTCCATGAGGGCTTCCTCAGCACTGGAGGCAGAGACAAGTGCATGACTGGACCAGGCTACCTTTCAAAGCACTAGGTAAGTCAATAGTTCACTCCTGGGTCCATAGCTCATCCAGCGTTTAAGTCCCACTACTCAGCCACAGAGTTGGCCAGAACCTCCCTAGTGTCTTCAGTTCTCGGAAGACAGAGGTTGCAAGAAATAGTGATCCCATGGTGACCAGAGAAACAGATCTTACCAAGCAGGTCCAGCACAGGAGGCACATTAAGGCCAACACCAGGGCTTGCTGAGGCCTCAGTGCTGAGTGGTCACCACAAAACCTCTGTATAACAACTGTATGCCCTTAATGAATCTGCTATCAGCAACTGCAAACTGACTCTCATAAACAGACTAGGGAACTGTGACCTAGATTAAATTTCTATAAGAAGGGTACACAACTTGTTAAACTGTACTCAGGGTAGTTATCAATGGTTCACTGTCAAACTGGGTGGACATATCTAGTGGGATCTTGCAGGGGGTCTGTCCTGAGTCCAGTATTCATCAATGTTTTTATTAATGACTTAGCTAACAGAATGGAGAGTATGCTTATAAAATCTGTGGATGACACCAGGTTGGGAGGGGTTGCAAGCAGCTTGGAGGACAGGATTAGAACTGAAAATGACCTTGATACATTTTGAAATCAACAAGATAAAATTCAGTAAAGATAAGTGCAAAGTTCTACGTTTAGGAAGGAAAAACTAAATGCACAATTACAAAATGATGGATAACTGGATAGGCAGTAAAACTGCTGAAAAGGCTCTGGGGGTTATAGTGGATCACAAATTGAATATGAGACAACTGGGTGATGCAGTTGCAAAAAAGGCTAATCATTATATGATGTATTAGCAAACAAAATTTGTATGTAAGACAGAGGTAACTGACCTGCTCTGCTCAGTACTGGTGAAGCCTCAGCTGGAGTACTGTGTCCAATTCTAGGTGCCACACTTCTGGAAAAATGTGAACAAATTAGAGAATGTCCAGAGAACAAAAATGATAAGTTTATAAAACCTGATGTATGAGGAAAGGTTAAAAAAAAACCTGAGCATGTTTAGTCTTGAGAAAAGGTGACTGAAAGGAGACCTGATAACATATTTGATAACTGTTAAAGACTATTAAAGATAAGACAGTGATCAATTGTTCTCCATGACCACTGAAGATAGGACAAGAAGTAATGAGCTCAATGTGCAGCAAGGGAAATTTGTTAGATATTGGAAACAAACTTCCTAACTATAAAAGTACTTAAGCACTGGAATAGCTTTCTAAAGGAGGTTGTGAAATCCCCATCATGAGAGGGTTTTAAGAACAGTTTGAACAAACCCACCTGGCAGGGATCATCCAGGTATACTGGGTCCTTCCACAGCACAGGGGTGTCGGAGAAAAACAGAGTTCTCACTATTTGTTTAGGTATAGCAAGTCAGATGCTTTATTAACTCTCACAATTGCGCAGAGGGAGAGAGCTAAGCAGGTCTCTCAACAGGTAAACAATTACAGCAAGCATTTATACCTTTTGTTACAGACAATAATGAGCAACAGTTGCATTTTGTTTATACATAGGTCATTCTGATATCTTGTTTTGCTCACTAATGTAGACTCTTAGTCTACATTCCATATTATCTACACAAGGTCGCAACAACTTCTCACACAGTTCTTTCCCACTCGCCTCACACATTCCTCGCTTCTACAAATCTAGAGTTATTAGGGTTACAGTTAGCCTGACTCTTGCTAACAAACTGTCATGCATTGCATCCCCTTCCTGTCAGTTCTTTCTCTGCTTCCACAACCCCCCCCTTTTGTACTACTAGTACAACAAACATTTTCAAATCTCTATTTGCATTAAATCTCGGAATTCAGATTCTACATCAGATGCTTCAACCTTAGGGGTTTTGATTGGATGTAATGACAATGCATGATGAGCATGGACATGAAAGGTATTACTATTATTACGTCTTTTACAACAACAGTAACATAATCCTAAGCTAACTAATAACAAATACAAGCAATAACATTCCCATAGCAATACTATAATGGGGTTGTTGTACAGCCTTAGTCATAAAGCACAATACATCATACTTAGTACATAAGGTGGATACTCTATAAGCAGTGTGAAAGGCATACTTTTCTACTTGATATACATTTTGAAGCATGTGAATTTGCCCTTGTACTTCAGAGATTTTCTGAACCTCTGGTAACAGTGAAAACAAATTTTAAAATCGATCAGGTACTAAACTAGTCCAATTAAAGGGTATCTGGAACCTAAGGACTACTTGCAAAATTCTATCTGCAGGCCAGTAAATAATATGATTGCCTGCAGTGGTAATGAGATTAAAATGTATGTCTTGCAGTGTAGTGGCTTTAACATACACACAGCTATCATTAGCTTAAAAAAATAAGTGTCCTGTCAGGGTAGTTCCTTGTCCCCTACCCTCCCAGCAAACGTAGTCATGAAGAGTAACAACTTCTCCTGGCTTCAGTTTACGGATACACTGAAGCTGTGGGGGTTGTAACGGCCAAAATGTCCATTGACTCCCTAACCCCATCCAAATGTCAGATGTAATCCCAGGAGCACTGACTAAAAATCGATTGGGCATACCAGGAGGTCTAATTTCCCAGATGTCTCGGTGAATTACCCAATCCCACATGCATCCTCCCCATGGACCCAGCAGGATTCGGTATGTGGGAGCCCACACCCCCTGAACCGGTCCATATGCTTGGAAGGAGCACTGAGAACGTCCACACTTCCACCCAGAAAGTTTCCAAGAATGTCTCCATGGCCACAGATCAGATGGTACTCCTGATGTGTCTGTAAGGGCAGTGGGCCAAGCCTGGTGCTCTAGATCATTCCAAATGGCCATTAGCTGGTCATTCAGGAAATCCTGACTTCTGAACATGCTAGATCCCACTGCAATGCCTTCCCAGCCTCAGTGATATTCAATACCATCTCTGTCAGCAACTTCTGGGTCATTGAACTAAGGGCAGAAATAACATGTAACTCACCAACTCCAGCCTGTACCTGGGTTAGTTGTGCTCCAGAAACAAGGCCAATGGCCTTCTCTAGTTGCCCCAATTTCTCATCATGTTCTTGGTTCTTAAAAATATTCCAAACTGCTGCTGCATTATTGGCCCCATCCCAAAGGGATCCGGTCAAGTCTCTCTTCTTTCTAGAGGAAATAACCCAAGCCCTCTGTTGTGCTAATCTAATGGCAGCCCCCTGTGAGCAATTTGGGTATGTAGAGGTAATCTGGAAACTGGATAAGGGTAATGAAAATTTAACAGTCCCTAGTGTAGTGTTAATCACAGTTCATTGATATCCTAATACATTTCTTGTTGGTGTAGTACTATACCACATTCCCAAGCATGGGTCCCACAAGTTTCTTCCTGCCAGCGTATAATTCTTTGTTTCTTCACCAGGGTCAGTTCTTAATGTCTCTTGTAGTCAGGAATCCCTGGACTTTGTGGTTTCAGTGAAGCAAGTGTTCCTTCTTCTCTTTTCCTGAAACAGTGTGGTTTAGCATCATACAGGGGAGAGGTTACTAGCACATCACCCTGTAATGGTTTTGCTTCTTCTAGAAAAAATCCAGAGGCACAGTAGGTCTGTCAGTGGACAAGGGAGAGGTTACTAGCACTTCACCTTGTCTTTTTTTCTTTCTTTCTTTCTTTTTCCTGCTGTCCAGAAGACACAGCAGAGCTAGAAGGAGAAATAGGCTTATCATCAGTCGGAGGTGGAGGGGTCTTTTTACAGTGAGAAGCATGGGTCCAGGCAGGTAGTCCTTGGCACTTCACAGTGGTGGTGGTGGTTAACAGGACTTGGAAAGGGCCTTTCCAGTGTGGAGCCAAAGCAGTCTTTCGTTGATGGACTTTACGTAGACGCAGTCTCCTTGTTTCAATGAATGGCAGGGCTGCTAGGGTCTTTGGGTAGCACTTCTTTTATCTGTGAGAAAAGAAACCTAACACATTTCATTAATGCCTGGCAGTGTTTTGCAGATCTCATAGTTGCTTGGGCACATTCAGGCCCCCCTTTTCTTGGCTATCAGCCAAGTCTTAGCTGTGGGCAGTGTCCTTGGATGGTGCCAGCATCTTATCTTTGGACTGAGCTTGCTAGCTATTTTTCCTCAGTTAACTCGTTCTGATCTTTTTCCTTCTCCCCTTCTTGGCTTCTTTTAACCTACAAAGGAAACTTCCACTTTTCACTCATACACCTTTTCCCAACAATGAACACATACACATTGCCATTATACAGTACATTAGTCTTATTATTCAATGTATGCCATGTACACCCTTCCAGTAAAATAACTTTATTACAGAGCTTTGGACCAACAAACCAGGACAAGCACACCCACTTTTGAGGAGTCCACTCGGTACAACCTCAGGTGTCCAATAGCTTTCCTCCCTCCCCAGCCCTCTGGCTAGAAATCTGAGGTAGCCAGAAGGATCCCATGGGCAATATGGGGAGTGGGTTAACCTTCCATGTCCTTGCTTCCAAAGACTGTTGGTATGCAAATTTTAACAACAATTTTTTTTCAATTAAAAAAAAATCTGGCCAATGAAGTTTCTTTTTCTTACTTAAGCAACTGTATTAGACTTTAGTATATCACATTTTCCTGATTTATCCAAATACTTTTTGTATTCCAAGTTGAATAAAACAAGTATCTGCTTTTCTGATTTAACCCTTCTATTTAATTTTGAACTAGACTGTCTTATGAAAATATTAAACCCAACAATTCTGGCCACAAGACAAACACCACAAGACAGGACAAAGAACACAAAAATAATTCCTATTGTACCAGTAAATGCATGGTACATTGAATGCTGTTCAGCTGGCATCCGTTTTCTCTGATGATCTGAAAGACAAAAGAACAGAGGTCTACCCCTTCTGGGTAGTCAGTCATTGCTTAAAATATTTCCTTTATATACACACATACTCTTGTTGATTTTAGACAAAACAGAGGAATTACCCCATATTTCCTTGTATTTGTTTCATAGGCAGCCCAGGTTTCAGTGGCTTCTACCTTATTAGTTAGAAAATTGCATTAATACAGATGCTTTCTGGCTTGCTTCCAGATTCAAAGCTATCCACAGCTTAAAGATTCTTACTTAAGAAGTCACAATTAACTTTCCCAGACTTTTGATTGCCTTTTACTTCTAACTCCTGCTTTCAAACACCCAGTGATCTGAAAGAGACGACACAACCTATATTGGTAGGTTTGCATTTCTTTTACCTCTGCTACAATATACACTGCACATGTTCTGGGGAAAATGCACATCCTATCCACAATTCAATTTCCACAACACTAGCCACATCAATTTCTGCACAAGGTGTAACTGTTTCTTTTGTGCTTACAAAATCTCCATGCACCCCTAGTAAAGTGACAGTTCGACCACACAGAGCCAGGGGCACTGTCCTTCTCTCTCTTTTTACCAGATCTTTTATCTGCTATTTTGTTACCCAAAAACAAATTCAAATCTTTATTCTTTCCTGAACACCGGGTAAAGGCCATTTACTTAACATATAATTCAAAGGGCTATCCTTAGAGGGTTTTACCAGAGACTCACCCATCTGCCTGCTGATACTCTAACAGAGAATTACACAGAGAACAGAGGGAATTATGGCCTAATAGGATCCTATTACAGGAATTTCTACTAATACTGACCGCTACAGGGGACGGGACAGAAGGATCCCAATTCAACCTCAGAGCTTCATCGCACGCGATGGCTTCCACTCTGAGGAATTACAAATGAGAGGCTCAGTTCCATCCACACATCTAACACCTAAATGTATAAGACAGAAATTCATTAACCGGAGTCGCTAGTAACTGTCACCAAAATATCGGGTCCACCTAGCTGAGAGCCAATAACAGCCAGACAGGGATAAGGAAGAGTTGCTTTATTCTGCAGAAGAAAGGAGAGCCTTGCACCTTGGTACAAAGACTCTGTCTTACACACATTTTACCATTTCAATTATTATCCTGGGGATTTGAAATCCCCATGCTTATAATTACTTACTCCTTTCCTTCCACTATGCCCTCAAAGTTTCCAACCTGTTCAATCTCTCTATCTATTGCCTGCCCGCTTGGGCCCGATCCTGCTTTTCTCGCTGAACCGTCCCTTCCATGGGCACCAGCTTTTTCACTACCAATTTAGATAGGAGGGTGGGCTTCTCAACTAGCCCCCACCCTTCCTGGTCTCTTCTCTTAAACATTCTTACTCACAAGGCTACCCGAGTCCTCCCTCGTGAGGCTTGCCACTTGGGCAAAACGCATGACCCATTGGCATTTAACTATTCAATTTTCTCTTGTGGCAAACACACTGCTCTTACAGCATATGCAAACACAAATGGTTAAATTCTGACAAGTCCCTGAAGGACCGGTACTTGCTTAGCCAGTGCTTCCTTTTCTGCCTGGAAGTCCTGTCTTGCAACTTGCCCTGGGCGTAGGTTTGAGTTGCTGCCTGGTTCATGATCTATGCTCTTAATTGCTCAATTCTAGTTATCAAGTAAACAACTCTTCCCTTTTCTCCAACTTCTCTATTGCCCAGTCCTGCTACGACTGGGGTAGATCCACCTGACACCCTTCCCGGTCAGCCTGGGTGGAAAGAGGAATGCTAAATCCCTCTCCGGTTCTCAGACTTACTGCGGCTGAGAGTAGGCACACTTTCATACTCACACACGTACGTCCAGACTGGCCATGTCTGTGTATAACGTTCAGAGAAGGTGCTGTGCAATCTCCAACTTGCTTCCTCTCTTGGGAGGGCAGTTCTTTTACACCCTGAGGTCTCCTGGGGCATCTTTTCAGTGATTCCAGTCCAGGCCGGCTGCCTGTGGCTTCTTCAGCTTCCCCAAACCACGCCGGCTCCAGGGTCACAAAGGCAGACTGTTGGATCTCACTGGACAGTTAAGCTTTGCAAATGTAATCTCAGCACTGTAACTTGTATTGCCTTTGGTTTGACTATGTCTATATTTTTTCACAGTCAGCTGGGGCCGAAAGCAGTTTTTCTTTGTACTTAGCCTGGTCTGCATTGATTCTTGACCTTGAACGCAGATTAACTTTCTCTTTATCTCTGGACCAAGCTGAATTTCAAATTAACCCGTTCCTTTCCTCAATAGACAAATTGCTCCCATTGTGTGTCAGAGGCTTTTTGGTGATTAAAAGCTCCTCTGAGATGTATGATCTTATCTAGATTGAAGGTACCTTCTAGTGGGCATTGTTTAGATGAATTTTCACACGTGTAATGATTTCAATTCTCTAAATACCTGCAGGTTTTAGTACCATAATGTACGTACATGAAATAAGCTGGGGTACCCTTAGTGGGTGAGAGGGAATCCTTAGACTGTCCCCCACCCATTTTCCAATCACACACACAGGGAGGAGGATGCCCTGTCCGCGCTAGCGGCACATAAACTAAGGATCTCTCCCTACAGGGTATTCACACAGGAGAGACTAACGAGGATGGCCACGACCCTCCTACACCTCCCTTCAGCAAAGAGCGTCGGCTAGTCTCAGAGAGACGGCGCCGCTTACTCTGTTGCATCCAGTGAGATGATCAGACTGTCAGTGGCTCACACAGAGAGGAAAAGGGGGAGGGAAGATGGGTTCACACACTCCTAGACCCAGGTAGCCTCCTCGCCGGACGATGCCAGGCCGAGTTAGCCCACCGTGGGTCGGATCGCCTAAAAGATCCTCTAGTTACCGGGCTTGCGTTAGAGTAGTTCTGGTCACGAGCCAAAAGACTTCACAGAGTACTCTGGGCGTCTTCCGGTAACACTCAATTCACACTGGTGTACACACACACACACACACACACTAAGGCCTTATTCCAGGTACTATTCCCAAGTACCTCCAGGTACTATTCCCAAGTACCTCGATGCATCACTCGAGGCGGTAAAAACCCCTCCTGAGGGGGTAACAACCCCTCAACACCGGTGCATTCCTATGCACCTCGCATATGCATACAGGGGGCGGCAACAATTCCCCTAAGCCGCTCAGCATCTGACCTTGCTGCACAGTCAATAAGTTCGGATGGCGTGAGCCCAACAGGGACAGACGGCCCCACGGACAGTCCTCCTCCGACACCCCAATAGAGATTTCAAAAGGTCTCCTACCTCTATTGTGGTGCCATGGGGTTCGAAGGGGAACGATCCGTAGCAGCTGCCGGTGCCTCTGCGGGCGTTGCCATCCCGGACGAGCCCCCAAATTGTCGGAGAAAACAGAGTTCTCACTATTTGTTTAGGTATAGCAAGTCAGATGCTTTATTAACTCTCACAATTGCGCAGAGGGAGAGAGCTAAGCAGGTCTCTCAACAGGTAAACAATTACAGCAAGCATTTATACCTTTTGTTACAGACAATAATGAGCAACAGTTGCATTTTGTTTATACATAGGTCATTCTGATATCTTGTTTTGCTCACTAATGTAGACTCTTAGTCTACATTCCATATTATCTACACAAGGTCGCAACAACTTCTCACACAGTTCTTTCCCACTCGCCTCACACATTCCTCGCTTCTACAAATCTAGCGTTATTAGGGTTACAGTTAGCCTGACTCTTGCTAACAAACTGTCATGCATTGCATCCCCTTCCTGTCAGTTCTTTCTCTGCTTCCACAGGGGGATGGACTAGTTTACCTCTCAAGGTCCCTTCCAGCACTACATTTCTATGAATATATGAAGTGCTCAGTACTGATACTTCTGGTACCAAAGATATGACCACTAGAGCCCCAGATGAACGAGTATTCTGCTCCATCCCTGACTGAAGAGCCTAGGATTGAGGGACAACCCTCAGAAGGAGCCAATCATGGCACCAAATGCACTGGCAAAATATGTGAGTTCTCTACACACATTGGTACTGACTACGCTTCCTGAGATCTTGCCACCCAAGCCTCTATTTATGGCACCCACCCAGTTCACAGTACTAGGAGACCTATTGGTATCTGACCTCATCCCCCCCAAGAAAACAATATGAACCTCAACCATACGAGGGGCAGACAGAAGTCCTCCTACTTTTATGGTCAGTAAAGATCATTCACATCTCTAAGGAAGGGTCAGAGGTTTCAGAAGAGGAACCTTCTGCTGCTTCTTTTTCTGTTGCATATCCGCCACCTCACTCCTGCCATCAAGTTTGATGGTGCGGTCAGGATCCATTTCTCCTCCCCATTTGGGAGCCATTTACTTTTCTTTAGGGACAGATGGGTGCAGATTACTCAGACCATTGAGTCCTGAAGATGATAGACAAGGTACTCATTTTCAAATCCTTCCTATCCTTTCTCCCCATCCCCATTGGGAGACCCCTCTCATGAGTTATTGCTCAGGAAGGAAGTGGACTCCCTTCTGCAACTTGGAGCAGTGGAAAAAGTATCCAAAAATTCCAGGAGAAGGGGTTCTACTCTCACTATTTCCAGGTTCCGAATAAATATGGGGGATGGCGCCCCATCCAAGATCTTCAGTAGCTCAACAGGTTGATCTGTTGGTTTAAGTTCAGAATGGATATTGGATCCTTAAGACATACTTTCATATTGCAAATTTACCCAGACCGCAGGAAATACCTCATTACCAATACAGAGTGCTCCCCTTCAGCCTCTCCACACCTTTAAGGATCTTCACCAAGTATCTGATGATCATGCCTGCATATCTGAGAAGACAAGGAATCTAGATCTACTCTTTAATTCACGATTGTCTGATCTGAAGTCAATCACCGCAGCCGATGAACAATTCTGTCCAATTAATCTTACATAAGAACACGTTCCATCTACCCCAGTATCCTGTCTCTGACAGTGGGCAGTGCCAGATGCTTCAGTGGGAATTAACAGAGGAAAAGGTTACTCACCCTGTGCAGTAACTCAAGTTCTTCGAGATGATTGTCCTTATGAATACTCCACTTTAGGTGATTCTGTGTCCCTGTGCCTGTGATTGGAGAATTTCAGTCCAGCTGCCCTCACTCCCCGGGTCTCTCTGCTCCCTGCCAGAAGCCAGGCAGCTATATCGGGCTTCTCGACTCCCCACTCCTTGCTGGGAACAGGGCAGCTGCACCGGACTCCGGGTGCGGATCTCCCCACCAGGAGCCCAGCTGCCCCACTGGGCTCTCGGCTCCCCACTGCACACTGGGAGCACGGCTGCGCCCAGCGAAGAGCTTTGCGCCTGGAGTCCGGTCAGCTGCCGTGCTCCCGGCAGGGAGATGAGAGCCATGGGGGGCAGCTGAACTCCTGGCAGGGAGATCCGCACCCAGTGGGATTCTCCATTCCTAGCAGGGAGCTGGGAAGCCCACTGCCCCTTTTAACTCACTGGGAGTGCTTGTGGTGAGGACGCACACCACTGACAGAAGAAGGGCAGCATGGACATGAACCACCGTAGTAATTACTGTGGTGGCTGTAAGTCGACCTAGCATATGTCGACTTAAGTTTATAGTGTACACATGCCATGAGACTTCACTCAAGGTTCCTACTAAGTGGGTTTTTTTGACATTCATATTAATCAGCTGATTCACCTGCCTGAATTTTTCCCCCCCTCCAGCCTCACATCCCTGAAGGGGAAGCCAAAACATCATACCCTGGATATTGTCAGGTGTCCCTCTCCCATTATTTGGACAGAAAGAAGCTGTTCAGGAAATCTAGACTGTTGTAAGCATTTGCTGACAAAATGGGTCTTAGACTGTAGTAAAACATGATATGAGCAGGCCCACTTAGACCTATCTGGACACATTCGTGCTCCCTGTACCAGAACTCAAGCTGACTCTGCTTCATCTTTCCATGGTATCCCACTCTAAGGGTATGTCTACACTACGGGATTAATCCGAATTTATATAATTCGAATTTGGGAAACAGATTGTATAAAGTCGAAATGTATGCGGCCACACTAAGCACATTAATTTGGCGGTGTGCGTCCAAGTACCGGGGCTAGCGTCGATTTCTGCAGCGTTGCACTCTGGGTAGCTATCCCATAGCTATCCCATAGTTCCCGCAATCTCCCGCGCCCATTGGAATTCTGGGTTGAGATCCCAGTGCCTGATGGGACAAAAAACATCGTCGCAGGTGGTTCTGGATACAGCCTCACCTCCTCCCTCCCTCCCTCCCTGCATGAAAGCAACGGACGGCAGACAACCATTTCGCGCCTTTTTTCCTGGGTGAACACTGCAGACTCCATACCACGGCAAGCATGGAGCCCGCTCAGCTCAAGACAGCAGTCATGAACATTGTAATCACCTCGCGCGTTCTCGTGGAGTTTATGCTGAGCCAGGACCAGAAAAATGAGGCGAGGAGGCAGCGGCGGCGGCAGCGCAGCGACAAGCATGATGAGGACATGGACACAGACACAGAATTCTGTGAAACCACGGGCCCTGGTGCTTTGGAGATCATGTTGTTAATGGGGCAGGTTCTATCCATGGAACGCTGATTCTGGGCAAGGGAAACAAGCACAGACTGGTGGGACCACATAGTGTTGCAGGTCTGGGACGATTCCCAGTGGCTGCGGAACTTTCGCATGCGTAAGGGCACTTTCATGGAACTTTGTGACTTGCTGTCCCCTGCCCTGAAACACCAGAATACCAAGATGAGAGCAGCCCTCACAGTTGAGAAGCGCGTGGCGATAGCCCTGTGGAAGCTTGCAATGCCAGACAGCTACCGGTCAGTCGGGAATCAATTTGGAGTGGGCAAATCTACTGTGGGGGCTGCTGTGATGCAAGTAGCCAAAGCAATCACTCAGGTGCTGCTACGAAAGTTAGTGACTCTGGGAAATGTGCAGGCCATACTGGATGGCTTTGCTGCAATGGGATTCCCTAACTGTGGTGGGGCGATAGATGGAACCCATATCCCTATCTTCGCACCGGAGCACCAAGCCACCGAGTACATAAACCGCAAGGGGTACTTTTCAATGGTGCTGCAAGCACTTGTGGATCACAAGGGACGTTTCACCAACATCAACGCGGGCTGGGCGGGAAGGGTTCATGACGCTCGCGTCTTCAGGAACACTACTCTGTTTAAAGGGCTGCAGCAAGGGACTTACTTTCCGGACCAGAAAATAACCGTTGGGGATGTTGAAATGCCAATAGTTATTCTTGGGGACCCAGTGTACCCCTTAATGCCATGGCTCATGAAGCCATACACAGGCAGCCTGGACAGGAGTCAGGAGCTGTTCAACTACAGGCTGAGCAAGTGCAGAATGGTGGTAGAATGTGCATTTGGCCGTTTAAAAGGTCGCTGGCGTTCATTATTGACTCGCTCTGACCTCAGCCAAAGAAATCTCCCCATTGTTATTTCTGCTTGCTGCGTGCTCCACAATCTCTGTGAAAGTAAGGGGGAGACCTTTATGGCGGGGTGGGAGGCTGAGGCAAATCGCCTGGCTGCTGATTACGCGCAGCCAGACACCAGGGCGATTAGAAGAGCACACCAGGAAGCGCTGTGCATCAGAGAAGCTTTGAAAACCAGTTTCATGACTGGCCAGGCTACAGTGTGAAATATCTGTTTGTTTCTCCTTCATGAAAACCTGCCCCCTTTATTGACTCATTTTCTGTAAGGAACCCACCCTCCCCCTTCCCCCAGCTTGCTTTCAAACCAAATAAAGTCACTATCATTTAAAAATCATTTATTCTTTATTAATAGATTAGAAAAAGAGGGAGGGAACCCGGGTGGGATTTGGGAGGAGGATCGGTGGGAAGGAAAAGGCCACTAAAAAAAGGTTAAAAAAATGACAGCCTTTTGCTTGGGCTGTCCACTGGGGTGGAATGGGAAGGTGTACGGAGCCTCCCCCCGCGTTCTTACACGTCTGGGTGAGGAGGATATGGAACATGGGGAGGGGGGAGGGGGGTACAGGGGCTGTAGCGGCACTCTGTTTTCCTGCAGCCATTCCTGAAGCTCCACCAGACACCGGAGCATGTCTGTTTGCTCACGCAGCAGCCCCAGCGTTGCATCCTGCCTCCTCTGATCTTCCTGCCGCCACCTCTCATCTCGAGCGTCCCTCCTCTCCTCACGTTGGTCCCTCATGTCCTCACGTTCACTGGCTTCTTTCCTATACTTTGAAACCGTTTCCTTCCACTCATTCAGATGAGCTCTGTCACTGCGGCTGGATTCCATAATTTCTGCAAACATCTCGTCTCGTGTCTTCTTCTTACGACGCCTTATCTGTGATAGCCTTCGGGATGGAGGAGGGAGGCTTGAGGAATTTGCAGCTGCTGTAGGGAGGGGGAAAAAGAGAGAATTGTTTAAAAAGATACATTTTGCAGAACAATGCTTATACTCTTTCACGGTGACCAACACTATTCACATTACATAGCACATGTGATTTCTGTGCAAGGTCGCATTTTGCCTCTTGATACTGAGTGCCTGTGGCTTTGCTGCTAGAGATCACAGGTCCGGGCAACAGAATTCGGCTTGCATGCGGCCATGGTAAGCCATTGTCTTACGGCTTCTGCGCCCTCCTTTCCCACATACCAAGCAAAGCCCGTAGAGTGCTGCGGTTTTTCTGTTAACATTCAGCAGCAGCAGAAAACAAACTAACCCCCCCCCCGCCGCCCCCCTCCCGCCATAAATTCTCTGGGATGATCACGGTACCCCTCCCCCCACCGCGTGGCTGGTAACAGGGAAGATCCCTGCTAGCCAAACGTGAAAAGCTCAGGGCCAATTTCCCATCTGCACTTGGCTAACTGCAGGGAAGGATTTATTTTCAGCCACAGGCAAACAGCCCAGTAGGAACGGCCACCTCTGTCCCCTTAATTAAGTTCCCGTATTTCAACCAGGTTACCATGAGTGATATCACTCTCCTGAGGATTACACAACAAGATAAAGAACGGATGTTGCTTGAATGCCAGCAAACACCGGGACCATACGCTGCCAGGCTTTGTCAGGCAATGATACCAGATTACTTGCTGCAAGCATGGCGTTGTCAAGTGTCCTACCATGGAGGACGGAATAAGGATGCACTGCCCAGAAACCTTGTGGCAAGGCTTTTGGAGTACCTCCAGGAGAGCTTCATGGAGATGTCCCTGGAGGATTTTCGCTCCATCCCCAGACACGTTAACAGACTTTTCCAGTAGCTGAACTGACCGCGAATGCATCCCAAGTCCTCAGGGAAAAGTAATCATTAAAAACCGTTTGCTTTTAAACCATGTTTTATATTTTAAAAGGTAAACTCACCTGAGGTCCCTTCCATGGGGTCAGGGTCTTGGATACTGGCTTGGGAGGGTTGGGAGGGTACTTCAGTCAGGCTGAGAAAAAGATCTTGGCTGTTGGGGAGAACGGAGTGCTGTGTGCTCTCTGCAAGCTCATCCTCCTCCTCCTCCTTCTCCTCTCCCCCATCGGCAGAATCCTCAGGTGTAGCTGATGAGACTATCCCCGACCCGGAATCCACGATCACAGGTGGGGTAGTGGTGGCGGCCCCCCCTAGAATTGCATGCAGCTCGGCGTAGAAGCGGCATGTCCGCGGCTTTGACCCAGAGCGACCGTTTGCCTCCTTTGTTTTTTGATAGGCTTGTCTGAGCTCCTTGACTTTCACGCGGCACTGATCTGAGTCCCTATTGTGGCCTCTCTCCATCATGCCCTTGGAGATTTTTTCAAAAGTTTTGGCATTTTGTCTTTTCGAACGAAGTTCTGCTAGCACTGAATCCTCTCCCCATATAGCGATCAGATCCAGTACCTCCCTCACGGTCCATGCTGGTGCTCTTTTTCGATTATCGGCCTGCATGGTTACCTGTGCTGATGAGCTATCTGTGGTCACCTGTGCTCTCCACGCTGGGCAAACAGGAAATGAAATTCAAATGTTCGTGGGGCTTTTCCTGTTTACCTGGCCAGTGCATCCGAGTTTAGATTGCTGTTCAGAGCGGTCACAATGATGCACTGTGGGATAGCTCCCGGAGGCCAATACCATCGAATTGCGGCCACACTATCCCTAATTCGAAATGTTAAAATCGATTTTGGCGCTACTCCGCTCGTCGGGGTGGAGTACAGAAATCGATTTAAAGGGCCCTTTATTTCGAAATAAATGGCGTCGTTGTGTGGACGGTTGCAGGGTAAATTCGAATTAACGCTGATAAAACCGAATTAAAGTCGTAGTGTAGACCAGGCCTAAGAGATTTGTAAAGTTGTTATCTAGAACTCAATTCACACCTTCACTCAGCACTCCTTAGTAGAGAGCTCCCAATCCAATGCTCAATTCAGCAGAGCTGACTTGGAGTCCTTATTTCAATAGATTCAGAGTACCCACCTACAGGATATGAATTCACTGCTTGTTAGTTACCAGACGAGGAAGGAATACACATGGCCAAGAAAAGAAGAAAACAGTTACTTACCCTATTGTAGGGTTGAGGTTCTTCAAAATGTATTGTCCACATGTATTCCATAATCTGCTCTCCTTCCCTGCTTTTGTGGAGTCCTTGACCATTGGGATTCTGCTCAGGTAAGGAACTGGAGAGCAGTTGCAGCCCCCCTGTCCTTTATATCCTCCTCTATGGATTAGTAGAGGACATGCAGGGCACAGGTGCAACTCCAAAATACACCGCTACTCAGAAAGATTTGTCTTGAAGACATGGGGTCCATGCGCTCTAGAAGTGGGATACATGTGGGCAACACATCTCAAAGAACCACAGTTATTTTAAGGCAAGTAACTGTTCTTGCTGCTCATAACAAGTTGTTTAGATACATAAGACTGCCATTGCCTTCAATGGGGCCTGGATTTCACCATTGAAGTGACACTAATGAGGAAGAGATATACTTTAGATTTAACTATTACAAATAAATATTTAAAGTACTGCATTACAATAGTACCCTATGGACTCTAGCCAAGATTGAGCCTCATTGAGCTTAGTGCTGCACATCTGCATAGTAAGAGGAAATCCCTGCCCCAAAGTGTTTGCAATCCAAGCAGACAGACAAGGGGTAGGGGAAAGGAAGGTTATCCCCATTTTGTAGATGGGTAACAGGGAGATGAAGTGACTTGTCCAAGGCCACACAGGAAATCTGTAACAAAGCTGGGAATCAAACCCACGTCTCCAGCGTCTCAGTCCAGTGCCTTAACCACAACTCTGTCCTCACAGTAGTACCCCAAAATCTCATCCCTTGTTAGGTGACATACAGAATAAGACTGTTCCTGCCTCAGTAGCCAAGCTATTCATTTTTACTAGATATAAAATTCTGCTGCAAGCCATATCTATATCCAAGCTTTACACCTCAACATTTTTATAAAAACTAGATACTTCTCACTAATGCCAAAGCCAAACTATGCCCTAGACCAGGGGTCGGCAACATTTGGCACGCGGGTCGCCAGGGTAAGCACCCTGGCAGGCCGGGCCAGTTTATTTACCTGCTGACGCGGCAGGTTTGGCCGATCGCGGCCCCCACTCACCGCGGTTCGCCGTCCCGGTCCAATGGGGACGGCGGGAAGCGGCGCGGGCCGAGGGATGTGCTGGCCATGGCTTCCCGTCGCCCCCATTGGCCCGGGACGGTGAACCACGGCCAGTGGGGGCCGCGATCGACCGAACCTGCCGTGTCAGCAGGTAAATAAACTGGCCCGGCCCGCCAGGGTGCTTACCCTGGCGAGCCGCGTGCCGAACGTTGCCAACCCCTGCCCTAGACCAGGGGTCGGCAACCTTTCAGCCTTCATTTATTCACTCTAATTTAAGGTTTCGCGTGCCAGTAATACATTTTAACATTTTTAGAAGTTCTCTTTCTATAAGTCTATATTATATAACTAAACTATTGTTGTATGTAAAGTAAATAAGGTTTTTAAAATGTTTAAGAGCTTCATTTAAAATTAAATTAGAATGCAGATCCCTCCGGACCGCTGGCCAGGACCCGGGCAGTGTGAGTGCCACTGAAAATCAGCTTGCATGCTGCCTTTGGCATGCGTGCCATAGGTTGCCTACCCCTGCCCTAGACCCAAATGAGACCCTCAACACAGCTGGACCTTTCCGTTCTTCTCAGGCTACATTCTTGGCTTGTCATCCAACTCAGCGGTCAAAATAAAACAAAGATTCACAGACTGACATTTGGATTATGGAAAATTAGAACTCTTCTTGACAGTGACCAAATACCAGATTGTAGAACAGCCCTTATGGCCAAAATACTGAAGAGGTATAAACAGACTTCACTGCCCTCACTGAACCAGACTCGCGGATGAGTCGCACCTTGATGAGGTGGGAGCAGGCTACACCTACCACTGGACTGGCAAGACCAAGGATGAGCCAAGACCATCAGTTCGCCATATGGTCTGACACTTCCGATCAGTTTCACTCGCTCCCCAAAGGAGTTAATGACTGACTTTGGTGTTCCACATAAACTTGTCCAGAGACTAGTAGGGTACCATTACCAGTGCCCACATGTCATCAATGACTCAGACAGATGAGATCAAGGAGGCATTTTATGAAGATCTCAGCATTATCGTCAGAGGAGTGCAATACCAGGACAAACTCATTGCCCTTGGGGCCTTTAATGCTTGTGTGACACATGGATGAGGGTGCTAGGCCATCAGGGCATTGGAAGGTCAAATTCCAATGGCCAGTTACTTCTTTCCAAAAGTACCGAGTTCAATCTCACTATTACCAACAGAGTCTTCCAACAGGCTAACTAATATAAGATAACATGGATGCATCCCAGGTCAAAACAGTGGCACATGCTGGACTATGTAATTGTAAAGTCTAAAGATATTAAAGCTGTGCACATCATCTGCTCACTGAGAGGTGCCAAATGCTGGTGTCTGACCATTGGTTTGTGAGAAGCATTAGGTCATTGAACTTCTTACCAAAGCATCCCAGAAGACACCATCAAAGAAGAACAATGTGGCTGCCATGAAAGGCCCTAACAAACAAGCAAAGTTGGAGACTGCGTTATCTGAGGTTTCAGAGGACTCCACAGACACTGAGACAACCTGGCAGAAGCTCAGAAATGTCACATACAGCATTTAAGGTTCTTGGCTTTGTAAGGTGGAAGCACCAAGACTGGTTTAATGAGAACAATTCTGAGATGGACTGGCTACTGGAGACTATGAACACCACACGCAAGTCCTACATTTTGGACGAGAAATCAGCAATGAAGAATGCTAGGTACTATCAGGCCAAAAATACACTACAAACCTGATTAAGGCTAATGAAGAACCACTGGTGGGAGCAGAAGGCTGAAGAACTGCAGGAAGCGGCTGACAAGAATGACATGAAGACCTTCTAGGAAGGTATGGCTATATATGGCTCAAAATCCTGTGGTACAGCCTGTGACACTTTGTACCCCAAAGCAACACCCTGGCACCTCATATTTACCATGGTAATATGATTATGGTATATTTTGTAAAAAGTATGCCTTGTGAGATATCATTTTAAAAGTCTTGATCTGTTGAACATTAATATTATGTTGGATTGTATGTGAAGTTATGAAGTTTTGGTAGGTGTTTGTAACTGAAATATGTTGTAAGACTGGAAACACCCACAACCAGCCTTTCAGGTACAACAAAGGAGAAGCCAGATAGTGTAGATTCTCCTTAATGGGCCATCAACACTACCAAGGACTATCACCAGATCTGTATACAATGAAGGCTTCCCAGAGGGAGCACATAGACAATGGATACTGCTTGACTCAGATCATAGATAAAGATCTTTCCAGAAAGCTGCAAGAAGCTATAAAATGGGAAGTGACATCATCGTTTGGCCTCTCTCCCTCCCCCCCCCCCAAATCAACATCTGGCAACACATCTGGAGAACAAAGACTGAACTGGGGAGGCCGTCCCGGGCTGGAAAGGAGAATCCAAGCTTGTGTATTAAGGAACTATACCATCAGGGTGAGACACTGCTGGATTCAAATTCTGTCTAGATTACAGAACTCAGATTACAATTTTAATTTTATTTTTTGGATAACCAACTTTGATCTCTAGGCTTACTACTTATAATCACTTAAAATCTATCTTTTTGTAGTTAATAAATCAGTTTTATATTTTACCTAAAACAGTGTGTTTTGCTTGAAGTGCCTGGGGAATCTGCTCAGGAACAAAAACTGTTGCATGTCCTTTCCACACTGAGGGAGGGGCAGACTGGGTAATAAACATGCACTGGTCAGGCTTCTGACCAGGGCAAGACTGTACAGCTCTGGGGTCCCAGGCTGGGGAGCTGTGGGGAACTGGCTGGGGCCTCTCTATTGTTGGTTCATGAGTGGCTGGCAAACGCATTCATGTAACACAGGTGGGTGTGTCCCTGCCTGTAGAGATCTGTGTTAAATGCAGTACATGGAGAAGTTTGCAACTTGTCACAGCACCACAGTGTGAGAGGGAGCCCAGGTTGGTGAGACAGAGAGCTCAGCAGTACCCCAGGGAACCAGTCACATAGCCCCTGTCCTCACAACAGATGGTAACCAGCTGCTCACAGAAAAAGGCGATATTCTCTTTCGCTGGGCAGAGCACTTGGATAGCCCCTGAACTGTCAACGTACTACGTCCAATGAAGCCATCAACTCACTCCTGTAGAATCCTGTCCTGGAGGAGCTGTCCATGGACCCTTCTTTAGATGAGGTTACTAAGGCCATCAAGCAGCAGTCCGTAGGCAAGTCTCCAGGCCCTGATGGCATGCCAGCTGAAGAGTACAAATGTGGAGGTGCCTACCTGGTCAGGAAACTTAAACCAGCCTTTTCAAGACTATGGGAACAAGGTACCATGCCCCAGGGGTATAAAGAGGCTTCCTGTGGTTAGATGGTGATAGATGTTTGGCTGTGTGTGTGTTTCCTTTGTGTGCCACCCCAACCCTGTGCAGACAGCTGGCATGGAAGACCTCGAGCGAACCACCCAATAACCACAAGATCCGTTAAGGGACGAAGGCACCCAGCCAGGTTTATTGTTGACAAAGCATGGTACTAGTATCCGGAAGACTTTACCGGACCACTAATACATGTATGCCCGTAACAATGGACCAGCTCAGTGAACGGCGGGACCTTCTCTTCCTCCCGAAGGCCAGACAAAGATACTCCCTCTGAGATGCATCTTTATACCCCGATACAAACAAGTTAGTACTGCCTCTCTGCCGTAGTTACTGCCCCTTGACATGGCTAGTTATTATTCATTAATTTGTACATGTTGTTTGATTAAAAATTTCTATTACATACTGTCATCCTGACCTTATCTTTTATGAGGAGTCAGTGTGTTCCTATTATTTTTGGGAATGTTTTTGTACCATCCTTGATATTGGGATGTTCTGGTGTTACTTGATATTGGGAAATGTTTGCGTGAGCACTCTGTGACTAGCACTTTTTAGGAATGTGTATTTCTGCAATATTAGCCCCGTTCTTGCTAAATTCTGTTAACAGGTGCTGCCTCATACCAAACCTGTGATACAAGGGCTTATGTCTTAGGCTCTCTTCCTACTACATATCCATAGTCCATTTATACAAAAGGAAAGGAAGCATATCTAGTCATGACAGCCATTGCCAAATCTCACTGCTGTTTATAGTGGGGAAGGTCCTTGCACAGGTTGATCTCAATATCCTTGTGTCTCACCTAGTGGACTTGGTGTATCTAGAGTCACAGTGTGGCTTTCATGCTGGCTGTGGCACCATGGACATGATCTTTGCAGCCTGACAAATACAAGACAAGGCTTGTGAACAGATCAAGGACCTGTATATAGTGTCTGTTGACCTGACCAAGGCCTGCGACACAGTGAATCATGAGGGACTATGGAAACTCATTCATAAATTTGGCTGCCCAGAGAAGATGATTGCTGTCATCCACTCGTTTCACAATGGCATGATGGCCAGGGTGATAGAGTGTGATGATTCATCAGAAGCCTTCCCTATCGCCAACAGCACCAAACAAGGATGTGTAATGGCTCCAGTTCTCTGTGCCATTGTCTTTTCAGCCATGCTCTTGTTCACATTCCAGGACTTTGACAGAGGCGTAACCATCCAGTCTATTCAATGTATAGTGATTGAGGGCCCACACCAAAGTAATTGAGCAGCTATTTAGAGAGCCGTTTGCTGACAATTGCACCCTCATTGCACGCACACTTGAGGACATTCCGCTTATCATGGATCGCTTTGCCTATGCCTCAAAATGTTGTGATTTCATAATCAGCTTGCAAAAGACAGAGGTGTCAGCGAGCACCAGACTACCAGCATCATGAGAACCATGATCCCATTGTCACAATTGACAACACATACCTCAACTCAGTCAGGAAATTTTGCTACTTGGGTAACACGCTTTTCAACAACACCCTGTTGGATGCTGAAATTATTCAGGGCCTGGCAAAGGCCAGCTTGGCATTTAGCAGGCTCACCCACCAGCTCTTGAGAAGCATGGAGTCTGCCCTCAGAACCAACATAAAAATGTACTGTGCTGTTGTACTCACCTCACTCCTCTATGGCTATGAGACATGGATGCTCTAACACCACCACCTCAAAACATGGAGACCTTCCACCTTTGCTGCCTAACATCAAGTGGCAGGACAGGATCCCCAACATTGAAGTCCTTGAAAGATGCTACACCCCTGACACATGGTCCATATGGAAGTTTCCCATATACCAAAAGCGGTGCTCTACAGCCGACAGAGCATGCAAACCCACCCTAAGGCAATGTCTACACTATGCAGCTTTTAGCGACAGCTGTGTAGCTACAGCTGTGTCGCTAAAAGGCCCGCAGCGTAGCTGCTGTTTGTCAGCTCTCCTGCCAACAAAAAACTTCCACCTCCAACGAGTGGAGTTAGCGTTGTCTGCTCCTGCTGACAGAGAGCTGTTCACACCGGCACTTGTTGGCAAAACTTTGGTCTTTGGGGGATGAGGGGGTTTTAAAACACCTCTGAAAGACAAAAGGTTTGTCATTCAGTTGTCAGTGTAGACATAGCCTAAGTGTTGATCCATCCTTATATATAAGACAGCCTGAAGGCAACCTCAAAGCATGCACAGTAGACATTAAAACCTGGGAACCTGTTGCACAGGACAGGCCCAGATGGAGAGGTCTGTGCCACGAGGCCACGTCCACTTTTGAGGAGTGGCATGTGAGGTCTCTGCAGGAGAAGAGAGCATGTCATAAGGCCAATGCCTTATGACCCTCATCACAACAATGGCTACGTTTCCAGACATGCAACCACATTTGCAAATCCAGGATCAGACTCTCGTTTCATGTAAGAAGCCATAAAAACAAAAACTCAGAACTCAAGTCAACACTAGCTGAATATTCATCTGTCAAAGTCACAGGAGAATCCAGAATGCCAAACTATGCCACCTTATCAAGCAGCTCCTTTGAAGTCCCTGCTGCTGAGACAAATGGAGGCCTTTTCAGAAATGTTGTCATTTGCACAAAAACAAACCAAAACCTACGCCAAACAAAACACCCACAACACCAACAAGCCACATGACTTTTAAAATGCAGAATATGGCCAATTGTCTAAAAGACTTGAAACCTGACTGTGGTCATGAAACCAGTGATCTTGAATACCAGCACTTTTTATAAAACAAGGGGGAGGTGCAAGTGCTCAGCCCTGCTAAAAATCAGATGTTTTAATATGGAATTAGGAGGCACACATTAAATAACCATTTTTGAAAAATGTTGACCTTTGTGTTGAACAGGCTTTACAAGCCACCATTACAAGGAACTTCTTGCTAGCTCTGTAAATCAGAGGTTCTCAATCAGTGGAATGCATACCCCCAGGGGTATGCAGAGGTCTTCCAGGGGGTGCATCAACTCCTCTAGATATTTGTCTAGTTTTACAACAGGCTACATAAAAAGCACTAAAGAATTCAGTACGAACTAAAATTTCATACAAACAATGACTTGTTTATACTGTTCTACATACTATACATTCAAATGTCAGTACAATATTTATATTCCAATTCATTTATTTTTATAATTATATGGTAAAAATGAGAAAGTCAGCAATTGTTCAGTAATAGCGTGCTGTGACACTTTCATATTTTTATGTCTGATTTTGTAAGCAAGCATAGGCGCTAATTTCCCCTCTGCCCTGTGAGTGCTTGACCCCGCCAGGCCCCACCCCAATTCCACCCCCTTCCCCACCTCTTTACCGCCTCCTCCCCGGAGCACGCTACATCCCTACTCCTCCCCCACCCTCCTGGAAAGTCCTAAGCGCTACCAAACACCTGTTAGGTGGTAAGCGGGAAGCGCTGAGAGGGGGAGGAGTGGGAACATGGCGCGCCCAGGGAAGGAGGAGGCAAGGAGTGGTGGGGCGGGGGGAGCTTGGCTGCTGGTGGGTACAGAGCACCCGCTAATTTTTCCCTGTGGGTGCTCCAGCCCTGCAGCACCCATGGAGTCGGTGCCTAAATAAGCAAGTAGTTTTTAAGTGAGGTAAACTTGGGGGTACACAAGACAAATCAGACTCCTGAAAGGGGTACAGTAGTTTGGAAAGGTTGAGAGCCATGGCTATAAATCATCCTTGACAACATAAAGATGACATCAACCAGGGAAGGTAATAGTCAGAAAGTGAAGGTTACTTACTTGTAACTGGAGATCCAAAAAGCAGCACTGCATGTTTTGCCACATTTTGTCCCTCTGTCAAGATCGCATTGGCCAATCTCCTCTGATGATTCAGTAAATCTTGCACAAATGTAGCCATTTTTCCCCCACTGATGAAATTGGTAGCAGGATATTACTACCTGGTACTTAGCTACTCTAATACCAAGAGATAAAGGAGAAAAAAAACCTTTTTTCCAAGGGCATCCGATTCCCTTCCTTCTTTATCTGTAGGAATTAAATGGGCTTGACCACATCTAAATTTATTACTCACAACTGCAACCACCAAAGAATTTGGGGTGGGGAAAGTCTGAAAATATTAAATCCCTTCATGTGAGATTTCATACAGTTTATTTGCCTTCTTAAAATGGGCTGGCAGGAAGTAGGGTTAACCCAAACTGCTTTAGCAGGTTGCAAAAGACCATCCAGAATTGATAAAGACATCCTGTTCTTTGATGGAGCCCCAAGAATATCAAAGCCACTATCAATGGATGTGAAGCCTCTTCTATAACCATTGAAGGTAAATTAAAAGTAGATGCCATTCAATCCATCAATTCATGTAAATGTGAAGCACCTTCTGACCAGAGATGAAACAGAAACAATACTCACATTTTCATCAGGAGAAAAGTCCGGTGCTCCAAAAGAGGAACCAACTCTTCTTCTTCTTCAGATAATGTGTCAGGTACCAATGTCTGGGGTGAAGATAGCTCCCGTAGAATCAGATTCAAAGATTCCTCTACAACCAGCCCCTTATCTGCTGGAATATCACTACTCCATCCATACTGTGGATGACTCAAGAACTTGCGAGGCAGAGCCCAATAAGATCACCAAGCTCCAAAATAGACATTCTCTCTCTCTCCAATAATTAGGATCAGGGAACATACCCATAGTATGTGGAGGCAAACTGTCCACAAGACTGAGGACTACCAGAACTGAGTGGCTTAAACTGGGGGTGGGGGAGTGTGATGGGGCAGATCAGCATAGATCATATGCATAGGCATAGAGAGGCGGGGTTACCTCTCGCCCCCCCTCCCAAGGGGTCGATGAGGTACAAAACCCACCACAGGGAGCTCAAGTCTTTTGAGTCTTTCTTGACCCTCATATAACTGTGGAGCCATTCCGCAGTAGATCTTAATGGAGATAACACTAGCACTAGAAGCTGAAGAGACATGAAAAGTGAGAAAGGTTTGCGCGGTGATTCTGTAGGAGACTTGGGAGGTAGAGGTGGAGACGACTGTAGAGAGAGAGACTTACAATGGTAATCTCTTTTCAGGAGTAATGGATTTAACCATCCAAGTCTTTCTCCTTCTATCCCCCAACAATTTCTCACTTGGATATGAAGAACAATCAGATGTCACATCAGATCTGCTACTACCGTAATAGTCCTCTTCAGATATGATATCGCTACCGGGATTTGTAAAACAACAGTGCTGAACTTACAAACTTAGGCATCACTGGATCTGGACTGAGACTTAAATGTGATCATAAAGTAGAAAGTGGAACTGACTTGAGTCTCAAAACCGTGGAAGACTGATCCATATCAGAAGCATCTGATAAATCTAACCCATGGGATCTGGCACTGCCAACAGTGGCAATCTTCTCAGAAACAGGCACAACTGAAACTGATGGTCTTGGCATAGGCTCCTTAACTGCGGTCTGGAAAGACGTTGCCTCCTACACTTTAGAAGCCTTAATAGGAAAATCCAATGAACTGGAACCTGAATGTGGAACATCAGTCAGAACCAATAAAGACACAAATCCCTGTAACTTCTTTGGCACTTTAGCCTTACCTGATGATGCAGTCAGAGCCAATATAGGTCTCTTAGCCTTGAGATCTTCCATTATCAGAAGATCTAACAGCAAGACCTTCCTCAAGTAGGAGCACCTGCAACCTGTCTGCCTTTCCTTACATTTCCTGAGTGTGAAGATCTGGTAGAGGGACCACCCCAAAAGAGAGTGACCTTCCCCAAGGCACTTCAGAAACATCATGTGGTCATCCATCAGCAAGAAGACCACTGGACACGACACACACCTCTTGAAGCTCCGTTTCTTCGGGTCCGATATCCCATGGAACCAAAATAAAATCTAACTTAAATAACGCAAACTATTAACACACTAACTGATACTGACCCTACAACTAATAACAGACCATCCTAAAAAGGCACTTAAGGAAGGAGAAAACCCCCGATCTGAAGGATCAGAGTGGTTCACTTTCATCTGGCGCTTGCGGTTGGAAGAACTGAAGTTGTTGAGGGCACAATGCCTCCTTATATACCCTCACCCTCAGAACATTTAGGAACACTGTGGGGAGGGATGGAGTGCATGTGCACCCCCTACTTGCATGCACTGACTGGAGAAGGTTCCCCATTTAGGTTGCAACAGTAAGTGGGAATATACAGAGCCACTCAAAGAAGAACTCAGCTGAACAATGAAGAGGAATTTATATACACCAGAACATACCTCTCTATGTTTATCAACCCATTCTGAAAATAAACAGCCCCCTTTATTTTAGTGGTGATATTTCAAAGACCCAAAGATTCTACATAATTAGAGATAGGCCTTTGCAGCAAAGATAAGACCCAAACCTTTTGAGCGCACCAGGATTTTGGTTCAGTATATTGCAGAGATGGGGACAAAGAATAAAGTTCAGCTCTGGATTCAAACTTCTGCCCAGACAAGGATTGTGTTTGGTCTCATCTCTATGTAGGTGGTTTACACTGTTGCTATTGACACCCACTGTATAGAACTTTAGGCATACATGGCTGCTTTAGAGAGCCTCTCTCCTGTGATACTGCAGCTGTTGATCAGCTGAGGTGCATGAGCCAACAGTTCCCAACTTGAAATGGGAGCAGGTTGACAGCAGGACCTTCTATGCAAAGGGTCTTAGACGCTGAAACTAACTCCCTCAATCTTGCTTTTTACAAAGCATTAATGTGTTGACCTTCAGGTGATACTGCAGAGCCTTTTTTCCCAGGCTTGCTTTGAGCAAAGGGAGGCATAACTGATTGGGAGGGAGAATGTTAATTTGGTGGGTTGAGGAATGTTTTCAACTGGGAGTACTATATAATTTATATGAAGTAAAAAATGTTGTGCATGCATGCAGAGCCAAGGACAGACCATTTTAAATCCAAAGCTATGAAAATCTGCTAGAGGAATGTGTAAGTAAGGAATTCTAAAACTGTGGTGTCTGTAAAGCATAAGAATGGCTAGACAAGCTGAGTGATTACTTGTAGTCAAAAGATCACACGCTATAATTCTAAAGGGAGTGTTTGTTCTGTCTGTTTCTTTGAAATGACAGACATTCATTTAAATATTCAGCTGAGCTTTGGCACTTGATTCAGGAATGATATTAGTGGATTTTTCCTCTACATCATGAAACAATGAGCAAAGTCATCACAGTGGGGTTTTAAGGCTGCTGTGGGGAAGAATAAGGCAAAAACTGAATGTAAGCACAAAACTGTAGATGCAGCCGGCTGGAAATGTGGCAGAAGGTATGAGATGGCTGATAGAAAAGGAGGGATGTAAAAGCTAAACCGTTTTAAAAAAAAAAAAGCAGAATTGATGGTGCAGAACAGCGGGGTGGGGAGAATCTAGTAGCAGAAAGACATGAGGTCACATCCTGTCCCCTTTGAGAGAATGGGAGTTTTACTACTCATTATGGCATCCAAGCCCAAAAGCTGGTGTAACCATCTGCAGGGTGACCACCCTAGAGTAGACATGAAGCTAGTGCAGTCTTATGCCACTATCCTCATGACTGCTGCTGGCATGGCTTGAGATTCTCCACAGCCTGTTGATCCCTGACTGATCTTTAGGCCCCTTGGTAGCTGGTAAAAGTCAGAGCTTCTCTGAGTTATAACAGAGAATTTTCAGAATCAGAGGACCACATAAGCCATCTTTGCACCATACTCCTCACTTGTGAACTGCATAGGGGCTCCTCAGCCATAAACAAGGATCTGCATCATGGACTTCAAAAGGGAGAAAATAGGAACCATGAGGAGCAGACACAGTGCAGCTATGTGAAGAAGAGAGAGGCTGGAGCCAAGGGAGAATGAGACAATGACAGGAGCAAAGAGACAGTCCAGACGGTCATTCCATATATAGTTTATGTGGGTGGGAGTCTCAAAAAATGGTTCAGAGATGTTGTTTGAAATCCTTGGATAATAATTAATGGAGATATCCCATCTCCTAGAACTGGAAGGGACCTTGAAAGGTCATTGAGTCCAGCCCCCTGCCTTCACTAGCAGGACCAAGTACTGATTTTGCCCCAGATCCCTAAGTGGCCCCCTCAAGGATTGAGCTCACAACCCTGGGTTTAGCAGGCCAATGCTCAAACCACTGAGCTATCCCTTCCCCCCGATGATGAAAGATGTATACATTCACAATAATACTACAAGAACTACAAACTATTCCTGAATGTTCATTTTTCTTCTGTATACAATATTATCCATTTTAACTTTTGCTAATCCAGGACAGACAGAATCCGTTCTGGAGAACTTTAGATAATAGATTAGCACTTTTGTATAGCACATATTTTTTTTTTTTTTTAAAGACAATGCTAAGCTGAGCCAAATACAGCAAATACTGATAACAGTTGTGACACTGGCAAAAAAAAAAAAAAGTGCCAGCTCATGTGAAGGCCCAGGGACTCACTGAACAATGACAAATGCATAACCGGAAACCAGTCTGGTTTACCTGTGGGTTTGTGTAGTTAAAACAGATATTAGTGTTATAAGAATGTGTTTAAACTTTATTAAATGCTTGTAGGATGCTGGATGTGCAGGGCCGGTGCAACCCAGTAGGCGACCTAGGCGGTCGCCTAAGGCGCTACAATTTGGGGGCGGCGACCGCGGCGGTATTTCGGCAGCGGGACCTTCCGCCGCCTCTGGGGGGGCTGCATTTCAGACCAGGACCTACTGCCGCCTAGAGCTGCAGAAAAGCTGGCGGCGCTCTTGTGGATGTGTTAATTCTATTTATAATAGCTATATAACACGGCATAAAGCTATATTGAGTATTTGCATTGTAAACCTCTATAACTATGTAACTCACCAAACAAGAATAGAAGCATAGAAGAATTAATTAATGTAAAGTCCTGATCCTGCAGATGAGAGGGCCTTTGAAACTAAATGAGCCATTGTGTGACATCAAAAGGACAAAGATTTTGTTGTCTGCCCTCCCCAGTTCAGTTATATGAAGAGAAGTCAGACACTGAGACTTGTTCTATCAGTTTGGACTTTAGGGAGAAGAGGATAAAAATCCCTGACAAGGAGAAACTATGTCTCTTTATGCTGTCTAGACTCTGACAGGCAAATATTCCTAAACAACAACAAGAAATCTCCATGTTGTTTGACAAATAAAGTTTCTTATAGAGTTAAAAAGACAATAGAAGCTTCTAAGACTGTAACTCAGTTGTGTGTGTTTCATGTTTTAACGTTGTAAATAATTCATTTCTCTTCTTAATAAGAACATAAGAACGGCCGTACCGGATCAGACCAAAGGTCCATCTAGCCCAGTATCCTGTCTACCGACTGTGGCCAATGCCAGGTGCCCCAGAGGGAGTGGACCTAACAGGCAATGATCAAGTGATCTCTCATCCTCCATCCTCTGACAAACAGAGGCTAGGGACACCATTCCTTACGCATCCTGGCTAATAGCCATTAATGGACTTAACCACCATGAATTTATCCAGTTCTCATTTAAATGCTGTTATAGTCCTAGCCTTCACAACCTCCTCAGGTAAGGAGTTCCACAAGCTGACTGTGCGCTGCGTGAAGAAGAACTTCCTTTTATTTGTTTTAAACCTGCTGCCTATTAATTTCATTTGGTGACCCCTAGTTCTTGTATTATGGGAATAAGTAAATAACTTTTCCTTATCCACTTTTTCCACATCACTCATGATTTTATATACCTCTATCATATCCCCCCTTAGTCTCCTCTTTTCCAAGCTGAAGAGTCCTATCCTCTTTAATCTCTCCTCATATGGGACCCATTCCAAACCCCTAATCATTTTAGTTGCCCTTTTCTGAACCTTTTCTAGTGCCAGTATAACTTTTTTGAGATGAGGAGACCACATCTGTACGCAGTATTCGAGATGTGGGCGTACCATCAATTTATATAAGGGCAATAATATATTCTCAGTCTTATTCTCTATCCCCTTTTTAATGATTCCTAACATCCTGTTTACTTTTTTGACCACCTCTGCACACTGCGTGGACATCTTCAGAGAACTATCCATGATGACTCCAAGATCTTTTTCCTGACTTGTTGTAGCTAAATTATCCCCCATCATATTGTATGTATAGTTGGGGTTATTTTTTCCAATGTGCATTACTTTACATTTATCCACATTAAATTTCATTTGCCATTTTGTTGCCCAATCACTTAGTTTTGTGAGATCTTTTTGAAGTTCGTCACAGTCTGCTTTGGTCTTAACTATCTTGAGCAGTTTAGTATCGTCTGCAAACTTTGCCACCTCACTGTTTACCCCTTTCTCCAGGTCATTTATGAATAAGTTGAATAGGATTGGTCCAAGGACTGACCCTTGGGGAACACCACTAGTTACCGCTCTCCATTCTGAGAATTTACCATTAATTCCTACCCTTTGTTCCCTGTCTTTTAACCAGTTCTCAATCCATGAAAGGACCTTCCCTTTTATCCCATGACAGCTTAATTTACGTAAGAGCCTTTGGTGAGGGACCTTGTCAAAGGCTTTCTGGAAATCTAAGTACACTATGTCCACTGGATCCCCCTTGTCCACATGTTTGCTGACCCCTTCAAAGAACTCTAATAGATTAGTAAGATTAGTTAATAAATATTTAGTTAGTTTATTACAGGATTGGCTACACCTGTTGTCCTTTGTTTGAGATCGGTAAAAGTGACTGGTCCTTTGTGACTGGGAGTAACCTGAATATTATTGTGATTTTTGGTGTAAAGTGGTCATCTATCACACAGTCCAGCTTGCCTGGGTGGCAAGATAGACTGGAATGCCCAAGGGGACTGTCTGTGACTACATGGTAAGTCTGTTTTTTCTTTTGGAGTTCACATTTGTTATTGGGTTAGTGAAATCTAATTATAGAACATACAACCACTTTTGGGGTTTCTGTCCTACTTTTTGACAGTCTGCCCTGAAGTAGGCACTCACAGTCATGAGCCACTCTAGAAAGCATGACAATAGTAATGGGAGCAAAAGAGAATTCTTATGGTAAAATAACAGAGGACATCCATGCACTGGCACATTTAGCCATTTCCTGTTGAATGAGATTTTCCTTGACACTAACTGTAAAAAAGATATAATTTAGTAAAAGTGAATTTTTTTTGGTTCTTATTAAGTGGGCTTGATCTTTCCCTGAAGAACCAACATCTGGCATCTCCCTGAGTATAAAACATGTCCGAAAGTAAGATTCCCCTGACTGCCTCCTCCTCCCCCCCCTCCCAGATTGGGCTCTATCTTGATTAGTAAAGAAATAAATAAACTCAGGATGAGCAGCAAATACAGCCAATATATTAACATGCCAGATTACAGCTCCGGCTGATATAAAGTTCAACAATACATGTAGGGTTAAAAATCACAGCCATTTCATAACACTTCAGTTTCTGATATTTTAGGTATTTATATGACCGCCATCACTGAGCACCTCATAATTTTTAATATATTTATCCTGGCAACAACTTTGTGAGAATGGGGAGTAGTATTAGCTCTGTTTACAGGATGAGGAACTAAGGCCCAGAAGCTCAGATCCTCAAAAGTATTTAGGCACCGAACTCCCACTGAAATCAGTTAGGAACCTAGATGCCTTTGAAGATCTGAGCCAGAGAGACTAAGGCTCAGACTATACCAAGTGGGATTTTCAAAAGTACCTACATGCCTAATACCCATTGAAATAAATGGGTATTAGCACCTAAATGGTTTTGAAAAATCCCACCAGATAGCTAACTACCTTTAAAAATCTGGCCCTAAGTGACTTGCCCAGGGTCATCTAGGATATTTGTGAGAGTAGGAATTGAACCTTGGTCTCCCACAGCACATGCTAGTGCTCTCTCCATTGGATCATCCTTCCTTAAAATCAACACCAACAATGCAATGCAGCAGAAATGCAACAACTTCTAATCAACACCAACAATCCAGAATATTTCCTCATAATACCCATGCTTAAATAAGCTTCATGGGACAACATGTACAATTCACGATGGAATATGAATGCATGACTCCACAGTACTGGACTTAAGAGTTTAAAATAGCACCTAAGGAAAAACCCTCTTACTTCAATTTAAAATACCTGCAGCTAACCCCAGTGAAGAGAAGACTAATACTATACTTGTGATTCCTTTTTAAGATTATCCTTAAAATCAAAAGGATACATTGTACCCAGTACACAATAAGATAATCATAATACTGCTAAAGTAGCACCATCTAGTGGCCATAAGGATATCATCTAGTATTTTCCAGTCGATTACAATCCTGTAACTCCTACCGTAAAAAAATTCTATAGTTTTGCACATAGAAGTATCTCACTACATCTTGCTTCAAGTATAAGGATTCATACAATTCAAACTACCCTGTGCCATTGTAAGAACACCGCCATTTACATGCAATTTACCATTTATACAATATAAAGGCTATTTGCATATAGTGACCCTGTCAACGTTCTTTGAGAAAGACAAGAATACAGATTTCTCCCTGACATTGGGTGCATTTTGTGCAGTATAGCCAGAGAAAGAAGTTTCCTAACTCCATGGGACATAGACGCCAGGGGACCTGTTGTGTAAAACCCATTCAAAAAGCCAATGAACCTGTTAGGCTGAATGATGTAAGAAGGAAAAGGTAGCTGCACTGACGACATGACTGTGTCAAAGTCGTATAAGAATGCTCGTATGCAAATCCCCTAAAACCTTACCACAGCCTGGAGACAGTAATGGACTTCAGGCCTAATCTAATGAGTATGTTTCCCTTTTGCCTCATGACACAAATATATCAGACATGGCAAGTCATTTAAACATTATGAAACAGATAATTAATATCTTTCACTGATATAATGTCTTTCATTCCTAAGGAAACTCTTTAGAAACTTAAATTGATATACAAACTAGAAAGAGGGAATCACTTCATCCAGAAAGCAACAACAAGTGTTTGATCAGAAATAGGCCTGGAATCCTGTCTGCATGAAAGAAATTTAGACTGCATTACTATACTGATCTAGAAACACCAGTACAATCCACTAATGTAGATGTGCTACTCATGGGTGGGTCACAATGGCGTAGCAACAGGTAAGTCACAGCAGTGCAGCACATCTACATCAATATAATCACATCAGTGCAAGTTTCTCTAATGTAGATTGGACCGAATTCTCCATTGGCTTGCACCTTGGATCATCATTTATACCTACGCAAAGTGAGGGTAAAAGACCCTCAGAACAGAATAGCCACATTTTATGCAAGTGTAAATAACTCCACAATGTGCCAGGAAATAGAAAATCAGACCTTATTTTTTTCTAAAGCAGTTTAGTCCTTCATCAAGGCCAGTAATCTCATATTCAAATATAGGTTTCATCCCACTCATGGGCCAACTCCATTAAGTTATTACCAATAAGAGCATTTTCTGTACATATAGCATCAACTCTTTTAATTTCCTTGTATTATTATAATAATAGGGAAGCACAGAATTACATACATAGCAATCTAAATAATGTGTGTTTATCACAAAGGCCAAACAGTTAGGTTTGTCCCCACCCCCCCCTTTTTTTTTAATTATTATTAAAATAAAAAGGTGGCCAGACCAAGTAAGGTTAAAATAAAATGTATTAATCCTCCCATTACAGGGAAAGAACGCAATAGTCACAAGTACAACAATAAAAGTTATAGTATTTAGCCCACAAGTGGTACAAGGCTTATTAATTACCTTTGAACTAGATTTCTGGTCCTCTCTTCAGAGCTTACTCAGGCTGACTTTCTCCTGAGGTTCTTTTTAATATTCCTGTAGCTTCCTACATTTCAGATTCTGGGAGATTATACATTTGCTACACCTGTGAGTTAATCAAGACAGAGCTGATCTGACCCTACTAGCCAGGTAATTACCCATCCCAATATTACTAGCTTCACATACACAAATATATATATATTTCCACATTAGTTCTTTTCCACAGAGAAAAAGAGCAAATCCTCTAAGGCTTGGTCTACACTACCCCCCTAATTCGAACTAAGGTACGCAACTTCAGCTACGTGAATAACGTAGCTGAAGTCGAAGTACCTTAGTTAGAACTTACCTTGGTCCACACTCGGCAGGCAGGCTCCCCCGTCAACTCCGCGGTACTCCTCTCGCCGAGCTGGAGTACCGCAGTCGACGGCGAGCACTTCCGGGTTCGACTTATCGCGTCCAGACTAGACGCGATAAGTCGAACCCAGAAGTTCGATTGCCAGCCGCCGAACTAGCGGGTAAGTGTAGCCAAGGCCTAAGATATTTAGGTGCCTAACTCCCATAGAAATCAATAGGAGTTAAGCACCTGAATACCTTTGAGAATCTGGGCCAAAAGATGAAGAAGGAAGAAAATGAAAGAAGAGTTTACTATGTTTCACATTGCTCCACATACTCACATCACAGAAAACAGCCATGCCCAGTACGGGGTGGGGGGGAACCCTGATTCTCAAGGGGAAAAACAAACTAACAATCAGAAAATGAGTCTCAAAATAACAACCATCTTCTCATAATATCCCAATACTGATTTGTATCATACAAGAAAAATAAAATGAAATGCAACAACAGTCCTGATTCTCCACCACCTTACCGCTAAATTTGACAGAATTCATTTTTTTTTAAATGAATTTCTACAGATTTTAATCACGGTTTATTTTTGTAGGAGTGAAAAAGAGCCTGAAGCCTGAACCAGAAGCCATGTATTAAGGCAGATGCTTACAAATTAATGGTCCAATACATGAACTTGGCAAAGGCACTGCTAGCATTGCTAAAACACAGGCACTCCTATGAAGCAACAGATACTGAGGGCTTCTACACTAAGATACGCAACTTCAGCTACGTGAATAGGATAGCTGACCATTCTCTGCTAGTGCTAATAAAACCAGAGCTACAGAACAGAAACACTGAGCAGCCAGGACAAGATTCTTCAGCAACATTCTTAACAATATAAGCATTTTTTTCTATTTTTATCTATTTAAATTTTCAAAGTTGTGGAAAAATAGGGGGGCTAGGAGTCGGACAATTATTTAATGACAGTAAAGGTTGAGATTAAAGAAGTTCTTTATAACCATTAAAATACAAACTGTCAACATCAGACGTCAAAATATAAAAAGTTAATAAATAGTCTTAAATCAAACTGTAATAAGTTCTCAAAACAGCATTTTTTTTTACTTTGCCTAACTGTAAATTGCTATTATTACTGATGGAAATATTGTTTCATTGTTGTGTGTGTACAGTAAAATTGAGGTTTACTGACATTTACCAATAAAAATCTAATCCTTCCAACCCTAATTACTCCAATGTTACATCTTGACATCAAAAAAGTTTCAACAGCATGTAATGGAGTAGAGAAACAGGCCCAGAAATTTTAACAATGTCTAAACACTATGGCAGTATCAGTCAATATTTATTAAGTCTTTTGTCAACAAGAGCTACACCATTGCAACACGTTCCAAGTTCTAAGAAAAATATTGTATTTTGGAGTTTGAATATTTCAAATTATAACTCTTTTTGAAGTGATCACACTTCACAGCAGCTGTTAATAAAATAATGCCTGTTTCCTGGCCCCTGCAAATGAAAATTACTTATTTCCACTTAAGTGACATTACAACAGAGGTGTCCTTCATTTAATCACCAGGACTAATCTTTCTGTTCCATGGGTCAGGAGCTTTGTGTAGGCAGTGAACTCAATTCTGGGTGGAGAAGTGTGCAAAAGTTGTTAAAAGAATTTTATATAATCATTACACCTAAATAAATAGTTAGAAAGGGACAGTTCTTATGTTTTGAGCTAAATATTTACATTTTTGAGTCCTGTCCAGTTACCAACGTGAAGAATATAGCATAACTACCAACATCTGAAAGAAATAGAGATATCTGGTCTGAAAATAAGTCATGCCCCTTCAAATAGAAATAGATTGGACTAGGAGAGGTTTTTGAAGGGACAGAATGAAAAAAAAGTAAATATTTAGCTCAAAACATAAGAACTGTCCCATCATACACAGCTGTGACAGAAAGCTTCAAAAATGTGAGGAAGAGAATTTAATCTTAGGCCTGGTCTACACTATGAGTTTAATTCGAATTTAGCAGCGTTAAATCGAATTAACCCTGCATCCCTCCACACAACGAAGCAATTTATTTCGAAATAAAGGGCTCTTAAAATCGATTTCTGTACTCCTCCCCGATGAGCAGAGTAGCGCCGAAATTGATATTGTCATTTTGAATTAGGGTTAGTGTGGCCTCAATTTGATGGTATTGACCTCCGGGAGCTATCCCACAGTGCACCATTGTGACCGCTCTGGACAGCAATCTGAACTCGGATGCACTGGCCAGGTAGACAGGAAAAGCCCCGTGAACATTTGAATTTTATTTCCTGTTTGCCCAGCACAGGAGAGCACAGGTGACCACAGAGAGCTCATCAGCACAGGTAACCATGCAGGCCGATAATCGAAAAAGAGCACCAGCATGGACCGTACGGGAGGTACTGGATCTAATCGCTATATGGGAAGAGGATTCAGTGCTAGCAGAACTTCGTTCGAAAAGACAAAATGCCAAAACTTTTGAAAAAATCTCCAAGGGCATGATGGAGAGAGGCCACAATAGGGACTCAGAGCAGTGCCGCCTGAAAGTCAAGGAGCTCAGACAAGCCTATCAGAAAACAAAGGAGGCAAACGGTCGCTCCGGGTCAGCTCTGCAGACATGCCGCTTCTACGCTGAGCTGCATGCAATTCTAGGGGGGGCTGCCACCACTACCCCACCTCTGATCGTGGATTCTGAGGCGGGGGTAATCTCATCAGCCACACCTGAGGATTCTGCGGACGGAGAAGAGGAGGAGGAGGAGGAAGACAAGCTTGCGGAGATCACACAGCACTCCGTTCTCCCCAACAGCCAGGATCTTTTTCTCAGCCTGACTGAAGTACCCTCCCATGCCAGTACCCAAGACCATGATCCCATGGAAGGGACCTCAGGTGAGTTTACCTTTTAAAATATAAAACATGGTTTAAAAGCAAGCATTTTTTAATGATTAACTTGCCCTGAGGACTTGGGATGCATTTGCGGCCAGTACAGCTACTGGAAAAGTCTGTTAACGTATCTGGGGATGGAGCGGAAATCCTCCAGGGACATCTCCATGAAGCTCTCCTGGAAGTACTCCAAAAGCCTTTGCAGAAGGTTTCTGGGCAGTGCAGCCTTATTCCGTCGTCCATGGTAGGACACTTGACCACGCCATGCTAGTAGCAAGTAATCTGGTATCACTGCATGACAAAGCCTAGCAGCATATGGTCCCGGTGTTTGCTGGCATTCAAGCATCATCCGTTCTTTATCTCGCTGTGTAATCCTCAGGAGAGTGATATCGCTCATGGTAACCTGGTTGAAATACGGAAATTTAATTAAGGGGACAGAGGTGGCCGTTCCTACTGGGCTGTTTGCCTGTGGCTGAAAAGAAATCCTTCCCTGCAGTTAGCCAAGTGCGGGGGGTGGGGGGAGGCGGGGAATTGGCGCTGAATTTTTCACGTTTGGCTAGCAGGGATCTTCCCTGATACCAGCAACGCGGTGGGGGGAGGGATAAAGCGATCATCCCAGAGAATTGGATGGGGGGCGGTGGGTTAGTTTGTTTTCTGCTGCTGAAGGTTAACAGGAAAACCACAGCATTCAACGGGCTTTGTTTGGTATGTGGGAAAGGAGGGCGCAGAAGCCAGAAGACAATGGCTTACCATGGCCGCATGCAAGCCGAATTCTGTTGCCCCGGACCTGCATCTGTGATCTCTAACACCAAAGCCACAGGCACTCAATATTAAGATGCAAAATGCGACCGTGTACTGAAATCATATGTGCTATGTAATGTGAATAGCGTTGTTCACCGTGAAAGACTATAAGCGTTGTTCTGTAAAATGTATCTTTTTTAAAACTTCTCTCCTTTTTTCCATCCCTCCAGCAGCTGCAAATTTTTCAAGCCTCCCTCCTCCGTCCCGAAGGCTATCTCTGATAAGGCGGCGGAAAAAGAGGATGCGAGACGAGATGTTCTCGGAAATAATGGAATGCACCCGCAATGAAAGAGCTCATTTGAATGAGTGGAAGGACACGGTATCTAAGTACATGAAAGATGCCAGTGAACGTGAGGTCACGAGGGACGCTCGAGATGAGAGGTGGCAGGCTGCAATGCTGGGGCTGCTGCATGATCAAACGGACATGCTCCGGCGTCTGGTGGAGCTTCAGGAAGGGCAGCAGAATCACAGAATGCCACTGCAGCCGCTGTATAACCTCCCTCCCCCTTCACTATGTTCCATAGCCTCCTCACCCAGACGTGTACGAACACGGGGCGGGGAAGCTCCGTGCACCCTTCCAGTCCCTGTCAGTGGACAGCCCAACCAAAAGACTGTCATTATATTGATTTTTTTCAGTGGCCTTTTACTTCCCTCCTATCCTCCTCCCAAACCCCACCCGGGCTACCTTGTCGGTTCTCTCCCTATGTTTATAATCAATTAATAAAGAATACATGATTTTTAAACGATAGTGACTTTATTTCCTTTAAAAGCAAGCTGTGATTTAAGGGGGGAGGGTGGTTTGCTTACAGGGAATGAGTCAATCAAAGGGGTGGGTTTTCAACAAACAGAACTATCACACCGTAGCTTGGCCAGTCATGAAACTGGTTTTCAAAGCTTCTCTGATGCGCAGCGCTTCCTGGTGTGATCTTCTAATCGCCCTGGTGTCTGGCTGCACATAATCAGCAGCCAGGCGATTTGCCTCAGCCTCCCACCCCACCATAAAGGTCTCCCCCCGTACTCTCTCAGAGATTGTGGAGCACACAGCAAGCAGCAATAACAATGGGGATATTGGTTTGGCTGAGGTCTGACCGAGTTAGTAACGAGCGCCAGCGACCTTTTAAACGTCCAAAGGCACATTCTACCACCATTCTGCACTTGCTCAGCCTGTAGTTAAACAGCTCCTGACTCCTGTCCAGGCTGTCTGTGTATGGCTTCATGAGCCATGGCATTAAGGGGTAGGCTGGGTCCCCAAGAATAACTATTGGCATTTCAACATCCCCAACGGTTATTTTCTGGTCTGGAAAGTAAGTCCCTTGCTGCAGCCCTTTAAACAGAGTAGTGTTCCTGAAGACGCGAGCGTCATGAACCCTTCCCGGCCAGCCCACGTTGATGTTGGTGAAACGTCCCTTGTGATCCACAAGTGCTTGCAGCACCATTGAAAAGTACCCCTTGCGGTTTATGTACTGAGTACCCTGGTGCTCCGGTGCCAAGATAGGGATATGGGTTCCATCTATCGCCTCACCACAGTTAGGGAATCCCATTGCAGCAAAGCCATCCACTATGGCCTGCACATTTCCCAGAGTCACTACCTTTTGTAGCAGCACCTGAGTGATTGCTTTGGCTACTTGCATCACAGCAGCCCCCACAGTAGGTTTGCCTACTCCAAATTGATTTCCGACTGACTGGTAGCTGTCTGGCGTTGCAAGCTTCCACAGGGCTATCGCCACTCGCTTCTCAACTGTGAGGGCTGCTCTCATCTTGGTATTCTGGCGCTTCAGGGCAGGGAAAGGCAAGTCACAAAGTTCCATGAAAGTGCCCTTATGCATGTGAAAGTTTCGCAGCCACTGGGAATCGTCCCACACCTGCAACACTATGCGGTCCCACCAGTCTGTGCTTGTTTCCCGGGCCCAGAATCAGCATTCCACAGCTATAACCTGCCCCATTAACAGCATGATCTCCAAAGCGCCGGGGCCCGCGGTTTGATAGAATTTCATGTCCATGTCCTCATCACTCTCGCCACCGCGCTGCCATAGCCTACTCCTCGCCGCCTGGTTTTGCAGGTTCTAGTTCAGCATAAACTGCACGATAACGCGCGAGGTGTTTACAATGTTCATGACTGCTGTCTTGAGCTGAGTGGGCTCCATGCTTGCCATGGTATGGCGTCTGCACTGTTCACCCAGGAAAAAGGCACAAAACGGTTGTCTGCCATTGCTTCCCTGGAGAGAGGGGGAGGACGTACCCAGAACCACCCGCGACAATGTTTTTGGCCCCATCAGGCATTGGGATCTCAACCCAGAATTCCAATGGGCAGAGGAGACTGCGGGAACTATGGAATAGCTACCCACAGTGCAACGCTCTGGAAATCGACGCTTGCCCCGGTACATGGATGCACACCGCCGAATTAATGTGCTTAGTGTGGCCGCATACATTCGACTTTATACAATCTGTTTCCAAAATTCGAATTCTGTAAATTCGGATTAATCCCGTAGTGTAGACATACCCTTAGTGGCTAACGAACGTAAATACATTGAGCCAAGTCTTACCATACACCAAATTCCCTTTTGTGCCACTCCAGCTGCACCAAACTCTCAGGAATCAGGACTTACAGCAGAGCCAGTCTTCAGGCAAACTAATGACCACAGCTGGCCTGCAGCAGGTTGACTAATTGGCTCCAGTACCTGATTGATTGGAAGGGTCAGCAGACTGGCTCTTAAGCCCAGCAGAAGCACTTCACTAGCTCCTCAAAGCATTTGCCTATGTTGCAATAGTATCTGTCTGTTCCCAGCCTTGCCTTATTCTAAGTAAACTGGATCCAAGCCCTAGCTTTGGCTCTGATGCTTTGCTGTGGCATTGGGCCTCTGACTCCTGTTCCAACTAGGTCTGACCACCCATATCCCAGTCACTGATACAAATGGATTTAAAGCTTCACTGAAGTGTCAGCTGGGGTTTTGCCTTGCACACAGGAATCGTCAGATGGCATCAACTCAGCTGTGTGCCTCCTGCTCCTAAGTTGCACTTATAACATCAGTGAGAATGGAGTGCTCCTAAGGGACTGTCCATAAATCATTTAACACATCTTATGTGATTTTTTTAAACTGACCCCACCTCCGCCCCCGAGACACTGTAATACTGAAACAAACATGCAAAATTAAAAACCCACCCTCTGCCTAACGGGTTATATAATTCATGGACATAGGGTGACCAGATGTCCCGATTTTATAGGGACAGTCCCGATTTTTGGGTCTTTTCTTGTATAGGTTCCTATTACCCCCCACCCCCGTCCCAATTTTTCACACTTGCTGTCTGGTCACCCTACATGGACAGCCCCTAAGAATTTTACCCACTGTGGTGTTATACATAATTTTGAAATATACTTATTTGCACCTTGTGCAGTTGAAGTTATAGAATTTTCAGCTAATACTCTTTAATGGTATAGTCTATTACTTTAGGCCCCAATCCTGTGAGGACCTAAGCTCCAGCTCACATTCTTAAAGTTAAGAACATGCATGATTCTTTGCAGGATCAGAGTTTTACTGGATTTATTTTAAAATACATTTTAACTACACACTAATATTTATTTCCAATTTACAAAAATAAGTATATCACAATTTAGGTACAAACAATAGCTACCTTATTTTAAAAAATATTTTTGCAAGTAGGACTGGGACACAAAGTCAAAAATGCAGAACTGGTAGTTCAAACATTTTGAGGAATGAAAAAGAATTCCAGCAAAATTGACCCCACATATGTCAAATAATTATTTGTTTTGAGGTAGTGTTTAGAAGACCCAGCTGAGACTAGGGCCCCCTACTGCTAGGCACAGTACAAACACATAGTAAAAGAGAGTCCCTGCTATCCACTGTTTACAATCTAAATAGAAAAGACAAACAAAGAGTGGGAAGGTAAGTGGACACAGAAAGGTGAAGTGACTTGCCCAAGGTCACAGAGTAGGTCAATGGTAGAGTGGGAAATAGGTTCTCCTGACTTCTAGTCCAGTGCTCTGTGCTCCAGACCATGGTGACTCTCATAAGAGTGAACTGTCAAAGGCATTGTGAAAATAACAAATCTCCGAAAGTTGGGTTGAAAAAATAGGTATGTTAACTTATGGAAGCACAGTATCTCAAAAGTTACATGACCCTTTTTGAGAAAAGTTGATTAACTGATATACAGATTTATGTATGCAGTGAAACTGTAGCCGTGTCAGTCCCAGGATATTAGAAACACAAAATAGGTAAGGTAATATTTTTATTGGACCAACTTCTGTTGGTGAAAGAGACAAGATTTTGAGCCACACAGACTTTGTCTACACAGCAATAAAAACCTAGAGTAACCTCAGTTACTGCACAGAGTGAGTAACCTTCTCTTTTTCTTCAAGGAGTGTCCCAGTGGGTGCTGCACTTTAGGTGACTGTACAGCAGTGTCCCTTGTTGGAAGGAAGGTTTTTGAGAATTGTAGTTGTGGTGAATGATAAAACCGCAAGTCAGAGTAGAGCGTCCGATGACAAGTGCTGCTCTATGGCACAGTGCTGTGTGAACGTATGGGTGGATGCCCAGGTTGCTGCTTTGCAGACATCCATGATAGGCACATTGTTGAGGAAGGTTATTGATGTAGAGAGTGCTCTGGTGGACAGTGTGCAAGTCCCTGGTGCGGGTTGTAACTGTTGCTGGCAATACCAAAAATCAATGCAACCAGAGATCCATTTCAACAGCCTCTGTTTGGATATGGCATCTCCCTTAGATCGTTCCATGATGGAGAGAAATAATTTTTGTGACTTTCTGAAAGATTTTGTCCCTTCAATGTAAAAAGCTAGCGCCCTTCGGACATCCAGGATGTGAAGCATTGCTTCTCATTTGTTCCCAAGAGGTTTTGGGAAGAACAATGGGAGATGGATGGATTTATTCAAATGGAATAATGAAACTATTTTAGGTAGGGATTTTGTATGTGGTCTTAGGGTAACTTTGTTTTTGAAAAATATTGTGTATGGGGACTGTGCAATGAAGGGCCCCAGTTCCCCTACTCATCAAGTGGATGTGCTAGCGATGAGGAAGGGCCACCCTTCATCGAAAGTAGAGAAGTGAACATGTTGTTAATGGTTCAAAAGGGGCCCCTGTAAAACAACGCAGCACCAGATTGAGGCCCCATGATGGAGTAGGGGCCCATATTTCAGGGTAAAGGTTACGAAGGCTCTCAAGGAAGCGTTTAGTAGTAAAGGGGGGTGAAGACTGAGAACTCATCCACTTTGTGGTGGAAAACCCTGATTGCCGCAAGGTGTACTCTGATCAAGCTCATTGAGAGGCCAGATTGTTGGAGCTCCAATACATAGTTGAATACCATTGGTAAAGGACAGGTAGTTGCCATTGTTTGCCTATTTTGGCACCATACATGGAATCTCTTCCATTTGTGCAAGTAGGTATACCATGTAGTATACCTTCTGCTGTTTAAAAGAATGTCCCTTACCTCTTCTGAACAGGTCATTTCATTATCTCAGAACCATGAAGTAACCATACATTCACGTGGAGTCTTGCCAGATTTGGGAGGTAGACCTGGCCTGCATCCTGAGACAGAAGATGAGGTAGATGTGGAAGAGTGCATGGTGGGCTCACTCCTTACATCTTCAAGAGGTAAGGAAACCACATTTGTCTGGGCCACATGGGGACTATCAAGATGATTCTGGACTGGTCGGTCCTTAGCTTGTGTATGAGTCTGGATAGGAGAGGGGTCGGGGGGGAAAGCGTACAGTAGATGTGTATCCCATTTTAGGAAGAAAGTGTCACTGATAGAACAGGGTCCCAGTCCCGCTCTGGAACAGAAATGTGGGCACCTGGAGTTCTGATTTGTCACAAATAAGTCTATAGTTGGGAACCCCATTGTTTGAATATGTCCTGCAGTACCCTAGTGTTTATTTCCCACTCATGGTCCTAGAAAATTTTTCTGCTCAGTGCATCTGCAATAGGTTTTGGCATCCTGGTAGGTAGGAGGCTGAGATGTCAATGTTCTGGCAGATACACCAGTTCCATAGTAGGATGGCTTCTGTGCATAGGGAGTGTGACCGTGCCCCTCCATGGCGGTTTATAGAAAACATACAGGTGATGTTGTCTGTCAGCATCTTCATGGTCTTGTCCCTGATCGTGGATAGGAAGCGTGAGTATGCATTGTGGACTGCCCACAGCTCCAGTAGGTTTATCTGTAGTGTTGATTCTGATGCAGACTAGTAGCCTTGGATTGTGTGGTTGTGCTGATGTGCTTCCCAGCCTAGCAGAGAAGCATCTGTAATGAGCATCATTGATGGAGAGGTCTGTGCGAAGGGAACTCCTGTGCAAATGTTGGGTGATTGAGCCCACTAATGTAGAGAATTTTTTTATGTTGGTTGACATCGTAAGACGTTTGTTTATACTGTGTCTGTGTGGGGGATATACTGTTCTGAGCCAGCCTTGATGGAGAGATGGAGCCAGGAAACTCATCACATTACTATGGAGCGTGCCACTGTGTCTGCTGAGTCCAGTGAAGCTTGTAAAACTGTGCAAACTAGTAGTTGACCCTCAGATATAAAAAACTTAAAATTTTCCCTTTTTGTCCTCAGGTATGTGCTCAATAAATCAGACATTTTTGAGTAATTGGAGTGATTGGATTTGGCCATTAATGCTTCATAATTTGCGATCCTGAATTGTAGGGTCACTGCAGAGTAAGCTTTATGACCAAAAAGGTCCAATCTCTTCCAATCACCGTCAGATGGGGTGGATCTGGAAAGTTGTTGTCTGTTCCGCTCGTTCACAGCTTTTATCACCAGACAGTTTGGTGTAGGTTGTGAAAATAGAAATTCCATTCCCTTGGAAGGTACATAGCATTTTTTATCTGCTCTTTTGCAGGTGGGTGGAATTGTTACTGGGGTCTGGGAACTGGTTTTGGCTGGATCCATGAGAGCCTTCTTTATTGGGAGGGCAATCCTGGAAGAGGTTGAAATCTGGAGGATATCGAACAACTTATGCTGGGACTCCACAATCTCTTCCAGCCGTATCTCCAGTGAATTTGTGACCCTCTTGAACAGTTCTTGGAACTGTTTAAAATCATCCCCAGACGTGGGTGGTGAGGGCAGGATAGCTTCATCTGGAGAGAAAGATGAAAAACTGGCAGCTAGGGTGACTTCTTGATCCAATGTCTCCTCCAGTTCCTCAACTGCCTCTTCTGGAGGTTCAGAGGGACCAGGTACAGAGGGTGATGGAGAATGCCTCAACCTCTCCCAGTGTGGGCTGGGAGGCTTATGGTAGTGTTGGTGGTACACTTCCCCTCGGTCCCAGTAAGGCCACTGTGGTGGGAATGGCATTGGTGGTGGCATCCATGGTATCTGTACCACCCTTGAATTTCAGGTCTGGGGTGGTATTCATGATCCTCTAGCGGAGCTGGTCTGGTAGCTGTGTGGATAGGCAAGGAGTGATGGGAAGAGTAGACTTGCCCATCATAATCCTCCTCGTCACTGGATCAGGGAGGAACTGATCTGGGTGGTGTGGTAAGATAGCACAGTACTGAGCATGCTGGCGTAGGGTCGGTACAGAAGAGTGGAGATTCTGGTGCCGAGGAGACCAGATCTTTATGGCGGAGAAACTACTGCAGTACTGAGAGCATTGGTACCAAGGAGGTGTTGTTGGCAGTACTGGCCCCTTTACTGTGGTTATCAGTGCCAAGAATCATGCGCTATGTGCTGTGGAGGCACGAGGTGGCACCACAGAGCATAGTGCTGCCCAGCTGCTCGTTGCCGCAAGTTTACGCAGCTCCAATGGTACCGAGGCAAGGCTGGTAGGTTCCCCCCCCCGCTTTTTTTTGACTTTTTCTGAGACAGTCCACTTTGGGTCTTTTGCTCGCATGGTACCCACGGGACCAGATGGTCCCACTACCTCAGAGGTGGATGGTATTGGTGCGGATAGTACTGAAGTAGTCTGATGGGGGAGGAGGGGGTCTCTTTTTGGCGGCTTCCCGAGACGGGGATGTCGGAGCCCATTTCTTCGTTGCCTTTTGGGAGAAGTGCCCCTTCCTTTGAGACGGTGGTGGGGAATCTCTTTCAAATGTCGCCATTGGAGACTGGTGACCAGGAGGGGTCCAGTATCCAGGATCAGATGCTGGATGCAGAGACTTCTCCCTCATGAGGAGTTTTAGCTTTATATCTCTCGCCCTCCTGGCAGGGGATTTCAAATTGTGGCAGTGGGAGCACTTTTGAGGAATTGTGTCTTGCCAAGATAACAAACACATTGGGCGTGCCGGTCAGAGACCAGGTTAGACAACCAGCAACTGAAGCGAAGTTTAAAACCCAGGGTGCCAGGCATGCCCCTTAGAATAGGGTTTTTCCCATGAGGGAGGGTAACTATACTATTGTAGTGGTCCCTTGCTCTCAAGTGGGGAGGGAGGCCACTCTGCCTCACTGCATCAGACAGCAGCACTCAGGCTCAGGTCCCACTGGTGGGGCCGAGCAATAAGCAGACTATAGCTGGTAGCCTCCTAGCCAATAGTCTGTAGCTCCCTAGCCTCCTCAGATGGGACAGAGCAGTAAGCAGTCTTTAGCCCAGAGTCTCCCAGCTAGGGCTGCTACAAATCAAGAGTCTAGAGCTCTGGCCCTTTAGGTGGGCAGACCATAAGCAGTCTTTAGAGGACAGCCTGCTGGCTGAGGCAGAGGGCAATTAACAGTCTATAAGGGAAGTTCTGGCCCTCTGGGCAGGGCAGAGCAGGTAGCAGTCTTTAGCCTAAGCCTTCAAGCTAAGACAGCCTGGAAACAAACCATCTGGGTCCCAGAGTCTCATGGCTGGGGCAAGCCACAAGCAATGCATAGGCCTTCTGGCCTAGGGGGGAATAGAGCAGCATCATAGGGGTGAAGTTAGTGGCAGGGATTAGGGGGACCTGGGCCCACCCTGCTCCATTGGGTTCCAGCCCAGGGCCCTGAAAGTGATGAAGGGTTCCACCACTGGGTCAGCGGGGAACCTACCGAAACACACTGACCTGTGCTCCGGCAACAAAACCAGACCAAAGTCTGGCTTCCCTGGGCTATTTCCTACCACAGTCTGGGCGTGGGGGTTCCATAGTCCAAGGGTCCTCTGTCTCCTCAGGGTGCACTGTGGATGGCAGTCCTGTCAACTTCTCTCCAGGGTTGGTCTCCTCCAGAGGGCAGGATGTTGCACAGAACAAGTTCAGCTCTGGAGTCCTGCAGCAGGCTAGAGATAGGTGTCTCCTTTCTTGGCAACCATTCGACTGAGCTGCAGGGCCCTCCCTTTATACCTCCTGCCCTGCCCCAGTATTTCCAGTGAGGGAGGCAGTGCGGGTTTGGCTGTGCCCACCACGGGATGACAATGGTCTCTCGCTCTCAAGTCCAGAGGGAGACCACTCCACCTCACTATAACTATACTAAGGGGTATACTAATAACTGAATTTAAACAGCTAAGATAAGAATTTTTTTAAAGAAAAATATAAACGGGGAAGAGATAGGGTAGTAAATTATGAACTAACGAACTGGGTTCTAACTGGTAGTCTAAAGTTAACACTAGACTAAAAATAAGCTCAGAGGCGTTGCCAAGTGCTCTGTCTCAAGTTGAGGGTGGTAGAGAAGGAAAGGAGGGGAGGGGGTTAATAACACCACACTATGTAACCACATGAGGCAGCACGAGACGGGGACAGCGCATGTGTGACCCAACTAGGCATTGCTACTAAAAATCTCCAATTACAAGTGCTGGCATGCAGAGTCACCTAAAGTGGAGCATCCACAGGGACACTCCTTGAAGAGCCTAAGGCTCTGGCATCCACACTGCAGTGCACACACCTGAGTCAAAGTTACCCTATCCCAGAGTGCCTAGTGTCCCCCTGCCCAGTGTCGACACTCTAACCCTACAAACGTGTTGCACTGTGGGAAAACTCTACTGCCAATCCTGTTTCCTAACTATGACGGTGATACTGATGGGACTCAGGTGCGCATAAGGAGCCCATGAGTACATAGACCACATAATTAGCTTCTTTGGTGGCTGTTTCAGTAGAATGACTGCAGTTTGAGAAGGCTTTATAGTGAACTATCATCTAATTTGATAATTGCGCTCTCCACCACTATACTGAGTCACATTGGCAGGAAAATGCCCCTGTGCACCCGTTCTGAGGATAATTAGGACATCAGTCTCCAGGGCTGTCAAATTGTTAAAATGAAACTTGACAATTTGTAAGTTTTAAAATGGGATGTGCAATGTAGGTGGTTTTGTATGGTTGGTTTTTATTTATTTATTTTCGGTCTGTTTTGAAGTTTGACATAGAAGAAGTTACTCACCTTGTGCAGTAACGATGGTTCTTCAAGATGTATGTACCTGTGGGTGCTCCACTTTAGGTGTTGGTGCATCCCTGCGCCGCAGATCGGAGATTTTCCGTAGCAGTGCTCGGTTGAGACGCACATGCACAGAAGTTGTCTCACAGTGCTGTTGGTGCCTCATGTAGCACACACACGACCCGACCCTTCAATTCCTTCTTAACCATCCTCAGCTGCAGACGGATCTCAGTGGCAACATTGCTCTTCATTTTTTCTCTCTATAGAACAAGTTAGATTAGTTGTAGTTTAGTAAATTTTGTTTAATTAGCTAGTTAGCTAGTGTTCTTTAAAAACATTTTTTTTTTAAGTTTCTGATATTTTTTCCACCCTTTCCCCGTTGGGAAACTTTAACAGACACAATGCCCAGCTCGCCCAGGTTTAAATGATGTGACTCTTGCCATGAGGCGATGCCTGTGTCAGACAGCCACTCATCATATGTCCATTTTCTGTGTCCCACTGCAGTAATCTTAAAGCCAGGGCAAAACATGACAGAGATCTCCACCTCAAGATGATTTTAATGGAGAAGTCCTTTCAGCCTACTCCTCAGGGACCAAAATCAGCACCAGCAGATAGTTCCACCACAATGGGAGGTTGCGGGAAAGTTTTGGGGTTGGATCCCACTCACTGCCCTGACAGTGCATGCTAACCAGGCGCCCCTGCACATGCAGGGGCGACTGAGAAAGTGGAGCATGGACCAAGCAGCTGCCCTGCAGGGAGGGGGAGTGGCTGGGGTATTGTGTGGGGGGAGGGAGTCATCCCTCCCCTAGTCATGCTGAGCCGGGAACTTTGCTGCTCTCCCTTCCTGCAGGTCAGCTGCTTGGCTCCCATTCTGCTCTCTGTTGTCCGTCCGTCCCTGTCCCCGGCTGCATGAGCAGGGCTGCCCAGGAAGCAAGCATTAAAATCTAGCTGTGCTCTTGTGACCAGGAAGCAGCTCTTTGCAAAAACCTTCTTCTGATCTGTCTCCACTGAAAACCCTGCAAGCTCTCTGATAGTGTGCTTGCAAACCACTGTGCAGCAGACAATGGGTTAATTCTGATCTGAGCTGCTGCCATTTGCAAAGGGAGGTGTGGCTTCCATTTGCAATAGAGTGCGCCACAGATTGTTGGCATAGAGAGGACTAAGGAAGTTGCTCCAAGGAATTCTTGGATACATCCAGAGCACTTCCAAGACCAGAGACAAGCTGGGGCCACAGGCACACGCGAAAGCAATAGGGCTCTGACCCTAGGTGCCAGCTTAACATAGGCTCAGATCCTCCAGCCCCTCAGGGTCCTGGGATGCTAGGTTTGAGCCCTAGGTTAACACAACTAGGGTACAGATGCAAGGGGGATACGCAGTGATGAGCTGCCAAAAACTGAACAACCGGTTCCCTCCTCACCCCACAAGGGGGTCATGCTGCCCCCCGCCCCCTGGGACTCCTGCTCCATCCAACCCCCGCGTTCCTTGACGCTCCCCCCCGGGACCCCTGCCCCATCCACCCCCGTTCCCTGTCCCCTGACTGCCCCCTGCCGCCCCATCCAACCCCTCCTCTCATTCCTGATGGCCTCCTGCGACCCCTGCCCCATCCAACCACCTCTTCTCCCTGTCCCCTGACCGCTCCTGGAACCCCTGACTGCCTCCCACCGCCCCATCCACCCCACCTCCTTCTTGACTGTTCCCCTGGGACCCTTGCCCCCATTCAACCCCCCTGTTCCCCGCCCTCTGACCCCCCGACCCCTATCCACCCCCACCCCCAACCACCTCCCCAAACTCCCCTGCCCTCTATCCAACCCCTCCTCCCCCGCTCCCTGCCCCCTTAAAGCGCTGCCTGGAGATGGCTGGCGGCATTACAGCTGTGCCGCTAGGCTGGAGCCGGGCCACGCCACCGCCATGCAGCGCCTGGAGCACCGGGTCAGGCCAAGCTCGCAGCCCCGCTGCTTCCCGCGAATCAGCTGTTCGCACGGGAAGCCTGGGAGGGCTGAGAAGCAAGCAGCGGCTTTGTGCTCAGGCCCAGGGAGGTGGAGGGGAGGTGAGCTGGGGCGGGAAGCAGTTCCCCTGCATGCCCCCCCACCTGGGATACCTGCTGCGGCGCGGGTGGCCCCCCCGCCCCAGCTCACCTCCGCTCTGCCTCCCTGGGCCTGAGCGCGAAGCCGCCGCTTGCTTCTCCACTCTCCCAGGCTTCCCGCGCAAACAGCTGATTCGCGGGAAGCGGGGGAGAGGGGGAGAAGCGGGGCGGAGCGTTCAGGGGAGGAGGCGGAGGCGAGCTGGGGGCGGGGCGGGGAGCTGGAGCACCCACGGAGTTGGCGCCTAAGGCGCCACATTTGGATAATGTGCTCAGGGGGAGTGACTGCTCCCCCCAGCTACACTTCTGGGTCACTTCAACTTACCGGTTGTTAAATTTAGAAGCCCTTTTAGAACCGGTTGTCCCGCGCAGGACAACCGGTTCTAAAAGGGCTTCTAAATTTAACAACCGGTTCCTGCGAACCGGCTCCAGCTTACCACTGGGGATTCAAGAATGGCCTGTTAACATCTCTGCAGTTAATTGGCCACCCTACCTTGAATGGTCCCTTACAACATATGCTAACTACTTATGCTAAACAATCTGTTCCACCTTGCATTTTGCTGTGACACTGTGAGTACCCTTCCCAGACCTGAAAAAGAGCTCTGTGTGGCTCGAAAGCTTGTCTCTCTCACCAACAAAAATTGGTCCAATTAAAAAAAAAAAAAATACCTCACTCACCTTGTCCCTCTAATACAAGGGTCTCAAACACGCGGCCCGCAAGGTTATTTTCTGCGGCCCACGAGCTCCTCGCGGCCCCCCCGCCCTTCCCCAGCGTTTACCTAGAGCGGCTCCGGCCCGACGCGCACCGGGGGCAGAGCAGGCTCCCAGCCTGCCTGCCTGCCCTGCCTCCGCGCCGCTCCGGGAAGCGGACGGAACCTGGAGGGAGAAGAGGTACAGGGGTGTGTGTTGATGTTGCTTCAGGCACCACCCCCAGCAGCTCCCATTGGCCGGGGTTCCCCGTTCCCGGCCAATGGGAGATGCTGGGGGCGGTGCCTGAAGCAACAGCAACACACATACCCCTGTGCCCCTGATCCCCCATGTTCCAGACGCTTCCCGGAGCGGCACAGGGGCAGGACAGGCAGGCATACAGGGAGCTTGCCCTGCCCCCGGTGCGCTCCAGGCCAGAGCCCGCCCCCGAATCCCTCCTGCAGTCGAACCCCCTGCCTTGAGCCCCTTGCCGCATCCTGCACCCCGACCCCCTGCCACACCCCTCCTGCACCCCAACCCACTGCCCTGAGCCCCCTGCCACACCCCGACTCCCTGCCGTACCCTGCACCCTGACCCCCTTCCGAGTCTCCTGCTGCACCCTGCACCCCAACCCCCTTCCCTGAACCCCCGCCGCACTCCACACCCCTCCTGCACCCCAACCCACTGCTGAGACCCCTGCCACACCCCTCCTGCACCCCAACCTCCTTCCCTGAGCTGCCTGCCGCATCCTGCATCCGACCCCCTGCCCTGAACCCCCACCACACCCCACACCCCTACTCACTGCCCTGAGCCCCCTGCCGCACCCCTCATCCCTCGTGCACTCCACACCCCAACTCCCTGCCCTGAGCCCCTGCCACACCCCTCCTGCCCACCCTGCAGGCAGGGAGGGGGCAGAGTTGGGGTGGGGATTTCGGGGAAGGGGTTGGAATGGGGGGCAGGGCAGGGGTGGGAAGAGGCGGGGCAGGGGCGGGGCTTCATGGAAGGGGTGGAGTGGGGGCGGGGCCGTGGCAGCGGGGGGGAGGTGTCAGTAATGCGGCCCTAGGGCCAATGTACTAGTCCTCATGTGGCCCTCGTGGTCATTTGAGTTTGAGACCCCTGCTCTAATACAAATTTATGAACATATGGAACTTTAGGAATGGGAAAATGTTAGCAGGCCCAACAAGTTATCTTTAGAAAAAAAATCAACTAACCAAACAAGGTCTTGGTGAGTCAGAGAAAGTCTCCTTGCCATGCTGACGGTGTAGTAAAATTCTAGGTGAGATGTTTATGTTTTTTGCCATGTTTTGCACACACAAAGAAAAAAGTAATTTCATTATTTTGTGCAGATTTACTTTGAAAATCGGAAAGACGAGACTGGTTGAGAGAGACAGCATTGTGTATCTTCTCAAGGTGAAATGTTTCTGCAGAGTGAAAGAGACTCACTGGGAATTGATTCTCCATGAACTTCCCTTCTCCATTATTTTCTACCTGTTCTTTGATACCTATTCTGGGATAATAGAATGCATGGGTGTGCACAAAACAGTTACTAACCTTTCATAACTGTTGTTCTTAGAGATGTGTTGTATGTGTCCATTCCACTCTTGGCGTACGCACCTTGGTGGTACCTATCAGGACAGCTGAGATGCCCTCTGCTGCCAGGCACTGATATAAAGGGCCCAGCTGATCCTGAGCCCTCTGAATTCCTTCTTTCTGGATAACTCCAATGTAGATGGGTAGGAGGGTGGGTTGTGGAATGGACATGTGCAACACATCTTGAAGAACAACCATTACGAAAGGTTAGTAATATTTTTTTCTTCTTTGGGTGATTGCACATGTTAAGCCTTATCACTTCAGGTGCAACAGATAGTCTAGTATATTTTGAATCAAGGCATCAGACTTGAGACTCCAGTTTGACAAGCCCAGATAGAGAACCACCTCCATTTTGAAAGGTAGGCAACCCTGTTTGAAGTCTTTCTACTACTTAGTAAGACATGAAGAACTTGCTCTGAGCAAACCAGCTCTTTGGAATTTAGCCATGGAGCTTCCAGGCCGTTAAATGAAGGCTCTGCAGATTCAGGTGACGCAGCCAACCTTGGTCTTGGGAGATCAAAGCCGGATGCAACAGGAGTGAGATTGGAGTTACCACTGAGAGGTCCGATAGAGTAGAAAACCAATGTTGGCGGGGCCACACTGGGGCTATTAATATAACCTGGGTGTCATCCCTCTTGATCTTTAGTAGCACTCTGTGTCGGAGTGGGATTGGGGTAAAAGTGCAGTAAAGCTTTTTTGTCCCAAGGGTAATAGGAAGTCATCTGTGACAGAGTCTGGACTGTGGCCTTGCAGGGAGAAGAACTGATGAAATTTTCTTTTGGACATGTTTTCAAATAGGTATACCTGGAGAGTCTTCCCCCCCCTCATCCCCCGCTGGAAAATGCATATAGGTACATCCAGGCAGAGAGACCACTCCTGATGACTCAAAAATGACCTGCTCAGATGGTCTGATAGCTCGTTTTATGTCCCTGGCAGGTTAGAGGTCTCAAGGTTGATTGAATGGATATACAAAATTCCCACAAGTGAACCACTTCCTGACAAGGGAGGGATGAGTGAGCTCTTCGCTGTCTGAGATAAAATATCACTGCGTTGTTGTCTGTGAAAACAAACAGTCTCTGCCCCCACCCCTTGATATGACGCCCTTAGCTCTTGGACGTTGATACGAAGAGTGTCCAGATAAGGGCAGCTTGGTGAGTAAACTGAGACCAGCCAAGTGTAGAGGGGCCTGAGGTGCAGCCTTGCATGTTGTACTACATATCTGCATACGACCTTCCCAAGTGCAATCCAGACCAGTAAGGGGCTGTCTCCCCCCTGACCTGCAACCTTAGGTGCCTCACAATGCTTTGCTGCTGTGGCTCCCATCTGGGCCACTCACAAGCAGCGTGACAACATATAGGTAACGCCCTGAGTCACAGGACCCAGTCCTGTGAGGTATTTAGTGCGCTAATCACCTTTGTAGGATTAGGCTCTTGACAAAATTTTGGGAATGATTGCCTCAGTGTACTATTTGTTGTTTATAACCGTGAAGCAGATCAACCGCTATATTATTACTGTTTATATATTGTATTATCATAGAGCTCAGGAGTCCTAGTCATGGACCAGGACCCCATTGTGCTAGGTGCTGAACAAAACACAAATCAAAAGGATAGTCCCTGCCCTAAAGAGCAATCTGACACAAGAGAAAACAGATGAATACAGACTGACAGGGGAACACAAGAAAACAATGAGGCAATATTGGTCAGCATGACAAGCAGTGATATCAGTGCACCAGTAACCTAACCACTGACAAGTCTTTTAGTTTTGTTTTTGTTGGTATCGGTGTCGGGCCTAGCACCTTACCGCCCCTTTGGGGCAGGGGCGGGGTTGCTGGAGCCTTGCCACTCCAAGTCCGCACGTTTGCCTCTATGCAGGTGGCCAGATGCAGCCTAATGGCCTCTCTCCACGCAATCACCCCCTCTGTCCAGGTAGTGAGTCCTAATGGCCGAAGTCCATGTAATTCGCCCCAAACGTCAGAGCTGTGTGGCCCAATGTCCAGAGTCCATATGACCCCCCTCGCAGGCAGGGTAGTGCGGCTTAGCGGCCGGAGTCCATGTGATTTTCGTGCTGGGCCACTCCCCCTCCCAGGGGGCAGGCGGTTGGGAGGGGTAGGGGGACCCGGGCCCACCCTCTCCTCCAGGTCCTGGGCCCTGTTAGTAGCAAGTTTGGGGATCCGCCCAAAACAAACCAAGCCTCTGTGCAGCTCTAATGCTGTTTTCTTCTAAAGTTTCCCTGGGTCACTTCCTACCATAACCTCTGGATCCTCCATTTCAGGGGGTCCTCTGGTCTGTTCCCCTTCCGTGACGTACTCGGTCTGGGCGTCAGGGCGCATCCCGGCTTGGCTGGCTCCCGGATCCTGGAGCACAGGCTGTCCCTCCTTGGGAGCTGGCAGCGAGCCTCCTTTCCCTCCGGCAGGAACAAAGACTGAACTTGGGGAAGTGCTGATCCCAGGCTAAAGGGATTTCTAGCCTGGGTATGGAAACTTGGTAGACTACTTGTGTGACGTTACACCCCATATTCTTTATGAATATATGCTTATTCGGGGGGGAGCGCCCAGGAGCAGGCTTGGGGTCAGGGGGGAAACCGCCCCCCAGCATGAGCTGGCGGAGCAGAGCGGGTTGGGGCCAGGTCGCTCCACTTCCTTCCGCCTGGTGATTGCAGGTCGGGCAAGTGGAGTGATCCAGCCCCAGCCCACTCTGCTCCGCTCCCCTGGCTCCCAGCCTTGGGACTTGGGGGGCAGGAAGGAACCGCCCCCCAGCACTCATTGGTGGCACAGCTGGGAGCCGGCAGAGCGGGCTGGGTCACTCCACTTCCCGCCGCCTGGTGAGTGCAGGGCACACCCGACCCCTGCTGCAGTCCCCTAGTACGTAGCTCAGGGGAAGGGGTGGAGTGGAGGTGGGGCTGGGGCGGAGCAGGGGTGGGGGCTTTGGGGAAGGGGTGGAATGGGGGCAGGGCTGGGGCGGAGCAGGGGCAGGGCTGGGGCGGAGCAGGGGTGGGAAGAGGTGGGGCAGGGGTAGCTTTCCTGGCCAGCTCAGCCGGCTGGGGGATCGGGTTGGCCGCTGAAGCAGCACGCAGCTGCGTAGGGCACCTGGTGCCCTACGCAGCTGCGTAGTTTGTGTATGGGTAAGGACGGCCCTGGTTTTTAACATCTGTGGGTTTTTTGCAATGTACATGAAACATAGTATCTTTTATATGTAGGTCAAAAATCTTCAAACCTGAGTACTTTAAGTTAAGCACCTACATCCATGTTTTCAAAGTGGCCGGATTTTTAGAAGTTGAGTACCAACAAATATCAGTTGTACTGTTTTAGTACTGTATCCAAGTGTCACTGTGCCTTAGTGAGTCACAGCTGAGGATGCCAAATTCAGAAAAAATTGCTGAGAAATAAGTCAAACTCACCCCAAACTGATGGTTTTTCTATCATTAGATTACACCAAGGCAGAAACAAAAGTAAACTTCCATCTTATCACACTGGTTAGCAAAAAATCAAAGATGCAGTCTCCTTAGGCATTACAGCCATTGTCTCAATTTCATCATACATAGCATTCTTCTAATCCCAAGAGATCGACCACATAGCCAGGTCAATATATAACCCAAATCTTACCCAATAATCACACTGATGCCTGTCCTTTAGTAACTAAAACTAAAAGTTTAATAATAAAAGGAGAGAGATAATAATGATTAATAGACCATATACATACAAATAATTGCAAAGTCCTTATAATCAGGTTTGTAGCAGTGATGAAATAGACTGCTGGCTTATAAAGTCTCTCTCTCTTTTGGAAGGTTCTCAGCCCATAGTTCAAAATGCTCCTTTTAGTTATAAATCCACAGTCCAGCAAATCAGGGCAGGAAAGGGGCCAAATGGAGATATCTCAGGTGTCTTTTATATCCTCTGCCATGTGCATGGAATTTTACCAGCTCAAACAAAGCTCACAGCCTCTGTTTGTGGAAAGTAACTGACCCAAGATGGAGTCCAGGCTCACATGAGCGTATCACATGTCCTTGCATGCTTTGATGACTAGTAGGGGCAGCCATTACCCATATTCTTGCTGAGGCATCCACAGGAAGGCTTACTAGGTGGGATGAGTTTTTTCTATGGCCCATTATTACAGTGAAGTATCCTTAATGTGCCATCAACACATAGCTGTCTATGCAAGCCTCCTTCAAAGAGGATTGCATCCTGCTCTTCAGGATGGAGGCTCCAACAACCTCCACCAATTCTGGACCCTACACTTCTCCACTGGCCTTCACCAGACCACGGTGCAACGCAGTCTGAAGGTCCAACCTCTCCTAATTTCCCCCACACCAAAGTGAATAACAACACAAGCTGAACCCTAGAAGAAGTGACTCCTGTCCCATCTACATGCTGCTCTGCCCCCACTAACATGATGGGTTGGTACCCAATACCAATAGTTTTCTGTGCTGAATGCCAAGACACATTAAGAGGAGCTAGAGCTGCCAGCGCAGCCTGGATGGTGCAGAGCAAATGAGCCCAGTCAATGGTGGCATATGAGGCACATATTACACAATATTTCTATCCCTAACACATGTATAATTTAATAGCTATTGCAAGCTTACCCTTTAAGAAGCAGCAGACCAACCCAGGAGCTGGAGCCATCACTGACTGTTGGCTCCTCCTGCAGCTACGCAGGGTCCGCCCCACGGGGCAGGGCAGGAGCAGCACAGGGCGCAGCCCCCCCTCAGTCTGAGTTTAACTGCTGCAATCCTCTCCTGAGACCTCCCTGCGGTTAGCACAGCACCACCCTTACGAAGTGGCTGAAGGCCGAGGGTGTGGTAAGTTGCCATGGTAACAAACCAGTTTTGTGAGGCACGCGCTTAGCCCTACCCCGGCACGAGCCTCACCCAGCGCGACCATCTGCCAACTTTCTGGCCTTGCAGTTCCCTAGGGGGGCCCAGAGCTGTGACACTTACATCCAACCACAGTCTGCCCTTACATCCGGCTCGGTGTGTCACTTCAATAACAGCGCATCTGCACAGCGCTCTCGGTAGCTTTGGGGCCCTCGGGCTCGGCTGTGCCTAGCGCCCGGGCTCAGGGGCCGCCCCGAGGGGAGCCCCCTTCCTCCCCGCTCCCCGGGCCCAAGCCACGGAACCCAACCGGGGCAGCTTCCCCGCGGCCTCCCGCTCCCACCCCGATCCACGCGGCAGCGGGCTTCAGGAAGCAGATTTATGACACAATCGCTCCCCTGGTGACGGCGGCACCGTTACCCTGCTCCGGGCGGAGCCGGAGAGACACACACGGGGACTGGGCATTGCGGCCAGCAACGGCGACGAAACGCTTCAGCTGCGCGCGCCCCTCCCCCGCGTGCGCCCCTCCCGGCACCTGCCTCGAGCAAGCCCCCCGGCTCCTCCCCCCTGCGGTGACAACGGCTACCGGCCCCGCGGTGACGTCAGCCGGTGCCTGGCAGAGGGAGCCGCTGTGCGCGCGGAGCCCACCCCCGCCTCCCCCCGGGGCGCCGCGCCCTCGCCCCGCCCCCTCCCAGCTCGCACCCAGCAACCGCCACCGAGACATGGCGAGTGCGGGGTCGCCGCGGCAGCAGCAGGGCGCAGAGGCGGGCGGCGGCTGGGAGGTCCCCGGGGCTCGGAGCGGGGCTGCTGGGAGGCTCCAGCAGCAGCCGCCGGTGCCAGCGGCCGGAGATGAAGAGCCGGAGCAGGTGTCAGGCGGGGCCGCGTCCGCACTGCTCGGGGAGACCGGGCTGGCGCTGGGCGGCTGCATCGCGGCTGCTCTGAGCTGGGAGAGGCCGCTCCGCAGCCTGGGCGGGTTCGTCTGCGCCAACCTGCTGTTCTGGTGAGAGAACCTGGGGGCGATGCCCCGCCCGGCCCCGGGAGAGACCCGACCCCCCCTCCCCCGCTCGGAAAGAGCTGCTCCCCCTCTGCAAACCTAGACCGCACCGCGCTCCCCTGCAGACCTTCCCCGGGAGCAGAGCCTGTGCCCGGTGCACCCTGTTTTCCGTTCTCTATGGGAGAGACCCCCGTCCCCTATCTCGATTAGGGTAGAGATACCCCCATGCACCTCCTCCCCTTATTCTCCCCCCACCCCATGAGGACAGTCTGCCCCCTTTCCATTCCTCTCCCCAATACACCTTATTCCCTCCCTCTTCCCACGCGGGAGACCCACCCCACTCTGCCCCTCCTGCCCTTGGGAGAGACCCCAGCCTTTCCTTAATATCGCCATGATATCCAAGAGAGATTCCTCAGCACTTTATTCCCTTCCTTTCTGTCCAACATCCAGAGCTGAATAGAGTACAATGTTTCCTCCCTGCTTTTGTTTTCATCATTTTTTCCTTTCCCTTCCCTTCCCAACAAATCCATGTCATGGGGATTAGACTCACCCAGGCACCAAATCTCATCTTCTGGGTTTGAGATAAAGGGGGCACATGAATTCCAACACATTTTGGGGAGGGGAGTGAAGCTCATGAAATTAGACCCCAATCGGGAAATGAGCTCTGCACTGATAAAGTGGTCCACTGATGTGGAGTTGATAGCAAGGGGAGTGAGGCCATAGGCATAAAGTTAAGCATGTGTGTGTGTTGCAGAATCAGTAGCCTTACTTAAAAGCCTATTGCAGAATAAGGGCTTTCTGTATTTTGTGTCTTGTGCAGCAGCAAGCATATTGTCTGTGCTTGACTCAGTCTTTTCTAGTTGGTTTAGGTCAACTTTGTGTATAAACAAAGAAGATTTATAATTGAAATAGGCATGTTTGCATTGTGTTGCAAAACCACCCCACATGCTCTACCCCCAAATCTTCATAATTTAACTAATTTATTCCCATAGGAATATTCTACACTTTTCTACTCGTGTTTCAATTCTTCTTTGATCCGTGGTTGCACCAGTGCATAAAAAAATCCCCACATCTATCACCATATCTTACATGTATTCTGTGTTCATACATCCAGCATCGTATATATACATATATTTCAAGGCTGAATCTTTTAATACAAGTGAGAATAGGGCACCAAATTATGTTTTCTCCCATAGGATCATCCTCTTTCCTCCTCAGTAAGGCATGTAAGAGACAAAGCAAAAAAACAGGTGGATTATTGACAACTGCATTCAGTGCTGTATGACCTTGGAAATGTTCATTTTTTAAATAGTATGCAGACCAAATCATAAGGAAAGAACTTGAGTATTTTCTTAAGCATCACACTACACAGGAAAATATTCTGTTGAATACAAAAATATAGGCCTGTGCTTGTTAATTAACGGGAATGTGGTGTCATTTGCTAATTTGAAAGGAGAGAAATGTTCTAGTGCCAAGGCTAGACTAAAGGGTTCTTTCCTGTCTTACGAGATAGGTGATACATAACTCATTTGAAGCCCAAACACTCCCAATTCATAACATACATTACTATACTTGCTATAGCAGGTAAGTCTCTTGCATTAAGAAAATAATTCTAAAGTTGTGCCATCATTTTCTAGATCTGTCAGATCCAGTTTCTGCAACAATGGTTGCTTACAATCCGGAAGGGCCATAATGCCTTGTTGACCTGTTTTTAACCAAGCTGTGTAATAAAATGATGAAGGGTAGTATTGGTAATAGCACTAAAGCTGGTTAGGTTATAAGATAATTATATTAAATTCTGCATTTCAGGTAGAGATGGTTGCATTTGTTTAGAGCATCACAGGGCTTCCCATTTGTCATTGAGTTTGAGCATAACTGAGCATAAGGAATAGTCAGTTAGGATAAGGACATTTGATCTGACCAGATCTGGGTTGAACCTGTAGATTTGTAGATGGGTGCAACCATTGTTACCTCTGCTCCTTTAATTAAAAAATGTTTGTTTGTTTTTTCTGTTGTACTCATGTATACTGTTGGTTTTGATGGTCTTATTGGCAGCTTGCATTCTACTGTATGGCTACTGATATTTAAGTGAAATGGTTCTGTCAGAATTTCTAGTTCATGCTACATTCCTAGTGCCAGAGAGAGCCAGGATGAAGAAAACCTGGCTTTCACTGCAGTTCAGTGCTTCTTGGGGCTTCATCCATTTTATTGTGCAGGGGGAATTGAGGGGTGGGGGTAAACTAGAAAAGATTCAGGGGTGTGAATGATAGCCAGTAGAACTATGCAATCCATGGTTAAAGTAGATTGGAACAGGAGGGGGATCTCTCACTGCATCAGCCAAAGGGGTGAGTGGGAAATCCGTTGCCACAACAGCCCAGATGGGGGTGGAGAGGAAGCTGTGGGGAAGCAGTCAGGGAGAATAGTCGGAGCGCTCTGTTTAATTCTAGCAGACAATGCTGTGCTTCCCCCACCCGCCCCTCACCTCTGTATGTCATCACACATTTTATATCTGGGTGGAAGGAGTGTGCAGGCAGAGACTGGAAGCAATTGCAGCTCAACTACCATTCTGTTGCCTACGGGTATAATCCCCACTCCCATTCTTGACCGTATTTTCACAGGGGGTTATTATGTTCACTCTAACTTTGTACAGGGGAGAAGATTTTAGTATGTACTGTTTAGATTGTGGCCTTCTTTTTGTAAACTCTTTGTAGTTTGACCCATTCTTATCTCTATTTTTTATAACCCAATTTTTTGGCGGTGCGGGCTAAGGGACATGCTGGCTGCCGCTTCCAGCAGCTCCCATTGGCCTGGAGCAGCGAACCACGGCCAGTGGGAGCCGCGATCGGCCGGACCTGCGGACGCGGCAGATAAACAAACCAGCCCGGCCCGCCAGGGGCTTTCCTTAAACAAGTGGCGTCCCAAGTTTGGGAAACACTGCTGTAGATGAATAAAAATGATGTAAATATCTTTTAATGGGTTTAAATGAGTATTGGACGGTGAGACACTTTATTCTTTTACTTCTCTGAATTTTCTTAAACCAATTAGTTTATATAATACCGCTATAGTATATTATCCATTCATTGTGTTTTGTTTCCAATTTTTTTATCCATGCATATACAGTAGCGTAATTTACAAGTGTAAATGGACTTACATTGTTACATTCAAAAGTTGCTGCTGTTTAGAAACACTGCTCACACAGGCTAAAAATTGTTTGTGGCACAGTTAATTTTGCCTCTGCAAATATGCATACTTTTGTTATACATTTTACGGGGGAAGGAATGATTCTGTATATATGTGTGGATATATTGTATTTATTTGTGTGTGTGTGTAAAATGCATCATATTGCTGCAATTATGGCTTACGTTACCTAGAGACATGACAGATAAGGATTTATATGGCTTACAGTCCGCTGTGGGATAAAGTGATCTGCCTCAATGTGACTTTGTGTACTACTCAGAGTGAGCAAGAGTCCATGAAAGTTGTTGACAGTAACACTACATTAAACATTAATTGACATGAGGAAGTATATCTGCATTTACACAGCTTCTATATTGGACAGGGTGGAGGGTGGGTGAGCTGGCTAGACTTCTCAAGAAAAAACAAGTGTAATCTTCTTCTTTGTTTTTTTTGTGCTTTGATTTTTTTTTTTGGTCATTATGTGAAGCCTCTTTGCTCATCTCCTGAAAGAGTACAGTGACAGAAATATCGGAAGAGGAAGCAGCAATTCATCATCCATCCGAAGTGTCTGTATGCATGGAGACTATGCTAAGAAAGTTTTTCCACCTGATACCATGAAATCAAACTTACTCCTGGGGGAATTCTGCACCACTTCGCATGTGCAGAATTCATGTCCCCCATAGAAAAAACAGCTGGAGAGGTGCTACAGTTATACCTTTCGCTCACCAGGGGCTGCTATGGCACCAGGACAGAGGGCAGCCGGCTCACAGGCTGGCTCAGCCGGCTGAAGAGCAGGAGGTGGCAGTGTCTGTGTTCCTCACAGCACCCTGCCTGCAGGGCCAGGTGAGGAAGCACAGGATATGGAGGGACAGACAGAACGGGGCACACAGAGCTGCTGGGGGCTCACATAGACTGGGGTTCAAAAGTGCTCTGGGGGACAGACTGGAGCGGGGGCACAGGAGCTAGTGGGGTGACAGCATTGAGCCAGGAGCTGAGTGGGGGTGCAGGGACACATGGGGAGGAGTGTGGCTGAGTGGGAGTGCAGGACAACCTGGGGATGGGGGGGAGGGGTTCAGGGCCACATGGAGAGGAGGGTCCAGGCTCCTTCCCAGCAATTGCTTCTCTCTCCCTCAGCTCCTCCATTACCCCACTCATCCAAACCTCTGCATTGCTTATGAGGGGTGTGGGAATACGTTTCTGTATTGCGGTTTAAATGACTTATTACTCAAAGTTCTGTATTAATATGCCTAGTAAGGAATCTATTTGTCAAAAAACATTTCCTGAACCTTTTTTGTTGTCTGTATTGTTACAGACATACTTGCTGACAGGTATTTTGAAATAAATTACCAAAATAATTAAAACTGACATGATTGTGTTATTTTGACAAATAAAATATGCAGAATTTTACAAAATTTTTAATTTTTTTGGTGCAGAATTCCCCAAGGAGTACAAATTGTAAGAAACACATATAAAATGCTGAAAGAAATAGCATATATGTCAGGGGAGGGAAAACTACGGCCCGCGGGCAGGATCAGGCCCATCAGAGCTTTCAACCCGGCTCACGGGATTGCCAGCCCCGTGGCGCAGCAGGGCTAAGGCAGGCTCCCTGCCTGCCCTGGCCCCGCGCCACTCCCGGAAGCGGGGATGGGGGAAAGCAGGGGAGGCAGAGGGCTTTGTGCACTGTCCTCGCCTGCAGGCACTGCCCCCTACAGCTCCCATTGGCCGGGAATGGGGAGCCGCGGCCAATGGGAGCTTCATGGGTGGTACCTGCAGGCGAGAGCAGCAGGCGGCAGAGCCACCTTCCCCACCCCACCCCCAGGAGCCACTGCCGGACATGCTGGCCACTTCCTGGAGCGGCGCGGGGCCAGGGCAGGCAGGGAGGCTGCCTTAGCCCGCTGCATGCCGCTGCCACCCTGGAACCACTCGAGGTAAGTGGCGCTGGGTCGGAGCCTGAACCCCTTGTGTATCCCACACCCTAACCCCCTGCTTGAGCCCCCTCCTGCACTCCAACCCCTTGCCCTGAGCCTCCTAACCCCCTGCTTTGAGCTCCCTGCCCTGATCCCCCTCTTGCACGCCGCACACCCTCCTGCACCCCAACCCCCTGCCCTGAGACCCCTCCTGCACCCCAGCCCCTTGTCCTGAGCCCCTTCCTGCACACAACACCCCCTCGCACACTCCGCACCCCAACCCCCTCTCCCAGCCCTACATTCATGGCCCTGCATACAATTTCCCCACCCAGATGTGGCCTTCAAGCCAAAAAGTTTGCCCACCCCTGATATATGTTGATAAAGTATTTGGTATGCATTAAGACTTGTGATTAAAGGAAAGTGGATTCTTCTCCTTATTTGAAATCTTCTAATAATACTTGGCATTTATAGTGCTGACTGTGCAAATATCTCAAAGCAATTTACTAATGATGTTTAGGTCTGAACACTCCTGTGAGGTAGGCAGATATTGCTGGGCTAGATTTTCAAATGTGCGCACACACACTGTAAACAACCTCGCTGGTACATGCCTATAGGCAAGTCACATATACATAAGGATTTGCATGCCTGTATTGGAATGTGCGCACACACTATATGCAGATCTGCTCTTTATTTTAATGTTATGAGGAAGAAACTGAGCTATTTGACCTGGTTGCTAAAGCCCAATTTTTTAAAGAGAGATATGTGCCCTTGCATATGCCCTCATGTAGCATGCTAGCTCTTCCTTCTACAAAAGTGCACATACATATTTGAGGAGGGGAATTGCATGTTTCAGTCTGGTATGTACAGAGTCGTTCATAGCCACCCTAGAAAATTTGGTCTTCTATGACTTCCCCATTGTCACCCAGGAAGTTTTTATCAGAGCAGGGAACAGAACCTAGTATCCCAAGTCTCAGGCTATCCTCTAACCACAAAACAACCCTTTCTTTTTGGCCTTGCGTACATGAGGAGATGTTGTGCTTAAACATGATTTGTATCACTTTAGTTAGCTGATGTGATGCTGACCACGACTTTGCAGTGGGTGTAGACAAGAATAAGTCATGTTCAGCATCATGTCAGCTAACTCGACTTTTTAAAAATTGAGCTAAGATTTCCTGGTATAGAGGAGGCTCATCAGAATAAAATCCTTCCTGGCACACATTTTTGTACCAAGGAATCTCCATAGTACTCCTGTATGCAGGAGAGGTAGGTACGTTTGGCTGCTAATGGGATCCTCTTCACTCCTTGCACACAAGTCTGTGTGCTGGCTCTGAATATGCTGGTATGCTTAGGCAGGCCAGAGAGGGGACACTGGGTCCACGCTTAGGCATAGCGCCCCCAAAGGGTTTAGTGAAGGATATCATCCTTTATTCCAGTCTATAGTTAAAAGTAATGGCTGTGGAGGAGCTGCACAATAATCCTGCTGCCTAATCTGGGTTGGGATGGTTGTTTCTCCCCTCCACTCCTTCCCTGTTCAATTCCTTGCATAAAGATGACGATAGTTTTTGGTGTGATGATAGGGTGTGAATTTCCTCCAAATGATCATCTATATCCCTCCCCAATGCTGATATGTTATCAGATGTTTTTGAATTTCTTGTAACACATAAATTAGAGCCTATATATATAGATAGATAGATAGATAGATAGATGTTCTTTGCTGTGTTTAGTTTAGTTTTAAGCCTAAAAAGAGCAGAGGTCCCAATTTTCAGTTCAATTATTGAAATTGCAAGTAAGTGAATGTAGATAGCTCACTCCTTAACATGTTAATTAAACAAGGACAGCAGTTGTTCGGGTCTGCTTTAGTTTATTTCCTTTCTTACAAATTTGTATTGTATGTTTCAAGAACAGTACAACAAATGTATAAAGAGCAAATTGGACAGTCCATACCAAAAGAGATTGCACTCTACATGCAAATGTAAATTGGGGGACCTCATATGCCCCTTATTTATTTATGAACAGACATTGTTGTGATAAATCTGGGGTCTGCAGACCAATAATATTCTACAGCTGGTGAAATCAGGAGCTGGTGCTGCAACTCCCCAGGAAGTTTCCCCGTATACATTTTTTGGGGGTAGGGTGGGGGAGTTCTAGAATGGGGACATGGGCTGTGGTCAAGAATAAATTATTTTGATTCAGTTGAAGGTTTATTGGAATCAAGGAAATTTGTGATTTGACTTGGTTGAGATTAACCTTTTGGTTCAAAGTGAGGTTTTATAAGAAGAATTGGTAATCTGTGTATCTGTAGTCCCCATAGTTTGCCAGCCAAGTGACGAGGTCTGAAGACCTAGAGAACAGTGGAACCCCACATTTCCAGTACACACTTTTGTAAATTTTGGAGTATGAGAAGATAAATTTCTCATATGTAATTAAGATTAAAACAAAGTTTTTATGCTTAATGTTTATTCCTATGTATTTTATGTTGTATTGTATTTAAAAACTGGAATATATAAAAATCTACTTATTCTCTTTTATATTATCCAGCTAGAGCATTGTTTGTAAATCAAGGAAATAAAAGGGCACAAGTAACCTAACTTGTTCATCCATATGTTATGGATAAACCGATGCTTGTGAGAAATGTCTAACAATAAGTCCTGAGTGTGTTTGCTTACACAGTGCCATCTGTATACAAGGAAGCATTTTGGGGCATTATCACTTATACACCTGATCGCACCCCATATAGAATAGTTTAGGGCTGCAGAGATCAGTTTTTTCACACATGGGTATTTGATTACCACACTCTTGACATGTCTTTATCACCAGTGAAACTGCTGAACCTGCTTCCTCTGCAGTATGAAAAATAATGTCCAGATTTCTTCACTTGACCTGCATTTGTGGCATAGAATTGATGGAATTAAGATTTCTGTCTTTTGAACAGATGCTGCATGTTGGAGTTCCAAAACAATTCTTTGTCTTTAGTAACAGAATACAACTGTTATAATATAATTTTGCCACTTTTAGAGTGGAATGTGTGCTATTTTGCTTTCTACTCTCCCTCTCCTTTCTGTACTTACTGATCCAGTCTTCAGTCCTTTGCTGCTGTCCTATGAACAGTTCATTGTTGGCTGGTGTTTGAGACATGAGTTACCTAGTCATCATACAGTTGATCCAACATTTCTGTGTTGCATTCATATTAGATAATCTTATTTTAAAAATGCATTTTCTTAAGGCTTTTTTAGGATGGCATAATTATTTATAGACAACTGTGAGGATAATTACCTGTCACTTGTGCAAACTGGGTCAGAACTGAAGATGATAGTTCTCTGCATGATATAGGGACTTGGATTTTTTTCAAAATTACTGAACAAAATGTTAGCAGTGCTTTGTGCAACAAATTACTAATTAAATATGTAAATTACTATTTGTGTACAGTAGCTAAATGTGCAGATGCAGTCATGGTCACTGTAGGTTCATCTTATGTGTGTAACATTGTCAATCAGGTTTTATATAGTTTGGACGTGGCAGTGGCATAGTGATCTTTGTTGATGTATTTGGTTTCTCTCATGACATTTATTAAATGAAGAGGTCATTTTTAGTAAGTGAATGTTTTTTGTGAATAATGATTGTTTGTTCATTGTAAGATATTATTTTAGCTGCATGCAAGTATGTCTTTTTTTTCACCTAAAACATCTTATATATATTCTCCTTGCCAGTAAGAATTCATCTTTGCTGCAGTTCATACAATGTGCAGTCTGAAAGGTGTGGGTTAACATTAAAATACCACAAGCGTTTAGCACCCATGCTTAAAAGCTGCAGATCTTCATAAAGACAATCACTCTAAAATTGGTTCTCTTATTTTTTGAATATGCTTGTTTTTGTTTCACTTAATCACCTGTTGCATAAACTTGCACACCCTGTGGCTTCCTTTTTAAATTCTTGCACCCTGTGACTTCCTTTTTAAATTCTTTAAATAGTTCTTTGACTTCTAGATTATCCTCAGCTTCAACCAAAATGTCACTCAGAATACAATAGGAAAAATGTTTCATGTATCAAAAAGTAAATAGTCAAATACCTATGGAATATGCATCACTTAATTTAAGAGAACTAATTATAAAAATTGCAATACTGCCATTATTAATTCTTAAATCCAAATTAAACTCTGTATGGTATTATGTTAATGAAATACAAAGTATGCTATTTTTAAACTTTTAATAGCTGTTAAAGCTCCTAGATTCATAGGCATGAAGACCAAAGTTCTCTATTCACAGAACTGGTACAGCATAGCCAATGACAGTGCAAGCTTTCACATGTTGCCCTGGGAATGTGCTTCTGCAATGTCCTTCAGAGATCGCATCCAATACCTTGTCTATGAAATGGCCTCTTGCTTACAATGGGTGTCAGAAATGAGTGTAGCCGAATTGGTGTTAAATGTTGTTTAGCTAAGCGTAGACAAGGACAAGTTATGTCCAGTGCTGCTGAAACAGTGTTGACCATGGTTTGTCTTTGGCCATGCTTGGCCACATTACACTGGGGAATTTTACCAGCAATAGCACTGGTGCACAACTTTTTTCAATTCCCAAAGGTAGGCAAAGCCTTGCACTTGAACTATGTTTAACACTAGTTCAGCTACACACATTGCTTTTGGCTGTTGTCAACAATGGAGCATTTTCAAAGTGCAGACAAGGTTTAGAGGTGAGTCCCCATTCCATTTCAGCACTTGACCTTTCTGATGATATGGCCAATCTCTAACCAATTTATACTGTGGCCCATATAATTGAGAGATTATTTCATGGATGGTCTGCCCTCATATTCTTGATAGTACATTATATTTTTTCCTGTTTGTGTTCATGCATCATGCCTGTGCCCAAAACAGCAATTACATATATAAAAAAATTAATTTTAGGAAAGTAATGTATATTTAGCTTCTCTGAATAATATTTAACTGTGGGAAACAAGGAGAAACTAACATCGTTTCAGCATCTAGCATTCTGGGGTGTACCACAAGAAATGCTCAGCAGACCACACTTCAGAAAATTTGGACTGTAATTTTAAGATGTAGACACTTGTATACTAGAGACTGGACTGAAACCACCAACTCACTTCATACAGGTCACTGACAAGCCATTAGATAAGAGTTTCAGTTACTGCTAATCTAGTGGTTTTCTTTGAATTGATTATAAAAGACCAATTATCTGCTTTTATTAGGCAGAATAGATGGAATTTATGTTTAAAAAGAGGCTTTCTTTAAAATGTCTATTCTGATCATTTAAGTGGATCTTCACGTGACCCTATATTTCTCCTTTTTGTCCCATTTCTTAATTGCTTTCATATGTTTGCATTTGTGTCCAGTGTCTTAAGGTCTAATCTAGGAGGTGGGCAGGCAGTCCCATTAAAGTCTTTCCAAGATAAGTGTCCATATACTAGTCATTGGAATAATCTGATTCTTTCACAAATGTTGTGATGTAGAAACACATCATAATTCTTGAATATATCCCATAAAAATATACCACCGCATGCTACAGTAATTGTGTAAAAAAAAAAAATAAATCCTACAATTTACAGTGATGATACTCATGTTTTGAACAATTACTGTAATATTTTATGAGGGACATAGGTAATACACATTAAATAGGTAACTGCTATACCTCAAAATAATCTATTGTATCCTACAAGAGACAGCATATTCAGTTGACAGAAGCATGGAAGAGGAGAGTGTTGCAAGGGGTTGCCTTTGTGACATTTCTCACCAGCACCACACATGTCAGCAACTCTGTGGAAGGGTTCACAAGGTCATGCTGACCCTGTCAATGTTAATTCACCTGCTTTTCCACACCACGGGGGTTGGAGAGGAAGAATGGGTGGTCAGGTGTTTCATGCACTCTGGCTTTATGAGCTATGCCATCAGGGAGTATGGCAAGCTTGGCGCAAGTGTAGAATAACAGGTCCTTTCCACCCAGATGGTCCTAACCAATCTGTGTATCCACTGAGATCTGGCTTTAGCGGGAGGAAGCCTTGCTTTTGTTGCGGGGGGGACCACAGCAGCACCCCACCCCCAAAAGAAGAATTTATAGGAAACTTGGAATTTCTGGTCTCTGTGGAAGAGGGGCCAGTGTAGGGAGCAAGAGAGCGCTAGATTAAAAGTAAACTTTTGGGTAACTAAAATATCAGAATTACAAAAATGTTCAAATGACTAACAGTAGCTGGCTTCAGTGGGAAATTGAGGGTCCTTTACACCTCAAAGGATTTGGCCCTTACTTAGAAATGGGGCTAAAAGGGCAATACAGAATAATAGTAATTTTGTGTGTTAAAATAGAAAGGCAAGAACTTGTAAAAAAGCTTAAATGCAGGATAAAAAGTTTAATTGTGCTTTTCAAGCTTGGTGGGTGGGGGTAGAGAGAAATAAAGGTGACTGAGGCACTGCAGAGCAGATGGGATAGTTTTGGGTGGAGTTCTAGAATGATGCACTTTTTCCTTTTGAATTAATTTCTCCAAGTCTACAAATGAATAAAAATAAAATACAATGTTTTCAGAGGGGTCGGAGGAAATTAGCTTTAATACAGACCAGAAAAAAAAAAAGAATTTCTTTGATTTTTAACACGTGGAAGTTGTCAAGTTTGAGTCTTATTTCTGCAACGTGCTATACTCATTTAAAAGCAATAAGTGTATAATCTGACCAGGCACAAGAAGCTATTATGGTTTAAGATGCTAAATTTAGAATGTAACAAAGGGATTTGGCAAAGTTTTTTTTAATTAAATAATGCACATAATTTAATTTACTTTTTTTGTTTTTGAAAAACCAGCTAGCCTTCCCCCTCCCCTCCACCAAACTGAAAAGCAGTTCAAATTTTACAAATCACCACATTTGTTTTTAACCCCCCTGGGTAATTACAGTGATTGCCGTTTTCAAAACAATCTACAAGACTGACATATTTTGATTAAAATTAATAGAAAATGTTTAAAGTACTTAACATACTAGTTGCAATTTTCAAAGTAGACTTTGTGTGTACAACTTAAAAAGAAGCCATTACAGTTGGGCTCAGTAAGGTATGTAGTTTTTCTATTAATCGTGTGTGTGTGGTTACCTAGTAAATAGCATTTTGTCCTTTTAGTGCTGCTGCATTTTGTCATGTGTGAGTAGTGTTTCTGGACATTTGGAATAGGAGGGTGTTTTTGTATTGATAATCCCTATGAGATTTTAAAAAACCCCAAACGCTTATTCAACTAGGATATAACTAGTTTTTCAAACCTTGCAATATTGAACTAACTTTTGATAAATGTACATGCCAAATGCACATCTAAACACTACAGAGAGAGTCCACCAATCAGTGAAAAATAATGGCTGTAAAAATATAGAGTGGCGTGACATTGTGTATAGGCGAGTATTTGCTGACAGAATGCGTCATGGTTAATCCTTGTCTGCATTTAGGACAATTACTTGTTACTGATAATAGATGACAGCAATGGCTGCAACTGAACTGGTGCTGAACACAGCTTAACTGCAAATACCAAACAAAGTATACCGTGTTCTGCATCTTTTCTGAAACAGTGGTTACATTTTGCAAGGATCAAGTGTCTACCTCTTCCTCTCTCAAGTGGAGTTTTGATGCTGTTTTAGAAAGCTTAAAAATCAATTGTACATGGAGAATTTAAATTTTCCTTTAAACTTTTGAGAGATGCCTACTGGCACAACGTTATTTCATAGCAAACTATTGGGTGCTATAAAATAGTGGCTCTCAACCTTTCCAAACTACTGTACCCCTTTCAGGAGTCTGATTTGTTTTGCATACCCCAAGTTTCACCTCACTTAAAAATTACTTGCTTACAAAATCAGGCATAAAATACAAAAGGGTCACAGTACAGTATTACTGAATCATTGCTTACTTTATCATTTTTACCATATAATTATAAAATAAAGCAATTGGAATGTAAATATTGTCCTTACATTTCAGTGTATTGTATATAGAGCAATATAAACAAGTCATTGTCTGTATGAAATTTTAGTTTGTACTGACTTTGCCAGTGATTTTTATATAGTTGTCTAGTTTTACAACAGACTATCTAGTTGAGTTGATGTACCTCCTGGATAGGGTGACCCAACAGCAAGTGTGAAAAATTGGGAAGGGGGTGAGGGGTAATAGGCTCCTACATAAGACAAAGCTCCAAATATCAGGACTGTCCCTATAAAATCGGGACATCTGGTCTCCCTACTCCTGGAAGACCTCTATATACCCCTGGTTAAGAACCACAGATATAAAATATTATTCCAAGAATCTGAGAAGATATAGAAAAGCATGGTCTCAACCCTGTGTACAGTAGAACTCAGAGTTACGAACTGACTGCTCAACCACACACCTCAGTTGGAACCAGAAATATGCAATCAGACAGCAGCAGAGACAAAACAAACCAACCAGTACTTTGTTAAATGTAAACTACTTAAAAAAAAAAATTTGACAAGGTAAGGAAACTGTTTTAGGGTTTGTTTCATTTAAATTAAGGTGGTTAAAAGCAGCATTTTTCTTCTTCAGAGTAAAGTTTCAAAGCTGTATTAAGTCAATATTCAGTTATAAACTTTTGAAAGAATAACCATAACATTTTGTTCAGAGTTATGAACATTTCAGAGTTACGAACAGCCTTCATTCCCGAGGTGTTCGTAACTCTGAGTTCTACCATAGTTTAAATTGTGCCTTTTCTATGGACCATGGGGCCTAGAAATCATTTTAAAAAAAGATTATTCTCTTTAGTTTTTTTTTTTTAAACCAACTTCTGACTCTTTCTCCTATTCTTTTACAGAGATTTTTCTCAAGAATAATTGTTATGGGAACATTTTGCTTTACTATTGCAGTTAGGGTTAACTCATTCAAAAGGGAAGCATTTTTATTCCCATTATTTCTTTATGCCCAAAAGAAAAGGGGAGTAGGGAGGCTAAAAGGCTTAAAATTAATCCAGGGCTGTATGGTGCCATAATTTCCCTGTTTTTCATTCATCGATTTAAAGGCCAAACGGGACTATTGTGATCATCTAGTCAGACCTCCTATATATATAGGCCATAGAATATCCCCAGAATAATTCTTTGAGCAGATTCAATCTTGATGTAAAGATTTTCAGTGGTGGAGAATCCACGACAACCATTGGTAAATTGTTCCGGTGGTTAATTACCCTCACTGTTGAAAATTTACACCTTGTTTCCAGTCTGAATTTGTCTAGCATCAACTTCTAATCAATGTCAAGTATCAGAGGGGTAGCCGTGTTAGTCTGAATCTGTAAAAAGCAACAGAGGGTCCTGTGGCACCTTTGAGACTAACAGAAGTACTGGGAGCATAAGCTTTCGTGGGTAAGAACCTCACTTCTTCAGATGCAAGACTACTTCTTGCATCTGAAGAAGTGAGGTTCTTACCCACAAAAGCTTATGCTCCCAGTACTTCTGTTAGTCTCAAAGGTGCCACAGGACCCTCTGTTGCTTTCTAACCAATGGTTCATTTTATACCTTTCAATGTTAGATCAAAGACCCATTATTAAATATTTCTTCCCCATGAAGGTACTAGTAGACTGTAATCAAGTCACCCTTAAATCATTTTTGTGACTCTTCTCTGAACCCTCTCCAATTTACCAACATCTTTCTTGAATTGTGGACACTAGAATTGGATGCAATGTTCCAGCAGTGTCTGCATAAGTGACAAATATATAAGTAAAATAACTTCTCTACTCCTACTTCAGTTTTCCCTGTTAATGCATCCGAGGGTTGCATTAGTCATTTAGGCCACAACATTGCATTTGGGGCTTATGTTCAGCTGATTATTCACCACAACCCCCAAACCTTTTTCAGAGTCACTGCTTTCCAGGATAGTCCCCCATCCTGTAAGTTTGGTGTACATTCTTTGTTTTCTTTGACCTATTATCACGACCAGGACGGGGGCGATCTGACCCATTGGTCAGAAAGTCCAGCTTGCGAGCAGGTCTGTTTGTGCACAGATGCTGGGTGGAGAGCCATACTCATGCCTGGTCCTGATGAATCTCTGCTATATTAGGTCTCAGGTGGCTGGGTTGGGAGATGTTGCGGGTAATTGTGGGTGGAATCGGGATGGTATCCTTTGTTGATGGTTTTTTTTTGTTTTTGTTTTTTTTTTAAAAGGCTTGGTCTGCATTGTTGTAGCCAAATTCTGCATAGGGAAGAAGTGAACACCTATCGTCCTGCTGGTGTTTGCAGCATCACAGATACTATTCAAAAATTGGTTGGCCCTTTCTGTTTGGCCGTTGGACTGGGGATGGTAAGCAGAGGAAAGATGTGTGGATTCCCAACAGGCGTTGTGCCAGAACCAGGCTATGAACTGAGACCCCTGATTGGAGGTGATGCATTCTGGAAGGCCGTAAAGACAGACTACATGGTTAATCCAGAGCTAGGCTGGCCCTTCAGGAGAGGGAAGGGATGAAGTGGGCCATTTTTGTAAATTGGTCACGTCTGTCAAAATTGTTTTAAAATTGTTGGATTCTGGTAATTCTGTAATAAAGTCTAGGGTGATGGCTGCCCAATGTCAAGATGGGGTCTCCAAGACTGGAGGAGACTGCAGGGCTAGTGCTATGGTGTCTTGGTTCAGGCACAAATATCGCAGGAGGCAATGAATCACTGCATCATCAGGCGCATCCAGGGTCACCAAAAGGAGCAGGATATTAGTCTTTGGGTAATGAAGCACCCCAAATGTCTTGCTAGGGGAATATTGTAGCATAGTTATGGGACTGCAACCCATGAACATAGCTACAGTTTCTTACACATGTGACATTTCCTGGGAGTCATGCTGCTGCTTGTGGATAATAGCTTGTTAATGAAGCAGAATTCCTGAGGCAGAGCATATCAATCTGAGTATACTGTGGTGACAAGCTGCACTGAGAAAGTTACGGGATTTGAGAATGAGGGTTGGTTCCTGGATGGGGCCTCGTGGGTTGGTACGATATCTTTAGGACAGGGCGTTCGCCTTGCCATTTTTAGGTCTCGGGTGGTAGGTGATAATAAAATTGAATGTTGAGGAAAAATTGGGCCCACTGAAGCTGCTGTTGGTTTAAGGCTTTCACCTTGTGTAGATTTCCCAGGTTTTTATAGTCAGTGAATACGTGAATGGCTGACAAGCTCCTTCCAGGGAGTGCTGCCATTCTGCAAAGTAGGTTTTTATCTCCAGGAGTTCCTTATCAAATATTTTGTAGCTTAGTTCTTTGGGGGTGAACTTCCACGTCACTGGGAGAGGACAGCCTCAATCACTGTACTGGAGATGTCAGCTTCTACAACAAAGGCAAATGTAATATTGGCATGAGCCAATATGAGTGCTTTAGTAAAGGCAAGTTTTAGCTGATTGAATGCATGCTGGGCCTTGGGAGACCAATGGAATTGGACGTTTTTCTGGAGGAGAGTAGTAAGGGGCTCAGTGTTGTTTTGAAAAGTTCAGGATAAATCATTGATAAAAATTGGCGAATCCCAAGAAGCATTTCAAGACGCGTACTGTGTGAGGAGTTGGCCGATCTTGTATAGCTTGGACCTTGCGTGGGTCTCTCTGGATCCCTTCTGGGGATAAGATGAAGCCCAAGAACTCTGTGAAGGTCTGATAGAAGGCAGACTTCTCAAGCTTTGCATAAAGGCCATGCTGCCATAAGCATTCCATGACGGTTTGGACATGAGCATTGTGGTGTTCAGGGCAGCGGGAGAAAATCAATATGTTATCTGAGTCCCAGTATGTCTTGGAACACCTTGTTTATAAAATGTTGGAAGTTAGCAAGGGCATTGGTCAAATCGAAGGGTGTTTTGAGATATTCATAGTGACGATAGCAGATTTGGAAGGCAGTCTTCCACTTGTCCTCTGTCCTAATTCACACTAGCTTCTGTGCCTCCCGGAGGTTCAAATTAATGAATATATGGGCAGCCCCCACACAATCCAGCAACTCGGGAATCAAATTGCAGGCAACAACTCCTGATAGTTATCTGATTCAATGCATGGTAATCAACACAGAGTTGGAGACTGCCATCTTTCTTCTTGACAAAAAGTGATGCGCCAGCTCGTGAGGTTGTCTTGCAGATAAACCCTCAAGCCAGGTTCTCCTGGAGGTACTCTTGGAGCACTATCAGCTCGGGTTCTGATATGGCATAAATTCGTGCAGAGAGTATTTTTCCTTGTGGCTGCTGCTCTGTTGGGCAGTCGTAATTCTGATGCAGAAGTAGTTTCCACATTCTTCTTTTCAAAAATATCATTGTAGTCTTGATATTTTGAGGGAAGTTCAGATGTAGCTTCAATGGAAGGTTCTGCCTGGACAGCCACCTCCATCTGAGTCTCTCGAGGTTTGGATGTTGGGACAGCAACCCCTGGTCTCTCCAACAGTGTTGTCCACCAAATTCTGATAGAAAACAGACTTTTTGTGTTTGTCACCAAGTGAGTGGATTGTGGAGGACCAGTCAGGAGATACCAAGGATCAGGGGAAAGTATGGTGAATGGATCACATCAAACTGTAACGTTTCCCCGTGCCCCTGAATTATAGTCTCCAGGGGAGCTGTTTCCTCCATTATTGGATCAGAAGACAAGTGGGAGCTATCAGGTAATCTCTGTAAGGTCATGAGTGGCCTTAGGTTTCAGGGGAATCTGCAGGATCTGGGCTGCCTCTGCATCGATGACTCAGGTGTAGCTCACTGCTTCAATCAGGGCTGGTAAGATGGGATTTTGTAGGGGCACCCCAGGTATGTGCAATTGGACCAGCACCTAGAAGTGGAGAGCCCTTGGGCAGGGCTCTAAGTGCATTCCAGTCAAAACTGAAATGTGAGGTAGCTCTTTTCCCTGACTTCTTGGAGTTCGTAGAGGGCAGGCAGAAATGGAGTGACCTGACTCACCGTAACAGACGCAGAGATGGTGCTGGCATCGTTGTTTCTTTTTTCTATGGGGATGAGCCATTGATGGCCCATGTCTGCCGGCATTGGTAGAGACCTACAAATTTGTAGATATCTGCAACATGATTGTGGATGGATGTGGATCCAAATTTTATGTGTAGAGCCCAGCAATCTGCAGATATCTGCTTTAGATCTGTGGACCATATTTGCAGATCGGATGCGGATACAAATTTTGTATCCGTGCAGGGCTCTATGCACTGGCTTGGCTGGAGGCAGTGGTGAAAACATCACAGTACCTGGATTGGAGAGTTACAAGACCTCCATTTTTTTCCTCTTTGTTCTAGTAACCGATTGTCAATACGGATGGAAAGATCCACAAGGGCATCCAGACTCATGAGCATCTGTACCTGGGCTAATTTGTCCTTCATTTAGTCTTTCAGGTCCACCAGAACGAGTACCTCTGTGCTGCCTTGTTCCAGTCTGTATTGGCCGTGAGGCAGTGGAATTGCGCAGCACAGGAAGCTTCTGTTCCCTGCCCCTGTTGGAGCTTCCTTAGTGTAGTCTCTGCTGTTCAAGCTCGGTGTAGATCATCAGAGTGTACTGACATGCCTTGGAGGAAGACCTCCCAGTTGGACAGTACTGGTCTATTGCACTCCAAGAAGGAGGAGGCACAGTGTAAGGCTTCCCTGAACAGCCGGCTGATAACCAGACTCATCTTTGCACGATCAGTGCTATGGAACTGAGGAGACATCATGTACAGGAGATGGAACTGGTTTATAAAATCTGGGTATCACTGGCGATTATTGTCAAACTGTTCTGGCTGTAGTGTGATGCTGACAGGCCAGATGCCAGCTCTTGCCCAGGTTGCAGGCATTAGCTAAGAACTGACAACCTTGTAGCTAGAGACCAGGCAAGTCTCCTATATGTTAGTTTTGCTCAAAATAGGTGTTAGTCTTATAAGAATGTATTTAGTGTTTAGACTCTATGAAATGCTTGTAAGTTGTTGCATGCATTAATCTCACTTGTAATGTGTATACTCCATGTTATAAGAAAATTTTTGTTTTGCTTTATAACTTTAAAAATGTTTGCCCTGAACTTGTGAATTTAGGCATGGAAATCATTCCCCCTCTCCCTCATTCCAAAGGACTATCAAGATCAGATAGGCCATTAAGAATTATTGCAATATAAATGACTGATTAATGGTCCTATCACACCTTGGAAATACTACATGCAAGGAAGTCCTGTGGGCTTGGAAGATGAATGAAGGAAATAAAACAAAGCCACAGGAAAATTTTCCATCTTTTTGGCCGTTTGAACTATGAAGGGCCAGAGACTCTAAACTGAAGCCAGAAATCCCCAGGGATTGACTCCTGGGTCTGCTCTGCAAGATACTTTTAATTGATAGATCGCTACAACTCTGTCACTCTTAGGATTTAGATAGTAACTTTTGCTTGCTCTAACCTGTAAAATTGACTGGCAGAGCTCTGGACATATTAATAAGATGCCTATTGATGATGCTTCAAACTATGGTAAATTTAAGGAGCTGATTTTGAAACCGTTTCAGGTTACACCTGAAACCTACAGGATTAAATTCAGGAGCCTTAAGTTGGTAAGATAACTCCCACCTGTTCATGCTCTCTGTATGTGTGTATATCTATCTCCTCAATATATGTTCCATTCTATATGCATCCAAAGAGGTGGGCTGTAGCCCACGAAAGCTTATGCTCTAACAAATTTGTTAGTCTCTAAGGTGCCACAAGTACTCCTGTTCTTTCTGTAAATAAGAGTTATTCCTTTTTTGGATTGGCTACCAGCGCTGCCTTTGGTGTAAGATCTAGGGTACCAGTTGATTTGGGGGTAACTGACTGGTTTCTTGGGACTGGGAGCAACCTGAACAGGAGGCAGCACTGTCTTATAAAACCCCTGATTTGCTGGTGATTATCATCAAACTGTTCTGGCAATGGTATTGGGGAACAGGGCTGTACGAGCCATATATGGACGGTGATGTTTTCAGCATGCAACTGCACGACTTGGTCCTGCAATAGCTGGTTCTCCGAGGTCAGACAGATGACACGGGCCTGTAGGGGTTGGTTGTCCATCTGAAGGCATGTAGTCCACTCAAATGTGTCCAGTGCTCCCAACGGGTTAGCCAGGTCCATTCTGCTGGCACTGGGATTGCTCCTGCAGCCTAAGTGGTCCATGCAAAGTGTCATGACCAGGATGTGGGCAGTCTGACCACCTAGTAGTTGGTGCAGGAGTCAGGCCAGATCCAATACCACGAGGTCAGAGTCCAAGACAGGCCAGAGGGCAAACCAAAATCGGGTATCAGGAGGAAGGCAGGGCCAGGGTACCAGGAGGTCAGCAGCATGCAGTAGGAGCAGCTATCTCAGGGGGCACAGCCCAGGGAAGCAAAGAAGGGAGAACCCCCAGTTGCTTGGACGGCTTCCTGTTTCTGTGCTGGGTTTATATAGAAGCTGTGAACCAATCAGGCAGCATAGGATTCCAGGACTGGGGTCTTCTGTCAGAGTTCAGTTCCTATTCTGACAACAGTTAGCAGGTCACTGAGTGACAGTACAGAGCTTACTAGCTCTGAAAAGCCATGTGGACAAGTGTTCAAGACCTGTGGTCCCTGCACCTGTCCTCTTAATTATTTACCATTCCCCCATTTTTGTGCAATCTGAGAACTTTGAATGATGAGTTTTTCTTCCTGGTCATTGCTAAAAATGTTAAGTAGCATAGGGCCAAAAACTGATCCCTGCAGGATCCCACTAGACACGCACCTGAGCGGCAATGATGCTCCATTTACAATTACATTTTGAGACCTGTCAGTTAGCCAGTTTAACGTGTGCCATGCCAATTCTGTATCATGCTAATTTTTTATTCAAAAGACATGTGGTACCAAATCAAGGCCTCACAGAAGTATATTACATCGTTATTGCCTTTATCAACCAAACTGGTAATCTCATCAAAAAATGGGCACAACATTAGCTTTCTTCCAGTCTTTTGGAACTTCCCCTGTGATCCAGAACTTGAGAATCAACATTAGCAGTCCAGAGAACTTCTTAACCAGCTCTTTTAAAACACTCTTGGATACAGGTTATCTGGGCCTGCTGATTTTAAAAATGTCTAAAAAATTAGAATTAATTAGGACTACTTTGACTCACTGAAATGTGTAAGCTTGCAATGCTTAGGTCATCATACAGGAAGTATTGTGGCTCAAAATAAGCAATGATCCCATCAATACAAGGTACATGTTTGGGGTAGCCATGGCTCTCAGACCTTTACCAAGGGACATATTTTCAAACGTAATGAGACACTTAAAGATGGAAAGAGATGCCTAATTAGATTTTTTTCAAAGCACCTAGATGTCTAAATCCCATTCACTTCAATGGAGTTGAGCACCTAAGGGCTTTTGAAAATACCATTAGGCACCTATCTGCATCTTCAGATGCCTAATTACCCTTGAAAATCTGGACCCAGGTGCCTTGCAGTGGTGGCTACTCACTGTCTTTTAGAGGTCCAAATATACCTTTTCTTGGACTACTGGGTCATGAGACTCCATTTTCTCAGGGAATAGCGTGGACCATTCACACCAGATACAGTCTCTTCAATAACTTAGGCATCAGGGCAAGTCTTCACTGCAGCCAGATTAAATACTCAGGCTTTATCAAGGATGTTTTCATGGTACAAAATGTTTGAGGAAATATTGGGACAACATAGTTTTGGAGCCATTATGGAAAGGGGTTTTGAATTAAGGAGATCTACTACTTGCATGTCAGAGAGGGTGCATGTTTACCTTGTGGTATTATTCTCTGTACACTTGCCAGTTTCTTACGGGCAAGCATGTATGCTGAAGCACACCAAAAATGCCAATTTGTGGTACCGTCAGAGTGACTATTTTTTATAATTCAAATCTTTTCTATTCACAAGAAAGCTAATCCTACAGAGTTGACACATTGTATGTGTGTGAGAAAGAGAGACACACTGAGGCCTGGTCTATACTAGGAAATGAGGTCAATATAACTACATCACTCGGGTGTGAAAAATCCACAGCCCTGAGTAACTCAGTCAACAGACCTAACCCCTGGTGTATACAGTGCTAGGTCAATGGGAGAATTCTCTTCTTCACTAGAGAAGAGACAATCACTGATATTGCATGCCTGTAATCACTGAGGAATCTAGCACACTAGGTTAATTCTGGGTGAATCATCTGCCTGATATACTATGGAATTGTTTTAAATGTTGCACCCTTCTTTTGGTTGTTGGGGACTGGAGCTAATTTATTTATTTATTTTTCAATAAGCAGAATGTGAGTTTACTGTATATTGTTCCCTCTTCTGGGCCCAAGTGGTTAACTAATATTTGGGGCCTTGTTGGGTTGTTTCCATTAGGAGGAGAAATTGATTATATGAATTAGGTATTTTGTTGGTGTAATGCAGTTTATTTACAAAGATTGTACATAAAATCCTGTCTCTCTGAACAAAGTAGAAACAAGCACCAGGCAGTTTCTGTGCTTAGAAATCCAATGTGCCTTTCTAACAAGTACTGTTAGATCTGTCTAAAAGATCTTTCTCTTGGTTCACTCCCACCAAAGCTTGTCTTGCTGTTGGCTTCTTGCATGCAGACTCGAACATCTGCAAGCAATCAGTCCACAGTCTCTGGGAAACCCTCAGTTCATATACCTTATTTTCTATTTGGCCACATGATGTGGGCAAGTGTCTTGGACAGTGGCTTCCTTTGTTTTCAGCTACCACTATGTAAAGGAGCTTTAAATTGCTCCTTCTGTTTCACCTGAAAGAAAGGTGCATAACACACCCCATCACCTTTAATGAGGTCTATTAGTGTTCATAGATTAAAGATCTTCTTGTAGAGAGCCATTAACATATTCCAGTATAATAATATATTTTTTCCACTAAGTGAATTTGGATCCTGTCAACCTTCGATCATTTCTTGTAGGGATAACTCTAGTGGTGGAAAGTGAAAGATCTGCCAGTGAAAGAGGAGAAGATTCTAATTATTTGAGAAACGTTTCTATACATACTTGCATGTCAAGATCAGCAGTAGTATGGTAAATCAGTGTATGCTCACTCTCTAAGTCAGTGATTCTCAAATGTTTGTACTGGTGACCCCTTTCACATAGCAAGTCTCTGTGTACAACCCCCCTTTTAAATTAAAAACACTTCTTTACATATTTAACACCATTATAAATTCTGGAGGCAAAGTGGGGTTTGGGATGGAGGCTGACAGTTCGCGACCCCCCATTTAATAACCTTGTGATCCCCTGCGGGGTCCCGACCCCCAGTTTGAGAATCCCTGCTCTAAGTCCAACTTCTCTTGAATGGACATGGTTACCATTTTGTTATAAAAAAGAAAAATAATTAAATAATAAATTAATTAATAAAAATAATTAAAACTTAATTTCTTTAAAAACAAATTGTGGTATTATACCATGAGCAATATAATTGTCTAATCTTTCTATAAAGCTGGATCAATCCATATTAAGTAATTGGACTTCCATATGAATTTAGACTGACCATAGATTAGATATTTAGGGTTGTTGCTGATACTGTATTAAAAAATAAGCAAACAGAAGGGCTTGTCTATGGGGTATGGTAGTGTGCATCAGTGGCACATGAATTCTAATGCACATGAGCATGTCACATGCTAATTGGCCTATGTAGACCCTGCTGGTGTACATTAAAAGTTCTCCAATACCCGTTTCAAACAGTACTGTTAAGGCACACTAAGGAACTTTTAGTGTGCATCAGCAGGATCTCTGAAGGCCAGTTAGTGTGCAGCATGCAAGTGTGTATTAGAATTCACACCGCACTGAAGTGCACTACCATACCATGTAAACAAGCCCATTCTATCCTGTTTCCTTCCTACCCTTTGTTCATGTTAATTTAAAAAAAAAAAAAAAAAGACTCCCTAAGATATAATGCCTAGACAATTTCAATTACAAAGTTTTCCCCCCTAGAACCTGTGGAAATGCCCATGGAACACTTGAGTATATTTTGTGTTTAAGGTTTTTTCCTTGTTGCTTCTTAGCTAAAATGTTTCATGATTGTTGTTTTTTGTTTGTTTGTTTTTTAAGAGTGTTTCCACTATCAAGCTCAACAGATGCTTAAATATAGTTTTTTTTTAAGCCAGGGTATAATGGCCATACTATACTATTATTCAGTGTTTGCTTCTTGGAAATGACACTGAGAAGAGCAAATTCAGTGGAACTATTAAATCAATGTCAATATACATTTATTTTGTTTGTACTTGGTTATTCAGGTTTGGGTACAATCATGGTCTGATATAAAGTAAGTCTGTACTATAAGTTAAAACATTCAGAGTGATTTTTTTTTTTAATATATCCTAGGTTCCTTGCACTGACCCCTTGGAGAGTATATCAGCTGACTTCTCTCATAATACTTGGGGTTGTAATTATGCAGATAATGAAGGATATGGTATTGTCTCGGATAAAAGGTAAGGCAATCATTAGTATCGTAATTTACCTTTAACTTACAAATATTTGCCTATGCTGGCTCTCATCCAACTGGTGCCCCTATTTTTTGTTGAATTTTTATGAGTGTGTAATGTGTCGTAGTAAAAGCACTAAATGTGTAACATTTCTGAGACAAGTGACTGGTAATCTCTGAAGAAATTTTAAAAGGAAATTCTACTCTGAAAAATCACTTGAAAATAAAGTTGTACTCATTATGTCATTGCCCATTTTTCATGACTCTTGTTTCCTGCAAAGTGTCTAAAAAGTCTCTAAAAGTATGTTTACTCTACAGTGTAAGCCCAAGGTTCAAACTCAGGCTCAAGCCTAACCCCACTTGCATCTACACACAAATCACTGTGACCCAGGGCTCGGACCCAGCGTCCCAGGATTTTATGGGTATTTCTACACAGCAAAGAAAAACCCACTGCTGGCCCATGCCAACTGTCTTAGGCTCGGGCTGCGGGGCTGTTTCATTGCTATGTAGACTTCAAGGCTTGGGCTGGAGCCCAGGCTCTGGACCTTCCCCCCTGCCCGCCACAGGTTTTTCTTTGCTGTGTAGACATACCTATGGGAGTGGAGGGTCGGAGCCTGAGTTAAGCTGGGAACCTAGGTTCAAGTCCTATTGCTTAACCTTGTAGATTCAGCCCCACCGGACTTGTGCTGTGGGAGTATGCCAAAAGTATTCCACAATCCCAGAGACCAACTTTCTTTGTCCTCCGGGACAGTCAGGCTTGGTGAACAGTCATGTTTTCTCACACTGCACCATGAACAAAGAATTAGAGTAGTCACATTTGGGGTGGAGGGGGGAGAGGCGCGCTAAGAAGTCTGGGATATGAGTGGTTGGACTCAGGCCCACATAATGCAGTGTAGGCACCGAAGCCCCAGATTGGGACCCAGGGTTCAGCAGTTTCAAACCTGGGGTTACAAATGAGTATAGATGCTCAAGTCCTAGGCTGATAAAATCTTGTCTGCCAACCCATGTTCTGCTATCCCTGGATTTACATTGCAGTATAAGCATATCCTAAAAAGCAGCAGAAGAGAAAGGAAGTATATTTCCTATTTGTGCTGCTGCTTCAGATTACTGAGGCCTTTTTGTTATGTTACAAGGTTTATGTGACCTTTAGTAATGAGTACCAGCTAATCATTTTTGGCACCAAATATTACTGATCTGATTGGAAGTGCAAGAGTGTACTCCTATTTTTATTATTTGGCATTCCAGCAGTGTTAGATAAGGCCAATAAAGCTATATGTTGCTAATTGTGAAATATTGGATAGTCATATTTCACCTGAGCTAATATAAAATGTCTCCAGTGACTTCAGAGGAAGAGTTCAGGAAAGTCCAAAACTACTAATTGAGTACTCTCATGAAGAATCTGTCTTTTAGCTTGAACCAGAAACCTTTTTAGATCTGAAATCAACAAATTACCACTTGAACTAAAAGAGAAAATCTGTTCGCTCTTCGTGGATATACTTATTCTTCGAGAATAACTTTTATTTAACTCTAGTCAACCACTAGATGGCAAAATTGTTATAGTATAATTGTCACATTTTTGGATTGCAAAATTAGATTATATTTGGATAACAAAAGTTAGATTACATTGGGTATCTAATCATTCTAGTTTAAAGACAGACCAGGTTAAATAAGTACATTGATTTTTCATGAATATTTTAAGCTGTTTTGATATATCAAGTTTACAGAAAACACGTTGATTTTCTGAAGCATGTTACTCCATTATTTAAAATGGAAAGAGCGAATGATTTTTTTACTAGTAATATAGGTAAATGTGACTTGTATTATAGAACTACAGAGATTTTTAGCGTAATTCTTCTGTAATTTGGAGCACTATTGAAAAATTGAAGGGAAAAAACAGTTCTGCTGTATATATCAGTGCTATTTTTCATTTTATGCTTTGCTTATTTCAGGTGCACAGCTATGGAGGAGCCTCACTGACAGGTAGGTGCCATTTAAAAATTCTGAATTTTACAAATGATTCTCCCAAATAGCCCACAAAACAAGAACTAAGTTATTTTGACCACAGTGTAGTTTATTATTCTATATTACTGGCTGTTCACATGATGCCTCAGTTTTAAATAGTATTCTTTGTGAAAGTCATAACATTTTTTATTTGAATTGTATCACAGTATATTATTCAGTCAAGTATCAGATTTTAAAAAGCAACCTTCTTTTTGAATGTTACCATTTTCTTCTTTAAGAAGTATTGTCCTCTTCTGGGTTTTCTGCCACTTACAATGTGTTTAATTTTAAGTTAGTTCTTGGGAAAGATGCTGGATTTACAGCTCTGAAGAGTGATGTCTTCCATTCTTAGAAGTGTCAGTACAAGGTTCCCCTCCCCATTGCGTTCCTGGTCGGTAGTGACCAGCACTAGACTGAAACAGTACAGTAGAACCTCAGAGTTATGAACACTAGTTACGAACTGACCACTCAATCACACACCTCATTTGGAACCACAAATACGCAGTTGGACAGCAGCAGAGACAAAAAAAACAAAAAAACAAAAAACAGTACAGTACTGTGTTAAATATAAACTACTAAAAAATAAAGGGAAAGTTTAAATTTTTTTGACAAGGTCAGGGAACTGTTTCTGTGTTTGTTTCATTTAAACTAAGATGGTTAAAAGCAGCCTTTTTCTTCTGCACTGTAAAGTTTCAAAGATGTATTAAGTCAATGTTCAGTTGTAAACTTTTGCAAGAACAACGATAACATTTTGTTCAGAGTTACAAACATTTCAGAGTTACGAACAACCTCCATTCCTGAGGTGTTCATAATTCTGAGGTTCTACTATAGATCAATTCAATGCTCTGTCAGTTGCTAACATCTCTAAAATGGCTACCATGGATACCAATTGATGATGATTGTGAAACCTGTTACTAGGCATTGGACTATCACAGCTGGCTAATTTTGTCTGTCTAAATCCCCTATATTTATCCCCCACACACAAATGTTTGTATAGTGTCATTGGGGTAGATTAACTGTGTTTCATTAGTGGATTAAATTAATTTTATGTACAGTCTATGAAGTAATTTGGGAATCTTCTGAATAAAAATGCTCTAGAAATGTAAGGCATTATTACTTTACGTAGGCCACCAAACAGTTGTTAGATGGTAATGATTTTCAGTTACCTTACTACTGACAACATTTGAAACAATGGCCTTGAGGTTAAGGCACAGACTTAGTGACATCATTTAAAAATTCTACTCAACTCTAGCTGTGCAATGGAAAGCTAGCAATCCATAATGTGGACACGGAAACACAAGATTCAGCTTTTATTCTTTTCTAAATAGGTATTTATATCTTCCTCATTTGGTATTGTTGTTTCGCAGTGCTTCCACTGGTGTATTAGACAATGTAATGTGGGTCTCCTCTTTTCTCTCATCCTCTTTGTGGGCGGTGTAGTGTTTTGCTTTGGTAGTTTTTTAAAATATATAAATGCAGCTGTGTGTTTACATTAGAGTGCTTGGAATGGAAGGTGGTGAAGTGTGTTTACCACAGAATCTTTGGACCCACATCCAATTTAGTTTGCAAAGAGAGGCTTCTGGATCGTAAAGGAAAATGACTCCTTAGAGAATCAGGGTAGTTAGAGCATCATTCCAAGACCCTTTGTCCTCTGAAAATGACAGGCAAAGGGACAGCTCTCCCAGGCGGTTGTCAACTGGAGCATTAAAGGATAAACACCATTAGTAAATCCTTCTTTAAATAACTTATCTCCATATTTTTTAAAATGTATGTACCTGTAATACTGTACTGATGAATGAGATCAACTATAAATTAACAATAATACAGGTTCTGAACTGCATATTTGAGCGTTATGCTCAATCTTTGCCATATCATTCCTTCTTTCCTGTTTTCCTTACTGAGAATTTTTCAGTATTGCATTATTTAATATTGTAGTATTGGATAAGGGCTAGATCCTAACCTCTGTTGTGCTGTTGCACAAGGTGGAGAGAGGGGAAGAAAACATAGGGAATCTCTTCCTCCCTGTGCAAGTAGTTGGTCTAGGACCTCTGCCTAGGGCTGAAGACTATGTGGTGTTGAGTTGGCCTGCGCACTATAGTTCCAAAGGGATGCTGACTGTTAGATAAAGGGTGTGTCCATTGCCCACCGACAACTACCTGGTTGATGGAGCATACACTAGCCAGGAGCATCTGCTGCCTCGATCAAAAGGAAAAACCGTGTCTAGCAGCTGCCTGTGCTATCTTGCCCTATAACTACATGACGGCATTATGTAAAGTGCTAAAGTGGCATGTCTGTCTCCTAGTCATGTCCTTTATGAAAGGGCAAGATTTTCCTTTAAGTATTTGTAGTTATTTTCTGATTTACTGGCTAAAAAAAGTTTTTAGAAGAAAACTAGTAATGTAGAACAAAGTTAATGTATTTAGTTATTCACATCTTAATTTTGATTTCAGGCATGCAAATTCAAATGAAATTACATTTGCCTATTTAATAATATGCCTATGTGCTATTCATATGATAAAATTGCCTGTACAATTTATCACATGCTTATGACCACATCACTGCCAACTAAGCCGTCTCTTGGGAATTGTTCTGACATTCCAAACTCATGAGCAGCTTCAAATCACCCCCATTTTGTTGCAGCTCACCCTACCACAAAAGAATTTCCTCCTTTTGCTTCCAAATGTGGAATTTCCTCCTCTCCCTCCTCAGATTACCCTTTCCTGAGTTCCAAGATAGGTGGGATTCAATCGTGGGCCAGTAACAGTTTTTCTAAACATAAAATGTCATAAATTTACATTTCTCTGTCATGCAGAGATAGAAATGGTAACATTATACGTTTGAGAAGGGGAGATTCTTAGCTTTCCAGTTGATTACAGAATTTGGATTTAAAGGAGTGACGAATTTTTGTATAGAAAAGCTATTTAGGCCATTTTTGGAGGTATTTTTAATGTAATAGTTTTAATTTCTTTCCCCTTTTGAATCCTGTACAGCTGCATTTATGGCAACGGAGGCATATGGCTTTACAGTTGGATGAATAAAAAAGTCCCAATAATCATTTTTTAAACTCCTCTAAAACATTTTAAAGAAAGCATATTTTAATAATGTGGTGCATACAGAACATATCATGGTATGGAGTGACAGCAAAGTTTTATTGGCATGCATTTGGAACAACCTATATTATTTGCTTACAGCTTTGCCACTGGTGAATGATGTGATCATCTCAAACTCATGCCAGTAAAACCTTCTTCCTTCACAACACCAGCGATTTTAAAGGGAAAAACAGTTCAAGAGAGTTGGCAGTTTTTCAAAGAGACATTATTAAGGGCACGAGCAAACTATCCCACTGCGTAGGAAAGATAGGAAGGATGGTAGGAGACCACCCTAGCTTAACTGGGAGATCTTCAATGATCTGAAACTCAAAAAAGAGTCCTAGAAAAAGTGGAAACTAGGTCAAACTACAGAGGATGAATATAAACAAATAACACAAGTATGTAGGGACAAAATTAGAAAGGCCAAGGCACAAAACGAGATTAAATTAGCTAGAGACATAAAGGGTAACAAGAAGACATTCCACAAATACGTTAGAAGCGAGAGGAAGACCAAGGACTGGGTAGGCCTGTTACTCAATGAAGGGGGGAAATGGTAACTGAAAATGTAGAAATGGAAGAAGTGCTAAATGACGTTTTTTGTTTCAGTATTCACCAAAAAAATTAGTAACAATTGGACATCTAACATAGTAAATGTCAGTGAAAATGAAGTAAGATCAGAGGCTAAAATAGGGAAAGAACAAGTTTAAATATTACTTAGACAAGTTAGATGCCTTCAAGTCACCAGGGTCTGAGGAAATAGATCCTAGAATACTCAAGGAGCTGACAGAGGCGATAACTGAACCATTAGCAATTATCTTCAAAAAGTCATGGAAGACTGGAGAGATTCCAGAGGACTGGAAAATGGCACAATATTTGTCCATGTATATAAAGGGGAATAAGGACAACCTGGAGAGTTACAGACCAATCAGCTTAACTTCAGTACAGGGAAAAATAATGGAGCAAATAATTAAGAAATCAATTTGCGAAGATCTAGAAGATAATAAGGTGATAAGTAACAGTCCGCATGTATTTATCGAGAACAAATCATGTCAAACCAACCTAATAGCTTTCTTTGACAAGCCTTGTGGTTGGGGGAAGTGGTAGATGTGGTATATCTTGATTTTAGTAAGGCTTTCGATATTGTCTCGCATGATCTTCTTATAAACAAACTAGGGAAATGCAACCTAGATGGAGCTTCTATAAGGTGGATGCAATTCTGGTTGGAAAACCGTTCCCGGAATTATCAGTGGTTCTCAGTCAAATTGGAAAAGCATATCTAGTGAGGTCCTTCAGGGATCAGTTCTGGGTCTGGTTCTGTTCAGTATTGTCATCAGTGATTTAGATACTGGCATAACGAGTACGCTTATGAAGTTTGCAGATGATACCATAGTGGAAGGGGTTGCAAGTGTCTTGGAGGATAGGATTAAAATTCAAAATGATCTGGAGAAATGGTCTGAAGTAAATAGGATGAAATTCAATAAGGACAAATGCAAAGTACTCCAGTTAGGAAGGAACAGTTGGTTGCACACATACAAAATACTGCTTAGGAAGGAGTACTGTGGAAAGGGATCTGGTGGTCATAGTGGATCACAAGCTAAATATGAGTCAACAGTGTAACACTGTTGCCAAAAAAAGCAAATATCATTCTGGGATGTATTAGCAGGAGTGTTGTAAGCAAGACACGAGAAGTACGTCTTCCGCTCTACTCTGCACTGATTATGCCTCAAAGGGAAAATTGTGGCCAGTTCTGGGTGCCACGTTTCAGATATGGACAAATTGGAGAAACTCCGGAGAAGGGCAACAAAAATTTTTAAAGGTCTAGAAAACATCACCTATGAGGGAATATTGAAAAAATGGGGTCTGTTAGTCTGGAGAAAAGAAGACTGAGGAGAGATGTAACAATTTTCAAGTACATAAAAGGTTGTTACAAGGAGGAGAGAGAATTCTTCTGTCACCTCTGAGGATAGGGCAAGAAGCAATAGGCTTAGATTGCAGCAAGGGCAGTTTAGGTTGGACATTAGGAAAAACTTCCTAACTGTCAGGCTAGTTAAGCACTGGAATAAATTGCCTAGGGAGGTTGTGGAATCTCCATCATTGGAGATTTTTAAGAGCAGGTTAGACAAACACCTCTCAGGGATCGTCTAGATTATAATTAGTTCTGTCATGAGTGCAGAGGACTGGACTTAGAAGACCTCTCAAAGTCCCTTCCAATCCTACCGTTCTATGATTCTACATCTGTCTGTACTCATACTTAGAATAAAAGTTCTCTTCAGTAAGTACTTCAATATTCAACATTTATTTTGTTTCAAGTTTTTCTCTTGTCCCTTTCCTATTCCCTTATGTCTCTTTCTAGATTGTTCATGACATGAAGGGAAAAGCAGTCAGTTAATTGAATACATTAATTAAAAATACAGCTGCTGCTGGGAAAGTAGAGGCCTGAGGAAGGGAGCTTGTGTGTGTGATGTAGGGCTGTTTGCTGGGATGCCAAAGACCTTAATACTGGATCTGGCCCTTTATCTGCTGTGAGGGGTTGGTCTCTAGGGTTTTAAATGGGCTGTAAACATTTCCCAAAAGGGGAGAAATGCTATTTTCACCTTTATGGTGACAGAGGAACAATCCTTTGGTTGCAGTGACATGGGCTGTGTTCTATTGTTCTGTGTCCCCCAGTGTAGGTGAGTTGACACAAGACCTCCCAGATCACTAAGCACGTAAGTAGGTGAATAATCTCACTGATGCGGGTATTCAACTGCTTAAAATTAAGCATGTGACTTTTTTTTTTCCACCTTGATTTTAGTAAGGCATTTGGCACAGTCCCACCTGATGTTCTTTTAAGCACACTAGGGAAATGTGATCTAGATAAAACTACTACAAAGGGGGTGCACAGTTGATTGAAAGATTGTACTCAGAGTTATTATCAGTGGTTCATTGTCAAACTGGGAGGGTGTATCCAGTGGAGTTCTATAGGATCCTGTATTATTCAGTATTTTTATTAATGACTTGGATGATAGAGTGGAGAATATACTTATGAAATTTGTGAATGACCACAAGCTGGGAGGGTTTGCAAAGCACTTTGGAGAACAGGATTAAAATTCAAAAGGATCTTGACCAATTAGAGAATTGGTCAGAAATCAAAAAGATGCAATTCAGTGAAGATAAATGCAAAATACTTCACTTAAAAAGGAAAAATCAAATGCACAAATACAGAAAGGGTATAACTGGCTAAGTGCTAGTACTGCTGAAAAGGGTCTGGGGATTCACAAATTGAATATGAGTCAACAGTGTGGTGCAGGTATGAATAAGGCTAGTATCATTCTGGGGTGTAGTAACAAATGTGCTGTGTGTAAGATATGCAAGATAATTGTCCTTCTCTACTCAGTGCTGCTAAGACCACAGCTCCAGAGTATCGTGCCCAGTTTTGGGCACCACACTTTAGAAAAGGTGTGGGCAAATTGGAGAGATCCCAGAGGAGAGCAACAAAAATGATAAAAGATGCTTAGAAAACCTGACCTATGAGAGAAGGTTAAAAAAGCTGGACATGTTTAATGTTGAGAAAAGAAGACTGAGGGGGGATCTGATAGCCTTCAAATATGAAAAGGCTTGGTATAAAGAGGGTGGGGATTGATTGTTCTCCATGTTGGCTGAAGATAGGACAAGAAGTAATGGACTTAATCAGCATCAAGGGAGAATTAGATTAGCTATTAGGAAAAAATGTTCTAACTATAAGGGAATTAAGCTCTGGAATAGGCTTCCAAGGGAAATTGTGGAATCCCCATCATTGGAGGTTTTTAGGACCAGGTTGGGCAATACCTGTCAGGGATGGTCTAGGTTTACTTAGTCTTGCCTTTGCAAAGGGGGCTGGAATTGATGACCTTTTTGAGGTCCCTTCCAGCCCTAGATTTCTATGATAAAATACTTCAGTTGTTACGTTTTTAGTTCTTTGGATATCTGTTCTGAAGTATATGATGCGTATTTCAGGATTTAAGTTTTTATTTTAAATCTAAACCCACCTATAAATCAACAATGCTAATTTTAATCACTATCTAAAAAAAAAGACTAAAAATAGAAAATGGCAAGAGTCCTTCAGTGATTTTTAACTGTAATTATAATGTGCTGTATGCTTTCTGAAGCCACTCAATAGCCAGATGTTGATTGACTGAATATCATTGCTCTGCCATATGTTACTTGTTATGTACCCTTGATTTCCCTGAGGTTGCTTACAGTGTATGGGTTAAATATGTGTATATCTTTGTAGAATTGGGCCTTTGGTAAATAGAACTATTCACAAATAAAAACTGATTTCTGTGTAATCCAATATATTGACTATATTGGTCAAACATACACCTGAAACCAGAATTCCTCTAAATCAGTGGTTCCCAAACTTTAACAGCCCGCGAACCTCTAAAACTAAATTGTGAAATATCGTGAACCCCCTCCTAAAAATGAATATTTTCAGGGATTTAAGTTTAAATTTCCTCAGTGTGATGGATGCCCCAACTGCCGGCCCCGCTCTTCCTGGGTCTTGGGCTGGGGTTCAGGCTGCCGGCTCCCCCGCTGATGGGGGCAGGGCTCAGGCTGCCGGCCCCAACTGCCCGGCCCTGCTCTCCCTGGGGCTCGGGCTGTCAGCCCCGCGCAGAGCGCTGGGGTTCAGGCTGCCGGCTCCCCCACTGATGGGGGGCAGGGCTCAGACTGCCTGCCCCAACTGCCCAGCCCCGCTCTCCCTGGGGCTCAGGCTGCCGGCCCCCCCCCACGGAGCGCTGGGGTTCGGGCTGCCGGTTCCCCCGCTGACCACGGGGGACTCAGGCTGCCAGCCCCAACTGCCCAGCCCCGCTCTCCCTGGGGCTTGGGGTGTCTGCTCTGCAACCGGGTCCTACCTGCTGTCTCCAATACCTGGGGTCCTCTGTCCTCCATTAGTGATTTTTTTTCTGGTGAACCCCCTGTAATGTTTTGCGAACCCCAATTTGGGAACCACTGCTCTAAATATAACGTTACCATAATGCAAATGATATAAAATGTTCATGGTTCTATTTTTCTCCCCAAAACTCAAAGGGGCTTTATGTATTCTCTTTTACTGTGTGGAAGTATGAATGTAAAAATTATACTCCTTATTATAAAAGTTTCTTGATGCTTTCGTTAAATAGGGATGGTTGGGGACTTTTGGTTTGGTTTGGTTTTTTTGCATTGTGTGTTGCCTAGCTATATTGCTACGGTAGTTACTTTAAATTGTTAACTCTGTCCCATATATCTAAATATGTGGAGATAGATTCAGGTATTTTATTTTGCCCATGTGCTATCACAGAAATGTGTTCAAAGCAAGTTATTTTCTGATTGTATTGGTACAAATCAATGAGGATTCTCTTGTATTTTGTTCAGAGGGCTACTCCTGGACCGACGTTATGTTTTCAAAACTAATTCAGTGGAAGTTTGATTCTCAGTATGTGTGTTCTTTAAACCACTTTGCTTGACCTGTTTTTATAATTGTTAGACTGCAGGCTCAGCATTCTATCATTATTTTATGTGTTGCAGACTGCTTGTAGGACTAAAAGATGAAACTAGTTTTAAAGAGACTTTTTAAGTAATATAGGTAGAACAATCACTAATATTGACATGTTCATGACATCTATCGGGGAAAATATCAGTGAAAATGTTTTGTTTGGATTTAGATCTTGGGGAATTTTTGCAACACAAAAATAACAGCCTTGTGCTTAAGCATGAGAAAAAGAGTGAAATTGACCATAGACCAAAGTGAAACTGATTAGTGCTTCACTGTCCAAGCAGAGGTGAAACCTAAACATAAATGCACAGCAGATATAAATAGCATTTTTAAATGTTCATCTTTAGAATCTTTTATGCTGTTAGTAACACAGGAAATACATTGCTTGGGTTTTATTTAAATATAATTTCTAGGTAATATTGCCCTTTAAAAGCTTTGTTCAGTAAGCCTTACATATTAAATGTCTATGACAGTGACTTTTTTCTGTAACAGACTAATGCTAATTGCATTGTAATAAAAATGTAAACAGATAAATAATAGTTTATAAGCAGAGTAGTAGCCCCCCCTTAGTTTTTCCAAGTTGTGCAATAGATATTCTTTGCACACACCCACATTCATAACCATTTCCCAATGTTCACACAGACAATATTACTGTCAACATTCCTGTGTTTTGTTGTGTGTTTTTTGACTCTGTTGTGGACAGTGAACTAGGTTGTTTTATAGTAAATGAATTAAATGTATACATATTCTAAATATTAAATTCATGCATATTAGAGCTCATCCAGTGGGTATAAGTCCTTCTAACAGTTGATAGAGGCAAGAAAAATGCAAAAGGAAAATGTTGCTTCTGTAAAAGGAGCAGGTTAGTTGATATGCTGGAGTCAGGAAGAAAACTGAGCATATGTGATGGTAGAAGGGTTAGCCTTCCAAAATGTCTAGCTTTGTTAACCCTAAATGTGATCTTCCGATATGATTGGCCTCTCTAATACAGATGCTAGCTTTTTCTCCTTTTCAAATGTAGTCACTATCAGGCTCCAACTAAAAGCTTCTACAGTACAGGTGAGTCCTTATGAAAGGTTAGCCCTCTTCCTACTCTTATCTGGATGTTCCAGAGAAGCTGGCTACCAATCACACCATAAAGATACTGTAGATAGAAAGGAAGCAAAGGTCCTACCTAAGCTTAGGCCTGGTCTACACTACGATTTTAGGTCTAATTTAGCAGCATTACTCGATTTAAGCCTGGACCCGTCCACACGACAAAGCCCTTTTTTTCGACTTAAAGGGCTCTTTAAATCGATTTCTTTACTCCACTTCTGAGGGGATTAGCGCTGAAATTGGCCTTGCTGGGTCGAATTTGGGGTAGTGTGGACGCAATTCAATGGAATTGGCCTCCGGGAGCTATCCCAGAGTGCTACATTGTGACCGCTCTGGACAGTGCTCTCAACTCAGATGCACTGGCCAGGTAGACAGGAAAAGGCCCGCGAACTTTTGAATCTCATTTCCAGTTTGGCCGGCGTGGCAAGGTGCAGGTGAGTGCAGATCTCATCAGCAGAGGTGACCATGATGGAGTCCCAGGATCGCAAAAGAGCTCCAGCATAGACTGAACGGGAGGTACAGGATCTCATTGCTGTATGGGGAGACAAATCCATGCTAGCTGAACTCCGTTCCAGTAAACGAAATGCCAAAACATTTGAAAGTCTCAAAGGGCATGAAGGACTGAGGCTATAACAGGGACGCAAAGCAGTGCCGCGTGAAAATTAAGGCGCTAAGGCAAGCCTACCAAAAAAACAGAGAGGCAAATGGCCTCTCCGGGTCAGAGCCCCGAACGTGCCGCTTCTATGATGAGCTGCATGCCATGCTAGGGGGTGCAGCCACCACTACGCCAACCCTGTGCTTTGACTCCGTCAATGGAGAAGCACGCAATACAGAACTGGGTTTTGGGGACGAGGAAGATACCTCACAGCAAGGAAGTGGAGAAACCGGTTTCCCCAACATCCAGGATATATTTTTCACTCTGGACCTGGAGCCAGTAACCCCGGAACCCACCCAAGGCAGGCTCCCGGACCCCGAAGGCGGAGAAGGGACCTCTGGTGAGTGTATCCTTGTAAATATTACACATGGTTTAACAGCAAGCATGTTTAATGATTAATTTGCCCTGGCATTCGCGGCCAGTACAGTTACTGGAAAAGTCTGTTAACGTGTCTGGGGATGGAGCAGAAATCCTCCAGGGACATCTACATAAAGCTCTCCTGGATGTACTCCCAAAGCCTTTGCAAAAGGTTTCTGGGGAGGGCGGCCTTATTCCGTCCGCCATGGTAGGACACTTTACCACGCCAGGCCAGTAGCACATAGTCTGGAATCATTGCATAACAAAGCATGGCAGCGTATGGTCCCGGTATTTGCTGGCATTCAAACAACATCCGTTCCTTATCTCTCTGTGTTATCCTCAGGATAGTGATATCATTCATGGTCACCTGGTTGAAATAGGGTGATTTTTATTAAGGGGACATTCAGAGGTGCCCATTCCTGCTTGGCTGTTTGGCTGTGGCTGAACAGAAATGTTCCCTGCGGTTAGCACCGTGGTGGGGAGAGGGGTGAAGCAATCATCCCAGAGAATTGGGTGTTGGGGGGAAGGCGGGGGGGTGGGTATTTGGGGTTTGTGCTGCATGCTAACCCACAAACCGCAGCCCCTTCTTTTAAATTGCCAACCCATTTTAAATGGCCAACCCAATGGCCGCTTGGTATGGGAAATGAGGGCGCTGCTGTTTGAAACCATTCCCACATGTTATGAACGTTCAAGAAGCCAAAAGACTGTGGCTTACCATGGCTGCCTGCAAGCTGAATTCTGTTACCTGGCACTGCGTGAGTGATCTCTCTCACCAAACCGGCAGGCCCTCAACATAAGAGACAAAATGCGACCTTGTAACGAAAGCACATGTGCTATGTAATGTGAACAGCAAGGTTTAACGTGAAAGAGTGTACCCGTTGTTCTCTAAAATGTGTATTTTTAACTACCACTCTCCCTTTTCCTCCACCAGCTGCAAATGTTTCTCCTTCGCAGAGGCTAGCGAAGATTAGAAGGCGAAAAATATGCACTTGGGATGAAATGTTCTCTGAGCTCCGGCTGTCCTCCCACACTGACAGAGCACAGCAGAATGCATGGAGGCAGACAATGTCAGAGTGCAGGAAAGCACAATATGAATCCGAGGAGAGGTGGCAGTCTGAAGATGATAGGTGGCGTCAGCTTGCTGACAGAAGGCAAGAGTCAATGTTCAGGCTGCTGGAGGATCAAACTCATATGCTCCAGCGTATGGTTGAGTTGCAGGAAAGTCAGCAGGAGCACAGACTGCCGCTACAGCCCCTGTGTAATCAACAGCCCTCGTCCCCAAGTTCCATAGCCTCCTTACCCAGATGCCCAAGAACACGGTGGGGGGGGGCCTCTGGCCACCCAGCCACTCCACCCCAGAGGATTGCCCAAGCAACAGAAGGCTGACCTTCAATAAGTTTTAAAGTGCAGTGTGGCCTTGTCCTTCCCTCCTTCCCCACCCCACCCGGTGCTTCCCACCTCCCTCACCCCTCCCGGGCTATCTTGGCAGTTATCCCCCTATTTGTGTGATGAATTAATAAAGAATGCATGAATGTGAAGCAACAATGACTTTATTGCTTCTGCAAGCAGTGATCGAAGAGGGGTGGGGAGGGTGGCTAGCTTACAGGAAAGTAGAGTGAACCAAGGGGGCGGGGGGTTCATCAAGGAGAAACAAACAGAACTTTCACACCGTAGCCAGGCCAGTCATGAAACTGGTTTTCAAAGCTTCTCTGATGCGCACCTCGCCCTCCTGTACTCTTCTAACCAACCTGGTGTCTGGCTGCGCGTAATCAGCGGCCCGGCAATTTGTCTCAACTTCCCACCCCGTCATAAACGTCTCCCCCTTACTCTCACAGATATTGTGCAGCACGCAGCAAGCAGTAATAACAATGGGAATATTAGTTTTGCTGAGGTCTATCTGAGTCAGTAAACTCCGCCAGCACGCTTTTAAACGTCCAGATGCACATTCTACATCATTCTGCACTTGCTCAGCCTATAGTTGAACAGGTCCTGACTACTGTCCAGGCTGCCTGTGTATGGCTTCGTGAGCCACGGCATTAAGGGGTAGGCTGGGTCCCCAAGGATAACTATAGGCATTTCAACATCCCCAACGGTTATTTTCTGGTCTGGGAAGAAAGTCCCTTCCTGCAGCTTTTGAAACAGACCAGAGTTCCTGAAGACGCGAGCGTCATGTACCTTTCCCGGCCATCCCACGTTGATGTTGGTGAAATGTCCCTTGTGATCCACCAGTGCTTGCAGCAGCATTGAAAAGTACCCCTTTCGGTTTATGTACTTGCTGGCTTGATGCTCCAGTGCCAAGATAGGGATATGGGTTCTGTCTATCGCCTCACCACAGTGAGGGAATCCCATTTCAGCAAAGCCATCCACTATGACCTGCACATTTCCCAGAGTCACTACCCTTGATATCAGCAGCTCTTTGATTGCGTTGGCTACTTGGATCACAGCAGCCCCCACAGTAAATTTGCCTTCTCCAAATTGATGCCCGACTGACCGGTAGCTGTCTGGCGTTGCAAGCTTCCACAGGGCTATTGCCACTCACTTCTCAACTGTGAGGGCTGCTCTCACCTTGGTATTCTGGCGCTTTAGGGCAGGGGAAAGCAAGTCACAAAGTTCCATGAAAGTGCCCTTACGCATGCGAAAGTTTTGCAGCCATTAGGAATCGTCCCAGACCCGGAACATTATGCAGTCCCACCAGTCTGTGCTTGTTTCCCTTGCCCAGAATCGGCGTTCCACAGCAGGAACCTGCCCCATTAACACCATGATGTGCACATTGCCGGGGCCTGTACTTTGTGAGAAGTCTATGTCCATGTCTATGTCCTCATCACTCTTGTCACCATGCAGCCGACTTCTATAAATTCGACCTAATTTCATAGTGTAGACAGAGCCTAAGATGAGCTTTTTTTAGTCTCAGTCACAAAGATGGGGACTTTTTCCTACCACATAATAGGCAAAGGAATTCCAGTCTTCCTTGCTTCCAAAGCTTTGATCTTCATACGGGGCGTAAAAACAGAGCCAGAGATCACAGGGTGGACCCATTAGTATGAAACATCATGTTTCTCTTTATCCTGCTTAGTCATAGTTTCTCTTGTTATGCTGCCAAAAAAAAATGTGGGCTTCTCAAATATAAAAGACACAATTTTTTAGGACCCACTTCAGTCTAAAACATAATATTGAGGGCCAAATTATACCATCTTCAATCATCTTGAATAGTGCCTTATTCTGCAAATATTCTTACTGACTTTAATGAGACTATTTGTGGAGTAAGGAGCTACTTAACATGAACAAGGGTGTCACCATCTGGCACTTAGATAACTTTTACATAAAACTTTTTTCAGGAAAAACCTTTATCTAAGACATAACCAATGGAATCTCTAAGGGATTTGACCTTGAAATAGCTAACTTTGAATCTTACGTCATGTGATCGTACAATCTGATTTGTTATTTAATGCAGTTAATGAGGAATTTGATTCCCTAGATGTAAGAATAATTTCCTGGGTTTTTGTTCTTCAGCTAATTTTGAATCGCTTGTAAGGAGGAGTAGCCTTTGTGCTCTTTTTGATTTAAATAATCAGTCTAAGCAAAATTTCAGCCATTGATCCAAATGTTTGCTAAGGTCATTGTGGAATACTGAATTCTACTCCTCAGGAAAGTTTCCATATATTTTCTTACTGCTTAGTGGGGATTTAAAAAAAATAATTTGTTAGAGGCCTGTGGGCTCATATGTACCTATAGCTCCTTTTGTGTATAAACTAGTTATTCAGAAGACATGTCAATATGATAGGGCTTTAAAATTATTAATGAACATGTATTGGGATAATATTTAAAGGTATTGTTTTGAAAAGCCACACAGTCCTCAGGACCTCATCCTAGAATTCCATAGTCTTCATCTTAGAAAATAACTTGCTTTTTTCTAATGTGGTTATTAAAAACAAAGGCAAACATAACTCCAAACATTCAGCAAACCAATACAGAGATACAAGGTGCCAGGCAATTTCTGAATGTGCCTCAAAAATATTAGTCCAAGTATCTGTATGAATCGTATACCTTGCGTTTGTGCTTCAGCTATATACTTAACACAAAGTGTTAAGTATATAGCAGCATAAACCCGCTATGTTAGCGATTAATTAAGGATGAATTATATTCACATTGTTACCTAACCATCATAGTGCCAGGAATGCATGTCATGGTGACTTTTTTTAAATCTAACGCATGTATTCAAATCATAATCTAATTGAAAAGTAGAACGCAAAATCATAAACTTAAAAACACATAGTGTGCCTGTGAAATTAGCTCAATTGTGCTTTGCATCACTGGAGTGGGGCAAATGAACCAGAGCTGCTGCTTCGAGTAGTGTCCCTGTAGGCGCTCCACTGTAGGTGTATCTGCGCCCCTGCGCTGCTGATCGGAGACTTTGGTAGCAGTGTCTGTTCAGCCCACAGATGCACTCTCCTCCCTCCCCGCCATCCTCTCCCATAAGGCTAACCAGTGCTGCACGGGCAACCCTCCTCAGTTCCTTCTCAACTGCCCTGGCTAGAGACGGAGCAGTAGCTGTCTGTTAGTGCATTGTTAACCTCTTTAGAATTGTTAATCTTTAGCCACCTTTTGGAGCTCCCTTTTCTTTTCTTTTCTTCATTTATCTTTTATTTTGTTACTTTAAAAAAATCCCTTTAATTTGGGCTTCATTCTTTTCTTCAACCCCCTATCTGGGAAGCCCCTTGGACAGGGTATGCTTGGTTTCCTGGGCAGGGATGGTGTCCCTAGCCTCTGTTTGCCAGAAGCTGGGAATGAGCGACAGGGAATGAATCACCTGTTCATTCTCTCGGGGGCACCAGACATTGGCCACCGTTGCAAGACAGGACACTGGGCTATACAGGCAAGTCTCATCTTGCGCGCATTTAACATGCGCAAATTCAGCTTTGCGCGGTCGGCAAAAACAAAACAAAAAAAGAGAAAAATAACTATTTAAATACTGTACCTGTAGTGTGCGTGATTCCTCCCACCATTACACTCAATGTAATTTTGACTATACGTGATTTTCGCTTTACACTCTGACAGCAGAACGTAACCCCAGCATAAGATGAGACTTGCCTGTATGGACCTTTGGTCTGACCCAGAATGGCCATTCTTATGTACCCCTCAAGCTAATTTCTCATGGTCATCACCAGATGAGACAGTGATGCCCCGTCCGCCATTGTCGGCAGATTACTTTAAACTATGTCAGGAGCTAACCCAACAGGTGGCAGAGGCAATGCAGATACCACTACAGGAGGTGATCAAGTAAAACCATAAACTAGTGGACATTTTACATTCTTCTGCCTCGTCCCTATTAATGAGGGACGCTTGGACCCTGGTGAAATCATATGGCGGACCCCTGTGTCGGTCTCGCCGACATGTAAGCACGCCAACAAAAAGTACTCCTCAGCCACTCTTCAGTTCCGTATTGCAAAATATCAAGCCTTAATGGTGAAATATGATTACCAGAACTTTTCAAAATTCAGTTCCTTTATTGAACAGCTTCCAGTTTCACACAAAGAACAATTTAAGGCCAACTGGTGGCAAAGACATCACTCCAGTCTGTACTTGACGCATGCTCCATCTCTACTGCTGTTGTGATGAGACGAGCCTCTTGGCTGCACCTATCTGGCTTCCCCAAAGAAGGAACAAAACTGTTTGCCGAAAGGACTGACACCTCCCTCCACATTTTAAGACTACAGGGCTACTCTTCGATCCCTTGGGATTTATACACCTGGGTACAAGAGAAAGTATAGTCCTCAGCCATCATTCAAACCCTGCTCATTGCAATATTCATCTCAAAGATCACATGTATCTCAGAGGAAGAAATCCACATTCCCCAAACGGAAACCACCAGCATTGCAACCTACTTCCTCACAGCCTTCCACCTCAAAACAACAGTTTTCACAGGTTGGTTGAGGTGCCCTTAGACCACTCTCCTCAAAACCACCTGACATTGGAAAACCTTACCTATCCCTATGAATGCCGTCTCACCCTGTTCCGCAGCACCTGGGAACTTATAGCCTCTGACAAATGGGTACTGGAGATAATTCAAGATGGGTACTCCCTCCATTTCACCTACCACCTCCAACACCCTTCCCCATCCCTCTTCCGGGACCCCGCTCACAAGAGCCTCCTATGACAGGAGATAAACCTATGCACCTCTTTATTGAAGAGGTACAGGAAGAGGTTGTTATTATAGAAGAAAAGTAGCTACCCTTCATACTTACCTACGAAAGGGGAGTAGCTTTTGAACCTGGTGCTAGCCCAAAGCTGGATATAGCCACTCTATCTGTAGTCCTAGACTGTTGACTCTCAAGAAATCGGGACTCTCTAAGCTTGCTAAAAGTACACTTAGCAGATAGCTTCAGTTCTACTATTGTGAGTGATGTAATTGAAAAAGTTTTATTGAATTAATCAAACTTCTTTTGACTTGCCCAATGCAAAAGAAGTGTGGAGTTTTACATAGCTTTGCCCTCTTTCTGCAGTTCTAGTTCTAAACTGTAGTTTGGTTCTTTGACATCAGACATCAGCCTTGTGTACCTTTACACCTACACAGTTGGAAGATTTGTAATTCTGATCATAGGAAACCTGAGAAGATGTTTGGGAAGACTGTCTTTTCTTGTAACCTCCTGTGAGGTTCTAAAAAAAATGAGATTTGAACTTCTATAAAGTCAAGTGACCGCTAGTGTCTGCTTTCAACCTTGTTCCCCTGATTGAGACCCCTTTGATTTCAATGGACCATGGAGCAAGACCTAAGCTTGGAGAAAGCTGATGGAATGCAAGTTTTCAGGGAAAGTAGTTAACTTTCCAGGCCGAGCATTACCTTTCTAAATTTTTGGCATTTGAGAATTTAGTTTTGTTAAATTAGTGTTTTGCACTGAATTTCTGTCATATTTGAGCCTCATAATGATCATAAAGTCACTTAATGGTCACAATGAAATGTTATATAAAACATTTGAATAAATATTCATTTTTCCTTGAGTGCTTGTCCCCCCCATGTGCCTGAGATTGGAAATTTTTAGCAAGCAGTGTCCATTGGTCTGTGCTTGTGCAGTTGCCCTCCTCGTGCTCTGTCTGGGCTGAGGGCTTAAGGAGCGGTGCAGAGCAACAGCTCTGCAGTTCCTTCTTACTGCCACATAGCCTGAGTCAGAATCCTCTGTGTCTGTAGATACCTCTGCATTTTTTCTTCTTCAGAACTGTTAAATATTTTGCACATAGTTTTTAGTATTTTTAGTGTTAGATTGTAGTCTTGTAGTATCTTTAGTATAGCTTAGTATAGCATAAGGAGGGAGTTTCTCCATCCTTATGGACAGGGACTATGCCCAGAATCCTGGAGTTTAAGATCTATGTCTCCTCCACTCACTCCTTCTTTGTATGTGATGAACACCAGTGCTGCCTTTGTTAGAGGCCCATATTTCAGTTAAGTGCAGCACTTGCTGCCCCTTCCCCCCACAAACCTGCAAGGGACAAGAGCTCCATCTGCAGAAACACCTTAAGGAGAAGGCCATGAGGCTTCCCTATTATATCAGCCCCAGCTGCACCCATTCCGGGCATGAGCTCAGGAGCCAGAGGCCCAAGCTACTAAGCCCAAGAAGTCATCAACTAGAGTTTATTATGAGAGTAAGGGGCACTCTAATAAACATAAGAACAGGTCTCCTGCTAGGTCTACTTCCACAAGAAGGGATCCCTCCCTGACTCTTGAGTCAGATAAGTCCTCTTGCATGGGTGCTGAGGTGTTAAGCCTATGTAAACCCTCAGAATATGAGGCTAAGGCGCAAAGGAGAAAGGATCTGCTGGTACTGACTACTGCAGTTCATATGCCTGCATGCACCCACGAACACCATCTAAGAATTAAAATCTTTGATGGTCCAACCCATCCCCGGAAGGACCTGCCATCCACTATGACCACGGACCCACTGGATCCATTGGTTCCAACTACCGGAACACCACGTACTCCATGACAAACTGAAGCCTACCCTGAATATGGTTATCCAAGGGATCATTGATACCCAGTGCCCTGGGGTGCCCCCTCAACTGGTTGACCCTTCATTATCAGCCCTATTCTGGTCCATGGGATCCCTAAATTAGACACCCCAGGTCAGTCTGAGTCCCATTGACCTTCTCCTACATATCAGTCAGCTGTTGGAGTATAAGAGAGAGGAAATTGAGCTGAATCTGCAGGTACTGATGATGGTGAATGAGTGTTTCATCATCCTCATGTGAGGAAAGAATTGTCCCATCATTGCCATCCCCATCCCCGACTGATGACCACAATCATTGTTGAGCTCCTTCAGAGAATGGCAAGTAAGTGCCAAATTTCATTCAAGGAGGTCCAAGATACTCAGCAGCAGATTCATCCCCCCACCCCCGAAAAGGGCTGAGAGACAATATTTTGTAGCAGCAAAAGGAGCAGGGTTTCTCTTCACATGTCCAAGTCCCTTTTAAAACAAGCAGCCACTAGAAATGTAGGCTACAGCATCACAAAACAACGCTTGTGGACAAGGGCTCTAAATGACTTGACCATCTAGGGAGGAAGGTATTTTCTTCTACCAGTCTTCAGTTTCTAATTGCTAACTATCAGTCCTTGTTAGCAAAATAAGATTTCAACAATTACTCAGAGTTTAGACTTAAGGGACAAACTCCCTCAGGAGGATGGCACCCAATTTATAGCCCTCATTGAGGAAGATAAACTGGTAGCCAAAACATCTTTTCAAACTGCAGTGGAAGTTGCTGAAACCACATCTAGAGGGACAGGCATAGGAATAGTTCAGAGGCATGGATGTTGGCTGCACTCCTTGGGGTTCCCCAGGGAGGTTCAGAATACCATGGAGGGCTTGCCCTTTGAGTCTAATCTCTCTTAATAAGACTCATCAGTCTCTAAATTCATTGAAAGACTCTAGGACAACTCTCAGAACCCTGGGCATTTACACCCCAAAGAGAGAACATCATAAGCAGGAGTAAAATCCAAGACCGCCTTCTCAGCCATTCTACCACTAGCACCCATTCAAACCACCATGCAAATCTTGGTACAAAAACCTTGATATATTGCTCCCAGGGCCGGCTTTAAGCTGATTCGGCCAATTCCCCGGAATGGGGCCCCGCGTCTAAGAGAGGCCCCGCAATGTCCAGGGCTGGGGGAAAAAAAAAAAAAAAGCCGCGTCCTGCTTCTCCTCCTCCCTCCAGCACTTGCGCTGCCATACAGCTGATCAGCGCAAGCCTGGGAGGGAGGGGTGAGGAGGAGGAATGTGGCGTGCTTGGGGAAGACGCGGGGCCAGGGCGGGGATTTGGGGAGGGGTCCAATGGGGCAAGGCTGGGGGCGGGGCCAGGGAGGGGTTTGGGGAGGGATCCAATGGGCCAGGGAGGGTGCGGGGCTGGGGGCAGGACCAGGAGGGGATATGGGGAGGGATCCAATGGGGCAGGGAGGGGGCGGGGCTGGGGCGGGGGGGGTGCGAGACAATTTGCGTCCCTGCGTGGGGTCCCGCACCTGCTAAAGCCGGCCCTGGTTGCTCCCTCTACCGTAACTCCAACTACTCAACCCCATCTACCATCGAGGGATTACTTTTGACGGGACAATTGAAGACCACCTACCCCTACTGATGCCATCCACTACTTCCCCCCGAAATATTTGGTGGCTGTCTTGCCCTTTTCACACAAAATTGGAGAGCAATCACAACCAATAAGAGGGTACTGGAAATCATTCCCTTTGGCTACTCTATAGAGTTTTTCTCCCCTCACACACCCAAATCTTCTTCCTGGGGCTCTCTTTAGGGACCACTCTCACAAGGAGATTCTCCGTCAGGATGCAGGTTCACTTCTCCAACAAGGGGCCATAGAACAAGCACCAGGGGAAAGAGTTCTACATCCTTTATTTCATAGTTCCCAAGGAAAACAGAGGATGGAGATCATTCTCAGCCTTTGGTGATTAAATGATTTTATTCAGAAATCAAAATTCTGAATGGTTATGTTGGCATCAGTAATCCCCTTCCAAAGGAGAAAATGTGGTTCATGGCAAGTGGACATTCATCTGTCTCACAGAAGGTTCCTCCGATTTCTGGCAGGACAAGAACACTACCAGTTCAGAGGACTCTCATGTGTACGGCAACAGTATCCAGGGTCTTCAGGAAGGTCTTCTCAGTGGTGACATCTCAATGAGACATCATAGCTGAACAATCTTTCCATATCTAGACAATTGGCTCCTAACAGGTCACTTCAGTCAGAAGGTTCAGTGAGCAATTCTGTGCTTGCTGCATCTTCCGTCAGTCTTGGGAATCTGTGTCAACAAAGAAAGTCCACTTTGACTCCCACAAGGACTAGGTACTTTATTGGCTAAACTCTAGATTTGATCTCACAAGGTCCTACCTTACTATGGAAAGTTTTCAAGACATGAACATCTCTATAAGACAAGTCACTCTCAAGTCAAAGAGTCACTGTCAAGGTCTGCCTATCCATACTGGGCCAAATGGCCTTGTGTATTTATTCACCATTCACCAGACTAGATCTATTTTGCCTACAGGCCTGGCTCTGGTCTGTGTACTCATCAAACAGAGACCACATAAACACCAGAGTAACAATTCCCGCCAAGGTCATAGTTTCTCTTGCCAGGTGGATGAACCTGGAACAGGTGTGCATGGGAGTACTTTCATTATACCCACACTCGATGTGACCATTGTCCTAGACTCGCTGCCTGTGGAAATCACCTGGACAACTACACTGCGCAAGGCACTTGGACTTTTTGGGAGGCCAGGATACATAACAATCTACTGGAGCTGAAAGCAGTCCTAGCATGCAATGCATTCCTCCCACTTATTTGGTACTGTATGCAGACAGTGTCAGACAACATGACAACTATATTTTACCCAAACAAACAAGGTTTGGCAAAAGCCCTCCCTTTCTGTTTAGAAGCAGTCAACTTATGGAACTGGTGCATCAGAAACCACATAACACTTTCAACTACATACCTACCAGGTGCACAGAATTCTGTAACAGACAATCTCATCAGGCACTTCTCCACAGTTCAAGAGTGGGAAGAACACAATTCAATCCTGAACAAGATCTTCATACAATGGAGAGCACCATTCTGGGACCTGTTTGCATCCCAAACTAACAAGAAGTTCACCCTATACAGCCCCAGAGCAGTTCTGAGTCTCAGTTCCAGGGACATGGCCCTTCTGTTATCCTGGACAGACCACCTGAGATATGCCATCCCTCTGCTACCAGAAATTTTGCAAAAGATTCGCTACAACAAATACTCCTGGGGGAATTTTGCGCTACTGCATGCGCACATAATTGTTGAGCCCCGCAGATTTTTAATTTTTTGCGCAGAAAAAAGCTTCTAGACAAAATAGAGGATTGGGCCAAAAGAAATCTGATGAGGTACAACAAGGACAAGTGCAGAGTCCTGCACTTAGGACGGAAGAATCCCATGCACTGCTACAGACTAGGGACCAAATGGCTAGGCAGCAGTTCTGTAGAAAAGGACCTAGGGGTTACAGTGGACGAGAAGCTGGATATGAGTCAACAGTGTGCCCTTGTTGCCAACAGGCTAACGGCATTTTGGGCTGTATAAGTAGGGACATTGCCAGCAGATACGGGGAAGTGATCATTCCCCCTCTATTCCACATTGGTGAGGCCTCATCTGGAGTATTGTGTCCAGTTTTGGGCCCTACACTGCAAGAAGGATGTGGAAACATTGGAAAGAGTCCAGCGGAGAGCAACAAAAATGATTAGGGGACTGGAGCACATGACTTATGAGGAGAGGCTGAGGGAACTAGGATTGTTTAGTCTGCAGAAGAGAAGAATGAGGGGGGATTTGATAGCTGCTTTCAACTACCTGAAAGGGTGTTCCAAAGAGAATGGATCAAGGCTGTTCTCAGTGGTAACAGATGACAGAACAAGGAGTAATGGTCTCAAGTTGCAGTGGGGGAGGTTTAGGTTGGATATTAGGAAAAACTTTTTCACTAGGAGGGTGGTGAAGCACTGGAATGGGTTACCTAGGGAGGTGGTGGAATCTCCTTCCATAGAGGTTTTTAAGGTCAGGCTTGACAAAGCCCTGGCTGGGATGATTTAGTTGGGGATTGGTCCTGCTTTCAGTAGGGGGTTGGACTAGATGACCTCCTGAGGTCCCTTCCAACCCTGATATTCTGTGATTCTGCTGAAATGCTGCTGAAGTTCTGCCTTTTGCTCACCAGAGGGGCGGGCACTGTGGCGACAGAACAAAGCAGCAGCTCCTGGCCAGCTAAGGAGGAGAGAGCCTGACTTCTTCACAGTGCCTGTCAAGCCAGGTCAGGAGACAGGAGCTATGGAGAGACAGACAGCGTGGCATGCTGGGGGAGTCAGACAGGGACTCATAATGGCTAGTGTGGGAGGACAGACTGGGGCAGGGGCTGAATGTGCCTCCACTCCCATGGCCACAGGGGGGAGGGAGGTGCAGGGCCACATGGTGATGGGGAAGGGGATGCAGAGCTACATAGGAACAGGGGGTGGCTGGTTGGGGACACAGAGACAGATGGGGATGGGGTGGGGGTATAGAGCCACGTAGAGGGAGGGGGTACAGGGCCACATGGGGATGGGGGGGGAGGGGGTGTCTGAGTGGGGGTGGAGGGGCACATGTGGATGAGGGGGTGCAAGGACACATAGGGGTGCAGGATGACATGGGGACAGGGGCAGATGTGCCTGACTGAATGGGAGAGGCTAGGGGTCAGCCAGGATCTGCATGGGGGAAGCTCCCTAACAATCCCTCCCTGCACCCCCCCAAAAAACCTGTTCCATACTTTTCCCACCCATACCCAACAACACTCCAAGTTCACAACCCAGGCTCTTTCCCAGCAATTTACTTTCCACTCCCTCAGCTCCCCTGTTATCCCTGACTCCGCCAAGCCTTTGTACTGCTTCTGAGGGGTGTGGGAAATACGATTCTGTATTGTAGTTTAAATGATTTATTACTCAGAGTTCTGTATTAATATGCCTAGTAAGGAATGTATTTGTTAAAAAACATTTCCTGAATCTTTTTTGTTGTCTGTTATTACAGACATACTTGCTGACAGGTGTTTTGAAATAAATGACCAAGAATAATTGAAACTGGTGTGGTTATATTGTTATTTTGACAAAATATGCAGAATTTTAAAATATTATGCACAGAATTTTAAATTTTTTGTTGCAGATTTTTTTTTTTTTTTTTACGCAGAATTCCCCCAGGAGTTAACAAAGTCCAGGTCATTCTCATAGCACCCAACTGGCCCAGTCAATTCTGTTTTTCAGACCTTCTGTGAATATCAACCTGTCCTCCCATCTGCATCCTACTCTTCCCAGATCTATAACTCAGGAGAATGGCAAGACCAGGCATCCCAACACAGGCCCCCGTTCACCTCATAACCTGGTATTTGGATGGACATCAGATCTAGAATGCTTATGCTTGAAGTCTATTCTCAGTCAAAGAAGGAAAGTTATCTGGATAAATGGAAGCATTTCTTTACCAGGGCTCAATGTAATCAGTTATCTCCGAAATCTGGAGCTAACCCTGTGATTTTAGACTGTCTCCTGGCCCTGAAAACTTCAGGACTCTCCATTAGCTCACTGGGGGGGTCTGTGTACCAGAAATCAGTGCCTTCCATCCTTTGGTAGAAGGCCATTCTATTTTTAGTCACATGTCACAAATAGATTCCTAAAAGGTCTAGTTAGGATTGCTGGCCACATGTTCCATGTCCCACCTTTCCATGAAGGTTGTCTTTTTAGTTCCCCTCACTTCAGCCAGAAGGGTGAGTGAACTGGGAGCACTCGTGATTGACTCCCCCCTGCCCCCATTTACCATATTTCATAAGGAGAAGGTTTCTCTTCACCTTCACCCCAAATGCATCCCTAAGGTAATTTCTGAGTTTCACAGAAATCAACCTAGTCACTTACATGGTTCCAGTGAGGAAAGGAGACTTCACTTTCTGGATGGCAGATGAGCTTTGATGTTCTACCTGCAAAGAACGAAACCGATATAGAAAATCATCTTGGTTATTTGTCGCTATATCTGAGTGATCACAAGGGCATTATCTACTCAGACACTTTAGTGGATCTCTAGCTGCATCATTCTTTGCTCTCAATTAGCACGTATTCCTCCCCTGGATGGAGTGTGGTCCATTCCACCAAGGCACAAGCAACCTCAGCAGCATATCTTCAAGAGGTACCTATACTGGAAATCTGTAAGGTGGTTACCTGGAGCTCTATCCATACAGTCACGAAACATTATGCATTAGTTCAGCCTCTTTTGCAGATGCAGCTGTTGGGACAGCAGCATTATAGATCTCTATACCAACTGCATCTTCACATTTCCCCTCCTGTTTGAATACTGCTTACCAATTGCATATGTGTGGAATACAGAGACCAGCTCTCGAAGAAGAAATGGAGGTTACTTACGTATAACCGGAGATTGTTTGAGATGTGCCCTCCTTCCCTTCTGCTTTGAATCCTTATGATTCACAGTAAGAGCAGAACTAGAGAGGTGTCAGTCTGCATTGCCTCTTATATCTTCAGTTCAGACCACAAGGAGGGCAACTGCTCTTGAATGGACTAATGGACACTGCTTGCTTGCGAAATCTGCAATCGCACGTGCATGTTGTACATGTGTACCCTCATGTGGACTACAGATAAGGACCACACATCTTGAAGAACCTACAGTTACAGGTACATATTTAGTCTTCTCTTGTCAGAGAGCCTTACATTAGTAGTTAAAATGGAATCGTAGCTAGAATAAGAGTTCCAAAATTACTAATCATTGGATGTCTGTACTTGACCTTATTGGGGGTGGAAAATAAACTTGAATTACGAGAGTTCCACAATAGTAATTAAGCGTGCTTCTCTGAATGTTTATTCTGTTGCACACACAAAGTTTTCAACATTGGCTGTTTGTTACTTTTTCATCCTGTACTCTTACTGCTTGCCATTTTAATACTTGAACAACTGGTAGAGAGAATTTATAATCCTTCAGTCATTTGGCTTGTCTTCTTAGAGGGTATTTATAAACTATATTGTTCAGAGAGTTCCGTAGTGTCACTTACAACACAGAGTATTTTTAGTATTAAAGAAAAAATGACACTGTTTGCTTAAGTGGTTTTTCTAGATCATAATGCAAGTGACAATTTAATGAGAAATGTTCATAGAACCTTACTCATTCCACAAATGAAATATGCTAAAACTTTCCATAGATCTATTTTCTAGTAAGCAAGAAAGAGTACATTAAAAGTAAATGACACCAGTTATGTCAAACTCATTTTATAGCATTTTTAAAAAGTATAAGTCCAGATCCTTTCTGACAGAAAATTTGTTTTGTGGCATGTGGGGCTATAGAGGAAATATCCATGGGGAGATTTCCTTGAAAACATGGGTGGATTAGGGAAAGGTAGTCTCCCTACAGAAAAGACTACACGGTTCAACCTAAAACCTTGCCATGCTATGTGACATATATTTGCATGGAGCATTTATCTCCTATTTTTCAGGGATCATTCACCACAGCCACTGCCAGTCACAAGTATCAGTCCTTTTACTCAAAGCTGGTGAGCAGTTACAAGAATATGCATGTGGTCCTGTATAGAGATGGTGTAATAAAGCAGTTGTTCCTAAGATTTGATCCGTTACTCAGAATCTGAATGTCTGATAATACTTCAGATGCCTTGCTGTGCTTTCTGGTGCTAAAACATGGGCATAGAACCTCCAGTTACCTTGCTGCTGCCCTAGCATCATCACCCCTTTCCATGTTATATTTTGTTTCAGAAAGCTAATCATTTTAAACACTTTCCCAGTATCCCCTTTGCTTTAATAAAAAAAAGGGCTTGTAAATTCTGTAAAGCAAAACATTCAGCTATAGGCAATGTACTGTAGATACAGCAATGAAAATAAATATTTTCAATTAAGAAAGCTGTTTTCCTGAAATCTGTGACTTGAGAAAATATTTTCAGCACTCATAATAAACCAAAGTTACATGATAATGAGCTAATTACTATTAATTGTTTCTAACTTCAGTTTGTAAATCACATTGCAAATTTCAGAAAGGAGAAATTCAGAATTTTAAAAGAAAAAAGAATGCTGGCTTCAGTTAGTTTGAGAATTTCAGGAATGTGTATCACATTTCTGTTATAGTGAATGAAATAGACACCCAGAAACAATTACTAAAATACTTTTTGTTGCTCCTAAATAAAAATGATGTTAAAGCTCAGTGCCTGTAGAGTGGGGGCAGAGAGAGAGGAGATGATAATGTGTGAGAGTGAACTTAAAAAGTGGTAGGTTTTGACCTTTACTTGTATCCTGGTTCGCTAAATACAAGTATTAGATTACAAAACGCAATATGGAAATTATTTACAGAGGGCACAAGAACCTACAGTGACAGCTTTTTTTTCCTCTGGGTGTCATGTGCAAACGTCCGGGTTCTGATGACACTTGAGGGTGTGCTTACCAGCACAGCATCTGATTAGTCACTTAACTTAGCAAGGAATGTCCTGGCACATACCTTATCAAAGCATGTGAATATATTAGCAGAATAACATGTTTATTTCTTACTAAGCATTTCAACACACAGTCTAATGAAACAACTTTGTTTTTGAACGGTGTATAGAATACTAAATGTTATGATACTTTATTTGAGTTGGTCTTCCCTATGAACAGATATCCAATGTGTTTATCTATTGAAATATATTTTACTCTCCTTAAACTGATTCTCTAGCGGGTTTAGTCAGTACATGGACAATGTTCAAAAGTGTAATGTCTGTCAGACTTTAACTATTTCTCATTCTTACAGTGAAAAAGATTGAAGCTAATATAGTCAACTTTTTTTTCATGCTTAGTAGTATTGCTTTTGTTTTATTTATTATTTCTTGAGACGAGGTGACCAAAAGTATCCTTGAGATCAGTCCATTACAAAGTTTCATGGTGATTAATATTTAACATAGGGAGAAAAAGGATTTTACAGAATAAAATTCCTCCTTAGTCCACCCAGATACAACCGCCACTCATTTAAACTGTGTCATGTGACATAACTCTGTCCCCAACCAGGAATGAAGTTTAGTCTAATAAAAACAATTATATCCTTTTAAAACTTGAAGCTTTCTTTCACTGCATAGTCTCTGGTAGTACATGTGAAATACTTCACTGAATTCAGCTGTCAGCACTCTGGTCATTGTTTTCTGTACTGTCAGAATTATGCTTAAGAAAAATTCTTTATGAATGTTCAAGAAATCCATTTATTTCTGTAACATCCAAACAGGCTAACTGGGATAAAATACACATTAAAATAATTCTTGGGATTTCCTTGTCCTTTAAGGCACACAACAAGAAAGGCATTTTCAACAAACTCAATAAAATTTTAACTGTCATGGAATCATAGAAATGTAGGGCTGAAAGGGACTTTCAGAGGTCATCAAGCCCATCCCTCTGAGGCAGGACCAAGTAAACTTAAATCATCCCTGAAGGGTGTTTGTCCAGCCTGTTGTTAGAAACCTCCAATGATGGGGATTCCACAACCTCCGTTGTAAGCCTATTCCAGAGTTTAACTCCATTATAGTTTTTCCTAATATCTAAGCTAAATCTCCCTTGCTTCAGATTAAGCTCCTTACTTTTTGTCAGGGCTGATTAATCTTTTGTGGGCCCGGCACCAAACATATTGTTGGCCCTTATGGGAGCATGGCACAGGGAGGTCGGTCCCCGGAGCGAGGGGCCGGCCAGGGACAATGGGGCATGGCATGGTGGGGGCGGACCTGCTCCATCCAATGCTAGGGCACTGTTTACAAACCAGCAGTCGCCAGACATGCACTGGCCCACCCGGCCCTTTGCCGCCAGTGTGCCCCTTACCTTTGGGGGCGGACCATGCTGCGCCACACAGTAACCCCCCCAGCATCCTCCAGACCCGCTATGCCCAGCACCCCTACACACACACATGCAGAGTGCCCTGCACACCACCACTCCTGCGCAGTGCCCCTCCTCAGCCCCGCCACAACTGCCCAGCGCCCCACACAAAACCCCCACTCTGTAGTGCTCCAATACACACACATCTCTCCAACTGCCAGTGTCCTTCCCCACAGCCCCACCACCACAACTATACAGCGCCTCACACAGACCCTCCTACTGCCTAGCATCCCAAAACACTTCTGACCTCCTCACAGCCCAGAATCCCCCCCACAGACCCACTCCCCCATGCCTTACCAAGCCAGAGCAGCAGGGATCCCCTCTCCCAGGACACTGGACAGCTGAAGCTTGGGAGCACAGAGCATCCCCATCCCCCGGGGCCCCATCCAGCCCTACCTGCCTGGCGCTGATGGTGCCCACAGCGGAGGAGGCATTTCCTTGCATGAGTAGGGAGGAGGCAACTGCCAACTTCCCCAGCCTGCCGCTTCCGCAGAGCGGCATGGAGAGGTGGGCCCCGCCCCCAGGGAACCCAAAGTGGACAGTCACTGGCCTGGAGAGGCAGCAGCTGAGGGCTCCTCTCTGCCAGTGCCTGCCTGCTGGTGATGGGGGCAGAGAGGAGCCCTCAGCCAGCTGCCGGCTGAAAAGAACAAGCAGTAGGGGGTGGGGAGGAGCTGGCGGGCGCGGCCGGGGCAGACGGAAGCTCTGGGCTGGCGAAGAGGTGTGAATGGTGCGGGGGGAGGAGCTGGGGGATGGAGAGGAGCCAGCTGCTCTGGGTGCAGTGCAAGTGGAGTGGGTCGGGCCAGGACCCCTTTTGAGCGTGGGCCCGGCACCATGGTGCCACTGGCGTCATTGTAAACCCGGTACTGCATTAAAATCAAGATATATTATGTCTGCTGCATTCCCCCTAGCCCGGGACAGGCAAACTTTTTGGCCTGAAGGCCACATCAGGTTTCTGAAATCGTATGGAGGGCCAGTTAGGGGAGGCTGTGCCTCCCCAAACAGCTAGGCGTGGCCTGGCCCCTGCCCCCTATCCGACCCTCCCCCCTCCACTTCTCACCCCCTGACGGCCCCATCCAACCTCCCCTGTTCCCTGACTGCCCCTGGACCCCCCACCCCTGACTGTCCCCTGCCCCCCCCATCCAACCCCTCTCATTTCTGATGCCCCCCCCCCCCCCCGGGACCCGTGCCCCATCCAACCACCCGTTCTCCCTGACCGCCCCCGGACCTCCTGCCCCAACTGCCCCCCACGGCCCCATCCAATCCCCCTTCTTTTTCCTGACTGCCCCCCGTTCCCTGCCCTCTGACTGCCCTGACCCCATCTACATCTCCACCCCCTGACCACCACCCTGAACTCCCCTGCCCTCTATCCAATCCCCCCTTCTCCCTGCCCCTTTACTGCACTGCCTGGAGCACCAGTGGCTGGCAGCGCTACAGCCGCACCACCCAGAGCACCAGGACAGGCACCCGCGCCGCCCAGCTGGAGCCAGCCACACCACCGCGCAGCACAGAGCACTAGGTCAGGCTGCGGGCACTGCAGCTGCACTGCCCGGCAAGAGCTCTCAGTCCCGCTGACCAGAGCATTGCACCGGTGGCGCAGTGAGCTGAGGCTGCGGGGGAAGGGGAACAGCAGGGGAGGGGCCGGGGACTAGCCTCCCATGCAAGGTGCTTAGGGGTCAGGCAGGAGTCCCGTGGGCCCGATGTGGCCCGCGGGCAATAGTTTGCCCACCTCTGCCCTAGCCAGTAGTCCAGTAACTGTGTCAAAGAAGGAAATTAGGTTGGTTTAGCATGATTTGTTCTTGACTAATCCATACTTGCTATTCCTTATAATCCTGTTTTCCTGTACGTGCTTACAAATTGTTTAATAATTTGTTCCAGTATCTTTCCAAATATCCAAATTAAACTGACTGGACTATAGTTCCCTAGGTCCTCTTTATTCCCTGTTTTAAAGATAGGTATTATGTTTTCCCTTCTCCAGTCTATCGGGACTCACCCGTCTTCCAGGAGTTCTCGAAGATAATTGCTAACAGTTCCAAGATTGCTTCAGCAGGTTCCTTAAGTACCCTCAGATGAATTTCATTAGACCCTACTGACTTGAATACATCAAACTTATCTAAATATTCTTTAACCTATTCTTTCCCTATTGTGGCTTGGGTTCCTTTCCTTTTGTTGTTAATATTAATTGGGTTGAGTATCTGGTCACAATTAACCTTTGTAGTGAAGACTAAAACAAAATAGGCATTAAACACCGCAGCCGCCTTTATATCCTCAAATATTACTTCTCCTTTCCCACTAAGTAGCAGATTTACACTTTCCTTCATCATTGTCTTGCTCCTAATGTAGTCAAAGAACTTCTTCTTATTGCCTTTTATGTCCCTTGCTAGGTCTAACTCATTTTGTGCCTTAGCCTTTCTGATTTTGTCTCTACATGCCTACACTCCTCTTTTGTACCCCGCCTTAGCAATTTGTCCATGTTACCACTTTTTGTAGGATTTCTTTTTGATTTTCAGGCCATTAAAGAGCTCCTAATGGAGCCATATTGGCTTCTTACTCCTCTTGCTATCTTTCTTTCACATTGGGATAGTTTCCTTTAATGTTGTCTCCTTGAGAAACTGCCATCTCTCCTGAACTGTTTTCCTTAGATTTTTTTATTGCCATAGGACCTTACCTACCAGTTCTCTGAGTTTGTTAGTTAGCTTTTTTTGAAGTCCATTGTCCTAATTCTGCTGCTCTTGCTCCTTTCCTTCTTTAGAATCATGAAATCTATCATTTTGTGATCACTTTTATCCAAATTGCCTTCCACCTTCAGATTTGCTTCCAATTCCTCCCTATTGGCCAGAGTCAAGTCTAAAATGGCTGTTCCCTCCCCCCTCTCATTACTTCCTCCACTTTTGGAAACAAAAAGTTGTCCCCAATAAATTTCAATACGTTTTTGGAAATTGTGTTTTGCTGTATTATTTTTTCCAACAAATGTCTAGATAGTTAAAGTCCTGTACTACTAGCAGGGCTTGTGATTTGGTTATTTCTATTATTTGTACTAGAAATGCCTCATCCACCTCCTCTTCCTCAATTCATGGTCTGTAGTTGCTCCTTTCCCTCATGCAGGGCCAGCTTTAGCAGGTGCGGGGCCCCAGGCCGGAATGCGAATTGTCTCGTGCCCCCCCCCGCCCCGACTCCACCCCCTCCCTGCCCCATTGGATCCCTCCCCAAATCCCCATCCCGCCCCCTCACTGCCCCCATTGGATCCCTCCCCAAATCCCCGCCCTGGCCCCGCCTCTTCCCCAAGCACACTGCATTCCTCCTCCTCACCCCTTCCCTCCCAGGCTTGCGCTGATCAGCTGTATGGCGGCGCAAGCGCTGGAGGGAGGGGGAGAATCAGGACGTGGCTTTTTTTCCCACTCCGCCGGCAGCCCCGGACTTTGCAGGGCCCCTCTTAGGCACGGGGCCCCATTCCGGGGAATCAGCCGAATCGGCTTAAAGCCGGCCCTGCCCTCATGTCCCCCCTGTTTTTTTCCCTTTCATCTTTACCTAGAGATTTCAGCTGGTCTGTCTCTCACCACTCCTGGATCTCAGAACAACTGTACAAAATTTTGACCATGTGATGTATAAAGCAAGTTTATTTCTGCATTATCTTTTTATTTTATGCATTGTAAAGTCCTGGAAAGGCGCACAGAGTAGCTGTTGCCTAAATTCAAACTGAGCACCCGCTATTACCATGGACTTCCAGGGGAGGTGCAGGTGCTCAATGCCGCACAGGATTTGGCCTTTAAACAGCAAGGCCACAGGTTACAATTTAATATGCTACATCAGTAATGGGTGTAAGAGTGTTGTCTGTCTGCACTTGGAAACTACTGGACTTCAGGGGCATTTTTAAGTGAAGTCACTTTTAAACACAGTTTTGTCTTTTAAATAAGACAGAATTTTAAGCTGCATCCTCCGGTGTTTCCTTTGAACACTGGCCTAAGACAGATAAATGTAAGGAAAATGTCACCATTGTTGGTTGCAAAAGCACCAACTGAGCCCGACCAATTGCAACACAGGTTTCTTAAAATCTCATGCTGTGGCTGTACAGGAATGGAAGAAGAGATTCCTTGCTTCCACCAGAGTGTCTGGAATCTCATCAGCAGACCACTTTCACATGGTTGACTGCTTGGTTATTAGTCTTTATTTTTGGTAGCAGTGGCAAGTGTTTCCTACTATGAGAAGTTTTTAGCTAACTTTCCAGATGGGATCATTCAAATTTGGATTAATCTGGCAGCTGTAGGTGCAGTTACTAGAGAGGACAAATACAGGAGCTTTTCTGCTTGCATTTCAAATATATCACCCAAAGCAGTTCTGGAGGCTCCTCAGAAAATATTTACTGAACAATTACACTCAGTATGCTGTTTGCTTACTTAGTAATTTTTTTGTTTTTTTCCATTGTACAAAGATTCTTTGTGCCAACGATATGCAAGTGTCCTGAGAAACAGAGCTAAATATGTCTACATAAAGAAACTTCTTAGGCCAAGATTCTGGGTTTTGTCACTTATCTGAAAAAAGCAATGGTTATCATGGTGACAAAATATCTCACCTTTTATCAAATATATGCATGAAACTATTTGTAAAATTAATGCTTTGTGGTTCACATATTCAATACTCCAAATGTAAAATGTACAAGTGAAATATCTTCCCTTAATGCAAAACTGACAGACCTCTTTAGAGGTGTTATGAAAAATGATAAAGGAAAGAAGGGTAGTATTGTGATGGATATTAGTACTGTGACTTTTCAAATTGTAAGATGATCTTGGCTGGTGTGTTCTAAATAATTTTATAAAAAATCTTGGATTAAACTAAGAGAAACGAAGGAAAGATGGGAGTCTCATGGCAGTATGGGAGCAAAATTAAAGTAACGGAAGTTAGAATGGGAGCTCGTGTTATAAAATAAAACTATAACTTAGCCAAAAAGTGAGTAAGACATGTTTATAATACATATTTTACTGATTACTATTTCTGTGCTTAAAAACAAAACACATAAATAATTATACTGATTTTGAAAATGACCCAATTCACTATTGTCTCTGGCACTTACCTTCAGCACATTCTTTTAACAAGGGAGCCTTGTAAGTTTTTTTTAACCAAAGCCATTTGAAACCCTGTTTAAACATAAAAATATAAATACAACTCACCATGCTGTCTAAGTTGCATTATATGAAAAAGCATTTTTGGTTGGTGTGATGACACCTTTAGGAGACATGGTCGCAGGTATTACAGGTCCCATTTTACTTCACAAAGTCAAAGGCCCAAGCCTGGAGAGAAGTACATTTACGTCTTTTAAACTTTTAAAAAAAAATAATGATAAATGTACTTCATTTACTGACCAATACATTTTTTTTAAAAAAATCACAGAATCATACTCTGTTTTCTCATAGACTATGTAATTCGTAATCTCCAAAATCCGGTTCAGGGAACATAAACTTTACGTGCACATCAAGCATCATTTATAAACTCTGTTCTTTGATTCAAGGAAAATACAAATTCTGTAGAAGTACAAGTGGAGTTTTTATGATCTCCAAGTCTGATTCAGGGAACTCAGATGCTTTGTGAACACAGTAGGTCAAGCTTGTAAAATGTGGTTACCAACTATAGCTCATATGGAAAAATTTTCACAGCTTATTTTGGAGGGTTGAACCTACACAGTGCCTTTATTTTGTTTGGAAAGTTTCTAAATCAGAACAGAAAACTTGAAAAAGGCACAAAGAGAGAGAGAGAGAGAGAGAGAGAGAGAGTGTGTCTGTGTGTGTTTAAAAAAGATTCCAAATAGGTCTTCTGACAGGAAACTTGGACAGCGTTAGATCTAGCTCTGTGCTAAAGTAACACAGGCTTTTGATGCATTGAATTAAAGTTTGTCAAATCAGCCCTTCATATCATTTGCTTTTTGTGCATTTCATATAAGGGCATAATATTGTATGAGAAGATGAACCGCCTGAGCAGAGTGGCTTCAGTAAGTCATAGCAATTCAATATTTATCCTAACATTGAAAAGAATCAAGCAGCTAATTAAAGCTTGATTTCTTAGTGCCATTTTTTAAGAAAGACTTTCTTTTTATCTGAGGCAGATAGAACCAAATTACTCTGGTTTTATTCCTAGCAGTTGCAGAGGTGGGGACTATTCCCTTTTAAATCTTGTGGGGGGAGGGATAGCTCAGTGGTTTGAGCATTGGCCTGCTAAACCCAGGGTTCTGAGTTCAATCCTTGAGGGGGCCACTTGGGGATCTGGGGCAAAATCAGTACTTGGTCCTGCTAGTGAAGGCAGGGGGCTGGACTTGATGATCTTTCAAGGTCCCTTCCAGTTCTAGGAGACAGGATATCTCCATTAATTTCATTTCAATTTCATTTCATTATCCCACTGTGTTCTTAAGTTAAACGGTCACTATCTCTAGCTTAGTTAGACCACAGCATGTACCCCACAGTACCTTAAATTCTGAATAAGTCTTCCCAAGTTCTTCTGGTGTCCAAATAAACATGATCTAACATTGTCATGTTAGCACTGCATGTTATTTTATATGATCACTTGGGCAAATGTAATGTTAAACATATACATCGGGATAGACTGCAATGAGAAATGACAAACTAACTTAACTAGTCAAGGAAGTACAGGCATTGAAATAGAATCACATTTGTGACAACTTAGGGGAGGAATGCTTCTGGTGCCATGGATAAATACACAGTTTAGAAACTATCAAAGTGGAGTTCATGTGGGACATAAACATAATTTTCATTAAAAGATCTCAAACTCTTTAAAGATCAGTAAATGTTATTCTCATTTTACCTTAAGTTAGACTAAGATAGAAAATTTTTGCAACTTGCTCACTGTCAGATGGTAAACCAGTGGCATAGTTGACAATGGAATCTAATTGTCTGTCTTACTTCCATCGTGTAAGCATTAAACCAGAATGTTTTTCTTAAGGACAACTTAAAGCAAACTGTTATCTTACAAATACCAAGCAGCTGGTATATTAACATGCTGATGCTTTTTCAAGCACTTCAGGTTATCGGTCCAGAGTTAGACCTTGACTTTGATCCTGTGGCATGTTAGACACTTTCTTTCATCTGGAATTTCCCCGGTTGCACCTAAAATAAGTTAAATATCCAATCAGGAAGCTGGACCTCCCTCCCGCCCCACTTGCTCCAAACACTAGCAGCGCTGAGCCATGTTCGTTTGTCTTGGCAAACTGGCGTGTTTATGATCTGAGTTAAACACAGGCATTAGTACTGTCTAGCTGCATATCTCTTATTTACCTTAGAAATTCTGCATGATTGAATGATTCCTCACTACCTGAGCTGGCTTACATATAGCATTGTCTTCTAGTGGCCTCCAGTATCCTCAATGGGTAAACTGCTGTTTGCCTCTCATGCAGGAATATACCAGGTTTGATAGTTGTATTGGAATATACAATGTGCCAACAGTAGCTTGAACACTTTTTTCAGGTCTGTATAATAACTTCTCATGCAATTTGTCTAGACACTTGAAATATTTTAAGGTTATCAAACTTTCCGTCTCTAAACTAGTGAGCCTTTGAGCAATGTTACTTGTTACCTCAAGCTAATTTCAAGGATGTAGTACAGGATTCATGAGTCACATCTTTGAAGTGTATACGCTGTTGCCTTAACAAAAGACCGCATATATGTTACATGTTTATCTATTGCAGAGATTGGCAACCTTTGGCACGCAGCCGCCGTGCTGAAGGTTGCCGATCCCTGATCTATTGGTTTGGAATTTTCCTGCTCTATAATAGGAGTGCCCATCTTTCAAAAATATACACATAAATAGGCCAATCAGTTACCGCAAGATAAAATCAAATAAGCCAGTAACAGCATCAATATGACAAAGTAATTTTCCACGAGCGTCTCACACGACTACTTCCCTCTATCCATCACCCATCTTTTTTACAGATGAGGGAGAAAGCTAATCAACTCGGGCAGTTACGGATCGACGGGTAAAGCGCATTCCAAAATCTCAAATTCCCTGCTTGCTGAGTGAAATACCCTCTTACTGCCTTAATCAGGTAGGGAATGTGAGAAGCCCAGAGTGCATGCTGGAAGGATGGGGGCTGTGACTTCCCACTCCCCCTTTGGTCTTTTGCTTAGCTTTTGGCTGGAGCAGGAGGTGATGGGGCCAGTGAATTGGCTTCCAGGTGTCCCTTCACTGCCTATTTAAGCTAGCCTAGGCTTTTCAAATGCCTCTTGCCCTCCAGTTAGCTGCCCTGCCCTCCTTCCCCTTTGTTGTAGCTTAGGAGCAGTCCCTTTTATGTTGCTAGGAGTCTGACTGATTGCCTGTTTTCTAGGGCTCAAGAAGGAATTTTTCCCTTTGAGGCCACATTGGCAAGTAGTTCAGTGGGTTTTTTTATCTATCTTCCTCACAACCTCCTGGATGTACAGTTAATTGAAAACAATAGGTTATTGAAAGGTTTATATAATGAAGGTAGGACTACTGACTCATCACAACTTCTGGCCTGTGCCCAATGCATGTAAAGGCTAAAAGCACCAGCTCCCAGAGGTCAATGGGACTCAGGATTTTGCTGTAGGACCTTACACTTATATAAGGGGAGAGCCCCAACATTTTTGCAGATTGAGGTCTCTTCACCACCAGTTTTGTGGCCTCTACTCCCCTCCCACACCCCTTACACAGGGATGGGGAGAGAGAGGTTTTATAATTAACCTGAGTCTGTGGGGTAGGTCAGGGAGTGTCTACCCCAAGTTATTGTTTTGTTTGTGAGGTTGGAGCCCTGGAACCTATTAAAATGCCTGGTATGTAAGAGTGAGGAGTGGGCATTATAGTGCCAATCCCAGTGTATAATTAATAAAGTTGCAACCTGCTGATTAAACCCATCCCATGTGTCTGTCATTTATTCGCCTGCCTGGCCCGGTCAGTGATTTATAATTCATGTACTGTATATACTCGTTCATTAGCCCGTTCGTTTATAAGCCAACCCCCCAAAATGGATAGGTAAAAATAGCAAAAACTGTATGACCCTTTCATAAGCCGACCCTATATTTCAGGGGTTGGAAAACTTTGGCTCCCGGCCCATCAGGGTGAGCCGCTGGCAGGTTGGGATGTTTTGTTTACTTTGAGCATCTCCGGGCATGGAGCCCCTCAGCTCCCTGTGGCCGCGGTTCGCTGTTTCCAGCCAATGGGAACTGCAGGAAGTGGCCATTTCCTGCAGTTCCCATTGGCTGGGAACGGCGAACCGCGGCCACAGGGAGCTGAGGGGCTCCGTGCCTGCAGACACTCCAGGTAAACAAAACTACAATGTATTAGATCAAGGATCAGCAACCTTTGGCAAGTGGCCCGCCAGGGTAAGCACCCTGGCGGGCCGGGCCAGTTTGTTTATCTGCCGCATCCGCAGGTTCGGCCAATCGCGGCTCCCACTGGCCGCGGTTCGCCACACCAGGCCAATGGGGGCGGCAGGAAGCGGCGCGGGCCGAGGGATGTGCTGGCCGCCGCTTCCTGACGCCCCCATTGGCCTGGAGCGGCGAACCGCAGCCAATGGGAGCCGTGATCGGCCGAACCTGTGGATGCGGTAGGTAAACAAACTGGCCCGGCCCGCCAGGGTGCTTACCCTGGTGGGCCGCATGCCAAAGGTTGCTGATCCCTGTATTAGATATTCAATATAATGATTCCATAGAGTTTAAAATCATCAAATTTTAGTGTAGACCTGTTTATAAGCCGACCCCTGCTCTTTGATGCATCATTTTTTTACCAATAATATTCGGCTTATGAACGAGTATATACGGTAATTAGCCTGAGTTGCAGATAATGGTGGGTAAAGTGGTATATATGTACAGTTTATAGACTTCAGGATATATAGAAAATGGGCTTTGTGAGAAAAAAGCTCTTACAGTTTCACACAACAGGAAATAATGTCTTGAAAATATGAATGGCACTGAATTCCTTTGACCAGTTGCTAAATTAATTTCTCAATGTCATTCAAGGTGATTCTTCCCCCTCTCCCTCTCCTCCCTCCCCCCCCCCATTTGTTTCCAATGCCAACAAAGTCCCAGGGCAATTGAGTTTTTCACCCTTAATGGTAAGGACTCCTGGCACTCCATCTAGATCCTCTCACACTTTGTCACATACATTCGCCATGATCTATGATATTTGTATCTGAGGAAGATGTGCTCCTTTGACACATCTAGGAATGTGATTGTTTGCTTTTTACTCTCTGAAGTGTTTTCTGACTCTCATATTCTTTCTACAGCTTATATGCAAAAACCAGAGTGGAAAAAATTCTTGTGCTCTGTGTTTCACAAAAATGGGCTAGCATGGGTGCCTCATGGTGAGACACTAACTACACATAAAGACAATCCATGGCTTACAAATCAGGTGTTGGTGTCTATTGACAGCCATGCCTCCACCGTGTTCCATTTTTGTGTTTCCTTAACAAAAACGTGACTTGTGTGCTTTGCTCGGAGGACTAAATATTTGTTGCATGTGTTTTAACTCTGTTTTCTGTGAATGTTTTAATATTGCATATATGATTTTTGCCATCCAACCTGAATGCATCTTTTCTAAATGTTTAGCTCGTTTTTTAAACCAGTTTTAAAAATGAGGTTATTTCCTCCAGGTATGGAGAAGGAACACAACTTGTAGAATTCCATTTGGAGATGAGAATTTTTCATTACAGCTTATTTTGGCTGGCTCTCTAAAGAGTTTCATGAACTGTTGTATAGAATGTTTTTCATTTGCTATTATGCAAAATATTCTGCTTTCAGAGAATTAAGCAAAAGTGCACTGGTCTAACTGCTAGACAAGGATGCTTCTATCTGATTATTCCTCTAGCTATATATAAACAGATTTTTTTGGTATACAATTTTTTATGTCAAATTTTAAATGTAATAAAGTAAAAAAAGACAACCTTTAAAACTGGTTTATGAAAAAACAGTAATTGTGTATACTCAAACCCAATGGACGCATTTGTAAGTGTGAATATATTGTGATAGATCCAGGCCAGTTGGGTACAGCAGAATAGCAGAAGGCAGATATACTGGCCACTGGATTAACAGTTTTCTGTTCCCTGACTGACCAGAGCAGGGGCTGCTCCAGGCTAATGAGAACATCTGACTCCAATTAACCTGCAAAGAGTCAGGTGAGGCCATTAAGCTAATGTGACCACCAGACTCTAATTAAGGCCCCTCTGATACTATAAAAAGGGCTCACTCCAGTCAGGCAGAGGAGAGTCAGGGAGCCAGAGGAGAGGAAGTGCGGCTGAAGGGCTGGTTAATGAAGACACCCTCAAGTTATTGATAAGGGAGCCCTAAGGTAAGGGTGAAGAAGGGAGAAGCAGGAGAGCTGTGGGGAAGTAGCCCAGGGAAATGTAGCAACTCTGGCAGTGAAAGGTTGGCTGCCAACAGCTGCTATCATTAGGGTCCCTGGGCCGGAACCCGGAGTAGAGGGTGGGTCCGGGTTCCCCCCAACCCACCACTACAGGAACACCTCCTGGGAGGGGAAGTCAGGCCCCTGTCAGGACAGGAGGCTAAACTGTTCTAAAACAAGCACTAGGGACAACAAAGACTGTGGGAATTCTCTCACCAACCTCCTTGCTGGCTTATGATGAAAAGGGCTCAGTAGACTGTAACCCTGGCCCTAGAGAGAGAAGGGCTACGGGGAGGGTCACAGAGAGCCACTGAGGCTAGCATATACCGCCTAGAAGCACAGGACCCACGGGGACAAGGTCAGAGCTCTGCCACAATATAAACAAAAGTCTGTGTATTTATATTAAATGTATAAAAGTATATTTTGTGTATGTACAAGGGGTCTGCCCTCACATAATTTGTTGGATCAGGGCCTTAGCTAATGGCACAATACTTACGTAAATCACATTGGCGGGGACATGTCAGAAATTCTGTACATACAGTATAGACTGTTATATCCTTGGGGGCAACAGTTTTAGGAAGAAATCACTGGAGACACAGAGAGCTGTAAACCTTGTAGCAGCCATTTATTTCCACACTCAGGACTAACCAACAGCCAGCCAAAGCTGGCTGAGCTATCCCCTAATAATCTAACTCAGTTGCCATAGCAACACAAGGTTCTATTACCACGACAACCAAATACATAACATATCCCTCCCCCCTTAATAAGAATGTCCCCTAAATAAAACGAACACTAAACTAGAGAAGGCGGGTAGACTGCCTCCATTCCCGGCTAAACCCCGGGGATTATTTTGCCCCGTAGCCGAGGAGGAGGTCTTCTGTCTCTAGGTGGATTATAGCGGACTTCTGGTGGTGTTGCACCCGAAAGTGTCTTGGGCGCGGGCCTGACGATGGGCTCAGGGTTCGTAGGGCGAATGGGTGAGGATGGGGTATCAGCTTGTGCTGGGCAGAGGGGTATCTCTGCCACTGACAATAATGGAGGGGAAAAGTCAGGAACAGGTGACTCTCGATTCGGTGTCTCCCCGGAGGTGGTAAAGTCAGGCAACTCAACTGAAGATGTGTCCTGAGGACTGCTATGACCTGGCAGCAACTGATCTACATGTCACCGCCAGGTGAGATCCTCTGCAGTCCGGACTGTGTAGGAAACAGGTCCCGTTTGAGCGATGACAGTGGCAGGGACCCATTTAGCTCCAGAAGTATAATTCCAAGCCAAAACCGGCTGTCCTGGGCTAAAGGTGCGGTCTTTTGCTCTGGGTGCAGGCCTGATGACTTGATCTTGCTGCTGACGTTGCACAATTTGTCGGGGTTCAGAAGGTTTCAGCAGATCAAAGCAAGTGTGCAGCTGTCGTCCCATCATTAGAAAGGCCGGGGATGCCTTGGTCGTAGCATGAGGTGTGTTTCTGTAGGATAGTAAGAAGGTGTCCAGACGCTTTTGAATGGATAATTGTCCCCTTGCCGATTTCAAAGCTTGTTCCATTGTCTGCACAAATCTTTCAGCTAATTCATTGGTGGATGGATGATATGGTGCTGAAGTGATGTGGTGTATCCCATTTGCCTTCATGAACTTTTGAAACTCCTGAGAGACAAACTGCGGTCCGTTATCACTCACAAGTTGTTCTGGCAGACCGAAATGACTAAAGAGTCCTCGTAGTTTTTGGATAGTACTCTGTGCAGTAGTGGACTGCATTATAGAGACTTCCAGCCATTTAGAATGGGCATCTACCACCACCAAGAACATGCTTCCTTCAAGGGGGCCAGCGAAGTCAATGTGAATACATTGCCACGGGTTTTCAGGCCAGTCCCATGGATGTAGGGGTGCCCACTGGGGTGCATTCCTCACACCCTGACATGACATACAAGCTCTTGCCTTCTTCTCAATAGCAATGTCCAATCCAGGCCACCAAAAATAGCTTCGTGCAATTTCCTTCATGTGCACAGTGACTGGAATGGAGCTGTTCTAACATCTGCGATCTCAGTGGTGGTGGGATAATGACACGTCTCCCCTACAACAAACAACCAGATTGGATTGATAAGTCCGTTCTCCTGGACATGTAGGTAACAAGGTAGGATGAGACCAGAGTTCGGCGAGATGTTCCATGCATCACCAGGTCCATAACTGGACAATACTGGATCAACTCGAGTTGCCTTCTTTACCTGAGTAGCGGTGATGGGTGTATTCTCTACCGTTCAAAGTAAAAGATTTCTTTCTGGGCACTATCTCGACGGTTGACTGGCAAAGGCAGCCTTGAGAGACCATCCGCATTGCCGTGCAGAGTGGATTTCCGATATTTGATTTCATATGTGTGCGCGGAAAGCAACAGTGCCCACCATTGCATACGACTAGTGGCTAATGGAGGAATGCCGGTGTGGGGTCCAAAAATTGAAATCAGGGGTCGATGGTCTGTGAGAAGAGTAAATTGCCGTCCGAACAGATACTGATGAAACTTCCGAATTCCGAAAACGATTCCCAATGCCTCACGTTCGATTTGGGCATAGTTAGTTTCTGCTTTGCTTAGAGTGCGTGAAGCAAAAGCAATAGGTCCTTCTTCTCCCGAAGGCATAATGTGTGACACGACTGCTCCCACTCCGTAAGGTGACGCATCGCAGGCCAACTGTAGGGGTAAGGATGGATCAAAGTGCGTCAGAACTTCAGACTTTAGCAATGCATCCTTAGCTTTGTTAAATGCAACCTCACAGGCTTCAGTCCACTTCCAGGCCTTGTTCTGCCCAAGGAGTTCGTGAAGTGGTTTTAGCAGTGTGGCTAACTGTGAGATGAACTTGCCATAATAGTTCAATAGTCCTAGAAACAAGCGAAGCTGGCTAACATTTCGAGGAGGGGGAGCCTCCACAATAGCCTTAACTTTGGCAGGGGCCTTACGAAAACCTGTAGCATCAATGATGTGTCCCAAATATTCAACAGAGGGATGGAAGAATTCACACTTGTCTTTGCAGACTCGCAGTCCGTACTCTTCCAGTCTTTGTAGGGTAGCCTCTAAATTCTTTAGGTGATCCTCCTCATTCCTTCCCATGACCAGGATGTCATCCAGATATCACTGGACTCCTGGCAAGCCATACAAGATCTGGTCCATAACCCTCTGGAACAGGGCGGGAGCAGATGTTATTCCGAAGGGTAGGCAACAGTATCGATAAAGTCCCTTATGCGTCACAATAGTCAACAGCTCTTGGGATTTTTCATCAACGTGCATCTGTAAATACACTTGACTCAGATCAATCTTACTGAACGTTTGTCCCCCAGCCAGGCCTGCGAAGAAGTCATCAATGCGGGGAAGCAGGTATTGCTCTGCACACAACACTGGGTTGACAGTGACTTTAAAATCACCGCGAATCCGGAGGGAGCCATCTTTCTTTCCTATTGGAACAATAGGAGTTGCCCATGGGCTATGGGTAACTGGTATTAGGACTTCATTTGTGACCAGGAGCTTCAGGTCCGCTTCAACCTTCAGCCTGCTGGCATATGGCACAGTTCTGGCTTTCAGATATTTTGGTTGACTGTCAGGTTTAATGTTCAATGTCACAGTGATTTCCCTTCATACTTCCCAGATCCTCTCCAAAAACAGCAGCATGTCTCCTTAGTACAGTGGTCAGACCGGTTTCTTCTTTAATCACTCGGTGCACTTGTGCCCAATTCAGCTGGATCTTCCTAAGCCAAGACCTACCCATTAAGGCTGGGTAATTACCTCTCACCACAAACAGTGGCAATTTAGCAGCCTGTCCATTGCGCTCCACCTTAACATCAGTAGTGCCCAACATGGGCACAGCTTCTCCCGTATATGTCTTCAGCACTGTTTTTGTTGCTTTAAGCGGAAGATGCTGTAGCTTTTCTTTATACACAGTCTCTGAGACCAGGCACACATAATGTGTCCCTTTTTGCCACAGTGTCGACACACCAGGTCCTTAGACCAGCATTCTGATGTAGGGTGACCCGGCTTACCACAGCGGTAACATTCCTGACTCTCCACAGTTTTGTGGGTAGGTTCTTGTGACACCTTATGCACCCTAGGGGATGCACCGATGGATTGTGCCTCCTTTGTAGCCAGTTCCATGGAGACAGCAATATCAATGGCCTTCTGTAAGGTAAGCTGAGCCTCTGTCAATAGGTGCGTCCGTATAGCTTCACTGTGCAGGCCATACGCTAACCTGTCACGTAGGGCATCATTTAACATCTCCTGAAATTCACAGTGTTCTGCAAGCTTTCTCAAAGTTGCTATAAATTGTACAACTGTTTCATCATCTTTCTGGTCTCTTTTGTGGAACCTATATCTTTCAGCAATTACCAGTGGTTTTGTAGAAAAACGGGACCCCAGAATTTCCACAATGTCACTGTAAGATTTAGTCTCTGGCTTAACAGGGTGCAGTAAGCTGCCCTACAACAGTTAAGAATATTGGCACCTTCTTCTCTTCTGTAATGTCATTTGCAATAACAAAAAGCTCAAAACGCTCAGTATATACATACCATTGCACTATAGTCTCCTCAAAAGGTTCCAGAGTCCCTGTAAGTGTAGCCATGATTTTAGTTTCAGTTTGCACAGTCAGTACAAACAAGCCAATTCTCACCCCCTTCCAGCGGCAAACAGGGTTGGTTGGTTTGGTTTCTTTGTACCTTAACTTCTGCTTCCTTCTGTTTCTGGGGCAGCACAGATATCCCATCCTCGTCGCCACGTTGTTATATCCTTGGGGGCAACAGTTTTAGGAAGAAATCACTGGAGACACAGAGAGCTGTAAACCTTGTAGCAGCCATTTATTTCCACACTCAGGACTAACCAACAGCCAGCCAAAGCTGGCTGGGCTATCCCCTAATCAGGGCCGGCTCCAGGCACCAGCTTACCAAGCAGGTGCTTGGGGCGGCCCCTCCGGAGAGGGGCGGCACGTGCGGCAATTCGGAGCGAAGGACCTTCCCCCGAATTGCCGCCGCAGATCGCGATCGCGGCTTTTTGTTGTTGTTTGTTTGTCTGTTTGTTTTGTTTGTTTGTTTTTTGTTTGGCTGCTTGGGGCGGCCAAAACCCTGGAGCCGGCCCTGCCCCTAATAATCTAACTCAGTTGCCATAGCAACACAAGGTTCTGTTACCATGACAACCAAATACACAGCATAGACTGTGGGAAGATTTTCAAAGTTAGGCACATACAGTCTTGCCCATACATTTTTAAGTCAGTGGGGTGCCACACAGAACAGCTTAAAGGGTTAGAATGTAAATTATACATACAGCGTATATCCTTCAGTAAGTTTGCAGTGTTAAACAGAAGTTGCTGTAATAGACTCTTCTGATGTAAACAGTATGAACTTGCATATTTTATGTTGTACTATATATATATATGAACATTGTTTGGAAAATATATATGCTTCCCTGTATGAAAAGGGAGGGTAATAATGTTCATGGAATATTGGGTTGCATTTATCTTTAGTTGATGTATTTTCTTTTACTAAAAAATAGACATATCCAGTTAATTTAAAAAAGGGAACGTACATTTATATTTAGACTTGGTTTCAAATTATGAGAAATCCTAACTTCTGACATTAATGCTATAAGGAGCTATTATGCAGCTTTGAAAGTTGAAAGGACTGTTCTTAAAGTAGTAAAAGTTTGTGAAATATCATTTTATTGGAAAAGTGTGTTTGTTCTATATTCATAAAACCTTTTTATCTTTACTGTTGTATTAGGGAAAGATTAAAGATTATGTCCAGGTTATTACTTCAGTAAACAAATACAAAATATTTTACTTTGCAGCGTTTGCTGTCATTATTCCTGCTGCTGAAGTCAAGCATGAGTCATCATTAGGCTCTTTTGAAAGTAACCCCAAAATAGTCCATATCTATAGAACAATAAGGTTTAAATTTGCAATTCTCTTTATGAGAACAGTATGATTTAAATTGGGTTTAGCAGAGCAGTTACTATACCATATGATTGTGCCTTAAATCAGGTTAGGTTTTATTATATCTTTAAACATACAAAGCTGTGTATATGACTTTTTTCATTCACCCAAACCATATTAAAATTATGGGATTTATTCATAGCTCATAAAATTCATGTTGTACATTAAAGAGCTAATCCTTGTTTTTTTATTCATGTGAGTAGTCCCATTGAGTTAGGCAAGTGTGTTTCTGTATTCATATGGAACAATTGATCCATGTGGTGAATCTATTGGCAGATCTCTCTGTTGCCGTCACATCACTGTGTGCACAGTCACAGCAGAGGTTCTTATTTCAAATCCTTCTCTACTTCACAATTAAATCTAAATTTGTGTGGATCTGGCTGTGGGACAGGCTTCAAGAACTGCACTCAGTGCACGTGATCAGTTCAAATAGCGAAGTCCATCTGTGTGTCTAGAGTTCAAGATGTTTTGATTCAAGATACCTTGGTTCTTTGTTGCGAGACACTGAAAGGGTTTCTTATGTCCCTCCTGTCTTGCTGGACAATACAGAATATCATCATGGGGCAAATCTATACTAAAAGTATAGATTTCTGTGCATGTATTTTTTAAAATAAACACTATGCGGCCCTATCAAACAGTAGTTTGGCTTTTTAGTTCTGATTATCAATACCTTGAGAAGGCTGTCACACTGAACAGCACAAGGAGAAGACTATAAGGGAACATGGAAAATAAGCTTATTTAGTATACAAAATTGGCATCAAGATTGATTTAAGCTCCAATCTCAATTCCTTAGATATACATCTTTAATAAATATTGTTGTTAGAGATTCCTGATACTTCCCTCCTCTGCTTTTTAACAGAATAAATATAACTTGCAAAACAGTCTCAACAAGGTAGGGAGAAATCATTATTAATTGATAATATTGTAGGAATATTATTCTATGCCGTTTCTACTATATTTAATAAATTGTACCAACTATACCCTTCATGCTTACCTAATCCTTACAGAAACTCAACTTTACAGAATAAAATAACATCCTAATGGCAATCTGAGTAATGTAGAGTCATTGTAAGATGATTCATGAAATGTATAAATAACCTTCTGTATACAGAAGCAGTATATACTCTACTAGTTAAATATAAATAACCAGAAAATTAAGGCAATTGTAACAGACGTAGATCCTATTTTCCACAACTAGGTTGTAGACAAATTAGAAAAGAATGCTACACATTCCATGAGCATGTTCCATACCTTGCCTGGCTTTCCTGTGTGGATTCAATCCCATGTGGAGTGTCACAACACTAAATGGTGTGTGGCGAGTACGCCTATGTATCTTGCTTGTGCAGTTTGTCAGGTAGAGATGGGGAAATTCCATAAATTTGAACTGTGGAAGAAAAGAACTGTTACATGGAACTCATATTTGACAGTGTAGCCAGCACTCACAATTGGCATGGCAACACAGTGATTATGAATATTTACTACCAGCCTGCTGCTCATCCTCTAGAACTGGGACTGCATACCAAATCATGGCCCACGTGATCCAACCCTGCTGCTTGTCACCTTCACCCTCTGAAGGGAGGAACAACAACCCTGATGTGACTCATCTCTTGAGTGAAATGGAAACAAAATTTATTTTAATAACATGCATTCGAACTTATATGTCACAGATATTCTCTTGGTCTAAGTAGAAGGCAGTTATTCAACAGCTGTCCCACACGTGAGTGCGTGTACGTACACACACACACACACACACACACACACACACATAATTTTGCTACATTTGTAACAGTAAAATTCTTTATCTGGCTCTCCAGTAGCTAGGGTGACCAGACAGCAAGTGTGAAAAATCGGGACGGGGGTGGGGGGGTAATAGGAGCCTATATAAGAAAAAGACCCAAAAATCGGGACTGTCCCTATAAAATCGGGACATCTGGTCACCCTACCAGTAGCCCAAAATGTCACTGGTGCCAAACCAGTAAATTTTCAGGACGAAATGTTTCTTTTCCCTGTCATAAAATGAATCCTTGATCATAGTAGTACACACTTTGTGCTGCCTCCCAGAGATTTATGGCACTGGCCTGGTCTTGCTAGAAAGGCATCGTGATTTAAAAATAAAATTATTAAATTAGTTAAATTGATTATGAAATTACTTGACAATCGTGCTAATAAAGGCTTGGGAAATTTACTTGATTTAGTATTGTAATTCTTGTCCAAGTTTTGATCATCTTGCACAATTTGTCTTGTTGGCCTGACTACATCACATATACCCTTTAAGTCCTTCTCTTGGCTCCGACTCTTCCATCTCAAACAAAATTTTCTTGTCCTTGGTTTCAAAGCTCATCACAATTTAGTTCCATCCTACCTATCTAACCTATTACCTTTTTGTCAGGTCAGTTCCTACCTATGATGCCAGCGTTGATTGCCTGCTTCTCAAATAAGCACTTTCATGGTTCCTTCCATATTATTTGAATAGGGAAAGCTCCTAATCAAAGTCCATAAAGCCAACTCCTTAACTTTTCTTAAGTCCATCTTCAAAACTCACTTCTGTTATAATACAGAAAGAATCTGCAATCTGATATTGGCTAAGTAGGTTGTGAATTGTGCAGTCAATCTAAAGGTCCACCCCAGTTGATGAGCCATGTGGTATCAATATTATGCCACATGATGATGGAATTTTTGATTTTCCTGTTTGCTATTAAAAATGCTGCTTGACAACTTATTAGAGTTGGATTTAAGGATAATTACTTTGTATATTTTGACATGATGTTGACAATTTGTTTTTTAATGGTTATAAAGCTTTATTTTTTTAAATCTCAATGTCAAATGATTGTCTGAGCCACTCCCATAATTTCCCACAACTATGAAAATTTAAATAAATAAAAATGGAGGGAAAATGCTTAAAAATAAACACTATCTGTTAAATCTATTTAAAAAACTGCTTTGGGGATGAATGAGTGTAAAGGAGATTGTTGTTTGTAGGACCCTAGCCTCATTTGTTACAGAAGTTGGGAAGGTGTGTATTGAATGAATCAGGGAGAGAGAGGATGGTTTTATGGTTAAAGCAATTGAATGCTGCCTTGGAGAACTAGATTCTATCCCTACTTCTGCCACAAAGTTCCCATATGATACTAAGCAAGTCACTTAAACCAAACTTTTCAGTGTGGGGTCACAAAGGATAATTTTCCTGGATGCTTGATTTGATATCTTGGGTCTGTTTTGCAGAAGTGCTGAGTACTCACAGTTGCAACTGAAGTCAGAGGGAGCTGTGCTTTGAACATACAAAGTCCTATATAATGCTAAGTACCCTGATAAATGAGGTCCAAGGCATCTCAAATTGGGCATTCAAAATTAATGGACAATTTTGACCATAATCTCTCAGTGGCTCAGCTCCACATCTGTAAAATGGGGTTAACTCTGACAGGGGTGTTGGAAAGATAAATTGTTTGTGAAGCACTGAGATAATATAGTGATGATCACCAAAGAAAAACCCATGAGGAAATTAATAATTGTCTTCAGAGCTGGGTTTGAATAGTGTGCAGTAAATAAGGCCTAAGGCAACATATTAAACAATGAGGATAAAGCAAAATATTGAATAGCTGATCATTAAATGAGCACCATCCATCCTGTGCCCTGACTCAGGAAGGGGTCACGTGGAAAAAATAGTATATGATCATGTAATTAAAGATTGTATCATAATGCATATGCACAAGGGAGGAATTAAAGATGTGCAGCAACCTTGATTCTGGCATTTCCTAATTTTGGAGTGCTTGACTTTACAATCTTTAATGTTAATTTAATGAGGTGGATGGGCAGGTAGGTGTTCACACACATGTTCTATATAAGAAAAGCACATTCTTTTTGATAACTGATAAACCTGCAAACTCAGTCTGGGATCTCAAAGTCAAACTGGGTTCTTTTCTGTATTGCATATCACCATTAATTAATGAAGATTAGGGAACATAGTTAACAATTTTGTTGAAGAGCTGCAAGGCAGAATGGAATCCAGCTTCCTCTATCTTAGGCTAACACAGGGATAGACAACCTATGGCACGCGTGCCAAAGGCGGCACGCAAGCTGATTTTCAGTGGCATTCACACTGCCCGGGTCCTGGCGGCTCTGCATTTTAATTTAATTTTAAATAAAGCTTCTTAAACATTTTAAAAAACCTTATTTATTTTACATACAACAATAGTTTAGTGATATATTATAGACTTATAGAAAGAGACCGTCTAAAAACGTTAAAATGTATTACTGGCACGCAAAATCTTAAATTAGAGTGAATAAATGAAGACTTGGCACACCACTTCTGAAAGATTGCCAATCCCTGGGCTAACAGGAGCCAAAAGCAATACACTTTGGTCATTGAAGGAAGCAGGTATGACTGAATATTCATAGGGAACAGATCTGTTGTAAGGCGGCATCACTTTTACTAGCAGGTGTGTACAATTAAATTGAGTTGTTGGGATGCAGTAACCACCCATGCCTGCTGGACCCTCAACATCTGTAACAAAGGGAGGAAGGAAGGAGTGCGGATTGGAAGGAAGAGTTGGCTAGCTGAGGACTGAGGAGAGGGACAGTGTGGAAGACTTGGAAGGGGGAAGGAAGCGGAAACTGGCTGAAAAGTTGGGGACAGGGAGATGAGTAAAAACTTCCCTTTCCCACAGACCTCCAACATGCACATTGTCTGATGTTCACCCATTTTCTGAGAATTTTACATGGTTTCTCATTCAAATATTTATCCAGCCTTCTTAGCTTTTGTGACTTGAAGTAGCCAGTCTTTGATGGAATCACCTGTGTGAGCTTTTAGGGTTTTTTGTGAGTTTAGACCATTCTTGGGTACAAGAGAGATCCTACTATTTATTTAGAATCCCTTTATTTTGAAAATATGTGAATCCTTTTTCCTTAGTTTGTTTTTTTAATTAAGAAACAGTTTTCTAGTCAATATTGTACTACTTATAATACAAATGTAAACATCAGAAGTCTTAATAAATAGAAAATAGAGCCTGATTTTCCCCTTACTCATTATCCCTACTTTGGTCAGATACTTAAAACAATAGGTTTTTGTTAAGACTTATTCCCAGAAACAATCTTTCAGGTGGAATATCAAAACTTTTTGCTTCCCCTTCTAGAAAACAGCTTTTTGTGTAATGATATCCATAAGCAGTGATGGTCCATAAGGATACTATAAAGATCATATGTCTATGTCAAGCTGTTGTCTTATGGAAAGAAGCAGCCAGTGAGGAAGCAATTTCACTGACTTGACAGACTCTCACAAATACACACAGAATCGAGGAACTCATGCTTCTAACACAAGAAGAAAATGAATCCTAACTGGAAATAATAGGTCTTCCAGTTCATTTTCCGTGATGAACTGCTAGTGTCTCATGACATTTCTAGATTCAGGAGGGGAAAAGTAACAGTATGTTGTGTCTGCCAACTGTGTGGTAGAGACAGCCAGTAAACAAAGTTTTTAGATGTTATCACAGTTACAGTATACCTTTTTTCTAACCAACTACACAGTATTTTCTATATGATTTTTTAGACTGCTATGACATTCCTGGTAAACTCCATGTACTGTAGCTTTCTATCATTTTGGTTTGTGCTTAGTTACAGCCAAGACAAGCAGAGAGGAAGCAGAGGAGTTTCAGTGGAGTCAGGCAAATAAAGGTTAATTACTGGCTGGTGATTCCTTCTCACATGGCCATAAAAAAATATTTGGCCTTTGGGCTGTGCTTGAAACTTAACAGCCTGTCACAGTACTTGTAGTAAGATGTACCCTATTTATTTATAGAATTAGTCAGTCAAAATAGAACACTCTGAACTTCATTCAAGACAAGCAGTTGCTTAGGATGTGTGTAAACACATACTCTCTGAACAAGAAGCACTTTACTCAGGAGCACACAAAGCAGAGTCCTGGGCTGTTTTTCTTTTAAAACAAAAATAATTGAAAATCTTTGTCTGGATTAACTAGTTTGGTGTGGATTTTTTTTTTTTTAAAGTCTGAAATGTCGGAAGGTGAGGACTTTGGACAAAGTAAAAGGTACTGTCATTTACTTTTATAGCTTTTTTATATAGAATTATATATTTTTGAAGTAGCATAAGAATAAGAGCCTGGAACTCCTGAATTCTGATCCCAACTCTAACTCAAATCTGCTCTGCGATTATAGCAAGTCATTTAATCTGTCTGTTTCCCATCTTCGAAATGGACCTAAGGATACTTAGCTCACAGCAATGTTGGGAATTAGTTAATTTTTTTAGAGAGATTTTGTGTTGCAGACTGCTATATAAGTGCTAGTGTATTTTTTAAGTAAAAAAAAAAAGTGAATGACACAAAATAATTTAAGTTTTCTAATAAATCATTCCTCCCAGCCATAATCCTGAAACAACATAAGCCTCAAAATGTCAGAGACACAAATAACTTTTGTGGAGCCTGTTATTGACAGATCCATAATTCATACTGCTAGATAGGGCACTATGTTCCTGTGAGGTATGCCTGTGGAATACTTTCTTTCTATGATCTGCTCTGTTGGTTTAAATTAGATTGTAAAATCATAGGAGAGGGACTGAGAAAGAGGTGCTGATCTAAAATTTAGTTTTAGAAGCAACTAGTTTGATGAAACTGTAACAATGTAATGCAGCATGTTCCAGTGGAAATAAATGGAATGGCTTAAATTTAGCTACATATATGTACGTTAAATGCAGATATTAATATTCCAATTAAAATGTGTTTAAAGTGAAGTATGAAGTTAAACTAATCTTCAGTGTATCCCAGGAATAAGTTAGTTGGATTCCTTAAAGGGAATAGGGAAATATGAATAATAAATGGCATTGGATTTAATATTGTGTGGGCTGCCAAAACATGTTGAAACCAGTTAGGAAGTAACATCTTGGCTGTCTGTAGGGAAATGCTTTTTTTCCTTCAGAGTCAATAAACTTATATGTGTAAATCAGGGAGAGGGAGGGAATGTTGTTTTTTGAAAGCCAAACTATCTCTCCACTTTGAGATTATATTAAGAGTCATGATATTAGTGAAAAATATTGACTCCACGGTATGACCAAAGAAACAATTTGAGACTCCACAAATTACACAATGCCCTGGTCAATCAGAAGTTTTAAAAACACATGAAGATGGCAGAAATTTGCTTGAAGACTTCCAGCTTTTCAAAAACAATTTTGTGCAGCCATGACACGTTTTAAGGAATTGTAAGAGCCAGAACTCCAGATTCACATACGGTTTGAATTTATCATTTCAACTGATGCATCTGGATACAAACACAGTCGTTATTTTTTCCAAGATTTATGGGAAAATATCTGTAGTATAAAATATCTATTTCTACTTGTCTAGTCCAGGACAATATCTTAGTACCTGATTCTGCAATTGGATGTGGCAAACTCCTCTCCCCATGTGGATCATTGGTGACATGATTGGGGTTCTGTGCAAACACATTGGTTCGCCCACACACATCCGATTGCAGGATCTGGGCTTCGGCAAATATCTGATTTAAAAGTATTGTAACTCAGCGTAACATGGTTATTTTTAAAGTGAAGTCATAATTGGTTATTGATAGTCTTTATTTTAAAGTATTGATTTAGTTGCTTTTTATTAAAAACACTTTAGCTGGTACTTTTATTAAAATTTGGTTATATTTACAATACAAGGAAGGAATAATATGGGCAACACAAAACTCGGTGGCGGGGCGTTAAACAAAAGAGTGATTTTTTTTCATTATATCACGTCAGTCTTATGAGGGGACTGTATCCTGCTCTTCCAGGGGAATGGAACACTTTGATCAGAGAGATTATTTTCCATCTCTGTTATCTTAACACCAGTGAAAAATAATTGATTTAACTAGTTACTCTGAAACTTTTTGATTAATCTGATGTTTACCAATATTCAAAGGAAGCTAGAAGGATATGGACAGCATATGGAGTTCAGAATTTGTTGTAAGGAAGCCTGGGCTATTAGATATGAGATAATGCTGTAAAAATTAATGTTTAACTTGTTAGAGTTTTGTAAACTCATGCTTTAGTTAGCAAACATTTCAGAAGTGAGAACTTGAAACAAAACATATTAATATTAATAGGGCCCACTCCTTCCATAATGAATTCCTGGAACACCCCTTGAATTCATTGGCCCAGATCCTGGTCCCCACCTTTTGTGCCTCTCCAGAGGCACAAAAGGGTTGGAAATCCAGTGTAATCAACAAACTGGGAATTACAGCTCTGTGCCAACCCCCACTTGCAGCCTCCATCTATACCTAACATATCCCTCAGGCTGAAGTGCAATATTTGTTTTCCCTTTTCTTTCCCTTGAACTGGACTCGGTAACATGAATTTCCCAGTTATTTTCTGCTTTATAAATTCTCAGATTTGGAACTGTTTTTATATTTAAAAAAAGACTCCAGTGTTTATAGAAGTTGGGGGGAGGAAGGGGACAAAAAGGAATTTTTCTGGTTTGATTTGCCTTTTTGTCTTGGCAAAAAGGGCATCATTTTTACCAGTGGATTTTTCTGGGCATTTAGGCTGACTTAAATAAATTTTAGATCAACATTTGAAAATATCTACTGAGCATGTACAGGGGAAAACACACATTTTAGTTCTATCACATGGTTATAATAGTTTTATGTTATATATTGTTTTCCTACAGTATGTATCTCTCAGTGCTTTTGAGTGTTAAATACAGTTAGTTTAGGATATCCTCTGCTGTTTTGGGGGAAAATGTGATTTTCAGGCAGCATTTGATGTTAGATGGATAGTCAGTGAGGTATACAGAGAAACAGGAAGGGTGTTTCAGAGAGCAGGAGAAAGCTCTTGCACCAGCAGTGCTAAGATTGTGTGGACAGTCCAAAAGTAGATAATTTCTAGTTGAACAGAAAGAAGTAAAGAGAGGTTTGTTTGGTAGACTGGAGCAATTCATTTGATATGGCCAAGTGCATGGTCATTTGACCATATCACTAAATGTTTACAAGGCAGAATGACTGGTTTGGTTATATGGCCGTAACATATGATGATGTTAATACTGTTTTGGCAAAAGTTGCTAATGGCTTGCACATTAAGGGGCACTGATGTATAAAATTCCCCATACAAAGAGCTGAAAAAGCCATGCAATAACTAAACTCAGTTATTAAGGGTATTTTAGGAGTTAAAGCACTCTTCTTTGTCTGGCAGTTGAAGATCTGAGTGTTCTCTGTTGAGGAGCAGCTTCACAAAAGGAAGATAGATGCCCCATTCACCTTTCAAAAGCATGTGAGCTTGGTGAGCAGCCTTCGACTAGGGGTCTCCCAGGTGAAAAGTGTGGAAAACTCGCATAGAGTTTGTGAACCAGTGAAACATTAGCGAGGCCTGGGGGAGGGGAGAGACAGCTGCTTCTGGGGATGAGATAGAGGTATCTAATATTAGGGTTCTGCAAGAAGGAAGTTGCCTGTGTTGTTTGTTACCACTCTTGTTCAAGGAAGCACAACTTCTATACATTTTGTAAACAAACACATACTAAAAAAAGCCTGTGTCACAAATTTCTGCTCCAAAGAGGAAATTCACCTTTAAGTCCACAAATTCTGCTACTGCTTGGCAGAATGGCAAAATATAGTACAATAGAGCAAGTATCATATTGTGGATATATAAAAATCAAGTTTCTAATGGTTTCAGAGTGGTTGCCGTGTTAGTCTGTATCAGCAAAAACAAGGAGTCCTTGTGGCACTTTAGAGACTAACACATTTATTTGGGCATAAGCTTTCGTGGGCTAAAACCCATTTCATCAGATGAATGGAGTGAAAAATACAGTAAGCAGTATATATGTATGTATGTATATGTATACAGCACATGAAAAGATGGAAGTTGCCTTACCAAGTGGGGGGGTAAGTGCTAACAAGGCCAAGTTGGGGGGTCAGTGCTAACCAGGCTGATTCAATTAAGGTGGAAGTGGCCTATTCTCAGTTGACAAATCAACAGTTGACAAGAAGGTGTGAGTATCAGCAGAGGGGAAATTACTTTTTTTAGTGACACATCCACTCACAGTCTTTATTGAGGCCTAATTTGATGGTGTCCAATTTGCAAATTAATTCCAGTTCTACAGTTTCTCATTGAAGTCTGTTTTTAAAGTTTTTTTTGTTGAAGAATGGCCATTTTTAAGTCTGCTATTGAGTGTCCAGGGAGATTGAAGTGCTCTCCTACTGGTTTTTGAATGTTACAATTCTTGATGTCTGATTTGTGTCCATTTATTCTTTTGCGTAGAAACTGTCCAATTTGGTGTTTATATATTAACACTGAAATGTTTATTTTGTGATTTGGCAGACTCAGGACTTCAAATGAATAACATTTGGCTACAGCAGGGGTAGGCAACCTATGGCACGTGTGCCAAAGGCGGCACGCGAGCTGGTTTTCAGTGGCACTCACACTGCCCGGCTCTGGCCACCGGTCCGGGGGGCTCTGCATTTTAAATTTAATTTTAAATGACGCTTCTTAAACATTTTAAAAACCTTGTTTACTTTACATACAACAATAGTTTAGTTATATATTAATAGACTTATAGAAAGAGACCTTGTAAAAACATTAAAATGTATTACTGGCACGCGAAATCTTAAATTAGAGTGAATAAATGACAACTCGGCACACCACTTCTAAAAGGTTGCAGACCCCTGGGCTACAGTGTCATATTACACGTTATTTTTAAAATTACCTCAAGACTAGGAGCCTTGTATTGTTGATCATCCTCCTCCTTGGCAATCCTGGACTAGAGGATCGACTATATCTAAGAAATACTTGAGGCATTTGGAACCAGTGGTCTAAAGCAACCTTTTATGTAAGGGCTGGCCCATCAAAATTTGCTCCAAAAAGTAGGTCTGTGTTGGCAGACAGATGGAATGGTAGTTAAAACACTCAAAACATTTAAACTGGAATTTATGTAGCTCATCTATCAGTAAGCTACATAAATTCTTACACAGATTAGAGCAAGCTATGTGTGTTGAGGAACTAGGGGATAGGATTCTCTCCAAGAAATTTTAAATTACAGTTTAATTATCAGTTTTGAGAAAGACATCAGAGGAAAGACAAAATATCCCCAAATCAAGTCATGGAATTGTAGAAAGTCATATCTCTAGCCACAGGCCAAGATAAGGTTTTCCCCAGTATTGTAAAACAACTTGAAAGAATAACATTAACAGTTTGATCATCTGCTTTATAAAGATTTGACTCTCAACTAGCAATGTCAGGCAAGTTTTTCATTTTACAGGAGTAGTAGTTTTCAGGAGCTTTTCTGAGACATGATATTCCCTTACCAATCCTAGAGAGGAAAATAAGTGCAACAAATGCCAGCGTTAACGAGTAAGCCAGGGAGCATATTGGTACATGGATCAAACATGAATATATGTTTGGTTGAAACAGAGATGGTACAGAGTCATATGTACAATACCATCAGATCTGCAGTACAGTCCCCTGAAAAAACACATCCAGGATCATCAAATGCTAATCATGTAATAAAATACCACAGTTATCTCCTGGAAACCATGAAGAAAAGCAAAAGAAACTTCTCTGACCAAAACAGTCAAGTTGTTTTGAGTAAGAAATGGATGTGCAGTCCATAAAGGATACAGACACTAGAGTGTCTGAATGAGCGTGTGGATTGGTTAAGCTGACAAATTGTTCATCAGCAAGGGGAACCCACATTCAGAATCTTCCAGTGGATAATCAGAAGCTTTGGATACAGGACTCAGTCTTTAGCTACCCAAAAAAATAGGCTTTAGTCAATATAATGTCCCAGATTAGGTCAACTAAGGTATATGTATCCTCTGATGCCCTTATTTCCAGGGAAGATTCACAAGGTAAAGGAGGAAAGGAAATTTGTATTATTACTTATACCAAATAATTAGACACTCACTTGGTTTCTACACCTAATGAAGATGTTCATACAGAGTTTAATTTAGGAGCAGTACACAGACTTTTTGAACTGAGGACCAGTACTATATCCAATTATGAAATGTCTAAATTAAATAGCATGGCTATTTAAAGGAAAAGACTTGTAGATCAGGACTGTTCAGAGCTATTTATTTTATTTATAATTAGGGCTGTCAAGCGATTAAAAAAATGTCCCCTGAAAGTAAGAACAGGCGTTCACATGGCACTGTTGTAGCTGGCATTGTAAGATATTTACGTGCCAGAGGCGCTAAAGATTCATATGTCCCTTTATGCTTCAACCACCATTCCAAAGGACCTGCATCCATGCTGATGACGGGTTCTGCTCGATAACAATCCAAAACAGTGCAGACCAACGTATGTTCATTTTCATCATCTGAGTCAGATGCCACCAGCAGGAGGTTGATTTTCTTTTTTGGTGGTTCGGGTTCTGTAGTTTCCACATCAGAGTGTTGCTCTTTTAAGACTTCTGAAAGCATGCTCTGCACCCCATCCCAATCAGATTTTGGAAGGCACTTCAGATTCTTAAATCTTGGGTCAAGTGCTGTAGCTATCTTTAGAAATCTCACATTGGTACCTTTTTTGAGTTTTGTAAAATCTGCAGTGAAAGTGTTCTTAAAATGAACAACATGTGCTAGGTCATCATCTGAGACTGCTATAACATGAAATATATGGCAGAATGCGGGTAAAACACAAAGCAGGGTACATACAATTCTCCCCCAAGGAGTTCAGTCACAAATTTAATTAATGCATTATTTTTTTAACGCGCGTCATCAGCATGGAAGCATGTCCTCTGGAATGGTGGCCAAAGCATGAAGTGGCATATGAATGTTTAGCATATCTGGCATGTAAATATCTTGCAATGCCGGCTACAAAAGTGCCATGCGAATGTCTGTTCTCACTTTCAGGTGACGTAAAAAAGAAGCAGGCAGCATTATCTCCCGTAAATATAAATAAACTTTTCTCTTAGCGATTGGTTGAACAAGAAGTAGGACTGAGTGGACTAGTAGGCTCTAAACTTTTACATTGTTTTGTTTGAGTGCAGTTATGTAACAAAAATCTACATTTATAAATTGCACTTTCACGATAAAGAGATTGCATATGGTACTTGTATGAGGTGAGTTGAAAAATAGTATTTCTTTTGTTTATCATTTACCAACACAAAAGAACTCTAGAAAAAGCACTCCAACTCTTTTATCATAAAAAAAAAAGCTGCTTTGATGAAAGTATGTGTAAGAATTTGCTTAAAATACTAACACTGGTCCACAACAGAGAGGTTTCAACACAAAAAGATGCTATTCCTCAAATATTGTTTTCTTTTCCCCTAGGGTGGGCCAGTTTTAATGGTTGTAAGCATTAGTATATTCAGAGTTCAGATAGCACCATTTAATAAAGTACTGAATCCTATAGATCATAGTTCTCAAATGTTCCACATATCTCATTACCTATGGGGAGTGAACATCATTGGCATCGCTGCTGATCAAAATGTGTCCTACTTGTGACCTGAATTTAATAGGAAAAATTGTTACTGAGTACATTTCAGTTTTATGCATTCATTATCTTTATTAACCATTAAAACTGGTTTCCTGAGAGTAACTACATCTGCCAAAAGAGACTGAGATAGGAGCCTGATCCTTTACTGCTAAGTAGTCTTTTTGGACTTAACCTGAGCATACACTCAATACAAATTACCCTTGATTGTAGGTAATAATTTTGCCTTCATTTTTCCAAAACTTTTTCAAGCCAAGGACAAAAGTTGATCCAAACTGTTAAAAAAAAAATTACAAAACATTGTGCGTTGTTAACAGGATTCATCCATTCAGAGCCTTTACAGCTTTGACAGTAGTGATACGCTTGGCCTGGGGAGAAGTGTAATTAATTAGAGGGAGATTGGATTTGGAGATGTTGCTCTTTTCTTCTAGTGGGCAGTAAGTTTCATTAACTTTAATGTAAAAAGAAAATTCCTGACACTGAGAGGAAAGGTGCTGCCAGAGCATTAGTGTTAAAGAAATATGGATAATATAGTGACCATAATGTAAAATGCTGGTGAAATCCAGAGGACTTTCCTTAGGATTGCTTTTGTCAGGTACAGTGAAGGAGAACTCCCGCATGGATGCACAATGGTGGGACTGATTAGGAAGAGAGACTATAAAGATTGCTTTAGAAAACTTACTGTTTATAGTGAGTAAATTAATAACCATGAGTTTTGGTCAAAGAATGTTAACAGTTCATGTGGGTGAGGGCAGAGTATATTTCTGGGTGATGATTATATGCCTTGTTCCTTGCTAACTAAGCAATTCTATTAAAGTGTTAAAAGAAAATAGATGTTTGTCTCATCTCCCACTGATTGATTTATGCCACAAATCCAAATTTATTCCATTTGCTTTGTCATAGTCAGCTGACACAAATTACTCTTAATATCTTAATACAGTATACCTAATTATTGCATTGGGAGCTCCAAATAGCATAGGAGAAAATACTTAGACTACATAATCAGCCTTCTAAAAGGACAGATACATCACTAAGAATGTGCAGTCTGAGTTAAGTGGTGTTTAAAACTTGATGTTTCTACTTAGCATTAAATGATTCCTACATACCACAATCAATGCTGTTCACAAATCTGTAATACTTTATTATAGTAAACAATACTATCGCACCACCTTATGATAGAAGTCTTAGAAATTTTTGCCAGTCAGAGTTGTTAACATTACATAATTAAAATGATTAATGATAACCCTTAATTCTAGAAATATACATTAAAATCAGTGTACTTTTTCAAAGTAATTTGTTATTTTTATTTTACATATTGAAATTTAAACTTTTTCGGGGGGACTGGAAGCCATTTTTGTTATCTGTAACTGAATAACGTGTAAAACTGATTTTCATGCGATGTCAAACTTGTCTGCATCTGTAAGCTTTTGGCGTTAAGAAATTGCAGCGGTAATATTTTAAATATCTAGTTTTATTTATGCAAAGGGGGCTTTGAGAAAGTGTGCTTTCGAGGATCTCTTCTACTTGTATGACTTTGCAAACTTGCTTTCATTTGTTCAAGTTTTGTAACTATTGCTAATAGCCCAGAAAGAAATGTTCTTAGGCCTCTTAGTTGTTTAGTTGTAATATTTATCAAACTCTGTAAAGTTCCTAAGTGATAAATTCTAAGTAACAACTAGAAAGTCACTTCTCTGTCGAACTCTGGATTTTGACTTTTTGTAAAGACTGCAATAATAAATATATTAGTTGTTTTGATTTATAGAGCTATAGGAATGTAACTTTCAGCTCTACTGACTTGAGTAATAGGTCCTAAATGACATCTTCTAGTCCACAAAGCCTGCAGAGGCTCGAGGCAGATGTGATTATGCTCATTGGAAAATTAGGAAGGCTTGAAGCTGTGTAATTACTAACTCTTTGTTTATGTATTTATAATCCTCCAGTTGCCACATCATGTTCTGCTTTGTCATGGCTGTAATTTTGAGTGGGGTGTGTATGTGTACACATATATCAATAATGTGTTCACGTGATTAAAAACATTCCAGCACAATTCGTAGAGATTTTTAAATCAGTAACATGAGATCAACTGACCTTTCTGAGAAGAACTTGATGGGTCTTTGCTTGAGCAGATGTCTACATACAAACTGAGGGCATGAGACCATTTCCAGAGAATGCGTTGCTACTAAATCTCCTGGCCAGAGTTTGTGACCGTGATGGGTTGAAGCATCTGTTTTTACAGCTATGTGATAGCTTGTGCATTTGCTTGTCACAATTTTAGAAATGATGCAGCAGTTTGCCAGAAGGATGAGGAGAAGAAAAAAATAGCAGTTAAAAACAATGGTTTATTTTTGTTAGTTTTAGACATCTAGTAGCATACACAAAAAAAGTAACACTTCTATAAAGATACTGACGTGAAAGGATTCATAGGATCATTCTTGTACAGGCATATATAACTCTATTATAAAAACCTAGTGGTCATTTCAGGCTCAATCCTGCAAACTGCTGAACACTGTAGCCACAGTCAAGTAAAGTGATTTAAATACATGCTTAACTTTAAGCAGTTAAGTAGTTCCATTGAATTCAGATGGAACTACTCACATGCTTTAAGTTAAACATGTTTAAGGTGTTGCTGAACTCTTAAACCCTGTTCAAGTTCTGATAAGGAAGGGTACTGAGAGCAGGGAGGTGGGTTCTGTTTTACAGGGGAGTACTAGACCAGGGACAGAGATGGCAAGATTGAGCAAATAAAGGATGGGGGGGAAAAGAGACCTTTCCACTCAGATGTTCCTAAATCTCCTCTTCTCCTGGAATCCTACATTGAGAGCCCAACAAGTCAAGTAGTTGGTAGACTCTTTAGTTATTTGTATGTTTAAAAAATACCATTATATTTCTTTAAATATTATTTTAAAATAAGGGATCTAGAATTATGGAGGGCTGCATTAAAAGAAAATGGTTTATGAATCAGCTGACAACAGAGGCAATACTGGTGATGCTTCACTAAGAGGGACAAGAGGCTAGTAAAATGAGAATCTGGTGTGCAACAGTGTTCAGTGTTGAGCTATGATGGGACTGTGAATGTTGGTAGTTGTATGAAGAGTTGGCACAAATGGAGGGAGTTGACAGGAATTCTCTGCGATAAGACTATGTCAAGTAAACTAAAGAGCAAAGTGTACAAGACCTTGATTAGGCCAGCCATGATGTATAGGTAGGAATGCTGGCCATCGAGAAAGAAGGAACTACTACTACTTCACATTGCCAAAATGAGGATGCACAGGTGGATGCTGGGTAAGACGAGAGCTAATTGGCTATGAATTGAAACAATACAAGTCATGATGCAGATGGCCCCCATCACTCAAAAGCTGAAGGAGTATTGACTGAGATGGTTGTGTTATGTGAGACAACGAGACGCAGGGCATTGTGGTCAGAGGGCATTAGATATAATAGTTACAGGACTAAGACCACAAGGAAGACCCAGAAAAAGGTTGTCCAGCATGCTGAAAGAGAACATGAAGAAGGTGGGTGTCACCTGGAAAACTCACTCAACAGGAATTCTTGGAGACAAAGAACAAGAGCCACTGACCCCGACTAACAGGACAAGATGAAGGCAAAGAAGAAGAATTATTTTTAAATGTTTTAGACCAAAAGATAAAGAAAACTGGGTGTTTCAATAAAAGATAAAAAACAGTTGAAGTACTTAGTGTTGCTATTTAAATTATCACTACATTTCTGAGTTAACAAACCATCAAAATGAATTGATATAGTTCAGGGGTTCTCAAAGTTCATTGCACCGTGACCCCCCTTTTGACAACAAAAATTACTACTTGACCCCGGGGGGAGGAGGGGGTGAAGCCTGAGCCCCAGTGCCTTGGGCTGAATTCCTCAGGCTTCAGCCCCAGGCTTTGGGGGTCGGGCTTTGGTCCTAGGCCCCAGAAAGTCTATCGCCAGCCTTGGTGACCCTATTAAAACAGGGTCGCAACCCACTTTGGAGTCCCAACCCACAGTTTGAGAACCACTGATACAGTTCATATCTTTCTTACAGCTACTGTTTCTGCTTGCGAATTCAATAAGACAGCTTGCATTGGTTTATATTTGGAAGGTTATCTTTGCAACTATAGGAATTAAAATGTTTTTAATTAAAGTGTACATTTTGCAGAAAACAAAGGGGAAAAAGTACAAGTTCACTAAAACCATGCTATAAGGCAGGGATCGGCAGTCTTTTGCACGTGGCCCATCAGAGAAATCCGCTGGCAGGCCAGACCAGTTTCTTTACCTGCAGTGTCCACAGGTTCGGCCAATTGCAGCTCCCACTGGCCGCAGTTCACCGTTCCAGGCCAATGGGGGCTGCAGGAAGCAGCGCGGGCCTAGGGATGTGCTGGCCAATGCTTCCCGCAGCCCCCATTGGCCTGAAATGGCGAACCGTGGCCAGTGGGGGCTGCGATCGGCCGAACCTGCGGCCGCTGTAGGTAAACAAACCGTCCTGTCCCGCCAGCGGATTTCCCTGACGGGTCGCGTGCCAAAGACTGCCAATCCCTGCTGTAAGGTGTGATTTCACTGAGGGGTCCTCCCACACGCACACCGGAACAATGTCTCGTCCGGAGAGGATTGTAGCATAGTTGTAATAAATGTTGCACTTCATTATTTCTGCGTTAATGCTTACAGAATCTCGGATGGAAAAATCTTTTGTATGTGTAAAGTGTTGTATCAACATTAAGTATGTGAAAGCCCATGCTGTGATGGTATGGGTATCTTCCGTAATATGTAAAAAAGCCAAACTGAGAATTTAAAAATTGGATGGTAACAGACTACGAATCCCAGTGATGATTGACCCTGGTGATATTCTATGCGAAAAGATCTCTCAACCATGTAGCTGTTTCCATCAATTCACACTGAGTGAATAGACATTCTAGGCTTCAGAGTGACACATCATGACAGACCTGGAATCTTACTCAAGCCTCACAGCACCCCTGTGAGGAAGATACATTATATTATTATGCCCTTTTTACAGATGGGCAAACTGAAGCACAAAGAGGTTGCCCGAGGTGACTTGCCACGGTCACACTGCACATCAGCTGCAGTTCCAAAACTATAATCCAAAAGTCCTGCCTTAACCACTGAGCCACACATGTCAACCAATGTTTTTATTGGATTTTACAAAGTCAAATATAAGGAGACAAGTAAGCTGAAAAGGTGAGACCGTACGATGAGTGTAGAAATAACATAAATCTAGACTTAGAAGTACTATATTTAGTCTGATTCTTGCTTGGATTTAAATATTAAGTAATGATGATGTACAGAGCATACCATCCTTTTTGTTACTCCTCAAATCAGATGAATTGTCTGCAAAATAATCAGAGATCATTAACGTTATGTAGGAGAGTTCTTCTAGTGGCATGCTGCTTTCATGTCTGTTAGTTCCTGGTAGTGTGTTCACTTTTTTTTTTTAATTGGTATCGTATTTTGGGGAAGGTGGAAATACTAGGTAATTTTTAAATGTTTGATTAGTCACTTAAGTAGCACATTTAGGTAGTGCTTTAAATACATAGATACATACAAATGCATCCCCTTCCTTAACCAGAGTCAAGGCAAGTAACAATAATCCTGGGAACTGAGCCTGGACAGCTGGGTGGAACAACCTAAATGAGTTAAAACATTTGATTTTTTTTTTTTAGTTGATTTAAATCAGGTCAAGACTTTGTAAAACTAATTTGAAAAACTGCTGTTGCAACTTCAGATTAAAATTTATAATGAACTAAATTATAAATGTCTGTTTTTAAATGCTACAACAGAGAGAGTATGTTACATTTTACAAAACCACTGCAGTCAAAAAACAAAATATTGAAAGTTAAGATCCTGATGATGCAAACACATAAGTAGGTACATAACTCAAATAATCTAATTGATTTCAGTGAGACTACACTGGTGTACAGAGATTATTGGTGAAGAGAGTTAAATATGAAAGACTCATAAAGGATTCAGAAATTAGGAAGTGGGTTTAAGGAGGAGGAAGCTTGGGGAAGAGACATTGGAAGGCTGTTCCAAGTGTCTGAGGCACCTGAGTGACGGTACAAACCCATAACTTGGAGAAGGGAGCAGTAAGAAGAGAGAAGCAGAGGGACAAGGGAGAAATGAGAACCAAGATACAGGTGGAGACGAGATGTGCAAGGCTTTGAACATGAGCATGAGGAGCTAGAATTTGACATGGTTGAAATGGGAAGTCACTGAAGAGACTGAAAGGGGATTGATAAGATTGGAGTGTCAATGGAAAAACATTACTTTTAGTAGCTGTATTTTGGGTTAGGATTGGGATTTTTCTTTTCTTTTGGGGTTTTAGTTTTTTTTTTGTTTTTGTGGTGGTGGTTGTTTTTAATATATACTGAATTTCCCCCCAAAAAATAAAGGGAGAACAAAACAGTAAAGGAATGGGAGAGGGGGCGGAAAAGGAGAGCGACATTGTCATTTCCATCTGCTAGGAATTAATCAAAGATTTCTAAAAATTCAGACCAAATTTTTTTCAAATTTGTCTGGGGTCCCCCTTCTCCATAAGGAGGTAAGGTAAGCCAAGTTGTTGTGCTAAGCTTCTATGCCTGGAGCCAATCTACACTTCTGTCTAATCCAGGGGCGGGCAAACTTTTTGGTCTGAGGGCCGCATCGGATTTCGGAAATTGTATGGAGGGCCGGTTAGGGGAGGGGGTCATGGCCTGGCCCCAACCCCCTATGCGCCCCCCCCCCCCCCCCGGACTTCTGCACCATCCAACCCCCCCCCCCCCCCCATTCCCTGACTGCCCTCCCGGGACCCCTGCACCATCCAACCCCCCCTGTTCCCTGACTGCCCCTGGAATCCCCACCTCTGACTGCCCCCCCCGATCCGACCCCTCCTCTCATTCCTGACCAGGGCCGGCTTTAGGCCAATTCGCCCGATACCCCGGAATCGGGCCCTGCACACTCACCCTGCTCCCCTGGCCAGAGCGCCGGCTGCAGCGCGGCAAGCCCCGTGGCCCCGTGACCCTGGCTGGAGCTCCGGCGGCGCGCAGCCAGCCCCACAGCCCCACTCTCCCCCCCTGTTCCCTGCCCTCTGACCACCCCGACCCCTCTCCACACCCCCACCCCCTGACCACCACCCTGAACTCCCCTGCCCTCTATCCAAACCCCCTGCTCCCTGCCCCCTTACCATGCTGCCTGGAGCACTGGTGGCTGGCCCGCCTGGAGCCAGCCACGCCGTTGCCACTGCACAGCACAGAGCACCAGGTCAGACCAGGCTCTGCAACTGCGCTGCTCCAGGAGCTCACAGCCTGCCACCCAGAGCATTGTTCTGGTGGTGGGGCGAGCTGAGGCTGCAGGGGAGAGTGAACAGCAGGGCAGGGGCCAGGGGTGAGCCTCCCAGGCCAGGAGCTCAGGGGTCGGGCAGGAGGGGCCCGCAGGCCGTACTTTGCCCACCTCTGAGCTAATCACTGTGTCATTTGGCTACAAGCACTGTTCTAGAGACCGAAGGTTTCCACGCATTGGATATATTCCAAAACACAGTTCTGGAAAATAATTTTTAAGGAAGTATCCATTATCATATTAATCTTTCTGCCAGCTTCAAGCCAGAAGGGTTGTATCTTGATTAAAGTGGGAGGAAAAGAAGTGAGACAATGGGAAGATAGAAAGGAAAAGTTTGCACTAATCAAGATGTGAGATTAACAGTGTGGATGTGGGTTTCAGCAGTGGTTAGTGAAGTAAGGGTGAATTTTGGTGATAATAAAAAGAACAGGAGTACTTGTGGCACCTTAGAGACTAACAAATTTATTAGAGCATAAGCTTTCGTGGACTACAGCCCACTTCTTCGGATGCATACAGAGTGGAATAAATATTGAGGTGATATATATACACACATACAGAGAGCATGAAACCGGTGATAATAAAGAGGAAGAATTAACAGGAATTAGCAAAAAAAAATTGAATATGGTTGGAGAGGGAACAGAGGTCAGTGTCAGACACATTGAAGTCAAATTTCTCACAAACAACTTTTGTGCTCTCTCCCATGTTTCTCCTTACTCACAGAAGGAGTTCTTATAACAATCTACAAAAATGTTCTCCTTCAAAGCTCTCCTTAAAATCCATCTCTGTTGTGATACCTGCAAAACATTTGACACTGGCTAAGCAGTTGATAAGCAGTGATCACAGCATGTTACATTTACTATAATTATCTGTTACCTGGTGCTTCCCACGTCTGTTACAGTCACCTGCTCTCCCATTATATACTTCAGTTGTAAGCTCTTGGGGACTGGCACCTCTAGATGCGACTGCAATACAAATCAAAATTGAAATTGCAAATCTGGGCAACAGGAAGGTTACTGTCCTTGTCAACACTAACAGAAGGGTATTGATGGACAGGGAGTAGAGGAAAATAAATTCAGTTTTGGGGAGATTGTTCTCATCACAGCTCTGTGTAGTGTAGTGTAGTATGGGCCATTACACAAAGTAAAACTATTTCCCCATGCTTATTCCCCCCACCCCCTACAGTTCCTCACATCTTCTTGTCAATTGCTGGAAATGGGCCATTTTCATTACCACTACAAACAGTTCTTTTTCTCTCATGCTGATAATAGCTCACCTTAACTGATCACTCTCCTTATAGTGTGTATGGTAACACCCATTGTTTCATGTTCTCTGTGTGTGTATATATATATATATATATATATATATATATATATATATATCTTCCTACTGTATTTTCCACTGCATGCATCCGATGAAGTGGGCTGTAGCCCACGAAAGCTTATGCTCAAATAAATTTGTTAGTCTCTAAGGTGCCACAAGTACTCCTGTTTTTTGCGGATACAGACTAACATGGCTGCTACTCTGAAACCTATGATCCTATTGTAATTTTTCATGGTCTTCCCCCCTCTCAATATCTAGTCCTCTGTTAAGATGGCCCCTTTTTATGCTTACCTGTGAGCTTTTGTCACATCCCCCTGGAACCTAGTTTAAAGCCCTCCTCACTAGGTTGGCAAGTCGATATGCAACTATTTTCTTCCCCTTCTTGGTCAGGTAGACACCCATCTTTTCCCAGCATACCTTCCTCCTGGAACGGCATGCCATGGTTGAGAAAGCTGAAGTCCTCCCATCGACACCATCCACGCAGCCATCCATTCATCTCCAGGATGTGCATGTTGCTGCCTGAGCCCTTACCATCAACCAGGAGGATGAGTGAGAAGACAACCTACTCCTCTGACCCCCTTCACTCTTGCTTCCTGCGTCCTGTAGTCACCACTGATCTGCTTGGGGTCAGACCTGGCAGTATCATTAGTGCCCGTGTAGATGAACAGCATGGTAACAGGGACGGATGAACCTTGGCAACTTTTCCATAACATCTCAGATGTGTGCTACAGGCATGCAGCGCACATCTAAAGACATCATATCATGTTGGCAGATGGAAGCCTCCATCCTCCTCAGATGGGAGTCCCCCAACGACCAGCACCCTATCTCTCCCTCTGAAAAGAATGGTAGAATGCAGAAAGCACAGCTTGCTATTCGACTGCTATTTTCTATTTAATTCTGACAAATTGTGAGTGGGCTCAGAGCCACAATATCTTGTGAGGCTGCAACTGTATACCATATATTAATATTTATAAAGCTTAATAGCACAGTAATTTCTCTCTTAAATTAATTTTGTTGTTTATTGTTGGAGGTTAATTACTAATGTAGATAAGTGCTTATATAACAGTACTGAATACTGTTTTCAAAACTGTCTCTATATTTTTTTATTATTTTGTTGCATATTTTTAAATATCTAGGGTACAAATAAGCTTAAATTAATGCTTGCAAAACACTTTGAAGTCTTATTGTATTTATAGTTTGTCACTTTATTCAAATTTTATACTGATACAAGACAATCTCATATTATAAAATATAATGACAACAATATTCAATTAAGAGTGAATATTAGCTCATCACTAACTCCCTAACACACTGACTAAAGAGTAATTTAAAAAAATAGACAAATTTTAATTAGGCATATGAGGTTTTACACAGAGAATGAGACCAAAGCAGCTTGTTATTTAACCAGCTTTCAGCTTAACAAAGTCAATGAATACAGGAAAAAGTTTTCAAGTTTTAAACCCACTGACACTAATAAAAAAGGCTAAACAAGTTAATACAGTGAAATTTTCAGCAAGAACCACATTCATTTTAAAATTTCTTAATGATCTGAAATTTTTAACAGTAAAGCAGTTTCTTTAGAATCCATTTTGAAATCATTTAAAAATATTCTATATTAGTATACCAACCCAAATAAATTGGTCAGATGTTTTGGGGTCAGTTTTGAGTACGTTTGCCTTCCAAGTTTGTGCTAGTTGAATTTTAAATAGCAAAAATTGAGTCAGTATAGCTCTTGCAATGAAATCTCACGATTTTTTATTACTCTGAATGGTATGAAAAACTGAAAATAAAGGTAGTTTGTCTTTGCTATCTAGCTAAGAAAATCTCCCCTTCCAATTGAATGGTAGAACAATCATCTGGAAAGAAGGGCCTGTATTTGACAGCCTATAGTATTATGCAGTGTTGCTGTAGCAGTGTCAGTCCCAGGATATTAGAGAGACTCACCTTGAGCCTATAATTTGTGTATTTAGCACTGTATCTGATAGTTTGGGGGATTTTCTTTCCCCCTTCCTCCTTTTATCTAGTTCTTTGGTTTCTCTTTAGTTTGACCCATCTGTGACCAAAAGAATTATTACTGCTAATATAAAAGTTTTTGTTGATTGTTGTTGGCAATCTCCTAGTAATGCATTAGACTTAATAGGTTGAGTGTCAAAGTAAAAGAACTGTAATACTGTATACAGGTTACTTCCATACAGTCTGATCAATGCTGTGCTAACTGAGTAGTCACTGATACGGTTGCCAACTCCCTATCTCCTAATGTGGGACATGTAATTCAGATTCTGGATATATATGTGATGGCACTTCTGTTACATTAATGGGACATAATATTCATAGGCCAGTACCAGTTGTTCATTCTGTTTGCTACTGTTTCCCGTGTTCATGCACTCATCCAAGCTAAAATTAAAAGCAAACAGTCTATCACTTAAAATATTGTCTAGGTTTCTAGGACAAAAATTAGATCTATTTTGTGTTTTTTCCCCCTAACATCTTTCTGCAAGTTCTATATGGGTTCTAATTCTTCTATATGGGTTCTTTTAAAAAAAAATCTAAATTAAAAATGGCCATAGGCCTGTTCTCTTGAGCAACCCTACAATAATAAATTAGGATCCCTGCACAATAAACAAACAGAAAAATAAGAAAATAGATTTAAACCTCAACCCTTCAACAGATGGCTTTCGTTTTAGGATAGAAAAATAAATCTGATAAAGATTTCTCAAATTTTGCAAAAAATTTCTCATTTGTATGGTAAAAATACCCACCAGAATATTATACAATAAATGAACCACATTAAATGGCACACAAGATGGCTTTAAATGTATGAAAAATGCCCTGATGTCCTTTTTAAAAGGAAACACCAATAACACAAACTTGGTGTTTACTTAGTTGTATAAGGCAGGTGTGGATCTGACTTTGAAATGAATGCTTCCAAAGGGCCAGCATCAATAAGCAATGATTCCAGCTGTGATTGTTTATAGGGACCTAGAAATATATTACACAGAACTGAGCTGTCATGTATTTTAGGTCTGTTTAACTATGTAGTTTCAATAAGAGAACGTATTGATAAAGAGTGTAAGATATTGCTATAAGCAAGAGTTTATTATTCAAACAAAAGGATTTGATTTTGGAAAACACAGTCAAGCTGTGGAAAGATTCTGAAGCTAAGGAACCTGCATGTGTTTGACGTCTGTACACAGTGATTTCCTAAATTTTAGCTCAGGCTTTTCATCACTGTGGCTAACTATTATTAATTGTTTGTATTCCAATATCCTCTAAAAGACTCTGTCAGGATTGGGGTTCCATTGTGCACCGTAGAAACATAAAATAAGAGACAATAATACCTCCTCTACAAGTTTAAATCTAAATAGACAAGGTAGAGAAAAGGTGTGGGGAAAGGATGTACCATACAGTTACAATAAATGGAGTGGTGGTTTGCAAACATGTTAGGAAAGAATGTCCAGAGAAAAAAACTGTAGAAAGTAGGCTGATGAAATAATTGCCAACTTGTAATCTTTAAATTGAGTGGTCTGTGTACAAGAGAATACTGTGGTTATATATTTAAATATGTATTTAACAATATAACAAATAATAGTCTTGACTTGCACCTCACTCCACAAGGAGACTTAATTAGATCATTGTGTAATTCATTAGCCAGAAAATATGGGATAATAAGCACTGTGGATTTCTATAGCAGTAGCTGTAGAATAAATGGAGGACATCAGTTTTCAAAATGGTCGGATTCTGTTTAGTTTTTTTTCCAGAAATAATATGAAAGATTAATAATGTGAGCAAAATATTCCATAAAAGCAATGCCTTCTCAGTTTTACTTGTAACTAAAGATTTGTTTTTCTATACTCAGCTGGGAAGTCATCAATTCCAAACCTGACTACAGGCCCAAAATAAACCAATGTATTGTAGATGCATTGGTGAATTTATTTCTATTTCTTCAGGAAATGTCACACTTCAAAGAGAAAAACCCTGGCAAGGTGAGTTCAATAAAGTAAGCTCAATATCTTTATCCTGTTTTATCAGGAGGTATTCTGTCTCAGCAAACTATGATTGATAATATAGCAGGTAAATTTGCTAAAATGAAGACACTAAACTAGATTCAGTCAGGGTTTGTGCTAGCATCTTTCTGTATGGATTGTAAGGGAGACTCCATGTAGCAGAAAAGTTGCCCAGGGAAAAGATTTATGGCAGTAGAGCCCCTCCCCAGTTAGCTGCTGGACTCTTCTCCAGCCACTGTGTAACACCAGAATTAGGGCAAGATATGGCATGACCAGTGTGGCTATGGGATGCACTGCTATGGAGCTCCTGGTGGAAATGCCATCTGTCTCCCTAGGGTAGAGACATCAGATCAGATCACAATAATAGCTTTAATAAAAACAGAAGAATCCTACATCATTTATAAATTTATGTATTATTTTTTAAAATAGCTTTAATTGATTTTCAGAAAGTTTTACTCAAGTATTACATAAATAGCATCTAATATTATGATATGAGAGGATCCTACCTATATCATAGTGCTATCATTTATCTGCTCATATAAATGTAGCATAATTTTTCCGAGACAGACTGAGGTGGAAAACACATGAGTGATAAAAGGCAAGCAAGAGTATAATACTCTTCTTCTATTCGCAGAGTACTGTTGTTTTTGGCCAAATCTGAACTGATCTTTTCTCAATTAAACCAAATATTAGTAGCATGAGCAACATTGATAGTGGAACAGTCCATCATGGCAGCTGTAGTGGACATTGTAGATTTTTGCTTGTCATCTTTGGGTATTTCACTTTTTTTTTTTCTTTTTTGCATTCAAACTTACTTGGACAAGTTACATTTTCTTCTTGAGATCATAACAAGAGTTTGCATTGAGATGTTTCCTGGAAAGAAGGCTCTCCGATGTAACAAAATGAATTTATATATTCCCAGTTGAAAAGTACATTAAGAAGAAGTTATGGCTGAGAGTATATATCAATAAAATAGGATAAAATACATTATAGGGATGTTGTGATTATCCTAGAAACAAACATAAACCCAAGAAATTCAAAGTTAAGATTAAACTGAAAAAAACCCCAATCATATGAGGTATGGAAATGTAGCTTTAATGCATCCAGACAACCAGATCTGCTGTCTACCGATGCCATGCAATAACCATATTGCACTGGGGGGTAGGGACACTTATCTCTTGAGCACCTCTTTGTGGCTGAGTGTAGTATTTCAGTCCCTTTGCTGCTCCTGGCACCCCCTGTAGGCTGTCTGCATGTCTCTGCCAGTTTTCTTTGGCTTGGCCCTCCAGCCAGGTCACACAGTCAGACTGACCATCTTGCAATGAGTCCAACAAAACAGTCTATCTACCCTCACCAGAGTCTTTAGTCTTAGCTTTGGGTCCTTTAAATTCATCCTTTTGCTTGGGCTTCTAAGCAAGACCTGTCCCCTTCATGGGGCTTAGGTTAGGCTTCTCCCCCACACCTCCCATTTCTTGGGGTTGATGCTATTTTGCTGGTGGATCCACCCATTACTCTATGTTCCAACCTAGAGGCTCTATAAACAGCAGCCACATACTGTTCAGGTACATTTGTTGCTGCTACTTCCCTAGGCCTCTTCCCATCTGGCTCCTTTATCTTCACCAATATCCCAGGACCAAAATTCTCAGGTTCCTCTTTCCCTGCAAACCCAACTGTGCAAGCGAGGCCTGAATTGTACCCTGGCTAGTACTCAGACTCCTTTGGCCAAAGAGGAACACCTTCCCACCCAGGGACTGCCCTACTAAGGCCCAGCATCAAATGTTATCTAAGCCTGCTGGGCACTGATTGGCTGTCACTAGACCTTCTAGCCCTTGGAGGACCAGGGCTTTGTAGTTTCCAAGATGGCTGCCTCCAAGAGACCTCTCTAGGCAGGCCTGGAAGACCCAACTTCATTGGTCTTTTCCTTGCATGTTGCTTCTTTCTGGGGCAGGGTGCAGCAGAGCAGTGGGGCCTCCAGCAGGAGTCCAGAAGGGCCTGGTACATTCTGTCACATCTATCATTAAGTATGCCTGAGGGAATTTTGCACCACTGTGCATGCGCAGAATTTGTGTGCCGCATAATTTTTTCCTCAAAAAATACTCTGCCTAAGAAGTGCTGCAGTTCTGCCTTTCGCCCGCCAGAGGCCGCTGTGGCACCAGGACAGCCAGCAGCAGGCTGCTCTAGTGCCACAGCAACCTCTGGTGGTCAAAAGGTAGAACTGCAGCACTTCTGGGGCAAAATGTATTTTCTGTGTGGAAAAAAATTCTGTACATGAACAGTGGTACAGAATTCCCCTAGGAGTAGAGGTTCATCACAGCATCTGCCTCCAGAGCCAGGCTAGGACAGACAGAGTGGGGCACATGGGGCTGCTGGGAGGGGTCACAGATTGGGGTTCAGAATGGCTAGGGGGGAACAGTGTTGAGCCAGCGGCTGAATGGGAGTGGGGGTGCAAGGCCACATGAGGATGGGAGGTTTGGGGACAGGGGCAGATGTGCTTGACTGAATGGGAGAGGCTTGGGGTCAGCCAGGATCTGCATGGGGGAAGCTCACCAACTCCCTAACAATCCCGCCCCTCCCCACCCCCAAAAAAGCCTGTTCCATATTTTTCCCACCCCACCTAACAACCTTCCAGGTTCACTCCAGGCTCCTTCCCTCTCCGTCTGCTCCTTCCCTGTCCATCAGCTCCTCTGTTACCCCTGACTCCCCCGAGCCTTTTCACTCATTCTGATAAGTGTAGGAAATATAGTTCTGTATTGTAATTTAAATGAATTACTCAAAGTTCTGTAGTAATATGCCAAGTAAGGAATCTATTTGTCAAAATTTTTTTACCAGAATCTGTTTTTGGTCTGTATTGTTACAGACATACTTGCTGACCGATATTTTGAAATAAATTACCAAAATAATTGAAACTGGTATGATTATATTGTATTATTTTGACAAATAAAATATGCAGAATTTTGCAGAATTAAAAAATATTGTGCAGAGAATTTTTATTTTTTTTGGCACAGAATTCCTCCAGGAGTAGTTAAGGCATTTTAATGTTTGAGGTCTCAGTTTAGACAAAACTGATTTTTAAAGACACATTAAATTTTTTTTCCTCCTCCCCTTTTCCCCTGATGGTATCACTGTTCTATTGTTAAGACCATAAGAGAAGAAATAAAGTCTGATAGTGTGTGCTTCTCCTTCTTAATTAATTTTATCTCCTAATTTAATTAATAAGCTTGTAAATTCTCAGAAAATTCTGTAGTTTTGGGGAGGATACGTTGTATTTTTCAAACACAACAGAGATTAAATCCCTTCTTTATATATGCAAAATTCAGATTAATTTATAGAGCAGTAACTGATGCTTCCATAATGATACACTGTACAATGTTGAAAAGTGCCAAGAGTTAGCAGTATACAAGACAAAACAATGAAAATGTCAAGTAAATTACAACTTAATTTGCATAAAGCTATATCTGGCTTTAGTGAGATCCTGTCAGTGCCTTCCTTTCATGAATGTCAAAATCAGTCCCCAGTTTTAAGTAAAGTTTAAAAAAAAAATAAACCCAAGTTGTAGTTTTCAGATGGATTATGAAGATGGTGACCTAACAAAACGAGCACCTGTTATTACTGCCTATTGTATTTCTTCTGATATTCATCGTATCCAGTTTTCATGACTGGCGATGACCTGGAGGTTGTTAAAACTTCCATATGGTAGGTGGAGGGAAGAAGCCTTATTTTTATAATACCACCTGAGACATAGCCTAATCACCCAAAAATATGCTGCTTAATTCTTACTGTAATACTTGTATTGCAATTATAATAAAAAAATCTTCAATATTGTACTTTTAAACTAGAATATTACCCTGCCGGGGAACTGTTCTTATCACAAAGTGTAAATATTTAATGTCATAGCAGTATGAATTCTAACTATCATCTCTGATCTCTTCTGTTTTCAGTTTTGCCTTCTGGTCTGCAGTGTGTGTACATTTTTCACTATCTTGGGTAGTTACATTCCTGGAATTGTACTCTCCTACTTTCTATGTAAGTATAGTCTTTTTTCCCCCCAGTCATGTCTTATGCATGTTGTATGTTCATTATGCAGTCTAACATACAGTCCGTTTTTTAAATAAATAGTTCTGTATATGGATCTTGACCGATGATGATATTATATGAATGTCAGGTTACAGATTTTTCAGTTTGTCAGTTAAAATTCTGACACATCATGGCACAACTGTATGATACCTTTTAGGCAGTGATACAGAGAGAGACATATTTATGCCAAAATAAAACATGATCATGAATAAAAATATATGCTACCATGACCACAAATTCCCTATTGGAACTTCTGAAAATATTTAGCCACTTGGTATAAATAGTTGTTATAATGTTTCTATCCCATAGAAGAGAAACCATACACTCCCAACCCACAATGTCTGAAGCAGGTTGGAATGTGCTGTTTTTTGATGTTTACTTTATCAATGATTTCATCTTTCAGCAGTACATTTCCCTTTCTCAGAAAGCAAATTATGTCTTCAAAGACTGATGGTGGGCTGTGAGCTACATCTCACTGAGATGTCTCTTCCATGAAAAATTATCCCACTACCCCTACTGTTGTTTGTTTGTTTTACAAATTATGCCACCAACTGCTGTAGTGTATCATGAGTCCATATTGTTATCTAATACTGTTGTTTATATATGAATGGAGTTTTAAACAATTCAAACAAGTGGGTGAAGAGCTGAGTAAATTATATGGAAAAAAAAAACAGATGCCTCTGTTTTGCCAGTATATTGGTGTTAGTCTCTGCTGCTGCAAAAAAGTGCCTTGTCCTTTCAAGAGAACTCCTAGTTAAGGAGGGGGAAAAACAGAGTAAACTGAGGCCAATGCGTATATTAATCCACTGCATTGGAGTGTGATATCAGTTCAAGCACACCATGTCAGGACCTTAATAGGTATAGTCAAATGGATTAGCAGAAAAGTTCAGTGAAAATAGCAAGGATTATTAAAAGAATTATTACCACCATTATCAAATTTATTATAATAATGGAGCCCTGGCAGATTTAAGAGATTTATATTTAGCATTGTTGGAGTATTGCAGCACACAGCACAGTGATTTATTAACATCACAAGTATAAAGGTTTACAGGCAGAAGAACAAAAACCTTTTTGCTTACATTGAGCTTTTTGAGCCAAATATAATAAACCTTTATTTGTTCTAAAAGAGGTATATATCAGCCGTACAGAATTAAAAAAACAAGAATGCCAAAAGTTTACCCCCATTGCAATTGGGAGAGAACGTTAATTTCAAAAAAAATGTGGCTACCACCCAATTAAGATAATGACTTATACCATTAGCACCAAGGATCTGTCCTATAGCAGGAATAGAAAACATCTACTCAAAATCAGGGAGGGCACTGGCTTCTCCCCCCCATGCTCCCCAGGACATCCAGAATGCCATTGATAGTACTCCTGTGCTGACAGAAATGGCATACACACACACACAGTCACTGACTAGAAAACACCTGGAGCAGCACAGTGTGGATCCAATCTCAGATACAAATAGACCACTGCAGAAGGAACAGTTTTTAGAACAAGAGGTCATGTGATCAGAAATTCACTGAGATGGTAGTCACTGACAAACGTCCAAAGCTCCTAGAGCTTTCTATTTGTTTTATTAAGTGGGTGTATTTGTTTGGGGTTATCTTTAGTTTATATTATGTTTTATTTGCATTTGATGTTTTCTTTAAACATGTTATAGTAACCTTTGGAGTTCGTGAATACTGACTCTGTCACGTGGTAGGTGATTACTCTTTTGTAACTGTGACCGATGTCATGTGACTAGGAACAGGAATTAAAGTTCAATGTCTTACAAGCCTGTAATATTATTATATTGTGGTAACACCTAGAAGCCCCAATCAGAGATCCTGGTCCACTAAGTTAGGCACAGTAAACAGGTTGTGATACTTTCTTGGGGTATCCAGAACTGTAAGTCACCCTGTTACTTCTCTGCCTAAGCATAAAAGGGTCTGCTGGTGCTTAACTGAGTGACAATTCCCTGCCACTCCAGTTTGTTAGCCAGCCTCACATATTCCTCAGGACTCTGCCAGTCGTAACTGCCTTGCAGATTAACCCTTGGACTACTTCAGTTCCCAAACTCTCCAGAAGCTTCTCCCTACAATATCCAGATCCTGTCCCTGGACACTCAGAGAAATTACCAAGTATGCTGTTTCCAAAGAGACAGAATACACATCAACCTGTTGGTTCATCTGAGGATGCACACCTCACTTTAGTATAACAGCATTGAGATGAATTTATAATAAAACAATAAGTTTATTAATAAAGAACTGAGATTTAAGTGAAACTAAGCAGACAATAGAAACAGAAAACAAAACAAATAATGACATTTTAACAGTTGATATATTGTCTGCCACCACTTCCCCAGCATATATAGAAATGGGAGATAGTTACCCTATAAATCTATTATGATACTGGTCTTGGCAGCAATTACTGGTTGAATGCATTGTAAGACCACACCTTTAAATCCTATTTTGGGATGAGCCAAAATTAACAAAGCACGGATTTCTTTTAAATATAAAAATACATTTTGTATTTTTGCTGATAACACCAGCAATATTATTTCATCTAATGGTTAAAATTGCTGATTGACATAGATTGATCTTCTACAACAGCAGAAACTTTCTCCAGAGTAAGTGGGACAAAATGCACATCAATTGGATCCACTCAGGGCCATTACTTGGTAACATTTTTCGCTACATTTTAGTGACTTTGCTTTTGTTTTTCTCCTTCTAAAAGATTTTATTTGCCTAAATATAAATATTTTAATGAGACTGTGATTGTGACCCAGGGACCTCTTGATGCCAAGTGGCAGCAGGAATAAATGGTACATAAGGGTTAGAGGAATGCCCTGGGTCTGGTATATTTACATTCTAGTTCACCAAAAGAGTGTCTTGTGAGGTCTTTAATAAAAGCCTCTGTCACGCTGGTTGTCAGTATCATTGCAAAGTGCATGTATGGATGTTGTATATGGAGTTACATATGTACACTGAAAATTATGTTCTTATGGTCTATGTAGGGACTGGTCACCAGGAACAGGGAGAAACTGGTTTTCTTTCCGGCAAGAAATGTTTATCTGTTTCCATGTAAATGAAGTATTGTCTGATTCACAATGGTACTCTACTCACCAGTCTGAACCAAATGCTAATGAAGAATAGTGAACTCTTCAAAGAGAGGAAAGGAACAGGAAGAAATAAATAGTGGGGTAGACAGGGGAAGGGAAACCCATCTTGAGTTGCACATCAAAGGTATGTGCTGGTATATTTAAGGGTGCAAAGAGACACACTGGCATCCTTCGCCTAGGAAGTAGGATAGCAAAATTTGCTTAATGGAAAAGGGGTCTCAACCAGGTCTGGTTGAGAATGTTGAGAGAACTTTGGGTGAGATAAGCTTTTTTAGACAGAAGGATAACTTATTAATTAAGTTTAATCTCTAGAAAGCATGTTATGATTTTGTTTTATGTGAAACCATTTGTTTCCAATATTCTTACTCACTGTCACTTGAATTTCTGTTCTTTGATAATAAAGTTACACTTATTTTCTCTGTAAATATATCTAAGTGCTGTGTGTTTAGCAGAGCTGTGTTCTAAGGTATAATTAGTAAGCTGCGGTGTACTGTTCCGTTGGGAACACCAGACCTGGTAGTTCTGTGAGAGTTCAGTGAATAAAGAGCTGACTCTATAGGGAACACTCCCAGGACACAGGGGTTGGTGTGTGCCTATCGCTAACCTGCACAGAAAGAAAGAGGTCTGCAAGGGAGTGCTTGTGTCACCAGAGGCTGCTGGTTTCAGGAAACAGATCCACAGCAGATACAGACAAGACTTCTTCATACTAAGAACAGGTGGTGGTGAGGTGCCTCACAACCCTGGATACCCGGGGAAGTGTCACAGGGATATCATTTTGCTTCTGATTTGCACTTGGAATGGACAAAGAGTAGGATGAAGAGGACTTATTATTATTCGTGTATTTTGAAAAGCAAATTTAGGTCCCTGTGAGGGCTTGGATTGATGTCACTAGAGACTAAAGCTGTGTTTACCCAGATAGCTTATGGCATAGGCAGCAGCTGTGGAAAACTTTGCCTACCCTGACCTCAATAGAATGCATTTATGGGGGCAGAGGAGAGGATAGTTTGATCTAAGTGCCCAGCCTTCTAGAGAGACTATGAAAACGGGTGCCAATTGATGTGAATATAATGATAATTTTTGTGATGTGGACTAGTAATCAGTAGGAACCGTACGGAGACCAGTAACTCCTCTGATGTGGCATTTACTGTTGTTTACGTTACGTAAAGGTAATTCTCTTTATATTAATGAAATGTATGGTGTAATCTTTAGTTAGTGATTTAAACATAAATATTTAAGTAACCTTTCTGTTTATATCTTGGTTTTGTGTTACAGTACTGTGTGCCTTTTTATGTCCACTGTTCAAGTGCAATGAATTTGGGCAGAAGATGTGCAACAAAATCAAGTCAGTTCTGCTGAAACTGGATTTTGGAATTGGGGACTATATCAACCAAAAGAAGAGAGAGAGATCTGGTAAGTAACTAATATGGAGGGGGAGGAAGGGAGAGGGCTGTTTTGTTTTTCCCACATGGAGTCTCAAATATTATATATCTAAAATTAGGCAAAAATCTGCTCATATTGTAATCATCACAGTTCATCTTTTGAAACCAAGCATGAGTATACTTGTCATAATGGAATTCTAAACTGAAGGATGGGAGCAAAATTCAAACAGTATATGTCAGACTGACCGGTTAGGATGGGGTGAGGAGTTTTCTCCTCTCATTAGATTTGATCTGCCCCATCACTTCATATATTTAGGAAAACTGCTAGTTTTAAAGTATGAAACATTAGTCTAGCCACCTTACTCAGAGTTAACATGTACTTCCAAATGCATATGTTCTATTCACATTAAAGCACCTAATGTCTAGTGATTAGATTGAGGCTTCTGAAATAAGGACTCCTAGATTCTAACCCAGCTAAATTATGCTAGTGACTGTGCAACTTCAGGCAATTTACATAACCTCTCTGTGTCTCTGTTTACCGATTGAGGTATTATGAGGCTTAAGCATTTTGAGATTCTTTGAACTAAAGATACTGTATAAGTGCATGTTGTGTTTTATTTTATTAACATGTTTATTTTGGAAGGTGTGTGGGGGTCCCAAAGCAACTGCTGGGAAGGGAATGAAATAATATATTCAACTATTTTTGAACCATGAAATTGCACAATAGTATAAAATCAAAAGACCATACTTCTGACACTGAAATATTAGGAAGATAAATAAAAAATGCCATCTTCATCCCAGACTTTCTCAGATAAACTTTTATTCTGGGTCATCTTTATATGAGCAAAATTATTATGTTGCTTATTTGATTGTTCACATGAGGGAGTGTGGCAGGGCGCTGCTAGGAAAGCCCTTAATCAGCTCCCGCCGCCCCAGCCCCAATCAGGGGGAATGGATTGGGGCTGGGTAAATAGCCAGTGCTTGCCTGGAAACTGCCCGCATCTGCCAGCTTCATTAGCAGGAGCTAAAAGGCTGGAAGTGGAAGAAGGGGGTGCGGAGACCAGGAGGGAAAGGTCAGGCTCACAGGGAGGAAGGAGCCTACCAGTCTGTTGCTGATCAGGCGGGTGTGAGGCCAAGCTGTGTAAATAGCCTGAAAATAGTGGGAAACTGGTGGTGGGGAAAGGACACAAAATAAAGAGCATGGGTGTTACACCAGCTTGGAGCGTCACTGAGTCTTTAAAGAGTGGGGCCAATGGGCCAAATCCTATGGGGCACGACGTGCACCCAGTTACATGTGGGGGCTTGTCCAGGACTAGAAGCCACCGCCAGCGAGTGGAAACCTGAGCATGGAGGGAACAGTGCAGTGGCTCATGAAGCAACAAGAGGAGCTGCAGAAAACCCTGCAGGCCTTTCAGCAGTCCCACCAGGCCAAGAGACAGGTCTTACTTGCTTGGCAGGCCGAGCAACAAAAGACCTTCCAGGACTTCATCAGGGAGCAGGCCAGTGTACAGCAGCAGCTCCTGCACCAGTTGGGGAGTCCCCCGGGAGGTGATGGCAGCCACGCACCAGGGTTGGTGCTGTGTAAGATGGGCCCCGCCGATGTATTGTGGGTGCTATCAGAGATAAGTAAAAATTGCATTTGAAGGGGCCCAGGAGTCTGTCAGCTTTTCTGCTAGGCTACAATGCTGCTTTCAGTTAACTTCCTTCTTTAAAAAAAATGGATGGAGGATGAGATTGTTTCTGACAGAGGGGGAGAGAAGGGAGAAGGCAAAATGTGTGTTCCTTGTATGTTAATTGGAGACACCTGTGACCCAACAAAAACTACCAGACCTACTTGGTCACTTTCAGTGCAAATTTGAAGGTAGTTAGGATGAATGCAGGGGAAAGAATGAATGGGTACAAAGGTAGGGTTACCATATTTCCACAATCAAAAAAGAGGACACGGAGGGGGGGGGTGTGCTCTAGCCCTGCCCCACCCCTATCCACTCCCTCCCACTTCCCACCCCCTGACTGCCCCCCCTCAGAATCCACAACCTCCCTCCCCCCCGCTCCTTGTCCCCTGACTGCCCCCTCCTGGGACCCCTGCCACTAACTGCCCCCTAGTACTCCACCCCCTATCTAAGCCTCCCTGCTTCTTGTCCCCTGACTGCCCCCTCCTGAGAACCCTCCACCCTAACTGCCCCCCTAGGACCCTACTTGTCCCCTGACTGCCCCGACCCTTATCCACACCTCCGCCCCCAGACAGACCCCCGGGACTCCACGCCCTATCCAACCGCTCCCCACCCCCGACAGGACCCCCAGAACTCCCGACCCATCCAACCCCCTCTGCTCCCTGCCTGCCTCGACTCCTCCCAACACCTCCCCCGACCCCCTGACCCATCCAATCTCCCCTACTTTCTATCCCTTGACTGCCCCCTCCAGAAACCCCCTGCCCCTTCTCCAGCCCCCTGGCCCACTTATCCTGCCACTCAGAACAGCATGTCGGGCTCCGCGTGGAGCCCAACACGTGGCTGCGCTCCCCAGTGCAACGCACAACCCGGTCCCTGCCCCCACACAGTGCTGCCAGAGCGGGGCACTGGGCAGCAGGGGAGGGGGAGCAGGGGAGGAGGAGGAGCTGCCGAGCCCCTATGCGAACGGCCTGGCCGGCCGGCGATCTAAGAATGCAGGGAGGGGAGGGGAGTAGCTCTACATTGGCCGGGCTGTACTCTGGCAGCTGATCTGAAGCTGCAGCGGAAGGGCTCTGGCTGCCGGAGCCCCATGCGAGTGGCTGAATTTCCTGCAGCCCGGCTGCGCTTTGCATGGGGGGAAATCCCGGACATTTGTAGCAATTTACAAATTCACCCCCGGACGCTATTTTTAACCCAAAAAGCCAGACATGTCCGGGAAAATGCGGACGAATGGTAACCCTAACAAAGGAGGGGAAAATCCTGTGCATGAAGACCTATATGCACATATCCAGAAATTACATACATTTTAATCGGTATGAAAATAGCATAGCTTGCATACCCACTGCCTGTTTTAAATCCATAAAATACAACCATCTCAACACCAGACTAGCTATGTGGAAGGCATAGTTTTGAATTGTAGTTACTTGAATTGTTCAATTTGTGTTAACTTGTACTCACACTGTAGTTTCAGGAATGTATAGTCTCAAAGCACTTCGCACAGCAAGGAGCAACAGGTTTTTAAAAGAAATAAACGTAATAAAGGCAGATGAGTATGTGGCAAGACAGTGCAGACGAATGTTGTCTCTCCAGCTATAGATGCTACAGAATAATAGCTCAATAAATATCCAGCTTCTGAGTCAGCTTGTTTTACAACACCAGCCTATTGTATATAATATATAAATCATTCATTGTGTTAACAAATGAAGCCCATAATATGATTGAATTATTTAAGGAGCTCAATAGAGACAATAGAAATAACTCAGAAATGCTTGGTCATCAGGGTAGGATAGAAAATAACTAACTGTAATTTTCTTTCTTTCAGAAACCGCAAAACCAAAATCCCTGGAAGATGACAGTGAATTAGACATATCAGCCCTGTGTCCTAAGGTGACTGGATTTTAGTCAGTTCTTTTATGTAAAAAAGCACTGAAGAGCATGAAAACTTCTCTTGGTCTCTGTGCTCTATGAAAGACTAGTTTTTTTCCCTCCTAATAAGAGAGATGCTGTTGCTGACCAGGAACACAGCCATGTGCATCACATCATGTTCTAAAAGTGACTCTCATTGTCTCCATCCTGAGAAATTGACCCAGAAACTAACCACATCTATGACTACAGGTCCCCCAAATATCTGGCCCACGTGGCTATTCATCTGGGGAAGCTACAAGATGTTACACCCCTATGATATTGGCTGCATAAGGACTATACCAGAATTTCACAGCAATTGAATCTATCCCACTTCTCAGGAGTGGAGATACAGATGCTTATTATTATTACAATAGTGCCTAGAGGCCCAACTGACATCATTGTAAAGCAAATTCATTTTGCTATTTGCAGCACCCCCTCTCTAACCTCAAAATATGTAAAGAAACATTCTTTTCAAGTAGTGTCCATGTGGATGCTCCACTGCGTCCCTGCCTGCGTCCCTGCGCTGCTGATAGAACTTTGGTAGCAGTGTCTGTTGAGCCAGCACATGCGTTGTCTCTCCTCGTGCTGTGCCAGGAGGCTAGCCAGTATGCACGGGCTAACTGTCCTTAGTTCTTTCTCAACTAGTGACGGAGCTATTAGCTGTCTGTTCACAGATCGTTAACCCCTTTTACAATTGCAATTTTTAGCTTCCTCTGAAGCCTCTTTTCTTCATTTGCTTTTCTTACCTGTTGCCTTAAAAAAGAAAAGGACTTTATTCTTTTGTCAACCCCCGGTGGGCGGGAGGACACCCCCTCCCCCCAAAAAGGGTATGCCCAGTTCTCCGGCTTCAAGAAGTGCCGCACTTGCAGCAAGGCGATCCCTGTTCCGAACAAGCACTTTCAGTACATCAACTGCCTGGGCGAGGGCTACATCAAACAAAGGTGTACCCTCTACCAGCAGCTCTGGCCGAAATCCCTCAAGGACAGAGAGCTTCACCAAAAAAATATCTTCATGGAGGCAGCTCTTTGAGCTCAACCTTCCGGTGGCCGGTCTTCCCCACAGCCTTCAACTTTGAAGGACAGTGGGTCGAGGAAACGGAATGGGGACTCCTCTGTCAAGTCAAAAAAGAGATCAGGAAGTCCCCTCAGTGAGCCTAGGGATAGCCATAAGCAATAGTCATCTCACTTGGTATACTCAGCACCGAGATCTCAATCCGGCACTCACACCTCATGGCAACCATTGGTATCCAGTACTGCCCACAGGCCCATTGGGCATGGGCACTGAATCATCAATACTGAAAGATAAGGACAAACAGCCTAGGAAGATGCTCCTAGTATGCAAGTCGACCTCGGTACTGCTAGTGACAATAGCCCACCCGGCACCGGAGAGAACGGTACAGAAAAGGTCTCCATCTCCCTGACACCAGGAGGATCGGTACCAGCAGAATTCCACCAGACCAGAGACTTCTGCATAATGGAGGCACCTGAGTCTCCACCGCTCAGTACCATCGTCAGGGTATCATGTTTTTGCTGGGCACAGAGGATATCCCTGCAATCATATCATGCCCCTCCACTATCTAGTGAGGTGTGAGACAGTGAGACAGAGGAAGTATCACAGGACTCCTCCCAAGCTCCATATGCGACCGACTATCAACAGGATCTGGGAATGTACCAGCAGATGGTATACCACCACCATCTTGGTACAGCCACCTATGGAAACCTCCACCAGGCCCTATGCCACCATAATGGCCATACTGGGACCCGTAGGTGGCACATCGAGAGCCTGCCTCGCAAGCTTCAAGCCTTGCCCGAAAACCCTCCCAGAACACTCCTTTGGCCACGGCAACTAGAGCCTCAGGAAATGGAGGAACAAGAGGCTGACACGGAAGAAGTAACATCTAAAGCCATATTCTCTTCCCCGGATGAAGCGGTCATGCCTTTACAACTGTCCTTCCATCCACTGGAGGAGGTCAAGGATATACACCAGCTCCTTGATATCCTCCTTGAAGATCGCCCTCCCAATTAATGAAGCCGTCTTAGACCTGGCTAAAACGGTGTGGCAAACCCCGGCATCGATAGTCCCAATGTGCAAGCATGCGTACAAGAAATATTATTTCCTCACAAAGGAATCAGAGTTCCTTTTCTCCCACCCACCACCATTCCATCGTGGTAGATGCCGTGAATTCCCTTGGCCAACAACACCATTCCAGGGCAACATCCTACAACAGGGATAGGAAGCGCCTTGATCTATTTGGCAGAAAGGTGTATTCCTCATCTTCCTTACAATTCCGCATTGCCGACTATCAAGCGCTCATGGCAAAATATGATTACACAAACGACAATAAGTTGAATGACTTTATTGATAAACTGCCAAAGAGTCATCAGGAATCCTTCAAGGCCATCATCCAGGAGAGACAACTAGTGGCAAAAACATTGCTACAGTCAGCCCTCGACGCCACCAACATGGCAGTTAGATCCATCTCCACGGCTGTGGTGATGGAACATGGCTCCACTTGTCAGAATTCAAAGGAGATGCAGACCACAATAGAAGATCTCCCCTACAAGGATGCAAAGCTCTTTGCTGAGAAGACCAATGCCTCCCTCCATACCTTGAAGAATTCCAGGGCCACCCTCAGGTTGCTGGGAATCTATACACCAGGGCAAAAGAGACAGTTTAGCGCCCAATCCCAACACAGACCATATATGACTCAATTCCCATAACAGCGCCATTATGAGCCGCAAAGAAAAAAGGGGAAATTCCCGAAGCTCAGGCCATCCAGTCCACAATCTTCAACCCAGTCACCTTCCTGTAAGCACCACTTTTGATGGGCAGATTGAGGTGCCACAAGACCACTCCCTGCAACTGACTATGATTATGCACCCATTTGGCAGCGTTGCACAGTGCCTGGGAACATGTAACATCAGACAGATGGGTCTTAGAGATCATCTGATCTGGATACTCTATCCACTTCACCTCTCTGCCCCCTCCACAATACCCTTCCCTGTCCCTCTTCAGGGACCCTTCTCACGAGAGTCTACTACGACAGGAGATAGATGTTGAGGTACTCCTTCTATGGATCCTAACTGGAGGAGTTGATCTATGAGGCAAGGGGTTCTACTCTTGTTACTTCCTAATACCCAAAAGAAAGAGAGGTTGGAGACCCATGCTGGACCTCAGACTCTCAACAAGTTTGTCAAAGCTCAGAAGTTCAAGATGGTCAGATTATCGATGATTATTCCATCACTGGACCAGGGAGACTGGTTTTCAGCCCTCGACCTACAGGACGTCTACTTTAACATTTCAATCCTACCTGCTCACAGACGATTTCTCAGATTCACTCTGGGACCTGGCCATTACCAATACAGAGTCTTCCCTTCGGACTCTCATTGGCCCCAAGAGTATTTTCCAAAGTTCTCCCAGTGGTAGCCATTCATTTACACTCGCAAGGGATAATGATCTACCCATACCTGGACAATTGTCTCCTCAGAGCCTGATCACTTCAGGAGGCTCATCGAGACCACGATACACTTGTTTACAGAATTGAGCTTACAGATCAATACCCAGAATTCAACCCTCAGGCCAGTGCAGCACCTGGAATTCATAGGGGCCGACCTTGATGTTCTACAGGCCAAAGCCTTCCTACCTCAACACAGGTTCCTATCCCTGGTCTCATTCATACACGGCTCAGTGCAGTCCACAGATACCAGCCAGACTGCCTCTAACCATTGGGGCATATGGTGGCAGGAACAGCTGTGATACCACACACCAGACTCCACATGTGATACTTCCAACTATAGTTCAGTTTGGTTCACAGATCAAACGGGGACAGGCTGGACAAACCCCTGTCACTACCTACCAGTCAAAAACTCCTTAGACTGGTGGAAGTGTGAGTTACCTCCCCGCACTCCTTAGACCAGTGGTGGACAACCTACGGGCCGCATGTGGCCCATCAGAGTAATCTGATTGCGGGCCGTGAGACATTTTGCTGATGTTGACAGTCCGCAGGCATGACCCCCGCAGCTCCCAGTGGCCGCAGTTTGCCTTTCCCGGCCAATGGGAGCTGCGGGAAGCAGTGGCCAGCACATCCCTGTGGCCAACCACTTCCTGCAGCTCCCATTGGCCAAGAATGGTGAACCATGGCCACTGGGAGTTGTGTGGGGGGGCGTGCCTGCAGATGGTCAACATCAGCAAAATGTCTCATGGCCCACAATCAGATTACCCTGATGAGTCACATTGTGGCCCGCAAGCTGCAGGTTGCCCACCACTGCCTTAGACCCAGCCAGTACATGCAAAGTGATCACCTTGCAGACATCACCATCGTTGCTCCTTACCATCTACGCATCACTCGTATGGTAGGGTGCACATTTAAATGGCTTCTGCACATCAATCTCCTCAAACTGAGAGTGATCAGGAATGCCTGCACCCATTTCCTCCCTCTGATAGCAGGATCACATACAAAGATCCTAAACAGACAAAATAGCCTGCATGTACTACATCAACCTTCGGGGGGGGGCAGGTCACCCTTCCTATGCACGGAGGCAATGAGACTATGGAACTGGTACATCTCTCACAACGTCACTTTGTCTGCGGCTTACCTCCCAGCACTCAGAACTCGATAGCGGATAACCTCAGTCACAAATTCCCGCATGATCACAAGTTGGAGGTGCCTATCAGTACTCCATGACCTATTCAAACAATAGGGAACACCATCCATAGACCTGTTCACCACTTACCAGAACAAGAAGTGTCCACACTGCTGCTCCAGGGCGGAGATGGGACAGTACTCTCTGGGCGATGCTCTTCTCCTCCCCTGCAACAAGGACCTTCTTTATGCCTTTCCCCCATTTCCTCTTTTGATAAAGGTTCTGCTAAAAATAAAAAGGGATGGAGCTCACGTCATCCTGATTGCTTCTATTTGGCCAAGACAGACCTGGTAGCTTTACCTGACACAGCTCACAGCGTGCCCGCAGATCTCTTTCCTGACCTTTCCACCCCTCCTCTCACAGGCTGAAGGACGTACCCTACATCCCAACTTAGGGATTCTTCACAGCTTCTATCACAGCTTTTCACCAACCCATACAAGGATACTCAGTGCTGTCGCACTCAACCACTAAAAGGTTCCTTGAGGGTATAATAAACCTCTTTCCTCAACGTCTGCTTCCTATCCCCACATGGGACCTAAACCTGACTAGGCCCCCCTTCAAACCCACGGCCACCTGTTTTGTTAACGTACCTATCGATGAAAACTGCCTTCCTGATAGCAATTACCTCAGCTAGAAGAATAGGGGAGATAGCAGCTCTGATGGTGCTTCCACCTTACACAGTATTCTTTCCAGACAGGTTACACTTAGGCCACATCCAAAATTAATCCTTAAAGGAGCCTCTCAGTTTCACATGAATCAATCAATTCACCTTCCTGTCTTCTATCCAAGCCTCACCAAGACAATAGGGATGCCATACTATATACCCTAAATCAATGGTTCTCAACCTGGGGGTACTCAGAGGTTTTCCAGGGGGTACATCAACTCATCTAGAGATTTGCCTAGCTTTACAACAAGCTACATAAAAAGCACTAGCGAAGTCAGTACAAACTAAAATTTCACACAATGACTTGTTTATACAGCTCTATATACTATACACTGAAATGTAAAAGTACAATATTTATATTCCAATTGCTTTATTTTATAATTATATGGTAACATGAGAAAGTAAGCAACTTTTCAGTAGTAGTGTGCTGTGACACTTCTTTGTATTTTTATGTCTGGTTTTGTAAGCAAGTAGTTTTTAACTGAGGTGAAATTTGGAGTACGCAAGACAAATCAGACTCCTTTAAGAGGTACAGTAGTTTGGAAGGGTTGAGGACCACTTCCCTAGCTGTTAGGAGAGCCCTAGCTTTCTACCTTGATAGGAAAAAGGCCTTCAGGAAGTCCCATATTCTTACTTCCTGTGGCGGAAAGATCCAAGGGCTCAGCAACATCAGCCCAAAGACTCACTAAGTGGGTCTCGAATTGCATCAGACAATGCTACCAAATTCGCAGTGTGACCCCTCCAGACTCGATCCGTACACATTCCACAAGATCCATTTCCTCATCTGTCACCTTCTTCAAGGATGTCCCTATCTCATAGATTTGCAGACCAGGGACATGGGTGTCAGTCCACACTTTCACAGAGCACTATGCAATTACTGGGGACTCGCCTCTGATGCCATATTCGGCTCCACAGTATTGTCATCTGTAACTTACCCGACTCCGAAGTCCCAGCCCTCCAAAAGGGGTACTCTACTTGGGAGTCACCTACAGTGGAGCACCCATAGGGACGCTGCTCGAAGAAGTAGTTACCTTGTGCAGAAACAGGTTCTTCGAGATGTGTGTCCCTAGGCGTGCTCTGCAACCCACCCTTCTCCTTCAGAGTTCCCAATATGGGACTCTGTGGTAGAGAAGGATGGATAGCCTGTGCATACTGGCTAGCCTCATGGCGCAGAATGAGGAGAGCCAGTGCATGTGCTACCAAAGTTCTCTGATCACCAGCCCAGGGATGCAGACACACCTACAGTGCAGCACCCACAGGGACACACCTCTCAAAACCTCCACAGGGGGACACAAGATGAGTAACAACTTTTTTATAGTTAAACCACATAATTTGTCAAAGACTTGTGGAATCATTTAAACTCATATGACCACTTGTAACATGGTGTTACATTGCATGCAAATGATTATACCATGCAGCCTTTGTAGAGTTATGTAGCTTTGGTAATACATACAACAAAAAGACTTCAAAATACATCCAGCCTATGTTAGTATGCTGTATAATGTATACCATGGCTCTTCTCAGTATAGTCAGAGAGAGTGCATTAAATGACAATTATTTGATATAAATGATTAGGACTAGGAATTCCCATACTGGATTAGACCAAATAGTCCATGATGTCCTGAAACCTGACTCTGACAACAGATGCTGTAGAGGAAGTCAATCCTGAGCACTTAATGGTAGTTTTGTGCTCTGAAGCATAAGGGTTTTTTTCAATAGGATAAAAAACTGTAGCTAGTGTGACTGGACATGTGTAGATAAAACACCATCAGAATAATTATTTTCAAGTTGAGCTAGGTTTGGTTTTGCTGTGTGTATAAAGCATGAATACACATGCTGTATTTGCAGAGTGCTGCAGTTCTTATTGCAAATAGAATAAGCATCTATATAAAATATGACTGAGAAACAATGACTATATATCTATAAACAAGGTGTTTTCCCAGACTTCCTTAGCATAGTCGGATTTCAAGTGGTGGGAAAGGAGGCTGGAGCAACAAGCAGGGATAAAATCAGAGACATCAAAATGTGTTATATAATTGCATACGTTCAAATACATCATACCACTAAGGTACATCTACACTGCAACTTCCCAGCTCAGGTAGAAAGATGCGCTAGCCCTGCTCAAGCTAGTGCTCTAAAAATAGCATTGTAGCTGGGGAGTAGCTTGGGCAGTATCTTGGGCCAGCCACCTGAGTACAAACCTGCCCAGCCCCCTTGAGTACATATTCAGGTAGCTAGCCTAACCTGCCACCAGTGCTACCCCCAGCTACACTGCTATTTTTAGCACACCAGCTCAAGCAGAGCTAGCACATGTCTGTCTACCTAAGCTGGGAAACATGCTCCCAGCTGCAGCATAGATGTATTGTAAGTGTTATCTACTGGTTTCTACATTTAAGCAGGGGAGAATGTCTATGTCGGGTGGGCAAACTTTTTGGCCCGAGGACCACATCTGGGTATGGAAATTGTATGACCGGCCATGAATGCTCATGAAATTGGGGGTTGGGGTGCGGGCGTGGGGGAGGGCTCCAGCTGGGGATGCAGGCTCTGTGGTGGGTCCAGAAATGAGATGTTCAGTGTGCGCGAAGGGGCTTTGGGCTGGGGAAAAGGGGTTGGGGGGTGAGGGTGGGGGTGGGGTGAGGATTTCAGCTGGGGGTGCGGGCTCTGGGGTGCGGCTGGGGGTGAGGGTTTGGGGTGCAGGAGAGTGCTCTGGGCTGGGACCAAGGAGTTCGGAGGGCAGGAGGGGGATCAAGGCTGGGCCATGGGGTTGGGGAGGGGGTCGGGGGGGCGGCTCCAGCTGGCGCTTACCTCAAGCAACTCCCAGAAGCAATGGCATGTCCCCCCTCCAGCTCCTATTCAGAGGCGTGACCAGGCAGCTCTGCATGCTGCCCCGTCCACAGGTCCTGCCTCTGCAGCTCCCATTGGCTATGGTTCCCGGCCAATGGGAGCTGTGGGGACGGGACTTGGGGCGGGGGCAGCGTACTGAGCCCCTTGGCTGCCCCTACGTGTAGGAGCCGGAGGGGAGACATGCTGCTGTTATCAGGAGCCACGCGGAGCTGGGCAAGCCCCCAACCCTGCTCCCCGACCGGAGCTCGAGGGTCAGGTTAAAATGTCTGAAGGGTTGGATGCGGTCCCTGGGCTGTAGTTTGCCCACCCTGGTCTATGTAATATCACAAGCAAGATGTATTACATTGTTTTTCAGTGTCTAGGCATTAACTTAACTGTAAAATGAATTCTCTGAATGTAAAAATGCCACATTTCATGTATTTTTATATATTTATAGATTAGTCCTACAGTTATTGCTAAAGAGCTATCGGTGTCTGACACAGATGTATCAGAGGTATCTTGGACTGATAATGGGACCTTTAATTTATCTGAGGGATACACTCCACAGACAGACACATCTGATGGTATGTAATGGTTTCATTTAAGTCTTCATTTATTACAGTACTGGAAATTATCTAAAATTTTTAGGATACATCAGGACATGACAAATTCCTTGTAAAAGCTGACATTTTTTATTAAAATATATTGCAATAGGTTTAATTTATTGTGTTTTGGGGACATCTGCTGGACAAGGATTATCTATGTCTTGTACATTATGCAGCACATCAATGTATAACTTAAATAACATCAGCAGCAAAGACTAAACTAAACACATTCAGAGCCAGCAAGACCAGCAATCTCCAACAGAGTTCTCAGGCAGGGTGGAAAAATAGGATTTATTCTCTTCTTCTTCGAGAGATGTCCCTGTGGGTGCTCCACTCTAGGTGTTGGTGCGTCCCTGCGCCTTCACTCGGAGACTTTTCGTAGCAGTACTCGTACTGGCCACACATGCGCAGAGGCTGCCCCCCGCAGTGAGTCTAGGATAATAGTGCGCATGCGTGGCCAGTCTCCTCAGTTCCTTCTCTACCGTCCCCGGCCTGAAACGGAGCTCAGCAGACTCGTTAGGAAATCCCTCACTTTGTTACTATTACCTGTTCTAGTAGTTAGTTTGTTTGTTAGTGTAGCTCATTAGTTCTTTTATCTGTTTTAAAAAAAAAAAAATTTCTCTCAGCCGCAGCCGCTTCTACCATGCCTGGCTCCACAGGCTTTAAGCGCTGCTCTACCTGTAAGGACGCTATTCCGCTCTCTGATGGCCACTCTCATTGTATAAAATGCCTGGGGGAAACACACATTCCCCAAAAATGTGCCCACTGTACCAAACTCAGTTCCAGGGCACGAAAGGACAGGGAGCTTAAACTGAAACTGCTCCTCCTGCAGAAGTCTATCGGGTCAGTTTCAGACCCAGGAGCCGACTCCAGCTCTACTGCCCGCCACAGCCCGCCTGCTTCAAAAAAACTGAAGAAAGCTACAAAAAAGGGGCAGCCCTCTCCAGCAAAGAAGTTGGTGAGGCACAAAAGTGCCTCAGGCAGGTCAACAGTTTCCCTGCCTGTGTTTCCTCGCCTCAGCACGTTTGAAGAACCGGGCTCCTCCGGCACCGCATGAAAGCCGCCTCAGGCTGCGGCGGCAGCGCGAAGCTCCGGTGCCGAGGCTTCAGGCTTTCAGTTGCCTGCCTCGTTTATGGCACCGTTCGGCACCGAGACGGACGCGATGCCGACATTTCCAGCCTTGCCTGACCCTGTGCGGGCTGATGTTGTCCCCCCGGCACCTACCACGGCACCGGCAATCGCAGCACAGGCTGACAGGGAGATCAAAGGAAAAACCCTGCTCAGAGGAATGTTCCCTCAGGGCAACTTCCTCCTCCGCAGCTTTCACCTCATGCAGGAGCCTCACCTTTTCAATTCACTCAGACAGCAGATCTATTGGTCTCACCTATTCTGCAGTCTCCCCTGATAAATGCCTGTTTTTCTCCAATGCTGGATTCAGGATCAGAACAACCTTCCTCCAGTGAGGAGGAAACTGATCCACAGGCAGTTTTTTCTCCTTATCAAGACTCCCAGACCCAGATCAACAGGGGTTACAAAAAAACTACCTCAGCCTGTTCTCAGTATCCTGCCCCATGGGGAGTGAACCCTTGGATGGCACCACCTATGCCCTACCCACCACCATGGCAAGATTGGGCACCATGGGCATCGTACCCCCGAGAACACATGCGCTACGGCACTTCGACCAGGCGCAACACCGGTTTAGCACTGCCTCGTGACGGACCTGCCAGTGACATAAGATACCAGGCAGCACCGTCACACTCCCAGGAGCAACTGAGTCCTGCTCCTATTCCAGCAGAGTCCGACGTAACGCTTGAGGAAGCCTTACTTCCCCTTCCTCCAACCCCGTCGGATGACTATGCCAAATTCCAAGACCTCTTTAAAAGAGCTGCAGGTGACTTGAAAATTAACTTAGAGGAAGTCACTGAACAACGGCATGAACTAACAGACATTTTGCAGCCCTCTTCTTCCTCTAGAGTGGCATTACGAATCAACATAGCCCTTTTAGAACCCGCTAAATCCATCTGGCAGAATCCAGCCACTAGCCTACCTACCTGTAAACAAGCGGACAGGAAATACTTCATTCCTTCAAAGGGCTCTGAATTCCTTTTTACCCATCCGGCGCCAAACTCATTGGTAGTGGACGCAGCAAACCAGAGAGCCAAACAACAGTACGCCCGCTCCACCCCAGCCAACAAGGACAGTAAACGCCTGGACCTCTTCGGCCGTAAAGTATATGCATCCTCGACGCTACAATTTCGCATAGCTAATTATACCGCAGTCCTTGCAAAATATGACCACAAAAACTGTAATAAATTCATGGATTTTATTGATCACATCCCAGAACAGAAGAAACAACAATTCACAGCTCTGGTTTCCGAGGGACAAACCATATCACACACCGCTCTCCAAGCGGCCCTCGATGTAGCTAACACTGCAGCAAGGTCGACCGCCACAGCAGTGGTCATGCGACGGGGTTCATGGCTCTCTTCCTCCTTCTTCCCTCGAGAGGTCCAGAGCACCATTGAAGATCTTCCCTTCGATGGGGAAAAACTTTTTGCCTCCACCACAAACGACATGCTGCATTCGATGAAGGACGCAAGAGCAACCCTCCGGTCCCTAGGCCTCCAGCCACCTGTGACCAGAAGACGACAATATAGATATCAACCTTATCACCGACCACGCTACCCCACATTTTCACAACACTCCTATAGACCACAGGAACAACAACAGCAACAACATCGCCAAAGACCAAGATTCCAGCGTCGTCGTCCTAATTCTACAGGGGCGCTGCAACCCCCTCCAACTAATAGGCAGATTTGAAGCATTGGTCGAGGGTTTAGAAAACAACATTCCCACTTCAGCCGGCACACCTGTCTTTGGACACCGCCTACGACCATTCTCTCATCAATGGCAGAAAATTACATCCGACAAATGGGTCATAGAGGTAGTTACAATTGGATACGCCATCCCCTTCCTCTCCCTCCCTCCCACCCACCCACCCTCCCCGTCCCTCTTCAGGGACCCATCTCACGAGCAACTACTCTTCCAAGAACTGCAGCATCTCCTTCAACTGGGAGCAGTAGAAACTGTGCCAGAACGACACAGAGGAAAGGGTTTTTACTCCCATTATTTCTTAACAGAGAAGAAAAATGGGGGATGGCGACCAATCCTCGACCTCAGGCGGCTCAACAAATTTGTCAAAAAGCAAAAGTTCAAGATGGTCACTCTCACCACTATAATCCCAGCGCTGGAGCAGGGCGACTGGTTTTCAGCCCTCGACCTACAGGATGCCTATTTTCATGTGACTATACACCCGTCCCACAGACGATTCCTACGCTTTACTCTCGGCTCCACACATTTCCAATACAGGGTTCTCCCTTTCGGACTGTCCATGGCCCCCCCGTGTTTTTTCCAAGATCCTAGCCGTAGTTACAGCCTACCTCAGAAAACAAGGGGTCGTAATATTTCCTTACCTAGACGATTGCCTCCTCAAAGCTTCAACGTTCGACGAAGCTCTCCGATCCATACGGCTTACCATCGATTGTTTCCTATCTTTAGGCCTGCAAGTAAACAAAAACAAATCCACATTATACCCCACCCAACATCTGGAGTTCATAGGGGCATACCTCGACTCCCGGACGGGGTTGGCATCTCTCCCACCAGCCCGCTTCAATTCTATAAGTCAACTAGCCACAAGGATTCGCAACAGTCCCCAGGTGACTGTCCGGGACTGCCTACAAATACTAGATCACATGGCCTCGTGCACCTCCGTCGTTCAAAATGCACGTCTATATATGAGGTGCTTCCAAGCGTGGGTGGCCACGGTGTACAGACCGAATGTGCACCCTCTAAACAAGACTCTCTCCTTACCTGCCCGAGTCAAAGATTCTCTACAGTGGTGGACAATTCACTCCAACCTCTGCTCTGGAGTCCCCTTTCTTCAGCAGGCTCCATCCCTCATACTGACGACCGATGCATCTCTGACAGGATGGGGTGCACACATGTCTCACCACACAGCCCAGGGGCTTTGGTCTTCAACCGAGACCTCTCTCCATATAAATGTCCTAGAACTTCGAGCCATTCGCAATGCGTGCCGTCAATTCCTACCACTGATCAAGAACCAACACGTACGCATAATGACAGACAATATTGCATGCATGTTCTACGTGAACAGGCAGGGGGGAGCTCGATCCCAGTCTCTGTGCACAGAGGCTATGAAACTCTGGAACTGGTGCATTGCGAACAACATCCGGGTATCAGCGGCCTACCTTCCTGGAGTGATGAATACCACAGCGGACGAACTAAGCAGACGTTTCCCGTGGGATCACGAATGGGAATTAAACGAGCACACCATTCGCAACATATTCCGCATTTGGGGCTACCCAATTTTTGCTCCAGAGCAGGGCTAGGCAAACATTCCCTGGGAGACGCATTCATGATCCCATGGCACCAAAACTTACTGTATGCGTTTCCCCCGATACTGGTTCTGAACAGGGTCCTGATAAAAATACGAACAGATGGAGCCAAGGTGATCCTAATTGCCCCATCATGGCCCAGACAGCCCTGGTTTCCGTTTCTCACCAAAATGTCCATTCGACCACCAATCCCCTTGCCTCTCATTCCGAACCTCCTATCACAACAACACGGCCGTTTTCTCCACCCCAACTTATCCATGCTCCACCTCAAAGCATGGTTCCTACCTGGTTCTCCCAAAATGAACTAGATTGTTCTGAACAAGTTCAAAGAGTGCTCCTGCATAGCAGAACACAATCTACTCGCACCACCTATCTATGTAAGTGGAAACGATTCACACACTGGTGTTCAACTAAACAACTTAGTCCCACGTCAGCACCTCTTCCGCTCATACTTGACTGACTATTGGACCTTAAGCAATCCGGCCTTTCTTCCAGTTCCATCAGGGTCCATTTAGCTGCTATTACAACTTTTCATGACAAAATTGATGGTACTTCCGTATTTGCTCATCCTATCACCAAGCGCTTCCTCAAGGGACTCCAAACCCTATACCCAGACATCAAACCACCCACCACCCCGTGGGACCTTCATCTAGTCCTCTCTTGCCTAACCCAACAACCATTTGAACCCCTAGCCACGTGTTCCCTTTTACACCTTTCGATGAAAACAGCATGTTTAGTGGCAATTACCTCCGCCAGGCGGGCAGGAGAAATAGCAGCTCTTATGGCAGACCCACCATATACGATATTTTTCAAAGACAAGGTTACCCTCAGGTTACACCCCAATTTTCTTCCTAAAGTACACTCCTCGTTCCACATTAATGAGCCGATTCACTTACCAACCTTTTTCCCGAAGCCACATGCGAACTCGTTCGAAGCCTCAATGCATACACTAGACGTACGCAGGGCCTTGTCCTTCTATTTGGATAGAACCAAACCTTTTAGAAATTCTTCCAGACTTTTTGTTTCCATCGCGGAGCGTTCCAGAGGTACACCTATTTCTACCCAGAGACTTTCGAACTGGATTTCTCAGTGCATCCGGTTGTGCTATCAGATGAAGAAAGTTACACCTCCAGACGGTATCAGAACACACTCTACTAGATCTATGGCTGCCTCTGTAGCATTCTTACGCAAAGTTCCCCTGGCTGATATCTGTAAAGCAGCTACCTGGTCCTCTGAGCACACATTTGTTAAACACTATGCCCTTACTCAAGGCCCTCTATCTGATATACGTTTGGGCAGGGCTGTACTATCAACGGCGTTCCTATCCGATCCGAAGTCCCTACCTCCTTAAGATACACGGCTTTTAAGTCACCTAGAGTGGAGCACCCACGGGGACATCTCTCGAAGAAGAAGAGGAGGTTACTCACCCTGTGCAGTAACTGACGTTCTTCGAGATGAGTGTCCCTGTGGGTGCTCCACTACCCACCCTCCTCCCCTCTACTTCGGAGTTGGGGTAGCCTCCGTTGTAGAGAAGGAACTGAGGAGATTGGCCACGCATGCACACTATTATCCTAGACTCACTGCGGGGGGCAGCCTCTGCGCATGTGTGGCCAGTACGAGTACTGCTACGAAAAGTCTCCGAGTGAAGGCGCAGGTACGCACCAACACCTAGAGTGGAGCACCCACAGGGACACTCATCTCGAAGAACGTCAGTTACTGCACAGGGTGAGTAACCTCCTCTTGCTCTTTGGTGTGTGTGTACCATGTGGATATAAAGGAAGGAAGAGGAAGAGCATATCCTGACATGTTCGGTAACCACTCCAGCAGCCAATTAAAGAAAAGCATTAATGGGCTCCAAATAATAGAAGCTTGGGGGAGATGGGCACCATTGAGCCAGGATTGGATGGAGAGGCTCATATGCTAGAAGGAGATACTCAAGGATGCCTTTTTCAAGGCCAGATCATGAGATCCTTACTCTGTTTTTACTCAACCAATCTCCCAACGGGAACTTGCCTGAGTGAGGACTGAATAGAAACAAAGTAAGGAATTCAGGATCTGGCCCTCTGAATAAGTTATGGAGAACTTTCAGCTAGATAGATCGAGAGAAAGACCATAGTATTGTAAATGTCATTGATATTGTATATACTGTATCTGGTGTCCCTACAGTAGTCTTGATGTAATCTGTTCAGTTAGTGGTTCTGCTATTCTGCAGGTCCTGTATTTTTCTAAGCTGGAGGTTATTTAAAATTACAAGTAGGATAGTATTGCAGGATAGTTATAAATACCAAATCAGTGTCATTTAATTCTTTCTTTTTTTAAAGTAGCTATCACAAGTTGTAATCAAACAGCAGTATTTGGTGAAAAAATATAAGTTAATGATAAATAAGTATGATTCATTTAAACTTCAGGGCTTTTATATCTGTTAGCCTTTATCAAAATGCCTCATCACTTGTTCTTATGAAACAAAATAAATTCAATCAGATTAATTTTTTTTATATCCTCAGTGCACATTAGAACAAAGATTCTTTTCATATATAGTCTCCTTAATTCACTTTCTTAAGGCCTGGTTTACAAGCCTACGGTCAGTTGGTGTTTTAATAGAGTAAGGACTCTAGTATCAGGTTGTAAAGGCACACTGTGAAGTTTTATTTTTTTTTTAAATTCCTCATGTTACTAATAACACTTTGGATTATTAAAAACAAAACTATTAAAATCCAATTTACTTTTAACCATTAAAAATGAAATTACACTGGTCAGTTTTGCTAAGGTTTTGTGTTCAAAATTTGTGGGGGATGTTTTACGTACAACTTTGATATTAACAAAAATGTTTTCATGATATTTTTTCATACCTTAATGAAAAGAGATTTCTTAATGAATTCAGAAATTCCCAAGCAGATTTTACAACCAACGCCTATCAGCATGGTGCTCAGGCCTGAGGACTGCAAGATGAGTTTCACCAGGCAGTTTTCATTTTGTAGGCCTAGTGAAATGTAAAATGTAAACAGTGTAAATGGTAAAAAGGAAATTAATTTTTACATTTTTAATAATCTAAGGAAGCTTTTAATATTTACTTTTAACCTGACATTCTCCCATTAAATTATTAATGTTTTCTCACTGAAGTAATATAGTCCGATTTTGAGCAACAATGATGTTCGCAGCTTTGAAATACTGATTATATAATCTGAGAAACATCTAATTTGAATGGTGCCAGAAAGCTCTCCTTGTTAAATCACAAAATTGTGGTAGGGAATAAACTTTACTAATAATAATTATTTGTGTTCTTTCATTCTCTCTTGTTTGCTAACAGTATTTTCAATTGTTAATCACTTAATAGATTTTGACCGACCTAGTGATCATGAAGAAGCTTTTGCCAGAGATCTTGCAGAATTTCCCTCTCTAGAAAATGGCGCAGGAACAAATGACGATGATGACTCGAGCATTGGCATTCCCATCCATCAGAAGAGAAAAAAGGAACAGATGCCTTCCAAGATGGCTCATTCTCCCAGACAGAGGAAAGAGAGGCAGTCTGCCACAGGCCTCTCCCTTCCTTTGACCAGTGACCAAACCTTTAACTTAGTGAGTGATATTGCTGGTGATGTTATTGCAGCTGCAGTGTCTGCCGCCATCAAAGACCAGTTGCAGTCCACACAACGAGCACCCTCACAGGTAGTCCCCAGTTTGAGTGAGGAGACAGACACGGAAGAAGCTGATGATTTTGAACTGCTTGACCAATCAGAGCTTGAGCAGATTGAGAGTGAACTGGGGCTTACACAAGGCCAAAAAGAAAAGCCACAGGAAAAAAAGAAATCTTCAGGCTTCCTTTCAAATCTGCTTGGAGGTCATTAACCTGGAAATTGGAGCTAGTAACGTAGTGAAACAAAAAATCAAATGCAAAAAAAAGGAAAATGCTCAGCTGTAAGCTTTAACTATTACTTCAGATGTGTTGTAATAATTTCCCTTACACAGAGTGAATTAATTGGATACATATCAGCTGACCCTGATAGTTTAATGTTTCTGATAGTTGTGCCTCAATGTAGTAGCATGGAAATGAAGTATCTAGCCACTCTTTGGTCACTGATGAATGTTAGAGGTCAGTTGTTATTTAAGGAAAAATTAAATTGCCAAATCTAGATTTTGGGGTCCTCAGCCAAATGCTCTTCACCTTCAGTTTGTTTCCACTTAGTTTTCAAGCATCCAAAGCAGTTAACGATATGTGCAGTGAAGAGAAATTATGAATAGGATGCAGTGAGATTAGCAAAATCTTATCTGCCTCTAGTATAGTGGAATATCTAGATCCCTATGGTTATTGTGTGTGGCATGTTTGATGTCCATGAACACTTTATTCAGCATAAACCTCAAATTTAAGGATGTGTGCAATGCCATCAAAATTAACAAAAGTTGTGTTGCATATGTAAACTTTCAAATTAATTTTTTGATAAGCTGATACATTTCCAAGTTATCTCTGATGTTTTAGGCTTGTAGAGTTATGAAATGGCATGCTACTAAATTGACCGCCTGCTGTATTCTCTGCTAGAGTCTGGTACTGGGCAGTAATGTCCATAAAAAGCAAGGCAAAAACAATGTTACACTTGAGATTATAAATATCATGTAAACTGAACAAGGCCTTTGTTGTTTTGTTTTTTAATTTTAGTTTGGAATAGGGAAGCCAAGAATATTAAAGGTGAACAGAGATTTTTTGGCTTTTTACCTGCCAGTACCTGCAGTCAGGTTTCTGTTTTTTTCATGAGACAGCTGCTATCACTCCTAATTGAAGTCATTCGAGAGTTATTCTTTAAGCTGTATCTGGTGTTCAGTGAGGCCAGATGTTAAAGAAGAAACACAGAAACTTCTTGGCATACAAGTGAAGGAGGAACTTGTTTAAAAATATTTATTTGTAATTTTTAACTCCTCACATACTCAGACTGGCTTGGGATCGTAAACAAGTAACTTAGTCCGGTTTTTTTTCAAGATTTTTGGTTCACCTTTAAACAAAGATGAAAGGCAATGCCCATTTAAGGTAAACAAAGATTAATAGGAAGAAGTAAAGCTAGTTTTATTAATGTGCTGTAAATTGTTAGCAGGGTTGAGGGACCATGTCAGCTGTTATCACTAATCTTTATGTGATCTCCTATTTGCTGGCATTTTACAGGTGAATGTTGTTATCTAGAACCGTCAGAAAGTACAAACCAAGCTTATAGCAAGGTCAGCTTTTCTTCCCTAATAGAATATATTTAGAAAAAAAAAACTTGTTTTAAAGTAGCACAGTTTTAAATTTGTTTTTCTTTCTGAGGCATTTAAAAGCTAGACAGATTGCCAAAAAGATTTTAGGTAAAGGAAAGCTATGGAAGACTTTTGACACTAGCTTTATCGTTGCTTGTGCTTATGTGTCAGTAATGCATATTAACTGTGTTTGCTGTCCTTTATCGGTACAAAAGTGAGCCTGTGCCTTCATTATCTAACCCATCCTGAAAGAAGTGAAAACTGGATATAGAGGCCACAAAATGTAGTTTTTAAAATTACATCATCCTGACATTTAATAAAAGTTTCTGAAAAATATATAAAATACAGCGATATATTTTATGCAGTGTTAGCTGTTAAGTTTTTTTATGACTTTTTCCCAGCTTGTGCATTCCCATTTAGTAAACAAACACACACAAAGGCTGTGGTCATGAAATTAGTGAGTGTAAAAGCCATTTCAGTTTCTCAGATGAATAAAGAACACTGTTTCCTTAATGCATGTTTAAGACAATCTACATAGTTAGAAGAGTACAAGTTACAAGTCACCAATGAAGCTTTCAGAACATCTTGACAATAGTATGCTTCCCTGTGTGATAGTACAAGTAACAAGAAGATTAACAGGGTACAACACATGAAGAAACTGGATAGGCAGGGCTGGAGAGGGGGTGGTCTTTAACAAGACTCTAAGTGGATGATGAGTCATGCTAGCTTACTGTCGATGGTGGCATTGTAACAGTGTGCACTTTATTGTTTTCTGAAGAATATTTGTGGTTACAAAATTATATAATATAGGGGCACTCTTATAGAAATGCAAATTACATCAAGGAAGAAAAGCAGTTGCAGGAGGAGTTGCTCAGACTTTTTGTAAATGATCCATTTTCTGGTTTCAAGATAGAAAAGTAAACGAATTTGACTACGTGTTCCAGTGTGGAATAAGTCCTGAATTGTCCATAAGGAAGCAAGGCAAAACAAACCTGAACATACAACATACTGAAATGTGGGAGCACAATTGCTCATTACCCTGTGTTTGGCTTTTTAAAATATTTTGTTCTTCTGTTTTTATAGTAGTTAAAGGATAATTAACTGTTTGTTCAAGACCCAAATACTGCAGAATTGGAAGAAGAGGACTTAATAAAAATTATTAGTAGTAATAAAATTATAGCATATCTTTCCTACTTTATTAATATCAGATTGACCCACAAGCATCTGTGAGAGCTAAAAAAGAAGGCTTTGAGCTCTGAATAATAAGTAATTGAGCATGCCATGATTTTCTGCAGAACTTTCTCAAAAAAAGACAGCGTAAGTCAGAAGTACTTGGTTCAGAAATAATTAAGAAATACTGGTTATGCATTCCCTTTGCATTAGTTAGACAGTTGAGCATGAAGAAACATTTTCTGTCCTTCTAAAAGATCCCATTCAGTTGGAATTCGTATTAGGGATCCTAAGTTTGCTGCACTCAGCAGCAGCAACAAAATAAGCTACTGAAGAATTACAACATTTTACACTCTTGCAATAATTCGCACAGGTTCTTTCCTACCAAGAGTCCTGCCACCTTCAAAAATTAATAAAATTACAGAAACAAAGCCATACGAGTATGAGAGTAAATTAAATAGTGTAAAAGTGTATATTTGCTTCATAGAAAACTTGTTTTGACACAATGTATTGTAAAATATAATATACACATATTGAGCTAGATAGTGATTGTATCTTTAAGGGATTTCTCCTTTTGTTCGAAGAGTATATATGGACTCCTCTAGTTCAGTCCTCCTTACTCAATAAAATTCCTATTGACTTCATTGGGCCTGTTGCCCTAGTAAGAATGGCTGAATTGGGGGCCTTAATTATGTCACTCCTGTTTCTTGAACAATATGTTAAATCCAGAATAAAGGAACCTTTCAAAAAGCTTAAACTTGGGGATAGAAGCCTTTTGGGCATATACATAGTCATAAATGCATACCTTTAATCCTTTAGTGAGCTTGTTTCTTTTTTAAAGTGAGTCTACAATGAGGAGGGATAGCTTAGTTTATTAGAGCACAGATAAATAGGATGTTACTAAATATGAAAAAATACAGATTTTACTTGCTTTTAGTTCATTTTGCACTTATTCCAGACGAATGCCCATATCACTAAGCACTCTGTTGAACAGACATACCGTGGTCTCCATTTATTTAATATGAAAGCAATTAATGGTCTCTAGACAAGCTATCCAGGTAACCAGAAACTGGAAAATTACAGAATGTCTTAAACTGTTTATCTAAAATATTTTGCAGCACTTTACCCAATATGATTACTGTTTTATAAACATGGAATAATTAATTATTATTATTATTATTGTAATTGTTTGTAAAACCATTTAATAAATATGGTAGTTTTTATCTTTCATTATATAAAATTGTATGTTTGTTATTCCAAAAATATAACTTTAGTCAAGTTAATGCCACTTTTTTTTTTCCTAATCTGATGTGAACCACTGTTTAATAGTGTGGAGGGTCATACTAAATAAATGATCTTAGCTCTCAGCTACAGCCTGATAATTTTAGAACTTTATCCATGTAAGCAGGGTCTGAATGAGCTCTCTGCTGACATATTGTGATGAGCTAGAGGGAAAGACTTCAAGAACAGACTGTATTTGCACAGGCACATCTACTCTGCCTAGATACACAGCAGAGGGAACTGCTCTTCCAAAATGATCAATTTGGGCTGGTGTTGGGTTACAAATCACTCTAGTATTTGAATGCAGGAGTAATGGAATGTTGTTATCCTGATCGCATGAGTAAAGGGCAGCAGAACTGTATTTAAGTTGCCCTGATTGATGGCTCACCCTAAACTGAACCTCACTGTCTAAGCAGCAGGTAGGGATGCCAAATTCCACTTGAAAAACAGAGAGAGTGGGAATGGTTGTTTATACCTGGTGTTGTGGGTTCTGTCTCAAGATCCTTCCCCTCTCCACTGTTTAAAGACAGAGCTGACTACACTCATTGAGAGTCCTTGTTTTGTTAAGTGATCACTACAGCTGAAATCACTGATAACCACTGTGCTGAGCACAGTGACAGTATGGTGGTGAAAGAGACTACCCAGCCCACAGGAAGGTTCCCCACTACCTGCTGAAATCGTTGAGTGCTGGGTTAAGTCGTGAACATCAGAATGTGACATCAGAATGAATGGTGGTGGCAGTGGCCAGCGGTGGCAGAGTGAACAAGGACAGGAGAGTGAGTGGCAGCAACTGTGAGTCAGTTGCTGAGATGGCTGCAGCAGCTGAGGCACTGCTTGGTGCCTTCGCCCACTCCCCGGGGTGTGTGGGGGCGTGAACTCACATGAACACAACTCTGAATTCCGGGCCTTCACTGACCTAGGACAGTAACTGTGAGTAAAGTGCAGTGGAAGGAGAGGGAAATGGCAGGTTAAAGGAACATTTGTTGGACTTTTACACTGCAAGGTGAGAGCAAAGGACACGGCCCAACGCACTCTGGGGTGGGTGTGTAAACGTACATAAGAATGACCATTCTGGGTCAGACCAATGGTCCATCTAGTATCCTGTCTTCCAACAGTGGCCAACGTCAGGTGCCCCAGAGGGAATGAACAGAACAGGCAATCATTGAGTGATCCATTCCCTGTCGTCCACTCCCTGCCTCTGGCAATCAGAGGCTAGGGACACCCAGAGCACAGAGTTGTATCCTGGATCATCTTGAGTAATAGCCAGTGATGGACCTATCCTCAATGAGCTTATCTAGTTCTGTTTTAAACCCCATTATAGTTGTGACCTTCAGAACATTTCCTGGCAATGAGTTCCACAGGCTGACAGTGTTGTGTGAAGATGTACATCCTTTTGTTTGTTTTAAACCTGCTGCCTATTAATTTCATTGGGTGACCCCTAGCTCTTGTGTTATGTGAAGGAATAAATAACACTTCCTTATTCATTTTCTCCACATCAGTCACGATTTTATGGACCTCTGTCATATCGCCTCTTAGTCATCTCTTTTCCAAGCAGAAAAATACTAGGTTTTTTTTTAATCTTTCCTTATATGGGAGCTGTTCCACACCCTTAATCACTTCGGTTGCCCTTCTCTGTAACTTTTCCAATTCCAATATAACTTTTTTTGAGATGGGGTAACCAGAACTACATGCAGTATTCAAGGTGTGAGTGTTCTATGGATTTATATAGTGGCATTATGATATTTTCTGTCTTATCAATCCCTTTCCTAATGGCTCCTAACACTGCACACTGAGCAGATGTTTTCAGAGAACTATCCACAATGACTCCAAGATCTCTTTCTTGAGTGGTAGCAGCTAATTTAGTCCCCATCATTTTCTATGTATAGTTGGGATTACGTTTTCCAATGTGCATTTATCCACATTTTGTTGACCAGTCACCCAGTTTTGTGAGATTCCTTTGCAAGTCTTTGCAGTCTGTTTTAGATTTAACTATTTTAAGTAATTTTGTATCATCTGCAAATTTTGCCACCTCACTGTTTACCCCCTTTTCCGGGTCATTTATGAATATGTTGAACAGCACCTGTCCCAATACAGATCCCTGGGGGACACCACTATTTACCAATCTCCAATCTGAAAACTGACCATTTATTCCTACCTTTTGTTTTCTATCTTTTAACCATGATCCATGAAAGGACCTTCCCTCTTATCCCATGATTGCTTACTTTATTTTAAGAGCCTTTAGTGTGAGGGATCTTGTCAAAGGCTTTCTGAAAGTCCAAGTACACTATAACCACTGGATCACCCTTGTGCCTGTGTTTGTTGATCCCCTCAAAGATTTCTAATAGATTTATGAGGAATGGTTTCCATTTACAAAAGCCATGTTGACACTTCCCCAACAAATTGTGTTCACCTATGTGTCTGATAATTTTGTTCTTTACTATACTTTGAACCAGTTTGCCTGGTACTCAACTTAGGCCTATCAGCTTGTAATTGCCAGGATCATCTCTGGAGCCTTTTTTAAAAATTTGTGTCACATTAGCTAGCCTCCTGTCATCTGGTACAGAAGCTGATAGGTTATGTACCCCACTCAGTAGTGCCACAATTTCATATCTGAGTTCCTTCAAAACTCTTGGGTGAATACCATCTGGTCCTGGGGCCTTATTGTTGTTTAATTTATCAATTTGTTCCAGAACCATCTCTATTGACACCTCAATCTGGGACAGTGCCTCAGATTTGTCACCTAAAAAGAATGGCTCAGGTGTGAGAATCTCCCTCACATCCTCTGCAGTGAAGACTGATGCAGAGAATTCATTTAGCTTCTCCACAATGGCCTTGTCTTCCTTGAGTGCTCCTTGATCGTCCAGTGGCCCCACTGATTGTTTGGTGACAATTGTTTGGCTTCCTGCTTGTGATGTGTTTTTTTTTAAATTGCTGTTAATTTTTGAGTCTTTGGCTACTTGCTCTTCAAATTCTTTTTTTGGCCTGCCTAATTATACTTTTGTTGCTCAAGATCACGTGCTTTCAAATTATGCTTTTGGTGTTTTCCCAAATTAATGCCAGGTTCCTATTCCCTTTTTATTAAAATTTTTTTGTGATACAGTCTCAGTGATTGGGGGTGGAGGGAGTATTACCTCTTAGAGACTCCCGGGGTAGTTTTAAGTTTTTCCAGGTTACTGGGTGGGGCTCGGTTCTGTTTTGTATTGTTAAGAGGAACCTCTCAATATTGAATCCGGCCCTTGTTGCTGCTGACTCCACCTGGCAGAAGGGTTACATCAAGAGACAATATTGGGACTGCTCTAAGATGTTCTAACTGGACAATATGCTGTGATTGGAGAATTCAGAGATTCCTTGGTTGCCCCCCAAAAAGGTAAGATCACCAATTGAATCCCAGTCCACATCAGTAGTGACTGAAAGACGTCATTTGATCACTGCTTGGATTATGTGAAATGAATAAGTGGTCCCATATCAATTTCTATTGTTTTGTTTTGAAGATACACTGAAGCCATCAGGAGCTGTGAGCTCTGAGCACTTTTGAAAATCAGGTTACCTTCTGGAAAGAGACCTGATCTATACTAAAAAGTTAGGTTAACGTAAGTCACTTTGCATCAACCTATTGGCGCACATGTCTAAACTCAAATTTGTCTGCAGCCCTATTAAGGGGATGCAGTAAAACCACCTCCCCAAACAGCGTAAAGCCATGGTGGACCTACAGAGGTCAACACAGTGCAAGTGTGATCTGTATTGATCCTTACATTCCTCCAGCAGCTGTCCCACAATGCTAGACAGTGACCCTTCTGGTCACGATTGTCAACTGTCCAAGGGTCATGGAGCCTGGAAGCCATCCCCTGGCTGAAGTAGACAGGAGGCACTGGATCTCCTGGGCCTGAAGAGAGAAGATACTGTGCAAGCACAGCTATGGTCTAGCCATAGAAACATGGATATCTATGGAAAACTTGCACAGGGGCTACAGGCAAAGCAGCAGCGCTGTGTAAAAGCAAAGGAACTCCAGCCAGTGAACCACAAGGCTGGGGTGGCCAACAATTGATCTGGTGTGCTTGCCACGTGCACCAGTGCTGGAAATTCTTCCCTTAGCAGTACCCATAGGGGAGTGCCCCTAGCGACCTCTGGAATACTGCCTCTATGATGCAATGTAAGGGGCGCTACGCACTCCCCCCACTCTCAGTTCCTTCTTGCCGCCAGTGAAGGTGCATTGGAACTGCTCTGCTCCAGCTTGTCTGCAGCTTTCCTCTTGAACTCTTGCTCGTTCATAGTTAGTAGTACCTGTAGTTAAAGTAGATTAGTGTTAGTTTAGTTAGTGTGCCTGGGTCGGGGCATGCCCAGTGCCCCGGGCTTTAAGTCGTGTGAGACTTGCAGGCGGCCAATGCCAGTGAGTGACCCACGTGCGGACTGTCTACACTGTCTGGGGGAAACCCATCTCATCAATCACTCCAAGATTTACAGATCTTTCAAGCCTTGGAGCAAGAAGGAAAGGGACATTTGGCTCTGAGCCATTCTGATGGAGTCGGCGTTGACCCCGACTCCGGTGCGCTGCTTCGAATCGGCACTGGGTACCGTGGTGTCGGTGTGTGGCAACCCTTCGGTGCCTTCCACCAGTCAGCACCACTCCCCATCCACAGGGCACGCCAAGAAGGCTAAGAAGAGGTCTTCTCTGCCAAGACACCGGAGCAAGACCAGGGAAGAGACTAGACCCACGTTGGGCAGTTCTCAGATGTCCGGGTGCCCTTCACACAGGAGGCCCTGCTAGCATCCCAGGACGTTATGTCTCTGCTGGTACCAGGGGCACCGCAACCATTGGCTCCCGGTCCAGAAGCAAGCCACCGCTTGGATCTCTGCAGTTACCGCCTGATCAGTATTGTTCGCGGTCAAGGGCGCAGTCTATGCTGGTCCCCATCAACCCCCACCAGGCTGTCAGGCAGGGTTCCAACTGACAGGGGTTCCAGGCAGTGCTCTGCCTCAAAGGACTGTAGCCCTCATGAGGGGAGCGGGCCCCGTCGAGACAGAGACAGACGGCACCGGAGGTCCTCGTCTCCAAGAGGCTACCGTAGCCCGTCGCGATACGGGCGTCAATGCCATTCCCGTTCTTCTTCTTGCTCCAGGACCCCACCACAGCACCGCTCCCGCAGTCCCGGGTGTTGATTGCCAACATCTCACCATCGCATATCTGCCCGCCGGAGCCAATCGCAGAGCAGCTGCTACCAGCGGTACTGCTCCTCCACATCAGGATCATGGTCTCGTGGTCAGCAGTGTTCCCAACGCCACCACTCCTCCCGGTCCAGGGACAGCGGCAGATCGTATGCCAGACCAGCCTCCCTTTGTAGTAGTCAGTCGATGGGACAGGCTAGTCAGGCTAAACAGCCTGCTCTGCCGGTGCCACAGCAGGTGCAGAGGCACCGGGCTCCTTGGATGGCACCATGGTACCAGTGGGCCCCATGGCACCTGACGCAGCCCCTGGTGGGGGCTTGCTTGGTGGCCAGAGCCTCGGAGAGACCATCGACCTCCCTTTCCCAGCCTCTCAGAAAGGATTGGTGGGGTGTGCATCTTCGGTTCCATGCCCGGAGGGCAAGCAAGTGGTGGGACCTCCGGTACCGGTGGGTATGCAGAATACCGCACCCACATCCTCATCCTCCCCTCATGAGGCGATTATGGTCCCTCCTCCCTCTGTTCCACAGGAGGACTCTAAGGCCCACCAGGAACTATTGAAAAGGGTGGCATTGAGCCTCAACCTTCAGGCTGAGGAGGTGGAGGAACCCTCGGAATCCCTCTTCAACATCCTCTCGGCCTCGGCACCAGGCAGGTTGGCCCTCCCACTCCACAAAGGGGTGGCAAAAATTTCAAATGCCTTGTGGCAAACCCCAGCTTCCTTGCCCCCAATCTCTGAGGGCAGAACAGAAGTACTTTGTGCCCGCCAAGGGGCATGAATACCTGTACACCCATCCTGCTCCCAACTCCCTGGTGGTCGAGTCGGTCAACCACAGGGTGAGGCAGGGCCAACCAGCCTCTACTCCGAAAAATAAAGACTCAAGGAGGCTGGACTTACTTGGGAGAAAGGTTTATTCATTCTCGAGTTTCCTGTTAAGGGTGTTAATATGTCTTGCATCTGAAGAAGTGAGGTTCTTACCCACGAAAGCTTATGCTCCCAGTACTTCTGTTAGTCTCAAAGGTGCCACAGGACCCTCTGTTGCTGTTAAGGGTGGCGAACCATCAAGCTCTCCTGGGTCAGTATGAGTTCAATTTGTGGGGCTCTCTACTCAAATTTGAGGACTCCCTCCAGAAGTGTGACAAGAAGGAGTTCAAAGCTCTGGTTGAGGAGGGTACAGCAGCTGCCAGGGCAACCCTGCAGGCAGCGTCGGATGCCGCAGATAAGGCTGCAAGGTCTATGGACCTCCGCTGTGTTCATGAGGAGGATGTCATGGTTCCTGCTGTCTGGGCTGTCCAGTGAGGCGCAGAACTCCTTGCACCGTGGTTCTCAAACTATTGTATGGGTGACCCCTTTCACACAGCAAGCCTCTGAGTGTGACCCCTCCTTATAAATTAAAAACACTTGTTTATATATTTAACACCATTATAAATGCTGGAGGCAAAGCAGGGTTTGGGATGGAGGCTGACAGCTCACGATCCCCCATGTAATAACCTCGCAACCCCCTGAGGGGTCCCAACCCCCATTTTGAGAACCCTTGTCCTTGCAGGACCTTCCTTTTGATGGCAAGGCCCTGTTTGCGGAACAGACGGACATGAAATTGCACGGCCTGAAAGATTCCCACACAATGCTTAAGACACTTGGCCTCTACGTCCCGGCTACGGCCAGGACCAAGTTTAAGCCTCAGCAGGCTCCCACCCAGGCCTCCTACTCTAAATATGAGCCCCCTTATAAAAAGTCACAGGACTATCAGAAATGCCTGCAGAGGTAGTCCCGGTTTGCCCTGCAGCCTGGACCCTCCAAGGGTAAACAGGCAGGGAAACATCAGTTTTGACGGGATGTCCAGGGGCATCCCTACTAGTTCACACCAGGGATCCACCCACAATAAAGCTTCCCTTCTCCAACCAGTTGTGTGCTTTTCTCCCGGAGTGGTCGTGGCTGACTTCGGACCGTTGGGTCCCCAACACCATCTCCTGGGGCTACAGCCTCCAGTTTACCTCTACCCCGCTCAACCACCCTCTGTCCCCATCCCTCCTGGGGGACCCCTCTCACAAGGCCCTGCTCAAGCAGGAGGTGGGGTGCTTAAGAGCGGTGGAAGTGGTGCCAGTGGAGTTCAAAGGCAAGGGGTACTACTCCCCCTATTTCTTTATCCCAAAGGCCAAAGGGGGGGGGGCTCAGGCCCATCTTGGACCTGCAAGGCCTGAACCAGTACATGGTAAAGCTCAAGTTTCGCATGGTCTCTCTGGCCTTCATCATCCCCTCCCTGGATCCCGGGGACTGGTACGCTGCCCTCAATCTGCAAGATGCGTACTTCCACATCCATATATTCGAGGGGCACAGACGCTTCCTCCATTTCACAGTTGGGCAGGAACACTACCTATTTACGGTCTTCCCGTTTGGCCTGTCCACTGCTTCCATGGTATTCACAAAGTGCATGTCTGTGGTGGCGGCCTACCTCAGACATCGTGAGGTCCAGATCGTCCCCTATCTTGACGACTGGCTGGTCCCGGTCATAGGTGCAGGATCACGTGGCGCTCCGCCTGTCCACATGCACCACCCTGGGTCTGTTGGTTAAACGACACCAAATCCACGTCAGTCCCAGTACAGCGCATAGAGTTTATCGGGCAGTCCTGGACGCGACATTGGCCAGGGCCTCCCTCCCACCGAGATTCAAGAACGTGAAAGGGCTCGTCGACACAGTCACAAGGTTCCCCGTGACCACAGACAGAGCGTGCCTCCAGCTCCTGGGTCACATGTTGGCGTGCACATATGTGGTTCGCCATGCCAGACTCAGAATGAGGCCCCTCCAGCTCTGATTGGCCTCTGTGTTCTCCCTGTCCAGAGACAGGATGGACAAAGTCCTCACTGTGTCCAAGCCGGTGATCGCCTCCATACAGTGGTGATCCTCCCAGGGGAACATGCTCCATGGGGTCCCATTCAGGGGCAGGTCCCCATTGGTGGAGCTGGTGTCCGACGCGTCGAACCTGGGATGGGGAGCCCAGGTGTGGACCATTCAGACCCAAGGTCTGTGGTCAGCGCAGGACCTCACCTTGCATATAAACATCAAGGAACTCAGGGCGGTCCAGCTGGCATGCGTGGCCTTCCGCTCGCACCTGGAGGGTAGAGTGGTCAGGGTTCTCACGGACAACATGGCCTCGATGTATTACCTCAACAGGCAAGGTGGGGCCCGCTCCTCTGCCCTCTGCCAGGCTCAGGCTGTGGGACTTCTGTATAGCCCACGACATTTGTTTACAGGCCCACCACTCACCGGTGCCCGGAACTCGCGGGTGGATTGCCTGAGCCAAGACTTCTCCTCTCAACACGAGTGGTCACTCCCCCCAGAGGTGGTGCACGGGATTTTCCAAGAGTGGGGCACTCCCCAGGTTGACCTGTTCGCAACTCGGCAGAACCACCTGTGTCCCTGTTTCTGCTCCGGGGTTGGGGTGGGAGGGTTGGGAGTGGGCGCCATCTTGGATGCCTTCTTTCTAGCCTGGTCGAGCCAGCTTCTTTATGCCTTCACCCTGATCCGGCTGCTCAGCATGGTCCTGGAAAAGATAAAAACAGGCAGGGCCCAGGTCCTCCTGATTGCCCCGGCGTGGCCCAGCCAACATTGGTACGGGACCCTCACGAGCCTGGCAGTTGCCCCACCGTGGCCACTGTCATCCCACCCAGACCTGCTCTCCCAGGACCAGGGCCACCTCCTCCACCCACTCCTCCAACTAGCGGCACTCCACCTCACGGCGTGGCTGCTCAATGGTTAGGCTGGGAGGAAAGGACGTGCTCAGAAGGGGTTCAGTGCATCCTCTTGGAAAGCAGGTGGCCCTCCACGCGCTAAGCCTACTTGGCAAAGTGGTCTCGGTTTTCCCGGTGGGCAGCTGAGCAGGGCGTTTCAGCCATGACTGCTCCAAGCCAGATCATTTTAGACTATCTCCTTCACCTTAGAGCCCAAGGCCTAGTGCCCTCGTCCATCAAGGGGCACTTGGCAGCCATATCGGCCTTCCACCCACCGGTACAGGGACACATTGTATTCTCCCATGCTATGACTGGCTGATTTCTTAAGGGATTGGATCGTCTCTTCCCATATGTTAGGCCCCTAGTCCCGCAGTGGGACCTGAACTTGGTGCTGGCCCGGTAGACGGGTCCCCCTTTTGAGCCACTAGCTACATGCTCCTGCTCGCACCTCTCGTGGAAGGTAGCCTTCCTGGTGGCGATCACGTCAGCTAGATGGGTCTCGGCACTCAGGGCCCTGACCTCTGAGCCCCTGTACGTGGTGTTCCATAAGGATAAGGTCCAGCTCCGACTGCATCCTTCATTCCTCCCTAACGTGGTCTCTGCCTACCACATGGGTCAGGACATCTTCCTGCTGGTCCTCTGTCCCAAGCCCCATGCGTCCACTGAGGAGCGCCATCTCCACAGGCTGGGTGTGAGACGGGCTCTGGCCTTTTACCTAGAGCGGACTAAGCCATTCAGGAAGTCTTTGCAGCTGTTCATCGCCTCGGCTGAATGCACGAGGGGTTGGTTGGTCTCCACTCAGTGGCTCTCCAACTGGATCACCTCGTGTATCTATACCTGTTACAACCTGGCGAGAATCCCCCCGCCATCAATTGTGAGGGCACACTCGGCTAGGGCGCAGGCCTCATCGGCTGCCTTTTTAGCCCGTGTCCCAATTCAGGACATTTTCAGGGCTGCCACATGGTCTTCCATTCACACGTTCACCTCGCATTACGCAATTGTCTCCCAGACCAGGGATGATGCCGGGTTCAGCAGGGCTGTACTCCATCCTGAGAGTCTATGAACTCCTACCCACCTCCAACAGATATAGCTTGGAATCAACTATTGGGGAGTGCACATGAGCAATCACTCGAAGAAGAAAAGACAGTTACCTTTTCCGTAACTGGTGTTGTTCGAGATGTGTTGGTCATGTCCATTCCACATCCTGCCCTCCTTCCCCTCTGTTGGAGTTGTCTGGAGAGAAGGAACTGAGGGTGGGGGGGAGAGCACAGTGCCCCTTATACCGCGCCATAGAGGCGCCACTCCAGGGGTCGCTAGGGGTGCCTCCCTACGGGTACTGCTAGGGGAAAAACTTCCAGCACTGGTGCACGGGGCGAGTACGCACACCTATTATGGAATGGACATGAGCAACACATCTCGAAGAACACCCGTTACGGAAAAGGTAACTGTCTTTTCCCTTTCCGTGGTGGCTGTAAATCCAATTATACATCTGTCCTAGCTGTAGTAGCTGCAGTTGCAGCCTTGAGGGGTGCCCCCTCCATATCCATAGAATGCCTTTGTGACGTTGTGCAGTCTATATGGTTTTATAAAAACTTGATAATAAGTCAATATAATGTAACTGAGATAGTTTTAGAGAAAATACGGTAATAAGTGAATGTAACGTAACTGGGATATGCTTCATGCAAAAGGTCTCTTGTAAAGTATCATTACAAAGCTTATAATCTACTGAGTATGATCATCTGATTTGTATAAATGTACCACTCTTGTATCTAAAACTAGAAATATAAAATGTAACTCTGAGGGCCTATTGTAATTGTGTAAAGTGTGGACCATTAATGATGGTTTGGAATCTTGATGACTCCCATTGTCTGCAGATGGCTGTATTTACCTGTGAGTCTTCCTGTATATGTGTGTGCTGGCAAGTGAGTAATGAAGTCTTGCAGTGACATGTGATCATGTCACCTGAACTGGAATCCATCTTTAACCTGGTGCTTTTCCAGTGAGGGGGGGTGGAAACCCAGAGAGACAAAGAGTTCCCACCTTATGCAAAAGATATATAAAGGGGGGAAGAGAACAGAGAGAGGGAGAAGCCATCATGAAGAATCCCCTAGCTACCACCTGAGCTGCAACAAGAGCTGTACCAGGGGAAAGAATTGTGCCCAGGCCTGGAAGGTGTCCAGTCTGAGAAAAACTTACTGAAACATCTCTGAGGGTGAGATTATCTGTATTTAGTTTGATTAGGCATAGATTTGCGCATTTTATTTTATTTTGCTTGGTGACTTACTTTGTTCTGTCTGTTACTACTTTGAACCACTTAAATCCTACTGTCTGTATTTAATAAAATCACTTTCTATTTAGTAATTCACTCAGAGTATGTATTAATACCTGGGGGAGCAAACAACTGTGCATATCTCTCTATCAGTGTTATAGAAGGCGAACAATTTATGAGTTTGCCCTGTATAAACTTTATGCAGGGTAAAACGGATTTATATGGGTTTAGATCCCACTGGGAGTTGGGCATCTGAGTGCTAAAGACAAGCACTCTACTGTGAGCTGTTTTCGGGTAAACTTGCAGCTTTGGGACAAGTGATTCAGACCCTGGATCTGTGTCTGCCGACTACGCCACTGTGACGGGTTGGATCACAGAAACCCCCTTGGGAGCTGCCACCCGATGTGCAAAGACTACCCCTGCTTCTGTTTTCCCTGCCAGCTCAGATCTCCAGCGCCCTGTCTTGCTGAGCCAGACACTCCTGTTTGGCTCCAGACACAGATCCAGGGTCTGAATCTCCATATGTACACATACACGCACACACGCTGTCCCTGGAGCACCCCAGGATGCGACTGACAGGGTGGCTGGCTATTATGGAGGCAGAAGGGGGTTGGGAGAAAATAATCAAGAAGAACTTTTGCTGAAAATGCAAACCTAAGCTGGAAATCTGTGCAGGGCTGGGTCAGCGAAAATGACCTTTTGAGCTGTTCTTATTAACCGTGGTCCTGTACTTCCTGGTTTGCGTCAGACCCAGGCAGGAGAATGGGCTGCTCTCAGCTGTAGAAGCCATTGGAATGAGCCAGGCCTCAGAGCCTTCTGCCACCAATCGCCCCAGCAGTCACTAATCCACACCAAACCACGTCCTTCCAGTCAGGCAGTTTCATATGCACTCGTCAAACCCTTGGTTTGCCACTCAGACACCACGGTGATGGGCACAGTAAGGACCGAGAGATGCTAAACAGGCAGACAGACAAGGAAATAGTGGCCCTGCCTACAGGTGTGTGTGTGGTGCAAACGGATGAACACCAGTTGCTGGCTGAAGGCACAACCTTAATTCCCACATCTCCTGTCTGTCAGCTATCGTTCGCTTGGCAGCCTGAGCTCCAATTTCTAACGCAGCGTTTTGCTCTGGCCTATTGTGGTTCTCAAGTCCGGGGGCGCCTTGGCCCCTGGTATCAGGAGCGGTGCTAAGGAGGCTGCTTTTCAAAGGTCCTTAAGTAGGGTTGCCAACTTTCTATTTGCACAAAACCAAACGCCCTTGATCCAACCCCTTTCATGCCCTTCTCTACGGCCCCACCCCCACTCACTCCAGCCCAGCCCACCTCTCTCAGTCATTCGCTCTCACACCCTCACTCACTTTCACTGGGCTGGAGCTGGGGGTTGGAGTGCAGGGAGGGGTGAGGGCTCCGGTGGGGATGCGGGCTCTGGGATTGGGCTGGAGATTAGGGGGTTGGAGTGCCAGAGGGGGATCCGGGCTGGGACAGAGGGTTGGGGTGCGGACTCTGGGAGGGAGTTTGGGTTCGGGAGGGGGCTCAGGGCTGGGGTAGGGGATTGGGGTGGGGGTGTGGGGTCTGGGAGGGATTAGGGTACAGGAGGGGGTTCCGACCTGGGGCAGGGCGTTGGGGTGCCGGGTGTGAGGTCTGGGAGGGAATTTGGGTGTGGGAGGGGGTTCCGACCTGGGGCAGGGTTTCTGGGTGCGAGCTCCGGCCAGGCAGCGCTTACCTCAGCCAGCTCTTGGTCAATGGCACACCGGTGCTAATGCAGGCTCCTGACCCCTGGTCTCCCTCCGCTGGCAGGCTCTGAGCAAGGCCTGCCCAGAGAACATGGATGACGAGCTCTCGATCCTGCTGACAGCACCCCCCAGCACAGACAAACTCCAGCACATCTTGGAGGTGAGCAGAATGGGGAGGGGCCGCAGGGGTTTTACCTTAGCCCTGGGGACTCCTAGAAAGAAGAGTTTGGAAAATCCATGTTTCTATTGGATCCTTCCGAGTATGCATTCGTGATATAAACTCACTGGGTGATCTTGGGGTAACTCACTTCCCCCTTACGGCATCAGTCTTCTCCACTATCAAATCTACACTGGGGAAGAAGGACAGAAGCCCCGACAACCACCTTCACCTCTGGGTGTCTGGTCCTGGGAGCCGAAACCAACTGGACTATCTGCCCCATCTCCTAAACTGCCCTGTCTTTCCCTCCTAGGGCCTTGTCCTTAGTGCTCAGCCTAGCCCCTTCCCAGCTTGTCCCTGACCTTTAAAGGACGCTCCAAGCCCCTCCCATGCCTGCTCCCCTTGGGGTCTCTCTCCTGGCTGAGCACAGCCTGCCCTTCTATCTCTCAGCAGGCCTGGGTCCTAGTCACAGGCTGCGTCTTGTCACGTGACCCCCACACTACTACCCTTCGCCCTAGGGAGCTGCATCACCTGGGCTAGGTGCAGTTGAGCTCCAACCCCTTTCCTGGCCATCTCACCTAGGGACAGGTTGAAACTGGAAACCTGTGGGTAACAGTAACTGGTTGCTCGCAAAGGTGCTGAAGACACAAAGGAAGAGGAAATCCTTTGGCCTGGATTGAAATTATTCCGACTGAAAGTGAATGAGAGAAAATAGGTCCAGAGTTCTCTTCCTAGCAGCAGAAAATGTAGCGATTGATAGAGGTTCAGGTCAGAAAGGACCATTATGTGCATCTAGTCGCCCCTCCTGTATAACTCAGGGCTAGAATGTGACCAAGTGGTTCCTTCAGCCAACCATAGCATGGGACTGAGCCAGAGCACGTCTTTTGGAATGACATCCACATGCAGGAGAGCCAGCTGGCTACCAGAAAATCTCTCTTCTGCAGTGACGTGGGGTTAAGGGACACGGGGGAAAAGACATGGCGGCTGTGACTAAACTTAGAGCAGCAAGGCCAGGAAAACCAGGGTTAGGTCCCAGGCCTGGCTATCAGATCTGCTGTTTTCTATTCCTGGCTTTGGGACCATGAGCGAGTCTCTGCACCGCTGGGTGCCTTGGTTTCCCCAGCTATCAAATGGAGCTAATCAAGGTTTTGTTTGTTCTCCCCATTTTACAGGGTGGGAAACCGAGACACAGTTGGGACCTGTCTACACTACAGGTCTGTCGTGCGTTTGTAATCTGCTGACCCCCACATGTTGTTCAGAGCCTATGGATAACACAGCTCCTAAAGGTACATTTGTTCTGTGCTTATCCCCTATGTACCAGCAGGGCTGGACAGCATTTCTCACTGTGATGTGGGGAGCAGGTCCTGGGTACTAAGGGTCTGAAGAAGCTCTCAAGGACTAATTTTTTAAAATAATTGTCATCAATGAATTGGGAGAAAACATAGAATCACTGCGGATAAGATTGGGGGGTGACAAAATACAGGCAGAGTGGTAATTCCTGATGGCGAGAGGGCAGTGATACAGAGCGATCTGGCTCATTCGGCCAGCTGGACTCATTCAAAGAAAACTAGTTTGAGCAGAGCCCAATGCAAGGTCCTATACGTGGCAACAAGGCACGCCGGCCACACCTCCAGAATGGGGACGTGGATCCAGGAAAGCAGTGACTCTGAAAAGGATTTAGGGGCCAGAGTGGAGAAGCCACTCAACATGAGCTCCCAGTGTGATGCTTGGTGAACAGGGCTAAAGCCATCATTAGACGTAGGAGCAGAGCCGTGAGTAGGATAGGGAGGTGACACAGCAGCAGTGAGACTGCTATTGGAATACTGCCTCCAGCCTTGGTGTCCTCCTTTGAAAAAGATGGTCCTGGAAACTGGAGCTGGGGCAGCAAAGAGCCACCAAATGTTCTGAGGGCTGGAGAAAAATGCCTTCTAGTGAGCTATTGAAAGAGCTTAACCTGCTTAGCTTATCAAAAGAAGATTGAAGGGGACTTCATTGAAGTGTTGAAGTGCCTTAATGGAGAGAAAATACTGGGTATTAAAGGGCTCTCTAGTCTAGCAGAGAAAGGCAGAACAAGACCCAATGGCTGGAAGGTGAAAAGAGACAAATTCCTATGACAAATAAGGCACAAATATTCAACAGCGAGGATGATTGACCACAGGAAAAAGCTACCAAGGAAAGTGGTGGATTCTCCATCTCTTGATGTCATTAATAAAGACTAGATGCCTTTCCGGAATGTGTTTGCCCCAAAAGTAGCTATTGTGGTAGACAGGAGGCCTGTGATATGCAAGGGGTCAGATTAGACGCTCTAACTGTCTCTTCCGGCCATAAAGTCTACTCATTTCTGAGAAACCGAGTGTAGCATTGGGAGCAGCCTCTGATGTTTTACTGTCTAGCCGGCTTGCTTCCTAGAATGAACACTCATTGAGCGGGGTGATCCACAGGGAGTAGCTCAAACCTCCAAAGGGTCTGGCCTGCGGCAGGACATTAACACTGCAGGGGAGGGGTGGGTGTGGCAGTGACATCACAAAGGCGTTTTGCAGGACCTCAGCCTATTGGCCAAAGGTGCAGGGGAGGTGGTGACGTCACAGAGGGATGCTGACATCAGCCAGGCAGGACAGGGGCGCAGGGCCAGGGAAACCTCAGAGACCCCTGTGGCTTTGCTTCAGCAAGTCTCCTTCTCAAGGTCTCTCTTTGAGGTCTGAGAGAGTATTTGGGTTCATGTATGTGAGCACCAGGAGGAACCTCTTTTGAGTTTTCTCCTTTCTTTTTCCTGATTTCACTAGAAAACTGACGTCCCTGTTTAGAAGGTAAGAGCCTCCGAGAGGTTTGGAACCTGTTCAGTCTGATGAATCTGGCACCAGCTGAATTTTAGGGATGGAAAACACTAGCTTAAGGTGGCCAAATTTTATTCCCCACCTGGGATTTTGTCCCTTAGAATCACTGGGGACATTAGGGTTTGTCCTTTTTGTTTTACCTTTTCCTCCATCCCTCCCTCCTTTCTCTTCATCTCTTACTTCTTTTGTCCTTTCCCCGTTCCCCTCCCACCACCAGGAGGGGTGTGTGTGTGTCGTGGGGGTGCTCTACAACTCCCATTGTGGGAGGTCCACCGAAAAATGTGGCGTTGAAATAGTGCTCAGACAGTGATCCCCAGCAGTTACCTGGGCCATCCTTTGGGCTCTCTGGTGAGAACCCTCATCCTCCCGCCCCTCGGTCGCTACCCTGATTGGCTGAGCAGGGGGTTATTGACAGGGAGGAGACTCAGGTCCCTGTTGTTTTCTTTTAAGACCAAGTAAATAGTCATAACCAGTCATATGTTCGACAAATTTTGCTGCTTCTCTGCAGTTCATTATTTTCTCTACCATTCCAGTTCTCCTAAAACACTTGCTGAATAATTACTATGAACTCTTGCTGGTCTGGAACTCACTTGAGAACACTTTATTCAGGTCATTCAATGTCTGAAATTCAAGATCCGATGGTTAGTTTGAAAATCAGGGCTCTTGGGTCCTATTCCCAACTCTGCCACGGACTGGCTGTGTGACCTAAGACAAGTCAATTCTCCTTTCTCAGCCTTAGCTTCTCCCTCTTTCAAGTAGGGATAACAATCCGCTCCTACCTACCTCCCGACAGGTGGAGGATGGGGATCTATTGGAGAGTGTCACTAGGAGTAGTGCATAAGATGAGGTGTCCTATCACGTTTACTCAGATCAGATTAGGACATAATAGAATGGCTGAAATAGTCTATTTTATTTGTATTTTATTATGTTGCAATTGTTAAGAGCAGCAACTACTTAGCTCAGACTGAAACATCTTATCTAATTTTTGAGATCTAAGTGTCTCCTCTTTGTGTGCGACGAGACAAACACGTACTCCTGTTCTTTTTGTGACACCGAAGATGCTTTTGTTTTGCAACAAAATATTTTTGCAAAGAATTTTCATGCCACTTGATATGATTTCAAGAAACAAACTGGTTTAGTTTGAATGGGATTTTCGGACAGAAACAGTTTCAGTGAAATTTCCCCACCATCTCGATTGTTACCAAGCTGTCTGTTACCACATCCGAGGTAGAAGCCAAACTCGAACAGTTTAATGGGACTAAATCGGGGGTCCCAGATAATCTTCATCCAAGAATATTAAAGGAACTGGCATATGAAATTGCAAGCCCATTAGCAAAAAATGTTAATGAATCAGTAAACTCAGGGGTTGTTCCGTATGACTGGAGAATTGCTAACATAGTTCCTAGCTTTAAGAAAGGGGAAAAAAGTGATCCGGGTAACTACAGGCCTGTTAGTTTGACATCTGTAGTATGCAAGGTCTCAGAAAATGTTTTGAAGGAGAAAGTAGTTAAGGACATTGAGGTCAATGGTAATTGGGACAAAATACAACATGGCTTTACAAAAGGTAGAGCGTGCCAAACCAACCTGATCTCCTTCTTTGAGGAGGTCACAGATTTTTTAGACAAAGGAAACGCAGTGGATCTAATTTACCTCGATTTCAGTAAGGCATTTGATATGGTTCCACATGGGGAATTATTAGCTAAATTGGAAAAGATGAGGATCAATATGAAAATTGAAAGGTGGATAAGGAATTGGTTAAAGGGGAGACTACAACGGGTCGTACTGAAAGGTGAACTGTCAGGCTGGAGGGAGGTTACTAGTGGAGTTCTTATATTATGGGAACAAGTAAATAACTTTTCCTTATTCACTTTCTTCACATCACTCATGATTTCATATACCTCTATCATATCCCCCCATAGTCTCCTCTTTTCCAAGCTGAAAAGTCCTAGCCTCTTTAATCTCTCCTCATATGGGACCCCTTCCAAACCTCTAATCATTTTAATTGCCCTTCTCTGAACCTTTTCTAATGCCAGTATATTTGTTTTGAGATGAGGAGACCACATCTGTACACAGTATTCAAGATGTTGGTGTACCATGGATTTATATAAGGGCAATAAGATATTCTCCGTCTTATTCTCTATCCCCTTTTTAATGATTCCTAACATCCTGTTTGCTTTTTTGACTGCCGCTGCACACTGCGTGGAAGTCTTCAGAGAACTATCCACGATGACTCCAAGATCTTTTTCCTGATTCGTTGTAGCTAAATTAGCCCCCATCATATTGTATGTATAGTTGGGGTTATTTTTCCCAATGTGCATTACTTTACGTTGTCCACATTAAATTTCATTTGCCATTTTGTTGCCCAATCACTTAGTTTTGGGAGATCTTTTTGAAGTTCTTCACAGTCTGCTTTGGTCTTAACTATCTTGAGCACTTTAGTATCATCTGCAAACTTTGCCACCTCACTTTTTACCCCTTTCTCCAGATCATTTATGAATAAGTTGAATAGCATTGGTCCTAGGACTGACCCTTGGGGAACACCACTAGTTACCCCTCTCCATTCTGAAAATTTACCATTTATTCCTACCCTTTGTTCCCTATCTTTTAACCAGTTCTCAATCCATGAAAGGATCTTCCCTCTTATCCCATGACAACTTAATTTACATAAGACCCTTTGGTGAGGGACCTTGTCAAAGGCTTTTTGGAAATCTAAGTACACTATGTCCACTGGATCCCCCTTGTCCACATGTTTGTTGACCCCTTCAAAGAACTCTAATAGATTAGAGGGGTAGCCGTGTTTGTCTGAATCTGTAAAAAGCAACAGAGGGTCCTGTGGCACCTTTGAGACTAACAGAAGTACTGGGAGCATAAGCTTTCGTGGGTAAGAACCTCACTTCTTCAGATGCAAGTAATGGAAATCTCCAGAGGCAGGTATATATCAGTGTGGAGATAATGAGGTTAGTTCAATCAGGGAGGGTGAGGTACTCTGCTAGCAGTTGTTGAACTAACCTCGTTATCTCCACACTGATATATACCTGCCTCTGGAGATTTCCATTACTTGCATCTGAAGAAGTGAGGTTCTTACCCACGAAAGCTTATGCTCCCAGTACTTCTGTTAGTCTCAAAGGTGCCACAGGACCCTCTGTTGCTTTCTAATAGATTAGTAAGACATGATTTCCCTTTACCTAAACTATGTTGACTTTTGCCCAACAATTTATCTTCTATGTGTCTGACAATTTTATTCTTTACAATTGTTTCAACTAATTTGCCCGGTATTGACATTAGACTTACTGGTCTGTAATTGCCGGGATCACCAATAGTGCCCTTTTTAAATATTGGCGTTACATTAGCTATCTTCCAGTCATGGATACAGAAGCTGATTTAAAGGACAGGTTACAAACCATAATTAGTAGTTCCGCAATTTCACATCTGAGTTCTTTCAGAACTCTTGGGTGAATGCCATCTGGTCCCAGTGACTTATCAGTTAATTCCAAAACCTCCTCTAGTAACACCGCAATCTGTGACAATTCCTGAGATTTGTCAGCTACAAATGCTGGCTGAGGTTTGGGAATGGCTGGAAGGTGAAAAGAGACAAATTCCTATGACAAATAAGGCACAAATATTCAACAGCGAGGATGACTGACCACAGGAAGAAGCTACCAAGGAAAGTGGTGGATTCTCCGTCTCTTGATGTCATTTAATAAAGACTAGATGCCTTTCTGGAATGTGTTTACCCCAAAAGTAGCTATTGTGGTAGACAGGAGGCCTGTGATATGCAGGGGGTCAGATTAGGTGCTCTAACTGTCTCTTCTGGCCATAAAGTCTACTCATTTCTGAGAAACCGAGTGTAGTATTGGGAGCAGCATCTGATGTTTTACTGTCTAGCCGGCTTGCTTCCTAGAATGAACACTCATTGAGTGAGGTGATCCACAGAGAGTAGCTCAAACCTCCAAAGTGTCTGGCCTGCGGCAGGACATTAACACTGCAGGGGAGGGGTGTGTGTGGGAGTGACATCACAAAGGCGTTTTGCAGGACCTCAGCCTATTGGTCAAAGGTGCTGGGGAGGTGGTGACCTCACAGAGAGATGCTGACATCAGCCAGGCAGGACAGGGGCGCAGGGCCAGGGAAACCTCAGAGTTCCCTGTAGCTTTCCTTCAGCAAGTCTCCTTCTCGAGGTCTCTCTTTGAGGACTGAGAGAGTATTAGGGGTCACGTACATGAGCGCCAGGAGGAACCTCTTTTGAGTTTTCTCCTTTCTTTTTCCTGATTTTACTAGAAAACAGACGTCCCTGATTAGAAGGTAAGAGCCTCCGAGAGGTTTGGAACCTGTTCAGTCTGATGCATCTGGCACCAGCTGAATTCTAGGCATGGAAAACACTAGCTTAAGGTGGCCGAATTTTATTCCCCACCTGGGATTTTGTCCCTTAGAATCACTGGGGACATTAGGGTTTGTCCTTTTTCTTTTACCTTTTCCTCCATCCCTCCCTCCTTTCTCTTCATCTCTTACTTCTTTTGTCCTTTCCTCTGTTCCCCTCCCACCACCAGGAGGACTCTGTGTGTGTGTCGTGGGGAGTGCTCTGCAATGGGAACAGGGACAATTCTCCAACTTTGGGCAGTCGAGAGCCTGGGTGAGATAAGGGGCGTTAAAGCCCTTTGTAAAGGAGAAAGGGGAGTTTCCTGGTGTTGAGCACCAAGGAATTCTAAACTTTGCTAAAACATCTAGTCTGCAGAAACCAGAAATGGTTGGGGCCACATTGTAACCATTGTCTTTTTTAAAGCCCATTGAGGGATGTGAGTCCCACCCTTTTAGGTATCTGGGGTGCTGGGAGAAGAGAAGAGGTGCCTGTCTCCATTTTATGGCCTCAACAAACTAAGTGCTGTGCCCCAGTTCTCGTCAGAGATCCCTGAAAAAGAACGTCTTCCCATCCATTAACATACCTGGAAAGATACTGGAACTCCTTATTAAACAATCAGTTTGTCAGCACCTACAGGACAATTTGGTTCTTAGGACTAGTGAGCATGGACTTGTCAAGAACAAATCATTCCAAACTAATCCTAGCTCCTTCTTTGGCAGGGTTACGGGCCTAGTGGAGGTGGGTAAACAGTAGATGTGATCCATCTTGGTGTTAATAAGGACATTCTCACAAGCAAACTAGGGAGATGTGGTCTAGATGCAATTAGTATAATATGTGTGCACAGATGGTTGAAAGCCCGTACTCCAACAGCCCAGAACCAAACACTCCTCCTCCTGGGCAGTGCGCTCTGACCTCTAATGGTCAGATGCTGCTTAGCACTGTCAGAGCAGCTTTTGCTGGGGGATTCTCCCAGCACTTTCCAATAGTGGGAAAGTATGAAATCCCCATTTGACTGCTGGGGACAGAGCCTAGAGCGGGGAGCAACTTACCCAAAGTCCCACAGGTCAATAGGAAACCAGCAATGGAACCCAGGAGTCCTGACTCCCAGTTCCCTGCTCCAGTCACTCCAGCGGAGCACACTCCCTCTCAAAGCAGGGGGACCGGACATGAAGGCCTGGTTGTAATTGCCAGCTATGGGAGGGAGTGTGCAGCAGTGGTTAGTGAAAGGGCCTGGAAATAAGGACTGCTGGGTCCCATCCCTGGCTCTGACACTTGGTGTGACCCTGAGCCAGTAGCTTCCCCACCCCAGGCCTGTTTCCCATCAGTAGGGTTGGGGTAGCAGCCCCTACAGACCAGGGGGGTTGGGAGGCTCCAGGAAGGTGTGTAAAGTGCCGGGATGTCAGGATCCCGGAGGTGCTGTCACCCCCGCATTAGGCCAGTGTTCTGCACCCCCTGCTGCTGGCTGAGTTTCTCTGTCCCTTGGCAATAAGATAGACTCTTGTTTTCACAGCCAGTCGATCGCCCAGTGCTATCCCCCTGCCTGCTGGCTGGGCAGGGTAACTCCTCAGGTCACCACCACCCTCTCCAGCCTGCCTTGGCTTTGGGGAGTGAGGAGGAGGGCGAGGGACGATACTGAACATCCTCCATCCATCGCTCCGTCAGCAGAGCAAGTGAGTGGCATTAGGGTTCCCCGTTGGCGTCCCCTGTCTGTCTGGGGAGAGGCAGAAAGAGGGGGAAAGAATCTCTCCCAAAGGAGATTGGATTTGCAAACCGCCCCCAGGAGCCCCTCGCTCTCAGACCGGGGAGGGGCTTCTCCAGAGCCGTCTCCAGTGTGTTTGGAAAGGTCCCAGCAATGGGGCTCCCAACGCTTCCCTTGTGGGAGACCGTTCCCCAGGCTGAGCGTCTCTGAGCTGGGCCAGACCCTGTGAGCTGCTGAGCATGGAAATCAATGGGAAAGGCGGGGGTCCTGGCCTTGCTCTGCCTCGGGACTTTGACCTGGGGAATGGTTTCCCAGGAGAAGTCCAGACTCCTGGGTTCTGTTCCTTCTCTAGCCTGCGGGGGAGTGTGGCCTGGGACGGCAGGAGGGAGCTGCTTGTCCAAAGTGACTGAGCCCAGTGATGGAAAAGGAGGAGACTCCCCGGGCATTGCAGCCCCAGAGGTGACGAGGGGGAACGCTGGGAGCAGATCATGCAATGAACTCCTGCCAGTGCGTGTAGATTGCATTACATGCACCCCTGTGAGGGGAGGAGGAGCTGCTCTGGCTGGGGCAGGGATGGGGAGGGACCAAACAGGCTGGTTAGTGAGAGGCTGCCTTGACCCCAGACTCACGCCCACTCCCCGCTCGGTTCCAGGGTGGCCAGGCTCCTGAGGATGTTCAGGAAGAAGGCTCTGCAGGTGGCCCCAGAGCCTGAGGGAAGCAGCTGCCATCTTCCCTGGGAGCAGAGCGGCCCCTCCGTCCCCACTGGCGGGGAAGGAGCTCCCGGCCAGGCCAGGAGGTGGAAGTGCCCAGTCTTCTGGCAGAGAAAACCCGCTCCCAGCGCAGGCGCCGAGGTGGGAGAGGCCAGGTCGAAATGGAGCTGGGCCAGGCTGCGGCTGGGCAGGCAGGACCCAGCGCAGGAGGGGAGCCGGGCAGAGTGACTCTGGGACATGTTGTGTGGGCAGCAGCAGCCCCAGGAGCCCAGCCCTGATTCCCAGCAGGAGGCATCGCCCGGCCCGGTCAGTGAGGACCTTCCAGCCTCCCCAGGGCAGGAGGTGGAGGATCCCTGTCCCACCACCAGCAGCTCGGCCCGCTCCCCATGGGACAGCAGCAGTGCCTGGGACTCGGGGAGCAGCGAGGCCGATGGGCGCCGCAGCTTTGTTCCAGGTGAGGAGTCAGGCTGGGCTCAGGGAGAGGTGAGGGCGGGGCTGTAAACACCCTGGGCCCAGGCCCTCGATCAGTGCTATGGGGGCGGATCCCCAGCCCAGGGGTCTGGCCTGAGCCACATGAACCCCACTGACACTAGATGCTGCCACTTTGGTCCTCGGTGCTCCAGTTGGGGGGAGGCACCTCCCAGGGAGTCCAGGACAGCGTGGGGGGGTCTCTTCGCTATGGGCTCCTGAAGGAGTTGGGGGCTGAAGGCATCACTGAGACGGGGGAGTGTGGGGCCCGATCTGCCCTGGGTCCCGGAGGTGGGAAGGGGACACATTGCCCCAGCGTGCCCCTGTCCTTCCCCCGAGTGGCAGCAGGCGTCACCCTGTCCCCTTCTCTCCCTGGTGCAGGGACCGCCAGGGACTCAGGGGACGAGGAGGAAGAATGGGTGGATGTGGCCACACAGGAGGCTGCTCTCAATAACAGCCGAGAGCAGCTCCAAGACGGAGAAAAGGTACAAACGTTCCCCAGCTGTGCTGGAACCGAGACTGTCCTGCCGACCCCCTGCAGAGGGTCTTGTCCCTGATGATCCACCAGCCCTAATGGGGACCTTTCTCCTCCATGATCTGGGACCCCAGAGGTGGGGGTGTCTGTCACACACCAGCCGGGTCTCCTCCCCCCACAGGCACTGTCCCAGTTCCTGACCCTGCTTGTGGTGGAGTGGTGGGTGATTTGGACAATGGGCGGGTCCCCACTATCCCCCATTCAGGCCTGAGTCCTGCAGCTGCTGTTTGGGGGCAGGGAGGTCCCTGGCTAACTGGCTCTCTCTCCCCTAACCCCACTCCTGGTGGGTGCAGGAGGAGGCCCAGCAGCTCGTGTTCCTGCACGCCATCCACCCCACGTCTCGCTGCACAGCAGAGAGGGCAGGACACACTGGAGCCGCACTGCTGCAAGGCGGCTGTGGCGGAGAGGATTGTGGTGAGCGAGACACGGCGCCCAGAGGGAGGACAGAGACATGGGAGGGGCAGGGGTCTCCCCAGGGCAATGGATGGGGAATGGCTGGTGCTGGAGGGGCAGCTGAGGGCAGGGATTGCTGGGGCTGAAGACTGGGGAGAAGAGACGGGAGAAATTCGGAGAGTGGTCACTATTGGGCAGGAATCGGAGGAGCGGGGGGCAGGTGGGGGGATCCTGCTGGCTGTGTGGGGCCCTGGCTGTGTAATCTCCTCACTGGGAAGTGTCAGTGAGGCCTGAATCTCACACGCTCCTTTGTCTCCTTTGGGTCTCACAGGAGTTCATTGAGGAGCTGCCTGATAACTCTCCACCCGGCGCCATCCTCGCCAACTCCCTGATTGCTGTGGGCAACCTCAGGTACCGAGACCCTCCGTCCCGGTTCCCCTAACCCCAGTGCTGCTCAGGCCCAGGGCTGGGAGTCACTGCCCCTCCCACTCCCAGGTCACCGCCCAAGGGTGGCTCCTCTGGCAGAGGTGCGGGGAAGGTTCACTCTCTCCTGGCTGGGCTGTTCTTTTCACTCCAGTAACATTGCAACGGCTTTGGGGAGAGGCTCACACCCAGGATCAGATACAGGAGGGGCAGCAGGGTGCAGGGAACAGGGGCTATTCCTGCCCTGCCACTGTCTGTGTAAGAAACCTTGGCCTTGTCATTCCCTGGCTCGGTGCCTCAGTTTCCCTTCTTGCCAGCCTGTGCCTATTTCCCTGCAGTTTCACCTGCATGTTGGTGCCAGTCCCATCCCCGTACTGCACAGTCTAATACCGGCTCCTCTCTCTTGCCAGCAGCATGACACCTGCCCTGGAGCCAGAGCTGGAGAGCCACCTCCTCCGAGCTGCCCTGCACGCCGTCTTCACCCTGGGCATGGAGAAGGACACCGCCCAAGTGCAGGTAGATCATGCTAAAGTCATGGATTGAAGAGCCAGCTGTCATCCTGCCATGAGTCCTTGCTAATTGCCTGCAGTGGGATGTGAAGAAGAGAGGCCAGGATATGTGCTTGGGGGTCTCACCAGTGCTTCCCAGAGACCCCACTTCCCATCCTGTGGCAAGTTTAGCCCCAGTTTTCCTAACTCTGACCCATGGCTCTCCCTTGCTTTCAGGATCTGCCTAGGGTCTTGCCAGACCTCCTGGACGCCATGCTGGGGAACCTGCTGGCAGAGTCCCCAGACACCGACAGGCTCCAGTACATCTTGGAGGTGAGCCCGATGAGAGGGGTGGGGGCAATTTTACCTTCACTCTTAGATCCATTTTCCAGTCTGTCCTCCTAGCCGGGCCCCCAGTGGGCATCCTTGGTCAGGGCAGTCAGTGCAATGCCTCCTTTCCCCACAGCACATTAACTACTGGATCGTGTCCAGGGTGCCGCGAGAGAGAGCCAGGGCCGTTAAGAGCAGCACGGCCCTGCTCAGATTCACCATCACCCTCCCTGAGTTTGCCATAAGTGACCTCTGACCCCAGCTTCCTGACTCCAGGCGTAGGTGATCTGGCTCTGACAGGCTGTAGGATCTGCTGCTGCAGGGGCTGTGGGTTAGGAGTGTTCCTCTTGGGGAGGCAGAGTCAGAGCAGAGAGTGAGCCTGGCTTGAGTCAAGTTCTTCTTGTCCTAGTTAAGTGGTGACTCTGGGCTTTTAAGGGGACTGTGCTCCAGGTTCATGCCTCCCTGTCATCCTGGAGCAGCTGGGGAAGCAAGTCCTCATGGAGGGCCCTGTCCACAGCCCTGTGCTCCAGGCTTCCTTGGGGGCAGAGGAAATTAAGGGTCTGGCTCTAGCTCCTATCCTCTAGCATCTCCTGCAGAGGGGCTGAGGGGAAGGAGAGTCCTGGCCCGGGGGGGACTGGGAGCTAACAGGAAAATGCTGATGGAGTCCCCTCTCCCTCTCCCGTCCATTAGAACTCAGCGGAATTCCCCAGGATGGGTCACCACGTGGCACAGCTGGCTCTGTCCGTCAGTGACCCAGCCAAGGACATCAGCCGGCAGGCCAGGGAGGGGGTTTACCGGCTCTACCAGCTGCTGCTGCACCAGAGGGGTAAGGAACCCAGCTGGGAAATGGCACCCGCTAGAAGAGTGAGACTGGGACCCCAGCCAATTTCTCTCAGACTGACCCCGGCTGGAGGATGAGTCTCTCTATCTCTTTCTGTGTTCCACACCACGCCCTGCAATTCTGTTGGGCCGGGCACGCAGCGAGGACTCTGCCCACTGTGCAGCCACCAATGGGATTGGAAGGACACAAGCCCTGCAACCAGAAGGACAAATGTGTGTGTCTCTCTCCCTGTCACCTACTCCCTCCTGGGGGAAACCCAGCAGCTGATGGGGGACAAGGTGAGCAGCTGCATTAGACTCAGGAGATTGGGGCGGGGCCCAGGCCTCATTCCCATCCTGTGGCCATTCGCTGGCCTGGCACAAGGAGCCTGGTGGGGAATGAAAGGGAGAGCAGGTGCTCCTGGGAAGGGAGATGAATTCACCTCCATGAGCAGGAGCGAGCCAGCTTGTCCCCGGAGCAGCTCCACCCAGCTCTTTAGCCAGGCTAATTAATGACAAGCTTTGCCTCATCCCAGACTTACGTTCTTAGGACAGGGTGCTATCGCTCTTGGGAAGGGCAGGAGAGTCCCCCAAGTGCCCTCTGCGAGACTCTCCTGTCCCACAGGGCCGCACCCAATTCCTAGTGGTCTGGTGTCTGTGTCACCCGAGCCACCACCCAGAGTTGCTCCCTTCACTGGCAGCCTGGGAGGCCAAGGACTGACGGGTGATGGCATCTGACCAGGCAGGGCTGAGGCACATGGGCAGGGGACGCTTGTCCTGCTGCTGGCAAGGCTGGACCCGTTCTGGAGAGAACAGGAGGATTCAGAGCAGCCGCGGGTGGGGAAGTGCCCGGCCGGCATTTTCCCGGACATGTTTGGCTTTTCGGCAATTCCCCCCGGACGGGCGTTTGATTGCCGAAAAGCAGGACATGTCCGGGAAAAACCAGACGTATGGTAACCCTAGTCAGCAGGGGCTGCTGATCCGTCCCATTCACCAGGGCTGCCATCCTGCGGCTTCAGCAGTTACCATGTCTAATAAATAAAAAAAGAGGACCCTCCACGGGCCCTGGCCCCGCCCATTTCCCCACCCCCTAGGCCCGCCCCAACTCTGCCCCTTCCCCACCCTAACTCAGCCCCCTCCTCCCTCCCACTCCCAGCCATGGGGAAAGGGCTGCCCCAGCGCTACCGGCTTCACGGTTTGCCGGGCAGCCCCCAGACCCTGTGCCCCCGGCCGGCGCTTCCCCAGCGCAGCTGGAGCCCGGGAAGGGAAGTGCCTGGCCCGTGGCTCGGGGTCCGGAGGCAGGGGGGGCTGCCCGAAGCCGGTAGCGCTGGCTCGGGCAGCTCGGCTCTTAAAGTCTGAGAGGGGAGGAGCGGAGCAGCTCAGCTGGAGCCCGGGATGGGAAGTGCCTGGCCGGCGGCTGGGGGTCCAGAGGCAGGGGGGGCTGCCCGAAGCCGGTAGCGCTGGCTCGGGCAGCTCGGCTCTTAAAGTCGGAGAGGGGAGGAGCGGAGCAGAGCAGCCGCGGGTGGGGAAGTGCCCGGCCGGCATTTTCCCGGACATGTTTGGCTTTTCGGCAATTCCCCCCGGACGGGCGTTTGATTGCCGAAAAGCAGGACATGTCCGGGAAAAAACAGACGTATGGTAACCCTAGTCAGCAGGGGCTGCCGATCCGTCCCATTCACCAGGGCTGCCATCCTGCGGCTTCAGCATTAGTGGCTGGGGTGACTTGGGGAAAGGTCTCAACCTCCCCACATCCCACTTCACTGCTGCCAGAATCCCTCCTGCCCCCCCGCTACAGTCCCCTCCCTACCCAACCTGGGTGGGGCTGGAGGAGAGGGGTCTGAGAACTTGAGCTGTGGATTGGAGGTGGAGCAGCTGTCAGGGGCACTGACGGGGAAGTGGCAGGAGCTCCCCGTACAAGGAGGGGGGTTGCCACTGGAGGTCACTAGGAAGGACAACAAGACTCCATCCTGGGGGTCAGGAGGGGGAATCCATCCCTCAGAGGTGGGCAGGGGCTGGGTGGAAATGCTGCTGGTTCCAGGGGCCGTTAATCCCCCCTGATTCCTCGGAGGCGTCTGAGTCTCAGACAGGTTCTCGTTCCCTTGCAGCAGGAGGACGTCACGGCCAATGTGATGCGCCAGCTCCGTATCATGCGGCACTTGTGCCAGGTGCCCGAGGCGCTGCAGGGCCTGTGCCTCTGAGGCCACCAGCAACTCCCGCTCTCTGCTGCAGGTACTGCTCTGGCTCTCTCTAAATGGGGAGCTAGTGGAAGGGGAAACGGAGCCCCCTGGCACTCACAGAAACCCTCTCCCCTCTCTGTGGAGCAGGGTCCTTTCCTCTGCCCCCAAATTCCTTCATCTGGGACAGGAGCGCTTTCCCTCACACCCATTCCCCTCCCCCATTTCCTTGATCTACCCCAATCCCATTCCCCCTGCGCCCAGGCAGAGCTCTGCCTGCCCCATATGGTGCAGAAAGGCCTGTGATATGCAGGGGGTCAGATTAGATGCTCTAACGGTCTCTTCTGCCCATAAAGTCTACTCATTTCTGAGAAACCGAGTGTAGCATTGGGAGCAGCCTCTGCTTATTAAACAATCAGTTTGTCAGCAGCTGCAGGACAATTTGGTTCTTAGGACTAGTGAGCATGGACTTGTCAAGAACAAATCATTCCAGACCAATCCTAGCTCCTTCTTTGGCAGGGTTAGGGGCCTAGTGGAGGTGGGTAAACAGTAGATGTGATCTATCTTGGTGTTAATAAGGCTTTTGACACAGTCCCATAGGACATTCTCACAAGCAAACAGATGCTGCTTAGCACTGTCAGAGCAGCTTTTGCTGGGGGATTCTCCCAGCACTTTCCAATAGTGGGAAAGTATGAAATCCCCATTTGACTGCTGGGGACAGAGCCTAGAGGGGGCAGCAACTTACCCCAAGTCCCACAGGTCAATAGGAAACCAGCAATGGAACCCAGGAGTCCTGACTCCCAGTTCCCTGCATATCACAGGCCTCCTGCATATCACAGGCCTCCTGTCTACCACAATAGCTACTTTTGGGGCAAACACATTCCGGAAAGGCATCTAGTCTTTATTAAATGACATCAAGAGATGGAGAATCCACTACTTTCCATGGTAGCTTCTTCCTGTGGTCAATCATCCTCGCTGTTGAATATTTGTGCCTTATTTGTCATAGGAATTTGTCTCTTTTCACCTTCCAGCCATTGGGTCTTGTTCTGCCTTTCTCTGCTCGATTAAAGAGCCCTTTAATACCCAATATTTTCCCTCCATTAAGGCATTTCAACACTTCAGTGAAGTCACCTTTCAATTTTCTTTTCATAAGCTAAACAGGTTGAGCTCTTTCAATAGCTCACTAGAAGGCATTTTTCTCCAGCCCTCAGAACATTTGGTGGCTCTTTGCTGCCCCAGCTCCAGTTTCCAGGACCATCTTTTTCAAAGGAGGACACCAAGGCTGGAGGCAGTATTCCAATAGCAGTCTCACTGCTGCTGTGTCACCTCCCTATCCTACTCACGGCTCTGCTCCTACGTCTAATGATGGCTTTAGCCCTGTTCACCACAGCATCACACTGGGAGCTCATGTTGAGTGGCTTCTCCACTCTGGCCCCTAAATCCTTTTCAGAGTCACTGCTTTCCTGGATCCACGTCCCCATTCTGGAGGTGTGGCCGGCGTGCCTTGATGCCACGTATAGGACCTTGAATTGGGCTCTGCTCAAACTTGTTTTCTTTGAATGGGTCCAGCTGGCCGAATGAGCCAGATCGCTGTATATCACTGCCCTCTCGCCATCAGGAATTACCACTCTGCCTGTATTTTGTCACCCCCCAATCTTATCCGCAGTGATTGTATGTTTTCTCCCAATTCATTGATAACAATTATTTTAAAAAATTAGTCCTTGAGAGCTTCTTCAGACCCTTAGTACCCAGGACCTGCTCCCCACAGCACCGTGAGAAAGGCCGTCCAGCCCTGCTGGTACATAGGGATAAGCACAGAACAAAGGTACCTTTAGGAGCTGTGTTGTCCATAGGCTCTGAACAACATGTGGGGGTCAGCAGATTACAAATGCACGACAGACCTGTAGTGTAGACTGTGTCTCGGTTTCCCACCCTGCTCTAAGTTTAGTCACAGCCGCCATGTCTTTTCCCCCGTGTCCCTTAACCCCACGTCACTGCAGAAGAGAGATTTTCTGGTAGCCAGCTGGCTCTCCTGCATGTGGATGTCGTTCCAAAAGACGTGCTCTGGCTCAGTCCCATGCTATGGTTGGCTGAAGGAACCACTTGGTGACGTTCTCGGCCCTGAGTTATACAGGAGGGGCGACTAGATGCACATAATGGTCCTTTCTGACCTGAACCTCTATCAATCGCTACATTTTCTGCTGCTAGGAAGAGAACTCTGAACCTATTTTCTCTCATTCACTTTCAGTCGGAATAATTTCAATCCAGGCCAAAGGATTTCCTCTTCCATTGTGTCTTCAGCAGCTTTGCGAGCAACCAGTTACTGTTACCCACAGGTTACCAGTTTCAACCTGTCCCTGGGTGAGATGGCCAGGAAAGGGGTTGGAGCTCAACTGCACCTGGCCCAGGTGATGCAGCTCCCTAGGGTGAAGGGAATAAGTGTGGAGGTCACATGACAAGACGCAGCCTGTGACTAGGACCCAGGCCTGCTGAGAGATAGAAGGGCAGCCTGTGCTCAGCCAGGAGAGAGACCCCAAGGGAAGCAGGCATGGGAGGGGCTTGGAGCGTCCTTTAAAGGTCAGGGACAAGCTGGGAAGGGGCCAGGCTGAGCACTAAGGACAAGGCCCTAGGAGGGAAAGACAGGGCAGTTTAGGAGATGGGGCAGATAGTCCAGTTGGTTTCGGCTCCCAGGACCAGACACCCAGAGGTGAAGGTGGTTGTCGGGGCTTCTGTCCTTCTTCCCCAGTGTAGATTTGATAGTGGAGAAGACTGATGCCGTAAGGGGGAAGTGAGTTACCCCAAGATCACCCAGTGAGTTTATATCACGAATGCATACTCGGAAGGATCCAATAGAAACATGGATTTTCCAAACTCTTCTTTCTAGGAGTCCCCAGGGCTAAGGTAAAACCCCTGCGGCCCCTCCCCATTCTGCTCACCTCCAAGATGTGCTGGAGTTTGTCTGTGCTGGGGGGTGCTGTCAGCAGGATCGAGAGCTCGTCATCCATGTTCTCTGGGCAGGCCTTGCTCGGAGCCTGCCAGCGGAGGGAGACCAGGGGTCAGGATTATGGAACCTGGGGTGACTCCTGCCAGGGTGACAGCAGGCTCTGTAGTCCTTGCCCAGAGCGGCTCTCTGCAGAGGGCCTGGTGCACAGCAGTGTAGGGAACAGCCAAGCTGCTAGGGATGGGAGCTGGGCTTCCTGGCAGTGTCCAGCACCCAAAGCCCAGCATCTGCAAGGAAGGGATTCCCCACAGAGGGGCAACATCATCTCCCACACACAGGGAGTCTCCCCCTGACACTTGATTCATCCTATGGCCTGTTCCCATCTCTACCCACCACACTCCCAACTCAGCAGCTCCAGCTACCGAAGGGAGCACGAAGCAGAGGCCTTCCTGCTCCTGGGACAGAGGAGTAGGTTGATGATCTACCTGGATGTGAGCGTTGGCCTTCCCCATGCCCAGGGTCTAGACTCCATTCAGGGCAGCGCACAGGAACTGCGATTCCTATTCTGGATCTAGTGGCAGCTTCAGTTTGCTGGCAGGAGACTGTACAGGAGACCTTGCAGTTGCGGGGGTGACACAGGCACTAACATGTGCATGGGAGTTTGAGCAACAGGGCAGAGGCCTGTGTGGGGCAAGGAGGGCAGGGATTTGGGAAGCAAGAGCAGAGGATCAAACCCTTTCTTAATGTGGGTCGGGAGGATCCCCATTTCAAAGATAGAGAAAGTGAGGCACCAGGTGGGAGAGTGACCTGGCCAGGATCACGTTACCGCTCAGTGGCAGGACTGCAAACAACCCGTTCCCTGATCTCCTCACTGGACGCTGCTGCCCCTCCTGTATGACCCCTCCAGCCATCCTCGCCCACAGGCCATCCCCACCACTCTCCAATACCAGGCTGTTTCCACAATGGAAGCAGGCTTGTAACAGAGGTCACTCACCGATAGGTGCCCCTTCCTTCAAGGCCTGGGGTCACAGATTTCTTGGGCTAGCACGCCCGCCAGCAGGTTTTTGGCTGGGAACTCAGCCCTTTGACCAGGCGACCATCTTTTAGTCCCACTCCTTCCTGGGTCACGCTCATCCCAAACTAAACTAAAAGTCAAAAAATGTCTTTAACTGAAACAAGATCCTCTGTCCCTTGGGGGCTTTTCCTCAGCCTGACTTTGGCTCGGCCTGCCCTTGCTGGCCTTGGTAGCCCTTTCTATGGCCCTGTACATCCCCTTCCTTAGAGACCAGTCCTACCCTGGATTCTAGGTTCTGCCCCAACGCCCTGTACCCAACAGCTAGGCCTGCTCCTGTACCTTTGTTGCGGTTTCCCTTGGTTTCCCCTCAGCTGGAGCTCACTCTGTAATCCATTTGGCCTAGCTCCAGGCTTTATAGCCCACAGGCCAAGCCCCCCGTTATATACCCTCCTCCTTAGAACCTGGCCCACGCGGGGGCAAGTTCTATTCTTCTCCAAGCTTCATCCCTCCTCATGTCATCGCCGTCACCGGCTGCGCGCTTGTACAGCCTGTGCGCAGTGTCTGCAGCTCCACTGCCAGCTCGCTCGGGGCAAACCTTCTCTTCTGCAGTATCCCGACGCTCTTCCTGCAGCCACTCAGTCTCATGAACAGCTGCTTGCAGAGCCTATGGTGAAGCCTTTAGCGTCTTCTGTTGCCTTTTTGCTACTGCCGCTGCATATGCCAAAACCTTTTCGGTCAGGGTCTGAGAACCCACCATGGACTGCTCCACCCTTGTGTTTGTCCCTCCTCCAGTCTGCTTCATCTCTGGGCCAATCATTTCGTCCTTCATTTCCCTGCAGCACCCGACAGGGTGTGTTGGTGGAGGGTCTGCAAGGTTCATGGCCACCCCAGCCACCTCCACCTTGCCTGCCTCATGGGGGTTTGTGTCAGAGGACACCTTCTCCTTTCTTTCTAACTTCTTAGGGCCCTGGCCCCTCGTTCAGTCACTCAGCAATTTCCTAAGCAGGCCGTGTCTTTTGATATGGCCTGCTTCTCTGCCCCCAAAACAAAGAACTCTTGCTCCCATCTTGGCATTAGGCCACGCTTGTACACTTTCTCATGCCCTTCTCCCTGGGCTCACCTTCTCAGCAAAGCCCAGGCATGCTCTCCTTCTCTGCTCTTTTTGTCCATGGGCATAGCAGACCCTGGGTTGATTTCCCTTTGCAGGATCTCTCACAGGTATTGCTGCTGCTGCGTCTGTAGCTCCACCTGCACTTCCTTCTGCGTCTGTTGGTTTTCTAGGAGCTGCTGGAGAAACCCCTAGATCTGCTTTGGCTGCTTAGCCAGTCCCTGGAACTGAAGTGGGAAATCCAGCGACCAGCTTGGTCCCTTGATACACCTGCTTGGGGGAGGGATAGCTCAGTGGTTTGAGCATTGGCCTGCTAAACCCGGGGTTGTGAGCTCAATCCTTGAGGGGGCCATTTAGGGATCAGGGCAAAAAACTGTCTGGGGATTGGTCCTGCTTTGAGCAGGGGGTTGGACTAGATGACCTCCGGAGGTCCCTTCCAACCCTGATATTCTATGATTCCTTCAGCAACCAAGACTTCCCTCACGGATCACAGGGGGAACTCAATCCTGCCAACTATGCTAATCATAAATGAATCTACTCATCGTTAGGTGCCCCCCGGCAGCCAGGCATGGCATCACAGCCCTCTCGCTGGGCTAGCGTCCCCCATCCATGGTCGCTCCAGCACCACGGCAGTTTCTCTGCCTGGTAACTCCGGCCAGGTCACCACCTTTAGTCCACCCTTCTGGGGCCCAGCTTGCCTCACACTAAAAGTCCAAAGAGGTCTTTCCACAGACAGAAGTCCTTCTGCCATCGCTGGGCCACTTGCTCAGCCTGTAGCCCCCTTGCTGGGCTTGGGAACCCTCTCCAGGTGCGTGTACGCCGCCTCCTCTGGGGCCGGTAGGGGAACCCAGTCCCACCCTGACATTGATAGCAGCCCAGGGCCCTGGACCCAACAGCTAGGTCTGCACCTTTCTCTTTGCTGCACTTTTCCAACCTCTCTTCTCAAGTTCCCCTCCAGGCTTTCCTTGCTGCTCTAAACTTCCTACCTCGTTCTCAATCCTGTTGCTACCCCAGCTGGGGTGTATCACCACTGAAGTCTGGCTCTTTAGGGGGGCGGATATGGTGCCTCTCAGTTCGGGCTCATTAATCAGCTTTCTGTGAGTGCCAGGGGGCTCCATTTCCCCTTCCACTAGCTCCCCAGTTACAGAGAGCCAGAGCAGTACCTGCAGCAGGGAGCGGGAGTTGCTGGTGGCCTCAGAGGCACAGGCCCTGCAGCGCCTCAGGCACCTGGCGCAAGTGCCGCATGATACGGAGCTGGCGCATCACATTGGCCGTGACGTCCTCATGCTGCAAGGGAACGAGAACCTGTCTGAGACTCAGATGCCTCCGAGGAATCAGGGGGGATTAACGGCCCCTGGAACCAGCAGCATTTCCACCCAGCCCCTGCCCACCTCTGAGGGATGGATTCCCCCTCCTGACTCCCAGGATGGAGTTTTGTTGTCCTTCCTAGTGACCTCCAGTGGCAACCCCCCTCCTTGTACGGGGAGCTCCTGCCACTTCCCCCGTCAGTGCCCCTGACAGCTGTTCCACCTCCAATCCACAGCTCAAGTTCTCAGACCCCTCTCCTCCAGCCCCACCCAGTTTGGGTAGGGAGGGGACTGTAGCGGGGGGGTCAGGAGGGATTCTGGCAGCAGTGAAGTGGGATGTGGGGAGGTTGAGACCTTTCCCCAAGTCACCCCAGCCACTAATGCTGAAGCCGCAGGATGGCAGCCCTGGTGAATGGGACGGATCGGCAGCCCCTGCTGACTGAATCCTCCTGTTCTCTCCAGCAGGGCCGGCTTTAGGAAGGGCGGGGCCCAATTCGAACATTTTTGGTGGGGCCCCGGCAGGGATGACTAACAAAAAAAATAATGGAAAAAAAAGCCTTTCATTTCTTCCATGTATTATTTACTTTCCATAACTATATAAAAAATAAAATTATATATTATGTACATTGCATCATATATGCTGTTGATCGGTTATTAATGAGCTCCGTTTCACGTGTGTGGGTCCCCGCCACTCCCTGGGGGTGTGCTAGGGTGACCAGATGTCCTGATTTTATAGGGACAGTCCCGATTTTTGGGTCTTTTTCTTATAGGATCCTATTATCCCCCACCCCCTGTCCCGATTTTTCACACTTGCTGTCTGGTCACCCTAGTGGTGTGCACATGTGTGGGTCCCAGCTGCTCCCTGCCCCCCTCATTGAAGCAGGTGTGCAGGGTTACTGCCCTGGGAACTGCAGGGCACCAGTGGACATGGGGCTGGCTGGAGGCTGGGCAGGGGCTCACTGGAGGTAGGGTCTGGCTGCAGGCAGGGCAAGGGGTGCGGGGCTGGCTGGAGACAGGGGTGTGTGGGGCTGGCTGGCTTTGGGCAGGGCCGCAGGGGTTGCCTGGAGACAGGGCAGGGGGTGCGGCAGAGGCTGGCTGTGGGCAGGGAGTGCAGGGCTGGCTGCAGGCAGGGCAGGGGGGCGGGGCTGGTGCGGGCAGAACAGGGGTGGCGGGGCTGGAGGTAGGGCAGGGGTGCAGCAGGGGCTGGCTGCGGACAGGGGGTGCAGGGCTGGCTGGAGACGGGGCTGGCTGCGGGCAGGGCAGGCGGTGCGGGGCTGGTGCGGGGACGGGGTGCAGCAGAGGCAGCTTTAAATAGCCCCCGAGTCCCCCGCTATCCCAGGGCTCTGGGGGCTATTTAAAGGGCCCAGGGCTCCCCTGCTTCTACCGCCCCGGCCCTTTAAATAGCGGTGGGAGCTCTGGGGAAGCAGCGGGGCTCCAGTGGCTATTTAAAGGGCTGGGTTGGTAGAGGCAGCGGGAGTCCCGGACTTTTTAAATAGCCCCCAGAGCCCCGCAGCCCTGCCCCAGGGCTCCAGCAGTGGGGGTCTGGTGGCAATTTAAAGGGCCTGGGGCTCCGGCCCCTGCTGGGAGCCCTAGGTCCTTTAAATTGCCCCCTGGGGAAGCCAAGCCACCCTGGTACAGCGTACTGGCTCTTGCCGGTACACCGTACCGGGGCTTGGGCCTGGGGCCCGATTCAGGGGAATTGGTTAAATTGGCCTAAAGCCGGCCCTGGTGGGGGTATGGCCACAGAGCCGCAGGGAGGGGAACCCTGAGGTGTGGGGGCTGGGTGGGTACTGGGAGTTCCTCCTGAAGGGACGGGGGTTGGCCAAGGTCACTCAGCCCCGGGGTGTGGGAGGGGGACAGGCTGAGGGCACTCAGAGCCCCAGGAAGTGGGGGGGGCTGAGGGGAGGGACTGGCCAGGGGCACTCAGAGCTCGGGGGAGGGGCTGTCCGGGGGGGGGGCACTCACAGCCCCAGGAGGTGTGGGGGGGAGGAGCACACAGGATTTCAGGAATTCCCTGGCAGTGAAGAGCTGCTGGTGGCAGGGAGGAGCCAGCCGTGACAATCCCCACTTGGGATCCCTGGCTGGGCTAGAGGGTATGGGGGCCCGTGGCCAAGCTGCAGCGGAAGGTGACCTGAAGAAAATGCCTCGGCCTCCTGCTAGGAAGGGCCTGGGCCAGACAATGACCCACCACGCAGTGTCCCAGCTCCCTGCCCCACACCTGTGGGGCACGGCCCCTCTCTGTAGGGAGGTTGGCATGTACCTTAGTGCTGCTTCCTCCATCCCCAAAGGCCTCTCCCAGCCAGTCTCTGGCAACCCCTGCCCTTCAGTATGCACATTACCCTGCTGTGACATACCGGGGGGGGGACCTCCCTCGGGGATGGGGGGGCTGTCACACAGCTGGGCAATTTAACCCGGCTGGGCAGGAGTGACTGTCTCCCTGGAGCTGGGGTCTCAGCCCAGGTGTCTCTCTGCCCTTCCCCCCAGTAGCGCCCCACATTGAGTTCCAGCCCCACATTCACACCCACAAGTGCTGGTGGGTTCCAATCCCAGCTGAACACGCCCACCCGGCCCTAGTGCGGAGCAGAAGGGCCCAGCGCTGCCCCACAGACCCTCTGGCTCTCCGAGCCCGCTCTTACCCATCACCGCAGCACGTCTGGCCCATGCTGAACGCTGCTGCTCTGTGCAGAGAGGCTGGCACTTCTCGCTCCTGCCGTACGAGGGGCAGGTGCTGCTACCGACTGCTCCCCCTAACCCCCGCCCTGCTGCGCTCTGGGGATGCTGCCCTGCTGTGGAGCTCTCAGGTGTCTTGAACTGGAATTTGTTTGGAGAGAAACTGCTAAGGAGCCCTATCAGCCCCGAGCAGAGAGTACCTGGGAGCCTGCCTGGGTCGGGCGGGTCTGGTACAGCCTCCCGCCAGATAAGGCTCTTCCCTGGACCTGCCACCCATTGGAATCTGGAACGATTCCCTCCGAGGTAACACCCGGGGCAGCCAAGGCAGGGCAGGGTACGGCCTGCTCCCCTGGAGCGTTAGGGCTTTCAGGAGTCAGAGGTGCCAGCGGAGCAGGTTGTGGTTGTACGTTAAAGCAGCGAAGGCAGTTGGGGGGGGCAGAGGAATTGGGTGCTTTGCCATTGCACTTGATCAGCTCAATTTGAAAATTCTTTCAAAGGAAATCCAGATGTATACATCTGACTGGGGTACATGTACACACATACACACGCACACTCACATGTGCACACACTCATGTGCACATACACGTACACGCATACATACACACATGTACACATACACATATGTACAGATGTACACATACACGCACACACGCTGTCCCTGGAGCGCCCCAGGATGCGACTGACGGGGTGGCTGGCTATTATGGAGGCAGAAGGGGGTTGGGAGAAAATAATCAAGAAGAACTTTTGCTGAAAATGCAAACCTAAGCTGGAAATCTGTGCAGGGCTGGGTCAGCGAAAATGATCTTTTGAGCTGTTCTTATTAACCGTGGTCCTGTACTTCCTGGTTTGCGTCGGACCCAGGCAGGAGACTGGGCTGCTCTCAGCTGTAGAAGCCATTGGAATGAGCCAGGTCGGAAAGAGCCAGGCCCTCAGAGCCTTCTGCCACCAATCGCCCCAGCAGTCACTGATCCAAACCAAAGCACGTCCTTCCAGTCAGGCAGTTTCATATGCACACGTCAAACCCTTGGTTTGCCACTCAGACACCACGGTGATGGGCACAGTAAGGCCCGAGAGACGCTAAACAGGCAGACAGACAAGGAAATAGTGGCCCTGCCTACAGGTGTGTGTGTGGTGCAAACGGATGAACACCAGTTGCTGGCTGAAGGCACAACCTTAATTCCTGCATCTCCTGTCTGTCAGCTGTCGTTCGCTTGGCAGCCTGAGCTCCGATTTCTAATGCAGCGTTTTGCTCTGGCCTATTGTGGTTCTCATGTCCGGGGGCGCCTTGGCCCCTGGTATCAGGAGCGGTGCTAAGGAGGCTGCGTTTCAAAGGTCCTTAAGTAGGGTTGTCAACTTTCTACTTGCACAAACCCAAACGCCCTTGACCCAACCCCTTTCATGCCCTTCCCCAAGGCCCCATCCCCACTCACTCCAGCCCAGCCCACCTCTCTCAGTCGTTCGCTCTCATACCCTCACTCACTTTCACTGGGCTGGAGCTGGGGGTTGGAGTGCAGGGAGGGGTGAGGGCTCCGGTGGGGATGCGGGCTCTGGGATTGGGCTGGAGATTAGGGGGTTGGGGTGCCAGAGGGGGATCCGGGCTGGGACAGAGGGTTGGGGTGCGGACTCTGGGAGGGAGTTTGGGTGCGGGAGGGGGCTCAGGGCTGGGGTAGGGGATTGGGGTGGGGGTATGGGGTCTGGGAGGGATTAGGGTACAGGAGGGGGTTCCGACCTGGGGCAGGGGGTTGGGGTGCCGGGTGTGAGGTCTGGGAGGGAATTTGGGTGTGGGAGGGGGTTCCGACCTGGGGCAGGGTTTCTGGGTGCAAGCTCCGGCCAGGCGGCGCTTACCTCAGCCAGCTCCTGGTCAATGGCACACCGGTGCTAATGCAGGCTCCTGACCCCTGGTCTCCCTCCGCTGGCAGGCTCTGAGCAAGGCCTGCCCAGAGAACATGGATGACGAGCTCTCGATCCTGCTGACAGCACCCCCCCAGCACAGACAAACTCCAGCACATCTTGGAGGTGAGCAGAATGGGGAGGGGCCGCAGGGGTTTTACCTTAGCCCTGGGGACTCCTAGGAAGAAGAGACAGGAAAATCCATATTTCTATTGGATCCTTCCGAGTATGCATTGGTGATATAAACTCACTGGGTGACCTTGGGGTAACTCACTTCCCCCTTACGGCATCAGTCTTCTCCACTATCAAATCTACACTGGGGAAGAAGGACAGAAGCCCCGACAATCACCTTCACCTCTGGGTGTCTGGTCCTGGGAGCCGAAACCAACTGGACTATCTGCCCCATCTCCTAAACTGCCCTGTCTTTCCCTCCTAGGGCCTTGTCCTTAGTGCTCAGCCTGGCCCCTTCCCAGCTTGTCCCTGACCTTTAAAGGACGCTCCAAGCCCCTCCCATGCCTGCTCCCCTTGGGGTCTCTCTCCTGGCTGAGTACAGGCTGCCCTTCTATCTCTCAGCAGGCCTGGGTCCTAGTCACAGGCTGCGTCTTGTCACGTGACCCCCACACTTATTCCCTTCACCCTAGGGAGCTGCATCACCTGGGCCAGGTGCAGTTGAGCTCCAACCCCTTTCCTGGCCATCTCACCCTGGGACAGGTTGAAACTGGTAACCTGTGGGTAACAGTAACTGGTTGCTCGCAAAGGTGCTGAAGACACAATGGAAGAGGAAATCCTTTGGCCTGGATTGAAATTATTCCGACTGAAAGTGAATGAGAGAAAATAGGTCCAGAGTTCTCTTCCTAGCAGAAGAAAATGTAGCGATTGATAGAGGTTCAGGTCAGAAAGGACCATTATGTGCATCTAGTCGCCCCTCCTGTATAACTCAGGGCTAGAATGTGACCAAGTGGTTCCTTCAGCCAACCATAGCATGGGACTGAGTCAGAGCACGTCTTTTGGAACGACATCCACATGCAGGAGAGCCAGCTGGCTACCAGAAAATCTCTCTTCTGCAGTGACGTGGGGTTAAGGGACACGGGGGAAAAGACATGGCGGCTGTGACTAAACTTAGAGCAGCAAGGCTAGGAAAACCAGGGTTAGGTCCCAGGCCTGGCTATCAGATCTGCTGTTTTCTATTCCTGGCTTTGGGACCATGAGCGAGTCTCTGCACCGCTGGGTGCCTCGGTTTCCCCAGCTATCAAATGGAGCTAATCAAGGTTTTGTTTGTTCTCCCCACTTTACAGGGTGGGAAACCGAGACACAGTTGGGACCTGTCTACACTACAGGCCTGTCGTGCGTTTGTAATCTGCTGACCCCCACATGTTGTTGAGAGCCTATGGACAACACAGCTCCTAAAGGTACCTTTGTTCTGTGCTTATCCCCTATGTACCAGCAGGGCTGGACAGCATTTCTCACTGTGATGTGGGGAGCAGGTCCTGGGTACTAAGGGTCTGAAGAAGCTCTCAAGGACTAATTTTTTAAAATAATTGTCATCAATGAATTGGGAGAAAACATACAATCACTGCGGATAAGATTGAGGGGTGACAAAATACAGGCAGAGTGGTAATTCCTGATGGGGAGAGGGCAGTGATACAGAGCGATCTGGCTCATTTGGCCAGCTGGACTCATTCAAAGAAAACTAGTTTGAGCAGAGCCCAATGCAAGGTCCTATACGTGGCAACAAGGCACGCCGGCCACACCTCCAGAATGGGGACGTGGATCCAGGAAAGCAGTGACTCTGAAAAGGATTTAGGGGCCAGAGTGGAGAAGCCACTCAACATGAGCTCCCAGTGTGATGCTGTGGTGAACAGGGCTAAAGCCATCATTAGACGTAGGAGCAGAGCCGTGAGTAGGATAGGGAGGTGACACAGCAGCAGTGAGACTGCTATTGGAATACTGCCTCCAGTCTTGGTGTCCTCCTTTGAAAAAGATGGTCCTAGAAATTGGAGCTGGGGCAGCAAAGAGCCACCAAATGTTCTGAGGGCTGGAGAAAAATGCCTTCTAGTGAGCTATTGAAAGAGCTCAACCTGTTTAGCTTATCAAAAGAAGATTGAAGGGGACTTCATTGAAGTGTTGAAGTGCCTTAATGGAGAGAAAATACTGGGTATTAAAGGGCTCTCTAGTCTAGCAGAGAAAGGCAGAACAAGACCCAATGGCTGGAAGGTGAAAAGAGACAAATTCCTATGACAAATAAGGCACAAATATTCAACAGCGAGGATGATTGACCACAGGAAGAAGCTACCAAGGAAAGTGGTGGATTCTCCATCTCTTGATGTCATTAATAAAGACTAGATGCCTTTCCGGAATGTGTTTGCCCCAAAAGTAGCTATTGTGGTAGACAGGAGGCCTGTGATATGCAGGGGGTCAGATTAGATGCTCTAACAGTCTCTGCTGCCCATAAAGTCTACTCATTTCTGAGAAACCGAGTGTAGCATTGGGAGCAGCTTGTGATGTTTTACTGTCTAGCCGGCTTGCTTCCTAGAATGAACACTCATTGAGTGGGGTGATCCACAGGGAGTAGCTCAAACCTCCAAAGTGTCAGCCCTGTGGCAGGACATTAGCACTGCAGGGGAGGGGTGGGTGTGGCAGTGACATCACAAAGGCGTTTTGCAGGACCTCAGCCTATTGGCCAAAGGTGCAGGGGAGGTGGTGACCTCACAGAGGGATGCTGACATCAGCCAGGCAGGACAGGGGCGCAGGGCCAGGGAAACCTCAGAGACCCCTGTGGCTTTGCTTCAGCAAGTCCCCTTCTCGAGATCTCTCTTTGAGGTCTGAGAGAGTATTTGGGTTCATGTATGTGAGCACCAGGAGGAACCTCTTTTGAGTTTTCTCCTTTCTTTTTCCTGATTTCACTAGAAAACTGACGTCCCTGTTTAGAAGGTAAGAGCCTCCGAGAGGTTTGGAACCTGTTGAGTCTGATGCATCTGGCGCCAGCTGAATTTTAGGCATGGAAAACACTAGCTTAAGGTGGCCAAATTTTATTCCCCACCTGGGATTTTGTCCCTTAGAATCTCTGGGGACATTAAGGTTTGTCCTTTTTCTTTTACCTTTTCCTCCATCCCTCCCTTCTTTCTCTTCATCTCTTACTTCTTTTGTCCTTTCCCCGTTCCCCTCCCACCACCAGGAGGGGTGTGTGTGTGTCGTGGGGGGTGCTCTACAACTCCCATTGTGGGAGGTCCACCGAAAAATGTGGCGTTGAAATAGTGCTCAGACAGTGATCCCCAGCGGTGACCTGGGCCATCCTTTGGGCTCTCTGGTGAGAACCCTCATCCTCCCGCCCCTCGGTCGCTACCCTGATTGGCTGAGCAGGGGGTTATTGACAGGGAGGAGACTCAGGTCCCTGTTGTTTTCTTTTAAGACCAAGTAAATAGTCATTCAATGTCTGAAATTCAAGATCCGATGGTTAGTTTGAAAATCAGGGCTCTTGGGTCCTATTCCCAACTCTGCCACGGACTGGCTGTGTGACCTAAGACAAGTCAATTCTCCTTTCTCAGCCTTAGCTTCTCCCTCTTTCAAGTAGGGATAACAATCCACTCCTACCTACCTCCCGACGGGTGGAGGATGGGGATCTATTGGAGAGTGTCACTAGGAGCAGTGCATAAGATGAGGTGTCCTATCATGTTTACTCAGATCAGATTATGACATAATAGAATGGCTGAAATAGTCTATTTTATTTGTATTTTATTATGTTGCAATTGTTAAGAGCAGCAACTACTTAGCTCAGACTGAAACATCTTATCTAATTTTTGAGATCTAAGTGTCTCCTCTTTGTGTGCGACGAGACAATTTAACACACTGTGACACAGAAGATGCTTTTGCTTTGCAACAAAATATTTTTGCAAAGAATTTTCATGCCACTTGATATGATTTCAAGAAACAAACTGGTTTAGTTTGAATGGGATTTTCGGACAGAAACGGTTTCAATGAAATTTCCCCACCATCTCGATTCCTGGGCTCTATCCCTGTCTTTGGGGGGTTTGCTGTCTGTTAGAACAGGAGTCTGATTTGGATAGGGATAGAGACCTCTTTAAAGTTTTTAATGAAGTAAATACCAATGGGAATTGTGTGATCATGGGAGACTTTAACTTCCCAGATATAGACTGGAGGACAAGTGCTAGTAATATAATAGGGCTCAGATTTTCCTAGATGTGATAGCTGATGGATTCCTTCACCAAGTAGTTGAAGAACCAACAAGAGGGGATGCCATTTTAGATTTGGTGTGGGTAGTGAGGATCTCTTAGAAGAAATGGTTGTAGGGGACAGCCTTGGTTTGAGCGATCATGAGCTAATTCAGTTTAAACTAAATGGACGGGTAAACAAAAATAGATCTGTGACTAGGGTTTTTGATTTCAAAAGGGCTAACTTAAAAAAATTAAGGAAATTAGATAGGGAAGTGGATTGGACTGAAGAACTTGTGAATCTAAAGGCGGAGAAGGCCTGGAATTACTTCAAGTCAAAGTTGCAGAAACTATCAGAAGCCTGCATCCCAAGAAAGGGGGAAAAATTCATAGGCAGGAGTTGTAGACCAAGTTGGATGAGCAAGCATCTCAGAGAGATGATTAAGAAAAAGCAGAAAGCCTACAAGGAGTGGAAGATGGGAGTGATCAGCAAGGAAAGCTACCTTACTGAGGTCAGAACATGTAGGGACAAAGTGAGAAAGGCCAAAAGCCATGTAGAGTTGGACCTTGCAAAGGGAATTCAAACCAATAGTAAAAAGTGTAAAAGGTTCTATAGCCATATAAATAAGAAGAAAACAAAGAAAGAAGTGGGACCGCTAAACACTGAGGATGGAGTGGAGGTTAAGGATAATCTAGGCATGGCCCAATATCTAAACAAATACTTTGCCTCAGTCTTTAAGAGGCTAATGAGGAGCTTAGAGATAATGGTAGGATGACAAATGGGAATGAGGATATGGAGGTAGATATTACCACATCCGAGGTAGAAGCCAAACTCGAACAGTTTAATGGGACTAAATCAGGGATCCCAGATAATCTTTATCCAAGAATATTAAAGGAACTGGCACATGAAATTGCAAGCCCATTAGCAAAAAATGTTAATGAATCAGTAAACTCAGGGGTTGTGCCGTATGACTGGAGAATTGCTAACATAGTTCCTAGCTTTAAGAAAGGGGAAAAATGTGATCCGGGTAACTACAGGCCTGTTAGTTTGACATCTGTAGTATGCAAGGTCTCAGAAAATGTTTTGAAGGAGAAAGTAGTTAAGGACATTGAGGTCAATGGTAATTGGGACAAAATACAACATGGCTTTACAAAAGGTAGAGCGTGCCAAACCAACCTGATCTCCTTCTTTGAGAAGGTCACAGATTTTTTAGACAAAGGAAACGCAGTGGATCTAATTTACCTCGATTTCAGTAAGGCATTTGATATGGTTCCACATGGGGAATTATTAGCTAAATTGGAAAAGATGAGGATCAGTATGAAAATTGAAAGGTGGATAAGGAATTGGTTAAAGGGGAGACTACAACGGGTCGTACTGAAAGGTGAACTGTCAGGCTGGAGGGAGGTTACTAGTGGAGTTCTTATATTATGGGAACAAGTAAATAACTTTTCCTTATTCACTTTCTTCACATCACTCATGATTTCATATACCTCTATCATATCCCCCCATAGTCTCCTCTTTTCCAAGCTGAAAAGTCCTAGTCTCTTTAATCTCTCCTCATATGGGACCCCTTCCAAACCTCTAATCATTTTAATTGCCCTTCTCTGAACCTTTTCTAATGCCAGTATATTTGTTTTGAGATGAGGAGACCACATCTGTACACAGTATTCAAGATGTTGGTGTACCATGGATTTATATAAGGGCAATAAGATATTCTCCGTCTTATTCTCTATCCCCTTTTTAATGATTCCTAACATCCTGTTTGCTTTTTTGACTGCCGCTGCACACTGCGTGGAAGTCTTCAGAGAACTATCCACGATGACTCCAAGATCTTTTTCCTGATTCGTTGTAGCTAAATTAGCCCCCATCATATTGTATGTATAGTTGGGGTTATTTTTCCCAATGTGCATTACTTTACGTTGTCCACATTAAATTTCATTTGCCATTTTGTTGCCCAATCACTTAGTTTTGGGAGATCTTTTTGAAGTTCTTCACAGTCTGCTTTGGTCTTAACTATCTTGAGCACTTTAGTATCATCTGCAAACTTTGCCACCTCACTTTTTACCCCTTTCTCCAGATCATTTATGAATAAGTTGAATAGCATTGGTCCTAGGACTGACCCTTGGGGAACACCACTAGTTACCCCTCTCCATTCTGAAAATTTACCATTTATTCCTACCCTTTGTTCCCTGTCTTTTAACCAGTTCTCAATCCATGAAAGGATCTTCCCTCTTATCCCATGACAACTTAATTTACATAAGACCCTTTGGTGAGGGACCTTGTCAAAGGCTTTTTGGAAATCTAAGTACACTATGTCCACTGGATCCCCCTTGTCCACATGTTTGTTGACCCCTTCAAAGAACTCTAATAGATTAGAGGGGTAGCCGTGTTTGTCTGAATCTGTAAAAAGCAACAGAGGGTCCTGTGGCACCTTTGAGACTAACAGAAGTACTGGGAGCATAAGCTTTCGTGGGTAAGAACCTCACTTCTTCAGATGCAAGTAATGGAAATCTCCAGAGGCAGGTATATATCAGTGTGGAGATAATGAGGTTAGTTCAATCAGGGAGGGTGAGGTACTCTGCTAGCAGTTGTTGAACTAACCTCGTTATCTCCACACTGATATATACCTGCCTCTGGAGATTTCCATTACTTGCATCTGAAGAAGTGAGGTTCTTACCCACGAAAGCTTATGCTCCCAGTACTTCTGTTAGTCTCAAAGGTGCCACAGGACCCTCTGTTGCTTTCTAATAGATTAGTAAGACATGATTTCCCTTTACCTAAACTATGTTGACTTTTGCCCAACAATTTATCTTCTATGTGTCTGACAATTTTATTCTTTACAATTGTTTCAACTAATTTGCCCGGTACTGACATTAGACTTACTGGTCTGTAATTGCCGGGATCACCAATAGTGCCCTTTTTAAATATTGGCGTTACATTAGCTATCTTCCAGTCATGGATACAGAAGCTGATTTAAAGGACAGGTTACAAACCATAATTAGTAGTTCCGCAATTTCACATCTGAGTTCTTTCAGAACTCTTGGGTGAATGCCATCTTATCAGTTAATTCCAAAACCTCCTCTAGTAACACCGCAATCTGTGACAATTCGTGAGATTTGTCAGCTACAAATGCTGGCTGAGGTTTGGGAATGGCTGGAAGGTGAAAAGAGACAAATTCCTATGACAAATAAGGCACAAATATTCAACAGCGAGGATGACTGACCACAGGAAGAAGCTACCAAGGAAAGTGGTGGATTCTCCGTCTCTTGATGTCATTTAATAAAGACTAGATGCCTTTCTGGAATGTGTTTACCCCAAAAGTAGCTATTGTGGTAGACAGGAGGCCTGTGATATGCAGGGGGTCAGATTAGGTGCTCTAACTGTCTCTTCTGGCCATAAAGTCTACTCATTTCTGAGAAACCGAGTGTAGTATTGGGAGCAGCATCTGATGTTTTACTGTCTAGCCGGCTTGCTTCCTAGAATGAACACTCATTGAGTGAGGTGATCCACAGAGAGTAGCTCAAACCTCCAAAGTGTCTGGCCTGCGGCAGGACATTAGCACTGCAGGGGAGGGGTGTGTGTGGGAGTGACATCACAAAGGCGTTTTGCAGGACCTCAGCCTATTGGTCAAAGGCGCTGGGGAGGTGGTGACCTCACAGAGAGATGCTGACATCAGCCAGGCAGGACAGGGGCGCAGGGCCAGGGAAACCTCAGAGTTCCCTGTAGCTTTCCTTCAGCAAGTCTCCTTCTCGAGGTCTCTCTTTGAGGACTGAGAGAGTATTAGGGGTCACGTACATGAGCGCCAGGAGGAACCTCTTTTGAGTTTTCTCCTTTCTTTTTCCTGATTTTACTAGAAAACAGACGTCCCTGTTTAGAAGGTAAGAGCCTCCGAGAGGTTTGGAACCTGTTCAGTCTGATGCATCTGGCACCAGCTGAATTCTAGGCATGGAAAACACTAGCTTAAGGTGGCCGAATTTTATTCCCCACCTGGGATTTTGTCCCTTAGAATCACTGGGGACATTAGGGTTTGTCCTTTTTCTTTTACCTTTTCCTTCATCCCTCCCTCCTTTCTCTTCATCTCTTACTTCTTTTGTCCTTTCCTCTGTTCCCCTCCCACCACCAGGAGGACTCTGTGTGTGTGTCGTGGGGAGTGCTCTGCAATGGGAACAGGGACAATTCTCCAACTTTGGGCAGTCGAGAGCCTGGGTGAGATAAGGGGCGTTAAAGCCCTTTGTAAAGGAGAAAGGGGAGTTTCCTGGTGTTGAGCACCAAGGAATTCTAAACTTTGCTAAAACATCTAGTCTGCAGAAACCAGAAATGGTTGGGGCCACATTGTAACCATTGTCTTTTTTAAAGCCCATTGAGGGATGTGAGTCCCACCCTTTTAGGTATCTGGGGTGCTGGGAGAAGAGAAGAGGTGCCTGTCTCCATTTTATGGCCTCAACAAACTAAGTGCTGTGCCCCAGTTCTCGTCAGAGATCCCTGAAAAAGAACGTCTTCCCATCCATTAACATACCTGGAAAGATACTGGAACTCCTTATTAAACAATCAGTTTGTCAGCACCTACAGGACAATTTGGTTCTTAGGACTAGTGAGCATGGACTTGTCAAGAACAAATCATTCCAAACTAATCCTAGCTCCTTCTTTGGCAGGGTTACGGGCCTAGTGGAGGTGGGTAAACAGTAGATGTGATCCATCTTGGTGTTAATAAGGACATTCTCACAAGCAAACTAGGGAGATGTGGTCTAGATGCAATTAGTATAATATGTGTGCACAGATGGTTGAAAGCCCGTACTCCAACAGCCCAGAACCAAACACTCCTCCTCCTGGGCAGTGCGCTCTGACCTCTAATGGTCAGATGCTGCTTAGCACTGTCAGAGCAGCTTTTGCTGGGGGATTCTCCCAGCACTTTCCAATAGTGGGAAAGTATGAAATCCCCATTTGACTGCTGGGGACAGAGCCTAGAGCGGGGAGCAACTTACCCAAAGTCCCACAGGTCAATAGGAAACCAGCAATGGAACCCAGGAGTCCTGACTCCCAGTTCCCTGCTCCAGTCACTCCAGCGGAGCACACTCCCTCTCAAAGCAGGGGGACCGGACATGAAGGCCTGGTTGTAATTGCCAGCTATGGGAGGGAGTGTGCAGCAGTGGTTAGTGAAGGGGCCTGGAAATAAGGACTGCTGGGTCCCATCCCTGGCTCTGACACTTGGTGTGACCCTGAGCCAGTAGCTTCCCCATCCCAGGCCTGTTTCCCATCAGTAGGGTTGGGGTAGCAGCCCCTACAGACCAGGGGGGTTGGGAGGCTCCAGGAAGGTGTGTAAAGTGCCGGGATGTCAGGATCCCGGAGGTGCTGTCACCCCCGCATTAGGCCAGTGTTCTGCACCCCCTGCTGCTGGCTGAGTTTCTCTGTCCCTTGGCAATAAGATAGACTCTTGTTTTCACAGCCAGTCGATCGCCCAGTGCTATCCCCCTGCCTGCTGGCTGGGCAGGGTAACTCCTCAGGTCACCACCACCCTCTCCAGCCTGCCTTGGCTTTGGGGAGTGAGGAGGAGGGCGAGGGACGATACTGAACATCCTCCATCCATCGCTCCGTCAGCAGAGCAAGTGAGTGGCATTAGGGTTCCCCGTTGGCGTCCCCTGTCTGTCTGGGGAGAGGCAGAAAGAGGGGGAAAGAATCTCTCCCAAAGGAGATTGGATTTGCAAACCGCCCCCAGGAGCCCCTCGCTCTCAGACCGGGGAGGGGCTTCTCCAGAGCCGTCTCCAGTGTGTTTGGAAAGGTCCCAGCAATGGGGCTCCCAACGCTTCCCTTGTGGGAGACCGTTCCCCAGGCTGAGCGTCTCTGAGCTGGGCCAGACCCTGTGAGCTGCTGAGCATGGAAATCAATGGGAAAGGCGGGGGTCCTGGCCTTGCTCTGCCTCGGGACTTTGACCTGGGGAATGGTTTCCCAGGAGAAGTCCAGACTCCTGGGTTCTGTTCCTTCTCTAGCCTGCGGGGGAGTGTGGCCTGGGACGGCAGGAGGGAGCTGCTTGTCCAAAGTGACTGAGCCCAGTGATGGAAAAGGAGGAGACTCCCCGGGCATTGCAGCCCCAGAGGTGACGAGGGGGAACGCTGGGAGCAGATCATGCAATGAACTCCTGCCAGTGCGTGTAGATTGCATTACATGCACCCCTGTGGGGGGAGGAGGAGCTGCTCTGGCTGGGGCAGGGATGGGGAGGGACCAAACAGGCTGGTTAGTGAGAGGCTGCCTTGACCCCAGACTCACGCCCGCTTCCCGCTCGGTTCCAGGGTGGCCAGGCTCCTGAGGATGTTCAGGAAGAAGGCTCTGCAGGTGGCCCCAGAGCCTGAGGGAAGCAGCTGCCATCTTCCCTGGGAGCAGAGCGGCCCCTCCGTCCCCACTGGCGGGTAAGGAGCTCCCGGCCAGGCCAGGAGGTGGAAGTGCCCAGTCTTCTGGCAGAGAAAACCCGCTCCCAGCGCAGGCGCCGAGGTGGGAGAGGCCAGGTCGAAATGGAGCTGGGCCAGGCTGCGGCTGGGCAGGCAGGACACAGCGCAGGAGGGGAGCCGGGCAGAGTGACTCTGGGACATGTTGTGTGGGCAGCAGCAGCCCCAGGAGCCCAGCCCTGATTCCCAGCAGGAGGCATCGCCCGGCCCGGTCAGTGAGGACCTTCCAGCCTCCCCAGGGCAGGAGGTGGAGGATCCCTGTCCCACCACCAGCAGCTCGGCCCGCTCCCCATGGGACAGCAGCAGTGCCTGGGACTCGGGCAGCAGCGAGGCCGATGGGCGCCGCAGCTTTGTTCCAGGTGAGGAGTCAGGCTGGGCTCAGGGAGAGGTGAGGGCGGGGCTGTAAACACCCTGGGCCCAGGCCCTCGATCAGTGCTATGGGGGCGGATCCCCAGCCCAGGGGTCTGGCCTGAGCCACATGAACCCCACTGACACTAGATGCTGCCACTTTGGTCCTCGGTGCTCCAGTTGGGGGGAGGCACCTCCCAGGGAGTCCAGGACAGCGTGGGGGGGTCTCTTCGCTATGGGCTCCTGAAGGAGTTGGGGGCTGAAGGCATCACTGAGACGGGGGAGTGTGGGGCCCGATCTGCCCTGGGTCCCGGAGGTGGGAAGGGGACACATTGCCCCAGCGTGCCCCTGTCCTTCCCCCGAGTGGCAGCAGGCGTCACCCTGTCCCCTTCTCTCCCTGGTGCAGGGACCGCCAGGGACACAGGGGACGAGGAGGAGGAATGGGTGGACGTGGCCACAGAGGAGGCTGCTCTCAATAACAGCCGAGAGCAGCTCCAAGACGGAGAAAAGGTACAAACGTTCCCCAGCTGTGCTGGAACCGAGACTGTCCTGACGACCCCCTGCAGAGGGTCTTGTCCCTGATGATCCACCAGCCCTAATGGGGACCTTTCTCCTCCATGATCTGGGACCCCAGAGGTGGGGGTGTCTGTCACACACCAGCCGAGTCTCCTTCCCCCACAGGCACTGTCCCAGTTCCTGACCCTGCTTGTGGTGGAGTGGTGGGTGATTTGGACAATGGGCGGGTCCCCACTATCCCCCATTCAGGCCTGAGTCCTGCAGCTGCTGTTTGGGGGCAGGGAGGTCCCTGGCTAACTGGCTCTCTCTCCCCTAACCCCACTCCTGGTGGGTGCAGGAGGAGGCCCAGCAGCTCGTGTTCCTGCACGCCATCCACCCCGCGTCTCGCTGCACAGCAGAGAGGGCAGGACACACTGGAGCCGCACTGCTGCAAGGCGGCTGTGGCGGAGAGGATTGTGGTGAGCGAGACACGGCGCCCAGAGGGAGGACAGAGACATGGGAGGGGCAGGGGTCTCCCCAGGCCAATGGATGGGGAATGGCTGGTGCTGGAGGGGCAGCTGAGGGCAGGGATTGCTGGAACTGAAGACTGGGGAGAAGAGACGGGAGAAATTCGGAGAGTGGTCACTATTGGGCAGGAATCGGAGGAGCAGGGGGCAGGTGGGGGGATCCTGCTGGCTGTGTGGGGCCCTGGCTGTGTAATCTCCTCACTGGGAAGTGTCAGTGAGGCCCGAATCTCACACACTCCTTTGGGTCTCACAGGAGCTCATTGAGGAGCTGCCTGATAACTCTCCACCCTCCCACTCCCAGGTCACCGCCCAAGGGTGGCTCCTCTGGCAGAGGTGCGGGGAAGGTTCACTCTCTCCTGGCTGGGCTGTTCTTTTCACTCCAGTAACATTGCAACGGCTTTGGGGAGAGGCTCACACCCAGGATCAGATACAGGAGGGGCAGCAGGGTGCAGGGAACAGGGGCTATTCCTGCCCTGCCACTGTCTGTGTGAGAAACCTTGGCCTTGTCATTCCCTGGCTCGGTGCCTCAGTTTCCCTTCTTGCCAGCCTGTGCCTATTTCCCTGCAGTTTCACCTGCATGTTGGTGCCAGTCCCATCCCCGTACTGCACAGTCTAATACCGGCTCCTCTCTCTTGCCAGCAGCATGACACCTGCCCTGGAGCCAGAGCTGGAGAGCCACCTCCTCCGAGCTGCCCTGCACGCCGTCTTCACCCTGGGCATGGAGAAGGACACCGCCCAAGTGCAGGTAGATCATGCTAAAGTCATGGATTGAAGAGCCAGCTGTCATCCTGCCATGAGTCCTTGCTAATTGCCTGCAGTGGGATGTGAAGGAGAGAGGCCAGGATATGTGCTTGGGGGTCTCACCAGTGCTTCCCAGAGACCCCACTTCCCATCCTGTGGCAAGTTTAGCCCCAGTTTTCCTAACTCTGACCCATGGCTCTCCCTTGCTTTCAGGATCTGCCTAGGGTCTTGCCAGACCTCCTGGATGCCATGCTGGGGAACCTGCTGGCAGAGTCCCCAGACACCGACAGGCTCCAGTACATCTTGGAGGTGAGCCCGATGAGAGGGGTGGGGGCAATTTTACCTTCACTCTTAGATCCATTTTCCAGTCTGTCCTCCTAGCCGGGCCCCCAGTGGGCATCCTTGGTCAGGGCACTCAGTGCAATGCCTCCTTTCCCCACAGCACATTAACTACTGGATCGTGTCCAGGGTGCCGCGAGAGAGAGCCAGGGCCGTTAAGAGCAGCACGGCCCTGCTCAGATTCACCATCACCCTCCCTGAGTTTGACATAAGTGACCTCTGACCCCAGCTTCCTGACTCCAGGCGTAGGTGATCTGGCTCTGACGGGCTGTAGGATCTGCTGCTGCAGGGGCTGTGGGTTAGGAGTGTTCCTCTTGGGGAGGCAGAGTCAGAGCAGAGAGTGAGCCTGGCTTGAGTCAAGTTCTTCTTGTCCTAGTTAAGTGGTGACTCTGGGCTTTTAAGGGGACTGTGCTCCAGGTTCATGCCTCCCTGTCATCCTGGAGCAGCTGGGGAAGCAAGTCCTCATGGAGGGCCCTGTCCACAGCCCTGTGCTCCAGGCTTCCTTGGGGGCAGAGGAAATTAAGGGTCTGGCTCTAGCTCCTATCCTCTAGCATCTCCTGCAGAGGGGCTGAGGGGAAGGAGAGTCCTGGCCCGGGGGGGACTGGGAGCTAACAGGAAAATGCTGATGGAGTCCCCTCTCCCTCTCCCGTCCATTAGAACTCAGCGGAATTCCCCAGGATGGGTCACCACGTGGCACAGCTGGCTCTGTCCGTCAGTGACCCAGCCAAGGACATCAGCCGGCAGGCCAGGGAGGGGGTTTACCGGCTCTACCAGCTGCTGCTGCACCAGAGGGGTAAGGAACCCAGCTGGGAAATGGCACCCGCTAGAAGAGTGAGACTGGGACCCCAGCCAATTTCTCTCAGACTGACCCCGGCTGGAGGATGAGTCTCTCTATCTCTTTCTGTGTTCCACACCACGCCCTGCAATTCTGTTGGGCCGGGCACGCAGCGAGGACTCTGCCCACTGTGCAGCCACCAATGGGATTGGAAGGACACAAGCCCTGCAACCAGAAGGACAAATGTGTGTGTCTCTCTCCCTGTCACCTACTCCCTCCTGGGGGAAACCCAGCAGCTGATGGGGGACAAGGTGAGCAGCTGCATTAGACTCAGGAGATTGGGGCGGGGCCCAGGCCTCATTCCCATCCTGTGGCCATTCGCTGGCCTGGCACAAGGAGCCTGGTGGGGAATGAAAGGGAGAGCAGGTGCTCCTGGGAAGGGAGATGAATTCACCTCCATGAGCAGGAGCGAGCCAGCTTGTCCCCGGAGCAGCTCCACCCAGCTCTTTAGCCAGGCTAATTAATGACAAGCTTTGCCTCATCCCAGACTTACGTTCTTAGGACAGGGTGCTATCGCTCTTGGGAAGGGCAGGAGAGTCCCCCAAGTGCCCTCTGCGAGACTCTCCTGTCCCACAGGGCCGCACCCAATTCCTAGTGGTCTGGTGTCTGTGTCACCCGAGCCACCACCCAGAGTTGCTCCCTTCACTGGCAGCCTGGGAGGCCAAGGACTGACGGGTGATGGCATCTGACCAGGCAGGGCTGAGGCACATGGGCAGGGGACGCTTGTCGTGCTGCTGGCAAGGCTGGACCCGTTCTGGAGAGAACAGGAGGATTCAGAGCAGCCGCGGGTGGGGAAGTGCCCGGCCGGGATTTTCCTGGACATGTTTGGCTTTTCGGCAATTCCCCCCGGACGGGCGTTTGATTGCCGAAAAGCAGGACATGTCCGGGAAAAACCAGACGTATGGTAACCCTAGTCAGCAGGGGCTGCCGATCCGTCCCATTCACCAGGGCTGCCATCCTGCGGCTTCAGCAGTTACCATGTCTAATAAATAAAAAAAGAGGACCCTCCACGGGCCCTGGCCCCGCCCATTTCCCCACCCCCTAGGCCCGCCCCAACTCTGCCCCTTCCCCGCCCTAACTCAGCCCCCTCCTCCCTCCCACTCCCAGCCATGGGGAAAGGGCTGCCCCAGCGCTACCGGCTTCACGGTTTGCCGGGCAGCCCCCAGACCCTGCGCCCCCGGCCGGTACTTCCCCAGCGCAGCTGGAGCCCGGGAAGGGAAGTGCCTGGCCCGTGGCTCGGGGTCCGGAGGCAGGGGGGGCTGCCCGAAGCCGGTAGCGCTGGCTCGGGCAGCTCGGCTCTTAAAGTCTGAGAGGGGAGGAGCGGAGCAGCTCAGCTGGAGCCCGGGATGGGAAGTGCCTGGCCGGCGGCTGGGGGTCCAGAGGCAGGGGGGGCTGCCCGAAGCCGGTAGCGCTGGCTCGGGCAGCTCGGCTCTTAAAGTCGGAGAGGGGAGGAGCGGAGCAGAGCAGCCGCGGGTGGGGAAGTGCCCGGCCGGCATTTTCCCGGACATGTTTGGCTTTTCGGCAATTCCCCCCGGACGGGCGTTTGATTGCCGAAGAGCAGGACATGTCCGGGAAAAACCAGACGTATGGTAACCCTAGTCAGCAGGGGCTGCCGATCCGTCCCATTCACCAGGGCTGCCATCCTGCGGCTTCAGCATTAGTGGCTGGGGTGACTTGGGGAAAGGTCTCAACCTCCCCACATCCCACTTCACTGCTGCCAGAATCCCTCCTGCCCCCCCGCTACAGTCCCCTCCCTACCCAACCTGGGTGGGGCTGGAGGAGAGGGGTCTGAGAACTTGAGCTGTGGATTGGAGGTGGAGCAGCTGTCAGGGGCACTGACGGGGAAGTGGCAGGAGCTCCCCGTACAAGGAGGGGGGTTGCCACTGGAGGTCACTAGGAAGGACAACAAGACTCCATCCTGGGGGTCAGGAGGGGGAATCCATCCCTCAGAGGTGGGCAGGGGCTGGGTGGAAATGCTGCTGGTTCCAGGGGCCGTTAATCCCCCCTGATTCCTCGGAGGCGTCTGAGTCTCAGACAGGTTCTCGTTCCCTTGCAGCAGGAGGACGTCACGGCCAATGTGATGCGCCAGCTCCGTATCATGCGGCACTTGTGCCAGGTGCCCGAGGCGCTGCAGGGCCTGTGCCTCTGAGGCCACCAGCAACTCCCGCTCTCTGCTGCAGGTACTGCTCTGGCTCTCTCTAAATGGGGAGCTAGTGGAAGGGGAAACGGAGCCCCCTGGCACTCACAGAAACCCTCTCCCCTCTCTGTGGAGCAGGGTCCTTTCCTCTGCCCCCAAATTCCTTCATCTGGGACAGGAGCTCTTTCCCTCACACCCATTCCCCTCCCCCCTTTCCTTGATCTACCCCCATCCCATTCCCCCTGCGCCCAGGCAGAGCTCTGCCTGCCCCATATGGTGCAGAAAGGCCTGTGATATGCAGGGGGTCAGATTAGATGCTCTAACGGTCTCTTCTGCCCATAAAGTCTACTCATTTCTGAGAAACCGAGTGTAGCATTGGGAGCAGCCTCTGCTTATTAAACAATCAGTTTGTCAGCAGCTGCAGGACAATTTGGTTCTTAGGACTAGTGAGCATGGACTTGTCAAGAACAAATCATTCCAGACCAATCCTAGCTCCTTCTTTGGCAGGGTTAGGGGCCTAGTGGAGGTGGGTAAACAGTAGATGTGATCTATCTTGGTGTTAATAAGGCTTTTGACACAGTCCCATAGGACATTCTCACAAGCAAACAGATGCTGCTTAGCACTGTCAGAGCAGCTTTTGCTGGGGGATTCTCCCAGCACTTTCCAATAGTGGGAAAGTATGAAATCCCCATTTGACTGCTGGGGACAGAGCCTAGAGAGGGCAGCAACTTACCCCAAGTCCCACAGGTCAATAGGAAACCAGCAATGGAACCCAGGAGTCCTGACTCCCAGTTCCCTGCATATCACAGGCCTCCTGCATATCACAGGCCTCCTGTCTACCACAATAGCTACTTTTGGGGCAAACACATTCCGGAAAGGCATCTAGTCTTTATTAAATGACATCAAGAGATGGAGAATCCACTACTTTCCATGGTAGCTTCTTCCTGTGGTCAATCATCCTCGCTGTTGAATATTTGTGCCTTATTTGTCATAGGAATTTGTCTCTTTTCACCTTCCAGCCATTGGGTCTTGTTCTGCCTTTCTCTGCTCGATTAAAGAGCCCTTTAATACCCAATATTTTCCCTCCATTAAGGCATTTCAACACTTCAGTGAAGTCACCTTTCAATCTTCTTTTCATAAGCTAAACAGGTTGAGCTCTTTCAATAGCTCACTAGAAGGCATTTTTCTCCAGCCCTCAGAATATTTGGTGGCTCTTTGCTGCCCCAGCTCCAATTTCTAGGACCATCTTTTTCAAAGGAGGACACCAAGACTGGAGGCAGTATTCCAATAGCAGTCTCACTGCTGCTGTGTCACCTCCCTATCCTACTCACGGCTCTGCTCCTACGTCTAATGATGGCTTTAGCCCTGTTCACCACAGCATCACACTGGGAGCTCATGTTGAGTGGCTTCTCCACTCTGGCCCCTAAATCCTTTTCAGAGTCACTGCTTTCCTGGATCCACGTCCCCATTCTGGAGGTGTGACCGGCGTGCCTTGTGGCTACGTATAGGACCTTGCATTGGGCTCTGCTCAAACTTGTTTTCTTTGAATGGGTCCAGCTGGCCGAATGAGCCAGATCGCTGTATATCACTGCCCTCTCGCCATCAGGAATTACCACTCTGCCTGTATTTTGTCACCCCCCAATCTTATCCGCAGTGATTGTATGTTTTCTCCCAATTCATTGATAACAATTATTTTAAAAAATTAGTCCTTGAGAGCTTCTTCAGACCCTTAGTACCCAGGACCTGCTCCCCACAGCACCGTGAGAAAGGCCGTCCAGCCCTGCTGGTACATAGGGGATAAGCACAGAACAAAGGTACCTTTAGGAGCTGTGTTGTCCATAGGCTCTGAACAACATGTGGGGGTCAGCAGATTACAAATGCACGACAGACCTGTAGTGTAGACTGGTCCCAACTGTGTCTCGGTTTCCCACCCTGCTCTATGTTTAGTCACAGCCGCCATGTCTTTTCCCCCGTGTCCCTTAACCCCACGTCACTGCAGCTGAGAGATTTTCTGGTAGCCAGCTGGCTCTCCTGCATGTGGATGTCATTCCAAAAGACGTGCTCTGGCTCAGTCCCATGCTATGGTTGGCTGAAGGAACCACTTGGTGACGTTCTAGGCCCTGAGTTATACAGGAGGGGCGACTCGATGCACATAATGGTCCTTTCTGACCTGAACCTCTATCAATCGCTACATTTTCTGCTGCTAGGAAGAGAACTCTGAACCTATTTTCTCTCATTCACTTTCAGTCGGAATAATTTCAATCCAGGCCAAAGGATTTCCTCTTCCATTGTGTCTTCAGCAGCTTTGCGAGCAACCAGTTACTGTTACCCACAGGTTACCAGTTTCAACCTGTCCCTGGGTGAGATGGCCAGGAAAGGGGTTGGAGCTCAACTGCACCTGGCCCAGGTGATGCAGCTCCCTAGGGTGAAGGGAATAAGTGTGGGGGTCACGTGACAAGACGCAGCCTGTGACTAGGACCCAGGCCTGCTGAGAGATAGAAGGGCAGCCTGTGCTCAGCCAGGAGAGAGACCCCAAGGGAAGCAGGCATGGGAGGGGCTTGGAGAGTCCTTTAAAGGTCAGGGACAAGCTGGGAAGGGGCCAGGCTGAGCACTAAGGACAAGGCCCTAGGAGGGAAAGACAGGGCAGTTTAGGAGATGGGGCAGATAGTCCAGTTGGTTTCGGCTCCCAGGACCAGACACCCAGAGGTGAAGGTGGTTGTCGGGGCTTCTGTCCTTCTTCCCCAGTGTAGATTTGATAGTGGAGAAGACTGATGCCGTAAGGGGGAAGTGAGTTACCCCAAGATCACCCAGTGAGTTTATATCACGAATGCATACTCGGAAGGATCCAATAGAAACATGGATTTTCCAAACTCTTCTTTCTAGGAGTCCCCAGGGCTAAGGTAAAACCCCTGCGGCCCCTCCCCATTCTGCTCACCTCCAAGATGTGCTGGAGTTTGTCTGTGCTGGGGGGTGCTGTCAGCAGGATCGAGAGCTCGTCATCCATGTTCTCTGGGCAGGCCTTGCTCGGAGCCTGCCAGCGGAGGGAGACCAGGGGTCAGGATTATGGAACCTGGGGTGACTCCTGCCAGGGTGACAGCAGGCTCTGTAGTCCTTGCCCAGAGCAGCTCTCTGCAGAGGGCCTGGTGCACAGCAGTGAAGGGAACAGCCAAGCTGCTAGGGATGGGAGCTGGGCTTCCTGGCAGTGTCCAGCACCCAAAGCCCAGCATCTGCAAGGAAGGGATTCCCCACAGAGGGGCAACATCATCTCCCACACACAGGGAGTCTCCCCCTGACACTTGATTCATCCTATGGCCTGTTCCCATCTCTACCCACCACACTCCCAACTCAGCAGCTCCAGCTACCGAAGGGAGCACGAAGCAGAGGCCTTCCTGCTCCTGGGACAGAGGAGTAGGTTGATGATCTACCTGGATGTGAGCGTTGGCCTTCCCCATGCCCAGGGTCTAGACTCCATTCAGGGCAGCGCACAGGAACTGCGATTCCTATTCTGGATCTAGTGGCAGCTTCAGTTTGCTGGCAGGAGACTGTACAGGAGACCTTGCAGTTGCGGGGGTGACACAGGCACTAACATGTGCATGGGAGTTTGAGCAACAGGGCAGAGGCCTGTGTGGGGCAAGGAGGGCAGGGATTTGGGAAGCAAGAGCAGAGGATCAAACCCTTTCTTAATGTGGGTCGGGAGGATCCCCATTTCAAAGATAGAGAAAGTGAGGCACCAGGTGGGAGAGTGACCTGGCCAGGATCACGTTACCGCTCAGTGGCAGGACTGCAAACAACCCGTTCCCTGATCTCCTCACTGGACGCTGCTGCCCCTCCTGTATGACCCCTCCAGCCATCCTCGCCCACAGGCCATCCCCACCACTCTCCAATACCAGGCTGTTTCCACAATGGAAGCAGGCTTGTAACAGAGGTCACTCACCGATAGGTGCCCCTTCCTTCAAGGCCTGGGGTCACAGATTTCTTGGGCTAGCACGCCCGCCAGCAGGTTTTTGGCTGGGAACTCAGCCCTTCGACCAGGCGACCATCTTTTAGTCCCACTCCTTCCTGGGTCACGCTCATCCCAAACTAAACTAAAAGTCAAAAAATGTCTTTAACTGAAACAAGATCCTCTGTCCCTTGGGGGCTTTTCCTCAGCCTGACTTTGGCTCGGCCTGCCCTTGCTGGCCTTGGTAGCCCTTTCTATGGCCCTGTACATCCCCTTCCTTAGAGACCAGTCCTACCCTGGATTCTAGGTTCTGCCCCAACGCCCTGTACCCAACAGCTAGGCCTGCTCCTGTACCTTTGTTGCGGTTTCCCTTGGTTTCCCCTCAGCTGGAGCTCACTCTGTAATCCATTTGGCCTAGCTCCAGGCTTTATAGCCCACAGGCCAAGCCCCCCGTTATATACCCTCCTCCTTAGAACCTGGCCCACGCGGGGGCAAGTTCTATTCTTCTCCAAGCTTCATCCCTCCTCATGTCATCGCCGTCACCGGCTGCGCGCTTGTACAGCCTGTGCGCAGTGTCTGCAGCTCCACTGCCAGCTCGCTCGGGGCAAACCTTCTCTTCTGCAGTATCCCGACGCTCTTCCTGCAGCCACTCAGTCTCATGAACAGCTGCTTGCAGAGCCTATGGTGAAGCCTTTAGCGTCTTCTGTTGCCTTTTTGCTACTGCCGCTGCATATGCCAAAACCTTTTCGGTCAGGGTCTGAGAACCCACCATGGACTGCTCCACCCTTGTGTTTGTCCCTCCTCCAGTCTGCTTCATCTCTGGGCCAATCATTTCGTCCTTCATTTCCCTGCAGCACCCGACAGGGTGTGTTGGTGGAGGGTCTGCAAGGTTCATGGCCACCCCAGCCACCTCCACCTTGCCTGCCTCATGGGGGTTTGTGTCAGAGGACACCTTCTCCTTTCTTTCTAACTTCTTAGGGCCCTGGCCCCTCGTTCAGTCACTCAGCAATTTCCTAAGCAGGCCGTGTCTTTTGATATGGCCTGCTTCTCTGCCCCCAAAACAAAGAACTCTTGCTCCCATCTTGGCATTAGGCCACGCTTGTACACTTTCTCATGCCCTTCTCCCTGGGCTAACCTTCTCAGCACAGCACAGGCATGCTCTCCTTCTCTGCTCTTTTTGTCCATGGGCATAGCAGACCCTGGGTTGATTTCCCTTTGCAGGATCTCTCACAGGTATTGCTGCTGCTGCGTCTGTAGCTCCACCTGCACTTCCTTCTGCGTCTGTTGGTTTTCTAGGAGCTGCTGGAGAAACCCCTAGATCTGCTTTGGCTGCTTAGCCAGTCCCTGGAACTGAAGTGGGAAATCCAGCGACCAGCTTGGTCCCTTGATACACCTGCTTGGGGGAGGGATAGCTCAGTGGTTTGAGCATTGGCCTGCTAAACCCGGGGTTGTGAGCTCAATCCTTGAGGGGGCCATTTAGGGATCAGGGCAAAAAACTGTCTGGGGATTGGTCCTGCTTTGAGCAGGGGGTTGGACTAGATGACCTCCGGAGGTCCCTTCCAACCCTGATATTCTATGATTCCTTCAGCAACCAAGACTTCCCTCACGGATCACAGGGGGAACTCAATCCTGCCAACTATGCTAATCATAAATGAATCTACTCATCGTTAGGTGCCCCCCGGCAGCCAGGCATGGCATCACAGCCCTCTCGCTGGGCTAGCGTCCCCCATCCATGGTCGCTCCAGCACCACGGCAGTTTCTCTGCCTGGTAACTCCGGCCAGGTCACCACCTTTAGTCCACCCTTCTGGGGCCCAGCTTGCCTCACACTAAAAGTCCAAAGAGGTCTTTCCACAGACAGAAGTCCTTCTGCCATCGCTGGGCCACTTGCTCAGCCTGTAGCCCCCTTGCTGGGCTTGGGAACCCTCTCCAGGTGCGTGTACGCCGCCTCCTCTGGGGCCGGTAGGGGAACCCAGTCCCACCCTGACATTGATAGCAGCCCAGGGCCCTGGACCCAACAGCTAGGTCTGCACCTTTCTCTTTGCTGCACTTTTCCAACCTCTCTTCTCAAGTTCCCCTCCAGGCTTTCCTTGCTGCTCTAAACTTCCTACCTCGTTCTCAATCCTGTTGCTACCCCAGCTGGGGTGTATCACCACTGAAGTCTGGCTCTTTAGGGGGGCGGATATGGTGCCTCTCAGTTCGGGCTCATTAATCAGCTTTCTGTGAGTGCCAGGGGGCTCCATTTCCCCTTCCACTAGCTCCCCAGTTACAGAGAGCCAGAGCAGTACCTGCAGCAGGGAGCGGGAGTTGCTGGTGGCCTCAGAGGCACAGGCCCTGCAGCGCCTCAGGCACCTGGCGCAAGTGCCGCATGATACGGAGCTGGCGCATCACATTGTCCGTGACGTCCTCCTGCTGCAAGGGAACGAGAACCTGTCTGAGACTCAGACGCCTCCGAGGAATCAGGGGGGATTAACAGCCCCTGGAACCAGCAGCATTTTCACCCAGCCCCTGCCCACCTCTGAGGGATGGATTCCCCCTCCTGACTCCCAGGATGGAGTCTTGTTGTCCTTCCTAGTGACCTCCAGTGGCAACCCCCCTCCTTGTACGGGGAGCTCCTGCCACTTCCCCCGTCAGTGCCCCTGACAGCTGTTCCACCTCCAATCCACAGCTCAAGTTCTCAGACCCCTCTCCTCCAGCCCCACCCAGTTTGGGTAGGGAGGGGACTGTAGTGGGGGGGCAGGAGGGATTCTGGCAGCAGTGAAGTGGGATGTGGGGAGGTTGAGACCTTTCCCCAAGTCACCCCAGCCACTAATGCTGAAGCCGCAGGAGGGCAGCCCTGGTGAATGGGACGGATCGGCAGCCCCTGCTGACTGAATCCTCCTGTTGTCTCCAGCAGGGCCGGCTTTAGGAAGGGCAGGGCCCAATTCGAACATTTTTGGTGGGGCCCCAAATGACTAACAAAAGAAATAAGGAAAAAAAAAGCCTTTCATTTCTTCCATGTATTATTTACTTTCCATAACTATATAAAAAATAAAATTATATATTATGTACATTGCATCATATATGCTGTTGATCGGTTATTAATGAGCTCCGTTTCACGTGTGTGTGGGTCCCCGCCACTCCCTGGGGGTGTGCTAGGGTGACCAGATGTCCTGATTTTATAGGGACAGTCCCGATTTTTGGGTCTTTTTCTTATAGGATCCTATTATCCCCCACCCCCTGTCCCGATTTTTCACACTTGCTGTCTGGTCACCCTAGTGGTGAGCTATAAAAGCCACCCTGCCCTTAAAGAGTCTAAAGATGCTATACGGCCCCTTTGACGATCCTATTCATACACCTCAGCCGCTAAACAAAACGCTGGGGGGGCGGCGGGGGAGAGAGATGGGCCTTCTGCAGCAAAATCCAGATTTCAGGTTGCAATAGGTGGCGTAGGCAGGTTAATAACCAGCCTCCAGGGAACTGTAATGATACCCCAGAGGGTGAGAACATAAGAACATCAGAATGGCCGTACTGGGTGAGACCAAAGGTCCATCCAGCCCAGTATCCTGTTTACTGACAGTGGCCAATGCCAGGTGCCCCAGAGGGAGTGAACCTAACAGGTAATGATCAAGTGATCTCTCTCCTACCATCCATCTTCACCCTCTGACAAACAGAGGCTAGGGACACCATTCCTTACCCATCCTGGCTAATAGCCATTAATGGACTTAATGCAGAAGGGCGGTATGGATGGACTATGTAGAAGCTGTGACTATGTATGGAGGCATAACTATAATGTGGAGATGCAGAGCAGCTTTCATTGCACGGGAGCCCGATGCATTTTACAAACGGTCTGTATAAAACTCACTATACCCACAAGAGAAGTCCGACCACCTCTTCCAGGGGGGATGGGACATAGCAGGCGTTTAACAGCACCATAGTTAACCTCAGGTAAGCAAGCATGCAGCATGCAGGTGGAATGTAAGCTAGGGTGACCAGATAGTAAGTGTGAAAAAAAGGGATGGGGGTGGGGGGGTAATAGGCACCCATATAAGACAAAGCACCAAATATTAGGACTGTCCCTTTAAAATCGGGACATCTGGTCATCCTAATGGAGTGCAAACCTCCAAATTAGATGCTATGTTCCCATGCTTGGAGAGAGTCCCAAGGATCACGACTTTGGTTTTATGCCCCGTCTGAAAGATGGAACATCAGAATGGAGCTGCCACATGCTCCTGGTAGAGCGCCCCTTGCTGGAGTGTTTGGGCACCACGTGCTTTAAGCTCCCTGAGTCTGAGCAGAGTTCAGGCACTGCCTCTGTTTGAACGCAGAGGGTGTCTCTATGCAAACTCTTGGGGTGCACATGCTCTGTCTAGCATCCCTTTCTGGGAGTGGAGACCCCACAGTCCAAGTGCCTAGGCACAGAGACGAGCGCCAGCTCCCCGGTCCCGTAAGCACACCCTTTCCAGAGCCCCAACCCTGGAGATCCTCACCCCTGTAGCTGAACCACGTAAGACAGAAGCTTTGCAAAAAGGGCTTCTAAAGCAGCTACTCTTTACTTTAGACAGGACACAAGATATACAGCTCCAGACCCAACAATCACCTTCCCTCCCTCAGTTCCCTCCCCACTCTCAAGTGTTTTGGGGCCAGGCCAGAGTCTTTTAAGGAATTCAGGGTCCCTCCCCCCTACAGCTCATGGCTTCTCTGAATCATGGAATCTCACTCTTTTCTCCTGCCAATTTCCTTTGCCCTTGGTCGGCCCCCGCATCCTTTGTTTTTCCTGGGAGCCCCCTCCTCACCCTGTCTCTGGTGCCCTACACCCCAGCCCCCTGCACAGAAGTTAGAGAAAACTGACCCTCCTCATTTCAGGGTGCTCCCATATGAATGGGAGCCATTCAGGTTAACGACTCTCCATTGTCTCTGCTCTGGGAGAGATGAGGGTGGAGCCCACGTACACCAGCGAACTCCCTTACACAACAATTTCATGAAGATCAGCCAGAATTCTGAAGTTGCACCTAGATTCCCCAAAGCGTCCCATCGGCACTGGCTCAGTGCTGACCCAGAGGGAAGAGCGCCACCTATTGACTCACCACCACCACTTCTGGCGGCACCCTGGGCTTTCCTTGGCGCTCTCCCATCCAATACTAGCGACAGTAGAACCTCAGAGTTACGAACACCAGAGTTATGAACTGACCTGTCCACCGCACACCTCATTTGGAACCGAAAGCAATCGGACAGCAGCAGAGACACACACATGCACAAAATCAACTACAGAACCGTACAGTATTGTGTTAAACGTAGACTACTACAAATAAATAAATAAATAAAGGGAAAGCGGCATTTTTTTTCTGCATAGTAAAATTTCAAAGCTGTATGACGACCATGTTCCTTTGTGAACTTTTGAAAGAACAGCCATAATGTTTTGTTCCGAGTTATGAACATTTCAGAGTTATGAACAACCTCCATTCCTGGACTCCCAATCCTGCATCCCTTGCGACAAGGTCACAGGCAGGGCTACCTGTTCTGGGCGAGTAGATCTCTGGACCCAAAGCTTGGTAAGCAGCATGGACATGTGGGCACGGTTGTGGTGGCGTAAAACTGCCCATTCCCAGCAGACTCGTCCTGTCCCCCAGCTGTGCAGAACAGAAGTACTCTGCTGACACCTCCTCTGGGCCTGTATGATATCCTCAACTGATTAGAATTGCACCTGGCTGCCAAACTCTCTAAACCTAATGGTGAACCTCCTCTTCCCCCGCCCACCCCGATTAGCTCCCCAGGGCAGCGGCTAAAACTTTGCAGACAGTGACAGCCTGTTATACAAGACTTAGGCATTGTTTCCTTTCTGATCTTTCTCTCTCTTGGCAGGTTGGCATCACAAAGCAGGCACCAGGCTGCAGAGCGGAGATAACAGAGACCATTAATTCCATCAGGGCTGGGACGACAGCTCATTAGCGGCCGGAGAGGAGACTAATGGTTCCCTTTGTTCCTGCCATTTCCTTCCCTGAGCGGTGACCTTTCTGGAAGAAAGCCCCTGGCTTGGGGAACGCCACCCCCTTTGAGAGAGCATCTCAAATTTAATGGTGTACCATTAAATCGCTGCCTTCCCCCAGGACACCTTCCCCCCCCAGAGCTGCTCTCCCAGCCTTGTGAAGAGTCCAGGGCCCTGTCTGTGCGAAGCCCCATCTCCTCTAGCCAGAAGGAGCAGCTCAGTAACTCGGCTCAGGAAAGCTCCCTGCAGCGGGTTCCCAGCTTTGTGACTCATCCCACACAGGATTTCAGGACAGACTGAGCATTGCTTCCCCCTGGCACTACATTGAAACGGTCTCTGATTTGCAGAGCACGCGGCTGCCTCTCCGTGGGTGCAGGCTCTGGGACAGAGTTTGGGGGCCGGAGAAGGGGTGGTGGGTGCTGGGGGGAGGGGACTGCCATCACATGTGGCTTCCTTCCTCCCCTGCTGCCCCTCACCATAGCCTCGGTGGGGGATGGGGCTGCCCCTTGCCCAGTGTTTGCAGGAGTGGTGGCTGGGGGGAAACCCAGTCAAACTCTGGTTTTACTCTTTCGTTGATGGGTCACTTTAACCCCTTACAAACCCCTTCCCACCTCTCTCACCCCCCTTTTCTACTGGGCTTGTTTGATCTTTTCGGTAGAGCCAGATGAAAACCACAAACCCCAGCGAGAGCAATAGGCTGGAAGACTAGACTGAACCCACCACCCACCCAGTCTAGTCCATCCCAGAGCCCAGGACTGAGGGCAAATGTCCCCCCACCCCCGGGCCACGTGCTTCCACTCCTGGCCTCTCCTAGCGCCGCCAGAGATTCTGTGTGGCTGCATCAGGTGGGATTTCAACCGGACCCCCCCCCCTGCTAAATTCACCCCTGTTTTGTGACCACTCTGCACCAAGAACCCCTTCCTTCCCTACCCTAGAGCTGCTGGATGGCTAGAAAGCTGAGCTGGGCGTTTGATCGATCTGGAATGTTATCGTGCCCCCCCCCCAAAAAAAACCTTAATGTCCACACAGCTTGGGGGGGGGGGGATATTCCTCCCCCCCAAGCCAGTCTATTTTATTGTTGTAGGGCAAATGAAGGAGCCAGAGTTTAATGGAAATATTCAGCCCCTACAGCAGTCTTGCAGCAGGGGAAGCAGAGTTGATGGGAAGGGAACTGGTTTGGATAGGAGCCCCCCGTCCCCCTCCTTTGCAAAATAATTTGGGGAGGGGAATCAGATCACTCCGTGCCTCAGTTTCCCCTCTCTCGGGGGGAGAAGGGAGAGATAAAAGTCTCAGCCTGCCGTGTTGCAGACCTTTCGCATTCTCCCCTCCTGATGTATTTGATTTCCTCCTCCAAACCTCCCTGTCTCTCTCTCTCTCACCTGGAATTCACAGCACTAAGTACTGGCTCGGGGCTTTCTTCCTGAGTTACATGATCCCGAGTTTAGTTTTGAAACAGACGCAGGCAGGCACAACTCACCCTCAAACAGCAACACCACCGAAAACCACAAAACCAACCCAATATTACACACCTAGGGGGAATCACGGGGTCAAACTCTCACCGACCGAAGCCCCAGCAGCTGCTAAGGTGAGTGAGGTCCACTGCAGAGATTCCTGTCTCCCACCGGACCGGAAGCCCCCTCGGTGTCTCCTCCAGGTGAGTGCTGGGGGGAGGGGAGGGGAAGGCTGCAAAGCACATGTGCCTTCTCCTCCGATCCCCCCTTCTGACCTGCAACAGCTGCTGCTGCCTCTGCCTCAGGCCCCTGCCGGCCAGCGTCTCTCGCTGCCTAGCAGCAACAGCTGCTGCTTCTGGGAGAGCCACAGAGCTTTGCTTCAGGCAGGGACACTGCCCGATCTGCAAGGGGCCCTCTTAGGGGCGGGGCCCAATTCAGGGGAATCGGTGGAATCGGCCTAAAGCCGGCCCTGTTGATGCCAATGTTTGCATCAGCCAAAGTTTGTAATGTAGACAAGGCCAGAGAGTTTCACTTTGCTATCTCATCTCAAATATGATTAATGCCTAAATTCCATGCCTTTCCCACACCACACACGCCCTTTCTCAATTTCTTCATTTCCAGTGAACCTTAGAGACACTACTGACATACAAAATGCCATCCAGTATTGAAATGTAGCTCAAAAAGAAAAATAAATTAACAAAAATTTAATATTAGCTATTTTATTTACATCATTCTTTTCTACTATTTCCCAATTCTGCTTTCGTCCCAGTTATATTTTTCTCTAAGTGATATCCTCGCAGCAGACTTTGACTGACGTCTGTGTAACAGTGGTTGCATGCAATATAGTTCATGAGGCAGCCTAAGATGGCTTGCCCCATACTGATTTAAACAAACATTTACTGCTGGTCACAACTACCTCATCCTCAGCTTCAATAGTTGTGCTCTTTGTCACAGTTCAGGGCAACTTCAGCTATATTCCCCTTCTGTGATCCAGCAAGGACACCCAGTCTAGACTCCTGGCTCCTCAGCTGTCATCTTTCTTGGGTAGAGAGACCCATGTCTCTCTCCCTACTGACTTGATTTTTCCAGCCTGCACAATTCCCAGCCTACACTGTGATATCCTCAGCAAGCCAGACTGCCTAAAAGACCAGTGCCTACTCTTTGCTTTCTTTCCAGAGGCTTTGAACAGTGTAATTGCCCACAGTTATAAGTTACCACATTTATTCTTATGATTAAAGATTTACAGAATAAACATATTAAAAAATAGAAGACGCTACACCCATGCCAGCTCCACTGTCAAGCTCTGGTAGGTGTCAGTCCTTTAAAACTCACAACTGGGTTTTTCCGTGGTTACAAGTTCCTAACTGTCTCAGATTCTGAACACCCGTGAAAAATTCACTCTTTCCTTTATGCAGGTTGGGCCTTTGATCTTGGCCTTATGTAGCAAGTGATCAGCACCCATATGGTGTCGTTTTTGCATAACTGGATGGAGGATATTCCCCAGGAAAACCACTTAACCCTTTGTTCCAAAAGTCCATTCTTGTCTGGCAAATAGAGTCCTAGATTTTAAGGTCAGAAGAGACCATCGTGATTATTTAGTCTGACCTCCAGCATATTGCAGGTCACAGAACCTCACCCATCCGCTCCTGTAACAGACCCCAAACCTCTGGCTGAGTTACTGAAATCCTCAAATCATGGTTCAAAGATTTCAAGTTACAGAGAATTCACCATTTACACTAGTTAAAATCTGCAAGTGACCCGTGCCCCAAGCTGCAGAGGAAGGTGAATCCCCCTCCCCACCCGGGTCTCTGCCAATCTGACCTGGGGGGAAATTCCTTCCTGACCCCAAATATGGCGATCAGTTAGACCCTGAGCATGTGGGCAAGACCCACCAGGCAGATGCCTGGAAAATAATTCTCTATAGCAACTCAAAGTCCTCCCCATCTAGTGTCCCATCTCTGGCAGTTGAGGATTTTTGCTACTGACAGTTGTTGATGGGCCACATTGTTAAGTATAAAGAAGAACAGGAGGACTTGTGGCACCTTGGAGACTAACAAATTTATTAGAGCATAAGCACAAGTACTCCTGTTCTTCTTTTTGCGGATACAGACTAACACGGCTGTTACTCTGAAACCTGTCATTGTTAAGTATGTCTTTTGAACCCCCAGGTCTCACATCTGTCACATCTCCCCTGCTGATAGATTACATACACTCCTGACAATAATACAAATTATATAATAGTACACATTAATTTAATACAATGGACCCCAAAGATACTTAAACTTAATCCAATGAAGACTCCCCAGGATATGGCAGGAAATTCCTGTATCTATCTCACTCTCATTTGCATGCGCATTGCCTTTTACAAGACAGAGCAGTGCAGGGCTATTTAGCTAGAGCTGATAAAAAAAAAAAAGAAACTTGAATTTTGAAGAATGTTGACTTTCTCTCTCTCTATATATATAGATATCGTTTGCAAAAATCGTGTCCATTCCCACCTGCTCTATATTTACCAAATAATTCCATGGCATTTCCTCCCCCCCCCCCAGTAGATGTATTAAAGGTGACCAGAAAATGCTTTTTAAAAACGGGGTTGTGCCCCTTGGGCTTCTTTCAGCAACGTGATGACCTGAAATGACTGTTGTTTGGGGCTGTGTGGGGGCTCTTCTCCCCCTTCCCCCCACCCCGTGTTTCCCCCTTTTTAGACCATCAGCCTGCAACGCGAGGGGCTGTATTGCGAGGGCTCTTTCAAAATCATCACACCCGGTCCAAAGGCGTTTCCTAGTAACGGGCTGGGCCAGCGGGCTCCAGGGCGAAAAGAAAAGGTTGTTGTAGCTGGTGGGGCAGAAGGGAACTGACTTCACGAGTCCTGCCTGGGCCGGGCCCCCAGCACTGAACCCGCTCCGCGCGCCCTTCCTCCCAGTGACACGAGCGGCCGCGATTCCCCCCATTGTACGAAGCTGCAGGATGCGGCTCTTGCCCTGGGGTGCATCAGACTGCGCCGCTGAGGGACCAGGCCGGGGGGGGCGGGGCACCCCGCGGCGCTTTGCTGGGCACTGGGCTGGCGCTGAGCAGCCGGCAGGGGGCCGCCAAGGGAGCAGCGGCGCGGCGGGACGCTCCGTGGGGCACGCCGGGCCGGCAGGGGGCGGTGGTCTCCGTCAGAGGAGCTAGAGGCGGCTCCCGGCTGCCCCGGCTGGCGCGCGTCACGGGGGCGGGGCGGTCTCTGCGGCTGGAGTAATTGTGGCCGTCCCACTTTGGAATCTCCGCGAGCCGAGCGTTCCAGCCTCATTATCCCCGCGTTCCAGCCAGGCCAGGAGTCGCGCGCCCCGCAGGTAGGTGCCCGACACTCCCGGGGGGCGGGGTTGGAATCACCCCCGGCCCTTTCCCTGCTCAGCTGCCCGCGAGCGGCCTGGGCCTGTGGGGAGCTCCGCCGGGGGAGGCCCCGCCCTTCAATCCCGCCGCCAGGGAGCTACGCAGTTAGGACAGCTTTGCCTGTGGCTGTCCCAGGGGTGCGTGGGGCCCTCGCCTCCCCCCGCAGAGGCAGCTCTGGTGCTGTGATGCGCCCAATTGTCAAGTGCCCAGCACCCGGATTGCTGTTAGCAGCCGCACCTTAATGGCAGAAAATGAAGCTGACTCTAAACCCAGGAGTTCAGACTGGATTGCTCCATGCCCGGGCTCTGTTAGGTGTGACAGGCATGGAGGTAGGGCACCGAGGGCAAGAGTTGTTGGAGTAAATTAGCTTTGATGAGTTGATTAGCCAGACAGTCATGAAATTAATCCTACCAACCCTGTTTTAATGCTCTTTCTGCTGTTTTATATCGCATTCCTCTCATTCTAGGCCTAGGAAGTCTTATACACTCGCTGTATATTTTATCTGTAGCTGAATTTCTTTTGATGTTAAACTCAACTCACGGTGTTTAAAAGTTAACTTTGGGCTTATCTGATTTAAAACCACCAAAAAGGAAATGCAAAGTGAAGGCAGAAATTGATGTATTTGTTAAGCCATTTTTATCTAGGTTTTATAGTTCCTAACTTACATAATAGAAGCTCTTATATTCTACTAACTTCTGTTTAGCAGTTGTCATTCTAACACTATGCTGGAATTGGAAAAGGTTCAGAAAAGGGCAACAAAAACGATTAGGGGTATGGAACAGCTTCCGTATGAAGAGAGATTAATAAGACTGGAACGTCTCCGCTTGGAAAAGAAAGGACTAAGGGTGGATATGATTGAGATCTATAAAATCATGACTGGTGTGGAAAAAGTAAATAAGGAAGTGTTATTTACTCCTTCTCACAACACAAGAACTGGGTGAGGGTCACCAAATAAAATTAATAGGTAGCAGGTTTAAAACGAACAAAAAGAAGTATTTCTTCACACAATGCACAGTCAACCTGTGTAACTCTTTGCCAGAGGATGTTGTGAAGGCCAAGACAGGGTTAAAAAAGAACTAGATAAGTTTATGGAGGACTGGTCTACCAATGGCTATTAGCCAGGATGGGCAGAGATGCACAACCATGCTCTGAAGTGTTACTAGCCTCTGTCTGCCAGAAGCTGGGAATGGGTGATATGAGATGGATCACTTGATGATTCCCTCTGAAGCACCTGGCATTGGCCACTGTTGGAAGACAGGATACTGGGCTAGATGGACCATTGGTCTGACCCAGTATGGTTGTGCTTATGTTCACTAGTCTATTGATTTGGTTTCATGTTAAAGTAGCAGAAATCAGGTGCAGTAGAGGACCCACAGCAAACAAGTTAACTCTTCCAAAAAAATAGATGAAACAATTCTTTTCTTGGACTCCAAAAATTCAGCTACATTTACATTTTGCCCCCTCAACATATACATGCAGACATGCGAGAGACAGAAAATTGAGGTGTTGTTTTTTTTAAAAAAGGTTAAAATTATGGATGAAAGTAAGTGTGTATAATAGAAGTGCTGACATAACAGCATGTGATCCCATAGTTAGTCTCTTCTATTTTATACCTTGGAACAGAGTGAATTATTCCTTTGGTGAGTTAGCAAATACCTAAAATATCATTTTAAAAGAACCTGTCTAAATTATACAGTAGTAGGTGCTTCTTAGATGGCTTGTAGTGTTATCATTTTTTCCTTTCAAGGACAAAATACTGCTGATTGGAAACAGGTTCTCATATCAATTTACAGCGGTTAGGTCAGGGATGGGCAAACTTTTTGGCCTGAGGCCCACATTGGGGTTCCGAAACTGTATGGAAAGCCGGGTAGGGAAGGCTCTGCCTCCCCAAACAGCCTGGCCCCTGCCCCCTCCGACTTCCCGCCCTCCCAGAACACCTGACCCATCCAACCCCCCCTGTTCCTTGTCCCCTGATCGCCCCCGCCCCCATCCAACCCCCCCGGTTCCCTGACTGCCCTGACCCCTATCCAAACCCCTGCCCCTTGACAGGCCCCCCAGGACTCCCATGCCTATCCAATCACTCCCTGTCCCCTGACTGCCCCCAGGACTCCCTGCCCCTTATTATGCCGCTCGGAGAACCAGGACTGGCGGCCGCACCACCTGGCCGGAGCCAGCTGCACTGCCACACAGTCAAGAGCACCGGGACAGGCCAGCGGCTCTCGCAGCCACACTGCCCGGCAGGAGCTCGCAATCCCGTCACCCAGAGCGCTGGCAGCGTGGCGAGCTGAGGCTGCGGGGGAGGGAGACCAGCAGGGCAGGGGCTGGGGGCTAGCCTCCCTTGCCGGGAGCTCAAGGGCCAGGCAGGATGGTCCCGCGGGCCGGATGTGGCCCACCTTTGGGTTAGGTGGTGTATACTTGAATTAGAAAGCAGGGAGTGAAATTGATCCTGACTGAAACAAAACATAACTATTTGAGTGAACATTGACATTTCATAGTGAAGAATGAGTGACTTTTTCTCTTCTAAATTAAATTATTCTTATGTATAATAATTTACTGGTTTATTTTGTACTGCTTATAAATGACCATTTTTCATGTTTTCTCTTGTGTACATGTTTTTTACTCTGCATTTACAGATAAGAAATACAGCAAAAGCAAATGCTGGTTTCTAACAGGAAATGTCAGTTCTGTAATGTACCTGTGCTCTGATTAAAATCTATACCTTTCAGTGCTGTACAGGCTCATTCTAGTGTTTGTGGGGGAGTTTTTTAATGTCGAATTCTGCCTGTTGGCCCTGCTTAGGGGGATTGCAGTTTTTGTATGCAGTTCAGGATTTGATGTTTTCCCCTCCATATTACAGGCTTCTTCCCATGGGTTGAATCGTGCTTTCTTTAGATTAGTCATATATCTGTAAACAGGCATAGTGGGTTTGATCTCAATTTGTGACCGTCTCCTTGTGTCCGTTTTGTTGTTGTTTACCACCGTAGCATCTAACTGCCCTAGCAATAGCATCTAGCAGTCCTGGACCAGGACCCCATTGTTCTAAGTGCTGTACAGACACAGAACAAAAAGACAGTCCCTGCCCTAGAGAGCTTACGATCCATTATGGTTTTAAAGGTTTCAGAGTAGCAGCCGTGTTAGTCTGTATCCGCAAAAAGAACAGGAGTACTTGTGGCACCTTAGAGACTAACAAATTTATTAGAGCATAAGCTTTCGTGGGCTACAGCCCACTTCTTCGGCGAAGTGGGCTGTAGCCCACGAAAGCTTATGCTCTAATAAATTTGTTAGTCTCTAAGGTGCCACAAGTACTCCTGTTCTTTTTATGGTTTTAAAGTGACTCCATCAACATTACATCTACTCAATTTAAAGAAGAGTTAATGATAACTTTAGCCATTGTTGCTATGTATTTGTGTTACTCTACCCAGCAATCTCCAATCAAGCAGAGGGCCTCATTATGCTGGGTGCTTTACAAACATACAATAAAATATGGTCCTTCATTCTCTCTGCCAGTTTTGGTTGTTTTATAGTCCCATTTTCCTATTTAACTCTCCCCTGTTGCTATGTGGGAGACACTCACATATGAAAGGGGAAAACGACTGATACTAGAGGGTAAAAAGTGTCATTATACGCAAAATGCTGAAAACCAACTGAAAGCTTTCTCTATCTCTTTCACATCGTATTATCTTAGTAATTTCTTGTGACAATAGAAGGCTTTAAAAAATCAAACAGAAGTATTTTTTTCTTTAAAATGATCATGTCCCTTTTTAAAAGACCTAAGGCTTGCATCCTACTGACTAGAGACTTCAGGAGTTTGCTCTTTGGTGAAAAGTGGAGAGAGTTATAAATAAGTCTCTTTGGGGCCATCCTTTTGCTTTGTGTATGTGTACTTGGCCTAGGGGGGCCTTGTCCTCCATGATGAGGGCTCCTAGGTGCTACGATAATACAAATAATGAATAGTAATACATCTTTGATAGCTGTGACTAACTTTTTATCTTCGTTTCATTCCTTGCAATGTCTAACACATTATCAGCATTTCATAAACTTTACTAATGCACCTGCAACAGAATTGCATCAAATGTGCAATTGCTCAGACAGGCAAGGACCTGCCACTGGCTTGTTTTTCATGTCTCCTCCTCCCCCCACCATATTTTGATCACTTTCTTTTGATATGCTGCCTTTCTTTGCTTCCCAGTAATGGCGTCTTATACCTGCATTACTTGCCGTGTGGCTTTTAAGGATGCTGACGTCCAGCGTGCCCACTACAAAACCGACTGGCATAGATATAATCTAAAACGGAAAGTTGCTGACATGCCACCTGTCACTGCCGAGAATTTCCAAGAGAGAGTCCTAGCTCAGAGAGCGGTGACAGAGGAACAGAACAAAGTCACTGCCACCTACTGCACAGTTTGCAGCAAGAGGTTCTCCACTTTCAATGCCTATGAGAATCATTTGAAGTCCAAGAAGCACCTAGAACTTGAAAAAAAGGCTGTCCAGGCTGTCAGCAAGAAGGTAGAAACCTTAAATGAGAAGAACCTGGAAAAGGGGCTGGCCCAGGAGAGTCTAAACAAAGATGAAATGAATACAGCTATTCAGCAAGCCATCAGGGCCCAGCCATCCTTGTCTCCAAAGAAGATACCATTGCTCCCAGCTGATACAAGCAGCTCTCCACCTTCTGCTGGAGGTAATTTGTCACAGAGCAGAGAGCAATTGGAAAAAACTCCAAGGCTACAGTGGTTTGAACAGCAGGCAAGGAAGCTGGCAAAACAGGATGCAGAGGATGAGGAGGAAGATGAGGATATGGAAGAAGGTAAGAAAACCAGCAAGGTGGTAAAATGGTGGCTCTGGGTAAGCAGACTTAGTGGTTGGTTTTGGGTAGAAGCCCCGTCTTGTTGGGTTTGTTTTATTTTGGTGGTTTTTTGTTGTCCTGCCTGGAGAAATTTTATTAAAAAAAAAAAACGCTTAACAATTCCGTGGGGGGAGGCTTTTTTTCTAATGAAAGCTCACATAGAAGAGGGTCCCACCAAAAAATATTTGCCATAAAGAGGGAAGAAAGATTCAAGTCTAGCAAGGTTTAGTGGCCAGTGGTTTAGTGGCCATAACTTTTTTTTTCTTTTTCTTTTTAAAGATGAACTGAAAAGTTTTCTAGTTACTAAGACTACAGGTCATGTGTTTTCTCTCATAACTAGTGCTTCTGTTATGTCCATCAAAAGCAGTGAAGGGACCTGCACTTCTTAGCCTGATGCTCCACTCTGTTACAGCAGATTTATGCTGAAGTAATTTCATTGATGTCAGTGGGGATCAGTTCCCCATGTGTTAGATGTTAGACACGTCATCAACTGTTGTACAGTAAACCCGTTTCTATACTCTGTTTTGGAAGATATATATAAAGAAGAAACCAATATGAAACTATTTTGCATTAAGATATATTTAAGTTGTAACACTGTGTCTCAGGAGGTTTCTGAGCGTTCATTTTACCTTTAACTTTTTGATCAGGACTTTTTTTTCTACGGGTGCTGTTTGTTCAGTATGTACCGTGAAAGGATTAGAGAGAGTAAGAAAGGAATAGTCTCTCTCTGATTATCCTGGGACCAACGCAGCTACAGCAATACTGCAAACAAAGGTCAAAGGATTGTCAGTTTGAGGCTTTTAAAGCTAGAAACCAATATCCGATAGTAACATTATCAGGTCACTGGTTTGAATCCCACCTAGGTTGGTAATTAATAGTTACCATCTGAGAATTCTTTAGCGGCCTATGTGAAAATGAGTTTACTGTCTTCTAGTTCCTAATGGACATCACAAACAGTCTTCTCAGTTGGCACTTTTTGGCATTTACAGAAGATTGAAGTAGGGTGACCAGACAGCAAGTGTGAAAAATCAGGACAGGGAGTGGCGGGTAATAGGAGCCTGTATAAGAAAAAGACCCAAAAATCGGGACTGTCCCTATAAAATCGGGACATCTGGTCACCCTAGATTGAAGTGTCCCGGGAAATTATCTTGATGCCCCTTCCCCCCGATACATACTCTCTTACCCTCCCCAGTGAAATTTGAAGTATATTGACAGAGCAATGTGTGGGATCTTGCATGAGTATCAGAGGAGAAAAAACCATGACTGGAAGCAGTACAAGTGACATGAAAGCAATTGCATAGCTCCAGTTACTTTAAGAACGCTGCTTATAGATAACTTAAAATGTTTCTTTTGTCGTAAAGATGTATATATGAAAAGAGTATATTTGATTTTATAACTTTCTGCTCAGGCTGCTAAGTCACTACAGGAAATCAAAATCCTCATGTTTATGACAGAATTGGGTGGCTTTTTACCAGTTATGCTTTGTTTTAATGTTACATGGTACAATAGTAATGTTCCTCCTAAACAGTAATAGGATTTTCATACTAGAGAAGATTGTAACTAAAGTCTTAGATCTGGTGACCCTTTCATGAGCAGTTTTGACTTTTGCCTTAAGCTTCCATCATTTCTTTGTAAGTTAGTTTTATTGACTGTGGTATGAGCTCACCACTTGATTGCTTTAAATGTCTGTATAGTAATTAGAACACAGCATTTTATATCTGTTTATAATTATTATGGTGTTTAAACATATTCTGTACTAGAGCATACAGTTTACGCTTATTTGCTTGAAAAAACGATGATGTAAATAAACCTCATGTTTTAACTTGTACTGAAAGGCTGGGAGGATGCAGATTCTGATGAAGTTGGAGAGTCTGAAGATGAGCAGATGGAAGGTGCAGTGGGTGAAGATGAGAAACAGATTGCCGCTGGTGCAGTACCACTCACAGACTGCTTGTTTTGTCCTCACCATTCGAGCTCTCTCATGAAAAATGTGGCCCACATGACAAAAGCCCACAGTTTCTTTATTCCAGATATAGAATACCTTGTGGATCTCAGGGGACTGATTGAGTACTTGGGTAAGTGTGATTCTTCTTCACCCCCCTGCCCCCAACAAAGTTAAATACCCTGTTTTGTTGCAATAAAAGTCTCTAAGATTTGAGCTATGACTTCAGTGTCATGTGGTATTCATGACTTTCATTCAGTCAAATGTATGACTTACTTCCAGTAGATCTAGGAATAACCATATTCTATCAGGCCTCAGGTCTGTTTAGTTCAATGTACTGTCTCTGACAGTGACCAGTACCAGATGCTTCAGGGGAAAGTATAAGAACCCTGCACTGGACAGCTTTTGGATAGTCTGCCCCGATATGAGGTCTTAACCTGATCCTAATAGTATTGGTTTAAACAGCATGAGGTTTATGCAAAAAACCTCAAGTTCTAAAATATTTACATGGGGTGTGCCTATTACATGGACTCGTAGCTCTCCTAGTGAATGATGATGCAAATATTTGCCAAACTACTATTACAGTTCTAAGAAAGCAGCTCCACCACAAATGGAATGTTTGCTATATTCAAACTTGATTCATATTAAATTTATCTATCCTCACTAAAGCTCTTCTCACAGGAACTGACTCCTTGGAATGAGCAAAAAAATGCACAAAATAAAACCTTTTTTTTATAGCATCTCACAGAGTTTTTGCCTCGTGTGTGATGCCCTCTGTTCTGTCATTTGAATTATTCTTTAAACACAACTTCTTCTATGAGGAGGCAGAGTGGTTAAAGTCCAGGGGGACCAGGGCCCTAATTCAGTTTCTGGCAGTGACTCTACTCTGGAGAAAGTCACTTACCTTGGCTGTGACTCAGGTCTCCCATCTGCAAGTGGAGATAACCACTTCAGGGATGCCAAAATTGATCATTGAATTGAATGTAAACTCAAAATTATACTTTTTTTTTTCCTCCTTCCCCCTGCCCAGGAGAAAAAGTTGGTGTTGGGAAAATCTGCCTGTGGTGCAATGAGAAGGGGAAATCCTTCTACTCAACAGAAGCAGTGCAGGGTCATATGAATGATAAAAGCCACTGCAAGCTCTTCACAGATGGGGATGCTGCCTTGGAATTTGCAGACTTCTATGATTTTAGGTAGGGAAATTTTTTTTCTTCCTTGCCACAAAATTGAAAGCCGAGAGAGGTGTTGAAACTTGAAACCCACTTTTCCATTGTTGACCTTCTAGAAACTAGATCTATTTTTTAATGTTTACACTTAAGGTCCTAGCAGTTCTTGAAAAATCAATTCATCAGTCAGAAGCTGTCCTGGGAACAAAGCTACTGTGCACTTCAGAAAAAAATAACCCCTTAAGCATTCACTTTAATACTAATAATATATTAAACAACTCTTCCAAGTATGCAAGTGCATAATGGTATGTGCTGTTGTTGGGGGTGTGGTTTTATTTATTTAGTTTATTTATTTAAAATGAAATGTTAGACCTATTAGGATGCTGTTGTCCATCCATACCGGTGTGGGCAATAATTTTTGCAGGGGGGCCATGCCACGAATTTTGGTAAGTCATCACAGGCTGCACATTTCTACTATATTAATGGAGGGAGTGTGGAGTCTGGGAGGGAGTTTGGGTGCAGGAGGGAGCTCTGGGCGGGTGCAGGTGAGGGTCTGGGCTCTGGGAAGGAGTTTGGTGCTGGGGTAGGGGATTGGGATGCAGGACAGGGTGCGGGGTCTGGGAAGGAGTTTGGGTGTGAAATTTAGCAACTGCTGCTGTTGTTCCACAGGAGCAGTTACCCTGATCACGGGGAAGGGGAGGATGTGGTGATGTCTGGAGAGCTCCCAGCAGGGAAGAATTTAGAATATGATGACGAAAGTATGGAATTGATCCTCCCTTCAGGCACGTATAATAAATACTGTATCAAAAGTACCTATCTTCTTGGCTTTGCTGTAGTTTAAATTATTGCCAACAAAGACAGAGATTGTCATGTGAAATTCCCATTTGTGTCATGAAGCAGACGGTTTGCCATCTGCTTTGATCTCAAATTCTGTTGTTCCAGTTTTCAAATTGAACACCTGTTTCCATTTAAAAATATTCTTATTCAGTTAGCTCAGATTGAAATTTATAAGATTTTAGTCTTGTCATCCTCCTTTTTGTGTGTGTGTGTGTCATCACTTCCTCTTATTTACCCTTGACTTACTTCATGCATGCAAGAATGTAATATGTACTTCATTGCAATACATCTTATGGAGAGTAAGTTCTTCCAGTGTAGTTCTGTGCAGTGTAACCTGGTCATAGGTAACTAATTTTGACAACCTCTTACTCAGATATTAATTTCCTTAAGCAAACACATATTGTTCTTTGTGTATTAATTTCTACACTAAGTCTGATGCTCTGGTGTATAGTTCCACACGCTGAGATCCCTTGCATATGCTTAATATCAACACATCCTCATGATCCTGTAAAGTGCCGTCAAATGCACCGTGAAAATGGGAAAACAGATCTTTCCTCCAATTTTAGTTACAATAGTCTTGTGTGTATTACTTGAAAAGGTAGTAGGTTTTAAAGAAAATGCAGATAGTGAATAAATTGATGTCTCTTTAAAGGTGATCTGCGGTGGAGGAACCCTTGCTTTTGTACTGTTTTTTGGTTCTTTATGATTTATTACAACTTATGGTGGATAAAGATGGCATGGAAAGCAGCTGTGGTGCAGTAAGGGGGGCTTTGTTTTTTAAAACTTCAAAAATATCAGGAATATTGCATTTTGTGTTCTATTTTTGCTGAAGGACTCCTTGAAGGACCAGTGAACCAAAGTAGGAGCTTTCTCAGCCTTCCTATGGAAGGGTTGGATGTTAAATCTTTAACAAAAAGAGACCTGTCCTATTAAGCAACTGAGCTGAAGGGCCCCATCTTAAAAATAACACATACTATTGTCACCAGGAGCAACTAAGCCTAAACTGGCTAGAACTGAAAGATTAGAGGAGAAGCTTTCTCTTCTGGTGGTTTTTTTTTTTTTTTTTTTTTTTAAACACCGCAGTCTGGGGGAGACTTTCAGTGGGAGATGAGTGCCAAACTCCCTTTTATTCCTCTGAAAATCTTCCTCCTTCCAGTTTCATAGTTTCTCTCGCATAGTCAGTTTCACTTTTTATATGCTGCAGGTCTATAAAGACTTTTGTGACAATCCCATTCTTTCAGTGTAATGTCAAACATATACCAGACCTGACACTTCTTGATCTGCCTTTTTTTTTTTTTTTTAATTGTGAAGAAGCAAAAAAAAAAAGTACAAATGCTTTGGTTTTTAGTTCTGGTCCCCTTTAGTTTTGTGGGTGAAAAACATTAGAAAATACTGGCATATAAATAGAAAAACTGATTTTTCTCACTAAATTGTAGCTGGTCTAGTGATACACAAGGTCTCTTTTCATCTCTAAATTTATCAATGATTGGAAACCAGTAGGGGGCATTGTGGTGCTTTACACATAGAATTAAAAAAAAAAAAGATTTAATCAGACAGCTTTTCTCTGCAAAGGTTCTGTAGGTGTTTATTGCATGTTACTCTAAGTGTTTTAATCCATCACCATTTCAGTGCACGGAAAGGCTAATACAGCAGCACTCAAAAGTTCATTTTTCCAGCCATCTGTGTTCCTGTCTGTTGTGCAATACTTGTATTTCTAGAGTAGATTTGGTTGGTGTAAAATGAGGTCATCTAGCTTATTTGCTAAACTGCCACTTCAATATTAAAGACTGGACACTCTTTAAACAAATCTAATCATCAGACTTGTAGATACCTGGCTTGTAATTCATTTGCAAGATATGTGAGTGGAACAATGGAGTATGTGAAAGTTCACTTAGGGAGGCTGGAATGATAAAAATACACTTCCAGGCAAGGTAGAATTAAAATATTGATCTTAATCTTATTATGCATTTGTGCACTTCAGTTATTTTTCTAAGGAAAGGTTGATTCTTAGTCGTTGATAACTATTAAAACATGTTTTTATTAAAACATGCTAAATTTTGTACTTTTGTTCTAACCAGGAGGATACACGGTATCAGTACACTTATTAAAATGAGTATATTGCTTAATACACATTGATTTGGCTGCTTAATTTTTATGTTTGAAAATGGTGAATGATTCATTTTTCTTACTAGATTGATTTTTTTTTTTTAACTTGGTATTTGTGCCAATTTGGATGCAAGTTGGAATTCAATTAAAATGCACCAAACCTGGAAAACCAGCATTTTTAAAATGACCTTAAACACATTTCCCCAGTACATTTATCAAAACATGTTTTGCATTTAAAACTTTCTCATTTATTAAAGAAAGGAAGTATTCTCAATAGTTAGTGAATTGAAATGATTGTTTTTGGTCACCATGGCGTACAAGATTTTAGGACTATTAGCTAAGCCTGTCATCTTTTTATTTATAGATTGGAGGAGGAAAACAAGCTTTCCTGCTTTTTCACCTCCCAGTTGGTTTCTCAGCTTTGAATAAATTAGTTATTGAACTGAACTAATCGAATAAACTGAAATGAAATGAAGAAAATATTCTCTCTGCACCTGTAGAAGAGGCAACAGCTCTCAGGACTGGTTTTGGCCTTTAATAGGGGCTGTCAAGCGATTAAAAAAATTAATCGCGATTAATCATGTGATTAATCAATAATAGAATACCATTTATTTAAATATTTTTTGTATGTTTTCTACATTTTCAATTACAACACAGAATACAAAGTGTACAGTGCTCAGTTTATTTTTGATTACAAATATTTGCACCGTATAAAACAAAAGAAATAGTATTTTTCATTTTCACTATTGCAACTATTGTAGTGCAATCTCTTTATCATGAGAGCTGAATTTACAAATGTAGAATTTTATGTTGAAAAAAATCCTGTAAAACTTTAGAGCCTACAAGTCCACTCCGTCCTACTTCTTGTTCAGCCAATCACTCAGACAAAGAAGTTTGTTTACATTTGCAGGAGATAATGCTGCCCGCTTCTTGTTTACAATGTCACCTGAAAGTGAGAACAGGCGTTCTAATGGCACTGTTGTAGCCAGCGTCACAAGATATTTACATGCCAAATGCCCCAAAGGTTCATATGTCCCTTCATGCTTCAACCACAATTCAAGAGGACATGTGTCCATGCTGATGACGGGTTCTGCTCGATAACAATCCAAAGCAGAGCAGACTGACGCATATTCATTTTCATCATCTGAGTCAGATGCCACCAAGCAGAAGGTTGATTTTCTTTTTCGGTGGTTCGGGTTCTGTAGTTTCCGCATTGGAGTGTTGCTCTTTTAAGACTTCTGAAAGCATGCTCCACGCCTCGTCCCTCTCAGATTTTGGAAGGCACTTCAGATTCTTAAACCTTGGGTCGAGTGCTGTAGCTATCTTTAGAAATCTCACATTGATACCTTCTTTGTGTTTTATCAGATCTGCAGTGAAAGTGTTCTTAAAACAAACATGTGCTGGGTCATCATTTGAGACTGCTATAACACGAAATATATGGTGGAATGCGGGTAAAACAGAGCAGGAAACATACAATTCTCCCCCAAAGAGTTCAATCATAAATTTAATTAACTCATTTTTTTAACAAGCATCATCAGCATAGAAGCATGTCCTCTGGAATGGTGGCTGATGCATGAAGGGGTATAAGAATGTTTAGCATGTCTGGCATGTAAATACCTTGCAATGCCAGCTGCAAAAGTGCCATCCGAACGCCTGTTATCACTTTCAGGTGACATAAATAATAAGGAGGAAGCATTATGTCCCGTAAATGTAAACAAACTTGTTTGTCTTAGTGATTGGCTGAACAAGAAGTAGGACTAAGTGGACTTGTAGGCTCTAAAGTTTTACACTGTTTTGTTTTTGAGTGCAGTTATGTAGCAAAAATCTGCATTTGTAAGTTGCATTTTCATGATAGAGATTGCACTACAGTACTTGTATAAGGTGAATTGAAAAATACTGCTTTATCATTTTTAGAGTGCAAATGTTAGTAATAAAAATGTGGGCACTATACACTTTATATTTTGTGTTGTAATTGAAATCAATATATTTGAAAATGTTAAAAAAAATCCAAAAATATTTAATAAATTTCACTTGGTATTCTATCTCTTAACAGTGCGATTAAAACTGTGATTAATTTTTTTGAGTTAATCGCGTGAGTTAACAGCAATTAATCAACAGCCCTAGTCTTTAACAAACTCGGTAGTTCCGGGTGCTTAGCCAGTGACTGCCACCAGTTCAGTGGTTTGACTTTCTTTAAAACTTCAGCAGCAAACTTGTACTGCTTGAATATTGTTTTTAATTTAAATTACACCTCTACCCCCATGTAACGCTGTCCTCAGGAGCCAAAAAATCTTACCGTGTTCTAGGTGAAACCGCGTTATATCGAACTTGCTTTGATCCGCCGGAGTGCGCAGCCCCACCCTCCCGGAGCACTGCTTTACCGCGTTATATTCGAATTCATGCTGTATCGGGTCGCGTTGTATTGGAGTAGAGGTGTATTTTGATAGACTAATCATTTCAAATTTAACCTAAACCACATCACTATCCAGTCTAGGGTTTTCCTTCCCTGTAGCTGTAACTAACGTGATGACCTACCTGATCAGTGTTTCAGTGCTAGTAACCACAAAGTAAAGTGAGTGTTCACCTCCTTGATGTCATTGGTCTGCCATGTCAATAAGCACAAGTCTCTTTCACTTCAGGAAAATATAAAAGCTGTCATTAAAATTAGATAATTGTTAGCAACTAGGGGTTGACCGTCACTGTTGACAAACAGGAAAACAAGCATTTGTTCTCTTGTCATAAGTGCTCATCTTTGTGGAATTAAGCATTTTGGCGGCAGAGTCTGTCCCTTCATTACCCTTTTTTCTTTATTATCCAGTGAGTGAGGGAATGTTAGCCATTCCAGTGTGGTTTGTTTATGCAGGGGTTACCTTTCCTGTTTTCACTACTTAGTATAACCCGCCAAATTGTCAGTTTGTTTAAAAAAAGAAAAAAATGGGTGGTAAGGGAAATAAGATTTATTCCAGTGATAGGCAGAGGCTTTATTCATCAAATGTCATGAAATAAGAAGGGACTGTTATAACTAACAAAAATTACCCTACCAATCTTCATGTTCTGGTTTGGCAGTAAAACTGTAATTAGAAAATCTCTCCCGTATTCCTGAATTGTGTAATGATGTCAACGTGCTGCCTGATTATTTGACCAGTTACAAAACCCAGTGCCATGTAAATGTAAATCCTCTGTGCTTATCATGCTATGTAAATCTTGATGTTGGGCCCATTTTTTTCTGACTCGGCATAGCTCAGATTGATCATCTATTTTTTCGCAAGGAGTAGAGAAGCTTAGTGAATTTGTATTGTTTTGTCATTAGGACAGTGACTCCTCCTGACCCTTAAATCAAGATGGGATGGCTTTCTACATGAGATGCTCTAGTTCAACCAGAAGTTATTGGGCTTGGTGCAGGAATTACTAGGTGAAATTCTTTGGCCTGTGTTCTTTAGACTAGCTGATTATAAAGGTTCCTTCTAGCATTAAAAATCTGGCCCAAATACTTGCAACAAAACTAACAGTCATCCTCTCCATTTCCTGCCTTTAATTAAATCTTCTTGGAGGCTTTTATAATTCCTAGCCATCCTTTAGTTGAGCTGCTGGTCTTTTTCTGCCTTTCCTCTCTTCAACATGTGTTGTACTATAGAAGCTGCTACATTAGTCACACTCTATCATAGCCCTAAAACATCAGACGCTTTTAAAAGGCACTCCTCAATGTGATTACTTTCCAGAGGCACTTGGACGATTACTTTGCTTCAAAAGCTGCTTCATTGTGCTTGACTTAAACAGTAAAATATTCTCTTGTGTAACAGGTGCCAGGGTTGGTCACCGTTCTTTGATGAGGTACTACAAGCAGCGGTTTGGTTTGTCAAGAGCAGTGGCTGTTGCTAAAAATAAGAAGGCAGTGGGCAGGGTGTTGCAACAGTACAAAGCTCTGGGCTGGACAAGCAGTACAGGTAGGTGACAAACTTAAGTTCTTTAAACTCTCTTTTGAGCCTGTATTCTTGGAGGGAGGTGGGTGTCAGAGCCTGGCTTCCAGCCCAGCTCAACCATCTACTCTGCTATTTTTAGTGCTGCACATGAGCCTGAGTCTGTCATCCCAGGCTCTGAGACTTGCTGCTGTTCCCTGTGTAGGCACCCCTCTAGAGCAGTCTCCTTATACTAGCATTTACATGATTGAATTCTGTCCATATAGCTACTGCTAGGTGCTGTCAGATTTGGTGCTTCACTTCCTAGCAAAGAGCAATATCACTTTTGCAAGGAGAAACTAAACTTCTGATAGGGGAAGAGGGAGAAGAGCATCACTGCTCTGTGGTAAAAGCTTGGACCTTGTCTCCTGCACAGTATCTGACTTTTGGGTGTCCTTTTCATTTCTGGCACATAAGCACAATACAGTGTAGAAATTTGCCATTCCAGCCCTGCTTTTTGAGAAGGCAACCCCTGCATATACACAAATTAATTGCAGTCACACTGCTTCTTATAGCAAAAGTGCATTTGTGTACAAGCCTGAAACTTTCCAATCATAGTTGGGTGATGTGAAGTTTTGAGGGATGAATCTAGGCTAATGTACAAAATAAATAAAGGTGAGGCTGGCTTTTCAGAACGAGAAGTTGCATAGCCTGTTCCTGCCTGCTAAATTCAAATCCTGTTTTTAGTTATTTGTGCTATTATACTTCTCTTCGCTCCTGCACTACTGCAGCTATATATATTGCACTGTAACTGTGTAGTTCAAATATTTTGTCTGAACAGTGCTATGCCCAAGCCTGTTAGTGTAAAGTATTGCAGAATACTTCAGAGGATTAATCTAGAATTGAATTCTAAACATTATTTTGATACTCAGATAGGAACATAAATGTTGTATTGACCACAAAGTAAGGCTGTTACCCTGAATGTGTCAAGTTTTAAGGTTAATAGTTTCTTTGCCAGAGGTGGCTGACGGTAATTAAAATTACCTGTCCATTTGTGTGTCACTCCTTCCTTCAGTTGTCAATGCTAGCATCTTCTGTTCTTGCCATTTAATATGGTAATACATGACCCCAGCATAAACTGTTCTTTGACAGTCCCAGCCAAAACCATTCAGGTTTTGGATACTTGCAGTGAATGATCTCTAGATGAAGAATTATTTGCAGAAGTTATTTGCAAATAACTTTTTTTTTTTTAATTTTTTTTTTTAATTAAGATTTGTTTGAATAATTTGAAGTGTGTGTGTGTGCGCGCAATTAATTTAGGTCTGTTTCAGATCTGTAGCCATTCAGAAACACTCTTCCCCCCCCCCCCCCACCTCCCCCAATAATTACTTAGACCTTGATCCTCGCATGAGCTCAGAGCGAGCAAACCCTTGTCCACATGTAGAGCTCGTTGCAGGATTAAACCACTTAGGTTTTCCTGGGGAAGTTACAGATGATTAAGGGAAGGTGTGAATTTAAAGTGATGGGTATACAGGTTATACCTGTTGGACACTCTTATTCCAGCATGAGGCCTCTTTTCAGCTTAGTTTACATTGCTTGGGAAGAAGGTAAAGCTAAAATGAAAACAGCCACTCTTACTGCAGAATAAGTGTCTACCCAGAAGTTTAGACATAGGTAACTATATTGCTACAACTAGACTGGTGTAATTGGAGGCAAGGCCTTATACTTTAAATCAGTCTTGTAAGCTACTAACTTTTCACCCTTTTCTCCTTTACAAAAGGAGCAGCCCTAGCACGTGAACGTGACATGCAGTATCTACAGAGGATGAAGTCTAAGTGGATGCTGAAGACGGGAATGAGTAACAATGCTACAAAGCAGATGCATTTCCGGATGCAAGTCAGATTCTGAGCTGCCACAACTGCTCTACAGAGCTTGTTCCAGGAGAGGAGAATTAATAGCTAGTATCTTTTTTGAGGGGTGGGGTGGGGAGGGAATGTCATTAAAATGGATCCTGGTACCTAGCCAAGGACTGTCTGGATGCTACTATTCCCCCTCCGCCTAAGTCTTGTTAAGAGATCTTGTATTCTAATAACTGTTGGCCTATCAAATTTAAGTGTCCAAATAAAGTATGTGGTATAGATTAGTCACTGGTGTAGATATGTGCATTCTACTAGTGTCCATCTTTATGCAGTAGGTTTTGGTTGAACGGCTGACTTGATGTTGTAATTGAATTACAGAAAACTGGGGGGTGGCTAAGAGAAGATTATAGGCCTGTGCTTCAGCCCTTCTGGCTTAGGGTAGATGATTTTCTTTTGTATGAAGTAGGAGCGAGCACTTTACCAAAGTTATACACTTTCTTTATATCAAACAATCTTGTAAGAGGCACTTTAGACAGGAGTGTTAAAATCCTTCAGTGGGTGAATTAAGGAGAGCTTTTCAAAATGAGCACATTGCCAGCACATGACGAGTGATGGGCATCTATTCAGTTGTGTTCAGTTTATGTAGAACTTTCCATGCTAGTTGTTTGAAGTAACACTTGACCTAAAAGGAAATGGTTATTTTTTGTTCTGAAACCATAGTTTCAGTTAATAGTTTCTATCCTGTCAAACTCAGTGTGCCATGCTCTGCTCATTTTCTAGGAGACAGTTGGATTTACTAAAAATATCACAAGGTGTCTGTTTGGATTTAACTTCAATGTAATGTTTTGAATAGTTTATTAAAATTAAAGCATCCGTTTAAGGTATTTTTACCAGCGCCACTCCCATTATGAATTGTTAAATTTACTCATTACTGATGAGAGTTGAAAAGTTAAGGTGGTGGTCACCATTGCACTTTTGTGTAGAGGCATTTTTACATTCTTTATACAACACATCAACCACACAATCTTCTCTAGAAATGCAGCATGCTAAACTAGGGTCTGTCTGACACAGCTGTCTAAGAAACCCTCTGTTGCATAATTTAGGGTCTGACTTGCATCAGTCAGAAATTAAATATGCTGTTACCTTTGTCATCTCACAGTTGCAGTAGAGTATGAAAAGTGCAGAAATATGAACATGTCACATGGTGCACACCACTGCTACGTGACTGACTATGAGATGTGGCTAAGAACCAGTCTGTTCTCCCACGATTATCCCAGCTACTACTACATTACTTTGACAAATGGAATGCAAGTTTTAACACTGTTCCATGAGATTATGTCTGTAACAAAGATTTGATCTCCCCTTCAGCTCTAGCTGTACATACACAGTAGTCCCAAGAAACATGAAAGAAGGTTCAGTTAGGTTTATGAAAAATCTGAATTTCATCATTAGGATTGATACATTAATAATCCTTACCTTCCCAATAAGCCACTAATGTAAATTTCACTGACAATCAGTGATATCCATCTCATGTTTTTAGAAAAACTACATGAATAGTACTCCACCTTACTATAATTTTTGCTTAAGAAAGCTCGCCTACACCTTAATAAGCCAGGACCGATGTCACCATTTTCAAAATGTTGCTTGTAATGGGAATGTGTCAGAAGCACCAGACCTCATGTAATTAGGCCCATGGCACTAGTGGTGCTCAGAAGCTCTTTAAATAATCAGCAAGAGCAGAAGGGTCCTTTTGGCAATCACAATAAAAACAAACAACATTTGACAGTGTTCCTTTTATCATCCTAGGGGGAGCATTTTACACTGCTGTCTCACCTATTTTTTAGTCTAACAGCACTGCTTGTGTTACTCTCCAGCTTTAGGTTATCTTCCTAACCATAAGGGAATTCAGAGTCTCAGTTGTGACTACATGGGACCCTGACCAAGCCTAGGAAAAAGGTGCAAGCTAATGCAGACTTGAGCCTGATTTTAACTTACACCTTCGTACATGCTGTATGGATTGCCCTCTAACCCATTGTCAAGTAGCATGCAAGTTATGCAGGAGTGAGAATCTAAATTGCCATAACACATGCTATACTACATATCTTTGTAGAATAAATTCAAACTATTAAGACTCTCTCTTTCTCTGGGTTGCTGAGAAGGGCAGCGCAGATGAATATGGTGATCACAACTATTCCCACCTCTTGCATAACCCAAGATCTGCCACTGGTAATTTCTGCCTCACACCCATAAACTTGTGCTTGAACTACAGCATTACTCTGGGAAAGATAATCCTTAAATCTAGAGTGGCTAAGTGATGGAGAATCCACTACATCTTTAGGCAAACTGGTCCAATGGTTGCTGCATTTCAAAACTAACTGTAACCACTCAGGGAAAAGACCTGTTTATCAGTGTGAACAATTCAATGTAAACCTCTGCTCAATGCACCGCAGTGGCCTCAACACAATGCAAGTATTAGGCGGTATAAAGAATGGTATAGAAAATACTATAGCTCGAATGCTATTACATATGTCAAAGACTAACATCCCCAACTGGAACAGCGTGTTATAGTTGGATGACCCTGTCTCAAAAAGGGACATAGCATTAATAGTAGGGCTTGCGAGACAGGTAACAAGATCGAAAAGTTATGGAAACTTCCACAGCAAGGAGCTGGGGACTGTTTAGTTTCTATGGAAAATAAGTAATAAGAGGTCACAACCAAAATATAAAAGTAGAGAATGGTATTGAGAACATATGAATCTGACAGTTATTCCTCTTTACTATTGATAATAATGAAGTTGCAAGATATTAACAAACAGAAAGGCAGCAAATATAAAAAACTGTATATTTAACAACTATCCCCTTTATCTAACACTGCATAATTGGCCCAGGTAACTGGATTTCCATAAGATATCACTAAGGGCAAGAACTGAGCAGGATTTTAAAAAGGTTTAGCCGACCAATGAGAACATCTACTCTGTGTCTGTGTTAACTAGGGTGACCAGATGGTCCGATATGGGGATTTATCTGAGAGATGCAACTATCCCCCTTCCTCTCTGCTAAAAGGTGTCCTGATTTTCCACACTTGCCCTCTGGTCACCCTAGTGTTAACTTTTTTGCTACAAGTAAACCACACCAAAGTAAATAGAAGAACAGGAGTACTTGTAGCACCTTAGAGACTAACAAATTTATTAGAGCATAAGCTTTCGTGGACTACAGCCCACGGGGGCTGTAGTCCACGAAAGCTTATGCTCTAATAAATTTGTTAGTCTCTAAGGTGCTACAAGTACTCCTGTTCTTCTTTTTGCGGATACAGACTAACACGGCTGCTACTCTGAAACCAAAGTAAATGTTACATTTTGTATTACTACTGCCTCCCATTCATTTTTTATCTCATTGCATAATCTGTAACCCCACTTCCAGCTTTATCCAACTTTGTACCACTATACATGCCTTGCAGGGATCACAAAGATAAATCCACTTGTGACATGCACCCCATATTCTTCATAGTGATCTGATATGATTATAGCATAATTATGATGCATTTAGTACACACAGGGCATGTAAGGTGTCATTGGAAAAGTTAGGATTTGCTGAATATGATTATCCTATTTGGGTGCATGTATCATTTTTGTATCTGAAGTTATGAATATTAATTATGTATCTGTAGTTCACATGCAGTCACACCTGGGTGACACCCACTAGGCAAGATGCTTCCAGTCTAAATAGCTGATTGTGAAGGGCCCATTCACAGTCAAGGTCTATTAGGGAAAACAATAGGCCTCAGGAGAAGCTTATCCCCCAACCTGGTGAGCCTTCCTGTGGATGCTTCGGCCAGCCTGTAAGTAATGGCTGCTATGACTGCAAGGGCATGTGACCAGCCCACCTGACTCTGGACTCTATTTTGTGAGCCTGTATTTTCCCACAAACTGGGCTGGGAACTGTTTTTGGAACAAAGGGTTCCCGCCCTGTGCTAAAGCGCTATAAGGCAGGGAGTGACATCAGCTGTTGCTCTTCACTCCCCCACAAGTGAACACCTGAAAGAAGCTCTGAAAGAAAAGGACTTGGAATGGGGATGGGGATGGGGATCCCAAGCTGCAAAGCAAATGAAGCTTGTGCCTTGAGAATCTGCAAACCTGTTTGTACCATCAGTCAGGGTGAGAAACTGCTAATTCACATTCAATCTTTCTAGTATCTTAAGCTTAGTTTGCAGTTTTATTTGCTAGGTAATCTGCTTTGATCTATTTTCTATCATGTATAATTACTTGAAAGCTATCTTTTTGTAGTTAATACACTTGTTTTATGTTTTAATCTAAACCAGTGTGCCTTTGAGTGAAGTGTCAGGGGAAAATCTCCGCTTGGTTATCACAAGTGTGCATATTCCTCTCCACGTTGAGGGAGAGGCAAACTGGGTAATAAATTCATACTGATTGGGGTTTCGATCGGGGCAGGATGGTACAGCTGTGGGCCCCTGACCTGGGGAGCTGGGGGTTAGTTTGGCTCATGCAGTGGCTGGTCAGCCTGCATGTAACTGTAGCTGGGTTTGTCCCTGCCTGTGTGAAAGCTGGTGGAAGTGTAGGACCGGGAGCTGCCCCAGGCTTGTCACAGCAGCACAGTGCTGGGCGGGAGCCCAGGCTGGTGAGTCAGAGGGTTCAGTGGTACCCCTAATTCCCTTCACGAATACAACACAAAAGCGGAGTGGTACGCACGAAATGTATTAGGAAAAGGTTCAGCCTAGCAGGTAGTGGGAAAGATACACATGGCTGCACATCGTGTAAGTCATCCCCTTTCTTGTGCCTATCTTTATGGATTTGAGGGCTTCTAGAGCTCCTCTGGGTAGTTATGTAGCTTAAGTCAAATAGGTTGATCATTTAAACTTAATGATTCCTAAAAGCTTTAAAAAGAGAAAAGGGCAAAGATCAAAACGTGCCACATTTCATAGTGATTTAGTGGCAAGCAAAGCAAATTAGCACTTTAAAAAATAGGTTGGAGGTAATGGGAGTTGTATTTCTTTTTTCATCCTGCCTGCATAATAAGAACAAACATTAATTAAAGCATGCCTGGAAAATTCAGATACGGTTTGCCAAATTAGAGGGCATAGTCACTATTCACTAATCAGTTATATAGCTGGGCAGAGAACTTGCATTTAAACCAACCAAAGTCAGTCAGCAATCACAATGTTAAATGTAGAATTGGTGCATCATAAGATAGCACAGTTGTGTGAGGTAATAAGATTGAAGCCAGCCCAGCCACTCTGATCCAAGTGCCATTTCTCTGCAAATTGCAAAGGGGAAAAAAAGAGTAAACATCTTGACTGTGACCATGTATTTGTGGCACACAGTGGCCTTAAACTTTTCAGCAAGATACTCATTTTTTCCAGTACACATTGACTTCAGACTCTGACTGCTGCAGTGGGTTGTCCACTTCTATCTCCAACCCCATCCTCACAATTCTGAATCGCCGGACTAGCAGGTTGCATCAATCTGGTCACAAACCTAGCTTATACTGCATCAGTAAGCAAAACGTTTTATTTTTGTTTTGCCATTCGCATGTTACAAAGATTTAGCTTCAAACAACATCATTTACTTATAAATCTCAGACTCGTATTGGCTCCCCAGGAAAAAAAAAAAAATCTAGTGTACCCAGTGATGAGCTCCCAAAATCCTAAGAACCAGTTTCCTACCGGGTCCTCGGTGGCACTTTGGCAGCAGAGGGGTGTCTTCGCTCGCTCTGGGTTTTTGGCAGCAGGTACTTCACCCGGAGCAAGTGAAGACCCCCCTGCTCTCTGCCGCCGAAGTGCTGCCAAAGACCTGGTAGGGAACAGCGTGGTGAGTACAAGCTCCACATGCCTGTCTTCCCCCCCCACACCCATCTGACCCCAACCCACATCCTGCCCCCGACTGCCCCCCTCAGAACCCGCAACCCATCAATCCTTGTCCCCTGACCACCCCCTCCCGAGACCCCCCACCCTAACTGCCCCCCCAGGACCCCACCCCCTACCCAACTTGCCCTACTCCCTGTCCCCTGACTGCCCCGACCCCATCCACCACCACCCCGACAGACCCCCGGAACTCCAACGCCTACCCAAACCCGCCCCCCATCCAACCCTCCTCCCAGCTCCAGCCCGGCCCCTTTACCATGCTGCTGCGTAAGGATGCCGCACGACCGCTGGAGCTCGCAGCCGCACCCCCTGACCATGTCGCTCAAAGCAGCAGGAGCTGCAGAGCTGCTGCCGGAGCTCTGCGAAGGGGGGAGGGGGAAGCGGGTGAGGGGCCGGGGGGAGCCTCCCCAGAAGGGCAGGACGGTCCTGCGGGCCGCCAGAGTTTGCTCACCCGCCCGCCCCTTTAGGAACCAGTTCTACACCGGGTTCTAAATTTAACAACCGGTTCGCCGGCTCCAGCTCACCACTGAGTGTACCCCAACAATCCAAAAATTCCTTGGTGAGCAGTACAGTAATCTTTCTCTTTAATACAGGGAAGACCCTTTCCCAATCAGCCTGCTTCCCCAGTTGTGAAAGGTTGAAGGTTGCATGGAAATAAGGGAATGTCTGAGTTCTACGTGAGCAAACGATCCACACCCAGAGGCCTAGGCAATAAGTGGCAAGAGAAGGCCCTGTGAATACTTCATCATGCTACATTTTCACTTTCTGCATTGTTTAGCTAAAAGAACGAGGAGTACTTGTGGCACCTTAGAGATTAACAAATTTACAGCAACTCCTCACTTACAGTCATCCCAGTTAACATTGTTTCGTTATTAGGTTGCTGATCTATTAGAGAACATATTTGTTTAAAGTCATGCAACGTTCCATGATGAGGCTGTTTGGCTCGCCCTGCTCCACCCGCCTGCCCGGGGCTCCTGCCAGGGAGCTGGGTCGGGGTGTGGGGGTTTGCCCCGCTCCGCCCACTCGGCATTCCTGCCAGGGAGTGGGAGCTTGCCCCGTTCTGCCCATCTGGCGTTCCAGATGGGAGCAGGGTCAGGGCGTGGGGGCTTATCCCACTCTGCCCACCCAGCATTCCAGCTCGGGAGCAGGTAAGCCCCCGACCCCGCTCCCCAGCAGGAGCGGGGCAAGCCCCTGTGCTCCAACCCCACTGCGCCCCGCCTCAACCAAGCTTCACAATCATCATTGGTGAGTATAGTATTAAATAGTTTGTTTAAAATTATTTTAAAAAACCCACTTGTACTGTATATGTATATAATGTCTTATGCCTGGCGAAAAAAATTTCCCTGGAACCTTACCCCCCCCTCCCCCCGCCATTTACATTTATTCTTATAGGGAAATTGGATTCGCTTAACATTGTTTCGCTTAAAGTAGCATTTTTCAGGAACATAACTACAATGTTAAGTGAGGAGTTACTGTATTTGACAAAAAGATGTTTATGATATATATATAAAAAAATGTTCCTATTGTATTTTCCACTCCATACATCTGATGAAGTGGGTTTTAGCCCCCGAAAGCTTATGCCCAAGTAAATTTGTTAGTCTCTAAGGTGCCATAAGGACTCCTCATTCTTTTTGCTGATACAGACTAACGTGGCTACCCCTCTGAAACTTGTTTAGCTAGTCCTTTTTAGATAAATATAGACTATACAAGTTATCTGGTTAGGTTCTTATGTGACCGCCCTGCACCATGGGGTCTGAACACTTCAGAAACACTAATGTATTTATCCTCACAGTATAAACTCCTGTGAGATAGGGAAGCACTGGTATCCCGTTTTTGTAGCTGGAGAACTGAGGCAGAGCGAGCTCTAGGCTGCAGCAAGCAGTACCTCAAGTGGATCATTCTGGCCTGGGCAGCTAAGTGACTTGGGGATTTAGCAGAGAGACCCAGGATTGAATAGCATGGAAATTCAGTTACCTTCTTACCCATACAGGTGACCCCTCACGGGAGCGGTGGAGAACCATGTCTCCACCCTTGTGCTGCCCCTTCTCCCCGAGCCCCTGCTCCCATGCCACTTCTTCCCCCTTACAGCTGGTAAAAAGCAGGGGGCATAGCCCTCCCACTTTTAAAAGTGATGGGGCCATGGCCCCCTGGGCCCTCCCACTCTTGATTGAATCACGTTGGCAGGAAGCTTGTACTTCTGGCATCTATATCAGAGTCACCATCCCATTTTTGTAGCCGAACATGGGACAGGGTCTCACTGAAGTGCACTAAGGGTAACATTTTCAGAGGTGCCTGAGAGATTTAGAAGCCCTAAGTCCCAGGCATTTTTGAAAATTCTACCCTAGCTGTATTTAAAATAATTATATCCACTGAGAAATCTTGAAAACAATATCAAATCAAAAATGTAGCCACTTAGCAACACAGACAGGAAAATAAGTTCTATACAAACATGTTTTCTATTGCAGTTAAGTCAACAGGAGCAATCCTGGAGCCATACTTTCCCTCACAGACCATGCAAGTGAAACATAGTAAATATATAAAACATTTAAATGAACAAACTCAAACTTCCAAATCTCCTTGTACACCTATTGGTGGCATCTGCAGGTAGTAAATGATTTGGAGTGAAGTGGAAAAAAAACTAAATCTCCAAATTAGTCATTCAAGCATTTTACTAGCTCATTAATTACACTGAAATAATCCTATTTTGATTAGCCATCTCATTAAATGTCTATTGGCAAGTGCAAGAAATTACTTCTCACAGCACTGAAGTGTCACCTGAATGCAGTTAGCCTCTTGTCAAGAAGGTATAAAACTGCCCCTGCTGCCCACATACGTCTAGCAGCTTTCTAATCCTGTATCTTTGTGAACATTTGAACTACTCTGGGGGGAGATTGTTTGAAAGATACAGAGCTTGATGAATAAATTTAAATGGCAGTAGTGGCATTTAAAATGTTTAAGCAGCATTTAAGAGGTTTCTGCTTTTTATATTGTATAGCAAGGCATATCATTTTTACAAATGCGTATTACAACAGCTGATGGTCATTTTGAGCTTATTATTAGTATTTCAATCTAGCTCTGTGTTTGCCCTCCTAATGAATTCTTCTCTTGTACTGAAGAATCTGCCACCATTTACTGTTCCACAACTTGGAGCCATCAACCTCAGGGGTATTTGAAGCATTAATCCCTGCTGGCTATTGATGTGACGGGAAGCTCTTGTGAAATCCCCAATTATCTGATCATCTTTTTCTTCCTCTTTTCCATTTGCTCAGTCTCATTAATTGCCTCCCAGAATCTCTCAAGGTTATTAGAACGAATCAAACCAAACCTCTCATCCTTCCTGGGCAGTTGAAGAGAGAAGGGAGAGAGAGGAAAGAGTTTAAATAGCATGGTGTAAGGAAGATTTGTCATTCAAATATCAATGCTTAGTATAAACACTTAAGGGCCTGCAGCCTTCTCAACGAGCAAAGAGTCCCTGTGGATCATGAGAATCTAACACAATGTGTACGGAGACACTAGCATGGCAGAGGAACTTTTAGAATATTAAACAACTTATTAGGCAAGATATTTTAAAATGAACAAATCCATTAGTTCCTCTCTCAAAGATTGCACGTAGTAGGTCTGCTTTGCAGTTTCTGCTGAACTCTGGTGTTTTAACATTTTTCAATGTAACACTGAATGTAAGAAACTACAGGGCTCTGAAATAGGTGCAAACTGTAGTGGGTTTTACCCCCTTTTAGCTTTCCTGCTTCTCCTTATTTCCTGGACAGTACACACATTTTCCTATTTGTAGTGTAGATGGAAAAGCAAAGGATTGGGAACTAAGAGTTTTGGGTTCAAAGTCATCTTATGCGAACTTGCGCAGTCAAATAGTCATCCATGACTGAACATACTGGGGCAACAAGTAGGCAACTAAATCCATAATTGGACTATTCAATAAGTGGCCTGATTTTCAGATGGACTGAGTGAGCGCTCAGACCTCTAATGGCAATTGCAAGTGCACAGCTCCTTTGAAAATCAGGCAACTTATTTGAAAGCATAGGCGCCAACTCTGTGCTTATAGATTCTAGGACTGGAAGGGACCTCGAGAGGTCATTGAGTCCAGTCCCCTGCCCGCATGGCAGGACCAAATACTGTCTAGACCATCCCTGATAGACATTTATCTAACCTACTCTTAAATATCTCCAGAGATGGAGATTCCACAACCTCCCTAGGTAATTTATTCCAGTGTTTAACCACCCTGACAGTTAGGAACTTTTTCCTAATGTCCAACCTAAACCTCCCTTGCTGCAGTTTAAGCCCATTGCTTCTTGTTCTATCCTTAGAGGCTAAGGGCTTGTCTATACTTACCGCGCTGGTTCGGCGGCAGGCAATCGAACTTCTGGGTTCGATTTATCGCGTCTTGTCTGGACGCGATAAATCGAACTCAGAAGTGCTCCCCGTCGACTCCGGTAATCCTGCTCGCCGCGAGGAGTACGCGGAGTCGACGGGGGAGCCTGCCTGCCGGGTCTGGACCGCGGTAAGTTCGAACTAAGGTACGTCGAATTCAGCTACGTTATTCACGTAGCTGAAGTTGCGTACCTTAGTTCGATTTGGGGGTTTAGTGTAGACCAAGCCTAAGGTGAACAAGTTTTCTCCCTCCTCCTTATGACACCCTTTTAGATACCTGAAAACTGCTATCATGTCCCCTCTCAGTCTTCTCTTTTACAAACTAAACCCAATTCTTTCAGCCTTCCTTCATAAGTCATGTTCTCAAGACCTTTAATCATTCTTGTTGCTCTTCTCTGGACCCTCTCCAATTTCTCCACATCTTTCTTGAAATGCGGTGCCCAGAACTGGACACAATACTCCAGCTGAGGCCTAACTAGAGCAGAGTAGAGCGGAAGAATGACTTCTCGTGTCTTGCTCACAACACACCTGTTAATACATCCCAGAATCATGTTTGCTTTTTTTGCAACAGCATCACACTGTTGACTCATTTAGCTTGTGGTCCACTATAACCCTAGATCCCTTTCTGCTGTACTCCTTCCCAGACAGTCTCTTCCCATTCTATATGTGTGAAACTGATTTTTTTCTTCCTAAGTGGAGCACTTTGCATTTGTCTTTGTTAAACTTCATCCTGTTTACCTCAGACCATTTCTCCAATTTGTCCAGATCATTTTGAATTATGACCCTGTCCTCCAAAGCAGTTGCAATCCCTCCCGGCAAACTTAATAAGTGTACTTTCTATGCCAATATCTAAGTTGTTGATGAAGATATCGAACAGAGCCGGACCCAAAACAGACCCCTGCGGAACCCCACTTGTTATACCTTTCCAGCAGGATTGGGAACCATTAATAACAACCCTCTGAGTACGGTTATCCAGCCAGTTATGCACCCACCTTATAGTAGCCCCATCTAAATTGTATTTGCCTAGTTTATCGATAAGAATATCATGCAAGACCGTATCAAATGCCTTACTAAAGTCTAGGTATACCACATCAACAGCTTCTCCCTTATCCACAAGACTCATTATCCTATCAAAGAAAGCTATCAGATTGTAAATCAACAAATCGTGTCAAACCAAATCCATGCTGGCTATTCCCTATCACCTTACCACCTTCCAAGTGTTTGCAGATGATTTCCTTAATTACTTGCTCCATTATCTTCCCTGGCACAGGCATTAAACTAACTGGTCTGTAGTTTCCTGGGTTGTTTTTATTTCCCTTTTTATAGATGGGCACTATATTTGCCCTTTTCCAGTCTTCTGGAATCTCTCCAGTCTCCCACGATTTTCACCCAAGGAAAAAAATTGTGCGTACTCAGCACCCACTGGCATCCCTGTGGATCAGCTTCTCTCCCTCCCCCCAGCACCTCCCACCTGCTAGCGGGCCCCACCAATGAGCTCTTCCCACTACCCCCAGTGCCTCCTGCCCGCCAGTGATCAGCTGTTCAGCGGCATGCAGGAGGCACTGTGGGGAAGCAGGAGGGGGAGGAACGGGGGCAGGAAGAGGCAGGGGTGGGGGTTTGGAGGAAGGGGTGGAGTGGGGGGAGTGGGGGCAGGGCCTGGGGCAGAGCAGGGGTCCAGCACACCTGGGGAAATCACAAAGTTGGCGCCTCTGTTTGGGAGCCTAATTATGGAATTATTGTAGGCATCCAAGTTAGACGCTTGAATACCTGTGAGGATTTGGGCCCAAAACCCTGATGTACACTTAGGGTTCTCAATTTTTATGCCTAACTCCATTGACTGAAATAATTAAATTCAAAGATAAGTACCTATAATAAATCAATATTTGACATCAATCAGCTGTCCAGAACATTCTTCCAGGTCTCTCCGAGCCTAGATCTAACAAAGCTTCCTTTTTCATTTACTAATTTATCTATGGAGGATATTAACTTTTACAAAGATCCAAAGGTATTCAGAATAGATTCAAGGCGAGAGTTAGGCCATTACTTGCTTATCTATACAAAACCCAATAAAAACCCTCATTTGGAGATAGAGTGTGATCTAGGAAACCTCTCACCTTATCTTTTATTGTAATTTTGCAAAGAAGTATAAAACTTTATGTTCACCATATCAAGACAGGTTGGCATAAACTCTGTATCTCTATGACCTGATTGAATTGACTTGACTAAGTTGTAATCAAGAGCAGTTTAAACTAAACCATAATGAGAAAGAGGATGGAAATCCTCCTGATTGGTTTTGCCTGCTTCCTTCTAGGCATCCACTGAAGAGCAGAGCGCTGGATTAAAAGTTTTAGTGATTTGGGAATTCAGTGATAAAAAGACACTTGCCAAACAAAGCATATAAATCCTCTCCCAAATAGGCAGGACGTAAACCCCCTTCCAACTAGGTAGCAATATCTTTATCTCCAGCTGCCCACCAAGCCAGAACAAAACTACATGCAGCACACAAGCCAGACTGAACTGCTTCAAATCAGCATCCATTTTTCTCTTTAATTAGGTTAACTGACTTCATTCAAATAAGCCATCCACTTCCATCACACTCACTGTCTGAATGCATTTGTGTACTCTGTTCAGGATGTCTGTCTCTTACAGCCTTAAGAGAACCCCTCAGGCACCTCCCTGAACTAGAGCGGCATGCAGGAAGTACTGCCAATTCCTTCAGGGTAGGCATGAGCTAGGTAGGGAGTCCCCTCTGTGACTTATATACCTCAGCAATCTGATTTCTGTTGTTTCCTAACTCTGGATCACTTGTATGTCAGTTTCCCTTCCAGCACAAACGTGACCTTCCAAATAGGGTGACCAGACAGCAAGTGTGAAAAATCCGGACAGCGGGTGGGGGGTAATAGGCACCTATATAAGACAAACCCCCAAATACCGTGACTGTCTCTATAAAATCGGGACATCTGGTCACCTTATGTCCAAACTCTATACTTATTTTTGCAAGCCTAACGTCTAAGTCTGAGAACTGCTACTTAACAATGGGAAAAGAAAAAAAAAATACCACAAAAAGGGTGATTTGGGGAACATACAGAAAAATTCAGCGTCAATTTTCTGAAATTACCTCCTGTCCTCAGTCACGTGGTAAAAACAGTGAAAAAGACTCTAGTGACTCTCAATAAAAGTCCTTTTGCTCCTTTCATTTGGTTAAACAAGTTTCTGTGAACATACCAGTGCTCCATTCACTTGAATGAAATATTGCCGCCTTGCTGACATGGCAAATAGCTGCTTTAATGCAAGTCAGTTCTGCAGTAATATTAAGAGAGACAATTGCTTAGCAGTTGATGAACTGGCAATTAAAACTTAGGAAGAGCCAGTAATACTTGCTATTTCTCAGAACGTAATAGACTCGGGGTGAAAAACGGAGCAATTATAGCAAGAGAGGTCAGTGCCAGAATTCAACACTGCAAAAAGCACTAATTTTAACAGATGATGATGTCATAAAAAAAACACTCTCTGTGGAGCTGATTCTGTTCTCAGATTACTCCAGTGTAAAACTGGAGTGACTCCACTGTCTTCACAAGTTGAGTACCTCTGATGTTTGTAGAATATTAGCAACAGCTTTTTATTTAAGGACACTCTTCATCTGCCTGTGTATCCATACACACCCTGATCCTGGTCTCATTTAAATAGGGTTACCATTCGTCCGGATTCTGCCGGACATGTCTGGCTTTTTTGAGTTAAAAATAGCATCCGGGGGGAATTTGTAAATGTCCGGATTTCCCCCCCATACAGAGTGCGTGCGTTGACAGGGCAGCCGGCCGCATGGTGCCACTCACACGGGGCTCTGGCAGCCAGAGCCCCTCCTCCGCTTCCCTCTCCTCTCCCCTGCAACTTGAGACCACTCCCCTCTTCTCTCCCCATCCCTGCATTCACAGATCACCAGCTGGCCGTTCACCTAGGGCCTCCAGCAGTCTGGAGCTCCTCCCCCTACTCCCCCCTCCTATGCTGCCGAGCGCGCCGCTCCGCAGCACGCTGGTCTGAGTGGTACGATAAGGGGGCCAGGGGGTCGGAGAAGGGGCAGGGAGGTTCCGGAGGGGGCAGTCAAGAGACAGGGAGCAGGGTTGGATGGGTCGGGAGTTGGGGGTGTAAGGTTTTGGGCAGTCAGGGTACAGGTGGGGGGGGTCTCAGGAGGGGTCAGTTAGGGGACAAGGAACAGGGAGTCTTAGGTAGGGGGTGGGGTTCTGGAGGACAGTTAGGAGCAGGGGTCCCAGGAGGGGACAGGGAGCAGAGGGGTTTAGATGGGTCGGGAGTGGTTGGATGGGGCGTGGGAGTCCCTGGTGTCCATCTGGGGGTGGGGGTGTGGATAAGGGTTGGGGCAGTCAGGGGACAGGTAAGGTCCTAGGGGGCCAGTTAGGATGGGGGGAGGGTCTCAGGAGGGGGCAGTCAGGGGACAAGGAGTGGGGGGGGGAGGGTTGTGGGTTCTGAGGGGGGCAAGAAGTGGGAGGGAGTAGAAGGGGCAGGGGCGGGGCTCTTCCCGTCCTCTTTTTTGATTGTTGAAATATGGTAACCGTAATTTAAACCGGTGACAATATGAAGTAACTCCACTTGAGACCAGGATCAGGGTGTGTATGGATACACAGGCAGGTGAAGAGTGTCCTTAAATTAAAAGCTGTTGCTAATATTCTATGAACATCAGAGGTATTTAACTTGTATAAAAGTTCTAATTCTAATACCTAAATGCACCGTACTGAAGAAACTAGATTACCCACCCCCACAGACACACACGACTTGTTTACATGTTAATATCATCTGCAATTAGGTTCAGCTAAAGCCTTTCCCAAAAATATAAATCAAGCTACTGATGCTTTTGTGTAAATCAAAACAACACACAGATTATTCTTTGGTCATGATGGGCCACGTTCATCCCAGGTGTAAGGTCATTCAAGTAAATGGCTGGATTTGCCCCTACAGGTCTAAAGGAAATAAATCACAAAAGAACAGAAGGGAGACGCCGACCCCTTTATCCACCCCACCCTCCATGTCTCAGGCACAAAGGTCTGCACAGAGCTATTGAAACTGGTCATGCTGATGCTCCTGTGCAAATGCCAGCTTTTTATTCTTTATCTTCTTTCAGTGCCAACTGTCATCCTGTGTGATTACATTAAAAAATCAATAACGTCACCATTATAAGACCCAGACAGTTCAGTGGTGCATACTAATTCACCCTGGCTTGCCTTTTAATATGCTTCAAAATACAAAAGCCCAGCTCATCTGATTGCAGATCTTTATTAACACTATTTATAAACTGAAATTTTCATTTCACTTGGAGACATTTTCTAAAAGCAATAATGAACAGACTCTGCTATACTGGAGGAGATGTCTCTGTAAATCAAAGCCTTCCCTTTGCATACCATTAGGGTGATTAAACCAGCCTGTAGTTCCTTGAAGATGGTGGAAAAAGGGAACAAAAACAAACAGCATGCAGATCAGCAATAAGAGTGACCATAATCTGACTGTTTGACAGGAATTATTTGTCCATCGGAATTGTGGTAAATTATTGACCCACTTAACTATATGCAAGTTAGAGCTCTCAGCTGCTAGGGGGTTCTTTAGGACTGATTTGGTGTTTGTAATTTTATTTGTATTTGTTTCTTTTTAACTATACATGCCATAAACAGGTACAGGATCAAGAGACAGATAATTGCGTATGAAGTGCTACTTACCCCTCTGCACCTCTACCCTGTTTGCAGCTGTGGGCAGGAGGGCACAGGTGTGCCACCAGTGACAGCCAGGGACTCAGAAGCGCAGTGCCAAGATAGAGGGGAAGGCCAGCAAGGGAAGGGCATGTCCCAAGTTTAGGTTCTACTTTCGATGGGTGGTTTAGGATCGGCAGGAAATGCCCTCTATCACACTTGCAAGACTGAAAACCTCTTCCTCCTTTCAGAGGCTTTCACTCCCTACAATCAACCTTGTGGCATTTTAGCAGCGGTTTTCCATGGAAGAGGCACTTAGGAGCCCTTAGTTAATGAACAATCATCCCTGGGAAAAACTAAGTGCTATTAGCTAAATGCAAAAAATTTGTCATGCTGCATCCAGAGACATGATTGCTGATTTGCAGTACTGAAGTTGTTTTTAGATTTCCAACATAAGAACTACCAGTCACATACTAAATTGTGCAAGGAGGAAATAGTTATGGACAACCATCCACAGCTCACAGAGCAAAGATCACCTAGTTAGCTTCCCACAAGACACAAAGTCAAATAAAATTTAATGTCTTAGATATGAATGGCTATTAAATATGGTTCTAGCCTTTACGGTACTGAACTGAGAAACTTTTTGCCCTTCATCAATCTCCCTCATATGTCCTGGATACTGATAAAATATTAGGCATGTAGAAAAATCAATACATTATACTACAGTTAATCTACTATACAATGTGTTGATACTGCAATATGAATGATATATTTGAACTTCATCTTTTGACCTCTCCTCCTTTCTTTCCTGTTTTAAGCGGGAAAGGTTATATGCCTTTGGCAGGGATTCTTAATGGATTATGTTTGCTGTTGAACTCAATATAGTTTAGGAGCTATGTAAAGTGAAACATACATGAAAGGGCTGAACCTATTGCAGACCCAGGAAAAACCTTGTATCTTCCTCATGGTGCTACAGAGGAACACAGGATTGACATATTGGACAGACCAATCATGCATCTAGAGCAATATCCTGTCTCTGACAGTGGCCAATTCTGGATGCTGCAGAGGAAGGCATAATGCATCAAATTGTGCATTAATGTACCATAAACAGACATTTCTTCCCAAAGCCATCAGATGATCAATTTATACACAAGAATTAATAGCCCACATAATGTTATGCTACAAGAGGTAGTGTATCTGCAGCTGCTATTTTCTGAAATGTTCGTCTTTTATTGGGGTGGAGAGGGAAATCTAGGAGGAAGAAAAAGTACCATTGTTACAAATCACACCACAAAAAAACCTTCTCAAACTTAATTTCAGATACTTGGTAATGACTTAAATTGACAGTTTCAAGATTGCTGGGTCTAAAATTAGACTTTCAGAGCCAGTGATGTAATGGTAAAAAATAGAAGTAGGTCAACTAACTTTGACAGACAGTAATTTCCTACAATATCCTGGATAATCCTTATTGAATCAAGTTTGCGTGTCATTGTGGGCCATGGATTGTATTTCCATGCGGGAGGGAGATGACAGCCCCGCCCTAGCCCCACCCCGACCCTTGTCCCCTGACTGCCCCCTGCTGAGAACCCCCCCACCCTAACTGCCCCCCCCTAGGACCCTACCTGTCCCCTGACTGCCCTGACCCTTATCCACTCGCATGGGTGGCAGGGTTGTAGAAATTTTGGTGGTACCCAGAACCCCCCCCCCACCTGCCTAAGGCTCTGGGAGGCGAGAGTTAGGCCATTACTTGCTTATCTATACAAAACCCAATAAAAACCCTCATTTGGAGATAGAGTGTGATCTAGGAAACCTCTCACCTTATCTTTTATTGTAATTTTGCAAAGAAGTATAAAACTTTATGTTCACCATATCAAGACAGGTTGGCATAAACTCTGTATCTCTATGACCTGATTGAATTGACTTGACTAAGTTGTAATCAAGAGCAGTTTAAACTAAACCATAATGAGAAAGAGGATGGAAATCCTCCTGATTGGTTTTGCCTGCTTCCTTCTAGGCATCCACTGAAGAGCAGAGCGCTGGATTAAAAGTTTTAGTGATTTGGGAATTCAGTGATAAAAAGACACTTGCCAAACAAAGCATATAAATCCTCTCCCAAATAGGCAGGACGTAAACCCCCTTCCAACTAGGTAGCAATATCTTTATCTCCAGCTGCCCAGAACCCCCCCCCCCACCTGCCTAAGGCTCTGGGAGGGGGTTGGGTGTGGGGAGGAGGTCTGGGGTGCAGGTCCTGGGCTGGGGATTAGGGTGCAGGAGGGGTGCAGGGTGCAGGTTCCGGGATAGAGTTTGGGTGCTGGGTGCAGATTCCAGGCTGGGGCAGGGGGTGGGTGTGCAGGAGGGGGTGAGGGGTGCAGGCTCTGGGATGGAGTTTGGGGGTGGGAGGCGGTGCAAAGGGAGGGGGTGCAGGCTTTGGGAGGGAGTTTAGGGATAGGAGGGGATGCAGGTGTGAGGGCTGTGGGTCTGAGGATGGGGGTTCATGATGAAGGAGGGGGCTCAGGGCTGGGGCAGGGGGATGAGGGCTGGGGCTGAGGGTTTTGGGGCATTGGAGAGGCTAGGGTGGAAGGGCAGGGTAAGGGCAGCCTGCCTTGCCATTAGTGGATGGGGGACGCTAGGACCCAGGGGCAGCAGACAGCAGTTTCTCTGGCAGTACAAGCAGGCAAGGGAGAGGCAGGTGGGGGGGGGGGCGACAAGGGGGTGGGGACACGTGGGGGGGAGCAGCAGGTTGAGGCCGGGGACCCATCCAACACTCCCCCGCTCCCTGACTGCCCCCACCAACTCCCCTTACCATTCTGGCTCCACGTGTAGGCAAAACACGCTGCCCGGTGGGTCAGTTTGTGTGTTACACAGGGCTACAGACAGAAGGAGGGGGGAGCAGGGGCTCTGGCTGCTGGAGGCCAATGGGAGCGGGTCAATTGGCCCAGCCGCCCAATCAGCAGCCGCACTCTGCATGGAAGGGAGGGAGGTGAGGGAGAAAAAAAAACAAATCTCCGGACATTTTAACCTTGTTACCAATTCCTCCCGAACGGCTATTTAGAGACTCAAAAGCCGGACATGTCCGGGGAAGTACGGACGGATGGTAACCCTACAACAGCCTCCATCATTGAATGCTGCAAAGAGGACCAACAAAAAGCCACCACAGCTAAACAGAATAAAAGAGGTGATCAGAGGCAAAAAGATGTCCTTTAAAAAGTTGAGGTCAAATCCTATTGAGGAGAATAGAAAGGAGCATAAACTCTGGCAAGTGTAGTGTAAAAGTATAATGGGGAAGTCCAAAAAAGAATTTGAAGAGCAACTAGCAAAAGACAAAAACTAACAGCAATTTTTTAAAAGTACATCAGAAGCAAGAAACCTGCTAAATGGTCAGTGCGGCCACTGCATAGTCCAGGTGCTAAAGGACCACTCAAGGAAGACAAGACCATTGTGGAGAAGCAAAATTAATACTTTGCATAGGTCTTCACTGTAGAGGTTATGAAGGAGATTCCCACACCTGAGCCATTCTTTTTAGGTAAGAAATATGAGAAACTGTCCCAAACAGAGGTGTCAATAGAGGAGGTTCTGGAATAAATCAATAAATTAAACAGTAATAAGTCACCAGGACTAGATGGTATTCACCCAAGAATTCTGAAGGAACTCAGATGCAAAATTGCAGACCTACTAACTATGGCGTGTAACCTATCACTTAGATCAGCCTCTGGACCAGACGATTGGAGATTAGCTAAAGCAGAGCCGTAACTAGCTATTTTTGTGCCTGAGGCAAGAATATAAAATTGCACCCCCCCCGGCGCTGCCCAGCCCCCCCCCCCAAACACACACACACACACACACACACACACACACACACACACACTGCCACCTGGCCCCGTGGAAACAATTCCCCCCCACCCAGCGCCGCCCGCACCACGGAAACAAACCCATCTTCCACTATCCTTGCCTTCCCAAACTGCTGACTAGATAAAGCCATCAGCTCACAAGACCGCCTAGGCTCATCCAGACTTTCCTTACCAAGCACATTGCCACTCCCAACAGATAAACGGCTGCTCTTCTCACTACACTGAGCTACTTCCAGCAAATCACAGTTACCCTTTTCAGGTTCACTTTTACAAGCTGTACTAGCCAACAATCCATCACTCATCCAAAATCTACCCTTTCCTTCCTCAGTTAGGGCTTTCACCTGACCAGCCACTTTAATCTGCTCCTGAGAAACATTTTCCTGACCAATGAGATCGTTCTGCTCTTGATCTAACTTCAGATTTACTTCTGAGACATTAGACAGACATTCAGAAACTTCATTTACAGACAAACAGCTCTTCTCCTCAGACAAACCTTTGGAGAAACCCTCCCCAGGCAAATCATTGCCCACAATAGACACAGGTTTAAGATCATTCCTGTCCTGTGACTGGCTACCTGGACTGAACAAAGCTTTAACATTTTCTCCAATCAAAAGATCCTTAGGCAATAACTTCCTTACACCAGCTATAACTTCATGCTGAGTACCATTCCATTCAAGGTGGATTCTGGCTAAAGGCACGAGTACAGTAAACTCAGAGGACTACAACATTCACACTCTGATTTGGTAAGTAATCTTCCTTTTTGTATATCTGATGGTCCTTAATAGGCCATCAAGCAGGCTAGACAGAGCTGACACCAGCTTGTCTGGGATGTCACCCAGAAGCATAGCATAAGTTTGAAATACAGATAGTATAGAGCCAACCTTCATAACTTCAACTACAAAAATGACACACACATAAGGAGAGCATAATCATAACAAGCAAACCAATACCTTGTCTTAGGCACCTCATTTGACCCCCTTTATACAAGATTTGGTGCCACTACAGGACTTTGGTGGCACCCATGTTCTATACTGTCCCAGATTATGTCAATAACGTCACAGCCGAAAAGGAAGGTTGGGGGGGGGGGAGAAACAGCATTCATAGGGTGACCAGATCACAGCAGTAAAATAGGACCCACCCCCTCCCCGCTCGACCCCACCATCACATCCCTCTTCACCCCCTAGCCCCCGCTGGCTTGCTGTGTCCCTCCTAGTCAGTCCCCCACCCACCACTCACCTCTTTTCACCTTCTCCCTCCCCTGCCAGAAACCCCCATACCCGCCCTTAGAACCTCTGTTGGCTCACTGCTCGCCTCTTTGCCCACCCGCTCGCCCCTCCCCCCCCAAGTATAAAGCCTCATTCGAAGACCCAGGGGTCACTATATTACTGCACACAGCAGTCAATCAGTGCAGTTGTAGATAAGTCTCTGCATTATGCATTTTTGTATAACTTTTATATGACTTTGTATTGAACCTTGGTAATATGTTATAGCAGGCCCCTAAGGTAGTATAATTAAGGTAAAAGAAAAATGTCTTTTTGCTAGAAGTAGAATAAGATCTTCCCCCCACTTTGTTATCAATTGCTCTGTTGAATGAATGAGGTGTGAATGAGGAAGGCGTGGAAGGCAGGCACCTCCAGAAAGCTGCAACCCTTGGAAAGGGGATGGGAGCCAGACCAAGGACAATCAAACTTGTCAAGTGGACTGACTAGAGTGCCTGGGGGGGGGGGAGGGAGGGTTAGAAGCAAGCACCTTCCTTTGGGAACACCCTCTTTGCAGCACTGGGACAACCCCCAGCCCAGGGAAAAGCAGCAAAAAGGACCAACAGACACAGTCCCAGATTTTGAATCTAGGAGATTTGCCCCACTCCAGCCACCAACTCGCCGCTCGCATCGTCACCCCCCACCAAGTATAAAGCCTCACTCAAAGACCCAGGGGGTCACTATATTAATGCACACAGCAGTCAATCAATGCAGTACTAAAAATTAAAATACTGAAAATGGATGCCCCCCTCCATCCACCGACTTCCCTCCTCACCTCCCCCTCCAAGTATCAAGGGCAGCAGGTTTGTAGAAATTTTGGTGGTACCCAGAACACTCAGAGCTCACCCCACCCCCAACTCCGCCCCCCACCTGCCTAAGGCTCTGCGAGGGAGTTTGGGTGGGGGGAGGAGGTCTGGGGTGCAGGCCCTGGGTTGGGGCAGGGGATTGGGGTGTAGGACGGTTGAGAGGTTGGGCTCTGGGATGGAGTCTGGGGTGCAGGCTCTGGGACAGAGTTTGGGGCCGGAGAGGGGGTGTGGGATCTGGGAGTGGTGGGTACTGGGGGGAGGGGACTGCCACCTCTGCTTCCCCTTGCCATAGCCTCACTGGGGGTGGTGGATGGGGCTGCCCCTTGCCCAGTTTGCAGGAGTGATGGCTGTGTGTGTGTGTGTGTGTGTGTGTGTGTGTGTGTGTGTGTGTGCACGTGTGCGCGCGCGGATCACAGGGTCAAACACTCACTGAAGCCCCAGCAGCTGCTCAGGTGATGAGTGAGGTCCACTGCCGATGATTCTGTCTCCCACCGGAAGCCCCCTCAGCGTCTCCTCCAGGTGAGTGCCGGGGGAGAGGAAGGCTACGTCTCAGAAGCATGTGTGTGCGTCTGTCCTACCCCACCCCTTCCTGACTTGCAGCAGCCAGCTCTCTGCTGGCCAGAATCTCTGGTTGCCATAGAGGCAGCAGCAGCTGAGAAAGCAGCTGACACTTGTGCCCCTAGACTCTGCATACCTGAGGCAAGTGCCTCACTCGCCTCAACCTCATTACGGCACTGAGCTAAAGTCATGCCAATTTTTCAAAAAGGTTCAGAGACAATCCTGGAAATTACAGGTCAGCAAGCCTAACTTCAGTACTAGGCAAATTGGTTGAAACTTTCATAAAGAACAGAATAATCAGAAACAGATGAACACAATATGTTGGGGAAAAATCAACCTGGCTTTTGTAAAGGAGAATCATGCCTCACCAATCTATTAGAATTCTTGAAGGGTGTCAAGAAGCACATGGATGAGGATGATCCACAGTTGAAATAGTGCACGTGGACTTTCAGAAAGCCTTTGACAACGGACCATGCCAAAAGCTCTTAAGCAAAGTAAAGAGTCATGGGAATAGACAGAAGGTCCTTGCGTAGATCAGTAACTGGTTAAAAGATAGGAAAGAGGTTAAATATAGGAAACAAAGGCCAGGAATATGTGGTCAGTACTGGGACCTTTTTTGTTCAACATATTCATAAATGATCAGGAAAAGGGAGTGAACATTGAGATGGGAAAGTTTGCAGACAATGCAAAATTACTCAAGATAGTCAAGTCCAAAACTGACTGTTAAGAATTACAAAGGCAACTCACTAAACTGGATGACTGGACAACAAAATGGCAGATGAAATTCATTGTTGATAAGTGCCAAGTAATGCACATTGGAAAACATAATCCCAATTACACATACAAAATGATGGGGTCTAAATTAGCTATTACCACCCAAGAAAGAACTTGGAGTCATTGTGGAGAGTCCTCTGAAAATATTTGCTCAATGTGCAGTGATAGTCAGGAATCTAACAAAATGCTAGGAACCATTAGGAAAGGGATAGATAACAAGACAGAAAATATCATAACGCCACTCTATAAATCCATAGTATGCTCACACCTTGAATACTGCATGCAATTCTGGTCGACCCATCTCAAAACAGATATATTACAACCAGAAAAAGTATAGAGAAGGGCAAGAAAAATGATTAGGGGTATAGAGCAGCTTCCATATGAGGAGAGATTTAAAAGACTGGGATTGTTCATTTTATAAAAGAGATAACTAAGGAGGGATAGATACAGGTCTATAAAACCATGAACGATGTGGAGAAAGTGAGTAGGGAAGTGTTATTTACCACATCATATAAACACAAGAGCCATGGGCCACCCAATTAAATTAATAGATAGCAGGTTTAAAAACAAACATAATGAAGTACTTCTTCACACAATGCACAGTGAACTGTGGAACTCACCAGGGCATGTTGTGAAGGCCAAAAGTAACAAGGTTCAAAAAAGAATTAGAGAAGTTCATGGAGGATAGATATTAGCAAGATGATCAAGGATGCAACCCCATGCTCTGAGTGTTCCTAAGCCTCTGACTGCCAGAACCTGGGAGTGGCTTGCTCGCTAATTGCCCTGTTCGTTACCTCTGAAGCTTCTGGCACTGACCATGATACTGTGGCTAGATAGACCATTGGTCTAATGCAGCATGACCATTCTTATGGTTTTTATCATCTGGTAGTACAACATCAATATTCTTTTAATCCTTCCATTACTCTCATTACCATGGTATCAGACTGCCTTACAAGGGAATAAGGCAGGTGGTTGGCAGTCCTTTTGTGGAAGAGACTTCCAGCAGTAGAAGTGGCATTTGCAGTATTATGTGGGCTTGTCCATCTAAACCCATTATTGCTTGGCACCTATGCCTTCATGAAACAAACTCAGATTTCTAAATTGGCTGAATGCCATCCTAACAGATGGTTGGGAGTGTGAAGGCAGCCAGAAACCATGTCTGTATGCAAGAGCAATGTTAGTTGAAGGCAACATTCTCAATCTGAACAACATGTCTGTTCATCCGGAGAAGACTTTCAGTTTCTGAATAGGATTCAAGTACAATTGATAACCTAGCTTTCAGTCTTTTAAATGAAATAAAAAAAAGTAAGTGTATTTGAGGCACCTGAGTATCTTGCATAACTATTGTTATTTGTTTAGTTATTAGGCACTCTACAAGTGAGAGAGGTCAGAAAGTCAGATAGAATTCTAGGAGCCTGCTGGCCTCAGCTGAGAGAGCAGTCATGAGGGGGAACAGATATTTGTAGTGCAAGATCTCATGTCCCTGTTCGACTCTCCCAGGCTAGGACATCAGGAAACAGAGCATCACTCTGAGCCCCAGGCTTATGTAGCTTATGCAGCCCTCATGTAACTCAACTGTAACCAAAACAGTTATGCGAAATGTCCCTACCCCAACTCTGACCAAAAGCGCCCCTGTATTCATGCCCTACCCACCACTGTAATACTCTTTGTACAAAATATGCCTTGTGAGTTATCATTTAAGAAAGAATAACTTGCTTGTTAATAATATCCTGGTGAAAGGTAGGTAGCAACATTACATATGAAGTTATGAATTCCCTCTGTATGATGTTGGAAGCACATGTTCAAACCCTCACAGCCCTGACTGGGCAAAAGTTGTTAAATAGGTCTATCCTAAACAAAGGAATGTGTGTTTACCTCAATTTACATACAAGTAGCAAACAGGGTTCTTGAGACAGCAAGAAAGGGAAATTGCAGGAGACAAAGACAAATCTGCATTTCAGCATACACGGGAGAAGAGGCACCTTCACCAACAGACTCTGTGTTGCCTCCCTTACTGTTCGAATAAACTTTGCTTTGAGGGGTAATCCTCAGAAGAATCCACTTCAAAGGGTGCCTGGACTATAAAAGTGAGGGGCAAAAATACCCTGTATCAGACCCTTGCATCTGAAGAAGTGAGGTTCTTACCCACGAAAGCTTATGCTCCCAGTACTTCTGTTAGTCTCAAAGGTGCCACAGGACCCTCTGTTGCTGTATCAGACAGTGAACTTGTAATCATCTGCTTTAATACATGGCCTGACTTTGGTTCACAGCCACTAGGTTCAAGAATTAGGTCTTGCACCAGGCTCTCTCTACTACACACCTCAAGGTATCTATCTGTTTCTCCCCACCTCAACTAAGACAGCAAAGGAACCAACTCTTTGACTTTACAGGTTCCTGACCTGAGAATATGGTCAGCCATTTGCTGGGAACATGTGGAAGACTGTTTGTGAACGGCCCAGATTGGGAGCTACAACAGCAAAGGATTGTGAGGCACCCAGGGTTACAGGGCAGGCAGTGACACAAACCCTTACTGGTCTGGATTGCACCCTGGAATGTGACACCATCCTCAAATAAATTCAAGACATTAATTAGGAGTCCACCTCTGAATGAAAGCCATTTGGAAGCTTTAGATAATGAAGTTAAAAGCTTGAAGAGGAAGAGGTTGTGACCCAGGGACCTCTTGATGCCAATTGGCAGATGGCACAGAAAAGTGTAGCCCAGGGTTTTACAATGATCCCCTGGATCTGATATCTGCATAATACATTGCAAAAGGGGGCATGTGAGGTCTCTATGGAAAGCCACCACCACACAGATCATTATAACTATTGCAAAAAGTATATACAGATCATATTTAATGAGTTATGTATCTATACTGGAAATTATGTTCTTAAGGTCTGAGAGTTGAAGCAGGTCACCAGGAGGTGACAAACATGTTTCTTGCAGACAGGAGATAGCATACATTTATCTCACTGTCTGACTATACGTGAATTGAGTATTGTATGCCTGTTTACACACTGAGCTAGCTCCTAGTTAACATTAGCAAAATCTACAAGAAAGAAGCCTACAGGAAAGAACAACCAGCGGGGGAAAGGGGAGAATCCTGTCTACGTGTAAAGACTGTGGATTGTTGGAATATAACAAGGAGTGTACCCAGTATCCTTCTACGAGATAAGCTGGCATGTCTTACAAACAGAGGGTAACAACCAACCAAGCTGTAAAATTCTCAGAGAAAGATTTTGAAGTGAGCTAAACTCTACAGCAGGGGTTCTCAAACTGGGGGTTGGGACCCCTCAAGGGGTCATGAGGCTATTACATGGGGGGGTTGCGAGCTGTCATCCTCCACCACAAACCCTGCTTTGCCTCCAGCATTTATAATGGTGTTAAATATATAAAACATTTAGGGGGGGGGGGGTCACATTCAGAGGCTTGCTTTGTGGAAGGGGTCACCAGTAAAAAAGTTTGAGAATCACAGCTCTACAGGACCTGAACACATTTTGTTAGCTAAGTCTAGGTTCTAGAATGCATATTTATGATTTCATTTTGTATGCAACCATTTGTTTCCATTAATTGTACTTGCTTCTTTTCAAATAGCTATTCTTTGTTGTATACAGATATGTTTATAGCGAAAACAAGTACAAGTGCGGTGTGTCAAACAGAGCAGTGTTCCTGAGGTGCAGCTGGTAACCTGGTGTGTTCTGTGTCTTCATAAAGAGTGGAGCTATGAATTCTGTGAATGTCCAGGGGAACTGGCCACTCCATGGGGGCACTTGGAGGACTTCGGCGTGGGGGTGGAGTGTGCATATTGCTTACCTGAAAAGGCACTGTGGAGCCAGGGTACTCTGAGAGGGGAGAAGTCAGGGAGCTGACCGAGGCAGACTGGCCAGGTTTCCTCATGCTAAAGGCAGGTGGTAGCAAGGCGTCTTGCAACCCAGAGGTGAAGAAAGATGGGACCTGTTTGACTATTCAAACAAGTTTATTTTGATGCGTCCCAATCCTGTGATGAAACAGGCACATGGCAGAAGTATATTTTTTAAAGCAGAATTAAAAAACAAGAAACAAACCACAACACCTCAGTAACATAAGCTTCTATGTTACCTAGAAACAGAATTCAGTGATTCATAAGCATTTTTTAAACATGTCCCTGATTGATATACTTCTAATCCTCCCACACGGGTAATAGGAAGAGTGAGTCAGTCTATTTGGCATTGACTTTGTCTCTGCTCTTTTGTCCCCTCTCATTTTCTCAACTGAATCAATGTATTTGTGAATACTGGATTGGAACCCACCCAGGAATTTCTGAAAATGCAGTCTCATATTGCTTGAATCTATAAAGAGGAAATTAGTCAGATGACTTATGCACCTTAAGGGCAAAATATTAGATTGAGCCTTTGGCATTGAGCACCATATAACTTTACACAACAATTCCCATAAATACTAATGCAATTATCAGCCGAAAGGAGGACTTATCTAGTGATGGTGGTGGTTGTGCTGTTATTTTAGAAGCAGATAAGAGGATGTGTGGTGACGACGCAGGAAAGGAAACAGAACACCAGGTCTGTGGTAGCCGAAAAGCCCCTCTACCTCCAGGAACTTTTCCTGGGGCTTTTATTCTTTACTTACTTTGTTTATAACACTTCTTAGTGGTTACATTCCTGCGCATAAAAAGGCCAGGCAGTATACATGCACATAAGATAACAAACCCATCTCTTGAGCGCGTGAATGCCAGCTGCGAGGAAACAATCAAATCAGCCAAATAAGTTTCCCAAACAGGCGCTAGAACAAGGTCACTCCTGCCTCATTGCCAAGGGAACAGTTTGCCGTTCTTCAAGGCTTGTGATTAGGGAGCAACACATTCCTACAAGGATGGTCTTCTGTATTTCATGCAAGCACTTGTGCTGCATATGTGTGTACGCACACATAGAGTACTGTCTCTGTGTTATAAAGAAACAATTCATGACACCATATCATGTACACTTTATCTGTAAGGTTGGGATGGACACATTACTCATGTCTGACAAAACACTCAATGGAAATGGGGACCCTGGGAAAATGATAACAAGGAGTCCGGTGGCACCTTAAAGACTAACATTTATTTGGGCATAAACTTTCGTGGATAAAAAATCTCCCTTCTTCAGATGCATGGAGTGAAAGTTACAGATGCAGACATTATATAATGACACATGAAGAGAAGGGAGTACCTCACAAGTGGAGAACCAAATACAGGGCCGATTCAATCAGGGTGGATGTAGTCCACTCCCAATAATAAATGAGGAGATGTCAATTCCAGGAGAGGCAAAGCTGCTTCTGTAATGAACCAGCCACTCCCAGTCCCTATTCAAGCCCAGATTAATGGTGTTAAATTTGCAAATGAATTTTAGTTCTGCTGTTTCTCTTTGAAATGATAGCATGATGTAATTAAGGACTATGGTCCAGGTTCTCTGCCTCACCAATTGAGTTGGGAGCTAGTTACAACTCCCTGACTCTCACAATGGATCCATACTGCTATGAGTATCAGCAGAGTTTATAGCAACTTGGCGATCACTAACTTTTCCTATCGGGCTACAGACCTCAAGGGACCAAACGCCTGCTTCGCATGGCTGGAGCATTAAGTGTTCCAGGTATGCCCTCTCCATACCTGACTGGCCAGATCCAGCTATTTCCCAGCCATTTTGTGCTAATGAGGCAGTACAAGGGGGGCAGAATGCAAACAAGAAATTGGCCCTGTATTGCAATATATATGAACAAGAGGGTGAGGTTTCATGTACAGTCCTAACTAAGGCATTTACTGATTTTTCAGTGCATAACTTTGCAACCTTAGTGTTTGCTAAAACAGAATTTTTTGTTTAGAATTTACATTTCATACAAACAAGCATTTTAAGCAGTATTTTTAATACTCTCAGCTTTTTTCCAAAAAACGTATTTAACTGAGACTGTAAAACCATTAGTGAATCTGTACACACATTCACAGAGACTTCTTGTATACACATTTTAACGTAATACAATTATGCCATGTCTACAAGACTACAAAATTTACATCACCATTTAGATTTTTCAGCATAATATTCCACAGCTTTATTCTAATAAAGCTTTTTGCCATTTAAAATCTATTAACTCAGAGTTAAGGTGGCCAGTGATAGCTCGTGGCCTTACAGAGTGTTAAATTCAGCAAAACTCTGCCAACTGAACACCAGGAAATTCCAGAGTTAAAGTAACCACTCCCTCAACCATAATACTGCCTTTTTTGAAAAATGTCCTATACACCCCTCACTTTTCTATATCCCCTGCACACACATTCACACTCTGCCTTTTCACTGTAAATGGACAAGTGCTGTCCGCACTTGCTCTGGGCTCAAATACTGAGCCTACTCCCCCAACAGAATACTGCACTTATAAAATGTAACAATTTCATACCTTTTTACAATCCTTTCATACTTGCACACAGGATACCACTAAACCTATAATTACCTTCCCTTACCCGTCATTAAATCCATAGGCTGCTGTCATATCCCACCTCACGACAGACAATACCACCGGCAAGAAGACCCCAGTGCCCTGCTACTGGCACAACCTATGCAATTCTGTATTGAAATAATGCAGAGAGAAATCTCAAAGTGCACACACCTCATTCCTTTGGTAACACACATGGGGTCGTGACTTAGACCTAGTTCTCCTCATATTACATTCACAACTCTGTGACGCTCCTCAAACTAATCCCAAATCTCATAGCACAATCTCAGCTCTCCCAAAATGCTTCAGCTTACTCCTCCGACATTTAATACAGCTACCTCTAGCACAGTGAATGCAGTGGAAATGCACAAAAATAATTCCCAGTGGCTATTGCCCACTCCAAGGGGGCAGAGTTAAGGTTCATGGGCATTTACTTTAACTCTGTATTTCCTGTTTTTCAGAAGTTTGAGTTTTGCTGAAGTCGGCATTCTGGAAGAGCACAAATTATCACTGGCAGCCTTAGCTTTGAGTTAATGAAGGTTTTTTCCCCCCATTTAATATCAGATAGAAATAGATGTTTTATTTCATAACTTGTGTATAGTTATGTGTAAGGTAATACAACTTTGATGTTACTTAGTTGTGACAGTCTGTATCCCTATGTTCACCCTAGACTATGATAAATTGGTACAAAGTATGCCTTGTGAGGTATCATGTGAAAACTCAAACTGCTGAACATTATTGTCCTGGCAAAATGTGTGTGACAACATTGTATGTAAAATTATGAAATTCTACTGCATAAGACAGGTTTTACGTTTAGAAAAGCAGGCACAAACAAGTTCCTCAGAGATAAAAGGCGAATTGATGCCTCAGCAGGGGTGTCAACAAAATCAAATGGACTACCACCTGGTTAAGCAGCCATTCTTTGGTGGGAAAAAGGGTTTGAGCAAGAAATTTATGTGGTGGCAAAGAAACAGCTGGAAGTTTCTGACTCACAGACTTGCTGTAGGGTGACCAGCTGTCTCGATTTTATAGGGACAGTCCCGATATTTGGGGCTTTTTTTATATGGGCTCCTATTACCCCCTCACCCCCGTCCTGATTTTTCACACTTGCTATCTGGTCACCTTAACTTGCTGTCACCTGAACCACGGCTGGAGAGGATTCTCAAAGAAGAGAAATGCTATAAGAAAGGGGAGCAAACTCCTCGGATTACCTCTCTCCCCTCATGGCATCAACAACACTTGAAAGACAAAGGAAGCACCATAGAACTGGAGGACGGATCCTGGCTAAAAGAAATCCAGCCAGACTGCTGTAAGCATGTGGTGAGAGAAACCTTTTTGCTTTAAATTTACTTAGCTTGTTAAGTTAGATATTTGTTTGCCTTTTATTTCTTTGTAACCAATTCTGACTTTTATGCCTCATTACTTGTAATAACTTGTAGTTAATATACTTGTTTTATCTAAACCAGTGTGTGTTTGGATTGAAGTGTTTGGGAAACTTCTTTTGAGATAGAAAATAAATATGCACAAATCCTTCTATTAATAAAATGATGATTTTGTATGAACTTGTATTGTCCAGAAGGAAAGCGCTGGGCAGTACAAGATGCACATTTCTGGAGACAAATCTGGGACTGGGAAGTCGCTGGTATCACTCTGCAATATAATTCAGGAGTGGCTGGCTAGAGCACTCAGAACTCAGATGGGAGTAATTTACATGCTAGATGCTGTGTATGAGCAGGCCAGGAGTGGTTGCTCTCACAGCAAAGCAGCGTAAAACACAACTCAGGTTGGAGAATTGTGAGGACACAACTGTTCAGCAGTCCAGATTGTACTCTGGGAAATGTCACAATAGTCACGGTTGATATAGTGAATACCTTAAAGGCACTGTTTAAAGGTGATAATCAAAACCCAACTCGCCCCAGATTACTTTTGAGGGCTATAATTTTTCATGCCTGCTTTTAGCCCCAAAATGAAAATTTGGGGTGCATTTGATTTTAATTAGAGCTTGTTCTTACCATTTTTCATAGTTGTCTGAGCTTAGAACAAATCAGGGAGAAAAATATTTTGAAAGCATACGACAAAGCTGACTTCCATACTAGTTGTGATCTAACTAACATACTAAAGTTTTGTAACCCAGTATCTGGCTGAAACATTGAGTTAGAATCTCAAAATTCCATACTTTCTTTCATTATGGCCAGATGAGTAAAGGACACACACCATCTTTCCACCAGATGTCATAATACCAACTAAAGTAGCTTCAGTTCCAACCGATCCCTTTCTCCCAACACATAGAATTTTACATTTTTTAAGAGTGCTCTACAAACAAATACTAGCTAATTAATCCATACAGGATCCTTGTTGGATTAAGCATGCATCATCATCTCCATTTGACAGAGGAGAAAGTGAGCCATGTTAAGTGATTCTATCACTGACTTGCTATATGGATGTGGGCAAAAAGAGTTCTAATTTGAGAGATCTTGGCTCCCAGTCCCACGCTCAATCCACTATATCATATTGCCTTACTTTTTAATTCTTGGCTCTGCTAGAGACAAAGAAGAAAAACTTCACACATTTAGAAAGCGCTGCATAAAATATTTGGCTTGGGAATCTTCTGGCAGACTTGAAACAAGAGGAACAACTGCAAGAATAATTAAATATTGCGTGTCAACTAACACTCAGATTTATAATTTTTTTTTTAAAAGAACAAAATAGTTAAAATCAAAGTCACACTCTTTCCATTGCTGTCAACATTTTAAGTACTTGTCTACCAAAACCTCACATGCACTAGGATGGGCAGTATTGCACCCACACATGTATTGGACTGTTGGCTGCTAATTTCAAGTGGAAGGATTATTGTCATTTTGCAAGCCAAATAAGACACCTGAAAGCCTATAAACAGACAGAATTCAGAACTCTTTGAACTGAACACACACCAAGGAGAGTTTGCACTTTTGCTAACAGATTCCTAACCAAGGATCCAATCCTGATTCCATTGAAGTCAATGGCAAAACTCCCCCATTGACTTCAGTAGAATCAGCATGAGACACTACTCTTTTTACTTACATAGGCACCTGTTCCATGGCGGATAGCACAGCTGTTGTACGCAGAAGGTTATGGGGACATCTTGTTTTTTTAATGGACACACAAATGGTCCAGATTCTCAGCTGATATAAAATGGGGTGGCTTCAGTGTAGTCAATAAAACAATGCAGATTTACACCAGTCGGGATTCTTGCCCATTTGCAAGTCCATTAAAAGACACACATGAAAAAATTTGACAATGGAGCTAAATAGATTTCCTCAACTGATATAAATCTATCCAAGGATGGGTGAGCCACAAGAGATTCAGAAATATGGTTTATATGTGAACTTGAAAGTTCACCTGCAGCTGAAGCTGCTCGTGACCTGGAAATCAGGCTGGCAAGCTTAAAAGTGGAAAGCTTACAAAGTGGCCTCATTTTCCCTCTTTACTGACAAGTCAAAACCAGGAAGTAATGTCAATATTTCCATATTCCTAGTTCAAGTCCCCATCCAAACTCAAATGTCAGAAGTGGCACCTCTCCGAAATTCCACCCTCAAGAAACATCCAGATTCAAATGAGGGATGATGAATAAAAAAGCCCATTGAACCTTCAAGATAGTTCACCCTTTTCTAACATAAGGTACTGAAGGAGTTAAAACTGTGGTCCACTAAGAGTAAGTGCATGGCAATCTGTCTTTTGTGCTGCCAAACATGAAAACATAACAATAAAATAGATGTATCAACACACTTCTTTAGGAGGTAGAACTTCCTGATTAAGAATAAATGCAGGGCACAGTGTACTTCATACTGAAATATATTCACCATTAGAATTGCATTAATACTGTTAGCCATTAATGAAAGACTTAAATGCAGAGACAGTCAAAGAGCATTGGGAAACAACAGCAACAGAGGCACAGGCTGCAAGAGGATAAAGAAAGAATAGAAGCTAACTGTTCAGTAGGCATCATACTGAAATTGTCGTTTCTGTCTTTAGTCAGGTTGAGGAGAGCAAGAGTTACTACGCGCCAGTTACTTTTACAAAGTTTAACCCTTAGAATGCTGCAGTTTTCTAGCCGAATGTTTTAGCAGATCGTTACATTATCCAAAAACTTAAAGTGGCATAAAACATGCAAGTCTTGACCACAAGGCAATGTAGTCTAGGGGATAGGACAGTAGACTGGGTTTCAGCTCTGGATTAGATTTCCATCTCTGCCACTCACCTTGTGTGTAATCTTTTTTCATCTGCAAAACAGCAATAACCCTTCACCACCTTTGTTAAGTGCCTTAAGGCCCACAAATGCCAAGTTATTTTCTCTTAGTTTTAATTAATGTTTTATAGTGCTCAGAGTACTATTAAAAACAGAGATGGGTCTGAGCAGCAAAGTTTGGATGCTCATGTGAATCTAAACTGGATTTTTTCCAAAGTTTGGTGTTGTTTGGGCCAACCGGAGATCAAAGGTACCTTTTTGTTGTTTCATGGTTGATGGTGTCATCTCCATAGGATTACATTTTCCTCTGACATTTTCCCTTGCCATAGGTTTTGATAGAGGCTTGTATTTGGTCTCTGTGCACAGTATTTTACATTTTTGCTTGTTTTATGTGCCGCAAGTATTCGTTAGTGCAGCCCATGGGGTTCTTTTAGTATCCAGAGAGACTTTGCATAAAAGTATGATATTTGCAGCATTCAGTTGCTATCACAAATTTAAGAGATGGGTCTGAGCTGCCAAGTTTGCCTCTGAACTTCTACAATGTTTGGTGGCATTTGAATCTAGGGCTTTGACTGAGGCCCATCTGTGGTAATTTCTGCTATATGTTTCATTAATTATATTTTAATATGTATTAGAGCAAAGGATTTAGGAGAAATAGAAATGTTGGACAATGTGTCCTCCCAACATCAATGTCAGATGTTTTGAGCTTATGTTCATGAAATGCTATTTAATATAGGCCTGATCCTGCAATGTGGAAGTCAAAGTGCACCTATATTCCCCCTCTGTGGTCCAGCAAGGGCATCCACTCTAGACTCCAAGATCCACAGCCATCACCTTTCTTGGGCAGCGATCTGAGTCTCTCTCTTCCTCCTGATCAGGGTGTTTCCAGGCTATCACAATATAGTCAGGGAACTGTGTATCCCCAGCAAAAGACAGACTTGCCTAAGCAAACCCGTTTTGCTTCTCTCCTCAGAGATGGTACACAGTGTCATTGCCTCAATGAAAGTACCACACAGCTCTTCCGAAACAAGCACATTTTTAAAGTAAAAGCATTACAAAGAAAACATATTATAACCAAAAAAGAACTTACTCTTATGCTAATAATCTCACCAGAGATCACATCCTGACTCCAACAGTGGCAGTGGTGGTGATTAGTTCTTCAAGCCCCAAACAGGGTTTTTTTCTGTTGTCACAAGTCCATCACAACTTCAGCTCAGAATGTGCCTCCCCAGTTTTATGGGGGCTTAGTATGCCAAAATCCTACCAACGCTTCCCTAGAGATTAGGGGGGCCCCCACTTGGACCAGAAGGAAACCTATGAGTCAATTTTAACTCAGGCTATTTAACCAAAAATTGTTTGTCCGTTGGTCCTGGGAGAATCCAGTTTGAACAAGTATATGTGAGCCTCTCTCTGGGTGGTGGCAGCTCTCTGGAGGTGTTCTAACCTGAGTGAATGTGCCTAACCATCCCGCCCATTTTTAATTCCTGTTGCCCCCTCCCCCTGGAATTACATACAATCCCATAATAATACATCCACATTTGTATTTTTTTAAACAATGAACTCCCAAAATGCATAAACTTAATTCAATAGGATTTGTCCAGGATAGTGTCACAGTAACACCCTGACTTGAGTTGTGCATCACAAAAAGAGCTTGAAAGCAAGATTGATTTGTAGTCAGACTGTGTTGCCAAACCTCACAACTGAAAAGACTGCTCATTTCAGGTTCAAAGTGAACAAAGCCTAAATAGTTTCTGATGTGCAAACAAAACCGCACCCCACATAAGTACAAAAAAATTCCCCAACTGTTAGCTCTTCTTATTTGACAGAGATTGGTTTTGTTGTCAGCGATTTCATTGACACGGCTGGTGCTTATGACTGGATATTTTCCCTGGAATTAATTTCCTTAGAACTCAAATAAATTGTATAAATTTTCTCAGTGATCATGCTGTGATGATCTTGTCATGTTTATTTTAAGTTTCTCTTTAAAAAGGAATCATTAACTAGGACATTTTGAAAGCTATAGATAATTTAATTTAGGCTCCAGTAGGTCTCAGATTGCCCTACCAGCACTTTTTGCTACTCCAACAGAATAGCCATACCATCTGCGTGATCTTATCTCTGTGTCTAGGGGTCCCCCCCCAGATGCTGGGTTCTAGGCAACTCAAGAACAGGGAGCCGCCTCAGGAACTAGAGAGGCTTTTGAAGGAAAGAAGGACTTAGGTCTTTATTGAGCCCATGCTTAGGACCCAATCACAATCCTCATGGAGAGCTAGCACTAGGCACCTCATCCCCCAATGGCAAAAAGAGGGAAAGAGGCAGCCAAAACTTATTGAGGGTCTGGCCAGCTAAAAAGACAGGAAGTAAGGACTCAAGGGGAATCACAGGAGACAGGGAGAGAATATGTGCACGTGCGCACACACAGTGGAGAGGGAAGGAGACATACTTTAAAAAGTGGCCATATATTCTAGAAGAGTCTGTTTTCTAACCCTGTCCTGGTGTCACCAAAAAGTGGTTTGTCCCAGGTTTTTGTAACCCACAGTGCACAATGGTCACCTGGAAGAGCTGCCAGGGCAGATGAGCCAGTGAAATTGATAACAGCCTAGCACTGCACATATACACAAGGAGAAATCCCAACCATGTCTATCATACACTTCTCCCCACAAAGCCCCTTAGTGAACTCCCCATTTTCTCGCTGTACAAGGACTCTGTGCTGCCAAAACCATCCTCTGCACGCCTCCCATACACCCAATCAGAACTGTTCCCTGTGCTACCACCCCTAGCCCTCACTACAGATATCTCTCTTTCCCATTGCCTAGTATGGCAGGGTTCTCATTCTGGCACTCTTCCCTTAAATTTGAGTACTGAGCTCCAGGGTATTATGCAGATACAGAATAAGTCTGCTGCCAGAAGTATTTTAATACTGAAAATATACTTGAATTATTTAGTGTTTGAAGCATTGTACAAATATCAAGTGCTACAAAATTGCCTATTTTTGTTTCACAGGGGCCAACTCATACCAGTGGAAAGCAGCGGTTTATTGGAGATATTCTGAACAATATGGCAAACTCCAGTTATCTGCAAATCTGTAGTACTGATTGTGATAGATATAATACCCTGGACAAACCTTACTGAATTACGTTTAGTATCTTTGAAATTCATTGTATTACGAATGCAAATGTTTACACACCGTGTGCAATTGCATGGAAATTCGTTAGAAGGAAGACAGGATTAAGGCAATATTTGAGAGATATTAGGAACTTCAAAGGATTTTTTTGGACAAAATGCGTCAAGTGGATTTCCTAGGAAATATTGGGGGGGGGGGAGGAATATGAATGCAAATGCCCCCTTGCAATCCATCCTTTTGAAATTACACTGTGGGAAGAGAAACCGATTGTCTACTGATTACCTGCTTCTAGAAACTTCAGATTAAAGACCCCTGAACTGTATAAAGGATGGACAAGACTTTTCATGAGGATGCTAATTCTGAGATAAGGCTGTTATGACCTTGTGGCCACAAAAGAGATGCCTTTGCAGGATGGGGTTAAAGGATTCATTTGCCAGAGCCCAGGTTGGAGACAGTTCAGGTGATCTCTGGTAAGTTTATTAGCATTTGCGTAGGTTCTTTTATTGTTTTTAATGTTTTCTCTGTAATGTTTATACATCAGGAACAAAGTGGGCTTGCATGGGAAGTGTGAAGGGCAATTTTTAACTATGGCAATTACACATTGAGGTGAAAGGCCAAGCAGGTCTGCTTAAACAGTTGGATTTTACTGGTGAGTTCATAGTATAATCAGGGAGCAGCCCTATGAACCTGTTTAGAAGAATGTAGTGTCAACTGAAAAGGATTAACAAAGAGACCAGTCAGAATACAAAAAATGTCATTGCTCTGCCACTGTTGACTACAAAGAGACAATGCTGTCTAAAACATCCCCTTGAAGGCCACCAATATATAAAACATTGAACTGCACTAGCATAAAACCTGACCATTATGCATGTATTAATAGGGTGCCAATATATTTAGTTTTCAAAATGAATGAATATAGGAGACCCAGAGAGTCATGATTCTCAGCAGCTTTTTTGTCCAATAGCTGCTCCGCAAGCTTGAGAGTTACTTTCAAGAGCATGAAGTGATAGAGGAATCAGCAATTTGTCATCTACTGCTCCTCCCTGCGTGAGCCCAATATGAAAGTAAAATGGACAGTAACATTTCTAGCAGGATTCACAGCTCTGAAAACATCCAGAATGCCTGGGGGGGGGGGGGGGGGAGGAGAATAATGGATGTTGATAAAATTGCTTGAGCAATCCCTTTGTCTCAAAACCATTCTTTTCCAGGATTCACACAGATTTTTGGAAAGAGTTTACTTAACCCCCCCCAAAAACAAATCCCTAATATGCATTTCCTCCTCTTTTTGCTCAAGCTCAACTGTTTAATATTCAAATATACTTATCAAGAAAAACTAGTAAAGAACACAACATTTTCCTTGGTTCTAGTTAATTAGTTTTTACAGCTAATTTAGCCTCTTTCATCTCATGGAAAGCCAAATTCCAACACCTTAATTCATGTTGAATAACACCTGATTTTGCATGTGACTCCATTGCTTTGAACAAGAAGTTACTTTTCAGTATGGGTAAAAGGATCTGGACTGGACCCAGGATATCAATGAGCAGATTGGTATTTTCTTTAATTTACACCCCTGTCCCACAGCTACACCCCTGTCCCACAGCACGTGTGCACGCGCGCACGCAGACTTTTCAGAGCGATCAGAATAGTTCACTGCAGTTACTCGATGGTCTTTTAAAAATGTGAGCTGTGGGACTAATCACAAGTTATGTGATATCGTTTGTTCCCTGAGGGGTGAGTGTAGCTCTTCCTTAAGAGGAAGGTTTGAAGAAGCCACATGGGCTTTGAATCTCTTAGGAAAGTGTCACAGTTTGGGGACAGGTAAGATATTTAAGGAATTTAAAATAACTTTTCCTTCCGATGCAGTGAGAGTTACAGCCTTCACACTGGTGTCACAAACAAAGTGAACCTTAACACAGCAGAGGCCAGCCCACACTGCCTACTGGTTTCTAATCTGATTGGTGCATGGTATTTAGCCAGTCCCAACATAGGAAGTTGTAACTCTAAGATTCAAGTGGAGTCAGCAAGACAAGTCTGCAGGGGAAAAAATAATGACCTAAACCCCTCAATTCCTATTTCAGTGGTAACTCAAGTATTCAGAATCTCTTAGACAAACTGTTCTCTAGACATCCCTGGAGTATGGCTTCCTTGGATCATTTATCCCTTCCCCTCCCCCTTTTAGCTTTTCCAGAACTGAAGGACCCTTACACCTCCATGACACTAGATGTTAAGTTTCCTGAATCCACTGATGAAGCATCTTAATAGATCTCCTTCTGGGAGAAGCAACTGCAGCATGCCAATTTGAGAAACCCTAATGAATTATCAATTGTTGGTCAGCTGTGTGAAAGCTACAAGAACTGAACTGAAAGGGGTGCCAAAAAAGAGGCTATCGACAGGCAATTGCATGGGCTCTTGAGTTGAAAGATAACCAAGGTCAAATATGTGAGTTGGAGGGACTGAGAGACTCAGTTAATGAAGAGGTGGTGCAAACTGCATCTCCCCAATTACTTTCTATTGTCTACTAAAAAAATTGCACTAGAGAGTCTAATATAGGGTTCCATAAAACTGTAGCTTAAGCACAGGGAGTGATTTTAAACAAAGTATAAAAGGAAAAGGTGAGTAGGTAGAAACCATTAGAAAAGGCTATATTTCCATGAATCTTGTTGTGGGAAGCCATATCATCCCAACACACTAACTCAGGCAGGGAAGGACAGAAAGAGCTGATGCTCAACAGACATTTCCCCTGCAAATTTGGGGCCCAACTTTCAACAATCATTCACATGAGTAACCCCGAGCCAAGAAATTTTTTAGGATCAGGCTCATAGAATGGGGGAGAGGGGGAAATGAAGTCATCTAGTTTTATGAGGTACGTGGAGTTATTACAGCAGACACACCTGGGAACTTATTCTCAATTGCTTTGCACCTTAGTCTGCTCAGTGCAAGGTTAGAGGATTACAGTAAAAGTGTGTCTGCATCCTGTCTCCATGATAGCTTCCACCATTGCTACCACAGATGGGTCTGTAGGAGCAGAGAGTTAGGTGTACAAAGTTTACTAGTATTGGACACAGACACAAAGGGAGAGGATAGAAATACAGCTGTTTGCTCTGGAGACTATTGTGCTGGCAGAAAAACAAACCAACACAAAGGTGAGGCTTTGCAATAGGGAATGTTCAAACACTTAAAGGGATAGGACTTCACATTCCTCACCTTATTTTATAAAAACTTTCCAACTGCACACACACAATCATTTACATAGGTTATATAGTGTTTCATGGTAGCTAACAAAGTTGTGGGTGGACTCCTACAGCTTCTGAAGTTGCAAGGGATTTTTCTACTCTGGAATAGCAACTCAGTAAACTAAACCATTTATAATTTCAGGTGCACAACTGATTTTCCCTCCCTTTTGGGGTAACATGGTGATGGTGGTGTAGCAGTGTCCTGGACAACAGGAACAGTTTAGAGTAAGGAATCAGCTGGATCTGGTATCAGACTGAAATATGCTCTGACTTCAGTACTTCGAGGCTGCAACTAGTCTATATGTTGTTTCCATAAAATACCACTGGATAATTTTACCAGCAAAACCACCCCACAGGTCCCATGCATTTTACGAGTTCTCCAGGTACTAATTTCACTCCATGACTGTAGTTGCTAGTCTATTTAGTGATTTAAAGGGCTTGGGGCTCCCACTGCTGCTACCCTCCAGGGCCCTTTAAATTGCCACCCGAGCCCCACTGCTAGAGCCTTGGGGTAGCAGCTGCGGGGCTCTGGCAGTGATTTAAAGGGCCAGGGGCTCCCGGCTGCCACTACTTCAGCGGAGCCCCAGGCCCTTTAAAGCTCTGCCAGAGGCCGGGGCCCTCTCCGATGGTGATTTAAAGGGCCTGGGGCTGTGGTAGCAGCAGCTAGAGCCCAGGGCCCTTTAAATCACCCCCAGGGCTCCCAGCTGCCTCTGTAGCTGGTAGTTCCAGGGTGATTTAAAGGGCTCGGGGCTCCCAGCTGCTGCTACCATAGCCCCAGTCCCGGGGCCCTTTAAATCCTGATTTAAAGTGCCCGGGGATTTAAGGCCCTGCCTCTTCTGGTAGAGGCCACGCCTCTTCCAGTTGAGGACCCCCCCTCTCCTCCAAGGACTCCGGAGTACCGTTAAGTCTTAAGTTACTTTCACCCCTGCTTCCACTAGTCATTTTGTAGCAGGATGGCATGGAGCAGAGCATGTGTGTTGAATTCCATTTGAAATTAGGAACTCTGGAATTCTTCAAAACAGTATTGAGGTCCATTGTTACTCACTAACTAATGTTTTAGCCAATTTGGTTTACCAGGTACAAAGAAGTCCAATGGTCTTGGTAGCTGTAGCAGTCGTCATCATTCTGGAAACTTCTGGCTATTGTGAATGGGCATTGACTAAGACTAAGAAAAAAAAACAACCTTCTAAAATGTCTGGCAAAGTCCACATGAATGTGTCTCCAATGAGTCTGAGGTCATGACTAAGGATGTAGACTAATTGGGCCAGGATCATGTTGAATTTGCTGACACATAGTACAGCACTTCACCTTCCTCTCAATGTCTGTCGATCCCTGGCCACTCACTACACATGACTCGGGGCTATGACCTTCAGCCGTATAATGCCAAAATTACCTTTGTTAAGAGCTTCTAAAACCTGAGATTGAAGTGATTTCGAAGTGATCACTAGCATTCCCCATAAGATGCAATGGTGATTCACAGAATTCACATTGATTTGACACAAATTGTGTAAATTGGGGATTCTTATGATCCAACACTGTACCTCGTAATACCATTCCTTTCACAAGGAAAAGCACATCATCCTTAGCAGTCTCTTTGTTGATGTTTATGCAAGTGATGAGTAACCAATCCATCAAATGAGATAAAACCACTTAATCTAAAGATTCTTTGGGCTGATGGGAGCTTGGGCATGGCAGGCACGCTATGCTGAGTCCATTTACAGAATTGGCTAGTATAGGAATGAACTGAAAAAGTAGCAATATCCATCTTTGCATACAAGCTACAACTAATGACAGAATTCCATGTTTTGATCCAAAAATTGAAAGGAATGAGCAATGATCAGTCAGCAAGATAAAATACCTATCATACAGATAAGTATGGAACTTCCGCATTCCAACAATAATGCTGAGAACTTCTCACTCTATTTGTATATAGTTCTTCTCAGGAGTGGTGAGTGTTCATGATGCAAAGACAATTGGTTTCTCCATGCCATTAGAAAAATTATGGGAAAGAACTGCACCCATTCCATAATGTGAAGCATCACAAGCCAATGGCAGTGAAGCATGAAAGTGCATTGGTACTTTGATTGATGTACACTCAGACTCTTTAGTCCATTTCAATTTTTTCCTTTTTCTTGTAAGAAGTCATTTAAAGAGTGCCTAATTCTGTTGCCAGATTAGGCAGAAGTTATGCAGTCCTAAAAATGAAAGTAACTATGACAGTCTCTGGCAGGGGCTCTTGAAGAACTGCCTTCTCTTTCCTCTGGTGATTTCCGTAAGCCCATGGCTTCAATTACATGCCCAAGGTATTCAGCTGAAGGTCTGAAAAACTTTTATTTGTCTTGATGTACTTTCAGTCCATGGTCTTCCAAACACTGCAAGACAACATCCAAATTTTGAGGAAGATACTCTTGATCCTTGTCTGTAAGAAAGATGTCAGCCAAATCAGACTGAATGGAGTTCAGTCCTTTCAGAATCTCATCCATAGCTTTCTGGAACAGGGCAGATGCTGATGTGATACCAAAAGGCAACCTGTTGTAACAACCTTTTTGCATGTTTTGTGAGATGCCAGGTCAGTCTCCATTGTAGGTATGTACTGAGCAACTACAATTTATTGAAACACTGTCTTCCAGTAAGAGTAGCAAACAATCTTCAATACAAGGTAGTGGATACTGGTCTGCAAGTAAAACTGGATTCAGTGTCACCTGGACATCTCCATAAATTTGGACAGGAGCCATCCTTCTTGATCACTAATATGATGGGGGGTAGCCCACTCACTGTGTGAAATCAGTGATAAGACTCCAATGTTCACTAAATGGTCCAAATCAGCTTCCACCATAGGCATCAGAGCATAAGGCACAACTCTTGGCTTGCAATATTTTAGTTTGCTGTCAGACGTAACAGTGAAATTCATTGCTCCAGTGTCCAAGTTCTTTTTCAAAAACTTTGGAGGGTCTGTCCAGGATTTCTTGAAGATTTTCAAAGTGTTCTGATACCATGGGCAGTGCTAGGTCTTGGCCAGTATCACTAGAGTTAGTCTGTTTCCATATTATGCATTCCTGACTTCTGTCCTTTGTTAGGTTCAGTCTTCATAGGTGTCTTCTTCAAATGATGGTTATTCTATGTTGCTGATCGTTGAACTGTGTGACAGGTTACCGTGACATGCCCTTTCTTCTGGCACTTCCTGCAAATAACCTGGTGTACCTAGCAATCCTTCTTAATATGCAGTTTGTGAGCAATGGACAAATGGAAATTCCTTACATTCCCATTGTTCACTGTCTCACTGATCCAGGTGGTGAAATTCTTGGCTGATATTAAAAAGTCTAGAGAATCCTTTTCTGCAGTCTCCATGACACTGCTACTTCAACAGCCTTCTTGAATGTAAGTGCTGATATAGTCAGTAACTTTTCCAGATCTAGTCACTGGGCATCATTTAATGCTTTTTCCAAACTGGCATTGTCCTGTCAACTTCCTTAGAGCAGCAGCAAATTGTGTTACTGACTCACCACTTCCCTGATGGAACTGATATTGTTCTGCTGTCATTGATGGGTCAGGACAGGGCCGGTTTTGCGCCCTAGGTGAAACTTCCACCTTGCGTCCCCCCTCCTCCTTTTGTCCCCCTGGAGCATCGCTTATTATAAACTTTCAAAAATGAATACAGTGGAGTCACATCTTACGTGAGGGTTAGGTTCTAAGGCAGCGCGTAAGAGGAAAATCGCGTATAGTGAAAATTACCATAAAGTACAGTACACACAGTATACATTAGAACAGGGGTCCTCAACCTACAGCACGTGCGCCAAAGGTGGCACGTGAGCCAATTTTTTTTTTTTTTAATGGCAGGCTGCGGGTCCCAGCTGCTGCTGAGCCCGCTGCCGGCCTGGGGTTCTGTTCACTCAGCCGGCAGCGGGCTGAGCGGGGCCGGCGGCCGGGACCCCAGACCAGCCGCGGGCTGAGCTGCTCAGCCCATTGCAGGTCTGGGGTTCTGTCCGCCGGCTCCTGCCAGCCAGGGTCCTGGCTGCCAGCCCCACTCAGCCCGCTGCTGGGACCCCAGCTGGCAGAAGCCAGCGATCCTCTTTCTAGGTGAACTTTTTCCCCTTTAAAAAAAATTTCATCTTGGTAAATGGGAGCACTGTGCACTCATGGGATAGAAGGTCAGCATTGACAATATGTTATATTTAGACCCAGCAGAGAAACAGATAGAAACAGCTGTCTGCTGTGGAGATTATCATTCTGGCAGCAAATCTGAAACCAACATGAAAGTGAGGCTTTGCATTGGGGAGGAGGAAAGTGCTCAAACATTTAAAGGGACAGAACATCACAAGTCTAGACAAGGCTTTACCATAGTCATTTATGCCTGTGAGGGTAGGTGTGAAATGCTACCACATCAGAACAGTAGCTTTTACACAGATGTAAAGGATTCCACAAGGTACAAGACAGGGAGAATCAGGCCCATGAACTTTGGACTACCAAAGCTGCATTTAAATGTGAATTTAAAAGGTGTTTGTAGCAGTAAAAAAAAAAAAAAAAGTACAGAATCATAACATTTGTTTACTGTGTTAGGATGAAATGGCTGCCCCACAACATGATGCATGCCACCCGTGTTTGCAGCCCATTGTGACTTTAGGGCATATCCATCCTGGTTGTAACACCATTCATTTCAGTGAATAAATTTGGCGTTTCATGCATGCACCAGAATGTTTTGAACATTTCTTGTATCACCTGCTTTTTCAGTGCTGCCACAACTTTCATGCCAAGCTAGTCCATATTTTTGCAACCCAGGACTGGAAAGAGGAGGCACAGATGCAGCCTAAGGTGTCCTCCACCAGCACACCACAATCCGAGATAGATCCAAGAGTAAAACACTAGGGCAGCTAGCATGCATTATTGTAGGATGCCAGCCAAAACTGTGCCAACTGTGCCTTTAAGACAGTTCAGTGATAGTCACCTTCCCCTGTGAGTGACTGAGAATGATTCATCACTTCAAAAAGATGTGCTATAGCCAGTAGTGACAGCCATGAGATATTTTCAGAGTCCTGTAGAAGTAGAGAATTTAAAATCATGTAGTCCCATACTCATAGGTTCAGATCCTGGATAGCCTTATGTAAGTGACCACACTGAAGGCATGCGAGTAAAAGTTTGTAGGATTCAGCCCATACACTCCAGCCCTTTTCAGAGAAGAACTGGAATACATTCAGAGGCTGCACTTAGCAGTTATATGGTGAAGCCTATTTCTCAATTATTAAGAAAACAATGTATTAATTTTATCCTTTTACAAAATAGGACAATATGCAAGTCTTGCACTTTCCACAACACTGATCTTCAGGCTTAGCAAAATTTGATTTTTTTAAATATAATTTTGACTGATAATATCAATGTATTTTTAAAGCATTTTCCCCCTATTTTCAATATAAGTTTTCACAATTATGCAAAATTATGATGTGATGCTATGCCCCATATTCTTCAGAGATATTGTTATGATATTAATATGGGATAACTAAGATATGTTTTATGCAAGTTGGATCACGTGAGGTATCATTGGAAAGGTTATGATGTACTGACTATGATATCCTATTTGTATGCATGTATCATTGCTGTATCTGAAGTTAGGAATATTGACTATGTAACAATTACAAAAGTGTTTGCACCTGGGGAACGCCCACCAGACAATGCAACCAGTCTGGCTGGTTAGTCAATAAACCATTAGGGATAATAATAGGCTGGTTAGTCAATAAGCCATTAGGGATAACAATAGGTTTTTGAAGATGCTTATCTCAGACCTTCCTGAGATGCTGCTTTGACACTGCAGGGTCATGTGATTATGTCACCTGGTACTGGACACTATCTTGAACTGCTAGTACTTTTCCACGAGTAGGGGGGTGGGGATCCAATTGGGAAACAAATGATTCCCACCATATGTAAATCTTGTTTAAGGCTGGGAAGTGAGTTAATCAGGGTTTGTTCTTCACTGAATCCCCACCCAGGATGACTGCTGGAGACATCTAAGAAACAAAGACAAAAGCATGGGGCGGGGTGGGGGAGTACTGAACGTGGGCTGGGAATGGTTTCTGGTCCATGAAAGATATACCTGGATTTTTAAGCTGCAAGCAAGAGCTGTCTGTCCACAAAAATTCTGCAACCTGCTTAAAACAACATTTAGGATGAGAAATTACTACTTGTAGCCAGTTTCTTCAGTGTATTGAGCTTAGTTTGCGTGTTTATTTGCTCAGTAATATGCTGAGATCTGTTTGCTATCCCCTATAATCACTTAAAATCTACCTTTTGTAGTTAATAAACTTATTTTTTGTTTATTCTAAAACCAGTTTGTGTAATTCATATGGGGGGGGGGGGGGAAGACACAAAATGCTCCTCCACATGAGAGTCAAAATAGTTGGAACTTTATGCTCCAATTCTAACAGCTGGCATTTGTGTATGCCTATTCTCATTTAGTTAGTCTCTGAGCACACAGATATGTGCTAGGAACCATCCAGAGACAAAAATAGAAGTGGTCTGGAACAAATATCAAATTTGTATTTTAGTCACTTTCATCATAGGACCAATTCATGTAATAAATGAATTGAACTGAGCAAATAAGAATTCTATATAAAAGGCATTAATAAAACCAGAGATGACTCGTATCTACAGGGTGGGGGCAGGGCAGAGTGAGGACAGCCGCTTCAGCAGATGTTACTAAGCATGCTCAATCCATGTGAGCATGGTTAGTACAAGCCAAGCAGCAACTCGGGGTAGGGAAGGGCATGACCCCACAGGTCCCTCCCCCACTCATCACTTCTTTAATATTATTTGTTTTATTCAGCGCCAAAGACCCATTTCCCCACTACTTATATCTGAAAAGTCAAATTCATCCCTCTTGTAATTCTTCTGAAGTCCATGCAGTTACAGTAGGATGAATTTGTGTTTTTATATCCACAGTTTTAATGGGTCTCCAGAGGTGCTGTGCAGCACAGCAGAGCCGATTCCTTTAGCTTCAGAGCTAGATGTTAATATCCATTTCAATCTGGCATCCATGCCTCCTGACTGACCCCCCAATAAAGGAACAGGTATCCCAAAATCTCAAATATCAGCAGGCAAAGATTTGTCTAGTGGGAGCTGCTATAAAGCGGGGTTATGTGTTGTCCTTTAACCTTTCCCATTTTTTCTTTATATTTTTTAAATTGTTTGCTGTTTAATAAATTGTATTTGCTTTGAACTGTATGTAATGATCAGAGGGTCAGGGAAGCATCCAGTGCAGAGAGAGCACCCTGTGAAGAGAGAGCACCCCAGAGTGGGGACACCCTAGCCCCTTCCCTAAGTGACCATGACAAGGTTGGGGATGGAGCCCACCAGGAATCTTGGGCCCAGCCTTGTTGGGATTATGAGGACTCTCCTGTGTAGCAGAGTGGAAGGGGAGCCCTTGAGGTCAGGCAGACCTCTGGGTAAAGGAAGTAGGAGTGAGGATTCAGATCCTTTCTCTAGCCCATTTCACCAGGCTAGTGTATAAGCCAGGAAAGTTCCCCACAATAGCAGGACCATTGCCCCACTTACACAAGCATGCTGGCTCTGGTGAATCCCATTCTGAAGTGCTGAACTCAGGCTTTATGATGCTCAGTGATTTTCTAAGCACCTAAATTGAGGGGTGGCGATGCTCAGCATTGCAAGGCCACAGGGCCTGTGTCTCTTTGTGAATCTAGCCCCTACAGTGTCACTGTTTAATGTTTAGGTGGGGGGAATAGCTTAGTGGTTTGAACATTGGCCTGCTAAACCCAGGGCTGTGAGTTCAATCCTTGAGGGGGCCATTTAGGGATCCGGGGCAAAAAATCTGTCTGGGGATTGGTCCTGCTTTGAGCAGGAGGTTGGACTAGATGACTTCCTGAGGTCCCTTCCAACCCTGATATTCTATGATTCTAGGATAAACAAAGATGCAATTTAAGAAGCCACCCTTTATCACACATAGGAGAAAAAAAAGTTGCCTTAAAAAAAAAAAAAAAAAAACCCCGCACACCCCAACCCATGTGGATACTGAGTCTTATAAAAGTGTCCAAAATGAAACTTGTTAAGAGGGTGAAGACATCCAGGCTTCTGCAATTTGTTGTTTTGAATGCATTTCTAACCATTTGCTCCCCCTGAACTGAGAAAATGCCTGAGCTTGAAAACATTACTCATCCAAATGCTGTCTCCTGACCTGATTAAAAAAAAAAAAAAAACGCGCACAAATTCTAACATGATAACTGCAAGACAAGAGAAATAAACTGGAACTTGAGATTAATATCAACAGCTGTATGCAAATACTTTGGCCATCTTAAAAGAACATTATTAGTCTTTTAGTACACCAAGCCTTCATATATTACAGCTATTAAAACTTCAACACAAAGCCCTTTCAGGATGTTTTAATGATCAATGAATGACTTAATGAACATTGAGCTGCAGGCTATTAACCCAGAGTATGACCTCTACTAGCTATGAGTTAAGGCAGTAATAGTAGGGATGTAGCTTCCAAGGAAAGTATCTGGATAAATATGTGGAGTAATTAAATTCTGTGCTCTAGAATTTTACAGTTCCTATTGCTGAAACTTATGCAATTATTAAAAGAGAGAGTATCACCTAAAACCTTTTGCCAAAGAAATCCATTTTTTTGCATTGACTTTAATCTCCCTTTGGTACTTGAAAGCAAAGGTGTTCTGAAGAGACAGTGAGAAGTGGGGAGGGGGGGGAATAAAATTTAGGATGACTTAGCAAAACAATCTCCTTCAAGCTTTAGGGCATAATCAAGAGTGAAAAATAGGATATTTTTACCCTACTTTGAAAGAGTAATTGAAGGTCACTTCCAAAGGCAGGATATTGGAGAAGCTAGACCATTGATCTGTTCTGGTACGTTGAAATCTACATTCCTATGAATGTGTCTCAGTATTGTAGACTTCTGTTCATTTGTTTGTGCTGGAATCCAAACATTTTTATATTAATATTGTTTTCAGTCATGTTTCTTATTTTGAATGAAACATCAAGCTTGATAAAAACCTATATATAACTGATCAGATGAACAATGAGAAAAGATACATTGTATTTCTCCATTTTAAAAATCCATTTTATGTCCCAGGTTACTAGGTATGTGATAATAAATGATCTTTTTATACAAATATCACAATGCTAGTGAATTTGGCTCTCAAATACTAGGGCTACAAGTACGGATTAGAGTTAACTGTAGGGAAAGCATTGGAAACATCACAAGTCCACCAAATGCATCAACTGTCCACCATGGCAAGCTGTGTACAAATCCCAGAAGAACATATCTGATAAAGATTACAAACCTCCCACCCTAATTTTTTCTTGCAATTTAAGTGAATATGGCCCCAGATACAAGAGGTAAAATCCTTTGGCATTACTCTTCACCCAATAAATCATCTCATTCCACTTCCTATATAAAACTTATTGAGAAACTGTGAAGGGAGGATTAGGGGTTCTTATTACACATAAACAAAGGAAGATCAATTTCAAAGAAGATAACATTCATAAGTATATTAAGCATTAGGAAGAAAACAGATGAACTGAAATTTAGGTTAGCTTATATTCAAATATCTTTTTTTCAGATTATAATTAAAAGCTCAAGTTTATTTTTCAAATACTGCTGCACTTCTAGCAATTAACTGAAAGGAGACTTTGTAGGCTATGGAACATGCAGAATTTGAAAAGCTCACAGTCAATCACGTGTGGTTCTTGATGGCTGCCCTACTTCACCTGAAGACAGATACAGTACTCTATGCATATTCATGAACTCTAATTCAATAAGGGATAGTGATTAGTTTTTAAAATGCGCACGTTGTACAGATGCCATTTTTGAATGCATGACATTTTCTGCATGACATTCATCAGTAAAATAAATGCCAAGTTCCCCATCTTATTTCGAATGATGAAAAAGCTCTGTGTAATTATCCCAAGGTCTCCTAATTCTTGCAGATCAAGTTCCTTTGTAAGTATCTCATCTATTCTCTCAAGTATTGGGAGGATTACAGCATCAGGACATATAGGAAAATATACTGCAGTATATGTTAATAGAATTCCCCACTTCCCCCTCACTGCAAAATGCATGAGATAGACTAGCCTGTGGTCATTATTAAAGAAACACTATTAGTTTCTAGTTCTTGTACTTCTGCATCTTATAGTCTATGACTAAACGCATGGGAAAAGCTGCTTAGGGGGCAGGAAATTTGATTTTCTTCTCCATCTTCAGAAGGTTTGGCACCTGTAGAATGATGAGAGGGTTCAACCTCATCAGCTGTATTGATGTACCCTCTTAGCCTTGGCAACAATTCTTGAATGTGTTCTGCCATTGGTGGCTTTCTTCCACAGCTGTGCAAGTGTGCCAAACTGAAGTCAGAGTTGCAATGCAGGTCGAAATGAAGGTATAACATGAGGACACAGGGAAGTGATTTGTATTTACTTACTTGTTCTGGTAAGATATTAGCAGGAAAAACATACCAAAGAAAGTAATTGCTTAGAGACACATGGTAACTTCAATAGACTAAATCCTAAATTATATCAGTACAAGTGAGAGTACACTTGGACCCTCAGTGAGTTTGGATGAACATGTGCAGTATGAGACACGGTTGTAGTGAATGAGGTGGGCATCCCTTGGATTCCTCCCTCAGTGTGCAATTTGCAAGATCTGGAATGAATGAAGAAAGTTCATTCATTGAACAGTGAGGATTAACAGTTTCCTCATTCATTAAGTATCAACCATCCAGTGTGCTGAGTGAGGTAGGAGTAGTGTGGAAAAAAAAATCTAGCTTAAAATCATGTAATTAAAGTTGATATCAAAATGCATGCACTAAAGGGAGCAGATTCAGAGTTGTGTGACATTTCCTGAGTTTAAGTGATTCATTGTGCATCCTTGGGGGAAAAGAAAACTTTTAACAGTTATTTGCATTGAATTATATATTGGAAGCCAACAGAAATCAGATGAACATACCTTGTGAAGACGACTAGCAATAACCCAGTGCATATGAATCTGGAAAAAATAGGTTTTGTGCAGATGAAGATGAATTAGCACTGTGTCCACAAGAAAGAACTATTCAGTTTTTAAAGTTACATTTTATATGCTGTACTAAATGAGTTGGAGAATATATAGCTATAGCTCTACCTTTATCAGTTATTGCTTGGCAACTATTGAAGGCAGAAACAGACAGCCTATTAATGGGCTTTTGGTTCATTCATTTCTCTTTTTCTGACTCACTCAATATTATGGCATCTCTTAGTTCCATGATACAAGTTACAAACTACTAATAAAAATTGTATGTGTTTAGTTTGCCTCAAATAATCACTTGCCTGGATATTAACAGTTCAAATTTCAGAGTCTACATGTACTATTGAATGCATGCAGTTCCCTGTATGCATGTGCCAGATGAGGACTTGCATGCACACAATAGGATTTTAGTAATAATGGGTTCAAATCTAGAAAAATTAACTAATTTCAGTGAAGTTGCTCCTGATTTATATTGTAACAGAGCAGATTTTGGCCCACATAATATCCTTTCTGGGAGGTACTTAAACTCTAAATATCCTATAGTTCAATACTTGTTTTGGGGGATAGTTACAACATCCCTGTCATGTTTTTACCCGTATGTTGCTGCTATGTATTCAGTCTTAGCTCCTGCTTAACAGCTTTTGTCTGGGGGTTAGTTTAATTAAAAATTTCATACATAAGAACTACCGGTAAATAAAAGAACCTCAGGGAATGCTAGGTGATAGTGTATCACTCTTCAAATCACTGGAAAAATCTCTTTTTTTTAATTCTATCTGAAACCTTACTTTTAGGACCACATTCTCCAGTACCTTCTGGTTGCTTTATATCACCCTGGAGCACCACAGAGCAGCCAGAACATACTAGCTAGATTCCTCAAGCTTCTGATCACCATATTCTCCCTCCTATCCCCAAACAGCTCCCTCCATTACCATCTCTCTTGCCTCCTTCCGACCCCCACATTCCCGTGCATCAGGGAAAACAGAAGCCTACAGTGTGGTCAGGAGGTGAGACACTCAGACCCATTGATAATAATGGGAGATGGCAGCCATCTTGAAAGAGGGCAGTTCCTCATAGAATTCAAAAGCATCAGCTACTTTTGATTGTATAATATGAGAAGCCTAGAGTGTAATTTTTCAGAGAACTTAGCACTTTAGATGTTCAGTGCAGAGCCCCTATTGACCTCTATTGCAAGTGCTCAGCATTCCTGCAAATCAGACCTCAGGTGTCTCAACCTGGGTACCCAGACAGCGAGCAACACGTAATGGCCACTTGTGAAAATTTTGTTTGATGAGACTTGACCAGAATCACAAAGGCAGCATCAAATTCTTTCCAGTGGCAACTAACCAAGTTTAGGCACATTTTTACAGGGACAGCAAAAAGCACATCCGACATCAGCATGATCTCTCTATCAAATTTCAAGTCTCTGCTCCAAAATATGGCAGTACTAGAGCATCTCAACAAAATTGCTGTACCAATTTGTTTAACATGGACAAACAAAAACTATTTTTTCCCCTTAAGCTCCTTCTTGGAAATGGCTGAACTGTTTTAACTGAAACTTCCCAAAGAATTCAGCATTAGGCACACACCTGACATAGAAAGTGCCAGCCCAAATAGCTACGTTTAGCAAACTGAAAACAGGCTCTTACAATGGAAGCCATCAGGCAACCTTAATTATAGAAGTCACTACCTGCACTGCATATAATTATCTTAAAATAAACCACATGTACTGGCAAGCAGACAAATTGAATCATTTTTCCAGTCAGATAACTGATCACCACATTTTCTGATCAAATCAGTGGCACAGTTTGCGAAAGTCTCTTTTCAGATATCAGTTCTATAAATGGACACAAGTCTTACCTCAAAACCCAATTTTCTTGAATTATAGGTCTTTATCTGTACTTTGTAGAAAGCAATGAAGGATAATGGGTCAAACTCTGCCTTCAGATCTGCACTGTCATTCTCTGAGTTTTATATTAAGGAGCCAGAAAGAAGAAAGAGCAGAGAGGAAAGTTATAGCTGTTTCCATCAGCAATAGCTACCAGATGGATAAAATGGTAACGTACAAAACCATAGGTTACATTGATCCATCCAAGCTCCTAGGTTCACAACAATCCACCTGGTCCCAATAGGAGCATACTGCATACTGAGTCTAGCTGCTCCCTGGATCCACTCCTTGCAGCCTTCTCACTTCCAAAACAGCCATAATAATCATGCACATTTAGGGCCTAATCCTACCTGGTGGTCCAGCCCCTTGGAGTAGATGGCACTATCTGATATGCATTTTAAAACAGCCCTCCACTAGACTGCACAACCTCCTGGGCAGAGATTATTTCTTTGTGTTTATATGATGCCCAGCACAATTTTACCTCATCAGCAGATGTGCCCTTGACTAGTCCAAGTCTTCCTCTGCTGGTTGGGTAGTATTCCCCTCCAGTCAAACTAAGGATCTTCTTCCCAAGTACTTCTTCAGCCCTTGTTTGCTAGAATCCCCACCTACCCCCCTGCCAGGAATCAGCACCAAGATGTAGGTGAGTCCATACCCTTCCCCCACTATGCATTCCAGTCCACTGGCCTTAACTACAGAAGCAACCTTCTCCTACAAACAGCTGTATTTTCCCCTCAAGACTACTGCCCTATGCTGGTTGGCAGACCTGCATTTACACCACCCTATCTGACTGCAGGCTTCTCCAGCTGAGAGCAATTAAGGTAAACAAAACCAAAGTAACACTTATCTGAGATCTCAGTTCAGCAATTTACTTTTCTGACTGGATTGCGGTAACCTTGTTCTAGACATACAGGCCCCTGCTTTTCTCAATTCTGCCTTTTCAGATTGAGGCAAGCAGGAACAGAACATTTCCTTCTTTCCCCTTAACATGAGTAAAAGCTGCTTCCTCTCTGGCTTAAGCAACTGCCTGAGTCCAGGTGGAAATTCCCTGCTTAATCCAGTTTGGGGTATGATCATCCCACCACAGGCTCTTGTGAATTTATCACAGGAAACCTGATTTTGGCCTGGTTTTAATTGCTGTGTAGACGTGCCCATAGAGAGGTTTAAAACTCTGCTGCTGCATGTTACGAGGACTGGTTATTTAGCTGAAATTGCAGAGGCTCATGTTTTTACTTCTAGAGATCAGGGGATTCAGTCCCCACCACAGACAACTGAAATGGTGTTGGTGGTGTATTTGGCTATGACATCTTTAACCACTAGACCACACTCTGACCCCAGAGCCAGGAATGAAAACCAAGAATCTTGATGCCCAGCATTCCACTGCTGTTACATAAATAGGAGTATAACCCACCAGTAATGGGGATGTTTTGTCTCCTTTTGTGGGCTGGTCCATGTATGCCTGGGGTATGTGGGGCTACATGCCAAAGTGAAAAGCAGGCTGCGTCCACACTGTGGTGTATAGCTACATGCAGTAGTGTAGGGCTCTGGCAGGTGGGAGGCACCCAGGAAAGATTCCAGCAGCAGGGAGCTTCCAGCATAGGTGCCAACTCCGTGGGTGCTCTGGGGCTGGAGCACCCACAGGGAAAAATTAGCGGTTCCTCTGCACCCACCAGCAGCCAAGCTCCCCCCACTCCGCACCCGCCTCTTCCCCGCCTCCTCCCCTGAGTGCGCTGCATCCCTGCTCCTCTGCCTACCTCCCAGTGCTTCCTGCCACCTAACAGCTATTTGGCGGCGCTTTGGACTTTCCGGCAGGGAGGGGGAGTAGCGGGGACCTGGTGCGCTCAGGGGAGGAGGCGGAGAAGAGGTGGGACAGGGCAGGGACTTGAGGGAAGGGGGTGGGATGGGGTGAGGGTGGTGCAGGGGCAGGAAGAGGTGGGGAAGGGGCAGGGCCAGGGGCGGGGAGAGGTCGAGTACCCACCGGGCAAAGGGAAAGTCGGCGCCTATGGCTTCCAGAGCCTTTCCCCACTGCCTCCCCCTGCCAGAGCCTTTCAGTGTGGTGGGAAAAGGCTCCAGCAATGGGACACTAGTGTAGACATGAGAGGTACTACTTGGGCATGTAGAGAGCATGTACGGTATGTATCCTGGTGTGTGTCTATTTTACTTGCCTAAGCAGTGCCTGTCTACACTGCTATTTATGCCCTGCTAGTTGGGTGTGCAATGTCAGTACTCTACATGTCATAAGTGTAGCCACACGTATAGAGAACAACATACTCTCCCCACACCACAGTACTCCTATAGCTCAAGTAGACAAGGCATGTGCTGTGGATTCTAACCCTGCTGATGACCCTTGTGGTGTGTGTGTGTAAGTGAGGGTAAGAGCTCTGGAATAATTGTAGGAACAGTTTTGTTTTGCAAAACATAGTTAGAAATTAATTTAGATGTTCTAATATTTATTTTACTGCTGTATTTTTATGATTGGTATTTGGTTAATGGGAGCTGTCTCTTTAAGAATAAGTGGTGGCAGATTTACAGGGTGTTTGGGACTATGAGCTGGGTATGGGAGGTTTTGTCTGTGTGCCCAGTGAGTAAAAGACTCTGCTGGTGTCAAATCCAAGAAGCTCAAAACTTGAGCTGATAAATTATCTTTCTAGAAGCAATCCCCATTCTCATAGGTATAACATAAATGCTTATGGGGGCCTCCGCCATTGCTAATGAGTTATGAAGTCTTTCACTTCTAATTCACTTGTGTGACTCTTGCCTAACTCAGCAGGGATAAAAACTGTTCTCATTTAATGAATATTTGGTAGTCCCGATCTGAGATGCGTTTGAGTCTAATTCCCACATCACAAATGTATCTGTATGCTTTGTACTAGTTAACAATAATAAATAAGTTTGAATGTGTTAGTTGCTCGATTTGTTTGAAAACAATGATTATTTAATTCATGAAACTGTTAAGATTTTTTTAAAATAAAATACTGAAACAGGCAAACTCTGTAAACAATCTGGTTGAAGAGCAAAAAGGTTAAATATACTTTTGCTTTGAAGAAAAGTTCATCTATCATAGGTGAAAGTCTTGAAAATAAATTAGCTATTCTGAAAAGCAGTATTCTTGCAAATAAGGATGGATTCTCAATGATTTAAAAAAAAAATTAAGAGCTGCATTATTGTAATACTTTAAACTTTTATAGCACATTCCATGGAAGGATCTGAAAGCACTTTGACCTCTTTACAATCATGTGAAGTAGGAAAAGATTATTATCCCCATTTCACAGATGAGGAAACTAAGGCAAAGAGAAGTTAGGTGAACTGCCCAAGGTCACACAAGAAGTCTGTAACAGAACAGTGAATGGAATTCAGGTTTCCTGCCTCCCAGTCCTATGCCTTAACAACACCATCCTCCTCCATTACAGGGAATTACAATATGAATCCAGTGTATAAGGCATAATCCAGGGCCCAGCATCCAGCTCAACTAGCTGGACAGAGTACTAGGCAGATGTGAGATGTGGTGTAATCTTGAAGTTTACATATTCCCAATTAATAAAGCCAAGGATGAAATAAACTAAACTTAGTTTTCTGGTTTGAGCTGCTAGATTGGTTACAGACAGACAATTTAATTCAGTGGAAGACCCTGGATGTCACTTTGAATGATAGAACTAAACTGTATTTAAGAGAAAAATGATTGGTTAAGCAAAGAGGCATACAATTACCCTTTACACAGTTGTACTCACATTCAGAAACGGAATGGTGTATCAATGGGTGATCAGTCCACTGAAAGCAGTATAGCCTTATAATCCTGTAACTAGGGCTGTCAAGCGATTACAAAAATTAATCATGATTAATTGCACTGTTAAACAATAATAGAATACCATTTATTTAAATATTTTGGATGTTTTCTACATTTTCAAATATATTGATTTCAATTACAACACAGAATACAAAGTGCACAGTGATCACTTTATATTTATTTTTGATTACAAGTATATGCACTGTAAAAAACAAAAGAAATAGTATTTTTAAGTTCACCTAATACAAGTACTGCAGTGCAATCTCTTTATCATGAAAGCTGAACTTACAAATGCAGAATTACGCACAAAACATCTGCAATCAAAAATAAAACAATGTAAAATTTTAGAGCCTGCAAGTCCACTCAGTCCTACTTCTTGTTCAGCCAATCGCTCAGACAAACAAGTTTGTTTACATTTGCAGGAGATAATGCTACATGTTTCTTCTTTACAGTTTCACCTGGAAGGGAGAATAGACGTTCTCATGGCACTATTGTAGCCAGCAATGCAAGATATTTACGTGCCAGATGCACTAAAGATTCATATGTCCCTTCATGTTTCAACCTCCATTCCAGAGGACATGCGTCCATGCTGATGATGGGTTCTGCTCGATTATAATCCAAAGCAGTGCAGATCAACGCATGTTCATTTTCATTATGAATCAGTTGCCACCAGCAGAAGGTTAATTTTTTTTTTTTGGTGGTTTGGGTTCTGTAGTTTCCGCATCAGAGTGTTGCTCTTTTAAGACTTTTGAAAGCATGCTCCACACCTCATCCCTCTCAGATTTTGGAAAGCACTTCAGATTCTTAAACCTTGGGTCGAGTGCTGTAGCTATCTTTAGAAATCTCACATTGGTACCTTCTTTGCGTTTTGTCAAATCTGCAGTGAAAGTTTTCTTAAAATGAACAATATGTGCTGGGTCATCATCCGAGACTGCTATAACATGAAATATATGGCAGAATGTCAGTAAAACAGAGCAGGGGTCATACAATTCTCCCCCCAAGGAGTTCAATCACAAATTTAATTAACACATTAAATTTTTAATGAGCATGATGGAAGCATGTCCTCTGGAATGGTGGCCGAAGCATGAAGGGGCATACAAATGTTTAGCATATATGGCACGTAAATACCTTGCAATGCCGGCGACAAAAGTGCCATGCAAATGCCTGTTCTCAATTTCTACTGACATTGTAAATAAGAAGAGGGCAGCATTATCTCCTGTGAATGTAAACAAACTTGTTTGTCTTAGTGATTGGCTGAACAAGAAGTAGGACTGGGTGGACTTGTAGGTGCTGAAGTTTTATATTGTTTTGTTTTTCAGTGCATTTATGTAACAAAAAAAAATCTACATTTGTAAGTTGCATTTTCACAATAAAGAGATTGCACTATAGTACTTGTATGAGATGAACTGAAAAATACAATTTCTTTTGTTTATCATTTTTAGAGTGCAAACATTTGTAATAAAAAATAATATACACTTTGATTTCAATTACAACACAGAATATAATATATATGAAAATGTAGAAAAAAATCCAAAATATTTAATAAATTTCAATTATTGGTATTCTATTGTTTAACAGTGCGATTAAAAGTGCGATTAATCGCAATTAATTTTTTTAATCGTGATTAATTTTTTGAGTTAATCGTGTGAGTTAACTGTGATTAATCGACAGCCCTACCTGTAACCTAATGTTACACTTCAGATGCTAATTGGAACTCTCCCAATTTAGCAAGGCTACTCCTTTTTATAAACAATTATAATACTAATTAACATTAAGCCTATCCATTACCATATTCACATTTCTGCCACCTCTTCATTGACTGTTTATATTATACATTATTCAAAAATTAACACCTGCATCAATGTCCTTCCTATACTATCACTATAAATAACATGGTAATAAAACATCCAAAATTCTCAAAAACATTAACTAAAAATCCTGCTAAAACCAATTATAACCAAAACAACCTCAACATAACCTTAGGTCACGTCCTTGCTAACTTGTTTTCTCATCTTACTGTCCCCAACTTTTACTTACACTAAAAAGCTCCATTTCCCATACTCCTCTATACTTAGGCTAACTTCGGCCAAAACCTATTTTCTGTTTATCCTTTAATATATTTCTACTTAACATAACCAAACAACCCTCCTATAAGCTACACTGGTGATGAGAAATATCCACTCCCCAAGCAGCAAAGCAGCTGCTCCATGAGTTGAAGCAGGCTCCAATGTCTGCTGTAGACTCCATGGGCCATTACACATCCCCTCTGTAAGGGAAGAAAGGACAAGAGGACCCATGCAATAGCAAATCCTCCAGCCATCTCCCAATCAATAACTCAGGCTAACCATGTTCCACTTCTTCCTGCCCTGTGTGCTGCTACACAGGTCACTTGCCCAGAGAGGATCACTCCGCATTCAGTTCTCTGCCCTTGCACAGCAGAAGAACATTAGTTCCACTGCCAATGGGCCTCTGGAGCTGCAGAGAAGCAGGCTATTTGCCCCAAAAGCACAAACACTGAGAAACGGGCCTGATCCTGTAAAAAACCTCTGTGTGCAGAACTCCTATTGACATACATAGAATTTGCTGGACCAAGCCCTGTATCTAGCTGCTGCTAATAAAGATGTACAAAAAGGGCTCATTTCAGAGACTTCATTCATTCTCTTTTCAGCAGAAATCTCACTGATAACAACATAGGGAGGCCTTCTTAAATGCCAGTTTTTAGGTGGACATAATCTTTGGGCTGCATGGCTCTTCTCTTCCTTTGCCTGGCTCTGCTTTAAAATAGAGCCCTGCTGTATCTTTGGGTTGTCATCTTGTGAAGACTACTTCAGTTATTGTACTAGTCTGCATTAGGCTGTTGGGTGAGGGTGAGTCACAAAGCATCCTTGACGTGTCCTATTGATTATGAATTGAGGTTTATAAAGCCACTAAAAAGAGCATCTATCATGTAAAATTGACCCTTTTTCACAGCCTCATGGGAATCTTGGGTGGTCACAGAATCCCTGAATATGCAAGACTTTACTTACTTACTCTTAGAATCAGGATCAACCTTTTGGCTGCTAGTTAGTAAGTGCTAGTGCAGTTTTAGAGCTGCATCAGCTGTGGATTCAATACTGGGTGGATAGGGCCCTAAATATGTATTTCCAAGACAGTGAGAAGTGCAACTAAGAATTAAAGGTTTTATAACACAGTATTTTCTACAATACAGGAGATATTAATTGGTTGACATAACCATAAAAGCCTTCCTTGCAGGATGTGTATGTGTTCATAACAGAAAACAGTAACATTGTATGAATAAGCAAGTGATATACAATCACGAGTACTGCAATTAACCATCTGTTCACATTTTCTAATGTTGTGTTGTTGCTGAACGATTTAAAATGGCGGTTTTACAGATGTCTGTCTTATTCATAGACACATTTTATGTTATTCCAAACATGTAAAGCATATTTAAAATTAATCTGAATGTTCAATTATTCTTAGAATGCCTTTAAAAAGTACAGGTGATTGTCCCTGATTATGTGTACTGCTTTGCACATTAAAGTACATATTTAATAATACTGCATTAAGTTCCTGCATTATTTAACATACATTTTATGATTATATCATTTTTCCACTTTCCTTTTTAAGTGAGTTCATTTTGCCCTTTGCTTAGCTGAATTCTAATGAGATGATATTTTAACATGTTGGTAATTGTTTTCTTTTCTCTTTTATAAAAACAAAAAAGATGCATTGTATCTTTTCACAGAAACATAGGAATTGTCAAAATGAAACAGACCAATGATCCATCCAGTCCAGTATTTTGTCTGACAGTGACAAATGCTTATGCATCAGGGAAATATTTTGTTAAAAAGCAGGATTTGGTAACTGTGTGTGCCATAATATACCATATCCACTCCTCAAGGACCTCTCCTTGACCATCACCTTTACACTTTATTCCTAGGCAACTTCATCCAGTCATTACAGTGACTGTGCTGATGACTCACAGAACTACTTATCCACCCCTAATATTTTCTTCTCTTCAAAAACGCCCTCTAAGGCTGGGTTGGGCTGGGAGAGAGGGCGGGAGAGGAATGAGAATAGGCAGGATAGTAAAATGTTGGTGGAGAGATGTCATTCATTCCCCTCAGTGGTTGCACTTCCCCTATCTTCTCCATTAACTGCCGACACGTCCACTTTTCTCATTGTCCCACAGCTTCATCACCTATCAGTTTGTTTTTATTATTCTTTATTATTTGTATGATGGTAGTGCCTAGAGACCTCAACCAAGATCAAGGGCCCATTGTGCTAGGCACTGTACAGACACAGTAAAAGACAATCCCCTCCAATAACAGTTTACAGTCATAATAGAAGAGACAGATAAAGGAAATATTATTTCCATTTAACATATAGGGAACTGAGGCACAGAGAGATTAAATGACTTACTTAAGGTCTGCAGCAGTGTTAGGAATTGAACACAAATCTCCTGAGACCAGGCTGCTGTCTTAAACACAAGAACATCCTTCGTCTTTTCAACTCTTCTTCCTTCCACCCCACCACATTGATGCTGTTACTAAAATCTACCACATCTCCAAAATCTGTCCCTTCTTCTTTGCTTTTATTTTTCTCCTTTCTGCTTTTTCCTCTCTTATTTTTTGGCTCCTATACCTGTTTCCCACTCACCAGAAGGCTGCATGCTGCTTGAGGTGGAGGATGTGTCATGTAATGTTCTCCACCCCTTCTGCTCTTTTCCTTTGCTTCTCTTCCCATCACCCAGCATGCTGAAAAACACAGATAAACTCTGAAGCATGAAGATCGATAGTGTTTGCAGGTTTATTTTAATTTGTGTAAATGCAAGTTTATCCTAGACAGATAAATAAGTACTTCTTTAAAAATCTTACTAAACTATTTGTCTAAAGATATCCTGTAGCAATGAATTCTACGTTATACACACACACCAACTAAACATACAATTCCTTTTATCCATTTCAGATTTTCTGCCTTTGATTGAAGAGTACCCTTTTTGCACTTGCATTATGGGAAAGGTAAAATAGGAACACCCAATTAGCCTTCTTCACACATTGTTCTATATACCTCAGTCATATTTATTTCTTCCTCTTCTGATATTAGGGAAACAATTGTCCGATTTCTACTTTGAGGTTTTTATCTTTCAAGCTAGTTCTTTCTAAAAATTGAGTCCTCTACTGAATGTTTTTTGGGTACAAAAGAGAAAGAGAAAGAAAATCAGAACTTTATACAAAGGGATACTGATACATTATTGTTCCATTATATTGACTACAATAGTCTTGCAGTATCTATTTTCCCTTTTCACCCTCTTGTTTCTCCACTTGTTTCTAATTGTTTTAGCTTATTTTCTCTCTCCTTCAATATTTTACTCTTTTTTTTGTTTTGATAGTTCTTATTCTTTCATTTGTACTGTAGTTTCTTCTTTCTTGAGCATGTGTCAGATTATACCTTCATTTCTATTTGGTCTCTTTTGTTCAGCCTCCAATAACAATAACTTGTTTTATAACACCATCTTGAATGATCCCAGTGTATGATACAGATTGCTGCATATACATGGATCAGTCATCAGTACTGAAATGCAGCCCCTCCTGGGGCTAGGTATGAATGCTATTCTGTGTCAATAACTCAACATGACAATTTTCTGTAGGACAAGTAAACAGAGGTTTGCAAATTTAAGTTACAGGAGAAATTTTAGGTAGCCAGAAAGTAGTTATGCATTGCCTTGGTTATTTTTTGCTCTTTGGCCTGTTTTTCTGTCTTCTCTGTGTTTTGCTCACTCTTTAATTTTGATCTCTTTCTCCCTCAGCCTTTTAAAATACATTGATTTTTTTTGTCCTTGTGTGTATTATTTCCCCCCACACACACACACATACACACAGACTAATGCTCTCAGCTTCCCCACTTTTGTATTGTCAGATTTCCCCTCTTTCTGTATCTTTTTATATGAACCATTTAATCATTTTCCAGATAAAGGAGGCATCAGTTGTAGAGGACACTTCTGCTCAGTACACAAATTCTGAAGTCTTAATTCATATTTTACTCAAAAAATCCTATTTAAGTCAACAAACTAAGCACCGAGGTGAGTTATTTTTTGCATGAGTAATGATTGAATTAAACCTAAGTAAAGACTACATGATTTGGCCCACAGAACCAGATTTTTAAAGGTATAGAGCGATGCCTAGTGGGATTTTCAAAAATGTCTAGGAGGTTAGCTCCCTTTGAAATCATAGTGACTAACAGCCACATGCTGGGTTTCTTTTTTAGAAAATGCCTTGAATGCTTTGAATTAGATTAAGATGTTAATACTAGAGAAATATTTTCTTTGTACTTGAGGACCACAAGTAGTGATGCATCTCCCTACTCTTTCTAAGTAGCTGAGATAGCTCTGTCCACAGAGGTTGCCACCCCATTGCCTCTCCTTGTGGCAAAGCATAGTGCTGCAGGCCCTCTGCCTCAGTTTACCCGACAAGTATTTCCTACCTGCTCTGGTGGTTTATGTGGCTCAGCCATCCATAAGGTCACCACAAAAATTCAATCCCAGCCCAAACTAACAGGCAAAAACAACAACCACCACCAAGGAAAAAAACCACTCCCCACATACTCTAAGTAGAGGAGCCTTTGCCTCAGCTGGTCTTAATTATCAGCCTTTCTGAGGTCATTCATCCATTCACCCTCTTGGTTTAGCTCTCCATCCCCTTCCTGTCAGGACACTATTTGCCATAGCTTGGCTTAAGACCACCAGCAAAGCTTGTGTACATCCAAATAGTCCCCTATCAAGGTCTACCATCCCTTTAGAGAGGCTTGAACAGGCAGCAATCCTACTCAACATTGGACTCCTACCCACCTTTTCTCCTCAAGGGAAGCTGTTCCTCTTCACTGCTTGCTAACCAGCCTCCTACTGACTGCATTCTCCTCTTTTGAGTCCTACCCTTCCTGTCTAACATCCACTACAGATGGTGTGGGCAGGGCTAATTAGGCTCACAGCAGTACCTTCAGATTTTGTAAACCCTATCACAGTCCCTGAGAGCAAAATTTAGGTTTTCTCATCTTCTGTCATTTATGTCTTATTAAATGCTGAGAAGTGAGAGTACCTGTCTGGCTAGATAGTTGCCCTTTGATTTCCATTTCCCTTCCTTGTCAAGTCCTTTTGCTTCCTTTATTATGAGATGAAAAATCCATTGTTTTTAACGTATAGAATTTCTCAGATACTTTATGAGACCCGGTAAAAGTTTATGAAGTTGTAAATATATGGGATTTAAAGATTTTTTATTATAAAGTACTTTCTGAAAATATGTATTTTAACTAGAATGGGTATTTGTACAGGTATTTTTTATGCTTGTTAGAAGATAAAAATATTTTCAAGAATATTTTATAAACTTGTAACAGCATGCATTTTTGGAAAATGGACATCAGGAAAAGAACACATGGACTACTATTTTAAAAACACAATCCCTGCAGGCCACTCTGATAAAAGAAATGAACCACTGGTCTAAGAGGATGGGCGTCCTCTTGCCAACTATGCCAACCCCATTCTCCAAGGAGCACCAGCAACACTTATCTAGAAAATCTTGCTTGTCCCATACTCTTTTTCAAAATGTACCTCTTCCCTTATACATTGATACACACTCACTCTCTCTCTCTCAAACATAAGCAGTATTTTGCTGTTGATTGCATCCCATTCCTCTCATCTCAGGTCATACCAAAAGCTGTAGGAATACTATGGTAATGCTGTATTGTACGGAATGTAACTGTATATTTGTTTTTAATAAAGGGGAGTGAGGAAGAATATGCAATGTAACTCTTAAACCAAAGAGGGAATGGGGGAAGGAGGAAAGAGATGAAACATGTACTGTTGACTCTTCGTTTTGAAAGTGCGTGGACACACAATTTCCCCTCCATTTTCTTTCCCAGGAAGGATGTGGGGGATAAAGGGTATTAGTCTCTGAAGCAGAGCTATCAAGCAAGGCCAAATCTGTCATATACAGTAGGTAGTTCAGGTAGGTGAGATGCCTCTAAAAGACAGCAAAGTACTGGAAGGTAGCAAAATATGTGAAGTCTATTCATTGATTGAGTGATTGCCTGACTCTCTCTCTCTCTCTCTCTCTCTCTCTCTGAGGGAGAGAGAATATGCAATTTAGCAAGAAACCTGGGTTCAGTTTTAAATATGAATTTATGACTAACACAACTCTCTCTCTGTCTCCTGGGGAAGAGGATGGGCACTTTCCAGTCACTCCAGTGTATATGTAGAGCAGAAAAGGAAACTACAGGCAGTAGTAAATATCAAGGCTCCAGGACATTTGTTTGTTGACACTTTTATCCGATGGGTAGAGGCATTCCCAACCCTTCATGTTTGTTAACAGATAAATCTGAATAGATATCGCTTACCCAGGTCCCGCTCCTATTTTGTTTAAATCCCCAGTAACAGCCCAAAATGCTTCAGCATGCAAATGTTAGTGAAGTGTTTTGTGGCAATAGCTGTATAATACTATAGTCTTTATTTACAAAGGATAAATCCTGCAGTGGGGTGTGACAATCTCATGAGAGGCGGTGTATGTGTGTTGTGGTGGCATAGTTTAAGGTGGAAAAGCTGTGTGAGAGACAGTTCATAGGTGTTGCAGTGTCTGGGGATGGAGGGGAGGTGTGCTGGAGGGTGATGGTGTTCAAGAGAGGGAGTGTGTAGGTGTGTGCAGTGGTGATTGACTGTGTCCATGAGGTGAAGATGACTGTGTTGGAAGGGGGCAAGTGACTGTCTATTGTGGGACAGTGCTGGGGGGGGAGGGAGGAAGGACTGTTTTTCTGTCTGCTTGGGAAAGATGGATAGTGTTGGAGGGGAGCTGATTATTTATGAGGGAAAGGTAATGGTGTTGTAATGGATGATTGGGGGGGGGGGAGATGATAATTTTTGAAGGGGGCAGGCATTTATGTGTGAGGAGTTTTAAGGGGAACAGCTGATTGTCCAGGGAAGGAAGGTGAGTATATTGCAAAGGGGGAGCAGCTGTTTGTGTATTAGGTGGGGAAGTGACAGACTGTTGCAAAAGACAAGTGACATGTTGGTGGGAAGGTGACTGGGGCCATAGGGGAAGATCACTGTGTGGAAGGGGGCAGGTGACTTGTGTGCATGGAAGGTGATGGTGTTGAAAGGGAATGTTTGAATATGAACATTGTTCCAATGGGGGGAGGTGACAGTGTCCTTGGTGTGTGTGGTAGGGGTGTATGTGCCTAGGTGTGTGCAGAGGGGTAGGGCTGCCACCTGTCCAGGTTTTTCCAGGATTGTCCCGTGGCTGAGGCAGCTGTCCTGGGCAATCTGTAGGGTGCTCAGTGCCCCCCGCCAGCGGTCCAGTTGTCTGGGCTCAGGATCATGCCAGATGGACCTCAGAGGTGGCTGCCCTGGTGTGTGGGGGGTTGACTTGTCCCTGCTACGCGATGGTGACAGTGCCCCGGTGGGGGAGGGGGCACAGGGGTGACAACCCCCGGCAGTGAGGGCGGGGGCGGGGGGAGGCGTCTCGGTGTCTGTGCCGCGTGGCGGTTGCAGTGACTGTCTCGCGCTCGCTGCCCCGCCCGGCTCGCGCCGTGTAACGGTCTCTTGCTCTCTCCGTTCGGAGGCGGCTGTTTGCGTCTGGAGCCGGACCGGCGCGAGCCGCCCTGACAGCGGGACCCGCCCCCTCCCCCCGTCCCGGACCCGCCGCCTCCGCCCCGGTCACCTTCCCGGCTGCTGAGGGCGCAGAGCGGGGTCCCCGCCCCCGGCTCCGGCTCGGGCCAGCGGCTGTCCTGGGCGGGCGGGGGGATGAGCTGCGGCGGGGCGAGCAGCATCCCCGGCCCCGGGGAGCCGCAGCGAGACCCCGCCGCCGCCGCCGCCGCCCCCCTGGAGCTACCGGTCGCGGAGGAGAGCGCGGGGCTGCGGCGGCTGCAGCCCCAGGAGAAGCCGGCGGCCGACGACCCCCCCGGGGCGGGGCAGAGCAGCGGCTCCGGCGGGACCCCCCCGGGCCCCTCCGAGGGGAGAAGGGGCGGCTCGGAGAGAGCCCGGGGGGAGGCGGGGGCCGTGGGCGGAGACAAACCCGAGACCCGCTCCGTGTGCGGCAGCGATAGCGGCAGCGACAGCAACCCCGGCGGCGCCGGCCCCATCTGCAAGATCTGCTTCCAGGGCGCCGAGCAGGTGAGAGCCGGCCGGCCAGACGGACCCCCCTCCCCCGCACCCCGGGAGGGACGGACAGACAGACAGACCCAGCCCGGCCGGCCAGACACACACCGCACCTGCGCCGCCTGCCGCTCTCTGGCGCGCGCGGTCCGGGGCAGGTTGCTGGAGGCTGCTGGTCCCAGCCCGCCGCGGTCAGCACCCTGGACAGGGCTCTGGGCCGGACCCCGCGCTTCGACTTTCGCCGCCAATGGCAGGAAACCGAGCCCCGAAGTGGCCGAGTCGAGCAGGTTCAGTTCCGCGAGGCCGCCCTGGGTTGGCTCGTAACTCAGCTCAGCGACAGCTGGGGGCAAATGCAATCGCGGGCCTGTACAATGGGCACAAGAGCGGGGGGGCGCGACAAGCCTCTGTGAAGAGCTTTGCCAGCCGCCGCTGCAAATCTAGAAAGGCAGGGAAATTATTGGTCTATTTGCTTGGGATGCAGCCTCTCCCCTCAAAGACTTCAAGAGCAAAATCCCATTCTCCAGGCTTCTTGTCTTCTACATTTTAACCAACCATTCCCAATAGTTTTATGAAGAAAACCTAGGGAAAGATTTCATGATTGGTCATTATCACAATATCGGAGCCGGACACTTCCACTAGCATTTTACTCTATAGCTGTCAGCTTAGTCAGCCAGCTCCCTCTCTGGGCCATTATGACATAAATAGGGGGATTTGGTTTATTTTCTCTTAAAAAGGAAGGAAATGGAAAAAAAGAATGCTATTATTTGTAGTGTCCAGTTAGATTTTAATATATGAGTCTACTAACTTTGTGTTTTATTTTAGAACATAGGTGAGGGCGATTGTTAGTATGAGAGGTAGCCTATTACATTTTTGAAGTAGCATCACAGAAATAAGAAAGCTTCAACCAAGCACACAGTCATCCATGTATTTGTTACAAGATGTAATTCTGATGGGAAAGACATATTTAGATTATTTTTTTAAATGTTCATTTTGTAGAGAATTTTTATGGTGTAATTGCTGACAGTCAGGAATCTTAACAGTACAAATGCTACTGTAAGCATGCAGTTCACTATGATGTCATACATTTCTTTCTTATCCATGATTAAGAATTACTGCAGAGAAAATACATCTAACCATCCATCTAAAGTTACTCGAAAGAGATCATAATGTGACCATTGGCATAATAATTACACATGCAGTGAGTTACCTGTTGTTTGTAATGTGGTAGAATATTTAAGTTGGAGATAATGATATCTTTAAAAGAGCTCTAACTTTTGAGTTTTATTTTAGCCAAAAATATAAAAGTGTAGGATAGAGACTAAAACAAACTCATTGTTCCAGAACAGATAACATGAAATATTGTGTAAGAAAACAAAATAAATCCCTCTGACATTTATTTTTGTCTTGTTTCAGGGTGAATTGTTAAATCCTTGCCGATGTGATGGGTCGGTACGGTACACACATCAATTGTGCCTCTTAAAGTGGATCAGTGAAAGAGGGTCATGGACCTGTGAGCTCTGCTGTTACAGATACCATGTTATAGCAATTAAAATGAAAAAACCTTGCCAGGTAACATTTTTACATACTTACAGATCAAAACTGTTACTTAGTTTCTATATTTCAGAGACTTGCTAATGTTAATTTATGGCACACAGGCAGATTTTATAAAATATTGATTTATTCTCCTCCTTGATATTGTCTCAGCAGATCACCTCTGTGAGATTGCATGCCCTGCTGTGAGGCACTGGACCCCATTTCAAAGTGCTTAGTCATTGGGGAAGAGTACACACCAGAGTAGGATCCAGTCATTTGGTAGGGGGAGGCTCTTCTGCCTTAAGACTACTTACAGAAGAAGTTCTTGCCTCTATCCCAATAAGAGCTGTTTGGATCCCTTGCTTGTAAGCAGAGCAGCCAGGTCCTCTAAGGACTCAGGGTGCACCCTGGATGCATCTTCTTCAACAACATGCAGGAAGTGTTAGGGTTAAACAGTCATCCAGTAATATGCATTAGTTCTCTGGATCTGGTAAAGACTCAAAGATTGGTTCCACGTATGCCCTACCACTATGGATTCAAAAGTGATAAGGCCTCCTTGGATCTAAGCCAATCTTATCCTTTGGGTCCTATTTTGGTGCTTAGCCACATTCTGAAAGATTGAGGTGAGGGACAAAAGGTGGCTTGATGCTGGTTTTTCAGTTTCCCAGTTCTGCAGTCAACTGTGGGCCACTTCAACCCCTGCTATGACCTACAGCAGCATAAGAGTATATAAATGCAGCAGTCCCCCAATAACTGTTCCAGGAGCTGAAGCATGCAGTACCACTTTGGCCAAGCCTTCTTTTTCATGACCACACCAAGGAGCTTCAAAGTAGAATAGCATAGAGCCAGCCCTCCTGAGAAAACCCTTACTTAGACCAGCTTAATGGCCCCTTTGCACTGCCAGAATGGTTTAAAAGCACTATGAGCCCTATAAATCGGAGTAGTGTGTGCCTGAGACCAATCTAAGATATTTGTATAATTTGTTGGATCCCATGAGTCCAGGGTTGATCAATCCTCAGATCCAAGGCACTCAGATCATTTCCTTGATCCTGCAAGTCTGAGGGTGATGGGCTTTCCATGGATCCAAGGTGCTTAAATTCTGTCAGATCCTAGGAGTCTGAAGGTGAAAGGGCCTCCTTAGGTTGAAGGCATTCTGATCCTTTGTCCATATACTAGGTGCCTTCACAAACAGATGTGTCTTCAGGCCTATTCTTTCAGGTTCTCCACAGGGAATTCTCCCAAACTTCTTCATACTTCAGATCTAAAGGGTGTTGGGGAACCTGGCTTTGCCTCTTCTCAAACCCAACAGGGACGTGAATTTGAGGAAGGCTCCAGAGGATAAAGGCATGGATTCTAGGGGTTATCCTTCTGGTACTAAAATTTCTGGGGCACATTTGCCAGCTGGTTGCGCAACACATGATGCGGTTTCCCAAGCTGTGTTCCTGTTGGGAAAGGCAGAGGGTCTCTAAATACCTATTAGACTTGGTGAGTAGGTCCTTATCTATGACTTTCTTCTGTTGGAGGTATTCTTGGTTATGATCTGTGATCAGATTAACTGCTATGATCAAATTCTGTGATCAGATTAACTGCTAGGTCACTGAGGTTGGGTCAGTCTTTCTGATATCAGTGAGGCCAATATTTCCACATCAAGCATGATTCTTTATCTGATCAGTCAGTAAAAACAAACTTCAGAGGTTACCAGAGACCTAGACTGTCTTGGTTGAATTGGCATTTTCTGTAGGTACAGCAAAGCTGTAGTTTTGCCAGAGGAGCCAGAGTCAATTCCAGATTAGGCACATTTTTACAAGCATGGCAGGATCCCTTTGGAGCAATGTGTCCTGGATTTATTGAATGGTGGCATGACCTTCAGTTTAGGCTCATGTCAATACCCAGTCCCCTTTCCATTTTTCTCCATGGAGCCTTTTCTTTATGCTCTTAAGTGATGAGGTCTGATTTCTTCTGTAAATATAATTGGTGTGAGTGCCGCAGCTTTTCTGTACCACTGGGCAGTATAGTCCCTGCTTTTAAATTCTCAGGATTGCTCAAGACCAACAAGCTTCAGGATACATACATCCATATATCTGGAAAGCAGAAGCCCAGAAAGTACCTCAGTTTCAATGGGGATACTAATTTGATCACCAGAGATTATGTAATAACCTTTTGATGAACAATTGCTACAAAGGTGGATGTCTAAGTGAAAACAGTTTAAAAATTTGGAGAGCCTAATGAGAGAATTCCAGTCTTTTGTCTCCTCAATTATTTTACTGTTTTTTTTTTGTCATTGGTGGAGTCAGGTTTGTTGGTCTTCCCTTTGTTTGTGCAAATGAGTTCAGTCTCAATCCTTTAGAAAATGGTTATTTTAAAGATTCTATGACAATTTATTTTCATATTATAGCTTACATATTAATATGGCTAAACACTTGGTTCTCATAGGGCTTATGAAAGCTCCTTTTGTGCCTCTTAGTACCTGTTTCTTCTGGCATCAATCAGTGAAGTTTCCTTTGCAAGTGGCTATAGTACCTACCAGAAAAGTTTCAGAACCACAGTTTTTGATAGCAAATCCTCCTTGTGCAAATATTCACAATGATATAGTAGTCCTAACATCACATCTCAAATTCTTGACTATGCCGGTCTTGGACTTTCATTAAAATCAGGCAAGTTTTTTTAAAACTAGGATTTTACTAAGCCTTATAATCCATTTAAGTTTGGTTCCGCACTTTTGTTGTTAAGAGGGGCTCCTGGGCAAGTCTAAACCATATCCACACAACCCATGGCAGATGCAGATACTTGCTGCAGAAATGGAAAATTAAAGACTCTCCAGTGTGTGACTGTGGTTACCAAGAACAGACCATGGAAAATATAACAACTCAATGCCTGATTCACAAATATGAAGGAGGCATCACAGCAATACTCTTGCTATTTCAGACGCAATTATCTGGCTTAATAATCTAAATGTAAAATTATAGTTGTTGCACTTACATTTACATCAGCCTTATGAAAAAGGAAAAGACTGGTCATTTTCTTGACCGGAAAAAGCCCTTTAAGGTAATTTGTGGCTTTTGGTGAAAAGCTAAGACCCAATTCATTTCAGTCCAGAGATGATTCAAGTGCATCATATGCCATATTTCAGACAGGCTAAACACTCCTTGAAGTTCCTGTACAACCAGGAACCAATGCCCTCTTACCAAAGAGGTAGAATATTCTCCAGAGTATTCTTAGTCATGTGCTGATTGTTGAAATCTGCAAAGATGAAATTTGATTAATACCTTAACAAAATGTTATTTTCAGTATTGAGTCCAGTTCAGATGAGATACTTCATTTGGGAGAACCGTATTTTAGTCATTCTTCAATTAGCACTATTCCTCAACCCATCTCCTGAGAAATGTCACTAATATCTAATCTCTCGCAGATGGGATCTGAGTAGATAGTGTCATGAAAGAGAAAGATGGCTTATTTACCCACATAACTTTTGTTCTCAAATGTATTGCCTCTGCAGAGCCACACCAGTCCTCCCTTTCCCCTTCTACTTCAGAGATTTACAGGATGTGCCCAGAATTAGAGAGGAAAAATTAGGAGTTGGGTTTTTTGTAACCCTTAGTTCCAGAATGTTGGAACAACCAGCCATGTGAACATTTCTCCTAGCATCAAACTGCTTTGTATGGTTTCTGTTGTTGTATGGCATGCAATCTCAAAGTGGGCCTCTATGGAGGCAGTAGATTCAGGGAACATTTATGTTGGTAACCTCTTTTTCAGTATATTTTGTCATGGTGCACATCTAACCACATGTCAGCTAACTAACATCAAGGGGCTCACTCCTGAAAATATGCAACATCTTGATAGGATTAGGCACGAAAGCATAATTACAAACTGAGAAAATTCATATTTACTTCTAAGATTAGCCAATTGGTTTGCTGGCAGTGGGTGATGTAGATTACAAATTAATTGGAGAGATGCAAGTTGTGCATTTTCCCCCCAGTATCCTGTCCTTTCAGTGAGCCAGATGTAAACAAGCATAACTCTAATAGTAAATGTTAAAGTCAGTGGAATTGCTCCTTTTTACAGCAGGGAAAAATTTGTCCCAATTCTGATGCTTGCTTTGTCTCTGGTCCAATGATTCTTTCATTTTTATCCAGTGGAACGGGGGTGTTGATAAATGTGTGAGAATGACTCTGTAGCCTGGTGGTTATAGCATGCATGTGGGAGACCCAGGATCTAGTCCTCCTGCTCCAATGATGTTTTTAAAATTATCCAGAGTGGAACAGCTTCAATAGGAGAGATTAAGGGAGCCTCACATTAGAATATCCCATAGCACAGAGGCTAGAGCACCTACCTGAGAAGCAGTGGGTATCAGTTTAAATCCCTTCTTCCCAGTCAGGTAGAGGGGAAACTTGAACTGGGCATCTCCCACATGTCAGGTGAGTGCCCTAACCACTGGGCTAAACATTATGAGGGAGGGTCTCCTCCCTTGCATTTTGTGTAAGCTTCTCTATAGGGGCCTGATTTGATAGGCAAGCCCTGATCATACTTACTGGATTGGGCCCTGCAGGCAATTAGATGGAGGAATGCCTATCTTCCCCTAGTTCGTATGTTGCTTTGGGGCTATAAAAGAGAATAGACTACTTTTTCTAAAATGTTTTATATTTTAAACTGTTATATATGATCATAGAATCATCATTTGTGGATGGAAATGCAAGAAATATTAGTCAGTTAACATTGTAATTTGTTAGTTTTCAAGAAAGAGGAGTCCTAGTGATGAATTAATTTAAGTTGAGGAAAACATCTTAAATGTTATGCAGAAAGAACCAGCAAGATATTTTAGACATAGCCTGAATGTGAGGACATAAAGATAGGTCTGAGTTGAAGATGATTCCAAGATTACATGTCTGAGTGACAGGCAGGATGATGGTGATATTCAAAGCAGTTTGGTGGGGGTGGAGGGGTGAGGGAAGAAGAGAGAGAGAGAGATTAAGTACTCTGTTTTAGCCATGTTGAGCTTGAGCTGATGATTAGACATCCATGAGGTGATGTCAGAGAGACATGCCAACATTTTAGTTCAGATAGAAGACAATAGAGCTGGAGTAGAAAGGTAGATTGTGAGCGGTCAGTATAGGGATGGTAGTTGTCTGCAGATGAAATTACCAGAGACAAGCTGTAGAGGGAGAGCAGCAGGAGATCTAGGACAGAGCCCTGTGGAACCCCTCACAAAAAAATTGGTGGGCAGGGAATTCTCCAAAGGACAGACAGAAGAAGAGATTAAATAAGTAGGAGGAGAACATGGAAAAAGGACAAACATGGAAGCCAAAAGTGGGCAAGATTTCAATAAGAATATGGTTGACAGTGTTGAAAAGGGCTGACAGGACAAGGAGGAGGAGACTAGAATACTGATTCTGAACTTTGGTTAGGAAGAAGTCAGAGACTTTGTAGAGAGCAAGGGAATGGAGTGCAAGGGGCAGAAGCAAGAGAAGGGACGGTAGTTGAAGAGGCAAATGGGTCAAGGTTAGGGCGTTTTTAAGATGAGGAAGCCTAAACATGCTTGTGTTGTGAGAGGAGAGAGCCAGAGGAGAGTAAGAAATTAAGGAGAAGAGTAAGGGAGGGGATGAGAGGTCATGAGGGAGATCAGGAGATGGCATGGGATCACTGCGGCAAGTGGAGCCAGGACATCTTTGTGGCCCTCACCACATCATCTCATATGGATGGCTAAGTGCATGGATCACTTTACGATTACCTGTTCTATTCATTTCCTTTGGGGCACCTGGCATTGGCCGCTGTCGGAAGACAGGATACTGGGCTAGACAGACCTTTGGTCTGACCCAGTATGGCTGTTTTATGTTCAACACAATGGTTGAGGGGAGTCCACTAGCTTGTGTCTGACTAAAAGCACAGCATGTGTTTGTCTAAAGCATATCTTCCAGAAAGGCATCCAGTCTTTATTTGAAGACATCAAAAGATGGAGACTCCACCACTTCTCTTGATAGTTTGTTCCAATGGGTAATCACCCTCACTGTTTCAATTTGTGTCTAATTTGGCTTCGTCTGGTTTCAGCTTCCATCCATTGGTTCTTGTCATGCTTTCCCTATGAAACTATGGAGCCCTTTAGTACCCAGCATTTTCTCCACATGATATTTATACATTGTGAACAGTCACCTCTCAATCATTTTGATTAGTTAAATTGATAGAACTCTTTAAGGGTGTGTCTAAGCTGCAATCAGCAGATATGGCTGCAGCACTTTTAGATGCACCTAAGTCTCACATTGTAAGGCATTGTATTAATCCTTGAATCTTTTTTGGCTGTTTTCTGCACTTCAGTTTTTTAGCACTCTTAAAAAATTAGACACAGTATTCCAGTACTGGTCTTACCAGTGCCGTATACAGAGGTAAAAACCACCTCCCTATTCCTCCTCACATCTAAGGAGCATATTAGCCCTTTTTGCCACAGAATCACAATGGGAGCTTATATTCAGTTGCTTATTTAGGGGTCCACTGTGACCCCTAAATCCTTTTCAGAGTCACTGCTTTCCAGTATACAGTCATACATTCTGTGGTTATGGCCTGCATTCCTTGTTCCTAGATGTATAACTTTGCATTTGGCTGAATGGGCCCAGTTTATCAAGCAATTCAGATAGCACTAAGTTTTTCCCTTTGGGTGGGGGGAGAGGGGGGAGGGAGAGAGAGCGGGGAGGAGAGAAGAAAGAGACCACCTGGCTTTTTCTGTACTTATGATTTCTCCAGAATAGTTTCTTCATGTGTATAGAGAGGCATCCAGATTCAAACTCAGTAGTACAGTTGACCTTCCCCAGTAGTTGGGCATTCTGGACTGACATGAATCCTGTTAGTGATCTTTCCACAGATTCATATACAGTAACCTTGCCATGACTGACTTCCTTTAGAAAGTCAAGTTCAGTGCCTTCTCATTGTTTTGCCAAGAATGTGACCTACCTGAGCAGCAATGATCTGTTCCTTTGGTCAGTTTCCAGTTTAGCTTTGCAAGTCACTTTTAAAAGAAAGTTACCCAGAACGTAACAATTCTTTCAGTCATCTCCATGACCTCTCATCCCATACCTGCCATCTTTCAGACAGTGTTATCAAGGGTAGATCAGTCACAACCAAAGTCAATATTACTGCTGCAGTTTGCAACAAAGGAAATTTTCATTGTTTCAATAATAGTTCACTTATATTGATGCCTTTTATCCTATGATTTCAGAGCAAACCAATAATCCTCCAAACACTTCTGAGGAACAAGCAAGTATTAATATATCCATTTAACATACAGGTGAACTGAGGCACAGAAAAGTTAAGAAATTACTCAAATATTAAATGAGCTAATAGTTTGGAATATTACACTCTGAGGTAAAAGTTCTTCTTTCAAATATACATATGCAGTTACACTGACTTTAAAGTGTTACACACAGATATACTGCTACAGTTCTGGGGGCAGAATTTGGTCCTAGTAGTTTAATAGGGGCCCTTACCAAAATGGTAAAAAAAGAGCAGGAATTAGCTACAATATCAACTTGCTACAAATGAAACTTGGGAAGAGGCACTTAATTTCATGTGTTTTTATGCTTTCAGAATGCTAAAATGTTAAGAGTTAGATGGTACCTGTTCAGTTGTGCGAAGTGAGTAGAGGACACAAGGTTTTCCTCTCCTTATGTCCTTCTTGCATGGGTAGATACAATCATAATCCTTGTGCTCAGGGTAGGGAACCATGGGAGTCTTAATGCCTCCAGCAGCACTAGATTCCAAAAGTGGGCAGGAAGCACCTCTTTCACACAGACCAACAAAACTGAGCATATACTACCCTTTTCAGGGCAGCCACAGTCCCTCTGAAATCAAGTGGTAGCATGCCTCACTACCAGCTCCAATATAGCCTGCAACTGAAGAATCACAATTTGCCCCTAAGTTATGAACCTCTTCCCAAAATATAGTCCTTATCACAGATCTGCTTGGAATCCTAAAATATTTGTTATGAAGAATTTAGATCAGATTTTAAAGATGGTAGACTATTCTGCTTCAAAGTTCATGTTATGGATCATTTTAATAGCAAAGAGATGAAACAGAAGCCACCTTAAATGAGTATACCCAGCTGACAAAGTAACCCAAGTGACTCATCCAGTCTTGAGAATATTGATATCCAATTGGCATGTAAAATCATTTTTTTCTTGTTTAGACTTTTAGTAATATAGTAAAACTATAAAGGTTATTTTTCTAGATTTGTCAAACTGATGTGCAGCAGTTTCATTTGTTGGTTTCCTCTGTCCATTATGATCATATAATTCATTTTCCAATTCATCTTCTTTATCATACCATAGTTGTGCATAAGGGTTCTATCCAATTCACACAGAAAGTAGTGGAAAGGCTCCCATTGACTTCAATGGGAGCTGGATCATGTCCACATGACTGACATTTATATAATATATAATTATAGGTGTGCATGGCTCTTAACTTGTTACAAGGATTTAGGTCTCTGGCCAAGAGAGCACTTAAGCAAACGTTTAGTTCTGTTGATGTCCTTGGTATATATGACTCATCCTCAAAAGTGACTTAGTGTTCTACAGTATCCATGTACAAATATAATTTACAAATAGAAAATACTTAAGTAATGAATTAATCTTCATTGTGCTCCAAGCAGCAGTAAGTGCAGCAAAAGGGGCATTCAGATATGTGCCAGCATTATCAGTACATATGCAGATGACTTGATGCTATTGACTCTTTAAGGGCTTGGAGCTACATCTTTGATGGAGAAGTGAAAGATTTGTGAGGTTCCTGTGTGGAGCTTGTATTCAAAATGGCAGTGGACCCTATAGGTACCTACATCCAACATTTTGGTGCCACGGGCATTCACAAAACCTCTGCTTAGCACTGTTAACCCTATAGGTCCTAAATTCCCTAGGTACCTAAGTTTCCACTGATAAAGTCCCCTGGCTCCTACATTTCTGCTGGTGGACATGTACGCAGGTGCCTCATTCCTAACACTGCCAAGCAGCTTGACACCTAACTCACAGCTAAACACTGACAGGATTCACAAAGAAGGGTGTTTTCCACCTGTGGGGCCTGATCCAGTAGATGTGCTGTGGTGCTGCTTTAGAGCTCATCTACCAGCCCAAGCCCTCTATAGAACATTGGTGGTGGTGCTGCCATTTCCTCTTATAGTCAATAGTCTGCTGATTGTTCCAACTGGGTAAGTGTGCTAAACTGATAAATTTAACAGTAATAAGTCACTAGGACCAGATGGTATTCACCCCAGAGTTCCTTCAGAACTCCTCCTCTTATACCTCAGTCTAGGACAGTTCCTCAGGTTTATTTCTTAAAGAGAATGGCTCAGGTTTGGGAATCTCCCTTGCATCCTCTGCAGTGAAGACTGATGCAGAGAATTAGTTTAGCTTCTCCACAACAGCCTTGTCTTCCTTGAGTGTTCCTTTAGCACCTCGATTGTCCAGTGGCCCCATTGACTGTTTGGCAGGCATCCTGCTTCTGATGTACATAAACTAACAGCAAAAATAAAGTTTGGCTTTAGCTAGTTGTTCTTCAAATTCTTTGATACATTAAGATACCTGGACTCCTCTAGGGGAAAGCAGCTCACAAAGCCCATGGTAAGATGAAGTGAGAGCACTAGAAACAAGTTTTCATTAGCTGAACCTCCATCAGTTGGAACAACCTTTTGGAGAATGTTGGCTTAGGCAGAGTGTGATCATTTTCAGACCAGGCTGCAAAAACAATCTATAATGAAATAGGGAAGCGGGGGAACCTTTATACATGTAGGCCATTATTGTCCACTAATCCAGCTGTATTCAGTTGTAGAGGAGAGCAGCAGCCCCAGGGAGATAGTTATAATCCCTGATTCTGAGCTGCCCAGCCCTGGCAGAAACTAGAGCAGCCGGGAGGCTACTCTAGCTTTCACTACTGGCATGGTGCTGCTCAATCATACTTCCCGCCTCCTAAGTCAGGCACAAGGGGTAAGTCAGAGTTGGCACACCTTTTAAGCTTTTCTTTGAGATTTCGACTACCGCAAGAGAAGACCTTAACAGCTATCTTTGGCAATTTTAAGGCCATGGTGCAAAGTGGCTATAACAGACTGGAGAATGCCACTCATTTCAAGGAGAGCCTCCTTTACCAAAGTATGGGAGAAGAACAGAAGATTCCAGAGGTCAACTAATAATCTTGCTACACAGTTCTAATTTGCCTGGAAATCACTTAGATAGCATAAAATATAGTAACATTGATAAACAGGTAGACAGGCTTTGATTTATTTGCCATGTGACCTTGGGTAAATTGCTTAACCTCTGCATCTCACTTTCCTCATCTGTAAAATGGGAATAGTGGCACTTGTCAACATTTGCAAAGTGCTTTGAGATCTATAGATGAAAAATGCTAAATGAGTACAAAGTAGCATAGCTGGTGCTGGTATTGATATGTATAAATAAGGCTGCCTAACACTTTCCATTGTAAGATCCCATTTTCAGTTGCTTATACTTTTGCCAAATGTTAATCATATGGGCTAAAGTTTCCCATGCTGGGTCAGCAAAAATGGTCAAGCCATTTCCAGCCATTTCACTGATGAGCTCTAGCATCTGTATGCTTTGAAGCAAAGACTTGAAGTTTGACAGGGGCTTCATTCTGGTTTCAGGGATGTCTCTTGTTATTCCCATGAAAGTCTATTCAGGTTTGGTCAAGTTAGAAGCCTCTGCAAAAAAGACCACAGTGCACATATGTTCCATAGAAATTTGTTGGAGGCTGTCAGTTTTATTTGCTGAAGGGTGTACTTTCAATAACCCTATTCCATCCCAACACAGCTCCTACCTACTGACTGGATTGTGCATGTGGCATCCTCCATGGAGCAACTGAGCATGCGCCTTCCTGGTGATGCAGAGGCTGAGCATGGCTTTTTCTGCAACTACTCCTCCCAGCTGACCAGGGCCCTGTGACACAAACTGACAGCAGCAAGACTCTTAATTCTTTCCTGCTAGTGCCCAAGCAGATTGAACTGTGGTGCTACAGAAGGACATCTCCAGAGGATCTGAACTAGTACCTAGAGCAGAGGTGGGCAAACTACACCCCCCCGGGCCACTTCCGGCCTGCAGGACTGTCCTGCCCAGCATTTGAGCTCCCGGCTGGGGAGGCTAGCCCCCAGCCCCTCCCCTGCTGTCCCCGCTCCCAGCCTCAGCTCACCGTGCCACCAGCGCTCTGGGCGGCAGGGCTGCAAGCTCCTGCTTGGCAGCGCAGCTGTGAGAGTCACCAGCCTGCCCCAGTGCTCTAGCCTGCGCGGCAGTGTGGCTGGCTCCAGCCAGGCGGTGTGGCTGCCAGTCCTGGTGCTCTAAGCGGCCTGGTAAGGGAGCAGGGAGTGGTGGGTTGGATAAGGGACAGGGGATTCTGAGGGGCAGTCAGGGGACAGGGAGTGATTGGATAGGCGTGGGAGTCCTGGGGGAGCCTGTCATGGGGCGGGGGTGTGGATAGGGGTCAGGGCAGTCAGGGGACGTGGGGGTGTGTGTGGATGGGTTGGGGTCCTAAGGGGGGTGGTTAGGGGTGGGTGGGGGGGTTTCAGGAGGGGGCGGTCAGGGGACAAGGAAGCAGGGAGGTTGAATGGGTTGGGGGTTATGAGGGGGGAAGTCAGGGGGCAGGGGCCAGGCTGTTTGGGAAGGCACGGCCTTCCTTACCTGGCCCTCTATACAGTTTCGGAACCCTGATGTGGCCATCAGGCCAAAAAAAGTTTTCCCACCCCTGATCTAGAGCATTCAACCCAATAATACTAAGTGAGCATTAGCTCTACATTTAAAGAAAATAAACAAACCACCAACTAGAACCTAATAATCTAGATTTCCTAATTTGAAATAAGTGAGATTCTATCATTCCAACAAATAGAACACTCAATCTTCTGCATGGGAAGAGAGTCTCTTTACTATATGATTTTATTTTAATATCGTAGTAGTCACTAACTGGACAAAACCACACTAGTGCCAGCTTAACTGCTCGCAGAAAACATTTCACATTAGCACTGGCTCCAGGTATGAGGTGACAATTTTCATGTGTCTATATTGTCAATAGAGAACATATAATATTTCATTTTTTCTGCTGAATATTATAACATAAATGGCTGTCAATGATTATACCAAAGCAGCAAAAGTTGAAGATTCTACTCTTCGCTTTGCCATTATCTTTGTGGACCCTTCTATTGTTACTTAGCCTTAGCTATATTAATATTAATTAGCCATCTAGCAATTTGAAATCAGATTCCCTATGAGAAAATTAAAAGAGTGTGAGGGGAGCAGAATTTTGTCATACGATTGTAGTCTTCTACAGCTACATACATGCTGAAGTAAATGTGAGGTATTCATTTTCGAATTAAGCACATTAAACATACTTCACGGCACCAAAATAAAACTCAATTTCTGACATGTGTTGTGGTTCATATCTGATATCCTTGTAGATACCAAAGATCACAGCAAAGTTCCTTATAGGCACCACACAGCTTCTGAAGACTTGTAGTACACATTTGGCTTATGGGGTAGCAGAAATTTTCAAAGACTGCTTCATGAACCAATGCATTTCAGCAAACAAAAAGGGCTGATTCTCCATTCTACCTGAGGTATGTTTGCTGCATGAATGTGAGGGAGCAAACATAACTGGCATCTTTAGATCTCCTTGACTGTTCTGGTCTGGCTTCAGGACTGCTCTAACTTATAATCAACTGCAGTGGACCTCCGGCAGTTCCAGAGCTCAGAATAACCAGCCCCTTTTGCAGCTCTATGCTGCATTGGCTATTATACCAAAGGAATTCACCAAGGGCTGGTTCTAATATCTTAAGTTTGTTTACTCCACCAGAACAGTATAAAAAGGCTGTAGCAGAACAGAAATAGCTCCAGAACCTCCAAAATTACATCAGTGTTCTAGCTTGAAGGTAAGGAACAAAGAAGGACATAATTTGTCACAACGGGGCTGATAAAGTATACATAAGCAAATTTAGCAGTGCTCTGCATGATAAATCTGTGGGACACAAAAGATAGGGTGCCCATTATTAACTATAAGCACCCTGAGTTTTTATGTTTAATCAAAATGTACAGCCATCAAAGCCAGAGTCTGCACTGACATAACTGTGCTTCCTTCTAGACAAAGATATATCCTATAATTTAAAATATAGAAGAAGCTTGTGCTTAAAAATACATAAGCTTGCCAACATGTAATCTATTTGGTCATTAAGTTAGCAACAAGTATATTGTACATTCTCTACATAGGAAATCATTCATATGGAACATTGTGACTGTTGCTATGCATCAGAGAAAGTGGGTTCTCTGAATGTTTAGTCATATTTTCCATTAAAATAAAAGAAGTTAAACATGTACTTCCAAAACATCTGTTGAGCTCACAAAAATGTTGGGTTCTTTTTTGCTTGCATAAGAATCTTACATGTATACAAGCAGGTTGCAAATTCTGTTTTGCATAATGAATATTATGATTAACATTTATTTGTTGGAACAATCTGGAACTGGCAATCAGAGCAGGGAAAAAGCCTTTATGTCTTCCAGTTGGTCTCTATTCAGCTTAGTCATAGTATTTAGAGGTGAACAGCAAATTGGCTTCATAAAAATTTTCCTCAGCTGTAGCAATACATGGCCAATGCCCACATAGCCAGGCTAAGAGGGAGATTTAACACAATGTTAAAAAATAATTTGCTTCTTCTCCTTAGATCCAGTAACATGTCCAGTTGCCAGCACCTACTCTGACGTGACACATCAACATCCATTATGCTATAAGTTATCACAAAATCTCCCCTGAGCATAGAACTGCCTGTGGGTTAAAGGGGAGTCAGGTAGGTACTGCTTTTGTAGTACATTGTGTGGTTTTGCAGATTTTTAGGCATTCTAAATAATCATTGAAATAAAATAATCTTTAATATTTTGCAAAACTGCACAATATATTCAAAGCGATGCTTGTTTAACCTTCATAACATGGCTCTATGTCTGGTGGGGTTCTACGGTAGCTCTGAATTCCTCAACATAGGAACAATGGAATTGTCATGCTGGATCACACTAGTGGCTAACAGCTGGTATTTCAGAGGAAGATTCAAGAACCTTGCAGAAGGCACTTAGGGCAGGTCTTTGCTACGGGGGGGGTGTCGATTTAAGATACGCAAATTCAGCTACGCGAATAGCGTAGCTGAATTCGACGTATCAGAGCCGACTTACCCCGCTGTGAGGACGGCGGCAAAATCGACCTCCGCGGCTCCCCGTCGACGGCGCTTACTCCTACCTCCGCTGGTGGAGTAAGCGCGTCGATTTGGGGATCAATTGTCGCGTCCCGACAAGACGCGATAATTTGATCCCCGAGAGATCGATTTCTACCCGCCAATTCAGGCGGGTAGTGTAGACCTAGCCTTAGAAAATGTGTGACCCGATAATTCCATTTCTAGCCTCCCAGTAGGTAGAGGTTGGTTTATGTCCTGAAGCAAAAGAGTTTCTATCTATGCCAATTTAAAAAAAAAATCCTTACAATCATAATTTTAGATATTCTTGTAATCCTTCTAAAACAATGCTTTTTTGAATCCTGCTAAACTCTTGGCCGCAGTGATATTTTGTAATGCTGAATTCCACAGGCTAGTTGTGTATCACATGAAAAAGTATTTCTTTTCAGTTTTAAATGTGTTCCATTCAATTTAATTGAATGTCTTCTTATACTTGTAGTAGGAGCATGGGCAGATATCAGTGCATAATCTACATTCACAATACCCTTATTTTTAATCATAACTTCTCATTCATTTCCTCTATTGCAAGTAATTCCAATCTTTTCACTCTCTCCTCATATGAGAGTTTTTCCATGCCTCTAACATAATTGAGATTACCTATCCCTGAACCCCTTTGCAATAGAGTGACCCAAACTGAAACGATTCCACATAAGTACATAATGTAGATAATGACAATGTAGTGTTTTCGGTATTACTCTTTATTTTAATTCCTTATAAATCTTAACACTTTGCTTTTTTGATTACTGCTGCTGCCATACGTTTAATAAAGTGATATTTCAAAGTGACTTGGGGCTGCTAGCAATGGTGTCCACCTCTTTTAAGTGGTTACAGTTAATTAAGAACCTAGTTAGGTGTATGAGTAGATTAAGTTATTCCCTCCTGTGTGCATTATTTTGCATTTGTCAACATTGGACTTCATCTTCCATTTATCTAGCTTGCTTAAATCCCTCCAAGTTTCCTTCGTCTTCTCAGTCTTGAGGAACCTAAATAATTGTGTTACCTGAAAATTCTACCACCTTACTGTTCACCTCCAGATAACACATATGTTGAACACCACTTAACTTTGTCTTTGGCTCCCCATTATTAATCTTTTGCCGGGATGAAAATTGATTGTTTATTCCTATTCTTTGTTTTCTATTTTAGTCCATTTCTGATCCATGACAGTACTTTTTCTCTCACTTCCAAGTGAGAGTAGTAGTCTCTTGTGAAGTACTTTTCAAAGGCTTTTTGAAAGTTCACATAAATATCAACTGCTTCTCTTTTGTCCACTATTTTATTGACACATTTAAAGAATGGTAAGGGCGTGTTAGATATGGTAAGATGTCCCTTCAGAGCAAAAGGCAGTGAGATGATGATCAATCTCACTTTACACTGATTTTACACCAAAGTAACTTCACGGACTTCAGAAATACCACTCCTGATTTACAGAGCGATAACTCAGAAGAATCAGGCCCAGTACATTTCTTGGGGCTTCAAGTTGCAAGTCCTGAAGAAAGAGTGAGAGATTTACAACATAGTTTTGGTGTTTTGCTTCTGTTCACCTGTCTATTGCCTAACATTCAGTACCTGTTGCTACAGTTGAGAAACTTTTGTAAAAATAATTTCCATGCATTCCTGTTTAAAAAACACCTGCAAAAGGATGGGTAGGTCCATCAATGGCTATTAGCCAAGATGGTCAGAGATGCAACCCCCATGTGCAGAGCAACCCTAAACCTTTGACTACCAGAAGCTGGCAGGGAAAGACAGGGATGGATCATTCCAACTGCCCTGTTCAGTACACTCCCCCTGAAGCTTGGGTATAGGCCACTGTCAGAGACATGACACTGGGTTAGATAGACCGTTGGTCTGACCCAATATGGCAGCTCTTATGTATATACTATATTGTGTTAAGTGAAAACCATATCACTTTCCTTCTCTAAGTTGTGACTCAGTTAATGCTGGATAGTTTAAATTTGTCATTTTAAAAACATGGGCCAGATTTGCAAATGGTGTAAATTAGCATCATTATTTTAAAGTAAATGTTGATGATTTACAGCAGCTGAGGACCCTGCAACCAGGTGTGGCACTGCAGGTACACCCTGTCTTAGTTTCTCCAGTTTAGTTATCAATAAATTCAGCACAGCACACCTTCACCTTCCCACCCTTCTGAGAGTCTCATTTGTTAAAAGGAAAGATCAACAGGAGCACAAGAAAGAGCTTCACAAAGGCTTCTTAGCAGGGAGGCAAACTCCATCTGAGTTTCAGTTCCACAGTCCAGGCTGTTCACTCACAAGGTACTGAACTTTGATTTGTTCCCTGAAGCCAGGACCTTCCTGCCAGCTGTAGCTCTTCTCTAGGTAGCATGCAGCTCCTTGCAAGCTACACCTACTGCACAGCTATCTAGAAAAGCCCTCTCTAAGATGCTTTCCTTAGGATCCTCCTCTTTCTGGGGGTACCTCTTCTTTAACTGCATTCTGATAGCCTTTTATCAGGTCAGGTGCTCACTAGCCAACCAGATGCCAATCAGCCACCCCGGCAGTTAATTACAGGTGAGCTGAGATGGGCTCATTCTTCGAATGAAGCCTATCACTGGCAGACTGGGCCTGGACTCCTCTTAAAGGGGACAGATATCCTATGAAAGGAAGTTATTTTGAAAAATAACCAGACTACTTAAATAGAAGAACAGTGTATCTGGGGTCAGAGTCAGAGATATGACTTGCCACTGATGCACTAGTAAAACTCCCATATAATTCAAAGGGAGTTCTACATGAGGCTAAGGCCTTTGGTGGATTAGCAAAGCAAAATATCCAAGTGGGTCTTCAAAAACATTAATGTAAATGTAGCGTGTCAAGGCTGCTTCCCCACTTTGAACTTTAGGGTACAAATGTGGGGGCCTGCATGAAACTTCTAAGCTTAACTACCAGCTTAGATCTGGTCTGCTGCCACCACTCTCAAGGCTAATTCCCTTCCCTGGGTAGCCTTGAGAGACTCGTCACCAATTCCCTGGTGAATACAGATCCAAACCCCTTGGATCTTAAAACAAGGAGGAATTAACCATTCCCCCTCCTCCCTTCCACCAAGTCCTGGTGGATCAAGATCCAATCCCCTTGGATCTAAAAACAAGGAAAATCAATCAGGTTCTTAAAAAGAAGGCTTTTAATTAAAGAAAAGGTAAAAATCATCTCTGTAAAATCAGGATGGAAAATAACTTTACAGGGTAATCAAACTTAAAGAGCCCAGAGGACCCCCCTCTAGCCTTAGGTTCAAAGTTACAGCAAACAGAGGTAAACACCCTAGTAAAAGGTACATTTACAAGTTGAGAAAACAAAGGTAAACTAACACGCCTTGCCTGGCTGTTTACTTACAAGTTTGAAATATGAAAGACTTGTTCAGAAAGATGTGGAGAGCCTGGATTGATGTCTGATCCCTCTTTGTCCCAAGAGCGAACAACTTCCCAAACAAAGAGCACAAACAAAAGCCTCCCTCCCCCCCAAGATTTGAAAGTATCTTGTCCCCTTATTGGTCCTTTGGGTCAGGTGTCAGCCAGGTTACCTGAACTTCTTAACCCTTTACAGGGAAAAGGATTTTGGAGTCTCTGGCCAGGAGGGATTTTATAGTACTGTACACAGGAGAGCTGTTACCCTTCCCTTTATAGTTATGACATAGGGGAAAATGTGATTTGTTTTCAAAGGAAAGCAGGAAGAATGTTATAGTACAATCTCCATGCGGATTAGTGTAACAGTGTTTTTTAATGAATATAAGTCCCCAATGCCTTTTACTTTGTGTAGTCTTATATACCTGGCTAAGTGGGTGTAAAATGCTACAAAATCAGAATTTTGCACTTGCACATTGTTTTCTCTGTAAGGGCTATGTCTACAATGGAGATATTAGTCAAAGTGAAGAAGCTGCATGAGTACAGTCTAGTAGTGTAGAATCTGTGCAAACATGTAAATTGTGGATTGCACTGGCACAATTTACCCAACAACCCTCTCCCATGGTTTCTAACATGGATTGGAATGCTCTTATTCAAAGATTTTGACGTGGCAAATATTTTTCTGGCTAAACCAAAAATTAGACTTAAATAGTTAGCAGACAGGTTTAATAACGTTCAGAGACTATAAATGATTTTATATATAGTTAATATATAGAGTTACATTTAAAGATGATTTCTCTTCAAGAAATATTTATTTTTCAGGGTGTCTTTCTCCACTTTCTTCACATATGTCTATATTGAAAAAAGCATCTTTAAAATTTTTGATTTGCTGACTATACATTCCCTAATTAGAAAGGTCATTTTAGCAAAGTGCTCTGTAAGTTAAAAAAAATCTAGAGATAAAGGGAACAATTTATATTCATGTTTCATAACACCTTATTTAGGTAAGTTACCAAATCAAGAAAATGAGAAGTATTTGTTGCAAATAATGGTTTAAATTAGAATTACATTTTTCGTTTCAAAAACTAAATTAATTCGATTTTGAATGTTAAATCAGTTTATAAAATGCTTAGTGCAGCCTCTCAACATTAACTCCCATTAAAAGATTGAGACAAACAGCAACAATTACACTGAAAAGACTTGCTGACGGTAAGTAATTCATGTGATGTTTCAGTCACTTAATCTTTTAACAGAATGCAACATGGTGTGTAGTAAAGAGCTATAAATAATCATAGCCAATTAGACAAAGCTTAAATAGTTTTTGATTCCATAAAATGAGTCTTGTTCTTATGACAAAGACTTCAGTTGCTTAGCTAGTCATATGAAATTACTATAACTATGTATTTCAGATAAGTTTCAGAAAAACAAACCTTCATGCTAGTTGTTCTTTGTGATTGGTGGAAATAGACTTTCTGTAATACATATTTATGAAATTTCATTTCTGTGAGAATGTATTCCAGTGTGTCATAACAAAGAACGCCGATGCAGAAGGGTCATTTTTGTATTAAACTAAAACAAGTATTTTGCTACCAGAAGTTACTATACCTACTTCTAAATACTATCAGTTCACAATAACTGGTTACTAACTAAAAGCTGACAAATAAACAGAACCACTGGAAATCTTATGTCTGGATAAAAGTTTTCATTTGGAGATTTTTGGGGTCCTTTCACAATTTTGGCTGAAGTATTCAAAAATTTTTACTATGCAGGGAAATACAAAATTTGGGGCCTACACTACAAACGTTTCACACATGCAACTTACAAAACAGAATCTCTATGTACAGAGCTTTCAAAATTAGACTCCATATGAGAGAAGTTAGTATGGTATTTACAGCTTTTGCACTTCTGTAATGCAAAGCTTTCGATTTTGTGGGCAGGATCATATACTGGATTGTATCCAGTTCTATACTGGATCTTGCAAGGACAATGAAGTGCCAGCTTGGACTCAAGTATCTATTCATTAAAAAAATACACCCATTTTAAAATTCAAGAGGGAAATTTCTCTAAGATTGAACATGACAAATTGGTAGAAGGCAGTTTCTTCAACTGGGCTGATGGAAAATGATAAAATGCTATTGTATTAGAGTGTAAAAATGAGTACTGTGATATTACGATCAGTTTTCTAACCAAATCATCCATCTGTCCAATAGGGGCAGACAACATTGGCTTTTTAAAAAAATGCCATGTGGCAGGATTGTTTAGTTGCAGATAGACATCTGTCTATCTAATTAATTATATTTCTAAGGTACCTATCAGTGTATCATCTAAGCACTGAGTTGTGGGTCTACCACACTTTTGAAATGGATGAACTGCATCCCCTCTTAAGCTAGCACATTAAGAAAACAGTGTAGCTGCAGTAGCATGAGTGATGGGAGGGGCTAGCTGTCCTGAGTAGGTATCCATCCCAGACCATAGGCAAGTACTTGGGCCCCTAACTCCTCTTCCCGCTCGCACTACACCATCTATACTATTTTTAACAAGCTAGGTAGATCAGAACTAGCACAGGTATGTCTCCTCAAGCTGGAAATCACATCCCCAGCTCAAAGTGTAGACATATCCAAACAGTAGCTACATTAAACATTAAGGCTACTTCCCCCATCCAAACCCTTGAACACCAGTTAGTCTGCTGATACTAAGATTTAAATAAAAATCTCAGCTAGCAACAGAGAATTTAAAAATTATGCATTTCCTATTCTTCCTTTTCCAGGATAGGTTGTCCATTTGCTTACTATTTCACTAAACATGACTTTCCTACCACATCATTTCCAATGTCAAAAAGGAATTGTGCCCACAGACAAGTATCAGGTTAGATTAACTCCTAGTAAATTTAGGATAGATTGCTGTGAAACTACGGGGCTAGATCCCCATCTGGTATAAACCAGCAAATTATGACAATGGTAGTGAGCTGTGGATCTGGTCATAATCCAGTCTCCTGAGAGTCAGCTAATTCTCTTCAGTACCCTAATTCCCACAGGTCTACTGAATGGAAGCCAATCCAGTCTTGAATTATGTCTACCCTCATTAGTAACCACACTAAACCATAAATGGAGAACTTGAGCCATTTTTAATTCAAATAATATATTAGTTTATCTTTTAAATGCTAAATACATGCTCAGTGAAATATTGCAGGGAAATTCTAAAGTATTTCTAATGTGAACAGTTTCCATTTTTAAAAGTATTAAAATGCAGCAAAATGCATCAGTTGAATGAATTACAAAAATGGCTAAGCATAATTCCTAATGTGTTTTTGATAGATCTGCAAGGTTTTATACCTGTCTACATTTTCATTTCAGTAAATACACTGAGAAGTGGCTTTTCTTTAAAGCTTGTGTAAAGATAGATTACTAGAAACAATGGCACAAAGTAATATATATAATATATATATATATATATGATTTTTGTCCAATAAGTTTAACTCCCAATGACTTCAATGGATATTACACTGGTATAGCTAAAAATAGAGTTACACCAGTTGTAGAATTCTTAGATGGGAGGCAAAAAGTCTAAATAGAATGTCAAAATTTTATGTTGATTTCTTTTGACTTTTATCATAGTGTCCCTTAAATGCAAGCTGTCCTCCCTTATATCCTTACGTACAAAAACAACCCCTAGGTAGATAACATTTTTGTTGCCATAAGTTACACAGTATAATATGTGCAATTCTTTCCTGGCCCCCAACATCCACATAATTGTCAATGAAAAAATATTGTGCAGAAGATGGTTAAATATCCTTTTTTTTTCTTACAATATTACACTGGCCTTCTACATAAATTATTGCAGAAACCAGTGTTGCTGTAACGTGCTCCCTACCATTTTATATGCAGAATGTGTAGAGATTTAAATATCTTCATGCACGGCCAAATAATATATACACGTTAGTTACTGTGGGTTAGGTCTGCAAACGGACTTGGGCATTGCAACCCAGAAACACCTAACTCTCAGACACCCTACTGCCCAGTGAAATTCTCAGTTAAATGTCCAGGCATCCTATACAATACATGGGGAAGAGTTGGGTACCCAAGAAAGGCACCTGAGCAGGGATCCACCTAAGCTAACCCACAGGAAATGCTGTGGAGAGGGATAGAACTTAACCCTGCACCTCAAAGGCACTTCCTTCCACCTAAGATTCACAGCAATGTTACCTCTCGTGGAATTAGGTAACAAAGCCAGGTCAGTCATTTCTAACAACACTAAACCCAAAAACCCTGTCATAATTGGCCTGCCTACAAGCATAATAGGATTCTGAACTCACCCGGCCTTTGTCTTCCATCTCCAGGCAGCCAAAAGTACAAGTCTGGTTGTGGTAAACTAAGCCCTCCAACTGAATTGGTAGAAGTCCAACCCTTCCAGGGCTATCAAAGATCAAAAGGCAAACCAATCACAAATGAACCAACACAAGGTCATGGCAGGACACTTCCTTCAGACAGCTGCTGATAGGCCATAGCCCAGTTTGGCACTTGCAGGCAAGTCTCTAGTAATAGTCCCAAAATACTGTTTCAGACTCAAGCTCTCCATTGTCTTGGCAAGGGCTTCAAAATGCAGTTACCCAAGCAGCTCCTGCCTTCAGCCAGGCACTTTAGGGCTGAAGAGCAAAGGTCTGTTTCCCTTCCAGATCTCCCATTAGCTGAGCTTCTGTCTTTTATATCTTCTCTCCAAGCCTGACATGCCTTGCAGGTGTGGTGGGGCAGGTCTGCTTGAGGCCAGAGAAGTTCATTAACCCTCACCTTCTTGGTATAGGGTTTATGCACCCCATCACAGACCCCCTTCCCCCACTCCATTACAGCTGATAGCCCAGTAATTAGGGTACTCATCTGGGATGTAGGAGATCTGTTTTCAAATCCCTGTTCTGCCTGAATTGGAGAAGGAACTTAACCTCAGTTCTTGTATCTTCCAGGTGAGTGCTTTAACTTCTAGATTATAGAATAATTTTTATTCTCTTTCTGGCCCAATGAATATTTCATTAGTTATACAAAGTGGAACTACTTCAACAAGAGAGATTGAAAGAGGTCCATGCAGAATAGCTGGGTGGTTAGTGCACTCACCTGGGCGACATGGGTCTAAGTCCTTGCTCCAAATCAAGCAGCGCAGTTGAATTCTGGGTCTCCCACATCCCAGGTGAGTGCTCTTACCACAGGGCTGATGGAGATAGTGGGACTTGCTCTCTCTATCCCCCAGCTGTCTTTGGTGTGGTAGGCATGCTAAGAGTATGGCAACCAGATCAGCTCGTGCAGGTGTAATAGGCAAGGGAACACCTAGTTTGTGAATCCCAGAAGGGATGAGACATGAGCTGGAATGCTGAGCAGCTCAGCGGCATCAGGATTTAGGTGCTATTGCACATGCCTACCGGCAGAAATTCTGGCACGTAGGGAACTTTACTGGTGGAAACTTAGGTCCCTAAGACCCGTCCAAGGATTTGTATCTCACACCTACATTTCTGCTTTCAAAAGCAAAGAGTAGATAAAGGGGTACCAGCCATCCTGGAAATGAAGATTGCCAATTATCAAAAGATATTGGCAAAATACAATTTACTCACTTATGAAAAGCAATTGTCCCTGCCTCTTTCCCGGTTATGAATGTCATCCTTAAACCAAATGGGAACCATTGATGTAGTCCCTCAGTAATTCAGGGGGAGTAGAGTCCTGTAATCTTTGTCCCAAACCAAACACTTGTATACCCTCTCCCCTCCAGAGTGAAAACCTTTAATGATGATATCTTAAAAAAAATTATAACAGGCAATTAATTTTCTTTTAAATTAAACAAGAAAACCCAAAACAAAAGTTAAGCTCATATGACCATAAGTTTATTTAAAAAGGAATCTCAAACTTGCCAAAATTGCACTGTGAAGGTTTTGTTTATTTATCAGTTTATTGCTAACATTTTTCACATATTCTAAACAATTTAATCATAGAATCATAGAATATTAGGTTGGAAGAGACCTCAGGAGGTCATCTAGTCCAATCCCCTGCTCAACACCAACTAAATCATCCCAGCCAAGGCTTTGTCAAGCCAGGCTGTAAAAACCTCTAAGGATGGAGATTCCACCACCTCTCTAGGTAACCCATTCCAGTGCTTCACCACCCTCCTAGTGAAATAGTGTTTCCTAATATTCAACCTAGACCTCCCCCACTGCAACTTGAGACCATTGCTTCTTGTTCTGTCATCTGCCACCACTGAGAACAGCCTAGCTCCATCCTCTTTGGAACCCCCCTTCAGGTAGTTGAAGGCTGCTATCAAATCCCCCCCCCCACTCTTCTCTTATCCAGACTAAATAACCCCAGTTCCCTCAGCCTGTCCTCATGCCCCAGACCCATAATCATTTTTGTTGCCCTTTGCTGGACTCTCTCCAATTTTTCCACATCCCTTCTGTAGTGGGGGGACCAAAACTGGACGCAATACTCCAGATGTGGCCTCACCAGTGCCAAATAGAGGGGAATAATCACTTCCCTCGATCTGCTGGCAATGCTCCTACTAATTCTTAACAATTATGTGACTCATGAAAATTAATTTTTATTACATTTAAGAGTGTTGTTTTGATTTCTAACATTTAGCACAAAGTTATTTTTGTTCTGTCTCACTTTGGTAAATGTGAGAAGAGAAGAACAGAAATGTCTAACTGATAGCATTACAGAGCATAAAACTGCCAAAGGTGCTATATGGCTGTAGCTGAGAAGTATGAAATGATTTTGCTATTGAATACATGACCCTAATAAAATCCAAATATAGTTCTACAGATTTTAAATACTGATAAAATGTATTGTATATATATAGTACCTTAGTTATAGGAAACAAACTATTCCTTCATAATATGCCACTTGTGACTGGATTTACCATTAGGCCATCTTCTGCAAATCCATCCTCTTGCTATAAGGTTTATTTTAAACAATTGTTGCCTGTGAAGTTTATTACTTGGACTCCCATTCTGTATGAAGCCCACAAAGGTACACAGCCTTTCACTGGTCTGTGACCTAAGGCTTTGATATTGTCCTTCCCATGGTGTCTTGATGCTACTCATTATATAGATGTGAGAGGCAAGCTGCATTTCCCGATGCTGAATATTTTTGTCCTATGTATTCATAGCAGGATTGAAATAAATGTAAATCTTCCAAAGTACATTTCTAGATGGTGATATGGACAACATTAAAAAAACTTTAACATAAGCAATTTCTATACTACTGGTCTGTCTTTTTTTCCTTCATAAATTGTAGTGTCAAGAATATTAGGAAACATCTATGAAGATTTGTATGAATATTAAAATGATTTCTGGTTTCAGGAGAAAACGGAGTTGAATGTAAGTTTCAAAAAGTAATATTTTATCTTACACTACTTTGTTTCTCTTCTAGTGGCAAAGCATTACAATAACACTGGTTGAGAAAGTGCAGATGATTGCTGTAATCCTAGGATCTCTGTTCTTAGTAGCAAGTGTGACTTGGCTTCTATGGTCAGCCTTCAGCCCCTATGCAGTATGGCAAAGAAAGGACATCCTTTTTCAAATCTGCTATGGAATGTATGGTTTTATGGATCTAGTGTGCATAGGTAAGCTCAAAACATTAATCAGTACAGATTGTGGTTTAAGAGTATAACTATGGGTCAAACTTCCTTAGCTCTTCAATTCTCTACTTATTTATTCTTAGATGACATATTTAGCAAACACTTGACTTTTATAAAAGTAGAGACACTGTGAGAGAGAAACCAAACAAAAACTCAACCCGCAGACTGATCAAATCACTTTCCCTAAAAGTTAAATTCCCAGAATCACAATCAGTTTTGCTTACTTTGAAATTTAAAAGGATAGTAAAGTGTACGAGGGTCAATAGGTGAAATTATAACAAAGATTTGTTGAAAAGGACTAATGATAGTTCTGTTCTCTCAAATCTTCCTTTGTTGCTAAGCAGAGTTAGTTATATATGTCAAGGATAGAATAGGTCCCTGAAAGATTTTCTTGTAGAACTACATACCTAACACTACACTGAACAGAGTTGTGTGAATCACTATGCTAGAAATAGAGTATAATGGATAGGCTGCACTGCTGCAGTTAGATGAAGGAACTAATTCAAGAGTTCTGTTGATATCCTAAACAGATAAAAAACACTATATAAGTGCTAAGTATTTTAATTTATTAATTATACTATGAAAGCAGACCTCAAGTGGTTTATGATGCCATCAGAACTTTTAAAGAGTGAAGATGCAACTTTCTGAAAGCTTTTGTGTGTGTGTGTGTGTGTGTGTGTGTACGTACTTCCTTTAATATATTGATCCCCAAATGTCTAAATAAAAACTTTTAAATAATTAGTAAAGAAACTATGAGCTGAATGTGAAAGAGGTTACACTAAAGTAAAAATAAAGGAATTTTAGTCACTCTTAGATAAGTAAGGCATAGTAATTTGAACTAAGGTTCCCAGAATATTTATATCAATAACATGATGAAATGCTGTATAATGCTTTTAATTAAAAAAAAATCTCAAAATGCTTTGCAAATGTTGCTGTTAACTCAATTTTACATATGCCTCTTATTATACCATGTATACATTATCATACAGGTCAGTTGATAACATAGTTATTTGAAACTAATTGTGTTAATTGATTTTTTTCACTGGTTTAATTTGTTACAAAAAATCAAACTCTTATCAGTTCAAAATTTATTGCTTAGTATCTGTAGACAGATAAAAATACATTAGTGTATTTATAAAACTAAATGTATCAATGGAACAGGGTTTTGGCTGTACTAATGAGGAAATTCAATTCTAAGAAAGGATTGCTAAGAGTTATAAAGTAGTCACTGAATTGTCCAATGTAAATTTTAACATCTAGATTTAAAACAATATACATTAGTGTTACTTGGAAACTTGCCAGTGGCTTTAGATATCTAAATATATGCATATAACTACAGTCTTATAATTAATATTTATAGCATTAATTAGCATCTCTATCTACATTTTGTAACTATAGTTTCCTTACTTGAACATTAACTTTTAATTAATGGTAAGCTTAGTATGTAGGTTTTTTTTTAACAATTATGTTACCTAATAACTTTAAATTACTAAACTTGTGTCTGGGAATTAAGAAATAACTGGTTAACTGGTTTGGTAATTGTGCAGCATTTTTGTACTTCTGATCAGCTCAGACCATTCAAATTCAATATACTTTCAAGTAATCTTCTGCAGCCTATTGTATTTTAAACATGTGCATCCAAGACCACTTATAAATTTTTAAAATATCTATTAGCATCTCCAACTTTACTCTGTGTTAGGGGTGTCTGTTATTGTAACTTCTATAGGATAAAGGACTTTAATCTGAGTAATTGTTTTAACTGAAAATATTTGAATTAAATTCCTTAGAATGCAAATATTTAGGTTTCTGAATGATCTAAAAAAGCCACAAGACAATCTGGTGACAGATATAACTTTCCAACAGCAGTTCAGTGGGCAATGATTTTATTACATTAGAAAGATTTTGTCTTACTCTTTAATTCTTACCAATTAGCTCTAAATTATGTAAACGGACTAACAAGTAGATGTATGCTATACTCTGTTCCTCACACACTATGACCTGTGCAGTGTTGATGCAGCCAACAGAAGTGTTATGAAGCACAAGTCTAAAAGTTAAGTGCCCCACCCCTTTATTTGTGATCATCCTGCAATAAATTCCCTGTGGATGGGTCCCTGCACCAATGAAAAGCCTCACTGATTTCAGTGGGGATTTGCATAGGCACAAGGGTGCGCTCATGGATAGTTAATTTTAGGGTCAGGTCCTGAGTTGTAAACTCCATGACCAAAGACCTATTCCAGTTGTCTAAAGTCACGTACATCTATGGCTCTGCATAAACAATAAAATATTTTCAGCCACCTGAGAAATGTAAATATCTGTACTGCTTGAAGTGTTATTGTTTTTATAATTTTGAAATGAAGTTTAATAATTGGCTAGTGAGAACTGCACAGTTATATTAAAAACCTGCACATTTAGAAACTTTAACAGATTATTTTTAGTATTTTTCCATTAAATCTTATTTCATTGCATCAATCCACACTCCTATCCAGTAAGTAATATAAAAAATGTCTCATACATTTTAATCTGCCAGCCTTGTCATTCATTTGTACCAAGAGAAAACTGTCAAAGCTTACAGCTCACCAGTATGCCACCCAATAAATAAGTTACGTGGATTCTCTGTTCAGATCCATTTGCAGCCTATCCAGTTTTACAGGAAGTCCACTTTTGTAACATTTAACAAAGAATAAAGTTGCCTTATATTACAAGACTATTCTTATTCTCTAAGCACAGGACAGGTCTATCAACATCAATTTAACTTACACATTTTAACATGAAGGTGAAATTTGTGTCCGTTGTTCCCTTCATCCTCTTCTGATCTTCCCTGGAAATTCTGGGTCCCTCCTTACAGCATCCCCTTCTAGTCACATCAGTGTCAAATATGGCAATTCTCTATGCAATTCTGCATCTGAACTGGGCATGAAGGTTTTCTCACAGGAAAATTTCCAAAGCATGCAAGATTTGCAGAGAAGTCTTTCACATTTGAACTAAATGGAACTGTGACCAGTCAAAGTTGTATACATTGATATTGCCAGAGATTAGTGCGTCCCTGTTGGGATTATCAGAGAGAGAGAGAGAGAGTGTGTGCTCAAGGTGTTTACAATAAAGGAATTTAGGATTCAAAAACTTTAAGGATTCCTTAAGGAATAATACATTAGCTTCCCGCTCTTCCATTGCTTGAACCTGGCTGCTCTCCTTCATCACATTGCCTCCACATAGTCACACTATTGGAGAAGAATGTCTAAGCCATGGTAATGGAACCTTTTTGAAATAGTAAGTTGTCAGTTAGTGTGTGTACAATTCCCCCACTCTAACATTCTATAGACCAATGGTATAAATAACCTCTCCCTCTAACTGTACTGCAGTATCTTTCTACTCACCAACTCTTTTCCTTCATGTTAAACAAATCTAGTTGTAAGTGGTTTTTGAAATAGTTGTATTGTTAAAGTTAGATTTATTTATATTTCATGTTAATTGTTTGATCAATTCACACATTTTTGTGGGCCCATCTAAACAATAGTTTTAAGGGGTTTGTTTTCCTTTTGTCCTGTGATGGTCCCTACTTGAGACAGGCAATTTATTCCATAGGGAAGAGCATTTAGCTAAAAGTTGTCATGCCTGCAAGGCCAACTCAAAAAGGGCCCACAAGGACTAAGACTTTGCTCCAGAACCTGCTCCTCCAAGAGGCACAATTCTAGGAGACCGTCTTCTGGAAGATGTCCTCCGGCATGAGTAGCATGGCAACTAGAGCTGGACAAAATATTTCAGCTTAAATGTTTTACAGCAAAAAATGCAGATTTAGTGATGCTGAAATATTTCAGGTTTTGTGTCAATTTTGCTGAATTCTTTAAGTAAAAAAAGTCTTAAAAATTCTGAAAAAAATCATTTCAACATTTTTAAAGTGAATGTTTTGCTTTTTGGTTCAAAGAGTACTTTCAAAATTTGCCTTAATTTTATTTTAAAAAATCAAAGCAGTTAGAAATGATCAAAATCAAAATGAAACATTTTGTTCAACCTGAAATGAATTGTAGACTTTTTGCTTTGCCAAACATTTTGGAAAATCTATTAATCATACCGTTTTTGTGGTGACAAAGCCAGTTTTGGTGCTGGAGCCTGATGCCCAATCACAGGTTGAAAAGGATTGTCTTCTTGTAAAGGTGTTTGCAGGGACTTTTGAAATTTGTTCCACAGACTCAGGATCCAGATTCTTTGTATGGAGCCAAGGAAAGATCTTACAGTAGTACTATTTCTGAAAGACATCACAATAAGAAGAAAAGGTGCTCCTATTATTGGATCTGGCCAGATTGCACTGCAATCAGTTTGCTTAAATCTTAGAGATCCTGAGGATATGGCTTTCTTGGATCCTGCCAGGTCAGATCCATCTGGCCAAAGCTCTAGGAACTCAATCCTCCAGGACTCCCCTAGAAAGTGTCCTGCAAGAAGGTGAAGGCACCAATGAGGATCCCTTGGCCCCCTTCACCTGAGTCCTTGGTATCAGTAGTTGTGCCAGATGTAGAGTCAGACTCAGTGTTAGGGGAGGAAATGGTGGGAAACTCTTCAGAAGTTGCCCCTTCTATCTCATCTAGTGTTGCCAGATCTGTTTTATTGCAAGTCTTGTGGTATTTAGTGTTTTATTTAAACCAACAGCTCCTTGAGACAAGTGAGTATATGAGAATATCTGCTTTCATTTAAAAAAGTTTTTAGCCCTTATGGTTTCAGAGAAAGGTTTGTAAATGTACTGTGAGTGCACCCTAATGGTTTAAAAACAAGAAGGCAAATAAAGAGACCCAGCAGAGTTGCAGGCCCTTAATAATTTAAATTACGGTAGCACTTAAAGGCCTGATCAAGGATCATGGCCCCATTATGTTCATACAGTGCATAGGATGTACTAAAGAGAGAGTCCTTGCCATAAAGAGCTATGGCCTACAGATCTTATACTGTACAACATAAAGATATGATTGTATTTAGGAATCACTTCAAATTTCTGGTAAGAACTGTGTTGGACTTTGATCTCAGTCAGTTTATATCACTATTTGTCTTCACCTCACCAGAATGTCTAGAGTTTTGGAAGGAAAAGTTGTACACCCTATATATCGAGAGAGCTACTGCTTAGACAGGACTAAGCAATTTAGAAAGTCAAAGAGATCATTTGTGGCCTTTGTAGAAAGTTAAACCATCTCAGGTCAAAAACTAAGAGGATATGACTATACAGCCAGTCATTATGAATGAGCTGAAGCTCAGGATTCACTCAATTTAGGAGGATGGCAGCTTCAATATCATATATCCACAGTGTGCCCTTACCTGAAGTCTTTATGGCTGCTACAGGAAGTCACAAATCACTCTTTCCTAAAATGGCATCAAGGGCAGAAACAGGCTTTGAGAGGGCAGTGGTTCAAGTCATTGTTTAGCTACCAGGACATCTCAGCTGTCCTCAGGAAATCAGTGCTAACTAGTCTCCTACAGTGTGGTCCTGGGGAGGTAGTGTTAGAAGGAGAAACCACAACTCTTTGTTCTCAAACATATTCCCTCCGTAGAGCAACATGGACCTTTTCTTCTGCTTTGTATAATAGGGCTTCTGGAGGTAGAGGAGAATTGAAGGATGGTTAGAGGGGACCAGATATTTGTGTCCTCTATTTATGACTGTTGGGATCAAGGGAATAGTGTGAACTCTCAAAAGCCAGCTACTATTCTCAGATATTTTTGTAGCTCCCTGGCTAAACACACAACTCCTACAGTTAGACTCGGTGAAAACAATACATTCAGAAATCAATTATTGTTAACACCTTCTTTCACTAAGAAGATGACAGAAAAAGGCGCTGAATCTTCAGTGCCAGGATTTTCCACTTGTCCTTTCCCCTCACACTTTTGATGCTGGGCTTGACACCATCTATTCAATCATACTTCTAATGATTGGCTACCCAGTAACAGCTCTATGATTTTACTACTGGGAAACAAGGCAGACCAGAATGCAAGTTAGCTTTTTCTTTATTAAATCCAGTGAATTGCATACTTCCTAATGATTCAGGCAAGCAATAAGCATTGAGGTCCTGGCTATCTTACAAAGCAATCAGTTACATTTTCTATCAATCTGTTTATGTCCTGGATCATCTCTTGATGAAAAAGCATCCATCCATGAACTAATCCATTCATGGTGATCATTCAGTCGTATTGTACAGATAATTTTTCATATGGGCAAGAGTGGAAAAAGAATATTTCCTAGATGCTATAGTCACAAACAGAGTAACAAATAATCTTAGAAACATTTTAATATTGATGAAAAATAGAGTTACATTAAATATTTCAGTAATGAAATTTGGTATCTTTTCCTTGCCAGTAATTCCTTCACTGATGATAATCAGAATCCTGATCATTATTAGGTAAATATGGCAATAAGTGGCTAACTTCATGTTCATTATAGTTCAATTTCCTAAATACACAGACAGCAGGTTTATAAAACATGAAGCAATTTTATTGCAAGCTCGAAATATGTCATTTAGCTACATGAAAAAAACAGCCATAGTTGAGAGGAGCAGTGAACATCTAATATTCTGCTAGCTTTGTTGATAGTGACAATATGGGACATTAACCATTTTAGGACATCACATCCCCCCCTTTTTTTTCCTTACAGAAAGTTTGAAAAAGAAAAAAGTTATGGTGACACACTACAAGTTTCCCTTTTCAAAACCAAAAATAAATCCTAGTTGGAACCAACCACATTTTCAATTGAAATATAGCGCTAGCAACCTTAAAAAAATCCATCTCTCAAAACAAAAATACCTTAATTTTCTCTATAAAGATTTGTCAGTGCCTATTAAAAATTGCTAATGTTTTCTATTTTTTTTTTAAATTTAAGACGAAAAGGAAAAACTAAGGTTTCTCTATGAGAATTATTTCTTTTCAGTCACTGGTGTTACTCATTGGAGATGACTTGGCTAAAACTTCCAGATATATTTTCTTTTGAGTGTTTAATCTTTGATGAACTACTATTCTGATAGGCCTTGATCCTACAAACAGAATCCAGCCAATGAAACTACTCACAGCAGTAAGCATTATTAGTAAAGGCCCAATATTGTAAATACTTAAACACATGCTTAGCTTTGAACATATGAATAATTCCACTGAAGTCAATGGAACAAGTGACATACTGACAATTAAGCATATATGTAAATATTTGCTGGATGGGAGCTTAAGAGTAAGTCATTCTATAAAGGAGATCAAATGAGCCATGTTTCCATTGAGGAATACTTAAAAAGATTCTCTGGATCTCTGCAAATCTCAAGAATGGATCCCTGTTCTCTGGCCTTCTGAGATTTGAACAGAAAGAATAAAGTCCACCACTCCAAACCCTGCTTGTGAAGTAACAGTTAATATTGACATCTCAGTTATTTTCCCGAGACAATTTTCAGAATTAATGCCACATTGGAGCAATAGGGGGAATTCACATTTATTACAACTGTTGTTTCAGGCTATAGGTACACAGAGAAGAACTAAGAATGTGGAGGACACTCTTAAATCTGTTTGAGTGCCTTATACCAGTTTAGCTAAGCCGCTCAAACTAATTTAAGAATATCCACAGAAGGAGATTGCGCCAATTTGTATGAGGTCGAGGCCTCTAGTAAAAATCCCTAACATAGAAGCACTTAAGCTAAACTTAAATCAGTATATGCAAGGGTTAACTCAGTTTCAGTTGGTAATTTACTAATGCAATGGAATGATTGATTTTTATGTCAATTTAGTTAAATCAATGCACTTTTCTAGTATAGACAAGGCCTCAGATAACATTGGTTATGTTCAGTTCACATACAGAAGGTTTCCTTAATAACCATAAAGGCTAGAAACTTTCATTAAAACATTTAGATTCTCATTACACTGACGATAAGGAGGAGGGGGTAAAATTATGATATACACTCTGAGTGGACCTAAAGTTTACCTCAATAGTTTAGATAAATTATTGGCTGATTGTATAAGTCCTCTGTATCTTTTATGGACAGTTATTTGTATTATTAGAGTTAAGATACTCACAGGGATCCTAATCTTAATTTGATAGGCACCTGCCAGTTGCAATGTGATAAATATGGTTAAGTTTACATCTTTATTCATTCCCTCTTAAAATGGAGTCTAAGATTATTGTGTAGTAACTAATAATTCTTTCCTTAAATTTCAGGACTAATTGTACATGAAGGTGCATCAGTTTACAGAGTGTTTAAGCGTTGGAGAGCTGTTAATCTTCACTGGGATGTATTAAATTATGATAAAGCTACAGACATAGAAGAGAGCAATCGAGGAGCATCTTCACCGGGTAGGACATTGTGGTTACCACTAACTGCATTTAGAAACAGAAGTTTAATTCATCCAACACAGTTAACCTCTCCAAGATTTCAGTGTGGATATGTATTGCTGCATCTGTTCAATCGAATGAGACCTCATGAGGATTCATCAGAAGATAACAGTTCTGGAGAGGTTGTGATGAGAGTGACCTCAGTGTAAAGATAATGCTCACTGTGCTACACAAATAAGGATAATGTGCCCTGGACTTTACAGTACTCCGGAATGTAGTTGCAATGAATGGCACTTCTGAAAATATTTACAACTTTTAAAACATTTAATGCTTTTTATATGATCAGTTGAATTGCAAATACATTTTTCTGAAAAAGTTGTTGCTTGCTTTTTTATAGTCTGGTATATTACATAGTTTGGTCAATTTGTACTTGAAATTTATAAAAATATAATTTAACTCTCATTGCCTTGAATAATGAGGAAACCAATCTTTTAAGCCAAAAATATCTGTCATAGCGTTGTGTATTTTTTCAATCAATATAGTTTTTCTAATGCGTAAGTTGAGGAAAATAATGACTGGTATCTCTGTGACTAACTCTAGATATATTTAAGTGCATCATTTAATATATTAGCTTTGTAGAGGTTCAGTCACATTTCAGAAAGATGATATATAGGGGCTTGTAGAAGATGGACTGACCGTTCATGTGCTCCTTTTGTCTCTGGGCAAAGCATAGCAGGCTCTCGTCATCTAGTGCCCTCTGCCACAGTCGGTCCAGTCCTGGAGCAGTCTGTTTCTTCGTGTGATGTAACCCTCTAGCCAGGTGATTTATAGTCCTTCTCTTCTGGGGTAAGAAAGCAAGTCCAACAAAGTAAAGTCCAACACCTCATGCTGAGTTTGTGGCCCAAATCCAAACATACTAGTCCTTTGACACCTGGCTTCCAGGGTCCTAGCACTGTTTTTGGAGGGCCCATAGGGGAATCCAGGCTCTCCCTCTCCTTTGGGTTCTAGCCCAGGAACCCTATAGTGAGCATGCAAGGTGTGTTTATCCAGACCTTCCCATCCCCTGCTCCCCCCCCAGGCTTCTTCCTACCTCAACCTATCAGCGGGCCTTTTCTACAGCCCCTTCCTGGGCCCACTGTGTACCTGTAGTCCTCTCAGGCACTACAATGTCTCAGACATTACTGTTTCTTCAGGGAGTCTTCTCTGAAGTTCTCCAAAAAACCTGAAACCAAAAGTATAAACTTAAACTACTTTCACCTTTCCTTGGCTTGAACTTTAGTCCTTCACCTGTGTGCCCCAATACTCTGCTCCTCAGCTGAACACCAAACACCCCCTGTATCTGCCTCCCTGGAGTCATAGCTCCTGCGGTGGGTCTCAAAATGGAGCTAAATCTCTTCCTGTGGATCTTCCCAGTTCTATCTCTTAACTTCTATCAGACCAAACTCCAGTCTTTTGGGTCTCCTTAATGCGACTGGGAAAAGGCACTAACATATTTGCAATTGCACAGTGGGTTTTTTGAGGCTTAAACTGTATGTCCTATGAAGTGTCATTAGCACTCAAAGGGAAGCTAATAGATCAGTCTGTTGAAATGCTGTGAATGAAAGTGATGCTTTCATCCTGGGTGCACTCACATACTATGATCATGGGCAACTTATAAACATCTGCAACTTGTAATTCCTCTTCTTTTTACATATGTAAAAGTCACCAAACAATTTTAGTCATTTGTAATCATTAACTGAACAAGTCATCTAGTCTATCTCCCCCTTCCCCCGCCCTGAAGCCTAGACCATCCCTGACAGATATTTGTCTAACCTGTTCTTAAATACCTCCAAAGACAGGGATTCCATAACCCCAACATATTCAAAATAGTGTCCTACACCCTTTAGTTTTCCCAATTTTGTACATGCCAGTTGAGAGGTATCTAATGGAAAAATCTGAATTTAAAATGTGTAATGTCTCCTAAAGCACATTTTCAATGGTTCTCTCAGAATTTACTAAAAAGTAAACAAAAATTATAAAGAACTATTTCTTGATTAAATTAAACCTTATATTTGAGTCAAAAGTCAACAAGTTAAGAGAGACGAGCAGGTAACACATTATCCCTTTAGATTTTTTTAAAATTGTATTATGCATATAACTCAATATATTACATTTTCTTTTAAGAATTGACTGACATTGCGAAGTTATGGAATTTCTACAAAAGAGCATAAAAGTCCTTATAGGGAGATGGTTCCTTGGTGCCCTTGCGCAAGCTAAGAAAGGGGACTGAAAAACCCCAGAATAGAAATTAAATGGGAGAGAGAGAAGATTCTGTTGAACATGATATAGTCACTGAAATTTGTATATACTTATTAAGTAAAACAAGTTTGCTATGAAATCACATTTAAAAGGCCAACTTTTGTACAGTGAACTGTATTATGGCTGTTTTCACTGTATCACTGAATAAGATATATCCATCATACAGAGTTTAGTAGAGCTTGAGTCATGAGGTTTTACACCAATGCAATTTATTTGAAACCAATAGCGTTATAGCTGCATAAAATTGGAGAAACACAGTAGTAAATCAGGCCCAATATAATCACAGCTCTGCATTGCACACATGTTTTATTAAAGTTTTATTAAAGCATCTAGTGGTTATATCCCTAGCAAACCCATTCTGTGCTCTATGGATATACAAAGAACAAGTCTCCATTGCCTCATGCTTTATGTAATAATTTTCACCTAGTGGACCCAAGATACAACCACTGATTTCATTAGAATTACATTGGCATAAAACTGGAGTGCCATAGTGGTGAAATAAACCCAATAAGTACAAAATTGGTGTTCAAAGGGAGTGGTAGCATTTGATAGGTGTAAGTGACTACACCTGTACAAGGCAATGGAGAATCAAACCCCATGATCTCCAGCCAATAAAATGGAAACCTTGTATGCTTCAGGATATACATTATATTCTGCATTCTCCTTCCATCTCATTTGAACATCCTCTAGTGATGAAAGGCAAGTTTGGTTTTTAGGATGGGCAAAATGGCCTAGATAAAATAGAAACGTCCTGCTGAAACTTATACCAACCCTTTCAGAGGGTCAAACAAAATCTTTGCGGCCTTAAAAACCAATATTCCATGAGGAAAGCTGTTCTTGTATTTTTGGCCTATATATATATGTATATATATAGGTGATCTTGTGAAAGAGCCCATACTCATGAGATTTGCAGACCCAAGAAGTTTAGTTCTGCTTTCCATACAAGCCTTTCATTTTTCAGGACATACAATATTAAGAGCAAGTGATCTTCTAAATTCTGTTTAAGTTCTGGGCACGTCATTATCAGAAAAAAGGAATAAAAATTATTAGGATGTTGGATGGATTGACTTGCAAGGAAAGATTGAAAGCTCAGGCAGCCGAGGCTAAGAGATGACAAGCTAACCATTTACAAATATTTGAAGGGTGTAAGCGTAAAAGAAGACACCTATCACTGTTATATCTAGCCAGCTCACTAGTCTCTCATTGATAAAGTAAGTTTTTATTCATTTTTATTTAAATTGATTGTCTTTTAGTATTTTTTTTCATATTTCACATGAACTCCATGTTCTTCATTGCTCTAAAGTGTAAGATGTGAGAACTTTTTATTTAGCCTTTTAAAAAAAACCCACAATGTTAATGGATATCATAGTGGTAATGATATGCAAAGCTCCATTCAAGGTCCATTGAAGCCCTGACTGACAGTGCTCTGGAGAGAACAACATATATGCAATAAGCCCTTAGGGAAAACTTTGAGTGGTGCTGAATAAGTCATAATTCCTGTTTGAATTATTAGACTGCAGAAGGACTGAGAGTTCAGTGAAGATGCAGCACCACCAAACTTTTATCTAGAAGCTTCTTAGAAGTCACGATGGGCAGGTTATTACAGGAACTCCTCATTTAAAGTCGTCCCAGTTAACTTGTTTCGATGTTAAGTTGCTGATCAATTAGGGAACATGCTCATTTAAAGTTGTGAAATGCTCCCTTCTAACGTCATTTGGCAGCCCCTTGCAGCTAGCTGGTGGGTGGTTGGAATCAGGGTGGACCAGCAGCCCCCTATCAGCTCCCCACTCCCTTAAGTTCCCTGTGCAGCAGCTGTCCCTCCATGTGCCATGTGCTGCTCCTGCCCCCTGCCTTGGAGCTGCTCCCAGAGACTCCTGCTTGCTGTACGGGGGGAGGGGGGAAGAGAGGGGTTAATGTCAGGGTGTCTCCCCCTCCCCCTGCTCCAGCATCCCGCTTACCCCATCTTCCATAGAGCAGGGGGGACACATGACCAACGGAGGGAGCTTCTAGGCAGCAGCTGCGGGTCTCAGCAAGCTGATTTAATTAACAAGGCAGTGTACTTAAGCCTGGGGTCAGCTACTTAAAGGGGAAATGCATATTTTTTCTCTCACACACAGGGTGTGTGTCTCTGTCTGCCCTCCCTCCTTTCCTGCTGCCTTGTAGAGTGTTGTGAGAGTTAACTCTTGAGGGCTCAGGCAATTGCTAGTTCATTTAGCAGTAAGGTATTCCCTGGGAAATATCCCACCCTCTGACTCCTCCACCTCAACCAAGCTTCACAATCATCATCACTGTGTACCAGTATTAAATTGTTTGTTTAAAACTTATACTGTGTGTGTGTGTATATATATATATATATATATATAGTCTTTTGTCTGGAACCTAATCCCCTCATTTACATTAATTCTTATGGGGAAATTGGATTCGCTTAACATCGTTTCGCTTAAAGTCGCATTTTTCAGGAACTTAACTACAACGATAAGTGAGGAGTTCCTGTACATAATTAATGGTCTAGCCTCTGAATCACCTGATACTGTGCACTTTTGGAAACAGGACACTGGACTAGATGGACCAATAGTCTGATCTCTTACGACAGTTTTGGTGTTCTCAAGTTATTTAGACAACCTATTGATGGGATCTGGTGGAAGATGACAGAGTGCTCTTTGCAATGATCCATATGCTTGTACTCTCGTTCAGTCAGAAAGGAATCAGATTCTGCTAATTTAAAAGCATCAGCTTTGCTACTAGCACTACAGAAAATACTTTGCTACTTTCATCAACAGTTGTTAGTGGTAGGAATTTTTGCAAGAGCTCCTGACACTAGAGGACAAGACCACCACAGATCACTGTATTCTGCCAAGCAGTGTAAAGTACATTAGAAGTCCATTTTAAAATTAAGTTATGTGAAATGTGGATTATAGACTCAAATACCAAAGAGAGGGATAGGGTTGAAAGTAGTCAGGAGTCCATTACAAATATCAAAGTACGAGATTTAAGAGCCTATAAAAAGTGAATTTTCACTTACACAGTCTCAGTAGCAACACATATGAAATAGTCTTCCCTTTATAAAATTCCTCCCTAAGGCCAAGAAGGCACCTGACTGAAATCCTTGGGCTGAAATCTAACCCGTACTGAGTCCTGACCTGGATTAAGCTCCTAAACTGAGTTTTTTCAAAACTAAAGCAAGCTTTAGAGACACTTGGCTCCAGCTCTTATTGGTTTTAGCCAGTCATCCCCTTCTACCTCAATGTGTTTTCTTCTTTCTTTATGCCGTTTTTTCTGGTGAGAGTTGCAGCAGCATCAGGCGGACCAGACTTCCTTTTCTTCCGCAACAAGTTCCAGCTCTCCTGGGAGATTCCCCAGCATTCCCAGGCCAACCGGGAGATATAATCCCTTCAGCATGTCCTGGGTTGGCCCCAGGGCTTCCTCCAGTGGGACATGCCCAGGGGCATCCTTATCAGCTGCCCAAACCACCTCAGCTGGCTCTTCTCGATCTAGAGGAGTAGTGGCTCTACGCCGAGGCTCTCCTGAATAGCCGAGCTCCTCACCCTGTGTAGGAGAGTAAGCCCAGTCCACCCTGCAGAGAAACCTCATTTCCACTGTTTGTACCCATGATCTCATCCTTTTGGTCATTACCCAAAGTTCATGACCATAGGTGAGGATGGGAATATAATTCCCCCCAATTAACTCTTTTTTTTTTAACTTTTCTTTTTCTGGTCAGGAAAGTATTGGGCTACCACTAACAAACCACCTAAAGCCAACTAACATGTACAACTTTTCCCACCCTCTAGGGAAACTGCAGTGCTTCCTTCCTAACACCAGATAATTATAAATTGCACTTAGAAGCCCCCTCTCATGGTCCATATTGGAGACCAGTGGTCTGCAACAAGCACCATGGCTTCTCCTGGACTTAGGAAATACACTACCAAAAGATTCCCACAGGCAACAATCCCCAAATTTCTACTCTCTAAAATAAGAGAAAATGGAAGAAAGATGAGGCCTGCTCTGTAGTGTATACCCTGCAGTAAGATTTTTCTCTTTTCCTTGGAAATATACATATAACTCAATTTAACGGTAATACAGGTAACGTACATTGTTAAATTAATCCTTTCACAGATCTACATTTGGATTTCCATATTGTCTATGGTGGCTTGTTTGGATGCATAAATCAAATACAGTAACATTAGAATAGATAGAATAGATAGGAAGCACTTTAGCTGTGCTTTGCAGTCTAATTATGCTCCAGACATATCCATAACAGTTCCAGGGAAGTCCCGAAATTGCTTGGACTGAGCCTGTGTGGTACCATTGAATCCCTCATTATTACAGAGGAATCTGTTTTTAGTTCTTTAGCAATTGCTATATAGCATGGAACTCAGTTGCAACAGGGATCTTCCTGTGGAAAGAAAATAATTGATTTGATGTTCACTGCTATTTTATTAATATTTTTGCATCAGTTTAGTTCTGTCTTCTAAAGTACAATATGTCCTAATATGCTGAATCAATATGCCATAAATCTAATAACCTTGGGTTGGTTATCAAATTAAACTTTTCCATGTATATCATCATCTTGTTTTACTTCACAAACATAGAATAGGAGTAAAAAATTCATCTAACATGTTTTAAGAAATATATTTTAATGCATTAAACTAAAGCTTCATAGCATATCTTTAAGAGTGTCTGTTCACATATTATTAATGTGTCTGACACATTCAGCTGTGCTACATCATTCTCTCAGCCTAAAACACAAGAGACACTTTAAAGATAACTGAAGATAAAGTTTCTAATAGAAACACCATTTTAATAATTTCTTTGTAGCTGTCAAACTTATGGCTCCAGTTATTAAATTCTAATATAGATGTAAATTTTCTTTTGGAGTTGGGAAAGTTTTAAATGTCATAATGATTTCCAGAAAGTGAGTCATTCATCTCTAGCACATTTAATCTTTATTGTTTGCCTTATATCAAGCAATCTTTTCAGACAGCTTTCATAAAATATGATTGAGTTACTATTTTATAAGAAATATAGCGTAGATTCTATATGAAAGTGTTTATAAGGAAGAATTAATCTCGCACTCTGGGGAGGACCAGGGTTGACAAAAAGAGGCAGCTGTACCAGGGACCTAAGCTCCAAGGGACCCAACATGTATGTAGCCTCTGTGTAAATAAAGTGAGATGGGATGGGTGGGGCCCCCTTGAACATGATGTATCGGGGCCTGGAGAATTTTCCCTCAATGGGTCTGGAGAAAACACTGAGAAATCAGCTAAAAACAATCAACACTTGAATTCTCACATTTTTATCAGAAAAAACACCTGAGCTCTATGACAGGGTGCACTCACCTCTCCTGCAGTGAGCACCTCCTGTCGGCTGGGTGCGAACCTACACTCTCTCTCTGCTCATAGAGCCCCCTGTCAGCTGTTGCCCTTGTCAGGTGGGTTCAGGTGGTTCTTCAGGGACTAGCCCTCAGGCTAAGCCACACAGTCTCAAATGGATGAACCCCTGCCAGAGTAACAAAGGTCCAACAAACGGTTGGCCCTCTACAGTGTCTTCAGCCCCATCCATAAGCCCTTTAAATTCCAGCCCTGTGCTTGGGCCTCCAAATGAAGCTTGTTCCCTTCTCAGGACTTTGGCCACCCTGCCAGTGGGGGAACCCAAAGCCCATCCATGGCCCCTACAAAGAGCAACCACATGCTGCTTTTTTTCATAGTTGCTGCTGCTGCATTCCCTGAGTTGCTTCCCGCTCTGTTACATCACCTTCATCCACCACCTCCTTGGGTCTGTCTGTTCCCTGTTTGTAGAGTCCCTCTGTCCTGGCCCTTCTGGTCACAGCCAGCAACTGACCTGCTCAGTAGCAACTTTTATCTGAGCCTGCTGTGCTGACTGGCTGCTTTCTTGCAGTTCTTCTAGGCAGGCCTGACGAACCCACCTTTACTGCTCCTTTCCTGGGGCGGGGTGTGGTAACACTACGAGGTCCTTCAACATCTCAAATCACGTGGCTATGACTTTGATTTCCCCCCGTGATTAACAGATTATAGAACAGAATGTGGATTACAGCCACGCTATGGAGTAAGTCCTCCAAGAAGTGTAGAGATGCCACATTTCCTGTACACTCTAGATGCAGTTTTTGGTTTCTGATGACACACTTCCTGCTGGGGCAGAAACAAAGCAGCCAAGTCCAGGCCAGTGACAGGTTCTAGGTCCACAGAAAAGTAGGAAGTTGGTTATCTCATTTGTGTATATCGTTTCTGTTCATAATAAAGTGTTTAACTTGATACCACTCTGCTTGCTAATAAGCTACTGTACTAGCCAGGGCCAGAGTTAGCGGTGGTGTGGTGCTGCATGAGAAGGGAATTCTCCTAGGAAGCAGAATGTCTCGCAGAGATCCCCAACTGGCAATGGAAAGAAAGCTAGCAGCACCACATTAGAGGGTATCACCCGCTCCCACTATGTGGCCAGTCTCCTGGCTGGTGAATAAAGGGAAGAGAGCTAAGTCTTCATCGATTTCCTGCTTAAGGAAATCACTGTTACTTAGTAGGGTTGAACCCTCATTTTCCCATGGTCTCAGCATGCACTTACTCTATCCATTTACCCTGCTTATTTACCATTTGTTCTCCTAGTTCAGAGGAAGTTTCACTAGTTCCTTGTGGGGACTGCCCTTGAAATAATATATGACATCTCAGCTCTGGCTGCAAAGTCTGTCGTTCTAGCATCTAAAAAAGGTTTTTCATCACATGCATACCCTGACTATAGACACAAACACAGCTTGCTTTGGAATCTTCCCAAACAAATTTTATTGAACAAAATCCCAGTTAGTAAGTCAGGTATGAACCAATTTTGTTGTAAAATGTGGAGTTTTCAGGAGACTAAATTGTTGTTTGCCACAGATGGAAACCAGAAAAGATTGCGGTGGCACCAGTGTCTGAAGCCTCTGCAATGACAGGAAACTGGTGGTGTCAGACAGGCCAAAATGATTCTTGCTTACGACCCCTGTTCAATGTTGAAGAGGACGGTGTAAAGCCAAGGTCTTGGCCAGTCTGATCTGGTGGAAAATTCCTTCCTAAATCTAAATCTGGTGATTGGTTTAAGCCTTAGCATGAGAGCAAGAGTGGCACAGCTAGGGCTACAGGATTTGTTGAACTGCATCGGACCATTGGTTCCACCTAGGCTGGTGTACTGCTTCCAACTGCAGAGGATATGTGATGCTTCAGAGGAAGTTGAAAAAAATCCCCATAATTCATCAGGCCAGTTTTGAAGTAGGGGGGAAAAAAATTCTTCCTTGCCCCTGTGCAGATGATCAGCCCTGAAGCATGAGATTAGATTATTCTTATCTCAGCTACACAGAGTGTTCACATTATGTGAACAAAACACAGGTTCATTTTCTTTCCATGGTGTGGAAGCGATTAATTGTGCCATGCTTACTCACCTTGAGTAGTACCTTACTCCACAAGTAGTACCATTCATTTCAGTAGCAGCTGCTGTGGAGTAAGGCACTACTCAGCCTGAATAAGGATGGCACATGGGGACCTTTATGGAACATAGCAAATGTGTACAGATACATACCCAAGACTTGGCCCTCCCCAAATAAACGAAGGGCCAGACTCTGGAGAAGCTGCTTACCATGGTGAGCTCGCTCTTATTAGCAGTTCCACTGAAGACAGTGGTTCTATTTGAGTGGGAATAAGGGGTTCACAGTCTGGTCTTAAATAAGAACTTCAGTCTTTGCTTCTTTGCACTGTCAGGTGCAAGACAGACTCTGATCCTCATGGCATCTCCTGGTCTTCCTTGATAGTCATTCTCTTTCTCTCGGTCTTTCAGCCTCTTTATTTCTCTCTCCACCTCTCTTTCTTTCTGTGTATGGAGTGCGGATGCTTTATGCACTGTGGGACCTGTGGAAAGACATGTCATTATTAGAGCTAAAATCTCTAATGTGGCACCCCACTGATACCTTCCATTTGAACTGCTGCTGACCAGCTAAATGATGCATTTCCTCTAAACTCCTTCCCTAGTACATGCTCAGCTACCATCTGAAATAATAGCAATACTTATTGTGTTAAGAGAGTGCCTAGATACCCCAATCCCACTGGGGATCCCACTGTGCTAGTTGCTATAGAAATACAGAGTAAGAGACAGTCCGTGCCTTGAAGAGCTTCAAGTCTAGACAGTGAAAACAAGCATGACAAAATGATGGAGAGAAGCAGAGACAAAGTGATTTGTCAATGGAGAAAACAGGTCAGAGGCAGAGAGGAAAATACAACCCAGGTTGCCTGATTGCCCTTCAATTGGCTATTTTACTCAGCAGAATGAGAAAAAACCATTTGGGCCATTCTTGTATTATTTTAAAATAATTTACAAAAATCTTTAGCCAAGTCACTGTGCAAGTATGAAAAGGGCAGCAAAGGTTTATCATGAGAAGATCAGAGAAGGAAAACTGCACAAGAGATACTTAAGAAGGAAAGAGAGAGATTGGAAAGTAACCTTCTTTGAATGATTGCACATGTCCATTCCCCTGTAGGTGTGTGTGTGCCTCGTGCATAGTTGTCACTACTCATCAGGGGAGCGTGAGTTGCTGTCTGGTGCCTCGCACCACTGCACAAAGGTATAAAGGGCCATGCTGCTCCCGACCCAACCTCAGTTACTTCTTACCTCCAGTGTTGTTGGAGATGCAATCTTAATATCTTCTTATCTTCCCTCCCTTAGTGTATATAGCACAATCAGTGTTAGTTTTAGTCTTGTATAGTAGTTCTGTAAATAGTTATCAGTATAAATGTATAATACTAGCTTTTTAGTGTGTGGTTACCGGTGCCAAGTTTGGAATTGGAATCGGTGCTGGACTGATGCCCCATTTTTCTGGCTTCAAGGCCTGTATTTCATGTAACAGGTCTATGCCAGTGCATAGCCCTTGTCCCAGCTGCCTTAAGTGTCTGGGAGAGGCACAGGTGAGTGACCAATGTCACAAGTGTAGGCAGTTCAAACCACATTCGAAAAAGGACATGGCTGCCAGGGCTGCTTCACCAAATGGGTACTGAGCACATGAGAGTCTGTTAGGAATGCTCCTCCAGTTCTTACAGAGTCATCAGCCAGATGTGTCACCAATACCTAAGAAGAGACTGCACAAATCTCCTAACAACTCAGTACCAGGACCTTCCAAGAGGAAGGCACCAAAGACTCATGGGGTGCCCTAAAAAGTTACACCCCTAGGAGCAATCTCTAAGCCAAGAGGGATTGTTGTCTCCAGAATCCAGGAAGGGTCCATAGAGACCAATTCCCAAAGCATTGACACACCACTCAGTACCACAGGCTCAAGAACTCTTTCCGGTGCTGTTAACACCCAGGCATTCAAGGAAGCCAGGGAGTTACTTAACTTGTTAGTACTGGCTTCTCCTGAAATTCTAGAGCCTTGGTTGGTACTGACACTGGAACCACATGCTCCTGTGGTCCCAACTCCAGAGCCAGAGTGCCACCTGGAACCAGCTGCTTCTTGCGGTGCCTCTGCATAGGATTGCATCTTGATTTTGCTGGTACCCCCTTCTCCAGACTTGGAGCCCCGTTCCCTGGTACTGATGGGTAGAGCCCTGCAGCGGGACTGGGATCCTGCAGGCCCTCCTGGACCCACTGCCATAATGGTGTGTGGGATTAAAGAATAGTCCCATGCAGGGCTCTACCAATGGGTTCAGCTCCCCAGTGGTTGGAGGAAATGCACTCCTCACTGGACTTGGAAGTCAGATCTGTTGTGTCCTGACCTGAGCTTGCCCAACAGTCCCAAGTGCCTATCTGCCATGATACCATCCACAGCCTCAGCATTTTAGGAGTCAGTGGGCTTCTCAGAACTGGGTCCCACCTTGGTACCAATGGCCATTCTGGACTCCTTGGGACTTACCAGCATAGTCCAAAACATCTCTGCTCTTTTCCTGCACCTCTATGTCAACCAGGTGCCAGGACCATCTACAGGAAGGTCATCATCCTCTTTCCTTCAGTACCGGGATTGATAATGCGCAGAGGAGACACATGCTAAGTACTCCCCTGGAGAGGAATTGGAGGAGGGACCTCCTGGGCACCCCTTAACCTCTTCTTCATGAACTGATGAGGCAGCAGTGACTGAAACTTACTCTCCCCCTCCTTATGATTTTAGAGCTCATCAAGACTTGTTGAGGACAGTGACTGCAGCTCTAGATATCCAGCCAGAAGAGGTACAAGAAAGGTCACACAGGATTGTGGACATTTTAGTCTCAGCAGGACTCTCTTGGGTAGCTCTCCCCATTAAAAAGGCAACCCTGGAGCCTGTCAAGGTTTTATGGCATACCCCTTCTTCCCCTGCCTCCTGCAGCCAAAAGGGTGGAGAAAAGATATTATGTCCCTTCACAGGGATTTGAGCACTTTTACAACCACCCTCCTCCAGGTTCTCTAGTGGTCACAGCCACCAATGAAAAGGAGCGACAAGGACATCAATCCTCTACTCCAAAAAGAAAGGAAGCGAAGAACCTAGGTTTGTCTGGCAGGAAGCTTTATTCCACAAGAAGTTCACTGTTCAGGATCGCCAACCAGCAAGCACTGCTGGGTCAATAGGATTTCAGCCTGTGGGATAATATCCTGAAGTTCAAAGACAAGCTTCCTGATGACACAAAGCAGGAGTTCTCTGCTATGGTGGAGGAAGGCAAATTAGTTGCCAGACACTGAAGGCAAACCTGAATGTAGCGAACTCTGCAATTCGAACTATGGCCTCAGCCATCACAATGTGGTGTTTATCTTGGCTGCAAGCATCAAACCTCGATTCAGGACCTCCTATTTGAAGGTCCTTCACTGTTTTCCAGTAAAACAGATGACAGTCTGCATAGCCCCACGGACTCAAGGGTGACCCGGAAGTCTTTGGGGATCTATACTGTGACAGACCCAGACTAGTGGGGTACAGGAGTCTGGTAGAGGGCAAATATACTGGTCACTGAATGAGGAGTTTTCTGTTCCCTGAGTGACCAGAGCAGGGGCTGCACTAGAGTAATCAGGAACCTGCTAGAACCAGTTAAGGCAGGCAGGCTAATTAGGACACCTGGAGCCAATTAAGAAGAAGCTGCTAGAATCCATTAAGGCAGGCTAATCAGGGCACCTGGGTTTTAAAAAGGAGCTCACTTCAGTTTGTGGTGGGAGTGTGAGGAGCTGGGAGCAAGAGGAGCAAGGAGCTGAGAGGGTGAGGGTAAGGGTGTGCTGCTGGAGGACTGAGGAGCACAAGCGTTATCAGACACCAGGAGGAAGGTCCTGTGGTGAGAATAAGGAAGGTGTTTGGAGGAGGCCATGGGGAAGTAGCCCAGGGAGTTGTAGCTGTCATGCAGCTGTTACAGGAGGCACTATAGACAGCTGCAGTCCACAGGGCCCTGGGCTGGAACCCGGAGTAGAGGGCGGGCCCGGGTTCCCCCCAAACCTCCCAATTGACCTGGACTGTGGGTTCTTCCAGAGGGGAAGGTCTCTGGGCTGTTCCCCAACCCACATGGTGAATCTCTGAGGCAAGAAAATCCGCCAATAAGCTCAGGACCCACCAAGATAGAGGAGGAACTTTCTCACACTGGTGTCAGGGGTGGGATCTTGGTGTGCACAGCGCGGCGGAAGAAGGAGGGTGATTTAAAAAAAAAAGAGAGGGTTTATTTATTTTTTTCATCACAATGGATGACGTAGTGCGGGCACTGATACAAGCCACAGTGGCCCAGCAGGAGGCTACCCATGTCCAGGCATCTGCCCAACAGGAGGCAGTGCGGCTGCAGCAAGAGACTAATCGCCTGCTGATGGACCAGGCTGCCCAAGACCGAGCTATGTTGCGGGAACTGGTAAACCAGGTAAAGACCCTTACAGAGCTGAACCGCGGCCATAATGGGCTCATACGGACCAGCTATTGGCTGCAGAAAATGACACGGGAGGATGATGTAGAGGCATACCTTCTGGCCTTTGAGAGGACAGCCCTATGGGAGGCCTGGCCTCAAGATCAGTGGTCTGGCATCCTTGCCCCATTCCTGTGTGGGGAGGCCCAGAAGGCCTACCATGATCTGCCTGAAGAGGCTGCGGCAGACTACTCCCAGCTGAAAGCAGAGATCCTGGCCAGATCTGGGGTAATGACCGCAGTGCGGGCCCCGCGGTATCACGGTTGGAGGTACCAGGAAGACAAAACCCCGCGGTCCCAATTGTATAACCTCATCCATCTCGCACGAAAGTGGTTGCAAACAGAGTCCCGGAGTCCGGAAGAGATACTAGAGGTTCTGGTCATCGACCGATACATGAGGGGATTACCGCCATACCTTCGTGCCTGGGTAAGCCAGAACGAACCCGCCACCTATGATGAGGTTGTTGCCCTGGTAGAGAGGCGAAGGACAGCGAGGGAGCTGATCTGACCAGTTAAGGAAGAGGCACCCCGGGTTAAACTAGCAGCACCAAGCCCTAAAGTTCAGGTGACTGGGCCACCAGGAGGGCCCAGGTGGAAAAAGAGAGAGGCTGAAGGCCCATCAGAGACCACAAAGAGTCGGAGCACTGAGTGAGAAGAGGATCGTGATGTTAGACTGCCCAAACCAAGAGACCGGGGAATGCCTAGGGCTCCATACAGATGTTATGCCTGCGGGGAGTGGGGACACATAGCTGCACAGTGTCCCAATGCTGAGGAGCCTATGCAGTGTAACCCAGGGAACTGGGCAGATCCATGCTCCCTAATCCACCTTGTGGCGGTCTCTCTGACCCCACATATGTATACCAGACCAGTGAAACTAAATGGGGTAGGGACCACGGCACTGGTTGATTCGGGGAGTGCTATCACGCTTATCTCAGGGAAGCTCGTGAAGCGTAGTCAGCTGCTACAGGCTAAACATACAGGGATAACATGTGTCCATGGGACAGTTAGTTACTACCCCACCATCCCAGTAAAAATCGAGATCCAAGGGAACACTACTGAGGTAGCAGCAGGTTTAGTCCCTAAACTCTCATACCCGGTGCTCATAGGGAGGGACTTCCCAGAGTTTGGAAACTTACTCTCAGTAGGGAGATTGGAGAAAGATGGGGACCCTAAAATTGGTGAGGCATCCACAGCAGACTGTCAACCCCCAATATTCTCTGAAATGTCCCCAGATTTGTTCTCCACTCCCAGACAGGGTAGAAAGACAAAAAGGGAAAGAAGGGCAGCTAAGGCCTTGGGAACCTGAATACTGACCCAAAGCCAGAGGGCCGCTCTTGTAGGTAGGCGGACCCGCGCAGCTGAAAAGGAGGCCATGCAGGAAGGAGAAGCACCTGAGTCTGACCCCCACCCTAATGCTTCTGAACCAGTAGAGGCAACAGAGACTGGGCCCCTAGATCTTGGGCAGATTAGCCCCGGGAGAGGAAATTTTGGACGGGACCAGGCGGAAGACCCAAGGTATGACAACATTAGGAAGGAGGTGACTGAAATAGATGGGGTCCCTGTGGAAGGAAAAACCCAGGGACCAGGACCCTACTTCATAATGAAGAAGGATCTCTTATACCGGGTTGCACCAGTACAGGGGCAGAAGGTACAGCAGATTCTAGTACCTCAAAAACACCAGAACGCTGTATTAAGTCTTGCTCATAGTCATCTTTTTGGGGGGAATTTGGGGGTAGAGAAGACCCTGGCACGAGTCCTACAATGGTTCTTCTGGCCTGGAGTACATGAAGAAGTGCGGAGGTACTGTGCCTCCTGCCCAGAGTGTCAGCTGCACAGTCCCCGTCCCCACTTGAGGGCACCTTTAGTATCCCTTCCCATCATAGAGGTCCCCTTCGAGTGAATAGCCATGGACCTAGTGGGACCCCTGGAGAAGACGGCTCGGGGCCACCAATATATACTTGTTGTTTTGGACTATGCTACTCGCTACCCAGAAGCCGTCCCCCTGCGGAACACGGCCTCTAAAACTATAACCAAAGAGCTGGTGGGGATCTTTGCCTGAATGGGGCTATCGACCAAGGAACCCCATTTATGTCGAAGCTAATGAAGGACCTCTGTACGCTGCTCCATATACATACCCTGAGAACTTCAGTCTACCATCCGCAGACTGATGGGTTGGTAGAAAGTTTTAACCGAACCCTCAAGGCTATGATAAGGAAGGTGGTAAGTCGGGATGGGAAGGATTGGAACACCCTACTACCCTACCTTATGTTCGCTATCCGGGAGGTACCACAGGCCTCAACTGGGTTTTCCCCCTTCCAGTTATTATACGGGCGTCACCCCCGTGGCATACTACACTGCTCTACAGCCAAAATGCTTCTGAAATAAATGTAGTCAAACTTTACTAATTCTGGGTCACTGAGAACGAAAATGATGCTTAAAATTGTTGATTGGCTATAGTTTTCAAGATATGCTATTGGGTCAGTATATACGACCCTTGACTTGGGAATGGTGGAGGATAAGTGAGTTATAAAGGGAAGGGATCTCAATTTAAACCAGAAATGACTAAAATACATCTTTGACTGGATCTATGAATAAATCTATGACTGGGTTTGGACAGTACTTGCTTTTTAGGCAAAACAACGAATGATGCAATCTGAAGCTGGTATTGCATCATACATGATATGAATTGCGTCATGTTATTCCTAGAAGTCATGGATGATGCAATCATAACGAAGCTTACATCACTCTGCTGAACAAATTGCCCTATATCAGCTCTAGAAATCATACAGTATCGTGCTCTCTTATTAGTTAGTGTTTGATTTTGCAAAGGGACACATTTCTGTTTAGCCAAAGTGAGCAGAGATGCCTCGTACTTCTGTGAACAGTGCAGATAACTTATGTTTGTGGTGAAGTGACTTTTGCATCACAAAAGCGCAGTATAACCACTATGGTTAAGAAAGCCTATCACCTTTCTTTTGGCTGCAAAATTGGAGATCAGGACAAGAGGTGAGCCCCACATATATGCTGCAACATTTGTGCAACAAATCTTCAAAAGTGGTTGAACAGGAAAAGGAAATCTATGCCTTTTGCAGTGCCAATGATTTGGAGAGAGCCAACAGATCATACCAGCAATTGTTACTTCTGCATGGTGCCTCCAGTTGGGAAAGGTGTGTCAAAGAAGAAAAAGTGGACTGTGCATTATCCAAACATTCCATCAGCTATACACCCAGTACCCCACGGAGAAGGACTGCCGGTCCCTGATGCACCAGAATCATTCTCACTTGAGTCAGACGAGGAAGAGGAAGAGGATGAAACTTCTGGTCCTGAACCATCAATGTCACAGGACCCACATTTTCTCCCATCCTCCTCCTCTGAACCACACCTCATAACACAAGGTGAACTGAATGACCTTGTCAGGGATTTGGAACTACCCAAGAGTAAGGCAGAGCTGTTGGGCTCCAGACTACAGCAGTGGAATCTCCTGGCAGGTGACGTTAGGGTTTCCATGTTCCGTGACCGTCAAAAGGATCTTATCCCATTCTTCTTCATGGAAGGTGATCTTGTAGCCTGCAACAACATTGATGGTGTGATGGCAGCCCTCAACATCGTTCACGATCCAGATGAGTGGAGACTGTTCATTGATTCATCGAAGACGAGTCTTAAAACTGTTTTACTGCATAATGGCAATGTTTTGCCATCAATTCCAGTTGGTCATGCAGTGCATATGAAGGAAACCTATGACAACATGAAACAACTTTTGAGGTGCATAAACTATGACCAACATCAGTGGCAGCTTTGTGGCGATTTGAAGGTTGTTGCTCTCTTGCTTGGACTGCAATCTGGATACACAAAGTACTGCTGTTTTCTCTGCGAATGGGATAGTCGTGCAAGAGATTCCCACTACATCAAGAAAGATTGGCCACTCCGACAGTCATTGGAGCCTGGGAGGAAAAGTGTTCAGCATCCATCACTTGTTGAATCAAGGAAGATTTTGTTACCAACCTTACACATCAAGCTGGGTCTGATGAAGAACTTTCTCAAGGCCATTGACAAAACACAAGCAGCTTTCAAGTACCTCCGTGGAAAATTTCCAAGGTTAAGTGAAGCTAAGATAAAGGAAGGTGTCTTTGTTGGTCCTCAGATTTGTGAACTTCTTCGAGATGATGCATTTGACCATGCACTGCGTGGCAAGGAAAAGATGGCATGGAAAGCCTTCCAGTTAGTGGCAATAAATTTTCTCGGAAACAACAAGGCAGACAACTACAGGTTGTTGGTGGAAAACCTCCTCAAGGCATATAAAAGCCTTGGTTGCAACTATCAGGGGGTAGCCGTGTTAGTCTGTATCTACAAAAACAACAAGGAGTCTGGTGGCACCTTAAAGACTAACAGATTTATTTGGGCATAAGCTTTCGTGAGTAAAAACCTCACTTCTTCGAATGCATCCGAAGAAGTGAGGTTTTTACTCACGAAAGCTTATGCCTAAATAAATCTGTTAGTCTTTAAGGTGCCACCAGACTCCTTGTTGTTTTTGGTTGCAACATGTCACTAAAGATACATTTTTTGCACTCTCATCTAGATTTTTTTCCACCGAACTGCGGAGCAGTGAGCAACGAGCACGGCAAGCGATTTCACCAGGACATTGCAACAATGGAGAAACGCTATCAGGGCAAATGGAGCCCATCAATGCTTGCAGACTATTGTTGGACAGTGACAAGAGATGCTCCATTTAATGAATACAAGAGACAAGCCAAGAAGCGTCGAGTAGACACTGAATAGGACTAAACTATGTACATAATAGCTTTTTGCCTTTTGTTTCATAACAAATTTTATTTATATAACCCTTTTGCTGATTTTTAAAGTGTTACATAAACAGGACAGGTGAAATATTATCATGTAAAGAAACCATAAACACATCAAAAGACCTAGGTTTACAATTTATGATTAAAACTCTACTATCTACACAATATACATAGACATAAAATGTAACACCAGACCAGAAGAATGAGGTGTCTGAGATGATCTTCCAGAACCAAGATGTGTTCTCGACAAAACCGGGTCGAACAACCGAGACATATCACCACATCGTCACGAACCCTGGGGCCAGAGTAACAATGAGGCCCTATCGGGTGCCAGCGGCAAAAAGGGAGGAAATAAAAGCAGAAGTAAAAAAAAAAATGCTGGAGTTGGGGATCATCGAAGAATCTCACAGTCAGTGGTCCAGCCCAATCGTGCTGGTGCTCAAACCTGATGGCACCACAAGATTTTGCAATGACTGCCGGCGACTAAACGAAGTATCCCAGTTCGACGCGAACCCCATACCTCGCATAGATGAGCTAGTGGACCATCTGGGTAATGCCTGGTACTTGACTACCCTAGACTTGACAAAGAGGTACTGGCAGATTCCCCTTGCAGAAGACGCAAAGAAAAAAAACTGCGTTCTCTACACCAGAGGGTCTTTTTCAATATACTGTCCTCCCTTTTGGATTACATGGGGCCCCAGCTAGCTTCCAGCGCCTCATGGACAGGCTATTACGCCCGCATAACAGTTATGCTGCTGCCTACTTGGACGATGTGGTCATTCATACCCCAGACTGGGAAACCCACCTGGAGAAGGTGGAGGCACTCCTCGATACCTTCAGGTGAGCTGGCCTTACAGCAAACCCTGCCAAGTGTGCTGTAGAGTTTACAGAGGCCAAATATCTTGGCTACATTGTGGGAAAAGGTCTGGTAAAACCCCAAGTGAACAAGTTAGAGGCCATCCAAAATTGGCCCCAACCAAGTGACAAGAAACAAGTCCGGGCATTCCTAGGTGTGGTGGGGTTTTTTACCGACGATTTATCCCTCACTTTGCCACAAAGGCAAGCCCCCTGACAGACCCAGTGAAAGCCCATGGACCTGATCTGGTGAGATGCTCTGACGTAGCAGAGGAAGCATTCACAGACCTACGGACTGCTCTCTGCAGTAACCCTGTACGGATAGCCCCTGATTTCACCAAGGAGTTTATCCTGCAGACGGATGCATCGAAAGTAGGGTTGGGGGCCGTTCTATCACAGATGGTCGGGGAGGAGGAACACCCAATTCTATACCTCAGTTGGAAACTCCTTCCAAGGGAACAAAAATATGCAGTGGTGGAGAGAGAATGCCTTGCTGTAAAATGGGTCATGAAAACATTGCGCTACTACCTGCTCGGGCGCAGATTTGTCCTCGTGACCGACCATGCCCCTCTTCAATGGATGCAGCGGAACAAGGAGAAGAACACAAGGGTGACCAGATGGTTCTTATTCCTCCAACCTTTCCAGTTCCATGTGCAACACAGAGCAGGGAGCTGTCATGGCAACGCCGATGGCTTGTCATGTGTGCACTGTCTGGCGTCCCAAGCTGCCCAACCCCTTGGCGTTGAGCAGGGGGGAGGGATATGTGACAGACCCAGACCAGTGGGGTACAGGAGTCTGGTAGAGGGCAAATATACTGGTCACTGGATGAGTAGTTTTCTGTTCCCTGAGTGACCAGAGCAGGGGCTGCACTAGAGTAATCAGGAACCTGCTAGAACCAGTTAAGGCAGGCAGGCTAATTAGGACACCTGGAGCCAATTAAGAAGAAGCTGCTAGAATCCATTAAGGCAGGCTAATCAGGGCACCTGAGTTTTAAAAAGGAGCTCACTTCAGTTTGTGGTGGGAGTGTGAGGAGCTGGGAGCAAGAGGAGCAAGGAGCTGAGAGGGTGAGGGTAAGGGTGTGCTGCTGGAGGACTGAGGAGCACAAGCGTTATCAGACACCAGGAGGAAGGTCCTGTGGTGAGAATAAGGAAGGTGTTTGGAGGAGGCCATGGGGAAGTAGCCCAGGGAGTTGTAGTTGTCATGCAGCTGTTACAGGAGGCACTATAGACAGCTGCAGTCCACAGGGCCCTGGGCTGGAACCCGGAGTAGAGGGCGGGCCCGGGTTCCCCCCAAACCTCCCAATTGACCTGGACTGTGGGTTCTTCCAGAGGGGAAGGTCTCTGGGCTGTTCCCCAACCCACATGGTGAATCTCTGAGGCAAGAAAATCCGCCAATAAGCGCAGGACCCACCAAGATAGAGGAGGAACTTTGTCACAATACATTGGAAGCAAAAAGAAAGCTGTTCTTCCCACAGCATTTCCAATGGTTCCAGCACTTCTTGCCATGTGTTCCCAGGACCTGTCCAAAAAGAGTGGCAGGAGCTTCAGGAGACCTCCTCCTCCACCCTTCTCTGCAGTATAGGGTTTTGGCTGGACTGGCAAGCTCCACCATGGCTTAGATGGCCTCAATGGCCATCACCAGTGCACTATCCAGGATATCCAATGTATATAAGGACATTTTCTTTCATGGAACTTGGAAGGATTTCAATTATCTGAACAAAATGACTCAGGTCCAATGTTACAATATGACAGGGACAGGTCCCCTATCCCTTATCTTTCCTTATCAGTTGGCATGGAATTAACAAGGGACAGTTTATCAGATAAGGTTGGGTTGTTAATTCATCCCTAATCGCTGGATCCCTACTCTGGAGAAATAACATCTCCAGAAGAAAGTGTAGGGGTGACTTCAGCTTCATCACCATTAGAAGGTGCAGTATTATTCTACAAGCTAGTGGATAGAATGACAAGGACACTGGACATTCCTTCAGTGACCGCAGAAGAATCTATACAGCCTGTATTTGACCTTTTAGATGGTTTATCTGAGCTGGCAAAGATAGTATGGACTGCAGCTTCATCAGTTCAACCTATGTCAAAAAGACTGATAAAGTATACGAGTTTTCCCAGGTTTGCCTATGTTCCACACCCTCCTTTCCCCAATTTTGTTCATGGTTGAAGCTGCAATTCAAAGGAGAGCAAGCTCATTCCATGCCAACTGATAAGGAAAGTAAAAGAATGGATATGGAGGGAAGGAAAATCTTTTCGTCTGCTACTCTGGGTTTGCGAGCAAATTATCAGGCGGTGATGGCAAGATACCAGTATCATTTATGTGGGGAAATGTCACCTTAGGAGCACACAGTCAAGCTGTTAGTGTTAAACTCTGTCTAAATGGGAAAGACTCTGCATAAAAGAAGTGTATAAAGTAGCTGCAATCCGACTTCCTGAAGTAGTTAGCCATCAGTGCATACTCTACCAGAGTGGCGGTTTTTACTAAACACATTCCTCTAGTAGAGAGCTTTGTAGAGAAGCTACATGGAGTTCATGTCATGCTCTTATTCAGCACATAGAGTCTAAAGCAGATGCTAAGTTTTATAGGCACTCTTTCAGTCCTTACTCAGTTAGGAATCTGTGTCCAACCTTCCTGGGTAGGATGTACTATTTGTTAGTCTATCCCATGAGTAGGAATGTGCAGAGGACACTCAAAGAAGAAATAAAGGTTACTTACCTGTAACTGGAGTTCCTCAAGATGGACTTGGTCTAGTCACACTCCCTGCCACCTTTCCCTACTTCCTCAGAATCCTACTTGCAAAAAGACCTACGGTCGTAGCAGAAAGAATTGAGGTGTCTGGAGTGCTGGGCCCCTTTTATACTCTGGCCCTCAGAGCATTCACAATCACTCAGGGGAAGGGCAAACAAAGTGCATGTGCACCCCAATGGACACTGCTAATCAACCCTCCACCATGCAGTCTGCACCAGTTGGAGCATCCCGTAAGTAGGAATATAGAGGGTTCATCTGGAAGAACTCCAGTTAAAGGTAAGTAATCTTCATATTGTGGCAAATTGTCGGCACTACTATGATGGGTCTCGCGCTTTCTCTTCTGGGGGGTGGGGTTCAGGACGCCATTTCTTGCCCCTGAACTGGGTTATTAACTGCCCCACTAATGTCCTAGAGGAGGGGAGTGGACAGGGAGGGACCCGGGTCCCAGCCCAGGGGCCCTAAGGATAGCGGTAAACCACTTGAACTAGTGGTTCCTTCCCCTGGGCTATTTCCCTCTCCTGCCCTTCAGCTTGTGGGGGCTTCCTGCCCTCCCTCTGCTCAAGCCAGGTGTCCCTTTATCTAGGGTCTTGGTCTTCTTAGCCCACCGCAGCACTTCTCCAAACTTCCGTCTGCTTCCCTCCAAACTGTTCTCTGCTCCAACACCAATCCACTATTTCTACTCCTTCAACTGTTCTCTGCTCCAACACCAATCCTCTCTGCTCCAACTCCTTCCCTGTCTGATTGAAGCAGGGTTTTTTTATCAGGTCACAGACTTCAGGTGCTCTAATTGGCTTCAGGTGCTCTAATTGGCTTCAGGTGCTGTAATTAATCTATAGCAATCTATTAATCTACAGGGAATAAGGCTCCCTTCTAACCCTTTCCTGCTGTCCTCTGGCCATGCTGTACCACATATTCCCCCTCCCCCCGCTCAACACCATGGGGTTGGGCTACTTGGGACGAGAGGCAGTGCTGTCGCGATAGGCCATCAGCGTTGCCATGTTGGCTTCCGGCCCTATGCTGTACTCGGAAATGGAAGGGCTGCAGGGATAGGAACCACCTAGTCACTCTTGCGTTCCTCTTCGTGTTTCTGTGCATCCACTGGAGCGAGGGTAAACCGCCGCCCCAGTAGGTAGTAGCAGAGAGTCTCCATAGCCCATTTTACCACCAGACATTCTTTTTCAACAACGGCATACTTTTGTTCCCTGGAGAGAAGTTTTCGGCTGAGGTACAAGATTGGGTGTTCCTCCTCCCCTACCCTCTGTGAAAGGACGGCTCCTAGCCCTACCTCCAAGGCATCTGTTTGTAGGATGAATTCCTTCTCGAAGTCTGGGGCTATGAGTACTGGATGGCAGCAGAGGGCTGTCCTTAAATCTGCAAATGCTTCTTCTGTCGTATCAGTCCACATTACTATTTCGGGGCCCCGAGCCTTTATCAGATCTGTCAATGGTCCTGCTCTTGTGGCGAAATGGGGGATGAATCACCGATAGTATCCTACTATCCCTAGAAATGCTCTGACCTGCTTTTTGTGGACTGGTTGAGGCCAACCTTGTATTGTCTCCACTTTGTTCCACTGGGGTTTCACCAAACCTCTCCCTATTACATACCTGAGGTATCTGACCTCAGCTAGTCTTATCACGCACTTGAGAGGGTTGGCAGTGAGGCCGGTCTTCCGCAGGGCGTCTAGCACTGCTTCTACTTTTCCTAGGTGTGTTTCCCAGTTAGGGCTATGGATGACTATGTCGTCTAGATAGGCGGCGGCATACTTGGCATGGGGTCGCAGCAATTTAGCCATAAGTTGTTGGAATGTTGCAAGGGCCCCAGGGAGTCCGAAAGGGAGGACAGTGTATTGGAACAGGCCATCGGGTGTAGAGAAGGCAGTCTTTTCCTTGGCATTCTCGGCCAGGGGAATTTGCCAATATCCTTTGGTCAGATCCAGAGTGGTTAGGTATCGGGCCTTGCCTAACTGATCAACTAGCTCGTCAATGCGTGGTATCGGATAGGCATAGAATTGGGATACTTCATTCAACTTCTGGAAGTCATTGCAAAACCTCAAGGTGCCGTCAGGCTTGGGGACTAGGACAATAGGGCTGGACCACTGACTGTGGGATTCTTCAATAACCCCGAGTTCCAGCATCTTCTTCACTTCCGTCCTAATTTCTTCCCTTTTAGCTTCCGGTATTCGGTACAGTCTTATCGTCACCCTTACTCCAGGGCTGGTGACAATATGATGTTGGACCAGTGTCGTACGGCCCGGCTGTGTACAGAACACGTCCTGGTTCCGTTGGATCATATCAATGACCTCTGTTCGTTGTTCTGGGGTTAATTCAGGAGATATCTTCATTTGCCCCGTGGGTCGTCTGTCTGGGGTGGAGCTCCCCGAATGACCAGGCACGTCTCTCGGTCACGCCAGGGCTTAAGTAAGTTGATGTGGTAGATTTGCTCTGGCTTTCGGCGGTCTGGTTGTCTGACCTTATAGTCCACCTCCCAGTCCAGTTTGCTTTCTGCTGTCGGCACTAGCACCATCACCCGTTCCCCCGGCTGAAATTTCCGTACTTTTGCCCGACGGTTGTAATATGTCCGCTGGGCCAATTGTGCTTTTTCCAAATGTTCTCATACTATAGTGATTACTCGAGTTATTCGCTCTCTTATCTGTGTCACGTGCTCAATGACATTCTTTCCTGGGTTGGGTTGTTCTTCCCAATCTTCCTTGGCAATATCTAATATTCCGCCTGGGTGGTGTCCGTATAGTAGTTCAAAGGGAGAGAAACCAGTGGACGCCTGGGGGACTTCCCGTATAGCAAACATTAGATACGGTAGAAGGGTATCCCAGTCTTTTCCATCCTGTGCTACCACCTTCCGGATCATACTTTTAAGGGTACGGTTAAACTGCTCGACCAGTCCATCTGTTTGTGGATGGTAGACTGAGGTCCGTATGGCCTGGATGTGGAGTAGGGCACATAAGTCCTTCATTAATTTTGACATGAAAGGGGTTCCTTGGTCTGTCAGGATCTCCTTAGGGATGCCCACTTTGGCAAAAACCTGGAGTAGTTCTTTTGCTATTGCCTTGGATGTGGGGTTTCTTAAAGGAATGACTTCTGGATACCGCGTGGCGTAGTCAAGGATGACTAGTACGTTTTGGTGGCCCCGTGCCGATCTTTCCAGTGGGCCCACGACGTCCATGGCTATCCTCTCGAAAGGGACTTCAATAATAGGCAAAGGTACTAATGGGGCCCGCAAGTAAGGTCGAGGGCTATGCAACTGGCATTCAGGGCAGGAGGCATAATAGTGCTGGACTTCTGCATGTATTCCTGGCCAATAAAACCTTCTTAGGACTCTATCCAGTGTCTTGTCTACTCCTAGATGTCCCCCAAATAGATGACTGTGAGCTAACGCTAGTACTGCCCTTGTGTGTTTCCGTGGGACTAAGAGTTGCTCTACTTCTTCCCCTCGTATTTGCTCTATCCTGTACAACAGATCGCGTTTGAGCACATAATATGGCCTTGGGCCTTTGATCTTTCCTTCCACGGGTACACCATTTACTTCCACTACCTCCTCCCTCACATTCGCATATAGCCGGTCATTGGTTTGGTCCTGCCCCAAATTCTCATGTGCGGTACTGATCTGACCTAATTCTAGGGGGCCTATTTCTACTCTGCCCCCTGGGTTGCTCCTACTTGGGCTCGGAACCTCCTCCGAGTCCTCACTTGCCTGAATTATCTCCTGGCCTCCTGAACGGGTTCGCCTACCCACAAGGGAGGTTTTTTTGGTTATTTGCTAGAATCCTGGTCCCTAATCTTTTATCTGCCCTTCTTTCCCGCCTAGAGTTTTGGGGTTTCCCGGGGGATGAGAATAACTCTGGGGCAAATTCGGCAAACATTGGGGTGAGGCTATCTGTAGGTGCCTCCGTCTCAGCCCGGGGGTTGCTACCCTCCCCTGGCTCTATGCGGGGGAGTAAGCTCTCAAACCCAGGGAAGTCCCTACCAATTAAGACAGGATAGGGGAGCTTGGGGACCACCCCTGCGTCACCCTGGTAGTATTCCCCTGGATCTCAATCCGTACCGGGATTGTGGGGTAGAAATTTACGGTGCCATGAACGCACGTTACCCCCGTGTTTTTGGCCCGGGTTAGTTGGTCTTGCCCCACCAACTTCCCCGAGACCAGCGTGACAGCACTCCCGGAATCTATTAATGCTATGGTCTTAATACCATTCATTTTTACTGATCTTGTATATCCATGATTAGGCCACATTGCTCCCTGTGATCCCCCAGATTACACTGCATAGGCTCTTCCCTACTGGGGCACTGGGCTGGTATATGCCCCAATTCCCCACACTCGTAACACTGCCCCCTTATTCTGGTTGTCACCCTCTGCCTGGGGCTATTTGGCCGCCTCCCCCCAGCCCTCTCTTCCCAAATCCCCAGGTCCCTTCTTGGCCTCGGACCATTCCTCGGTGTCTTTCCTCTCCGTTACAGATCTCCTGTAGTTCTCGACAGTCCGGGGCCTTGGGTTTGGGGTTGGCTTCCTGGATTGCCTTGTCTCCCCACCTGGGGTCTGGAACAGTTCACGGCCTGCCAGCTGTCTTTCCACGAGGGAGACCAACTCATAATAGGTGGAGGGGTCATTCTGGCCAACCCAAGCCCGGAGGCCTGGTGGTAGACCCCTCATATACCGGTCCAGTAGCAGGAGCTCCATCATCTTCTCAGAGCTGAGGGCCTCAGGGTGCAGCCATTTCCGGGTCAGGTGGATCAGGTCAAACAATTGCGATTGGGGTGTCTTGTCCTCCATAAACTGCCACTCATGGAACCTCTGGGCTTGCGACGCCATTGTTACTCCGGATCTGGTCAGGATCTCTGCCTTCAGCTGGGGGTAATCTGCTGCAGTCTCTGCGGCCATATCGTAGTAGATCTTCTGGGCCTCCCCACACAGGAACGGGGCGAGGATACCAGACCACTGATCTTGGGGCCAGGCCTCCCGCAGGGCTGCTCTTTCAAAAGCCAGGAGGTATGCCTCCACATCATCCTCCCGTGTCATTTTCTGTAGGCAATGGCTGGCCCGTATGGTCCGGGTCCCTTCGCAGTTGTGGTTCAGTTCCATAAGGGTCTTCATCTGCTTCTCCAGCTCTTTCAGCAGGGCTTGGTCCTGGGCAGCCTGACTCATCAACAGATGATTAGTCTCCTGCTGCATCCGAGTCGCCTCCTGTTGGGCGGTTGCTTGGACCCAGGTAGCCTCCTGCTGGGCCGCGGTGGCTTGTTTTAGGGCCTTGACCACATCATCCATCTTAAGGATGGGGGGGTTGGCTAACCCTGGTTTAAGTCCCCAGCGCGTAAATCCCACCCTGACACCATTTGTGGCAAATTGTCGGCACTATTATGATGGGTCTCGCGCTTTCTCTTCTTGCGGGGGGGGGGTGGGGGGGTTCAGGGCGCCGTTTCTTGCCCCTGAACTGGGTTATTAACTGCCCCACTAATGTCCTAGAGGAGGGGAGTGGACAGGGAGGGACCCGGGCCCGCCCTCTACTCCGGGTCCCAGCCCAGGGGTCCTAAGGATAGTGGTAAACCACTTGAACTAGTGGTTTCTTCCCCTGGGCTATTTCCCTGTCCTGCCCTTCAGCTTGTGGGGGCTTCCTATGGCACGTGTGCCAAAGGCAGCACGCGAGCTGATTTTCAGTGACACTCACACTGCCCAGGTCCTGGCCACCGGTCCAGGGGGCTCTGCATTTTAATTTAATTTTAAATGAAGCTTCTTAAACATTTTAAAAACCTTATTTACTTTACATACAACAATAGTTTAGTTATATATTATAGACTTATAGAAAGAGACCTTCTAAAAACGTTAAAATGTATTACTGGCACGCGAAACCTTAAATTAGAGTGAATAAATGAAGACTCGGCACACCACTTCTGAAAGGTTGCCGACCCCTGCTCTAGACAGATTCTGTGTGTCAGGCTTGAGGCAGTACTGGGAAACTAGCCTAGCTGTTCTCTTGCTATTCCTGGTCTCTGAAGATATAAAGGACTTCAGTTTTAATGAGCCCTAAAGCCACCCAAAATTAAAACAATAATCTATAGTGGCGACTCTTTTTATTGCCTATAATCTGCAAGCAATAACCGGAGTATCTGATAGGTGCAGAGGCTTAGCAAAAGATTATGTAGTCTGTTCCTCAGGTATTTTGTAACGTGTGCAAGACATCTAAAACTTATTTTTCGTATCAGAGGCCAGGTTCTCAGTCCAGTTAAATATGCATTCCCTAATCCTACTTCGCAAAACAGAGTTAAATAGTGAGATTAAGATTTCCCCAGAATTGGGAAATCTGTTAGTCTTTAAGGTGCCACCAGACTCCTTGTTGTTTTTGTAGATACAGACTAACACGGCTACCCCCTGATACTATTTAGTTATGACACTCTAAGTTGCCCAGACCTGAAGAAGAGCTCCGTGTAAGCTTGAAAGCTTGTCTCTCTCACCAAGAGAAGTTGGTCCTATAAAAGGTATGACCTCGCATACCTTGTCTCTCTAAACTCTGTTCTATTTTACAGAACCTTGGTGGGTGGAGCCACGTCATGCTCACCCCACTTCTCTCTGGCCACACCTCCTATATTGGGCCCAGGAGTGGAAGAGGCACAGGAGATGCTATAATGACCCTACAGCACCCAGGAATTTCCCAATAGCATCTCCTGTGCCTCTTCCACTCCTGGGCCCAATATAGGAGGTGTGGCCAGAGAGAAGAGTGTGTGGCCAAGGATGCTGTTGCATTCAGCTGATTCCTATGCTGAAACAGCATCTGTTGTTGGCAGGTGCTGTAAAATAGAACAGAGTTTAGAGAGACAAGGTATGCGAGGTCATACCTTTTATAGGACCAACTTCTCTTGTTGAGAGAGACAAGCTTTCAAGCTTACACGGAGCTCTTCTTCAGGTCTGGGCAACTTAGAGTGTCATAACTAAATAGTATCAGGGGGTAGCCGTGTTAGTCTGTATCTACAAAAACAACAAGGAGTCTGGTGGCACCTTAAAGACTAACAGATTTATTTGGGCATATGCTTTCGTGGGTAAAAACCTCACTTTTTCAGTTGCATCTGAAGAAGTGAGGTTTTTACCCACGAAAGCTTATGCCCAAATAAATCTGTTAGTCTTTAAGGTGCCACCAGACTCCTTGTTGTTTTTATAACTAAATAGAAGAGATAAGAAATTGTTTAGCATACATAGTTAACACATATTTCAAGGTGAAGTGGCCTAATAACGCCCCTCCAGTCATAATTCATCTCCAGACTCATCTTTTGAAAGTGTTGTGCAGGTTTCCTTTGGGGATGAGGACTGATAGGTCAGACACTTTGTGAAAAGTGTTTATCCACAGGTGACAGGGTGTTTTTGTCTTTTATAATTTTCCTGAATGCATTCATTCGAGAGCGTAGTGATTATTTGTTTCACCCCCACAGTTATTATTGGATGAGGTACACCACATGTTGTGATAGGCATGTGTAGGACCCACAGGTCTTGAAAGGTGTGTGGTGGAGAGTGCTGATCATTGTAGCAGTGGAGATATGTCTGCGGGTTTTGCAGGTATTGTTCTAGCAGGGTCTGGTGATGCTTTGAGTTGGTGTGCCCTGGTCTGTGGGGAGCTTGCTTCTGATGATGAGCATGAAAAGTTTAGGGGGTTGTTTGGAGGCCAGAAGAGGGGGTTCAGGAAAGATTTCTTTCAGGACGGGGTCCCTCTTGAGTATGGGTTGTAGTTGTTTGACGATAATCCATATGGGTTCTAGTGTGGCTGGTAGTGACAACTGCTTCCCCCCCCCTCCCACACACACACTTCCTTCTTTTCCTATGACTGGAGGGGTGTTAATGGGCTATTTCACCTAGAATGGTCCCTTGAAATGTGTTAACTACTTATGCTAAACAATCTGTTCCACCTTTATTTAGCTGTGATATTCTGAGGCCTGATCTACAGTACAGAATTAAGTCAATGCAATGCAGCTTACATTGACCTAACTATTTAAGCGTCTACACTAAGGCTTGGTCTACACTAAACCCCCAAATCGAACTAAGGTACGCAACTTCAGCTACGTGAATAACGTAGCTGAAGTCGACGTACCTTAGTTCGAACTTACTGCGGTCCAGACGCGGCAGGCAGGCTCCCCCGTCGACTCCGCGTACTCCTCGCAGCGAGCAGGATTACCGGAGTCGACGGGGAGCACTTCTGAGTTCGATTTATCGCGTCCAGACAAGACGCGATAAATCAAACCCAGAAGTTCGATTGCCTGCCGCCGAACCAGCGCGTAAGTATAGACAAGCCCTAAAATGTCACTCCCGCTGATATAACTGCCCTGCTACACTGACTTAACTCCATCTCCACAAGAGGTGTAGAGTAAAGGTCAATGTAGTTAGGTCAACACAGTATCAGTGTAGACACTGCGTTGCTTATGTTGACTGTTACCGGCGTTCAGAAACTGTCCCACAATGCCTCACACTGACAGTACAATCAGTATAAGTGTTCCTGGTAAGGATGTACATTGACGACTTGTAGTGTAGTAGCGATGGTCCCTCCCCCTCTGGGTCAGTGGGAGGCCACTCTGCTTCACTGCATCATTGGGCGTCACCCACAGTTAGGGAATTAGCTAGGCAACCCACAGCCTGTGTCTCTGGCCAGCAGTCCGGGCAGAGCGGTAGTCAGGGTCTCTAGCCCGCAACCAGGGCAAAGGCACAAACAGTTATGAGTCCAAGCAGGGCAGCAAAGAGTCTATGACTCAGGCCTGTACTCAGGGCCGAACAGCAAACAAACAGTTATGGGCCCAAGCCCAGGATGGGGCAGAAAAGAGTCTATAACTCACGCCTGTATTCAGGGCCAAGCAGCAAGAGGGTCAGGCATCCTAGCTCCGGCGTACGGCCGACAATCACAGGCTCCTTGGCTTAGAGAGGGTGGACTGCTACCCCAGAGGTGGGGTGACAGGGTAGGGGGCACAGGCTTCCCGACTCCACTGCGTTCTGCCACTGGGTCAGAGGGGAATCCAGCTGCAACACGCTGATGGGCTCTCGGCAGCAACGCAGCCAGACTAGAGTCACTTCCTCCCCTCACCTCAGGGGATACCTGGATCCGTAGGGGGTCCTCCGGTTCATCTGGGTAGAAGGCCAGTGGCAGTCCCAGCGGCTCCTCGGTGCCTTGGTCAGCAGGTGGCTTCAGCAGCTCTGGCCAGTCCTCAGCTCGGTGAGGATCCACTGCAGTCTCCCAGCTTGAGAGCAGGCAGGAGGCGTCTGTCTCCTTCGGAAGCTGCAGCCCAACTGAGCCCCAGGACCTGCCCTTTATACTTCCCGTTCCGCCCTCAGACTTCTGGTGGGCGGGGTGAGCATGACGTGGCTCCACCCACCAAGGTTCACAGAGTCATCCCTCCCCCTCTGGCTCAGTGGGAGACCACTCCCCCTCACTACACCGACACAAGGAGCAAAACATCAGCGAAGCATGAATGATGTAATTTCTGTGGTGGCTATATGCTGACGTAAGGGAGGTTGACTTAATTTTGTAGTGTAGACATGCCCTGAGTTAGTTTCTCAGAACTGAGGAAGAGCTCTGTGTATCTGGAAAGCTTGTCTCTCTTGCCAACAGAAGTCGGTCCAATAAAAGATATTACCTCACCCACCTTGTCTCTCTAATGTCCTGGGACTGACACAGCTACAATAATACTGCATAGAACACAGTTTAGGCTGGTGCTGGTGACTGAAGCTTGCACCTGCCAGGCTCAGGGAGCTGCCCTTTCTCACCCTCACTCTGCAGATTTATGTTCCGTACAGCTCAAAAGATCTGGAGCCAGGTTTCCTTTAGAATTTGCTCAACATGGGGTGAAAGGCAATAGATTTAGCACAATACAAGTAAACAAGAGTGTGCAGTCCGCCAAATATTTCTGTAAAGCATTCTAGGGCCCCAACCCTGCAAAGACTTATGCTGGTGCTTAATTTACACACAGTGAGTAGCTCCATTAAAGTCAAAGACATGACTCACAGTGCAGAAAGTGAAGCATCCGTATAAACCTTAGCAAGACTGGGGCCCAATGTAGAGATGGGAAATCCATTTGCTTAGACTCTGTCAAATGTGTTCTTCACATTCATTTGCACATAAAGGGTCAATAAAAAGAACGTATTGCATATACAGACCTGACTCAAGGAATGGAGGTTCTTTTTACAGAAACTCAGTGTTATTCAGTGAAATTACAATTCCTCCTATGCAACACAGGGGGAATTGTAAAGAGCCAAGACTGTAGGAACACATTTGTGTCCTGTTAGTTTTTCTGCCAGTTCCTGCACTTTCTAGTCCATACATTTTAGTATACAAATAATAGGAGATTTGCTCTCCCCTCCTTTCTGTGTGTGGTTTTTTTAATGTCCTTCCTGGCAGAAAATTCCGCCCTATTTCTCACAACACAGTCACAGTTTCTACAGCACTCACTTTGGCAACCCTTTTAAATGCGGCTCCCCCCTGACCCCCCACCCCCGGCTGCTATTTTCCAGCAATTTTAGGTTTTCACGGTATTCCTTTACCATTTCATTTTGGAAACAGCAAAAAAAGTGTACTACAGAACTGCTGGCATAGTCACAGTGAGACAGGCTTCTAAGTCATGTAGACACTTGAAAATTTTGCTCTAAGTTCCATTTCCAACAGTGATTTAGGGACTTTTGAAAATCAGATACAGGTTCCTAAATGTCACTCAAACTCAGTAGGACTTAGTCTCTAGGGCCCAGATCCTAAAAGGCATTTAGGTACCTAACTCCTATTGAAATCAGTAGGCCTTAGGCACCTAAATGCCTTTGAGGCTCTGGGCTTAAGTTACTAGGATGTTTTTGAAAATGTTACCTACAGCATAATTTTCTGCCATCATCAGAAAATTATAAACCGATCAAGCATATTGTGAGCTATAAAGGGATCTAAAAGAATACAATATAAATCATAATATGTTTATTGTAAACTTATTTTTCATATGAGTATCACATTGTCTTGACTTGTTTGGTCTCCTTGGTCCAAAATTCTGCCACAAGTCTCTCGTGCTCCTGTTCTTCTCAGGCTTTCAGGTGCTGCAATATCAATTTATAACCACCTCCCTCAAAATGAGCAATGGCTCTTGGGGCAACTTATACAGTGTTTATTCTGTGTTGCAGTACTGTGTTGCACTGCTCAACACCTCCAAGATATGATGCAAAAGAAAAGGGTAGCATGACTTCTAAGTTACTAAAAGCGCATGCCACCAGGTTTCTATCCATCTCCAAGGTCCCTCACTTCCAAAATGGGCCAATAAAAGTTAGTTGCTTGTCCACCATCCTGAACTCAGAAAAAACCTCCTTTGCAAATCTGGAGTAACTGCAAGAGTCAGAAGTAAATGGATTTCTTTTCTTCTTCTTCTTTTTCTTGCCACTTTCATGCCTTGGAAAATTACACATTAATCAGCTTGTGCCATTTTGATTACTCTTGAGTACAATTATTTAAGGATTGAGTATGAGTTAAGGATATAATCTCTATTAATATTTTATACTATTCTGATGCCTATCATCTGGGGATCTCTCTGCTTTTAAAAACACCCGTTCAGTCTTACAACACGCCTGTGAGGCAGGTAATTATACATATTTTTTAAATGGGCAAAATGATACAGATCTGGCTTGAATCTTTAGCAGTCTGGAAATTCACACCCACCACTCAGTTGAGCTGTTAAGTGACCAACATAACAGAGCAACTCAGTAGCAATAGAGAAAATGGATGGGATACTGGACTGGGACTCCACAGATGCAGGGTTTAGGTTCTTCCACTCACTTGGGCAAGTCATATCACTTCACTTCTCTGTGCCTGTTTTCCCTCCCACTCTTTGGCTGTTTGTTCTGTTAAGATTTCACTCTGATCAGGGCAGGGACTCTCACTAAGGGAGGGTCTACACTATGGGGCTCAGTCGACTAAGGTACGCAACTTCAGCTACGTGAATAACAGAGCTGGAGTCAATGTACCTTAGGTCGACCTTTAGCGGTGTCTACAACATGCTGGGTCGACGCAAGAAACTCTCCCATCGACTTACCTTATGCTTCTTGTTCCGGTGGAGTACCGGAGTTGACAGGAGAGCCATCGGCGGTCGATTTAGCAGGTCTCACTAGACCCACTAAATCGACCCCTGGTGCATTGATCGCCATGCGTAGATCCCCTGGTAAGTGGAGACAAGCCCTGTGTGTGTACATTGCCTAGCACAATGGGGCTTCAGTGGTAGTCCAGGTCTCAAGGCACTACAGCAATGCAAATAACCCCCCTGCACAGTAATTTCTGATTATTAAACCAGCTAAGCTAGCTTTTCATGATATGCATGGTAAGAAACACATATTTGCTCTGATAGAAAAAAAAAGTAGTTTAAATATATAGATTCAATAAACATCCCTCGTGTTCCAACAATACAAATGCAAACACTTCTCTGTATTGAAATATGGGTTCCACACTACGTGCACCTGCAAACAGACTACTGAATAATTTACACCATAGTAAAACTGAACGAATCTCATATGCTTGCAAGAAATATTTATGCTAGTTTCTTTGGTTTTATGAGTATTTTCTGGTGTCTCAATGCCTACCAGGAAAAAACAAACACCATACACTGATAAGGGCAGAAATTCACATATGACAACTAGAATAAAGTTAAAAGGGCAGATTCTGGACTCTGAAAAGGCTGAGTTGATTGCTCTGGTGTAGGGGGCTGTTTTGGGAGGAGGCCTGTAGCTAGTGCACACTGTACTCCTCTGATCTGCAGCTTGTGTAATGGCTGTGAGGCTGCTCCAGTTTGTGGTGTGGGAGTGCAAATGTGGCATACGGTCCCCTTTACCTCTGTGACGGGTTGGATCACAGAAACCCTCTTGGGAGCTGCCACCCGATGTGCGGAGACTACCTCTGCTCCTGTTTTCCCTGCCAGCTCAGGACTCCAGCACCTTGTCTTGCTGAGCCAGACACTCCCGTCTGCTCCAACACAGACCCAGGGTCTGAATTACTTGCCCCAAAGTTGCAGGTTTACCTGAAAACAGCTCACAGAAGTGTGCTTGTCTTTAAGACTCAGATGCCCAACTCCCAATGGGGTCTAAACCCAAATATATCCGTTTTACCCTGTATAAAACTTATGCAGGGTAAACTCATAAATTGTTCGCCCTCTATAACACTGATAGAGAGATATGCACACTCCTTTGCTCCCCCAGGTATTAATACATACTCTGAGTTAATTAATAAGTAAAAAGTGATTTTATTAAATACAGAAAGTAGGATTTAAGTGGTTCCAAGTAGTAACAGACAGAACAAAGTAAGTCACCAAGCAAAATAAAATAAAATGCGCAAATCTATGTCTAATCAAACTGAATACAGATAATCTCACCCTCAGAGATGCTTCAGTAAGTTTTTTCCTTAAACTGAACACCTTCCAGGCCTGGGCACAATTCTTTCCCCTGGTACAGCTCTTGTTCCAGCTTAGGTGGTAGCTAGGGGATTCTTCATGATGGTTCCTCTCTCCTCTTTGTTCTGTTCCACCCCTTTATATATCTTTTGCATAAGGCAGGAATCCTTTGTCTCTCTCTGGGTTTCTACCTCCCCCCCCCTTCACTGGAAAAACACCAGGTTAAAGATGGATTCCAGTTCATGTGAAATGATCACATGTCACTGCAAGACTTCATTACCCACTTACCAGCACACACACATACAGGAAGACTCACAGGTAAAACACAGCCATCTGCAGACAATGGTCCTGGTTAATGGGAGTCATCAAGATTCCAAACCACCATTAATGGCCCACACTTTACATAATTACAATAGGCCCTCAGAGTTATATTTTATATTTTTAGTTTCAAATACAAGGGTGGTACATTTATACAAATAGGATGATCACACTCAGTAGATCATAAGCCTTGCAATGATACCTTCCAAGAGACCTTTTGCATGAAGCACATTTCAGTTACATTATATTCATGTATTATTAAATTTTTATAAAACCATATAGACTGCACAACGTCACAACCTCCCACTGGGAACATGGCTAGACTTGGGGCAAAAGGTCTGACTGAGGCTTATTGGCTCCTCTGCTGAGTGTCTCAGAAGGGCGGGTAGTGAACTGAGAGCACAAAACCATATGAATGGAGTGCTTTGGCACAATAGGGTGAGTTGTGGATGGAGTTTTTGGCTTGAACTGTGAATTTCCAGACGGCTGAAGATTCAAGCCAAACCCTTAGCTTTAATTTAACGTGGTTTTGTTTGAATATGTTGCACTGTTGCGTACAGCTATGGTTACTGTTAATATACATGTTTTTTAAGAAAAGAAAAAAGAAAAAAGTAAACTGAGTGATTATGATTCTGAGGGTGGCTTTGGTATGAAATTAGATAATTTTATCCAACTGTTTTTTCCTTAATTGAAAATGAGGATTAAAAAAGAAGAAACACCTGCATGCTATATTGAAAGAGGAGCTTTACATTATTTATTTTTGTGCCCTTCAAGTCGCTTTCTGCCTGAGCCGGCATTTGCTCTCTTGAATTTTGATTTTTCCTTTTGGTCTTTTGAAATCCCACGAGAATACAAATTACAAAACAATCCCACGTAGGCAAAGTGGTTGAAAGACCACCAAAATAAACAGCCAAATGGTTTTCCAGATGTGTACAAAGAGATTCTCTGTGCTGAAGGGCTATCACTAGAGTTCGGTCAAATGGGGCTGACTTGTGTTAGGTCAGGGGTTCTCAAACTGGGGGTCGGGACCCCTCAAGGGATCGCAAGGTTATTACATGCGGGGGTCGTGAGCTGTCAGCCTCCACCTCAAACCCCACTTTGCCTCCAGCATTTATAATGGTGTTAAATATATAAAAAAGTGGTTTAAATTTATAGGGGGGGGGTTGTCGCACTGAGAGGTTTCCTATGTGAAAGGAGACTTGATGTTTGTGTACAGCCTGCATCTCTGAGCCTGTTATTGTACCTGTGCCATCCTAAAAAGAAAAGGGGGGGGGGAAGAGAGAGAGTTGCCTTCAAAAGTGAAGGTTAGTTGGGACTGGACAACTCTAAGGGGTCACCAGTACAAAAGTTAGAAAACCACTGTGTTAGGTGATTACTAATCACAAAACAAAACAGTCTTAACACACTGTCACTATGGAAGGTCAATACAGCCTCAAACCTTGACACTAGCGCTTCATTTCTTGCAGTCATGCTTCTCCTTCTAAGGTTTTATGTCTAGAAATAGCCCTGTACTTAGCCACCCCTGCAGTTATGGTGAAGATGAACCCCACATTGTGAAAGACAACAGGCATAGCAAAAATAAGAAGTCTGGAGTGCTGCTGAGGATGAAGGACTGTATTAAATAGTGAAATTAAGGTTTACAGCAATGAAAATGAAACAAGATGGCAGGGAAAATAATAGAAACAAGATTAAATATATTTCCAGTTCTATTAAATGACTCCCCATTAGTATATATTATTATTATTATTAATCATATGAATAATGGAAGTATTAATAAATAATACTAGCAATAATTATATGTTTTGAGGAGAGTGGGTTATGGGCATGTAGGAAGAGAGGATTTGCACTATTGCAGTTGCAGAAGTTCTCTGCTGAAGTGAATGGAAACTATGGATTTGATGATTATTTCTGCAGGGTCACATTAACAGCCTTATGGTGCAGTGCTGTATTTCAATAAACAGATGAGCTGATCTATAAAAGCTCTTTGCTACTGGGAGTGTGCCTGATTCAAACTGCTTTTGTCTGTTTGTAGTTTAACATGATCTGGGTGTGTTCCGGCTGGAGAAAGAGAGGGAGTATTGCCAATCCCAAATATTTACCGCGCATGAGTCTGGCTTCCCAAAATTATGAGACTTTAAAATATACATATTGTGTTCGTCTGTGCCTTCGGTTTTCTAAGACTTTAGGGGGCACTCAGATCATGGTTTCAAGATTTTTTTCCACAAGCATGAGGGCTGGAAAATACTTTTGAAAAATGAAAGTTGAGATTCACACAAAATCATTTGGGAGCTGGGGCTTTAAGTAAAACATCAAATACTGTCAGAGTCAGGATAAGATCATGAGAGCTGGCAATACTGCATACAGTACCAAACATACCAACAGCCAGCCCGCATTGGCTTAAGCTGAATAACAGAGCCAGATTCTATAAAAACATACAGAATCAAGGTCTTTAGAACTGCAGACTTTTCCTCTGCCTTGAAAATATGGTTTGTTGATTTAGCATCTGTTCTAGTAGTGCATACGCAGGCAAACTCCCACTGATGCCAAAGGGAGATTTTCCTCACCGTTGTGTAAGGTTTCCCATTTTTTATTAACTTTCTGTTCAATATACCATGACTTATGATAAAGAATAGATTTTTCTTCATAGTCATACACGGTAGGTCAGGGAAATATTTTTTCTCTTTTAAATCTTAAAGGTACAAAGCTTAACTGCATTGAACCACCTGCACTTTAAGCAGGGATTTATAGTATCAAAGAGAAATGTTGCATAGATGATGTTTCACTTTTTTTTGGATGGGCTTTATAAAATACGCCTGGGCAAATTCTGCACCATAAAATTAAAAATTCTGTGAGCAATATTTTAAAATTCCGCAAAATTCTGTATATTTTATTTGTCAAAATAACACAATATAGTCATGCCAGTTTCAATTATTTTGATAATTTATTTCAAAATACCTTTCAGCAAATATGTCTGTAACAATACAGACAACAAAAAATCAGGAAATGTTTTTTGACAAATAGATCCCTTACTAGGCATATTAATACAGAACTTTTGAGTAATAATTCATGTAAACTACAATACGGAAACATATTTCCCCCAACTCTCAGAAGCAGTGGAGGAGTCAGGGGTGATGAAGAGGGAAGTAATTGCTGGGAAGAAGCCTGTATGTGAACTTGGAAGGTTGTTGGGTGTGGGTGGGAGAAGTATGGAACAGGTTTTCTTTTTGGCGGGGGAGGGATTGTTAGGGAGTTGAGGAGCCTCCACCATGCAGACCCTGGCTGACCCCTAGCCTTTCTCAGTCAGACACATCTGCCCCTTTACCATCCCATCCCAATGTGTACTTGCACACCCACTCAGCCACCCCTCCTCCCCCTGTGGCCCTGAATCTCCACTCAGCCACCTCCTCCCCCCATGTGGCCCTGTACCCCCTTCCCCCATCTCCATGTGTACCTGCACCTCCACTCAGCCACCCAATCCCCATGTGTCGCTACACCCCCACCCCATCCTCATGTGTCCCTACACTCCCCCTCCCCATCCCCATATGTTCCTGCACCTCCACTCAGCCACCCCCTCCTTTCTGTCCCCACGTCCCTGCAGCCTCACTCCCATTCAGCTCCTGCCCCACCCTGTTCCCCCCACTGGCCCTTTTGAACCCATCTGTGACCCCCCCCAGCAGCTCCATCCCTTCCACACTGTCCATCCCCCCCATATTCTGTGCCTCCTGAGCTGGCCTAATGGGCGGGGCACTGTGAGGAATGCAGCCCCTTCTCTTCCCTATCCACAGCTGGGGCGGGTCCTGCCCAGGAGCAGCTGCCCTCTGTTCTGGTGCCACAGCAGCACCTGGTGGGCAAAAGGTGTAACTGCAGCACCTCTCCAGCAGAATACATTTTCTGTGGAGAACAAAAAATTCTGTGCAGCAGATGAATTCTGTGCATGCACAGTGGTACAGAATTCCCTCAGGAGTAATAAAACCACAATACACTTAAAAGCAGGGTTTACTTCAAAGGAGGGGGAGGAGGAGGCAAATAATACAGAAATTCACCTGTAGAGACATGAGTTCAAATCCTGACTCTAAGCACAAGTGAAGTTGTAGTGGAGCACTCTGATCCAAGTTTCCATGTGTATACACCACAAAACCACCAATTAATAGTGGAAATTACTGTTAGTGGGAAACCCACTAATAAAATAACAGGAGTATTACAGTTCATGGTGGTGGTATGTATTAAACAAGACAATAGTAGCTTCCCGCTGTGACAAACACAACACAGGTTCCACTGATTGGGCCCAGAGGAGGTTCCCATTTGGCTCAGCTGGTAAAACTGTTGCCAACAACCTAGCAGGGCCCAGTTTAACTGCCAGGTGTGCCTGATGTAATATTGTCCACAAGCTTCTACTACCTAAGTTGAAAGAGAATCTCGTTTATCTAGCAGTAGTAGTAAGGATTTTATCCGCTGTAGCCCAGCCACAGTGTGTTATGCTTTATACACTGTCCAGTACATTCCACTATCTAGTCCATTTTAGCATCACTGTATTATGCTCTCAAAGCCAACATTATCAGTCCCAATTTATAATTATTCTAGTGCCACCTGTCTATTTTTCTGTATTGTGAAGTCCTAAGTAGACTGTTTCCCTGAAAGCTGACAGTCTAAATGACAGAGAGAGACTGACAGAAAAGACCAGACATAATCTAGTGGTGAAGGATAGTTTAGGCTTGGGGATGATTTTGTCCTCACTTTCATAACCAGTCGGTTATGTTTTATAAGATATGAATAATTGAACCACAAAAGACAATCCCCACAGATACCTAGCTAAATACCTAGCCTGTACGTAGACCACACAAGGGTGAATGGGCACATTCTCAAAAAGATGACTCCATTTGCCTATAAATGCTTTCTAAGCCAAAGCTGCACCTTTGCCGTCTTCAAGCAAATCCATTGATCTGATGACTGATGCGTTCCAGATGGAAACCACATTCACTTTCCAATGTGTACACACACAATGAGCCTCACTGTTCTGTGGACTGAATTAGTTCTGATTGTGATAAACCGTGACCCCCCCAGAATTCTCCAGTCATCATTTTCTTTATAAGGCATAAAAAAAGTCAGAATGACAATAACTACGGGAATATCACAGTGACAACAAAATGAGTCAGTGCCAGTTCAGCTAGTCAGTATGCTATGATATACAGAGATGATACTCAAGGAAATGCTCTTTGTCTTCCCACGCCCCATATAGGTAGCTTGTTGTTGTAGCCTGCAAATATTGTAGCTTGCAGGTCAGACTTGATTGCATTTCAGAGATAGGTGAAGTGACAGGTAGACTGCCTGAAAGCTGTCCTCCACCCAGAGGTGGGTGCATTTCAGTGGTGGGCAAGGTGAAGTGATCCTTCTGTGTATGTACTGTAGTTTAGAAAGGGTTCAATTCTGCCACCCATGCTCTTGTTGAGTAGTGCTTTCCTCCAAAGTCAGGTCAACTGAAGTCAGTGACCTACTTGTGGAGTTCACTTCTCAAATAAATAAGGCAGGCAGAATTGGCCCCAAACACTTTTTTTGGGATGAAAAAAGATCTACTGTAAATGTAAGACAGCATTAGGAAATAAACATTGTCACAAAGGGAGTAGTGTTTATCTACTTTGACTGAATTTAGTTTGACTGCTAGTTGGATTTAATGGTAAATGTGCTAATCATGACAAAAGCAGAGCAATTAATCTGAACATTGGTAGACATAATGTTGGCATTGCTGACTACGAGCAAAGGAAATCTTCCCCTATTACAACACACATTTTCTTCCCCAGGGAGCTTTTATGATAGCTATTATAGAATTGTTCATTTCAATTACACCCGGGGAATGGTGCAGTGACATGTAATTGAGATTTTAATTAAGCCGCTAATGATTATGATGCGTGAGGGGAGTCTTTGTTTACTTGCTTGTATACTCAAAGTTAGATATCTATACAACCTATGGGTTTTTCTTTGCTGCATAGACATACCCTGTGTGACCTCACGCAAGTCACTTAACCTGTCTGTATCAGATCCCCCTCGGTATAAGGGGGATAATTATATTGCCCTTCTTGGGGGGTGCTGTACTTTCATTAATGTTTTTGAGGCACTTAAATATGATCATGATGATGGCCATATAAATATTGAAACAGAACCATAAAAGATACTCTTTGATGAATCCTCAACAGCAAAGGGCTTTTTGCTGGGTCACCCACAGGAGGATCCACCTGTGGGGATGTGGTGGGAAATCTTTGGCAACAGAAAGTCTCTCTATCCAAGTCAACCCCCTCCAGCATTCCCTTGGATCCAAAACTGTATGGGGGGGGGAGAGGGAGGGACCTCCCCAAGCTCTGGAGATGCTAGGACCTGGATAGTGCCTCCCCTCCACCCCCATGCACATCATGTGACCTTGGGAGTAACTGCAGAGAGGAACCAGCAAGAGACTCCAGCTGGTAGGACCAGGAGTCGCCAAAACAAGAGCCACTAGACATTCCAGATAAAAATGTAGAATGTTCTCAGCCAGTCTGTGATTGGCTGTTTGCTCCAACCCTCTCCTCCCACTCACAGTCTTTTCACCTCAGTTTCACTCCACATCTGCCCCTCCTATCTTCTTCTCCTCATCCTGACCACCTCACGCCACTGTCCTTCCCTTTTATTTCAATGTAACAGATCCCCTCTTACCACCCCACCCCAGCCCAGCCCCCAAAAAACTGTGGAATGAACATGCCATCTGCTGCCATCACATTGTTCCTTCTGCTTGTAGAAAGAACAGGAGTACTGTGGCACCTTAGAGACTAACACATTTATTTGAACATAAGCTTTCGTGGGCTACCAGCAATACCCCTCTGCCATGTACATTGGCCAAACTGGACAGTCTCTGTGCAAAAGAATAAATGGACACAAATCTGACATCAGGAATCATAACATTCAAAAACCATGAGGAGAACACTTCAACCTCTCTGGCCAGATTTAAAGGTGGCAATTTTGCAACAGAAAAGCTTCAAAACCAGACGCCAACAAGAAACTGCTGAACTTGAATTGATATGCAAACTAGATAGTATCAATTTAGGCTTAAATAGAGACTGGGAATGGCTGAGCCATTGCACACATTGAATCTATTTCCCCCATGTTAAGTATCCTCACAGCTTCTTGTCAAACTGTCTTAAATGGGCCATCTTGATTATCACTACAAAAGTTATTTTTTTCCCTCCTGCTGACAACAGTTCATCTTAGTTAATTAGCCTCTTAGAGTTGGTTGGGCAACTCCCACCTTTTTATGTTCTCTGTATGTATATATATGTCCTCACTATATGTTCCATTCTATGCATCTGATGAAGTGGGCTGTAGCCCACAAAAGCTTATGCTCTAATAAATGTGTTAGTCTCTAAGGTGCCACAAGTACTCCTGTTCTTTTTGCGGATACAGACTAACATGGCTGCTACTCTGAAACCTTCTGCTTGTGTGTTCCATCCCTTTGCCTATTTCGATTATAAACTCTTTGGCACAGGATCAGAGGGGTAGCCGTGTTAGTCTGAATCTGTAAAAAGCAACAGAGGGTCCTGTGGCACCTTTGAGACTAACAGAAGTATTGGGAGCATAAGCTTTCGTGGGTAAGAACCTCACTTCTTCAGATTCCATTACTTGCATCTGAAGAAGTGAGGTTCTTACCCACGAAAGCTTATGCTCCCAATACTTCTGTTAGTCTCAAAGGTGCCACCGGACCCTCTGTTGCCTTTGGCACAGGAGCGTCTACTACTCTGTGTTTGTGCAGTGCCTAGCACAATGGGGCCCCATTCTTGGCTGGCCCTTAGGCACTATGTACTAAACACAATAATCATCTTATATTTCAAGAACCCCACTGATTTCTCCTTGCAGGATTTTATTACCTTACGGTTGCAAGTAGAATAAGCCAGAGTGGCTTGGTTTAGCACTCCAACAGCAAAGATGAAAATAAATGTAGGAATATGTTTCCCAATATGTTCTTCCCCATTAAAGTGAGGCAAAGCCATGCTGCTGCAATCCACTTACAGATGACAGGTGGTTTCTTTCTCCACAAAACATTGAATAGCCAGAGGACACATAGCTCCAATATACAGTTTTACAGCTGGGGTCTTGTTTTGTCTAGAGCCACTGTAATTCAGGTTTACATTCAGCTGTTTGCCAAGGTTATGAACTCTGATAAAGAGTCTCATATGAAAATGGTCTCTATCATAGATTTATATGAGGATGAGCGGATGAGAGCTGGGGGCGGGGTGGGGGTAGGGCCTCAGGCAGAAGGGATGGGGTAGGGGCCAGGCCTCAAGCAGAAGGGGTGGGGCAAGGGGCTAGCCTCCCCAAAATGGGAGTTCCTGTGCTGCCCATGTGGTCTAGGTTTACTGGGATCTGCCTTAGGGCAGGGAGCTGGATTTGATGACTTCTTGAGCGCCCTTCCAGCCCTGCATTTCTATGATAACACAGGCCACAAACCAGAGCTCTATGAACAAAAGATCTTGAAGAAGAATCTGCTGTCTCCCTTTCGCTTGCTAACACATACGGGAACTCAGATATCAGTGAAAAAGAAGTTTCCCATTGAGGAGATACTTTTGTCAGAGTTGATATGTAAAGAATGATAACACATAGACTCTATGCTGGCTGAGGGAATTTTAGAGGCATCATACTGTGTGGAGGCCTCCGTCCATAGAAATGATACACCACAGACTTTAAGCTGACAGCACAAGGAACCCAGGTATCAGTAAAACCAATACCTTTTCCCTTGTAAAACAGACAGAGATACAAAATCAAAATAAGACTGGTCCCAGGCAATTTACAGAAGGTAATAAAATTTAATAGGCCATTGTCTGCCAGAGTCTCACAAGCAAGGGTTGAAGAAAATGATTTCCCCCCCTAGATTTTTCCAGCAGGATTAGAAAATGGAATTAAATTGACATCCTATTGAGAAACTAACAGATAATAATCTGAACTGATGACATGGAATTGACTCAGCCAAAGTGGAGACATGAAAGAAATACTTGTTCATTGGGATAGGTGACATAGTGAAAATGACAAAGGTTTGAATTCAAAATACACCATGAACACCAGGAGGATAAATTTTCCAGGAAAAGGGAAGGGAAAGAAAAGCACTAAAACACACAAACGAAGGATTCTCCCCATTTATAACAATAGCAGGTACTTAATTTTCAGATAGAAATGTGACTGGTTTTGTTCCACATTACCCCTAAAATTACAGTAACTGAAAAAGACTAGAAAAAACATTATTGAATTTTGTATATAGTCAGCTCCACTATTTGAATGACACATGCCCTTCTCAGGCCCTGCAAAAGAATGATTGCCAGTGATACCAGCTGCAGAGCTGAAGCCAAACAGGCTGTTATGCCCTTAAGGTGATGGGGAAGCCAGTCTGAGCATGTTTGATGGTGTTGCTCTCAAGTCTTCACAAAAGACCAAACTACACCTTAAACAGGAATGCAGAACCAATCCTATAACATTCTAACGTAATTTGAAAAATGTTTCAAAATCTGCTATTTCAAGGATGCTCTATCAGAAGTTTTATTAGTTAATTTCCCCCAAACTTCAACTGGTCAGTGTTCCTTTAAGCAATCCATTGTGTTTTTGCCAATGCGGTTAGAACTTGAAATCACCCCTTGTTCAAGTTCTTTTGTTAAAACAACCTGAACAGCAGGAAAGTGTGTAGGATGTTTAACAAAACATATAAAGGTAGCATGTTATGATCTAACAGACAAAATCTATACACAGGACAACAATGCAAACCCAAAGAGTTATTAAGCGTTATTAAGGAGGGAGTTGAAATAAAGTGTTTGTTTGGGAACTGGGAGGATGTACTCCTTGCGTGTGGCAGCATAAAACAGATCCACAGCAGAAAATGAGAGAAGTAGCCAGAGGAAACAGGCCAGGAATGAAAAGGAGTGTAGGAAGAAGTGATATAATAAAGGAATTTAAGCCACAGATGGACATAACCTTAGAACAGACATTTTCATGACAGGAAGGAACCTTAAGCTTTACTTAGAGCTTCAAGATCTTAAAATCAGCCTCTGCAAGGTTACAGCTGTTTCTAAATACATAAATTAGTTAGGGACCAACTTCCAGTTTTGGAAGAAGAGTTCATATAGTTTATTTTTTCTTGCTGGCTTTTTCAGATGGCATAATTTTAGCAAAGTAGAAATGCACACTTCATTCTGATGATGAGGGACTCTAGAGATATTTTTCCTTAATACAAGAAAATGAAATTTCCCGTGTAAGGATTTCGGAACTTTCCCCTTAGATGGAGCTCTTGTTCAAGAAAGCAGCCCATTGTGATGTGGATTAAAATCACACTAAAGGGAAACACAGCTCCTGTACAAGAAAGTCAGTTTTAAATAGCTTGTTTGTGCAATAATTGTGGCTCCCCAGTTGGTCTTAGTACCAGCTCCCACAGGATAGGTATCTGTGTCACAAACCAGGATTTTTACAGGGCTTGGGACAAGACAGACAACACTTCCCAGGCCTAATGGGAGCACAGGGATGCAATGGGGAGTTGGTAACAAATGAAGGTGGACTTAGCCAGTGTGTAGGGTAAAGACCACACTTAGTTTTAGAGGGTGCTGTACAGTCCCAAGATCGCAAAAGAGCTCCAGCATGGACCGAACGGGAGGTACGGGATCTGCTCGCCATATGGGGAGATGAATCAGTGCTAGCTGAACTCCGTAGCAGTAAAAGAAATGGCAAAGTATTAGAAAAGGTCTCCAAGGCCATGAAGGACCGAGGCCATAACAGGGACACACAGCAGTGCCGCGTGAAAATTAAGGAGCTACGGCAAGCCTACCACAAAGCCAGAGAAGCAAACGGAAGGTCCGGGGCAGAGCCGCAAACTTGCCGCTTCTAAGCGGAGCTGCATGCCATTCTAGGGGGTGCAGCCACCACTACCCCAACCGTGTGCTATGACTCCGTCAATGGAGAAACACACAGGGAAGACGGTTCGGGGAACGAGGAAGATGAGGATGGAGGTACTGTAGGTAGCTCACAGCAGCAAGGAAGCAGAGAAACCGGTTTCCCCAACAGCCAGGATATGTTTGTGACCCTGGACCTGGAACCAGTAACCCCCGAACTCACCCAAGACCCTCAGGGCACACAGGAGACCTCTGGTGAGTGTACCTTTGTAAATATTTGTAAACATTACACATGGTTTAAAAGCAAGCGTGTTTAATGATTAATTTGCCCTGGCAATCGCGGCCAGTACATCTACTGGAAAAGTCTGTTAACGTGTATGGGGATGGAGCGGAAATCCTCCAGGGACATCTCCAGAAAGCTCTCCTTCATGTACTCCAGGCCAGTAGCACGTAGTCTGGAATCATTGCATAACAAAGCATGGCAGCGTATGGTCCAGGTGTTTGCTGTCATGCAGACAATATCCATTCCTTATCTCTCTTTGTTATCCTCAGGAGAGTGATATCATTCACGGTCACCTGGTTGAAATGGGGTGATTTTATTAAGGGGACATTCAGAGGTGCCCGTTCCTGCTCTTCTGAACAGAAATGTTCCCCGCTGTTAACCACGCGGTGGGGGGAGGGGTGAAGTGATCATCCCAGAGAATCGTGTGTGTGTGTGTGGGGTGGGGTTTACTTGGGTTTGTGCCGCATGTTAGCCGGGAAACCGCAGCCCCTCCTTTTACATTGAAAACCCATTTTAAATGGCCAACCCAATTCATCCTTGATATGGGAAATGCGCTGCTGTTTGAAACCTTTCCCGCATGTTAAGAAGGTTAAAAAAGCCAAAAGACTATGGCCTACCATGGCTGCCTGCAAGCCGAAATATGTTGCCTGGGGCACTGCGTGAGTGATCTCTCATACCAAACCGGCAGGCAGAGGAAAAATGCGACCTTGTAATGAAAGAGTGTACCCATTGTTCTCTAAAATGTGTCTTTTTTAACCACCTCTCCCTTCTCCTCCACGAGCTGCAAATGTTTCTCCTTCGCAGAGGCTAGTGAACATTAGAAAGAGAAAACGGAGGACGCGGGATGATATGTTCACGGAGCTGCAGATGTCCTCCCACGCGGATAGAGCACAGCAGAATGCGTGGAGGCAGTCAATGTCGGACATGAGAAAAGCACAATATGAACGAGAGGAGAGGTGGCGGGCTGAATGGCGGGATGAAAAGAGCAAGTGGCGGGCTGAAGATGATAGGTGGTGTCAGCTTGCAGACAGACGGCAAGAGTCAATGCTCCGTCTGCTGGAGCATCAAACTGATATGCTCGAGCGTATGGTTGAGCTGCAGGAAAGGCAGCAGGAGCAGAGATCGCCGCTACAGCCCCCGTTTAACCAACAGCCCTCCTCCCCAAGTTCCATAGCCTCCTCACCCAGACGCCCAAGAACATGGTGGGGGGGCCTCCGGCCACCCAGTCACTCCACCCCAGATGATCGCCCAAGCATCAGAAGGCTGGCCTTCAATAAGAGTTAAAGTTTTAAAATGCAGTGTGTCCTTTTCCATCCCTCCTCCCCTACCCATCCGAGGCTACCTTGGCAATTATCCCCCTACTTCTGTGAGGAATTAATAAAGAATGCATGAATGTGAAAAAACAATGACTTTATTGCCTCTGCAAGCGGTGCTCGAATTGGGGAGGGGAGGGTGGGGTGGGGTGGTTGGTTTACAGGGAAGTAGAGTGAACCGGGGGGGGGGTTTTGGAGGGTTCATCAAGGAGAAACAAACAGAAGTTTCACACAGTAGCCTGGCCAGTCACAAAACTCGTTTTCAAAGCTTCTCTCATAGACTCATAGACTCATAGACTTTAAGGTCAGAAGGGACCATTATGATCATCTGGTCTGACCCCCTGCATGCTGCAGGCCACAAAACCCTTCCCTGGACTCTGCCGTTGAAGTCCCCAATCCTGTGTTTTAGTGACTTCAATCGGCAGAGACCCTCCTGCTAGTGATCCCTGTCCCATGCTGCGGAGGAAGGCGAAAAACCTCCAGAGGCTCAGCCAATTTACCCTGGAGGAAAATTCCTTCCCGACCCCAAATATGGCGATCAGTAAGACCCCGAGCATGTAGGCAAGAGTCTCTAGTCTGATCCCTGTTGGCCATTATACTATTTACGTACCATTGCTTGGTTTTCCTTGGCTACTATGTTTTACCATTAAACCATTCCCTCCATAAACTTATCTAACTTAATCTTAAAACCAGACAGGTCCGTCGCCCCCACCGTTTCCCTCGGAAGGCCGTTCCAATATTTCACCCCTCTGACGGTCAGAAACCTTCGTCTAATTTCAAGCCTGAACTTCCCCACGGCCAGTTTATATCCATTCGTTCTCGTGTCCACATTAGTACTAAGCTGGAATAGTTCCTCTCCCTCCCTTGTATTTATCCCTCTGATATATTTAAAGATAGCAATCATATCCCCCCTCAGCCTTCGCTTTGTCAGACTAAACAACCCAAGCTCCTCTAGTCTCCTTTCATACAACAGGTTTTCCATTCCTCTGATCATCCTAGTCGCCCTTCTCTGCACCCGTTCCAGTTTGAGTTCATCTTCTCTGATGCGCACCGCGCTCTGCTGTGCTCCTCTAACCGCCCGGGTGTCTGGCTGCACGTAATCAGCGGCCAGGCGAGTTGCCTCAATCTCCCACCCCGCCATAAATGTCTCCCCCTTACTCTCACAGATATTGTGGAGCGCACAGCAAGCAGCAATAACAATGGGGATATTCTTTTCCCTGAGGTCTGAGCGAGTCAGTAAGCTGCGCCAGCGCGCTTTTAAACGTCCAAATGCACATTCCACCACCATTCGGCACTTGCTCAGCCTGTAGTTGAACAGGTCCTGACTACTGTCCAGGCTGCCTGTGTACGGCTTCATGAGCCATGGCATTAAGGGGTAGGCTGGGTCCCCAAGGATCACGATAGGCATTTCAACATCCCCAACGGTTACTTTCTGGTCCGGGAAGAAAGTCCCTTCCTCCAGCTTTCGAAACAGACCAGAGTTCCTGAAGACGCAAGCATCATGTACCTTTCCCGGCCATCCCACGTTGATGTTGGTGAAACGTCCCTTGTGATCCACCAGGGCTTGCAGCAGCATTGAAAAGTACCCCTTGCGGTTTATGTAGTCGGTGGCTTGGTGCTCCGGTGCCAAGATAGGGATATGGGTTCCGTCTATGGCCCCGCCACAGTTTGGGAATCCCATTTCAGCAAAACCATCCACTATTGCCTGCACGTTGCCCAGAGTCACTACCCTTGATATCAGCAGGTCTTTCATTGCCCTGGCAACTTGGATCACAGCAGCCCCCACTGTAGATTTGCCCACTCCAAATTGATTCCCGACTGACCGGTAGCTGTCTGGCGTTGCAAGCTTCCACAGGGCTATCACCACTCGCTTCTCAACTGTGAGGGCTGCTCTCATCTTGGTATCCTGGCATTTCAGGGCAGGGGAAATCAAGTCACAAAGTTCCATGAAAGTGCCCTTACACATGCGAAAGTTTCGCAGCCACTGGGAATCGTCCCACACCTGCAGCACGATGCGGTCCCACCAGTCTGTGCTTGTTTCCCGGGCCCAGAATCGGCGTTCCACGGCATGAACCTGCCCCAGTGACACCATGATTTCCACATTGCTGGGGCCTGTGCCTTGTGAGAGGTCTATGTCCATGTCAATTTCCTCATCACTCTCTTTGCCGCGCTGCAATCGCCTCCTCGGCTGGTCCGGGTTTCGCCTTGGCATGTCCTGGCTCTGCATATACTCCGGACAATGCGCGTGGTGTTCATAGTGCTCATAATTGCCGCGGTGATCTGAGCGGGCTCCATGATCCCAGTGCTAGCTATGGCGCCTGGTCAGAAAAAAGGCGCTAAACTAGTATCTGACGGACTAGGGGAAGGAGGGAGGGCGGGAGGGAGGGTGGGCCGAGTGACGACATGGCGTACAGGTACAGGTACAGGGAATTAAAATCAAGAAAGGTGGCTGTGCATCAGGGAGAAACACAAACAACTGTCACACAGAATGGTCCCCCCAAAGATTAAACTGAAAACCCTGGGCTTAGCAGGCCGTTGATTTCACGGAGGAAGGGGAAGCAAATGAATACAGAACAAATCTATTTTTTACATCTTAAGCTGGCAGCCGACGGTGCAGCATGACTGATAGCCTCTGCAGTACGATGACGACGGATACCAATCGTAATATACCATCTTCTACCAAAGGGCAAGGGGCTGGTGCAATGCAGCCCTACGGCTGCCAGCCCCATGGCTATTAGTCATGCTACACCGTCTACCGCCAAAAGACAGTTAGCAGCTGCTGCTGTGTAGCAATGCAGTCCCATGTCTGCCGGCACCCAGAGGACATATGGTGACGGTGAGCTCAGCTGAGCTGAGCGGGCTCCATGCTTGCCGTGGTATGTTGTCTGCACAGGTAACCCAGGTAAAAAGGCGTGAATCTATTGTCTGCCGTTGCTGTGACGGAGGGGGAGGGGCCTGACGACATGTACCCAGAACCTCCCGCGACACTGTTTTGCATCATCCGGGCATTGGGATCTCAACCCAGAATTCCAATGGATGGCGGAGACTGCGGGAACTGTGGGATAGCTGTGGGATAGCTACCCTTAGTGCAATGCTCCGGAAGTCGACGCTAGCCTCGGTACTGTGGACGCGGTCCGCCGACTAGAGCACTTAGAGCATTTTATGTGGGGACACACACAATCGGCTGTATACAACCGATTTCTATAAAACCGGCTTCTATAAATTCGAACTAATTTCGTAGTGTAGACATACCCTGAGTGTGGTTGGACAGCCTGTTTCCACCCAAAGGGAGTTGTAGGAAGTCAGGTTGTCACCTGAGGAATGCACTCAAGACGTGCTAAAGGGGTCTAGGGTGCAGATCACCCATTGACTTTCAATGACCTGTAGGCACTTTCGAAAATGTGACCCGGTAAAATTTTCAAAAATAACATAGTAATTCAAGAGTTTTAGTCAAGTTTCTAGTGTTATGTGTAAGGTGAAATTTCACACATCACTACTATTGCTAGCCACATATATTAACTGTAAGGATAAAAGATTAATGCATTGTATACTAGGTTGCACAATTTGCTGTAGCAATCTTAACTGTCAGCCAATACATTTTTGTGAGTAGGAATAAATGGAAGCTGTAGTCTCCAGGGCTTTTAAACCAACAGCTTTCATGACAACAAATTTGCTTTATTTAGGATAATTGGTATTAAGTGCCTAGGACAAATTAGAAAAATAACAACAGTGCTTATTAAGATAAATTAATTCATCTACACAGGCTGAAGAAGGAGAGCTGGGAAATTCTCTGTGCAGGAGATACCAGTTGAGACAATCTCTCTTTGAACTAAACTTGGAGAAATCGTCAGCAAGACTATAAACATGCAAGCATCCATTTTTTAAAAACTGGTCAATCAGTGATCCTGAAGCCAGCAAACTGTTACTTAGCAACTACCCAGAGCTGATTAACCCTTTCGTGAGTACCATGTATGCCACACAATTAAACAGAATGAAATACAGAATTTCAAAAATATCAGCCCACTGTTTGTAATGATCTGGATGGAGCATGAATTCTGACTCTTAGGCCTTGTTTACACTACCAGGGTAAGTCAACCTAAGTTACGCTACTCCAGCTCTGTAAATAATGTAACTGGAGTCAACGTAGCTTCGGTCGACTCACTGGAGTGTCTACACCGTACTGCATCGATGGGAGATGCTCTCCAGTCGACTTCCCTTACTCCTCTCATTCCGGTGCAGTACCGGAATTAACCGGAGAGTGCTCTGCGGTCAATTTAGCAGGTGTTCCCTAGACCTGCTAAATTGACCTCTGTTGCATCGATCACAGCAGCGTCGATCTCCAGTAAGTGTAGATATGGCCTTACTGTAAAAGAGTATGGCACGACAGAAGTAAATTAATTTAGTGCTGTCATCAGCAGTCAGATTTTTCCCAGTGCGTCAGCCTTTGTCAGAAAAGGATCAATAGATGCACCAAAGCTACTAGTGAAAAGGAATTAGAATTCATTTGCTGGCAGCTTTCAGCATTTACTCACATCCAGGAGGACCGTTATTTCTATATTACACGCAAACGCAGGGATTTATGATATAAGCCTTCTAATTTAGCTTTTTCAGTAAAAAGGAAAAATGTCAAGTGTTTCTGAAGGGTGCAGCTGCTGTGACACCTGTTATGAGGGGATTGGGGGAGGGGAATGCTGATTTTTAAACTCAAAGTGCCAGCCAACGAGTAGGGAGCCATTGCATAGCAGCAAGAAGGGTGGGGTAGAGTGGATGGGCCAGAAAAGCTGAATAAGACAAAACAAAAATGTGTGGAGGACAAATGGTAACAGGAGAAGAATACCTGATAAACTGTGCTGGAAGAATGGGAAACACGATATATTTATAGGAATAATTCGAGGAAGGCTAGAACCCCTGGCTATATTTATATACTGCAATACACAGCTGAGGCCCCATTCCTAAAGATGTGTTAGTGAGTAATCTAGATTTCATCGTTTGGAACAGAGGTTCCTAAGCACTGGTACCTCTTCACTAGGTATTTAATAGCAAATTGGCCTCAATTCTTGGTTTCACCATTCCAGTGCTTGGGATAGGAACATGGTGTCTGTGTGTGTCGAAGAGGAGGCGGGAGAGGCAATGATGGTTTTAAGCCATTGAGCTACCTGTATCTGTGCTCCCCAGAATCTGGGACAGACTTAGGGCTACTCTAATTCTATGCTCTGCCACCATGGGCCCCTGGAAAACAGAGAACGGCAGAGGGCTCTGGCCACATCCCTGCTTTCTTCCAGCTCCTTCCCGTATCTCCCGCACCCCACTCCTGTCATATCTCTGATCTGGAAGGTTGAGAGCAGGGCTGGAGTAAGAAATGTTAAGTCAGCTCTTCTTCAGCCAAAAAGGCAAGGATAAAGCTTCCAGAGGGGCCTTAGTGTAACTGAGAATTGGGCCCATTATTTCTCCAATTAACTACCAGGATCTGAGTTCAAGATTCTGTTTCTCTCTCAACAGTTAATGATACCACTGAAAGCAGGGCAGGGAATGGTATGCTCTGAACTATTTTAGGTGTTAGGATATCCTATGTGATTCTTAGATTATGATTCAGCATCGCCTCCCATTCAACCAGGGAGGGAGAGAGCCGCAGCCACAACCCAGAGCACTACAGTCTCAAATGACTTCATTATTCAAATCCTGCAAAGATGTCTCCCTTAGCACAGGCAGGGAAAAAGAGAGTCCAATATGGTTGTCTTGATCAGCTTTTACATGCTAAATATTTTATTCTTTCAAAGAAAGGTTGAAGCCATCATTCATCACCAAGAGCAGGAAAGGGCAAAAGATTAAATAAAAAACCCTCAATCTTTATATTTAATCTTTAAAAATCTGCTAGTTTCACATCCTAGGCCTTCACATGCTGAACCTGGTTTTTTTAGTTATTTATTGCTTGTTTTCTTTTTTGCCAGTTAGCTACCACAGTAAAAGGCACCATAGAACCTTGAGATATAATAGTTATGGCAAAGGAGAGTGTGGTTTAAGTTTTTCTAAGGCTCACATTATCCTAAGGGATCAATACTGGTGTAAGTGTTTGCCCTGTGAATTTCCATGCAGGATTAGGTCCTAAAGTTGCAAGAGCACTTCTGTATAAGCCACCGTTTTAAGCAGCTCATAACTTTCCATATATGTGATTTTATATTTGTGTATAGACTTTTTTGAATGATGCCTTATAAAATGACAATCAGTAACCAAGGTAGCCTTAAATGGAAGGCAGAATAAATGTAAGTAGGGCTGGCATTTTGTCTCTAGCATTGTAGGTATGACTCTTTTTGGCCTTGTATGCAAATACTAATAATAGCAATATTCACATCTTTCATCAAAGCACTATATAAAATATTAAGGTCCCAACTGAGCAAGGTACTTCTGAGTGCATAAATAACTAAGCTTCACTGCACTCCTTAGAAGAGGTAAATTCTGCACAGAAATTAAAGAGATCGATTGTAAGCTCATTTGGACAGAAGGCATTTTTAGTGACTATACAACACTATGTATACTTATAGCTACTCATTAATAATATAAATATTATTTTACTTTTGCATCGGGGTTAACTGCAGCATGGCCAGGTTAGGGACCCAATCCCACAAAGTGATGAGAGGGTCCTTGACTCTGACTAAAGTGTCATTGGGAGTTGCAGACACTCTGTACCTTGTAGGATGATGCTGTAAGTCACAAAGCAAGTCCGTGTCTGAGCTAAGAAGAGAACTAAGGCCTGGTCCCCACTAACGCCCCACTTCGGACTACGGTACGCAAATTCAGCTACGTTAACAACGTAGCTGAATTCGAAGTATCTTAGTCCGCACTTACCGCGGGTCCAGACGCGGCAGGGAGGCTCCCCTGTCGATGCCGCGTACTCCTCTCGCCGAGCTGGAGTACCGGCGTCGACGGCGAGCACTTCCGAGATCGATTTATCGCGTCTGGTTTAGACGCGATAAATCGATCCCAGAACATCGATTGCCTGCCGCCGGACCCTCCGGTAAGTGTAGACGTACCCCAAGGAACTATGACACCAAATCCCCTGTCCTAACCACTAGATGACATCCCCTTCACTTTAAGTTGATATTGGTGTATGTAGATTACTAGTGTTCCTTCTACTGGCCTAAAACTTATTTAATAAAGAGTTAAATTTTATGGCATAGTCCATCCCACCCTTCTTTCCCCCTGCCCCACTCAAACCACAGTCATATCATTTATTTAAATTAGAGCATATTGGGCATGCATCTAAATGTGCAGGTGTCGTTTTACATTCAGCCATGTAGAGAAGCAGGTTGTTTTTTCTAATCTTGGCAAAAGGCCATTTTTAAATCAAAACAATTTTGTTATCTTATGAAAATTGAGGCACTTGCAAGAATACATTCCTTGCTTTGTTTGGGTATTTTTATGGGTCTGGGGCCAACAGAAGGCAAGAGAGTTCAAGAGGGAGAAAGGTTCAGGTCTTACAGTTCTGAACATTATGAATGTATTTGGGCAATACACTGCCACAATTTTACTATAGGAATCTAGCTTCTGTTGCTTAACAACAACATGGAGACTTTATGGAGGTAAGAAGAGTACAAAGGAGTTGACATATTAAGATGTTGTTACAGTAATCAGAATGAACACCCTGTGGACAGAAATCCTACTGAGACAGGGTTTCTGCCCACTTGAGGTGAATATTGGTATAAATTACACAGTTGCAAATTCAGACAGTATGACTTGCTCATGGATAACTGACATCCACACTACATGCATTCCTGGCTGCATAACAGGCAACCCGCACAGGACTCACTTTTAATGCCATGGGCCAAACTGAAGTCACCTGCTTTTTCCATATTAAGGGAGACAATTGTTTAGCTACTGGTGAATCCATCATTAAACAACACAATGCCACTCCCATGCGAGGCTGTTAGAGCAATTTACAAGCATTAATTGAAGATCCATTTGAAGATGGACGAAGGGAAGTACAGACAGATTAAGGTGAATATTTCCTCCCTAGCTTCCAGCCCAGGTAGATTAGCTGGACACGGGAGTTCTCTGCAGGTGAATTCTGGGATTGCCTACACTGTGAAGTGGCAGCAGAGCCAATACAAGGAAGCTATGCCATCTAGGGTTACCAGACAGCAAGTGTTAAAAATCGGGACAGGGGGTGGAGGGTAATAGGAGCCTATATAAGAAAAAGACCCCAAAATCGGGACTGTCCCTATAAAACCTAATGCCATCCTAAAGGCTTACAAACACAGGGAAGAGAGGAAGACTGGAGGAACCACTGAGTGGCAATCATTTGGGCCAGACTCCCCACCTTACCCTCCAACTAGGGTTGCCAGGTGTCCAGTTTTTGACTGGAATGTCTGGTTGAAAAGAGACCCTGGCAGCTCTGGTCAGAACAGCTGACCGGGCCACTAAAAGTCTGGTTGGCCGCATTACCTCCAACTCCAGTGAGTACAACAGCACAAACAGCCCTCTCTCCCTTCTCCATAGCTGCACTCTGCCTTGGCGGGAGAGGGAGGATCTCTTGAGAGGCAACCCCACACCGCACCTGCAGCAAGAGAAACTTCTGCACCTATGGAGGACAGGGCTGCATTTGGTATTAGAAGACTTATTCAGGGCCATACGGGGAACCAATGGCAAAGCCAGGTCTAGAAGCCCCAGCATGCAGATCCCAGGCCCAATCTCTAAACATGAGACCATATCCCTACAACAACTTTAAACCAACACAAAGAATTTAAAGAATTCAGAGCATTAATGAATGTGGTCATGTATGTATAAGGCATCAATATCTTCATACTAAGGCATGTGTCCCATGGGTTCCCCTATTTGTGGTAAAATACTAATCCAAGTATAGAGATGAATGTCTTTACATGAGAACAAATTGAGCTGGTGCACTTTCCAAAAGCAAGAATTCATTGTCTATTACTCAAATTTAAAAACAACAACAACAATGAACAGTCCAGGACATCACATCCCCCTCCTGCACCAGGCAAAGTTGAATGATAATTGTGTCCCCATTACATTGGTCATGTGTTTAGGAACAGGCAATCTTTCATGCATGGTACTGTATTTTTCTCATTAATAAAAAGCTCTGAGCAAAGAAATACATTTAAAATGCAATTTCTGATCATTTACAATAATTCCATCATGATTGTTAAGAGACTCAACTATGGTACAGGATATGTGGGTCCCTATATTCCCTCTAAGCTGCGCAGCCGCCTATTAAGCCATGCACAGGGGCTCAGGGCTGCGGCGGGGAGAGATGCCTCTCCCCCAGCATGGACCTGCCCTGGACTTGCTGCGGCCAGGGGAGAGGCACCTCTGCCCTAGCCCTGAGCCCCCTCCCACACTCCAAACCCCTCGGCCCCATCCTCACCACATGAATTTTGTTATGTGCACTAATATGAAGGTGATGAGTCACACATCCCTGACAAGCGTTTGTCCAACCTGTTCTTAAAAATGATGGAGATTCCTCCCTTAGAAGCCTATTCCAGAAGTTAGCTATGCTCTCTACCTACCTTTGGAGTGTCTGGTGTAGGTGGTGCTCAACTGTAATCCATGGAGCACTTGCTGGTGGTCCTTGGCCAGAGGGTCATAAAGTTATAGTCAGAATTTTTTTCCTAATATCTAACCTAAATCTCCCTTGGTGCAGATGAAGGCCGTTATTTCTGTGGACATGGAGAACAACTGATCACCATACTCTTTATAACTGCCCTTAACATATTTGAAGACTCTTATCAGGTCCACCCTCAGACTCAAGACTAAACATGGCCAGGTTTTTTTAACCTTGCCTCATTGGTCAGGTTTTCTGTCCTTTTTATAATTTTTGTTGCTCTCCTCTGGACTCTCTCCAATTTGTCCATGTCTTTCTTAAAGAGTAGTGCCCAGAATTGGATGCAATTCTCCAGCTGTGACATTACCATTGCCAAGTAGAGCAGGACAATTACTTCCCATGTTAATACACCCCAGAATGATATTAGCCTTTTTTGCATCTGCATCAAAATGTTAACTTGTATACATTTTCTGATCCGCTGTAACTTCCAGTTCCTTGTCAGCAGTACTACCACCTAGCCAGTTATTCCCAATTGCCAGGGCCGGCTCCAGGCACCAGCCGACCAAGCATGTGCTTGGGGCAGCACCTTATAAGGGGTGGCCAATGTTGGGGTGGCGGGGGGCGCTCACGGTGTTTTTGTTTTTGTTCGCGGGGTGGCGCTCAAGGGTTTTTTTGTTTGTTTCGGTGGCGCAGCGCTGTGGGGGGGGCGGAGGTTTGGGTGGTGCGGCCCGACCCGGCCCGGTGCTCAGGTGAGGCGGGGGTTTGGGTGGCCCGGCGCGGCGCCTGGGGATTTGGCCGGTGCGTCGTGGCACTGGTGAGGGAACGGGGGTTTGGGCGGTGCGGCGCGGCGCTCGGGGGGGGGGGGGGTTTGGGCGGCCCGGTGTGGCACTCGGGGGGGAGGTTGGGCGGCACGGCACGGCGCGCCGAGGGTTTGGGTGGCCCAGCGAGGCACTCGGCTGGGGGCGGGGGTTTGGGCGGCCTGATGAGGCGGGGTTTGGGCGGCCCGGCGCGGCGTTCGGGGGTTTGAGTGGCCCGGCGCTCTGGGGGTTTTGGGCAACCCGGCGCTCGGGGTTTGGGGGGGTTTGGGCGGCCCGGCGCGGCAATCGGCGGGGGTTTCGGCGGTGCGGCGCGGGGGGGGGGGGGTCGGCGGCGGCACTCGGGGGGGGGGGGTGTTACGGCAGTTAGAGCCGGCCCTGCCAATTGCATAGTTATGCATTTGATTTTTCCTTTCCTAAGTGAAGTACTTTGTCAAACCACCTTTCTCTGCCTGTTTCCCCTCCCACTCTGTCTTGTCTTGTTAGATTGTAAGATCTTTGGGCCAAGGAGCGTCTCTTGTGTTTGTACAGCACCTGACCTACTGGGATTCTGATCATAGTTGGGGTTTCCATGCACTACAATAACATAAAATAATAATTTGTATTCCTAATGGCATAACACCTTTTTCAGCATTGGAAAGTTGCCTCTACAATGAGTTCAAATCTTTGGAATTACTAGCTACAATCTCTAAAAATACAGGTTTCTGTTCCACTACTATGGGGATTTTAGTCTCCAAAAAACTACTGTGGTAGCAGCTGTCTACCTACCTTTGGAGCCTCTGGTGTAGGTGGTGTTCAACTGTAGTCCATGGAGTACTTGCTGGTGGTCCTTGGCCAAAGGGTCATATGATGCTGGCTCCTTCTCCTTGCTTCTACAGGCTATTTATTACAGTCATATTAAAGACAGCTAAAATGCCTGGTTAGCTTCTTAATAGTACTTTTTCCATGTAAGCAATTGTTGTAAACGCAACAGGGATGTTGTTTCTTTGGGAACATGAGGGGAGTTGTCAAAGAGAAACCTTTAAGCTGCAATCCATATTCTGCGAAAGCGTGAGAATTCCTCTCGTATAGTGCATACCTAATGGCACAATTCTGTACCATTTTTTGGTTGTTGTTGTTGTTTTTTTGTGAGGCCTAATGATCAGTTTATGCTCTGAAATGTAACTATTAAAAACTCAAAAGTCAGGACATTTTGTTATGATTGCACACACAACCTTAACTCTGCACCCTGCTATTGCAGATTTAACAGTACAACTTTGAGGTCTCATAAGGCAGTTATTCGAAATGTAGTTATCTATATCACATGGCTGCAGCTGTCCACATCCATTGATACTAACTAAAGACTTGATGAGACTAATTACATGATTAAAGTTAAAAATGTGGTTATATATATATATATGAAAAATGGCTGCAGCTGTCTCCTTTCCATTGATACTAACTAAAGCCTTGATGAGACTAATTACATGCTTAAAGTTGAGCATGTGCTTAAGTGCTTTGCTGGATCAGGCCCAGAGTGCTCAATATCTTGTTGGATCAAGCCTTAACTACTTACTGTAGTCAGTACTTGGGGGTATCTTAGCAATGACAAGGTCTGCACCTGTCATTCTTATGGTTTGTAAACTCTGCAAGGTGTGCTATAACTAATAATGATGATCATGTTTTCAAACTCTTTATGTCTATTTGCTCAAGGAAGGATGCTAATGGAATGACCTGACAGTGTGAGCAAGCCGGGACTTTGGCATTTTTCTAAGTTTCGCTTTTGTAATGTGCGCACTTGTCGTCCCCCCGAACAACGAAGGAATATAGTTCCATGGACTCAGATGACAGCAGTATTGTCAAAGGGAGCTCATGTCGCTGATTCCCCATACCCCACAGTGTACCCCACAATCTAGCACGTCGTTCTGAAAAGCAACACACTATATATGCAGAGAGATCCCTTTAAAGACAATCCAGGACCTTAATTAAACTTCCTCTTGATTTAGTGACTGGCAGGTAATAGATGTAGTGGAGATTATGTGCAGGAGGCCTTGGGAAAGCAGTACAGAAGTGTAGCATTAAGCAAGGCCCATAATTACCGGTGAAATATAGCACCTGTGAACTTCTTAACTTCTTTCCTGTAACACTTATTGCAGACTTGTAATAGGGGGCCCATTGTATTAGGGTCCCATTGCGTGAGATACAGACTTCTCCAGGGAAGAGCTGAATACCTTCTGTCACTGAAGCGAATGGCATATAAAGACACTTGGCCCTGGGCCAGATTAGGCCCTTAGACTGTGGAGCAATCAGATTTCAGCAGAGATGGCTTCTAAAGAAGAAAAACAATACTCCTGGGGATCTTCCGTGCCACGGAGTTACAACCTGGGGCTGTATTTTTTTCAATTTATTTCTGTGTCAGAGGATGAATGGCACAGCCAGGGTCAGAGTCCAGGTTCCTAATCCCCTGCCCTGGTTCATGTTGTAAAATTAGTGTGATAACTAAAGTGACTTTCTCAAGGTTAGACTGTGCCTCACTTTACCAGATAATTCATTCTAAAATACCCCAGTAATTTAAAAATAAGTTAGTCCAATCAGATTTTGAACAGCAAGAGAGGTTTTCAGCCAGAATGGGGAAGGACAGCAGGTGTGAAATGTTCTGAGTGTAACCTGTGGAGTTGGTGGGTATGTGGTGTAGTTATCTAACAAGAAGCAGGCTAGTGAAGATGAGAGAGGCAGGCAGAGTTTAGGGGTTCTCTGAGTCAAATACTGAGACCTTGTGTTTCATCCATTGGATTGATGAGATGAGACTGCCCACAGTACATCTCTATTCTGCAAGACTGCACCTACTGGAAAATAAAATCAGAGGGAGCCAGAAGTCGAGCAAAGTTGAACCTTTGGAGTTTCTTTGAAAATTAGGCCCCTGATTTGCAAAAAATGTATTAGTGGCTATAGCTTACATTGAAGCCAATGGGAACTGGAGAGGCTGAGATGTGGGTAGGACATGATTTTCTTGCTACCAGTAGGAATTATCTAATTTTCAACTGGGGAATAACTGAATAGCTAATAACAAATAGCTGAATTTGGCTTGTAATTTTATAAAGGACTTAAACTTTGTACCTCAGTTAAATGGGTATAGATCAGGAATACATTCACTCAGGTCAATGCAGGTACTTCTGATTGACATTGGCACATATGTGAGCAGAATTTGGCCCTCTGGACAAGTACAGGAAATCCACTTGCAGTCAATCACTGTAGTCAGGTGATTTGACTGCCTGCCACTTAAATGGTCTTATTGAAGTTGTAGTAAAGAGTCATTAATCATATGCAACATCCGTGTCCAGGCAGGCAGAATACCACAAAATCTGTCAGCAGCATGAAAATAACTCTCCAAAGGCTGGAAGGGAAAAAGGAAAGGACAATATGGAGAAAAGATCATCAATCTACTGGGACAAGAACCAAAGAAGGTGTTAAAATATAAGTTTGAGCCTACAAATGTAGTTAATGAAACATAAGGACAAGATAGGACAAGAAGCAATGGGCTTAAATTGCAGCAAGGGAGGTTTAGGTTGGACATTAGGAAAAACTTCCTAACTGTCAGGGTGGTTAAGCACTGGAACAAATTGCCTAGGGAGGTTGTGAAATCTCCATCATTGGAGATTTTTAAGAGCAGGTTGGACAAACATCTGTCAGGAATGGTCTAGATAATTAGTCCTGCCACGAGTGCAGGGGACTGGACTAGATGACCTCTCAAGGTCCCTTCCAGTTCTATGATTCTATAAGATACTTTGCCTATTTTAGGACTCTATGGCTATAAACATTTTGAAGAGGGTAAACCACAAAAAGGTAATTTCAACTCAGAAAAGCTTTGAGTTCTGCATTGTCCTCGGTAGCTTGATATCTACTAATAGGTGGCTGAAGCGGGTTTCTGACACCAGCGGGGACAGGTAGAATGATTGCAGGTAAATGCTGGAAGTGCAGCTAGACATCGTACACTCACCAGTTACATGGGGCACACCATTTCTTACTACTGGGGTTTTCTGCATCACAAATATGTTGCTAGCATAACAAGGTTCAGTATTATAGTAATAGGGAATGTAAATGTTTATGCTAATAGTACTCTCCAAGATTTCAGATAGACTTCCCAGTCCCACCCTAGATGCAACAACAGGCAGTAGAAAGTTCTCATATTTTTTCAGTAAAATTGTAGGAGCAGGATTTTATAATGTCCCATGAGAATTAATGTATGATTTTATTTCATCCTGTCAGCCACCCTTTTTGAATAGCAGAAAGGAATGACGGACCAGAACAATCCTTATGACTGCTTATGGTCACCCTTTTGTTTTAGGATAAATTATAATGTCTACTATGGTTTCCTATATGTATTACAAATTAGGCACTCTAGTTAAATATACACTTCTTTGTTTTAAGGTTTTAGGAAGTAAGAGACAGGAGCTTGTATGGTATCAATGTTAAGGAGATTAGAGGAATGTTGAGAGCCTGAAACCCCAATGTGAATTGTTTTAGTTATAAGATTTAGCAAGGCTTGCTTTACAATGTATTCTGCTAAATATACAATACTGCTGTCTGTATACCTTTGAAGGTTTCTGTAAGAGATTGTTTGTGTGAACGAGGAATGCATGCATCAGGAAAAGATAAGGTGTGAAAGCCATCACAAATGTCCAGATGGTCAAGAAAAAGTGAGAGACTTGGAAAGACCAGGAAACAATCAGAAAACATCCATTGTATCCGATGCTAAACATGTCAGCAGCATTGATGACCTCAGAAGTGAGGCAGGCACCCCCTGAAGGCGAGACAACAAATAGGAGAGAACAATGGGAAGCCCGACAATAACCATCAAACGATAACAGCAGAAAACCCCAAGATTAACACCACTTAAGGACTAATGATTACAGGATGACATTGCAAAATGCCTGGACTCAAATGGGAATTTACAACTATAAAGCTGGAGTGTTTTGCCATGGAACTCTGGGTTCAGTCCTGCAAAGCCTCGGAGCATCGGATCGCGACCGACAGAGCCCAGCTCCTCACTCATGCTCAATCTAACTGGCCATTAGATTGACTCGAGCTAGAACAGACTGGTAACTATAAACATCAACTGGCAGGATGGTGTGTGTGTGTGTGTGTGTGTGTGTGTGTGTGTGTGTGTGTGTGTGTGTGTGTGTGTGTGTGTGTGTGTGTGTGTGTGTGTGTGTGTGTGTGACTGAAAAGCATATGCTAACTGTTGTATTCTCAATAAATGCGGTGAATTTGCCTCCTCCTGAAAAGATCCCGTGTGCTTTGTATGAGCATAACAAAATCTCAATATTTCCGATCATATCTAGTGATGGATGAAGTATGAAAACTTAGATTAGAGTAGCTGGTCCACATTCTATGTTTTGTTTTCAATTCTGTGATAATCACAAAACCAGTGTGTCGTCAGGAAAGTAATGCAGAGGTGTTCTGGTAAGAGGCGTATTGTTAAGGCAATACAAACATGAAATGTCACTCTTAATAGGGTAATGCAAGAAAACTCCTTTAAAAACTGCAGGTTGAAAGGAAACCATTGACAGTACTTGTTAATTTCCCTTCTGGTGTTTCATAAATAAAACGAGATTTGAGATCACATGTTCCCTGCATGTGGGCCTCTCTTATGTGTTGAGAAATCAATTCAAACTACCCTACTAAAGCACAGCCTTTCTACTGATTTTCAACATTGCCAAATTGTTTAATACAAGATGATCTAAAAGAATAAAATAAATAAGGAGAACCAGGAAACACTAAAATCATGGTAAAAATAACCAATTTCATACTAAAAAGCAACAGAGGGTCCTGTGGCACCTTTGAGACTAACAGAAGTATTGGGAGCATAATCTTTCGTGGGTAAGAACCTCACTTCTTCAGATGCAAGGTATGATGTCCATCCGTTTGCATTTGGAAAGGAAGATGATATCTGTCTGTATTTGTGCAAGTTTCTTCATGAGATTGATAGATTTCCATTCCATACGGCTAAATGCAGTGCCTTGCATGGTGTCAAGTATCAGAGGGGTAGCCGTGTTAGTCTGAATCTGTAAAAAGCAACAGAGGGTCCTGTGGCACCTTTGAGACTAACAGAAGTATTGGGAGCATAAGCTTTCGTAGGTAAGAACCTCAAAGAAGTGAGGTTCTTACCCACGAAAGCTTATGCTCCCAATACTTCTGTTAGTCTCAAAGGTGCCACAGGACCCTCTGTTGCTTTTTACAGATTCAGACTACGAAGTGAGGTTCTTACCCACGAAAGCTTATGCTCCCAATACTTCTGTTAGTCTCAAAGGTGCCACAGGACCCTCTGTTGCTTTTTACAGATTCAGACTAACACGGCTACCCCTCTGATACAATTTCATACTTTTACTCATTTTCAGTGAGGTTAGTACTCAAGAAGGAACTGGAGAGAAAACTTCACTGCTAGAACGGTCACTATCCGAATTGGCACAGCACTGGGGACTGATTATACCAGCTTCAACACACAGCCCTATGTGTCTGTCCAGCAGGGTAATTTAGTCCCACGCTCATTCAACCGTTAATTTATATGGCAAATCTGAGGGCTAGTTATTGTAGTGCTAGTTATATGGGAGGTGCCTTCAGTCCAGTTCTCAGTAGAGAGCTCTACACATAACTGAAAACAAGCTCTTTTATCTGCTTGGCAAATGTGCAAATCAGGAGAACAAATTAACCTCTCTCCCCCTCCCATGTGCTCTTACACAATAAATACAACAACGCACAGTGGGACAGCTCAACCCCGTCACAAATCAATTGCCCCCCAACTTATCCACCACATAATAAACGACTATAATATCAGAGTAGCATCACCCCGCCTGCCCTCAGCACTCCAGCTCCACAAATACCTGGGGAAAAAGACGGGCCTTTCAGCCTCTCCAGAGATCTAACAAATCTGGGCTCTGTGAGGCGATGAGAAGGCATGGTGCAGAGTTGAGGACCCCCGCAGAGAATACTGCTGGCAGCTTCCTCCTCCTGTCTAGAGTAAAAAAGCTATAGCTCATACCCCTCCACCTACTGCAACGGTGGTATAGGGAAAGAGGCAGCCTCGGGGATAGGTATGTACCAACCCATGTAGGGTTTCAAAAGTAAAAACCAACATTCTGAATTGCATGTTGTTTAATGGAGCTGGATAGTCTCATTATCCACATAAAGGGCCTAAGATTCTCAGCTGGTGTACATTGGCATATCTCCAGTGAAGACAATGGAGCTATGCTGATTGATCCAATGGACCAAATCCTCAACCTTTTGTTACGTTGAAAATCTACAGCAGCTAACACGGGTGTGTGTGTAGGAGCGTGTGTGTGTGCGTGTGCTCACCAGAGGAATTCTGTACTAGAACTGGAGTGTTTAAAGACATGGCTCCTCACAGCTAATTAAAATATTAAACACCATAAAAAACAGATGCATGTTGTTTAGGTTAATGACAACTGAAAAAATGTGGCCACCTCCTTGCTCATCCCCCTTTTCAGGTTCAACTGGGTTTAAGTAAAAAGTTACTTTACAAATAGCCCTTTGTAAAGGCATAATGATGTGTTTGCTACAGCACAGCAGTTATCGATGTAGATGTACCCACGATGAGTATCCTCAGCAAGATAATCAAAAGGAACTGAAATGTTAGACTTATGCTGAAATGTGAGGAAATCAAGTTGAGCACCTTATCTCAAAATGATGCTTGTTTCATTGCACTATGGGAATACACACATTCAGTGAAATAACCCAATCCATAGGACAGGAAAGTACCACTTAAAATTCTGTAAAAAATTCATTTTTTCTTTGTAAACTTTACCACTTACCTTTCACATTAAAGTGCTTATAGATGCCTTCAGCAGCACAGCCACTGTCTAACTGACTATGGCCCATCATGCATCTATTTCTTGGAGTGGAGAGGATGGAAGGCGTGCACATTGCTATGCTCACAGGGTATCAAGCTGCCTGAGGCACCTGGATTTTGGGAAGGGGAGAGGTGGTTTGTGACAACTCATTTTTTTTTAAAGTAACAAGTATACAAACAAAATATTAAGTTATAATAAACTAACAAGACTTGAGCAGCTTACAATTTGTTCAAGTCAAGACAGATCTGTATTTCTCTGTATGTTTCCACACTGGCGAGTGTTGTGTGATTCTGTTTGAAGCTCCTAGGTGCTAACATAATATAAATGTTAATAATCAGAAAACAACTGAATGCACTGTTATTGTAACAACAGTTCTCCAGGGAAGGGTCTCAAATTATACTATAGATGAAAGGGGGGCAGAACATCTGAAAACACAGTAAAAGGAACAAATTAAAAGTCACTAATTAGCTAGCTCTGCTTCTCTCTTCTCAACTGATAATTTATCTAGCCAAAGATTAGATCTTTATCATTTAACTGCAGAAGCAATTGTATTAACAGGTACACACATGAAATAATGGACCTAGAATAAAGAAAAACAGTCAAGCACAGCAATATTTACTTTCCATTTGACTTTTTTGGGGTGGGGGTAACGGGAGTGGAACGTCAGACAATGCAAGAAGAGCTTGTTAAATATACAAATTTCCCTTTGGCACTAGTGCTTTTGCTTGTTTTTCTATTGTTTATGTTTCCCATCACATCCATCTGTATCAGCTTGAGTCTTCAGTATGTAGTTTCTTTCAAAAACGGAAGGGAAACTAATCATTGCTAACACAGTGCACACAAATACAGTATTAGAAATCATGGCTATCATTTCTGTTCTTCATTATGAGGAAGGGGGTTATTTTTAATAGCTTTGTTTTTATTTATTTTTTAGAAAAAACATCTTTCTGGTCTCCAAATCTCTGCTGTGGCTGTTTGGTAACGTTGGTATTTTTAATGACTTAATCTGGAGAAACTGTGGCCAACTGGATTGTTACAATCATAATATTTTTAAAATCTGTATTAGTGGAGTCCATCTGGAAAAAAGTTTCCATTAATAGTATAAATCAAAAATGACGAGCATCCAGAGGACAGGGGAAATGACCCAACATACTGAAGACAAAAAAACATGCAGGAGAAAACTGCTCCATAGAATACAGCTACTATACCGCAGGGGAGCATGAAAACAACTATCTTAGCTATTTTATAGGGAAAATTTTATTTAATGGCTATAGTGCTGTTATTCAGTCAAATAAATATTTTTCTTTAGGTCAAGTTGGAATTCAGATGCGTATTATCTGGCAGTAATTTGAACCTGCCTTTGATTATCCCTTCAAAAATGGCCTCTGATTTTCTTCAGCCAGTCAGAGTCAAAATTGAAGTGGTGTTGGTTCTGGCCCTGTTGCAAAATGTTTAAGGTGATATTGCTGAAATGAGCTGCAAAAACAAATATTCTCCTTTATGGGCCTGATTTTATTGTCACATTTTCCTTGTAGCGTCTCATTTACACGGGTGTAAATCAGTAGTAACTTCACTGAAGTCAATAAAGAGAATCAGGCTTCAAAGGTATATTGACTGTTGAAGACAAAATAAAGACAAATAATTCGGAAAAAAAAATCTTTTTACTGGCAGTAAATGTATCTATTAAATCTGAGATGGCCATTTTCTTCTTTGGAATATAAAGTTATTTTGCTGAGAGTGCCCAGGAGGAATAAGTTTGCCCACCATAATTCCAGAACTTCATATGTTCTCCTTAAACAGTTGCTAGGGTATTTTTACACGTAGGTCATCCCCAATTTAAAACATGGCTTTCTTCTGTGGAGGCTAATGACTTTTGGTCAATATCCTATGATGGCTGGACAGCAGCTTTCGTGGGTTTGGAGATGGGGATAGCTGTGAGCTGGGCTCAGACCTCTGGCAACAAGAATGCACTGCCATTTATGATTGTCAACTGGGTTAATCTCAACAGAGAAGGCAGGAGCTGAACAGACTCAAAGTGTCTCTCTCTCTCCATCATAACTTGGTAGAACCTCCACTAGGACTAAGGACTAAGGCATTTGTGGACAGTTGTGTTGCTGCTGGCCATTGCTGTAGTTGTTCTGGAGTTATTAATATAGAACAAAAAAAAACCTGTGTTAAAAGAACATTCAGGTTCCATAGTCCAGCACTCCAAAGCTAGCAAGTGCCTGAAGTCAGGCTGGCTGTACAACCTGAATTCATTCCCCTCGGGGGCTGCAATTTATTTCAAGAAAGTTTCAGTGTAATTTAAGGCATGTAATTTACATATTCATTTTGATACAGCCCTTAATTCCACGATCACATACTATTTTCCCCCACAGGAATCTCCACCATTCTCCCCTAAGCTAATTGGCTTGTCTTGCCCAAACGTTCCCGCTTCCTCTCCCCACCAGCTCCCAGTCTCCTTGCCCAACCAGTCCTATCCTTCCCTGGCTCCCAATCCCATTCTCCTTTCCCAGCCAGCCCCAGTTTTCCCCTCCAACTTCCAGTCACAATTTCTCTACTCCTACTCTCTCAGTCCCAGTCTCACCAGACTCCTTGTCTCAATCTACTCTTTTCCATCCCTGTGATCTGGCTTTTGTCCCCTCTGCATTCAAAGCAGATGGTTTCTTCCTCCATGCTGCTTGACTTATGGGGGGATGAGGGGGTGTGGTCGAGTGCCCAGCCCCATTCCAGCACACAGAGCAGCTAGGAGCAGCAATTACAGGGAAAGTCCAACTTTGCCCCATAGCCCTGCATAGGAATATGCCCACTCGCTCTGTGGGAATGGCACATGTACAGTGTGGTCAACACTAAGAGCTGTGAGAGGGCTGAGCATGCCCAGGGAAGCAAAATACGTTCTCTCCTAGCCTTGGTCTGGGATATGACTGAACTGTTTAGACTGAAATTTTCCCCAAAAAATCAGCCCGAGGCAGATACCTAGCATGGAAAATTTCAGCTCAAATAGTTAGTTTGGCAAAGCTATAACCACTGAAAACAGGGTCTTATAATGGGAAATATCAGACAAACTTCATAGGCAGTGCTACTAGCTCTACCAATATTTTTTATTTACACTTTGGTCTGCAGGATTGACCAACCTGTACTTTTCATAAATGACTGATATGCTCCTTTTCATATGAGTTTTGATATACTGCAAGCACAATGCTAGCAAAATTAACTCCTTTTTATTAACTTTTTGATTCTCCAGTATAAAGAAAGACAAAAATGTTGAACTTCATACCAATTCCCCATTCCCACTAAGGGAAATAATTTTGGTTTTACTTAATTCTAGAGATAGGAAAAGTTCATCTAAATGCAGATCATTGGTTTGAACCAGAATATATGGTTTATAGGAAGCCATTATCTAAAATGGGGTTAGCTAAAAGAGGGTTACACACACCCTCAATAGGCATAAGATAGCCTCTGACAGAAGAAACTTTCCCTGTAGGTAGGTTGTTCCATAACTGACCACTATGGAGTTTCTTGTCCTTTCTTCTGAATCATCTGGTGGCCACTGTCAGAAATGGGAGCTGCCATACTGAATCAGATCAGTGGTCCAGCTAGTTAGGTGTCTTGTGTTCAACATCTGGATCTGAACTTTATGACTAAAGAATCTTTTATCTTAATTCATTTCAAAATGTATAATCTCCACCAAATCTGAATCTGGAGCAAAGACAGCATGCACACACAAACATATACCCCTCCTCTGCACCCAAACTCACTCCCTCGCATATACTAATCAAGTGCTTTTGGTGCACCTGTTTGCAGCAGGACCATTAGACTTGTGAAGGGGATTAGACGATAAGGCAACAAACAGTATCAACAAATTACACTAAAATTTTCTTGAAATCAATTGTAGCTTCACAATGACATAGCATTTCAGATCAGGGCCACTTGAGATTGATTATTTTAAAATGTGAGACTAAGGATGCAAGTCTTCATTCATCTTCCGTACACATCCAGAACAATGGACTTCTCAGACCATGCATGGCTTTGTGAAGTGTGAAGAATAATAGTTATTATGTGTCTGTACTGAGCCTGACCCTTGGTAGAACTGTACAGTCAATGGGGAACAGTTACTCATATCATTCAAGTGCTCTATATTCTTATTCTTAAACTGGGTTTTAAACTAATGAAGGTTACTGTCACAAGGTCTGCACAGGTTTCTGCCTTCTCGCCCTGTGCTTAGGCTGGTAAAATAAGGGTTCTCAAGCCTTCTTCTGGTGTTTCACCCTTGTGCTTTATTTTACAGTGCCACCATGCAGTCCCTTTTATCCCCCAACAGTTATCCCCTTTTTAACCGGTTCCAGGGTCTCTTGGCCCTTGAGGCTCCCTTCCTGTGGTGAGGAGACAGAGCTGTAGCCTCCTGTCCCCTCCCAGGCTAGCCTCCCCACTGAGTTTTGTTCAGGGCTTTTATAGCCTTCCCAGCCTTCAGCCCAGCTGTCGCTGCTTAGCTCAGTCTATTGCAGTGAGCGAGCCCTCATTAGGGCCTGCAACTGGGCTCCCTGCTGGCTGCTTTGAGCCTCTGCCCCTGGCCTTTCTGCCTGAAAGCAGGGCTTAGCCAGCATTTTAGCAGGGCATTCAAGGGATTTCACCCCTGCCCTGCCACAGTTACCTTCAAGAATTTCTTGTTAATGTAATGATATACTGGCATTTGTTTCACATACTTTATCCCCCACCAGCTACATTTTGAGATCAAGTCAGATCAAGTGAGCGAAGGCAAATTATAAACAGATACGCGAGGCCATTACTACTGTCTCTTGTAATCTTTTCTGGAGGAAATCCTGAATTATAATTGACAGTGAGCTATTAGTGAAATGTCCACTCACATACTAATGAACCAAAGAAAACTAAACTTTGGGAATAACTTAAGTCTCTCTCCCCATGTTCAGCCAGAAGTTAACTGATTAGCTCAAATGACCATCCATATTTGTCAGTTACCAATATATTGCTTTATTTCTTGGTAGTAAATTAAGGCTTTATAGTGAGATTCACACAGTACAGGCCAATTGAAGACACTAGAACCTTTAAAAACCATGTAGCAGTATTCATTCAATTTAGCATAGCCAGAAAGGTAGCAACTTTTTATAAACACTTAAATGTCACTAATGAGACCTCGAGTGCAAATGGCTCTGCCAAATTCACACCAACCTTGAGAATGAATTCAACAGCTTAACTCTCCTTGAGGACAGTGAAGAGAATAGCTAGCTGGGATAAAATCCACTGTGCAACCTCCTGAAAAATCAGCTTTGTAAAAAAAGGAAGCTAAACTGATGTTAGTTGACATAAAATGGCACCACTCCCTAACATACACCGATTAGTGACAGAGTGGTAATGAGGAGCTGTAAGAGCTTTTCCCCGCAAATCGTTTTGGCTCCTACCCCTCGTTTCTTTTGGACAGTATTATTTAATTCAGAGGGAACTGAAGGATGCTTAATGAGTTTGCCTATGAGACACAATATCCTGCAAGTGAAAAAATACACAAACTGACAAATGGAGAAGCAATATGCACAGGCTAAAGAACTTTTCTCACAAGTAGGACACATCCTGCCAGCTCTGCCTTTTATACATTGTGTGAGTGTGGCTACAGATTATTTCCTTAGTGATTATGTATGTTCTTAAACACATGGATTTTCATTTCATCTCAGTGACATTATTAATGTTGTCTGACGACGATGCAGCTACTGTTCTATGAAAACCAGACAGAGCGTTTTCCTCCCCACATCTCTCTAGCAGAGACATTTACAGTGATTGAGCCTAACATATGAATCAGTTGTCAATCATGTGCAGGGGGCCTGCCTGAAAATATCATCACTTCTAATGAGTCTGGCTTTCAGATCTAAGGACTGGATGGGACTTGCCAGAAATAAGTGGGAAAGAACTTCCATCACAGTCTTCTGGCAACTAATCATGAAATGATCACACGCTCAGGGAAGGAAGGGGACAATGAGTAGGGGGAAGCCTCAAAATTGATTTCATTGGCAAGAGAGAGCAGCTATACCAGTAACACCTGTTAGAATAACCGTCTTCAACCATGAGGCAGTACTGATACTGCAATTCTTTACTCAACAATGGCCATTTCTTCAGTTGAAAGGAACATGGTTAAGGGACTTCCAAGAAGATGCTACTTAGACAAGGTGGTGTTGCATCAGCCATGTTGGAGGAATTTGGGAGGTGGGTTTTGAGACAAATAGTGCCTCTGCAGCTTCTTGAACACAGCTGGAGCTCAGATTTAATGCTGCTCAAGTTGCACCTCAAAGGGAGTGATTATGTGCTATTCCCTTTGGAGAGCTAGTTCAGGCTAGGAAAGCGTCAGGGCTACCAGGGGTATAGCACTGCCATAGTGCTGAGGAGTACTCATTGCTTTTAGGTTAAAGAAGCATCTCCACAGAGACCCAATCAAATAAAAAAGTGATAGTTTAAAACCAAAAATATTCTTTAAAAAAAACAAACCTCACCAGCACCATACAAGAAAGCTGACTCCCACAAGCCATACAGAGAAGAGCTAGGTACTGTATGTGGGAGCGTGTGTTTATACATTAATGTTTTTAATCAACAGGTGCAGAGTGTCCTTTCAGAAAAAAGCAGGGTTGGTGTGCTCAATAATACAGCGCTTGCAATGGCGTTTAACAAAACGCAGAGCGTCCACGGAAACCTCACAGTCCTGCACATTCAGCATCTGCAGGTCAAAGCAGTTCGCAGCTACGATCTGTAGGCCCTGGCCTGTGATGCTCTCACATGACTTCAGGCTCAGGCGCTTCAAGTTGAAGCAGTTCAGGGCCAGAAACTCCAGGCCGGTGTCTGAGACCAGCGGGCACTTGCCAATATCCAATGATTTGAGTTTTGTGCAATTTTTGGCGAGGTACTCCACGCCATGGTCCGTGATGCCCTCGCAGCCCCGCGCATTGAGGTAGCGCAGCTTGCTGCAGTACTTGGCAATGTAACGGATGCCCACGTCTGTGATGCGACCGCAGTGTGCGATGCTGAGGTACCGCAGGCGCGACTCCAACTTGGCGATCTCCCGCATGCCGAAGTCGCTGACGAAGCGGCAGTCGCTCACGCTCAGCTCCTTGATGGATGTGCAGTAAATCATTAGGTAACGGAGGCCTTCATCGGTGATGCGGACGCAGCGGCGCAGGTACAGATGAGTCAGTTGAGTGCAGTGTGCGGCGATGGTGTGCAGGCCTTCGTCCTCGAGCACAAAACAGTCTGTCATGTCCAGGTAGCGGATAGAGATCTGTTTGCCATGTAATGGGGACAGCTTGATGGAGGCTTCGCGGGTCAAACTAATGCATGTCACTTTGGAACAGCCTACATGGAAAAACACAATGTTAATAAGTTGCAAAGCAACTCCTCTGGCAGGATGGGGGAGGTTGGCGTGTAACTGCAGACCTCAACACACAGCTAGTTATGCAGGCATCTCAGTGCTGCCAGACCCCAGAAAGTACTGGGATGAAACAGACACTAGTCCAGCAGCCATTCATCTTAAATAACTCCACTGAAGTCAATACAGTTACTCCAGTAATCTAAACAACATCTGAACCACAGAAGTGTGGTTTTGTCCATGTCCCAAATTAGGTCAGATCATGGCCCTCAATTTCTTTATGCAGGGACAGATTCTGATCTCTTACCCCAGCACAAATCCAGTAATGGTTTTGGACAGCACGGGGAGTACATCGTGCACTGTTCTCTGGTCTGGGCTGTGGCGACATCATCGCTGACTTATTTAGGGCATGTCTATGCTGCTCCGCAGTTCAAACTACAAATGTACACTGAAGTGCTGCACTGTATTGCCCCCCTGTGGATGCTGTGGGTGCAAATTAAAAGGTCCCTGGGTTACATTAATGTAGCCCTTTTCTGATAGGGAGATGTTAACACGAGTTAGCAACCTCTTATTTTGTTCCCGCAGTGCAACATGGGGAAGCTACAGCTCAGCACTTTGGTGCACATGGCTATTCATACCCCCCGAGTCCAAACCGTGGGGCAGTATAGACATGCCCCCAGTTGGCGTTCCAGCATCAGAGGCCATATTACGTTCAAGCGCTGCAAGAAACAGAAGGGAAACCTCCAGGCCCAGATGGGCTAATGTTTGGGGAACAGAAATGTATGGTCTGCCCTACTGATGCAAATTGGGCTAGTAACCAAATGACACCCATCTAGCAACTGGATGACAATAATATTGTATGTCATGGCATCTTACACTCAAACAACACAACCAGCCTGACCCAACACAACCAGTGGAGAAAATCTGGAAAATCACATGCCGCACTCAAATGCTAACCTCTTTCCTCTCCATTGGGATTCCCTTTCAAAGAACATTATATTAAGCAGAGGACCTTTTATTTCTTATTTTCCATAATAAATAAATAATAATGCAGAGCACTAATTACCAGGCCAGCCAGCCATAGGACCAAACACAGAGTTACCAGGAATTCAATCCAGGGACCAGCTTCAGCCCTGACATGAACAGGTGCATTTCTCCCATTTCCTCCTTCTCGGGGTCATGGGGAACTAAGGAGTGTAGCAGAGGAAGCAGGGTCCTTCCCTGAGAGAGGGATGGGGTAGAGGAAGAAAGCACCAAGTGTCACCCTGAAGCCCATTAACTCTGTAGTGACACATCTGGCCTGCTTACGGGCAGTGTTCCATTCTACAGTCTTTAGTCAAGGAAGACAGGACAATGTAGCACAGGCTCTCTGGGGTGTGAGGAAAAGTAAAGCAAGAAAATCAGTGTAGATGCCAGGAGGAAACAAGTAAAGCAGGGAAATTAGAGGTGGCATTAGAGCTGTAGGAACCTCAAAAATTGCCGGTTTGATTTATGCACTCATCATACTAGGTTTGCAGTATGAGTTTTGATTTAGACTTTTGCTTTGGTCAAACAGATGCAAAGTTTAGCTGAAATCTCACACAAAGTGTAAGTGGCAAGTACTGCACGGCACCGGGGGAAGCTCTCGGACCTTGAGACAGGGAGAACCATTTTGATTAGTCAACAGTGTCCTCAGAAAATCAATACCCCTTTTTCCCTTGTAGATAGTCTGGTTCATGTCCCTGCAGTTGATGGTGTTTTTTATAATGAGAACAAATGATCTAACCTGGAAGACTCAGAACAAACAAATGCACACACACACGCACATGCACACACACACGACGGATGCAAGGAGAGTTCCAAAGGGAAGCGATACAATTGGAGTTCAGCCATGTAAACATTCCTTAGACTAGACAACAGAAGATGGCACAGGGGCCTACTCCTCCAGTTGGGTCTGCACAAGTGGATGCTGGCAACCTGGCAGAGCCCCACTTATGTCAGTGGAGTTTGGAGTGAGCAGGAGGGTCTGTCTGCACGAATCTGACTGCAGGACAGTGGTATAAATGTGGACTCTTTACAAACAGATTAGGATTTATTTTTAAAATTAGGATAGTGAGAATGAAGGTCTGCAGACAGAGAGAAGGAGGAGAAGAAAATTCGGCCTGTTGAATATTTGAGAAAGAGGGACATATGAATGACTAATGCATTTCTGATATGAAAATGAAAAGGTTGAAAGTCTCCCTGCAGGGCTGGATTTACTGTACATGGCCATGTGATCACAGTTTTGACAGGCTCAGCATCTCCTTGTTGTCTAGTTACTTTGGCTACAGCATATGGTATTTGATGGGAAGGGTATTCAGAATGGTTCCACCAGAAGAAAAGAGTGCACGTTGATTATAGACTATTTTTTTTAAGTGAAGTGACATTTTTCTGGGTCTGTAACAATTTTTCTGTCCCAAATAATAAAGATGTAAAAACAAACCCTCATACAGCAAGATTTTTCCATAGAGGAAATGTAACTAATTTAAGAGGCAGGAGAAACTTCCAAGTGGAATGAAAGAACCTTGGCCAATATATGTTAGATAATAGTTTGCAGTCAAGCTCAAACAGCTCCTGGAGTTATCTGAGGCCTGCTAAAGGAATGGATGTTGAGAGTTACAGAATTTATGTTGTGGAAAACTCCGATAGTTAATAGGGATGCCTGTTTTTGACATTAAAATATTGATATCATATCAGTGCCAAAGAATAGCCCTTAAGAACAAAGAGACAGGCTGAATTAAACATATGGAAGTGAAATTCTTTGAATTAATTAGGTTTTCTTTTGGGTCAAAGAGATCTGTGACCAAGACTGCCAAGGTCTCCATTATGTCACACAGCACACCCACCCAAGCTTTCATGCTTGTTACTACACCACATGTCATGTGTAGGGCCAAGCCTTTTCGTTTCAACTGCCCCTAGCATTTAATCATAGAGGAATCTCATTATTTTGGGCTAGATTTTGGCCAAGAGTCCATCAGAGTCCAGCTAGACACATTAGGTTCAGAGAGAGACTGCAGCTGTCAGAGCTGCCAGGAGAACATTACAACCAGAATTCCTCTTGGGGGCTCCCAGGCAGCACACTCTGGTGCGTGTCCTGCATCAGCCTTGAAGAAGGAGCATTCTCGCATCTCTATGCTCTATTAGTGCCGCCCTCGCTCTTGGCCCCTTACAGGCACTTAGGTCTCACAGGGACTCTAGGAGATAAAAGCATCGAATCTCCCCATTAGGATCCCACCTAGTCCCTGTGCACAGGCTAAAGAGGGAGGGGAACCTCTTTGTACCCTCTCCCACTTGTGCACCTGCACAGAGGCTGATCAGAATTTGACCCTTGGCTCTTAAACACCGCTCATGCAAAGCTGCACATTTGCAGAGCACTTCTCCTATTTAGGCTGCAAGCTCCTTGGAACAGGGATCCTCTCTTACTCTGCTTGCCAAGATAAAAACATGAGAAAAGGGAATGGATTATTGATGAGAAGATGGTAGGAACTGTGGTTTGAATAGGAGCTGTCCACAGAGCTATTGGTTGTACAGCCCAATCTTCTCCTCCAATCTCTCGGGTATCACCTATGAACCCTACACATGCTAATCCCCTTCTCTTCCCCCACATGACCTTTCTGGATCAGGGTGTCTCTTCCTGGTGACCCCCCAGAAACTCACAGGGGAGAAGCAGTTTCCTGATGGCCCAGATATTTGGTTAGCGGGCTACCTGTCTCTCAGATGATGGGGGCAGACCCAGTCCCACTTGAAATGGATGTAAAGAGAAATGGGAAACAGCAACTGGAAGGTCTAGGCTGGTTCCTAATGGTGACAGGAGATTTTTAAGGGAGCTTGCACTGTACATGAACCTGAATCTCCGTACGATCCAGATTTGGGAACCCCAACCTGCAAGGCCCTGACAGCCCTGGAGACACACATTAGAGCAGATCTGACATTCTCTCCAGTAGAGGGCACTGTTGTGAATGCACTAGACCACACATACTTAAAAACATCTGAGGTAATTGCTGGCCCTATCGGGTTGCATTTGGTTTGTTTAGGTAGATGCATTTCACCTCCCTTTGCATGTGCCAGCAAGTACAGAGTAGTGTGCAAAGCATTTGAACAGTGACGTTACTCAGCAAGATCATTACACAGCATGGCATACTGCCAAGCAGCCCTTCGCACACTGTAGGCTGACAGTGAAGAGGAGGTAAAAATAATACTCAGCCATCGAGAGGAAGGAGAAATAATGGGATCCTGTTTTCGAAGCACTTTCACAAGGACCCTATATAACAAACGCTTTGAAAATAAATTTAGAAGTGGGCTCAAGTCAAACTCCAGAGCAGAATGCTCCTGAGCTCCAAAAACAAAGGCTATCTGAAGATGCAAAACCCAGTTCTGGATTTTAAGCACCCCCAAAGTTCAAGAGCATTGGTTTAGCCCTCTATAGAGGTTAGGGCTATTCTGAAACGTCTGCTGTTCAAATACAACCTTTCTACCATACGAATATTATAACTAGTTAGTTTAATATTATAACCCTCCATTTCACACATGGGTAATTTAAACCAAAGAGGCTAAAGGTTTCATATTAAGCAACACAATTACATCTTAGCTATTATGCTGACAATTAGTCAGACAGCTCCCGCTCACTTCCCTTTATTAAACCTCTCTCAGTTACTACGACCAGCCTTGTTTACTTACACTGTACTGGGAAAACCATGGAACTGATTGTACACAGAGTTGCCAAATGCACAATTTCTCCTGTTTGTTTGGATGTTTCATGCAGCAACGCAGCAAAGAAGAACATCTTCAAAATAGGAAGATGTGACTGGAAGGCCACAAAAATTGGCAGGGGAACTCGGGCTCCTTTGGAAACCCCAGCGTTTGTCAGTTTCCAAAAATGAGTTAAAACTAGCTCCTTCTTCTGCTCCTGCCTCTAAAGAAGTTGGGCACCTAACTCCTTAAGGCTCTTTTGTGTCCTTTTAAGGGAATTTCCAGTCAACTGGGATTTGCATCTGGGATTCTCCAAGATTACAGTGGGAGTCACTACTGGAGCCAGGAACTCTAGCGTTCTAATCTCTGCTCTCAGTTCACTGAGCCAGGAGACATGTGTGGTCTGAGCACAGGCCTGCACATCCAATTCATTGCATGCTTTTCCTTTGCTCTTTGGACTAATCTTGCACCACTGAATGTAACTGGAATTTTCCTCTTGATTCAATGATGATAGGATCAGGCCAATGTGTTATGAAGGCTTCACCATGGAGTCTGATGAATGCCATTCAAATGAATTATTAAAGCAAAGTTACAAGAAAACATTAACCTAGTACATCGTACATTACTTATTCAGGATCAGGTTAATACTCAGAGAACCTGGCTCAAGATTCTGGCTTGCTGGCTGGGGAGCCCCCCTCTCCTGACTACTCTAAACAGGGGGGACCAAATTTCTAAATACGTATCCTCTTTTTGGAGCTTCTCTTGTGCACATATTTGGTGTGAAAGCTTTTCCATTACAAGGACAATCCATATTTTACTATCCCACAATTCCATAGGAGAAGGGAGGAGGTCACATTTTTCCAGTAATGTGTAATACAATGTCTAGCTGCTAACAATAAAAAAGAAATTAATTTTACTGGCTCCTTTACTGGAGCATTAAGTAAGCAGGTCCAGGGATCTCTAGGAAGCTGGCATTTTGTCATAAGAATCTCTTTCATTTCCTCGCAAGTGGTCATAGGGTCACAACCACCACACGTGCAAGTATGTTTCCCTTTCCCCACAACCCCCCACAGAATGCCTCTTAGTAGCACAAATATGATTGCTCTTAACTGGAGTCAAATGCCATCTATACAATAATTTATAAAAATTTTCTTTAGGAGCTACACAACTTGAAGAAAGTATATCCCCTTTCCGATCTAGTGACCCATTAATCCAGATCAATTTCTTTTTGTCCAAATCTGTCTCCCATCTTTCATCTGGGTTTATACCCATCAAAGCATTTTTCAATCAAAATTATATGCATCTTAGAAATTAAACATTTTGTTCCAGCTTGCTCCTGGGCTAACTCCTCAAATGTGGTTAAGATCTATATATAGAGCTGCCGCACATCCAGATTTCACAATAAAATGTTTGATTTGTAAATACTGAGAATACAGGATCTTTATATTATTTATATTATTACATATCTCTTGGTCTGATTGCAAACCAGGACTCGGGAACAGCTGTCCGAACTGAGCATTCTCAGCTCTTACCTGCAACAAAGAGTAATTTCCTAGGGATAAATTCCTCATTATTAATGCAAGTAAATAAGGGAGAAGGCCACTGTGACAGAAATGTAAAAAATTTGTCCAAAGCTGCTAAAGTGGTCTGGATGAAAAGGGAATTTTTAATTTCTGATCACCTACATTTCTTTTTAACCCAACAATTACTATGAATAGATATATTTGGGCTCCAGTCTTATTTGAGTTATACCCAGTGTTTGGATGATCTATTGTAAATCCAATTGATCTAATATTTTAATTGTCATGTGGTGAGCGCTATTGTTATATCAGAGTGGGAGCATGTTCTGCAGTAACAATCCTTACACAAATAAATACAGAGAAACTAGTGGTTAACTACATTTTATATTTGTATCATGCTTTTTCTCCCAAGGCATTTCAATTACACTAGGGTTACCATATTTCAGCAAGCAAAAAAGAGGATGGGAGGAGCCCCGCCCTAGCCCCGCCCCATCCTGCCCTAGCCCCGCCCCTGCCCCCCCACTCCCCCCCCTCAGAACCCCCAACCCTCCCCCCGCTCCTTGTCCCCTGACTGCCCCCTCCTGGGACCCCTGCCCCTAACTGCCCCCCAGGACTCCACCCCCTACCTAAGCCTCCCTGCCTCTTGTCCCCTGACTGCCCCCTCCTGAGACCCTCCCCCCATCCTAACTGGCCCCCTAGGACTCTACCCCCTACCAGTACCTTGACTGCCCCAACCCTTATCCACACCCCCACCCCCAGATAGACCCCTGGGACTCCCACGCCCCATCCAACCACTCCCCACCCCCTGACAGCCCCCCCAGAACTCCCAACCCATCTAAACCCCTCTGCTCCCTGTCCCCTGACTGCTCCGATCCCTCTCCCCACCTCTGCCACCTGACATCCCCCCCCAGAACTCCCAAACACCCCCCCCGCTCCTTGTCCCCTGACTGCCCCCTCCTGGGACCCCTGTCCTAACTGCCCTCCAGAACCCCACCCCTTACCTAAGACTCCCTGTTCCTTGTGCCCTAACTACCCCCCAATGCCCCCCAGCACCCTACCCCCTACCTGTACCCTAACTGCCCAAAACCTTATCCACACCCCCACCCCCAGAAAGCACCCCCCGAACTCCCGACCCCCCCCCGTCTCTTGACTGCCCCCTCCAGAACCTCCCTGCCCCTTCTCTGACCCCCTGGCTCCCTTGTCGTTGGCCTTCGGCTAACGTCTTTGTGAGCTTGCTCAGGAACTGCCCGAGCCGTTCTCCCGGCACGCTGGGGAGCCGGGGAGGAGCTCCAGACTGCCGGAGGCGAATGCAGGGAGGGAGGGAGGGAGGGAGTGATCTCTGCTGCAGGGGAGGCAGAGGACGGGCTCTCTCTGGCTGTCGGAGCCCCATGTAAGTGACCCCATCCAGCCGGCTGCCCTGTTAGCTGCACGCGCTCTGCATGGGGGGGGAAGTCTGGACATTTACAAATTCCCCCCGGACGCTATTTTTAGCTCAAAAAGCTGGACATGTCCGGGGGAATCTGGACGAATGGTAACCCTAAATTACACACACATTCGATCACTGAAGTGCAGACACTTATGGTGCACACCTCTAGAAACTAAGGCACCCTATATCACTTTCCATAAATTGTAGAGATTTAACTTGAACTTTAATGTCCATACAGAGTAGATAGGGCCTCCTCTTTTAAGGTCAACCCATAAGATTCCCCCTGGCTAAGCTGCATGCATTTGGTTTATCTACCTAAAGAATATGAAGGGCTGAGTTCACAATGAATAGGGTTACCATATTTCCACAATCAAAAAAGAGGACACTGGGGGGGGGGGGGGGAAGAGCCTTGCTCTAGCCCCGCCCCCATCCACTCCCTCCCACTTCCCACCCCCTGCCTGCCCCCCTCAGAATCCCCAACCCCCCCGCTCCTTGTCCCCTGCCTGCCCCCCTCCTGGGACCCCTGCCACTAACTGCCTCTAGGATCCCACCCCCTATCTAAGCCTCCCTGCTTCTTGTCCCCTGACTGCCCCCTCCTGAGAACCCCCACCCTAACTACCCCCCTAGGACCCTACCTGTCCCCTGACTGACCCGACCCTTATCCACACCCCCACCCCATATTCATACCCCTGCCCCCAGACAGACCCCCGGGACTCCACGCCCTATCCAACCGCTCCCCGCCCCCTGACAGGACCCCCAGAACTCCTGACCCATCCAACCTCCTCTGCTCCCTGCCTGCCTCGACCCCTCTCCACACCCCCACCCCGACAGCCCCCCCCCCAGAACCCCTGACCCATCTAATCCCCCCTACTCTCTGTCCCTTGACTGCCCCCTCCAGAAACTCCCTGGCCCCCTTACCCTGCCGCTCAGAACAGCATGTGGCTGCGCTCCCCAGCGCAACACACAACCCGGTTCCTGCCCCCGCACAGTGCTGCCAGAGCGGGGTGCTGGGCAGCAGGGGAGGGGGAGCAGGGGAGGAGCTGGCTTCAGTGTTGCCAACTCTTGTTATTTTATCATGAGTTCCACAAACTTTTCTTTCTGGAGCAATGTCCGGTTGAGCATTGGCTCACCAGGCAGCTGCTTCTTCACCAGTACAGCTAACATTTGTACTGGATGGAAATCAAGTATAACTGATTATTGCTGTAATCTTACTAGGAGCTTTCAAGCAAGCTGATAAACTGTCACTTGTTTGTAATTTGATCTAGTCACCATCAAAAACATATGGAAGCATTTTTTAAAATGCCTGAGTGGTGAGGTTTGTAGGATATTTGCAAAGTTAATGTAAACCTCTTAAACATAAGATTTCCTGACATTTTCATTTTATGGACGTTCCCATGATACTGTGTGAGTTTTATGATTAAAATAAGCATTTAATAATAGAATGGCCACCTGATATAAACTTCACAGAGAATGCCAAGATAAAATCTTGTTGTTTTTTAAAAAAGTATTATTACACATATTTATCTGTGTACTTGCCTGTAACTATGTCTAGAAATCAGAGTTAAAAACCTCTTATCTGTGTTGCTATTAATTATTACAATTCTTCATGTACTTATTTCAGCTGAACTCCTAGAACTTGGTCTAAATTCTACTCTTAGTTGCACTAGTGTAAGTTCATGTACATCAATGAAGTCACTCCAGTTTTATACTGATGTAACTAAAGAGAGAGAAGAGAGCAAATTCTGCAGTTAGTCAATCTTCTCCCCATATCTCGGACTGATTTACTATCAGCCTCTTCCTGCTCCTTTGGCAATTTCACTTCTTTGGATACAAGAAAATCTTCATCTGTAACTCTGGGCATTTGGAACAGTCCACCTGTTTTTAAATTTAGTATGAAAGCATCTGCTCATATTTGCATAGACTCTAGTTTTCCTTTCCTTCGGCTTTCATTTTTAACTGTAATTCTATTTAACTATGCACAGTATGGTACACAGTATGTAAGAAGATACTATAAAAATATAGCTGCACTGTATTGTTCAGAAAGAATTTTAAAATCCACTTTATTTTTCAGTACCTTTGGCATTCAGGCCAAATCCTAAAGTCATTCCTCTAGTAAAAGATCCATCAGGTCTGATTCTGAACACAGACTGATGTGACTTCATTGGCTTTAATTAGTTTATGTGAGAGTTAAAATCCCACTGAAATCAATGGTCCTAATTCTGCTCTGAATAAAGGTTGACGGCTTTCAGCTTCCACTGAAGTTAGTTGCAGAAGTACTTAGGACCACACGGGTCCAGGCCCCAGGGCACGGCCTGTGTTTACTTTTGTGGATCACTCAGTTTGGGGGAGTGGAGGGGGGTGACGGGACGGGACAGAAAGACTTTTTCATTTCTAGTTACTTCCATTTCCTGGGTCACACACACTAGTCCAGTGCTGAGAGTTAAGGACTTTAGCTCTGCAGATGAATGTTTAAATGAAACACAAGGCAACCTTGACTGACACATTTTATATTTCTAGTTCTATTTTTGTAGGGGATTATAGCGAGGCAGTGGGATACCCCACAGCCCCGCTGAGGGCCGAACCTCCCCTAATACCAATGTGGGCGGAGCCACTGGGTCCGACGCCCGCCCCTCAGAGGTCATGGCCCCGACCCGGAAGTATAAAAGCCCGCCTGCAGAGCTCAGTGGAGCCCATGCTGGCGGAGAGAGCAGACGTCCGTGGCCGAGCTCCCGCTTGGGAGACAGCTGCAGGCTGCAACCGGCCTGCTGACTTACCAGGCCTGTCGAGCCTACCTCTCACCCGGTACCCTGAGGACTGGCCAAGCCTGCCCCGTGCCAGCTACCCCGAGGAGGAGCCGAGCCTGCCCTTCGCTACCTACCCAGAGGAGCCAATGCTGGTGGAGAGCACCGAGGACACTAGGACGGCCCAGGTACCATACGAGGGGGAGTGTGGAAGTAGCCCGGGGGCAGCCGAGCCCAGTCTGGCTGCTGCACTGCCAGAGCCGATGTCCGTGTGTTGCGGCCAGGATCCCCACTGACAGCAGCGAGTTTCCGCCGCTGCTAGGGCCCCGGGCTGGGACGCAGTGGAGTGGGAGGGGCTGCGTCCCCCCTGCCACCCAACCCGTGGGTGGCAGACTCCCCCTTTTCCCCTGGCCTAGAGAGGCTGGGACCTGTTGCTCTTTGACCCAGCCCCTGGTTCAAGGCCTGGGTTTCTGACTGACTATTTGTTTGGTGCCCCATCCTGACCTGGGGCCTGGGCTGCTACAAACCCTGACCCAGCCCCTGCTTAAAAGCCTGGGTTACTGACTGACTATTTGCTTGCGACCCGCCCTGACATAGGGCCTGGGCTGCTATAGACTTTGCCTCAGCCCTTGCTTAAGGGCCTGGGTTCTGACCTATTGGCTCAGCCCCCTGCTTACGGGCCTGAGCCCCTAACTGTGTGTCTGCTGGCCCAGACTGCCGCCAGACCCGGACTGACGGCGGACCAGAGCAAGGCGGTGGGATACCCCACAGCCCCGCTGAGGGCCGTACCTCGGCCAACACTACTACAGGGATCTTAGCCACAGTTTTCATCCTGGTGGACTTTGTAGAGAGAGACAATGTGGATGAGGTAATATCTTTTATAGGACCAACTTCTGTTGGTGAGAGAGACAAGCATTCCAGCTTGCACAGAGCTCTTCAGGTCTGTGAAAGTTACTCAGAGTATCACAGCTAATACAAGGTTTGAACAGATTGTTTAGCATAAGTAGTTAACACATATTTCAAGGGACCAATCAAGGTGAAGTGGCCCATTAATATCCTTCCAGTCATAAAGAGGAAAGGAAAGGGGTGGGGGAGCAGCTGGGGGGGGGGTTGTTAGTGGGTTATGGATTGTTGTAATAAGCCATAAATCCAGTTTCTCTATTCAGTCCATGATTTTTAGTGTCTAGCGAAGTTATGAATTTAAGCTCCCATTGACACAGCTACTACCTCTCGTGGGGATGGATTAACTACCCTGACAGAAGAAGCTCTCCCATTGGCATAGTGGCATCTTCACTGAATCGCTGCAGCATCACAGCTGCACCGGTGCAATGTTTTAAGTGTAGACCTGCCCTCAGACACTTCTAACCACTGGAGGCAAAGTTCCTCTGACTAGTCTCTAGCGTTATGTGGATTAATAATATACATGAACCTTAGTGAAATCGAGCTCCAAATCCAAATTACACAGCAGGCTTTCATCTATATAATGGACCGAGCCCAAACTTTTGGATCCAGACACCCCAAACATTGGAACAGCTTTTATCTAGATTTCTATTTTACAGCTCAGATCTTGAGCCTGTAGATTGCGCGGGTGAGCATACACCAGCCCTAGACAATTCCTGTGCTGGGTAAATTTTCCCCTGGATTGTTGCAGCTCCTGTGTGTCACTGGAGTAGTGACTGAGGATGGGGTGGGGAACAGATTCTTTGTTACTATTTCTTAGTTATTTTTAATATTTTCCTCTTTATAATTAAAAGTTCTTTCTCTGTTCCAGCATTTCATGAGACTGCAGTTCAGTACAGTAACTCCTCACTTAACGTTGTAGTTATATTCCTGAAAAATGCGACTTTAAGCGAAACGATGTTAAGCAAATCCAATTTCCCTATAAGAATTAATGTAAATGAGGGCGTTAGGTTCTAGGGAATTTTTTTTCACCAGAAAAGACTATAGTGTGTGTGTGTGTGTGTGTGTGTGTGTGTGTATATATATATATGATGATGATGATTGTGAAGCTTGGTTGAGGTGGAGGGTGGGATATTTCCCAGGGAATGCCTTACTGCTAAATGATGAAGTAGCAATTGGCTGAGCCCTCACGGGTTAACTCTCACACTCTACAAGGCAGCAGGAAAGGAGGGAGGGCAGAGAGAGACAGAGACATACACCCTGTGTGTGTGTGTGTGTGTGTGTGTGTGTGTGTGTGTGTGTGTGTGTGTGTGTGAGAGAGAGAGAGAGAGAGAGATGCGCATTTCCCCTTTAAGTATGAAGAGTGGGGTCTGAAGTACACTGCCTCGTTAATTAGATCAGCAAGCTGAGACCAGACTGCAGCTGCAACTGCTGCTGCCTGGAAGCTCCCTCTATCATGTGTGTCCCCTGCTCTATGGAAGATGGGGTAAGTGGGGTGCAGGAGCAGGGGGGATGGGGACACCCTGACATTAGCCTCCCTCTTCCTTCCCCCCACACAACAAGCAGGAGTCTCGGGGAGCAGCTCCAAGGCAGAGGACAGGAGCAGCACATGGCAGTGGGGGGAAGGACAGCTGTAATTGCTAGCCTGCTGGGCAGCTGCTGCACAGGGAACTTAGGGGAGCCGGGAACTGATAGGGGGGCTGTCGGTCCACCCTGGTTCCAAGCCCCCACCAGCTAGCTCCACTGGGGCGCTCTTCCTGCAAGCAGTGGACAAAGCAGGCAGCTGCCAAACGATGTTAGAAGGCAGCATTGCACAACTTTAAACGATCACGTTCCCTAATTGATCAGCAACGTAACAACGACACAACGTTAACTGGGATGACTTTAAGTGAGGAGTTACTGTATCTGCAAAGGATGCATGCCTTTCAGCAAGGTCATTGCCAATAGGCTGTGTGGGTCTGATTCTTTGTTGCCCTGAACCTCTTGCAAACTGAGCCCAACATACTACTATTCTGATCCACTAGCAGCAATGTCAATAACTGCACAACGCGCAGGGCAACAGGGAGTCAAGTCCTGTCCTCATCCACAGGTCAAAAGAATGCCATCAAGACACCCTGCTACCCTGGAGCCAGATGTCATCTACGAGAAGGGCAGTAACATTCAAATCACCAGTTATAACCCAGAACATCAGAGTGAAATAAAATCAGAGAGAGTCAACGGGCCTTTTTTTCCACGGCCACGCGCCTGGTGCAGTCATTTATACCTATGGAAAGTGGGTGAACTGCCATTCTGAGGGGGTAGCACTTTACACCATTTTGCCCAGCTCCCTATGCAGTCATTTATGTCTGTGCAATGGGTAAGCAGAACCAGTTAACTTAATTCAGCCCTGGACTACACCCACTGCAGTTGTGGGATCATGCAGAGGGTCTAACTCAGTGCTGAATTTAATCCCAGTGCCTCCACTGAGGCCCATCCTCCAACTCAAGCTCTGATCAATGCACAGGGGGAGCAAAATTCCCTATGGTTGACCTCTAATGAAAACCTCCTGCCTCCAGACAGAACATCTGGGGACCATCAGCAAAGGCATCTCTGCTACTCTAAACCATTGCAACACCACATAGAAGCTAAGGAGGCCTAATGTACATTAGTCAAGTCCCAAACAAAATTAGGCAGTGCCTAGATGTCAAAATGTATCCCTAGCTGTGGGTCTTGGCCTTCCAAACTTCACTGTCCTTAACTCAGGGCTATATAGCTTTTGTGCTCCCAGAAAACCCAGTTGCTGTGCTACCCACCCTTAAAGAGGGTGTAGTGTGCACTCCTCACTGTAGAGGGCCAGCTGTGCTGGCTGGTTCAGAGGGAGGGGTGCAGAAACAACTCCTGCAGTACAAAGACTGCCACTACACCCTGTGCACTGATACAATGTGATGAGGAGTATTAACACCTAGATAGGTAAGACAAAAGGGGCAGGAGGAGGGGCTTGTCTTCTCGGTGCAGCTATAGGGGCCAGGTTATTCTCTGCCCCTCTGTGCCTTATCTCCCCCTTTTCACTTCTGCACAGGATTGTCCTGTCTCTCTCAACCCAGATTATATTATTTAAATACTTTCACTTACCTGACACATCCAGGTGCTCAAGGTTTGGACACAGCGACACCACATCAAAGACTGCTTCATTGGAGATGTTGTAACAGCCCGACACCTCTAGCCTCCTCAGCTCTGGACAACACTGGGCAATGGTGTAGAGTCCTCTGTCTGTGAGCCGCCTGCAGCCACTAACAATTACCGTCTCCAACATGAGACATACATTTGGCGTGTCCTGACAAAGCCTCCGGGTCAACACTTTAAGAGCCCTGTCTACGTTGATTGTTTCGCCTGTCAGGCGAATAGTCCTCCAAAGCCGTGGGTCCCAGGCAAGGTTATACCAGCGCCGACACACTCGTGCACAACGGCACAACTGGTTGGTAGGCAGGAAAGAGAAAATTTGGATCATGGAGTGGTCTGGGAGACGGTCTATGTTGGCCTGTTCTTTCTGCTGTCTGGACGCCAGCCGGATGAGAGGATGAGTAAGGCGGGTTGGAGGAGGTGAATGGACCATAGCAACTGTCTCCCCGGTGACTGAGGATGAAGAAGTGGAAGATCCTCGGCCATTCTGGAAGCCGTGAGAATTCTGCGGACATATTAGCGCTGGGCTGGGTGTGCTGAGTGTCCGCATGCTCAGGTCGGAGTCTGAAAGATACCAAAACACAGAACAGTGTCCATTTATAGCATTCAATAGCAATTACAGTGTTTCTTTTGAAAAATAAATTGACCCTGATTTTTAGGGAGGCTTGTCCCACCTACTAATATTGCAGGCAAGAAATTATGAGCATGATTAATGGCACCTCTCTGAGACACACTGTGATTTCCAGGTACAGCCAGGGTCAGTGGTTAGACATCTAAATGCAATCTAAATCAGCAACACTGGATGCCATTTAAATGTAACCCATGGTGTAAAACCTCTCCTGTCCCACACAACAATGCAACTCATATTCTGGTGTTCTGAACTGTAAAAAATAATTGAACACACACACATGCCAATCTTTCACTGCTGGCTGGAGCTGTGTGGCACTTGGTAGTTTCAGTTCACAGGGATTCATTTCCTTCAGTGTTTGGTTCATGTAGTTTCACATCTCCTGAGCTTTGCTTTATGTTTCCATTTGGTTCAAAACTTGAAAATCAGAGCTGGCAAGTTTCACTGTGCTGGGGGCCAGAAACCAGGAATTTTGACAGCAAGTTCTCTCTTTCTTTATGTTGTTGCATGGAAGGAGAGCACCGTGTCCCAAGTGAAGTGCATTGGGTGACAGCACTGGCCCACCTGCATGCTCTGCTAGGGTTGTAGGTGCCCTGCAGGCAAGTAAATGGTACTTGAGAGTATTGATTACGTCATTGTTTCACCGCTCTGAGGATTTCAGTATGTCTCAGACTCTGCTCTCCTGCCTGTTATCAACACATCCTGAAGAGAGACTTCAATTCTTCAAAGGTTTGTTTAAAAAATGTAAGTTACCCCCCCCCCCCCCGCAGAACTTGCGGCTAGAATTTTCAAGCTTGCATGTGTAAAACTAAGTGCCTAATTTCATGTTTAGGCATCTACATGAAACAGTCAGAAATGCTGATTATCCTGCTGAAGTCAATGGGAGTTTTGACTGCTCAACACCTTTGAAAATCCAGTCACTTAAGTAAGTGCCAAAATATGAATGGGGAGGGGCTAACTTTAGGCCTCTAAGTTTGAAAATTTTGTCCTTTCATTTATGGGCGCCCTTTCTGCTTGCTATGCCCTCTTAAATCATTTGCAATAATGGAAGTTCCAGACGTGTCTCCTGAATAGAGCATACCCCTACACCTAAACTTGATATTCTTCATCTTCAGATCTTCTCCCCATCTCTGGTGCGGAAGCCTCCACATACACACCTACATCCCCAAGAGTAGTTCAGAATGAGATCACAGGATTGTGTTCTCGCTCAGACATGAGAGCTGGGAGAGCTATTACCATGCTATTGAACCCATAACGAAATTTTCTACTAGACTGGAATTCTTCCGGCAGCTTAGTGGCACATTTTACAGCAGTATTTCAGGTCCACTGTTCATTGCATACTGATGAGAGGGCAGAAAAAGCAGGTGAGTCCCAGAGCTTTTTGCCAGTAAAAACTTGGAGAGCCTTTCACTCGAGTTCAATCTCTAATGAAGCACTTCACTGTAATCACATACCCTCCATTTTTACAGCATTCTAGGGAGGGACTTAAAGAATTATCTAAACCCACAGCAGCTTTCTAAAACTTCTACTCTCCAATATTTACTAAGTGCTGACCTACACTTTGAGTCACTCTAAGATAGGATTTAATGACAGTGTGGCATCCGTAAATACAATTCCAAAAGGGCAATTTAATGCACACATGGCAATTTTCAACAGTTTCTCTCCAACTAGATAATTGGCTGTTTTATACAGGCACTTTTTTCAATGCACTGTTCTTTACAGCCCTGGAATACATATTTACATTTTGGTGACCTTAGAAAGTCAAAATTTACAAAGCAGCCCTGCACTTTTCCCCTTTGATTACCAATGCTTTTGTGCAAGATGCTTTTTATTATAGCCTTGTTCAGAGCCTAAGGATTGTTTGCTGCCATAAAAAAAATGAAGTTTCTTAATGGTCATAAAAAATCTCAGAGGAAGGCTGGGCCAGCAGCAGAGCTATAAAAGCTGACATGAAGTGGGGGGAGAAGCGGATGTGCACGTTGGGAGAATTTTCTTAGTCCATTAGGAAGCTCTGTTTTATTTCAAAAGTTTTTTGTTTTTATTTCCTTCCTAATTAATTTATAAGTTCTAGGGAATATATGTAAATAGAGATGAACCAAATCAAAATCTAGTGTCTGAACACCCATGCTTTAGTGAGGATGTGTAATCCCTCAATTTTAGTCAGTTAGACACAGAGGATGCATTTGGGATCTAACCAAAGCATGACATCCCCAACTATGCGATCATTGAAATCTAGCTTCTCTCTCTACATTTACAATGTGCCCCTATTCTGATAAGATAACTTAGCCAAGACGGTCAGGAACACAACATCATACTCCGTGGGTGTCTCTAAACCTTCAACTGCCAGAAGCTGAGACTTAATGACAAAGGATGGATTGCTTGAAATTGCCCTGTTCTGTTAACTCCTTCTGAAGCACCTGGCACGGGCCACTGTCAGAAGACTAGTGGCTGGCTAGATGGACCATTGGGTCTGCCCCAGTATGAACATCACCAACAGCCTTGAATTGTTTCTTCTATGTCCCACAGCAATCTAGCCTCCAAGGAATTGTCATGTTCCCTTCGGCTCCTCTTGCAGCTCTGCAAATACTGCAGGATCAGGCGCTCCGTGCTTGCAATGCTCATAGCAATAGTGCAGGGCTGTGCAGGCTCCAGGCTTCTGTCAGAGAGGGCGGACAGCAAGGAGGGACATGCGAGTTTACAGGGATTTTGAAAAGAGGTGTGAAATATTATGGGATGCAGATGAATTTATGGGATGGAGAACACTGCATTATGGCAGGTTGACCCCCATGTTCCCAATCCCCCCTCTGCGACTCATTTTGGTCCCATGAGGCATTGCAAAAACTTCCCAAAACACACTGTGCTGGATGATGACGAGTTGCACAGTGGGATACCTATGCACAGTGCATTACCCTCTGCACTCTGATACAAGCACTCCTGGTGAGGACATGCACCGCTGACACAAAAAGAATAGTGTTCACACGCACAAGCGACGTAGTAACTCCAGAGGCTATATGCTGACGTAACTTAGATCGACATAATTTTGTAGTTTAGACATGGCCTACGTTTCAGAGTTTCAGCTGCCAGACAAATAAGGGTGCTCAATGTTACTTTAGGTGCAGTTACTGCATGACATCTTTAGTTCTCTTTATGGGGAGTTTCATCCTGAGAGCTTATGTCAGCAATCCACAATGGGCAAGCCATTAGCAACTTTTACCATAACAATAACAATACAACCTCTATTTTAAGGGCTTGTCTACATGGGAAAGTTTTACCATTTATACCAGTATAATTAAAATCGATATGCGCTACTGCCGATTGAATTCCAGAATAAGAGTTGCTTTTTTTTGCTTTAGTTTAAACCCCTTTCCAAATGACATAAACTAAATTGAAAAAAGCACTCTTATACTGGAAAAACAAGTGTCCACATGAGCAGGGGCGGCTCTAGCTTTTTTGCCGCCCCAAGCACGGCAAGCGGGCCGCCTTCGGCAGCATGCCTGCAGGAGGTCCCCAGTCCCGCGGATTCGGCGGCATGCCTGCGGGAGGTCCCCAGTCCCGCGGATTCGGCAGCATGCCTGCAGGAGGTTCCCAGTCCCGCGGATTCGGCGGCATGCCTGCGGGAGGTCCACTTGTCCCGTGGCTTTGGCGTACCCGCCGCTGAATTGCCGCCGAATCCACGGAACCGGCGGACCTCCCGCAGGCATGCCGCCGAAGGCTGCCTGACTGCTGCCCTCGCAGGGACTGGTAGGGCGCCCCCTGCGGCTTGCCGCCCCAGGCACGCGCTTGGAGCGCTGGTGCCTGGAGCCGCCGGTGCACATGAGGAGTCATTCTGCTATAACTCTCTGGGTTAAAATTCACACCTTAGGGCTCATCTAAGATATACTAGTATAAGACAAGTTTTTTTCATTCATAAACTGCTCTGAATATATTAACTGTTGTTTGCACTTTCTTTCACCAATAGCAGTTGATCCAATAAAAGATCTTACCTCACCCACCTTGTCTCTTTAAATATATTAAGAACTGATCCAGCATTCCTTGCACAATCAAAATCAGATAGTTAATGTCAAGTGGCATTGAAAGTGAAGTAATTGCTATAGTTTTTATTAAGCAAATAAATTTTTCCTTCTGAGAACGCATTTGTGAAAAGCTGGAACTAATTCCCCACTCCTCTCCCTCCCCACTGACTTTGTCCCTTGCCACTTGGCTAGCTTGATTTTTCTTCCCATATTTTGAACAGAGCTAAAAATACCATGGCTGTTGTTGGTTAAAACGCAACAATAATCTACATAAAAAGCTACAAAAAAAACATCTTCAGCAGCTCTATGGGTGAGTTTGTTAGTTTGCAGGGCCGTCCCTAGCCATTTGGGTGCCCTACACAGCCCCCCTGCCTTGGGGACGGGGGGAACCGCCCCACAGCACTCACCAGCGGCGAGGCTGGGAGCCAGGAAAGCAGAGCAGGCTGGAGCTGGGTTGCTCCACTTACCACAAGGTGAGTGCAGGCCTGGCCCCTGCAGCAGTCCTCCAGGGAGTGGGGGCGGGGCTGGGGTGGAGCAGGGGTGGAAAGAGGCAGGGTGGGGGTGGAGCAGGGGTGGGGGCTTTGGAGAAGGGGTGGAGTGGGGGCGGGCTGGGGTGGATCCAGGGGCAGCTCCAGGCACCAGCGCACCAAGCACGTGCCTCGGGCGGCAAGCCGTGGGGGGCGGCCTGCCAGTCGCCGTGCTGGTGGCAGTCAGGCTACCTTTGGTGGCATGCCTGCGGGAGGTCCGCCGGTCCCGCGGCTTCGGCGGTGGGTACGACGAAGGTGCGGGACCGGTGGACCTCCCGCAGGCATGCCGCCGAATCCACGTTACCAGCAGACCTCCCGCAAGCATGCCGCCAAAGGCTGCCTGACTGCCGTGCTTGGGGCGGCAAAATACATAGAGCCACCCCTGGGTGGAGCAGGGGTGGGAAGAGGCGGGATGGGGGCTTTGTGGAAGGGGTGGAGTGGGGGCGGGGCTGGGGTGGAACAGGGGTGGGAAGAGGCGGGGTGGGGGCAGAGCAGGGGTGGGGGCTTTGGGAAAGGGGCAGAGCAGGGGCAGGGGCCATGGGGATGAGGCGGAGCAGCACTCAGCTGCGCAGGGCACCAGGAAATGTGGTGCCCCAAATTTCCTGGTGCCCTACACAGCTGCGTACTTTGTGTATGGGTAGGGACGGCCCTGTAGTTTGTCATTGCTGCAAAGCCACTTAGATAAGCTGCATTTTTGTAGCATCTAGCTACCTAGGGCCAATGCTGCATTCCTTGCATAAATAAAGTTCTCACTAACATCAGTAGGAGTTTAGGGTTTGCAGAGAAAGCTGGATCAGGTCCTTAATGGCTACCATTGTATTTCTGATTCTTGTACTTTTGGGAGATGAAGTAGTGGATTAAAAAAAAATCTAAGAATTTGGAATAAGGATTCACCTTTTAAGATTACAACAGACGAACAACTTCAAGCCAAGTTACTGGACATTAAATTATGGGAGGGATGCATTTTCAAAGTATCTCCAGTTTGTTCATGTGGATCAAACCCAAAACTTTAAGTGAACCTGCAGGCTCATGCAAATTAAACATACAGAGTTTGCACAGCCCTAAGCCGGATGCAGTCCAGAAGGAAGAGGAGTGTTTGTGTCTTAGCAACATTGAACGATGGAAAGATGTGATCACATGGTTGTGCAACTGAGATGAATTTTATCCCCAGTTGGCTGCAAACAGTATTCTGCAGCAAACATTCAACTTCCCCAAGAATGGATCCTCCAGCATATTTTCTACTTTTCCTCATCAGACAATCATACTGTGTGAAATGTAGTGTTTTCTTCCAGGATCAAATTCTGCCTGCTTTAAAACACAAAACACTCAGTGAAGTTATGGGGACTGTTGAATGCACAGGGTGAGCAGAATGTGGCCCTCAAAACTTTAATACCGAGAGAGGAGATTAGTGGAAAGGAGTAAGCTAAACAGTGGAAGATGGAAAGGCTGAAGGAGGCTTAAAGCTAAGGGTCAAGCCACAGTTAAAATTGTTGTGCTCCACCCTAAACACTGTGATATTTAGATGCAAAGAATTATTTTAGTTGACTTTGGCTTAGTCTAAATGCCTTTCTTGAAATAGGCCTAGGGTTTAGTAAACATAGGATTAACCTCTAATTCTGGAAAAAAAGAGCCCTCCAGATTCGGGTACGGTAATGCAGATGCCCAGAGCAAGGCTCTCTAAATAAAGGGAGAGGAAGGTATGAAAGTGAGTTCCATGTGAGACAAACAGCCCAACTTGTAGTGGTCTGACCAGAGGAAGACTATTTTGGCTTATTTGGTCCAGCTGCTTCCTGTAGCCCACAGGTGACCTGGGTGGTTTTGCAGTGGTGGTGACATGCAGAACAGAAATTTTGACCCGTGTAATGTCTGTATTTTAATGCCTCAAACCAGCAGTGTAATTGCGTGGATTGGTTTAATCTCCAGACACCATCTTTCCTACTATTCACATGAATGTATATGCCAGGCCTGTAAGGCAGGTGATAAAGGGGAAATGGTACCTACAATGGAAAAAAATATATATACATCCTTATTCTGAGAAGCAGCTCTTCAGGTTTTTATCCTATGCTCATCACCATGGTAGCTGAGCACCTGAACCACAACCATAAGAGACTACAACTGAGGCTACTGACCAAGTAAGCTTTTTCCAGACTTTTAACAAAAGGTATTCACCTCCTGCCTGACACTACTACAGACAGACCCCTGCAATATGAGAGGCGTAGCTGTAACTGAAAGCTAAATCGGGGCACCTGCTCTATATCAGATCTATTTATACTGCAGTTTCCTGAGTTTATTTTCCTTTTCAGTTCTGAAACTGATCCATCACACCTGCTAGTAGGCTGCCAAGTATTCTCCTTTTAGCTAGCAAATACCATATTTTTCTGGTTGTTGTTTCTTTCCCCCTTCCTTTTGAAATGTGGCCAAATTGCAAAAGCCTTTCAGAATAGAGATTTTTCTGGTAGTGGAGCAGGTCTCTAGAGACTTTGTACAAGCTATAAGACACCACAATTTTTCCAAATTTTAACTCTTTGTCTCCAGCCTCAAAACCATGCAATGCCACCCCTACCCCTTCTAGCCAAAGAATTATATAGGACTGTTTTAAGAGTCTTTAAAGCCACCCTTAATGAGATGAAGGCATCATGGCTAACGATAAAAGTTCCTTCTTCAGGAGAGAAGCACGCTACCTCCTAAATTTCCAACCCAGGGATTAAGAGATTCTCCAGTATGGCAGGTCAGGGTATCACTCCAGTCTGATTGGTACACAAGAGCCAAGAGCAAATTGCAGCTTAAGCATTATAATTCAGAGATGTGGCACCCTGGAACTCTAGAAAAGACCCTCCATCTTCAAACCCTCAGCCAGACCACAGGGTCTGGTTTACTAGGCTGAGGGTTTGAAGATGGAGTTCCTTTTCTAGAGTTCTGCTTCTATCTCAAAAAATGCTCGAAGTGCTGAGAACCTCCTGTGAGGCACCCTCAGGCCATGTCTGCCTTTGGGAGTAGCACCAGTTCAGCACGGGTGGCCAGCAATTCATGTAGCTCATCAAGCGCTAAGTGTAGACAAGGACAAGCTGGGGCTTGGACCAACTGAGCGTGCAGCAGAGGAAAGTCTCTGCTAGTTCAATTGATCTATGTGTGTCCTTGTGTATATTTAGCAGTCAGTATTGGTGCAGCGTTGATTGCTGACCAGAGAATACTGAATTGGGGTTATTATTGCACCTAGACCAGAACTTTGAGGGTACTCAGTGGAAATTGAGGGTGCTCGGCACCTTTCATGATATATTCTGAACCTTGTGGAATCGGGCCCTTAGTCCTCAACTCACCCTCTTCATTATGTGTATTTGGCAATTACAACATACGAAGAAAGGATTTGCATATCAGGGATCCTCCCTTTTAACATAAGGTCTAAAGGATCTCCTGTTAAAGCCCCTCAGGTTGAAGGCACGTGTTGTCCTGACCAATGAACTCAACTACTAGAAATCTGCTTGGTTCGACAAGTTAACTTTTTCTGCTAAGAAACAGAAATCTCCAATATATCCTAGCTCATTCAGATGTATTTTTCTCTTAATTTCATTTTTTATATACAAACTGCACAACGGTGGGTCTAAAAATGAAAAGAAAGTGAAGGGAACTTAATGCTTTGAAAAAGGGCTGGCTTGACAACCATGGAGATGGAAGTGTTCATTTGAATTCCCCTCCACCCCCCACCTCCAAAAGGTGTAGGTGCAAGCAGTTTGAATACCAGTTTCTTAACATGCCACATTAGACTAACAGTATCCTGTATTTGTGTGAATTTCAGTAACTTCTCAACCTCTCAGAAGCCATGACATGTAATTTCAAGTTTATTTACTTTATGTTACATCAAATATTAAATGAGTGCAATTAAAAATAACTCATTGTGATGCTGAGTTATCAAAACTGTATATGGATTTTTCTTCTATTCTTGTCTTAACTGATTTTATGCTATTGCGATGTCATTCAATAAAAATTAATATTAGAAACTAAGGAACATTTCCACAAATAGGGTGCATATCACTTAAAAAGTTTGAAAAAACATTGTTATCTAAATATCCTTGAGCATATATGTCAGCCTATTATTTTTCATGTCAATTTAATCCACGCTGGAGCTACAACTGTATCAAACACCACCACAGATGTTTGCTGGAATATTAGATATTACATATGGCCTGAGGTGTAGTATTACCAACCCATGGAGTCATCTTAACAAGTAGGTTTAAACTGCGGGCATGTGGAATCAGCCTTTGAAATAAAGACAAGTTTGGGGATCCTGATAAAATAAAAAGCAAGTTTTTTTTTTCCTTATTGAGCCAGAGGAAAAGATCCTCCATACAGCATAACTTTACTCGCCAATGTCCCCAGCCCACCAGAAATGAAAAGCAAAGTAATTACCCTCTTCGAACAGCGTGCGTATGACATTATTTGGAACTACCGCATTATAGTTCTGAGCCTGATTGTAAAAGGTTCTAAGCACCTCCAGGGATGACTTTCATTCAGTTCCCATTGACTGCAGTGGGAGATAGGGTGACCAGACAGTAAGTGTGAAAAATCGGGACGGGGGGTGGGGGAAGCCTATATAAGAAAAAGACCCAAAAATTGGGACTGTCCCTATAAAATTGGGACATCTGGTCATCCTAGTGGGAGAGGAAGGCTCTTAGTGCGGCATTACAAGATTAGTCTTCACCGGAAAGTTAACTCAAGTTGAAACTCGAGAGTTGCACCTAACTTGCATGCTATTCACACACAGAACTCCTTAACTTGAGTGTGATGGGGCTGGTAATTGAGTTAACTGACCAATCTGGGGGAATAGGTTAAAACTCAAGTGAGCACAACCGAGCTGTTAACAAAACAACTCTGCAGTGTGGATGCAGGCTAGTGCACTTGAATGCTGCTGGTTCTCCAATGGCTTCACATTATTCCTACCATGTGGCCAAACAAGTTCTCCCACAATTCATAGTGTACATTCATAAAACATCTCAGGTTACTACAGTGCAAAGAATTATGGGATTTGCCCTTATAAGTTTTAGTGCCACACACGAGTGAGTGTAGTTCCAGTGAGGACACAGCAACTCAAGGGTTATTTCACAGTGTAGACAATTCCGGTTAACTCTGCAGTGAAGGCCTACCCTCAGCAGCTGTTCAGAATCGTGCATTTGAAAATGTAGGAGAGACAAAAATTAAAGCTTGTGAAAGGTGCCAGGATGACAGCCTAACAGAATGGGCCCAACACCATCCACAGTAATACAAGTTTCCCCACACAGCCCTGGCAACATGATTTAGCGCTGTTCTGGACGGGATACTTCCAGGGGTAAAAGGGTGGTTCAAGTCTCTGGTCTTTTGGCTACTGTTTGGGCCTTGGATGCTCTGCTGTGAATGGCAATTGTGGCATTTTATTTTATTTGTAGCAACTAGTCTACTGGAATTTTCAGTCTAATTACTATCTGTCTATCCATCTAGGTACTTACAGAGCTCTCACTGCTATAGTATTTGAGCATCTAATGATCATCAAAACTTTTCACGGAGGCCACTGAACAGTCTTCAGATGATACTGGCTTTTGGTCAGCATTCACTGGCTCTGGATTTAAACTAGTGACCCCAAGGTGAAAAGCTCTGTAGCCATTAATAATCCAAAGGGCCTTCCAATCTCTTCTCCTGGGAACCTTGCAGAAAAGAATACACTGTAGATAAATTTGAGACAATCCAGAGAGGGAGGATAAAGGAATGATAAAAAGATTGAGGGTACATGAACCAAGTTGAAAGGCTAAGGAAACTTACTATGCGTAGCTTGATGGAAAGGTGATTAAAAAGGACTGTGCTAACTCACATTATTGCTTCAAATATTTGTAGATATGAGGTAGGGGAGGGATTATTTACCATGCTTGAAAATGGAGATAACAAGCAGCAACAAGTTTCAAACTAAAAGTTACATGTTAAAATTAGCAGCAGTATGAGCAACTCGGCAAAGGCACAATCTGCCTAAAGGGGGAATTGGGGTGGGCTGTCTGGAGCTCTTTAGCAGGCAGCTTGATAAAACAAATGAGGAACCAGTCTATGAGAAAAATCCTGCTTTATGTGGCTGTTTAGACAAGATGACCCAAGAAGTCTTTCCCAAGCTCTGTCATCAACAAGAGATTACTATTTTTCTGCCAGCCTAGCTTTTCTGTCAGACAGTACACACAAAGCTTTTATTATTTTTTTAAATGCAACTCTTCGTTGAAAAATGTTGGTACATAAAGGTAGGATGTAGGAAAAGCAAGGGGCAGGGATAAGCTCATCAAACTATGTACCCAAAGGAACACTGATACTGTGAACCAGATTCTTCCCCAGTGGAGCTATGCCAGTTTACACCTGCTCAAGATCTGGTCCATTGTTTCCTCATCTAGTTTGCATAAATATTTATTTTAAGCTAGAAAGTGACACATTGGTTACAGCTTTCCAAGATCAGTATAGTACCTTTCAGAATGCACTTCTATAACCTCCATAATCAGATCATATTTCAAAGACATCTAAAATGATTCCCCCTCTAAAGTAGACAGAAGGTGAAATTTACTCCAGAGCACAAGGCCCACACAAGGTCTCTCACACACTGAAAGACCCAAGTTAAATGGTACAAGATAACCCTTGCCCTTGTGTGAATTTTACCTAATTTTCCTCCCCCACTTTGGCTGGAGTGTGCTGAACACTTTGATAATTCTTGTATAAATAACAATGATACAAATATGGCTGAGAGATCATTTATTGAATGGTTGTATGTTTGACCAATTCTGAACTGGTTCACAGAAACTTCTGAGTGACAGCTTCTCTTGCATTGTTCTTCGGGCTGTGGGGCCATTTAATTGCTGTGTAGACTTCCAGGCTGGGACCCTCCCACCTCACTGGGTCCTAGAACCAGACTCTAGCTAGTGCTGGAGCTTTCCAGTTATACAAGAATGGACCACCACTCCTGACTCTTTGGTGATCACAGTCATAGAGCGAGGTCAGCCAAGGAATACAACAAAGGGGACTTTCTATTCAATTCAACAAGGTTCAATATACAAAGCATGGGGGAAATGGGTTTTAAGGAGGGACTTAAAAGTGAAGGAGACAGGGGCCTAGTATAGGAACTCTCAATCTTCCTTCGAGTGGACCACTAGAGTGATGTGGACCCTCCTCTCTCTCTCTCTCTCGTTCAAAATTGCACAATCCACCTCCCCTCCAAGTCACAATCACATAACATCCCCGTGGCAACTAAAGTGATAGTTTACAGAGAAAAGTAACATAAGAAAATAGTCAGTGTATTTTTAGCAGCTTTTAATGTATTTGGAAACGAGGAGAGCCAGCACCATGTGATCATACAGTAAAATAGTCACAATTTTAGCTCATCCAATGAGGAGATTAAAAATAGCTTATATTAGGAAATATTTCAGAGACCCACAGTGACTTCATATTTTCCAAACTCCTGATTTACAAGCTGAGAGTCCAATCCTGTAGGGTGCTAAGTGCTTCCTGAGAGGTACAGAGCAACTTTCACTGCCATTGGCTAATGGAAATTGAACACCCTCAGCATCCAGTAGGATCAGAACTTCTTAGTCTATGTTAAGTCTGCAATTTTTACTGTGTTGGTACAGTCTCATTGCTATATTCTATTTATGGCAAGAGTCATGTTTTGCTAACATTATTGATAATTGCCTGTAAAGTATACCTCTCATTTTACACTGCTGAATTAGATTCCACAAATGCCAGGTTTGTGTCTATTTATAGCATAGGCCAAGTTCCCAGGAAGCATATAGCACATACAGTAACACAACACAGAAAAAGCATCAGTAAGTGAACTCCTGTGTTAAGGAAAGAAGAGAGGCTGCTAAATCTGGTCCATTATTATTAAAAGTGGTTTCAGTTGCATTTACTCATTCCCTCATCTTGGATTCAGTTTAGATAACATCCAGTTCAAATGCCAGTTGGTGACCATATCTTTTTGTGTATTAGACACCATTTTGGAAATTATTATTGCAGTTTGGAGGGAACTGGGCAATTCGGGGAGGGGGATTGATAAAGAAATGTGGAATCTTTCACTATTTAAAATTTGAAAGCATCTAATTTGAAAGTAACAGCTTTCACTCACTACTACCTCCTGGCTGTTCCTTAACCTATGTGAATAGGTATCTGCATCACAAACCACCACCACTAATTGGAATGCCGGTTGACAGTCTCAGCAAAAACCAAGGAAAGAGTAACCAAACAGACCAAAGCATCACCCTTCCTCTGTTGGTGAGGAAATGCATGGAAGCTTACATGCTACAGAGGACCTTGCAGCTCCATGGTGTTGAATTTCTTGGGCCTGATTCTGATCTCACACCAGTGTAATTCAGGGGCTTTCTAATTTTAAGATGATTCAACTCCATGGACTTAGTGAGAGAACAGGCTTAGGTCTTTTGTGAACCTTTACCCGTTCACTTGCACATTGCAGTATGGTAAAATGGAACACTTTAAAATGGACTGGAAGCTGGGAAATGAGGTGTCAAAGAGATGCCTGGAAATCTTTGGGCTTGTCCACATAACAATGCTGGTTTAGAAACAGAGTTAAAGTGGTACAACACATTTGTATGGACACAAAGGTTTTCATACCAGTATAGTTTATTCCTGTCCATGCTGGCCTTTCATAGGCTGCTGCAGAATACTAATGGGAGGGCAGACTGGGATAAGTACCTCCATAGAGGCAGGTTATTTGAGTTTTATGTTGGTGGAATGGCTTTTGCTCTTATTGAATAATAGTTTTCCCTTAAGGAAAATGGCTATTTGTAGGTAGTCAGCCTCGTCCACTTTTTGTAGCTGTAGTTAAAATCAACCAGGCTTTAATATTGCATTGCCTCTCTGTTTATTTCTACAGTCGTCTCTATTGCCTCACTACCTTTTAAAGAACATAAGCTTGTATTCCCAAATGATCTCGTTTTCTACAAGCCAGCTAGACACCATCTGAAAAGCATATGATAAGAAAATGCTTCAGGAGGCAGGATGGATAAAATTGATAAAAAGACTTTAAGTTAAATACAGTTTTTAATAAACCTATTTAAAATTAATTTTGAAATTGGCAACCTAAACTTACTATAATATACTAAAATCATTTAAATTAAAAACAAAAAGTAATATTAAGCAGTACATATTTGCTGCCAAGGTTTAAAGTAAGTCAAACCCCTGAACTGGTGGAACTCACTGGCTAAGCACCTGGCTAAGCAGAGTTTGCAGAAGCGCTAAACCCGCTTTTGAGACCAGCAGTTGCTTCTGCAGGAGCAGAAATTTTTTTTCTTCATTTTAGTTAAGAACATAACATAAGAATGGCCATTCTGAGTCAGACTAATGGTCCATCTAGCTCAGTATCCTGTCTTCTGACAGTGGCCAATGCCAGATGTTTGAGAGGGAATGAACAGAGCAAGCAATCACTGAGTGATCCACCCTCTGTTGTCCACTCCCAGCTTCTGGCAGTTAGAGGCTAGGGACACCCAGAGCATGGGGTTGCAACCCTAACCATCGTAGCTAATAGCCATTGATGGACCTATCCTCCATGAACTTATCTAGTTCTTTCTTGAACCTCATTAGAGTTTTGGCCTTCACACCATAACCTGGTAATGCTCCACAGGCTGACTGAGTGTTGTGTGAAGAAGTACTTTCTTTTGTTTGTTTTAAACCTGCTACCTATTAATTTAATTGGATGACCCTTGGTTCTTGTGTTATGAGTAAATAGCACTTCCTTATTCACTTTCTCCACCCCAGTCATGATTTTATAGACCTCTATCATATTCCCCCTTAGTCATCTCTTTTCCAAGCTGAAAGTCCCAGTCTTTATTCTCTCCTTATATGGAAGCTATTCCATACCTTTAGTCATTTTTGTTGCCCTTTTCTGTACCTTTTCCAATTCTAATATATTTTTTCTGAGGTGGGGGTGACCAGAACTTCACGCAATATTCAAGGTGGAGGTGTACCATGGATATATATATACACAGACGTTCCTGGGTTACGCAAACCTGACTTACACAAATCCGCACTTACGGAAAAAGTTCCGTAAGCTAGAAATAGGAGTGGTTTTTTTTGTATTTTTTTGGCATCATTGTCGGGTATACGTTTCCGACTTTCGCAAAATTCGAGTTACGGCGGAACGCTTGCCTAAGTCGGGGAGCGTCTGTAGTGACATTACATTTTCTGTCTAGTTTAGTTCAATGACTAGTTCATACAAAGTTCAGAAACAATTAGGAGTTGAAAAAGTAGAAAAGCTTGTTTTCCTCTTCCCATCTATGACTAAAAACTAGGTGTGAGAGAATGAGATCTGCTAATTTTAAAATCTTGAAGGACACGGTGACCAGAAATCATCAGTTCAATTCACCAACTACAGATAATATTTCTTTCTTTAAAAAATCAGTGAGTTTTAAATGAAAAACATGTTTTGATAAACTTGGATACATTTTTCTTTATATTTTCAGCACAGTAAAGGTAAAAAAATTAAAGTGCTATTTTTGTGCATTTAATTGGATTTGAATTTCCATCCAAAGAGAGCATGACACAAATAACATGTAAAAAATGAATAATCTAGTAAATAAGAAATGCATCCATCACCATTTTCTAAAATAAAAGAAACTATGAATCTGAATAAGTAAGCTAATTAAGTACTAAGTAAGATAGCAAGTACTTAAATAAATGCGTATAGAAACTGTGTATCCTTCTGGTTAGCAAAAAGAAGCACCAAATTGGTGTAAAGACTGTATTTAGTTGCAAATCAACTTAATTTAATGGTTACCAACCAAAGAGAAGCAACTTTTCTTGAGGAAGATAACTAAAAAGTACAAATGTAAAACACAATTAAAATCAATTATTTAAATCAAGATTTCCTGCTTGCTGATTTAAATTATTATTAAAATTGGTGATTTAAATCGCTTTGACTTAAATGAATCTACCTTGTTCAGAGGTACCCAGAAAGTGAATTCTGCCTCAGCACACCTGAGCTCATATGTAGAACTAGCTCTGCCCAGACAGGACCCTGGATGCATACTTGAGCAGTTGATACCCATGTTGCCTAGCTGTACTGCTATTATTACTGGAGATAGCTTTGATCTAGCTAGAACAAAGCTAGCTCAGGATTATTTAAAGCTTTACATTTTTTAGATTACTTTGGTTTGGTTATATTCAAATCCATCATCATTTTGAAAATACAGAGGGATGAAGATCCTTGTGTCACCAGCACTGATTTTAGTATCCTGGGTAGTGTGCACACACATTGGGGGTGCATGTGTGCCTTCTGACATCACCTAAGTATCATAAAATCATTGCTAGCACTGGTACCAAGACAGGCAAGACTAAGCCGGTGGTTCTCAACCAGGGATATACGTACTTCTGGGGGGTAAATCAGAGGTCTTCCAGGGAGTACATCAATTCATTTAGATGAGTGGTTTTCAAACTTTTTTTCTGGTGACCCAATTGAAGAAAACTGTTGATGCCCACGACCCACTGGAACTGGGGATGAGGGGTTTGGGGTCTGAAAGGGTGCTCAGGGCTGGGACAGAGGTTTGGGGTACAGGGGTGAAGGCTGTGGGATGGGGCTGGAAATGAGAGGTTAGAGTGTGGGAGGGGGCTCAGGGCTGGGGCAGGGAGTTGGGATGCAGAAGGGAGTCAGGGCTCTGGTCTGGGGGTGTGGGCTCTGGGGGGGGGGCAGGGATTGGGGTGCAGGTTTACCTCTAGCGACGCCCGGTCAGCAGCGCAGCAGGGGTGCTAAGGCAGGCTTCCTGCCTGTCCTGGCACCATGGACCGTGCTGCGCCCCGGAAGTAGCCAGCAGCAGGTCCGGCTCCTAGGTGGAGGCGTGCAAGTGGCGCCACGCGGCTCTCGCCTGCAGGCACCCCACATCTCCACCCCCCCAGCTCCCATTGGCCCGCTTCCAGCAAATGGGAGTGCGGAGCTGATACTCGGGGCTGGGCCACCGTGTGGAGCCCCGGACCCCCCTGGCTACAAGCCATACCTGCTGCTGGTCACTGCCGGGGTGCAGTGCAGTGTCAGAACAGGCAGGGACTACTAGTTTTTACTGGCCGGCCACCAGGATCCCTGGGTGCTGAGCAAGGTGACCCAGTGCCTTGCATTCCATGACCCAGTGCTGGGTTGCGACCTGAACTTTGAAAACCACTGATCTAGATATTTGCCTAGTTTTACAACAGGCTACATAAAAAGCACCAGCGAAGTCAGTACAAACTAAAATGTCATACAGACAATGACTTGTTTATACTGCTCTATAGACTATACACTGAAATATAAGTACAATATTTATATTCCAATGATCTATTTTATAATTATATGGTAAAAATGAGAGAGTAAGCACCTTTTAAGTAGTAGTGTGCTGTAACACTTTTGTATTTTTATGTCTGATTTTGTAAGTAAACAATTTTTAAATGTGGTCAAACTTGGGGGGTACTGATCTAAGCAAGCATGGTTACTGTGATTCCGGCACTTGCTCCCATCCCTAGAATACAGCAAAGAGGAGGTATAATACAACTATTGATACCAAAGAAAAGCCTTCGCTGATATGGCCCCCATTTCCGATTACAAATGAGTGTAGACGTTCAAGCCCTAGATTAACAAGCCCAGGGTCTGCTCACTCGAGTTCTACTACTCCTGGAATTACATTGCAGTGTAGACATACCCAGAGAGAACACATAGTTCTACCAAGGCCAATACCAAGACTTAAAACTGCATTTGGGGCCTGATATTCTGCAGTGTTGAATACTTGCAATTGACTTCAGTTGCTCAGCACTCTAACATCAGGGCCTTGATGCTCAGATACTACATAGGTTGATGGAATCAGGGCCTGCTCCAGGGCTTTGGCCGCCCCAAGCAGCCAAAAAAAAAAAAAGCCACGATCGCGATCTGCAGCGACAATTCGGTGGGAGGTCCTTCGCTCCAAGCTGGAGTGAGGGACCGTCCGCCAAATTGCCGCCGAATAGCTGGACGTGCCGCCCCTTTCCGGAGTGGCCGCCCCAAGCACCTGCTTGACAAGCTGGTGCGTGGAGCCGGCCCTGGATGGAATACATATACACAGAATACTGGGATTAAAGACACCCAAAATTGACTCAGCAGCATTGTCAGCTTTTAGAATTTTATCATAAGTCTCATGACATTTGGTGTTGTTCCTAAATCCCCAGTGCCTAGAGTCATATGAATGCATGAAAATCTCAGCTTTCATTTATAGCAATGCTTCTAGCCCAGAGGGCATGTAAAAAGAACCCAAAATAGGCTTAAAAATAATTTCATGTGTCTGGGAGGCAGGGGCACCATTTAGGTGTGTGTGTGTGTATGTGTGTGCGGGGGTCCCCTGCCACACCCCAGGCTTCATACTGCATGTTAAAGCTAAAATTAAAACTTACGTATTTGCCCTTTGCTGATAATTTGGTTGTAGTAAACCTATATGAATTATTATTGAATATATAGAAAATAATCACAACAAATGTTCTCCAAATAGCCTGATTTTTATATTTTATCCTTCAAAAAAATCCAAGAATTACCAGGGGCCTAAGTGACACCAGACCCCTGCTGAAAGTTGCCACCCCCCACTGAAATCTGTAAGAGCACCCCTGTTGGGAGATTCTTAGTCATAATTTTTGAATGCTTGGAGTTGATGATACTGAATTAGTGTCTACACCATTTCAGCTGTGTTCCTCATAAAAAATTAGGGTGACCAGATGTCCTGTTTTTAAAGGGACAGTCCCATATTTAAGCACTCCTGCAGGTGTTCCGACTTTTTCTTAAAAATAGGCAAATTGTCCCGTATCGTCTGTCTCTCCCCACCAGTACTGGCAGGTCCTGCTGCTGGCTGAATCCCTTCTCGCCAGCCACCTGCCCACCAGTGGTGAGTGGGAGGGGAGGTTCCAGTGGCCGACCATGGGGGTGGGTGTGCAAGGCTGGTGGCGGGGCAAAGCTGCAGCGTGCAGGGCTGGCCGCTCCCCCTGCTGGTCCCTCAGTGCAGCCCCTGCTGCATGCCAGCTCTCAGCCAGCAGGGCCCATCCCCCATCCCGTTTCTGGCCGGCACTGGCTGCGTGCTGTGAGCTGCGGAGACTGGTGAGTATGGGCAGGCGCCAGGCAGCGGCTGGCTACATGTTGCCTCTGCTGCCCACCTAGTGGCCCTTTACGTGCTCCCCCTATCGCTGTCCTCTTCCTGCTTTGCCCCTTTATCCCCCCCCAGCCCAGCTGTTTCTCCATATCCGTCTAGGCAGGGCATGTCCTGATCCCAGCAGTGTGTGGAGAACTAGCCCCTGGTCTGTGGGCTCAGCTCATCAACAACCTGGCTGGCAGGCTCCTTCCTTCCCCCACTACCTCTGACTGGACCAGCGCCCTGGGAAAGCCCAAGATTCTCCAGCCCAGGGCGCTGGCACAGGAGGAGCCAACCCCTGCATGTTCCAAAGCCCTGTGCAGCTCTGGCACTTGGCAGCCTCTCTGCCCCTCAGCAAAGCTATGGAGTGGCAGGGAGGAAGCAATTTCCAGCCTGTTCGTGCCCCGACCCTGGAGGCTCGACAGCAGCCCCCTGGGCAGGGGCTTAACACCCTCTTCATCTGCTCCCCCACCCCCAGGACCTTCCCCCAGGGAGCACGGGTCTAGGCACTCTCTCCTGCTGAGTCACCTCTCTGGCCGGGTTTGCCGAAGCCCCTGCAGTTGGGTTCCCTGGGCCCTGGTGCACAATGCATCCTTAGGGCTTAACCGCTTCCTGCACACGCTGTAGCTGGCCGCTTGGTTATGTCGATGGCCAGCAGCAGCCTGGAGGTGTTAGCTGCCTTTCGACACTGTGCGGGCAGGAAGGGACAAGCTGCTTTCAACCACAGTGGAGTGGGGAAGAGATGAGCTCTGCAAAGTCACGAGTCAGGTCTTCCCTTCCCCACACCCTCCTCCCCTGCAGCTGGAAGCAGCTCCCGTCCTCTCTCTCCTGCACAGTGCCGAAAGGCTGCTCCTGGCCACATTAAGAACATAAGAATGGCCATACTGGGTCAGACCAAAGGTCCATCTAGCCCTGTATCCTGTCTTCCAACAGTGGCCAATGCCAGGTGCCCCAGAGGGAATGAACAGAACAGGTAATCATCAAGTGATCCATCCCCTGTTGCCCATTCCCAGTTTCTGGCAAACAGAGGCTAGTGATACCATCCTTGCCCATCCTGGCTAATAGCCATTGATGGACCTATCCTCCATGAATTTATCTAGTTCTTTTTTGAACCCCGTTATAGTCTTGGCCTTTACAACATCCTCTGGCAAAGAATTCCACAGGTTGACTGTGCACTGTGTGAAGAAATATATTTTTGTTTTAAACCTACTGCCTATTAATTTCATTTGGTGACCCCTAGTTTGTGTGTTATGAGGAGTAAATAACACTTCCTTATTTACTTTCTCCACACCAGTCATGATTTTATAGACTTCTATCATAATCATCTCTTTTCCAAGCTGAAAAGTCCCAATCTTATTAATCTCTCCTTGTACAGAATCCATTCCATACCCCTAATCATTTTTGTTGTCCTTTTTTGAACCTTTTCCAATTACAATATATCGTTTTTGAGAAGGGGTGACCACATCTGCATGCAGTATTCAAGATGTGGGCTTACCATGGATTTATATAGAGTCAATATGATATTTTCTCATTATCTATCCCTTTCTTAATGATTCCCAACATTCTGTGTGCTTTTTTGACTGCTGTTGCACATTGAGTGGATGTTTTCAGAGAACTATCCACAATGACTCCAAGATCTCTTTCTTGAGTGGTAACAGCTAATTTAGACCCCATCATTTTATATGTATAGTTGGGATTATGTTTCCAATGTGCATTACTTTGCATTTATCAACATTGAATTTCATCTGCCATTTTGTTGCCCAGTCACCCACTTTTGAGAGATCCTTTTGTAGCTCTTCACAGTCTACCTGGGATTTAACTATCTTGAGTAGTTTTGTATCATCTGCAAATTTTGCCATCTCACAGTTTACCCCCTTTTCCAGATCATTTATGAATATGTTGAATAGGACTGGTCCCAATACAGACCCCTGGGAGACACCACTATTTACCTCTCTCCATTCTGAAAATTGACCATTTATTTCTGCCCTTTATTTCCTATCTTTTAACCAGTTACCAATCCATGAGGGGACCTTCCCTCTGATCCTATGATAGCTTACTTTGCTTAGGAGTCTTTGGTGAGGGACCTTGTCAAAGGCTTTCTGAAAATTTAAGTACACTATATCCACTGGATCCCCCTTGTCCACATGCTTGTTGACCCCCCTCAAAGAATTCTAGTAGATTGGTGAGGCATGATTTTCCTTTACAAAAACCATGTTGACTCTTCCCCAACAAATTATGTTAATCTATATATCTGACAATTTTGTTCTTTACTATAATTTCAACCAGTTTGCCAGTACTGAAGTCAAGTTTTTTACTGTAATTGCCAGGATCAGCTCTGGGGCCCTTTTTAAAAATTGGTGTCACATTAGCTATCCTTCAGTCATTTGGTACAGAAGCTGATTTAAATGATAGGCTACAGACTATAATTAGTAGTTCTGCAATTTCACATTTGAGTTCCTTCAGAATTCTTGGGTGAATACCATCTGGTCCTGGGTGACTTATTACTGTTTAGTCTATCAATTTGTTCCAAAACCTCCTCTAATTACACCTCTATCTGAGACAGTTTCATTCTGGTGTGAACCCTGGCAGAAATCTGGGGAGGGGAGGCATGTGACCCTGTGTGCTCCCCCCCCCCCCACGTGTTGCCTTGGGAAGACACGGTGCCAGGTACCAGGAGATGCGGGTCCATCCCAGGGGCCTAACCAGACTGGAGCGTGGAGAGCGTGGGCAGGGAGGATTGGGTCGGTTGGTCACCCCCCGTGTGAGAGAGGTGTATGGGAGTGTTTGTATGTCACCTCTCCCTGTGTAAACCCTAAAGCCTTAAAGATACGAAAGTAAATAAAAAGATCCAACTACACGGTATTTCTTTTTAACAGGAGCTCAGTTAACTTGATGTTAATTTGAATGTTTGTACTGCATAGATCTGATTGATTTAGGGTTGCCAACTGTCTAATCACACAAACCCAAACACCCTTGCCTGCCCATTCCCCAAGGCCCCACCCCCTTCCCTCTCATCCCCCCTCCTTCCATCGCTCACTCTCCTCGACACTCACTCACTTTCACCGGGCTGGGGCAGGAGGTTGGGGTGAGGGACGGGTGCAGGCTCTGGGCTTGGGCTGAGGGGTTCGGAGTATGGGAGGGGGCTCTGGGCTGAGCCTGGGGCAGGAGGTTGGGGTGCAGAAGGAGGTGCGAGATGCAAGCTCTGGGAGGGAGTTTGGGTGTAGGAGGGGGTGTGGGGTGCAGGCTCTGGGAGGTGGCTCAGGGCTGGGGCAGGGGACTGGAGTGCAGGGACGGAGCCTGCCTTAGCCCCGCTGGGCCACCAACCGGGAGCTGCCCGAGGTAACTGGGGCCAAGGAACTCCATGCGCTGCCCTCTCTGCGTGCCGCTCCTGGAAGCGGCCAGCATGGCCCTCCAGCCGTGGGGGAGTGCAGGAGGCTCCGCGTGCTGCCTGTGCCCGCAGGTGTCGCCCACGTAGCTCCCACTGGCTGCAATTCCCGGCCACTGGTAGCTACGAAGTTGGTGCTCGGGGCAGGGGCAGCGAGCGGAGACCCCTTCTGCTGGAGACCTGGCTGCTTTCCGGAGCGGTGCTGGGCCAGGGTAGGCACGGAGCCTGTCTTAGCCCTGCTGCGCCACCGGACTTTTAGTGGCCTAAAATCTCCCAGTTTGGCTTCAGTAGCCTCCGGGAGATAGGGCCTGATTCCAGGAGACTCCCAGAAACCTGGAGGGTTGGCAACCCTACATTAATTGCCGTTGAACTCACTCGAACACAAGTAATTTTACCAGGTGTCCTGTATTCAGCATAGGGAAATATGGTCTCCCTATATAAAATACACAGCATTTTAGCAAATCAGTTTTACCCCTTTCACTGTTTCATTGTAAAGTTACCTAAAATGTTTCTGAGCAACAATTCTGTAGCAATAGACTGTCTTGTAGCGTTCCCAAAACTCAGTCTGAGTCAGAGGCACTTTTTCTGGGGTCAGGCCATTTTTAAGCTCAGTTAATGTTAAGTCCTAAAAACAAATCACAGATTAAACCAGCCCACAGATTTTTTTAACAAGCATTAGACATATTTATAATGAAGACGCACTTATATAGTTTTCATTGCAGCACTCCTCAATACTGCTCTGCTCATTGGTGCAATACAAAATTAGGGCAGTTTACTACAGTATGGTACAGTAATTGGAGATGATATGCTGCTAAATAATAAAACTTCTACTGGATTCCAAAATACTTATACCTTGTTAAACTAAATCCAAGCTACATAGAGAACAACTTCTAGCTGAGCCACAATCAGGTGAATGCTCCCTAATTCACACACCTGGTAACAATGCTCTTTATGCTTCCGAGGGCTTTGTTTGGGGCTTCAGCTGCAGTAATTTGTGTAATGCATACACAGCAAGCTCAGTCACCACATGGACTCTGCTAATTGGTCAATAAAAGTTAACACTTTTCTTCTTCAAAAGGCTTTCCAAACATTCACTAATTAATTCTCCCAATACCCTAGTGAAGCAGGTGGCTTAACCTTTATATTACAGATGAAAAAACAAACAAACAATGCAGCTACATGAATTGACCTGTCCTAAACCACAGAGACAATGTCAGGAGTTTCAAGCTCCTAGCCCTGTGTTCAGACCACTAAATTACACCTCTCTGGCAACTGGCAGATAGCAGATATAAAACGAATTTATACCAAAAAAATGACATGTACAAAGTATTAATGTTATTTATTATACGTAATTTTAGGGATGACCCTTAAGTGGTGAACAACACTCACAGAAGATCAGACGTTACACATAATAGCAACACCCACATTTGCCCTTCCATAAGCCAGTTTGTACCTTTTACTTTTTGTCTCTCCGTAACTACGCCTGCCACTATGACTTCCTCTTGAGAAATTCCCAGAGCCAGCTCCTTTGTCTGCTATAAACACAAGGAGCGAAACGTCAGCTAGAATGTAAACTTGGCGGAGGCTCACAAAATACACAACCAAACAATTCAGGGCCTTGTTGAGTCCAGCCCTTTTATTGCACGCAACCATAACCTTGACCAGCCCCCCCCATTTATATGGCTTCCCAAGTATATAAACTGCTGCTGTTAAATTATGAGTATCCTACGTTTATGAGAGCAATTAGTCTGTTTGTTTAGAAAAGCTATTTGTCTGTCTCCTGTATTTTAAATGCTTCCCCTCCTTCTTTTGCCCAAAGCAAAACAAAATAATGTTTGGATTTTTAATTGAGGGTGGGCTACATCCAAAGTTCACTTAATGCAAGGAAATCTCTATTACATTCAAAATTACTGGGGGATGATAAACTTTCATTAGAACTGTAATGTCCCTTTATGATGAGCATGTGTGTGTCAGGCATACATAAGGGTTTTATTTTTAAACCTCTTTATCCAAGTTCATTAAGAGAGGAGATCATTTTGTTAGGAAATATTGCATTAAAAACCACGCAAAGTGAATGACAGAAACCAGAATGCTTTTTATTTGAGAGGTGGGTTGGTAGTGATAGTTTTGTCTTCGTGATCAGGACAGGTCTGGAGGTAGAGTTGTATGACTGGGAATGTATCCCTTTAAACTGAATTTTGCAGTGGATTGAAGGAAGGGATGGAATAAAGGGGGCACAAGACTTTTGATGGGATGGATTAAAACCCGTTTTCAAAAGGAGAAATAAGCCTCTCTAATGTTGCTCTACTGTATGTTACTGCTCATGGTGGCAAATGCATCTGAAGGCTGTTACTGGGATACGTACCACCCACTCTGCCTGTCTTCCTGGATAGTCTTCGCAGCCAGGGATAAAAATATGCAAATCCTGTTCTAACAGACACAGACTTCCACTACATATTGCAAAAACAAGATCCTAGATACCAGCAGTATTATTTCTACAACTCGGAGCCTGAAGCACTTGTTTGAAGAGTTGTGTGACTGGTAGCCAATAGGCTATTTACTTCTATGAGTGCAGTTCATTCTCCCTCAGAGGGACTAGCATCCCAAGCCCTCTGCTTTAAGGGACCCCCCCAGATTAAGTCTTAAATCTTCAATTTCATGAAAAAGAAAATTTACAAGGCAAATTCAGCAGCTGGGAAAGTTAGGAGAATAGAGTTACCCTTCTCAGCACCTTTGCTTTGCTATTCTGTGTGATCTAGTCTCTCCTCTTTCATATGCATGTAGCTCTGGTTAGTGTGGATGAAAGTTCTACATTCTCGTCACTATATATGCCCTTGTAGAGGAGACCCACTGCAACACTTACAAGCATATGATCCTGCAGAGGGTCTAAGAAGGGAGATGAGGACAAATTAGGAGTAGTGAAGTGGCCATCTTGGAAAAAGGAAAAGCTAGAGGGGAGTTTTTAAAGCCAGAATTGTACAGTTCAATCAATAAATGCAAGGAAATACATGGCTAGCTGGCATTATGAGAGTTGTGATATAGACAGAGAATCTCCAGTCAGTATTGGGACAAAGAATGTAAACACAGCATGAAGGAAGATTTAAAGGAAAACTGTGCATGATTTGCTCAGCATGATGAGAACACACTTGGTTAAAGGCACTTCTCATGCGTTACTCCTGGGGCAATTTTGCACCACTGCATATGCCACTGTGCCGTGCATATTTTTTTCTGCAGAAAATAACTTCTGCCAGAAAGTTGCTGCAGTTATGCCTTTTACCCACCAGAAACCACTTTGGTGCTAGAACAGAGCAGCTGCTTCCGGGCCCTCCCCAACTGTGATAGGGAAGAGAAGAGGCTGCTCTGGTTTATGGATTTGGGGTAGCAGGTAGAATGCCCCTGGTCGGGGCTCTAGGAGTGTGTCAGTGTAGATTTGTTCAAGTGTAGGTTTGATCATCTGCTCAAGAAACTCCCTAAAGAAACACAGGAACAAATCTACACTGACACACCCCTAGAGCCCCGACCAGGAGTATTCTACCTGCTACCTGGCTATGTAGCTATCTGGCTATGTACACTCTCTTCTCAGGCCCTACGCTACCAGCACTCCCAGCTATCTTCGAGACACCACTGACTTCCTGAGGAAACTACAATCCTTTGGTGAACTTCCAGAAAACACCATCGTAGCCACTATGGATGTAGAAGCCCTCTACACCAACATTCAACACAAAGGTGGACTACAAGCCATCAGGAATAGCATCCCTGATACCATCACGGCAAACCTAGTGGCTGAACTTTGTACCTTTGTCCTCACCCACAACTATATCAGATTTGGGGACAATTTATACCTTCACGTCAGCGGGACTGCTATGGGTACCCACATGGCCCCTCAGTATGCCAACATTTTTATGGCTGATTTAGAATGCTTCCTCAGCTCTCGTCCCCTTATGCCCCTACTCTACTTGTTCTATATTGATGACATCTTCATCATCTGGACCCATGGGAAGGAGGCCCTTGAGGAATTCCACCAAGATTTCAATGATTTCCACCCTATCATCAACCACAAAAGAGGTCCACTTTCTAGACACTACAGTGCTAATAAGCGATGGTCACATAAACACCACCCTATTCCGGAAACCTACTGACCGCTACACTTACCTACATGCCTCCAGCTTTCATCCAGACCACATCACACGATCCATTGTCTACAACCAAGCTCTAAGATACAACCGCATTTGCTCCGATCCCTCAGACAGAGACAAACACCTACAGAATCTCTATCAAGCATTCTTAAAACTGCAATACCCAGCTGGTGAAGTGAAGAAACAGATTGACAGAGCCAGAAGGGTACCGAGAAGTCACCTACTACAAGACAGGCCCAACAAAGAAAGTAACAGAACGCCACTAGCCGTCACCTACAGCCCCCAACTAAAACGTTTCCAGCGCATCATCAAGGATCTACAACCTATCCTGAAGGATGATCCTTCACTCTCACAGACCTTGGGAGACAGGCCAGTCCTCGCCTACAGACAGCCCCTCAACCTGAAACAAATACGCACCAGCAACTACACACCACACAACAAAAACACCAACCCAGGAACCAAACCCTGCTACAAAGCCCGGTGCCAACTCTGTCCACATATCTATTCAAGGGACACCATCATAGGACCTAACCACATCAGCCACACCATCCGGGGCTCATTCACCTGCACATCTACCAATGTGATCTATGCCATCATGTGCCAGCAATGCCCCTCTGCCATGTACATTGGCCAAAGTCTCTAAGCGAAAGAATAAATGGACACAAATCTGACATCAGGAATCATAACATTCAAAAACCAGTAGGAGAACACGTCAATCTCTCTGGTCATTCAATAACAGACCTAAAAGTGGCAATTCTTCAACAAAAAAACCTTCAAAAACAGACTCCAATGTGAAACTGCAGAACTGGAATTAATTTGCAAACTGGATACCATTAGATTAGGCCTGAATAAAGACTGGGAGTGGTTGGGTCACTACAAAACCTAAACTTAATTTCCCCAATACTAATTTCTCCCTACTGTTACTTACACTTTCTTGTCAACTGTCTGTAATGGGCCACTCTCTTACCACTTCAAAAGTGATTTTTTCTCCCTTGGTACCCTGCTGTTAATTGATTTATCTCGTTAGACTGACCTCACAGTTGGTAAAGCAACCCCCATCCTTTCATGTATTTATACCTGCTCCTGTATTTTTCACTTCATGCATCTGATGAAGTGGGCTCTAGCCCATGAAAGCTTATGCCGAAATAAATTTGTTAGTCTCTAAGGTGCCACAAGGACTCCTCGTTGTTTTTGCTGATACAGACTAACATGGCTACCACTCTGAAACCTGTCACAATATTTTATTGTTATTTTGAAAAAATAAAATATGCAGAATTTTAAAATGTGTGAATAATTTGTTATTTTTTAGTGCAGAATTTGTAATTGTTTGGCACAGAATTCCCCCAGGAGTAATGTGTAAACTCTGAAATCTAGTTTAGAATTAGGGTGTAGTGAGACATAATATTGTCAGGAAAACCAATGCCTTTGTGCAAGAGTCAGTAGCCATTTTATTCTTAGTGTCGTGGCAGCCTGTCATCCAGGAGACACTCATTCTGTGCTCTTTCATGAAGACTATACTTTTTTATTTTAAAGGAAATCAAGAATGAACCCTCATTTTTAAGTTGAAAGTATTTGATGTCTTTTGTAAATTAAAACCTATGCCACTTATATATATGACCAACATTCCTGGGTTTATGGGAGATCAGTGACATCTTGTAAAGTGGATGTTTGTGACACTTGTTGTGGGACATACACGTCATCGAAACACATGAACTCATTTTCAGAGGTGCTGAGCACCAACAGATCACACTGGCTTAGCAATGCAGGTGCTCAGCACCTCTGAAAATCATACTAGCAGTTCCCATTTTGCTTTGTACTTTCAAATCACAGAGCAAAGCTAAATGGGCGCAGCTTATTTTTAATGGAAAAGAGGAGAGAATAACCCTGAAAAATATCCAGATGAGATCACAGTAGTATTAAATACCATTCTACTTTCCAGAAGCAGTCTATCTAGTCCCTGTTCCTCAATTTATTTATGTACCTTTTACCAGCAACAACTGTTTTTATGAAGTAACTTTATGGCCCTAAACATGGATTTTATAGAAAGCTTTTGCTGTAAAAATAGTTGTCTGGTTTGATTAATGGTCATCTTGAACAGGAAATACTTGCATAATGTGAATACATCTTGGACACAGATCAGGCTCACAGTAGGTCTTTTGTGCTGCAGAGGCTAACCTGGAACTGTTCCCATTGATATCAGTTTGAATAGTCCTGCTGGACTGCAGAGTGTGGATACTGATACGCAGCTCCACAGTTTTTAGGCTATGTGGTTTCAGAAGATGATTTATAAAATGCAAACTCTACCAGCTAGCCTGGTGTAGGGTTACCATTCGTCCGGATTCCCCCGGACATGTCCAGCTTTTAAAGTTAAAAATAGCGTCCGGGGGAATTTGTAAATGTCCGGACTTCCTGCGCGCGGCTAACAGGGCAGCCGGCCGGATGGTGCCATTTATATGGGGCTCCAACAGCCAGAGAGAGCCCCTCCTCCACTTCCCCCTCCTCTCCCCTGTAGCTGAGAGCACTCCCTCCCTCCCTCCCTGCATTCGCAGATCACCAGCTGGCCGTTCGCACCGGCAGTCTGGAGCTCCTCCCCCTGCTCCTCCTCCCCGGCACGCTGATCTGAGCGGCAGGGTAAGGGGGCCAGGGGGTCGGAGAAGGGGCAGGGAGGTTCTGGAGCGGGCAGTCAAGAGACAGGGAGCTGGGGGGGGGGTCGGGAGTTCGGGGGGGCTTTCTGGGGGGGGTGTGGATAAGGTTTTGGGCAGTCAGGGTACAGGTAGGGGGTAGGGTCTGGGGGGGTAGTTAGGGTGGGGGGTGTCTCAGGAAGGGGCAGTTAGGGGACAAGGAACAGGGAGGCTTAGGTAGGGGGTGGGGTTCTGGAGGGCAGTTAGGAGCAGGGGTCCCAGGACGGGGCAGTCAGGGGACAAGGAGCGAGGGGGGGGTTGAGAGTTGTGGGGGGGCTGTCAGGGGGCAGGAGTGGGGAGAGGGATCGGAGCAGTCAATGGGACAGGGAGCAGAGGGGTTTAGATGGGTCGGGAGTTCTGGGGGGGCTGTCAGGGGCTGGGGAGTGGTTGGATGGGGCGTGGGAGTCCCAGGGGTCTGTCTGGAGGTGTGGATAAGGGTTGGGGCAGTCAAGGGACAGGTAGGGGGTAGGGTCCTAGGGGGCCAGTTAGGATGGGAGGAGGGTCTCAGGAGGGGGCAGTCAGGGGACAAGAGGCAGGGAGGCTTAGGTAGGGGATGGAGTCCTGGGGGGCAGTTAGGGGCAGGGGTCCCAGGAGGGGTCAGTCAGGGGACAAGGAGCGGGGGGAGGGTTGGAGGTTCTGAGGGGGGCGGGAAGTGGGAGGGCCATGGGGTGGGGCTAGGGCAGGATGGGGGCGGGGCTAGGGCGGGGCTTCTCCCGTCCTCTTTTTTGCTTGCTGAAATATGGTAACCCTAGCCTGGTGGAGGTAAGAATCCAACAACAAGCTGTACCAACGAGCCTTGAATGCATTCAGTAAGAATCCCTTTGTACATACGGTGCAGCATGCAGATCTACAGTCTGGCTCTAGAGAATTCAGAAAGTAAGAGTCCAAAATCTGGAAAGTTGAAAAGCATTCAAGGAATTCTTCATAATTTGACAAACAGATTTTACAAAACCCCTGTAGGAAGGCGCCCTAAACAAAAAATCTTTCAAAAATTACCAAAAGAATGTTTTTAAAAAACGGATCTGGAATAGACCCAGGACAGAAAAGAGATCAGCAGAAAGAGAGCCCAACAAGATAGGGGAGTGTTGCTGTCCAATAAGGTAACTGGCATCCTTGTTCATTTTCAGCACAATGTGATTGATATGTAACTAATGCAGTATATTTAGTAGCAAAAGGGTCAAGCTCCTTTAGGTGCAAGGGGATGCTAGATCTGTTAATCCTTTTAGTGTTTACTTCCTGGTCTCTTCCAGTTTCAAAGTTTTACTATTGAAAGCCAGCTGCTTTCGAATTGCTCTTCATTCTGTGGCCCAGTACTCAGAACTGACAATTCCTAAGTGAACAAATAATCCTTGGGGATGGCTACTGCAGGCTGACTGGTACAGAAAGTTATAGCACTCGGGGTTTATTGAGCACCTGGAAACGGAGGCTTTTGCAGATTGTATGGAAATGCTTGAGAAAGTGATAGGCCTTCCTGAACCACGCTGAACTAGTACTGGGGAGGGGGGGAAGGGGCAAGGATAGTCCTTGGCAACAGGGCCGGCTCCAGGCACCAGCCTACCAAGCATGTGCTTGGGGCGGCACCTGGAGGGGGATGGCGCTCACCTGGGGAGAGCGGAGTCGCAGCTGGCTCGCCGCCCTCCTCCCGGCGCTCCGGCCGGCCAGGGAGAGCGGGGGCCCGGCCGGGCTCGCCGCCCTCCCCCCGGCGCTCCGGCCAGCCGGGGAGAGCGGGGCCCTGGCCAGGCTCGCCATCATCCTCGTGGTGCTCTGGCCTGCCGGGGATAGCCGGGCCGCGGCTGGGCTCGGCGCCCTCTCCTGTTGCGCTCCCCGCCGGGGGGGCGGGGGGAGGCTTTTTTGCCTGCGGCGGCAAAAAAGCCAGAGCTGGCCCTGCTTGGCAAGGGCATAATGGCTTCAGTGCAATCCTGTACTTGTGTTAAGGATACACTTAAGGATACTCTTGCTTCAACCTAGAAGTGTTACTTTACCATCTTAAACTGACCTCAGGAGACCAGCTCCTGTAAGATTTCCACATAACTCCAATTGGTTCATCCATAGGAATCAGACAGGGCATCACCAGGTGCAGAGGTGTTTGCATGCCTCATTAAAAGGCCAATGCAGCCGTCTCCTACACAGATTTCTTTTGCTACTGCAATGACACTGTTTTCAGAGTAGCTGCATGGCCTGGTTGAGCTTCCTCTCGCTTTGCTCCAGGTGCTACTGTTTCGTAGTGAGAGCAGCCACCCAGCTACTTAACAGACCTCTCTACGTAAGACCATTGCTTAGAGCCGGGGTAAGGCAGCCTATGGCACACGTGCCGAAGGCGGCACGCAAGCTGATTTTCAGTGGCACTCATACTGCCCAGGTCCTGGACACCGGTCCGGAGGGCTCTGCATTTTAATTTAATTTTAAATGAAGCTTCTTAAACATTTTAAAAACCTTATTTACTTTACATAACAACAATAGTTTAGTTATATATTATAGACTTATAGAAAGAGACCTTCTAAAAACGTTAAAATGTATTACTGGCACACGAAACCTTAAATTAGAGTGAATAAATGAAGACTCGGCACACCACTTCTGAAAGGTTGCCGACCCCTGGCCTAGAGGCTTCTGGGTTCCTAACTGCCCTGGGTGTGTTTAACTGCTTGTTCTGTGCAGTTAAGTAACGGGCACAAAGGGGCTCTGATCTCATTTGGGCTCTTTAGGCAATACTCTAATACAAATAATATATACCTAGGGAACCTTCTAGAACTTAAGCTCTAGAGTGCTCCAGAAAAATCTTATGACCCTATATTGTTTGTAAATAAGTATAAGACACACACTAAATATTTTGCCATCTTCCCCTCTGCCCCCCCCCAAAAAAATCTTGCCTAAATGCACTTATTTTAATAGGTCTTCCAATACACATGTAACAACATTATCAACTGGCCACACACCTTGTATGAGCACTCCTGAAAGCAAGGTGGGGAATGTAACACTTGCTGTTTTACTATGAGCGTGAGTACTTCTTTGGAACTGAGTTCTTTGGAACTTATTATGGATGAAGTCATCTAAGAATAGACAGACGTGTGTAGATTCAAGGGAACACAGTCCAGTCAGCTGTTTTAATCCCAGGAAGGGAGCAGTCAGTTTATGTGCAGTTTACTTGGCAGTAGGCATTCAGTGAATTGTTCGTGCTGACCTTCAAGGCAGCTCTGATTTACCAGTGCAGAAAGGTCACCTTTTCAATTATGTGCAACTTACTCTCAACAAAAACAACATTTTAAGAGCAGTGCTCTGGATACAAATTACATAAAACGGAAAAAACAAAACAAAACAAGAAAACCCTTTGAGAGTGTTTTCACAGGCACAGTCAGAGGAGGGCAGAGTAAAACTGATTTCTGATGTAAAAACACGGAGGGAAAGGAAGTAATATTTTGAGCCATAAATGACAGTTTTAAAAAAGAGGTTCCTTTTCATGCATAGTTTATTTCAGTATTTCTGCTGTTTCTCCCATGGTTCTGATATGCTCTGGAAACAATCAGGACACTGGAAAGAGCCCAGAGATATAAGGTTTCCTAAAATGTGGATGACAGCATCTCTACGATTTACTTTACACCTTTTGAAATACAGAGTAGAACTATACTGCATATAAAGACTCACTGATGCACCTCACTGGCCACAGCAAGAAAATAATTACTTAAAGTGGTCTTAAATTATATCCCTGCATGTTTTCATTAGAATCAAATATGCCCACAGTCCTGCCTCAAAGAGTTTACAACCCAGAGTACAAGAAATACATTACCATTGACTGTATATAACCCCTTTTATTCATAGATGTCAAAGAGTTTTACAAAAGGTGGATACATGTTACTTCCATTTTACAGAAAGGGAAACAGACACTCAAAGTTTAAGTGAATTTTCCTAGGACAAGGTCATTCACTGAATCAGAAGCAGAACACAAGGTCATTCACTGAATCAGAAGCAGAACAAGGAACAAAAATCCCATGTCCTGACTTTCAATTCAGGCCAACAGGAATATCATGTCTGCAATTCAAAGATCAAACACAAACACACTGGAAGACTGAGATGAAGATTAAAACATACATTTTGAAGTCAATTGAGACAGCAAGGTGAGATAACCAACAACCCTGAATTAGGTGAAAAAAACCTTTCTTGCTACTAGCAGAAAGGTTTTTGAAGGCTAGCGAAAGATGTGGATGTTACTTACTGTAACTGGAGGTTCTTTGAAATGTGTGGTCCCTATCTGTATTCCACACATGGGTATACATGTGCACTATGCACCTGAGTCCAAAGATTTTAACAAGCAGTCTCTAGTGGCCCCATCTTAGTAGGGACATATCTCTTACAATAGTGGCACTGGGAATAGGAATGGTGAAGGGAACTCCCACTTGTACCTTGCCTGGGTTTGACCACCAAGCGAAGGAGGTGATGATCCTGGGGGGGTCAGTCACCCTGGAATTGACGTGGTCTTTGTTGGGTGACTAAACTGAATTGAGCCAGGCGGGCAGGAAACATAGATGAAGCCTGGCAAAAAAGTACATGCAGTAAAGTATATGGCCTAACAGTGACAGGAACATCTCACTGTAGTCCTTGGTCTGTGGGAAATCAAAGAAATTAGGTTGTGCTTCATCTGAAACCTTCTTGCAGAGAGGAAGGCTCTTGTGCAAACAAAGTCCAACATTGCCCTCAAAGTTTATTGTCCTTGAGGGGGATAAAGCAGACTTTTCTCTGTTCTTGCAGACCCCCAGGGCTGTGAGGATTTGAATGAGATATTGAATAGCTGACCTGACCTCCTGTCAAGATCAACCTCTCAGGAGCCAACTGTCGAGATACAGAAAAATTGTGTGGCTCTGATGTTTCATCTGGACTGCTCCCATGGAGAAAACACAAACATGCTGGGGGTGCTCTCGCTAGTGTGAAGGGCAGGATCCGGAATTGGAAGTGTTCCTGGCCCATGATAAACCGTAGGAATCTCCCATGGGAGGGGTGAATGTCTACATAGAAATATGTGTCCTTCAGGTTGACAGCTGTGAACCACATTCCTTCTTGAAGAGGCAGGATTACTGATGCCAGTATGAACATCCTGAATTTTGACTTCTGTATGAAGATACTGAAGATCCAGAATGGGTCTCCACCATCCATCTTTTTTGGGGACAGGAAATACAGATAATAGAACCCCCTTCTTTGATACTGAGGCAGGCCAGAATCTATTGCCCCTCTACATAATAGGGATTCCACTTCCTGTTGAAGAATTACCTTGTGTGAGTGTTCCCTGAAGAGGAGAGGAGAAAGGGAGTTTGTAGGGAGGGAAGGAGATGAACTCTCTGGAGTATCCCTGATGGATAATGTCCAAGACTCAACTGTCCATTGTGATTAGCTCCCAATTGTGGGCAAATAGAGTCAGATGGCCTCCAAAAGTGACAGAAGAAGGGGAGGGTGGCACTAGCGATGGTGAGAGGGTCTTGACAAAAATGTCACAAATGGCTCCTAGCCATGGGCTGAGAATGGGTAGCAATCATGGTGGTAGAGGGGGCTGAAAAGTGGAGCCTCTGAGTCTTTTGTCTCTTGCTGGGAGTCTCGGCAGGATGCTGATAGTAGAACGGATGAGAAGGCAGCGGCAGTCTTGATTTATAGGTCTGTCTCTAGCAGGGCCAGCTCCAGCTTTTTTGCTATCCCAAGCGGCGGAAAAGAAAAAAAAGAGAAAGCCGAGATCGGCAGCACTTCAGCGGCGGCTCTACCGCGCCGCTTCATTCTTCAGCGGCAATTCGGTGACCGGTCCTTCCCTCCGAGAGGGACTGGGGGACCCGCTGCCAAAGACCCGGATGTGCCGCCCCTTTCCATTGGCCGCCCCAAGCACCTGCTTCCTGCGCTGGTGCCTGGAGCCAGCCCTGGCCTCTAGTACTTTCTCCTTGGGGCCGGGGTGTAGATCCCCAGGAAATAGAGGGTAGACCTTGAGTCCTTAATGAGTGGAGACAGTCACCAGTCTTCTTGTTAAAGAGACTGGATTTGTCCAAGGGAAGTTCTTGGATAGTATTCTGCATCTCCCTGCAGAAGCCTGAGGACTGCAGCCACGAATCCCTCCTCATAACAATACCAGCGGCCAAGCTTCTGGATGCTGTATTAGCTGCATCAACTGTGGCCTGAAGAGCCGTTTTGCCACCAGATTGCCCTCCTCTAGAAGGGGGAGGAACTGGGCTCTGTCCTCAGAGAAAAGTTTGTCCTGAAAGGCCGCCAGCCTAGAGTAGTTATTAAAGTCAGTCTTGGCTAACAGGACCTGGTAATTGGTGATGTGGAATTGCAAGCCTGCACAGGACAAGACTTTTCTCCCCAGGGGGTCCAGTCTCTTGGATCCCTTGTCTGATGGGGTAGTCATTAGATATTAAGACGTATTACATTCTGTGGCAGCCTGTACCATCAGGGATTGGGAGCAGGGTGGGAGAACCCTTCTCATCCCTCTTTGATATGGGGGTGCAGGATGCTTGGGTGTGCCAGACCAATCTCGCCAGTTCCACTGTGGCCTTGTTAACTGTGAGAGCCACCTTACTTTGGCCCTGAGGCTGCAGAATGTCCAACGGTTGGTGGTGTGGGTCTTGGACTTTCTCCCAGAGATATCTCGAGATCACTAGCCACTCTTTGTAGTAGCCACTCTTTGTAGTAAGTCCTGGTATTTTTCTGTCATGAACAGAGAAACAGGATAAACAAGGCACTGTGTAACTGCTTGGAAAAATTACAGGTACTAAACATATTGATAACAGTCTACCAAACCACTTCATAGGTTAAGCCAAGCCATAAAGTGGTCAGGAAAACAGAAATGTTCACCCTGAGTTCACCTTGAAAGAAAAATGGAAAGAATAATATAACCAGTAATAATATATACAGCCCATACTACTGGATTCAAAGTCAAGTAGCTGCCTATTTCTAAAACGGGGCATGTTCCACATTTATTGTGTAAACCCTGGAAGTTTGGTTCTAATATGTGCTTCTCAATATGACTAGATGGTGCTGAACAGTAGTTTTGGTTAGTACAAGGTAACCTTTTGCAATAGTTTAAGTTTATATAGTTATAATGTACTGGACAAATGGTTTTGCTTCTTTATCACTCAAGTTAAGTTACACTTTAAGTTATTCAAACTTTTAAACAATATTTTCTGCACAATTTGAGGGTATGAACACCATAAAGTGAGAAAAATTACTTGATTCTGCCTGTCTTTAGAAAAAAACGTGTTTCATTTGTTGAGTCTTTATTTGCATACAGAGCATAAAGATTCTGTGGTTTAGCACTTATGGGAGTTGCAAGTTTCAATACTGGAAAATTTTGAGACAGACAACTGAGACTATAAAATGGAACTGAAGAAACTCTTGAGCAGCTGGGAATTGAGACAGTATGGGCTGCATTGTGTCCTTATTTGTTTTCAGGGAATTAAGGCTTTTTCCTGACAGTCTAGAATTACTGGAAATGCATATTAACCAGAAGAGAATTTATGATGTCTGCACAAGACCTGATGTATGCCAAGGTAAAATTTTTTGATCTGGAAATTTAACTCAATATTTATACTTGCAATTCTTTTCCAATGATGAAAGTTTACATTTACACAATGCAGCATTCTTGCATACATTTTTTATATTAAAAAAGGGACAAATTCTTAAGCCTTCATTCAATTTTTACTCTGATTTTAAGTCTGTGGGAGTTTTGCTGAAGATAGGTCTAAGAACAGTACATGTGATCTATCAGAATCTTCCTAGCAAAAATGTCAGTGAAAGGAAAGGACCATATCATATAACTGTCCTAGCTAGCCAAACATATATTTTTCAGTTATACAAAATTCAAACATCTCTAGGGAGGACAATGTTAATAAACTTGATCATATAAATTTTACAATGAAATTCAATTTTACCTTTAATAGGTCTGTTAAACAGTTAAGTTTCTTACAAGACCCAATAACCTTTAATCAGATTCTATCACAGAGATCAGGTGTTTCATTTTCATTTTTTATTCCATTTCTACAATAGAGTCTTAGAACATTCCATGTCCCCCCAAAAGACAAAATAAAATGCCAATAAAAATATTATGTTCTGCAGAATATTGGAATGATGCCTTCCCTTTTTTGGTCCAGAAAAACTTGCCTTAGGAGAGAAAAGCACATCTTTGCTTTTGTAATCCCATATCTGAGAATATCAAAATCTTCAGCCCCTAAAAAAGTTAAAAGGGCCAAATGTTGTTTTCATACAACAGTGAACTTCAGGTATAACTGCACTGAAAAGAGCAGACTTCCTTCAGTGTTTCATACTACAGTCACTGAGAAAATAATTTGATCCAAGTTCTGCCATTCTAGCAATGGCAAGATTGTTGTCATATAAGTTCACCAAGCAGGTCACAGGTCTCCATTCTTCCACCTTGAGATTAGGCTTCCCTACTGCACTATAGTATGCATACATACAAGGGTCCATACCCTTCTGACAGCCATTTCTGGAAAAACTCTCATGTACTTATATTTGTTCCAGCACTTCCAAGATAACAACATGAGCTTTTGCTAGATTTTCCAGTAATTCCACCCTAGAAGGAAATCCCCAGAAGGAATTCAGTGGGGGAATCTGATCAACATTTTAAATATCTGTACGCAAATGCACAGAGTATTAGGAATAAGCAGAAAGAACAGGAAGTATTAGTACATAAGATAAATTATGATTTAATTGGCATCACAGAGACTTGGAGGGAATAAGTCTCTTGACTGGAATGTTGGTATAGAGGGGTATAGCTTGTTTTGAAAGGACAGGTAGGAACAAAAGGGAGTAATGGGGGACTTTAACTACCCAGACATCTGTTGGAAAAGTAATATGGCAAAACACAAAATCTCCAGTAAGTTCTTGGAATGTATCGGGGACAGCTTTTTGTTCCAGAAAATGGAGGAAGTAGCTAGGGGGACATTCATTTTAAATTTGATTTTGAGCAACAGGGTAGCGACTCTAAAGGTTAAAGGCAATTTGGGTGAAAGTGATCATGAAATATAGATGTCATTATTCTAAGGAAAGGAAGGAGTGAAAGCAGCAGAATAAGGATAATATACTTCAAGAAAGCAGATTTTAACAAACTCAGAACTGGTAGGAAGAAAATCTAAGGGAAAAAGGAGTTGAGGAGAGCTGGCAGTTCCTCAAGGAGACAATCTTAAAGGCTCACTGCAAACTATTCCGATTCAAAGGAAAATATGAAGAATAGTAAGAGGCCAGCAGCTCTTTAATGACCTGAAAATAAAAAAGGAATCCTACAAAAAGTGGAAACATGGTGAAATCGATAAGGAGGAGTACAAAAGAATAGCACAAATATTTTGGGACAAAATCAGAAAGGCTAAGGCACAAAATGAGTTACACCTGGCAAGGGACATAAAAGGCCATAAGAAGAGGTCCTTTAAATATATTAGGAGCAAGAGAAAGGAAAGTGAAGGTTCTCTACTTAGCTGGGAATAAGAGCTAATAAATGATGACATCAAAAAAACTGAGGTGCTTAATACCTGTTTTGCTTTAGTCTTCACTAAAAAGGTTAATGATGACCAGATACTCAACACAATTAACATTGACAATGAGGGGGAAGGAATGCAAGCCAAAATACGGAAAGAACAGGTTAACGAATATTTAGATAAGTTAGATATATTCAAGTCAGCATGGCCTGATGAAATTCATCTGAGGGTACTTAAGGAACTAGCTGAAGCAATCTTGGAGCCTTTAGTAATTATCTTTCAGAACAAACTCCTGTAGGATAGGAGAGGTCCCCGAAGATGGGAGAAGGACAAACATAGTATCTATCTTTTTAAAAAAAAAAAAAAAAGGAGGGGAGGGGAAACAAGCAGGACCCAGGGAATTACAGACCAGTCAGCCTAACTTCAATACCTGGAAAGATACTGGAGAAAATTATTAAACAATCAATTTGTAAGCACCTGGAAGATAATAGGATTATAAAGAATAGTCAACATGATTTGTCAAGAACAAATCATGCCAAACCAACTTAATTTCCTTCTTTGATCATGGATATGGGGGAAGCAGTAGATGTGATATACCTTGATTTTAATAAGGCTTTTGACACAGTTCCATATGACATTCTCATTAGCAAACTAGGGAAAAGCAGTCTAGATGAAATTACAGTAAGTTGGTGCACAACTGGTCGAAAGACCATACTCAACGGGTCGTTATTAATGGTTTGCTTGTAGATAGGGTGGGTGTCCTGAAGGGGTCATTCCTGTATCCAGTACTATTCAATATTTTCATTAATTACTTGGATAATGGAGTAGAGAGTATTCTTATAAAATTTGCAAATGACACCAAGCTTGGAGGGCTTACAAACACTTTGGAGGACTGGTTTAAAATTCAAAATGACCAAGACAAAATGGAGAATTGGTCTGAATTCAACAAGATTAAATTCTATACAGACAAGAGCAAAATACTTCACTTAAGAAGGAGAAATCAAATGCACAACTACAAAATTGGGAATAATTGTCTAGGTGGTAGTATTGCTGGAAAGGATATGGGGGTTATAGTGGACCACAAACTGAATATGAATCATCATTTGTGATGCAGCTGCAAAAAAAGGTTAATATGATTCCAGGGTGTATTAACAGGAGTGTTGTATGCAAGACACAGGAGGCAATAGGCCCACTTTACTTGACACTGGCGAGGCCCCAGCTGGAGTGCTTTGTCCAATTCTGGGCACCACAATCTAGGAAGGACGTGGATAAATTGGAAAGAGTCCAAAGGAGAGCAACAAAAATGATAAAAGTTTTAGAAAACCTGATCAATGGAGAAAACTGGGCATGTTTAGTGTTGAGAAAAGAAGACTGAGAGGTGACCTGATAACAGTCTTCCAGTATGTTAAGGGCTGTTACACAGAGGATGGTGATCAACTGTTTTCCACGTCCACTGAAGGTAGGACAAGAAGTAATGAGCTTAATCTGCAGCAAGATAGATTTAGATTATATATTAGAAAAAAACTTTCTAACTATAAGGGTAGTAAAGGGCAAGGGCAAGTCATGCCTGACTAACCTAATTGCCTTCTATGAGGAGATAACTGGGTCTGTGGATGAGGGGAAAGCAGTGGATGTGTTATTCCTTGACTTTAGCAAAGCTTTTGATACGGTCTCCCACAGTATTCTTGCCAGCAAGTTAAAGAAGTATGGGCTGGATGAATGGACTATAAGGTGGATAGAAAGCTGGCTAGATTGTTGGGCTCAACAGATAGTGATCAATGGCTCCATGTCTAGTTGGCAGCCGGTTTCAAGCGGCATGCCCCCAGGGTCGGCCCTGGGGCCGATTTTGTTCAATATCTTCATTAATGATCTGGAGGATGGCGTGGACTGCACTCTCAGCAAGTTTGCAGATGACACTAAACTGGGAGGAGTGGTAGATACGCTGGAGGGTAGGGATAGGATACAGAGGGACCTAGACAAATTAGAGGACTGGGCCAAAAGAAATCTGATGAGGTTCAACAAGGACAAGTGCAGAGTCCTGCACTTAGGATGGAAGAATCCCATTCACTGTTACAGACTAGGGACTGAGTGGCTAGGCAGCAATTCTGCAGAAAAGGACCTAGGGGTTACAGTGGATGAGAAGCTGGATATGGGTCAACAGTGTGCCTTGTAGTCAAGAAGGCTAATGGCATTTGGGGCTGTATACGTAGGGGCATTGCTAGCAGATCGAGGGACATGATCGTTCCCCTCTATTCGACATTGGTGAGGCCTCACCTGGAGTATTGTGTCCAGTTTTGGGCCCCACACTACAAGAAGGATGTGGAAAAATTGGAAAGAGTCCAGCGGAGGGCAACAAAAATGATTAAGGGGCTGGAGCACATGAGTTATGAGGAGAGGCTGAGGGAACTGGGATTGTTTAGTCTGCAGAAGAGAAGAATGAGGGGGGATTTGATAGCTGCTTTCAACTACCTGAAAGGGGGTTCCAAAGAGGATGGATCTAGAGTGTTCTCAGTGGTAGCAGATGACAGAACAAGGAGTAATGATCTCAAGTTGCAGTGGGGGAGGTTTAGGTTGGATAGTAGGAAAAACTTTTTCACTAGGAGGGTGGTGAAGCACTGGAATGGGATACCTAGGGAGGTAGTAGAATCTCCTTCCTTAGAAGTTTTTAAGGTCAGGCTTGACAAAGCCCTGACTGGGATGATTTAGTTGGGATTAGGTCCTGCTTTGAGCAGGGGGTTGGACTAGATGACCTCCTGAGGTCCCTTCCAACCCTGATATTCTATGATTCTATGATTCTAAAGCCCCAGAATAGGCTTCCAAGGGAGGTCATGGAATCCCCATCATTGGAAGATTTTAAGAACAAGTTGGAAAACACCTGTCAGGGACGGTTTAGGTTTACTTGGCCCTGCCACAGCATAGGGGCCCGTACTTGACTTCTCGAGGTCCCTTCCAGTCCTACATTTCAATGATTCTATGATCATTTAAGGCTTTACTGTCCTTCACAGGCTAGATTCTAATTTAGTAGATACTTATTTCTCCTTCCCAAGCCATAATATTTCTAGCACATTTAACAGCAATTCTACACTCTCACATGCTACTCTTATATATCAGTTCATTTAGTAATCAACAGGCTTGCAGCAGTGGCTGCTATTTACCCTTTCCCCCTCCCCCAGCAAGCATATGAAGATACTCTGCCTGCTCATGATCTCTATACAATGGATTTTCAAAAGTAGCCTTTTATTTGGGGTGTCTCCATTTTTGGGTGCTCATCTTGAGACACCGAAGCCCTGATTTTCAGAGACACTGAGCACTCACAGCTCCCCTGATTTCAAGTGGAGCACTGAAGTGCTTAGCAACTCTGAAAAGTCGGACCCAAAGTGTCTCAAGTTGGGAAAACAAAAATTAAGGCACCCAAAAATCAAAGGGTGCGTGTGACGGGGCGGACTGGCCCCGCACTGGGACTGAGAGAGTTAACCCTTCCCTGCTGGCAGAGAAAGCCATGCCCCTGAGGCTCTGCTGAGCATGCTCCAACCGGGAGTCAAGCATAAAAGCCTGCAGAACTGCTCAGTCAGGGCTGGCAGCTGGGGAAGGATGACGCCCAGTGGAAGCTCCAGCCCAGGAGCAGTTGCGACCCTTACAGGAGAGGGCTGAGGAGCCAGGAAGCGGGCCCAGAGACTGGCAGCTGTTGGAACCCCAGGGAGTGCCGGGTGCTGAGGAACCTGAAGACCCTGATGCCACAGGGACTGCTATGTTTGGAGAACTGGTAGGAAGTGACCCATGGAAGGGAAGGGAGTGGTATCTCCCACCACTCTGAGGGCAGCGTGTTGTGGTAGGATTCCCTGCTGACCCGTGGTGGATCATGCCGTTACTTACAGTAGGGTTACCATATTTGAACTTTCAAAAAAGAGGACACTCCATGGGGGGGATAGCCCCCTGCCCCCTACCCACTCCCTCCCACTTCCCGCCCTCTGACTGCCCCCCCACAGAACCCCTAACCCATCCAACCCCCCACACTCCTTGTCCCCGAATCACCCTCTCCCGAGACCCCTGCCCCTAACTGCTCCCTGGGACCCCACCCCCATCTAAGCCTCCCTTCTTCTTGTCCCCGATTGCCCCCTCCTGAGACCCCCCCCAACTGACCCCCTAGGATCCCACTTCCTACCTGTCCCCTGACTGTTCTAACTCCTATCCACACCCCCTCCAGATCCCTGGGACTCCCACACCTATCCAACTACTCCCTGTTCCTGAATGCCCCCCCAACCCCCAACCCATCTAACCGCTCCACTCCCTGTCCCTTGACTGCCCCAACCCCTCTCCACACCCCTGCCCCCTGACAGCCCCCCCAGAACCCCTGACCCATTACCCCCCCCAGTCCCTGCCCCCACCCATCCAACCCCCCCCCCCCTCCCTGTCCCCTGACTGCCCCCCGGGATCCCATGCCCCTTCTCCAACTCCCCAGCCCCCACAACTATGAAAGCTAAAAACTTGCCTTTTTTTAAAAAAAAGCTGAGATTGTCACATAATCCCATAACTTCAGAAGTTGGGACTTTGAGAAAAACAGCAAACATAGCAAGACTGGCAATAAAATTGTGATTAGTGGCAAAACTGCATTATCTGTGCTCTTATATGCTGCCAATCACAGTGCTCCTTCAGCTCCTTTATGCTAGAATTCATTCATTCCTAAAGCAAAGTCTAGGTTGGTGTTTTGCATTTATCACAGCACTTGTTCATTAGAGATAGATTGTGCCCTTAGGCATAGCTGTGAATAAGGGTCTTTGCATTAAAAAGCTGCACCATCCCAGGGAGGATTCCAACGGGAGGGGAAAGGGAGTGATTTACCTCACCTTTGCAAGGTTGCAGTTGACTTCCCCACGAAAGTTAGGGCAGCGTGTCTGGCTGAGTGCCCAGCCCCGCCCGGCGCTGCCGGCAAGGCGATCTGAAGCTGCAGGGGAGGGGGGTAAGCGGGGGAGGGGCTTTGGCTGCCGCTGCCAGCCCCGCTCCCTCACGGAGCGTGCAGCCCCCCCTCCCCCAGCACTGCCGGCGCGGCGATCTGAGGCTGCAGGGGAGGGGGGGGGGGGGCCAGGAAGGGCCTTTGGCTGCCGGAGAGGCCCCAATCCGAGCGGCTCAGTCCAGCCTGGCCCCGCTGTCAGCCGCTTTTCGGTCTTTAAATAGCCATCTGGGGGGAAATCCCGGACATTTTTAGATGTTTACAAATTCCCCCCGATGGCTATTTAAAGACCAAAAAGCCGGACATGTCCAGGGAAATCCGGACGTATGGTAACCCTAATGACAGGGCGCTGGGTTGGAGCCTGGTGAAGGCAGGTGAGCCCAGGCTCCCCTACTGGGGGTCCCCCCCTTTGTGACGACATAGTTCACTGACTCCTCTCTCACCCCAAAGGAGATCGATGGACTCTGGCCACTGGGCCACGCTATCCCCCGAGGGGAAAATAATTTAGAGAGACTCTGGCCATTGGGCCCCGCTGCTTTAGGAGCACGCTATAGGGACTCCGGCCGCTAGGCCGTGCTATCCTACCAGGGGAAGCGGATTTAGATGGACTCTGGCCTTTGGGCCATTCAACCCTGACTACCGGGGAGGCAGTAAGACCGACATAGACGCAGGGAGGCAGGGTTAACCTCGGCCCCCCCTTGAATCAAAGGGGTTGACGAGGTACAAAACCCGCCACAGTGCGTCAGAACATTTTGGTTAATGCCTCTGACTACTGGTGTGGTACTGCCCACAAGTAGCTACAAATTTGAAAAGCGACAATGTGGTCCCAACGCTTCTGGCAAATTGAGGACAGTTTTGGTAGAATTTTGTGTACATTTATAGTCACAGTTACCTTATTGCAATATTTTGGCTTTAATAGTTCTAAAACAAAAATTAAGTTAGTTATGCCATCTTTCCTTGCTCTGTTTGGCTCCGCTGAATAAACAGTAGATTTGCAGCATATGAAGAAATTTGTCTACCCAATTTGTAACCACAAATGCAATTTGCAGACACAAGTCTGAGTTATGTGTGCACACAAACTTTAAAATAGAAAATGTTAGTCACAATTTTTGGATCCCAGGTTAAACATTTGACCCTTAATGCTAGATATACTGAATAAACAGGTCAATCTTTAAAAAAAATAAAGCACACAAAATTAAAGTAATGTTTAGCACAATGTAAAATGTTTACCACAAAAGGGAAACAAATGTCTTGGCTATCAGGATACAGACGCTGCGTTCATAAGGCCAATCACTAACTGATGAAGGGTTAGGAAGAAATTTTCCTGTGGACAGAAACTGTCCATAATGGGGCCTTCCTGCACCTTCCAGTGAAGTATCTGGTAATGGTCACTATTGAGAAAAAGATTCTGGACTAGATGTACCTGTTGTCTCTTGTGGCGTGGCTATTCTTATGTTCTATGAACCATTTCTAAACTCGGTAGTTAGAAATTGTAGAGAATTTTCTATTTAAAAAAAAATCTAATTTATTTGCTGAGCTTTTTGGTGAGTGTAAAGTGTGGTAGAATTTTTAATAAGTGTAAAATTAGTCTTCTATACAAGAAGTTAAGTTAATTATAACAGATATGTTAATGACTGAATGAATATTGTACTCAAGAAGGAAATAAAGCAAGAAGAAAAGTAAGGTAAAAAAGAAAAAACAGGCTGATATGAAGGAAACCCACCTATACAATCCCTTTACAAATGTTGTGATTTTTTTGAAATGTGTTGTTTTATTAAGTCCATTAGTCACGTTATCGATCATTAAAGTTTAGTGTTGTCCAAAATGCCTCTGAGATCTTCCTATATAAACACAGAGGATAATTCATTGATTGTTTAAGTCTAAAAAGGATGCCATGACATCCATATGTGCAAACCAGCCTTTTCCTGTTGTCTCCTCGCATGCCCAGTTCTTGGCACAATCAAATCCACCCAGCAACATTTAGAGGTTGTAGACAATTTTAGCATACTGGCATATGTTAACTGTGTTTAACCCTCTTTCATTTAATTGCCATGGTCACAGGCTTATGCTTTTTCCTACGATTCTTCAGACAGGGGGGGATGCCTGGAGAGATGCAGAGTACGGGGATGCAGCTGGACATCTACTTCTAGTATTAATCCCAAACCCAGAAGATATAAAAAATAGACAAATGTTTGGAGGGAACCAACTCAAAGCAGCAGAAGCTCCCCGAGATGGAGATTGAGAGAGAAAGACAGAGAGTGAGCCTGCCTTCCAATATGCTTTTTCCTACACATAGAACATATCCTACTGCTAATGAACAAATAAGCGGGTGGCACTGATCATGGGATCGTTTGAGCTTCTCTGGAGTGTAGAGTCACATTATCTGGGGAGCCTCAGTAGCAAGTTATTTGAGAGGTTGCCTCTCTCCTGAGATCAGCAGAAGTATTTGAGCTGAGGTTCCTTCCATATAAATGAGAGGTATTGTGGTGGGAAGTACTGAGAAATGAGGTCCGCAGAGTGAAAGGAATGAGAGAGAAGTCTGGGGAATGGAGAACGATATAGAGAGTGGTGGGATGCAAGACCTAATTTTGAGAGGTTCCAAAGAGAAAAATACCATGCAGACAGCAAAATAACTGCAGCCTATAAACTCATGATCTAGAAGCCTCATGAAAGATTGCAAGAGCTTAAACCTGGTTGCTTAAAAGAAGGGGATCCTGCTGATTCAACTAGTTTGGAGAAGTGGGTTTGATTTACAGTCCTCACCTCTCTCTGCAGAGTCAGAAAGTGTGTGAAGTACACCCCTATTCCCATTCCTACCTCTCTTGTACCCTGAGAAGGGAAACAAAATGTTTCATTGATTAGTTCTACTGTCCACTGAGCTAGCATGACAGCTAGGAATAGTTATTTAATCCATTCATTTCTATTTCCTATTTTTTAATCCTTGACATTTTTCTAACATAGGACTCAAATTAAAAAGACGACAACATACTTGCATGTTGAATATGTCCTAAGACGAAGTGGCGTGTTCTTATTATAGTGGGATAAGCTTAAACTGAATTCACATATAATAAAATTCCGCACAGACTGAAATGGACTCAAAGTCCTAATAGCTTCAGTGGAATTAAATGGACTGAATTAAGTGGGGATTACTCACATGCTTAAAAGATAAGCACATCTTTAAATCCATTCCAGAAAAGTGCATGCTTATAATCATATGCTTAAAGCTCAGCATGTGCTTAAGCATGTTGCTGGATTGGTGCCAGAGTGATGCTTCATACAACTTACAGTGACTATTTACACCACTATAAGTGAGTCCCATTGTACTAATGCATTTGAAATGCAGCTCTTCACAAGGGGGTTTAAAATCCTTCTTCCATTCACAAGAGATGGGGATGAAAAACTATTGTTTTCTCCCCCCCCTGCCCTCCCAAGGAAGAAGGGGTAGAGGAAACTGACTTCCAAGCCTGTTGCATTGGTTCCCCACATATTTTATGTGGCCTAAGTGACTAATACCAGGCTTTTAGTCTAAGTTTCAATCAGGTTTTGGGAAGATTTCTCAGGCACTCTGAACTATTTCAGAAAGCTTTTTATTTTAATGGTGCTATGGGCAATAGCACTATGAAAATACTATTGAACAGAATACCAAAAAAGGAAGCCATTCCAGTCAGGTTGCATAAGAAGCTAGCTATAGATGTCTTGAGCCCTATTAACTGAGCTGATTGACTTTAAGTAGGTTGTATATCATCTTTCCCTTTAAACTTTTCAAAAATGCATGCCAATTTTCTTTTCATGTGTCAGAGAGAAACACGTGATTCATGTGTGACCTGGGGTCGGCATATGGCAGCAGAGATGAAAATGTTAGCATTTTCAATGTCCCATTGTAGGCAGCTTTGGCATATGGCCATATGCACGTGCAGGAGTAGCACATTAGTTACTGATTAAAGGGACTAATGTTTGTCACATCAATTGGATTCTAGTCAGAGTGATTTCAATGTAGTCACAGTATATAAAACAACAACAAGATACCATAAGAGTAACATGGTGATCATATAGCTCAGGAGTAGGCAACCTATGGCACGTGTGCCGAAGGCGGCACGCGAGCTGATTTTCAGTGGCACTCACACTGCCCAAGTCCTGGCCACCGGTCCGGGGGGGGGCTCTGCACTTTAATTTAATTTTAAATGAAGCTTCTTAAACATTTTAAAAACCTTATTTACTTTACATACAACAATAGTTTAGTTATATATTATAGACTTATAGAAAGAGACCTTCTAAAAACGTTAAAATGTATTACTGGCACGCGAAACCTTAAATTAGAGTGAATAAATGAAGACTCGGCACACCACTTCTGAAAGGTTGCCAACCCCCGATATAGCTGTTATGAGAATTGTGTGTCACAGATGCTAGACTTGCATCTGAAGAAGTGAGGTTCTTACCCACGAAAGCTTATGCTCCCAATACTTCTGTTAGTCTCAAAGGTGCCACAGGACCCTCTGTTGCTAGTTGCTAGGTTGTAAGCCTACCTAATTTATCTGCAGAGTTACATACTTGTGTGGGATGAAGGAAAGGGAACACAGTCTAGTGGCTATTGCACAGGACTAGGAGTCAGGACAGCTAGATTTTGTTCTCATCTCCGCTATGTTTGCTCTGTGACACTGGGTAAGTCACTTCACCTTTGTGTGCCTCAATGTCCCTATATGCAATATGGAGATAATATCTACCTGACAGGGTTGTTGTGAGGCTTCATTCATTACTGTTTGTAAAGTGTTTTGAGATCCTCTGATGGAAGGCATAATACAAACGCAAAATAGATTATCTAGAGCCACATATAGTAATTTTTCCTTAAAAAAGATGTGTACTAAATATAAACACAATAAAAATAATCAATTTCAGGGCCAGATTGTGGTCACCCCTTACTAGGGTGATCAGACAGCAAGTGTGAAAAATCAGGATGGGGGTGGGGGGTAATAGGAGCCTATATAAGAAAAAGACCCCAAAATTGGGACTGTCCCTATAAAATCGGGACATCTGGTCACCCTACCCCTTACATAGGTGCACAGAGGGGGAGGAAGTGAGGGTGTAGAGATCCTCTCCCCATGCCTCCTGCACAGGGGCACGCCACTGTTACAGTCCTTATGCATCCTACTACAGGCGAGTCTCCTCTTACGCTGGGGTTACGTTCTGTTGTCAGCGTGTAAAGCGAAAATCGCGTATAGTCAAAATTACATTGAGTGTAATGGTGGGCGGAATCGCCCGCACTACAGGTACAGTATTTAAATTGTTATTTTTCTCTTTTGTTTTGTTTTTGCCGACCGCGCAAAGCTGAATTTGCGCATGTTAAATGCGCGTAAGATGAGACTTGCCTGTACATTCCCCTCTCCCCCAAAATGTGCTAATGGGCCAAGACCTAACCTAGCCTCCCACTCACTACTAGCAGAAGGGCACATAGGCAGCACACCCTTAGGAGATGGAGCAGTGACCATATTCATTGTGTGTGCCTAAGAGATCAGGGAGGCATTGTCGCTTTCAAAGCATGAGGCCTCCCACAGTATCAATGGGGTGGGGCATCTCCGGTCTGCTCCCAAGGCTGTAGTTAAACTCAGTCTGAAATGTTCAGAGTTAAGCATGCAGTCTGCTAGCAATCCGCTTTTAAATTGTTTTCTATCTCCAAGTCAAGCTCCTTATACTGCTGGCCAGGCCCTTCTCAACTCCATGTGATTTACTGTCCATGCAGAAGCCCATGATTGTGATTCATCCCCGAAGTCTTTAAGAACTGCAGGCTATTTTCTGTGTCTATATTTACACTGAAAACTTCTCTATTGTTTATATGTCCTCTCACAGCCGCCAGACTGTTTATTAAGGCATCAAATAACGTCCTCGCTATCAGTGATGTCCTCCAGGCTGGTGGTATTCTACGCTTACTACACAGATCAGACTGTGCCCCAAACTGACTGAACTGTCAAATAAGAGCATGGTCAGAATGATTTCAGATCCCTTAGGGAGACATCGCTTATCCCAAAGTATGCTCTACACTCCCAAACATCCAGTAAATATTTTGAGAAATGCTGTATTGTGTGGCTGCTTGGTTTCTTTAACCCTTTTTAAAAGGCAGTTTGGTGGATTAAATGCGGATTTCTCAACATGTGAAAAATGAATATACTGTGCAAGCTGCTTTTTCTGTAGTTGTTAACAAGTGAAAGGATACAGACGGCAGATAAACTGGGAGACCCAAAATGAGATGGAGTGGCATTGTGCTAAGCTTTACGTGATTAGTAAGACAGTTACTACTTTGTAAAGCTTATGTAACCTACTGGTGTGTGTGTGTGTGTGTGTGTATTACAGGTACTCCTCTGTGTCGGAGCCACAAAGTTTGAGAGTCCATTACAGTCCTAGCTAGAGAGCATTGCTTTCCCCCTCATGACGTAGCAGCCCATAATTTTAGCTATGGAGGTCCCAAGTTCAATCCAAAGTGTGCTTGTCAACATGGTGGCCCTCACATTTCAATCTAAATAGACAAAACACACAAAGTGGGAACAAGGAAGAATAATCCACGTTTGTCCAGATGGGATGGGAAACTGAAGCATAGAAGAGTGAGGGACTTGCCCCAAATTGCACCGAAGTCTGCAGCAGAGCAGACTGGAACTCAGACAGAAGTGAGAGTCTATTACAAACCTCAAAACCCTGGTGTCACTTAAGATGGTGGCTACCAGACTACTTTCTTTTCTACATAGGTTGTGTGGAAAGAGGGGATGGATTTGCCATGGATTTATATAGTGGCATTATGATATTTTCTGTTTTATTATCTATCCCTTTCCTAATGGTTCCTAATATTTTGTTAGCTTTTTTGACTGCTGCTGCACACCGAGTGGATGTTTTCAGGGAACTATCAACAATGACTCCAACATCAATTCAGATCTCATCATTCGTAGGCATACTTGGCATTATTTTTTCCAATGTACATTACTTTACATTTGCCAACACTGAATTTCATCTGCCATTTTGTCACCCAGTCAAGTGTGATCTCTTTGTAACTTTTTGCAGTCAGAGTTGGACTTAACTATCAAGTAATTTTGTATCGCAAACTTTGTCTCCTCACTGTTTACCCCTTTCTCCAAATCATTTATCAATATGTTGAACAGCACTGGTGCCAGTACAGATCCCTGGGAGACCCTGCTATTTACCTCTCTCCACTGTGAGAACTGACCATCTATTACTATCCTTTGTTTCCTTTCTTTTAACCAGTTATTGATCCATGAGAGGACCGTCCCTCTTATTCCATGACCGCTTAGTCTACTTAAGACCCATTGGTGAGGGACCTTGTCAAAGGCTTTCTGAAACTCCAAGTACACTATATCCACTGGATCACTCTTGTGGCTCTTCTGGCAGGTTTGGCGCATCAGTCAAAAAAGCTAACAAAATATTAGGAACATTAGGAAAGGGATAGATAATAAAACAGAAAATATCATAATGCCACTATATAAATCCATGGTATGGCCACACCTATGGATATGGCATGGAGTTCTGGTCACCTCATCTCAAAAAAGATATATATAGAATTGGAAAAGTTGCAGAGAAGGGCAACAAAAAATGACTAGGAATATGGAGCAGCTTCCATAGGAGGAGAGATTAAAAGCACTGGGACTTTGCAGTTTAGAAAAGAGATGACTAAGGGGGGGTAGGATAGATTAGATCTATAAAATCATGAATGGTATGTAGAAAGTGAATAGGGAAAATGTTATTTATCCCATCACATAGCACAAGAACTAGGGGTCACCCGATGAAATTAATAGGCAGCAGGATTAAAAGAAACAAAAGAAAATACTTCTTCGCACAATGCACAGTCAACCTGTGGAACTCGTTGGCATGGGATGTTATGAAGGCCAAAAGTATAACAGGGTTCAATAAAAAAATTAGATAAGTTCCTGGAGGATAGGTCCATGACCCATTAGCTAATATGGTCACGGACACAACCCCATGCTCTGGGTATTGCTAAACTCTGACCGCTAGAAGCTGGGACTGGGCGATAGATGGATCACTCAATAATTGTCCTGTTCTGTTCATTTCCTCTGAAGCATTGAGTACCAACCATGGTCAGAGACAGGATACTGGGCTAGATGGACCATTGGTCTATCTATGTGGACCATGGTCCACAGCGGCAGCGCTGTGAATTCCCGAGTGTAGCCAAGGCCTAACAGATGTATTGGAGCATAAGCTTTTGAGGGTGAATGTCCACTTCATCAGACGCATGTAATGGAAATTTCCACAGGCAGGTATAACTATGCAGGCAAGAATCAGTCTGGAGATAACGAGGTTAATTCAATCAGGGAGGGTGAGGTCCTCTTCTAACAGTTGAGGTGTGAACACCCAGGGAGGAGAAACTGCTTTTGTAATTGGCTAGCCATTCACAGTCTTTGTTTAATCCTGATCTAACTGACTAACATGGCTACCCCTCTGACACTTGACACCATGCAAGATACTGCATTTAGCTGTATGGAATGGAAATCTATCAACCTCATGAAGACACTTGCACAAGTACAGATAGATATCATCTTCCTTTCCAAATGCAAACGGATGGACATCATACCAAATGGACTGAAGGTGAAAAATCCATTGTATCTTGTTAGACGTTTACTAATGTAAACTAATTAGCTTTTAGATGCTAATTCCCTTTCATGTCTTAATTGCCTTATATTATGTATGTGTCTGTGTTCAGTTAACCTTAAGATGAAAAATGTGAGATTCTGTGGGAAACTAATATTATCTACATTATCTTTACTGTCTCTTGTTATAATGGAGGACTGGTTAATTGCCGTATGTAAATAAGTGTAACTAGTTTACCTGTATATGCATAGGAAATAGAGGATTACCTTCAAAGCAAAAGGTCCATAATCTATCTGCATTGCCTATTCTTCCTTAGAGGAAAGCCCTGCTGTGACGATTTCTGTGAGGATGCTTGTTAGCCTCACAGAGAGCTACAAAAGAGAAACCCCAGGCCTGATCCTTTTATCACAGATCTGCTTAAACTGTAAGAGGGAAGGTCTAAACCACAGGACAGAGATCTCCAGGTAGTTACTTCGATTACCCTGGAATTCTCCTGAACTGCCTATTGGACTATAACCCTTTGAATTGATTCCAGAGAGACTTTTCCAAACCAGCAGATATACCAGGGGTTCTCCAACTGGGGATAGGGACCCCTCAGGGGGTCGCAAGGTCATTACATGGGGGGTCGTGAGCCGTCAGCCTCCACCTCAAACCCCACTTTGCCTCCAGCACTTATAATGGTGTTAAATATATAAAAACATGTTTTTAACTGATGAGAGGGGTCACGCTCAGAGGCTTGCTATGTGAAAGGGGTCACCAGTACAAAAGTTTGAGAACCACTGAGATATACCATCACTGCTCTGATCCTGATCTATGAACACTGAAAATCACTTGTATGTATGATTCCTTCTTTTCTTAATACATCTTAGATTTAGTTATTAAGGATTGGCTGTACGCATGTATATGGGAAAGATCTGAGATGCATATTGACCTGAGGGTAAGTGTCTGATCCTTTGGGATGGTAGAACTTTAAGTATGGAGAATAGGGTTTTCAGTAACCTCTCACTATATTAGACTTGATTGTCTAGATGGGAGCAAGGGCTGGAATGCCTAAAGGGGACTGTGTTTGGCTTCTTGTTAATCAGTGGGGTGCTACAGAAGCTCTTTTGTTACTGGCTTGTTGAATCTAATTATAGAACAAACCAATACTTTGGGGGATTTTGTGCCCTATTTCTTGCAACCTGCCCTGAATCTGGCATTCTCCGTGTGGCCCATCCAGGTACCCAGTCACAATTGGTTTCTAATTTTAGGAAATATTATTGTGCTGCTATCATCACTGTAACTAGTAAAATCAATGTATCTGAATTAATATGAAGAATTATAATGAAACATCGGAAAGAGTGATTTATGATCTTTGAGTCAAAAGCCTAATGTAAAATTTAGCACACGAGGGCATCCTCCCCAGTACTAAATCATTTCATTTGCTGAAAATTTCAAGAACCGAAAGCAACTGCTACTTTCTGTGCCTGTAATTTAAAAAAAAATAAAATAAAGATTAGAACATTCACATTTTTTCTTATCTCCTAATCTCCTTAATGACTGACTGTGCAGCCAATGAACAACTATGTGCACTTTTACAAGTGTCTCCTTGTTCCCTGGTGTAGCTGCCAGGCTGTTCAATGTAGCCCTGGCATCCTCTCAGAAAGGCTGCTGCTGCACTTCTACAGCATCATAGTAGTCATGTACTCAGTGTAATGCACTCACTTTTTCATTTGTGCGCACACGTAAATGTCACCTTTTAGTGACTAGCACACAAGGAGTGTCATCCATTTATGGAACAAATATGGGCTCTAATAGGGGTCAGTGACCAGGAATAGTGTGATTGGTGCACTGCGTTCATGAGTGTTTTAACAGTCACTGCTCCTCTCTCATGTATGTTGACAGCCTCTCCCTGTCCTATTTTCCTGCTTCAAATACTATCCATCCAATACCATCCACAGGGGAGGGGTGATTGCTGGCTGTTATTAGTGTAAAGTCGACGACCTGTTGGAGGGCGGGATTGAACCAGGAACCTTTGAAGCTTAGTGCATGAGCTAAAAGCCAACCGGCTGTTAGCTAAGGCTGTAGAGCAGACTCATTCTCTCTCTCTCTCTGTGGCCTCAGTGCCACTAGATGGGACAGAACACCACACGCAGAAGGTTTGTGGGTTATATTAGCATAAACGGACGCAAAGGGCACAGTGGCAGCAGCAACAGCTGAAGTCTGTTTAAAGTTCATCAATGTAAAAATGACCCTTAACAAATGGAAACACGAGGGAATCTCCCAAAGACGCCAATCCTCCTGCTATGGCAAAGAACTTCTGAAGTGAAGTTGTTTTCACATAGAATCTCACCAGTCTCTGAAGTCTTAATATAGTATACTGGCATGAAGCAGAGAGGTCAGTGACACTCTGGAGAGGACTCTGATTAACTTTATGACAATGGAAAGTGAAAGAGCAATGGTATCCTGCCTGAGTTCTTTAAATGTCAGTTAAGTTTAATTACTGACTTCCTTTTCCCTGCACTTCTTTAAAATAGAGACTTTACTAATATTATACCAGGATACCAGACTAACTAAAAGGGAAAAAAATCATGTCCACACACAATTAATGAGAAAACCAGAAAGAGAAAATCAATATTATACTTTGTAAAGCTCTTTGAGGTCCTTGGATGGAAGATGTTATTTGACCACAAACATTTATGATCTGGTAATACCCAGTGACTTAACACCCATGTAAGGTAGGAATTTTACTGGTAAGGAAGTTGACAAGATGTTAACCAATTGCCCAAGGTCAAAAGAGTGTGTATCACAGATGGGTATAGAATCCTGACTTCCAAACATGTATGTTAGACAATTTTTCCATTCGTGACATTAGATTCGGGGAGGGGGTTCTTTCTTTGAAGACACACAATGTTATAATTTTAGCTATAGAGCACCAAGCTAAGAACTACGTATCCATGAGAACCATTACTGAGAATTATACAAAGTCAGTCTAAGTCTGGGATACACAACTAAATACACTTAAAATTACCTTCACTAAACGACAACACTCCCCCATAGAAGTAGACTGCATCATAGAATGGGCCAACCAGATACCCTGCTTCAATACAAGAGGGAAAAAAACCCTATTGACTGCACACCCCTACTCGTCACCTACCACCTCACACTGGAACCCGTATTTGGTAACATCAAACAATTATAATGCATACTTGATGGGGACCCACATCCAGAATGAAATCTTTCATAAACTGCCTCTTCTGGTCTTCAAACAACCCACCAAACTCTTCATCAGAAGTAAGCTCCCCGGAGACCCGGACACACCAACTCAAAGTGGCACCAGACCCTGCGAGAACAGGTGCAAAACCTGCAGACATACCTCCACTGCTATGATTATCAATGTCCCCCACAATACACTTTTCAAGATCCAAGCGTCCAACACATGCCTATCACAATATGTGGTGTACCTCATCCAGTGGATCAAATGCCCCAACAACTATGTGGGTGAAATGAGACAGTCACTATGCTCTCAAATGATCTCACATTGAAAAATGATGAAAGACAAAAACATCCTGTCACCAGTAGGTGAAGACTTTTCTCAGTCCTCATCTTCAAAGAAAACCTGCACAACCCCTTCAAAAGATGAGCCTGGGAACTTAAATTCCTAACTCTGCTAGACACTAAAAATCACTGACTTAAAGACACTGGTTTTATGACTCATTACAACAATTTGTAACACACCCTACTGCCTGTTAACCCATTTCATTTTAAGTGGTCTCCAAAAGCACATGTGAATCCCTTATGCTTAACAATCTGACCCAACTTGTTATTTAGCTTAGACATTCCAATTACCTTCCCCAGATCTGAAGAGCTCAATGAAGCTCAAAAGTTTTCCCTTTCCACCAACAGAAGTTGGTCCAATAAAAGATATCACCTCAGCCACCTTGTCTCTAGTATGATGCAGAACAGACTGTGGTGCAACTTTCAGAACAAAGCAGCATACATTTGGAGAATGTGAGGATTTAGTAAATTATTTGCTGGTTATTGTCCACCTACATTGTTTCTTAAAATTACTTATAAAAGTCCAAGACAAAAATGATTTATTTATGAATCTACAAACCATCTGCAACTGGAAATTACTTCATGGACTGAAAAATCTTATGGATAGTTAAAAACATACATATAGCTGAAGAATATAAAATAAAAAGGAGCGACCATGAAATAACCTGGCAACTTAGTCCTCAGGAAATAGCTGCGTAATGTGTATCCCTGCTGATTACGTGTATAATAGCTCCAAAAGCCATGTTCTATATCAAACAAAGCTGTACAGGACAACCTTGTTTTCTTTTTTCTTTTGCAAACAGCTCTCTAATTAAGCACTTTTGGAATGATGCACGTCTGTTTTTACAAAGGAGCAAAAAAAGTCAAGACCTGATTTATAGAAGTAAGACATATGCACTGCTACATGAAATATGGCCAATACACACATACAATAAGCTTTATTAAAAACCAGACATTTCCTTTACCATGGCATCTACCTGTTCCAAAGCCTTTTTGGTATTCTCTATGCCCGCAGAGTCAGAAATACTGCAGTACACAGTGAATTTACCTACTGTCTCTATCAAATGGGATCCAACGTATCGTATAAACCCAAACTATAAAAATACGGTACACACACTAAGTACAGTTGAGGTGAATAATGAGACATATTGACATGGAACAAAACAAACCATCAACTGAGCTGAAGGCGGTCCTCTGATTGGGGTGAAGTCAAATTGTTTGAAGCCAAGAACTACATTCTAATCCCAGCTCTGACACAGACACCCCTTTGTACTTCAGCCAACTCATTTAGATAAGTCAAGCCAGTATTTCATTGAAATAAAAGGCAGATAACAGTACAGAATTTACCTACCTCAGGAGAAGTGGGGGTGTTGTGAGGCATAAATTATTCTTTGATGATTAAACATTACATAATGCTAACTACTTAATCACAGTGACCTGAAAGACCTCATTCACTACAGACATCTTTGATTACTATTCAATGCTTTGACTAGAGCTGTGCAGAAGACAGAAGTTCCATTTCATGAAGGACTTTATCATTTCAAAATGTGGTTCCATTTCAAATAAGAACAAAACCCTCAACCCTGAAGGAAAATTCTGAAAAAAAAAATCATTTTGAATTGATCAAAATGTTTTGTTTTGATTTAGATTTTTTGTTTTATAACTCAATTTCAAAAAATTCAAAATAAAAAGCATTTCAAAACCAGAAATCAAAATGTTCCCTTCCAAAAATGTCAAAATGGGATGTTTCAGTGGTGTTTGAATTTTTTCCCTTTTTGACTCCAAAATGAAATTTTGGCAAAAACATGATTCCGTGAAACAGTGTGATTTAGCTGGAATTTCATTTTCCATCAAAAAATGGTTCTGTTAACGTTTTCCCAACCAGCTCTACTTTTAAGCTGCTCATGATTTGCCCCCTCCCACAAAGCAGAATCCTGATGGCACACAGAGTTGAGTATCGCTGTTCAGCCCTGTATGCCAGGTCACATTTTGAAAGCGGTACTTCTGAATAGATGCAGAAGCTTGAAAAGATTTATTTGTATGGATTTCTAGAAAATAACTGATCAAATGGTCTTTAATGAAAGCATATCCAAACTCCTTTAAAATCCTTTCACTGTTCTCTGCTGATTGCTATTGGAAAATCAAAAGTTTCAGAAACGAGTCAATTAATAGATCTGTTGCTCTGTTCCAAAAGGATGCTGGCCAAATGAAACCAGTTGAAGATTTTCAACTGGATTGCTATTAGGGTTGACAGTTTAGGGATAGCAGACAAGGTGTTTAAAAAAAAATAGGTAACATTCTTCCTGGCCTTGGCACTAGAACTGAGCTAAAGAAAGAAAATCAAAATAAAACCATTCTGAATGTAATTAAAAGCTCCTACTCACAATTGGCCATCCTGCTGCCTACTCAGCAGAGACTTTTACGCTGATATCTGTGAGGATGTCCCTGTGACTGTCCAGAGCCTGTACTGAACTGCCACAGCTGGAAGCAGCAAAACAATGAAGCTGATTCGCCAAAGGGATAGAGGTAACTTTTGTTTGTTTGTTTGTTTTTGTTTTGGATGAATGTGAGAGAAATGTCAATTACCAATCCCCAGGGAGAGAGGTAAGTAGTGGGGTCCTCCAAGGATCTGTACTGTTCAACATATTCATAAACGATCTGGAAAAAGGGGTGAAGAGTGTGGTGGCAAAATTGGCAGACAATACAAAAATCACTCAAGCTGGTTAAGTCTAAAGCTGGCTGCGAAGAGTTACAAAAAGATCTCACGAAACTGGGCAGCAAAATGGCAATGTTGATAAGTACAAAGTAATGCACATTGGAAAATAAAATCCCAACTATACATACAAATCGATGGGTTTTAAATGAGCTGTTACCACTCAAGAAAGATCTTGGAGTCACTGTGGACAGTTCTCTGAAAACATCCACTCAATGTGTAGCAGCAGTCAAAAAAGCAAACAGAATGTTAGGATATTATTATGAAAGAAAATATCATACTGCCACTTTATAAATCCAACGTACACTCACACCTTTAATAGTGTGTGCAGTTCTGCTCTCCCCTCCCAGAAAATATATATCAGAATTAGACAAGGTGACCAATGCCAAGTTAAAAATGAAAAAGAAAAACCACTACCCATGCAACAAAAGGAATAGCAATTCCTATTTGTAATGGCTCTACTTTCAAATGTTAACACATAGTTCCAGCAATACTCATTTTCTGCATTTAAAAAAACCACACGTTTGAACACTGTATTTATCTGTTCATACTTTGATAGTAATATAAATTAATTGACAAATGAATAGAGGAGCCAAAAATCCACTAATATTAAGTAGTGGTATTATTTACATGACAGTTTTTTTCTAAATATAGAAATTCTGCAATTATTCTAATGACTATTTGTTCACATTTGAAAGCAGATGAATAAAATGGGAGTCCTAATCCTTCTTAAATTTAACAACAAAATAATTTGTTCTTTATGCCTGTGGAAAAACTGACTCAGAACAGCTTGGAAACATGTGGCAACTATGGCAGAGGCTCTGATGTTTGTGGAAAAAATGAAGCAGTGCCAGGCCAGTAGGAGCTCTCAAATGTCATATCTTTAGAAATAGTATTATTAATGCCTAGCTCTTCTATAGCACTTTTCATTGTTAGAGCTCAAGCACTTTGCAAAGGTGGCCAGTATCTCCATTTTACAGATGGGGAAGACTGAGGCACAGAGCAAGGAAATTACTTGCCCAAAATCACACAGCTGGCCTGGGTCAAAGACAGGACTGTAACCCATGTTTCCTGGGTCCCAGTCCAGTGTTCTATCCACTAGGATGCACTGTTTCCCACAGGGTGGGATAAAATGGTATAATGTTTTAAGTTACATAATATCTTACATTATATTAGAACTATCTACAAGCTAAGTTCTGCAACCCTCACTTATGTTGAGTAGTATCAGTTTAGTTGTGTAGTAAGGTGGTATACAATATAACTCAAGGAGGCAGAAGTGGGCAATATGAACTACGTGTAACCAGGGCCGGCTCCTGGCACCAGCCGACCAACCACGTGCTTGGGGTGGCACCTGGTAAGGGGTGGCCAATCTTCGGGTGGCGGGGGGCGCTCAGGGTTTTTTGTTTTTTTTGGGGGGGGGGGGTCGGTCGGGCGGCGCTGGGGGTGGAGTGGGTTGTTTTTGTTTTGGCGGCGGGGGGGGGGATTCAGCAGCGGCGCTCAGTGGGGGGTGGCGGCGGGGCGCTCCGCGGGGGGGGGGTGTTTGGCAGCGCGGCTCGGCAGTGGGGGTGTTCAGCGGCGCTCCGCGGGAGGCTGGCGGGTTTGGCGGTGCTCCGCGGGGTGTTGGGGGGTTTGGCAGTGCTCCATGGGAGGTGTGTGTGGCGGCGGGAGGGTTCGGCGGCGCGGCACTCCGCGGGGGGGGGATGTTCGGCGGCGCTCCGTGGGGGACGGGGGGTTCGGCAGGGGGTTTCGGCAGCGCTCCGCGGGGGGCTGGCATGTTCGGCGTCGCGGCGCTCCACAGGGGGCCGGGGAGGGGGTTCGGCGGTGCGGTGCTGAGGGGGGTGTGTTATGGCGGCGCTATGGAGGGCGGCAGTCTTTTTTTTTTTGCTTGGGGTGGCAAAAAAGTTAGAGCCGGCCCTGTGTGTAACCTCCAAAAAGATCTGCAGAGTATCTCTAACTGCCAAACAGAGCAGATCTATGCATTCTATTGTAATTGCAGGTATTAATTGCTTGTTATAATGTACCAGTTTCTATACATTCTGCTGCTTTCCAGAAGATGCTAAAGCACAGCGGAACACATTGGTGAGCAGAAGAGAGAGGAGACCCTAATCAAGTGTTCTTCTGAGTGGCTCTTTCCTCATCTCCCTTCCTCAATAACCTATAGAACTATGGTATTCTGAGGACCCTTATGTGGATTATAATTGCAGCCTTGATTCAGAATTAAAAACCCCATAATAGAATGCTTTCAGAGACCTTGCCTCTCTTGTTCATTAAGTGGCTAAAATTGCACACCTTAATTTGACAGATGTAACCTGGTTTGCATGTACAGATACCATTGACACATGCACATTTGTTCTTTGGCAAGTCCAAGTTTAGAGGCCATTTTGGAAAATTTGGCCCTAAATAGCCATATTTAACCAGGCAATTACAGCAGCACTCAGACCTCCCAGGTGTGAAAGCCTTGGAACCTTACAGTGGCCACGCTTTCACTACCTAAGCAAGATTTAACCAGACCACTGAAATACTAACCTGTCCTCTGAGGAGGTTGAGCATCTCTGTTGCATACCTTTATGTGGCTAAACTTTTTCCTAACAAGATTTTTTGTACTTGTGAAATGTTTTAGATCCTATCATTTTGTGCTTAGGAAAAAATGAGAATGTATTCTTCCATACAAAAAGCAAAATTGGTATAGTTATAAGTTATCATTAATATTTTTTCAATTTAAACAGCTCGTACCCTCAAATCTTCCTATAAAAATCAATTGCACAAATTCATCCCTGATGTGAATAGGCACATTTCTAGGGCTGAGTTTTATTTTCAATGTTAATCACCCAGCTACATAAAAATCTAGTGCAAAGTTAGAACTTTGACATTAATTATTTTGCCAGCGTAAGTATATTTCTGGGCACCGTCAAATGGTTAATTGCTTAGCTGCTGCTGCATTAAGCACGACCAAATCCACACACTGGTTATGCCTTTATACATGCCTATAGTTATATCCTGACATAATATTAATTACAGAAAAAAAGTGTCAAAACAATACAGTAATACAGAAACACACAGGAAGATAGGAAGGAAGGCACAAGGAGTGAGGAAAGACAGGGGATAAGCCAACAGCAAGGAGTTAGAGAATGCACTTTGAATGCTTAATACCTAAATCTACATGCAACCACAATTTTATCAAATTAAAGTACTATTTATGATATATTGCTTCTTTTATTAGGAGCCTTTTTTTTTTTTTGTTCCTTGTTAGAAGCATTTACATGACACCCATGCATGGTATCCTGTATTTGGAAAGGTGTATTGCTTTTAGATTTAGAAAATAGTCACCACTTGATTTAAAAAAAAAAGATGCTTTATACCAGTTTTGCTAACAAAAATAAACAGGGTTTCAGCTGATAACACTACACAATTTTTAGTTATCAATTCTGTGAATTTGCAATTCTTAATGTAGCCAGCAGGGGGAGCCCATACTACTCTGTAAATGAAAAAACAAATGACAAAGAACTATTAAAGCTACAATTGTTTTTAAAAAGGATAGGAGAATTCAAACATGCATTTTTGCATTCATAATGGGATTTTCCAGCATAAATTAATCTTCATTTTCATGAAATGTTTAACTAAAAGTGTGATGTTGGAATGGTTAAATAGGTGCAAACAAAAGTCTAGCAGTCTGGTAACGGTAATACCCCAAACTCTCCATCAAGGTTAGTTCTGTAGAGGCCCTATTTGTAGTTTGGCTTTGACTGTGACTCTCCATACAAGAATAAAGCTCTTAGGAAGCAATTAAATCACAGATTAGCTTGAGAGGCTGAATGACAATCAGCTCTATTATTTTTTCCAAAAGTAATGTCAGGACTCCAGTATTTGGCTGGGTTTATCCTTTCTGCTGCCTTTTTTTCCAGCATGCTTGCCTTAAATGTCAATCCCAATTAGGCAAAAATGGCCTTGTTAAAACCATTTTAATCCTCACGAAACAGAACTGAATTCTGTGGTTAGCTGCTTTAAACTGTGAATTGGAATGCAAGCAAAGCAGATGTAAGTTATTTTCCCGTAATATTTGCCTGCAGAGACTAGACAGAAATTTATATCTTCTGAATTTTCTTGTATTCATTCTTCAGTTACAGATGAGTTCCTATGGTACTGAGAACTACGTAAGAGAATCAAAGTAATTTAAAGAGTATTTCATTATTATCTATAGGTAGGGAGAAAACACTTGAAATATTATGTATACAAAATGTATCTCTAACTAAAATATAAATATACATATCTACTTGCCAGTGTTTTAAACAAGTATATTTTTACTTGTACTTTCCTTTATTTACATTTCTAATTGTCATTTTTTTTGCCATTTTCCATTTTGCAAACAATAATTCTACCCATAATTCCTAAACCAGTCTCAATTTGGAATGAAGCTAAAGTTAAACATGACTCCTGGGAATCAGATGGCTTAGGAAACTGAGTACTTACAGCTCCAGGATGCTAGCGTAAAAATAGTTCTGCACATTAATGAATGTAGGCTTTTTTATTTTTACTTTCTGCTGGCTATTTGGTGACATATAGGATATGAGTTAGTGGTCTCAGTCCAGAGCCTACCAGACAAGTACCTTTGTAACATGACTGGCAGCCTAGTTAAAAATCTGTTTGTCCAAGGAGTCAATGGTCTACAAAAGAAGCCATTAAGAAGTTAGCATTTGCCAGCTGTCACTAGATAGTTACCACAGATTTATCTGATTAACTATACCCTCAACCCCAGAGATCATCTTTCCAAGTCAGAGGACAATGTGGAGAAGCCTAAAACACCACTATGTATCTGTTCCATGGATAAAGAGAAGCTTTCCACACTCAGCACCTTTCACCTTTACACCAGATCCAGTAACAGATTCACAGCATTGGGATCTAAATGCAAAATTCACCTCTTCAGTGAGCTCCTCCCTTACTATCACCAGTTCATGAAAGAAAGGATGGGGGAAAGAGGAAGAAAAGCAGCACCATGACAAAGATGAGGAGAAAAAAAATTAACTTGACAGACTAGACCACTGGGTCAAGTACAATGCTACTTTTAATTGTACTTCTGTACCCAGATACCACAGTGGCCATTATCTTAGACATAGTATTTGGAGGGTTGTGCATGTATGATGTAATCATATTATAGGATAACATTCCTTCCATTCCGCAAAAGTATGTTAAATTAGACATTTTTAAATCAGCAGGTCCTGATAATTTGAATCCAAGGGTTTTAAAGTAGATAGCTGAGGAGCTCATTGGACCATTAATGATGATTTTCAATAAGTCTTGGAACACTGGGGAAGTTCCAGAAGACTGGAAGAAAACTGATGTTGTGCCAATATTTAAAAAGCGTAAACAGGATGACCTGGCTAATTACAGGCCTCTCAGTCGGACATCAATCCCAGGCAAGATAATGGAGTGGCTGATGCTGAAACTCAATTAATAAAGAACAAAAGGAGAGTCGTATAATGCCAATCAACATGGGTTTATGAAAAATAGATCATGTCAAACTAACTTTATTGTTTTTTTGGTTGAAATTACACGTTTGGTTGATAAAGGTAATATTGCTGATGAAATATACTTAGATTTCTGTAAGGCATTTGGCTTGGTACCACATGACATTTTGATTAAAAAGCTAGAACAATACAAAATTAACAATGAACACCTGAAATAAATTAAAAACTGGCTAAATGATAGCTCTCAAAATCTAATTGTAAACTGGGAATCATCATTGAGCAGGTGGGTGTTTAATGGGTCCGGCAGGGATCGGTTTGCAGCATGCCATTTAACATTTTTAATCAATGAAAAGGAAGAAAACATAAAATTACTGATAAAGTTTTCGGACAACAGAGAGAGATTGGGGGACTGGTAAATAATGAAGAGGACAGGACACTGATACAGAGTGATCTGGATCACTTAGTAAATTGAGCTCAAGAAAACAATATGCTTTTAATACAGCCAAATGTAAATGTATACAAAGAATGCAGGTCATATTTATAGGATGGGGGAGTCTATAGTGGGAAGCAGTGACTGAAAAAGATCTGGGGTCCTGATGGACAATCAGCTGAATATGAGCTTCCAGTATGACACTGTGGATGAATGGGTTAATGTGATCCTTGCATCTATAAGCAGGGGACTCCTAAGTAGGAGTAGAGAGGGTATTTTACCTTTGTATTTGGCACTGCTGCGAATGCTGCTGCAATACTGTGTCTAGTTCTGGTGTCCACACTTCAAGGAGGATATTGATAAATTGAAGAGGGTTCAGAGAAGAGCCAAGAGAAAGATTAATGGATTAGAAAACATGCTGTTCAGTGATAGATTTAAGAAGCTAAATGAATTTAGCTTAACAGAGAAATGGTTAAGTTTAGCTAGCTAATTATCTTGGGCATTTGCAATATGCCCCTAACCACAGATTTGCAAATTTCACCTCTTCCACATGTCAGGTTGGCTTGCGGCCATCATTTGTTTCTTGACTACTGTCCTACCATCCCTGGGACCCCATGTAAGAGAATCCAAAGATCCAGAAACCACAAATGAGCGAGGGAGATGATTGGGTGAGTGAGGTATAAGGAACAGAAAGCCTCAGGGTATGTCTAAACTATGAAATCAGGTCGAATTTATAGAAGCCGGTTTTATAGATATCGGTTTTATACAGTCGATTGTGTGTGTGTCCACATAAAATGCTCTAAGTGCATGAAGCCGGCGGACCGCGCCCACAGTACCGAGGCTAGCGTCGACTTCTGGAGCGTTGCACTGTGGGTAGCTATCCTACAGTTCCCGCAGTCTCCGCCGCCCATTGGAATTCTGGGTTGAGATCCCAATGCCTGATCATGCAAAACAGTGTCACGGGGGGGTTCTGGGTACATGCCGTCAGGCCCCTCCCCCTCCGTCAGAGCAATGGCAGACAATTGATTCGCGCCTTTTTACCTGGGTTACCTGTGCAGACAACATACCACGGCAAGCATGGAGCCTGCTCAGCTCAGCTCACCATCACCATATGTCATCTGGGTGCCGGCAGACGTGGTACTGCATTGCTACACAGCAGCAGCTAATTGCCTTTTGGCAGTAGACGGTGCAGTATGACTGGTAGCCTTCATCGGCGATCTGGGTGCTGGCAGACGTGGGGCTGCATTGCTACACAGCAGCAGCCCCTTGCCTTTTGGCAGTAGATGGTGTATTACGACTGGTATCCGTCGTCGTCGTACTCCAGTTCAATCATAGGCACCTTGGCAGACATGCTTTGTCTCCTGGAGACTCAGTCCTGCCGGCAGTCCGATTGAACTGTCTTGACGATGATGGCTAGCAGTCGTAGTACAGTATCTTCTGCCAAGCACCCAGAAGATGCCAAGGGCTATCAGTCATGCTGCACCGTCTGCTGCCAGCTTAAGATGTAAAAAATAGATGTATTCATTTGCTTCCCCCTCCCTCCGTGAAATCAACGGCCTGCTAAACCCAGGGTTTTGAGTTCAATCTTTGGGGGGGGCCATTCTGTGTGACAGTTGTTTGTGTTTCTCCCTGATGCACAGTCACCTTTGTTGATTTTAATTCCCTGTACGCCATGTTGTCAGTCGCCCCTCCCTCCCTCCGTCAGTTTCGCGCCTTTTTTCAGACCAGACGCCATAGCACTGGGATCATGGAGCCCGTTCAGATCACCGCGGCAATTATGAGCACTATGAACACCACGCGCATTGTCCTGGAGTATATGCAGAGCCAGGACATGCCAAAGCAAAACCAGGACCAGCCGAGGAGGCGATTGCAGCGCGGCAACGAGAGTGATGAGGAAATTGACATGGACACAGCCCTCACACAAGGTACGGGCCCCAGCAATGTGCAAATCATGGTGTTACTGGGGCAGGTTCATGCCATGGAACGCCGATTCTGGGCCCGGGAAACAAGCACAGACTGGTGGGACCGCATCGTGTTGCAGGTCTGGGACGATTCCCAGAGGCTGCGAAACTTTCACATGCGTAAGGGCACTTTCATGGAACTTTGTGACTTACTTTCCCCTGCCCTGAAGCGCCGGAATACCAGGATGAGAGTAGCCCTCACAGTTGAGAAGCGAGTGGCGATAGCCCGGTGGAAGCTTGCAACGCCAGACAGCTACCGGTCAGTCGGGAGTCAATTTGGAGTGGGTAAATCTACTGTGGGGGCTGCTGTGATCCAAGTTGCCAGGGCAATGAAAGACCTGCTGATATCAAGGGTAGTGACTCTGGGAAACGTGCAGGCCATAGTGGATGGCTTTGCTGCAATGGGATTCCCAAACTGTGGTAGGGCGATGGACGGAATCCATATCTCTATCTTGTCACCGGAGCACCAAGCCACCGAGTACATAAACTGCAAGGGCTACTTTTCAGTGCTGCTGCAAGACCTGGTGGATCACAAGGGACGTTTCACCAACATCAACGTGGGATGGCCGGGAAAGGTACATGATGCTCGCATCTTCAGGCACTCTGGTCTGTTTCGAAAGCTGGAGGAAGGGACTTTCTTCCCGGACCAGAAAATAACCGTTGGGGATGTTGAAATGCATATCGTGATCCTTGGGGACCCAGCCTACCCCTTAATGCCATGGCTCATGAAGCCGTACACAGGCAGCCTGGACAGTAGTCAGGACCTGTTCAACTACAGGCTGAGCAAGTGCCGAATGGTGGTGGAATGTGCATTTGGACGTTTAAAAGCGCGCTGGCGCAGCTTACTGACTCGCTCAGACCTCAGCGAAAAGAATATCCCCATTGTTATTGCTGCTTGCTGTGCGCTCCACAATATCTGTGAAAGTAAGGGGGAGACATTTATGGCGGGGTGGGAGGTTGAGGCAAATCGCGTGGCCGCTGATTACGCACAGCCAGACACCAGGCTGGTTAGAAGAGTACAGCAGGGCACGGTGCGCATCAGAGAAGCTTTGAAAATGAGTTTTGTGACTGGCCAGGCTACGGTGTGAAACTTCTGTTTCTTTCTCCTTGATGAACCCTCCGCCCCCCACACCCGGTTCACTCTACTTCCCTGTAAACCAACCACCCCACCCTCCCCTCCCCCATTCAAGCACCGCTTGCAGAGGTAATACAATCATTATTACTTCACATTCATGCATTCTTTATTAATTCATCACACAACTAGGGGGATAATTGCCAAGGTAGCCCGAGAGGGGTGGGGGAGGAGGGAAGGAAAAGGACACACTGCAGTTTAAAACTTTAAAACTTTAATACTTATTGAAGTATTTAAACCATGTGTAATATTTACAAAGGTACACTCACCAGAGGTCCCTTGTGTGCCCTCAGGGTCTGAGAGCACTCCTTGGGTGAGTTTGGGGGTTACTGGTTCCAGGTCCAGGGTGATAAACATATCCTGGCTGTTGGGGAAACCGGTTTCTCTGCTTCCTTGCTGTGAGCTATCTTCATTGTCTTCATCATCATCATCATCTTCCACGTACCCCGAACCCACTTCCCTGTTGCGTGTTTCTCTATTGACGGAGTCAAAGCACACGGTTGGGGTAGCGGTGGCTGCACCCCCTAGAATGGCATGCAGCTCCGCGTAGAAGCGGCATGTTTGCGGCTCTGCCCCAGACCTTCCATTTGCCTCTCTGGCTTTGTGGTAGGCTTGCCTTAGCTCCTTAATTTTCACGTGGCACTGCTGTGCGTCCCTGTTATGGCCTCTGTCTGTCATGGCCTTTGAGACCTTTTCTAATATTTTGCCATTTCGTTTACTGCTACGGAGTTCAGCTAGCACTGATTCGTCTCCCCATATGGCGAGCAGATCCCGTACCTCCCGTTCTGTCCATGCTGGAGCTCTTTTGCGATCCTGGGACTCCATCATGGTTACCTGTGCTGATGAGCTCTGCATGGTCACCTGTGCTCTCCATGCTGGGCAAACAGGAAATGAAATTCAAAAGTTTGCGGGGCTTTTCCTGTCTACCTGGTCAGTGCATCTGAGTTGAGAGTGCTGTCCAGAGCGGTCACAATGAAGCACTGTGGGATAGCTCCCAGAGGCCAATAACGTCGAATTCCGTCCACACTACCCCAAATCCGACCCGCAAAGGCCGATTTTAGCGCTAATCCCCTCGTCGGAGGTGGAGTAAAGAAACAGGTTTAAAGGGCCCTTTAAGTCGAAAGAAAGGGCTTCGTCGTGTGGACGTGTCCAGGCTTAATTCGATTTAACCCTGCTAAAGTTGACCTAAACTCGTAGTGTAGACCAGGGCTCAGTTTGGCTTCATTACCAGCTTTAGGTTCATTTAACTTTTAAGTTTTGCCTGGATTCAGCCTTGTGACAAATATCTAATTTTGTGTGCTTTCCGTCTATAACCATGAACTAATCTAGATTCACTGAAATGACGCTGCCAAGGTTAGGAAGCCTCTGGTCCAAGGTTTGGATTTATAACGAAACCCTAAAATCAAAAGTATTTTTGAGCTGGTTTTGGCTTTTGATGAATGTTTTCGATAACTAGTGTTAAAGTGAAGTCTAAAATTTAGAGCACTGCAAATCTGCGGATATCCACTTTATATCCACGGACCATGTTTGCAGATCACAGATTGGATGCAGATACAAATTTTGTATCCGCACAGGGCTCTACTAATATTCTGTGCAGCTACCAGGGCCGACTCCAGCTTTCTTGCTGCCCCAAGCGGCGATGCAGGAAAAAAAAACAAAACAAAAAAACAAAAAAGATAAAGCTGCGATCGGCGGCACTTCAGGAGCAGCTCCACTGCGCCGCTTTCATTTTTCGGCAGCAATTCGGCAGAGAGTCCTTTGCTCCAAAAGGGACTGAGGGACCCGCCGCCGAATTGCCGCCGAAGACCCGGACGTGCCACCCTTTTGCATTGGCCCCCCCAAGCACCAGCTTCCTGGAGCCAGTCCTGGCAGCTACCATCTAGAAAGATCTCCTAGGGAAACAAAACCCCGTCTTTACAATGAAATAATAAATCAATCATCATTCTGGACCTGATTCAACACTATATTATTCTACTTTCACATCCATGTAAATCCACTGAAATCAATATAGTTCCACTAACTTAATTATGACTGGAATTACATAGTGGTGGTGAAAGTCCGTTTTTTTTCCCCCCTCCAGCTCCCACCACAGCAGTTGGCAATATTCAGTAATATCCCAATAAGGGCTTTTACTTATATTGGCACCTATTACCCTCTACCCCATCTCGATTTTTCACATTTGCTATCTGGTCACCCTATGGCCACATAATGGGACTCACCACCTTGGGAGGTGTCTGAGGTCCACAGAGGTGGTTTCTGATGTAGCTAAGAGCTGCACCAACAAGGGCTTTAAATAGCAATAGAGCCATCTCATCAACTAGGGTTACCATACGTCCAGTTTTTCCCGGACATGTCCGGCTTTTCGGCAATCAAACCCCCGTCCGGGGGGAATTGCCAAAAAGCCGAACATGTCCGGGAAAATGCCGGCCGGGCACTTCCCCTCCCGTGGCTGCTCTGCTCCTCCCCTGACTCTTCGGCTCTGTTTAAGAGCCGAGCTGCCCGAGCGCTATGGGCTTCAGGCAGCCCCCTTGCCTCCGGACCCCAGCCGCCGGCCGGGCACTTCCCCTCCTGGGCTCCGGCGGCGCAGGGTCCGGAGGCATGGGGGCTGCCCGAAGCCGGTAGCGCTCGGGCAGCCCGGCTCTTAAACAGAGCCGAAGAGTCAGGGGAGGAGCAGAGCCTCCGGCCACGGTGGCTCTGCTCCTCCCCTGACTCTTCGGCTCTGTTTAAGAGCCGAGTGCTACGGGCTTCGGGCAGCCCCCATGCCTCCGGACCCTGCGCCGCCGGAGCCCGGGAGGGGAAGTGCCCGGCCAGGGGCGCAGGATCCGGAGGCATAGGGGCTGCCCGAAGCCCAAGTGCTACCGGCTTCACGGTTTGCCGGGCAGCCTCCAGACCCTGCGCCCCCGGCTGGGCGCTTCCCCTCCCGGGCTCCAGCTGTGCTGGGGAAGCGCCGGCTGGGGGCGCAGGTTCTGGGAGCTGCCCGGCAAACCGTGAAACCGGTAGCGCTCGGGCAGCCCTTTTCGCGTGGCTGGGAGTGGGAGGGAGGAGAGGGTGGACTTAGGGCGGGGTTGGGGCGGGGAAGGGGGTGGGAAATGGGCGGGGCCAGGGCCCCGTGGAGGGTCCTCTTTTTTATTTGTTAAATATGGTAACCCTACATCAACCAATCCATCACTTCAGAGGCAGCCAATGGAAAGAAGTCTTACTGTGATCACAGCAGTGAGAGCCAGCCTCTACATTTTGAATGTGTTGTACATGATGGAGCAGCCATGGGTAGAGGAAGTTTCAGTAACTGAATTTTGACTATAAGGACATGTGTTGCTGTTCCAAGAACGCAGCATAAAGAAGTGTGCAGTCTGTGCACATTGTGGAACTGAATGACCCTTCTGTATCATGTTTAACATATTTCCATATTTAATACAGTACCCTGTCAGGTTCTATCTTTATGTAATGCAATCTGTCTTTTGCCCACTGGTTAGAACTCACACACACAACTAAGGTGGTGTTCAGATATTTTTATGGTAGGGGCCATGAAAATACCTTGAAAGATAGGCAGGAAGAAAATAAAAAACCCAGAGTAATAATACCACTGCCAGAAAAACACCAAACAAATCACACTGAGGCACATCACCAAGCTAATATTGTTTGTGTACCTTGACAACAGCCAGAGTGTTCACAGAGGCCCATTTTCAACTAGTGCCAATGATGCACAAGCAAATTAGTTTCTTCTTAATGCAGTCTGCTCTTTATTGAAGCAGTTAAGGGGAAAAAACAGCTGCTCACACGTAGCCAGTGTCTACAAACAAAAGAAGGAGCAGTAGGGCTTTGTTTTCACTTAAATTTAATTATTCTGTATATATTAAGAATGAGTATAACTTAGAACTGCTCTGGTTTCAAACCCATGTTTGTGACAAAACGAGCGCCCCCACTCCCTACTTTTGGAAGTAGAATTTGCCATTACTTTGTTTCCCTTGAATACTGCGTACAGATGTGGTCTCCTCATCTCAAAAAAGATATACTGACACTAGAAAAGGTTCAGAGAAGGGCAACTAAAATGATTATGGGTTTGGAGAGGGTCCCATATGAGGAGAGATTAAAGAGGCTAGGACTTTTCAGCTTTGAAAAGAGGAGACTAAGGGGGGATATGATAGAGGTATATAAAATTATGAGTGATGTGGAGAAAGTAGATAAGGAAAACTTATTTACTTATTCCCATAATACAAGAACTAGGGGTCACCAAATGAAATTAATAGGCAGCAGGTTTAAAACAAACAAAAGGAAGTTCTTCTTCACACAGCGCACAGTCAACTTGTGGAACTCCTTACCTGAGGAGGTTGTGAAGGCTAGGACTATAACAGCGTTTAAAAGAGAACTGGATAAATTCATGGAGGTTAAATCCATTAATGGCTATTAGCCACGATGGGTAAGGAATGGTGTCCCTAAACTCTGTTTGTGAGAGGGTGGAGATGGATGGCAGGAGAGAGATCACTTGATCATTACCTGTTAGGTTCACTCCTTCTGGGGAACCTGGCATTGGCCACTGTTGGTAGACAGGATACTGGGCTAGATGGACCTTTGGTCTGACCCAGTACGGCCGTTCTTATGTTCTTATGTACTTCCCAATTTAATATGCATTTTCTTATGTTTTAAACAACTCTCTTCTTCCCAAAATATAAATAATCTTATCAATAAACATATTAAACAGGCCTGAACCAAAAACCCAATCCAGACATCTGTGAACTCTTGGAATGGTCACAACCAGTTCTACGTTAGAAGTGAATCTGAACCACACAATGATAATTGAACTTGGACAAAAGAAAAAGCGCACAGAGTAGAGAAAACACAATTGAGACTTGGTTGTTTCAGATATATCAAACTCTGAAAATAAATTTGGGCAGCCAGGAGCCCCAGTTAATGAACACTGCTGCATCTGCAAGCTCTTTCTGTCCCTTTGTGCTACTTGTGTATTTTAGCAACCGAGTCAAGTCCTTCAGATTTGTGTTGTGGCCTACTGTGTCCCATTGATTCATATAACCCACATGGCTGTCTGCAGAAGAAAATGATTAAATTAAGCAACATATTGTTATTCTTAATTTCTCAAGTGATTCAAACAACTCCCAGCCAAAAGGTGATAACATGGATAAATTAGTTGCCTAAGGCAGCAGTTCTCAACCAGTGGTCCGAGGCCCCCTGGGGGGTGGGCTGTGAGCAGGTTTCGGGGGGTCTGCCAAGCAGGACTAGCATTAAGACTCATTGGGGCCCACGGCAGAAAGGCAAAGGCCCACCAGCCCGAACCCTGCCAACCAAGCCTCAAGCTGAAGCCTGAGTAGCTTAGCTTTGTGGGGCCCCGCGTGGCATGGGGCCAAGGGTAGTTGCTCTGCTAGCTACCTCCTAATGCCAGCCTCGTTTTTACATGCAGACAAAAAGTTGTGGCACATGTGGGCCATGTAATTTTATAGCACGTTAGGGGGGCCTTAGAAAGAAAAAGGTTGAGAACCCGTGGCCTAAAGAACTTTGCAGGCTTTGAAGTCAGGGCCAGCTCCAGGCACCAGCTTAGCAAGCAGGTGCTTGGGGCGGCCGAGGGGACGGGGCGGCACGTTGGGCTCTTCGGCGGCAATACGGCGGAGGGTCCCTGTCCCTCTCGGAGGGAAGGACCTGCTGCCGAATTGCTGCCGAAGAAGAAAGCAGCGCATTGCAGCTGCTGCCGATCGCGATCGCGGCTTTTTTTTTCGTCGCTTGGGGCGGAAAAAACCCTGGAGCCGGCCCAGTTTGAAGTGATAGCGAGTGCACTGCTGATTGGAGGAAGGACTAACCTTCCAAGAGTCAAGAGTCAACTCTTCAATGGGAGCTAATGATGCCCAGTCCCCCATTGCAGGCCCTCAGCACCTTGAAGAGGCAGGCTCAGTGGGAACGGGTGTCATTTGCAATCACTGGGTAACAGAGATTTGACTTCACTCCTTTACTATGAAAAATGCATGTTCAATCATTACATCATTTTTGTACTGTCTGCCTTATTAACATACAAATTCCAACCTTTCATTACTCAATGGAGGGCATTTGTGAACAAAAACAAAGTGTAAGAGCAATTAGATCAGCAATTATAGCGTTATGTCAGAGGCCAAAATATGGCAGCTGGATGCCTGTCATTTTGAGCAGAAAAAACAGAAAAGCCCTTAGAGGTAACTTCTGGGTGCTGTATGTTAACTGGGACTAAAGGTCTCTTTAAAAGAGTAAAGCTGGAAGCCTTTGTGAGGCACTCATGATTTCATGGATTTTCATCAGGGAATCAGAGGATTGATTATAATGATTTATAACCAAAAGTTCTGAAGTGGTATTTCTGTCAGCATTTTGGGGAGTCCTGTGTGACTGGCATCATCCACCATTTATGTATCTCTCTTTTTCCCTCCAGTTTACCCAGCAAGCAGACTTTCTTAGAGCACTCTCCAAGTTCTGGCTGCCTGTGTTTCTACCAAAAACCAGACAGGATAGAGATCAGCCAACAAATATGATACACAACACATTGGACACAGGCTATCACACAGACAGCAACAACTTTTGTTCCAATGTAGGGGTGAATTTTAACTCAGAATTTAGAGATGAAAGGCTCTGTAGCTCATTAGCACTCCCCGAGCCATCCGGTTCACGTCTGATTGATTAGCTTGAAAAAAAAAACCCAAAACCAAAAACAAAAAAACCCCAGTAACAGTAATCTTAGAATGAAAAAAAAAAAAAACCCTTTTTCCACAGGCACAGTGCCCACAAAGCTTCCACCACAGGCATGCTTTGAAAGAGTGCCCAAGAAAAATAAAAATACTTTGCATCTCCAACAGCCCTGTTGTGTTTCAACCAGCAATTTGTTCAGCAAGGGCAACCACTCCAGTTTCAAACTGCTGCCATCATCTAGCTCATTATTTTTATTTAATAAAAGCCCACTTTAATCTGTTTCCATTATACATTACAGTCCATAAGAATACTGTGAAGTAGTAAGCAACTGATAAGGGAAGTTGGAAATTGCCATACGGGAACAGCACGGGTCCAGCAAACTCTCTCCGACAGTGGCCACTAAAGGTCTGGCAAATTGTTCAATGCTGCAAGGAGGGGAAGGGGGATTCTCTCACGACCCCTGTGAATGGGGATGTGCAATGAAAGGAATGACAGTAGATAGCAATGGGAAAAAATGGTATTTGACCCTCAAATTCGTTACACTTCTAGGGAATGCTCATCCCCAGTATTCCTAGATAAAAGCCCAAATCCAATGCCCCTGATAGTCTTTCCACTGATTTCAGTGAGCTTTGAATCAGGCCCAAATGGGCTATTTTGCTGAAATATAGAACAGCATTACCCTGTAAGATGGGAAACCGAGGCACAATTCCACTCAATTTAGCTTAATCAAATTTTCACCTTTATTTATATATTTTCAGACAGTATCATTGTCACTTTTAGTTTCTAATAATATACCTATGACACATAATAAGATAAATAAGGTAGGGGGCCCAAGTTACCAGGTTCCATAGTCCCAGGACACATCATCGTCGGCTACCCCTCGATATGAGGATGATATCTGCCAGAGAGAAAAGTCATTGATGAAACTTAAGATGGCTGAGGAGTCCAATTTGTGCTTTACAGGTTTCTCCACATATGTGACAAGTGGTTGCTTGGAGAGAGCACAACTGCTGGCCAGGATGCTGTACCCTTTCCCTCCTCCTCTGCCGTTTCTTAGCCTCTTGAGCAAGGCGATTTTCTTCAAAATGGGCTGAGGCTTGATGTATGATGCGACACCATTGCAGTCTATTGCCAGCCAGCTCTTCCCAATTCGTGGGGATAGTGCCTCCCTGTGATGTTATCTGATTAAAATATGACCATATAGATCTTTATTGCAACCACTGTTCTATATTTGCAGCAAATAATGTACGAAGGGTGTTGAGTGATGTGTCTATGAAAAGGTTATGATTTGCTGGTTATGATTATGCTATCTGTATGCATGCATCATTTTTGTATTTGAAGTTATAAGTATTGGCTCTATACTTGGATTTCAAATGTTTGCTCCTGGGGTAATGCCCACAAGGTAGCTAGCCAGCATATCTTGGAGGGACTGTTCAAATGAAGTGGCTCATCAAGAAACACTTGGTTGACAATGGATCATGGGAGACGCCCATCTACACTGACTGGACTGTCATGTAAACGTGCTGTCTGGAGTGTAGGTAATGGCTTCCTGCAATGACTGAGGGAAATTGGGCATGAACATGTGACTTGCCCATGTGACTCCAAACTCCATCTTGTTGTTGTAATTTTCCACAGTAAGAACAATAGAATGCCCTCCACATGGCAAAAGCTATTAAAAGGCCCTGGAAACACCTCCATTTTGTCTTCAATCCTGCTTCTTACCTCTGGAAGAACGTCGCTACAAACTGAAGCGCTGAACAAAGGACTGAATGACCCAATCAAGCTGTGGATGTACTCCAGAGACTTGACCTAAGCCAGCAGTTTATTCCATCACTGCTACAAGCCTGAACCAAGAACTTTGCCATTACTGTATGTAATTGATTCCTTTAACCAATTTTAACTCTCACCTTTCTTTCTTTCTTTTTATGAATAAACCTTTATATTTTAGATACTAAAGGATTATCATCAGAGTAATTTTTGGATAAGAGCTAAGTTATATATTGTCCTGGGTGTGTGGCTGGGTACTTTGGGATCAGAAGAACCTATTATTTGATGAGACTGGTTGTAAAGAACCACTCATCTCTGAATCCAGTGTTTTTGGTGGTGATATAAGAACTGGAATGCCTGAGGAAACTGCCTTTATGTGTTCTTGTTAGCCAGTGTGGTGAAACAGGAGTTTACTTTTGTGGCTGGTTTGGTATATCTTATAAAAGAATAACCACCAGTTTTGGGTTGTATTTGCCCTATTTCTCAGCAGAGGATGAATTTGGCATCCTCAGTTGTGACCCACTAAGGCAGAGTTACACTCCATAAGATAGACTTTCAGGGTGTCCTTGTAGCATTTCCTCTGTCCCCCGTGTGTCCTCTTACCATGACTAAATTGAGAAAAGACGACTTGCTTCAGAAGATGAGTATCAGCCACCTGCACACAATGGCCAACCCAGCGAAGTTGATGGTTCATAATCTTCACCTCAACACTAGTGATGTTAGCTGCAGAAAGAACGCTGGCATTCATGCAACAGTCTTCCCATCTGATACGGAGAATCATCCTAAGGCAGCGCTGTTGGTACCACTCCAGATGCTTAAGATGGCTTCAATATGTCACCCATGTCTCAAACCCATAAAGAAGAATGGGGATAATTACTCCATTGTACACCAGGATCTTCATTTCCGTCCACAGATTTCTGCTGATAAAGACATGACAGAGCAACTTTCTGAAGGATACACTGGCCCAACTGATTCTATGTTCAATCTCCACATCAAGATTGGCTGTCTGGGAGAGGTGGCTACCAAGATAAGGGAAATGTCACCACCAATGACAAGTTGTGGGAGAAAAGAGACAACTTGTGCTGGTGGAGCATCTTGGTTTTCCCAATGTTGAGGGAAAGTCCCAGGCTATGATAGACTCCTGAGAAAAGATCTAGAGTGGGCACATAATGCTCATCTCAGTCTCTGGACCAGTGGTCTCCAATTTGGGCCATGGGTCACTTGTTTTTTATATATTAATTTGTCCTTCTGCGTCATCAATCCACATATCCAGTTATATATTTACCCGAACTTTCATAACTTGTTTTTCATTCTCCATTCTATATTACAAATCATTAATATTACATCAGCACAACTCAGTTCTCCTTTCACCATTCAACATTCACTGTCATGAACTATTAACATTAAACCAATAAAATGTAGCCTTTATATTTATCATTAGCAATTTTCCACCTTTTAGTACCATAGTTCAACATATGTGTAGCATCCTAAATTATTCATTAACATAAACTTTATTTTTCTTGAGTAGGAAGGTTATGGGGAATACCATGTCCTAATGTCAGCATATTTTTATCTGGGTTTTCAAGGGACTTTTGCTCAAAGCTTAGCATCAATATTTAGAAATCATTAGAAAGCTTTGTCATCAATTTTGCCTGTTGCATTTTGAAGTGCTGAGTCAGTTAGGACATAAGTGTTTTAGCAGTTCCCCAACTCAACACTCTTGGGAATAAAATATTTTCAAGGGTGTTGTAATCATTTTGCATGACAAAGTATGATGGCATATTCCAACGCCTGTTTTCTTTCTGTCTCTTGCCAATCCTTTAGTATACACCGTATTTTACATCATATTTATAAGCATTGCTATAACTATAAATACTTGTATCCATAACAATATCTTAAAACTGAATGTTACAATTGGAATCCACATGTTCCATAGAATCTCTCTGGATAGTAATTTCATGCTCTAATAAGAATATAACATCAGGGATCTATTATCGACCACCTGACCAGGACAGTGATAGTGATGATGAAATGCTAAGGGAAATTAGAGAGGCTGTCAAAATTAAGAACTCAATAATAGTGGGGGATTTCAATTATCCCCATATTGACTGGGAACATGTCACCTCAGGACGAAATGCAGAGACAAAATTTCTTGATACTTTAAGTGACTGCTTCTTGGAGCAGCTGGTACAGGAACCCACAAGGGGTGAGGCAACTCTCGATTTAGTCCTGAGTGGAGCGCAGGAGCTGGTCCAACAGGTAACTATAACAGGACCGCTTGGAAATAATGACCATAATATAATAACATTTAACATCCCTGTGGTGGGAAGAACATCTCAACAGCCCAAAACTGTGGCATTTAATTTCAAAAAGGGGAACTATGTAAAAATGTAATAAGAAAAGCCAAAGAGGAGTTTGAAGAATGGCTAGCCAAAAACTCAAAAGGTAATAATAAAATGTTTTTTAAGTACATCAGAAGTAGGAAGCCTGCTAAACAACCAGTGGGGCTCCTGGATGATTGAGATACAAAAGGAGCACTTAAAGACAATAAAGTTTTTGCTGAGACACTGAATGGATTCTTTGCTTCAGTCTTCACGGCTGAGGATGTTAGGGAGATTCCCAAACCTGAGCCGGCTTTTGTAGACGACAAATCTGAGGAACTGTCACAGATTGAAGTGTCACTAGAGGAGGTTTTGGAATTAATTGATAAACTTAACATTAACAAGTCACCGGGACCAGATGGCATTCACCCAAGAGTTCTGAAAGAACTCAAATGTGAAGTTGCAAAACTATTAACTATGGTTTGTAACCTATCCTTTAAATCGGTTTCTGTACCCAATGACTGGAAGATAGCTAATGTAACGCCAATATTTAAAAAGGGCTCTAGAGGTGATTCCAGCAATTACAGACCGGTAAGTCTAACGTCAGTACCAGGCAAATTAGTTGAAACAATAGTAAAGAATAAAATTGTCAGACACATAGAAGAACATAAATTGTTGGGCAAAAGTCAACATGGTTTCTGTAAAGGGAAATCGTGTCTTACTAATTTATTAGAGTTCTTTGAAGGGGTCAACAAACATGTGGACAAGGGGGATCCAATGGACATAGTATACTTAGATTTCCAGAAAGCCTTTGACAAGGTCCCTCACCAAAGGCTCTTATGTAAATTAAGTTGTCATGGGATAAAAGGGAAGGTCCTTTCATGATTCGAGAACTGGTTAAAAGACAGGGAACAAAGGGTAGGAATTAATGGTAAATTCTCAGAATGGAGAGGGGTAACTAGTGGTGTTCCCCAAGGGTCAGTCCTTGGACCAATCCTATTCAACTTATTCATAAATCATCTGGAGAAAGGGGTAAAAAGTGAAGTGGCAAAGTTTGCAGATGATACTAAACTGCTCAAGATAGTTAAGACCAAAGCAGACTGTGAAGAACTTCAAAAAGATCTCACAAAACTAAGTGATTGGGCAACAAAATGGCAAATGAAATTTAATGTGGATAAATGTAAAGTAATGCACATTGGAAAAAATAATCCCAACTATACATACAATATGATGGGGGCTAATTTAGCTACAACGAATCAGAAAAAAGATCTTGGAGTCATCGTGGATAGTTCTCTGAAGACGTCCAAGCAGTGTGCAGCAGCAGTCAAAAAAGCAAACAGGATGTTAGGAATCATTAAAAAGGGGATAGAGAATAAGAAAGAGAATATATTATTGCCCTTATATAAATCGATGGTACGCCCACATCTTGAATACTGCGTACAGATGTGGTCTCCTCATCTCAAAAAAGATATACTGGCATTAGAAAAGGTTCAGAGAAGGGCAACTAAAATGATTAGGTGTTTGGAACGGATCCCATATGAGAAGAGATTAAAGAGGCTAGGACTTTTCAGCTTGGAAAAGAGGAGACTAAGGGGGGATATGATAGAGGTATATAAAATCATGAGTGATGTGGAGAAAGTAGATAAGGAAAAGTTATTTACTTATTCCCATAATACAAGAACTAGGGGCCACCAAATGAAATTAATGGGCAGCAGGTTTAAAACAAATACAAGGAAGTTCTTCTTCACACAGCGCACAGTTAACTTGTGGAACTCCTTGCCTGAGGAGGTTGTGAAGGCTAGGACTATAACAGCGTTTAAAAGAGAACTGGATAAATTTATGGAGGTTAAGTCCACTAATGGCTATTAGCCAGGAAGGGTAAGGAATGATGTCCCTAGCCTCTGTTTGTCAGAGGGCGGAGATGGATGGCAGGAGAGAGATCACTTGATCATTACCTATTAGGTTTACTCCCTCTGCGGCACCTGGTATTGGCCACTGTCGTTAGACAGGATACTGGGCTAGATGGACCTTTGGTCTGACCCAGTACGGCTGTTCTTATGTTCTTATGGTGTTACCCAACTGTATTTATTTGATCCCACCAGCTGACTGGTTTTATACTTGTTCCACTTGATTATTTACTATATTTGATTTTTTTCAGATATGAGCTAGCTGATTTGTATTTTATTTTAATAAAGACTTTAGGTGTAGGATTCATTTAGCACTAGGCATGTTGTAAAGTTGGGAAGCAACTGCATAGCCTCAAAGCAAAAGCTTGGTCAACTTTTTATTACTACTGGTTCAACAAATTTGGGTATAGGTATTACTTTGATTGATCCAATTATGGTTTCAAATTTAAGGATAAAACACCAAGTGGACTAATTAACTGGGAACATTTTCCTCCCGCTCCATAATTGTATTTTAACTGTTATATGACCAAACAATATTCTGCATTTTCCACATATGTGGCTCATACGTGGCATCCATTCCCAGGCACTCAGCCATACTGGCAATCAAGATATGACCTTTTTTGGGGTCCATAGGGCATCACATTGGCAAATCCATCTTGCTCGCACTTCTGTGGAACAGTCCAGAAGGGGTACTGTCCATTATTCAGTAGTATCACAGCACCTTTGCAGGCTCAGTTTCACTTACTTTTACTTTCTAAAGAATTAAAGAGTTAATTTAAATGTTGTTCTCACTGCGCCCCACTGGTTTCAGCCTCCTGGCCCCACTCCCCAATGAGCTCACCACTGCAAGCTGGTGCAACACCTGTGCTCTTTATTCCTGTGTCCAGTCCCCACCACCAAGCTCCAACAATGTACAGATTATTTACAGGCTTGGTCTAGCACAGGCCTCAGTGGCAACAGGGTAGCAGGCTCCTTCTGTGCCCCCCCCCCGCCCCACTTCCTCCCAAGCTTTTAGCCCCTGTTAACAAGGCTGGCAGATGTGGCCAGTTTCCAGGCGAGTCCTAGCTAGTGGTCCAGCCCCAACCCATTTCCCCTGAATGGGGCTGGAGTGGTAGGAGCTGATATGGGCTTCCCCTGCAGTGCCCTGCCACATATCTCTACCTCCCCATCTAAGTAACTGCGAGGGGGGAGGGGGAAGGGACAGGGCTTGGTTCTGCTCCTTCTCCCCCTACCCGGGAGGTGATTTTGGGGCTACCCTCTGCTAGGAGGTCCCCTGGATCCTCCTCACGGGGTTTGTCTGTTGCCCACCCACAAAAGTCATGGAGGGGGGTGGACCGCCCCACAGCTCTACTTCTGCCCAGAGGTCCGCACACAGATCACAACCGGATGGTTGCCCTCCTGGCTGCTCCTCCTTCTTGCTTGTCAGGGGAGTCGGGTGGGCCTGGCCTCCCCACCGGCTGTCCTGGGCCTCTGGTGTAGGTACCAAGCCCAAGGGGGCCTGGCCCTCATTGCCTGGAGGATCCCCCTGCAGACACTCCCCGGGGCCTTCCCCCTTTAAACCTTGGACCTCCTCTCCTAGGGTTTCCACAGCGGGGCACCCCTACGGTCACTCGCTCTCCCCTTCTTTCCTGTCTTCTCTCTGGCTTTGTTGTCTAGTACCTGCTTTTGTCTTCTGGAGACCTGGGTCCTGCCCCCCCCGCCCTCACCGGGGCAGTTGGGCATAGGGTTTTCCCACCCTTTCCTGGGGGCTCCTCCCTCCTCCCACCCGAGGGTCTCTTCCCATGGCTGTTTTCCCCCTTGGGATGGGGCCCCCAATCTGTCCCCAGCACAACAGAGTACAGCAGCGCATCTACTACCCGCATCCATTACCAGGCGAATCTGCCCCCCAACCTCCACGTGCACCTGCGCCACGGGACAGGGCCTCCAATCCCCGTGGATGCATTCTAGCATCATTTGTCTCCCGAGGATGAACCAGTGCAGTTTCACCAACCCACGCTGAATGAGGGAGCGGGCTGAGGCTGTATCGACCAAACCCCTCTGGGGCTTCCTCCCCACCCGTATGGGGATGGTTGCTAGCCCTTTCCCCTGTTTCTTCTCTCCCCCACCCGTCCAACCACAAAATTCGGCAAGCCTGCACTCCATCCTGGGATTTGTGTCCCTGCTGCCTGCATCGCCAGCAGATCAGTTGACCTGGGCGACTGGGGGCCCCCTGAGCTTCCTCCTTCTTTTTCTCCAGGCTTCTTCCGGGGGGAAGTTCTCAGGGCTTCTTCCCCCAGTCCAGGTTGCGGCCTTTCCGCACCTCCCTTCGGGGAAAGTCCTCCTCGGCATACTCCTCCACCATTTTGATGGTGGCCGCCACAGTCGTCGGCTGGTGGCTCCGGACCCAGACCCATACCCATACCCACATGTTCTCCAGGATGCCCTGCACAAATTACTCGAGAATCACCTGGTCCATTATTTCTCCCACCATCTGGGTGTTGGGCCGTAGCCACTGTGTAGCCCAGTCGGTCAATTTTTGGGCAGAAGCTCAGGGCCGCAAACCCCCCCATCCACCGGGCCACCCAAAAGTTTTACCTGTACTTCTCGGCCGACAGCCCCATCCGGTCCAGGACAGCCGCCTTCACTGTCTCATAATCTTTGGCCTGGTCGTTGCTTAAGGCCATATAGGTCGCCTCACCTCGCCAGCCAGATAAGGAGCTTTTCTAGGGCTCACGTCGCCTTATCCCAGCCCGCGCCCATGGCTACCCGTTTGAGAGTACATAAGAAGGTGCCGGGGTCATTGGTGGGACCCATTTTACAGAGACCCAGCCCTGTTGTGCGGTTTCCATCATCGCTCGGGGGACTCACCACCCGGTGCAGGAGCCGCTGCTGTATATTGGCCCGCTCCCAGATAGAGTCCTGGAGGCTTTTTTGTTGTTCAGCCTGCCACACAAGTAAGGCCTGCCTCTCAGCCTGGTGGGACTGTTGGAAAGCCTGCAGGGTCTTCTGCAGCTCCTCCTGCTCCTTAGCCAGCCACTACACCGTGCCCTCCATTCTCTCAGGTTGCCACTCCCTGGTGGTGGCTTTCAAATCCTGGACAAGTCTCCACGTGTAACAGGGTGCTCACCGCACCTCGCTGGGTTCAGCCTCCTGGCCCCACTTCTCAATGAGTCACGACCACATCAAGCTGGTGCAACACCCGTGCTCTTTATTCCTGTGTCTGGTCCCCACCACCAAGCTTCAACTATTTACAGATTATTTACAGGTTTGGCCTAGCACAGGCCTCAGTAGCAACCAGGTAGCAGGCTCCTTCTGTGCCCTCCCGCCCCGACTCACTTCCTACCGAGCTTTTAGCCCCTGTTAACGAGGCTGGCAGGTGTCACCAGTTTCCAGGCCAGTCCTAGCTAGTTGCCACTCCATTTCCCCTGATTCGGGCTGTAGTGGCAGGAGCTGATTAGGGCTTCCCCTGCAGCGCCCTGCCACATGTTGCATACAACTTAAAGGATGATACTTAAAACCACTACTCTGAAGTTTTAAAGCCACAGCTGGACCAGTAAAATTGTTCTCTGCTAGAAATAGTACTACAAGGGGCTGAATCAGTTATGAGTTTACTTTTGTGTAGCATTCGTCATTCAGACCATCACAAAATGACTTACACAGCCCCAGTCATAAGCTAAAGAGAAAAGGCAGTTTTTCAGTTGAGATATAATGCCCCAATGGTTGGAAGGGAGAGAGCTCCAGACAGACTGCACAGCACAAAGACAGGAAGCACACAATGACTCCTAGTGGTGAAGTATCAAGTGGCATCCTCTATTACATGAGTGGACTGTCGAACAGGTGCATTAGGGGCCAGAGGGGCATGATGGAGCAAGTCTACGGAGTAACTCAAAATTGCCAAAAACTTTCACCAACTTTTCCAGAGATGGATGTGAAACCAGGGAAGGCAAGAGAAACAGGACTTATAAAAGACTACTTGGAGTGAGAATGGAGTCTGATGAAACTGATCTAGACTCTCTGATGTTCAAAGGAACAAGAGAGACAAAGGACAAAGGAAACAAAATCTGTGGGGAAAAAGGAATTAATTTACAATCCTCCCAGTTCATTTTATCTTTGAATGTAAGAGTGGTTTTCATCCGCAAAAAGCGGAGACTTAGTTGGAATAATGGCAGAAAGACAGACATTTTTCTTCAGACCAGTGGGTTAAAGCTAAATGGTTTTAAAAATAGATTATCTTTGATTAATTTCAATTACACTAAAGATAACTGTACTCTCAGTTTTCTCTGCAATCATCAATGTCCTTGACTGAAGGAGAGTCTATATGTGATCAGGAGAACTGATTCCCAGTCCCCTGCTCTGAGTTCTCTTTCTGAACTGAATTGCTGTGTGACTTTGAGCAAATGTAACTTGATTTACCCATCATGGTGTAATAATCAGTATTTATTTTTACCTAGTCTTTCCGGGAAATTGTGAAGCATAGTTAATATTTGTACATTGTGTGGAGACCCTTAGATGAAAGATTCTATAAAAGTCCAAAGTGTTATTAATGGGATACACTGGAACATAACAGACTAGCAGTTTACCTCTTTGGAAACTGAGTTAGTGGCTCATGAAGCTAAGGGCATGTCTACACTGGCAAAGTTACAGTGCCGGCAGTTACAGCGCCGCTCAGAGAGAGCCGAAGGAAAACCGCTGTTGTGCATTCACACTGACAGCTGCCTGAGCAATAGCGTGTTCACACTTGCGGCACTTGCAGCGCTATTTGGAGCGGTGCGCTCTGGGCAGCTATTCCACAGAGCATCTCTTTCTTTTTTGCTGCTAAGACTTGTGGGAAGACGGAGGGGGTCGCGGGGCATCCTGGGTCCAGTTCCAATGCCCCGTGATGCATTGCTTCGCATCCCAGCAATCCCTGTGCTTCCGTCCGCATTTGGCACCATCTGTACTGCACACCTTGCCTCTTTCAGGCTGCAGGAATGGATCCCGAACTGCTGACCAGTATGCTGCTCACTCTGACTAACACGTCACAAGTGGCAGTGGAGTTATTCCTTAAACTACAAAGGCAAGAGGAGTGAAAGCTGCTTTACTGCGCAGAAACTTGCCAGAATAAACGGGGCCTGAGAGACTATCAACATTCCTTCTCTTTTTTTCGCTTCCTCAGCTCATTTAGCATTGGACTCCTCTCTACCCATGTCTATGTGACTTCAGTGGACACTGGATTAGAGACTTAGAACACAGAAGACAGTTCCTGCCTTTAGAGTTTGATATGCTTGCATAGTGCCTAGCACATCTGGGACACTACGGTAATATAAATATTTAATTATTAATCAAGCCTATTATTTATTTAACAACAACCCCAACACCATGAACCACCTCCACTCATCACAATAATAATATAGATATATCCAGAACAAAGTAAAAGAAATAATGGCAAGACACTGTAAATCTGGAAACAAAATTTGTAGACTCCTGCTTTAAATGTGAGGTGACCTCAGCAATTTCAGCCAGGCCCTTACCTCTAAATTATTTCCTTACTTTTGTGGGTTTATATCAAGTTTAACCATTAAAGTTCTGTAGGTTTGATTAATTTACAGCTTAACCCACTATGCTAATATTTTCATTCCCTGCTTTGCTGCCATTAGTTTTTCCTCTTGTTCCTTCTGTTAGGAATGGATCCTTTTCACAGCAACATCACAGCTACTTGGAGTCCTGTGTCCAGGCGTGCTTGGAACAATTTGTATAGTGGAGGTGCTAAGAGCCATTGAACCAAACTGTAAGCCCTGTCATGTCCCCCGTGGACACTGCTATAGCACAGTGAAAGTCTCAGAGTGCAGCTTGGCTTACTCCAGGATTTTTACTCTGCTGTAGGTTCACACCTTGGCTTGCTGCACAGTAACGTGCCATGTAGACAAGCTCTAATAAGGGTAAGTGAAAAGCACAGGAAAATACCAGTCAGTGAACAAGGAGACAATTGGAACCATGTTCTCCTGTCTCAAACTAAGTGCACATTCCCCTAAGACATAGGGCATTTTGAAGGGAAAGTCTCTCCCTTGAAATGCAGGCAGACTTGGCAGTCATGGTAAATGTGTCGCACAAAATGCAGGTCTGGCACAAACTTTTTTTTCTTGAGTAAATAACAAGAGGTTGCCAGTGAGAGTGCATCAGTATCTCATAAATCTTGATGCAGGCTCTTCTCTTTTATCCCATGAAATTACAAACTAATTAAATGAGTGCAGTCTGAAATAGGTTAATGTAATAGCTCTAATTCATCCAGTAAATCTAATTCTTCCCATAAATCACCTTTAATACTTGTTTCAACAATAATTTGAAGCCCCTGAATTATTTAGAGCCTGGCATAGGGGATGTAGGTAAACATATCTTGGATAGTTATAATCTATTTTATTTCCCTAATTGCAGATTTAGGGTCTGATTCAAAGCCCTTGGATAATGCCCATCACCAGCTCTTGGCCAAATAGGAGAGGAGACTGAAGCTTCAGAAAGAAACAGTCCTAAGATTTCTTGCTCTGAACAGTATAAATTGAGGTTATTTTTTATTGTAAATGTCATGACAACCACTCGACTGTGTGAAGTTCATTTTATATATTCTTTTATAAATTAATTAAACTGGTTGATGTAATATTTGTTTTCACCCTTTCCATGGTCAAATCAATTTGCATAAATAAAACAGAACAATTAATTGCAAACACTGCCAAATTACATATAAATGCAATAATGTTACAAAATAATTTAGTGAGTAACTGCTATTTTTTCCAAATATGAAATTTAAAATAAAGAGAATATTAATACAGGAGCCTTGATCTTATTGCTCTAGACTAGAAGACAGAATCCTCCTCAATCTAATGTTCTTAACAGAGGTCCAGATTCAGTCCCCATGCTGAGTAGAACTTTGCTTTGTGGGATGCCCCACTGACATACCTGTGGTGTCTTGCAGAGTAAAATACTATACAATTTGAGTAAGGGTGACATTTTGCCCGCGTTTAGTTATAAGAACATAAGAACAGCCATAATGGTCAGAGCAAAAGTCCATCTAGCCTAGTATCTGGTCTTCCAACAGTGGCCAATGCCAATGCCAGAGGGAAAGAACAGAACAGGTAATCAAGTGATCCATCTCCTGTTGCCCATTCCCAGCTTCTGGCAAACAGAAGCTAGGGACACCATCCCTGCCCATCCTAGCTAATAGCCATTGATGGACTGATTATCTTCCATGAACGTACCTAGTTTTTTTTTAATGCTGTTATAGTCTTGGCCTTCACAACATCCTCCGGCAAGGAATTCCACATGTTGACTGTGCGTTGTGTGAAGAAACACTTCCTATTGTTTGTTTTAAACCTGCGGCCTATTAATTTCATTTGATGACTCCTAGTTCTTGTGTTATGAGGAGTTAATAAAACTTCCTTATTTACTTTCTCCACACCAGTCATGATTGTATAGACCTCTATCCTATCTCCCCTTAGTCATCTCTTTTCCAACCTGAAAATTCCCAGCCTTATTAATCTCTCCTCATATGGAAGCCGTTCTGTACTCCTAATCATTTTTGTTGACCTTTTCTGAACCTTTTCCAATTCCAATATATCTTTTTTGAGATGGGGCGATCACATCTGCATGCAGTATTCAAGATGTGGGCATACCATGGACTTATATAGAAGCAATATGATATTTTCTGTCTTATTATCTAGCCCCTTCTTAATGATTTCCCACACTCTGTTTGCTTTTTTGACTGCCACTGCACATTGAGTGGATGTTGTCAGAGAACTATCCACGACTCCAAGATCTCTTTCTTGAGTGGTAACAGCTAATTTAGACCCCATCATTTTATATGTATACACCTCTACCTCGATATAACGCTGTCCTCGGGAGCCAAAAAATCTTACCGCGTGATAGGTGAAACCACATTATATTAAACTTGCTTTGATCCACCGGAGTGCACAGCCCCACCCCCCTAGGATCACTGCTTTACCTTGTTATATCCGAATTCATGTTATATCGGGTCGCATTATATCGAGGTCGTGGTGTAGTTGGGATTATGTTTTCCAATGTGCATTACTTTGCATTTATCCACATTGAATTTCATCTGCCATTTTGTTGCCCAGTCACCCAGTTTTGTAAGATTCTTTTGTAGCTCTTCGTAGTATGCTTGGGACTTAACTATCTTGAATAGTTTTGTATCATCTGCAAATTTTGTCGCCTCACTGTTTACCCCTTTTTCCAGGTCATTTATGAATATGTTGAAAGAATTGGTCCCAGTACAGACCCCTGGGGAACACTACTCTAGCCATAAAGAGCCCCATGGTGCCACCCTACCCATTGTTATTTGTAAAATTATCTTACATGTAGCCCCGTTAACGTCAAGAGGGTCATTCATAAGTGAATGACCTCTTCAACATGAGCAAGGGTAACAGAATGTGCCCAAATGTGACTATTAAAGATGGCAAAATTTGGACAAAAAGGACTGGCTGACAAAGAACCTGATTCTGATCTCACAATGGTGAAACTCCCTTTAAAGAAATGAAGTTAATCTTGATTTATGCCAGCGTACAGATCATAATTAAACCCAAACACCTGACATATTCATCATCAGCAGGTACAGTAATATTGGTTTATAATTATATTATCTTTTTTTATTTCCCTTGCATTGCAAAATGTACTTTAAATATTTTTTTTAAATAAAAAAAGCTGCTGCTGATCAAGCTCATAATACATCTTTGAAAAAATGCCTTCAAACATCTCTCTAAACAATGGCTCGGTATTTACAAGGATCTTGTATTCCAACTTCAAGTAGCCCCCTGTAAATATGTACTGTGTTACAGCCAGGCCCACTGACAAAAATTCTGGGCACCAAGGCCATCCCTGGGGGGGGGGTAGGGGAGAGGGGACAGGGCCTGGGCGGAAGTGATGAATACATCACTTCTGGGACCACCCGTGCTGGCCAATTGCGCTAGCCCACAAAGCCCTCCAAAGCGCAGGGCCCAGAGTGGTCTCGCATGCCTAGGAGCCTTGCGGCCTGCCTGGGCAATTTAAAAGGTCCTGGGGCTCCTGGCCGCCACTGCCACTACTGCAATTGCTCCCTTTGATTGTTGGTGGGCCTGGTTACAGCAACCATTTCATCTAGTATGCACCGGATACTCTTTGCTTAAAGAATCATTTACACCAAGAGCTATGCAAAACTATCATAATCAAAGTGGTAAGCTTGGGTCAGGTTCACCCAAAGCTTTGAGAAAGTCTGCCAGGACTTCAGTATCAGGATAGGATTTATGGCTTCAGAAGGAAATCATGGCACCTTACGACAGGTTTCTGCCTGCAGCAGATCTTAATGGGTATATTAGAAACAGTCTTATCGTTGAGGTTTATAATGGAAATGTTAACAATTCCTAATTCTAGATAGGCCAGAGGGTGCCCATGTCTATTTGAAAATACCTCTAGCTTCCACTGTATAGCTGATGTTACCCATTACAAAAAGCATTTATTCAGTGTAATTTTCAAGACACATGCATTGATTTACCTGCATAGACCTAGCCCATATTTTGGGGATATAACAATTTCCATAAAACAAACCACATCACCATTATCTTATAACCCACAGTAAAACAAATACAACCCAGATTTGCATCTTCATTTGCATCCTTCATGACTAAAAAATGTAAACATGACAGTATTTTATCATTCCAGGTTTCAAAAAAATTATCAGCCCTTACTCTTTTCACTCTCACTATGTTTACACTGGTGTAACTGATTGCCATGGATTTATTCCTAGTTTAGTAGAATATTTTGCCTATCTTGGCAGTCATCTCTCACAGACAGCAGACACTGACATCGAGATTCAGCCCAGAATCTGCTGTGCCAGCCTTGCCTTTGGCAGACTGTCTCACCAGGTGTTCAACAATCACAACATCAGAGCACACACTAGACTTTTAGTTCATAAAGTGGTGGTAATCCCAACTCTCCTCTACGGCTGTGAGACTTGGGTGACCTATAGAAAACACCTGAAAAACCTGGAACGTCAGCACCAGCACTTTCTTCAGAAGATGCTCAACATAAAGTGGGAGGATCGCCGCACTAACGTCGGTGTCCTCACAGAGGCCAACATCTTCAGTGTTGAGGCCCTGATTATCTAGCACCAGCTGAGGTGGAGCAGGCACTGTGTGCGCATGCCTGATGTACGCTTCCCAAAACAACTGCTGTACGCCCTACTCACCAAAGGAGAAAGGAAGTGGGGAGGCCAAAAGAAACACTTTAAAGACACCCTCAAGATACACATCAAGAGATGTGGCATTGACACAACACACTGGGAGTCAGTAGCCCAGGATAGGGATAACTGGTGAAAACTTGTCAGGGAAGGAACGTCCACTCACTTTTGAAGAAAATCGCCTTACTCTGGTTGCAGAAAAACACAAGAAAGGACAGACGACCGTCACACAGCAATTGTGGCCTAACCTTGACTTCCAACACTACCTGCAACGTCTGCCAATGAGCCAGTGGCTCAAGGATTGGACTCCTCAGTCACCAAAGGACCCATAAAAAATAAAACCTGTGAAAGCGATCATCCTCAACCTTGAGGAATCGCCGCCACTGCCAATTCCACTGTAAGTGAGAGAATAATTAGACCCATTAACTCTGGATTAATTTATTAGTGAGACAGTATTGCATTCTTCACCTTACTGGTGCTTTACACTTTAGGTTGGACACTCACCTAAATAACATGTATCACCCCAAACAATACAGTTTGCCATAAAACCATCGATTTCCACGTGACAAACACTGAATCTCATGGGCAATTTTCTTAGGGAAAAATCCTCATTTAATACTGAGAAAACTGCCAGTGCTCTTCAAACACAATTATGCCCCAGAGTATGGAACAATTCAAGACTGAGGCATCTGGCCCTCAAGTTTCCTTATAAAGGTAGTAAGCCTGTTGCAGGGAAGGAGGAATTATGATCTAGTGGCTGGAATGGCAACAAGTGGTCAGACGAAGTGGTACAAGCTACAAGCAGTCACCCATTCCTGGTTTCAAGAACTCCCCCTCTTCCCCAGATATCAAAACCATCTATACTTCTGCCCACTGCCAATGTGACAAGTGCGTCTATTTTATAAGGGTTTTGATTTTCTATTTCAAAACTTTGGTCACCCTATCAGAGTGCTACGAGTGCTCGGAGTCATATTATTTTTCAAAGGGTGGAAAAGCAGCTTTATAATGCAAACACTAACATACACCCACACTTTGTGATGCAAATTTGATTTTGCGAACAGAATAGGCTCCTCTCCTCTCTCACTGGTTTAAATTGGGGTAATTCCAATTAACATAATACTCTCATGATTGTGCAAATCCAGTTTAAGTGAGTGGAGAATCAGGCCCTGAATTTTTAGTGGCAAAGAGAAGCTGAAACCATAATCTTGTCTCATTTCATTTAATTGTGATCTTTTATGTAAAGCACTCACTTATCCAACTCCCCAGCATTTTTTTTTTTAAGGAAGAATAACTCACAAAGAGGTTCTGTAAAACGTCTGCAATAAAAAAAGTCCTTTGTTGCATCATTGTTCAAATTGAACCTCTTATTAATTACTCATCTAGGAACAACCATCTGACAGTCATTCTATTCCCTCACTTTTGCTAACAACCAATGAAAAATAGAGTGATCATGTATTACTCTCCGTTTGTCTTTCTGCCATCTATGACAACTTTTTGAAACTGTGATATTGCACCCATTTTCTTATGCAGGTATAGTGACTTTAACAAAGTTACTCCTGATTTATCTTAGAGCAAGTTAGATCAGAATCAGGACCATGGTCTTCAAAACTCGCTGGTGCAATATTCATGAGACTCACAAATATCCATCATCAAGGTAAGCACTATCAAACTAGTCTCCCACCCTCTATTGATGGGTGGGCAGGCTACTCACACCCCACACTCAATTCTCTTTGAAATCAAAGTAAAGCTTAAGTGAAATAATTATTCTAGTACCAACTGTATATGGGGCATAACACTTCTAGTGTTCCACCTGCATACCCAGTTCATCCCCACTTCAAGTGATGATACTTCAGTGGAACACTAATGATTTGAAGTATGTTACTCCAATTAACTGCTGCGGAAGGGCTACAGAAGGTATCAATAAATTGTCCCAATTTATGATTACAGTTAACTTCTCACCACATCCACAAACACTGTTTTTGTTTTACTTCAAAATCTGTTACTGTGCAAATTCCAAGAAGCAGAGTTCCACCAGCCCATTTTTAGCTCACCACTGTTCATGAACACAATACCTTACTATAATGTATAATAAGGATAATATCCCATTGAGAAAATCCCATTATTTACAGTATTTACATTTTTAATCCCTCCAAGAATTGACCCCTGCAGCCTGGAAAGAGGATCAAAAATAAAACTAGCATATTTATCTGGCAAAAACACACAAAAGCCTTTCCAGTTTAGAAATAAATTAAATTTTCTAATTCAGTCTTCCATGCAGCTATCCTGCTGAACATTTCTGGATAGGCCAAAAAAAAAAAAAAAAGGCAATTAACTTTGATTATCACCTGCAAGTGGATAATTCTATAGAAATATGCCAATGCCAGCATTACTTTTAGAATGTGTGCCATTAGTCAATACTGCTTTTGAATTAAGAAGAAACAGGTCAAAGGCCTGTACCACATTGCTCTGAGTAAATTAGGGTGACCAGATGGCCCGATTTTATAGGGACAGTCCCGATTTTTGGGGCTTTTTCTTATATAGGTACCTATTACCCCCACCCCATCCCGATTTTTCACACTTGCTATCTGGTCATCCTAGAGCAAATGGAAAGCATGTGATCTGTTGGTGCTCTGCTTTAAGATATGAACAGCAGGAATATGCAATGCATATGGCATCCCTGTAGAGCATAAACTCTAAACCATCAGCAAGCAGTGAGGTGGTGACTTGTTCAACCTGTGAAATGGCTACCAAAAGTGTTTACAACTCCTTACCAGGTTCTGGATCAAGCCAACAGTTAACTGGAACATCGCATTCTGCAGGATAACAAAGAAGTTAGCTAGTGTCCCCATTGTGGTGTCATGCACTCTTCTTTCTACGCTAGTTCACTGTAAAGAATGCCAGAAATGGTAGTCTCCCTGATTTTCATTTTGAGGGATTCTTTAATAGCTCTTTGCTTCCCATCATAATTCCACAGTATACTCTGCTGTCACTTCCCAAACAGAAAGCAGAAAACTGGAAGAGTGAGGTATTCTTTATTCAAGTGATTGTAAAGAAAAACCCAAACTTTCAGCACTGCAAGCCCACAACTTCCTGCTTAAGACAACATGTTCCACCCATCTTCAATGGGCTGTTATTGATTGATAGCAGCAGCTTTGTTACTTACTTCAATGGTGCATTTAGAAGTTTTACAGCATTATGCTACTCCTTGCCAAACTTTAGCTGCTTAGTGTGCCATTTTCTGAGATCTCAATGCAAACAGCTAGGGTAGAGGAAAGATTTTTGTTTTGTTTGTAGAAGCCAAGTTGTCTAGATCATTGCAAATCTTCCTGGTGGTCTGAATTATAAACAAAGCTTTTTCATTCAACTTCTTTTTGCTGTTACAGCTTTGAACAATCAGTGGAAACTAAAATCCTCCTCCAGCCCCTTCTTTAAAGGAATTCCTCATACTTGGAGTAAGGGGTTGCATACTGTAGTGACTAATTTTCTCACCCTAAAATTTTGACCACAATTTTCAAAAGTGACTAGGGACTTTGGATATCTAACTTGACACACCTTATCAGACTCTGATTCTCAGAAAGTGCTGACCACCCACCCTTGGAAACCAGGCCCATTCTGGTGTGTCAAGTTGGTCATATAAAAAACCTCTAGTCACTTTTGAAAATCTTGGACTTCGTGCATGTGATGCACCATCCCAGACAGAAAGATCCCTGTCTCTGTCAACCACATACAGCTACCATTGAGAGAATATACTTTGTGCTCCCTGGTCTTGTCTACCTGTTCCCTGCCATTTGCTCCTCAGTTAGCCTGTTACTAATGGTAAGGTAGAGAAAAATATTTTTTGTAATAGGACCTACCTGGCTTAGGGGCTGAACATTTCCCTCCATGTTCACAAAGAGGGTGGGGGAACAAAATAGAGTCCTCTGGAATCTCCTCACTCAAGCCATTAAGAAAAACAGTGTAAGTTAATATAGTGTGAGTTTGTGTGAAGCTACACAAAGTTTTGCCTTCGTGCTTTCTGAGGAGGCGCTCTAGGCATAGCTTCTGCAAAATCATGGTTTCTGCAAAAGCCACTTACAAAACAGGGTAGTAGAACAGGGAGCATCCACAGGGATGTTTCTTGACTTCAGTGAAATCTGAGTGACTCTTGAGGGACCTGTGGTTTAAGAAAAAACTGCTTCTCCTACAGAGGGCAGAAGGGGAAGGGTAGAGAGGGCAGAGGTAAAGATCAGAAAATGAGAGAGTAAACCCTTGAGGAATTTGGAAAGTGTTGAGGAAACCAAATTTCCTCTCTAGAGAGCATTCCAGGACAGAGCAAAAAGTGGCCCTTGGTGTTTCTTGCCCCATTATACATGCTCAGCACCTCATGTAGCAGGACCCCCAACCTCTAACCGGGGCCTCTGGGCAGCAGCACTATCACTATAAGCCACCACAAATAAAGTAACAAGGGCCGCATATCAGCTGGGTGGATACATTTCAGCAATCTAATTTTGTGTTCAAAATACTGTTTGAATTCTCAGACCTACTATCCCAGGTCTGAATAGCAGCTAACGTAATGAAGATGGAGGCCAAAAAAAAAAAAAATCTGTTAGTCATTTAAGTATGATACGTACTCATGCAATTTAGAGTATAAGGTCTCTGGCAGATGTAAAAGAAGCTAAGTACATAGACCCTACCAAGACTGCCTCTCTCTCTGTTTACCCTTGATATTGACTGAGCCTTAGTGGACTATGCTCTAGATTTAAATGGATTTAAGGTACAGCACTTGAGACATCTGTGATACAGAAAGAACCAACCCTAACAAGAGTGGCTTTTAACCTCTTTTCGGAACCCCTCTAAGAATATGTAACTGTTATGGTGTTTAAAAAAGAACAAGCTGGGCGCTGATCAGGAAGAACTTTTTCACTTCGAGGGTCTTGATTTGCAACCTTCTTTGATACAGATGAACAGCAACTATAATGTGGAAAAAGAATGCTGCATGGCTAGTAAAACAGATCAGCAAAATTCCCAGTCCTTTCAAATCACAGTACTATAGTGAATTCTCAAAGGAAAGAAAACAAAGCAGAATTTACAACCTAGCCCCAAATATTTCAGCTCTACATGTCCACTCCAAGATCAGGCAGGATGAGTCAAAATCTGAGTTGTGATGTTAGTGATCACAAAGCATTCTCTTACACTTGTCAAATTTTTCTTGCAAGCAAATCAAGATTTAGGTCATTTACACCATCAAAGTTACCTAGAAAAGACTCAATGAGTGGACAAAATTCTTCAACGCCTGAGAACATCATGCTGGACTGTATGTCTTAGTTATTTGCCAGAAAGAATATACAGCTTTTTAAAGCTCTTGTTCCCAGACTGATTCAGAAGCAGTTTCATTCTAGTAATATGTATTAACAGTAAATCAGGACTTCTACATTGAAATTCCAGTTTCTACTGATGGTGGGATTTAATAGAGAAAGACTCCTCCTGTTAAAATAGATCAGTGAGTGGTTTTAATTCTTCTTCTTTAAAAGGCTCGGTTCCACTTCTGCCACCTATCAAGAAAGTCTTCCTTAACTCTCTAAGCCCCCACAAGTCTCACTAAAAACAACAGGCTCTGTGGGTGCTCAACAGCTTTGATAATCTAGGCCAGTTAATTTTATCTGTTTTAGGGTTTTAAAATGCCACCAATCACCATGGTATCTGCTATTGCCATCAGTTTTATTGCATCACTTCAGAGTCTCTGGCTCCCTTACCTTTTTAGGATGAAATCTCTTCTTGGGGTATTTGTATGCTCTTGATTGTTTTCTTGGTCACACAGGTTTTATGATGAGGGGCTAGGTATCTGAGGATTTCTTTATCACCCAAAAATTATAAACATTTTATGTCTTTCTTAATTCCATCTGCCATACCGAAGGGTAGTAAGGAAGCAAAACTAGACCTGGCAGCACATGAACTTGCTCCGGATCTGACTACGGATGTTTGATATTTGGAAAGGAGCTCCTTTTCATGGGGAATAAAGGAGACTGTTTTGAATCCACCCTTACTTTCTCTTCTCACTGGTAGGTGACATGCATTAGCCCATCCATAACCTTAGACATATTGGTTATCATACCTCCAAACCCAATGAATTTCCCCATTTTTTCCCATTATTTGCTGGCAGTTGTTTTATGTAAAAAAAAAACACCATTGGTCAATAGATTCATTTAGTACACATTTGACTAACACAGCAATCAAGCTTTCAGAAATTTTGGAAAATGAAAGAATTTTTTTCCAAAAATGAGGAGGACGTGCAGTTGATCCCGTGAGAGTGAAAAATCTGGGATTTACAGTCTGTCTCCTTCTGATCAAACATTTTTGTCCTTAATTGTCCCTTCCATTATCTGAATGAGTGAACTGCCTTGATTTTTTTAATAGAAATTTATGCTAATGAAATATCTTGTTAGTCAATGGACAGACAAAACCTTCTACTTGCCTCTCTCACCTCCTGCATTTCTAATTAAAGAGAGATTAATGCAATAGTCTCCCGCTTTGCTAAAAACTCACATTTAGTGTGCAACTGTTAAATGGAAGTTGTTAACCACTTTAACAAAAACACCAATGCCTGAGGGTCTGATCCTGTGGGATCCTGAGTGCCTCCTGCAAACCCTTAACTTGCTATGGCTTCAGTAGCAGTTAATTGAACTAAGCATCTTCCAGGATTGGGGCCCTTAAAGAGCTTAGCAAGTTTGCATGTATAATATGTTAGTAAAGAACTTTGTTTCCATGGAGGGAGCAGAGCTATTCTCCATCCAAGCCCTGCTTAGTGCTGTTAATTAATGTTTTCTTCTCTCTAAGGGGCATCTCATCATTTAGTTCTATTCATTCACACACTGAGATAAGTAGCTGCAATAATGTTATCGAATGCCAATAAGGACAGGGTGGCTATTGAGAAAGTTTCTCCAACAACAACAACTGGGAAGGAAAAGGACAAGTCTAGCACCAAAGTCTCAAAAGGATGTTGTAACTGAAAATTAAAGCTCTTTCTATATAATTATATATTTTATGTTAGCATCGACAATTTATGTTTCTAGCGATGTTGAAGATAAAATGGTTGTGAAAGACAGCAGACTACTGTACTGTGTATATAGTCACAGATGGCTCCATTTGAGAGTTGTACGTAGGGCCTGATTCATTCACTGGTTTCTGTTACCAGGACCTCGGGTACAGATCCCTAACTGGGAATTCCACCAGAAATATTGCTGCAGTGGTGCAAGGTTCCTGCAAACTCCACTTGGTTGGGAAGCTGAGGGCTTGTTGGCATAGGAAGCTGTTAGGGCCAGCAGAGTGAGGTGGGGGATATGCCACTACCCTTGGGGGTGAATACCTTATCATGCACAATATCGGTACTGAAGCGGGCCCATAGAACCTTCTGTGCTTGCAGTGATGAATCTGGCCTTTATGGTCTGTAAAGTGATTTGGGATCTTTATAAGAGGTAACACCATTTTATCTGGATCTAACAAGAACACCCAAACAAGAAGAGGATCAGCTGGAGACTTCAAACAGATCTCACCACACCCACAAATACTAGCCCTTAACACGTCATTATCTCACCAAAACTTTCAGTAGAAAGATTGTGTCCAATATGTATTCAAGAACAAAAGGTCATTTCATTAGTCCACCCAGGCTCTGATCCCAGCACATTAATTTTTTAAAATGTATTGTACAGCACTCAAGTGCACTAGGTGTCTCATAGCTACAGCTGGTCAGAAATTTTTTGATAATATTTTTTCCATCAGAAATTGTCAATTCATCAAGAAGTTTTTTCAGGTCTAGGATAGACTCTCTGGTCAGAGTGAGAGAGAGTGCTCAGTGGTTAGGGCACTCACCTGGGATGAGGATGAACCAGGTTCAAGTCCAAACTTGCCTGATTTACCGGACTGCTAGCTATCCTTGGGTTGTTTCTTTCTGAAAAATTTCCAAAGGTCTGTTTTGTCCCACTGTAAAATGGGAAAAATTCTGAAATCTCAAAAGTTTAAATATTTTTTTTCAGGACAGGAAAACCATTTCCCGCCCAGCTCTACTCACAGTAGAGAAAGTACACATGGGCCCAGCCACAAAGAATTTATCATCTGATTTTAGACAACACACAATGAAGGGAGGCAACGAAACAATAGGATGGATATGGGGAAGAATGACTGTGATTGCAGCAGTGAGATTATATGGTTACTTAACAATAGCATCTGCTGCTGTATTATATGGACCTACAGTAACCAGTAACATATGGAACAGCATGACCTACATTGCTATAGTTTTTGATTATGACAACTACATGAAATAACAACAGTGACTTTAATTCAACCACGGCTTCTCCATAAAATAAGTAAGATGACTGAGATGCTCAAAGGGCTGGTAATGGGATGCAGATCTTTTAACAACTGGCAAACTAGAAAAAACTCAGCTGATGTGAAAAGTGATATTTGTTTGGTGATGAATGTAAAGTGAGTTGGGGGAATCTCAGTCCAGTTTTCTAGGGATCTCACTGCATCACAAAATCTAAAATTAAGTGTCTCACTCATTGCATTCTTTGCAGAAAGAGATGGATGAATCATTGGAGGTGGAGAAGTGAACTAACCACTCACATTTGGGGCTTGTCTTTACAGAAAAATGATAAACTTCTGAGAACTTTGGGTGCGATTAAATTCTTTAGACAGCAAGTAACTTGTTAGTTCAGTTTAGTCTCTAGAAAGTGTATTATTATTTTGTTTTATATGTAACCATGTAGTTCCAATATTCTGACTTGCTATCTATAGGGAGCCAGGGTGGCTTCCCTCTGAACCTGAGGGTAAAGAACCACTCTCAGCCTGGGTGGGTAGGGCTAGGCGAAGCTTAATCCACCCCCCGGAAGGAGAGGGGTGGAACAGGAAGTACAAAGGGCAGGGCCCTTAGCCTAGTCAGAGCAGCACCAGGGAGGGAGGCAGACGCAGACTGCTGGCGGTTCCCTTCAGACCCTGCTGCCATGCCAGGGGAGGCCCTGGACCAGGAGAAACCTGACCTGGAGGAAGGACTGGGGCTACCAGGACTGCCCGCCACCGAGTACCTGGAGGACCTGGAGGAGCCTGATGCCGGGGGGGAGATGGAGCTGCCAGCAGCTGAGTACCCGGACGAGCTGGAGGGACCGGAGGCACTCGCTCGAGCGACCAGGTAGGAAGTAGCCCAGGGACAGAACTGCACAGTGTGGTGAGTCTATTTGGTCAGCGTGTTGCCGAAGGACCCCCGCTGACCCAGTGGCGGGACCCTCGCCCCGCCACTGTCAGGGCCCTGGGCTGGGACGCAGTGGCATTGGGTGGGCCTGCGTTTCCCTACTCCGGCCAACCCGCCTCGGGTAGCAGAATCCCGACAATGCTATCGACCCTTGCCGGCGCTCCCCTGCCTGAGGGGCGCGCTAGTGACTCTTGCCCCTCCTTCCACTAATTCCCTAGTGACAGACTGCGTGACTCAGGCTGGCCAGTGAGGCAGTAGCTCCCCACCATCCCCTAGCGTCTCGGTGGGCCAACCGACACAGGTCACAAGTGGTGGAGAATACGGGCAGATATCCCTTCCTGCAGGGATAAGGGTTAGAGCGAGGAGGCCTCTGAAGCCCCCTAGTTGGAAGATGGAGATGGAGAGGCTTATCAAGTTCCTGGCCAAGAGGCAGCAGCAGCAGCAGCAGCAACTCCTCATACAGCAGCTGGGCACCCACCAGCAGCAGTTACTTCAAACCTTGGGGGCCCAGCACTGCGAGCAACAAACCCAATGCTTCCAGCAACTTGCCACCCTGTGGCCAGGCCCTGGTGGGGCTCAACCAGGGGTGGGGGTTGGGGCAGCTACGCCAACCCCTCCTGCTCCACCAATCCATCTGGCCAAGATAGGGCCTGAGGATGACCCGGAGGCCTATTTGGTGACCTTCGAGCGGGTTGCCGCAGTGGCTGGTTAGGCATTGGACCAATGGGTGACCCTCCTCGCCCCCTATCTGATGGGGCCAGCTCAAAAGGATTACCGGGGGCTCCCAGATGATGAGGCCCGCATTTATGTTTGAGTGAAAGTGGCTATCTTGGATGCCTTCAACATCACCCTGGAGATATTTCGGCGATGGTTTCGGGGAAAGTTTACCCGCTGGGTGCCCGGCCCCGGGCTGTGGCCCAGGAATTAAAGGACGCGGCTTGCTGATGGCTACAACCCAAGCATCGAACAGTGGCTGAGGTGACAGAACAGGTCATCGTTGAGCAATTCATGCACATCCTCCCGACTCAGGAGAGGGCGTGGGTCTTACGGCACCAATCTCAAACTCTGAGTGCGGCCGTCACGCTTATGGAGGACTTTCTAGAGGCAGAGGCCCCAGTAGAACCGGCAGCCTGCCCCCCAAATTCTGGACCAGGCACTCAGAAACTTGAAAGGGGGCCCACCTCCAAAGCTGACGCGCCACCCCGTACCCGATGACCAGAGGGCGGCGGGACAGATTTTTCCTGATGCCCAGAGGGCCCACCGCACACCGCGTCTGGATGCTTGAACCGACCACCGGGCCCCAGCCAACCCTGCGGGCGCACAGAGATAAAACCTTGCTTTCGGTGTGGTGAGTATGGTCATCTGCAACGGGACTGTACGGCGATGGACTGCGACTTTGGCCGGGTGTACACCGGGGAGCGCCGGGCCCGTCCGCCCTCCGTGGCCAAATTGACAGCCCCTCTGGAAGTTGCCAGGACCCACGTTATTGGTCTAACTGATTCAGGCTGTGGGCAGACTCTTGTCCGCCAGGTGCTCCTCCTGAACACCGAGCGGACCATTGAGGAGGTACGGATTCAGTGTATACATGGAGACATGAAACCGTACCCCACAGTTCAGGTTCCTATCACGGTGAACAGAGCAACTCAGTTAATGAACATGGCAGTGGCCCCATCCCTTGCCTATCCAGTTATTCTGGGCCACGACTGGCCAGACTTCGTGGAGGTGCTCCATCCCTACCCCCGGAAGAGGCATTCGAGGGAGCTCCCCCTGAGATGGACACAGGCCCCAGATTTACCCCAGTTCTTACACCCGGGCAGAACGGCCAGGAGACGGAGGGCCCCCCTTCGGACATTGTGGACTTTAGCTGAGATCAAAGGGAGGACCCTACTCTCCAGTTTGCCTATGAGCAGCTGGCACGGGTGGATGGGGAGGTCATGGAGGCCCAGCGGGCTATCCAATGGCCTAGATTTGAACTCAGTCACGATCGGCTCTACCACGTTGATCGAGACCCTCAAACCCAAGAGGTCCAGACCTAACTCGTGGTTCCCCGCATTCATCGGTGGGCTGTCCTGAAGCTGGCACATGACATCCTGGCTGCAGGCCATTTAGGACCAGAGAAAACCGCGGCTAGGGTCCTGGCCAAGTTCTTCTGGCCTGGCATCCACCGTGAGGTGAAGGATTACTGTGTTTCGTGCCCGGACTGCCAACATGCCGCACCGGCTGGGGTCCAGAAGGCCCCTCTGGGCCTGTGACCAATCGGGGGCGTTCCATTTGAGCGGGTAGCGATGGACCTGGTCAGGCCCTTTCCAAAAGGTAAGGTGGGCCATCAATATATCCTTGTCCTGATGGACTACGCCACCCGCTTCCCCGAGGCCGTCCCCTTAAGAAGTATCACCGCCGCACTATCGTGGCAGAGCTCGTGAAGATCTTCGCCAGGGTGGGCCTCCCTCGAGAGATACTCACTGATCAAGGGACCAACTTCACCTCTACGCTGTTCCGTCAGGTATGTGCCCTGTTAGGGATTAAGAAACTGCAGACCTCGGTCTACCATCCCCAAACTGATGGGTTGGTCAAACATTTTAACTGGACCCTGAAGGGAATGTTGCGACGCTTCCCCACCCAGGACCGCTGCCTTGGGATCAATTGCTCCCCCCTTTACTACTTCCAATTCGAGAAGTTCCACAGGCTTCCACGAAGTTCTCCCTGTTTGAGCTCCTCTATGGGCGACGACCCCGCGGGGTGTTGGACCTCCTGAGAGAAACTTGGGAACACACCCCGTCCGCAATGCAGGGTCTCTTACAATACGTCTTACAGCTGCAGGGGCGGCTGGCACGGGCGGACGAGCTTGCGAGGGAGAACTTAAACACAGCCAAAAGAGCCCAGGAGCAGCACTATAATCGGGGCGCCCAGGCCCAATCATTTGCACCAGGGGACCGAGTCTTCCTCCTGCTCCCCTCGGAGAAATCAAAACTTTTTGCCCACTGGCAGGGCCCGTATGAGGTCCTCCGCCGGGTGGGACCTGTCACCTATGAAATCCGGCAACCTGGTCGCCATAAGGAAAAACAGATTTATCATGTAAATCTCTTAAAACCCTGGAGGGAATGGGAAGGACTACTAATTGCCCCATACCCCCTGAACCAGACCTCAGGCCACAACCGCCCGAGGAGTCAGATAATAGTGAGCCCCAGCTAGTAGATACGCTCACCACCAAGCAGCAAGACCAGGCCCTTTGCTTAGTGAGGGCATTCCCCAAGACATTCACCACAAAACCCAGGCGGACTACGCTCACCTACCATGCGATCCAGACCGACCCTGGGGTGGTGGTCCAAGAGACAACCCGGCCATTGCCTAGGTGAATGCAGGAGGCTGTAGAGGAAGAAGTCCAGGCGATGTTGGAGCTGGGTGTTACTGAGTGCTCCCAGAGCGAATGGCGGAGCCCTGTCGTCCTCATCCCAAAGCCAGATGGGAGCCGGCGGTTTTGCATTGACTTCTGGAGAGTCAACGCCATTTTGAAATTTGACGCCTATCCAATGCCCCGCAATGACAAGTTCCTCGACCGGCTTGGGGAGCCTGTTATATCACCACGTTAGATCTCACAAAGGGGTACTGGCAGATCCCCTTGGACCCCCGATCCAAGGAGAAGACAGCATTTGCCACCCCTTCAGGGCTATACCATTTTACTGGGATGCCTTTCGGCCTCTATGGGGCCTCGGCAACCTTCCAGCGCTTGATGGATCGGATTTTGCAACCACACACCAAGTACGCTGTGGTCTACCTGGACGATATGGTCATCTATGGCAGCAACTGGGAGGAACATCTCAACCAAGTAGCGGCTGTCCTCCAGGACCTCTGTGCCTGCCGGACTCACGGCCAATCCAAAAAAATGCTGAATCGTGCGGGAGGAAACCACTTACCTGGGGTACACTTTGGCCGGGGACAGGTATGCCCCCTCATCGGGAAGGTCCAAGCATTCCAGGAATGTCAGGCACCGACCACAGAGCGGCAGGTGCGTCAATTCTTGGGCTTAGCTGCTTATTACCGGCGGTTTGTAGACCACTTCGCAACCATTACTGCCCCTCTGACGGAGCTCGTGACCAAAGATAGCCCCCGCCGAGTGTGCTGGTCCAACGACTGCGAGAAGGCCTTTCAAGCTGTCAAAGAGCGACTGTGTAGCGAACCAGTACTCTTCAGCCCCGGACTTTCGTCATGACTTCATCATTCAGACCAATGCCTCCGGCATAGGGCTTGGGGCAGTCCTCTCACAGGAGGTGGACGGGGAGGAACACCCTATTGTTTACCTCAGTTGGAAGCTGTTCCCCAGGGAACGGAGCTACTCCATCGTTGAGAAAGAGGCCCTAGCTGTTAAGTGGGCGGTCGACGCCCTCCGCTACTACTTCCTCGGGGCCCCCTTTATACTAGTTACGGACCATGCACCCCTGAAGTGGCTCAATAAGATGAAGGACATGAATGCCCAGCTTATGCGGTGGTATCTTTACAGCCCTACGCCTTCACGATTCGCCGTCGGGCGGAACAGGACAACACCAATGTGGACTTTCTATCACACCTTGGGGAGGATGAGGACGCCAGCTCCGAGGGTAGGGAGCTGCATTTGAGGGGTGGAGTATATAGGGAGCCAGGGTGGCTTCCCTCCAAACCTGAGGGTAAACAGCAACTCTCTCAGCCTGAGTGGGCAGGGCCAGGCCAAGCTTACTCCACTCCCTGGAAGGGGAGGGGTGGACCAGGAAGTACAAAGGGCGGGGCTCTTAGCCCAGTCAGGGCAGCACCAGGGAGGGAGGCAGACGCAGGCTGTGGGCTGCTCCCTTCACACCCTGCTGCCACGCCAGGGGAGGCCCTGGACCAGGAGAAACCTGACCTGGAGGAAGGACTGGGGCTACCAGGACTTCCCGCCACCGAGTACCCGGAGGAACTGGAGGAGCCTTACACTGCGGGGGGAGCTGGAGCTGCCAGCAGCTGAGTACCCGGAGGAGTTGGAGGGATGGGAGGGACTTGCTCGAGCGACCAGGTAGGAAGTAGCCCAGGGACAGAACTGCACAGTGTGGTGAGTCTATTTGGTCAGCATGTTGCGGAAGGATCCCCCGCTGACCCAGTGGCGGGACCCTCGCCCCACCACTGTCAGGGCCTGGGGCTGGAACGCAGTGGCGTTGAGTGGGCCTGCGTTCCCCTACCCCGGCCAACCCGCCTCGGTAGCAGAATCCCGACAATGCTATAGACCCTTGCCGGTGCTCCCCTGCCTGAGGAGCACGCTAGAGACTCTTGCCGGCGTCCCTCCCTCCACTAATTCCCTAGTGACGGACGGCGTGACTCAGGCCGGCCAGTGAGGCTGTAGCTCCCCGCCGTCCCCTAGAGGCTCGGTGGGCCAACAGACACAGGTCAAATATCTCCTGAATCTCTGTTCTTTGATAATAAACTTATTCTTGTTTTCACTATAAATATATCTAAGTGCTGTGGTGTTAAGCAAAGTGGTGGTCCTAAATTTAATCTTACATGCTGGTGTGTTCTGTTCCTTTGAGAACAGCAGGCCTGGTAATTCTCTCAGTGTTCAGTGGATAAGAGGCTGGACATTACAGGGAATGCTTCAAAGACTATGGGGTTGATATGTGCCTATTGCTACCTGTACAGAGAGAGCAAGGCCTGGGAGGTGGTGCTTTTGTTCCCAGAGGCTAGTGGTTTCAGGGAGCTGCTCCACAGCAGGCACAGACAAGACTTCCTCATGCTAAGAGAACATAGTAATGAGATGCCTCACAACCCTGGGTAGTGCCACACTATCTGAAGTTCTGAGCTTTGACCTACTTTGCTCCCACTGAAGTCAATATGGGTTCTGCCATTGACTTTGATGGGAGCAGAATTAGGTAAATGTTGAACAGGGTTTGAAAATCCCACACTTCATCTGGATGCAAATTTACACCAACATGATGCTGATACCAATAATGAGTGCAATTGAAAAAAAATTATATACATAGTGAAGCTAATGTTTCTTTTTGAGATGAAGTGAAGGTTGATTTTTAGCATTTTTATGGGCACTAAGATGAAGACAAAGATGTAGCTTATTCAAGAGCTGGGCTATGACTAAACCAGTGCCAGACAAGCTGGTGTGTGCAGCTCCTGAGAACTGTCGAGGGACTAGATGAATAGAAGTTTAATGCAGTGAAATTTGCTGGGGAGCCAAGGCTAGCCAGATTTTTTTTAAAATATGACCATTTTCCATGATCTTAAACATGTGGTTACTCAGCACCAGAACACTTTCCTCAGTTTTTCATGCTTCTATTTAGAGTTTTATTTTTCTTCCCCCTCCTCTAGAATGCAAAGGTTTGAATGCATACTGTTTCAAAGAACTAATCGAATACAGTTTAGAAGTGTTTCTTGTTCATAGAGGTAACCCTCTCCCCTGCTATGCAAAGCAGATGAACTTGTAATCATTCCAGAAGTTCTTGGTTTTTTTTTCACCTCACCAATGTACATGTACACAGCACTACTTAGAGCTGTGTGAAACTTGGTGGCATTTCTCTGAGTGTATTTCCCACCCCACAGCTATTTGTTTTACATGTCTGATCTAAATTAAATTACAAACAAAGCAAAACACATCTGAAAATTCCTCTGCCTGCTTTAAGGGTCAAAATGAGATGAAAACCATGGGGTTTCATTTAGTTTCCATCTTTACCATGTATCACCCTAAGTGAACTCTAAAGTTGGCCTAGGCTCCCCTACACATTGACCCTGGTTGGAGAAATTTGGTGAATGTTCTGAGACCCTAAGAAGAGTTCAGAACTTCCTAAGGGGCCAGACTCCGATACCCCTTAATCACGTGCAATAATGCTTTATTCCACATAAACTATCCCACTGAAGTCAACAGAATACCCATGGAGTCAGGTGCTACCTGAGATGAGTCAGAGGGCACCAGAATCTGGTCCTTTATTTGGGTCTTAAAATACAATTAGAACTGCAAAATGTTTTCTTCATTTTGTATCAAACTCAGTATTGTCTCAGGAAAATAAAACAGGAGGATTTCAGTTGTGAAACATGGGATTTTTCATTACATTTGATTTGACCCTAAAGACTCCTACTACTTCAGAAATAACAAAGGTATAGTCCTGTTACCATGCTATAGAGTTGCTGCTGCTGCTGCTACTAGAACGATGTCACGAATGGCTCTTAAAATATTTTATTCTAAAGGGGCAGAGATGCTGAGAAATATTTAAAATTAACACATCTGGCCAAAACAAAAGTAACAGCAGTACTTCATTAAGACTTGAACCATGCAGAGACTCCAGGATCTGTCATCAGTAGACAAGTTCCCAAGTTCAAGGGATTTTTTCTCCCCACAGAAACAGGAGAGCATGTGATAGGGGAAAGAGAAGCCTAAGCTGAACTGTTTCTTTTCTAAACTGTCCTTATGGAAAAAAAAAAAGAGAGAGAGAGAGAGAGAGAGACTTTCAAGGGAGAAGTGTGTGTTAAGTTTGGCTAGTTGACTGCTGTATGTACTGCAGCACAGATGTTTTGATTATCTGCCATCACAAATAGCAAAATCATTCCAGCAACATACAGAACAGTGGTCTCAGTAACGTTACTACAGCTCATGATAGCTATGCCATGTGATAGCAGTTGTTTTTAACTGAGCCACTGCTTTTTCATTTGCTCTCTCTGGGACAATAGATCGTTTACCTATTTAAAAAATAAACAAAAGAGGAATGAACTATTCAGCCTTTAACCTCTAGGTCACCTATCAAAATTCAACTCATGGCAGCAGTGATCAAAATAGTCACTACCTGCCAATATGTGGTGACTTAGTGAAACACAGTATGCGTCTGTACACTTCCCAGCAGAGGCAGACAACGCCACCATCAGGGTTGGACATTTTAATCTGAATGGTTAAGGAGTCCCATGGACATAGACCAGTGATTCTCAAACTTTATTGGTTCAAGTATGTGATGGTTTCTGGGGGTGTCCAGGCTTGTGAGGCACCTCACTATCACCTGCCTTGTCTGTGCCTGCCATGGGTCTGCTACTCCACAAGCACTGCCCTCTAGGCCACATAGGCCCTGTAGTCACACTGCAGGGTGGCAAGAGGCACACCCCACCCATGATTCCTCCAAGAGTCTCCCTGGAGTGTCCAACCTCTGATCCACTGGACCCTCACAGTATTCACCAATCCGCTGCTTCCAAAAAAGCAGTGCACCCCAGTTTACCAGTTCCACCTCAGATCACCTCTCCATTTAACTCATACCATTTGATTTTACTATTAGCATAAGTTTATTTAACAAAGCATAGAGACTCAAGTAGTAGCAAGTAGAAATATTGGAAACAAATGGTTACATATAAAATAAAATCACAATATGCAATCTAAAGCCTAGACTTAAACAACAAGATACTCTGACTCTCATGTCTATAAAGTATTGCTCACCCAAAATCCCATCAGTGGTTTACAGCCAGGCAGGCTGAGACCCTTCATTTATGAGACATGCAAGCTGTTGTCTTTATTCATAAACAGACCACCCCACTGTTTGTTTCCTCCTATAGATTTCCTTTCTAGTAGACCAGGGGTTCTCAAACTGGAGGTCGGGACCCCTTGGGGGTTATGAGGTTATTACATGGGGGGTCATGTTCCACTTCAGGTGACTGTAGAGCAGTTCCCCTCAGTGGAAAGGAGGGGCTTCAGAGTTGGGTCTATGATTGATAAGACTGCGTCCTAATAAAGTATCAGATGTTGAGTCCTGCTCAATTGAGGAGTGGTGAATGAATTTATGGGCTGATGCCCAAGTGACTGCTTTACATATGTCCGTAATAGGTACATTATTAAGGAAGGCTACTGATGTGGAGAGTGACCTGGTAGGATGTGTTCTAACCCCTGATGGGGGTTGTAGTTCGTGTTGACGGTAGCAAGATAAATGCACTCTGAAATCCATTTGGAGAGTCTCTGCTTAGATATGGAGAGATCTAAAGGAGAAGCTATATTTGAAAGAAACAGCGTTGATGCCTTCCTTAGCCAGAGGAACTGTTGCATTCCAAGAAGTCTTGGTCCCGATGGTGGCATCTGTAGTTATTGCTGTACTGGGAATTGTTGTGGTATTGGGAGATGTTGCGGTGCCAGGAGAATCGGTACTGAGGATGTCTGTTCTGAAGGAGGTAAAGTAGACTTCAGTACTGATGTCTCTGCGCTATGTGTCAGAGGGCAAGAAGATGGTACCACCAGCTGATGCACTGCAGAGGTGCTCGGTATCGAATGTTTCGCTGCTGCAGTCAGTGCCATGGTAGCAGGGGAAGTCTTGTCTCTGCCGTCCTTCTGAGAGCCTGCCTGCTTAGAATCTTTGGCTTTACTGGTACCGGAAGATCCTGCTGACTTATAGGTACCGAGCTGTGGTGCAGATGGTACCTATGATGTGGAGAGAGTTGGAGAACATTTCTTTTTTGAGGCTGTCTTTGTAGGAGAAGTGGTATCTTTCTTCTTCACCCCCTTTTTTAGGGGACAAGTCCCTCCTGTGTTGGTGAGGGAGGTCTGTCAGAAGCTGAGGTAGGCGACCGATGATCAGGAGGAATTTGTGGTCCTCGGTCTGAGGCTGGGCAGAGAGATTTCTCAATAAGGATAAGTTTGATGTTCAGGTCCCTCACTTTCCTGGTGTAGGCCTTAAGGTTGTGGCAATGGGAGCATTTCTGGGTACGTGCATTTCCCCCAAGCAGAAGACACACTGGGAAAGTCCATCTGAAACTGAAATTGCCTCTTGGCAGGAGAGGCAACATTTAAAACCCGGAGATCTTGGGAATTCTCAGGTGAAGTTATTCCCGAAAGGGATGAACGAAACGTAAGGTAAAATAATATATGTTTTTTTAATGGGGAGAAAGAAAAGGGATAATACAAGTTCTAATTAACTATTCTGTCTACTACTATACAGTTAATCCTAAATCTAGATATAAGGTAAGTCGTGTAGAGGCACTGCCAGAGCTCCAACTCGGACCAAGAACGGTTGAAAAAGAACTGAGGGGCAGTTGGTCGCACAGCGCTAGTTAACCGCCACTACAGACACAAGACAGGGAGACACATGTGCGGCCCAACTGGGTACTGCTGTCAAAATTCTCCACCTAGAGGTGCAGGGGTGCACAATCACCTGAAGTGGAGCACCCAAAGGGACATCACTTGAAGAAGAACCCTGTAAAACCCTATGCACCCATATGCCCTCTGCAAGTTGGCTCCAGGGGGATCACTGGATCCACAACACTTACTTAAAATTTTTTTCTGAAGTGAACTGATGGAACATCAAATGTATAAACCACCGGTGATAAATGTACCACAGTTGGGAAACCACTGACAGTGGATGAACTACCCAAACCTACACACCATCTCTCAAGTTCATAAATGAAACCATATCAAAAGAGTTGGGGCAGTTGGGAAGGTACGAGCCATCATGAGGGACATTCAAATATTGTGGTGCTAAGAACTACATCTATTGATATCAACTGGTGAACAGAAAGTTGGTATATGTCCCGTGTTGTTCCACAGATAAAAAGACAAAGATTTCAGTCAGGTCATCACATCCCAAACAACACTGAATTCAGGTATAAAAAGCAGGTTAACACATGGCTACACTTATGATTAAAATCTGAGAAAGAGTTAATTCTTGTTTAATAAATTTTCACATATATTCTACATGGTTCAGATGGCAGACATGTACGGGATCAGTTTCAGAAACTGAAAGACTAGAAATGACTAGCAGGCCTGAGACTGGTGCTAGTCTCCTCAAGATAAACTTTGTTGCAGTGCCATGCACAGGTGAAAGATGGTAAAGAGTTTACCATTAAAGAGCATTCTGGATTCTACAATGAAGCATGATAGGGAGAATATCCTACCCCTGTGAGCGAAAGCATGTTTAAACCCTAATAGAACTAGAGCAGAACAAAAAGAGTGAACAGCCTGCCAGTAGCAGTATAGCAAGTGGTCAGTATCAATCTGCAGTGGTTCACTCACACACTGCCAAAAGTGCTTCCTGAAAGCCAGCATGAAAGGAAACCCGGGGCAGCATTACTGCACCCATACACATGAGGTTAATTAGGCCACATTCAGGCTTCAATTAAGCTGGAAAAAAAGGCTGGCGGGGCTCAAATTAGATCCTATTGAATTTTGAATGGCACCTTTGGGAAGAAGGGTACTTACAAAAGAGGTGCTTTGAACTCTAAATACTTTATTGATTTGTCAACTTTAAACAAATTCTGCAAAAGCAAAATACAACTCCTGTTTAAAAAAACCAACACTGACATTACTTTTGGGTATAACTTTGTTTTACAGGTTTAGTCAGGAACTGGCACTAAACCTTTCTAATCCAATATAGTATAGCAGTACTAACCTACCTACCAATCTTTCACATACATTACTAGAAAACATATATCTTGGGGAGACACATTTAAGTCTGCTCCTCATGCTTTCAATGGCAGCACAAAGCAGCTAGCTTTTACCGATGGTGTACACAGCAGAAGAACAGTGGAATGTTCTGAAAGATTATTCCAAAAATCCTCTCCTGGTTATTATCATCACCACAGATCAACATCCCGCTTCCAGAAGTGGAGCTTGGCAGAAAGAATTTGCACATTGATTTGCTCCAGCTATAAGCCAGCACAACCAGTTGATTTCAATTACCTGATTTTTCAAATGTCACTTTACTGTAGATGGTAGCATTCTGTTGAAAACTCTTTCAAAATTATCTTTGCCTGCTAGAACTTGCAACAGACAAGGGAAGAGAAATTAAGATGGTAATTACAGAGTTATCTTCAAATGAACTATGGAGAGATACCAATAGCAATTCACCAATAATTTAAAATTAGTTTCCCAGTTCACCCTTATCTCACTGAATGTGAATCCTCTTGCTCTTTGTTTTACAGGTAACTCTTGCCATGCCCCTACCAATCTGTTTAAATTCTTTTAATCATGAAACATTGGGAGCATGTCTGGAATATTAACCAACTGCCAAAGAGAGTAGAGTATCAACACCACCTGCACACAATAGATGTAGATTATTAAATACATTATGGAGAGAAGCAAAAAGACTTGCCTCAGTCTTTAACATAGTAAAATGGAGAATAAACCTAACAGAGCAACTGTTTGCATGCAATAAATACACACGGTCCGAAGTTAGAACTCAAGCCTAACCCTCTTCCCACCTACACACAAATTGCACAAACCCATGGCTCAGACCCAGGATCCCAAGACCCCAAGGGGAAGAAGAGTCTGAGCCTGTATCAAGCTGGGAGCGAGGGTTGACGCCCTATTGCTTTGCAGTGTAGATGCAGCCCCATTGGACTTGTGGTCTCAGAGTCTGCCAAAAGTTTCCCACAATTCATTGAGCTGACTTTCTTTGTCCTCTGGACAGTCATGTTTTTCCACACTGCACCATGACCAAAGGACTAGAAGAGTCACATTTTGTGAGGACTCTAGGAAGTCTGGAATATGGGTGGTTGGACTCAGGCCCACCTAATGCAGTGTAGACACTGGTCCCCCAGTTGGGACCCAGGGTTTACCAATTCCTAAACTGGGATTAAAAATGAGCGTAGATGCGTGACCTCTAGGTTAACAAACTCAGGGTCTGCTAAACATGGGAGTTCTCCTAACCCTGGGCTTGCACTGCAGTATTCTGGGATTGCGGTGGCTCCTGTCACTGCTGCTGTTATTGGAGTGCAGTCTAGGCTTGAAGATCCTTCATAAAATTTCCACAAAACCTGTACTACTGCTGCTGTTCCAGCACAATTTCAGGATAGCTTTCATTTTCTCTTTTTTATACCTCCATAGAAGCAGGGATTAATAACCTACCTCAGCACCACTGCTGAGCTGGTGCCTTTCCAAATCTGCTCTCAAACAGTTCACTCAATATAAAGAGTCCAATCTCACCCTCTTTGTAGAGCTCAGTTACAGTAACACAGAAATATTCAATGATCTAATGTGAATTTCAGCTCCAACCTTCTCCCCAAGGCTTGGCTGCTCCTAGTTTCCTTCCTCTGGGTTGCTCAACCTGTGCCCTAGATTAGGGTTCTCAACCTTTTTCTTTCTGAGTCCCCCCCCCCAACGTGCTATAAAAATTCCACGGCCCGTCTGTGCCACAACAACTATTTTTCTGCATATAAAAGCCAAGGCCAGCATTAGGGGATAGCAAGCAGGGCAATCGCCCGGGGCTCCATGCCACGGGGGCCCTGTGAAGCTAAGTTGCTCAGGCTTTGGCTTCAGCCCTGGGTGGCAGGGCTTGGAGCCCTGGGCTTCAGCCCCAGGCGGTGTGGCTTCGGCTTTCTGCCCTGGACCCCAGCAAGTCTAATGTCGGCCCTGCTTGGCAGACCCCCTGAAATCTGCTTGCGGCCCCCCAGTGGGCCCTGGACCCCTGGTTGAGAACCACTGTCCTAGATCCTCTCTCTAGAAAACCAAACCCACCTCCATTTGCACAGTATTGTATTATTTCCAGTTTGGGTAATGAATCACCTGTTTCATTGTGTCAGCACTATCCATTTAACATTCCTCCAGCAAAATCAATGCCTGCTAGATAATCTGTTAAATAATCATTCCTCTGAATATTCTGATATTGGACACTGTTTAAGAGAGGATAGTGGATTAGGACCATTGCTGGTCTGATCTGGTAAAGAAATTGTATGCATTTCTAACGTATGTAAGGTTGTCCAGATACTACAAAGCTGGAGGATATCAAAATGTGTAATAATTTCTGGGGAATTTTCACAGAGACTTTAGCCTTGGCATGATTTTGCAGGTGCAAATTAATGTGGACAAACAAAATTTATACATGCAAATACTATTTGCACACAATTTGCAAGTACAAATACTGGGCCAACACAGAGGATAGCAAAATATGCCATACTAGCTGGAAGCCCATACTGATGTATGGGTATCATTCGCAAAATTGTAAAAAAAGAGGAAAATGTCTGAGAACTTAAAACTTGGATGGTAACAAACTGTGGATCTCAGGGATGATTGAACCTGGTGATATTCTGAACAAAAACCAAAAAAACCCCAATAAAAGCTCATCGCGCTTCACTCTGTCTAAGACATTCTAGACTTCAGAGTGACAATCTTGGAATCTTATTATGTAGATTATGGGCCAAGCCCCTGATTGTAGGATAGCCCTAGCATCTCTTGGGTCCTGGAAAGTGTTAAGCTATCCAAAATGAAGTTAGGATTCCAGAGCTCTGGGGGTAGAGCCAAGCAGCAACTTTGGAGTTTACATGCTTTCTGGGAACCAGGGAATTTCCAAGAGGAAATCTACCCACAAGTAATGATGGTTAAACCCTTTGGAGGGGACAGGATTGGGTGCAGCCACCCTAAGTGGAGAAATATTCATGACAGTACGGCTCCTGAGAGACCCATTTTTGGGACTTCAAATTAGATTTGGGATTGGAGCCACTTTGTGTTATCACAATCATCTTCAGGGCTAGATTTCTGCCACTGGCGGCCTTATGTCCTGGTTTACTGCAGCAGAAGCTGATGCATCCCCGAGATGAATATTGCATTGTTGGGCACACCATTAAGCATTCTCTTACTGAGATATACTCTTAAAGAGGTCTATTGTACCCCTTGATCCACTGATCTTAATACTTCTCTGTGTGCATACGAAGGGCAGGACAGGGTTTTTTCCTTTTAAAAACAACGCTGTAGCACAGCCAAATAGTTTCAGATTTCCAGTGCCAGTGCTGACATCACTGACTCAGAAAAATTCATCCACCTTGCTTGATTTTGCAATCACATTTTTAAATGTCTTCTCTAGCAATCATTGGGACTGTATGCTGAAGTGAAAATACAAGAGAGAAAAGCTTTCCCCAGAGATTAATCCCTCTGTTAGTTTGCCTGTTGCCTGTTGCTAAGCCAAATCTCTATCTAAGGAGGAAAGACCTTTGTGATTTTTTCCTGTATTATTATGATGTTGAAAACAATAGACTTTTTGTTCTGGGGCAGGAGTACAGGAGCCGAACCTCAGCACACAATGGTGTGATCATCACACAGGCCTGCATCCCAACCTTTTAGAAATGCTTCAGCCACAAAGCCAAGTGACTGACTTCTGAAAAGATAAAGGAGAGTCCCAGGGAAACAATGAACAAGATTGTCACTTTGTACAATGCAGAAGGCCACTTCTGTCTTCCCACAAAGGCTTGCCAATTTTTCCTTTCCCTGTTCATGTCTCCTTTCCCTTAAATAGGTGATATTAGTTTTGACCTCTGCATGTTTAAGCGATTTATTATTCTGAATATAAATATTCTTGGGAGGGATGAAAATACAGGCCTTGTAGAGCTCTGACAGGCCCCAGGAGAAACATCTGCTGTTTTGTTTTTTTATAAATATTATAATAATCGTGCTAACTTCATGCCTCTGCATGTGTAACAATAAAGGGAGCCTGATTACATGAGATGAGCCACACTTGAGAAATGCCAAGAACCAGATGATGCTTGGCACCTCAGAAATAATGCTCAAAGTCTCACAGGTGCAAGCCCTTAGTCACCATTTCTCCCAGTCACTGTGGATGATGCTTAAATACGGGAGGCAGGGAAGGGGCAGAATCTAACAGAACTGTCAAACCATGTAGAAAGCATCATTCTAGGAAGGAAACCAATTTCTAGGATCCAGTGGTTGACCTGTTATAATATATTTAGAGCTTTAATGGTGTAGATTGGAAGAATCCTGGAATAGTGACTTTGGTTCAGATCCTCAACTGGTATAAATTGATATAGCTCCACTGAATCCAATGGAGCCACACCGATTTACACCAGGGGAGGATATAGCCCAATGTCTTTATCTTTGTTCCATATAGCACCGAAGACACTCCTGGTATTCCTTTGTTAGAGGTTAATTGCTTCACCCAAGTTTTACTAGCATAAAATCTGCAAATTTACACCAGTGTAGTGCATCTACTCTGGGGGTTTCCTATGTGCAAAAATCCTTAATGTAGATAAGCCCTCAAGACCTGAATCTCCAGCGACCTGTACCTCGAATTGTCATTAACATTTGTTTAAATCAGAACATTTAGCATTTTTATGCACGCTTTGTACAAGTGTAAATAACTATGCAAAGTGTAAGCCAGTGGTGAATCAGGCCCCATCCATATTAAATATATTTGCACTGGTATAACTACATTGATGTACTCAGGTAAGTTACCAAATGTAGCTGCACTGGTGTATAGTCCGCTTTGCACTGGTGTGGCACACGTACATTTGAGGATTGCACTTATATAACCAATATAGTTATAGAGGTGCGAGTTTTAACAGGTAAGCCTTTACTCACCCTGGATTTGTTAGTCCTTGTTTTAGTAAAGTTTCCAGATTGCCCTGTGCACAGACACAAATTATGCCTAGCATGAAATGATCAAGTTTTAAGCCATCTCATGCATTCAGTGCAGCAAAGCAAGATTAGACACAAATCTCACAGTATTCAATATTGGCTACTTCCTGAGACTATGGGCTTGTATATTTCTGTAAAACAGAATTCACTAAGTCAAAAATACCGGAATAACCCCTACTCTCAACTAGTGATATTGGACCATTATTGTAGAAACTACTGCAAAACTTCATGTAATGTCATTATCCTTGGTATAAAGAGAAACTTGGAGAGCAGATAGGATCCTTATAAATAACCTTCCACAAATGGCACCCTTGGTACCCAAGTAGTTAGTAAAAGGTAGAAATAGTTCTGGAATAAACTGTTGGATTAATGTTTCTAACAAACATCAGCCTGAAGGAATTACTACTAGTCTTGCAAATTAAGCTTTATATTTCTTTTAACTTATACGGGACATACAAAAATACACCCAAATACGGTGTATAAATACAATAATAGGTGCTTCTGGTGGGTTAATAGAACAGATCAGGTGTTTTGTGTGCTGTGCTCTACCTTTGAATCATTTACTGTCAGCTGTCCTAGAACCATACACATGGAAGTTACAGATGAACTATTCTTATCATAGCTTCAAGTCCATCCCGCTGCAAATACAGCTTTTCCTACAGTATATTTTCAAGTGCTTTGTCCAGTCTAGTTTTAAGGGACACTATTATTGGGGCTTCCACACTCTACACTGGAAACTCTTTAGTAGAGATCACTGTTAAGAAATAATTTCTGGTATCCAGCCAAAGTTAACGTTTGGTTCAGTTTTGTAAAGTCTGATTCTCCATTTTCACTCACACATATGTAGATCCAAATGAATTTTATTTGAATCAATGGTTATACTGATATTAAAGTGGTGTAAATAGAAGAAAAAAGGAAGTTCATAATTCCTAATAGAAAAGTAGAATCTTGTTAAATTAAGACATCCTAATGGACTATCTACCATTCAAGTAAGAGAATAAAGGGGAAAAAGGACCAGAGATACCATGCTAAAATAATATTAACAACATTATTCAAACCATCTCCCTTCCCTTTTAATGTTTATTTTGAATTATTTCAAGGCTGTAGTTGAGACAGTCACACACAATTAACATTCGGCTAATCACCATCTCACCCTTTGACATAGAGCAACGTGTTGAATTTTCACTAGCTCTGTTCCGGTAGCAGTCACTGTCATTCGCTATTATGCTAAACTGATGCTCTCGGAAATTGAAAGGGGAGAGAAAGAGCTTTTTAGGAGAAGAAACTGCTAACAGTTAAGTAAAAAGTATTATTTGCAGACCCTAATATTTTCTGCAATTTAACAGGATGCAGGGGAATGATTATTTTGGGAAGATGGCCTAGTGAGATTGGCAAGGAGCAATCATGGAACGAATCATGAATTTGAGAAAGTTTTTACAACTATTTAGTCATGGTAAGTTATGGCTCATAAACAGCTGAAGGCAAGGAGATGACTTCACTGCATAAGAAAAAATGAGCCTATTATCACCCCTCCCCTGTGCTTGAGCTAGTGCTATCAGTATCTTGCTGGCATGAACACTAACAATATCCAGAGAAATGTAAACAAAAAAGACAAGAATTCACACACACACACACACACACACACACAGCCCCATCAAAACCTAACTCAACTGTGCACTGTAAGCCTGATTATCCACTGCATTGCACCTTGTGTAGTCATGCATGCTTGTGCAAAGAACAAAAAAATCCTAATGGTAACATTCTGCTCATTCTGCAGTGCCTGCTACAGCAGGGGTAGGCAACCTATGGCACGCGAGCCGAAGGCAGCACGTGAGCTGATTTTCAGTGGCACTCACACTGCCCAGGTCCTGGCCACCGGTCCGGGGGGCTCTGCATTTTAATTTAATTTTAAATGAAGCTTCTTAAACATTTTAAAAACCTTATTTACTTTAGATACAACAATTGTTTAGTTATATATTATAGACTTCTAGAAAGAGACCTTCTAAAAACGTTAAAATGTATTACTGGCACATGAACCTTAAATTAGAGTGAATAAATGAAGACTCGGCACACCACTTCTGAAAGGTTCCCGACCCCTGCACTACAGCAAGACAGGTCACAGGTCTTAAAGCTCTGATGTTTTAAGACAACAGAAGACAGGAAACAAGTATAGAACCAAGTATTTGCTGCAATTACTTCTCCTTCTTTCAAATGGAAAATGTATATAATAATTGTGACAGCAGGTTGGAAAGAGAAAAAAAGCAGCACTATTTTAGAGGTTGGTAGGAACCACAGGCCTGACTTTCCTCTATCTTGCATCTTGTGCGTGTATCTCTGTGCAAAGTGCATGCAAAACGGGTATAAAAATCATGATAGGATGATATAATTTTACACTGATTTTGAACCAACGTAAATGACTGCACGCAAGGTGGAGGGCCAGGGAGTATGAGGCCCCATGCCTGTCAGGAATTCAGCTGCCTCTAGGCTCAAAGGCACCCTCACAACACAATGAGCACAGCTAGGCCCAATAAACCCTCCCTGATTGGTCAGAAAAGCCGACAGATCACTATGTAAGCCCAGCACAGTGGTTACTCAGTGCATTACACAGCTGCAGCTGCATAGACCTGTTTTGTGCTGCTGGTCCAGCCCTTGCTCCAGCCCTCGCCTGCTCTATTCCAGACGTAGTCCCTACCTACCTCTGAACTCCTAATTCTTGACTCCTGGCTCTGACCATTGGCTTGTCTCCTGACTGTGACTCCAGTTCTGCCTTCTGAATCTGCTCTGACCACTAGGCCAGACACCTGCTCTGACCAGTAGATCGTACCACCTAAATCTTGGTGTGTGATAGTGTGAGCAGCCCACAAGAAGATATGTAGGGACTTCACCCCATGGCATGGAGCTCCTTTGTGGATTGGCCCCAGCTGGAGCCCAACACACCTACTCGGATGTTGATGGGTCCTGCAGGAACTGCAGGCTCAACCCGCATGCTACAAGACCAGAATGCAGCCCTCAAGCCACAGGTACAAGCCCAGACAGCATGTTCTATCCCCACAGCTCTTGCATCCACTTGTTACTGCTGGCAATTACTGCCCATCACAGCCTTTGGAGAAAAACAAAGTGCAGACAACAGCCTGTTTAGACATTCTGGCTTGCTGGGGAAATCAAAGCAAAGGAAGAATTGTGCAGCTTGAACACCCCCCCCTCCCCCCCCAGGTCTCTGCCCAAGAGAGGTGACGGCTGAGGAGCCAGGAGATCTAGAGTGGTAGTACAGGTGCAGGTCCCCTGAACTGTGAAAGGTACATCTCCAGATATACCCTAGTCCTGATCCACATTAATGTGAAATGTAAAAATAGTAATAGCAAATCATGGGCCTGATTTCAATCTCTTGTAAATAGAGAATAACTACAAACATTGGTAACTCCTGAGTGAGATCAGAATAAGTCCTGTACAAGGGGATGAAAAGAAAACTAATGAAGAAGTACCAAAAAGAATAAAAAGATGGAAGAGAAACATATCTACATCTTTAGTATAAATATGATAAGGTTAATATTTGAAAAAGCAATACAGTTCTGAAATTCTTATGGAGTAAAATAGTTTCACCTAAGAAACATGAAATCCAGAGATGATATATTTGCAAAGAAATGCTATCTTCATAAACGAAAATTGTGGTAACTAACCAAATATCTTTGAATATAAGAAACTATAGGGAGAACTGAGAAATTTACAGACTAGCTAAAGGGTGACTGTACTAACTGGCATGGGGATACCAGAGACCTGAGTTTTCATCTCTGTGTCTTCTCCCTACCTGACTGTCTTCATCTGATTTATGTATAATAGGCTTCTGGTGACAAATATTGCTAAAGGATATGTTACAAAATATTCCTAGCCCTTCTGCTGCTAGTCTGCATTAAGCAGTGTGTAGTCGTACTCAACAAAAATTATAAAAAGCAATGCAGATAACTCATGGCTGCCCAAGAAAAGACTGATTTATATTAGTCCTTGTGGAAGATGGTACAATGAATATCAAATTGCAAAAAATTTTCATGGACACATGAACAACCAGACTGCAGGTTAGTGGCACCTCACTATTCTACAGTCGATCTTTTAGAACACCAGCTGTAGTGCTTACCACGGCAACCTAATTGACAAAGCAACTGAAGAGAGTTGGCAGGTCAAAACAAAACCAAAATTTGTTTTTATGGGTTAGCATATACCCACATAAAACAGTGGTGCAACACAAGCCCAGTCAATATTGGACTATAGGGACTTCTGTTTATGTATCGTGAAGCCAGCACACATTAAACTCTCAAGTTCTTTCCAGTGTTGGAGGTTTTGCAGTGTGCCTTGTACAGACTTTGGAAGGACTTCTGCTTTACTCTGCCAGTGAAAACATTACAGATGGATCCATCAAGTCCTCTTGTTTAGTGTCTCCTGCTTTTCTAACTAAACACACTAAGTAACAAGTATCACTCATCAAATGGTGAACTCAAATTCTCTTCCATCACCCGTGAACCATGTTTCCAGGACAGAGTGAGCAAGCGTCGAGACAGTTTTATGTTACCCTCAGAATTCACAGTGTAGCTATTCTAGACTCTGTTTTAAACCTACCGCATTGCAACTTGCTACTCTCTTGAATGCTAACCTCAATCCAAAAATCACCAAAGTAATTTTTGCCATTACTTATGACGTATTCACCCTTTTCCTTATTGTTTGTCTGTGGGCAAACCATGGACACTTGTTTGACTGTACAGTTATCCTAAGGGTAAGTCAGTGTGTATATACAATGCTAAAAACTGATACTGAATTTGATACTGTTTAGGGTTTGATTCTACTACCTCCACTCACAGTTGAATTACTCATAGAAGCAGTCCCACTGAAATTAGATAACTATTCGTGTAGGATAGAATTTTCAAAAGTAGCCAGCATTTGTTTGTCTCACTAAAGTTAATGGGAGTTTTACTGTTTACTTCAATATGAGCAAAGTTAGGTCAACATTGAATGCTTTTGAAAATCCCACAAATAAGTGTTTCAGAATCAAGCCCTAAAGGGTATACAGGACAAAAGGGAATATTGGGCTCACAACATTTAGCTCCTGTCCCTACTCTCTCATCTATCTTCCATGCCATACCTCATGTTGTGAAATAATTTTACAGATACCGTTAAAAGTTAATTAATGTAACATTACATTTTTTTTTGTTTAAATATATTGCCTTTTAAAAAAAAAATCATGAATTCCTTAATGATTGACACCCACTACAAAACTACACGGAGAAGCAATTCATGAACGTAGTAAAATTATACACAATTGACATATATTTGTGGCTACCAACATTTCATGTGGAAAGTTTGTTCAACATCTCTGCCACTATATAATCTGAGTAATTTAATGCAGTTCACTTTCCTCTATGAAAAACAACAACAATATTCCTGTAATAAACCCAGTTAATCAGAGCGCCAAGAAAATAAAATGGGAATTTGGAAGACTAATATTGGCACAATATGTTGATAGAAATGGAAAAAGAGGAAGCAGGCAGTTCAATGTAACATATAGACCGTACAGATGCAAAGAATTAAAGATCTACAATCACAAAGAAACAAACTCACTGATCAAGCATATACAATAAAGCAAGAACACCTGCATTTTTAAGAAGTGTCTCATGTTGACTTTTATGAATAAAAAATACTTAGTAGCTTATTAGGCTTAAATTGTTTCCATGGCAATTGATGCTGTGTTTTGCGAACTCTAGCATCCTGTGGCAGCAGAAATAATTGCTCAGTTCCTGTCTCTCCACAGGTGCAGTGTTGATGCCTACATTTTATTTTTCCTGTCAGTTTACTTTGCAAGTACTTATGAAGAATGACAGCAAAAAGGCCAGATACTGAATTGTTTACCACTGTACAATCACCTCATCAGTTCCAGGATAACTTTTGGGTATTTTCTCCTCTCAGTGATGCCACTCTTTTCAACTAGCAATTCAACAATTAAATTTTCTTTTCCCTGTTACCTTCTAACTGAAATGAAGATGAGTACCTAACATTCCTAAGTAATGATAACAGCCAATACTTTCCTCAAACAGAACTGCTTAGTACAATTCAGAGTAGCTCTAAACATGATAAAAGTATTATGCGCCTTATTCTCTCTACATCATTTTCCTCTATAGTTGTTTTAATGATAAACAAATAAGATTATAATTCCCAATGGATGAATCTGAAATATTGTTTTATCAGCAAAATATGCAATTATTATTAATACCTTTTATAGCACTTTTCATCCATAGATCTCAACGCTCTCCATGAAAGAGATCAGTATCATCCCTATTTTACTGATGGGGAAACTGAGGCACAGAGGCGCCATGACTCACCCAAGGTCATTCAGCAGGCCAGTGGCAGCACCAGGAAGAGAACCCAGGTCTCCTGAATTGTAGTCAGGACTCTATAGGCTAGGCATTATGGTAGCTACTTAGCTCAAGTCAAGCAACTTCAGCCATAGCTGCATGGAGGAAAGGGGAGACATTTATTTTTGAAACACTAGTGTTGGAGGTGGCTGTGAAAAGTAATACTACACCTTTCAATTGTCTTCCTGCATTCTCTAAAAGTCAATATAGCACTATATTCCTGAATCTCTGTCAACACATACAGTGTTAGCACCTACATTGTAATTCTGTTATCTGTTGAAGGGAAACTAAAGCAATATGCCTCTTTAATAAAAATCATCCAATATAATGCAACTGTTGACAGTGACCTATTTGATGTTGACATCCAATAAACTACTCACATTAGTCACTTTGCTCAAGAATTGAATCAACAACATCAACAAGAATTGAGAGAAAAATTATTACAGGTCTAGAAAACATGATCTATGAGGAAAGACTGAAATCCACCCCCCAGGGTTTGTTTAGTCTGGAGAAGAGAAGACTGGGGGAGGGGGGGGAAGGGGAGAGGGACATAATAGTCTTTTAGTACATAAAAGATTGTTATAAACAGAAGGGGGCTAAACCACTGAGGACAGGACAAGAAGTAACGGGCTTAAATTACACCGAGAGATTAGGTTAGTGTCGCCGCAGGCAGCGCCTCCTGCTGGCCGGCCTGGGGATTTGCTCCAGTCAGGCATTGCACCCTCCTCTGGCAGTGTCTCTCCTGTCATCCTCTTGCCCTGTAGAGCCCTCACACTCCAGAAATCACAGTCTCCTCTCCATGACGTGGCCCTCCAGTTGGGTCACCATACGTGTTCCCCCATTCCAGAGTATCAAAGTCCCTCTTGAAAAATGGGTTCTGGCAGTCTGCCTGCTCACTGCCTCACCGGTGCCCCTTCTTCAGCAGCTAGTAGGGGGACCCGGGTCCACCCTCTACTCTGGGTCCTGGCTCAGGGGCCCTCTCCTCAGCTTTTACCTTCTCCATACCTTGTTGCTTTTCCTGTGAGCCTTGCCTATCTCTCTGGCTCTCCCTCTCCTCTGGGCTTGCCAAGCCACACTCCCAACTGCATCCTCTCAAGGATTAACCATGGACTACTCTCTTTACACACCTCCCTTCAGGGAATGACTGCAGACTAGCTCCCCTGCAGCCCCCTTCTGCTCTCAGCTCCTGGGCTTCATACAGCTCTCTCCTCTTCCTGCCCAGCTGAGCCTCATTTAATCAACCCCGGATGTCCTGAGGAGTTAACTCGCCTATCCTTTCACGTCTTCTGTGGGCTAGACGCTCCATCACAGTTAGATATTAGGAAAAACTTCTTAACTCTGAGGGTAGTTAAGCACTGGAACAAATTACCTGGGGAAGTTGTAGAATCTCTGTTATTGGAGATTTTTCAGAACAGGTTAGACAAACACCTAAACTGTCAGGGATGGTCTAGATAATACTTAGTCCTGCCTCAGTGCAGGCGACGACATTAGACGACCTATCGATGTCCCTCCCAGTACTACATTTCTATGTTTCTATAATCGGATCAGCTGGATAAGGGGCCTACATACACACACATATAACATACGGTATTCCCAGATGACACTGCATCAATCCTGCTTGAAGAGCAGATTTTTGGATAAACTGAGTGAATCTGCTCCATGTTTCTTGTAGCGCCTATTAAATGGACTGAAAGATTTTTGGTTCCCCATTCCACTCTGAATTTCTCAAGCGTTATCAGTCTATGGGGAAGATGTGTGCGAATCGCCAGGATTGAGCTCAACTTAAAGTAAACTACAACTTTATAGTATAAACTACCCCTCGAAATACTATATACATTAAACCCAAATCAATAGCATTCCGAAATATTTGCTTTCTTGAGTTTGATTAATTGAGTAAGGCACAGAGTGCGTATCTCCAGGTTAGATGCAAAACATGCTGCTATTGCTGGTACGGATACATTTTCTGACAGGAGTTTCCTCTGGGACATCCATTGAAATTAACAGAATTTCAAGGCTCACTCTACATTGCTTTTACATAGTGCAGTGGCTCTCTACTGATGGTGCACAGAACACTTCCAGGTGGCCCACAATGCTGCTTCTGTGCCAGTTGCGAAACATCTGTCAGTCTTCAAATGGCAACAGGTCCTGCTTGTTGTACAATTGGGTGGGTGTTTGCCCGTAAGAGACTCTCTCAGAACATGGTCCACAATACAAAAAGCATTGAGAAGCCCAGACACAAGTGCCTTTTGTTGAAAGATTTCAATGTTTTATACAAATATTAGCTAAGTGTCATGCATGACCCTGTAAGAGGTAGGTACCAGTAAGTTCTATTACATCCATCTGACTGGTGGGGAAATAGTCTCCTTCACTAACTGCTAGACTATTCTGCTTCTCCACCAGCCACACAGGACAAATTATACTTTCCCATTTTATTTCACATGTTGTTCAGGTGTGTTCTGGTTAGCTAATTCAACTTCAGAGTTAAGGAAACAATTAAGACAATTAGGATAAGCACTCCTCTATATTATTATGCCTCGCCTCTTTTATTATACCTCCTCTTCTCTTACTAGTAAGCAAGCTTAAGTGCTTCCTGAGTAAAGGTAAACACAACTTTTTCAGAATAGATTGTCAAGCCACCACAACATCTTGAAAATGTAGAAGTGGGACATGAGGGTGGAGTGTACTATGTAGGGAACTCGTTGCCATAATTTAGCCGCCACACTAAGTGCTCTTGTAATGTGAAGGAGAAAGGCAGTTGCCACTGAATGGGCACGTATTAGGGTGGGGAGGAGATATGGCCATGGCCTCATCTTCCAGGTGCTAGCTAGTTCCAAGAGGCCATACAAGCTACACCTATTCTACACACACATTCACTGCTTCAGTAAAAGACACTCTTACCAGCACTTTTACAGTCATTATGAGCGTTCCTGCACTATGCAAACCAAATGGAGCTGGCTACTTGGGTAGAGAGTGCCTGCTGATCATTCCAACATGTTTCAGGATCCTTGAGCCATAGTAGAGCCCACTTTATATTTGTTAAAGAAAAGACAAAAAACTTTGTGAAACAGCTGAAGTTCTTACACACAGCATACGATACTCAAAATTAAAAGAACAAGGAAATGAATGTTTCAGCCACCTAGCAGTACATACTCTCTGCTCTTCCATCCACAAAGAGACACCCTACCACTACAGATGGGGAAACTGTGCCTTAGTTTCCCCATCTGTAAAATGGAGATAATTATACTGACCTCCTTTGTAAAGTGCCTGGAGATCTGCTGATGAAAAGCACTATATAAGAGCTAGGCCAGTGATACTCAGACTGAGGCTTGAGAGCAGCAAGTGGTTCTTTAATATTTTTCCTGTGGCTCTTTGCAGCACATGATATTAAAACACTGTGTGATTTAATTATTAACCAATCTATGTTATTAATCAATCAGGATGCTTTTGCTATGTTATTAACCAATAAGTTAAGTTATTAACCAATAAAAAGGAAACATTTCCCGGTATGCAGTTTAAATATGAATATATAGCACTGTAATAAATGAAATAATGAATTCACACTGCTGTCACTCTTTTGGGTAATGTTGATCGCTAATTTGGCTCCTCAATCACTGAGGTCTGAGTATCACTGAACTAGGTATTATCATCATCATCACAAGTAGTAAACATCACATATTACACGCCCGGGCAGAGATACCAGACTTCCAATACCCATTTTGGCAAAGTATCCTCTCCAAATACACCAAACTCTTCCACTAATAATACTGGAAGGTGGCAGTGGGGTGAAGGGGGTGCCAGAAAGGAAGGCTGAAGATTAATCTGGAAGGTATTTAGTAAAAGGGAGGGCATAAAGGGTTGCATCTGTGGGTGAGAGGGGGGTAAGTTAAGCTTGCAGTGTGTGGGAGTTGTGATAATGGAAAGAAGAGTGTCTCTACAGTACATATTATCTACTCTTCCACATAGAGAATAATGGAATAGTTTGGTATATTTGGAGAGGATACTTCGGCCAAGGGGTTGCAGGAAACCTGGCAGAGCTGAAGCTGTGGTGTGTGATATATTGTGTCTACTAGTTTGGGGAATACATGTTAGGTATGTTAACATTTAAGCATTGATCACAGAATCATAGAAGATTAGATTTGGAAGAGACCTCAGGAAGTCATCTAATACGGGGGTTCCCAAACTTGGTTCGCAGCTTGTTCAGGGTAAGCCCCTGGCGGGCCGGGAGATACTTTGTTTACCTAAGCGTCTGCAGGTATGGCCGCTCCCAGCTCCCAGTGGCCGCGGTTCACCATTCCCGGCCGATGGGAGCTATGGGAAGTGGTGGCCCGGCCTGCGCTGCTTCCTGCAGCTCCCGTTGGCCGGGAATGGCGAACCGTGGCCACTGGGAGCTGCGAGTGGCCATACCTGTGGAAGCTCAGGTAAACAAAGCATCTCCTGGCCCGCCAGGGGCTTACCCTGAACAAGCCGCGAACCAAGTTTGGGAACCCCTGATCTAGTCAAACCCCCTGCTCAAAGCAGGACCAACCCCAACTAAATCATCCCAGCCAGGGCTTTAAAAACCTCTAAGGATTGACATGCCACCACCTTCCTAGGTAACCCATTCCAGTGCTTCACCACCCTCCTAGTAAATAGTTTTCCCTAATATCCAACCTAGACCTCCCCCACTGCAACTTGAGACCATTGCTCCTTGTTCTGTCATCTGCTACCACTGAGAACAGCTGAGCTCCATCCTCTTTGGAGCCCCCCTTCATGTAGTTGAAGGCTGCTATCAGATTCCCCTCTCACTCTTCTTTTCTGCAGATTAATGTTGATGTTCAGATATACAGTCAAATCCATGTAACTGCCAGTTCTCTATTCATTCCCAGCATCCCCTCCACCAATCTCTAGTTTAGGTGGGTGGTAGTCCTGGGTTCAGGCAAAGTGGGTTCTGTCTGGGGCTCTGCCACTGAACAGTGGAATAATCTTGGGCAAATCACATGACCTCTCTGTGCATCTCTGTCCCTCATCTCTACATTGGAGACAATGACACACACCTTTGTAAAGGGTTTTGAAACCCATGGATAAAAAGCGCTAGATAGATCTAATTGTTATTCCATTCCCAAGTCAAGGAAATATGGTCTAGATGAAGTTACTATAAGATGGGTGCACAAGTAGTTGAAAGACCATATTCTCAGATGGTTCATTGTCAGACTGGGTGGATGTATCTACTGGAGTCCCACGGGGTCAGTCCTGGATCCAGTACTTTGCAATATTTTCATAAATGGCTTGGATGATGGAGTGGAGAGTATGCTTGTAAAAATTGCAGATGACACCAGGCTGGGATCAATTGCCATTGCCGTAACCTTATAAAAACACGAGAGAAGCAAAACAAAAATAATTCTCACATTCTGAGTATATTACATATGTTGAGCACCAGACATAAGTATCTTTGTAGAATTCATTACAGATGGAGCTCCTACCAAATTGGTGCAAGATGTGTGCTCAGATACTAACATGCAGGCTAGCAGTAGGAAGACCTGGCAAGAGACATCAATAGGCAACGTTTCTTGTATTATTGAAAGCCTAAAACTTTTTTCCTTTTTCTTTGGGAGTTTTGGCAGATGTCTCCATCTCTTCAGATTATGCTTCTAATTGGGTATGTCCATGGAAACAATGACCTTAAAATACAATCTCTCTCTACTGAAGAGCTATAAAATAGGTGGTGTGTCATGGGAAAAAACAAGAGTGGAGGAGTTAAAATATTGGAAAAAATCCTCACACTAATAATGTGAAATTGAAAAACCTGAGTTGGACACAAAGGGGCAAATCATGATCTGACTGACAGTGAGACGGGGCAGAGGGATAACCCAGTAGTATGTGTAGTCTGCTGCACAAATCCTACTGAGTGGAGAGCTCATAGAACCTTATGTTAGCTGGCTTGGTGAACTTCCCTGGTTCTCAGCACAGGAGTAGTTTGCATGCCCTGGTTACGCATGCTGTTGACTTTGAAATATTTGCCAATTGTCTTGACATATCCCTAGGCTTGGAAGAATTAGATTTTTATCAGTAAATGTCAATTCCACCATATGCACATAAACTGACAAAAAATTTCCATCAATAATGACCAAATTGTACAGATGGGCACAGTAAAAAAAATGCTGCCTGAGAACTTAGGATATTTAATTTGTATATTTTGACATGTGATTTTTAACAATTTGTGTTTTAATGGCTATAAAGACTTAATTTTTTGAATCTCCAGGTTTACTGTCATTACACAATTATTGTCTGAGCCCCCTGCAGTCTGAAAATTTAAATAGATAAAAATGCTTAAAAAGAAAGGGATGTTATCCATTGAAATTATAAAAAAATCAAAATCCAATTCTACCAGTCTTACATACCCTTATCTCCCAGATCACATTATCTAGGTCCTAGGAGATATGATATATGGTGGACTGGTCAATGCATCGATGGACCCTCTCTCTATGAGTGCTGTCTACACTCTGTGCGAGTCTGTCTCAACGAAATTGTTTTCTGCACCATCTCCATGTCTCAGAAGAGTGCTAACTTATAAAAACAAGAGTGAGCAAGAGCACTGTTACCTGTTATTTAATAAAACACTCTTGATAGAGATTAACCATGAGTTAATGGACTTGCTGACCATTACATGACTGGCTTTAGTCACTCATGAGCTACATTTTCTTCCTCTACTGTATGTAAAAAAATAAATATTGAACAAAAAGAGTTAAAAGTAGCAGGACCTAACGCTGTTTTACTTGGCCATGTCAAACAGGCACATTCTGCATGAAGCTGGGACAGGAAAAAAATGGTCTAAATGTGCCAGGAAATCATGCGTGGCTCAGCATGTAGCTTACCACTTACCACATAAAGATGAATGATGCAATGACAGCATCTTCCATAACCTCAGAGCTTGAACCTATTGCAAATCAATTAAATTTGCTATCTAGAAATGAATGGGTGATGCACGACCTCATCAGGGATGAAAGTATTAAATGTTTAATACATTTAATATAATTACAATGTTCTCTCACCATATGTTCCACAATGGGAGGGTCACACAGAGAAGTTATTTTAGAAGTATAAGCCAAGGTTTTATTAAAAAATAAAAGCCTAATCTTAAGTGCCCTACATATGGACTCAAGAGCTTACGTGGCCTGATTTTCAGTGGGAGCTCAGCTGCCAGGTGCGCAGCATTCTTAAATATCAAGGCATTTATTCTGTTACCCAACTGGATTTACATTCCCAACTTTAGGCTTTTGTGTTTTTAAATCTTGGCCAGAGACAGCATGACAGAGGGGCACCTAACTTCTTTGGATCTTCACATCCCTCCTTTCTTTCAGAAAATATAAGAAATATCTTAATATTTGTCTGCCAGCTTTCTCTCACAACCTTGGAAATGCCTAACATACCCCAAATAATCTAAGATGGAGGTTTGAAGGAAGTGTATGTATCTTTGTAAGTTTCTTGCCTCCCTTACCAAAATCTTACGGCTTGTTTTCCAGCAGTGCATTTCTTTGCATGTTTTATATTGGAAATTCATGGACTTTTCGCCTTGTAAACACTTGTGAACTAATGCTGTCTACCAAGTTCTGCTCCCAGCTACCAACAAGTAAGTGCACAATCTTCAATGGGTTCACACAGGTGTAACTAAGAGCAGAATTTGTACCTATAATCTTTCAACTACTCAGTACTTTAAAGGGCATTATTTCTGGGTGTACCTCTTTAATTTGTGAGGGATGTGATATGGTAATATGCCTTAATGTTCATCCTACTAAGCTGGGATAAATAGGAGAATGTTTGAATCACACATCCAGCACTAAAGAGATCCCCTGCTTTATATTCCAGACAAGCCAAGGAGTTTTTGCCTTGCAATGTAAACTTGAAGGTTTTATGCTGTCCTAAGGATGAGAGGGAAGCTAGTAAGGGATTTTGGTAGAAAAGTCTGACAGAAAGGAATTTTTGTATGAGAATCTTGTTATATAGCCATGCTCTGGGCCAGAGGCTCTCAACCTTTCCAAATTACTGTACCCCTTTCAGGTGTCTGATTTGTCTTGCATACCCCCAAAGTTATACCTCACTTAAAAACTACTTGCTTACAAAATCAGACACAAAAATACAGAAGTGTCACAACACACTATTACTGAAAAAATGCTTACTTTCTCATTTTTACCATATACCGGTAATTATAAAATAAATCAACTGGGATATAAATATTGTACTTAGATTTCAATGTACAGTATATAGAGCAGTATAAAGAAGTCATTGTCATGAAATTTTAGTCTGTATTGACTTCGCCGGTGCTTTTTATGTAGCCTTTTGTAAAAGTAGGCAAATATCTAGATGAGTTGATGTACCCCTGGAAGACCTCTGTGTACCCCCAGGGGTATGCATACCCCTTGTTGAGAACCACTGCTCTGGGATATCCAATGGACCAGTCTACAGCAGTTCTAAATAGCATATTTTTTAGAAAAAATGTTTAAATGCATAATCTGGCCCCACTGTGGACCGGGTATAAGCCCTCAAACGAAAAAGGAGTTAAGAAAATGCTGAAGTGAGGAAACTTAACTGAGGCCAAGAAAGAAGTCACAAATATTAACCACTCAGATTGCATTTGCCAGTGATTGCCTACGAGGTCAATACTAGTTTATTTTCAACTTGTAACTTCATCTCCTTGCCTTCTCAGCAATTCTGTTTCAGAAGTTTGGGGCCACATTGGAGGATTAATAGAAAATTGACAGATTCAGGACCAAATTCTCTTATAATTTACATTATTGTAGCTCCACTCTTCACCACAGTTGCATCACTGTACTGGGCAGCAGAACTGGGTTACCAATTTGTATAGAACAATTAATTTATTTTATGGTGAACAAATTATTTATCAATTGGATAAATACTTAAAGAGGCATTGGAGCAAGGGGACTGTAACCTGAGTCTCCCACATCCCAGGTGGTTGCTTTAACCACCCGGTTACTGAGTCACTCATGCTCATGCTCTCTCGCTTTCACTCTCGCTCTCTCTGGCCCAAATGACTTGTCAGATATTTATCCAGAGAGCAACAGCTTCATTAGGAGAGATTGAGGGAACCCCACATCAGAATATCCCATAGCACACTGATTAGAATGCTCACATTAGAGATGGCAGATTCCAGTTCAAATCTTTTCTCCCCCACAGGTGGAGGTGGGCCTTGAACTGGGGATCTCCCACATCCCAGGTGAGTACCCTAACCACTAGGCTAAAAATTATGAAGGAGCTCCTCCTTCTCTCCCCCTGTTCCCTACATGTCTCTTGCTAATATGGCATAGGTGCCTGACTCCAGCAGAAGGATTACAGGTTGTGGCTTCCAAGCAGACATAGGTGCCTCCCTGCAACCTGGACTTAGGAACTTATCTCTGAGTGTGGGGGGCTTAGCATACATCCCTCTTCTCAGGATCTTCCATTGGCTAATTTAGGCACTTCCCCACTAGCACACTGGCTTTTGTGAATTTCAGCCTAAGGCACTTATCTCTCCCTATTAATTGGAGAGGAGCCTACACGCCTAATTTGGGCTTTCTGGATTGCAGCAATTTTCTAGGCACCTAAAAGATAGGTGCTGTAACACTCAGCATCACAAGGCCTAACTCCTTTTGTGCATCCAGGCCTTAGAGACTTCATTCAAGTGGCAAAAGTTAGAGCAGGCCAGAGAGTGTGCAGACTGACCCACTGGATCAGGAAGCCATAACTGGCTCCCTTGCTGTGCACCCACACAGCATTCCCGGCACTCAGTGGGGCTTGGTGGGGAAGACTGAGACATTATCTTTTCACATAATGCTCGTTTGATAAATGCTCAAAGCAATATTTTTCTGTGATGCACGACGGATATTCCCAGCTGTCCTACAGCAATAGTACTAGAGCACTAGTTCTCAAACTGGGGGAACACAGTAGTGGGCTCTGGAGAGCTGGCAGTTCACATGGAACTTGCTTCAGCATGATGTTTCCCTCCAGGCTCCTCTTTGCAATACTGGAAACAAGGAAGAGCAGTCAGCTTATCTGACTCCATTAGTGGGCCACTGATGTATGGAGAAAGGGAGGAAAGAAAACAGCTGCTCTTTGGGAACAAAAGAAAGAAACCAGGATGCTGGGCTGCATGTACAGGAAGAGATGATGAAGGCCAAGTACCAGGGAAGCATGCATAGATGAGTCAGAACAGGGGACCAGGAAACAGGGGAGGATCAAACCAGACTTGGGTCAGGGAGAGAAAGAGAGAGGAAATGAACAAGAGGAGACTAATTATTTTACCTCAGGAAGCAGAAAAAACATTTTGTATTAAACAATTAAAAATACCAACATGCGTTATGTAAGCAATTGTAAATGGATCATGACTGAGGAAAGATAAAGGGGAGATGTCCATGAGAATCTCTCTATTTAAAAGGTGGATTCTCCACTGTGAAAGTATTTAAAAACATCAGCACTGTAGAATTATTTGTGCCCCATTTCTCCATTGATAATAGCACAGTGATATAGACCGGGTTACAGTGAGACTACCTTTCTAGACCTAAAGAAAGGAGAAGCAGTGAGCTGGCTGCACAATTTTTAAATAGCGTGATTGCGATAATATGTATTGATAAAAGACTGCATTTTGGCCCCAATGTCTTCTTCAGACAAAGAGGTCATGCTATTCTGTCCTAGATTCTGAATATCTATTAGGCAAAACATTTACCTAAAACACACCCCATTGATTTTTCATTTTGGTCAGTGATTGCAACTGTGTGTGTGTGTGTGTGTGTGTGTGTGTGTGTATTAGTTCTTGATATGACCTTATTGTATACAGTACTGAGAACACTGACATCATATATTGATGTTAGTGTTAATATCAAGTTGGACAAGGTGTGCAGTGATGAATAGAGAAAAATAAAACAGTCTTCAGTGAATCAGTAACATTCTTAGTTTAACGAATCACTTCCAAATGTATCATCTGGTTCTAATATATTTGGTGGTTGGGAATGGTGGTGTTTTTGTTGTACATCGTCTCCACAGTTAAAATGCAATTCTTGCAGCCAGCAGTGAGAACAACACAAGCAGCAAAACCAGCCCCACTGTCTGCCACGTTAAGAAAGTTTCTTGGATGGTTCTCTTAGACTGGGGATATGGTTCAGATTGCTGTCTGCCAGAAATACATGCACTGAGAGGTTACTGTAAGTTTTTTGGACTGCTTATGATTCCTGTCTACAGCAGGCGGTCAGATAAGGCTGTAGTACTCTACAATGCTATAGCAAAACTACTGTAAACTGTGGTGTTAAGCCATTATAGTTACATAGAGGCAACATGTAACCGTGCAACAAAAATGAGCCTCCTGTCCAAGCCACAGGAGTTGTGTGATGCTTGCCTTTTCTGGAAGTAGATCTTTCTATGCTGTGCATCAGGAAAAGGGACTTACAGTGTGAGATGCATGAGCTTTGTTTCCTCTCTCTCGTCACAATGAATGTCATTCACTGAGAATGTGTTCCTCTTTTCAAGGACACAGTACAATGATCGTTCAAAAGCCACCCAAAGTAATATGCCTCCTCTTTTTGGAGCAGATTCTAAAAAAATGCAAATTCAGCATAGTAAACATGCAGCAATTCTTATCTACCCAGTAAATGTGCGCACACACAGCCTACTAAAAGGCAGATTAGGGATTCCAACTTGGGACTTTGGGTCAGTAATAAGATCATCTAATATACTTTTAGATAAAGGGCCTGCTTCCCTAGAACATCTAATAGTGGGCACTGTTCCAAATACAGTCATCCCTCATGCTGCAGAAAAGCATAAGTGGTTTTAGGTACATACTAAGAAATCAATGCTGCACAAGAATACAGAAGATTGGTGCAGAGAAAAATCTTCCTGCATGTAAAGAGAAACCTTCCGATGCTGACAACAATAATCTTTCAAATTAGCTTTGATATACTACTGAGGTTTGTATGCAGAGCTTTGTTTGGGTGAATTTTAATTGTTTTAAGTAAAATACATTTGTTAAGTAAAAAAAGGGTAACAGATTCTAGCTCTGATAACTTGATTTATGGATTTTGAAGTCTTATGTTTTTCAGATCAATTTCACATGTGAGAGCACAAGTCCACATACATGCCCTTTAAAATATCTATGACATAAATGCCTCAACCCTTCAGCCTGTCTTCTTACTTTTGAAGATGCTCGTTAACTCAGTCTCTCTTGATGAACTTCTAAGTGAACACAGGATGGCTTGGAGGTAGGAAAAAGAAGAGGGAATAGGAAGAGATTTTTAACGCATTTCAGAAGGAGCCCCATTTATTCAGCTATTAATTCAGCAGCACTTGAGAGAGATTCCTTATAAACTACAGGTACAGATGATACTTTCAAAGTTAGGACAGACTCTTTTTATTAATTCAAAAGGCAAAATATGTTATGTAATAGAGGAGAGTTCATCTTGTCCTACAGTGCTATGTATGACTTTTACCTTCTGGACATGTCTACTCCTAATCTTGTGTCATCTTCAGCATTTTTACTAGCTGTTCAGCCTGTTTCCTTAAAACAGCCCCTGGGATGCTTTATTGAGAGAGAGAGAGACTTCAAATCTGAGAGTTTCTTTCAGCACTGCAAGTCATTCGTTGGGACGAAAAGGACCAATGGGGGGGAGCAAATCACCCCATCTCTTAATCAATTCATTTTTGGCAACTTTTCAAGTAACCCCTCTTTTAGCCAGATTCTACCTTCCTTCCAATACCCAGGAAAATTAAAAGCAAAGAGTTGGGGGGTGGGGAGGTTGTTAATGAATAAACTTCCTGGCTCTGATCTGCATGAGGAAAAGCACCTGGAATTTCAACAAAGTTATCTAGCAATGAGTGTCCCACAACTTTCTTCAAAAACGTCAGATAGGCAGTTTGTATACTATCTGCAGTAAAAGAGTAGATTGATTCCTTATTTTTATCATCAGCTTACAAACTTGCCCCCAAATGGGTCAGGACTTAATTGTACAAGGTCTTGTGAGAACTGACACAGATAAATGAAGTAGTGGAAATTCCTCCTGCTTAGCACACCAAGAAACAGAAGTAACTAGTTATATGGGTCTCCCCTCTACCTTGGACAGCAGGCCAAATTCATGCCTAGGTATAACTGCACTGAAGTTAGTCGAGTTACACCAGGGATAAATTTGGTTCACTGTTTATAAAAGGAAAGCTTTGTACAAGTGTTCTGTGCATTTCTTGCTATGATTTCTTAAGTAGAAAAGCAGCCATTTAACCCAATTCCATGTACACACAATATAACCAATGCTTACTGCCACAGTGCCGGATGGCTGCGGTGTCCCTGCTATTTTCTATCTCCATCCTGGACATAAAGCAGTAATATTTTTGGCACACAGACTGCTACAAACAATTATTTTTAAAAGGAGAGAGGAGGAAATTACCTACTCAGAAGATTAATGCTACAGATTACTCAACAACACACTGAAGCAGAGGAAAGGAAATTGAAGAAGCAGGTTCTTTCCAACATCAACGTAATATGTTACCTCTCATAACATCTCATTCCCCTCGTTTGCACTTCTACTGCACCTATCCAAGACAATGAACAATGCAGGCTAGTTTTGGGTCATAACTCTCTGGAGGAAGGATACGTGATCCACACTCTCCCCCTTCTCTACTTTTCTCCTGTTTGTAACATGCTTGCAGCTGTGCGCTTTCCAGAGTCACCTTGAAAAAACAAGACAGTGTTCCTATACATCATGTCCCTGGCTGGTTTTGTACATCTCACATCCTTTTTTGCTCCAGGAGGGGTAGAAGAAAAAGGCAAGAGAAGGAGTCAGTCACTCTGGACCCAGTCCTGGCAGGGGCTCAGTGCCTCCTGGCTAGGTGCTGACAGTTCTCAAATCCCACTGACTTTAGTGGAAGTGGAGGCCACTCAGCATGTCATAGGACAGCTTCACAATGTTCCTATATAGGAAATGGAATTCAACCTCCCGGTCCAATATATTACAATCTCTTTAAGGCCACCACTACATTACAAAATTAAGTCGACATAACTAGGGTAACCATATTTCCCTATGCTGAATACAGGACACGTGGTAAAATTACTCGTATTCAAGCAAGTTCAATGGCAATAAATCAGAACTATGCAGTACAAACGTTCAAATTAACATCAAGTTGATTGGGCCCCCGTTAAAAAGAAATACTGCGTAGTTGGAGTCTTTATTTACCTTCTTATCTTTAAGGTTTTAGGGTTCACACAGGGAGAGGTGAGACACCCCTCCCCCATACACCTCTCTCATACAGGGAGGGTGACCGACTGACCTGACCCTCTCCTCCCTGCCTGGTGCTCTCTGCCCTCTATGCCTGGCTGGGCCCCCGGGACGGACCCACCTCTCCTGATACCTAGCGTCGCGTCTTCCTGAGGCAACATGTGGGGGTGGCATGTAGGGCCACATGCCCCCATCCCTAGATTTCTGCCAGGGTTCACACCAGAATGTGGCCAGCAGCAGCCTTTTGGCACTGTGCGGGAGGGAAGGGACGGGAGCAGACATGCCAAATCCACAGAAAAAACGTATAAATTGGGCTTGTTTTTGGCTTAATTGGCTTGTGAGTTGCTTGTTGGCTAGTTTTTGGGCTGTAGCTTGTTTGGCTTGTTGCAGCTTTTACTTCTTTTTTTTTTTTAATCGGCTTGGGGCAAGCAGGGTCAAGGGGGGGGAGAGAGTCAGGGGTGCACAGTGAGCCCACCACAGTCCCAGATTGCATACCGGGGGGATCTAGGCACAGAGTGTTGGGGTTCTTAGGGATTGACTTGTTTTGGCCTTGTTTTGAAATAGGATTATCTTGATTTTTGGCTGATTGTGAAAGTCGGGGTGCTTACTGTGTGAAAGTTGGCAACTGTGCATGAGAGCTGTTTCCAGACACAGGCGGGGGGGGGGGAGGAAACGGGGGAAGAAGAGAAGAGGGATGACCTGGCCCATATCTTTGCAGAGCTCATCTTTTCCCCTCTCCCCTCCTTTCCCTCCCACCCCCCAGCCTGCTCCCCTGTGGCTGGAAGCAGCTTGTGCCTTCCTGCCTGCACAGTGTTGAAAGGCAGCTAACACCTCAAGGCTGCTACTGACCACTGACATAATTCAGCCACCTCCTGTCCCCCGGCTACATCACGGGCAGGAAGGGCGTAAGCCCTAAGGATGCATTGTGAACCTGACTGCAGGGGCTTCAAGGAACCTGGCCAGAGAGGTGGCTCAGGAGGGGAGGGGAGGGGAGGAGAGGGGGCGTAGGGCAGCCCCACACTCCCTGGGGGCAGGACCGAGGGTGGGGGAGGACGGGAGAGGGTGCTAAGCCCCTGCCGGGGGGGGCTGCTGTGGAGGGCAGGATCAGGGCGTAAACATGCTGAGAGATGCTGGAAATCGATTCCCGGCCCCTGCTACTACAGAGCTTAGCTGAGGGGCGGAGAGACTTCCCTGTGACAGCGCCGTGTGGGCTTTGGCACATGCAGGGCTCGGCCATTCCTGGCCAGCGCCCCTGGCCGGAGCATCTTGGGCTTTCTCAGGACACCAGCCCAGCCAGAGGCAGTGGGGGAAGGAAGGAGCCTGTCAGCCAGGCTGTTGGTGAGCTGAGCGCTCCAACCGGGGCTGGTTCTCCGCACAGCGCTGGGAGTGGGATGCATCCCACCGGGGAGGATATGGAGGAGCAGCGAGGCTGGGGGTGTGTGAAGGAACAAAGCAGGGCGAGGACAGCAAGAGGGGAAGCACGTAAAGGGCCACTGGGTGGGCAGCAGAGGAACTGGCTAGCGCAGAGGTGGGCAAACTGTGGCCCGTGGGACCCAACTGCCTAGGCCCTGAGCTCCTAGCCTGGGAGGCTACCCCTGGCTCCTCCCCTGCAGCCTCAGCTCGCCCTGCTGCCAGCGCAATGCTCTGGGCGGTGGGACTGTGAGCTTCTGGGGCAGCACAGCTGCAGAGCCCAGCCTGACCCAGTCTTTGTGCTGCGCAGTGGCGACGGCGTAGCTGGCTCCAGCCGGGCGGCGTGGCTGTAGCGCCAACAGTCACCGGTGGTCCAGGCAGCACGGTAAGGGGGCAGGGAGCAGGGGGGTTGGATAGAGGGCAGGGAAGTTCGGGGGGGTGGTGATCAGGAGGTGAGGGTGTGCATAGGGGTCGGGGTGGTAAGAGGGCACGGAACAGGGGGGTTGAATGGGGGCAAGGTCCTGGGGGGAGGCAGTCAGGAATGAGAGGAGGGGTTGGATGGGGCGGTGGGGGGCAGTCAGGGGCAGGGGTTCCGAGGGCAGTCAGGGGACAGGAAGCGGGGGTGTGTGGATGGGGCAGGGGTTCCGGGAGGGCCATCAGGGAACAGGAGGGGTTAGATGGGGCAGGAGTCCTGGGAGGGAGGGGTATGGGGGGCAGGCAGGCCACGACCTCCTCCCCTAACCGGCCCTCCATACAATTTCCAAAACGCGATGCGGCCCTCAGGCCTGCCCACGCTCACCAACCACTGCAGTGAGCAGACAGTGCTGGCTGGAAATGGGAAGGGGGGCAGGGCCCTGCTGGCCAAGGGCTGGCAAGCAGCGAGGACTGCACTGACAGACCAGCCCTGCACGCTGCAGCTTTGTCCCACCACCAGTCTTGCACACCCACCCCCATTGTCGGCCACTGGAAACCCCCCGCAGTCCTCACTCACTGCTGGTGGGCAGGAAGCTGGCGAGCAGGGATCTGGCCAGCAGCAGAAAATATGGCACACTCTGCCCGTTTTTAAGAAAAAGTCAGGACACCTGCAGGAGGTCTTAAATACAGGACTGTCCCTTTAAAAACGGGACATCTGGTCGCCCTAGACTTAACTTACACTGGTATATAGCCGCTACAGTAATTACATAGCTTGTGCATGTCTGCACTTTGCTGCTTGTGTCGCCGGTGCGCATCCTCACCAGGAGCGTATGTATCGATTGTTCTGTCAGTGTGGGATGGCTCCTGAAAGCCAGTAACAGTCGACATAAGCCATGCAGCATCTACATCGACTGTGTCAATCTAACTACATTAACCTTGACTCTACACCGCTTGTGGAGGTGGAGTTATTAAGTTGGTCTAGAGGGCCAGTTACATCTGCAGGAGTGAAATTTAAGTGTAGATGCTTCCATAGTTAGGCTGATGTAAGCTGCCTTGCATTGACCTAACTAGTGTAGACCACACCTCATTAACATCACATAATCCAGGGAAGTGAGAAGTTTTTTGACACACATTTCACAAATAATGACTATGATATAGAGATAGTATAAATGTATGCAATTTGGTGTCCCTACTGCTAGGTAATCTCCTCTGAAAATTATTTTCGACCCAATCCTGGGTCAATTAAATATTTAAGATCCAATTGTCTCACGAAACATGAAGGTCATTTTGTACTACCAGGAAGTATGTCACTCCCCCGTCTAAATGTTACAAGCCATGTTTCTAGCACTGGTATATTGTGAGATGTGAAACCTTAAAAATCACAACATTATGATTTATTGAAAAGCTGTTGGAGAGAATGTATTTTAGAAACTTCTAAACATTAATGATTGTGATGCTGTGGGGACCACCCAGAGCAGTATGGGATTCTGTTACCACCTGCCTTTTAACTTTGGGTGCCTTAATAATATGCTACTATAGCTCAGAGCCCTGACACCAATAGCTAGACTACAATTGTAAAGGTCTCACTCTTGCAGGGTGGCTCCAATAGCACTTCTGGTCCTGAATTCTCTCTCCCTCTCCCCCTCCCCCCAATCCATCCCCCAAGTTCTTAACTACCAAACACTGGGACTTTTCTCCTCTGATTGTCAACCTTGAAGGTGTTAAACCTACCCCCTACTTACTGTGAAGGGGAGACACTCCAGTTTGCACACTAGAGCCATGCTTGGAGTAAAAATAAACAAAAGATTTATTTAATAGAAAAATCATAGATTCAAAAGTGAAATAGTAAGGAAAAGCAAACACACAAGTGACACATAAAATAAACATAATGACACAACCTCAGGCTTTACACTCCTATATTAGCTAAGTTTTCTAATACAAGTTACCTATTGCCTCTGAACAGTTTCCCAGCATGCCTTCTGTCATAGAGAAGATCCAGTGCTTCACAGACAGCCCTGTGCTTCTAGATAGACTTCACTTCACACCTCTTCCCTTTTAACAGGGTTTGCAGTTTGTTTGTTCCCCTCAAACTATGGTAATTCAGTTACGCAGAATTGTGGTGGGTAGGGGGACTCCCTCCTTCCTTAAGGCTTGTCTATGCTAACATTTTTGTCAGTCAGTGGTGTGAAAAACAACCTGCTGACCAACATAGGTTTCACTGACAAAAGCATCAGTGTGGACAGTGCTATGTTGGTGGGAGAGCATCTCTCACCAACATAGCTACCGCCGCTTGTTGGGACAGGTTTAATTGTGCTGATGGGAGAGCTCTCTCCCACCAGCACAGAGTGGCTATATAGGATACCTTACAGTGGTGTGGCTGCAGCGGTACATCTGTGCTACAGTAAGGTCCGTAAGTGTAGAGTAAGGCCTTGGCTACACTGCCACTTACAGCACTGAAACTTTCTTCGTTCAGAGGTGTGAAAAAACACCTCCTTGAGTGATGCAAGTTTCAGCGCTGTAAAGTGGCAGTGTAGAGAGCACAGGTAGCTATTTCCCTCATGGAGTTGGTTTTATTACAGTGCTGGGAGAGCTCTCTCAGTGCTGGAGCCACGACTATACAGCCACATTAAAGCACTGCCGCGACAACACTTTAATGTTGACTGCCTAGAAATACCCATGGCCTTAGTTTTCCAAGAACTGGGTTTTCTTTTCATTTTCAGTGTCTTTCCATTAACTTTATTAGTCCACGATTGTCTTTTCCTGTCTTGAACAATACTAGATGCTTGGTGTTAATTTTGTGTAGCCTGGGAGCTGCCCTTTCCTACGTGATTGCTTAACCCCCTGTTGTGAAGGGATGCTGTTGTTGCACCACAATTAAAATGTTCTACACATATACACAACCATAACCTGTATGCACATCTCCTATTGACCATGAAGTTCAGAACATTATAAGCTTTCATAAAAGCTCTTACTTGACATATGTTTACATACAACAACAACATACACAAGTAGTTGAGTCAATTGCTTATTCTTTCGGGTTTAGAGCCCCTGTTCTCCCCATGTGGTGTCTGGACCCTGATTGTAACACTGATATTTTTCCTTGCTTTCCAGGCAGGTACAATTATGAGTCATGGCAGTAAGGCAAACTGGCATTAAAGGCAGTGTGATATGAAAAATAGTAACAAAAAAACAATCCAAGGCTTTCTAAAAAGAGATTTTGATACTGGAGATTTGATTAGTTAATACATGCATTGCATTTCACATTTTACCACAGTTTCTATATATTTCATACACGTGTTGTTAATTGAATGGTTCAGTTTATTATATTGGCTGATATTGTTACTAAGCACCTTACATTAAGGTAATAACAGAAAAAACTGCAGCTAATTTTATATGAAACTACGTGCTTATGTTAGTGTGAAAAAAGAAATCTCACCATGACAGTTAGTCCCACACACACCACAAAACTCTGCCTGGATGTTCTAATGAACCAATTAAATAGGCACAAGGTAGCATATGCAGATCCTGTCTTGTTAATATCACGTGTGAATGCACACCCCATCATAAAGTCAGAGGGATAGTTGTCTCTAAACAGAGGCTACAGAGCTCTATATTACTCACCATGTTACTTCACAGCAAACACACTCTAGTCATTTTGATAGTTGAATCAGCAAATTAATCTACCAAAGATTTATTTTCAGTTTTTTATATTTCCCTTTGGATATTAATGACCTTTGTCCTCCATAACTGTATATGGGATCAGCTTCCAAAGTTTGATAGTCTCAGAGCAGCATGTTAAAAATCTGAAGCATTCAATCAAAAAAAGTCATATGAAACCATTAGGTGTTTGCTTTTAATTATTTCCACTCCCCATCCTGGTTTCCTCAATTCCACCCAGCCTAACTTCATAGTTTTTAAGATGTATGTACGCTTTTCCCAACTCCATACCTCCTGCTGAACCAAAATGGCCAACTGATATCTTATTAATAGAGAAATCAGAGAGAGGAAAAGACTACCAGAGCAGATAAAAAAAATAACTTTGCAAAATGCAGAGTGAGGATAGACCTATTATTATACTTCATTTTAAAGCTATTTGTTTCTCAGTTTCTAATCACTACATTGTTTTCCATGTAAATGTAAGGTCCTCATCCCTCATACCAGACAATCCTCTTTTTGGTTGGTTTGTCCCCTGGCACCGGTACTGGGACAAAACCAGATGTGGTTTTGCCCGGTATCAGATGGGAAATATTATTTCAAACAGTATACTGTTCTGCCCCCACCAGCGTGACTTTGGACACATGCTGCGTGCGAGGTCAGGCTGGCAGGAGCAGGACGGCGCACTTTTGAAAATGGCATCCCCCCATGCAGCGAGACCTCGCAGGCAGGGGCAGGCCCACGAACGTCCCTAGAAGAGAGATTAAACAATAAGCGTTGAGAAATTGTTTTTAATATTTAGCATGGCTGACATCTTAGTTTAGGGTTACCATATGTCCGGGTTTCCCTGGACATGTCCAGCTTTTCGGTCTATAAATAGCCATCTGAGGGGGATTTTTAAAAATCTAAAAATGTCCGGGATTTCCCCCCGGTCAGCTATTTATAGATAGAAAAGCGGCGGCCAAGCGCCACTGGGCACCCAAAGCCCCTTCCCGGCTCCCCCCATCCCCTGCAGCCTTACCATGCTGTCCGGCCCGCAGCGGTCTTCCCCCTCCTCCGCTCCCCTGAACGCTCCGCCCCCTGCTCCTCCCCCTCCCCTGCTTCCCGCGAATCAGATCTTCGCGGGAAGTCTGAAAAGAAGCAAGGGCAAGCGGGAGGCAGCAGCAGGTAAGCTGGGGCAGGAGGGGGGGCTGCGCGAGAAGGAGAGCTCCGGGGAGGCGCGGCCTTGGCCGAGTGGCTCCCTCCGGCCCGGGCCGAGCGGCGCCCGGCTGCCCCAGCGGCTCCGGCCCAGCTCCGGCCCCGGCACCCCCAGCCCGGACCCGGCCCGGCTTGGGCCCCAGCAACGCCGGGCGAGCACCTCCAGCCCGGCTCCAAGCCCCGCAACCCCGGCCGGAGCGCAGCCCGATTCCTGGGCTCTTTAAAGCCGGCCCTAGTCAGGGAACAGGGAGGGGGAGTTGGATGGGTCGGGAGTTTGGGGGGGGGCTGTCAGGGGGGCAAGGGTGTGGAGAGGGGTTGGGACAGTCAGAGACAGGGAGCGGGGGGGTTGGATGGGTCAGGAGTTCTGGGGGTCCTGTCGGGGGCGGGGAGCAGTTGGATAGGGCATGGGAGTCCCCGGGGGTCTGTCTGGGGGTGGTGGTGTGAATATGGGGTGGGGATGTGGATAAGGGTCGGGGCAGTCAGGGGACAGGTAGGGTCGTAGGGCGTTCTCAGGAGGGGGCAGTCAGGGGACAAGAAGCAGGGCGGCTTAGATAAGCGGTGGGGTCCTAGGGGGCAGTTAGTGGCAGGGGTCCCAGGACGGGGCAGTCAGGGGACAAAGAGCAGGGGGGGGTGGGGGTTCTGAGGGGGGCAATCAGGGGGTGGGAAGTGGGAGGGAGTGGATGGGGGTGGGGCGGGGCTCGAGCGGGGCTCCTCCTCCCCTCCCCTCCAGTGTCCTCTTTTTTGCTTGTGGAAATATGGTAACCCTATCTTAGTTTATCTTGCAGTAAGAACTACAGCGCCTGGTCTCCAACAGGATTATACAGCAGAATAGCTAACGGGCATTTATTACCGCCAGATAAGAAACAAACTTTTGGGGGAAGGGGAGGGGGCACAAGGGGAGAGAAAGTGAAGACCAAGCCTAACGGATCCAGAGAGGTTAGCGTGGCAACATTTCCCACTTTCAAGAATTATGAAAGTGTGAACAGAGCCCTCCTTGCTAACAGCCAAGGGAAACTGTAGATATTCGGGCTCCAGCTGCAGCCCAGGCTCTGGGACCCTTCCCTCCTTTCAGAGTCCTAGGGCTGCAATTAAACAGCCCCTTAGCCTGAGCCCAAGTCAGCTGGCCCAGGCCAACCATGGGTGCCTAACTGCTGTGTAGACATACCCAAAAAGACTCCTAGACTGAGCCTTTGGGCTCCTTTGGGCTCCAGTGCCCTATTTCTCACCTAGCCTCTCAATAGCAAGTCCAACTAAAAACAGTCTCAGAGAGGTTTTACCTTTGGAAGCTATGCACAATAAACAGAGCAGCCTTTTTAAAGCAAGAGAGTATTTATTAGTCACCTGTAATACAGCATAAGAGTCCTTAGGTTAGCAGGCAAAACCCAGTTTAAGGCAGCGTCCATACTGGAAGAAGCAATGGCGTCATCAGGCCATGCTTCTCTCTGGGATCCATCTTCTCTCTCTGTCTCTCTGTGTTGGAGTCTTGCCCCACCTGACCAGTCTGTTCTCACCTGCCCTGTCTCCAGCTCCAACCATGTTGTGTTCACGTGTTCAGCCTTGCCTTCCCAATTGTGAAGTGTTACTGGCCCAGACCATGGCACTTCCTTGGTCAACTTAGGATCTTCCACTGATTTGTGTAGGTGCTATTCAACTCTTGATTGGTGCCTCCATACCAAGTCAGACTACCTGAAATTCTCCCAGCCCTCAGTCATTCCCCTTTACACTCAATGTTTGTGTTCAAAGTGCAGAGAGAAACTCAGGTGCACATCTGGACCATAAAAATATTACCAAAGTTCCTACATTTATCGCACCCTTCTCCATTTCCCTCATGCAGTCCCACTTCTCTCTCCATCCTCAGTAGATCCCCGACCCCCATCCCTGACAGTGTAACACAGGTGTAAAGAAACATCTGTTTTTTGCCCAGAAAACTACTACTCTGGTCTGATTCTCCAGGAAAGAACATAAGAATGGCCATACTGTGTCAGACCAAGGATCCATCCAGCCCAGCATCCTGTCTGCCGACAGTGGCCAATGCCAGGTGCCCCAGAGGGAGTGAACCTAACAGGCAATGATCAAGTGATCTCTCTCCTGCCATCCATCTCCACCTTCTGACAAACAGAGACTAGGGACACCATTCCTTACCCATCCTGGCTAATAGCCATTAATGGACTTAATCTCCATGAATTTATCTAGTTCTCTTTTAAACCCTGTTATAGTCCTAAGCCTTCACAACCTCCTCCGGCAAGGAGTTCCACAAGTTGACTGTGCGCTGCGTGAAGAAGAACTTCCTTGTATTTGTTTTAAACCTGCTGCCTATTAATTTCATTTGGTGGCCCCTAGTTCTCATATTATGGGAACAAGTAAATAACTCTTCCTTATTCACTTTCTACACACCACTCATGATTTTATATACCTCTATCATATCCCACCCTTAGTCTCCTCTTTTCCAAGCTGAAAAGTTCTAGCCTCTTTAATCTCTCCTCATATGGGACCCGTTCCAAACCCCTAGTCATGTTAGTTCCCTTCTCTGAACCTTTTCTAATGCCTTTTTTTGAGATGAGGAGACCACATCTGTAGGCAGTATTCAAGATGTGGGCGTACCATCGATTTATATGAGAGCAATAATGTATTCTCCGTCTTATTTTCTATCCTTTTTTAAATGACTCCTAACATCCTGTTTGCTTTTTTTGACTGCCGCTGCACACTGCATGGATGTCTCCAGAGAACTATCCACGATGACTCCAAGATCTCTTTCCTGATTAGTTGTAGCTAAATTAGCCCCCATCATATTGTATGTATAGTTGGGGTTATTTTTTCCAATGTGCATTACTTTACATTTATCCACATTAAATTTCATTTGCCATTTTGTTGCCCAATCACTTAGTTTTGTGAGATCTTTTTGAAGTTCTTCAGAGTCTGCTTTGGTCTGAACTATCTTGAGCAGTTTAGTATCGTCTGCAAACTTTACCACTTCACTGTTTATCCCTTTCTCCAGATCATTTATGAATAAGTTGAATAGGCTGGTCCTAGGACTGACCCTTGGGGAACACCACTAGTTACCCCTCTCCATTCTGAAAATTTACCATTTACTCCTACCCTTTGTTCCCTGTCTTTTAACCAGTTCTCAATCCATGACAACTTAATTTACGTAAGAGACTTTGGTGAGGGACCTTGTCAAAGGCCTTCTGGAAATCTAAGTACACTATGTCCACTAGATCCCCCTTACCCACATTTGTTGACCCCTTCAGAGAACTCTAATAGATTAGTTAGACATGATTTCCCTTTACAGAAACCATGTTGACTTTTGTCCAACAATTTATGTTCTTCTATGTGTCTGAATTTTATTCTTTACTATTGTTTCAACTAATTTGCCCGGTACGGACGTTAGATTTATCAGTCAGTAATTGCCAGGATCACCTCTAGAGCCCTTTTTAAGTATTGGCGTTACGTTAGCAGTCATTGGGTACAGAAGCAGATTTAAAGGACAGGTTACAAACCATAGTTAATAGTTCCGCATTTTCACATTAGAGTTCTTTCAGAACTCTTGGGTGAATGCCATCTGGTCCCGGTGACTTGTTACTGTTAAGTTTATCAATTAATTCCAAAACCTCCTCTAATGACACTTCAATCTGTGACAATTCCTCAGATGTGTCACCTACAAAGGATGGCTCAGATTTGGGAATCTCCCTAACATCCTCAGCCGTGAAGACTGAAGCAAAGAATTCATTTAGTTTCTCTGCAATGACTTTATCGTCTTTAAGTGTATTTTGATCATTCAGGGGCCCCACTGGTTGTTTAGCAGGCTTCCTGCTTCTGATGTACTTAAAACATTTTGTTATTACCTTTTGAGTTTTTGGCTAGCTGTTCTTCAAACTCCTTTTAGGATTTTCTGATTACATTTTTACACTTAATTTGGCAGTGTTTATGCTCCTTTCTATTTACCTCACTAGGATTTGATTTCCACTTTTTAAAAAATGCCTTTTTATCTCTCACTGCTTCTTTCACATGGTTGTTAAGCCACAGTTTCTCTTTTTTGGGTCTTTTACTGTGTTTTTTAATTTGGGGTATACATTTAAGTTGGGCCTCTATTATGGTGTCTTTGAAAAGTGTCCATGCAACTTGCAGGGATTTCACTCTAGTCACTGTACCTTTTAATTTCTGTTTAACTAATCTTCTCATTTTTGCATAGTTCTCCTTTCTGAAATTAAATGCCCCAGTGTTGGGCTGTTGAGGTGTTCTTCCCACCACAGGAATGTTAAATGTTATTATATTATGGTCACCGCTTGTACAGTGAAGCAGACTTAAACCACCACCTAAAGAGCCAGCAAAAATCTGTTGCCTAGTGTTTAATTAAAGGTCAAAACAAGTACTTGAAACACTGTGGATACTTCCAAATGGTTGCATATTAGAGATGGTCCATAGCGAAGGTTGTGCTGTAGATTTGTTTTGTTTTTAAGAGACTGAAACATACCATGTTTGGCTGGCTCCCTTTGTAGCTCATCAAACAACAGGGGATGAAGTGCAAAAAGCCATGTTTAAAACACACGTTTCTTATTCTACTCACTCTAATTTCATGCTTCATTTTGGTAAACTTGAAGGAAATTTGACAGCAGTACAGTGGATACCATGTATAAGGCAGGGTCTGACAAGGCTTAACTTATTCTTTAAAGTTTATTATAGGCAGCGCAGAAAGTGACTTCAAATCTCTCCTTTGCCCCGATGCCTACAAATAACTTGATCATGTTTCGGCAACTAGTGTGCTGTGACCACTACCTATCATGAAGACCAGTATCGTTGCATTGTTTCCTGTGCTTTCCCTTCTGTCTGTATCCTCATGGTTCTTGTCTTACACTTAGACTGTAAACTCTTTGGGAGCAGTTCCATCTTTTTGTTCTGTGTTTGTACAGATGGAGTACAATGGAGTTCTTGCCCTTGATTGGGGCTCTTGACACTACTGCAATACAAATATTATTATTAGCATTGTTTATAGTTAAGGCTAAAACTTTCCACCTTGAAAGAATTTGCATCTTTAACAGAATGAGCTACAAAATTAGAAAGAGCAATTTTATCTTTAGAAAGAAGCCATCTGAATCAATGTAATAAAGAACTTTAGACACATGCAGATAAAGTTAATGAAAAGGATCTAAATGTGAACAGTGGGTTTCCAGAGAGCCAAAATTCTTTGAGTATACTACCTCAGATCTATGAAAAGACCTAGTGTCCTGTCAAAACCCAGATAAAACAAAACATTTCATTAGAACAAATTTAATCCTCTTGGAGATACTTTAATGGTAAAGAGTCATAGTGGTAAAAAGTTTAACACAAAACCTAAAATCGTACAAAAAAAAAAGAAAGGTCATTTTGACAGACATAACATTAAAGAACATAGCTATTTGGGACAAGAGTTCTTGCCAGTTAAGTTAACAAGTAAGGGCAACAGACCAAAAAGCAGGGCAGGGAGAAGTAAGGAAGAGTTACAATAATAAGATCATACAGCTACTCATGATATACACATCTTGTAGTCTTAAATTGGCAGAAATTGCATATGATTAGCTGATTACATGAAAGTTCATCATTGGGGGCTAAAATCTCATGTGATTTTCATTACACTGAATCTTAACCAAAGTATTACTCCAGAGTCAACTTCAAACCCTAACCTAAACTTAATCTGGATTGACATCCAAGTAACTCCTGTTAAATCATTGCCTACCTCTATTACAATAACCTGTATGACTGTCCTTTGCTGTATTGATTTGCAAACCTTTTTGGCCTCTGAGTGCTGCTATCTTATTATATATAAATACAAAACTTCAAGGAAAACTGAAGAGAGATAGCCCTAGTGTTACTGCTATGCAACTAGACCTATAGGGAAGTACTCTGAGAAAGTCTTCTCTCCTTTTTATGTAGTAAGCTATTTCCAGAGAGAATTTTGGCTCTCTGGAAACCCACTGTTTACATGTAGATGCTTTTCACCATATAGCCTCAAAGTGACTTTATTGAAATCCCAGAACATTCAGCTGCTGAAGAGATAGAGAAATGTATTTCTTCATCACACATCACAAGCTAGTAATGGTCCCAATCCTGAGACGTGCTCCCAGCAAATCCACAGTTCCTTCAACATATCAGTTCATGTTATTTCAATGAACAGAAAAGCTAAAGTGGGTATTCCTTCAGAAATAGTCATTAGAGCTATCTGGGGAAACTTTGATGGAACCAGAGTCCATTGGAATAGGTGGTTCTGTTGAAATCTAAGCACTTCAAGTCAATTTTATTTGAATTTCCTTTTGGAAGAAAACCAGAAGAAAGTGCCAACAGTGTCCAAACATCCAACAATATTGAAATGAAACATTTCAATTTTCAGTTCTGAAATAACTGTTTCATTTTAAAATTATATATATTATAATAGAAAAGTTAAAAATCAAAACACAAGGCTCCAAGGCAAAAATTTGAGTTTTCCTTGGGAGAAATTCATTTTTTTTTGTTTTATTCCCATTCATAACAAAGGCAAATTTCAAAATCTCAAAATTATTTGTGAAACTGAACTTCCCATCTGCCATACAGCTTTGCTAATCGAGTTATCTAGTCTTATTATGGAATCATATTCCTCAAGAGATGTATTCCTTCTATCCTGAATGGTCTTAAGATATATATAAAGAATATCATTGGAACTAAATAAAATAGCTAATTGTCAATCATTCCCAAAATCTGATTAGTCTAGCTCTCGGCATATGTAACAAAAAGTCTCACATCGTGTCAGGTCCATGTCAAAAATTAAGATAAAATGTTTAAGAATACTATATTAAATCAAAATGAACTCAGCATAGCAATGAGACATTTGGAATTAAACCCAGACAGAATGATTACCAGAACTGCAGTTTCCCACCTGAAGACACTTGGTTCTCACATGCTAAGTCACAGCTGAACACAGGATGTAAAAGAAATTGAATTGGAAGACATCTCTGAAACAATGTGTTGCTTTTATTTCTTTTGAAGCAACAAAGTACACGCCTGCACATTTACGATGCACGTTTAGGAACAGGAATAGTTGGGCCAAGGGATTTACAACATGTATTTTGATTGCTTCTTTTCAACTGGCGGTGTATCAGACAAGAAAGGGGAACAATATAATTCAAGCCTTCATAAATTAAATATTACTCCAGACTGCAGTTACTAAGCTGTTCGTTACTACCAGTTTTATAGTCCCTGCTTGGTTTCATCTTCAGTTTTCTGTGGCTTACATTCTTTGCTTAGATATGTCAATCCCTATAAATCACAGCAAAACAGTTAATACTGATGTCTAGGCAACTGCACACACAACTCAGCCAACACTAATCAAATGAACCCATGGCACAAAATATTTTACAAAAATGTAGTCTGCATATCTACAAAACCACACAGATTTTACAGGTTGTCTACAGGAGTAAAATTAAAATCCACTGCATCAGCAATCTAGTGTGGAGATGTGAAGCAGCAGTGCTGTGAAAGCTGCCTCTGCCCTCAGAAGCTTGATTGGTGTAGGGACAAGCAAACCGAAGCTGGGCAGAGAAAAGGCAGAAAATCCCCAACCAATTTCTTGTGGCAAACTCTCCTGGGAAGAAGGCTGCTGTCTGAGAGTGCGGTGACTGCAGCAGCAGGGAAAGAGCTGGCTGAGAATGAGCTCCAGGTCGGGGAAAAGCCCAGTAGGCAGCCTGGCTGAATATGTGGTCCCATGACCCTGTGCTACACTGCACAAAAAAAACAGCCAGTTCTCCAAGGGGAAGAAGAGGTGATAGATACAGGGGCAGATGCACATTGCCTCCTGTGTCCCTCTGAGTGCAGTGGTGGCGGCTACTGCAAGGACCCAACAGACTAAGAGTTGGAGCTCTGGACTGGGAAGCATCCCGATCCATGACCCATATCGAACAAGGTGACTGCTGTTGATACAGTTGAGTTACTGACAATGATGGAGTGATTTCTGGGTGAATTCCTCCTGCCCCAAAGGCAGTAGAAGGGGACTCCAACCCAGGACAAGGAGGGCAGAGTTTAGAACCAGTAGCAGGAAGGGAGCCCCTACTGGACACTAAAGCGATCTTCATAGGACGTTCTGGCTCCCATGACACCCTCTCATTTGCAAAGTAAGTTGATAATGCTCTGTGGAACCCAGATTGGTTTAGTTTTGAGGTCTGGTGCTGCTCTCTCTGAAGTCAATGGCACTTTTACCACAGGATCAAGCCCGTGGTTTGTTTGGCCAGTTATGGGTTTATTGTTTCAACTATGGGCCAGACTCTTCTCTGATTTACACCTTGTTCAGCCCCATAGTACTGAATGCAGCTACAGTGTGTAAGTGTGACAGAATGTACGCTTGTATTCATACCCAACACACTACTGTAATAATCTTTGCACAAAGTATGCCTTGTAAGGTATTATTTGAAAACTTATACACCTCTACCCCGCTATAACGCTGTCCTCGGGAGCCAAAAAAATCTTACCGCGTTATAGGTGAAACCGCATTATATCGAACTTGCTTTGATCCGCCGGAGTGCGCAGCCCCGCCCTCCCGGAACACTGCTTTACCACATTATATCCGAATTCGTGTTATATCGGGTCGCGTTATATCGGGGTAGAGGTGTACTTCACTGATCAGTATCATCCTGATACATTGCTGCCACGCCTATTTTATGTAAAGTTATAAGATTTCACTCTATGGTGGCAATAACACATATTCCAATCCGAAGTTGGCAAACAGGTCTGTCAAACAAAGGAATGTATGCTCTGCTTAATTTGTATTTAAGCAATAAACAGAGTCATCAAACATGAAGGGAAACAAAAGATGCTTAATCAGGTGGGAAAAAAGGCAGCAGGGAACATCCTTCCCCATAGACTCTGTCTCTTGGGACCCAGCTGGGAATGTTTTTCAAGAGGGGGACTGAAATTATAAGAAGGAGGAACAAATATTCCAAGGCACCCCGTCTCTCTCTCTGCCCATTGATTCTCAGCACCTGAAGCGACAGAAGCTTCATTGGATTCTGAGAGAAAGTATCCTGACTTGGAGGGTTTAGTCAGTGAGACCACTGAAAGCATATGGTGAGAAACTTTGCTTGACTCTGATATAGTTTGTTAAGTAAGATGCCAGTAGCATTTTAACTTTTTTTTCTTGTAACCATTTCTGACTTTTATGCCTCATGATTTGTGCTCATTTAAAATCTCTTTTTAGTTAATAAACTTGTTTTACTGTTAAGTATCAGGGGGTAGCCGTGTTAGTCTGTATCTACAAAATCAACAAGGAGTCTGGTGGCACCTTAAAGACTAACAGATTTATTTGGGCATAAGCTTTCGTGAGTAAAAACCTCACTTCTTCGGATGCATTGTTTTACTGTTTTATCTAATCCAGTGTGTTTAAATCGAAGTGTCTGGGAAACTCCATTTGGAGTGGCAAGTTGTGTGCATATTATTTCTATTAGAGTAATAATGGACTTTATATAAACTTGTATTGTCCAGGAGAGAACCGGGCAGTACATGACATACATATCTGCAGGAAAATCCAAGAATAGAGGGTGTGTTGGGGTATAACCAAGGCTGGTAAGAGCCAAGGTGTGGCTGGCTGGCTTCAGCACACACACAGAGACATAGCTGGAAGTGACTTGGAGGCTGGAAGGTGTTTGTGAGCAGTCCAGTCTGGAGGCTACCGTAGCAAAGTATTGTAAAGGGCACCCATGTTACAGGGCAGGAGTGACACAGCTATTCAGTCTGGATTGTACTCTAGTATGTCTCAGTAAATCAAGAGAAATTTCATAATCCTTCGCATAGAGAACCTCCCAATGCAGTGAGCCACTTTAAGCTTGATAGACTAAGGGTCTCGCTCAGTAATGAAGTTCTGCTCTTTGGAATTTACATATCAGTTTTTTCCATTCTATTCTCCCGAGTCCATATGAACTGGAGAGATCAAGGGCAGTGGGAAACTGGTTGAGTAACTTCTCCAAGTTGTGGAACTCCAAGCTCTGTTACTAAGTCAATCACTGGGCATGACAAGTTTTGCCTAGATCTCTCTAGAGGGAACTCTTGTGCGACAACCCATGGCAAGTTTTATTGGCCTGTGACTGCCACCAGCCAAATTTGTTCAGTTGGGGAATTTAAGAGTTGAAGAGAGAAGTAGGCATCATGAAGATACGTCTGCAGTTGTGACATTTAATGTGTAGGAAAATGCACAAGAGCCCTGGTTGTCAAATGGTTTAGGCTGCAACATGCTTGATACAAAACCACAAAGGAAATGAAAGGAAAAGTTAAGTCATCCAACAATATGCACCTTCTATTCTTCCATCCCCAGAGGCATGCATCTTTCTGCTACTACAACCATAAACCGAAGACCTATGTTAACTGTAATTCTTCCTCCCCATCCCCCAGAAATGCTAAATTTCCAGCACCCTCTTTACCAAACGAATCCCTCCAAAATTCACAGCTAATTGTGTTGTGAAGGTGGTAACTTGTGTCATGAAAAGGGCATGCAGAAGGTAAGGTCATGAGGTAGTCTGGTGTTTTGGGAGGGGATCAATTGTTAAAGGAGGTGCTGGAAAGCTGGCATTCTTGATGGGGCATAGTTAAGGTTGTGGTGAATGATCTGTGGTGTGTGGCAATGATAAAAGTACATGCCTGTGGGTGCAGGAATAGAGGGTATGTATTGGTAAAGTGAATTACAACTGTTCGTTTCTTTTTCATGATTTCATGTGCTATGTGTAGCAACATTGACAGTTTATTAATGTACAAGAAACCGTGCAAACACATCTGTATGCACTGAATAATGGCCCCATTTCCAGAGAGACCAAGCAGCCCTAGTTCTCATTGAAGTTACCTCCAATATTTGAGTGCTACAAGTAGCCTACATTTCAACACTGTGCCTTTAACCTCTCTATCTCAGTTTCCCCATTTTTATAATGGGAGTAATGAGGTTTACTCCGTTTTGTGAAGAACTTTGAGATGTACAAAGGAAAAGTGCAAAATATTTTCAAAAGCATAAGTGTCTCCTGGCCAAGTTTTAAAAATCAGTAAAAAACGTACTTCTGCAGAGATAATTGCTGCACCCTTAGTAGCTTTTGTTTACTACAATACCCACCTGCTGAAGTGAAAAAACAGATTGACAGAGCCAGAAGAGTACCCAGAAGTCACCTACTACAGAACAGGCCCAACAAAGAAAATAACAGAACGCCACTAGCCGTCACCTTCAGCCCCCAACTAAAACCTCTCCAGCGCATCATCAAAGTTCTACAATCTATCCTGAAAAATGATCCCTCACTCTCACAGATCTTGGGAGACAGGCCAGTCCTCGCTTACAGACAGCCTCCCAACCTGAAGCAAATACTCACAAGCAACCGCACACCATACAACATAAACACTAACCCAGGAACCTATCCTTGCAACAAAGCCCGGTGCCAACTCTGTCCACCTATCTATTCAACTGACACCATCATAGGACCTAATCACATCAGCCATATCATCAGGGGCTCGTTTACCTGCACATCTACCAACGTGATATATGCCATCGTGCGCCAGCAATGCCCCTCTGCCATATACATTGGCCAAACCGGACAATCTCTACGCAAAAGAATAAATGGACACAAATCTGACATCAGGAATCATAACATTCAAAAACCAGTGGGAGAACACTTCAACCTCTCTAACCACTCAGTGACAGACTTGAAGGTGACAATTTTGCAACAAAAAAAAATTCAAAAACAGACTCCAAAGAGAGACTGCCGAACTTGAATTAATATGCAAATTAGATACAATTAACTTAGGTTTAAACAGAGACTTGGAATGGTTGGGTTATTACACTAATTGAATCTATTTCCCCATGTTAAGTATCCTCACACCTTCTATGGGTCATCTCGATTATCACTTCAAAAGTTTTTTTTCCTCCTGCTGATGATAGCTCATCTCAATTGATTGGCCTCTTACAGTTGGTATGGCTACTTTCACCTTTTCATGTTCTCTGTATGTATAAATATCTTCTTTCTGTGTGTTCCATTCTATGCATCCAGTGAAGTGGGCTGTAGCCCACAAAAGCTTATGCTCAAATAAATTTGTTGGTCTCTAAGGTGCCGCAAGTACTTCTGTTCTTTCTCCTGTAACAATTTATCATTGCATACTAGTGAACCTCCAGCTCTTCTACTTGTTTTGTTGTATAATGTTAGCTGATACACAGGGAATTATCTTTATTGATAAATAAGAACCAAATGTTGCTGATATCAGCAATGTGTACAGGACTTGATATTTGCCATTGGTTCATAGTGAATGTATATATAAAACAGACTTTTTTTTTTAAAATGTCTCAAATATAGACATGTTTCTCAGTCTTCAGACCTCTCGGAGTGATATTCCCTTGTGGCTTGTGAGTGTCATACACTGCAGACAGGAGTCTAAGCATACCACTGGAAATATAATGAAAAGGTGTTTTCTTGTATCAATGTCACAAAATTCAATAGGTAACAAGTATTATACATAGTGTCATCATCACAGTCTAGACTCAAAGCTTCCCAACAAGTATGCATGATACATGTTTCCAGCATATTTTTTGTTTCCACGATTTGGCTTGACCTTTAGTTCAAAGCCACCCTTCACTAGACAGCATAGTTTTGCTGGTCCTCTGGGTGGTCATTTAAAACAGGTTATATTGCATTGTATTAGGTCAGTTTTTCCTGTAGAAATTAGGCAGATAGACTCCATGTCAACACCACAGCATTTTTATGGTGTTTTACAGAAAAAGATAGTATGAAACCACTCTTACAACCCCCCCCCCCCAAATATGGAATGAATAAAGGAGAAAAGCTTGGAAGCAACTCCAAATTACACTTATACATAAACTCACCAGAAAGAGAAATAAATAAAGGGACCTGGTGTACAGTGGAGGAAAATTTCAACGAGCAGCACATTTCCAGACAGCTGTTCTATTTCAAACAAACAGATTGGGTCTGACTAAGGAAAAATCAGGATTTTTTATTAACATATTCTTGGCTTGATAGGGGCCAGTAATCAGCCATCCAAAGTCCATCATAGGACCCCAGCTCCAACTACTGTCTAGAAAACACCCTATTAGAGAGCAAAATTCCTACAGTTGAGGGCTAGAAACATTACACATTTTGAGGAAATGTGCCAGGGAAATAAACCAGAGACTCCTCTCTTGTGATGAAAGTTTCTCTCTCTGTCTCATTCATTTCATAAAATACACCTGATTGTGAAAATCTGGAACTGGAAGCAGAAAAAAAACGGACAATGTCATTTTCTGCTGTTGTTACAATGTGTTCTGAGGCCAAGTACAAACTGTTACCCCTATGAAGAGGGTCACAAGATCTTTACGAACCATACAGAGCAGACGGCACCTGCACAAAGTCAACTTCAGACTGTTCCATGTATTTAACTTGAAAGACTAAGGGGCTGAATCATCCCTACCAGCTGGGCAGAATTACAGTTTTTGTGGTGGCTACTATTTCTCCCCACCCCCATTTCAAAGTGACATGCAACAGCATCTATTCACTATATTAGCTAATCTGTGAGAAACTGCTGCAGGCTCATTTGTTTCCATGACAAAATAGTTGTTTGTATCAGGGCTCATTCATGTATCAATTCAGAATTGTGAAGGAGAGGATTAGGATCTGATAAGCTTTAGCCACCGCTTGACTAAGCATGTATTCAGCAATCAAATTTCTTCCCTGTCTAAGAGTTCTTAAAAATTAAGAATCTGTGATCTTAACACAAGTAGAACATTGAAGTGCAATTTTATTCTGAAAAGTTTCTATGTAAAACTGGTCCCTTCTTATTCAGATAAGCTCTGTTACACTTTCAACACTGTAATGACAAAAAGGACAGGAGTAAAAAGCAGTAAAACTGAACACTGCAAAGTCAACACAACCAAGATGAAAAGAGCTGAATTATATACCAACCTGTTCACCACCACCAAAAGTTATTTACTAAATTCCAATCAGTTACACCTATAGACCCACATGGAAGGACAGGAAAAGTTGTCATTGAGGGCATTAGTAAAACACTGTGTGGTACTGCACAAGTGTAACTGGAGAATAAGTTTAGCCAGCAAAAGCTTTATTATTGGTAATGTGGGAGAAATAAAAAACCCAGCTGGATTTTCAGATCCCAAAATTAATTCGTAGGACTGGCAATTGGAAAAAAATTGCTTGGAAATCACTGAAGGCAAGATTTTCAGAGGCACAAATAGTAGTTAGACACCTAATTCCCATTGAACGGTTTTTCAATAGGAATTATGTGGCTAACTGGTATTTATGCCTTTGAAAATCTCCACTTCAGACAAATATGAAGCCCCATGATGCTGTTATTCAGAAACACTCTTCAGAGCACAAACAAAACTTAAATGCTGTGTGTGAAAGAGATTACAATGTTTAACTCACAGCAGGCCATGGCACACTGAAAAATACTGAGCTTAAGGGGCCAAGCATCAGAAAAGCCATTGTCGATGCAGAGCAGGAAAAGGTGCTGAAGCCGTGAGCCACCACCAGATACAGTAGCAGCTATTAGTCAACATTATGAAGTGTGACAGTGCTTCATAGAAGCAAATGGCCATTTGGGTTCCAAAGCCAGGTGGATTCTGTCACCTGAATCTGTCCCATTCAGGGAAGAGAGGATGTATTTTCTTCACATCATCAAAAACGGATGTTAAAAATGTTTCACAAATATGTATTCATGAGACAAGAGAACATCTGGCTATTGACTGGTTAGAACATGCACAGCTGATTTTTGAGAAAATGAAGTGTTTTGGAGATGAAAAACATCCGTAGAATTAATGTAAGGAGTATTTTGTTCCATTTGCCAGAACCTACTTTCAAATACTGAATTAAAAATCTGCAATTTCTAAAGAGTAAAATAAAAGCATATCATGGGCAAAAGATTCACCAAAGAGGATTACAATTACTAAATTAAGCCATCTGTTCATTTTTTTTCCACTAACTATCTTAGAGTGCTGGAGAAAGACAACTTTTTTCAACCATGAAGTGCTATTTGACATGAGGGTTATTTCCAGCAACAAGCGTTGTAAAGCACATGCTGTTGTAATAGAAAAAGCCTTCTGCCGATTATAAATTGAAATACTGTCCTGTCCTGCTCTCCCTCACTTCTCTAAACACACTTAACAGCTCTGTCAGGGAAAAAAATGCCTGAATTTAACTGATGACAAAACATTAACAGTGACAATGCAATTCCATGTCTATGAAACTCTTCATTCCCCATAATTTGACTAAAGAGACATTCAAGTTTATTATCTCTCACTGGGAGCTGTATCCATTGATTTTGTCTCACAGCCCATAAAGTCCTGTATCAATGAAAACTGTTCACATATTGTTTATTGCTAAAGCGTTTTTGGTAGGGTTACCATATTTAAGGTTTTAAAAAAGAGGACACTCCACGGGGCCCTGGCCCCACCCCTTCCCCCAAAGTCCTCGCCCCTTCCCCGCCCCAACTCCGCCCCCTCCCGAGTGCCCCGCATTCCCCCTCCTCCTCCCTCCCAGCCACGCAAAAAGGGCTGCTGGAGTGCTACCGGCGTCACGGTTTGCCAGGCAGCCCCCAGACCTCCAGACCCGCTGCGCCCCCAGCCAGGCGTTTCCCCTCCCTGACTCCTCAGTTCTGTAAGAGCAGAGCTGCCCAAGTGCTACCGGCTTTGGGCAGCCCCCATGCATCCGGACTCTGCACCACCAGCCGGGCACTTCCCCTCCCGGGCTCCGGGGGTGCAGGGTCCGGAGGCAGGGGGGCTGCCCGAAGCCAGTAGCACTCGGGCAGCTCAGCTCTTACAGAGCTGAGGAGTCAGGGATCACAGCAGCCGCCGGAGCCCGCTCTAAGGTAAGCCAGGGATGCTGGAAGCTGGGAGTATTTTTCCTGGACATGTTCGGCTTTTTGGAAATTCCCCCCGGACGGGGGTTTGATTACCAAAAAGCCGAACATGTCTGGGAAAAACCGGACGTATGGTAACCCTAGTGTTTGGTGCCCCTACGAGTACTCCAACCCTTCATTGGCTCTTCTACTGCACCTAATACTGGAAATGCTGGAATTGACTGACTTTGTACAGAATACTCTGCGCCATCCTTCATCTCATTTGCTGCCATGCGTACAGTAGTCCTAGCCCTACTGCCTTCACTACAGTTATTAATTGCACTGAGAGAGAGGTATTTATATGGCCTCCATTATCATAGTGTCTAAGCAGATCCCAATCTTTAATGTGTTTAAGCTCTCAACATCCCGTGAGGTGCAGAAGTATTATTACCCCCGTTTTACAGCTGAACTGTAGCACAGGGAGAATGGGTGACGTGCCCAAGGTACCGTGGAAGAGCAGAGGACTGAACCCAAGTTTCCGCCATATAACTTCTTTTGGACAGAACAAGGTCTCAGATCATCCACCATTCAGCACTTCGGTGAATGACAGAACCGAGGATCTTACTCAGCAAGTTAGACTCTTCTCCCTCTTTCTTACAACACTAGCAACTAAAGAGAAAGTTGTTAAGTTCCCCAAAACCATGTCTGGCCAAACAGCTAAACTCAGGAGTGAAGCTGCCCCCTTCATTACGATTTGCTTCCCATTCTCCTTGACCAAGTTTCAACTATTTGGACAAAAGGAGAATTACAGGAGCTTGTAAAAAAGCTGAGAACTCCATGCTTGCACATTACATTTAAACAGGAATTTTCAAAGCCTTCCAACTGTAATCAAATCCGAGCCTTAAAGCACTACATCTAGAATGTTTCATTGTTGTAAAGCAGATGGTCAGGTAGTTCAAGTGTTTCATTTAGCCTCAATATCAAATATGAGTTACAAACCTTCCATTCATAAAAATATTTTACTATATTAAAACAACACAGGCCAGAATTTACGTGGGTGCTTGAAGTTGCACATAGATTTGAGTGCCTACCTTTTGGCACTGAATTTCAAAGCAATTTTCTATGTCAAAGTTAAAAAGTGATCTGCATAATCTTATTGAGAAGGGACAAAATCTTCCTCTGTGACCCTGAGCAGCAGCCATCCACAGATCAGCTGAGAGCAGAGCCATCCTCCATTTTCACACCACCAGAAACGGTAGCACCGTTCCCCTTCTGCACAGATCCTGAGGCTATCACAGCTGGCCAAGCAGTATGGGAAGATGTGCTACACCTATTTAAAGAACATGTGTTCCTATGGGAACCTAAAAAAAAAAAAAAGTGGTGGAGTCACCCACAATTCCTTTAGAGATCCTGTTAGATCATGGCCTATGTAGGCATTCCTCCAAATTGGCTCATCTACTCACTCGAAATGCAGGGCTGTCTTAAGTAGAGCTGAGCAAATAACTTTTTTTGGTAGAGGGGCTGAACCAAAAAGTCTGGGGAAAAATCAGTTAAATTTGAATGAAAAATTGAATTTTTCCCTCTAAAACACATGAAACATTTGGATCAAGACACATAGAATAAAGAAATCAGGGCGGGTCAATTAATCACAGTTAACTCATGCAATTAACTCAAAAAATTAACTGTGATTAATCGCAGTTCTAATTGGACTGTTAAACAACAGAATACCGAGTTAAATTTATTAAATATTTTGGATGTTTTTCTAAATTTTCAAATATATTGATTTCAATTACGACACAGACTGCTCATTTTATATTATTTTTATTATGAATATTTGCGCTGTAAAAATGATAAAAGAAATAGTATTTTTCAATTCACCTCATACAAGTACCATAGTGCAATCTCTTTATTGTGAAAGCGCAACTTACAAATGTAGATTTTTTTTTGTTACATAACTGCATTCAAAAACAAAACCATGTAAACTTTAGCCCCTACAAGTCCGTTCAGTCCTACTTCTTGTGCTGTCAATTGCTAAGACAAACAAGTTTGTTTACATTTACGATGCTGCCTGATTCTTATTTACAGTGTCACCTGAAAGTGAGAACAGACGTTCGCATGACATTTTTGGAATTTACGTACCAGATATGCTAAACATTCGTATACCTCTTCATGCTTTGGCCACCGTTGCAGAGGACATGCTTCCATGCTGATGACGCGCGTTAAAAAAATAATGCATTAATTAAATTTGTGACTGAACTCCTTGGGGGGGAATTCTGTGTCTCCTACTCTATGTTTTACCTGCATTCCACCATATATTTCATGTTATAGCAGTCTCAGATGATGACCCAGCATGTTGTTCATTTTAAGAACACTTTCACTGCAGATTTGACAAAACACAAAAAAGGTACCAATGAGATTTCTAAAAATAGCTACAGCCCTCGAACGAAGATTTAAGAATCTGAAGAGCCTTCCAAAATCTGAGAGGGACGAGGTGTAGATCATGCTTTCAGAAGTCTCAAAAGAGCAATATTCCGATGCAGAAACTACAGAACCCGAACCACCAAAAAAGAAAATCAACCTTCTGCTAGTGACATCTGACTCAGATGATGAAAATGAACATGTGTTGGTCTGCACTGCTTTGGATTATTATCGAATAGAACCCATCATCAGCATGGACGCATGTCCTCTGGAATGGTAGTTGAAGCATGAAGGGACATATGAATCTTTAGCGCATCTGGCACGTAAAAATCTTGCAACGCCAGCTACAACGATGCCGTGCGAACACCTGTTCTCACTTTCAGGTGATACTAAACAAGAAGCGGGCAGCATTATCTCCTGCAAATGTAAACAAACTTGTTTGTCTGAGCAACTGGCTGAACAAGAAGTAGGACTGAGTGGACTTGTAGGCTCTAAAGTTTTACATTGTTTCATTTTTGAATGCAGTTTTTTTGTACATAATTCTACATTTGTAAGTTCAACTTCCACGATAAAGAGATTGCACTACAATACTTGTATTAAGTGAATTGAAAAATACTATTTGTTTTATTTTTACAGTGGAAATATTTATGATAAAAATATAAAGTGAGTCCTGTACACTTTGTATTCTGTGTTGTAATTGAAATCAGTATATTTGAAAATGTGGAAAACATCAAAAATATTTATATAAATGATATTCTATTATTGTTTAACAGCACGATTAATTGTGATTAATTTTTTTAATCGCTTGACAGCCCTAGAAGAAATCAAACAACTTTTTATTTTCTTGGTTTCACCCCTTTTTGTATGCTTTTTTTTAAAACAAAACAATGCTAGCACAAATCCTGCAGCGTGCATACTATTCACACTAGTGAGTGGACATAGTGATGATGATGAACTGAAGAGTAATGGCCATTGAAGAACCGCCTGTTCAGGAAGGTCTTTAAGGCAAGGGTCTTAAAGCCCCGGCCTGCGGGACATCTGCAGCCCAAGAACCTCCCCACTGTGGCCCGCAGAGGAGAGACACATGCAAACACGCTGCCGGCAATGTCATCTGCAGGTGCCACCCCCCGCAGCGCCCATTGGTAGGGGAGAGAGACAGAGATACCATCACTAGTCGCAGGGCAGAGTCAGCCATGGAGGCAGCATTATTAGTTGCCGGGCAGAGTCAGCGTCATTTTTTTCCACAATGAATATAAACAAGTCAAAATATCGAACACAACTATCTGATGCACACCTTGCTGCAATCCTGAAGGTTTCAACTGCTCAGTCACTGAGGCCAAACATCAACAAACTGACAGAACTGAAGCATTGCCAGGTGTCTGGCAAACACTAAACACTCTCTGGCAGGCGAAGAATTGTATAAAGTTGTATGGCAGTTTTATTATCTCTAAGAAATTCGAAATAAAAAATATAAACCTTTTCTTTTCTGAACACCACCTTCAGTGACATCATTGGCCTGCTGGGAGGATTTGAGGACTGGCACTGGCCCTAAGGTAAACTGAGTTTGAGACCCCTGCTTTAAAGTCATTTAAAATGATTTTTGAAGTTTTACTCAGTCTTACTGCTCAATAACCACTTCATTAACACGTGCTTCTTTGGGACCCAGCGTACTCTTTTAAACCTGTACAACATGGGCAAAAGATGCTGCCCAATTAGTGCCACTGTTTTACATCCGTTTTGCACAGGTGTGAATGATTCCAACAAGGTGGAAGGCAGTAAAGAATCAGACCCATTTTATGTGGGTTGTCAATAGACAAGCATTTCTTTGGGAATACTATGAATTAACAAAACTATCAAATGAGAAGTTTTATACGGTTTTGGGATTGCCCTCTCAAAATAAAGCCATTGATAATAATTTATATATTTATTGTTAAAAAAAGATTTTGGCTCACGACTGAGGTAAAAAGTCATATTTTTATCATGTATCTCAACATTTACTTCCACGGGGTTCTTGACAAATATATTCATTAGATTATTAATGCAGATTACTGCTTCATGCTTGGTTCCTCGGTAGTGAATATTTCCCCCTCAATTCATGTCGCAGCCAGTCAGATTGTTGATACAGATCTCTGCTTTATCAGAGGTCAGTAGGTTTTTTTGCCCCTAAATTTCAGGTCCTTTGTTTCAAACTTTGTTTTTAACTTTTACATTTATGAAATTCATTGCCAAAACTGAGAAATTTCAAAGCTTAGATACTTCTAACAAATCCTTCAGAACCACTGCAATGACACATGAATGGCCACATTCTGCTCTGACTGGTGTAAGCAGAGTAACTCCCCAGTCTAGAGTTACCAAGAGAGTTTGAGTAAACTTTGTTCAAATTATTTATATTTTGGTGACCAGCCAAAGTTATTGTCCCTCAAACTACAATGATTACAGAAAAAGGTAAATAAATCTTCATTATAACCTCAATAGAAGTAAATATCGGCTTCTTTTCTTTCATGCATGTATTCTTAGTGCAAGACTACAAGACTCCTGAAGCCAAAGGATTATGGTTAGCTAACCACTGTGCTTGTTTTGCTAGAAAACAGATTTTCTTAGGCAAGCTGAGATACATTGGCGGAACATTTACCAACCGTCATTCTTCAAGGGCACATTTAGTATTATGGCTCTCTACATTAAACAACGGAAGCAAGTTGAACTTCATAATGTGGGACTTTGCATCATCTTTTCAAAAATAATCTCATTGCAGTTATGTGTACTGGCAAGGGATCTACAAGAAACACATTCCTAAAGGTAAACCATCTGGTATCAGAGTTCAGCTTACCTCATTTCATAATATATCAAGACACAATACACAATAACAGAGTAAACTGAATTAGTGCAATGTCTTGTAAGTTCTTGTAGTAAAGGTAAAAAGAGACATTAACTATGTTTACCAGGCACTCATCAAAATCACTTGTAAGAACATAAGAACGGCCATACTGGGGTCAGACCAAAGTTCCATCTAGCCCAGGATCTGGTCTTCCGACAGTGGCCAATGCCAGGTGCCCCAGAGGGAATGAACAGAACAGGTAATCATCAAGTGATCCACCCCCTATCCCCCATTCCCAGCTTCTGGCAAACAGAGGCTAGGGACACCATCCCTGCTCATCCTAGCTAATAGCCATTGATGGACTGATTATCCTCCATGAACTTACCTAGTTCTTTATTGAACCCTGTTATAGTCTTGGCCTTCACAACATCCTCTGGCAAAGAGTTCCACGGGTTGACTGTGCATTGTGTGAAAAAATACTTCCATTTATTTGTTTTAAACCTATTAATTTCATTTGGTGAACCCTGGTTCTTGTGTTATGAGGACTAAATAACACTTTTTTATTTTCTCCACACCAGTCATGATTTTATACCTCTATAATCTCTCTATAGACCTCTATTATATCTCCCCTTAGTCATCTCTTTTCCAGTCTTATTAATTGCTCCTCATATGGAAGTGCTGTATTGTAGTGCTGCTTGCATCATTTAAAGTGTTTATAAGGAATCCCAGTAACAACTTTGGCAGCTGTAATTTAGCAAATACCAAGTATTAGTACTGCCAATCTTATGAGACCAAAAAGCATGAATCTGATCCCCAAAATCATGAGATTGGCCCCACAAATCATGAGATTTTAAAATCAAACCATGTTTTTTAGCCTGCCCTTTGACTTTTTAACTCCCCTCTACTCTTCTGCCTGTGTGTGAGAGAGAATTTCAGGTTGACAAGTCAACATTTATGCATATAAAAATGCATGCCTCTCTGTGGCTGCTCAAATGGAGACTCCACTTACCCTTTTATGATCCCTAGGATAGGAAATGACTGGCAGTTCCCCTATTAATATCTTGACTCCTTCCCTCTCACCCCCCTCACTGCCTGCTGGAGCTCTTCACTGCACAGATCCCAAGTAGAGGAGAAGTCCCAAAGCAGCAGGAGGGAGGGAAGTGTTGCTGCTGGCATCAGGGCCCTGGACTGAGCAGCAGCCTTCCCTCATTTCCTCCTCCACCCCAGGACCCTTTCACTGCTTTAGGACCAAAAATCAAAGACAGTACTCAATGGCAGGACAGGTGCCTGTCCTTCACCCTGAGGACGCTAGCTCACAGCTCTGCCTAGCCTTGATGATCGTGGATGTCTCGCATCATCATGACAGCTCTTCCTGCAGGCATCAAAATCCTGTGATTCACGGTTTGAGAGAGCTGGCAACATGGCCTTCCCACTCCATTACTATCCACTGCACCGCTCTCAGCCTCCTTCCTATCCCCACAGCCTCACTTCCATGCGCAGAGAGACTATAGGGAAATGGCAGCCATCTTTCTGGCTTCATCCCCATTGACTGTCATAGGGGATGTTGGCTATTTTGAATAAGAAAAAAATTCAGGAGTGGAAGCCTTTCATGGTGTTTTCACAAGACAGGTAAAAAGCACCTCAAAATTACTAGTTGCAATAAAATCGGAAGAGTTGGCAATACTGCAGATACAAATGTATTAAAAGAGTGAGTTCTAGCAGTGTAAGAGAGACATTGCAGTACCATACTCAGTGTGAAAATGTATTTCAATTACGGTACTTAACGTAAGGCTGTTTATAGCTCACATTGCTGAAGGAATAAAACACAGGGCTAGGTTAGTGCTTGTTAGCAAAAGCACAGCTGAAAAAGAGCTCCTGAATTTCTTTAAACAAAGTATGTGATTTAAAGTAATCTGTACTCCTGCTCCACTTCACTTTAAGAGGAAGAATGAAGAACTCATTAGGAAGGCAGTTTACAAAGCTACAATGTGCATTTGCAACCTGCTCTTGCACCCAGTGAATTTGCCATTGACTTCAATGAGCGCAGGATTGGGCTGTATGTGTCTGGGCCCAACAACATTAGGCATTTTGTATTAATTTAAATATGTACAAGCAGCCCAAAAGTGTCATCTACAAGCAGGAGGAGGAAACTGGAGACAGGACAATCAAGATTACAGATTAGGGTTACCATATTTTAATTTAAAAAAAGGAGGACATTCCACAGAGCCCCGGCCCCGCCCCAACTCCGCCCCTTCGCCGTCCCCAGCCCCACCCCAACTCCGCCCCTTCCCCAAAGTCCCTGCCCCAACTCTGCCCCCTCCCCTGAACACTCCGCCCCCCTGCTCCTCCCCCTCCCCTGCTTCCTGCGAATCAAATGTTCGCGGGAAGCCTGAAACAGGGAGGCAGCAGGTAAGCTGGGGCTGGGGCAGGGCGTGGCCCAGTCCGCCCCCCCAGGCCGAGCGGCTCCCTCTGGCGGCCGGCCGGCCCAGGCCAAGAGGCTCTGGCCCTGGCTTCTCCCGCCCAGCTTGGCTCGGGCCCTGGGGCGCCAGCCCTGGTTCCGACCAAGCGGCGCCGGCCCCCGGCCGGGCCCCAGTGGCACCGGCCCGGACCCAAGCCCCACGACCCCTCCCTCCTTATTTTCCAGGACATGTACGGCTTTTTGGGATTTCCTCCCGGACGGGGATTTGAGGCCCAAAAAGCCGGACATGTCCAGGAAAATCCAGACTTATGGTAATCCTATTACAGATGCTAACTGGATCTCAGAGAAGAGTGAGACCTATATAACTGCTCTGTATTTGTCTTCATCACAGAGCCAGCCCAGCCCAGCCCAGCCAAAAGATTTCTACTCACTTTAGAATGTTTGTTTGTTTTCCAACTTCAGAATTTACAGTTTGGGGTAATTTAACACAGATTCCCTTCTTTTACATCAATCATGCTCTTTTGTACTGATAGCACTGACTCAAAAAGCCTCTGGACAATATTTGTTTCCTAGAGCCCACAAGAACAAAGCTATTTTTATGCCAATACCTAGAATGCTGAACAATGACGTTTTGACATTGCAATGTGTAATTTTTGGAAGGTTTGTTGTATTACATGGATGATTTCTCCGCCCCCAAATTATGATCTTTACATCTTTACTGAGCACAGAGGCTCAGCCTATTAGCATAAAAAGATTTTTTTTTTAAACCAAATGCAAATTTCAGTCAAGTAACAATTCTTATCTGAGAGGATATTACTGCCTGTTAGTGTATCAGAGTGTTTGGCTCCAGAAAAAACTATCTGCACAGGCAAGATGTCCTCCTGATACTGGTTGAACAGCATTAAACATTGTATTCTTGTTGTGGAGAATAAATACAAAGGAAAGGAGATAACTCAGGAAATGGATAAGGAAAATTACTTGTCATATTATGGTAGCACCGTGGCCCAATCCCCATTATACCAGGCATTGTAAAAAAACATCAATAGATTGTCCTTACTCCAAAGAACTCATTACTAGAGCCCTACCAAATTCACAGCCATGAAAAACACATCATGAACTGTGAAATCTGGTCTCTCCCCCAGTGAAATCTGGTCTTGTGTGCTTTTACCCTACACTATACAGATTTCACAGTGGAGACCAACGTTTCTCAAATTGAGGGTCCTGACCCAAAAGGGAGTTGCGGGGGAGAGGAGGGTGGGGTTTGCAAGGTTATTTGAAGAGGGGTGCAGTATTGCCACCCTTACTTCTGTGCTGCCTTTAGAGCTGGAGAGCGGTGGTTGTTGGCTGGGCACCCAGCTTTGAAGGCGGCACCCTGCCAGCAGCAGCAGTGCAGAAGTAAGGGTGGCAATACCATACCATGCCATCCTTATTTCTGTGCTGCTGCCTTCACAGCTGGGCGGCTGGAGAGTGGCGGCTGCTGACTAAAGGTCCAACTCTGCAGGCAGCAGCACAGAAGGCTAGAGGTTTTGTAGGGAAGTGTGTGACCTGGCTCTAGCAGCAGTCAGGCTATAAAGAGCCAGCCATCTTAGAGCAATGTAGGGTACATTTTAGCTCTCTGCAGCAGGGAGCAGCCGGATTTTGGTTCTTGTGTGTTAAGGCTCAGAATTCCAAGATACTTAGTGTTAAAACACATTTTCTGGAAGGTTGCAATGTGTCTAATTTTTATTTGTATGCCATGAACCTGAAGTTTTGGCCAATTTTGCAGCAGAGGCTGAAACCAGGTTTCCATGCAAAGCCATGTATCCTTTCTCTTGCATAGTTTTTCCACAAGTAATATTTCCCTCCAACATTACTTGCAATTAAAATGGGAAGAAAAAGTCAATTTCTAGTTATAAAAAGTTAGAAGTGACCCCATTTGAAATTTCTCAGAGTGTCTTGAGATTTTATAGGCTGCTCTCAATGAGGAATAGCAACTGTTCTGAAACTTTATATTCACACAGGTGTCAGTGTCCATAAGACTCATATATAGCAGAGTTTAGGGGGGCGAAGTGACTTCTATGGTGTTAATCTTTGGCCCCAGTCCTGCAAAGGTTTACAGATGTACTGAACTTTACACAAGTACTCCCACTGAAATCACTAGGACTACACAGGTGATTCAGTTTACATTTTTGCAGGTTTGAGGACCTCAGTCATAGCGACTGTCAGCAAAGCTACCATTTGCAGATTTACTATCACCCTGTAGCAATGATCAAATTCCACTAAATAACTGTTCTATCTTGAAAAAAGCATCTTAAAAATAAGCCATTCACAACAGCATGCAACATCACTCTCTATTAAAACTCCTGCCATGAATAGAGCATCTCAAATAAATTATTAAAAAAGCTATGAAAAAGATGCATCAGATCTGAAAGTCCTAATTTTGCAAATATCCCAGGAGTCCATGTACAAATTGGGGGCCAGATCCTGATCCTATTGAAATCCATGACAAAACTCCCACTGATTTCAATAAGAATGGGATCTGGGCCTGAGTAAATGGCTTTAAGAACCAGCCCAATCGGTCTACTGTTCTGTTGAATCCCTTTTGTCCCTTATATAGGAAACTTAAGAGAAAAACAGGCTATTGTCCAATGTAAGAGTTACTCAGAATTTTATATTTCCTGGCACGGAAACTTCCTATTTCGTTACACCCATGAATCTGAGTCTAATCGCAATGTGGAGTATAACTGGAGCCCAATAATTAGTGTGATTGTGTAATTACTATAACCTGTTCCCTATTCAAAACAAACCCAACCCAAAAGGAACCAGAGGGAAACAGAAGGTGATTGTTATTATTTCAGGAATTGGAGCACTTACAGAGTACTGGGCCAGGCTAAATGGGATAATGATGGGTAAATATTTTTCTAGTAAAACTCAAGCGATAATTGCAGAATTTATTATTATGTCGACAATTTAGAGAAAACCAGCACATATGTAGATAATCGTAAAATTTGCTAGTCAGTGCCAGTTTTTCCACTCTCTGTATCTGGATGGATTTTGTTGTAAAAGCTCCTGAGTTTTCATCCATAGATATTAAAATTCTCTATTTAAATCACAATATAAGATTCATAATGGAAAGCATCAGCAACCTAAAAATATACAAGTTGCTGCCAGTCCCATTTATAGCTCTAAATAAGTATCTATCCACAGAAGCAGCAGCAGCACAAGCTTCCCCAAACATTGGCCCACGCACCTGCCTAAACCCTAGACTGGAAGAACCATCTCTAAGGCTAAAGAAGTAGCTCACTTTCCAGAACTATTCAATCCAGGGCCTTTCTGCCAAAGTGGCTGACAAGGCAAGGTGCTAGTTTCTGCAAACTTTGCTGGTGCTTCTTGCAATAGACACCTGTCCACTGAAACCATCAACATGTTTCACACTAAACACCAAAACATCATGTAGCAACAACTTTTGATCACTAACGACCTGGGCTGGATTTGAATGGTTGATTTAGAGGTGCTCAAAGAAAATCAGTAATTATTGCTATTCATTCATATTCAAAGTTAAAACAAGAACAAACACTGGTTTACTCAAATTTCCAAAAACCTACTTCCTTTACCCTTTAAAACACATTGGTTCAAGGGAGAACTATAGCATATGCAGGGATGTCATCAAGAAGCGAATCGCCAGGACCTCCTCCAACCAAGATGTTGCCACCTACCTGAGCAGCTCCCTGGAAGGCAAATTTCGAAGAGATGGGGGAGACTTTGCTTCTCTCTGGACTTGTGCCTGCAGTACTACATGATGACTGGAGAAGTGTATCAACTGCTGCTGGACTTGGTGCAAAGAATGCTAGGAGCTGGGAGTTCTGGTGCCACAGGTGAAGAACACGGAGCATACAATCATCACTCCGAGAGCCAGAACCATGCCGGAGAGGACCCTGAAGGATGCAACCCGCTGCCGGTATGTGGAAAACCTGAAACGGATGCCAGACCAGGGCAAGGCGTTCAAGGTGATGGGCAAGTGGGACACCAGCAACCACTTCCTCCCCAGGGATAGCTTCACCCGATTTGCTGACTGGAGGTTCATTCACAGGGCCCGGCTCAACTGCGTTCCGCTGAACGGAGCCGTCCGCCATGGGAATCGGGACAAGAGATGCAGGAAGTGCGGCTATGCCAACGAGACACTACCCCACGTCCCGTGTAGCTGCAAGCTCCATTCCAGAGCCTGGCAGCTGTGATAATGCCATCTAAAATTGCCTGGTCAGAGCCATCCCACCACTTGTAGGGAAGGTTGCCGTAACTCCACCATACCCGGAACTGACAGCCAGCTGGGACCAGATATCGTCATCACCAGCGAGGACCAGAAGAAGATCATGATGGTGGATGTCTCAGTGCTCTTCGAGAACAGGACCCCAGCCTTCCGTGATGCCTGAGCTCAAGAAATATGGACCTCTAGCCGACACCTTGAGAGCTAAGGGTTACCAGGTTCAGACACATGTGCTGATCATAGATCCCTGAGTGCATGGTACCCCAGTAACGAGCGAGTGTTGAGAGAATGCAGAATCGGTCAGCGCTACGCTCGGCTGATGCGGCAACTCGTGGTGTCGGACGCCATCAGGTGGTTGAGGGACATCTACATAGAACACATCACCGGATATGGGCAATACCAGGAGCCGATGAGAAGCACAGTGGGAAAAGCGACAAAGAGTCCTGTGGCACCTTATAGACTAACAGATATATTGGCGCATAAGCTTTCGTGGGTGAATACTCACTTCGTCAGATCCATCTGGAGAAAGGAGTAAACAGTGAGGTGGCAACGTTTGCAGATGATACTAAACTGCTCAAGATAGTTAAGACCAAAGCAGACTGTGACGAACTTCAAAAAGATCTCACAAAACTAAGTGATTGGGCAACAAAAAGGCAAATGAAATTTAATGTGGATAAATGTAAAGTAATGCACATTGGAAAAAATAACCCCAACTATACATACAATATGATGGGGGTTAATTTAGCTACAACAAGTCAGGAAAAAGATCTTGGAGTCATTATGGATAGTTCTCTGAAGACGTCCATGCAGTGTGCAGAGGCAGTAAAAAAAGCAAACAGGATGTTAGGAATCATTAAAAAGGGGATAGAGAATAAGACTGAGAATATATTATTGCCCTTATATAAATCGATGGTACGCCCACATCTTGAATACTGCATACAGATGTGGTCTCCTCATCTCAAAAAAAGATACACTGGCACTAGAAAAGGTTCAGAAAAGGACAACTAAAATGATTAGGGGTTTGGAACAGGTCCCATATGAGGAGAGATTAAAGAGGCTAGGACTCTTCAGCTTGGAAAAGAGGAGACTAAGGGGGGATATGATAGAGGTATATAAAATCATGAGTGATGTGGAGAAAGTGGATAAGGAAAAGTTATTTACTTATTCCCATAATACAAGAACTAGGGGTCACCAAATGAAATTAATAGGCAGCAGGTTTAAAACAAATACAAGGAAGTTCTTCTTCACGCAGCGCAGAGTCAACTTGTGGAACCCCTGACCTGAGGAGGTTGTGAAGGCTAGGACTATAACAGCGTTTAAAAGAGAACTGGATAAATTCATGGAGGTTAAGTCCATTAATGGCTATTAGCCAGGATGGGTAAGGAATGGTGTCCCTAGACTCTGTTTGCCAGAGTGTGGAGATGGAAGGCAGGAGAGAGATCACCTGATCATTGCCTGTTAGGTCCACTCCCTCTGGGGCACCTGGCATTGGTCACTGTCAGTAGACAGGATACTGGGCGAGATGGACCTTTGGTCTGACCCGGTACAGCCGTTCTTATGTTCTCTGTATAACTTCTCATGGGTGATGTACCCAAATACTTGGATGCTAATATCTAAACTGTATTCTTAAATTTATTCACCTAAATTTGGGTTATTGCTGATTATGCACTATATGTATCGTATGACTTTAAAAACAAGCTTTGTATTTGTGGATAATCTAAGCACTATACCCAGAAGTACAGACACTCTTTTCTTAACTTGTGTACTATATAATTTTTTAACATTACTTTCTCTACTTCTCCTCCTCTTGGCTTGCAAATTGTCCTAAATGCAGTAACGTCTTTTGTTTTATTTTATTTTGGGGCTCTATTTTGTTTTGAAGTGTTGTTACTGGTTCCAAAACACTTCAAGTGGTGTTTTATTCTGAAGAGTTACTAAAAAGTAAATCCACATTTAGAGTCTCTCAATTTCCATATCAAATACATTCAGTTGACAAACATACTTTTTTCTAACTGACAGACCTGCAAACTCTGCTGGGGATCTGAGAATCAAGTTGCATTCTTTCCTTATCACGCATGACCAGTAACAAAAATATCTGCAAGCCTGATTATGCTGAGCAATATCACTGCTGCCCATTGAAGGCACTGGGTTTGCACAGGTATAATGATTAGAACTTTTAAATCAGTTCTGTGAACAATACAAAGAAGGAACAGAACCAGCCCACTCCCTCAGCTGTGCTGGCTCTAGAGAATTAAAAGCAGTAATATCAACCTATTTTAATCAAAGAAAGCAGATCTGCTGAATAAAGATGCCTTTTTACATCATCATTTGCACAGTACAGCCATACTTTAATCCCAGCCTTTAGCGAATGTATTCTAAAGCTTTACCTTCATGCTTTATTTTAAGCAAGGCCATGATTAACCGCCTATCGCATAGTACTTTGTTGTTTAAAAAATTTAAAGTATCACTACAGCATAACAATTTCTCATATCCTCTGAAATTACCTTTTAAAAAGACTGATTTAGCACTGCAGCCTCTCACCCCAAACCTCTTACCCTGACGTAAATCCTGGAGAAGTTATTACTCATCATCAGTGAGACACAGGAGATAATGATCCATCACTGCACTGACTACATATACCCGTCTGATAACTACAGTATCAACACTAGAGCTCTCAAAAACTGAAACTCATCTGTCTCGGAGGAAGAAAGGAAATTGGAAAAGAAACTGGTTCAATTGTGCTATGACCTTTGTGTGAAAAAATGCAGTCACCTCAAATATTACTCATTGGGTGGTATTTATGGTACTTTTATCCAGGACCTACTACATTTTTTCCAAATAACTCAAATACCTCTTGAGGTTTTCAGAGGAAAATAAACAGACCATCCAATGGCTTAATTGACCAGCTGGATGATTCATATGCATGTAGGATGGGATATTGAATTTTTATATTTTGATTCTGGATCCATGTTCTATGTCCCTTTATCTAGCAACGATCAAAAAACAAAGAAAATGGAATTGTTCCTGTCAGAGAAGGATTGTGCTGTCACAATTTAGGGTTAAATTTTACTGCTCCCCTTCAACCTCCAGTTTTCTTTGAGGGAACCCTCTTAAGGTTTCCAGATCCCAGCTGTCACTATTCTCAGGCACGGACCTGCATCTCTCCCGCTCCAAACCGGGAGTTTAGGCTTACAGTCTCTCTGCATCTCACTATAGTTTCCCCAACAGGTCTGACCAGGGTCCAGTACCTGTGGTTAAGCTCTCTCCAGGGGCTATAATGGCACACTCTAGTTACCAACCAGCCTTCTGCACAAAGCAAACTGCATTTATTCTAAGGGTAAAAGCATTAAAGGGAAACAAACAAACAAACAAAAAAACAATAAAAGAACGTACACACAAGTAGGCAAAATCTTTCCAACCCTTCTGCAACCCTGTTGGACAGAAGGACCTATCCGTTTGCTGGATCAGAAAGAAGTCCTTAGTCAGTGTTAACCCAGCTTTTTACCCAGAAGTCCTTAAAATTTGTTTGATGGTGTCTGGAAATCCAGTTGAACAAGTATATGTGAGCTCCCCTCTGGATGTGTTACAACCTGGGTGATTTGCCTTAATCGCCTCTAACTGTTTTTTGATTTCTGGAGAAGCTGTGGTGACCCTCTCCCCAGGAGTTGCATGCAATCCTTAGCCTACAGTGAAACATAACTTAATACAATATCGTTCCCAAAGATATTGCAGGGGATTGCAATACCTGTCACAGGCAGGTCATGTAATGTTGACAAAGGTACCATGAACAAACCCCAAAGCGTTTTGTAAGGAAAGGAATGAAAAGGTGGAGTCCCATCAAAAGGCCCCTTTATCTTCAATGTTTCAAAACATCTCATTCAGAGAAACATAGTTCCTTAGAAGCAATCTCCTCAAGACTATACCAGCAGCAATGACTGAGCATATCACATCAGCCAGGAAATACTGGGGTTAATCAATCCTGGTATAACAGTTAATGGTGGACTGTCTTCTAGTGCAGCAATCACATTCTGAATGTGAATCAATTTCCAAAGTCCAGGCAGCTCATATAAACCAAACCAAGTCTCTCACTTGTAGGCTTGCACTTTCTTTGTGCAAAAGTCACACGAAGAGATCTCAGTGCAGCTCAATATTAACATTAACACTGAAATGCCATTTTTAACCACTCTTTCTTTTACTTGATATAATGAAATAATTCATCCCTGTTGCAAGTAACATTTATAGAACCAAGTGTGATCTTAAAACAAAGTCACTCTTTTTCAATACACCTCTACCTCGATATAACACTGTCCTCGGGAGCCAAAAAATCTTACCACGTTATAGGTGAAACCGTGTTATATCGAACTTGCTTTGATCCGCCCAGGGTGACCAGACAGCAAGTATGAAAAATCGGGACGGGTGTGGGGGTTAATAGGAGCCTATATAAGAAAAAGACCCAAAAATCAGGACTGTCCCTATAAAATCGGGACATCTGGTCACCCTAGATCCGCCGGAGTGTGCAGCCCCGCCCCTCTGGAGCACTGCTTTACTGCGTTATATCCGAATTCGTGTTATATCAGGTCGTGTTATATCGAGTTAGAGGTGTATTTGAAAAACATAACTGATATTTGTTTTAAAAGTGACAGGTTTTTCTTCTTCACAGGAAAAGCCTGCTATTTTCACAGCTGAAGGCAATAATTTCCAAACTGGCAAACATTTCCAAACGATAAACTTTTGATTATCATTAAGCATCTCTGCTGTTATTGTTTGTTTTCATTACAAACAGTCCTCTGAAAAGAAGGTCAGATGCACACACGTGGTATCTATGTACATAATGGTGGGTATTCAAAGTACTTAAGCACTTACACATCATTATAAATTTCACATTTGCCACTCTGCAATGATTGTAGTATTGTGCTCTCCTCTTCCTAATACAGGAAGACAGAATTGTAACTACAAGTGCTATACTTGAGGTAGCACCATGAACACTGTAATGGTACCTACTGTATGGCAACAACCATCATACTTTTCTCGATAAACTTTTACAACATGCACAAGTTTAATGCTGTCTCTCAAAAGGCCCTTTAAAGGGTTAATTTTACATGCTAAATGCAGTCATGTTTTACTTTTATGTAGCATTGTCTCTCATGAAGATCCCACGGCACTTCACCACCACTGAAATGCAGTCACTTCTGGGTATGATCATACAGAGTAAAGTCACCCAGCTTCCTCAGAAATCCTGAAACTCCAGTGATATAAAACACACACTGAAAAATGTTTTGATAAGAGCTACATCTGCTGGAGAATTTTAGCTGTTTAGATTAAGCTGTACTGGCTTTTCTAGTGTGAGAACAATAGCCAGGGTGAAGTTGGGAAGAAGAGAACCTTATTGTAGTAGGAAAGTACCTAAAAGAGGATCACAAATTTAAGTAAAGATCAATGAGAACCAAGAATAATTAGGATAGCACATGCACCATTCTGGAAGTTATAAGTAGTTGTATAAATAGTTTAGATTCTATTTACAGGCTTTTCTCTCCTCAGCACTATTTGGTGTTTTAAACCCTTTGCTCTTTGAGTTACTAGCAAAATCTAATTTAGCTGAGGTTTGACTATGATCACCCTTTATTTTCTTAAGGCTATGTGAATGAATTGATGGTTAACTGAATTAATTAATATAAAAAGGAGTTGGGATAATTGAAGAATGATTCCATTCAAGTAATTTATGTAAAGAACATCACTTCATTTTGACTAAAAGACATTTAAGTCCAACTATACATGGACACCAATGGATTTCTACCTGTGAGGTAGGGGAAAGTACTATTATCCCCATTTTACTTAAGAGGTACTGAGGCATCAAGAAGCTAAGTGACTTCCCCAGCATCAAGTGGTAAAGTTTGTGGCAGAGCAGGGAATTGAATGTTGGTCCCCAGAGTCCCAAGCTAGCACTGTGACCACTGGATTGGACCATACTTCCTCTTCCAGTGGGAATAATTTACCATGATTGCAAAATGTTTGTGTGATGACTGAAAATACAGTTGATCTTATTTTTCCTCACTTTCAGCCTGATTCTGAAGTTGTTACACAGGCAAAGTTTCCATTAACGTCAGTGGGATACAAGAAAGTTATTTCTTCCTTTTCTGACAGCTGTGTGATGTACAACATGTAACACTATACACCTAAAGAATACTGATAGGGAGAATTGTGATGTACCAAAAGTAGACAGTGTCAATAATTTGATCAAATCCTTCCCTCCCCCGCCCCGGATTCAGTCTAAAAGAAATAATACTATCACCCACAGAAAAGATTATCAAAAGGGCATTGGGTATACTAAGTATAGCTTAAAACACAAATCAGAATTTCTATCCTGGGGGAAATTCCAATATTTTAACATTTGTCTCAAGTTGGGATGAGAAGCTGAAATATTGAAATTTCACAAAACCTAAAGCTCTGGAAAAAAAACAAACTACCTTTGGATTCAGCAATGCCAAAACATTTCGTTTCAAAGCAATTTAACATTAAACTGCATCTCCTCATGGTGCAGCATTGCCTCATGGTAGTAGCAGTTCAGGCACCTCATAGCCCCATTCTCCTCTGCTGTGCTGCCAGGTGAGACATCTCATAATACAACTGCAACAACACGACTCCCGTGATGCAGTACACTCTGGTCAGAGTGCAGAATGTTGCATCATGGCATTTGTAGTCTGGCCAGACAGCCTGATTCATATGAGAGAACAGGAGCATGGGACACGCAAGCTACAACTCCCATGAAGCATTGAGGCAGCAGAGACACACAATCTAATGTTGAACTGACCTGAACATTTAGGGACATTTCAACAAACTGAAATATTTTGTTGATTTTTACCAATGTAAAATGAAAAAATTTCAGGAAAATTGAAATTTTCTTACAGGAAAAAGTCTTGATGTTGCAGAAATTGTGTTTTCCATTCAAAAAGTCCCTGTTGAAAAATTCTTACCAAGGTGAAATACAAAGATTATCCTTTACTGATAGTACAGAAGTATGTTTGAAGGGGCATAGTCAGAGTACTACTTCAGCATTTGATTGTAGTAGCGCTTACTCAAAGTTCTATTGAATTAAATTGGCTACATTTGTAAGTGCTACTCAATATAAGTACAGGCTGTAGAATTAGGGCCTTAATGTGCACCATTCATACAAATGTTCAGTCAGCATGTTGCACACAAAACAGCTAATCAAGTCATTTCATGCAGCCAGCTATTAGGGAAGACCCAACACAATTCATGATTGGACTATATTGGTAAGAAAAACACGTCTCATGGGACATGTAGGGAGGGAGCAATTTGAAATACAATGCCAACATAGACTGCTGTACTGTGTGCACTAACCGAGGATTTCAGCCTTATGCTGCAAAACCATGCTACGGGTATTTTATTTTTTGCATATTGTTATACAAAGCTGTATTACTGCAAATGATGAATTATACTCCTTTAAGCAGTGCACAGTCCAAAGTACTTTAAAGACAGGCCTCTCTGGTAAAACATGAATATATTATCTTCTAGCTCAAGCCCATCAGGCCAGTGTGATTTAATGCTGTTCATTATGCACAAAGGAAACAGCTTTAGCAAGAACAGAAAAGCAGAATCCTCCAAAGCATACCTAGCATTACACTATGTAAATGAATACAAGGAAATAAGTTGCAGATGGCTTATTGAAATAACTCCACCGATAGTCCATTGTGCTCGTCTCCTTGAACTCTCAAGCAACAGTTATTCATTTCATTACATTGTTGACACCATGTTTTTTTCAGATCTTCATTACTGGGTGAACAGGGCCCTCTTCCTTCACTTACATCACCCAGTTGAGAAAAAGTCTTTATCTGCTCTGAGACCAAGGGCTTGTCTATACCATTTCTGAATTATTTACATATATAGGTTTAGTTAAATTGGTGCAACCCCTTACCTTTCCCGAAGTTATACTGGTAAAAAGGAATGCCTATGGGTATAGTTATTTAGGCCTTGGCTACACTTGCAGCTGTACAGTGCTGTGAGGTAAACCTGTCTTCGTACAGCTGAGTAGAGAAAAGCGCTGCAGTCTGTCCACACTGACAGCTACCAGCACAGTGGTGTGGCCACACTTGTAACATTTGCAGCTGTGTTGGGAGCAGTGCATTATGGGCAGCTATCCCAGCATTCCTGTGGCTGCAACGTGCTTTTCAAAATGGGGGGATGGGGTGGATTGTGACAGGGAGTGTGGGGGGGAGAGACAGCACTTTTTGGAGCATGTCAGCTCTCTATTTTGCAAGTTCTGAACCCCTGGCCCCTGCGCATTCATTTACTCACTCAAAGCAAGCTGCAAATTGTTTGCTTTTCTCTGTGGTAGGAGCTTTGAAAGCGGCACTTCCGCATTCCTGCAGCCGGTCACAACAATGGAGAGGACTGTCCACTTGACAAGGTGATTAGTACAGCGCTGCAAGCATTTACATTCACACCTGTGAGTTGTAGCCACTCCGCTGCAGCTGTTATTCCTCTCGGAGATGTGGAGTACCTGCAGCGGTGTATCCAGGGAGATACAGCGCTGCAAGTGCCCTGCCAGTGTGGACGGGGAGTGAGTTACAGCGCTGGGGGAGGCTTTACAGCGCTGTAACTTGCAAGTGTAGCCAAGGCCTTACTGAAATTGACCCTTTCCCCTAGATGGTAGTCTTGCTCTTGTTCTCTTTTTCTCCCTCCCTCTCCTCCCCTATTGTGCCCTTGATGTTTCTCTCAAGTTAGGCTGATAAATGGCAGAAAGCAGATGTATACTGGCTTGCTGTTCGGCTTTAATTGTGGAGTCCAGATACCAACGATCCTGTGCTATGAAAGCTTAGGTTCCCCCACTCCAGTGTGCAGTACAGAGGAAAGCAAGTTCTTCCTTATTTCCCCGAAGATCCCTCTGGATTCAGGGCAGAGTGGCACATAAGCACACCTTAAAATTAGAGAGCCCTAGTAGTGATCTATGCACTTTATTTCTGGTGTTCTCCAAAACCCAGGCCAACAAAACAGTGTGCACAATTCTTTTGAAACCAGACTACAAGAGACTATTCTTTTTTTAAGCCATAAACACTCTTAATGACATGACTGAGGATTTCATCTGCCTAGGAGCCAGTGTCTTGCGTTCCTCCATTGTGATATGCAAAGGCTTATGGATTCATCTCTGAAAAGGAGACTAGTGGAGGCTTTCAGACCTTTCCTTGAAGGTACAGAGTATTTGGTAGTATCCTGTATTCCACTCTTAAAGACGTTATGGAGACAAAAAGCTCTCCCCACTTTGGCTTCACATTGCCATAAGCCAAAATCCACAGGCCACAAGTACAGACCCAGCCAGTTGAAGTTCCACTAATAGCTGTTTCATAAATCCCCAAGTCAAAACCAAGTCATACCAGGACCAAGAACAGTCAGGTTTCAAGCACCCTCTCATCAGAAGTTTCTCAGATTAATAGTGAGTTGTGCATTCACTTTTAGTTCAAGTAATTTCTTTCATTCTGGCTTCAGTTCCCCATTCCTTTGCAAAGGTGACAGAAGCAGCCCTTAGGAAGGAAGGCATCTCCATAATTCCATGCCTCAACAACTGGCTTATCTTGGTTATATTGCTGCAGCATGCCTGCCAGGCAATGACTCACCCTCTGCTGAGGTTTCAGACACTGGGAAAGATTTAACTATCCCAATGCCTTATTCATCAGGGAGCATAACTTCAAGGTTAGCCTATCTCAATCCGCTTCTGTGTGTGGCAAATGGGGAGTCTGATCTCCTGACAGCATTTGGTTCCCTGGGGCCAGTATCACATTTTGTCCTTTCAGCAGTTTCTAATGTCATCCTTCCAGACACGCTAGCTTGTGTTCCACAGAAGAGCAGATGGCACATCAAAAATCTCAAAGCTGCTGGCAAGCCAGATTCTTCCAACAAATCTGGTGGAGCCAAAAAAGAGAAGAGAAGAGACAACACACCGGAGGCTGCCAAACTCAACAAACAGAGGGAATAATGAACAAAAAGTACTACCGCTGGAACTGGCCATGCTCTTTCATTGGACCATACAGTACATCCTCCTCTCCTCAAGGCCTTGCATGACCTGGAAAAGCAGAACATACTGTTGGAAAGTTTATCTTTCACTCTATGGAACTGAGTTCATTGGATGAAACACCAAAGAGAACAATATTACTACTTTTATTACATTTGGGCTAGGTGCTGTACAATCACATATTAAGGGCATGCCTGCCCCCAAAGATCTTATAGTTTACCAGTTTCCATTTGAGTACTCCTAAAAAAAAACCAAAAACTCTGGATAGGTGGACCATTTTGGTTTAAAGAACGACTCTTTCACACCCAAAAAAACTGAACCCAAACAAAGCCTTTTTGGATTGTTCAGATGGTTAAACTATTTAAAACTTTGTGAATTTCTGGTTCTCTAACTAGGCAGAAAACAGAAGTGCCAAAATATCATAAGTGAGAAATGCCAATTTAATGTCCTTAAACTGAAAGTTACATGAGTTTTACAGATTAATTTTGCAGACTTCAAAGTCCAAATAAGCACTGGAGATTGAGCCACCAGTTGGAAATAACTAAAATCTCCATTATGAGAAAAAGTATGAAGTGAAAATGGTTGGTTTAACACTGAGTTGTTCACCATGAAAGATCCCAGAGGTGGAACAGTGATAATAAGGTATGTGGGTAGGTACTGTCCAGCAAGTCCTGCAAAGTAACCAATATAAAAATGTGTTAGGGGGAACAAACAGGTAAGTATCAGAGACTACAGAGAAAAACTTCTAATGGTGACTAAGCAATGTTCACTAAGCTCCAGGCTTAAGTAACAAAATGAAAAATAGCATAGCCAGGGGGGAATGTTTGAGATCAGAGTCAGCTATCTAAATGGCAGCTCAAGAATTTTTGTGTGGCTAGGGGGAATTAAACATTTGCCCTTTTTGTAGATTTTCACAAACCTCACAGGTTAGCAATGAATAATGAGAAAAAACCCCTTGCCTTGCTCTAAGTACGTGCAGAAAATTAAATTACTTTCTATGTGTAGAAAGTGGCAGACAAACTCATTACAATAACTAATGAAGATGCAAGTTTTAGGGATCCAAAAGAGCACAAGGAGATGCAGTGAACAAATGAGATTTAGAAATAAACAGAACATGGGCAAGAACCTGAAGGCTATGAAGAGCAAGTCAGATCACATTTCCTAGAGCCAAATCTAAAAACATCTGAAAGCAATGCACTTGTGAGAGTTATTGAGATAGTACTGTGAAAGAAAATGGGAAGTGTGATCATATGGAGCTATTCATTCAGTTATTTTTGCATGGTTGATAATGGCATGTTCCAAGGGAATTAATTCCTTTAGACTCGCTTCCACAAGCTAGCCAGCAGGTCAGTAGCCAGAAGATTTATCTTACTTGCCATCAGTAGAGGGTTTCCAGCTACTGTCCTGGGCAGGGAGAGATGTCTCCCCCTTCATCTCCAGAAGCTCTCTTGTTCAGCTTCCAAGCCCTCCAAGAGAGGCTCCATCCTCCCCAACCCCCTATTCCCAAGCTCTGTAGAAGAGCAGCTCCCTTCCCCATCTCCTGCACCATTTACCTAATACTGATATTCTACAGCACTTGCCCTCTCTGATTTTTAATCTGTAGGAGAGTGGATTTGCTGATTGATGCTTTAGCCAGCACAAGAGCATCTCTTAGGAGTCAAGGGTACAGATGGACTGCACCTTGCCCAGAGATATGCCTCTAGTCAGAGTATTTATTCCAGAATATTTTCAGTTAGCAGTATTGACCAAAGTGAAAAAAAAATATGATGGGGCATTTCCAGTTTTTATCCCTAACCAGAAGTCCTGCAGCCAGCGAGTTGGTGCCCAATATGTTTTATGCACTTTTTGACAGCCAGTCCAAGGCTGTTAAGAAAAAAGTGAATAATTTTTCAAGATTCTTCAGAAAAGGTCAAGTTCTTTGTAATAATCTAACCTTTATTCAGGCATTAGCTTCAATGGGAGTTTTGCCTGGGTAAGAATTGATTTTAAGGGATTCTAAGTCCTTAAGAGCAGTATCTGTGTTAGTTAAGACACTGAAATTGACAATGGCAGGAAAAAAGTAATGACCCTAGTTTTCTCTGTACTATACCAAAGCCAAAATAAGAAATTCTGCAGGATCCCAAACATTCTTACAAAAGGAGAGGATAACCTGCTTTAAGTTCAGCTGTGCAACGTTGTAATGAAAATTGACATACCTAGGCACAAAATATCTTTGCCTAGCCTTTTGCACAATGATAGAAAATAAACTAACTTAAATCTAGTCCTCAAAGTGCATAGACAAATCGAATGTTGTCGTAATGCAAGGTTTACTTGACAAGGATCCCTCCCCCTTAACTAGCCAAGGAGCACAGGGAGTGGGAGTGCTTTTAGCAACGGAGGAAGTACTGCTGTCCTTCAGTTTAACTCCTGAGCAAGACAAAACACAATGAATTAGCATTCACCATGCCCTCACTGCAGTGCAGTAATTTACACCCCACCACAGGCATGTGATATCACTCATGAAGTATTTTAAGTAGTTTAATATGTTACGTTGTGAAATAGCATGCAGCATTCTAGAGAAACTCATTGCACATTGTTGTGCATTTCAACTATAGCCATGAGATGACGAAAACTAAAGAAATAAATGATACAGTTAACAGTGAGAAAGAGCCCACTAGGTGGAGTTTCATAAAACAGCATGACCGTCTTATGCCATTTTCCTCTGGAGGCAATGATTCCAATTGTCCAGTTAGAACTGTTGCAGTAGAAACTTTTAATAAAACAATGCCACTTACTAAAATTATAATATTTTGCCCCACAGAGTAAAGATACTTTATTAGTGGCTGGATTTTTTTAAAGGGTTGGATAATTTCATGACCAAACAAAATTTTAAGAAAACATGGCTGTAATAATATGAATCGTGTCTCATGGCTCAAACACACTGCTATATATTTCAGGAAGCCATTTTTGCTCTCACAGAAATTTCCATCTTGCAAGGTTCTTTATTTAGTAAAAGGAGAAGTGAACTTATCTTCCTCTAATGCATCACTGCGGAAGGCAAGATATTAAATTTGCTAAACCAATGGTCTAATCCAGTCCGGCAAATCCCATGTCTACATAGATTAGTTCTGAACTGGAAATTGGAGACTGAATTACAATTGGTGAGTAGTGCCAATGAGTCTGACACAAAATATCTGTGATGGCATAGATGATTCGAGTTCCTGACAGGTAAAATTTGAGTGCTAATGTTAGTTGAGAGATAAGTGTTGTTTATAAAGTCACATTCCCACTAACTCACATTTATCAGAAGTGACAAAGTACTGATCATCTTCAGCAGGGCATGCAGGAGCAGCGTCAAAGGAACATTTACTCTCCAGGGACCTGACCAAGCTTAAAATTGGCGAGTATGGGGTATTTGTTAATTATTGGTATAGCACAGATTTTTCCATTTATGCCTTTGTTAGAGTGATACAGGATTCAGGTCAAAACAAATACCTTCATGTGAACTCAAATGCAATATTAGCACTCATAAGGTACCAACATGGTAATTTTGAACATTCTTTGAAATGCTACTTTTTACATTATCACTCCATTCAAGTCAGTATGTGTTTTTCTACCATTCTGACACGCCCAATGTCAATCTTCTCTGATAAAATGGCACAAATAATGGTGTCTATAAGGGCCTCATTTTTCACTACAGTCAAAAAAGTGACTACCCACCCACTATGACCTACAGCTTATGTTCTGTTCATGTCTAACATGCAATATAGTACAGCAAGAGCCAGATTCAGTTCTAGTGTAAATAAATGAGTTCAATTTCATTTAGTATAAATGAAGGCTAGGGAAAATGCATCTCCTTAGAGCAGGACTGAATCTATGCCTTCTTAGGTTAAAAAAACAACAACCCCCCTTTCTACTCCCAAGAGAGACAGTAACCATCAATATAAAGTTACATTACCATAAGCCCTTTCATTACAGAGTGTCAGTTTTCATCCTATACAGAGGATCAAGTAGTTAATTAATATCTTCGTGCATGTATAAACTGCACAGACAGCCCATGTTGCTGGCAACAAGTCTTTCAGGATCCATGCATGCAAAGATAAGAAAGTAGGATAGCACATAGCAAGCACTGATACAAGGCTTTGAACTGCATAGGTCCTCTGATTTCTTTATAAGCTAAGTGACTGACGCAAAAGATACCAAGATTGAGATAGCTTTCAGAGTGGTAGCCGTGTTAGTCTGTATCAGCAAAAACAATGAGGAATCCTTGTGGCACCTTAGAGATTAACAAATTTATTTGGGCATAAACTTTCGTGGGCTAGAACCCATTTTCTTGCATGCATCTGATGAAGTGGGTTCTAGCCCACGAAAACTTATGCCCAAATAAATTTTTTAGTCTCTAAGGTGTCACAAGGACTTCAAGATTGAGATGTTACCACAACTGACAGTTGTCTCCGCCCCGATCCCAAAGTCTTTTATGTACTTGTCAGAACTCCTGAACATGGGGAGCCCATGTTTTACAGCCCTCCACCCCTACCTTGAAGCTCATGAACTGGTCGCACAGTGATCCCACTCATTGTACATAAGTCCATACAGAACATTATAAATGCTTCTCCATCAGCTAGAGCAGCGGTTCCCAAGAGAGGTGTGGGAATGTGTCACGGGAGGCACGAGCTGTGTGCTTTAGAGCGCTGGCTGTCAGCCGCGGGTGGCTGGAGCTCATACAGAAGGGCCATACACACCTGGGAGGTGGGGATAAAGGGGATAATCTGAGCCCTGCCACCCCAGGGCTGACAGCCAGAGCCCCACCACCCAGGTTCGGGCTTTCCTTCCCCCCTGCCGCAATCCCTCAACAGGAGGCAGTCCAGGCTTGAGCTCTCCCCCACCCCAATCCCTCTCCTGGAGGAAGAGGGGCTCCGACTGTCAGCCCCAGGGTGGCAGCAGCAGCACGGAAGTAAGGTGGCAATGGGGCACTAAGTCTGCTGTGAAGATGGATATTGACAAACATCACTTTTCACATTGCCACCCTTATTTCTATGCTGCTGCTGGCATGTCGCTGCCTTCAGAGCTGGGCACCCTCTCTCTGCCACACTGCTCTCCGCTCTGCCTTCAGAGATGGGCGGTGGTACATATACTTAGGAGGCAGGGGTGTGGGTGTATATGTCTACAGACACGAAGAAGTGGGGTTTCAGAGTAGCAGCCGTGTTAGTCTGTATCTGCAAAAAGAACAGGAGTACTCGTGGCACCTTAGAGACTAACAAATTTATTAGAGCATAAACTTTTGTGGACTACAGCCCACTGTATGCATCCGAAGAAGTGGGCTGTAGTCCACGAAAGCTTATGCTCTAATAAATTTGTTATTCTCTAAGGTGCCACAAGTCCTCCTGTTCTTTTTAAAGAAGTGGGGCTCCATCAAACCAGTCTGAGAACCACTGAGCTAGAGAAGGGAAGCAGTCACTGTTCAGTAACAAAAAGTGCTTCTTCTCCCACATGGATCTAAGTGTTTTGCCAGCCTGGGGAAGGATAGATCTAAACAAGGGAATACTATTAGGTCTGATGTAATGGTGTAACTCCAGGTGAGCTAGGCAGTCCTTTCCCTTGTTAATTTAGCTTATAATGGAAGGAATGTATGTCATCTTTTGGAATTCTGCTGACAGAATTACAGTTGGTACCTCTTCCTGATGCATTTTCATGTACAGATTAAAGAAATCATGTTGCGTTGGTTTGTGTGTTTCTGAGCAGAGAGAAGGGATGGAAAAAGCACTGTCAGACTAATTCTCTCCCTAAGCCAGTTAATTCACACACTGTATTCGTTATACTGCCACAATTTGTGATAAGTAGATGCATCCACTTTTTCTTTACCCACTCCACACTTTCAAGGCTTAATGATTACCCACCATATGTGCCAACGCTGAGCCTCAAGTCACTGGGAGCCCAACACCCACACCCACGACAAGTTCTTCAGTGCACAAGCCACATGATCTTTTCAACGTATTGATCCATTACTGCTTTGGGTTCCTGTTTCCAAGGATCACTTCCATGGATGGATGACTAGCCAGTTGTATGGAACACCAACCAGCCTCACAACCAGCAAAGGAATCCAATGGTAGAGCAAGGTAAGAAGCTGCAACCTGCAGACTTGAGAGAACTGTTACATTTCACCTCGGTCCTGCTTCTAAACAGCACAAAGAGGAATATCACTGAACTTGGAGTTTAAACTTTACATAATTAAACTTTTCTTCTTGGGAAGCAATACCATTCTTTAATGAGGACATTTTCCCCCACTTAGCAAATAAGCTCCGGCATACATCAGCTTCATTTTAATTTCTGGGAAGTAACTAGCCTGCAGCCACTCCCTAATGTTGTGCGGGATTTCTTGTGTCATAGGATTATGCTGTACAAATTAATTGATCTCCCTATGTTAATCTCTTTGGGGAACGTGTCCTCTTCAGTTTGATTCCCCATAAAGCATCTGCAGTTTAACTACTGACCCTGACACACACATATATTATATATGGGGGGGGGAGAGTATCACAGATTTGTTACAATGTGACCACACATCCATAAATCTTTGGTATAATATCAATAAAATGCAGAGTGCGTATGGGGAAAAAACAGTATATAGTTTGCCCAGGATATCAGAAAGAAACATTGTTTTTCACAGTAGCACCATATCAGTTACAGTATTATGAAAAAACAAAAAAACAAAAACAAACAAACAAACAACACAGAATTCCTCTGGTGCAAAAGGCTATAATTACTCTCAGTAGCCAAAGAGTTACACACACATTAGTGACTTAAAAGAACATTGCTCATTGACCTTGTTATGGAAATATACCAAAGGGAGGTTTTAAACCATTCAGCTTTGATCAAATCGATGGCAAACACCCTTGAAATCAAGTTAGTGTAGTGCATAAAACCATATTCAGGACCTTTGAATTTTGATTTCTATTAATTTGTTTATTTTACACTCCAAAATGTCAGAAATAGCAAAGTACTACTGTTTTTGGCTCTTCTGTCCTGAAATGAGTAAACTGATTTTTTTGAAAATGTGTGTTAAAAAAAAAAAGATTGCTCCCAGACAGAGTGACTATTTAAAACTATATACAGTTATAAATCCTTGAAACTAAGGGTTTATAAATGAAACACTGGCAGAACCATAACTAAGGAAGCAAAACCAAAGTATTTAAATGTAAGTCACTGGCAGCATTTATTAGTTTTCAGTTACACACGTTTAAAAGTGTACTGTAATTCTGGATTAATACATGGAGTATTAGATTAGATAGTCACTTTTTACATTCTCTCTCCTCTCAAGTCAGTATTTGTTTTTCTGCCATTCTGACATGCCCATCCACATCAATCTTCTTTGGAACAATGGCACAAATAATGAAGACTATAAGTGCCTAATTTTCCACTCCCACTCTTAATTGTTTTTCAGTGGTCTCCTTATCCCCCCCCCCCATTCCTCCCTCATAACCCCAGGCTAATTCCCAATTTAGGCATAAAGAACATGATTGACAGTAATAATGGAGCTTTACTTTTTCTGCTGCTGAGGGATTTATTTTGCCTTAAACTGATTCAAATATTTCAAAAATAAATTTTGATAATGTTAGGGAAGTGCCAAACAGTTTCAGAAAAACCAGGAAATCAAATCTAAATTATGCAACATCAAAGTTTGGTTTGGGTTTCATCCACACATAGGGGTATAAGACTACCCAAACTGAGTTCCTTCTATTTAGGTCTTTGGACCTGGGGAGGTGCCCTTATTAGGAAACATTTGGCCTAAAATTCCAAGACGTAATTTTGGGTGCCCAGTCTGAGACAGCTTAAAAAGACCCAATTTTCAGAGAAATACTGAGCACCCACAACCCATAAATTAAGCCCTTTTACAGTGTTAAGTTGGAGATATAAAAATTGAGGCACCAAAACTAGGCATTTCTGAAAACTGAGGTCATTTATCCCTGAATATTCCAAAGAGAAAAGCTCATATTCAGGTTTCCCATATTCTAGTAATGGAGGGAGCTGGATGCTTGACAAAGAACTGTGCAGTCATCTTACAGAGTATAGAGATGGGGGGAAAGTTGGCTTCCACCCCTCCACCATTAGTCAAGCTTACTGGTTAACAAAGTGAGTGGCACGGATGTTTAAAGCCACTCAATGCACCCCTCCTGAGCAGAGAAAAATTGTAACATTTAAAAAAAAAAAAAAAAAAAAAAAAGAGGAATGAGAGAATATTTAGGTATAGAACAAGACTTCCTGAAGGTGTACAAGTACGCTTCAGGTGCTCTCTTTTAGTTCCTCGGCTTTATCTAGACATTGCGTAATTCCGAACAAGAGCCTGAAGAGGTAAATTAGATACAAGGATTTAGTACAGAAGATGTGTCTGTTTCGTGATGAATGGGCAGGAGGTAAAAATTTAAAATGGTCAGAAAGATCAGAAAAATCCAGTTTTTTTTTAAAGAGGATATTAATTCCCCAAGTTTAAATAATTTCTTTAACTCTCTACTGCATGTAATCAGTTTCCAGAGTTCCATAAAGCAAGGATCCACAATCCTTGGAGAGCAGGCTGTTGCTGATACTTAAATTCTCTTGTTAAACTTCTCTGTTTAATAGCTAATCACATTTTTATAACAGGCATGAAGCGCTCTACAAGACCCTTGCTGAGCTGTTCCTCTAAATCAAAACCTTATTCCATCGTTCTACTTGCTGGCAGTGGAGTAGGGTTACTTTTACCATTTATGGTTGTAAAACCCATCCAGCAATTTTTTTTTCAGTTGCAGACTTTTCTTTCACCTACTCTTCCCTTCTCTGCCTTGTTCTCAGAAACAGATATTCCAGGCTCAGGCAAACGATGCCAGAATGCAGTGCTCTGATCTTTAAACCTTTCCTGTTCTTCCAGGGATTCCTTACAGCCTCATGAATACACCCAACAGCAGGACAACTGATGGTTTAACACAGTACGAGCTCTACAGCAGTGGTTCTCAACTAGGGTGACCAGACAGCAAGTGTGAAAAATCGGGATGGGGGTGGGGGGGTAATAGAAGCCCATATAAAAAAAAGCCCCAAATATCGGGACTGTCCCTATAAAATAAGGACATCTGGTCACCCTATTCTCAACCTTTTCAGGCTCTGGACTCATCTCTTAGCTTTGATGGTTGCAACCCAGAGACCCCCAGCACTGCCCCAGGCCTGATGTATCTGCCAACCCCCAGCTCTACTGCTGAATGGGGGTGGGGGAGCTCAGAGATAAAATTCAAGATGCTCCAGACAGATCTGAACAGCTGGGGAATGCACCCAGTGGGAAGGGATGGTGAGCCAAGACACCCCCCCCCAAAAACACACAGCTCCCCTCCTCCCCCACAGGGGCAGAGAGTATAGGGTGGGGAAATTTGGGGGCCTGGAGATGAAGTGGGGTGATCAGGGGATCAGAGAGCATAGTGAGGAAAGAGTTGGAGGTGGGGGGGGGAGCTGGAGAAGGATATGGAGGTAGAGAGGGGTGGGGATGGGGCAGAGAGCCTCCAGCTCCCAAAAGAGAGACAGCCCCCCCACACACGTGCATGGGAGGCAGAGAGTAAAGGAGTTGGGGGCAGAAGAGTCAGAGATGCAGTGGGGGAAAGGGGCTGGACAATGTGTATGGAAGATGGGGTTTCGCCCAGCTGCAGGGCAAAGGGAGACACATTGTGGGGCTGGTACTTAATAGAGAACATGACACCAACTACTCCCTCCTGGCTCCTGTCCCATGGGGCTGGCTGAACTCAGCTCTCCACTCTAGGCATCAGTGCCACTCGGGTTTGGCCAGCCACACTGGTGGGGGGGCCAGCTAAGGCAAATTTTGAGAACGTGAAGAAAACAGGTGCATGGAGATCAGAGCACCACTCACTCAAATTTGGTCTGTCTGACCTCCTATGATGGAAGGATGACTGGGCCAAACCTGACTGGTGCTGTAGGACGTTGCAATGCCCAGAGCTGGGCCCAGCCAACCCCGTTACCCTTTTTGGCAACCAAATTTTGAGTCATAACCCACGGATTGAGAAACCTCTCTCTAGAATCCCACATTGATTCTCAGCTGATGTAATACGAGACACACACAAGATATAAACTAATAGGTTTTTTGTTTGTTTGTTTTTTCACAGATGGGCAAACTAATTGATTCACACAGGTAGTCTGTCGCAGAGCAGGGAACTGAGCCCAGGCTTCCCAAGTCCTAACCACTGGACCATCTTTCCTTTCTGTTCTCCCCCACCCCTTCAAAAGTATCCCCACTGACTCCATCTTAGTTCCTGCACTGTCCCAGCATCTTCTCCCCAGCTCTTCAACCCCCATGTCCCATGCTGACACCAACCTCTCCATAGGGAAGAAGAGCTAGCCTGTGTTGGACAGACAAAAAGATGGGAGTTGAGATGATGCAGAGGCAGTGAAGGGACCAACATGCAGCCAGAGCATTCTGTGGCCGGGGTAACCATTGCCAAAGAGCCAGAGGCAGTGGACAGGGAGAGCTGGGCTGTGGTAAATGGGGAATCCAATAATTTAAAAAAATAAAATAAAATTGAAATTAAATTTGTTAAAAATATACCAAGGAAGTTAAATACCCAAAAACTTCATTGACAGAACTAAGTCTGCCCAGTGGTGCCTTCTGGCTTTCCAGAATGTGGAGTGGCTAAACTTAAAAACTTCTGAAAACCAGGAATTGAAGAGTTAAGATACATGCTACCCCTCACAATGCAACCTTAACTCTGCCCTCTTAGACCAATGCCCCAGCATGCCAAACATCATACGTACTAGCACTCTGCCTTCACAAACACCACAGAACCTGTTAGGAACACAGCACATGAGTCTTGCAGGATGAAGTCTACCACCTTCTGTTTGTTAAAGTAAAGCTCAGGTTTAAGCTAGGTGAAGCAAACAGGAGCTACCTGTGCCTGGTCTGCACTCAAACACTGAGCCTACCTCACACAAACCACCCCAGACTTGCAAACGGTTACCAACCCTTCACCCTTGCCCTGAGGATTCTTTCTGAGATAAGGCCTTCACTTAACCCTCTATAAATCCTGGAGATCAGTGATGTATGCCAGACTGCTGACAATCCCCATGGCAAAACACCCTTGTGCACCACTGCAGACACAATCTATAAAACTCAGCACTGAAATGAGGCATACTTGATCCTTTGAAGTACATGTGCACATCTTGTCATATCATGGTAACAGCTCTGACAAGCAGCTCCCACTAATCCCTTCATTCAGTACAGCTACAGCTAACACAGTAAAGGCAGTTGGAGTACATGCAAATAAATGCTGGAATTCAAATCTGTAGAGCACAAAATAATGGCACATTCTCTTAGAATTTCCTCATGTTTACTTATTATGCCACCTCCTTTTTACTCAACCGTTCCCAGTGGCCATTGATAGCTCCAGAGGGCAGAGTTAATGTTGCATTGTGGGGGTGGCACATACCTTAACTTTGTATTTCCTGGTTTTCAAAGGTTTAAATTTAGCCACCCTCTTTGTTTTGTGATAGTAGAGGGCTCTTTAATTTAGCAGCCTTCTCCCCATACAGCTACTTCTAGACTGTGATAAATACATCTAATCAGAGCCAGCTCTAGGCACCAGCCTCCCAAGCATGTGCTTGGGGCGGCACTTCTCATGGGGCGGCATTCCAGCCCTCTGGGGGGGCACCTTTGCTTTGATGGTGGCACTCCGGCTTTTTTTTTTTTTTTTTGCGCACTTCGGGCGGCAAAAAAACCAAGAGCCGGCCCTGCATTTAATCTTTGTGAAATTAAACAAAATAGAGATTCTTTAGACTTAGAGTAAGGCACATTTTCCAGACCTCAGATCATTCTTGTAGTTTTTCCTAACCCCTTTCCAATGTATCAACATCCTTTCTAGGATGTGGACACTAGAACTCGGAAAATGAAATTCCTCACAGGCATTCCAAACCCTTCAAAACTTGTTTTCATTCTGACTCAAAATGAAAAGTCAAATTTCAAATTTCCTTGAAGAACAGAAATTCAAAAAATAAATAAATTATTCAGAAACATTAAAATGTTTCAATTGATGTCAAAATAATAATTTAAATTTTAACATTCTTGTATCATTCCTATTATAATACAAAAAGGAAAAACAGAAACAAAGTAAAAATAATCCATCACTTTATCATTGAAAATTTCATGTAATTTGACATTTCAATTTAGACAAAAATTGCTGTGTCAAAAAATTTTCAGCCCGCTCTCAACTGGACACAGTATTCCAGTAGTCTTCCTTATGCAGTATACAGTATTAATGCCACTTCCCCACTTGTATTTTTCCACTCCCATATAATCCCGGATATAAACAAACACGACAAATTGGCCACTGAGCATCTCCTGCTAACTATCTTGTACACAAATCACTACAATTGCTATCCTGTGCCCTATTGTCAAGGAAAGAGACTAGGATGTTATCCATTAAATCATGGACTGAGGGGGTGCTGTTGCCTAAAAAAAGTACTTCTCATTTTCCAATGCAAGACTGAAACATTGCAATCCATCTATTCACATTTAACATAATTAGTTACAGATAAATGCCTTCAAGAGCTGTGAAAGGAGGGGGCGGGGGAGAAGAACCTTGGCATAACCCCTACCCCCAACAGGGAACAAACAAAAGGCAGGCTGCTTGTTCACCGAAGTCATGGGCCAGATTATGATCTCAGTGACACCAGTGTAAATCTAGAGCAACTCTACTGAAGTCAATGGCGTTACCCCGGATTTACACAAGCACAACTGGGAACAAAATCTGGCTCATTATATTCAAAGTTGTGTCAAGTATTCTTGGCCAACATGTGTCTTATTACAGTAGCTGAAAGGTTTGAAGGAAGTTCTACTTGGATGCTGTTCTTCAGAGTAAAAAAGCAAAAAGATCAGATTCAAATCCTAATGTCGACAAGACCAGGGTCAACAATATATTCTTCTGCTATGTAATGAGTTGTCAATTCTCAGCTGTATTGCTCTCCCATTATCTTATCTCCTGGGAGAAATTGGTTAATCAGGTTGCTTCCAAAACAGCTTTCAGAAGTAGATACATCTGCTAGGCTCATTAGTCACTACTTGACCTGAGTAGGGCAGACAGATAAGACTTGCCGACTACAGTTGATTCTTTCTTCCCTCACCCACCAAAGTCACAACCGAATTGGATCTTTCGGGCATGGTTTACTGGGAAAACAACAACCTAAATGGAAGTAAAAAAAAAAAAAAAAAAAAAAAAAAAAACCAAGAAGGAAGTGAGGATCAGTTCAGCTGCTGCCCAATACAAGAACACATTTTCAAAAACTGCCAAGTTTTTTAAGCATCCAAGTTTCTACATCTACATTTTTAGGCACAGAATGTACACTTGTCAGGGACCTAACATCAGTAATGAATCCACATATTTTTGTTTACAAATCAGCTTTTACATAATCGAAATATGGAAGACATGGAAACTCAAGTGGCCAAAATCTTAGGTGTAGAACCACAGATACCAAAAAAAAGTCAGATATGGAAAAAGGGTCCTGAAATTTTAGAGCTAGGTAAAAGCCCTTCTGAAGATTTGACTATTATGTTCCCTTTGAATGGTTCATATCCACCCTATTTTGCAGACTGGGAACCAAGGCACAGAAAGATTAAATGACTTGTATAAAGGTCACTGAGGAAGTTGGTAGGAAACAGGGAATGGAACCCAGCTCCATGAGCCTCAGCCTAACAACAATCACAAGATAATCTTTTTTCTATTCCCATGAGTAAGGGATCAAGGATTAGGAAGGATTTTGTATATGTATGCATCTTCTTCCTCTTTGTCCCTTCAATTGGGATTGGTGGCTCTTGTTAGTCTCCAAGCATTCTTGCCAAGTGTGTCTTTCAAGCCGACACCAAACTTCATATCCTTCAGCACCTTGAACCACCTTTTTCCTAGGTCTTCCTCATGGTCTTAGTTCCCTGACTACTAGCTCTTGTTCTCTCTGACCAACATATCCTACCACTTGTCATTTCAAATGACCCAGCCATCTCAGTCAATACTCCCTCAGCTGTTCTTTGATGGCTGCAACATGGCTCATTCAGTTTCATTGTGTAGCCTATCTGCTCTCTGACCCAGTGCCTTACCCAGCATTCTTGGAGCATTCTTATTTCAGCAGAGTGAAGTACTAATTCTTCTCTCTTCCTCATTGGCCAGCATTCTGACACATACATTGTGGTTGGCCTAATCATGATCTTTTATGCTTTACTCTTCTGTTTACTTGGCATATTCTTATTGCAGAGCATTTCTGTCAACACCCTCCCTTTACACCAAGCACTCTTCATGCAGCTCCTAACATCCATATCCCCATTCCCATCATGGCTCAACACTGAACTGAGGTATTTATATTGTTGCACAGACTAACTCTATACCATCTAGTTTTACTGGCTTTTCATTGTCCCTCTCAACGAAGCATCACATGTATCCTGTCTTTTGTCGGCTGATATGTAAGCCATGTTCTTTAATGCATAAGTCTATAGCTATAGGTCACTTTCCAATTCATATTTATCTTCACAGCACAACATGATGTCATCAGCAAAAAGCCAGCTCCATGGAGCCTCTCACTTAGTTTCCTGTGTCAAGGTGTCCATTACAATCACAAATAGCAATGGGCTTACGGCTCTTTCTTGATCTAGTCCTACTCTCCCAGTGAATGACTCACTGTAGCTGCAGCTGCTTTTCACTACTGCTGTGCTACTCTCATACACGTGCATGCAGGTCTGAACATGTGTCTCCGGCAGATTGCACGACAACAGGCACAACCATAACAATTTTCTAGGAACTCTGTCATAAGCCTTCTCTAAATCCACAAACACTAAGTGCAAATCCTTGCATTTCCCCCTGTACCTCAGGCTGCAAACATTGCATCCATTGTTAACCTTCCTGGTATAAACCCGCATTGGTTACAGGATGCTCCAGCTCCTCCTGAAGTCTCTTCTCAATAATACTTTCCAGCTGTTTCCTCACATGACTCATTAAATTGATGGGCTGATAATTGCTATATTCTTGCACATCTTTACATTTGAAGATAGGGACTAATGTTATCTTCCTCCTCTTGTCGGGCATTGTTTCCAGTACGGAGACTAAATTGAAAAAGTTCACCACCACCATTCCATCATGGACTAATACTTTAAATGCCTGAATTGGTATACCATCTGGTCCCACTACCCTCCGCCATTTCATCATCTTGAGTGATGCCTGAGTCTCCACCATGGTGGTAGGCCTTCTGAGTTTGTTGCTTGCACATACTTCCCTCCTAATGATTTCCACTGTCTTCCACCACTACTCCTGTTTCCATCTTTGAAACACTGCAGAGCTTCCAAGTCCTCTGGGCTGCTTTGCCAAATCTTAACTAAAATACTGATTTAGAGGGGCAGTGAAGGCAGCTAAAATAAAATATATAATAAATGGAAGAAAGGAGAACTTGATAGTAATGAATATAAATCAGAAGCTGGGAATTATAGAAAATGGATAAGGGAAGCAAAGGGACACATGGAGCAATCTATGCCAAGTGATCCTTGGATGCATAAACAAGGGGTTATTTTGCCTCTATATTTGGCAGTGGTGTGACTACTGATGGAATACTGCGTATAGTTCTGGTGTCCACAATTCAAGAAGGATCTCGATAAAATGGAGTGGGTTCAGATAAAAGCCACAAGAATGATTAAAGGATTAGAAAACATGCCTTAGAGCAGGGGTTCTCAAACTGGGGGTTGGGAGGTTATGATGTGGGGGGCTGCAAGCTGTCAAACTCCACCCCAAACCCCGCTTGCCTCCACCCCTCATCTACTGTGTCTACAGTGCCAGGAACACACTGGTGCCGTTTTTGATTTTTTCTGCTGAGCCTTCATAGGAAGGCTGGAAGAAGCACCCAATACATAGATTTAGCAAGCTAATCTAGGGACTCCAGATTCTGAGATCTACCTCTATATTTTTTGACACTTTTCTCACCATGTACAGCTACTGTGTTTATAATTATTCCTGAGTTATGTACTAGAAAAGAATTTCAGTATGGATGAACTAGGGACGACTAAGAGATCTCATCAACCTGCTACTTTTACAAGTGTTCAAATGTTTTGGTCTGATAGAAAATACAAAGTATTTGATTGTGGATAACGAAGATGCAAACACTGACTAATAGAGTATATGTAGCTGCTTTCTTATTTTGCAGCCAATACTTTTTAATTAAGCTTCTATTAAATGAATATTTTATCATGAAGAGACGCATAATGCATAACAGAGAGTAGTAGGAGGCTCCCATTTTTAAGGTGGGAGCAAAATTAGCCCAATGCAAAGCATTTCTAAAAATCCCTTTCTAAAAATTTTCAATGGGGCCTCAACCTGGCCTCCATTTATACAAGCACAGCTATCCATGCCTACCCTTGCAGTTCTACAGCAATCAAACTTAGATGCAAAGACCTCAACAGGACAAATAGGTTTTGTGTATGACAATTCTATACACTCATGAAATTGTTAGTGCTGGAAGAGTACATGTGCAAAGTTGTAGACACAAAAAATGGAGGTTGGAGTCTGAAATATCAAACAGAAAATATACATTTAGTTCAAAAGATGAAATCTAACCATATTTCCATAAATGATTCTCTCTCCATGCTGTGATGTGTTACTAAATGAAAAATCTTATACATGGATTTAACACACAAAGCATAAATAAAGAACCTAATATCCAGCCTAAAATATACACTATATACATTTGTGGAATGCAGAAGCTTAGAGCTCAGAAAGCATCTCCCATGTGGTTTTGAAAAAATCAAATACTGAATTTAAATTAACTGCATAGTACTTTGGACCCAATTTGCCAAGGTGCTGTGTGCCCTCAATTCTCACATTTAAGCGAGTTGCCACAGAGGATTACGCCATACATCTTGGTACACAAGAACTTCATTTAAAGTTTTAAATGATTTTTTTTAACAAGACAAGTTACATTATCATCATAGTTCATCTTTGGCTACTGCATATTCAACTATATGATGTTTTTTAATGAATTTTAGAGTTATTCATTCCATTAAGTTATGCACCAAACCAGCAAGTGCAATCTTTCTCCTTGCCAAATACTAGTTAAATCTCACCCGAGTGTCCTAGGACATGAAATACATCCATTAAAAAGGGCATATGTACAGTCCAATGGGTGTATGCTGTTTGTCATGAAGATACATGTTTGAAAACAGAAATGCCCTTAAAAGCACAAGGCCCTATGGTATCAGAGGGTTCAGCAATGCAGGAGTTAAGCAGTTACACTGAAGCTTGCTTGGGCAGAAATTCAACTCTCTGGTCTACCCTAGTCTTGCTTTCACACAAGTCTTGGAACAATTCCATTTATCAAATCAGCCTCTAAAAGAAAAAGGAGAAAGGAGTAACACAATTCAATACTGTTAACAATTCTCTCACTATAGTTCTATGTATGTGGTATAGAAGCGAAAGGTAGAAGGAAAAAAAGTGAAGTCTGCAGTCTCCAAAGGCTGGTTTCAAACCTTGCTGCTTCTGAAGTGATAAAACTGCATTTGATAACTCTGTGCATTCAAATAAATTCTCGGGTTAACCCTAAAATAAAAATAATGCTTCAAGATAATTTTTAGGTGAGGCTAGGAAATGAAAACATGCACTTTCTGCATACTCCATGTGTCTCTCACAGGGTTTTATTATTAATATTTGGAACAATCAAAAGAAAGTTGACAGTAACTTAACTTTGCTTGAATGTCTGACAAGACTAAAGCACTTCCAGTAGAAATTTTCATAGCCAGTGGATGCCCTGTATTCATTAGTTAGGATGTAGAATAATTTTATATGTCCTGATATATGAAGAAACATATAGCTATTGAATATTTGTATTTTTAATATTTTCCAAAGAAACTGACAATATTATTTTGACATTAATTCTAAGATAAATATTCTTATATGCATGTTTGATAAATCCTCTGAAATTAACAAGCAAACATAAGACACCCTGGTGCATCAACACATATAAAAGGGAAACACACTTTCCATATAAAGAAAATGTTTCATTTAATTGGGGAAGAGATGTTTTGTAACCCTTCGTGTGCTATAGAATGACAGCAAATGGTGCCAATAAGATGATGCTAGGGATGAGCTAATGAACAATTCTCTAAAGGTTCTGAGAACTATGAGCCTACAGTTTTCCAAATACAATAGAAAGCCCAAATGCTTAATTTAGCTCTGTGAGTGTATTCCATTGTAATCTGATTTATCAACCAACATTTCATCATTAAAGCCCCATTTCAGGAAAGCACTTAAGTGCCTGCATGACACTAAGCATGCACTAAAGTTCCACTGAGTTCAATATGATTCAAACATATTCAAGTGCATTCTTGAATAAGGATGTTTTTCTGAGTCAGGGCCTAAAATATTAAAACTTTTGATTGAATCAAGTGATTATGAAAATATAAGCCTCACATTCTGAGCCTGATTTTCAATGGGGCCTCAACCTGGCTTCCATTCAAGCAGGTACAGCTTTGTGCACTAACACCTGCCTGTACACTTTGGCAGCACTAACACCTGCACAGCAAGTGCTGGTATTTGCATGCAATATACACATGAGATATTTCTTCCTCTAGGAAATGTGATCAGTCATTGATGTTGTTTTGTGCTTTTTTCTTTAAACCTGAAACTGAAGTAATATTTTCTAAGTGAAGGGTTTTCACATTTCATAGTTTAAAAACCATACATAACCACTTGCTTTCTTAAGGAAGGTCAAATACAATGAGCAATACAATCAGACTTGAACAGAGACCGAAGTGTGATGGCATGAAGGTCATGCTGGTGTGCCCCCTTTTGGTCAGGAGTAGTGTCGCACGTGAGCCCTGTCTCACTTCCCTTCACCTGGGTTATGAACAAGTCCAGACAGACCCCTTTTTAATCAGAGAGCAGCCCCCTCAAGGATCTCATTTATTAACGACAGCCATCAGCGCAAGCAGAAGCTCAATCGGATACACCCACATACATTCATCACCTTGGGCATCATCCAACTAGGAGTCTCTGGCTTGTTCCTTCAGGAGACTTTTTTCCTCTGCCTGAAGTCAATCTGGGGTCCAGGAACCCTTTCCAGTTCCTCCTCAGGGTTACCCCTTTTTCATCCTTTCTTAAGCAGGAATCCCTTACTTTGAAAAATTCTCCCCTCCTGGCAACCCATCACCATACAAACCAACTCTCTAGTTTAGTAAAACCCAGCCCTGAGAGGCCCCCTACTTACCATTTCTGTCTTCAATTGAGAACAGATCACTCCTTTCATCTTGTGTCTTCAGGAGAAGGAGGGTGCACAACAGGTAGGACCATTAGGATTTTCAGGTAAACCAGACAGAGACCTCCCCTGACCCTCATGTAGCACACAACAGGAAAGTCTCTCTCACCTACCAGACCTCTCAAGCTAACTGTGGAGGAAGATAGGAGCCAGGCACTAAACGAAGAGTTTCAAAACTTTTTGCTGGTCTAAGAACTGCTAACACATGTACTCCATACCCACACAGAGTGTCCATTTATGCCATGCTGTGCACAGGTGCATGCTGTGTATATGCTTATGCCCACATCCACGGTGCCCCTTTTCAGTGCACCTTGTTAGTACTACCATTTCATAGAATCATAGAAGATTAAGGTTGGAAGAGACCTAAGGAGGTCATCTAGTCCAACCCCCTGCTTAAAACAGGACCAACCCCAACTAAATCATCCCAGCCAGGGCTTTGTCAAGCCTGACCTTAAAAACCTCTAAGGATGGAGATTTCATCACCTCCCTAGGTAACCCATTCCAGTGCTTCACCACCCTCCTAGTAAATAGTTTTCCCTAATATCCAACCTAGACCTTCCCCACTGCAACTTGAGACCATTACTCCTTGTTCTGTCATCTGCTACCACTGAGAACAGCCTAGCTCCATCCTCTTTGGAACCCCCCCCCCCTTTCAGGGGGGAGGGATAGCTCAGTGGTTTGAGCATTGGCCTGCTAAACCCAGGGTTGAGTTCAATCCTTGAGGGGGCCACTTAGGGATCATGGGCAAAATCAGTACTTGGTCCTGCTAGTGAAGGAAGGGGGCTGGACTCACTGACATTTCAGGGTCCCTTCCAGTTCTATGAGATAGGTATATCTCCACATAAGGCTGCTATCAAATCCCCCCTCACTCTTCTTTTCTGCAGTCTAAATAAACCCAGTTTCCTCAGCCTCTTCTCATAAGTCATATGCCCCAACTTTTTTGTTGCCCTCCACTGGACTCTCTCCAATTTGTCCACGTGCTTTCTGTAGTGGGGGGCCCAAAACTGGATGCAATACTCCAGATGTGGCTGAGTAAAGGGGAATAATCACTTCCCTCGATCTGCTGGCAATGCTCCTACTAATGCAGCCCAATATGCCGTTAGCCTTCTTGGCAACAAGGGCACACTGTTGACTCATATCCAGCTTCTCGTCCAGTGTAATCCCCAGGTCCTTTTTCTGCAGAACTGCCGCTTAGCCAGTCGGTCCCCAGCCTGTAGCAGTGCATGGGATTCTTCTGTCCTAAGAGCAGGACTCTGTACTTGTCCTTGTGGAACCTCATCAAATTTGTTTTGGCCCAATCCTCCAATTTGTCTAGGTCACTCTGTACCCTATCCCTACCCTCCAGCATATCTACCTCTCCCCCCAGCTTAGTGTCATCCGCAAACTTGCTGAGGGTGCAATCCATCCCATCATCCAGATCATTAATGAAGATGTTGAATAAAATCAGCCCCAGGACAGACCCCTGGGGCACTCCACTTGATATAAACTGCCAACTAGACATTGAGCCACTGATCACTACCCATTGAGCCTGATGATCTAGCCAGCCATGATTCTTCCAGGGACTGAGGTGAGGCTGACCGGTCTGTAGTTCTGTGGATTCTCCTTCTTCCCTTTTTTAAAGACGGGCACTATATTTGCCTTTTTCCAATCATCTGGGACCTCCCCCCGATCACCATGAGTTTTCAAAGATAATGGCCAATGGCTCTGCAATCACATCAGCCAACTCCCTCAGCACCCTTGGATTCATTAGATCCGGCCCCATGGACTTACGTATGTCCAGCTTTTCTAAATAGTCTTTAATCTGTTCTTTCGCCACTGAGGGCTGCTCACCTCCTCCCCTCCTGTGCTGCCCAGTGCAACAGTCTGACCTGGTCTGTGAAGACCGAGGCAAAAAAAAGCATTGAGTACATTAGCTTTTTCCACATCATCTGTCACTAGGTTGCCTCCCCCATTCAGTAAGGGTACCACACTTTCCCTGACCACCACCTTGTTGCTAATGTACCACCTGTAGAAACCCTTCTTGTTACCCTTCACATCCCTTGCTAGCTGCAACTGTGCTTTGGCCTTCCTGATTAAACCCCTGCATGCTTAAGCAATATTTTATACTCCACCCTAGTCATCTGACCAACTTCTTGTAAGTTTCCTTTTTATGTTTAAGCTCATCAAGATTTCTCAGTCGCCGGTCGCCTGCCATGTTTGCTATTCTTTCTGCCCATCTGGATGGTTTGTTCCTGCACCCTCAATAAGGCTTCTTTAAAATACAGACAGCTTTCCTGGACTCCTTTCCGCCTCATATTAACCTCCCAGGGGATCCTGCCCATCAGTTCCCTGAGGAAGTCAGTCTGTTTATCTGAAGTCCAGGGTCTGTATTCTGCTGCTCTCCTTTCTTCCTTTTGTCAGGCTCCTGAACTCCATCATCTCATGGTCACTGCTGTCCAGGTTGCCACCCACTTCTACTTCCCCTACCAATTCTTCCCTGTTTGTGAGCAGCAGGTCAAGAGGAACATGGTCCCTAGTTGGTTCCTCCAGCACTTGCACCAGGAAGCTGTCCCCAACAATCTTCAAAAACTTCCTGGATTGTCTGTGCACTGCTGTATTGCTCTCCCAGCAGATGTCAGGGTGACTGAAGTCCCCCATGAGAACTAGGGCCTGTGATCTGGAAACTTCTGTTAGTTATCCAAAGAAAGCCTCATCTACCTTACCCTTGTGGTCTGGTGGTCTATAGCAGACACCCACCATGACACCACCTTGTTGCTCTTGCCTCTAAACTTAACCCAAAGACTCTCACCAGGCTTTTCTCCAGTTTCATACTGGTGCTCTGAGCAATCATACTGCTCTCTTACATACAGTGCAACTCCCCCACCGTTTCTCCCCTGCCTGTCCTTCCTGGTATAACAGAATTCAAAGGAGACACTCTAGGAATTGGTTTGCTGCATGTTGCTGTTACAGTACACTGCCTTCACACATTTAGAGATGGAAGTTACTCCTCATCTCCTCCTTCTGCCAAATTGCATGAGGGACAGGGAGCAAGTCCATAATGATGTGGTTTTGCTCCTGCTCCTGGGACACATGTTCATGCAGTGCAGTACTGGATACTGGATGGAATGAGTCCACAAATATTCTGGAAGCTGAAGACAGTGGACCAAGAGGGTGAATGAAAAATCTACTGGGATCCCATGGAAAAGATGTGCTGAATGCCAGGATTGCAATGGTATGCCCATGGATGGACCAGCGTTTCTGGTCCCAGAGAACTAGCATGGAGTGGAAGGACCCCTTTGTGTTAGAAACCTGGGATGATGACTTGCAGCTGCTTAACTTCTGAATGAGGAAGCAGACCTTCATGGAGTTATGCCAACACCAACCCTCTAGCACCACGCCATTCAATTTTGGAAACCAAACACCCATACAGAAGTGGGTGGCTATTGCTGTTTGATAGCTGGCAACACCTGACAATTACTAGTCAGTTGCCACCCATGTCAGGATTGAGAAGTCAACTGTTGGGGTGGTGGTTGTACAGGTTTGCCACACTGTCATTATTGTTATCTGCCCACAGGTGGTTGTCAAGTCCCTGGAATTATAGCCAGATTTCAGAGGATGGGTTTTCTGAATTGTGCAGGGCCCATCCATGGAACACACATCTCAATCCTTACCCACCAAAAGGGGCCAGTGATACGTGAATCAAAAAGGTTCATTTTCCAAAGCTTAGTGGACCACAGGGGTTAGTTCGTGAGCACCAACTTTGAACACCCATGAAAAATTCATGATGCCAGAGTGTTCAGGAGATAAGAATTGTACTTGAGAAGGGAATAAGACTTTATTCCCCAATACATGGTTCTGTACAATGTTTCTGTGACAACACTTAGTTATTTTGGGGGATCTGCACACTTTCTTCTACCATGGCTCATGAAGCCATACCCTGACATTGCTGCCCCAAGAAAAAAGGATTTCAAATACAGACTGAGTAGCTGCAGAATGGTGGAGGAGTGTGCCTTTCGACAGCTGAAAGCTTGTTGGGGATGCCTGCAGACATGTCTGGACACCAATGGGGCTAACGCGGTTCACAGATTTGTGGTGTGCCATGCCTTGCACAACATAGTTAAGGGAATACTTCAGGAGCAAGTGGTCACCAGACAGATTTGTTTTTGCAAACCCTGTACAAGCAGCCGGATCCCACCCATGAGCACACTGCTCCAGGTTCCCGGTGGGAAAGGGGAATTTGTGATGCTATTTGCTCACACATCATGGAACAGCAGGGAGCCAGAAGACTACTTGCACTGTGCCGATGGACACTATGTGATACTGTGGTGCTGCTGAAAATGCTCATTAGAGAATTGCCACACAGTGGTATTGTGACATAACATGGAGGGTTTTGATCCTGGCAGCCAAAGTAAGTGTACCAACTGAAAGCAAACAAGTTTAACACCCATTCCACAAGTTTAACACTTTTTGCTGTGGTTTTGTGCTGGGGAAGGTGTATATGTTATTTAATGCCAGAACTGAGCAATGTTTTTGTTATCTGTTAACAGGTCTGTTTAAGGGCACTTTATGCAGAGCACTTAATCATTATTAAAGCACTGGAAAAACAGTAGTTTTGGGAGAGGCTTCACATTCCTTTTCCACAATGTTTTCTGACACCCCTGCTCACAGTACATAGACTGTTATGCAGGAGTATTCCCAAGGTTGCAAGCAGTGAATGCTTGTTGGGATGGGGATGAGGGGTTGTTAAAGTGTAGCTTAGTGTCAGATAGCCGCACGGTTAATTTTTTAGTTTTGTTTCCTTTCGCTGTATTGTCACTTGCATTAAATTACAAAGGTATAAAGATGTTCACATTCACATCTCTTCTGTTGTGCATGCCGGTGCTGGGGACAGCATTAGTTATTTCAAAGTTTAGTTCCTTGTCATAACTCCTCCCTCCCCACTTTTTTTTTTATGATTAGGAAATTAATGGCTGTGCCTGGGGAGGGACAGAAGGGAGAGGAGGAACAGAGAATTCATTGCATTTCTAGGGCACCACAGTTACAGAAATCAGTCACGGTGATGTGTTCTGAATCCTACTGACCCATTCAAAATGTGGGAAATGTTTTGTTGACCATACTCAGAGAACAAGGTATGCAGTTTAAGTGAACACTAACCTTCATTTAAAGAGAACTATGGAACATAGAACAAAATATTTTTAATGGGAACTGGAAATTAATGGGAAAAAAGGGTCAAATTCCCCAAGAAATGTACAATGTCTGTAGACCGATCTCCTTACCATTCTCCTCCCTGGTTCCCTGAGAAAGCAGGGGGGGACTGCTGCAGAATATTGTGCATGGGGACAAACAGAGAAGTCTCCTGCAGGAGGTTTGGGGGCCAAACACAAGCTGGGCTACAGGGACTGGTTCAGGCTCACTGATCCCCTCCTGCATGCTCTGGTGGAGATTCCCCTCAGAGAGTTTCAAGTGCCAGTGGAGAATTTTGTGCCAGGCATCCAGCATGCTCCTCCCTGTCACGGGGGTGAGATGGCTTCACCATCTCAGCAGCAGCCTTGGCGGTAGCTGGAGTATTAGTACGGCCACTAGGAGGTGGCAGGCAGGCCCCAAAAGCATCCAGCCACCAAAGGCAACTGTGCTGCTGAAGATCACAATATTGATACATTTTAGCATCTCAGGAATGCAACTGTTGCAACCTCCTTCCTTCTCAGACAGCTTTTGCAGCCCACAAGAGAAGAACTGAGGATAATAATGGTAAGAGACCTGCAGTACAGTGCTTAAAATGCTGTAATGTTTATAGTGCATGAAGGGGCCAGTTAGGGTGGGGTTCAGTTCCTTTCAGGGGCACCGTTACTAATGACACCTTTTTCTTTTTTAAAGGCTGGTGGCCACCATTTGGAGAACATAGGGCTTTGAAGAGAGGTACCTTTCCAATCCTGGGGAGGAGAACTGCCCACCTATGCCAGAGACATGTTTCTGCTAATGGTCAGCCCTCTACAGATTGCTGAGTGGAGGCATTTAGTGAGCTATGAAGGTGGGCTAACTATATTTGCCCTCCCATTAAACCTGAAGACCCAGCTTGAATTTCTGCTACACCAAAAATGTGCTGAATTATGCTTACAGGACTAGGAGGCAATTAGAGAGGAAATTGACTGTATTGTAAGCTACCAGATAGAGTTCCCATGGAAGAGGAACAGAGAACCACAAAGAACATTCACCCACCCCCTAATCTAACCTGCATCACCAGAAAGTCCAGCCCCTGTATCAAGCAAGCAGCACTGAAAGGGACAAGGAAAGGGTCACCTTGCAAGTGTATTTTCTTCCCATAATTTGGGATTAACTCCACAAGCCAGTCACCTCTCTCCACTGCTAAGCGACACAGCATTGTGTTTATGCAACCACGAGAACAGATCCTTCATCCACCCCTGCTTCTCCCAGCTTCTGCACAGTAGCTCAGCACAGGGAGAGACCAGACACTAGGACCTGGGATTCCCAGGCTGGGAACGGTAAACAAACGTTTGAAGTGTCTCAGGCTCAAAGGACCACTCTGACATTCCTCAGACAACCAAAAAGTGTTCCCTTTCCCTGGGCAGGCCTGCACCCGAGCTAGCAACCACCCCCACCCCCTTCGGCACAGCTCCTATTCCTAAGGGGAAGGAAAGATGAGTGGTGGGAGGGGAGGGTTTTTTCCAGTCTTTGAACAACCATAAATGTCAAAACTGTTCTTTCCCCCACCGGGCCTTTTCCTAACCTGCCCTCTCCCTCCCTTTCTCGCCAGTCCGCATGGCCCAGGGACTTTTGCTGCCTAAGTTCTGGTTGAGAAATGTACAGACTTAGGGGCACAGCAACTGCTCATTAATCTTTGTTATAGCTTCCACTACATGCATTATAGTGGTTCATGGGGTTTCAATAAAAAAAAATCATTGATTTACAGCTGTGTGTTGCTCAGGGACCATTTATCTCCAGAGGAAGGGGGGCTATTTCCAGGGAGTGTGTGGGGGGGTCCATTTTAAAAACTTACCAGCCTTGGGTGCTGGTTCCTATAGCAGCTCGGGGTCCTCCTTAACGGGATCCGCCGGATAGAGGAGCAGAATCACATGCTCTTCTTCCTCTGAGTCTCCCTCGGTAGTCCCCAGTACCTGCTCACCCTCCCCTTCATCAGCATCCTGTCATAGGATGAGGCCGGCAGGGTTGAGCGGGGGTTGTGAGTCACTTCAAGTGCTGTACCGGCAGACCTGGAGAGCATCTGGTCCCGCTCATCATACCAGAGGTACGCACAAAGCCCCCTGGCAGAGCGACTGAGTCCTTCACCTTCCAGTAGAAGAGCCTCAGGTGCCTATTTCCTCCAGCCTCCATGAAATCTCCTGGTACAGGTATGTTCCTGCTGCTCCAGGCGAAGTCATGTAGGATGGTGTACTCTGACCACACACTGATGACAATCTGGGTGTACTCCAGAGACCAGGTGGCACCTCTTGGTACATGATCCATGATTGCCTGGGCTGATCAACAGAGTTCACCAATGAACTGTTCAGAAGTGTTCAGCGCCCATCTGCTGGCAACGGGGTGATATCAGGTGTATGCATCAAGGACCTTCACATATTTAGATCAGCGTCAGGAAGCAAAGGGCTCAATGCATAGTGTGAATAGCCCTGGAGTACTACTGATACACATCCCTTGCTTGTGTCTACACTGCACTATAGAATGGTTATGGGGCCATGACACAACGGAGGCACACACACACCTAAATCCCTCCTGCATGCTAGTTTATTTGTTGTGTGCTCTCCTTCAGGGCTTCAGATGTGGACAACACGGGGGTTATGGAACCGTGTACAGTTGCAAGTGTAGACATAGCCTATGACATACAAATCTGAGCCTGTAGACTTTTGTTCAGCCTCAATGAAGATTGTTTGATTGCATCAAGGAAGAGGGCCTGCATGGCTGTGAGAAGATTTAATATAAAAAGGAATATTTGATTCCTATTAGCCATTTGCATTATGAATATGAAGTGCCGAGCATGACCCAGCATTCCAGAGTTAACCAGACTTCTGCAAAGCAGCTTATAATTTAGCTCTTTTCCTAGTTAAGATCCCATCCGGGGGTCTAAACACCAGGCAGCTCCTTCCCAGACCAGCACTGCAGTAGAAGTAGTTTGTGAATACCAGCCGATTTTGACTCCTGCAAAACCACAGGTCTTCTTCATCCCCAAGTTGTACACTCAGAGCACTGCAGCCATATTTTATGCATCCTTGGAGAGGATTAATTTAATTTTGATTTCCTCTCTGTGTTTGCTTTGGAGGTTTTCACATATATTGCTGAAGCTGACTAGAACTTGGCAGCGAGCAGACTGTAATATGAGGTATATCACTTCAGCCTCACTCAGCCAACTTGGCCAGCACTTCAAGGAAAACAATGAGCAGGCGGTGAGGACAGCTTCATCTCATATTCAGGAGGCAGAAGACTGTGGTCTAGAAAAAGAGGTGGTAGGACATTCCATTTCCAGCCATTGGATTTTAGAGGGACTGGCTTTGATATATTCCAGCTGCCAAGTAAAGACGACATTACAAGACCTGGCAGATAGTGTTTTGGTCATGGAAAGAGAAGGAAGGGGCACATCAAAGTTGTTTAAAATCAATAAAATCCGCTCATCCAATGGAGCTAGTTTAATTATTTGCAATTAGTATCTTCTAAAACTGGAAGATACTGAAAGCAGAGCTGGGCCGAGAGATGCACCATTGGTCACAATTCAAAAAGTATATCAAGCAAGTGGATTTTGTTTGGGGCACGATCAGGGTGGGAATGGACACATATGAGTCTCATGTTAGTCTACAAGAATTAAAGTAGCAAGTTTTTCCACATACAGTTTAAGTGTGAATACTACATTCTTAGTTTTAAATTACAGCTCCCTGGATGAAATGTGAACTGCTTTGCCACCCAATATTCTTTTTTGCAGTTAATAAATGCTACAAGTTTATAAAATAAACAATCTGAATCTTAACCCATCCATTGCATTTTGAAAAGAAAAGTGATGGAGCACCACAACAGTTGAAATATTGAACCAGTAACTGCACTGTGCACAGCGACAAGCAACTTCTACAGCATTCATTGGATCTTTGCTGATAGTTTATGTAATTTTTCATAACTGAAGTGTATTTGAGTCATCTCTTAATTCAAATGCTGGGTAAGTATGTGTTTCTTGGCAGTCACAGTCAGCACATTAACACACTTAACTGTGGCTTCTTTGAGTATTAAGAACATTCCTTAATCCCATAATGGAGTAACTGTATGGACAGACAGATTTCTTACATAGCCAGTTACAGCACATTGGCCATAATCATACGACCATTAGTAGAGCCCTGCACAGATACAAAATTTATATCTGCCGATATAAAGTGGATATCCACAGAGCTGTAGGGCTCTAGCAACACAGCGTGAGACCAGCAGGGCTATGGCTAGCAAGTGGGCCAGGAACTGCAGCAGCGAAAGCAGCAGCATGTTGGCCAGTGCCCAGCCCGGGCAGCCTCTCAGGAGTGGCAATGCAACCCCCAGCCCTGGCCCAGGCACCAGGTTCACCAGCAGCTGTCCCTGGTCACAGCCACACCCGAGGAGCTGCTTGGGCTGGGCGCTGGCTCCTGTGAGAGACTGCCCAACATGCTGCTGCTTTCGCTGCTGAGGTTCCTGGACCAGTCGCTGGCCATGGCCTTGCTGGTATCACTTGTTGTTACTAGAGCCCCGCATCTCTGCACATATCTACTTTACCCTGGCGGATATCCGCATCCATGGAGATGAATTTTGTAACCACACAGGCTCCAATCATGAGAACTTTCAGCCCTTATATAACGGAACCTGGGACTGCATTCAGAAAAAAATATCAGGTACAAAAATTGCATCAAGAATAGTTTGGCAAGGAAGCATAAAGACTTCATTTTGGTGAGTTGAATAAAAATACATTGTAATACTGAACTATTGCTTTATAATTTACTGACTTTCACGGATTCTCTAATCCCCAACTCTGGTAATCATTTATTGTTGACAGTGTTGAGTTTGTGGTCCAAAAAAGGGGATTAAGTAGGATTTCTATCCAAGTTAGTCACTGAGGGTTGGATGCACAAAAAGTCACAGTTCCTACTCTTAAGGAGCTGTCACGGCTGGGTCTTAGCCAGCCAGACCTAGTAGTCAGAGACAGAGTCCACAGTCACAAGACAGGAGTCAGGACCATTAGGATACCAGGAGACAAACTGGAGGTCAGAACCACGAATCAGATGCCAGGAGTCACACCAGGTCAGGATGCCAGGAAATCAAGCCATGGGAGCAGGAAGTACAAGGCACACAACCCAGAACAGGGTGGAACCCAGTTGTTCAGACAGCTTCCTGTTCCTGCCACTAGCTTAAGGAGGGCAAGCAGGACAATCAGCTGCTCTGCAACTCTATCAATAGGACTGCAGGAACAGAGCCTCAAACGGGCTGTACTTCATGTGTCCCAGGTACCCAAGTGTCAGCAGGCTGCCAGATGGAGGGTTAGAGCATAGCTATTCCTATAAGCCTTCAAGACCCATGGGTCATGACATCACCTTTTCCCCTAGTGGTGCCCTCTGAGTGACCTGGGTCCAGGTTTCTCAGAGTGGCTCCTATGGAAGACCTGAACCAGGGCAGGAGCATGAACGTTTTCCTCTGGCTCCCAAATGAGTTCCTCTGGGATTATAACCTTCCCAATTGATCAGGTACCATATTTTGCCCCATTTCATTTTAGCGTTGAGACTTCACGTACAATATATTCTTCTTGATCCTGTACCTGTACTGGTGGGGGTAGTGATTGGGCTCTATAGAGAAATGTATTCAGTGTATGGTTTCAGAAGTGAGACGTGGAACACAGGTTGGACTGGTTTCTGGGAGGGTCTGTCCATGTGGAGGGATTCTGTTGAAAGCCACATCTTTTGTCCTATCGAGTAGGCGGGTCCCTTTGTCTATGTTTATCTGTATGCCTTTTGTAGTCCTCCTTTGCATTTTCAAGGTGTCCCTTCACCTCTTCTTGGATGTGGTGGATGTGTTCTACTAGGTTCAAGGAAGATGGTGTTACTGAAATATTGGGTTTACTTAGCTGAGAGCTAACAACAGCCAGACAGGGATAAGGAAGAGTTGCTTTATTTTGCAGAAGAAAGGAGAGCTTTGCACTTTAGTACAAAAACTTTGTTTTACACACATTTTACAGATTTTTTATACACATTTAGACAAAGGTTTTTGTAGTGTTAACACTTGATTGGTGGTTGTTAGACTCGTGCTTTTGCTATCTGGTTAGTGAAAACCGGCTTGGGACTAGCTCCAACTACTTTAAGGCTTTGAAGAGAAGACAGTTGAAAAGTTTAGGCTAGTGTGTACTTGAAGTGTTTGCTTTTTTTTTTAAATGGCTACTGGTTGACAAAGGCTGCTTTGTTAAAAAAAAAAGTTACTAGTAACTTTTACAATGGGTTGGGGGAGGATGTGGGTAATTGTAGGTGAACTTGGGGTGGTACCCACAGTTGATAAAGAAGGGGCTGTGGCCTGTGGATGCATGGTCTGCATTATTGTCCGAGAACTCAGCATATGGTAACAGTGAAGACCAGTCATCCTGGTGGTGGTTGATGTAGCATCATAAGTATTGTTCAAGGATCTGGTTGATTCTTTCTGTCTGGCTGTTTGAATGTGGATGGTAGGCAGAAGACTGGTACACATGGATTTCTACTAAATGTAGCTCCACATGCCAGAAGCAGGCAGTAAATTGTGGTCCCAATTCAGAGGTGATATGACCTGGGAGGCCATGAAGACAGATTATGTTGTTTATCCAGAGCCAGACGGTTTCCTCTGCAGAGGGTAAACCTGTGTAGCGAATAAAGTGATCCATTTTAGAAGAGCAATCTAGCACAGTCAGGATGGTGGTGAAACCACTGGATTCTGGTAGTTCTACCACGAAGGCCAAGACAGGGTGTCCAGAGGTTGGAGGAGACTGCAGGGTTTCTGGTGAGAGATCTTGGTCCAGACACACCTGGCAGGAAGTTATAAAAGGTGTTTATCATGGAGCACATTCAGGGCCACCAGAAGAAATGGATGTTAATAGTTGGGTTTTATGTCCCCCTAGGTGTTCTGTCATGGTGGAGTCATGGTACAGCTGGAGAGCCTCCACCCTCACAGGTCCATGGGGGAGGGGCACTTAGTTACCTTCACAAACTTGATCCCCTCCAAGGCATCGTGCAGTTCTTAGTTGGCAATAGTCAGCTCATCAGATGGAATTCCGGAGACAGAGGAAGAGTGGATGAGTGCAAGCAGGGCCTGGTGGCAAGTTGCATTAAGAAAGTTACGGCATTTGAGACTGTGGGCTGGTTCCAAACTGGAGCCTCGGGGTCAGGGCCATATCTTCGGGACAAGGCATTGGCTGTGCTGTTCCTGATTCCAGGGAGGTAGGTCAAGGTAAAGTTGAACCGGGAGAAGAATAGGGCCCAACAGTTCAGAGCCTTGGCCTTGCACAGGTACTTCAGGTTCTTGTGGTCCGTAAACACTTGGATCAGATGACAGGCCCCTTCTAAGTAACATCACCACTCTTCACAGGCAGTCTTAGTTGCCAGAAGCTCCTTGTCCAGGATCTCATCGTTTCACTCAGTAGGTGTGAGATTCTTTGAGTAGAATCCAATGGGATGCAGTATTTGCTTGGGTCCATGCCTTTGGGAGAGAATGGCCCCAATTGCCATACTAGAGGCGTCGGCTTCCACAATGAAAGCTTCTGCCATATCAGGATGTGTCAATACTGGAGGAATGGTGAAGGCAATTGTTCAAATGCATGCTGGGCCTTAGGTGACCAATGGAACTTGGTGCTTTTTTCAGAATAGGGCAGTGAGGAGCTCAGCTTGTTTTGAAAAATTCAAAATGAACCTCTGGTGAAAGTTCACAAAACCTAAAAAATATACTGTAGGTCATGCACATTTTGGGAGGCTACACAGTTGTGGAGAGACTGGACTTACACGGATCCATCTTGATGCCTTCTAGGGACAAGATGAAACCCAGTAACTTTTCTGAGGTCTGATCAAATACATACTTTTCTAGTTTAGTGTACAGACCGTGATGTCATAGTTTCTCCAGGACTGTGGAGCGTGAGTGGTGGGTTGGTCCAGATTGTGTGAGAATATCAATAGATCATCTAAGTAGAATAAATACATGAACTGGTCCAGTAGCTCTCATAGTACATCATTAATGAAATGCTGGAAAGTTGCTGGAGCATTAGTCAGTCCAAATGACATAACTAAATATTTGAAGTGGCCATTGCGGGTCCAAAAGGTGATCTTCCATTCGTCACCTTCTCAGATATGGATGAGATTGTAAGCTTCCAAGAGATCCAGTTTTGCAAATATGCAGGCAGTTCCTACATGGTCCAACAACTTGGGGATCAGAGGTAGCAGGTAATGGTTCTGCTTTCAGGTCAAGTCAAGTGTTAATGCTTTAATATTAGATTGGAACATTAAACGTGTCATATGATGAAACTTTCATTGCTCTCTTTGGGAATTTATTCAACTACCTGATAGATCTGTCATAGAACGTTCTGCAAAAACATCAGAAATATTTCTAATTTTAATTTCCCTCCGTATCACTCAGTTTTTCTCCTCAATTGCCTGGCATTTACACCTTCTAATATTGGTGGACTATACTACTTCACTCATATTTAGAGAGGTTTTGATCTATCTTTGCTCAGAAGTCAGTCTCCCCTTCTCCCTGATCATCTGTTATTCTGCTCTTCTCATATTTATCAGTCACTCTATGTATCACTCTACTATCACCACACTGCTCAGCAACATATTGCCTCTGCATAGGCAGCCCAAAACTGCATTGGTCTTTTTTTTGCTGTCATATTGTATTACAATTCCACATTTAACTTCCAGATCACTATCACCACTAAATCTTTTTTGCTCCACTGCTTTCTCTCTCCCAGTGAGCCTCTCAAAACAATTTTTCTTAACTTGCATTTTTCCAATTTAAAGTCTTTTTTGACAACCATCATTTTTAATCTGTAATAGAGCCAAATTAATTCCTGGCAGAACTAATCGAATACTCTATAGAACTCAATGAGTGTCATTTTGCAGTAACAAGACTTTTCTCCAGTACAAAACTTATACAATGGGAATTTCAAAAACTTCTCAGGATTGGTTTAAATCTGATCCCATTTTAAATCCCACCCTTAAAATTAGCTTATCAAATTCATGAATTAACTAACATCTAATTCCCTTAAAGCCGTAGGATGCATTTCATCCAGGCCAGTGGTTTATTTATATTCAAACAGCAATGGGAGCTGGTAAGGTGCTCATCACTTGAGAATCAGATCATTTATTTAGGTGCTTAAATATTGACGTAGAAATCTATATTTACATTTTTTATTTTTTGGAAGTCTTCACTAATAGGGTCTCTTACTCAACATCTACTTTACTTTGGTCTTCATATCTCTGTCTAAATACTATCCTAAATGAGACACTAGGCTACAGGCATACATTGTGCACTGTACTTAGAGCACAGCTACCAAAGCTACTTTCTTCCCTCACAAATTTGCAGTGCTCGGTGCCTTCAGACACTTTTCAATGCCTAGCACCACAAGAGAAAATGGCACACTAGCATGGGCAAAAAACATGTTTTGCTAGCATAGGACTCACAACACACTTGGACCAACTGAATCCAGCAAACTGTAGGCAAACAATTAAGTCAGCCTCTCAATAAGAAAAGCACAGAAGTAAAGCCATACCCATTTTTTTTTCAGTTTGATGGCTTAAAAAGGGGTGAAGGGGAGGAGAGAATGACTTCTGGGTTGACATGAAAATGTTCCAGCTTTCTGGCAAACCAAAAAAAAGTTTAAAAAAATTGTTTTATATGAACATTTTATATACATTTTGTTTTATATGAAACATAACATTCCATTCTGAGGGTGATTTTTTAGCTTTTAAAAAAATTAATAAGTTTGAACTAAAATTCAAAATCAACATGAAATTTGTTCCAAACATGTCAAAGCAAAGTGATGAGTTCTTTTTTAATTATTATTATTAGATTTTTTCCAAACAAAAGAATTCTGCAGATTTGACAGTAGTTAGCCAAAATGTTTTGATCAACCCAAATCTGCATTTTTTTGTTGGGGAAAAAATGTTTTACCCAGTTCAATGCAAAATTTTGATAAAGAAGAGCCTAGGGTTACCATATTTAAAAAATAAAAAAAGAGGACACTCCACGGGGGGCCTGACCCCGCCTCTTTCCCACCCCATGGCCCTGCCCCAACTCCACCCCTTATCCAAAGTCCCCGCCCTAACTCCGCCCCCTCGGGCAGCTCGGCTTTAAACAGAGCCGAAGAGTCAAGGTAGGGATCACAGCAGCCACAGGAGGGGAAGTGCCCGGCCGAGGGTATTTTTCCCAGACATGTTCGGCTTTTTGGCAATTCCCCCCGGACGGGGGTTTGATTAGCAAAAAGCCGGACATGTCCGGGAAAAACCGGACGTATGGTAACCCTAGAAGAGCCAGATAACTGGTCTGGTCCTGACCTGAGCAATCACATATTAACTTAACACTGCAAAGTGTGGCTATGATGAAACTGAGTATCTAGATAGGTAGTGTACTTTGGAGGCACAATGAACCACGTTTACAAAGTGTTACCAAGACCAGTGTGCTGTCAGGACCATACAGGCGTGCCAAGGAATTTTTTGAAAAACTACACGTGAGAACAAAAACACCTTCCCCTGTATTTTAATCAGTGTCAGAGCTGGATTGCATTATGTACTTCTGCTCTCCAGGACAAGGCCCCTTTCAAATATTATGCATGCATCACTTTCCATTGCAAAGCGAAGATAAAAGGAATAAAAAGTAAACAAAGATGATGCGCCCCAATGAATGCAATGCACTGCAATGAGCGTTTGATGATGATGCACATAAAAGAGACATAGAATTTAAGACTAAGTTTTATATTTACATTTGACTTGGGGTAAAAGCCAGAATGAGCCAGACCCGGAACAGCATTATTATTAATTATATTGCAATTATAAACAGCAGAGAAAGTTACACACACTTGGGAAGAACATTTTGGGAATGAAAAGGAAAAATTAATTGCTTGTCATTCCAAAATATTATTCTCAAGTGCATGTCACTTTCTCCAGTGAGCATGCTTTTGTCCAGAGTTCTTATATTTAGCTTTAATGTTCGTTTTCACTGTTGAAAATGTTAATTACAGTACAAAAGACAGATCTAACATTAGCCACCATGGTGGTTTTGATTTTAACCCTACTAGCTTCATTCTGGATTGGCTCATGAATATTCATGAGACAAAATTAGGAGAGACCTATGATAGATGCAATGTTATGCTACACTCATATGAATTTGACTTTACGGAAGTCACATGGTGGTCAGTGTATTTTTCAAATTTTACAAATCTCAGAAGTTACAGCACTGAATTGTGAATTTACCACCCAAAAATGGACAAATATTTGAAGAAAAAAGATTTTGGCACTTCCACCTCTACTTGCAGTGATGAAGCTGAACATAAAACTAAGAAAGTGAAAGTGGTAAACCAACACTTCTGTGAGAGCTATCTGCAATATGGATTTTCATCTACAGGGGAACCATCTTGCTCTCTTTCATAACGTCTCGTGCATGGGGAGAAATATCTCAAACCAGGCCATGGTGCCAAGTAAGTTAAAATGACATCTTTACAAGCAAACATTCATCCCTTGCCAGGAAAGATTTTTTTTTTTTTAAGCATTTGAGGGATCAGAATGAAAGCAAGTGTGATTGACAATAGACTGTGCAACTGTTTCTGACAATACGCTGGAAGCAAGCTACGTGGTGGTCACTGAGCTTGTAGCAAAGGCAAAAAAGTCACATACAATTGCAGAAATATTAATTTTACCAACATGCAAAGAAATTTTGAGAGTAATGGTAGGTGCACATGTAGTCAAGGAATTGAAAAAGTTCCCCTTTCAATAAGTCACCACACTGATGACGCCAGGTGGTATTGAGGTGTTGCTCCAAGAAAAATTAAAATCAAGCCAAAAATTAGCATTGCAGCTTGATTAATCAACAGATATCAGTAGCTATGCTCAACTCTTAGCTAATATAAGGTACGTTGATGGAGACAGTATCAAAGAAAAAAAATTGTTTTGCAAAGAACTGTCAGGTCATACGACTGGAGAGGAAATATTCAGTGTGACAACAGCCCACCTTGAGGAAAGTGAACTTTGCTGGAAAAATTGTATCAATGTTTGCAGTATTGTGGCAGCCTCCATGACTGACAAAGCGAAGGGGTTTGTAAGCAAGATCAGGGAATAGTTCTGTGCTGTCCCAGGGGAACTACGTGGGTCTGCAAAGCAGTGGCTCAAATGCTGAGAACTTGAATTTAATGAACTTTCTTTGGTTACCCAAGAGATTTTTATTCCAAAATTGACTCTTTCTGAATGATAGGACGAAAACAATAATACCCTTGCATAAATTGTAGGGCTCTCGGATTCTCTGAAGTTCATATCTGTTGCAGATTTGTGACTAGGGGAAAGGATTATAGTAGGTTTCAGTCCACAAAGAAAAAAGGAATCATGTTTTGTTTTTCACTTTTTTTAAACTATAGTCACAATCCCAAGGTAAATCATGAAATTCTATACATTGTTAGTACCTCTATCTTCTGGGATGATTAGTATATATAGAATATATGATGAGTTAATCTACAATATTACCAATCTGCTTCCTGATGTAATGTGATACATCAGTTTTCCCAGCAGCAACCAATTTCCAGAAAAAGTTCACAGGATTATTTGCTTTTAATAATTCACTTATTTCCTACAATTTATCCTTTGCTCTTGGGAAATCCTCCCCCTCCCTGAAATGTTTAACCACTTCTTTCCCTGACAAATGCACATCATCAGTAATCCTAACATGTGCTTACTTTAAGCACCATACATAAGCACAACAAATTGTAAGAATTCACAAGTGTGGTCACCTAAGATTCCAATCCATACAGTGTCAGAGAATGTTCCATTTGTTTAGATTCTTTTTCCTTTATATAACTGTGCTACCTGTGACTGGCTGAGTTTTTAATTTCTTATATTTAAAAAAAAAATCAATCCAATCTTTCCATTATTTTTCCTCCTGAAGTGTGGCACACCTGGCTATGCATATTTAAAATTGGGTTACGCTACACTTTATGGCACATAAGTGTTAAATTAAGTAGTAAGATGTGATAGTTCATGTATTGTTGTGCATCTGTTCTGATTTATCATATTTCTTAAACACACAGGAAGTGAAACATCTCTTACACTGATGTAAATAATGAGTAATTCCAAAGCCATTTGCTCCCTATTGTGTATGTGTACACACACACACACACACACACACACACACAGAGATAACCCATCTCAGAAGTGTAGGAGACACCTTCACGCAAACTATAACTCCTCTCCCTGCAAACACAAAGAGCCAGTGCATCTGTCTAGAAGGTATTGAGAGGATTAATTCATTCGTGTGTTTACAATGTTTTGATATCCTTGGACAGAAGGTGATATAGAAATGCAAAGAGTATTACCCCCATAGTTTAGAAACTTTTTTTTTAAATATGTATGACATGCAGTACATGCACTTTATTGCAATTTTACAGTATTTCAAAGAGTTACTTCCCTTTATGTTACGAGTAGATGCTAAAATCAGGATATGTTGGATTACCATTTTTCTCAGCATATTAATTTTTAGTCTGCATAAGGGTGCGAGAACTGAACCTTTTATTAAGTAATATCACAGAAGTCAAGGGCCTACTTATGTGCTTCAAAGCAGGTACCTTGCTGAATCAGGGCCGGTAACGGCCCAGTATGATTAAGGGTGGTAGTGTTAGGCCAGAAATGACAAGTCTCTAATTCTGAGCCCTAAGTTATACTGCATTATAACCACAATTCCGATCTCAAATCCAATCATATCCATTGACCTCTGCCAACTTTTTAATTCCAAATGGACCTATGTAGCAGGAAATATTTTCCCATTCCTGAGAGTTTCCTACACCACTGATTTTTAGAGCTTCTCCCATTTTCTCACCATAACCAATTTTTTTTTGAAAGGTTGACATCACCCATTGAGCCTCAGGGAGGCAGAGTAAAAGTGGGGGGTTACTGTTGACTGGGTAGGGAGACAGAGTAAGCAGCAACTATTTGGGCTAGATTGTCAAATTGGTTTCAACCCAGCCTCCACATGCTGACACACAAACATCTGCAGATACACTTAAGCACGAACACCTCTATGCAGTAGACAGAGAATAGCTTGTGAAATAATTTAAACATGCAAAGTCCAATGACTGTGTAAATGTTAGTACTCAAGAAGTATGCATGCAGGTGTTTGCACATGTATAATCAGACACCATTTTTTGGAAAATCTGGTCCCATATGTTGAGGAGTAACAGTTTTATTGGAAACAAAGTATTTAAAGAGGGATCTGTTAGCAGATTCACCCAAATTATCCCTTATTTTTCAGAGAGTCATAGGAACTTGGACTTCCACAACCATCAAAAATAGCAGGGAAGGATCATAGTTGAATATCCAAAGTGTCTTAAGGGTATTCTCTGCTCATTCTAGCCCATATTAGGAGGAGTATCGGTTTATTCTTCTAAAGAGAAATTAGTCCCAAGAGAGCATATTTGTCAAAATGATACATCACACTGTCAATCACAGTACAGTGGATGATAAATTCCTACCAAAAGTAGACAGAGCAGAGTCAGATCATGCTAATTTGAATCTCCTGCTACATCCAGGCAAGCGCAATTCTTACTCAGTAAAGGATTCAAATGCTGAATGCCATGAGTGCTTTAAGCAGGGCCGGCTCCAGCATTTCTGCCGCCCCAACCAAAAAAAAAAAAAAAAGCCGCGATCGGCAGCGGCAGTTCAGCGGCAGGTCCTTCACTCTTAGAGGGAGTGAGGGACCTGCCGCCCCCGAATTGCCGCAGGTGCCGCCCCTCTCCCTTGGCCGCCCCAAGCACCTGCTTGTTAAGCTGGTGCCTGGAGCCGGCCCTGCTTTAAGAATATTAGTATACAACAGGAAAGAAAAATATTTAGTGCAATTGAATCTCAGATAAGGGTATAGAAATCAGTGTGACGTTGTGCAGTCTATATGGTTTTATAAAAACTTGATAATAAGTCAATATAATGTAACTGAGATAGTTTTAGAGAAAATATGGTAATAAGTGAATGTAAGTAACTGGGATATGCCTCATGCAAAAGGTCTCTTGTAAGGTATCACTACAAAGCTTATAATCTACTGAGTGTGATCATCCAATTTGTATAAATGTACCACTCTTGTATCTAAAACTAGAAATATAAAATGTAACTCTGAGGGCCTATTGTAATTGTGTAAAGTGTGGACCATTAATGATGGTTTGGAATCTTGATGACTCCCATTGTCTGCAGATGGCTGTATTTACCTGTGAGTCTTCCTGTATATGTGTGTGCTGGCAAGTGAGTAATGAAGTCTTGCAGTGACATGTGATCATGTCACCTGAACTGGAATCCATCTTTAACCTGGTGCTTTTCCAGTGAGGGGGGGTGGAAACCCAGAGAGACAAAGAGTTCCCGCCTTATGCAAAAGATATATAAAGGGGGGAAGAGAACAGAGAGGAGGAGAAGCCATCATGAAGAATCCCCTAGCTACCACCTGAGCTGCAACAAGAGCTGTACCAGGGGAAAGAATTGTGCCCAGGCCTGGAAGGTGTCCAGTCTGAGAAAAACTTACTGAAACATCTCTGAGGGTGAGATTATCTATATTTAGTTTGATTAGGCATAGATTTGCGCATTTTATTTTATTTTGCTTGGTGACTTTGTTCTGTCTGTTACTACTTTGAACCACTTAAATCCTACTGTCTGTATTTAATAAAATCACTTTTTATTTAGTAATTTACTCAGAGTATGTATTAATACCTGGGGGAGCAAACAACTGTGCATATCTCTCTATCAGTGTTATAGAGGGCGAACAATTTATGAGTTTGCCCTGCATAAGCTTTATGTAGGGCAAAACGGATTTATCTGGGTTTAGACCCCACTGGGAGTTGGGCATCTGAGTGCTAAAGACAAGCGCGCTACTGCGAGCTGTTTTCAGGTAAACTTGCAGCTTTGGGACAGGAGATTCAGACCCTGGATCTGTGTGTGGAGCCAAACGGGAGTGTCTGGCTCAGCAAGACAGGGTGCTGGAGTCCTGAGCTGGCAGGGAAAACAGAAGCAGGGGTAGTCTTTGCACATCTGGTGGCAGCTCCCAAGGGGGTTTCTGTGATCCAACCCGTCACAATCAGTATAAATAGTTATGAGTCTGCTGGAATTGAACAGCAAAATCACACTGGACTGCAGTCTTGCACACTGCTTCAGATTACAAATGATCACTAAAAATCTTGTTTGAATGGCAGAAGGGTCACAACCTGGAACAAGATGAGTTCAGGAGGCAGAGTTCAAGCTAACATGCTCTCCCAGCCCACAATAAAAAAAAAAACACTAAGTAAACATTAGCCTTCCAAGCTAGAGCTCTCTAAAGACAGTCCAATTATATTTCTGTCTTTTCAACCACATTTGTTTCTATTCTTGAAAGCTAACTATGCTAGCAGTTCCTCCTCATGCCAAGAAAACAAACTACTCCTCTATGGAGTAAAGCTGGACAGAGCTGCTGAGGTTTCAGGTGCCACACAATTCCCTTTAGTTAAATGGGAGCTACATGGCTAAAAAAATGCACCACTTCCAAAATGTGCATGTCTCAAATGCAAAAATGCCAACAGTGAAGCAGAACTACAGTTGAGAATGTGCAGTCCTATGAGGCAAGTCTCAAATTCTCCAGCTAGGGAGCAGGACTCTCTTGCTATTATTGATGGCCCTACTAAATCTAGACTTGACAGAATTCTTTTAAAAAAAATAATTTCAGCAGATAATATCAATGTTTAAGCATTACTTTTCATTCTTCTATTTAAAGTTCCCCAGCTGCAGGAAATTATGGAGCAGTCAGGCAATGGGGGGGTAGGGTTAAGAATTATTTAATGATAGCAGATGTTGAGAGTCAAAAAGTTAAATCTTTAAAACAGTTAAAACACACACAAAAACCCTGTCAATATCCCATGTCAAAATATACAAAGTAAATATCCTCAAATCAAACTCTAATTAGTTCTTATGCAGTATTTTTCTTACTTTGCCCATCTGTAAATTTTGATTACTAAAATCAATGGAAACATTTTTCATCAGTTTGTGTGTGTGAGGTGAAATCAACGTTCACCAACAATTACCAATAAACATCTAATCCTTCCAAGCCTAACTATATCTTACTAAAATTAAAGTCTCATTTATAGAACCCGCTATCCTTTACGTGACCAGCAGTGACTTAATTTCTTTAGCAGTAACAAGCAGAAGTAACTTTTTGTTAAGATCTGTAGGAGAAAAATTCGCCTGAGAAATGGAAGCCTAAGAGTTAAGGATCCAAGGCTAGAATTTCTCTCTCCAGCCATCCAAATCAAATCAAGTGAATGAGCTGCTTGTCACCCCAGTACAACAGAACCTATAGCCGAAAAACCTTACAGACTATAGGTTAGATTAGATAATGGACTTGGTATGGTGTGATCTAGAGATATTATCAGCATGGCTGCATTGTATAATTCAAGACTTTGCCACTTGTGAGTTATGCAAGTCATTCTAAGCAAGTGCCAATAAAACCTTCAAACCTCATAGAGAATATATGATTCTGATCAGACATTTTTACAGACATTTTCTGGACTTACTTTGTTAGTTTTAATAGACTTGCAGTTAATGGATATTATTATTAGAATTTAAATATGTAAGTAATTTTCCTTCAAGCATATTTGTTTGCTCAAAGTTGACAGTCTCACAACACATCCTTTAATACATCTGCCACACTGTCTAGAGTAGCTCACAACTGAGTGTGCCAATTTCAGGTCAGATTGTTAGAAAACAGGGCAGATACCCCCAAACTAGTGGCATATTCTATAATTAGATTTCACCACGCCAGTAACAAAATGTGTACCCCTGGATTACTATAATAGTCTCATCATGGGGTCACAGAGAATCCCCTTAGGCTCTTCAGCACATCTTGCTGCCTAGACAAACTAGACTTTATGATATCGTCACTATACCAAACATCACATCACATTACATTAGGTTAATCCCAACTCCAAAGGGCCAGTCACTTACCCCAGGTTAAATTTGTACTCCAGATACCACCAAAGACAACGCTGAAGCCAGTTTCTCTAGTAAACTAACTAAAAGTTTATTAGTTAACTGGGCTACAGACAACAAAATGAAATTCAGCAAAGATAATGTAAGGTGCTACACCTAGGGAAGAAAAACCAAATGCACTAATACAAATGGGGGAAAACTGGATTGGCAGTACCACTGCTGAAAAGGATCTGGGAGTTGTGGTAGATCACTACCTCAACATAAGTCAGCAATGCAATGCTGAAAAAAAGTGCTAATGCAACTTTAGATTGAATTAATGGAAGCATAGCATGCACGTCATGGGAGGTAGGGGTGACCAGACGTCCCGATTTTATCGGGACTGTCCGATATTTCCTTGTTTGTCCCACGTCCCGACCAATGGACAAACAAGCAAATACTCCGGAGCCCGAAAGTGCTCGAGCTCCCCACCCCTGCCCCACCCCAACTCCGCTCCCTCCTTCCCCCATTGGCTCCCTCCCCAAATCCCCACCTCTTCCCCAAGCTCCTGCAGGACCCGAGTGGGACGGGGGGGCTGGGGCCTGCTGCCCCCACTCCGGGGCCGCCACGGGATAGCACCAGCTGGGCAGCCAGCCCAGACACGACTGGCCAGGGGCTGGGCGCAGCATGCACGCTGCTAGGTCCCCGCAGCAGGCCCGGGCTCGGGGGGTTTGGGCCCGGGCGCCAGAGCCGCAGCCACCGAGCTTGGCCATCGGATGCTTCCTCCCCCCGTGGCAGTGGCTGCTCCCGAGTCCCGCTGCCCGGGGGGGAGAACAGCCGCCGCCTGGCCCTGCGGGCCGCCCCCCTACTCTCCCTACCGCCCGACTGAGTCCTGCCTGCGCTCGGGGCCAGGCCGGACTCTCACTCACCCCGGCCCCGTGCTCCCCCTGTGTCTCCTGGGCGTCCCTCCAGCGCTTGTGGAGAAATGAGGGAGGGGGGTTGTTGTTTTTTTGCTCTGCCACCTTTTTTTGTTTTTGTTTTTCCCCGCCTCACCGCGTCCCGATATTTGACCTGGGTTATCTGGTCACCCTAATGGGAGGTGATAATACTGCTCTACTCAATGCTGGTTAGGCCTCAGCTGGAGTACTGTGTCCAATTTTGGTCACCAATGTATGGAAAGAACAGAGAAACTGGAAAGGATCCAGAGGCAAGTGATGAAGATGATCAAAGAGATGGAATGCAAGCCATTTAAGCAAAAGCTGTAGGAACTGGGTATGTTTAGTTTGGAAAAGACGATTTAAGGGAGAATATGATAGCGGTCTTCAAATACTTAAAAGGCTGCCATAAAAAAAGATGGAGAAAAGTTGTTCTCTTTTGCCACAGAGGCAGGACAAGAGACAATGGGTTCAAACTACAGCATAGTAGATTTAGATTAAATCTCAGGAAAAACTTCCTAACTGTAAAAACAATAGGAAAATGGATCAGACTGCCTTGGGAGACTGTGAAAGCGTCTTCACTGGAGCTTTTCAAAACGAGGCTGAATAGCCATCTATCTTGTATGGTTTAGACACAATAAATCCTGCATCTTGGCAGGTGGTTAGACTAGATGGTCTTTGCATTCCCTTCTAACCCTATGATTCTAAGAAAAAAAGGGATAAGTGTTATTGAGAGGTTAAAGCAGGTAAAATATATTAACAGGTGAGTCCAAGTTTGTAAGTCTAAAGTCCTAACAGAGTTGTAGTAATCTGCTAGATTTCCAAAATTTCCTAGGGTTACTCAGTGTAATTCTGGGGATCTCTGTCCACTTGTTCAGTATTTCACCGTTAGAATCCAAAACAGTTCAGAGATGCAGGATCATTCCCTTAAATCAGTATTTATAGATCCGGCTCACAGAAGACAATCTGAACAGTGTCTTCACCCATATGGCTCTTTCCGAAGAATAAGCAATGCAGACAGTCTGTGAATTCCCATTGTTGCTTAAGGGCCCTTGCTTTGAAATTAGCGTCTTCATTTACGTCTGCCAAGGCTTCATCTGCATTTAATGGGTTATTGAGTTACAAGGATGTATAGAATTCCATTGCCTGCCATTACATTATAGTAGGGTTAGATAAGTGAAAACAATACATGTAAAACTTCATTAGTTTTCATGCAGTTTACACATCAAGTAAATTCTTATCTTACTACTAACACACACTTTTGATCTAGGGTTAAATAAGTACAGGAATATACAAAATATAATGCGATAGTGCTCAACAGATTACAGATAAGTGAAGACAATATTATTCAAATTTCCTTTGAACTAAATTAACACTGGAGTGAATTTAACTTTTTTTTATATTCATACACAAGTGAATTGGCCTATTGCTCTGATCTGAGCTGGTCTGTCAGCATCACAGCCAGGGTTGCCACATGTCCGGTTTTTGACCAAAACACCTGCTTGAAAAGTGACCCTGGTGGCTCTGGTTAGCATCTCTGACTGGGCCGTTAAAAGTCCCATTGGTGTGGCGCTGGCAAGCTCCCTACCTGGCTCTGCATGGCTCCCCGAAAACAGCCGGCATGTCCCTCCAGCTCCTAGGCATAGGGGCAGCCATGGGGGCTCCACGCACTGCTCCCGCCCCGAACACCAGCTCCAAAGTTCCCATTGGCCGGGAACCGCAACCACCTGCCCCAGCCCTGAACCCCCTCCCGCACCCAAACTCCTTCCTGGAGCCCCCACTCCAAGCCCCTGCCCCATCCCCAGCCCTGAGCCCCCTCCCGCACCCTAACTCCCTCCCAGACCCCAACCCCCTGCCCCAGCCCTGAGTCCCCCCCACACTCCAAACTCTTTGGCCCCATCCTGGAGCCCTCTCCTACATCCCAAACCCGCTCATCCCTGGCCCCACATAAGAGCTCACACCAATACCCACACTCCAACCTCCTGCCCTAGCCCACTGAAAATGAGCATGTGAGTGAGGGTGGAGGAGAGCAGGCGACGGGAGGGGGGTGGAATGAACAGGGGCGGGGCCTCAAAGAAGGGGCAGGGCAGGGGCAGGGCAGCAGGAGGGGCAAGGATGTTCGATTTTCTGCTATTAGAAAGTTGGCAACTCTAGTCACAACATCATCATGTACAAAGATTTTTCATATCCTGATACAAGGAAATGTCTTTTCAGCACAATTCTGAGCTGTTTAGGTTGTCATCTTGCTGAAATGTGTCTCTTTCAGACAAGGCCATTGCAAATATAAAATAAAAGTGCCAAGGTTACATTTCTCAGGATCAGTGAATATCAAAACCAGACTAGCATTGGCAGGAGCTTAAACAACTGGGGGCAGGGGTAGCTCAGTGGTTTGAGCATTGGCCTGCTAAACCCAGCGTTGTGAGTTCAATCCTTGAGGGGGCCATTTAGGAATCTGGGGCAAAAATCTGTCTGGGGATTGGTCCTGCTTTGAGCAGGGGGTTGGACTAGATGACCTCCTGAGGTCCCTTTCCAACCCTGAGATTCTATTCTATGAATTTTGTAGTGTCCTCTTTAATGCACGGATATATTATTCTTAAGAAATGTCTGCCCATGTGGGAAAGGCTAGTTTTTGCCCAGGCCTGCGTAAGTGTATGAGGAATACAGTTGGAGAGCACAGGGAGCCTCTTCCTTTTTGAGTATTGTCACAGTGCCAGCACAGTTGAAATCCTTGCACTTCCCTGTACACTAGTGCTCCCAAAAGTGGGCGGGACTGGGAGGCATACAGGCCTGTGATCTTACACCAGGCACAGCTCCTGTATTGAGGGAAGGAGCACATATTACAAACTGCAGCAGCTATGCAACTCCCCCAATGGGCCTGAATCTGAATTCCAGCAAATGGTTCAACCAAGTACTTAAGCTCATGCTTAAGATCGTGCATAAGTACTTGCCTGAATAAGGATGCATTTAAGCACATGCTTGACTTACATTGAAATCAGTGGATAACATCAGAGATTAATTTTATCCAGTTGATGCCTTATGTGGATACTTGCTAATTCTTTTCCAGAAAACTGATGAGAGATTTTTCATTCATTCATGTAAGGGAATAAAAACTCCCCCATAAAAGTAGTTCACACATTTTCCTGTATTCATGATGGAATTCCAGCAGTAACTTCGCAGAATACACCTATGTATATTAAATCTAACGTTCTGGTGTACTCTGTCCACATGCATCTCAAAATGAAAATGAGAAGATCAGTAGAAAGTTGTCTTCCATCTTCATCTCCATATTCAGTTTGCAGGGCTAGTGGATTGAGCATGAGATCAATACAGTAGTCGGAATTTGGGAGTTCCAATAGGGTTACCATACGTCCTCTTTTTCCCGGACATGTCCGGCTTTTCGGCAGTCAAACCCCAGTCCGGGGGGGAATTGCCAAAAAGCCGAACATGTCCGGGAAAATGGCGGCTCTGCTCCTCCCCTGACTCTTCGGCTCTGTTTAAGAGCCGAGCTGCCCGAGCGATATGGGCTTCAGGCAGCTCCGGAGGCATAGGGGCTGCCCAAAGCCCGAGCGCTACCGGCTTCACGGTTTGCCGGGCAGCCTCCAGGACCCTGCGCCCCCGGCTGGGCGCTTCCCCTCCCGGGCTCCAGCTGCGCTGGGGAAGCGCCAGCCAGGGGCGCAGGGTCTGGGGGCTGCCCGGCAAACCGTGAAGCCGGTAGCACTCGGGCAGCCCTTTCCGCGTGGCTGGGAGTGGGAAGGAGGAGGGGGCGGATTTAGGGCGGGGAAGGGGTGGAGTTGGGGCGGGGCTAAGGGGTGGGGAAATGGGCGGGGCCAGGGCCCTTGGAGGGTCCTCTTTTTTTATTTATTAGATATGGTAACCCTAGTTCCAATCCCAGTTCTTAGAACAACTCAAACTGACTTTTGTCCAGACTAGAGACCAACTTCTCTGCAGCTTCTGTATCTGAGTCAGAGCTAAGGGAGGAAAGACTAAGCAAAGTCATTGTGGCCAATGCCACACTACAAGAGTGCAAGTCCCACTCCATACACAGAATGAGGGGCAAGAAGCAGTTCTTCTCAGCTGCCTTCTTAGGCATACTTCTTTTCCATGCGGTTTTCTACCCAAGGCCGCAATTGTGCACCACCCCACTACCTCAAAGCGACAACTACAAAGAATTATTGGGAAATTGGATTTTAAAAAAAACAAAAAAACCCACTCAAACTTGCTTGTCTTAGCCTTCCATTCTTGTTCCCCAATTTATTTAACGCCCAAATTAGAAAAAGAAAAAATGCTTTTGGGGTAATTTTGCCATAGATAACCTGAAGTATTGCACCAGGAAGCTCTGATCTGCCCACCTGCTTCTATGAAGGCAGAAACAAATTGGCAGGATATTTAGTGGAGGAGCCTAGTTGCTGCAAATGACTGACAGGTCTGATTCCATCCCAAGCAGGATGAAAACCCACAGACCTCACTTCACTGGAGAATGTTTGAATCTGACTTCACCACAAAACTTACTGCAAACTCTTATTACTAACATTTTAAAGTTATCCGTGAAAAGAAATTCTAGCTGCATTCTGAAGGGACTCTGCACACACACACACAAAGCAAAAAAACAACAACACACCACTAAGTCTGGGCAGCTTGGCCCTCCGAGCTCAATACTTCAACAGGCTGGGAGAGTTACCTGTTTCTCTCATCAGAAAGTTTCCCCATATTTCAGAAATTAAAGTTTTGAGACTACTTAGAGGTTTGGGAGCCTCTAAATATCTCTCAATCCATCAGGTATTACATTTAAGAGCAAAAGGAGCCTTAAGAAATTAGCACGAAAAAGAATCAAAACATAGATAGTTGCTGTATATGCAATAGACACCAAAGCCACAAGGACAGTGATTAAATGTTAAGCGGTGAGGCTGAGACTAAAGGAAAGTGTGAGCTGCCACTCACAAGAGTACATTTATGTTTATGAGGCCAGTCAGTCCAGTCTATTTAAACCTACTAAATTCACTAGTCTTCTACGAATTCATCGTCAGAGAATTCTGACAACATACAAGCCTCTGGAGGGAAGAGTTTAGAGAAGTAATACACAATTTCTGCAATGCTAGCAGACTGCTGGGAAATCCCAACTCTAACGGGTTAAGAGAAGAGTTTGGCAAAAGGAAAAGAATGTAATAAGGCAATAAATCCAAAGCAAAACGTTTCTAAAGTTAGTTGCTAGCTTTATTAAAACTAGGAAGAATTGTTGATAATACAAGGTTCCCCACCCCTCACCCCCTTTTGTGTAAGGATTAGTAGAGAGATTGACATAAGAACGTCCCTTCTGGGTCAGGCCAAAGGTCCATCTAGCCCAGTATCCTGTCTTTCAACAGTGGCCAGTGCCAGGTGCCCCAGAGGGAATGAACAGAACAGGTAATCATCAAGTGATCCATCCCCTGTCGCTCATTCCCAACTTCTGGCAAACAGAAGCTAGGGACACCATCCCTGCCCACCTGGGTTAATAGCCATTGATGGACCTATCCTCCACGAATGTATCTAGTTCTTTTCTTAATCCTGTTATGGTCTTGGCCTTCACAACATCCTCTGGCAAGGAGTTCCACAGGTAGACTGCACGTTGTGTGAAGAAATACTTCCTTTTACTTGTTTTAAACCTTTCATTTAGTGACGCCTAGTTCTTGCGTTATAAGAAGTAGTAAATAATACTTCCTTATCTACTTTCTCTATACCAGTCATGATTTTAATAGACCTCAATCATATCTCCCCTTAGTCATCTCTTTTCCAAGCTGAAAAGTCCCAGGCTTATTAATCTCTCTTCATACGGAGGCCGTTCCATACCCCTAATAATTTTTCTTGTCCTTTTCTGAACCTTTTCCAATTCCAATATATCTTTTTTGAGATGGGACGACCACATCTGCACACAGTATTCAAGATGTGGGCATACCATGGATGTATATAGAGGCAACATGATATTTTCTGTCCTATTATCTATCCTTTTCTTAAAGATTCCCAGCATTCTGTTCGCTTTTTTGATTGCCACTGCACATTGAGTGGATGTTTTCAGAAAACTATCCACAATGACTCCAAGATCTCTTTCTTGAGTGGTAACAGCTAATTTAGACCCCATCATTTTATATGTACAGTTGGGATTATGCTTTCCAATGTGCATTACTTTGCATTCATCAACATTAAAATTCATCTGCCAATTTGTTGCCCAGTCACCCAGTTTTGAGAGATCCTTTTGTCGCTCTTCGCAGTCTGGGTGTTAACTATCTTTAGTAATTTTGTATCATCTGCAAATTTTGCCACCTCACTATTTACCTTTTTTTCCTAGATCATTTATGAATATGTTGAATAGGACTGGTCCTAGAACATTCCCGTGGGGGACACCACTATTTACCTCTCTCCATTCTGAAAACTGACCATTTATACCTACCCTTTGTTTCCTACCTTTTAACCAGGTACCAATCCATGAGAGCACCTTCCCTCTTATCCCCTGGCAGCTTACTTTGCGGCAAAGACTTTGGTGAGGAGCCTTGTCAAAGGCTTTCTGAAAATCTAAGTATATTCACTAGATCCCCCGGTCCACATGCTTGTTGACCCCCTCAAAGAATTCTAGCAGATTGATGAGATATGATTTTCCTTTACAAAAACCATGTTGACTCTTCCTCAACAAATTATGTTCATCTATATGTCTGACAATATTGTTCTTTATTATATTTTCAACCAGTTTGCCTAGTACTGAAGTCAGGCTTAAAGGCCTGTAATTGCTGGGATCACCTCTGGAGCCTTTTTTAAAATTGGCATCACATTAGCTATCCTCCAGTCATCTGGTACAGAAGCTGATTTAAATGATAGGTTGCAGCAGGGATCGGCAACCTTTGGCACGTGGCCTGCTGGGGTAAGCACCTTGGCGGGCCGGGCCGGTTTGTTTACCTGCCACATCCACAGGTTCAGCCGATCGCAGCTTCCACTGTCCGCGGTTCGCCGTCCCAGGACAATGGGGGCTGCGGGAAGCGGCGCGGGCCGAGGGATGTGCTGGCCGCCGCTTCCCACAGCCCCCATTGGCCTAAGACAGCAAACCGCGGCCAGTGGGAGCCACGATCGGCCAAACCTGCGGACGCAGCAGGTAAACAAACTGGCCTGGCCTGCCAGGGTGCTTACCCCAGCGGGCTGCGTGCCAAAAGTTGCCGATCCCTGGGTTACAGACTACAGTTAAGTATCAGAGGGGTAGCCGCGTTAGTCTGGACCTGTAAAAAGCAACAACGAGTCCTGTGGCACCTTATAGACTAACAGACGTATTGGAGCATAAGCTTTCGTGGGTGAATACCCACTTCGTCAGACACATGTAATGGAAATTTCCAGAGGCAGGTATAAATATGCAGGCAAGAATCAGTCTAGAGATAACAAAGTTAGTTCAATCAGGGTGGATGAGGCCCTCTTCTAGCAGTTGAGGTTATGCTCCAACACATCTGTTAGTCTATAAGGTGCCACAGGACTCTTTGTTGCAGACTACAGTTAGTAGTTCTGCAATCTCACATTGGACATACAAAAGGAAACAGAGCAGAGTCAAGTCAGTATAGATTATTCATTATAAATTAATATTAACTGTGTGCTCAAAAAAAGATTGTCAAATTAAAAATCATGAGCCTGATTCACCACTACATTATTCCAAGCTATTTGCATTGATTTCAGTGATGTTACCCCAGCAGAATCGGAGCCACTCAGTGACAATGAGTCCCAGCTATGTATTTTATAAAATAGATAAACATGATGTACAGTGTGTTTCGTGTCTCATTAGTCTTTAACGCATTGGCTTGAGTTATATTGCATTAGAACAGACTAATTGTGCATGCAAGCTGATTTTTCCAATCTGGTAAACTCTGGGAAATCTCTGAATCACCCGAGAGCTTAAAGAGTTTTTCCCTAACCTCCACTTTTCCAAAAGAAGAGCCATGAGTGCGCAGTACTCTAAGGGTATGTCTAACCTACAAAAAAACCACACACAACCACCCAGAACAAAAAAACCCTGCAGCAGTGAGTTGCAGAGCTCGGGTCTACAGACTCAGGCTCATGCTATGGTACTAAAAATAGCCATGCAAATGTTCCCACTTTGCTGGGTTTCAGAGCCTGAGCTTCAGCCCCTGAAACCCAGCAATGGCCAAGCAGCCTCGTCACAATAGCAACAGAAAGGAGCAAAATCCAGGCCAGGCCCCCCACTATGCTAAGCACTGTACAAAAGTATACTCAATTACTCACGTACCTGTTTGTTAGTGACTTACAGCAGTAAACTACATTTGGGACCTAGTTATCAATACTATTTCTAAAATCAGACCCCTCTCTCTCTAAAATAATTCAGACCTCTTCCCTTGCAAGATTTAAGTGTGGTTTCTACTACAAAATATCAGACCTAGCTTTTAACTAAAAACCAGTTTTCTAAAAGGCTGTTTTCTCCCCCAAGCAAGTTATTCTGTTTGAGTATAATATAAATGCATTTTCTCCAATAAGTCTCACATTTCAACTTGTTTGATCTGCAGCTTTACAATTTTATGTACCTTTCCAATTTGTCCTTAGTATTGTTGGGGTAAGAGAGTTTTAAACATTTGGCTATAGAATTTCAATCCAAATTAGCTAGAATAATGTAAGGTTTCAATTTTCAGCTTGACTCTTGCTAATGTCCCAACCACCTTTTGTCTTGTATTTGAACTCTGACTCTTAGTTATTGATTGCAGTGGTATTGTTATAATTAGCGGAGCAGCTTTTTAGGACTACAGCCTATTAGATAAATGCATAGCACAATGTGGTTAAAAATAAAAATAGCTAAATCCAACACTATGGACTATTCTTAAGGTTTGAAGGATTAGATTTTTTTCAAATCAGTAAATGCCAATTTCACTTCATGTACACAAACCAACAAAAAATATTTACAATGATAATAATCAAAGTTTAGCAAGATCAAAAATGCGGCCTGAGAACTTACAGTGTGATTGTAGTGGGGCAGTTACCCCGCTCCTGGGAAAAACGTAGGCTGGCTGAGGAGCCAGCCACTGCTGTGGTCACACCCAATCAGGCAGCAGCTGGCCCTGATATAAGGGCTAAGAGAGGAGCTGGGTCAGTCTCACTCCAGCCTTGGAGTGGGAAGGACCTAGCTGCCTGAAGGAGCACAGGATACCTGAAGTAGAGCAGTACTGGGGAAGGGCAAGAAGAGCTGGGGAGCTCCAGCCTGGCAAGTCCCCAGGCGAAGGCCTTGCTGAAGGCCAAAGGGGGTACTGGGGCTGCAGGGAGACAGCGGGGATAGGTAAAGGCAGCTGGTCCAACCCCCTTGCCAGTGGTGAGTGGCCATTACAGACTGCAGTCTGCCCCAGTGAGTGGGGGCTAGATGACGATTGGTAGTAGCCACTGAGGCAAGGTGGGCATAGAGGGTTGGGAGTTCCCCTGGGAGGAGAGACCCAGTGTGTGAGGGTACTGTGGTGGGCAGAACCGCAAGGGAAAGAGGGCACGGGAGTCCAGGAGGGACACAGAGCCTGAGGCAGGAAAGCAGGAGGCGCTTCAAGTGCTGGAATTGAGCTAATTCCCCGACGACCAGCAGGAGGCACGGTGGCTGCGAGTGCTTGATCTGCTTCAGTGATTTAAGGAAATTTACTCTTTATATTTTGACATGTTTTGTTGATAACTTGTGTTTTAATGGTTATAAAGCTTTAACTTTTTTACTCTCAACATCTGTTATTAAGTAGTCATCAGATGCCTCCATAATTTCCTGCAACTGTGAAAATTAAATTAAAAAATACTCAAAAATAAAACCGGTATTATCCACCTAAGTGATTAAAAATCATATTCAGCCAAGCCTAACTACTTTGTATTTCTACATGCTGCTTGAACCAATTACACTTGCGTATGCATTCAGATATGTTGGTTACAACAAGTTTAAATAAATAGTGAATGCTGTTTATTGTGCCAAAGTGTTTATAGTTTTGGATTTATTGACTGTCATGCCTTCCGCCCCACACCCTGATTTTTGGCTTCAATGATGCGTTGCTGAATGTACCAAAAAGTAACATTACAAGTCATCTAGAGTTCTGCTGTTTGCAAAGACTCAAGAAACTACAGGAAACTCAATGGTTTTGAGTTTCACAACCAATTCAAAACAGCCCTCACTTCACTCACAGCCAACTGAACATAGGCCTAATTTCAAATGAACGGGGGTAGATTTAGGATTTCACATCAAAACCAGATAATTTGCTGAATGCAATAAGACCCACTTAGAGAACAGATATGCAGCATGGCCCCAAGACAACGAGTTGCACTCCCTGCTAAATGCTATTGCAGCAAGAAGAGAAAGAGAGATGGGGTGAGGGATTCACCGGTAAAGGAGCCAGGGATCACACATATACTCATGTAACATCCAGAATGTGTGTTATCTGGATATTCAGCATTCATATTAGAATCAGCTTCTAACATTGCACAAAGTGATGTAAAAAATAAGAGCCGGGTTTATGAGAAAATACCTCAGTAAGTATCAGATTAAGAAGCAGGTCATAAAGTGCTTACAGCAAATTCACTTGGCTAGACGTGAAGCTTTCTTTCAGCTTTGAACCTTGCTACACTGATCCATTTCTCGGTCATCTCAGGAATGGATCAGTGCAGCGGTTTTCAACCTGTGGTCCACGGACCCCTAGGTGTCCACAGACTATGTCTAAGATTTCCAAATGAGTCTGCACTGACATTCAAAAATTTGTAGGGGTCTGCAGTTGAAAAAAGGTTGAAAACCACTGGATTAGTGTAAAAAGCACTTCTAAGGGATACACTGCTAGACTTCAAAAGCTTCAGTTAGTGCAGAACATGAGCTGCCTATGTTACACTTGTGATCAGTGATGCATTTGAGGACTATTAGTTCTTTAAACACTAACTGCCTTGAGTACACTTTATCAGAGACCGTGTGTGATTTTGCACTCCATATGTTTATGGAAATAGGCTTATGAGTGTCAATATAATGACATTGGAATATGCTTTATGCAAAAGGTCTCCTGTAAGGTATCATTACAAAGCTTATAATCTACTGAGTGTGTTCAACCTATTTGTATGAATGTATCATTCTTGTATCTGAAGCTAGAAGTATTACTCTGAAGTCCTATTGTAACTATGCAAAGTGTGGGCCATTAATGGTGGCTTGGAATCTTGATGGCTCCCATTAACTAGGACAATTTGTTGTAAATGGCTCTGTTTACTTGTGGCACCTTAGAGACTAACAAATTTATTAGAGCACAAGCTTTCGTGGACTACTTCTTCGGACGCATATATATATATATATATATGCATCCGAAGAAGTGGGCTGTAGTCCATGAAAGCTTGTGCTCTAATAAATTTGTTAGTCTCTAAGGTGCCACAAGTACTCCTGTTCTTTTTGCGGATACAGACTAACACGGCTGCTACTCTGAAATCTGTTTACTTGTAAGCCTTCCTGTATACGTGGATGCCAACCAGTGAGTAATGAAGTCTCACAGGACATGTGAGCATGTCACATGATACTGGAATCCATCTTAAACCTAGTGCTTTTCCATTTAGAAGGAAGTGTGGGAACCCGGAGAGAAACAAAGGATTCCCGCCTTGTGCCAAAGATATAAAAGGGGGTGGAACAGAACAAAGGGGGTAGCCAGTCATGAGAAATCCTCTAGTTACCACGTGGGCTGGAACTAACAAGAACTGTACTGGGGAAAGGATTGGGCCCAGACTAAGAAGGAGTCTATTCTGTGAAAGAAGCTTATTGGAACATCTCTGGGGGTGAGATTTACCTGTATTCAGTTTCTTAAATGTACAGTATTAGGCTTAGACTTGCGTGTTTTGTTTTATTTTGCTTGGTAACTTACTTTGTTCTGTCTGTTATTACTTGAAACCACTTAAATCCTACTTTTTATACTTAATAAAATCACTTTTGTTTATTAGTAACCCCAGAGTAAGTGATTAATACCTGAGGGAGCAAACAGCTGTGCATATCTCTCTATCAGTGTTATAGAGGACAGACAATTTGAGTTTATCCTGTATAAGCTTTATACAGAGTAAAACGGATTTATTTGGGGTTTGGATCCCACTGGGAACTGGGTGTCTGGGTGCTGGAGATAGGTGACCTGCTGAGCAGTTTTTGGTTAAAGTCTGCAGCTTTGGGGGTGTGGATCAGACCTGGGTCTGTGTTGCAGCAGACTAGCATGTCTGGCTCATCAAGGCAGGGTTCTGAAGTCCCACGCTGGCAGTGGAAAACGGGCTCAGAGGTAACTTCAGTATATTGGGTGACAGTCCCAAGGGGATCTCTGTGACCGAACCAGTCACACCAGGTCTCTCTCTCTCTGTCTGGAAGACAGCAAAGGAGGTAAGTGGAGGCTCCTGAGCCAGCCCTCCTGTGTTAACCAGCAGCGCTTTGATAGAAGGACATTGTCAGTGGTGAGTCCTTTACTCTTGAACTTATTTCCCTCCTTGGTTTGAGAGAGCCCAAGTCAGTTAATCTGCGAGGCATCCTCCCTCCAACCCTCTCCCCACTCCTGTCTCTTGAAAAGGCTATGGATTAGGGAGCATACAAGTAGATTAAATAGGGGTAAGCAGTTTTAATGCTGACATAAAATGATGCCCCAGGTGAAGAGAGCCCATACTCTAAATGTATTTTGTATGCTTTATTAGTGCTCCAACATGCATGCACCTGTAGGGTGAAATGAAATGCATGTTTAAGTGATCCAAATAAAACTTTTCTATGCTCAACTCAAACAATAAAAACGAGGAGTCTGGTGACACCTTAAAGGCTAACAGATTTATTTGGACATAAGCTTTCGTGGGTAAAAAACCCACTTCTACAATTGCATGGAGTGAAAATTACAGATACAGGCATAAATATATATTGGCACATGAAGAGAAGGGAGTAACCTTACAAGTGGAGAACCAATGTTGAAGGCCAATTTAGTCAGGGTGGATGTGGTCCACTCCCAATAATTGATGAGGAGGTGTCAATACCAAGAAAGGGAAAACTGCTTTTGTAGTGAGCCAGCCACTTCCAGTCCCTATTCAAGCCCAAATTAATGGTGTTAAGTTTGCAAATGAATTGTAGTTCTGCTGTTTCTCTTTGAAGTCTGTTTTTGAAGTTTTTTTGTTGAAGAATAGCTCCTTTTAAATCTGCTATTGAGTGTCCAGGGAGACTGAAGTGTTCTCCTACTAGCTTTTGTATGTTACCATTCCGGATGTCTGATTTGTGTCCATTTATCCTTTTACGTACCCTGACTAAATTGGCCTACCCTTCTGAAACTCAAACAATGTCACCTACCACATTCCTATGTAAAGACTTTGTTAAAGTGATAAAGACTTTGTTTTAGATCTCAGTTTTTTCTGGGAAGAAAGGTTGGTTATATGCAGAGAGTCAAATAGCCCATATTTCACAAGGTACTCAGAACAAACATTTAATCTTTCTTACTGCTAGCAAGCACTGTGAGATAGTTTCATGAAGATGTAGAAGGATGTCAACATATTGCTTTTACAGATTTCATTTATATTTGTTAACTTAATTTGTCTCTATGGTTCATAAAAATTATCTGAAAGTTGGCTGCTTATGCCATTATTCATTGGAACCTTCTAAAACAAACACCACAAAATGTTTTAGATACAGCAAGGGAAAGGTACATGAAGTGTGTTAGATTTCTAACTGGGAAAAATAAGCAGAGAGTTGTTATGCATTAATGAGTTTAATAATTTAAAAAGTCCAAAAAAGCTTCATCATTTGAGCTGTAGGGTTACTTTTAAAGGACACCGGAAAATATAAATACACTATAGTATCTTATCACTTCACAAGCAGTGATCTGAAGCATAGAACAAAAAAGTTGGAGGGAAGTCACTTTCTTGGGATTCTAGGTAAAGCTACAAGCTTTGCTGAAATTAGTTCCTACGACTATCCTCTCCCCAGCTATTTTCAAGGACTCTTGTTGCTGTTTGGTTAAATAAGGGCTTGAATTGGATAGATAACTTTAGTACCTCAAGCATTTCCATAATCAAAAGACAAGCTACCCAAAGTATGTACCTGTATGCCTTTCCATATCCAAACAAACACTCATCATTTCTAACATTGGCTATCTACATTCAGAACAAAAACTAAGGGTATATCTACATTGCTGTTACACAACCACAGCTGGCCCGTGCCAGTTAACTTGGGCTAATGGGACTCAGGTTGAGGGGCTGTTTAACTGCAGTGTAGACATCCAGGCTTGGGCTGTAGCCTGGGCTCTGGGACCCTGCGAGGTGGGAGGTTCCCAGAGTCTGGGCTCCAGCCTGAGCGTCTATACCACAGCCCCATAACCGGTGCTCCTTAGCCCGAGTCAGCTGGCATGGGCCAGGCACAGGTGTCTAAATTGCAGTGTAGGTGAACCCTACCAGTCCCACTGACAGACACCTTTAGGAATGCATAAAACTCACAACCAAGTGGGACTCTCCCAATATTTCACATACTGTAGGACTTGATTGTCAAGTACTATAGATCTTAGTCTGAAAAAGGGGGAAATGCCCATTCTACAGCCCTCATTTCTGCTGCAAACTCTGTGGGGCTAGGAACCTACATGTGAGGAGAGGGCAATAGCAAATTCCAGAGCAAGATTAATCACAGTCAATGTCAGCTTTTCAACCGGTATCTTCTGGTCTGTGTAACTCTCTGTGATAGCAGGAAAAGGGATAGCGGGGGGTAGGGACTTTGATAGCAACACTATTGGTTGAATCTCAACCAGATGCTTAAAACTCTCCATCAAAATGAAGAAGTCATCTGATATTGTGATTGTCATAACACCCATATTACAAATCACGTTTACAAATACCTTATAAAGCGCCTCTTTAAAAGTTATATTTCACATCACAGACACAGATATGCTTCCTAGAAGTGCAATCCAGTTTAGCCAGGTAAGGGCAGATGATGAACCCAGAAACTGTACATTGCCAAAGAAAAGGCAGCAATAAGTATTGGTCAGATCATGACTACCAGAGCCACAGCCCTCTAGCACTGCATACACAATACAGATGTCATTTTCAAAGAAGTGCCACTTAATTGGTGTGACAAGTATGAATGGATGCTACAGAAGCAATTAGATTTTCACACTGAAACAGTGTGCAATTCAATCATAGCACATGTGAAACAGCACTGCAGGTAGCACCTCTAGAAACTCCTCTCTGCTCTTTTCATGTCCTCTTTTGTATGCACACATTCTCTGTAACGTAATGATCATTTTCAGCTACTGCACTGAAGGTAATTTGTGGAGAATACCATGGAGATGGATTCTTAAGTAAAATGTAGGCTCGAATTCAGAAGTTACCTCAAGAGAAAAATCTCCCCTTCTACCAAGTTGCTTGTATAAATCAGCTACAGTAAAGCCAAATGCAACTGAATGTTGCAAAAATAATTATAATTAGAAGTCAGTCTCAACTGGTCCTTCTAAGACAATTTTTTAAAACAAAATAATCACACTGCTATAGCATGGTTTTTGGTTCCTGAGACAGGACACAGGTGCAAAGCATTTCAGGGGTTAACCCTTCCCTGAGAATATTTTTCTTTTCAGTCATGGAATTCAAAATTGGTTTTACCAGTCTGGAAAAAATAAGCCATTAATGTGTTTGCTGGAACTCACATAAACAGAAATGGTTGAAGGACTAAATAACACTGCCAGTAACACTGCTGCTTCCACATTACCAGGTAACTATCACAAAATACACACAGATCAAACAGCATTCATCTCCCATTGGAAACTGAATCAAGTTAATGTCACTGATCCAGGCTGAAAAAACAAAACAAAACTTCTTGTTTGTACAGCTTCTTTTCCACTACAGCTGGATGCCCAGGGACAAGCAGTGCAAGAATATTACAATAGCCTCATATTAAGAGCCAAATTTTAAATGAGATGATTGTTCAGCCTAGACGATCTCTAGTAAACCAACAGTGTGGGTCTTAGAGTATTTAAGCAATCCATGACAAAAAAGTTTCATCCTTTGGTTCCTAAAACAGAACCAGGGGTAGGGAGACAGAACATGTTCTTTAATTTCTTTAACTTTAATTGGTTAATGGGGAACAAATTTCAGCCAGCCTCTGATATTGGGAGGGAGGGAAGGAAATACAATAAGTGCAGAGTTAGACAGAGAATGGTGGCATACCAACAAGAGGAACTGTGCTACATTAAGCTGCGTGTATTCATGGCCTACAGTTATTCTGTTTCTGGATTAACAATACTGTGCCAATCCTACACATAAAAGTGTTTAGGAGAGTGCCCAGGCATTTCCCCCCACCTTATACTCCTTATGCAAGGGGTGGGTTAAGTATAAGCTCTTGTGCTCAGAGATTTAGGACTAACTAGAATTGGCACTAGTCTGAAAAGGAAACAGGGAAGAGCTGGGGTCACGCCTCCTTGCCCTTTGGTTCAGCAAGTGAAGCTGCTCAGCTGTGAAGACTAAGGTATGCTGCACCCCTGAGTGGTGGAGCAGCAGCAATCTCCCCAATGCACCTGGGAGCCTGGCGTGCCCTTTGCCTCACTGAGCCACAAAACCACTCAGAGCTCCTACACGTGTAGTGCAGCTGTGCCACCATCCCCCACCATACGACTGGAGCTTAAAAGCCACAATTTAGTCAGAGTTTTTCCAGATCTTGAGTGCAGTATATGACCTTAAGCCTCACCTTCAGCACCCATTCACAACAATGGCAATTCCATTGTTGTAAGCCATACATCATTCTATCCGGGGTTTGAGATCTCATGAGTGTGAAAAAAAGAAAGACTTCATTTTGAAACTGCTATCCTCATGCCACATAGAATTACTATTACAGCACTAAATATCTGTACAAAGAACAGGTTTCAATGTTAATGTAGTACATGGGATTTAGACAGTATTTCCATTTTATGGAACTGTCCATTTGATTTGATGGCAAGCTGATATGCTCTCAGGCTATTCTTGATGTTGCCTTGCCCCCTTATAGTGGTAGGGTCCAATTTGCCATTGCCCTGAACTGCCTATAGTCATTTGCACCACTGCAAGGCAGAAGTAAAGTGCTCACATTGCTCTGGTGTGAAGTACTACATAAGTTGTAGGGCAACAGTGAATCAGCCCCACAGATGTCCTTCCTAGCTGTTTCATGGAAATTCAGTGCTATAACTTCAGCAACAGCTTTGTACCAACAGCCTCAAAGGAAAGAAGGGAGAAAGAGCACACAGCACAACTGGAAAGAATTAGGGTCAGTTTGCAAAGCTGGAATTCAGTTTGGGAGGCAGGGTAAGAATAGAAGGCCTGCAACTTCACATACTTATGTTCCTGATTTCCTAACCCTACAGGGAGCATAGAATTTAGCTGCCACTAGAGACGCAATGGTATTTTTAAAAAGCAGTCATCCACTTATCTGGTGTAGCGTGTTGCATACCGTTCAAGGTCAAGTGGAACAATTCTGTTGGCATTCTTTCATAACCTCCTCTCAACACACACAGTCCATTCACAGGACGATTTATGGTACTGTGAACTGTGCCCACTAGTAAGAGTAAAGGATAGAATTAGAGGTTCCCAGCTCTGCCATAGACTTACTGTGTGAGCTGGAAAAATCACTTGAAGCTCAGATACTATGGTGATGGGGGCCATGTAAAGTATAAAATACAGTCTTTGTTGTGGTAAGGACTACTACACCGATTCTATGGCAGACTGAAGCACCGAGTATTCGAAAGATAAATTGACTAACAATTGTAGAATGCTTTGTAAATAACAATAAAAACGAACAACAACTACTACAGTTTGTACAGTGCCTGACAATGGGGTTCCATTCTTGGTTGATCCCTAAACACTATTGTACTAATTATTAATAATAAAATAATTGAAAGTGTTCTCACAACATGGAACCTTAAGATTCCATTCAACCCGCAGGAAGGACACATCTTGAGTCTCAACAGGACTATGTGCTATTCAGTTGAATTCACCCTACAGAACAGAAATGAGTTTTAAAAAGGTCCTGAGACCTAAAACGGCAATTTCAGTGTTTTGAGGATACAGAATGAGTCCTTTAGCAGGGAACAACACTGGTATTTTGTGGGCTGACAATCACGAGGGAACAAGATATACAGGGAGATGAAAGCAGCACAGGCAGACACAAAAAATAAATAAGCAGAGGTGTCAGCATGCATTGCCTGTTGGGAAACACCTATTACGAGAGAGAGGTTTACACAGTTTGAGGTAGTTTAAATAAGAAAACAAGATATAGAAAAAGCTATGAGACTCCATTACTCTGGACTCCTTCCAAACCTTCATGACAATTCAGGAAATTCATTTGTCCACTATTTTAGTTCTGCTGAGCCACAGTTTAACTTCACTTGCTGGTGTGCACCTGATTACTATGCTGGCCCTGAAGTTTTCAGCATTATTGTATTAATCCACCACTATTTAAGGACTACTGTGTAAAGCTGATAGACTTCAATGAGAAAATTTACATCATACATTAGCTACACGTAATATTTTAAAAGTTATTTTGAAAATATGTGATGTTCCCCTGGTTATCCTTAAAGGAATTTTGATTACTGAACACTTCAGTGTTTGCAGCATTGGTTAATTATTTCTTTATTTCCCTGGATTTAGTACTGCAGCATTCTCTAAGTGTTACTTTATACTTCATAAATTCAATTTTAGGATTTATCAACACAGTCTCAGCTATTCCACATTAGTCATTCTAGGCTCTCCTCCCTCCACCCAATGTAGACAAGCCCTTCATTTTTGCATCAAGGCATTTTTCTTGACAAAATTTATCTAAGGTGAAACTGGAACCTTAAAGATTACCACCCACCATGAGAGGTAAAATCTATTGCTACTAGAAATAGGCCCAAAGCAGGATTTGGATCCGGACTGAAATTTCCCCCAAATTTCCTAGTGTTTACACCCAGCTCTTGTTTTGGGACCATCTCCGGTAATTTGTATTTTGGGGTCAATCACTCTTAAGTAAATCTATTGACTTACAGTAAAACCTCAGAGTTATGAGCAGAAGTTACAAATTGACTAGTCAACCACACACCTCATTTGGAACCGGAAATACACAATCAGGCAGCAGCAGAAACAAACAAAAAAGGCAAATACAGTACTGTACAGTGTTAAATGTAAACTATTAAAAAAGGGGGGAAGTTTAAAAAAAGATTTGACAAGCTAAGGAAACTGTTTCATTTAAATTAAGATGCTAAAGGCAGCATTTTTCTTCTGCATAGTAAAGTTTCAAGGCTGTATTAAGTCAATGTTCAGTTGTAAACTTTTGAAATAACAACCATAAGGTTTTGTTCAGAGTTACGAACATTTCAAAGTTACGAATATCCTCCATTCCTGAGGTGTTTGTAACTCTGAGGTTCTACCGTACTTACAGTTTAAAAGGTAAATAGCTGTAACCAGACAGAGTTGTTTTATTGAATCCACACTTTTGTTTGGTTTTTTTTAACCATTAAGATGGGTCAGAAACGAAGGCAGGTTGAGAGTAATGACTGCTTGCAGCTTAATTTGTTATGACAGGAAAAGCTTAAGAAATTAGAATAATCTGTTCACTAATTAACCAGATTACATACCATTAAGTGGACATCTTCATTTGCAGCCTGCATCATTAATCCTGACAGAGGAGTTTGGTGGTTCCCAATCAGCTACCAGGAGCATTATTGTAAGGTCTAGAGCCAATATTACTGCGTCCTAACAAAATACGAAACCAGCACCACTTTTCCCTGAATGCTCACCAGTTATGAGATGTATTTTATTAACTTCTCATTCCCAGCAGGACATGATTGGTGGTTCCCCATACTATAGTTCCCTGAAATTCGTTAATAAACCAGGGATTTCTACAAGGTGTTAATACAGACATAAAATCTTCCCTCTCCCCCTAAGACACCAAAAAAAGCCCATATCTTGAAGTTGACACATACCTTAATCACTCCAGGTGAAATACATCAGTCTGGCCAAATTATTGTCAACTCTCTAGGTCTATAACTGTATTTATTTTTGAATCCTTGGCACAAACTTCCAAGCACATCATTAAATATTTATCACATGGTATTCATAGTAGAGCAATAAAGTTAACTTAGAACTCCACCCACTGTGTTTTCATGAAGTATTTTCCTTGGAAATAAGCTTGAAGTCTGATCACATCGATCTTAATACACAACAACCACCTCCTGTAATAAATGTCTTGAACAAATTCCTTTCAGTGACTCCCTTACACTTATGTTTTGCAGAACTGACTTAAACCCTTACACAATTAAAGCTAAAATCGAACAAATGAAGATGTCTGAAAGAGGAGTTTCATTTTAAATTTACAATGCTCCCAAGGAACCGTGGGGTAGGTTTGGGGAGGGGGAGTTCATCTTCTGAAAATCGCCAACATTAAACATGGGGGAGGGATAACCTAAATAATGAACACCAGGCATTTACCTTCACTGGTAGCCGCATTCTTCTGAGCTTTGGTCGGTGTGTGATCTGTACTTGAACTCACGTCGGATGAGATGCTTGAGCTGCCTTTGCCTACAGAAAAGGTGTGGGAGAGAAACAGCGTGAATATTAACAGCAGAGGAGAAGAATCCTCAATATCAGACCTTGGGACAATGACAAGATCAGTGGCTGATGTTCAGTTTGTACTGGGTAGGGGCAAGAAATAAATGCACTATAGCCTATAGAATAAGCATCCTTTTAATTAGGGTTGCAAGTCTTACCTGCTTTGGGGAGGCTCCCACTGCAGATTTTCACAGCTCCATAATGAATTTAAAATTTTAATTTGTCATTAGCAATTGCAAGAGAAGAACTGGACTTTCACCAAAGGTTACTAATGCAAAGGTAGCCCAGGTAAAGGAAAATAGATATTAACCCTGCTTGGTGAACATGTGGATTGAATCAAAATTTCTAACAGACTGGTCTATATCTGACTATATCATTAAAAGCACAATAACCAGGGAGGGAGAGTGCATGGTGTTGAAGTTAAGGCCTTGCACTAAAACTCAGAAGATCTGGGTTCCATGCCCAGCTCTGTCACTGACTTTCAATGCAACATTGGGCACCTGCCTTTATCATACTCACATTTCACAGATTGTTAAGTTGCTTAATTGTATAGCTGATTGACTACACTTATGGTTTGTTATGAAAAATGTTCAAGAGACCAAATAACCAAACTTAACCAAAATTTATTATCTAAAGTCAAAACTGTACAATACAAAAAGGAGATACACATACCCATTTTCCAGAAAGTAATTATCTCTCAGCATATTTACCTTACACAGAAGGTACACCTTCCCAAGACCACTTGTATTTGTCGGATGGCTCCTTACAAGTTAGAAATCATTTCATACATTACGTAAGATCCAACCCCCCAATTTGTACCAGCACTTTAACGTGTGGGTCTGGATACTAGCCTTCCAGGTCCTGTTCTGTGAAGCTATCTTTGCAGAATATTAATGTATTTTGCCTTTGATCTGTTTACTATCCACTTAGGCCAAATGCTGAGTTGTCCTGTTCCAAGATATTGTGGGATATAGCAGTGAACAAGAGTGAACAGCATTGTGGGGAAAACAATACAATTCAGTTGGCATAACACAGTGTTTCCCAAACTTGGGACGCCGCTTGTTTAGGGAAAGCCCCTGGCGGGCCGGGCCAGTTTGTTTACCTGCTGCGTCTGCAGGTCTGGCCGATCGCGGCTCCCACTGGCCGCGGTTCGCTGCTCCAGACCAATGGGAGCTGCAGGAAGCGGCGCGGGCAGCAGCGAACCGCAGCCAGTCGGAGCCGCGATCGGCTGGACCTGCAGACACGGCAGGTAAACAAACCGACCCAGCCTGCCAGGGGCTTTCCGTAAACAAGTTTGGGAAACACTGGCATAACTGCTCAACATTCATACATACAATATTCATACTGTGCGCTTAATACATATTAATGTAGTGTAAGTAATGCCTATGGCATACATTGTCTGGTGTTCCCTGTTTGCCAGATTCTTACCTATCTTATGGGGTATGAGAGAATAAAATGTATTAACTATGGGGTGTGTAGATATTATAGTTATGTGAAGCCATATAAACACCTAGACAGACCACTTAACTTTGGAAACATTGTTGGCAGCCTCAACAATCAATTCGCACGGACACTGAACTATCTTCATCCAGAGGCATGGTCCCTCCAGAACAGGATTAAGGCACCTTTGCCAGCATCCCAGGCTTGATCTGTTCTGAAGATGTATATCCAGATGACTAGTTCACCCTCCTCCACATCCACTAAAACCACAGTTGTTAAATATTTCTTCAGTGTTGAACAACATACAAGGTAAAGAGTGTAGGTGAAAATTTATGGTTACTAACTTAACATTTACCAAACAGCAATATCATCTGTGAACCATTGGTATCTACATCAGAGGGTGAAGCTGTGGTATCTCAGATAGCACTCTGAGAAAACTGTTGCCAAAGACGGATATTTTGATGGCAACTATTGTACCTGGCAGCCTTATGATTCAATGGACTGTTAGCCAACAGAAAACAATTTCCAGAACACCTACAAATAAAAGGGTTAAATTGGCAGACAAAACTCTTCAAAATAGTTAATGTATTTCCTTTTCACATGGCTCAGAGTAATTAAAAAATTTAAGTCAGTGGGTCATATCACCTAAACAGGAAAATAAATCAGCTTCGGTTTCCTCTCACCTTGACATATTGCTTGAAGTGACACATTATTCTGGCACTAAGCACCATTTATCATTGCTTTCTCCTCCTTTTTACCACAAGCCAGGACAATGCAATGCTACTTTGCATCAGCTTTGTTCAAATCTCTTGCCACATTCCACTACACCAGTGGTTTTCAACCTGTGGTCCGTGGACCCCTGGAGGTCTGCAGACTATGTCTAAGATTTCCAAAGGGGTCTGCACCTCCATTTGAAATTTTTTAGGGGTCCGCAAAATGAAAAAAAAAAAAGTTGAAAGCCACGGCACTACACCAACACTCTTGGGTCCATCTGAACAGTTACGCTGTATTCTGATACAAAGTAAAAATATAGAAAGAAGCTAGGATGGTGAGGAAAAATTACCATGGCTAAGTACCTCAAGAGAGCTAGAACATACAAGATGGAGTGCTGTTTTGGGTTAACACCTTTCTAATTCCGGATAACCAGACCCACGAGGCCCCACCCCAACTCTGCCTCTTCCCCAAGCCCTGCCCCCATCACTCACTGCTCCCTCCCCCTCACTCCCATCACTTGCTGGATCATGTCAAGGAGTCTGCCTGCAGGTAGGTGGTGTCCCCAACTGAGCGAGGGCTGGTGTGGGTTAATGATCCGGTGCCTCTCCCCACCCCCTGGTAACCGCGGTTTTGGTTCAGGTGCCATTTAGGGTTGCCAGGTCCCCTTTTTGACCAGACTTTCCAGTTGAAAACTGGGCACCTGGCAACCCTAAATGGCACCCAGACACAAAAGCCAAAAACCAGACTGTCCAGGTAAAAACCAGATGGGTGTCAAGCCTAGTGCTCTTACCTTGTTTTTTGTCCGAGGACCCAAAAGCAGGAGAAAGAGGTGCAATGGGAAAAATCTAGGCTTGTAAGAGGAGATAAGATTAGAGAGTGAAGGAAGATAAGAGGGGAGGGTTTTAAAATGGACAGTATAGAATAGGGCGGTTACTTAAAAGAACAAACCAAATTTAAAAGCGAGGTTGACAAAAAAAAAAAAAGCAGAACTGAATTGCCACTGAATTAGCACTATGGGGCCTGATTCAGTTTAGACTAGCACACCCTTACCCAGACTATATCTACATTATAGCAAAGACTTTTCCTGCAAGCACAGACTGGTACTCACACTTGTTATGTATTGCCAAGGAACAAGAGATAACTTTTCTACAGCCACAACTGTGACTAACAAAGATCAACCAATCAGCAATGCATTTGATAGTTCTAAGGAAATGAAGGCTGAACAATACAGTTACATTTAAGAAGTGTCCTATATCCCAAGTATATTACAATTAACTACAGCTGAAGAATGTTAAGCAAAGCCGTTTAAAGTTATGGTGGGGTTTTTTTTTTAATAAAGTTACATTATATGCAGAAAACTAGCTGACACCATGTTTCTGTCACTTGAGTAAACCTATAATCATAGGAATGTTAGCAAGAGACTTTTCTGATCTGTTATTTCAATCAAGCATTCCTTGGGGTTCTGCATTAAAGTATGCCTGGTTTTCATAAATTTGGATGTAAGGAGGTCTGATCTTTTAAATGTGCCACAGCAAAATGAGAATTTAACGTTTTTTTAATGGGAAATGACTGTTGAATATGCAAACCTAAGGGCCTTCTCAAACCAGGTACTGCCACTTATGCCTTAGGTCAGTCCCAGAGAAGCAGTCTCCACCATAAAATTGCTCAAGTTGATATGTTCCCTGATATGTGAGATGAGCTATGGAGTGGGGGTATATTAAGGGACCAGGAAGAATTAAAAAGAAACACTTGAGCTAGTCAGGGGGAGGTAACCAAAAGCTTTCATCAGAGCCCATGTTCTCAAGGAGTCACCAGTTTGGTTCCTTTAAACTTAAAAGAATATTAAACCAAAAGTAACTTGGCTAGCACATTGCTTCCACTGCTCTGATGCAGGGACAAGGAGAGAATGGAGGTATATGAAACCCATAGTCCTTCACAAGACCGTCCCAAGTTAATAGGCCTCCCAGCTTAGGTGTCAGTGTTTGTGGTGGGAGAAATCAAGTTGTGCACAGAGTACAGAAGGTATAGGGTTGCCAAGTTTTGTTTTGGGGGTGAGGTGTTAGATTTTATTTTTAAACACAAGCTTCAGGAAGAGACCGGAAGGTTTGGGATTTGTCCTTTCTCGTGAAATAACTCAGTAGGTATTAGCCACATAAGGCGTCAAATTACATCTAACACTGCACCCATGTACTGGGCATTTCACCTCTAAAAGCAGAGCAGCATTTCCATAGAACATGGTCACATTCTGCCACAGCATAGAAACGACAAGACTAAACAGATTAAGAGGATAGGATGGCAAGATCTGATTAACAGTACAATAGTCTTTGGAACCATTTCTTCCAATGTGGTGAATTCTTTCACGGGAAAGGAAAAAAGTAACACAAACCATGGACAAGCCACACTTGCCAGCTACATGCGTGAAACAAACATACACTTGCATTGTTGGAGCACAAGGTCTTGTAGTGGGAGCGAAAGCTGTCAATAGTAGTAAATCTTCTGTCCCTCTACAGGCAAGCCACTGGAGCAGAAAACTGAGCAGCTAATGGCAATGTATTACTTAGGATAGTATGTTTCTGTAATGCTCTTGAAATCCCAGACTATATTACCCACTTTAAATGCACTTTTAACATTGACAAATTCCAATAGTGCATGTAATTTACAAATATTTGTTAACAGCTAAAAAAAAAAAATCCAATTATACAGAATGATTGTAGCCAGACACCAATTTTGCCACATTATTGTTCTGTTAATATTTTATTATTTCCCACAAAATGGAGCCGTTTCAGCAGAAAAGATGATGCCCCAACCCCAGATAGCCAATAGTCTAGTGCTTACGGAACTTACCAGGGCTGTAGGAGACCTGGTTCAAGTCCCTGCTCCAGATCAGGTATTTGAATCCAGGTCTCCCTCATCCCAAGTAAGTCCATAATCCTGGGCTTTGGGCTATAAGGGGGCCACCACTGCCTCTTCCACTTGGCGAATGGCAGCTAAGTCTCCTTTTGACTTTAGAGCCCCACCAAAAATGTTTTGGTCCAAACTGTTCAGTGAATGAGGACACTAATTTACAAATCGTTTTGCAGCAACTGAAATTGCAGTTTTTGGCAAATATGCAATTAATCTGAAACTTTTTGCCCATCTCCACTCACCCCAATAATTTTGCCATTCAGTGCCTTGTAGGCAATGCTGGCTTGAGTTCTTGCTTTGCTAAGCAAATTAGAAAAAGGTCTGTCCCTCCCAAATAAACAGCCAATAAACATTTTGCTGCTCCTAATATTTTGGTGCCTTAGGCAGCTGCCTCACTCTGCCTCTGAGAAAACCGACCCTGCTCATAAGTCTGGACTGGTAATGAGCAGCAGCAGCCACCACATGCCAACAATCATAAATTGCATGTATTGATTTAAAAACCAGAAACGAAACCAAACCAAATAAAAGATAGTAAAAGTCCTACAGTCCATAATAAATTATTTCAAAAGCAGCATTGGAAGGAGTCTACAACCACAGAGAATTTCAATGAAACAGACAGCAAGCAAAAGCAGATTCTTACATGATGCCCTATCCCTCTCAATTAAAAATACATATTGCATTAAGAGGAACCTTTTGATATTTCAACATAAATATCCCACTGCCACTGACACCGCCAGATTGTTACAGACCCTTACACAGGTTTAGAGGGAGAAGCACACCATGAGTGCAGCCTGCACAAGAGCATGACAAGTTGAGGAAATCTATCCAGTAACAGGAGACAACTAATTCCACACTTCTTAGTAAGAGAAAGGTGTGCTTTTATCATCCACCGGGGGGGAATATTGATGTTGAACAAAAATACAGGATACTTTAAACAAAAAAAGGAGTTAAGATAAACAGGAAGATGACTGGATATCTGGCTCATTTTGGAATGATAAGTGATCAGAGGTTTGATGTTTTCAAGCCAATAAAAATAGGCTTTAAGATTACTATCGGACAAATTAGGACCTATTTTACAAAACTGTGCAGGGAAATATGGGGACGGGTGTATGTTATGTGCACCACAGGTAGAAGTGAAGGGAGACAGCAGCCTCCAGAGGAGCATTATTCCCCCTCCCACGCAGGTGGGCAAAGAGGGGATTGAACTTTAGGGAAATAGTTTCAGGCTCCCTCCGCACCACAAAAAAAAAAAGTGCAGTTTTCCAGTGAAAAACCATCAAAAAAGTTGCCAAGCTCTACTGGTAACTGGAGTCCAGATCATAGGACGCTAGACTCTCTGGAAAAGATGTGATTTATAACACTGCAAACAAGGAACTGTTATCTATATCTTTAGCATAGATTTGAATTTTCCTTGTCTGATCTACCTAATAGTATGAACCATGATGTTTACCTGTAAATGCCACTTTCCCTTTCTCCTAGATCAACATGCATTCATTGATCTTTCCCCAAATGCAGCTTAATTTTTCCTCTTAACTCTTCAAAATATGGTTTTTAAAGGCATGGTGTGTGTGTGTGTAGATAGATAGATAAAGAAGGTATGAAATAATAAAACTTAAAACCTATAGGACATACAGCAAACAAATGTCTTTTCCACCTCTCATTTCTAATGATACACATTAAACTGATCAGTCTTTCAGTCTTTAAAAACTCTCTGGTATCTTCTTGCACAGAGCGCTGCCCTACATGGGTGCTTTACTTTTAGAAGTGTTATTTTTATAAGTTTCTCTACAGTAACTGACAAACCACTGTAGTAGCTGGATTTGAAGGAATATCTGGCTTCTATTTCTACAGAAGATGTACTTTGAATAAATGAATAAGTACAGTAAAACTGGTGTTGGAAAAACACACCACTGACTATCTTTTTCTAATATCAAAACAAAAACAACCACTTTGCCTTTATGCCAAGGAGATTATATACTACAGAATTGGCTGGGTTACATTCCCTAACTCTACTGCTTAGTAGACTTCTACTTAATAAATGAGGTGCCTCTAATCCTTTTCTTGAAGTATCTGATCTATCTTGAACATACCTGAATTAAAGAGTAATATTTACACATTCATCTGTGTATAAATAATATACAGAAGTTCAGTTTCAGTAATATTTCAAAACAGAGGTTTCATTTGTTCCTTCCCAACACGCACATGTCCCTTCAGTATCCTTTATAAATAATTAACCTTTAAATTTTTTATCCCACTTTGAATGTTTATTGATTGCTCCCACATCCTCATAATATTTATTGATTACCATAAATTCTTCCCAAATTTGGCAACACAGAAGATTCTATTTGATTATGATATTGACACAATTCACAACAGATCCAAACAAATGCTTTAAACAGACCCTGAAGGAGTGTACTCATTATACCTAAACAACAAAGACTAAATGGTTTCAGTCCAGAAGGCATCATAGCATACTTACATTTTAAAGAATCGAAAGAAACCAAGATGTACAAAAAGTTAGTGGACCATCTTAGAAGGCCACAAATTAGACGACACTGTTTCAGTAGCAATAGGAACCTGAAATTTAGGGAACTAAACCAAATTTTTATACCCATCCTTTAAATATGGATATTCATCTAAGTAATTACATAGTCCCTTTCTGTGACCAAAAATAAGGTTTGTGCCTGCCCATCAACCATATGTGGCAATGCTGGTGTCCATGACCAAACTTCTAATCATTAATATGAATAATTTGCATCAATTATTTCTTAATTCCTACATGTCAATGTTGTCTAATTGCTGCTTAGTTACCACATTGCAATAAGGAGGTTTGGGGGGGCTTTGGCAAAATGACTTCTGCAATTTTGTGCTTGCCCCTGTGCTTGTGACGTCACTTGTTCATTACACAGAATGAGAAAGCAGAAATCATGGCCTGGAGTTACACTCTCAGGCATGGATTATTTCATCTAAAAACCCAGCCTTAGTATGACTAAGATCAGTCTCTCACACTAGTCCTCATAGTAATAAATAGGCCTCTTATTATAGCAAAGCCAGAAATGCCAATTATTTGTGTTCTCCTACTTAAACCTTATTAAACTATAAGTATTATACCCCATAGTGACACTATACTTACAGCAAGTTACGTTTATACATGAGACAGGATCATAAATCAACACGCCTAACCCTAAGACAAAACAGGTGAAATACAAAGGAGGAGGAAATCAGAACAAAAACCAGACTTGAGGACAAGCTAAGATTGCTTCTGTAATTAAAAAAAAATTCTAGGAAATTTACGAAGTATTTCTGAAGACTGCTCAAAACTTCAACCCAAGAAAGAATGCTAATTAAATAATTTGTTAGCATATTAGGATGGGTCCAGCTATAGAAGTGATCACATTAATCTAATTGGAGATGAATTCATGAATGATTTGTTTCAGAGACAACACTAGATCAGATTTGTATTTATGAAGTTTCGTTTGCTGACCCTTTTTGAGTATTTGGCACCAGAGGGCAAGTTTTCCTACACAAAGTTTCCAAGATTTGGTAAATCTTCATTGTAGATCAAAAGCTGAAGTTCTTACTCAGTCATGACTATCACTTTGAGGGCTTCTGGATTTGGCCTTTAAATGGTATTAAGATACATGTTACAGGAAATTACAAAACTGATCTATGACTTTACCCCTCTCCTTGTTCTGGCTTTTTTTTTTTTTCCTTTCAGTCACTGCTTTTTATATCACATTGGGCTTTGAATTTGTTACATTTGTTGTATATATGAGAGGTCACAAGTGACATTGTGAATTTGTACTGTGACTCATACTAAGAATATAATACACAGATGCTACAGTGTATAGCCTGGAGGTTCTAAGAATATAATGTTTGGGCTACTGGTGTCCTGGTGAGAGCGAGATGGTCACATGATGCTGGCTCATTACCATCTGGTAAATCAGTTAATACAACTACAAGTACATTAAATACTTTCCTAGTATTACTTTCCCATATAAGAAGTTACTGTAGTTGCCACAGGGGTATTGTGTAATCAAGAATGAGAAGGGAGATGGTCACAGAAATCACGAATACTGAGAGGTTTCCACAATACAATCGATATTATAATATGGTCCACATGGCAAAAGTGTTACAGAATCCTTGGTATGTGCCTTACTATTTGATTTAAATAAAGTATTAATTATGAGAAACACAGTAAGAACTGCTGTTGAAGTCTAGAGATGGTTGATTGGTGCTCATTTTCCCTTTTCACGGATCATGCTTTGGCACCTTCTGCCTCAATTCAGTAATTTTCAAAAAGCCCGGTCTCTTACACCATCGTAGCCAACATCAACTTCGACAGTTCATAACTGAGCTCACGTGGCAGCATTTAGATTAACAGGATTTATGTGGAATAAGTGAGATCTGAATTGTATTGAGCCTTGCTTGGACAGATGGTTCCTTTGATAATTAGATGCATTGCCCATTCTCTCATGGAAAACAAACAAAAAACAGGATAAACAATAAGCACAGTGACAAAAACTAGGGCCAGTTTTCGAGATGTTTGTTCCAAATCTAAGATCTTTGGATGGGGTATCTGCTCATATGCCATCTAGTCTTCCTTTTTTGCTACGTTTATTTGTAAAACTTCCAATAGAACTGTTGAAATTTTAACTGCCACTTATTTAACTCCTTCGCCCTAGGGGCCAATTAGCAAAGTGGAGTGATGAGTGGTGGAAATGATAACTGAGTGATGCAGCCTTGCATGCAACAGACAAGTGTGTCAAAAAAAAAAATCATGTTGAAATCGAAGATAACAGGTGCAGAACACAACAGGAAAATAAAGAATGGAATCCATAATATCAGAACAGAGTGTACAAACAGGGCAGAGTGAGAAAAAGCATGGGTGTGTTTCATCACCAAGAAAAGAACAGAATGTATAGATGAGGAAAAAGCAGATCCCATTACAGGAGAAGAGTAGAACCATAAAAGCAAAGAAAATCAAAAGATCAAGACAAAATAGGAGATGAAAATGTAAATTAACACTGGGAAAAGTGAAGTAATGGTACAAAAAGAGAAAGTGAGATTAAAGCCAGAGTTGCAGAAACTGCTTCAAACATACTTTTAAGTAAAAGTCCGTAGGAACAGATACTTATGAATGACAAGGGTTTCATCCTGATATGTAAGAGAAATAAAAACAGCCCTAAGGTCATAAATACCACGAGAACTTCTCTCTTGTAAATGGATACCTGAAAGATCCTAGGAGAGCATTCCATTTTCCTCCATAGTTCACTTCCCTTGACTGCATCCTGTAACTGTAATTCTGTTTTGTGATTGCCTCCTCAGTATCTGCCCTTTAGGAGGCAGACAAGTATGATTCTGTCACATTTACAAACCTGGGCTGCTATTTGTAAGTGGATGGGCCTTCTAAAGAAACACATTTAAAGAACTCTGTGGCTCTGAGTCAAGGGATACATACAAAACACCCCCAAAACCTGCCTGATAGGTTTAATATCCCCAAAACCTTGCCTTTGATAAAGTCAGTCAACAGGGTAGAAAGCCTCAGATGTGGAAACAGATGCCAGCTGATCAGTACTGAAATGAAAAACAAAGCCTTCCACTAGGTCTATGCTAAAAATGCTACAGAGGTACAGCTGCAGAGCTTCAGTGCAGACAATTACTACAGCAACAGGAGGGGTTCTCCTGGCACTGGGGGTAATTCACCTCACCGAGAGGCAGTAGCTAGGCCGATAGAAGACTTCTTCCATCAACCTAGTGCTGTCGACGCCAGGGGTTAGGTCAGTTTAAGTAGGTCTCTCAGGGACGTGGATTTTTCATACCTCCGACATACATAGGTATGCCAATATAACTTTTCAGTGTAGACCAGCCTTTATTCTCTTTGCAACACAGCACAGAAAGGAGTAAACACACAGAAATGAAGCCACTGGGAGTGGCTAAAGACAACATGGAGCTGTGTGGCAGAGGCATTGTGTCCATAAAAGGAACAAATGCAGCACTCCAGAAGAGGGAATGAACTCAAAGGATGACAGGTAGGGGAAAAGTATCAGAGGGGTAGCCATGTTAGTCTGGATCTGTAAAAAGCAACAAAGAGTCCCTTGGCACCTTATAGACTAACAGACGTATTGGAGCATAAGCTTTCGTGGGTGAATGCCGACGAAGTGGGCATTCACCCACGAAAGCTTATGCTTCAATACATCTGTTAGTCTTAAAGGTGCCACAGGTAGGGGAAAGAAAGTCTAGGTCTCCTCAATTATTGGGGGGGGGGGAAGAGGGAGATCTACTCCATGCATATTTTTTCAGGTCGTAATGACTAAGGCCCCAAAGTTATGAGTTATTACTGTTTGAGAATGGCCCAGGCATCAAGGCCTTTTGTGATAGCTATAGTCTAATTTGTCTTATGCAAGCTGGAATAAGATGCACAAACACTGGAAAATTCCAGCCCCAATTGTGATAATTCAAAAGTTACACCTCATTCCCTGGTTAGATGGTGGGAGAGATGAACTCTTATATTGATTGGACGTTTCAGATCTTTGGAAGTGTGGGTCACCATCTGATCGGTTCATGCCAGCACCACCACAGACAGGAACTAAATTGGACCACCCAGCAGAAACAGGATAAAGTGGCCTGTCTCCTTCAGCACATCACTTCCTGAAAGCCAAAGACGTGTGCAAGGGAGAAGATCGAGGTACTTGGCCAGCTACCTGGGAGTCCTCCTATCAAGATAAAGGTGTCTATCTGCGTTAAGTTCTTGAACTGTCAGCTTCTATTTTCCAGCAATTTGGGTTGCCCACTAGCACACCAGGAAGATACTATAGTCATGTCTGTCCTTCACTCCTCCTGTGTTTGCAGTATCAACTCCTGCTGGGAACAGTAACTGAGCTGAAAGTGAACAGGAGTACTTGTGGCACCTTAGAGACTAACAAATTTAAAATCATGAAATTGATGGATTTCCACTCCATACGGCTAAATGCAGTGCCTTGCATAATGACAGGTTTCAGAGTAGCAGCCGTGTTAGTCTATATCCACAAAAAGAACAGGAGTACTGGTGGCACCTTAGAGACTAACAAATTTAGTTAGTCTCTAAGGTGCCACCAGTACTCCTGTTCTTTTTGCGGCTACAGACTAACATGGCTGCTACTCTGAAACCTGAGCTGAAAGTGGACAGCTGAGCAAAGATCTGGTGATTAGACAGACAGACCTGCTCTTGGGTAATAACCCAAATAAATCAGTTGACTTCTTCCTGGAACCTGGTACTCAGTGAAAAAGTGTACATGCTTGTGTATATGCTTTACAGATAGTCAAAGTAGGTGTGTCCCTATTGTGTAATAGATTCTGTGACATTGCACCCCATAATGCTTTATAGAAATATGCTTATGAGTGTAAATATGACATAACTGGAATATGTTTTACGCTAGATATGCCATGTAACATCTTCTCAAAGGTTATGAGCTATTGAATATATTCATCCTATTTGTATGCATGTATCCTTTTTATATCTGAAGTTATGAGCGTTGGCTCTAGGTTTCTATTTAAAGTGTTTGCTGTAGGAAGCACATAAGGCAGATATGGTCAACATAGTGTGAAGGGGTTATTCAAATAATTGGGAGTACTTAACAATGGACTTTGGGAGATGCCAATCCACATCTGAGCTTTCCTGGGAACGTTCAAACTAACATGCAAACAATGGTGTTGGCCTGCAAAAAGCTGAATCATCCGTAGACATGTGACTTGCCCAGGTGGCTACAGACTCCATCTTGTTGCTGTGATCTTGCACAGGAGAACAAAGGGGTTTCCGCCCACAAGAGAGAATATAAAAGACCCTGGAAACCCCTCCATTTTGTCTTCAGCTGGCTCAAAAGATACCCTCTCCACCCCAAAGAGATGCCTGAAAGAAACTCGAACAAAGAACAGTAACTAAGGGTTCAGAGTAGCAGAGTAGTAACTAAGGGGGTGTGAGTGATTGCTGGACCCAGACTAGGAAGTATTAATACCTGGGGAGCAAACAGCTGCGTATCTCTCTCTCTATCAGTGTTATAGAGGGCAGACAATTTATGAGTTTACTCTGTAGAAGCTTTATACAGAGTAAAACGGATTTATTTGGGGTTTGGATCCCATTGGGAACTAGGTGTCTGGGTGCTAGAGACAGTAGCATTTCTTAAGCTGTTTTCAGTTAAGCCTGCAGCTTTTGTGGGACCTGGTTCAGACCTGGATCTGTGTTTGCAGCAGGCTAGCATGTCTGGCTCAACAAGACAGAGTACTGAAGCCCCAGCTGCCAGGGAAAACTGGCTCAGAGGTAGTCTCAGCACATCAGGTGGCAGTCCCAAGGTGGTCTCTGTCACCCAGCCCGTCACAGGTTCCAATGCAGACTGTTGTGAAGTAGCTTCGAAACTGAACAAAGTTATTATTGTAGATTGTGAAGTACTGTACATGGGTCTACCATAGTTAATGGTTTCATACTGCCTTCCAAGCTCTAGATGTGTACACACAAAAAGCGAGACCAAGTGGTCAAGCCTCTTGAATTGCACTCAGTCCATACAGTTTGTCATAAATACAGGAGTTCATGTTTTAGAGAGTTAGGAGCATTAATCAGATCCCAGGGCTAATATAATTCATGGGGAACTAAGTTAAAGGGTTGACTACTATAGATTCATTAGCAAGAAGACCTTGGTGAATTGGTGTGTAAGTAATAGATTGAGATGTCTGGTGTTCTAGCTTTGGATTGTTTTTGCTCTTGTGTTAGCACATCACCAGAATTGACAACCAACTGGCACAAATGAGGCCCTATTCTGAGGAACTTAAAAAAAAAAAAAAAAACCTAAACAAAAGTCATCTTCCCAGAATAGCGGTGGCTAAGTATAAGTGTCATTTTCTATTGTGGTTGTGTTATTTGACTCTTAAGACCTGGATGGACTGAACAATTTTCTAGTTTGTTAGCAAAATCATAGTCCAATACTTTTTTGCCTTATTATATCCTATACTCTTAGCTGCTATTAAGGATAGTTAATAAATCTATTAAATGCAGTTGGAGTTCTTTTCTCTAGCTAGGCAATCAAAATCCAAAAAAACCCTAAGAAAAAGATGGCACTGGTAATCAGTTCAACAGGTTTGCTTTATACCTTTCTTAGAAGATGCATGGATATTCATGTAAAACTTTTTCATATGCATCAATATAGAATTAATTTTACTTGATATTACAAGTAGTAAGTCTTTCACTATCCATTGTGTGTGTAAAACAGACTGTAAAAATCACCATACTAAGACACAATATAAAGCAACAGCTCATTAGTGTTACTGAGGGACTCAACATATATTCATATTCCCAAATGGCCCCAGCAATTTTTTCCAGTTTCTCTCAATGGATTGTTATTCTCTAATAACAGCCTAAATAGGAATATAACACAGCAATTGATATAAGTATTTGTGAGATATCTGAATAAATAAATCTGAAGAAAAACGTTATACTAGGATGATGGTTGCATAGCTGGACCTATAGTTTTAATATACACTTGATGTTATTGGACATTTGGCTTTAGGGAACTTTAGTATTTCGTGAACATGTATATCCAATGAGGAGGGCCATCAAATTGTTGCTGGCATTACTAACACTAGTCTTTGAGTAAAGTGTCAGCAGTAAGTTAGGGTTGGCTGATACTACGATGCAATAGCCAGAAGCACTAATTAATATATTACTTGATAGGTTCACTGAGAACTGAGTCTTCTATTTAGGAGATGGATCAAACTCCAAAACCAAATGGGTGACAACAGATGATATACAATATATCTTTATTCACAGAGACCAGTTTGATGGCCAGGCTGACTACGAGTTCCTCTTCCACAATAAGCTTTTGAGCTCATTGCCATTTGGTTGTTTCAGAAACAAATTAATCCTCAACTGCTGTCACTTATTTCTATTCTTAAATCTGCACTGGAAAATCCTATCAAAAGTGACCCCAATTTAATATTTCCAATTATGATTTTACAGATTAAACAAACAGTTCACCAATATTCGGCTAAGCGGGAACAGAATAGCAAATCTCTGTACTTATCTAATGCTCATTTTACAATAAACTGCTCTCAAATTAAGGAAAGTAAAACTTAAAACCTTACCAAACTTTATCATTAGCTATCCAGCTTTAGAGGATATAGGTTCCAACTGTCAACTTCTCTTTAAGACAAGTTATCACTACAAAAGCTTTATAAATTAATGTTCTTCTAGAGTTTTGTTTTATTTTCAAGGAAACAGAAGAGTTCAGTAGTTACTTTCAAATTCTAATGGCTTCTCTATTACCAAAAGGACCACATGATGTAGTCAGAAGTACATACTCTAAATGAAGTTACAACCCCTGTACATGATGGTATGATATTAGCAATTTTGAAGCACAACTCCCTGGTTTCTGTTCCAATTAAAATAATACAATGGCCCAATGTGATTCACTACTAACTTTATTAAGACCATAAAATGTTTCTATTAAATATAAAACCATTTAAATTTTGAAATGCCAATAAAAAACTAATAAAATCATGAAAGATACCTACTTTGTAGTAGTTTTACAAATGTTTATATTTCATTCTTATATTCACATCTCCCAACAAAAAATAAATCCATACCCCAATCAGAGTTTTTACCCCAGTAAGGGAAAACATCCAGACACTCTATGAAATCTACTAGGTACTTTACTAATGCTATTGATTTTATAAGGAAGGCATTCAGATATTACTGTGATGGATGGTACTATACAACCCCAAGAGACAAGAGCTTTAAAAAATTTTACTCAGTATTCACTCAAGTCCCATTCTCTTAGGTGACGGAAGCCTAAGTTTCATTGACAGTCAGACTTGTTTAAGAGTTTAAGCTGAACTCTTAAACAACAAAGTGCCTGAGTCACTTAAGAAAGGGATTTTGTAACTTTTGAAAATTTTTACTAAATTTTCTTTTATTCAGTATTAAGTATTCCAAATATACAGTTGCTTGTTCTAAGAGAAAGTAAGTCACATGGAAGATAAATTAAGTTCCAACACTACAAAAAGATACCATATCATTAGGATAGTCTTTGAATTCCATAGACTGGATTGCCCATAAGCTAAACCCAGATAGTAACTGAGCAATGTTCAAATATTGTTTCAGTGTACCGACCTCAGCTTTGCCCCTTCTGGACAGTAAATTTAAGTGCAAAACTATAAAACATGGGTGGCTTAGGTTGAACCTGGCATAAAAGTCAGCCTTTGTCAAAACGCCCAGAACTATAAGAGCTTGAAGGCTAAACAGCTGTGAGAGGTGATTTCTCTTGTATCAAAGCAGCATTTTGTTTCAATTAGTGGCACCTTTTAGTCACATTAGTTTTCCTGCTAGATTTCACTTTTGTTCTTTGTTGCATCACTAGCAATTCTGTCACAGGGAGGAGGGTTGATGTAATCTCTCTGCCCTTGTCATGTTTGAGTATGCTAGCACAAAGAAATGATATACAAGACACAGCTGTAGTAGAAAAGCCAAATACTGTCCTTGACACAGACATGGAACTCTCATTGGCCTCAGTTCATTGTTGCAGATCGAGGGATGTATGTGGCTGTTCAAGTACAAACACTCGATTACTCTAAAAGCAAAGAGCTTTTGAATTTGAGATGCTCCTACTAAAGCTGATATGACTGAAGATCTATAGAATATGTAACAAAACCTTCCAAATTGACAAATTCCAGACATTGCACTACTGAATAGTTTACAGAAAAATCTGCTTTAAAATAAATAAATAAATAAAATAAAGAGTTCCATTAATTCTAGTATCAATAGAAGGATTAATGAATGTTGAAAGTTGGGGTTTTTTTGTTTGTTTGTTTGTTTTTTTGTTTTTTGTTTTTAATAAAAACATTGCTTAAAAGAGTAACTAAACTGTTATTGGGTGAAAACCAGCATGTGAAATTGATCAGTCTGATGTCGGTGCCCAATGTAAAACAAAACTGCATCCATAGTGAAAAGTTGCATTTTAAAAAAATTCACTTTTTCTACTCTGTTAAAAGCTTCATGAGAATTTAATTTAGATTTAGTGTGACAGTCATGTTAAATGAATAGACATTTAAGGAAACAGGGCTCAAACCTGCAAGGTGCCAGGTATCCTCAATGCTGAATCACAACTAGCATTGAGGGCTCTTCACACATTTCAGGAACAAGCTCCAACTCAGGCAGGTGTTAAGCATATGCTTAACTTTGAGCATGTGAGTAGTTCCAGTCAAGTCAATGGGATTACTCATGTAGTTAAAAAGTATCTCCCTGAATTGCATTCTGAATGAGCAATTCTCATGTAATATATCTAGGTTATCTAATATTAAACAATTGTTGCAGCTAAAATATTACAATAGTACACTCTGTATACTGCATCCTGTGCATGGTGAGGCAAGGATTCTGCAATAGTACTGTTTTGCACAGGTGTTCATATACTATTGTAATGCACAAGTACAAGGCGGAACTGTTCGGCAAATTCTTCAAGAGGCGGGGGGCTAAGAGTTGGGTCTACTATATTAGATATCTTGGTTCTATTCTCAGCTTATGTAATCTCAGTGGGGCAGGAGACCCCTTACTCGGTAAGACTTGTGGAGGGCACAAAATTATTAACACGGTCCATAGAAGAAGAGAAACCTGAATTTCATCTCCTGGTTCGCAACGCAGTACCTCTTCCCCTAACCCAATGGGTATTTTGACAGGGAAAGCAGCAGCTGCTGCTGGCACTATTTTACCTGTGTCCTAACTAGAGGTGTTCTGTGTGTGCACAGAGGGAGGGAAGGGGAGAGGGGGGGAAGAAGGGCACACTACAGTGAGACACCAGGATGATACGTGCATAGCACTAAACAGAATGATGAGTTTTTGGCAGCAAGCCCCAAACAAAGTTTTGTGAGTAATTGACGGAGAACAGATTTCAAGAATTTGTAACTTAACCAAGTTTGTGCTTATTTATACAGGGAGGTGCTTTTTACTCAACTTAATGCCAAAGACTATCTCCCAGCCAAATCTGAAAGTCCAACTGCACATCATGAAGGTGCTAAAAGCCTTTGGAGGCAAAAGAGCTCCACGTGTATTTATAATGGTAAGTGCTATGCAACCTTAATATAGGTTTTGCTGCTGCTTCCAGTACTGAGATAGATATCTGTGTATTAGATAGCATGCATGCCAGTATAGCTGAAATATATATACACATACACACACACACACACACAAAATCTAAACATGAATCCATTTTATGTTCCCTCAAATACGCATCTACAACGTAATTTCTAGACCAGGGGTCGGCAACCTCTGGCACGCGACTCGCCAGGGTAAGCACCCTGGTAGGCCGGGCCAGTTTGTTTACCTGCAGCATCGGCAGGTTCGCCACTCCAGGCCAGTGGGAGCCTGTGCTAGACCTTAGTAACTGTCCTCTTAATATTCAACTGCATTTCTCCCCCACCAAACATCATATTACAACTCAACACTCCATTTATCACATAAGCTATCGTATCAGAGAATAACTTGTAAAGTCAATTACATTGTTTCCCAACAGACAGTGAGGAAGTATCAAATGCATACTAGTTTCAGGATCCGCAATGAACAAAAGCAATGCACACGCTATCACTGAATGCTATAAGTACACCACACCCTTCTAGAACTATTAGGTGGTATTCTCTGCGTACCATGAGCTTGGAGATGAGCACTATAGGACTCTCCAAGCATTAGGCTCTACAATTACCTAGAGCATGAATTCCTAAGAATTTGAGTGTTTATGGGAAGTAAGTATTTTAGAAATGGTGCTAGCAGAATAGAAAAGGTCGCAGATACACTAGCCACAGTGACTTGAAAAGCTACCATATAAAGATCAGACTCAACTCAGCCCCTATGGAGGAATTTAAATGAAGGCTCCTGGACTGTTTCCTGTGTGTTCCTCATGCCTAGTTCGCTGAATACTCCTTTTAGTCCATCTTCCTCTGAAATGCTTAATTAAATATAGGCTCATAGGTCCCAAAATCCAGACGACAGTGCCACTGTCTGATTTCAGTGGTGACCCATCTCCTTTTAAGCTACAGCAGCAATATTGGATACAACAACATGAAAAATCATGAATTAGGCCCACCCAAAAGTCATGAGATTTGCTTAAAAACAGTGAGGTTTTGTTTAATATCTTTGCATGCTTTTATTTGCCCTCTGGTTTGAATATTTTAAGGAGCACTTGCCTCATGTTTTCAGACTTCTCTCCGCAACCATGCAGCCTCCTTAAAACTGAAGCTGCTGGAATAGAGAGATTACATAAGAATCTCTGCTCTCGTTTAAAAAAAAAAAAATCTGGCCAATGGAATATTCTACTTCACTAATGCATGGATGTGCACACAAACTACAGGAAGCAAAATATTCACAACATAGACTATGTAAACAAATGTTGTTACTGTCCTAATTTTATATCTGCTTTCTAATCCACTCCATGAAACCAGTTAACTTCTGTAAACACAACATGCTGAATTAGTATAAATGCCTGAGGCAGAACAGAACTGAGACACTTTCGGGCTTTATACCCATAGCTGAGGATGTTACTTCACCACTGAAAATTTCCACTAATGACAGTTTCAAATCTACTTTTCCACATCTCCACTGAAATTTCAGATTCTTGTCCTTTTATATAAAAGGAAAGTTCATGAGTTATTCAGGTCACAGTGCCAAACACAGAGTACAACAGACAGCACTTGCCCAGTTCCATAAGGAAGACTGCAGTGGGTGGAAGAAGATTGTGAGGACATGTGCCAATGTAGACTCTGCTACCACATAAAAATTTATTACAGTGAAATGCATCAGGCATTCATTACTGTGTTGAACTCCCATTAATATAATGAAAAATATAGCTCAGAGGTCAACAGTTAACAGACTAGGTATAAAATACTGTATATTTTCCACAACAACAAAAAATTTGTTAGGTTACGGTTATTGGCCCCAATCCTTTAAAGATGTATGTATGTGCTTCATTTTACACGTGAGTAGTCCCATTGACAGGGTCAGTGCCCTGGTTGCTATACCATTAAATACATACATCCAACACAAAAATTGCCAACAAGGAAAACCACAAGGTAAGGTTATGTAAACTGTTTTCTCATCAACCTGATCACTCACTTAAAAAAAAAAAAATCACTAAAACTGCAGTATTCTCAATGATCATCTCCACCTGGTTTCTCTGAACTCTGCCCAGACTACCTCGGTTTTGCATTTTAGAGTTGGATACAAAATGTCCATTTTCGCCAAAGGTAGTCATCCCTTCGATTTCAACGGGGCTACGGGAGGGGGGAAAAGAGACAAGCCTTTGTAAGTTTCACATTATAAATCAGTACATTGAATATATTTTTGAATATACATGCAGCATAGTGTTTGATGGTTCATATCATAAATAGGTCCTGTTATAATGCAATGGACAATTTGTGATGTTCATAAACTGTACAACTTACTCCTATAGATCATACAATATTATCTCCAATGAAGTGTCTAATTAGGAGTTCATGACTTATTTTACTTAGTAGAAAATTGTAATTTGCATTTTCTTAGATTCTGCAGTTAGGACTGCTGAACAATTAGATAGTTTTTAACTATTAGGGACTATGATCTTGCAGATAGTGTGTGGAAGGCCAAACTTTATAAAGCCTGTATGAGTAAGTGTTTATGCACGGTTCTGACAGAAAGCTATGTGATGACTGCATAAGATTCATTCACAGTTTGCAATTATATTGAGCATTTAGGTATGAATTGTGTGGATGACAGTTATTGGGAGTGTTGCTGTTTAACAGTTGTCTTTTTTTGAATAAAGTTTAGCAAACTTCCCTTTTTGTTTTGGAGTTTCCATTGGTTTTTCTGGTAAGTCTGATTTACTATGAGACCAGGCTTCCACCCACAGCTTTATGCAAACTGTTCTCTGCACTAGAGGCTAAAGGTCGACGGCCACTTAAATTTTACCTGCAGGGCAGGGCATGCAAAGGTTTTCCCCTGAGCAAACTGGGGACCAGATCCAGCAAAACCATCAGTCCAGCTCTCTCCCAATTGGAAAGTCTGCAACTTTGACTAATCAGCTAGTCTGACTGCACAGCTTACTCCTTGGCTCACAGTCAGCCCTAGCTCCCCGCTCCCAAACCACCTTTCCCATGGCTCTCAGCTGAAGTCCCCAGCAGGTGAGCCCTATTCCATTGCATCCTAGTATTTCTACCAAGTGCCAAACAAGCTTGCATACCTGAACTTTACCACCCCTTTCCATAGCTGCTTCAGCTCTTCTTGGCCTCTACAGTTAACCCTCTGTTTAGTGACCCAGATCTGCAACTTCAGAGGATTCTCGCATAACCTTTAGCCTAGTGGTTATGGTATTCACTTGGGATGTGGGAGGCCCTGGTTCAAATCCTTTTTGTCAAGCAGAAGGGGGAATTGATCAGGGTGTTTTGATTCCCAGGGATACCAAGGATTGTAAGGCACCTCCCTACCACCAGCCTTGATTGTGCCTGCTGTGGGTCCATCAACCCCACCAGCCACTGGTAACAAATAAGCACTCCCTTCTAGATCTCCCAGACCCCGTTGTCACTTTACAGGTTAACAACAGGCACACAGCCCAACTCTTGAGCCCTCTGAGCATCGTCCTGAAGCGTCCACCCTAATCCACTGGAGACTTGCTATTCACAGATTTGCTGCTTCCAAAAATCAGTACACCCCCATTTACCAGTTCCACCTCAGATCACCTCTCCACTTACCACATAGCACTTATACTTGATTTCACTATAAACATATCTAACAAACCATAGTGATTCAAACAGTAGCAAGTAGAAATATTGGAAACAAATAAATAGTTACATATAAAACCAAATTATTACATGCATTCTAAAGCCTAGACTTAATGAAATACTAATATATTGTAGAATATTGCTTACCCAAAACCCTTGCAGGGTTTTACAGACAAAAAAAATATGCTGTCAGCTTGCCCTGCACATAAAGGATTCAGTATTTCTTACCCCAACTCCCCTGGAAAAATATACCATTTCCATCCTTTGCCTTTATGCAGAAAGAAGGCCCACCCCTCTGCTGTTTGTTTCATCTTGTAGATTTCCTTTTCTAGATTGTATAATCTCTTACCTTGCCTCTGGCTCAGTATGCAAATATACACATGGCCAGACAGGGAGATAGGTATCTTGCATCTTGCCTGAAAGGAATGTTTCTGAGGTTTGTCACCTCCTGGTTACCTGCCTTAATTACCAGTACTTAACATAATTTTTAGTATGGATACGTAACTCCTTATTATCATTAAGAAATGTAGATATGGGTAATGTTTATGACAGCCAGCAGGCTACTGACGGTCAAAGATTTCACACGCTACCCTTTGGTGAACTATTGTGCATATATCTGAGCCAGGGTCTCTCTTTAAAACCCCATGTACCTCCTGTGCCCTCTGCCAGTTGTCACCAAAGGGTTCCTGGATTACACAGGGGTTCTTCACATGTCAGGTGAGTGTCATTTAGGTGCCTATGTTCTTTTGTGGATTCAGGCCAGTGCTTCCCATGACCGACCTAGCTCTGCTGCCCCAATTCCTGACTTTTCCAAAATGGACTCAAGTGCTTAGAACTTTAAATATTAATTGCTCAGTAATGAAAAGTTTAGATAATTAAAACTCAGGAGGAAGAGTGCTATGTTGATTTTTTTTTTTAATTTCAGCTTTATGGCTTGCATATCATTACTACAGCACTAAGCAGTTGGCAAGTATTTTTTTCTTCTAGTCAGTTAGTTTGGAAAGAAAGTCTACTATATACCTGAATATGTGAAAGAGTGTGAAAATTTGAGTTCTGGAACATTTGAAGGATCTTAGCTTTGACCAGCATAATTGTAGCCTGCAATGGCACTACCAAAATGACACTCAGTAGGAGAAGTGAATTATGAGAGGACAAATAAATTCTTCTCCAACTCTACCTCCTTAAAGCATTTGCTATAGCCATAATAACAAAGAACAGAAAATTGATCATATCAATGAGATGCTAGACCTCCTTGATATTTAGATGAGACTTGCATCCAGGTTTGGGGGGGGGAAAGCGTGTCCACATAGACATGTATTCATATAACTGAATATCGGTATTTGTGCATGTAAGTCAGGCAAGTCAGATATTTAAACATGGACCTTTTTATGGTAACTGAATGCAAGATATAGGGGTGTTCAATCACACAGACTGAGGGGGTTGATCTTTGACTTTTTTTTTTTTAATTGGGGTCTCAGAACAAAGGGTTCATGTCTGGTATCATGCCTCTGCCTATATTGTAGCTTTACAGAAGTGTGGAAAAACTTGATTCGCTCAACCAATTGTGCAATGATATTTCATGAGGAAAATTCCTTCCTGATCCCTGCAAGTGATCAACTTGACATGAAGTATTACTATTAGCAGCTTTCGTAGTTTTTACCCTAATGTTAACTGCCATTGCTGTTTAGAGTTCATAGATGTGTTTGCACTTAATGATATTGACCAATTAATCTCTACAATATCCTGTGACAGGAATCACCACAAATATATAGCCCATACAGAATGAGAGTTCAGTCTTTGAAATAGCAGACAGTACTTTACTGGGCTACGGAGTCCTCAGCTGAGCATTGGCCTGCTAAGCCCAGGGTTGTGAGTTCAATCCTTGAGGGGGCCACTTAGGGATCTGGGGCAAAAATCAGTACTTGGTCCTGCTAGTGAAGGCAGGGGCTGGACTCTATGACCTCTCAAGGTCCCTTCCAGTTCTAGGAGATAGGATATCTCCATTAATTTATAGGGGGGAGGGATAGCTCAGTGGTTGAGAGTTCAATCCTTGCGGGGGCCATTTAGGGAACTGGGGTAAAAATCTGTCTGGGGATTGGTCCTGCGTTGAGCAGGGGGTTGGACTAGATGACCTCGTGAGGTCCCTTCCAACCCTGATATTCTATGATTCTCTATAGGTTCTTGTATAGAATCCACTGTTGTAGTTAGTAGCTGAGCACCTTTTTGCCTTTGCAACAAATAACTAATGTCAACAAAAATACACTTAGGATGACAATTTTTATTATTTCTTTTGCTGCATTTAAGAGTAATCATAGTCTAAGGTGCTTTGCAATCAAGAAGGAAAATACAGATGGCTACGTATTAACATCTGTTGCTGGCTCATCAATAGAGTTAATTGTTGAGTAGCAATTGTTAATTGTCAACTTAAGTTTAGACTTCAATGAAGAGCTTCAGGCAGCAGCAGTTACAGTTCCTATCCTTCCTTTCTGTCTGTATCATGCCTAAACCAGTTAGCCTACAGTTTAGGTGTTTTACACCTTAAGAGACAAATTATGTGCTTTATTAGAGCAATGCAGCCCCACTGACATCAAAATACACAGGCATAATAGAGTATGAAACAGCCAGATTTTGAATGAGAGAACATGGAACCAGTTGTTACAGGCATAAAGATGTTTTGACAGGGATCGGAGAAGTGCGTTTTGGCAGCTGGAGACAGGAGAAGGGAAAGAGTTACCACTTCCCCCCTTCTTCAGCCATGCAACATCCCCTCCCTCTTCTCCATCACTCTTAGGATTTTACTCTGTGTGGAAGGCTGGTTTGTGGATGTGTATAGAGGGGGGCCGACAGAGGCCTCATGCGACCTGCAGGGATTACAAGAACTGGGATAAAACATGGATTTTTGTAAAACTAAATGGAATAGATGGTCTTCCCATAACTGAAGATGTGACACTTGGTCTCAAATCCTGAATCTAAAAAGTCTCTGTATGTGAATACATTTTTCAAACCGTCTTTTCCATGTTGTCTGCCACTGCCATCCCAAGTTCTGAACCAGACATTTGTGGCTTCAGAGTGAGGAAAAAGCAGCAACTTCTGGTCATGAGCACATAGTTCAGAATTGCTCTTATAAAGCCATATGACCTTTGTTATCTTTCTGCAATGACAATGCAGTCAAAGGTATCAAAAGGATTAATGAAGCCTTAGACCACCTGAAAAGAAAATTTGAACCTGAGTATTGGCTGCAGGGAAAATAGAAAGAGAACAAATTATATTATAAGAAATACAGTAACTTCTCACTAACCACAAAACGTCTGGCAATGTTAGCTTAGCTATACAGTAAGGGTAGTTACAATTCCCAAACTGATTTGTTTCTTTGCATATATTTTTGTCCGATGATGTATCCAACATCTGTCCTAATTCTATCAAATATATTTTATGTTCATTGGCACTAATGTTAAGATACATGTCATATTTATTACAATTGGCGTAATTACATTCTTCCTACCTAAAATTCCCTCTGTAGTTTCAATAGTATAAGTTATTCTTCCCTTCCTGTCTTAAGTTTTTACATAGTATTACTGTGCACTCTATTAAACAGCTGCCACAGTTCGCTGTTGCAGGGGCTGGTTGTGAACAGTGCGTGATGCAACTTGTGTATTAAATGTGCACTATATACACAAAATAGAGCCTGCCCTATGCTGAACTAAGGAACCTATGGGACTCATCTCTAACCAGTAGGACAATACTACCTACAGCATTCTAAGACAGAGAGCTAATGTACGAGTTTAACAGTCATATCCCATTTGCAATATGATCTGTGAACTAAGTGGAGTCACTTAGTGCATATGGTGCATCAGCAACAAGCACTAATTGAGGTGCACTTTGCTCCTATTTAGCAAAGCATACGTGTGTTCCAAAAACATCTTAACAGTGCTACTCTACTCTGGCTCACAGGATGTCTTTTTGTACACACACACACACACACACACACACACACACACACACACACACACACACACACACCCTACCTCACAGTCTCTCTCATCCCTCTTCCTTACAGAGGGCTGGTCAGAATTTCTCAAAACATTAGAAAAATTCTGGAAAGAGATGCTATATACAAATATGCTTTAGTCTATGTTAGGGTAGAGAAGATCCTAAATATTCAAAAGTGTTGTTCCCCTCCTACCCCCTATCCAGCCCTGACAGAGTATAAGTGGCCAACCACTCCCACTCCCCTAGATTGCATCAGGTTGAGCCAAATAAGTAGGCTACTCAATTGCAATCATTATTACTTTGATTCCACATAGCTGCATTCACAGAGCACATAGCCCTTCCTAGCATCTGCCATTCATACTATCACTGAGGTATAAGCTAGCCTTCCAGCTCAGCATAAGCATCACTGACTACATTCTTACATAGTCTGTATGACAACACAAGTTTCTAACAAGGCAATCAAGGCAGCTGGCTTTAACCACCAAGACCCTGCACATCCAGAGAAGTAATATTGTTTCCAGCAATGCTACAATGACATCAGTCCAGAAGTGGAATGTAAAAGCTCAGTCTTTGCTTCCAAGCACAACTTCTGAAGTAGCCATAAAGTGTATGCTAACAATAAAGATAGCCTCTGAATGCCTCTTAAAACCATATTATTCACAAACATTCTATGTGAAATAAAATTCCTCATACTCTTGTACAGTAATCTATCCTACAACGTCCAACTGTTTTTTGTTTGTTTTTTAAAACCCTCAAGCACTTTCCCTTGGTGCTCTGACAGAAATCTGTTACATTAAAAAGTTATCATTAGCAATTAACAACTCTTTCCCTACCCACACTCTCCTCTACACTAATATATAGGGTGACCATATGCCCCGTTTTGGCCGGGACAGTCCTTTTTTAAGCCTTGTCCTGGCTGTCCCGCCTCCTCCCCTCCAAAAGGAAGCATCTGTCCCATTTGCTCTTGCTGACTTGATCAGTTGGCAAGACCAAACGGGACAAATGTCCACTTTTGTCCAAAAAAGTGTGGTTTGGTGCAGAGGAACATGTATGTGGGGAGGTGAGCAGAGATGCCATCCCCCGTGCATGGGGGGAGGCAGCATTCCAGCATGGCGGGGGGCACAGGGTTCCAGTGATAGGCAACAGCCTCGTGCAGGGGGGGCTCAGGTGAGCAGCTGTGGGTGTATCCGTTTTCTCTTTGGGAAATATGGTCACCCTACTAATATAGGAACACTGGGAGAAGTCTTGAGATCTGTCTATGTTGGAAAGTGGGTGGAAATTCATAAAATATTACAGTCACTTGGAATAAAACAAAAACAAAAAAAGTGTCAGTAGAAATAGATACAAGAGGAAGACAGAAAGGCCGGGTTACTCCAAGCAAAAGGTCTGATATGATCCAGGGTAAACATGAGAATGGAACTAGAAATTCATGGCCCAAAATTGGTGAGTCAGAAATTAGGCCTAATTGGTGGGCAAAACAATGAGTGAATGGGCTATTCCACCCATAACTCCCACTTGGGGTCCTTTAAAAAAAAAAAAAAAAAAAAAAGACACCGACCTTCAAAGAGAAAAATGGCACATGTGGTATGGACTTCTGAGGGATTCCCTAGGGAAAGTGCTCTGCTGTGCCCCAGACACTTTGTCCTTCATTTGTCCTCAAATCAAGACATCCAGTGCAGCCCACTGATGACAGCTGACCATAACCACTGGACCAGTGAGGACCACGAATACATGAGATCCTGCTTTGCCTTTCATTGCCCTGTGTGCGCCTTTCCATCTTCCTCCTGTGCTCTGTTGGCTTTTCACCTAGCCTGAAAAAAACCTGCACTGCACACCACCAGTATGACGGGAGGAGACGTCCCACCCAGCTCTGCCCATCCTGAGAAAGTCCAGTGAAGGAGAGGGACTGGACCAGGAGTTGTCATCCTAGACTGGCAAACCAAGCCAGGGTCTGGAGCAACAGCTGTCATGGCCAACCTGCCAGCTCAGAGCATCCGTATGTAACTGACCAGCTGCCTTGCATCCTGAGAGCAAAAGCCACATTTCCCCTACACCTTATGCTATCCTCTCTCTTCTCCCGGTTTGTGTCGGTTTTGTTAAAAACAGGAAAAGTAGCCACCATTCACAGTGATCAACTTGAAATGAAACAGGATTAACCCTTTCTTCTCAACTACAAAGGATTACTTGACAAAATAAGAGACTAACACTTATCTTCTCTAAATAAGTGATAAATTTTGATTGTTTTGCATTAAAAAAATCAAATTTCAGAATAAAATAAATAATAATAATAATAATAATAAAAACTTTGGCCTGAGTTTTCTAGTGTCTTTGCCATGGGACCAAGCACGCCAAGATCTGTACTCAAAACTTCAAAAATAGTGTTCTACAATGACAGGGTCATGTTGACACCTTTGATTCTCTTTACTCATGTATTCCATTGAAATGAACACAATATTTCTCTATACCTTTCAATTTCATTTGCAAGTAGAAGGACCATGCTACTGCATGGCAAAACAGTATTTATTATCTCCATTTTCCCACCTCCGAAAATGGAGATAAGTAATTTTCCAGAGTCACACAGAAAAAAGTGTAATATAGTGGTGAATACAAGAGTCCCTAGTTACCACTCTTATGCTTTATCAATAAGAATTTCCTCTTCCTCTTATTTTGATATCATCTAGTAGTCAGGTTCCAGATGGCACTGCACAAGGTCATACCTAGAAACGTTTCCAGGATTAGTAACCATAGGCTTTTTCAATTGTATGTGATATTAATAGTCATTTAATTCCAGGGAAAATACATAGTTTACATGAGTCAAAGGGAAAAACCTGCATCTCTCTGGTCCTCTCTATGCCCATGCACATCATATCAAAGGATAGATGAACTCAAAAGAATCAGAGTCACAGGTGCAAGAGAACTACTCCAGTATTCATTTATGTCCTTTTAAAATAAGAGATTATCCTTAGGAGACGAGGACAAACATTGCTAACCACTCATTGATAATTTTTCTAAAGTATGTTTTGACTAAGTCCTTTTATAAAGTTACAAGCAGAAAAAGGTTAATTGACTATCAATAACTAATTTATTCCTCTAAAAACATTTAGCACTGTAAAATGCTATTTGCATTAGGGACAAAAAATTACCACCACTACAGCGTCCAATTCCCATCAAGTAAAAAATGCATTCACTAGCATTGAAACTTTTGCTGCTTTGTCTTCTTCACCATTGGAATTATATGCCATTTAATAGAAAAAAAGTATAGCAGCTAAGCACATGAGGGTCTTTTTGTTTGTTTTTAACACAACCCTGAACGCCTTCAGTGGATTTCAACAGAAGTCTTTACATTAGGCTGTTTTACTGTTCCACTACCAGTTCGTTAGATACAGGAAGCAAAAGTGTTTGGATAAGAGTGATTACATGGAACAAGTTATCTTGAAAGAGAGAGCACTGAAAAATTGACTGCATTGTCTGCTAAAACAGACCTCAGATGTCTTCAAAGCCACAGAACATATTAACTGAGCTAATTTTAAAAAGGTACCAAAATATGGTTTCAGCATACAGTCATTCATATTTTTCCTCTGGGTATTCTTTACTTTCAGTATAGGAACTCTTGAGCCAACAGTATTTTTTCCTAGCTAGGACAAATTAAGTGCAACCACTGCAGCACCAGAAAGGGTCATCAGTAAGTCTGGACTGATCACTCCCGATACTTCTGTGTAGGAGGTGCACTTAGTCGTTTGGAGTCCCTTGGGGAGGGGATCTACAGCATTTCACAGCACCCCTCAGTTTTCTCTTTACTGGAAGTTCCTTGTGTTTCCATGAAATCTGCATCTCCACCCGCAACATTCCTGGATAGTCAAAGATTCCTAGAGGGAAAAAAGGCAATATAGAGAACAGTGATTCCAAATCCCTATTGATTAGAAGTCTAATATGGATTCATATTATGGAGGAGAAAGAAACTAAATCCTTTTAGACAGAAAACAGAAGTTGATACAAATACTGTAAAAAGTGTGTTCAAATAGCAATATAAGCATGTAGAATACATCGGATGTATGCATTAAGTGTTCAGTTACAAAGTTCATACTTGATCTTTAAGCAATAATAAAACTAAAAAAAAATTAAATGGAAAAATGGCCCCAAGCAGAATGACTTGGTTTGCAACCAAAAATGCAAGTTGTTACTACATGTTTTCCACAGAATTCTCTCCCACCCACATGGACAACTTCTTTTGTATATTCTCTACATGCAGTGCAGAAGAGATCTGTAATGCAGATCAGAGATTTACGAGTTAGGCCAAAGTCTAAGGACTAAACTCTACTTTTTAGTACCTCCACATAACTCCTACAGGTCAGTGGGGTTGGAACAAAATGAGAAGACTGTGGTTTCAAAAGATTGACACAGTCAGTACACTTGAAACATTTCTTTCATCTTAAGATATTTGTTGTAGTTATAATTTCCTATCTTAAAGGGAGGAATTTCTCTCAGACTAGTTGAATCTATTATAAATGGAAGAATTTTGTCATATGACCAGTGTCCCATTTTATGACTTTTTTAAACTGCGTTTCAAAATTTAGAGCTGTACTAGGTACCCACCTAACTGCCAGGCACAACCTCCCCATGTGACTGATGGAAGACTTATGGTCCAAACAAGGACTAGCGTATGCTATTTGTACTTACATGCATTTTCTTAGATCCCAACCCTCTACACATATTACTGGGTGTAGTGCTTCATACTCTGAGAAGACCTATTTGCTTCAGTGGCAATAAGCGTTTGCATGCTCAGACCCTAATGCCGCTCAGCAGTCTCTGAGGAATACAAACTAGATTTATATTACTGTCTTGTAAGACCACAGTTTGAGGTGATGGAAAATACAAAAACAAAGCCCTTTGAAAGTTAATTTGTCCTTCTTGAAACAGTAGTGAAAAATACTACACCTATACAATTAAGCATTTTTAAAGAATTCCTGCAAATAAAAATCAAAAGAAACCAGCTGTAGATTTGTGTTTGATATAATTTTCTACTTTAATAAAAGATTGTTAGGACTTTAACAGTTCATTTTTTGTAAAGTTTCAATAAAACTGCTTACCCACTGAAACAGACTATTACAATAAAAAAATTGTGAGATCAAGTTGGGGGAGGGGAGGGGAAGTGTTGTCATGTGGAGAGAGCTCTTCATACTTCTCCGGGTCAATTAATAGTCACTCCTTACCCATTCTCTTCTCTGTAGGGGCATTTGAGGGGGGGTGGGGGGGAAAGAGGTACAACAGGTTACCCATTTGAGCTTTGCACATTCTCAGTATTAAGAGAGACATATAAACACTATGTTTATCCGAATTATTAGTACTAGACTCCTACCCTCAGCAATAGGTACTGGCAGTGGTTTGTAATGCGCTCTATGGAGCAGAGTAGGTGACTGAAAGCAAGGACTCCTAGGCCAGGCCCCTGAAGTTCTGATGAGTCAAATAACCTTCACAACAAAATGATCAAACTCTGGTGCCTGAATGAACAGCCCAAATCCATATTGAAGAACCTAAATAAATACCCCAAATTACAGAGGTGCTGAGCATGTGAATGGGACACCAAAGTGAATGGGAGTTAGAGATGCTCAACTTCTCTGAAAGCCCAGCCAATTTCCTTAGCCTCCTTGACACATTTTCAACATGACCTTTGAGTACCTACAGCATGGAGACACCCACAATTAGTGGAAACCTTACATATTTGGCCACTTGTATCAGTTTAATCTGGCAAGTGTATAACTAGAGTTATACTAAGTACCTCACAGGGATATTGTTAGACTAAATTCATCAGTGTTTTTAAAGCACTTTAAGATGCTCAAATGAAGGTTTATTAATAGGAATTAGGCAACTTTTGAAAGCCCCCCCCCCAGCCCCACCACCTGCTATATGGTATTTTACATAGTGGTATTTTAAATTGTCCCAGTGCCAAGATTATTATACATTACATGGTACATTCAATAGTAAACCAATAGAGTTTAATCACATATTACTCAAATTCCAGAGATTTTAGATTTTTATACATATACAGTAGAACCTCAGAGTTACAAGTACCTCGGGAATGGAGGTTGTTCATAACTCTGAACAAAATATTATGGTTGTTCTTTCAAAAGTTTACAACTGAACATTGACTTAATACAGCTTTGAAACTTTATTTTGCAGAAGAAAAATGCTACTTCCCCTTTTTTCTGTAGGTTACATTTAACACAGTACAGTATGTTGCCTTCCCCGCCCCCTAGTCTCTGCTACTGCCTGATTGCGTACTTCTGGTTCAAAATGAGGTGCATGGTTGAGTGGTCAATTCGTAACTCGGGTGTTCGCAATTCTGAGGTTCTACAAGGACAAAATAGTCTACAAAAAATTCTCTCAATAGGCTTCATCAGCTCTAGTGATATACAAACTGCAGAAGTACTGCCACAGAGCCAAGTGAGTGGGAATATTCTCAACACATGCAGAAACTCCCTTTTGAGGTAATATTGGTTATGAGTTTAAACTTTAGAGCACCAGGATACTCCTAAACTCCTTTAATTTACTATGATGCAAGAATCCACTGAGATTAAGTATAGCTCTACACAATGGACCAGATTTTCACCTGGGGTAAATCATGATAGCACCATTTAAGTCAATTGAGCGATGCCAGTTTATACCAGCTGAAGATGTAGCCCATTTTCTTTTAAAAGAGGCCTCATGTATTTCTAATTGTAGGCTTTGATTGTCTAATGCAGTGCAGTGTGTAGTTTTGCAAATTGTATACATTACATAGCTATACACACAGTTCAGTAAAAAACAGGATATGGCAGCACCTAAAAAACAGGATATGGCAGAAGCACCATCGCTACATCTAGGCCAGTGGTTCTCAAACTTATTTGATTGTGCCTCCCTTCCTTGGGTCCAATAGTAGTTTACACCCCTCCCGCCTTCCGCCACACAAGTACTTATACAGATAAATAAATCAACATGCAACTTTCACTCAATATTAACAAGAGTAAGGCATTGATTCAAACGGACCCAACAATCCATTATAATAAGAGCAAAAGCAAAACTGGGATGATGCTTACAACTGAATGTGCACCCAACATCCTAGCAAAATGGATCAACGTACAGATGTATATTGCTGATGACAACAACTTTGTATATTGCTATATAAGCTTAACAGAAATCCGCCAAAATGCACAGCGCCATCTAGAGTCAAACATACAGCACATCTGAGGACCGGATATGTCTGGAGGAATCAGCTTTTCTAATTATTCATTGCTTTGGGTAAAATGTGTGCACTAAGGTTTTTTTCCCCTGAAGCTTCTCAGCCCCCCCCCCCCCCCAGAATATATTGCACACCCCTGCAAGGGGGCCCTCCCCCCCAATTTGAGAACCTCTAATCTACGCCTAGAGAGAATGATCGCTTATTTGAAGGCAGTTGCGAGAAAGCCAGTTCTTCCAAGCTTCTGGTTTATAGCAGCACTTCAATTTTATTAAATAAAACTTTAACATGTCATTGTTTAAACAGTGAAACATTTGTTTTATGCAGGGAGACTGAAATCCCAAACCAGGACTTGAAACATTAGAACCTTACAAAAGGTTGACTTTGTCCCTTAAATCAAGTACTTTTTAAATCTCAGCTATCGAAACAAAGCCCTTAACTAGTGTAGAAGAAAATGATAAATGCCGCAGCAGCAACACAGGGGAATCTTGGTAGCTGTGTGTTTCTTTAAAGCACGTCTCTTACTAAGGTAATTTTAAATCTCTCTTTTTCCCTCCAGTGCCCCAAACTGTTTGCCAGAGAATTTTAACAAACAAGACTCCTCACGTACATGTCACAACCTTGCTCCTCATCCACTACAGCTTATTGACACGAGCCCCAAAGCTCCTATTCGGCTAGTGATGAACTGGGAGCTGAAATAGTAACATGAAAGATACTCAAGCCAGCAGAGCGGCTGCTGAAGCTGAATTCACAATAGGAATGAGCAAACTGGTACCCATAAATCCCTCAGTACTTCCCTTGCCCTCCCCAAACATTCACTCATTTACAGAATGGAACCATAATCAAACCTTTAAAGTTCTGGAATGTTTGCTTATCTATTTTTTCAGTTCCAGTTGCTGCTCAGACCAGAACGAGAAGATATAATGGGATATACATCCAGCCCAGATTGGAACAGGTGGTGCTGGAAATCTTGAGACAGCTCTACTTGTGCTAAAGCCTGTTTTTGTAGACTCAGCTGTTTTAGATAAACTTTCCAGAATATTTAAATATCTGGAGGCTTGACATTTTAAAGTCCATTCATCCCTAAATAAAAGTTAGGTAACTGCTTTCACACTCCTGTTCTGACTGAATTTGTTGAGGGGGGTCACATTGGAGGCTGGATAACTGCCAGTATCAGAAGAAATAAAAGGAGAGAAGGAGCCTCAAACAGCACTTTCAAGCACTGGGGCCAACTTTAAAAAGGCATTAGCATTAAAACCATGCCAGGGCCTACATTTCTGAGAGCTTTGGTCTGTCAGTACCCCATACAGCTTTCACCTACAACAACCTATAGCCACCCTGAAAGATGGATTTAGGACTATACTGACCAGAAACTTTCTTCATTTTCTCCACCAGTTACTGAAATTTACCCAGTCACCCAAGCCCAGATTTTTAAAGATATTTAGCATTGCAGCGCTCGTCATTACAATGCCTGATGAGGAGCCTAAGTCATTTTCAAGTGTATTTGGCACTTAAAAGCCTAACCCATAATAGGATTTAGGCACATAAATGCCTAAATCACTTCTGAAATATTTAGGCTTCTAAATCATCTGGGCCCCCATTGACAAGCATCCAAACCCTCCTGCCAGATAAGACCCTCCTACATCCCCTTACTGACAAGTACCTCCAACCCACACAGCTTTCTACCTCTCCCACACTGCCTCTATGTGCTCTGTGGGTTACTGAAGTCTGCCTGAAGTCATGAACTTCTTACACCAGCGGTTCTCAAACTTTAGCATCCCAAGGACCCCTATTTTGATTTAAAATTTGTCAGGGACCTCCAAACCCCCTGCTCAACCCCACACCCTGCGCCCACTCCACTCCTTCCCCCAAAGCCACACCTCGCCCCACCTCTTCCCCTGAGCACACCCAGTCCACGCTTCTCCCCCTCCCTCCCAGTGCCTCCTTCACACATGGCCTGTTCCCTGGCATGTAGGAGACGCCGGGAGGAAGGGGAAGGAGTTGATCAGTGGGGCCTGCAGACCCCCTGGAGGTCCATGGACCCCAGTTTGAGAAACGCTGTCTTACGCCAAGCCTGCCCCAAAAATGCTAGGGCTAGTTCTGCTCTCTTCCACTCAAATCTCAGCATGACAGGAGGGGATTAGATTTTAGATTGAAAAATAAGTTTCCAAATAGCCCTCCACCAAAAACAGTCCTATCCGACATTTATTCAAGAGACTGTTTACATTTAAACAAAATTTGTATCACCTAGACATATTTGCCTAACTAAATAACCATCTACTGAGATATTTTCTTCTCCACCCTCTTCCTGGTGTGTGTTACGGCCACACTAGCCTTAATTGCATCTTTTTAAATGGCAGCTCGTCAGAGGCAGGGACATGGTCTTTTTGTGTTTTCTGTGACATGCCCAGCACACTTGTGTAAAGATATATTATAGTATCCATAATGTAAGGAGTTGTGGGATGGAAATAGAAATCAAAAGTCATTTTAAATGAAGAGCTGCCATCTCTGGAGAGGAGAGAAGCATTTAGGCAGACAGACTGTGGAAAATAAATGGAAAAGGAAACCAGGACAAAACCCGACTCTTACAAAGAGGTCTTGGATTTCCATACAGGACAGATAGAGCTTGGTTTTTGGGTCTGGTCTGAAAGCCACATCACCTTCTCAAGGCAGGAAAATACAGGACTACAGAGTTAGTGAAGAGCTGTGTTGACTATGTCAGGATTCAAATCTGTGTTTCATGGGCGCCTGGGTGAAACTGGTGTTAAACACACTGAGGGCTTCTCTAAGAGAGCTTGTGCATGGCAACCAAGGGTGTAAATCTACAGCACACTAGGATGCCACGCACCAATGGGCCATGTGGCCCATGCTACCCTGCAATGAAAATTTCCTAGTGCACTTTGATCTACTCCACTTTGCCCTGGTCTACACTACGAGTTTAGGTAGAATTTAGCAGCATTAGATCGATTTAACCCTGCATCCGTCCACACGACGAAGCCATTTTTGTCAACTTAAAGGGCTCTTAAAATAGATTTCTGTACTCCTCCCCGATGAGGGGATTAGCGCTGAAATCAACATCGCCAGGTTGAATTTGGGTGTGTGGATGCAATTCGACGGTATTGGCCTCCAGGAGCTATCCCAGAGTGCTCCATTGTGACCACTCTGGACAGCACTTTCAACTCAGATGCACTGGCCAGGTAGACAGGAAAAGCCCACGAACTTTTGAATTTAATTTCCTGTTTGGCCAGCGTGGCAAGCTGATCAGTACAGGTGACCGTGCAGAGCTCATCAGCAGAGGTGACCATGCACAGTCCCAGAATCGCAAAAGAGCTCCAGCATGGACCGATCGGGAGGTACTGGATCTGAGCGCTGTATGGGGAGAAGAATCTGTGCTATCAGAACTCCATTCCAAAAGACAAAATGCCAAAATATTTGAAGAAAAAAAAAAATCTCCAACGGCATGAAGGACAGAGGCTATAACAGGGACCCACAGCAGTGCCGCGTGAATCTTAAGGAGCTCAGGCAAGCCTACCAAAAAAAACCAAAGAGGCAAAGGGCTGCTCGGGGTCAGACCCCCAGACATCCCACTTCTATGATGAGCTGCATGCATTTCTAGGGGGTGCCCCCACCACTACCCCACCCCTGTTTGTGGACTCCTGCAAGCGGGGAGTTTCACGCAACAGGGGTGAGGATTTTGGGGACAAGGAGGAGGAGGAGGGTAGCGCACAGCAGGCAAGCGGAGAAACCGTTCTCCCCGACACCCAGGAACTGTTTATCACCCTGGAGCCAATACCCTCCCAACCCTCCCAAGGCGGGCTCCCGGACCTTGAAGGCAGAGAAGGCACCTCTGGTGAGTGTACCTTTGTAAATATAATACATGGTTTAAAAGCAAGCGTGTTTAATGATTAATTTGCCCTGAAGACTTGGGATGCATTCGCAGCCAGTACAGCTACTGGAATGCATTCAAGCAACATCCGTTCTTTATCTCTCTGTGTTTCCTCAGGAGAGTGATATCATTCATGGTCACCTGGTTGAAATAGGGGAATTTTATTAAGGGGACATTCAGAGGTGGCCGTTCCTGCTGGGCTGTGTGCCTGTGGCTGAAAAGAAACCATCCCCGCTGTTAGCCACATGGTGGTGGGGGGAGGGGTGAAGCAATCATCCCAGAGAATTGGGCGTGGGTGTGTGGCGGGGGTTTGCGCTGCATGTTAACCTGAAAACCGCAGCCCCTCTGAAAACCGGCAGGCTCTCAATATAAGAGGCAAAATACGACCTTGTACCGAAAGCACATGTGCTATGTAATGTTAACAGCTTGGTTCACTGTGAAAAAGTCTACCCATTGTTCTCTAAAATGTGTCTTTTTAAAGAATACTCTCCCTTTTTTCCTCCTGCAGCTGCAAATGTTTCAACGCTCCCCCTATCATCTCCATCCCAGAGGCTAGTGCAGATAAGAAGGCGGAAAATAAACGCACTTGGGATGAAATGTTCTCTAAGCTCATGCAGTCCTCCGGCACTCTGGAGTCCAGGAAAGCAGAAAATGAACGGGAGGACAGGAGGGATGAGCAAGAGGAAAGGTGGCAGAAGCAAGATGAGAGGAGGCAGGTTGCAATGCTGAGGCTCCTGGAGGATCAAACTGATATGCTCTGGCGTCTGGTTGAGCTGCAGGAAAGGCAGCAGGAGCACAGACCGCCTCTGCAACCCCTGTGTAACCACCCGCCCTCCTCCCCAAGTTCCATAGCCTCCTTACCCAGATGCCCAAGAACACAGCGGGGGAGGAGCCCCGCCGGGCACCCAACCACTCCACCCCAGAGGACTGCCCAAGCAACAGAAGGCTGGCATTCAATAAGTTTGAAGTGCAGTGTGGCCTTGTCCATCCCTCCTCCACCACCCCACCCAGTGCTTCCCTCCTCCCCCCACCCCTCCCGGGCTACCTTGGCAGTTATCCCCCTATTTGTGTGATGAATTAATAAAGAATGCATGATTTTGAAACAGCAATGCCTTTATTGCCTCTGCAAGCGGTGATCAAAGAGGGGAGGTCGGTTGGCTTACAGGGAAGTAGAGTGAACCAAGGGAGTGGTTTTCATCAAGGAGAAACAATCAGAACTCTCACACCGTAGACTGGCCAGTCAGGAAACTGGTTTTCAAAGCTTCTCTGATGCGCAGCGCACCCTGCTGTGCTCTTCTAACTGACCTGCTGTCTGGCTGCGTGTAATCAGCGGCCAATTTGCCTCAACCTCCCACCCCGTCATAAATGTCTCCCCCTTACTCTCACAGATATTGTGTAGTACACAGCAAGCTGCAACAACAATGGGAATATTGGTTTCGCTGAGGTCTAACCAAGTCAAACTGCGCCAGCGCACTTTTAAACGTCCAAATGCACATTCTACCAACATTCTGCACTTGCTCAGCCTATAGTTGAGCTGCTCCTTACTTCTGTCCAGGGTGCCTGTGTATGGCTTCATGAGCCATGGCATTAGGGGGTAGGCTGGGTCTCCAAGGATAACTATAGGCATTTCAACATCCCCAACAGTTATTTTCTGGTCTGGAAAGTAAGTCCCTTCCTGCAGCTGTTCAAACAGACCAGAGTTCCTGAAGATGCAAGCATCATGTACCTTTCCTGGCCATCCCACGTTGATGTTGGTGAAACCACCCTTGTGATCCACCAGTGCTTGCAGCACCATTGAAAAGTACCCCTTGCGGGTTATGTACTGGCTGCCAAGGTGGTCCAGGCCCAAGATAGGGATATGCGTTCCATCTACCGCCCCACCAGAGTTAGGGAATCCCATTGCAGCAAAACCATCCACTATGACCTGCACATTTCCCAGAGTCACTACTCTTGATAGCAGCAGCTCAGTGACTGCGTTGGATCACAGCAGCCCCCACAGTAGATTTCCCCACTCCAAATTGATTCCTGACTGACCGGTAGCTGTCTGGCATTGCAAGCTTCCAGAGGGTTATTGCCACTCGCTTGTGAACTGTGAGGGCTGCTCTCATCTTGGTATTCTTGTGCTTCAGGGCAGGGAAAAGCAAGTCACAAAGTTCCATGAAAGTGCCCTTACGCGTGCGAAAGTTTTGCAGCCACTGGGAATCATCCCAGACCGGCAACACTATGCAGTCCCATGCATAGTGCTTGTTTCCCGGGCCCAGAATCAGCATTCCATGGCATGAGCCTGCCTATTACCACCAGGATGTCCAAATTGCCAGGGCCTGTACTTTGAGAGAATTCTGTGTCCATGTCCTCATCACTCTCGTCACCGCGCTGCCGTCGCCTCCTCGCCTGCTTTTGCAGGTTCTGCACATACTGCAGGATAATGCACGAGGTGTTTACAATGCTCATAACTGCTGCAGTGATCTGGGCAGACTCCATGCTTGCCATGGTATGGGGTCTGCAGGAGAGCAGAGTGGCAGCGGAAGCGGTGGTTGGAAGATCAATTTTGCAGACCTACTGCACAGTCTGTTGCCAGGACACAACGGTGGCGGTGTCCGTTAGCTGAGCTGAGCAGGCTGCATGCTTGCCGTGGTATGGTGAGACAAGAGCAGGAGAGCAGAGTTGCAGCAGAAACGGTGGTCCATATAGAGGACCTGCGAGACCACCAGGAGAGCCGAGTGGCAGCAGAAGTGGTGGTTGGAAGACCAGTTTTTCTGACCTATTGCACCATCTGCGGCCAGAGCAGGAGAGCAGAGTGGCAGCAGAAGCGGTCGTTCGATGACGACGGTTAGCAGTCCTACTGCACTGTCTGCTGAAAGCAGTATGGCGCCTGCACAGAAAAAAGGCACAAAACGATTGTCTGCCGTGCAATGCTCCAAAAGTAGACGCTAGCCCCGGTACTGTGGATGCACTCCGCTAACTTAATGTGCTTAGTGGGGGGGGGGGGGGGGAGACACACAATCGACTGCATAAAATCTCTTCCTAAAAAAAATCGACTTCTATAAATTCAACCTAATTTCGTAGTGTAGACATACCCTTTGAAACTTGAGTGGGGTGATGTGCATTGTGGAACTGGCACACTAGTGAATTGTAGATTTATACCTCATCTGAATGACCACGTAAACAAGCCCTAAAATAGTCCCTCTGAACATTACCCTACGATTGCCTTACATGGCTATATTTCAGAATTATGAAAAAGGACACCAGGCTACTGCTACACAATGACATTTCTGCAGAGAAGAAATATGGTCCTATATTGTTAGCCGTATATTTGTTTCGTTGTTTTCCAAGCATTCTATATTAGTATTAAAGGTGCTGTCTAAAGTATATTTGTTAGTATTTGATAGAGGTTGTCCATTAGAATTATTTATTTGGATAGCATTTCCTTCCCAATCTGCACACACTCTTAACCTGAGTCCAATAGCACATACTTGCTACAAGCACTTACACTGCCTAGAAATATGCTTTTGGTATTGCACAACAGCCTGTGTTTAACAAGCTAGCTAAGTGTGTAATGTCCTTCTCTAACGGATGGTCCACAGGGGATAAGAACCTATTACTACTAGCAGCTAATAGAGATTTACTTGAGCTAAAGGAGTAAAGGCCAGTGCTTTGGGTGCTCAGACTCCTGGATTCCATTTCTGAAGATGTGGGAAGAGGATTCTTACACAAAACAAGGATACGAATGCCTGTAGGTCTCAGAGAAGCTGTCCCTGACAGGAGAACCATGCAACAGTGGCTGCACATGCCACAGCTGTAACGTCTTTTTGATGAAAAGACTGGTGTCAAGATAAACCTTGTATTATGAACAGGAACTCTGTATAGAAAGAGGTAACAATCTTCCTACTCCTCTGTGTAGCGGGAGCCTGTGACTGCTTTGTCCTGGGCTGCTTTGTTTCTGCCTCAAGAACCCAAAGACTGCCTCTAGACTGTACAGGAAGTGTGGCATCTTTGCACTTCCTGGAGGACTTTATAGCACAACAGCCACCTCTCATGGATGATCCATATCAAAGCATGAGAGAGGACTATTCCTTCTGTGCAATAGTATTCATCAGTACTGGAGAGGCCAGTACCGGCTACACTGAGATTACCCTTCTCAGAGGACCCAGAGTGGGTTGAGAAGGGGGAGGTCATATTTGGATTTATTGAAATTCTATATACTAGAAACAAAAGTCTAAGACTACACTGAAAACTGATATTCTGTATCCTGCTCCCAGGATACATTTGTCATGGTTCCCTTGAGATGACTACCAAATATCACCCTTAGTGAAAAGTAGCATCTGATTAATCCCCCACTATACCAAAAAGAATACTTGGGGGAATCAAGTCCAGCCAGGCTTAAGTAACTGGGAATGTAGTGGCTGATGGCGTTACGCCTCAGACTTCGAGATATTATCAAGCTTTGAAGTTCAGTTTTCATTTTGTAGGATTCAGGCAATTGTAAATAGAAATATACCATGTCTATTTTCTTCTTGGTAAAGGTGGAAGAGAAGCAAATACAGACCTAGGGATTCTGTTACTCTTAACTGGAGCAGATCCACTCAAAAAAAAAAAATCCAACAAGTTATTGGAGAGTCTTCAGTCTTTTTAAGGACATTTCTAGACCACCAAAAGTGCTATGTAGATGCAGTTATACCAGCAAAAAAGTGCTTTTGTCACTATAACTTATTTTGGTTGAGGAACGGTGAGAAACTATGAGGCAACAACACCTTCTGCCAGTTAAAATAGGTGCCTAAGCTAGGAGGATTTGCCATTAATTTATAGCTATACGAATACATCTTTTCTAATGTAGACTAGGCCTTGGATGCAGTTTCTCTGAAATCCATCAGTAAACTATTAACCAGTGCTATTTTTACCTTTTATCAACAGTTTGAAATCATTTCTCTTTTCACTGAAAGAGGTTTCCTGATAAATAAGCCTATCTTCTGTATGCAAATGATGTGAGTTGGTGCTTGCAGACAGAATGACTCAGTGAGTGAGAGCCATCATATGAGAGGCATCAAAATCAAGTCTAGGCTAGGGCTTGGAGTTATAGCAGTCCAATGGGGAAGACAACAAGGATTTGAATAAGTTATTTTAAGGTAAGATGAACTCAAATGACATTTGGGGATCTTTGCCTGTGGGTAGATGGATGTGTTAGTAAACACCTATGTGACACTGGTAGACCAGGTGCCAGCTCTTGCCAAGTCTGTAGACATCAAGTGAGCACTGAAATTAGCTGGAAACCAGACCAGCTCATCTGTATGTTAGTATTGTTTGAGATAGATGTTAGATTTGTAAAAAATTGTTTAGTGTTTAAATTCTTTAAAATGCTTGTAAGTTGCTGCATGCATTAATCTTACTTGGAACGTCTGTATTCTATGCTATAAGATAATATGAACATTTTGCTTTATAATTGTAAAAATGCCTGCTGTGAACTTGTGAACCTAGCAGGAAGAGTGGTTCCCCTGCCCATCTAGAAGGACTATCAAGACTAAATGGGCCACTGTAAGACAAAAACGTTCTCGATTGCCCTATCCACCCTTGAAGAAGTTACATGCAGGAGCTCTCATCCCACCAGTTTTAACTCTTGGTGAAGGGTATATAAAGATGCTCACAAGAGAGAATGGTTCTCTTTGCTGTTTGAAGAAGGGCTGCAGCAAAAGCAAAGATCAAAGAAACAAAAGCAAAGATCCCCAGGTTCCACCTGGGTTAACCCTAAAAGACATTCAGTGGACACATTACTACATTTCTGTCACCCTTTGGCACTACAGACCGTAGCTTATTTGTGTTTCTATTTTGCCTGCTTTAAGCTGTAAATAACTCATTTATTTTCCCTAGTTCATAAGTTCTTAGTTTACTATAGGATTGGCTGCCAGCATCGTCTTGGGTGTGAGATCTAAGGTACAAATGGATCTGGGTGTGTGACTGGTCTCTTGGGACTGAGAACAACCTGAATATGGTGTTATTTTTGGTGCAAGTGACCATTTACCACTAAGCCCACCTTGCCTCAGAGACTAGGTAGACTGGATGGCCCAAGAGGATTGTGACTCCATGTTAAGATTGTTAACAAATGTGATCACTGTACTGGGTTGGTGAAATCTAATTATAGAACATACCACCAGTTTTGGGATGTCTCGTCTGCTTTTTGACAGTCTCCCCTGAGGTTGGCACTCTCAGACGTGAATCACTCCAGACAGCATGACAACCTGAATCAGTGTAGTCTTGTACCTTGAAATACTGCCAGATCATAACCCGAGCTGCATGAGAGGCTGGGAGAGAATGCCTTTATGCTTAGGACTAGTGGTTGCTACACACTGATGGAGGTTCAGTAAATTCTCTCATCTACAGTGAAGAGCCCAGGATTATACATAGTTGGGTTATGAGGTATTTGCACACACTGCTTTGCAAAGGCTGAGGCAATGCAAAAACTGCACTGAACAGCAAGCAGAAATGGATCTCTCCTGCCAGCTTTCCTGTGTTGCTACTGCTGTGGGGTTGAAAGAGCAGGTATCAGGAAGGTTATGAACCATCTAAGATAATATCTAACAAGGAGCTAAGTAGCTGTGAGTAGGTTTTGATTAAAACATGAGCCTGAACCCTAGCTTTCATTCGCTATTCTCCTCCTGTAAAAAAAAGATTGTCATCCAATCAAGGAGCAGAAAGGATACCATGAGACTTTGGTGACCAATCACAACAAGAAAAGTGAGCCCAGTCCACAATATCTGGCAAATACTTGTACCTTCAAGTATCTGAAGCCACAACAATAGAGGTCTGTTTAAAGCCAGGCTTCAAATTTGAGCCTATGCAAATTCACCTTGCAAGTTCACCTCTTTCCTTTTTACTTCTTTGGCAAGGGAAGAGTCAGTTCCTAGAGACCTTTTCAGAATTTACCTCTGCATGCATTGCTAACTGAGCAACACCCCTGGTTTTCACCAGGTCACGGCTGCTCCCAGAAGGCTTCCCTACTGTATATTTTAGCACAATCCACTTCCAGTGCACAGCTTCCTAGCCTTATTACTTAATTACTGTTAATTATAGATCACACTAAGAACACTCCCCTACAAACATTCAAATTTACAAACACTGATGGAAAGACACTGACACAGATGCCATGTGTGTACACTACACTCAGTGCCAAGAGGTAAACGAGCATGTGAACAAGAAGATATTTCTTTGAACAAAATCATCAGGGGAAGAAACAGCCATTGTGATACACAGGCTCCCTTCCCTGTTGAACACACTACTCCAAGAAAAGAAATTAATGCAGGAAGCCTAATGGTTGTATAATTAAGCCAGAAATAACTCAATTCTCTTTTCACACTGTGGTTTTCAGTCTATTATAGATTTCTGCCTTGGAGGAAAGAAATATTCAGATGCCCATACGTAAAAAAGGTAGAAAAGCTGTTCCACAACACAGACCCTCACAAGTCAAGTACATGTACTGGGTTAGCAAAGTATGTTAACGAAGCCCAAGGAAGCAAGTACCATTTGAGGTTATGGTATCAACCATAATCAAGATGTTCCATGCTAAAAAAATTAGATCACATGTGTTACTCACTAAAGAGCAAGCAGCACTTGGAGATAAAGGTGGTATTTCTGTTGCCAAGGAGTCAAAGTACTTTGAATGTTCATTTTAAAAAAAATGTTACAAACAAACAAACAAACAAAACAAACAAACAACAACTTCTACCCTGTTTATTATGGCCAAAAGCCCAGAGTCACATTTTTTTGCCTGCTACTGTTCCATCTGAGCCTTAAACTGTTTCAGCTGCAAGGAAGTGCTCAGGCCACATGGACTCAAATGACCTGCCAAGGTTGCAATCTCTACAGTAGAATGGTTAAGTTACTTCACAACACTACAGGGCTCACAACTAGTTTACATGGAGTGGGATCCCACTTTATTTGTATCTGTTCATTTCAGTTTACAGAATGTGCCTATCCTTACTGTCCATGACTGGAGCTTCTCGGCACTACAGTAATAAATACCGATTCATTTTGCAGAAAGTGTTCATTGACTTTCAACACTACAACATTCTCCATGGCACAAAAGAGGAGACCCCACTCACTTTAACCTACCTCTAAAAAGTGGGTGGAAAAATATACTTTGCAACATGCAGTGGAGATCAACATATGTTCAGCCTCTCCCAGACTAATTCCACAAACATTTGCGCTCGCCCAACTTTACAAAGTGATCCCTTTGACTTCAGTGGGGCTATTCACAGTGCGTACAGCTGAACACCTGTATAAAGCCTTTGCAGAATCAGAGCCAAAGGGTAGAGATGAATCTTAATGTCAAAAAAGTTCTAGACTAAAAAGGTCCATCCCTCTATACCAAGATTAACTGGTTTTCTGGAGATCTGTTCATGTCAATTGCCCATTACACTGGAAGAGATGAAGTCTTTATAAAACAACAAGACCCAAACCATGAAGGGTTTATTACACTAGTCTGAGTAGATATGTGAAACTTTTCCAAAACTCTAAATATAGGAGAATGTGTCACTGGAACTTTCAACAAGATTCATAAACCTTTTTATCGAGGCCAAGCCAAGAAGTGATCAAACTTGGACAGAGTTATTGTTTTGCATTTAAGAGTGACAGTTAAAAATGGAGATTACTTACCTGTAACTGGCGGTTCCTCAAGTTGTGTGGTCCCTATCTGTGTTCCACTCATGGGTACACGTGTGCTTCATGCAGCTGAGACAGGAGATTTGTAGCAAGTAGTGTCCATTGGTTCACACATCTGCAGTTGCTCTCATGTTCCAACCCAAGGCCATAAGTAGCAGTGTGGACCGATGCCTCTTCATTTCCTTCTCTTATTGTGAATCAGATAAGATCCAAAGCAGAGGGGAAGGATGGCAGGTTCAGTTTGATTTCTTCCTCCACAAACTCCAATGGAGCCAGCTGGAAGAGGAGGGTGGGTGCGATTCTTGCCAACTGGAAGAGGAGGGTGGTGCGATTCTTGCATGGATTTGGATTGCCTGTTATACAGATCCCACAGGGCCCAGTAAGACCAGTAGGAAGGAAAGATCAACCAGCTAGGGGAATGGGGAGGGGGCAAGGTCTAGGGTACCAGCAGTCCTCTGGGTAGTCATAACCAGGAGGTGGAGGATGGCTCCAAGACCTCCTGTGGATTCTGTCCAGGCTTCTTTCCCTTGGGGGGCGGGGGGGTGGAAGGGAAGGAGGTTCCTCTGGGTCAATGAATTCATCCTGTGAAAAGGTAAGCTCCTGTTCTACCAGTGGAGAACTGGAGGAAGAATGCTTCAATTTGTGGATGCAGTAGGGGAGGATCTTTGCTCAAAGTGGTTTCTAGCACTGAAATGTCTTTAAGGTGTACTGGGCCCAATAAAAATGGGGATTGTGGATAGGGCAGAGCAAAAATATCCTCTTAAGATTTCAGTATTTACTGGAGTTTGGAGTCCCTGAGGTGGCGACAGACAGATCCAGGGCATTCATTGATCTGGTACTCAAAGGATCCCAGCTGAAGTGTGCTGGGACAGAGCTGGTACCATTGGATCCTTCTTTCTTTGTGCCTTTCCTCTTGGACAGAAGATCTGTGCAGACCTAATTCCTTAGGACCTATGTGTGAGGACTCACCTGATTTAGACTGAGATGGAGGAGGGATCCTTTTTTCTTAGAGGCAGACCTGGATGGGGCTCTGTCCTTAAGCCTATGGTCATGCCCCCTACCCTTGAAAGGGTTTCCAGGGCTTAGCTGTTTTGGCCACGAGTCTGCAGCTCATGCTCAGAGGGGTGCTGCTTGCAGTTTGAGGCTGCTGTACATGGGGATCTCCCTGGTGTGGATCCAACTGGGGGCTCATGGCCTTCTCCAAGAGGTGCTTCCACAGATGGAGGTCTCACTCCTCAGGGGTTCGAGGAGGGAAAGAGCAGCAGATGCTGCACTCGGTGGCTATGTGAGCCTCTCCAGGGCAGTAAAGACAGCTCTGGTATTTGCTGCTGATGGAGAAGGAACGGGGGCTAGAGAAACAGTTTTTAAACCCTGGGACCCTACATGGAGAGAAGCAAAGCAGGGAGAACTAACTAATTAAACTGGCTATAAAAACCACTAACATGCTTATGTCTAAACTTGCTTATAACTATTTACGTTTAGATATTGAAAGTAGAGGAAGATCATAACAGACACATTGAGAATTCCAACACAGGCCATGCAGTGGTAAGAAGGAACTGGAGAGGCATCAGTCCGCACCATCCTTTATGCACTCAGTTCAGAGCATGAGGAGAACAGCTGCATATGCAGGGACCAATGGAGACTAACATCCAGTCTCTGCACATGGAGTGCATGCATATACCCACATATGAAATACAGGAACTAGTACTCTAAAAAGAGCCATCGGTTTGTTTTTGGATTTGTTCAATCCCAAAAGTCAATACAGATTTTTGGGGTTGAAAATTCACCCAAAATAAAGTTTTGCGTGAACTGCCATGAATCACACCTAACTTCACACTAGTCCGCACCTTTTTAGCAGGAAAAAAATCGCAATAAAATTTTAGAACATATGAAGGAATTAATATATAGTCACCATAAACAAATCAAGGTAAATCACTTCTCATAGGTGGAATGGCAAAAATGCTCATGGCCTTCTCCAAGAGGTTCAGAAACTTCTTAGAGGCAGTTCTGATAATTAGTCAAAAAACCCAACATTACAAGCTAGAAACTGTTTGTCCCTAAACAGAGGCTGCAACATTAAGAGTTGTAGATTTATTCTCACATATCTAGACAATATCCTCATATGCCCTTTGTATAGATCTTCACCTATGGATTATTTCCCCTCTTACTTTCTGCGGACAAAAATCATGTAAATTAGATTTGTTCAAGGTATTTTCGTTCCTATATACAAAACTTACAGTAAGTGTACAGCAGAGAATGAATGAACATCAAGTCCTATCTTTACCATTTATATCCTGCTTTGATTTAGAGAACCGTAGCTAGTCTTAAGGGCTCCTCGGTCATCCTCTTTTTCCCTATAACTCCTGTGCATAATGACTAGAAATAGTCAAATAAATCATCTTTTGGCTGGATCCCAAAAGACATTTTATAAATAGTTTGAAGAATGATTTGCAATGCCCTCTCCCCCATTCAGTTTTACTCAAAATGAGTGAGGATAGATGTATTGACAACAAATGTATTTAAAATGAAGCAAGGGAGTCTTTTCAAGACCAGTAACAAGCGTGGAGCAGAAAGAGGATATGGAGAACTGGGAAGGTCCAATACAGGATGTGAGGATCCAGAAGCAGCAGATGTCTGCGGAGATGCAATTCCTGGTCAAGTCTCCGAAAAAGGCTAGAGACCAATTTTGTCCCTCAGAGACTTGAGCTCCAATTCCCAAAGAATTAGTATGATGTTCTTATGGAAGCTATGAAATGGATCCCTTGCCTCTCCTCTCTTAGGTATCACCCTATCTGGAGGGCATTCCACCCAAGAACCCCAGCTGGAGGCATTCCAGTGCAGCTTTCCTGCCTAGTTTGACTCTCACTGCTCCAAGTATTTTTCCAGTAGTTATTAGATTTTAACACTGTAAAAGTAGTGCTAGGTGCCCACAACAAAGTTGAGGGACTGCACCCAAATTTTCTTATGACCTTCTGAGAATGCTCATCTGTTGCTGCTGCATAAGTCATCCATCCATATATTGATATTATATATCAAACAGATGAGATACAGTACATTAACTTTGGAACCTGTCTAAACAAATTAGCATTTGGCAAACTAGGTACAATACATCTAACAGAAGTAGTAGCCCCTCCCAAACCCCTACCCCTCCCGCATATGTTCTTTATGAAATAGTTTCTTTTAACCCTAACTTTAGTCTCACCACCCTTAGTTTTGTTTTCTTAAAGAAGAGGGTATCTGGTAAAACATTCTTTACTTCAGTCTTATACCATGATCTCCCTGTGTATCTACTGAAACAAGTTTCATTCTCTTTCACACAAGGGAAGTCAAGTCTTGTTAAATACAGAAGTTTGCTCTGTTCATTTTTAGCATATTGGACATATTGACAAAACAGAAAGTGAATATTAAATAGGCTTCATGTACTAGGGGCCTGATGCAAGAGAATTCATGAAATGCCTTATGGGCCATATCCTCAAATCCTGTTGAGCTATTCTAGATCCAGGACCATAGGAAGGATACAAGAGTAATTATTAAACCACCTTGGCATTCCCCCATTCCCAGGGGCAATTGGAGGCCTAGTCAGCTTTCTGTTATAAGTAGGCCAGCACTGAGGCTGCTTTACCCTAAATCAGCTGCAACGGCCTCTTAGGAGCTACTCTTTCAGTCGAGGGTCTTTCAGATTAGGGCCTGGGATTTTAAACCTATGCACCCCTTAAAATTAGAGGAGATGATCATATAGAAATTTTTACAACAGAAAAGTAATCAAAGTCAAGGAGGAAGGACTGGGATTACACTCTAAGCCACTTAACCTTGGAAGCTAATTAACTGGAAAAAGACTTGGCAGGATATTTGAAATTTCACATCATAAGGAAAAAAGTTTTAAATATACTTGGATTCCAGATCTTTTCATGAAGTTTAGGAGCGTCTTTCTTCCATCAACAACTTCTTTATGCAGGAAGGACTAATGGAATAGAAGCAAGTTTGAAATTCTGCCTCTTATGAATGCACTACATTTTTTATGTTGAAATGCCTGCATACCGCCAACATTGTATGCTCTAAATGACTAACATCTGCAGCAGCAGCATGTATAAATTAACTTTACAGAACATCCATCAAGAGGGAAAAAAGCCTTCCAGGAGACCTACATTCTCCAGCCATTCTAATTCATTATAAGCCTCTTGCAAAGATAATTACCAATAGGGCTCTCAGAGTAACATCAGTGTCACAGAGAACAGTTGCACTTCAGCAGCCAGACAGCTCATTGTCAAACCAAAGAGCTAAACTCAAGAATTATCGAATTAAGGTAAACTCACTATATCCAATAACCAATCTGGCTCCCTTTTAGTGCCATTTATTCTTCTTTATGGTTTGGAAGACCATTTAATCTCAATGCATAGACCTCACTTTAAGAGTATATGCTGGAACTTTGGTTCCAGAGGCTTTTAACCTCAGGCTTCGTACCTGTAGGTACAACGAGCTACAGTTCCCATCTTCCAAATGAAAGATGGGAACTTAACTCAGCTAGCACTAGAAAGTTAAATACTTATCATTTGCTGTTAGGACTGGGACTGTCACATTTTTCTTCTATCACAAGAATGTATAATTATTGAAATATATTGGGGAAAACCTGTTAATATTAACCAAGCAGTTCTGCCAGCCATCTGTAAGGCATTTAAGCATTTTGTTTTAAACTAAAAGGAGGGAGTATGGTTTTGTACATTTACCACTGGAAACTTATTTCTTGTCTTGTAGCATTCACAAGATTGAGGTGTGTTTGGGGGAAATGGGACAAAGACGCCCTTTTCACTGCAAGCCACTATGGGTATCTTAATATCCTGCACCTCTTCATGCCCACGATAAGCACTCACTTCAACTGTTACACTGCTTAAGAATCTCCTACATAAAGGCTTTTTCTTCAAGCAACATTGCAGCAGAGGTGTGTCAGTGTGTATCTACAAAGTCCAGAAATGGTCACCGTCAGATAAACACAGCACAACTGCAACTTGTAAATGAAAGATCAAAACTAGGTCAATCTGAAGTGTGAGACCTATATAGCCAACGAAGGTCCAGGAACCTTCCACTGAGATGCCCTCAATCTGACCCATTCTATGGTCCTGTCTGATTTATGAGTAGCTGGCATTGACAGAGAAGTTATAATTTTAGTTACAAGCTAGGGACGCATCAGTTAGAAGTAACAGAGGAGGAGAAAGACCTTGGAGTCCTGGTAGACCGCAGGATGACTATGCGTCGACAATGTGACGTGGCGGTGAAAAAAGCCAATGCGGTCTTGGGATGCATTAGGCAAGGTATATCTAGTAGGGACAAGGAGGTGCTGCTTCCGTTGTACAAGGCACTGGTGAGACCTCATTTGGAGTACTGTGTGCAGTTCTGGTCTCCAATGTTTAAAAAAGATGAACTCAAACTTGAACGGGTACAGAGAAGGGCCACCAGGATGATCAGAGGAATGGAAAACCTGTCGTATGAAAGGAGACTCGAGGAGCTCGGGTTGTTTAGCCTAACCAAACGAAGGCTGAAGGGGGATATGATTGCTCTCTTTAAATATCTTAGAGGAATAAATACCAGGGAGGGAGAGGAATTATTTCAGCTCAGTACTAATGTGGACACGAGAACGAATGGATATAAACTGGCCGTGGGGAAGTTTAGGCTTGAAATGAGACGAAGGTTTCTGACCGTCAGAGGGGTGAAATATTGGAACAGCCTTCCGAGGGAAAGGGTGGGGGCGAAGGACCTGTCTGGTTTTAAGATTAAGCTAAATAAGTTTATGGAGGGAATGGTTTAATGGGATAACATGATTTTAGTCAAAGGAACAGTGTGCCATCGCTGGTAAATAGTATCAATGGCCAATGAGGGGCTGGCTGGAGAATCTTGCCTACATGCTCGGGGTTCTACTGATCGCCATATTTGGGGTTGGGAAGGAATTTTCCTCCAGGGTAGATTGGCAGAGGCCCTGGAGGTTTTTCGCCTTCCTCTGCAGCATGGGGCAGGGGTCGCTAGCTGGAGGATTCTCTGCTACTTGAAGTCTCTAAACCACAGGATTTGGGGACTTCAACAGCAGAGTCAAGGGAAAGGGTTGGGACGGCTTTGTGGCCTGCATCATGCGGGAGGTCAGACTAGATGATCATAATGGTCCCTTCTGACCTTAAAGTCTATGAGTCTATTTACAAACAAACAAACAGAGAGGGAAGCAGAGGAAGTTGTATTGTGGCCCCACTACTTGCTGCTCAGTCCACATAGGTATTTCACTAGAGGCTGCGGAGCCTCAAGCCCGTGGATGCAGGGAGGTTACTACAACCTGAGTGGGAATCACTGGAATAATGAAGAGGGAAACAGATGGCTACTTTCCCCCCTTTTCTCAAGAATGTGAGTTCTGGAGTGACAAGCAAGGATTTTAGAAGGCTTCAGGGGAACAGGCGAGGTTATATATCTATTCTTATCTATATAAGAATTTGGAGGAAAACCCAGCCTACATCTAAAGTTTTGTCTGGGTCTTTTCAAATAAATGTGCCTTAGTTTATTTTAACTTATTTATTGTAAAGTTAAGAGGTCCTGAAAGCACACAGGTTTTGCACCTCATCTTTGTACATCTACTATAGGATTCCCCATGATGAGCCAGTCACCTAGATACAGGAGGATTACAATATATTGCATTCCAGTATGTAAGCTGCTCTTGCCAAATACATTGTCAGTATTTTGAGATATTTTATCCCTGAAGAAAGCTCCATAGTGGAACACTGATTCATGTAAAGGAACTTCCTGAACTTCTGCAAACTGACGCATAAAAGATGTATCCTGCATACCCCACTCACTGGAGTACCCATTGGTGAAGTGCCAGCATCTTCTGCCTTTGGTAGAGGATGATTTAGCTCAGCTGCCAGGATTCCCACAATAAAATCTTGTTTTAATTCAAGACTAATGTGATCTTGACAGTTTACACTGTTAAGATGGATTTTTAGCCTATACACAAACTAGGTTCTAAAGGTTGAAAAGCAATAATCTACTCAGGATTTCCCTCATCATCCAACATATATGCACTTTTAAAATGATGGGAAAGTTAGCAACATGCAATTTTGTTGCAGAACAACCTAATTTAACCTATAAAATTTGGTTAAGTACTCCAGCAGTGTCCACCTACTGTAAGTCAGAGTCTTACATCACGAAGTGATAATGGTGATAACTGTATTTAACCCTTTTAATATGTCATCACACTGCACTACACTTGCAGGAGGAAGTAAATTTGATAACTCAGGTACTATGAGGTGATAAGCGCTTTAATGGTGAGCACTGTACAGTTTTCCAATATGCATACATAATGTATGCACTGAAAGCGGCAATGGTACGCTTCAGTTGTCGTTAAGAACCAAATTCCACATATTCACACCTGCATAACTCCTTTCAAATCATATATACCCATGGGTATAACAGTATAAACTTTGGCCCTAATGTTTTTCTTCCAAATTATCCTGAGTCCCTCTTGGAGCCCAAAGGATGCCCCCATTTGTCTGCTATTCACTCCTGTCCTGTCAGCAGCAGTCTTTCTAGAGGACTAGGAGTGGAAAAAACTCAATTAGCAAGATGGCTCACTGGAACATGTAAGTTTGTCCTCCTCCATCTCTTAGCTGGAAGCTGAATATGCAACTACTCAAGAGCTACCAGTCTTTACTGGCCACATTCCAAAAATTATGTCTCAGTCCTTGAATAAAGTGAAGACACTGGTCTTTTTTGTTGACTCACTTAAATAAAAAAAAGTGATGGGGATAGAGACTCATACTTGAAAAGCTCTTGTGTCTGGCTGTGCTCATGCTAGTTTAGATTCTGCCCACCTGAAAGCTAACAAACTAATCTGACTGAAATCTTTGTTCCGCTCTCAAGGACTGAATTAAGAAACCTTACACTTCCGTTTAATAATAATAATAAAAAGGGGGGGACACCTTCCCCTCACAAGGCTCTTTAAAGTGAGGCTTGGCAAACAGGGAAGCAGGAAACCTAGGGTTACCATCCGTCCGGGTTTCCCCGGACATGTCCAGCTTTTTTAGCTTTAAATGGCCGTCTGGGGGGGGGATTTCTTTAATAAGGTAGACATGTCCGGGATTTCCACCTTCCCCTCATGCAGAGTGCAGCACGGCTGATTGGACGGCTGTGCCTGATTGAAAGCTGCTCGCAGCCACTGGGGCCTCTAGCAGCCAGAGTCCCTCCCCCTCCCCCGCTCCCTCCTCCTCCACAGAGCAGCGCCTTATTTGTTTGGCTGCATGTGGAGCCCGCAGCTCTCCCTTGGCCTGGTGGGGGGGGGGGGAGGCAAGGGACAGGGAACGGGGGGTTAGATTGGTCGGGGGTTCTGGGGGGGCTGTCAGGAGAAGGGGGTGTAGAGAGCGGTTGGGACAGTCAGGGGACAGGGAGCAGGGAGACTTAGATAGGGGGTGGGGTCCTGGGGGCAGTTAGGGTGCGGGGGGACAGGTAGAGGGTAGGGGGATTCTGAGGGGGGCGGGAAGTGGGAGGGGGCGGGGCTAGGGCAGCACCCTGTGTCCTCTTTTTTGATTGTTGAAATATGGTAACCCTAAGGAAACCCAACATTTATCACCAACATTTTTCTTGTGTTCAGGTTTTGTAGGAAGTGGAGTGGCTCAACTCCACTTGAGTAAATGACCACCAAGTGCAGAAGCTCAAGGATTCAATTTTGCCTCAAATGTGAGTCATTTCTAGTTTGGCATTTATCGAGGGCAAGGGGGGGGGGCGGAGAGAGTCCTACTGTGTGTGTTACCTAGGAAATCTACAAAGTAAATGAAATATACTGGCTTTCTCTGATCCTTCATAGCCTCACCATCATCAATTTCATCAAATGGCAATACAGGATTGCAATAAATTACGTATCTGGGGAAGACAAATCAGCTTCTCTTCTGTGTTGATGCTTATTCTTTCTGCTCATTCCCACTCCCAATATTAAACTGCAGGCAAACTAGCAGCATTTAGAGCTCTGGGGCAGGGGAGAAGTCGGATTTGTACATGTTTGATAAGAGACTTGGTTTAGTGGCAGATCTGGCAACTATGATAAAAGTATCTCAGTACTAGTATTTTCTAGCAAGCCAAATGAGTGCTTAGGACAAGGGGACTATGGCGACACAGATGATCTGATGGTGCCGCATAAAGAGTTCATCAATGGCTACATTACTCTGAGCAACAAAGCCATGAGAGAGTTTTACCAAGCATGCAAAGCCAGCGCCAATAAGACCACCACCAGACTGTGAAGGAATAAGTGAGAACACTCCTCTGGGGTTACAGGGCTGGATAGGGTTGTCACCCATCCGTCTTTTACCTGGACAGTCCGGTTTTGGGCTTCTATGTCTAGGTGCCATTTTGGGTTGTCAGGTGCCCTGATTTTGACCAGAAAAAGGGGACCTGGCAACCCTAAATGGCTCCCAAACCAAAAGTTTGGTTACCACAGGTTGGGAGGAGGTGCTGGCTTATTAACCATCAGCCAGGGCTGCTTCCTACCTGCAGACAAGCTCCTTGAGATGATCCAGTAAATGACAGGAGGAGGGGCGGGGGAGAGGAGTGAGGCCTCAGAAGAGGCAGAGCAGGGGGCGGGGCCACGAGGGTCCAGTTACCAGCAATTAAAAAGGTGGCAACCCTAGCCTGGATTAGCTGTCTGATAAGCCAGCTCCTGCACCTGGGGAAAAGATGTAACTTAATTAGCCGACCCTTATAAAAGAGGGCTGTAAGAAGGGAATCTGCAACAAGTGGAGGTACTCCAGTGGTGCTCCCAATGGACTGCCACTGGAGCTACTGCGGAGACAAACTGCTCCAGACAGGGCCGGTGCAAGGATATTTTGCGCCCTAGGAAAATTTCCACCTTGTGCATCCCCCCAGCCCCCCGTAACATCGGTTCATTGACGGGCAAATCCCAATGAGACTTTATAGGCCCCAGGGGCCAGCCGTGCCCAGGGGCTGCTCCCCAGACCAGGTTCCCCCCTCCCCACCCCCTGAACTCCCCTGGAGGGTGCACAGCCCCGCCGCGAATGCTCCCCTCCCCACTTCGGTGGCCCCTGCCCCGAGTCCACTCATTGGCTTTGCCAGGCTTGGGCCACTGCAGCAGCTCGGCAGGGAGGAGCTGCCTTCTGGGGGCTCCTGCAGTAGATGCATGTGGGCAGAGGCCCCCGTGCACCCCACCCCCCGGCTCTCCTCTCGCTGCACTCGGGCTCTGCAGCTCCCGGGAGTGTGAGCCGCCGCCGCCACTCCCCCTCCCAGAGCAGTCTCAGGGCCCCGCGCCTTGGCAGCGGCTCACATGCCTGGAAGCCGCAGAGCCCGAGCGTGGCGAGGGGGGAGCTGGGGGGCGCATGGGGGCCTCTGCCTGCATGCATCTCCTGCAGTCTGCAGGGGCCACCCATGGAGGCGCCTGGCCACAGCCTGGGCAGGAGGGGTTGAGGGAACGGCTGCTCCCCGCTAGCGGCGCCGCCACCTTTGCAGGGCTCCTGCCCCCCTGCGCCGTGCTGGTTCCTCCATGGCTGGGGCTTACCGCCCCCGCAAGCCCTATGCAGTATTATTAAACTGGTGCCCCTATGCCCGACGGCAGCCTGAGCTTGCAGCCTGGCGGGGGCGGGGGCTGAGGGACAAGGTAGAAAGAACAAAAAGACGCCCGGCCAGCCCCACGGTGGCGGAGAGTCACAGTTCCCTGCAGAGACCCCTGTACCCTCTCCCTCACACAGAATGGACATGCAGAAGGTACCTAATTAAAAGCACTAAACTTGGGAATAAAAAAATGTCAGTCACAGGTTTTTTGATATGCCCTGAAATTTGTCAGACATTTATTTGCAAAAACTTTGTAGTAAGGGTGAGTCAGCTGTCCTGCTGAACACAACATTAAATATTATGGAATACATGATGCAGCTCTTCTCTGTTTTACATTTTCTTAATCAGTATTTCTAAGCTGATTTTATATTTTAAATGTACTCTTAAGCCTTCATAAAGTAATCATTCCAGATTACTACATATTTAACTCACTGAAACAGACATTTTAAATTAAATCAGTCACACAGGTTTAGTGTGTTCATAACAATGTTCATTGCTTTTGGAAAAAGGGAACACTAATTTACTGTGTGTGATCTCCATAACAATACACATGTTTATGAAATTTCACCAATTTTAAAAAAATATGTTTCCAAAGATTTTAGGCATAACAAAGGATTTTGTATCTTACTAAAATACTGATTTTGCTTAAAACTAGTTCATCAGATAGTCAGAAGTAAAGAAAGGGAAACTCTGTCCAGCTATCTGGAAGCAAAGGGCTGTTAATTCCTTCATGGGGTGCGGGGTGGGGGTGGGGGTGGGAAAAGAAGGGGTGAAGGGAGAAATGGATGGACAGAAAGGACAGGAAGACTTTAGAAGTACGTTTTTTTTTTTACTATAGTAATTAAAATGTGTATTTTAGATAAGGGTGGTCTTTTGAAGAATTTATTTAAAAAACCATATGTCTGAAGAGCCAAGCATTTAAAGCTAAAGATGATTGTGCATCTAAAAATCTATGCATGGATTTTTTAGAGATGTGATTTTATAATCTTCACCAACTCACTAATGAAATATTTTTAAAGCAAATTTTAAACTAAGGTCCTGTAGACTGACATGTTCTGAGTAATATAAGAATCATGCACAACTGTTTTTGTCAGTACATTCAGAAACTGACAGTAGATACCTGGGGGTTGGCAAATACCTGTTAAATATCTTCATTACCCCTTGAATGGCTCTTTAACAGTTTCAGTATTGTGCTAATAGGTCTGGCAGGCTGGAGACTGTTTCTCTTATCTACTAGATCCCCTTCCCAGGAAGACTCAGAGCCTGCAGGAAGGGTCAGAACAGGGATAGGAAAACCAGTAGGGTGGACACTAAGACCCAGTGGTGCCCCAAATTTTTTCAGGTGCCCTACCCAGCTGCCTATGCCTGAGGACAGCCCCAGGCGCCCCCAGCCACTTGCCGCCTTAGGCCACTGCCTAGTTCGCCTAGTAGTTGCACTGGCCCTGGCTCCAGAAAACCAAATGGACAAGAGAAGAGGCTGTCTGGGGAGCCCTTGAGGGCTGGAGACTGAGCCAGGAAAGCTTGTTATGGGAATTGCTGGCATGAGAGACCAGTCTGGGGAAGGGACTGCTGTGCTTGCACAGACTCTGAAGTAAGAGTCTGCAAGTGGTAGAAATTGTGTTAGTTATAAAGATTCAATTTAAAAAAAAATCCCAGCTGAAGATAGTTTCCCCAGATTCCTTGAGAAATCACAGACGTGGCTTAACCGAGGAAGTGACCTGACCTAGCAGAATAAATCTTGGTCAGGCAGGAGGAGGGCACTATAAAATAGGCCCAAAAACTGTTACACAGACTATATCACAGTCTGTATGTGAGTGAAAGAAAGTCTAATTTTGAAAGAATTTAAGCCATTTAAAAATGTTTTATTGGTATTCTTTTTTCCAAGGCTTTATGTATATACACTTCTTAAGCACTGTGGGTGAAATTCTGGCCGCTCTGACTTCAACAGGGCAGGCTATGATTTCATCATTATGAGCTGGACTTTAAGGACTTCTCCATATCACTGGAAAGTTATACCTAAATTGAGCACTCAAGAAGTGGTCAGGACGCTGACAGGTAGTTGAGTCTAAAATAATTTATGGTAAAATGTTGACAAAGACATTTACATTTGTGATTGCCCATTTAGCCTGAGGGACAGCAACACATGTAAAAATGACAATCAACTTTTGTTTTGTTTTTTGTAATAGGGAAAGCTTAAAAAAATTATTATAAAATAACTCCCATTTGCATTCCTAGTAGGAGCTCCAGCTTTGCAGAAAGCTTACTGTGTCTTTGCAAAGCACTGTGGAATTCTAGTACATCCTTCCTTGTTTACCATCTTTAGATTGAAAGCATTTTACAGTAGAACCTCAAAGCTACGAACATCTCTCTGGAAGAGAAATTGTTCGTAACTCTGAGCAAAACATTATGGTTGTTCTTTCAAAAGTTTACAACTGAACATTGACTTAATACAGCTCTGAAACTTTACCATGCAGAAGAAAAATGCTGCTTTCCCTTTATTTTTATAGTAGTTTACGTTTAACAGTACTATCTTGTATTTGCTTTTTATTTTTATTTTTATATTTTGGTTTCTGCTGCTGCCTGATTGCATAGTTACGGTTCCAAAAGTAGTGTGTGGTTGACTGGTCAGTTCATAACTCTGCTGTTCATAACTCTGAGGTTCTACTATATAGTTTAGATCACTGGAAAGTAATCCAGAGTCCTTTCTAAACTCAGTAGTTAACCTGCTAAATAGAAACTGTTAGAATAATATGGATCTGGGATTTAACTCCTTTTGAACCAAATCAAAAAAGAGAAAACGGGGAAGCAGCAAATCTTTACCTTTCTAGTAGGATATGTATTTTGGTCATGTATTCTTAACTAGGATTTGATGAGCTCATGGCTATATCAGTGTGAGAATGGAAGGAAATCCTGTCCTCTAAGTTTAAAATAAATACTGAAATGATTTTTCACTTATGTTTGTTTTATTTTATACTACAAATTATACCCTGTTCATGATCAGTTACTTTTTATTATAATTTTCTAGGATGGTACAATGTAGTCCTGTGCCAGTGTTACATTATGAAGCAAGTTGAATTCCCTTGAGTTTAGGAAGCTTGGTTTTAATTGTCGAAAAATATTAAAAACAAGTTTAACAGATGGCAGTCTGCCAGAAATAAGTAGAAACTGAAGTTCTTGCTCCTAAACTCTCAGTGTGTCTATTTTGTCCAGTCACCTCTCTTACTGACTGCAAGTCTTTGGGTGATTAAATTACAGTACACAAAGAGCAAAACATATGCTTTTAGTCCTCAATGGCTTTTACTTTAACTTAAGGGGGGAAAAAAAACAAGAATGAACAAAAGTAAAGCCTCCATATGCAATAGCATACATGGAGGATGGAGCCAGAAAACCAAAATAGCTTTCAGGTCTGCAGAAACATTTCTTAGAAATGTTTAGGTGCAATATGTACACACACACGCTAATGACAAGGAGAAACTAAGGTTTCAAGGGATAGGCAGTTTTTTATACACAAAAAGAACTCAAACATCTGTATCTAGCTCCACAGGTTTCGTGGGCTACAAAACTGTTTTTACAAAGTTAAGTGCTGAAATTATCTAAGGCCCCAGTAAGGGTAAGCCCTAGTCACTTCAGAACAAAGTGATATCACTACCATACTTCAGATTTTTGACTTTCAACAATGCATCAAGGTATGGCCAGGCATAGTTGGGAAGTGTGCTGGTGATGTTTTACTGTCTGTATCTGCCTAAACCAGGTGTAGGCAACCTATGGCACGCGTGCCAAAGATGGCACACAAGCTGATTTTCAGTGGCACTCACAATGCCCAGGTCCTGGCCACCGGTCCGGGGGGCTCTGCATTTTAATTTAATTTTCAATTAAGCTTTTTAAACATTTTTAAAACCTTATTTACTTTACATACAACAATAGTTTAGTTGTATATTATAGACATAGAAAGAGACCTTCTAAAAATGTTAAAATGTATTACTGGCACGCAAAACCTTAAATTGGAGTGAATAATCGAAGACTAGGCACACCACTTCTGAAAGGTTGCCGACTCCTGGCCTAAACTGTCCAATGACATGTGAAAAAAGACATTGAATGAGAGTTTAGTGGGAACAGGAAGAAGTTCATGTAATGGCCACTGTCAAACTTTTCAATGATCCAGTCAATTGTAGCAATCTATACAATCCCATGGCACACTGCACACAACTGTCCAGACAGTTTTCATTTACTACTACTGAAATTCATAGGAAAGCAGCAACATGGGACACCAGGAAAACAGAAGCCTTCTGATTGCCTGAGAGCTAGCACCACTATGGATTGTAACTGAGCAACATTTTAAATGCATGCTCCCTGTTTTCGGGCATTTATACCCATCCCTCTCAATTCCAAGAGTTGAAAATTCAAAAGAAGACATGATCTTCAGTAGAACAATAGTTTCCACAATTTAATTATATTTCACATTTCAGAACCTATTACTGATCATTAACTTGATAAAAAAAAGTAATGACATTTGTGACACTGATAAAAAAAGCTCCCTCAAATATAGTTTAATATACTAGACAAAATTTATGAAAAATAGAGCTAAAGAAGATCTATTAGGTAGTGGAATCTATCTCCTTGTCATTCAGCATGCTTGTCTGTTTTATAATTTGATTATAAGCAATTTCGGCCAGGGACTGCCTGTCTCAAGTTTGTTCATTACCAAGCACAAGGGGCTCCTGGTCTATGACTGGCATTCCTAAACAATATAAATAAATAAGTTCTACATGCACGCTTTCTTAGTTTCATTCCTTCAATTCATACAGAAGTCATACAATCATGAGTAGTTCCGCAATCCCTAGTGTTTACACTCTTAAAACATTTGTATACTCATATATCCTTTGAGTCATTTATTGAAGTTTTAACACATACACACAATCAAATTAATCCCTTCTGCTCTTCTACAGACTCCCTCCAAGATGTCATCTTTCTGATACTGTGCTAGTTAGATTATTTCAGTGTTCCAGATGAAGTCACATCAAAGCCATATAGACGCCATGCTTTTGTGACAAGATACCTACCTCTTCAAGCACAGCCCCAAACATCTCCTGTTTTTTAATACATGGTTTTGCATTGTGGTGGGGCAGTACTTTGCTATCTTTTACTCCAAACTCTCATTCTGTATTACCGCTTTCAGGATGCGGGGGGGGTTAAATCCCATACAAAGCATTTCGATCTCTCCATCGGAGATGAGAGCTTGCATTTTTTCTAGTTAATCATCACTGTGGTGTTCTGTCAATGTTTCCTGCCTCTCTACCCCCTTTACATTAGTTCTGTTCACACTGATGTTCCAGAACTCCTCCTTACATAGGATGACCAGCTGTCATTAACGTGCTGTTTAATTCCTCTTCCAGATCACCGAGAGATATTTAAAATGGGATCTAGCATGGCAGTTCATTACAACACATTCCCTCCAGCTTGATATGTCGATGCTACCTCTTCATTATGATCCTTATGTAGTTTGCAATCCAAGCAATATACTAACTACATGTGGACACATCAAAGTGTAACAATATCATGATTACCTGGGTATCTACACCCCAGTCCAGAATAGCTAGAAGGCAAAGCACTCTGGCCACTCCTTCCTCAGCACAACTTTATGAAGGGAGGACTGCAAATTCAGCCCTATACTGCCCAAGTTCTGGGAGTCTTCAGGGGAGCATGCACAGCCTCTTGGTGAGACCAGACCACTGTGATGGAGGACATAGCTAAGGCCAAAATCTGACCCAAGAAATTTGTTATGGGGACTACACTCAACTGTAAGCAGCTAAATGCAAGCTCCCATTTTCAGGGCAAAAACTCATTTCTTCTGCATCAGAGAAGTAAATTTATGGAGCAAAGCAATATAACACTGTCTCCTTCTGACAAAATAAACCCATTTAATCATTTGGCTGCGGTCTAATAAACCTGGAACTTCAGAGCCCAGAGATGTGCTCGTAAATATACAATTCCGCAAAACAACAAAAAACTCCCAGTGTGAATCACTTGTCCATAAGTCCCAGAGAGAGAAAGAGACACTTCACATGATTTAAGACATTAATGAGACAAATTTATGTAGCTATAGACAGGAATTTCCTGATTCAAACACAAGCACGAGAGAGAACTTCCTGTTTCCTCTTTCTTTCCTCCAAGAAACATTTTTAGGAGGATTTACTAGTACTCCAAGCCATTAATTCCCTGGAATATATAGCTCAGGTTAGGTATAGGATTACCATTTACTGTACTGCAGCAAGAATGTAATGTCTATGTTAATCTAAACATGACTACTCTGCAATTCAGAAATGCCACTGTACTATGTGTTTCGGTATACAGGTTGCTACACCAATAATGCATGTCCAGACCCTGATCCAGAAGACATGTACTACGACAGAACTGAGACCAGAGTGAAAACCATGGCAGTCAATGCAATATTCAGTATACAATTTGTAAGTTAATGGACTTCTGTGCACCTATCTATAGGATCAGACCCCAAGATTGCATTTTTAGCAAAGACTTCATTGATCATAAAGAGTCATAAAAGAAAAAAGTTTAAATAAACATTCCCAATTATCACTGCCTCTATGCCAATTATGCATCCTAAACATATAGTGTACATTGACGTAATCCATAGGGGAAGTTTATCAAAAGAAAATATTTGTCCTAGAACATGGGTTCTCAGCCTACAGGGTTGCAAAGTTTGAGGGAAGGTGAAGTGGTCATGAGCAGCCTCCCTTCTTTAAGGTTAAATAAATGGAAAAGGCCAAAAACTTTGTAACACGAGGTCATACTATGGAACAGGTTGAAAACCATCTTCCTCCTAGAACTTCTACCCCACTGCTAGGGCACCTCAGCTTGTCACCATCACCATAACTAACATTTGGGGATGGGGCGAACCAGTTCAGATTTAAAGAAACTGACCTAGACCTTCTCCAAAGCTCCATCCAACTCATGCCTTTTACTTAAGGTATCCAACCAAGCACAGGTAGAACAAGTTCTGTCCTTGATGTAACTGGCAGCAGAATCTGAACCAGAGCTAAAAACAGGGGAGCTTGGGGAGAATCTTTTTTGTGAGAACGGAATTGGGTTCTTGTTTTTCCTTCTTGACAAAAGATCAGGAGGGAGGACTATGGCAGCTACAGAGGATGGAAGAGAAGATCTGAGGTTTGGAGATGCTGCTAGAAACTATGGTTGAGTTTCAAAGGGGATGTGAGCAGATGATGGAGAGGAAGGCTGAAGGGAAACCTCAAGACTTTCAGACACATGCTGGACCAGAAAACTGTGAGGATAGAATGCTTGATGAAGAAAGTGGCATGTGACTGTGAGAACAAGGCAAAGGAAAAAGACTGGCTAGTGAAGGAGAAATACAACTGAGGAACAGGTTTGCTGAGCTGGAAAATGCAGGGGTGTGGCAAACAACAAGAGGAGGTAGCAGGGTAAGAAAAAAAAGAAAAGAGCAGTGTGATAGGTTGTTCCCCCCCCCCCCCGCCCCCATCCAGGGTGCCACCTGATGTACTGGGGTCCCACTGAGCTTATCTGTTCCACCAGCTTGGGCTCCCTCACCCTGTCCTGCTGAGCCAGGCCCTCAAGCACGCGCACACACACACACACACACAGGTAGGGCCACACCCAGCTGCAAAAAAGACACAGACACTGATCAGCTCTTGATGGGAAGACTCAGCTCTGGGATTGCCCAGCACTCAAGTGCATACCTGCTCTGGAGTGTAAACCCAAAGTTGTGTTGTCTTGCACAGCACAGAAAACTATATAGCATAAGTTCATGAAATTCACTCCCTCTCTCAATGTGGAGGAAGATATGCACAGCCTTTTGCCCCCCACCAGTTATGAATTGCGCAAACTGGGTTTTAAAACAAAACAAGTTATTAACTACAAAGGATAGATTTTAAGTGATTATAAGGAATAGCAAACAGATCAAGGTAGATTACTGAGCAAATAAAGCAAACATGCAAACTAAGCTTAATACACTAAAGAAACTGGCTACAAGTAATCATTTCTCATCCTAAATGTTGTTTTAAGCAGGTTGCAGAGATTTCTTAAGACAACCTTCTTTTGCTTGCAGCTTAGAATTCCAGATATTCCCTTCATAGGCCAGACACCTTCTAACCTGGGTCCAGCTCTTCCCCAGTTCAGTCTTAGGTGTTTTGAGCAGTCTTCTTGGGCGAGGATTCAGTGAAGAACCAACCCTGATTAATGCTTGGGAGTGAGTTAAATAGGATTTACATATGGCGGTAATCCTTTGTTTCCCAGTTTCATCTCCACCCCTTTTTTTGGAAAAATACTAGCAGGTCAAGATGGGGTCCAGTACTAGGTGACATGATCATATGACCCTGCAGTGCCAAAGCAGCATCCCAGGAAACTTCTCAGGAAGGTTGGAGATTAGCATCTTCAAAGTCCTGTTGTTCTCCCTAATAGTTTATTGACTAACCAGCCAAACTGATTTCATTTTGTCTGGTGGGTGTTCCCCAGATGCAAACACTTTTGCAATTGATACATAGGAATATTGACTAACTTCAGATACAGAAATGATACAGGCATACAAATAGAATAATCACATTCTGTAAATCATAACCTTTCCAATAATCTCTCACAAGACCCATCTTGCATAAAACATCTTAACTATGCCATATTCAGATCATAACATTATCTCTATGAAGAATATGGGGTGTAGTGTCACACGCGGCTACTCCTATAAGAGAGAATGGAATAGCCAGAGTTGGGAACCCCAGGAGGACAGAGGATCATTCACAGAAGATAGCAAGTGAACAGAAGACAAGATTACTTGCAGCCAGAAAATCGAATCAACACCAGGAAGAGGCAGGTCTACATGACTGAAGACTCCCTACTAAGAAGAACAGACAAGCCTGTCATCAAAGCTGGTCCAGAGAACAGGGTGTGCTGTCTTCTGGGAGCTAAGATATGGGATGTGGATCTGAAGCTGAAGAAGTTCCTAATGGGAGCAGGAAAGAATCCACTGACTGTCCTTCACGTGGGAACAAATGATACAGCTAGATTCTTTCTGGGACACATCAAGGAAGTCTATGCCAGGCGGAGGAAGAGGCTTAAAGAAATGGAGACTCAAGTGATCTTCAGTGGGATTCTACCTGTCCCTGTTAGAAGAAAGTGACGGTGAGTCAAGATTATGATGATCAACAGATGGCTCAGGCAATGGTGCTATGAGAGGAGAGCTTTGGGATGTTTGACCACTGGAAAGCATTCACAGACAGAGGACTGTTCTCTTCCTGAGTAGGGAGGGAAATAGACTTCTGAGATGGAGGCTAGCACAACTGATTAAAGAGCTTTAAACTAGGAATATAGGGGTTCACTGAGAGATGCTCATGTAATCTCCGGGCCTGATTCTGATATTGACAGAGGAAAATCAAGTAAAATAGGATGCAGCAATGAAGAAAAGAACTTAGGGTAGTAGAATGGACAACAAGAGGAAAGATAGTGCCAAGCTGGCAGTAAAATGACTGTAGCTAATCGAGTGAGGAACCTGGATGAAACCATGCAGAAACATCTAAGATGTCTGTATACCAATGCAAGGAGTGTGGATTAAAAAAATGGAGGAACTAGAACTACTGGTGCAGGAAGTGAAACCAGATATTATAGGGATAGTAGAAACATGGTGGAATAGGAGTCATGACTGGAATACAGGTATTGAAGGCTACATGCTGATCAGGAAAGACAGAAAAAGGTAAAGGTGGTGGAGTAGCATTGTCCATTAATGATGAGGTAGACTATAAAGAAATTAGAATTGATGTAATAGATCCAATGTAGATATGGGTAGAGACCTCTAATATTTTTAATGAAATAAACCCAACTAGGAATTATGTGATCATGGGAGACTAATTTCCCAAACACAGATGGAGGACAAGTGCTACCAATAATGGTAGGGCCCTGCAATCCATTTCCCTCCTGAAGAGGAAGCATCTTCACAGGTCAGCCTTATCCAGAGTAGAATCAGGCATATAGATCAATTTTTCTGGGTGAGGTGGTTTGGGTTAGTTAACTTAAAGGTCATTTCTAGAGAAATAGTGCATTGCCCACTGGATCTCACACCATGACCTTAAAGCCACCTTTGTGCACACAGCCCTCCTTGTGTTAGTGTGTGCTCCCAGTCATCTGCACCAGAGATTCTAAAACTGGACAGTTAGAGCTGGCCAAGAATTTTCCGTTCAAGTATTTTATTGATGGAAACCACGGTTTCAATAAAATCAGTTTTTCATGGTTAGCTTGTTTTGCTGAAAGTTTTCAATTCTCTATTGGGAAAACAGACAAAATGTTTTGATTAGGGTCAGCCATATTAATTTACATGGAATAAATGGGCAAAAGGTGTAAACATAACCCAATCCCTGTCCAACATTAAACAGTTGGAATAGAGGTCTGGGTTTTGGTATACAGAGACCTCAGCCTGCTTAGTACTAGAGCAAACATACCCTTAAGCATCCCTTTTATTAAAGATTCAGAAAAGAAGGAAACACAGTTAAAGCAGTTGAAATGTAAAGTATTAAATAAGGCTTTCATTTAGCAACATCCCTTGGTCCCTTTTTCCTTATAAAAACTCTCCCCATCTAAAGGGAAACTCCCTTCTTTGACTCTCTCTTATATGGCAATAACTTTCTGTTTGGGGAAAAGAGAAGTTAGTTGAGATGAGCTGGAACTGTTGGTATGTCTGTTGTTAGAGTCCCCATTTTATCCCAGATGGTGTATGAGATACAGAAGTGGCAATGTCATCAGGGTCCCTTTTTCTGTCCCAGCCTGATCAGGACATCTCTCAAGATCAGGATGAAGGTGGCTGGGGTCCCCAGAGTGGGAGGGAAGACAGAGGGACAGCCATGATGGTGAAGCATGCACCAGTAAACAATTTTTCTCCCAAAGTCTCTCCTTAAAAAAAAAAAAAAAAAGGACCCCCAAAAGAGAGTGGTGGGTGGAACAGCCTGTCCTCTCATTTCGTCCACCAATTAGGCCTGGTTTCCAACACACCAGTTTTGGTTCACTTATTTCTGGTCCCACGCTATTCTTGTTCACTAGGCATGGTCATAACATAGCCCTTGAGTAATATCAGTAGGCCTTTTTGTTTGGACTATTTCAGTCTGGCTCCCTTTCATATCTTTTCCCCATCAACATTTGTTATTATAGGTTATTGTGACATTTTATGAACTTTCACATACTTTTCACAGTTGAGCTCACAATTAGGATAAATTTGAAGGCCCAATTATCACAACAAGTCAACCCAAATGGATTCACAAACTGAAGTTTCTAACTAAACAAAACAAAATATTCCTTTCAAACCAGTTAGACATGAGTCTGTTTGCCTAAGCTCATGCCCCCATTTCTCCTCTGAACCAGGCTCCCTGGTCATACTACACCTCCTATAGCACACCACAGAGGCTCAGAGGGGAGAGTTTATTGGGTCATTTGAGACCCAGGCTGGCCAGGGAGCCCAGCCCACAGAAGCCGTATGAAGCTACAACTTCCATGAGGCGTTGCAGAATTTCAATGTCAAAATGAAATATTTTGATCCCATAACATCTAAACATTTTTTTAAACAAAAGACAAAGGAATTTTGTTTTGTCTCAATTCAGGATGAAAACAATTGTTTAAATGTAACTTCCTACAGGAATGAAGTTTCAGTTTTCAACCAGATGTGCTCCCCGATGTACTCATGTAAATACCCAGAATGCTCTTCCAACTCAGGCATTTCAAAGCAGAGCAACGATTAGTTTCATTTCGGAACAAAAAGTTTAGGGCTTACTCAGTTTCACCCCCCAAATGTTGAGGTGTCTCACTTTCAAAGTGAGACATGACTTCTTAACACAGTGGTTCTCAAACTTTTGTACTGGTGACTCCTTTCACATAGCAGGCCTCTGAGTGTGACCCCCCTTATAAATGTAGAAAAAAGTGTTTGTAATTTAACACCATTATAAATGCTGGAGGCAAAGCAGGGTTTGGGGTGGAGGCTGACAGCTCTCGGCCCCCCATGTAATAACCTCATGACCCCCAGAGGGGTCCCGACCCCCAGTTTGAGAACCCCTTGCTTAACAGGACCCTAACCCTGGAAATGAGGGCAGATTTTGAATACTCTCCAATAACAGGCTCTGTGACAGGTTCCCCCCCTCCTGGGGTACGATTGAACCGGCCTGTTCCACCACCCTGGGCTCCCTTACACTGTCCTGCTGAGCCAGGCCCTAAAGCTTCCTCCAGCACACACACAGGTAGGGATACACCCAACTGCAGAAAGACACAGAGACTGAAATCAGCTCTGCATGGGAAGGCTTCAGCTAGGGAATTGCTCAGCACTCAAGTGCACACCCCCTCTGGAGTGTAAACCCAAAATTGTATCATTGTGCGCTGCACAGAGAACTGTACAGCGAAAGCTCATGAAATTCGCCCCCTCCCTCAATGTGGAGGAAGATGTGCACAGTTTTTTTGCCCCCCAGTTATGAATTCCACAAACTGGTTTAAGAGAAAACAAAAATAAGTTTATTAACTACAAAAGATAGATTTTAAGAGATAAGGGTGAGCAAACAGATCAAAGCAGATTACTTAGCAAATAAAACAAAAGCAATCTAAGCTTAAACTACTAAAAGAAACTGGTTACAAGTAGTAATTTCTCACCCTAAATGTGGTTTTAGGCAGATTGCAGAGATTCTTGAAGGCAAGCTGCTCTTGCTTGCAGCTTAAAATTTCAGATATTCCTTTCACAGGCCAGACATCTTTTCCAGCCTGGGCTCAGTCCTTATCCCCCCCACCTTGTCTTTGTTTATTAGGCCTGGTCTACACTATGCATGAAAGTCCATCTAAGCTACGTCGACTTGTTAACAGTGTAACTCAAGTGGACGTAGCTTAGATCTACTTACCGCAGGGTCCACACTACGTGGTGTCAACTGGAGATACTCTCCTGTTAACCCCCCTTACTCTTCTCGATCTGGTGGAGTACAGGAGTTGATAGGAGAGCGATCAGTGGTTGATTTAGCAGGTCTTTACTAAACCCGCTAAATTGACTGCCGATGCATCGATCCTCCAGTAAGTGTAGACAAGCCCTTAGATGTTCACAGCAGTCATCCTGGGCAGGGATTCAATGAAGAACGAACGCTGATTAGGTCACTCCCCTGCCTTAAGTAGGTTTTACATATGGTGGGAACCCTTTGTTTTCCAGTGTGGTTCCCCACACACACCCTCTGTGGGAAAATCATGATACAATATCAGTGAGTCCACTGGTGATGCGATTACATGACTCTGCAGTGTCAAAGCAGCCATGAGTTTCTAGCATCCCAGGAAAGTGGGAAATTAGCATCTTCAAAGACCTATTGTTCTCCCTAATGGTCCATTGACTTGTTCCCAGCTAGCCAGCCAGACTGATCGCATTCTGTCGGGTGGGCGTTCCCCAGGTGCAAACACTTTTGTACTACAGATGTATAGTCAATATTCCTAACTTTAGATACAAAAAGGATACATGCATACAAATAGGATAATCATATTCAATAAATCATAACCTTTCCAATGATACCTCACATGATCTACCTTGCATAAAATACATTATGATTATGACACAACCATATCATATTACTATGAAAAATATGGGAACCATGTCACAGGCTCCATGGACATGGAATGGGTTTCAACAGCATCTCCTAGTGTCAATCTTAAAAAAAAAAAAAAAAAAAAAGCGCCAGACGGACTATCACTGTTCAGACAAGCACATAGAGGTGCACCAGCAAAACTGTATGATAGGAGAGTTGCACAGCAACTGTCTGCACTACATGTAACTCTTGCCTGAGCTATCAATTAAATTCAGCCTCATGATTTTTTTAATTAATAATGTTATGCAAATTATTTGTTCAGATTGCACTTTTCTTAAAATAAGTCATTGCTTCAGGAGCAAAAGGAAAAAAGTGAAAATATATTTTAACAAAATATTATTGAAAAAGCTGAACTTTACAGTTCTTATGATGGAATGAAAAATCTGTGTTATTCAGAAAACAGAGAAAAGCCAGATGAAGGCATTTCCCTACTCAGCTCTCCTCCTTGATGCTGGGTCATTGGCAGATAGGTGAAAGGCCTCCTTAGTGGTGAAGGGACTGAAAGTGAGTGACAACATTAGACACACTCCTATTAAATTAACTATAAAGATAAATTAATGTCCAATACTGTGAAAGATCACCCATCTGAGTAATCAATTGACTTCAGTGAGGCTATTCGTGCAAGTATGACTGTAGGAACAAGCTCTTAAGGATTAAGTTTTAATTATGCCTTCAGTAATTCAGAGTCTAGAGTGTGCTGGTGTAACTCTCAAATCTAAAATGAAGTTATTACTGAGACATCTGCAGGAAATTTCTTCAATGCCCTTGAAAAACTTTACTGTATTACGTATATTAATTTTTGTGGGCTGGGAGTATATGAAACCTCTCTGGGGGAGATGTGAACATCATAAAACCTGGGAGTTAAAAAGACTATATTGAAAGTATGCGAGATAAGTATGGACTTTGGGGACAATAGGTGCTAAGTGGATTTCCTGGGGAATTCCTAGGGAGAGGTTAATGCAAGTTACCCAACTGCAGTTATGCAACCCCCCCAGAATTTTGAAGCTATGCCCCGAGGACAGAGTTTTATCTGCCTATTACCTGGTCCTGGCCTTCAGTAACAAAGATCTGAACTGTATAAAAGAGAAAGCTGCTCTGCCCAGACTTTGTTCCAGTTCTGAATCTAAGATAGATGAACTTCTAAACATGGGTGGGTGGGTGAGTGGGGGACAGGGGGGGGGAATCTATTTGTGGGTTTTGAAGGACTGAAATCTACCAGAGTATGAGGTTGGAGCTCAGGGTGACTTCTAGTAAGCTTTTTAGCACCTGTATTCTCTGTAATGCTTTTACCTTAAGAATAAACATGTTGCTTAGAAGGAGCTGCATGGTAACTCATAACGGTGGGCAATGAAGCACAGCTTATTTAGACACACTGGCTTGCTGGGGACACCACTGTAACACAGGGAGCTGTGCAGTCTTAATACCCCCCGTCAGGATGGAGAGAGACATGGGTCTCTGCCCAAGAGAGGTTATGGCTAGGAACCAGAAACTTAAGTGGGTGCCCTCAAGGGATCATGGAGAGAGAATACAGGTGCAGTTACCCTGAAATGATGACAATTACGAACAATGTTTTCCAGAGATCAATATGATCCTACAAAATTCTTTTACTCAAAGGAACATTAAAAAAAAAAATCCCTCCCCATCCAAGTTCTCCTGGTGCAAAAACACCCCCAAACCCATAGATGTTCGTTAGCTTTGCTCTCGAATTCAATAGAAATTTCCTATTTTACAAAGTCTAGAAATAATATTTTAAGTTGAGCAGTTTCCATATATAGCAAAGAGAGCTTTAAATGAAAGTATACACCACCAGCTTACCTAACACAAATGACAGATAATCGTTCGGAGGAGATATAAGCTTCTCAGTTGATCACAGAGAGAAGGTGGGTGAGGTAATATATTTTATTGAACTAACTTCTGTTGGTGAGAGAGACAAGCTTTCAAGCTTACACAAAGAAAGCCTGTCTCTCCAACCAACAGAAGTTGGTCCAATCAAAGATATTACCTCACCTACCTTGTCTAATATCTGGGACCAACACTGTTACAACACCACTTCATACAATCACTTGATCATGGAGGTTTGAAATTAGAAGAGACTGACATATTATTATAGACTGGAAAGTCATTTGCTGTCTTAAATTTTGTACATACTCCCTAAAAAAATAGTCTATTGTCATTGCCCACACTCAGTAAAATGCATGATAAATACAAGTACCCATATTATAACAAGTCAAACTGGACTTTGGAATGTTTAATAATTTTTAGAGGTAGGTGAATCCTGCAGAAAAATATTGTGTAAGAATCAGAAAATTTTAAATTAAAACACTTCAGCTGTGTACACAAGTTTGTTTGCCAGGAAGACTAACTTTATTTTCATGAATGCTCACAGAGCACAAGTTTTAAACTTTTATACCAGAATATTACCAGAAAGTGAATTTACTTTATATATGAAGATATACCGATCTCATAGAACTGGAAGGGACCCCGAAAGGTCGTCGAGTCCAGCCTCCTGCCTTCACTAGCAGGACCAAGTACTGATTTTGTCCCAGATCCCTAAGTGGCCCCCTCAAAGATTGAACTCAACCCTGGTTTTAGCAGGTCAATGCTCAAACCACTGAGCTATCCCTGCCCCCCCTCCTTTCTGCAAAGATGTGCAGTGTCTCAAAAGTTATCCCCATACAGATCCTGAAACTGAAAACTCTTATGTTTAGGCTCAACTCTAGACCCACTAAATTCAGCATGGCTACTTACATCCTTTAAACATGAACCGTTCGTAACTAAGCATGTGAGCCTCACTCAGGAAACACAAAGAACCCTGTGATTTAGGGTGACCAGTCACACCCAAGCAACAGCTCAAATTTTGGATTTAAATTTTTCAAAAAGCAAATCACAGATGAAAGGTTCAATGTGTTTGAGAAGAATCTCAAACAAAGATTCAATCTGTCTTAAAGGCAGTGTCCATTGGAGATGCACAAGTAGTCTCACAAGAGGGAGATGTCTTTGCCCTGGCCCCACTCCCATCCACCTCAGTTCCTTCTAACCAGAGTCTCGATGTTAAATAAGATTACACAGCTGGAGGGGGGCGGGAGATAAGAGGGGGGTTGGCAAGTAGTGTGAATGCAGAGGAAATTCTTGAACAACAGTTACTGTTAGGTAACTTTTCAAAGGTCTGTGTACCCTCACTTGACAGAGATCAACAAGCAGTGCTCCACCGGGATGACTGGACAAGGAGTTTAGCTTAATATAGGCAGTAGGGTAGCTCTCTGAAACTGACCACTGGAGCGCAATGCTAAATCCAAGGGGTAGCGATTGGTGAAAGCATGAACCAAACTCCAAGTACTCCTTTGCAAATGTACACTAAGAGAACCAAGGCATATGTCGCTCTTGGAAATTGCCTAGCAAGTACATGACCCTCAGTGACCAGGGTGCTGGCTGCTTCCTTCTGATCCCCACGCACAGAGACTCCAGTGGGGTTCAGGGCGTCCCATAGGGCATAATTAGCTGGATAAGTAAAACATCCTGCCAAAAGCATCCAGCTTACACCCTCCTGTCAGAAGGGCCAACAGGGTATCTCACTGTGTCCCTTACTTTCTTCTGTGTTGTCCATTTCAACTATGGAGCTGGTCAGAGGGAGGTGTCCTTCAGCTAATACAGGATACATCTTACCACTCTTGGATACAGGAGGAGGACGAGAATGAAGAGGGAGACAGCCAGTCTTGGCCAGCTTGGGAAGGCCAGAGCTGATGGGTAGGACCAGCTTCTCTAGGGTTTGCATTTTATTAAGTTCAATAGACGTCTCTGCTGCCATATACTATAGTTGCAAACTGTAGTGTATTTTCCTTTCTCCCCAGTAGTTCCTGAAACTGTCTGTTAGTCATGAAGGGAAACAATTGAAGCACCAATCTGATCCTCTGCTAAGGTGCCATCTTATGTTCCTCCAAAGGAGATTTTTAAGATTCCTCTGAAGGAGTCTCGTCCCATTACTCAGATATAGGCAGATTCTCCCACAGATCTTAAAGGTCTGGGCTGAGGCTGGTATCACTGCTGGAAAGGAAGGTTGCCTTGGTACTTGGTGAGGCGGTATCTGCAACAGAATCAGAGTCAGTATCAAGATCAGTGAAGGAGTTAGTCTCACAGCCTCCAGCAAGGGTTTCATGGAGTCCTGTATGTGGTGCTACCTCAGAAGCTTGGGAGGGCCCCGCATGATATCCTCCCCTGATGTCTGGATCTGAAGGGACGAAAGGTGACGGGGGTCTTGAGGTCGAGTTGGGGAACCCTCCAGGTTCATCTCCTAAGGGGTTGAAGGTAGTTCCAGATTGAGACTGGAGAAGTCAGTACAAGCACAGAATCAAGTAGCATAGAAGCATATGCTTGGAGTGGTTAGTAGCCTCATTTGTGCCCTTCACCTCCACACAGAGGCCAACACGGAGAAAAATGAAGGCATTGCTGAGATCTTAAATAATGAGGAGCCCATGTCAGCACAGAGCTGTCTCCCTCTGTAAGAGTATAGAAGAGACCACAGTGGTGCCATTGGCTAGTAGCTGGGGCCCTCATTGAACTAGGAGTATTAAGGAACAGAAAGATGGTGCTTCCACTTTCCTTTTGCTTACATCCCTCCTGTGATGACACATTTCCTTTTTCCATTATCCTATGTGAAAGTAAAATGAATTATATTAAAGAAATAGAATGAATTAAAGAATGCTGTATGTACCTTTAAGTAGAAATGCTGCAAGCCAGGGGGCAGGAAAGCAGACATTAACTGCTTAATGAATTGCCCCACTTAAGGGCAATCGGTGAAGCATCAGCCTTAGATGGATAAGAGTTAATAAGGAAGCAGGATATGCATATTGTGCCCTTGCAAATTTTACAGTTTTGCTCTCTCTGTCCCTTTGTTTAGTTCGCACCCTTTTATCTGTATAAATAAGACTGTTTGAATCTTGCATGGGGGCTCACATTATCTGACTGTATTAGCAGAGCGCTGTGCAATAAAACAGAGTGGTCTGACAAACTATGAGTCCTGAGTCTAACGTTGACACCTATCTGTTACCTGTGTGGACTTGTAGAACTGAGACGGAGGCACTGGCATCAGAGAATAGATGCTGAGTTGGTGGCTGAGGTAAATATGTCAAATGAGGAGTAGAGACAGAGCTGGGTGCTTCCGTGTTGTTAAGGCTATTGAGGGCTGAATAGGCAGTTGCCAGTTTGGTCTTTGGTGCTGCTTTTGATTTAGCCAGCACCAGTGGCATGAGGTAAGAGATTCTGTCCCAGCATAAGGCCAAGGAAAGTCCAGTCTTGGGCCCATGAGAAAAAGTGGAGCTGAGACTGGAACAGAAAAATATCTTCGGTCCCATGACAAAGAATCTCGGAATTTAGGCTAGTCTCAGTACACTCAATGAGTGCATCAGACTGTATGTGTGAAGAAGACAGATGAGCTTGGATCCTCAAACATCTCTCCCTTCTAGTGCAGGGAATGAAGTCATGGCAAACTGCACACTTGGGTTACCAAGCACATCTGCTGCCAAAATAGAAGGCACTGGATATGGGCATCAGTCTCCAATATGATCTAGCAGCAGGTGGCGCATCTCTTTAGGCTCTTAAGGAACTCACAGGGATTTTGCTGAGCCCCTGAGGGGCCGAAGGTTCCTGAGACAAAGGCAGACCATGTATGATAAGCTACCCAATACCACTCTACACAAACCACCTATAAGAAAGAAAAAAAAAAAAAAGCTACAATTAGGGAAGATCTAGCCTGAGGACATGAAGGCAGCAAAGGAAATAAGGTGACAGGGAGGTGTGCACTCCCTTACATAGAGCAGGACAATGTCATATGAAATCTCTCACGCACGCTTCCCCCTCCACCATGGATATCTGCACCCTAAAAAAAAAAAAAAAAAAGGTCATAAAATCCCTGTACCCCATCTCTGTTAACTGCATCAATCCCATAATCCCCCTGCATGTTGTTAAAGGAGTTCTTTCACCAAAAAGCTCTACTGCACAGAATGGGGGGCGAGGGGGGAAAAGACAGCTGACCATCCCAGTGCAGGGTCCCCCACCCCTATTCACCAAAGACAGAATGGCACTTTATGAATTGCAATTAGGGCTCTAAAAATTTGTGAGAAGGTTGAGGGATGGAGACAATATTTTCCCCAAACATAGTGTCCCTTTGTAACCAAGGTTTCAGCTGACAAATCAGAACTAAAGCACAAGCCCATTCCAATTTTGGATCTAATGTGGAGTGGTGAATTTAGTCGCAGGGATTAGAATGCTAATTCCTCCCCCACAAAACACTCCGAGGTGCAGATTTCAAGACACATGGTTGGTCCATTTCTAGAATAAGTTCTGATAGTAAGAATTGATGTGAACACCCGTACCAGAGTAAATCAGATCTCTGGCTGGTAAAATTTCTGACTTCATAGGCTCTTTTGAAGGGGGAGCTCATTTGGCAGTAAATGAAAGGAATTTCAGTATCTGTATTAAAAAAATGGTGTTCTTCCTTTCTGTCACTATCTTCATGCATATTTTCGATGTGAGTGACGTGTATTCTTTGGCACTTGCCTGCTGGAGTCTCAAAGAATGTAACAGGTCATAGGCCTAGCTACAAACAGAGCCAGTGATTTTATACTGTCCTGGGTACCATGAGGGTAAATTGTACAGAAGATCATTAGCAGTTTAAGAATAAAAATAGAGTGCCTCTTTTGTAGTCAGAGCAACAGAAAACTTTCAAACCTTCCTATTGGTCCCCTATTACCAGCTGACCTTTTCAGCAGTCTCCTACAATGCTTCAGTGCAGACCAAAATTTATTGCTGGTGCAAACCATTGAAACCAATAGGTTTCTATAAGGATGAATTAGATCCTGTGTATCTAAAACCAAACACAGTAAAGTTTCACTGAAGTGAAATTGCAGAGGTAGCATTTATGGATAACAGCTGGAGAACATTAACTCTGTCTCTTTCTCTTTCTCCCTGGGGTTTAAAAATGTTGCTGTTCAGACAGGAAGCAGTCATATACCACACTGCATACTACAAGATTTATAGGATACAAGAACAAGTTGCAAAGCATTAGAAATAATGCAGTGGGGGAGGGGTTGATGAAGAACCTATCACAGCAGAATAATTTTAATTGCCTCATATTTTAAGCCTCACTGATGTAGTTTACATAGAACAGAAACTGGTCCAATGCCTGAACATGAAAACTGGAAAGGATTTAGCCATTTAAAAATGGCTAGATATCACTCTCCATTATTTACCCTTCTGCTCATCTAGGGCCTGATCCAGGGAAGTGCTAAAGTGCACTTAACTCCCACTGAGGTCAATGGGCATTAAGATGCTCAGCACCTACCTGAAGGTGCTCACAGCACATTGTTAAAACTAGGACGGAGATCATGTAAATCAGAGCTTCTCAAACTGGGTGTTGTGACCCCTGAGGGGGTCACGAAGTCAGCCTCCACCCACAAACCCCGCTTCTCCTCCAACATTTATAATAGAGTTAAATATAAAAATGTGTTTTTAATGTATGGGAGGGGGGGTCGCACTCAGAAGCTTGCTGTATGAAAGGGGTCACCAATGCAAAAGTTTGAGAACCACTGATGTAAACAAAGAGGTAGTACAGTAATTGGAAAGGCTAACCAGGTGTTTGATTTCACTCAGCAGCAGGCAGACAGAATGACCCTTGGAATAAGTTACTGACATGACTAAAAATACAGACTCTACTGGTGGTTTCAGGCTGATAAAGCAATAAAGGGAGCATGAGGTACAGCAACAAAAGCCAAGTAACAAGCACACCCAATTACTTCAGCTATCGATGTGTATATGTTTCATCAGTAACTAGTAACTCAGACCCTACCTTGCCGCTCCCTGTGCAGAAAATGCCATTATTTTAAAATGCAGTCTTTATAATGGCAGACTTATGTCAAAGTTAATACCCCTGCAAATAGGCTATTGCAGTAGAATTTATTCAGTTAATTTATTGCAGTTGTGCTCACTCTTTAAAGGGGGAAGCCAATCTCTTTTACTACTACACAAAATAAAAATAAAAAGAAGTGCTTTAGTCTTTTACCCTCTCTGGCAGCTTCTTTCAGAAGCTTTCCATTTGCCAAAAGTCTTGGAAATATAAATGTTCCCTGCCAATAACTTTGATGACACGAAGATAACAGACCAATTATCATTCCTTAGCCAACACAGCTGACACAGTCTGCAGAGAGAACAGACACGTACAAGGAGCTGTCAGGGAGAGAGACGGGTCAGTTGACACACCAGGAAAACTTTGCTGTAGACACTTCAAAGCTATCTAGCAGCAGTTCTGTGAGGCAGAGCCACCCAGGTGGGAAAGGGTTACTGCATGTAAAGCGCATACAGGCAGCACTCATGAGCGATGGGAGCTATGTAAAAGTAACCAGATTTGCGGAGTGACCAATTGGTGTCGATATAGGAGTGGGCATAAAATATAGCTGAGGCTGAAAAGGAAGCGCAGTGAGGCTGGAGAGGAGCGGTGTATTTTAGATCTGGGGTTTCTAGCTCCCATCTAAGGTCCGGCTGCTTTACACGAATGTATATGAAATATTTGTTTGAACATCCCTGATATTGCCTATGCCACCCATCTGGTGGCCGGAAAGCTTCCCCCTTCCTTCACAACTGCAAGCAAGGAGATGCCCGAATAAAACAAGCTTCAAAAGTTGGGATACAAAGGGAAGCGAGCCAAACCCATCCCGCAACTGGCCAGCCCCCTCCCCCACTCTCCCTACTGCCTGGGAAGGGAACTTTTCCCACTCCCGGGCTGGGGGACACACAAAGCCAACTCCGCCGCAGCCGGCTGAACGTCCCCGCCCGTCCGCCCCAGCCCGAGGAGGGAAGGCGAGGGGAGCGGGGTCCCGCCCAAGGCGCCCGGCGAGTAGCTGGGCTGGGCTCACTCACCCTCACTGCCGTACTGTTTGCCATTGTTCGCGCCCATCCTGCAGGCTTCATGCTCTCCCGCTGCCAGCATACACCATGGCTCCCCGGCACAGAAAGGAGGCGATCGGGGCGGGGACCCCGCTGGTGCGGAGGTTCGGCTTTTACATGCTATAGGCACTCGGGTCCTTCATGGAGAACCAGCCCCGCCCTAAGCAGCCACCCCAAAAGGGGGGGGAGAGAAAGTCCCCAGTGCACTCGCCCCCTCAGGCCCCCGCTGCGGGCACCACGGCTGGGCAGCAGCTCCAGTTATAATCCACACACGGGGCAGCAGCAATCCCAGGACGCAGCCTCCACCTCCGCCCCCCGGCAGGGACTGATGCGCCTTCCGCAGCTCGCTGGGGAGGAGCCGCTGCTCCTCGGGTCCCGCCGGCACTGCCGGGCTCCCCCTCCCCGCCCGTGCAGCAGCCACTTGTTGCTCGGCCCCGCGCCCGCTCGCAGCCCCGCTCCGCCCGCTCCAGCGCCGCAGACTTTTGTTAGCGCCAGGCGCCTCCTCCCCGCATCAATCGCTCCTCGGGCCGAGAGGGCCGGGCAGGGGAGGGCCAGGCTGGGGGGCTGCAGCCTTTTAAAGATATAGCGCGCGCTCCCCGCACGCCCCTGTGAATTGGCCTGCGGAGGCTGAGCGGAGAGGCGAGTATTTAAGCAGTTTGTAAGGTTTCTCCGTCGTGCGAGGCAGGCTGGTGCTCTGTGCCTGTGTCAAGGAGGACACAGATTTCTTATGAAGTGCCACTGATTCTAACCCCAGCCCCCCTGGCTGATGCATTTGGGGGAATCGGTTGCCTCTTCCTCACCTATCTGCTCCCTGCCAGGGCATGTGTTTTCCCCGGCTTTGCACTATAATTAGAGACCGTATGATGAGCTGCTCTCTTTTCTGCCACAAGGGTGTGGGCTCACCAGGAGTTTCACAAATTGGGTTTGATCTTCATGTGAGTGGCATTGAAGCTCTGGCTGTAGATCAGGGGTCACTAGGATCGGTGTTTATTTTATCTTTCTCATGACCATTTTTCAAAATTGAAGTCACAGAAAAGTTTACCGATATTAAAGACATTACTCCTGAGGGAATTCTGCACCAAAAAAAATTAAAAAGTCTGTACACAATGCTTTAAAAATTCTGCATATTTTATTTGTCAAAACAACAATATAATTACGTTGGTAATTTATTTCAAAATACCCGTCAGCAAGTATATCTAACAATACGGACAACAAAAAAGAATCAGGAAGTGTTTATTGGAGAATAGATTCCTGACTAGGCATATTAATATAGAACTTTGAGTAATAATTCATTTAAACTGCAATACAGAAACACATTTCCTGCACTCCTCAGAAGCAGTACAAAGGCTTGGACAAGTCACGGTAACGGAGGAGCTGAGGGAGAGGGAAGTAATTGCTGGGAAGGAGCCTGGGAGTGAACCTGGATGGTTGTTGGGAGTGGATGGGAGAAGTATGGAATGGGGTTTTGGGGGGGGGGGGGTCGGGGGGAGAGAAGGGGGGAGAGGGATTGTTAGGGAGTTGAGGAGCCTCCCCCATGTAGACCCTGGCTGACCCTTAGCCTTGCTCATCCAGTCAAGCACATCTTTCCCTGTCCCCATGTGTCCCTGCACCACCATTCAGCCACCCCTCCCCTATCCAGCCCTGCACCCCCACTCAGTCACTCCCCCCCCCCCCCATGTCCCTGCACCCTCACTCAGCCACCCCTCCTCCCCCATCTCCATATGGCCCTGCACCCCCACTCCCATTCAGCCCCCACTTAGGGTTGCCAGGCATCTGAAACACTCAGTCAAAAAGGGACCCTGATAACTCTGGTCAGCACCACTGAGTGGGCCGCTAAAAGTCCAGTAAGTGGCACAGCAGGGCTAAGGCAGGCTCCCTGCCTGCTGTGGCTCCCGGAAGCAGCCAGCATGTCCGGTTCCTAGGTGCAGGGGTTGCCATGGGGGCTCTACGTGCTACCCCCACCCTGAGCTGCAGGGGCAGCACCTGCAGGCAGTGCACAGAGCCCCTGGCTGCACCTCTGCCTAGGAGCCAGACATGCTGGCCACTTCCTGGGAGCTGCCTGAGGCAAGCGCTGGCCAGCTGGAGCCCACACCCCAAACCCCCTCCTGCACCCTAACTCCCTGCCCCAGCCTTGAGCCCTCTCCCACACCCAAACCCCCTCCCAGACCCTGCACCCCTCACCCCTTCCCACACCACAATACCTTTCCCCAGCCCTGAGCCCTGAGCCCTTCCTGCAACCCAAACCTTTCATCCCCAGACCCACACCAGAACCCGCACCTCCAGATGGAGCCCATATCCCCGCCTGCATCCCACTCCCCTGCCCCAGCCCTGAGCCCCCTCCGGCTCTCCAAGCCCCTCATCCCCAGCCCCACCCCAGAGCCCACACCCCCAGCTGGAGCCAGCACTCCTGCCCCAGCCCAGAGCCCCCTCTGATACCCTGAAGTCCTCATTTTTGGCCCCATCCTGAAGCCTGCACCCCAGCTGGATGAAAGTGAGGGAGGGAGGGGGGATGGACTGAGCAGGGGCGGGGCCGCAGGGCAGGGCAAGGGTGTTTGGTTTTGTGCAATTAGAAAGTTGGCAACCCTACCCTCACTCCAGTCTGTCCCCCCCACTAGCCCTTCTGAACCAGTCTGTGACCCCCCAGCAGCCCCATGTGCCCCAAGCTGTCTGTCCCCCGCATATCCCATACCTCCTCACCTGGTCCCACAGGCAGGGCACTGTGAGGAACAGCCTCTTCTCTTCTGTATCTGCAGCTTGCTGCTCCTGCCTGGGAGTGGCTGCATCTCTATTCTGGTGCCACAGGAGCCTCTAGTGGTTGAAAGTTGTAACTGCAGAACCTCTCCAGCAGACTATTTTTCTGCTGAGAAAATAAATTCTGCATGGGGACATGCATCCTGCACATGTGCAGTGCACAGAATTCCTCAAGGAGTATGCCGCTTATATTATTTCAAGCTTCATTGGCCACTGGATATTGTGTCCCTTGTGACGGGTTGGATCACAGAAACCCCCTTGGGAGCAGCCACCCAATGTACAAAGACTACCCCTGCTTCTGTTTTCCCTGCCAGCTCAGGACTCCAGCACCCTGTCTTGCTGAGCCAGACACTCCCCTCTGGCTCCAGCCACAGACCCAGGGTCTGAATCACTTGTCCCAAAGCTGCAAGTTTACCTGAAAACAGCTCACAGTAGTGTGCTTGTCTTTAGCACTCAGATGCCCAACTCCCAAAGGGGTCTAAACCCAAATAAATCTGTTTTACCCTGCATAAAGCTTATGCAGGGCAAACTCATAAATTGTTCGCCCTCTATAACACTGATAGAGAGATATGCACAGTTGTTTGCTCTCCCAGGTATTAACACATACTGAGTAAATTACTAAATAAAAAGCGATTTTATTAAATACAGACAGTAGGATTTAAGTGGTTCCAAGTAGTAACAGACAGAACAAAGTAAGTCACCAAGCAAAATAAAACAAAATGTGCAAATCTATGTCTAATCAAACTAAATACAGATAATTTCCTCACCAGTTCCAGAGCACTCCCTTTTACAGGCTAATCTCCTTTTAGCCTGGGTCCAGCAATCACTCACACCCCCTGTAGTTACTGTCCTTTGTTTCAGTCTCCTTCAAGTATCCTGGGGGGGAGGTGGAGAGGCTCCTTCTTTAGCCAGCTGAAGACAAAATGGAGGGGTCTCCCACGGGTTTAAATAGACTCTTGTGGGTGGAGACCCCCCCCCTATACAAAGTCCAGCTCCAAGATGGAGTTCTGGAGTCACCTGGGCAAGTCACATGCCCCTGCATGACTCAGTCTTTACAGGCCGACGCCATTGTCCACATGGTATCTTGCATGTCTCCAGGAAGACTTCTCATGTGGATTGGAGCATTCCGAGATGCATTGTTCCCCAAGTGTTTCCTGATCAGGTACTTAACCTGGTCAATTCCTTCCTAAAGAAGCTGACCAAATGCTCACAGAGCTTACTTAGAAACCAAGCCAGCATACAGCCCATATTCTTAACCTCAAGTAGAAAATGATATATATGTACAAATAGGATGAATAGATATAGTAGACCATAACCTTTACGGAGATATGTTACATGGCACAGGCAGCACAAAACATATTTCAGTTATATCATACATACATTTATAAACACCCCCCCATAAAGCCTTATGGGGTACACGGTCACAGTCCCTCATTTAGGATTTCTGTGATACCTAATTGGAAAGGTCATAAATTTACCATGGCACTTTAGAGCAGGGGTCTCAAACATGCGGCCTGCGGGCCATATGCTGCCTGCAGGGGTATTTCCTGCGGCCCGCCAAGCAGCCCGTGCCCCCGCTTACCTCCGGAGTGCAGCGGAGTGGCGTGGGGGCGGGGCCAGGGCAGGCAGCCTGCCCCTAGCCCCCGGTGTGCGCTGCTGCCACCCTGGAGCTGCTCTAGGTAAGCAGCTCCGGGCCAGAGCCCGAAGCCCTCCTGCAGCCCGCCCCCCAACCTCCTGCCCTGAGCCCCCTGCCTGCACCCCAACTCCATGCCCTGAGCCCCCTGCATGAACCCCAACCCCCTGCCGCACCTCAACTCCATGCCCTGAGCCCCCTGCCTGAACCCCAACCCCCTGCCATACCCTGCACTTCCTCCTGCACCCCAACTCCCTGCCCTGAGACCCCACCACACCCCTCCTGCACCCTCTGGAGGCAGGGCCGGGGGCAGCGAGTGGTGTGTGTCAGTGATGCGGCCCTTGGGCCAATGAACTAGTCCTTATGTGGCCCTCGTGGTCATTTGAGTTTGAGACCCCTGCTTTAGAGGTATACACTCAACACGTGTAGAAACTCAATCCCTTCTGAATTTAGGGAAATATTTGTCTTAAAAATTGACAGTTTTTGTGAACAGTTCTACATCACAATGGTTTTCAGAGCAGAGTCCACAAGTAGATTCACAAAGCCATTTGCAGTGCATAAAAACTCTGATCCTACAAACAATGCTACTGGTGCCCCTTTTGACCCAAGCAGTTAGCCAGTAAGTGGGGCCTTGGAGGACTGTTTCTGTAAGGAAAAAATGAGGATTCAAGTCAGGTATGTCTTTGTAAATACACAGGATTGCAACAAAGAATGTACGGCGTCCTGTTCACCTGAACACAGTAAAAACAAACAGCAGGAGGCAGTCTTCACAATTCCAAGCCTGTCATTTCAGTCAGCACTCTACCCAAAAAGAAGCTTCTTTGGTTTACTTTCAAGGCCATGCTACCAGTGCCTGCTCTGGTTTTCTGGCTGCTTCCTCCGTGCTTTCAGTTTGCTTGCTCCTCTGACACAGAAACTCATAAATGCAATCTAATGAATGCAATAGTCCTGTGTTTACTATCAGTTCCTAGGGAAACCACCTCTTATTCTCTCCAACTCAGTTCTTTTCTTAGGCTTTCCATGTATCCAGTGCTTTATGCGGCAGTTTCTATTGTTTCATCTATCTTATTCCATGAAGGAGCTTCATTGCTTCCCCTCACCCCCACCCTTTACTCAGAATAAAGGGCAGCTAGCATGCTCATTAGCTTCACCAAGGTCTGTGATTGCCCATAGATTAGAGACACTTGCTGGCAGCTACCAACACTACATATTCTTATGTGCGGGTTGACAAAGAGCTCCATGTACTATCCACCTTGTGGAAGCACCAGGCACAGCTCCATACTTAAAATTGTGTTGAGTTGAGAAATCCTGCTGTAAATACAATCTATTAGGTATAGAAAAAGGGATTACTCTCCCAAGAACGTCAACACTTACTCTTTAAGTAATGATTGTGGCTACAGGTTACTGATAATAAACTGGTTCCAGAAAATTAAATCTTGGTCTAAACTAATAGAATTTTTAACTTGACCAGAGCTACACTTGACCAGAGCTCAAAGAGCCAGGAAGCTCTTAATTTATGTCCTTAAGCAGATCTTTTTAAGAAAAAAAAGATAACTAGTTTGTGTGTTCACATATATAGGGGCTATTTACTGGGCATAGCGGATACTGTAGTGGGAAGCAATGGCACTGGTGACTGACAGGCTGTCTGAGATGGAATTAATTAAGCAGTAATCCAAATGAAGCAGGTCATTAAGGCTTTTTTTTCTGGACTGCTTTTATAAATGCTTGGGGCCTGATCCCGGATGGTGCTGAATGCCCTCATCTCCCCTGGGAATCAGTGGAATTACAGGCACACAGCACCTTACAGCATCAGTTAGTTGCTCAGGTGCTTAAGTCTTTGCAGGATCAGGCCTTAAAGGGTGAACACAACTTCTGGTCTCCAGGCTCAGAAGATGAGGCTCTGACATCCAGATGAACTCCCTTTCTCAAACATTATAATAAACACTCATGTGCCAATGTATGTTTATGCCTGTATCTGTAATTTTCACTCCATGCACCTGAAGAAGTGGGTTTTTTACCCACGAAAGCTTATGCCCAAATAAATCTGTTAGTCTTTAAGGTGCCACCAGACTCCTCATTGTTTTTGTGGATACAGACTAACATGGCTACTCCTGTGATTCAGGGACTTTATGATGCCATTCTCCTCTATGGGCCAGGCTTGCCAGCTGGACTACATCTTCTATGATGCAACAGGGTCTCCCCCTCTTCAAGAGGCTGCTCAGCACCAATCCAAAAGGGGGAGACCCTGTTGCATCATGGAAGATGTAGTCCAGCTGGGGAGCCAGGCCCATAGAGGGGAGTGGGATCATAAAGCCCCTGAACTACAACTTCAATGAGGCACTGCAGCTGCATTTCCAAGACAAAATATTTTTATTTGGGGATTTTTGCCATTTCCCTCCCCCTCCCCCAATTTAGACAAAAATTTCTATTTTTGAAGTTTTCCATGGAGAGGGGACATTTTCCAATTGACTCTAGTTTTAACTTCAGTTTGAAAGCCACTCATCTTCCATCCATTCCAATGTTGAGCTACACATTGTGTCCTAATTTACACCAACTTATCAGGATCATTACTTTCTATTGGGCAGGCATATTTTTTTTCCCCACATTTAAGGGGGGGGGAGGAAACGTACAACTCACTCTTTGTAACTAAATAGTGATCAACGCACAGTCAACCTATGGAACTCTTTGCCAGAGGATGTTGTGAAGGCCAAGACTAACAGGGTTTTAAAAAGAACTAGATAAATTAATGGAGGATAGGTCCATCAATGGCTATTAACCAGGATGGGCAGGGATGGTGTCCCTAGCCTCTGTTTGCCAGAAGCTGGGAATGAGTGACAGGGAAAGAAGAACAGGAGTACTTGTGGCACCTTAGAGACATATGCATATGCATCCGAAGAAGTGGGCTGTAGTCCACGAAAGCTTATGCTCTAATAAATTTGTTAGTCTCTAAGGTGCCACAAGTACTCCTGTTCTTCTTTTTGCGGATACAGACTAACATGGCTGCTACTCTGAAACCGACAGGGAAAGGTTCACTTGATTACCTGTTCTGTTCATTCCCTCGGGGGCACCTGGCACTGGCCACTGTCGGAAGACAGGATACTGTGCTAGATGGAACTTTGATCTGACCCAGTATGGCCATTCTTATGAAGCTTTTATTCTGTATTATTCCTTTAACATTGTACAAGCCAAGTAATATTTTTTTCATTACTTCTACTTTTAGACTCCAATCAGGATGTTTAAACTTTGAAAAGGCTGCATATATTTCATAATCAGACACTAAGATCATCATCATGTTGACTGCTGTTGGGCATACTAAATTGGAAAAGAATCCAGAAGAAAGTCTGACTAATAAGTTATTGACCACTTAAATAAAGCAATCAAAAACATGTTTTTCAACTACAAAATGACTCAAACTCAAAGATTATCTTGAGACTGTAAATAATCTATTTTGATTTCAAAAGTTACAGAATCACTGTGGCATTATGACAAAAGTCATGGCCCCAGTCCCAAAGACTTTGTGTAACTTGAGCCATGTGAGTAGCCCCATTAAAATTAACATGATTACTCACATGAGTAAATTCATGCATGTGCCTAAATCTCTTCAAGAGCTAAGCTTAGATCAGCTCATATTATAACCCATTGTTTTGGGTGGAAACTGTTCTGCTCTGCCATGGAATATAGCATGCAACTGTGGCAGGCTGTGTTGTCTGGTTTAGAAGTTCCTGTGCAGTCTATGTGCTCTCTTGTTTTAGTTGTCACAAGGTCCCTGGTAAGGTAAACAGTAAACCAGAGTACTCACAATGGTAGAGCTCTGGGGAAGGCATGCTTAAGTTACTGGGGACACATGAGGAGTGGGAGAATAGCACTAGTCTTGGCACCTAGGGAAGCTGGACCCACATACCAAAAAAGGAGTAGGAGACAGGGAGGCCAGACTAAGACAGCTGTCTTGAAACCGCTCACACCCAATATGCTCAAGAGCATGTGAGATCCAAAGTTTGGGTCCAATATAGCAGTCTACAGATCACAAGAGGAAGCTCAACCAGATCTGTATAGCACAGCTCCCTTTGACCACATGTGGAAAGTTTGGTTTAAGTGACTTGCCCAGCATCACACAAGTACTCTGTGGCAGAGATACAGATAGAATCTAGTTCTCCAAGGCAACAATCAACTGCCTTAACCCTGAAACCATCCCCTCATTCTGCAGTCCCCTTCCTAATTCACTACACATCTTCCAACTTCTGCAACACATGAGGCAGGGGTCCTACAGACAACTGCCTCCTTTACTACACACAACCCTGATTCATCCCCAGAGCAGGTCCAGCCTGTAAACTGAATGAGGCAGGGGTCCCATGGAAACAGTAGCATGTGAATGCTGATGTAGTATTATGTACAACTATTACACCCCCTTCTTTCTCAGCTTAACTGTTTGCTGAAGCACAGGTCAAAGTTCTGTCTTTTAAGCATTTTTAGGGAAGCATTACACAGAGTTAAACCTCAGTGTTATTGGTTGTAAAACCCTGAACATAGCTGTTAATAACAATACCCAGACAGCTTCAGAGAGATAGTACCATACAGTTTCATAGTAAACATGTAATACAAACAAAACCATTGTAAATAATATTTGGAACACTGATGGACTGTTAAACCAAACGCTATCCAGTAGTAAGTCAACTGGACTTTATACAAACTTCCCCACTTTATTGGTGTTACATACCTTTAAATCCAATGTTTCACCATAACATTTACACTTCTATACTTCAGTACACACAAACATTCCCCTATGATCATTTTTCAGAGATGATTTCGCAGTCTCTGTAGTGTGGCCATAATATATAGCATGACACACCTGGGTTCTTTAAAGCTTGAGAAGAGTAGCATCCTCAGTTCTTTTCTATCCCTTCAGAGGCCTGTTAGTAAACGAAAGTCTGGGAATCATTCCAGCTAGCAGGATTCCAGCCTTTGGGTTAATAGTTGGGGACCCCTTCCCCAAGAGTGTTGAATTTAAAGACCCAGCTCCCTCATTAAAAGGCCAGTCTTTATATTTAAATAGTCACATTAGATTCATTTTCTCTGTTTTAAAGAGGCCTTCTATACATTTTCCAACCTAAGCCAGGTTAGTCCAAAACTCCTAAATTGGCATTTAAGTCACTAATGAAAGGGACTGCTCCTTCTCTCTGTAGAAAGAGCGTGGAAAGAGAAAAAGAACATAGTGACATACATGTGGCTCACAAATTCTGTAGCAAGCACTCACATATGGTGCAAATAGAACATTTGGATGCATACTTGTGTATAGCTGTTTATGCTTCGTGTTTACAGAGAAAAGGGTGAGTTCACACACTCAGCTCTGTATACACACTGAAGAAGCTGTTGCTCAAGAATAGTAAATTTCTTATATTGGTGGAATGTGGGAGGGCTTACCCAGCCTGGCATCAGGAGTATCCACTGCCGCAGTTTCCCCTCAGCAGTCATCTACAGGCTTGTAGGTTGCCGTGGTGCTCTAACGTAGGAATCTCCTATGTGTTGTGGCACTGAGGTGACTTAGCCCTTCAGAAAACTCAGAGTTCATCTCTTCCTGAATGAAGAGTCCAAAGGAAATAAAACCAGCCTTCTACTCCACACTCCTGTCACAGCACGCTTCCTCTGCGGGTGCATCCTCTTCAGTAGTCTTTAGCTCTTCTGTATAGCTCAATTTTCAGCTCTCATGGGCCCCTACCAATCTCTTTTTGTTGTTGTTAACAGGGGCAGTGCACCATCTCAGAGTAGCATTCTACTACAGGTTTCAGACCCTGTAACGCTTACAATTGGGGTATCTAGCTTGCAACGCAAATTGCCCAGCCTTCTTTTGCCAGGGTCATTTCCTACATACCCACCGTAGGCCTCTTCACTGGCCCTTTCATAGATATGCTCACTCTTTAGCTAAGCATCCACTCCCAAGTGAGCTCTCCCTTATACCTCACAGACCACTGAACACAGGCTGCCTTTATATCTCCAGCAGGCCTGGTTCTGAGTCACATGCTCCCCCAACACAGGATCCTCCTGGTCACAGGTGAAGCTGAGCCAGGAGCACCAGGAGCTCCCTAGAAGTGGGGGGTGCCCACATTGTGGCTCCACCCCCCCACCGTGCCTCTTCCCCCCCCCCCAGGCCCTGCCCTCCCACTGCCTCACCCCCCTGAGGCCCCACCCTCCTGTTGCCTCTTCCCTGAGGCTCTGCCCCCGCTCACTCCTGTCGCTCACCCCTAAGGCAGGTAAACAGTGATGGGGCAATAGCCCCTTGGCCCTTCCCCTCCATTCCGGCACCCCTGAGCTGAACCCAGACTCTCTTAAAGAACCAGCTTACACCCTGCTACAGGAAATGATGCGCATTCTCTAACAGACAAAGCAAGTGCAAATTACATTTCTTTGTAATTAACTTTCCAATTAAACTAACATTATTTCCACCCTAGTCCTTTTTAAACAAAAGGAAGACAGACATGGTAATCCTAGATAATGGAATAAAAAGTCAGGAATAAACATTGTTCATAGTAAAGTATAACTGAGGTACAATGCCCTCATATTAAATAAAAGGGTCAACAGTTAACTAAATTCAAAACATCAGACTTTAATCCATTGCAACAAGCTAAGGTGTGGATGTCAAGAACCCAACAGAGGTCATTGCTGGTAGTTGTCCTCATGCAAAGAGGGGTCATTCCCCTATGTAAGTGGGCATTTGCAGACATACCTCTTCATATATGGCCACAAAAATGTACTTCTTTGTATGCATAATGCATCATTCCCATTTGCTTGGTATACTTTATGCAGATCCTTAAAGGTATTAGGCACTGGATTTCAATGGGAGTTAGGAGCTTAAATAGCTTTGAGGATCTGGGCCCAGGTCCTTTAGGCTGTATGTCAGCATCATTACCTCTATCTTAGGAGCCTGTTCTATCTGTGTCAAGAATTCCAACAAAGTGGATGCAGGGCACAGTGGAGACCTAGGAACTAGATTCAGCAGAAAGCTCCCTTTCTCTGGTTTTCATCTCCCACTAGTAGCTTGACTTGTCTCATGTGTTGATGACTCATTCTGAAATTTACCAAAAGGGCACTGTCCACGTGGGGAATAATGTAAACCCAACCCAATTACTATACATGTAAATTCCAGAAATTTACATGACCCATCGTATAATTGACTAGTTTCTGGTTCAATTAAAATCAGTCACTTGCTTCTGGAAAACAAAGTAGCATTGCTATATATACATATTATTCTTATTTTTCCCTGTACATATTAAATCACTTCCATATGTCCACCATATTTAACAGATCTAACATAGGGTCTTTATTGTCACTTTAAATTACCTGGCAGTAAGATAAATGCAATATTTGTAATTTTGTTTGTTTGGGGCTGGCTGGCAGGCTGAGAGAGAGACACTGGAATTTATGTTGGAAAATGAGGGAGAAGTAGCATGGGATGAGGAATGGCTTCAGATTAGGAAAAAGAAACAAAGAAAACAAATATCTGTATCTGAAGCAGAGGGAGCAGACAGTGATCGAGAAGAGAGTAAGGAAAAGGATCGTCATCTTATAATTGCCAAATCATAGCTGAAGATGTAAAGATAGAGATGTTAGTTTCTTGAAAACAGAGGAATGTACTAAGCAAAAGTATCGGAAATATATTAAGAGCTAAAAGAGTGTAGGGCGGAGATTTATTATACACCTAAGGAACAGGCTGAGAAACATCTTAAAACTATACTTTTAGGGAAAAATAAAAGTAATTTGCCATCTACCTAATTATATGATAGATGCAAGAGGGATAATATACGGGGTTTCACTAAGCATGACTGAGGATGAAGTTAAAAGGGGTATAGGCGAGTACCAAATGCTGCTTGTTAAGTGACTGATTAGCAGGAGAGGTGGAAAACACCAACCTTCCACAGCCAGATTAAATTTCAAAAATGCAGTGCTATCTGAAAGGGTTAAAACAGGATATCAACTTTTCTACTCTAAGCCATATATCCCAACCCCTTTGAGATGTTATACATGTCCAAGGTTTGGGCACGTGGTGGCTGTCTGCAAGGGGAAAAAAAGTTGTGGTAAATGTGGAGCAGAACACTTGCATAAGAACTGTGTGGAAGAAATGGAATTAAACAGAACACAGCAATTGCCAGGAAAAGCACAGTGCAGCATACGAAGGGTGCATGGTGGCAGAACGAGCTAGAGACATACAGAAAATTAAAAACCATCCATAAAATATCCTATGCAGACATTACCAAAAAGATATTCACAGTAGAAAGTGGAGAATGAGGAAAACATCAGTGAAGGGAAAAAAAAACAAAAACTACTGCTACAACAAAATGCAGTTCAAGTCAGGAAAGATAATATAAGGGGAATAGAAGAAGATGTACTGCTTGTAGGCAAAGAGAAATTTGTAGCATTTATGATATAAGTGATTAATTGCACTTTACAGACAGGGAATAAGAAAGAAAATAATAGAAGTGGCAGGAAAGTATTTATGTATAGGCACTCTCTCAATAGACTGCATTTAAGTCATTTTAAATTAAGGTAATATTTAAACAACATGTTTCTAACAATTTTTTGCTGGAAAACACAGTTTACCACCACGTGGTTGGGAATTAAAGAAAACTGTTTTTGAAATGGAAAACAAACCTGACATGGTGTGTGTACAAGAAACATGGATGGTAAAAACTTGTTTAGACTTCCAGGATATGATGTTTTTAGACATGACAGAGAAATAACAAGAAGAGGAGTGGTCTGTATATTGATAAAGGAAGGTCTCAGTTATATCAAAATAGAAGTAGAGAACTTATGTTTTGAGTACCAGACTGGTGAGTTTGCTATACAGAATAACATCTTTTTATGACTCTATAACAGGGGTAGGTAACCTATGGCATGCATGCCAAAGGTGGCACTCAAGCTAATTTTCAGTGGCACTCACACTGCCCGGGTCCTGGCCACTGGTCCGGAGGGCTCTGCATTTTAATTTAATTTTAAATGAAGCTTCTTAAACATTTTAAAAACCTTATTTACTTTGCATACAACAATAGTTTAGTTATATTATAGACTTATTGAAAGAGACCGTCTAAAAATGTATTACTGACACGCGCAACCTTAAATCAGAGTGAATAAATGAAGACTCGGCACACCACTTCTGAAAGGTTGCCGACCCCTGCTCTATAATGTCTATAACCCATGTGTGATGCTGAGCCAGTGAGGGTTAAACAATTAGCAGGCTGAGTGACCCAAAATCAACTTTTAAGAACCTCCTAGAAAAGTATTGAAATGTTAAACAGGGCCATTCCTTGTAGATAATTAGCAAAGCCATGTTAAATAGACTACAGTTCTTGAAATATAAGCCTATATTGTTAGAGAAGCAGAAGTAGATACTAATTGTATTTGTCTGTATTTACCTATATCTTGTAAGAAATTTAACAATGTGAGCTAATTAGCTTCTAGATGCTAAACTCCTGTTCCTGTCTGTAATGTTTCATTATATGTTCTATTGATTCAGAGATCAAGAAGGGATATTAGCATTTAGATGAAACTGGTGGTGTAATATTATTGTCTTCATTTCTCTTTGAAATTTGTGACTACATTGTAAAACTACCTGTGAACTGCTTGAATGGTTAATTGGTTTAGATTAATTAATGCAACTAGTTACTGGTGTGTGCCTAGGAAATAGAGATTTACTTCAAATCAGCAATGTACATTACCTATTCTTCGTCCAAGGAATGTCTGCTGTGATCATTTGTTGACAAGAGGCTAATCAGCTGAGCTTTGGCTATAAAGGGAATTTGAGGCCTGCTCCTATTTTACCTCAGATCGGCTTAAACTTTCACAGGGAAAGTGTAAATCCACATGACTGAGGTTTCCAGTTCTACTCTGGATTAGCCCTGCAATTTCTCATGGAAGAATTTGAGCAAACTCTGCACATGGACTGCCTATTGGGCTATAACCTATTGAACTGATTCTGGACAGGGCCGGTGCTTCCACTAAGTGCTCGCCTAGGGTGGCAGGATTTGGGGGGCAGCATTTTGCTGTCCTCGGCGGAAATTCGACGGCGGGGGTCCTTCCGCTCTGAGTCTTGGGCAGAAATTCGGCAACGGGTCGTTCACTCGCTCCAGGACCCACTGCCAAAGTGCCCCGAAAACGCAGAGTGGAAGGACCCCCGCAGCCAAATGCTCAGAGGAGGAGCGCTGCCGCCTAGGGTGGCAAAAACCCTGGCTCCGCTCCTGATTCTGGAAGGACTGTAACAAATCAGCAGCTTCACCATCTTTGCTATGAAACTGACCTAACTTGGTGAATCTAATTAAATTATAAACCACCAGTTTTAGGGATTGTCCGCCATATTCTTTGCAGTTTGCTCTCATTGAGCATTCTCAGTATGGCACCTCCCAGCGACCATGATCACACCATGTAAAAAACTAGACAATCTAGAATTGGTGAGTTAGTTAGGGATGTCAAAGGCCCAATCATCATTTGCAGAGACTGTAATAGCCATAATTAATTATGGAGAATTAGAAAAACTAATTATTCTAGCAAATGCCTGGGACAGTTGATTGACACGAACAATGTGGTATTGCTAAATAAAGAACATTTGCTAAAGAAAACCGAACTCCTCCATGGCTGGGTAGACAATAAAGATGACATACTGAATGAACATTTTAGCCTATAGGAACTCAAAAGCTATTGATAGAAGTAAAAAATACAGCCCATGTAAAGATAAGCACTTACTGGAAGGGAGTTTAAGGATTTTATTGAAAGTTTATAATAGTATCTGGGAAAAAGGAATACTACCAGCAGAATGGAAGCAAACAGTGGTTATACCAATAGGAAAACCTGGCAAATTATGCACAAGACCTGATGCGGATAGACCTATTGCCTTCACATCGTGTTAGTCAGTGAATTTCCTAGTTTTTTTTTTTTTTTTTAAACAGAAAAATAAATGTTGGTAGGAGTTACTGGTCACTTTTGGTCAATTGTAATAATCATAGGTGTGTAGTTGAGATGCTACTGCAGCCATGTAATATTACCTGCCTCTTTTCCATCAGTAGATCTTAAAGAAGGAATCATTACCCCCACTTTACAGATGGGGAAACTTAGGCACAGAGGTGAAGTGAATTGGCTACCATCACCCAGCAGGCCAGAGCCAGGAACAGAGCCCAGAAATTCTGAATCCCAGTCCACTGTTCTCTCCACTAGATCACAGGGTTGCTGTGTGATTCTCTGGTGCCTCCCTGTACACTTTATTATAGAGAAATGGGGAATAATTTCCCTCCTAGTGAAAAAGTTTTTCCCAATATCCAACCTAAACCTCCCCCACTGCAACTTGAGACCATTACTCCTTGTTCTGTCATTTGCTACCACTGAGAACAGTCTAGATCCATCTTCTTTGGAACCCCCTTTCAGGTATTTGAAAGCAGCTATCAAATCCCTCTCATTCCTCTCTTCTGCAGACTAAATAATCCCAGTTCCCTCAGCCTCTCCTCATAAATCATGTACTCCAGCCCCCAATCATGTTGTTGCCCTCTTGTAGAGGAGTGGACTCACCCCTGCAGCACCTCCTGCTGGTGACTTCTAGGAATTAGCTCTTCCAGCATCCTGGAGCACCCTCTGCAGGCCAGTGGTCCACCTGTCCTCTGGCCCCCCCATGTCCCTCCCTGGACTCCAGTGCCCTTTTACCTGGGGTGCTGACCCCTGGCAGTACCTCCACAATTCTGGGTCACCCCCTCCCAGGGGAACTCCCACCCACTATCCCCACTTTGCCTCAGTCTTGGCTACTGCCCAGTCTCCATCTAGCCCCTATTCACTGGGGCAGACTGCAGTATCAGCCACTCATCACAGGCAAAGGGATTCAGACCTTTTGCCTTTGCCTACCCATGGGCTGCCCCCTGCAACCCAGTAGCAAATAGGCCTTACCAGGCCTACAGCCTGGGGCTTTTCTAGGCCAGAGCTCCCTTGGCCTTTCCCCAGCCCTGCACCACTCTAGGCACTTAGTTAAGCTCCCTGCAGCCAGGCCCTTCTCTCTCTGAACACAGAGACTGTAAGCTCCTGGCTCCCAGCCTTTATATACAGGCCAGCTGTGGCCTGATTGGGGCATGGCCCAGCTGCAGCAGTTTCCCCAATCAGCCAGCTTTTAGAGCTGCAGCTCTCTGCAGGGCTGCTTTTAACCCCTGCAGCCCTCCTTCAGGGCTGGTTTCAAGCCCTCCAGGGCAGGAGCGGGTGTCCACCCTGCTACACCTCTGCAGGTTTCTGAACCCCAATATGTACACCTCTGCTGGGCTCTTTACAAGAAGGATGTGGAAAAATTGGAGTGTGGTCTGTGTCACAAGAACTGAACAGTTTTGTTACATAGTGGTTGCAGTAACTTGAAGCGTATGAGAGGAGACTGGTGTCTCTCTCCTTCCTTCTCCCCCTCCACCTCCAACAACCTATACCTCCCCTCCCCTCATTATTTGTAGCTCACCCTCCTCTTCAGGACCCATTAAGCCATTAGCACTTTAGAAACCAGGTGTGAAAAATAACAACAACAAAAGTCAGTAGGATCTTTAACAAAAGCTTTTTTTTTGGGTGGAGGACTGTATCTCAAAGAACCCCTTGATCAGATGACCTCAAATTTGGATCACTAACCCTACCCTGTGTCTCCAATGTACAAATGTCAAGGTAATCTGGGTATGCATGCAGATTTTAGAGCACTGAGAAGAATAATCCTTTAAACAGAATCTCATTCTTAACTGTTGCAGAGCTACAGTTATAACTCTGTATGAAATTAATCATCAGCAACTTCTTTGCTATATCCAGATCCCTAGCACAGGATTATCCTGAAAGCATAGGAATCTTTGAGAGGTGTGAAGGGGCTCACTGATCCCAGTGTGATGGTCTGAGTTGGCTGAGAACACTCCTTGGAGATGAATACAGCCTGAAAAATAGATCAGAGATGTGAACTGCTCCATTCATGTCGGTGGGTGTTCCCATCCTCCTCTTGAGTGCTGAGAGCCTGTGATATTCATCAAGCATGCCAAAGCCTCACTTCAGTGTGTTCAATCACAGTACATGCTCTCAGCATGCCTGTACTCCCTCCACTCAAAGGGGCAGATGACTGCTCACCAGGAGGGTGGCAGGAAGTGGGGCTCAGATATCCATATAGGGACAGATTCCTGTACAATCATAGGAGAGAAGAATGTGTTACTGACAATTGCCCCCTGCCCCAATCCCTGCCATGAACCTCTATGTCACCCTCCCAGTGTCCCACCCCTTCCCTTCCCTCATCCCCAACCTCAATCATCCTCTTTACTAATCCCTCTCTGCATAATTCCCCTTCCCCTTGCTGCAGCTCCAAACCCTCACTCCTATTTTCCCCACTCCCTCCCAATTCCCCCTCTCCTCCCAGCAAACATATGCAATTTATTTTGTTTTCTAAAATAACCTGAGTACCTGCTGAATTATCTGCTGTACTAAATTTCTCCCCCTTCACTCCCCAAAAAATAGCCCTGTGACAGAGGCAGACCATTACAAGATACCTCCTTCTATTTCCTGATTTCTGCCCAGGACTGGGCTTGAACTCATAATACTTAGCTACCACTCAAGTTGAACACCAGAACATTCCCCTGGAGCCATGCAAGTTCGGTGAGTTGTATGTGGCAAGCAACCCTCTTGGCCTATCTGCACATGTGCAATGTAATCCATTTGGCACATGAGCCTTAGGAATTTTAGCTGCATGACTAAACACAGAGCTAAACTCTTTAGCTAATAAAGCTGTAATTTGACTTCCCTCAGCTGTCTAGAGAGGGGCATGTCCTCGTTGGTGGTAACTCTCAAGTGACTGAGATCCTGGTTTGATCCCTATCTGTAGGCATAAAGTACATTGGTAAAATCCACACACCTTAAGAAAAATCAGGTTTTCCGGAGTGGCGATATCTCAGGACCCCCGTGGTGAAAAGACACCAAATTTCTAACCCCATTCTGCATTCCGTTGAGGTACACAACATTTCAAAGCAATCTAAATGACTATGCAGATTTTATAGCACTTATAGTCTAACTTTAAATAGAAAGCTTTAATAAGCCTTACCTAAAGCATACTTGATACAGTGGCTAATACTGAACATAAAAAAAAATGTTGGAAATGTTTTAATCTACTGTTGCTACTTGTAACACCAAATATTACTATAACTCAATGGTTTTCAACCTTTCCAATGCTATGAAAGCTATGTGGAAATGGCAGAAATGCTAAATGAGTTTTCTGTTTTGGTTTTCATCAAAAAGGTTAGTAGAGATTGGACATCTAACACAGTGAAAATGAGGTAGGATCAGAGGCTAAAACAGGGAAAGAAAAAAACTAAAAATTACTTATACAAATTAGATGTCTTCAAGTCACCAGGGTCTGATGAAATACTCCTACAACACTCAAGGAGCTGACTGAGAAGATATCAGAGCCATTAGTGATTATCTTCAAAAAGTCATGGAAGACTGGAGAGATTTCAGAGGACTGGAAAAGGGCAAATATAGTGCCAATCTGTAAAAAGGGGAATAAGGACAACCCAGGGAATTACAGACCAGTCAGTTTAACTTCAGTACCCAGAAAGATAATGGAACAAATAATTAAGCAATCAATTTGCAGACACCTAGAAGATAATAAGGTGATAAATAACAGTCAGCATGGATTTGTCAAGAACAAATCATGTCAGACCAACCTAATAGCTTTCTTTGACAGGGTAACAAGCCTAGTGAATGGTGGGAAGCAGTAGATGTGGTATATTTTGACTTTAGTAAGGCTTTTGATACTGCCTCATATGACTTTCTCATAAACAAACTAGGGAAATACAACCTAAATGCAGCTACTATAAGGTGGGTGCATAATTGGTTGGAAAACTGTTCCCAGAGAGTAGTTATCAGAGGTTCACAGTCAAACTGGAAGGGCATATTGAGTGAGGTCCTGCAGGGATCAGTTCTGGGACCAGTTCTGTTCAATATCTTCATCAATGACTTAGATAATGGCATAGAAAGAACATGTATGAAATTCGTGGCCGAGATCACAAGCTGGGAGGGTTTGCAAGTGCTTTGGAGGATAGGATTAAAATTCAAAATGATCTGGACAAACTGAAGAAATTGTCTGAAGTAAACAGGATGAAATTCAATAAGGACAAATGCAAAGTCCTACACTTAGGAAGGAACAATCAGTTGTACACGTACAAAATGGGAAATGACTGCCTAGGAAAGAGTACTGTGGAAAGGGATCTGGAGGTCATAATGGATCACAAGCTAAATATGAGTCAACAGTATAACACTGTTGCAGAAACAAAAAGCAAACATCATTATGGGATGTATTAGTAGAAGTTTTGGAAGCAAGACACGAGAAGTAATTCTTCAGCTCTACTCCGTGCTGATTATAGAATCATAGAATATCAGGGTTGGAAGGGACCTCAGGAGGTCATCTAGTCCAACCCCCTGCTCAAAGCAGGACCAATTCCCAACTAAATCATCCCAGCCAGGGCTTTGTCAAGTCTGACCTTAAAAACCTCTAAGGAAGAAGATTCCACCACCTCCCTAGGTAACCAATTCCAGTGCTTCAATTGGAGTATTGTGTATTAGGCCTCAACTGGAGTATTGTGTCCAGTTCTGGGCACCTCATTTCAGGAAAGATATGGACAAATTGGAGAAAGTCCAGAGAAGAGCAACAAAAATGATTAAGCATCTAGAAAATATGACCTATAAGGGAAGATTGAAAAAACTGGGTTTGGTTAGCCTAAAGAAGCGAGGACTGAGAGGGGACATGATAACAGTTTTCGAGTACATAAAAGGTTGTTACAAGGAGGAGGGAGAAAATTTTCTCCTTAAACTCTGAGGATAGGACAAGAAGCAATGGGTTTAAATTGCAGCAAGTGTGGTTTAGGTTGAACCTTAAGAAAAACTTCCTGTCAGGTTAGTTAAACACTGGAATAAATTGCCTAGGAAGGTTGTGTAATCTCCATCAGGTTAGACAAACACCTGTCAGGGATGGTCTAGGTCCTGCCATGAGTGCTGCACTTGACTAGATGACCTCACAAGGTTCCTTCCAGTCTTATGATTCTATGTTACAACTAAAACGTTTCAGCACCACCCCTACCCCAACTCCCATCTAGCTATAAAGCAGGCAAAAGGGGTTGCAGTGGCCCTGAACCTGCAATTTACAGATAAAGCAATAAAAATTATCAATTTCTTCACTTTTCTTTACTTATTCCATGGCAATAAGTTTCCCTGTTTTCCCGCTATAATAGCTTCCCTTGATGTCTTCTCTTCGGGGGCTTTTGAAGAACTTTGATGGCACTATTCAAACAGCTTTTACTGTGTAAAATAAGTGTCCATGTTTTGTTTTATCTTTTCTAAACTGATTCACAAATGGCAATATACCTGAGGATAAGGCTTGAAATATCCAGACTTCCTGCATCCACAGCTTTGAATCCTAGCAGGGTTGATCATTAACTCATTAAACTGAGCTCCATACTGCTTTCTTTGAGTGGAAATTCCAGATGAGGCATTACTGTCATGTCCTGATACCACACTTGTTAGGATGCTAAAGAACATGCAATGGTGTTTTGGCCAATTTTCCTTTTCCCATGATACTATACAATGTACAGTAACTCCTCGCTTAACGTTGTAGTTCTGTTCCTGAAAAATGCAACTTTAAGTGAAACGATGTTAAGCGAATCTAATTTCCCCATAAGAATTAATGTAAATGGGGGGGTTAAGTTCCAGGGAAATTTTTTTCACCAGAAAAAAGACTATATTTTACACACACACACACACACAGTATAAGTTTAAGCAAACAATTTAATACTGGTACACAGTGATGATGATTGTGAAGCTTGGTTGAGGTGATGAAGTCAGAGGGTGGGATATTTACAAGGGAATGCTTTACTGCTAAATGATGAACTAGCAATTGGCTAAGCCCTCAAGGGTTAACTCATTGTTGTTAATGTAGCCTCACACTCGACAAGGCAGCATGAATGGAGGGAGGGGAGACAGCATGGCAGACAGAGACAGAGCCACACACTGTGTGTGAGAAGGAGATGCGGGTTTCTCCTTTAAGTATGCTGACCCCACTCTAATTACACTGCCTTTTTAAGTAGATCAGCAAGCTGAGAGGGCAGCTGCTGCCAGGAAGCTCCCTCCGTCCTGAGCCCTGTCAGGTGTCCTCTCTGCTCTATGGAAGATGGAGTAAGCCGGGTGCAGGAGCAGGGGGGAGCGGAACACCCTGACCCTGACATTAACCCCTCTCTTTCTCTCCCCCCGCCCCCCGCACAGCAAGCAGGAGGCTCTGGGGAGCAGCTCCAAGGCAGAGGGCAGGAGCAGCACATAGCAGTGGGGGGAAGGTACAGCTGAACTGCCGGCAATTGATAGCCTGCTGGGTGGCTGCTGCACAGGGAACTTAGGGGAACGGGGAGCTGATGGGGGGCTGCTGGTCTAACCTGGTTCCAAGCCCCCCACCAGCTAACTGCAATGGGCTGTTCTTCCTGCAAGCTCTTCCTGGAAGCAGTGGACAAAGAAGGCAGCTGCCAAATGACATTATAAGGGAGTGTTGCGCAACTTTAAATGAGCGTGTTCTCTAATTGATCAGCAACGTAACAACAAAACAACGTTAACTGGGACGACTTTAAGTGAGGAATTACTGTATTGGCTGGCACCCTCCACCAGAGATATGATTGTATTTTCATAGGGCTTCAAGTACTCTGTGTACAAAACATAGTTAATAAATGCTTTAGGGCAGAGATTCTGAAACATGTCACTATATAGGCCCTTTTTTAATGTAGGCTGTCTACCACCTCTCTACCTGTTCCCGATCACTTACCTTTATGGCAGCTGCAGCAACTGTTGACATTGAAAAGTGCTATTAATGAAGAGACGTATGGAGACAAATAAAAATACAACTTAGTAGCTGGAAGGGGCCAGCATCATGTGACCAGCCCTCCAAAGCTCACCACCAAGTGCTCCAGGCTCCACAGTTTCAAAACCATTTCCAGATGAAAGTCATCAGGTTACCGAACGCTTTGTACTGTAGTTCTTCTCAAGAACCCATATTTAGCTCCCAGGGCCGGCTCTAACTTTTTCGCTGCCCCAAGCAGCAAAAAAAAGCGCCGCCCCGCCGAGCGCAGCACTGCCGGAACCTCCCCCCCTGAGCGCTGCGCCCCGCGCCACCGGAGCCTGCCCCCTCCTGCCGAGCGCCGCGCCGCCGGAACCCCCCCCCGAGCGCCGCGCCCCCCCCCCACCGCCCTCCCGCCGAGCGCCGCGCTGCCGGAGCGCCCCCCGCGGAATGCCGCACCACGCTGCCCCCCGCCACCCCAAGATTCGCCGCCCCTTACCAGGTGCCGCCCCAAGCATGTGCTTGGTTGCCTGGTGCCTGGAACCAGCCCTGTTAGCTCCAATAGCCAGAAATCCCCTTCTCAACCTTAATTTGGCAAGAATACTGTTTCCTCTACACTGATATTGACCTAGAAACAAAAGCACACCCCTTATGACTCCTCACCATACACTGCGTGCTGCTTCTATAAAGTCCATTTTGCGGCTTTGCCATGACCCTCCTTTCTAGTGCACTAAATAGACTACATGGCCTCCCTCAGGCCACATCTCCACTGTGGATGCTACAGCAGAATAGCTACAGCACTGTAACCTCAGAGCATAGATGCAGACTACAGCGATGGAAGGGTTATTCTATCACTGTTGCCCACCTCTCTGAGTGACATGGAAGCATTCTTTTGTTGACCTAGCTGCATCTACACCAGGGGTTAGGTTGGCATAGCAACGGCACTCAGGGATGTGGAGTGCTGTAGCTATGTTAACCTAAATTTTAAGTGTAGACCAGGCATCAGTGACTCCTTCTCACGCTGTTCTCCACCCCAGCAGATATATTCAGCTTGGAAACTTAAACTGATGGCCAGAACTAAACTGTGGGGGAGGGCGGGAGGCAGGGCAGTCTCAAGCAATGGCCTTACACTGGGGAATGCCTCAATGCCAGAGAATAAGCTGAGCTAAAATGTGATCAACTGTAGGAACACTGCAAGACTCGTCTCTTTCTTTAACCTTTCTCCCAGCAACTAAGCTGAAGAGTACTAAGGCTGCTTGTTCTTGGAAGAATATCACTTTGATTATATCCCTTTAAGTAGCTTCATTATTGAGGGGTAGGGTGACCAGATGTCCCGATTTTATAGGGACAGTCCCGATTTTGGGGTCTTTTTCTTATATAGGCTCCTATTACCCCCCACCCCATGTCCCGATTTTTCACACTTGCTATCTGGTCACCCTATTGAGGGGGAAGGACTTAGAGACTCATGTCTACTTATTGAGGAGCTTCTAAATTCATATAGTGGCGCCTGTATGCTCTGGTGGTGGGGCCCTTGGAATGGTACATAAAAATGAATGAATAATTAATGAATAATGCACTACCACTCTTGGAAGTTTTCTTCACATCCCTACTATACTAGCAGTCAGCACTAGCCTTTATTACAGCTCAAAACAGTAAAGCTCTTCCAAGGGTAAAAAATAATAGCTCCACGTGCAATCTATAGAAGTCATATTACACAGGTTGATACTAAGCCAATATTCTCCAGAAAGTGTCCATTTAAAAGGCTTAATTTGTCAACAATTTCACACACCATTTGCCCAGAGTTCTCACATGCAGCACTTCACTGTGCCCTTCCCCCCCAAGTAAACTGTATGCAGTTTTGTGCTTCATTAATCATCTTTTCATCACTGGAAGTTCAATGCTGCTTTCTCTGTAGGAGACAAGAGGATACACTACCAGAAAGAAGACAAAGTCATGGGAAAAGGAGAATATACATGTTCTAGAAAACTAATGCATCCTGCTCATCCTAGTCACAATCACTGCTTTATACATCATCAATTTCTAGAACTCCACTTGTAGCCAGGTCTGAGAATTCAGCTATAGAATCAAAGTGAGTCCTTCTGAGATGGAAAAGGTCAGAACAGAGGTTACGTCAGTATGAAACCAACTTCTTCCTTCTGGAATTGCTGAGAGTGAGTTTTATCTTAATAATAAGAAAAAAGCCTCCAGATGAAGATGATTCTTTTAAAAAAACTATTTATGGAAATTCTTGCTGCAAAAGGCTTGGCTTAATAACTAATTTTAAAAGCCATTACGGTCGATTGTCAGCATTTTTCTGCAAACCACGATGCCTGAGGGACGAGCTGATGGAAAGTAATTAGTAAGGCAGAGAGTGAAACTTACTGAATGTAACTGATACTGTTTGTAAAATTGAGACTCAGGATTCTCCTGCTTGAAGAAGAAAAGACAGATGTTTCTGCTTCTTCAACAAGGAACCAGGAAGAACAAGTGTGTGAAAAATAGTATATCATTCCATAAATAAGCAATGAAATTTGAACTACAATATTTTAATCCCTTTTTTGTTTCCTTCCATTCCCTCACACTCTTGTTAAGCTTGATGTTGAAAAATGGAAGCTGGGGTGGGAAATCCTCTGGTGTAATTGCTGAGGCAATAATGTTGCTAAATCCAAGATTTATTGTTTACTGTCCATTATCTCACCTGAGTGGCACAACATCAGCAGTAAAGTTTGGTTCTCAAATAGATAAGGAATTCAGAAGTGGTTAGATGAAAGTTACTCTATATGCAACTGGAAGGCTGGACAGATGTGAATTAATACAGTATCTTATACGTACTTAGATACAAAAAACCTACTTTCTAAAGTGGAAGACAAGTAAAATAGTAAGACTGGGTGGAGCTTTATACTAAGGGCAAAATCCTACTCTTGAGAGAAAGGCATGCTGGTGGGGTGGGGCCCAGGGGTAGCATCCAAGTGAAGGGTCTCCTAAACATAGCCTACACAGGAAAGGATATGATGGTTAAGGCTCCGATTTTGACATGGAAGTCATGGAATCCATGACTTCTAGAGACCTCCATGACTTCAGCCACGGCGTCCGGGAGCTACGGAGCACCCTTGCCACCCAAGGTGGCAGGGGGTACCCCGCAGCTCCAAGCCGGCACATATGGCGGGGGCCCCCTGGAGCTACAAGTTGCTGCAGGAGGTGGGGGTACCCCACAGCTCCCAGCCACCACTAGCAGTGAGGGCCCCCACAGCTCATGGGTGGCAGGGGGACCCTGCAGCTCTCAGCCACTGCAGGAGGCAGGGGGACCCCACAGTTCTGAGTGCAAACAGTGGGGGGACTCCACAGCTCCAAGCCCCCATGGGCAGTGGGACCCCCAGAGCTCCGAGCAGGGTCCCCTGTAGCTGCGCAGCTGCCGCGGGCGTTGTGGGGACCCTGCAGCTCCCCATGGATAGTTTTTGTAAAAGTCAGAGACAGGACATGGGCTTCCGTGAATATTTCTTTATTGCCTGTGATCTGTCCATGACTTTTACTAAAAATCTCCGTGACAAAATCTTAGCCTTAATGATGGTATCTACTTTTATAGTCCCTTTTGCCACAGTGAAGAAGTGCCCAACAAACACTTATGAATTTATTCTCACAGCTCCCTTACTCTCACAGATATTGTGGAGCGCACAGCAAGTAGCAATAACAATGGGGATATTCTTTTCGCTGAGGTCTGAGCGAGTCAGTAAGCTGCGCCAGCGCGCTTTTAAACGTCCAAATGCACATTCCACCACCATTCGGCACTTGCTCAGCCTGTAGTTGAACAGGTCCTGACTCCTGTCCAGGCTGCCTGTGTACGGCTTCATGAGCCATGGCATTAAGGGGTAGGCTGGGTCCCCAAGGATAACGATAGGCATTTCAACATCCCCAATGGTCACTTTCTGGTCCGGGAAGAAAGTCCCTTCCTCCAGCTTTCGAAAAAGAGCAGAGTTCCTGAAGACGCGAGCATCATGTACCTTTCCCGGCCATCCCACGTTGATGTTGGTGAAACGTCCCTTGTGATCCACCAGGGCTTGCAGCAGCATTGAAAAGTACCCCTTGCGGTTTACGTAGTCGGTGGCTTGGTGCTCCGGTGACAAGATAGGGATATGGGTTCCGTCTATGGCCCCGCCACAGTTTGGGAATCCCATTTCAGCAAAACCATCCACTATTGACTGCACGTTGCCCAGAGTCACTACCCTTGCTATCACCAGGTCTTTCATTGCCCTGGCAAATTGGATCACAGCAGCCCCCACAGTAGATTTGCCCACTCCAAATTGATTCCCGACTGACCGGTAGCTGTCTGGCGTTGCAAGCTTCCACAGGGCTATCGCCACTCGCTTCTCAACTGTGAGGGCTGCTCTCATCTTGGTATCCTGGCGTTTCAGGGCAGGGGAAAGCAAGTCACAAAGTTCCATGAAAGTGCCCTTACGCATGCGAAAATTTCGCAGCCACTGGGAATCGTCCCATACCTGCAGCACGATGCGGTCCCACCAGTCTGTGCTTGTTTTCCGGGCCCAGAATCGGCGTTCCACGGTATCAACCTGCCCCAGTAACACCATGATTTCCACATTGCTGGGGCCTGTGCCTTGTGAGAGGTCTATGGCCATGTCAATTTCCTCATCACTCTCGTCGCCGTGCTGCAATCGCCTCCTCGCCTGGTCCGGGTTTCGCCTTGGCATGTTCTGGCTCTGCATATACTCCAGGACAATGCGCGTGGTGTTCATAGTGCTCATAATTGCCGCGGTGATCTGAGCGGGCTCCATGATCCCAGTGCTAGCTATGGCGCCTGGTCAGAAAAAAGGCGCGAAAGTAGTATCTGATGGACCAGGAGAAGGAGGGCGGGAGGGAGGGAGGGAGGGCCGAGTGACGACATGGCGTACAGGTACAGGAACAGGGAGAAACACAAACAACTGTCACACAGAATGGTGCCCCCAAAGATTAAACTGGAAACCCCGGGCTTAGCAGGCCGTTGATTTCACGGAGGAAGGGGAAGCAAATGAACACAGAACAAATCTATTTTTTACATCTTAAGGTGGCAGCCGACGCTGCAGCATGAGTGACAGCCATACCAATACGACGATGATGGGTACCAATCATAAAATACCATCATCTGCCAAAAGGCAAGGGGCTGCTGCTGTGTAGCAATGCAGCCCCACGTCTGCCAGCCCCACGTCCGCCAGCACCCAGCATCGCCCTCGGCCTCTTCTGGGTGCTTAGCAGACAATACTGGGCAATTGGCAGAAAATAGTATATTATGACTGGTAACCGTCATCATCAAAACAGTAGCATGTCTGCCCAGGTGGCCATGATTGACAGCCACACCAATACGATGACGACGGGTACCAATCATAATATACCATCGCCTGGCAAGGGGCTGGTGCAATGCAGCCCTACGGCTGCCAGCCCCACGACTATCACTCATGCTACACTGTCTACCGCCAAAAGGCAGTTAGCAGCTGCTGCTGTGTAGCAATGCAGTCCCACGTCTGCCGGCACCCAGAGGACATATGGTGACGGTGAGCTCAGCTGAGCTGAGCGGGCTCCATGCTTGCCGTGGTATGTTGTCTGCACAGGTAACCCAGGTAAATAGGCGCGAATCTATTGTCTGCCGTTGCTGTGACGAGGGGGGAGGGGCCTGACGACATGTACCCAGAACCGCCCGCGACACTGTTTTGCATCATCCGGGCATTGGGATCTCAACCCAGAATTCAAAGAAAAGGCGCGAAGCGCTTCTCGGCTCGAGCTGTGGCGCAAACGTAGTATCTGACGGCCTAGGGGAAGGAGGGAGGGGGGCCGAGTGACGACATGGCGTACAGGCACAGGGAATTAAAATAAAGAACGGTGGCTGTGCATCAGGGAGAGACACAAACAACTGTCACAGACTGGTCCCCCCCAAAGATTAAACTGAAAACCCTGGGTTTAGCAGGCCGTTGATTTGACGGAGGGAGGGGGAAGCAAATGAATACAGAGAAAATCTATTTTTTTACATCTTAAGACGACGGTGCAGCGTGACTGATAGCCCTCGGCATCTTTCTGGGTGCTTGGCAGCAAATACGGGGCGGTGTATGACGATGGTCTTCAGGCCTATTGCACAATCGGCTGCTCGGGGAAGACTCTGCTAACGTGCGATGACCCGACTTGTAATAGGCCGGCTAACAGTCATAATACACCATTTACTGCCAAAAGGCAAGCCCCACGGCTGCCAGCACCCAGATCGCCGATGAAGGCTACCAGTCTACTGCACCGTCTACCGCCAAAAGGCAGTTAGCAGCTGCTGCTGTGTAGCAATGCAGTCCCACGTCTGCCGGCACCAAGAGGACATATGGTGACGGTGAGCTCAGCTGTGCTGAGCGGGCTCCATGTTGTCTGCACAGGTAACCCAGGTAACCCAGATAAAAAGGCGCGAATCTATTGTCTGCCGTTGCTGTGACGGGGGAGGGAGGGGCCTGACGACATGTACCCAGAACCGCCCGCGACACTGTTTTGCATCATCCGGGCATTGGGATCTCAACCCAGAATTCCAAGGGGCGGCGGAGACTGTGGGAACTGTGGGATAGCTGTGGGATAGCTACCCATAGTGCAATGCTCCGGAAGTCGACGCTAGCCTCGTACTGTGGACGCGGTCTGCCGACTAGAGCACCTAGAGCATTTTATGTGTGGACATACACAATCGGCTGTATACAACCGATTTCAATAAAACCGGCTTCTATAAATTCGAACTAATTTCGTAGTGTAGACATACCCCAAGAAAATGAGTCTAAAACACTTACTGAGAGAACTATGGGTTGCTTTGGGAGTGCAAAGAACTTAGTGGTGTATGCTTCACAAATTTACTATAAAGAGGGTAAGTGCAAAATTAAAGATATGTAATTAAAAGCATTTCCCCCCCAAAATTAAATTACAACAGTTTTTCTAACAAGCTCCACAACACACATTCTCTGCTTAGTACGGGGGTCGGCAACCTTTCAGAAGTGGTGTGCCGAGTCTTCATTTATTCACTCTGATATAAGGTTTCGCGTGCCAGTAATACATTTTAACGTTTTTAGAAGGTCTCTTTCTATAAGTCTATAATATACAACTAAACTATTGTTGTATGTAAAGTAAATAAGGTTTTAAAAATGTTTAAGAAGCTTCATTTAAAATTAAATTAAAATGCAGAGTCCCCTGGACCGGTGGCCAGGACCCGGGCAGTGTGAGTGCCACTGAAAATCAGATCATGTGCCGCCTTCGGCACGCGTGCCATAGGTTGTCTACCCCTGGCTTAGTAGGACTCTTATCTAGCTGCTGAAAGGGACAAACTAGAGAGTTCTGTCTCAGCTCCTTTTCCTTCTGGCTACTGGGGGCTTGTCCTACTCAAAGTCTACAGAAAAAGAGGATGGATCCTTTTCTTATTTACATGGGTATTCTTGTAAGTCAATATTCCAGTGCCCTTAAATTACTTTTGCTGCTCTGACATCTGCTTCTTGGAAACAGCAGAGCTGTTTGTAGCTGGCAGAAAAGCCCATCTGGCAGGAGAAAACGAGAAAAATGTATGGGAATATTCAATAGGAATATTTTAAATTTGCATATTTTGCTTACTTTTAGTGTTTAATAGATTCAGCCTCTATTTTTGCAGTAGTAGGATCAATAGCATACTAAATAAAATAACCCCTTGCAAAAACCATCTAGAACATTTAAAAATATGCATCTTGAAACACTTTAAATGTGGTTTTTAGGACGAATGCGACTGTAAAAATTCCAGGGAGAGCATTTAATTCTGTCAGCCATAATATATTGAATTTTCTCAATTTACAGTGTCAAAGATATTTTTTCTCACTGTCACCACACAAAAGGCAGCATAGTCTGCAAATCCAGCTCCTAAATCACTACCAGTTACAGAAGACTCTGCCATCAGAATTTAGATGCATCTTCCTTTCAGTAAGCCTTGAAGAATTCACTGAAAACCTAGTGCAGCCTGAGGCTGTATTGACTTCTCAGCAGCACCCCTCTGTGCTGTGGAATCTCTCCTTGGGGTGTTCCCAGAACAACAGGGGTGAGTGAGTTCCTGACAGCATGATTCCACTAGTGCTGTACTGTCAGGGAGGTGGAGTGGGCACTGGAGCCAGCACAGATGCACTAGACCTCTGTACAGATGTCCCTGGCTGTTAGTGGAGATGTGTGATATTCATACTCTGGGAGGCCAGACATCCTGCCCATCTTGTGACAGCTGGCACAAAGCCTTTAGAGTATTCATTTCTCAACATGTTAGAGTGTCTTTGATGTATAAACACTTAATAGACAACTCAAACTTGAATTTCTGTTGGTGCATTTTTTGTTTTTTCTTTACCTTGAAAACATAATGAAACCCTGCAAAGCTTTTGGAGTCTAAACATTTCTTCATATTAATATCACAATAGAAATGCTAATCAGGGAACCGGTACCCATTGTACTAGACACTGCATGCACGCACTCACACACAAAATGAAAAACCACCACTCTGCCTGCCCTCAAGAGCTTGCAATCCAAGTGAAGCTACCTACTGTTATCTTTGGTAACACCAATGGGTCTCATCCTTAAGAAATTTGATATCCCTATTTAAAGTTACATTAATATCATGCACACTAAACTTAGTAAGTTAGCTGATGTGAACAAAGTACAGAAAAAGAGGCCCAGAAACACATTAGTTTGCTAGAGTAGAGAAGTCAGTCACTTAAAATACCACAATAAGTGGCTTCAGAACATCATAACTTTGGCTCCCACATCCAACCATTTAAAAAAAAAGAGTGGTAATAGGTTTCCTGAGAAAGTATTTTTGTTCCAGGATTATACCCATTGTCCAACATACATTTTTATTATATTTTTCAAGTTATCATAGCATGCTAACAAGAGAGACTGTAATGAGCAAAAGAAGGAAAGGAAAACCAGAAACTAACCCAAATAAGTCTCTGGAAAAATACTACAATAAACAAAGTTGGTCTATTCTTAGCTTATCCTTAAATGTTATAGGAAACATTATTTCTGTTAACGAAAGCATAACACCGAGCTATTATAAGTGTTAGTAAAGATAGATAATCTCCATAGGAATAAGAGACAAAATAAGGAAAAACAAAAGTTAAATACTCACCAATTAGTGAAGAAAAAAGATGCAGTTATCAGCTCTCAGTTACAAAATGGTTACTCTAGGTCAGGATTACAACAGCTGTTCTCTGCCAATTCTAAAGGGCCAGGTACCAGAAAGGCATGATGCGGACAAGTTTTTTAAAAGGGCATCTCTGTGCCTTGGAAAGTTAATAGAAACTAAGATGTCTCAAAGATGTGCGTTTTTTTATTTTGTCAACTCTCATACTGTTAATAAGACCATAGATAGTAAAAAGCCTATAATAGATCTTAAAAGTAAGAAAAGTAAATCCATGTTTCAATATTAGAGAGTAAAAAAAAATTCCATAGTGTTTCCAAATGTATTAATACAAAAAATGTTTATTGGGAGTTTCATATGTACACAAGAAGGCAAAATCCTTAAAGGCTGAATTTTGTCAACTTGGACTATGTCAAATCTTACTCTGAGAGTATTACTACTGCAATCAATGGTACAAGCTGGGACATACAGTACTACTCAATAGGTATGTAATGATAAAGGATGAGACTAGAATCTTTAACCATATTAAGTTTCTGTAGTGGGTTTCCAGTTCTAGATAGCCTCTCCAAAACTGCTGTATAACTGTATGCATTTCCTGTCTTGAGTGCCAGGCAGTTATCTAAGATATGTCCACAATTATGAGAGTATGTATTGTACAGGCATTGCATGCACAGCTACCATGTGTATAAACAGCAGTATAGATGGTGAGGCACTGTTTAAATTAGTAGACCAGAGTGCCCTACATCCCTGCACCCCCAGGATACATACTCTACATGGCTCTCTAAGTGTCCAAGCAGTACCTCCCACACCTATTTTTAGCAGTATAGTTGGCCACTGCCAGAGCCTTTCCCCACTGCAGTGAATGGCTCTGCAGTGGAGAAAGGCTCTGGCAGCAGGAGGCAGTGAGCAAAGCCTCCAGCAGTGGGGAGCAGCCAAAGACCTTCTCTTCTGCTTCCCCAACACCCCCAACAAAGTCTTTCATAGCTGTGTGTAGCTACACACCACAATGAGTGTGGACACAGCCTGCCTTTTACTGCTGCGTGTAGCCTCACATACCCTACATAATGCCACAAGTGTAGACAAGGTCTTGGATAACTCCAGGAAAGAGAGAAAGAGAGAGAGCTGATTCATACAGTAGAGAGAAAGGACTATAGAGCAACGATCTGTGGAAAGAGAAGTTGCAGTAAGATCCCTACCGCAAGTAATGAAACAGGGAGGGCAGACTGTGGTGGGACTGGAATACTGTAGTTCAGCCAAGACAAGTAAGTGTAATAGTCACTTATAGAAATCAAAGGATTTATTGGGACACTGCAAGTAACAGACAGGACTCAAAGCTTCCTCCCCCAAACAGACACATCATAACCTCCAAATAATAAGTACGAAGATAAAGACACAGCACCACCTCTTGGTGGAGGTGTTGTCTGCATTGATCGTTACATAACCAGTACTGGTTGGGGTGAGAGAGAGAGAGAGAGCAAAGGGAATCGATTACATTGGAGTTAGAGATGTGGCTCCACAAAGTGGGGAGAAAGAAAATTAGCATTGAAATGGAGGAGCAGAATTATCCAGGCTGGGACTGAGGGCTGTCCATAAGTCATATAATATATTAGGGGGCAGGTGGGTCCTTAATTGTCTGTGTTTGTTTCAGTGTTATAAAGTGTTACACGGGGTGGGTGGGTCTTGAAAAAAATCACCAAAATTGGATTGTGTAATTTATGGACACCCTCTTGAACCAGAATATCTGGGTTCATTCCTGATCCTTATACAAAAGAGATGTAAACAGAGTTACTGTACTGGATGAATTTGTGTGTGTGGCATATCCACACACAGCCCCTAAAGGGCGTGGCTGCTCCCACAGGGAAAGGATCCCTGACCTAGAAGATAACCCTGAGAGGAAGGTCAGGGGAGAGGGGTGCTTCCTGAGGGAAGGCAAAGAGGTTTGTGAGGACTGGGAGCAGCACCAGCAGGAGGGGGGCTGCCTTTGTACCCTCTTCCAGTAATAAATATGTCTTCTGTTGTTACTGAGCTTGTGCCACTGTCATCATTTCAGAGTCTCTGCCTGCTTGTGCTAACCCACAAGAAAGAGAGTGCAAGCTCACACACCTGGGGCTAAAATTTCCCAGGTTCTCTAAAGCCATACACGTAGGTTGTGTGTCTTATTGGACAACACGGATGTATATTGATTTACTAGTTTATATAAAATGGATATACATCTTACTTGCATTTTGCAAAAACTACAATTCCCCGTTAAGCGATGTCCAGGTGCAATAGGGATCATAGGCCAGAGGTCCTATTTTGGGCCCCAGCTGCCTACTCAGCATTTTCAACTCACTCCCACGGCCACCTCTTCTTTCAAGGAAAAAATGTATAATTAAAATAGAGGGAGAAATGAAAAGAGCAGAAATTAGATTGTGGATGATGTTTGGAACCCCACTGAGTTTTGTTTTGTTTTTTTAATTCTATTCAAATATGCAAATTAGGGTAGATCACTTGCATAAAATCTCCAGATTTCTAAACCTTCAGCCCTATCCAACATGTAATCCACACAAAGAATGGTTCAGTATTAATAGCATAGTGAAGACGGTGATTAAGGGCTTGTCTGCACTGGCAATTTACAGCGCTGCAAGTTTCTCGCTTAGGGGTGCGAAAAAACACCCCTCTGAGCACAGCAGGTTTCAGCGCTGTAAAGCGCCAGTGTAGACAGTGCACCAGCACTGGGAGCCACACTCCCAGCACTGGTAGCTACGCTCCTCATGGAGGTGGGTTTTTTAGACACGGTTGCCAGTGTAGATTAGCCCTAAGGGTACGTCTACACTTAAACCTGACGGTGGCACAGCTGCGCTACTATAGCACTTCAGTGTAGATACTGCCAACACCAACGGAAGGGGTTCTTCCCTCAACATAGGTAATCCACTTCCCCGACAGGCAGTAGCTAGGTTGACCTCGCCTGTCTACACCAGGGGTTAGGTGGGCTTAACTATAAGTGGATTTTTCACACTCTTGAGCGACATAGTTAAGCCAACTTAATTTTCTAGTGGAGACCAGACCTAATAGTCATACACCAGGGCAGAAGAGTGTTAGTTCCCATTCTACCTGCTGACAATGCAGTGCAGTACGAGGAGGTGCTGTTTTGAGGAGATTTCATTCAGAGCAGATGTTAAACAGACCTTCTGCCTGTCTGAAGGTTGTTCAGGTGAGGCTCCTTGAAGATTGCTTCTCTGCTCTTTTAAGTGCTTTGAATTACATAACATTTAGGTTATGTAATTCAAAGCTGTCAGTAGAGCCTTTATAATCAGCAACTGCTCTAACTACCAGTATCCAACTCAGTGCTTTGTATAAGTGTTTGGAGTTGCTCTGACTGTATCAAGCACCTTTCATAGCCAAAGTCAAATCATGTCTCTCTCACTATAGATATATATAAAAGCAAAGTTGCATATCAATGGTCTCTAAGTTACATTTCTAATTCAAAATATTCTGTTGAATTCTGAAATTTGCATTTGTAGTTCTAATAGCACAGAATGAAAAATAACCACAGAAATCATCAGGAAGATTTCCGTGTAGAGAAAATTAGATACATATAGCTATTGATTGATCTGATTGAACTAAACCAATAATGGCAGTGTCAGGATTCTACTCCAGGAAGGCAGCCAAAAGTACTAGAATAAGCTCATTTCAGGGCTTGTCTTCACTACTGGGATAAGTCGACCTAAGTTACGCTACTTCAGCTACGTGAATAATGTAGCTGGAGTTGATGTAGTTTAGGTCGACTTATCCAAGTGTCTTCACTGCACTGTGTCAATGGGAGACACTCTCCGGTCAACTTCCCTTACTCTTCTCTGGGAGCTGGAGTACTGGATTTACTCTGCCGTCGATTTAGCAGGTCTTCACTAGACCCACTAAATTAACACCCGCTGCATCGATTGCAGCAGCACTGATATCCCCGGTAGTGAAGACAAGCCCTCAGTAAGGTGCTGCTGCTATGGGATGTAATTGATGTAATGGAGCTGAAAGATTATCATAGATGGCAATGCATACCAGAATGCAAGCCAGCAGAAAGAGAGGAAGACTGAAGATAATTGAATAGACATTGTAAAGAATGACATACAATAAAAAGTTTTAAAGATGAACAAGGCTATGAAATTGGTAGAAGATAGAAATCAGTGGAAAGACTTCATTCAACTCCACCATCACTGTTAAGCTGATGGACAGGAATCAAAGAGACAATAGGAGTACTTGTGGCACCTTAGAGACTAACAAATTTATTTGAGCATAAGCTTTCGTGGGCCCACGAAAGCTTATGCTCAAATAAATTTGTTAGTCTTTAAGGTGCCACAAGTACTCCTGTTCTTTTTGCGGATACAGATTAACACGGCTGCTACTCTGAAAAGAGACAATAAAAATTGATGTAAACCAACCCAGACCTTATTTTGCAATGGGAAAGGCTCTTTAATACCACTATGCAAAACAACATGGTCTACTTTGTACTGTAACTTGTACAGTTCACTGTTATTAACACCTAATCACTGTAATTAACACTTAATTTGACACTAACTTCTTAATGAAAAACTTGCATCTTGGAAGCTATATATACATATATATATACACAAAGCGTCAAGACTCACATCTTTCTTAGGCCCCATTCATTAGAATAACATTTCCCTGGAAAACTGCTGCAAAGGGAACAAGAACTACTCCAGCAGCAGATGAGAAATTGAAGAAGGGGTTAAGTTTAGTTTTAAAGTGGCAAGACTAGCCACTTTGTTATGGTCTGGTCATTTGAACAATGCTTATTGAAAACTGCTGTGAAGGGAACAAAGCACCACTCTAGAAGCAGTGAAAGGGTTAAATTTTAAGTTATAAATGCTCCCCACTTTACCCTGCAGCTGAGGCTGCTTGTGCATAGCTTAGTAAAGGTGAATTAAGAGAAAACAATACTGTGTACATAACATGTTCAGCTATGAGTATGTAAAGAATGTATGTGAAAAAGTTGCATATTTTTGTTTGCTTTTAATTAGGGATGGATTCCTGATCTTCATTATCCCAAGCAGAAAATCAAGACCAGTCCCTGGAACTGAGCAGTCTTCCCTTTGTGGGCCTCTTCTAGGTTTATGTAAGGCTTTAAACAATGCAAAAAAAAAAAAAGTAGTTGAGCTGTGTTTGGTGTTCTTAGAAGGAATTGTGAAGAAGGTTCTGTGTTTTTGTACAGTTATTTCTGGGTGTCTTCTAGCAAAAGAAAACACACAGCTGGAAAAAGCACCAGCAAAGTGACATGATGTGTTCAAAGCATACATTGCTAATCAATTTCAGGTCCAATCTATTAGTAATCAACTCAGTATAAACATCCTGCATATCAACCCTGCTTGTTGGTCTTGGGAGCTGCTGCATCATTTCCTCTCAAATCATGGGTCCTTGTTACCATATGCTATATGTGATAATTGGTCTTGGCCCATTCATGAGAATGAAAATGACAAATGAGGTGCTGAACAGATAATGTGACCATGAATTCTGATGGTGACCCTGCCCTCCTATTTGAGGTGATTACATTTTGTGTGCTGTATTTCCATCTGTAACAAACATTCTAAACAAAATTTACTTAATAACTTATTGACCAGCCTCTTAGAAACACTGCTAATACATCAGAGAGAATGCATTCTGCCAACACCTCTGGGTAAAAAGCACAGTTGGTGACTCTGGAAATACGTATTACATAAATAATTATCTTCAGCAAAGAAAAATGTTGCCAAGCCAGTTCTCTATTGGAGAAAATATTCCTACGCATCCCATAACAGGCCAGTTTTCTTACATTTACCATATACTTCCACACCGTATACTTCAAATCAGAATGATATTTATTTTATATCAAGAGAACAAAAGAAGCATGAGTAAAGCCTTGCCTACACTGCAGATTTTTGCTGGCAAAAGGCAGCTTTTGGCGGCAAAACAGTGGTGGTGTACACACTGCAATGGCACGTTTGGTGACAAAACTCTTCTGTTTTGGCGACAAAATAAAACCACCTCGACGTGAGACATAGGGCTTTTTGCGCAAAAGATTTGTTGACAAAGTGCCAGTGTAGACACAGTGCTTGATTTTAATCGCTTTAATTGGCCTCCCAAAGGTGTCCCACAATGTCCATCCTGACTGCTCTGGTCAGCAGTTCCAATTCCGCTGCCCTTCAGCGAGGTAAGCAACCATCCACCCTCCCGCTTTAAAGCCCCGGGAATTTTTGAAATTCTACTTCCTGTTTGCTTGGCTTGGAGAGCTCACATCACATCTTCCCAGGTGACAATGGAGACTCCATGTAGCAGACACTGTCCCGCCTGGACCACCGTGGAACTGCTGGATCTGCTCAGTATTTGGGGAGGCTGTGCAGTTCCAGCTGCGCTCCAGCCATAGGAATTTCAGTACCTACAGGCAGATTTCTCGAGGCTTGTGTGAAAAGGGCTATAATTGGGACATGGTGCAGTGCAGAGCACAGATCAAGGAGCTGAGGCAGGAGTACCAGAAGGTGAGGGAGGCAAACCATTGCTCCGGTGCTGCACCGAAGACCTACCATTTCTATAAGGAGTTGGATGCTATCCTCGGCGGCAACCCCACCTCCACCACCAAGAGCCCCATGCATACTTCAGAGGGGCTGGAGCCGTTGGAAAGTGGACCCAACTTAGAGGACAAAGTCATTGATGAAGAGGTTGAGTTAGACGATGATGAGGAGCCCACAGCGGGGTCACCTGGCGGCGCGTCCAGTCAGGAGCCATTCTCCACTTCAGAGGTGTCTAACCAGTCTCAGCAGTCGCACTCCAGTGAGCAAGAAGCAGGAGAGGAGACCCCTAGTAAGTGGTTTTGCTTTGTGTAGTGCAGAGTGGGTTGAGGTAGAAAAATGTGCAAGGCTGGCTGTGTTTCTGTGTGCTGGACATTTTCCTGTGCAGCTAAGGCGCAGTGTGGCGGAACAGGGTGTTGATGCACACTGATATTTCATGGGAATCCTCCATAGAAATCTCTAGGAAACTTTCCTGGAGGTACTCAGCAATCCTCTGCCAGATATTCCTTGGCAGAACTGCTTTGTTCCTTCCCCCATTGAAGGAAACTTTCCCGCGCCATTCTGCAATCATTTGCACAGGGACCAAAGTGTCACACAGGCGAGCAGCATAGGGACTAGGTCCAAAGCCGCAAGCATGCAGCAGATGCACCCTTGCTTCCTTGCTTACTCTCAGGAGTGACATAGCTGCCACAATGATCCCCGCCTGTGGAAAAGAGTGGGAAAATTAATAATATTGTCCCTAGTCAACTGCACTGCTAGCCTTTCATATTGCTTTTCTCCCCATGTACAATGTCTCCTGCCCCAGGATAAACTCACCATGTGTGGGGTGTTCGCCAACCTGGGTGCTTGTCAAGGGTCAGCAAGAAAGTGATTGGTACATTATTAGAGGTTTATTTTACTATACTGTTTCAATGCTGTGCATGTACTTAATCATGCTTCTGTGTATTGTTCCTTGTGCTTTTGTAGATGTGGCCTTCAGAGGCACCTCCTACACACTGGCAGAGCATCTCTGCCAGCAGGGCTGGCTCCAGGCACCAGCTTACCAAGCAGGTGCTTGGGGCGGCCACTTCGGAGAGGGGCGGCCCGTCCAGCTGTTCGGCGGCAATTTGGCGGACGGTCCCTCACTCCTGCTCGGAGCGAAGGACGTTCCGCCGAATTGTCGCCGCAGATCGCGATCACAGCTTTTTTTTTCTCTTTTTCTTTTGTTTGGCTGATTGGGGAGGCCAAAACCCTGGAGCCGGCCCTGTCTGCCAGATAAGAAAGACCCCAAGATGGAGCAAGGAGGACATGTTCCAGGAGCTGCTGCAATAGTCAGATGCAGAAGAGGGAACACATGGAGTGGAAGGAAATTGAAAGGCAGGACAGAAAAGACAATGAGGCCTCCGTTAAGTACACTACTGAGAGGATGATTAAAATTATGGAGGAACAAAATGGTTGCTGAAGTCCCTCATAACGCTCCAGACTGAGCAGATGTGTGCCTGCCCTCCCCTTCAGCACATTCAGAACTCTTTCCCATGCCCTCCCCAAACTCCACACGTGCATTTCTTTTTGCTTTCTGGGACTCCTTGCTTTCCCATTCACTCCACCCCCACGGACACCTTTTCAAATGATAGCTGGACCTACGCACAGCTCTGAAAGTCAGCCCTCCCCTGGTACCGTCTCTCTCACCAAGCATATGTGTGTGTATGTGTTTTTTCTGTGCAATTATATTGAATGATAAGTAATCTTTATTTGTTTCCTGCAAATTGTGATAGCAGATGGCAGCAACACATACACAAGCAGTTTAATCATTTCCTTATATGGAATCCTAGTCCATAAAAATAAAATATGCTTCCTAGCAAAACTCGATTTCATTAAGCATTGCAGTCCTGAGCATAGTAGTAGACATTACTGGTTCTAATGTTCAAAGTGTTGCCTCAAAGCCTCCCTGATTCGAATTGCCTCCTGTTGTACCCCTGTGATAGCCCTCATATCTGGATGCCAAAATCAGCAGCCAGGTGGTCTGCATCAGCAATCCACCCCAAGCAAACTTTTCACTCTTCACTTCACAAATATTGTGCAATGTACAGCACGTGGCTATGACTATGGGAATATTATCCTCATTGACGTCTAACCTGCTATAAAGGCATCATCATCACACCTTTAATCTGCCAAATGCATATTCCACAGTCATCCTGCACCTACTCAGCCTATTGTTGAACTGCTCCTTACTGCTGTCCAGGTTTCTAGTGTAAGACTTAATCAGCCATGGCTGTAAAGGGTACGCCGGGTCGTAAGACCGACCACCCTGGGTCAGGCAAAAGGTCCATCTAGCCCAGTATCCTGTTTTCCAACACTGACCAATGCCAGGTGCCCCAGAGGGAATAAACAGAACAGGTAATCATCAAGTGACCCATCCCCCATCGCCCATTCCCAGCTTCTGGCAAACAGAGGGTAGGTACACCATCCTAATAGCCATTGATGGACCTATCCTCCATGAATTTATCTAGTTCTTTTTTGAACCCTGTTATAGTCTTGGCCTTCACAACATCCTCTGGCAAGGAGTTCCACAGGTTGACTGTGCAGTGTGTGAAAAAATACTTCCTTTTGTTTGTTTTAAACTTGCTGCCTATTAATTTCATTCGGTGACCCCTAGTTCTTGTGTTAAGGAAGTGTTATTTACTCCTTCTCATATTTACTTTCTCCACACCAGTCATGATTTTATAGATCTCTATCATATTCCCCCTTAGTCATCTCTTTTTCAAGCTGAAAAGAGGTAGGGGAAGTAGAAGTGGCTGGCAACCTGGGCAGCAGTGACCCTGAAATGGTCAAGTTCAGGATCCTGACAAAAGGAAGAAAGGAGAGTAGCAGAATACGGACCCTGGACTTCAGAAAAACAGACTTTGATTCCCTCAGGGAACTGATGGGTAGGATCCCCTGGGAGGCTAATACGAGGGGGAAAGAAGTCCAAGAGAGCTGGCAGTATTTTAAAGAAGCCTTATTGGGGGCACAGGAACAAACCATCCCGATGGGCAGAAAGAATAGCAAATATGGCAGGCGACCAGCTTGACTTAACCGAGAAATTTTTGGTTAGCTTAAACACAAAAAGGAGCCTACAAGAAGTGGAAACTTGGATAGATGACTAGGGAGGAGTATAAAAATATTGCTCGAGCATGTAGGGGTGTAATCAGGAAGGCCAAAGCATAATTGGAGTTGCAGCTAGCAAGGGATGTGAAGGGTAACAAGAAGGGTTTCTACAGGTATGTTAGCAACAAGAAGGTGGTCCGGGAAAGTGTGGGACCCTTACTGAATGGGGGAGGCAACCTAGTGACAGACAACGTGGAAAAAGCTGAGGTACTTAATCCTTTTTTTGCCTCGGTCTTCACAGACATGGTCAGCTCCCAGAGTGCTGCACTGGGCAGCACAGGATGGGGAGGAGGTGAGCAGCCCTCAGTGGTGAAAGAACAGGTTAAGGACTATTTAGAAAAGCTGGACATGCACAAGTCCATGGGGTCGGATACGTTGCATCCAACGGTGCTGAGAGAGTTGGTTGATGTGATTGCAGCGCCATTGGCCATTATCTTTGAAAACTCATGGCGATTGGGGGAGGTCCTGGACGATTGGAAAAAGGCAAATAAAGTGCCCATCTTTAAAAAAGGGAAGAAGGAGAATCTGGGGAACTACAGACCGGTCAGCCCTACCTCAGTTCCTGGAAAAACATGGAGCAGGTCCTCAAGGAATCCATTTTGAAGCACTTGGAGGAGAGGAAGGTGATCAGGGGAAAGTGGTGGACATGATATATCTTGACTTTAGCAAAGCTTTTGATACGGTCTCCCACAGTATTCTTGCCAGCAAGTTAAAGAAGTATGGATTGGATGAATGTAATATAAGGTGGATAGAAAGCTGGCTAGATCATTGGGATCAACGGGTAGTGATCAATGGCTTGATGTCTAGTGGGGCCAAGGGGGAGACAGACATCCTCATGGGGCCAGGGGCGGGCAAATTGCCCCAAACATTCTCCCCCTCCCCCCCGCGGTCCTGGAGCTCGCAGCCCCCCTCTCTTGCCGGTAGCCCGGAGGCTGGAGCTCAGCAGCTGAGCTGGCCATGCTGTGGCTCTGAGGGGGGAGGAGGGGAAGACAACATGATCCTCGTCGGGCCAGGGGCGGGTGCAGGAGACACAAGTTACGCCTCTGAAAGTGGCTCCAAGCCCTGGGTGCTTTCACCTGAGAGAACCTTATGCGGGCCCAAAAGATGCAAAGACAGCTCTATAACAGAGGAACTAAGGTGCGAAGTTTCGACCCAGGGGATGGGCTCTTGTTGCCTTCTGCAGAGTCAAAACTCCTGGCCAAATGGCAGGGGCCTTACGAGGTGACCCGGCGAGTTGGGCCAGCAGATTACGAGGTCCAGCTGCCAGGATGATGGAGGGAGACACGTATGTATCACGTGAATCTTTTGAAGGCCTGGAAGGCCAGAAAGGCCTTGTTCATCATCCCATCACCCCCGGACCCAGAACTTGGACCCCTAGCAGGGGAACCCCCAGATCCAAGGCCGACTATGCTCGGGACGAGCCTCGCCACGGCACAGCAGGAGAAAATACAGCAGCTCAGAAGTGACTTCGTCAGTGTTCTAATGACCCGCACGGGACGAACCAACCTTATGAGCCATCATACCGTGACAACACCTGGCCAGAGAGTGAGGGACGACCACAGACCCCTGCCCTGGAAGATGTGGGCCACAGTACGACAGGAACTGGATACAATGCTTGAGATGGGGGTGGTCGAGGAGTCGAAGAATGAATGGCACAGCCCAATCGTTCTGATCCCAAAACCCGATGGACCATTCGATTCTGAATCGATTTCCAGAAGGTCAACACTATCTCTCGGTTCGATGCATTCCCAATGCCCCGGGTGGAAGAACACATAGAATGTCTTGGGGAAGTGGGTATTTGTCAACCCTAGATTTAACCAAAGGGTACTGGCAAATCCCCCAACACCAAACTCCCGGGAAAAAACGGCCTTCCCAACACCATTTGGCCTCTTCCACTTTATAACCATGCCGTTCAGACAACATGGAGCCACGGCTACTTTCCAGCGGTTGATGAATAAGATCTTGCTGCCTCACAATCAGTATGCAGTGGCTTATATAGATGACATTGTAGTCTACAGTAGTAACTGGGAGGACCACCTACCTGTTCCAGGCCCTCAGAGCAGCCAGCCTCACGGCCAACTCGGCTAATTGCCATCTTGGGCTGGAAGAGGTGACGTATCTTGGGTACATTGTAGGGGGAGGGAAATTGCGCCCCCTAATCAATAAGGTATAAGCCCTTATGGATACACCCACACCAAAGACGAAGAAACAGGTATGTCAGTTTTTGGGACTGTCCGGGTATTATTGCCGTTTTGTACCAGACTTGTGTCAATAGCCGCCCCCCTATTGGACCTGACGAAGAACTCTCAGCTGCGACAGGTGCAATGGTCTGACCAATGCGAAGAAGCCTTCAAGACTCTGAAAGAGCGACTCACACAGGAACCAGTCCTGTGACACCCCAACTTTACAAAGGAGTTCATACTCCAAACAGATGCCTCAGAGGTGGGCTTAGGGGCCGTACTCTCCCAAGAGCTGGAGGGGGAAGAACATCCAGTACTGTACCTGAATCGCAAATTATTTCCACAGGAACGACATTACTCAACAATAGAGAAAGAGGCCCTGGCCGTGAAATGGGCTATTGATGCCCTACGCTATTACCTGCTGGGCTACACCTTCAAATTGATCACAGACCATGCCCCTCTCAGGTGGATACATAGCATGAAGGACACGAACCCCTGGATTATGCGCTGGTACCTCTCACTCCAACCCTACAACTTCCGCGTATTTCATCGTCTGGGTAAGACCCATGCTAACGCAGATTTTTTTTCTAGACAGGGAGGGGAGGAAGAGGAGGCGGACCACCCTCAGGGGTCCTTGTTAAGGGGGAGGGTGTGTGATGGGGTCTGCTTACCCTGCACTCATCCAGACAGGGTTAAGCTCATATTATTGACAGCGGAAGTCCTGCCTCCCCGGTGGGACCAGGCATGCTCCAGATGCTCTAGCAGTATAAATGGAGGAAGCCCAGCTCATTCTGGGCTACAGGATGTAGGGGCAGGACCAGTGATGAGCTGCTAAAAAATTAACAACCGGTTCCCTCCTCCTCACCCCACAAGGGGGTCGTGGCCTACCCCCGCCCCCGGGACTCCTGCCCCATCCAACCTCCCACGTTCCTTCATGCCCCCCCCGGGAGCCCTGCCCCATAGTCCCCCCTTCCCTGTCCCCTGACTGCCCCCTGCCACCCCATCCAACCCCTCCTCTCATTCCTGATGGCCCCCCAGGACCCTTGCCCCATCCAACCACCCCTTCTCTCTGTCCCCGACTGCCGCTGGAACCCCTGCCCCTGACTGCCCCCCACCACTCCATCCAACCCCTGCCCCTTCCTGACTGCCCCCCCCAGCACCTTTGCCCCCATTCAATCGCCCTGTTCCCTGCCCTCTGACCGCCCCGACCCCTATCCACCCCCCACACTACTCCAAACTCGCAGCCCCCCCTCTTGCCGGTAGCCCGGAGGCTGGAGCTCAGCAGCTGACAAGACAACATGATCCTCGTGGGGCCGGGGGCCCCTACAGGGCCCGGGGCAAATTGCCCTGCCCTCCCCTCCGGGCAGCCCTGGAGAGCTTGCAGCAGCCCCCCTTACCTTGCGGGCGGCTGCTCAAAGAGTGACAGCAGGACAACTCGGGAGCTCAGCTCAACGGTGACTGGCCACGCTGTAGCTCTAGGGGATGGGGAAGCGGGGAGGAGCCGGTGGAGCCTCAGCCTCCCCAGCTGGGAATCCTGGAAGCAACAGGAGGCCCATGGAAAGGAATTCTTTGCCCATCCCCCAGGCCCTTTAGAACCGGCTCCAGCTCATCACTGGGCAGGACCTGTCCGGGAAGCTCCTGCGGAGGGCCAGCCACAGCCACTGACTGCACCGGGAATCAGAGCCTCCCTGGGCCGGCTTGAACTCTGGCGACTGGAGGAGCCACGGGAGGTGACCGGCCCAACTGATTACCGAGAATCTGAAGTCTCATGGGAGACCCCAATGCAGATATTGGTAGGAGGTGACCCAGAGAGGGTGATGGAGTGGTACCTCCCACCTGGGAAACCTCAGCATGTTTCGGTAGGACCTCCACTGAGTCAGTGGCAAGTTGCTATGCCACTGTTAGGGCCCTGGGTGGGGCCCGGTGGAGTTGGGTGGGCCTGGGTCCCCTACCAGGGCCACCACATCCCTTGGTGGGCGCCCCACCCCCATAGACTCTGGCTGCTACGCAACGCTGCCCTGCACCTAAGGGCTGCTCCACACACTGCCCTGGCCCGAGGGGCGTAAACTGTCACAGCATCATTATCCCTTACTGTAATCTTCTGGTCTGGAAAGAAAGTCTCTGCTTGAAGCTTTCTGTATGGGCCAGTGTTCCTGAAGATATATGCATCATGCATCTTTCTGGACCACCCCACATTGATGTCGGTGAAATGCCTGCGGTGATCCACAATTGCCTGAAACACCATGGAGAAGTATGCCTTCCTATTGATGTACTCCATCACAAGGTGGTCTGGTGTCAAAATTGGAATATGCGTGCCCATTTCTGAAAAGCCATCCACTATTTCACACACATTGCCAAGAGTCATGGTTTCCTTCATAGCAGGATGCGATTAATGGCCCCACACACTTGCGTTAACACAGCCCCAACAGTTGACTTCCCAACTCCAAACTGATTCACAACGGACTGGTAGCAGTCTAGAGTTGCCAGCTTCCACAATGCAATCACTGCATGCTTCTCCACCAAGAGGGCAGCTCTCATTTGGGTGTTCTTGCTTTGAAGGGCTGGGGCTAGCTCAGCACACAGTTCCAGGAAGGTGGCTTTCCTCATTCGCAAATTCTGTAGCCACTGTTCATCATCTCAGACCTGCATGACGATGAGACCCCACTATTCAGTGCTAGCAGCAAAGAGTCCTGTGGCACCTTATAGACTAACAGACGTATTGGAGCATGAGCTTTCATGGGTGAATACCCACTTCTTCGGATGCATGTGACATGCAAAGCTCATGCTCCAGTATGTCTGTTAGTCTATAAGGTGCCACAGGACTCTTTGCTGCTTTTACAGATCCAGACTAACAAGGCTACCCCTCTGATACTATTCAGTGCTAGTTTCCCAAGCCCAAAAATGACAGTCCACCATATTCAGCTGCTCCGTGAATGACAAAAGTAATCTAGTGTTACTCATATCCAGGTCAGACAGCATGTCAGGCAACTGTGAATCCTGTTGAGTTAGGAACTTCACTGTTAACTGCACTACCATTTGTGATATATTACTGACAACTAGCAGAGCAATGGAGAGCAGTGCAGGATCCATCTTCTCACACAGAGATGGTGGGGCAAAAAGCGAACAAGGGCCATTGAAAAATACCACAAACCAAAGACAGGAGCACTTGGAATGCTGGGATGGAAAGCAAGGCATCATGGGACGTTGAGCCTGGACCTATGATGCGCTGCAATCCACTCCACCTTCCCACAAGACCTAGGGGCAGAAGGTGGCCAGCTGAACTATGGGATGGTGACCCACAGTGCACTGCTCTTACTATTGATGCTAGCACCCCAAGTGTGGACGGGCACGTGCTCTGCCGACAGCGGGAGCGCAGGGTGAACATGCAACGACGATTGTCTTTAAGTGCTTTTTGATCATTGACAGAACTCTGCAGTGTAGACAAGGCCTAAAAGTAAATTGTTCTCACAGTGTTTATGCCTCCTCAGCAGGAGGCTCTGTCTGACCACAGAATGGGAGCTTTATTTGCAGTAGGGAAGGTGACTGCTTTCTAGTCAAAGCTGCAGGTTGACATTTTGAAAGCCGTCTAGAAGATTTAGAGGCATAATTCCCATTGAAATTAATTATATATTTGCCCACAGCCCACTCCTCTGATCATTCAGTTGGGCTGGACTGCAGGATCTGGATCAGGTTTGGTTTTTTGCTTTTTTTAAAGCAGTGTAATCACTTGTTGGTCAATCAAACACAACACTGTCGCAGTGCCTGAGAATCTGAAAGTAAAGGGAGATTAAAAATGACTTAATGGAAGTGAAACTGACTACTTTTTTGTTAGCCAAACTGAGGGAAATATCAGAAGTCAAGCAGTACAAATGTAGATTTTTCAATCTTTAATTATCCTACTAGGGTAAAACTGTCAATACTACAAATTCCTGTTCAGGGTTCTTACATTTTTAATACCTTGAATATAATTGAAATGTATACTGTACAAACCTAAATCAAGTCTTTAGAACTAACAAAGCACTTAATCCTAACAAGATGGAAATTAACATGCTAATACACTGTTTCACACTTGAAGAGACCATGGTGGGGGAATGGGAGGGGAAGAGATACACATTGCAGACAGGGAATGTCCTGTGTATTATGAAGTTTTCATGGCATCAGTATTCAGACTGAGTGTCACTAATCAGCTGTAAAATACTTAGATCTTGGACAGAGAATCTTCTCTGACCCAGGATTATGTGTAAGAGATAGTTTACTGCTGTGCTGGTGTCTCACAGTTTTAACAGATTTTTATGTAAACACAATGGCGGGGGGGAGGGGAGGAGGGAATTCTAAAGCATATTCCTTAAAAAAGTTACTGTCTTTATCACTGATGATTTTTCACTTCAGCAACCTCTTTGTCTTCACAGGAGTCCTAAAGGCATGTTCTGTGCCAACCATACTGCAAACCATCAGTCACATTTTGCCTTCAAATACATAGTGCAGTTTTCATTGAGTGTCGCCTAGTTGTAGCTAAAGGCAAAATTTGGCCCAACTTTTCTGATTTAACAAATAAAAACATAATTGAAGCAACTGAGAATATGCTAATGGAATCTATTAGAAGGGAAGAGGAAAACAAAATATTCTGTAATTCATATAAGATCGACTGAACTTCCTTCTTCAAACATTGTCAATCGTCCAAACAGAATGAATTAATCCATGAGATCTTCTGTAGTTTACCTATTAAATACAGAGAATGTCTGACTTAACTGGTTGCTGGACTGTGGTATAGCCAGAGTCTGAGCAGCTGGAAAGAGAATTTAGAGGAGGCTCAGGATAAGCAACAACAAGAGAAACAACTTCTTTGGAGTTTTTAGTTTATTTACAGTATTCTTCTTCAATCAAAATAGCACAAACCAGCAAAGGCTCTTGGTCACATTCCCTTCCTATCTCTTAGTACTGTGTAAATTCCAAAACCCTTGAAACCAAACTAAGGGTATGTCTGCCCTATAAGTGCTGCTGCAGCTGCACTGCTGTAGAGTAGACCCTTGCTACAGTGACGGAAGGGATTCTAGGTGCTAGAAGAATTCTTCTGTCCACCTATCAGTGTCTACACTGGGGCTTAGATTAGCTTCACTGTGTCGCGCAGGGTGTGAAACAACAAGTCAATTTTGGGGGCAAATCCTCAGCTGCTGTAAATGATCATACTTGTACTGAGATCAGTGGAGCTATGACAATTCGTACCAGGGAAGGATCTGTCCCCTATGTTTTCAGAAGTCCCAGTCACAGGTTTTGGTCACTAAAGGTCCCAATCCCACCAAGATCTAAGCAGGTGCTTAAATTTATGCATTAGGTGTAGTCCTACTGCCTTCAATGTGGGTTCTTCCATACAGTGCATAAGTTAAAGAACCTGTATAAATCTTTGCAGGATCAGCACTAAATATCTGTCTCTCCCCTTTGCAAGAGGAGCCCCTTTTAAGGTTCTGAGCTTAATGTTCCACCTGCTGGGCCAGTTCAAGTATTAGAGCAGGACAGCGGTTCTCAAACTGTAGGTCGGGACCCAAAGTGAGTCGCGACCCTTTTTTAATGGGGTCGCCAGGGCTGGCATAAGACTTGCTAGGGCAGTGATTCTCAACCTGCAGCCCGCATGCAGCCCAATTAGCAGACAGCTGTGGACCAGCTGTGTGCTAAAAAACATTCAAAATTTGGTCTGGCAGGGGGTGGGACTGGCTGGAGAGAGAGAAAGAGTACAGCAGCCTGCTGGAGCACTGCTGCCAGCAGGGGGCTGGTAAGTGCCGCAGGGGGCGGGAGAGAGTGGGTCTGTGGGTAGGTTTGGGGGTGGGAGGCAGCTCTAGGCAGTGAGGCAGGGGTAGGGTGCTGGGATTTAGAGTTTTGGGGGTGCTGCAGCACCCCCAGGTTTTAGGTGGGGCTCAGCTCCAGGGGTCTGTTCCAGCTGCCCAGCCCTATGCTGGGGGGATCCAGGTCCGGCCATGGGCTGCCCAGCCCTGCATGGGGGGGGGGAGGGGTGTCCAGGGTCCAGCAACGCGGGGCAGGGGAACCCTCCCAGGGTCCGGCTTCCCAGCCCCACGCCACACGTGTGTGTGTGCGCATGTCCTGCAGTCCGGCCACCCGGCCTCACAGCACACTGGGGCAGGGCAGAAGGAGGGAGGGTGTCCCACGGTGGTGTCCCATGGTACAGCCACCCAGCCCCGCATGGGAGTCCAGCATCTGGCCCCATTGCCGGGTCCAGCTGCCCAGTCCCATATGGGGTTCCAGGTCCCAGCTTCCAGGCCCAGCGCTCTGCTCATGGCCCTGCTCTGGGCAGGGGCGCTAGGCATAAGGGACTGTGGAGTGGAGGGTGTGTGCTGTGGTTCTCAGCCTGCAACCCACGTAACACATGGTGGGCTGCATATGCCACACAGAATGGTAAACAGGTTGAGAACTACTGTGCTCATAGGCTCGGGAAGTAGGGGTGCAGGGAGTGTTGCAGCCCCCCCTCCCAGGTTTTATGTGGGGTCCCAGCTGCCAGCTGCACACGTGGGGTCCCAACTGCCAGCCGCGCTCCCGGCCACGCACACACGTGGAGTCCCGCATCACGGCTGCTGGCCCCGTGCCCAGGAGTCCTGGCCACCGGTCCTGCACCCGGCCGTGCATGCAGGGTCCCAACTGCTGGCCCCACTCCCGGCCCCGCATGCAGGATCCTGGCTGTGAGTCCTGCACGTGGGGCCCCGCTACTGGCCTCGTACCTGCCCCTAGCTGTGGCCCCAGCCTCAGCCCCCTTATCCCTGTCTGTACCCCTGCTCCTGGAGAGATGGCCCTGCTCCCAGCCTCAGCAGGTGGGAGGGGGGCGGGCAGGGCCGCCCAGAGGATTCAGGGGGCCTGGAGTCTTCGGCGGCAGGGGGCCCCCACTGCCGAATTGCCGCTGAAGACCTGGCACTTCAGCGGCGGGTCCCATGGCGGAATGACCCCCCACCGCCGAACTGCCGCCGAAGACCCGGAGTGGAAGAAGCTCCAGGGGCCCGGGCCCCACGAGAGTTTTCCGGGGCCCCCAGAGCAAGTGAAGGACCCCACTCCAGGGCCCCCGAAAAACTCTCATGGGGCCCCTCCTGGGCCCGGGGCCTGGGGCAAATTGTCCCACTTGCCTCCCCCTCTGGGTGGCCCTGGGGTCAGGGCAGGAGGTAAAAAGGTTGGAGATCGTTTTGCTGGTTTCAGCACCCCCACTATAAAAAGCATTCCAGCGCCACTGACTGTGCTAGGGTCTGGGGCTGAGGCTGAAGACTGAGGGCTTCAGCCCTGAGCGGCGGGGCTCAGGTTACAGGCCCCCTGGCTGGGGCTGAAGTCCTTGAGCTTTAGCCCCCCAACCCAGGGCAGCGGGGCTCAGGCGGGCTTGAGCTTTGGTCCTCCCTCCTGGGGTCGTGTGGTAATTTTTGTTGTCAGAACGGGGCCGTGGTGCAATGAAGTTTGAGAACCCCTGGAGTAGAGAATTACAAAGGTGAGGCCAAACGGTTCAGTGTTTACAATGAAGAAGAATCCATAACATTTGGGTGGACAGGTATTTGGAACTGTCATACTTTTGACACACACTATTTAAAAATGCCAGTATACACTTACTTAAAACATAAGTGAAACAATGTACAGTAACTCCTCACTTAACGTTGTAGTTATGTTCCTGAAAAATGCGACTTTAAGCGAAACAATGTTAAGCAAATCCAATTTCCCCATAAGAATTAATCCTGGAACCTAACCCCCCCATTTATATTAACAAATTGCTGTTAATGTAGCCTCACACGCTACAAGGCAGCACGAATGGAGGGAGGGGAGACAGCATGGCAGACAGAGACACACACCCTGTGTGTGTGTGAGAGAGATGCGCATTACCCCTTTAAGTACGCTGACACCATTCTAAGTACTTGCCTTTAAAAAGATCAGGAAGTTGAGACAGCAGCTGCGGCCAGCAAGCTCTCTCCATCCTGAGCCCTGTCATGTCCCCAACCTGCTCTATATGGAGAAGGGGTAAGCGGGGGGCAGGAGCAAGGGTGAGGGGGATACCCTGACATTAGCCCCTCCTCTTCCCCCTGCTCTTCCCCGCCACCCCAAATAGCAAGCAGGAGGCTCCCGGGAGCAGCTCCAAGGCAGAGGGCAGGAGCAGCACATGGCAGTGGCGGGAGGGACAGCTGAACTGCCAGCAATTGATAGCCTGCTGGGTGGCTGCCGCACAGGGAACTTAGGGGAGTGGGGCGCTCATAGGGGAGCTGCCGGTCCACCCTGGTTCCAAGCCCTTACCAGCTAGCTCCAACGGGCTGCTCTTCCTGCAAGCAGTGGACAAGGCAGATGGCTACCAAACGACGTTAGAAGGGAGCATTGCGCAACTTTAAACGAGCATGTTCCCTAATTGATCAACAACGAAACAATGTTAACCGGGATGACTTTAAGTGAGGAGTTACTGTAACAAGTTGTGGGGGAGGGGTTTTTTTTTTGGTACTAAATGTTTACATATTAGGCAAGGAAGAAATTTGCTTTAACTGATTACTTCTAAGTGCTCATAACCAATATATTGATCAAAATGATCAATAATAAGAAGCCAGTGAGAACACAACTGAAATAGATCATATAATACAAAGATGCTTTGTACTGAAATTGCAGTGTTCCTATCAGACCCCTTTGGTGGAAAAATAACTTTGTGCTCTAAGCTACCCAAAGGAAATGTGAAATGGCAGCTTAATGTTTATGTCCATAGAAACAGTTTCAAATACAGGACAAAACTAGCAGATTCTTCAAGAGAAAATACAAGTCAAGAACTGACTAGAACAATCATTGCTAACCTGCAGGAAATACACAGAACATTATGTTAACGAATTCTGCAGTGGGAACAAAACCTCTGTAGAATCCAGAAACAATTTGCTTTGTACAGTTGTGGTATTTATTACATAATCAGTCCAACAATGAAAAGAGAAGTACAGCTCAAGATTGACCATGTTCAAAAATGTTACCCTTCATTGGATAAAAACCTCCTTCAAAGAGTCTTTGCCAGATGAAGTGTGTTTCTCTTGCACATGAGAGCTTATCACCTTTGTTTGCTTTTTGCAGGTTCTTTTACATTTTAATTTGCCTTGGAGCACTAGATCTTTAGCGGTGAAGAATATTTTAAATATGTTCTCACTGGTGTTTCTGTTGCATAAAAAATATGGAAAAACAGGAAAGTGTTGACAGCTGAACACCCTCATTTTAACCCTTAAAAACCAACATTTTGCAGACTGACAAGCAGACTGAGTGAATGATCAGGAGAATTTTCCTAGCATCTTTAATTCAAAATATTCCACAGTGCTACACAGAGATAGGGTGAATTAGGAAGTTAGAGAATGGTTAGACTCAAAACCCACAGTAAATAATGGACAGGGATGCCTATGGCCTGGCGATGAAACCAGTTTAAAAAGCTACCCTCAGATTTGCCACACCCATAAGCCTGGTCTACACAATGACATTTTTGCTAAAATTTCCCACCATTGCTAGCACTTGTGCATACTTTCTAACTATGCTTACAGGCAAGTAAATTGAAACCCAAACTTTTCTGTCCTTCCATAGCTGCTGCTTAGGATTTCAGATTCAGAACAGGACAGACGAGAACTAGGTCTTCCATAATAATTTATCACTCAGGTCTGTGACCACATTGCCTGAAGAACTTTCTACAGGCAAGGAAATCTCTCTACTGTGCCAGTGTAACTGAGATCTGGGCCTGGTCCCTAGAATGTTCCCTGGAAGAGGAAGCTTCTGCCTATCACAGGCTTTCAGGTGACAAATGATAAGCGTAAAATATGAGGAAAAGAGATAGGATAATCTTTCAAATGCAGGGTTGTCTCTGCAAATGGTGGATGTTGGACTGGGCTAACCCTCAGGATGTACAGCACCCTATGAAATACAGCCATGATTTTGGGTGTCCAACCACTGCCATCTTAAAAGGGACCTGATTTTTAGAGGGTCAGTGCTCGGGAGCTACTGAACATTATGCTACTTTCAGATGTCTCAAGTTTGGAACCCAGAATCACTTACAATTAAATCACAGGATATTTTACATTAAAGCCTATGTAACATTATAAAAACCTGGGGCAAAGAACCATGTATGTGGTGGGCAAGCTCTCTTCTAAACAAAACGAATTGTTCTGAATGCACAAAACTCAGAACATCATTAAATTGGGAGTGAGGGTTGATTTTAACTAATCACAAGTAACATCAATTGATTTTTCCTAAGAGGCTCCCACTCCAAAGTTGTGCCAAAGCAACTTGGAGTTGGAGAGGAGGTATATCTAAAGAGGCAGCCCTCTATAAAGAAGCAGAGTTCTTTCTATCACCATCCTTCCACCTTGAGTAACAAATGGATATATAACAAATAAGAATAATTACCTTCATTTCCCCTCTCCTTCCCAGCAGAAGTATCCCACTCAAGTCAAAGGTTTTACATTGTAATGTTGAGGTAGTACAATCTTCTGGAAAGCCCACACAGAGTTGGATTAATAGTTGGAATAAGTCCATTCTTCATTTAAACTGGGAGAAATAAAGCCAATACCTCTGAGTCCAGATGAAATATCTTTTAAGCTTTGCAAAACCAATCCCTCTTAGAAGCTTCTCCCCTGCCCCCCAAAAGACATTACTAGCTATCTCAAGGAAGCTCAGGCTACTCCCAAGAGAAAGTGGGACCTAGGGAAAAAATGAAGTTCAATTAAAAGAATTTGTTCAGTTTTGATACCAAAATTAGGCCTAGATAAGTGAGGCAGGAAATCAAAACTGGTTATGTCTCAGCATATTAGCCAGCCAAATAAGAAAAGCTTAAAATGTGTGTTCAAATGTATTTGAGAAACAGAAAATAAGATTGGAGGAGACACTGTTTGCCTATCTGTATTCTGGTCTTTCGGGGGGCTGGGGCGGGGAGCGGATCACATATTTTTCCTAAGACTGAGGAAGGTCCCACTGCTGAAATGGGTTTCTATTTCTATATGCTGCAGGAAGGAAGATAGGGTACAGAACTGCTGTCTTCACTCAGGCAAAACTCCCATTGACATCAATAGTTTTGCCTGAGTAAAAACTGCAGAATTAAGCTAAGAGACTGTAAGGGCACACATAACTTAGAGGGCCCACCAAGCAGACAGAAGTAGAGTAAATTTATAGCAAGACAAACTATTTGGATTGTTAATCTGTGTGGATTTGAAATGAACAAAATGGCAAACGATACATATGCCGAGAACATCCAGTTCCTTCAAGTGTAATTGCTTGAGGTTTTGAGATATCCCATAATATGAATTTTCTTGAAGAAACATTTCAGTAATCAGAATCCACATGTTTATCTTTTTATTTCTTGGTTTACTTTTTTGTAATAGTACACTAAAACCAGAACAGTATTTCTATACTCAATCTAGACTAATTGAAAATGCTAGGCATGTGAGCTGCCCTTTGGCCAAACCAAAGTCCTCTTGCCAAAATAAAAATCTATCCTGATTTTCAGAGGAGATGTAACAGATAGTCGCCAAAAATAAGTAGCTATTACAAACTCCTTAATAAAAACCAAAAAGAAAGTGAATAAATAGACGCTCAAAGTGGGAAGCAAGTTTTTATAGAGTGCTCAGTGATTTAATGCCAGGGTTTCTTAGGGAGTCAATTGATGTTGAGCATCTTATGTTACAGTATATCTGCCCAATGCTTGAAAGAAAGATAGAATACACAGTTATAAAAGTTCCCAGAGCATAAAGACTGCAGAGTGACAAATCCAGAGCTCTAAAGTCTTCCCACTAGACTTCCATGAGTACAAGGGTCTACTAACTTTGCATCCGCAGTTTCAATGGAATTGAATGTAAATCAACTGGCTTCAAATGAGATCCCAAAGGTACTATGCAATCAATTTTTAGGCATGTATTAAACGTCTAAGTATCCAACAGCATTTATATTACAGACAGACCAAAGTTCTAAATATTTGACAGGTAAAAGGGAGAAGATACTGACTTGGAGAGCAAAGCATCTTGGAGATCTGGCAAAGTCTTTCACGGCCCTGGCAATGACTTTTGGGTTGGTTGTTCAAACCCTTCAAGAAACAAAACAGTCATAGAGGCCTGTTTGCCCCATCCACTTGATTTTTTTTTTGTCCTAGTCACTGAACAAAGCCACGGCTTTTCAGAATTTAAATAGACTAATTTGTTTGGGTAATACAAATACACCCAGCTCTTGGTAAGGTCTGAATCTAAATGTTTTCCAAGAGATACAATCACAATTACAAGCACTTTGGGTGAAATCCTGGCCCAACTGGAGTAAATGGCATAACTCCTATTGACTCCAATGGGGCCAGTATCTCAACCATTATTTAAAGGCCAGTAAAGAGTCATTTGTGATTAAGAATAGACAAGTGGCTCATTACCTATTGCCAGGAGCTGCAGAGCACCATTTAAAGTGGGAGGGAGGCCATAGATTTGCTCCATACATTACATTCATCATTTTTTCACAGTGGATAGGTTCAAGTTGATATTAGAATTGGTACACCTGGGCTGATTACGGTATTAGATGGTCAATTGTGGTTGAAGAATTGCTTCTTTGAAATGGTATGCTGCACTACTTCATGCTGAAATATTCTAATTTGTATTTACCCCAAAATATTGGTCAATTTAATAAAAATAAAATGACCAATGTTTATTTTTACCATTTCTAGGCTAAAGCACCTACAATAGCATTGCCCAAAAGAAATGTTACAGGAGGGCAGCAGTAAATAACTTCCCTAGTGATGTTTTAATACAATATGACAACAATCATTTGAAGTTGTAAATTCAAATAATATCTTAGAGAGGTTACACACTACAAACACTTAACATGGTTACTTTGGAACAGAATGAAACTGAAAACACTCACCTAGATAGCAGGTTCAAGGGAGGAGGTAGAGTCCCAGTGGGGCAGGCAGGGAGGCTGCTTTGCACCTACTTGAACTCCAGTGCTGCGAGGTAGCAGTGACAATTCCCCGGCCCTGCAGCCATCCCCATCAGGCCACAATGGCTGAGCAGGACCTGGCTTCTGCCCAGACTTGCTTCTTGGGGGTGCCACCACTTCAGTCTGGCCCTTAAGGGGCTTGGGAAGTTTCCAGTTCCAGCAGTTTGGAAAGTGGCATTACTATTGGCTGGGCAGCAAGTCTGGACCAGCCAATAGTAATGGAGGTGGCAGGGAAGAGCACAGAGCTGCAGCTTCTGACAGCTGGGATGACTGGCATGTCCACTGCTGTGCAAAGCGCTGGGTGAGCAAGGTGCTGGGGCCCCTTACATGTGTAGTTTTCCATGTGCTTATTTAAAAAGAGGTTGGGCCCTGGGCCTCATGGCTCCGCAGTCTATGCTTGTCAGCACTGGCAGAGGCCAGGAGATCACCAAACAGCTGGGAATGGTGCAACTCTTTTTGGTTGTAGTTCAGGAGTCTGTTAGCATTTTTAATATAACCCCATTGTCCATGGTTTATAACTCGGATGGAACCAGTCTATCTGGGCTAACATAAGTACGTGCCCCAGGAACAAATGTGAATTTCCTGGATTCTGTCTGGTTTGGACACACAAGTTTAACTTGAATTAGACCTAGCATTTTAATTTTATTTCTCTTAATTTTCCCAGGCAGTGGAATATTAGTACTGTTGTGTTCTTGGTCTGCTTTCTCTCTCTCTCTCTTGTAATTGGATTTATTATTTCATATCAATAGAACTCTGCTAAGAGCCCAAAAGGATGCTGATAGTCATAGGAAAGAAAAGCAGCATTGAATGGTTTCATGTCCATGTCTGAACTGGTTCACCTTGTTCTGCTTCTGGATATAGAAATGTCGTAGGCAGCATTCGTCTTGGAATTTGTTTCATTCGGATTGTTTTTGAGAGTTTTTCTTTTTGGATCGTTCTGCATTTCTTCAAGGGAAGAGGGCCAAGTTTGTGGTAATGTGAATGATAATTTTATCAGTTGACTTTGTTGTGTGAAAGCCAGCAAGAGTTGGCTGTTTTCAAATAGCTGCCTGAGGCTATAAGCTTATTGTCCTTGGAGGATACGTGCCTTATGATTGCAAAGCTAATGCACAGCCTTGAGGCCTTATTGGTCTCCTCGATTGCTCCTAGGAAACAAAATAATGAGAAGCCATCTTCAGCTGGCTGCACTCCCTTCTATCTGACCTGGACCTAGTCACACTGTGCGTGTGAGTCCTCTAGGCTCTATTACAGGAATGTGCTATAAATACGAAATAATGGCCACAAGGAAACTCCAATTAGTTCAGCAAGACGAGGTCTGCCTTTAATAGGCCAGACCAGTAAGACCATATCATTTCTAACACTTGTTTCCTGTCAAGGACGGTCTCAATGTAGAGATCAGAACTCTAGTGTAGAAAGCACTGAATACAGTAATTCCTGACTTGGAGGGTCTCTCTTTCCACCTCTACAGCTGTGATAGTCAAGCAGTAGAGGGCAAGCAGTAGATAGGCTAGCAGAATAGAGGGCAAGAAGCTTGGACACCGAAGGCAGGGATTTTTCTATAGTGAGCCATGACTATATAATGCCACCCCACTGGACATCAGAATGAGTTCAGTCCTCAGTACTTATATAGCAGAAGTGATTTCCTTATCAGGGCTGGCTTTAGGAAGGGCGGGGCCCAATTCGAACATTTTTGGTGGGGCCCCGGCAGGGATGACTAACAAAAAAAATAATGGAAAAAAAAGCCTTTCATTTCTTCCATGTATTATTTACTTTCCATAACTATATAAAAAATAAAATTATATATTATGTACATTGCATCATATATGCTGTTGATCGGTTATTAATGAGCTCCGTTTCACGTGTGTGGGTCCCCGCCACTCCCTGGGGGTGTGCTAGGGTGACCAGATGTCCTGATTTTATAGGGACAGTCCCGATTTTTGGGTCTTTTTCTTATAGGATCCTATTATCCCCCACCCCCTGTCCCGATTTTTCACACTTGCTGTCTGGTCACCCTAGTGGTGTGCACATGTGTGGGTCCCAGCTGCTCCCTGCCCCCTTCATTGAAGCAGGTGTGCAGGGTTACTGCCCTGGGAACTGCAGGGCACCAGTGGACATGGGGCTGGCTGGAGGCTGGGCAGGGGCTCACTGGAGGTAGGGTCTGGCTGCAGGCAGGGCAGGGGGGCGGGGCTGGTGCGGGCAGAACAGGGGTGGCGGGGCTGGAGGTAGGGCAGGGGTGCAGCAGGGGCTGGCTGCGGACAGGGGGTGCAGGGCTGGCTGGAGACGGGGCTGGCTGCGGGCAGGGCAGGCGGTGCGGGGCTGGTGCGGGGACGGGGTGCAGCTGTGACGTTATTGACATAAACTGGGACCGTATAGATCATTGTTGCAACCAAGGTCCTGTAATGGCACCCAAATCTGGTATAAAGGGGGTCAAATGGGGTGTCTAAGACAAGGTTATGGTTTACTGGTTATGATTATGCTGTCTATATGTGTGTATCAGTTTTGTGGTCGAAGTTATGAATATTGGCTCTATACTGTCTGTATGGCAAACTTATGCTATGCTTCTGGGTGACATCCCAGACAAGCTGAGATTAGCTCTGCCTAGCCTGCTTGATGGCCCATTAAGGACCATCAGCTATACAATGGACCCATTGAGAGAAGGCAGATACGCCTTGTAACTCAGCAAAGTATGCAGGGACTGGCCCATGTGACTCCAGACTCCATTTTGCTGTAATTTTCCATGGTAAGAACAAAGAGGTATTCTGACACCTGGAAAAGACTATATAAGGCGGATGCCTCATCTCCATCTTGTCTTCAATCCTGCTTCATACCTCTGGAGGAACTTTGCTACAAGCTGAAGCTCTGAACAAAGGACTGAGGACCCATCCCAGCGGGGGATGTATTCCAGAGACTTAATTTGAACCTGCAGTTTATTCCATCGCTGCTGCAAGCCTGAACCAAGAACTGTGCCATTACTGTATGTAATTGATTCCATTTAACCAATTCTAACTCTCATCTCTATCTTTTTCCTTTTATAAATAAACCTTTAGATTTTAGATTTTAAAGGATTGGCAACAGCGTGATTTGTGGGTAAGATCTGATTTGTATATTGACCTGGGTCTGGGGCTTGGTCCTTTGGGATCAGGAGAACCTTTTTCTTTTACTTGGGTACTGGTTTTCATAACCATTTGTCCCCGTACGAGTGGCACTGGTGGTTATACTGGGAAACTGGAGTGTCTAAGGAGATTGCTTGAGAGACTTGCGGTTAGCCAGTGGGGTGAGACCGAAGTTCCTTTAGTCTGGCTGGTTTGGTTTGCCTTAGAGGTGGAAAATACCCCAGCCTTGGGCTGCAACTGCCCTGTTTAAGCAATTTGTCCTGAGTTGGCACTCTCAGTTGGGTTCCGCCAGAACCGCATTGTCACAGCAGCAGAGGCAGCTTTAAATAGCCCCCGAGTCCCCCGCTATCCCAGGGCTCTGGGGGCTATTTAAAGGGCCCAGGGCTCCCCTGCTTCTACCGCCCCGGCCCTTTAAATAGCGGTGGGAGCTCTGGGGAAGCAGCGGGGCTCCAGTGGCTATTTAAAGGGCTGGGTTGGTAGAGGCAGCGGGAGTCCCGGACTTTTTAAATAGCCCCCAGAGCCCCGCAGCCCTACCCCAGGGCTCCAGCAGTGGGGGTCTGGTGGCAATTTAAAGGGCCTGGGGCTCCGGCCCCTGCTGGGAGCCCTAGGTCCTTTAAATTGCCCCCTGGGGAAGCCAAGCCACCCTGGTACAGCGTACTGGCTCTTGCCGGTACACCGTACCGGGGCTTGGGCCTGGGGCCCGATTCAGGGGAATTGGTTAAATTGGCCTAAAGCCGGCCCTGGTGGGGGTATGGCCACAGAGCCGCAGGGAGGGGAACCCTGAGGTGTGGGGGCTGGGTGGGTACTGGGAGTTCCTCCTGAAGGGACGGGGGTTGGCCAATGTCACTCAGCCCTGGGGTGTGGGAGGGGGACAGGCTGAGGGCACTCAGAGCCCCAGGAAGTGGGGGGGGCTGAGGGGAGGGACTGGCCAGGGGCACTCAGAGCTCGGGGGAGGGGCTATCCGGGGGGGGGGCACTCACAGCCCCAGGAGGTGTGGGGGGGAGGAGCACACAGGATTTCAGGAATTCCCTGGCAGTGAAGAGCTGCTGGTGGCAGGGAGGAGCCAGCCGTGACAATCCTCACTTGGGATCCCTGGCTGGGCTAGAGGGTATGGGGGCCCGTGGCCAAGCTGCAGCGGAAGGTGACCTGAAGAAAATGCCTCGGCCTCCTGCTAGGAAGGGCCTGGGCCAGACAATGACCCACCACGCAGTGTCCCAGCTCCCTGCCCCACACCTGTGGGGCACGGCCCCTCTCTGTAGGGAGGTTGGCATGTACCTTAGTGCTGCTTCCTCCATCCCCAAAGGCCTCTCCCAGCCAGTCTCTGGCAACCCCTGCCCTTCAGTATGCACATTACCCTGCTGTGACATACCGGGGGGGGGACCCCCCTCGGGGATGGGGGGGCTGTCACACAGCTGGGCAATTTAACCCGGCTGGGCAGGAGTGACTGTCTCCCTGGAGCTGGGGTCTCAGCCCAGGTGTCTCTCTGCCCTTCCCCCCAGTAGCGCCCCACATTGAGTTCCAGCCCCACATTCACACCCACAAGTGCTGGTGGGTTCCAATCCCAGCTGAACACGCCCACCCGGCCCTAGTGCGGAGCAGAAGGGCCCAGCGCTGCCCCACAGACCCTCTGGCTCTCCGAGCCCGCTCTTACCCATCACCGCAGCACGTCTGGCCCATGCTGAACGCTGCTGCTCTGTGCAGAGAGGCTGGCACTTCTCGCTCCTGCCGTACGAGGGGCAGGTGCTGCTACCGACTGCTCCCCCTAACCCCCGCCCTGCTGCGCTCTGGGGATGCTGCCCTGCTGTGGAGCTCTCAGGTGTCTTGAACTGGAATTTGTTTGGAGAGAAACTGCTAAGGAGCCTTATCAGCCCCGAGCAGAGAGTACCTGGGAGCCTGCCTGGGTCGGGCGGGTCTGGTACAGCCTCCCGCCAGATAAGGCTCTTCCCTGGACCTGCCACCCATTGGAATCTGGAACGATTCCCTCCGAGGTAACACCCGGGGCAGCCAAGGCAGGGCAGGGTACGGCCTGCTCCCCTGGAGCGTTAGGGCTTTCAGGAGTCAGAGGTGCCAGCGGAGCAGGTTGTGGTTGTACGTTAAAGCAGCGAAGGCAGTTGGGGGGGGCAGAGGAATTGGGTGCTTTGCCATTGCACTTGATCAGCTCAATTTGAAAATTCTTTCAAAGGAAATCCAGATGTATACATCTGACTGGGGTACATGTACACACATACACACGCACACTCACATGTGCACACACTCATGTGCACATACACGTACACGCATACATACACACATGCACACATACACATATGTACAGATGTACACATACACGCACACACGCTGTCCCTGGAGCGCCCCAGGATGCGACTGACGGGGTGGCTGGCTATTATGGAGGCAGAAGGGGGTTGGGAGAAAATAATCAAGAAGAACTTTTGCTGAAAATGCAAACCTAAGCTGGAAATCTGTGCAGAGCTGGGTCAGCGAAAATGATCTTTTGAGCTGTTCTTATTAACCGTGGTCCTGTACTTCCTGGTTTGCGTCGGACCCAGGCAGGAGACTGGGCTGCTCTCAGCTGTAGAAGCCATTGGAATGAGCCAGGTTGGAATGAGCCAGGCCCTCAGAGCCTTCTGCCACCAATCGCCCCAGCAGTCACTGATCCAAACCAAAGCACGTCCTTCCAGTCAGGCAGTTTCATATGCACACGTCAAACCCTTGGTTTGCCACTCAGACACCACGGTGATGGGCACAGTAAGGCCCGAGAGACGCTAAACAGGCAGACAGACAAGGAAATAGTGGCCCTGCCTACAGGTGTGTGTGTGGTGCAAACGGATGAACACCAGTTGCTGGCTGAAGGCACAACCTTAATTCCTGCATCTCCTGTCTGTCAGCTGTCGTTCGCTTGGCAGCCTGAGCTCCGATTTCTAATGCAGCGTTTTGCTCTGGCCTATTGTGGTTCTCATGTCCGGGGGCGCCTTGGCCCCTGGTATCAGGAGCGGTGCTAAGGAGGCTGCGTTTCAAAGGTCCTTAAGTAGGGTTGTCAACTTTCTACTTGCACAAACCCAAACGCCCTTGACCCAACCCCTTTCATGCCCTTCCCCAAGGCCCCATCCCCACTCACTCCAGCCCAGCCCACCTCTCTCAGTCGTTCACTCTCATACCCTCACTCACTTTCACTGGGCTGGAGCTGGGGGTTGGAGTGCAGGGAGGGGTGAGGGCTCCGGTGGGGATGCGGGCTCTGGGATTGGGCTGGAGATTAGGGGGTTGGGGTGCCAGAGGGGGATCCGGGCTGGGACAGAGGGTTGGGGTGCGGACTCTGGGAGGGAGTTTGGGTGCGGGAGGGGGCTCAGGGCTGGGGTAGGGGATTGGGGTGGGGGTGTGGGGTCTGGGAGGGATTAGGGTACAAGAGGTGGTTCCGACCTGGGGCAGGGGGTTGGGGTGCCGGGTGTGAGGTCTGGGAGGGAATTTGGGTGTGGGAGGGGGTTCCGACCTGGGGCAGGGTTTCTGGGTGCAAGCTCCGGCCAGGCGGCGCTTACCTCAGCCAGCTCCTGGTCAATGGCACACCGGTGCTAATGCAGGCTCCTGACCCCTGGTCTCCCTCCGCTGGCAGGCTCTGAGCAAGGCCTGCCCAGAGAACATGGATGACGAGCTCTCGATCCTGCTGACAGCACCCCCCAGCACAGACAAACTCCAGCACATCTTGGAGGTGAGCAGAATGGGGAGGGGCCGCAGGGGTTTTACCTTAGCCCTGGGGACTCCTAGAAAGAAGAGACTGGAAAATCCATATTTCTATTGGATCCTTCCGAGTATGCATTGGTGATATAAACTCACTGGGTGACCTTGGGGTAACTCACTTCCCCCTTACGGCATCAGTCTTCTCCACTATCAAATCTACACTGGGGAAGAAGGACAGAAGCCCCGACAATCACCTTCACCTCTGGGTGTCTGGTCCTGGGAGCCGAAACCAACTGGACTATCTGCCCCATCTCCTAAACTGCCCTGTCTTTCCCTCCTAGGGCCTTGTCCTTAGTGCTCAGCCTGGCCCCTTCCCAGCTTGTCCCTGACCTTTAAAGGACGCTCCAAGCCCCTCCCATGCCTGCTTCCCTTGGGGTCTCTCTCCTGGCTGAGTACAGGCTGCCCTTCTATCTCTCAGCAGGCCTGGGTCCTAGTCACAGGCTGCGTCTTGTCACGTGACCCCCACACTTATTCCCTTCACCCTAGGGAGCTGCATCACCTGGGCCAGGTGCAGTTGAGCTCCAACCCCTTTCCTGGCCATCTCACCCTGGGACAGGTTGAAACTGGTAACCTGTGGGTAACAGTAACTGGTTGCTCGCAAAGGTGCTGAAGACACAATGGAAGAGGAAATCCTTTGGCCTGGATTGAAATTATTCCGACTGAAAGTGAATGAGAGAAAATAGGTCCAGAGTTCTCTTCCTAGCAGAAGAAAATGTAGCGATTGATAGAGGTTCAGGTCAGAAAGGACCATTATGTGCATCTAGTCGCCCCTCCTGTATAACTCAGGGCTAGAATGTGACCAAGTGGTTCCTTCAGCCAACCATAGCATGGGACTGAGTCAGAGCACGTCTTTTGGAACGACATCCACATGCAGGAGAGCCAGCTGGCTACCAGAAAATCTCTCTTCTGCAGTGACATGGGGTTAAGGGACACGGGGGAAAAGACATGGCGGCTGTGACTAAACTTAGAGCAGCAAGGCCAGGAAAACCAGGGTTAGGTCCCAGGCCTGGCTTTCAGATCTGCTGTTTTCTATTCCTGGCTTTGGGACCATGAGCGAGTCTCTGCACCGCTGGGTGCCTCGGTTTCCCCAGCTATCAAATGGAGCTAATCAAGGTTTTGTTTGTTCTCCCCACTTTACAGGGTGGGAAACCGAGACACAGTTGGGACCTGTCTACACTACAGGCCTGTCGTGCGTTTGTAATCTGCTGACCCCCACATGTTGTTGAGAGCCTATGGACAACACAGCTCCTAAAGGTACCTTTGTTCTGTGCTTATCCCCTATGTACCAGCAGGGCTGGACAGCATTTCTCACTGTGATGTGGGGAGCAGGTCCTGGGTACTAAGGGTCTGAAGAAGCTCTCAAGGACTAATTTTTTAAAATAATTGTCATCAATGAATTGGGAGAAAACATACAATCACTGCGGATAAGATTGAGGGGTGACAAAATACAGGCAGAGTGGTAATTCCTGATGGGGAGAGGGCAGTGATACAGAGCGATCTGGCTCATTTGGCCAGCTGGACTCATTCAAAGAAAACTAGTTTGAGCAGAGCCCAATGCAAGGTCCTATACGTGGCAACAAGGCACGCCGGCCACACCTCCAGAATGGGGACGTGGATCCAGGAAAGCAGTGACTCTGAAAAGGATTTAGGGGCCAGAGTGGAGAAGCCACTCAACATGAGCTCCCAGTGTGATGCTGTGGTGAACAGGGCTAAAGCCATCATTAGACGTAGGAGCAGAGCCGTGAGTAGGATAGGGAGGTGACACAGCAGCAGTGAGACTGCTATTGGAATACTGCCTCCAGTCTTGGTGTCCTCCTTTGAAAAAGATGGTCCTAGAAATTGGAGCTGGGGCAGCAAAGAGCCACCAAATGTTCTGAGGGCTGGAGAAAAATGCCTTCTAGTGAGCTATTGAAAGAGCTCAACCTGTTTAGCTTATCAAAAGAAGATTGAAGGGGACTTCATTGAAGTGTTGAAGTGCCTTAATGGAGAGAAAATACTGGGTATTAAAGGGCTCTCTAGTCTAGCAGAGAAAGGCAGAACAAGACCCAATGGCTGGAAGGTGAAAAGAGACAAATTCCTATGACAAATAAGGCATAAATATTCAACAGCGAGGATGATTGACCACAGGAAGAAGCTACCAAGGAAAGTGGTGGATTCTCCATCTCTTGATGTCATTAATAAAGACTAGATGCCTTTCCGGAATGTGTTTGCCCCAAAAGTAGCTATTGTGGTAGACAGGAGGCCTGTGATATGCAGGGGGTCAGATTAGATGCTCTAACGGTCTCTGCTGCCCATAAAGTCTACTCATTTCTGAGAAACCGAGTGTAGCATTGGGAGCAGCTTGTGATGTTTTACTGTCTAGCCGGCTTGCTTCCTAGAATGAACACTCATTGAGTGGGGTGATCCACAGGGAGTAGCTCAAACCTCCAAAGTGTCAGCCCTGTGGCAGGACATTAGCACTGCAGGGGAGGGGTGGGTGTGGCAGTGACATCACAAAGGCGTTTTGCAGGACCTCAGCCTATTGGCCAAAGGTGCAGGGGAGGTGGTGACCTCACAGAGGGATGCTGACATCAGCCAGGCAGGACAGGGGCGCAGGGCCAGGGAAACCTCAGAGACCCCTGTGGCTTTGCTTCAGCAAGTCCCCTTCTCGAGATCTCTCTTTGAGGTCTGAGAGAGTATTTGGGTTCATGTATGTGAGCACCAGGAGGAACCTCTTTTGAGTTTTGTCCTTTCTTTTTCCTGATTTCACTAGAAAACTGACGTCCCTGTTTAGAAGGTAAGAGCCTCCGAGAGGTTTGGAACCTGTTGAGTCTGATGCATCTGGCGCCAGCTGAATTTTAGGCATGGAAAACACTAGCTTAAGGTGGCCAAATTTTATTCCCCACCTGGGATTTTGTCCCTTAGAATCACTGGGGACATTAGGGTTTGTCCTTTTTCTTTTACCTTTTCCTCCATCCCTCCCTTCTTTCTCTTCATCTCTTACTTCTTTTGTCCTTTCCCCGTTCCCCTCCCACCACCAGGAGGGGGGTGTGTGTGTCGTGGGGGGTGCTCTACAACTCCCATTGTGGGAGGTCCACCGAAAAATGTGGCGTTGAAATAGTGCTCAGACAGTGATCCCCAGCGGTGACCTGGGCCATCCTTTGGGCTCTCTGGTGAGAACCCTCATCCTCCCGCCCCTCGGTCGCTACCCTGATTGGCTGAGCAGGGGGTTATTGACAGGGAGGAGACTCAGGTCCCTGTTGTTTTCTTTTAAGACCAAGTAAATAGTCATTCAATGTCTGAAATTCAAGATCCGATGGTTAGTTTGAAAATCAGGGCTCTTGGTTCCTATTCCCAACTCTGCCACGGACTGGCTGTGTGACCTAAGACAAGTCAATTCTCCTTTCTCAGCCTTAGCTTCTCCCTCTTTCAAGTAGGGATAACAATCCACTCCTACCTACCTCCCGACGGGTGGAGGATGGGGATCTATTGGAGAGTGTCACTAGGAGCAGTGCATAAGATGAGGTGTCCTATCATGTTTACTCAGATCAGATTATGACATAATAGAATGGCTGAAATAGTCTATTTTATTTGTATTTTATTACGTTGCAATTGTTAAGAGCAGCAACTACTTAGCTCAGACTGAAACATCTTATCTAATTTTTGAGATCTAAGTGTCTCCTCTTTGTGTGCGACGAGACAATTTAACACACTGTGACACAGAAGATGCTTTTGCTTTGCAACAAAATATTTTTGCAAAGAATTTTCATGCCACTTGATATGATTTCAAGAAACAAACTGGTTTAGTTTGAATGGGATTTTCGGACAGAAACGGTTTCAATGAAATTTCCCCACCATCTCGATTCCTGGGCTCTATCCCTGTCTTTGGGGGGTTTGCTGTCTGTTAGAACAGGAGTCTGATTTGGATAGGGATAGAGACCTCTTTAATGTTTTTAATGAAGTAAATACCAATGGGAATTGTGTGATCATGGGAGACTTTAACTTCCCAGATATAGACTGGAGGACAAGTGCTAGTAATATAATAGGGCTCAGATTTTCCTAGATGTGATAGCTGATGGATTCCTTCACCAAGTAGTTGAAGAACCAACAAGAGGGGATGCCATTTTAGATTTGGTGTGGGTAGTGAGGATCTCTTAGAAGAAATGGTTGTAGGGGACAGCCTTGGTTTGAGCGATCATGAGCTAATTCAGTTTAAACTAAATGGACGGGTAAACAAAAATAGATCTGTGACTAGGGTTTTTGATTTCAAAAGGGCTAACTTTAAAAAATTAAGGAAATTAGATAGGGAAGTGGATTGGACTGAAGAACTTGTGGATCTAAAGGCGGAGAAGGCCTGGAATTACTTCAAGTCAAAGTTGCAGAAACTATCAGAAGCCTGCATCCCAAGAAAGGGGGGAAAATTCATAGGCAGGAGTTGTAGACCAAGTTGGATGAGCAAGCATCTCAGAGAGATGATTAAGAAAAAGCAGAAAGCCTACAAGGAGTGGAAGATGGGAGTGATCAGCAAGGAAAGCTACCTTACTGAGGTCAGAACATGTAGGGACAAAGTGAGAAAGGCCAAAAGCCATGTAGAGTTGGACCTTGCAAAGGGAATTCAAACCAATAGTAAAAGGTGTAAAAGGTTCTATAGCCATATAAATAAGAAGAAAACAAAGAAAGAAGTGGGACCGCTAAACACTGAGGATGGAGTGGAGGTTAAGGATAATCTAGGCATGGCCCAATATCTAAACAAATACTTTGCCTCAGTCTTTAAGAGGCTAATGAGGAGCTTAGAGATAATGGTAGGATGACAAATGGGAATGAGGATATGGAGGTAGATATTACCACATCCGAGGTAGAAGCCAAACTCGAACAGTTTAATGGGACTAAATCAGGGATCCCAGATAATCTTTAGCCAAGAATATTAAAGGAACTGGCACATGAAATTGCAAGCCCATTAGCAAAAAATGTTAATGAATCAGTAAACTCAGGGGTTGTGCCGTATGACTGGAGAATTGCTAACATAGTTCCTAGCTTTAAGAAAGGGGAAAAACGTGATCCGGGTAACTACAGGCCTGTTAGTTTGACATCTGTAGTATGCAAGGTCTCAGAAAATGTTTTGAAGGAGAAAGTAGTTAAGGACATTGAGGTCAATGGTAATTGGGACAAAATACAACATGGCTTTACAAAAGGTAGAGCGTGCCAAACCAACCTGATCTCCTTCTTTGAGAAGGTCACAGATTTTTTAGACAAAGGAAACGCAGTGGATCTAATTTACCTCGATTTCAGTAAGGCATTTGATATGGTTCCACATGGGGAATTATTAGCTAAATTGGAAAAGATGAGGATCAGTATGAAAATTGAAAGGTGGATAAGGAATTGGTTAAAGGGGAGACTACAACGGGTCGTACTGAAAGGTGAACTGTCAGGCTGGAGGGAGGTTACTAGTGGAGTTCTTATATTATGGGAACAAGTAAATAACTTTTCCTTATTCACTTTCTTCACATCACTCATGATTTCATATACTTCTATCATATCCCCCCATAGTCTCCTCTTTTCCAAGCTGAAAAGTCCTAGCCTCTTTAATCTCTCCTCATATGGGACCCCTTCCAAACCTCTAATCATTTTAATTGCCCTTCTCTGAACCTTTTCTAATGCCAGTATATTTGTTTTGAGATGAGGAGACCACATCTGTACACAGTATTCAAGATGTTGGTGTACCATGGATTTATATAAGGGCAATAAGATATTCTCCGTCTTATTCTCTATCCCCTTTTTAATGATTCCTAACATCCTGTTTGCTTTTTTGACTGCCGCTGCACACTGCGTGGAAGTCTTCAGAGAACTATCCACGATGACTCCAAGATCTTTTTCCTGATTCGTTGTAGCTAAATTAGCCCCCATCATATTGTATGTATAGTTGGGGTTATTTTTCCCAATGTGCATTACTTTACGTTGTCCACATTAAATTTCATTTGCCATTTGTTGCCCAATCACTTAGTTTTGGGAGATCTTTTTGAAGTTCTTCACAGTCTGCTTTGGTCTTAACTATCTTGAGCACTTTAGTATCATCTGCAAACTTTGCCACCTCACTTTTTACCCCTTTCTCCAGATCATTTATGAATAAGTTGAATAGCATTGGTCCTAGGACTGACCCTTGGGGAACACCACTAGTTACCCCTCTCCATTCTGAAAATTTACCATTTATTCCTACCCTTTGTTCCCTGTCTTTTAACCAGTTCTCAATCCATGAAAGGATCTTCCCTCTTATCCCATGACAACTTAATTTACATAAGACCCTTTGGTGAGGGACCTTGTCAAAGGCTTTTTGGAAATCTAAGTACACTATGTCCACTGGATCCCCCTTGTCCACATGTTTGTTGACCCCTTCAAAGAACTCTAATAGATTAGAGGGGTAGCCGTGTTTGTCTGAATCTGTAAAAAGCAACAGAGGGTCCTGTGGCACCTTTGAGACTAACAGAAGTACTGGGAGCATAAGCTTTCGTGGGTAAGAACCTCACTTCTTCAGATGCAAGTAATGGAAATCTCCAGAGACAGGTATATATCAGTGTGGAGATAATGAGGTTAGTTCAATCAGGGAGGGTGAGGTACTCTGCTAGCAGTTGTTGAACTAACCTCGTTATCTCCACACTGATATATACCTGCCTCTGGAGATTTCCATTACTTGCATCTGAAGAAGTGAGGTTCTTACCCACGAAAGCTTATGCTCCCAGTACTTCTGTTAGTCTCAAAGGTGCCACAGGACCCTCTGTTGCTTTCTAATAGATTAGTAAGACATGATTTCCCTTTACCTAAACTATGTTGACTTTTGCCCAACAATTTATCTTCTATGTGTCTGACAATTTTATTCTTTACAATTGTTTCAACTAATTTGCCCGGTACTGACATTAGACTTACTGGTCTGTAATTGCCGGGATCACCAATAGTGCCCTTTTTAAATATTGGCGTTACATTAGCTATCTTCCAGTCATGGATACAGAAGCTGATTTAAAGGACAGGTTACAAACCATAATTAGTAGTTCCGCAATTTCACATCTGAGTTCTTTCAGAACTCTTGGGTGAATGCCATCTTATCAGTTAATTCCCAAACCTCCTCTAGTAACACCGCAATCTGTGACAATTCGTGAGATTTGTCAGCTACAAATGCTGGCTGAGGTTTGGGAATGGCTGGAAGGTGAAAAGAGACAAATTCCTATGACAAATAAGGCACAAATATTCAACAGCGAGGATGACTGACCACAGGAAGAAGCTACCAAGGAAAGTGGTGGATTCTCCGTCTCTTGATGTCATTTAATAAAGACTAGATGCCTTTCTGGAATGTGTTTACCCCAAAAGTAGCTATTGTGGTAGACAGGAGGCCTGTGATATGCAGGGGGTCAGATTAGATGCTCTAACTGTCTCTTCTGGCCATAAAGTCTACTCATTTCGGAGAAACCGAGTGTAGTATTGGGAGCAGCATCTGATGTTTTACTGTCTAGCCGGCTTGCTTCCTAGAATGAACACTCATTGAGTGAGGTGATCCACAGAGAGTAGCTCAAACCTCCAAAGTGTCTGGCCTGCGGCAGGACATTAGCACTGCAGGGGAGGGGTGTGTGTGGGAGTGACATCACAAAGGCGTTTTGCAGGACCTCAGCCTATTGGTCAAAGGCGCTGGGGAGGTGGTGACCTCACAGAGAGATGCTGACATCAGCCAGGCAGGACAGGGGCGCAGGGCCAGGGAAACCTCAGAGTCCCCTGTAGCTTTCCTTCAGCAAGTCTCCTTCTCGAGGTCTCTCTTTGAGGACTGAGAGAGTATTAGGGGTCACGTACATGAGCGCCAGGAGGAACCTCTTTTGAGTTTTCTCCTTTCTTTTTCCTGATTTTACTAGAAAACAGACGTCCCTGTTTAGAAGGTAAGAGCCTCCGAGAGGTTTGGAACCTGTTCAGCCTGATGCATCTGGCACCAGCTGAATTCTAGGCATGGAAAACACTAGCTTAAGGTGGCCGAATTTTATTCCCCACCTGGGATTTTGTCCCTTAGAATCACTGGGGACATTAGGGTTTGTCCTTTTTCTTTTACCTTTTCCTCCATCCCTCCCTCCTTTTTCTTCATCTCTTACTTCTTTTGTCCTTTCCTCTGTTCCCCTCCCACCACCAGGAGGACTCTGTGTGTGTGTCGTGGGGAGTGCTCTGCAATGGGAACAGGGACAATTCTCCAACTTTGGGCAGTCGAGAGCCTGGGTGAGATAAGGGGCGTTAAAGCCCTTTGTAAAGGAGAAAGGGGAGTTTCCTGGTGTTGAGCACCAAGGAATTCTAAACTTTGCTAAAACATCTAGTCTGCAGAAACCAGAAATGGTTGGGGCCACATTGTAACCATTGTCTTTTTTAAAGCCCATTGAGGGATGTGAGTCCCACCCTTTTAGGTATCTGGGGTGCTGGGAGAAGAGAAGAGGTGCCTGTCTCCATTTTATGGCCTCAACAAACTAAGTGCTGTGCCCCAGTTCTCGTCAGAGATCCCTGAAAAAGAACGTCTTCCCATCCATTAACATACCTGGAAAGATACTGGAACTCCTTATTAAACAATCAGTTTGTCAGCACCTACAGGACAATTTGGTTCTTAGGACTAGTGAGCATGGACTTGTCAAGAACAAATCATTCCAAACTAATCCTAGCTCCTTCTTTGGCAGGGTTACGGGCCTAGTGGAGGTGGGTAAACAGTAGATGTGATCCATCTTGGTGTTAATAAGGACATTCTCACAAGCAAACTAGGGAGATGTGGTCTAGATGCAATTAGTATAATATGTGTGCACAGATGGTTGAAAGCCCGTACTCCAACAGCCCAGAACCAAACACTCCTCCTCCTGGGCAGTGCGCTCTGACCTCTAATGGTCAGATGCTGCTTAGCACTGTCAGAGCAGCTTTTGCTGGGGGATTCTCCCAGCACTTTCCAATAGTGGGAAAGTATGAAATCCCCATTTGACTGCTGGGGACAGAGCCTAGAGCGGGGAGCAACTTACCCAAAGTCCCACAGGTCAATAGGAAACCAGCAATGGAACCCAGGAGTCCTGACTCCCAGTTCCCTGCTCCAGTCACTCCAGCGGAGCACACTCCCTCTCAAAGCAGGGGGACCGGACATGAAGGCCTGGTTGTAATTGCCAGCTATGGGAGGGAGTGTGCAGCAGTGGTTAGTGAAGGGGCCTGGAAATAAGGACTGCTGGGTCCCATCCCTGGCTCTGACACTTGGTGTGACCCTGAGCCAGTAGCTTCCCCATCCCAGGCCTGTTTCCCATCAGTAGGGTTGGGGTAGCAGCCCCTACAGACCAGGGGGGTTGGGAGGCTCCAGGAAGGTGTGTAAAGTGCCGGGATGTCAGGATCCCGGAGGTGCTGTCACCCCCGCATTAGGCCAGTGTTCTGCACCCCCTGCTGCTGGCTGAGTTTCTCTGTCCCTTGGCAATAAGATAGACTCTTGTTTTCACAGCCAGTCGATCGCCCAGTGCTATCCCCCTGCCTGCTGGCTGGGCAGGGTAACTCCTCAGGTCACCACCACCCTCTCCAGCCTGCCTTGGCTTTGGGGAGTGAGGAGGAGGGCGAGGGACGATACTGAACATCCTCCATCCATCGCTCCGTCAGCAGAGCAAGTGAGTGGCATTAGGGTTCCCCGTTGGCGTCCCCTGTCTGTCTGGGGAGAGGCAGAAAGAGGGGGAAAGAATCTCTCCCAAAGGAGATTGGATTTGCAAACCGCCCCCAGGAGCCCCTCGCTCTCAGACCGGGGAGGGGCTTCTCCAGAGCCGTCTCCAGTGTGTTTGGAAAGGTCCCAGCAATGGGGCTCCCAACGCTTCCCTTGTGGGAGACCGTTCCCCAGGCTGAGCGTCTCTGAGCTGGGCCAGACCCTGTGAGCTGCTGAGCATGGAAATCAATGGGAAAGGCGGGGGTCCTGGCCTTGCTCTGCCTCGGGACTTTGACCTGGGGAATGGTTTCCCAGGAGAAGTCCAGACTCCTGGGTTCTGTTCCTTCTCTAGCCTGCGGGGGAGTGTGGCCTGGGACGGCAGGAGGGAGCTGCTTGTCCAAAGTGACTGAGCCCAGTGATGGAAAAGGAGGAGACTCCCCGGGCATTGCAGCCCCAGAGGTGACGAGGGGGAACGCTGGGAGCAGATCATGCAATGAACTCCTGCCAGTGCGTGTAGATTGAATTACATGCACCCCTGTGGGGGGAGGAGGAGCTGCTCTGGCTGGGGCAGGGATGGGGAGGGACCAAACAGGCTGGTTAGTGAGAGGCTGCCTTGACCCCAGACTCACGCCCACTCCCCGCTCGGTTCCAGGGTGGCCAGGCTCCTGAGGATGTTCAGGAAGAAGGCTCTGCAGGTGGCCCCAGAGCCTGAGGGAAGCAGCTGCCATCTTCCCTGGGAGCAGAGCGGCCCCTCCGTCCCCACTGGCGGGGAAGGAGCTCCCGGCCAGGCCAGGAGGTGGAAGTGCCCAGTCTTCTGGCAGAGAAAACCCGCTCCCAGCGCAGGCGCCGAGGTGGGAGAGGCCAGGTCGAAATGGAGCTGGGCCAGGCTGCGGCTGGGCAGGCAGGACCCAGTGCAGGAGGGGAGCCGGGCAGAGTGACTCTGGGACATGTTGTGTGGGCAGCTGCAGCCCCAGGAGCCCAGCCCTGATTCCCAGCAGGAGGCATCGCCCGGCCCGGTCAGTGAGGACCTTCCAGCCTCCCCAGGGCAGGAGGTGGAGGATCCCTGACCCACCACCAGCAGCTCGGCCCGCTCCCCATGGGACAGCAGCAGTGCCTGGGACTCGGGCAGCAGCGAGGCCGATGGACGCCGCAGCTTTGTTCCAGGTGAGGAGTCAGGCTGGGCTGAGGGAGAGGTGAGGGCGGGGCTGTAAACACCCTGGGCCCAGGCCCTCGATCAGTGCTATGGGGGCGGATCCTCAGCCCAGGGGTCTGGCCTGAGCCACATGAACCCCACTGACACTAGATGCTGCCACTTTGGTCCTCCAGTTGGGGGGAGGCACCTCCCAGGGAGTCCAGGACAGCGTGGGGGGGTCTCTTTGCTATGGGCTCCTGAAGGAGTTGGGGGCTGAAGGCATCACTGAGACGGGGGAGTGTGGGGCCCGATCTGCCCTGGGTCCCGGAGGTGGGAAGGGGACACATTGCCCCAGCGTGCCCCTGTCCTTCCCCCGAGTGGCAGCAGCCGTCACCCTGTCCCCTTCTCTCCCTGGTGCAGGGACCGCCAGGGACTCAGGGGACGAGGAGGAGGAATGGGTGGACGTGGCCACAGAGGAGGCTGCTCTCAATAACAGCCGAGAGCAGCTCCAAGACGGAGAAAAGGTACAAACGTTCCCCAGCTGTGCTGGAACCGAGACTGTCCTGCCGACCCCCTGCAGAGGGTCTTGTCCCTGATGATCCACCAGCCCTAATGGGGACCTTTCTCCTCCATGATCTGGGACCCCAGAGGTGGGGGTGTCTGTCACACACCAGCCGGGTCTCCTCTCCCCACAGGCACTGTCCCAGTTCCTGACCCTGCTTGTGGTGGAGTGGTGGGTGATTTGGACAATGGGCGGGTCCCCACTATCCCCCATTCAGGCCTGAGTCCTGCAGCTGCTGTTTGGGGGCAGGGAGGTCCCTGGCTAACTGGCTCTCTCTCCCCTAACCCCACTCCTGGTGGGTGCAGGAGGAGGCCCAGCAGCTCGTGTTCCTGCACGCCATCCACCCCGCGTCTCGCTGCACAGCAGAGAGGGCAGGACACACTGGAGCCGCACTGCTGCAAGGCGGCTGTGGCGGAGAGGATTGTGGTGAGCGAGACACGGCGCCCAGAGGGAGGACAGAGAGATGGGAGGGGCAGGGGTCTCCCCAGGCCAATGGATGGGGGATGGCTGGTGCTGGAGGGGCAGCTGAGGGCAGGGATTGCTGGGGCTGAAGACTGGGGAGAAGAGACGGGAGAAATTCGGAGAGTGGTCACTATTGGGCAGGAATCGGAGGAGCGGGGGGCAGGTGGGGGGATCCTGCTGGCTGTGTGGGGCCCTGGCTGTGTAATCTCCTCACTGGGAAGTGTCAGTGAGGCCCGAATCTCACACGCTCCTTTGTCTCCTTTGGGTCTCACAGGAGCTCATTGAGGAGCTGCCTGATAACTCTCCACCCGGCGCCGTCCTCGCCAACTCCCTGATTTCTGTGGGCAACCTCAGGTACCGAGACCCTCCGTCCCGGTTCCCCTAACCCCAGTGCTGCTCAGGCCCAGGGCTGGGAGTCACTGCCCCTCCCACTCCCAGGTCACCGCCCAAGGAAGGTTCACTCTCTCCTGGCTGGGCTGTTCTTTTCACTCCAGTAACATTGCAACGGCTTTGGGGAGAGGCTCACACCCAGGATCAGATACAGGAGGGGCAGCAGGGTGCAGGGAACAGGGGCTATTCCTGCCCTGCCACTGTCTGTGTGAGAAACCTTGGCCTTGTCATTCCCTGGCTCGGTGCCTCAGTTTCCCTTCTTGCCAGCCTGTGCCTATTTCCCTGCAGTTTCACCTGCATGTTGGTGCCAGTCCCATCCCCGTACTGCACAGTCTAATACCGGCTCCTCTCTCTTGCCAGCAGCATGACACCTGCCCTGGAGCCAGAGCTGGAGAGCCACCTCCTCCGAGCTGCCCTGCACGCCGTCTTCACCCTGGGCATGGAGAAGGACACCGCCCAAGTGCAGGTAGATCATGCTAAAGTCATGGATTGAAGAGCCAGCTGTCATCCTGCCATGAGTCCTTGCTAATTGCCTGCAGTGGGATGTGAAGGAGAGAGGCCAGGATATGTGTTTGGGGGTCTCACCAGTGCTTCCCAGAGACCCCACTTCCCATCCTGTGGCAAATTTAGCCCCAGTTTTCCTAACTCTGACCCATGGCTCTCCCTTGCTTTCAGGATCTGCCTAGGGTCTTGCCAGACCTCCTGGACGCCATGCTGGGGAACCTGCTGGCAGAGTCCCCAGACACCGACAGGCTCCAGTACATCTTGGAGGTGAGCCCGATGAGAGGGGTGGGGGCAATTTTACCTTCACTCTTAGATCCATTTTCCAGTCTGTCCTCCTAGCCGGGCCCCCAGTGGGCATCCTTGGTCAGGGCAGTCAGTGCAATGCCTCCTTTCCCCACAGCACATTAACTACTGGATCGTGTCCAGGGTGCCGCGAGAGAGAGCCAGGGCCGTTAAGAGCAGCACGGCCCTGCTCAGATTCACCATCACCCTCCCTGAGTTTGACATAAGTGACCTCTGACCCCAGCTTCCTGACTCCAGGCGTAGGTGATCTGGCTCTGACGGGCTGTAGGATCTGCTGCTGCAGGGGCTGTGGGTTAGGAGTGTTCCTCTTGGGGAGGCAGAGTCAGAGCAGAGAGTGAGCCTGGCTTGAGTCAAGTTCTTCTTGTCCTAGTTAAGTGGTGACTCTGGGCTTTTAAGGGGACTGTGCTCCAGGTTCATGCCTCCCTGTCATCCTGGAGCAGCTGGGGAAGCAAGTCCTCATGGAGGGCCCTGTCCACAGCCCTGTGCTCCAGGCTTCCTTGGGGGCAGAGGAAATTAAGGGTCTGGCTCTAGCTCCTATCCTCTAGCATCTCCTGCAGAGGGGCTGAGGGGAAGGAGAGTCCTGGCCCGGGGGGGACTGGGAGCTAACAGGAAAATGCTGATGGAGTCCCCTCTCCCTCTCCCGTCCATTAGAACTCAGCGGAATTCCCCAGGATGGGTCACCACGTGGCACAGCTGGCTCTGTCTGTCAGTGACCCAGCCAAGGACATCAGCCGGCAGGCCAGGGAGGGGGTTTACCGGCTCTACCAGCTGCTGCTGCACCAGAGGGGTAAGGAACCCAGCTGGGAAATGGCACCCGCTAGAAGAGTGAGACTGGGACCCCAGCCAATTTCTCTCAGACTGACCCCGGCTGGAGGATGAGTCTCTCTATCTCTTTCTGTGTTCCACACCACGCCCTGCAATTCTGTTGGGCCGGGCACGCAGCGAGGACTCTGCCCACTGTGCAGCCACCAATGGGATTGGAAGGACACAAGCCCTGCAACCAGAAGGACAAATGTGTGTGTCTCTCTCCCTGTCACCTACTCCCTCCTGGGGGAAACCCAGCAGCTGATGGGGGACAAGGTGAGCAGCTGCATTAGACTCAGGAGATTGGGGCGGGGCCCAGGCCTCATTCCCATCCTGTGGCCATTCGCTGGCCTGGCACAAGGAGCCTGGTGGGGAATGAAAGGGAGAGCAGGTGCTCCTGGGAAGGGAGATGAATTCACCTCCATGAGCAGGAGCGAGCCAGCTTGTCCCCGGAGCAGCTCCACCCAGCTCTTTAGCCAGGCTAATTAATGACAAGCTTTGCCTCATCCCAGACTTACGTTCTTAGGACAGGGTGCTATCGCTCTTGGGAAGGGCAGGAGAGTCCCCCAAGTGCCCTCTGCGAGACTCTCCTGTCCCACAGGGCCGCACTCAATTCCTAGTGGTCTGGTGTCTGTGTCACCCGAGCCACCACCCAGAGTTGCTCCCATCACTGGCAGCCTGGGAGGCCAAGGACTGACGGGTGATGGCATCTGACCAGGCAGGGCTGAGGCACATGGGCAGGGGACGCTTGTCCTGCTGCTGGCAAGGCTGGACCCGTTCTGGAGAGAACAGGAGGATTCAGTCAGCAGTAGGGTTACCATGTCTAATAAATAAAAAAAGAGGACCCTCCACGGGCCCTGGCCCCGCTCATTTCCCCACCCCCTAGGCCCGCCCCAACTCTGCCCCTTCCCCGCCCTAACTCAGCCCCCTCCTCCCTCCCACTCCCAGCCATGGGGAAAGGGCTGCCCCAGCGCTACCGGCTTCACGGTTTGCCGGGCAGCCCCCAGACCCTGCGCCCCCGGCCGGGACTTCCCCAGCGCAGCTGGAGCCCGGGAAGGGAAGTGCCTGGCCCGTGGCTCAGGGTCCGGAGGCAGGGGGGGCTGCCCGAAGCCGGTAGCGCTGGCTCGGGCAGCTCGGCTCTTAAAGTCTGAGAGGGGAGGAGCGGAGCAGCTCAGCTGGAGCCCGGGATGGGAAGTGCCTGGCCGGCGGCTGGGGGTCCAGAGGCGGGGGGGCTGCCCGAAGCCGGTAGCGCTGGCTCGGGCACCTCGGCTCTTAACGTCTGAGCGGGGAGGAACGGAGCAGAGCAGCCGCGGGTGGGGAAGTGCCCGACCGGCATTTTCCCGGACATGTTTGGCTTTTCGGCAATTCCCCCCGGACGGGCGTTTGATTGCCGAAAAGCAGGACATGTCCGGGAAAAACCAGACGTATGGTAACCCTAGTCAGCAGGGGCTGCCGATCCGTCCCATTCAGCAGGGCTGCCATCCTGCGGCTTCAGCATTAGTGGCTGGGGTGACTTGGGGAAAGGTCTCAACCTCCCCACATTCCACTTCACTGCTGCCAGAATCCCTCCTGCCCCCCCGCTACAGTCCCCTCCCTACCCAACCTGGGTGGGGCTGGAGGAGAGGGGTCTGAGAACTTGAGCTGTGGATTGGAGGTGGAGCAGCTGTCAGGGGCACTGACGGGGAAGTGGCAGGAGCTCCCCGTACAAGGAGGGGGGTTGCCACTGGAGGTCACTAGGAAGGACAACAAGACTCCATCCTGGGGGTCAGGAGGGGGAATCCATCCCTCAGAGGTGGGCAGGGGCTGGGTGGAAATGCTGCTGGTTCCAGGGGCCGTTAATCCCCCCTGATTCCTCGGAGGCGTCTGAGTCTCAGACAGGTTCTCGTTCCCTTGCAGCATGAGGACGTCACGGCCAATGTGATGCGCCAGCTCCGTATCATGCGGCACTTGTGCCAGGTGCCCGAGGCGCTGCAGGGCCTGTGCCTCTGAGGCCACCAGCAACTCCCGCTCTCTGCTGCAGGTACTGCTCTGGCTCTCTCTAAATGGGGAGCTAGTGGAAGGGGAAACGGAGCCCCCTGGCACTCACAGAAACCCTCTCCCCTCTCTGTGGAGCAGGGTCCTTTCCTCTGCCCCCAAATTCCTTCATCTGGGACAGGAGCGCTTTCCCTCACACCCATTCCCCTCCCCCATTTCCTTGATCTACCTCAATCCCATTCCCCCTGCGCCCAGGCAGAGCTCTGCCTGCCCCATATGGTGCAGAAAGGCCTGTGATATGCAGGGGGTCAGATTAGATGCTCTAACGGTCTCTTCTGCCCATAAAGTCTACTCATTTCTGAGAAACCGAGTGTAGCATTGGGAGCAGCCTCTGCTGTTTTACTGTCTAGCCGGCTTGCTTCCTAGAATGAACACTCATTGAGCGGGGTGATCCACAGGGAGTAGCTCAAACCTCCAAAGGGTCTGGCCTGCGGCAGGACATTAACACTGCAGGGGAGGGGTGGGTGTGACAGTGACATCACAAAGGCCTTTTGAAGGACCTCAGCCTATTGGTCAAAGGTGCTCAGGAGGTGGTGACCTCACAGAGAGATACTGACATCAGCCAGGCAGGACAGGGGTGCAGGGTCAGGGAAACCTCTGAGTCCCCTGTAGCTTTCCTTCAGCAAGTCTCCTTCTCGAGGTCTCTCTTTGAGGGCTGAGAGAGTATTAGGGGTCATGTATGTGAGCGCCAGGAGGAACCTCTTTTGAGTTTTCTCCTTTCTTTTTCCTGATTTTACTAGAAAACAGACGTCCCTGTTTAGAAGGTCAGAGCCTCCGAGAGGTTTGGAACCTGTTCAGTCTGATCCATCTGTTCCACAAGTTCTTCAGTCCAATCCACTTCCCTATCTAATTTCCTTAATTTTTTAAAGTTAGCCCTTTTGAAAAAAAAAACCCTGGTCACAGATCTATTTTTGTTTACCCTTCCATTTAGTTTAAACTGAATTAGCTCATGATCGCTCAAACCAAGGCTGTCCCCTACAACCATTTCTTCTAAGAGATCCTCACTACTCACCAAACCCAAATCTAAAATGGCATCCCCTCTTGTTGGTTCAGCAACTACTTGGTGAAGGAATCCATCAGCTATCACATCTAGGAAAATCTGAGCCCTATTATATTACTAGCACTTGTCCTCCAGTCTATATCTGGGAAGTTAAAGTCTCCCATGATCACACAATTCCCATTAGTATTTACTTCATTAAAAACATTGAAGAGGTCTCTATCCCTATCCAAATCAGACTCTTGTCCTAACAGACAGCAACCCCCCCCCCCCCCGAAAGGGAGAGATAGAGCCCAGGAATCGAGATGGTGGGGAAATTTCATTGAAACGGTTTCTGACTGAAAATCCTATTCAAACTAAACCAGTTTGTTTCTTGAAATCATAACAAGTGGCAAGTAAATTCTTTGTCACAATGTGTTAACTTGTCTCGTGGCACTCAAAGAGGAGACACTTAGATCTCAAAAATTAGATAAGATGCTTCAGTCTGAGCTGAGTAGTTGCTGCTCTTAACAATTGCAAAATAATACAATACAAATAAACTAAACTATTTCAGCCATTCTATTATGTCCTAATCTGATCTGAGTAAACACGATAGGACACCTCATCTTATGCACTGCTCCTAGTGACACTCTCCAGTAGACCCAGCAGTCCTTATTTCCAGGCCCCTTCACTAATCACTGCTGCACACTCCCTCCCACAGCTGGCAATTACAACCAGGCCCCCATGTCCGGTCCCCCTGCTTTGAGAGGGAGTGTGCTCCGCTGGAGTGATTGGAGCAGGGAACTGGGAGTCAGGACTCCTGGGTTCCATTGCTGGTTTCCTATTGACCTGTGGGACTTGGGGTAAGTTGCTGCCCCCTCTAGGCTCTGTCCCCAGCAGACAAATGGGGATTTCATACTTTCCCACTATTGGAAAGTGCTGGGAGAATCCCCCAGCAAAAGCTGCTCTGACAGTGCTAAGCAGCATCTGTTTGCTTGTGAGAATGTCCTATGGGACTGTGTCAAAAGCCTTATTAACACCAAGATAGATCACATCTACTGTTTACCCACCTCCACTAGGCCCCTAACCCTGCCAAAGAAGGAGCTAGGATTGGTCTGGAATGATTTGTTCTTGACAAGTCCATGCTCACTAGTCCTAAGAACCAAATTGTCCTGCAGCTGCTGACAAACTGATTGTTTAATAAGCAGAGGCTGCTCCCAATGCTACACTCGGTTTCTCAGAAATGAGTAGACTTTATGGGCAGCAGAGACCGTTAGAGCATCTAGTCTGAACCCCTGCATATCACAGGCCTCCTGTCTACCACAATAGCTACTTTTGGGGCAAACACATTCCGGAAAGGCATCTAGTCTTTATTAAATGACATCAAGAGATGGAGAATCCACTACTTTCCATGGTAGCTTCTTCCTGTGGTCAATCATCCTCGCTGTTGAATATTTGTGCCTTATTTGTCATAGGAATTTGTCTCTTTTCACCTTCCAGCCATTGGGTCTTGTTCTGCCTTTCTCTGCTCGATTAAAGAGCCCTTTAATACCCAATATTTCCCCTCCATTAAGGCATTTCAACACTTCAGTGAAGTCACCTTTCAATCTTCTTTTCATAAGCTAAACAGGTTGAGCTCTTTCAATAGCTCACTAGAAGGCATTTTTCTCCAGCCCTCAGAATATTTGGTGGCTCTTTGCTGCCCCAGCTCCAATTTCTAGGACCATCTTTTTCAAAGGAGGACACCAAGACTGGAGGCAGTATTCCAATAGCAGTCTCACTGCTGCTGTGTCATCTCCCTATCCTACTCACGGCTCTGCTCCTACGTCTAATGATGGCTTTAGCCCTGTTCACCACAGCATCACACTGGGAGCTCATGTTGAGTGGCTTCTCCACTCTGGCCCCTAAATCCTTTTCAGAGTCACTGCTTTCCTGGATCCACGTCCCCATTCTGGAGGTGTGGCCGGCGTGCCTTGTGGCTACGTATAGGACCTTGCATTGGGCTCTGCTCAAACTTGTTTTCTTTGAATGGGTCCAGCTGGCCGAATGAGCCAGATCGCTGTATATCACTGCCCTCTCGCCATCAGGAATTACCACTCTGCCTGTATTTTGTCACCCCCCAATCTTATCCGCAGTGATTGTATGTTTTCTCCCAATTCATTGATAACAATTATTTTAAAAAATTAGTCCTTGAGAGCTTCTTCAGACCCTTAGTACCCAGGACCTGCTCCCCACAGCACCGTGAGAAAGGCCGTCCAGCCCTGCTGGTACATAGGGGATAAGCACAGAACAAAGGTACCTTTAGGAGCTGTGTTGTCCATAGGCTCTGAACAACATGTCGGGGTCAGCAGATTACAAATGCACGACAGACCTGTAGTGTAGACTGGTCCCAACTGTGTCTCGGTTTCCCACCCTGCTCTAAGTTTAGTCACAGCCGCCATGTCTTTTCCCCCATGTCCCTTAACCCCACGTCACTGCAGAAGAGAGATTTTCTGGTAGCCAGCTGGCTCTCCTGCATGTGGATGTCGTTCCAAAAGACGTGCTCTGGCTCAGTCCCATGCTATGGTTGGCTGAAGGAACCACTTGGTGACGTTCTAGGCCCTGAGTTATACAGGAGGGGCGACTAGATGCACATAATGGTCCTTTCTGACCTGAACCTCTATCGCTACATTTTCTGCTGCTAGGAAGAGAACTCTGAACCTATTTTCTCTCATTCACTTTCAGTCGGAATAATTTCAATCCAGGCCAAAGGATTTCCTCTTCCATTGTGTCTTCAGCAGCTTTGCGAGCAACCAGTTACTGTTACCCACAGGTTACCAGTTTCAACCTGTCCCTGGGTGAGATGGCCAGGAAAGGGGTTGGAGCTCAACTGCACCTGGCCCAGGTGATGCAGCTCCCTAGGGTGAAGGGAATAAGTGTGGGGGTCACGTGACAAGACGCAGCCTGTGACTAGGACCCAGGCCTGCTGAGAGATAGAAGGGCAGCCTGTGCTCAGCCAGGAGAGAGACCCCAAGGGAAGCAGGCATGGGAGGGGCTTGGAGAGTCCTTTAAAGGTCAGGGACAAGCTGGGAAGGGGCCAGGCTGAGCACTAAGGACAAGGCCCTAGGAGGGAAAGACAGGGCAGTTTAGGAGATGGGGCAGATAGTCCAGTTGGTTTCGGCTCCCAGGACCAGACACCCAGAGGTGAAGGTGGTTGTCGGGGCTTCTGTCCTTCTTCCCCAGTGTAGATTTGATAGTGGAGAAGACTGATGCCGTAAGGGGGAAGTGAGTTACCCCAAGATCACCCAGTGAGTTTATATCACCAATGCATACTCGGAAGGATCCAATAGAAACATGGATTTTCCAGTCTCTTCTTTCTAGGAGTCCCCAGGGCTAAGGTAAAACCCCTGCGGCCCCTCCCCATTCTGCTCACCTCCAAGATGTGCTGGAGTTTGTCTGTGCTGGGGGGTGCTGTCAGCAGGATCGAGAACTCGTCATCCATGTTCTCTGGGCAGGCCTTGCTCAGAGCCTGCCAGCGGAGGGAGACCAGGGGTCAGGATTATGGAACCTGGGGTGACTCCTGCCAGAATGACAGCAGGCTCTGTAGTCCTTGCCCAGAGCAGCTCTCTGCAGAGGGCCTGGTACACAGCAGTGTAGGGAACAGCCAAGCTGCTAGGGATGGGAGCTGGGCTTCCTGGCAGAGTCCAGCACCCAAAGCCCAGCATCTGCAAGGAAGGGATTCCCCACAGAGGGGCAACATCATCTCCCACACACAGGGAGTCTCCCCCTGACACTTGATTCATCCTATGGCCTGTTCCCATCTCTACCCACCACACTCCCAACTCAGCAGCTCCAGCTACCGAAGGGAGCACGAAGCAGAGGCCTTCCTGCTCCTGGGACAGAGGAGTAGGTTGATGATCTACCTGGATGTGAGCGTTGGCCTTCCCCATGCCCAAACGCACAGGAACTGCGATTCCTATTCTGGATCTAGTGGAAGCTTCAGTTTGCTGGCAGGAGACTGTACATGAGACCTTGCAGTTGCGGGGGTGACACAGGCACTAACATGTGCATGGGAGTTCGAGCAACAGGGCAGAGGCCTGTGTGGGGCAAAGAGGGTAGGGATTTGGGAAGCAAGAGCAGAGGATCAAACCCTTTCTTAATGTGGGTCGGGATGATCCCCATTTCAAAGATAGAGAAAGTGAGGCACCAGGTGGGAGAGTGACCTGGCCAGGATCACGTTACCGCTCAGTGGCAGGACTGCAAACAACCCGTTCCCTGATCTCCTCACTGGACGCTGCTGCCCCTCCTGTATGACCCCTCCAGCCATCCTCTCCCACAGGCCATCCCCACCACTCTCCAATACCAGGCTGTTTCCACAATGGAAGCAGGCTTGTAACAGAGGTCACTCACCGATAGGGGCCCCTTCCTTCAAGGCCTGGGGTCACAGATTTCTTGGGCTAGCACGCCCGCCAGCAGGTTTTTGGCTGGGAACTCAGCCCTTCGACCAGGCGACCATCTTTTAGTCCCACTCCTTCCTGGGTCACGCTCATCCCAAACTAAAAGTCAAAAAATGTCTTTAACTGAAACAAGATCCTCTGTCCCTTGGGGGCTTTTCCTCAGCCTGACTTTGGCTCGGCCTGCCCTTGCTGGCCTTGGTAGCCCTTTCTATGGCCCTGTACATCCCCTTCCTTAGAGACCGTGGGAGAACCAGTCCTACCCTGGATTCTAGGTTCTGCCCCAACGCCCTGTACCCAACAGCTAGGCCTGCTCCTGTACCTTTGTTGCGGTTTCCCCTGGTTTCCCCTCAGCTGGAGCTCACTCTGTAATCCATTTGGCCTAGCTCCAGGCTTTATAGCCCACAGGCCAAGCCCCCCGTTATATACCCTCCTCCTTAGAACCTGGCCCACGCGGGGGCAAGTTCTATTCTTCTCCAAGCTTCATCCCTCCTCATGTCATCGCCGTCACCGGCTGCGCGCTTGTACAGCCTGTGCGCAGTGTCTGCAGCTCCACTGCCAGCTCGCTCGGGGCAAACCTTCTCTTCTGCAGTATCCCGACGCTCTTCCTGCAGCCACTCAGTCTCATGAACAGCTGCTTGCAGAGCCTATGCTGAAGCCTTTAGCGTCTTCTGTTGCCTTTTTGCTACTGCCGCTGCATATGCCAAAACCTTTTCGGTCAGGGTCTGAGAACCCACCATGGACTGCTCCACCCTTGTGTTTGTCCCTCCTCCAGTCTGCTTCATCTCTGGGCCAATCATTTCGTCCTTCATTTCCCTGCAGCACCCGACAGGGTGTGTTGGTGGAGGGTCTGCAAGGTTCATGGCCACCCCAGCCACCTCCACCTTGCCTGCCTCATGGGGGTTTGTGTCAGAGGACACCTTCTCCTTTCTTTCTAACTTCTTAGGGCCCTGGCCCCTCGTTCAGTCACTCAGCAATTTCCTAAGCAGGCCGTGTCTTTTGATATGGCCTGTTTCTCTGCCCACAAAACAAAGAACTCTTGCTCCCATCTTGGCATTAGGCCACGCTTGTACACTTTCTCATGCCCTTCTCCCTGGGCTCACCTTCTCAGCAAAGCCCAGGCATGCTCTCCTTCTCTGCTCTTTTTGTCCATGGGCATAGCAGACCCTGGGTTGATTTCCCTTTGCAGGATCTCTCACAGGTATTGCTGCTGCTGCGTCTGTAGCTCCACCTGCACTTCCTTCTGCGTCTGTTGGTTTTCTAGGAGCTGCTGGAGAAACCCCTAGATCTGCTTTGGCTGCTTAGCCAGTCCCTGGAACTGAAGTGGGAAATCCAGCGACCAGCTTGGTCCCTTGATACACCTGCTTGGGGGAGGGATAGCTCAGTGGTTAGAGCATTGGCCTGCTAAACCCGGGGTTGTGAGCTCAATCCTTGAGGGGGCCATTTAGGGATCAGGGCAAAAAACTGTCTGGGGATTGGTCCTGCTTTGAGCAGGGGGTTGGACTAGATGACCTCCGGAGGTCCCTTCCAACCCTGATATTCTATGATTCCTTCAGCAACCAAGACTTCCCTCACGGATCACAGGGGGAACTCAATCCTGCCAACTATGCCAATCATAAATGAATCTACTCATCGTTAGGTGCCCCCCGGCGGCCAGGCATGGCATCACAGCCCTCTCGCTGGGCCAGCGTCCCCCATCCATGGTCGCTCCAGCACCACGGCAGTTTCTCTGCCTGGTAACTCCGGCCAGGTCACCACCTTTAGTCCACCCTTCTGGGGCCCAGCTTGCCTCACACTAAAAGTCCAAAGAGGTCTTTCCACAGACAGAAGTCCTTCTGCCATCGCTGGGGCACTTGCTCAGCCTGTAGCCCCCTTGCTGGGCTTGGGAACCCTCTCCAGGTGCGTGTACGCCGCCTCCTCTGGGGCCGGTAGGGGAACCCAGTCCCACCCTGACATTGATAGCAGCCCAGGGCCCTGGACCCAACAGCTAGGTCTGCTCCTTTCTCTTTGCTGCACTTTTCCAACCTCACTTCTCAAGTTCCCCTCCAGGCTTTCCTTGCTGCTCTGAACTTCCTACCTCGTTCTCAATCCTGTTGCTACCCCAGCTGGGCTGTATCACCACTGAAGTCTGGCTCTTTAGGGGGGCGGATATGGTGCCTCTCAGTTCGGGCTCATTCTGTAATCAGCTTTCTGTGAGTGCCAGGGGGCTCCATTTCCCCTTCCACTAGCTCCCAATTTACAGAGAGCCAGAGCAGTACCTGCAGCAGGGAGCGGGAGTTGCTGGTGGCCTCAGAGGCACAGGCCCTGCAGCGCCTCAGGCACCTGGCGCAAGTGCCGTATGATACGGAGCTGGCGCATCACATTGGCCGTGACATCCTCCTGCTGCAAGGGAACGAGAACCTGTCTGAGACTCAGACGCCTCCGAGGAATCAGGGGGGATTAACGGCCCCTGGAACCAGCAGCATTTCCACCCAGCCCCTGCCCACCTCTGAGGGATGGATTCCCCCTCCTGACTCCCAGGATGGAGTCTTGTTGTCCTTCCTAGTGACCTCCAGTGGCAACCCCCCTCCTTGTACGGGGAGCTCCTGCCACTTCCCCCGTCAGTGCCCCTGACAGCTGTTCCACCTCCAATCCACAGTTCAAGTTCTCAGACCCCTCTCCTCCAGCCCCACCCAGGTTGGGTAGGGAGGGAACTGTAGCGGGGGGGTCAGGAGGGATTCTGGCAGCAGTGAAGTGGGATGTGGGGAGGTTGAGACCTTTCCCCAAGTCACCCCAGCCACTAATGCTGAAGCCGCAGGATGGCAGCCCTGGTGAATGGGACGGATCGGCAGCCCCTGCTGACTGAATCCTCCTGTTCTCTCCAGCAGCGCCGGCTTTAGGAAGGGCGGGGCCCAATTCGAACATTTTTGGCGGGGCCCCGGCAGGGATGACTAACAAAAAAAATAATGGAAAAAAAAGCCTTTCATTTCTTCCATGTATTATTTACTTTCCATAACTATATAAAAAATAAAATTATATATTATGTACATTGCATCATATATGCTGTTGATCGGTTATTAATGAGCTCCGTTTCACGTGTGTGTGGGTCCCCGCCACTCCCTGGGGGTGTGCTAGGGTGACCAGATGTCCTGATTTTATAGGGACAGTCCCGATTTTTGGGTCTTTTTCTTATAGGATCCTATTATCCCCCACCCCCTGTCCCGATTTTTCACACTTGCTGTCTGGTCACCCTAGTGGTGAGCTATAAAAGCCACCCTGCCCTTAAAGAGTCTAAAGATGCTATACGGCCCCTTTGACGATCCTATTCATACACCTCAGCCGCTAAACAAAACGCTGGGGGGGCGGCGGGGGAGAGAGATGGGCCTTCTGCAGCAAAATCCAGATTTCAGGTTGCAATAGGTGGCGTAGGCAGGTTAATAACCAGCCTCCAGGGAACTGTAATGATACCCCAGAGGGTGAGAACATAAGAACATCAGAATGGCCGTACTGGGTGAGACCAAAGGTCCATCCAGCCCAGTATCCTCTTTACTGACAGTGACCAATGCCAGGTGCCCCAGAGGGAGTGAACCTAACAGGTAATGATCAAGTGATCTCTCTCCTACCATCCATCTCCACCCTCTGACAAACAGAGGCTAGGGACACCATTCCTTACCCATCCTGGCTAATAGCCATTAATGGACTTAATGCAGAAGGGCGGTATGGATGGACTATGTAGAAGCTGTGACTATGTATGGAGGCATAACTATAATGTGGAGATGCAGAGCAGCTTTCATTGCACGGGAGCCCGATGCATTTTACAAACGGTCTGTATAAAACTCACTATACCCACAAGAGAAGTCCGACCACCTTTTCCAGGGGGGATGGGACATAGCAGGCGTTTAACAGCACCATAGTTAACCTCAGGTAAGCAAGCATGCAGCATGCAGGTGGAATGTAAGCTAGGGTGACCAGATAGTAAGTGTGAAAAAAAGGGATGGGGGTGGGGGGGTAATAGGCACCCATATAAGACAAAGCACCAAATATTAGAACTGTCCCTTTAAAATCGGGACATCTGGTCATCCTAATGGAGTGCAAACCTCCAAATTAGATGCTATGTTCCCATGCTTGGAGAGAGTCCCAAGGATCACGACTTTGGTTTTATGCCCCGTCTGAAAGATGGAACATCAGAATGGAGCTGCCACATGCTCCTGGTAGAGCGCCCCTTGCTGGAGTGTTTGGGCACCACGTGCTTTAAGCTGCCTGAGTCTGAGCAGAGTTCAGGCACTGCCTCTGTTTGAACGCAGAGGGTGTCTCTATGCAAACTCTTGGGGTGCACATGCTCTGTCTAGCATCCTTTTCTGGGAGTGGAGACCCCACAGTCCAAGTGCCTAGGCACAGAGACGAGCGCCAGGTCCCCGGTCCCGTAAGCACACCCTTTCCAGAGCCCCAACCCTGGAGATCCTCACCCCTGTAGCTGAACCACGTAAGACAGAAGCTTTGCAAAAAGGGCTTCTAAAGCAGCTACTCTTTACTTTAGACAGGACACAAGATATACAGCTCCAGACCCAACAATCACCTTCCCTCCCTCAGTTCCCTCCCCACTCTCAAGTGTTTTGGGGCCAGGCCAGAGTCTTTTAAGGAATTCAGGGTCCCTCCCCCCTACAGCTCATGGCTTCTCTGAATCATGGAATCTCACTCTTTTCTCCTGCCAATTTCCTTTGCCCTTGGTCGGCCCCCGCATCCTTTGTTTTTCCTGGGAGCCCCCTCCTCACCCTGTCTCTGGTGCCCTACACCCCAGCCCCCTGCACAGAAGTTAGAGAAAACTGACCCTCCTCATTTCAGGGTGCTCCCATATGAATGGGAGCCATTCAGGTTAACGACTCTCCATTGTCTCTGCTCTGGGAGAGATGAGGGTGGAGCCCACGTACACCAGCGAACTCCCTTACACAACAATTTCATGAAGATCAGCCAGAATTCTGAAGTTGCACCTAGATTCCCCAAAGCGTGCCATCGGCACTGGCTCAGTGCTGACCCAGAGGGAAGAGCGCCACTTATTGACTCACCACCACCACTTCTGGCGGCACCCTGGGCTTTCCTTGGCGCTCTCCCATCCAATACTAGCGACAGTAGAACCTCAGAGTTACGAACACCAGAGTTATGAACTGACCTGTCCACCGCACACCTCATTTGGAACCGAAAGCAATCGGACAGCAGCAGAGACACACACATGCACAAAATCAACTACAGAACCGTACAGTATTGTGTTAAACGTAGACTACTACAAATAAATAAATAAATAAAGGGAAAGCGGCATTTTTTTTCTGCATAGTAAAATTTCAAAGCTGTATGACGACCATGTTCCTTTGTGAACTTTTGAAAGAACAGCCATAATGTTTTGTTCCGAGTTATGAACATTTCAGAGTTATGAACAACCTCCATTCCTGGACTCCCAATCCTGCATCCCTTGCGACAAGGTCACAGGCAGGGCTACCTGTTCTGGGCGAGTAGATCTCTGGACCCAAAGCTTGGTAAGCAGCATGGACATGTGGGCACGGTTGTGGTGGCGTAAAACTGCCCATTCCCAGCAGACTCGTCCTGTCCCCCAGCTGTGCAGAACAGAAGTACTCTGCTGACACCTCCTCTGGGCCTGTATGATATCCTCAACTGATTAGAATTGCACCTGGCTGCCAAACTCTCTAAACCTAATGGTGAACCTCCTCTTCCCCCGCCCACCCCGATTAGCTCCCCAGGGCAGCGGCTAAAGCTTTGCAGAAAGTGACAGCCTGTTATACAAGACTTAGGCATTGTTTCCTTTCTGATCTTTCTCTCTCTCGGCAGGTTGGCATCACAAAGCAGGCACCAGGCTGCAGAGCGGAGATAACAGAGACCATTAATTCCATCAGGGCTGGGACGACAGCTCATTAGCGGCCGGAGAGGAGACTAATGGTTCCCTTTGTTCCTGCCATTTCCTTCCCTGAGCGGTGACCTTTCTGGAAGAAAGCCCCTGGCTTGGGAAACGCCACCCCCTTTGAGAGAGCATCTCAAATTTAATGGTGTACCATTAAATCGCTGCCTTCCCCCAGGACACCTTCCCCCCCAGAGCTGCTCTCCCAGCCTTGTGAAGAGTCCAGGGCCCTGTCTGTGCGAAGCCCCATCTCCTCTAGCCAGAAGGAGCAGCTCAGTAACTCGGCTCAGGAAAGCTCCCTGCAGCGGGTTCCCAGCTTTGTGACTCATCCCACACAGGATTTCAGGACAGACTGAGCATTGCTTCCCCCTGGCACTACATTGAAACGGTCTCTGATTTGCAGAGCACGCGGCTGCCTCTCCGTGGGTGCAGGCTCTGGGACAGAGTTTGGGGGCCGGAGAAGGGGTGGTAGGTGCTGGGGGGAGGGGACTGCCATCACATGTGGCTTCCTTCCTCCCCTGCTGCCCCTCACCATAGCCTCGGTGGGGGATGGGGCTGCCCCTTGCCCAGTGTTTGCAGGAGTGGTGGCTGGGGGGAAACCCAGTCAAACTCTGGTTTTACTCTTTCGTTGATGGGTCACTTTAACCCCTTACAAACCCCTTCCCACCTCTCTCACCCCCCTTTTCTACTGGGCTTGTTTGATCTTTTCGGTGGAGCCAGATGAAAACCACAAACCCCAGCGAGAGCAACAGGCTGGAAGACTAGACTGAACCCACCACCCACCCAGTCTAGTCCATCCCAGAGCCCAGGACTGAGGGCAAATGTCCCCCCACCCCCGGGCCACGTGCTTCCACTCCTGGCCTCTCCTAGCGCTGCCAGAGATTCTGTGTGGCTGCATCAGGTGGGATTTCAACCAGACCCCCCCCCTGCTAAATTCACCCCTGTTTTGTGACCACTCTGCACCAAGAGCCCCTTTCTTCCCTACCCTAGAGCTGCTGGATGGCTAGAAAGCTGAGCTGGGCGTTTGATCGATCTGGAATGTTATCGTGCCCCCCCCCAAAAAAAACCTTAATGACCACACAGCTTGGGGGGGGGGGATATTCCTCCCCCCCAAGCCAGTCTATTTCATTGTTGTAGGGCAAATGAAGGAGCCAGAGTTTAATGGAAATATTCAGCCCCTACAGCAGTCTTGCAGCAGGGGAAGCAGAGTTGATGGGAAGGGAACTGGTTTGGATAGGAGCCCCCCGTCCCCCTCCTTTGCAAAATAATTTGGGGAGGGGAATCAGATCACTCCGTGCCTCAGTTTCCCCTCTCTCGGGGGAGAAGGGAGAGATAAAAGTCTCAGCCTGCCGTGTTGCAGACCTTTCGCATTCTCCCCTCCTGATGTATTTGATTTCCTCCTCCAAACCTCCCTGTCTCTCTCTCTCTCACCTGGAATTCACAGCACTAAGTACTGGCTCGGGGCTTTCTTCCTGGGTTACATGATCCCGAGTTTAGTTTTGAAACAGACGCAGGCAGGCACAACTCACCCTCAAACAGCAACACCACCGAAAACCACAAAACCAACCCAATATTACACACCTAGGGGGAATCACAGGGTCAAACTCTCACCGACCGAACCCCCAGCAGCTGCTAAGGTGAGTGAGGTCCACTGCAGAGATTCCTGTCTCCCACCGGACCGGAAGCCCCCTCGGTGTCTCCTCCAGGTGAGTGCTGGGGGGAGGGGAGGGGAAGGCTGCAAAGCACATGTGCCTTCTCCTCCCCTCCCCCCTCCTGACCTGCAACAGCCGCTGCTGCCTCTGCCTCAGGCCCCTGCCGGCCAGCGTCTCTCGCTGCCTAGCAGCAACAGCTGCTGCTTCTGGGAGAGCCACAGAGCTTTGCTTCAGGCAGGGACACTGCCCGATCTGCAAGGGGCCCTCTTAGGGGCGGGGCCCAATTCAGGGGAATCGGTGGAATCGGCCTAAAGCCGGCCCTGTTCCTTATGCACAATAAACACTTTAGAATGGCCTGGCAGAACTCTCATGGAATTAATAAAAATAATGAAGAAAAGCAATACTATAAAAAAATTCCTTCCTTCATACATTTAGAGAGGTAGAGAACAAGTCCTGCTGAGTGTCACAAAATTCTGTCTGAGCTATGGGCAAAGAATTGAGAGGGGAAAAAATATTTGCACAACTCTCTGGTAACGTCTCTAGCATGTTTAGATTCAGCCATGTTTGACTCCCTTTTTATTTACTTGCAAATGTTTGAGAAAAAGCAAAGTTTGGTTTGTATGAATGTTTGTTGAAAATGATTTCAGGGTCGCAGCTAAAACTTGTTTAGAAAAACAAACTGGTTTCAGCTGAAAACGGAAGCAGCATTGCAGCCATCTGGGAAATTAATATTTGGGCTCTGTGAACATAGGAGACAAGTGAAGCAAAAAGGGGAGAACTGAGAGGAGAATGGAAGAAAGATGATTGGCAAGGAAGATGGAGAAAGAGGGCATTTGGGAGGGAAGATAGGGGATGCATATCTGAATGAAAAAGGACAGAGGAAGTCAAAAAGTGCTGGGAGGGCCAACTCCTCACGTGTGTGGGTTCGCTTCAGAGAATAGTACTTTTGCAGCTTGTGAGCTGAGTATAGGCAGGACATCTCAGCACTGTGGCCTCACCAAAGGGTCTAGCTCCAGTCCTTGATGAAAGAGAAGCTATTGTTTCTCCTCAGCAGCAAGTATAGTGTCTAGCCAGAAGGAATCAGCGCTCACCCCAGGAGAAGTGGCAATAATGGAATACTGTATGTGAGCTGAGACACTCAACAGTGTTTCTCCAAACACTCCTGTACAGAAGATTTGCACTGAGGCAATTGACTGAGGATGATACACAAATACTGGTGACTGCATTCTGTCCAACTGGGTCCAAGCATGCCCATGTGACTGTTAAATGGTTGGCGGTTGGCAGTGACTGTGCTGAATGGTGGCAGTCCTCACTGAGAGGTTTGAAGACTCCAACAAGCATTTAAGACGTGTTACCTTTGCAGCATCTGATTGAAGTATAAGCAACAGTTCCCCAAAATACAGAGCGCATAGTCTGTCATGCCCCACACGTCCAAATTAATAGCAGCTTTAAGGACATACAATAGGAAGCAAGGCCAAGCAGGCTAAAGACAGTAAGAGATTCCAGTGCCTGTAGTTAGAGGAAAGACTGGACAAAGATTTTACATTGGATTCTAATAAGACTTAGGTTCCACTGTATACCCAAGGGGAACTGGGCTCCAGAGAAGTATTTGCCTCAAGGAGCCCTTCTCCTAGCACCTGTGAACTTCTCCCTTGGGCCATGCAGCTGAAGCATTCATCTGAATATAGATGTTGGTTCCACGGCAGGGTATGGAGAAAGAGATAAAAGGCACCTGGCTTTGTAGATAGAAGGTTCTACTATTCGAAATTTCAGATGAGTGATCTGAAGTCTGAATTTAACTGAGGAAAAGTATATGTTTTTACAAACCCTTATAGCTGTGAGGACAAAATCCTTCCAAAATTGATACCATACGTGCAGATTAAAAACAGGCTCTGAGCCAAATCCTCCTCCTCAGTTTCATTGGTGCAATCTCACTAACTTCCATAAAATTGTACTGGGGAGGTGGAGAAGAGAATTTGTCCCTGTGAGTGCTGCACTGGAAGGGGCTCACTCTCTCTTGCATTTGGTGGCCTAGCTATTAAATGTTGTAAGACTTGGATCAGTTTACTGCTCTGACAATTATTAGTGTGTATATAGGGCACCCTTAGTTAGTTTTCCCATTACCATGACTTAAATGGTAGTATCATGAATATCTTCACAGTCTAATAATAGGGAATACCTGCACATACTTTACTGCCAAGAGGTAAGGTAAGTTACATTTTTTTTGTAAAATGTGGCTAACTGTGTAGAGATACAGATATCTACAGTGCTTTAGATAAAGATATAGAGTGTGAGGAATTATCCATGGGATAAAGTCCAGAACTGTGGGATAAATTGTATTTCTTGTGCACATCTGACCACCTCACCAGCACTCTGCCCACTAATCCATCTCCAATGGTAACTATTCTAACATTCCAAGTCTTCCAGCAAACAGCTGCCAATTTTTACGTCAACCTGCGCCAAAAGTGTTTCCACACTTCTACAAAACGTGTTACATCCTATTAAAGTTACATTGGCCTGAGGCCCAGTATGAGCCATACTCAAAGCTGGACCATTCAGAGGTTAAGGTCTATCTCACAATTTCGAGAAGTTATCTTCTTACCACTGGCCTAAAACTACTTATATCTTTGATATCATGCATATATTTTTTTCGGTCAAGATTCCCAGCTTCCCAACGAAAGACATAGCAGTTGTTTGTAGCCTCAGTAGGTCCTGAGACACTGCAGCTTCAAATATGACATTTTTATATTTAGAAAAGTCATTTTGGGGGGCTTCTCCAAGGCCTGTAAAGTGGACTCATGGTATGGGACACCTGGCTTTACAGGATGGGGGGCTACAAAAAGAGTCCCCAATAACATGTTTTAAAAATTCCTAAAACATTTATAAGATAGTTGATCCTGTAACATATGCAGCATATTAGGCACAAAGGATATTACAACAACATTAAGGTTGCAAAATCAAGCACTCAAAAGTTTGGAAGTGCCACCGTTAAGATTGCCTGTGCAACCTGAAGTTGGCCACCTTGTGCATATGCATAATGCTTCAGTCTTTAATGACATGATCACATGCTACTTTTCCAGAGGAAATAAGCTTGAGCATGCTCAGCGAGACTCTTGGAGATTTCTAAAATCTAAGAAATCTCTAAGCACATGCCAACTGCAATTTTTTCAAAGGCTTATGACTTGGCCAACTTTGGACAGATTTTCACAGGGACAGGAAAAGGCATGTCTCTGACAAATACCACCCCTGCCAAATTTCAAGTCCCTGTTCTAACACATGGGGGCACTAGGCTTTTCAAAGAAAAGGTCACCAGACTTAAAAAAGAAAGAAAGAAAGAAAAAAAAAAAAAAAAACATTGCAAAACCTATTTTCCCCAGCCTCATTCTTGGAAACAACTGAACTGTTTTGACTGAAATTTTCCAAAACATATCAGCCTGAGGCAGACATCTGGCATGGAAAATTTCTGGCCAAACAGCTAAATTGGCAGAGTGATAAATAACTGAAAACCAGGTTTTATAATGTGAAGTGGTGGGCAACCTTAGTAAAAGGCAACGCTACCAGCCCAATCTATAATACAAAATACATGCTGTTGGGTGTGGTGTAAAAGATTCATCAACATGTCTTTGGAATGACCTGCAGAACTCATGCGTAGCACTGACACTCATGAGTAGTATACATATGGCATTTTAAGCAGTTATACATTTCTACAGACACTACAAAGCAACAAGTAGGGCTTCTAAAAATGTAAAAAATGATAAAAGTCTAAATGAAACTTTTTGTTTCAGGTTGAATGGAACATTTTGTTTGGGCCAAAATATATTTTTTGACCTTTTGATTTACCAAAAACTTTGAACATTTTCATTTTTGGTCTGACCTGAAACAATTTATTTTCAACTTTTCAAAATTGTCAAGTGATCCAAAAAGTCAGTTATTCTCCCAGCTCTAGTCAGTTTGTCTGCTTGTCAAAGAGGAGAGCTAGTTCAGTTTCAACTTGTTACCCACCTTGTATTCAATTAAGCTGCATGACTCTTCCCATAGCCACCAGCTGAAGAACTGCATTAAATTTTAGAGCCATAGGCTAAGGATCACTGTCTCAGGGCGCAATCCTGCACACATCACCAGGCATAGCACTGGCCTTATCAGCGAGCAGCCCCATTAACTTCTTTAGAACTACTTGCATTGGCAGGAATGGACTTTTGGATGGTTCAGGCAGTTGAATGACACAATAGGCAAAATATTCCTGTCAGTATTTTATTTATATAGCTGGCTTTCAAAGAATGGCTAATGACTTTTTAATGGAAATCAATACACTTGAGACATGCCAGCTAGACACTACAGGGACTTACCATTCCATCATACACCAAAAAATCCTTACTGCTTTAAAATACAGGCCATTAAAACAATTACCTAGATATTTAAACTGTAATAAAACTGATTGATTTTAACATCAGATTAAGGCAGTGATTTTCAGCCTTTTCTATATCATGACCCCCTATTACAATAGAAAATAGTTCCAAAATCCCTTTGTCACCTAAACATTAAAAAAGAGAGGGTGGTCACTACACAATGAGATCTGTTGGCTCTCCCACACCACCTGGTTGAGAATCAATGGATTAAGGAATCTGTCTATTTATTAGAACACCCCCCAAAATTAAAGTGAGACACACATAAATGTCCAAATTCTTTTTTTTTCCTCCATGCACTTTGGGCCAAATCCTAATCCCACATTCATGCATTCAATTCCTATGTCTGTGTCTCAGGGAAGAATTCAGTTATTCTTTAACAGTAGGCAAGTCACAAGGGGCTCATTCCAGTCAGGTGCCTACCGCCCTCAATCCCCATTTGGATTCAGTGGGAGCTGAAAGCGTGTAGCAGCTTGGAGAATAGAGCCCACAATGATCACAACCAGAAATGTGTACTCTGTTACAAAAAGTGCAGGACCCCTGGTTATCTGAAACTTTTCTGAACAAAACTAGCTCTCTAATGTGGCACATGAACTGCAGAATCATGATTTACTATTAATGCTATGTAAAACAGCATTTCTCCAAGTGAATTTTTATTAGACAGTGCGTGCAGCAGACTAAAATTCAATGTTTATCAACTAAGGGTCACGTATCGCCCCTCGCCGCAAATTATGTTGGCTTTTTGGTAACATTTTTGGATTGTGCATGATGACTGTAAAGTAATAACTTATGAAATCATTTCTTTTTAGAACAAGAACCATGTAGGTAGAAAGTTTTAATATCTGGATTATTTATGGGACACAGTTTCTGCTTTAATACATTTTTGTGGGCTAACCTTCTCTACAGAGCCAGAGGCAATATACAAGTGAATATAAGCATGTGGTTTGTAATATTTTTTCTCTTAACACTTTGCACTTGTATCTTTGTTGAAAGTAGGCATTTCCCCTTACTCTACCCACTGAAATCATCAGGCTTTTAGCCATTGACTTCCATGGCAGCAGAAACAGATCTGTAGTGTTATGTACCTTCTGATGCGGTTGTGATAAAAATGTCACCTTTGAACCTGCAACTGTATCCATGAAAAGAATTCTTGTACCTATGCAGGGTCCACATTGGCACAGGGGTCTGCCCAGATCCAGTTGCAGGATCGGTGCCTAATGGCCTGAACTTGCAGGCTTTCCACACTGAATTCAGTGACAGTCCCATATGTGGAATGCTTGCAGGGTCAGGCCCTTAAACTGCAAAAGATATCCATAATCCAGGATTTGGAGAGGTAGAATAAGGCAGAATATCCCCAAGATCCAAACCCCACATTCAGAGAAGACCTACATATAGCAGCAAGTCAGAGGCAGAGTGCAGATGGTTTTGCAGTGTGCACTTATTTGCTGTTAGGTGGCTGGCTGAGTTGCCTCTTTTGGGAGAAAGACAAAGGAGACAACAAATTAGGGGGAGTGTGTGTGTGTGTGTGTGTGCAGCTGTATGAAAGTGAGAGACAGAGGGCTTGTCCACACTACAAAATTAAGTCAACTTTATCTAATTCGACCTCGAGCCTCCGAATAAATTAAGTTGATTGTGCGTGGCCACACCATGCTCATTGTCTCGATGGAGTGGGTCCTCACTAGCAGTGCCTGCATCGATACACAAAGCAGTGCATCATGGGTAGCTATCCCAAAGCGCAACTTGCCGCAGTGTACTTTGGGAAGTTTGTGCAGTGCCTCATGGGACCAAAACATTGTCGCAAGGGAGAACGGGAACATTGCGTCGGCATCCCAGGATGCACTGTCTTCCCTCCCTCATATCAACGGCAAACAACCCAGTGTTTTTTGCGCCTTAAAACTGCCACACATACACCATAACCCCAGAAGCATGGAGCCTGCTCAGTTGTGCACTCTTGCTGTGAGCATCTCAGACACCTCGCGCCTTCCCCTGCAGTATTTCCAGAGCCAAAGTAGGGTCCGCCGCGCGAAACATAGCGATGTCCTGCAAGCAGCCCTGGGGCAAGCCATTGAAAAAAACAATTCACAGTTGCTGCTGGCAGTCACAGAGCAGCCGCACTCTGTTGAGCACCGTTTCTGGTCCCATGAAACAAGCACTGACTGGTGGGACAGCATTGTTTTGCAGGTATGGGAGGAGGAGCAGTGGCTGCAGAACTTTCGAATGTGGAAGGCCACTTTCCATGAACTTTGTGCAGAGCTTTCCTCTGCCCTGCAGTTCAGCAACACCCAAAATCCGAGCTGCTCTGACAGTGGAGAAGCGAATGGTGATCGCTATTTGGAATCTTGCAACGCCAGACAGTTACCGGTCAGTGGGAAATCAATTTGGAGTAGGTAAATCCAAGTGCTCCAAGTATGCAGGGCCATTAATCGATTTCTGCTATGAAGGGTAGTGAGTCTGGGAAATGTGCGATAGTGGATACATAGTGGATGTTTTTGCCGCGATGGGGTTCCCTTATTGCGGTGGGGTGATAGATGGCACGCATATCCCCATCTTGGCACCAGACCACCTTTCCAAAGAGTACGTTAACCAAAAGGGATACTTTTCAATGGTGCTGCAAGCGCTGGTGGATCACAGGGGATGTTTCACCAACATCAACGTAGGATGGTTGGGAAAGGTTCATGACGCGTGCATCTTTAGGAACTCGGGTCTGTTCAAAAAGCTGCAATCCAGAACTTTCTTTCCAGACCACAAAATGAACACTGACAATGTTGAGATGTCTATAGTTATCCTGTGGGAACCAGCCTATCCCTTGTTCCCAGGGCTCATGAAGCCATACACCGTCCGTCTGGACAGCAGTAAGGAACGGTTCAACTATAGGCTCCGCAAGTGCAGAATGGTGGTTGAATGTGCCTTTGGTCATTTAAAAGGGCGCTGGAGAAGTTTACTAACAAGGTTGGACCTTAGTGAAGAGAACATCCCCATGGTTATAGCTGCCTGCTGTGTGCTCCATAATATCTGTGGGGAAAAAAAGGGGGGCAATTGAGGCAGATCACATGGCAGTCATTTTTGAGCAGCCAGACACCAGGGCAATAAGAAGAACACAGCAAGGGGCACTGTGTATCCATGAGGCTTTGAAAAGCCATTTCAATAATGAGTCACTGTAATGTGAGCTGCTTGTCTGCATTGTGCTTTCCCAAGCCTTCACCTGGCTTGTATCACTGTCCCTGTAAAGCCAACTCCCCCCCCCGCCCAGCCCACTGCTTCTACTCAATAAAGAACATTTATTTCTCGAATCCATTTACTTGATTTAACAAACATAAGTAAAGAGGGAGAACAGAAAAAAAAGTTAGCCTTGGGGAAAAGAGGTTGTAAAGTTGGAACGGGAGAAACATTTTCAGCTGTGTAACATAACACTGCATTCTAGACCATCAAAGGTCTGTGAATGGGGGCCTTCTGTTCCTCCCCCTAAGTTAAGTGAAAGGGATAATGGACTTTTCTCCCATGCCTCATGGAATGCTTGGGGAGGGTAATTCTGCACCAGGTGATGCTGGCTGGTTGTCCACCAGGGTCTTCAGAGGGACTGTACCCTCCTGCTTCTGTTCCTGCAGTTCAACTAGATGCCTCAACATGTCTGCTTGGTCCCTCATAATCCAAAGCATCTCATCCTGTGCCACACACTCATGCTCATGGGAAGCTTTCCTGCTCTCCATGTCCATGTCTAACTTCTCAGACAGTGAAATCCTCCACACTCTCAGCTCTGTGTCAGCAGTTCCGGAGGCATTCATTATCTCGGTGAGCATGTCCTTCCGCATTCTCTTTCTCCTCATTCTAGTCAGTGAAAGTCTGCTTTCAAGTGTGGATGACACACCAAAGGACACATTTCCAGCTGTCCGTCATGGGAAAAAAGAAAGGGACCATTGTACATGCATAAAATGTTTCCATAGCAAGGCCATTTTCATCCCACCCCACACACCCCCTTTATTACATCAGGTGCAAGCCTTAACATAATCAGAATCCGTAAGCAGTCACTGCACCTGTTCCAGCCATGGGGAGTAAACCCTCCCCCCCTCCCCAGAGTCATGGGTGACCGCACTTTTAATGAAGTTTATGGCAGGCTCATGTCCGGAGCAGCAGTAGCTAGTCGAACAATGGCCCTTCCCCATAGCACCAGGGGAAGCTGCTTACAAATGGGGTGGTGGTGATAGGGGGGAATGTTTTCACTCCCAAATTGCAGAATCTCACATGTGGGGCCCCAGTCTCCTATCACCCACTTAAACTACTTGCTGACCCATGCCGAGCACAGTAAAGGCACATTAGTGGCCACGTGGTTTAGCGATCCAGAATGTGGCAGGGTGGGGTGGGTCTACATGGCCTTTTTTTCCTTGTAAGAGCACTTTTAATGAGAACTTCCCCTGTTTCCCCTAGGTTACTCTATCTGATACCCTCAGGAGAGGGATAACAGAGGTGGAAAGGAAGGAGATCCTGCAAGAGTCTGGGCATAGACCTGGTCCTTCTGCTGCTCTGCTGTGTACCGCAATGATGCCAGCAGAATTAATTCAGGAGTTGTGTAGAAAAGTGTTTTATCATGGTGGAAGAAATAAGACTGCCCTGCCCAGAAACCTTCTGCAAAGGATTGCAGAGTACCTCCATGAAAGTTTCCTATATATATCCATAGAGGATTCCCGGGCTATCCCAGGCCACATAAACAGTCTTTTTTGGGGGCCGCCCTCTGCATAGCTGGAGCAGCCTCTTGTAAGCAGAGAGCACCTTGCTTTTTCTTCACAGTAAACATGCAATACCACCGAATGTGTGTGCCTGCTAAAGTTTAACTGGACTTTGATTGTAACTTTATACTCATCACAGGTGCCTTCCCTGGCATCACGGTCGGCCACTGTGATGTCCTGCAACCCACAGGGCTCCAGGATTAAAAATATTTCCTGGCTCTCGGGGAGAATGGATCCGCCGCTCCCCTGTCTCCCATTCTCCTCCTCATCCACCATATCATCCTCCCAGTTGTCCCTAGACTCACACTGAGGTGTCCACATTGCTTGTGGGGGTACAGGTAGCGTCACCCCCTAGAATTGCATGTAACTCGTTGTAGAACCAGCATGTGTGGGGTTCAGCAACAGAATGACTGTTCACCTCCCTTGCCTTCTGATATGCTAGGCGAAGTTCTTTTATTTTCACACGGCACTGCTGTGTCTCCCTCGTGTAGCCCTTCTACCCCATTCCATGAGCGATCTTTGTGTAAGGGGACTGTTGCCCCCTTACTAACATTCAGTGGGGGTGTTTTGGTTGCTAGCTCCCAGTACCAAAAGGGGAAGGGTCGAAGGCAAATCAGGAGCCTGAGACTGACAGTCCCCAGGAACAATGGGGAGAGGCCAATGCTCCAGATCAGCCTGATTGACAGGGCGGGCAGGCTAATCAGGGAGTCAGGAGGCCAGGGGGGTCCCGTCCTCCGGGTGAGCTGGAATTGCCTGGGTCAGGCAGAGTGGGGCCGAGCTAAGGAGAGAGCAGGGGCCCGAGCTAAGCTGCTGGAAGCAGAGCTGCAGCCCCAAAGCCAGAGCACAGCCCAGAGAGAGCAGAGCTGCCCTGGGGGGAGAGCTGCAGCCCCAAAGCCAGAGCACAGCCAGAGAGAGCAGACCTGCAGCCCAGAGCTAGAGGGGCCAGACAAGCAGCCAGGAAGCAGGTCAGAGCTGGGAGCAGAGTCACAGAAGCAGCCTGCAGAGCCGACCTGTCCTGGGGGCAGAGCTGTAGCAACCAGAGCCGGAGGGGCCAGAGAAGCAGCCCAGGGAGCTGAAGGCAGAGCAGCAGCAGCAGCAGCAGTGCTGAGGCAGAGGGGAGCTGGAGCCGGGCTGGAGCTGTCCGGAGCTGGGTGCGGTGAGCAGCTGGGGAGAGTGAGGGGGACCCTGGGCAGTGGGCCCAGCACAGGGAGACGCCTCAGCCAAGAGGCCTTGCAGGCCAGACTTGGAGCGGGGATCATAACCCCGACCGGGCGGGGGCGACGCTGGGAAAAAGGGTCCTGCCACCTAGAGCCTGAGAGCGTGTGGCCACCGCCAGAGCAAGTGTCCAACCCACAGCGTCTCTGCAGCACAGCCAGGGCTTGAGAAGGAGCCTGGGACCTACAAGGAACAGACTGTGACCTGCCCTGATGTTCCAGAGACACTGGTTGTGATGTTCCCTGCCACAGAGCAGGGTGATGTGTTTTCCTTTAACCTTTCCCATTTTTTCTTATTCTTTTTTAAAATTAATTGTTAATTAAACAACTTGTATTTGCTTTAAATTATATGAAATGATCCGTGGGTCAGGGAAGTGCCCAGTGCAGAGAGAGTACCCCGGAGTGGGGACACCCTAGCCCCTGTCCTGGGTGACCACAGCAGGGTTGGGGGTCGAGCCCCCCAGGAATCCTGGATCCAGTCTTGTTGGGGTTACGAGGACTCTGCCAGACAGAAGAGTGGAAGGGGAGTCCTTAAGGGCAGGGAGGCCTCTGGGAAGGAAGTGGGAGCGAGGACTCGGATCCTTTCGCTAGCCCACTTCACCGGGATAGTGCAGAAGCCAGGAAAGTTCCCCACAATAGCGGGACCATTCCCCCGCTTACATCTGCATAGATGTCAGCATTTCTTCTGCTGGATTGGAGCTCTGCCTGCACAGACTCTTCTCCCCATGCAGCGATGAGATCCAACACCTCCTGTGCAGACCAGGCTGGAGCGCGTTTGGGGCATGTAGTCTCTACAATCAGCTGTACTCAAGCTGGCACGCTCCCAATGCTGATCAAACAGGAAATGGGAAATCAAAAATTTCTGGGGCTTTAGCAGGGGAGGAGTTGTTTCCTGTGTACCTGGCTGCAGTGCAGCAGAGTTGAGAATGATCTCCAGAGCGGTCACAGATGAGCATTGTGGGACACCACCTGGAGGCCAATTAAGTCGAATTACACAATGCTGCGTCTGTACTACCTCGCAGTCGACCCATGAAAATCAACTTTGAGGTGACTTAGATCGGCGTAAAGGACCTAGTAGTGCAGACACATACATTAACAGGTCGACTTAAGGTGGCTTCCTTCAACCTAACTCTGTAGTGTAGACCAGGCCAGAGAGAGGGTTAGGTACATCAGACACTTCAAACTCAAGAACCCCTTATGTACAAAGGGAGTCACTGTACCACTGATGTTAAAATTATTCTTTCATTATATTTTAAAACACAGGTGGAAAGAATCAGACTACAACACAGTAATTTTCATTAAACTTCTTTAACAATAAAAAATAATTAATGGGACAATGTATACTCTAATTTTGCAAAACCAAGCTTTAATAAAACAAAGCAAATACAAATATTTCCATAATTTCTAATAATTCCAGTGATGAGTTTTTCAACAAGCAAGCAATCACCTGGATAGCTTGCAAACCCAACACTGCAGTACTGTCAACCTGAAAGTCAAACTTACTATAAACCAGAGACGCTGCCCTCGTTGATTTTCATTATCTATGCTGAAATTCAAAAACTATACCAACAGCATAGTGAGAAGGAAATAGGACTTCTACATTTCATGCAGTCTTAATAATTTAGGTAATTTAGGCAAAGAAATCTGATTGTTTTGAACATACTTTCTGCACCTGCCTTTCAGCAGAGCTGACCACTCACAACTCAAACTGAGTTCAATATGCAGCATCTCTGAAAAACAGGCCCTCTGATTATTTACATTGATAGTATCTAATTTCAGAACACCTCATCATAAAATTGATTGGCTGTCATTGTGCAATGAGATGTGCTAGGCTCTGACTCATTTGCCTCTCCCCCACCCCTCCTGAAGGGGGCACTTCAGAGGCTCCATAGGTGAGGTTGTATCTCGATTGGTATTTACATAGAAGGAGTTAGTCCTGCTTTCACACTTTCAGAATTAAATTTATTTGCAAATTTAATACAGTCACTCTTCATAAGCATTCAGCTACATTTTCTATCATTTTTTCTGGCTGAAAAGTTTCATAAACATTCTTAACGGAAACATTTAAAATGGAGCCCTTTTTGAGATTTCCTCTGTACATTTCACACTTCTCTTCTAAAGAGCTGACAGTCTCTGGAAACTCCAAAGTAACTTTCTACATACTGACATGTTCAGAACAGCTCATGGAAAAGAGAGTTTTGATATTTGAAAGTTGAACATAAATAAATGTATTTTAATTGTTCTTTAGTAGTTCTGACTATCTGTCCCCAAACATTCCCTTTCATCCCTTCCTCCCAGCAAGCGGACAGACATGTGGGTAGAAGCATGATGGTAAAGCAGCCATGGGAAGGCAAAGGAGGAGGAGGAGGAGCCACTGCAGCAACTAAGAATGGAAACATGGTGATAGTCCAGCCGGGCCTTCTCCCCCGATCATGCTGTTAATATTATTGGAGATTTTACTGGAAATGGGGACTGGAGGCTACTAGTCCTCAGTACAGACCAGTGAGACAACACTACCAGTAAAATAGGTGACACTGAATGGAAATATTAGAGCTTCCTATTTGGATTGGAGAAGCATTGCAAGCACTGATGCTTAAGCACAGAGATACTTAGGCCCTCCAGAGCTGCTGCTGCCTTCATCCGAGCCCCATTGTTGGGTTATATAGTGGACTGCACCTGCAAGATCAGCCCTACAGCTGGCAAACACATGCTTCACATCCCATACCCATATCCCTTTTTAACATCCCTCATATGATCTGTAGATCCCTGTAGTATCCCTTGGGGTGGATGAATAATTATAATTGCTTTCTGGGTTGACCAGTATTTTTTAAAAAATGAAGCCACTTCACAGCAGTGCCCTCTACTCCAACTAAGGATGGTGGCTTTGTCAACACCACCTATCAAAGGCAACTGTCCGATGCTCTTTGTTCGTAGCTTGTGGAGACATCAAGCCACATCTTTAGTGCAGCTTGTTTATCATACCTCAACCAACGAGGATCAAGGAAATCTGAAGACAACAAATAATTCCATGGCTGCTTTGCACTTCCTACTTGATAGTCTTATCCAAAATGGGGGGTATTCAATAGCAGTCTGTAGTTGCGGAGATCATCAGCAGCAAGAGTTAATTTCTTGAAAAGAGGCCTCCCCACAGCCTCCTTGACAACACCTAGACATCTCTGAGACAAGGAGGCACTGACCATCTTTAGCAACAATAGTCCCACTGTCTCACTACTGGCATTTACCAGCTAGGAAGTTCATAGGTCCAATACACAGGTCGCAACCTGACATGCTCCCAACACTTCTAGAACTTTACTGTTATGGCAGTGGCCAAACTCAGAAGACTTTACATTTGTCACCTGAAGACAATGCCCTGCATCTATACAGACAGCAAGCTCTGGCTAAACCTGAGTGACTTTACCTCAGAAAGAACCAGCAAATTCCTTTTATATGGCGCCTCATTAATTAAGATTATTACCTACAGTGTATTCTTCAATGCTTTGTCCAGACAAGTTTAAAATGCACCAAACAAATGACATTTTTATTATTTCTCTTGGGAAACTACTCCCCTGATGTTTACATTCTCCAAGTTCTTAGAGTAGGATATTCTATTGATGTTTGGAAACCAAGGTGACAGGTACTGTAGAAATATTGTAGATTGATGGATAAGTAAACCCTCTACAATTATTAATTCTAAATTTTCATTCAATGGTCTTTCTAAATAACCCTTCATTGCAGTTTCTGGGTCCAAACTGAAACTCCAAATCCAAATTACTCGTTAATTTGGCAACCAGAGAAAGCAGTCTGGATCTGGATCTCTAGATCTGGATCAATATCTTTAGTGTTGATTCCTGATCACAGCAAAAACCAAAACAAATATAGCCTATTTCCTAGATCCAATTCTGATACAGCCTAAGAAGCTGGCAATCACAAAAAAGCATGTTATGAGATCCTGGCAGCCTCCAGTCCAATCCCCAACCCTCCATGGACTACTTTGTATGGGATCCAGTCCAAATGTCATAGAAAATTCTGTCATTATCAGAACAAACCTACCTTTTGAGACCCACAGGACTTTTGGGGGGGAGGGTGGAGGGTGGAAAGAGATATGTCTAAATTGGGCTTATAAAGGAAACTAAATCAGTTGCAATCTTAACTATACATAGCTGTAAAATGTAACATTTACACTCCAATCAGGAGCTTGAGAAAAGAACAATGCAACTTTGATGGAGAAGGCTCCACTATTGGACTACAGTCCAAGAGGAGCAGAGCAGGGAAGCGGGGGGGAGGGGGGGAGGGGGAAGGGAAGGAGGAGAGAATGCTATATGTGGGAAGGAGGAGAGAATGCTATATGTTTACTCAGTATATGGAAACAGCAGTGGTTGCACTATTCAGAAAGTAAGACAACAATCCTTCCCCAGTGTCACTTCAAAATAAAATTACTGTCTACTTCCTTTTCTGCCTTACTGGTTTATACATATGTAACCTAAGAACTGTCAGAACTCATTGCAAGTAATGAGATCCTGACAGACTAGAAGGTTTCCTTGTGTTCCTTTCTCAGGGTACAGCTGCCAATCAGTGGAATTCCAACCCCCCCCCCCCCCACCTCTTTTCGTTAGTAATCCGGGAGGCGCTACACAAATCTCAGCCAATATGTTTTGGATAAATTTTAATCATCCCTGTTGCTGACTCAGTGCTTCTTTCTCCATTTATGCTGTTTTTTCCCCCCGTCTGCATGTACAGCCCTGACATATGGGCTGAATTATACCTTCCTTTGAATACATCATTTAAATCACCTCTTCTGCCCAGCAGCTTGACACAGCTCAGCTACCAAAGAGAACCACCTGCTGGGGTCTAAGGAGATTACAGACATAAAATGCCAGGGTACACCAGAACAATAATGACTGCTGCTCACAGGGCCTAAGTCTTATTAGAATCGCAGGACTGTTGATCAACAGAGTTAGCAGGTACCTCAGTGAGACGAAAGACAGGCGGTAAAACGTGGAGGAAAACTGCTTTTTAAGGGTCTCTTGAAACATCCAGTTAATTGCTTTATAATCAAAGACTTCTGAGTGTTAACTACTATTTATATGTACATCCCTTACTATACCCCAATAAATGCAAAATGCCTCATATTACAAATAAATAGCACAGGGTCTCTGTCCTGAAAACTTACAATCTAGGGTTTTTAGGAGCACAAGTGCCTTTGATTTTTCACTGGGACTTGTGCTCCTAAATCCCTTGGATGCTTTTTGAAAATCTGCCCCAAGTCTCCCATCTTGCAATAGGATGTACACTGGCAGTCGCCTGTACCCATCTAGAGCCCTATTGACTTCCCTGGGACTCTGGATGGACATAAGGGTCCTCCTGCATGGATGAGGCTGCAGAACTGGGGGACAACAGAGGGACATCAAAACAGTGGGGTGAGGGAGAAAAGACAAGATCATGTGGACCCAGAAATAAGATGATGGGTCTTCTCATCAAATTAGCGTGCATAGCAAATCTGACGTGTGTATGTGTGCACACGCGTGTGCCAAAACAAACAAAATATCTTAGAAATGAAAATAATATTTGTTGTTTAAATGTTGAATAGGATTTTCCCCCTTTATTATTGAGAAGCCCTGGGACAAAGGGATCACACTTTGTAACATTAACCAATAGCAAAATAAAGAGGAGGTGGGTTGGACTCAGTGGGCTTGCTGTGAAAGAAAAGAACACATTACGGGTAAAATTATGGTCTCAACGCTGCTACCATTATGCACCCAACTAATCCTTACCCATGCAAAGTAATCCCCTGGCCTTCAATAGACTTCTTACGAGAGTAAAGTTAGCAGGACTGGGGCACTTAATACAGTAGATAGGTCAAAACAAACAAACAACCTAAAGCAAATAGAGTTGCTCATTTTAGCATTCTGTGAACTGCCCAAGGAGGCCATGACTGCAGCCTAAGCATTCGTCAGCAGTGCTGTTAAAAATTTCTGACCATGACCTTCCTTTAATAGGAGATATGGTACAGTATGTACTAAATATGACTAACTGGGAATAAGTGAGGGCACAGAAAGTAACATCCCTGACCAGTATATTTTATAAATAACCCAAAAAAGCCATTAAATAGAAATCCACATAAAATATTACAGCATGTGCTCTTTTTGGTGTTCTCAGTTATAAAAAACAAAACAAAAATATACAGAAACATTATGGAACTTTATTAACTTCAGTAGCTTTACATGAGGGATGGATTTAATTCCTACACAACTCCAACAAAAGTAAAAATATTTCTTAAGTTCAAGATCCATCCTTAACCTGTCCAGTTTTGCCCAAACCCTTAACAGGAAGGTGAGACCAGAACTGTCACATGCCTGAAACAAATGCCCAGCAGGAGTGGCAGCAGATCAAAGGCAGTGTTTATTACACAACTGGAGAGCAAGCTGGTGGCTTTTGACCCAAGGGCTGCACTGAATGGAGTGCATTGTACTGTAGCTGGAGTCTCCAAAGGGAATTCTGGCTGATTCATCTATAATTCGTCTTGGAGATTCTTAGGAGCCTCCTCCAGCAGGAGGTCCCTGACACCCTTTTAAAGGCAACAGCATGAACTCCCCTTGCCAGTTGGCCAGGCCACAGGGGCAGTGCAGAGGGCTCTGCCCTCTCTTTAACAGCCTTTCAGGTAGGTAGTATGGGCCAGATCCAGCCTGTGGGCTGTATGTTTGATTCCCCGGCTCTAGGCAAAGGAAGTTAGACGGGACTATCGCACAAAGACCATCAGCATTGATCTGAGAGCCAGGTAGGGGTTCACTGTAGAGTAGTGTGAGGCACTTTCTTATCTTTCAGAGTCTGAGTGTGCTTCCTTCACAAGAATCCTAGGCCTTGTGGGCAGAGGGAAAAAAAGAATGGAATTTAGGGCCCAAGCTTAGATCTCCTTCATGGCAGGATAATGTTCCCAACTAGCCCACCAAACTGGCTTTCACCAGTAATCTGACTTGGCAAAGACTTTTGCAACTATGGCGTTCTTCCACTGTTGGAAGAAGCAGAAAAACTGTCCTCTGTATATTTTTGCTCCACACATTTAAGTCAGAGTGAAGTCCTGCTGCTGCAAAGCACAAAGAACCATCAATGAACCTCAGGAAATCTGCAGGGAACTGGCAGTGGATGAGCAGCTCTGACGTGGATCTCTTTCATAGGAGGTAAGCTGGTCTGTAGAGGGGAGATGGGGAATCCCAAATCATAGAAGCCTAGGGTGACCAGATGTCCTGATTTTATAGGGATAGTCCCAATTTTGGGGTCTTTTTCTTATATAGGCTCCTATTACTCCACACCCCCTGTCCCAATTTTTCACATTTGCTGTCTGGTCACCCTATAGAAGACTAATGAACAAGACTTATTAGATGCCTATCAGCCTCTAAGTGCAAAGTTGTTCCCTCCAGTGTATTTTCCAGTTTTTTGTCCAGGCTACTTTTTAACATCCCAGACAACTAGGTTTTCACCACTTCTCCTGAACCATCAAATGGTCTAAAAGTCCTAAATATTTATCTTCCTAATTTAATCCATCTTGTACCATTCTAAATAAATCCTGTCCATCATTAATGTTCACACAGCCTTTATATACTTGTAGACATTTATATCCTCTCTTAGTTGCTGCATAGCCAAGTTATACATAAAGTAAATTTTAATCTTTCCTCATAACCCTAACATTTTTGTTTCTATGCACACCACTGTTCTTTTTCTACTCTTCCCCTGACCATTCTCCCCACCCATGTCCTCTAGGTAGGAAGCAAATATTATACTAGTATACTTATTAACAAGATCATTTTAGTTCTAAGCAATAGCTGCATGATTCAATCAAACTGAGTTAGAGTAATTTGTGCCATGGAGTATACAATACTGTTTAATGGAGCAAAGGAACTTTATTCTTTGTGCTTATAAACAATTGGTAGCAAAGTAACAGTGATCTGTTTATTAGGTTTCTCAATGTCTAATTTATACCCTTACAAAGTGTAGTACATGAAGAGCATAAATAATGTGTGCTACATAAGGCAAGATTATACTAAATTAATGGACCAGAACAATTTAGATACAAGAAAAGAAAGTATACACCAAATACAGGCCATAGCACAATGTGAAGTTCTGTTTCAAAACTGATGTCATGATCTAGCACTGTGCCAGGATTACACACCACAGGTTTGTACTCCTGTGTCATATTAAGCAGGCCCTTTTGCAATATCATTTACATAGTAGTCAGTATGTCACAGTAATTTGATATTCTGTAATTAGGGGGAGCTAGTCAGACTTTCAGGTTGGCCCTCTGGTATCCCCCAGGTCCTCAGAGGCTCTGGACCCACATTGCTTATTGAAAGAAATTTGACACAGTATCAACTTTCAAACTTTATTAAAATATTTAACCAACCAACCAAAAAAAAAAAAAAAAAAGATCAAGGAAACATATCACCAAAGTGAAGCTAATATTAAACCAAAATAAGAATAAAGCAATTCAACTGTCAAATCAACATCAAATCACCAGGTTAGACTCAATGTTGGATTGGAATTAAATCATTGAATGAACTGAAACATCAAATTAATAATAAAAATAACCAGTCTTTATAAATTCTAAAGAGGATCCTAATGAGGTAGCTGTCTATCTGGGTATACACTAGAACCTCAAAGATACAAACACCAGAGTTAGACTTACTGGTCAACTGGACACCACGTGGAACCGGAAGTAAGTAGAGACCAAAAAAAAAGCAACAAAACCCAGCAAATACTGTACTGCCTCAGGGCTTTAGCTCTGGGGTTCAGGGTTTCAGCTATGGGAGATTGGGGCAGCAACTGCAGGGGGGGAAGTCAGTGCTCTGGGCGGGGGTTTCAGGGCTTTTGACCTGGGGGAGCACTGGGGCTCAAGGCTTTTGACCCAGGGGAGCACCAGGGCTCAGGGCTTCAGCCCCACGACTCCGTTCCCGGATTCAGCCCGGCAAGGGGTGCTGGGGCTTGGGGCTTTAGCTAAGGGGGGAGCAGCAGTTTCAGCCCCAGCGCTCCTCCCATAGCTAAAGCCCCGAGCCCTGGCATCAACCCCCCTCACAGCTGAAACCGGCAGGGAGCCCTGCCTCCCCCTTTCCCCCCCCCCCCCCCCCCGCAAGGCAGAAGCTGGGAACAGAGCCACAGGGCTGAAGCCCTGAGCCCCAGGTCTAAAATATTGAGTCCCGGTGCTCCCACAGGGCAGAAGCCCCAACCCTCCCCCCACTCAGAGCTCTGTTCTCCACCCCCACCCCGTGGCTGCAGTCCCAATCACCCCCCTCCCATTGCTGAAGTACGCAACATCTTCTTCATTTCAGAGTTACGAACAACCTCAATTCCCAAGGTGTATGTAACTTGGAAGTTCCACTGTAGATCCAAATTCAAAAATTGTACGAAAATCAATTAACTCTATAACTTGGAGCTGGTAAATATCTTAACACTGAAACCAAATTGTGTGTACTCTCTGAACCACAGCCTCAGAGCCAATTATAAAACCTCGCCCTTAGATTTCAATTATTGTAGGGGTGATTAACCCTTTCTTCCTATACCCTCAACAGAAATATTATAATTCAGACTAACAGAACACCATAGATAAGCAGAAGTTTGACAATTCTTGTGTACCAAAAATTATAGGTGACAATTTCAAGCTTCCTGGGACTTTTAAACATCGAGCACAGTACACACGCTAATCAGTAACTTTATGAGACAATATTTAGTGCTATTTACTTGGGGAATTTTCTTTGAGGTGCCTTCTTTGTGTGGACTGTATGGGTGCTCTCGCTCACATACACATGAGTGTACACGGTCACATTTTCACTTCCATACCCTACAAATGAAAGCTTAAATAGGCTTAGAAGTCTTCTAGCTAATACAAACAAAATACAAAAATGGAGAAGAAAAATACAGAACTCAAGATAACAGATGACTCTTCAGTTCTTACAGTCTTCTGAATTCTCCCGGAGTAGGAAGGAGCTACAACTGCTGTCAAGGAACCAGATGGTGATCTTTGGCTGGCACAGTGCTTCTCGTTAGTGGGCCTGCTTTGGGTGCAGGGAGAGACTAGTCAAAAGCTGGAGTGGACTATTGGTTGATGTTGTGACCTACTGTCTCCCCCAAGGTGATCAATCTTGGAAGCTCTGGTCAGTCCCTTGGGTACTTTATTGACCTGAAGGGCCAGGTTTCTTGGCCTTACCCTGGATTCTTATGGTTTATGAACTTCAGTTACGCCATGTTGCAGTGCCTCCCTCCAAAGCCTTTGGATAAAATCAGGTACCAGGCCTACCTTGGAGCCATATGACTTGGTCCAGTCAGGTTCAAATTACGTCATCTTCTAGTATCAGTTTTGAGAAAAATCCCACAGAAGCTGGCAATTAAAAAAAAAAAACCCAGTGTCTTATATACTGCACAGATGAAATCTGTGACACCCCCGCTCAGATATCAAAAATCTTTTGAGAAAGCAGTCATGGTCTTATTTGGATGAAAGATCTTGAGATGACACTGTGTCACCAATTCACAGAAAGTTTGACACAAAAATATGCTATAAAAATAGATGATTGGTAGTGGAAAGCGCCCTAGCAGTCACTCAACATTCATCATCAACAAAATTAAAAATAAGTTTAAACAACTTACAATTATATCATCATTCTTCGTGCAAACAAGACAATTTACATTCCTCTTGCTAATTGAGAAATGAGCTTTAAGAGCTTGTCTACACAGCCCCCCCCAGTTTGGAACTATAGAGGTGTGAATTGCAGTGAGCACTAATGGCTGCACTCTAACTACCCTGTTTGGATGCTGCAGGCATGAACTAAAAGGTACCTAGTTCACGTTAACTTGGTCCTGTTTAAAGAGGTCTATATTAATGCAAACTAGGGACCTTTTAGTTCATGCCCACAGTGTCCACATGGGGAGTTACAGTGCAGTACACTGGTATACACTAGAATTCACACCCCCTATAGTCTAAACTGCAGGGCTATGTAGACATAGCTTAAGGGTAGGTCTACACTTACCCGGTAGTTCGTCTTGTCTGGACACGATAAGTCGAACCCGGAAGTGCTCGCCGTCGACTGCGGTACTCCAGCTAGATGAGAGAAGTTTGAACCCAGGGTTGAGAGCAAAGAAGAGACTCCAAGGTGGGAGGAGTCCAGCGAGAGAAGCCCTGGGAGGCAGTGACCTATAAAAGAGCAGGAAGTCAGCCATGAAGTCAGGTAGCATGGGAAGAGGCCCTGGAAAGGAGAAGCAGAGAAGTTTGTAGCTATGGAAGCAGGCAGCCCAATTATTTGGGGTTCCCAGGGCAAGAAACACAGAGTCATGCAGGTTCCCCTAACACTGCTACTCGGCAAGAGTAGATCATCCCTGCGTACAAAGGGACGACTGGCTGGTAAGCCCAGGAGAAGGGCTGGAAGTGAGATGACGATGAGCTCTCAGGAAGGAAGGGCCGTGCCCAGTGAGACTGGGACAGAAGACTCTTGTGTATGTTTTGAGCTTTGATACCCCAGACAGGGTGGATGTTTGTGACTTAGCCAGAGGGATCAGTCACCTCAGAAACTGAAAAATGCTGAAGGCCGAGAGAATCACTGACGAACCAGAAGAAAAACTAAGGTAAGGTGGCTGCAGTGCCATGCCATTAAATAAGGGGGCATATTCTGGAGCTGCATCCTGCTACACTTCCATTAATGCTCTGGATCAGTTTTTAAAAATAAAACGAACTGTTACATACTAGATAAATGTGTTTAGTTCATTAACAACAGAGTTAAACTGCTGCTTCTCTCTTACTAGTTTGAAATAAAGGAAAAAAGGAAAGGAACAATATTTTCAATTTACTTATTAACAATGCCCTTTAAAACATTACCTTTTTCATTTAAACTATGCAGATGTGCTCAGAGAGTTGTCATTCAAATAGGTCAAGCCAAGCGCAATACCAAATAAAGCATATCCTATTATAGCATTAATTGCAAACTATAAACACTAATTACTCAGTAGATGCTGAACGTTTCATGGCCCGAGTCACTGGAACAGTGGATACTTCCCTGGAGAGGCCTAGCTGTTTAGCCATGTGGTACCTGACCTACTTTTCAGCATTTTCCTCTTGGAAGCAGACAGCCATTTAAAGTCCCATATACCCATTCAAAGTCCATTCTTAATTAACTCTTGTAAACAAAAACCTCTTTAAGGCTGTCTATAAATCCCAGCACCCTTTCTGCCTAGATCAAGATTTGCATATTGGCCTAGACAATAGTTTAAAACTCAACAGCACCATCTATTGACGCTCCATCATTACACAATGTAACATACATTCCAAGGGCACTAAGAGAACCATAAATAAGGAGGATATTTAATTAACAGATTCTAAGGCCAGAAGGGATCACTGTGATCATCTAGTCTGACCTCCTGAATAGCACATGCCATAGGACTTCCCTGAATTAATTCCTATTTGAACTAGAACATTTCAAACATTTAATGTTGATTTAAAAATTACCAGGGATGGAGCATCCACCACAACCCTTGGTAAATTGTTCCAATAATTGGTATATATAAAGTGGATTGCAAGTACAAAATTTTACTGCAGTGCTGTTGACTGTATATTATCAGAGGAGGGAGGTAAACAATTTTCACAGAATAGGATTATTAAGTAAACTTCCTAATGTCTGATTTTTCAGAAACAGATCTGTATAGGAAAGCACAGTACATATACAGGTTTTAAGGGTTAACAATGAAACAATTCATTAATCATATAAATGAGATGTGCATGGGTTGAGAATGTTGTGCTAGTATACAAATAATTTAATATACAGTGATATAAAACAATAGCTTGTTGAGATATATAATCAGTTAAAACTAATTTCCTAGAATGATACTTAGTGTATAGGAAACTACAATTTCATACTAGAAATGGAGGAAAATTAGAATAACCATGGATTTTTTTGAACCAGCATCTTTGGAATCTCTATTCTGGTAATGCATAGTACTGAAGCATAAGAGAACAGACTACCAATAAAGTATTCAAGTTCTATACATATGAAGGTGATAAATATTGTGCAATGTTATTACTCAGTTGCCTTTTACAATGCCATTTTCCTGTGACCGTAGTATAATCAGCAACAATGGTGAGCTGAATTACCTTAACATCACTTTTATTTTATTTCAGATATATTATTTTCAGTCACCCAGCTTAATCTACATTGACACCTTCTTTGAATCAGTGCCGAGAAATGTACAGGTCTCTCAGGCTGGCCAGCAGTCTGGCTGGTTTGCTTTAAGTTGTGTCTGAGGCAGACTGAGATCCTAACTAACTAACTAACCACACAGTCTGCTGTGTAGAAAGCAGTTATTACATATTGCCTCTTTCTCTCCCTTTTTAATTTAATTTTGTGCAATGGTGATATGGAGATGGATTAGGGAAAAAATAAGTCTAAAAAAAAGTTCTGAAATTAGATAAAACTAGAATCGTATCTTTGTTGCGTTTCACCGAACAAGATCTGTTCTGCTCTTTCCACATTCGTGAGAGAGCTGATGCTATGCTATGTTAATGGGAGAACAAGCCAAGACTGTAACATTGTTCAGTGACTGTAATAGTTAGGAATAGACTTAAGTTGTAAAATGTAGATCCAGACCTAGACTGAAAACATTTCTCATAATGTTCTTCAATGTTTAATTTGAGGATTTTGCTGGACCTCACTAGATACGGAGGCTAGCAATAATACATACATTTAGATCCAGATTTCAATCCTGCCCACCATCCTAACCTCTTCCTCCCAAAAGTTCGAGAGTGTTTGGATCAGCCCAGCAATAGTGATAAAATAACTAAATATTGCCGCAATGACATACAGGATTCTACAGTGTTATAGTGATAAACACTGTTGTTGTAGCTGTGTTGGTCTGAGGATGTTAGAGACAAGGTGGGTGAGGTAATATATTTTATAGCAGTGGTTCTCAACCAGGGTTACGCATACCCCTGAGGGTATGCAGAGATCTTCCAGGGGGTGTTTCTCAACTATGGATTGCAAACCCCAGAGGGGTCATGGGACAGGTTGCGTGGGAAGAGGAGGTTGCAGGGCCAGTGTTAGGGGTTGGCAAGCAGGGCAATTGCCTGCTGCCCCACACCACAGGAATCCTTGCAAAGTTAAGTTGAATGCTTCAGCCCCAGGCAGCAGGGCTCGGGATTCAGGGATACAGCAGTCTGGAAAGGTTGAGAAGCACTGTTTTATGGGACCAACTTCTGTTGGTGAGAGAGACAAGCTTTTGAGTTTACACAGAGCTCAAGGATATGTCTACACTACAGCCAGCTTATGTCGGAATAACTTATGTTGTTCAGGAGAGTGAATAAATCACACCCCCTGAGTGACATAAGTTACACCGACATAAGCACCGGGGTAGACAGCACTGTGTCGGCAGGAGAGCTTCTGCTGTTCGCAGGGGTTGGAGTAGTTAAGCTGACTGGAGAGCTCTCTCCTGTCGGCTTAGAGCAGCTACATTACAGATCTTACAGTGTCGCAGCTGCATCAGTGCCACTGCATCACTGTAAACGTTCTAGTGTAGCCGTGCCCTAATTCAGAATCACAGCTAATACAAGGGTTGAACAGATTGTTTAACATAAGTAGTTACAGGGCCGGCTCCAGGCACCAGCCTTCCAAGCAGGTGCTTGGGGCGGCAATCTGCAAGGGGCGGCAGTCCGTGTGTTTTTGCCCCCAGGCAGCGTGCCGAATTGCTGCCGTGGATGGTGGGGGCAGTCCGTGTGCCATTAGGGCAGCATGCGTGTTTCTGTGGTGGCGGCAATTCAGCGGCAGCTTCTATGTTCAGCTGCCCGTATTTCAAGGGACCATTCAAGGTGAAGTGGCCCGTTAACACCACTCCAGTCATAGGGAGGAAAAGAAAGGGTGTGTGTGTGCGGGGAGAGCAGTTGGGGGGAGGTAGTTAATGTGTTACAGATTGTTGTAATAAGCTATAAATCCAGTCCATAACTTTTAGTGTCTAGCAAAGTTATGAATTTAAGCTCACAGGCTTGTCATCTTTTAAAAGTGTTGTGCAGGTTTCAAGATTCATGAATCCTACACATGCCTATCACAACATGTGGTGTACCTCATTTAGATCACTAAATGCCCCAATAGTAACTGTGTGGGTGAATCCAGACAATCACTACACTCTTGAATGAACTCACACAGGAAAATGATAAAAAACAAAAACACCCTATCACCTGGGGGTGAACATTTTTCACACAGCGATCACTCTATATCTGACCTATCAGTCCTCATCCTCAAAGAAAACCTGCATAAGATTTTCAAAAGATGAGCCTGGGAGCTTAAATTCATAACTCTGCTAGATGTGTCTCCCATTGTCATAGTTAAATCCACCTCCCTGAGAGGCAGTAGCTATGGGGACGGGAGAAGCTACACTTAAAACCCTTTTTTTTTTTTTCTTCCACACAACACTATCTACGCTGGGGGTTAGGTCAGTATAACTACATCCCTCATAGGCGTGGATTTTTCACAGTCCTGAGCAACATAGTGATAGTGATACAGGTCTGTACGCATTACACATTTATGTCAACCTAACTTACGTCAGCATACAGCTGCTGCAGTTATTACATCACTTGCGCATGTGCACACTTGACTCCCTGTGTCAGTGGTGTGCATCCTCACCAGGAGCGCTTGCATCTTTAAGAACACAGGACTGTTCAGAAAGCTGCAAGCAGGGCCTCCCCGAGCACTATAGCTCCACGTTGAGCTCTTCTAATAACTCTTGTATCTGGCTGTTCTAATTCAGCAGACAGCCACTCCACCTCTGCCCTCCACCTTTCCCTTTTCGTTTCACAGATATTATTCAGGACACAGCATGCAGCTATAACCATTGGGATATTTTTCTCACTGAGGTCCAATCTCATAAGTAAACAAAACCCGTGACCCTTCAAACAACCAAAGGCACATTCACCTGGGCAGCTGGATGCCCTGGTCACCTGTCCCCCATCTTCCTCCTTGCTGTTCACGGCGGGGGCCTGTGACTCAGGCTCCTCAGAAGTATCCACAGTGCTGTTTTTTGTTTTTTTTTTAGGGGGGGGGGGAGGAAATCCTCCACCAAGGATGGCATGCGTCTCTTTGTAAAAGTGGCAGGTCTGCAGCTTGGCATCAGCTCCATTGTTGGCCTCCTTGGCTTTTACACGGCACTGCTGCATGTCCCTCTTGTAGCCCTTCTCCTGCATCCCCTGAGCAATTTGCTGATAGATGTCCACATTTTTACAGCTGGATGGGAGCTGTGCCTGCACAGCCTCTTCTCCACACAGGCCCAGGAGAGCCAAAACCTTCTGTCTTCTTCAGGCAGCAATGCGTCTGTAGCATGAAGCCAGCATGGTCAGTTTGGCAGTAACACTCAACAGTGGAGAGCTGCTGGGTGTGCTCACCAAGCCGGACAACCAGGAAAAGGATTTGGAATTTCAAAAATTTGCGGGCCTTTAAAGGGGAGGGGCGACTTCTTACCCCTACCTCTACTTGACCCCTGGCCAGTGGAGTTACAATGGTGACCAGAGCAGTCAGCATGGGGCATTGTGGGACAGCTCCTGGAGGTCAGTAACGGTCAATGTGAGTAACGCAGTGTCTACACTCTCACTGTGTCAACCTAACTACATTGACCATAACTCAGCACTGCTCAGGGAGGTGGTGGTGTTAAGTTGGTGTAGCTGGCATGATTAGTGAATGCAGGACAATGTGATAGTTCATAGATTCCAAGGCCAAAAGGGACCATTGTGATCATCTAGTCCGACCTCCTGCATAACAGGCCACAGAACTGCCCTAAAATAATTCCTAGAGCAAAACAAAATCCAATATTTTTTAAAAATTGTCTGTGATGGAAAATCCACCACAACCTTTGTTAAATTGTTCCAATGGTTAATTACTATCACGTTCAAAATTTACATCTTATTTCCAGTATGAATTGGTCTAGTTTCAATTTCCAGCCAGGGGATTGTTACACCTTTCTCTGTTAGACCGAAGAGCCCATTATTAAATATTTGTTCCCCATGTAGATACTTATAGGCTGTAGTCACATCACTCCTTAACCTTCTCTGTTAAGATGAATATATTGAGCTCCTTGAGTCTGTCACTATAATGCATGTTTTCTAATCCTTTCATCATTTTCGAGGCTCTTCTCTGAACCCTCTCCAATTTATCAACATCCGCCTTGAATTGTGGACATCAGAACTGGACACAATATTCCAGCAGCGTTCGCACCAGTACCAAATACAGAGATAAAATAACCTCTGTACTCCTCAACCAAATTCCCCTTTTTATGCATCCCAGGATTTCATTAACTCTTTTGGCCACCATGTCACACGGTGAGTTCATGTTCAGCTCATTATCCACCATGACCCCCGATCTTTTTCAATGTCACTGCTTCCCAGGATAGGAGTCCCCCATCCTGTAATTATGGCCAACAGTCTTTCTTCCTAGATGTATACAATTCTATTTAGCCACATTAAAATTGCATATTGTTTGCTTGCATCCAGTTTGCCAAGCAATCCAGATAGCTCTGAATCAGTGACCTGCCCTCTTCATTATTGATCACTCCCCCAGTTTTTATGTCATTTGCAAACCTCATTGATGATTTTGTGTTTTCTTCCAGGTCATTGATAAAAATGTTAAATAACATAGGGCCAAAAGTGTGGGACCCCACTATAAACATACACACCTATTTCATGCTTCCTCATTTACAGTTACATTTTGAGACCTATCAGTTCAGCAGTTTTTAATCCATTTAGGGTATGTCTTGCACTGCAATGTAAGCCAAGGGTTAGTGAGACCCAAGTTAGCTGACCCTTGTTAGGGAATCCTGGGCATGAGCAGCTACATTGTTAACCCTATCTTAGGGGCTTTTGTAACCTATGCTCAAACCTAGGGCTCTGGCATCTGTCAGGGTTCCTTCCCCACTGTGAACTCTGGGGTACAGATGTGGTGACCCACATGAAAGACCCCCTAAGCTTATTTTTACCAGCTTAGGTTAAAAACTTCCCCAAGGCACAAATTCCTTTCTAGCCTTAGTATCGCTGCCACCACCAAGTGATTTAAACAAACATTTAGGGAGGGCCACTTGGAGCCCTACCTTCCCCAAATATCCCCCCAAACCTCTACACCCCATTTCCTGGGGAGGCTTGAGAATAATATCCTCACCAATTGGTACAGGTGAACACAGACCCAAACTCTTGGATCTTAAGAACAATGAAAAATCAATCGGGTTCTTAAAAGAAGAATTTTAATTAAAGAAAAGGTAAAGGAATCACCTCTGTAAAACCAGGATGGTAAGTACTTTACAGAATAACAAAAGATTCAAAAACTCAGAGGATTTCCCCTCTAGGCAAAATTTAAAGTTACAAAAACAGGGATAAACCTCCCGCTTAGCACAGGGAAATTCACAAGCTAAAACAAAAGGTAATCTAACACATTTCATTTCTGCTATTACTTACTATTTCTGCAAGACTAGATGCTTAGTTCAGATATACTTAAGAAGATGGAATTTCCCTGCCTGTTTCTTGGCTGGCTCTGAAAGATACAGACCAAAACCTTCCCCCACAGATTTGAAAGTATCTTCTCCCCTTATTGGTTCTTTTGGTCAGGTGTCACCCAGGTTATCTGAGCTTCTTAACCCTTTACAGGTAAAAAAGGAATTAACCCTTTACAGGGTAAAGAGGGATTTTATGCTACCCTTAGCTGTATGTTTATGACAGCATCTACACTGCAGTGCACAGATCCAAGTCCATGTAACCATATCCCATAGTCCCTAGTCGCCGCCCCCCAATATGGCCACTCTAGGCCTAGGACCATGGTGCACTGTGGGAAAACTTTACTGCCCACCCTGCACATTGCCAGGAAGCAGCTCGATTTGCAAAAGGCTTGAGCAGTTCACTCTCCATTGCAAACCCAAGAGGATCTCTGACAGTGTGCTTGCAGATCGGTAATTGGAAGAGAATGGGTTAACATTGACTTGAGCTGCTGCTGTTTGCAAAGGTGGGTGCCTTCCATTTTCGCTAGAGTGGATTGCAGATTGCTGGGATAGAGACAACTAAGGAAGCTGTCCCATGGAATTGTGGGATACATCTGGCTAACTCCCAGCTCAAGAGGAGCTGCGTCTACACCTCAAAGCAATAGGGCTCAAACCCTGGGTCCTGGTTTCACTTGAGTTTGGACCCTCCAGCCCTGCAAGGTCCTGGTACCTTGGGTCCAACGCCTGGGTTAGTGCAATTGCAGTGTAGACACGAGGGGGTTAGGCTTGAGCCCAGGCTCAAGCACAGGTTTATATTGTAGTATAGACATACCCTTAATGTGCACTGTGTTAAACTTTATATCATTCTAGTTTTTTAATCAAACTATCATGCATTACCAAATCAAACACCTTACAGAAGTCTAATTATATTACATCAAAACTATTATCGTTGACAACCAAACTTGTAATCTCAAACAAAAAGATATCAAGTTAGCTTGGCAGGATTTATTTTCCAAAAACTTTCCTTTAATTTCCTTTAATTCTTTATTAATTGAGTCCTGTATCAACCACTCCATTATCTTGTCTGGGATTGATGTCAGGCTGACAGGCCTATAATTGTGAGGTTAATCCTATTTCCCCTTTAAAATAATTGACCCAACGTCTGCTTTTTTCCAATCTTCTGAAACTTGCTCCAAGACTTACAGAAAAATCAACATGAATGCAATGGTGAGCTTCTCTGCCAGCTCTGTTAACATTCTGGGATGCAAGTTATTTGGACCTGCTGATTTAAAAATGTCTGACTTCAGTAGCTTCTATTTAACATTCTCCAGAGATACTAGTGGAATGGAAAGAGTGTTATCACTATATGATGAGACTATCATTTGCTTTTTCCCCAGGACAGAAATGTTCATTGAACACTTCTGCCTTTTCTGAATTATGATAATTATACCGTTTCTATCTAGTAATGGACCAATAGGAACAAAAAGATTCCTGACAATGCTAATATATTTTAAAAACTCCTTATTGTCCTTAACTCTGCTGGCCATAGATTTCTCCTTGTGTCCATTAGCTTCCCTCATCCATTTTCTACATTTCCTACCTTCTGATTCATATTCATTACTATCAACTTTGCCTTTCTTCCATATATATTTACAGCTGCCTTCACTGCCCTTCTAAATCAAGTAGGTTTTTTAACCAGTACAGCCTTGTGGGATTCTGTCTTTTTGGTCATCTAATAAGGTGTTCTTAAATGATTCCTGACTATCATTCACATTTTTTTTCTGAATTAATTCTTCATCCCAGCTGATTTGGCTCATATTTTCAGCTTTGTGAAATTGGCTCTATTAAATCGAGTGTGTGTGTTTGTATATATATATATAAACAGACACACACAACTGGTTTGGATTTTAGACTGCTTGTACATCATAAATGTGATCAAGTCATAATCACTTGTACCTAAGCTACCATTACTTTTTAGTTTGGTGAGCAGTTCCTCTTTAGCTGTTAGGAGCAGGACAAATAAGGAATTCCCCTGTGCTGGCCGCAACACTTTTTGAGGTAGCAAATTATCATCTACAATGTTTCGAAATTCCAAGGATGTTTTAGTACTGGCTGCATGAGACCTCCAACATGTCACTCAAATTGAAGACCCTGTGATCACACAGCTTCCACCCCGTGCCCCTCCCTGTGTATTACAGTTCAGCTCATAAGGAGGCAGTTATTCTGTTCCCTAGTGTGATCTGGTAGTCTGTAGCAGTCACAACTAATAATGCAGTAGAGTTATGCTGCAGTGGCTAATAATCAAGCAATATGCTGCAGTGATACACACAGTTATACCATACATTTTGAGAGACTTCAAATTTAATATGCATCATCCATTATGTGTTACTGTATAGTCTGAAACAATTACACCATCTGATAAATGAAATGAGAATGTATGAATGTTTTAAAACAAGAAATTAAAGGCTAAATTTCTCTGAATTCAGTTAAAAATAATTTCATAAGCGTCTCAAACTTCATTTCTTAAATCTACACTTGTGTAAACCAACAAATCAAGTTTGTTGCAGGCAAAACACCTTAAAATCAAATGTGACAAGTTGTCAGAGATTAAATTGTGCCATTAAAAGGTCATGCGTGGACAGAGCACAAATTAAAATGCAGAAACATACCATAGGAAGGAACACAAGTACTGCTGTACAGGAACAGACTCAGTGGTCCATCTTTTCTTGTATCCTGTTCAGAGGGAGATATAAAACACCTAGAAACACTGAAGTCTGTTCACATGTATATGCTCTTAATGTTTATGGTGGTCAGGTATTCATCTAGAGAAAATGACCCTTCACTGTTTCATGGTTTTCTGTTTACATTAAGAATTCTTTGAGCGCTGTAAAACCATTTGTCCAAGTATCTAATAGCTATTCGCAAATATTTAGCATTTCTGTGGTGACTGTTATATAGAAACGTATATTTATTAAATGAAACTGAAATGCTCCTGCATTCTCCCAATTCCAGCAGCTGGAGTTTGAAAAATATACCAAAATTGTGAGACACACGATGAAATCATGAAAGTTGGCAACACTGTTTTCATTAATCATAATTGTATGTTGTTGCTACAGGGCAGAGTAAAGGTTATTCTGGGTACCTTAACTGTGTATTTCTATACTTTAAATATGTTTGATTGTTTTTGAGATAATTATTTAAAAATGTGGAAATTCAGTTAAGGATAAACTTAAAAGCAATCACATCATCCCTGAAATGTTTTTGCCATTAAATTACTGATGTGCATTCTCAACCACAACTCCAGTTGAATGTAGGCTTATTGGGAATCATAATGAGACAATCATTAATAATTAAGTTAATTACAACCGAATTTATTAAAATATAACCTAAGCATATTATGTCAATTAAAATTAAGTTATCATAGAATTCATCCTATGCACAAAGAGTAAGTGCATGGGGGAGTTATACTGTATTTTCCCTATACCTCAGAGATTGGATCCCTGCTGTACATGCAAAATGGAATTCAACCATAACTATGAAATCACAACTGGTGCCTTCATATTAATTTCCTTTAATCATAATTCTTGCTGTTTGTCCAGCAATCAGTGAATGGACCTACATAACTGACATTTCCCCATTTTCCTTGTTGTTGTGGGATATGCACATCCCGTCCCCCTTTGGGGCAGGTCAGGGTTGTGATACCATTGCGGTTATGATCTATCCAACTATCCTTAGGCTGAGAGCAGCACAACCCAGTGGCCGAAGTCTGGGAATCAGGGCTGTGCAGCTTAATAGCTACAGTCAGGGCTGTGCGGCCCAATGGCCAGAGTCAGTATGACTGTCTTGGGGATCTGAGCTGTGTGGCCTACTGGCCAGAGACAATATGGCTGCCCTGGGAATTGGGGCTGTGTGGTCTACTGGCCAGAGGCAATATGGATGACCTGGGGATCAGGGCTGTGCGGTCTAATGGCAAGAGTAAGGGGTCACCACCCAGGGCGGGGCGGGGGACGGGAGAGGAGTGATGGTCGGGGTAGGGGGACCCAAGCCCTCCCTGCTCCACTGGGTCCTGGTCCAGGACCCTGTCAGCAGCAAATCTGGTCACCACCCAGTCAGTGGGGATCCTACCATGACTCGTGTGGGAGATACCACTCACACTGCCTCCCTGGGCCACTTCCTACTGTGCCTCCTGAAGTCGGGGTCTGTATGTCCTCACTTCCTCTGAGCCTCTCAGTGTAGATAGCTCCCTGGGATTCTGCCTCCAATTGGCCGGCTGTAGGCAACAAGTCTCTGGTCTTGTCCTTGGGATCTCTGGTTCCTGCAGTCAAGTGCTGAAGTGGCTCCTGGGCAAGAGCCTCCACCAAGCTTCTTCCCTCCTCGATGGTCAGCCTAGAATGAGCTGGGCTGCTCCCTTTTATACTGATGCAGCAGTTGAAGCACAGTCTGAGGGGTGGGACATCCGCCACCCATAGTGTGGGGTTAACCTTTTATTGCATAGTAGAGGGTATGCACACCCCATCACACTGGCCTATGTTTTTTTCCTAATTATAGTATTGCAAGCTTTCTAGAATTATAATTCTGAAAGTAGGTCTGTAACTATGCTCTGCATCTAGGCTTAGTGCTGTGGCCTTTAAAGCCAGTGAAGTTTTTCACAGCTTCAGTGGGAGCAGGATTTGGCCCTTAGATTTGATTCTGCTCCCACTGAAATCAATGGTGAAACTTCCACTGACTTCAGTAGAGCAAGATCAAGCCCTTAATTAAGTGCTTTATTTAGCATGTATAGATTCAGGAGAGCTACACTGCTCTTACAGCAGCATTAACCTTTTTGATTGCCTCCTCCTTTAGTGGAATTAGGAACACATCCATCCCATTGACTACTCTCTTGGTCTAAAAATATCCAAAGCAAAAGAGAAATCTCACAGCTCATGATGTCATCCTGAATAACAGATTCAGATCAAAACTAGTCTGCCACATATCTTTAAGGCAGTTAATGACAGATTCCTTCTACTCAGAATACATTTTTAGTGTAAATGTCAAAACTCTCCTTCTGCACTATGATCTCATACTATGCCATATCATGAGGGGAATGAGAAGAGCATAGAAAATAGTCAGAAGTGTTCAGTGAGAAAGTCAAACTCCATGCTCTGAGTGGCTGCTTTTATGGCAAAACACCCTAGTTCAGAGGTCAATTCAAATTTATTTCATATTCCCACATTTCTAATTAAACTGTACATGATTTGAGAAGATATTTATATGCAGCATTATTTCCGGGGGGTTGGTATTCTTTTATCTGTTCTCTAAAGCAGATGGGATTCATAGTATCCCCCCAAGACCTGGTGAAATACATTCATTGAATGTTCTATCATGTTTCCATAGACAGAAAACAAAGACATTTTGTTCCACAGATGAAATGTTTTGAATTATAAGCATCAAGACAAAGTGGTCCCAAATGAAATGAAAATATTTGAGCACTACAGAAGACAATATTTCCAGAATGATTTTTTTCTTTGGCTGCCTAAGCAGAGAAAAAGCCCTATTCATTTTCCCAAAATTGATTTAAAAAAAAAAATACAATGAATTGGAAAGGTTTGCCAATAATTGCTTCCTCCCATGTCAAGACAACACAAATTTTATATCATGCATGGTTTGACTTTATTTTTTAGCATCTGTAGAAAAGACAATTAATGTTGCCTTTTGGGAAATTTTCTAGATTTTAGTCCAAATTCTACAACATAGGCTCTACTTTTACAGGTGTAATATTTTTGGGGGGTGCACTATTACTTGAGCACACAACAATAGCTCTTAAAGCACATTTACATGAAAACCCCACTTGTAGATGCAAATTGAGAAAATACGTTTTGCCTGTGTATCTTTGCCTTTGGCCCATTGCAGGATATTGCACAAATGATTGCAGGCTTACACTAGTATATATCATGAGTGCTTGGAGGTAAAACTGGTGTAAGATCAAAATCAGGCCATGTAGATATAAAATTTTGCACATACAACTGGAACTCACGTTGAAGACCTAATTTAAAAATAGCCTTAAGAGCTACAGTGTCAAAAAGTTTCAGATTTTGTATGTGTACACCTGCTTTTTATGAGCAAAGCACTCATTAGCGAGCACAAACTGGGTAACTATGTGACTAAATGTGCAATTTACGCATGCAACTAAGTTTTCCATATGCTCACAATGACAGGGTCATTAGAAACACTTAAGGTCTTGTCTACACTTACCGGGAATTGATGCTGCTGCAATCGATGCAGCGCGGGTCGATTTAGCGGGTCTAGTGAAGATCAGCTAAAATCAACCGCAGAGCACTCTTCGGTTGAGTCCAGTACTCCACCGGAACAAGAGGAGTAAGGTAAGTCGACGGAAGAGCATCTTACATCAACGCAGCGCAGTGTAGACACCGCAGTAAGTCAACCAAAGCTACGTTGACTCCAGCTACGTTATTTGTAACTTAGGTCGACTTACCCCGATAGTGTAGACAAGCCCTAAGATAGATAAATATCAAGTAGGTGAACACAGACATTTTATGCATGCAAAAATGTGACGCCCTTTAGAAGTTTGGCTCTAAAACTGTGAATAGAAGAAATCTTGAGAAATCACCTCATGTATGACGGTTAATTTTTAAGTATGTTTTCCATTCCTGTCAAATTCTGCCAAGTCCTAGCTCTGCAATTCAAAGGGGGAAAAAAGAGATATAAAAGGACTCATTGTTCCTGTTAAGTTTCTTTTTTGGGGGGGTCTTTCACGCTACAAATTAAAAACAAAAATATTGTTGTTCTTTGTAAAATACTGTCGATCAGAAGGTAGCTTTGTAGCCTTGATTCAAAAAGGTACTTTAACCTAACTAAGCATCTGAGAAGTCCTATTGAGTTCAGTGTGATGACTCACATGTTTAATATTAAGCAGGTTCTTAGGTATTTTGCTAAATTGGGATGTATGTGTGCATTTCTCTTTTTAAATTTTTAAACAGTCAGTTCTGCAGGAAGTTTGCCCAAATCATGGAACCATTTTGAAGAGATTTGTTGACATCTCTTGCATAAAATCTGTTTTGAGATGAACCCCAATAACTAGAGTTATTTCCTTTCCCTCTTGCTCTCCTTTCTTCCAGTGCGTCACTCAGTATAGTAAAAAAAAAATACAGGATGCATTCCCTGCCTCATGGGTGGACAAAGTAAAACAGTAACAGGAGTCACAGATAAAGTCTTGTGTAAGGGCATTATGTTTTTATTTTCCCCCTCATTTTACTGTAATGGATGGATGACTACATTGTTTCTGAGGTGGATGAGACTTTGTGGGCATCACATAAATGAAGTAGATTTTCGGGGAGGGGTTGAAGGAGAAAGGCGTACCTGTAGGTACCTGTATGCATTACATAAATGAAGTAGATTTTCGGGGAGGGGTTGAAGGAGATAGGTACCTGTACCGGGGTGAACAGCCGCTCCAGCCCGGAAGGGGTTGGAAAAGCCCTGCAGAGGGCTGGGGCTGGGCAAGGGAGTAAAACCCCGGCTGATTGGGGGAAGTGGCTGCAGCTGGGGCCACGCCTCAAACTAAGCAACTGGGCCTTATAAGAAGGCCAGGGAAGCCAGAGGGAGCAGTCTCACTCTGACTTGAGAGGGAGACAGGCCTGGCTGCTGGGGAACTCACCCAGGGGACCTAGAGGGAGGCAGGGCTGGGGAAAGGCCGTAGGAGCTGGGAAGCCCTAGGCCAGCAACTCCTCAGGCCACAGGGCCTAGTTCTAGGCCTCCTAGGTATTGGGCTTGCAGAGGGGCAGCCGGAGGGTGGGTAAAGGCAGCCAGTCCAAACTCCTTGTTCCCTGTGATGATCGGCTGATAGACTGCAGTCTGCCCCAGGGCGCGGGGGCTAAACAGAGACTGGCAGTAGCCATGACTGAGGCGACGTGGGGTGGGGCTTCCCTGGGGTGGGGAAACCCAGTAAGACTGTGGGGTACTGCAGGAGGCAGAACCCTGAGACAAGGGCACCGGGGTCCTGGGAGGGACACGGGGGCCAACGGCAAGCAGATCACCGGCCTGCAGAGGGCGGTCCTGGGTTGAAGAGCTAATTCCTGAGGACGACCAGCAGGAGGCGCCGCAGGGGTGAATCCACACTGCTACAGTGCCTAATGAACTGAAAGAGAAGGGAAGGGGAGGGGAGGGAGTCCAGGCATGGGGAACAGCATGAAAGAATACAAAACAAAGTGTGAGCAAGGGGGACAAGGTGAGAGTAGGGGCAAGATAAAGGAGGTGAGGGGAGAGGTATAAATAAGATTTATGAGAAGTATGAATGGAATGGAGGGATGAAAGAAATGAACTGGGGAGGCCTAGCCCCCATGAAAACAACAGACCCCTCATTCAGCAGAGCCAAAATGTCAACATACCTGGCTGTGGAAAGTATATTTGAATTTTCAAAGTGAATCCACCTGTGAAGCTTGCCTATCATTGGCATGGCCACCTGAAGTGAGATTCTGACATTCCTTAACAGAAACCTGGAACAGTCACATGTGTGTGTGTTTGATGCCAACTTTCATACATTAAGAGGCATCTGTTGAATGACATAGTGCCACTATGAGTAGGAACAGGGCCAGTTTTGAACAACCATCGGTGCCAGCAAAAGTTAGGTTAGGTTCAAAAGGACAGGCCTAATACTGTAGTTCTTAGGATCAATCCCATTCTTCTTCTTCTTTCGTATGGCTTAGGTAGGTAGCAACAACTACAGATTTATATCTAAGTTTGATAGCCAGCACATTGCCGCAGCAGTCAGTTGGTGAATGTCCTTCAGGCTCCCAGCAAAAGAATGAAGGGGACATTCAGATATGATGTGCTCTACCGTTTGTGCCTGGTGACCACAGTCGCATACAGTTTGCCTCATTTTCCATTTAAAGAGGGTTTGTCCACATCTCCCATGAGATGTCCTGATGCGATTCAATCTGCAGCAGTCTTTCCGACATAAATCAAAACCCGGTGGTTCCTCAACACGATCAACAATGAGCTGTTTGTGGTCGAAGTGCTCCATGTGACTCTCTGCATCAACGTTGGGTGTAAGGATTTTGATACGGTTCCATAGAGGGCTGCGGGATTTTAATCTCGTCTTTGGCAGGTCATGGTGAAGTGGGAGTCTCATATTTGCATTGATGTCTGAGCAGCTCTTCTAATCTGTGAAGGCTGGATGTATGATAGGACCAGGAGCCAGTCAACTGGAGCAGATCTGAGTGTCCCCAACACTATGCGCATAGCATTATTGAGTTGAGCGTCAAGGAGTTTAGTGTGACTGCTATGAGACCACACTGGTGCACAATATTCAGCTGCAGAATATACCAAGGCAATTGTTGCAGTTTGTAAGGTCCGTGGACTGGAGCCCCATAATGTTCTGGCCATTCTCATTTCACACTTAACAGAAATCTGACCTTATCACAGGTGTTCTCGAGGTGTTGTCGAAAGGTCAAACCCTGGTCCAGTGTAACGCCAAGTTACTTTGGATTAGCTTAGTTGCTGACACTCTCACTGCAGAACTGCACATCCGGTTTGGTATTGGTCATTTCATTGTTCAGGTGGAAAGCAGTCACCATGGGTTTTTTGGATAAGGTCTAAGTTTCCAGCATTGGAAATAATCAGCCATTGTGCTAAGATCTCGGGTTAGGGTGCAGCTGATGGTATGGAGGCTTGTATGTTGAACAGCTAGGGCAATATCATCTGCATACATGAATTTCCTTGACTCTGTCGCTGGTATATTCACAGTGTATAGATTTAAAAGTATTGGGGCCAGGACAGAGCCTTGAGGGATGTCAGAGTTAAGAGTTCTTAGTCTACTGATCTGGCCATTAAGGTGTACCTGAAAGCAGCGGTCCCCAGTCATTGCTGCCAAGAGGCGGATTGTTCGCCGGCAGTGAATGACATGGGAGACCTTGAGAAGGCCCTGTCTCCAGACAGTGTCATATGCCAAGGATAGATCAACAAGGGCAATTCCTGTCTTCAACTTACATTGGAATCCTGCCTCAGTGTGGCTGGCAAGTGAAGCTACTTGATCATATCAGTTTCTCTTCAGGCGAAATCCTGCCTGCTCCGTTGGGAGGATGTCATCAATAATATCAGACAGACGGTGGAGCAGCGCCAGTTCCATGAGCTTGCTGGTGGTTGAGAGGAGAGAGATGGGGCGGTAGCTGGCTGTATCCTCTGGGGGTTTCCCAGGCTTCAGTAGGGCAACCACTGTTACCTGTTACCAGCTTGCTGGCACTTCTCCAGTTCTATGCACAGCAGTAAAAAGCGCCAACAGCCATTCCCGTCCCCGTCTCCCCAGATTCTTGAGAAACTCTGGAGGAATGCCATCAACGCCTGCAGCTTTCCAGCTTTTGGTTTCCAACAGCGCAACATTGATCTCCTCCACACAATATGGGGGAGAGAATGCGGATTCCTCCAGGAATTGTTGAAGGTTTCTGTAGAGTTCCCACTGGACCTCCTGGCATGTAATCTTGTCTGTTGGGATCTTGCTGTTAGAAAGAAGATGAGAGGCAACAGCATTTGCTGTCACCTTTGCTGAGCGTTGCGTTACTGGCTGGGATCCTCCAAGTTGCTGCAAAAGAGCCCATGCCTTATGGCTCGAATGGGTGAAATCAAGGCTTTCAATGGTCTCTTTCCACCTTTCCAGGTGCACTAAATACAAGGACTCAAGCAGCGCAGTGACTTTATCTGGATTGCGGCTCTTTTCATATTCCCTCAGGAGAGACTCAGATTCTTTTATCCAGCAGGGGGTGAAAGCCTTGTGGTGACCACGTGGGATGTATTTCTTAGTGGTCAATTTTAAGATGTTTGTAAAACAACCAAAGTTTCTAGGTATCGGTTTGAGCCATGGGATCCGATGTTTGGTTTCTGAAGTGTAGGCAGGCCAGTCAGCCTTCCAGAAATTCCAACACGGCTTTGGCACAGACTGCAGAAGAGGCATTTCCAGGCCAATCTGGAGGATGTTTGGGCGATGTTAACTATGTGGGAAGTGGCTCATGATGGTTCTTGTTGTGGCCAGTGGGACACCTGGACTATTACGGGTCACAAAACACAGGTCAGGGTTGTGATCCGTTGTCCACCTCGCAGACCGAAAAGATCCAGATTGCTTCAGAACAGATGGAGGTGTTCAAGAGAGTCCCATTCTGTGATCTGCTCCCCGGCTGTGGCATTTGAGAAGTCTCCCCAATCTTCATGATGGCTGTTAAAGTCACCTGTGTAGATGGCCGGATGAGTAAGGGCAGGGAAGATGGGATCAGGCCACATGATGTTAGGTGGCTTGTATATGGTTACTGTAATTATTTCTCTAATTCTAACCATGTTGATCTCTCTTCCACTGGTCGATGATTCTTCCAAAACTTCCACATCCTCTAATCCATTTTGCATGTACACTGCTAGCCCACGTTTTGGATGGTTGACAGCAGTGATTTTAGTATAGCCATAGATTTTTATGTCTGGCAGCTTTATCTTCTTCTTTCACGTGTGTTTCTTGGAGGGCCACAATGTCAATGTGATGGTCTTTGAGAGTTCTCAAAGTAATCCACTTTTTCCCTGGACATCCCTTCTACATTAAGTTGGTATATTCGAAGGACTGGCTCAACTGTTCTTTTTTGTGTCCTGGAAAGGGTGATTTGAGGAAGTATAATCATTGCTACGTTCACTGGGAGGTCGGTAAAATGACGTCCAGTGACCATTTGATGACATTGGTATGTTGGTGGATTTGCACAGAGCACAAAAAACACCAGCACTTAACAGAAGCACCACATGAAGGTTGTTGTCTTGCTCCCATCAATCCCATTAATTTCATGGGATTGCTCACACAAACACATGTAGGATTGGGCTCCCAGAATGGAAAACTCACAGTAAAATCATGCCTTCAGGGAGAATCTTCAGAGGATAAACAATGGCTTATCCTTCGATAGGAGAGAGAGTCTTGATTGGTTTTTGTCTGAGTAGCATCATTCATCACTTTCATCCTCTGTCTTTAACTATAAAACGCTTGCTGACATTTATCTTAAACAGTCACTGTTTACACAGGGTCTTTCTGACTGTAGCAGCAGGGCTGGACATGGGTACATGTAAAACAAGTGCCTGCTGGGAACTCCTCATGTTTGGGGCCAGGCAGCCCAGCATGAGAGCCTCGCTCAGGGACTGGCCCTGTGGTGATGGGGCTTGTAGTGAGCCGGTATGGCTCCCCGCCGCCCCGTAGGGGGGAAGAGCCCATCCAGAGGCTGGAGTGGATGGAGCTAGGGAGCTCTGAGCCCGCCCCTCAGAGGGTCAGGCGGCGACCCGGAAGTATAAAAGCTCGCCCTCACAGCTCAGTCAGGCCCCAGCTGCCGGAGAGACCAGACATCTCCAGCCTAGCTCGTGACTGGGAAGACCCCGCGGCCCAAGGCGGCCGCCAGGACTGGCTGGGCCTGCCCTGCGCCCGCTATCCGGACGAGCCGCCGGGCCTGCCCTGCGCCCGCTATCCGGACGAGCCGCCGGGCCTGCCGATCAATCCCTGCCCTGACGAACCCATGGTCCTGGATCCCCCAGAGGCCGACACCAGGACCCAGCTAGGCCCCGAGGGGGAGTGTGGAAGTAGCCCGGGGGCAGCCGACCCCAGTCTGGCTGCAGCACAGCCAGAGCCTATGTCAGTGTGTTGCGGCCAGGATCCCCACTGACAGCAGCAGGTCTTCTGCCGCTGCTAGGGCCCTGGGCTGGGACGCAGTGGAGTGAGAGGGCCTGCGCCCCCCCTGCCACCCAACCCGTGGGTGGCAGTCTCCCCCGCTCCCAGGCCTTTTGAGGCTTGGGCCTACTATTGTCGCTCAGCCCTGACTGAGGGTCTGAGCTTCTGACTCAGCGTTTGTTGCCCCGTCCTGACCCAGGGCCTGGGCTAAATACTCCTGCTCGTTGCTCAGCCCTGACTGAGGGCCTGAGCCCCTGATGTAGCATTGGTGCCCCGCCCTGAGCCAGGGTCGGGCTTACTGTGTTTTCCAGGACCGCAAGGGCTGCCGAGGGAGACCCTGAAGCCAGACGAAGTACCCAAGCACCAGTGGGTAGTGAGTCGATGTGGCCCCCCACCGCCCCGGAGAGGGTCGAGCCCTGGCAAACCCTTGTACAGGGCTTAATTCTCATCACCTGTAAAGTAAGTTATGCTCTGCACCTGGGAGGTGATTGACTCAGTACCCCCTGGCCAGAGGAGAAGGAGCTAGGCTGTATAAGCAATAAGGAGAGCTAGGTTAAGGGGAGGGGGAGACCCAGGAGAGAGGTAGAGTTCCTTCTCCCTGGGAAGGCTTGGAGGAAGGCAGGGAAGTCTGAGACTGTCTGTGACCAGGAAGCAGAGCTACAGGAGTACAGTTAACTTCTGTGGTGGGGCCCTAAAGTGGAGGAGAGCCCCAAGCTAAGGTCTGTGAGGACCAGAGAATGAGTTAGAAGCCCAGCAAGGGTGAAGGACTTATTGTTTACATCTGAACCCCAGAAGGGGACTGAACTGTTATGTGACTTGGCCAGAGGGATGAGCCACAGAAGACCCAGTAAAGCAGTTCAGAGAAGGGACTGGCTGGGAATGGTCATTGCAGCCAAGGTAGCGGCCACCAGAGGGCGTGTGAGAGGCAAAGTCCCCTGCAACTCTGCCTCTGGTCACAAGGGGGTGCCCTAGAAGTAGGACACACTGACACCTTGTATTCCGTCAAGGTTCCAATACTGGACAGGGAGGAATCTCTCTGCTGTCAAACACTTCAACCTCTGCCTGGAGGTTGGGCCAACTGGCTGCTTGAGATTTTGCAAATGGAAAGGCATTCCCTGCACAGCAGACTTTCCTGTATCCTGTTAACCCAGCTCAGAAGAGGTCTAGAGTACAACTTGTCATCTAACCTGCTATTATGGATTTAGGTTTCTGAAAACATGTAGTGTTTGCCAACTGGTGGCCATACACTAGAGTGGACTAAGGAGGCGGGGATATATTTCAATAATGCTGAAGTGACTTAGGAGTAGAAGTCCTGTTGAATTTTAATGGGACTTGTGCTCCTAAGTCATATTAGGCACTTGTGAAAAATGACACTCTAAACAAATTAGTGGACTGACTATGCCCATAGGAGCTGTACTAAGCTTTCCTCACATGGAAGTCCCTTTCTTACATTATATCAGAACAAAAATGGCAGGGACTCTAGACACCTATCAAAACATTCAGAATATTCACTGTGCTGAATGCTTGCAAAAAAACCCAACAAACAAACAAAAATACCCGCTAACAGGATAGTCAAGAAGTTGCAAGGTTCTTTGGCCATCACAATTATTGATGGTGTGTAGCAGTCAGTCTTGGGGACTCTCTGCCTGCTGTATGCAAGGTAATAAAACACCTCATTACACACCAGAGCTGAGTTGTAGTGTCAGAGGAAGTACAAACAGTTGTCTTTCTTCCTGTTACAAGATCTGATGAGTGCTTCTCGAAGGCTATGAACCAGATCCAGAACTTGAATCTGCTGCTCCTGGCTCTAGAGAGAGAGCAAGAAGAGGAGTGTGTGTCAGAGGGTGACCTTGCCTGGAATGTCCTCCTGCTATAGACTGCAGCAGAACAGGCATGCCTGCCTCAGTTTCCCCTTTCAGAAACCCCAGTAACTCCAGGTCAGGCTCTCTTGCTTAAACAACACTTCTCCTTGGACCTGGTATATTATCAAAACATAGTTCAAATAATTCCCAAACACAGTCCATTTCCCACAGCCATTATATACAGTCCGTAAAACTCTGCTCTTCCAAGCAGGAACCGTCCTCCTTCTCTCCCTCCGCCTCATCCCTCCCCCTCCCCCCCGCACCCTCTCTTCTGTAAGTACTTCCATATCATACTCCAGTGTCTTCCGCCTCAACTACACTCCTTATTGTTCCTCTTCTGTCCCTTTGCCAGGACAGCCACTCCAGCACTTCCAGCTGGAGTGAAAGCCTGCTCTTCCCAGCAGGAACTTCCCCAATCTCTCTGCTGGGTGTTGGGGTGCAGGAGAGGGTGAGTGGTCTGGGAGGGAGTTTGGGTGCAGGAGGGGATTCTGACCTGGGGCAGGGGGTTGGAGTGCAGGAGAGGGTGCGAGGTACAGGTTCCGGCCGGGAGGCACTTACCTCAGGCGGCTCCCGGCCAGCGGCGCAGGGCTCAGGCAGTCGATCACAATCGACGGGTTGGTGACCTCTGAATTGTATATAATTATGGATTTATGTCCCCCCTTAGCCTGAGGCCCTGGGCTACAGCCCCTAAAGCCCCTGCATTAATCCGGCCCTGCAAATTACAGAAACAAGTGAAAGAGAATTCTCTACTAGAGGGAGGTGTTGTATAGAAGAATAGAACATTGATTCATTGTGCTACTTATCGCTACAGGGTTAACCTCACAAGAATGAGGCTTGGTATGGACGACGCTCCACTGCCCATTAGAATGTGCAGAATGGAAGACAGTGGGCAATACCTGTTCTAGACAAGGTCTTTGTCTAGTAAGCTGGTACAGACTTGGTCAAGAGGACTGTGCATCATTGATCTACATAAGGCATATTCCACAGGGAGACAAAGTGGGTTTTGTATGCTGCAGTTGGCAGGACATACAGCAAAGTGAACCAACAATAAGTGCGTAATTGTGAGAGCCATGTTCTCTAGGCATGATTTTCCTCCCATCTACACTGGGGTAATTCCATTAATGCCAGTGGGGTTACCTCTGGTTTATACCAGTGTAACTGCTAGCACAACTAGGTCCTCTGAATTGGGAGTAGGCTGTGCTAGTGTTGAACTAAAGGCTCTGGAGTTCCTCAAGCAGGAAAATGCAAAGAGAATTTCCCTCTTAATATGGCCTTTCCTTTAGGAAGTGACCTGCTTAACTCTTAAGCCAGCACATACATTGACCCTGGGACTAGTCCAAGTAACAGTCTGACTTTTTTTTTTGTATGAAGTGATTGACAGGCAGGGGCAGCTCTATGTATTTTGCTGCCCCAAGCACGGCAGTCAAGCGGCTTTCGGTGGCATGCCTGCGGGAGATCCGCTGGTAACACGGATTCGGCGGCATGCCTGCGGGAGCTCCGCCGGTCCCGTGCCTTCGGCGTACCTGCCAAAACCACGGGACTGGCAGACCTCCCGCAGGCATGCTGCTGAAGGCAGCCTGACTGCCACCCTCACGGCAACCGGCACACCGCCCCAGGCACGTGTGTGTGCTGGTGCCTGGAGCCGCCCCTGTTGACAGGTTTTAAACAGGGCAACATTCTAATACCTCTCCTCCAAACCACAGTGTACTAGCCATACAATATATTCACACATACAGGTCAAATGTCATTAAGCAAGAAATGCCCTAATTTGAAGAATAAGGCAGCAGAAAGGATTAGAGCAATAGTCTTTATTAGAGATTTTAATTTAACTTAATTCACAGGTGCAAAACAGGCCGTCATATACAGCTAGAAACTCATGTTTCATTGGCTTTATTGGCAGTCTTCCCTCAAAAAGATGTAAGGGTTTAATGTTATCTCTACAGAGAGAGATGCAAGTGGCTTTACAGCAGCCCAGTCCACAGTTAGGAGTTTGGGGGAACCGATACAGTTTAATGTTTTCCATTGTTTAGGCTTGGGAGTCTGTGGTTTCTGCTGCCCTTGTCTCTAATGATTTTCACTATTATTTTAATCTTCTCAATGAAGTTAAGCAACAGAATATTAAAGGTATGTACAGGTGAAGCAATTCAGCCCTCACAAATGGGAAAATAAACTTATTTTAGTTTATTCTCTTTTCTCTTTCATTTATTTTTAGTAAATAGATACAGGTTGGTTGTAATAACTGCTCCAAAATCATTGGGTGAACATGCTTGCTTGTGTCCACATGGTTAAACTCATGAACTAGGTATATCACCACCTTCATAAACTATACCATTCCTTATCTGCTGTAAGTGCAATGGCCCCAGTCATTCCCCTCTGTGGGAATATCCCACCTATCGAACTGGAAACTGCCCAAGTGTCTCCTTAGTGTGTCGGTTTCCGATACATTCTTCCTTTTGAAGTAGGAGGTTTGCGCCCTATGAAAGAAGCTGGAGATTCAAGCTCACAAGACACACTGATGCTCTAAGAGCTAACAGAGGCCAAGACATTCTAAGGAGGCCTATGCTTCTGCACTAGCTGTGGGTGCAGGTCTTCCTATTATAGCTTCCTTGCCAACCAATGTTCCTGGAACGGGGAAAGGTTTGCATGCCTGAGGAGAAGGTATAAAAGTTAATAACGAATGAATCACAGCTCCAAAAAAAATAGAAAACCCTTATGCAAAGAGGGAATGTGTCTGACCTAAGAAAAGAACCTGAAAAAATTCTAAGGCAGCCTTGCAATGTTCTCTGGCAGATACCAAATGTGAACAGGATGAAATGAGAAAGATAAACAGATTTCTGAAGAGAGAAAACTTGCTTAGAATTCTGCCTTGTGGGAGTCTGGATTCGGAAAATTCAAATTACAGCAGATGACATGAAAGCAGAGAGGTCTTCAAAATATATTAGCACTGTTTTGTTGATTCAAAACACTACTGCATGATTTCATATGAAACCCCTTCTCCTTGAGTCCAGCATCAGACAACAAAAAAGTAGATTCTACAGGACAACACTACCAAAAGTTCCAAACCCTGCATTCCATGGGGGATTACTTGCCAAGTCTACACTTGGGTCAATGGGGTGGGATTTAGGCCCACGGTCTAAAAGGAAATAATGTAAATATCCACAATTGAAAAGCAGCCACTGCGTATATGTGGCCATTTTCTCCCGAACATTTTCAGCCTGCATATCTGGATTAATGTTATAAGAATTTCAAATTATAACTTGGTAGCTCTGGCTATTTTACTGTGTCAAGAAGCTGTAGGTCTATCAGACTAAAATTCAATTTTTTTATGATGTTTAAGTATGACTGCACATGGTGGATCATAAAGGCTCTATACAAGTCTGCTTTTTTAAAAATTTTAAAAATTGTGCAAGTACTGTAGCTATGATCACGTACATTATACATGATTTTAAAATGGGCATCACATGATGAATTACTTACAGATTACAAGACAATGGTGAATTATTTGACACCATATGGATACCATTTACGGACCATACTCACAGTGAATAGCATATGTGGTAAGTAAGGTATAGTCTGCTTGCTGCAGACCCAGACTTTCAATCAGTCTGTGTCAGCAAATTGCTGGTGACAACTTCCTCCTCCCTTTCTGCAGGGCAGATCTTTTCATTGATCAAGGACTTTTGCTCTCCATGTTTTCAGCCTTGGCGAAACGATGGTTGGGACTCAGGGGTCTCCTCTTTACAGCTATTAACCTGGCTATTCTGTTTGGTGGAACACTCCTTATCTAGTCCATAGTGTGCCTCTGTTGCTTGGCTCCTTTAATGACTCCATTTGATATAACTCAATAGCAAGTAACCCATCATAAACAACACAGAGAGGTATAAAATACTTCTTAAATTTTTAATCCAGAAACTCTGCAACATTAAAAACCTTCCTCAAAACACCACTCTTCCCATCATGGATTCTGGATTTCTATATATCAACATCCCTCACCATAATGGTATTGCTGCCTGCCTCCAATATCTACAAGACAATGACCAGAAAACCATACTAAAGTCATCCATTTCATCCTCACCCATAACTTTATATTTAAAACAAACTTTTTGTCCAAACCATGAGAACAGCCATGGGTATTAGGATAGCTCCCCGATATGCCAGCTTCTTCATAGGCCACCTCAAGGAAGAATTTCTGGGAAAATGTTCCATGAAACCAATGACATAGCTGAGATAAATCAATGACATTTTCATCCTCTAGACAGATGACCTGAACTCCCTCATAGATTTCCACCACAACTTCAACCTCCACCACCTGTCCATCAAACTCCCTCTGGAACACTCCCACACCAGCATCAACTTCTTGGACACCAAGATCAGCTTCAACAATGTAACCGTACAGACAACTATATACAAGAAACCCCACACCTACCTTCATAGATCCAGTAGCCACCCCAGACACACCAAGAATGCAGTTATCTACAGCCAGGCATTCAAATACCACAGACTATTCACACAATTATAACTGCTTTCACCAAACAAGAACAGTCCATCAGAGAAGCAGATTGCATCATGGAATGGGCCACCCAAACACCCAAAAAGAACCTGCTTCAATAAAAAGAAGCACCAACTGCATGCCCATACTTGTCACCTACCACCCCACACTAGTACCAATATGGGTTTCAAACAATTACAACCTGTACTCGAATGGGGACTACCCCCGCAAAGAAAGCTTTCCCCAACCCACCCTTCTCTGGCCTTCAAACCATCCACCAACCTCGCCAAGCTCAGCAGCAGAGAGCTCTGTACAGACTAGTACACACCAGCTCAAAGCAGCACCAGACCCTGCCAAAACAGCAGATGCACAACTTGTAGATGGATCTCCACTGCGACTATGATCAACATCCTCCACATCACACCTTTCTAGATCATTCTTCATCCTCAAAGGAAACCCACACATCACCTTCAAAAGACAAGGCTGAGACCTTAAATTCATAAATCCAGGTTTTTAGTGTCCAGCAAAGTTAACTAGCACCTCCGCTTTATGGTCCATTACAACAACTTGGACTACAAGCTGGATGGTTTTCTGGTCATTGTCTTGTAGTCGCCATTTGAGTACAGGTTGATGAGGCCACAGCACGCCTGGTGGCTGAGCTTTGTGACTTTGTCCTCACCCACAACCACTTCAGATTTGGGGACAACTTATACCTTCAAGTCAGTGGCACTGCTATGGGTACTTGCATGGCCCCACAGTATGCCAACATTTTTATGGCTGACTTAGAACAATGCTTCCTCAGCTCTCGTCCCCTAGTGCCCCTCCTCTACTTGTGCTACATTGATGACATCTTCATCATATGGACCTACGGAAAGGAGGCCCTTGAAGAATTCCACCTGGACTTCAACAATTTCCACCCCACCATCAACCTCAGCCTGGACCAGTCCACACAAGAGATCCACTTCCTGGACACTACAGTGCAAATAAGTGATGGTCACATAAACACCACCTTATACTGGAAACCTACTGACCGCTATACATACCTACATGCCTCCAGCTTCCATCCAAGACACATCACATGATCCATTGTCTACAGCCAAGCCCTAAGATACAACCGAATTTGCTCCAACCCCTCAGACAAACACCTATAAGATCTTTATCAAGCATTCTTAAAACTACAATACCCACCTGGGGAAGTGAGGAAACAGATTGACAGAGCAAGATGGGTACCCAGAAATCACCTACTCCAGGACAGGCCCAACAAGGAAAATAACAGAACACCACTGGCCATCACATACAGCCCCCAGCTAAAACCTCTCCAGCGCATTATCCATGATCTACAACCTATCCTGGAAAATGATCCCTCACTCTCACAGACCTTGGGAGGCAGGCCAGTCGTCGCTTATAGACAACCCCCCAACCTGAAGCAAATACTCACCAGCAACTACACACCACACCACAGAAACACCAACCCAGGAACCAATCCCTGTAGCAAACCTCGTTGCCTACTCTGTCCCCATATCTACTCTGGCAACACCATCAGAGGACCCAACCACATCAGCCACCCCATCAAGGGCTCATTCACCTGCACATCTACTAATGTTATATATGCCATCATGTGCCAGCAATGCCCCTCTGCCATGTACATTGGCCAAACCGGACAGTCCCTCCGCAAAAGAATAAATGGACACAAATCGGACATCAGGAATGGTAACATACAAAAGCCAGTAAGTGAACAATCTCCCTGGTCATTCTATTACAGATTTAAAAGTCACTGTCATTGAACAAAAAAACTTCAGAAACAGACTTCAAAGAGAAACAGCAGAACTAAAATTCATTTGCAAATTTAACACCATTAATCTGGACATGAATAGGGACTGGGAGTGGCTGGCTCATTACAGAAGCAGCTTTTCCTCTCCTGGAATTGACACCTCCTCATCTATTATTGGGAGTGGACTACATCCACCCTGATTGAATTGGCCCTGTCAACACTGGTTCTCCACTTGTGAAGTAACTCCCTGCTCTTCATGTGTCAGTATATAATGCCTGCATCTGTAGCTTTCACTCTATGCATCTGAAGAAGTGAGGTTTTTACCCACGAAAGCTTATGCCCAAATAAATCTGTTAGTCTTTAAGGTGCCACCAGACTCCTTGTTGTTTTTGTAGATACAGACTAACACGGCTACCCCCTGATACTTAACAACTTGTAACACACCCTGCTGCCTAGTAATCTCCACTGTCCTACTACTGTAGATGTGTTAATTTCATGCTTAATTTTAAATGGTCTCCTACAACATGTGTGAACCCCTTTTGCTTAACAATTGGTCCCCACTTGTATTTAGCTTGAACACTCTGGTTTCCTTCTCCAGACCTGGGGAAAAAAAGGTTCTGTGATGCTTGAAAATTTGTCCCTTTCACCAAAAGAAACTGATTCAATGAAAGGTTATTACCTCACAAACCTTGTCTTTCTCCTAGCCTGCGTCCAACATAACTACAACGACACCGCAAATAAAAAACCAACGGGTATTTCCCAGTTCTCCGCATAACTAGCTGTGCCTTGTTGCATCTTTCTGTCTTCAAGCTGACTCTCTCCCTTTCTTATTGCTGAGGGGACTGGTTAGCCTAAGGCTATGCTATAACCCGATAAGCAGAGTTATAGAAAGGAATGACTTTGGCTTCAGCAAGATGGTAGACATATAGTACATTTTAAAGAGATCAGGAATAGTTTAGAACAAGTTATAAAACTCCACCCTGCACATTTCAAAGTCTGGTAGGGGTGTGCAGAACTTCTCACTACCTTTACATCTGTCTTCTCCTGATTTTGAGGGCCTTGGGTTCTAAAGAAAAATCTCATTTTAATTGAGTAAATTTCAAACTGTGGTGAATGTAGCTCTGAAATTATGATGTCTTATGGTTTCTGTTTTTTAAGATATAGGAATTTTTAATTTTATTTTTTGGAAACACCATCATTTTAATATGTCTTTTCAGATTTTTTTTCAAACTTTCCAGAGATAGTCTAGGATGTGACAAGCTGTCACAGGGTTTGTTTTCTTTTGGGGAAGTGTGTGTGTGTGGGGGGGTGGGGGCAGGGTATTGAAAATCTGTCTTTGAATGGGAAGCTACCAACCACTGCTCCATAATTTCACTTTTTAGGGGGGAAAACTCCAAGTCTTTTTCATGTGTTTTATCCAAAAAACAGGCTTGCATTTTAAAATTGTCTTTATGTACCTACGGATATCTAGAGTAATCTTACAGTCAAGCAGAACCTGATATCATATTTTGGTGAACAGAAATTTCTGTCCTGAGAGGTAAATATTGGTTAAACTAAAGTCAAGGATGGTATTTATCTAAGGGAACAATAATTCCATTATTTACTAAAACATGAAGTCAGTATACACTCTGTATTTTTACACACACTCTGAATGTTTTCTTTAGAAATAATCTATACATTCTCTTATTTAAGAAACTCATGGCCATAAACAAGCTGGACCGGGTAAAATCTTACTGGATGTTTTTAGAAAATAAATGTCCTTGCCTGTAAATTTAACAACACTTCTGTCTTATGAGAAATTTCAAAAATCTAATTACCTTATTTGATAAATAACGTGAATGCAACGTATTTGCTTTTTGAATTTCTCTCAGCTTAGCCAGTGAAAGTAAGTGAGTCAGTTCCACTTTGATTCACGCTCATTTTATATCCAGTTCACCAGCAGTGTGCTGCTGGGCAGGACAGTCATTTTTGGATGGCAGACGCTAGAGAGAACAGATTTTATCCAGACAAAAAGTAATATTCATTGAAATATAAACTGTCATTGAAACATTTCTACTCAACTGAGGTTTGTATAACCTATTTTGGGGCCAAAATCAACATGACTGCATCCAACCTTCAGCATCTTCAGAGCAAAATACTTTTAAACTCTCACCCTTGAACTTGCTTTCCCATTATAACTTCACATTTTAAAGAAAGAAAATAAAATCATAATAAATAAATTAAGTCCAGTCCCTGCTATCTGAGAGTGCGTGCAAGTGAGAGTGAGAGAATATTAGTGTACAACTTATAATTTTGTGAAGCCCTAAGATACCAATGTGATGAGATAGATTAAGGGGTACTAATGGTTGAAAAGAGAACGGTAGTTAGAGGTCCAGGAAAAAAATATCAACCTACCAATCACTTCCAAGGAGGCAGTTAAAAACAGATATTTGCATTTTATCTAATTGACTGGCTCATGCGAAGCAAATAAGAGCTTCTCTCTCCCCAGCTTCAGCCAATCAAGATACAGATATTTACACCACAGTTGCCAACTTTCACGTGCTAAATAAGCACCCCGACTTTCACAATAAGCCAAAAATCAAGCCAATCCCATTTCAAAACAAGGCCAGAACAAGCCAATCCCTAAGAACCCCAACACTCTATCTGCCTAGATCCCCCCGGCGTGCAGTCTGGGACTGTAGTGGGCTCACTGTGCACCCATGACTCTCTCCCCCCCTTGCCCCTGCTTGCCCCAAGCCAATTAAAAAAAAAAAAAAAGAAGAAGCAACAAGCTATAAGCCAACCAAGTAACAAGCTACAAGCCAAAAACTAGCCAACAAGCAACTCACAAGCCAATTAAGCCAAAAACAAGCCCAATTTCTGCATTTTTTTCGTGGTTTGGCATGTCCGATTTACATGTGTGTCCTGATTGGCTAACTTTGCTGCTATCAGTATTACAGAGTTCTGAGGAGGCAAAGAGTGACAATTCCAAAACAGGGTTTTATTGGGTTTATATAGCAATGTGAATGGCAGTTTGCTTTAAACGATCCCTCTGAAAAAATATTATAACAAGGTCCTGTTTGTGCAAGCGGCCCCACACGGGCAGGTTCATTGACTTCAGTGGGGTTCCACATGGGCAAAAGGGTCAGCTTGCATGGAGTAGGCTACAGGATGGGACCTGAAATTAGCATTCCCCACTTCATTTTCCTCAAAGGCACCATTAAAAAGGACATGCCCAGTCAGCAGGTTTCAAATACTGGTAAAATGCATTCACACACACACACAAAACATACAGATAGATCAGCACAAGGTTTCAGGCACTTGCCAAGAATTAAGATTTTGGGTGTGTTTTGTCTTAAATTAAGTTGACTTTAGTATATTTAAAAAGAAGAGCTGCCACTTCCCGTCAGTAAAAAGATCACAGGGGGCATGCACATTAGCTATGCTTTTTTGCTAATTAGTGGTTTGAGGCAGCTGTACATGAAAAGTCCCCCACTGGGCCGATGGGATTTATGTAACAGCCTTATTATTTGGTATTAGTGTTAAGTGACCATTTTTCCTAGGCCCCTGCACTGCTAAATGGGCAATCTCCTTTGGGCTCCTTGGTCTTTCCTATTATTACCAAAAGTAAAGAAGAAAACAGATGTTTTAACTTCACATAATGTAACAAAAAGCTGTTCAGGCTGGAATCGTGCTGGGACCCTTTTGGAGTGTGTCACAGTGTCTTACACAGTGTTAAACCACATGTGCAGTGTTTCAGCCAACGATAAGCCTCTGCTAGAAGGGAACTCAAAGTCATTTTTCCCACCTGCCCAGCCCTTCAGGGACTCCTTGGAGGAGGGTCAGAACAGGACTGGACTCTGAGAATTCTGTTAGTGCCCACACAAGATACTTAGGTACTTGAGTGACTTTACCTCCACAAGGGGTAGTATTGACTTCACTGAAAGGAAGTGAATTAAGTTACTCATGTGTTTGCAGGAGTCTTCTGGTTTTGTTTATCTCTGTAAAAGAACTGATTATTAGAAGTATTTCAATGGCTGTAAAAGAGATGGTTGGTTTGGGAGTCATTTGCTAACTGAAGTATAAAGACCAGAATATTTATTCAGTGCAATACACATGTAGGGTAATGCAAGAGAAACACACTTAGAAGACCAAAATTCTGACCTCACTCACAACTTTCATGACCTCACTGATATGTCTTTTGGCTCTGTGTTTGTACAGTGCCTAGCACCTGTTCCATGACTGGGGATCATAGGTGCTATGGTGCTGCAAATGATTAAGAAGATGATGATGATCATGATGATGATCTGGGTTGCCCACCAAGTAAGTAAGGGTAGAATATTGCAGAAAATTGATATAAACGTAAGTTGTACTCAAATCTAATATATGAACAAAATTAAGAGGTAAGATTCAAATCCCACATTGGGCCTATGTGCTGCAAGGTATATGGTAGGTAAGGTCAATGCTTGGAGACTGCACTTAGCAGGAGCTTAGGCAGGGATTGGCTTCTTGAGCCCTAGTTCTTAAAAAAAATCATTTTGGACTTACCTGAAAGAAATTTTTTTGGAAAAAACTGAAAAGTTGCATTCTGGGTCGAATGAAATGTTTTAGTTGACCTGAAACAAAACAAGTGTTTTTAGTTTGTGAGTTTTTCATTTTTTAAAAAAAAGAACATTGAAGTAAAATTGGAAACTGTCATTTGAAATCCAGAAATCAAAATGTTTCATTCTGAAAGGATGAAAACAAAACATTTTGATTTTCTGATTTTTTGCAGAGTGGGGAGAGGGTTCCCTTAAACAATCCAGTGAATCAGACCAGTTGCAAAAATGTTTTGTTCAACCCAAGTCCACATTTTTGGCAGGAAAAAAAAAGATTTCGTCTGAAAGGTTTAGCTTTACTTTTGGCAAAGAAATCCTATCTTGTTCTGAAGAAGCTGCTTCTCTGTCACCATATACTATTACTGTCCATAGGCTCCTGAAAGGAAACTGTTGCAGGTGCCAAACCTGTTGAACTGGCTACATATCATGGTTGTAACACAGAGATCCAGTCAGAGTGGTTGGATTAGTGTCCCACCTCAAGGAGAAGTGAAGCTATGGGCCTGCCACTTGAAGGGGGTGCACATGGGTGACTGGAACAGCCTTAGAAGGGGCAGCTTACCCAGGGACGGAGACAGTGACAAAAGACCACATTAAGGCTGCAATTGGTTGACTTTCCAAACTTAGAAGGTCAACTCCAAAAGAGGCATGCTGAGATACAAGTCCAAGTAACAGCATAACCCTCTACTGGGAAAGGGCAGTAGAGAAGGAAAGTGTTCCTGTCTATATATCCGTTACTTATATGGCTCCCACCACCATAGTATCTCAGCACCCTAACAATCTTTTTAATGTATTTATCCTCACAACACTCACAGGATGTAGGGAAGTACTATTATGCCCATTTTACAGAAGGGACACTGAGGCATAGAGAGGCTCAGTAACTTGTCTAAGGTCACACTGAAAGTGTGTTCCAGGGCAATAAATTGAACCTGGGCCTTTCAAGTCCTAAGATTGTACTGGGTTGACCTTCCTCACACCCATCTTGTTCCTGGAAAGGGGTTTCTTCCATGTTTTACATACTACCACTGTATCTCATTTAGATCAAGGGTAGCACTAAATGGACATCATCAAGTGTAAGGTAAAGGCTGTTTAATAATAGTTGCAAATGCAAAGAGTTAACTGGTACAAAACTAACTGATAATCTGCATAAAATGTAGAAGGTTATATTGATCGAGGGTAATTTATGTGGGTAACTCCCATTAATGCTAAACAATATGCATATAAATCTCTAAGGCAAGACAGAGCTAGACTAGCTCCCTTGGGTTGTACTAGATGTTATGTTTGCCCTCACTTTTCCTTTTCTTACTGCTGAGGAGTTGATATATGCTCATGATGCATTAGAGGAAGACAGAAGTGAACAATGAACCAGCAAAAGGAAATGAGAAAGATGACAATAGGGGAGGGGCAAGAATTAGTTTGGGTTGTTTAAAAGCTGATTCTTTGGGCCAAATGTCAAAAGTAACCTCAGATATTTTTCCCTCAAATATTTTGCACTAACACTCATTTATGGACATAAACTCCACATTTGCACCAACAGGTAAAGTAACTGCTCAATTGACTAGCCATTAGCATGTACAGCAGCTCGATTTGCACATGCACATGAGTACAATAGTATAGGAAAGTTTTCACTGTTTCCCAATCACTGCCCCACTATACACATTCACTCTCCCAAGTTTTCTTATACCATCAAACCTTTTTTAAGTTAGACTTGATGCCATAGTCTGAAAATTAGTCCTGCTCTTGTCATTTTCTGTGCCAGTCATTGGTATTATGTTGGCAAGAACAAGTCCTTTATAAATGTTATCAACAACATTTGAAAATAGGTTAACAGGAGCTTTCTCTCTGTCTCACACACGCACGTGCGCTATTTGAGAAAAGGCACAAAAAAGTGTTTCTGTGCAGAAAACACATTCTGGCCAATCCCCTCTAAATGTTGGGGGTGCTCAAACTCCAACTCCAGATGAGGATTTTACACAAAGCCCCCATTTTGTTTTTTTAATGAACTTCCCCAAATTCCCACACCTGAACCTCCCTGGACTTGAGGTGCTTGGAATCATAATTATGCAGTTTGAGGCCAGCTCCATTTTAATTAAGATTTAAGCCGTGTTGTTTCCTGCCTCAAAGCAATGTGTCTTGTCAGAAGTTTTGATGACACTGTCCAATATAGCACAATGTTTAAGAATAAAGTAAAGATTATGAGATTATTAAATTTTAGACTAACCCTGCCAATTTAGAGCCTATAATGATACAGTTGCAAAACTATCAAGTTTACTTACTGAGCGGAGTCTTTAGGTAGACCTACACCGCAGCTGGGAGCAAGCCTCCTAGCCTGGGTGGACAGACTGTGCTAGCGAGGCTTGAGCTTAGGGTTATCATATTTCAACAATCAAAAAAGAGGACGGGAGGAGCCCCGCCCTAGCCCCACTCCCGTCCTGCCCTAGCCCCGCCCCTGCCCCTTCCACTCCCTCCCACTTCCCACCCCCTCAGAACCCCCAACCCTCCCCCCCACTCCTTGTCCCCGTGATTGCCCCCTCCTGGGACCCCTGCCCCTAACTGCCCCCCAGGACTCCACCCCCTACCTAAGCCTCCCTGTGCCTTGTCCCCTAACTGCCCCCTCCTGAGACCCCCCCCACCTGTACTCTGACTGCCCAAAACCTTACACCCCCAACCCCCAGACAGCCCCCCCCCGAACTCCTGACCCATTCAACCCTCCCCCTGCTCCCTGTCTCTTGACTACCCCCTCCAGAACCTCCCTGCCGCTTCTCCGACCCCCGGCCCCCTTACCGTGCTGCAGAGCAGCGCACTCGACAGCGGAGGAGGGGAGCAGGGTTGGAGCTCCAGACTGCCGGAGGCCCGAGGCGAATGGCTGGCCGGCGATCTGCGAATGCAGGGAGGGAGGGAGGGAGAGAGATAGAGGAGAGGAGTGGTCTCAAGTTGCAGGGGAGAGGAGGGGGAAGTGGAGGAAGGGCTATGGCTGCCGGAGCCCCGTGCAAGTGGCACGATCTGGCCGGCTGCCCTGTAAGCTGCGCACGCTCTGCATGGGGGGAAATCCGGACATTGACAAATTCCCCCCGGACGCTATTTTTAACTCAAAAAAGCCGGACATGTCCGGGGGAATCCGGACGAATGGTAACCCTACTTGAGCTAGCGCACTAAAATAATGTTGTGGACGTTGTGGCTCTGGTGGAGACTCAGGCTAGCCACCAGAGCGCAAACCTAGGTGGTTGGGTGGGCTTGAGAGCCTGAGCCAGACTGCTATTTTTAGCACACTAGCTCAAGCCCCACCAATGCAAGTCTGTCTGCCCACGCTGGGAGCTGCTCTCAGCTGCAGTGTAGACCTCCCCTTTAACATATATACTGCAAACAATCACATACATGAATGAGTTTTTCCAGGGTGGGTGGCTGGACCGGTTCAAGGCATGGAATAGTAGACAGAAATTAGCTGCCACTTTTTTGTGAGGAGGACGTGATGAGATTATTTGCTTGTGTCAACTTCAGTACAGTCTGAGAACTGAGTTAAGCCACTTAGTACTGCTGCCCCCCTTCTCCATACTAGGACCTGATCCTGTGAGTCTCCTGTGTGCAGAACTCCCATTGACGTCAATAGGATTTCTGTGCATGGAGGGTTTGCAGACTGGGGCCCGTAATATAGGTGTAATGTGCTGTCCCTGGGCCTTTGATCATTAACAGGACTAAACCCAAGACCTCTAGGTCTAAAAACATTTGTCTCTACTGCCTGAATTAGAAGACCCAGCTATTAGTGACCAGTTCAGACTTGTAAACCTCTATGTAATCCAACCACTACGGGGGGACAGAGAGCCACACTGTAAGCCTTATACCCACAGAACAAATGGTTCAACAAAGTGGGACAGGGTCATATCATACTGTGGTGGATTCTTCTGTAAGTGTCTAAAATACCAAGACCAGAGTGCATCTGTTAAAACTAAGAGCTTTAGCTCCAAAACCAGACACGTAATTATTCAAAGAGGAATGTTTTAATTAAATTATAAAAAAAAGATTTGTTAAAGATCTATTTAAAACTTAGATTTAGCATCTGAGTGGAGCACTTTCAAGCCTACCATTGACTCAAAATCCCTGATATCTAAATAAAATCTGCTCCTAATGCAAAGGCAGCTAGTAAAATATAATGGCCAGCCGACACACAATATAGTAAAATAAAGCAATGAACATATGCAGGTGCACTCTGCACAGGGGCAATGTATATATTTTTAATTAATAAAGTGCTCAGTTTGCCAGTGTCACAGGTGTCTGTTGTGGGACCAACTTTGACAACTGTTTGAGATTCAGACCCCAGAGACGTATAGCAGCAATTATCAAACCTGTTCATATTTTATTTTGACAAGAAACAATTTGCAGTTGAATTCTGTTGAGTCTAATGGATGAAAAAAGTGTCCAGCTGTTTCTAAGGCTGGGAGATGCTGTACAGATCTGACAGCAGCTGCCCGCTGCCAAATTGTTTCAGCAGTTTTCTAATTAGATCCAGTTTGGGGGATTTTTATGCTCTGCATCATATGACCTCCATCTAACTCTGCTACTCCCCCTCCATAATAGTGTAAATTACAGGACCGTTGTTAAAGCTGTATCAGCACTTCTGTTATACTATATAAACCTGAATTTCTGTTGTACTATATGCCTAAAACTTTACCTAAAATGAATAATCTGTGGCCAGCAGATGGCTACAATCCCTTCCTGAAATATCTTGGTTTGACATTAGACTGAAGCCTCACATACCACCAAGCACCGGAAAAATATTCACAACAAAATCAAGGTGTGTAAATCTCATCCAGCAACTGGCAGGAATGACCTCAGGAGCTGATGCAAAAAACTCTATGGACCTTTTCACTGGCCCTTGTCTACACTATCACAGACCAGTGCTCACTGGTCTGGGCACATAACTCTCACACATCACTTATTGACTCTTACCAGCACCATGAAGATTGTTACAGGCACATTAAAATCAATGCCACAGTCATGGCTTCCAATACTGGAACATATCCATCAACATCAAACATTTATAACAACATGAGAATACTTTGGGAGTCATATCATATTCAAGGGAATAAGGATCTTCCAATACATGAAGATCTAAATATCATACCGAGATTCTAATTCAAATCCAGAAAGCCTGTTTGATTTGCAGTGCAAGAGCTCAGATTCAGGTTTTTCCCTCCAAACATCAGTGGTGAGCAATTTGGAAGAGTGTCAGAGTCCTGAATAAACTCCTCATCAAGGACTCAACCAAAGAAGCCAGTGGCTTTTCACTGTAATAATAAGTAATAATAATGAACTGCATCTGCGCATCACATGGCAGATGCACCTATCTCTTACCTAAATGGGGACAGAGCCACAACCCTATCTGTAACTGTGCAAAACAGACTTCAAACACCTCATTAACCAATGTACCGAACAATCACTTTCTGGTGGTATTTGCCATCCACTCCACTTCACCTGAAGCAATCAATTGGATTGCCAGCCTAAACTTGGACATCTAAACACTGGTGTTTTAAAAGATAAGCCATACAAAATAAGTAGTTTACCTACAGTCAGGGAACCTTAATATTCCACCTGTCCTAAAGGGGATTTCCAATCCTGCAAGGAGAATTCTATTGAATAAAACAGTGTTCCTGTTAAAAAGATACTCCCTTCCTGGAGCCTAGATGAAAGTTTAAAGCTCCAAAACCTTACTTCAGCAATGATCTTATCTATTCAATACTCTTTCCTTGAGTCATTCATTCCTGGGTATTTTGGATTGGAGTGGGGAGAGGTGGCGGGGGAAGAGGGGCTGATCCAGATTTTGTTTGCTGGTACCTACCTCGGAAAATGAACTCTGGATCTCGACTCCCCCGGGGAAGGGGCAGAGTTAGGGCGGGGCCGGGCCCCCGTGAAGTGTCCTCCTTTTTTTAAATTAAAATATGGTAACCCTATTTAAACATTCAGCATGGAAATTCACTGGTTTGAAGGAGGCATATCTGACTCCTGCACCCTTAGGTTGTACGTGACCCCAACCAAAACATGGAGAAGCCTGGGTATTGCTGAGCAACGTGCAAGGAGGGGACAGCATGTCATTTAACTGCCACCCCCTTTCTACCATTTACCATGTGTTTGTCCCTTTTTGTGCTCCTTTGCTCCCCTCTGGCCTGCACAACTTAGCAGAGCTCTGCTGTCAGCAAGAACTGAGTCAGACATCGTCTGACTGGCTATAATGGTATTACTCTGTCTGCACATGCAATGCTACTGTTTGTGTAACCATGGTAAACAAGTTCAGAAGAGCAGCCACGTAAGTTCTGCAATAAAGTATTACAGAGTACAGCGTACTTCCATGATAAAGTGTTAAGTGCAAATGATGCACTTTTACTTTCTAGGGCACGTCTACACTACAAACTTCAGTTGACTTAATTTAAGTCAACATTCAGCCGCTGCAGTAATTAAGTTGGTTGGGCATGTCCACACCACCCTCATTGTGTCGGTGGAGTGCATCTTCACTAGCAGCGCTTGCATTGATACAGAGAGCAGTGCACTGTGGGTAGTTATCCCACAGTGCAACTAGCCGCAGAGGTTTTTGGGAAGGGCTTGCAATGTTTCATGGGACCAAAACATTGTTCAGGGTGGAATGGGAACTTGGCTTTGACCTCCCTTGATGCAGTTTCCTCCCTCTCCCCCTCCCCTGATATTAATGGCTAACAACTCATGCTTTTTCATACCTGTTTTTGAAAGCCTGGCCTACCCGCGCATACAGCATAATCCAAGAAGCATGGACCCCACTCAGCTGTGCACTCTTGTGAGCATTACAAACACCTCGCATCTTATCCTGCAGTATTTCCAGAGCCGAGGCAGGAGCTGTCACGCAGAACATTGCGATGTCATTCAAGCAGTCCTGCTGCAAGCCATAGAATGAAACAATTCTTGGTTGCTGCTGGAAGTCATGCAGCAACACGGTGGAGCGGTGTTTCCAGTCCCAGGAAACAAACATTGACTGGTGGGATCACATTGTTCTGTAGCCGCTACTCACTATCCCATAGCTGCATAACTTTTGTATGAAGAAGGCCACTTTCCAGGAACTTTGTGCAGAGCTTTACCCAGGCCTGACATGCAGCAACACTAAAATGAGAGCTGCTCTGACAGTGGAGAAGTGAGTGGCAAATGCTCTGTGGAAGCTTGCAAAGCCAGACTGCTACCAGTCAGTGCGGAATCAATTTGGAGTTGGTAAATCCACCGTCGGAGCTGCTGTGATTCAACTCTGTAGGGCCATTAATTGACTTCTGTTAAGAAGCGTAGGGACATAGTGGATGGTTTTGTTGCAAGGGGATGATAGATGGCAGACATATCCCAATCTTGGGATCAGACCACCTTGCCAAAGAGTACATAAACCAAAAGGGATACTTTTCAGTGGTGTTGCAAGCACTGGTGGATCACAGGGGGCATTTAACAGACATCAACCTGGGGATGGTTAGGAAAGCTGCGTGATGATTGCATCTTTAGGAACACAGGTCTGTTCAGAAACCTGCAATCAGGGACTTTCTTTCTGGATCACAAAATAACCATTAATAATGCTGAAATCCTGAGAGACCCAGGCTATCCCTTGCTCCCGTGGTTCATGAAGCTGTACACCAGCCATCTGGACAGCAGTAAGGAGAGGTTCAATAATAGGCTCAGCAAATGCAGAATGGTAATGGAATGTGCCTTTGGACATTTAAAGGGTCGCTGGTGCAATTTGCTTGCTAGGTTAGACTTCAGTGAAAGCAATATCCCCATTGTTATTGCTGCCTACTGTGTGCTCCATAATATCTTTGAGGCAAAGGGAGAGAAGTTTCTGCAGGGGTGGGGTGGGAAGGCAGATAAAGCTGACAGCTAATTTTGAGCAGCCCAATACCAGGTAAATAAGAAGAGCCCAGTGAAGAGCTCTGCATCTTCAGGATGTTTTGAAAACCCGTTTCAGTAATGAGACACAGTAATGTGCGCCACTTATCTATGTTGTGACTTCGTATCCCATCCCCTCCGTTGAACCAGTTTTCCTGCACTGCACCCTTCCCCCACCCCAAACCTCCATGCTTGGAATAAATAAAGAGTATTTCACTCTTGAAACATTGACTTTTATTGCACAAACAAAGAAACTGAAAGACCGGGAAAATAATGTAATCTTGGGCAAATAGCGTGATAAAACTGGGAGGGGAGAAACCAAGTCAGCTTGTCTGTGAAATCACAGAAGTCTTGCCCATCAAAGGTCTCTGAATTGCTTCCTTTTGTTCTTAGTACTCTTCCCTGGTGTTGAGTAGAAGGGATACTGCTTTAATGGGGGCGGGGCTGTTTCCTGTGTACCTAGCTGCTGTGCAGTGGAGTTGAAAACAATCTTCAGAGCAGTCACAGCAGAGCATTGTGGGACACCTCCTGGAGGTGACTTACACAACGCTGCATCTACACTGCCTCTCCGTCAACCCAGCAACATCCAATTAAGTGCTACGCCTCTCGTGGAGGTGGAGTAATTAAGTCAATATTACAGGTGAATTAGGTCAATGGAAACCACCATACATCAACCTAATAATGTATGCGTCTACCCTACCAAGTCCCTTCTGCTGACCTAAGTTCATAATGTAGACCAGGCCCTAGCTTTAATTATCTTATTTAATTATTAAATACCTGAGTTCTGTTTGTGACAGTTCTGCTTCCAAAGGGCAGAATGCAACAGAACAAATGTCTGAACAGAACTATCAGCAGTATTTTTTTTCCAGTGGCAAAATACAACATATGAATATCACATAAGAACAAATTCAATTTTCCATTTAAGAGGCAAGCAAAGCCCTGGTGATACAGACAGCCTACGTTAATTTCTGTCAAACAGGTTTCATATTCTGCTGCATGTAAGAAAACCAAGATGCAGCACAGCTCTTCTACCAAAAGCACTAGAGAGGAGGCCATTTGTGCCAAGGTGGAATTTCTATTGTTTAAAGACATGGAGCTGATTTTTCCCCCTTTCAGATGTGCAGATTCATCTGAGTAAAAGGGACAATATAGGGGGGCAGGGGGGAAGAACTTGGCCTACAACTTGCTAAGAAGCTTGAAACTTTGAATTTATACCTGGCTAATAGAGTTCAGTAAGTAGCTTTCTCTAGTTCCCAAACAGTTAAACATGTTTGTTTTAATTTATACTGCACTTTTCCAAACTCAGGTATTGATGTATGGCTAGTAATAAGTATTTTGATAGCTGCAGATGGAAAAGGTACTATACCAATGCAAAGAACATTACAAAGGTGGATACGCAATACTTGTCTTGGGCTACAGATGAGGTAGCTCAGCCAAAGAGAGAAACTAAGGTCTTGCACAAAGTCATGCAGCAGGTGAGTTTCAGAACCAGGATTAAGACCCAGGTCTCCTGATTGGTAGACCCATCCTCTTCCTGCTAGACCATATCGTCCCACAGACATATTGTCTGCCAATAGCTTGAAGATTACTGGATTCTGAAAGAGAAGAATCTTGAGAGGAGTAGAAAAATGGGAAACTAGGTTATTTTACTAGGAATGCACACACCATTAATTATCTTATTAATCACAACTAAGGATCTAGCCCACAGTATTTAAGATTAAAATGCCCCACTGACCTTTATTTATCTGCATTATCTATTGTCAGTGTTGTCTCTACAGATTGTGTCCCCCCAGCCTTTTATTGTTTGAGACCATAACCATTCTGTTCTGAATCTCTCCAAAAGCAGTGACTACTCCTATCGCAAGATCCTTTCAGAGATGGTAGTTTTGTAGCCTACATCTCTCTAGTCTGTGTGGCATTCACAGCTATTAGCCAAGAAATGCATGCTTGCCAAATGGGCTCTTTGCCAGGAATTACTCATCACACAGTCAGCATGGGACTTTAACAGAACCTGAGCCAAAAGAATAAGCAGATGGAAATATATTTGACCCTCACTCCAGTATGTTGCTGCTAGATTTTTCTATGCTACTTGGCAGATTTGGTGAGGAGCTGTCTCGAGCAGAGCTTAGGGACTCTTTCTCTCCCCAGCACATCCCCTGGCCAAAGTTTCAAGACGGTTCCAGTCCACTTAGTCCCAGACAGAAATAAGGATTCCATCCATGTACAGTTCACCACAGTAGCAATATGAATCAAATGTTGAAAAACTTGTTACTAGGGATCTCTAAACTAGGGATTCTCCCACATCCGTTGTGGGTATGTGTACACTGCAATTAGAGGTGTGACAGCAGCATGCATAGACGTACCCAAACTAGTTTTGATCTAACTATCTGGAACAATAGCACAGTGGTTTTCAAACTTTTTAGGCTGCGTTCTCCTTTCCAAATAATGTAATCTGCAGCATACCCCCATCTGAGATGCGGGTCATAATATGCCTATGAATATTATGCAACCTGCTAAATAAACAGCTTTTGCAGCATGCCCACAAGGTCCAGTCTATTCTGGACCAAGGGGTTGTAATTGCTGAACTGAGCCGCTTAAAATACTTTACCATTGTGTAGTAGTGGTGCATTCTTCTCTGGATGTGCGCGTAACGCCCAGTGTGAGTGTGCACTAGGGAAGAGACGGTATGTCAAAGTTTAGTATTCCCTCCTGCTCCTATTCTTTATTTTAAAGTCCATTTATATTTTACCGTCTTATTTAGATTTATGATAGCAAATTCTGCATTTATACCCATCATAAAAATTAAGCTTATTGTTACTCTTAACCTAACCCTAAATCCAAGCCAACAAAAATAGAACAAAAAGCTTTTGAAAAGAGGAACCCTAGTCTCATATTAACCAAATACATAAAAAATTTAGTCCAATCTGAAATGTAAGGAGGTTTTGGTGATCAAGAGAAATTATATAAAGAAAAAAATGTGATTCTTGGTCAAATTTGTGTCATGTAACCTTTATTAGTTTCCAAACCTTCAGGGTCCTCTTTAGGTCAAGTGTGATGCAAGGACACTAACTATCTTGTACAATAATTATCTTGACCTCCCTTCCTTTTCTGTCTGTGGAAAATAAATGATCACCAATAGCTAACCATGGAAAAGACTACTTTCCCATGGTATGAGCACCTGACTTTGTGGTAGCTAGCTATGGGGCTTGGAAAGGGAAAGTAAATGCCTTTTGATAATGCAAGCACTAGAATGAATAGCAACTTCAGTTCAAAGATAATAAACCACTTAGAACACATATGCCTACAACATAACACAGAGTGTATATATGGTGGGTTCAGCCAACATTTTCTCTCTTTTCACTAGTTGGTAAGTAGGTACCATTTTGAGCAGTTGTTCCCTACATTTATATTGGGGAAAAACCACTCGAACTAGTAATATCTTTCCTACTAGAAATAAGGTAAAATAAAAAAAACTTTTAGGTGAACAGAGTCAGGACAACTCTTACTAAAATCCAGCAAGCTAAAATAGCTTGTAGAGCCCACCATGCTACCTGGACCAAGTATTATCAAAAGCCACTGGGGAAAGAAGGTTTGAAAGTAGAGTAAAAAGTTTAAACATTCAGAAAAGAAAAAGAAAAAAAATATATAGGGGAAGAGGGAATTTTGAAAAAGTGGGGAGCGGATTAAAAAATTGAATTAATGTGAAGCTAAATTGTTGAAAAAGTAGATAAAGTTTAAAAAAAAGTGAAGGGCAGGGTGTGGGGAGGCCAAGGAGTGTGAATCTAGAATCTTTGATCATGAAATTAACCTAGCAGATGGAAGGTTGTATACCAAGTCGCTTTCTTTTCCAATGCAATACTGCCTAGAGGTGCTTTGTCCAAATATGGGTTATTCATAGGACAGTGCCGAGAACCTTGCACTGCACATACTGTTCCTGTTCTGTTAATAATAAAACAAATTTTAGAACACAGAGCTGTCAATCCAGCACCTTCCACGAACTCTGAATTCACTCATATCTTTTGTTAAGATGACCATATACAAACATTCCCACTGAGTTAGAAAACTATTTACTGAAGCATCATGAAGTAGTTAAAATTTCCCCCTCTGCTACGCTGGGCACACCACACACACCCACACCTACCCTAGATATTTTCTGTCTCAGCTACAATGTGTGTCATGACACTGTGGTAGCCCCAGCTGCAAGCAGTAATGAAAATGATGGATACATTATACTGCTGGTATCTGTTACCCTTGGAAATTACAGTGCATCAACTTGCCTCACTTCATTATTTCTAAAATGTTTAACATAGTTTCTTCACCGTTGTGAGTTGATTGGGAACCATAGACTATCAGGGTTGGGACGGACCTCAGGAGATCATCTAGTCCAACCCCCTGCTCAAAGCAGGACCAATCCCCAGACAGATTCTTGCCCCAGATGGCCCCCTCAAGGATTGAGCTCACAACCCTGGGTTTAGTAGACCAATGCTCAAACCACTGAGCTATCCCTCCCCGCAATGGGTGCATTTTCTCAGACTTTGAGAGGAGAAGAGAATCATCTGCTGCTATCTGTTTTATTAAGCAAGTGTTTGGTTAGCACTTCACCAGAAAATACTGTTTTTTTCCCAAAGCCATGGCACATTCTAATATTTCTGTGGTCTAGAATTCAGTAATACCTTTGCTCCTTTACCATGCAAAGCCAGGTCTATCTCTCAAAACATGAGGTGGTTAAGAACTAGTGTTTGTGAATCAAACATTTTTGCTATGCAGGGAAGACCACTTCAGCGTTCCTCTTGGCATTGCTTAGTGTGTGTTTTTGGGATAGAGCGTGCAAAATGGACTTTTTCTAATCAGAAACATACTGCAGCAACTGTGGTTCTAAGTGCTTGATATTTTTAAGCAGTCTACTTAGTGACAAAGCAATCACCTCTCAGTTACTCATCTGCCATGGGGCTCAATGGAGATCAGATGTGCAAATCATTTCATGTTCCAGAAAGCTATATGCAGCAGGGCCTGAAAGGGAAGAGAATTCACTCCGCTGGTAAGCAGGGTTCTCAGTGGATTAAGACCTATTCTTTCTCTTAAAGGATGAATAGGTATCTAAATCCCAAGGAATCAATAAAATATTTATATAGTTTTAGTGCAGCAGAGCAGACGTGGGCCAATTCTGGGATTTTTACTGTTTGCCTTCTGCAGAAACTTGCATGAACTCTGAAACATTCCTCTTTTACAAGCTCTTTTGTTACATATGGATGTTTGTTAAATTTGTGATGGTATCGTCTGGCAAATATCTGTAATTAAAATCTCTTCTTTTTGATATATGAAGAGAGCCATCCCATTGCCTCTTATTCTGAACAAAACAACTTGCACCTCCAAGAAATCTGAGCCAATAGATACAGCTTTCATGTTGGAGCAAGAGTCAGAAATGGGAAGCAGAGTATAGTTTTGCATACTGAGGAACGATGAAAATGTAAGAAAGCTGAGGTGAAGTCCAAGACTATAAGAAGGTTCCAAAAAGAACTAGGTAAGTTCATGGAGGATAGGTCCATCAATGGCTATTAGCCAGGATGAGCAGGGATGGTGTCCCTAGCCTCTGTTTGCCAGGAGCTGGGAATGAGCATCAGGGAATGGATCATTTAATGATTACCCCTGTTCTGTTCATTCCCTCTGGGGCACCTGGCACTGGCCACTGTTTGAAGACAGGATACTGGGCTAGATGGACCTTTGGTCTGACCCAGTATGGCCATTCTTATGTGGTAAGAGACCCACTTTATCTCTCACTATTCCACATGGAAATATTAGAGTGCAGGGTCATCTAACTGCAGGGGGTGATGGGTTTTTGTATTTTAAATATTCTGCATTAGTAAGTTATTTTTATTTCATGCCTCTTTTTTTGTCAGAGAAATTCACATATGACGAAACCCCCCAAATGTATTCATTTCATGAAGAAGGATTGCCAGAGCTCAGATGATTCACTGTGAGCAATTTTGATAATTCAGATTCACATTCACATCATCCCCTCTGCTTTCAGGCTTGAAGGGGATAAATATGTTATTTTGGTAGGCTCATTATTGACTCCAGAAATCTGCCAAAGAAGCCAACAGGAAGTTGTCCGCAGTTCATGCCTTCAATTCTTTGGAAATCCCTCCACATGAGCATTGCATCTTGTGGGCATAACAATTTATGGGTGTGTATATGGCTGGGATGGAAAGTAGCCAGGGTAAAACTGCTCTTTTCTGAGCATATTGTGCTGCCCTTTCAAAGGTTTCCTCCAACACATACGGTTTGTACCATCTGATGAGAAACAGATCTCCTGTAAGTCTGATGCCTCTCACACTGTTTTCCCCATTAGTAGAAGTCAATGCCTGTCCGGATGTTTTTCTAAGATATTCTCTAGTTTAAACAGGAATTAATTCAGGGAAATTCTATGGCCTGCATTATGCAGGAGGTCACACTAGATGATCACAGAGGTCCCTTCTGGCCTTAGAATCCATGAATCTAGGTTATTAGATGAGGGACTTGAGAAGTTATGTTTCAGTGGGGTTGGCTGTTGAATTATTCCTCATTAGTTATTATTTGTGTTAAGGCTCACGATCCCTACTACAGTGAGGTTACAGTTTAAGGGACAATCTCAGTGCAACTGCACACCTGCATGGACCACATTGACTTTAATGATGTACAGTGACGGGCAGAACTGGGGCCCAGCTTAGGAGTTTACATCAATCATAGAACCATAGAAGATTAGGATTGGAAGAGACCTCAGGAGGTCATCTAGGCCAAACCCTGCTGAAAGCAGGACCAATCCCAACTAAATCATCCCAGCCAAAGCTTTGTCAAGCCGGGCCTTAAAAACCTCTATGGATGGAGATTCCACCCCATCCCTACATAACCCATTCCAGGGCTTCACCACCCTCCTAGTGAAATAGTTTTTCCTAATATCCAACCTAGACTTCCCCCATTGCAATTTAAGACCATTGCTCCTTGTTCTGTCATCTGCCACCACTGAGAACAGTCTAGCTCCATCCTTTTTGGAACCCCCCTTCATGTAGGTGAAGGCTGCTATCAAATCCCTCCTCACTCTTCTTTTCTGCAGACTAAATAAGCCCAGTTCCCTCAGCCTCTCCTCATAAGTCATGTGCCACAGCCCCCTAATCATTGTCGTTGCCCTCTGCTAGACTCTCTCCAATTTGTCCACAACCTTTCTGTAGTGGTGGGGGGCCAAAACTGGATGCAATACTCCAGATGTGGCCTTACCAGTGCTGAATAAAGGGGAATAATCACTTCCCTCGATTTGCTGGCAATGCTCCTACTAATGCAACCCAATATGCCATTAGCCTTCTTGGCAACAAGTGCACACTGTTGACTCATATCCAGCTTCTCACCCACTGTAATCTCCAGGTCCTTTTCTGCAGAACTGCCACTTAGTCAGTCGGTCCCCAGCGTGTAGTGGTGCATGGAATTCTTCTGTCCTAAGTGCAGGACTCTGCACTTTTCCTTGTTGAACCGCATCAGAACCCATTTCTTTTGGCCCAATCCTCCAATTTGTCTACGTCACTCTGGACCCTATCCCTACCCTCCAGTGTATCTACTTCTCCCCATTCATTAGTGCCATCCATGAACTTGCTGAGGGTGCAATCCATCCCATCATCCAGATCATTAATGAAGTTATTGAACAAAACCGACCCCAGGACCGACCCCTGGAGCACTCCGCTTGATACCGGCTGCCAACTAGTCATCCAGCCATTGATCACTACCCATTGAGCCCGACAATTTAGCCAACTTTTTATCCACTTTATAGTCCATTCATCCAATCCATTATTTTTTAACTTGCTGGCAAGAATATTGTGGGAGACCGTAACAAAAGCTTTGCTAAAGTCAAGGTATATCATGTCCACCACCTTCCCCATATCCACAGAGCCAGTTATCTCATCATAGAAGGCAATCAGGTTGGTCAGGCATGACTTGCCCCAGTCAGTAGTGGGCCCCTGAAGGAGAGGAGAGCAGTGTTTTGCTCTTCCTAGCTTCCCCAGTGGAGCAGAGCTGTTGGGTTGAGAGGAGAAGCATGCTTATGAGTTCTCTCTCTCTCTCTCACTGGAAGTGCAGAGCTGGCAGGGGAAATAGGAAGCTGCAGAGGGAGAAGTACATCAGCAGCTCCTACCACTCCCTAAGCCCCTGGGGGAACTCATCTTCTTCCTCCTCACCTTTGAGCAGTTTGGTTATCTGGGCTCAGTAGTCACTTCTTTAACCCAGCTATGGCAAGCAAGAGGCTGCTGGACATACATGCCTAACCTCAGGGTTTTTAATTTCCCATTGCTGGTAAGTACATGACTGCAGCTCTTGTAGATGAGGAGGAGAAAGATATGTTTCTCTTCCACCAGCTCTGTAGGGAGCTGGTATGGGCCTGTTGCTGGAGGGCCTGGATAACAAAGGGGTGAAGCATTGCTATGACTACAAGAATGGTTTCTCCATATGTTCAACTACTTCCAGATCAATGCGGGATTGAAATGGCTCTGCTGCTATCGAGGGCAATAACCCATTGCCACAGTGAGTGGGGTAGAGACTGAGCATCTAAGACAGACCAAAAGTTTTTCTACCTGTAGTTTTGAGCAGTACAGAAGAAGAAGCAGGCTACACTGTAATGGGTGGGTGGTTATGCATGCATACACACTAGGATTACTCTCTAATGATGGTTAATGGAGAAGATATAGATCTGTTACTGCTGTCAATTAAAAGGATCTTTTCCTTCACTCAAATAGTAGAGCGCTTATGTTTTTGGAGTAGAAGTACCAGGCAACTAGTCTTGGCTTCATGTGTATCTGTGAAAGGAAAGAAATGTATGGTAATTGTGTCGGGAGCTCATAGATTTGGATTACTTACACTACTTTATAGGAGCAGCATGGAGCTAGATTTTTTTTTCTTACTATTTGCATCCTCTCTGCTTCTGTGGTTTAAGAGAAAGGAGGGAATTTATATATATTCACTGACTTCTGACAAAGCACTGCCAGGTATAATATCCTGGGGAGCCAATAAGCCAGAGCTGAACAGGTTTCCCATGAATCCAGTCTTCCAACAGACACCACGCTATTAACTCTATTCAACAGATCTGGGAAGAGCCGCTTATTCACGTGTGAGAGAAGGTACCAGATCCCCCAGGATTTTTAATTTTCTGGAGACGGCCATCTTGAATCTTCAAAGAAAGTGAGGCAGCTGCTGTAGAGAGACACTGAGTATGTATTCTGTTCTTGAGGATTCCTTTACGAGGATGATTCCTTTACCTGGCGCTAAGTGTGCCAAGTTACAGTACCATGGGAATGAGCATCTCAAATATTTGCAGTAGTATTTAATGAAAATAATGCCTGTAGAACGTGCCCTCTTAGCCATTCTGATTGCACAGCCTCTGGGTTATAATATCATCTCAAATTCAAACTAAGCAGAGTAGGGCTCAGTCAGTACTTAGATAGGGGACTTGAGGTAAAACCCAGGTTTTGCTAGCACCCACCCTTGCCCATTTTTCAAGGCCATAGATGAGAACTGCCTAGAGGCTCCAACATCCTCCCAACCCCTGAACTCCCCCAAGATCCAATTCATTCAAATCAAATTAAGCAAATGCATGACATATGGCACAAATAAGTTCAAGAAGATGCAGCTATGACTAAAAAGGCCTTACATTTTACAGGACTCTTCTCAGCTTTTGGGAGTGGGGTTGGTAGGTGGTAACCTTCCTTCCAAGGTCAGCATTGTCCAGTGGCCAGACATGGAGATTCCACCTTCCCAATGAGATATAAAACCTCATTGTAGAGGCCTGGACCTCTTGTGGCTATTAAGAGGTCCCATAACACTTTTTGTATGGCTAAGGTGTTAAACCTGATGTCCTGGATAAATTCTGGTTTGGTATTTACATTTTGCACTTCCTGCTCTAAAAGGTGGTTTACACTTTTTGCTGTGGGCTGTGATCCAAGCACCCCTGAAGTCAATAGAAGGCTCTAAAAATCACTCTAGATCCAACACCATGCAGGAGCTGTGAGGATGAAAAATAGTGACTTTGTTATGTAAAATTATCCTTCCTCTGATGTCTGTTTTAGTTGTTATAGGGCCTATTCCTTCCATTGTCTGGTATCACCATTAACAGGAATTTTATCTAAGGTACATATCTGGCCCCCATTTCTGTAGTCTGAGCACCTAACAATCTTGAAATGTGTTTATCCTCACAACAGCCCTGTGAGGTAGGGAAGTGCTATTATCCCCTTTTTACAGAGATGGAACTGAGGCAGTCAACATACAGAACCCCCTAGCAGCTTATTGAAAAGATACTGCTCATGGCCTGAAATCCTACCATGCTGGCTTGGGCCACCAATTTGCACTTAATTTGAAGATAAGACTTCAGTGGCTTCCATGGAAGCTTTACAAGACCCACTTTGATTTTTTAATGAAAGCACTATCCATTAAAGTGCTCAAGTGATTCCCAAAGAGAGAAAATGGAACGTATGCTCCTAAATCCCACTTACTCACGGGGTAACCATGTATGTGGAAGAAAATCCTATGCAGATGAGTGGCACCAGTGTAAATTGTGACTTCCAACAGCACAGCTTTCAAAACAGGGTTACGCTGCAGCAGTGCATGTCACAGTTTATGCCAGTACAGAGCATCTGCACTAGGCTTTTGCATCAGCATAGATACACCAGTGGCTAAAATCCCAATGTCCACAGCCTTTGTCAAGTTTGCGGAGCCTCACCAGCCATACATGCAGGAAAAGTGGTTCTTGTCGAGATTGGCATTAAAAAGGATCATAAATCTATTCTGACTTGCTGACTGGAATTGTAAGATGCTGCTGCTGCTCCGTCTGCCTTGGCAAAGCAGATTTTAGAGGGGAGAAAGGGAAACAGCAGTAGAATTCAGGAAGACCTCACTGTTTCAGGATCTTTTGTTTTTCAATTAAATGTTTTACAGCAAGCTCCCTGCCAAAGCCTGAAAGATTAGTCAAAGTTGACTTCCATGGCAATGGTCTGTGTGACCTCTCTCTGATCACAGGAAGCAGGACCATCAGTTCAGATTTACCTCAAACTGAAAGTGGATAGGATTATTGCCTGCTATTAATGATGTAAAGAAATTAATTTTTAAGTGAAGTGAGGTGGAAGTTTGGACTGGCTGAATAGAACACCCTTGGCCCCTGCAAATTGACCTTTTATGGGCAATTTCCTCTAATGCAAACTTATTGCTGATGTTTATTGTGTGGTTTGTTTTTTTTACCTCCACAGGTTTCACACACAGAAGGTGAGGTAGCATCTTGTGTTATGGTGCAAAGACCATCAACTTATTCTCTGAGAGGCAAATATGACTTGTCAGTCAAGCTGTGTCAATACTTGAGTTAGGCAACAACCAGGGAAATTTTTGGTCTTGGGAAAGTATGAGGCTCTGACAGCTCCTTCTGCTCCTATGCAAGTTATGGGTCAAATGGCCTTTGAAGTGAAAGAGTAGCATCTCTTAAACTTCTAAATATTCTATACTCTGGCGAACGTCATACTTTTGCCTTCTTCATCCATATGATGACTGGACTCAAAGGCCCTAATTCTGCAATTGGCCCTGTGTGCAGGACTAGATTAATGCAGGGGCTTTAGGGGCTGCAGCCCAGGGCTCCAGGCTAAAGGGGGCCCCAGCGTAGCAGTGCTCAGGCAGGCTGCCTGCACGCCGTGGCCCCACACTGCTCCCAGAAGCAGCTGGCTGCTGGCACGTCTCTGTGGCCCCTGGCAGATGCAGTGCTGGTGGGCATGGGCAGCACATGGAGACACACTGTTCCCCTCCTCCTAGGGATGCGCAGAGATGTGCCAACAGCCGGCTGCTTCCGGGAGCGGCGTGGGGCCATGGCATGCAGCCTGCCTAAGCCCTGCTGCGCCGCTGGCTGGGAGCCACCTGTGGTAAGCACCTTCCGGTCACAGCCTGCACCTCGCACCCCCCCGACACCCCAAGCCCTGCCCCAGGTCAGAATCCCATCCTGCACCAAACTCCCTCCCAGAGCCCACGCCCCTCAACCTCTCCTGCACTCCAACAGTCTGCCCCAGCCCGGAGACCCCTCCTGCACCCAAACTCCCTCCCAGAAAGAAACTAATACAACAGCTGTTCTAAGGTAAGAAGTAGGCTAGTTTGAATTAACTTATATTCTACATGTTTTAAGACTGAAATGTAACCACAGAATGGCTTTATGTTAATTAAAAGGCAAGTTTAGTATAGCATTAATAGCCTCAATGCTATAATTGTGATCATTTTGTTTTAAATTAGGAAAAAGACTTGTATACAGTGGCCCCACAAAATCTAATAGCCCCGGGCCCACAGGAGAGTTAATCCAGCCCTGCCTGTGTGAGTGGACCCCCTAAACCCACACAGAGCTGTTGTGATAATTGGGCCTACAAATTTACTCAAAGTGTGAGCTCAACAGTAAAAAGTATGTGAAAGTTCATAAAATGTCACAATAACCCATAACAAACATTGAAGGAAAAAAGTTATGAAAGGGAGACAGACTGAATTAGTCTGAACAGAAAGGCCTACTAATAGAATCATAGGACTGGAAGGGACGTCAAGAGGTCAGCTAGTCCAGTCCCCTGCACTCATTGCAGGACTAATTATTATCTAGACCATCCCTGACAGGTGTTTGTCCAACCTGCTCTTAAAAATCTCCAGTGATGGAGATTTCACAACCTCCCCAGGTAATTTATTCTCTCCCCGCCATCATTGAGTAATGGGCCTACCCAGTCTTTGGTCTTCCTTTTCCTTCTAATGTATTTGTAGAATGTTTTCTTTTTACCCTTTATGTCTCTAGCTAGTTTGATCTTGTTTTGTGTCTTGGCCTTTCTAATTTTGTCCCTACATACTTGTGTTATTTGTTTATATTCATCCTTTGTAATTTGACCTAGTTTTCACTTTTTGTAGGACTCTTCTTTGATTTTTAGATCACTGAAGATCTCCTGGTTAAGCCAGGATGGTCTCTTCCCATACGTCCTATCTTTCCTACGCAGTGGGATAGTTTGCTCTTGTGCCCTTAATAATGTCTCTTTGAAAAACTGCCAACTGCCTTCAATTGTTTTCCTCCCTTAGACTTGCTTCCCATGGGATCTTACCTACCAACTCCCTGAGTTTGCTAAAGTGCCCTGAGATGAGATGGCCTAACATCCTGCAGGACACCTTTCTATAGTCCCACATCAGTGTCCAGTTCTCAGAGAGCAAACACTTCCTTGAGAATTTACTGTAATCAGAGCCAAAGGCAGAAAGCAAACTCTAGCTACTTTCATGGCTAAATGGGCTCTACACAAAACCTTGCAACAACACAGCACGTCGTCCCAATAGTCAAAACTTTCTCACACTAAGAAAAAGAACTTGGGAAACTATTTGTAGCAGTGCCACCTGGTGACACTTGCCCTAGCAATATACATATGTTGAATAGTTATCTATTTTTATGATTAAATGGTTAACAGAGTTCTGGTTTATAAATCTTAGGTCATCCAATCAGGCAAGAGAAGTGATACCATGTGACGTAGGCAACCAATCACAGAGCAAGAACAGCTAAAAAAAACCCCAAGCAGTTATAGCAATGATTCTATGAATAATCTTAAAATAAAGTTTGTTTGCACAAACTATTTTTTGAACAATTATGAATATCAAACCAATCAGCTTGAACATAATTCATGAATTAAGAAGTGTTTTATCAGAGTAATTTTAAAATAGTTCTATTCACAGCGTACTTCAAGTGATTCTGCAGAGGTAGAATATAACAAAGCTGTGATTGGCTTCAAAGGGCCAGATTCTTCTGCACACTGAGTATCCCTGAAATAGGTAGAACCCAATTCTATTCCCCTTGAAGTCACAGGCAATGGGAGCAGTATTGCACTAATAGACTCCAGTTCAGCACTGCCCTGCATCTTGTTTAGTCATTTACCACAATGCAAAGTGAGTATAAAACACTACCAGTCTGATCATGCGGGAGGTCAGACTGTCATGCGGGAGGTCAGACTAGATGATCATAATGGTCCCTTCTGACCTTAAAGTCTAAGAGTCTATGATCTGGATATACTTTATACCCACTTTGCATAGGTACAAATGGCTATGCAAGAAGCAGGGAACTGGAGAATTCGGCCCATAGACTCCACGCTTCCTTTCTACTTATGTCCCAAAAAAGACTGATTGTCATACCTTCTTCCATTTGCTGATCTTTTTGTGAATATAAACGGGGATACTGCATAGCTAGAAACTGCCTCTATTAGCGATCTCACTCATGATGAGGAAGCCATTAAACTATTTTAGGAGAGGTCATCCAGAATTTTAACAACCAAATAAAATTAAATGTTAAAAAAGCTATTACTTGCAGATGATTCATATTAAAGTAATGCTCTTTTAATATTCTAGTTTTAAAAATATTAACAGTTCTGGATTAAATCATTATACTTCTCTCCAGAGGTCTTCCACTTTCATATCCCTACAAATGCCAAAATAATAAAATAATAATAATAATAAAAAAATAGACCTTATAGTGATGCAGGAGAATAATTTCAAGTGTGGCCTTTTCTTTGTCTGTCTCAGCATTTTCCTCTCTTTTGTCACAAAGATTCCCTCATGGGCCTAAGTCTGCCCCAAACAGTGTTTGGAGGTGCATGAGTCCACCTAATCCTGCAGAAGCTACTACAATCTCTTTGGGGCAAGAGGGGGAGAGGGGAAAAAAAAGTAATGCTCCAAGGATTGCCTCTCTGATATTCCTAACTGACCTTCAAGATGGTTACACTACGGTTATGTAAAAGCTTTATAAAGAGAATGTTGTTTCCACACAGGCTGCTAGTTTAAGGACCAGAAGGTAAGATAATGGCTACAATTAATAATAATCACTCTTCAAATTCATACTTGGGAAATGCAAATTCATTAAAGATCTGAACTGTACCTAAGCTACTCTTTTTTAATGACTGTGTGACTTACTAAGACAAATGACTGATAGGGATTTACCTGGCAGGGCTGGCTCCAGGCACCAGCAAAACAAGCAGGTGCTTGGGACAGCACATTTCTAGGGGCGGCATTCTGGCATCGGCCATCATAGGCACCGACTCCAGGGCATGAGGAAAAAGTGCCCCCGCCGCCCCAGCTTGCCTCCGCCTGCTCCCCTGAGCGCGCCGCCGCCACTCCGCTTCTCCCCCCTCCCTCCCAGGCTTGCCGCACACGAAACAGCTGTTTCGTGCAGCAAGGCTGGGAGGGAGGAGAAGCCAAGCGGCGGGGCGCTCGGGGGAGGCGGCAGAGGTGAGCTGGAGCAGGGAGCAGTTCCTCTACCCCCCGTTACTTCCTGCGCCCCCCCACCCTAGCTCACCTCTGCTTTGCCTGCTCCCCTGATCGCGCCACTGCTCCGTTCCCGGGGGGGAGGGGAGAGGGTGGCAGGCAGAGCGGAGGTGAGCTAGGGCAGGAGGTCGCGGGGGGCCCACAGGAAGCAATGGCGGGGGGGGGAAATGCGGCATGCCCGAGGGAGGAGGCGGGGCTGGGGATTTGGGGAAGGGGTTCAGAAGGGGTGGAGTTGGGGCAGATGGCACGAAAAAAAAGGGGGGGGGGCAAAAACTTTTTTGCGTGGGGCGGCAAAAATCCTAGAGACGGCCCTGTTACCTGGTCTGGTGTAGAGAGCTGGCCACCGCTTCTGTATTTCCATGCTCTTGAGTAGCAGGTGACTGGACATGTGGCAGTCGAACCCTCTGACCAAACAAATGAGATCCTCCCAATCTGGGAGGAAATATATAGATTCATAGATTCTAGGACTGGAAGGGACCTCGAGAGGTCATCGAGTCCTGTCCCCTGCCCGCATGGCAGGACCAAATACCATCTAGACCATCCCTGATAGACATTTATCTAACCTACTCTTAAATATCTCAAGAGATGGAGATTCCACAACCTCCCTAGGCAATTTATTCCAGTGTTTAACCACCCTGACAGTTAGGAACTTTTTCCTAATGTCCAACCTAGACCTCCCTTGCTGCAGTTTAAACCCATTGCTTCTGGTTCTATCCTTAGAGTAAACAAGTTTTCTCCCTCCTCCTTATGACACCCTTTTAAATACCTGAAAACTGCTATCATGTCCCCTCTCAGTCTTCTCTTTTCCAAACTAAACAAACCCAATTCTTTTAGCCTTCCTTCATAGGTCATGTTCTCAAGACCTTTAATCATTCTTTAATCATATGTCCAAAGCCAGGTCCAAATGATATGAAAAGCACAGTACTTCCCTTCTAGCCAGCCTTTGCTGTGTCATTGCCACCCACTTAACTCTTATTTGTCTTGTCCGCTCTCCAGAATGGAACAACCCTTGCTTCCCCCAGATCTCCTTCACATGCTTCTCCTTAGTTCCAGGGTTTGCTTCCCACCATCATGGGAGGGGGCGGGGGAACCATAGGGCAGTCACAGACCTCCCCCTCTCAGGGGCTGTCGACACAGTTGACTAAAGCCACTCCCTGCGCTACGTTGCTTGCCATCCTCCTAGACCTTCTCCCCAGCCCTCACTCAGCATCTGGTCACAGTACTACACTCTCAGACCAGGCTGAAACAGGAGCATTTTATTGAATCAAACAAACAGTCCACACAACCCCCTGCTACAATGCTTGCAAGAAGCCCAAACTTCTTCTGCAGCCACACCCTGCTCAGCAAAGCTGTGGACTGCTGACCTGTTAACAGAGTCCACACCTTAAAGCAACAGAGCAATGGAAGTGCATTCCAACCAGTTCTGTATAACACTCACACTTCACCCCCACAAAAAGTACTATATTGACACTAAAGTGCATTTTATTTCTTTTGTAGTGCTACAGCAGTCTATCTCCCAGGTTCCTTTCCCAGCTTCATCCCTGACCCACCACAAAGATTCCTTGATCCTCACAGTGCTCTGAGCCTACAGCAGCTCTTCTTTTCATAGCTTGACCCATTCCCTCAGCAGGCATTGCATCCAGGCTGCAGTCATGTGACCTTGTAAAGATTACAGGTCCCAAAACACCTGGGTTCAAAGGGACAGAACTTGAAGCAAAGACAGGCTGACATAAAGCCTGCTTATGAAGGGACAAAAGGACTGTCCTGTGGCTATGTCTACAGTCCATGTCACTGGTGGCAGCTTCTCGTGTACAGGTAACTACATGCCACAGGGAAAAGCAGGCTATGTCCACAGTGCAGTGAGTAGCTTGAAAGGCTCTGACAAGGGGAAGGCTGCAAGGAAAGGCTCAGCCTCTCCCTTCCCCCACTATCTCCCGCTGCCAGCAGCTTTCCCCACTGCCAGAGTCTTTTCTTGCAGCAGGGAAAGGCTCCAGCAGTGGGGAGATAGATAAACATAAGCACGGCTTGGTCAAGTAGAGAGCTGTGTAGGAGGTGCTTAATTTGTTCCAGGGCTGAGCCCCAGCACCTCTGGGCTTGGCAGCTCATAGCCCCAGCACCTCTGGGCTCGCTGCGTCAGTTATTAAAGTAAAAAAGCTGCCTGAGTCCCAGCACCTCTTTCATTACAAATTAAATACTGTAGGGTATGTACTTGGGCACATACCTGCAAGGTGTGGGTATGTCTTTACTCTACGTGCCTAATCCTCACAGTTTACACTGCTATTTACACCTGTGCTGTGGGACTACACATGTGTGGACACTACACACCACCAAAAGAAGCGTGCAGTGTAGACATACCCTGTGACACTCTCCCTCTACTTTTTCTACAGTGTCACTTACTGTTGATTGAAGCGTCTGTTCTACAATGAAATTCTGGATTATACTAATAAGAATAGCATTTCTTTTACACAGATTCAAAGTAATGCCAATAAAGACAACAGGAGCCTTTTTAAGTACCTCTTGAAAAATGTGACCTGGATAAATAGTATACTGTTTTGAACTGGATAAAACTTTGTTATAGGTTGAGTTAAAATTAATGTGTGAAAGCACTGTTCATTTAATATAGCTGTAAGACACGGCTAAGGGGCCACACCAAAAAACAAGGCCTAAGAGTCTGCCCAGAAACTAGACCATGTGGGCAGAGCGTTCCACTGAGTATTTGTTCTGGACAGGTGGAGGTGTGGTGTGAAAGACAAGTTGGTGTGCAAACACAGAAACAGAGCGTGGCTGAAAGCAGGAAAGCCAAGCAGCAGCCTGCAAGCAAGGTTTATGACTTTGGAAAAAGCTAGAGAAAACTTTTTGGGTCAGGTATTGACTAAAGGGGCTTGGGATTGTAAACTAAGAAACTATTCTTTGGTTTTGGTTCCTTCTGCATTTGGAGAAGCAAGCCTGTACACAGGCTTATAAACAGGACTGTATCAAATAGACCAACAGACTCCAGCATTAATTTCTACCTCTCACAAATAGAACATCCCCAAGGCAATGAAATTTCATTAGCCACTTGGGTCAAAAAGGGGCAACAGAATTAGAGTATTTGAATCATAGAATCATAGAAGATTAGGGTTGGAAGAGATCTCAGGAGGTCATCTAGTCCAACCCCCTGCTCAAAGCAGGACCAACCCCAACTAAATCATCCCAGCCAGGGCTTTGTCAAGCTGGGCCTTAAAAACCTCTAAGGATGGAGATTCCACCACCTCCCTAGGTAACCCATTCCAGTGCTTCACCACCCTCCTAGTGAAATAGTTTTTCCTAATATCCAATCTAGACCTTCTCCACTGCAACTTGAGACCGTTGCTTCTTGTTCTGTCATCTACCATCACTGAAAACAGCCGAGCTCCATCCTCTTTGGAACCCCCCTTCAGCTAGTTGAAGGCTGCTCTCAAATCCCCCCCTCACTCTTCTCTTCTGCAGACTAAATAAGCCCAGTTCCCTCCGCCTCTCCTCATAGGTCAGCCCCGTAATCATTCGTTGCCCTCCACTGGACTCTCTCCAATTTGTCCACATCCTTTCTGTAGTGGAGGCCCAAAACTGGATGCAATACTCCAGATTTAAAGTGTGATTCTGTTTGAAAAGTGACTGTTCAGAAACTGTATCACAGGAAATAAAAGTTAAGTGGAGTCCTTTTCCTGCATATCACAGTAATAAACCTGCTGTGCTCCAAATTCTTTCCTCACTGATTCTTTACAATCCCATTGCCTTCACTAGGATGCATAACTGTAAATGACTGGTCCAACCACTGGGGTTTAAGAAAACAATCTCACTGATGGTGCACATAAAATAAAATAAAATAATTCCATTCCCTCGCTCAAAGAGCCTGTTTAAACTTGGAAAAAAATTTGAAAATTTTCATTTGACTGATCACATCAATGTAGTGAGGCCCATGCAAATCCCTAACTTAGACAGTGCTGCTGGTGTAAGGTAGGGTTTACCCCAGTGTGATATAACCTGGAAAATTACTAGAGTAAAATACACCAACATAAGCTTTTATCTCCTCAATATATGTTCCATTCTATGCATCTGAAGAAGTGGGCTGTAGCCCACGAAAGCTTATGCTCAAATAAATGTGTTAGTCTCTAAGGTTCCACAAGTACTCCTGTTCTTTTTAAGGACAAACCAGAGTCTAGGGTCTAGTGCATGCAGAGGCTGGAACAGAGACAAGCAGGCAGTTTGCATTGTTGCTAAAACAGCTTCCCATCCTGGCTTCCTGGTTTAAGTACTAGTACCAGCTAATCAGTGGGCTGTAAGGAGCTGCCACTCAGGTCCTGCTGGGGGTACTTCCTGCCAAGCCCAGCCTGACAGGGTCCTCCTATGGGAGCCCAGTCGAAGCCTTCAGTAGCAGTGTGGCGAGGTCAGCAGTACAGAACCTCCCAGATTCCAGCCCTGCAGGTTCTTACAGCTGTCTCTTCCTGAGGCACAGAAATGTTCAATGTAATCCAAGCAAGCATGTGGATTTTAGTATACTTAGAAAAATATCAGCTGCTAAGCTGAATAAGCTCATTTCAGCCTTAATTATAGTGCAGTTACTGCCTCACTATCTATCTTTTGCAGCCTTTCCCCCTAATCCTTCCCTGCATACTCTTACAAAACCTCCCATTTCCCCCAGGATGAGATGAGTCTTCCCTGGATTTGCGCTTGCTACCCCAAATCATCTGCTAAAACTTCTTTTTAGAAGAGATCAACCTCCCTCATAGCATCTAAACCAGCAGCTCTCTACCTAATGCTCTCTGAGGAAAGAAAGGGCTGTTGATTTTTCTGCTCCGGCTGCAGAGTAAAGTAATCATCATTTCCATCTCATCCATTGCTTACTTGACCAGATGTTGCTTCTCAGAGAAGTGATGATGTTTCTTCCTATTTCCAGGACATGAGGTTTCACTTTGGATTGACTTGAAACAAAGAAGGGACTCGTTCCCACTCAAGTGGTTCAGTATGGCAATTAGAGAGTTGCTTCCCTTCCTCCAGCACATGGCTATTGAACACATTTATGGAATGACCCCAAGCCTTGGTATGCTCACTTACACAGACTGCACATTCATTCGGTGATGGTTGTGAATAGACTACGAATCACTTATTTCAGAGCCTGCATCAATGCAAATATTTTTGGCCCAGGGGAAACATTTCCTTTAGAAACACTTCCCTCTCATCTCAACCCCCCAGAGCTGGCACAAGATAATGAGATAGAGTATTTAAGAAGCAGAGTTAGGACACTGCATAGCCTATTGTCTTCACCAGATGTATATACGTATAGCTTCTCTTCATGTGTCTAGGAGTCCTGGCCTGATATTTACAGCTACTCTGCACTTCTGAAATTCAGGCCACATGTGTGACAGACATGGAACAGAGAGATATTTATGTTTGGGTTTGGGTTTTTTTTGAGGGACGATGGAGATACAAACTCTGCTGGTTTGGGTGAATCTGAAATATACTGTAGATTAATTTGAATAAAGTACAAATTCAGTTTCCTCTTTTTCCTTCCAGCCCCTCAAAAATAGCATGCTGATAGATATTTTAGATTAGTAATACTGTGTCCATCAGTTTTTCTGGTTTAGAAAAAGTGAGCCAAATAACCAAAGCCAAAAAACCCATTGTTTCCAACCTTATTGGAACAACCAACCATTGTTATAAACAGTCAGAAAAATAAACTTCTCGCTATCATTTTATGTGGCACAATAGTGGCATCCAGCGGCCACTTAATTTAATCCTCTGTGACTATATTCCATGGGGATAATTATATATAGATATGAGAAACACTTAGTGTACTTTTCTATAAAGGTTTTATTGTATCAAGTTTGAGACAGCTACATTAGACACGGGGTAGAGTGAGTTACACAAATGATTCCAAGTAAGTGCTCAGAAAACCACTAAACCACACCATATATTCTATATGTGCCAAAAGTGCTACAGAGAAGCTATTTTAGCAATGTTTTAGAGAGTTTTAAACATTTTTATGGGAGCTATTTTTTCCCCCTTCACCTAGTAGAACATTTTTTTTTTATTTTTTTTTTTGCTCCAGACATATTGTCACACACAAAACAAACAGACCTTCATGGTATGCTTCTTCTATCTAAAGTAAAGATGGAAACAATGTGGCTATTTTTAACTTCTTGTACTTCCCAAGTTCAACCAGCAGGAAGATCGATGTGTTATAGCTATAGCTATTACACACAAACAACTAAGTTAAAATAATATTAAGATTGCAAAGTCAAGCACTCACATAAAAACCATATTAAATGCCAGAATTAAGGTTGCCTGTGAAATTTTAATTGGGCCTCTTATGGGTATCCATTATGATACAGTCTTTAATGACATAATCACAAACAGAAGCACAGAGATTAAGATCAAAAGTCTATTAATTTGGGTGCCAAAGCCGAGATGCCTAGGACCTAATTTTTCAGAGTACTTAGCATTATATTCCACTTGATATGTTCAAAGCCCAGTTCCCACTGAGTTCAGTTGCAGCTGTGAGTGCTCAGCAGTTCTGAAAAATCAGGCCCAAGAATCTGAAGTCAGGGACCCAGAAAATGAGGAACACACAATTAATGACCACCTCTAAAAAGATTGCTTTAAGTGATTTGCCCAGCATCACAGAAACTCTGGCAGAGATAAGGATAGAATCAACATTAATCAGCCCCTCAAGACATCTCAGGAGATGCACCAAGGATGGGCAGTTTAAACCTGGTGCTCTAGCCAATAACGATGATACTGTAAAGGCTCTGAAGGGATCTTCTCATGCTGCCTAAAAGGAAGGAACAACAAGACTGCAGAGGTTAGCTGTGTGAAAGGAAGTAATAGCTGTAGAGATTGTGAATGAAGACACTATGAAGCTTTGTTACTTCTGGTGGTCGTCAAACAAACACACACTGCTATATGGGACACAGTATTGTTACAGAATGGACTGTTATTTCCATTCCACTCTTGGCCCATCTATAACCGCTTTCCTTATTAAATCTTTCCAACAGAATACCAAAACCAAACAGAAGCAGATCATTGTATGCTTGGCTACTTCACTTAGAATGGTTAAACAGAGGTTCACATGGAAATATTCTTATGACAGTGCTGAGTTCCATGCCAGGCCAAATTGTGAATGCTGGAGGGTTGCTGCACGCGGCCAGCTGGTCACACTTGACATGAGTAGGTCTCCTGCTTTTTGCCCTACGCTTGGAGATATATTTGACATACTATTTTTGGTTTGTTCTTCTGTAGTTGGTTTTTAGTTTGCTTATGCAAGTGTCTATTCTATTGTGGCCTCTGCCTACAGTTAAAACACCACTGGGATTGCTGTAGTTCTGAATGTTAGCATTAAATACCCATTTATGAACGTAATTTAGCCCAACTTTGCCATTCCAGATTTACATGTGGATGCAACATAGGTTCCGCTATTGAAAATGTATCTTTCAATATCCATTGTTCTCCAGAGGGTGGGTATTGTATATTGGTAGGCCATTGTATTGTAAAGGCAGGCCATAGCAGACTCCATTTAGGCAGTCTGTGATGGATTGAACAATTATTCTGGACCAGAAATGGGCCCCAGATCAGCATCCCAGATCTCAAATTCCTGCTCTCAGCTTCTGTAAAAGTTTACCGCTTGGGCCAATCTCTCTCCTGAGTTTTACTATGCATACTCATTGCTTTAATAGCTTCACGACTAAATGAACTAGATGATTTTTAGCACATTTAACCCTTACATTAAATAGATACAACAGCATTCCAGATGATTAAAGGCACTGATTTATCATTATCTTGCAGATAAATAATTTAACTATTCTTAGGAGTCCGTAGGTAAAATATAATTACTCAAAATAGTTATTTGGTCAAGAAACCAGAGTTAACACTAATTCTTACAAAATGTACCATAAGATCTCTAGAATAATCACACATGGTCAGGAACTCAGTTATACATCTTGCCCAATAGACAGCAACTGTCAACATTCAAATACTCTTTAACACCATGCTAGTTCCCCCTAGTGAATGACTAACACCATCTCACAACGGGTACACGCTTTTTTGGAAATCTCCCATCCATGTAGTGAATACACCCATATCTGCTTAGTTTGCAGAGCATGACAGGATTACAAAACTGGTAAAGTTACAGGGATAGCTTCAAAAACAAAAATGACTTTCAGGTTGCCTGTCACAATGATCCACACAAATATCGTTAGAGAAGAGGATTTAACCAAACTTTAACTAGAGAGTGAAAAGCAAATTCAGATCCTTTACCCAGATACCCGTGACATGAGAGGTAGGGCCAGGAGTGACTTCCCAGCTCTTAACAAGTTCCAAAAAGAAGGTTGATCGGGGACTCAATCCCCTGAGTTCCACATAGTCTCATCTGATGGATCTGCTCTTTAGGGGAAAAAAATGCAACTTTTCTCCCAAGGAAATTCTTCACAAATGCGTCATTACGTTGTGGTTGTTGTTTTTTTGGTTTCATCTAGAGCGGCTGCCATGGGGCCTCTCTTTTAAAGCATGTGTCAGTTTAACTTTGTGTGACATGTGAGACCCTTTTTTATTACTGCAAACAAAATATTTGCATAATGGATAGAGCAGTAGCTCTGCTGTTTGAAGTCGTTTGAGTGGTGTTGAGTAACTTGGCTACAAATAAGATTGTGCTATGGCATTAATTAAATATTTGCTTCCAGCCTGGGTGTTTATTGGCATTTGGAAAGTGTTTATAACCTCGTACAATCACCACTAATTATTGCTAATATATGCTCTGGGTATTGTGAAAACAATCACACTTCCTTTACTAAGCAGCCATATAAATGTTTCTTATGTACATGTATGTACAAACACACACACCAATTACTAACGCACATATTCTGGTGCCTGGACAACATAGAACTATTACCAAAGGACACATTCAAACTAAATAAAACACTTAGATTAGGCTAAAATCTCCTATGTTATGCCAAGAAGCAGGAAGAGTTTTAGGACCACCTGCATGCTGATGGCTGTAGGCAGTAGGAGACTATCAGGGCAGGTGCTGCTTACCTTCTTGAGTCAGCACCCAGTGAGAGCTTTACCTGCAGCAGCAGAGTGGTTTTGAGCACACTGTGCCCTCTGCATGTCAACTGTGCCTATCCACCTTCAGATTTCATCATGAGAGAGTGGTCCGTTAAAGTGTTCATTTTCTTGTCTGAGAAGAAGCCTTCAAAGAAATGCATAGCACAGAGGGGTTCTGGCCATCTTGGTTTGTTTAGGGATCTCTGAAACCACAATTATTGGAAGGGGGTGGAAATGAAGGAAGGATGAGAACACCACTACTTCCCCATCCAGGAGTGTTTGTTCCGCCCTGAATCTTTAGTTCTTACTTAGTTCAAAGAACTGTTCTGCTTGCTTTTCAGTTGGTGTAGCACTCCACAATTCCAGCCTTCCTGAGCAAGAAGTAAGCAGTTTTAATTATTTCCCCTATTTTAATGGTTACCTGGGTAACGGAGTGATGGATGGTCATAGTGTAAGGGCTGACATCTTGGCTGTCACTGAGGATTGAGCTAGGGACCTCCAGAGATTAAAAACACGAGTTATCTACAACTTCAGCTAGAGAAGCCCGTCAACTCAAAGCTGTGAACAGACTCATTGGGTAGAAAGGGAGAGACAGCTCACCTTGACTGATGCGTTACAACTGAAGCTTGGCTAACGTTCAGAAGAGAGACTATGGTCTCTATACGATATGGGGAGGAAGAGGGAAAATCAGATTTTCCTAACAAATTACAAAACAAGTAACTTATTTTCTTGTGGTAGATAGAAAGAGAAAAAGGTCTTCACTGTTTCTTAGTCACATCTCTTTCCATGGCTCTTCCGGAAGAAGGATCAATGTGGGACTGCTGCCTCAGTCTGTGTAGAATACGTGTTTCATTAGTAGAGTCCTAGGCATCTAGAGTAATGTGGGAAGGGGGACTTCACTTTCTGTGGCAAGCCTTTAGTGATAGCAATGCTGGAGGAAAACTTAAAAAAATGAGTGTGTGGGCCAGGAGACAAACTCTTTTCCCCACTGGAATAAAGAGGCAGATCATATGGAGCTATTTTAGACTACTTAATTAAATATCAGATATTTTAACTGGTTCTTTGTTAGGAGTTACTGCATTGTGCTCAAAATTCATCAGAACAAAGCATTTTCCATATTAGACTTTCAAAGTGTCATAGGAAGAACATACTCTGAGCTTGTTAGTGGTGTTTGGCTAATAGTGGTGTTTGGCTAATAGTGCTCAATTTAACATTTCCACCTAGAACTTCCACTTGCTACCAAGTGGTTATCTTCTCCTCTCCGAGGCTTTTCCTTCCTGGCTACTACCCATCGGTACTGCAGCGTAGCTATCAGTCTCTTTTGGTTGCCATTCAGCTTTCTAGTCTTGTTACCCGGCTATCTTCCTTAGCGTTCCAGTCCTTCTCTCCACTTCCAGTGCACTCATGGCTGATATACAGCTCTTTCTGCCCTTTGGCCAACTGCTCCTACCATTTGCTCCCAACCTTTTTTCTCTCCTCCAGACGCCTCTTTATATGTGTCAAGCTGTCCTGCAGTGGCTCAAGAGCGCAAGTACCAAACTCAAGACAGACTGGTAAGAAGCAAGGCACAACCCCTCTCTCGGCCCCCTGCTGTCCACAGACAAGGCAGGTGAGGTAAAGGTATACTTTTTCTCGCTGCAAGTTATGATATTAACCTGCTTAGACATGGCTAGAATATCATTACCTATTAAAACATCAGCAGGCCGTAGATTCCTATGCCCACAATATCTCCTTTAAAATCCTCAGACTTGAGGTAGACCTCGGCCAATGGTACAGTTACAGGGAATTTGGCCAAAGCTAATATATTTAAACCAGGAAGAGTGTCTTCCTCTCTTACCAAATTCTCCTTGACCAAATGACTTGGAACATTGTGAGGACTGGAGGGAGACAATTAATACCATTTACCTTAGAATTTGTAATAAATTCCTCACTATACTCCCAAGGTTCAGTCCTAATATTTTCTCTTCTGTGATTTTCTCTTGCTCTATCGCTGCCTCTGGAGTAATGGCAATGGCATTCACTGTGACAGAAGAGGTGTGGCTCATGGGGGTCACCTTATATTTTGTGCAATTTGGCATCACTGCAGGTCTCTGGGACATATAAAACTCTCCTTTAAGGTAGGGTGCTTTAAACACTGATTTAAAAATCCCAAGAGAGGCCAAAGTTGGGGTTAGGTTTATTTCCAATCCCCTCTTAACATGGGGATTTCTCTTCCCCTGGGATGTGATCAACATACTCATCAGCAATTTCTGCAGCCTGTCAAATGAGAAGGTTTTTTGTCATAGTTGACTGCCTTTACCTCATCTGTAATTATCCATAGCAATTGCTCTTTGTCTTCCATAATCACCGTCAGCCCCCACTCCCATTCTCTCATAAAATTACACATTTTATGCTCATATTCAACATGGCTGACATTGTTAGATTTTGAGGTTCCTATACTTCATTGAATAGGTCTCAGGGGTAATTTTCTTATACAACTTGGCATCCTCCTCCTTCACATCATTAAAAACTTGCCTGGTTTTCCTAGTTAATCTGGTTAAGAGGAAAGGCGTCTATTTATCTGCTGAGATATTGTACATCCCACATAGTCGCTCTTATCCACCCTTGAAATCCTCTATACAGTCAGTTTCTTTATAAATAAGGCAGACCTTCTCCCAATCCCTTGTGTGGTGTGTAGGTGTACCCCCTGGCTGGGGAAGCACCTTTTGGCTCCTCTAGAACATTACAGCTCAGATTATGAGCTTCCATCTGCCTCCTGTGTGCCCTCTCCTCAGCTTCTTCATTATCTTTGACTGCTGCTATTTTTCATGGATCTTTGGTGGGCTCTCTTTTTAACTGTCTCGGCTGCTTCAGTGTCCCTCATCCACAATTCTGCCACCAGTCTCTGGTGCTCATGTTTTTCCTGGACTCTCAGGTGCTGCAATCAGGCCAGTTCCACTTCGGTGTCCTCTGCAGTGCCTGGGGCAGGAGAGGCCTTAAGATCCACCATCTCTTCTTGCCCTGGAACCTGGTAAAAAAACAAACAAACAAACAAACAAAAAACCTACACTTATGACCAACATTCTCAGTTCCTGAACTGAGACTTTTTATTGGAGCGGGGACTATCCTAACATAACTATTCAAGTTCTTTTCTCACAAGGCCATCATTTGACTGTGGTTCAATCATTGTGAATAATCTTTAGCCTTTAAAATGCTCAATATCAAACTTGAACTTTTAACAGGGTTAGGGTTATGATTTATACCCTTCATTGACCTCTTGTATGTGAATTCTGACAAGACCACACCAGTGTTGAGCTGTCAAGCAGTGGCTCAAGGCATGAGTACCAACCTCAGGGCAGATTGTTAAGAAGCAGGGCACAAACCCCAGATTGATTACGAGTTCTATACTTAGGTTTCATCAACCAAGTATAAACTCCTCAGGCACTATAACCGTCTTAACATAGAGTCGCAAACAGTCCTCTTGGGTACTCTGATTGGCCTTGCCAACCAAGCAAGGCTACCTGTTAGTTAGATGGTCTCTTACACCAAAGATCGCAGCAATATTTAGGTTCCTCCTAGTCCCAGAGGGCTGCTCAATTGCACTTTAGATCTCACACAAAAGACAACACTTGTAGCTAAGCCTATAATAAACTATCTAAAGATTATAGAGGAAAAGGAAACAAGAGTTATTTGAAAGGTTAAAGCAAGTAAACATATTACACACAAATGGGTTCCAATCTTATGTTTCAAAAAGTAACAGAGTTTTCTATTATAGAAGCTTCTATACATCCTTTTGGGCTAACCTGGCTAAGCACTGGGGATCTTTTGCTTATGCCTAGTAATCCTTGCCCCCCCTCCCCCTCCAGCATCCAAGTAGCATAAAGATACAGTTCCTCCTTGAAAATTTTGGTTTCTAGAACAAAGTTTCCTATTGTTACAGTTTTGACTGATGACATAAAACTTCTAATTCTGACACTTTTGTTGCTCCTTATGCAGTGTTCTATCAAAAAAAAAATGCTTGCCTGCTCTATTACTTCCTTCTCTTCTTTCTGAACCACTGCATGGGCGGCCCATTGAAATGTGGTTGGATGGGTGAAGAAAAAGTATACTGCTAAAGCAGAAGTCTGGTGATTTTAGAATGATAGATATTTTCTTCAGGATGGCATAAAGTTGGGGCAAGCCATAAAATTAAGTTATTTACATTATGACTGCTTTTCTGAAGACATCATTTTGCAAGGTTCTCACTACCTAGCCTCTACTTCAGTCACCTGTTGGGTCATTCTGTGTGATCAAAAGGACTTCAGTTTTATGTCTCACCCAGAAGTTAGTACCCCCAGCAGTACGCCTATCAACATGTTGGGTATTACATTTAATGCTGACTCAGAGGGAAGATCTTCACTTCAACTACCACTACCATCTCCTGCAGCAGGTAGGCTAACATTGAGAGGGGGTGGAGAAAGTATAAAAGGTTTTATCCAAGTATTGTCCCCATCTATCCCTGGTTATTTAATCAGCTATAATAAGGGTTTGTGATCACAGTCTGGGTAAATAGGACCATCCATTTCCACAGTAGTTCCTAGACTAGAAAACACCAGATCAGGGCATTCTGGAATGACTGGAGCAGCTGTTAAGAAACTGGAAACTATTTGCAAGCAAACTGTGGAGAAAGACTGAAGAAATACTCTAATGTAGCAAAGGTGGGGGCAACTGGTGTAGCAGACCAGACTGCTAAGAGATGAGTGGATGGTGAGTGCTAGTATGGGCTAGGAGAACATTAAGGTAATACAGTATGACACACATTGCTTACATAATCCGTTACCTGTTTCTCATGAAGTTATTGAATTGCAGGTTGCTTAGCTTCTACTGATTAAGAAAGAGATTTTAAAGAGATTACAGAAAGTAAAATAATGAGGATTTTGATAGTATTTACAAAATTTAAATGAATGAATTTAATATTCTTTCAGAAGGAGGATGGATGGTCTGGGAGGTAGGGCACTGGACTTAGACTCAGGAGAGTTGGAGTTAATTCCTGGCTCAGCCACAGACTTCCTGTTTGACCGAGCAAGTCACTCAGGGTACATCTACATAGGATTAAAAGACCCATGGCACAGCTGTGGCTAAAAATCACTGTGTAGCTCTTCAGGCTGGAGCCTAAGCTCTGGGGAACCCCCCCCCCCCCCCAACAAGGTCCCAGAGCTTGGGCTCAAGCTTGACCCAAATGTCTACACAGTGATTTTTCAGCCCTGGAGCCCAAGCCAGAGTCACCTGACCCAGGCCAGCCATAGGGCTTTTTATCCTTGTGTACACATATCTTTAGTCTCCCCACTCAATTCCCCATGTGTAAATGAGGATAATACTTTCCTACTTCATGTGACTGTACCCCTGTATTCACCCCTTGCACACTATTATAATAATCTTTGTCCCAGTATGCCTTGTGAGGTATCATTTGAAAACTCATAAATCGCTGGTCAATACTGTCCTGATAAAATGTGCTGCAACATTGAATGTAAAGTTAAAAGATTCCACCGTGGTGTCACTGAGACATAGTCAAAGTCTGGGGAGTGGCCAAACCAGTTCCTCAGAGACAAAGGGCAAGCTGATGCCTTAGCCAGGTGTAGACAAGGTCAAACGAGCCATCACCTGAGAAATGCTGACACTGGGCAAAAAAAATCTACATCTTAAGAAGAATCTTGGGTTCCTGTCTACACAGACTGTCTATTGAGCCTCAGCTGGAGATGCTTATCGAAGAAGGGAAAGAACTATAAGAAGGGAGGGCAGATGCCCCAAATGATCCCTCCCGTCTCTCTGCCCACTGCATCCACAACATCTGAAAAACAAAGGAAGCAGTACTGGACTAGGGGGAGGGTTCCTGACTGAGAGAAGTTCAGCCAGTAGGACTGCTGAAACATGTGGCGAGAGAAGCTTTGCTTTGAATTCACTCTAGTGTAAGTTATGCATTAGTTGAAGTTTATTTTTATTTTTCTTGTAACCAATTCTGACTTTTATGCCTCATTACTTATATTCACTTAAAATCTATCCTTTTGCAGTTAATAAACTTGTTTTATCTAAACCACTGTGTATTTGGATTGAAGTCAAATATCAGAGGGGTAGCCATGTTAGTCTGAATCTGTAAAAAGCAACAGAGGGTCCTGTGGTAGAAGAAGAAGTGAGGTTCTTTCCCATGAAAGCTTATGCTCCCAATACTTCTGTTAGTCTTAAAGGTGCCACAGGACCCTCTGTTGGATTGAAGTGTTTAGGAAACTCCATTTGGGATAACAGGATTTGTGCATATCATTTTCTATTAATAAAATGACAGACTTTATATGAGTTTATATTGTCCAGGAGAGAGCTGGGCAGCACAAGACGTACATTGCTGGGGAAGTCTGGGACTGGGAGTTTTCTGGTGTTGCTCTGTAATGTAATTCAAGAGTGGCTGGCTACAGCACTAATACAACATAACTGGAAGTAACTTACCTGATGGAGGCTGTGTGAGAGCAGACTAGGAGTGATATTTCTCACAGCAAAGCAGTGTAAAAAGCACCCTAGGTTAGAGAGCTAAGGGGACACAGCTGTTCATCAGTCCAGATTGTACCCTGGGTATGTCACACTTCACATGGGAATTGCAAGGCAAAATCCATCCATAATTGTGAGATGCTTGGACGCTGTAGTGATGCAGGCCATAAGAGTACACAAATAGATAGAAAGAACTCCTGGAGGGATAATTGCCAAGTTAGGCAGAATCTGCAGGCTCCCGCTGCAACATAGCCTTTCCCTTTCCAACCCCCAAACGTATCACGTGGCTTAAAGCCCAAACTTGCCACTAAGTAATTTTCTTTACAGTATTAAGGCTTTTCATTTCTATTTGCCTATCTTTTTTGAAAATCTTTCCAGCTATGCATGTAAAAAAAACCCAAACATATTTCCGTTCACCCCCCTCAGAAACATGGGTTATCCAAAGAGCAAAAATGCTCAATAAAAAGCTTTCCTTCTGGCTTCCAGTGAAATCAAATGAGTCATAGCTGGTCAGGGAAAAGAGGGGCAAGTAATGCTACTTTCAACAGCAATTACATTGTGTTTAATGGGATTTTGCATTCTCCCTATCCAAGCATTTTTATTTCCTTTTCAATATTGTTTGTTTCAACCGTGGCAATCTCTCAGTGTATTTCAGTTCCTGGGAACTGTTCTTATCCCTGTTAATATCGCACGTTGCCAAAGAAATCAGTAGGACATTGTAGATAAAAGCACTGAAGGGTTCGAGTTTTCCAGCTCCATTAGTTACAAATGGCAGTGGGGGCAAGGGGTAGTGGTGGATCTTTTACAAATTACAGTGGAAGATACACAAGCAAGGTAATATTGACCATGCAAAGAGGTCTTCTGAAGACACCTTTAGGGCTTTTTTATTTATTTATGAGGTTTTCTGCTTGGTGTTTGTTGTTTTTTTGTCAAAAGTAGTCAGCCTAAGCTTTAGCCTTGTACAACTTCAAGGGAATATTGTCAGTTATAACGTTTGGCAGCCCAGCGGTAGGTTGCTTAGTGAATCTCTTTACCTAACACTCCTGCTCAGATTCCAAAGGATATAACAAAAATGATACCTTCAGTACAAGAATGTTATGATAATTAAACATTCACAAGGTATTGTGAGAATTAATGTTTGAACACCTCAACACAAGCTGAGGCACATAGAGGTTAAGGCCCAGGCTTTCAAACCTGTATTTCTCAATTGACCACAGTAATAGCTGTGGGTTATCAGTACCTCTAAAAGTCAGGCCACCTTTATTTAGTTATGTAGATATGGATTTAGAGGCCTAATTTTAGGCAACTACATTTGAGCATTTTATTCTTCAGTGATTTGCACAAGGTAACACTAGTCATTAGTTGAGCCCAGAGTAGAAGCCTGAATTCCTCACTCCCATTCTCATTTTCCAAAAGGAAGAAAACACTCCCTTTTATTTCTCCAAGCACTAGCAGTGTTCCAGGCCCAGCAGCTTGCTGGGACCTGGGATGGATGCTGTTTATTCCAAGAGCTTATCAATGTCATTGCAAGAGTCAGTCAAAACAGGCCATTTGAGAGAAATGCAAAAGTGTCTTTCTCCTAGAGATTAAGTATCCTGCTTCTGCCATACTCCCAGTTCACACCAGCTGGGGATCCATGTTAGCAGTCCATAAAAGCTATTATTATTATACCCAAAGTATGTTAACACCACATTATGGCTGATGAGAGAAACAGTAGGAAATGCAGAGACAATATTTGGGGACTGAGTTTATGAATATAAATAAACTGGAAATAAAACTCAAAATCCCTAACAAAGTCCATACATAAATCCACACACCACAAGCTTTCTCATCCTTCTTCCAGGCCTTCCTGATTGGGGCCTTTGCAGTCCCTTTCCCCTCCTTGGTAAAGGTCTCTCCCAGGCCTCCCTTCCTAGAGCACCTCCCCTGGTCTCAGGGTCCTCCCAGCAAGAGCCTTTCCTCACTCTCTGCAGACTCTACTGCACTTCCCCCTTCAGTTCAGCCACCTGCTGCCCTTTATAGTCATTCTTGATTCTACCCAGGTGTGCCTCATTCGGTAATCAAGGCTGTGCCACCCCTAACAGTAATAAGCCTTTAAATATAAACTTCCTTTATGTTTGTTTATCTTTTAAAAAGAAAATCAAGAGAAACATACAAAACCCAGATAAATAACAAGTGGGCAAAGCTGTGCAACTAGAAATGAAGGAAGATGCTCAGTAGGAGATAAGAGAAGGGCTGCCGTAGGATGCACATTAAAAGCAAAACAAAGAGAGAGACTCCTTTTCTTTTCTGTGGCATTCTCCTATAGGCGTTCTGATAAAGCTCACCCTTTACTACTTTGTGATCACAAGCTTTAGCACCGAGGTGGGCAAACTACGGCCTTTGAGCTCCTGGCTGGGGAGGCTAGCCCCTGGCCCCTCCCCTGTTGTCCGCCCTGTAGTTCGCCGTGCCGCCAGCGCTCTGGGCAGCGAGGCTGTGAGCTCCTGCAGGGCAGGGCAGGGCAGCGGCGTGGCTGGCTCCATCCAGGCAGCGTGGCTACCAGACATGCTGCTCTGAGCAGCATGGTAAGGGGGGGGGTTGGATAAGGGGTAGGGGGTTCCGGGGGGCAGTCAGGGGACAAGGAGTGGTTGGATGGGGCAAATTTCTGGGGGGAGGGCGTTCAGGGGATGGGGGTGTAGATGGGGTCAAGGCAGTCAGGGGACAGGGAGCAGGGGGGGCTAGATAGGGGGGTGGGGTCCCGGGGGGGAGGTTAGGGGATAAGGAGCAGGGGGGGTTGGATGGGTCAGGGGTTCTGAGGGGGGTGGAAAGTGGGAGGGGGGCAGGGGCCAGACTGTTTGGGGAGGCACAGCCTTCCCTACCCAGCCCTCCATACAGTTTTGGAACCCCGATGTGGCCCTCAGCCCAAAAATTTGCCCACCCCTGCTTTAGCACATGGTGGTATGGCAGGTTAAGGATTGTTTTTTCATACGCTGACTTTATCGTCAGAGCAATAAGATAAAAGGATCAGAAACAAATCAAAATTTCCCCACAAGACACTACAGACAAGACACCTATTAAGCCAACAGGTGAGACAAATACATGAAGTCTTTCTGGTGTCATAAGACCTTGGTCTGTGATCCCATAGGCCAAACAACACTGAGTGGTGTTAGTATTTAGATTGGAGACTGTGGGCGGGTGTGTCAATACAATGGTGCCCCCTTTGGCCTGATGGAGTGCTGTACAAGAGCTCACTCCTTCTGGTTAGGCAGGCAGGCAGTTCCTCTTGCACTAGTCTCTAAGTTAGCCCCATTCTGGCATATGGAGGGTATTAGCCTCAGTCCAACTGGGGTGTGCAGGTTTTCCCCCTTATAGTTGTTGGGGTCAGCTGGTCCCAGTGCTCAAGGGGTTGGAAACACTATCAGCCCTCAAGTCTCCCAGGAGTCAGTAGGGAAGCCCAGCCCCTCCCCCCCACTCCACCGGGTTCCAGCTCAGGGTCCTTAAACTAGGCAGGCAGAATCAAGCCTCAACCATTCCTCCTGCTGTGCCCTGAGCTCCTTCCTACCTCCCTTGGTTTCTGCAGGCTTCTCCAGTCTGTAGGTCCAGTCATCCCTCCCCTGGGCAGCTTCTGAGCTGCTTGCTGGCAGGAATTTCTGTCTCCAGCCTGCTCACTCCTCTGGCAGCCACCCCACCATACCGCTTCCCAGCTCTTTTATTTTCCCAGCTGCTGTGAGGCTGGCAGTTCCTCCCTTAACCTCTTGGGTGCCAGGCCAACCTTGGGTATATACACCCTATGACAGAAACCCAATTGCTTCATGCAGAAAATAGTGTTAGTGATCCACGAGAATGCTTCCCTTAGCATCACTACTGAACTAATGCCACAACTGGGTATGCCGGAGCACTTCACTACTGGAGGTGCCTTCTTAGAGATGGTATGTAAAACACTGTCATTAAATTTTCAGTGATACTTTTCACAAAAGGAGAAATGCTAAGTATCCAGGCCAAAGTGTAATTTGGCCAATTGCATCCCTTCTATCTAAGTCACCCACTGTAAATACAGATGGATAAGAGATTCCTTTCTGTTATAAGCTCTTGAATGGTGTTACTGTGTGTTATTATTGTGTTCCACCCCACAGTTGTGGGATAAGTTGTTCCTTACAATCCATTTGGAAAATGCTCAGGGTTCTGTCTGGATAAGAGATACCATCCTGAATAGATATGTCATTATCAAAATGTTAACAACATTGAGAAGGAACAGTGGCCCAGGAGGAATCTGACTGAGCCTTAGAATTGCATCTGAGATGTTTATGTGGGAATATAAAGCATTAACCATAGGGTTGGGCCTTTTGATGCATTTGTTTTAGTGTATTAATCCTGCCTAGACCAGATGTAGATAGGAACAATGATCATACAGGGTTAATTTCACAAGCTGCCAGGGAGCTAAAATACCACCTTTATTGCCCTCTTTCCTTGATTTCATTCTGTGGTTCAGATTAGGAATTTTTACATTTCAAGGCAAAACCCATCCAGCTTTCATTTTGTCATTTAAGTTTGCAAAGTCTTTTTCTGCCTGATATATTACACAGATGGTTGAATATTCCTAAACCATAAGAATTTTTATTAAATAGTACTGCAGAGGCAGCTACTGTTAGATTAGCCCATACCAACTCACAGTGGAATTTAGTAGCCACCTTGACCTGGGGGAGGGCATATTCCAACTCTGTCTGTTCATCTCTTTCATTTTTGAAGATGTGTTTATAATCAGTCTGAAAGCAGCAGGAAATAGACCAGTTATTCATCCACCAATCTCATCACAGACTTGGAATTTAAAGAAACAACCCGTAGAAAAAACGTGAGTGCAAAAAGGGTGACGCTAGCAGCTTGGCTTACACAATGAAAAACAAACCCAAGATAATTTCCCTGAGTAGGGTCAAACTAGAACCTCTGCAGGACTTAACTACATGGTGCATGCTTATAAGCAGCATGGAATAACAGCACCCTTTGTATAATTAATTCTTGTCCCTGCCCCATTTCATCAACCCCTGTGGTTAAGCAAAATCCACTGCAGAAATGCTTTACACGAGGATCATTCCAGAGCATAAAGAAGAAAGGTAATTGAGTAAGAATAAAAAGTCTGCTTAAAAACAAAAGAGAAAGAGTTATATAGCCACTAGAACACAGCACACAACGTACTGATGAACTGATAATATTACATGGATATATGCATTGTCAGTTAATTGATCAGCATAGCATTTGCTGTACTTTAAATATATATTTTGCTTGCAGATGTCATCAGTTATTAATATTTCTGCATGCTTTACAGAAAGGAGAGTTTAGTAATAACCTCTTCAATGGGTCACTGAGGCCTGGACTGTACTACTTCACGCACAGAGTGAAGGGTAGCATAATTGGATCTGAAGCATGGAGTATGCAAAGCAATTAATTTTGCATAGCAATTAATGGGCTTACGTATGCCTTATACCAAACTCCAAAGTTGCTAAATCAGTTAAACAATCATCAGGATCAAATAAACTGCATGTTGAAGGTGTCCAGAAATTCAAAGCTTAGAAATAGGGAATGAGGTTGTATCTCATTTAAGTGCCATGGAATATTTGATTGGCTGCAGGGTCTCGTCCTGCCATCTAGGGATGCTGACAAAGGATAAATACACCTCTACCCTGATATAACACTGTCCTCGGGAGCCAAAAAATCTTACTGCATTATAGGTGAAACCGCATTATATCGAACTTGCTTTGATCCACCGGAGTGCGCAGCCCCGCCCCCCCGGAGCGCTGCTTTACCGCGTTCTATCAGAATTCATGTTATATCGGGTCACATTATATCAGGGTAGAGGTGTATTTACGTTAGGATTGTCAACTGCTACAAAAAAACTTAGAGAAACCAGGAGCCACATTGGCATGCAGCAGGCTCAAGCAAGAGATCCACTTGATGTGAAAAAGCCTGAACATACCAGCACAAAAAACAAAATAAATGGCAGAAATAGGTGGACACACTATGCACCTTAGGGTGTGGGAGGATAAAGAAAGAAGAAAGCAAGCCAGTCTGGGACTGTACTCTATCTGGGGTGGAAGGGAGATTTCCAGGCTCTTGAAGTAAAGGTTGAATAACTGGATTTAAGGGTGGAGAATCCAGTCCTCTGTGTGTGCGGTAAGGAATCTGTGGCTGTGTTTCTTGTCTCTGGTAAGCAGCAGCACCTGAAGAAAGAGGTCTTGGTAACAGTCTTTCACAGCATAGAAACTTACTCAAGCAAATCACTGTTGTTTAGTATTAATAAACTTATTTACACAATATTTAATTCTTGATTGTTCCTTTGTAATACTTTGATAGTTAATTCATAAAGCCCAGTTTCATGATGCTCAGAACTCATGTTCAAGCTTCCTATGTCCTATCTCCGTATCTTACACAGCACAGCAATACCAGTTCCACTGCAGCAGGGGATTTTCATGTCCATGGGCTGGGGACAGCATTTGTAGAGCCATGCATGGATACAAAATTTGTATCTGCATCCGATCCGTGATCTGCAAACATGGTCCACGGATATCTGTGGATTTTCAGGGCCCTAAGGATTTGCTCCTGTAATAACAGTAGTCTATAGCTTTGTATTGATCCTTGGGCACATTTGAGTGTCCCTGGGCACTTCTTGGCAGTGCTTTCTATTATATGGAGCTTGTTCAGCCAGAGAGGAGACCTAGAGTCAGGGAAAGAAGCTGGAAGTGCATCGGCCAAGTGAAAGTTTGGTGTAGGATTCCTGAAGGGGGAAGGAGAAGCAGCCCCAGCTAGTAAAGCCTTTAGGAAAGAGGTGATTTTTAGAAGGAACTGAAGGGCCTCCAGACAAAGTCTGGAAGATTTTTATTTCAATTGACATTATCTGTTATGTTTTGTTAACAAACCAAATCCCAAGAAGGGAATGTTACTTGAACCAGGTGAGTCTATGTGCATTTATTGGAGAGACCAAGAATGGAGAAACTGAGTTTAGTTAGTCCTGTGGTAGTAATATGGACATCTCATAAGGGTTCTCACTTCTTTTTGTGAGCATCAGCTGGTTTCTCAGGCACTTAAAAAAAACAGATTTAATCAAACAATGGCTTAAAATCTTTTTCTGTCCAAACAATGAGCATGCTAGGACTCCTGCTGCACAGCCTGTCTGATCAGTAACACAATCTCCTCCTAGTCCGACCTTTGGCCTTTTTTTCAGCTATGTGTATCATTCCCTGAGGTTTAGTGTATTTCCAGTTAGACTCATGTAGAGAAGATGCATGAGGCTTGATAGGTATCTATAAGGCTGATCCTAACTCTGAGGAGAAGTAGATCATCTTTAAAGGGCTGATACAAAGCTTGTTAGAATAAATGGAATGACTCCCCTAGACTTCAGTGGGTTTTGGATCAAGCTTTAAGAAAGAATTGTTGCCACAAAATGTGCTTGTTAGTGAATAGTTAAAGAGGGACACTGTGACAGATTGCCCCCCTTAGGATGCCACCTGATGAGCCGAGATACTGCTGAGCCTGTCTGTTATGCCAGCCTGGGCAACCTTTTTTCCTGTCTTGATGAGACAGGTTATAAAGCCTCCTCCAGCACACACACAGGCAGGGCCACACCCAACTGCAGAACGACACAGACACTGAGATCAGCTCCAGGAAGGCTCAACTTAAGGGACTTGCCCCAGCACTCACATGTCCACCTCCCGTGGAGTGCAGACCTAAAGGTATATTATGAAATCCACCTCCTCCCTCAATGTGGAGGAAGATATGCACAGCCTCTTACCCCCCAATTATGAATTGTACACAAGGGGTTATATTATAAACAAGAAATACGTTTATTAACTACAAAAGGTGAATTTTAAGTGAATACAAGCAATAACAGACAGAACAAAGCAGATTACTGAGCAAATAAAACTAAATATGCAAGCTAAGCTCAATATACTTAAGAAACAGGTTACAAAATGTAATTTCTTACCCTAAATGTTATTTTAGGCAGGTTGCAAAGTTTCTGTGGTTTAGAGTTCCAGTTATATTTCTTTTCAGACTGGACCCCTGTCTCAGTCTGGACTCATTCCCTTCAGGTGGCTTTAGCAGTCTTTCTTCTTGGGCAGACAGGCCATGGAGAGGAGGAGTCCTGTTTGCCTTCCTCCACGCCCTTAAATAAGGTTTACATAAGGCGGGAATCCTTTGTTTCCCAAACTTGACCCCCCCCTTTCCTTTCAGTGGAAAGTTACATGAAGACCCAGATAATGTTTAGTATCAGGTGACAAGACCATCTGACCTAGTAGTGTCACAGTTGCGTCCCTGGACGCCTCCCAGGAGTGAGAGAGATTAGTATCTTCATGGTCTTGTTGTTCCTTCCTGATGAGTCATCAAATCTCATGGCCTGTCATCTGGTGGGTGTCTTCCCAATACACACCCAGTTGTAATTGTTATATAGTCCATATTCCTAACTTTAGATACAGAAATGATACATGCATACAAATTAATCACATTCAGTAAATCATAACCTTTCCAATTATACCTTACAAGACCCATCTTGCATAAAGAATATCTCAATTATGTCATATCCATGTTATACGCATATTTCCATAAAGAAAATGGAGTGTAACGTCACAGACACCCACCTATCTAGCTGGAAATGATAACTTTTAGAAACTAAAGGACTCTTTTTATTTAGAAGCCATGAAACTGCTCAATGTTGGAACAGAAGCAGTGTTTCAGAAGGGTTTTTAAATAATTTTTAATGTTAATATTAGGGCTTAAATTCTCAAAGTAGTTCCCTGAGTTCCCCCCACACACACACACACAGACCCTTCTCCCTCCCCCCAACATGCTATGAAAACTCCAGGGGGTTGAAAATATTTACTGGAACTAGACTCCAGACAACTCTGGCTGAATTTAAGCCCCGATATTAGTATTAGGCAGTAAAGTTTCACAGTTCTTGAGGTAAATTCTCTGCTAATGTAACTCCACTGATTTCAGAGAATTTAGTCCCTTTACTTTTAATTTTTGAAATATTAGATCAATTAGTAATTACTTTCATTAGACTTTATTGTACAAATCTTAAAATAAGACTTCTATAGTAACAAATTGTATTTGGAATAAAAAAAATTGTGGTAGACCTTGGCAAGATGTTTATAGTTACTCATCTGGTACACAGCAGTTCAATTTGGCTCTCCCAATTTCAGCTGGGTCTCAAAGAAAGTAAATGGGAAGGGACTACTCAACATTCAGTTTCTTGTTTCTGCCCCCTCTCACATTTCATGCCACATCCTTCCCAGAGTTCCTGGAAGAGATTCAGGTACTATAAGCTCTCCATAATAAAGTAACCGATTTAGAAATTCAGGCATTGCTATTTGAAGGCTGGCAATCAAGGATGAAGTAACAGAACAATAGACTGGCCTGGGAAATCCAGATTATTTTATTAGGGGGGAAATAGTCTTTGTGACCATGAGAAGGAAACCAAAAGAGTACTTTGAAGATCCTTCTGTCCCTCACCATCCCAAAAGTGACTTGTATACATAACAGAGTGAAGCCACTCTTTGACCTAATATTCACACAAGAAGTAGCCGACATGGGTGTTATGGACTTGAATACAACAGTTATTTGCTAGCTAACAAGTCAAATTCTTTGCCAATTTACACCCAACAGAGTGCCAATGAAAGATTTAAGACATTTATGGATGGTACATGTACTAGCACATTGGTGGGCCTCTGGGGTGCTGAGATCACGACAGCCAGAGTGATTAAACACAAACACAGGATCTGTAAGGCAGTAAATATTAATGTCTAGATTCTCCAGTACTGTACAGTTGCTTTGTACTGCACCATCAGTATTCTGGCCCTTCAACTGCCAAATGGGCTAATACCTACCTGGGAGATTTGATTAAATTCATGGTTGTAAAGTGCCATGAGAACCGCAAACTGTAAATGCCATAGACATGCCAAGAATATTTAGTATATAGAGGACCTATTAAAATAGGTCACTCTAAATTATTTTACAACTACAGTATATTATACCAGCAGGATTATCTGGGAAGCAAAGTCTATTGGGCACAACCTGAGCTGGTGTAAATCAGCATAGCTCTAGAGAAGTCAAATAAACAATGCGGATTTACACCAACTAAGACGGTGGCCCTACATTTCTTTCTCTGCTAATACAATCCAGATGTCCTTTTTGCTGCGATACCTGTTACTGCATCACATTCACATAGTACCACTGCAGTACTAAAGTTGAATCCCTCAGAGATGCTTTATGTACTTTTTGGATAACCATTCTCTCCAGAACCCGTTTTTCTGTTCCCAGTTTCACGCTGCTCTCTTCCTTCCTTTACTTCTCTCTCCCAGTCATACACATCAATTTTTGAGCTTCTCATGTTACTTTTCAAAAATAGATCTGGGCCAAAAAAAGAAAAGAAAAGCAATCCCACTACGTCAAAGAGGATATCCATTTCCAGTGTTTTATTGGTGCTCTGCTAGAAGAGGCTATAACTGCGTCAGAAAACTAATTGAACTGAGTCAAAATAAAATTTGTCTCATGCAGGCAGTGGCCCAAGTTCAAAATGGCATTAAGGTGAGCTATTCATTAGAATAATATAATTTGAGAATATTATGCAGTATAATATAACAATCACAATAAAAATCAAATGCAGCATTGGACTATACCTACGACAACTCTTCAGCCAAGGCCTGGGAAGTCCAGACACATTGCTGAAATTAAGCATATGACACCAGGTTGGCAGCTTGAAAAAAAGACGACATTGTGCCGATAATAGTAGCATCCTTTTTCAAAATGAGTGTACATGGAGAATCAGTTTCAAGCTACATCTGGCAGGACTTTAATCCCTCCACTGTATTCAGATGTTAATAAAATTAGTCTATTTTATTCCATTGTATCTATCCAAGGTCTCCAATTTGTTTTGAAAAGTCTTTGTAAGTTTCAAATGCTACTAATGAGCAAACTATTACTGGCAGAGTTCAAATAAGTCCCTTCACGAATCGTAGGGATTTTTTGTAATTTCCATTGCCTTGCAAAATAAAATTGCACATGCAAAGAAATTACACACTAATTTGTTTGTATAAAGCAGAGATACCCAAGAATCTATTGGAGAGTTTTCATGCTATTCCTATAGTTCATTCACTAACTGCTGTACATTTTCCCAGTATTTTTGTAATTTTACACAGTTCAGTGATGTATGGTTAAGTCAGAATTTTCTGTATTTTATCTTCTCTCTCTTTCAGGGCTTCCTAATATATTTATTTTTTAAGACTCCAGTACATATCGTATACCAACAATTAACATACTTCTAATTTGTTCATTATGCATTAACACAATATAAAGCTATAAGACCGCTCACATTCTTCCAATGGAATGAACTTTGACTGGAATACCAGTTGCTACCTCTCTGAGCTTCATATGTTGTGTTTTGGGCAATCAGATCCACATAGCTGTGCATCTGGTGGATCTTCCCCCACTTACCCTCTAAGTCTAATAATCCACCATGATGTGGGGGGGGGGGGGGGCCCACTTCATGGTAGCTTTCCCTATAGTCTTTCCTAATCAGCCCTTTTTAAATGGTGAGGAAGGCCTTGCAGCAGGCATCCGCACCAGGGTGTTTCCACCCTAAATGCTAGGCTAGTGTGATAGGAAGTTCATTCATATTGCTTATTGTGCTTGCCTGAAGGATCATCATTGTAACAAAGTACAGTCTAGAGGTCTACCTGTAGAATAATGTATATCATTTACAAAAAGAACAGGAGTACTTGTGGCACCTTAGAGACTAACAAATTTATTAGCGCATCTAATTATTATTATCTATTATTATGCTCTAATAAATTTGTTAGTCTCTAAGGTGCCACAAGTACTCCTATTCTTTTTGCGGATACAGACTAACACGGCTGCTACTCTGAAATATATCATTTATGTATATTTCGAGCAGGTACTTAAAGCCAATAAGACCTTGTGACAATCCGAAGTCAACAGTTATATTCTTGAACACCATTGCATAATTTTGAAGCCCACTGAGTTATACACTAACTGGATAACAGCTTTTCAAACTCTGGTCATACCACTGGCTGCATGTACACTTGTTAAAACCAATGGTGTGGACACTGAGAGATTCCAGTACATTCAGAATGTGTTAGTGAACTGGCTCCAGTACTCTATGCTGTACAAAGTTGATGGTTTCCGTGAAAAAGATAACACCCTCTAGAGCTTCCATCTCCCGCCCCCACTCCTGCTCAAACATTAAGAACTTCATTGATTGACTCAGATTTTCAGGTACAGTAACTCATCGCCTAACGTTATAGTTAAGTTAATGAAAAATGCTACTTTAAGCGAAATGATGTTAAGCAAATCCAATTTCCCTATCAGAATTAATGTAAATGGGGGGATTATGTTCCAGGGAAATTTTTTTCGCCAGACACACACACACACACACACACACACACACACACACACACACACACACACACACATACATACATATACACACACACATATATACATAGTATAAGTTTTAAACAAACAATTTAATACTGTACACAGCGATGATAATTGTGAAGCTTGGTTGAAGTGGTGGAGTCAGAGGGTGTAAGAGGGCGGGATATTTCCCAGGGAATGCCTTACTGCTAAATGATGAACTAGCAGTCGGCTGAGCTCTCAACGGTTAACACGTTTTAATGTAGCCTCACACTCTACAAGGCAGCACGAATGGAGGGAGGAGACACAGCATGGTAGAGAGAGACAGAGAGTAAAGCTGAGCAAATAATTGGGGTTTTTTAGTTCAGTTTTCATTTTGTTCAATCCAAAATTACTTCTTCGGCCATTTTATCTTGGGATGCATTTTTTACCACTTTGTTAGATTGTTTTAAACTTGATGTAGTTAAATTTGAAAACAAAATGTAAAGTCAAACAAAGTCAAAACATTTCATTTCGAAAATATCGAAAGAAAACATTTTGACCTTTCTAAAAAAAAAATTCAGACAAAACTATTCATCAAAATTGACCTGAATTCACAAATTGTTTTGCTCAACCCCAAACTCCTTTTTTCACAAAATAAATTATTTGTCCAAAAAATTCTGCCCAGCTTCAGTGCAGACATCCTGCTGTTACCTCTCATCCAATGAGCTTGAAATACTCTACAAAGGTGAGTTGTCCCTTTTTTTCATTTGTGTCTAGCTAGGAGGCTGCAACCTTCTCTTTCAGCTATGGACCATGCTAGTGTGATCCATATTCTTGACACCTTGAGATTAGACTACTGCAATGCACTCTATAGTACCTAAGACTGCTTTTGAAAACCATTGAGGAATTTGAGATGGTGCAAAACACAATGACCTACTAAAAAAAAAACCCCAAACCCAGTACATCTCACTACGCACACTTTACACTGGTGCTCTGCCTTTATTTTTCAAGTGACATTTAAGTTGATGGATTTGACTTACTTCAAGGGATTTTCAGAGGGACCAGAAAATGTCTGGTTCCCCCGAAGTACAGTGTGAGATGGATAAACTTCTGGTAGCTGGGGCTCTCTGTAGTATCCATTAGAATTATAAGGCTTCGCTTCCCAGAGTGCATTTGCTACAGCCCTGTCATGGGTTTAGCAGACTTCTTAGTTCCATATACTTTTGTCCTACTTCTTTCCATTTTATACTGACTCACCCTGCACACTGGACTGTTACCAGCCCTCCACACACCACCTCCCTCTCCTTGGCTTCTAGCTGTATTAATTAAAGTTTCATTTTACTCAAGAGAGATCATTCCACATTTAGCCACCATTTTCAATATGATAATTTACAATCTCACTTTACACGGGGAAGTAATCTCTTTTTAAAAAAATCAACATTATAGACCTTAGAGACCACCAAATAATATTTTGCTTTAAAAGTTATTAGAAAACCAGGTGTTCGCACCATCAGCACTTCTTGTAAGTTTGTATTTTACTTCAGGAAACCATTTACTGAATAACTGTTCTATGAAAGTGCACAGTATTGTATGATGACTTTAAAAAAATAGACATCAAGGAATTTAAAAAAATCAAAGAAATCTGCATTTTACAAGAAAATGTGAGTACTGTTATTTCCATTCATTTCTTCCACCCCTCACTCCAGCCCCCTTTACCACATAATTTCAGGCTGAACAACATACACCATTTTTTCAAATCATTCATGTTACCGATTCACTGTATTTTGCAATTGTCATGTTCAACAGTCTCAGTAAAGTACATGTGTGATAAGTAACTGTTATGGGGAGAAAAGGATCATACAAAGCAGATAAGGGACTACTGAGCATGGTTGCCAACTTTCACACAGTAAATAAGCACCCCGACTTTCACAATAAGCCAAGAATCAAGCTAAATCCCATTTCAAAACAAGGCCAAAACAAGCCAATCCCTAAGAACCCCAACACTCTATGTGACTAGATCCCACTGGTGTGCAGTCTGGGAGGACTGTGATGGGCCCGCTGTGCATCCCTGACTCTCTCCCCCCTTACCCCTGCTTGCCAGGAGACAATCAAAAAAGAAAAAAGAAAAAAAAGAAGCAACAAGCTACAACAAGCAGCAAGCTACAAGTCAAAAATGAGCCAAAAAGCAACTCACAAGCCAATTAAGCCAAAAACAAGCCCAATTTCTGCAGTTTTTTCCACAGGTTTGGCATGTCTGCTACTGAGAGAGGCAGTAGCAAGGAAGGGTGAATAAATGCAATAAATCTGTGCTGTTAGGAGAATGGCCTTCATTTCCTGGCTCTGGGTCAGGATTACAGAAGGTTTAACTCTTCCACATGACAAGTGGTTGATATCTACTGACTCCAGTGGCTACAGTTAAATCTTTTTAAAAGAAATATTAAATGCAAATAATAACAGCCACCTGTTCTCATATAGAGTTTTTCATCAGTAGATCCCATAAAACGTATCAACTGAACACATACACACAAACTAATATGGCCAGTTAATAGAATATGCACATGTCAAGGTCTAGGAGGCAGACACTCTTAAACCCTAACACACAAACGTATCATCCTGCCTTTTATTAGACAGCTGTCAGTAACTACCATCTCTGAAGTTCAATGGCTTTCTGTACATATAGCCACTCACTCTTAAAACAGTACAGTTTTGGTCACCAAGGTTGCCTGGAGCCTGTATTTGCTGCTCAGGGTGTTTTTCCACTATCAGTGACCAGGATGGCATTTGTTACCTTTCATCACAGGAACATTCTCAGTAGTACTCTGGATGTCCTAAAGCACATGTGTCAAACTCAAGGCCCGCGGGCCACATCCGGCCCGCCATACAATTATATCCGGCCCGCGAAATCGTTTTATATATCTGTTTTTAATGGCCCTGTGATATGACGCCCCAATAACACACACTACAAATCCCATGATGCAGTGCAATTGCCGCCAACGGCAAGCCGCGGTTCAAGTTCGCGGTCTGTTGATGTATACAACGCTAATCTCAAATCAAAGCTAGACCCCAACAATGGCCAAGAGAAAAATTGATTCTGAAAACCGAGGCTTTCAAAGCCGGTGGGAGAATGAGTATATGTTTACTGAAATTGCAGGTAAACCAGTGTGTCTCCTTTGCGGGAGTAATATCGCTGTAATGAAGGAGTATAACCTAAGACGGCACTACGAGACGAAACATGAGAACAAATTCAAAAACCTGAGCGCAGGACAGAAGCTACAAAAGGTAGAGGAGTTGAAGAAGAATTTGACATCCCAGCAGACGTTTTTCACCAAAGCAAAATCACAAAGTGAAGCTGCTGTGAAAGCAAGTTTCATTGTGGCCGAAGAGATCGCCAAATCAGGACGGCCGTTTACCGAGGGGGAATTCGTAAAGAATTGTATGATGAAAGTGTGCGACGTCCTTTGTCCAGATAAAACGCGAGCGTTTGCAAATGTAAGCCTCAGCAGAAACACTGTTGCTAATCGGGTTTGTGAGATGGCGACTGATTTGAAAACACAGTTGATTGAAAGAGCAAAAGATTTTGTTGCATACTCCCTTGCCGTGGATGAAACTACTGACGCGACTGACACTGCACAGCTGGCGATATTTATCCGTGGTGTGGATTCCAATTTGTGCGTAACAGAGGAAATACTGGACATTAAATCGATGCACGGGACAACGAAAGGAGAAGACATCTTTGGAAATGTATTTCAAAGTGTAACCGACATGAAACTGCCGTGGGAAAAACTCGTTGGACTTACAACAGATGGCGCACCTGCTATGTGTGGTGAAAAAAATGGACTGGTGGGAAGGATGCGCTCAAAGATGCGGGAGGAGAACTGTGCCGGTGAGTTGACAGTGTATCACTGCATCATACACCAGGAATCGCTGAGTGCTAAAGTCCTAAAAATGGATCATGTGATGAACACTGTAACACAAACCGTCAACTTTATCAGAGCCCACGGTTTAAATCACCGCCAATTCCAGTCTTTTCTGCGGGAAATAGATAGCGAGTTTGGCGATATGCCATATCATACGGAGGTCCGGTGGCTAAGTCGGGGAAAAGTTCTCAAAAGACACTTTGAGCTGCGAGAGGAAATCTGCCAGTTCATGGACAGTAAGGGGAAAGACTGCACAGTTCTGCGGGATGAAAAGTGGAAATGTGAGTTGGCGTTCCTGGCTGACATAACGTCGCATCTTAGCGCTTTAAACCTTCAACTCCAGGGACGGGAGCACATAATAACCGATATGCATGATGCAGTGAAGGCATTTCAAGTGAAGCTGCGCTTATGGGAGACACAAATGCACCAATGCAACTTGTCTCACTTTCCCTGTTGCCAAGTAATACGGAACCAAGAAAGTGCCACAGTTTTCCCAAATGCCACCTTTGCTGAAAAACTCAGCGCGCTGCGCACTGAGTTCGCACGGCGCTTCAGTGACTTTGAGGCACAGAAAAGTAACTTCGAGCTGCTTCGCAACCCATTTGCAGTCGATGTGGAAACCGCACCTGTAGAAATGCAGATGGAGCTGATAGAACTGCAATGTAACGGGACACTGAAGGCAAAGTACGACACTGTGGGGCCAGCACAGTTCACTCGCTTCATTCCTGAAGCGATGCCGCAGCTCCGCCAACATGCGGCTCGAATCCTGTCCATGTTTGGCAGCACATATCTGTGCGAGCAGCTGTTCTCTGTGATGAAAATTAACAAAACGTCACACAGGAGTCGCCTCACTGATGAACACCTGCAATCGATCCTGAGAATCTTCACAACACAGAACCTAACCCCAAACATAAACGAACTTGTTGCAAAGAAAAGACTCCAAGTATCAGGCTCTGACTAAATAGGACAAGAAAATGGAATGTTATGATTTGTTATGATTATACTTTTGCTTTAAATTCAATTTTTTATTTATATTTTCAGATTTTTTAATATTCCAGCATGTACAGATTTTGAATGTATTGTATTGACAGGATATTTTTTTTATGAAGAGCAAAATATTTTAAGTTGAAATGTATTTATTTTGGAATGATATCCTGTATTTTGGTTCATATTAATGGTTAAAAAACATAAATATTTAGTCTGTTAAATAAATGGTTATACTGTTCGGCCCGCGAGTTTTGAGTTTTGGCCCCCTGTGCAATTGAGTTTGACACCCCTGTCCTAAAGAAACAGACTGCCAGTGTCCTCATTCATTTTGTTTAGCTGTACACACAGGAATGCTGGTAAGGGACTGGTTTAATTTCCTGGCTCCCCATCCCCTGACATGGGTCAGGGATACAAGAGTTAATATAACCCAGACTAGAGCTGGGTGAAGTTTTTCAAATGTCAAAGCTTCAATGAATTTTCAAATTCTGGTTCAAAAAAGAAAGGAGGGGAAATGGGGAGATGAGAAAATGTTTTTGTAATTTTTTTCTGCCCCCCCCTGCCAAGTCTGCTCCAGCCACATGAGAGGGTTTAATATCCCACTGGTACCACAGCCTCCTGTTGCAGTAAGTGATTACTGTGGCGAAATGCAATCCATGTGCTCTCAAGAGGTTGTGGTGAAGTTTTGGTTTTTTAATGCCTTTTCTTTAAAAGGAAGGAATGTCACGAGGGTATAAAAGTTAAAACATTAGACATGTGGCACCCCCGACAGGATGCAGAAAGAAAACTTACAATGCACCAACCCCCGCATTTCACCTTATTGCTGCAGCTGAGTGGGGTCAGTACAATTTTTTTCCGTCTGCACTGCTGTTGAACACAAGCAGAGTGTCCTCAAAGCTCTTCAGTGAGGAAGCTGTGAATTGCTGAAAGCTGGAGACGTGTGTCAAGTTGAGCCATTTTTTTAACCCTTTCTGCACTGGTGCCAGAAATGACAATTAAAAAAACCCCACAGCCTTCCTGACACAAAGCTTGTTTTCTGTGCCCCAGTTTTCCCTTGTCAAAGCATTCATGGAGTCCTCCTTCCAGTTTCCAAGAGCTAAAGGCCAGCTGAAAATCCAGAGCAATTTACTACCACACTTCAAAGCAACCCAAGCCTAATTAAATCCAGCAGCTGCTCATACGTTTAATATGGGACTTTCCCCCCATTTTTTTTTGTTATTATTTACCAGATAAATGTAATATGTTGATATCTTACTGCTATGCATGCAGTACATGATCAAAAACCTTAACTGAGAATATGTATCAATTCTCTACTCTTACCTAACCACATGAGTTCAAATTATTCCCTCCATCCATAAAGCCTCAGGGAATGAAACAGGTGGATCCCTGAGTGGACACCTTGATGGAGGGAGTACTACCTCTGCAGCATCCTTCCCTACTTCTCCTGTGGGCTCTTCAAAAAGCCCCACAGAGACCCTCCAGATCTGCAGCAGAGGGTATGGCTAGGGAATAAGCCCTTTCCATGAACTGTTACCCAACTGATGCCATGGGGATTTATAGATTTTTAAAATCAGAAGTGATTATTGGATCATCCAGTCTGACCTCCTCTATAACACAGGCCAGAGAATTTCATCCAGTTACTCCTGTACTGAGTCCATTAACTTGTGTTGGATTAAATTCCTCATTGTCAGTAATACTCACATGGCAGCTTCCCCAGGGGACCCCCATCCTGAAAGTTGGAACAAGTTGATGAGCCCTGGAAGAGTGGATACTACAGAGTTGCAATGCCCTGGAATCAGAAACAGGCAGGTAAGAATGGATGCAAAAGGAGCCAATCCTCTTTGTAGATGGTGGGTTTTCCACGTCCAACCTCACTTCCTCTCTGCCCTGGTTCCTTGTCCCAGTCTCTTTGCCCAGTCAGTCCCAGTTCTCCCCCAGCACCCTGGATCACCCACAAACCCCTCATGTCAGGAGCTCCTCATCAGATCAGTCTTCGCTCTCTCCCCACCCCCCATTCCACTGGTTCTTTGTCTCTACCCTCCCTCCCCCATTACTAGTCTCTGTCTCACCTCCACCACAACCCCAACCCTCAGTCCATTTTCCTCTTCCCACCCACTGCCAGCCTCCAGTCCTAGTTTCCCCCATCTCCCCCAGGATTGTTGTCGCAAATCTACTCCCCCACCACCGCCCCCCGTAGGTCTTTTGTCCCTTCTGCCTTCGAATCAGGCAGCTTCTTCCCCCATGTTGCTAGGGCCCAGCAGGGGATCATTGAAATTACTTCCTTGCTCTCAATTCCAGTGCTTGGAACTGGCATGTCTGTCAGCAGCCCAGAGCCAGAACTAGGGCTGCCAATTTAGGTTGGACGTATTCCTGGAGGTTTCGTCACATGACCATCTTGAATTAAAGCTTAATCTTTATTTCCTGGAGACTCCAGGAAAATTCTGGAGGGTTGGCAACCCTACTCACAACTGCAGGGGAATTCCTGCTCAGTCCCAGGCTGAAGCAAGTGCTGTGGGCACAGAAACTTTGGGTCATTTTGCTTCTAAAAATTGAAGGACTCTGAGCACGTACAATCTGCATTTTTTTCAAAGGCATGTAACTCAGCCAGATTTGAGCACAAGCCCCAACACAAAGACCACAGCCTTGCCCAATTCCAATTCCTTGCTGCAAAGCAGGGGAGCACTAGAGCTTTTCAAAGACAAGGTAACCCAAATTTTTTAAGCCTGGGCAAAACACCTTATTTTCCCCCTTGTGTTCAGAAATGGATGACCCCTTTGGGCAGAAATTTTCCAAAATTTTCAGAATGAGGCAGACACCTGGCATGGAAAATTTCAGCCCAAATGATTAAAGTTTGTCTAAATTATAAGCAACTGAAAAAAGGGTCTTATAATGGAAGTGTTGAGCAACTTTAATAATAGGTGCCACTTCCAGCCACACCTATAATCAGTTGTAGTTCTGGGAATCCTGACCACATTTCCTGGAACTTTTAAGTTCTCTGATTTAGATGGAGTGTTATGTTCTCTGGGCAGCAATCTATAATACTCAAAGCATTCAGGGGGAATTAGTAAACATTCTTTGTTGTGCCGTGTTTATGTCTGGTAGAAAATTAAGGACTTTCTAGGTTAAGAGTTCTTGAACCATGTGTACAATGGAGCCCTAGGGTAAATCCTGGCCCTAACAAAGTCAGTGGGAGTTTCCTTGTTTACTTCAATGGAACCAGGATTTCACCCCTAAATCATATAAAACATCCTATTATCTGTACTATCCTGAGTAAACCCATGAGCGATTCCATAGTATGTGGATTAGATCCTCTTAAAATCAAAAACTTTTGAGAAAATAGAATACTGGAAATGACAAAGAAAATCCTCAAGTTGTCAGGAGATGCTTGTTTGTTTTTTGTTTTGTTTTTCTTTTTGTTGTGGGAACACTGAGGCTGAGCTTTTCAAAGCTGCCAAAAGTATTTGAAAGCCTAAATTCCTGGCAATAAAGGTGTCCAAAAGCATTAGAGGGCTGTGAAAACTGGAGTCTATATTTATTCTCTCAACCATTCATTTTGACAGTACTATTACAGAACACAACAATGTTGGTCACAAGCATAGACAGTGTTGTTTGATGTTTCTAGGCAATGTAGTCCATGGGAACTATGATCGAAAAGTTATTCTTGATTACTGCTGGGTAGAATTGAAGTCAGACAAGTTAAAACTGGAAATAAGGCATACATATTTTAAGTGAGTGTAATTAACTAGTAGAGAAGATTGCTAAAGCATGTGATAGATTGTCCATTGCTTAAAATCTTTAAATCAGGATTGGATAGACTTTCTAAAAGTTTGTGCTTTCAGCTAAAGTAAGGTCACTGGGCTTGATCCAGGAATTACAGTGTGAGATGCAGGAATTGCAGTGTGAGATGCCATGTCCACTCCTATGTGGAAGGTCAGACTTATCATAATGATCACCTCTCACACTGAATGAATGTTCCCAGACAATCTCTGGAAGTATTTTGTAGATTTTAAATAATAAGCTCAGTTGGCTTGGCTTGTTTTCTTCTTGTGTGTTTACTTTCCACAAATCTTCTAGCAACTAAGATTACAATCAATGTACACATAAAGAGCTGATTTTAGAGGGCAAAACTACAGAAAGTGAATTTGTAATGCCTGAACACAAGTATTTGTGCTGGAAACCTGATTCTAACTGTTATGATATTCCAGTAAGGGAACACATACCATCATGTGGCAATCAAAATTAACAAAATACAGATTAAATCTTTAACTATGAAATGCCCAATAAACTGCTTGCAAACAATATATAGATGAACATAAATTATTCTGTAAATAGTTATAAATTCAAGCAGTTTATAAAGCATTCACAAAAAGACTTGTGAACAAACAGAATCATCTTCAAAGTCCAGGAATGGTCCAAATACTTGCATGAAATGTATAATGGAACTAGTCTTCTGAACCATTTTATGGCATTTAATGGAAAATTATACCCATTCCAGAATGCTGCAATATGCTTGAAAAAGTCTTTTAAAAGGTTAACCGTCTCCACTGACTTCTATAGGTTTCTAAAGTAATTTCTAGAGACCCCCTTATTGGCTTTATTCCTATTTTGTTCTGCCCTACCATAGATAATTTTTCCATAAGGAATTAATAAGGATTTCTGTTCAAGGCATGTTCAGTAAACATTATCAACAGAGCCTTTGTGGAAACCTATGAGACTGCTCTAAATAGGTTAGAGTACCTGCACCTGAGCAACCCCGACTGCAAACAGGGGTGCAGATGTAAAGCCCAAGTTGCTACTGTTTGAAGCAACTTTGCAGCCAGCATAAGGTCAGCTTTTTTAATCCAACCCATTTTTATCATTTTCAGCCAATGGCAATTTGTGGGAACAACCTGGAGCTGTGACCCCTTTGCTTCTTAAAAAGCCATGAGGGGTTTCAGTAATGGGAGCTTCTGTATAGTGGTGAGAATAGGAGACTGTAACCCAAGGACTTCTTGATGCCAACTGGCAGGCAGTACAGGGGTGCATAAGTGTTAAAGGGATCCCCTGGTGTAGAATTCACCTTCTAGTTCACCAAAGAAGTGTCATGTAAGGTTTCCACTGAAAGCCTGCATCACACCAGTCATCATAATCTTAGTGAAGTGTATCTGTGGATAACATGTAAGGAGATATGTATATACTGTACGGTTACCATATTTCAACAATCAAAAAAGAGGACGGGAGGAGCCCCGCCCTAGCCCCGCCCCTGCCCCTTCCACTCCCTCCCACTTCTCGCCCCCCTCAGAACCCACAACGCTCCCCCCCACTCCTTGTCCTCTGACTGCCCCCTCCTGAGACCCTCCCCCCATCCTAACTGGCCCCCTAGGACCCTACCTGTCCCCTGACTGCCCCAACCCTTATCCACACCCCCACCCCCAGACAGACACCAGGGACTCCCACGCCCCATCCAACCACTCCTGACCCATCTAAACCCCTCTGCTCCCTGTCCCCTGACTACCCCCTCCTGGGACCCCTGCTCCTAACTGCCCTCCAGAACCCCACCCCCTACCCAAGACTCCCTGTTCCTTGTCCCCTAACTGCCCCCTACCTGTACCCTGACTGCCCAAAACCTTACACCCCCAACCCCCAGACAGCCCCCCCCCTGAACTCCCGACCCATCCAACCCTGCTCCCTGTCTCTTGACTGCCCCCTCTGGAACCTCCCTGCCCCTTCTCCGACCCCCTGCCCCCCTTACCGTGCCGCTCAGACCAGCGTGCTGCGGAGCGGCGCGCTCGGCAGCATGGGAGGGGGGAGTAGAGGGAGGAGCTCCAGACTGCCGGAGGCCCTAGGCGAACGGCCAGCTGGTGATCTGCGAATGCAGGGGTGGGAGAGAGGAGGAGAGTGGTCTCAAGTTGCAGGGGAGAGGAGAGGGAAGCGGAGGAGGGGCTCTGGCTGCCAGAGCCCCGTGTGAGTGACACCATCCGGCCGGCTGCCCTGTCAACGCGCGCACTCTGTATGGGGGGGGGAAATCCGGACATTTACAAATTCCCCCCGGATGCTATTTTTAACTCAAAAAAGCCGGACATGTCCGGCAGAATCCGGACGAATGGTAATCCTAATATACTGTATATTGGAAATGATATTCTCAAGGCCTAGCAGCTAAAGGCAGGTAGTGTGCCTTGAGACAGATTTCACCAGACACTTATCTCCATAGTTGATCATTGTGTACTAATCAGTACAGAGAAGAAAGATTCTTATAGTTACAGGAAGAGAGGAAGAAAAGAAGACCACAATTCAGACACAACATGGGGTGTCTGTCAAATTCATGTACATTAGAATAATATGCCAATAAAGGGCAAGAGATCTATTTAATAATGTCTGCAAAATGTGTGGGTGAAAAACTTCTAATCCATAGATTTTGAGAAGTTAACCTAATTACTTATTAATTCACTCCGCCATTAGAACTCTGAGTGCATTAGTGGAAAATTGAGAGCATTTCTCCCCAAAGCTCTTTCCTGTAGGCCTTTTGGAGCCATGTGTTATAGGCCCAGTTCAAATAAATGGAGATCTGGATCTCATCTGAATGAAGATTCAAATCTCTCTCTCTGTCACACACAAAGATGTTGTGAATAAATATTATGACAGACTGGACACATGATGTGGTCTCGGTTGCAGCACGGACTATGCTCAAAGATTACCTCTTTGCCCAAGCAGCCAGAGTGCTGGCTAGTTGCCACCTCTCCTCTTCTGAACTCAAAGAAAAAACACATTTTAAAAAAGCATACTTGGAGGAGAGATTACAGCATTATGAACAAAGTCCAGCACTATCCAGGGCCGTTTAAGTAGTCAGTAAGCAAACAGTCACAGTGTTGTTTAAGAAAGCTAAACCATGAACATAATTTTTTAGTTCTCAGTTTTTGACACAGACAACAGATATTCCCAGGTAACACGTTGCTTCTGAGAATCCTCTGCCTCCACTCCTAAACCATAGCCTGTCCATCCCTTTGGTAAGATTTACTCCTTTACTTGACTGACCTCTTAGGCCTGGCAAGCTCAGCTCTGAAACATGCTCCTCTTACTATGGGGTTGTGCCCAAGCACAGGTTCCACTTTGGGATGGGGGAGGAGAGGGAAAGAGCAGTGAAAGTTCCCAAAATTCCCTACAGTGCTAAAGGAAGTTCAGCTCTTACATCATCTGTCTAACCTATGGTCTGTAGGTCAGTGCATGAAGAAAGAAGTAGGTAAAAGCTTACAGAAGCTGGTCTAATAAAATATATTACCTCACTCACCTTGTCTCTCTGGTGACCCCTTTCTAAAGTTTGTTCTTCTAGAAATATTCCTTTTACTCTGTACTTCCTGTGCTTCCATTATGGTCCAATCTGTAAAAGAGAGAACCTGCTTTTGAAATAGCCTTCACCACCTTAAAGATTTCTTTAGAAATTAAGTTTAGCAAATCCCGTTCATTAGGTTTTAGTTTATTCCTCAAGAGAAATAACTTCAGAAATGTACCATTTGATTTTAAAAAAGCCTGCCAAACAAAAACAGAAGGTGCTCAGGTGTTTGTTCAGCCAATTTTGGAGTTCTTTGGGTCTGGTGACTGTCTGGGCCCATCTCTAAGCACTCAGTCTCCTGGGTAATCTTCACTTCAGAATTAATTCAAATTGCCTACACTTGAGTTACTCTTCTCAAGTGAGAGCAACCACATTGAGGAATAACATTCGAGCTGCAATGTCCACACTGGCACTGCGCTCACTTCTGTGTGGGGCTAAGACTCCTAGGGGCATATCCCCTGCTCCTTAGCACTGAGGTAAGCTGAGCTGCTCTGTGAACCCTTTCCCAGCAAACTGTGGAAGAACTTTTTGGGCATTTGCGGGGCATAATTGTGAGAAGGCATTGGAAGACTAGCAGCACTCAAGCTAGCCTGTGTCCATGTGGCAGAATGGTTGTGTAAGCAGTTGAGTGAGTTGTGCTCATTTGAGTTTCCACCTCTCCCTTCCCAATGGCCAGCCAACTCAAGTTAAAAGCACCATCCCATCACTATCTAGCGTAATTTTGACTTGCAGATTGGCAACCCATCAGTCATATGGAGAGAATGGATATATATTACCTATATATAGGCATATAATGCCTCTCTCAACTGACTGAAAATGAGAGGGAAGGGGGGATCATTCCATTCCAGGTTCTATGTCAACTTAACCCTCGGGCCATAGCACTATGCCAACATATACCTCTGAATCATTTATTGACCCATCCCCTTGACCCAGGCACTTTGGCACTTCCTGGCACCCCTGAAATACCGGGTGTAGCAGAGATGTTCCCCACACTCCTGTCATCCATAGATGCCTTGTTGATGAAAAAGCACACTTGGAGGATTGAAGATATTATTAAAACTGGGATAAAGAGCTTAATGTTAAGGATGTCAACAATGGTTTCTGCACATGCATGTTACCTCTGTGCTGGGTGTTACAGAAGATGATTTTAAGTGTATAACTTTGGGGGTTTTCTTTTCTTTTTGTATTGTAATGTTTTGTATTGAGAAGTAAAAATTAATAAAAACTCTTAACAAAAAAAGCACCACCAATACCTCACTCAAGTTAAGGGCTTCTGTTTGTGGATGGGACTTCAGTTAGGGGCTACGCTGGAGGTATGACTCTAGTTAACTTTATGGTGAGAACAAGCACTCTGTTTCATGATCACAGGCTGCTGGTTTCTCTTGGTTTCCTCAGATCTCTTTTCTCTGTCACTAGTTTACATTTTAAAGACAATCTGGGGCAGAATGTTCACCCTCCTCTGTTGCTGGTCAAGATCAGGTCCAAAGCACAAGTACCTAAGCCAAATGAATTTCTTTGTTTAGTCAAAAGTAGATGGCAAGGCATGCTCCAGTAGTTCCTCCGTTTATTATTTTTCCAACTAGCATCAGGGAGATGGGATTAGGGTGTAAGCCCTAACACTCCTCATGTCGGCCCTGGCCACCTATCTCACTTTTCTTTCCTTCTCTTTAACCAGCTGTGCTCCAATCTTCCCTCCACCTTCTGGTCCCAACATTCATTCATTCCTACTTGAAAACTGACCTCACTCAGTGAAAGTGTAGAGCTTCTGTTTTGACCCCTCTGGCTTGAGAAACTGTCACTACTCAAAGTGGCCTATGTGATCGAGCACTGGACTGGGAGTTATGAGACCTTATGTCTATTACTGGTTCTGCCACTGGTCTGCTGGGTGACCTCCAGCAAGTCATTTCACATCTGTACCCCAGTTTTCCCATCTGTAAAGTGGTGGTAATGATACTTCTTTATAAAGCAGTTTCCTGTCTATGAATGAAAAGCCCTAGAAGAGCCAGGTATCTTTACTATTTAATAAAAGTAAAGGGGTAATTATTAATTCTAAAGATTTGGTGTAGTACTTTCATGCACATTAGACAGCAGTAAATGGCAGTCTATGAAAAAACACAAAACAAGGATACAACTGATTATGCAGGTAAGGAATTTGAAAAACGGATGTTTTGTGCTTAGGTTTGAGTTGTACTGATGACCAGTGGCACAAATAGCTACATATTTCTTGACAATAACAGTTGCCATGTCAGGGTTATGAAGAGGAAAATTATGTACCTGCTTCATATTCATGCATTGGTTGGATGCCCTAGTACAAGTAGAGCTTTCTGGTCAGTTCGTACAGCATAGAGAGTGCAGAAAGTACTGCATCAACAGAGTTGTGTGCCTGCAATATACTTGCAGAGCTTACACTCAAATTGTTTTGTGTGCATAATATTCAAAGAGTTGCTTACCAAGTTTGTGATACAAAGTATACACAATCTCTTCTAAAGTAAATGCATGGAAAAAGTTGTAAATCTTTTGCTGGAAAGATAGATCAATTTTTTCCCTCGTGGTTGTAAGATCATCTTGTGAGTTCTGAAATACATACATTTACAACCTATGCCTTTATTCCAAAAGAGAAGGGTCCCTCTTAAGTTGTGTAAAGCTGGTCTCCACAGTTAGTCATGTGGCTAAAAGGGGGTGGTTGAAACCTTTAAACAAAGGAGGACCTAGGAAGGTTTTTAGCTGGACTGATAAAAATCCCACTAATTAAATTTGAGCCAGCACAGACAGGGGACCGGCACTGGGGAAGTTTTTCAAACTGTTAGAAGAGAAAATGTTAATTACACTCCCAGCCATAAGATGAGATCATTTGTTTAAAGTGAAACATTTAATGCTGTGGTTCTTTGAAAGTTATACAGCTTTGTTCACATGTGTGAGATGATATGGTTTTCAAGTAGAGCCATGTAAGAACTCTCCTGTATTAAAGAACAATAACTCTACTGCCTAAAAACAAGGTGAAAGTTAAAATCATGTTGTAATAGGGTGTATGCTTGACCCATGTATTTCAAGCATGAAAGTGTTACCTTTATACAGCTGATCTCTGGTAACTATCTGATCAAGACGCTAGTGGAAGCTCCCCACCACATCTTTCTTGCAAGGTACAGTAAGCTGATCTCCCCAAAGTGACCAAAGTAGGTGGTCTGACCTCTCTATTGATGTCCTCGACAATAGCACACTGAACAGAGTTTAGCTCAATGAGATGACTATTAGAGAATATTGAATTATTAACCCTAGACTCTAAATATGAGGAAAACCTTCCCACCTAGAGATGATGATATTTTCGTTCTTTAGTACTATAGACCAAAGCCTGAGGTCCTTACTGAATTCTCACTCCTCCTTACCCAGTCAAACTCCCACTGCAGTCAGATTTGAAATCAAATTTTTCACTGTACTGGAATCTCTCTTTTAGGGAGGTGTGAGGATGGATAAACACCCAGAAAGGATGGCAGGGTTTGACTCTGTTTGCAGAGTGTTGGGGTGCTCTCTCTCTCACTGGCTGTGGGCTTTGTTGCATGGCCTACAGTTTGCTGTGCTATTTTGAAGTTAGCAGTGCTTTCCCAGGCACTGGATATGATTTGTCTGGGTGTTTGACATGCTGTTAAATGGTATAAGTTTTGTGCTCCATTATGTTGCCGGCACAGGAGCCCGAGGACAGCAACAGTGGGGTTCGTTGCCCGGTGTGCTTCGCGCCAATAAACATACCAGGGTGGAGAAACAATCAAAGTTTATTTGAGATCTCAAAGTGGTGCAAGGAGACAGGCAAGTCTCAAATCAAGCACACCAGCAAAAACAGTTTCTCTCTTCTTTATACGTTTTACAACTAAGCCCCCCCTCTCTCCCCCTCTCTACCACCCCTCCTCTACTCCCCCTCCCCTCTCTACTGAAGGCATGTTTATACATTTAAGCAACTAAATCATTCTAGGGCTATAAATCTAGCTTGTTAGTAACACTCCTCTAAACAGTTATTTGGTCCTGTTTACCCTTAGTTTATTACCCCTTCCCCAGCTAGAAACATGCAAACCTCATCATTATCGTTTGGTACCTGCTTTGAGCAAGGTCGTAATTGCTAACTGTCTGTTTACACATTCCAATTCCTGTCCTTGGTTGTTGAGGTCGATTAGAGTTAAACATGGAAGGACAGAGTTTAAACATGGAAGAACTCTGGCTCAGGCAGGCTTAGTAACCCCAACAATTATACTCTTGTTATAATATGTGTCTGATTGATCTCAGAGAACCCAGGATTGAGAGTCACCTTGTTAACCCCCTACCTCCAGTGAGAGAGACTTGGTTGTGCTTAACTGGGTGTCAGTTCCCTGACTCCACCAGACTATTGGCCACCCAAACAATCTCCTCTGGGCTACACCAGCCCTTGTTTTGCCTTGCAGGTTAACAATAGGTGCACCCCAGTCCCAAACCTATTTTTAAAGTTTTTCCCAGTAGGATCCAGCCCCTTCTCCACTGAACACTCACCTAATATCAGATTTGCTGTACCAAAGGGAACAGTGTACACACCCAGCTCTCAAACAGCAGAATCTAATATGTTTAGGCCTAGAGGTCCTGCAGTCAGTCCCAACAGATGAACCAGCCAGTGACATCATTATATGAATGAACTGGGTCTTGACTCTCTTGCAGCAAGAGATGCCAGGTAGAACAGCTGGTTTAGCATAAGAAGTTAGCACATATTGTAAGGGACCATTCAAGGTAGAGTGGCCAGTTGTCAATTATTGCTGTGATGCTGGGAGTTCCTTTCCCAGACCTGGAGAAGAGCTCTGAGTGGCTCAAAGCTTGTCTCTCTCATTGGGATAGGGGGTGGCGGTTCCCCTGGGTGGGGAGACCCAGAGAGAGAGTGGGGTACTGCCAGGGTGGGCAGCACCTAAGCCAAGGGCACCGGGGTCCGGGAGGGACATCTGGCCTGCAGAGAGTGCTCCGGAGGCTGGTGAGCTAATTCCTGAGATGACCAGCAGGAGGTGCCACAGGGGTGAATCCATGCTTGATTACAGAAATGAAGACTACCTTATTAAAATCTAAATGGTCAGAAAAATGTAGGCAGGCAGAATTCAAATACCCATGCTGTACTATGCCAGACGCAGCAACCACCACTTCTCTTGCAAGTCATTCCATAAAAATTTTTGAGGTCAAGATTCCTACCCTGATTTTTACATCTGATGCCAAAGACTTAACTAGCAAAGAACTATACCATGAAGAGGGTTTTGGATTTAAATAAATCAGTTTTTTACCTTTTGCCAGCTACAATAATCCTTATATAATCCATAGTCACTATTTAGTATTAGGAATACAGGAATTAGTATACAGGACTAGATGGACCATGGTTTAAGCCAGTACAGCAATTCCTATCTCCACTAGTTCATAGTTCACTTATGCCCGGAAGCCTGACAATTTATACCCCTATTAAGGGGACTTTTTAATCCCCGCTCATTAATTATATAAGTTTCTAATGCTTTAAAAATCCTATAAAGCTATTGGCCTCAATTATATTTTGAACAAATGAATTCCACACGTTAAATTACTATCCAGAAAGGATCCCACCAATAAATGCCTGAAGTTTCTCTGTAATGATGATATATATAATTGCTTAGGAGCTATAGCCCAGTTTTCTATTTTCTCTAATAGTTAGGGCTAGGTGAATTTCCCCTTCAGAATATTGGAAGTGCACACTCTAAATTAATCATAAAAATCAACAACAATTCAGCATGTTGCCTAGGAAATCCATTATACAGTCTGAGTGACTGTACAGTGAGTCATTCATTTATTCCCAGTAGTTCATTGCTTGATCAAATTCCATTCCATATAACACTGATAAAACAAGAAAAATGTCAGTTGCTTTGAATAGAACAATTAGCCCACATTCAATCAGCTGTAGTGACTCTGCTGGGAGCAAAATGTGGTCCAAATAGACTGTTAATGGAAGCCTCCTAATAGATTAGGTTTGCAGTTAAAATTTTATCAGTGTTTTAAGTGTTGCATGGCTTGTTTGCACATTTTTAACTGATTTAAGTAATATGCACATTCTTATGTACTTTAAAAAGCCTCCATTTGCACATGCACAAGGAGACTTGTTTACACAAATTGGGTAATTTGAGTCTAACTTTCATGCACAATTCTTCAATTTGCTTACAGCTGCAACATGTGCATATGCATAATTTGTGGGTGAAACCACTGCACATGGTTGCAAAACTGAAAAGAATGAAAAATAGTTTTTCCACAAAGTTCTGGGAATACACATAAATTAAAATTCCATTTTTGCCATGATTTAATAAAGTCATCTGATACATTTTCAGTCAGATTTTCCAGGAATTAGTGTAATTCTCCTACATTTTTAGATTTTTGCCTGCACTCTTCCTACAAACCCCGTTAAAACTCACTGATTATGATGCCAAGCAACCAGCTGCAGCAGTAACAATACTGATGCTAACACATCATATTTAAAAAGCAGCCACCCTATAAAGATGAACTCCCCACTAGCGAAAGGGCCCATACAAGGCTCCATTCACCACATAGTCGCCACCTATGCGAACTTGCTCTGGAATTCACTATGATTCATAATATATATAAAAACAAATTCTGCAAAAATAGTGGATAGGAAAAAGTTACAAATGCTCTCAATCCTCAGGCTGTAGAGCTAAAAAATCTCCTCTGTGTTTAGGTATTGCAGCTAGCCAGGTTTATTATGGTTCATTTCCACTTTCTTTTAAAGCATCAGCTATTGTCCATTGCTTGAGACATTACATTGGACAGGGTAGATCTTAAAAACTGTTCTAGTACAGCAAATTCTAAATAACTCATGTAGCATTTGATTGCCAAGTGCAGACAGATGCTATAATTTTTTTTGAATTTGTGAACTGCATGGCAATGATTATGAGAGTATAAGTTGATGGCTATTTAAATTGTCCTGCCAAACAATGAACAAAGACAGTAAGAGTCATAATATCTGTTTGTTATTAATGTATGTAAGTGACGCGCAAGTTGGCTTTCTGAGAGAAGAGAAATGCATGGTTTGATTTAGTCCCATCTAACAGATTCTAATTTGGAGAGTGTATTTGTAGGAGTATTTTTCTCCTCCAATTGTTATTTAAACACATGCGCATGCACACCTCCACCCTTTTATATCAATAACTAACAGCTCAGACTTAATACAACATTTTTTTTTAATAAATGGAAAAAATATTCACTAATAGCTGGAAATATGGAAGAATTTATGGGAAAAACCAAATCAAATCTCTGAATCATATGAACCAAACCAATTGAGAACTAGAAGTGCTGACAAAGCTCACAGAAGAAAAAAAAAACAAATAAATCATATGAAGAGCATTAAGAAAAGATGGGGAAAGCAGCATGCTACTGAAGAAGAAATTGAATACACATAAGTGAATAAGATTCCCCCCCCAAAAGTCCATACAGTATAAAACCAGTGTTTGTTACTCCATTGACCATTTTATACACTACCTATTGGCTAACCTCTAGTACTGAGAAAATACACCATGAACAATACACAGACTAGATAAAACTTAAAAAAAGACACCTTAATGGCTGACTAAAAACTGTATCTCTATGAAACCTGTTCCTGGAAAAGTTCTAGTAACACCCACACGAGACTAGTAATGCATCATGGATCCTTTCATTTCTATGTTCCTATTTCAAATCTTAGCCAGGTCACTAGTGACTACAGGTCATTACCTTCAGGTCTCCAAGATGGGATATTACGAATTAATGACCTCAGTCCACTACTTAGAAGACAAGTGGTGGTTTTGTGGTACGGACACAAGTGGCATTAATTACACTGGTCTACAATTTTTGAGAAGTTATCTGCTTCAGAGAGAAAATGTGCTATTTATTATGTATTTTGATGTGCTGAATTCAAATATGACAATTAAAACAACTGGCTACTGTTTCTAAGATATTTAAGTTTTTACATTTTATGTCTATGTATATTGTGTAGATAGTAGAGTTTTAATCATAAATTGTAAACCTAAGTGTTTTCATGTGTTTATGGTTGCTTTACATGATAATATTTCACCTGTGCTGTTTATGTAACACTTTAAAAATCAGCAAAAGGGTTATATAAATAAAATTTATTATGAAACAAGGCAAAAAACTATTATGTACATAGTTTAGTCCTATTCAGTGTCTACTCGGCGCTTCTTGGCTTGTCTCTTGTATTCATTAAATGGAGCATCTCTTGTCACTGTCCAGCAATAGTCTGCAAGCATTGATGGGCTCCATTTGCCCTGAAAGCGTTTCTCCATTGTTGCAATGTCCTGGTGAAATCGCTCGCTGTGCTCGTCGCTCACTGCTCCGCAGTTCGGTGGAAAAAAATCTAGATGAGAGTGCAAAAAATGTATCTTTAGTGACATGTTGCAACCGAGGCTTTTGTATGCTTTGAGGAGGTTTTCCACCAACAACCTGTAGTTGTCTGCCTTGTTGTTTCCGAGAAAATTTATTGCCACTAACTGGAAGGCTTTCCATGCCGTCTTTTCCTTGCCACACAGTGCATGGTCAAATGCATCATCTCGAAGAAGTTCACGAATCTGAGGACCAGCAAAGACACCTTCCTTTATCTTAGCTTCACTTAACCTTGGAAATTTTCCACGGAGGTACTTGAAAGCTGCTTGTGTTTTGTCAATGGCCTTGACAAAGTTCTTCATCAGACCCAGCTTGATGTGTAAGGGTGGTAACAAAATTTTCCTTGATTCAACAAGTGGTGGATGCTGAACACTTTTCCTCCCAGGCTCCAATGACTGTCGGAGTGGCCAGTCTTTCTTGATGTAGTGGGAATCTCTTGCACGACTATCCCATTTGCAGAGAAAACAGCAGTACTTTGTGTATCCAGTCTGCAGACCAAGCAAGAGAGCAACAATCTTCAAATTGCCACAAAGCTGCCACTGATGTTGGTCATAGTTTATGCACCTCAAAAGTTGTTTCATGTTGTCATAGGTTTCCTTCGTATGGACTGTATGACCAACTGGAATTGATGGCAAAACATTGCCATTATGCAGTAAAACAGCTTTAAGACTCGTCTTCGATGAATCAATGAACAGTCTCCACTCATCTGGATCGTGAATGATGTTGAGAGCTGCCATCACACCATCGATGTTGTTGCAGGCTACAAGATCACCTTCCATGAAGAAGAATGGGACAAGATCCTTTTGATGGTCACGGAACATGGAAACCCTAACATCACCTGCCAGGAGATTCCACTGCTGTAGTCTGGAGCCCAACAGCTCTGCCTTATTCTTGGGTAGTTCCAAATCCCTGACAAGGTCATTCAGTTCACCTTGTGTTATGAGGTGTGGTTCAGAGGAGAAGGATGGGAGAAAATGTGGGTCCTGTGACATTGATGGTTCAGGACCAGAAGTTTCATCTTCTCCCTCTTCCTCGTCTGACTCAAGTGAGAATGATTCTGGTGCATCAGGAACCGGCAGTCCTTCTCCGTGGGGTACTGGGCGTATAGCTGATGGAATGTTTGGATAATGCACAGTCCACTTTTTCTTCTTTGACACACCTTTCCCAACTGGAGTCACCATGCAGAAGTAACAATTGTTGGCTCTCTCCAAATCATTGGCACTGCAAAAGGCATAGATTTCCTTTTCCTGTTCAACCACTGGCGAAGATTTGTTGCACAAGTGTTGCAGCATATGTGTGGGGCCCATCTCTTGTCCTGATCTCCAATTTAGCAGCCAAAATAAAGGTGATAGGCTTTCTTAACCATAGTGGTTATACTGCGCTTTTGTGATGCAAAAGTCACTTCACCACAAACATAGCAGAAGTTATCTGCACTGCTCACACAAGTACGAGGTATCTCTGCTCACTTTGGCTAAACAGAAATGTGTCCCTTTGCAAAATCAAACACTGACAAATAAGAGAGCACGACACTGTATGATTTCTAGAGCTGATATAGGGCAATTTGTTCAGCAGAGTGATGCAAGCTTCGTTATGATTGCATCATCCATGACTTCTAGGAATAACATGATGCAATTCATATCATGTATGACGCAATACCAGCTTCAGATTGCATCATTCATTGTTTTGCCTAAAAAGCAAGTACTGTCCAAACCCAGTCCTAGATTTATTCATAGATCCAGTCAAAGATGTATTTTAGTCATTTCTGGTTGAAATTGAGATCCCTTCCCTTTATAACTCACTTATCCTCCGCCATTCCCAAGTCAAGGGTCGTATATACTGACCCAATAGCATATCTTGAAAACTAGAGCCAATCAACAATTTTAAGCATCATTTTCGTTCTCAGTGACCCAGAATTAGTAAAGTTTGACTACATTTATTTCAGAAGCATTTTGGCTGTAGAGCAGTGTTAGTACTCTTATTGGCAGGGAATTTATGAGAATAGCATCTGAATTGCTTTCAGAACCTTCCACAGGGCAATATCGTAAGTTACTAATACTCTACAAAAGACATTATGACAGGAATGAAAGCTCTTGCTAGGGCGTGAACCTAAAACCTTCGAACAAGTTGTTATATTATCTTGTCACCACAGAGGTCTGAAGTTTTAGATATAGGTTGTAAAGCATGAAGGGGAAAGAGACTGAAAAAAAATCTCAGCAGCTTTTAACAAAAATAGTAAATTAAAGTTCTGTAGAAACTAAAAACAAATTAGAGATTCCCACTGCAAATTCATAAACTAATTTTATTTAATAGCAACAAATAACATAAGACCAGATTGTGCCCTCCTCTTGCATGAGCAGAGGGTGGGAATCCAGTACATCCTGGCACCAGGAGTACAGAAAGTAGAGCTGGCTGAGGTATGTAGCATGTCTCCCATGAAATCTCCTCCATGGAGACTCTTCAGAGCGTAGTATCTACCCTATATACTCGTTCATTAGCCCGTTCGTTTAGAAGCCAACCCCCCAAGATGTTTACATAAAAATGGCAAAAACTGCATGACCCTTTCATAAGCTGACCCTATATTTCAGGGATTGGCAAACTTTGGCTCCCAGCCCATCAGGGTAAGCTGCTAGTAGGCTGGGACGTTTTGTTTATCTGGAGCATTCGCAGGCACGGAGCCCCTCAGCTCCCAGTAGCTGTGTTTTGCCATGCCCAGCCAACAGGAGCTGCAGGAAGTGGCGGCCAGCATGTCCCTCGGCCTGTGACACTTCCCGCAGTTCCCATTGGCTGGGAATAACAAACCGCAGCCACTGGGAGCTGAGGGGCTTTGTGCCTGCAGACACTCCAGGTAAACAAAACATCCTCACCCACCAGTGGCTTACCCTGACAGGCCGGGAGCCAAAGTTTGCCAACCCCTGATATATTTTAAAAGTTGGCGTCACAAGAAACACTCAAAAGTTTTGCTAGAATTATTTTAATGTAATCTAACAAAAACTTGTTGTTATAATAATAACTGAACAAATATGTATTCACCTTCAAAATTAGTCAATGTTTTAAATAGCCATTTACTGATTTTAAAGTCCCATATTGTTCTAAGGTACTTATTTAAAAAGTCTTAAAATCCCTGAAAGTCCAAATCACCAAACAATTCATTAAACTCGGCATCAGTCAAAGCTGCACCTGCATTGTGATCGCAGATGTTGGCAGTGTCGTCTTCATTCTCAGATTCCTTCTCATCATCGGCCTCTGTTGTGTCATCAAATATGGCATCATCTTCTGACCCGTCGAGTGCATTGCTGATACAGCATTTCCTAGGGAATGTACTCCCATGCATCTTTGAAACACTGGGTGACCAGATTGATTTCAGGCTTCATAAGATTCCTGCCTTTTGTCAACTTCAACCATGCCTGAGCACATCCATTCAGACCACATTTTGCCTATGCTGTCTTTAAAGGGTTTGTTCAGGCAGACATCAAGCGGTTGTAGAACAGAAGTTAAGCCTCCAGGTATTACAGCCAAAGTAGTTTTCATTATTTTGGCCACATTTTTCACCTCATCTGTCTTGTATGCTCTGAACATATCCCAAATGAGCATACCAGGTTTCTTGAAAAGTGCTCCTGGTCTCTTATTCCACACTTTTTCCAGCCATTCAATAGACTCATAGACTTTAAGGTCAGAAGGGACCATTATGATCATCTAGTCTGACCTCCCGCATGATGCAGGCCACAAAAGCTGTCCCAACCCCTTTCCCTTGACTCTGCTGTTGAAGTCCCCAAATCCTGTGGTTTAAAGACTTCAAGTAGCAGAGAATCCTCCAACTAGTGACCCCTGCCCCATGCTGCGGAGGAAGGCGAAAAACCTCCAGGGCCTCTGCCAATCTACCCTGGAGGAAAATTCCTTCCTGACCCCAAATATGGCGATCAGTAGAACCCCGAGCATGTAGGCAAGATTCTCCAGCCAGACCCTCATTGGCCATTGATACTATCTACCAGCGATGGCACGCTGTTTATTTGACTAAAATCACGTTATCCCATTAAACCATTCCCTCCATAAACTTATCTAGCTTAATCTTAAAGCCAGATAGGTCCTTCGCCCCCACTGTTTCCCTCGGAAGGCTGTTCCAATATTTCACCCCTCTGACGGTTAGAAACCTTCATCTAATTTCAAGCCTAAACTTCCCCATGGCCAGTTTATATCCATTCGTTCTCGTGTCCACATTAGTACTGAGTTGAAATAATCCCTCTCCCTCCCTGGTATTTATCCCTCTGATATATTTAAAGAGAGCAATCATATCCCCCCTCAGCCTTCTTTTGGTTAGGCTAAACAAACCTAGCTCCTCGAGTCTCCTTTCATACGACAGGTTTTCCATTCCTCTGATCATCCTAGTGGCCCTTCGCTGTACCCGTTCCAGTTTGAGTTCATCCTTTTTAAACATGGGAGACCAGAACTGCACACAGTACTCCAAATGAGGTCTCACCAGTGCCTTGTAGAATGGAAGCAGCACCTCCTTATCCCTACTAGATATACCTCACCTAATGCATCCCAGGACCGCATTGGCTTTTTTTACTGCCACGTCACATTGTCGACTCATAGTCATCCTGCGGTCTACCAGGACTCCGAGGTCTTTCTCCTCCTCCATTACTTCCAACTGATGCGTCCCCAGCTTGTAACTAAAATTCTTGTTAGTCATCCCTAAATGCATCACTTACACTTTTCACTATTAAATTTCATCCTATTTCTGTTACTCCAATTTACAAGGTCATTCAAGTCTCCCTGCAGAATATCCCGATCCTCCTCCGAATTGGCAATACCTCCCAGCTTTGTGTCATCTGCAAACTTTATCAGCCCACTCCTACAATTGGTTCCGAGGTCAGTAATAAATAGATTAAATAAAATCGGACCCCAAACCGAACCTTGAGGAACTCCACTGGTGACCTCCCTCCAACTTGACAGTTCACCTTTCAGTATGACCCGCTGCAGTCTCCCCATTAACCAGTTCCTTATCCACCTCTGGATTTTCATATCGATCCCCATCTTTTCCAATTTAACCAATAATTCCTCGTGCGGTACCATATCAAACGCTTTACTGAAATCGAGGTATATTAGGTCCACCGCATTTCCCTTATCTAATAAGTCTGTTACTTTCTCAAAGAAGGAGATCAGATTGGTTTGGCACGATCTGCCTTTGGTAAAACCATGTTGTAATTTGTCGCAATTGCCATTGACCTCAAGGTCCTTAACTACTTTCTCCTTCAAAATTTTCTCCAGGACCTTGCACACTACAGATGTTAAACTGACAGGCCTGTAGTTACCCGGGTCACTTTTTTTCCCTTTCTTGAAAATAGGAACAATATTAGCTATTCTCCAGTCCAACGGTACCACCCCCGAGTTTAAAGATTCATTAAAAATTATCGCTAAGGGGCCTGCAATTTCTCGCGCCAGTTCCTTCAATATTCTTGGATGAAGATCATCTGGTCCGCCCGACTTAGTCCCGTTAAGGTGTTCAAGTTTGGTTTCTATCTCAGATACAGTAATCCCCCCTCCTGTATTCCCCTCTGTCACGCTGCCAATATTCCTAAGCCCTTCATTGGCCTCATTGAAGACCGATGCAAAATATTTGTTTAGATATTGTGCAATGCCTAGATTATCCTTGATCTCCACTCCAGCTACAGTCTTCAGCGGTCCCACTTCTTCTTTCTTTGTTTTCTTCCTATTTATATGGCTATAAAACCTCTTACTATTGGTTTTAATTCCCCTCGCAAGGTCCAACTCTACACGGCTTTTGGCCTTTTGTCCTTTCTCACTCCATCTCTACATGCTCTGACCTCAATAAGGTAAGTTTCCTTACTGATCCCTCCCCTCTTCCACTTTCATCCTTCCATCCCTTTTCGTGTGCACGTACGATGACACCAGCAGGAAATTTCATGTTTTCAGGCAAGGTTTTTCTTTTAAAAATAACAGGAGGGAGCTTTGATCAATTGGCCAAACATGGTAAAACCACCGTAAAATGGATTTTTTTTTTATGGCCAGTGGTTTTCATTAAAACTGTTTTTTCACCAACACCAGTTATCGTTCTGTTGTTTGGGAGATTGAATGTCATCGGTGTTTCGTCCATATTTCCTATTTGTGACAGCTCAAATGCATAGTCCTTTCGATGTTTTATAATAAACATTTGGAAAGATTTGATTTTTTTCTTCCAGATCTTTGTTCGCTGACGAAGACAGAGACCATGATGGTTCATGAAGCGAGTACACCAACCCACTGATGCAACAAACACTGATAACTTTACTGACTTGTATTTGTTGTCTTTCGACCTTTGCAGAGCATGCAGACGAATTCCAGTTCTAGTGACGACGTACCCATTTTGTCAACATTCAACAATCCAATCATTGAGATCTTTCTCCCGCTCAGGAAATTAAATGCATCTCATTGGACATTTTTTCTTGCTTCTTGGCATGTCTTTTAGTGTTTTATTTTTTTGCCATTCTCTTACTTGCTTCTCATTGATACAGAATTCACGAGCAGCAGTGCAATTATTGTTTGCTTCTGATTATTCAACAACTTTAAGTTTGAAGCTGCATGATAAGCAGACTTTTCTTTTGATTTCACCGTTGTTCATTTTAAATACTAGTATGAAAATCTTAGAAAATAATAATTTAATTATAGATTTTGTAAGACTTTATATAGGAATGTCACCTGCTTTATCACTGTCAAATTATTATTGTTCTTTGTTTATTTCAAAGCAGCCCTGTAGATTGGCATTTCTGTGGTGCTAACTGGCTATTTAAATTTTATTTCATCGATTCTGCGTGTTATATTTTCAGATTGGCTCGAGACTTATGAGGTCCATTGGTAGAAATGCATGAAGAGATCAAATTACACAGTAGCAGGCTGACACCAGTGCCATAGTACTATTGTTCATTGTATTTTTCTGATTGGCTTGTAAGGGGTAGTATTTTGTGAAATGCATGGCTCAAATGTCATGCAGTTCTGCAGCACTGCTTTTAGCATTCATTTCAAGCCAATCTAGTCCACTAAACAAAGCCTTTGCAACTTTAAATGGCTGCAGTATTGACATCAATACATTATTTTACTATCAATATAAGTATGCACTATAAAAATAATTGTAATATAGTCCTCTAGTAGAACAATACTAGGAAAAGCAAACAGCTAGTACTAGGAAAATTGAACTTTAGGGAAGCACATGTTTAAGTGCTTTGTTTATACAGACATGAACTGAGAAAAATTATATAATCGATATCCATATGTTTTATTTATATTAATACTACTTTTATCTCAATTATAACATAACAAATATACAATTTAAGTAAAAATAAAATTTTAGCAAATTTTTAAAGGAGCAACTCCAGAATTGACGTTCCATCATCAACGATCTACAACAGGGGTCTGCAAACTTTGGCTCCCAGTGTAAGCCACTGGTGGGCCGCTACGTTTTGTTTACCTGGAGTGTCTGCAGGCACAGAGCCCCTCAGCTCCCAGTGTCCACGGTTTGCCGTTCCCAGCCAATGGGAGCTGCAGGAAGCGGCACGGGCCAAGGGATGTGCTGGCCACCACTTCCCAGTAAACAAAATGTCCCGGCCCGCCAGCAGCTTACCCTGATGGGCCGGGAGCCAAAGTTTGCCAATCCCTGATCTACAATGAAAATATATTAGATCAGGGGTAGGCAACCTATGGCATGTGCGCCGAAGGCGGCACGTGAGCTGATTTTTCAGTGGCACTCACACTGCCCGGGTCCTGGCCACCGGTCCGGGGGGTCTCTGCATTTTAATTTAATTTTAAATTAAGCTTCTTAAACATTTTAAAAACCTTATTTACTTTACATACAACAATAGTTTAGTTATATATTATAGACTTATAGAAAGAGACCTTTTAAAAACATTTAGATGTATTACTGGCATGCGAAACCTTAAATTAGAGTGAATAAACAAAGACTCGGCACACCACTTCTGAAAGGTTGCCGACCCCTGTATTAGATAGTCAATTCAATAGAGCTTAAAATCATCAAATTTTGGTGTAGACCTGTTGATAACCGACCCCCGCTCTTTGATGCTTCACTATTTTTACCAAAAAAATTTGGCTTATGAACGAGTATATACGGTACTTGCTTGGAAAGGGGTGGCACAGTTCACATATAACTCAGTATAGTCTCCTCTAACCTGGTGATTCTTTAATGGATAAGTGAATGCTGCCTCAATCAGCACCAACTTTTCTACCTTCTGGTGTCCAGCAGGTCAGAGAAGCCTCTGCATGGACCTTGGAGAGTCCACTTGTTGGGTAGGGGGTTCTTCTACAAGATCCCCACTGCACCCTCTCAAAGAAAGAATGTGTAAGAAATGCTATAGGCAGAACCTTGAAAAGGTAAGGTACTTAAGTAACTAAATATGGATTTGGATTCCCAACTTCACAACTCCACGTCTGACAATTGTGTACTATATAAATAACTAGGTCCCCACATGCTCAGAGTGCCAACAGCAGGATGCTGGCTCCCGCTATATAAGTGCACTAAGTAGGGAGATCTCCCGGCTCCCTGTTCTGCCTTTCACAAATGTAACCCAAAATCACTATCGAAAAACCAAGGTGAACAAGAGACACAAGCGCACAATGAAAAGTACAATCTGGCCATGGTGTCTAAAATCCTGATGTGTTCCTTTGAGAAATGTCAGCCTCTCAAAAGTATTTATTTAAAAGCAAGATAACTCTTCAATATGCTGCCTTCCTGTGCAGTCTTTAAATATAAAGCTTATCCTTTGCATAGCAGCAGTAGTCTTGAATTGGTTGCCCCAGAAAAAAAAAAACGACCACGTTTTGTTAACAAGATTTGGAGGTATGCATCTACAGTATAAAACATAAGAAACTAGGAATTGTGGCCAGAAATCCTTGGCAGCAAAACTGCTGAGACTATTAATTATAACTTTTGTTTTTATTGGAGGAAGTTACTAAAAGTAAAAATATACGGTGCGCTTTGATATTGGGGGACTGTGAGGAATGAAGCCAACTTCAATTCAGCTGAGTCTAAAATTGTGCTTCGGAAGAAAAAGAAAAACCCCTTCATCTTCGATGATGTGAGCATGATTAATTTCAGGAGAAGATTGCTCATTGAAAAAATGAACTAGTTCTACGGTGTTAGTCTATCTATGCCTAAAAGAACCTAAGCAGAAAGGTTAATATTGGTTTAAATCAGTTCTCCTTTCATGTTATAGTTCATTGCAAGGTTAAATCACTTCTAAATTTTAGGGAAAAAAAGTTATCAAGCATATGAGCACCAAACTCTCCACTTCAACTCCCTCAGACTGCATACCCTTCTCCCGAGAAATAATTTTTTTTCAGAAAGCAATAGCTGCCATCTGCATACAGTGCATATCCTAAATATTTTCTCTAATGGATCAAACCTCCTACGTTAATGAACTATCCCTATCAAGTTACGAGAGAGAGAAATAATGTAATTCTCTGTCCTGCATTGTCACAATCTGAAGTTGTCTTCTTCTACAAGTGGACATGAACTACTGTGAAAAATGGGCTGCTGGATCTATGTGAAATCACCACAAGGAGGAAGAAAAAGGGGATTTTCATTAGTTGAGTGTTTTAAGAAGTAAAAAGAAAAACCATAGGAACAAAAAAAACCATATTAATAACCACCCTAATAGCCCTCTGCTACCATCTCACGAAACAATTTTGTTTTATATAGCATAGTTTTTGCATCTCTCTTTTTTCTCCCACATTTACCTTTTTAGGCAATTTCTTAATCTTGGCCATCATTAAAGCTTGTTTAAAAAATGACATTATTAAGATTTTGTCCTTTTTCCTGACTAATTGTCAAAATTTTAACTTTTGTAATATTTCTTCATCAGCAATATAGCTAGCAGAAAATATGGCATCAATTTTTGCAAAAATATTCCTGACTCTTTTAAATCAAAATTTTGAATTTTAGAGTTTTGCTGAGGTTGCAAATTTAATTTTTTTTAAACCAGCTCTCTCCATCATCACTGTGTTGAGGGTCTATATGCAATATTAAGAATAGAATCAATATGAACACACCTTTTTGAAAACTTATCAAATGGAATTTTTTTATTTGTTTTCTTTAGAAACTTTTCATATTCATAGATTAGGCATTAGGTACTTAGGGAACTAGCTAAAGTAACCTTGAACTGGTAGCAATTATCTTCAAGAACTCATGGAGGGACCAGTGAGGTCCCAAAGAACTAAAAAATGGAAAACACAGAATATATCTTTAAAAAAGGGAACAAAGAGGATCTAGTGCATTCTAGATCAGTCACCCTAACTTGGATACCTGGAAAGATAATGGAACAAATTATTAAACAATCAGTTTGTAAGCACCTAGAGGAAAATAGCATTATAAGGAATAGCCAAGAACAAGTCATGCCAAACCAACCTAATTTCCTTCTTTGAAAAGGTTACTGGCCTAATGGATAGGGGGAAGTAGTAGAAGTAATATATCTTTACTTTAGCAATGATACCAGTCAGCTCTGTGTTCTTGGGGAACCAGGGCACAGTATCCAGCCTGTCTGACTCATGAAAGACACCCCGCCCCCAGTCTCTGCTTGAACCAAAACCGATCAGAGAAAAGACTTGCGAGAGCAATGAAGGACAATTGGAGACACACCTAGACCCTCCTGACAAGGGTGACAAGAACAAAGGCAACTCCCCTAGCCTCCTCTGCATCAAAGATGGGACAGGGAGGCATCTCCATTAGCATACAGAATGGAGAATAGAGAACTGCACTGAACTCTGGGACCAGAAAAAGCAGGGAAGCACTGCATCATGGGGATCTCTGCTCCAGATTTTAATGAACCTACGCCTGCCCACACCCAGCTCAGCAGTTATCAGACCAATTCTAATAATGAATCCTTGATTGATATCCAAAATACCGAAGCAGCCTAATTGCATTTTGAGATCCCTGCAGGAAACATCACCCATTGCTAGGAGTGATCAGCTCCTATTGTCTAGCCTAAAGAAAACCCTTGAATCATCAGTTTACCCATAAACAAATCTAGTGTTCTCCCTTGAACCATTGTATTTTCCCTACAAAAAAACCCTACTCACACTCCAGTAAGTGTTCTGAGGCATGGACCCAAACTCTGCATCAGTTCCACTGGGATTTCATCTTCTCCTGACTGATCGTGCTGGGGGCTCTGCCTCTCTCCAGCACTTAAGACTCTGAAATACCACCATCACCTGGAAACCCCGACAAGTTCAAGCTTCATGGAGAGGTGAGATGCTTCTCTCTCTCTCTGTTTTCCTTTCTACCTCAGGTATTAACCTTTAATAAGGTAACTGTTATGTTGGTTTAGGCTCTCCTTGTGTAGTTATTATTATTCAATAAATAAATTTTATGGTTAAGCTGGTTGCTTCTCTCTCTCTCTCAGCTTTACTCTTTGGTGTTTTTAGCTTCCCCATTCACTCTGCAGCAATGCTTCTTTTACCTAAGCTAAAGATCCCTGCAGCACCTAAAAATACTGTGGTTTGCTCATCAAGTGGGTTACTACCATTACAATTGTGACGTGAAAGTGGGGATAGGGACGGGCTGAACCTGTGACCTATGAGGGTGGCAGCTTGGAAGTGCTGCTCGACTCAGACTACTGAGTCCAGGGGCATATAAGGCTGACAGCTTGAAAGTGCTGCTTGACCCAGTTCGCTGAGTATAGGGGCATATAAGGGTGGGAGCCTGGAAGTGCTGTTCAACCCAGCCTGCTCAGGCTTACTCTATTCCAGTGCGGTACTTGTGGCATATAATGGTGACAGCTTGACAATGCTGCTTGGCCCAGCCTATTGAGCCCAGGGACATTGATTGGACCTGGTCAAGCAGCACTTTCAAGCTGACCCCCTTTATGACTTGCTCTGTTAGAGAGAGAGAGAGAGAGAGAGAGAGAGAGAGAGAGAGAGAGAGAGAGAGAGAGTGTGTGTGTGTGTGTTTGTTTTGTTTTTCATCTGGTTCTGGGGCTGGAGGAACCCAGCCCTAGGGAACCTAGGTCCTGCAGGATAGCTCCATTGGGAGGGGACTTGCAGAAGGGAGAAGTAGAGCTCTATATGAAAACACAAGTGACACAAGCAGTACATTGATAGAATTACACAACACCCCCTTCCCCCCAGAAGAGTAACCCTAATAAATGAGCATACCCCAAAGTAACGGGCAAATCTGGTAACAGTAAGGCTTTTGACATAGTCCCATGACAGGTTCATAAGCTAACTAGGTAAATGCAGTCTAGATGAAATTACTGTAAGGTGGATGCAGAACTGGTTGAAAGACCATACTCATAGTCATCAATGGCTCATTGTCAAACTGGGAGGGCCTATTAGTGGGTGGGGGGAAGTTCTGGGTCCAGTATTATTCAATATTTTAATTAATGACGTGGAAAATGGAGTGAAGAGTATGCTTATAAAATTTGCAAACTACATCAAGCTGGGAGGGGTTGTTAGCACTTTGGAGGACGGGGTTAGAATTCAAAATTGTCTGGATTGATAAATTGGAGAATTGGTCTGAATTCAACAAGATGAAATTCAATACAGACAAGAGCAAAGTACTTCACTTAGGAAGGAGAAATCAAATGCACAACTACAAAATGGGGAATAACTGGCTAGGTGATAGTACTGCTGTAAAGAATCTGGGGTTATAGTTGCTCACAAATTGAATGAGATGCAACCATGTGATGCATTTGCAAAAAAGGCTAATATTCTGGGGTGTATTAACAGGAGTGTTTTATATAAAACACAAGAGGTAATTGTCCTATTTTACTCAGCACTAGTGAGAGCTCAGCCAGAGGACTGTGTCCATTTCTGGATGCTACATTTTAGGAAAGATAGAGACAAATTGGCGAGAGTCCAGAGAAGAGCAACAAAAATGCTAAGGTTAGAATTATCTGACCAGGTTTAAAACAAACAAGCAAACAAACAAACCGAACATACTAGGCATGTTTAGTCTTGAAAAAAGAAGACTGAGGGGGAACCTGGTAACAGTCTTCAAATATGTTAAGAGCTGTTATAAACAGGATGGCGATCAATTGTTCTCCATGTCTACTGAAGGTAGGATAAAAAGTAGCGGGCTTAATCTGCTGCAAGGGAGATTTACGTTAGATATTAGGGAAAAGATTTTAACTATAAGGGTACTTAAATTCTGGAATACACTTCCAAGGGAAGAATCTCCATCACTGGAGGCTTTTAAGAAGAGGTTGGACAAACACTTATCAGGGATGGTCTAGATTTACTTGGTCCTGCTCAGAAGGTGGACTGGACTTGACTTCAATTCTATGATTCTATACTGTTAGAAATGTAGGGCTGGAAGGGACCTCAAGAAGTGAAGGACTGGAAGGGACCTTGAGAGGTCATCTAGTCTAATCCCCTGTACTCATGGCAGGACTAAGTATTACCTAGACCATCCCTGACATGTGTTTGTCTAACCTGTTCTTAAAAACCTCCAATGATGGGGATTCCACTCCTCTCTAGGCAATTTATTCCAGTGCTTAATCACCCTGACAGTTAGGAAGTTTTTACTAATGTCCAACCTAAACTGCCCTTGCTGCAATTTAAGCCCATTGCTTCTTGTCCTATCCTCAGAGGTTAAGGAGAAAAAAAATTCTCCTCCCTTCTTGTAAATAACCTTTTATGGGCTTGAAAACTGTTATGTTTTTCTTCTCCAGAATAAACAAACCCAATATTTTCAATCTTCCCTTATAGGTCATGTTTTCTAGACCTTTAATCATTTTTGTTGTTCTTCTCTGGACTTTCTCGAATTTGTCCACATCTTTCCTGAAATGTGGTGCCCAGAGCTGGACACAATACTCCAGTTGAGGCCCATGGGTGGTGGGTGGAGCCCCACTTCTGGGAGGTTATGCCCGGCTCTGCCCCTTCCACCCCCCCACAACCAAGACCTCCACACTGCCCCCCCACAGCCCTGAGCCCCCCCGCACTCTAAGCTCCCATCCTTCCCCACGGCCCAAGCCACCCCCGACCTCCCTCCGCGACACGATCCCCAAGACCGCGAAAATTCAAAAGCTCTTCTCTCTTCTGGAAGAAGAACATGAGCTTTTGCTATGCCCCATGCAGGTTTCGGGGCAGCTGAGGAGACGGTATGTGTTACTCAGCATCCCGGGTTCAACCATAATCTCCCAGGAGTCCTTGGAGATTACTAATGAACCCAGGAAACTGAATAGCACATATCACCTCCTCAGCTGTCCCAGAACCTGCATGGGGCATAATAAAAAGCAAAAATTTCCCCCGCCAAACCCACAACCAGGGTCCTGCAGCAGTGGCTGTGCTAGGGAAGGCAGACCTCCCCTAGCCTATTATATCCGCCACCCATGCTGAGGCCTAATCAGAGCGGAGTAGAACGGAAGAATTACTTCTCATGTCTTGCTTACAACACCCCTGCTAATACATCCCAGAATGATGTTTGCATTTTTTGCAACAGCGTTACACTGTTGACTCATATTTAACTTGTAGTTCACTATGACCCACAGATCCCTTTCTGCAGTACTCCTTCCTACGCAGTCATTTCCCATTTTGTATGTGTGCAACTGATTGTTCCTTCCTAGGTGGAGTACTTTGCATTTGTCCATATTGAATTTCATCTTATTTACTTTAGATCATTTCTCCAGTTTGTCCAGATCATTTTGAATTTTAATCCTATCCTCCAAAGCACTTGCAACCCCTGCCAGCTTGGTATCATCCGCAAACTTTATAAGTGTACTCTCTATGCCATTACCTAAATCATTGATGAAGATATTGAACAGAACCGGACCCAGAGCTGATCCCTGGGGTACCCCACTCATTATGCCCTTGCAGCTTGACTGTAAACCACAGATAAGTACTCTCTGTGAATGGTTTTCCAACCAGTTTTGCACCCACCTTATAGTAGCTCCTTCTAGGTTGTATTTCCCTAGTTTGTTTATGAGAAGGTCATACAAAACAATATCAAAAGCCTTACTAAAGTCAAGATACAAGATACAAGGCCAGAAGGATTCGTTGTGATCATTTTGTCTGACCTCCTGCTTAACACAGGCCTTAGGACTTACCAGAATTAATTCCTGTTGTGCTTTAGTTCAATCTTTTAGAAAAACATCCAATATTGATTTAAAAATTTCCAGTGATGGAGAATTCACCACAACCCTTAGTAAGTTGTTTAATTGTTAATTACTCTCACCATTAAAAATTTGCACCTTATATTAAGTCTGAATTTGTCTGGCTTCAACTTCCAAACATTGGGTCTTGGCTGATCAAAGAGAAATTTAATGGGTGACAATCACAATCTAGACAGCATATTTTCCAATTCTTTTATCATTTGCATGGCACTTTTCTGAACCCTTTTCCAGATTTTCAATATCTTTTTTTAACTGCAGTCACCAGAACTGGACACAGTATTCCACTAGGACTCAAACCAGCGCCAAATACCAAAGTAATATAACCCCTCTACTTGCTGCTTATACTTCCCCTGGTCACAACCTTGCACTGGGAGCTCATGTTTAATTGATTATCCACCATGATCCTTTAAAAAATCTCTGCTTCCCAAGATTGAATTCCCCATCCCGTAAGTATGAGCTGTGTGATTTGTTCCTAGACATAGAACTTTACATTTCATAGAATCATAGAATATCAGGGTTGGAAGGGACCTCAGGAGGTCATCTAGTCCAACCCCCTGCTCAAAGCAGGACCAATCCCCAACTAAATCACCCAAGTCAGGGCTTTGTCAAGCCTGACCTTAAAAACTTCTAAGGAAGGAGATTCCACCATCTCCCTAGGTAACCCATTCCAGTGCTTCACCACCCTCCTAGTGAAAAAGTTTTTCCTAATATCCAACCTAAACCTCCCCCACTGCAACTTGAGATCATTACTCCTTGTTCTGTCATCTGATACCACTGAGAACGCTCTAGAGCCATCCTCTTTGGAACACCCTTTCAGGTAGTTGAAAGCAGCTATCAAGTCCTCCCTCATTCTCCTCTTCTGCAGACTAAACAATCCCAGTTCCCTCAGCCTCTCCTCAGAAGTCATGTGCTCCAGCCCCCTAATCATTTTTGTTGCCCTCCTCTGGACTCCCTCCAACCTTTCCACATCCCTCTTGTAGTGTGGGGCCCAAAACTGGACCCAGTACTCCAGATGAGGCCTCACTAATGTTGAATAGAGGGGAATGATCAAGTCCCTCGATCTGCTGGCAATGCCCCTACTTACACAGCCCAAAATGTCGTTAGCCTTCTTGGCAACAAGGGCACACTGTTGACTCATATCCAGCTTCTCTTCCACTGTAACCCCTAGGTCCTTTTCTGCAGAACTGCTGCCTAGCCATTTGGTCCCTAGTCTGTAGCAGTGCATGGGATTCTTCTGTCCTAAGTGCAGGACTCTGCGCCTGTCCTTGTTGAACCTCATCAGATTTCTTTTGGTCCAATCCTCTAATTTGTCTAGGTCCCTCTGTATCCTATCCCTACCCTCCAGTGTATCTACCACTCCTCCCAGTTTAGTGTCATCTGCAAACTTACTGAGGGTGCAGTCCACACCATCCTCTAGATCATTAATGAAGATATTGAACAAAACCAGCCCAAGAACCGACCCTTGGGTCACTCCGCTTGATACTGGCTGCCAACTAGACATGGAGCCATTGATCACTACCCATTGAGCCCAACAATCTAGCCAGCTTTCTATCCACCATTTGACCATATTGAAATGCATATTGTTTGCTTGTACCCAGTTTACCAATCAATCCACATTGCTCTGTATCAGTGACCTGTCTTCTTCCTTATTTACCATTCCTCTTATCTTTATGTCATCTGCACACTTTATCAGGTCACTGATAAAAATGTGAATTAGGGTAGGGCCAAGAATTGATCCTTGCAGGACCCCACTAAAAATATACCCTCTTGATAAAAATGTACAATTACACAATGAGACCTATTAGCTAGCCAGTTTATAATCCATTTCATGTATGCCATATTGAATTTGAATCAGTCTCATGTCCTAATCAAACTGTCATGCAATACCAAGTCAAATGTCTTACAGTAGTCTATTAGATCAACACAATTACCTTTATCAACCAAACTTGTAACCTCAGCAAAAAATAGCATGTTAGTTTGACAAAAATCTGTTTTCCATAAACCCATGCCGATTGGTATTAGTTACATTACCCTCTTTTAGCAATCAAGTCCTGTATCAGCCGCTCCATTACTTTTCCCTGAGATTGACTTCAGGCCAACAGGCCTATAATTATCTGGGTCATCCCATTTACCCTTTTAAAATGTTGGCTCAATATTAGCTTTCTTCTTCCTCTGGAACTTCTCCAATGTACCAAGACTTATTGAAAATCCGCATTTACAGTTCAGAGAGCTCCTCTGCCAGCGGTTTTTAAACTCTTGGATGCAAGTTATCTGGACCTGCTGATTTTAAAATGTGTAACTTTAGTAGCTGCTGTTTAACATCCTCTTGAGTTACTGTTGGACTGGAAAGTATATCATTTGATATGACTACATCTGGCTTTTTCCCAAATACAGAACACATTTTTATTGGACACTGTTGCTTGATATGCATTATTATTGATAATTCTATATTTCCATCTAGCAATGGACCTATACCATTGTTAGGATTCCTTCCATTCCTAATATACTTTAAAAACTAATCTTTACAATGTCCATAACTCCACTTGCCTTAGATTTCTCACTGTGTGCTTTTGCTTCCCGTATCTTTTACTACGATTCCTAGCTTCTAATGTATATTCCTTGTTATCAGCTTCCCCTCTTTTCCATTTTTTTAAATAGCTCATTCACTTTACCGCTAAACTAGGTTGATTTTTTTTAACCAGTCTAACTTTCTCTCTCAATTGTGGGATTGTGGCTTAGTGGGCATCTTATAAAATACTCTTAACTACTTCCCAATTATAACTCAAAATTTTCTGTTTAAATTCTCTCCTCCAGCTGAGAAGTCATCCTTCTGCCATTGAAACTGAGGGAAGTATTGCTCAACGAGATGGGTTTTAGATGGTTTCCTATAAACAGCAAGGCTCACATATCGCCTGATCTGTGATGGTACAGAGATCTGTAGCCAATGGCTGTCACTGGCATCCATGTGATCTTTGTTTCCTCTTCCATTTCTGATACAGAGTAAAAAGCAAGATTAAAAACAAGAATTTAATTAGTCAAAATGTCTACAGCCCCCAAAATAGCTTAACATGTACGTCAGGCCAGATTCCGGTCCCATAAAAGCCAGAGTCATTATTTCAAGGGAACCAAGATTTAGCCCTAGATGCACAGATAGCATGGCTGAGAGTCTGACATATTAGTAATATATGCTTTTGCAATAGGTACGATGCATAAGTATAAAGATTGTGCTTCGAGTGGTTCCATTTAGAAAAAAATTCTATGCACTGACCATGCAGGCTCCTCGAGGACTACCCCCTCCCAGAGGACTGAACATACACCTGCTCCTCCCTGTGGGAGATGCAGCAAGGAACAGCCATGTAGATATTTGGACCGTTGGGGTCTTTTAAAAATTATTTTTTCTTTCTTCCCTGCCTACAGACTGAGGCTGATTGTTTTGGTGTGGGCAAATATACAAGGTTGTGGCAGTTTGGCAGACATATCTGTATCAGTTATTGAATTTCATTTTTGTTTTGTGAATGCCATTCATTATAACCTTTTTTATGGTTTAGAGCCTCCATTTTGTAGCAGAGACTTGACCCCTAGTGGACAGGCTGTCTGAGAAGCTGCAACAAAGCAATGAAGAGCCGTCAACACGGAACAACTCTCCTGCTGGAACAATGGAGTTTCTGCCAGTAGAACCTTTGAGTTTGAATGGACTCTCTGCACAGAAACCTCTCTGGGGGAGGATTCCAGACCTCTTCCCCAGTCACATGGCTGGGAGACCTACAGTTTCTCCACCTGACCGAAGAGGGACAGAGTCCGTCAAAGTGTGCATCTGTCAGCAAGGAAGCCATTTTATCACTAAAAGAGAAGACCCAGCTGGAGAGAGAAGACCCAGCAGGAGGGGCTTTGCCTTCTCTCAGGATGTTGACCAAACCTAGGGACTCATAAAGAGGAAAGAGATTAGACTAATGGGTATGCATTCAGAAATGTATTCTTTTAAAACAGAGATAGAGATCGAAAAGCAACAAAGCATGTGTGTGTGTGTAAGAAGTTATTTTGCTAAACCTGGGTTTCCTTGGCTTACATTCATCTTGTCCCTGAAGAGCATAATTAGAAAACCAGACCTCCCAGAGCCTAATGAACTCTGGTGGTGGGGGCCTGTCTAAGGAACTGGGGGTTCAGGAGGGCTGAGGCACTGGTTCTATGGTCTAGATGGCTGACTGCTGGTCCCATTGCCCAAGGAGGGTTTCAGGTTAGGGGTGTGCACCGAACAACCCAGAGCCAGGAACAGTGACCAGTCAATTACCCAGACCCAAGAGGCTTAGAAGCACATGAGGTTTAGCGGCTGGGTCCTATCACAGACAGGTGTCAGTTCAGAGAGCAGGACTGGACCAGGTTGTAACACAAATTCTTTGCTTTTCTAAATGTATCTGTTTTGGTTTGTTGGTTTTTGGAATGTAATCTCTTTGGGACAGGGACCATCTTCTAGTCCAACCAGGGGTGTGTGTACCCCTGGGGATATGCAGAGGTCTTCAAGGGGGTACATCAACTCATCTAGATAGTTGCCTATTTTTACAACAGGGCTACATAAAAAGTACTAGTGAAATCAGTACAAACTAAAATTTCATATAATGACTTGTTTATACTGCTCTATACACTGAAATGTAAGTATAAAATTTATATTCAAATTGCTTTATTTTATAATTATATGGTAAAAATGAGAAAGTAAGCATCAGGAATTGTGTGCTGTGACACTTCTGTATTTTTATGTCTGATTTTGTAAGCAAGTAGTTTTTAAGTGAGGTGAAACTTGGGGTACGCAAGACAAATCAGACCCTTGAAAGGGGTACAGTAGTCTGGAATGGTTGACAGCTACTTTTCTAGTGTGTTTATTAGCGCAACGAGGCCCAACTCTAGGCTGGGACTACTAGTTGCTATTGGCATGTCAGTAAGGACATACTCCTCTGACACATTTAGGTATAGAAGAAATGTGGTTTTAGGAGCAGCTTCACAGATGAGAGATCATGATTATTCGTTGCAAAAAGGAGGTGGGGTAGAGAGTTCCAATCATGTTGATTAACATAAGTGTTCACTGTTCAGAATAGGAGGAGTGGAACCAGCAGGAGGGGACTAGTTCAACCCCCTGCCATGGATATTTCAGAGCCACAAAAAGTGGTTTGTGCAGAGGGTCAGGCACAGAGATGCTTCTTTTGCAAGCACCTATTGCGACACTTCTCAAGGGTACCTGGGGTTGAGGCACCTTGCTACCACCTGCTGTTAGCATGAGGAAGCTTTATCTGTTGTCTGCCAGGGGTCAGTTCTTCAACTCCACTGACCATGGGCAACACAAGCACTCCCTTCTAGGCCTATTTAGGCCCCACTGTCTTGCTACAGGTTAGCAATAGGCACACTCCAGTCCCCGAGCATGTCCTGCTAGGTCCAGACACTTGCAGTATTTACAGCTCTGCTGCTTCCAAAGCATCAATACAACTCCACTTACCAGTTCCACCTCAGATCACTTCTCTGCTTAACACATAAATCTGAGATATGTTTATATTGAAATCAAGTACAAGTTTATGTAACAAAACAGAGATTCAAGTAGTAGCAGCAGCAAGTATTGGAAACAAATGGTTACATATAAAACAAAATCATTATGCACATTCTAGAACCTAGTCTTAATTAACTAGATACTCATGTCTTGTAGAGTTTGGCTCACCCAAAGTCCTTGAAGCACTTTTCAGGCAGGCTTGGCTATGATCATCTTTTTCATGAGCCAGACATGTTGCCAGCTTGTGACCTAGGTGAAGGACCCTGCCTGTTTCCTTATACCCCCCAGAGGTTACCTACAATCCTTTGTCTTTAGTCATAAACAGACACTCCCTGCTGTTTACAAAATCTACAAGAAATTCACAGGATGAAATAATCTCTTATTTTTGCCTCTGGCTCACTATGCAAAAAAGGCCTACATTGTGAGGCATACACTGCACAATACATACATTTCCAGACAGGGAGATAAGCATTTGTTACCTCCTGCCTGAAAGGAATATATCTGAGGTATGTTACCTTCTGGTGACCTGCTTTAACTCCAAGACCTTAAAAACAATTTTCAGTATAGATATCGAACTCCTTAAATATTATCCACACATACATTTTGCAGTGATTATGATGACCAGTGGGCTCTCCTGCCACCCTTTGTATATATCTGATCCAGGGGATCCCTGTAAAACCATTGCACCTCTGTGCCCTCTGCCAGTTGGCACCAAGATGCCTTGAGTCCCATATGTAAGATACTAAGAGTGAAAAGCATCAGAGAAGCCAGAGACTATTTGAACTTATGGGTTTTACTCCTCGCACTTCTCTTTCCACAGATGTCACTGAATCCTGACAGCATGTTCTGTGTGTGACCTTAGACATGAAGAATGAGCTGTGGCTGAATTCAATCTGTGTGTTCTCCAAGTCAAATACTAACATACACACTTCATTTGGCTTTGGGACATCCAAAGGTTACACACCACTCAAGAAAACCCCTATTAAGTTAAATTACACAAGTGTTCATCCATTCAGAGAAGAATAGATCAAGAAATTGTCATAGAAAGAGAGTCCAAAATCCATTTGGCTAAAGCAACCTTCTACACAGATGTTTCTCTTGACTTCAAGTTTTTTTGCCACTGTAGCTTTAAAAAGATTCCCAGACAAAGAAGCCATACAGTAGAACTGGTCTAATTGAGGATTTATGTAGTAATGAGACCACACTTGCTGGGGCATTATAGGGTGTTTGATAGTAACTTTCCCTCCTTAAAATCCTTCGGGTTTGGCACTGATTGGATTCACATGATGGGTCCAGAGTAAACAGTCTCACTCCAAGACCTCTAGTAGTTCACACTGAAAAACATCTTCAGTTTGGAACTTTTCCAAAAACAACTGCATAGCCAGTAAAGTTTTATTTCCTTTATTCCCTGTTGGAATGTAGTGAGCCTGCATTAGATATTGGTATGGTGACATCATCATTAATTTTGCCTCGAGGCAATCAAGAACCCAGAGCTTGGTTCTAAAAGAGATTAAAATGGAGCTTACAAATTGTGAATGCCCTGCTATATGGTCAAAGTTGGTATGAGGAATGTTCTGAAATACAGTACTGGGTGCCAACTCAGCTACCAGTAGAAATACCTCGGTTGAAGGTGTGGGGAAAGTGGGATTATTGTGATCCAAATTGAATTCTGGTCATGTTCATGGAGTACTCATGGAGTACTGCGTGGCAAACAAAATTGTTTCTCCATTTATGTGGGCACATAGTTATTTATAACCCAATAGCATGACGTATGTAGTTTTATGCCAGATCACATCTGTAAAAGCATGATGCAATTTAACCAGCTGAACCCTAAATTCAACATGACAGAACCTGGCACCACACATGTTTGGTCATAGCAAGCAAAAACCAATGGCGTAACCTAGCTGCCAAGTCATAAGTCTGTGGCTGAACATGATGCATGATGCCTGGCTTTCGTATCCCAGTGTCCAAGGATAGGTCATCTTTACTACTCTTTACCCTTAATACCGGGCTCAGTGAACTAGATCGGCTTCTTCATATTTAGGCATAAAAGCAATGTTCTGAGACATTGCCATCCTGTGGTATTTTGGAGGCAGCACACCTATTGGCAACTTCCCATGTTATCAGGTTTCAGAGGGGTAACCGTGTTAGTCTGTATCAGCAAAAACAACGAGGAGACCTTGTGGCACCTTAGAGACTAACAAATGTATTTGGGCATAAGCTTTCGTGGGCTAAAACCCACTTCATCAGATAAATGAGGTGAAAAATACAGGGGCAGGTATAAATACATGAAAGGATGGAGGTTGCTTTACCAAGTGTGAAGTCAGTCTAACGAGATAAATCAATTAACAGCAGGATACCAAGGAAGGAGAAATAAGTTTTGAAGTGGTAAGAGAATGGCCCATTACAGACAGTTGACAAGAAGGTCTGAGTAACAGTAGGAAGAAATTAATATTGGGGAAATTAAGTTTAGGTTTTGTAATGACCCAACCACTCCCAGTCTTTATGCAGGACTAAACTGATGGTATCCTGCTGTTAATTGATTTATCTCATTAGAGTGACCTCATACTTGGTAAAGCAACCCCCATCCTTTCATGTATTTATACCTGCTCCTGTATTTTTCATTTCATTCATCTGATGAAGTGGATTCTAGCTCATGAAAGGTTATGCCCAAATAACTTTGCTAGGCCTAGTCTACACTGGGGGCAGGAATACCGTATCTGAAGTTGACATATCTTATTCCGACTTACCTCCCGTCCTCACGGCATGGGATCGACGGCCACAGCTCCCGCGTCGACTCCGCTACCGCTGCTCGCTCCGGTGGAGTTCCGGAATCGATGGGGAGCGCATTCAGGGGTTGATATATCGCGTCTTAGCGAGACGCGATATAGCAATTCCAGATAAATCGATCGCTACCCGCCGATACGATGGGTAGTCTGGATGTACCCTAAGTCTCTAAGGTGCCACAAGGACTCCTCGTTGTTTTTCCCCATGTTAGGACATTACTAGAAATTAAATTCTTGTATGTCATCAGAGAGTGCAGTTATCAGCAGAAAGAGAGTAATGTTGCAGTCCCTGGCAGCATTCCTCTGGTAGTACACATTTTCTTTCATCCCCAAGACAAATTTCCCACTGTAAAATATGTATATTATATAGCTCTATTATATTTAGATGGATTTTATTTGGTTAAAATCAAGGAATTTAACAGTGTGTTTCCCCCTTAGGGAAACAATTCAGATGAAAATAAAAAACCCCAATCATTTAATTATTATTTTTGCATTATTATTTATTCCTGAAAAATGTGTTTCTGAAAGAAGGCTGCATCGTCATTTTAACGTCAATTATATTCTTATTGGGTTTCAATGTCAGTAGTGCAGGGCTATGCTAATAATGCAAAATGTGCACCTTTCATATAAATTTAGTGTATGTGGGTTGTAACTACGGCATATGATGTCAAGTATCAGAGGGTTAGCTGTGTTAGTCTGAATCTGTAAAAAAGCAACAGAGGGTCCTGTGGCACCTTTAAGACTAACAGAAGTATTGGAGCATAAGCTTTCGTGCATGAATGCCCACTTCATCAGACACAAGTAATGGAAATTTCCAGAGGCAGGTATAAATCAGTATGGAGATAACAAGGTTAGTTCAATCAGGGAGGGTGAGGTGCTCTGCTAGCAGTTGAGGTGTGAACACTAAGGGAGGAGAAACTGCTTCTGTAGTTGGATAGCCATTTACAGTCTTTGTTTAATCCTGATCTGATGGTGTCAAATTTGAAAATGAACTGGAGCTCAGCAGTTTCTCTCTGGAGTCTGGTCCTGAAGTTTTTTTGCTGTAAGATGGCTACCTTTACATCTGCTATTGTGTGGCCAGGGAGGTTGAAGTGTTCTCCTACAGGTTTTTGTATATTGCCATTCCTGATATCTGACTTGTGTCCATTTATCCTCTTGCGTAGTGACTGTCCAGTTTGGCCAATGTACATAGCAGAGGGGCATTGCTGGCACATGATGGCATATATAACATTGGTGGACATGCAGGTGAATGAGCCAGTGATGATGTAGCTGATCTGGTTATGTCCTGTGATGGTGTTGCTGGTGTAGATATGTGGGCAGAGTTGGCATCGAGGTTTGTTGCATGGGTTGGTTCCTGAATTAGAGTTGTTATGGTGCGGTGCGTGGTTGCTGGTGAGAATATGCTTAAGGTTGGCGGGTTGTCTGTGGGCGAGGACTGGCCTGCCTCCCAAGGTCTGTGAAAGTGAGGGATCATTGTCCAGGATGGGTTGTAGATCACTGATGATGCGTTGGAGAGATTTAAGCTGAGGACTGTAGGTGATGGCCAGTGGAGTTCTGTTGGCTTCTTTTTTGGGCCTGTCTTGTAGCAGGAGGCTTCTGGGTACACGTCTGGCTCTGTTGATTTGTTTCTTTATTTCCTTGTGTGGGTATCGTAGTTTTGAGAATGCTTGGTGAAGATCTTGTAGGTGTTGGTCTCTGTCTGAGAGGTTGGAGCAGATGCGGTTGTACCTCAGCGCTTGGCTGTAGACGATGGATCGTGTGGTGTGTCCGGGGTGGAAGCTGGAGGCATGAAGGTAGGCGTAGTGTTCGATGGGTTTTCGGTATAGGGTGGTGTTAATGTAGCCACCGCTTATTTGTACTGTGGTGTCTAGGAAGTGGACCTCCCGTGTAGATTGGTCCAGGCTGAGGTTGATGGTGGGGTGGATGCTGTTGAAATCATGAAACCATGGAATTCTTCCAGGGTCTCCTTCCCATGGGTCCAGATGATGAAGATGTCATCAATGTAGCGTAGATAGAGAAGGGGTGTGTGTGGACGAGAGCTGAGGAAGCGTTGTTCCAGGTCAGCCATAAAAATGTTGGCATATGTGGGGCCATGCGGGTTCCCATGGCGGTGCCACTGGTCTGGAGGTATATATTGTCACCAAATTTGAAATAATTGTGCGTGAGGATAAAGTCACAGAGCTCAGCAACAAGTTGTGCTATGTCATCATCAGGGATACTGTTCCTGACAGCTTGTATTCCATCTGTGTGTGGGATGTTTGTGTAGAGAGCCTCTACATCCATGGTGGCTAGGATGGTGTTTTCTGGGAGGTCACCAATGCATTGTAGTTTTCTCAGGAAATCAGTAGTGTCACGGAGATAGCTGGGAGTGCTGGTGGCGTAGGGTCTGAGTAGGGAGTCCACATATCCAGACAGTCCTTCAGTGAGAGTGCCAATGCCCGAGATGATGGGGCGTCCAGGATTTCCAGGTTTGTGGATCTTGGGTAGTAGATAGAATAACGCCGGTCGGGGCTCTAAGGGTATGTTGATTTGTTCCTGTGTTAGTGTAGGGAGTGTCCTGAGTAGATGGTGCAATTTCTTAGTGTATTCCTCAGTGGGATCTGAGGAAAGTGGCCTGTAGAATTTGATATTGGAGAGTTGTCTGGCAGCCTCCTTCTGGTAGTCAGACCTGTTCATGATGACAACAGCACCTCCTTTATCAGCCTCTTTGATGATAATGTCAGGGTGATTTCTGAGGCTGTGGATGGCATTGCATTCTGCACGACTTAGGTTATGAGGCAAGCGATGTTGTTTTTCCACAATTTCTGCCTGTGCACGTCGGCGGAAGCATTCTATGTATAGGTCCAGACTGTCATTTCAACCCTCAGGAGGAGTCCATGTGGAGTTCTTCTTCCTATGTTGTTGGTGGGAGGGTATCTGTGTGGGAAATGCATCATCAGTGATCTACAACCCATCCTGGACAATGATCCCTCACTTTCACAGACCTTGGGAGGCAGGCCAGTCCTCGCCCACAGACAACCCGCCAACCTTAAGCATATTCTCACCAGCAACCACGCACCGCACCATAACAACTCTAATTCAGGAACCAACCCATGCAACAAACCTCGATGCCAACTCTGCCCACATATCTACACCAGCAACACCATCACAGGACATAACCAGATCAGCTACATCATCACTGGCTCATTCACCTGCATGTCCACCAATGTTATATATGCCATCATGTGCCAGCAATGCCCCTCTGCTATGTACATTGGCCAAACTGGACAGTCACTACGCAAGAGGATAAATGGACACAAGTCAGATATCAGGAATGGCAATATACAAAAACCTGTAGGAGAACACTTCAACCTCCCTGGCCACACAATAGCAGATGTAAAGGTAGCCATCTTACAGCAAAAAAACTTCAGGACCAGACTCCAGAGAGAAACTGCTGAGCTCCAGTTCATTTTCAAATTTGACACCATCAGACCAGGATTAAACAAAGACTGTGAATGGCTATCCAACTACAGAAGCAGTTTCTCCTCCCTTAGTGTTCACACCTCAACTGCTAGCAGAGCACCTCACCCTCCCTGATTGAACTAACCTCGTTATCTCCATACTGATTTATACCTGCCTCTGGAAATTTCCATTACTTGTGTCTGATGAAGTGGGCATTCATGCACGAAAGCTTATGCTCCAATACTTCTGTTAGTCTTAAAGGTGCCACAGGACCCTCTGTTGCTTTTTATGGCATATGATGGTAAGGAATTTCACTGTAATTGCTGTAACATGAGAAGCCACATTAGGTGAACCCATTACAGATTTTTTTGGGAGGGGAGGTTTACATGGGCATATTTACAACTGTGCTAACTATTTTATGGAGGAGGTGATGAAGGAAAAGGATGATCTTGTGAATAAGGCACTGGACTGCGATACAAGAGACCTCCGTTCATATCCCTAGCTCTGCCACAGGTTTCCTGCATGACCTTGGGAAAGTCATGTAATCTTAGCGTCTTTGTTCCTCGTCTGTGGGAGAGGGAAACATGGATATTTCTCTCCATCATACACAAACTATGAGGTTAAATGTGTTGTTTGGACAGCGGTCAGATACTACAGTGACAGAGACGGTTTAAGTACAGAGATGATATATACTGCTACCATTGAGAAACATTCCTCTAAGAACTGTATCAGCATTCTCTCCAATACTAGTTAAAAAATAAAGGCAGAAAGGAATGGATAACATTAGACAAGGAGTCAAAATATAATTAGAATAGTCCACCATCTGTACTTGTATAGAGGGATTAGCATGGAGAGAGAATTACATGTCTCACAAATAATAGTTGGGTAAGGACTTAAGCTTTTTAAAGAACACATTAATTGTGCAAAAACAACAAGGAGTCTGGTGGCACCTTAAAGACTAACAGATTTATTTGGGCATAAGCTTTCGTGAGTTTTTACTCACGAAAGCTTATGCCCAAATAAATCTGTTAGTCTTTAAGGTGCCACCAGACTCCTTGTTGTTTTTGTAGATACAGACTAACACGGCTACCCCCTGATAATTAATTGTGCAGTTCATCTGCACAAATGGGGCATATTAGTATTTATATGTTTTTGACTAAAATGTGCAAGTTGTAGTAGAAAGTATGTAGCAATTTCGCCACCCACCCAAACAGCCCATTTGCCTTAGTTTAAAAAAGTAGGTTAGGAAAGAAGTCTGGAGTTTATCCACAGGAGACCCTGTGGGGAATATTCTCTTCTCAGTGAATGCATTTAACTTCCATCTATGCCAATGGGGATTGCATTTGTGCATTGAGAAGAGAATATAGAGAGTAGCTGCTCTTAACGCTCACCTTATATTTTACAAACGGCCGTGTGTGTGGATGGTAAAGTAGGCTAGATAAGGAAAGCCAAAATTTAGTCATGCTTCTTTCCTGGAAATGTGTAGAGCAGAGCTTTAGGTCAGAAGAGTCTCTCTTTCCTTATACTCAAAATTTCAGATAAGCCCAGCAATAATGAAGGATTATAACACAACATCCATTTGAATGAAATAAAAGGTACACAAGATTTATGGGTTAGGTGCAATGCAGTTTCTGTATGGGAATAAAATGATTCATGCATTAACATTATCTATATAAAACTGAGTGAATGATGTATGAAAATAGTCATACATGGCAGATGTTTATACTGTGACCTTTGTGCACAATTCTTTATGTGTGTAATGCTGTACTCACAATAATTTGCACAGACCTGCACAGGTTTGCATAACAAGTGAGCCTACATTCAACAGAACTACTGGTCAGTTTGAGACTACTTTGAGATGCAGCATGCAAGTTGGAGGGGGAGAATGGGGGGTAGGGTGGGGGGTCAATTTTTCAAAGATTTCCTGATATAGGATCTCTTAGACCTTGCCCACACAGCCAGATATTATCATTCCACTAACTGATTAGTGGCACAGTTTGCTAAAATCATCCTCTCTCTCCCCACATGGCACCTGGTTAATCACTAGTTACTCTTAAACCCAAGTGCCAAACCTGGCCACTAAAATGAAGCATGGGTATATGATGTTACTGGTTAAGTGCAAAAATATGAGATTTCCCAGCACCTTTGAAAATCAAGTCACTCCTATTCTGATGTCTAAATGTTACTTCAGAAGCTTAACTCTAGACGTCCAGGTTTGAAACGTTGGTCTTTATCTCATCATGCTAACCTAGACTGGTTTTGGAAACTTTTTCCTTTATAAGGAATTTGGGTCTTTTCTAATTGTTTTCCATTCAGGAGAAAAGGGGATGACATTCCTTACTGGAGTAAGCACATAAGGATATTTTCACATAATTTTTGAGGGGTAGAGGGGGAATCATGTCCTTCTATGATACCATCTAATTAATGGAGAAGAACCTTTGGAAGAAAAGGAGTAGATCTGACTAAACAAAGCCATCTTTAATTCCAGGTCTCTATTGTGCCCTGTTGTCTGAACCCATAAGATTTAGTATGTGCTTTCAAGAGCACTACTCGGATTCCACACGTGTTCTTATTTGCTTGTAGAATTTTTCCCACACCATCCTTAGCATTTACTCACTTTTCCTTTCCCCCAAGTCTAAGGAAAAGCTGCTTTGCACCTCATTCCATAGCCCACAAGTATGTCTCCTCCAAGAAATGCATCTATTTCTTCACTAACCACAACATTCAGAGTGTGTCAAAGAGCCTTAATTTAGATACTCATTTAATGAAGTTAAGCCTAATTAGTTGATAAACTGCTCCCTAAACCCCCTGCTCCTAGAGAGATTTTTCCTCTCATCCACAGCCTTCTGGTGTTTTTCACAGTTTCAGGATAATTGCACCTGTATTTCCTCCTCCCGTCCCCATGGCCCAGGGTGTGGGAAGGTTTCGGTCTCCCAGCAGTCACCTTTCTCAGGCAGAGATCCATCTCACTTCTCCCCCTCCAGACCAGGGGTTTAGGCTTACAGTCCCTCTGCACCTCACTGTAGTTTCTTCAGCAGGGTCCAGCACCTGAGGTTAGATTCTCTCCAGGGACCATAACACAGGGTTACCATCAGCCAAAAGAAAGCAAACCACATTTATTCTTAAAGTAAAAAGCATTCCAATGAAGACATAAAAAATAATAAAAACCTACATGCATGCAAAAAACTTCCCAGAAGTCACCCCCACTTCCAACATAGAGCTTTGGTAGGTGTCAGTCTTTCAAACCCCACAACTGGGTTTGCCCCCTTGGTTACAAGTTCATGTCAGTTTTTAGACCAGGAACCAGAACCTCGACTAGAAGCAGACCACGAGTCCACACCCCCAAGGAGGCTACACCAGGTAGAAAGATGAGGAGCAGAAAGTCTATTACAGGGCCTGTTGGAGCAAAGTTGACTGTACTGGGATGAAGAGCTAGTTCCAAGTTGTGGAGCCCCCATGGAGAACATCCAAAAGCTCACAAATGCTTTTACACTTAGTTTTGCAACACTGATGCTTTACAACTACGTAACACCCAATAAGAGAGCCTTCCCAGAGCAAAACTACCCACAAAAAGCATACAATAAACCAGTGTCTGAGAATCAAAGCTTAAAGATCACTTTCCCTGAGTATTCATGTGAGCAAAACTATTCTTTTAATTCATGTAAAGCAGCTATAAGAAGAGCGCAGATGAAGAAAATTCATTTTTAAATTAACATGCATACTTAGTAAGAGCATTTTGGAGCAATTATTCAGCTCTTCTCATAAAGAGCTGATAATCTCAGATAACATGAATAAAATATAGCAATGATTCACCTATCCATTGCGAGTAATGACTAGGTACACAGGATATTAGCTGTAGTAAAAGCCCTTTCCCACTCCATCCTGGAAAACCTAATAAACTTCATTAAGTCCCAGTCTGTTTCCCAAAAATTACAGGCATGTCAGATGAATAGGCATAGTTTGACTTCTATATTTTGCGGGAGTGGGGGTGGGAGAAGGGGGTGTGTGGTTCTAGTCAAGCCAACTGGGCTGCGCATATCTGACAGGAGCATTGTATCTAATTCTTATATCAAGAAAGAAAATTAAATAAATATTAGACTCACTCAGCTCTAATACTAACTTGTTCTGACATTTTGTGGCAAGTCACTTATGATACCCTAGTTAGGTTTAAAATTGTAATGTACATTCTTACTCAGATACTCTTACTAAAGTCAAAGTGACCATTGTGATCATCTAGTCTGACCTCCTACACACTGCAGGCCACAGAACCTCACCCACTCATTCTTGGAATAGACCCCTGTCATAACTATAAAGGGAAGGGTAACAGCCCTCCTGTGTACAGTACTATAAAATCCCTCCTGGCCAGAGACTCCAAAATCCTTTTACCTGTAAAGGGTTAAGAAGCTCAGGTAACCTGGCTGACACCTGACCCAAAGGACCAATAATGGGACAAGATACTTTCAAATCTTGGTGGGGGGAAGGCTTTTGTTTGTGCTCTTTGTTTTGGGGGTTGTTCGCTCTTGGGACTGAGAGGGACCAGACATCAATCCATGCTCTCCAAATCTTTCTGAACAAGTCTCTCATATTTCAAACTTGTAGGTAAACAGCCAGGCAAGTCATGTTAGTTTTATCTTTGTTTTCTCAACTTGTAAATGTACCTTTTTGCTAGAGTGTTTATCTCTGTTTGCTGTAACTTTGAACCTAAGGCTAGAGGGGATTCCTCTGGGCTCTTTAAGTTTGATTACCCTGTAAAGTTATTTTCCATCCTGATTTTACAGAGATGATTTTTACCTTTTTCTTTAATTAAAAGCCTTCTTTTTAAGAACCTGATTGATTTTTCCTTGTTTTTAAGATCCAAGGGGGTTGGATCTTGATCCACCAGGAGTTGATGGGAGAAAGGAGGGGGATGGTTAATTTCTCCTTGTTTTAAGATCCAAGGGGTTTGGATCTGTATTCACCAGGGAATTGGTGAAGAGTCTCTCAAGGCTACCCAGGGAAGGGAATTAGCATTTTGGGAGTGGTGGCAGTGGACCAGATCTAAGCTGGTAGTTAAGCTTAGAAGTTTTCATGCAGGCCCCCACATTTGTACCCTAAAGTTCAAAGTGGGGAAGCAGGCTTGACAACCCCTAACCTCTGGCTGAGTTACTGAAGTCTTCAAATCCTGTCTTAAAGACTTCAAATTACAGACAATTTACCATTTACACTAGTTTAAATCTGCAAGTGACCCCATACCGAATGCTGCAGGAGAAGGGGAAAAACCCCCATGGTCTCTGCCAATCTGACCTGTGGGAAAATTCCTTCCTGACCCCAAATATGATGATCAGTTAGACCCTGAGCATGTGGGAAGACCCACGAGGCAGATACCTGGGAAAGACTTCTCTGTAGTAACTCAGAGCCCTCCCCCCCCCCCCGCACACACACACATATCTAGTGTCCCGTCTCCAGCCATTGGGGATTTTTGCTACAGGGAGTTGCCGATGGGCCACACGCCATTGTAGGCAGTCCTGTCATACCATCTCCTCCATAAACTTATCAAGTTCAGTCTTGAAGCCACTTAGGTTTTTTTGCCCCCACTGCTCCCCTGAGAAGTTGTTCCAGAACTTCACTCCTCTGATGGTTAGAAACTTTTGCCTAATTTCAAGCCTAAACTTGTTGATGGCCAGTTTATGATGTATTTGTTCTGGGGCACACACTGATGCTTTACTTAAATAACTCCTCTCCCTCCCTGGTATTTATCCCTCTTATGTATTTATACAGAGTAATCATATCTCCCCTCAGCCTTCTATTGGTTACACTAAACAAGCCAAGCTCCATGAGTCTCTTCTCATAAAATGTGGTTTCCATTCCTCAGATCATCCTAGTAGCACTTCTCTGCACCTATTCCAGTTTGAATTAATCTTTCTTCAACATGGGAGACCAGAATTGCACACAATACTCCAGATGAGGTTGTGACAGGTTCCCCCGGGGTGCCACCTGGAATTGGGGTACCACTGAGCCCCCTGACCCACAAGCCTGGACTCCTTCTCACACTGTACTGCTGTGATAAGCTACAAAGCACTCCAGCCTGCACTTTCTCCAGCATTCATACAGGTGGGGACACACCCAGCTACTGTTACCTGCAGACTCTCTGACCAGCCCCTGCATCAGAAGGCTATAGCCAAGGCAACTCCCAGCTCTCCAGGCACGCACGCCCTCTGGAGTATAAACCCAAAACTATACCATCTTGCGCTGCATAGGGAACTGTACAGCATAAACTCATAAAGTTCACCCCCTCCCTTGATGTGGAGAGGAATATGCAACAGCCTTTGCCCCTTGAGCTAAGATTTCCATACACTTCACTCCAATTCACTGGTTTAGATAAAGCAAAAACAAGTTTATTAACTATAAAAGTTAGATTTGAAGTGATTATAAGGGATCACAAACAGATCAAAGCAGATTATCTAGCAAATAAACAAAAAATGCTAACTAGGCTTAATATACTAGATTGATAATTCATATCCAATCTGATTCTCACCCTAAGACAAGTTAGTAATATCTTTACAGCTTGGAATCCCCAGGTGTTTCATACACAGGCTAGTAATCTCTTTAGCTTGGGTCCAGCACTTCCCCCAGTTTAGTCTTTGTTCCTCAGGTGTTTCCAGGAGTCTTCTAGTGTGGGGAGTGAAGAACATCAGATAGTGTCACTCCCTCCCTTATATAGCTTTTGACATGGCAGGAATCCTTTGTTTCAAAGCTTGGTTCCCAGACCAGTCTGTGGAAAAATATAGACATCCCAAGATAGTCATCCTCTGATCAACCAGTACACCCAGGACTTTCTCCTCCACTGTCACTTCCAACTGATAAGTCCCCAGCTTATAGCAAAAATTCTCATTGTTAGTCCCTAAATGCATAACCTTGCACTTTAAACTATTAAATATCATCCCAGTTTACAAGGTCATCCAGATCTTCTTGTAGGATATTCTGGTCGTCCTGGGTATTGGCAATACCTCCCAACTTTGTGTCATCTGCATATTTTATTAGCACACTCCTACTTTTTGTGACAAGGTCAGTAATAAAAGTATTAAATAAGGTTTGTCCCAAGACTGATCCCTGAGGAACTCCACTAGTAACCTCCCTCTAGCTTGACATTTCACCTTTCAATATGACCTGTTGTAGTCTTCCCTTTAACCACTTCCTTATCCACCTTTTAGTTCTCATATTAATCCCCATCTTCTCCAATTTAACTAATCATTTCTCATGTGGAACTGTATAAAATGCCTTACTGACATCCAGGTAGATTAGATCTACTGCATTTCCTTTATCTAAAAAAATCAGTTATCTTCTCAAGGAAAGATATTACTAACTTTGCTACCACCTCTTGAATGCAACAATTGAAACAACAATTGTCGAAAAATCTATAATTACTTTCTATCAATAGGCTACTTACTTTTTGCCATTCACCAAGCTTGGAACAGATCATTTAACTTTAGGAAACATCCTAACAGCCCTTTCTTATCTTAATCACCTGTTAATCACTCTGTAAACAAAATTCTGATTCCCTGACTCTGGGGCGCAAGCTGGGAGCAGTCTCCTCTCTCCTCTGCAGAACTCCTTATATGCAGGTGTTGATTTAGCAGGTCTAGTGAAGACCCGCTAAATGGATGGCAGAGCGATCTCCAATTGACTTCGGTACTCCAGCTCCTCGAGAAGAGTAAGGTAAGTCGACCTGAGAGCGTCTCCCGTCAACACAGCACAGTGAAGATACCCAGGTAAGTTGACATAAGCTACGTAGCTGGAGCAGTGTAACTTAGGTCAACTTACCCAGGTAGTGAAGACAAGCCCTCAGGTTGGCTGCCTGAGGCTTGCAGTTTGGGGGGGCACCGCCCTCCCATGCTCCCCCCCAAACTCCACCTATGGTAAGATGTCTAGGATTCCCAAAATGAATTCTCGCCAACAAGATGGATTTTAAGCCTACATTCTCTAGTTAACACAGACTAATATCTTACAGTTTAAATGATCTAGACTTCAGTTGTTCAGGCTATATTGTGGCAACTGGACATAACATGCCTGTGCAAAGAGGAACAAACTGAGATGAGAACTACTTTGTGGGCATTCACAAACAAACAAATGCATTTTCAAAACTGCAGTTTTAGAGACCAAGTTGAGGCCAGCTAATATTTTGTCTTTTTATGTTATGTTAACAGTGGGCCATGTTCTTTGAATACCAGATGCACCCACAGCTGTGAGAGCCAGATTTTCATATGCAAAGTGACAACCAGAACATCTTAGCAAAGTGTTTAACCAAGTAACATAGTTAACACATTGCTTCTGTCTATTGCTTTCACAACAAACTTCATTTCTGATCCAGCCTAGCTTCTGAGTGAAAAAATAGATCGGGGTAGGCAACCTATGGCACCTGTGCTGAAGGCGGCACACAAGCTGATTTTCAGTGGCACTCACACTGCCCAGGCCCTGACCAGTGGTCCAGGAGGCTCTTCATATTAATATAATTTTAAATGAAGCTTCTTAAAGAGTTTTAAAACCTTATTTACTTTACATACAACAATAGTTTCGTTATATACTATAGACTTATAGAAAGAGACCTTCTAAAAATGTTAAAATGTATTACTGGCACGCAAAACCTTAAATTAGAGTGAATAAATGAAGACTCGGCACAGCACTTTTGAAAGGTTGCCGACCCCTGAAATAGATGAACTGGTTCAAGAAGAGCTCTCTCTGCCTGATGGGTCTTCGAAGTTATAAAGGCTTGACACAGAAATTGCATTTTAAAATATTTGTTTCCTTGAGGACCCTTTGCAATCTACTGCCATAATCAAATATTTCTTGCTCTTTTCCCCCCCAAAGGAAATGCATAAGAGCATTTTCACACACAATAACTATAATGGTAGGCTGAAGACATTTGTAGGGTCTTGGATCAGATTGATTGATGTGCATTTGTTTCAGAATTATGATGCTTGTTTCAGAAACTAACATAAAAATTATGTTTTGTCCTTTTAATACAGCATTCTCACTCTCTGTCTAAAATCTAATTTAGGACTATTAGCTTAAGGAAGCGCTAAGTCCGTACAACAATTTAAATACCTCAGTGTGGAGTTGTGACAGGAATGTTGATGCGGATGCTAGGAGCCGTATGGATGCTTGGTGTAAGTGGAGGGAATTGATGGGAATTCTTTGCTATAAGAATATACCAATATTACCTTGGCAAAAGGACTATGTTGGTGTATTGTCCTTTTGTTCCAAATGAAAAGACAACTGAAAAAGAATTTAATTCGTTGAAAGCCCACAGTAGGTTCTGTTTTCATTGCAAACAAGTTCTAATCTAGTTGACTGGACTCTATTCATTATGGTCCTTGATACCAGTTGTAAACAGAGAAATGAAGAGGTGTAGATGAAATAGCACAATACAAACAAGGAACAGAATGACAGACATCAAGAGTTGTGTTTTCATAAGTTAATGCAACAATGTTACTTCCATGCCAGGAAATTATTGCCTGTTGCCATTATTAAACATGGCAGTGAAAACTTCTAGTTATTAGCAATTGGGAAAAACAGGGAAAATTTCCATTCTGAAAGGCCAGTACCCGAGGTGGTGTAGTTCGAGGTTGCAGTTTCATATTTCTGAGTGTGTGGAAGCGTCATGGCCCATCTCTAGAAAGAAACCTACCAAATTTCTTTGGCCTCTTGATTTAAAAAGAAAAATCAAACAAAATAAAAGTCATATTGTGACCTTAAGAACTTTGATACCAACCAACAGAAGGTTCACTGTTTTGTAACAGCAACTCTGAGCAGGCCTGACAAATTCACTACAACTAACATATTGCTTTCATACTATTTATCCATAAATAGCATCTGGTAAGTTATCAGATGAAAGCCAGGATCATGCTGGCCATTAATATCATTATGAAATGTATGTATGGATTATCTTTAAAAAGTTATGTTTATATACTGAAAATGTGTCCTTATAGTTTGTATCCAGGTGTTACTCTCCAGCAGAGGTGAAAGACTGGTTTGCCAGACAAAGGGATGTACATTCACATGTCTGCCAAGGCTCATCTGTAGATGTAGGCTTGTAAGCCAAAACAATGGAAGCTCCATTTACATACCAGTCAACAGTAGGATTGGATGTCAATAGGAAGAGAAGAACAAGCCCTGAGGATAAGCCTGACTGTGTGCAAAGACAATGTGCTTTGGGAAATATAAAAAAAAGCAAAAATCTATTTTGGTATCCATTAATGAGGGAGCAAAAGGAACAGAACTTTTTGCATCCGTGAATGGTGGATCCCAGCCATGTGGGCTGGTGATGCTGGGAAAGATTGCTTTAGATAAGAAATTATTTTCAACAAGGATTTTAGCCTGTTAAAGTTAAGTTAAGAGTCTAATAAGTGTGTTATACTTTTGTTTAGCCAGTTTCCAACATTCTTGCTCACTACTCATTTGAATCTCTGTTCTTCGTTAAACTTATTCTCATTTTATTATAATTACATCTCAATGATGTGGTACCAAAGTGTGACTGCTCAGTTGAATAAAACAAGCTGATGTGTATACTGTTCTCTTTGCGGGACAGCAAGCTTGGTAATTTCTGAGTGTCCGGTGGTGGGCTGGGCACTACGGGGAGTGCTCTGAAGACTTGGGTGTTGGTGTGCACCTAGCACTAGCCTGCACAGAGAGGGAAAGGTCTAGAGACCTAGAAGTAAGCGCTTGTGGGGCCAGAAGCTGTTGGTTTCAGGAAGCTGAACCACAGCAGGGACAGACAAGACCACATCACGCTAAAGACAAGTAATGGCAAGGTGACTAATAACCTTGGGTATCCCTGGGAGAGCACCACAATACCCTATCATCATTACCTAGGTAACTTGAATTGCCACTCAGTAAGGCAGTACAGGATAATTAATTTGGCCTATATACACATAGGGATAGTTATATTTAAACAAAGTTTTTACCACTATCACCAAAACAGGCGAGGCACATCAGTTATATGTAACCTCTGGCCTTGCCTTACTGGCCATGCAACAGCATCCTGAGCTCACACTGGATCCAATCCTACTCCTGTTGAAAATGAGGCCATAGGTCCCATTGACGACAACAGGAGCAGGTTTATGCCCTCCCTTGCTTTTATTAATGACCACGGACCATCGGCTGGTTTCAGGATCCCATCCACTGCCACTGTCACACGTAGGGTCACCAACCGTTCAAAGTTCGATGCCAGGATTTTTGTCAGAGTAGAAAGGAGGATGGTTTAAATGGGAATGGGATAACAGGGTTTTAGGAACTGGCATGGCGGGGGGGGGGGGAGGGGGAAATACCCACGTGCCACTTCTTCTCTTACTCCTCCACCCCCTTTTTACCACAATCCCCTTTTGTAATAAAAACAAGAACCAATTATGAAAGGAAAGGTGGGAATAGCGGCTTTCACCTCTGTGCCTCATTCCCTTAATTGTATCCTCCCAAGGCCTAAGCCCGCCTGTATTCTCTGCCACATACCTGCAGCCTCTATACTCTTAAGTTCCCACTGTTCTGTGTTTTTCCTCTTCTATTTCTGCACTCTCTCCTTCTTCTTGGTTTTCTGTGCTTATATTTGCCATGCTTGCCTCACTTTCTTCTCTGCTCATTCCTCTTGCTACCCCATCGTTCAGCCTACTCCTTGTCTCTTCTCTCCCTAGCCATCATTCTCCTACTGTATCTTTCTCTCTCAGTCGTTTCTGGTTTCCTGAGGCAAGTGTGCCAGAGGAGCAAAAACTAAAAATAGCTGCTTCCCCATCCTATACATGCACCCATGAGGCAGCAGCCATTTGGCAGGCTTTGCTGGGAAGCTCCAGAGAAAAGGACTAGTGCTGTTGGCAAACCCTGCAGCCCAAGAGAGCTGGCGGAGGAGAGGAGAGGATCGGTCCTTGCCTCCATCATACCATCAAGTGCTACCAGACAAGTGGAAGGATGAGTGCATCCTTTCCATTGGGATAGCATTGCATGCAGCACATATTACTTTCTTAAGATCTTTAAGACTGCCACAGTCACAACATCTGCCTCCTTTGACAAAGCGGGAAATTTTGTGTAATATTTTTATGAAGCCTATGTGTGCCTCACTTTCCCCTATATTTTGCATGGCTACCCAGCTGGGAAGAAAAGATCTAAGTATGCTCTCAGGGCAAGTTAAGAGACATAGGTGTGTGTGTGTCACCTACCTGTCAAAAAGGACTGTCCGAGGCTGACCACATATCAGTGGGAAACCCAATCACCAGGACTTTGACATCTAGCAGCCAACGACCCAGAGGGAGGTGGATCACCTCCACCATTCAGCAGGCAAGCTGAGAAAAGACCCCAGCTAGAGAACAAAGGATTGGAAGGTGATGGGGGGGGATAAACTATTGACTGCTAGAAGAAGGTGGGAGCTCTCTCAGCTGGGAACTAACTGAGAAGGTCAGAGCCTGAGCATGTGGTTCACTATAGTTTGGCTGGGGCTTGGGGCTAACCAGAAGGGACTCTGCTTTAACTTCGATTTCTCTACACTAACCCAAGGACTTTCAGATTGTGTGTGCCAGGTGACCAATAAATGGTTACCTCAATTTGAAAAGGCTGCCAGTGTCATTGTGACTACTCACAGTGAGCATTGCGCCCTGAAAGGGCACAGTACCAGCCTCCCACATGGCTCTGGCTTTGTTGGATTCACTTCAGGGAACCATGGCCAGGGAACCCTGTATAGGGTCAGCTGATGCCAAAGGCCCGGTCTTGGAGGCCATGTGCCTGCCCTGTGGAACTGTGTTTGTCCTTGGAGCCCAGCACAGAAAAAGGGTCACTCCCAGGAGCCTGGTTACAGGCTGGGGCACAGATCTGACCCCGTCACTCTGTGACAGCTCCATAGCACAGAAAACTATTAAGCCCTGAACATTTCTTTTCATTTAAATAATGTAAGGTGATAAGGAAATTTAGGTTAAATTATACTTATGTACTTTTAAAACCTAACACTTGCCCTTTCAAGTTGGTGTCACAAATCTTTCCCCTTGTTCATGGAAAAATGCTTAATAAATCTGTTAGCAAAGCTCGTGTGATTATCAAAACTCTGCACAATGAAAAACTATGAGTAGGTGCTATCAAACTAGTAATTACATAACCGCACCATAACACCCTCCAGGGAATGTGGTTTATTGGTAGTAGATGGGAAGAGAAATAATAGGAAGTTTGAGTATTATCAGCTTTTCAGCCAGCTTCAGTCTGAGTTTGCCTAACTCTGTTCTTCTTCCATGCTACCCTCTTTCCCCAGACGGCATGTGAAACAAATGCAATTGAGTGCATGTTCTGAGAGGCTTTTTCATTACACTTACAAACCTGATGTTAGTGCCTGCTGGAACAGCAGCACTGGAGGACCATAAACTGCTCATTACTTTCTGGCAGTGAAATCAGTGCTGTGTTTTAGTCTATGCTGGGAGGTGAAAACATACCCAGCACTGTGCCTCATTGACCTGAAGATTCACAGGCCCCATCAGGAACAGAGATTTGTTTTCCTCAAGGGAAATGGTGGGTTATTCTACCCAGAAATACAGAGACCAGGAAATGGGATAGTTATCAGATTATTTCATCCTCTAAATGTAAAATTGAGATATGATCTGCAATATCAAGGTACAAATAATGCACTTCTTTAGACCTCAGTTCACCAAAACATTTGAGTATGCACGTAGTCCCACTGATGTCAATAAGACTTTTCATGTGCTTAAGTAACTTGCATGTGCTTAAGTCTTAATGGCAAGGAGTTATTCTCTGAACTATAGATCAAGGGTTGGATTCATGACGGTTTCATCAACTCATAATTATACAGGGTGCAAGTGATTTCAATTACCTTATTGAAAAGAGTGACTGAGAGACTCATTAGTAAGTCTCTACTGTTTGGTAAAGTAGATTTCTGACATTTCAGAAATATATTCAGGGCCAAATAAGCTAAACCTGCAATGTTGCTGTCACTATGGCTTATATACCCAAAACATTACAGTTGACACCCACAGATCCCACTTGTACTCAGTTTGCACATGTGGGTGGGGGTATCTTCCTCCAGGGTCTCTTCCATTTCATTCCATTATAGTCTCACTATTTTGGCAAAATGCCAACAAGAATTTCCTTATCTAAGGCCTGATCCTGCATGGTGTTGAGTGCCCCCAGCTTCCATTAGAGCTAATGGGAACTAAGCACACTCAGCAATTATTCTTCACAGGTAAAGTCTGGAGGCCCAACTGAGGTGGGGAGCCTCATTATGCATAGCACTGTACAAACAGCATTAAGGACAGTTCCTGCTCAAAAGGATAAATAGACTAAACAAAGCGGGGAGGAGGGGACACAAGATACAGAAAGGTGGTGAAGTGACTTGCTCAAGGTTACCCAGTGAGTCAATGGCATATTTGGGAACAGAATCAGGTTTCCTTGCAGGATAGGACCTCAGATGTTAGAATTTTTAACACCACTTGGTATGTGAATAACTCCTGTAAAAGAGAGAAAGGGTTAAAAATGAAACCTAAGTTGGCATCCCATTAAGGGGAAAACAATATAGGAATTATAACAATATTAACAGAGAGGTGGAAGGAAAAATACATATTTCTAAATGTGTCATTTATTACCAAACATAAGAAACTTAATATGGTCTCAGCTCCCTGATTCAGTAATATGATAACCCCTGAAAGTGGTAATATAAGAGTTAAACTCTCCAGACACATTCCTCATCCCCCTCCTTTACCTAATATCTAATTTCAAAAACAGATATTCTCTCCCTTGTGCTAGAAAGCAACATGTTCCTCTCCAAACCACATCTTTAAAAACAAGAAATCAGAGCCAAACATTTCTCTTTCTAGGACCCTAGAAATTCCCTTTAATTAAATTCTAGCTCAGGAGACCTCACTAGTATGTCTAGACAACCACTGGCCTTCTAGCTAAACAGATTTCACATAATTGCATCAGGAGACAGTACATGGGCAGTGGAGACTTCTTAATTATGTGTTAAAGAGCTTAAAAATAAACTTTTTCTTAGAGACAAAGGTGGCATTGTACGATTCATTTACTACCCAAAACTAGGTTGCATCACAAGTACCGCTACAAAATGCTTCATTGTTAATTGCATTCAAGGTACAGAATATCTTTCATGTGGGATCTGTAGATAGATTATTGTAGGTTGAAAAAGGGCACAAGGGCAGAATTTTAAGGATAACAATGAAACTGTGATTCAAAGGACATGGCACAGGCTGCAGAAAGAAATTCTAGAAATCACTTAGGCTGCCTCAGCATTTAAAGCTTCTGCTCCCAATGAGAAAGTTACACGGCCAGTTGTAACAAGGTAAGGAAAAAAGAAAGAAGGGAGCATGGCAACCAAGGAGCTTAGGGAGTAGAGCTGGTGAACAAATTATCCCCCCATCCCACCCACCCCCCAAACAAAAATTAAAATAAAATTGAAATCTTTAAAAAACATTTTAAATTCAATAAAAATCCAGGTATTTTCTAAAATACTGAAAACCCCAAACTCAAAAATATGTCAATTTTCAATCCCCCAAAAAGATATTTTAGTTAAAAACAAATACAAATCACTAGTTTTCAGTTACCAAAACCCAAAAAAGAAATCCATGAAGACTGAATTTTTTCCATAAAAATTCCTGTACAGTCAAAGTAAAAAAAAAAAAAAAAAAAAAGAGGGAGGGGGTTGATTTTTTTCCTGCATTAGGGAGTAAGATGAGAGATGGAGAGTGACTAAGCAGAGCACTCTCTTCCTTTGTCCATTCCAGCATTGGAGACTTTCTGACATGTCCTCCTAGATAATGTTGGTAGCTTAAACGTGGCTAAAAGTGAGCTCCATGTGTTTACTCCTAAGCCATCTCCAATCCTGTTATCCCCTCTAACCTTTTTTCCCTTTTCATCATTCAGGCCTGCAACCTTGGGTCCTTTCTTTGAGAGCTCCCCACTTCACACTACATATCCAAATTGTGACCAAGTGACTCTTCCTCTTAAACCACATATGGAATATCTGACCCTTGGGCTTGTTGTGCTGCCACTTCTAGGCTGCAGCTCCTGTTGCAATGCCACTTCCTCTCCAGGCTGTTCGCCAGGCCCATCCCTGAACAGATCCTCTGAATATGGCCCCAGGACAGCCCTTTGGCCCTCTGGCCATGTGGCCTGCTCCAGCAACCAGGTCTGTTCCTGTTCCTCTGCTGAAGTCTTCTCTGGTGCTGTCCCTGTCCCCTCTGCCTCCAGTCTAAAAATCCCTGCTCAGCAGCCTGACATGCATGACTGTGAGCTCTGAATTTGGGGGCGGGGTGAGGACCCGGTCAAACTCCACATAGTAAGGGCAGGGAGATGGAGACTTGCTGTTGTTATCCTTTACCTGGCCGAAGGCGCCCTCCAGATTTTTAACGCACTCCCTGCACTGGACTGCTATCCAGCTGATCCCCACCTCTGCCAGCTTCTAAGACATGCTGTTGTACTAGTGCAGAGTTTGGGTACTGTGAATTAGGGATCCCCTCAGTCCAGCTGGTAAAGGGCACATCATAACAACTCCCATCAGGCCTGACACACTCATTACCCCAACTCACTGTTGTCATAATCTGTATCTAAAAGGCGTCATGTAAGGTGGCACATGCAAACTGATAACATGCTGGTCATTAATATTATTGCATGATGTATGTACAGATGATGAATAAAAATTATAGGTGCTTGCTGGAAATACATTTCGAAAATGTGTTTGGCTGGCACTGCATAAGTCCAGCCATTCTAGTCAAAGGAATGTTGTTTCACCAACTTGACTGTGCCTCCAGTGTAAAATAAGCAAGGTGAGACCAAGAGAATGAAAAGCACATTTATATGTAAGGTAAAAAAGCCATCAGTCAGGCAAGTGGGGGAAGAGGACCACTTAACAATCTCAATGAAGGATGCAGACTGCACCCCCAGGAAGCCTTCCTGACTCTTGAAACAGGGTCTTGAAACTTTGGGAAGATATAAGTAGAGGCAAAAAGCCATTTTGCTATCCATCAACTAGGAGACAAAGGGGAAGCAGCCCCCGTCAAGCTGATGAAAAGTGGATCCTCTTGGCATAGGAGGCAAAAGTAGCTGGAAACAGACTGTAGGTGAGAAATCTGCTTAGGGCAAATCTACACTACAAAAAAAATCACTTCAAAAGTTTTTTTTCTCTTAATTAATTGGCCTCTCAGAGTTGGTAAGACAACTCCCACCTGTTTATGCTCTCTGTATGTGTGTATATCTATCTCCTCAATATTTATTCCACTCTATATGCATCCGAAGAAGTGGGCTGCAGTCCACGAAAGCTTATGCTCTAATAAATTTGTTAGTCTCTAAGGTGCCACAAGTACTCCTGTTCTTCTTTTTGCGGATACAGACTGACACGGCTGCTACTCTGAAACCTGTACAAAATTAATGACAGGTTTCAGAGTAGCAGCCGCGTTAGTCTGTATCCGCAAAAAGAACAGGAGTACTTGTGGCACCTTAGCGACTAACAAATTTATTAGAGCATATGCATATGCTCTAATAAATTTGTTAGTCGCTAAGGTGCCACAAGTACTCCTGTTCTTCTTACTACAAAATTAAGTGAACCTGAAGCCTGGTCTACATTACAGAGTTAGGTCGACATAAGATAGCATACGTCAGCCTAACTCTGTACGCATCTACACTAAAAATGTAGCTTTCGCCGATGTAATTCGCTCACTACACCGACTTAATAACTCCGGACTTTCTCCTTTGGACATATTCTGTGCTGAGTGCTTTGCTGTAGATCAGTGGTCCCCAAACTTTTCATGGTCACACAGCCCCCCCTTGACCCTGTCTGCATTCTCTCCTCCCCCTGGAGGCCAGGAGTGAGACAGCAGCTCTAGGGGGAGGAAGGGGGCATGGACAGGGTAAGGAGGCCGAAGCTGGGGCCACAGATGGGAGTGGGTCTGGGGCCTGTAGCGGGGCCAGGAATGGAGCCATGGCCAGGGGCCAAGGCTGGGGGCAGGGCTGGAGCCGGGGCTGGTAGCGGAGCCGGGGCTGGGCCACGGTGGAGACCAACAGCCAGGGCCACAGCAGGGTGCTGAGCCGGCCGAGCCCCAGTTGGGGTCTGAGGCTGAGGGTGGGGCTGTGAGCCGAGGCCATGGCTGAGGGCAAGACTGGAGCAGAGCTGGGGGTGGAGCAGGGCTCGGTGGCGCTCTGTCCCTGTCCCACCCCTGAATGTTCCTTCACAGTTTGGGAACTACTGCCATAGATAACAGATTTCATGGTGCGTTTGGGGTGGTTACTGGATCTATGAAGGTGGGTGTGATGATCCATGGGTTTCTTGTACATGGTTGTCTGTAGGGTTCCATTGTTGAAGCTATTTGTGATCTCCAGGAAGTTGATGCTAGTGTGGGAGTGTTCCAGAGAGAGTTTTATGGACAAGTGGTGGTTGCTGAAGTTGTGGTGGAAATCTATGAGGGAGTTTAAGTCGTCTGTCCAGAAGATGAAAATATCATTGATGTATCTCAGGTATATCATTGGTTTTGTGCTGCATTTGTTCAGAAATTCTTCTTCGAGGTGGCCAATGAAGATGTAGGTGTATTGGGGAGCCTGGGCTGGACCAAGTGTTTGCTGTTGAATGTAAAATTGTTATGGATGAGTTTGGAGATGTATTTGGGGTGGATATCTGAGAGTTGTCCATTGTCTGGTAAATATTTGAGGCAGACAGCTATGCTGTCATTGCGAGCCATGGTGGTGTTTAGAAAAGTGACATCCATGGGGGTGAGGATGGTTCTCTGAGGGAGGTTGTAAATATTGCGGCGTTTATGGAGGAAGTCAGTTGTGCATTTTGCTGTGACGCTGGGGGTTCCTTTCTCAGACTAAAGAAGAGCCCCATGTAAACTTGAAAGCTTGTCTCTCTTACCAACAGAAGATGGTCCAATAAAAAGATATTACCTCACCCACCTTGTCTCTCTAATGTCCTGGGATCGACACAGCTACAACTACGGTGCCTACAATCTTTGTCTAAAAGGTCTGATCTATGCAACAGAGTTAGGTTCACAGAAGGCAGCTTACGTCGACAAACTCTGTAACAAAATGAATAACTGGGCTTCTCACTTGCATACCATATGAGAGGCAGCAAACAGCTTCCCTGGGCCATAGGAAATCAATCCCATCCATGGAGGACAGACAGTTTCCCTCAAGGCACACTCATCCTAAAGTAATTTGAAATCATTGTTCTCTTCATTCTTTTCCTATAATACTAACACTAGTGACTGTGACAGGCTTCCACTGCCTGCCTTGTGTTAATCTAGGCAACAGACTCCCATCTCACTATCTAGCAGTTTTTTCAGAATGCACTCAGTTGTTCTATTGTTTCCAGACACATTTAGCATGATTTAAGACACAACAATAACAAAAAAAGAAAAGGGAAATGGGAATACAGCAGAATTGCAGCTGTGGGTAATTCAGTAGCAAATAAGTGCTAATTGACTCAAAAAAGTGTTCTGAGGCTATGCTGATGTGGCAACAAAAATGCTGCTCAGTGCAGTTAAAAATGTGTAGTCATCCATTTTAAATATGAACAAAAGATTAAATGGCATTCGAGTCAAAAGTTGGCTGCTAATATTTTGTCATCAGCTAGAATTGAAGAGGTTGTTATTATAAAAGACAAATTCAGTTGTGAAGAACAAGCCAATCCATTCCCTCTTTTTAATGCCCTTAGACACATGACTACAGTATCCAAAACAAATGGCCAAAGATGGTTAGCCTCCTTGAATTTCATCCATCAGGCTGCCTTTGAGTGATTTATCCTCTTGCTATGCCAACCCATAGCCACCAATGGAAGTGCAACTATGCTTAGCATGGGCAGAATGTGATTTTTTTTTTTTGTGAAGTCAGGCTGTGCCAATGACAGCTGTTCACTAAAAAAAAAATCTCCTCCTACAAAACATGACAGTTTAGTTTCCTAGATGGTGCAAACACAACAAGGAGTCCAGTGGCACCTTAAAGACTAACAGATTTATTTGGGCATAAGCTTTCTTGGGTAAAATACCTCACTTCTTCAGATGCATGGAGTGAAAGTTACAGATGCAGGCATTATATACTGACACATGGAGAGACAGGAGTACCTCACAAGTGGAGAACCAGTGTTGACAGGGCCAATTCAATCAGGGTGGATGTAGTTCACTCCCAATAATAGGTGAGAAGGTGTCAATTCCAGGAGAGGAAAAGCTGCTTCTGTAATGAGCCAGCCACTCCCAGTCCCTATTCATGTCCAGATTAATGGTGTTAAATTTGCAAATTAATTTTAGTTCTGCTGTTTCTCTTTGAAGTCTGTTTCTGAAGTTTTTTTGTTCAAGAATAGTTACTTCTAAATCTGTTATAGAATGTCCAGGGAGATTGAAGTGTTCACCTACTGGCTTTTGAATGTTACCATTCCTGATGTCCGATTTGTGTCCATTTATTCTTTTACGTAGGGACTGTCCGGTTTGGCTAATGTACATGGCAGAGGGGCATTGCTGGAACATGATGGCATATATCACATTAGTAGACGTGCAGGTGAATGAGCCCTTGATGGTGTGGCTGATGTGGTTGGGTCCCCTGATGGTGTCGCTAGAGTAGATATGGGGACAGAGTAGGCAACGAGGTTTGCTACAGGGATTAGTTCCTGGGTTGGTGTTTCTGGTGTGGTGTGTAGTTGCTGGTGAGTATTTGCTTCAGGTTGTCTGTAAGTGAGGACTGGCCTGCCTCCCAAGGTCTGTGAGTGAGGGATCATTTTTCAGGATAGGTTGTAGATCGTTGATAATGCACCGGAGAGGTTTTAGCTGGGGGCTGAACGTGATGGCCAGTGATGTTCTGTTATTTTCCTTGTTGGGCCTGTCCTGGAGTAGGTGATTTCTGGGTACCAGTTTTGCTCTGTCAATCTGTTTCCTCACTTCCCCAGGTGGGTATTGTAGTTTTAAGAATGCTTGATAAAGATCTTTTAGGTGTTTGTCTCTGTCTAAGGGATTGGAGTAAATTCGGTTGTATCTTAGGGCTTGGCTGTAGACAATGGATCGTGTGATGTGTCCTGGATGGAAGCTGGAGGCATGTAGGCAAGTATAGCGGACAGTAGGTTTCCGGTATAGGGTGGTGTTTATGTGACCATCTTTTATTTGCACTGTAGTGTTCAGGAAGTGGATCTCTTGTGTGGACTGGTCCAGGCTGAGGTTGATGGTGGGGTGGAAATTGTTGAAATCCAGGTGGACTTCTTCAAGGTCCTCCTTTCCGTGGGTCCATATGATGAAGATGTCATCAATGTAGCGCAAGTAGAGGAGGGGCACTAGGGGACGAGAGCTGAGGAAGCGTTGTTCTAAGTCAGCCATAAAAATGTTGGCATACTGTGGGGCCATGTGGGTACCCATAGCAGTGCCACTGACTTGAAGGTATAAGTTGTCCCCAAATCTGAAATGGTTGTGGGTGAGGACAAAGTCACAAAGCTCAGCCACCAGGCGTGCTCTGGCCTCATCAGGGATACTGTTCCTGACAGCTTATAGTCCATCCTCATGTGGAATATTGGTGTGAAGTGCTTCTACATCCATGGTGGCCAGGATGGTGTTTTCAGGAAGAACACCAATGCATTGTAGTTTCCTCAGGAAGTCGGTGGTATCTTGAAGATAGCTGGGAGTGCTGGTAACGTAGGGTCTGAGGAGAGAGTCCAAATAGCCAGATAATCCTGCTGTCAGAGTACCAATGCCTGAGATGATGGGGCATCCAGGGTTTCCAGGTTTATGGATCTTGGGTAGCAGATAGAATACCCCTGGTCGGGGCTCTGGAGGTGTCCGTGTAGATTTGTTCCTGTGCTGTAGCCGGGAGTTTCTTGAGCAGATGGTGTCATTTCTTTTGGTATTCCTCAGTGGGATCAGAGGATAGTGGCCTGTAGAATGCGGTGTTGGAAAGTTGCCTGGAAGCCTCCTGTTCATAATCCGACCTGTTCATTATGACTACAGCATGTCAGCCCCTTTGATTATAATATCAGAGTTGTTTCTGAGGCTGTGGATGGCATTGCGTTCTGTATGGCTGAGGTTATGGGGCAAGTGATGCTGTTTGTTCACAATTTCAGCCTGTGCACCTCTGCGGAAGCACTCTATGTAGAGGTATAATCTGTCATTTTGAGGAGGAGTCCACGCAGAGTTCTTCTTCTTGTACATTTGGTAGGAGGGTTTCTGTGGGTCAGTGCACTGTTCAGTGGTGTGTTGAAAATATTCCTTGAGTCGGAGATGACGAAAGTAGGCTTCCAGATCACTGCAGAACTGTATCATGTTCGTGGGGATGGTGAGGCAGAAAGAGTCCCCGAGATAGGACAGACTCTTCTGCCGGGCTAAGTGTGTGGTTGACTAGATTAACAATATTGTTAGGTGAGTTGAGGGTACCGCTGTTGTAGCCACCTGTGGCATGTAGGAATTTAGATAGTTTACTGTCCTTTTTCCTCTGTAGAGAAGTGAAGTGTGCGTTGTAAATGGCTTGTCTCATTTTTGTAAAGTCCAGCCACGTGGAAGTTTGTGTGGCAGGTTGGTATTGTATGAGAGTCTCCAGTTTTGAGAGCTCATTCTTGATCTTCTCCTGTCTGCTGTACAGGATGCTGATCAGGTGGTTCCTCAGTTTCTTTGAGAGTGTGTGGCACAATCTCTCACCATAGTCAGTGTAGTATGTTGATTGCAATGGATTTTTTACCTTCAGTCCATTGGTACGATGTCCATCTGTTTGCCCTTGGAGAGGAAGATGATGTCTGTCTGTATCTGTGCGAGTTTTTTCTTGAGATTGATGAATTTTTGATGCATATGATGCAGTTTTGTGGTGGTTTTGTTTGGCTGACAAGAGTTTAATGGGTTTTAGGTGTGGGCACTGCTTTTTTCCCCATGATTTATTGCTTCTTCTGTCCCGTAATACACACTGTTTCATAAAATTTTTCCTCTTTTTTGAACAGCTCTACCTGATGAGCTCTTTTGCCTGGTCACAGAAGACATCCACGTGGCTCCAGTGCTCTGGGACACAAAAGTGGGTTCTGCCAATGCTACTGGCAGCACGTGCCTGCACAGATGGCATATCTGAATGGGACATCATGACCTCTTCCTCAGTGAAAGAATTAGTACTGTGCTTGAGGGTGGCATAATGCCTCCAGGCATCAGTGACTCCTCCCCTTTCAGCACCACTCTACATCTGAAAGCCATAATTTGGTCCTTAGACTGCAACTCACGAAGTTGGACTGTGGTATTTACAAGAGGAGTCAGACTCCACACAACTCAATATAGGGACCTGGTTTTCTGAGGGTGTTAAGCACCTGCATTTCCTGTCCTGAGAATCAATGCTATAAACTCTACTAATTGAATTTTGTGCTCCTCCATATATTGTATATGTAATGCCATCAGACCCCATTTGGTGGCGGCTGGATCAAACCTGGGACCTCTTGAGTTTAATGCATGAGCTTCTACAGCCTGAGCTAAAAGACACGTCTCTCTTAGGCAAGGCTATAGCAGGCTCAACATGTAGCAGGTTTAGCTGCCACTAGAGGGAGACTGAGTGCTACACCAAGCAGGCATGTGATACAGATAGCTCTAATCCAGGGGTGGGCAAACTACAGCCTGGGGACCGCATCTGGCCCTCCAGATGTTTAATCCAGCCCTCGAGCTCCCGCTGGGGAGTGGGGTTAGGACCTTGCCCCACTCCACGCAGCTCCCAGAAGCAGTGGCATGTCCCCTCTCTGGCTCCCTTGCATAGGTGCAGCCTGAGGGCTCTGCACTCTGTCCCCCACACCAAGTGCTACCCCTGCAGCTCCCATTGGCCGGGAACCTGGCCATGCCTACGCATAGGAGTTGGAGGGGGGGGCATGCTGCTTCTTCTGGAAGCTGCTTGAAGCAAGCCCTGCCCAGAGCCTGCACCCCTGACCCCCTCCTGCGCCCCAACCCTCTACCCCAGCCCTATTCCCTCTCCCGCCCTCTTAACCTCTCAGTCCCAGCCCAGAGCACCCTCCTGCACCCCAACCCCTAATTTTGTGAGCATTCATGGCCCGCCATGCAATTTCCATACCCAGATGGGGCCCTCGGGCCAAAAAGTTTGCCCACCCCTGCTCTAATCACACTATCAGTTCTTATCAAAAAGTAAAAGTAAGATTCCATTCTCCATCAAGCAGTGAGCAAACAAAGGCCAAGGTCTTAGCTGATGACATTCTTTTTCTCTCCCTCCCCAAAGTGTTTCAGATATGGCAAAAAAGGGTCAAATTATTGAGCAGTGTGGATGCTGCACAAATGCAGCAGCCCAAAATCAATTGCATTGCAGACTTGCTTTATTTTGCTCTGCCACAATCAGTTCTTTAAATGAACAAAACAATGGAAGATGTACCTTAACATCAGAAGGCCATCTGTATGCATCACCTGTCAAACACAGCCTCCCCCCATAAGAGCTAAGCAAATAAATGCTCCCTGCCCTTGGAGGATTCCTGTACCCTCTTTCAATAAATCTGCTGAGCAGTAAAGAGACAATACCTTATTCCCCTGGGCTGGGAATGCTGGAGACAGGGAATATAAGGGATGGGTGGAGAAGTAGTATTTTATTAGTAAAAGAAGCAAAGAGTCCTGTGGCACCTTATAGACTAACAGACGTATTGGAGCATGAGCTTTCATGGGTGAATACCCACTTCTTCGGATGCATGTATTCACATAGCACCTTAAGTTCACATAGTGCTTTCGAGACATGTAAAATCATCATGTCTTTGCACCAAAGAGCTTACAATCTAAGGGACCATCTGCAGTACAGATTTTACTGTGTTTGTAGCCTAGTCACAGAAAGACTGGCTTTTGACAGGGTTTAGATCCAAGCAACTCACCTTTCCTACATGTGCCAGCAGCGGCCTTAGAGGTGGGCCACTCTGGCGACCACTGAGGGCACTGTGGTCAGGAGAGCACTGCGCGGCAGTGCAGAGGTGCGTGCTGCGGGTGTAGTGTCAGAAACTGCTCCTGGCTGGCAGGGGAGCACCACAAACTCCTGGAGGCAACACGTGGGGGAAGCGCCCAGATTTCTCACTGATTCCTTCCAGCAGAGGAATGGGCGGGGGGGAGAAGCAGTGAAGCACATATACTGCTCCCTTATAATGTTCCTCCATGCCCCCTGAGGGGCCTATGGGGTGCGGGGGGGGGGAAGTGAGGAGCAACTCCAGGGCTCCCAGGATCCACGTCACTTTTCCCACCTGGGTTGTGCTGTGAGGTATCAGGAGCTGCTGCTCTCCTGCCCTCTCCTTACATAGCTCAGGTGGAGAAAGTGACCTGGATGCAGGAAGTCCTGACTTTGCTCCCCCCCCCCCCACAACCTTCTAGGTGTGTGCAAAAAAGCAGTGTTGGGTGGAGGGTGAGCAGCAATGCCAGCTGCTCTGTGCATCCAGGTCAGTTTCCCCATGTAGGCGTAGGAGGGGAGTGCAAGGGTTAGGGGTGAAAGGAGCACAGTGCAGGGGTTAGGGGTGGAAGGGGCACAGTGCAGGGGTTAGGGGCACAGGAGGGGAGTGCAAGGGTTGAGGCAAATGGGTGGTGGGGAACCTTGAAAAATCAGGCCCTAAATCACCAGGATACAAAATTAGAATTGTAAGGGTCAAGACCTAAATGAGCAAGTTAAGTCTGCAATAGGAGCATACCTTTGTCCAGCATGCAGCAGGGGGCAGAGTGCTACAGCAGTTCAAATGTAAGTGAAAACGAAGAGTTGGTCCAAGATAAATACAAGGCACAGTAATCTCTACGGAGTTGTATTAAGCCTCAAGCCTTGTACACCCCCACCCTACTCACAAGTGTACAGTGAAAAAAAGTGGCAGGAGTAGGATTTAAGAGCCAGAGTTTTATCATGCCATTGGAGTACTTAGCTAGGCACTCCCATCTGAGCTGGACAGGAGTAAATTGCAACCATGCAGCAGCACTCAATTTAATACAAGAATGGGTTTCTCTGCACTCCTTGTCCTGCCACTAGTTGTATCCAGGTGTTTACAGCTTTATTGCTCACATGCTCAGCACCTGGCTGGGTGGTATCGTGCCTTTAGAGCTAAGTCCTGGGCCCAGTGATATCAACTGAAGTTCTGTCCCATTAACTTCAGTGGGACCAGAATTTGGCCCTAATCTCAGCTACCTGGATGCTATTTGTACTGATTTCACTGAAGTTGCACCCCTATGCCCAAGGTCAGAATTGGGCTCTTAATATAAAATATCTCAGTTTAAAAAACCCCTATCACGCACATTAACAAATGTCTTCGAGTATGAAACCCTGCCGTCTCTTGCTCGCCTATTTGCATAACACAGAAGGGCCACCACTAGCACTCTAGAGAAGACTTAGGTGCCTGATCCAAAGCCCACTAAAGTCAATAGAATCTTTCGATTGACCTCAATAGACACTGGGTCACATCTTTAGGGCTTATACTATGACTTGGCCTATGTGCCCATGCATGGGAGCAAGGGGGCCTAAAGTGACCCCTTTGTCCCCTGAGCAGCCTACCCATATCAGAGCTCACAATGTGGGGCCAGAGCAGCTGGTGCTGGGACACTATTCTCCCACCTGCATAGGTGGGTAGGGGATGGAGGAGCACCTTCCTCACCCTGCCCCGCCCCCAAATGTGCGGGCCAGCACAGCAAAGCCAGCATGTTGAGGGAAGTAAGCTGTGCATGCAGCAAAGGGGAAGCAGGGACCAAACTGCATCTGAGTCGCAAGTCAGTTCCCTGCTCTGCTTCTGGGGCACGTCAGCTATGCACTGGCATTTACTCGGGGCAGATCGCAAGGTGCCAATCTAACCCTTAGTGAATAGCAGAACCTTAGGAGTGATGAGAAAACAACCCATTATTCCTGTAGTTTACTAGAAGGAAACTGCCTAAATGAGGTGTAGCACATGCATGCACTAGAGAATAGAACATGAAATTCCATATCATACGTATACACAGTGCAAAGTGCTTTCACTCCAGCTTCACTATAAAAACTCAAAATGTATGTAGTTATCCTAGAAAGAACCACTATTTTATACTGATCATTACCAAAAACTATTTCGCGTTAGAGATTTACTACATTGAACAGTGTTCAAGTTCCAGATATCAAGCCACTGTATGAAATGCTATAGATTTTGGAAACTGCTTCAGTGCCATGACAGGAAACTGTAAATAATAAAATTAAGCAACTCTTTCCAATGAGTCTGCTTTTGCAGTGGTCTCATTTAATTTCTTAGTGCCTACAAGGTCTTTTACCAGAAACTGACATGCATTCAGTACAGAATCATGTAAAATATATGCAAACTATAGCAGGAGCAACAACTACCACTACCATTTAGATTGCAAAATTTCTATTTTAAGTCCCTTATTCAAATGTTTACAACTTTGCAAGATATTTGCCTTTTCAAACTCCTCCCACCCTTGAAATGTTCAGTGACCCAGCCATTTTTGAGAGTGGAAAGGCCAAAAAACAAAAACAAAAACCACATTTCCTCATACGGGAAAAATTCTTTTGACTTTTTTAAAACCAGGACTATCGCTGAAATGCCTGAGGTTTGACAGTTGAATTTTGCATGGAAATATTCCTCACTAAAGAGCTATACACATTCTTGTTTTACAGGAAGTTTTTCATTAGAAAAAAGTTATGAGTGTTTGCATAGTAAAACATACTGAGCGTGCATAACATCTCCCCTCACTCTGCCAGCTAGGTTTGTTAAACACACACCTAAGGAATGATGCACGGATTACATGTCTAGTTATAGCTCCTCAGTAAACTGTTAAGTCCCCAGAATGGCTCCAAGCCAGCCAGGACAACTTTGCAAGGCTATGTTAGATGGGATCCACTTTCCTCTTTTTGTTGAGGAAAAAAGTATCAAATCCTTCATCCAGTACCATCCACACAAGTTTACACAGCTGATACTAAATGCATAGGGCTACACCCTGCCAGTGCATGAGCAAGCGTGCAAGGCAGTAGTATATATATATATGTGTACCATGATGCAGAAGACTGCACTACAACAGATATGCCTAGTCAGCAGGACCGGACCTGAAAAGCACCCCCAAGAGCTGCTTTCCAGGAGGAGTGGAGTGGAGCCAAAATCCACTGATCAAATATACTGGCATTCAAAGCACAGTCATGTTGTTCCTGCAAGAAGGAACAGCAAACAGCACCTCATACCATGGAGAGAGCCCCCGACCGAAAAACATGTGGCAACATGCCTGGAGATATCTCTGGTACAGGGGTGGGCAAACTTTTTGGGCCGAGGGCCACATCTGGGAATAGAAATTGTATAGCCGCCCATGAATGCTCACAAAATTGGGGTTGAGGTGCGGGAGGGGGTGAGGGCTCTGGTTGGGGTGTGGGCTCCAGGATGGGGCCAGAAATGAGGAGTTCAGGGTGCAGGAGGGGGCTCCGGGCTGGGGCGGGGGGTGAGGGCTCTGGCTGGAAGTGCGGGCTCCAGGGGGGGCTGGGAATGAGGAGTTTGGGGTGTAGGAGGGTACTCTGGGCTGGGACCGAGAGGTTTGGAGGGCAGGAGGAGGATCAGGGCTGGGGCAGGGGGTTGGGGTGCGGGAAGTAGTGCAGGCTCCAGCTGGGGGTGCGGGCTCTGGGGTGGGGTTGGGGATGAGAGGTTTGGTGTGCAGGAGGGTGTTCCAGGCTGGGACCGAGGGGTTTGGAGGGCAGGAGGAGGATCAGGGCTGGAGCAGGAGGTTGGGGTGCAGGAAGAGGCTCAGGGGTGCAGACCTTGGGCGGAGATTACCTCAAGTGGCTCCTGGAAGCAGCGGCATGTCCCTTCTCCGGCTCCTACACAAAGGCACAGCCAGGCAGCTCTGCATGTTGCCCCGTCTGCAGGCACCGCCACTGCAGCTCCCATTGGAGCGCCAGAGGGCGCCATTGGAGCATGTAGGAGCCAGAGTGGGGCCATGCTGCGGCTTCCGGGAGCCACATGGAGCAGCCCCTGACCCCGCTCCCCGGCTGGAGCGCACCAAGCCCCAGACCCTGCTCCCCAGCGGGAGCTCGAGGGCCGGCTTAAAACCGCTGGTGGCCCGGATCCGGCCCATGGCCTGTACTTTGTCCCCCCCGCTCTAGTACCAGACACTCTTCCTAATATAAATGGCTACATGTCACTGCCCACACTATGCAAAATTTTGGCTGTAAGGCCAGGATTTGACCTATAATGTACTACTTTTTATTTTTGGTACAATAAAAAACAGACTGTGTTCAAAATGAGTGAGATATGAGCTCTGCACCTTTCCCCTCTCCCGCATGAGCTCAATACCAAGAGGAAACTGAAGTGTATGGTGGTTTCAGTTGGACAAGAGACTACTATTTATTAACTGTCTTTCACCTAGAAGGTCACAGACTATGGGTCTAATCCCATAACTTTTGCTCACACGAGTAGTTCTTACCCATGCAATTGGTCCCATTGAGTTCAATGGGACAACTAATGTGAATATGGGTTGCACGATCGGGCCCAGAATCTGTTATATAACCTATAAACACTCTTTACATTTGGATTCTTATTTTCCAGATTTTATCATCATTAAACGTTAAGGGACAATCAAGCCCAGCCACAAATCTGCACTGCAAATGCTGAGACAGGGAGAAACGCCAATTGTTTCATGTCTTGGAAAAAGTCTGGCTCAATTTTCTCCTCACCTTTTTGGTCTTCCCTCTTATTTCACCAAGGATTAAAATCCACCCCCTTTTGGAGTGTCTAAGTGATGCATTGATTGATCTTGCACTCTCTCTCGGCACAGGGGTGAATTTCACTCTTAATCCTCCACCCGTAAAAATAGGAAGGAAAAGAAAAATATATTTTGCCTTCAACTTTTAGATTTAAATTGCATGCAATGTTTCAGGTAAGTTAATTGTAATTGCACTTGAAGACAGACTGCATTCAATTTTTATGTTTGGGTATAAATGGAAATGTATCCAAAATAAATCAAAATGTTTACCCGCTGTATATGCAAATCATGCTTCCACTCATCACAAAAACCCATCCACAATCCCAGAACAGCTGGATGTTTTTGCTAGTAGAACTACTGAAACAATTAACCTTGACAGTTAAATCTTACTGGTACCACTACCCTCCCCACACACATTGAGATCAATGTGGAAGGTTCACACTTATCTTAAAGATACTTTGTTTGCAGTCTCAGTGAGTTGAATCCTCTGGTCCAGCCAAGATGCAATTACACCATTCTGGCAGCCAGTGATGTCCACGGTTTAGTGACACCACAGCTACTCCTTCTTTTTCGTGCAAGTTGTGTGCCAGTTTTTGAGAGAAGAACATTTTAATATAGAAACCATGTAAAATGCTCTCATTTCTACATGATTTGCATGTAAAATAGCTATTTCACTGAAATTTTAAAATAAAAATGTACGGCAAGTGAAATCATGCAAACTGAAATAGCAAGAGACTTTAAGAGAAATTTTGTGGGGGAAAAAACTGAAATTCATACACGTCTACTCAGGAATTGTATTGCTTTTTCTTATTCAGAAGACAATCCTTCCTCAAGCAGCACAAGAAATCTGCAGAGCTAGTGCAGTTAGTGGTGCTGGCTTCTGCAAACGGGCAATTTACTGGAAGAGCCATGGCCCCGACCCCACTCCACACTAGCCAGAAAAACTGACAGGGCATGGAAAACAGCTCAGTGTGCACCCTCTTTGAAAAGCAGGACAACAGTTATACTCCTGAGATCTCCGGGAGACACTGTGAGCTCTATGGAATAAGATGGCTCTGCACTACTGTCTACTACAAGGTTGTGATTCTATGTGGCTACTGTTGGGTATGGTCTGTGGTCCCAGCCATGGTACAGGGAGTTGATCCTGAGTGACATGTTCTGCACAACAGAGCCCAGATGATAGTTTAGGGTTATTTTTATTTTTCTAATGGCTCTTCTAAGGGTTGTATTTTTTTTTTTTTACAAGATTAGATGTTGTCACCCTTCCTGTTCAACATACAGATGAGTCCATTAGAAGGGTTACTGGGTAGACATGGGCTACCGTCCATTCAGTAGGCTGATGGCATTCTGCTTTCTGTCTATTGGATCTGACTATGGGGGCATGGAATGACTTTGAAGGGAATAAGGGCCAGCTGGTTTAAGCTCAACCCTAGCACTGAGCTAATGTTGGCAGGTAAGGGGCTCGAAAGCAGTAGAAATGGTAGTGCCGTTATTCACATGCCCAACTGAGGGAGTGCACCTGCCATTTGTCACATATGTTTATAATATGGAGGGTCTTGCTGGATCCTTTTCTGCACCTGGATATTTAAGGAGCAGTTGTACCCAGTCAAGCTTGTCTCTTTCAGACATGAACCTTGCTACAGTTATCTATGCCTTTGTCTCATAACTGCACTATGCTCTTCATAGAGCTACATCTTATGACCATTGGGAAGCTTAATTTGGTGTAGAATGACGGCAGATGCCAACTTAAATGCATCTTATGGCATGGAGCATTGCTCATTGACTTGCAGGTAGTTTAAATTGTTGAATTTGACTTCAAAATCCCCATATGGGCCTGACTATGTGAGAGGCATCTCAGTGTATGGTATCACCCCAGATGGGATCAACAGTGGCAGTTAAGCCAACAGCTCTGCAATTTATAAGGGAAGAGAAGTGGTGGCAGGATGTATTTTATCCTACCTGCCCATTGATCTGTCATTGCCTGGATTGGATAACCTTTAGGGCATGCTGCATGATTTCTTCTTTCTTGTGTTTTTGCAAAGGGGAGTGACTAAGGGTTGTAGAGTGGCCAGGTCAGGAGGCAGGGAAAGGAATGACTTTGGGCAAGTAGTTTAATCCATGTTGGGCTTGTACAAGCACTATGTTGTGTATCTGTTTGGATTCTTTGTATAAACAGTGTAAAAATACCTATAGCCACTGGAGACAGATACTTTAAAGTAAATAAATCTGGCACTGGGAAGGAGAGCCCGTTATTTAAATTTATGCTAAGGATTTCTCCCTCTTTGTTGGGAATTGTATCTGTTTCAATAGAGCTATATATAACTGTCCCAGCAGACGAGTGGATTTAATTTTATGAGTCCAAGTTAATAAACTGTCCAGATATGAGAAGGCTGGGTTAATTACTAAAATGGTGCTCGTCAGTCTGGCTGGCTGAGGTCTTCTTTTCCATCGACACTTGCCTTGCTATAGCCCATTCCATCTGTGGCACTCAAAATACTGTTCGAAGCCTCACTACGCCCTGTGTTGCAAATAATTATCATGGTCATTCAATAGATGGGGTAACCAGAGGCACAGGGATTAGCTGAAGACTTGCTCAGTGTCACAGAAAGGTAGAGTGACAGCTTGGCATATGACCCAGGAGTTCTGATTTCCAGTCCCTGGTTTAACTTAATGGTCACCCTGACTCTCAAGCTTAATGTACCATCAAGCCACAATAACTTCTTTTTTTGTTTCTATGCTTTTAATTATGACATTCCTTAAGGGTCCAAGGCTAGTTGGCACTGTTAACTCATAAATCTATTAGTATCACTAACTACTATGAGACAGAAATACAGGAATTGGTGTGTCTTGCTAAGTAAAATCTTTGTGAACATGGCAAACTGTGCTGTGAAATAATGGAATAATTAATCTGATCAAGTTAAAAAGCATCCAGTTTAGAACCCATAAAATGGAATAACTCCTTTGGGAAGTAATTCCTGCGGAATTCATAGTGAACAGGTGTAGTGAGACAAATTTTTTTGTAAATGCCTCATGCTTCAAAGTGCCCGCTGACTGCCTGTGTACATAAACAGGAATGCACAACACAATTGGCTGAGTGATGTTATCTTAAGTGTCTCCATTTTTGGGTGTCCAGTTTGAGATACCTTGTGCCAAGGATCTGAAGCTCTCACTGAAATGGAAGGAAATCTGTCTAAGTAAACACTGATTTGATAATCCTCCTTCTCTTCCCTAATATTTAGTGAACAAGAATGGTGTGCTGTATCTAAAGCCTCAGTCCCAAATGTTGCAATTTGATCTAGAAGGGCAGAGCCCTGAGCTCATTCAAAGCCCCACTCAAGTCAATGGGGCTCCACTCAGGTGCAAGGATCCACCCATGCAGTTCTGACTGCAGAAGTAGGGCCTTGAGCAGTAAACTCTTCCAAGCAGGGACCGTGTCTTTATAGCTACTGGGAAGCACCCAGCATCATTTTAGACACTGTAAAATAAACACAAGAAATAGATACTGGGGAGTTTGTAACAGGCCTGATTGTCCCAGTGACACAGTGCTAACAAGCAAGTTTTGTTTGATAGAAACAAGATGCGAGTAGTGCCCCTTTGGCCAATAGTTGTCTATACCATGAGTCTTACTCTTCCCTTGCTAGGACCTTCCACCCTGCACGTCCCTCCTTGATGAATATCCCAGTGTCATGTACATTTCCCAACAGTAATAGTTAGCATTTATATGGTACTTCTTAAGCATTAACTCATCTCTGCAACCCTTTTCCACATTTTATAGACAAAGAAACAGAGTCACATATGATGAAGTGACTTGATCAATTCAGTGGCAAGTCACCGCCCAACTCTGCACTCAGTCCCCCAGACAGTGCTGCCTTCCTCACAGCATGAAAAGAAGAAGGTTGATTGGAAAGCTGAGTGCAGTCGTAAGTGCTTGAGGAAGGTGTCAGACAAGAAACATCTTCATAAAGTGTCACTGGCTGTCCCTTAATGTGGACTTGAGTTTTAGAGCTGAGCCAAAAAAATGCGAACTGGCAGGGCAATCTGGGTTTCTGCAGCATGCCCAAGAAGCTGTGTGGTGTGCAGGGGATATTATTATATTGTAAGTGTAACAAACCACAGCCAACTCCCCAGTCACGTCTCACCAATAATTTTGTTTTTCCTCTGAAACCTTAAATTTTGATGAGCAGTGCATCTTGGGCAAGCATCTGAATTTAAATTGCTTGCCACTTGTGAAAACGTAGGCCAAACAGTTATGATACAGCCTTGTCTGACTTGTCTTGCTCTTTCAAGATGAGATGACTTTTAGGGTGATCAGTATGTACCAAATGCCCTTGCACTCAACTGAAGTACAACATGCATGGTTTGGAGCAGGAAAAGTCTATGCTGAGGGTCTGCTGGAAATGTTCATTTTCACAGCTGTACCACTCTGATTCCTTATGGTCATTCCTGACATATGGAGAAAAAAGCACTGTGACAGTGTGCTGAAAATCAGCAGCTGAACCAGCACTCTGGTCACAGTAAGTCCTGTTAGGGAAACGGGGGCTAATTACTCGGTCAGTCTGAGCTGGGGGAGCTCACGAGCTAGTTAACCCATTAACTGACAGAGTAGAAAGGCGCACAGGAAGGAAGTTCAAAGGGGGAATTAGAGAGAGAAAGAGAGGCGGAGGCTGGCAGTGACAAGGTGAAAGGAGACCTCTGCATTGAGACGTCTTTCCCCTCTGGCAGAAGGGGATGATATTTGTATGTCACTGTAGATAGAGTTGCTGCATGGGACTGTAAAGGGGTGGTGGGTGAGATAACACAAATAAAATACTCCTCAGTGTTTACAAACTGGAGGTGTTAGAGCCATTTGTACAAGAAGACAGGAATAGAGGGCTGTGCCCTGTCACAGGCACACCTGTATGGTTCTATGTATATACATTAAACCACTGATATTGCATTAACATTTCTCCTGGTACCATGAGAAACCTCATGGCCTCTGAATATTCACTCTGGATTAGTCCAATGTTCACTTTAAATAAGAGGTTAATTGGAGTTGACTTTTAGGCAGAAGGGTCATATAGCAACAATACTGTGAATAGCTCACCTGTTTTGTTTCAAACATTCTTTGGTTTTGATTTATATAGATTTGCACACATCCTCCTCCCTCCCCCATTTTGATTTTGAACAAACCAGCTTTGCTAATGGACCTCAGTTATGATAGCACCCTCAACTATAGTATCTAGAAAAACTTAGAGAGGCTACATGCAACTGTATTTAATTTTGAATTGTAGATGACCAAATTCATTCACATATGACCAAACACAAAAATCAAAATATACTTCCAGAAGGAAGGTATCGCACCACTGCAGCAAACCTGCTACTTATTGCTTCAGGTTTATCCCTAACCTCTGCTTACACAATGCCAGCCATATGAATAACAATATACAAAGGAACGAAGGCATTATTTTCATAGTTTGAACTAGAACTGTAAGACTGCATATTCTTGCTATAAACAAGTCTGTTGCCTGGCAACATTTCATTCTATAATCTCACATTAGAACCTATTGTTTATCATATCTGCACTGCTACTTCATGCTGTGAACACTAGAGGGCAACAGATTCCCTTAAATATGTATAACAGAGCCAGGATATTTTGGTTTAACATTTAGCAGTTAGCTTTCTGTCCTCTTCACGTTTAAGATAATGCTAACATATTACCTGAAATACATTTCACATATCCAAATCTTACTAGAAAAAGGATCAGCTCTAAAGATTAGAATCACGAGATATAAAATATGTATATCCTTTGAAGGCCAGCTGTACACATTTCCCCTACTCACAAGAATGCTTTCATATTCATTTTCAATCTTTTCCACTATGCTCTTTATTCATTATTGCCATATCCAGAGTAAAATTTGACCACCTATGCCTGGAAATAACTACTTAACTGCAAACTATAGGGTAAAAGAATGTTTCCGACAACTGAAAACATCTGCTCGATGTGCAGCATCAGTCAAAAAAGCTAAAAGAATGTTAGGAACCATTAGGAAAGGGATAGATTAAAAAACAGAAAATATCATAATGCCACTATATAAATCCATGGTATGCCCACACCTTGAATACTGTGTGAAGGTCTGGTCACCCCATCTCAAAAAAGATACATTAGATTTGAAAAGGTAGAGAGAAGGGTAACAAAAACTATTAGGGGTATGGAACAGCTTCCATCTGAGGCAAGATTAAAAAGACTGGGACTGTTCAGATTAGAGAGGAGACAAAGAAGGGGAGTATGACAGAGGTCTATAGAAGAGTGAATGGTGTGGACAAAGTGAATTGGGAAGAATTATTTATCCCTTCATAACACAAGAACACATAATAGGCAACAGGTATAAAACAAACAGAAGGAAGTACTTCCACACACAATGCACAGTCATCCTGTGGAACTTGTTGCCAGGGGATGTTGTGAAGGCCAAAAGTATAACTAGATGTAAAAAAAAATTTAAATAAAGTTCATGGAAGATAGGTCCATCAATGGCTGTTAGCCAAAACAGTCAGGGACAACCCCATGCTTTGGGTGTCCCTAAACCTCTGACCTCCAGAAGGTGGGACTGGACGACCACCTTGTTCTGTTCATTTCTCTGAAACATCTGGCACTGGCCATTGTGGAAGACTGGCTATGGGACTACATGAACCATTTGTCTCACCCAGTATAGCCCTTCTCATATTCTTAACTGAGTTCTAATAATGTTTGTGACAATCACAAAAAAGGAATTAAAAACTTGAGCAGTTTTCTCTGTTTAAAGGTTTTGCTAATGGTTTAAGTATTTCTGTAGTAAAACTGGCACATGGGGTTCTATTTCTGTCGAAACCTGTATCCTAAACCCAAACATGATCTATCATTGCTTTATACTGTCTCAGTATGTCTGTGCATTTGATCAGTGATAAGCATGTTAGTACTGATATGACACTTCTCTATCCTACCTTGTACTAAGTGTTGATAATTATCCCAATATTTTCTGTAGATTCAGTTACTGTATGCAAAGAGTATGGACTGAGTTTGGCATGCATATTTAAATTACACATATAAATGGCAAACCATGGCTATAGTTAATGTGATAAACTCAGGACAGACAGCTGCAAGGTGGAGGAGAAAGGGCGGGGAGGGAACAGTCCCAGAAGGTTAAAAGGCCCTCCTCCCTATCAACTGAGGAGGGGTAACTACAGGTCAATCAGGTTCAGCTGAGAAGGGGTTACCAGAGAATCAATTAAAATCATCTGAGAGGGAGTTACCTGAGGTCAATTAGGATCAGCTGATTCCAACTAAGGGCTGCCTGGGATCTTTTTAAACCCTCCCCTGTTGGGAGAAAGGGGGAGGAGGGAAAAAAAAAAAAGAGTCATGTGCCAGTAGATTAGGAGCAGTGAGCCTCACCAGGAAGGGAGGCTGCATTCCCTCCCATAAGGGAGAAAACCAAGTCCAAAAGACTTGTGGAGAGAAGGAATGGACTTCCCAAGAGGGACTGTTTTACCCAAGCTTGTCTCACCAAAGCTAAAAGCAGCAGAGACTGAGAAGATGCCTTGACACATTAACTCAGAATTACTGTTTAGTACTAATAAAGTTGCATGTGAATCTCTTCTGTTCTAGTATTGGGAAAATTTGTCCTGTAGTGTTGGAATGAAATTTTCTGCTTTTGGGATACATTGCTGGAAGTCACCACCACGTTCTCTGGTTTTATTTTAGTCTCGTTACTCCTCCCTCTCTCCTGCCCCCCCAATAACATTACATTTAGACTCCTTGAAACTAAGTCTTGATTTGATATTTTAATTGGATCATGGGTGGCACACAGCATGAGCTATATATGTGATTATGCACATTGTTAAATGACATAACTTGGAGCTAACTGCTCCATCTTGAACTGTAAATTCTTGTCAACCAGAGTCAGTGAGTATTCAACGATACGCTACACTACCAACTTCATTTTTTGGTACCATTGAAATTTAAGAAATGGACACTACACACCAGAGTATGAATGTTTACATCAAGAATTACATACAACGAAATCCTGGCCCCATTTATCCACCCTGTGATGTGCTTTTTGCCCAGGACTACACACACCCAAAGGTTAGAATAATAGGTATAGAAACCCAATTACTATTCCAGGCCTGAATCTTAATAGTCCTATAACTCAGGTGTAATTTTGCAGGGAATGAGAAGGAAACATTTCTCTGGTTGGCAGGTTATTTTTTAAAATGTCAGCCGTTTGAAACTGTTAAAGGGTTTAGCAATGGGGGAGATGGATTAAAGGTCAGAGGCTCAGCACCAGGTCTCTGTAATCTATAACGTGACTGCCATCATTATATATGGTGCTAATATAATATTTCTCTTAAATCATGTTGCGGAAACTCTCTATATAAGGTACTCCATCATTCCTCAGATAAATCCTGTGATACTCATAAGTTTACTGTAATCCTTTTCATTTCTCATATCTCTATTCAATTTTTACATACTCTTATTTACTGACTACTTGGCTTTTACAATCATAAGAACATAAGAAAGGCCATACCGGGTCAGACCAAAGGTCCATCTAGCCCAGTATCCTGTCTACCGACAGTGGCCAATGCCAGGTGCCCCAGAGGGAGTGAACCTAACAGGCAATAATCAAGTGATCTCTCTCCTGCCATCCATCTCCACCCTCTGACAGACAGAGGCTAGGGACACCATTCCTTACCCGTCCTGGCTAATAGCCATTAATGGACTTAACCACCATGAATTTACCCAGTTCTCTTTTAAACTTTGTTATAGTCCTAGCCTTCACAACCTCTTCAGGTAAGGGGTTCCACAAGTTGACTGTGCGCTGCGTGAAGAAGAACTTCCTTTTATTTGTTTTAAACCTTCTGCCTATTAATTTCATTTGGTGACCCCTAGTTCTTGTATTATGGGAATAAGTAAATAACTTTTCCTTATCCACTTTCTCCACATCACTCATGATTTTATATACCTCTATCGTATCCCCCCTTAGTCTCCTCTTTTCCAAGCTGAAGAGTCCTAGCCTCTTTAATCTCTCCTCATATGGGACCCGTTCCAAACCCTTCATCATTTTAGTTGCCCTTTTCTGAATCTTTTCTAGTGCCAGTATATCTTTTTTGAGATGAGGAGACCACATCTGTATGCAATATTCAAGATGAGGGTGTACCATCGATTTATATAAGGGCAATAATATATTCTCAGTCTTATTCTCTATCCCCTTTTTAATGATTCCTAACATCCTGTTTGCTTTTCTAACCGCCTCTGCACACTGCGTGGACATTTTCAGAGAACTATCCACGATGACTCCAAGATCTTTTTCCTGACTTGCTGTAGCTAAATTAGCCCCCATCATATTGTATGTATAGTTGGGGTTATTTTTTCCAATGTGCATTACTTTACATTTATCCACATTAAATTTCATTTGCCATTTTGTTGCCCAATCACTTAGTTTTGTGAGATCTTTTTGAAGTTCATTACAGTCTGCTTTGGTCTTAACTATCTTGAGCAGTTTAGTATCATCTGCAAACTTTGCCACCTCACTGTTTACCCCTTTCTCCAGATCATTTATGAATAAGTTGAATAGGATCGGTCCGAGGACTGACCTTTGGGGAACACCACTAGTTACCCCTCTCCATTCTGAGAATTTACCATTAATTCCTACCCTTTGTTCCCTGTCTTTTAACCAGTTCTCAGTCCATGAAAGGACCTTCCCTTTTATCCCATGGCAGCTTAATTTACATAAGAGCCTTTGGTGAGCGACTTTGTCAAAGGCTTTCTGGAAATCTAAGTACACTATGTCCACTGGATCCCCCTTGTCCACATGTTTGTTGATCCCTTCAAAGAATTCTAATAGATTAGTAAAACACGATTTCCCTTTACAGAAACCATGTTGACTATTGCTCAACAGTTTATGTTTTTCTATGTGTCGGACAATTTTATTCTTAACTATTGTTTCAACTAATTTGCCCGGTACAGACGTTAGACTTACCGGTCTGTAATTGCCAGGATCACCTGTAGAGCCCTTTTTAAATATTGGCATTACATTAACTAACTTTCAGTCATTGGGTACAGAAGCTGATTTAAAGGACAGGTTACAAACCTTAGTTAACAGTTCCGCAACTTCACATTTGAGTTCTTTCAGAACTCTTGGGTGAATGCCATCTGGTCCCGGTGACTTGTTAATGTTAAGTTTATCAATTAATTCCAAAACCTCCTCTAGTGACACTTCAATCCGTGACAGTTCCTCAGATTTGTCACCTACAAAAGCCGGCTCAGGTTTGGGAATCTCCCTAACATCCTCAGCCGTGAAGACTGAAGCAAAGAATCCATTTAGTTTCTCTACAATGCTTTATCGTCTTTAAGCGCTCCTTTTGTATCTCGATCATCAAGGGGCCCCATTGGTTGTTTAGCAGGCTTCCTGCTTCTGATATACTTAAAAAACATTTTGTTATTTCCTTTGGAGTTTTTGGCTAGCCGTTCTTCAAACTCCTCTTTGGCTTTTCTTATTACATTTTTGCACTTAATTTGGCAGCGTTTATGCTCCTTTCTATTTACCTCACTAGGATTTGACTTCCACTTTTTAAAGGAAGTCTTTTTATCACTTACTGCTTCTTTTATATGGTTGTTAAGCCATGGTGGCTCTTTTTTAGTTCTTTTACTGTGTTTCTTAATTTGGGGTATACATTGAAGTTGGGCCTCTATTATGGTGTCTTTAAAAAGCGCCCATGCAGCTTGCAGGGATTTCACTTTAGTCACTGTACTTTTTAACTTCTGTTTAACTAACCCCCTCATTTTTGCATAGTTCCCCCTTTTGAAATTAATCAGAAGGGAAGGGTCAAATTTACTTAGCTGCAGCTGTTATTAGAATTAGAAATGAATGGGGCTGGTAGCACCACCTTTTAGGGTTGCCTGATACTTCACACTACTTCAACTTTTCAGTTGCTTATCAAACTTGGTCAAGCAAATGTTTGAGATGAAGTTTCCCAGGCCGTGTGCCTGCCTCAGGCCAAATGTTTTGGAAAATTTCAGCCAAAATGGTTTAGCCATTTCCACGAACTAGGGAAAAAAGTATGCTCTGCCCATGTTAAAAAATTGAGATCTCTGAAAAACTCTAATGAGCCCATGCTTTGGATCAGAACTTGAAATTTGGCATGGGCGTGGACACTGTCAGGGATGAGTCTTTTGGCATCCCCGTGAAAATCCACTCCGATTTGGCCAAGTTATAAGAGCCTTGGGAAAAAAAAAATACAGTTTACACATTCTCAGTAGAGATTTAGATATTTAGATGCTAAAAATCTCCGAAAATTCTGTCCTCACTGAGCATGCTCCATCTTCTTACAACTCCTCATGCTGACCAGACTACGTATACACCATCTCACAGAGTGACTGAATTTGCTCCAATCTCAGGGCTATGGGAGCTCAGAAGGACTTTCCCTAAACTCCCTGTAATGCCTCCTCCAGGCTGGGCACTGGAGCTGAGAGTAGGGAACCTGTCTCTCTTGTGCGCTCAGTGGCCCCCTGTTGGTGCCCAGGCAGCATGGAGGAGGAAGTGAACTGATTCAAATTCAAAGGGCACAAAAGCTATGGGAGAGGGAAAAGAGTAGATTGGAACAAGGGGTCTGTGAAGACTGGAAGTGGAGAGGGGGAAAGAAACTGGGAGTTGGGGCGGGGAAGAACTGGGACTGACTAGGTAAAGACACTGGGACAGGAAGCCAGGGCATGGGGAGGGAAGACTGAGATTGGGATGAGAAGCTCAGAAAGAGCGATTGGGATCCAGGGGACGGGGACAGACAGATCGGAAGAGGAGCCGAGAGGGGAAGGGGAATTGGCGGAAAGAAAACCAGTTAACCAAGAAGAATAGGTTGAGTGGGGGGAAAGACAGAGACAGGCTGGGAGGGATGGGGCAGAAGAGTCTGTCCATTACAGAAGATTCCTCTCGAGAGCCCAGAATGGAACCCAAGATTCCTGAGTCTCATCACTCCTCTGCTGTCAACAAATATCGGTGAAACTCACTGGCAAAATGTGTGTTCGTCAACCCACACATAGCAGTACTAGGTTGTCAACCTCTATCAGTTATTCCATTAGTGGCAGAGGTCTGTGCATTGGATCTAAAGGTTCCGGATCTGCTGATGACCCATGTGGTGTCAGTGTTGCTGCATGATGAGATTTCTGGGTTTTTTTGTTTGTTTTGGTTTTTTTAAAGCTAGGAAATTACACACAAAAACTTCATTACAAGAACATTAAGGTTGCAAATTCAAGGTCTTAAAAGTTAGGAAATGCCAGAATTAAGCTTGCCCATGCAACCTTAATTCAGCCCTCTTGTGTGTCTAACCATTCTCCTTCAGAGATTTGATAACTGAACTCTGCCTCCCACTTTTGATGGTTTTGTATGTATTTCTTTGAAAGCTAACTGATGGGATTTTCATAACTATTTCTAATTTGTTTTTTGTCCGTTGATTTATCTGCACTCTATAAACATTGCTTAGGGAGGTCTTTCCTGTGAGGAGTGGGAACAATTACAATAATTGTGTAAGAGTGTCTGACTTGCAAAAATAATTTAAGGCCTTGCTTTCAGGATAAAACATAGATCCTAGTGGGCAACAAACCCAAAACAGTGGAACTGGCACAATACTGCTGTGTAGAGGGATTCCATGGAGACAGAACACAGGAATAATTTGCACAGGCTTGGAACCACTGTGGTTCTACTCTGTAGGCCAAGCCCAGGGGAAGAGTTGGGGTACACCAGAAACCAGATGAGTCCATCAGTCAAAATCATTGTGTGGGGCACAAGAGCTTTAAGTAGTGGCCCCAATCCCGCAGTTGACTTACATATGGGCAGCCCCTTACACTTGCATGGGTCCCCATTGAAGTTAAGCAGGCTCTGCACAGGTGTCTGCCCATGTACAGCAAGTTGCAAGATCATGGTCATGAGCTGTAATAGTTTCTTCAAAGAAGCTGTGCAGGTGTTCTGTGCCTTGCCACTATTCTTGAGGAAAAGGGGCTGGAATGGACTTTACTGTCACTCCATTCCTGACTAGATCCCTCTCACAGGTGGTCCTTTTATGTTATAACTTTCTGTTGTGTACATGGACTAATTATATTTTGACCAAAATAAATAAAATGTTATAAAAAGCCAGAATCGGTTTTTCCTTCAGCTTTTTTGAAAGTTCAGGATACAAATCTGGAACATGAGATATTGTGAGTAACTCTGCCATGCCTTGGAATAGCTCCATTTCTTCCCCCCCTCTCTCAAATGCTCCCATACTCTCAGGGGATTATAAATCCATGGGCAATTTCCTGAGTGTTTCTCTGGGTTGGGCTGACTGACAAAGAAAGGGAAGCCTTGTAGTGCAACCACGTGAGTTATTGTTCCCTACACACATTCGTTTTATCTCTTCCTCATCCTCAATCAAGAGCAGCAAGAATTGTGCACGTAACATTACAACATAGCCAAATGTTCTGTAAACATAACCACCCATCTCCCTTCCCCTTTTAAAAAGGCTATGTTATCCATGGCCTAGTCAATTGCCTAAGAAGTCCTCCATCATTCAGTAAGTTCACTTTGGCCAGACATCTGTACCTGGGCAGAGTCCCACTGAAGTCAATAGGCTTCACCCATGCAAAGTTTGTTGGATGATTGGGGCCCATACTTGAAATTAAAGGGATGCAGCCAAATCCATTTGGTATGTGGAAATTTGTAAGGTTACCTACCGAAACAGAAGTAAGATACATGGTCCAAAGCTTTCATCCATAGCTCAGTGGTGCCTTAGGCATAGCCCTGCATTGCAAGTGGGTTGGGAGTGGAGCCACTGTGTTCTCAACAGAAGCTGCAGGGGGCACTGTCTGTTGTCTGATCTTTAGATTATGTATTAAATATATTGATTACTTAAGAATCCCCAGTTACCACTTTGAGGGTTGACAGGTTCTTGCCCCAAGATCAGGCCCAGTATTATTCAAATTATTATAAAGTTGGGAACCCCGATGTGCTCAGTTGCAAGATTCACATTATAGGAACTCTTTTATATTTACAAATATAGTTTATTAATACATTTAGCACAGTCACAAACACTCCAACGTAGTAAGATAGATGGAGATATTACAGAATGTCTGCACATCCATATACTCACACCATCCCTTGTAGAACAACCTGAAATGTTAGCCATCATTTTCCTCATCACCTTCCCCATCATCACCAGTGGCCATCATTCTGGCACCTCCCAAAGGCTACATCTCTCTCTCCTACCGCCCCTAGGCTGGGATGCCACTTTTATAATATGTTACGCTGACACCGTTATGTTCAACGCATATTCAGTAGGGGATTTTTCCCCTTTTCCTTATTTGTCATTCCTCACCTTAATAATGTTGGAGTGTCTTTTTCCTATAGGTTAGTGATCCTATAGTGATCTCAACTTATTATCATATGCGTCCATTCGTTACCATGGCCCTTTTGTGGTTGGGTATCACATTTGTTATTTCTGTCCTAACTGGTTATTTTGGTTCTTTCCAAGTTCCAAGTCGTGGTGTACCTGTTAAGTTTAAAAGGGTATGAACTTAGGAAAGCCCCTATGCCTTACGCCTTATGCTAACTTGCTGAAGCTAATGTCTTACAGGATACTGGCCTGTAGGTTTCTTGCATTACTGCTGAATATAATGCAAAGCAGTAAATATAATAAAGGCAAGCTAGCCCACCGGGCTACAGTAGCAGTGAATACAACAAAGGCAAACTAACCTGACTGTTCGCTTAGCACCTGTGTCACACTTTTAAAGGGTTCAGCATGCACATCCCTGAGTGCAGCCTGCTTGGATGGCTGCTGTGGACAAGTTTATCGAGGGGAAGGCCTATAAGCCCTGTGTCCACGCTGCTTTTTGTGAAGTGACCAGCAGCACTATTGGGCTAGCCATGAATAGCCACTGTATTCAGGGAAGCACAAGAACTGCAGCCGTGCCCAGCCCCTGCATAAGGCACAAGTTGCGGGAGAGCCTCAAGAAGGGGACTCTCGCTGCCTTGTACTCCAGCACAGAGAGTAAAGACAATCTAGCCCTCAGTTTTTATTCATTCCTTATCTAGGTAGGCTCTGAATCAAACAATGGAATTTAAGCAAGTGGAAATCTGGCAGGCTGAAGGAAAAGTAAAATCTTATTAAGGGCCTCAAGCTTTGCTACTACATAATTTTTATTTAACCCTGTAGAGAGGCGGAGAGGCCTCCCTCTGAGCCAGAGGGGGAGGGCCCATGCTGCGTGCCTGGATGGGCGGAGCCAGGCCAGGCCAGCCCTCCAGCCGGAAGTTGAGAGGCAAGATAGGAAGTATAAGTGGCAGGGCTCCAGTTCAGTTGGAGGGAAGCCAGGGAAGGAGACAGATGCCTCTTGCCTGCTGCAGGTCTCCCACCCTGCGACTGAATGGGGTAGTGCCCTGCCCCCAGAGGAGACGGAGTCCAGAGAGGAGCTGCTCAGCTTGCCGGTGGCTGAATAACGCAAGGAGATGGAGGACTCCAGGATGCCAGAGCCCTTCCCCAGATTGTGGTAGGAAGTAGCCCACGGAAACCAGACTTTAGTCTGGCTTTGTCATCGGTGCTCAGGTCAGGGTGTTTTGGTGGGATCCCTGCTGACTCAGTGGTGGAGCCCTCTGCCACTGTCAGGGCCCTGGTGCAGTAAGGTGGGCCCAGGTCCACTACCCCCTGCGGCCATCTCACCCTTGGGGTGGCTGCCTACCCACAGGGCCGGCTCCAGGCACCAGCTTCTCAAGCAGGTGCTTGGGGCGGCCGTTCCGGACAGGGGCGGCAGTTCCAGGTATTCGGCAGCAATTCGGTGGACGGTCCCTCACTCCGCCTGGGAGTGAAGGACCTCCCGCCGAATTGCCGCCGCAGATCGAAATCGCGATCGCGGCTTTTTTTAGATCGCGATCGCGGCTTTTTTTTTTTTTTTTTTTGGTTTTGGCTGCTTGGGGCGGCCAAAACCCTGGAGCCGGCCCTGCCTACCCATCTTAGGCCAAGAGACCTGCATTTGTCCACCATCTGCCTGAGCCAGAAGGCCAAAGTTCCCTAGACTGTTTACTGCTCTGCTCTCTTGAGGGCCAGGGCACCACAGACCATAGCCCCCAATTCGCTAATTCCCCCTGCAACTGGGCTGACCCCATAGCAACATAGTGAGGCGGAGTGGTCTTCTTCCGAGCCAGAGGGGGAGGGATGACTGCAAATGCGCTGCAGACCCCATCAAGTGATCATGTAAAAAACAGAAAGTTCTCTTGCTTCTCAACTAGACAAGTAACTTTAGTAGAGTAAGTAAGGAAAACAGACTGATCTCACGAGGGCGGGGAGTGTCTTACTGAATGTTTGTATGATGCCTAGCACAATGGGTCCGAATCCTGCTGTGGCCTTTTGGCTCAAAATTCATAAAAATGGTCACACAATAATAAGAAAGAAAAATATTAACTATTTAGGGGACATTTTAATAATTCTCTAGCTGAGGACAGATTTAGTATTAGAAAGGCAAATAAATATTCTGTTATTAAAGATGCCCTATTTCATGAATAAAACACTATTGACTCAATCCTATAACGTGTGAAGAGCTCTTATACACAGTTTACTTCCTTCACAGGGCCTGGAAATAACAACAAGTGGCAACCATTAATTACATTTCTGGCACTTCTGATTTAAGATCTTTTACATTTCATTACTACAGTGCCCAAGGATCTCAAAAGCACTTCACACACATTAATTAAGCCTCATAACAGCTCTGTCAGTTAGGTACTATCATATCTGAGTGGAACTGGAGACAAAAGTTAAAATACTTATCCATTTCTTGCAGAGCCAGGAATAGATCCCAGGAATCTTGATTCCCAGTTCTGGAATTTAAACATACAACCACATTTCTTCCAGTAGGTGAAGGAATTTGAGACTAAAAATATGCATAATGTACAAACAGGTCTTGGTACAGGGCTCACATGCTTAGGTGAGACTGTTTCAGCCTGGAAAAAAGAAGTTGAATGAAAATGAGTCATAAAAAGTGAAGACGCAGCAGCAATGAGTGACATGTCTCAAACTGAGGTGATGACAGCAATCATGGAAAAAAGAGACGAGAATGAATAATGGGATCTGATTGCCTCCCTCAACTCTGAATCAAGCTTTTCAGCACCTACCATCCTCTGATAAATTACATTCTGGGATACGATGTTTCCTTAGTATCTCAGAATACAAATCTGGCACGATGCTATTCAGATGTCCAAAATAAAAAGTTATTCAAAAACAAACATAAAAGTACATAGGAAGTTCTCTGCTTGGTAGAAAAAGCTCTCTCACTCCCTCAAACAAAACTAATTACACATTCAGCCAACAAGTAAGTCCAGAGTTTTATCCTCCCCAAAGATCTTTGACTACTGGCAAATTCACAACTGAAATAACACCCTGTGTTATTGCTATAAACTGGACTGTGTTAAAGTACCTAGACCAATCTGAAAGTAACAAGTATGCACCTCTTAAGATTGGCAAGAGAACATTTGAGACTAATCAGAGCACCAGGGTTTAAGTCTTGGGGATCTTCAGCAGTGACCACTAGCATTTAAGTATGAGTGCTGACTTCAATAGCTGGCAGCAGGAGCAGGCTGCTAGCATCTGTGGACCAGCCACTAGAAAAGGATGCATAATAGATAGAGTTGGGTGATTCACTGTTTTTTTGGTTTGCTGTCAAGTACAAAAAAAAAACCAGAACAAAAAGATTTGTTTGGGTCAAAACAAATCCAGAATATTTTGGCAAATCAAAAAAGTCCATTTGGGGTTGAATAAAAGATGTTGTTTGACTCGAAACATTTATTTATGGGCATTTTTACGAGGTTAAATTCACAAAAGGGAAGGAGGTAGTGGTAATGGTGCCCACGTTATTACTTTTACCCAGTGGTTAGGGCGTTTACTTGGGTTGTGGGGGACACAGGCTCAAATTCCCACTCTGGAACAGAGACTTGAACAAGGTCTCCATGTCCAAGTGAGTGCCCTAATCACTGTGCTAAAAGTTATATGGTTAGCAGCAGCAGCAGCACCTCGTCCTCCTCCTCCTCCTCAAATCTAGCCTGAAAAAAATCTGGTAAAAACTATTGGATGAATACTTTATTTGCCAAAAAAAAATGCAGTTTCAGTCAACCTGAAACTAATCATGAATTTGACATGAATTTACCTAACAATTTAGTTTAATTTATTAGATTAAATACACAGGAGAGGACTAACGGATCAAACCAGTAGGTTCTGCAGTTGGGACTTCCTGTTCCAAGCCCCTGTTGAAAGTAATAAGAATAAAAATATAAATTAAGCACTACTATATTTCTGGCAAGATCCTTCATTAAGGCCCAAAGGTATTGAAGGTCTTCCTCCAGATAGACTCTTAACTCTATTCCCCTACATATACACACTTTCCTAGGTCTGAAAGTATGCTCAAAGCCCCTCAAGGCAGAAGAGAAACACGAGTGCAAAAATACATGCTTGCCAGTTGGTAAGAATGTCATTTATCTTAATGACAGATGTATGCTCAGAAATTCAATCTTGAAGAGGTTTAGGTATCTCCCACAGATATCACAGGCCACAAATTTAATAATACAGAGAATATAATTGGAAGCTACTGCTTCCCATATTTTTCAGAGTAAGATTAGAATATGATTGTGTCATAATCATAATGTATTTTATGCAAGATAGGTCATGTGAGGTATCATTGGAAAGGTTATGATTTACTGAATATGATTATCCTATTTGTATGCATGCATCATTTTTGTATCTAAAGTTAGGAATATTGACTATACCTCTGTACTACAAAAGTGTTTGCACCTGGGGAACACCCACCAGACAGAATGCAATCAGTCTGGCTGGCTAGCTGGGAACAAGTCAATGGAGAGAACAAGGAGAACAATAGGTCTTTGAAGATGCTGATCTCCCACCTTCCTGGGATGCTACAAATGGCCTTTGATTCATGGCTGCATTGACACTGCAGGGTCATGTGATCATGTCACCTGGTACTGAACTCCATGATAGTATACCAGTAGTTTACCACTGGGGGAAGCACACTGGAAAACAAAGGGTTCCTGGCATTTGTAAAACCTATTTAAGGCAGGGGAGTGACATAATCAGTGTTCATTCTTCACTGAAACCCTGCCCAGGAGACTGCTAAAAAATCTAAGAAACAAAGACAAAGGGGCGGGGGAGAAGAACTGAGCCCAGTCTGGGAAGGTGTCTGGCCTGTGAAAGAAATACCTGGAGTTTTAAGCTGCAAGCAGTAGCAGCTTGCCTTCACAAACCCCCGTAATCTGCCAAAAACAACATTTAGAGTGAGAAATTACTACTTGAAGGCCTTGCATAGCAGGACAGTGTAAGGGAGCCCAGGTTGGTGGAACAGGCAGGCTCAGTGGTACTCCAGGTGGCAACCTGGAGGGGGGGGTAACCCATCACAGCTATATTTTATCCTGCTTTTAATATTTTTTTCACTAGTTATATAATGGTAGAAACACTTCCCACTAACCATATAATTGCATTATGCATAGTTACCACAATGGTAATTACAGGAAGTTGTTTCTGAAGTAAAATGAGCAAGTTTATTTATTGGTATATCTGATATAGACAGCCTATTTTTCATACTTGTAATCAGGAAGTCTCCAAAATGAGAGATGAGCCTTATCCAGGGGGAAGCAGGAGATGACGAATAAAACCTGGAGAGCCAGGTTGAGTTTACTCTGCTTAATTTAACAGCTACTAACTGTTTGCAAAGAAACTTCAACTTCCTGCATTTTCCTACCTTGCTCCCTGCTAGTATTTGCATGGGAACTTTAGGATCCCCCTGCATATCTTGTCCCACCTCACTCAGGATGATTGCCAGGTGTATCATAGAAGTAACAACAACATCTTTATAGTTGTAGTCGCAGGCTTCAAACAGGGAGGAGATAGGCAGCAGTGACGGTGTCTAATGTGGAAGCAGCAGTAGTGATAGCTATGATGTACACTGGGACAATGCTACTGCTAAGTAACCATTCCTGAGGTCTGAAAATACTAACTTAGGAGGTCTGAAGACACAGCCAAATTTCCAAACCCGGTCACAGAAAGGTGTCCCAGGTTACTGTATACTTCTTGAATTATGCCATTAAACTTCAAAACTGAAATAAGTATGAGCTTTATTGAACATATATAGATTGCTTGGCTGTCTACAATGTACAAACTCAAAGTCTTCAGGCAGCATTCAATGGGAAAGTGTAAAACCTGGGTTGGATTTTGGGGCATGGTGTCATTTTTTCCAGGGAAGAAAAGCAGCCATATATTTATACACTAACATGGCTTTTATTTTAACTAAAAGGAAAAGTCAAGTGTCCGTGAAAGAGCCCTGTATGTGTCTCTCCCCTATGCAACAGGCTGTAAACTCTGAGAACAAAGCGGCTGCTGTCTCTGCAGATAGGCAGAGTTCTTACAAATGTAAATTTAGTAGTCTAAAAACAAAGGCATCACTGGCAATTTGCCCAAGTTTCAGCCATTCGTTGCCAGCCACCACTGAAGTTGTATTTACGTGGGCACCTAGTGTCAACCAGCAAAGCTGCTATAAATCATAATTTGCACCAATGCTGTTTATTCCATTTCAAACATGGATAAACTGTACTGGTGAAAATCATGGCAGTCAAAAAAGCAAGCAGGATGTTAGGAATCATTAAAAAAGGGATAGAGAATAAGATGGAGAATATCTTATTGCCCTTATATAAATCCATGGTATGCCCACATCTTGAATACTGTGTACAGATGTGGTCTCCTCATCTCAAAAAAGATATACTGGCATTAGAAAAGGTTCAGAAAGGGCAACTAAAATGATTAGGGGGTTGGAACGGGTCCCATATGAGGAGAGTTTGAAGAGGCTAGGACTTTTCAGCTTGGAAAAGAGAAGACTAAGGGGGGATCTGATAGAGGTATATAAAATCATGAGTGTTGTGGAGAAAGTGAATAAGGAAAAGTTATTTACTTGTTCCTATAATATGAGAACTAGGGGCCACCAAATGAAATTAATGGGCAGCAGGTTTAAAACAAATAAAAGGAAGTTCTTCACACAGAGCACAGTCAACCTGTGGAACTCCTTGCCTGAGGAGGTTGTGAAGGCTAGGCCTATGACAGGGTCTAAAAGAGAACTAGATAAATTCATGGAGGTTAATTCCATTAATGGCTTTTAGCCAGGACAGGTAAGGAATGGTATCCCTAGTCTCTGTTTGTCAGAGGGTGGAAATGGATGGCAGGAGAGAGATCACTTGATCATTACACCTGTTAGGTTCACTCCCTCTAGGGTACCTGGCATTGGCCACTGTTGGTAGATAGGATACTGGGCTGGATGGACCTTTGGTCTGACCCTGTATGGCCGTTCTTATGTTCTTATGGTTTAGCCTATCTACACTAGGGGTTTGCACTGGTGCAACCACACTGCTACTTGGCAACTGAGGACTGAAATCCCCAGCAAAGACAAGACCCCAGTTTAACAGAGACATACATCAGTTTAAGTTCTTCCAAAACAGCTGATTCAGAAATCAGGACAACATCTTCCCAGTAGTAACGTCAGTAATAACGTGTTCATATCCTTTCTGCCACCCAAACCCTGCATTTGCTCCCACACATGTAACTGTGTAAACAAACAGTAAGCTAAATATGCAATTACTCAGTTTGCAAGTGCAACATATGTGCATACATTTTTGTGGGCACACCCACTGTGCCAAGGTTTGCAAATTTGACCCTGGATATACACACTTTTAATTTTGGTTTCTCTCCACCCCCAGATACCCAAACTTCATGCCAAGCAAAATTCTGGAAAAAGACAATAACTAATGAGTGGGATTTGTCACACAGGTTATTTGTGAGCTGAAATTCTTTGTGAAACTTGATTAGTTCTTGTATAAAAAGCAAAACCCCTGGCAATGGAAACAGCAAAGTGGAAGTTAGTCTCCTCTGGAATTAAACCTGTCAGAAAATGGTAGGAAAATATTTGAGAGAGAAGACAAGGCCAACAGCTCATTGAATAATTAAGTTTTGTGGCCACTCCATTTAAAAAACATTCAGTCAAAATAATAAAAAATATATAGGATCAAGCTGTACCCTCAGTTATGCCAGTGCAATACCATACATAGTGCAATGGGTGCTTGGGAAAGAATTTGGTCCTACATCATGTTATTGTATTACTGTACTGTTGGTATTGTAGAATACATTGTAGGGATTGGTGACTCAAGTACAATTGTTTTCACAGTAGGAAAAAAAACGTAGAATCTGCTTGCTTTCTTTTTAAAAGTGTGTTTTTCAAGTGTGGATCATTACAAAGGAAAATGGCTCGCTTGTCTGGCACCTAAATTAACCTTGACTATTAGGGGAAGATTACATAAAACCTTTTTGGAAAACCATGCTGTGTGCAATGGTGGGTGAGGCCCAGATTACACAAGCATAACTGTAGTCTACGTGTCTGCACCTACCAGACAGAGGCTATTATCTATGGTGCTTTGCATTCACTCAGTCAGACTCCAATTTTAATTGAGGACTAAATTATAGGATTGACTAGTAATATGTCTGGCTGTTAAAAATCTGAAACTCTCCCAGTGACATTTAGACACAGGTTCAAGCCTAAATAAGTAGCAATATCAGAATAACTCACACATTAAAATATGCATGACCTGAGGTCCGCATGGATAGCAGGCTGTGTCCCTAACTGACTCCAACCAGTGACCTGACAGTATCTTCAGGAAGTAGACATATCCCGCCCTCCTTCTTATGCTGAATGCTACATAGCATAGCTAAGCAGTTTGTTTTCCTTTTCTTTGAAAACTTTCTGCAGTAGTTACCCCAACTAGGAGAGAGAGTCCAACTATATACAGTAGAACCTCAGAGTTATGAACTCCAGAGTTATGAACTGACCAGTCAACCACACATCTCATTTGGAACTGGAAGTACGCAATCAGGCAGCAGCAGAGATAAAAAATGCAAGTACAGTACAGTACTGTGTATAAACTACTAAAAATATAAAGGGAAAGCAGCATTTTTCTTCTGCATATTAAAGTTTCAAAGCTGTATTAAGTCATTGTTCAGTTGTAAATTTTTGAAAGAATAACTAGTTTTTTTCAGGGTTACAATAGAACCTCAGAGTTACAAACACCTCGGTCAGTTCATAACTTTCAAATGTTTATAACTCTGAATAAAATATTATGGTTGTTCTTTTAAAAGTTTACAACTGAACATTGACTTAATACAACGCTAAAATTTTACTATGCAGAAGAAAAATGCAGCTTTTAACCATTTTAATTTAAATGAAACAAGCACAGAGTCAGTTTCCCTACCTTTTCAATTTTTTTTTAAACTTTGCCTTAATTTTTTTAGTAGTTTACATTTAACAGAGCACTTTACTGTATTTGCTTTTTTCTTTTTTGGTCTCTGCTGCTGCCTGAGTGCATACTTCCGTGTCCAAATGAGGTGTGTGGTTGACTGGTCAGTTCGTAACTCTGGTGTTCATAACTCTGAGGTTCTACTGTATGAACATTTCAGAGTTATGAACAACCTCCATTCCTTAGGCGTTCGTAACTCTGAGATTCTACTGTAGTTATTCAGAGTAGACAAATAGAAATATTCCCAAGTGACATTACTTGTACAGAGTTTTGAGAAAAAAAGACTGAGGGAGGACCTGATAACAGTCTTCAAATATGGACTGGTATAAAGAGGATGCAGATCAACTGTTATCCATGTCCACGGATATTGGGCAAGAAGTACTAGACTTAATCTGCAGCAAGGGAAATTTATGTTAGATATTAGGAAAAACTTTCTAACTACAGTAACTCCTCACTTAACGTTATAGTTATGTTCCAGAAAAATGCAACTTTAAGCGAAATGATGTTAAGCGAATCCAATTTCCCCATAAGAATTAATGTAAATGAGGGGGTTAGGTTCCAGGGAAACTTTTTTCACCAGACAAAAGACTGTCTTGATAATTAGACAGTAAGGTCTTCAGGGCAGAGACTAGATAGGTACAGTGCACCTAGCACAGCTAATCCTTGATAACAGTTGGGGCTTTTAGGCACTACTATAACTGAAATAATACTCCCAGTGTTGAGTCTGAGCTCTTGTCCCAAGAATCATATTTAGTTGAACCAGGTTATAAATAGCTCAGGGCAAAGGCTTAGTCTTTCCAAGCACTTTGCAAAGTGTTATGTACCTTTACGTTATATAAATATATATAAATTATATAATTATTTGCAGCAGGCATGTTAAATATTCTACATTTTGATTTAGTTTTCTGCTTTTTGTAAAGTACCATGGACAAAAGACCTTCCCCTGCACAAACAGAGCTGGATTCTGGCTGGCTATCAAAAACTACATGTTAGAATCCAAACAGTCCCAAACTTAAATATTCTCTTACTTGTTCTCTTACCCACGAAATAAGAATTCATGAGTAAGGGCTGCAGGTTAGGGCCCTTTCCATGGCTCCAAGGCACATAATGTACCTGCTAGATTGAATCCATCATTATAGCTTGTTCTCAGACTAGCAAAAAAAGTTAATGTGCTGCACCTCTTATTTTCTCTTGTGTGTCCTTATTCTAAGGAAAGAGACAACCAAATAATGTTGTAAGCTTCTGTAACACTTTTTATAGGAAATGGATGCATTTCCTTTATTTAATATCATGCCACTAGATAAATTAAGCCAAATTAAAGAAGACACTAGTGCCCGGTTTACTTGCACTCATTAGCAACCTGCATAGTCTATTCTTATTAGGAATTAATGGCTTCATGCCAAGTTTCAAAGCCTTAGATTTGATAAAGGAGGAGATGGAAGTTTTCACAAGTTCAACAGTTTAAGTTTCCTTAGTAATTTGCACGAAGGAACCACCAAGTTGAATAAGCATTTTCCTTTTTTTGGCTATCAGTTACCTATTTAGCCTAAGGCTTCCTCAGCCACACCAAGTACAAAATGATTGGCCTGTGGTTTTCACCCCGAAGCCAGGCCTCTTTCAGGCTGATCGAAACCTGGAAGAAGTTTGGTTCCTGGGAAGTGTGCCAGAGGTGGGTAGAAATGGTTTATGAGCATTGTGCCATATCAAAAGTAAGGAAGGAAAAGCATAACAGATACTTACCCGCAGGAAAAGCAGCAGCAGCAACCAGCGATGCCTGTTATGAAATGGCCATTTCAGGACTGCAGCTGCTTAGCTCTGCCAGATTTCAAGAGCTAGCTTCAGAAAGGCATGCTGGGATAGCAATTCTTTCCAAGAAAAAAATAGTAAAGAGAAAAGATGCCATAAAAATAGGAAGAAACAGGCCTGCTTTGACACAACCTGTACCAAATGGGTGGGATGGCCAATCATTGCTCCATATATATATATTTTATATATATATATAAAAATAGCCATCATTGGAGAGTTGAGAGAATTAAAGGCCACTCCATAGAAGATGGTAAGAGGTAATGACAAAGCCCGGGATCTATTGGGAGTCTTTGGCTAGGACAATGCTTTCTCATTTGATTTCAGGCTCAACGTGAAGCTCCCCAAGATTTGTCAAGAGTTTTATTGGAGTTCAGGTAATTCTGGGTTTGTAATGAAGCGTGAAATGAGGCACATTTCATCTAATTCAATATATTTGACAAAAGATTTGCACAGCTCTCTTATCTAATTGCTGTGACACTATGCTAGGTGGTGTGGTTGGTTACCCAGTTTCTGGCCCGTGTCTCTCCTGCATGGTGTCTTTTTATTAAGGCTCACAGGAAACCGCTTCTCTCTTCTACTTTGCCCATTGCCCTGGCACTGATTTTATCAACAATTCACCATCAAGCATACAAACTATACACAGAATATTTCATTAATCACTGAAATTCAGCCACCTCTACACAAAGAATGGACAATGCACAATAGTGTTCTACAGCTATTTTGAAAGAGTGCAATTGAAACATAAGGGAAATTTTTAGGGAAGGAGATGGCTCATGCCCCAATTTCTCCCATGCTGGAATTTGGCCATGAGACCAGGATTAGTACCTAGACTCATGCAAAAACATGGCTGGGGATAAATAATGAATAGGATTGGAGGAAAACAATTCCATTTTGTGACAAATGTTGAGGTCTTAACATTTGTTTTTGTTCCAGTGCAGAATGAAAGATCTTTTTGAATTTTTTTCATAAAAAGACATGAGACACACACACCGTTGTCCCCTATCCCAGAATAGCAAATAGCTTGGTGATGCACTCACCCAGGTTCAAATCCCTGCTCCAAGTTAAGCAAAGTTATTTTATTTTTTACCAGAGAACCAAATGTTCAGTCTTGGGAAGACACACTGTGTGCTCATGTTCATTCTGGTTATGCAAGGTTCTGGTAAAGACAAATTGTGAGTAAAGGGAGCTGTATAAGCAACAAAAAAGTTTGCTCTCTGATTATAGCCCAATTCTAGGGGAAGACTTGTCCCGCCGCTCTCTCCCTCGCCCTGGGAATTGGTGTTGGCCTGAGATTCCTGGTACAGAGGATTGTCTGCACGGTGTCCAGGACCACCTCTCTTCCAGGACTGGTGTATATATGTAAAGAAAACAAGTTACACTGAGAATATACCTACACGCCGCATCACTCATTTTTCCTTGCTCACGAAGCGCTGATTTGCAAGGTCACGGATGTCAGCTAACCCTTGGCAGAGAGGCAATATTAAAGGCTAATAACTTTGGTTTAATGTGGTCCAAAATCTATTTCAAGCAGTTATAGAAGGTATGTACTGTTACCACCATGCAGTCTCCTAGGTTTTTGTTGTCACATAAATTTTCATACCCAAAACAAAGATTTAGTTTGGGTTTTCCTACAAGGACACCTCTCTCAGATCCTATATAAAGGCCAACGGTGTCAAATTGCACACTGTGCAGTGTGCTCACATTTGGAAATACACTATGAAAAACATATTGTAAATATAATTTTCACTTAGCCATTTCTGTTGTACTAAGTTAAGCAGTGAAGGGAGAAAGTGCTGTGCCCACCTCTGACTGACATTGGACATTCAGTGTATCAGTATAAACGTACACCGGTAGGAGGGGCAGTCGGACAACTATCGTCATCTTACTGTCATCTATATTTTAAACTGCAATTGTCAATATCACTGTATTATTTCTATTAGTTATCATCCATTTCTTACAACTGAACTTGAGCCACACCTCAGAAATTACGTCTTTAAAAAAAGATGACAATTTCAAATCTTCAAAGGGACTGTTTTTGGAATATGGTGCTGCTCAAGAGCAAGGGGGCAGATTTGGGGCCTCTCTTATTAGTAGGCAGTTATTGTTTTTTTCCCATTTCTTTTTCAGCAAGAAGGCCAGCAATCCTCCAAATCCTTCTATTCTCCAGCCAAAACAAGAGCTCAAATCTCATAGCAAGGTATGTTATTGATATGGTATGTGCAAATATTTATTTAGAACACACTATCTTCTCCAATTTCTAAGTCTTCCAGACTTGCTGATTGGAATCTACAGATTGTGCAATGATCAAACCCCTCAGGGTCTTCTTCTTGAGAACTCTTTCCAAGTAATCTGGTCTTGAAACACCAAGATTTTAAGAGAACACGTATGTTTATTTTTTCATCGGTATACAGGGGATGTAAAGATTTAGCCCCCCTTCTTGCACATACACGCATTAAACTGTCAAATATCATAGAACCCTGTTGTAGAGGAACTTCTCTACTGCAAGCAGAGATTCCATATACGCAGTCCTGCTGTTTACTCAGAGCAGTACATTTGAATTGTTCAGAACTTTCTACTTTGCAATATGCTTAACCTCAGATACAGTGAAACTCTGATCATAGTGAACATGTAAGCTATCCTATCAGTGTAATGATTGAAAACAGGGCAAGAAGTAAACATACTTACGTTTCTTGGTTTGACAACTTTATTTAAGTCTCTAGATGGTGCTAACCCATGGTGACCCATTCACAGTAGTTTCAGGTTGCATTACGTGTTTTAGATTTGATGATGCATTCATTACTAGGCATACAATCCAGCAAAGAAATAGTAAAACACATTTACTAATTTGGTGGACCCATCTTCCCTGGATGCATGACTGACTTGCATTAACATTTTATGATTTGCCTCTTCACTGCAAGGAGGAAAATGAACCACATTCTACTAATTTTGCCATATTTAAGCAATGCTATCTAACAACACCTTTTCTAAAGACATAGTAAAGCACAGGGCCAACAGAATATCTTCATGCCCACTAGCTGTGATGATATTGGACCATACAACTAAGCTGTAGCATGCCTTATTACTTACCTTTTAATCTGAGCCGTTTTTGGTATGTGAAGTAAATATTTAAAGATTCTGTTGGTTCTCTGTTTTGAGAAGCAGTGATGCTTCTTGCCTTGGAAAGTTCAGGGATCAGATTAATACTTTTATGAATACCCCATTTTTAATGCATTTTATTAGGTCTTATTATTGCTACCTTATTGTTCCACACCGGTCTCAAGTCCTATTCTTTCATTCATCAACCTTCTCAAAGTACCAATGTCCAGCATTGGTTCAGATCTTGTTCAGCCAGAACAGTGTTGCCTGATTAAAAACAAACAAACAAAAAAAACCACTTCCTGTAGTACACAGAGACTGGACTAAAACTTCTTACTAACTCCCTTCTACCCAGTCACTTAATACAACATACAAAACAACAATTTACCACTAAGATAAAGATATAGCACCAGCTATTGGTGAAGTTGCTGTCTACATTGATCATTACATGAAGTCTCAGATTGTTCTAGGCCACAGCTCTTGGGGGCTACAAAATTAACTTTAGGGAGACAACCATATTGCTTACCGACTTCCAAGATAATGGCCTGAGATTTTGATATTTCAGGTTTGGGGAACTTACAGCAATCTACTAATGGAATAAGAATGCAAAGCCTTGGAGGCAGCACTAAAAGGACATTAATTCAGGTCCGTGGCAAAGCCAATAGGAACACATTATGTGTCAGAACTGTAGTTGTGCCTGCCCTCATCAAAGAGGACTGTCATCTTGTCCAACCCAGAGAAGCAACTGCAGATCCTGCACCAGGAACAACTGTTCTAGTCACTGCTGACTGCCACAGCATAACGCAGTCTCAAGCTTCCAGAATACGATATGTGTAGCTTTGACAAGCAGATTGAAAACCTGATTTCCTAGCTGCAATTCCTACTAGCAAAAAAGTCACTTCCAAGATCAGACTTGCGAAAAGGAACCTGGATGAAAATTCATACTACCCTCTGGGCACTGGAACAAATGCACACTACTTATCCATGTGCATTCCACTCTTTCATTTGGGAGGCCAGTCTATGAAAAAGTCACAATTTGAGTCAGACTTATTCTTTACACTTGTCACTGTTCCAGAGTTAACTAACTAAAAATCTCTTCTAAGTCATTGCAGCCCACTGTTTGGGTCAAATTCTACCTTCAGTTACTCATGTGAATTACCACTACAGTCATAGGTGTGCAGAATGATCCCCTTCTGTTTTAATTTCCCCATTTTATCTGTTTTCAACTATTCCCAGATATTGAATGACCACAGACACATGAGTGAACTTGCTGATTTCTCTACATAGTCAGACAATATCAATAGAGCCATCCAAAGCTCAGTAAAACTGGTTTGGGCAGATGCAGCCAATTACATCAGTGGGTTTCCATCACGGTCTAAACATGCAAGCCTGATCCCCATGATCAGTTGTTCCATTGAAGTCAGCTAGACTACTTGCATGATTAAAAATTACCCATGAGTACAAGTTACAGAGTCAGAAGTCAAATTTGTATTTAAATACTGCAATATGTAAATTTCACACATGCAAGTGGTCAAAAATGAAGTAAACCAAATCTCCATCAGCCTCACACTCAGAAATTAACAATTTAGCCTGTGACCTCTAGTCTCTAAACTCAACATATACAGTGGATGAATATTGAGTCATGTTTTAAATTATTTAAAAAGCAGCTTTCAGCACACTGAACAATTACTACTAATAACCTAGCAACAGTACACACTGTAGGATGTGTTGAGCCCACAACACAGTATAGTAACGCCTTACTTAACGTTGTAGTTATGGGGAAATTGGATTCGCTTAACATTGTTTCGCTTAAAGTCGTATTTTTCAGGAACATAAGAATTAATGTAAATGAGGGGGTTAGGTTCCAGGGAAATTTTTTTCACCAGACAAAAGATTATATGTATATATATATATATATATATATACACACCTAGAGAGAGAGAGAGAGAGAGAGAGATACACACACGCGCGCGCACACACACACACACACACAGTATGAGTTTTAAACAAATAATTTAATACTGGTACACAGTGATGATGATTGTGAAGCTTGGTTGAGGTGGAGGAGTCAGAGGGTGGGATATTTTCCAGGGAATGCCTTACTGCTAAATGATGAACTAGCAATTGGCTTAGCCCTCAAGGGTTAACTCTCAAACACTACAAGGCAGCAGGAATGGAGGGAGGGGAGACAGCATTGCAGACAGACAGAGACACACACCATGTGTGTGTGAGAGAGAGAGATGCGCATTTCCCCTTTAATTACACTGACCCCACTATAAGTACATTGTCTTGTTAATTAGATCAGCTTGCTGAGACGCAGCTGCTGCCAGCAAGCTCCCTCCATCCTGAGCCCCATCGTGTGTCCCCCCTGCTCTATGGAAGATGGTAAGCAGGGTGCAGGAGCAGGGGGAGGGGGACACCCTGACATTAGCCCCCCTCTTCATCCCCTCCCCCCCGCACAGCAAGCAGGAGTCTCGGGGTCAGTTCCAAGGCAGAAGGCAGGAGCAGCACATGGCAGTGGGGGGAGGGACAGCTGAACTGACAGCAATTGCTAGCCTGCTGAAGCTGAATCCAAGAAAATCCAAGGTGAGGCTGGTGGGCACTTTGATGAGTTCACAGCCACGGTGCAGTCTCTTTTGGTCAAAGGTACACACCCAGATTGGTCGATTCCATCCACAGCTTAGGTTAGAGTACTCTTGGATTCCTCACTGACACTCTGTTCTCACATAGCAGCATTTGCAAGTAATGCTACCATCTGTGATTGAGTATGAAACTCCATCCCATCCTGAGAAAGTGTCCTAGCCTCAGTTATTCATGCCTTCATCACTTCTCAGCTAGACTACAGCAATGAGGCATGCCTGGGCATGAAGTCTTCAATGATTAGTAAACTTCAGCTAATACAGTACTCTGCAGTGTGCCTCCTCAGCAAACACTGACTACCCCGAATATATCAAACCTTTCTCTGCTGCCTACAGTGGTTTCCCACAGAATATCAAATCAAGTTCAAAGTCTTGGTCCTTATCTTCAAGGCACTCCATGGCCTGGAGCCAGAATATCTAAAATATCACCTAAAGCTCTGGCTGGACAACCATAGCTGACTAATTCACTCCTCTGGCACAATAGAACTTTCTACAATAAAGGAAATGTCCATCTGTGTATGAGACATAGCTTTCTTGGGGACTGGTTCGAGACTGTGGAATGAACTCCACCAGGAACTAAGGTCCATCATAAACCTCACCACCTTCTGCTCCAAGTGCAAGGCACATTTCCTTTGACCTTGCCTTCTCTTACAAACATAGCAATGTCCATCTGTATATTATAAATACATTCCAAAACTAGACACTCCATTGCACACACTTCTCCGTCTGAGATGAGTGTATGCAATGGAGATGAGATGAGAAGATGAGTGAACAATCACATGACAGATGTCATGATGCTTAATGCGCTCCTGGAAGGTGCTCAGATCCTATTGCGATCAGTGTGATATAAGAACCTATATAGAATAGAACAACATTTCTGTAGAATGAACATTGTAGGAATCCTAATGTTCTCAGCAGGCTCAGGCTTCATCCAGAACTATTTCAACTATTTAATCCTGTAATAAAACATTGGCCAGGAACCAAATCTAGAAGCCAGTTTAGGCAAAATCAGCATCAGTCTATTATTCAGAATTGATCAGGCCAGAACATAGATTTTTATGGAACTTACATTCTTGAAATCATAATCTTTCAGCTTTATCCAGCCATGGTGCAATTGGAACAGGCTGTAGTTCTGTCAGACACTCTTCTTTAATTTTGAGTTAACAGTGACCTAAACTTGACAAAAAAACCCAGCAACATTCAGCATTAATATTCAACATAACTAAAACCAGATGAATGTTAACACTGTACAAAATATTCACTTACATGAACAAGGGGCATCCGGAATGCAACTGGCCAAATGTAAACATTGGTCCTCATCACATGTAGCTTATTACAGCACAGCACATTCACGTAAAATTTGACAGCTGTCATCGCCTGAAGCATGCTGTGCCCTGACATCTTTGATGCATCTTGTGTTGTTCTTTAAGTATACACATAATTCTTTGACTGAAATATTGATGGCATAATGAAAGCTTCCCTACAGCAGTGTTGTTATGATAACTCATATTTATATAGCATGTTTAGTCCCAAAGTACTTTACACAACTGTGCACATACAACGTCATTGAAATATAGCTGCCACTGGAGTTTCTGGCAGCAGCCAGTGTGCACTGAAAGACAGGGAAGTTTTGACTCCAAATACCAGGGCAAACCCCCTATTCTTACATAAATTGCCACTGAATCTTAAGGGCTATGATTTCAGTGAATCTATTCCCATTTCCACATGTAGATTTTACCTACCACGCAGAGCAGGCAGAGACTCCTGGACTGATTTTCAGAGCTACTGAGAACTCTTAGCTCCCACTGACATCAATGGGAGCTGGTGCTCAATATCGCCAAGATTCAGGCCATCAGATTTTAAGGGATCATGTGAAACAGTTACACACTATGCTGTATATTTGAGTGGAAAAGTAAAAAGCTGAGTCAACCTTACCTGTATGCAAAATGGAGTGCCTGGGTGTTTCACTAAACCTCTCCTCCAAGTGCTACTGGATGTATTATAAAGATCCCCCAAAATAGTTCTTCCTTCAGGGAACAATTTGATGCATGAAGAAAAGCTACTTATAAAATCATATCACTAGCAAGGGGCTCCTGTTTGTGCCTGTGCACCCTAAAAGTGGCCAACGGGCATTTCACATTTGATGCTTAGGAGAAAACATTTCAAATTAATTACACTCCCATCAAATTACTTCAGTGGAGCTGTGCTCAGGATGTATTTGGCCCACCACCTTTCAGTGTTGTGGCTTCAATTCCCAGTCTGAACAGCAATTTCTGGAGCAAAACAGAAGTTCTCTCCCTTTCCCCTTTGATTTCATTCCTGGGGTTTCATTTCAGTTACCTAGCTTAGAAACGGCCCTTCTATTATTTTAGTTAATACAAAGTGAAAATTTGCTTGGAAACAAAATGTGGAAAGTATATATGAAAATAAATGTATCATGGCAGAAGGTCATTTGGGATCAAGCCTTGATGACAAACTGAATCCTGGACAAACCAGCTGTAGATTGTGCACAGTAACAGACGGAATACTGTGCGACAGCAAACCACAACCAGGAAGCAGCCTCTGTTTTTATGACCCCCTCAGATATTTATATCCTCCATTGTGGCCAGTAAACACAATTAGTATGACTTGGACCAAATTTTAAAACATTAACATTCTGTATAATTAAGTTGTTGTGGGAGGGAGTATGGGGTGAGAGGGAAGAGGGAGAAAATAGAGTGCAGCTATGTACTTTTTCCCTTGTCCCTTCAGTGAGAGCTGTGCTCCAGGGCTTACTGCCTTTTCCTCTCTTGCTTAGCACAGGAAATATTACTTTCATAGTTACTTTTAAACACAGGTTGGAGTAGCTAGCAAATCTTTCCAAATGTAGTTCCTTGCCAGCATGCGTCAATGGGTTTAAAAAGCTAGATATGCTGAAACTGCTGTTCTAAGAGAGTATGTGTACACCCCCCCCCCCCACACACACACACACATCTATTTGTTAGGTGAGAGGACACAATCAAGGCAGCCCCCAGCCCCATTCTGATGGCTGACTGAAAGCTATTTTACTATTGCAAACAGTGGGAAAAAAATCTTGAGAATCCAAGTTTTAAAAATATTCAGTGATTGTATAAATGGCCCCTCCAATTAGAAACCCAACAAGAGTGGGTTGGTTTCTATCCACTGTTCAAAATGACAGCAATCTCCTACATAACTTTGTTATTTAAAAATGCTTTTAGCTTCTTATTCTTCCTACATCCTCCCTCTCATTGTAATCCAACCCTGGCAAATCGTATTGATCACTGTTGTTCAGTGTTTGCTACTGCAGGTATGCTTTGGAGAGAAGGCACGTCTCTCCTCTTGCTCTGAAAATGGATAGATTTGGACTCACTCTAATTTCCTCCAGGTATTCATTCCACAGGCAGGGATCCTTCAGTGAGATGGCTTTGTCCTTAACTTGCATAAGTTTTATCTCAGCTATGCCAAACAGCATTCCCCATTGTTTCGCCATCATAGACTAAGAAGCTGTCTGCAGTAGGTAGGTTCTATCATACCAGGCTGAGAATCTCGACCTCAGAATTAATTTGCCACATATATATTTTAAAATATGTGCACTCAGACTACTGGACCTTGATTTCTAAAAGCCTTGTAAATTCAGATCTGAGGTCTTGGTTTGGTACGTTTTACACATAAGAGCCGTTTGCATATTTAGATTCAAATTCAGATTCAGATGGTGAATGTCCTGAAGTTCAGGGTCTGGAGGGTTTCATTCAGGCCCATCTCTAAGTTTTATGTGGGAAAAAATAAATTCAGGAATTTTTCTGAGTTAAAGAATTATTGAATCTCATAGATAAACCATGACACTAAAATACTTCCCTTTCCTTTCAGGAATTTCAGACATTTATTTCCAAAGAGAGTATTAACATCTGCTTCCAATATTCTTCCATGCTGCAGGAGAGAGCTGAACCCCCAGCTACTAGTGATCAAAAACAGTGATCAAATGTGGCCTTCTAAGATAGTTGCAGGTGTGCGTTTGAAGGTGAAATTTAGCCCCAAATCAGAGCACTATTAATTGAATCAAATAAATAAACCGAAGTGTTTCTTTCACACTTAAATTAGAAGAGCCTGTGCTCCCAGAAGCTCCCCACTTTTCCTCAATAAACTAACATTTCAAACAAACGTAGCAACCACAAGACGATGCATACCTAATGCACAGAAGTTTGGGTTTATTTTGCAGACTCAAACAGAGAGTGTTTGGACAAGATCCGATTTCCTCCAGAATAATACATGTTAATAGATAACTAGCTTATACAGAGCTTTTCATCTTGAGATTTCAAAGCACTTTACAAAGGTGATCTGTATTGTTATCCCCATTTTACAGATGGGAACCTGGTTCTAGCAGAGTAAATCAGATTAAATAAATGGCCTGTCGCAGAACAAATGTGAGTTTATTTTCATTTTTACACAAATGGTAATAAAAAAGTCAGTATGAATTGATTTATTATTGTAGCAACAGAGTGCCAAAGACAGTTGTATTGTGGTGCCTCTTATTTTAGTCAAGCAAGTTATCATTTTGTCTGATTAGCAGTTGATCTGCTCACCAAGTTACAGATCACAGCTTTGTCAATATATGGTGCACCTTAAAATTGGCCTGATTCAGCATCTTTTACCCAGGTTGAGTGGCACTCTCACTCAAATAGTCACGCTGATTACAATGAGACTACTCAGTGCTACTCAGCCAAAGAAAGGGTTGCAGAATTGGGCTTCATATTGTTAACCATGTATGAATAATATATTTCTGTTCTGGTCATCTTATCATTGGTTTTGTTCTCTTTCAGAATGGCTGTAGCTAGTAATCCAGTTAGCTAATAATACTTGCCTCTGTGGTTAAAAACAATTCTGATCAATTTTATTCTTTTATAGAAATGATGTTATTTTAATCCCAGTAAGTGGAAGATCAAATTACCCACAGATGGGATTAAGTGGAATTTCTCCTCATTTTTAGGTTTATCTACAAGTGTTAAATACAGAGGAACAAAGTAGCCGACCTTGTGGATTTCTAATCCAATGTAATCCAGTTAGAAGAGAGGAAGAGAGCAGGATGGTCATTTCCCAGAGATTTCTCATCGGGAATCTAATAGAGTAGTGAATGGCGATGGCTAATGTGCCTAATCGCACGGTTATAGAATAATAGAATACCATTTATTTAAATATTTTTGGATGTTTTCTACATTTTCAAATATATTAATTTCAATTACAACACAGAATACAAAGTGTACAGTACTCACTTTATATTTATTTTTGATTACAAGTATTTGTACTGTAAAAGCAAAAAACTGTATTTGTCAATTCACCGCATACAAGTACTTTAGTGCAATCTCTTTATCATGAAAGTTGAACTTACAAATGTAGAATTATGTACAAAAAAACTGCATTCAAAAGTAAAACTATGTAAAACTTTAGAGCCTACAAGTCCACTCAGTCCTACTTATTGGTCAGCCAATCGCTCAGACAAACAAGGTTGGTTACAATTTGTAGGCGATAATACTGCCTGCTTCTTGTTTACAATGTTACCTGAAAGTGAGGACAGGCGTTTTCATGGCACTGTTGTAGCCAGGGTCGCAAGATATTTATATGCCAGATTCATATGTCCCTTCATGCTTCAACCACCATTCCAGGGGACATGGGTCCATGCTGATGATGGGTTCTGTTCGATAACAATCCAAAGCAGTGCAGACCAACGCATGTTCATTTTCATAATCTGAGTCAGATGCCACCAGCAGAAGGTTGATTTTCCTTTTTGGTGGTTCGGGTTCTGTAGTTTCTGCATTGGAGTATTGCTCTTTTAAGACTTCTGAAAGCATGCTCCACACCTCATCCCTCTCAGATTTTGGAAGGCATGTCAGATTCTTAAACCTTGGGTCAAGTGCTGTAGCTATCTTTAGAAATCTCACATTGGTACCTTCTTTGCGTTTTGTCAAATCTGCAGGGAAAGTGTTCTTAAAATGAACAACATGTGTTGGGTCATTATCCAGTCATTATCCAAGACTGCTGTAACATGAAATATATGGCAGAATGTGAGTAAAACAGAGCAGGGGACATATAATTCTCCCTGAAGGAGTTCAGTCAAAATTTAATTAAGGCATTATTTTTTTAACAAACATCATCAGCATGGAAGCATGTCCTCTGGTACGCTGGCCAAAGGATGAAGGGGCATGCAAATGTTTAGCATATCTGGCACATAAATACCTTGCAATGCCAGCTACAAAAGTGTGATGCAAACGCCTGTTCTCACTTTCTGGTGACGTTGTAAATAAGAAGAGCATTATCTCCTGTAAATTTAAACAAACTTGTTTGTCTTAGCGATCGGCTGAACAAGAAGTAGGACCGAGTGGACTTGTAGGCTCTGAAGTTTTGTTTTTGAGTGCAGTTATGTAACAAAAAAAAACCCTACATTTGTAAGTTGCACTTTCACAACAAAGAGATTGCACTATAGTACTTGTATGAGGTGAACGGAAAAATACTATTTCTTTTGTTTATCATTTTTACAGTGCAAATACTTATAATCAAAAATAATATACACTTTGATTTCAATTACAACACAAAATACAATATATATGAAAATGTAGAAAAACATCCAAACATCTGTGATTTCAATTACAACACAGAATACAATATATATGAAAATGTAGAAAAACATCCAAAATATTTAATAAATTTCAATGTATATTCTATTGTTTAACAGTGCAATTAAAACTGCCAATAATCATGATTGATTTTTTTAATAGTGATTAATTTTTTAATTGCGATTAATTGACAGCCCTAGTTTAAACTTGCAAGTGACCCGTGCCCCATACTGCGGAGGAAGGCAAAAACCTCATAGGGTCTCTGCCAATCTGACCCCAGGGAAAATTCCTTCCTGACCCCAAATTTGGTGATCAGTTAGCAATCATATCGCCCTTCAGCCTTTTTTCGGTTAGGCTAAACAAGCCAAGCTCCTTGAGTCTCCTCTCGTAAGGTAGGCTTTCCACTCCTCAGATCATCCTAATAGCCCTTGTCTGCACCTGTTCCAGTTTGAATTCATCTTTTTTAAACATGGGAGACCAGAATTGCACACTGTATTCTAGATGAGATCTCAGCAGTGCCTTATATAATGGTAGTAACACTTCCCTGTGTCTACTGGAAATACCTTGCCTGATACCTCCTCGGATTGCATTAGCCTTTTTCATGGCCACATGATGTTGGTGGTTCATAATCATCTTGTGATCAGCCAATACACCCAGCTCTTTCTACTCCTCAGTCACTTCCAACTGATAAATCCCCAATTTATAGCAAAAATTCTTGTAGTTAGTCCCTTTAGTGCATTGGCTGTCGTCCCTCCCCCTCCAACTCAGAAGGAGGCCACTCCACCTCACTGGGTCACTGTGGGATCAGCCCAGTCATGTGGCAGGGAGTTAGCAAATTGACTGCAGTCAAGGAGGCCCTGGCCCTCAAGCAGGACTGGGCTGCAAACGGTCTAGGGAGCTGAGGCCCGCAGGCAGGTTGGAACAACAGTCTGTGGAGCTCAGGCCCCAGGCAGGGAAGAGCAACAGTTTAGAGGGAGCTCAGGCCAGGCAGAACAACAACCAGTCTAGGGAGCTCAGGCGCACAGGCAGGGCCAAGCAATAGCCAGTCTACAGGGCTCTGGTCTCTGGGCAGGGCAGAGCTATAAACAGTCTATAGGGCATTGGGAGGGGTGGCCTCAGGGGGTAGGGAGAGCTGGGCCCACACTACTCCACCAGGTCCCTGCCCAGGTCTCTGACAGTGACGGAGCGCTCCGCCACTGGGTCAGCGAGGATCTTGGAGATTAAAGTCTGTTTTCCTGGGCTACTTCTTACCAAATCTGGGGAGGGCTTCCGGCGTCCAGAGGTACTTTCTCTCTTCCAGGTATTTGGCTGCTGGCAAGCTCAGTGGCTCCTCTCCGGACTCAGTCTCCTCTGGGGCAGGGCTCTACCCAGTTTGGTTGCAGGGCTGGAGGACTGCAGCAGGCAAGAGGTGTCTGTCTCCTTCCCTGACTTCCCCTCAACTGAGCTGGAGGAGGCCACACATCTTATATTTCCTGTCCTGCCTCTAACCTTCCGGTGCAAGGGGTCGGCCTGGCCCAGATCCGCTCACCTGGATGCGGAGAATGGTCTCTCCCCTTCTGGTTCTGAGGGAGGCCACTCCGCCTCACTACAGTCCCTAAGTGCATGACCTTGCAGTTTGCACTATTAAATTTCATCCCATTTCTATTACTCCACTTTACAAGGTCATCCAGATCTTTTTGTATGATATTCTGGTCGTCCTCCATATTGGCAATACCTCCCAAATTTGTGTCAGCTGCAAATTTTATTAGCACTCTCCCACTTTTTGTGCCAAGGTCAGTTATAATAAATGTAAATAAGATTGGACCCAAGACCGATCCCAGAGGAACTCCACTGGTAACCTCCCTTCAGCTTGACAGTTTACCATTCAGTATGTTCTGTTGTAGTCTCCCTTTTAATCAGTTCCTTTTCCACCTTTCAATTCTCGTATTAGTTCCCATCTTCTCCGATTTAACTAATAATTTCCCATCTGGAACTGTATCAAATGCCTTACTGAAATCCAGGTAGATTAGATCTACTGCATTTCTTTTGTCTTAAAAATCAGTCTCCTTCTCAAAGAAGGAGATCAGGTTTGTCTGGCACAATTTACCTTTTGCAAAACCATGTATTTTATTCCAATTACCATTAACCTCTATGTCCCTAACTACTTTCTCTTTCAAAATTTGTTCCAAGACCTTGCATACAGTTGAGGTCAAACTAACAGGCCTCTAGTTTCCTGGATCACTTTTCTTCCCCTTTCTTAAAAATAGGAACTATATTAGCAATTCTCCATAGGGTATGACTTTCTAGCTTACAGATTCATTAAAAGTCCTTGCTATTGGACATGCAATTTCGTGTGACAGTTCCTTTAATATTCTTGAATGGAGATTATCTGCACCCCCCAATTTGGTCCCATTCCAGCTGTTTGAGTTTGAATTCCACCTCAGATGTGGTAATTTCTACTACCATAACCTCATTTCTATTAGCCACCCTGCCACTATCCATAAACTCTTCATTACCCTTATTAAAAACTGAGGCAAAGTATTTGTTTAGGTATTGGGCCATTACTACATTAGCTTTAATCTCCACCTCATCCTCAGTACTTAGTGGTCCCACTTCTTTCCTTGTTTTCTTCTTATTTATATGGCTATTGAAACTTTTACTATTGGCTTTCATCTTATTTGCAAGGTCCAACTCTGCTTGGCTTTTGGCGGTTCTCACATTTTTCCTACACTTTCTAACCTCCAAAAAGTAGCTGTCCTTGTTGATCCATTTTCCATCCCATCTTCCATTCCTTTTAGGCTTTCTCCTTTCTCTTAATCACCTGTTTTAGATTCTTGCTCATCCAGCTAGATGTGCAACCCTTCCCCATGAATTTTTCCCCTTGCTTGGGATGCAGGCTTCAGATACTCTCTGCAACTTTGACTTAAAGTAATTCCAAGCATCCTCCACATTCAGATCCTTGAGTTCTTCGGTCCAGTCCATTTCCTTAACTACTTCCCTTAATTTTTAAAGCATTTTTTGTGGGGCGGTTTCACTCAATACTTGTGTAATAAGAAATCCATCCTCTTATGAAATTATACATTATAGTTAAAACCAAAACAAACATAGGACTCAATCCTGTAAGATGTTGAGAGTTTGTCTACACTGCAAATTAAAACCAACAACACCGAGTCTCAGAGCCCTGGTCTATTGACTCAGGTTTCCGGGGCTCGGGCTGTGGGGCTAAAAATAACAGTGTAGATGTTTGTGCTTGGGATGGAGCCCCGCTGTAAGACTCTCCCCCTTTCTGGGTTTCAGAGCTTGGATTCCAGCTCAAGCCCAAATATTTACACTTCTAGTTTTAGCCCTGAAGCTCAAGCCCCATAAGGTTGAGTCAATTGACCTTGTCTCTGAGACTGCACCATGGGTTTTTCTTTGCAGTGTCTCCATCTTCCATTGCATTCAGTAGGAGCTGATGGCACTCTAACAAAATTTCAAGAGCTATATGGGATTTCACAGAAGCAGGAAGTCAACTTTCTGTGCAAACTGCTTTACAGTGTGTTTTTTTCATTCTTTTTAGATTAACCAGAAGGGTTCTGGAAACTGTTATAGTACAGTCATGAGATGGAACTCACAAGGAATAATTTCCCAACAGTATGTGTCTTGTAGGGTCAATAATAGATATGAGACATTTTCCAGGGAGGAAGTTGCAGACAGAGACTTACTCACTGCTGATGATGCAGGATAATAGGCAGGGAGTTATTTTTAAACAAGTTAGCCTTTTAGCTATGTATAGAACACCACAGTTGAGATGCACTTTGCTATTTTTTGTGCCCAAAATTATGGCAGCAGGCCGTAATGTGCTACCCCCAGAATAAGTCATTCCATAAAGTCACAGGTGCTTTGGAAACCCTATTTGACTATGGAGCCAGTCAGATTTCTATTGGGGAGATAATTGGCAGGCATAGATCATGACTTTAAAGATATTTTAATGATCTGTAATTTGTATTCCAAAACAACTCCTTGGTACCTGTCACGGAATTATGGTTTTGAAAAATTCAGAGCAGAGAAGGAGCTAACTGGTGAAAAAAGGAAGAAACAAATTGCTAATGCTTCTCAGCTCTTTGACATCTGGGATATTCGCCTAGCTGAAGGCTCAACTCTTTAAAAAAATAAGATAAATCACCAAAACTTTACAGATGTCTTTTAAAAAATACAGTTCATCACCACCTTTAAAGTCCAGTAGTGATCGCTCATTTTAGCCCTGATTCAGCAAGGTGGCTCTAAGCATGTAAGTATCTTGCTGAATCAGGGCCTTTATCACTAGCCGGTTCTTTTCCACTAGCTCTGCTCAGCCTGACATATCTCTATGCAATCACTATCTTTTCCCTCCTAGTTCTGACCAGTTTTCTCTAAATATCACCTTTTTGTGCGATATTTCTTCCATCCTTTCACAACTCTTTGCTTCCAAATTTCTACTGAGCACACTATGCCTTTATTGAAGCCTCTTGCTGGATCCACATCATGTTGGATGAAGGGTGTAATTTTACTGACATAAAATGATTCACAAAGAATAGCATAATTTTATCCTTGCTATACAGTCACTCTTAACAATCACATAGGAACAACCAAGCAAGCTTGCAGAAGTTATGAAAGCATCAGATCATTTTTATATAGGAAGTGAATATCACACATAGAAAATGCACAAAACCCATAGAATCCTGACTTCATCGCAGATTTCTACACAAATATGAGAACTGGGTTTTTTTGGTTTGTTTTTTAAAAACACTTACATTTCTTTTAGAGCTTCTCATTGTGAATAGGGTCTTTGTAATGTAAATCTGTCGTGTTGCCAAGTCTGCCAGGAGACAGACTATGGTAGTATCAACAAAAATCAAAGTTTCCCCAATCATCTTAATGGGACATTACATATAAAAGCCCTGTACAGTAGTTATCAATGTAGGAGAAAGAAGCAAGTCCTAGCTCAGTGTTTCCTAGATATCTTCAGTTGTGGGAGACAAGGTTATCTCAACCCCCAGGCAAGAAGGAAGTGGTTCCATCTCCGTTAATCCACAGATTTCAGGGGATCCTCAGAAAGGGAGGAACATCCATGCTAAAGCCCCTTGCTTCTGCTCTGCTGGCAGCCCACATCTGAGCCTGTGATTCCTGTAGGAGCCATGGACTCCCTGTAGTACAGAGGTGGGCAAACTACGGCCCGCGGGACCGTCCTGCCCGGCCCCCGAGCTTCTGGCCTGGGAGGCTAGCCCCTGGCCCCTCCCCTGCGTCTGCCCCTCCCCCACAGGGTCTTGAGTGCCTCCTGGATGAGATGGATCTGTTGGACCCAGTCAGTGGCAGTTTTTTGGCAGGATCCCCAGTGACCCAGTGGTGGACTCCTCCGCCACTGTGAGAGGCCTGGGCAGGAACCTGGTGGAGTAGTGTGGGCCCAGTTCTCCCTACCCCCTTCAGCCACCCACCCCTGGGGTGGCCACCTACCCACCTTAGGCCAAGAGGCCTGCATTTGTCTGCCATTTGCCTGCGTTGGGACAGCAGGTAAAAGACTGTTTATAGCTCTGTCCTGCCCAGAGGCCAGAGCCCTGTAGATTGCCTATTGCTTGGCCCTGCCTGAGGGCCTGAGCTCCCTAGACTGGTTGTTGTTCCACCTGGCCTGAGCTCCCTCTAAACCAGAGGTGGGCAAACTGCAGTCCACAGGCCGAATCTGGCCCACCAGCCGTTTTAATTCAGCCCTGGCGCTCCCACTGGGAAGCAGGGTCTGGGGCTTGCCCACTCCGGTGCTCCAGCCAGGGAGCAGGGTCAGGGCCGCTCCAGACGGCTCCCAGAAGCAGCAGCATGGCCCCCCTCCCACTCCTATGCATAGGGGCAGCCAGGGGGCTCCGCTCTGCACACTGCCCCCAACCCAAGCGCTGCCCCCGCAGCTCCCATTGGCCAGACGGGGCAGCGTGCAGAGCTGCCTGGCCGCATCTCTGCATAGGAGCCGGAGAAGGGACATGTCGCTGCTTCCGGGAGCCACCTGAGGTAAGCACCACCCAGAGCCTGCCCCCCTGAGTCTCCCCCTGCGCCCCAACCCCCTGCCCCAGCCCTGATCCCCCTCCTGCCCTCTAAACCCCTTGATCCCAGCCCAGAGCACCCTCCTGCACCCCAAACTCCTCATCCCCACCCCCACCCCCACCCCAGAGCCCGCACCCCCAGCCAGAGCCTTCCCCCGCGCAGCCCACCACCCTGCCTCCCACACCTGAAACTCCTCATTTCTGGACCCACCTCAGGGCCCACACCCCAAACCAGAGCCCTCACCCCCTCCCACACCTCAATTTTGTGAGTATTTATTGCCCGCCATACAATTTCTATTCCCAGGTGTGGCCCTCGTGCCAAAAAGTTTGCCCACTCCTGCTTTAAACTGTTGCTCCGCCCTGCGTGGGGCCTGAGCTCCATAGACCATTTGCCGCGCAGCCCTGCTTGAGGATCAGGGCCTTCTTGACTGCAGTCACTTCGCTAACTCCCCACCATGACTGGGCTGATTCCACAGTGACCCAGTGAGGTGGAGTGGCCTCCCTCTGAGCCAGAAGGGGAGGGACAACAGCCAACACACTAAAGGGACTAACTGCAAGAATTTTTGCTATATGCTGGGGATATATCAGTTGGCAGTGACAGTGAAAGAGAAAGACCTGGGTATATTGGTTGATCACAGGATGATTATGAACCACCAATGTCATGCAGCCGTGAAAAAAGCTAATGCAATTCTACGATGCATCAGACAAGGTATTTCCAGTAGAGACAGTGATGTGTTAGTACCATTATACAAGGCACTGGTGAAACCTTATCCAGTGCAATTTTGGTCTCCTATGTTTACGAAAGATGAATTCAAACTGGAACAGGTGCAGAGAAGGGCTACTAGGATGATCCAAGGAATGGAAAGCCTACCTTACAAGAGGAAACTCCGAGAGCTTGGCTTGTTTAGCCTAACCAAAAGAAGGCTGAGGGGAGATATGATTGCTCTCTATAAATACATCAGAGGGATAAATACCAGGGAGAGGGAGGAGTTATTTAAGTTAAGTCCCAATGCTGACACAAGACCAAATGGATATAAACTGGCCATCAGCAAGTTTAGGCTTGAAATTAGATGAAGGTTTCTAACCATCACAGGAGTGAAGTTTTGGAACAGCCAGCCAAGGGGAGCTGGAGGGTGGGGGACAAAAAACTTAACTGGCTTCAAGACTGAGCTTGGTAAGTTTATGGAGGGGATGGTATGATGAGACTGCCTACATGGCACGTGGCCGATCTGTGACTGCTAACAGCAAATATCTCCAACGGCTGGTGACGGGACACTATATGCGGAGGGCTCTGAATTTACTACAGAGAATTCTTTCCCATGTGTCCGGCTGGTAGGTCTTGCCCACTTGTATCAGGGTCTAACTGTTCACCATATTTGGGGTTGGGAAGGAATTTTCCCCTGGTCAGATTGTCAGAGATCCTGGGGGATGGAGGGTTGCCTTCCCATGCAACATCGGGCACGGGTCACTTGCAGGTTTAAACTAGTGTAAATGATGGATTCTCTGGAACCTGAATCATGTCTTTGAATCATGATTTGAGGACTTCAGTAACTCAGCCAGAGATTATGAATCTATTATAGCAGTGGGTGGGTGAAGTGCTATGACCTGCAATGTGCAGGAGATCAGACTAGATGACCATGATGGTCCCTTCTGACCTTAAAGTCTATGAGTCAATGTGCTTCCCAAAGATCTAGTTTAGTGAAGATCCTGGCAGTCCTCGGAAGGTCCAACAATTCCAGGATAATGAAGATTCTGCAGGGCAGCCTCTGAGGAGTAGATGCCATATGGGTTGTGAAAGATGGTCAAGAAGTCTGTCCAACCCGGAGAGAATGGGCTGTTCTGCTCCAATAGGGGGGAAAGCCCAATCGAGTGCTTCACTAGTAAGAAAGCTGACTGCTAGCCCCACTTTTGTTTGGTCTCTGGGTTCCAGTCGGGGACGGAACAGGGTGAGCAGCCTGCATTGGTTCAGGAACCCCCCAGAATTTCCAACAGTCTCCATGAAACCATTCAGGCAGCGTCACCGTGGGAACCAGTTTAGGAGATGGGTGATCTCTTCAGGCATGTTGCATAGCTGCTTCTCCCTGTGAGACTGCAAGTTGCTCACATAGGGCCTGTGCTGCAGCAGCTAGCTACGTTACTTGGGCCTGTAGCATGAGGTTCTCTGCCTGCAGGTGGGTGATTTAGTCCTGGGTTGCAGGGTGGCTTACCCAATCTATCATCTGTAGTGAGGTTCGATGGAAGGGCAGTGGGGGCCAAAGCTGTCAGACCAGGCCCTGGGCAGTCTGTGAGCCTTGGTCAGAAGATGAGTAGTGGGGTTGAGGTTGAGCTGGGTCAGGATACCAGAAAGTCTGGGTCAGGTACATACAGGAGGCAAATAGTGGAGTCGAGGATGAACTGGGGTCAGAAGCCGGAGTCTAGGGTTCCCAGCAAGGCAAGATTTGGAGCGAAAGCAGGCAGGTAGTCTGCATCATTGCTCAGACAGTTCCCCATGTTGGCTTCCTACTTTATATACTGGCCTGACCCTCCTGGACAGTACTTTCTGCAATGCCTGACTTCATAGGATCCTCCAGCAGAAACCCAGCCTGAACTTCCAATGGTGATGCGGTAGCATTGGTGGCCTAGAATTCCCAGGTTCTAGTTCCATAATTCTTACATCAGGCACCATGTTTTCCAGAACAGTTGCTCAGTGTGTGTACACATTACCAGTTTGTGTGTGAAAACGTTCTGCAGAACTCAACAGCTTTTGGCAGATTTCTATTAGTTGTTACTCAAGTTAAACTAAAATTAATATCTTTAAAGTTACTGTTTGGGCTACATAGAATCATAGGACTGGAAGGGACCTTGAGAGGTCATCTAGTCCAATCCCCTGCACTCATGGCAGGACTAAGTATTTTCTAGACCATCTCTGACAGGTGTTTGTCTAACCTGCTCTTAAAAATCTCCAATGATAGAGATTCCATAACCACCCTAGGCAATTTATTCCAGTGCTTAACCACCCTGACAGGAAGTTTTTTCTAACGTCCAACCGAAACCTCCCTTTCTGCAATTTAAGCCCATTGCTTCTTGTCCTACCCTCAGAGATCAAGAAGAACAATTTTTCTCCCTCCTCCTTGTAACAACCTTTTGCATACTCGAAAACTGTTATGTCCCCTCTCAGTCTTCTCTTTTCCAGACTAAACAAACCCAATTTTTTCAATCTTCCCTCATAGATCATGTTTTCTAGACCTTTAATCATTTTTGTTGCTCTTCTCTGGACTTTCGCCAATTTGTCCGCGATCTTTCCTGAAATGTGGCACCCGGAACTGGACACAATACTCCAGTTGAGGCCTAATCAGCGCAGAGTAGAGCAGAAAAATTACTTCTCTTGTCTTGCTTACAATACTCCTGCTAATACATCCAAGAATGATGTTCGCCGTTTTTGCAACAGAGTTACACTGTTGACTCATATTTAGCTTGTGGTCCACGATAACCCCCAGATCCCTTTCCGCAGTACTCCTTCCTAGGCAGCCATTTCCCACTTTGTATGTGTGCAACTGATTGTTCCTTCCTAAGTGGAGTACTTTGCATAATGATCTGCCTGGAAGTGGGGGCCACCCATTGGATCCCACCCTCTTAGGTGGCCCAGGCAAGGGCACAGTCCAATAGAAGATTGTTAGCAGGGACTGCTTAGTGGGGTTTTCCAAAGGAAGCACAATAATCCAGGCATAGGAACCGAGGTAACAGGGATATGGCCTCATCCATGCCACCACATTGACCCTGATCTGTGGCACAACACACCAGGGAAAGCAATCTGATTCCACAGAGTCAGTGTAGGGCTTATTGAGATTAAGTCTCTCCTGGTGATGCTTCAGGGGCAGTGCAGTTCTATACCTCCCCTAACACAGGACTTTGTGCCAATGGCCCAGTTGAGTCGTGTGGGCTATATTCTCATCTGGTATAAATCAGTGTAGTTCCAGTTGAAGTTAGTAGAGCTGTGAGGATGTACGCTAGCTGAGAATCTGCTGCCTAACCCTATAAATTTAAACAAAAAGACATGTCTGCCAAAAATATCTTACAAACTGCAGTTTTTCGTAAAAGCCCATTCCCTACAAATTTTGGAAGGAATACCTTGTTTATTTATGTTTTCCCTGCTTATGATTTATAAGGAATAATATGGCAGCAAAACCAAGAGTGTCATTGTAATGCAGATATACCAGAAAAGTCTCCAAAATATAGTATTTGCTTAGCCTCCGGGTTCCTTGTAATAAATGCAATCTATTAAAACCAAAAAGCACATCTTATTCATGTCACTGCTCTCTGTGATATATTCATGCATTGATGCCCCTTTCTTCATAATTGAGGTATCAAGGACAAAGATAGAGCAATGCTAGAAAGCGCTTCTTTTCTGCACTCAGAAAATTGTTTTTTCGCATTTTGGAACTCACTAGAGCATAAACTTAGTTTGTGTGCATGCTTCAGGGTAATCAGTATGTATGTACCCAGCGTAATCTGAGAAAAGTGACTGAAGAACTCTCTTCTTCAGCCACAAATCTTTGACATTTTGGTTTTGCCTGTAGCATCCGCACCAACTTCCACTGCTAAAAATGAAAACATGTTTCACTTCCTAGACCTGTGGGGCACATGGAGTCAAGCTCAGGATTTTATCAAGTGGCCACAGACTTTGGATGCCTCATTTGTGTGGGTACCCAATGTTAGGACTTAATTTTTAGAAGCACCAAGCACCTAAAACATCAAACGAAGCCAGTGGGTACTGCATAAGCCCATGACCTCTGAAGAATCAAGGCCAAGTGTCTCAGGTTGGATGCCCAAAAATTGGGACACACAAAACCACTGTCCACAAGCTAAGTTAAGTAACTTGCCGGACACTACCCACCAAATCAGTGACTGAGCTGTCCATCCCGCAGTACCTACAATAGTATCTGCTATGTCAATGCCCTAGGGCCTGGATTTTGGTCTTTTTGGTGTTAAGAATTTTCTCTCTGACCCTTTTCCTTCACTAAAGAGATAGCAACACAAATACATATTTTCCTCTCAGAATCTCAGAACGATTTGAAGATATCAGTTGATTAAATAAGGTAACACTTTTGAGGTATGTATTATCTGTATTTTACAGGCATGAAAGCTAAAGCTTAGAGAGCTTGTGACATTTGGCCAAGGTTTTCCAGTAAATCAGCGATGCTAATGGGATTAGAAATTTGAACACTTGATTCTCAGTCAGATGTTCTAGTCATTAGGAATTTTCCTTTCTGAGACTCACAAAAATATCCAGGACTAAACCTCTGAGTGCCTAAGAGTCAACTAATGTGCAAGAAATTCAAGTATCTTTAAACACCACAGTGCTTTCCCAGTTTCTCTTACACACCCACAAGCAAAAAGTGGGGGAAAAAATCCAGTTCTTCACTTAACACAAACCGGCTCAGTTCTCAGTGCATTCGCACATTTTCTGCACTAGGATTACTATGACATACCACACATAGAGGCCATCTTTGCACAGACTTTTTCTAGTGATTAGAGCAGAGGACTGGGAGTAAGGCCTCATGAGTTGTATTGATGAATTTGAATGATTTGTTGTGTGACTATGGACAAGTCATTCAATCTCTGTGCCTCAGTTTACCCATCTCACAGGGAATGTGTTAGGCTTAATTTATTTAATGTTTCTACAATGCTTTGAGATCTTTGGATAAGAAAGTACTGCACATAGGTAAATAATTATTCACTGCAGCTTGTAAACAAAGCTTTTTAAATAGAAGCAGGTCTTTCCCAGACCAAGTCTGCAAACATAGACATGTCCACCAGTATTTTTCCCATGCTGGCTTAAACTTTAGTAATAAATTATGATTACAGTAACTCCTCACTTAAAGTCGTCCCGGTTAACGTTGTTTCGTTGTTACGTTGCCGATCAATTAGGGAACATGCTCGTTTAAAGTTGTGCAATGCTCCCTTCTAACATCGTTTGGCAGCTGCCTGCTTTGTCTACTGCTTGCAGGAAGAGCAGCCCATTGGAGCTAGCTGGTGGGGGCTTGTAGCCAGGGTGGACCGGCAGCCCCCTATCAGCTCCCCGCTCCCCTAAGTTCCCTGTGCAGCAGCTGCCAGCAGTTCAGCTGTGTCCCTCCCTGCACTGACATGTGCTGCTCCTGCCCTCTGCCTTGGAGCTGCTCCCCAAGACTCCTGCTTGCTGTGCCGTGGGGAGGGAAGGAAGAGGGGGGCTAATGTCAGGGTGTCCCCCTCCCCCTGCTCCTGCACCCCGTTTACCCCATCTTCCATAGATAGGGTGACCAGACGTCCCAATAAAATCGGGACCGTCCCAATATTTAGGTGTTTCTCCTGCGTCCCGACTGATCTTAGGTCGGGATGCAATTTGTCCCCATATTTCGCTCCGCCGGCAGCACTCTTTTTTTTGTTGTTGTTGCTCCGCCGGCAGCACTCGGCTTATTTTTTTTTTTGCTCTGCTGGCGGACCCCTCCTCCCCCCCATGTGTCCCAATATTTTCTTCCTCTCATCTGGACACCCTATCCATAGAGCCGGGCTCGGGAGGGAGGGTGCTTGCAGCAGCTATGGTCTCAGCAAGTGGATCTAATTAACAAGGCAGTGTACTTAAGGGAAATGCGCATATCTCCCTCCATTCCTGCTGCCTTGCAGGGTGAGAGAGTTAACCCTTGAGGGCTCAGCCAATTGCTAGTTCATCATTTAGCGGTAAGGGAAATATCCCACCCTCTGACTCCTCCACCTCAACCAAGCTTCACAATCATCATCACTGTGTACCAGTATTAAATTGTTTGTTTAAAACATATACTGTGTGTGTATATGTCTTTTGTCTGGTGAAAAAAAATTCCCTGGAACTTAACCCCCTCATTTACATTAATTCTTATGGGGAAATTGGATTCACTTAACATTGTTTCGCTTAAAGTCGCATTTTTCAGGAACATAACTACAACGTTAAGTGAGGAGTTACTGTATATGGTATTTTCCTTTTTTCCAAAATGAGGAGGAGGAGACTAGTTCACTCAATGGGTACAGATAATATCTGAAAGCACGATGCACTCATATTGAGGAGAAAATACTTTAAAATTATTAAATACTGAAAACACAAAGGCGAGAAAAAAAAGACAAGGCATAGGGTTCTCTGTGATGTGGTGGCAAAGCAGAAGCCTTTTTATCTTCCTAGCTGTGTTTTATGTCCTATATGATGTTGGAAATCATGTTTCATCTTGGCAAGAGTCAGCAGCAAGGAAAGCAATGGACTGACGTTCAATCACTCCTGATCTGGGTTGAATAAATAGGTGGACATAAAGAAGAAATCTTCTCTTCTTTTTAATCCAAAGACTTTTCATAGTCAAAACTTCAGGAGCAAAGGAGCACAAGTTTTAAGACATCAGAATATTCTTATTTTGGCCTTTATGCTACAAACTGATCAGACAAAACAAATGCCTTCCCTGCCTCTCCACTTGTATTCTCAATCCTACTAAGCAATAGATTAACCAGATGGGCCACATGTACAGACTATGTATGTGTAAATTAGAAATGTATTCACATTATATGCTGTAGGCCTATCCATAGTCATAGTCCTTTTCTCTCTCTCATGTAGGTGACATGCCTCATCACCACACTATCCCAGCTCCTTCTTCTGCTCCCTTGGGTTACTCCTATAGTCTAGGTTATTTGGTATATATATATATATGTGTGCTGCCATTGTCTTCTAGATTTCACACCCAGGCAGAAACATTAATTCCTGTCAAGAGTTTTCTCCAGCGTTATAAGTAGAACTGGTAGCTCTCTCTAAGGTTGCCCAAGACTTCCTATTTTAGGTCCCTATTTTCAGTCATTTATGACTTTGCCAAACTTGAACCATTCAGGCTAGAGTTTCCCATTCCGGAGGTCTGTCTTGGGTTAAATATTTTGAAAAGTTTCAGCAAAATAATGGTTCAGCCATTTCCAAGAACCAGATTATGTTGAAAATATGTTTTTTGCCCATGTTAATAAATAAATTTGACAACTTTTTTATTGAGAAGCTCTAGCACCTCCATGCTTTGGAGTACAGACTTGAAGTTTGGGGAGAGGGTGTCCGTCCATGTATCAGTGATGTACCTTTTGCCATCCCTATGAAAAGGCAGCCGAAGCTTGGCAAAAATCTCAGTCCATAAAACCTCAGTAGAGACCATTAGAATTTTTGCTGCTAAATTCTCTGATCATTCCATTTGTACAGAGCATACTCAACCCCCAATGCAGGTTAAGATAGTCACAAGGGATGCCCTAACTCCCCCCCCACACACACACCTCCTCCCATCTCACAGCTATGCTTCCTCCTAATCTGCTCCCTGCCATATCTGAGCCACCACAAACCCCACCACATGGCAGGGACTGCTGAAAAGCAGTGGTGCACAGCCTCCTCTGTGACTACTGTCGACATACCCCACACTGGTGTTATTCATGTTGGGTGTCTAGTGCAGCTAACAACTCAGCCAAGAAAGAATATTGCAGGGACTTACCCAATCTGGGTTCAAGCCCATTAGCTGCCTCAAATTTCCTCCATGTCACACCTCAGTTTTCCCCCTCAGATGGGTTCTGTAGCTCCCAGTGCTGTTAGGTTGTTGAGATGACTTAGTCATCTGGTTAAGACACAAGAGTTCACCCCTTCCAGGGGTAATCAAAGTCCAAACAGAAACACACAAAAGACTTCCACCCCAGACTCTTGCCAGGCACAGCCCTTCCTCTCAAGGTCTGTTGTTTTCCACAATCTGTAGCCCTTCTTCTGGGCTCAGCATCTAACCCCCGTAGGCTCCAGCCAGTCCCATTTCCCCGTTGTTGACAACGGTGGCTGTACCACCTCACAAGGTAGCACCATAGAGGGAACCCATGTCCACCTTCCACTATGCGTTTCCAGCCCCTGGACCTTAAATAATTGGGCAGTATGCCCCATAAATTAAAAAGCCCTGTCTTAGCTAGCCAGGGTCTCCAATGTGCTCAGTCTGGCCTCCTCCCCAGCCATTTCCTGCCCTTTGGTGGCAAATTCCCCACCCCCACATATGGTCTCCCTAAGTCTCTCTCTCTCTCTTGAATAGCCACAGGTTATCCTTTTATCTTCCAGCAGGCTGGTTTCTAGTTGCAGACTACCATCATACAATCCTTGGTGTCATTCCCTGCACTCGTGGAGGTGGGCTGAGCCTAGACAGACCCATGTAAGCCTTAACTCCCTTAAAAGGTCAGCATACCCTGTTACAGGGAAGAATGGCAGAAAGAAAGAGAGTGATAGGAGGAGGGTGAAGCACAGAATAATTAATTGAATAATCAATAAATGCATTTAGGAAAACTGCCATCTGCTTGTGGCAAATAGAAACAAGGGGTGAAATTAATGAAACCAGTGAAGTAGTCAGGGCATGTTATTCTCTTAGCTGTAATAAAATAATGGAGATAGGACTGTAGAAAAATTGCTTTCATGACAAAAGCTGAAGAATAAGCTTCAGTAGACAAATTTTTTAAAAAATATTGTTTTAAACAATATTTGTGTAACTTCTTATCAGGGCCGGCTCCAGGTTTTCTGCCGCCCCAAGCAGCAAATAAATAAATAAATAAATAAATAAAATAAAAAGCCGATCAGCGGCACTTCAGCGGCAGCTCAATCATGCCGCTCAATTCTTCGGCGGGCGTTCGGCGGCGGGTCCTTCACTTCCTCTCTTCCCCTTCAGTGGCACTTCGGCGGCAGCTCAAAGAGGAAGAGAAGGACTGAAGGATCCACCACCGAATTCCTGCCGAAGAGCAGGATGGGCCGCCCCAATAGCGGACGGAGTGCCGCCCCAAGCACCTGCTTCCTTAGCTGGTGCCTGGAGCTGGCCCTGTATACAGCTACAAATGCAAGAAATTTAATTAAATTCACAGTATAAAGAAATAATTGCAAACTCTCAAAATACATAAAGCCCAGTTTATTTAATTTTCCACAGACTCTTAAAAATGCCAGACTTAATATTTCCCTTTCCACACCGGAGATTCCAAGCCCAAAGGTTTTACCAGCACTACTTGAACGGAAGCACTAGTCTCACTCAGCATGAGATGTGACCTTCTATCCTGTTTCTTCTGAGCATCATCAGTCATCTTCCTTATAAGTCCAGGTTCTGGTGAGGTTACTATATTGAAACATCTGGATTCACTTTACATTTACAATAAAATTAGAATGATGTTTTCTTTCTGATTCATTAGACACTTAAATAGAAAAACAGCTGCCTGAGTAAATAGCTTTTAGTGTAAGTGTTCTCAACTTTCATGTTTGCTCTGGTATAACGTTACCCCTTTTAGTAAGGGAGACTCTTACCTCAGATGAACCACCTTCTTTTTTAAAAAAACCCAAAAAGCCAAAACCAAAGAAAGTGATTTTGAAGAGATGTAAAATGGATAGACTTAGATTCCAAAGTCCTTTATTTAGCCACAGAAGTGGTTCAGTGCAATGGTTCATTACCCATATGCTTTAACCCAGCTCTGGAAGGTTTGTAACGCTACAATCACTTGCCTTGGAAATGAGTAATATGAAATGTTGCTTTAAGATTTCACTGTATTAAGAAGGGAAAATGAGCAGGGGTGTAGTGAGATTTCTTTGTTAGCATTCCGTCATTGAGGGCTTGTCAAATATGACTAGACAAACAAATTGTGAATGAAGTAAATAAACAAACAAAAAAAGCCCCAAGCAGTTGTGCATCAACAAATAAAATTGTGGGCCACCTCTTCGGATGAGTCATTAATTTAATGTCCATGTGGGTTCACTCGTTAGTCTGTTGACTTTTGACCTTTAACCTGATCTTGGGAGCATTATGCTTTATGCTTATATGCTTAATGATGGTTAAAAGATGGAAACAAAGGGTAGGAATAAATAGTCAGTTTTCACAATGGACAGAGGTAAACAGCAGGGTCCCTAAAAATCTGTACTGAGACCAGTGTCATTCATCACATTCATAAATGATCTGAAAAAGGGAGTAAATATTTGCAGATGATACAAAATTACTCAAAACAGTTAAGTCCAAAGTAATGGCAAAGAGTTACAAAGGGATCTCACTAAAGTGAGTGATTGAGTGACAAAAAGGTAGATGAAATTCATTGTTAAGTGCAAAGTAATGCATATTGAAAAAAATAATCCCAACTATACATACAAAATGATGGTGTCTAAATTACCACTCAAGAAAGACGGTGGAGTCATCCTGGATAATTTTCTGAAAACATCCACTCAGTGTGTAAGGGTAGTCAAAAAAAGCTAACAGAATGTTAGGAACCATTAGGAAAGGGGTAGATAATATCATAGGAAATATTATAATGCCACCATATTAATCCATGGTATGCCCACACCTTGAATACTCTGTGCAGTTCTGGTTACTCCATCTCAAAAAAGATATATTATAATTGGAAAAGGTACAGAAAAGGGCAACAAAAATCATTAGGGGTATGGAACAGCTTCCACATGAGAAGAGATTTAAAGGACTGACAGTTCTGCTTAGAAAAGAGATGATTTGGGGGGATATGAAAGAGATCTATAAAATCAGGAATGATATGCAAAAAGTGAATAGGGAAGTATTGTTTACCCCTTGACATAACACAAGAGCCAGGGGTCATCCAATGAAATTAATAGGCAGCAAATTTAAAACAAAAGAAAATACTTCTTCACATAACGTTCGGTCAACCTGTGGAACTCATTGCCAAGGGATATTGTGAAGACCAAAAGTACAACTGGGTTCAAAAAAGAATTAGATAAGTTCATGGAGGATCTTGATCAATGGTCAAGATAGTCAGGAACGCACCACATTCTCTGAGTTTCCCTAAACCTCCAACTGCCAGAAGATGCGACTGGACAACAGGGGATAGTTCACTTGAAATTGCCCTATTCTGTTCATTTCCTCCGAAGCATCCGGTACTGGCCACTGTCAGAAGTCAGGATGCTGAGCTACATGGATCACTGATCTGACCCATTATGGTCATTCTTATGTACATATGCTAATATTAAAGCTGTAATACAAGCAGGAAGAAACACAGGTATAGTACCACGGGTGTGAGGCCTAATAAAGTCAATGGAGCCTAACAGTTAGTATAAGGATAGCATGAATATTTGACCTAGAGTTACAAGAATTAGTAATATGTATATTGTGACAAACAAGAGCACTGCAAAAGTACAAAATAACAAAATCCTAATGAAATACTAAGGGATTTTTGGTATGTGTAACTGAGATTAATCACTTTATTGTATTGGAAACTGTAGGGAGCCAGGGTGGCTTCCCTCCGACCCTGAGGGTAAAGTGCCTTTCCCTCAGCCTGAGTGGGCGGGGCCAGCCCAAGCTCGCTCCACCCCCCGGAAGGGGAGGGGTGGAACAGGAAGTATAAAGGGCGGGGCCCTTAGCTCAGTTAGGGCAGCACCAGGGAGGGAGGCAGACGCAGACCGCGGGCTGCTCCCTTCAGAGCCTGCTGCCACACCAGGGGAGGCCCTGGACCTGTGGAAACCTCACCTGGAGGACGGACTGGGGCTGCCAGGACTGCCTGCTGCCGAGTACCCAGAGGAACTGGAGGAGCCGGAGGGGGAGCGGGAGCTGCCAGCAGCCGAGTACCCAGAGGAGCTGGAGGAGCCTGAGCCTGAGGGGCGCGCTACTGACCTTTGCCGGCGCTCCCCTGCCTGAGGGGCGCGCTACTGACCTTAGCCGGCGCTCCCCTGCCTGAGGGGCGCGCTACTGACCGTTGCCGGCGCTCCCCTGCCTGAGGGGCGCGCTACTGACCGTTGCCGGCGCTCCCCTGCCTGAGGGGCGCGCTACTGACCGTTGCCGGCGCTCCCCTGCCTGAGGGGCGCGCTACTGACCTTTGCCGGCGCCCCCCGGCCTGAGGGACGCGCTACTGACCTTAGCCGGCGGTCCCCTGCCTGAGGGGCGCGCTACAGACTCTGGCTGGCGGCCGCCCCGCCGCTAATTCCCCGCTGACGGAGGCGTGACCCAGGCCGGCCAGTGACCTCGTAGCTCCCCACCGCCCCCTAGCGGGTAGGTGGGCCGACACCGATCACAAGTGGTGGAGAATGCAGGTAGCGCCCCCTATCCCTGCCGGAAGGGATTAGAGCAAGGAGGCAGTGACAGCCCCTAAACAGAAGATGGAGATGGAGAGGCTTATCAAGGTGCTGGCCGAGACTCAGCAGCAGCAGCAGCAACAACTCATACAGCAGCTGGGTACTCACCAGCAGCAGTTGCTTCAAACCTTGGGGGCCCAGCACCGCGAACAACAGACTCAATGTTTCCAGCAACTTGCCACCCTGTGGCCGAGCCCCGGTGGAGCCCAGCCGGGCGGGGTGACCACCCCCAACCCTCCTGCTCCACCAATCCGTCTGGCCAAGATGGGGCCTGAGGATGACCCAGAGGCTTATCTCGTGACCTTTGAGCGGGTTGCTGCAGTAGCTGGTTGGGCGCCGGACCAATGGGCAACCCTGCTTGCCCCCTATCTAACGGGGCCAGCCCAGAAGGCTTACCGGGGGCTACCAGACGGTGAAGCCCGTGTTTACGCCAGAGTAAAAGCGGCTATCCTGGATGCCTTCGACATCACCCCGGAGACTTTTCGGCGACGGTTTCGGGGAAAGCTGTACCCCCCGGGGGCCCGGCCCCGAGCTGTGGCACAGGAATTAAAGGATGCAGCGTGCCGATGGCTACAACCCGAGCATCGAACTGTGGCTGAGGTGACAGAACAGATCATCCTCGAGCAATTCGTGCACATCCTTCCGACTCCTGGGAGGGCGTGGGTGTTGCGGCACCGACCTCAAACTCTAAGTGCAGCAGTCACACTTATGGAGAACTTTCTAGAGGCCGAGGCCCCAATAGGACCGACAGCCCGACCCCCAAGCTCTGGACCCGGCGCTCAGAAGCCGGAAAGGGGGTCCACCCCCAAAGTCAATGTGCCCGCTCGAGCCCGACGACCAAACGGCGGCGGCACTACTTTTCCCCGACGGCCCGAGGCCCCACAACCCGCACCGTCTGGACGTTTGGCCCGTCCATCGGGCCCCGGCCAACCCCGCGGCCACCCGGGTGACCCGGCACGGCCGGGGCGCACAGAGGTAGGACCTTGCTTTCGTTGTGGTGAGTACGGCCACCTGCAACGAGACTGTACGGCGATGGAATGCGATTTTGGCCAGGTGTACACCGGGGAGAGCCGGGCCCGCACACCATCCGCGGCCAAATTGACAGCCCCCATGAGCATCGCCGGGACACCTGTGGTGGGTCTAATTGATTCGGGCTGTGGGCAGACTCTTGTCCGCCAGTCCCTCCTCCCGGACACCGAGCAGATCATCGGGGAGGTACGGATACAGTGCATACATGGGGACGTGAAACCGTACCCCACCGTGCAGGTCCCTCTCACGGTAGACGGGGCGACTCAGGTAATGAATGTGGCGGTGGCCCCGTCCCTTGCCTACCCAATCATCCTGGGCCGGGACTGGCCAGAATTCGTCGAGCTGCTCCGGTCCCTATCTCCGGAAGAGGCATTCGAGGGAGCCTCCTCTGCGACGGACCCAGGCCCCAGGCGGAGCCCCGACCCCGACGGTGGCCCATCCCTTTCACCCAGGCAAGACGGCCAGGAGACAGGGGGCCCCCCGGTGGACGTTCGGGACTTTAGCCGAGACCAAAGGGAGGACCCTACGCTCCGGTTTGCCTATGAACAGCTGGCACGGGTAGAGGGGAAGGTCGTGGAGGCCCAGCGGGCTACCCAGTGGCCTAGATTTGAGCTTGACCAAGATCGTCTCTACCGTGTGGAGCGGGACCCTCAAACTCAAGAGGTCCGGACCCAACTCGTGGTTCCCCGCATTCATCGACGGGCGGTCCTAAAGCTAGCCCATGACATCCCAGCCGCAGGCCATTTAGGACCGGAGAAAACCGCAGCTAGGGTCCTGGCCAAGTTCTTCTGGCCCGGCATCCACCGCGAAGTGAAGGATTACTGTGGGTCATGCCCGGACTGCCAACGCGCCGCCCCGGCCGGGATCCGGAAGGCCCCCCTAGTTCCATTACCAACCGTGGGCGTTCCATTTGAACGAGTAGCGATGGACCTGGTTGGACCCTTCCCGAAAAGTCAGGCGGGCTACCAATACATCCTTGTCTTGATGGACTATGCCACCCGCTTCCCTGAGGCTGTCCCCTTAAGGAGTATCACTGCCCGCACTATTGCGGCAGAGCTCGTGAAGATCTTTGCCAGGGTAGGCCTCCCTCGGGAGTTACTTACTGACCAAGGGACCAACTTCACATCTAAGTTGTTCCGTCAGGTATGTGCCCTGCTGGGGATTAAGAAGCTGCAGGCCTCAGTTTACCATCCCCAGACGGATGGGTTAGTCGAACGTTTTATTCGAACCCTGAAAGGAATGTTGCGACGCTTCCCCACCCAGGACCTCCGTCAGTGGGATCAACTACTTCCCCCTTTACTACTGGCGATTCGGGAAGTTCCACAGGCCTCCACGAAGTTCTCTCCATTTGAGCTCCTCTATGGGCGACGGCCCCGCGGAGTGATGGATCTCCTGAGAGAAACTTGGGAACATACACCATCCTCAACGCAGGGCCTTTTACAATACGTCTTGCAGCTGCAGGAACGGTTGGCCCGGGCGGGTGAACTCGCGAGGGAAAACTTAAACACGGCCCAAAGGGGCCAGGAGCAGCAATATAATCGGGGCACCCAGGTCCGATTATTTGCCCCCGGGGACCGAGTTCTCCTCCTGCTCCCCTCGGAGGAATCAAAGCTTTTTGCCCGCTGGCAGGGCCCGTATGAAGTCCTTCGCCAAGTGGGGCCTGTCAATTATGAAATCCGGCAGCCTGATCACCGGAAGGGAAAGCAGATCTATCACGTGAATCTTTTAAAACCCTGGCGGGAACGGGAAGGACTACTAATTGCCCCATACCCACCTGAACCAGACCTTGGACCACAACCCCCCGAAGAGTCTGATAATGGGGAACCCCAGCTAGCCGAGACGCTCACGGCTGAGCAGCGGGAACAGGCCCTCTGCCTAGTGAAGGCATTCCCCAGGACCTTCACCACAAAGCCCGGACAGACTACGCTTGCCTACCATGCAATCCAGACCGACCCCGGGGTGGTGGTCCGAGAGACGACCCGGCCATTGCCTAGGCGAATGCGAGAGGCTGTGGAGGAGGAAGTCCAGGCCATGTTGGGATTGGGTGTTATCGAGCATTCCCAGAGCGAATGGCGGAGCCCTGTCGTCCTGGTTCCGAAGCCAGATGGGAGCCGGCGGTTTTGTATTGACTTTCGAAGAGTCAATGCCATTTCAAAGTTTGATGCATATCCAATGCCCCGCGTCGATGAGCTCCTTGACCGGCTTGGAGAAGCCTGCTACATCACCACCTTAGATCTCACCAAGGGGTACTGGCAGATCCCCTTGGAACCCCAATCCAAGGAGAAGACTGCGTTCGCCACCCCGTCAGGTTTGTACCAGTTTACTCGGATGCCTTTCGGCCTCCATGGGGCCCCAGCAACCTTCCAGCGCTTGATGGATCGGGTTTTGCAACCTCACACCAAGTACGCCGCCGCCTACCTGGATGATGTGGTCATCTATGGCAGCAACTGGGAGGAACATCTCAACCAAGTGGCGGCTGTCCTCCGGGACCTCCGCGCCGCCGGCCTCACAGCCAATCCTAAGAAATGCCGAATCGGGCGCGAAGAAACCACTTATCTGGGGTACACCCTGGGGCGGGGACAGGTACGCCCCCTCATCGGGAAGGTTCAAGCCCTCCAGGAATGTCAGGCGCCAACCACGAAGAGGCAGGTGCGTCAATTCTTGGGCCTAGCCGGCTATTACCGGCGGTTCGTACCCCACTTTGCAACCATTACGGCCCCTCTGACAGAACTCCTGACCAAAGATAGCCCCCGTAGAGTGTGCTGGTCTGACGACTGCGAGAGGGCCTATCAAACTGTCAAAGACCGCCTGTCTAGCGAGCCCGTTCTCTTCAGCCCGGACTTCGATCGGGACTTCATTGTCCAGACCGATGCCTCCGGCGTGGGGCTTGGGGCGGTCCTCTCACAGGAGGTGGACGGGGAGGAGCATCCTATTGTTTACATCAGTCGGAAACTGTTCCCCCGGGAGCGGAACTACTCCGTCCTGGAGAAGGAGGCCCTAGCTGTTAAGTGGGCGGTTGATGCTCTCCGCTACTACCTCCTCGGGGCCCCCTTTATACTGGTTACGGATCATGCACCCCTGAAGTGGCTCAACAAGATGAAGGACGCGAATGCCCGCCTGCAGCGGTGGTATCTTACACTACAAACCTACGCCTTCACGATCCACCATCGGGCGGGACGGGACAACGCCAACGCGGACTTTTTCTCCCGTCTGGGGGAGGCTGAGGACGCCAGCTCCGAGGTTCGGGAGCTGGATTTGAGGGGTGGGGTATGTAGGGAGCCAGGGTGGCTTCCCTCCGACCCTGAGGGTAAAGTGCCTTTCCCTCAGCCTGAGTGGGCGGGGCCAGCCCAAGCTCGCTCCACCCCCCGGAAGGGGAGGGGTGGAACAGGACGTATAAAGGGCGGGGCCCTTAGCTCAGTTAGGGCAGCACCAGGGAGGGAGGCAGACGCAGACCGCGGGCTGCTCCCTTCAGAGCCTGCTGCCACACCAGGGGAGGCCCTGGACCTGTGGAAACCTCACCTGGAGGACGGACTGGGGCTGCCAGGACTGCCTGCTGCCGAATACCCAGAGGAACTGGAGGAGCCGGAGGGGGAGCGGGAGCTGCCAGCAGCCGAGTACCCAGAGGAGCTGGAGGAGCCTGAGCCTGAGGGGCGCGCTACTGACCTTAGCCGGCGCTCCCCCGCCTGAGGGGCGCGCTACTGACCTTTGCCGGCGCTCCCCCGCCTAAGGGGCGCGCTACTGACCTTAGCCGGCGCTCCCCCGCCTGAGGGGCGCGCTACTGACCTTAGCCGGCGCTCCCCCGCCTGAGGGGCGCGCTACTGACCTTAGCCGGCGCTCCCCTGCCTGAGGGGCGCGCTACTGACCTTAGCCGGCGCTCCCCTGCCTGAGGGGCGCGCTACTGACCTTAGCCGGCGCTCCCCTGCCTGAGGGGCGCGCTACTGACCGTTGCCGGCGCTCCCCTGCCTGAGGGGCGCGCTACTGACCGTTGCCGGCGCTCCCCTGCCTGAGGGGCGCGCTACTGACCGTTGCCGGCGCTCCCCTGCCTGAGGGGCGCGCTACTGACCGTTGCCGGCGCTCCCCTGCCTGAGGGGCGCGCTACTGACCGTTGCCGGCGCTCCCCTGCCTGAGGGGCGCGCTACTGACCTTTGCCGGCGCCCCCCGGCCTGAGGGACGCGCTACTGACCTTAGCCGGCGGTCCCCTGCCTGAGGGGCGCGCTACAGACTCTGGCTGGCGGCCGCCCCGCCGCTAATTCCCCGCTGACGGAGGCGTGACCCAGGCCGGCCAGTGACCTCGTAGCTCCCCACCGCCCCCTAGCGGGTAGGTGGGCCGACACCGATCACAGAAACACTGGGAGATATATTATTACATTGTTCACACACATAGCTTTTACTAGCAATTAGAACCCCAATTATGGTTTCCAGGAATACCACATACAAACAGGGGGCTGGTGGGCAATTTAAATATGGTCACCGGACATGTGTGGATGTACAGAACAAGAGTCTAAAATCATGTTTAACCCTTCCGCCAGGTGAAGTTGGAAGCAACAAGGGCCAAGTTCAATATCTAGGGGCACCTCTTAACAATACAAAAGGGAACCAGTGCAAGCCCCCACCCAGTAATCTGGGAAATCTAAACATCATCCCTTGGTAGAGGCAATAATTCCCTACTTGTAAGCATTGAGTCTATGTATAACAAAAGATAACTTTTATAAAAAAAAAAGGGAAAGGGAATCCAGCATTAATTTGGGAAAACACCACAACCACATTCAAAAGCATGTGACCATGTGCAAACTCAACCCCACAGTACATTGGGCAGTGTTCTTTGTCTCAGTTTCTCACCTTGTAGTGTGAAAGTCTGAGCAAACGTCCCTTTGACAAACCAATCCCCTTTCCCTACGAAGCACCCCACTCACAGTTGGTTGTCCTTAGTCAACAAAGACCCAGGTTTCAGAGGTGCAGTCACAATGGGTTCACCTCCCATCCCTGAAAAGGGGGGAGGGGAATATCGAGCAATGCCTCCATTGCTGCTGCCACCTCTGCGGTTGATTCACTGTTGCTGCTGCTGCTATCTCTGCCACCATGGGCTGCCACTTCTGCCGCTGCTCATCTCTGCTGCTATCACTGCTGCTAGTGCTTGCTGCTCACTAGCACATCTACAATGTTGTGTTCTGAGGTTCCCCCACTTAGCCCTGCTCTAGGTGATTTCATTGGATAATAGGGAACCTCTGTGTTGCTGTCTCTTTGTTGTCTGTCACTGCCCCCATACCATGTCTAAGACTTAGCCCATAGAGCTGATCATCAGTGATGAACAGAAACCAGGACACCCAACTGAGTCCAATCAGCTCTGTCCATAAACACAAGAGAGCATAGGGTCAAATGGTGTCTAATACTCTTTAGGCAGAGTCTACATTATCAATTAGGAATACCTGTCCCCGATCCTTTCTCATCTTCAGTGGGATTTCGCATCCCTACCCACTGCTTAGCAAGTGAGATTCAGTTTTGGGTGACACCCTCAATCAGGTTATATGAAGCACAGTTCTGCTGCCCTTAACTCATACAATAAGGATAACAAATTTCATGACTCATCCATTCAAATACTAAAGTGAATTGTAACCCAAAACCAGATAAAATTGATCACTTTGGCAAAGCTGAACACCTAGGCAGAGTGGGTATAAATAAAATCTGCTCCTGAAGTCTTTTTCCCCCAAGGCATCACTAGATCTCAAGAGAGAGCTTGAGGTTGAGAGAATGGTAGAAACCTGAAATGTCATTCCCACTTATGGTGCTTCTCCACTTACTTTTTCTTCCATCGTCTTCTCCTCTGATATTTCTGATAATTCTCCAGTAAGTTGTGAATATGTACAGTGCAGGGGATTGTTTTGCTATACTTATATTGCTTTCCTATTATTTCTATTTTACTTGTATTTATAGGGTTACCATATTTCTACAAGCAAAAAAGAGGACACGGGGGGGGGAGGAGCCCCGCTCTAGCCCCGCCCCTGCCCCACCCCCATCCACTCCCTCCCACTTCCCACCCCCTGATTGCCCCCCTCAGAACCCCCAACCCCCCCGCTCCTTGTCCCCTGACTGCCCCCTCCTGGGACCCCTGCCACTAACTGCCCCCTAGGATCCCACCGCTTATCTAAGCCCCCCTGCTTCTTGTCCCCTGACTGCCCCCTCCTGAGAATGCCCTATGACCCTACCTGTCCCCTGACTGCCCTGACCTTTATCCACACCCCCACCCCATATTCACACCCCCGCCCCCAGACAGACCCCCAGGGACTCCCATGCCCTATCCAACTGCTCCACGGCCCCTGACAATACCCCCAGAACTCCTGACCCATCCAACCTCCTCTGCTACCTGCCTGCCTTGACGCCTCTCCACACCTCTGCCCCCTGACAGCCCCCCCAGAACCCCAGACCCATCTAACCCGCCCTGCTCCCTATCCCTGACTGTCCCAACCCCTCTCCACACCCCTGCCCCCCTGACAGCCCCCCCAGACTCATCTACCCCCCCCCCGCTCCCTGTCTCTGACTGTCCCAACCCCTCTCCACACCCTTGACCCCCCGACAGCCCCCCCCAAACTCCTGACCCATCCAACCCCCCCTCCCTGTCCCCTGACCAGGGCCAGCTTTAAAGAGCCGGGGTTGCGGGGCTTGGGGCCGGGCTGGAGGTGCTCGGCCGGCGCTGCTGGGGCCCGAGCCGGGGGTGCTGGGGCCCAAGCCGGGACGGGGGTGCTGGGGCGAGGGGTGCTGGGGCCCGAGCCGGGCCGGGTCCAGGCCAGGGGTGCTGGGGCCCGAGCCGGGCCGGGTCCGGGCCGGGGGTGCTGGGGCCCAAGCCGGGCCGGGGGTGCTGGGGCCAGGGGTGCTGGGGCCCGAGCCAGGCCGGGTCCGGGCTGGGGGTGCTGGGGCCCGAGCCGGGCCGGCGCTGCTGGGGCCCGAGCTGGGCTGGGTCCGGGCTGGGGGTGCTGGGGCCCGAGCTGGGCCGGAGCCACTGGGGCCGCCGGGCGCCGCTCGGCCAGGGCCGCGCCTCCCCGGAGCTCTCCTCCTCGCGCCCCCCCCCCCCCCCCCGCCCCAGCTTACCTGCTGCTGCCTCCCGCCTGCCCCTGCTTCTTTTCAGACTTCCCGCGAAGATCTGATTGGCGGGAAGCAGGGGAGGGGGAGGAGCAGGTGGGCGAAGCGTTCAGGGCAGGGGAGGAGGGGGAAGACAGCTGCGGGCCGGACAGCGTGGGTAAGGCTGCAGGGGATGGGGGGAGCCAGGAAGGGGCTTTGGCTGCCGAGCGGCGCTTGGCCGCTGCTTTTCTATCTATAAATAGCCGACCAGGGGGAAATCCCGGACATTTTTAGATTTTTAAAAATCCCCCCCGGACGGCTATTTATAGACTGAAAAGCCGGACATGTCCGGGGAAATCCGGACGTATGTTAGCCCTATGTATTTATTTAAGCACTAAATAAAGTTCTCATGTCTCAATGTGTGATTTACCAAACTCATCTCCTATAATACATTTACTTACCCACCTCAGTAAAAGAAATGGTTATTAGTGATTTATGCATTTTGCACTCTAAATTAATCAAAAGCTACAAGTCTGTCTGGAGTGCCGACCCAGGTGCCAGCTAGGACGGTAGTTTAAATCTGAATACCTTCCCACTGGAATTGAACGGAGGCCACCAACTCATTTTACACAGGCCAGCAGGTGGTCATGTCATTCAGACATGAATGACCTGGGCTAAGTTTGAAACAGTACAGAATAGTAGAAGGCTCCATATCCTATTACCTATCCCCTTAGTCAATCAGCTAAAGCATTCAATCCTACTTCTAAACTAGCAGTAGATAGGACAGATATTTTATACATCTCTATACCCTTATTTATGAATTACTGTAACAAGAGTGCTAAGGGATCACCTCAAGGCCTACAGCTATATTTCTGCTGCAATGTTTGCACGCTGCTCCAGCAAATTGTTTCACATGCCCTGTTGTGCAATACCAGGCTTTCAACTTTATCAGGTTCAGAAGGAACTTGCAGCTACCTCTGTTAGGGATGGAGAAGTTTATAATGGTGTTGTTATTGTTTAGATGACTGAGGTTTTCAAGACAGGAAAGAACCCTTACGGAATAAGGTTTCTGAAATGTGACCAAACCAAAAGTAACTGAAAATAAGTTTGGCCTGAGGACTGTAAAACAAAAATTGAAATTGGTCTCAGCCCATTTCCTAGGTTGCAGCTGTGCTGCCGACAATACCACTTATTGACCACAATACCACTTAGTCACAAGAGAAAAAAAAACAAGTTGGGTTCAGCGGCTGAACCCCAGTTGTTTAAAGTTTTCACACAGCAGACTTGGCCAATCACTTTAAAAGGACAGGCTTTTTTCCTGTTAGATTTGCTCTTAAAAAAATATGTGTCAGTGTGGAAACTTGTTTCACTCCAGCATAATTTATAAAGAGCCAAAATCTGCCCCAGTAATGCCTCAAGGAAAGAATTTATCCCACTGGTAGCTCCTTGACTTGTCGAGGCGATAGGAATGCAAATGATGTAACTAAGATGATAGCTAATCAATCAATTGAAGTTTAGATCTTTTATAACCATTACAAACATTTAATTCTCAGTGCCCATTGGCCAAAAGCTTCTCGGCAAATTATTAAGATTACATAATATCAAAATTACTCAACAAGACAACATCATCAGGTCAGCTGCTGAAAGGGAAACTGTAATGACATTGCCCTTCCGTTTCCTCCTACATCAAAACAATACAAGAACCAACAATTATACAGAAAGCATGTTAAAATGGAAACAAAAAGGTCTTGAGCTTTGCTCTGAAGAATGCCACAAAGATACCTCTTGGGCCATTTGGTGATGATGGAGAAACAATTCCAGACTTGGGGGCCTACAGAAGGAGTAAAGACTTTTCCCCCACCCATATTCCCACCCTCTGTTGTACTTCTAGACTGTGTTTTTCTTAACCAGTTTACAGGAAAAAATGGGGGGAAAATACTTAAAATTCACATATGTGCCTTGGTTTACACAGATACTATGAACGAATGCCTTGAAAGTATGTGTACCATACAATTATCCTTGGTTGTAAGGAATATGTCAGGCATTTCCATACTGGCATGTTTGTCATTGAACTCTGCTGGCTGTACCAATAGAGCAGCATCACTAGCCCATTTGGATGGGAGCTGTGGTTTCAGTGTCAAAGAGTTTACTACTTTTGTTCCTGTTACTGCATATGCTGGACAGTAATAACTATTAAGAATTCAATATTTACACTTTGGATGTTGACTTCTTAACAGCTATTACCAAGCAGATAAGTGAACTGGTGATTATGGTACCTTTAGATACTCCACACAGCTACAAATTCATTACACCCATGTCTGTCAGCCTTTTCAGGTTATTCAAAGTCAGAACTGTCCATGACACCCTACATTTACTATAAAAGAATAAAGAAGTCTGCATGATTTATTTGTGTGTGTGTTTCAAGATGTTGACAGAACACTTGACACTGAAGGGTAAGTGTGTGCAGGGAGTGGCAGAGTGAGATTTTCTTTGTTTTAGACTATAATAAAATTTTCAAACACCTCATGAACCTTTCACAATTCTCGACTGATGAGTGTCTCCTGCCCTTTGGGTGCTGCAAAACCTGTAGGCTGCTCCCATAAACAAGAATCTCAGAACTGAATAGTCTGACTGTGTTTGAAGGGGATGGGGTCCCAGCTCCCACTCCCATAGTCCTTTCAGTATAGTTTCCCAATTCCTTGACCCTGGAAGGGATTGGCTATATTTCTAGCAACTGCTTGCAGGCTCGCCTTGGGGCTTGCCAAACCCATCCCGCTTGGCCAGTGTGCCAAGGTCTGCTCTCTCCATGTAGGATCAGTGTGACCCTCTTGAAGGTGGCTTCCCGGAAGCCTTCCAGGAGTCTCTCTTGGGAGCTGTAGAACTGCTGTCTGCTCTCTCCCAGAGCTGCTCAGCAACTGACTGTAATCGTCTACTTTTTAAACCATTATTCCACTCCTGACATGATCGACAGGGCTGGAGAGTCCGGGCCGACCTTTCCCACAGCAGCTTTTTAACCCCTTTGTGACCAGTGTGGGGTTTATACCCTCCCCCAACACAGGACCCAAATGCCTTTCTTGAGCCACCTTCCTTCCCAGGCATTGTGACCCATCAGTTGAGAAATACTATATTGTACCATCTGGCATAACAATATTTGTAACTGGTTTCAGAGTGGTAGCCGTGTTAGTCTGTATCAGCAAAAACAACAAGGAGTTCTTGTGGCACCTTAGAGACTAACAAATTTATTTGGGCACAAGCTTTCGTGGGCTAAAACCCACTTCATCAGATGCATGGAGTGGAAAATACAGTAGGGAAGTATAAATACACAGCATATGAAAAGATGGGAGTTGCCTTACCAAGTGGGGGGTCAAGGTGGAAGTGGGCTATTCTACAAAAGTGATTTTTCCTCCCTTCTTGTCAACTGTTGAGAATAGCCCACTTCCACCTTAATTGAATTGGCTCGTTAGCACTGACCCCACACTTGGTAAGGCAACTCCCATCTTTTCATATGCTGTGTATTTATACCTCTCTACTGTATTTTCCACTCCATGCATCTGATGAAGTGGGTTTTAGCCCAGGAAAGCTTGTGCCCAAATAAATTTGTTAGTCTCTAAGGTGCCACAAGGACTCCTCATTGTTTTTAATATTTGTAACTAAAATTCATGGTCATATGATCTTCTGTAGAATGAAGAGCTGAAATCTGCAATTCATCATAAAATCAGGCAGGGCAATGCTACCTCAGCGCTCTTCTTGATTACTAAATCTTGGAATAAATCTCAAAACCTGTCCCTTAATAAGAGAACTAGGAGGTCATGTCTGCCCAGAAGTTTATCACATTGGAAAGCAATGGACTAGTCTCTTCTCTCTCCTCTCCCACACCCCAAAGGAGAAGCATATTCTACCTAATGATCATACTCCTCTAGCCACCAAATGTTACCCCTGTAAAAAGTGCAGCCTCATTTGTTCTCTTCAGTGTATCAGCCCATGATGCTCTCCAGTGGTACCCAGGGTTGCGAGGCACCTCACCACCCACTGCTTTGAGCGTGAGGGAGACTTGTCTGTACCTGCTGTGGATCAGCTCCCTGAAACCATCAGCCTTTGGCAACACAAGCACCACCTTCTAGGCCTCTGCAGGCCTTGCTCTCTCTGTGCATGTAGTGATAGGCACACACCAACCCCAGAGTCCTCTGAGCATTCCCAGTAGCACCCCCGCCCCTCCCTTATCCACTGAACACTAACAGAACTACTAGGCCTGCTGCTCCCGAAGGAACAGTACACCACAGCTTACTAGTTATACCTCACAACTCAGCCCTGCTGAACACACAGCACTTAGATACATTTATAGTGAAAACAAGAATAAGGAGTGGTAGATACGCTGGAGGGTAGGGGTAGGATACAGAGGGACCTAGACAAATTAGAGGATTGGGCCAAAAGAAACCTGACGAGGTTCAACAGGGACAAGTGCAGAGTCCTGCACTTAGGACGGAAGAATCCCATTCACTGTTACAGTCTAGGGACCGAATGGCTAGGAAGCAGTTCTGCAGAAAAGGACCTAGGGGTTACAGTGGACGAGAAGCTGGATATGAGTCAACAGTGTGCTCTTGTTGCCAAGAAGGCTAAAGGTATTTTGGGCTGTACAAGTAGGGGCATTGCCAGCAGATTGAGGGATGTGATCATTCCCCTCTATTTGACATTGGTGAGGCCTTATCTGGAGTACTGTTTCCAGTTTTGGTCCCCACACTACAAGGAGGATGTGGAAAAATTGGAAAGAGTCCAGCGGAGGGCAACAAAAATGATTGGGGGGGCTGGAGCATATGACTTCTGAGGAGAGGCTGAGGGAACTGGGATTGTTTAGTCTGCAGAAGAGAAGAATGAGGGGGGATTTGATAGCTGCTTTCAACTACCTGAAAGGGGGTTCCAAAGAGGATGGATCTAGACTGTTCTCAGTGGTAGCAGATGACAGAACAAGGAGTAATGGTCTCAAGTTGCAGTAGGGGAGGTTTAGGTTGGATATTAGGAAAAACTTTTTCACTAGGAGCATGGTGAAGCACTGGAATGGGTTACCTAGGGAGGTGGTGGAATCTCCTTCCTTAGAGGTTTTTAAGGTCAGGCTTGACAAAGCCCTGGGTGGGATGATTTAGTTGGGAATTGGTCCTGCTTTGAGCGGGGGGTTGGACTAGATGACCTCCTGAGGTCCCTTCCAACCCTGATATTCTGTTATTCTAAGTTTATCATCAAAGAACAGAGATTCAAGTGACAGTGAATAAGAATATTGGAAACTAATGGTTACATATAAAACAAAATCATAACACATTTTCTATTAACTAAACTTAATTAACAAGTTAACTTCCCGTCCAAAAAGGCTGATCTCACCCAAAGTTCACTCTAGCATTTTTGTCCTAGCTTGGTAGAGACCCCTCCTTCATGAAGCAAACTCACTGTTCATTTACTTACTAGGTGAAGGATGACAGGGTGTTTTCTTTGTCCCCCAAATATACCAGAACATACCTTTGATAGAGTACCCCCACCCCGCTATTTACTTCTTCCTACTACCATTCTGTCTCTGAAGATTTCATAATCCTTTCTTAGCATTCAGTTCAGACTGGTGAGTGGAGGCCCATTGTGAACCAGACAATACTTAATTTATGTATAAACAGACAAATAGATAAGTATTTCTAGTCTGACAGAAAAGCTGTTTCTGACCTTTCCTTGTGACCAATCCCTAGCACAGATCTTAAGAACATAATTTTTCATTTTCAATACATTACTCCTTACACAATATCCATACATGCGTTTTGCAATGATATTGATGACCAGTATGATACTTTTATTAGAGAATTCATGTAACACCGTTTTGGTGAGCTAGAATGTAAATACTGTGGAAGCAGAGAAAGAACTGACAGGAAGGGGATTGCAATGCATGACAGTTCGTTAGCAAGAGTCAGGCTAACTGTAACCCTAATAACACGAGATTTGTAGAAGCGAGGATTGTGTGAGGCGAGTGGGAAAGAACTGTGTGAGAAGTTGTTGCGACCTTGTGTAGATAATGTGTAGATAATATGGAATGTAGACTAAGAGTCTACATTAGTGAGCAAAACAAGATATCAGAATGACCTATGTATAAACAAAATGCAGCTGTTGCTCATTATTGTCTGTAACAAAAGGTATAAATGCTTGCTGTAATTGTTTACCTGTTGAGAGACCTGTTTAGCTCTCTCCCTCTAAGCAATTGTTAGAGAAACTAAAGTATCTGACTTGCTGTACCCAAACAAAAAGTGAGAACTCTGTTATTCTCCGACAATTTGGGGGCTCGTCCGGGATGGCAACGCCTGCAGAGGTACCGGCAGCTGCTACGGATCGTTCCCCTTCGAACCCCATGGCGCCATGATAGAAGTAGGAGACCTTTTGAAATCTCTATTGGGGTGTCCATGGGGCTGTCTGTCCCTGTTGGGCTCACGCCATCCGAACTTATTGACTGTGCAGCAAGGTCAGATGCAGAGCGGTTCTGGGAAATTGTTTTGCCGCCCCCAATAAGGTAGTTGTATGCGGTTCTGGGGACCTGTTAGTTTGGCCGCCCCCATATATGCATATGAGAGATGCATGGGTATACACCGGTGCTGAGGGGTTTTTACCGCCTCAAGAGGGGTTGTTACCACCTCATAGTGTGTTGAGTCCGGACAGAGGGGTTGTTTACCACGTCATAGTGTAGATGCATCGTGGTACTTGGGAATAGTACCTGGAAATAGAGGCCTTGTGTGTGTGTGTGTGTGTGTGTGTGTGTGTGTGTGTGTGTGTGTGTGTGTGTGTGTGTGTGTGTGTACACCAGTGTGAATTGAGTTACCGGAAGACTCCCAGAGTACTCTGCGAAGTCTTTTGGCTCGTGACCAGAACTATTCTAACACAAGCCCAGTAACTAGAGGATCTTTTAGGAGATCCGACCCACGGTGGGCTAACTCGGCCTGGCATCGTCCGGCGAGGAGGCTACCTGGGTCTAGGAGTGTGTGAACCCATCTTCCCTCCCCTTTTCCTGTCTGTGTGAGCCACTGACAGTCTGATCATCTCACTGGATGCAACGAGAGTAAGCGGCACCGTCTCTCTGAGACAAGCCGACGCTCTTTGCTGAAGGGAGGTGTAGGAGGGTTGTGGCCATCCTCGTTAGCCTCTCCTGTGTGAGTACCCTGTAGTTTATGTGCTGCTAGAGCGGACAGGGCATCCTCCCTGTGTGTGTGATTGGAAAATGGGTGGGGGACAGTCTAAGGATTCCCTCTCACCCCCTAAGGGTACCCCAGCTTATTTCATGTACGTACATTATGGTCCTAAATCCTGCAGGTATTTAGAGAATTGGAATCATTACACGCGTGAAAATTCATCTAAACAATGCCCACTAGAAGGTACCTTCAATCTAGATAAGATCATACATCTCAGAGGAGCTTTTAATCACCAAAAAGCCTCTGACACACAATGGGAGCAATTTGTCTATTGAGGAAAGGAACGGGTTAATTTGAAATTCAGCTTGGTCCAGAGATAAAGAGAAAGGTAATCTGCGTTCAAGGTCAAGAATCAATGCAGACCAGGCTAAGTACAAAGAAAAACTGCTTTCGGCCCCAGCTGGCTGTGAAAAAATACAGACATAATCAAATCAAAGGCAATACAAGTTACAGTGCTGAGATTACATTTGCAAAGCTTAACTGTCCAGTGAGATCCAACAGTCTGCCTTTGCGACCCTGGAGCCAGCGTGGTTTGGGGACGTTGAAGAAGCCACAGGCAGCCGGCCTGGAATGGAATCACTGAAAAGACGCCCCAGGAGACCTCAGGGTGTAAAAGAACTGCCCTCCCAAAGAGGAAGCAAGTTGGAGATTGCACAGCACCTTCTCTGAACGTTATACACAGACGTGGCCAGTCTGGACGTACGTGTGTGAGTATGAAAGTGTGCCTACTCTCAGCCGCAGTAAGTCTGAGAACCGGAGAGGGATTTAGCATTCCTCTCTCCACTCCGGTTGACCGGGAAGGGTGTCAGGTGGATCTACCCCAGTCGTAGCAGGACTGGGCAATAGAGAAGTTGGAGAAAAGGGAAGAGTTGTGTACTTGATAACTAGAATTGAGCAATTAAGAGCATAGATCATAAACCAGGCAGCAACTCAAACCTACGCCCAGGGCAAGTTGCAAGTCTTGAGACAGGACTTCCAGGCAGAAAGGGAAGCACTGGCTAAGCAAGTACCAGTCCTTCAGGGACTTGTCAGAATTTAACCATTTGTGTTTGCATATGCTGTAACAGCAGTGTGTTTGCCACAAGAGAAAATTGAATAGTTAAACGCCAATGGGCCATGTGTTTTGCACAAGTGGCAAGCCTCATGAGGGAGGACTTGGGTAGCCTTGTGAGTAAGAATGTTTAAGAGAAGAGACCAGGAAGGGTGGGGGCTAGTTGAGAAGCCCACCCTCCTAGCTAAATTGGTAGTGAAAAAGCCGGTGCCCATGGAAGGGACGGTTCAGCGAGAAAAGCAGGATCGGGCCCAAGCGGGCAGGCAATAGATAGAAAGATTGGAAAACAGGTTGGAAACTTTGAGGGCATAGCAGAAGGAAAGGAGTAAGTAATTATAAGCATGGGGATTTCAAATCCCCAGGATAATAATTGGAATGGTAAAATGTGTGTAAGACAGAGTCTTTGTACCAAGGTGCAAGGCTCTCCTTTCTTCTGCAGAATAAAGCAACTCTTCCTTATCCCTGTCTGGCTGTTATTGGCTCTCAGCTAGGTGGACCCGATATTTCGGTGACAGTTACTGGCGACTCCGGTTAATGAATTTCTGTCTTATACATTTGGGCGTTAGGTGTGTGGACGGAACTGAGCCTCTCGTTCGTAATTCCTCAGAGTGGAAGCCATCGCATGCGATGAAGCTCTGAGGTCGAATTGGGATCCTTCTGTCCTGTCCCCTGTAGCGGTCAATATTAGTAGAAATTCCTGTATTAGGATCCTATTAGGCCATAATTCCCTCTGTTTTCTGTGTAATTCTCTGTTAGTGTCAGCAGGCAGATGGGTGGGTCTCTGGTAAAACCCTCTAAGGATAGCCCTTTGAATTATATGTTAAGTAAATGGCCTTTACCCGGTGTTCAGAAAAGAATGTCGAAGAGACGCTTGTTGCAGCTTTGCACCCAGGATTGGCCAGCCCTGGGCACTGATTGGCCCGAATCCGGATCTTTTGACATTCCGACTTACTTAACTCCCTTGCGCCTGGTACTGGAAAACCAGGCACCGGGACAAATAGATTATTGGTTTTTGTGGGATCTGTGTTTTATAAGTTTGAGATGAATTGGTATTGTTTAAAGTTGCAAAAACCGAGAATACTTTTGCCAGACACAGGAAACTAGTGTTGTTTAATATGGTATTTAGCATTTAATCCTTAAGGTGACTTAATGCTTTACAAGATTTAAAATGTTTTAACTAAAGACCAAAGGTTGTGGCTGCAGCAGGGTAGTCAAAGCCAGGAGAATAAAAGATTCAAATTTGTTTTTGAGTAACAAAATAGCAGATAAAAGATCTGGTAAAAAGAGAGAGAAGGACAGTTCCCCTGGCTGTGTGTGGTCGAGCTGTCACTTAGGGGTGCATGGAGATTTTGTAAGCACAAAAGAAACAGTTACACCTTGTGTAGAAATTGATGTGGCTAGTGTTGTGGAAATTGAATTGTGGAGAAGATGTGCATTTTCCCCAGAACATGTGCAGTGTATATTGTAGTACAGGTAAAAGAAATGCAAACCTACCAATATAGGTTGTGTTGTCTCTTTCAGATCACTGGGTGTTTGAAAGAAGGAGTTAGAAATAAAAGGCAATCAAAAGTCTGGGAAAGTTAATTGTGTCCCTTTTTACATAAGAATTTTTAAGCTGTGGATAGCTTTGGATCTGGAAGCAAGCCAGAAAGCATCTGTATTAATGCAATTTTCTAACTAATAATGTAGAAGCCACTGAAACCTGGGCTGCCTATGAAACAAATACAAGGAAATATGGGGTAATTCCTCTGTTTTGTCTAAAATCAACCAGAGTATGTGTATATAAAGGAAATATTTTAAGCAATGACTGACTACCCAGAAGGGGTAGACCTCTGTTCTTTTGTCTTTCAGATCATCAGAGAAAACGGATGCCAGCTGAACAGCATTCAATGTACCATGCATTTACTGGTACAATAGGAATTATTTTTGTGTTCTATGTCCTGTCTTGTGGTGTTTGTCTTGTGGCCAGAATTGTTGGGTTTAATATTTTCATAAGACAGTCTAGTTCAAAATTAAATAGAAGGGTTAAATCAAAAAGCAGATACTTGTTTTATTCAACGTGGAAAACAAAGTGTTTGGATAAATCAGGAAAATGTGATATACTAAAGTCTAATACATTTGCTTAAGTAAGAAAAAGAAACTTCATTGGCCAGATTTTTTTAATTGAAAAAAATTGTTGTTAAAATTTGCATACCAACAGTCTTTGGAAGCAAGGACATGGAAGGTTAACCCACTCCCCATATTGCCCATGGGATCCTTCTGGCTACCTCAGATTTCTAGCCAAAGGGTGGGGAGGGAGGAAAGCTATTGGACACCAGAGGTTGTACCGAGTGGACTCCTCAAAAGTGGGTGTGCTTGTCCTGGTTTGTTGCTCCAAAGCTCTGTAATAAAGTTATTTTACTGGAAGGGTGTACATGGCATACATTGAATAATAAGATTAATGTACTGTATAATGGCAATGTGTATGTGTTCATTGTTGGGAAAAGGTGTATGAGTGAAGAGTGGAAGTTTCTTTTGTAGGTTAAAAGAAGCCAAGAAGGGAAAAAGGAAAAAGAACAGAACGAGTTAACTGGAAAAAATAGCTAGCAAGCTCAGTCCAAAGATAAGACGCTGGCCCCATCCAAGGACACTGCCCACAGCTAAGACTTGGCTGACAGCCAAGAAAAGGGGGGCCTGAATGTGCCCAAGCAACGATGAGATCTGCAAAACACTGCCAGGCATTAATGAAATGTGTTAGGTTTCTTTTCTCACAGATAAAAGAAGTGCTACCCAAAGACCCTAGCAGCCCTGCCATTCATTGAAACAAGGAGACTGCGTCTACGTAAAGTCCATCAATGAAAGACTGCTTTGGCTCCACACTGGAAAGGCCCTTTCCAAGTCCTGTTAACCACCAACACCACTGTGAAGTGCCAAGGACTACCTGCCTGGACCCATGCTTCTCACTGTAAAAAGACCCCTCCACCTCGGGAGGACTCTCCAACTGATAAGCCTATTTCTCCTTCTAGCTCTGCTGTGCCTTCTGGACAGCAGGAAAAAGAAAAAAAAGACAAGGTGAAGTGCTAGTAACCTCTCCCTTGTCCACTGACAGACCTACTGTGCTTTTGGATTTTTCTAGAAGAAGCAAAACCATTACAGGGTGATGTGCTAGTAACCTCTCCCCTGTATGATGCTAAACCACACTGTTTCAGGAAAAGAGAAGAAGGAACACTTGCTTCATTGAAACCACAAAGTCCAGGGATTCCTGACTACAAGAGACATTAAGAACTGACCCTGGTGAAGAAACAAAGAATTATACACTGGCAGGAAGAAACTTGTGGGACCCATGCTTGGGAACGTGGTATTGATTGGATTTGGGGGTTTATTCTACAGGCTGTGCCCTGTGTTTTGGATAAGTCCTTCAGCATGTATTGCCCTCTCTAATTGGATTTTAAATGATAAGTACCAAAGGCACCTTGTTGCCATTGCCCCTGCCATCTCCTCCATTACACTATTACCCTTGTAACACATCCAAATACAGACAATGCCATATATTTGATAAAACCAATGACTAAGGCCTTCACACTTTAGTGATTTATTTAAATATTGTTTGAAAAAAATATTTTTAAGGTTCAACATATCCCATATAAGCGAACAATTGAATGGATCAGTGGAGATAAAAGTATATAATATCACTACCAGTGAACCCCAAGAATCTGTAATTGCAATTGATGGGTTCTATAACAAATGTTCCTGGAATTTGCTCTGTGTTAAATGAGAGAGGCCCTTATTGTTATTTGGTCACCCAATTAGTAAACGATTAAACGAATACCCAGAGTTTCTTTTGCCACTGGAAATTTTACCTGCATAGAAATTATTCCAGTGACTAATAATGTGACCTGTACCTTATTGTAATACATCCCTTCTTATGCCATTAATATCAATGCCTCCCGGAAGTACATAAAGGTGTTCAACCAACAGATGTGGTATAATACTACACCAAAGAGAGATGTATTAGGATATCAATGGACTGTGATTAACACTACACTAGGGACTGTTAAATTTTCATTGCCCTTATCCAGTTTCCAGATTACCTCTATATACCCAAATTGCTCACAGAGGGCTGCCATTAGATTAGCACAACAGAGGGCTTGGGTTATTTCTTCTAGAAAGAAGAGAGACTTGACTGGATCCCTATGGGATGGGGCCAATAGTGCAGCAGCAGTTTGGAATATTTTTAAGAACCAAGAACATGATGAGAAATTGGGGCAACTAGAGAAGGCCATTGGCCTTGTTTCTGGAGAACAACTAACCCAGGTACAGGCTGGAGTTGGTGAGTTACATGTTATTTCCGCCCTTAGTTCTATGACCCAGAAGTTGCTGACAGAGATGGTATTGAATATCACTGAGGCTGGGAAGGCATTGCAGTGGGATCTAGCATGTTCAGAAATTCAGGATTTCCTGAATGACCAGCTAATGGCCATTCGGAATGATCTAGAGCATCAGACTTGGCCCACTGCCCTTACAGACACATCAGGAGTACCATATGATCTGTAGCCATGGAGACATACTTGGAGACTTTCTGGGTGGAAGTGCAGACATTCTCAGTGCTCCTTCCAAGCATATGGACCGATTGGGGTTGTGTGGGCTCCCACATACCGAATCTTGCTGGGTCCATGGGGAGGATGCATGTGGGATTGGGTAATTCACCGAGACATCTAGGAAATTAGACCTCCTGGTATGCCCAATTGATTTTTAGTCAGTGCTCCTGGGATTACATCTGACATTTGGATGGGGTTAGGGAGTCAATGGACATTTTGGCCGTTAGAACCCCCACAGCTTCAGTGTATCCATAAACTGAAGCCAGGAGCAGTTGTTACTCTTTATGACTATGTTTGCTGGGAGTGTAGGGGACAAGGAACTACCCTGACAGGACACTTACTTTTTCAAGCTAATGATAGCTGTGTGTATGTTAATGCCACCACATCACAAGACATACATTTTAATCTCACTACCACTGCAGGCAATCATATTATCTACTGGCCTGCAGATAGAATTTTGCAAGTAGTCCTTAGGTTCCAGATACCCTTTAATTGGACTAGTTTAGTACCTGATCGATTTCAAAATTTGCTTTCACTGTTACCAGAGGTTCAGAAAATCTCTGAAGTACAAGGGCAAATTCACATGCTTCAAAATATATATCAAGTTGAAAAGTATGCCTTTCATACTGCTTATAGAGTATCCACCTTATGTACTAAGTATGATGTATTGTTTTATATGACTAAGATTGTACAACAACCCCATCATATTATCGCTATGGGAATGTTATTGCTTGTGTTGTTGTTAGCTAGTGTAGGAGTATGTTGTTGTTGTTGTAAAGGACATAATAGTAATACCTTTCATGTCCATGCTCATCATGCATTGTCATTACATCCAATCAAAACCCCTAAGGTTGAAGCATCTGATGTAGAATCTGAATTCCGAGATTTAATGCAAATAGAGATTTGAAAATGTTTGTTGGACTAGTAGTACAAAAGGGGGGTTGTGGAAGCAGAGAAAGAACTGACAGGAAGGGGATGCAATGCATGACAGTCAGGGCCGGCTCTAGAAACCAGCAAAACAAGCTGGTGCTTGGAGCGGCACATTTTTAGGGGCGGCTTTCTGGCGCGGGCCATGCCGCCCCTAAAAATGTGCCCCGGCCACCCTAACTCGCCTCCACTGCTGCCGCTCGCGCACCGCTGCTCGCCCTCCCTCCCAGGCTCTCAAACCTGGGAGGGAGGGAGGGGGAGACCCCGAGTGGCCGTGGCGCACACGCTGCTTCTCCCTCTCCCTCCCTCCCTCCTAGGCTTGAGAGCCTGGGGGGAGGAGGCAGAGCTGGGGATTTGGGGAAGGGGCAGAGTTGAGGTGGCGCCTGGGGTGGGGTAAGAAAAAAACGGGGCGGGGGGGCAGCCAAAATTGTTTTTGCTTGGGGCAGCAAAAATCCTAGAGCCGGCCCTGATGACAGTTCGTTAGCAAGAGTCAGGCTAACTGTAACCCTAATAACGTGAGATTTGTAGAAGCAAGGATTGTGTGAGGCGAGTGGGAAAGAACTGTGTGAGAAGTTGTTGCGACCTTGTGTAGACAATGTGTAGATAATATGGAATGTAGACTAAGAGTCTACATTAGTGAGCAAAACAAGATATCAGAATGACCTATGTATAAACAAAATGCAGCTGTTGCTCATTATTGTCTGTAACAAAAGGTATAAATGCTTGCTGTAATTGTTTACCTGTTGAGAGACCTGTTTAGCTCTCTCCCTCTAAGCAATTGTTAGAGAAAATAAAGTATCTGACTTGCTGTACCCAAACAAAAGTGAGAACTCTGTTATTCTCTGACAATACCATACCCAGGAGATCCCTGTAACCTTTATGCACTCCCTTGCCAGAGGGCGCTAATAAGTTCCTGGTCACACAGCTGTTGTTTCCAGGGGACAAATTCACCACTACCATAAGCAGCTTCAACTCCATTAACTTCCAGGGGATTGTAACTGCTTAGGCCAATAGTAAATTTGGCCCTATTCCTATAGAGGGTTTTTTTTAAATGTTTAAGATGCCTAGCTCAAGATGGTCTAGTAGTCTTTCCCACATGCCTCTTCTCCTACGTACAGTGTATAATTATCCTTAGACTAAGTTATATCTAATGAGCTATATGTGGCAGAACATATGGTTATTGCAAGTTACCTGTCTCCCTCAGGTATAAGGTATGACTCTACAGGGTGAGTGCTCCAAGCATCTGAGTATCTGACTATCTCCCAACAACATGCCAGTCTGGACTGTGCTATTAATAGTAATTAAAGAATCACTGAATCCTTATTAAAATTATCCATTTAAAAAAAAAACTGATGTTTTCCCATTATTCAGTTAAGGAATCAAGAACACAGGAGGACCTGGGATCCTTGGAAGTTGCCATTTCTAACAAGTCTCTGATGTGCAGTAAATGGCCATATAAAAATCTTGGTTAATAATTTAACTAGCCAGAATTCTCCCTTGCTTATGCATAATTCATTATGGATAGAGTTCATTACAGGTTTGTTTTTAGCCTTCAGGTACAAGGTTGAGGTTACCAGGGTTGCATTGGGGTAACTGAAGGTCAAATTCTGCCCTTCTTTTTTAACTTGATGAGCAGCTATTTATACCCATAAGTGGAAGTGTAACAACCCTACAAAGGAAGATCTTTTAAAAATATTTATATATTTGAGAAATGAACCCTGTCAACTTCACTCAGAAAACACACTCCCTGACTCCAGGGTTGTTGGCTCAGTATTTCAGTGCCTACAACTAACAGGAGGTGCATATTGCAATCACATACCCAAACAAAGTACCTTGCCTGCTAGGATCTATAAATGTATTTTTAAAATTGCAAAAACAGAACCAGCAGCTTCTTTTCTGGAGTAGTGTGGGCTGCTCTGGCACAAATTATTGAAAGTTACCCTTTGTGACTGTTGCCTCACTGTCTATGGACACCTAAGAGAATAAATTTGGACTCTGTCAGAAAGTTATCAGTCCAACATTGAAAATTGCCTATATGGAAGTGTCCATTTCTTGGCATTTAACACCCTCTTCCCCCTTCCTAAATAGTGTAGTTAGGCAGCAACATAAGGACCTCCTGTGTTTTAAAATTATTATTTATTCTATATGATGGAAATGTAATGATAGGTCTTTGCTTTTCGCAATTGTGGGCTATATTGTATCAAGAGGAGGAAGATGTTGAGGGGTGGGGAGAAAAGAGAGTCACTTCACCAAAGGAGATCACCAGGAGGCTTAGGGAGGTAGAATGTTTCCTGGAAATAGAAGGTCAGCTACTATACCCCACTGTGTGGAGCACAGTTTACTCCCCTCACATAGCCAGCCAACTCTGGTAGTGTGTGCTTAGGGGGAAACAGAGCTATATATATATATATATAGGAAACTCCCTATAGGGAGGAAATAATCCCTGAGCTCACGTAAGCGTAGGACTGGATTTCTGATGGGCCCTTGTGCACGCCACACAAAGAGAAGGAAGGGGAGGAAGGAAGACTCCTTGTATTGGGGGAGGGATAGCTCAGTGGTTTGAGCATTGGCCTACAAAACCCAGGATTGTGAGTTCAATCCTTGAGGGGGCCACTTTGGGATCTGGGGTAAAATCAGTACTTGGTCCTGCTAGTGAAGGCAGGGGGCTAGACTCAATGACCTTTCAAGGTCCCTTCCAGTTATGGGAGATCTCCATTAATTTTTTTTTTATTTTTTATTCAAAATTAGATTAGGGCAATCTGGGACCTAGGCAAACCACGTCACAAGTACTGTCCTATTCCATGGCTTCACCCCCTAAATGGAGTAGAGGTGCCAGGAGGACACTTCATCTCCCTCAGGAATAGTATCAGTTCTCCCCCTTTTCTTTGGGAATAAGAGGGGCACCTGCAGGGGTTCCCTGTGCACACCCCAGAGAGGCAGGCATGGCAGTAAAGGGGACCCTAGCATTTATTTCAATGGCTGAAGTCTATTTTTTTGGCGGATGGGAGGGCCAGACCTCCTACCACACAGACTTTTCTGCTGGATGGAGTTGATGGGGATTCCCAGAGCACCAAGTCTGGGAGTTAACAACCATTGAGATGCATGGGGCATTTCACATGTTTCTGACCTGTTGTCTCAGGCTATCTGCAAACTCAGGCAAGTGTCTACATCAGTTACACTATGTTCATATTTTCACACATTCTCAAGTTGTGCCAATTGTCATATCTCCATTGACTTCACTGGCACTTTGACAATTTACACAAGCCAAGGATATGCCCCGCCAATGTTTCTTCCCAACCATGAGGGCTAGAACCTTGATTTTTAAATGAAAGCTCAGATTCCCATGTAACCACATAACTTAAGGAACTAATGCTGTAAGCACAAACCTATAGTGAGTATATTTTAATCTGGTCCTGCTTATGCCCTCTCTCCCCCACCCCACTCATTGCTCATCCACATAAGGATGAGGCACAATCTGTACCTGTATAAAAAGTTTTCATATAAACAGAGCCAGGGCTGGCTCCTTACACTGTGCTGTTCTCAGAAAACATTTCACTAGTGCTTAAGATTTGTGGCTGGAATTTTCAAAGGAACATAAAGGAGTTAGGTGCCCAACTTCCACTGTGTTCCACCATTATATATTAGCCAAGCACCTATGCTGCCTTTTTTTTTTTTTTTTTTTTTACCAAGGATGCCATTGCTTACTTCTACTCTCAGTTCTTCAAATGGCATCACAGTTATAACCAAAAAATGGACAATTACACTGATGTTTTCACACCGCTTATTTTCACAATATCCAATTTGAACTGCAGCCACTTCAAACTGATATCACCTCTCCAAAGGACTGTTCCAAACAGACAGTGGCACATATAAAATACTAACCCCTAAATTTGTAAAGAAATGCATGCGGTTTTAGCTGCATGGCTGGCCAATGGAATAGGAATCACACAGCTAGCAACACTATGTAGTTTCTTGAAATTTAAGTGTCAATGACCATTAATCTATGTGTTGGCCAAACGCTTTTCACACAGAAAATCATTCCTTTTTCCTCTCAGACTGGGTTTGTACTAGGTACTGGTATCTGCAAAGGAGGCACTTTCTCCTTTTTGGATTTTGCTGCCAGGCAGCTCACACCCAAAGCTATCCTCAGTCATCACATATTGACGAATCTTGCGGAACTGTTGCTGATGATTTTGATGAATTATCTCTTTTGCCAGCTTTGGCAATCATATTAGGAGCAGAAACAAAGTGCCTTTGCCTCATCATCTGTGAGAAATTGCCTGTATGCCCAATCTCCTCTGTGCTTATGTGAAGGTGATGCCTATCTTAAGAAAAAAGGCTGAAAGTACAGCAATCATGTAGGTTTCTCATTCCTCCTTTCATTACCAGTAGTTTGTCACTTATGCATAAAAGGTAAACATATTGTTACTGTTAGCGTGGGCTTTGCTAAGCTACAGATCTGGCATAATTTCTGCCTGGTTTCTTTTGAGCCAGATGGGTGAGTGGGATAACTTCATTCAGTGATGCTGTTTCAGCACAAACTTAATTATAAATTCATAAGTGTTAGAGCACTGAGTGGAATGAAAAACGATCTCCCCCCCCCCAAATCATTAAAAGGGATACATGCAAAGATTGTCACTTTCCACTCAAGAGGTGCTCAATCATAGTTCATAGGATTCAGTCAGTTCATAACTTCATTACAAGAAGAGTATACACCATCAAGCAAAGACAGTATGTAAACTGAGGTAACCTGCAGATGTGACCTGAATCTCTAAATGCTTTATATATCGTTTAATACCATCATCAGCAACCAATAGCCAAATTCAAGCTGTTTACCTTAATCATTCACCCTTTAAACTAGGTTTTCATTACTGAGGTGATCTGTATTAATTGTTTTTCATCACACATTGCATTTATGCAATGACATCACACACTTATAATTATGGATAAAATCAATACTAGTCCAATGGTTTGGGAGCCTGATCTAGCTGCCATGACTCTTCCTGAAGCAGTCCCATGAGACTTAAATAGCACTACCCACATGAATGAAGCAAGCAGGGTGCAGACCTCTAGCAAAAGTGATAAAAAAGAAAACCAGTGCAGTGACTAATAAGGCTGGTTTTTACTTAGGATGTCGATGTGTAAGCAGGAAGGATTAGTGGCATTCCAAATGATTTTGTAAAAATGAAGATCACATTTAATTCTTTAGCAAACTGTCTCTCAGTAGTCAGTCCTGAACAATAATATACCCCAATCAAATCACTGGTGTTTCACCACCCATTACACCAATCTGAATTTGGCCGCCTAAGTCCTATCCTAGTGTATTTTAGGTCCAGCATTAAACCTCAGATGGATATTCTAGGATCAATCTTATTTGTTTTTTACCTCTGAAGTCTTATACAGGAATTTGGAGGGGTGCCTCCCCAGACACTTAAATATAATATATCATAAATGTGTTTAAGAACCCTACAGGTGTGCTAAAAGACTTGCTATAAAAATGACTAATACCCAAATTAATTCCTGTCATCTAGAGATTTTAGGATGGAATCTCAATATTTCCTCTGCATTTATGTGAGCATCCTTATGTCCACTTTATTGTTGCCTTTTCTAGATCTATAAAAGTCCAGAAGCTATCCTGTTGGTGCTCTAGCCGCTTCTTTATCACTTGCTGAATTATGAACGTGCCATCTGCGATTTCTCGTCCTTTGCTAAAGTCGAACTATTCTTGTTTGAGGAGGAGATCCATCAGTATCCTAATCCTAGCATCCAAGATGTGTTCCAGTATCGTCATCCCATGCAATACCTTCTTCCCTCAGTAGTTTCCAATGTCATGGATACTTCCCTTCTTATGTACTGAGACCAAGATAAACTTGCACCAATCTTGGGGGATTCTCTTATCTTGCCAATACAGCTTTAACCACTCTGTTCATCAGCTGTATGCCTCTCTTGCCCAAGACTTTCACCAGATCCACTGTCACTTCATCAGGTACCATTCACTTTCTGGGCTGCATTCCTCACTTTTTCTTCTGTTATGTCAAACTCAGGAATCACATTAGGATCACTTTTTTTTTATAATGACATTATATAATGATTATATTTAACAATAATTAGCACTTTTCAGCCAGGGTCCTTTAATAAGCAAGGTAAATATTACCCCTTTTTAAGAAATCAGAAACCTAATGCACAGTAAAGCATTATCAGCAGCACAGACGAACATAGACCCCAGCTGCACCAAGATTTTCAACAGTGACTAGTGATTTTGATTGACTCCGTTTCTGGGTGCACAGCTTGTGACCCCTTGAAGGGGCCCCAATTTTCAGTAATTGATGAGAATCCTTCCTTCTAACTCCCAGTGCCCTGTCCATGGGACCACACTGCATATGCATGACGTATAGCCTCCTTTTTGACAAGACTGGCTAAAAGATGGCAACCCTTCAGATCGTTGCCAATGACAGCCACTGAGATTGAATAAAAACTTGGAATCATTTAGACTTAAATGCTCTGTGGGTAGTTTTACTAAATTATGACATTTCCTATGTCAGCCTCAAAGCAAGAACCAAGGGGACCATACCGTCAGTCTTTGCTTATTTCCTAAAAAGACTGTCTTCTCTGATCCAAACAGCCACAAAAGCTCTTCCCCCTTCAGCCAATACCAGGGATTGCTGGAAGATTACTACCAAGTGAAATGGGAAAGCAACTATCATGTAATTTCCCAGCTGCCACATTAACAGACTTCTGGGCCTGATTTCTGGTGTAAAACTGCTTGCACGATCAGTGTTACTCTATTGACTATAATACAGAGTCAATGCTAATTTACACTGGTGTATCAGAGAAAGAATTTGCCTCTTTGGAGTACATCAAGCACATCCTTACCTACATTTTGGTTTCTGATAAGTGTACAGGGACAGTAGTTTACCACTGTTATTTAACCACCCAGAAGGAATTCAATTCAATGAGTACATAATAATGAAATCAAGTCTTCTACTTTGTTTGCTAACTCTCATCCTCCTGACAAGTCTAGCGGTACATCAAGGCACGGAGTCAGTGAATGCCATTCCTGGTTCTGCACCCAAGTCTAGTGGAAGTTGAAAACCCACCACAAAGGCTGGATTTGGATACACAGTTTACAATGCCTACCAACCAGAAATAGATATGAGATCTTACATTCTGTGAAAAGAGGTTTTCAGTTTCAAAGGATTTGTTCTTGAAAAGGGAATCTTAAGTTTTCAGTCTTATTACAAGTATATTTGTTGGTAGACCAGATAAGTAAGTATCTGCTTCTGAAGAACATAGTTCTGGTTTTGTTAAGAGGGTACTCAGAGAAAAACTTGAGCCTGACTCTTCAGTATTTCTTGCACACCTACAACTCCCAATGACTTCAGTGGGAGCTTTGGGTGCACAAAGAATTCAAGATCAGTCATGTACATTTTTGACCAGTCTTCAGAAGGCAAATTGTGCTGATATTCCAAAATCAGGGGGCAGGAATGTCAAAGGACTACACCAACACACACACAAAATCAAAGCATCATAGTAGTACTATGTTCTTCATAATAATGAAACTACTCTCACCTAAAACAGCTTAAGAACCAGAAGCCAGAGATAGATAACAGATATTAGACTACTATGAGTAAGAGATCACCCTCAGCTACATTGTCAAAAATAACAGCTTTCTCAGAGGCTGCCATTTACAAGCTTTTCCACAAAGCTCTAATGAAGTGGTTTGTCTGCCATAGTAAATCATCAAATCCAATTAGGCATCAATGTCTATTACTGCAAAATGTTCCCTTGCCTGATTTATTCCCTACTCCCATGCCCATGGAGAATATTTTAAGCATGGAAAACCAATGGGGGATAGCAATAAAAGGAAAAATCAAACACCCACCATGTACACCCCGATGTGTGCTGCTTCACAAACATAGAACTGAACAGCAGAGATACTTTAATGGCAGTTACACTAGAACCTCATTAATCTGCTTTTTTTCCCATCTGCACATGTTAATTCAGACACACAAAAATGACTGTAGGGCAAGGGCAAGGGTGAGCAAACTACAGCCCATGGGCCAAATCTAGCCCCTCAGGGCTTTGGATCTGGCCCGCGGGATTGCCACCGCCAGCACCACATCCCTGGACGGGGAGGGGGAGAGCAGAGGGCTCCACGCGCTGCCCCCACCTGTGGGTTCCACACCTGAAGCTCCCATTGGCCGCGGTTCCCCGTTCACGGCCAATGGGAGTGGGGGGGAGGGGGCATGCCTGCGGAGAGGGCAGCGTGCAGAGCCCTCTGCTCTCCCCCCCCCTCCAGGGGCAACAGGGACGTGGTGCCGGCTGCTTCTGGGAGCGGCACGGGACCAGGGCAGGCAGGGAGCCTGCCTTAGTGGCGCAGTGCCGCTGCCACCCCGGAGCCGCTCCAGGTAAACGGTGCCGGGCCTGAGCCCTCACCCCTCCTGCACCCCAACCCCCTACTATACCCTGCACCCCAACCCCCTGCTCTGATCCCCCTCCTGCACCACGAACCCCTCCTGTACCCCAACCCCCTGCCCTGAGCCCCCTCCTGCCCCCTGAACCCCTCCTGCACCCCAACCCCCTGCCCTGATCCCCCTCCTGCACCCTGAACCCCTCCTGCACTCCAACCCCCTGCCCTGAGCCCCCTTCTGCACCCTAACCCCCTGCCCTGAGTCCCCTGCCACATCCCACACCCAACCCCCTGCTCCAGCCCTACATTCATGGCTCTGCATGCAATTTCCCCATCCAGATATGGACCTCGGGCCAAAAAGTTTGCCCACCCCTGCTGTAGGGTGGCTGCTATTAAGAAGTGAATGTTCTCTGATAGATGCCACACACTATTACAACGATGATTTTCTATGTTAAATACGGGTGATGAATGTGGGGAATTGTGATACCACCATGTGGTAATGCTCAGCAATTGCTAGCTTCGAGGACAACTAGTGTCTTCTTAATTGGTGGGAGAGATCTGGTAACAGATTGCTGAAGTGAAATTGCATACTACAAAGACTTTATGGTAATACATGATGTGCAGGGTTTTATTTTTGTAACAATAAATAATTAAGACTCAATTTCATTGTAAAAAATATTAAAGTACAAGCTGTGTTTTTGTGATGCATTCAGTATTTTTTTTTTTAATTTTTTCAGTTATTCAGGAACTTGCAATACTTATTAATATAGAAACCTTGCTACTCTGCACTGATGAAATGTGAACTACTAAGAGCCCTATGCAAAGCAAGAAGGTCACATGGTCTTAACCTGCAGCTGATGTCTGACCCCATTATGTTATGACATCTTCTGGCATCATGGAGCCCTGAGTTAAGAAGCTGCTCCTGTAGCTGGCACCTTGTGTATCAAATAATGTTCAAGCCTAACAGTCAAATTCAACCCTTGATTAGCTCCACTGAAGTTAGTGGTTTTACCCTACAGATTAATTTGGACCTGAGTGATGAATCACTGAGCTCTGTTTCCTATGGACCTCTTATCCATAGTCATTAGGCTCAGGTATCCATAAGCATGATCAGTGACTCCTCCTAATGTGCAATGTAGGGAAAAGTCACTGAAGAGTTTAAGATAATAAAATGAGAGCTAAAATTTAAAGAGAAAAAAAGACATTTTACAGGGTTTGGGGGGGAGTTGTTTTTATGGCTAAATAAAACTTGCTGGTTAACTAATTCAAGGACTAATTCCCCATTTTTATCTCAATTCTTATCTTCTGTTTCAGCATTGTTACAATACCAACACCAATGTTTAAGTTAACCAAGATGAAACAAATAAAACAAATAACTAAATTACTTTAAAATACCACTATTAAAGGTATTTTGGGATCCAAAGATCAAAATGGAATTGATCCCAAAATCCCAGGATTACAAAATCACTACCTGATTGCCTTTCTTAAGTAAGAGTATGATTAGGCTCAGTTTCCAATTACTAAGAGGCAACTCAGCTGATAAAGAAGATAGTATGCTTAGATTTTACACAGGTGACACTTCATACATTCACAGCTCATTGGATTAGTATGTTCTAATTTAAAAGCAGAGAATTATTGTAGTATAGTATATGTAGGAGAAGTTGAACAAAACTATTAGACATAACAGGGCCTTGTTACTAAGGTTCATGAACACTTGTGTGGGAGCTTTGATTGAGGTAGACAAGTTAGAGCTAATCACATCTTGATAAATTAAACAACCAGATTATGATGTTAAATTAAGTCACTTTTGAGGTCCTGACATACTTAATTGTTACCACTAAAGTAAAGTAAGCTATTCTGGAAATATCTGTTTCAGTGCGGTCTGTGTTAGAGATTATCCAGTTTAAATTACTTGATTTAAGTTGCAGTGTTTATCTCTTCATTTGAGTACCTGTTTTCCTTTGGGAAGGCTCATTCTCCACACAGGGGAGTTGTGGAAGTTATTCGCATTGGTGGGCGATGTACTCATCTGTGCCGTCCCAATTACTAGGCCAGATTCCAGTGGTTCATCAACATGCACTCTGGCAGTATCCTCAAGAAAAGCTTTTCCCAAGGAAGCCATTCCATGTACAGGACCAGCTTCCCTAGCAGAAGTAGTAGGAACTGGATGGATTGGGTTTTGTTTAGTCTGATTTCATTATTCTCTCCTGATACAGAAACACTCTTCTGATAAACTGACATGTCAATCTGAATTCCCAGAAGGAGAAAGGACTGACACATGTGAATATTGACCTTAAAGTTTATCATAAGACTGTGTGTTTCAGTTAATAGACTGTCATCTCAATTGTGTGCAAGAATTATTTTTCTGACTGTACATTGAGGAAAGTGTCACCCCAAACTAGATACAGTTGTACAACCTGGATTCTGACGGGAGTTACCAGATTAATCAGTATTGTGGTAAATATTCTTGGACTGGCTGAAAAAAAGAGAAATGGAAGGGATCTCCCAGTAACTGAACTCAAGTCCCAGTCTGATTGGGAAGGGAGTCATGTCATGAAATATCCCAAAGACAAAGGTGTGAGGATTTTTGAGAGGCTCTCCAACCAAAATCTGAGGTATTTCATGCACTTGAATACTTTGAGATCCAGCACTGTTCCTAGATCACCCCATTTTCTAGGTCAGAAAGAAATGCTTGGATAAAGAAAGAAAGTGAAAGCAGCAAAGAGTCCTGTGGCACCTTATAGACTAACAGATGTATTGGAGCATGAGCTTTTGTGGGTGAATACCCACTTCGTCGGAGGCTTGTAGTGGAAATTTCCAGAGGCAGGTATAAATATGCAAGTAAGAGTGAGTCAGTCTAGAGATAACGAGGTTAGTTCAATCAGGGAGGATGAGGCCCCTTTCTAGCAGTTGAGGTGTGAACACCAAAGGAGGAGAAACTGCTTTTGTAGTCGGCTAACCATTCACAGTCTTTGTTTAATCCTGAGCTGATGGTGTCAAATTTGCAGATGAGCTGAAGCTCAGCAGTTTCTCTTTGAAGTCTGGTCCTGAAGTTTTTTTGCTGCAGGATGGCTACCTTTAAATCTGCTATTGTGTGTCCAGGGAGGTTGAAGTATTCTCCTACAGGTTTTTGTATATTGCCATTCCTAATATCTGATTTGTGTCCATTTATACTTTTACATAGGGACTGTCCAGTTTGGCCGATGTACATAGAGGGGCATTGCTGGCATATGATGGCATATATTACATTGGTGGACGTGCAGGTGAATGAACCGGTGATGGTGTGGCTGATCTGGTTAGATCCCTGATTGAACTAACCTCGTTATCTCTAGCCTGACTCACTCTTACTTGCATATGTATACCTGCCTCTGGAAATTTCCACTACATGCATCTGACGAAGTGGGTATTCATCCACGAAAGCTCATGCTCCAATACGTCTGTTAGTCTATAAGGTGCCACAGGACTCTTTGCTGCTTTTACAGATCCAGACTAACACGGCTACCCCTCTGATACTTGAAAGAAAGTGAATGGCTCTCATCTCACAAGAGATGCTGAGTGGCAAGGTGGATTTGTGCACACTTCTGGGAATTTAGAGGTCTTAGAGGCCAGAGGAACTGCCATAGTGGATTTGAAAGGAATTGCAAAGAAACACCTCTGGATATTATTTCTAGCACTAATTTATCTGTACAAGTGGAATCCATTTTGTCAGGGACATCAGAATGGCTGTTCTGACTGGGAGCCTGTCTGCCAAAATTCATTTGCCAGTCACTGTGAAATTCAGATATTGAAGGGCCATGGAACTTAAATTTTTACTTCCCTGTCCCATCTCTTTTTCTAGGAGATCTGACTACCCTATTCTCTTTCAGTAGCTAGGCTACCATGAAGAATGAAGTGAATTCTTACATTTGTTTACTCTGGATTTCTTTTAGGTTGGCACTTAATGTATTTTATGTAGTCAACAAACAGCCTTCACACAGGTCAGTATTAACTTTGGCTGTATTTGAACTGGTGACCTAGAAACAAAAGGACATGTAGACTATTAACCAGCCTGCTAACCCATCCAATCCCCATATGCAAATATATCTTTTTAAAAAAGGGAATCAATGCATCGTATAGATTAAAAACTGGTTCATGCAGGGAAGAAATGGACGTTAAGCCATTTTTGAGTTAAAGGCATAGTGAAAAATGGCCAAAAGTAGTAAACTTCTAAGGGAGTTTTTGTATTAAATTTATCAAAAATAAATATATAGATTTGTTTGTAAAGAGTATCCAAAATACTCCCTCTTAGGAGAAGAATGTTTTCCAGCTTTCAACTCAGACTTTAAAACAAAAAACAAAAACAAAAAACCCACCAAGATTATAATCACACAGCCTTATCTAAACAATAGCTGAGACCTTGCATAATGACAACATTCACATGCAAATATCTATCTATTTTTGGATTTGCAGCTGTCGTTGTCCTCTAACCCCATACAAACAAATTAGGTAGACTAGATCCTATTAGTAAGGGCCAAGTTCTCTTTTCATTTAGGTCCAGCTGCATAACTTGAATAAAGCATAAACATCTAATTGTTCAAGCACAGAAACTACAGGAATGATCATGCATCTCCCTCTTCTTGATCTGGATAATCCACTTCACTCCCCTGTGCCTCAGTTTCTCCCCTCTATAAAATGGGGATAATACTTGCCTCTCTCACAGGAATATTCTGAGGATTTATTGATGTTTGTAAGGCATTTTCATATCTATGTATGGAAGATGCCATAGAAGCACAAATGATTAATATTTTTATAAAACAAATGTCTTGTACAAAGTACACAAATTGTTATTCTGGCACCCTAAAATTCACTTAAACCATATCCATATGATACAAATGTAGGAAACACATTCCAAAAAGGGAAAGGAAATCTTTGTAATAGTTCCCAGGAACTGCAAGAAGACAAGAGCACATTCTCCTCTTTCTAAAACAAGCAACTTTCATAACATCAAGGCATTTTACGTGCAACTCTGATTGATACACTGAATTGGTGCTACTATCTGCCCAAGACATCAAAAAGCAGTACTATAACTCTAAATAAAATGCTTACCAAGACTTCCAAGTTCTTAGAATGTTTTAGAAATTCTTGCATAGGCAAGGAATATTAGAGAAGTTTTTATCTGTAACTATACAACACTAATAAATCATGTTTAGATACCAGAATGTTGTTACCTATTATGAACTATGCTAGCATATGAATTGTTTTATCCTACATGCTGTACAACAGTGATGTTCACCAGGGATTGTCTTAATAACACAAATAGCATCTCGGTTTGGCAAGCCCAATATTCAGGAGTGTATACATCAAATTTAATGTTAAAGGTAAAATGGAAAGATTCCAGACAATGAGTGGCTGGATTTAGACTTTGTAACATACCCATCATCCATTTCACAATGATTCCTCACTGTTTTGGCTAAACCCCAGAATCAATAAGGGAAGATACATAATTCCATTTTCTTCTCCTCAATTTGTTGTGAGGCAGCTTGTCTTCTAGCCATTTTCACATGCTGCTGCCACCACCACTCTGCTACGTGTTCTGACTTCCTGATGCCAGGCCAGCCTGTACTGTGCTACCCATCAACCCTATTGGTTTCTGCTGCTGTGCTCTCCTACATCTGTTACACCCACCCATTAAGGGAGAAACATAGCTTTCCTTATACCAAGGATCAAATGTGGGAAGCAATGTGAGACAAACCCCCCAAAAGCTGGTCCTCAAAATTCTCCATCCAGCTAACTTAGGCCAGGTCTGCACTACAAATTTTTGCCACTACAGCTATGTAGGATAGGGGTGTGAAGAGGTACGATTTGTGACCACCACAGTTGTGTCAGCAAAAGCCCTTACTGTAGACACAGTCACAATAGTAAAACTGTGCTCTCACCAATGTAACTTATTGTGTTCACAGGGGCTGGAACAAGTTATACTGGCAAAAGCACAGTTTTGCTAGTAAAAGCTGTGATAGGAGGAGTGCTTTGCAGGCATAGCATACCAGCAAAGCCTTTCAAGTGTGGATCAGGCCTTACAGTGACCAGGCCTTAGAATTCATTCCTTTAGTGCAATCAACATTTTCTGTAGCCCCACTGGAAGGGGTCCTGCAGCCCTGCCTTACCCCACTGCAGTGGTGTCCATACCTGGAAGGTCCTATTGAGCCAGAAATTAGCCTGGGAAGTTAATTCTCCGCATGGGTTTTCACAGTCCCAGCTGTGATGATATTCTACAGGTTTCAGGACAGAGCTGGGTGACATAAACTGACCATGAAGCCCATAAATGAATATTTCTGTATTTGTTTATACAGTAACAAAAATTAAGATAAGCGAAGAACTCTACACCACAAAAGATGTAGAATGTGTCATACAGTAAGCAGATTGGCCACCAGTCACCTCTTACTACTAAGGAGAAAGGATAGTGGTCAGTATGGGCCCTAAAGAAAGGAAGCAGCAACCAACGTGTGCTTCACAGAACCCTCTACTGCCTCTCCTGGACCTTTTCCTCCACTTTTAGGATTGGGACCCAAGAAAGGGCATGAGGTAATACAAAAAATATAGTATCTGAAATATATTCCCTCCTCTATTCAGAGGGAAGTGCAACCCTTAAGTCAAGCTATATATATGGTTTCTGAACACTTTCCCCCTTATAGGTGAATTTAAAAGCTACAACCAAAGACACAGAATGGACTTACTGTGAAGTTTGTAGAAGCTCCTAGAACAAGGGCAACAGGCAAGCCTTGACTGTTCCAGTCACACTGCATTGGCTCAACCATTCCCAGTATCCCCCGCTTCAGGCTGTTACCTCCTCTTCTCTACTCCAGGAAGGTTAGCAGTTTCCAGTTTCCTGGCCCTGCTGGTTAACCATTGCCTTCCCACTTTAGAGCACTAGTCATTCTCCTTTCCATTAATGTAAAAGTGTACGATAGCTGCAGGCCTGCTGCTGAGATGATATATCTCATATACCTGCATATACAAGTTTCTCCACTGACACTGTCAACAGTACAGTCTCTAAGGAGTGCAATTATCATGGCATGAGCATGATGAAATATCTGACATAGTCAGAGTCCAACCCAGTTAGCTTCTTGCACATTAAATTGTCACTTAAATTGGATCTGGCATTGGAGAGGAAGCCATTGGATTACTCATGTAAGGATTGCACACTTTGGTCTTAACATTGCTTGAAGTGGGCATTCTTACATAGCCCCCTTGCCAATGGGGTGGGGGGGAAGAAAGGCTTGAGACAAGCAGCTCCTAGCTGGTCACTCAGACTGGAACTGCAATTAAGACTGCCTGCCTCACTTGTGCTTGAGGGACACCAACAGCCTGTGAGGCAGAGGCAAGGTATGTGTGTGGGCATGCAGGGTCACACCCTCCCCCCTTTGCTGCTTGGCTTGTACTGAGCATGCTCAGTAACATGCTGCCCTCACCCTTGCCCTCCCTCCCCTTGCCAGGCATGGGTCATCTCTGCTGTAAGGGCCGAACCAGAAGGCCAATTGGCAGGCCCGGGAGAACCAGCGCATGACTGGGAGACGGGGCAAGCTGCCAAGGGACAGTGTGGTGAGACAGAGATAGCTGCTGGCTGTTGGGCTGCAGCAGCAGCACCCGGGTTGCTCTCTGTGACAGAGGACCAAAGACTCCATTTTGTTTCTTGACTCAAGACGATGGCCTGCCTGATGTTCCCAACAGACCTGCCCGGCACTGGAAGCCAGCGATTTATGGCCAAGCAGGAACACCCCACTCCACACACAAAAATGGAGGGGAAGGACTATGCCCAGTAAGCCTGCCCTGCACCAAGCTAGGGACTGAGGCAACTAGGGACTCACTCCAGTCAAAAGGGACACTGTTAGCATCCCAACAACAGACACCATCTCTCCCCAACTTCGCCAATCAGCGTGCATGTGTGTGTGTGTGTGTGTGGGGGGGGCATTTTGTTATTTTTATTTAGTTTGTGTGTATTTAGTGTTCATTGCTGTGGAATTGGTTGGGTCCTCATTTATTTAATGACGCTGACTCTTTTGCCTGTTCTCTTTACCATCTTCTAATTTGTCCCTATCCTTTCCAGGAATAAAGTGTTGTTTATCCTTATCTTGTTTGTTCCTGACTCCCTATTATAAATTGTAATGTCCTAAAAGTCATAGGAGTAATTAGTTTGTGCACATAGGGTGTGATTCATGAAGCAGTTTAGGCACCTAAACTGCAGAATCAATCGCACTCTCTCTTTCCAAAGACTATTTAAGTATTTATCCTCAGTCATTGGGAGAGAGAGAGAGAGAGATTCTGTAGTCCAATGGTTAGGGCACCTGCCTGGAGCCCCCCTACTGCAGTCAGAGAAGAATAACTTCAGCAGGAGAGATTGAAGGAACCCTTCCACCCATCAGAATATCCCATAGGTCAGGGGTTAGAGCACTCTCCTGAGAGGTGGACCCCCTGTTTAAATCCTTTCTCCCCCTCTAGCAGAGAGAGGGAATTGAACCTGGTTCTCACACATCCCAGGCAAATACTCCAACCACCTGGTTAAAAGTTATGGGGTGGGTAATGGCAGCACCACCACCTTCCCCAGCCATATTGTGTGGACTGAGGCAGACACCTAATCCATTCCTCCAAGAAGTGGTTTAGGCACCTAAGCCACCTGACCCCAGGTGAGAGGTTCCCAATTGTGGATCACAAGCAGTGATAGGTGCCTCCCTACAGTCTGGACTTAGGTGCCTAGCTCCACAAGAGCGTCACGGCTTAGCACACACCCCTCTCATCAGCATCTTCCATTGGCTATTTTAGGCAGCTCCATGCCTAGTATGCTGGCTTAAGCCACTTCAGTGAACTCTTACCTCAGACCCTTGAGTCAGAGCAACCAAACTTGTGGTCAGAAAGACTAAGTCTCTAAAGCCCAGATGGGTGGCCTGTATGCTTCTCATCTCTTCTCCTTTCCCTGTTTGGATAGCCAAGTCCAAAGGACAGGTGCAGGGTGCCACTTGATTGCACTGTTTTGGCTGTGAGCGCCAGACTATTACTTAAAGGGGTAGTATACCCCACCACAAACAAATTCTGCATGAGCTTCCATGTCTTGAATAGTGCACACAAGCTGGAAGAGGAATAGAAACAACTCCATACATCCAACAAGCAGAAGAAATTAATGAGGTGAAGAAAAAGAGAGATAAATGTGGACAGAATAACTTAATTGTTTATTTCATTATTTTATTATAGGAGGCACAGATAGCATTGCGTATTTTTAAAGTTGCCCAACACTTTACAATATGGGGCATTAATTAAATATTAGGAAATAAATTACAGCTGTAGGGATACAAAGTCCACTCAAGTCAATAAATATGATCTGCTAAATGACTTTAAAGCCTTGATACTGCAAATGCTTACACATGTGAGCAGTTCTATTATGCTTAATAAAACTACACATGTAAGTTTTTGCAGGATTGGGCCTAGCTCTTAGAGCAGGTAGAAGTAATTACTGCACCTCTAGATAACTAACACTGGAAGCTATGATACTGAGTTTTTAAATGCTATAACTTTGGGGTCTTTATTTTTGTGTGCAGGGTGTGGGGTATTTGTTTTTCATAGGCAATGAAAGGGCATAATCCTTAAATATTAGTCAACCCAAAATTTTCAAACTGTAAATTTCAACCATGAATTACATATGAAAGTAAAGGTTAAAAAGTACATCTTTTCTTATGTTTCTGCAACTCAAAAACAGCACAAAGATTTTTCCTAAAACTTAAAAAATTCCCTCTAGACTGAAACCAAGCAAAGACAGTTTTACCTGGAAAGGAGAATTTTTTTTTCTCCAGAAATAAATGCATATGTAAAAACAGGGACTTGTAATCAAAATCCTTATGTAACTTTACTTATACTGTAGGTTTTGCTTTCGGATCATAAGCCTGAGGAAATACTTCACCTACTGTGGAAATGCAACCACTTCTGGGGTGAAACATGGCTCCAATTAATAGCACATAGCATAGCAATGCAACTCTAAAAGCAATTTGATATGAGAGAATTAAGTAATGGGTGGTCTCTTTCAGGTAAACTCAGCCTTCTCCTCAAAGGCTGTGAAGCTCCCCTTGGAGGGGGAGGCAGGAGTGAGCCAGGAAAGAGACCTGTTATGTGGATCTTCCGATTTTGTATATATATTAGGGCTGTCAAGTGATTTAAAAAATTAATTGTGATTAATTGCACGATTAATATTTATTTTAAATATTTTTGGATGCTTACTACATTTTCAAATATATTAATTTCAATTACAATACAGAATACAAAGTGTACAGTGCTCACTTTATATTTATTTTTTATTACAAATACTTGCATTGTAAAAAACAAAAAATTGTATTTTTCAATTCATCTCATACAAGTACTGTAGTGCAATCTCTTTATCATGAAAGCTGAACTTACAAATGTAGAATTATGTACAAAAAAAACTGCATTCAAACATAAAACTATGTAAAACTTTAGAGCCTACAAGTCCACTCAGTCCTACTTCTTGGTCAGCCAATTGCTCAGCCGAACAAGGTTGGTTACAATTTGTAGGCGATAATGCTGCCTGCTTCTTGTTGAGAATGTTACCTGAAAGTGAGAACAGGCGTTCGCATGGCACTGTTGTAGCCGGCACTGCAAGATATTTACATGCCAGATGCGCTAAAGATTCATATGTCCCTTCATGCTTCAACTACCATTCCAGGGGACATGCTTCCGTTCTGCTTGATAAGGATCCAAAGCAGTTCGGACTGACACATGTTCATTTTCATAATCTGAGTCAGATGCCACCAGCAGAAGGTTGATTTTCTGTTTTGGTGGTTTAGGTTCTGTAGTTTCCGCATCGGAGTGTTGCTCTTTTAAGTCTTCTAAAAGTATGATCTACACCTCGTCCCTCTCAGATTTTGGACAGCACTTCAGATTCTTAAACCTTGCGTTGAGTGCTGTCGCTATTTTTAGAAATCTCACATCAGTACCTTTTTGACGTTTTGTCAAATCTGCTGTGAAAGTGTTCTTAAAATGAACATGTGCTGGGTCATCATCTGAGACTGCTATAACATGAAATATATGCAGAATGCTGGTAAAACAGAGCAGGAGACATACAATTCTCCCCCCAAGGAGTACAGTGACAAATTTAATTGAAGCATTATTTTTTTAACACGCATCATCAGCATGGAAGCATGTCCTCTGGATTGGTGGCCGAAGCATGGAAGGGGCATACGAGTGTTTAGCACATCTGGCATGTAAATACCTTGCAATGCCGGCTAGAAAAGTGCCATGTGAACACCTGTTTTCACTTTCAGGTGACATTGTAAATAAGAAGCAGGAAGCAGTATCTCCCGTCAATGTAAACAAACTTGTTTGTCTAAGTGAATGGCAAAATAAGAAGTAGGACTGAGTGGACTTGTAGAATCTAAAGTTTTACACTGTTTTGTTTTTGAGTGCAGTTATGTAACCAAAAAAAATCTGCATTTGTAAGTTACACTTTCACAATAAAGAGATTGCACTACAGTACTTGTATGAGGTGAATTGAAAAATACTATTTCTTTTGTTTATCATTTTTACAGTGCATATATTTGTAATCAAAAATAATAATATAAAGTGAGCACTGTGCACTTTGTATTCTGTGTTGTAATTCAAATCAATATTGAAAATGTAGAAAAATATCCAAAAATATTTAATAAATTCCTATTGGTATTCTATTGTTATAATTTTTTTTAATCGCAATTATTTTTTTTTAGTTAATCACATGAGTTAACTGTAATTAATTGACAGCCCTAATCTATATACCTATATCTATCTATACACACACACACACACACACATCCTTCTTTAGAGGACCTGCACAACAACCCACAGAGGCCACTACAATCTTTGGGCAGTATTTGTCTCCACATCTTCACTCAATCCACAGCCTGGGGAGAAGGAAAAGGATTCCCCTCTCTATACCTCTTCCCAGTGGGATTTTTCCTGTTGTTAACACCTCAGTCAGAATGGTACCATTCTCATTACTTGGCACTATATAGGTCTCAGAATGTGGTGGTGGAAATTCAAGGGCATATTTACGTCTCTACCCCAGCTCCTGCTTTTGCACTTGTTTCTTCTCATCCTGTCCACCTTTCCTGCTTCAGACCTCGATGTTGTGAAGGCCAAGACTATAACAGGGTTCAAAAAAGAACTAGATAAATTCATGGAGTATAGATCCATCAATAGCTATTAGCCAGGATGTGCAGGGATGGTATCCCTAGCCTCTATTTGCCAGAAGCTGTGAATGGGTGACGGAATGGAGCACTTGATGATTGCCTGTTCTGTTCATTCCCTCTGGGGCACCTGGCATTGGCCACTGTCGGAAGACAGGATATTGGGCTAGATGGAGCTTTGGTATGACCCAGTATGGCCATTCTTATGTTCTCTTGTGCTTTACCCCCATTACTTCAGCTCCCCCCACCATACTGTGACACTGGAACCTGCCTGCAGGGGATGCAGTACCTTTATGGTTCTCTCACACCACCTCTTCCACTTCTAAATCCTTGTCCACTGCCCTACCCCTGAATCCATCTTCCATTTGAATCCCTCTTCTTTCATTTCCTTTTAACCATCAAGTCCTTTCTACATTTCCTCAGCTTGATCACACATCTTAATTTCTATTGCTGCTTGATACTGAGAGCTGTCAGCATCTCTACAGGAAGTGGTATGAGAGAACCCCAAAGTGAGAGGATTCACACAATCTCTAAAAGTTTTCTAAAGTTCTTGTGAGTAGCAAGACATTTTAAAAGGTTTTCCTACATTTCTCCCCCCTCCCTCCCAAAAGAACAAAATCTTAGTTTTACAAGGATCTGGATTCTGAAAATCACAAAGGGTTCTAAAAGCTTTTAGATGGTGAGGGTACGTCTTCACTGCAAAGAAAATCCCATGGCATAGAGTCTGATAGCCTGGGTCAATTCACTTGGGCTTGTGGGGCTCAGACTGTGGGGCTGTATAGATAGAAAGAAATGGTTACTTGCTGTAACTGTGGTTCTTCAAGATGTGATGCAGATGTGTATTCTACTTAGGTGTGTGCGCGCTTGGCGCGCCAGAGAATTTTGCCTAGTAGTACCTATAGAGGGGTGGCACTCATGCCTCATGGCTGTAGCCCCTCCCTTGGCTATATGAGGTGGCGCCTCATATATTCCTCGGCCCTCAGGTCCTTCGCACCAAACGCTGAGAGATGAAACTGCAATGCGGAAGGGACGAAGGGTGGGTTGTGGAATACATGTCTTTATCACATCTCGAAGAACCACAGTACCATAAGTTTCTTCTTTGAGTAGATGCAGCTTTGGATTCCACTTAGGTGACTCAAGTAGTTGTGGCGTAGGAAAGAATACAGGTAAGTATACCATCTGGTTCAAATGAAACTGAGAAACCACTTTAGACAAAAATGTGGGGTGTGGTGATAAATTCATCTTGTTTTTGGAGAATTGTGTATAAGGAGGCCCTGCCATCAGAGCCTGCAACTCACACACTCTCCTTGTGGATGTTATCACTACCAGGAACACAGTTTTCTGGCACAAGAGTAGAAAGGAGCTCAAATGGAGGTCCCATCAGTGCTGCTAGGACCATGCTAAGGTTCCACACGGGAACTGGCTCTCGGACCAGAGGATGTAGACAAAGAAACCCTTTTAAGAATCTTGCTACCATGGGATTGGAGAAGACTGACCTTCCCTGAATAGGGGGATGAAATGCCGATATCGCTGCCAGATGTACTTTCAGTGAACTAAGCACATGTTCCAGTGACTGAAGATGCAGCAGGTACTCCAAGATGTCCTGGATGGAAACCAGCATTGGTTGAATTCCACAGGTTGAATTGACAGGGCAAGAGGGCAATGAGAATGAGCTTGGCCTGATGTGCCTTCAGCTTGAGGATGACGTGGGATGATCAGGGTCTGGGAAAAGGCATATATAAGAGCCAATTGTCAGCTGAGATAGAAGGCATCAGACAGGGAACCTGGACTGATGCCCCCGTGAGAGCAGAACAGGTGACATTTCCTGTTGTAGCAAACAGGTCGATCATCAAAGAGAGTTCAGAGGATGCTTGTCATCATAGACCACTTGTGACTCAGCAACAAATTCTTGCTGAGATAGTCCACAAGGTGATTCTGAACCCTGGGTAAGTGGTCAGCTCTTGGAGTGATACTCTCCTCGATGCAAAACTGCCTCAACCTGATTGCCTTTTGGCAGAGCATCCTGGAGTGTGCTCCTCCTTACTTGTTCACATAGTACTTCACAGTGGTATTGTTGGTAACTATTTGAACCACTGAGCCCCAATCTGATCCCCAAAAGCATGACATACATTGTGAATGGCCTGAAGCTTTAGCACGCTGATATGAAGAGAGGACTCCTGCTCCAACCACAGACCTTGGACTTTCAGTGACCCCAGATGTGCTCCCCCAGCACATCAGAGAGGCATTGGTGACAAAAGTCCGGTTGGTAAGGGCCGGACGAACTTTCTCGAGAAGTGTCCACCACTGTAAAGAGTCTAGGACCAGTAGAGGAATACAGACCAATCTGTCCAAGAAGTGAAGAGTCAGAAGGTAAACTGTCCTGAGCCAAATTTGGAGGGGGCAAAGATGCAGCCTTGTGAACAGGACCACCTGCGTGCAAGCGGACATGTGTCCCAAGAGCCTCAGGCACATCTGAACTGTTGTGGAAAGCTGAGATGACAGATTGAGGCAGAGGTGGCGAATTGCCTGAAAATGGTTGGTCGGCAGAAATGCTCTCAAATTTGTAGAGTCCACTAGGGCGCCAATGAACTCTGTTTTCTGAGTGGGAACCAAAGTTGACTTCTCTGTGTTTAGGATGAGACTCCAACAGTCAAACAAACACAGTGTGGTGTTGACAGGAGAAAGGACATCTCTGGATCTGTCCCTCAGGATCCAGTCATCCAGATACAGGAAGATGTGGATCCCTTTATTTCTGAGATATGCTGTGACAATGGCCATGCATTTGGTAAAAAGCCAGGCAGCAGAAGTGATGCAGAAGGGAAGCACCATATACTGGAAATGGCGCTCCACTACGATGAATCAAAGGAATTTTCTGTGACTTGGCAAAATCACCACATGAAAGTAGGGGTCCTGAAGGTCCAGGGCAGCAAACCAGTCATTCTGAAACAACACAGGGAAGATAATTGATATAATGACCATTTAGAACATCATGTATCTGATATATTTGTTGAGTCTGTGAAGGTTGAGAAAGGGTCTTACCCCTCCCTTTGATTTTGGTACCAGAAAGCACCAGGAATACAAACCCTGACTCTGGTGATCCAGCGGAACCTCCTCCACCATTTCCAATGTAAACAGAGAGCAAACCTGCTCGAGGAGCAGTATCTTGTGAGAGAAGTCCCTGAAGAGGGATGGGGCAGGAGGGTGGGAAGAGATGGAGAGGAACTGGTTGGCATAGCTCCATCTGACAGTGCTTAGGAACCAGCTGTCAGGGGTGATCAAGCCCCAAACACCATGAAAGCAGGCCAGCCTGTCCCCAAACAGAGGGGATGGGGGGAAAGGAGCTATGACTGTAACACTGCTCTGGACCAACGAGTCAAAATGGGCTCCTGGGGGCTGACGAGGGAGGGCATGTGGACGGTCCAAACCCTGAACCTGACTGCTTCCTCCTGTGGGATCTATGCCCCTTTCTGAGTAATTCTTCTGTCTTGGGGGAGGGAAAGACTGCCCAAACATGTGCTGTGGACGATACTGCAGTTGTTGTTGCTATTGAATGCCATAGTGGTGCCTCTGCACTGCTGGTGCATACACCTCCAAAGACTGAAGGGTCGCCCTAGAGACCTTGAAGTAGTGCAGAGTCTCATCTGTTTTATCCTGGAATGGCACCTGGCCATCAAAGGGCAGAACCTCAATGGACTGCTGGATATCAGGAGCAATGCCCAAATTCTGCAGCCAGGAAGACCTCCTCATGGTCACTGTGGAGGCCATCACTCTGGCTGAAGTATCCATGATATCCAGCGGGGACTACAAAGAAGTCTTGGACAACAAGCAGCGAATGTCTGAAATTCCTCCCTCAAGGCCATGGCAGCTGGTCTATGAATTTAGACATAGCCATCCAGTTGACAAATTCATACTTGGACAGCAGTGTCTGCTGATTAGTAATTTGTTTCCGCTAGGAAGAGGAAGTGTGAATCTCCTGCCCATTGGGTACATTCACTTAGAGTCCTTCTCCTTGGGATTGGACTTACACCTGTCATGTCAGGCTTTATCTTTCACCACAGTTACTACCAAGGAATCTGGGGACGGATGGGAACAAAACCTCTCAAATCCCTGCATGGGAACAAAGTAGCACTTTTCTATGCGCTTAGCTGCAGGTGCTATCAAAGGGGGTGTGCTCCAGAGGACCTTGAAGGCTCAAAGAGCACATCATTAATAGGTAGGACGACTCTCCCAGGGGCTGATGGTTGAGGGTATCCACTAACATGTGAGTGTTCTCCTGCAGAAACTCTGCTTGAATACCCAGGGAAGAAGTCATGTGCTGCAACAGGTCCTGGTACGACTTGAAATCCTCCGGTACCGAAGGGAAGGAAGAGCCCGGCACTGCGGAATCATCTGGGGACAAGGATGAGGCACTTAATTGTGCCTGAGCCAGATCCTGCTTGTGGCCCAATGGGCCCAGGCAGGATGACTCTGGAGGCTCCTTGAAGGGAAGGTTCACCAGTACCTGGACCTGTGGCAAATTGATGGTCAAGGCTACAGACCTACCTGGTGATCTTGGCTTCGAGTAGGATGAATGGGACCTACATGACCAAGGAGTGGCCCATGGAGTCCACTGGTATGAATATGTCCTTGGTGGCCAGTAGGTGCCAGGCTAGGGGGGCCCTGTCCTGACCATGAGATGAGCACCAATCCTGGTACCCATAGTGCTCTACGAACAGCCCTCGCTCAGGCAATGGAGAGCGGGAGGAATAAGATCCCAACTCAAATGCTGAAGAGTCCCAGGTTTTGGGGGAAATGGGAGGGCCAGCCCTCGGGGTGTGAGCAGCCAATCCAACTTGTCAATAGCCTGGCGGGAGGGAGGTGTGGCATCAATGGTGGAAACAGTTCCAACAGCACCGAGTATGCCTTGGTCATTTCCCTTGCCAGGAGCAGTGCCGACCTTGAAGTCAGCATCGGTACCCAAGTAACCACTGGTGTTGAAGTGGAGGGCGGAGACTGCTGCCATGGCAACATTGACAGCACTGGCCATGGGGTTACTGAAGAAGTTCCTGGTGCTGAGGAGGTCCCTTGTGCTCAGTTTGGTACTGGCCCCATTTCCACTGAGTGTGGAAGGGAAATATCGGGGTGCAGCGCTAACAGAAACATAGGTTTAGTGGCCTGGGGCTATAAAGGATGCAGCCAAAGGGGCTATAACGGATGCAGTCCTGGACCAAGGGAGAGGTTGGGACAGAAAGACAGGAGAGGTCCGCTGCTGCCTGATATGCCACCAGCACAGAAGCAGACTATGCCAACATTGCCCTCGTCAATACTGGACTCAAGAGACACCGTGGGGCCGGAACCGGAGTCAACTGTATAGGTCTCTGACCTGTATGGATGGTACTGGGGAGAGGCTGGTGGGATCTGCTCCATCCCACACATCTGCATTTACCACATGCTGATTCATGCTCCTTTTGGAAGAGGAAGACAAGTCCCTACGGGACCTGGAACAGTCTCGGTTGGTTTTACATGATCTTTTACATGACCTAGGCACACTCAACAGGAAATTACTCCTCTGTGGAGAGGCAACACGACAGGGAGGCCACGGGGGGGAAGGCCCTCCGAGTTGCTGCTTGGCATGTACTGAGCGTGCTCAGTAACATCTGCTGAAGCCACTGCCTTCACTCTGCCCCGCATTGTCGGCAGATACAGGCTGTCTTTGCCTCCCTCTCTTCAGAGAGGCACCAGCTCCAGCATGAGAAGAGGCAGCACTCTTAGAACCAGAGGATGACCTGGAATCTGATGAGGGGCTCAGTGAAGAAGCAGGCAGCATGGCCTGTTCAAGCAGATGCTGCTTCAGATGAAGACCCCTCACCACTTGAGTCCGTTCCGTGAATGATCTGCAAATCAAACATTGCTCCATGATGGGGGCTTCATCTAGAGCAGCAAGCACTGCGCATGGGGATTGTTACTGGTGATTCCCCCCTGCGCCCCCCCCCCCCCCACATGATGGACAACGTTTAAACCCTGGTGAGGGAACACAAGCTCCAACTAACACTAAATCTAAGTAACACTGTACTAGCGGTACTCATGAACTATATAAAACTAGAAAAAGTCACTGAATAAAGGATTGTGAGGTTGAAAACTACACAGAGCTGCAACTCCAGTCATGGGAGGTAAGAAGGAACTGAGGGAGGTCAGGGTCGTGCTGCTATGTTGCCGGCACAGAGTGCCCGAGGACAGCAACAGCGGGGTTCGTTGCCCGGCGTGCTTCGCGCCAATAAACACACCAGGGTGGAGAAGCAATCAAAGTTTATTTGGGATCCCAAAGCGGTGCAAGGAGAATGGCAAGTCTCAGATCAAGCACACTATCATAAGCAGTTTCTTGCTTCTTATACATTTTTGCAACTAAGCCTCACCCCCCCTTCCCCTTTCCTTCCCTTCCCTTCCTCCCCCTCTACCCCTCCCTTCCCTGGTAACAGTTACTAAGCAAATAGCAATTACATTTAAGCAGTTAAGTCATTCTTGGCAGCTATAAGCCTAGCTTGTTAGTAACTTCTTTAAAGCGTTATCTTGTCCTTTTTCCCTTTGAACTGTTATTTTCCGTTCAGCCAGAAACATGCAGGCCTCATTATTACCGCTTGATACCGGTGTGAGCAGGGGGTTGCACACAGATATGGTTGCTTACGTATTCCAATTGCACCTGGCTTGTGAGGTCGATTAGAGTTTAAACATGGGAGAAGTTTGGTTCTTTTGGGCCTAGTGCAGGAAGGCTTCATTGACACTAGTGGCTTTCCACCCTCCCGAGTTATCTAGGGTTATGCCTAGTGACACCAACTCCAACAGCTTCATAAGCCAAGGGAGGGGCTACAGCCATGAGGTGCGAGCACTGCCCCTCCAGAGGTACTGCTAGGCAAAATTCTCCAACTCCAGAGCACTGGGCACGCACACACCTAAGTGGAATACACAGCTGCATCTACTTGAAGAAGATATAGCAGTGTATACATTCTCACTGAGGCTGGAGCTTGGACTCTGAGATCTTTCCCCCATCACTGGCTTTCAGAGCCTGGGCTCCAGCCCAAGACCCACTATCAGAGGGGTAGCCGTGTTAGTCTGAATCTGTAAAAAGCAACAGAGGGTCCTGTGGCACCTTTGAGACTAACAGAAGTATTGGGAGCATAAGCTTTCGTGGGTAAGAACCTCACTTCTTCAGATGCAAGTAATGGAAATCTCCAGAGGCAGGTATAAATCAGTGTGGAGATAACGAGGTTAGTTCAATCAGGGAGGGTGAGGTGCTCTGCTAGCAGTTGAGGTGTGAACACCAAGGGAGGAGAAACTGCTTCTGTAGTTGGAAAGCCCAAGACCAAATATCTACACTGCTATTTTTAGCCCTGCAGCCTGAGCCAGATACAACTGACCTGGGCTTTGAGATGTGGTGCCATGGGTTTTACTTTGTAGTGTAGACATATCCTGGTTCTTCCACCTTTAGGGTAACTCTGTCAATAGAAATTGGAAAGTCCAAGAGTCTTACATATATCAATTAAAAATTGAGAATCAAGTCCTGCTTTTCTCAGTGGTTAACTGCATTAGTCTTTATTTTCTAGAAATGGAGCCAAGGTCCAACAGTACTCCCAGTGAACAGATACTCCATTGCTTTCCACGTGAGCAGGCTTGGGCCTCCAGACTACAAGCAAATGGCACATTTTATTGTTCAGAAATTAAACTGACTTTGAAATATTAACACATCTTGCTGACAAATGGTCTCCCTTTATTTATTATTTTATGTGGTTTATCAGAACAAAAACTCTGCGTCAGGCATTTCCTGACCGGTAATGACTAGCGAGATTAAGGACACCCCCATCCACTACTTTGCTTTAGTTCTGTAAGCCCTCCAGCCAGTCATTAACAGACAGGACGTGCCTTCCCCATCAGGCACTGCTTACATTCTACAGTATTCTACAGTAATGGTCAAACACACACTGTGAAGGCCTTATTAACATGTAATGCAAGTTTGGGGTCCCACTTTTGAGAGGGACCTGTATAGATGTGCAACTTGCAGGCCAGCTCACTCTTCCACACTTTTTCAGTAGAACAAGACAGGGAGGCAAGTGGGCAAAAAGTCCTGCTCCAAGCACTGTAAAGCTCCACTTTTGCTTGGGACTTCATAAATCCTAAAACCAGACCGGGGGAGAAGTTTACAGACTAGTGTTGGTACAACGCATGGAGGAACAGAAAACTGCACACTTCTGCTGACTGTAACTCCATTATGTGGCAGCGCCTTGGAGCACAGCAGAGGGCATTAACAGATGCATGCTAGATGTAGACATGCATGTACACATAGAAATGCAGATATTGTACATGCAAAATCACCACAGTTACATCCATATGAATGTACACACACCACACCTACATACACAATGTGGCAATGTGCACACCCCCAAAAAAACCACAGCTACTGTACACAAACCGACACCTGCACTGTACATACAATGTGCTGTGAGCCTGTGTGTGGAAAGTATGTTGTGTATATGTGTATCATGCCTATGTCTAGTGTGTATGTGCATAAATGCAGTGTATGGAGGAGAATGCACATTTACACACAGTCATTTGTATAGCCACACTCGCTGTACACCTACGCCCGCACACCTCATGTACAACACGCACACTTGTTTACTGTCCTGCTCAGCAAGCACCAGCCGCTTCTCCTGTGCGGGCTGCAGCAGCTAGAGGTGCTGCTGTGCCCGGGCGCCGGCGTTAGGAGGAGCAGAGAGATGCCGCTCTTTCCCCTCCCCTCCTGAAATGAGGCCGGGTGTGTGTCAAAACCCACGTGTTTAGAGAGGCAGACGCCGAGAGAGGAGACATAGCTGGGCCGGGGCGCAGCGTCTCCGGCCTCAGCCTGTTTTCTGCACCGCCGAGGCGGCCGCCAAGGAGCCTCAGCCATCCTCCTGCGTCCCTCTCCTCCCACAGCTTGGGGAAGGAGGCGGCGGCGAGACAGCCCGGCTCATCCTGCCCCATGCCGGTGGTTGGTTTGTTTTTGTTCCCACCCCTGCTCCCATCCCCCTGCTGCCGGCTAGGCTAAGCCAGGGTACCTACCTCATTTTTGTGTGTGTGCCCTAGCTCCTATAATGGAAAACCCGCCCGCAGAAATTTCTGGTGGTGGTGGTGGTGTCCCTCCTCTTTTTTCCCCCAGCAGCAGCAGATCATTGTTGTGTGGGAGGAGGGCAGCAGGGATGGACTTGATCTTTTGGATCTCTTGCTAAGACAGCAACACACCGCGCAGAGCGGAGCAGAGCGAGCGGAGGAGGAGAGAAGAGCCCGCTTCGCTGCTGCTGCTGTCGCTAGATGCAGAGCCTCCCCCAGCCAAGCCAGAAGCTTGATTTTTAGGGGGCTTTTCTTTTCTCTCTTTTTTTCCCTTCTTTCCCCATTCCTCCCCCCTTGCAGTTTCCCTGCTACGGCAGATGTGTTTGGGGTCCTCGCACAGCTGGGACTATGGTGAAATTTCCAGCGCTCACTAACTACTGGCCCCTGATCCGATTCTTGGTTCCTTTGGGCATCACCAATATAGCCATCGACTTCGGGGAGCAGGTAACTCGCCGGACGCCTTTTACCTTTTCTAGACATAGCCAAATGCAGCCATCCATCGCTGGCGCTAAGGGATAAATTACTGTGGAAGCTGCTGCTTTGCAAATGTGCCTTATTAGGATCCCTATTGCTGACTGTTTACAAAACATGTATTTCTTAGTCTCTTTCCTGTGAGCCTGGGGTCGCTGATGGCAATGCACACCTAGGCTGTATTTGATTGTCAAATGTGGACTTCCCTCTGCCAGAACATCCATAGGAGGAGACTGTAAAATAGGGTGCACTGTGGCTATAGGTATCCCGAGAGGAATTTGCAGATAGCAGTTTGCAGAAAACAAACAACATTGCTGCTGCTTTGCTCAGTGCATCACAAAATTTTGCCTGAATGCAGAATATCGATTGTCTCATTTATTTGGGGGTGGGCTCTCTGTTTTCTGTTTCTTTTTCATCTCATGGTTGCTTTTGGTTTTGAAGCCTCCCTGCTGTGTTTGTGTTTTGGAAAGATCTGTTTACTGCTTGTTTATTATTCATCAGACTTTTTTCTGCTTTCCACTGTGAATGTTAAAACATGATCTGTTTTGAACTCTACTTTGATACACATAGAAGGACATCTTTTTAGTGCACTCAAGAATTATGTAATTGGGGATTACATAAAGAATTTGTCTATATTTTAATTTAAAACTACTTTTCAAAAAACCCACCATACAATATTTTTGCTTAATTTGTGGGAGAAAGGGGATTTAAAAAAAAAAAAACCTATTGCAAAACACATAGCAGGTTGGGTTGATGATTGAGAATATTTAAACATATAGATATACTGCTAATTGCTGCTTGTTTGGGGCTTGCTAGTGTGCAGTTATAACTATTGATTTTGTGATGGAGTGAAGGGGCCTAATTCCCTCCCCCTCATACAACCTGCTTTATCTTGTTCTTTTACCTCTCTCCATGTGGCGTCATTGAAAACCTAGTGCTGCTGCAACCTCTTCAGCAGGTAGTGAACCATTTGTAGGCACCAGTCCCTGCCACCTTACCAGTGAAGCACTGTGTTTAGGAAACTCTTACAGGATGCTGTGTAATGATATTGGCAAAGGATGGATTAAATCAATGGGGGAAAAAATAGGGTAGCATTCTCTGCATTAGTATGGACAGCAAGAGAGAATCTCTGAAATGTGAAGTGCTAAGCATTTAATTTATAACAATTTACTGAGCTGACTTTCTAACTCTGTTTACCTTGAATACTCTTTTTGTATTGCTTTCTTTGTCATCATTTTAAATTCACAAATTCAGATGCCATGGTATGAGAACCTGAGAAGAGTAGCATAGAAAGCACTGGAATTTATTGCTAACGAACTTTGAAATGGATTAAGTCAATTGTGAACAAGTGTGCCCACTTCGTCCTAATTAAAGTTCCACACTATTGCTGATATAAAACTGTTCTTTGCCTTAGATACCATCTAAAATAAGGCTCGCTGTATTTCCTCACTTTTTATCAGAGACCTATTTACTTGGCATAGTTTCCTGTGTAAGAAACATAGTCACAAAGTGGGTGAAAGCCCTATGTAACAAGTGAACTAGCTGAATGCCCCCTAACCACTTTCATCCTTGTGATAAGTTACTGTTCTGTCAACAGGTAATCTGGTGCCTTTTAGGCAATTCTTATACATACAATCAGCATATGCACCTACTCCTGCATTTCTTATTCAGGCAAAGATACTATACAATAAATTAGTGAATTTGCCTGTGTAAAAAGTGCAAGATTGGGCACAATTATATTAGAATGGAAAATGGATATAAGAATCAACTATTTGCCAAGATATTTCATTCTTATTTCTCTTTTCTTCTTCTTTTAACAAAAAAATCTTTATTCTAAATTTAAGCAATAAAAGATATTCAGAATATTTTGATATATACAATTTGTTCTTGTCTCAGACAAGGGCAATTTACTCTACCAATCAGTTTTCCATAAATCCCACTCTCTGCCTCCTGACAAAAGAGAGAAAACAGGATAGAAGAAAATGAAGAAAAAAGGTGATTTAGAGGTACAAATGTACAATCTGCCTTATACAAGTAGGGTCTGATTCAGAGTCCATGCCAATCAGAAGAAAGTCTTCCATTGATTTCAGTGCTCTTCAGATTAGAACTTTCAACATTAACAAATAGATCACAGAAGAACTCCTTGAATGTTGAGTGTTCAGTATGCTCTTGCCACTAACATCCCAACCCCCACTTACACTGGGAAAATGAGCATTTGGAAAATGCATGTTAAAAATTATTTATGCAGCTTTTTAAAATGGTGCTGAAAATGGTGGTCTCACTGCTGTGGATAGGGTCAATCAAGTTCAACACTCTTTGTAGCAAGGCATGCTGGATACCTGGTAGAATGAGATATAGTGACATGCTTTTGGACACCACCACAGCATGGATGCCCTTCAAGGGAGTTGGGCTAATCAGCTGCCTCCCAGCAGGGGGGAAAGAAGGCCAACAAACTGCTCACTTAAAGGGGGATTGCTGCAGGGAGCAGAGAGGTTCCTGTAGGAGACTGTGGATGAGGAAAGGGGTCTTCCTACACTAGCTAGGTGGAAGACTTGGCTGGGGATACCTGCTGGGTAGGGAGCAGCATAAGATTGCTGAGACAGGGGCCGGAGGAGAGGCTAGGTGACAGGACCTGGTTTACCTGTCTTCAGTGATGATGAACTGTGTTTTAACAAGTATCAGAGGGGTAGCCGTGTTAGTCTGAATCTGTAAAAAGCAACAGAGGGTCCTGTGGCACCTTTAAGACTAACAGAAGTATTGGAGCAAGTCTGATGAAGTGGGCATTCACGCCCAAAAGCTTATGCTCCAATACTTCTGTTAGTCTTAAAGGTGCCACAGGACCCTCTGTTGTGTTTTAACAATAAGTGCATCCCTGAGGAAAAGGGAATGAAATACTGACACTTGTGGGAGCTTCATCAATATACTGGTTGGTGAGTTGGTTTATCCCCTCACATGAGAGTGGGGAAGCTGAGGAAGAAATGATAATTTTATTCTTTTGTTGGTAATTCTTATGCACAAGCGTGTCCAATTTTTGAGATGTCATGTGTGCATTTTTTCCCCCAGTGGATGCTACGTGATTATCAGGCTAGTACTGTTGAGCAAAAATAGACTTTCCAGAAGATAAAGATTTGATGAGCCAGTCATCTGATCACTCCCTGCTGCGGTAATAATTTTAATAATAGGGCAAAATCAGAATAATTGTATACATAATAATGGGTGTACCAAGGGACAGCTCAGAAAAAGCTACAGTACTTCCCCTTGTGCATTTATGCTTAACATAAGACTGCTAATATAAATCAGTCAAATTAGCATGAAGGGAGATTATTCCCTATGGCTAATAATCTCTAAAAGAGGCACAGAAGAATATGTTGGTCGGATATAAGATTATTGAAGAAAAAGTAGCCTAGTAACATACACTGGCTGAACAGATTGATCAGTCATTGAAAGAATTCTGTAGATCATAAGACTTTTGATACAGCTTCCCCATTTGTTGTTTCCATGAGTAGAAATATTATTTGGGAGCACAGTTTTCAAAGCAGAGTTCTTTCAATAAAATGTAATGCCAGTTTTGTTAAATGTGAGGCAAGTGACTAGTTTCTAAATTCTTTTTTTGCTTAACACAATTTTGTGGGATTTGAGATATTTTTATCATGTGGCTAAGTATAGGGAGGATAATACAGCTAAGAAATTGCCACATCTTTTGTTTGTCCTCTGCTGTCACTAGATAATTATTTGGCAGGTGATTTAGGAGAGGACTAAAGAACTTTGTGAGCATTGTACATTGTGGAAGATTAACAATAAGGGGTATTAAGTATTTTCAGAAGACTCAATGATTATGGGTGTACTAGATGAACAGTATATTTTTAATTATAATTCTGTATTGTGTTTAGGATGTAAAAAAATGTTACAGTAACATCAGTGAGAACTAATAGTCTGTTCCAGAGCCCATTAATGTCTGTGAAGATATTCTCATTGACCTTAAGGACTGGATCCAGCATTCTTTGCTTTTTGGGACAAAACTGTGATTGAAATCTAATCAGCTAACCTCATCTCAATCTTGTAAACTTTTCTCAGATGTAGGCATCTGAATTTTGTTTATATTAAAAAATGGTAATATTGAAGTATGAATACAGAATGATTTAGAAGTGGAGAGAGGGAGAAATCACAATACTAGCTCTAACACATTATTCCTATTTGCTCTGTTTTTATGCTGACTTATGCTTTCCTAAGTACATTAACATAAATGTTTCATTATGTTGAATAAGCTTTTGGGGGGGCTTTTAAGAATGGATCCCAACATTTTTTTAACTCCCTTATTTTCTGCATCATGTATTATACCACTATATGTTGATGTAATAACACCACTATTCTCACTTTTCATCCAGGGAGCTTAAAAGCACATCACAAAGATAAGAATAATTATCCTCATTTTACAAATGGAAGTGTTGCTAACTCATGATTTTTATCATGAGTGTCACGATATTTGGTGTTTTATTTAAGGGCCCAGGTACTGGAGACCAGTGATTACCTGAAAATACCAGCATCTGTCTTGTTGTTGTTGCTTCTTAAGTTTGTAAGTTTGTATTTCTTGTGGTTGCAGAAAAAAAACCTTCAAAGGACACAAAAACCAGAAGCCAATGACCGCACCTCCCTTCCCTACAAAAGTATCATGATTTTTAAGCCACTTTTTTGGGAACTGACTGATTTCTTTTAACATTTTAGGGTTGGCAATACTGGGGAAAATTAAGTACAGATGGGGTAATGAATTTGCTCAGGAATGCCCAGTAAGCCATTGGCAGAGCTAGGAATAGAATGTGGGTCTCACTTGTTGGTCAGTGCTCTGTGCACTAAACTGCCTCTGAGGTGGCATCAATAACAACAATATTTTGGAAGAGTGTTCCCTGGTTGCTAACACCAGTTATCAATGTTGGGACTCCCTACTGTTGTCATGTTAGCACTGGTGTTAACTAACTTCGAGTCATAGAGTGCAAGGCCAGAAGATCAGCTAGTAGTCTGATGTCTTGTGTACCACAGGCCTCCAATATCGCTCAGCACCTGCACATTAAAGCTAACAACCAAAATGAGACCCAAATAAATGAGACCCACAGGAGACTAGGTTATGATGTGCCACAGGCAGAGAATAAAAGGAACCAAGGTGCAGCAGTGCTCAAGGTCCCTGCAGTGGGCCTTACTTGCTACAAGTAAAGTTGTATGACACTGTCTTTCTTGAAAATGGTATCAGCAGCCAGTGCTACAGTAGGTCTCCCAATAATCAGCTGAAGCAATGTTATCAACCATGTTTTGTTTTTTTTCCAACTGTCAGTAGGATAAACAAGACCTGTGGCTGTTACTGTGAGATCTATTACCAGCAATTCATGAGCAGTACCCGTGTATACACATACGCGTGCACGTGTTATGTTCAGTGGCATTTAGGCTTAGTCAAACTGAAACAAGGCAATGAAGGAGTCAAACTACTACTCCCTCATTAACTCCTTCTTGTGCTTCAGGGCTCTTGGGATAACCTGGTAATTTTATATATTACATGTGGTACAGTACTTTAGGTTCAAATAAGTGAGTTACCATAAGAGCAATGAGACCATCAACAGCCCTTGTTCTAAATTTGTTGGCTGCTGCTGGTTTAAGAGGCCTAGTTTTATTTTAACAGGTTTCTCCTTGTAGTTAAAACCATTTTCTTTTCTTAAATGGTGACCAGAAAAACAGAACAAGTTGTGCATAAAATATTAAAGAGAATTAATGAGATTGGAGAGTTTATATTCCCAACTGCCACTGTGGCATCTTGGCCAGGTTACATAACCTTTCGATGCCACTGTTCACTCATTTTTAAAGAGTGCATAACACTTACCGATGTCACAGGGCAGCCAGGAGAGTTAATAAATTTCAAAAATACTCGAGATGAAAGGTGTCATAAGAACGAAGTATTATTATGATTGACGTCAGTGGTCAAAGACTAACCTAGATTAGGTAGGCCTTTAATACCACGTTAACAGAAATGTGACAATATAAGCTCCCATTGTAATCAGTGTAGGCTATAACTATATACAATAACCATGATTCCATTAGTAGTATTGTATCCTAGTGGAAATACCATTAGGTTTTTGAAAATATTGCATTGCTATGACAATATTTACTGATGGATTTCCCCCCCTTTCACGTGTGCATAATTCCTGAACTAAAGGGACACTTTCAGGTAAATTTAGGCCCAAACTTAGTTCAAGAAAACAAGTTTTTACAAAAGGTTAAACAGAAATGTTTGTGATTTGTTTTGTTTTGTTTCACGTTTCAGTGGAAACATTTTGAAGGAATTCCATTCCCCCGCAGGGTTTGTAACCCAAATATTACAACATTGCGTTAGTACAGGAGAAGCAGAACGTGAAGCTGACTAGTAAACTGCACTATTGTTTCCAATCTATATTTGTCCAAGATGAGAAATCCAAGAAGTAAGAGCTAATCTGTAGCCACTAGGTGGAATGAGCAATGGGACAACTTCCAGAATCCAGCCAGTCTCAAGATCTCCGCTTCAACACTGACTCTGGGGCCTTTCTGCTGCCTGGCAGCATGGCTGCAATTTTCTTCCTCACTTTTTATATAAATTGTGGAATTCTCCTTCTGTGTCTCCATTAAGGCCAATGCCCTTTCAGCAACAGACCGTGGCTCAAATATTCAAATCTCAGTTTCTATTGGGACTATTGCCTAGCTCCCAATTTTGGATATGAGAATAAAGGCATTCATGCTCTTAGGGAAATAAGTTAGTGGTGCCAATTTAAAATGGCAACTCTTACCCTTCTTTTTCCTACTGTATTCCCAATTCCCAGCAGCTTCTCTTGTCCCCTTGCCAATGTGTCTTACTTAAGAAATTGAATTGGGATCCCCAAGCAGGCTATTTATTAGTCTCCCCTCTGGTCTATAGGCACAGCACAGATACTGCAGCACTGCTAAGCACTGAAGGGGAAGCAGTGGTTTAATTTTAATGTGACTGGAGCAGTTAGCAGCAGTGCTTCAAAGGAAAACCACCATCCCTTTTCCCAGCAAGACTACAGTTTTCAGGTACAGGAGTGGTTGGCCTGTGCTTAACGGCTTGAAGAGTAAACTGGTTTAGGGCTCTCAACTCAACTTTTTTTATTTAAAAATTAAGTTAACAAGAGGCCATCCCCAAAGTGTGGGGTTGCTGGATATTGTGGGAGTGGAAATGAAGGAACGAGCCAAGAGGCAGTTGATTATTAAAGAACTAAAAGAGGGGTGGGGGGAAGAAGGCTAGAGGACAACGGGTGTATATGGTTTTAGTTGCTGTTTCTTCCCTCTGCCCCCTCCCCCTTCTCCCCCTGCCCATTACAGGTAATAGACGTAAGTGTGTGTGTGAGGGGGAGAGAAAGAGATGAGGTTTGACCTCTGCACTGCAGGGTACTTAGACATCACCAAAAAAGCCCCAAACAATTAGACAATCAGGGACACCAACCAGAATTCAGTAGTAATTGATTGAGGTCTACAGTGTCTTCACATGGAGAGAGACCTTAAAACCAAAAAAACCCTCAACAACAATGGAATTCAGTGTTATATGATGTAGGCACTTAGACTTTATGTGCAGAAAGTGGTGTGCTTTTACAGTGCTGCTGCTTAAGTAGAGTGGAAGGTTCTGCTTTCTTGTTGAGTTTAGTTACAGATAGATGCAACATAAGGCCACATTTGACAGACATTACCTCCTCTTCAAGGAGACTAAAGAACCACGTTTTTTGTTTTTGTAATTAGGTCAAGCCTAATTGTAGGATTTTCATATTGAAGCTAGTGCCCCGACACTTGTTTGTGAGCACTGATATCTAATGTAGCAACCAAAGGTACTGTATACAGCATTCGTGAAGGAGATAGCAATTACTTTATTTAGGTCTCTAGGAATTAGGATGATATTAGCATTTGGCCCAGTCATTAATAAATTAACTTGTTCCTGTGAAGTGTAAATAGAATGCTTAGAAATGGAAGCTGTTTTAAAATTAAAGGTGGATGGCTTAGCTCAGGGGTAGGTAAACTACGGCCTGGGGGCCGCATCCGGCCCTTCAGATATTTTAATCCGGCCCTCGAGCACCCACCGAGGAGCAGGGTCTGGGGCTTGCCCCGCTCCGGTGCGCCAGTCGGGGAGCGGGGTCGGGGGCTTGTCCCGCTTCAGGCATACCATGGCTCCATGCGGGCTTCTGGAAGCAGCAGCATGTCCCCCCTCCGGCTCCTACATGTAGGGGCAGCCAAGGGGCTCCGCAGCTGCCCCTGCCCCAAGCGCTGCCTCCGCAGCTCCTATTGGCCAGGAACCATGGCCAATGGGAGCTGCAGGGGCAGCGCCTTTGGACAGGACAGCATGGAGCCCTCCCCCCCCTCCCGCAGCTCAACCCTGTGCCCCAGCCCGCAGCCCCTTCCTGCACACTGAACTCCTAATTTCTGGACCCATAGAGCCCGCACCCCCTGCCAGAGTCCTCACCCTCTCCTGCACCCCAACCCCCAATTTTGTGAGCATTCATGGCCCGCCATACAATTTCCATACCCAGATGTGGCCCTTGGGCCAAAAAGTTTGCCCACTCCTGGTTTAGCTGTAAGGCAGTGGTTCTCAAACTATTGTACTGGTGATCCCTTTCACGTAGCAAGCCTGTGAGTGTGACCCCCCCCCCTTAAATATATAAACAAGTGTTTTTAATTTATAACACCATTATAAATGTTGGAGGCAAAGCGGGGTTTGGGGTGGAGGCTGTCAGCTTGCGACCCCCCCATGTAATAACCTCGCGACCCCCTGAGGTGTCCTGCCCCCGAGTTTGAGAACCCCTGCTGTAAGGCAAGGTGGTAGAGGAAGAGGGAGCAAGTCTGGGTCAATTATGAAGAGAAGTCTGGAGCAGCCATGAGGAAGAGTGGGGACAGAATCTGGGGAAAATAGGCATTAGGGAATGCCGGAGAAGGTAGTCATTAGCAGCAGGCAGGAGGAGGAAGTCCTAAAGAGTAGTCAATTGAAGTATGCAAAAGGGATGTCGGAGGCTCCCACTTTACTTGGCAGTGGTGAGGCCTCACCTGGAGTATTGTGTCCAGTGTTGGGTGCCACACTTTAAGAAATCTTCCATTGTTGCATGCAGTGTTGTTGTAGCTGTGTCGGTCCCAGGTTATTAGAGAGAGAAAGTGTGAGAGGTAATACTGTGATGTTTTGTACCTCGCGGGAACGCCCAGCACCCCCATGTTCACCCTTATAAAATGATGGTGTGGTATCCAATGCAAAGTTTGTCATGTTGTGTCTTTGGAAGCCTCATGATACACTGAGCATTGTTGTTATAGTAATGTTATAGGTTATAATTTCATGTATATAGTTATGAGGCTGAAAATGTGTCCTCATGGCTTAAAGCAAGCCTGGGCAAAAACTCCCCCAAGAGTAGAGGGGCAGTTCACACCTCATCAGGGCATGTACGGGACAAACTCAGCCCAGCCTCACAGGAATAAAGGACACTGGCCTAGGCAACAACAAAGGATCTGTGGGACTCTCGAGTGAGTCACCCCCTTCCTTTGGTCAGTTTGGGACTGCGATGAGGTAATGCTCACCTGACTCGGAAGGGGGACAGGGCAAAGCCAAGAGGGAAGAAAGAACATGATAAAAGGGAGAGACATTTGCCATGCTCTTCCTCTCTCTTCCACCTCCATCTGCAGACATCACCACCAAGCGACTGAAGCTCTGATCAAAGGGGAGAGCCTGGCTGAAGGGCAACCAGCCAGCCTGTGGTGAAAAGCATCTACTGTATTTTCTGGCGTATAAGACTACCTTCTAACCCAGGAAAATCTTCTCAAAAGTCGGGGGTCGTCTTATACGCCGGGTGTCGTCTTATAGGGCTGGTGCTGAAACTTCCAAGCCGGACTGGAGAATCTGTGGTCACCGCATATGGTGGGGGGAGCTCAAAAACGGCCGCGGCCGCATCCCCGCCGTATGCGGCGACCGTATGAAAGCAGCAAGGGCGGAGCAAGCTGCAGGCGTCCGGGACGCCCGGGGTATGGAAAAAAGAGAGAGAGCGGCGCTGTGCCCAGAAAAACACGCGGTAGCGCAAACACGCCTCTTTCACCCGTCTGGCCCGCCCTTGTATCCTATTACCTCCTTCTCTGCCTCTCAGATCTCGCTCCTGAGGACTGCAGTGAAGCGGCACAGGCACGCATGTGCGAGATCTGAGAGGCAGAGAAGGAGGTAATAGGATACAAGGGCGGGCCAGACGGGTGAAAGAGGCGTGTTTGCGCTACCGCTCTGATAGTCTTGGAGACATACAGTATAGCACCAGTACATACAGTACAGTATACAAATTTCCAACAGTCAAAACCCCATCATGGCTCCACCAGCAAGAAGAAAGAAATATGAAGCCAGTTTCAAACTTAAAGTTGTAAACTTTGCCATGGAACATAATAACTGCGCTGCTGCAAGACAATATGGAGTAACAGAAAAGATGGTTTGGGACTGGAAAGCAAATGAAAAAGCATTAAAGAGTATGCCAAGGGGTAAGTGTGCATTAAGAGAGGCACCCCACATTGGCCAGAACTCGAAAAACATGTAGCATACATGGTGAATGAGCATCGCCAAAACGGTTATGTAGTGACACGAAATAAAATACGTTTGTTTGCACTTCAGTGGGCCAAATCTAACCCAGATCACAGCAACAGATTTAAGGCCACTGTATCCTGGTGTACTAGATTCATGGGAAGGCATAATATGGTACTGAGGCAAAAGACGAAAATTGCCCCAAAATTACCTGCAGATCTTGATAGCAAAGTAAATAGTTTCCATCGATACGTAATACAACAGCGCACTAAACATGGCTATGCGTTAAGTAGTATTGGAAATATGGATGAAACTCCAATGAATTTTGATATGGTTGGAAATAAAACTGTCCATCAAAAAGGTGAAAAAACAATTTTAATTAAAACAACAGGACATGAGAAGTCCAGTTTTACAGTGGTACTAGGATGCACAGCTGATGGCGCCAAACTGAGACCAATGATTATTTTTAAAAGAAAAACAATGCCGAAACTCAAGTTCCCTGTTGGTTGTTTTGTACATGTGAATGAAAAAGGCTGGATGGATGAAGAAGGGGTAAAGCTATGGCTTGATAATGTATGGAGCAGGCGACCAGGTGGACTTATTCAAAAATGTAGTCTACTGGTGTGGGATATGTTCAGGGCTCATTTAACTCCCAGCACCAAGCAAAGGCTTGCAAGACTAAACACAGATGTGGCAGTTATTCCTGCAGGATTGACATCGTTGGTACAGCCACTGGATGTTTGCCTAAACAAGCCATTTAAAGATCGCATTCGAGAACAGTGGAATGAATGGATGGTTAGCGGCGAAAAGTCATTCACAAAAGGAGGAAACATGCGTGCTCCACAGTTGGATGTTTTGTGCAAGTTTGTCATAAAAGCCTGGAATGATATTGATGCAGAAACAGTAATCAAGTCTTTCAAGAAGTGTGACATATCAAATTCATTAGATGGTATGGAGGACGACTACTTGTGGCAAGATGAAGAGGAAGCTGAAGCTGAGACCACACCATCTGATACGGAATTCAATCCATACGATGACTGCCTTACAAATGTAATGTACAAATGTAGCTTGCAGTTATGATGGGCGTTGCTAACTCGCCAGGGACTTGCCCGGCACTTGCTCTCTCTCTATTGTTTGTTATCTTCCTCCTATCATCATCAGTTCCAGTTTGGTTGACAGCTTAGAAAACAAACAGCATGGCAGCTCCCATGGGTTTATTGTCTTATCCTTCCTTTCAGCTTTAGAGTGAATTAGGAAAAGTTTAATCCACTTGCACTGTTTTATGTTTACATGTTTGATGACAAACAGCCTTATGTTTATAAGTGACAGTTTTCCTGCTAAGTACCTGCATGTCATAAGCATTTGAATTAAAATTACCATATTGACATCAAATCTGATGTTTTTTTAATTTTTATTTGGTGTGCGTTGGAAGAGGGGTAGTCTTATACGGCGACTATATCCCAAACTCTATATTTTAACTGGAAAAGTTGGGGGTCGTCTTGTACGCCCAGTCGTCTTATACGCCGGAAAATACGGTAAGTTTGTAAGGGCACTGAAAGTGTTAAGATCAGCTTAGAATGCGTTTTGCTTTTACAGTAACTCCCCACTTAATGTCCTCTCGCTTAACGTTGCTTCGATCTTATGTCCCTGCTCCATTACAGAACCTGCTTGTTTAAAGTTATGCAATGCTCCCCTATAACGTCGTTTGGCTGCCTGCTTTGTCCACAGCTGGCAGCCCCCCATCAGCTCCCCTATGCCCCCCCAGCGCCTCCCGCCCGCCAGTGGACCCCGCGGATCAGTGCCTTCTCCCTCCTCTCTCCTGCCTCCTGCCCACGGCAATCGGCTGATTTGCAGCGTTCAGGTGGGAGGGGGGAGGAGCGAGGACTCGGCATGCAGGCTTCCCTCCCTCCCCTGATGAACTCGATTACCGCGGGCAGGAGGCAGGGGAGGGAGGGAGAGGAGTGAGGATGCGGCATGCGGAGTAAAGGGGGAGGAGGTGGAGGAAGAAGAGGCGGATTAAGGGTGGGGGCTTGAGGGAAAGGGGTGGAGTGGGTGGGCCGAGGGTTGAGCCCCCCGCTCCTGGTGCTTGCACAGTAGGGGAAGCTGCAGCAGCTGCAGCTTCATGTGCTTCTCCTAGCCTACGGCACCTTCAGCCTCCTTGCCTGCCTCATTGTCTGCAGTGCCAGTGGGTTGTGCCTGTGTGGGGTAAGGCGGGGGCACCTCCCATTGCTTCATACTCAGCAATGATGATTGTAGTATTAAATTGTATATAATGCCTTTTGTCTGGCAAAAAAAAATTCCCTGGAATCTAACCCCCCCCCACCCCCATTTACATTAATTCTTATGGGGAAATTGGATTAGCTTAACATCATTTTGCTTAAAGTTGCATTTTTCAGGAACATAACTACAACGTTAAGCAAGAAGTTACCGTATTTTATTTGACCAAATCTGACTTATGTTTTGACTTATAATCACTTAAAATCTATTTGTTTATTCTACCCGAAGCAGTGCATTTGGTTTGAAGCGTGTCAGAGACTCCCCTTGGGATAACAAGCCTGGTACATATCATTTTCTTTGTTAAATTTATGAACTCATATAAGCTTGCAGAGGCCAGTGGGGATAACTGGACGCTGCAAGACGGAGGTTCCTAGGGTTGTGTCTGGGACCGGAGATACTGGCTAGTGTCATTCAGTTGCACAATCCAAGGAACAGCTTACATGCCAGAGGCTGTGCATGAGCAGCCCAGGAGTGGAGAATCTCACAGCAGAGTGGGGTAAGGCTGGCTCCCAGAGTCAAGGATTGGAGTGACCTAGCAGATCACCAGTCCAGATAACACCAGGGTAACGTCACAACTATCTTTTATTGGACCAACTTCTGTTGGTGAGAGAGACAGGCTTTCCAGCTACACAGAGCTCTTCCTCAGGTTTCGGAAAGTTACTTAGGCCACGTCTACACTTCTACATATATTGGCAAAACTTATGTCACTCAGGGTTGTGAACCCCCCCCCCCCCGAGCGACATAAGTTTCGCCAGCATAAGTGGTAGTGTGCACAGCGCTATGTAACTCACCGACGTAGCTGCCGCCGCTTGTTGGAGATGGTTTAATTATGTAGAGAGGCTACTTGAGAGATCTTACAGCGGCACAGCTGCATCGGTGCAGCTGTGCTGCTGTAAGCTCACTAGTGTAGACATAGCCTTTTAGGGTGTCGCAGCTAACTACAAGGTTTCTAACAGTTTAGCAGAAGTAGTTAACACACATTCTAAGGGATCATTCAAGGTGAAGTGGTCCCTTAAAACCACTGTAATCATAGGACAAAAATGGGGTTCAGTGGGTTAGGGATTGTTGTAATAAGCCATAGATCCAGTGTCTTTAGTAAGACCGTGATTTTTAGTGATTTCTAGCAAAATTATGAATTTAAGTTTCCAGGCTTGTCTTTTGAAAAAAGTGTTGTACAGGTTTCCTCTGAGGTGAGGACCGATAGGTCAGATATAGAGTGATCGCTTTGTCAAAAGTGTTCATCCACAGGTGATAAGGTGTTTTTGTCTTTTATCACTTTCTTGTGTGTGTTCATTCTGGTTTCACCCACACAGTTGTTATTGGGACATTTAGTACACTGGATGAGGTACACCACAAGTTATGATAGGCATGTATAGGCTCCATAGCTCATGAAGCGTGTTGTATGGGGGAGAGGGGGTGTTGATCATTTTATTAGCGGAGATATGTCTGCAAGTTTTGCATCTGTTGTTCTAGCAGGGCCTGGTGCCATTTTGAGTTGGTGTGTCTTGGTCTGTGGAGAGCTTGCTGCTACTGAGCTTGACAAGGTTGGGGGATTGTTTGTTTGAAGGCCAGAAGTGGGGGTTCAGGAAAAATTTCTTTCAGGATGGGGTCCCCATTGAGTATAGGTTATAGTTATTTGATGATACTCCATATGGGTTCTATTGTGGGGTGGTAGGTAACAACTAGCAATGTGTGGTCAGAGGGGTTTTAGTTCTGTATTGAGGCAGGTTCTCTCGGGGTATTTAAGCGGCCTGTTCCATGATGCAATCTACTTCTCTGATGGAGTGTCTTGTTTGGTGAAGGCAGTTTTGAGTGTATTAATGTGTATATCCCAGACTTGCTCCTCGGAGAATGTTCTGTGATATTTGGGTGCATGGTGGAAGATAACAGATTTCTTGGGGTTGGTCTACACTGGGGGGGGGGAGGTGTGTTGGGAATAGCATAGCTGAAGTCGACGTATCTTATTTCGACTTACCACGGGTCCTCACGGCGCGGGATCGACGATTTTACGTATACTGCCTCCGCCATGGTCAGTGTCCAAGTCTCTGGCAGTAAGTTCAGGAGGAGGGTGTAACGTTGTGCAGTCTATATGGTCACACTTCAAGAAAAAGATGGACAAATCAGAGAGATTCTAGAGAAGATAAACAGAAATGATAAAAGATTTAAATACCTGATCTATGAGATAAGGTTAAAAAGCTGGGCGTGTTTAGTCTTGGGGGAAAAAAGAAGCCTGAGGGGAGACATGATAAATAATCTTTATATATTTGGGGGGGAGGGATAGCTCAGTGGCTTGAGCATTGGCCTGCTAAACCCAGGGTTGTGAGTTCAATCCTTGAAGGGGCCATTTAGGGATCTGGGGCAAAATCAGTACTTGGTCCTGCTAGTGAAGGCAGGGGGCTGGACTCAATGACCTTTCAGGGTCCCTTCCAGTTCTAGGAGATAGGATATCTCCATATATTATTTATTATTATATATGTAAAATGTTTTTATAACGAGTATGGTGATCAGCAATTCTCCATGTTCACTGAAGGTAAAATAAGAAATAATGAGTTTAATCTGCAGCAAGGGAGATTTAGGTTGGATATTAAAAAAAAAAAAAAAAAAAAAAAAAAAAAAAGCTTTCTAGCTACAAGAATAGTTAAGGTCTAGAATAGTCTTTCAAGGGAGGTTGTGGAATCCCAGTCACTGGTGGTTTTTAAGAGCAGGTTAGACAAACACCTGTCAGGGATGGTCTAGGTTTACTTGGTCCTGCTTCAGTATGGGTGGGGAGGGATGGCTGACCTCTTTGAGGGCTGGAAGGGACCACATTTCTAGGATTCTAATAGCAGGTAAGGGGTGGGGTAATAAAAATGTAGAAAAGGTCAGGAGATAAAACACAGTATTATGAAATGACCTTTAATCATCCTTATTCTTTGCAAATTTTAAGTCAGTGATTTTTTTCTTTTTCCAAAAACATTTCTTGTGCTTATCTCTTTGAGGCTTATGATTGCAATTTGCTTGGAATCATGCTCTAGAATGCACACTGGTCACACTGTTGTGTGATTGAGTTGACCAATCACCACCCAAGATTTTTAAGACATTATGTAATGTGGTATTCCATATTATGCTGGTGTCTCTGGCAATATTTCTTGAAGAAAAGTTAGATAAAATGATGAGTTAGAGTCGGACTGACATGCACTTTCTCTGCTTTTGGACGCCTAAGTCTGATCATTTATTTAAGGGTTTAAAAAAATTATATAGATATGAGGGACGTTCATATCACCATATTTTTTTACTTCTGCATTAGAGATTTTGGTATCTGTTCTCCAGTCAGTGCTTCAGAGATCCATAGGGCACAGGAGTAATTAGGAATGCATGTCTGCATTAACTATAACAGGAGGGATCAGATGCTCAATTGACTACTCTGACAGAGCATTTACTGGAATTTTACCTCATGTGACCGACACCGAGACTTGGTAAAAATCAAAGGTCTCTTAATATATATTGTCCTATTAGCAGAGATACAAATCTCAGCCATGTATCAAGTAATTCAGTGACATGCAGCAGCTATGCTGCTATGTACGTACTTTTATTGTACATACAGTATAGAACAGATATCAGGTAACTATGAGTTACGGGGCTATAATTCCATAGAAGGGTTCTGCTGCCAATATAAACCACAAGAGTGAAGCTTGAATGGTTTCAGTTGTCACTAGAAACTCTCTTGATTGAATTATACCCACATCACTTAAAATGTTTCAGATTTTGTATTATAAAATATATAGCTCTAAGCCTCAGAGGTATCCTCTGTTCCCTCTTTCTGTTAGCACCTTCCCTTTCTTCCACTCTCCTCTGCCTTCTCTCAGACTACTCTGTTTTTCCCCCACTGCTGCTGCCTCCACTTTCATTATTTCTTCTCTCTTCTTGATCTTACATCAGTAGGACCTTCTCTCACTCCAGTAACCTGAAATCTGATCAGCCAGACTATATAATCCATCACACCTGTGAATTACATTGTTAGATGGACTGCAGTGTGTTTAACGCAGCAAATCCTGCGACTGTGTAAAACAGGGATAGTCTTGTTTTAAGGAACAGGACTTGGAGTCAGATGTGGATTCTAACTGACTCTGCCCACTGACTTCCTGTGTGGCAAGTCATTTAGGCCCAGATCCTCAGCGATATTTAGATATCTAATTCCCATTGAAATCAGTAGGAATTAGATACCTAAATATACTTGAGAATCTGGGCCTTGATCTCTGTTTGCCTCAACCTTCTCATCTATAAAATAGTAATATGTCCCCACAGGCATGTTGTGAAACTTATTCATTCATTCGCTTTTTACAGATCCAGACTAACACGGCTACCCCTCTGATACTTATTCATTAGTATTTGTAAAACATGTTGTAATTATGGATGGAAGGTGCTATATAGATGGAAAGTATTATTAAGTATGAACCTAGAAAACATATATTACACAAGAATTATTTCATCAGTATCATAAACCTGATCCTTCTTTCTGTGTTTTCCTGAATGGGTCTCAAAGAGAATTTTTTGGGGACTAGTAACTTTAGGACAATCTGATTTGCTGCATAAGAAAGCATTATTGTTAGGTGAAGCTGGAGTGCAGTGCCATTTCGAAATGTCCATTTACCCAACATATCACTTCTGCATCAGTTTCTCTCAATCTGTATTGGGCTTAGATAATTTTAAACCACTAATCAGAGTAGTTGCTAGCAATTGTGATTCTTGCAGAATTGGTTACAGTTAGGATCACTGGCAGAAAACTACTTCTTTGCATTTTAGCATTATTGCCTGTGACTTCATTAACATCAGGAAGACATTAGCTCTCTAATCACTTGCAACCATGCACTGAACTTTGCTGTTTTTCTGTAATGTCATCTCAGGTGTTATTGGTAACTTCTTATGTTACACTTAGAAATGTGTGTGTGTTTTTTTTTTTTTTGGTTAATGTGCAACTAGGTCATCAGATTAGGTTTCCTTCTGCTTGCCTGATCCTCCATTGAGGTGAGATACCCACAGGTGTGGTGTTACATTTTGTTGCCATGTTTATGTTCTGCTGCCATGTTTTCAGATAACAAGAAAAAGCCTACCGAGACTGCAGTAAAAAAGGAATTGCTGGGGCTATACAGAGCAAAAAAACAAAGTCTCTCATGAACCCTAGTGTCTAAGAGAGCTAAATTCATTCAGCATTTCTTCAATCCTGTGGTCTAATCCATGGAATTAATTAGGTTAGAATATTTCCATGCATCCTTGTATCATCCTAGCTCAGTGCTTTATGCTCATGGAAATATTGCTGATTAATTTGGGAGACACTTACTCAAGAATGAGTCAGGAGCAACTTTGCATATAGACAAGCCCTCAGTTATAAAGACGGCTAAGTGTTTCCTTGTTATTAGTGTACATTATTGATGTCCACACCTTTTAATTGAACAAACGAAGATGACAAAGAAAATGTACTGGAGATGTAGAGTGGTTATTAAAAATACCTCCATTCAGTGCACTGCAAAACCTAAAGTAAATCATATTTCTTTTTCGGTTTCTTTGTTTAGGGAAATAGTTCAGTGTTTCACATTTGGTGGCAATGCAACTGTTGGTGTATGTTGTGATCACTCTAGGCAAGAACGATGATTTATTTGTATTGTGCTAGCACCTAAGGAGTCATTTCTAAGCACAAGTGGTTCAGTAACACTTGTCAAGTCTTGGGCTTTTAACTGGTGTACTTTGCAAATGTCTTTAGGTCACGTGTTGGCTATTAAGAGGTGGGTTAATTTCATAGGTGAAAGTAAGCCGGTCCGGTCCGGCGTTCCAGTAAGAGCCAGTATGCCATGCTGGACCGGACCGGCTTCCCCAGGCTGGCAATTTAAAGGGCCTGGGGCTCCCCTCAGCAGCCGGAGCCCCAGGCCCTTTAAATTGCCTCCTGAGTCCCGGTGCCGGAGCCCTGGGGTAGTGGTGGCAGGGCTCTAGTTGTGATTTAAAGGGCCCGGGGCTCCGGCCGCTGCAGGGAGCCCCGGGCCCTTTAAAGCACCACCCGAGCCCTGCTGCGGGGAGCCCCGGGCCCTTTAAATTGCCCCTGAGCCCTGGGATTCCCACCCCCTCTGCAGCTGGTAGCTCTGGGGGTGATTTAAAGGACCTGGGTATTTAAAGGCCCCACCTCTTCCAGTTGGGGCCATGCCCCCTGCTCAGGACTCTGATATAAAGCATTACCTGTAGTAGAGTTACTCCTGACTTGCTCGGGCCTAAATGAGAGGAGGTGCAGGCTTCAGGGGTCTGAGTTTACTTTTGGTTACACCTCTGCAATGGTGCAGTCAGATAGGTTGTATATGTAGAACTGAGGACAAGATTCAACTCTAAATGGGAGTTCTGTCTCATTCTTATTACAACACATGTGAATTGCTCACTTCCCTGAAAATGTGGAATTTATATTTTGGATTTATCAAACTCCCTTGCCAGTTTGTCTCCTGACCCAATCCAATTTACCCCACTTTCCTTTCTCATCTCCAGCTGCAGGATAGCATCTTCTTTTTATAATCTAACCATCAGGGAGAAGCAGCCACTTGTTTCTGTAATTCTAGCAAGCTGAGCTTGTTCTTGCAGGGATAGCCCTTATTCACTTCCCTTTTTATCCTGAAGATTTTCATCTCTGTAGCATATTGCTATGTTCCAACAGTTTTGGAGACTTTGATCTATAGTTTTTCAGCTGCAAAACTACAGGTTTTATTGCAGCTTGCCTCCTTGCCTATTTCCTCTAAGGGTCTACCAATTAAAAATGTTTAGCATGTTTTGAAACACATTTTTCAGTTCTGTTAAAAGAGAGTATTTCCAGTTACTTAAAAGAAGAGATTATTAAAAATAAGCATAAATAGCTTGGATAAAAAAGGAATATGGTAACAGGCTGTAGGGATTTGAAGGGTGTAATCATCAAGGAAAGAAAGAGGAAAAGGAGTGAGTTCATATATCCTCCTGTAAAATATCAACCTAGGAGTAAAGAGGTAGAATTTAAAAAGATAGAAAACTTAGGCTAAAAAAAAATCAGAATAAATGTCCTAGCACTGAGATGTACTGAACTATGGTTAAGCCTCCCAAAGGAAAATGTGAGTAGTTCCATCTCTTGCATTACTTAAATCTAAAGTACACTTGTTGAAGAATCCTACATTACCAGGCATTAGATTATATGATCTAAAATGGTTACATCTTACCTAGCTCTAATTTTGATGATTCAGTGAATCTAGGCATAATGTTAACTATGTACAGTCCTGTACTTACTGCAAAGGAAATCAACAAGGCAGATCACAGAAGGACTAAGGGCTTGTACACAGGAACATTAATTTGTGCCAAGCTGAGGTGTGAATCTACCCCACACTAGCTTACTACACACTAAATGACTGTGTGGACTCCTGCTGATGCACACTAACGAACGTTTGTTAGTGTGCTTTGATATACACTGCTTTGAAACAGGAGTAGATTAAAACCTTAATTGTGCCCATGATCATATGCATTGTGGGACAGTCTTTAATTCAGTGATCACATACTGTTTTTTCCACCAGACCCCTGCCTCACTCCGTGCAGAGGATGGACCTCTGGGGATGATTCAAGATTGTGTGCTGAAGGAGGTTATTTTCTGTGAGGTCTCTGCCTCATTTGTTGCAGAAGATGGAAGGTGTGTAGTGAATGAGGCAGGGGAGGACTTCAGGAAGAGAGGATGGTTTTATGGCTAAGCCAATTGGTTGCTGCTAAAGTTCCTTTGTGATACTGGTCAAGGCACTTAAACCAAACTTTTCACAGGTGTTTGGCCATTAACTGCAAGTTCCCATTCTGTTGGTCAGATCAGCCCTGATTTGCAGACATGGAAAAAAATAGCATGTGACCATGTAATTAAAGACTTAATGTATACGCATTCCTTGAATACTTGGCTTTGCAACCTGAATATTCTTTTAATTAAGTCTTTTTTGTATGTCATTACCTGTGGTTTAAAAAAAAATTGAAAACCATAAACTTCATTGAAACATTGTTATTCACATAGCTTGCCAGCAGGTTACAACAGTTAGTCGATCACACAGATGTCTGCCAATTGAGTTAACTGAGTAACTGATAGCAGTAGTATGTTGTCATCCTCTGTGGACCAGCCACAAGAGAGGGATGAGACAGTTTGCCAACAGATCTCTCATATATTTGCTGATGGCAGAAGAACAGTGAGACTTAGCAATTTTAGGTTCTGGAGGGGAGTGTTTTCTAATGGACAAAGATCCTTCTGTCACTGCCTCTTCTGGTCCAATCGCCCCACAAGAATCCCTGCCCAGTTTTTCCCCCTCTGCCAAAACTGGCTCTCCTCATTTATCTTGTCAATCTCTCTCTCTCATCCACCCACTCAGCCATACATCCAGTTCCTCATACACAAGCATCTTGTAAATTTGTTGAGTCCCAGAGGCACATAAGGGGAATGCAAGTCACACAGGACCAATGCACAGGTGAGGAGCCAAGCCCCTGCCATGCCCCTACGCTGGATAGATTTGAACGGTTCATCCCTGCCCACACCATCTGGCTTGTAAAAAGGAAGAGCGTTCTGTTTCCCACCTTCTACTGCAGATCCTCTTGGGTGCTTCAACGGTGATTTTGTGGAAAAGATCCCCATTCACAGATCTGCCCTTCCCCAAGCCTCTTTGTGGGTCATCCTCCACAGTAAAAATAATTTCAGTGCCGCCCCTAGTTTCCAAGCTGCATTAGAGTGACCTTGATTCACATAATGCTATAGTCACGAGGAAGACTCTGGTCCCTTTGTGTGCTGCAACAAATGCAGAAACACTGGAGATATGTACCTGCAGATTTAGGGAGACAACGCCCTCATCTTGTGCTGTGTTTGTTTGGGAAGGGTTGTTTCACAACCCTAAACGTTAAAAACTTTTTTCTCTTACCTGAAGACTTGGGATCCTTTAAACACAGAAGTTACTCATCCAAGAAAAGCTTCCCAGTTGTCACAGATGAGTGCATTTTTTAAATACAGTTGCTACAAATAATATAAAATGTAAATATGTACAGTATTATTTGGAAGTTGGAGGAAGAGAATGTCTTTATAGCATTGTTCCAAATTGGACAGTACTAGATGTGTGATTGCTAACGGCAACATTAGTTTACATTGAGATAGATATTAAAGGCGAAATTGTTAAGGGAAGAGGCCCAAAAGCTGTGTGTGAAACTTCTTAAACAATCGCAGGTGCAGTTACAGCACATGTGCACATAAATGGCTAGTTAGGTATCCAACATGCCCTTTGCATGTAGACACCCGTATCTGTGTGCAGACGTGGCAATTCCATGTGCAAATGTAGGCATCCTGCTACACAAACATTTTTGTGTGTGCGTGGACCTCAGGCCTCCTCCTTTGAAAATATGGCCTGAGGTCCACGCACAAAAATGTATGGATGAATTATGGCTGCACAGTTCTTTACATACTTGCTAGCAGTCATTTAACTCTAAACCTTTTATTTTAAGGCATGAAAGCATGACGACCTTTCATCATTCACAGCCTGAACCTTCTGAGGTACAGTCAGTGGTATACGGGTTAGAACATGTTCCAGCATTGTAATAGGCTCAGAAAAAGACTACTTAGGAAAGACTCTCTGGAACTAAATAATAAATAGCTTGGCTTTTCTATAAACTCTATAGAGATCATGTGTTCCCTCATTAATAGGATTTATGAGAGCGATCGCTACAAGCAACCCACCTAACATTTTTTCATTATATTCTTGAATTCCACTAGAGCAGAGGAATTACACTAAACAAGCTCGCTCTTTAGATGCAACAGTTAAACACCTGCGGCTGGCCCAGGTCAGTTGACTTGGGCTCTCAGGGCTCAGGCTTGCAGGGCTGTAAAACTGCAGTGTAGACATTTTGGCTTGGATTGGAGCCTGAGCTCTGGGACCCCACAAGGGGCAGGGGCGCAGCGTGTCAGCCCCAACGATTGCACCACTTTTTTTTAGCCCCACAAGCCCGAGTCATACCCAGAGTCTGACCGTGGCTGCTTGTCTGTTTGCAAAGCCCCTAATAAGTTGTGGATGTTACTGTAAATATAAATGAATAATTAGCAAGGGAGGGGAACAATCTCTGCCTCAGGGCTTAGAGCTGTGAAATTGAGCTTGATGGCAGGGAGTGTATTTGTGGGAGAGACCCAATAATTCAGCAATCCTTATTTTAATTGGCACATGATGGGGACAGGGGGGTCTGTTGCTGTCTGTGTATTAATAGAGGAAAGGAGTTGGGGGCTTTTTGAGGAAGAAGGTGAGATTGAAAAATCTCACCTTCTTCCTCAAAAATCTGTCTGAAGGCCCTAAAATCCAGTAAATTGGCTCTCTCAAATTTGTTATTGCAGAGCAACCTAAGCTTTCTACTGTAGTACAAAGAGTGGGATTAGCCCAAACAAGAGAGCTGCATACCCATCAATTTATCATCAATATATTTCTAAATAACTGACCAGAGTCTCCTCTCACTTTTGGTGGTGTAAATCAGAAGTAAGCAATGGAGCGATGCCAGCGTGAAATCAGTTGAAGTGAGCAGGAAATCCAGCTCAATGTGACCAGTACCAAAAGGAATATTAAAGTAATATTAATCCAACAGGCAATAAGAAATAATTTGCATTGAACTGTAGAAGTAGGAGGGGATGGGGGAAGTCATGACTCACTAATCTGTGACCTTTTTCAAGTGCAGATAATGTTAACAGCTGCAGTTTAAAGGAGATTTTTATGTATTATATATAACATAAACATTTCCAGAAGAAATCTGCATTCAATAATTCAGAGTAGTGTGTGCTGCAGTAAGACATTTAAAAAATGAAGAGAAATTATTTAAAGGAGCAATAGGATTTGCAGAGAGAGTGGGGAATATTTGGATTTCTGCTGCAGTAAGCCTATAGAATTAGAGACCATAAACACTGGTTGACAGAACTCTGGTGTGAGGGGGAGAGGGATTGGTATGATTTCTAGAAGAGATTAGTAACTGTTTTGCAATGAGCTGCTCTATTGCAGGCCTATGGAGTTTTTCAATAACTCTTCCCCCACCATCAGTAACTCATTTGTTCTCGATAAAGAACAATGTGTCTATCCTGTAATATTAATCTTCACTGAATGTCTTTTTTATTTTTTGCTAGATAATGAGATCAAATAATCCTTTACTCTTCTGTTAGTTTCTCTTTGTTTTGTGGTTTCTTTGTGGATGAAATAAATCCTACCTCTGCGGAAGAGAGAAACCACATATAAAAATAGGAAATGCCACACAATTCAAACTTTTTCTTTTATAAAATCCCTGGCTGGGAGTAGATTGATACAGCACAACAATAACTAGAAGCCTGACTTCCTCTACAGGCTGCCAAGTTGAACCCATATATTTAAATCTTAATATAACTAATCTTGTACTGTGTTTGTTTGTTTAATAATTAAAATTGACAGTGTTGCATCACTTAGTTTTGTCTTGGCGATGGAGCTTTGATTGTTATGCTATCTAATGTGAAGTCTGTTTTTGTACTGCTGTAGCTTTTTCTGGCTAGACAGCTCCTAGACATTTAAGCACAGACTGTCCTTCACTTCCACTACCTTTCTCTAATGATACAACAACTATCTGCCCTTTTCTCCTAAATTTTCTTTAATCTTAATTTGTCCCCCATTTTCCGCCCAAAGGCATCTGCCATCACATGTTTCATGGGTGTTTGTGGAGGAGCATCAATCAAGCAATAAATAATTCATGGCTCCAACATTAAGGGTGCACTGAGGTTATATCTCCACTGCAGCTGGGAGCACATTCCCCAGCAGGAGTAGACAGACATACGTTAGCTCTGGTCAAGTTAGCACACTAACAAATAGCAATGTAGCCATGGGTAGCACGCACGTCAGCTTGGGCTAGCTGTCCAAGTACGTACCAAGGGGCTCCGGGCAGGTGCGTACGCAGCGACTAGCTCACCCTGCCACCCATGCTACCCCAGCTACATTGCTATTTTTAATGCTAGCTCAACTTAAGCTCCTGCATGTCTGTGTACTCATGCTGGGAAGCATGCTCCCAGCTGCAATATTGCTGTACCCTGCCTTTGCAAGGAATGGTCTTATTTAGGAGGCTCTAAAGCCCTGATTCGGCAAAGCCTTTAAACACCTAGAATCAGAGACATGCAGGGCTGTAGGGATCTTGAGAGGTCATCTAGTCAAAGCCCCTTGTGCTAAAGCAGGACCAAGTAAACCTAGACCATCCCTGACAGGTGTTTGTCCAACTGGTTCCTACAGATTCTACAACTTCCCTTGGAAGCCTATTCCAGAGCTTAACTACCATTATAGTTAGGAAGTTTGTCCTATATTCTAACCTAATTCTCTCTTGCTGCAGATTAAGCCCATTACTTCTTGACCTACCTTCAGTGGACATGGAGAACAATTGATCACTGTAACTCTTTTTAACAGCCCTCAGCATATCAATCCCAACCCCTGCCTGTCTTTTCTCAAAACTAAACATGCACAGTTTTTTAAAATCATTCCTGAAACATTTTATCATTTTTGTTGGTCTCTGGACTGTCTCCAGTTTGTCCACTTTTTTCCTAAAGTGTGGTGCCCAGAATTGGTACTCCATCTGAGGTCTCACCAGTGCCGAGTAGAGCGGGATAATTATCTCCCGTGTCCGACACATGACGTAACTCCTGTTAATACACCCCAGAATGATATTCACCCTTTTTTGCAACACAATCATTCAATTTGTGATCCACTGTAGCCCCTGATCCTTTTCTGAAGTAGAACCATCTAGTCACTTATTCCCCATTTTGTATTTGTGCATTTGATTTTTTCCTTTTTAAGTGCAAAATATTTAACTTGTCTTTTATTGAATTTCATCTGGTTGATTTCAGACCAATTCTTCAATTTATCAAAGTCATTTTGAATTCTAATCCCACCCTCCAAAGTGCTTGCAACCCCTCCCACGGTGGTGTCGTCTACAGATGTTCTAAGCGTACTCTCCACTCCTTATCCATGTCATTAATGAAAATATAGCCCCCTGCAGGACCACACTAGATATATCCTCCCAGTTTGACAGCGAGACTTTGATAATTACTCTGAATACAGTCTTCCAGAAAGTTGTGTTCTCACCTTTATAGTAATTTCATTTAGACCACATTTCCCTAGTTTTATTATGAAATTTTGATGTGGGACTGTGTCAAGTCTTATTAAAATCAAAATATATCACATATACAGCTTCCCCAATGTTTAATTTTAAATTCTGTTTGCAGTCAAAGGATTTTAAGCACGTGCTTGAGTTAAGTATTGAGATCAAGGACACAGTAGCCCCTCTTCCTCCTCCAGCTGAGGAAGCACTCACACTTCCAGGAAATTAGTAGTGCCAACATCTTTCTTCTCCTTTCATATTTGATGGTTATGGACCATTCAATTCAGATGCATTATGTTTTTACTAGCAGACATTGGCGGAGAGTTGACAAAACATCGACACAAAGTACTGTGTCCCTGCCAGTAACCTATGGCTGCCTCAGATCTCCACCCTAGTTGCTTGTCTGGAATTCTCATTCACCTGGATTCTGGGTAATGGAAGCAATCAAGGGTTTCTTCCACAGCTCTGCTGCCTGATGGCACATGGTAAGTGCCTGCTGTCTTGATTTGTTTTTCTGAGATACTGCAAATAAAAGTCAGAGTGATTACTCTCTCACTAAGTCTGAAAGCCAGTTCCTGGATCAGAGATGAGAACAACATCTCCTGCATTCTTCACAATGCCTGATCATCTTACTATTTCTCTCTCCCATCCCAATAGCTGACCAAGGCTGTTTTTCTACCTGTAAGATATGAGATAAAGATGTTGAAGCAAGGTGCCAAGTATCTAACCTGAATGAAATCTTTTTGATTGTAAAGCTGTTCTGTTGCAGTGTATTCTTCTACAGCTTCTAGTTAAGAGAGCTGGGGGAGGCAGATCAAAGTCCTCTGTAATTGTCCATAAGCAGAAAGTGAAAACTGTTTCAGAGTCAGTGAAGTAAATGTTGAATGTAGGATTCATTTCAGAAGTTTATCCCGGGGGCGGGGGGTGTCTAGTAAGCACAGTGAGTTAGTATGTCAGATTTTTACCTCTCGCAGCTTTGGTACACATCTTGGAAATGTTTACATTTCCAAATGAGTTTGCTGGTCTCATCCTTGTCAATCTCAAAAATACCATATAATTTAGCTCAATTGAAATGATGTACTCAAGGCAGTAACTGCACTAGCAGGCATGTTTCAGGGCAAGGGTGAACTGCATTAGTAGAATTCCACACACAGTGCCTGCCCAAATTAAACACTGATCTAGCCAGTGTTTGTCTATCACTTAATAACATCCAGGGGACAGTGTACTAACAATAAAAAAGAATGGTTAAAGCCTTTGATTAGTTTAGGACTTTGGTCTGGGCCTCACACCGTTGAGTTGTGGGGCTGATATCCAAACTGTGATTAGGCCCAGAAATCCTCCCCCCCCCCCCGTAGAGAATTAGAATAGCTAATTGTGAATAAAAATTATGAATTATTAATAGAAGACTAAATAAAACCTAGGGTATTTATGATTTCAGAGTAGTGTGTGCTAGTGAATCACTGAACTCAGAGAAAATCATGAAATTTCTTGCCATCCACCTGAAAATGTTGGTGGTGGCTGGGCAAAGTGTTAAATATGCTAAGAGAAAGATGACTGTCCAGGTGAAATGTTCAGCGTGCTATACAACCAAGGTCCCATAAGATGACAAAGGGCTTCTTCAAAATGAAATACATCTGTCTTTATAATACTCTTCTCTTGTAAAGCACAGTTCACTCAAGGCACCCAGAGCGCTTTGCTACAATTAAGCTTCAGACTACCACTGTGAGCTATTCAAGTATTACACCCCGATTACAAGTGGGTAAATCTAGAACTTGAGTGAGTTGTCAGGTGTCACACAGCCAGTCAGTGTGAGAGACAGAAACAGACCACACAACTCCCAAAACACTATCTCCTGCGCTAACCTCTCCCACATTAGCAAATAATGAGGTAGTCCAAAAAAAAGTAACTAGTATAATGGAAAGATGTTTGGAAGATTCAGCTATGAGGAAGTGTTAAAATTAAATCAGTTGAATTAAGTGTGATAAAGGCTTGTGAAGTGGGTAAGTTGTGCAGTGGTCTGAGGTCAGGTTCCAAGTTTTTGGATCAGAGCAATGCCAATAGGGTTGTATTTTTGAGTGAGAAAATACCTTGTATGCTATGCCTGCCCCTTCCCCTCCACCCAGGCAGCTCAAGCTGACTGAAGAATTAGCTAAGGGAACCACATCCAGTCCCTCTTTCCAGGGCAGAGGTTACAATATGTGACTTTTGAGGGAATAGAGAGAAAATTGGAATCCTGGAGTGTGCTGGGGAAAGGGCGGAGGGGAGAGAGAGCGTGCATGAGCACAAGCAAGGCTTGCTATGGAAAGTTATTAGTGAAATGAAACTCCTTAGCTGTATTACAGTTGGAACTTGAGCATTTGCGCGCAGATATAAGGAAAGCTAAAGCTCTCCTCCAGCATTTGCTGGCTCAGTTTAATCTTAAGAGACACTGTCAAATGGTGTAGGCACAAAGTGTGAAAAGCTGCGGTACACTGGTAGGGAATTTTGAGTTTTGAAAACGCTTTTAAAATATCATTGTCACCTGTATGTTTATTTTTAAATAGCTCTTGCTTATGTGGGAACTACAGAAAACCAACATTTGTGCTTGTAGAGAAGCAGCAGTTAACTAAGCCCGATTCCCAGAAACGCGAGTTGTCCTGTCACCCAGAGTTGTAGAGGCAAGCTCATTGCTTGTGCTGTGCTGACATTACTGCTGATGCTGGCTCTGGTAAACAAATAAAGCTCTGTTCACTTTATGCTCAAACAGAGAGTGTGGGGGGCATGTGACAGAAGGGGGTTTGAGGATGGCAGCTATGGGAGTTGTTGAATAAAATAAGGACAAATTTAATAAGGAAAGACAACTTGCTTTCAAGTTTCTAAGGGAGTGTTACTAACAATACTGTGTAAAAGAAAATACTGAAGGAGGATTTGACAATGCCCTTTTATCACTATTCCCACAGTAGCTTATCTGTGCATTTTTGCTCTTTGTGCTAATGGTATATCAAAACCGGGTGTCAGCATTTGCTTTAGAGTTGCCACTGATCCTGGCTGAGAACGGTCTTGAACATGAAATATCTTCCCATTTTCTCCTTTCACTTTTCTGTTCTCCCGCTATCAGTAAAGCTTGATATCTTCTTAATGGGTTGGAAATCCCTGCCACAGTATATGTGTGAGTAAAACATTACAGCATCAAAGGAACCTAAGAGACCTAGGCACCCAAATCCTATTTAAAAATCAGTGGGAGGCAGATGCCGAGTTTGCCAGTGCTACTTCGAAAAATCTCAGTCTGTATGTCTTATCACCCTTGTACTTCCTAGTCATGCTATCTGGCACTTCTGAACGGTCAAGTACCGATAATTCAGTACTGTTTGTTTAAAAAAACAAAACACCTCATCTTGTCAGACTCAATACATCCAATAGTTTGATTTTTTTTTAAAGTAACTACCGTAACTTTTAGTGCATGTATAAATGCAAGCACACAGAATGTCAATCTTTGGTTGCTCAAATGAAGCAAGAAACTTTTTATTTTAGATTTTATAGTATGAACAAAACCAGACACCCTAGAAGAAAAGCAAACAACAAAACATTGGAGGCTGCATTGCATGGCTCAGAATCTTAGAATTTTTGTATGGCTGGAACAAGTTTGCGGGATGGGGTCGGGAATTTTTACAAAAGATAATTTTACCTGACAAGGCAGTTTCTCTATTCCTATCTGTCGTTTCAAATATTTGTCTGATTAGTGCTCTGTCACTCACAACGTAATTACTCCACTTCAAGGAGAAGGAGACAGAAGGCCAGATCAACAGGTGTGGTGTACCCACTTTGAACTCCTGGCATAATCTGTCCTTAATGCCAGTTTAACAAGCCTCGGGAGGATCTTGCAGTGGAATGGAGATGCTTCAGTGGTGCAGAGCTGGCACAAAATTTTTCTGCCACTCACCTTCCCTGCTGCCCATGTGTCGGGGGAAGAGGTATGTCCTCTTGCTATTCTGATTCTCAACTGCTTTTTAAAAACCTGTTTCTTTGTAATGTGTGTACAGTGCCAGCAACAAAGAAATGGACCCGTCCCTAAAGATGTGTTGTGATTAGTTAGCATTTGCAAAGACTGTCTAATTGCCAAGTATTTTTTGCGTCCAGCTATCGCCAGTGCTGGATGCTTCAGAGGAAAGCAGAACCCCCCATAATGCCCTTAGCCATGCCATGGGAAAAATTTCAGACTCCAGCTGCAATCAGCTCGTGCCCCCATGAAGCATGAGTATTGTTGACCTTTATAATGTTTTATCAAAGCTGAGTCTGTTCTTGTAAAAATAAAATGTCAGATCTGTTTGTTTCAAGTTTATATCTTCAATCCAGTGTGTTCTAGAACCTTTCTGCAGGGTGGAAGTCCCCCTTTAAGTTCTGCTGGTTGTTTTCCATTATTGGACAATACACTACTGCAGCCAACATGGATAAATGGTTGCAGATTTATGGTTGTTATACTAAATGCTTTTCTTCCTTCAGGAGTAGTGGTCTACTTTCTGCGGTACATAATGATTTGTGTGTGACATGATTCTAGTATGTGGAAATGTGAGTTATTTCTTTAAAAACTATATCACATTATATAATTTTACATTTATTGTTGGTTGGCAGCAGCTGTTATGGGTTTGCAGTATCCCTATTAGCTAATCAGACTAAAGATTACCTTCTATAAAAGGTGTACATTGCCCGTTACAATTGAAAAGGTTTCAACCTTTGCCCAAATGTAAGTATATATTCGTATGAAATTACCCACTAGTCAGAAATTATTTTTATCAGGAAGCTGAAAGTAGTTTTGTAAATGACGGTCTCAGAAGTGAATATAGAGATCTAGGTCTCATTTAAAATATAATGGGGAGCAGGAGTTTGTCACATACTTAGCACAGATTGTAGCTGCATTCCACTTTGGCTCTCCTGCCACTCTAAACTTTCAGCTATCTTTAATATCTGAGACCAACAAAAAACAAAAGCCCCAAAACAGAAAAAAATGCACCTAAATCATGACCATATACAGTGCACTAACAGGAAACCACCTCTCCATAAACAGAGTCCACTTAACAACAGTACCACTGAAAAGAGCAAGAGCAGGCGATGTAGAAAAGGATAACTATCTTGTTACTGGAGTTCAAGGAATGAGACACTCTGGAGAAATCCTGTAGCATCAATAGGAAAGCTGCAGATAACATTGTAAAAGATAAATGGAAGGCCTTTAAGAAAGAGGGCATATATTTTCATCCCAACTCCTTTATCTACTTCTACATAGAAAGTCTGAGGTAAAAATATCAAAATTGGAAAGGAGACGTTGAGTCTTATGGCACAAAGATTCAGCCCATAGTTTGAAACAAAAGCTATTTAGTCATTACATTTCTGTGCTTTCAGAACAAAGAAATAAGTTATGTAAAAATCAACATAAAACTGAAGTGCTTGGAATATGCCAATAAGCAAATTTCCATATACCTTGACAATAAAAGAGAAATGGGAAAAAAAAAAGTTTGAGAGAGGAACAAATGCAGAGCTATACTAGCTAGACTAATCTTCAGACAGCAGGCTACTAGCCAGTCAGGCCAACGTGAATTTAAGATGCAGGACCAACATTTTTCAGCCACAGTGATGACATGGTATGTTGCATTACAACATCTTAGTAATGTCAAATGCACTTCCTCAAGGAACCCTGCAGAACCTCTTAAGAAGTTAAAGCTATAGGGTATGTGTTTGTTCATGTAATTCACAATGTTAACAGGACTGACTATTTAGCGTCACAACTTTGTACGCCTGGCATCACCTAGAAGAGTCCATTGTATCAGTAAATGGTGTCTGATAGGAGAAAGAATGGGATTTAGCAGAATAGAAGCTAATGACTATGGAGTTAATTACATACCTCTAAGAGAGTAGTGTTTTTGTTTTTGTTTTGTTTTAAATTACGTTATAACTTTTTACCGTATACCAAGAACTCGGTGACGGCAGAGAAGCTACCTGGTGCTCTAAAACAAGGACAACAGTAGTGTGTAAAGAGCCAAATGTGACTATTAATCCCATTCAGGCTCCAAGATGGGACTATTGAAATAAATGGTAAAACCTCATTAACTTCAATGGGAGCAGCAGAACCTGGCAGTGTCCTTAATGGATACTGTTTTAATACCCTGATTTTTAAGATGTAATTCATATGAATGTGGAGAAATCATTAATTATTTTCAGTATAGTAACACCTAAATGTTGTAATCATGGTCAAGGTACCATTGTGCTAGCCCCTATTGAGAATTCTTATCCAGAAGAAGTTAACTATAGTGACATTGTAGGAAGAAGACACTCTTATGTACAAACGGACTCCAATGAGAGGAGCAAGGAAGAACAAGTTTAAAAACAGATGAGGTAATATATTTTACTTCACTCACCTTGTCTCTCTCATATCTTGAGACCTACATGGCCACAGCAACACTGCAAAACAAGTTTAGAAATGGACAGCCACACAGGAAGAATCTTCAAGGAAGGACCAAGAGCCTTTCTCCACTATATAAAAGAATCACTTCCTTCCTGAGAGAGGAACACAGACATTCAGAGAGAACAGGTCGGCTCACTCCAGTGGAGCTTGCCGTGGGTTGGGGGCAAAGATGCTGTCGTTCAGGTAATTTTCAACCTGTGTAACTAGGTCCAGTCAGCTGGTTAGGCTTCTAAATACAGTTATGGCAACAAAATTGTGTATTATAGTAACAGTTTGAGAATTTAAGCCTAAGGATTAACTAAACTTTTTTTATCTTTGCTTCTTGCCCATTTTTCAGTATACATGATGTACCCTAAAATCTTCTACATACCTACACATATATAATAAAGAGCAACAAATATACATCATTTCAAAATGACCAGACAAGTGAAGGGAGTAAGGCCTATTAGAACTGTTCCACAAGCTATTTCAAAACTATAAAAATTGCAGCATATTTCTGTATTCTTTGCTGGGGATGTGGGAAGTTTTAATGCAGTCCAAAACAATTTCAAGAATGGTTATAAAGATAGGTTGTATAATGGCTGTAGAGAGCAAATTGGATCAGGCACTGCATTATCTTTAGGAAAAAAAGGTTTGGATAACTAGAAAAAAAGTTTGACAAGAAACATCCCTGTGTGTATATACACAAATGTGCAGTACCACTCAAAGCAAAACAGTTCAATTCCAATATATTCACTTGACTCATCCAAGACTACATGCAGTTGATCAGGACTAATATTTATTCAGGACACAGAGAAGCTGTTCCTTATATGTTCTCAAAGAAGCACAGGTATTCAGGGTACAGATTCAATAGTTTAGCAGATCAACAAAATTAACACTTCCCTCAGCTGAAGAACACTTTTACTAGTTTTTTTATGCTTTGCTTTAATATTCCACTATAACACTATATGTTGTTCACTACTAATAGCTGGTTAAAATGTGGTAGTAAAGTAATGGAAGTTCCTGGAATTCAGAGGTAAAGAACTGAATGTCATGGGAGAGATTTAGAAAGACAAGGTGAGTGAGGTTTGGACCAACTTCTGTTGGTGAGAAAAACAAGCTTTTGAGCCACACACAGCTGTTAAACTTATCCTGGGACTGACAAAGCTACAACTACACTACATTCAACAATGGGAGAAGTTTGTAATGGAGGGCTGAGGATGGGGCGGAGATTCAAGATAATCTAGGCATAGCCCAACACCTAAACAAATATTTTTCCTCTGTTTTTTAAGAAGGGTGATGAGGATGTTAGGATAGTGGCAGGGTGGCTAGTGGAATTGAGGATATGGAAGTAAAAATTACCACATATGTGATGGAAGTCGCACTCAAACAGCTTAATGGGACCAGATCAGGAGGCCTGGATAATCTCCATCCAAGAAGATTAAAGGAACTGGCACATGGAATTGCAAGCCCAATAGCAAGGATTTTTAATGAATCTGTGAACTCAGGGGGTCTAGAAAATTGTTAATATATTTTTAAGGAAGGGCGAGGGGGAACATGATCCAGGAAACTACAGGCCAGTTAGTTTGACCTCAGTTGTATGCAAGGTCTTGGGACGAATTTTGAAAGAAAAGGTAGTCAAGGACAGAGGTAAAGGATAATTGGGATAAAATACAAAATGGATTTTCAAAAGGTAGATTATGCCAGACTAACCTGATCTGTTTTTTTTTGAGAAGATTACGGATTTATTTATTTATTTTGATAAAGGAAATGCAGTAGATGTAATCTAGCTAGATTTCGGTAAGGCATTTGATACAGTTCCACATGAGAAATTATTAGTTAAATTGGAGAAGATGGGGATTAATATGAGAATTGAAAGGTGAATAAGGAACTGGCTAAAGGGGAGACTGCAATGGAACATCCTGAAAGGTAAACTATCAAGCTGGAGGGAGGCTTTAGTGGAGTTCCTCAGGAATCAGTCTTGGGACCAGTTTTATTTAACATTTTTATTTTTTTTTATTAATGACCTTGACAGCAGAAGTGGAAGTGTGCTAATAAAATGTGAGGATGACACAAGTTGGGAGGTATTGCCAATATGGAGCAGGACCAAAATATCATACAAGAAGATATGGATGACCTTGAAAACTGGAGTAATAGAAATGGGATGAAATTTTATAGTGCAAACTGCAAGGACATGCACTTAGGGACTAACAACAAGAATTTTTGCTGTAAGATGGGGATTTATCAGTTGGAAGCGACAGGAAGAGAGAGACTTGGACGTATTGGTTGATCACGGGATGGCCATGAAAAAGGTTAATGCAATGCTAAGGTGTATTAGGTGATGTATTTCCCCTAAAGATAGGCAAGTTTTAGTACAATTATACAAGGCACTCGTGAGACCTCATCTGGAATACTGTGTGCAATTCTGGCTCCCATGTTTAAGAAAGATGAATTCAAGCTGGAACAGGTGCAGAGAAGGGCTACTAGGATGATCAGAGGAAGGGAAAATCATCTTACAAGAGGAGACTCAAGGAGCTTGGCTTGTTTAGCTGAGGGGAGATATGATTGCTCTCTATAAATACATCAGAGGGATAAATACTAAGGAGAGAGAGGGGTTATTGAAGTTAAGCACCAATGTTAATGTTAACACAAGAACAAATGAATATAAACTGGCCATCAGCAAGTTTAGGCTTTAAATCAGTGGTGGGCAACCTGTGGGCCGCACACAGCCCATCAGGGTAAGCTGCTGGCGGGCCGCCAGACCGTTTGTTTAGATTTGCGTGGCCGTGGTTCGCCATTCCTGGCCAGTGGGAGCCGCAAGAAGCGGCAGGTTTTTAACCATCAGAGGAATGAAGTTCTGGAACAGTTTTCCAAGGGGAGCAGTGGGGGCAAAAGACATCTGGCTTCAAGACTAAGCTTGAGAAGTTTATGCAGGGGATGGTATGATGAGACTGCCTAAAATGCTCCGAGTCCAAGTGACTGCCATATCTGGGGTCAGGAAAGAATTTTCCCCTGGGTCAGATTGTTGTAGACCCTGATGGTGTGTGTTTTTTTTTTTTTTTTTTTTTGCCTTCCTCTGCAGAATGGGGCCTGGGTTATTTACAGGTTTAAACTAGAGTAAATGGTGAATTCTCTGTAACTTGGTCTTTAAATCATGATTTAAGGACTTCAGTAACTCAGCCAGAGGCTAAGGGTCTTTTACAGCAGTGGGTGAGCATGGTTCTTTGGCCTGCCATGTGCAGGAAGTCAGACTAAGTAACCATGATAGTCCCTTCTGGCCTTAGAGTCGGAGTCTGTGTTTGAAAGGGGTGAAGTGGGACATAGAGCTGTACAGTACAAACAGCAGTGAAGACGTGCGTTCTGTTTCCTGCAGAGATAAGAGTGCCAGTGAGAATGAGATTAGAAATGGGCAGCAGACTTATCTGTAATGCAGCATGCATTCCCCCAGCACCAGCCTCCAGCTAGCAAGTGTGCATGAGGTGGGGCCGTGGCTCTACAATCTCCCTATTTGGCCAAACCCAGTTTGAAGTGCTGAGCGGCTCTGTTTTTCCTATTACTGTACGTGATCCCCTTTGCAGTCAGGGACCAACAAGAGCCAGCATTCTAGATGCTCCCTGAAGAGATGTGGAAGGTGTGGGTACCAAAATTGCACGCGGAAGGACACAGTCAAGCCCTGAGATTACATTGCTACCTTGTTTCCTTTTTTCACATGCAGTCCCTAGGTATGAACAGTAAAAAGTATTTTACTTTCCATAATAAAGTAAGCATCAGCGTAAGTAGCAAGGATCTACCCTAAGATTTTAATTGATATCTGATTACTGAGTAATGTAGTCTTGTAAGGTCGGAGTTAACACTGGGCAGTGCTCTGTGACAAAAAAAACTACACATTTGCTTTGTTCTTTTTAATCATAATTTTGTTCATGAGAATGTTCAAGACCAGTCTTGATCAAATGTGCACGTGTGAAATTCACTTGGGAAATGTTGGTAAGATCATTTTGAAACTAATGCAGCCTTGGTATTGTCTTGATGTCCTCCAAGGGAACAGAAACTGTATCATGGGCTGTGTGACTGGGTCACCTAATTCACAAGTTATTTGTCATGAGTATTTAGAATAGTGGTCAGAGTGAATAGTTTGTCATCCATGGGATAAATGTTTGCATAAAACATTCATATTGATTTGTATTTCAAAATTATTCAGCAAACTTAAGGCTATTTATGAATAATTCATAAACAGAAAACTAGATTTGCCAGATAAATTTTATACATAGTTTGCCCAGCTTTAAGCATGATGCTATAGTCTATATAATCCTTATTAGACTGTGCATAGTATTCTAGAACATGACTTTGAAACTGCACTTTTAGTATCTCTAACTTGCATTTTGGGGGGGTCTGTTTAGAAACCCAGGAGTAAAGGAAACAGCAGTTTGTGTTTATAAGAGGGGGGAGAGGTATATTTGATATTGAAGCAGAAATTCTTTATTTTACAATTGCAGCATTAGTCAAAAACAAAGTCTCCTTTCAGAGCATGCTAAACATCAGCTACTACAGTTAGACATTTTAAAATCAGCAAGTCTGGATAATCCAAGAGTTTTAAAAGAGCTCTCTGAACCATCAATGTTGATTTTCAATAAGTCTTAGAGTGCTGGGGAAGTTCCAGAAAACTGCAAGAAAGCTAATCCTGTGCCAGTATTTAAAAATGGTAAACTGGATGACCTGGGTAGTTATAGGCCTGTCAGTCTGACATAGATCCTGGGCAAGATAGTGGAGTGGCTGATATGGGATTCAGTTAATAAAGAATAAAGGAGGGTAATATATTTAATGCCTGTCAACATGGGTTTATGGTAAACAGATCCGTCAAACTAACTTGATATCTTTTTTTGATGAGATTACAAGTTTGGCTAATAAAGGTAATAGTGTTGATGTAATATACTTAGACTTCAGTGAGGCATTTGATTTGGTACCTCATGACTTCTTGATTAAAAATCTAAAAAGTTATCAAATTGACAGGGCACACATTAAATGGTTTAAAAGCTGGTTGTGGTGATTCTTGGGGTACCCAGGCCTGTGAGTCATCTTGTTGCCAACTTCCTCCAGCATGAGTGACTCTTACCTGTGCCAACTTGGTGTTAGGCTGGCTGTGTTAGGGAGCTGTCAGCCACTCACGCATTCTCCCTTGGACTTATACCTGTCCTGCTAGTTGACAGTAGATGCACTCAGCCCCCAAGTCCCTTCAAAGTGTCCCCCTGTGGTATCTAGCCCCTAATCACCGGTTACCCACAGAAACCCAGGTCCTCCATTCCCAAAGGAATGGTATATCTGAGATTACCAGTTTTACCTGAGCTCACCGCTGCTGTGTCACACACGGCACTTGAGTTCAATTACTGTAAAACAAAAAGAAATTTATTTTAAGAAAGAATAGAGATTCAAATAGAAACAAGCGTGAGTGATGGAAATAAGTGATTACATACAAAACAAATTCATAAGACATGAACTAGGGTGTACACTTATTAAAAGTTATCTTTCCTATATAATTAGAACCTTACCCCAAAGTTCAGTCTGCTGCAGCATCTGCTAGCCTCAAGGAGCCAGAGCCCAGTCTTTCATCTTTCTCGTTGTTTCAAGGTAGCTCATCAGTGAACGGATACAGAGTTTCTTTCTCTATCCTGTGATGTATTGAATCATCTTTTATCTTTATTCAAGGATTAGGCTATCCCCTCTCTGTTGTTTAATTCCTTTCCATTTCCAAGTGATTTAGTTGTGTATAGTTTACCTTTTGATGGTTTTCCAGTGACTTTTCTGGGTTGTAATAGTGCATGACTGAGCAGTGCATTACATAATCAGACAAAGTGGGACTGTTCTTCATGTTTCCCGCCATCGCTGAGACATATTTTCCTTGGTGACTCACTTTCACTCCAAGACCATAAGGGCATAATTTTCAGTATAGTTTCATTATTTCTTAAATACTACCTCTAAACACATCTCACAATGATTATGAGCATTGATGAGTTACAAGTTCGTAGTAGGGACCTCACATGCTACCCTTTATGGATGAATGTGATGAAAGCAGTTGTATCGGGTATAGTGAGACAGGAGATGCTTGTAAAGAACAATGAACCCTTTGCCAGTTGTCACCAATGGGCCTCTAGCACACTGGTTATCTGATCGGTCTCAAAATATAATTGTAAATGGGTAATCATCATCGATCGGATGTGTTTCTAGTGGGGTCCTGCAAGGATAGGTTCTTGGCCCTAGGCTATTTAATATTTTTATTAATCTGGAAGAAAATAAAGTTATCACTGAAAACTTGCAGATGACCCAACAATTGGAGGAGTGGTAAATAATGAAGAGGACACATAACTGATACAGACCAATCTGGCTCACTTGGTAAGCTGGGTGCAAGCAAACAATATGTTTTAATTTGGCTAAATGTATACATCTCGCAACAAAGAATGTAGGTCATACATACAAAATTGGGGACTCTAACCTGGGAAGCAGTGACTCTGTAAAAACATTGGGGGGTCATGGTGGATAATCAGTTCCAAGTGCAAAGCTGTGGCCAAAATGGCTAATGTGATTCTTGCATGCATAAATGGAAATCTTGAGTAGGAGTAGAAAAATTATTTTACCTCTGTATTTGGGCTGGTGTGATTGCTGCTGGAATATTGTGCCCTGTTCTGGTGACCACTGTTCAAGAAGGATGTTGATAAATTTGAGAGGGTTCAGAGAAGAGCCATGAGAATGATTGAGGGATGAGAAAACATGCCTGATAGTGATAGACTCAAAGAGCTCAATCTATTTAGCTTAACAAAGATAAAGTTAAGGGGTGACTTGATTACAGTTTGTAAGTATCTACATGGGGGGAAAATGTTTAAAAATGGGCTCTTTAATCTAGGAGAGAAAGGTATAATACGATCCAACAGCTGAAAGCTGAAGCTAGATAAATGCAGACTGGAAATAAGGCATACATTTTCAACGGTGAGAGTAATCAACCTTTGGAACAATTTACCAAGGTTCGTGGTGGATTCTCAATCACTGATAATTTTTAAAATCAAGATTGTATCTTTTTCTAAAAGATGCACTCTAGGAATTATTTTGGGGATGTTCTCTAGCCAGTGTTATACAGGAGTTCAGATTAGATGACCACAATGATCCCTTATGACGTTGGAGCCTATGTATCTATGAAAACCTAAAGATGCACCTTTTTTAGGTCAGACTCTTAAAGTTCTTGTTTTACCCACTAGCAGCCATCTGTCTCCAATTTCTGTGCAGATGCTCTTGATCACATGGCTTCTGACTCTTGCTGCAAGTGAAAACAGATGCTATTGCTTCTCTATATATCACATGTTGACATGGCATGATGCTTATTGCACTGTCCATCACCTATTCCTTGCTTCCTCTATTAAAGTACCACTGACCCTACTGAGCAGATTTGCTGCTGCAGTTTCATATTAATTGTCAACACTTCAATAACTAATAGCCATGTGTTCGGTGTCATTAAAGATACAAAATTAATAAAGTTTCTGCCCTGAGGCATTTACAGTATATAAAAAACAGAGAAGAGACAGCACATTGGGAAGGAATCTGTTGATTGTTGTTTTTTCTTTTAAAGTAGTGACTTGATATTCCAATAGCCTTTCATTGTTGTCCTCAAATGTGTGACATTTGTTTTGTAACATAAGTCACATCAATCCCGACAACATCTGAAAAATTCACTTGCACCATGCCTAAAAGCCCTGCCAAATTTAATTGGGGACAGGTAACACCCTGAGGAGTTACTCAGAGAACAAGGGCATAGCCCTGGAGCTCCTTCCTTATGGAAATAGGTCCATTGGGATCAACAAGAATATCTGCCTAAAAAGCTGCAGGATTGGGCCCTATGGCAGACAAAGACAAGATATAGATCTCTATATCTGAAAAAAATTGAGTACTGCAAACAAAAATGAACACATTCAATTCACTGCAGAATTTTTATAGCAATTAAGATGAATTTGGCATTTTTAGAGTTTTCTTCATTTTTACCTTTTTTTCTACTTTACGTCCATTTTATCTCCTCTGTCTAATTTGCAGCTTTGTATTTTATGATGCAAATCACTTGCCATTCTTCATGTTGTTGTGTTTTGCTATTTCACTGGGAAATAAACTCTTCCCCCCACAACTCCTCTCACCCTTCACCTGGCCTTAAATGTAAATACAGACACTCAGACTACAGATTGTTATCTAGGGAGCGGATTCAGCGATAAAATGAATTTAATGCATTGATTTTTTTTTTTTTCCTGCCTTGACTTTTGGGTCATTTCAAGTTTAAACTGCAGATAATAAAGTCTTGCAAGATAACAATAAGTGAACTCTAAAAGGCATATTGAAAATAAGAGACTTATAATTAATTGTTAGTTGCATTGGGAGATGTAAATATAATAGTGTCTAGAAGCTTAATTACTTTTTTTTGGTAAAGAAATTTCACCTTGTGGTTCATTCATTCATTCAGCTCAGGATGGTAGTTTTTAAGGAACTAGTGAGATGGGTACTGCCCATTGGGACAGGATGGGTGCCAAATTCAGGTTAATGTCTTTTTTTTTTTTCTTTTTTAAAAGCCACCCTTTAAAGGTTATTACTATTATTTAGTAGTAGTATTACCATAGTGCTTCAGAGCCCTAATACTGGACCAGGACCCCATGGGTGCTAGGTGCTGTACAAACACAGAATAAAAAGATGTTCCCCTGACCCAAAGAGCTTACAGTCTAAGTAACTTTCACTGGATACTACACATAAATAATGCACACACTGTATTGTAATTATTTGTAGTATTACAGTACTCGAGAAGAGCCTCAGTCAGGATTGGAGATCCCATTTGTTCTGTACAAAGAGCGAGTCAGACAGTGCCTCCCTCAAACTTGGAATAGCTCAAAGGGACACGAGGCCAGAGAGCACCTTATTGCTATTATAAACTAGCTCATTCAAACTAAAGAAAAACATACAGAATAATTTGTGGAGAACAATGTAATGTTTTTTCTTCTGAACACCAACCCAAGAAGTATCTACACCACCTAACCTTTTTTTATTGTGTGCAATGTTAAATGCTGTACCATGCAGAAGATCAAGATTTGAGCACCTGTCTTGGATATGGTCTGCTTTTCTTTAGCCCTTTATACACTGGAGGTATCAGATTGCATTTGAGTTGATCAGATTGCATTTGAGTTGAAACAGTAGTCCTCAGGAATTCACAAACCAATGATTAGTGGTGTATTTTGTGTGGGTTACTATTACCATCACATAATCATCACTTCACATTTCATGAGTGGGAGGAAGGGAGAGTTTGTTTCAGGAGTAAGCGGCACAGTAATTCTGTCTTGTCTTGCTTCCTCTCCCCTCATGTAACACTTGGCTGATAGTGAGAAAAACCTGGTTTGTTTTTGTTTCTTTGGATCACCTCAATACCAGAGCAGGGTTATACAATTTTACGTATTATCTTGGTGCTTTGCAGGATAAACTTATGATTTAAGCCCCAAGATTAGGTAATAACGTGGATGTATTCTCATTTCATTTGTGATCTTTCCTAGACCCAATCTCAAAGGCACCACTAAATTGGATGATAATGGTCATCTGTCTTGAAGGGAGGCCCAGCACCCGAAATAGCAGTACAAAAGATGTTACAATATTCAGATGGAACACCAAGAATTGCTAACCTCGGCCCCTCTGTGTAAACACTGAATGGTTCCTCCCCTTTTGTTACCCACTTGGAAAGTCCATCCTTACCACACACCACTGACTTAGTCCAGGCTCTATTGGCTCTGCCCCTCTCTTGGTTGGTCCCAAGTGACCTAGCCTCTCTTCTCACCTTCCCCTATTAAATGCCTTGTGGTTCTGTCCCTCTCCTCAGAGAGTCTTCATGCATTTGATAGTTTTCCCCAACTTGTAATCCCTTTGTCTTCCCTCTGGTGCTGGCTGCTGATTTTTCTCATTCACACTAACTGGAAAGAGGCTCAAGTATCCGAGGGATAGCCATGTTAGTCTGAATCTGTAAAAAGCAACAGAGGGTGCCACAGGACCCTCTGTTGCTTTTGGAAAGAGGCTGTTCCTACAGGGCATCCAGCTCTGAAGTGCTAGGTGAGGACTGGAAGTGTGGTGCTTGCTCGCTCCATGCCTGGCTCTAGCCAGTTGCTGTTAGTCTCTTTCCTGGGCACAAAATTTCCCTCGCAGACAATTGAAAAGAAAACATGAAAAGGAAGTGAAGTGTTAGTGGGTTTGGCACGTTGGAGGTGGGCATTGTAAAAAAGTGAGTTCCAAGTCCTGTCAGATTTTCCATATGTCTTTAGTGATTTGAGTAAACAGTGGATTAGACAAACATGCTGAGTTACATAATACAGAGAGTAAGCAAGAGAGAGAGATCAATCCATTGCCTGTAAGATTGCCAGCTTGATTGTGAACTGAACTAAAGATATAGACTTTCATTTCAAAGTACAGTCCTTCTATAATTAACCTCTCCTTCCACCGAGTTCAGAAGTACCTTATTAAATAGTTTTTTCCAATAGCACTGCCGTATTCTAAGTGGGGGAAGAAGGTTTGTAAGGTGCAGAGCCTCGGAATATGGAAATAGATATTGTATGCAATGTTGTAAGCATTTTTGCTTTTTTTAGTTGTAATTAAAGATCTTGGGGCCTGATTCTTCTCTCATCTTCACTGGGTAATTCCACTTACATCAACATTGTGACACTGGTTTCAAAGTGGTGCAATGAGACTCAAGCCCATTAGTAACTTTCCTAAATAATCTAATAACCATAAATATTACAAGTAGTTTAAATTAGACATAACCTAGATTAAACATTTAGGGCCAGATTTACCACCTTTACTCATGCAGAGTAATACCTTACTCTGCAAACAGCCCTTTGATTTCTGTGGGAATACTCACAGGGACAAACCCCAACCCTGCACTTGAAGCCATATGGCAGACCCCTGTGGCGCTCCAGTGACTGTAGTGAGACTTCATGCAGGCACAGATATTCACCCATGCATAGTTTCAGGATCAGACCCAAAGATTCAACTCAGAGTGAGGTAAGAGTGGCAGAATCTGGTCCTTTATTTATTTTTTTTATAAAAATATTTAAATTCTGTATCTACTAGAACTATTTTGCAAAAGTTTAAAATTGCTCTAACATACTCAACAAGAAATATGTTAAACAACCAATATACACGATTCCATAGCTGTGGGGAAACCACACTACCACATGAAGTGTACTCCTGTCCCACTGTCTTCCCCTACCATTCTCCTTCTCTTCCTCTTTTTTCTACTTTCTCTTACGTTTGTGGTGTTTTTGTTGAACTTGGAATTGAATCATCCAATAAGAGGGCTTTTTCATTTACCTGTACGGCACCATGCACAGCTATGGTAAGCTTACCTATTGCCCTAAACTTTGTAGTTATTTATACCAATGCAAAGTGGGTGCAAGCTGTTATCAGTTCTGTGGTAGCATTTTACACCTTCTTTACGGTGTTGCAAATAACTTTGCAGGGCAATGGATAAATTGAATCCTACATAGATGATATACTACTGACTCTTGAGATTCTTCACTTCATGGGGGGAAAAAAGTTACATCCTGTTAGTAATCTTTATTAATTTGTTCAGTGCAGCATTTACAAGTAGATCCAAACTGTTATGACACCTTTATTGCCAAGTCCCTGGACCACTCTATTTCCATTCCAGGCCACTGAGTTTAACCTATGCTTCAACTGCAGTCAGGTCAAAACTTGGTAAAAACTGCATGTTTGTTAACATTTAATTCCCCTCTCCCATGGCAGTACAGTTACAAAATCATTCTTACGTTTTGATTTAGAACCAAAATATTTCACAAATAAAAAAAGTAGTATGCAAGTTAGTACTGGGAACAGCTTAGCCATGTAAAGATGAGATATACAGTATCTATAAAATAGCCAGATTAGAAAAGGGTTAGCAATATAGACTTACGATAAAAAGGGCTAACTGAGTACTAGCTGTGGCATTTTTAATTTGACCATTTAATTGGATTAGCACTTTTCTGTCATTGATGTAGTTATATAGCCAGCAGAGGCCAAATTCAGCCTTTGTGTAGCTATTGACCTCAGTGGAGTTGCACCCACACAGAAAAGCTGGATTTGACCTAACTTCTTTATATCACTGGTCCAAAATGTTTTTCTAACTTTGCTTTTATTTCCCAATAAGTGAAATGTCTTGGATTAGAATTAAATATGATACCCACAACCTTAGTGACATTTCTTCACAAGCCACTTCCTTTCCTTTTTGGTGTACATTTGGTTTGTTTTATTTGGCCTTTGTTTCCACGGGGCAGAGAGGGTTCTCCAAGTTAGCATCTCTCTCCAAGCTCCTGTTGATCACTACAAAGAAGCTCTCAAGGAAAACAGGTTTCTGTGGCTCTACTTCATCTTTCAGGATATAGAAGCTGGGAATATTTGTTATAATTTTTGTGCCTGAATTAGGCTTTAACAAGATCTGTTTTTCAAGTGCAAGCAACATTGCTGAATGCAGAACAGAGCTGTGTGATGAACCAATGTTTTTGGTTCATTGGCTGAACCCTTCCCCCCCCCCCCCCCCAAAAAAAAAAAAAAAAATTTTTTTTTTTCATTTTGTTTTAGGGTTGTTGTTGTTTTTTAAATTGAACTAAAATTTGAAATTAGAAAATTTAAAAATCAAAAAGTTTTCTTTAGTAAATGTCAAAAGCTTTTGACTTCTTCAGATTTTCTTTTTTGACCAAAATAATTGAACAAATTCAACACAAGTTCACAGAATGTTTTAGTCGACCCCAATCTGCATGTTTTGGTCAAGAGGCTTACCTGAAACGCGTGCAGAATAGAACAGAATCCCTGTTCCAAAGACCTTACCACAAGACCAGCTTGCCAGAAGTACAGAATATACTGTCAGTTTCCCATCTCCCATAACCACCAATAATCTAACCTCTCCACAGTCACTGCTCAGCTTGAGCGTCATCCTCCCACCTTTCCTCCCAGGGAACACTCAGCCCCCTACTGGGAGACACCAAAAAGAAGCTTCCAAGAGGATCTGAAGGTGGTTCTTGGGCATGTCTTTTCCTCATACAGGGCAGGGGAGACTCCCATGATTGTCTTAAAGGCAAGGGATCTGCAATCCACATGGCCCAAGCCTGCCTCAGCCCCCAAGATGTGCCAGCTTCAGCAATGGCACACAGCAGCTTCCCTATTTCTCTTTAAATGTAAAATGAAATTGAAATGATCCAGCTACATTGGAGATCCTGGCAATGGAGTTAGAACAGGAGGGACAAAATGAAACTTGGGCAGTATCCAGCCAAAGGCGGTCTGCCAGGAGCTGTAAAAGTTAGTCTTATTAGAAGAGTGCACCTTTAAACATTAACAGAGAGCAGCATATCACAATGCATGTATTAAGTGGATTTAACCTATCTCATGCAGCAAACAGTGAGGAGTTAGGGATCGGTCATACATGTCACATCATTATGGATTCCAGATCTGACAGGTTTTGTGCTGTTCCCTTTTGGTTAAATTACATAATGCAGTTGAAGCAACTGGTTAGGAGAGATCAGAAACACCCCCCACCCCACCCCCGTAAACCAGTATTGCTGTCTGCCTTAAATAAACAACTTGAGGCAACTTGTTTTAGCAGAATGGAATTGCCTACGTAGTGCACCTCACCCAATACCATGTAGGGGAGGATGTTTGGAAGTGTCAAAAGGATTTAGGTTGTCAGCTGCCACTGAAAATCAATGATAGTTGTAAGGCTAATTTTCTAAGGCATTTTTGAAAATCTCATCCTTAGTTTAATTGGGGGAAACACTGACTCGTTTGCAAACTTGAATATATAACATCTTTATATTTGTCTTTGTAGTACAGTTTATTTTATTTATTTTATCAAGGTCCTTCAGTTTCCCTATCTGTATAATAGGAATAATAACTGATATTCATGTCAGAAAATATTTGGAGATCTACAGATAAATAGCATTGCATTAAAACTCACTAGGGAACCTTTAGTACACACCAGCAGGGTTCACACAGACCAATTACTGTGCAGCACATTAGTGCGCTTTAGAAACACACTCCTGTAGAGCCACTTTAATCCATCATGTAGACAAGCCCTTATTTTATAAGGTTAGCTTTACAAAATATCTAGATTTGCAAATTATTGTAAAGCTATGATTTTTAAATGAACCAACATTTGAACAGTAGGTTTACTTGTTTTTTTTTAAATATTTTAGTTGTAATGAAGATGGTTAGGCTACTTTTCAGAAACTTAGGATAATAGTTCTCACTTACGATGCTCTCTCACAGTACTTTGCAAACATCTTCAGAACTCAACCCACTTGTAAACTGAAACAGAATATGATAACATTGAAACTGCCATACCGATAACATCGGTGGTCTGTCTAGTCTTAGCCCTTTTTGACAGTAGCCAGTATCTGCTACTTCAATGGTGTATGCTAGCATCCCTAGAGTGACAGTTATGGAATAGCTTGCGCATGGGGGAAGGCTCTTCCTAGCCCTTATCTTAGAGGTTAGCCTCTACACTGAGCTTGAAGGTTTATATCCCTTATCGCTTTTATCCTATCTCATAACTGGGGGTGATGTTGTTTGCGTAAATGTCTAATCCTTTTCTGAAACCCACTAAGCACTTGGCCTCAGTAATATTTTGTGGCAATGAGTACCACATGTTATGTATCTGGCTGAGAAAATTTGTTGCATTTCAATTTCATTTACTTTCCCCTTGTTCCTATGTTATGAAATAGGACAGATAGGAGCACCCAGCGTTCCCACCATCCCTTAGTTACTCTGTGTCCTTTCTAAACTAAGAAATCCCACTACTCTTTAATTTCTCCTCATACTGAGGAAACGTCAAGCCTCGAATCATTCTTGGAGCCTATTCCTTTTAAGTTGGGTGACCAAATTTGAACAGTGTTTCATTTGAGGCTCTTCTATCTATTTATATAATAGTATTTTTTCAGTATTAATTTTCCATTGTATGGTTTATTCATCTTCAAACTCTCAATCCGCAAAGTGAACAAAATGTTAAGGAATTGCACAAGTCTGTGGCTGAGTTAGGAAAAAGATCCAAATCTCTTTACTTCAGCTCATGTACATCAACTGCTAGCCCATGTTTTCTCCCATTAGACAACTCATCCTTCAGCAAAACAACTGCAGACATTTGAGTTACCTGTTGAGCTTTTCATTTAACATAGTGTGCTCCTCTCCATCCCTACTGAAAGTGTGTGTGCATGCTGGTGTGTCTGTGCATATGATGTGCCTTTGTGTACAATAGCTGTACATCAGTTAGCCTGAATTTATGGATGTCTGTAGTTTCACTAGCTGTTAAGTCCACTCTTTGCTGCAGCTTTTAATAGAATTGAGGGTGTTTTACAAGGGAAGTGAAAGTACAAGGGAAGAAAAGCATATATTTGAAGAAAAAGAAGTTGTCCTGTTTGTGACAGGGGAGAATACACAATAGGTGCTACATTATGTTTTGTGTACAGCCAATGTCCTTCAGTGGAATTTTTCTAAAGCACAAGTTTCATTGACTTCTCTACCCTCAGGCCTTGTCGACATAAGAAAATTCCATGAGTTTAACTCAAGCTGCAATTTTAAATCACTTTAGTTACACTACCACAAAAGCCTGTGTGGACATTTAGTATGGTTTGTAGCCAGGGTTTATTTCCATTTCGCTTAAGTGGATTAAGAATCAGTTTAAAATAAACCAGAATAACTCCCTCTTAATCCAAAATAACAGTGTCCACACCAGGGTTTGCACTGGTTTAATTATCTGATTTGAATTAAACGTGCTATTTTCTAGAAAACAAGACCTTCGCCATTCATGGGAGTACAGATCTCCCTGTTTCTTGCATAAGGTGCATCCTTTAATACATTTAATGTGCGTCTTGCTTTATTCAACAGCATTCTGTATTTGGATCAATAATGTAGGAGTACATGGCCTCAGTTCTCATTAGTTAGGTTCTGCTATTCACAATTATCATGCTTCTTTGGGCCACTGTTGTAATGCATGCAAAGTGCTTTAAAATGCTTGGATGTAAGTGCAAGTATTATTAGAATGAATTCATAGTGTACTGACTAGACATGCTAAGAGCTCAGGCACAATTAAGGGTCCAAGTGTCAGAGTTGCACTTAATGGGGTTAGCAGGCCAGAAGTGTGTTGTATGGCTCGGCACCCTATGCCTAGTGCAGGAGCAGGTATAATGTCTCTAGGAATGCTGCTGGCAGCACAGCCTGCAGTGACTCTTGCTGCTACTTAGGAAAAGCCGTAGCTTGCATCCCCTCACACCAGAGCCTGCCAGCATCCGACGTGTGCAGTGAGGTCAGGACTGTGGCCACACCCTTATCTGACCCAGTGGTGAGTTAGTGGATGCCCTTAGTGTAGCCTGTGTTAAGCCCTGTGCACTGAGACAGCAAGGGCAACCAATGTGGGAAACAAGAATGGGTTCCCTGTGCCCCTCCTCCCCCGCTCCCCACTGCATACATGCTGGGGTAGCTAAAATTTAGCCATACAGAAATGCTGGATTTAAGAAAAATTAATGATCTGCCAAACTGACCTCAGATGTTCAGTTTTAGTCAGTTTTGTCCTTCACAAAATACCAGAACTAGTTATTTCCTGACTGAGCCATCTTTAGATCTAAACTTTTGTACAGTCTGAGCCGTTTATGTGGGAGGAGCAGTTTTTCCATGATAAATTGTATTAAGCAGTTTTCTTCCTTTGCGTGTGTAGGGTTTTTTTTTGTTTGTTTGTTTTTTTGCTGTGTCACGGCCCTTGGCTAGAGTTATTTTCAGGCATAATGCCAAATTCATGTTTTATTCTGCCCTGAGAGGAAAGTGGCGAAAACTACAACGGGGAGGATAACACACAGTACAACCATGTGAATGCTAGCAATGAAGAATGGAAGATGGGTCTATTTCCACCCAAAATCCATCGTCTCCTTCCCATTGTATTTTCCCACAAGCTGCATTAGAAAGCGAAGCTTAGCAGCAGATCACTCTGTACTTGTGCAGTTTCCCCTTTGACCTCTCACATCAGTAGCATGTTTCAGTGACTGATCTTTTAGAACTGCCCTTCTTTTAAGCTTTGTGGCCACCCTTTCCCACCCAGGAACTGCAATAGGAGTCCAACAAAGAGAAGACACAAGCGTAACATATAAAATTATTGTTGCTGTTAATTATTTGTATTATCATAGCACCTAGGGCCCTAGTCATGGGCCAGGACCCCAGTTTGCCAGACATTGTTCTCTCCATTCTTTGAACAGAGGGGAGCCATACATGTAAGGACTAGCCAGTAAGGCTTCAACTTTGTGTCATGTTCTCACTCACTCCCTGATGTCCCCACTGAAATTCCTCCAAGGCAGCTCTACTGGGTCAGGCCTACTTTGAAATTTATGTGGGATCTAAGGCAGGAATGGAAAGAATCAGAGAATATCTGCTCTCCTTTTTATTCCATTGATATCAAGTTGGAAGTGCAACTGGGTAATAACACCTGCAGGCTTCCCTGCTCTCTGGTTGCTACTGAGAAGCAGCACAGGGACAATAAGCACATGGCAGCACCATTTCATCAGAACTGGAATGGAAATGCCAAATTAAAAAGGTGACTAAAATTTGTGCTATTCAGCCAATGGGTTATTAAGCACAGACATGTACCATGCAAGCATTCATTTGAGTTGCATATGAACAAATGGTGCAGGTGGTCATATTGCTAAAGAACTCAACCTCACATTTCAAAGTGAGAGGAATCAATTTGATTGTAATAAGAGGCAGGTATTGTGTATATGGACAATCAGTCACAATCAGTTTATGTTACTGCTTCTGGGCCCATTGCAACATAGTTTGTTAATCATTAGTCAATAATTTATAGCAGGGGTCGGCAACGTTCGGCACGCGGCTCGCTAGGGTAAGCACCCTAGCGGGCCGGGCCAGTTTATTTACCTGCTGACGCGGCAGGTTGAGCCGACCGCGGCCAGTGGGGGCCGCGATTCGCTGTCCCGGCCAATGGGGGCGGCGGGAAGCCGCGGCCAGCACATCCCTCGGCCCGCGCCGCTTCCCGCCGCCCCCATTGGCCCGGGACGGCGAACCGCGGAGAGTGGGGGCCGCGATCGGCCGAACCTTCCGCGTCAGCAGGTAAATAAACTGGCCCGCTAGGGTGCTTACCCTGGCGAGCCGTGTGCCGAACGTTGCTGACCCCTGATTTATAGTTTGTGTATGAAGAGATTGCTTTTTATAATGGTAACTTTGTTTTCAATATTATTTGGGTAATAATTTAGTTATCCAGTATTCCATTCTCAAATCCCATCCCCTAGCTGCATTTCTCCAGAATTCTGCCTTCATGCCTCAGAGCAGGCAGGCAGTTTCTGAGCTTTCTGCTATCTTGGGCCTCTTGCCCCTTATTGTCCAATTTCACTGAAAGTTTGTGTTTCCAGAATGTAGCACTCCTTCCTTTTTCTTCAAACTTCTAGATCTCTCTAACTGCTTGAGCTACGTATTGACCTGCTATAGTGGAGCATGCTGTTCCCTAGAAAGTAAGCAAGTAAAGATCCAATGAGCTGAAGACTTGAATTACCAAAAAAGAGATGTACTAGCTCATGCCAGGATCAACCCTGAGTTGAGAGACTACCCTTTTTGCCAGCAAACTACTTCAGTTCCTCCTCAAAGCACCAACCCTGACAGTACCACTTAACTTGGGGAGGCACAATTTCCCCCCTGCTTGAACTTCCCTCTCTAAGCAACTTTCCTACCTCAGTCTTCTCTAGCTCCTTGAGTGCTGCACATTATGGCAGGGCCTTATTTCTGCATCTGGAGAGGAAGACCTGGCAGGGATTTAGGGCCAGTGCCTTCATAGGCGCAGTTTATTCTGTCCCCAAACTTCCTGACCTTGAGTGCATCCTCAATTAAAAAGGGCTAACTGCATTAGAAAATTAAGATCCGTAATACCAGCTCCTTGTATCTTGCTCTTCTCCTGAAAGAGAGATGAGGACCTGGCAGTCAGAGCAACCATTGAGCAATCCAATCACTTAAAAAGCCAAAGCAGCAGGTTAAGTACCCTGCCCTCCTTGAAAACAACACCCTCATACCCCTTCCAGCCCTGAGGAAGGCTATTGATCCATGTTAGGGTCTATTAAATCTGACAAGAACTCTCTGGGTAGGTTTTTCCATGCAGAATTCTTTGAACCTATTCTGAGGAAGTTAATCAACAATCGAGGGCTCCAGAGCAAGCAGTTTGTGTTGTCCAAGGACAGGAGTATGTATTGTCCCCAAGCCGCCTTTGGAGTCAACACATCTCTGAACACAGTGAAGCTTTTGTCGGAGTCACTAGCAACCAGTGCAACAGCGTAATCTGCCAATTACAGTTTGTCCTTGAAAGAGCGACTCCTTGATTAAACCTAGTTGAGGGTTATGCAAAAGGCCAAGAAGCTCAAACTAGCTTTGGTTTCTTTTGTACCCAGCAGCAATGGGAAGTGGCAGTAAGATCCCTTATCCACCTGTTCACCAGAACTGTCTCCCCAGGGACTCATTATTTCCAGTGATTGGTGGTCTCTGATTAACAGAGTGTGGCTTCTAGACAGATGTCCTCTCACACGGCGGTTACTCAGACAAGGTGGTGTTCACACTTTAGGCCTCCAGAAAAGACTCCACAAGCCTAATCTACAAGAGCATTTGGACACAATTCAGACACTTTGTTCTGAGTGCCTATGTAGATTTGAACAAAAACAATATAGGATATACTGAATTCCTTAAGAACATAAGAAGAGCTAGGATGTTAAATGTAATGACATTATGGTCTCTATTGCTGAGCGTTTTAGCTATATTCACCTCTTGGACCATATCCTGTGTTCCAGTTAGGACTAAATCAAGAATTGCCTCTCCCGTCGTACGTTCCAGAACAAGCTGCTCCAAGAAGCAGTCATTTCTGGTGTCTAGAAATTGTATTGCTGCATCCCTTCCTGAGGTGGCACACACCCAGTCAATATGAGAATAGTTGAAATCCCCCATTATTATTGTGTTTTCTGCCTTTGTAGCCTCTCCAATCTCCCTGAGCATTTTATAGTCACCACCATCAAGGTTAGATGGTCATTGGTCACAACCTTCAGGTTGTCTTAGACTTCAGTTTCAGTCCTAGCTGCTTATGACTACAGATATCAACCAGTACTTTAAGGTATAATCTAACCTCTGAGGACTGACTGATTTCCTGCAAGGAATTTTAATATTGTTCTCCTGGCATTAACAGATCAACCATTTGAATTACTAAGCTAAAATCTTTCTCTGTTCCTCTCCATTAATGAATTATTTTTCCTTATAATGTCAGCTGTCGGTCTGTGTTAGGAGACTCACCCACAGGGCATTAGTGTGCCTCTTTCATGATAATAAGGTGTATTGAAAAAGCTGTTGACTTTGTTCCTAAGATATATCTGACGCCTGGAGAGTATCGGGAGATTGCCCTACATCTTTCACCAAAATTCCTCACGAAATAGGATAAGTGCTGCTACACATTACATGTGAAAAGACTGGTTAAATACAGTATGTCAGGAGGACAGCTTTTTACAGAAAACCAATCTCCCTTTTGTGACCCAGGAATGAGGGAAGAAATGTATAGATATACAGTGTTTATTTAGTGGCAGTTCTTAACATTAGCTAGCTTTACAAAGTGGTGTCCTGTGATCAGTCCCTGCCTCTTGGTAGACAAATCTTGCAGAGCGCTCAGTGTTCACCAGGAGTATAATTCCCAAGGCTAACCAGACACCTTGTAGTCTTAGGAAAGAAACTAGAATATAAACAGTTTTTCTCCCAGCAATAACAGTGTATTTTACATTTCCCCCCAGCATTTACTGCATCACAAGTTCCTTCATTGGCACTTAACTTTCCCCTTCCCTACTTTTATTGCAGCTCCCTTCAGGTAAGCAGCTAGCCATTGATATTATAGCTAATAAGCTGCTCAGGCAAGTTTATTAGAATTCTTTGTTTGGTTCTATAACCTAGCATGTGAGCTTATTTCAGGGGGGCATGCTGTGCATGTACAGGAGACATGTTTGTGCTGACAGCACAAAGTCAGTGTTTGATTCGTTCTGTTAATGGTAGTAGTGACCACGGTAATAGTGACAATAATATAATAAAATGTAATATCCCTGTGGCATGAAAACACCACAGCGGCCCAGTGCTGTAGCATTCAATTTCAGAAAGGGGAACTACACAAAAATGAGGAGGTTAGTGACACAGAAATTAAAAGGGTACAGTGCCAAAAGTGAAATCTCTCAAGCTGCATGGAAACTTTTAAAAGATACCATAATTGAGGTTCAACTTAAATGTATGCCCCAAATTAAAAAACATAGGAAGAGAACCAAAAGAGAGCCACCGTGGCTAAACAACGAAGTAAAAGAAGCAGAGAGGGACAAAAAGGCACCCTTTAAAAAGTGGAAGGGAAATCCTAGTGAGGAAAATAGAAAGGAGCATTGACACTGGCAAATGAAGTGTAAAAATACAATTAGGAAGGCCAAAAAAGAATTTGAGGAACAGTTAGCCAAAGACTCAAAAAGCAATTTTTTTTATGTACATCAGAAGCAGCAAGCCTGCTAAACAACCAGTGGGGCCACTGAACAATGGAGGTGCTAAAGGAGCACTCAAGGGTGATAAGGCCATTGCGGAGAAATTTAAATGAATTCTTTGCATCAGTCTTCATGGCTGAGGATGTGAGGGAGATTCCCAAACCTGAGCCATTCTTTTTAGGTGACAGATCTGAGGAACTGTCAGATTGAGGTATCATTAGAGGAGGTTTTGGAACAAATTGATAAATTAAACAGCAATAAGTCACCAGGACCAGATGGTATTCACCTAAGAGTTCTGAAGGAACTCAGATGTGAAATTACAGAACTACTAACTGTAGTCTGTAACCTATCATTTAAATCAGCTTCTGTACCAGATGACTGGAGGATAGCTAATGTGATGCCAATTTTTAAAAAGGGCTCCAGAGGTGATCCCGGCAATTATAGGCCTGTAAGCCTGACTTCAGTACCGGGCAAACTGGTTGAAACTATAATAAAGAACAATATTGTCAGACATATAGATGAACATATTTGTTGAGGAAGAGTCAACATGGTTTTAGTAAAGGGAAATCATATCTCATTAATCTACTAGAATTCTTTGAGGGGGGTCAACAACCATGTGGACCAAGGGGATCCAGTGAATATAGTGAACTTAGATTTTCAGAAAGCCTTTGACAAGGTCCCTCACCAAAGGCTCTTACGCAAAGTAAGCTGCCACGGGATAAGAGGGAAGGTGCTCTCCTGGATTGGTAATTGGTTAAAAGATAGGAAACAAGGGTAGGTATGATTGGTCAGTTTTCAGAATGGAGAGAGGTAAATAGTGGTGTCCCCCAGGGGTCTGTTCTGGGACCAGTCCTATTCAACATATTCATAAATGATCTGGAAAAAGGAGTAAATAGTGACGTGGCAAAATTTGCAGATGATACAAAATTACTAAAGATAGTTTAAGACCCAGGCAGACTACAAAGAGCTACAAAAGGATCTCTCAAAACTGGGTGACTGGGCAAAAAAATGGCAGATGAAAATTAAAGGTTGATAAATGCAAAGTAATGCACATTGGAAAGCATAATCCCAACTATACATATAAAGTGATGGGGTCTAAATTAGCTGTTACCACTCAAGAAAGAGATCTTGGAGTCATTGTGGATAGTTCTCTGAAAAAATCCACTCTATGTACAGCGGCAGTCAAAAAAGCAAAGAGAATGCTGGGAATAATTAAGAAAGGGATAGATAATAGGACAGAAAATATCCTGTTGCCTCTATATAAATCCGTGGTACGCCCACATCTTGAAAACTGCGTGCACATGTGGTCGTCCCATCTCCAAAAAAATATATTGGAATTGTTCTCCCTCTCTCTCTTTTCAGTGCCATAGAAAGTAATTCACATGCTTTACTTTTTTTAAAAAAAGCTGTAACAAGTGGCACGAACATTATGCAAACTGACAGTGTGGGATATATTTGCACAGCACCTACATTTTTAGAGGGTGGGTGTCTGTTTGCTGCCTGTTTATGCTCATTGCTATACCATAAAACAAGAGAAAGATGTCTGCAACTAATTTCTATCTGGTCTGTGTTGAAGGATGAGAGCACAAAATCAGTTCCATAGTGGAGATCAACATCCTGATCTTAAAGATACACTTTCAACAACCTCCATTCAGCTGGTTAAGCCTCAAGAGTGTTCAGCACTGTGACTCTTGTTAATACTGTAGCAACTCAAGCCTGGGCCCTCCCATAATGAATCATTCATCTGAGATACTACATCCTATCCTCATTCATGAAACACAGTTGTTTTCAGAAGCAACGTTTACTCCAAGAAAATGAGGGCTGACATCAGGATACTTATATACTATGCAGAATGCTTAATGGGGGAGAGAAATTAACTTTGGAAGATTTTTTTCAGATAGTGAGCAAGTGTCACATTCGGCATGGCAGCAGTTTTCAGAAAACTGAAAAAGAAAATAATGCTAGCCACTTAACTAGCTGCCATTTTCCAAAATGGCTTCCTTATAATCTTAGTACTTTCTACTTTTACCTTTTTGGGGAAGGGAGTTAGGAATGTCAAACAGAAGTCTGTATGCTTTTGATAAGGTAAAACTACTGAGTAGGGTATCTAATAGCACCAAGTAAAGATATTGTCAAATGGGCATATTAATGATCTCTCCTAAATAAGCATATAGGGTATAAATAACTACCAAAAAATGAGTAATTTCCTGCCAAGAAACACTAATTGAACACGCTGCTTAGAAGCTTATCAGAAGGTTCACTGTTTAACTAAACACATTTCAAAAAATAGTAGGTGGCTTTAAACTGAGTTGCTATCTTCCACTTGACATGATGTCAGCATAGGAGACCTATGGGATCCTGTTCTTCTCATACACTAGAATGCAGTCAATGGTGAAGTTACAGCTACTTAAGACAGTGTAAGATCACAATCATGGCCTTGATTTTCTGTTTGATGTACATATTAAATGAATGGACTGGGCTAGGGCAAATTAATTAACCTAACTATAGCCATATAGGGAAGTGAAGTGCATAATATTAGTTGTCTTCAGATGGTAAGATGATGACGTATTACCAGCATTGAGTGAAAGCCATCACCAAAGAGTATTTTAATGCAATAAAGTGAGTAATGTGGTAAATTAATTTGGCTACATTGACAATTGGATATAATCAAACATATGCATTTTTAGCATAGAAAGAAGAAAAAAAATGGGGTAAGTTTGTGTGGGGTCATAATGATCTAATTGATTAAACATTTATTTTCATAACCATTTCCAAGTAAGATATACAGTCTTGCTCTGTTTTAAGATGGGAGGCTTGCCATTGTTTTCAGTAGGAACAAAATATGGCTAAAAATATTCGCTTGCTAGTAGAAATGACGGCTGATGTGGAAAACTAATATTCAAATTGATGGCATGCTCAGTGTTGCCCAATTGTGCAGTTTTTGATGTTTCTTAGAACCCAGATTCCTGGAGTCCTGTGAATACATCAGAACCTCCGCCTTTATTAAACAAAACAAAACACACGTTTTCTGCTCTCATGGTTGTGGAGAAAGCATAAAAAGGTGAACTTTACAGCACTGGTTCCCCATTTTTTTTTTTTACCTTTGTGACCGCATTTCCCGCCTTATTGTTTCCTGTGGCCCCAGACAGCATGGAGGATGCCATTGCAAAATGGCATCCTCTGCACATCTTGACCTCACACATATGGTGCATGCAAGGTCAGGCTTCATGGAGGGTGCCATTCTATAGAGCAAAATGGCGCTCTCCATGCACTTGGATCATACAAACGAGATCATGCTATGTGGCACAAAATGGAGTTCTCCACACACTCCAGGTCACCGCAACCTTATCTGCTGATAGCACAACCCCATTTGTGGTCACAGTCCCTAGTTGGGAGCCGTTGCCCTAAAGGCTTAAACAACCAGAAGGCAAATAAGAACCATCACAATACAAAAGTATTCATGATTTTTAAGTCAGTCTCATGATCTTTTGAGGCCAACTCATGATTTTTAAATGCTTGAAGTTGACAATACTGTATCCTCACTGCAGTGCTCTCAAATGAACATGCTTGCCAGATTTCAGGGTTATAAAACCACAAGTGTGATGAATTCTTGTATAATCCTGCTTCACTGATTTTAGATTTCTTTGAAAGAGAAAGTGAAAGAAAACTATTGCAAAACCATTTCCTGCATGCACTGCTGAGCTTGTCTCCTAAGGGCTATATTTCCTCTTCCCCTCCTCCAGCTTTCCTGTTGCTATAGTTGCACAGAGAGCATAGGAAAGCAGCAGCAAAGATCATGGTTTCAGCAGCACTTCCTTCTGACATCAGGGACAGAATTGTTTAGAATTAAAGGTTAAAAGAATAAAATAATAGTTAACTGACATGCAAGGGCAGTTTCAATTGTTTTCAGTACTATCTTAAGCTTTTAATGTAGCAAGTGCTTGTGCTGCATTTTGCACAGCCTCTTGTCAGTGGAATTCAACTAGCGCTGGCAAAAGGAGAAAATTGACTTAATTGTGACACTGTTGCCATTAGGAAGCATAGGATTATCTGCTATGATTCACTGAGGGATGCTGCTGTCAAAGAAATTACAAATTGACATTTCCAAAGAGCATACAGAGGTACTTGGAAGAAGCTACATTGGTAAACAAATTTGAGAAGCTGTCTATTGTCAATATGCTGCTTGTTCCCATTTCAAGGTGAGTGAAATAATAACTTGAGAAAACCATGTTATGCCCTGAACCTGCAGATATTTACACACATCAGTTGAACAAACTGCTTATGTACCTAAAGCTTCTCAAATTTAGTAGTGTTTGCAGCCTGAACTCTCATCCAATGCATGCCCATAATGTAAATAAAAATCAAAAGTGCAATCAGTGCGCCCCTAATGGAACCTCTAACTTGTTTTATTACCCCTTGGCACCATCAGAAAAGAAATTGTTAGTGCTTTAAAAATGAACACTCATATTTTTATTAAACAATGGTTTGTATTGTCCCAGTCAGTGACTGGAACTCAGTTGTGCTGGGAGTTGTCTAAACAGTCTTTGCCCCAAGAAATCTGGATCTTAAGCATGGGGAGTTTTTAATGCATGATTGCAAGGTGACCTTATTTGTGAATAAGGATTTAAACTTACTTGTACTTTGTTAGTGCTGTAAATTGCTACTGAAATGAAAGGGCTACTATAGGGAAGTGTTTGTATGCTTAGCCTTTTCATCCAACTGGGGGAAAAAAGGTATTAAGAGTTATCACTCTAACAAACAGGTGTCCTTAAAGGTTTAATAATGCTGACTATGGGCTTATTAGAGTATGACATATAACTTAATCATTATTTCACATGATACTAGACATTGCAGTAATTTTAAATAAGTAATTTAAGATCGTGCCTATGAAGACAGCACATCTTTGACACTTGGCTACTGGTATGTTACTCTTTTGTCTCTAGTTTGTTGAAATATTCTATTTAAATCTTCACACTAAGGGAAAAAGTAGTTTTGATCTTCAGAACCAAGTTGATAACTACTGTAGTTTGTGAGGATGGCTGTATTCCATTCACTTGTAAGCAACGTTTATGCCCTTTCCTCTACCAGATAGCTCTAAAAGGGATATCCGATCTTCAGATTACTGTCAAGTTGAATTGTGAATTCTTCATTCCTTCTGAGCCAATTTTATTGGGCCATAATTTAGAGACTGGCCTTGGAAATTTATGCAAGGTTTTTTATACATACAAATTCACATTTGTGTGTACAAAGCTGCATATAGTCTCATAGGCCAGAGGAAAATTTGGTCTTGGAGGGGTTTTGTTTTGTTTTTGTTTTGTTTTGGTTTTTTTTGGACTGCAGCCCATGGCCTTCAGGTGTAGTATCAGATTTTCTAGTCAGCTGCTGAGACTATTTAACAATCAGGAAATACATTGCCAAACCATGTCCTAGTATGCCTTTTTTGTCTTTGCACTGTAGCAACAATCTTTGAACTAATCATGTGCTGATGAATGCCTCAGTGATGAAAACTGTTGAATGAAGTTCATGATTCCCCAAATCATTATTCAGCAGTTCATCACATTGCTGCAAGGGATTTAAAAGATAGAAAGGCCATATTCAGTTTTTAATTGCTCTCCGAATATCACAAGCTCCTGCTCCATTCTGCAGACATGTACAGAATTTCAACCAGAATCTCAGCAGTGAGACAGTCAGACACAGACACGTATACTGCTGCCAGAAAGCACCACAAGAGGCAAAACAAAAATTAGTAGACTTTGATTCATATTTTCTTCCTAGCAAAGGCCAATCAAAGACTACTAAAACCATGTACTCTTTCCGTCTGGGTCTGCTTGGCAAAAAAACAGAAAAATACAAGAGCCCCCATTTGCAGAAGCAGAAGCGTTTTGCCCAGTAAATTTTTAAATTTAGAAAATGTATTAACATACCACAGAACCCTCAAAACAGATTTCAATTTACTCCTCCTAGATTTTGGTGGCAAAACATCCTGGCCACACAAACCAAGAGAGCATTCTATGTGGAAAAGCTGGCTTCAGTAATTATTACTCACAAGTCTAAACAAAGTGATGGATTTTGTTTTCCATTTCAGGTCTCCTCTCCCATCTAACCCCAAGAGGAAAGATTTTTTTTTCTTTTCTTTTTTTCCCCCCGCAAAAGTCAATTCCACGGTGGACAGATCCTAGCACTTATAGCAGTCCGTTGATGGAACACAGAGAAATATACTTACAACTCACTTCTTCCAAGCCAGCTGTTTTTAGGAAATGTTTAGGCATGTGTGATGATTTCCTGAAGGGGAGAGAGGTGGGGAAGATGGGGAAATTAAAAAAAGAAAAGTTTAGCATTATTTATAATAATTATTACCAGGCGCTCCTGTGTACTCATAGAAGTTAGTATTTTTGAGGTAATATTTTAAGAGATCCAGGACAGCAGGATCAGAGTCAGTCAGTGCTGCTTTGACACTCAGAAGCTTTTCTTGCACTAGCCCTAGGCTAAGTGTGTATGAGCCATGCCAAAGGATGCATTTGTACCTGTTACTTTATGTGCAATATTTTTCTTCAGGTTAGTCCATCCTCTAAATACTTAACTTAGTTGTATGTAGATTTTAAGTAATAAGTGCTGTGACAACTGATTATTTCACTAATCATAGTCATTTCATTTTCCTTTTACTCCCACCACCTGCCTGCGTGTAGCCACCTATTGTCTCATCAGCCTTACAGTCTGTACTTTGGGCCAGGTACAGGGTGTTGGTGTGTGTTTGTATGTGTGGGTGTGTACCTTGCATAGCACAATGGTGCCCTCATCCCTGACTAGGGCTTCTGGGCACTACCACAAATATGTAATAATAATGGGTGTTTTATTCTATGCCAGTTTCATGATGTGAGATGCTGGTGTTGAGAAAGGTCCTTTCATAGAAGACTCAGATGGCTCTGGACATTTTCTTTGGAGTAACAAAGGAATTACCATACTGCCTCAGTCCAATGGGCCATCCAGTTCAGTATCCTGTCTCTAGCAGTGGCTGGTCCTACACGTTTTCAGTGAATTTTTGACCCAGGAAATGCAGCCATTTTCTAACAGCTTAGTTTTGAAAAACATGGATGCACATTCTAGAAAGTGTAGTTGACTAATTTTCTTACCATCTCCATATTGAGGAGCATTCATGGCTTCATTCCCCACAGCCTTGCACCTACAGCTGTGCAGTATAGGTATAAAACACTAGCATTCTGATATGGTAGCATTTTACTTCCATTTTACAAGCTACAAGTGGCTATACAAGCTGCAAGTAAATGGAGAATTAAGACCTGAAACTTCATAGTGCTGGTGACTGTGTAAAATCTCTTGTGTATCTCTCCAATCTCCTCCCCCATAGGCATCAGCTGATTTGGTTTTCATGTGCTCTGATATGTTTTCTGTAAACTTTTCCTTTTTTTAAAGTCACACAGACCATTTGGACCTAAACCACTTGATGATGGCCCTTTCATTAACGCTGTTACGCAAATTCTTGGTCATGATGCCTAATCAGAAGTTGACCTACCACAATTGCAATAAGTGTTGGGCTTCTCAATCTTTAAACTATCTGCCACTTCACAATTCTGCAGAAATGTTTCTCTAAGACAAGGGGTGACAATAGCCCTCTATTTATATAATCTTTTCATTTGGCTAAATTTGTGCATGTTAGGTACTTGGAAAGCCAACATAAAGAATACAGAATATGCATAGAAAGATCTATATCCCGAAGAGCTTTTTTACAAAAACAAAGTGTTGTAGTCAGCATTCTGTAAGACAGAGCTGCCATTTTAAATGCAGAGCCTTAGGAGATCTCACTTTTAAAAAGAGTATAACATCAGAGATTGAATACAGCTAAGCAAACATCCAGGAGTTCCAGTGACATCACAGATTGCTTGAATTTGTTGTGTCGTTACTTTGTCTTCAGTTGTGTGCATATGTAGTTTTTACAGCCCTTAGCTACCTGTGTTGTATCCTTTCTCTACATATTCATACACATAAAGAATGGTAGCTGTGAGAAAACATTAGTTTAACTGATGTTAAGGGAGATAGTTTGTAGCAGCATTATAAGCCATAAAAAGCAAAACAGGCATAATGGAAGAGCAGAAATACCTTTAATTATATAGAAGACCACATTGCTGCCAGGAAGGTATAATATGCAAGCGTGTATAACATATGCAGAGAGGAGAAGTAGGGGAGAGACGTATTTTAGTAGCTAGAGCACAGGTGGGCAAACTTTTTGGACCGAGGGCCACATCGGGGTTGTGCAACTGTACGGAGGGCTGGGTAGGGAAGGCTGTGCTTCCCCAAACAGCCTGGCCCCCGCCCCCTATCCACCCCCGCCCACTTCCCGTCCCCTAGTTACCCCCCTCAGAACTCCCAACCCATCCAACCCGCCCCTGCTCCTTGTCCCCTGACCGCCCCCTCCCGGGACTCCCGCCCCCTATCCGGGACCCCTGCTCCCTGTCCCCTGACTACCCTGACCCCTATCCACACCCCCGTCCCCTAACTGCCCCCCCCCGGGATCCCACCCCCTATCCAACCCCCCCTGTCCCCTGACTGTCCTCCTGACCCCTATCCACATCTCTGCCCCCTGGGACTCCCACTCCAAACCCTCCCTGTTCTCCATCCCCTGACTGCCCCCACCCAGAACCTCCACCCCATCCAACTGCCCCCTCCTCCCTGACTGCCCCCCAGGACTCCCCGCCCCCTTACCAGCAGCAGGAGCTCGCAGCCGCGACACCCGGCCAGAGCCAGCTGTGCTCCCCACGCTGCCCAGTGGGAGCAGCAGGCCAGAGCGTGGTGGCGTGGCTGCGGGGGAGAGGGGGACAGCGGGGGAGGGGCCAGGAGCTCAGGGGACAGGCAGGACAGTCCCACGGGCCATAGTTTGCCCATGTCTGAGCTAGAGGGTAGAGAAGTCACTAATCTAGTAGTGGAGGAAGAAACTCTGTAATTGAGACCCACCCACCTGTCTCTTAATGGGCTTCTTTTGAAAGGCTGTAATATTGCCCAGCCACTTGCTGTGTAGGCGTCAAGACCTCAAAAAAACAAAAAAGAGGAAGGTCTAACCATAGTGTGGAAAAAGACAGGCAGATCAACAACATCTATAAAAAGAAAACCTTCAAAACAGAGTTGTAAAAATGTCTAGCTCCCAACAAAGCTGAAACATGTTTGCACTGGCTGACCCAGCTGTTTTGTTGCAGTAGCTCAATGCTCAAGAGAGAAAGATAAAAAAATATCTTGGTTTATTGGCAATCAGTTACTATGGAAGAAAACAACATATTGAAGGGCTTTGTCTTTCAGACTGGAACAGGGCTGAAGGGGGCAAGAAAAATAATTGGCTTTAGTGTATGTAAAAATGATGTTAGTGGAGAGACGATGGATAATGAACAGGGTATGGAACTTGCTTGATAATAAAAGGAGAACATTCTACTGAAATGGCAATTTGGTGCAATTTTATGCTTTGTCTGAAATTATAAATTCAGACCTTATTTTTGTTGCTGCTGTTATAATGCACAGGTTTGATTGTTTACTTCTATGTGGTTAAAGCATGTAACATCAGATTGCATTAAAATATTAGTTCCAGATCTATACACACAGTATTGTTCAAAGAGATCTAGAGTATCCTGGGATTTTTCTTAGCTGAAACCGGCAATCCTGCTGACTTGATGGCATTCCATGATGCAATGTAAAATTGACTAGAAAATGAAAATTGCATGGAGGCCGAATAGAATACTCACAGTAGTTCACAGGCCTTTACTATCCCTTTGTTTGCCTTCTTAGTTACCACCACCACCACTATCATCACTGTTACCCAGGAAGGCATTCTGCTAGGATAGTGGGAATGGAGAAGTTATGAGCTGCCCAAAGCCATAACAAGCCATCCTTTTTCAGTCTGAGGTTCTCTATTATCTAATTTTCCAAAGCAGTACTGTCTTGTTGTTTTTTGGGTTTTTTTTTTTGCTATCCGCAACACTCCCCCACCCTGTAGCATATATACATTCTATTACCCTCCCTTGTAACAAGTCCTCCAACTACATGAGTTGTTTTTTTTTTTGTTTTTTTTTTTTGTTTTTTTTAGGTACAGGTGAGAAAACAGAGAGGAGCTGAACATGCTTAATTGGTAGTGTTGACCAGCTTGAAGGACTGACTCATTTGTTATCAAATCCAATAAAATGTTAAGGCAGCAAAATTTTGTTCAGGTTGATGAGGCAAAAGTACTTATGAGACAGTGTGGATAGCATCAGCTAGATCATCATCTGTACTTGCACTAACTGGATTTGTCTTTCCCTTTTCACACTCCATTTATTTGCACCTGCTTGTCCTCAAGTGAAACCATAATCCTTTGTCTGTGATATGTTGCCATGGAAATGACAGTAATAAACCTGGAATTTCTTAATTCTTTTTAAGATCAGGTACTCCGGGAGCAGGAGAAAAGGAAAGGTTCCTTGTTAAAGACACACTGTTAAGATGCCCACTAGCACTGTAGTATTTGCACTTCCAGTGCAGACCTTATTTTGGGGTTCATGACTCAGGCTTGGTCAAGACTTAAAAGTTAAATTGACATAGCCACATCATTCATCATGGGTGAGAGAAAAACCACTCTAAAAAACCAACCTAACCCCCAGTGTAGACTCAGCTATGTCAATGGAAGGATGCTTCTGTCAACATAGCTACCACGAAAGCTTATGCTCCAATACTTCTGTTAGTCTATAAGGTGCCACAGGACTCTGTCACTTTTTACAGATCCAGACTAACACGGCTACCTCTCTGATACTTGATAGCTACCATTGTTCACAAAGGTGGTGTTACTACACCAACAGGGAAAAAAATCCTTCCATCAGTGTAGGCTGCATCGATACTACCAGATTAAACCGGCATAACTACGGCACCAGAGCTATACCACTGTAGTTTCCCTAGTGTAGATATACCCGCAGCATCATAAATTTGCTCTTGGGTCACAATTGGCATAGAAGCTCTCAGCCTGGGAGGAAGAGGAGTCAATACAACTTGATAAAGAAATTCAAAATTGATGTTCAAAATGGCACACTCCCCTTCTACTGTGTGTCTCAGTCTTGCAAAGCTGTTTGAACCCTGTTTCATTTTACACAGCATGCTGTAATGCAGTACAGATTAAGGGGGTTTAACTTATTAAGCACCCATGAGTGTTCCAAATCTGAGACAGAAAAATGTAATTCTGAACATAAACCAATATTGCAAGTAATATCAATTACTACCATCTTTTGTCACAGTACTATAGAAATGTGCGATACATTACACACAAGAATCACTTTGAAATGCAGCCACCTCTGGGATGGAATATGGCCATTGTTGAACAGCCCAAAACTCTTATTTAATTAAAACTTCAGGAAAAATTAAGGTAGGCAATCCAAATGGAAATATGTTCAGGGACTCACCAAAAGCATCAAGGGATTTTTGTCAGGACCATAAATGGTTATGACCTTGGTTTGATGTCTCCTTTGAAAGACAACTCCAACAGTCACAGTGCCTTTTAAATGCCAGTACAGATTCAATGCCAAGCACACTAGCACTATTTCTTGTAGTGCGTTGACGTAGTACTGATTGGACTGTTTGTTTTTCTTGTGAGATGAGACAAGATCACACATCAAGATCTTACCACTCTGGACATACTAGTGGCCTTTGGATCGAGGTTCATGAAATCAATAGTCTTCCCATTGACTTCTGAGATCTTTGGATCAAGCCTGAAGGTTGCACAAAACAGCAATTAAAAAAACGAACACTTTTGATTCGTGAAAAGGGTGCTTAAAAAAAAAAAAGCTGGGGATTTAAAAAGTTGTGTGCTATTTTGTACATTTATGCCATCATCCACACAATACAGTAGGTTTTTAATTTAACTACAAACCTTGTTCTAGTTGTGTGATGAATTATGTAGTCCAAACAAGCTCAGCTTTAGTGCTATACTAATCGCAAAAGTCTATTGAAGACTAAACTTTTGTTCTTTGGTATACAGAGGAATTTTGCTCCATTTGGAGCTTAACTAACTGGAATTATATCAAGGAACTCAAATAACAAGATTTTTCAGAAGCTTTTGTCTTCCAACAAACGATAATGAAATAAAATTTACAGATTTCCTTACAATGATAGGATCGCCTTGCTTTTCAAGCTCTTACCATTTTGCAGTCCCTTGTAATCTCATCTAACAACGCCAGTTATCTAGCAAAAAGCATTTGCCATGTATAGAGTTTTAAAACTTATTTAAATGTGCCTCTTTGTTTCATCTTACGGCAACTAGTTCTTTTCCAGAGGTGCTTCTGTCAGCATGATTGTGTACTTAATGTTGCTTCAGTATCCCTTCATAGCATTTTCTACCAGTGCAGCATCTGCCTTTAGGTTGGAAGGGCAGACTAGTGGTTTCCCAGTGCAAATGACAGTGGTGCCCTTGCTTGCACTAGACAGCTGAGAGATGGTGACCTTCCTGTAATCCGTTAGGGGGAAATCTATCCCCATTCATTTAGAGTTGTCAGTGTGTTGTCAGTGCCCCCTGAACTCCAGATTGTCTGGATCAGATGCGATCACTTCACCACCTAGCCTGTTAGGGCCCAGTCCCGCTCCCATTGACTTCAGTTATGTAGGATCAGGCTTTTGTATAGTGTGTTGTATTTTAAAATTGTAATGTATTAAAAGAGTGAGTCAGACAGCACAGCCAATCACCTGGGATTTAGGCGTAAACTCAGGGTTTTAATGGCTCTTCCAGCACAGTCAGTAATGGTGCAGATCTTTGTTCAAACACACAAGCTCAGAGAGGGAAGGGAAGGCAGCTGTGCTGTGCTAGCCCAGGTGTGATGTGAGGTCAGATAAATAACACATTTGAAAGAGGGGGGGAAATATTGACATGTCCTGTGTTGTTCATGTAACTAAGTTAATCACGCAACAGAGCTTCGGAATAGAGTTTGCATTTAATTTCATAATATGTCTGACTCCAGTTAACAGCTCTTTTCAGCTGTAAATCCTCGAGTTTCAGAAGAAGAGGTTTAACCTGCTCTATGCAACCGTGAAAGGCATCTGCTTTCTCAAAGCTATCTTTACAGAAAGGAATAACGACTGGGTCCTGTGGGAAAAACGTAATTAACACTGGTTAATAAAAGGGATGCCTTATTTTTCTTAAAGCCCTTTTGATCAATAGCAGCAGTTTTGTCATTGATTGGAAAGGAGAATTTCTAATTTGAAAATAATTTAATGGGGTCTTTGTCATGTGCACAGTGCAGCATTATACTTAAGGGTGTGTTGGCATTCTGATCCTAAAGCTTGTTTGTGTTTGTTGGTAAAATTTCTAATGAATAATGGAATAACAGTACGTGCTCCAGTAAGGTTGCAGCTGGGTAACCATTATAAACCTGACTATTACCACCTAATCTAAAATTCACAAATAAGTGACCTCAACCCTGGTAGCATAGATCTGGGGCTAAACTAATATTTTTATTCTGAATTTGTAACCAGTCAAGCAATTCCCCCAGTTATGACATCCGAAAAGAGATGTTGCAACACTAAATCAGACCTCCAAAGGGAACCCCAGACATTGGTGATTTACAGTGAGGTCTGAAGGTTAACTGAGGCTGAGTTTTCAGGTTCCCTAGGAATGTAACTGGATGCTCAAACAGGGGTGTGAAGCTGGTTGTTCCACTCCCATTTCTTACTACAAGTGGCTGAAAAATGAGTCAAGAAGTTAGAGAGTTTGAGAATGTCCCTCTGTGGTAACTCCCCTTACTGACCCTCCAAAAGCCAAAACTAATGGTGCTTGGGTAATCCCCAAAGAAACCGAAACCCTTGGCATTTGCATGTAATCCACTAGCAGCAGTTTTTATAAAAATTACTTTCCTGCAGGGGGGCTTCTGGAGCTTGACAAGCTTGAGTATTGCACTTGACACTGTCAGGCTCCTGTGACTAGTTTTCACAAGACTCAGTATCCATAGCCGATTTAGTGTGCCCCAAGAAAATAGGCTCCTTTGGATTTGAGTCCAGCCTGAAACCGAACACCGAAGAGGTTAGTTCGAATCCAGGGATTCCTATCTAAATGCTTCTCACTCCTCTGAAATTCAGGATGATTTGGTACATTTTGTCCAAAATGTCTCAGATAAATTCTCCCCTCAAAGGTTACACTCATCTCCCAGTGACATCAGTGAGAACCCTGTCTCTGTATCCAAAAGCAATGAGCAAGTGCCCAATTATGCAAACCTTCTTTTCATATGAAGTCCTTCCTTTATTTAAATCAATGGTGACTCTCTGGTCATATACTTCTGAGGGAGCAGGAGCAGGCTGTAACTCGCCTCAGGGACAGAGATTTGCAGTCCTGCACCACCCCACCACTTACAGTCACGCCACCCCAGAAGGAGTTACAGGAAGCTGCTTCTTGGGGAAGAGCATGTTCTTCAGTTAGGCATGTGAGTGGGGGGCTTGCATGCAGCACCACACTTTGGAGTGTGCGGCATTCTTTTCTTTTTGTGTCCAGTTGGCTCTGCTGACCCATGTAGAGATGGGAGAGGGGCCAGGGTTCTGCTTTGTCTCCATCCGTTTTGAGTGGTTAGGAGGGCTGGCAGGAAAACCAGAATTATTCCATATTGTGAAAGACTGGCCCTTAGTTCTCTGGAGTAGCGACTGTCATGTTTGCACAGTGGCTATTGCAATGGGGCCCTGTCTTGTTGCGGCCTTTCTGTGCTATTGCTATGAATAATATTTAATATGTTCATATTGTGGTGTGGACACGCCCCATTCCACTATTCTACAACATTGTTTTAAACAAGTTTTTTTACATTTGCAAAAAACAAATACAAATTTTGATGATGGGGGGGGGGGGGGGAAGGAGCACACGACCATAGTGCTCTTATGAAGAGAAGAAAGGATGATGAAAATTAACAACTCTATCCAGTCATTGGAATAGTATTTTAGTGACAACCTGACAATATCTCTGCAAATCCATGTTGTTGCAATGTCAAGACAGTGGTAAAATTTTGTCAAGGTTAGATTGTGGAGGCTAAAATATGATGATTGCAAGAGCTGAAACAGTGCCAGTGTGTTTTGTTGATATGGGGACACGTTCTGTTTTCAGTTACAGTAACCACCATCAGTGGACCAACTACAGTTTTATAACAGCGTAATTCAGGGGAAGATTTGGCTCACCTTGTTGGCATGCAAAATAGTGTTACAAAAGAACCCCCCCCCCCCCAAACATTTCTATTCAAGTAATGTTATGTTTGAACTATGAACTGTAAAAAAGAAAATTCAGTCTCAAGGCTGCCAGAGGGTTACTCAAACCCATTGTGAATAGCTGCAGTGGTATAAATTGTCTTCTAAAGTTTCTGGATAATACTGCATGAAATGCTGAAGTGAACATAATAATTTGATCTTTAACAGGTGTGACTAGTTCTGCTTTGAGCACCCCCTGGACTACACTTATTAGAGCCGAATTATTTTCTTAGGTGATAGACTATCAGAGCAGAGATCTATCTTTCTACATGTGTACCTCTCCAATCAACAGCAATGGGAGACCTGGTTATGTAATCAAAGAAGTAATTCACAGATGAGACCCATTGTATTGATTTTAATGGAAAGCTTAAACCTTGTAGTATAGTGGTGAAGAGCTATGATTTATTAATATCGCCCAGTGTTCTAATACCTGTGATAGAGAAGAATGCTGTTATGTATCAGCATAAGCTGTCCCTTTGACTTTTCTTAGGTGCCTGTCAAGCTCTCAGGGTGGAATCCCATAAGTCATCTCCATTTTTAGACTGGATCACCAGGTTACAGTACCGCTGTTTACTGGCCAGGTTCTCATTAGGCCCACTTGTGCTTTGGTTCCTGCTATAGGCTTTCCTTTGGGACCTAAACTCAGTATGGAAGTGCAGTAACAGGACAGCTTGTTCAAAGCAAAAGTATTTCATTATCCATAGGAACATAACCAGAGAAGAAAAGTGTTAAAACAACCAAAAGGCCTGTATTCATATCATCTTATGTCCTTCCTTGCAACTTTAGGTAGGCTCCCTTGCTCAGGCATCCCTTAGCATTGGGCTGGGTGAGACACGTTGCACCCCTGAAGCCTCTGCCTCTCTGTCTGACCCTCAGACAAGTGTCTCTCCTGAGTTCAGACTGGCTTTTACACATTTCTGAGACATTTGTTTGTCCTGGGACACATGAACCTGGTTGATCCGCTGGGTCAGATGCAGACTTTTAGCAGTGGATTCATTTTATTGTCCGTTTGAGCATAACGAAATGAATTACAGTTATTGCCTTTTTCACTGGGTACATGTGGAGACCTCCAGATGAAATTAACTCTTAGTCGGGGTGGCTTTAGCATGGGTTCAATCGCACCTACAGAAATCATGAAATCAAGGGTGCAAAGGACAGGCAAACAGACTTTTCCTGGTTCATTGTGGAGGGGAGGCCCCAGATAGGTGGGGGTGAGGAGTAAGCCCGCCTTGCAATCACCCTGTAGCTGCAGCTTCTGTCCCATGGTTCTGGGCCCTGCTCCCCACTCCTGGCATGCAACCTGGTGCATGGGATTTCAAGGCTAGCTAAGTCACAATGCCAGGAGCAGGGCCCAGCCCCACAGGACAGGAGCCACCACTATGGGATGAATTCAGGGTGGGCTTGCCCTTCAGCCCTCACCCCTCCCACTAGAATTAGGGTTGTGGTGCCAGCGGTGGGGGGGTAGGAGATGGTGCTGCTGCAGGTGGGAGGTGCTACCACAGCAGATTAGTATAGTGCACCCATTAAATAGGAAAGCTAATAGAAAGGCCCCTGCCCTCGCCACACCACTATATTCAACTAATCATTTTCAAACTTTATCCACTGGAACAAGACACTCTCCAAAATAAAAGTATCCAGAGATGAAGTAAATTGGGGATAACTCCATGTGTAGACAAGCCCTAAAAAAAAAAAAAAAAAAAAAGCTAATCAAAGACAAAACATAATTTGTTTACAAGGTATTTAAAATTCAGAAATGCAAACTCTCTTCTGTGTTCTGCTCTGTGTTCTGTCACCTTGCTACCACTTCCCTGCTGCAGCACAAACAGAATGGTTTGTGTTTCATGCACTTTAATTATAAAGTAAGTGAAATCCTTATTGACTGACTGAAGTTTTATTCAAAATTTAAAGTAATGTAGACCCTTCCATAAATATTCTGATTTGTAGTGCCCATTCAAGGGCACTCCTTCCATGTCACCTGCTCTCACAGATTAAAGACTCCAATAAAGTAAATAACCCTTTATAAATTAGATACATCAGGCCAAATTGATTCCTGGATGGAGCTACATCAATTGAACATAGACGAATATGTCCTGTTTCCTCTGCCTCTTTTTGTGCCTCTCTGAGAATTGGTTTTTGGGTTAAAATTTGAACAATGCTAGTAAATGAAGGAATAAATGCTGATTATAAAGCATGTATTCACAGTAGGTTGCGCTGAAAGGAGATATGATTTGTGAAGAAATCCATTGGGGCTGTATCTTGATGTTGGGGTGGGGGAAGAGGCAGAAAAGGACAAGATTTAGAAGAAGCCTAGTTAGTGGTGTTAATTAGCTCAATCGTAAAGGATAAAGTTGTGCCTGTATCATTGATCAGTTATAAGTCATGTATTTTTGTACGTTAATGCTGCTCGTCCTTAGAGGTTACTGCTTGAATGTGTTGTACTAACCTGGCTCTGTGGAGCTCTGATTGGTGATATTGATTTGTTCGGTGGTAACCGATTACAGATGGAGGTTGGATTGGACTGTCAACAGTTGAGTAATTTATTAAGGAAGTTAATATAGCATTATTATGTATTGTAAGCCTGACACATGTTTCTGCTGTGTTTGTATTTAAGTGTGATGCAAGTCCAGCATGAGAGTCTAATTTATATATATTTATTCTAAGTTGATAAACCTGTAGCATTCCAAGCCAATTCCCTTCATTTTGGCTATTTACATAATTTTAATAGACATTTCTCTGACACTCATCACCCTCTTAGCTAAGTGCCTCACAAACATTAATGGATTAAGCCTGACATCTTCCCAGGGATGTAAGAAAGTATTATTTTACCAGTGGGGAAACAGGCTCATAGTAGTTAAGAGGCATGCCTATAGTCACAGAAGATGATGATGATGATGATAATTAATAAAAAAAAAATCTAGGACTTTTCATCCATAGATCTCAAAGGATTTTATAAGGAAATCAACATCATGTTTCCCATTTTACATATAGGGAAATGGAGGCACAGGGTGGTAAAATGACTTGCCCAGTGTCACCCAGCAGGCCAGTGTCAGAGCTGGAAATAGAATCCAGAAGCCCTGAGCTCAGTCCCCTGCACTAGCCAGTAGACAAATTTCTAACTATAACAGACAAATACAGATATAAGAACTACTGAGTGCACTGTGCATGTATATACTTCTAGTCTTGCAGCGGAGTCCTTACTAAGGCAAAACTCCATTACCCTATCATTAAGGACTCGGGGTGAGGCCTTTTGGAGTGCCTCTGCTTCCACCTTCTTCGGGGACGACAAAGACTGCTTTTGCTGTTTGTAGCCCAGATTTCAAAAATCACGACTTAATATAAACCGAAGCTTGTTCCCTGCAGGTTGCTTTGTTGTTAAGAGCCATCCTAGGCTGTCAACAAAATCAGGTGGAAGCATGCAGTTTGTGGTAGATTATGATGACCAAACTGCTTCAGAGAAATATACAGTATTTGTTCTGTGTTCTGTTAAGATGACGTACAGCCAGTTACTAATACATCTGCTTACCCATGCTAAAAATCTCTCCCTCTCGTTACCTGTGTGCCCAGAAATACAATTGCCATCAACTCCTAACAGGCTTCACAACTGATTCTTTCAGGGGTTTTTTTAGATTTTCAGGCTTGTACCTTATGTTTGATTTTATCCGTTTGCTTTGAGAATTTCCCTGTTTTGTCCAGCAAAAGATACATTTTAATCTATTGATCTTGTAGACAGAGCAATTTAATGAAGGGTTTACTGGGCAAAACTGCACAAAGCAGAACGGCCCAGTTTTTAAATCCTTGCACCTCTGATAGTATGACACTCCTCTTGAATCTCTCCATCTTAGTAAAGCTCTTGGCCCAAAGCCCAGGAGGAACTACTTAAGCATTTGCGTATTAAAGCAGCTTTGAGATATACTTTAGTGACACTGAATTAGTATTCAGCGCACTCCCCTGTATATGGGGGGGAGGGGATCTATGGAAATGATGGAAGAGTGAGATTCAATTTCCTGCTCACTTTATGGAAATAGGTTGCTAAAAGATTCATTGGGCAGAGTGTAAAAATGGTTTGGGACCAGGGAAACAAGTGACTGTAGGCTGATTCTCTGCTCAATAAGGCTTTCTATTTAATGAAAATACCTCCATGTGAAGGAATGGTAGATATGTTCTCTTCGTGGATTTTATTATTACTTGAAATCCAGGATTCACTGAGACCAGGTGTTTTTAGAGAGGAACAACCTAAGATAGGAGATAAGGAGATTTAATTTGCTGTATTTAAAGCCAGTGACTCAGACACTGAATTATATTAGATAATGTTATCTGATTTGCTAGAATGCTTAAATAATAGCTTTATTGCAGCTTCTCAGAATTCGGGCAGTGTTTTCCACTTATTTTAGCAATTCAGGCTCTTGTACTTACATAGAACAAAACAAAATGAGTTAATAAGATTTAACTATTCTATTTGAGCAGCTGGGGTTTTTTAATAGGAGAACCGTATATTTTCATTGACATTAAGTTAAGTAAGTGTGCATCGCCACTTTGCAAAGGAGGGATCATTTTGGCCAATACAGTTATCTTTGCAGGAGAGCATAGAGAAAGCAAGGTTAAGAAAGAGTGTAGTTCTATACCAGTTATACACGTTGATTTAAACTCAATGTATGCACAGGGCTGCAGGAGCACTGGGCTTAACAGATCAAAAATGCCTGATAACAGGTGGTGCTTTGCGGCAGAAGCTACTTGGGCAAATAGTATTGGAGAACATATCCAGTTTAGGAATTATTAGGTCAGCGCTTACAGAAGTCAGGTTAGTGGGGCAACCAGTCAGCTCCAAATGTCTATTTCTCCCTGGGGTTGGAATGGTTTAAACAATAGTAACTTTTCAGTGCAGGTTTTGTGCCCATGGGGAGAGATACGTCTCAGATAAGATCATCAATAGTTTCACTGTCAATTACACTATGTACTTCTTCATAACCAAGAAAGGATTCGAAGTCACCAATGACTAGCAACCAGGGTCAGATTTGCCCCTCCTAGCACAGAGAAATGCATGTTACAAGGCCTGCTATGTCTTCAGCCCTGGGTGTTTTCATCCTTGCTATCACTTAAAGATTCTGCTTGGGGCCGGTAGGCACCGCAATGTTTCACAGAGATGTATCTGTTTCCTGGTGAAAGTTTTGTCAGGAAAGTTTTTGGGTGGAGGGCATGTGCATACTAGGGTGACCAGACGTCCCAATTTTATCGGGACTGTCCCGCTATTTACTTGTTTGTCCCACGTCCCGACCGATGTTGGGTCGGGACACTGGACAAAGAAGCAATTTTTGCCCTCCGCTCTGGCTCGCGCCCCGCCCCCGCCCCCTCCTTCCCCATTGGGGATAGCTCCCCAAATCCCCGCCCTGGCCCTGCCTCTTCCCCACGCACGCCGCTTGCGCGCTGATCAGCTGTATGGCGGCGGCACAAGCGCTGGAGGGAGGCCGAACATCAGCGTGTGTGACGCGGCCGCCATGAAAATTAAGAAGGTGGTGCGGTGCAGTAGCTGTGCCTGGAGGCCAGCGGAGGAGGGATGTGTGGAGGGGGGATGGAGGGAGGAGGGTCAGGCAGTTGCTCTGAGTCCGTGCCTCTCTCTTAGCGCGGCGGCTGTGGGGGGTCTGGGGTTCGGGCGCTGTAACCCGAAACCTCCTGCCCGTGAGTGGAGTGGAGGCGGCGGGGGAAGAAGGAAGCGGCTCGGCTCGGCAGTCCCACACACACCGAGGGGGGTGCGCTCCGGTTTGTTCACTGGAGCTTATGGCAGCTACAGGGTGGGGAAGGGTGGGGGGTCTGTGCCTCCTTTGCGGGGCTCTCTCGGCCCCGGGTGGGTTCTCGCTGCCCCCTGCTCCTGTGGCCTTCCTGGCCCCACCCCCCCGGACTTTGCCTCCTGCCCCAGCCTTTGTGTGTGGAGGAGGGACAAGCCCGTGCCGGGAGGGAGGCTGGCTTTTAGGGCAGAGGAGCAGCTGAGCGCTGCATCTCTGAGTGCAGAGCCAGGGGCCCAGCCAGCGGCCGCAGAGGGTTGTGGCGGGGCAGGAGCGTGCTCTGGCGGCTTTTTTTTTTTTTTTTTTTTTTTGCCCCCCCGGCGTCTTTGGCATCTGGTCACCCTAGTGCATACACACACTGATTCTATAGCTTGGTGGCTAGGATACTGGCCTGGAATGTGAGACACCCTGATTTGGAGTGATCTGAATGATAAAAGCACTGTTCTGAATCAGGCAGAGCAAGGACTTGAACCTGGGTCTCCCACATCTTATGCCAGCACACAAACCACCAGGAGAGCATGTGACTGAGATACACAACCTTCTGGTTTTGCAAAAACACTAGAAAGGTTTTATTTTTGTTCTAGTAAGGCATGCAACATTTTTTGAAACCTCAAAAGTTGCTCTGAAATGGAAATATCCTCTTCTTAGCTCTAGCTCTGCCACGGGAAAGCAGCTTTAGGTTTGGGGAGGCTTCATATCTCTCCTGATAGCAAAGACTCTAGTGAGGACGCAATGTATCAGTTAGTGCCTGGTATTTTTGGGCCTTCCTTTATCTCCCTCCCCCCCACACACACACACCCCAGCTCTAGAGCACAACTGGTCTGTTATCTTTAGCAAGGACTGCTTTGTTCCTGTATCTGTATAACACGTATTCAGAGATCTAATGAAGAATCTTGCCTAACTTGAGTGTTAACACCTTTCTCTAATTTCCCTCTCCTGTATTAGGATAGATCATATAGTATAAGTCTACACCACAGATCTAGATGAGATTGAAGCATGAGTAGGCACACGTGTGCTAGCTTTAATGTATCTATCATAGTGAAAAGAGCGGTGAAGACGCAGTGGCACAGACCCCAGTGCGGGACAGCAAATCAAGAACATATCCAGGGTTCCCAGCAGGCTTGTACTGGGGCAACTAGCCTGTGCTGAAGTTCACATCACTCACTACCACTGTTACCCACACCAGCTTGATTAAAACTAGCACAGGGATGTCCACCCATACTGCAATCGCACCTTCATTTGCAGTGTAGACATACCCAGCCTCCTTGCATTCCAAAATCACTTAGTATTTTACCTACCTTTCCAACCACATTGAAAATCACTTGTTATAGTTGTGTCGTCAGATTCCCAGTTAATGTTTAGATGATCACACAGCAGCAGTAACTAGCTAACTTCCCAGCCCGGCATCAAATAAGGAGGTTTCCACCCTCTCTTGGATGTTCATGTGGCTACCATCATCCACTTTTTAGTCACCTGAAGATTAGACTTCTGCTATTGTCCTGATGTAGTGCTATACTTGAAAAATCATCCCAGAAACTGAGATTAGTATGGACAATGACAGATTGCTTGCTAAGTGGTATATTCCACTGTGAGCATGTGAGCATACTGGGTGGAGGATAAAATATTATTTTTGACTCACAAAGGCATATATGGCTTGGGACCTGTCTCTCAGAAATTGCCTCTTTCCCTTGCAGTACTGCCAGATGAGATCAGCAGAGGTATGTTAGAGTTGGAGCTCCCATGCTAAAGGAGAGGAAACTACTGGCAGAGTGTTGGAAAGGCCCCTAACATTGAAATCTGCCATTTCTTCTTCCCCTGCCCCACAACCCATTTGGTCCAAAATAGCCCAAATTTTTCAGGTACTGTAGCAAGTCCTAAAGGTCATGTACTTGAGCAATCATTTTAAGAGGGCAGAGGTTTGAGTGTATAGAAGAGTGGTGGGAATTTTTTTTCTGTTTTCTTGTTGGGATTAGAGTTTTACAGCATTTGAGAGGGAAAATCAGTTTTATTTGGCCCTCTGCATTCATGCAGAGAGAGGTTGGTGGTGTCCTACTTAGCTTGATAGTATTTTTAGTCATCTGGTAAGGTGCCTACAGCCTGAAAGAGGTGTTTTTGTGTCTCTACATTGAAATGATAAAATCTTGATCCATGCATTGTCATGTCACAGCAAGTGTAGCAGAAGCCCAGGGGAGGCGGCCAGCACTGCCTGTTTTCATTGTAGTGGGAACAGTGCTAGAATGGATCATTCCAGCAGCAGCAGATGACTTTCTGAAAATCAAAGGGTGTACATGACAAATGCAAATTATTGCTGTTGATATAATGGAAGCCTGGGGTTGTGGTGGTTTGGCTTTAGGATTGTAGGGAGTGGGCTTATAGCAGACGGGCGGTTAAGGATCACAATGTTTGGACTGAGTAGGTTGTGCCTGGGGTTCTAGAATGGGGGAGTGGGTGTGTAAACTCCTAGTGTGGCTTCGTTGGTGAGAATAAGCCGTCCGAAGGCAATAGTTTTTACAGGGATTGCTATGACTGAGAGAAATTTTTCAGTAGCTTAACTATATACCAAGTGAAAAAACACTTCCTTGTGCATGGGTAAGCGAATCTAATTTATTGGACTTTGGATACTCAGGGCAAAGCTTAGCAAGGTTCTAAATAGAGACTAGGCAATTATATGAATAAGAATAGTACCTGCATTAACCGAGATAAAAGTCAGAGTTTCAATCCTTATGTTTCAGGGCATAAAGAGATCAGAGTCTTGTGTCAGGACGAAACTCCCTCGGAGAAACAGTATAGGTTCAATTTGCTTGTTTTTGCTCCTTCCATTTAAGCATCTGCATTAGGTCAGAGTGAGAGAGGGGATAATAGATTAGCTAGACCATTGATATCTTCTGTTACAACAATGTCTACAGTGCTGCAGTTTGTGCATCACAGATGGAAGTGCTTCCAGCTGAGTTTTGCATCAGGGTAATCAAAAGTCCCAGAAAGAAAGGCAATCACTACTACAATCCAGAATTACCCTCACATTTGATTCAGTCACTTAAGATGGTACTAAGGATAAAAAATGAAAAGAGAGAGAGAGAAACAAGTACAAATGAAAGGATTTTCTTATTAATGTGCGTTTTGGTTTGGTTGAAGTTTCCAGAGCTGGAAACACCGATTCTGTGTTTGTACTGGGAACATGGGTGACCTCTATTTCTTGTTTCAGAGCAGTTAAGACATGAGCTAATCTGGCAGCTCTACAGTTGCAGTCACAGTCACTCACACCTAACAAACTGTGCTTTGTGTGTCCGGTGGCCTGCTGGAGGGAACAGCTGCTTACATGACAGAACTTAGCCACCACCTCACAAAACAGCAGATAAAAATCAAAGACCTCAAAAACATTTACTCAGCTCAAATTGGGCAAAACAGTGGAACATTAGCAATGAGTCACAGCTGAGCCAGAGAAAGAAAGAAATCCTTTAAGAGCAGGTTAATGATAGCATAAAACTGAGTCATACTACTGCACAAGCTTAAAAGGAATTGCACAACTGTTATACTGCATGTTCAGGGACATACAGTTGTGCTACAGATACTATAGTGTCCAGAGAGAGTGAACATAGAAGTCTTAATGCATGGAGTTATTCTTGTTCAGTTCATTGTTATTTTGGCATACAATTATAGGTTTTAGTGTTGTAGCCTGTTCCCATTTGTTCCCTTTTTGGCAGAGAGTAGTACTGAGAAGAACAGAAGACCAGATTGCTTTGATCTTTTCTTTCTTGGCACGATGCAGCTATATGACAAGTCAGGAATTTTGTATATTCACTCAGGGTGCTCATTATAGCTTATTTATACAGTGACAATTTTTTGCTATTGACTAATAGTAGAATAAATTACATTTAAAAGCATTTTTTTAAATGTTCTTTGGCCTTCATCATGAACAAGTAATGTACATGATATAGATATAAACTCATTCTCTCTACATATTTTGTCTATCACACACTCACCCCACAAAAGCTGCTCTGTCAAGTGACTAATGAAACGCCATTTATAATGAATACACTGCAATTTACAAATTACAGCTTTAGCATGAACTTCAACCTGTGAGTATGTTTGAATAGAAAAACCGTAATTCTGGCCTTTCCCAACTTTTGAGTTATGTATTTTGAACCTTAACATTCTTTTAAAGTAGTTTTAGGAATGTAAAACTTTAATACTTTTAAAGCAAACTGCTTTCCCCCCACAAATTCCATCATCTGAAGCCATATCCCACCACATAAGTTAGAGGGGTTGGAACCCTGGACCTTTAAAAACAGGTCAAATTAACAACACAGTTTTCTACCATTTGAGCTAAAGAAGTAACTGGTAGCAGTAGTAGGCTGCTATCCTTCATGGAGCAATCATTAAATAGCCATGTGACATGTTTTGCCAGTAGCTTATATAGTTATTTGCTAGATAGCAGAGGTATGTGGGCAATCAGGAATTCTGTTCCTGGCTGAGGAAGGGAGTTTGGACAGTGGTTAGACACCACAGATTTAGCACATTCCTACACAGACTTTCAGAATATAAGTGGTTAAGTCCCAATGGTTTCTACACTTCATTGGTTCATGTACCATCTTCTTAAACATTTGCGGTGAAGTGAATGGATGGAACATTGAGCTCATGTACCACTCTTGGGAACCCTGGGTTAAGAACTGATCTGCCATTTTAGAGACCTGAAGCCAGATTCTAGACCCCCAGTGCAGCTCCAGCACAAAAGTGAGTGGGAGCGCCACCATTCCAATGATACCTCCTAAGGGCTCCTCTCACTACACAGCCTTATCCTTATTTCCATGTTAATGGGTGTGCGACAGCTCTATCATCTTGCGAATCATGACACGCACAACTTCAGAGTGGGAAAGGAACTGTCGTCTGGTTCACCATCCTGCCACCACACTGTTGTCCCCTACAGTAAATATTCTAACACTTCTTCCAATCTAGCCTTACATACTTCAAATGAAGTAAGGTTTGACCTTAGTGGGTCTATACCCTTGTTTCTTTCAGTCCCCCAGGATGCATGCTGCTGATTGCTTTGGGAGCCAGATTCCCAACTCAGTTGTACAGCTCTACATCTCTCCCTATCTTGAAATGTTTGCCCCTGAGCAGGAATGCAGATGTAAGTTTGTGTGAGGCATGCTGAATATCTGAGGTTAGAATGTGACGGCCTCTCTCGACTCATCACTACAGCTGTCTCCTCTTCATTCTTTGTTGCAGTGGCAAGGATTCTCCATCTTCATTAAACTCCATGCAGCACTACTGGCCTAATTATCCATAAGCTTCTTGGCTGCTACTGTCATCAGGATCAGCACATTTGCTTTTGAAGACAGTTTTTGTGCAATTCTGCCAGGGTCTGGTGGGAGCTGTAAGCTCTCTGGAATCATCTGCTATGTTGGATTTAGCCTCTTTCTTTAAACCTCCTACGGCACAAATCTGTCATAAGATTTGGAGGGTGGAAATGAATGGACTACACTGACAGCTAAAGAGAGGCCCTGCTCCTGGTCACAGACTAGCAGGCCTTCCAAGTAAGGGGATGAGAGGGATCATGCAAGAGGGCTCATTCTTGCTTTTTATTTGCACTAGTTATGGTGAAAAGGAGAAATTTATCAATTATTGATTGTATTCTATTCTTTTGGGCACTTGCACTGTAGCAGTCCCACTGGGCATACTAACCTTTTCCTCCCAGTCATATTTTGTTTATAGAATCATAGCATCGTAGGGCTGGAAGGGACTTCAAGAGGTCATCTAGTCAATCCCTCCCCTGTGCTAAAGCAAGATCAAGTATAGTAGATTGTCCCTGATAGGACAATCTAACCTGTTTTTAACAACCTCCAACAACAGGAATTCCACAACATCCTTAGGTAAACTTTATGTAAGCAGCCTGTATAGACTGGTCAGATAAGTTAGCATACCCACGTTTTTACTAATGGCTTCACAAAACCTGACCTGGGGCTCAAATTTTTGTGCTAGAAGGAAGCAAGAGGAAGAAGTGCTTCAGCTGTCACTTCAGAGATAAAAGTAACTCTTCTTTCTGTCAGCCTGTGATAGTCTGAAGGGTACATGATTTCCATTATATTTCTATTCATCTCTCTTTAGTGCTGAAGTTTGTGGAGAAAAATAACATTTTATATAAAGATGCAGGTATCCAAATTACACTCTTTGGCACTTCTTGATGTTTTCATATAGTTCATAACAGTGGTGGGAAACCTGCGGCCCGTGGGCTGCACGCAGCCTGTCAGGGAAATCCACTGGCGGGCCACCAGACAGTTTGTTTACATTTGCATGGCCGTCTGCAGTTCCCAGTGTCTGCGGTTCATCGTTCCTGGCCAATGGGAGCTGTGGAAAGCGGCACGGGCCACAGGGATGTGCTGACCGCCACTTCCCGCAGCTCCCAATGGCCGGGATTGGCGAACCACGGACACTGGGAGCTGCGGGCAGCTGTGCAAATATAAACAAACTGGCGGCTAGCCAGCGTATTACCCTGATGGCCTGCAGGTTGCCCACCACTGGTTTATAACCTATATTCTTGTCTGTAAGACTAAGTACTTAGATATATGTACTACCTCCACTACTTCAGTTGTGAGGGTAGAGCAGTACATTTGTCTGCCACCTGGTTTGCTTCAGCTCTTCTAGATCATGTTCCTAACTGCTATTTAAAAAAGTGTCCTTTTCATTCAATAGTGACCAAGAGCTGTTGCCTTCTGATGGCTATTGCTTGGTCTTAATAGTTCACAGGGGACCCTACCACAGTTAGAAAGGCAGAGAATTAAGTAGCCTCTCTCTGTAAAGGAAGCCACACTTGGCCCAGGTTTAGGCAACAAGAGGAAGCTTGTGCTGTTCTTGCTTATGTTGAGCCTGGTTCTACCCCTGCTGAAGTCAAAGGGAAGGTTTCTTTTGACTTGGACAGCCTTGGACTGAAGTCCAACACTTGTACACAAAGGACCTGATCCAAATTCTGTTCATTTGGTACGGATCATTAGCAACTCACTTACTCCAAGAAAAAATATATACAATGTAATGCCTCAAGAAGAAGCACATGACTGAAACATTGTCAAAATGTAGACAGTTGTGTTTGTGTAATCAAAGTGAGTGTTACTGCTTTTTAAATCAATCTCCTGTGCTTTTTGTGTTTTATTGCTGTGTACAGTTTATATATCGCTGAGAATAAAGGGTATGTTCTGTAGTCTTCTATAAGAAATCTGAAGGCCAACATTTAATTGTGTCTTTTTCAAAGATCTGATCTTTGGGGCAGAGATTGTCATGTGTGTTCTATTGCACCTGGCACAATGAACCATGATCCTGATGGGGGTCTGACTGCTACTATAATATAATATAAATATAACTAACAATTCATGTTTCATTATGGTCCTTATTAGTTAACAATCAGGCTTTTTAAGGAAACAACCCCTGGAAATTCCCACTGGTACATAACACAAACATCCCCTGTGGTTAACATATTTTACTAGATGCTGCAGAGTTGGCTTTAAATTAAGACTAGTGTTCTTGTTGCAAACAAATGCTTTTGAAATGCAAGTAATTTCCAGTACCTTTCCCAGCAACAGAACAGGTGATGACATAACAGGAGGGATTCCTACTTTGCTGAGCGAATGATCTCTCTTCTTACCATATGATCTAGTTATATAGGTATTTATCCAACATGTTCATGGTTAGGATACCATACTGGTGGAGATGTAGTTGTACTACTATGCGAGATTAAGAGTAAAGTAGATCAGTGATATGGCAGTAAATCTGGTCTTCTTTTAATAAAAATCAGAGGACCAGATTTCCTGACAAACTACCTGCTGTGTGTTGTTCTGGCAATGTAGAGTATGTCATGGCAGCAGCACAAAGCAAAGCAACTAGAGTGTACTAATGAATCCGGTACAGAATGTACATGGTGACAAGACTTAGAGTGAAAACTCAGAACAGTTATTGCAGAGAGAGAAAGGACTGGAGGGTAGGGAGAGACTGTCCACTCTTTCTTTCCCCAGTTCAACAAAGACTTCTGCCTCCCTCTCATGATTGAGGGTGGAGGTGGGGGTGAGGGAAGGCTGTTGTCCTTGAGACATACACATGCTTAGCCAACCCATTGTCAGTTTCAGACTTAGCTTTTGAGGTTTCCGTCAGGTGGCTAAACTGGCAAGATGGATCCAAAAAAAAACCCAGGAACAATCCCAGTTTTCAAAGACTTGAGTAAACCTATCAAATATAAGACATCAACAAATTCCAATCTTCTCTATATCATATTCTGCCCTTCAGGATGAAGATCAGGGAGTTATGAGAACAGCGACGACAATTACCAAATACTGGATTTTATTTACTTTTGTTTAACAGCCATAGATTCAACCCTGAGACAATCATGAGTATTTGAGGTTAACCACACAGTAAATACATCTGTAGGAATACACTTAAGTTGGACCCAAGTTATTGAAATGTTATGTTTTAATGCTCAGGTGTTTGGCAATTTTTCTAAATATCCTTAAAACTGAGTGCAGAACATGTACATCTTGATCATATGATTGTAGGTGGACTCCCATATAAGATATATGGCCTAGTTCCCACTAAAGTTAGTGAAAGTAGAGGAACTCCCAGAACCTGGCCTAAGAGAGAGACTGAATCTCAGAAGACAGCTCACCAGAGTTATGTCTTTAGGCTGGAAGCATGCATTTCTGCCTACATTACTGAATAATGCTGACAGCATATTTAAAGTAGGAAAAACAATGCCCGAGAGACTTCTTCCCAAAGCTCCCTATTGGTTTCTAGGGCACTGTCTTTTCGCATGAAAGACTCCTGTGTTAATACATTTTGCTGCAGGTGACACTACCCATGCATTGGAGATTTGATGAAGGTTACACCCAAGTTTCTTGTCAAGCTGAGGAAACCAGTTAAAATGGCCAGGGTTTTGGTTTGTTTGGTTTTGGTTTGTTTGTTTGTAAGGACACTGAGCTCTACTAGTTGCTCTTCTGCACTGGAGACTTCTGAATGACACTATAAAAACCAAGATCCTGCTGGTTCTGTGTGTAAATTAAAGACAGCCTGACACTTTTCATAAGAGAAGATGGGGGAGGGGTTGTTTGCATGTCCTTGGCCAAAGTTTCACCTCCCCAGCTAATGTCATACTGTGCTGTGGCTTGCTGATTCCCTTCACAATGGAAGTAACAGTATTTCAGTCATGCTCTGGATGAAAGATGCTATGTGTGTGTAAATTAGGGTTAATATAGACCCAAAACAAAATTTCTCTCTCTCACACACTCACACACAGGTTGGACTACAGCCTTGCACTGTAGCTGTGACATGATATTTTGTATAAAGAGCATAGCGTGAAGAAGAGGGTCAGTGAGGAGGGGATTCTTACTACTCATAATAAAAATGTTTAAGAAAACAAACCAACTGGAAACAAAAAGCGTGTGTTACTACTTGTGGAGAAGGAGAGTGACTGACTATCATTAGTTACCTCCCAATTGCTAATAATGAAGTGGCATAGGAGGAGCAGTTATAACTTGCATGCCTGGCTTTTAAAACACTTGCCAAAAGAGGATCGATCACTTATTTCAACCAAATATATCTTATACCTACAGTGTGTGCATTGTCTGGAAAGTAATATTCTCTAGATTGTAAGAACCAGACCCTTGGCTGGTTCAAGGCAGTATAGCACCACTGCTGTCAAAGGACCAACACTGATTTGTGCCAGCTGAGGGTCTGGCCCTAATTAGCCATTTGTAAAAGAAAACAAAATGCTCATGTCACCCACACTGCACATCTAATCTTTTAGAAAGGTGATAAAATATTGGGACATTATTCCTCCATGTGGTCCTCTGTCTGCACAACATGAAATCCAGGCAGTGCACTGTGAGTGATATGCAAGTCCAAGGAGAAGCAGAAGGGAGAGGGGAAAATGCAGCTTTAGTAAGCAAACTGTGAACGCAGAACGACACTAATAGTTGCTTACATGTTTTTTCTACACTTATGTTATCAGGTGTCCTAGTAGGAACCAAAAAAATAGAGGAAGTTTTCCTTATAATTTTGCCCTTCATGTTTCTATAACTAAACCACTATTGTGATTTAATGTTGTTTAACATATCTGGCTGACAAAAATGAATGAATTGTTTTAAATCAATATCTCAGTTCTCCTTCACACCAATATCTGTCCCATGTAATTTCACTGATTTTCACATATATTTTTTACATAACACGGATTTTTAAGGCTGGATCAGTGTTGGACATGAATTGGTTGATAGCCTTAATCTCAACCATGTCAACAAAACTCAAGATTGCACATACAGACCAACATCCATAAATGCTGCCTGGGATTTAACTTCCGTTAAGGTAGAAAACTTTGGGGCCAAACTTAGTTCACTCTGTTTATAATGAGATTTATGCAAAGTTTCAGTTGCATCAATATAAGCAACTGTTCTGTAAGCAAGGAGTAAAGTGAGTTATCAACCATGCTATGGATTAGTTCCAGAGTGATCAGTGTGCAATATATTTTAAAGGCCTGAGAATTACATTTATTTATAAGTAGAAATTTAATACACAACCCATTCAACAAGAGTTGACTGTTCCCTGCAGACTGTTTACTGATGCATTCAGTTCATCAGCAGTTGGTATGATTAGGCTATTGTATAACAAAAATCATGTAAATATGAAAAATATAATAGGCCAAGTTCATAGCTGGTATAACGCCATTTAAATGAGTGTTACAAAAGGGTTAATTCTGCCCCTTCTGTCTATTGCACACCTGAGGGATATGGTACTGTAATTTTTGCACTTAATAGACATTTGACAAAGATGTGACAGACAGGTAATTATTGTGAAATTATGTCATTCTTCTGCTATTGTATGCTATGTGCCGTGTATCGGGTACAGATTCATTTTTGGTAAGAGTTATAATAAATAAATAATGGTGTGCCTTTCTATAGCTCCTTCCCTCTGAGCAACTGAAAGTGCTTGACAAATATTAAGTATGTAAGCTTCAGAATATCCCTGTGAGATACAATAATCTCTTCACCCAACAAAAATACAGCAGCTATTTGAACAGTGCCAACTAACACTAGGCACCCTTTTAGGAAGAACATATCCAATTGACGCTGCAGGAAAAAAATTTAGGTGTAGAGTTTAATTATTCAAGGTGAAGTTTAGCCTCTACCTCAGGGTCAACACCTCTGCAGCTAAAAGGAGTGCCATGGGATTTCAAATTATAAGAGTGTGAGGAACTTGGTTTTATCATTCTGCCAGAAGACAGCAACCCCAACATCACAGTAGCTCCCAATACTATACTGGGGCAAAGGTTCAGTAATGATGCAGGAGAGAAGAACGTCATCTACTAAATTACCAGCACCGCTCCCTGAAGCATCTCTGTTTTCCTTGGTGGTGGTCCATCCAAATCTGGCATGAAGAGATTTAAAAAATAAACTAATTGACCAGTCATAAGCTAATGGAACAGTCACTGAATGATGCATGATCTGTCAACCTTACAGAAAGGGCCTTCGGCACAGATTTTAGAAGTATTTAGGTATTGCTCCATTCAGGGTGTAACTCCTAACTGACTTAGGAGCCAAATTCTCATTTTTAAAAATGAGAAGTGCCTAAGTCAGTTTTGAAAATGAGATGCAGGCTCCCAAGTCAGATAAGCATTACAATGCTGAACAGAGCAAAGCCTAAATACCTTTTGAAAAACTTTATGATTCATCTGACAAGTCATGCTGATCTTTTTGGATACAGATTGTAACTTGTTTGGAACAAATATGGAACACAGATGCTGTTTGTTCAGTTTTGTCAATGATTTTATGCACACAAAGCATGTACACAAACTGTAGTCAGTGATACAACAAGAAGTGGAAAGTGTTCCTTGGTTTATGACTTTTAAAAAAGATATGGAATTGCAGCTGTAACAGGAAATTAAATTGGAAGATTACCAAGTGCTGCCAGTGTTTGTCATGTCATGGAACCCAGCAAACATTTTTATCTTTCATATGATGCACAGAATAAGCTCTCCAAGTTTCTGGGTTTTCTCATTGATTTAAGGGTATCAAATATGATGAAATCAATAGGTTTTGAAAGCTGTGATTGAATAGTTTGTCCATTCATCTCTTTAAAGTGAAAATGGAAAAATAAATTAGTGAGGTACATCAATCAAAATGAGTGGTTTTTCTGGAGGAAGTTATTGAAACTAAGCAGCTAGTAGACAGTTACATTTACTGTAAGTTTTCTAAAGTGGTCTTCCACAGGAAATACTTTTTCCAGTGGCTCATTTATTGACATTACTATTTCATGTCTGACCTTAGAGGGATTTCTTCATGTCAGCAAGCTGTTCCTCAGTAGGACAACTTAATGGCAACATTCCTCTAACAAAGTAGGGCTCCTTTACATTACCTGGTGCACAGTGTGGGAATTGGGGGGAATCCCATGGCAATTCACGTGTGTTTACTTTGTTGTAGTTTACACAGAAAATGTCTGAGCTCACTCTTAAATGATGGGGGAGCAGAGTCCCACCCTAGAATCACTCACTCTTGTCCATTCCTAGTTATGTGGTAAATGGACACAGAGAGATTATGGTCTAAATTCACCCCAAATTCAGTTGACTTCAGAGGTTCATCTAGGGTGAATTTTTTCTCCTATGTGTAATGAGGATTTTTCTGGGTCTGTTAGTTTCTTAGGCCATAGCTTTCTCAGAGATCATATTCTCACTGGCATTTTATGGACCCATTTAGCTCAGATTGGAGGGCTCTTTCCGTCTGGGTAACCACTGACAGGCATGGGTCTCAACTGAATGCATAGACTGTCAGATAAACTGCCATCCTGTCGGTGATAGATTCATTACTCTCCTGCATAGGCCTTGACAACGAGTAGTAGTCCTAACAGGATGGAAGTGCCTGATATGGTGAATTATGCCTAAAAATATATGCGGCTTTGTTTTCAAGTGACAGGATTAATTTAGGTTGCAGAGTGCCCTGAACGCTTTAGCTATTACTCTGAAAATTAGAACCACCAGAAATAGTTTACTGCAAGCAAAAGACAATGGGAGGGAAGGGAGGAATAAAAGTCAAATAATGCCCTTCAAAGAATGCAGTAGGCACCCTCTATTGATTTTTCCATCTAAAAGATGGAAATTTTCCCTGTTCCTAGCAGTGCTGGCAGAGGCGTGGAAAGATCTGATTCCTGTTGAAGTGAAAGAAATTACTATCTTGATAACCAGTACAGTGTACTTCACAAACATCATTTGAGCCTGCCACCAGCTGTGAAAGAGTATGTGGAAGAAAAGTGTATTCACCACAGCTGTGCCTTCTTGTGATGAGCATGGCATAGTGGCCTCTTCTCCTGCTGACAGCCACTCCAGTTTCCAGTGTAAACCAAGTCCAGCACCAGTAGTTTGGCAGCATCATTCTGGAGTCTTGGCTCTAGGGTCTTCATGCCTCTGCCCTAGGTGAATTAGAAGGGGAACCCAGGTCCACCCTCTACTCTGGATGCCAGTCCAGGGACCTTGAATGAAGCAGACAAGGTCTGTGTGTTTAAACTCTGCTGTATCCCTGGGCTGCTTCCTCCCATGGCCCCCAAGGAGGCCTCTCACAGCCTTTTGCTGGACTGACACGTCTGCTGGTCCCCCAAAAAGGGGAATCAAACAAGTTATGGAGAACAAAAGAAACAGGAAGTGCCACACCAGCCCTCCTGCTCCAAGGAAGCTCTGACACTTAAGAATCTCTAGTTAGACTCTGGCCCAAGATGGCCCTTCCTTCACAGGGCTAGCTGAAGCGGTCCACTACCTCTCCAGTCAGTCATTATTGAATTGGCCTTTTCCTCTTTTGATTCCTCCCTCCAGGCTTGACACCTTGCACAGGTGAAGCAGGATGGGTCTGATTGGGTTCACAGGCTCACATTAAACCCTTCTTGGTTAGTATGGGTTCTGTATACCCAATCACAGGTAGGTAAGTATGAGAGCACCCATTTCACAGGGTGTAAACCAAGGTGTAGTGAGACTGAGTACTTCAGAGTCACACAAGAGTCAGAGGAAAGGATTTCATAAGTGAAAGCTTCAAATTCTGCAGAAGTTATTTACTCTCCATGGTCACCAGGGGAGGCTTGTCCCTAGCAGGTGGGATTATTTCAGGTCATGCCCCAAGTTGGACAGATTGCACTATATGTGTGTTGTCAGTAGGCTATCCATATGACCAGTAAGTCCTGAACTGCGTTAATCACATCCCATAGGCATCCTCAGTCCATTAAGGAGCCCCTACCAGCACCAATGTCTGCTGTTGCCCTGGTGGAGTTCAGTGATTAAGGTGTTTGCAAGAGATCTGCTTCATTCTGAGACTGGTTCCAACTGCACAGCACCATGCCCAGAATCTATATCTGGGAAGCTCAGCTCTTAAAGGCATAGCCCCTAATACCACTGTCCCATGTATAAGTGGCCAAGGTACAAGCTTAAAGCTCTGAAACAGTTTTAACATCCTTCCTTTTTTATGCAGCTATTATAGGGAATCATACAGGCTAAGGGCTTGATCCTTGTCATGGTGGATGGCTACCACCAGTTTTTTCTACAGCATTCTTAAGGAGTAAGCAAACTGTGTGCACAGGATGCCATCTTTTTTGGGTATGATTTACTCTGCAAGATTAGATACAACTTGCACCCTTGCCAAATGCAGCACATGCATTATGTAGGCCCCAGAAGCAGCTGTGTGTAACAGTAGGAGGGAAGATCTTATGCGTCTTACACGTGATGGGATAAGGTCATTGTCTGGGAGAAGAAGGACAAAATAGAGCAAAAAGGCTGAAAAATATGGAACTTCATTTATTATGTTTAGTGCATAGTGTAGTGCAAGAGACCGTTTTGATGGGCATCAGGTATGGAGAACTTGCTGCAGTTTTATGTCATGCTGGAGACATTGATTTAGTTTTAACATCAGCAAATGGCAGTGAAGCATCTTACAGGGAGATTGAAAAGGAAAAAAAATATTAGAGGCTAAATGCTGCCCTCCAACATATGGAAACAACTTCTGTTGAAGCCAATAGGAGTTGCCTGCTTGTATGTGCTTCACATAGAACTGTGATGTTGAAATGCTAAGACTTGAACCTAGTTATCCTATAAAAAGAAGAACAGGAGTACTTGTGGCACCTTAGAGACTAACAAATTTATTAGAGCATAAGCTTTCGTGGACTACAGCCCACTTCTTCAGATGCCACAAGTACTCCTGTTCTTCTTTTTGCGGATACAGACTAACACGGCTGCTACTCTGAAATAGTTATCCTATGATAGTCAAATGTAGATATTTTACCTTCAAACAAAGCTCAGTGCCAGGGGTGGTACGTAAGTGGAAGACACTGCAGTTTTGGAGTCAGGGGAGAGGTAAAAGATGTTCCTGATTGGTCAGTTCTTTGTGGACCTGTCACTATCTCTCATCTGTGACCCATAAGAACTAAATTCTTATGAAATCAAGTTGTCATTCTATCCTTTGTACTTTTTGAGTCTAATCCTGTTTTAACCATTTACTGAATACCTTAAGTGATTGATGCTATGACAGTGAAGACAAAAACTCTGTCATATTTAGTCAACACATTTGAAATGTGCTCGGTGTGATCTTTTCCTGAGTTCTGAGGAAAATGTTATGGCATTTTTCTCTTGGTTCAATTTAGATATGAAGATAATCTGTTAAATTATTGGAGATTTGGGCAGGGGGGACACTTTTTTCCTCAGTATCTGAAAGGTATTTGCTAAACTATTCAAAATAAGAACAACTTGAAATACAGATATTTTGTTTCATTATTTTTAATAAGTTGAGAGTTTTGCTTAATAAAGGGGTGCAGCTTCTCAATCTTATTTTGAAACATGAAATTATATGGGAGGAAGAACACCATGGGTGTAGAATCAGGTACCCACTCATGGTCAACATGAATATAGCGCAACTCCTTTTACAGTGAAATGGACTTTAAGCCCCAAGTAATTTAAATGCATCATAATGGACCAGCTGCAGTTCCAGTTTTGTATCTTTGCATATGGGTAAAATTTCATTCTCCTTTGCAAGAGGCTAACCTAGACTACATGTTACTAAAGTCACACCTAAGTCCTCACATGGGACTTTTTGGCCTTCTGCCCAGTGATCCATTTCACATAGTAAAGTTGTTCAAGTACTGCACTTCAGTATAAGGGGGTTCCATTTGATAACTTTAAAAACAAATTACTAATGTTTTATTTCATGAAACACTTTGTGTTTAAATCCTCTGTAGTTTCTTACTGACCACTGTAAATTGTAACACTTGCTATCTGTCTCACCGTGCGGCTATACAATAGAGCTGTGCAGCACAGTAAATTGAAACTGTACAGTGTGTGAAAAGTTTTCGTATGCACTTTGCCAGTATGTATTTTGATGTTTCAGAGTCACGTTATATCTGTGCATGCAGGATCCAAAGAATGTCAAGTCAATACAGATCAAAAGTGGTTATGACTTCACTTTTGGTAAACTGTTTGTTTCTATGGAAACAGCCTGCATCATATTTTTTTTCCAGACGCTGTCTACATTTTGAAGTATTCTTTGTTTTTCTGTATTTCAACAGGCCTTGAACAGGGGTATCGCAGCTGTTAAGGAAGATGCTGTGGAAATGCTGGCCAGCTATGGGCTGGCCTATTCCCTTATGAAGTTCTTCACAGGTCCAATGAGTGACTTCAAGAATGTGGGTTTGGTGTTTGTGAACAGCAAACGAGACAGGACCAAAGCCGTTTTGTGCATGGTTGTGGCTGGTGCGGTGGCTGCTGTATTTCATACCTTGATAGGTAAGCCTTTCTCACTATTTACTTAAGGTACTGGATGACTGGTTGACTTTGCTTTCCCATCCCATCCCCCAGAGCTGCTTAACCTGTAGCTCTCCTCACGCTTAGAAATGAAAACTTAGGAGGAACTATGAGATTGTCTTGAGGCTGGAGTTCTGTCTAGACTACAAAATGTCACTGTTTTAGAATGGGAGATTCCATCTGTAGTTCTTGCTCATGCGCAAATATACACCATTCCTACCAGTGTGTGGTTGCTCAACTTACCGCTGGCCTGTTTCATCCGTGTTTAGCAGTAGCACACTTCTCAGGCTGGAACCCGGTCATAGCACTGTCATACTGCTGTGCAGATGAGATTCGTCTGTGTAAATGGGTTTCACAGTTCTTTTCTGTAGGAGGCCATCCCAATGTGTCATAAGAAGTGCTTTTTTCCTTCAATCAGGACTTCCTAGCACCTTTAGTAGATACTTACATTGCCACCCACATCACAGTAGGAGCACCTTAGTATCTGTTCCCCCATGTCAGCCATTTCATAATGATAAACTGTGTAGTAAAGAGGATCAGACAGGCTGCTTTAAAAATAACCAGTACTACCTTCTGTTAGCCGTAGTCAAAGCTTCATTGTCCATTTCTGGTGGATAGCTAAGCTCTTGCACCAGCTGCTACAGACATGACGCCTTGCAAAACCCAAGAGCCACTGGCAAGCGAGACCAGGACCCTGACTGGAGCAGGGAGAATATATAAATAGACCTGGAGTTGGCTAGGAAGAAGTTAACAATATTTGCAGATTTCTGAAAGACTCACCAAATGTGATATTGAACTGAGTATCAGCCAGTATGATGGAATATTCAAGGCCATGAAGGTTTAGTTTCTGAGAACATTAGACCAGAACCAAGAGCCTAGCAGAAATTGGGCCTCCTGCATCTTTAAGAGCTATCCGCTCTGGTGCCCCAAACAACCTCCAACCCACCTCACAGAATGGAGACTGATGTAGCCCTTGCAACAAGGAAAATGATGAAGAGGAGACTGAGCAGGAGAAAGAAAGTGAAGTCCCTGTAACAGGTATAGTGTTTGGTATTCCTTGTGTCTATGTGCTGTCGGAGGGGAGGGATGGGGAAGGAATGCATGGAATGTGAATGGACTTGGGCAGCCATCTGGGGGCCTGCTGTTCTCTGGGAATTAGGCAGGTGTTTGATGGCAATATCTAGCGCTGTACATGGAGCTACAGCGGGTGGCCTGCACATGGACCCATTGTTCATTGTCAGGCTGTCAGTATCTCAACTACCACATGCCCTGCAAGTCATCACGCAGGCCCTGCCCTTGTACTTTCTGTACTTGCATAAGAGCCTTATGGAAGAACAGATGTCCACTGATGTTATCTCCTGGCTTGGTGCCACCTTTTAATCATGCTTAGCAGCCCTATGACCCTTTAAACACGCAGAAACAGGCACCCAATGTTAAGACATCTTGTGTTAAGACCATGGCCCCACATGTTAATTAAAAGGCTAATTTTACCCTTTGTTGTTTTTATGACCGTATGTAGGCAATGTGCTTATTGGCTGCAATAGCCCTTTGCCAAGGTCAACCTGTCACTAATTTAATAAGTTAAAAAACCATCAGTGAAATTAATTCATTGATCTCCCTGACATCCACAGGCCACCTCAATGTATGAGGGTGGCTCAGGATTTTGTACTGAAGATTATAAGCAGTCAGTGTTGTAAACCCGTATTCATTTGCAAGATCTGCCATAAGATTTCTTGGCTTGGATCTTTCACCCAGCCTTGAGATGGTCTTTCAGTTGTCCACCTTGTCCAGTTTGTGTACCAGGTTGAACAGAGGGCAGTTTTACCATCTGGGAAGAGTTCATTTTTCTGATCCATCTCATTTTGGTTTTAAGCCATGTGGGTTCCTGCTGACTCACAATAAATCAGCCAGATTTCCAAGCTGAAGGCTATAGATTGACTGCTTCTTAGGTACTTGGGGCTTTTGGTTAAAGATGGCTGTGAGTAGTCATTTCTAAACACGCTGGTTGAGTTACCCGAGGTTTGCTGAAGTACAGAGCACTGCTGTGGTCTGAACCTCTTACTCCCAATGTTTCCATTTATGAAGAGGGAAAAAAATCTGTATCTATAGCTATAGCAATATAAATATATACTTGCCAAACCTTAAAGTCCTGAGTGAAGGGGCTTCACTCAATCTTCCAACTGTACATGGTGGCAGAATGTAAAAATTTTGCAATATTTTAACATGTGTATGCCTGAAAATATATGAAGACCACCTCTGAGAGTGGAGGAGGACCCAAGACAATGGCATTAGTCAGATTCCCAGCACTAAATCATTGTGATGCTGCTAAGTTATGTCTCAAGTTCCCTTTGAACATGTTTTAAAACCTGCTTATTCCTTTCTGACCCACAGATGTACAACCTCCAGAGTGGGGGGGAAGAAGAGAAGGAGGAACCAAGTGACAGTCTGGCAGCTGGTCTTCAGCAGCTGTGAGATTGTCACAAACCTCTGCCAGGAAGCAAAAAGCCCAGGGTATCGATGCTCAACAAATGAAAAAAAATATCTCCAGACTGCAGTGAGATTTTCTGATGTAGTTTGTAGGTGAAGAACAAGGGAGGATGACATGTCTGTCCTTCATGGAGTGTGAGACTCAACGATGGAAGAACAAAAAACCCTAGGGAACAAGAGAAGAGTCTTGTTCTTAGCTAAGAAGAGTCAGAGGGAAGAAGACAACAAGTGGCAGTGGAGAAGGAAATGCTCATTTGCAGCTATGATTGAGTCTATCAGCAGCACTCAGACAGAACTGATGAAGAGCAGCCCCCACTCCTTTACAATGCCAAAATAGACTGCTTCAACCCTGTAACTCACTTACTTCCTTCTCCACCAGGATCTCCTTTCTAGCCCCTCACATGAGCCACAGGAATCCTCTATGTGGGTGTCCAACTGAGCCAAACAATCCAGACTCCCATCTGCAAGCTGTGTGTATCTTGTACTTACACCTTCCGCGCCCACCCCCCCACCCCCCAAAATCACCATAGTATGAGAGCCTCACCAACAATTTTCACAACACACCCTGGGCAAGTAATATGAGGAATTGAGAAAGTCAGTGACTTGGCCAGGATCACCCAGGAAAATGATGTCAGAGGTGGGAATTGAAACCACATTTCCTTCCCACTTACAGTCCCAGTCTAATGCCTTAGCCACAAAACCATCCTTCCACTGGCCACTTCAGTTTAGAGCTAGACATTGAAATGTGTGCTGTATTCCTTATCCTGTGATGTTTTGGGGTCAGCTGCCGCCACCAGTTAATTAAAGCATAACTTTGTGGGAAGTCTGTTACATCTTAGGGTATAAACAAGCTGTGACTTACTTCTGAGTATTTTGTAGGAATAGCATCTGGGAAGGAACAGTGTGCTGTGAGAGAAGGAATATGATACAACAGAGGTCTCATTTATTGCATGCATACAAAAATTTGCTACATCTTACCAATATTAAGCTTGTCAGAGAAGGGGATTCATTTATATTACAATTCTCCATTTTATCAGCTACTTGGCAGCTGTTCTGTACTAACAGGGACCTGTTTAATACTAGCTCCATGATAGGTCATTCTGCATCTTCCCCTTTGCTGTAGACACAATAGCACAATTCATCCCTTATCAGTAGAGCTCTGCAAATCTGCAGATATCCGCTTTATATCTGCGGATGCGGATATCCATGGACCATGTTTGCGGATCGGATACCGATATAAATTTTGTATCCGTGCAGGGCTCTGCTTATCAGATTTCCTGTTTTGGCACTTGTTGCCATTTAATGCACCCTTTCTCAGCAGGAGTTTCAAGATGCTGGGATAACACTCTGGCCATTTCTTTTCAATTGAATATATGTTACATTCGCCATTGCTGAAGTTCTAGGAATGACAGAAACTAGCAGTAGCTTTGGAAATGCAGCTAAAGTCATAGTCCCTGTGACTAAGTAGACACCTCTACATCCCCTTCCTCTTGCAAATGCACACTGCCACCATTTTGCTCCTGGTGAGGCAGTAGATGAAGTGTCACTTGTCAGCTTCAGCACAAAGCAGAACTTCAGCAGCCAGGCTAACTGATGGCAGGCTGAATCCCCTAGAAGCTCGTAGCAATGCCATTCATTTTCCATTGTGGTTGCAGACACAGGCCCCTATCCTGCAGCACCTGCACAGGAGAGTGGCTTTACAGTTGTTAATAATCCCCCTGGACTCCATGGGACTAATCACATGCATAGCGACTGGTGCATAAAGGATCAAGGGCCTGGTTTCCAGCTAACACGGTCAATAGTTGTTAGTGCCAAAATATAGAGTGTGTGAATGAAGGTTAACTGCACCATTTTTGTGGTCAGTCAAGTTCTAAACATGCCTACCTGACTAGCTGATACCAAATGTTCTGCCACCTGTAGCATAGACTGGAACACTGACCTGACCGTGAGTCAGATTATCCAGGTTATTCTAATCTTAGTTTTCATAGACTTCTGGTGGGATTCTTGTTCTAATCACCTAGCCTATCATTAAAGTAATCATCATCCATGCCTACTTTGCAGGGGGTGATAAGACAGAACTCATTAAAAAGGGTATAATGCATTGACATCCTGAGATGATGTTGCTGTAGCAGTAGCTAACATTAACAATTTACATTTCTGCTAATTAACTTAGTCATTTTCTCCTCAACAACATAGTCACAGAGCAGAGAAGGAATGGAGTGAGCCCAGACTCAAATTTGGTGTATTTTTTGGCCAGTTAAAATGAAAATTACTTTAAAATTGGAACAGCTATGTCTGGAGTGTTAGGAGGCATTAAGCTGTCTGAGAAATCCTCAGGCATTTCCAGATTTTGAAGAGCTCAAAGAATACAGTATTCCAACTTTGTGGCACATCTACCTGATGACAAGAAGTTTTTCATTTCACAAGTCTACAAGAACAGTTTTTTTTTTTAAATTGGCATCAAAGTAGGAAGATGGACTATATCCAGAGAATTCATCAATTAATCCAAAGCCACCTGTGATATTTTCCCAGTAGAGCTAATATTTATGTGTGGCTTTATGTCTGAACATTAACGATAGCACCTCCTGGGAGGATTCTTTTTGTTTCCTTTGTGACACAAGAACAACGTGCAGGATAGTGGATGACCCCAGAACGACTTAACAGTGGTGCCATTTATTTAAGACTCTGCTGTCATTAATACAGTTTATGCATGGGTCAGCCAAGCTCCAGGAGCATATTCAGTTGTGCATTTGTTTCAGGGATGTCGACTGTGTGGGGGCTATTGGTTGGTGTTTTATAGAAGCAGCCATAGGGAAGATGTTCGATTTATATGCACGATATTCCACTAGTCAGATAAATCCAATAGCGAAAATGCCTGTCCTTATGACTCTGAACAGACTCGTATAACAAAGAGCCAAGCTAGAGTTTTTACTTAAATGCAAGCAGCAAGACCAAACTGTAGACATATGAAAGTGAATCTGTAGAAATTGTATGAGTTATCACGGGAGAACAAAACGGGCTGCTGTATTATTAATTTTATATTGTGCTTCATAATAAGTTCAGCTGGCTTGTCAAGGTTACATTCTAATTAATCAGAGAGTGCTTTATTCACATGTGAGAGACACATGCCTGAATATTTATCAGTAAATCTTAGCCGAGAGCAGCCTGCTGATATCCTCTAAGGATGAAAACAGCTTTTTAGTAACCTCACCAAAAGTGTTTGTCACCTTTCACTTACATGTGGAAATTAGGTTAACTGTTTTAAAGCTAACATTAAGCTCAGCTGTTATGACTTCAACAACAATGTCAAAAATTCAGTAGGTTTTTGTCTAACATTAAGGGATTTCAGTGCTTGTAAAACATGCCAGATTGAAAGCCCTAGAGAGTGAAGTGCTCTGTCTAGGGAATAGGTCCTTTTTGGGCAGAAGCTGTACAAGCCTCTCCATAATGCCCTGCCAACGTGCTCCAACCCTGTGTTGGAGCACACATGTCCAGGAGTAAGGCTGGTTCCGACTCCATGCTCATCCAGTCCTTGGGCACTAATCGAGGTTTTTGTGACCATGCACTTCTTTTTTTAATCTCTATATCTTCCAGAGCCAAGAGGGTTGCTCTACTGCTTGCTTTTATGGAAGTGGAGAGGAGGGAGAAAAAAGAGAGGGCTGAGAAAGCGGAGAGCCTCTTTGCCTCTCCATCCTCAGTTGCTCATGGAAGCCCCTCTGCAAGAAGTGGGTCCACAGGACACAAAGGGTGCAAAGGGCAGGAAGGGACAGGGTCAAGAGGATATTTGTCCCTGTAAGGAACTTAACATCCTGTAGCTCCTGCAAGAGTTTTAGCTGTCTCACCACATGGTTTTAGTCTATAGGTGTGAATGGAACCTAACACAGACCTCACAGAATCTGAGTGTAATGAAATATGTTCTTCACGTCTCTTCCAAAGTTGCACAAGCTCATTCAAGTCAGTTTTTATTTTAGGGAGCAGACATGAGGTGCTGCTCTGCAATGAAAGCAACAGCATTCAAAGGAATTGTAAAAATCTGTAGGTAGCACACACTGTTTACAAAGTATTGAGTGAAAAGTTAAGTGGACACATAGATATTTGCTTTTAAAAAATAGCCACAGCTGGTATCCGTTGATATGCGAAAATTATCACAAAATGAATATTTTAAGACAAAAGAACTGAGGCGACCTGCTAGGACTCGGGAAGTAAGGTTAGAGTTCTATTTTACAGAATGGTTCCCTGGTACTATTCAAAAGGCAATTAGGCTGATTGTTTGGGAGTGACTCTAAGTACAGCTTGGCGATTACTAGGGTGATCTGACAGACTGCAAGCCTCGCCATAATAATATAGATAGCAGAAATTTCATAAGGACTAGAAAACAAGTATAAAATGGATGTTTTATTTGTTTATCTTGCTTTGTGTTTTCCCAGTCTTCTGGTGGAAATATGTTGCCCCTATTCCTGTTTCTATCATTAGATCTAGTTGTCATTACTTGCCCATCATTTTAGAAGAGTGTTATAATGAGAGATAAACCTTTCTTTGAATCCCCTAACCTTGTGACTGTGTTATCACTCAGTAATTGCAAAACAATGCTAGGCTCAGTTCCTCTGACTGTCCTTAAACGGTGTTCTATATTCAACAAAACTGAGATTTTGTGGCTGTGTAAGCAAATTTCCTTCCTTCTTGAGTAACCTGCCAGTTCCACTAGGATAGCTGGTTTTAGGCTAAAACAAAGCTGGATTAGACCACTGTTATTAACACACATGAATTGGATAATATAAGCAAATGTATAAAGGATGTGACATGCTGTTAAGTATCTATGTATATCTTTTTGTAATATAGTGAAGGGTATGCAAACAAAATTACAATAATAGCATGACTTGTCAACCTTAATGCTCTTTTAACAGTTTTTTTTAAAATGTAAGGTTATACATCTTTATAGTGGTTTTTAATAGTTATTGGGATTTATTTTTCTTTCCCCACCTGTAATGTTAGGATCTAGTACTGAGAGTCCAGCTATATTGGCCTTAAATGAAAAGGAAGTTGTCACATTTAGAAACCTCTAAAATTGTGAAGTTCAAAGCCACTTTAACGAACATCTTAAAAATAGCTCTTACCTAAGGATGAACCAGGACTAGAAACAGGTGCATTGCCCACTGAAAAGTCGGAATTGTGCAGTTTCCATTAGCACAGATAATCCATTTCTAGCCTTGTGATATATTAGCCCTTAAAGTGACAGTCACCTGAGGCTGCCCCAGAGGTTTTGCAATGTTGGAACACGTGTCAGTAGAAATGATTAGCGGACAAGGTGAAGGGGAGGTTTGTTGCATGCCTTTATAATTCATCATGTGATTTCACTGTTTTGTACACGTTTGACAGGTAATATTATCAGTGTTATATGGTGCTATGTGTTTTATAAACTTTTAAAAATACTTATAAGCTTATTCTCTAATATGTACCTGCAAAATACATTGAAAGGCCGTATTCGTAAGACACTACAAAAAACCCTGATTAGGAAGAGAAGGTGGGATTTTCAGAAGTGCCTAGAGGTTAGATGCCTAACTCACGCGTGCTTTTGAACATCCCAGCCAGAATCTGTCAGTTTAACCAAATTATTTTTTTGCCATTCTTTTATTTCTGCAGCGTATAGCGATTTGGGGTATTACATTATTAACAAGCTGCACCATGTGGATGAATCGGTGGGAAGTAAAACTAGACGGGCCTTCCTTTATCTTGCTGCCTTCCCTTTTATGGATGCCATGGTGAGTGTCTGGCTCAGAACTGAATTTTAGTTGTCACTTCTCTCTGGGATGTTCCCAGCTTATAGAACCCAACTATTTGACAGGTATTTGGAGACGCATTGAAGGAGAGCTTGCCCATGCAAGTAATTCCTCTGCTCTATTAAAGATTTTGCAGACTATGCTACTGATGTATACCTACACCCCAGTCACTTTCGCCAAATAACTAAGTATGAAAAGTGGCATCAGTGAGTTACTTTTTAAAGGCAGGATTTTGTAGCTATATTCAATATACCCATTAGCCAGTGAGATCAGAGCTACATTTTATACACAATGAAAGCTGGTGAATAAAAAGAAAACCTATTACTTGGATTTGTTAGAACTCTAATAACACCCTCCCCTCCCCCCACCAGGAATAAAGGCTGCTTCTCATTACTATATTCCCTTCTCAGCAGCTACTGTACAGTCATTTAAACCGAGCCTCTCTCCCAGCCCTGGCAAAGAGTTAAAAGCTGCAGTGTCGTCTCTGTATTATTGGCCTAGATTTGTTCAGATTCACATGGGAGGCTGACTCAGATGCAGGAAAGAGCTTCATAAATGGTTTGTGTAAAGTTTAGCAGTAAGAAAGTAGTCAGGGCTCGGAACCTGAACCTAATAGATGTATCCAGGTTGGTCACTTTCTAAACAAAATTCTGTCCTTTACAGGCTTGGACCCATGCTGGCATTCTGTTGAAACACAAGCACAGTTTCCTTGTGGGATGTGCCTCCATCTCCGATGTCATAGCTCAGGTAATGACTCATCTCAGCAAAAGTTGTACCTGCTGCACTATAGGCCGGATCCTGGCCCACGCTCTGGAGCCCTGTAGCTACTCTAAACAAGCATTTGAGGTTTCCTCCAGCATGTCAAAACTCCTCCCCGGCTTACAACCTGCTTTACGCCTTCCTCCCAGCATGCTGGCAGCGGCGGGGTTGTACCTGGAGCGTGCTGTACTTCAGCAGTCCACACTGCATAGAGGCCCCTCGGTGGCAGTTGTAGCTGAGGCTGCTCTCACTGCCACAAAAGTCAGATAACTCCAGGAATGGGGAGCCAGGATGGCTTGGTTTAATGCAATGTCTCACTGCAGCTATGCCCTTCCTGAAAGGACAGGAGTTCAGTGAAACACAATGGCTGCCACGTGTTCCAGGATATGGTACCTTTATACAAATGTTACTAAAAATTTTAAGCTCTTTTGGGGGAGGGACTGTCTTTTACCATATTTTGTACAGCTCCTAGCATAATAGGGCTGAAATCCTGAGTGGGGCCTCTAGACTGTACGGCAATAAAATATATATTTGATTCCTCAGTTTTCCCTTCATCCCTCAATGATGCACTTGTTGATTAACTTGGTGAAATTCCAGCCATACTGCAATAACATATGCTGTCTCCCGAGTGTGAGGATAGCTCAGCAAGCAATATTCTTGTTACAGGCCCTGAATGTTTCATGTTCAAAACTGCAGTCAGAACTTAGCTTAAACACGTTGGTGCTGCAGTGCATTATTAGGAAGGCTCCTGCATTGTTTCAACTTCCATTACCTGAGTGATGTGTTAAACATATGTCCCCTTCATTCTTCACTTTACTAGACATCCATTGTGGAAAGTCATTTAAATTCATGTTTGATATCGAGTACCGATATTGCAGTTCTCATTTTTAAAGCGCTTAAACTTTTACACAAATTTAGCTTCACAGCACCTGGTACGTAGGCCAGTGTTGTCATTCTCATTTAGTGGTGGGGGAAGTGAAGGCAGAGACGGAGCATGTGACTCGTGCAAGGTCAGAGGGAATCTGAACTCAAGAGCTCTGGGCTCTAAATCCTTCATTCAGTTCTATAGATCACCTTCCCTCTATTAAGTAAAAACAATCATATACTGAAGGGTTAAACCTTTTGGTCTGTTACCCTATGTTAGATACTCATTTTTGCACTGGATACCATGTAGAGTGAAATCTCTGCAATTAATATAAGTTAGAGGTAATTATAACAAGCTAACTTAATAACAAAGAAATCCACTTAATGGGTCTGACTCTCATCTCATTCTAGAATGACCCTGGAAGTCAGTGGTATAAGACTAGTATGAAAACAGAATATAGCCAGCTAGGCCTCATTCTCCATGTTTTTGCAGCTTGTCTAGTCATTCAGACCTGAGCAAAGAGATTATAACACTACCATCTTAATCTGGCAGTGCTTTAGATACACACACTTTGCACAAGGGCAAGTTGACTAAACAAGGTGTAAGGCCATTGAAAATGAACTCCACAATATCTCCTCTTTCTATAACAGAATACTTATGGGACAAGAGCATTTCCAGAAGGGCAAAATCACTGACTGTTGGACTTCCCTGCATCAGTTGACATTAGCAAAGTGAACATAAGCAGTAGTAACATCTGTTTAATAAGAACTTTACCTGTAGTCCTGAAGATGTGTTTGATGGTTTTTGTCCTGAGCCCTTTAATTCTTTCCTCTCTTGAGCAGCGTTAGGATGAGCAACTTCATTGAAAAAATTTCCACAGTACCATCCTAAATCAGCTGTTTTGCAATCCTCCTATAAACAGCATTACCAGCCTAGTAAATACTTACAGGTGTTTATTTCTTTTTAAAGCAAGACATACATTAGGTGTAATCACTGTCTGCACATAATATAAAACCAATGAGAGAAGGATGTATTTAGTACCACAGAACCATGTATTTAGTAAGCAAACCCAACGCCATGTGTTCATTCAGAACTCATTGTAGTCCCAGCCCTTGCCAATAGAGTCATTTTCCGTTCTTTCAGTCACAGAACCATGTCAAGCAGGCTTCCCAATTTTCCCCATGGAGACCTCTGGAATTTAACTGGGATGCTCAGGCTCTGTGATGAATGTGAAAGAGTTAAAGTTATTATCTTAAATGCTAAAATCCAGGAAATGTAGTGGGGTTGATTCTCACCATAATCTGATGTATTCGGGGGATTTGGTATTTAGTATTAAAGTTTACCAGTTAGAATTATGCCAAGAGAAAACCCAGCTATCTTGCTTGAAGCCAGTGCAAAGTTCGAATTGAAGTGGGATTCCCTTCTAACCACTGAGTTTTAAATACTGAAAAATCATATTTGACTTGCTTAAAGAGTCAAAGAAATCCATGTTCTTTTTAATATGACTTTCAAAAAAGAGACACTTAGAAATTGCTATTGAAATCATACTCCCTAGCAAAATGGGTCAACACCATGTGGAACTGGTTAGGCTACTGGCCACCTGGAACTCAATCCCAGCACCAAGACTAAATGCATGCAAACGTACTCATCCTTATGGTTACCTGCACCTGCCCCCGTTACCAGTACTTTGTCCACCTATAGCCTGGTGTCAAATCCTGAATGTGAATTCTCTGGGACAAGGACTGTCTTTATTCTACTCATTTGTACAGCGCCTAGTACAATGGAGAGCTAATCCCTAACTAGGGTCTCTAGGCACTACCACAATGTCGTCTGCATCTGTGTGGCAGTGTCAGAGATGGATTGGTTTTGGGTACAGCAGGAAATACTGGGCCCTTTGTTTAAAATAGAAAACCCCTAACCTGTCTACTTGTTTTGTTCCTCTTCTCTCTTTTAGGTTGTTTTTGTAGCCATTCTGCTTCACAGTCACTTGGAATGCAAAGAGCCTCTCCTTATCCCAATCTTATCCTTGTACATGGGGGCACTGGTCCGATGTACCACCTTATGCCTGGGCTACTACAAGAATATACATGACATTATTCCTGACAGCAGTGGGCCTGAGATGGGGGTATGTCTTAATGCCTGGTAGGACTTACTGTGCAATCAGGTTAGCTAGTGTTTATGAGGCGTGTATGCTTTCTGTCCCTCAGGAAAAAAAAGCACATAATGCTTAGTTTCAAACATACCCTTGTGCATACCAATTCAATGACAGTGTACATGGCAGCTACCCGACAGTGTCCTGTGTGAGAGCGGTATAGTGTATCCTTATGTTAGTACCTCTATGGCTATGCTAAGCACATTCCCGCTAATGTTATATTAGTACATAGGATCATTAGCACAGCAAATGTATTTATATGCTACAAGGATGACATTGGAAACTGACATTCTGAGAAATTCCTCTCTGTGTGAGGAAGCTGTGTGTCAGAACACCTCTTTTTTTCCTTGAATGTCGTGCAGTAATTCACAAATCCCTCACTGCAGATCAATGCCTTTATAACCGGTTGCCAGGACAAATTATGCAAATACTTTGTACATCAATTATTCAGATCTAGTAGGGCTGCTAAGAATGCACAGCTACCTTTAATTCTGTATCGCTAACGTGGGAGATTGCATTTTCATGGCTCTGGCTCTGGTGTACTTTTGAATGAGGCGAGTCAACTGAGGGGTGGGAAAAGCGAGAAAAAATCCTTCGGTTGTGCTTTTGGTTCTGTCCTGCCTGTTTGTTTCAAAAGGGACTTTGTTTTGCTTACGCTGCAGGGAGATGCTACAATAAGGAAGATGCTGAGTTTTTGGTGGCCTTTGGCATTAATTTTGGCAACTCAGCGAATCAGTAGACCCATTGTCAACCTTTTTGTCTCCCGGGACCTGGGCGGCAGCTCTGCCGCCACAGAGGTATGTGAATCCCTGGGAAGCTGGATGCCATTTTGTACTGAAATGTTTTATGGTTGTACTGCATTCCACACACAAAAGAAGTCATCCTTGTTTACATTTTCTAAGGAAGCAGGGTGTTCATTCCCATCCATATACAGCACCTCCTGATGTGTTTTCCTCTCATCCATAGGAACAGGGGAAAGTGGTCTCAAATGCAAATGCTAAGTGTGCATTTTCCCCAGGATGCTAAAAGCAAGCGGAAGATGTTGGCCTAATTTCTGCCTCTTAACATGAAGCCTCCAGTCCCACTTACATCCCACTCTAAACAATGTCTTATTAAATGCATCATGGGATCACAGATTCCAGTCAAGTATCCTGGGGTTTCAAGATGTGCGCAGTGACAGGCAATGGAAGCTTCAGAGCCCGGTGAATTCAGGAGAGTTGTCTGGGGTCTCATTCCCCACTGGGTTGCCTCTTGCATAGTTATTTACAGCTATGCAAAGCGAGGTGACACATTACCATTATGATTTGTTAACTTTTGGCACAGTTGTAAGTGACTGTATAGGAGGTAAGGCATGGAAGAATCAGGCCCCTGGCTGGGATGTGAGTGCTGGGGTTGTTTCACATACACATACATACCTGTCTACCTCTTGGGCACTTTCTAAACTGGTTGAAGTAGGGTTCCAAAGGCCAGTTCTTGGCTCCATTGTCCCAAAGATGTATCCTGCTTAACATCTTGAAGGTACCAGTTCTTTTATCTCTGCTAAGTGCTCACTTTCTGAAATACTCATCAGAGGTGACATTAAAGCAGTCCACAGAGGCACAGGTTTCTTGTAACTGCAACACAAAATCCTGTGCTTACAGAAAGTGTGCATCTTCATGTGGTCCTTCCCCCATTTAAATCACTGGGATTTTTGCCATTGATTTAAATGGGAGGAGGATTAGGGTTTTTTGTGATTTTTTTTTCCCTGTTTTTTTTTTCAATAAGGGGGGGAAAAAACTAGGAAACTAAATGCAGACTCCTACCTTTCTGAAATGTGAAGGATGTACAGAAAGTCCTAATGTTAAGGTTTTCACAGACACAGTAACATGGCCCTGTTGGTCATATATATTGGTGGGATAAATCCCATGACTGGAATATTGGTATAGAGAGGTATAGTTTGTTCAGGAGGGGAAGGAATGAGGTATCGCTTAATACATCAAGAATATATACACTCTTTCTGAGATCCAGAAGGAGGTGAGAGGAAGACCAGGTGAAAGTTTCTGGGTGAAGATGAAAGAGGAAAAGAAACATGGATGATGGCATGGTAGGGGGTCTACTATGGGGGGAGGGATAGCTCAGTGGTTTGAGCATTGGCCTGCTAAACCCAGAGTTGTGAGTTCAATCCTTGAGGGGGCCACTTAAGGATCTGGGGCAAAATCAGTACTTGGTCCTGCTAGTGAAGGCAGGGGGCTGGACTCAACTCAATGACCTTTCAGGGTCCCTTCCAGTTCTATGAGATAGGTATATCTCCATATATTATTATATTATACTATAGGTGAAAATCAGGAAGGAGTGGTGGATGAGGCATTTCTAAAACAAATAACAGAAATATCCAGAACACAAGGGAGACTTTAACTACACAGGCATCTGTTGGAAAAGTAATACAGCAAAACACAAAATATCTAGTAAGTTCTTTGAATGTATGTAGGACAACTTTTGTTTCAGAAACTGTAGGGAGTAAGCATCAGTGACAGTCATTTTAGGCCAACAGAGTGAAATTGATTGCAAATCTGAAGGTAGAATGCAAATTGGGTGAAAGTGATCATGACATTGCTCTGAAATCAACAAAATTAAATTCAGCAAAGACAAATACAAAGTATTACACTTAGGAAGGAAAAAATCAAATGTACAACTACAAAATAGGGACTAACTGGCCAGGCGGTACTACTGCAGACAAGGATCTGGATCACAATCTGAATGAGTCAACAATGTGATATAATTGTGAAAAAAGCTAATATCTTCTTAGGATGTATTAACAGGAGTATCATATGTAAGACACGGGAGGTAATTGTCCTGCTCTATGGAAACCTTGTGAGGCCTCAGTTGGAGCACTGCATCCATTTTTGGGTGCCACATTTAAGATAAATGTGGACAAATTTGAGGAAGTCCAGAGGAGAGCAACAAAAATGATAAAAGGTTTAGAAAACCCGACTTATAAAGAAAGGTTAAAAAGACTGGGCATATTTAGAGAGGGACCTGATAGCCTACAGATATGTTAAGGACTGTTACAAAGAGAAGGGTGATCATTTGTTTTCCATGTCCACTGAAGGTATGACAAGAAGTAATCCATTTAAACTGGGAGATTTAGGTTAGATATTAGAAAAACCTTTCCAACTATAAAGGATAGTTAAGCACTGGAATAGGTTACTGAGGAAGGTTGTGAAATCCCCATCATTGAATGTTTTTAAGCAGAGGTTAGACAAACACCTGTCAGGGATGGTCTAGTTTCACTTGGTCATGCCTCAGTGCAGGGGGCTGGACTAGATGACCTCTTGAGGTCTCTTCCAGCCCTATATATGATCCTATATCATATTTTTCATACACTTGAGAAATTCCATTGACAGCATGTGTATAAGTGCTTTCAGGAATGGGCCTAACTATTTTAGGACCGTAAGCTATTCAAGCCAAGGACTTTGTGCTGTGCTTAGTCCAGTGGAGTGCTTGGGCACCATTTCAGTACAAGGGAACAGAATAGGTTAACTAACCTCTCCTTTGCTTTTCCCGACTGTTGATGGTTTTAGATATGCCACTTAAACATTTGTTGAATAGATCTTTTGCCTTTCATTACTATTAATGGCAAAAGCATGTCACAGTTGTAGCTGGTGGCTGACTGGGTCTTCCTCGTTCTCAGCAATTGTGCTTTTCATCTCTGGTTTCTGAAAAGGGAAGTGCTGGCAGCATAGACAATTGCCATACACTAGGCTTGAATATAGGCAAGGGCTTTCAAATTTCCCTGCTAGCAGCTCTCAGTGTTTGGCTATAAGAGATGGGGTGCCTGGAAGGAGATACAATGTGAACACATTTATGAGGGTAACTAGCCCACATGCCTCAGTTGATTCCTGTTTTTTTTTTTTTTTACCAGGGTTGTCAACTTGGGGGTTTCCATTCATGTTAAAATCTCATATACGTTTATCAAAGTAGGAGAGTCATAGCCTGTGCATTGAGACACCATCACTCAAGTTAAAAATCCTGGAGGATATTTAAATACTAAAGCAATCTCCAAATTAATCCGAAGAGACTCTAGCACACATAAAGAGGTGCTAAACAGTGGGCTGAGCTATTGCTGGGCCCTGGTATCAAAATAAGTAAAGAATAAATCATTTCTATAATTATTCAATCAAATCAGCTTTCAGGTATATGAGAGATTCTACTGAAAACAGATGGTAGAGTAAAAAAAAAAAGCTAGATTCTTTGCAACTAAAAGAATACCAACTTAAATACCACTGATATATCTTACCTACTGTTGGTACAAGTAACACTAAACAGTATTGTAACAACTAAATGGTTATAAAAAAATATTTTCCCCATCTTTCCAGTTTACTTTGTGTATTGGACAGCACTTTATACCGGGCAAGGGGTAAAGCTGACTGGCTAGCCACTTTCTCCCATTTGTGTAGGTCTTTCTCACCACAGGGACCATTTCTAACAGCAAAATGTGATTAGCTAATCACAAAAACTGGTATGGGGCGGTTAGCAGCAGAAGTGGGTTTAAAGCTATTTTAACTCATTTTTTAAAAGTTGATTAGATCTCAAATGAAGGGTATGCTTTCAGTGTTGTTAACAGTAGTTTCTGTAAAAGGACAAGAAACAGATTCTATGTTGCTTGTGCACCCAGTAGGTGTTTCGTGAATTCAAGTCATGCAGGATTAGCCCCATAAGCCCTTTCTGATTCCTCTATTAGGAGACCAAAACACTGAGGATACGCCTACACAGGAAAGAAAAACCTGTGGCTGGCCCATATCAGCTGACTCAGGCTTGTGGGACTCGGATTGCGGGGCTGTTTTCATTGCAGTGTAGACTTCTGAGCTTGGACTGAAGCCTGAGCTCTGAGAACCTCCCACCTCAGAGTCCTACAGCCTGGGCTCCAGCCCATGCCCAGAAGTCTACACAGCAGCGAAACAGCCTCGCAGCCTGAACCCCATGAGCCCGAGTCAGCTGGCCCAGGCCAGCTGCCGGTGTCTAATTGCTGTGAAGACAAACCCTGAGAGAGCAGTAGTACAGACCAAAGAAATGTTTCTCTTCCACTAACGATCCATACCCAACTGAGTCTAAATTTAGCTGAATCGTAACAAGACAAGGAAGGCCTGATCCTGCAGACCCCATACAGTCAAACTCTTGGAGTGGGAATAGTAAAATTATCAAGTTCTCAGGCGATTCACAGAACTGACACCTACTTCGGCTCTGAGAAAGAGGAAAGTTATAGGGACAGTTTGCTAGTTTCAAGGCAGCATTAGAAGGAGCCTAAAGAGAATCTCCCTAAACTATCTTCCCATGTGAACCAAGATACATCAGTTGAGAAGGGTAGGACTGAAATGATGGACATTTTTACTACCCCATCTTATCTGGGCCAACTGTGGCCAGAACAGTGTTGGGAAAATCTCACCAGCCTCCATAGGAAAAAAAAAAAGGCAGTTTCAATGTTTGAAAATGTTTTCTTATATATACAGTAATTTGACTTTTTCCTCAGGAAAGACGAAAACATAAACATCAGCAGCACAAAGCAATCTTAAAATCTGTTGAGGTGTTAGGTTTTTTTGTATCTCATTTATGTAAATGGTACTTGCAAAAGTACTAGAGGACTTAGTTTTCTTAGATTTCAGGTAATGAGCTGGTTCTAGTGTTAAAAACAACAATCTAGGATTATTTTTGTCTGATTTCAGTTGATTAGTACAGGAGTAAGCAGAGTTTTCTGTCTCTAGGGTCCCTCTAGCCCAAAACAGTCAATCTGACATCTAAAGTGAGTCAGTCTGCAGGTTTTCAAATTACATTGCTGTAGTTCTTTTTAATTAAATAATTTTATGTTTCCACTGTTTTACTTATGAACTTATTAAAACAAAATTGTATGAAAAAAATGAAGATAATGGAGTACAATTAATAGAAAAAGCAATGTACTCTAGTGCAGTGTATGTAAGCCTCACTAGATGGAATAATTAATCAACATGGTAGAAAGAATAAAGGGAAAAAATCAACTCATTGATGAGTAAATAAACAGATTAAAAATCTACAATATAATCAGAGAGTACTATTGTGATGGTAACACCACACAGTTAAGTGATATATTTTCACCCAAGTTGAATTTTCCCTGAGTCTGAAATGCATCATAGAAAAACTGTTTCTATGATTGTTTTCCTGATGTAATGATTGCCCACTTGGTTGCCTGTCTCTTGTTGCACTGAGGTCAATAGTAACTGAAAATTGGATAAAAGGTTAGTTTCTTTATGCTGTCTGAAGATTTGAAGTGTAAGTATGTTCTCTTTTCTCCTGTTGTAGGCTGTGGCAATTCTGACAGCTACATACCCTGTGGGACACATGCCGTATGGCTGGTTGACAGAAATTAGAGCCGTGTATCCTGCTTTTGACAAGGTGAGTATTTGTGTTGTATGATGGTGGTAAATACTTTGTAGTCCTGTTTCACATTCATGGTAGTTCTAGACCCAATTTTCCTTTGATTTACACCACTATAAATTAAGGATAGTCTGCAGAAAGCAGAAGAGTTAAAACAGTGTTAAAGATGCGTAAGGGAAGAAGACTCATACACTAATCTCCATATTTTCCATTCCTCCTTAACTGTGTGTGTGTGTGTAAGAATGACCACACCAATGGTCTATCTAGCCCAGTATCATGTCTTCCAACAGCAGCCAGTGCCAGATGCTTCTAGCATTTGCAGGTTTAGGGACACCCAAATCATGGGATTGCATCCCTGACCATCTTAATTTTTTTAACCCAGTAATTCTTTTGGCCTTTACAACATTGTGTGGCAATAAGTTCCACAGGTTGACTGTGCGTTGTTTGATGTAAACCTGTTGCCTATTAATTTCATTGGGTGTCCCCTGGTTCGTGTGTTATGTGAATGGGTAAATAACACTTGCTTTCTTCATGCCATTCATGATTTTTAGACCTCTATCATATCCCCCCTTAGTTGTCTCTTTTCTAAGATGAACAGGCCCAGTCTTTTTATTCTCTCCCCATATGGAAACCGTTCCATCCCCCTAATCATTTTTGTTGCCCTTCTTTGCCCCCTTTCCAATTCTAATGCATATTTTTTTGAGATGGGATGACCAGAACTTCATTCAGGATTCAAGGTGTGGGTGGCCCCATGGATTTATATAGTGGCATTGTGATATTTTCTGTTTTATAATCTCTCTTTCTAAATGGTTCTTAACATTGTTCGCTTTTTTTGACTGCCACTGCACACTGAGTGGATGTTTTCAGAGAGCTACACATGATGACTCCAGATCTTTCTTGAGTGGTAACAGCTAATTTAGATCCCTTTATTTTGTATGTATAGTTGGGATTATTTTTTCCAATGTGTGTTACTTTGCATTTATCAACACTGAATTTCATCTGCCTTTTTTTCAGCCAGTCACCCAATTTTGTGAGATCCCTTTGTAACTCTTCAGAATCATCTTTGAACTTAACTATCTTGAGTAATTTTGCCACCTCAGAGTTGATCCCCCTATTCCACGTGTGTGTGTATATATTAGAGAGAGAGAGAGAGAGAGCGCGCACACACAAGCATGGCTCAGGCCATGTTGAATTAGTTGATTGATGTATTTTTGGTCCTCTATTTTTATTTTTTGTATCTATAATGTATTATTTTAACATCTTAGACAATCCTAAACTCTGAATTAGCATTAATTGTGCCTTTCTGTAATTTCAAGAATTGGTCTTATTTTAGTTTTAACCTTACCTCTCAGTTTCCCGGATTTGAGGTTCTGGGTGTTTTTTGTTTGTTTTGAACATAGATAACTGCCATATTTCTGAAGTTTTTAAAAACTTCAGTGGTAGCTTCAGTTTAATTTAGCAATTTCCCTAATGAAGAACATCTTCATGAAATATCCAGCAGCTGAGGAACTGAAGTCTCATCTTCAAAGTTAGGCTGTTCTCTTGACACTACATTGTTTCTGCAGACTGGATTAGCTTAATTTGCTCATATTAAATGTTAAACGAAGGTTACTTCACAGGCTAAAACAAGCAGACAGTCCATATATTATTTCTATACTATGGACTTAACCAATCAAGGTGAATGAGAATTTTCACGGGAGTTCAGCAAGTTACATAAGAACTCCAGGACTGCTCTTGGAATTGATTTGAGGAAACAAAACAGAACAAAAAGCCCCTTAGTGTTTTAGTCTGAATTACATTTTGCTCTGACTTGGCACTGGTAACAGCCTACATACCTACACCAACACTTAATTTACATGATGACAACCCTCCATTCCCCAGCTGCTTGTACACTCCTGAATTCCTTTGGTCCCAATCCAGGGTGAATAAACATTTTTGTGTGGGGGTATGTATGTACTTACACCGATGTAAGTAATCAAGCCCTGTTTGGTTTCATCCACCACACTTCCATCCAATTTTTAAAATAAGCAGTCAGTCACAATTGTTAACTTTATTTATATGAGGACAAGACTCTCATGCCAACTAAAGTTCAATACATAGACCTATTCAGGGACATCCTGCTGAATAGAGACTATAATATGAAAATTGGGTAGCATCTTTGTTAGACACCTAGCGGTACTCTAGATCAGCAATACAAAACTAAACAAACTGCGGACCAGCGTGGATTAGGACAAGGGTTGTGGAGCTTGCTAACAATCAGTACCGATATCGTGAAACTCATTGTTTCAGTGTACTGCATGTGCAAGTTACAACAATGAGACGATATGGAGACTCCACATACAAGGCCAAACCCTGGTGCCACTAAACTTGATAAGAGGTTTGCTATTGACTACAGTGGGACCAGGATTTGGGCAATATCTGAGCTTTCATTTTCTTAAAAAGAACTTCGCCATTCAATAATTTCATTAATGACTTGAACGGTCATAGGTGGAGTGGAAAATAGGCTTATGTAGTTTGGAGGACAGGATGAGAGTCCAAAAGGACCTTGACAAATTAGAGAATTGCTCTGAAATCAACAAGATGAAATTCAGGAAAAAACAATGCAAAGTATCACACTTAGGAAGGAAAGAAAAAACAAATGCACAACTACAGAATGAGGAATAACTGCAAGAAAGAATCTGGGGTTTGTAGTGGATCAAAATTGAACATGAGTTGTTAATGCGATACAGTTGCAAAAAAGCCAAAAATACAATTCTTGGACGTATTAACATGAGTGTTGCATGTAAGGTAAGGGAGGTAATTTTCATTGTACTCGGAACTGGTGATGTCTCAGCTGGAGTACTGACCAGTTTTGAGCACCACAACTTTAAGAAAGATGTGGACAAATTGGTGAGAATCCAGAGGAGAGCAACAAAAATAATAAAAGCTTTAGAAAGCTCAACCTATGAGGAAAGGTTAAAAAAACTGGGCATGTTTAGTTTTGAGAAGAGAAGACTGATAACAGGCTTCAAATATGTTAACGGATGCTGTAGAGAGAAGAGTGATCAATTGTTTCCATGTCCACCTGGGGTAGGACAAGAAGTAATGGGCTTAATCTGCAGCAAAGGAGATTTAGGTTATATATTAAGAAAAACTTTCTAACTATAAGGGTAGTCAAGTTCTGGAATAGGTTACCAAGGGAAATTGTAGAATCCCCATCACATAAGAACGACCATACTGGGTCAGACCAAAGGTCCATCTAGCCCAGTATCCTGTCTTCCGACAGTGGCCAATGCCAGGTGCCCCAGAGGGAATGAACAGAACAGGTAATCATCAAGTGATCCATTCACTGTCTCCCATTCCCAGCTTCTAGCAAACAGAGTTTAGGGACACCATCCCTGCCCATCCTGGCTAATAGCCATTGATGGATTTATCCTCCATGTATTTATCTAGTTCTTCTTTGAACCCTGTTATAGTCTTGGCCTTCACAACATTCTCTGGCAAAGAGTTCCACAGGTTGACTGGGTCACTGAAGGTTTTAAGAAGAAGTTAGACAAACACCTGTCAGAGATGGTTTAAATTCACTTGGTCCTGTCTCAGTATGGGGTGCTGGATTAGATTACCTGTCAAAATATCTTCCAGCCCTACATTTTTATGATTCTATAACTTTACTTTATTTGATAACTTTGAGAGTCAACAGTTCAAGTAGAAGCTAGTATGATTTTTCACAGCCAGCAGGTGGTATCCAAAAGAACAAGTTCATGTGGGGAAGGAGTTAGGATAGGAATCAAACAGGTATGATCTAATTGCGAAGTAAATCTAGGGTTGAGATTATACCTTTTGAAGAGCAAGGTGGCCTGACACAGGCTGGGTATAGAGGAACCATTATTTAAAAAAAAAAAAAATCTGTTCTCTGGCTGTGAATGCTTCAGCTATTGTTCTTGTTTGTTTTTTTGGGTGTTGTGTAATACACACACAGAGTCTTCAGAGGGTCAAGAAAAATAATTGTTTTATCCCTGTTCATATTCATGCATCTGTTGGAAGCTATTGTTTCTTAAGACTGACCTGGGGGGCATTCCCTTCCTGGCCCCACATGTGGTGATCAGTTAGATCTTGAGCATTTGAGCAAGAACCAACCACTTGAGAGAGAATGCTCGGTGCCACCTCAGACTCCTGGCCCTCCCTGTCCAATTCCCATCTCCAGCTGTGGCCATCTCTGACACTTCAGAGGAAGCATACATTGGGGGTGGGGAAGAAGGAATCCCTTCCTGATCCTTCCAGGTGGCCAGCTAAAATCCCAAAGCATGAGCTTTTAGGAACATGAGATGTAAACTGGAAGTGAGCCCCAGCCCTGAACTCTGCCCCCTACCATCAAAAACAAACCCATCATATAGTTTCACTCATTCATTTGCCCAGCTCTCTCTCAAAACTAATCCGGCGTTGGGGGGCAAACAGCTTCTATTGGGAGGCTGTTCCAGAGCCTTACCCTTCTGATGGTTAGAAGTGGTTTGTACAAATTGCCAATTTGTATGTGGGCATCAAAGTGCAACTTGAGCATCCCAATGCAGAATGGGGTTTCGTAAGTTAAGTAATCACTTGTGAAAGTTTTGAGTCTGAGTTTTGTACAAAAGCTCCTGAAATAGTCAGTGTGCTTTTAATCTGTCCCACATTCATGTCCGACACTCCCCTGGATGGGTTTGCACAAGTTCCGACTTCTCAGATTAGGTTTAGCAAGCCGTCCACACCAGGTGACTGCCAGTTTGATATTCTTGTGCTTGAACTACATCAAGGCTGAGTAAATATTGTACTACATGAGAGATCTTATCACTTCTGGTGCCTACCCATGTATCTTAAACAACCAAGTAATCACACCAATAGATGACTCTGCAGCCATTGTTCTAGGAGTGCCCTGCTTCTGGGTTTCTGTGCTCCCCTATCACAGCTCATTTATGTAATTTATCATAAGGATGTGTTCCCAGGCAGTAGTATAAAACCTTTAGCTTCATTTGTTGGTTTTAGGTGCTTTGGGGAATGAATGGGGGGGTTGTTGTTGTTTTTTTTAAGCACACCTGCCACTGTGATGTGAGTGCAGAATCCATGTTCAGGATGGAAGATCTAGCAGTTCTAATTATGTACAGTTCATCAGACTTAATTAGCAGCACCAGGTGTTCCAAGATCTTTGTTTATATTCGTCACTCCCTGGCTAATTGGATCTGTATTGAGACAGGGGAGGTTGCATTGCTGTGTATATGCTGTGCCACTCTGTGTTGATGCGGGAACAGGGGGGAAAGGGAAGATAACATTTTTCCTGGCTATGATAGCGTCCTTACAAGCTTTAAGCAAAGATAGCCAACACCACACCAGTATCCTTAGAAAGAATCATTAAAACTTTTAAACAGGCATTACCACTTAGCAGACTGAGGCAATTAGTAAACTCTGTGAGAGACCAGTTGAACAACGATTGTCAGTTCACATGGAAAAATATTCTGTGGCTTGTGCAAGTGTCCTGTTTGGAAGCTAAATAATAATAATAAAAAAAAGTAAGAACTATGCACACAGACAGTGAGATTCCCCTTATAACCCTGGTGCTGTCAGCTCCACAGCAGTCTGGAGCCATGTTAATGCTTGTTATCTCTTTCTCTCTCTCACCCTAGAATAACCCCAGCAATAAACTGGTGAACACCAGCAGCACAGTCACAGCAACGCATATCAAGAAATTCACTTTTGTCTGCATGGCTCTATCGTTAACGGTAAGGAGTCACTCATCAACTCTTTTTAGTTTCAATCTGAAGCAAAAAATTACTGCACGTGTGTGAAGCTGCAAACACCAAATTCAGATTAGCAGAATCTCATCAACATATGGTGCCTACCCATGTATCTTAAACAGCCAAGTAGTCACGCCAATAGATGACTCTGCAGCCATTGTTCTAGGAGTGCCCTGCTTCTGGGTTTCTGTGCTCCCTCGCTTTGGCTATGAAGCTTAAGGCAGTTTCATCTTCTAAAATAGCCTGTGTAGAAGAAGCAGTGGGGCAGAGGGGTTCTGCTTCTTGATTTGCTCAAAACAAATCAGAGAAGAGTAGCACAAAGTGGGGAACTTATATGCCTTATATATTGCAACGGAAAGGTTTTGTTTTATTTCTTGTTGTTTTATTGGCACCGCTATAGCACTCACCAATTTTTGTTTTAAAATAAGTCTGCAGGGATAGGGAAAGGACAAGGGTTCTGCATTTCTTCCAGAGAACAATAATTAGATGCTCATTCACCCAAGCTGGAGTGTGAAACAACAGCTGAGCCCCTGCACCCATAGTTTAGCTTGAATAAGACTGAGGACCAAATTCTGGAATCTCTGGTAGACGTTCTCTATGAGATGATGTGAGCTCCCCATGGCAAGGTAACTCAATTACCCTAATTAATATACTTAGTTACTCTATCTTGGATGTTCAAAAAAAGATGAGCTTCCCTGGTTCAACATTTACTACTTAAACCCTGCATATTGGAAAAGATTTTTGTGGGGTATGAAGGCTCAAAGTGTATTTCATTGTTTTACTTTTCCCTTATTGAGCTGCATTTCCATTCAAGTTCTGCTTTAAGCTTTGTTACTTGTTGTCTTACTTAACAGTGGGCACTTTTTAAAAACGCAACAACTTTCAATTTTTACAATATCACAGGATTTTTTTTTTATCTGATTTGTGGATGCAATTGATTTGTGCCCAAAATAATCAAGTTGTTTCATTGTCAGAATCCTACTATTGAAGGCTGCTGGTTGTTGTGCACACTAAGAACTGCACAACTGCATCTGCAAAACTACAAATAGAGACTGTTTCTCAAAATTTAGCAGTAAGGTGCATGGACAGTGATGATATAGTAATAAAAATGTTACCAGTCAGCCGTCTCTCTCTCTCTCTCTCTCTCTCTCTCTCTCTCTCTGCATATTCATCTGTGCTAGCATGAATTTGTGGTTTGCGAATGTAGCAGAATGCTGAATCACTGAAGATATGCTGATCGCACTCTTTGGAGTCAGCAGCTGTTGCCTGGATGATCCTTGTTTATTACTGCTCACTGTTGAATTTAAAGTGGAAAAATAATCACATGAGAGAGAGGATTTGAGTTTCAGGGTTTTGGTTTGTGTTACATCATGCCTTTCCATGGAGCAAGTACTGATAGTAACATCACAGGCCCGCAACTTGTCCCTCACCCCTCCTTCTTCCCCCTCCCAAACCCAAGTTAAATCAACTAGAAATGTCTCCAAATCTTGTCTTGGGGTTGGGCTGTGGCAGCTGAGCCTGTTCCAGACAAAGCTTTGCTTGATGAGTCTCTTAGCTTGTCTCCTGTAGAATGGAAACTATTTTCTGAACCCACATCATCCCAGAAATGGCCAGCGTACCAATGCATACAACATATTTTTTGTAAGACCATTCTTTCTGCACCAAGGGTCTGTTTAGAAGCAATTCTAACAAGCAGTTGTGGAGAAGTGTTACATTTCTATGACTTTTTCCTTCATCATATTTTGAGGACAATTCTCTTCCCTCATTTTGAAGAGGAAACTGGACCCCCAGCCAAGAGACTAACACAGCCTTCGACATAGACTTCAGTATCAAAGCAAGTGGTGAAGAGGATGGTCATAGTAAATACAACTACTATTTTGGTATACGATGAAAGAAGTGTTTATACTAATACTCAGCATACTCTTGAGCCTGTGCTAGTGACAACCATGCATGGACACAGTTGTTGCTAGCAGGTTTGAAATACAAGCGCACTCCCTGATGAGCACAGAAAGCCATGCTGTGCAACGTCCACGCTAGCTCAACAGTGTTACAGAAAACCTATAGGGTTTCTCTCACGTCTGTCTCTCACAATTTAGGTCCAGCGCTGTTAGAGTCTCTAAGTTATACTCCAAACAACTTGTTAGTGATGACAGGCTTTTGGCTTTGCTTGATTGGCCACAGGTTGGCTGCTTCCTGGATCTCTGGTGTTGTGTCCCCTTTATTGCTCAGGGCTTTCTCTAGATCTTCTTGCTCTAACTTCTCCCAAGTCCAAGGTGACTATCTCTCCTGCAACATGGGCCCAGCAGAGAGCTAGACCCTCCTGCAGCCTGCCAGAGCGCTCTGACTCACTGGAGTCACTTTTCAGAAAGCCTTTTCCTCCTCCCAGATTGCAGCACTTGTATTTCAACACTCAAGGCTTCATATAAACTGATTATTTTCTTAACCCTCTTAGGCATTTTTCAGCTTACAAAGGTTCTGATAAATCCTGAGTTTCTCGCATTACCAGCACCACCCTGCGCAGAACTATTTTTAATCTTCTGTTTAGGCTTTTCTTTTATAGCTTTCCAGACTATTTTTACATGCTTGAACCTATCTCCCTCTACTCAATTGGCACCATTTTTTCATAAGCTCATAGTAGGAAACCCATCTGTCTAGAAGTACCCAGAACAGTCCATTTCCATGGCTTTTCTTGACTATTTTTATTTGTGCAGCATTACCTAGGATCATTCACCAATAAACCCAACCAAAAAGTAGAACCATTAGTAGAGTGCATTTCCTAGTTAGTTCCTCTTGTCTGCCATACTATTTGCTGGGAAAGTCTGTCTATCCAGGGCTAAAGTATAGAAAGCCAGCTTATAAGCCTGATTCAATTCAGGGGCTTGATCCTGCAAACATGTGCACATCGGACTTTAGTGGGACTTAACTTTCTTCATGTTATTTACATAGTATTTAAGTATATTTATATTTATTTAAGTAGTTGTAGGGTTGAACTCCAAATTTGCATCTGCTGCAGCCAATTCAAACAGCTACAGTAGTTGTTCCTTTATCTGAGGAAGAGCTGTTTCCATCACCATTAGTAACTGCTCTGTTCTCCTGGACCAGCCCTACTGCAATATATTGAGTCTAATGGGATCACTGTCCGTGGGGGCTCAGCATGTTAGCAGGTCTCCTTAGTGTCCAAACATAGAGGAGGAGGGGATATAGTTCAGGAAAAGAGGTTCCAAACAGAATGCCCTGGGGTATCCCCCGCTCCAGTTATGGGGGACCGTGTGTTATTACCACCACCACCACTGGACACATAGTCCCCATCTCTGGAGTGGGGGATTCCCCACGGCATTCTGTTTGGAACCTCTTTTCTTACCGGATTAGGGGGAGGGATAACTCAGTGGTTTGAGCATTGGCCTGCTAAACCCAGGGTTGTGAGTTCAGTCCTTGAGGGGGCCACCTAGGGATCTGGGGCAAAATCAGTACTTGGTCCTGCTAGTGAAGGTAGGGGGCTGGACTCGATGACCTTTCAGGGTCCCTTCCAGCTCTATGAGATAGGTATATCTCCATATATATATTTAACTGTTGAGAATAGCCCACTTCCACCTTAATTGAACTGGCTCGTTAGCACTGACCCCACACTTGGTAAGGCAACTCCCATCTTTTCATATGCTGTGTATTTATACCTGCCTCTGTATTTTCCACTCCATGCATCTGATGAAGTGGGTTTTAGCCCAGGAAAGCTTATGCCCAAATACATTTGTTAGTCTCTGAGGTGCCACAAGGACTCCTCGTTATTAAGACTCCTTGTTATCCAACATCAGAATGCCTCTCAGTGGCTTAGCTGCACTAAAAAAATCTTTCATCTAATTGTTTCCCTGCCTGTCCCCCCATCCCCATGATATTTAAATATCTGAGTTTCAATGGCCTCTCATACACACAAGCTCTAAAAATAGGACTGTTGGGAGGGAGCTGCAGCTGGCTCTTAATCAGAGGTCTCATTAATCTGATTAATCAGACAAGCTCTCTTATTTATGGTAAATCCTACAGCTGTTTCTTATCTATTTCTGTTCTTCACAGCCTTTAAATGAAACTGCTCGTCAAAGGAAATCTTCCAGTGAAACTCGTGTAAATGCCCAGACACTTTCCACCAAACAATATTATTAATTTCAGTTTCACTACACAAGTAGGTTTAACAAATCTCCAGCAAAATGCTCTGCCTCGGAGTGAAACAGTGTTGACATGACCAAAGGACTGGCTTACTATACTGATCTGTCAACTGTCAGATTAACAGTTGACAAGAAGGGGACTCTTCGTTGTTTTTGCTGATACACTAAATGGCTACCACTCTGAAAGGAGTTTTTTAAATAATTCAAGCTCCATTTTAAGAATGTGCTTATGTCACGTTTTCCCTTTTTTTTTTTTTTTTTTTTTTTTTTGCTATAAGTAGTCATAAGGCACTTTGGGCACAGATGTTCTTGCACAGAGTATGGCTATTGTTCCTCACACAACTTCTGTTGATGGCATTGGGTACTCCTTGGTCTGCAGCTCCCCATGTCTTTCAGTCCTAGGCCTCTTGAGGAGAGACTGCCAATTGTGAGGGGAGTGTAGGGCTAGACCACCATGCTCATTTTCCACTTATAACCTAAGCACAATTTGGACTCCCAAGGGTGAGGCCTGATGTATTCATTCCACAGAGTCCTTGTTTTAGGAAAGATCTGTTTCAGCATCCTATTGTAATACAGGAGTTATAACCAAGAATTTTTCAAAGTACTAAAATGTTGTATTTCTTCTTTGTAAAGCTTCCCCCTCCTCCCTTTTAGAGTAGCACACAAGAACTCTATCCCTCATCCTTATTCTATGCTTGGAAAACTTGGCACTACCCTTGTAATGAGCCAGCTATTAAAATGGCATGAGTAAGCTGATATTAAACGAGAGCTTTTCTCAGAACAGCAGCGGCTTCTCTAGGGTCAGATTTCTCTGAGGTAGCCCGAGATGCAGTAATAGGGCCAAATCCCTTGTTCTGCTTTTTTTGCATCATATCCCCATTTCCTAAGGGAGCTCTTTCCTAACTAACATAGGCTTTTATTGTGTTATTGATACAAAGAAAGGAACAGAACCTGCAGCTTAAGTTACTAAATATGATCTGTTGGCATCTGAAGTCCGTGACTAACCGTGTTTAGTCATCTGCGTCTTAGCCCTCAGGCTTTCCAATTTGGTGGTGGTTTCTTTTGGTGCATCACTATTTGAATTAAATGGCCAGAGGATTTGTTTTAGAAGGCAGAAGCTAATTGACTGCATCTGTTGCTGCCCTTCACGTAACATCTTCGGGGCCCCAACTCTGCCCCCAGGTACATATGTTCCAGTGTATGCAAGTCAGTGAGTTTGCATGCTGTAACTGACAGCAGAACTGAACCCTCTGTGCTTACGTTAGAAGAAGTAAGGGATAGCGAAAAAGTCTACAATTGGGCCAGTCCAGTGCTCTGGTGGCAGCACAACATGCTACTACATGCAAGATCCAGGTTGAAAGGTGAGCTTTTTCCCTTCCTCAGCAAGGATCTGGGATCACTGTCATTCAAGAGACTGCCTCAGGCCTAGAGCCAAGTCCAGCCTTACTTGACTGGAGAACAGTTGCTGCTACCAGAGCACAGAGCACGGTGATGAGAGAGCAACAGAGGGTCCTGTGGCACCTTTAAGACTAACAGAAGTCTTAAAGGTGCCACAGGACCCTCTGTTGCTTTTTACAGATTCAGACTAACATGGCTACCCCTCTGATGGGTGATGAGAGAGTAATAAAAGGAATCTCAAACCCCAAACTGTCTTTCATTAAAACTATCCCTGTTTTCTTACTAGGTGGGCTGCAAACAGTGTAAACAGCAGCAGTTACTGAATAGTTTGATTCAGTTCAGATACTCCTGCAAACTTAGTAACGTCAGCGCAGATGGACTGCGTACATTTAAGGATACATTTCCAAACTGTGAAGTGGGATGCTCGACCCCCATTAAAGCAGATTTGAGCAATTCGAACAATCTGAACACTAACCCTTAAGAAGAGATCCTGATTTCAGGTGCTCAGTTGCACCATGTGTCACCACAGTTCTCTTCCACTTAGTGATAGAAGCTTATTTTACAACACTTCAGGGTTGCACAGTGTGCACCTCGCTGGGTTAATCTGGCTCCCACTGAGAGAGAAGGGATGCCAGGAGCACTGTGCAGTCCTCATGGCTTTAAACTCTGTTTTGTTAGAAACATCTTAAGCTGCAGAAAAGACCAGCGTTGTCATAGAAGTTAATTCAGTCTTGCTTTGCATTTTCCTCCTCTCCAATGGGCACATTCCATGGCTGTGGACTCCAGGAAAAATAGGGGTTCTCTTGATAAGTGAGCTGGTGTGTAAGAGGATAATTTAGCTGCAAGCAGTCTCTATATTATAATTAATTGGTAGTTCTTGTATAAGAAACAAAACTCTCTCGTGTTCAGGATTGCCCCTTGATTTTCATTCATTTCTGTACCTTGGCAAGATTTAAGGGCTGAGTAGACAAGATGGGCAATTCAAGCTGTGCACTAAATTGTGAGTATGTTTCACTTGATGCTATTTCAGGTTTGCTCTTACATGCTATAGGCATATCCGTAAAAATCTTAAATCAGTTTTACTTTGTGGTAAAACTGCCCCTAACTTTAAGATGAACTAAAAGGTTAACACGTGTGACAAATAGAATGAACCACCATTTTACAGTCCAGCTTGTTCATTGTATCTGCTGAAGATATTGTTATCTGGCACAAAAGCTTATAATGAAAGTTCCAAAAATGCTCTGGAAAAAGTTTTTTTTTTTTTTTTAATTATTATTCATTGTTGGTTACAGTAACTTTAAGCACATGAGAAAAGATATCCCCCTAACAACATTTCCAGCCAACTATCCCCTCTACATTAATAAGTAGATGCAGTCAATTAACTCCACATTAATAATTTTTTTTGTCAATGAATTTCCTTGTTTTATTTAATGTTTTTATAGGGGTTAGCATTTTAGGAGTGAGGCAGCATATCACATAGGTTTCACCACTACTGTGGCTAGTTAAAAGGGGAGGATGCTATTGGATTCCTAAGTGATCCTCCCCACTCCTATATACTTCGGAGAGTGGAATTGTAGCAGGGCAGGACAATTTTATATAAAGCAGTGATAACATTCTCTGGCTAGTAACTTCTGTCTGGACAGTATCACTGTGTGACCTTTTCACAGACTTTGCTATTTACGTGTGACAGTCAGTTCTAATATTAAAGCCTTGTCTTCACTACCCCTCCCCCCCAAAAAAGTGTTAAATCCTTAAGGTTAAATCCTAGTGAAGGTAAGGCAGCTTGTAGTTTTCACTATGATTTTACCTTGAGTCAGCTAACTTGAGTTACGAACACACTTTTTTTTGGTGAAGACAAGGCTTTAGCAGATACTCAAGGATTGTCTACATGGCCATGTAGTTCAGACTACGGGGTTGATTAATTGCAGCATTCACTAACGCGCTGCACTGTAACTGCCCTTGTGGGTGCTGCTAACACAAATTAAAAGGTACCTAAGTTCGCATTAACTTAGTCCTGTTTGAAGAGGACTAAGTTAATATGAACCAGGGTACCTTTTCGTAGACTGAATTACTGAAGAAAAGTCTTCAGTCTCACAGAATGAGAGGAACTGTGGCTTTTGTGCTCTGTAGAGCATACCCAAGCTCTTTGAAGACCTTTATTTACCTTCATAGCACCTAGTAAGCCAGGCAAATATTGTCTGTGTTGTGCACATGTGTCTCAGTTTATCCCGAGAGTGTAAATGATTGGCTCTGGGTCACACAAGTTACTGGCAGATATGGGCTTCTCTCACTCCCGTGACTGAAAATAGAAGACATTTTATTACAAAAATAGATATATTTTTTTACTTCAATGGTGCCTTTTGAGCTAGGAATTGCAAAGTGCATTACAGACATTAACTGTTTAATTCATCGATTAACTCCTTAAGTAGTAAGGGATATCAATAGGGAGGACTTTACCAGCTATTGAAATGCAGCCACCGGCAAAGGGAACTCAATAGCCATTGTGCACATCTCCTGCCAGGCTTGCTGCAGTCCTGGCACCGGCTGGGGCAGACAGAGTGCGCAGCCTGCTCCCAGCAGGGCGCTCACCTCCTCCGCACCGCCGCCCCCTAAGGGCGGCCGGATCGGCGAACAAAACAAAAAACAAAAAAAAACCCAAAAAGCGGCCGTGCCGCCCTAGGATTGGGCAGAATGCCACCCAGTAGAATCTGCCGCCCCAAGCACGAGCTTGCTCGGCTGGTGCCTGGAGCCAGCCCTGCTTCTCCCTAGCAGTTCCAATGCACCTGGGTACCACCAAGGGGAGAACTGAGAGAGCTAGAGTTTCCCTTCCCTTAATACTAGCATCACATCTTCCCATGGAGTCCAGAAGTGGTCACTTAATCACTGCAGCCATGCTATGTTTGAGAGAGAGGGACCAGCACCTCAGTTGAAGCAAGAACAAGCCTAGGGTTAAATTGGTAGAGAGGTTTTAAAAAATCAAGGACAGCATTTTCAGAAGTGGCTGGTGAGTTGCTGCCTCAATTTTTTGGCACCCTACTTAGAGACTGAATTTACATTACTTTCACTTTCAGGTGAAGATTTGTACTCCTGTGGGCAGCAGAGGGGAAATGTTCTGGAATACTGTGTGAAGAGCAGTGATTGTGTTAGTTGGTTTAATGGGGACAGCCTCCTTACAAGTCACGGGGGGGGGCTAACTTTTTAATACCTCAACATTTTCATGGCATGTGATTTGCTGGGAATGTGTGGAATGACTTCACTAACCACACGCATCTAGGAGACAGGTCATCAAGTGTGGCGTCTAATAGATCTTATCAGACTATAAAGATGGCAAGCAGCATTTAGTTTCTGTAATTCATATATCAGATGGCATGACTCATTGGGTGCAGAACATTAAGCACATATGGTTTGGAATTTTTACATCACCTGCTGGCATTCCAGGTACTTTGTATTCTTCGTACAAGAAGGGCTGGAATGCATTGTACAGTCTGATTTAACGTTCATTGAAGTAGGATAAATAGGTTAACAATACTATAAAAATTAATGGGAAACATTACGGCATACTTTGTGCAGGAATATTGCTTCATAATAGTTAGATTAGCCATCTCTGTGTTTCTGCTAATCCTTAATATTCTCAGATGATATACAGAATGGATAAATCTTGAAAAATCAAATTCTAAATACAGAAGCAGAGAGGTAAAGAGATTTTTTTTAAATGGCAACAGTGTCACTGACATTCTGAGATGTTTGTTTAATAAAAGTGACCTGGGAGATGAGCCAGATTTGCAACATTATGGTTCCAGCCTGTTTTTTTTCAACAACTGAGCTAGTGCACTGATGAAGGATTAATTGAAAGTAAACTCCTTTAAATGGATTACACTCATGCAATTAGAACAAGCTTTTTTATGATTTTTATTTATTTTATTGTTTTAAGAGAAAAGCCTGGAGTTTGACTAAAAGGAGTGTGATTTCTGGTGTATGTTTAGAAATGCGCACATAGTTGTTTTGATTATGCACTGTTCAGAGTAGAGGAATAATTGAAATGCCCTTCTTCAGAAGGTCACTGAACATAACAAGGGTTTTTTTTAAATATCACTATCTAGCCCCATTATCACTTCTACACCATCGTTCTACCACAGCACGATTCCTCTTCTTTATAATCTGTTTTCCAGTGCTTCATCCAGTCTAGTTTTATTAGTTTCAAGCAATGTTTCTTCCTTAGTTAACCTTGGGACGCTCCGTTTCAGAGCAGCAGCCGTGTTAGTCTGTATCCGCAAAAAGAACAGGAGTACTTGTGGCACCTTAGAGACTAACAAATTTATTAGAGCATAAGCTTTCATGGACTACAGCCCACTTCTTCGGACGCATACTGTTGGTTTCACCTTTACAAAGTTAGCCATGATATTCAGTATGTTTTCCTTTCTTCTTACTTGAAAAGAATTACACCTCCTTGTACCACCTTAAACAGATTACCTCTCCCCAGGAAGTGCTGAAGATCTTCAAAATCAGAGTAACCACATGTGTTTCAGTCAGGAGTAGGCAATACTTACTTCCTGTGTCTACTTTATTGTCTGCTCCTAGCACCAAGTAGGTGTAGTCTGGCTGAGTTAGAAACTGGGTGACAAGAACAATGCAATACTGTTAACTCCTAAGGATCCAAATACTTTGTTGGGTCTCTGTACCGCTGCTATCCAGTTGGGCTGCATTGGAAAAATATTTTCCCACATGTTTAAAGAAGCAAAATGAAGAGAGGTGTGCATGGGATAAGCTGTGTTGCCAATACTTAGTGACATCCAGTGAGAGACATAGAGCGTCAAACGGTCAAACCTCAACTGCATACACCAGGGGTGGCCAACCTGAGCCTGAGAAGGAGCCAGAATTTACCAATGTACATTGGCAAAGAGCCACAGTAATACACCAGCAACCCGCCATCAGCTTTCCCCCCCCGATCCCTGCTCCCAGCACCTCCCACCCACTGGCAGCCCCTCCGATCAGCACCTCCCCCCTCCCTCCCCGCACCTCCCAATCAGCTGTTTCGTGGTGTGCAGGAGGCTCTGGGTGTGGAGAGGAACAAGGGCACGGCAGGCTCGGGAGGGTGCGGGAAGGGGTGGAGTGGGGCAGGGCCGGTGGCAGAGCCAGGGGTTGAGCCGTGAGCACTACCTGGCACATTGGAAAGTTGCCGCATGTGGCTCCGGAGCCACAGGTTGGCTACCCCTGGCATACACGGTGAATTGATACATTTCACTTTGTGAAGAAATTTTACATATTCCCTTTACCTTTCATTTTTTTCCTTTAACGAATCGTTCTCAATTATTTAGTCTATCATAGGAAATAAGTAGGGATTTATCCAAATCATGGCTCTAGAACTAAAAATGTACAGATGGATTAGAGTGCAATTTGTGATGAGCAAAAGGTCAAAATTAATAGGGAAGGCACAGATATGGAATATTTACTCATAACTTCTCACCGAACACCCAAACCAATCTGCTCAACTTGCCTATAACCTGACTCTACCTCCCTGACAAACCCAACCACTCTCTCTAACAAGCAACATTACAAAGGCAGAGAAATGAACTTAAAAATAATATGGGTCAACTCTGTTTCTTTGGCATCTTTCTTCTGGCAGGACCTTAGCCAGAACCTCGTTATGCCAAGAAGATGCTAAGTTATACATTAGAACTCGAACTTGCATCTTCCTGGCATAATTCATTTGTTTCACAACCAGGCCTTGACTGCCAGGGCAAGCTCTGTGCTCTCACTGACCTACTATTTGAAACATTCTGTCAGCTCCAGGAAGGGTCCAGTTCTAGAACAGTGCAACACCCATGCAGAAGATCAGCTTGTTTTCACCATGTTACTTCCCTCTCCTATGTTGAAAAGAATAGCAGTTCTGAAAATGACGTGTTGCCAGACGTATTCACTCAAACGAGGCTTCTCCCCTCACCATCCCTTTTTGGTTTTGGTTCTTACCGTAGTAAATATTAACTGATATCAGGTTTCCAAATGCCATCTCAAACACAGATCTCCTGCCTGGTCAATAAGAGGTTTGACTACCAAGGTGGACTTGCCAAAATCCTAATATCAGAGAGCTGATGGTTGTGTGCCATCCCTCGCACTCTACTGACCCTTTGTCTGTGAACAAGGAGATTCTGTTTTGTCCAGAGAGGTAAAGATTGATGTCTTACTGTCCGATTTTGCACAAAAAGGATCCGTTATGTGGGAGTGAGTACAACAAGAGGAAAATAGAGGATCAGACATTTTCATTGTAGCATGTATCTGCACAAGCACCATAATTGTGAGGGGTGACATTGGAGTAAATCCCATGCATTTCTGCTGGGCTGATTTGAAGGCTGTAGTTAGAACACTCCAAAACTTAGAAAACTTTCAGGAGCACCGTGAGCTATAGCTTCAGTGACTAAATTCTGAAGTTGGGAGCTTTCAAAGAGATGTCGTGTCCACCACCATCAGCTTATTCAAGCTTTTATAAGAAGAGCCTGGATAAGCTTCACTTTTTTTTAAACCACCCACACACAGCATTCGTGCGCGTCTCCAACACGTTAGTGAACCAGCCCAGGAGTAATCACAATGCTTAAGTATATTCAGCAGTAATTGCATGGGAAGAACATGCAGTAGCATCGTTTTTGACCACGCTAATGCTAACAGAAATAAAGTTACTGTACAGCTGCTGGACCTAGCTTTAGTTTTGCCAGTGATCTTCCTCTTATGTAGTAGTGTGGTATGAGCAAAGTCAGAGAAGGATAAGAATCTATGCACATGAAAACCACTACTTTGGCAGGGAAAAGTGATGCCATAGAGCATTCCTGCATTGTTTGGTTCCTCCTACTGCTTGAAAACTTCTGTATTTGACAGTTATTTCTTCCTTAACCCACCATTTAGTGAAGAGAGATTCTAAGACTACTCAGATATATGGGCAAACATTTTACAGGGCACAGAAATTATCCATTGATATAAAATATTGACTTCATGACTGTTCACCGTATTGTAGATGGACATAGACACAGTAGCATCTTATTCTGGTCTTTCTGTTGCAAACATGCATGTTTCTTGACTTATTCTACACATTTCTTATATGGCCTAAGGTCCTAATATTCTGCCTCATCTCAAATGGGGTAATACATATAAGAATGCCATTAAGGTATAGTTAAAAAAAATAACACGAGATTGGGGGTACCCTTTGCCCTTCTGTTGTTCATAGAAATGACTGACCCATAAAGTGTAGTGGACTGCCTTAAAAAAAAACTCTTAATATTTAAAAGCCCTTAATGTAGGGCTTTGGTGTGAGATCTTCTTAAACCTCTTCCTGATGGGTATTCCTGCTGGGATACCACCACCACATTTCATGTCCGCAGTCTTTGATGTGATAGCTCCTAGAGTTTAGAATTTATTGGCCCGTGGCAATATACAAAATCATTTTTCAGTTTTGCTAAATTAGTTACCGCTGTTATCTTCATATTTAGAGCCCTCTACCTTAAAAGAAGCCATGCATGACAATTGCTTATAAAATGGTGGTTATTAACCTATTTATTAGTGGTGATTGCACAGTACCATGAGCACTTTAGCAGGCAGTAGGGAATATTTTTAATATTGGTGTAATTGTAGAGCTATGCTTAAGGTTGCATCATTGTCCCTAATTACAGGGTGAAAATGAAATCAGAATATTTGGCTTAATGATAGCAAATATGAGTAATGTTGAGGTATTAAAGGTGCATTATTGCTCACCATTGTTTTACTTAGATTGAAACTGCAAGTAAAAACTACTTATTTCTTTCCACTTTAAGATAGGCGTTTATAAGATATAAACCATGTTACCACCACATTGGCATTTGCGGGAGGCTTAAAGTTTCAAAGGTCATTGAAGCTGGCTGCTGCACACTGGCTATATAGCTGATATAGAAATTCTCTAAGATTACAGTGCTCTCCAGACATCTTGCATAAATGGATATCAGACAAAGGGTCAAATTCAGATCTTCATACTTATGCAACTTAGGGCAAGACACACATTTGAGTGGCTGATAGACTCTGCAACTAGAACAACCTTTTAAAAAAAAAATCACACCCACTCTCCACTTCAGCCTCTCTTTCATGTGTGGTGTCAACTTCTCGAAAGGGGATGGAGTGATTTGGAATTTATTTTATGTGAAAGAGAGACCACTTATCTAGCCAATAGGAAACTGTCTGAATATTATTTTACATCACTTGTGGCTAAATCAGTAATCCAAACAAAATATAAACTAAAGGACATCTTGTGGATTTGTTGCACTCTTTAGATGACTTTGGGTCCTTAACCTATTTTTAGTTATATGTGATTAGATTATTCTGTACAAGAGAATACCTATACTAGACAGCTTCATCTTGAGATCACGCCAGACTTTCCCCAAATGTATCAAGTACAGTTCGCCTCCACTGTTATTAGAAGACTATGCCCATTATAAACCCACGTTTCTGGGTTGACAGATATAATCCTCTTTGTCAGGCCCTAATTTTTAAAATGAGCATCAGAATCTGAACACATCAATAGTCTAAATTTGCCAGACACAAAACTCTGGAAATCTAAGTCACCTTTTGATGGCTCTTTCGTAATGAAATAATAAGACATTAGGCTCCATTGATGCAATGGAAAGACCATAGCAATGATGTGCTACATGATGGATTGCACGTACCATCTGTTGTTGTTTTGGCTTGTGCTCTCAGTTAGAAAACATGAATGACATTTGGTCATGCAAATGTTTGAGAAATGATGAGTCATGTTGTAGCTTTGTCAGCTGGTTGGGAGATTTTCTGATTGGAGATTACATTATAGCCCAATCTACAACTACTGTACTTGTCCTTTGCCATTTCCTGGAAAATTCTCCTTAGTGGCTCGTGTTTATCCATGGATGTACAAAAGCTACATATACACGTCAGTTACTTTGGTTAGCTTTTCGCTATAATTTATTACTTAATGGGTCTCTCAGGACAAGTAACCCCTGGTGGCGCACACTAAGTGCATTTGAATAGTTTCTGGAAGGTGTGGTATCTATAAAAGATGTGTGATAGAAATTCTTGGAAGCCAGTGACTTCACTCATTCAGGCTCTGAAATGAAATCTCAGCAACATTTTTGTACTGGAGTTGTTTCATACATCGGTGGTTAAATTCTAGGTCAAATGCATTTACTGTATCTGAGAAAAGGGATTGAGTAGTTTGAGTGAGCACTTGTAGTTTGAGACTTTCTCTGCAGTAAGGAGGGGTGGGGGTGGGGGTGGGAGTGGGGGAGAGACCAGCTGCTGCAAGCTTAGTGGCAGCAGGGAGGTAGCTTCTCCAGGATGGGAGGCTGCTCTCCTCCTTACAGGGGAAATAACCAAAACGGAGTCCCTGCTTAGGGGAAGAACTGACACATACACACCACCACCACCACCAGCGAGGGGGCAGGGAAAGGTATTCCCCTTTGTTTTGTGTTTTGTAAATTTGTTTCTTTTTGTTTGGTGGAAGAGCACTCCTTGGGCCTGATAAGTAAACAGATGGGGAAGACAAACACTGTCCAGAGTGAGGATGACTTACCTCAGGCCTGACACCATTAGAGGGGGAAGTCTGGTGAGACAGAGGAGGTGCCTTGCCACACTTGATGTCAGGAATGGGGTTGTTGGCACAGCGAACCATCCTGGGGCAAGGTATGTCACCCCCAAAATGGACGACATTGTGAGGGCGCTGGTGCAAGCCATGACAGCAGAACAAGAGGCTACCTGGGTACAGATGGCCATCCAACAGTAATTGGTACAGCTACAGCAGGAAGTGAGTCAACTGCTGATGAGCCAGGCAACCCAGGATCAAGCCACCCTGCAGGAGGTCTTGAATCAACTGAAAGCCCTGACTGCTCTGACACATGGCCACGATGGGACACGTGTTACCAACAGTTACCTACAAAAGATGACAATGGAAGATGACATGGAGGCGTACCTTCTCACCTTTGAAAGAATGGCCCTACATGAAGCCTGGCCCCAAGACCAGTGGGCCAGCATCTTTGCTTCTTTCCTATGTGGAGAGGCCCAGAAGGCCTACTACAACATGGCAACAGAAGCTGCTACAGATTACTACCAGTTGAAGGCTGAAATCCTGGTGAGGTCCAGGGTGACGACAACTATAAGGGCCCAGAGGTTCCATGTGTAGAGGTACCGGGACAGCAAAGCACTGAGGTCACAACTCTTTGACTTGATCCATCTAACGCGGAAGTGAGTGTGCTCCGAGATCCAGAGGACAGAGAGGTTTATAGACGTCTTAGTGTTGGACAGGTTCATGAGAGGACTACCACCAGACCTACAAGGATGGGTTAGCCAATATGACCCCTCCTCTTATGACAATTTAGTTGCCCCCGTAGACAGGCAGTTAATAACCAAGGAACTTTCTTGGACCACCGGGGAAGAGATGCATCGGATCCAGAGGCAAGTCCCCTCCCCAAAGGCCCAGACTTCTAAAGGGTTGGGCAGAACTATATTGGGGAGGAAGGATGCTGAAGAGCAACCCTGAGGCTGCGAAGGGACTTGGGGAACTGGAGAGAGAGGGTTATGGGGTAAGACTCAATCGCCAAAAATAGTAGGATGTCCTGAGCAGGATATAGGTATTATGCCTGTCGGGAACTCGGGCATATAGCAGCCCAGTGTCCTAATGTTGAGGAGCCCATGCAGTGCAGCCTGGGTTATCATGAAGATCCATGTGGCTTGATTAACCTTGTGGGATTCATGATGACCTCACATAGATATACGCAGCCAGTTAGGATGAATGGCAGAGAGACCATTCCATTAGTGGACTCTGGAAGTGCCGTCACACTGGTCTCAGGGAAACTAGTGGGGTGGAACCAGCTTTCTCGGGCCAAATGTACAGGAATAATCTGCGTACATGTGGCTGTCGATTACTATCCGACCATCCCTCTACAAATTGAGGTTCAGGAGAATACTACAAGGGTGACGGCAGTGGTGGTCCCTAAGCGCCCATATCCAGTTCTCCTAGGATAAGATTTTGCAGGGTTTGGAAACCTACTCCTGGTGGATGAGTCAGAGGAGGGTAGTGATCCTGGGATTGATACTCTGGCACCAGTAGATAGCCCTCTCCCAGTTTCTCTGAATTAGTCCACGACTTTTCTCTGCAACTGGAAAGCTAGGCGAGAAAGGAAGGACAAAAGATTTGGGACCAGGATCTTGGCCCTGAACCAAAAGGCTGTGCTCATAGGTAAGCAATCTCGTCCAACAGGTGGGGGAGGGGTGACTCAGATAGTTGATGAGCCAGAAGCTAGACCCAGTTCCGCTGAGACCAATCCTGGAGGTGCAACAGAAATAGGTGCCCTTGAACTTGAATATATTGGGCTCTCATTCAAGAATTTTGGGTAGAACCAAGCCAATGATACACTGTGCCACAATACTAGAAAGAGATAGTTGAGGTGAATGGGGTCCTGGTGGAGGGGAAAACCAAAGGTCAGGGTCATACTTCATGATAAAAAGGGACCTATTATATAGAGTAGTCCAAATACAAGACCAAGAAGTGGAGCAGCTCCTGGTACCTCGAAGACACCAGAGGGCAGCGTTGGACCTAGCCCATCGTCATTTGTTCGGAGGACATCTAGGAGTAGATAAGACCCTTGATCAAATCCTGCAGAGGTTCTTTTGGCCAAGAGTTTATATGGGATCTGACTACATTGTGCCTGCTGCCCAGAATGCCAATTATATGTCTCACAACTGCACTTGAGGGCCCCCTACCAATTATTGAAGTCGTGTTCAAGAGGATAGCCGTAGACCTGATAGGCCCACTGGAGAAGATGGCCCGGGGCCATCAGAGTGTGCTTGTTGTTCTGGACTACGCCACCCAATACTCAGAAGCCATACCCCTACGAAACACAATGTCCAAGATCATGAAGGAGTTGATTCAAATTTTCTCTAAGGTTGGGATACTCAGAGATCTTGACAGAGCAAGAAACCCCCTTTGTGTCAAAATTGATGAAAGACGTGTGCAATGCTCCACATATGGGCCCTATGAACCTCAGTCTGTCATCCACAGACTAGTACCAGAGGGGTAGCCATGTTAGTCTGGATCTGTAAAAAGCGACAGAGTCCTGTGGCACCTAATAGACTAACAGACGTATTGGAGCATAAGCTTTCATGGGTGAATATCCACTTCGTCAGACGCATCCACAGACTGATGGCCTCGTTGAACACTTTAATAGGACACTGAAGAACATGATATGGAAATTGGTGAGCCGGAATGGAAAAATTGGAATACCTTACTACCTTACCAGATGTTTGCTATAAGGGAGGTTCTCCAGATGTTTGCTATAAGGGAGGTTCCCCAGACTTCTACTGGGTTTTCCCCCTTTGATCTGCTGTATGGTCACCACCCCCATGGTATACTGGACATTGCCAAGAAAGACTGGGAAGAACAGCCTAACCAGGGAGGAACATCATTGAGCATGTGATGTATATACGGAACCAAATAGCCCAAGTCACCCCCATAGTGTGAGAACACCTGGAAATAGCACAAGAGACCCAACAGACCTATTATAATCACTGAGCGAAGGGTCAGAAATTTCAGACGGGAGATCTGGTAATGGTGCTAGTGTCCACAGCTGAAAGCAAGCACCTGGCCATATGAAGTAGTAGAAGCCATCGGGTACGTTGACTATAAAATTTAACAGCCCAAACACCAGAATCGGATCTACCATGTCTACCTATTGAAGCTCTGGCAAGACAGAGAAGCCAACAACAGGACAACACCCTGCAGCAAGGAGGCAAGGAAAGGTATTCCCCTTTGTTTTGTATCAGAGGGGTAGCCGTGTTAGTCTGAATCTGTAAAAAGCAACAGAGGGTCCTGTGGCACCTTTGAGACTAACAGAAGTACTGGGAGCATAAGCTTTCGTGGGTAAGAACCTCACTTCTTCAGATGCAAGTAATGGAAATCTCCAGAGGCAGGTATATATCAGTGTGGAGATAACGAGGTTAGTTCAATCAGGGAGGGTGAGGTGCTCTGCTAGCAGTTGAGGTGTGAACACCAAGGGAGGAGAAACTGTTTCTGTAGTTGGATAGCCATTCACAGTCTTTGTTTAATCCTGATCTGATGGTGTCAAATTTGCAAATGAACTGGAGCTCAGCAGTTTCTCTTTGGAGTCTGGTCCTGAAGTTTTTTTGCTGTAAGATGGCAACCTTTACATCTGCTATTGTGTGGCCAGGGAGGTTGAAGTGTTCTCCTACAGGTTTTTGTATATTGCCATTCCTGATATCTGACTTGTGTCCATTTATCCTCTTGCGTAGTGACTGTCCAGTTTGGCCAATGTACATAGCAGAGGGGCATTGCTGGCATATGATGGCATATATAACATTGGTGGACGTGCAGGTGAATGAGCCAGTGATGTTGTAGCTGATCTGGTTAGGTCCAGTGATGGTGTTGCTGGTGTAGATATGTGGGCAGAGTTGGCATCGAGGTTTGTTGCATGGGTTGGTTCCTGAATTAGAGTTGTTGTGGTGCGGTGCGTGGTTGCTGGTGAGAATATGCTTAAGGTTGGCAGGTTGTCTGTGGGCGAGGACTGGTCTGCCTCCCAAGGTCTGTGAAAGTGAGGGATCATTGTCCAGGATGGGTTGTAGATCACTGATGATGCGTTGGAGAGGTTTAAGCTGAGGACTGTAGGTGATGGCCAGTGGAGTTCTGTTGGTTTCTCTTCTGGGCCTGTCTTGTAGCAGGAGGCTTCTGGGTACACGTCTGGCTCTGTTGATTTGTTTCTTTATTTCCTTGTGTGGGTATCGTAGTTTTGAGAATGCTTGGTGAAGATCTTGTAGGTGTTGGTCTCTGTCTGAGGGGTTGGAGCAGATGCGATTGTACCTTCTTACCCACGAAAGCTTATGCTCCCAGTACTTCTGTTAGTCTCAAAGGTGCCACAGGACCCTCTGTTGCTTTCCCCTGTGTTTTGTGTTTCTAAATTTGTTTCTCTTTGTTTGGAGGAGGAGCACTCCATGGGCTGCACGGAGGCCTCTGTCAAAGTTAGACTCAGGACTCATAGTTTGTCAGACCACTCTGTTTTATTAGCACAGCGCTCTGCTAATACATTCAGATACTGTGAGCCCCCATGCAAGATTCAAACAGTCTTATTTATACAGATAAAAGGGTGCGAACTAAACAAAGGGACAGAGAGAGCAAAATTGTAAAATTTGCATAGGGCACAATATGCATATCCTGCTTCCTTATTAACTCTTATCGATCTAAGGCTAATGCTTCACCAATTGCCCTTAAGTGGGGCAATTCATTAAGCAGTTAATGTCTGCTTTCCTGCCCCCCTGGCTTGCAGCATTTCTCATTTCTACTTAAAGGGACATACAGCATTCTTTAATTCATTCTATTTCTTTAATATAATTCATTTCACTTTCACAATCCCTCCTTTTGGTCAAGCTTACGCAAAGACCAACAATTACTGGGTTCCACATATTAATCGTTCTTTATCTCTTCGTTCATCAGTGATATTTCGAAATCATATTAGCACTCTGTTTTGGGGCAGTCACTTGGGTGGCATACCTTACACAATTCTGGATACAACAGGAGATTAGCTGAAAGCATACAAAAATCATTAGGATTTCAAACAGGATAGTCAGGGCTCCCTGAAACAACCAGTTTCCTATGCCAGAGAAATTTAACAGGTTACTTAGCCACTTCCATAAAGAACTCAGCTCTTCATGGGGAAGATATGCGATTTGTTCTAAGTGACTAGCACGATCTATTACTTCCTTGGGTTCGTCAGGTATGAACACACAACATTATTTTCCAATGAGAGCACAGGTCCCTCCTTTGGCCGCCAGCACAATGTCCAATGCCTGACCGTTTTGGAGGGCCATCTGTCAGATCGCCCCTGTTTCTTTGGCCAGGGTTTTTTAAACTCTCTCCGATTTCATTTGCCATTATTTCAACTACTGCTTGTAACCTTAGGAGCCTTTTTGCATGGTGTTGAAAGATTGTATTGTTTTCACTAAGGTTACTGTAGGGGGAACATGAAATTGATTTTTTTCTGTTTGATCCTCAGGTCAAGAAAAAAATTCATATCCCCATACCCAGCCCGCCACTTTTTAGTTTTATTCGAATAATCCCATACACCATTGGCCACAATATGCTGAAGGCAACGGCTTTTTCCCAGATCCAGCCCTGTCCATTACACACTCAACACCAATGACCTTTTCCCTCCATCACACTTATCCATTTAGATACATTTATTCCCACTGCTTCCCAAGTGTCATTATTGTTCCATGTTTTGTTAAACGGACAAGGTCCTCCAGTGAGGTCTGGGGAATTGAGTGGGATTGCCAGGACAGGAACACCAGCTTGAGAGTGGGCTGGGATGTGGCTGCAGATCCAGCAATTAGAAATATTAAGGGTCTGAGCTATCCACACTTGCTGCTGGATAAAAGAATTGTCATTGTGGACTCCCCAGACCTTAAGACACCAGCAGCTGAGGAACAGGCGCCACCAGAGGCTCATGTTGGAGGCAAGGCCCTTCCGGTTTCCCATATTGCCTTTTTGTTTGTTTTAGGAACTATGTTACCTTTTTACCTTTTTGTAAACACATTACTTACATTACATTTACATTTGTCTATTGGAAGGTTGCTAACACTTCCATTTTTTTAAAACACTTTCCCCCCCAAGAATTAACACATACACATAGCCCATTATACAGTACTTTGGTCTCATTATTCATTTTATCCCACATACAGGATCCTAGTGAGATGTCTTTACTACAGGGCTTTGGAGCAACAGGCATGGATAAGCATACCCACTTTTATTTGTTTCTTATTAGGTTGTCCTGTAGCTGATATTAGCTTTTTCTGAAAGACAAAAACAACATTTTTCTACCCCTTTTGGGGTGGCATTCATTATTGCTTAAAATATTCCTTTCTTTTACAAATACCCTTGCTGATTGCAGGCAAAACAAGAGGAATTACCTCCATATTTTCCTGTGTTTTTGTTCTATAGGCAGGCCAGGTTTTAATGGCTTCTATCTTTTAAGAGTTATGGGGAAATTATCCCACTGTTCAGTCATTAAATCCATGAGGTGGTGTACCTCAGTTTTCCCTTTACAGCAGACCAAGGTTACAATGTCTTTCCTGCTGTATTAAGCTTTAAGTTTGTTCACAGGTAACAGCTGAAAAGCATCATTACCATAAAGGATTTTTTTTTTCCAAAATCATACACACTATACATTGTTACAGGGGTACTTATTAACATTAAATTTATTTTAATTAAAGGTATCTTGTTATACGTGCCTTTTATTTAGATAATTTGTTTGCTGACCAGGTATGTTCTTTATCTGCAACTTCTTTGTGCTGGCAGTTCTCTCACTTCCTTTATCAGTTAGATAATTTGCATCAACACTGGCTTGGCTTTTGGATTCAAAACCATTAGCAGAGCTCAGAGACTCTGTCTTAAAAGGAACACAATTAACTTTTACCAGAGTTTTGATTACTTTTAACTCTTGCTTCCAAAACACACACAGATCTGAAAAAGAAAACACAATCTATTGTGGCTCCTTTGGAGCCCTAATAGGATTTTAATTAAGTAGCATGTTTTGTTTGCATTTCTTTTACCCCCTCTATAATATACACTGCACACGTCTGCACATTCCTTCTATACTTTAACTTTTAAAACATTAGCCATATTAATTTTTACATAAGGTGTAACTGTTTCTTTTGTTCTTAGAGTTTTATGTACCCTTATCAAAGTGACAGTCTGATTACACAGAGCCATTTTAAGGCTCAGTGTTTCTAACATTGCTTCTTTTTGTTTTGTGCACCTCACCCCTGCTGTTGCTTCAGAGGACCACTGTCTGTCTTCTTTTCCTACAGCTTTCATTTACTATTTTGTTACAAAAACAAACAAATAGAATCCAGAATCTCTCCCTATTTTTCTGATTTTGATTGTCCTGCTGCAGTCATGACTTGGTCTTTATTTGAAAACCATTTAAATTTTGTAAAGAATCAAGTTACCCCGTAAGGGTTAAATACCAAATCTCAGTCAACCAACACTGATTACCTGTGTCTGGCAAAAAGGTCTGTCAGTTTTGCAACCTTGAATTAAAGAGTCAAATGGATTTTTAGTGGCATTATAAACAAAACAAAACCAATTTATCTTAAACTTACAAAACAGGAGTTTTACAAACCTCACATATTCCCACAGACAGACAGACATACATATACATTTTCTTTCCCTTAACATCCCTCTTACACTGCTTTGTTTTTACATAGCTGTACATAGATTACATTACCTTTATACATTTGGGGCAGTTAAGTTCCAATAGAACCCCCCCTATGTTCTTTTAGCAAATTTGACTCAATTGTTCATAGTCAAATTATTTTAATTAGATAGTCTCTTTACCTGGATTATTTACAGACATTCCTCTGGAAAAGGGCCCATTTTTCCTTTAGAATGGCTGCAAAGAAACCAAGAATTCTTTTAACATTTTCACAAAGTTTAACTGTTTAATTCTCTCCAGCCTCTGTAGAGTTAACTTTTCACTCTCTTTCCTTAAATCACTTGTTTATTTCCCAAAATGACACCTTTATCAACTCAGATTTCACCATTTTAAGTATTGTTCCAGGGGTTCATACTTGCACTTACTCCTGACACTATGCCCTTAGGGCTTCCAACCTGGGTTTTTTTTTTTTTTTTTTTTTTTTTTTAGTTTCTTTATCTGTTGCTTGCCTGCTTGTCTGGGCCCAATCCTGCTTTTTCCAATGAACCATTTTTGTGAGTGATATTGTGGTCATTTCACAATTTTGAAAGAAATGCCCAAGGAAAGGGACCAGGAAGGGTGGGGGCCAGCCGAGGAGCCCACCCTCCTTGCTGAATTGGTAATGGAACACTAAAGAATCAGTTTCTGAGGCAGACAACTAAGGGGAACACAACAAGGGGCATTTTATCCTTTTTACAATGAGAGGGGAGTACGAAGGGAGTTGGGATCGATCCAGGGTTGTTTTTTGTCAGAGAACAGGGTGAAGGGGAGCGCTCAGTCTGGTGGTGGGAGAGGAGGCTTTTAATAAAGCTTTTAACTTATTATTTGAATATTTGAGAGAGGCGAGTTTCGATTTTGTCCACCTACGATTTGCCTCTTCCCACCACTGCATGAAACAATTAACCTCTCCTTTAGCCAATTTAGTTTTAGGCTGGCCGAGTTTGTTTTTTAAGATGTCCACTCGGTCCTTGTTCCGGGGTTTTAACAGTGGCCACTGAGTTTTGGGATCTCCCTGAGTTAGCCTAGACCATTTTTCCAGAAATTTACAGGAGTCTGGACCCTTCCTAAAACTGAGCCGGCGTTCCTTTAGGGAACTGTCCCGACGTAGACGTCTGGTTACCAATACAGGAGGACTTTACACACACCAATCACACAAGAAGGAAATTCGGGTTCGTCAGGGCGATGCCCGGTGCAACACACAAAAGGAGCCCACAGGCTACTGACTCAATCGCCCTTGCTTTCACACCAAGAGTTTTACCCAAGGTGCGGTGCGGCTGCGATTGTGCAGATTTCACTCACTCAGACCGCGGGGACAGGAACCCCTTGGTCGGCCGATCCCCGGACGGAGATGGCACCCAGACTCAAACACTCCACAGGAGGACGGATAGACACAGAGACAGGACAGTCCTCAGTCCGGACAAAACACAGAAATAATTACCTGACCAGATTCCTGATGTCAGATCCCGGGATCCCTACCAGAACAGAGTGGGAACCAACAGGTTCGATGGCGTAGACCTCACTGTGGTTGTGCACCCTTCCGTTCAGGAGGAGGACCGCTCGGGCCAAATGCCCAGGTGCCGGCTACCACGGTCGTCCTACAAAAACGGTCAGGAATCACACAGCCCCAGTGAAGACGGTTGCCATCTCGGTGGAACCTCCAAATTGTCAAAGTTAGACTCAGGACTCATAGTTTGTCAGACCACTCTGTTTTATTAGCACAGCGCTCTGCTAATACATTCAGATACTGTGAGCCCCCATGCAAGATTCAAACAGTCTTATTTATACAGATAAAAGGGTGCGAACTAAACAAAGGGTCAGAGAGAGCAAAATTGTAAAATTTGCATAGGGCACAATATGCATATCCTGCTTCCTTATTAACTCTTATCGATCTAAGGCTAATGCTTCACCAATTGCCCTTAAGTGGGGCAATTCATTAAGCAGTTAATGTCTGCTTTCCTGCCCCCCTGGCTTGCAGCATTTCTCATTTCTACTTAAAGGGACATACAGCATTCTTTAATTCATTCTATTTCTTTAATATAATTCATTTCACTTTCACACCTCCCTTGGTAATATTGGTAAATAAACAGAGGTGGAACACAAATACTGTCCAGAGTGGGGCTGATTTACCCCAGGCCCCGTCCCACCACTGCCAGAGGGTGAAGTGCTAAGTCTGGTGAGATGGAGGAGATACCTTGCCACACTACCTAACATGAGGTAACAAAATTCAAGCTGGTGCTTGAATTCCACAAACAAAGGCCTTACTCCAATAACACTAAGCTCTCAGCCTCAGCAAGTTTCACCCTGTGCTTAGTGATTCACAGCATCCCCTACTGCATACACATTACACTGAATGGCAGTCATCAGACACATTTTTTTAGGGTCTCTGCCTAACAAAGACATGGTCAGATAAAGACACACGCCACCGTTGTTGTAATAGACACATTACACACAAACTCTTTACCCAATGGCCTGCAATGATGCAAGTCTCCAGTTGTTGTGTCTGTCTATTTAGAATGTAAGCTCCACAGGGAAGGGATTATTTTCCTCTGTGTTCTGCATGACACTTGGCATGCTGTGGGCATATAGCAAATATAATAAACATTACCCTTGTTTTTGCAAAGCTAACAATCCAGGAAGCCAGCCTGCATGGTAGGACATTATTATTAGAGAAGTTTGAGTTCTTTAGATCTTTACTGCTTTTGACCCTCATCCTGCAAACACTTAAGCCCATGCTTAAATATACTACTGTGAATAATCAATTTAACTTTTCCATCATGAATTGATTTCAATTGAACTTCTTAGGGTAGTTATGTAAGCATGGGCTTAAGTGTCTGCAGCATAGGGCTTATAGTCCTGATCCACATTATAGTCAATAGCAAAACTTTCATTAACTTCAATGAGAGCAAAACTGGACCCTGAGCGTAGTAGTTTTGAACTAATCTACAGTAATTCTGGAACTAAAGAAAAAAGAAAAGATTTTCTCCTCTTAGCCATATTAGGATACAATTTGAGCCACTTTCAGAGAAAGAATGAGCTGTTCTTTGCTGTGTAGAAGCATATACTTTGTCCTGGTACTATGCCAGTGCTGCTGTTCAGTATAGCATAGGGAATGATGTACCAATCTTGCAGGAACAGCATTATGCTATGCAGTACAGTAGCTGACACTGATTTGCAGTACAAGAATGATAAAGTTCTTTCATTATAATTTGCTAAATCTGTGGGAGTAGTTTTCCTTTGATGTCTTAGATGTGTTCCTGAGCTCTTGAACCAAGACACGGCATTGAAATTACGGTCAGGGTGTCACTTTTGAATACAAGAATGACAGATTTCCCAAAAGATTGAAAAATGTATGGCAGAAAAATCCTTGTTTCATTTAGAAAGTGGAAATTGCTCTTTATATCTTTGGAGAATTATGCTGTTATAAATCTTTGAAGATGTCAGGGTAAACAGAGCTTGATTAATTTTTCACAGAATAGTGCAGTTTTAGCTAGAGGTTACACTGCTATTAAAATTACAGCTTTTGTCATCCTCAAAATTCAGGTGGTTTTAAAATATGTTCTCTTTAACCATGAAAGTAGATAAATTGCTTGCTATGAGTAGTGTGTTTCTGATTAAAAGAGAACTTTTACTGGAAAAAAATGGATTTTGAACTTATGAAGTGATAAAAGATTGAAATACTTTTTTATTTGTTTATTACACATAATAAAATTACTGTAATTTCAAAAGGAACATTTGAGGAAAAAGTTAGAATTTTGACTTCCATTATCTGTGTATGTTCTCTATAGTTCAGTTCCTGGTTTTCTAATAGCAAGGTCATCTTCAGGGTGACCAGCTATCTGTGTCTAAGAAGAAAAGTGCATTGAAGTTACTGCAATTAAAACTTCACAGTTCAAACTTCGACTTTTCAGAGATAAAGAGCAATTTACTTTATGGCTATTTCACTTCAGTGTGGGTGTCTGAGCATGGGCAATAAAATGAAAGGTTTGATTGTACCTGTGTTTGCCCTAAGTTATTTTCAACATTAGGCTTTACAGGTAAGTCAATCAGAAAGCTCTCCTGCATAGCAACTTTATGCTGTTTCTCAAAAACTGTACAGTATGCCAGTCACAGCACTCTCGCTAATGACTGCCACAGTTCAGGAATTCACACAGTCACTATGCTGCTATTAGTATCTGTACTGTGCACATGCAAACCTCTCCATTCTCACTGGTTATTAGATCCCTTCTGCTCTTATTGGCTTCTGTATGCTGAATTTTCAAGCTGTTTGCCAGCGAGAAAGATGCCAGCTAAAGCAGAAAATCTCCAAAATTCACATTAGCAACCTTTGGTTCATTTCTCTTTCTTCCATCTTACTCTTTGCACTTGTTTTTCAACAGATAATTCAAGATAAGATGTAAAATAGGCTCAAATCACTGCAGCAAAATATTTTATTTAAAAGAAAATTAGGCCCACATCCACAAACCAACTTAGGCATTGGGACACTGAGCATCGCAATGCCTAACTTTTAGGCACCTAGAAAATTACAGCAACACTGTGATCCTCAAAGCCTGCGTTAGGCACTTAAGCTCCCTCTACAATGAACGGGGAGAGAGGTGCATTAGAATGCAATCCACAAAAGCCAGAATGCTAGGTGAGGAGCTGTTTAAGTTAGCCAGAGGGAGATGCTGATGAGAGGGGTTTGTCCTGCTGCACCCATTCACAGAGTTTAGTGCCTAAGTCCAGGCTGCAGGAAGGCAGAGCTGTGAACCCTTCTCCTGGAGTCTGGTGACTTAGGTACCTAAGTTGTTTCTTGTGAGAATGAGACACTTGCCTCACTCCACACAAAACAGCCTGAAGAGCAGTGATGGTGCTTATCTTAAAACTCTTAGCTCAGTGGTTAGAGCATTTACCTGGGATGTGAGACGTGCAGGTTCAATTTCTCCACTGGCCTGAGGGGAAAAGGAGATTTGAACAGGGTTCTTCTATCTTGGTCTCTCCCGTTGAAGCTGTTCGACTGTGGATAAATAATTAGAGAGCCTTTGGAGCAGGGGGACCGGACCCAGGGTTTCCCACCTCCCAGGTGGGTCCTAACCACCAGGCTACAGACTCATTCACTCTCTCTGACCCAGTGACTCTTATCCACAGTGCAAGTGCTTCCTCAGGAGAAACTGAGGCAGCTGCACATCAGAATATCCCATAGGTCAGTGGTTAGAGCACTCTCCTGAGAGAGTGGAGGCCCCTGTTCAAATCCTTTCTTCCCCTCAGGCCCAGGGCGGTAATTGAACCTGCATCCCAGGTGTGTGCTAACCACTGGGCTAAAAGTTATAAGGCTACTACCCCACTCGCCAAGAATGTGAATGGGACCCAATCCAGTAGGCAGCCGCTAAGCATGCCTACTTGATCAGGTCCCACAGGTGAGATAAGTGTTTGCCTGCCTATCTTCCTCTGCTTAGTGGATCACTCTGGGACTTAGGTGGGAGATGAGCCTCCAGACTATCAGAGGGAGGCAGCAATGCATATGCTCAGAGGCAGAAACTTAGGCACCTAGAGAATTAGTGTTTGGCAGGAGTTTTGTGAATCACAGTAGAGCCTAAAACTTGAATTCAGCTGCCTAAATCCCAAATTTAGGCACCTAGGTCTGAGGTTTAGGCTGCTTAAATTAATCCCACCCTTAATTCCCGTCCACAAGAAGAAGAAATAAAGCTAAATCATCAGCCTGAAGTAAGTGGCGCTCTATCTACTGTAGACTTTGTTCACGCCTCTAAGCTGTCAGGAAGGTGCCTCTCCATGTAGCACAGGGTAAAGTGACTTATTTGTAGAGCCCTGCACGGTTACAAAGCTTATATCCGCAGATGGGGATATCCACATCTGTGGAAATAAATTTTGTGTCTGTGCAGTGGTCTGTTTACTTGGTGTTGTCAGCTGAAGAGTGTCTGCTTGCATGTTAATTAGAAAAGACAATCACTGGTACGCAACTAGAAAACAAGGGTGAAATACTGGCCCCATTAAAGTCAATGGGAGTTTGGCTGTTGACTTCAATGGAGCCAGAGTTTCACTGCAAATATATGTAAGAACATGTGGGTCATATAACTGGAGAACTGCTAATGGCCATGAAATTTTACCATAGATTTAAAAAGAGTCAGCTGAGGGCATCATCAGATCGCATCACCACTCATGATTTACTGAAAAGTAAATTTAGTTCTATTGTCTTGCAATCTGTCAAACTGTTATGTTTTAAGGCTTCTGGTTATGGTTTGTTTTATTTATGATCACTCTTTCTCAGCATCAATTTTCTTGTGGAAGATGAAAAATAACTAACTTTATTTTTAACAACAAAAACAAATTAAATTACAAGGTGTGAAGAACACACCAGAGATAAACAATGGCGTGAACATCAGGGCTGCTGTCCCTACCTATGGAGAAAGTGCCCTGAGGTCTTTAAAGTATTGCCAGTAAGGACTTTTGTTTTGTATCTCATCCCAAAGATGGAACAGCTAACTGCACAGAGTTCCCACCACTGTGCTGGGGCAATGGTTCAATACTTGCTGAGAGGGAAGAGCATTATGTGCTGAGCCGCCACACCACTTCTTACAGCACGGTGCCTTTTCTTTGACGCTTTCCATTCAAATCCAGACTAACCATAAAAATTCTTAAATGATAATATCTGACAAGTTCAGATGGCTGCCAGGCTACTACGGCTTTCCAACGTGCGTTGACGCTTTGTACAGGATAAAAGCAGACACATTTCTATACCTTTTAAAGTACTGGTATCAGCAGTAAAGTTAAATCTTTCTTGGAGGCAGTTTCAAAACTAAGCTATTCAAATCCATGTTTGTTTATGTGCTTCTGAACATTGGCACTCTATCTACTGTAGACTCAAGTTTTTAAATCATACTTGATCATCCTAATGTAACAAGCTGCAGACAGACACTATAGGAATGCCATGTGCTGGGGGTTCTTGGTTCTTGAGCTGTCCTAGGGGTTACTACCATTATACTGATGGTAGTGTCTGTGTATACAACTGTTCCGCTCCTCCTATGTAACTGTTGTGAGTGCAGGTACAACCGTGTGTGTTTGTGGGCAACCTCAGAAGACATGCACTATTTTTATACTCTTTACTGTTGCATTTGGAATGGAGGAAGGAGATAGGTGCAGTACAATAATATTTGGCATTTCTACAGCTTTCAAAGATCTGTAGCATCCAGGGATCTCACTGCAGGTTATAAACAATAATGAATTAAGCCCCACCCACCCCCAACCCCTGTAGTTAAAGGAGGCGGTAGCTAGGAATTTACTGCATTCAGACACTTAAGAGCCTTTGGGAGGGTTATATGAACACAGTCCTCAAAACAAAAGAACATTAATTCCTCAGTGTCTGTCTTCAAGAACAACTTCTGATAGTGTTTTCTTTTCCAAGGCTGTCGTTCGATTTATTTCAGGGACGGTCAGAAAGTTTTCAAGTTCGGAATCTATTTTCTTTTTGTTACTCTGCGTTACGCTTTGTGGTAAAAGCATTTGGGTGTTCAGAGCCACTAAGCACCCACAACTTTGTTTGAAGTCAGTGGGAGCCGTGAATGTTCAGCACTTCACCAAGTGCAGGGATTGTTCTTACTCGTGGTAAGGGGAAAGGTTCCTCGGAAGACCTCTCACAACCTTTTCTCCCTGATTTCTACTTAGGTTAGCGTCTGGCTAGCCCTTTACATGTAAAGAAGCCAGGAATTCTAGAATCCAAACATTATAAAGTTACATTGTATTACATTTTCCTGTGTATCAATTATTAATTTATGACTGATTCATAACCTGCTGGATCTTAGTATTTGCCTGGTGTACTATTTGTTATTTTTCTCTTTCTTTCATTGGTTTATATGTAAGGAGGCAGTAATATAGGCTGGTAGTTAAAGGAGGTAGCTAGGAGTCAGAACTGGCAAGTTCTAGGCTATCAAATCATCATGTGATCTTGAGCAGATTACTTAACCTTCCTGTATCTCCGTTTACCCATCTGCACCAATAATATATGCCAGTCTTACGGGGATGGGGCTTAATTCATTAATGTTTATAACCTGCTCTGAGATCCTTGGATGCTACAGATCTTTGAATGCTGTAGAAATGCCAAATATTATTGTACTGCACCTATCTCCTTCCTCCATTTAATACAGGAAATACTTGCATTATCAGTTAAGGCGGTAGATTAGCAGTTAAACTCCTGTCTCTTTTCTTCTCCTTCCTTGCTTTGCTGTGCAAACTCTTCCTAATATTGTTTATGTGGTTCTCTTTTCCAGCTCTGTTTTTTGATGTTTTGGACTCCGAATGCATCAGAGAAGATTTTAGTTGACATAATTGGAGTCGATTTTGCCTTTGCAGAACTGTGTGTCATTCCTTTGCGCATCTTCTCCTTTTTCCCAGTTCCAGGTAAAAATACAGACCAGTTGACATTAGGGCTGAATGTGGCTGAAGGTATAAATGTTGTAGTGAGGGTCTGTCACTAGACAGACAAATTTAGCATACATACATTTCTTAAATGGACTCAGTGGGAAAACTAAAAGCGGACATGTATCTGTTCTAGGTGCCTAAGCATGTGCATTGTGCACTGTGTGTTTCTGCCCAACTGTAATTAACTGTGTGTTTGTGCAACATGTTGGACAACTACACAATATGAACACACCTTGATACTGAACAGGGCCAACAAACAATAAAACTGAATGCTCTCCTTCATATTATATGGATGTTTATTACACTACTAGCCAAAATATTTCCCTCAAATATTAAAATGCTGATGTAAATATTATAACCTACATGTGTTACTGCTACATTGTATAGAGTCTTCCAATGGATCAATATATATCTAAGAGCACAGCTCCGTAAGGATTATGGTCTCCAAATATGAAGTTCTGTTTCAGGGGGTCTGTTCCTCACTTGACACATATAGGTATCCTTTCTTCCTGACCTTAAAAGGGGTTATGCATTTTTAATGAAGAGAATGCACCTACCATATGGAAGAGAAGTTTAAGATTTATTTGTATTACTGTCACACACACATTTTTATTTTAATGGAGTCAAACTATCTTATTGTAAAATGTTTTTGGCAGGACAGTTCACATTGAGGGAAGTTTGCTGTACCTCTGACTGCTTTTTGCACAATTAAAAGCACTAAAACAATTCTGGACTTCCAGTCTAGTTTGCAGTTAAGACAATTTCACTGTAGGTAAAGCAACTGTAAACAAGGGCCATGGTGTTTGTATTTTTTATGCTAAACACTAAATAAATAGTATTTATAATAATAATACCTTGCTCTTCAATAGCGCTTTTCACCAGTAGATCTCAAAGCACTTTACAAAGAAGGTCAGTTCATTATTAACATGAAAAAACACGCTCTCTTCCTTCATTTTCCACTGCATATTTTGATGGTTTTTTCTTCCTTTTTTCTGACAGTGACAGTTAGAGCACACTTGACTGGCTGGCTCATGACACTAAAGAAGACATTTGTATTGGCACCCAGCTCTGTGCTGCGCATCATCGTCCTCATCACTAGTCTCATTGTGCTGCCTTACTTAGGGTAAATTACTCCACTCACCACAGCTCTAATGGAGCCACTCTCCTTTTCCCCCCTATTTCATTTAGTCATAGAATATCAGGGTTGGAAGGGACCTCAGGAGGTCATCTAGTCCAACCCCCTGCTCAAAGCAGGACCAATCCCCAGCTAAATCCCCAAATGGCCCCCTCAAGGATTAAACTCACAACCCTGGGTTTAGCAGGCCAGTGCTCATACCACTGAACTATCCCTCCCCCCTTATTTAACTCTTCGTCTTTCCACCAAAGGCAGAGACTAAAATAGAACCAAAATAGTTCAAACTCCTGTAAATGATCACTTCCAAAGTTCCAGCCACATCCCGTCTCTAGCTAGGCATGAAACTATTGGCCCTTGTTGAAAATTCTACAGATGTTAATAGAAATGAAACCAATACCCACAGGATGCTATGAAAACTTATTAGAATTATACAGAAATTACTTTTCTGAAAAATCTATGCAATAGGTATATAGGGAATGGTATCTTTTCTGTAGACTTCTTTTAAAAAACAAACAAACCTGTTATTGTCTACAACAGAACTATTATTCTCAATTAAATTCTATATTTAGATTGCCTTGGGGCAGAATTTGATTCACAATGGGTCTCCTCTCGTTTTCGGGCAATACAAGATTATAGTAAATAATGAAACTATTTAGGAAGCAAACGTTACTATAATATATCAGTTATTCTCTCTACCAGTGCCTAGATTTTTGCCCCAGAGAATATTAAATACCTGTCACATTATGCCTTGTGTAGAAATTGTTCATTAAAATACATTGGTTCAGTATTTTACTGAAAGTATTATTTTCTATTTTTATTTTTGTTTTAAATCCTACCTTTTTCTTTTTGCCATTCTCAGGGTCCATGGAGCCACCCTAGGAGTAGGATCACTTCTAGCTGGTTTTGTAGGAGAATCTACCATGGTTGCAATAGCAGCTTGCTATGTCTGTCGGAAACAGGTAGGAAACTGGTTGTGTAGAATCTAGTGACCATGACAAACATAGATAACTACTTATGTATGGTGACAAGTTGTGTAGAAAACACAATTTTTGTGTAAAGGCCATGTGGAAGTGAATAAAATATTCACTTAACTGGATGGAAATGGGTTTTCTCCTCCACAGACACAAACACACACACATTCAAAGTACAGCAAGTGAGAAACTTTACTCATGTGGAGTATTCATGCATCTCTCAGTGGCCTCAGTCCTATATAGCCTTATGCTTAACTTAACTCATGTGGCTAGTTCCATTGATTTCAATGAGGACTCACATGAAAAAAGTTATGCATAGGTAGAAATGTTTGCAGGATGAGGGTCAATGGGAATCCCCATGTGAGTATGGTTTCTCACATGCATAAGTGTGTCTGCAGGATTGAACCCTTACAGATATGTTTTCAGGGTACTGCACAAGCTATTTGATGCATAACTCCAGTTGGAAACTGGAGCAAATCTCATTAGCTAAACAGAATTGTGGGGGGAGAGTGTAGAGAAAAGAATCCTTGCTATTGTGGGTTGGTTTGTTTGTTTGTTTTTTAATTTAGAAATTTCCATTAGAGGCAAAAAATCAAAAAGCCCTGCACATTTTTACCACTTCTGCTTTTATCAAAAATTATGAAATCAGAACCTACCTAAAAGCTTTTGAACTACAAGCTCATTGATAGAAGTTAAGAACAGGCTTGAGGCACATCAGCAGAGAAGAGAAATTCGCACCACCTTACTCAACATGTGGCTAAATAGAGAACTTTGTTTCTCTATAGTTGTTAGTTTATCTTTTTCTTGCTCATTAAAAATAGTACAAAAAATCTTATATCCCAAGCTATTCTTGGCTTGTGGTTTCACAACAAATTTTTGTTTACACTAATATTTTTATTATTTGCATGGTACAATTGTCACATCTCCTGCAGTATTTTTGACCTCCATAATTTTCAGACAAAGTACTTTATTTTTGTAGTATAATGAAGTGGTAACAACTGGATGATCACATTTGCCTGACACGTTAACTATTACATGCTCAGTGAATCTGAAATGATCTCTTCACCAGCCAATGTGGTAATGGCACAATCAACAGTAGTTTTGCATATCAGTTTATTTTCAGCTAAAAGATTCAACATAGGTAAAATGTTTGAGAGTCACAAACTAGTTTTCTGTATACACCGTCCTCGTAGTCTTACTCCATTAGTATGCCTGATTCAGCTGAATCAATAATATCAGTGGGTTTTGGGGGGAGTTTTACAACTGTTTTCCATAAGGACTGGGCAGCCTGCTGAGAAACAGATAATAAGGAACAGATGCTTCAACTTGATTCGTATTGGGGCTGAGGGCATCTTAGGTTTACTCTCCCAAAACATCCTGCACGAATCATATGACTGTCTTGAAACGACAGACATTAAGCCACATGTGCTCAACAGCAGAATGTTGGGAACACAAGTGGCCTGCCTCATACTGACAATGGCTTCTCCGATCAGTAGTGAGCAGAGAGCTTGAGTCAACAGGTAAACACGCTACAAGGGAACTGGCCTTTGCTTTTGTCACTTTCTCATAGACAATACTAACTAAGTATTCTGAACTAGGACACAGGAATTCTAGGTTCTGTTCCCAGCTGTGCCATTGATTTTGTGAGCTTGGGCCAAGTGAATTAACTTCCTAGTTCTTTAGTTTTCCTCTATGTAAATATACCTTCTGTCTTTGAGAGGAATGTTACTGTACTAGTGGATGTCACTATTTTTACCTCTTGTGCTCCTGACTTGTGACATTTTGGAAGTTAGAACACCACCTTTCACTTTCTGTACATAGTGTTTTCCCTCCAATTATCCTGAAGCACTTGCCTCATAACACCCCTCTAAGACAGAGGCAACAATAATACCTGTGTTTCAGAGAACAAAATGGATCCATGGGGATGTTAAAGGAAGTTTTTTAATTAACATGACAAATCAGTAGCATACCAAGAGTGGAAGCCAGGAATGTTGCATTCTAAACATTAGACCACATTCCTTCTGATAAGGCCTGACATTTGTAGGATTGAACTGCTGCACAATGAACAATATAGATGGTCCTGTGCTTATGAATACAACCTCTTTTTGACCTAGAAAAAGAAGCGGAACGAAAATGAGACAGCGACAGAAGGCGAAGACTCAGTAATGACTGACATGCCACAGATAGAAGAAATGACAGACATCGTAGAAATGAGAGAAGAGAATGAATAATAAACGGGACGTGATTGTTCTCTGCAGGGACACATAGAATGATACTTCAGCATCTTTTCTTCTCTCATACTTTTTTTTGTTTTGTTTTTATTTTTGTAATAGAGGCCTTGATTTAAAAGGCTTCAGATAAATTCTCTAGCATACTGAGTATGCTCACACTAATGAGGGACCTAAAGAAAGGTCTTTGCTTTTGCTTGTTCAATTGAATTTGTTTTCTCGCTCCATGCAAACACAAAAGATATGGCTGCATCACATGAAAGGGCATTTTCCTCAATACGCATCCATCTTCTTTGGACAATCTGCATTTGTCAACCAAAGCCCTGCTGTGTGTCTCTGTGCCATTGACTCTGCTGCCGTCCTTTCTTCCCTCTTTTTTAATTGAGAATTTAAAAAAAAACAAAAAAAAAACCAACCTTTGAAAATGCAGCTTTATTTTACTCGCTTGACAATGATTTTGCTATCTAAACTAATGTACCACGGTGGGCCATTATGTTTGTTTTCACTCGTCATTTGGTGTTATGCTGTATATTGTTACAAAACAAGGTAGGAAGGCATGAGCCCCAGTGAGCAAATGGTACATAAAAATAATAAAAGGGATGCGAGAAATACAGGACAAGAATGCTATTTAGCCTTTATTAAGTTATCTGAGATGCAAGATTTTTCCAAAATTGTACACATTTAATTAAGAAGTTTTATAGAACGTTGTTGCCAAGTCTTACACATAGTTTCCTTATTACCAGTTTCCGTTCTCCTTTCCTGAACAGGGTGCAGCAGTTGGTAGAGTGGTGCAGTTGCATCTAAGGGTATATCTACACTGCAATAAAACACCCATGATTGGTCTATATTAGGGCTCCTGGGGTTCGGGCTGTGGAGCTATAAAATTTCAGTGTAGATGTTGGGGCTGGAGCCCAGACTCTGGAACCAAGCCGGAAGATCTGCATTGTAATTTTGTAGCCCCTCAGCCTGACCCCTGCAAGCCCAGTCACCTGACACAGCCAGTCGTGGGTGATTTATTGCAATGTAGACATACCCAAGATTCTTTTCTAAGGGAAGAAAAGAAGAAGAAGAAGAAGAAAAGCTTTACCAAAGTTCTGGTTCACTGGTCTGACATAAGTTCTATGTATAATTAGTTTATACACTACAGTTTGCTATACAATTATTTCTACAATCTGTGTTCAAAAACATACATATAACTTAGAGTACACCATGGTATAGCCCTTTAATACATATAACCCTATTAAATATACAGAGGTATTGCTTTAACCTGTTTCCCTATAAAAGTAAATCAAAATCAGTGTGGGAGAAGTTTGAGTGCCTGCCAGGATGCTGAAGTCCCACATTAGGGATCCAATTCTACAATTCTTGCTCACACCGAGTAACCCTTGTGAGAATAGTTCCATGGGAATGAGGAGAACTGCTCACCACATGAGTAAGTGTTGTACAATGTGAACAAGGTGGGCACTGTTAGGTTTAAGTGAGGCTTAAATAGCACAGAGGGCCTTCACATGAGTGATGTGTATTAGGATGAATTTCATCCTATATGATACATCCTTAAATTATGGATTTTAAATCTTATTTAGTAAAGTATATTTTTGTAAGTTTTAGAAGTGAATTATTATTTAATTATGGACAAATTCAGTTTCTAGATAACTTACCAGCTAGTCCTTACACTTCAAAGAACTGATCAACGCTAAAAACTTATTTTAAAGGCTATATCAATATGTGTATATATACATACATGTGTATAAATATATATATTGTACATTATGTGTAATTTATTTTAGGCTACAGTACACTTCCTATTTTTCCAAGTTCAGTAAAAATGTCTCTGATACAGTCCGATGTTTGCTCATGTATTGGTTATACCAGTAGTGAAACGTATTGTATCAGTGACCATTGCATCTTATTTGCAACGTTTGTACTGTTTGTTATATGTAGTAAGATAAAAAATGAAATTTTGAATGAGTTGCAAAAATCAGTCCATTGCTATTGAAAATAGTGCCACAGGACGGGTGAAATTAAATCCATACGGTTTCAATGCTATCAGGAGGTTTTTCCCACTATTCCTTACAGTAGAAGAAATAAACTCAGACAAATCAACTTTGTGCTGTATGAATACTGTGCACACATAAAAATTCATGAGTACAGACTCTCACAGCCATCTGTATATACCCTGTATATAAATTGATGTAGACCATAGTGACCAGTTCAAGGTCTTCTCTAGTGCCATAGTTTTGCTTTCTCTAGTACATCTGTGTTCAAATTTTCAACATGCAGTTTTTCTGGCAAAAGCAGAGCTAAACTGAGAAAATATTTTATTGTAATGTTTCTTCTGGTACATAACTAGAAATTTAAGCAGCAGTATTTTTGAATATTTGTGAGCGTTAAATATTTATGTAGTTAAAATTCCACAAAAACCAGAAAGTAAAAAAAAAAAATCTAATATTTAAATGCTAAAGCTTTTTGTTTAGCTAGAAGCATTAGCATATGGCAAATGCCAAATGCTTGGTGATACAACTGGAAGTGTTAAGCTAGTGTAGCAGCTAAGATGAAATTTCAATTGTGGAGAATAAATGTTTAATACTCCTTGTATATTGAATCTGTAAAAATAATCAGTGATCAAGGAACAGCAGGGTTTGAGCAAGATTTCAGATGTTCTTTTATAGCACCAGCTGTGGCTATAGTGTAACAGATTCTGTTTAATCCCATTTCCTGTGTGTTGTGTATTTCCTTAAATTGCATTGTTGCAGTAACAGACATGTTTCTACACTACATGGTTTAAATTAGAACTTCATGAAACAATGGGATATCTAGTCTGTACTGCAATGAACATGTATTAGTTGTACGCGCAATTATATGAAGTTTATGAAAAACACACTCTTCTACCACTCTTTTTGGCATTAATGGGTAAAATTTTCAAAAGTCCGTTAGGCACCAAAGTCTCATTGAAGTCAATAGTGCTTTAAATCATTTCGGCACCTTTGAAAGTTTTACCCGATACCTTTTCCTTTGTAAAAGGACTTTGCTGAATTCAAATAGCCTCCCCTCTGCATGGTTATCTCATTATTAGTACGCTATCACTGTGGCAAACATAAAGTTATCCCCTTGACGGTTTCACTGTAAAGAACCAGGGTACAATATTTTCATGAGTGAACCTGCAGGGGGATACTAGCCTTTTCATGTATTTGTTGAAAATTGCTAAATTATGGAAATTAAACTATAATACAAGAGGAACAAAACTGATTTGTATTCTGCAGCTCAAGTGTAAGACCAAGTGTGAACATGCATTACATGACTGAAAACGAGATGAGTGCTGATGACTGATTTTTTTTTTAGAGGGGCGTGGATATTTAATATATACACAGGGTTATGCTACTTTGAGCCCTTCCTTTACAGACTCTCTGATACTGAAGGAACATTTGTTACTGCCCGAAGCAGCTTTCTTAGATTTACTGAACAATGGGCTTGATGGAGAAGGCTCTAGGTTTCCTGGCAAGTACATAACAGGGCACCATATGGTTCCCAGTAAACAGCTCAACTTCTCCTTTTCGTGCACAGATGTGCAAGGAAAGATCAGTAAGTTGTCTGCTTGATAGCTAGAGCTCCACACACAGGGTCATAGGATTGGGGGAATAACAGAGGATTATGGGTTTTCTTTTCAGCTTGAGTTAATTTATTTTGCTGTCTTATAAATATTTTCCTTTGAGGAACAGATCTTGCTGTCTGCCTCGGTATTATTTTCTGCTTAGTCATGGCAGCATCTTACAGACACAGAAGGGGTCTAAAATAGGCAGCCGGTTGATGAATGCCAGGAGTGCATGAAAAGAAATGATTGGTTTTAAGGTTATTTGTTAAAATCCAACGTTTTGAAGGGTGGCTTCTGTTGTTTAAACAGTGTGGTGAGATTGCTTTGATTTCTGCTGTGTTAGAGATTTGTGATCCAGTATTTAGAAATGGCCTGTCATTGGTGATGGGAGGCAATTTAAGCTGGCTAGCACTGTTTAGGCCAGAATGTACTATTGTATCATTGGCTGGCCTTGGCATTGATTTGTTCGACAAGAATCAGCCACCTATTCTCTCTGCCATCAATAGGCTACAAAATGCTCTATTCATTTAAAGGCATTTTGCAGAGATTTGGGAATTATAAAATGAAAGTGTCAGTTCTGTGTCCAGTTAAGGGTTGTATCTTTGTAATGTGACAGATTAAACACAGCTGTGGATTATCAGGGTTTAATTAACAGTTTCATCAGCAATGGACAGAACCTCACAAATCCCTTTATATAATTTATATTTCTTATCAAGGTCTGGTTAGTAGAGATTATTGATGCATGGATACAAACTACATGAACACCATGGTATTAATATTAGATGGACTTTCAGGCAGTTTTTAAGAAGTGTTCCAAATGAGTATATTGAATGACTTTCTGACAGAGAAACCAGTCCTGTAGACAGAACCCACCAGGTTGCTAAGCTGAAGGGGAACGAAAAACTGTTTTATGGGCATCCAGTCAGAGGCTGAGGGGGAGTAAGAACTACATGAGGTGGACGGCCAATCAAAGGTTAGAAGGGCGCCCAAGCTGTTCTCTGAGGGTTGCCATTCTTGCTCTGTGCACAGTAGAGAGGTGCTCGAGGAGGGAAGCTTGAGGGAAAGAAAACCTTGGCCAAAACAACTACTACTTCAGTATTCACAGTGACTGCAGAACTACTGGCCGCTGCTGACAACTGGGGATTTTTACTGGAATTTTTGTTTTAAGAGCAGGGAGAAAATATTCTTTAAAGAGGGGATTGAGCCATAGCGTTTGGCGAGAGAACAGGCCTGAAGCACTGAGAAGTGCTACTCAGGCAGAATCATGCTAGTATAGCAGTTGCCATTAAAGCCTTTACAGTTTGCAAGTTAAGAGTTACATAATTACCCAGTTGCAAGGAGTTAGCTTTACATGGTTTAGGGAATGCCATGTTAACGTTCATTAAGGAAAAGGTAAAAAAACTGTAATGATTTTAATAGTGATTATTCTACTGAAAAGGATCATGGGCATTTCCCGCATCCTACGATTAGCCTAACATCACATCTCACACAGCACTAGTGGGATTTGTCTACCATTTTTTACAAATTTTATTTTGTTTTTAAAATCCTGCTGTTACCACCACAAATACAAATAAATGAATGTCACACTTTTGCAAATCCTCATTGACAAGAGTTTCCATTACCTACCACTGTAAATGTGGGACAATCCCAATATTTTAGGGTCTTACTCGTCTGTCCATATGGAATAGAGGCTCACACATGTCTTTTGGGAGCTATGACATGATTCAGTCACACATTGATGCAGTGTCATGACGTGAAGATACAGTCATCACAACTGGGCCACAGTTACTTTCATCTCACAAGGCAAACACAAATACGCTAGGTGACATCACTACTGTTCTTTCTGTCTAAACTACAACTGAACTGTATAGAAGAGGGAGGGAATGGCTGGCTCAGCGATTGAATGTAGCTTTCTGATAGCTTGTGGGTGAGTTTGAGTTTGGAGAGCTGAGTCCAGTTCTCATTAACTAGGTGCCCATGTCACTAAAACCATGACACCAGTTGGCAGTAATTAGCACCCTCTCCATAAAAAGGCCAGAGTCTGAATGGGCCATGACCAAAGAATGCTCTCATTCTACAGAGGTGTCTGAAGATCAGAGTGGAGGTACGTTGGCAGAGTAGTACAGGGTGAACTGAAGTTTTGTTGGCTGTTGTATCTCTTCTGTAGTTAAAGAATGATATTCAGTCTCCACTGTGGTCAAGCTCAACATTTCATAATCACCAAGAAATTCATGGGCAAAACATAAGACACATACTTTTGCTTTCTATATGCTTTTACAGTCTTTGAAACCCTTCAGAGAAAATACTCTTCTCTAGCAATACAAGACCTTGTTAGAGTAAGTTATCGGTTTAACTCAAAGTCTTATATTTATTAGTAGCATCTCACCAACTTCGCTGCTGTTTCTTGTTTATTATCTTCAGTTTCTTCCCTTCCCTATTTTGAAGGCTCCTGTTAAGGAAAGAGGTCCCACAATGAGAGCCTAAGCCAAGAAAGAAAATATAGTCTGTCTGGTGACTAATGCTTAGTAATGCAGTGATTAAAAAGCTTAAAATATAAATAAGTCAATCCAGAAAAGAACTTACTTTAATGTGCTGAGTTGGGAAGGAGGACAAAGAAATAAGTGCAGGGAGAGAGAGTTTTTGAAAAGTGAATATTAATTTTAGAAGTGTTGGTCCAGATTCATTACTTTGGTCTGACTGTGTTTTGCTGTTTTAATGATGCAAAGCAGCACTACACCTGGTTTACCCAGCAAGTTAAACTTTGCATCACTAGATGTACTTTTAAAAGCACATTTCTGAAAATGTTCCTTTGTGACACACGGCATAACAGCGCACAGAGAAAATTGGGGGAAAACTTTGTTTCCACAAGCACTCTTGTCATTTTCTTTTCCCTTTTCAATTCCCCCCCCCCCCCCCCCCCACACACACACACACTCCACTACTTACAGTGGGGGCGGAATAAATCAGGTACCAAAGACAACTAAAAATATTAGGTGGTGCCTTATTTTATAGTTGGAATAATAACCACGTTAGCCACAAGTCAGCAAGCCCAAGAAAGAAAAGGTTGGCAATTCTTTTGGAAATAATATAACTTCAAACCAGAATGATCCTGTGGGGTGGGGATTAGAGGTTTGTATGTATGAGTATGATAGAGAGCGAGCTTGATACTAGATCACTATCATTGAACTCAATGTTTTTTCTTCAAGGGCAGTGCTAATGTAATTATGGTGGAGCCTCTGAGTAAGGCTAAAAAGAGGGTTTTTTTCCTGAGCCATAGTGAAATGATGGAGAGGCTCCCATTGCTAACTCATATTTTCTTATCAGTTACTGATTTGTTCACCTCATTTGCAGGTAGATCAAAAAGGTGATAGTACAAATGCCTTTTTATAGGTGGCATCTGATTACATATTAGGCTGTATCAACAAGCTTTTTTATATATAATTAGTCACTGTTTTTAATATAGTCAAAAGTGCACTTTGCTTAAACTCAGACTTGAGCTAAGCTTGCTGCAATATATTGTATATTACTGTATAGCAAACGCACAAGACGACTAGGACCCCAGCCTCTATTTTTAAACGGGGAAGAGTAAAGAAATCATAAAAGGTGGGTGGTGGTTTGTATTCCCACTGCCACTTTACTAAAGTTTTGATCTGTCAGTTTCCTTGTTGGTGTTCAATTTTAGATCAAATTTAGGGATTTGCAACCTAAGATATTTCCTGCTTGACGACTGGGGCCTGTAGATGCTGCTCCAAAGACATGTTGGTGTGGTTTGGGCTGGTGGACTCCCCAGAATCTGTCCGCTGAAAAGGTTGGGAACTCCCCGCATAGCAGGACTTGGGGCAGGAAGCTAGTAGTCATTTTATAACAATGCTTGAGTTAAACTTTCTCCTCCCCTGCCTGCTTCAGGCCTTATACTCCCCTCACCCTGTGCAGTCTGATTAGAGGTCCTCCTTCAAGCCAGCTCCTCAGGGGAGGATGTAAGGAAAACCTTGCCTCTTTTAACAAGTGTCTCAGCCTAGCACTTGAGATTGTGCCTGTCCATCCCCTCATACTGCTCTTGTTTCTGGCACAGAACTCAGAGGAGCACCCACAGCCCCAGTATCTAGAATCCCAAACTAGGACTAAAATTAAACACTAAAAATCTTCCCCTCCCTCCCCCCCAGTGGGAATTTATTTGCACTGCTCATCACTCGCAGCCTAGCAGCTCCCCCAGCTCTTACGGCACTCTTACTATCTCAGTCAGGATGTTTCTGGGAGCTCCTAGGGTGTGAATGCCAAGTGAAGGAGCCATGCTATCCTTTGAAAGTGTACAGAATACCTGTACCTGTACTCCACTGGCCAGTGCAGAAGGACCCTCTCCCTTATCATTCCCTTTCAGGGTGTCTAACAGCACTGTGGGCACTAGACAATGCCAAGCTTTATGGGCAGGGAACACAAGGGCAGAAGTTGCAGCTGCCCCTTTGTCTCTGGACAGGAAGGAAGGAAGCACATTCCACCCAGTGTCCTATCACCATTTCTGAAGCACTAGTGCAAGGCCAGCCACTACCTAGTCCCCACATTGAAATTTAAAAGAAGGGGGGAGGGGAGGGCTAAGGCCTAAAGAGGGATGTGGAGGGAGAGTGGCACTCAAATTTCACAACAGGGAACCAGTATTGACATGGTCTGTCAGGATAGGTTCCACAAAAGCACCCCTTGGAAAATGTCTCAGAACGATATCGGTTTCAGTGAAGAGCTTAAGGCAGGTTTGGCCAAATTTTGTGATGTCAAGGGTTGCTGCTGTTTAAAATAGTAATGGAGATAGATTCCCCTGCCTCATAGGGGTGTTGTGAGGAGAGATTCACAAGTGGTGGTGTGTTACTTGGATATTACCGAGAGCAGCACCACAGCCATGGCTATAAATAAACTAACCTTCTTGTCTTCTAATTGTGCCTTTGGATTCTCAAAAATTGGCTTGTTTTTAGCTTAGTGGCAAGTTCATCACAGTAAATATTTTAAAAACAGGGGTGGTCCCTCAGGGTGTTATAATGAACTTCTCACTGAAGAGTGTTGCTAATGCTGAACACTCCTGATCACAAAAGCAGGGGGACAGGGGGCAGCTTTTATACCGTTTCTGTCAGAGCATCTTTGCAAAGTAGGGGTTTTGGCAACAGGCCATACTTTAGGGGATGCTACAATATGAATATGACCCAGTTCAATTCACTTAACATATCTCTAGGGAAAGCTGAATTTTTTTACAATTCTGCTGCATGATAGAAAGGCGGCTAAAGCTGACAAAACTAGGGAGATGTGTATTTCACATATCTGGGTGTCACTAGAAGTCTTTCAGGGCCAGATAATCTTCATGCCAAGTACAAAGTGGTATTTTTAGTGAATGGGCACCCATTACTACTTAAACAAGTCAATTTTCCAAAGACTTCAGGTATCAAGTCAGAGCACCATTTGGAAGCATGGTACAGGGATCCTAGAATTTGAAAAAGTTACCTCATGCATCATTTTGTGTCACATTTGTAGAAATCCAGGTGATTTCTTTTAAAACAAAAGAGATTGGATTCTATAATCTGTACATATGCTGTAGCTGTCAGGTTGGTTTTTTAATAAACACATACTACTTGTTTTGCTTCAAATCTGGGGGTTTACTTTAACGTAAACCAAGGTAAAAATAAGTTTGTACAGCCTTTGATTATGAAATGACTGTTAAAGTATATATTGCATTAAAATTGAGTGCTGTTTATGTATTTAACATAGAGATGTATGTTTTTGCATTGTTAAAGAAATGATCTATGCTTTCCTCATTTTTGGATTTGTGCTCCAAGATTGTCAAATAGCTTTCATACTCTAATTTTACTTGGAGTAAAGTTCAAACAATTTGCTTATGATTCTGATTCCTTTTCATTTCTTGATCTGTTACTTCCTCTGATGTCAGAGTATCCTCATTTGGGTCAAGCAAGTAAAATAACATCTCCAATAGACTAACCGATGTTTTGGACCATGAGCTGTCGTGGGTGAATACCCACTTTGTCAGATGCATCTCCAATAGAGTATAACTCAGGCTAGGTCTACACTGGGGGGGAGGGGGTCGCTTTAAGATCGCACATGCACTAGGTGAATAGCGTAGCTGGATTCGACGTATGCGATCCGACTTACCCTGCTGTGAGGACGGCGGCAAATGAACCGCTGCGGCTCCCCCATCAACGGCGCTTACTCCTACCTTGGCTGGTGGAGTACGCGTGTCAATTCAGGGATTGATTGTCACGTCCCAACGAGACGCCATAATTCAATCCCCGAGAGATCGATTTCTACCCGCTGATCCAGGCAGGTACTGAAGACAAGCCCTTAGACACTTACGATTGCTTTCCAGCTAAGGGTGTGATCCTGCCAGATGCAAATACCTAATTTGAAGTCAACGAGAACCTAAAGCACTGCACAGGCCTCAGAAAAGCTTTCAAGAGCAGCTCTGTACCCTCAAAGCCCCCAGGAGTTGTGAACATGAAAGCATAGGGGACAACTTATTTATTTTGTTCACCCTAAAGATAAAACCATTTTTCCTCCTGTTAAAAAGTCAATGTATTAAAAAATAGCCCACCATTCTTCTTCCCTTACTATCAGGGCCAGCTCAATGGCTTTGAAGAGCTGCTGTAGCTATTGACCCCACCCATCTGACAAACCACAAGAAGAATTCTTCCAAAGCTGTGAAAACATTCTTTAACTAGCAATGTTTTGCTAAGAATTTGCAATAACATCTCACTTGAAACTCCACAATAATTGAACTTAAGTCATGATAAATACAAAGTCTGAACCACTCCCTAAGCCAACAGGGAGGCTCAGTAGAGTCATTATCCTCCGAGTTAGATGTCCAGTCTCCAGCAAAGTGTCCCACCCCCATTACTCAAAGCACATAAGTGAGCAGACAATAAGTTATCATTTTTCTGCACAATACTTCTTCTAAGCCTCAATGTGGAGTAGTGGAGGACAATGATTTAGAGGGTGAAAGGGCCTTAGAAGATCCTCCTTTGGAGGCTGTTTACTGGAACACTCGCCTCTCAAAAGAAGGCATCTGTGGGTGCCTGAAAATCCCAGGCCACACTTAGCACCTCTTTTTGTAGTTCTGATGCTAACACACTGTGCCCAGAATGTGAGAATCACTCTTGGATGGTGGTGAGTTTTGTTGCTTTTTAGAATAGGTTTTGCCTGAAGTGCTATGGGCCTCCAATGGGCAGCATCGCATCCATGTTGCAATGGAGGATTATTATATTTTCTTACACATTTACGCTAAGAAACAATGCTGAAGTGCTCTAAGTTGCAGAGAGTAGCTTAGGTTATTTTGGGAGCTTTTGAACTTCTACAGCACACAAAATATTTCATGTGCATGTTCCATGTGAGAACAAAAGGAGAACAGTACTATTTCTTGAGATTTGTGAAAAGATACGTTGACTTTAGATATAAATGTTGGTACTGTGAGTACTACACAAGCCAGCTTCAACTGACTGGAAATACAAATCTAGATTAGAGGTTCAAACAGTGCCAAGGTGAAGACAGGAAGAATCAAGTTAAGATCTCACCTGAGAAAATAGGATATCATGGAGATTGAGCTTGACTGACCTCTGGAATCAGATTATGTGATGCTCAGAATAAGGAAGTAATTATTGAGGATACTACTTAGGGCTGAGATTTACATCAAGAAGACTGAAGTGTTTAAATGCTTGTTTTGCTTCAGTCTTCACTAAAAAGGTTAACAGTGACCAGATATGCAACACAATATTAGCAACGGGGGAGTGGGGGGAGGAATACATGTGAAAGTTAGATATGTTAGATGTATTCAAGACAGCAGGGCCTGATGAAATTTGCCTTAGGGTATTTAAGGAACTAGCTGAAGCAATCTCAGAACCATTAGCAATTGCCTTTGAGAACTCAGAGGATGGATGAGGTCCCAAAGGACTGGAGAAGGGCAAACATAGTACTTATCTTTAAAAAGGGGAACAAAGAGGAATTCCAGTCTGCCTAACTTCAATATCTGGAAAGATAATGGAACTAATTATTAAACAATTTGTTGGCACTTAGAGGATAAGAGGATTATAAGGAATAGCCAGCATGGATTTGTCAAGAACAAACCAAACTAAATTTCCTTCTTTGACAGAGTTACTAGCCTAGTGGATAGTGGGAAAGTAGTAGACATGATTATCTTGATTTTAGTATGGCTTTTGAGATAGTCTCACGTGATATTCTCATAAGCAAACTTGGAAAATGCCATCTAGATGAAATTACTATAAGGCGGGTGCACAACTGATTCAAAGACTATACTCAAAAGACTAGTTATCAATGGTTCATTATCAAACTGAGATGGCATAGCTAATAGGGCCCCACAGGGGTCAGTCTTGGGTTTGGTACTATTCAATATTTTCATTAATGACTTGGATAAAGGAGTGGAGAGTGTGCTTATTAAATTTTCAGATGACACAGATGGGTGGGGTTGCAAGCACTTTGGAGGATGTGATTAGAAATCAAAAGGATCTTGACAAATTGGAGAATTGGTCTGAATGCAAGAAGATGAAATTCAATAAAGATAAGTGTAGAGTACTTCACATAGGAAGGAAAAATCAAATGCACAAAAACAAAATGGGGAATACTGGCTAGGTGGCAGCACTGCTGACAAGGCTCTGGGGGGGTAAATCGGGAATCACAAATTGAATGAGAGTCAACAAAGTGATACAGCTGCAAAAAAAAGCTATCATCATTCTGGGGTGTATTAACAGGAATGTTGTATACAAGATATGGGAGATAATTGTCCCCCTCTACCTGGTACTGTTCTGGCCTCAGCTGGAGGAGTGTGTCCAATTCTGCATGCCAGACTAGGAAAAGGTGTGAACAAATTGGAGAGTCCAGAGGAGAGCAACAAAAATGATAAAAAGTTTAGAAAACCTGATCTATGGAGAAAGGTTAGAAAGACTGGGCATGTTTAGTTCTGCCCCTTGTTTTCTCAGGGTGGAGATTGGAGGGGGGAGGGGAGGGGCAGACCAGATAACAGTCACCAAATATGTTGATGGCTGTTATAAAGAGGATGGTGGGCACTGAAGGTAGGACAAAAAGTAATGGGCTTAATCTGTAGCAAGGGAGATTTCAATTAGATATTAGGAACTTTCTAACTACAGTAAAAGCTGTTTTATCTGGCATGTGGGGATATGTGGTGGTGCCAGTATGTGAAAAATGCTGGTTAACTAAGAGGGAGGGAGTAGGGGGTGCAGGGCACAGGCTCTGGGAGGGAGGCTGAGTGCAGGAGGGGGCTCAGAGCAGAGGCTCGGGGCATGGGAGGGGGTGGGGGGGTGCCAGCTCAGGGGGCTGCTCACCTCTGGAGGCTCGCTGCAAGCAGGCACCATCCCCACAGCTTCCATTGGCCATGGTTCCCAGCCAATGAGAGCTGCGTTGCTAGTGCTCAGGGTAGGGTGGGGTGGGGGCAGCACGCAGAGCCGCTTGCCATACCCCCACTTAGGAGCACCCCCTCCTGCACTCCAACCCACTGCTGCCCCGCACCAACCCGATTATAAACTGGAATTTCAATGATAATCAGAAATACTAGTTTATAGAGCTTTCCGGTTGGTGAAGTGCCAGATAAAACAGCTTTTACTGTATATGGAGTATACAGGCTCTGGAGCAGGCTACCAAGAGAGGTAGCCATAATTGGAGGTCTTTAAGAATACCTGTCAGGGATGGTCTAGGTCAGTGGTCCCCAACCTTTTTTGTCTGGCGGGCACCAGACGACGAGCCACCGTGGCTGGCAGACGAGCATCCACTGAAATGCCACCGAGAAGTGGTGACGTCAATAGGCGTCGCCGCCGAAATGCCAACAAGCATCATCATCCAGAGGCGTCACCGCCGAAATGCTGATTTTCGGCAGCATTTTGGCAGCAACGCCTCTGGATGATCATGCTTGTCGGCAGCATTTTGGCAGATGCTTGTCCGCTGGCCAGTGCGCAGGCGCACATAGATGCCCCAGTGGGCGCACATAGATGCCCCGGCAGGCACCATGTTGGGGACCACTGTTCTAGGTTTACTCAGCCCTGCCTCATCGCAGGGGGCTGGGACTTGACCTCTTGCAGTCCTTGCCAGCCCTGCATTTCTATGATCTTCCAGAACTGAATCCTGTATTAAACTGAAGACCATCCTGGAGGAATTAGAGTATGGCTGGTATTCCTGCTTCCCATGTCCCTATGACTTGTGATAAATCATTTTCTCTTGCACATTGTTATGCTGTAGAATCATTTCTGGAAGACACTGATGATCTAGTGACTTGAATGACTAGATTCTGCTAGGATTTACCTCCAAGTTTCTACACTGATAGATTTGAGAAGTCAAGACTGGGGTGTAACATGACACAGTAAGTCCAGTCTCAGGTTTGGGCACTGCAATCTCTGCTGTGTCGGAGAAATCAGGGGAAGGGGGATTAAATGCTCTGAAGAATAATGCTACTTTCTCTCACTCATGTGTGGTTTTGGTTTGGTTTTTAAACTCATGAATTCAAGGCATTGAAAGATGTTAAGAACCATGGTGTGTGTAACAAGTTCTTACCTCTCAGGACTCTGCTGCTTCAGTTTCCCTACTGCTTTTCATTGGTCTAGGCCTTTCTCCCAGGCGGACAGGCCACTGTCTGTGTCCAGTGAGTCACAGCATTGAGGTGGAAATTCACCTTTCCAGAATGTAAAATAATGGAAATTCAAATAAACAGTCTTTCACCTCCTACTCTTTTCAGAGCATAGCTCTGCCTCTATGGGTCTGTTCTCTTAAATGGAGACTTTAGCCCTTCTGTGGGCCTCAGCTTCCAGACCTCCTGGGCTCCAAACACCAACAAGGTAACCATACCATCTCCTGGGGCGGTAGCATAGGGGGACCTATGCCTACCCTCTGTTGTAGGTAGATTGCCCAGCCTTAACTTCCCACTTTGCCTTGACCTTGTTTCCCCGGGCCATTTCCTAGGCCACCTTTATGTAGCTTCCTCAGTCTATAAATACCTCCTCAATCTTCACCTGTATTCAGGCCAAGCCTCCTCATTGGCCCTTTCTCAGCTGTTTTCTAAGTGGATAGCTCATTCCCAGTGCTCATTTCCCTAGCTCACTAATGCTGAACAACTCCTTCCTTCGCTGTAGAGTCACTCCCTTATCTCTTAACTGAGCGACTGGCTTCCCTTATATAATCCTACTAGCTACAGGACTCTTATTGCTCACCTGACCCCTCCTGGGGCTACATTTTCCAACATGATCCTGCTTAAACTGATGAGCCCAGTAATATCTGGGCAGCAGCAGCAGCAGCTCCCTTAAAGGGAGGTCGTGTGTGGTTGAGCAGGCTGAATATCAACAGTAGTGACAACCTCTTATCCCATGGGAAAATATTCTGTACATCTTGCCCAATCAGTTTCACATATTCTGAAAACTCCCTAGCCACACCCAGCAGAAGAGGAAGAGGAAGAAACACTGTTGTCCTGCTCCTTTTTTGCTCACCTCATATGGGTCTACTTCTCTTTTGTCTGATGCAGCTTCCATTTGCATCAGCACTGCCCTTTGGGCCTTCAAGAGTGTAGATGGGGAATGGCTTCATGCTCTGCCTTAGAGGATACACACTAAATTCAACTGATTCTTTTAAAAAAATCATTTCCATCCTCCTCCTTGTGCCCTCACTGGGGGAACAGAGTTAGTTACTAGCCTCCTCCTCAGGGAGTCAAGGATACATTTTAGAGTAGGCATGGGGAGGCTGCCACCCCTCTTCTCTCTGGGGAGATGTGTTCTAGCTAGCAGGGGGTGACATGCTTGAGGAACAGAAGAGGGAATTTTGAATGCCTAGCTTCAGTTAGATTCAGGCCCTTCTTTCTTCCCTGGGGCTTCCATGACAAAAAAAAAAAAAAAAAAATCAGGCTGTGGTAAGGAAGACGACAACAGCTGTGCCTATTTATCTCTGAAAGCCTTTTCCTGGTCTAGCAAGGGTTTGTGGGAAAAATAAAGGATTAACCCTTTAATGTACCATCCCTCTTTTCAATACCATTAGTTAACCACAGCAGTATTGTTCTCTTACTAGCTGTTTTGCTGCCAGCTCTCCTGCCCACAGCTATGTAAAATGTGTCCACTCTAAGTGCTGGCTCAGGTGACAGCTGGACAGAAGCAGTTCTATCAATTCCTGCTTGGCTATACACCACAAAAAAAAGAGAGTATGCTCCTTTGGTCCAGTCGTACCCACTTCTGACCCAATCACCTAACCTCAGAGACATGAAGCAGAGGAGCTTCCAGAGCTAACACAAAGCCAGCAAGGAGGAATTTCTCACTCAGAGTCCCCTTCAACTCAACCACCTCATTCACTGGAGTAAAACACTCCAATTTAGCACTGCAGAATCAGGGCCTAAATGCTGGGAAGTGGAGTCCACTGCAGAAGAAAAATCCCAGAAATGGGATAAGGGAGGGTGGGGGAAAAACATGACAATTCAGGTTCTCACATGGCCTTCAACATTGACTGTATTATCAAAATAGCAGACACTTGCTGCAGATTTTTTTTTTTAAACTATTTCTCTTAGCCTTCTACATGAAACCATGTTTTATAGCAAGAAGGATCATGTTCAGAAACAGGGGGAGGGCCTAGTTCTGCAGTTCTTACCAAGGCAAACCTGCCCACTGTAACTAGGGAGGGGGGGAGGGGAATTGTATCAAATAAAGGCTACGGCACTGGACCTAAAGCAGGCGTTATTTACAGTTAATTTTAACGTGTTTGTTTAAATGACAGATTTATAGGATAACAATTGGAAAAAGCAGCATATGCAATGTAGCAGGAGGGACCTCATGTATAACACAGGCCATAGCACTTCCCCAGCAGAATTCCTAGAACACATCTTTTAGAGAAACACCCAATCTTAACTGAAAAACTGTCAGTGATGGATAATCCACCACACCCTTATGTCAATTGATCCAATGGTTAATTACCCTGTTAAAACTTTATGCATTATTTCCAGTGTCAATTTGTCTAGCTTCAACTTCCAGCCATTCCTCTCCTAGATTGAGGAGGCCATTAATTATAGATTTGTTCCCCATGTAGCTACATACAGACTGTAATCAAGCTCAATACATCTCACTCTAAGGCTTATTTTCTAATTCTTTCATCATTCTTGTGGCTCTTCTCTGAACCCTCTGCAATTTATCAACAGCCTTCCTGAATTGTGGGCACCAGAACTGGACAGCACATTCCAGCAGTGGTCGCATCAGTGCCAAACAGAGAAGTAAAATGTCCTCACTACTCAAGGTTCCCATCCCAGGATCACATCAGCTCTTTTGGAATCAATGAATGAACAGGGCAAAATAAAGCTGTAAAACTTTCCATTCTCTCTCTCTCTCGCCTACAGTGACATCTGCTGGCAATCAGTAAAAGCTAACTTTCTGGTGAGCTTGTATCTAACTCCCTAATTCTTTGTCTCCTTTGCAAAGCCAAAGTTAATGATTTTTGTGCAGCTCTCCACAGCCTGAGGGTGGAGGTAGAGGGGAACAATCTGTTTTCCTCCCCCAATGCCACAGTTGCAGGGTAGAGTATAAGTGCAGCAGCTGCTGCAGTCTATCCTATTGTTCAATGCAGTATGGGGGGTTTGGCAGTGCTTAGTGTCTGTGAGGGAGGGGGAGAACCTCAAGATGCAGCAACCCACCACCCCAAAATATAAACCATTTAAAAATTGAGCCGGGTCACTGAGGGATGCACTTTAAACACAGTCTTGCCAAGCTACCGCTTGCAGATTCTGACAGACCCTCCCCCACACCCCATTTTTTTCCAGAGTACTTTAAGCACTTTGTTTTGGACAGAGGATCTGCATAGTCCTGCATATACTGTATCCCCTTGGGCTTCAATGTGTAGCAGAACTACAAGAGTTGCTCTACGCTTATGACGTTCTGTATCTGCCAAAGGTGCACCATTGGTAACGGAAATCTTGACATAAATCACTCACTGACGTAAAAGGAGTGAAAAAGGCCTAGTCCACCAGAAACCTTAATTGGCCAGTTTTAGTCCCCTTTCTTCCCCTCAAAGCAATATATTAGAATCAAAGCAAATAAAAACAGACTGACAATCCTGGAGTTACACTATTTGAATGTTTAAGTAGTAGTAAAGGCCATTCATAAGTGAGTATTTTCAGTGGAAGTGAAGCACAAAAAAGGAAGCTGTTTTGAACACAGAGTTCAGGCATTTAGGCAACTCTTAACTCCATACCATTATTCCTTAATACACTCTGATTTGGTGTGTGTATCAGTAAAACAGTTACAATTAAGATAAGCGACGCTCCACTACATTTGCTCAGAGCGTAACAGATTATTTTAACTAATTCACTAAACCACTGTCAGATCAGAGCTCACACTTCGCAGATCTTAGGTTTTTGGGCCAGGAACGGTTTTTTCAGATTAAATTTTTCCATCTAATCTGGGAAAGAGATGTAGACAAGGCAAAAATATACTGTCAATGGTTTTTGCAATTTCCTAGATTATACTCAACCTAAAACCTATGGTATCAAAAAATGGACACACTCATACAATTGATTTAGAACCGGGTTTAGCCTCCTTAATATAACAAAGGATGAAAATGAAATAATTCAATTATACTCTAGAGCAGTGGTTCCCAAACTGGGATTCATGAACCCCTGGGGGTTTGCAAAATGTTACAGGGGCTTCTCAGGGGAAAAAATTCCCTAATGGCAGACAGCTGTCCCTAGGGACCCCGGGCAGCATGGGGCACGGAGCCCCTGGACTTCCAAGAGCTAAGCAAATCAACGCAAGCATATCTATCACACTGAGGAGATTTAAACTTCAAGACTCCTTATAAGAAATGGAAAGGGAGCTGGATATTTTTTGCTGTTTTTAAAATCAAATAGGCAGCTAGTATTGTTTTTAAAATTATTACAAAGAACAAGTTTAAGCTTTGTTGTAACGTGCGTTGTTTGCCTGGACTGCTCAAGACCTGAATGCTTGTGTAGGAGGAACTCTGAGCTGGCTTCTTAAATACCTTCATGCTGTTTCACATCTGATACTCCTTGATGAAACATAGGTGCCTTGTCTTATAAACAGGCTTATTCAAAGTGATACAAGCTACGAAAGTGAGATCTTAGAGTGTTGCCATTTTCATAATGTAATAAAAATACTTGTAATGTTAAATAACAAATGTGTAATAAGCATGTCATAAAAACAAATTTTATATTTCCAAGATCACTGCTTTTATAATTTATACTCCGGTAAAGGAGAAAATCCCTGGAAATATTAGTTTTGAGGAGGGGGTTCATGAGACTTGACATTTTAATGAAAGGGGTTCACACGTTGTTAAAGTCTGGGAACCACGCTCTAGAGATACCATGTCGTGAAGCCTTCACAGCTGGCACCCACTGTCAAGTGCTGGGAAGGTCAGATAATCAACAGCATTCCAAAATTTAAAGATCACCCACCTACATTTTCTTTCTTTTATTAAGCACTTTTATGCACTAAAGAGCTGCTCTGTTATCTTTGTGCTCTATTGACAAATATATATTTAAGCGTTTTAAAAAGCAACTAGGAATAAATACTCAAATCAATGTGTACTTTGGCATTGACTAAAATGGGAGCAGAATCAGGCCAATATATATTTTTATTCAGCACCTGGCAGTATGCTATCTGCTTCAAGAAAAATAGAGAGATGGTCCCACCACGGAAAAGTTTCTAATTTTTCAATTGCACATAACACAAGACAGGTAACAAGTAGTAAGACTAGAGGGGAGAAATGCACAGACTACGTGGGAACTACAAAAAACAGACACCAGACTGCAAAGTTCTCATCTCTACTACTTAGGTGCTCAGATACTACACTAATGGGAGTCATGCAAGTACCTAGCTAGGTAGCCGGATAACTAGCTACCGTATGTGCTATACTTTCCAATGTGTTCCAGTTTCAGTATTTTAACTGTGGCCACCTAAGGGCCCAATCCTGCAATCGTCACTCAGAGCAGCTGTTGCGGACATGGGTAAATGCCCACGGAAGAATACTCAAGGGAACAAGAGTAACTGGATCACACTACCACTCTCCTTCTCCATCCACCATCTTAGTTTCTTTATTTATTGTCTCCATGGAGGTGGCATCCACCACACTGTAGGCTTGTTCAGCAAAGTATAGGAGAAAATATAAGGGTCTGAAAGCAAATAACTGTCCATTCTGGAGCACCAGATAAAGGAAACACCTGCAGTCAGTATTAAATCTAATATATTTGAAATAGATGTTTAGTTGAACATATGTATACAATGTAGTTGAAAACTGAGTTTTTTGCATTAATATTTTCACGAGTGTAACATGCAAGGCTGTTTCTAGTCTCTGAATATCCTGAAGTGTCCTGTTCCCACTGAGGTCAGTGGTAGTTTTGCCACTGACCTTTATAGAAGCAAATTCCAAGTGTTTAGCAGTATTCAGGCATCCACCACATTCTATGGATATCAATTATGCAAGTCTTTTGGGCTTGATGCGACAACCCTCACTTCCACATGTTGCCTTCCAGGCGCCGGGACTGCTCACCTAAGTAAGGGCTGCAAGTCTGCACCCTAAATATGCCTGCACATTGCACAACTCAAAAACACAAACGAACAATTTTTTTTTTTTTAAGTTTTGTTTACGCTCATACATTTTAGTCTCAAGTACAATAACCCTTCTTAAAAAAACAAGACGACAGCAATGTTCAAGGTAGAAAAATCAATCAGAAAAAACTACTTGTATACTATTTTCCCATTACAAAGTCCAGGTGAAGTGTAACAACTAATGTAAACTTTTAATTTGTAAGTGTCTTCTCCTTTTCCTTTGCTATCAGTAACTTTTCAGGTAATTTCTTGGTTATTCCCATGCCACTAGTAAATTGATAGAAACTGCAACAAGCCTTAAACCCCGTTTGATCCCAACATATTCTTTATCACAATGTTTGTTATGCTCTGCCCTTGCGGCTTCCAGGAACCATCTAACACAAAACATCATGCTAATAATTTTCAATTTAGATATAACAAAGATAGAGCCATTATTTATGGCTAGTGTGTGATATCGAAGTGTGGTCAATATACACTATATACCATAGTAAGCACACTACACTCAGAACATCCAGAAGCCCGTACATACTACATGGAAAAAACACAGTGACTACTTCAGACACTAGTTAAGAACTGGGGGCCAGATTCTACCTCCCTTTATGCAGGTGAAAAAAAATCTGGAATAACTGACAGCCGAAGTTGGCCCTCACCATTTAAAATGAAAAACCACTTAAATCCCCATGTAAACCGAGGACTTATCAGGCTGTTTTCAAAAAGCAGGTATGGACTAAACATGCAAGGTAAGTTTAAAAGATAATTCAAATGGAACAGCACAACCAAATTTTCTACACTGCTGTGTTTTTTAGTGTATCTTTAAATAAATCAGCCTAATTGGTCCAATCCTATTCGGTAAAAAGTGCTTCCTAAAAGGGGACAGATACTCAACTACCACTGTCTGGTCTGCATTCCATTTAAAGTAATTTTTACTTCTATTCTGATCATTTGCATGCCACATTTCAGCTTTAAACCAATTCATATGGCTATGACAGAAAATCCTGTAACTATGACCACATTGCAGGGCACTGCTGCATTACTATTCTGGTTTATTTTTTTTTAAAACACTTGTGAAAGGTGCCAGATTGAAAGCCCTGAAGAATGGCTGGCCCTCAGAAAAAACCAGAGGCAGCAGTAGGGCGAGATTCACATTGCATGCCCATTTGGCTCAACCCTAGCCAGGTTTCTAGTGCAATCTCTAGATCCATAAAAAACCTTAGCCTCTCCACTGAGACTTCCCATAAATATGCCAATTATAACAACAGCTTTTGTGATATGGGCATGTGGTCACTAGGAACCAGACTGACACTAGTTTATTTCACATACTCTCCCAAAATGCCACCACATGTTAATGACTTTCAGACAATATAGAGCCGAGTAGGATCCAAACTGTTGACCTCCAGGCAAACTACTCTGTAACCCCAATTATCAAGTCTCTGCCATGCCCTTCCAGGGGAAAAACACACACACTTTAATTTCCATCATACCTGCTCCTTAGTTTACACATTTTATATTCTATTATACATAATCCAGTTCAGAGATTTGTTCCAGAGAGCGCCATGAAAATTCATTTACACAAAGCAAGTGTTAGACCAACTTTATTTCCTAATCAGGTATTCTTTAAAGGGAGGTTGTGATGGGGTTTACAGACCCCACACAAAGGCTAAGAGAGTGAAGGAGCAGAAGAGGGCCCACCATGCCCTGCCCCTCAGCAGCTGCAGAGCATGCTCCAAAAGGAGGGCCTGCTTAAAATGGGACTCTGACAGTCAAGTGGGGGAAGAATGAAGGAGAGGCTGTCTGCCTGGAGGAAGGCAGTTGGCAGCTTCTGAGACACAGCAAACCACAGGAGAAGGGTCTGGACCGTGGGTAAGACCTAACTGGGAGGCTGGGGGCCTGACCCTTTTTCCTCCCGTGCTCCCTGACAAGGGAGAATATCTGAACATTGAGAAGTGAGCTACCCGTTTGACTATCTGAACTGCTGAGACTTATGGGGAACTCTCCGCTGGGAGGGGGCAGAGTGCTGCAATCATCCTCCAAACTGAAGAGAGAACGGGGCCCAGAGGAAGCTAGTCTGGGTGTATCAGTAAGAGACGCTCCTCTCCTCTTTCCCTTTGGGCTGGGATCTGGTGGAGAGGGAGGGCCGAGGTCTTTCTACCTTCTCCCCTCCCCTGGTCTGGAGAATCCAGAGAGCACCAGGGAACAACGGACCGTAACTCAGCCACCATACCCATGGACCGTCCAAGCAAGGCCATCTCAGGACTTTGGGGACAGTTGAGTCATGGCATGCCCACATGGCATGCCCCAAGTCAGCCCACTACAAAGATCCTATTTGGAATTTCAGTTCAAACCTTTGTAACTCAAGATCCAAAGTACTGTAGGTTTCATCATGTAAATCTCATCATGACTTTATTTCAAAATAGTGTTGGAAATTTAATGTCCAGGTCAGATTCGGATATCAAATTTATAAATCTGCCAAAATCTCGTTTACAAACTAGTCTCTTCACACATTCTGACTGGAATATTATAATGTCTGTCATCTTCAGTTATAAGAGTCACCACAGGCCAGTCCTCCTCTGGGTCATTGGGATAAAGTGTGATGAATTCATCAGTGCTGTATTTATACAATCGATAAACTCTGATGGTATACTGCAGAGCATATGCAAGAAGAAACATTTCCACCTGGGTTGGAAAAAAACAAAAAACGAACAATTAGAATGTAATGCATAATACTAATGGGTATTTTTCAGGAGTGTTATTCTGTATAAGACGACCCTTAAAATGGAGAACGAAGCTCAAATACTGAGATTCCCTTGCATGGGGAAATTTGCTGAAATCCCATCCTACGGATATGCCATCCTCAGGGCTCAAGTACACAACCATTTCACACTGTGTGCTCATTAAAAGTTTTGGCTATACTGTTTTAATCTCAAGTGCTTAAGGCAGTGAAATAGTTTGTTCGAATGTTTGAAAATCAAGCCACTTCATTTCAAAATGAGAGCTATGTGTGTTCAAGTCTTTTGAAAGAAATAATGCCACTTATTTCAGTGCTTAAGGTACCTAACTTTAAGCATTCAGGATTGAAAACTGTGGACCTATACCTGTATATTTCCTGAAAAGAGGCTACCAACCACTGAATGCTCCTTTACTCCACTGAGACAGATAGGAGTCAGTCCAAGTGCACTAGATGTTCAGAATTCAGTCTAAGACATGTACACCTCTATCCCGATATAATGCGACCCAATATGACACGAATTCAGATAGAATGCGGTAAAGCAGCACTCCAGGGGGGGGGGGGGGGGGGGCTGCACACTCTGGCCAATCAAAGCAAGTTCGATATAACACAGTTTCACCTATAACGTAGTAGGATTTTTTGGCTCCACAGGACAGCATTATATCGGGGTAGAGGTGTAATTACAAGGGGTTCGGCTAGATATGACTCCCCTTGGACAAAGCCTGAATTCTTACATTTAAAAAACAAAAATTGTTTAAGGCACTTTGATATACATTAGCTTTAGTATAACTAAAGCAGCATTTAATACCTATTATTATTTAAACTTACACAAGAGAATTGTAAGGCTGAGGGGTAACCTCTGCTTGACACTCCTTGTGCTGTATAAGTTTGATTATTTCAGGACTTTAGTTTCTGGTGCTACACATGTTAAAAGCAGTAACATTCTCTTTATAAAAGAAATAGAATTTTTAAAAATGGGAATGCCTATGCAGTCAGAATCCATGTCCCTCGACAGAGTGAAACAAGGACAACTGCACAAATAGCTGGAATAGAGTTGAATTGTGCCCCAACAGCAGCAGTGCAGACATATGTTGCTCAATAAAACTCTAAGGCATGGTACTTCCCCAGGAAATGCCAGGAAGAACATGAGTGTTGCGCCACCACCACCACACTTGAAGGTACTACGGGCATCCACTCACATCTGCACCCAGCCAATTCTGCCAGTTGGAGCAAGGCTGATGGTAATTTTTGTATGCATGCAGGTTAGGGCCATTGCCCCCACCCCATTTAGTAGAGACTAGCATGGTCAGTGGCATTAGCCTCTGCAGTCCTTGGTGCTCAGCAAGTACAAGAACCTTATTAGGCCTGTTGCCTGCATGGATGTGAGGTAGCAGAGGAAGAGTTTCCCCCATTGCTTCCCACCTGTCTTGTGAACTCATACAGGGCAGGCATACCCTGTTCTAGTTATAACAGATTATCAGAACAGTCTCATTGATCTCATTAGGATTAGTCACCGAGTAAAGTTCAACTCCATGTGAGTAAGGGTGACAAAGCTGGACCCCCAAAAAAGTCAACAAGTTAAAGGCAGGTGATAGCCGACTTTACTTGAAAAGGTGGATCTAAGCACCTAGTCAATGAGACATTAGTACAAAAACTTAAATGGGAACAAGATCTGGTCCTTAGCTATTATTAACACATGCACAGTTGAGCACTCCACTTGGGGTTTTTATCCTGCAACTACTGCTTCTGAGGGCAGTTCCACTGATTTAAGGAATCTGGTCTTCTTTTGAGATCAGGTTCCCTGATTTTTTTAAAATGTTTGTACCACCTTTCACACCAATATCCTCATTAACCAGTTTGTGATATATATATTAAGTCATGGTTCATTTAGGTAGCTGCAATTCCTCAAGGATGAATTATACCTTTTTCAGGTAATCAAGACCAGTAAAAATGTCTATCAGTCAGAAAATGGATTTATTATGCAGTTCTTGTTTCATATAGGTTTCCTTTATGTAATTAATTTGGTACGGCTAGCTTTTCATATATACTTATCTTTATTTTGACATTTAAAATCAACATTTTAAATAAAGAAGTGGCCTGTTCTGGTACAATAAGAATCATGGAAGACATTAATTGAATACTTCATTTAGTTTACTAAAAAAACTTTATGTATAAAAATATGAGCAAAATTTGTTATCTAGGAGTTATACGCTCCAGAAAATGGGGGGTTACAATTATGAGCACAGACTCTTAACTAGATCACCATTAACAAGCACTGCTATTATTCCATTTACTGAGCAGCTACCTTTTTACAAGCATCAAACCACATCATCAAACTTAAGCTGCTACAGCTTTGCTGATTTCCAAAGCATTTCAGAAAACGTTTTGGTGTTCTGGTTAGTTCTGCTTCTACCACAGCAGGAAAGTCCTAGACACGAGAAAACTGCCACGTATACTAGAAGGCATAAATAGCTCTCCTTACTTGCTCAAGGCCTCCAGTGTGACCTATTTGATTCAAGTGATTATTCATTAGCTGACTGGGGTTGCTGGATGTATCCCGGGCAAACAATAGCCATGAGAACACTGGTACTTTCTTTCCTTTTTTATCATCATCATATAATTCAATAGCTGTGTTCAGCATCAAAAATTTCACAGCTTCATAGAGACTGTACTCCTCCTCTTCATTTGTAAACAATTCATCACAAGCTGCTTGTCTCTCTACAGGACTTTTCATTTCACTCATACTCTCCCACTATAAAAGCAAACATAGTATTATCAACATAAGTGACAGCAGATCATTCATAATTGCAAAAGGAAAGAAGGACCTTCAAGTGTAGATTGACACATTTTCAGCACAGCTGCTTTGAATTAGATGTATAAGGGCTCTCATGCCTTTTTTTTTTTTTTAAACTTAAAAAAAATAAAACCTATTTATTTTAAATACTCCCATAGCGGTAGCTGCTGCTGTCTTTTTCCCGTAGCAACAAGAATCTGATGAGGCCAGGATCAATAGAAAGAAAAAGAAAGGGGAAAAAGTAAGGCAGAATGGGGTGGAGAGACAGATTCTGATAGGAGAGAGGCAGTAACCTTTTCATTGGCTGTAACAATACCTATAATTTTCATATTCTCCCTGCATCTCAAATACCCACAGTGCTTTAGTTATTTTGCTCCTAATATTCTTACAGAAATTGCATCAATATGCATATAAGCAAATATTAGTTTTGAAGTAGTAAATCTGTGCCTATTTAAAAAGTTTAAAATAAAAATGTAAACATATGCACACAGAAGACATGAATAATGGAGCCATTAAAACATTCCATTAAGTCAGGGGTTCTCAAACTGTGGGTCGGGACCCCAAAGTGGGTCACGACCCCGTTTTAATGGGGTCGCCGGGGCGGGCTTAGACTTGCTGGCGCCTGGTGATGAAGGTGAAACCCGAGCTCTGCAGCCTGGTGATGAAAGCGAAGCCCAAGGGCTTCATCCCTGGGCCATAGGGCTCAGGTTACAGGCCCCCTGACTGGGGCTGAAGCCCTTGAGCTTTGGCCCCCCAACCCAGGGCAGTGGCGCTTGGGGTCTGGGCCCCCCCAACCTGGGGCAGCAAACTCAGGCTTTGGTCCCCACTCCTGGGGTCATGTAGTAATTTTTGTTGTCAGAAGGGGGTTGCAGTGCAATGAAGTTTGAGAACCCCTGGAGTAAGCAGATTCCATACTGTAATATGAAAAATCAAATGCTAATCTATAAAGAGTACAGCACTTGAGAAATGTTATATGATAAATGCTATAACGGCTATATGTACATACATAAACACACACAAATGATAAGGGGAGTAAGGATCATTTTGCTATGATTCATTAAGGATTCAGTCATTCTATCACTGCTTGCAGCCATCCATCACCCCACTGCCTCTCAGGTACTAAGAGAGTTTGTCCAATAGGGAACACACCTCTGCTCTAACTAAGGATGTACGGTAAACATGAACCGAAATATTGAGCGCGAACCTAGAACTATGTATTTATAGTAATAAAATGTTATGTTGACAGACTAGTCCATGCATCAGCTAATTCAAGAAGGTAAAAGAAAGTTCCCACAAATTAGGAAACACAAGAAGATTCATTAAAAATGTCACACTGTAGTGGTGCAGTATAGTTCCTCACACCCTTCTGGTATCTTACATTTATATAGCATCTTTCATCCCTAAGGCTCTAAAAACACTTTACGTGGTACTACATAAATGCAGGAAATCCTTTCACCCCTGGGACTGAAAACAGCAGCTAGGTGGAGTGCCAGTAGACCGCTCAACAGCAATAGTGAAGGGGTAGATGGAAAATATTGGACCAGAGTGCCAGGACAAACCTCCAACTCCTTAGAAACAAGGGATTTTTCCATGCCCATGAAGACTAGAAATGTCCTGTTTGTGAGGTCTCATCCAGAAAGCACACAGCTCTTCCCCAAATGAGCTCTCTTACTTGGAACACAATTATCTACCTAAGTAGGGTGAAAGGCTGAGTCACCCTCACAGGAGTGTTACACTACCAAGTAGTGCCATATAACAAATTGTGGCACTAGGTTAGTGCAACACAGTAATACAACTCACATGGTCTCAAGCTGCTTCCTTCATTATGTGTATATTATGTTCATCATAACATGAAGGTCAGATCAGTTCCATAACTGTATGGCAGGAATATCTTGGTAAAACTGCTTCAGGAATAGGTTAAAGTCTTCCCACTTTTCTTGTGCTTTTAGGCAAAGAAATACTATGCCTCAACATGGAAGGGGTGAATTTGAAGATTTAAATATTAACTTAATACTAAAGAATTCTAAATTCCATTTTCTATTGCCTTTAATTGGTGTAATAAATTCCAGATGTTAAGTAATTAATTACCCTTCCTAGAACAATAATTTTACTCTACTAGAATTTAGGTTGAATTGGTGGAGAGCTAAACATACTTATTTGTAACTCACTAAGGAAAGTGAACATATAATTTATCCAACCTTCTTCCTTAGAAGTATTAAGTAGTCTTTAATTTCGTCACTTAGTTCTCCCATCTTCCTGCCCAGTTTCTGTCTTAGCTGCCACTGTTGGATCCAATCGTATTTGCTCAGCAGTTTTTCTGGAAGCTACAAAGTTGAGAAAGAAAAACAAGCAACTTATTAAATCAAATCTTGGAAGTAAAATTGTGGTATTTTACTGAAAATATTGCTACATATTGCTGCTTACAACGGTACCCTCATATATTCTTCAAAAAAGCTGTTGTGTACAAAAAGTGCACACCAATTTTTTCCCCTTAAAAAAAACAAAAAACAAACACACACCACGAATGAACGAGCTTGTTCCATCTCTTGTTGGACAAGAGCTGGAATTAATCAGCAGTTGGGAGATTAGCCCAATACCAGGCCACGAGCCAGTCACATATCCTTTCCAATGACAAATTTAATTAAAGCGCACGTGCATGGTAACAGACACCAACTGCTGGTGGTTTGAGGGATTGTGTGAAATTAATATTGGTTCAGTTCCACATTACTAAGATTTTTTTTTTTTTTTTAAATGACAGGCCAAGGACTGAATGGGGATGAGGACTCTGCTAGTGGCATAACACCCAAAACTTAACAATAGACCACTTAGGCCACCTAAATATAGCTGAGGTAAGGCCAAGAGTTTCCCCCCCATATGAATATTTTGTAGTCTTCAATATTCTTGAAGGAAGGCAAAAAGTTTTAGAAAATTGCAAAATATTGTAATCAACTCTTGCCTTCTATTTACCCTCTTTTTTTGGCCTACATGCCCAACCCACACCTAAGGGGTTTCTTAAAACCTTATCAGCACAGCTTATGCTCACGCTGAGTAACAGTCAAAGATTTGCAGCGATTGTGTATTAATTGTCAAATACTAATGAGCTGAAAGAATATAGTATTTGAAACTGATTTAGGACCAAATTTTAAGTGGCTTGAGAAAACTAATAGTCCAAAGAAATACATATTCAACCCAAAGTGTCTGGTGTAACTGAACTCTAGAAGCAGTTAACATATGATCAAAGAAAGGCAGACTTGGTTTAAGATTTTCCTTGAAAGAAAAGAAAGGGATAACATAGGAGATGCTAGCATCCACATCTGCATAGATCCAAATTTCTTAAATATGTAAGTTTTACCACAACAGCACAGAAGGATGATTTACTCACCTTGTAGTTACTTGAGTTCTTCCAGATGTGTTGTCCCTAGAGCATAGTGCACTTCAGTTACTTCAGGTTGCACATGCACCCAGGACCAGTGATTTTTCCTTAAGAGAGTCCATGTGGTCTATGTATGCACCTAAAGGGGACTGCCACCGTCTTAGCTCTTCTCTACGGTTAGCTCTCAGAAGGGAGAAACCAGGCAGTGGGGAAGGAGGCTTGGTAGTGCACTACACAAGAGGGGTAATACACGCCTAAGAACTCGTTACTGCAAGGTGAGTAACCCATCCTCCTCCTTCAAGTGACTGTCCTGACCTAGCTCTGAAGTGGGCAAAAGGGAGTGCTCCATCATTAACAGTCGCAGCTTGATTTTCCATACCTTGGATTTGAGCGCCAATCAGAAGTTTCACTTCTGTGGAATGTGCGACTCTTCCAGGCAGCAAATGTACTGAGAGTGTCCATCACGGACCAGGATAGCCTCTCTACATGTGAGGCAACATTTAAACCCCAGTGAATCAGACATGCCCCTCACAGGGAAAATTTTCCACAGAGGAAATAAAACAAACTTTTTCAGCAGCTGGTAGTTAACTAATACTAAATAAACTAAGGAGAACAAACTCAGCAAGCGGCTGTAGCATGCCCAAAGACGACACACTAAGCTCCGTCTCAGGCTGAGGCAGTTGAGAAGGAACAGAGGTGATTTGCCCATGCAGCTCAGTCGGGAGCACGAAGTTATCATCAGTGCATGCGCAGGCCGAACAGACACTACTAATGAATCTCTCTGATCAAAGGTGCGTGGGGCGCATGCACACCAGGGAGTTCCCATAGGGTCAAAAGAAGAACCCGAAGGGTTGTGCAGACCCAGAGGGACAGCTGGTGCACAGACAATCCAGGAAGATTTTAGAGAGTGCTGGGGACAACTTCCTGGTGCAAGTACTAGAAGAACCAGCTAGGGGCCGTACTCCTCTTGACCTACTGCTCAAACAGGGAAGAATTGGTAGGGGAAGTAGAAGTGGGTAGCAACATGGGCAGCAGTGACCATGAGATGGTCGAGTTCAGGATCCTGATAAAAGGAAGAAAGGAGAGTAGCAGAATACGGACCCTGGACTTCAGAAAAACAGACCGACTCCCTCAGGGAACTGATGGGCAGGATCCCCTGTGAGGCTAATATGAGGGGGAGAGGAGTCCAGGAGAGCTGGCTGTATTTTAAAGAAGCCTTATTGAGGGTGCAGGAACAAACTATCCCAATGTGCAGAAAGAATAGCAAATATTGCAGGTAACCAGCTTGGCTTAGAGAAATCTTCGGTGAGCTTAAACACAAAAAGAAAGCTTACAAGAAGTGGAAACTTGGACAGGTGACTATGGAGGAGTATAAAAATATTGCTCGAGCATGCAGGGGTGTAATCAGGAAGGCCAAAGCAAAATTGGAGTTACAGATAGCAAGAGATGTGAAGGGTAACAAGAAAGGTTTCTACAGGTATGTTAGCAACAAGGTAGTGGTCAGGGAAAGTGTGGGACCCTTACTGAATGGGGGAGGCAACCTAGTGACAGATGATGTGGAAAAAGCTGAAGTACTCAATGCTTTTTTTGCCTCAGTCTTCACAGACAAGGTCAGCTCCCAGACTGCTGCACTGGGCAGCAAAGCATGGGGAGGAGGTGAGCAGCCCTCAGCAGTAAAGAACAGGTTAAGGACTATTTAGAAAAGCTGGACATACACAAGTCCACGGGGCCGGATCTAACGCATCTGAGGGTGCTGAGGGAGTTGGCGGATGTGATTGCAGAGCCATTGGCCATTATCTTTGAACACCCGTGGCAATTCGGGGAGGTCCTGGATGACTGGAAAAAGGCTAATGTGGTGCCCATCTTTAAAAAAGGGAAGGAGGAGGATCTGGGGAACTACAGGCCAGTCAGCCTCACCTCAGTCCCTGGAAAAATCATGGAAGTCCTCAAGGAATTCATTTGGAAGCACTTGGAGGAGAGGAAGGTGATCAGCAACAGTCAACATGGATTCACCAAGGGCAAGTCATGCCTGACCAACCTGACTGCCTTCTATGAGGAGATAACTGGCTTTGTGGATATGTGATATATCTTGACTTTAGCAAAGCTTTTGATACTGTCTCCCACAGTATTCTTGACAGCAAGTTAAAAAAAATATGGATTGGATGAATGGACTATAAGGTGGATAGAAAAAGCAGATGTCTTCTGGAGCAGAGAAGCGTGCTGAGTCAGTGAAGATAGCTCCACAGCTCAGGTCACAGAAGAGGGTGCCAGCTCCAATGGCAACCACGACTGCATCAGAAGGAATCGTCCCAGTAGCAGAGGGTGCTGCGGTTTTGCCCTTCAAAGGAGTCCCAATCCAGTCCTTCCTTGTACCAGGTTGTCCTGATATCGGGACCATCATGCTCCCGATGACTTGGTAAGGGACAAGGAATTTCTGCCTCTTTTTAAAAGACTTGGATGGGTAAGCGCCCTAACCTTTGCTTTTATGGGAGTGCTTAAGTCTCCCTGCCCTGGCTCTGCTCTCCAGAATCTCTTGGAGTCAAAGGTCTTGGAACTGCCCAGGACTGTAGAAGAGGGGCCATTCCTACCTTCTTCAGGCTGACATACAGCAGGGGTCCCTGGCCAGAGGATGGTCCTGCCTTCCTGGCCTCCTCCATGAGCAAGCTTTGGAGCAGAAACTCACTGGACTGATGACTTCCACTTAGGAACAACCTGTAGATGCCATACCTTGGTACGACAAGTGCTTCCCTCAAGGAGTGCAGACAGGTGTTGTGACAGTGTGTGACCAGGAAGGGCTTATGTCTCTCAGTGATTTTTTGAAGCTGGGGATCTTTGGCTTACTCCCCTGCAACCACTGGGAGTTCAGCGTGTGGGGGAGTATTCAAACGGCTCCCTGTTATGGTGGGGTGTTCCAAAATAGAGAACCAACCCTTAAAGCTTGCTATGAAGATTTTAAAAACTACTTACAGAAAAAGCTGTAATCAGCATGAACACTGAAGCTCAGTTCTTAGGATCTAGGATGAAGACAGTGGTGATCCGGCAGCAACCCCTTTTATTCCCCTAATGCAGAGCACCAGGAGAGTGGGGACACTTATGCGGACCACACAGACACTGCTACAGAAAAATCTCTGTTCCTGGGCACATGGAGTATATGAGCAACCTGAAGTAACTGTCCCTTTATGTAGTGAATTATAATCACTCAAAGAGCCACCAAAATTCTATTGGGGAGGGGGGGGCATAATTATACCAATATCCATTTGAAAACAAGAATACGCAATATCAGAATCTTAAAAATCAGTATATTTTTAATTTTAAAACTTTATTTTTTTAAACTCAGGGTTGAAGTATTGCTAATTGCCACTAATACACCTCCCTCGCATGCACTCCGCTGCTCTCTTTACGCCCACTGCTGAATGAATTTCAGCACAGCACAAAGCTTACTATTCTATTATGGTAATCTGCCCTCCTTTTAAAAAATTGCAAAAAATAAAAAACCCACAATGATATATGGTTCAACATTTTCAATATCAGTTTTTTTACAGTCTGATTGGTAGAAAAAAAAGTTAAGAAAATATTAAGTCAATATATTTAAAAACACACCAAGTAGGAATTACACACCTCTGAGAAGCTCTCGTGCTCTAATGCTCTTTGCTACAACCCCTCAAAGTGCATGTTGGGAGGTTTCATTTGCAGGAGGCGGACAGTGGGTTACCCCTAGAGACTACTTTTATGAAGTCCTTTGTATTGTACTGTTGCTGCAGATGTAATCCGTGGCAGTATTGCTGTCAGAAGTTACAAGACAACTCTGTCAGTGTACTTCTGCTGAAAAGCTATCATATTTTGGAAGTTTTAAAACTGGATTTAATTAAAGGGATTAGAACTTTATTGTCTCAAAAGTAGTAGAGAATTAGGGCATTGAGCCTTTCTATACCACAACAGTTCTGCGATTAAAATATACAGTTATAACCATACAATAAAGGAAACAAAATATCCATTTACTACTTGTAATGCCAAATGCACTTGTAATAAAAACTCAAGGTAAAGTATAAGTAACATTCAAAACATGTAAGAGTTCCTCAACTGCCCATTTTAAGGGTGCTTTCAACTTGTTTCATTAATAAACTATCTGAAGCAAATCAGAATGTTTCACAATAGCATTGTAACAAGAGCACTGTTCAACTGCCAAATACTTTGGCTAGACTTGCATTAGAGCATCATAGGATAATTTTGACCAAACTCTGCAGACAATGAAAAACATATCTGTCATGGGTTCTGAACGTTGTGTATTAGACCACAGAATCTGCAGTTTCTAGTAGCAAACCCTGCCCCACCCCCTTTTTTTTTTTTTTTTTTTTTTTTAAGTGAATTTACTGCTGGTGAAGCAACAGAATGCAAGGATCAAAAGCTGAAACAGTCTAGTTATCCACAGAAGTAGGATAGAAACATTTTTGACATAAGCTTCACCATACTACCAATGTACCTCCAACTTGATGTATAGTGTACGAGAGAGTTACTGAACTCAATACATTTTCCCCTTAATACCAAAAGATTACAGTTTCCAAGAGGAACAATACATTTAACCTCAAGGTAGTTATTCACAAACTGTCGAAGTTGCACTGAAGATTAATTCAATGGAAATCTCAAATATTTAATTAAATTAAGGTATATTAATTTTTTTGAATATTGTCACAAATACAATAAATTCCATATAGTGACTTTCATGCTATATAAAATAAAGGAACCAAGAACAGTAGTTGAAGATGGATGGTCCTGTGGTCAAATAACTGGGCTGTGACTAAGGCAGGGGTAGGCAACTTATAGCACGTGTGCCGAAGGCGGCACATGAGCTGATTTTCAGTGGCACTCACACTGCCTGGCTCCTGGCCACCGGTCCGGGGGATTCTGCATTTTAATTTAATTTTAAATGAAGCTTCTTAAACATTTTAAAAACCTTATTTACTTTACATACAACAATAGTTTAGTTATATAGTATAGACTTATAGAAAGAGACCTTCTAAAAATGTTAAAATGTATTACTGGCATGCGAAACCTTAAATTAGAGTGAATAAATGAAGATTCGGCACACCACCTCTGAAAGGTTGCCAATCCCTGGACTAAGGAGACTTGGGTTTAGTGCCCAGCTCCAAGAATCACCTTATATCTCTCTCTGCATCAATTTCCCACCCACCCACCATTTTTAAATCTGGATTAATATTTGTGACAGATATTGCAACTCCATGCAGTATCTTCAGAGGCCACTGTATTAAATTTGTGAATGGTTTATATGTCATTATGCTACTCCATGGGAGAGGGTTGCCACAGCTCCTCTAGGAACTAAAAACTGTGTGTGTGTGAGTGAGATTATATAGGCACATCACTGAGACTACAACTCTAGAGTTGTACGACTCCCTGGGGAGGTTTGCATAGATGGTTCAAACCGAGTTTTCCAAAGATTCAAACAAAGTAACTTTGGTATAATAAGGTGAGTTTTGAATTGACAGAGGGCCTTCTTTCTGGTCCAGCAAACGAATCTGAGCTTTTGTCCATGGGGGCCGCTATCCTGCGGAAGGATTCATAGACTATCAGGGTTGGAAGGGACCTCAGAAGGTCATCTAGTCCAACCCCCTGCTCAGAGCAGGACCAATCCCCAATTATATCATCCCAGCCAGGGCTTTGTCAAGCCTGACCTTAAAAACCTCTAAGGAAGGGGATTCCACCACTTCCCTAGGTAACCCATTCCAGTGCTTCACCACGCTCCTAGTGAAAAAGTTTTTCCTAATATCCAACCTAAACATCTGCCACTGCAACTTGAGACCATTACTCCTTGTTCTGTCATCTGCTACCACTGAGAATTGTCTAGATCTATCTTCTTTGGAACCCCCTTTCAGGTAGGGGAAAGCAGCTTTCAAATCCCCCCTCATTCTTCTCTTCTGCAGACTAAATAATCCCAGTTCCCTCAGCCTCTTCTCATAAGTCATGTGCTCCAGCCCCCTAATCATTTTTGTTGCCCTCCACTGGACTCTTCCCAATTTTTCCACATCCTTCTTGTAGTGTGGGGCCCAAAACTGGACACAGTACTCCAGATGAGACCTCACCAATGCCGAAGAGAGGGGAATAATCACGTCCCTCGATCTGCTGGCAATGCCCCTACTTATACAGCCCAAAATGCCATTAGCCTTCTTGGCAACAGGAGCACACTGTTGACTCATATCCAGCTTCTCATCCACTGTAACCCCTAGGTCCTTTTCTGCAGAACTGCTGCCTAGCCACTCGGTCCCTGGTCTGTAGCAGTGCGTGGGAGTCTTCTATCCTAAGTGCAGGACTCTGAACTTGTCCTTGTTGAACCTCAGATTTCTTTTGGCCCAATCCTCTAATTTGTCTAGGTCCCTCTGTATCTTATCCCTACCCTCCAGTGTATCTACCACTCCTCCCAGTTTAGTGTCATCTGCAAACTTGCTGAGGATGCAATCCACGCCATCCTCCAGATCATTAATGAAGATATTGAACAGGACCAACCCTGGGGGCACTCCGCTTGATACCGGCTGCCAACTAGACATGGAGCCACTGATCATTACCTGTTAAGCCCATTAGAAGGGCATTGCCCTGTTAGGCCCATAAAATAGAGGGATTATATTTATTGATAAGCATGTAGAAACTTCTGTATGCATTCTGTGCAAAGCTTTTGTCCCAAGAATAAGCATGCCTGTTGAGAAAGAGCTGTGTGGTAACTTGTAAATGCTGGCAATTCACTGTTCACAGCCCTTGGAGAGAAAGCAAAGCCATGTTGTTGGCCTAGAGGAAGACTGGCTTGCTGGGGATACCACACACAGGGGATATGGCAGGCAGCTCCGTAGCCTTAAAAAACCACTATCAGAAGGAAGTAGGACAAGGGTCCCTACCCAGAGACATGTGATGGCTGGAGACCTGAGCCCTGCCTGATCACTCCTGGAATTGAGCACAGAAAAGGAATATAGGTGCAGTTATCTCTGAAACTGTGACAATAGTACGTCCTGATTTCACCAGCATGTTGTGATGATAGCTTCATCAGTGTTTTGCGTTGCTCATGCAGTACAGCAATGAGGCCATAAGATTGCCCAATAGAGAAAAAAGTTAGTTCTTACTTATCAGGAGATATAAGTTTGAAGCATACCAACGTTAAGTCTTCACTCTGAAGCCAGTCAGGAAGTTGAGAAGTTTGGCTCAGTGCCTGGAACAATGTTGCTCTGAGAGCACAATAGTTATCACCTCGCACTCTCCTTATAGAGGTAAACTTCTGAGAAACTGCTTCATATCCCTGTATAAAAATACAAAATAAATTGCAGTAACTATGCATAAAATACATCAAACCCTCATTAATCCTGACATAACTGCTCAAATTAAATGCCCAAACAGATCTATTTAACAGTCAACAGCATTTGGCCCAATATTCCACAGACAAAGCTCAAAACGCCTTTGTTTGAGAAATCTAATAGGAATAGAAGCTATTTAAATATAAAAAAGCCACACCACATAACAGCCAAAGTGAGAAACCAAACCAATTGTAAGAAGTAGGAGTTTATTAGAAGGTTCAGGGAATTGCCAAAGTGACTTAAGGAGCACAAATCACAGACTTTCACTGAAACCTGTGCTCCTGACTCTTAGGCACTTTTGAAAATTCTACCATTGTACCTTTTGGACCAAAGAATATTACTAAAGATGTTGGCTGGACCATGTGAAATATCAGCATCAGAACTAGCACATTAATTAAAACATATAGAATGATCCTGAACCAGCTGCTTACAACCTGCAGATGTTCTCAATGCAGGAGTTGAGGCTCCCTGGCAGGTAAGGGCTGGTCCACAGTGGGGCAGGGGATCGATCTAGGAAACGCAACTTCAGCTACGAGAATAGCGTAGCTGAAGTCGATGTTTCCTAGATTGAACTAAGTTAACTTACTGCGGATCCACGCGGCGCAGGCAAGCTCCCCCGTCGACAGCGCTTCCTCCTCTCGGCGAGCAGGAGTTCCGCAGTTGAGAGGGGAGCGCTTCTGGGATCGATTTATCGCGTCCAGATGAGACGCGATAAATCGCTCCCAGAAGATCGATCTCTACCCGCCGAATCAGGCGGATAGTGTGGACCTAGCCTAAGTGTGGAGACATGTGCATTGACACTGCCTGAAGCACATTTCTGCGTAAATATAGAGGACTCCAGTTTTATAACAGTGTTAAATTAACAATTTTGTTAATTTTGCATATTGAAAAAGTAGGTTCTTCAACAATCATACAAAAATTGTCATTTTCCCCCTCATTTTTTTAATCATACCCTTTGTTCAGCTACCCTCACTCCACCCTAAAAACACTTTGTTAGATGCGTCCTCCTCCTCATCCATCGAAGTATAAACTTTTATTGGAGGTTGGGGGGAGGATTGCAAAAAAAAAAAAAAAAAAGAGTGTGTATCTAGTAATGTTCTTGCCAAGACAGAAAACACCACATAAGCCAAAAACATGATGCAGGATGGTTGTCCCATTGGCACAGGACATCCTGCATGACAGTGCTAAGAACTATGGCAATGGGTGCTTTAGAACTATACACAGACGGATTGAAAAGAAAAAACCTTGAATGGCTCTAAGCAGACTTTATTTCTGTTGAAACTGGCAGATACCAGAGGATTGCATGTTTTGTATGTGAGTATAGCAGACAGTGTTTTGACACCCAGTTGCACAAAGTATGACAAAAAACAGCCTTGCTTTAGTTCAGCTGTTACTAAGCAAAATTGCCATAGAGGTGTGTCTTGTTTACACCATACCACACACTTGTTTTATTTAATGCCTGCTTGTATTATTGTATATTTATTTAACACTGCTTGTATTTCTGCTCCAGTATCACAGTTTGTTTTGGGATGTGCTGAAGAGAGGTAATTTTTTTTTTTTAAATCATTAAACACACACCACACCACACATGTTCTTGGGGTTTTTTTTCCTATGAGTATAGCCAGTCACTCTGTTGCAGTGCACACTACCAATGCACTCACCAGCAGAATAAGGGAAGTTATCCTGAGGCATGATACCTTATAATCAATTCTGTCCTCATTTTGTCTTTTCTTGGTCAGGCCTGAACTGAAGCCCAGCAACACTACAAATTTCATTCAATGGGTCAAATTCTGCTCTCATATCTTGCAATAAGTTGCAAGAATAGAATTTGGCCTAATGACACTTAAAGCCCACTGCACAGTAACAATAAGTACTCAAGGTCAATAAAAAGGCTTTTAAAAGTGGTTTTAAAAATACTAAAAATTGTTTAGGACCTCAAATAAACAGAATGTTTAGATTAAAGATTTAAAAAATAAATCAAATTTAAAACAAGAGCTCTATTCTCTACGTTCTTATTCTTTTCTCATCCCCATAGTCTGAGCATCTTTCAGCAGTTCATTAAGCAACATGACCAATATTTATCACGTGTGGTTCATTCTCTTTTATTCTCCCTCCAGCAAAGAAGTGTGTGCATTTGAAGTGCTCTGGTAAATTTCTGCCCACCCAAAACACGTACATGTTATGTGTTCATATTGAGAAAGCAAGGCCAAAGAACTAAGACTAAGCTGAAGATCAGTTCCTCCTTTGCTTAAGTAAGAGGACCCTAAATCTAGATTCTGTATTCCCCGTACTACAGTCAATGGCATTTACAGCTAAAGCAAACTTTGGCCTTTATTTCTCTCATCAGCTCTCAGAGAAGTAAAAAGTCTTTGTCATTAAAAGGAAAAAAAAAATTATTTTATAAATCTTGTGTATTCTGTTAATGATTTTGCAAGCTATTTAGCAATCAAAACAGATTTTTAAAATTCTCCCATTCTAGATCTACCTGACAGTAATGCTGTACACCTAAAAAAAGATTAATATAAGCAAGAGAACATGCAAAAAACCGAGCCATTTTTCAAAAGAATTGAAGGCTCAGGTTAAAGTCTCAAACTTTTCTTTTTGGAAGTTATCATTTCTGGTCATCCACCCAGCCTCAGTGGCTTTCAAACTGCAAAGGAAGTGTTGGCAGCTATTTGTGATACACAGAGAGAGGGTTTAAAATTGGTGGGCAGGAATCATCTCACTGACCTGGTACCACTAACATTTTCATGACCGAGAGTATCAATTAAATAGAAATTAATGGAGATATCCCATCTCCTAGTACTGGAAGGGACTTTGTAGTTATAAAACCTTAATAAACAAAGTCTCTCTCAAAACTCTGTCTGTCACTGCCCTTAGCAGTTAAAGAAAAATAATGATTAAACTATTGTGAACAGCACGTAGCTCATACCTGGAAGCCAACTCAACATAGAAGAATCATGCACTTAATATGTGTTTCTAGGATATGGGCCTATTTTGGCAAAAAGTTACAAAAACACTTCCAAGCGGGATGGCGGGAGGGGGGAAGGGGGAGAGAAAGGGGAGGGGAGAGAAAAGCGGCCATACCTTTTTCATACGTTTTGCCGCCGGTGTATTTCCTCTCCATTCTTTTTGGCAGTACTCTATGATGTCCATTTCAGGTGCAACACTGAGTTTATTTTCTGCCAAGATTGATCACATTTATATTATTATACACACACATTAAATTAAGGAAAAGTATAAAACAAAGCTACACAATGAAGTAGTTGTACTTTATTCATCAATTCACTCCAAAATAAATCCAGTACTAATCAAAGAAGTTGATGTAGCAGAGCTCATTGCTAATAATAAAAATAGTCTCTTCTGTTAGTATCAGAAGAAAAAAAATGCTCAGGAAAGCAGAGAGCAAGCAAAAATGATGGTGTGATCCAGCAAGGAAGTGACCCCAGCAACTCCCCCTTCTCCTCCCCTCCCACCCCCCGGGGGGGGGGGGGGAGGGAAGCATGAGAAGGAAAGGGGAGACTGGTAAACTCTCTCCATCCCTCAGCAGCCAGAGAGAATGAAAGGAGAGCTTCCCTCCCTTCCCTCAAAAAGGGAAGAGACAGAGGTGCAAGAACCCCACCCACATTTATCAAACACTTACTAGTTAAGTATGGTAGGAGAAGTTTATTTCCCTAGGCAGGGCTGAGGAACACAGCCCTTCCTGGAAATCCCACAAACTCCTATTCCAAGTAGTTAGTAGCGATGCACTAGCAGTGAAGAACACGGACCATAGATCCCAGGAGCTTTCATGTTGCCTATTAGCTAGTAGTGTTTGATAAATTTTTCAAGCCCTGTTACACATGTACAAGCACAACACACAAAGGTCATCCATCATCAACTTTTTCAATTGGGTGTGAGGAAATTTTGAGAGCGAAAGAGATAAAAATTACAGGTAGACTGTAAAAGTCTGATTGTAGCCAAAGTGATTTTATATTACAGTTTTCACTGGATGAAAATGTGCATTGTGTTCAACTGTGAGCAGTAACCGCCACCACATTTACACACAGATATAGTTGAGCACAAGATCTTTGCGGATGAGGGCAACAAAGCTAGAAGTGTTATAATAATAATAAGCTATTCTACGATACGTGTGTAATGCCATAGACTAAAGTTCAAATGTACCTGAGGAGCCTGTCTCACAAACAGGTAATACTTTTTCTCTCTCTATTTCTTCTGCATCACGGTACATGTCCTCCTCACTGAAATAACATTGATACACACTTCATGTAACACCATAGATCTTGTTGGCATTCACATTTACTCCATTTCCCACTGGATGTAGTAATTTAAATCATTCTCAAAAATATTACTAGAAAATTCAATGTTTTACGATTATCTACCTTTATTATGCATTTTTAAAGGAAATAAAAATCTTAATTATGTGGTGAATGCTTCCCCCCAAAAAAGAGTTAGCTAGATCATATTCTCAGTTCCAGGACATCCATGCCAGTAATAGATTACTGCCTTCTTCCCTAAGATGTGCTCTGCTGGTGATGTGAACCCCACTGAAGACCACATGGAATGGTAAAATAAGCCCCCTTTTTATTTTGTAATTATTTTTACAATATTGGCCAACTCTAACTATGTTTAAAGGGCCTTACTGTTATTTATCATGTGTGATAACACAAGTACTGTAAAAAATATATAATAAATTAAAAATACAATACTTACCTTAACCCTATGCACAAGCTCTAACTGGGATTGAACGGCAGTAAAAAGCATGCTAAGGTGTCATACTGAGTAGGAGCCAGTAATCCATGATTGATTTGGATGTCATGAACTTAAAAGACAAAAGCATGTCTTAATACTGATGTACTGCATATTCCTCTAACGGATTCTGCCAGGCATTCAGCATATAATTACATAATAATCTGACCATAACACAACCTCAGCCTTACAAAACTTCATGAATATTTACCATCAAGCATGTTATCTACTCATTTGCTCCCGATTAGAATGGAAAAAAAATACTTTTACTTGCACTTCAAAATCTTAACACCCCCACACTGCTTGCCATGAGAAGAGGGGAAAAAAAAAAAAAAAAGTACAAGACTGCTATGTATTAGTCTCTACTAGCAATTGTTCTAGTCTATGCTTCTATATATTATTAATTAGCATCCAGTACAGTGCCCACAATATGCCTTGCATTGTTCAAACAGAAACAAAAGTAGTGTCCTGCCCCAAAGAGCTTACACCCTGAACAAGACACACAGCTGAAGGGTAGAGGGAAAAGGAACAAGAAACTGATGTGGTCAGGTGGTAACTGGATATGTTCTGTTAAAGTTTTAAGACTATGGTTTTTGTTATTTATAGCCTTAACAACATTGTTATTTATAGCTCTTTATTTCTTTTATTCAAGTCTATGCCCACTTATCTTACAAAAATGAACTACAATTTCTGAAATTATTTGCAGAAATACCTTCATGGCCTAACTCATTAGTCCTGTCCACACCAGTCTGAACATGCTAACCACAACTATGCTTAAAAAGTACAGTTATCAGGGATTTAGGACAGTTTCCATGATTGTGGGGAGGGATCTTTTTATTCTGAAAACAGTAACACCATAAACAGTCTGTTACACAATGTTATGGCATAAATTATAAGATTTGTTTTCGGAAAAACTTTGTCCTCCACTAGCCAGAAAAAAAAAAGTTAGACTCAGCTGTGGCCGAACATACTGGAGGCTAGCAAACTCATCTATAGAGCAGAAGACCTACAACAGTTTCAATTTAGACTTTCAGTCATTTAGTTTCAAGTCTTAGTAAAGTCTGCATAGCTAAATACAATTTGATTTCCAAGTTTACGCATCTATGCTTATGAATTTTAATCTCATATCTGACAGAACTGATTATCTGTACTACGTATAAAGTAGGACTCAACCAAGATTCTTCAAGGAGGCTCAAACAACATTGGAAGACACCAAATTGTTGGCATCACAACATTATCTGAATATTAACTGCTTTTAAATAGTCCTATTTAACTATTTATACTCAGAGCCATAAATCTCCTTCCTGAAGATTCAAGCAATATCAAATAGATTATAAATAGACAGAATTGTTTTCTGTGACAAATCTTGGTAAGACTGAGTTGTCTTAAGGGGAAAAGCTGTTAATCACATAAAATAGATTCTCATTAAAGATTATATATTTTGGGGTACACTCTCCACCAGCTGCGACTTAGGAACCTGAAAATAGGTTTCTGTACATGCCAAGATATGATGAAACATTTCTAACAGAAATATCACAGACAGGCTCCTTTTTTCAGTATACTTGCTCAGAGGTGTTCAGACAGCCACTAGAGTAATCCACAGTTAACAGCACAATGGCTTTAAAATAGTATTTCATCAAATATCTGTAACTAGACATATTAAAGTTTCACAACACCTTTTGATCTTGGGTGAAGACAGTAAAGCTCAAACATTTTCTGTAAATTCTCTTTGGAAACCTACTCTATTACAGCGGAGGCTGATATTGACCCTATATATGTAGGTTACCAAACTCCTTCCATTATAAGAGATACTTGCGAGTTCCACACCCCACTCCCATGCCCCTCCCCACCCAGAGTCTGCCGCAGGGAGAAAGCTCCGATACCAGATAAGTGCCTTTTCTTTGTCCTTGAAAATTCTGTTCAGTTCGGCTGACATATAAACTGAGTCACCATTTTCCTTTTGGGAGGAAGGTATGTTACCATTGAACATAATGAATTTTTAAACCTTTTTTGTTTAAAAAAAAAAAAAAAATTTTTTTAAATCTAGTAAGTTACAAGTAAGAAAACCGTATTAAAAGAAGGCTATTTAGGATGCAAAGTTGACCACTTGAAATTCTGACATTTCATAGAATCAGAACTGGAAGGGACCTCAAGAGGTCATCTAGTCCACTCCCCTGCACTCATGGCAGGACTAATTATCTAGACGATTCTTGACAGGTGTTTGTCTAACCTGCTCTTAAAAATCTCCAATGACAGAGATTCCACAACCTCCCTAGGCAATTTATTCCAGTGCTTAACCACCCTAACAGTTAGGAAGTTTTTCCTAATGTCCAACCTAAACCTCCCTTGCTGCAATTTAAGCCTATTGCTTATTGTCCTATCCTCAGGTTTAAAAAAAAAAAAAAAAAAAAAAAAAAAATTCTTCCTCCTCCTTTTAACAACCTTTTACATACTTGAAAACTGTTATGTCCCCCTAAGTTGTCTCTTTTCCAGACTAAACAAACAATTTTTTTTCCCCCAATCTTCCCTAATCGGTCATGTGTTCTAGACCTTTAATCATTTTTGTTGCCCTTCTCTGGGCTCTCTCCAATTTGTCCACATCCTTCCTGAAATGTGGTGCCCAGAACTGGACACAGTACTCCAGTTGAGGCCTAATCAGAGCAGAGTAGAGCGGAAGAATTACTTCTTGTGTCTTGCTTACAACACTCCTAATACATCCCAGAATGATGTTCGTTTGTTTGTTGTTGTTTTGGGGGGGGGGCGGCAACAGCGTTACACTGTTGACTCATTTAACCCGTGGTCCACTATGACCCCCAGATCCCTTTCCGCAGTACTCCTACCTAGGCAGTCATTTCCCATTTTGTATGTGTGCAACTGATTGTTCCTTCTAAGTGGAGTACTTTGCATTTTCTTTATTGAATTTCATCCTATTTACTTCAGACCATTTCTACAGTTTATCCAGATCATTTTGAATTTTAATCCTATCCTCCAAAGCACTTGCAACCCCTCCCACCCGGGTATTGTCTGCAAACTTTATAAGCGTACTCTCTATGCCATTATCTAAATCATTGATGAAGATATTGAACAGAACTGACCCAGAATGGATCCCTGCGGAACCCCACTCGTTACGTCCTTCCAGCATGACTGTGAACCACTGATAACTACTCTCTGGGAATGGTTTTGACCAGTTTTGCACCCACCTTATAGTAACTCCATCTAGGTTGGATTTCCCTAGTTTATTTATGAGAAGGTCATGCGAGACAGTATCAAAAGCTTTACTGAAGTCAAGATATACCATGTCTACCACTTCCCCACAACCACAAGGCTTGTTACCCTGTCAAAGAAAGCTATCAGGTTGGACGGATGCAATTTGTTTTTGACAAATCCATGCTGACTGTTACGTATCTCCTTATCTTCTAGACCGGGGTTGGCAACCTTTCAGAAGTGGTGTGCTGAGTCTTCATTTATTCACTCTAATTTAAGGTTTCACGTGCCAGTAATACATTTTAACGTTTTTAGAAGGTCTCTTTCTAGAAGTCTAATATACAACTAAACTATTGTTGTATGTAAAGTAAAGGTTTTTAAAATGTTTAAGAAGCTTCACTTAAAATTAAATTAAAATGCAGAGCCCCCCGGACCGGTGGTCAGGACCTGGACAGTGTGAGTGCCACTGAAAATCAGCTCGCGTGCCGCCTTCAGCATGTGTGCCATAGGTTGTCTACCCCTGTTCTAGATGTTTACAAACTGATTGCTTAATTATCTGCTCCATTATTTTTCTGGGTACAGAAGTTAAGCTAAGCTGACTGGTCTGTAATTCCCTGGGTTGTCCTTATTTCCCTTTTTATAGATGGGCACTATATTTGCCCTTTTCCAGTCTTCTGGAATCTCTCATGTCTTCCATGACTTCTCAAAATTAATTGTTAGTGGCTCAAATATCTCCTCAGTCAGCTTCTTGAGTATTCTAGGATGCATTTCATCAGGCCCTGGTGACTTAAAGACATCTAATCTGTCCAAGTAATTTTTAACTTGTTCTTTCCCTAGTTTAGCCTCTTCTGATCCTACCTCATTTTCACTGGCATTCACTATGTGAGACGTCCAATTACCATCAACCTTCTTGGTGAAAACCAAAACAAAGAAGTCATTAAGCACCTCTGCCATTTCCAAACTTTCAATTGCTATGCAACCTTATTCTGCTTTCCTGTGCATATATATATATATATATATACATACACACACACACACACACACACACACACACACACAAGGATACTCCTTAGTTACATGATCACATGCTATTTTTTCAATTCAGTGCACAGGATGGACAGAACTCAGTTGTGCGGTGAATGAGATTGTTTGTAAGATCTCTGCCTCATCTGCTGAAGAAGCTGGGAGGTGTGCAGTGAATGAGATAGTGGACTGAAGAAAAAGGGTAGTCTTATGGTTAAGACTGATGAACACCACATAGGAGCACTCATTTGTATCCCTGCTTCCATCAGGGTTTCTATGTGATACTGAGCAAGTCTCTTAAACCAAAGTGTTTCCAGGTAATTGTGTTTCAAAATTTCCCAGGTGCCCAACTTTAATCATCCAGGGCCTGATTTGCAGGAGTACTAAGCACTCACAAACAACTGCAGATGAAGTAAATGAGGGCTGCAGATGTTTAGCATCTCCGTCAGTAAAGCAGTGTGGTCTGGAAAAATGAACAAGAAACCAATGGATCATCTGCCTCCTGTATATCACAGGACACCAACATCATCCTGCATCCATCCACACATTAAACCCAACAACTGAAATTAGCCCAAAGTATTACACCCTCAGAAGGCTAGGCTATTCTGTGCCACGGGCAAAACAGGAGGGACCGAGGTGCACCATAGACCTAAGCACCCCACAATGGCAGGGAAATGATTAAGTGAGATATACCTAGATGATCTTGGCAGGTAACCGCACCCACACGCTGCAGAAGGTGGTGAAACCCCCCCGAGGACACTGCCAATCTGACATAGGGGGAAATTCCTTCTCTATTCCACACATGACAATCAGATCCTGAGCATGTGAGCAAGAACTAGCCAGCCAGAGAGAGTGCCACCTCAGAGCATTTGTCCACCCAGCCCGGTGTCCCATTTCTCCAGCTGTGGCCATCTTTTATCCTTCAAAGGACCAATTTAAAAAAAAATAAAAATCATAATACATTGTGGGGTGAGGGGGAGGATCCCTTCCTGACCCCCTGAAGGTGGCCAGCTGAAACCCTGAGGCATGAGATTTTAGGAACATGAGACATAAGCCAGAAGTGAGACTCAGGGCTGCTGAGCTCTGCCCCCTACCATTACGAACAACCTCATCATACAATCACACTCATACATTTGTCCTGCTCTCTCTCAAGTTGTTTTTCCCCACAACTCCTGCTGGTAAATCTAGATGTCCCGAGTACTTATATCGGTTCTGACATTCATTCATTGTGTGGCCTCAGGCAAATCTCTGTCTCAGTTTCCATCTGCAAAATGGGGATAACGTTCTCATCTCTCAGTGGAGATCAATTCATTAATGTTTGTGAGGCACTCTGATATTATGGGAATGAGTGCCCTACAAAAGGCCAGGAGGAAATGAACAACTCTGTATTCACAGCAGGCTTTGGATGGTATTCAGTAAATAGATATGGGATCAGTAAGAGTTATAAGAATAAAAATATTGGGCAGCTACCTCATTCTCTTATCACTATCCAATCTGTGCACTGAATTAGGCAGAGGGTCCTATGGAAAAAAAATGCACTGGAATACAAGCTTTAATTAACTGCCTGTATACAAAAGAACAAGGAAGGTGAACTGAAGTTAAATGAGCAACCTAACTTCTGACACTAAGTTTCCAGTGTTCAACTTGGCAGTCTAAAGAATGTGGGTTTTTTTCCAGGAACGTTTTTTGTATGTAATAGTTAATTGATTTCAGGGCAAGCTAATATCCAATTCTTTTAGGATATTACCCCACTTTCTGCTGGCAGGGTGTCAGCAAAATTGGTGTGAGCAGCACTTCCTTTAAAATTGAGAGTGAAAAACACTCAAGTTGAGTGTGCACAAAAAAAGGTTGCACCCACTGCAATTTCTGTGTGTATCTGGGTCAAAGGAAGAGACAGAAATTTCTTCTCAAAACAGGTGCCATTAGAAAACTTGAGAATACAATGGGCATAAAGGAAGATGACCTAAATAGAACAAGAACCCCAAACAGGCTGTAAGTAAAATCTTCTACTTTAAATTCAAACATTAATAGTAGTTCTTAAATAACACTTAGGTGAAGATTTTGTTCTATTGTAAAAACAGTCAGGAAGGAAGATGGTACCCAAGAACTTTAAAAGGGGGAGAAAGAGCTGCATGTTGTACACACCAGGATAAAACTAACCCCAGATATGTGTAGGACTCTTAATGGATAATATAACCGAAGTGTGAAGAGGAGAAATGGTAAGGATGAGAATACCACAAACTAAGGCAGACCAAGAATTTTCAGAGCGGACAAACATTAAAAAAAACCCTACAAATGGAGGGAAGGGGGAGACAATAGCCCAATCCTGCAAACAATTATTAATATGACTAGTCTTCATTTACTTCAACGGGACTACTAAAAAAAGAAGCGTTACCAGGACTGAGACCACAGGATTCAAAATACTGTATGAAGCATCAGAGGGGGGGGGAGGGGGAAGTTCCTGTTTTATTGCATTTTCAATACAGTTAATTACCATTTTTATTTTACATTTTTAAAAGGAGATCTTGAGGATTATGTAAATCCTTTTTAATGATGGTGATGATTAGATGTATTATTCATAATACTGATAAGTCCAGATACTCAACTACATAAGTTATATAGAAGCACAAAAGCCTTTATTACACAGCAACAGCTAATTTCAAAAATTAAAATAAATGAAAAATAGAGGAGGCTGACTTCATGAAGTCTATGAGATCAATCTATGAGAAAACAGAAAAACTATTTTGTGCTGGAAGTTTCAAATACATAAAATTGCAATACTTGTTTAAGGGGATTACTTACTTAAGTGGCAAGTTTGTGAAAACATGAAATAAGTAGCATTTTCAAGCCAATGTTCATACTTATTCACTTTTCTCAACTAAAATTAAAAATAATGCTGTTTGATGAGCGCCTTAGAAAGCACCATGAGGAAATGAATAATTTTGTACTCACTGTACACATTGGATGGTGTTTAGTAAATAAGGCATGGGTCATGGAATAATGAGGGTAAAGCACTTCCTTGCTCTACCATTTTATCAATCTATACGAAGGAAAAGGAGCAGCCACATTTATATTTATTTATTTTCTTTTCACTTTCCACTATTTATAAATACCCATTTAAAACGTCAATAGGTTCATTTCCCTAAAGATTCCCACAGGTCTCCCACTTTGAGAACACCAGTTTCTCTTTATGGATCCTTTGCAGCAAATCCTCACTCAGACAACTAGTCCCCAACTTTATCTTACTTCTCTTACTTGCATGAGATCACAGATTTGGGCCTGAGGTTTTATATATAGATATATCGAGAGAGACTGATTTTCTCTGATCCTGCTCTCACTTCAATAAGGGCTTGTCTACACTCAAAATGCTAGAGCAGCATAGCTGCGCTGCTGCAGCTATGCCAGTTGCACTTCAGTGTAGACATTACCTATGCCAACGGGAGGGATTCGCCCATCCGTGTAGGTAATCCACCTCCCTGGGAGGCAGTAGCAAGGTCGATGGAAGAATCCTTCCACCGACCTAACAGTGTCAATGCAGGGACTCAGGTTAGTTTAACACCCAGGGATGTGGATTTTATCTTATGCCAACCTAATTTTCTAGTGCACACAGGTCTTAGAGTTTTGCCTTTGTTCTTGAGGGAAGCAAAATGTTCCAAAACAGTATTTGGTCCTGCCATGCGGGCAGGGGACTGGACTCGATGACCTCTCGAGGTCCCTTCCAGTCCTATAATCTATGAATCTTCTTCACATACCAGCATTCCTCTATATTTAAGTCAAACCTTTCTTTAAAAAGTCAGGGTCAACAGATCAAAACTCTAGAAATACGCAGAGTTGGAAAAGTTCTGGGAATAAAAACTAGTTAATTAAACGAATCCTGAAGATCCAGCAGAGGGTGCTCACAAAATGATCAGCTAGTTCCCATCCAGCCATCTGCCCACCTCCCCATTTTTTCTTAATTTCTCCTTTTAAAGATTGCAGATGATGTTTAAACCCATCTACTCTTGTGGTCCTTGCAGACAGAACTTCCACTGAGTACAAAATATCAGAGCATTCTTTCACAGCGGAGACTAAGAATTTTAAGATAAAATATATTCCTATTCCCAGTAGTTAGCCCCTGCCCCTAGAATTAAGTGTTTATAAAAGATTGGTTCCTTGGTTTACAGTACCACCTTGTATTCCTACAATTCTCAAGGCCCTGCATCCAGCTTAAAGGTCTTCAAAGCTCATCAGCACTTCTAGACTGGCCAAAGGGGACTGCTATGGAGTACCAAGAGATCCATCTACACACAGGTTACTGAGATGCAGCCAAATCCCTTCAACTCAGGAAGTGAAAGATTCAAGCTAAGTGTCATGCAGCAATAATGCACACTAACTACCTACATACAACTATTAAATCCTTTGGCATTTATGCCTATTTTACTTACATTAATATTAAAAACAAATTAAAATACCTGATTTACAGCAAACTTTCAATAAAAACTCACTTGTCTACAGATGACTCCTTTGCTGAAGAGCTACTTGATGCCGACAGCTTTACTTCACAGTTTTTATGGGAATCGTGGCTGGTCAGGGATGCCTTCAGGTCATGTGCCTGAGCAGTTTTTCCATGTCCTGAATGTGCACGTTCTTTTTTGGTTTCTAACGCAGGTTTCTCTTTCTGGTCACCAGTTGCATTTGCTGAAGAAGGTTCATCACTGGGAATATATTTTTCCTTTTCATGTCTAGTCAAATTTATCATTGCAGTATCTTTCTTCTGTGTCTCTTCTGCACTAGCCGAAGGGCCAGTGGACTTGCTTGTCTTTCGCTGAAACATACCCTGGCTTTGAAATACATAAATATGTAAGGTACATTCATGAGGATGAATGAGAATATTTTTGCCAAAGGTACAATGTTTTGACACAAAATATCTCCTGGCTGTCCTCAATGTCAGAAAATTTGCATATGAAGATGTATTAGATCTAGCCAGCACAGGATTCTTAGCTACAGTGTCTATTTTCTAACATGATGGTTCTCAAACTTTTTCATTCTACAGTCTACTGCTTGCCTTAAGCTAAAGTTGCTCTCTTTAAACACCTGCCATTTCATATACCAAGTATCCCCTAAGACGCCATTGGAACTAACCAATAGTCATTCACAAGTCTAAGAATCACTATTCTATTGCTTTATCCATTTCAGTTTTAAATTACTCCAGAGAAGGGACTTCTAGTGCTTTATAGATATTACAGAAAAATTTATATGTATCAGAAATAAAAATACAAACCCAGAAATCATTTCTAATATTGTGAAATGTATTTACAATAATAGACATGAATTGCACCTCCTTCCTGACACTTCTGTCCTTATTTCCTGCTACACTTCTCCTTGCTTTATACATTGTACTTTAGCAACTCTCCTATTGTTCCCTTTAGCGTTTGCCTTATCACTCCTACCATTTGGCAATCTCTCAATTAATGAATCCTGAGTCCAACTCCTGCAGGACATTTCTGAAAATCTACATATTCTGCTAAACCTGATAGACTAAAATGATGTCTGTTTATGTATTTTACCTCTCCATACCTTTAGATTGCAAACTTTCTGAGGGAATGGATTATAATTATTGAAATGCCATTTACACTTTTGGCTCTACATAAAAGGACACTGTGAAATCTGATCAGCTTTAAAAATTTAATTAAAAAGTTTCAGATACTAGATTTTCCCTGGACTTCATTGTCATTTTTGTCTCCCAAACTTTAAAAAATGTTTCTCTCTCAAATGTTATTTGAAGACCCCAAACAGGGCAAACTGAATATAGGGCAACAGTGAAATTGACTATATGCAAACTAAACCAAATGGGAAAATGTCTGTATCCACTTTACTATTTCAGTTATGGTAATTTTCAGCATCACTTGCATCTTGTAATAGCAGCAGGTAAAATATGTACAAACAAGTTTTAAGTTTGTCTCCATTTAAAAAAAAAAAAAAGGGAAGGTTTTTACTTCTTTAATAACCCTAAAACAGCCTTCTCTTGTTTTCATTCTTACCCTTCAGACACTTACCCATAGATAGGATGCTCTGGTCCTATTAGTTGACTCTTAATAAGGGAACAAAACAGTAGACTTTGTCTAAGTCACATGACAGCTCTGTGCTTCAATTATTAAACTGAGATTAAGTAACTAAAATGGGTGTGCTGAGGATTAAATTGAGGTTTGTAATTTACCTGTAAATGTTAAATGCCAAGATTTATAATTATTCTAAATACAATATTCTAGTTAATTTATAATCTAAATCTACTTCTAGTATAAAAGGCAATTTTAACAGAATTTATAAAACTTTCCAACAAGGTTAATGCAAAGTGTTACACCTTTTAAATCACGCAATTCTATGCATCTGGTTCCCGTTCCAATCTAGTATTTATTTATAGACTATTCAATCCTGACATAGAAAAGGAGTAAACAAATGTAAAAGAACACTCAATACATGACAGGTTTCAGAGTAGCAGCCGTGTTAGTCTGTATCTGCAAAAAGAACAGGAGTACTTGTGGCACCTTAGAGACTAACAAATTTATTAGAGCATAAGCTTTCGTGGACTGCAGCCCACTTCTTCAGATGCATAGAGTGGGACATATATTGAGGAGATATATATATACACACATACAGAGAGCATGAACAGGTGGGAGTTGTCTTACCAACTCTGAGAGGCCAATTAAGTAAGAGAAAAAACTTTTGAAGTGATAATCAGGATAGCCCAGTACAGACAGTTTGATAAGAAGAGTGAGAATACTTACATGGGGGATAGATGCAATGTTTGTAATAGTCTCCGCTAATATTCCTCCAGTGTGACTTTAAAGAGAAGCACAAAACCCAAGAAGCGTTTGAAGAAAACCCCGTTTCTCTCGCTCTCTCCCGCTTGAAACTGCGCAGGGAGTGAAGGACTCACCGTGCCGGGAGCCCCCCGCGCGGTCTGTCCCTCCGCTGGATCTCCGGGGGCTGACCGGGAAGCCGAAGTCACGCCAGGCTCGCTGCAAGGCGGCCTCTCAGCACAGGCCTCTTCTCCGCGAGACTTTCCTTAGCCTCCCGCAGCAGCAGCAGCTCTCGGCGCCTGCTCACTCGCCTCAGCCGCGGCAGCTCCGCGCCGAGAAGCGGCCCGGGGCTCTTGCTGGGCCACAGCGGCTCTAAATGTCATCGAGGGGGTGTTCGGGGGCTCGCGGCGGGCGCCCGCTCTGCTTTATTTTGGGCTGTGCGCCGGCTGGGAGCGGGCTTCCGCCGGAAGTGTTTGCTTCTTGTTATGCCCCATGCAGGTTCTGGGGCGGCTGAGGAGGCGGTATGTGCTACTCACCTTCCCGGGTTCACCCGTCACCTCCCTCCCTCGGACTCCCGGGAGATGACTGACGAAGCCGGGACGCTGAGTAGCAGATACCGCCTCCAGCCGCCCCGGAACCTGCACGGGGCATATAACAAGCTCAGCATTTGCATTCTCCAGGTGTTTGTGGGGGGCTCTGAGGTCTGAACTTCAAGCTGCAGTCACCCAAAACAGCGGGTGCAGCTGTTCCCCGGTCAGCCTGTGACTGTGAGGAGCAGGAGTGAGAGGAGGCACTGAGGGGTGCAGTCCCAGCCCAAGTAAGGATGAAACCCGGCTGTCTAAGGGGAGCCACAGCCCCCCCAGAGTGGGATGCTACAGCCCGGAAAAGGTGCATGGAAGCCCACTGAGCCTGCAGGGAAGACGCTGCATTGCAAGTCCCACTCCCTACCCCAAGCTCCTTGCAGGTTGGGTTGGGGGGCAGATGCTGTATGCAAGTCCCACTCCTCTACCCCTTTTTTATTTCTAGGACTAGTTTTGCTGCATACAACATTGTTACACATTACACTTTCTAAAATAATAGATTTGTGTGTATTTACATTATTACTAAAAAATATGGAATTTGTATAAATATTCCCACTTCCCTCCCTCTGAAATGGGTTGGGCTTGTTTTGAAAGGCAGAGCCATTTTTATTTTTTTTGAGACTTGGCAAGAAACACTCCCTTGCTCATTTCCACAGGTGACTGATTTCAGCTTGCATGTCAGAGAGCTCTGCAACATGTAAAGAGTTACCGAAACAGGAACATTAGTGTTGGTCGTTAAGCCTGGAAGGATTTTTATCAGTAAACATGAGTCAACGCTGATTTCACCATACATGCACAGACCAACAGAAAAACATTTCCAGCAACAGTAATCAAAACATACAGCTAGGCAATGTAAGAAAAACACTGCTTGAGAACTGCTCAGAGATGGTCATTAAATAATTATTGCCTCACATGCGCACACAATTTCCTACAAGTGTGAAAACATCAAGTGATAATGGTGCTTAAAAAAGACCATCACTATTATCTGCTAGGCTCACAGCTATTGAAAGTCCCACTCCTCTACCATTCCGGCCTGGAGAGCAGCAGTGGCAGGTGACCCAGCCCCAAGGCAAGTGAACAGCCCTGGTGCCAGCCAGGCCCAGAGGGGCTTTGCCTCCCACTGGGGCCGAGGAACCGGCTCAGCTACATTCACCATCACACAGTGACCTGATCAGACCAGCCCAGTTCAGTGGAGACCCTCCCCCACGTGGGGGCCGGGGACAGAGCAGGGGAGCTCCCTCAGCACAGGGCCTACTCCTACCTGTTTCCTCAGCCCCCTGCCTCACATCAGCAGACGGGGGAGAAGGGGTCTTGATGTCAGGCCCATGGTCCTCATGCTACAACAGCGCCCTATTACCAGTCACCATGACAACCCCCCGACACACTTGGACCTCTGCATCCAGGGGTGCTCCCAGCTCAGACTGGCCACCCCATGCAGCAACCATGGCGCGAGACGGACAAAGAATGGAGCTATCTGCCAGCAGCCGAGGGGTTAAACTGCAGCGCTCCCTCACCCAGTGCAAACGCATTGCGCGTCACGTCACATCCCTCCCCCCTTTTGCTCTTATGCGGCGTCCAAAGTTTTTGGCAACAACTCCAATTGCCCATGTGACATCGCAATCTGCAACTTTGCTGATACGGAGCGTGCTCAGTAACACGCATTAAAGCCACCCGGTGCCCTCACATGGGCAGGGTTAGGCCGCGCTCTCTGCTGTGCGGCCAGGGCGGAGGGGAGGGCCGGGGGGGACTTACTGCACAAGTGGGTCAAGCAGCTGTGGTCAGGGGGCAGTATCAGGAACTCATTTGCATTGGTTTGGCAGGGGACACAGTGCTGACCTAACCTAGTTTGCCTTTTGTGAAACTATCGTGTCTTATCTCCACTATATTTTTACAGTGGGAAAGCTAATGCACGTTCGTTACCCCACAGTAAAAACATTTTCTTAGCAGTGAGGAGACACACTATAATGCTGACTCAGAGATGTTAAATGCACCATTATTGTTTGTGGCTTGACAACTCTGATACTGACTGTGGGGAGGACATAATCAAAAGCATTTGCATCTGAATGTCTGCCGTGTGTGTGGGTGCACGTCCGTTTTCCCCCCTCAATTTCCCTTATTCCCTTCCCTTTTCTTAGTAAAGGCTGGTTTACATAGACATGCTAAAGCTGTGAAGTTAATGCCCAAGCAGGCCTGAGGCCCAGCCCACCCGCCACAGCTGCCCTGAGCTCTGGGCTACCGCCTGACCCAAACAGGCCCTGGCCTGCCTGCCACAGCCACTCCAGGCTGCTGGCCGGCCCAAGCTGGCCTAAGCCACAGCCAGCTGGCCAGTCTGAGCTGACCTGAGCACTGGCCCGCCAGATGACCCCAGCCTCCCCGAGTCCTGGGCCAGCCCAAGCTGCCCTGAGCTCTCACACGCTTCGGGGGAGGGAGGTGGAGTGAGGTCAGGAAGAGGAGCAGCATGGGTGGGGCCATGGGGGAAAAACAGGAAGTGGGAGCAGAGCCTCAGGGCAGGCCTTATTCTAGGCATCCAGATGCCTATCTCCCACCAAATCCCCAGAGTGACTCACCAATCAAGGCAGATAGGCTGGCAAATGCCTATTTTGTGGGTTGGGCCCAATCTGGTAGGAGTGCTCAGAGGCTGCCTACTAGATGGGGTTTCATTCAAAGCCTGGTTGGAGAAGGAGGTGGGGTGGTTGTGCCATTGCTCACCTTATAACTTTTAGCAAAGTGATTAGAGCACTCACCTGGATATGGGAGACTCCAAGTTCAACTCCCTCCTTGGCAGCGGGAGAGAGAGGATTTGAACAGTGGTCTCCCACATCTCAGGTGAGTTCTCCAACCACTGGGCTAAACTTACAAGGTAGGCACTACCACTACCACCTCCTCCGGCTGCTTTGTGTGGAGTTTGGCACCTGCCTAGCTCAATCTGACACAAAACAGCTTAGGCGCCTAAGACGCCTGAGCCCAGGAGAGTGGTTCCCAGTTGCGGATAGCTAGCAGGGATAGGTGCCTCCCTGCAGTCCCAACTTCTGTGAGAGGGGCAAGGCTTAGGACACGCGCCTCTCATTGGCATCACCCATTGGCTACATTGGGGGAGTCCAGCTAGTGACCTGGCTTTTGTGAGTCACATTCTTAGAAGCCAATTTCTTCCCATTCATTGTATAGGAAGAACGGGCACCTAACTCAGCTTTTGTGAATTGCAGTGTTGTTCCTGTGATTTTCTAGATAAACACTTAAAAATTAGGTGTTGTGATGCTCAGCATCACAATGCCTAAGTCCCTGTAAGAATCTAGCCGTTATGCTCTTTCCTCACTGCTAAAAAGGGTGATTTTGTTTTTTTACCTCAAAGTAACTAAGGTACGTGAGCTATTCTGAGGTAAAAACACAGTGAGGTCAAGGCAGTTCAGTTTTAGCAGTGAGGAAAAGGCCTGAGAAAATATCTCTGAAATAAGATCAGAGGGAAGTGTGCTCATGTGTGCAGAACTGCAAATTTTGCGTTGAAAACTAGTTGTTCAATATGCATAACAGTGACAATGGGGGAAGTCTGTATAAGGAACAACAGTAATTTTTCTGCCTAACAGCTTGTGTTTAAAAAGTATACGTAGTATTCCAAATACTGTTTACAATGTGTTATGCTGTTTTTAATGTTTTGTGTCCATTCAGTGTTTGTTTAACATAGAAATTGTATGGCCTAATCTATACAGGAAAGACACTAATAAAGAATATCATCTCCATTCAGGGTTTTATATATAATAGTCCTGAGGTTTAGCTCTGTAGAATGCATTTCCAAACTGCAAAAATACCTTTCTTTATTTGTGTCTAAATTTAAAATAGAGATTTCACAATGGTAGAAATTTGTGACTGGAGTGCCCCCATCCTTGTGTCTCTAACCTCTGTTTGCCAGAAGCTGGGAGTGGACAAGGGGTGGATCACTCAATGATTGCCTGTTTTGTTCATTCCCTCTGAAGCATCTGGTATTGGCCATTGTCAGAAGGGACCATTGGTCTGACCCAGCATTCTTATATTCTTAGCCAGACTACAAATGATGACAGGGCAGCAAAAACCAATCCCTAGAGATCAGTAACTGCTACCTGGAGCAAATTGTGCTGGGAGCAGTTTGTAAACACTACACCAGCATCACCCCTTGCCTGTGATCTACAGCAGCGGTTCTCAAAGCCAGTCCGCCGCGTGTTCAGGGAAAGCCCCTGGCGGGCCGGGCTGCTTTGTTTAACGGCCGTGTCCGCAGGTTCGGCTGATCGCGGCTCCCACTGGCCGTGGTTCGCCGCTCCAGGACAATGGGAGCTGCAGGAAGGACGGCCAGCACACCCCTCGGCCCGTGCTGCTTCCCGCAGCCCCCGTTGGCCTGGAGCAGCAAATTGCGGCCAGTGGGAGCCGCGATCGGTCGAACCTGCGGACGCGGCAGGTAAACAAACTGGCCTGGCCCGCCAGGGGCTTTCCCTGAACAAGCAGCGGACCAGCTTTGAGAACCATTGATCTACAGTGTCCCTGCATTGGGCATGCAACTTCAGAAGCAACCCCAACATCAAAGAAAGTGATTACACAAGACACACATTATCGCACTTCTGAACCACAAGTGTACAGCAATCCTCTTTCTCTATCATGCTCAGCTGTAGATGCATGCATGGAAAATGTTTCTTTTCCCTTCCTCCACTTCTCCTATCGCAAATGGGCAGAACGCCTATTGTTAAATTAATATCGCCTTAGCTCACTCCCATGCCCTGCCTTCAGCACACGCACATTGACAATGGCCATTTCCTCCTCCTCCTCCCCCTTCCCTGCCCACTCCAGTGATATCACCAGCCCTGCTAAGATGCTCCTAGGCAGCCCCGGAGGAGTTAGGCCATACCAATTTCACAGGTGGGTAGTGAAGAAAGAGATAGGACTTGCGGGCAATATAGAAGTCAGGAGGGAGGAGGGAGGTGGCAGATAGAAGCTTAGGCAGGGATGGAGGCAGTGGGGTGCCATATGCAGCTTCCCATGGGCTCAGGGTGTGCAGAAGGGGAAACCATTTGAGTCACTCACACACCTGTGAACATGCAAACAGAGTTACTCCTGGGAGAATTCTGCGCCAAAAAATTAAAAATTCTGTGCACAATATTTTAAAATTCTGCAAAACTCTGCAAATTTTATTTGTCAAAATAACACTACACAATCACACCAGTTTCAGTTATTTTGGTAATTTATTTCAAAATATCTGTCAGCGAGTATGTCTGTAACAATACAGACACACCCCAAAATTCCCCAGGAATAGAGTGTTAAAGAAACCCCTATGACAATCCAGTTCCTGTTTCTCTGCCCCCCCTCCAGAGCCCAGCCAGGGACCAGATGCCCCCCTCCGAGCCCAGCGGGGGGGCAGACACCCACAAGCCCTCCACCCCCAGAGCCCAGCCAGGGATCCCCCCCAGCCAACACACCCAAACCTCCTCCCCCCCAAAGACCAGTCATGGGGGCCCCCTGGCCCAGATACCCACACCCCTTTCCCCCCCAAGCCCAGCCCAGCCACGCCCAGATACCTACACCGCCTCCCCCCAGAGATCCAGAGGGAGAAACAGCCTGATGCTTGGTCCCAGGCTTGCATGGAGTTTCCTGCATGCTGCCATCTCCTTCCCTTAGGGCATGCTGGGAACTGCAGCTGCCGGGAACCCTCTAGCTCCCTCCCACTGGCCTTGTCTTTTATGTGCAAGCTGGGCTCTGCCGGGTCCAGCAGCCTCTAGTGGCGGCTAGCAGCACTGCAGCCCATTTCTGTGGGGGAAATGAAATTCTGTGTGCATGTTAATTTCTGCAAAATTCTGCATTGTGCAATGGTGCAGAATTCCAGGAGTACAGAGCGCAGGGGAAGGAGAAAACAAGAGTGCTCTGAATAAAGGAAAATGAGAAAGGACTAGAATGAGAGCCTGTTTGGGTAACACAGAGCCTGATATGTCTGGGGAGAAACAATCCAAGCCAGATCTGGGGTGCAGCAGTGGGTAGGGAGGCAGACAAGCACTTGTAGTGCTATACAAATGCAAGCCTGGGTTGCAATACACAAAGGCAGAATGGCACAACAAAGGAACTGCCCCTCTCCACTGCACAGTGCACGTGTTCAGTTTTAGGCAATTTCTGAGGAAGATACACAGAAATAGAAAGGGACTACAGAAGCAGTCCAAATTAATAAGAATTTATGGGAGACATGAAAAAAAAGAGTGAAATAGCTAAATGTACATATAATTTATCATATGGCGACATGAATAGTTAGCAGGTATTTGAATGGGGTGTGCCTGTAGAGGAAAGAGAAATTAAATTTAAGATAAAAGCAGAGGAAGCAACTAGATATAATAAGAGGACACTATGAAACGCCTATATAGGTTGAAAAAAATTAGTGATAGTAATTCTTTGACATCTATGATTGAAAGAAGAAACTGAAATAAATAATGCTCTGAAAAGATTATAGAAAACCCATGCTATTATTTCCCATAAGAAATTGTTATACTAATGTCCAAGCTATCTTCACATGGAGGTTACATATATATTAAAAAAAAAAAAATCAGCCTTTACTGGAAATTTAAATTTTAAGGAAATCACTTTTTCAATGACATCACCAGTGCCATCTAATAGTCTAAATCAGTGGTCTCCAAAGTGGTGTGCACGCACCCCAGGGGTTGCTCAAGGGGATCCTTCGGGGTGTGCGGCAGGAGGAGCGCCACCGGAGCAGCGCCGCTTCGGCAGTTCGGGCAGGAGTCAGAGTGCCTTTTTTTTTTTGTTGTTGCTTGGGGCAGCAAAAATGGTAGAGCCGGCCCTGTGGCGCAGCAGGGGGTGCATGCTCAAAAATTTTTTACTGATAGGGGTGCGCAATCAAAAAAGTTTGGAGACCACTGGTCTAAAACATTGTTTCTCAAATGCGGCCACCAGGGGCTTTTCTTATGGCCACATCCTCCTGAGCAGTGATGAGAGGGTGGGGGAAGAGGGCAAAGTAGCGTCCCCTCCTCCTCCCCTTGTGCTCCTGGATACACCGCCTTGGTGTTGGTTGCTGGAGCCACCAGCAGGGGTTGGGCCCTGCCCTCCTCTGCAGTCACCGGGGCACAGCGCTGTAGGAGCAGGCAGCCTGTGAGTTCCCTACCGTCTCAGGGGCAGTGGGGCTCAGGCTTTCGGCTTCACCCCAGGCATGGTGGGGCAGCAGGCTCTGGCCGCAGGGCTTCAGGCTCCAGCCCCCCATTACCTACCCCCTGGCCCGATCTCCTCTGGCCCCCACTGCCTTCCATGACCCTCCATCCAGGGCTTAATTTGTCCCCAGGCTTGCCAGGGCTGAGTAAGTCTGCTGTGAAGTGATACTTGTATGTTTGTTAATATCACTTTTCCCAACAGACTTACTAGCTAGCAATAAATAAGTTACAATTATTTGGATGTGTATATGTGCATATTTATTTGGTTTTCCTAAAGCTAATTAAGTATTTTAGGAAAAAGTGTGAGAGCGGCCACCAGCAAGAGATGATGGCTGCACTCTGAGGCCAGCAAAAATTTTGTCCTGAGAACCCCTGAAAGGAGTTAATGCCTATCTACAGTCAGATACTCTTTTCTATAGCAATGTGGAATTAATCTGGGAAAAAACATGCTGAAGAAATCTAGGGGAAATAAACACTAAAATATAGGGAGAAAATAATCGGAGAAGGAAAAAAACAAAAAACTAAGTAACATTTTCACTTTAGAGCAAATCGTTTCAAATGTTTTGAGATGAGATAGCCATTCGTAAGTATAGTACTGCAAAAGTTTCTTCTGCTAAGACAATGAGAACACTGCACAATAACTATAATATAAAACCGAAAACACTAATGACCACACTCATAACATTACAAACAAAAGACACATGGACCAAGGTCACATATAGAAAAAAAAGACTGATAAAATAAATACTTCTTGAGACTACAAATACAAGTCACGGTTATGCTCAAATTTTTTTTGAATATAGTCAGGGCCTACACTGTTAAATACACAAGAAAAATTATGAGGAAATCAGTGTGAATAGTAAAAAGTGAGAAATGTAAGTTTTGAGAGAAAAAACAAACATTTTGATAGGATTTGCCATGGGATATGAAACCTTTGCTAGTGACCGAACCTAATGGTTACGCTGTGTCCTATATAAAGCGAGTTAATGGACTTAATCTAGTTCCTAATGAACTGGTGCTTGCATCATAAAAACTAATCACAATTAGGATCCTCGTTGGCAATTTAAACTGAGAGGCCAAGGATCAAAGGGTCAGAGAGTGCATTATTTTCAGTGCTAGAGCTGGACCACTTAGTTCACTAGGATTGAAGTGTGTATGTAGCAGGGGTGCTGGAGCAATTTGTATAGTGGTGGTGCTGAAAGTCATTGAACCAAACTGTAAGCCCTGTATATAATGGAAACCACTTCAAGCCAGGGCTGCAGCAGCACCCCCTAACATCCCTAGTTCCAGCACCTATGGGGCATAGTGGGGGCAACACTGGTAAATCTACATTTGCACAGCCATTGTTCCTGCTATATGAGTTCTGTGTACAGATCTATTTTAAACCCTATTCCTTTCACAAGCATCAAATTGACAAGCACCCACAAAGCTGAAAATTGGTAGTAGAAAAGAATAAAGATTTTGTCTTCATGCAGTATCTTTTTCCTTCAAAGGGATACAATATTTCTAGATAATATAGGTGAGAATAAAAAGAGGAGTAAATAGTCATACAATAGTTTGAAAATGTTCTCATATAGAAAAAGAGAAAAGAACTTCAATAACTAGAGAATGGATATACATCTAGCATACAGTAGCATTTGGCACATATGTAGCGCACAATTTTTAAAAAGGAAGACACCTGTATAAGGAAATCTGAAGTCTAAATGATCTGGTATGGCACTATCCTCTGTAAAACAGTAATGTGCTTATCTGTTTAGACAAATACAGGGTGCTGGGTTATTTTTTAATATTCATTTTTAAAAATGCTCGAATATACTGAGACACTCAAATAGAAGGCAATTCCATCAGGAACACATAAAATAAAACCCAAAACATTACCTTAATTTGTCAGAGTCTTCAGAAATGTTACCATCCTGCTTTTCCTGGATTCCTCTGTTTGCTTCCTCTTCGAATGATTGTAGATCGCTCTCCTGTGGAACTTCTTGGTTTGAACAACTGTTTGACCTAGTCCTCTGTTTTAACATGGTTTTCTGTTCACCATTCGCTACTTCTGGGTTACTCGTTCTCTGGCAGCCATGCCAACTTGTCCAAATGTTTCCCATGTTTCTATAAATAACATTTATATTTCAATGCCATTAAAATTATCCAAGTCAACATCTTCTAAGATTTTAATTATTTTCTTAAGATGTAGTCTTTATTGCCATTCTATCACCAGCATTTTAACAGTAACACACATGTAGGAGTACAGGCTAAGCTGTTGACAGCTGTCCAAATGTAGTATTGAGTATCTCATTAAGCAGGGCTTTAAAATCTGCAGGAGGATGCAAGCTAGGTAATTCTTCTTACTTGTAAAGGAGAATAAAACACTTTTTTTAAATTTTTTTTTTACCAGTAATATACTGCGATATTGTCACTGATAGAATGTACTATATTGAGACCTGGTTACCATGAAAGATTGTATCTGCAAATTTTTTGCTCGTTCTTTATGGAATTATCCCCACATGACACACAGGCCTACACAAGGCACTGATTATGTTTAATCAACTGAGGTTCTTCCTTCACAAATTCTGAAAACATAAGTCAATCTAATGCTGTGTTAGTGGTTGCATTGATTAGACTGCCATGCACTACTGTCGTGAACATGCCACATACACAATTAGGGTTGCCAACTTCCACGACTGGCCTGGAGTCTTCCGGAATCGGCATCGATCTCCCGGTGACTACTGAAAGCAATCCAGGAGATTTTAATAGGATATTTTAAGAAAATGACATTATGTCATGTTGGGGGGAAAAATCTCCTAGAATAGCTTCAGTCAGAGTTGGCAACCCTATACACAACGTGTGCTGTAATCTTTTTCACTTGCTAGTTATCTCATTAACTGGCACACCAAAGATCTGAACAATCGCCACGTGACAATTCGGTGTTTATTACTGGTCACAGATCACTATTAGAATAGATACTTAAGATAGCACTATTCTTGTACAAATTCACCATGTCTGCAATAACTGAATAATAAACCAAATCTACTATTTCATTTACCCTTAAAGTAAATGCAAAAAACACTCCTAAACAAACCATGCAGAACAAATAAAGGAAAGAATAAAATTGTTTAAAACTAAATGTATGGAAATGTAATTCCACATTTGGAGTTGTCATCTCATAGATAATTAAGCACAGTATTGTGGTGGAGAGAGAGAGACTCTGTATCCATTCATTTTGTTGAGCAACTTTCATGAAAGTTTGGATCCTGGTTCCTGGGAAGCCAACCAGCTCTGCAACAGACTGAAATCTACTTTATTAGATAGAAAAGGAAACTTTTAAAGAGTAGGCCCTAATTCGTGTTTTATTATTTTGTTTTGTATTATAATCATTTGTTTCCATCACTCTCTGTTGTTCCTAGTGGAATCTCTATTCGTTCTTAAATAAACCTTCTTTCGTTTAATTACAAGTGCTGTGTAGTTTATATGAGCGGTGGTTTAAGGTAAAACTGGGGAACACTGCTCTTTTGGGTGCAGAGGATCTCTGGGATTTCTGAGAGTGGCCAATGTCAGGGAAAAATCAAATGCACAACTACAAAATGGGGAATAACTGGCTAGGTGGTAGCACTGCTGAAAAGGATCTCAGATTTACAGTGGATAACAAATTGAATATGAGTCAACAATGTGATCCAAGATGCGAAAAAAGTCTAATATTCTGAGGTGTATTAAAAGAGTGCCACATGTAAGACGTGGGAGGTAACTGTCCTGCTCCATTCAGGACTGGTGAGGCCTTAGCTGGAGAATTGGGTCCAGTTCTGGGCACTACACTTTAGAAAACGGGGTCAAACTGGAGAGAGTCCAGAGGAAAGCAACAAAAATGATAAAAACTTTAGAAGAACCTGACCAAGGAGGAAAGATTTTAAAAAAATGTGTATGTTTATTCTTGAGAAAAGAAGACTGACAGGGGGACTTGATATCAGTCTCCATATATATTAAGGGATGCTGTAAAAACTATGAGGATCAATTATTCTCTGTGTCCACTGAAGGTAGGACAAGAAGCAACGGGCTTTATCTGCAGCAAGAGAGATTTAGGTTACATATTAGGAAAACTTTCTAATGATAAGGGTAATGAAGCTCCACAATAGACTTCCAAGGGAGGTTGTGGAATCCTCATCATTGGAGGTTTTTAAGAACAGGTTAGACAAACATCTGTCAGGGATGATCTAGGTTTATTTGGTTCTGCCTCAGCCCAGAGGATTGGGCTTGATGACCTCTGGAGGTCCCTTCCAGCCCTACGCTTTTTCTAGGATTCCACCATTTACAGCTGAATGAGAGTCTGCCCCCGCTACTGGCGGATGATTTGGCCTTGGTAATAATATATGCCTTTGTTACCTCCTAACTGGACTACAGCAATGTAGCCTACTTTGGCATAAAACAGTAGCCCACAGGAAACTACAACTTATACGGTGTGCAAACTTCAAAGATATCTTCAAATCACTACATTGGCTAGCCAAAGAATATCCTATCTAGTTGAAGATTTCAGCACTTACCTTCAAAATGCTTAAGGATTTGGGTCTACAATACCTAAAAAATCATCTAAAACACCAGGAGGACCACCATTATAACCTTGCTCCTCTGGTGCAATGGAATTGTGTACTGGAAGAATAATTCATTTATGCAGGAGACAGCTTTCTTGGAGGCTGATCCAAGACTGGAATGAATTCTGGCAGAATCTAAGAACTATTTTAAGCTTTACCATCTTCCATTCCAAGTGCAAGGCACACTTGTTTGACTTTGCCATCACTAATAAAAGTACATACCACAGCATACATTAAAAAAAGAAAATCCACACACAATTAGGAAGAGGAAGAGAGAAAGAAGAAATCAGTGATATGAGAACTGAAATAAATACTGTGGTAACATATTTTTGCCCAAGTGCTCGCAACTGTTGAGATCTTGGTTTTCTAGCTAACTGGTACACCTGTAGGGAAGCACGCTGCTTCATCTCGGAGATCTTGACTGTCTCAACTCAAGCTTTGTAAGGCACCCAGATAACCATGGTGATGAGTGCAATACATTTGAAATAATATTTCGGTATCATATTTGATATTTATGCAAAATACAATCTTTCCACCTGAAAAAGGCTCAGATTTTTTAAATATTATATACATACAGTGCCACTGACATGCAGACATCTGATGGGTGAAAGGCAGCAGCCAGCACTAGACATTTATGTGGGGAGAGCTCAACTTTGGCCAATGACACACAGACAAGCCATTTCTCTTGTGAACATTTCCATGGAAGCCTGAATATCTATGCAGAATAGACAGAACGAATTGGATGTTAGTTGCAATGTCTCATTTGATTTTAGTAAAAGTTAAGGGAGAGGGATTGGCTCACAGACTTATCAAATGGCTTTAGCACCATTTTAAAGTTTAAGAAATTTATACATGCAACGCTACACAATGCAAAATTCAATAGAATACTGTGGCTAATTTTGTAGTTCTGATGCACTCTCATAAGCAAAATAAAACCACAGTAGCTTCAATGAGTCAGCATCCTGTACTTGTCAGTTTCTGCTCAGTCGACACACAGGCCTAAGCTTTCATTTAAAATGACACCCAGCAAAGAAACTAGAAGTTCTGATTATTTAATTTTATCCTATTTAATCCATCTCACGGTTTGTCAGATTTTTTTTCTTCCTCATTAAACTGGCTCCTGTACACTACTTAAAAGTTGCTCTAAAGTCTTGTGGAGCACAGTTTGAAGCTCCAGAAGTGACTAATTCTGCTTATGACTTCTGGGGAATGCCCTTGAGAGAAAATAGATGGGAAATACCCACCAACTGATACAAAGTGTGTAATACATTATATGTTCTTGTGATTTATCCAAACTTTTTTTTCTTCTTATTTTTCAATTTGCTGATCTGTTTCCAGAAAGATTTGCCTTCCACTTTTTGTGCCAAAGATATATAGTGCTTTCTACACACACTGACAATTTGCTATTTAATATTCTGCACTTCCTTGGTGGAAATTATGGATGGGCAATGGAATGTGAAAGAGTGAACATTTCTCACGTAGAATTTTTCACCATGAAATAGTTTTAACAATTGCAATAATCTATTTTTTGGGGAAACAGGGGATGGATAACGTGAGGATTACTTGTTCTGTTCATTCCCTCTGGGGCACCTGGCATTGACCACTCTTGGAAGACAGGATACTGAGCTAGATGGACCTTTGGTCTGACCCAATATGCCCATTCTTATGTTCTTGTACCGGTAGGAGGAATTTGATAATGCATTTCTAGGAACTCTAAGTAATCTGACTAACCCTTAGTTCTCCACCCTGCCTGCTTGGTATTAGCATCTCACCTAGCAGGCTGTACATCTTCAGGATTTTACTTAACATGGTTTCTTGCAGACTGTGCCCATCAGTAGTTCACCAGATTTCTCTGACCCTCCATTTTTTACATCTCTCAGTGCAAGTGAAGTTACTGCTGCTACTCCTGCCATCAAAAAAGCCTTCCTTTGTCTCTCTCCTTCAGCAACTTGCAATCATTTCAAACCTTAGCTACAAGTATCTGTTTTCCCTTGCAATACTATGCAAATTCTTTCCCCTGCTATTATTTATTATTCTAAAGTGGCATTATTTATGAAAATTCTATAAAGTGCTTTGTGATCAAATTTGTATGGAAGATGTTCTACCAATTATAAATGTGTAATTATTTATTTTATATATGATAGAGCTTACATAATTCCTTCCCTGAAGAGATGAAATTAGTCTTCTCTGCCCCTACGTAAACTTAAACCTCCCCAAAAAATCTCATTTTGGCTTCAAAGTCCAAATCAGGGGGTGGCCACAGACTGTGTTTTCCCTGATTGGGTCCTGCTTATCATATCTATGGTCCCCAAACTATGGCTAGTGCAACCACAATGACCCAGTGTGTGTGCATGTTATTTTGCTGGATTGCATATTTCGGCAAATTTGATAGCCATGTTTTTTGGGAGGCTCTGGCTTTCTTCAGGCTGATTGGCAGCTGCATGCTGAGAGATGAGTTACAGCCTGTGTTAGAGGAGTGGGTAGACTGTCTCTTTTTCCCTACTGCTTCTTCATATCTTATTCCCACAGAAGACCATACCTGGCCAGGATTCTCATGCTCTGAAGGAAGAGGGTAAGAACTCTGCTGAGAACAAGACTGCTAACTGTGATGGTAGTTTTTGGTGATAGGAATGCTGGTCTTCTAGAATTGTAACAATGCCAAACTTATTTTACACAAGGAACATCAAACAGCTGTCAATCTGGGCTGAATCTGCAGTAATCTAGAACTCAATAAAACTCCTTACCATCCATCCCTCTCTCTTATAAAGCTTTCAAAGGTATCAAAGATCAAATAGAAGTCAAGTGTCGATTTAGCAATAGATGACACCGAGTGTCAGTTCAAAACAGGAATAGCTATCAAGGTGGAGATTCAACCATCTATAAACGCCTAGATTAAGTACTATATAGGGAGAGACTTTTAAAAAACTGCTTAATAAAGTCAGAACATAAAATACAGAAACAATGCAATGCCAAATTCAAACCAAGTCTCTCATCTACAACATGATAAGGTTAATTTTCAATGGACCAAAGCTTAGCCTATCAAGATCATACAGGATGTCTTACAAACACTAAAAAAAGCAAACAACAAAGAGCATCACTAATAATGAAGCAAGCCAGTTGATATTTTCTGCTCTTCAACATGGATATCTTCACTTCATCCAAGATAATAGTCACAAGATAAGTTACACTGTTTTTTCAAGCCAATATGGAACACTAAAAGGAAATACAATGTCTGCAGCCATTGTGGATACAGGGCATAGAAAAACCTCTCCCTTCCAGTTGGCAAGTTAGTCAGTTCAGTTGCCACCATCTGTGTACATCTATTGCAAAAAAAAAAAAAAAGTGTCAACCTTCTTCTGGAACAAATATTTTTAAAAAATCCACAGGATTTAAACATCCCTGCACCCAATGACATTCAGCGACCCACATGTTAGATTGTCCACTGGATCAGCATGCATCATGGGGGAAATAGGGAGAGACGGGACAGAGAAATCCAGAGACCCAGCTAAAAAGGAAATAAACCACATAGTCACTAGCCCTTGACATTACTACTGATTAAGGAAACATGCACTTGGGTCATCACTTTCTGTCCTGTCAAACTCAGACAGAACAAATCACACAGTATACCAAGCAGACAGTAAAATCAGGTTAGGCTTAGAAAACATACCGTTCATGTCCACCCATGTTAACCCTTGTTCTCATCAAGCAAACTGCTAATGGCATCTTGAGTTCAGGACCCAGATGGTCCACGAGGTCATCATCCCCATTGGTCCCAGACCCACAGTCACCACATCTCAGGCACGCGGCATTAAGGGAGGTAGCCGCAAAGTGACTAACGGGGGAAGGCTGTAAGGACTGGGACGATGATACTGGCTGCTGGGAAATCCCCACACCCCCAGCCAAAACACTGCCCTCAGCAGCACGCTCAGAATGTGCTAGGTTTGCTCATAGAACACTGTGCTCCCCAACTCCAGAGACTAAACTGACCACTTTGCAGCACCTTCAAAGCACAGGGTTCCCTCTGCTGTTAGTATTTTTATTCACTGTGCGACTTCATTCAGATGTCTCACAGATGTGCCCAGCAGGGCCGGCTCCAGGCACCAGCCTGGCAAGCATGTGCTTGGGGCGGCCGCTCCAGAGAGGGGCGGCACATCCAGATATTCGGCAGCAATTCGGCGGACGGTCCCTCACTCCCGCTGGGAGCAAAGGACCTCCCGCCGAATTGCCGCTGCAGATCGTGATTGTGACTTTTTTTTTTTTTGGCTGCTTGGGGCGGCCAAAACCCTGGAGCCGGCCCTGGTGCCCAGAGCCTTTCATAGATGCCACCTCAGGCCCAGGTGCATTCTTCCTAGTGGCTGCTTGGTTCTTCTCAGAAGGCTGCTTGATAAAACGTGTCAAGCTCCCACTTAGAAGCAAGCCATAGCCTCAGCAATAGACACAATATCATCACTCACCAAGTCTATACTTCAGGGAAGCTTCAAAAGATTTAGAGGCAGTATTCAATAACCTCTCTATGAAAGAACAGGACCTGCTGAGCTGCTGGGGCTTTATATATTAGAAGGGATTCTTCTAATGGGACTAGTGACCTAACCATATCTTGTAAAATTTCTGGTCAGCAGCTCAATTCCCTAAGGCAGCACATGAGAAATGGTGATGCTAACAGCTGACACAGAGGGAGGCAGACAGGGCGGTGCAACCATTTAGGCAAACTAGGCGGCCGCCTAGGGCGCTTAGTGGTTGGGGGCGCCTAAAAGCCGATCCACGTGGTGCTTGGGCACCAGCAATATTCAGAGCCAGGGACCCAGCTCCAGCAATACTTGGGGCCGTGTGTCCGCCCCGGCCCCACATGCAGCCCCCCCCACGCCTTCCCTGAGTGTCCCCTGGCCCCGACTTGCTGCCCCCGCCCCGGCCTCCCCGCTCGCCTTTCACAGCCCCTGGAGTCTCTGTCTGGGAGCAGAGCCTGTCTGTCTTTGTCTCCTCCATGCTGCTTCCCTGCAACAACTGCTGCCACAGGGTCCTAGTGCCCCCCTGTCCACTGCCAGGGCAGACCGAGGCCTTGGCTACACTTGCGAGTTGCAGCGCTGTAAAGCCGCCCCCAGCGCTGTAACTTACTCCCCATCCACACTGGTGAGGCATTTGCAGCGCTGTATCTCCGTGGTTGCAGTGCTGCATGTACTCCACCTCCCCGAGAGGAATAGCAAGTATTGCGCTGCCACCGCAGCGCTGCGGCGCCAGTGTGGCCGCCCAATGCGCTGTGAATGGCCTCCAGAAGTATTCGGCAGTATCCCACAATGCCTGTTCTAGCCACTCTGGTCATCAGTTCAAACTCTATTGCCCTGAGCTCAGGTAACCAACCATGTGACCCACCCTTTACATTCCCCGGGAATTTTAAAAATCCCCTTCCTGTTTGCTCAGCCCGGCATGGCGTGGAGTGCTATCAGCAAATCTTTCCAGGTGACCATGCCTCCATGCGCCAAGCGAGCCCCAGCATGGAGCAATGGTGAGTTGCTGGACCTAATCAGTGTTTGGGGGGAGGAAGCTGTACAGTCCCAGCTGCGCTCCAGCCGTAGAAATTACGATACCTTCGGGAAGGTATCAAAGGACATCATGGAAAGGGGCCATGACCGGGACACCCTGCAGTGCAGGATTAAAGTGAAGGAGCTGCGGAGTGCCTACCGCAAAGCCCGCGACGCAAACAGCCGCTCGGGTGCTCCCCCCACGACCTGCCGATTCTACAAAGAGCTGGATGCGATACTTGGGGTTAACCCCACCTCCACTCCAAGCACCACCATGGACACTTCAGAGCTGGTGGGGAGGGGTGGAGGGAGGAGAAGGAGGAAAACGGGAGTGATGGTGGTGGGCCGGATTGAGACACCCTGGAATCCCTGGAGCCATGCAGCCAGGAGCTCTTCTCGAGCTAGGAGGAAGGTAGCCAGTCGCAGCGGCCAGTACTTGGTGGAGGACAAACAGAAGAGCAGGTTCCTGGTAAGCGTTTTTGTTTTTTTTTCGGGAAGGAATTTTTTCGGTGCGGGCTCTTTGGGAGAGGAGGGTTAGGCATGCATGCCTAGATGCGGAATAGTGCATTGATGTGGTTTATTACATCGCGGTAATCGGCCTCGGTAATCTCCTCAAATGTCTCATCCAGAAAGTGTGCAATGTGCTTGCGCAGGTTTCTTGGGAGAGCCACCGTGGTCCTTGTCCCAGCCAGGCTAACGTGTCCGCGCCACTGTGCCACGAGGGGCGGGGGAACCATTGCTGCACACAGGCAAGCTGCATATGGGCCAGGGCGGAAGCCGCATTGCAGTAGAAGACCCTCCCTTGCTTCCCAGGTCACCCTCAGCAGCGAGATATCGTCCGGGACGAACTCCTGTGGAAAAGGTTGGGACAGTGTTCAGTGTAGGTGCCCCCTGAAGCTGTTGGCTCTCCCCAAGGCACAGAAACCCAGAGGACAGTGCATCCCTGAAACAATCAGTCCCCTTACTCACCATTTTGAGGCTCCCGTGGGATGTGTGTGCTCTGTTTCGGACGGGAAAATTATGGTATTGTGTAGACCCTGTGTGTTTTCTACTCCTTAAGTGCGGGGGGAATCATTACTCTGTCTGGTATAAACAATGCTGCCTCTGTTAAATGTTGCATTTTGTCTATACAGCTGCATCAACCTTGAGACCTCAGCCGTCCCTCTTATCGCCTGCTCAGAGACTGCAAAGACTCAAGAAGAGACCGCGAAAAAGCAAAGAAGACATGCTCCAAGAAGTGATGCGGCAATCTATTAAAGAGAATGAGAAAGCACAGAACTGGAGGGAGAGAGAAAGCAGGATCTGCCAGGAAAATGCAGCGCACCAGCGGTAAAGCACAGAGCACCGGCAGCAAAGCACGGATCGGTTCATAAGCATCCTGGAGCGCCAAGCAGACGCTATCCAGGAGCTCGTAGCCATGCAGAAAGAGGAGCAGTACCGCAAACGCAAACGCCACCCCCCACCTACAGCCCTTGTCCCAAAACTCTTTCCGTTGTGCCCCACTGTCACCTCCAACCCACTTTCCCCAACTTCCGTGTTCTTCACACCACCAGCTGCCTCCAACACCAGTATCTTCACCATCCAGCCCTGAAAACCACGACCCTTACCCTCTGCACTCAACCCCATCACCATGCAGTATAGCTATCCTGAAATGCAGCACTCACTGCACAGCACACCAGACAGGACATATGCGAATCTGTGATTGTACCGTTCCCCACTCCACCCCCTTGTTTCTTTTCAATAAATAATTTTTTTTTCTTTTCAATAAATGGATTTTTTGGCTTTGAAAACATTCTTTATTATTGCATAAAGTAAAAGACTCCTTATCCCTGGAAATAAACAGGCACTGCAAGTCTGCTTAGCAAACACTGATTCCTAAAGATTGGAACTACTGCACTTCACTCCCGTGCAGGGCATCAGATATCACTGCTGGTTTTCAGCCTCAAATTGCTCCCTCAAGGCATCCCTAATCCTTGCAGCCCTGCGGCTGGGCCCCTGTAATAGCCCTGCTCTCTGGCTGTGCAAATTCAGCCTCCAGGTGTTGAACCTCAGAGGTCCATGCCTGAGTGAACCTTTGCCCTTCCCTTCACAAATATTATGGAGGGCACAGCACGCGGATATAACTGCGGGGATGCTGTTTTCGGCCAAGTCCAGCTTCCCATACAGAGATCACCAGCGGGCCTTTAAACAGCCAAAGGCACACTCCACAGTCATTCGGCACCGGCTCAGCCTGTAGTTGAACCATTCCTTGCTGCTGTCAAGGCTCCCTGTATAGGGTTTCATGAGACACGGCATTAACGGGTAAGCGGGATCTCCAAGGATCACAATGGGCATTTCGACTTCCCCTACCATGATCTTCCGCTCTGGGAAAAAAGTCCCGGCCTGCATCTTCCTGAATAGCCAAGTGTTCCGAAAGATGCGTGCGTCATGCACCTTTCCGGGCCAGCCTGTGTTAATGTCAATGAAATGCCCACGGTGATCCACAAGCGCCTGGAGAACCATAGAGAAATACCCCTTCCGATTAACGTACTCGGATCCTAGGTGGGGTGGTGCCAGAATAGGAATGTGCATCCCATCTATTGCCCCTCCACAGTTAGGGAACCCCATTTGTGCAAAGCCATCCACTATTTCCTGCACATTACCCAGAGTCACGGTTCTTCTGAGTAGGATGCGATTAATGGCCTTGCAAACTTGCATCAACACGATTCCAACAGTCGACTTTCCCACTCCAAACTGGTTTGCGACCGACCAGTAGCTGTCTGGAGTTGCCAGCTTCCACATTGCAATAGCCACCCGCTTCTCCACTGGCAGGGCAGCTCTAAATCTCATGTCCTTGCGTCGCAGGGTGGGGGTGAGCTCCTCACACAGTCCCATGAAAGTGGCTTTTCTCATCCGAAAGTTCTGCAGCCACTGCTCGTCATCCCAGACTTCCATGATAATGTGATCCCACCACTCGGTGCTTGTTTCCCAAGCCCAAAAGCGGCTTTCCACGGTGCTGAGCATGTCCATGAATGCCACAAGCAATTTCGTGTTGTACGCGTTACGCGGCTCGATAGCATCATCGGACTCCTCACTCTCACTGTCACTTTGGATCTTAAGGAATAGTTCGACAACCAAACGTGACGTGCTGGCGAGATAAGTCAGCATACGCCTCAGCAGTTCGGGCTCCATTTCCCTCAGACAGATCGCGCTGCACAGAAACCATTGAAAGATGGCACCAAAGGTGGATGGAAACAAAGGGATTTCTGGGATGTGAAGCGATGCATCATGGGGCATTGGGACAGGACCCAGAATGCCCCGCACCTACGCCCCCTTCCCACAACCCACGGCGCCAGAATGGGAAGAGGTGCTCTGTGGGATAGCTGCCCATAATGCACCGCTCCCAATAGCGCTGCAATTGCCGTAAATGTGGCCACGACAGTGCGCTGGGCAGCTGTCAGTGTGAACAGACTGCAGCGCTTTCCCTACTCAGCTGCACGAAGTCAGGTTTAACTCACAGCGCTGTACATCTATCTGCAAGTGTAGCCAAGGCCTCACTCTGAGCCTGCCCTTCCCCCTCAGACCCTTTCATTTTCCAATGGGACACTCCAGCAGCACAGGAGACCCCTCTGCCCGCAGTCACTGCTCCTGCCCCATGCTGGGCAAAGAGGCACTCTCATCCCTCATCCCCAGTGAGGCTACAGTCAGGGGCAACAGCAGGGGAGGAGGCACACGCAGCGCCCCACCATGGGGGAGGCGAGGGAGATTCCAGGACCCGAGAGGGACCCTAGGAGCACATGCAGTGACAGTGGGGAGGGTGAGTGTGCTGCTGGGATAGGTGGGAAAGGGGGGCTCGTACCCCAGAGCTTGCTGCTGCTGGCAGGGAAAGAGCTGGGGGGGAGTCTTCCTCTCTGGCCCCTGTCCCAGAGCAGCCTGTCTGTACCCCAAACTCATCCCCAGCCCTGCCCCACCCCAGAGCCCACACCCCCAGTCAGAGCTTTCACCCCCCCACTGCACCCTCAACCCTCTGCCCAAGCCCTGAGCCCCTCCAGTACCCCAAACACCTTATCCCCAGTCCCAGACAGAGCCCTCTCCCCCCACACTCTGACTCTCGCCCTGAGCCCCTCCCACACCCCAAAGCCCCCATTCCCAGCCCCAGACAGAGCCCTCACTCCTGCACCCCATCCCTCTGCACCCCTCCCATCCCAAAACTCCCTCCCAGAGCTGGGGTTAGCTGCCGCGGGGGGGGGGGGGGCCTCCCTGGGCGGGGTTAGCTGCAGAGGGGGGGGGCTCCCTGGGTGGGGGTGTGGCGGGAAGCTGCTGTGGAGGCGGGGGCTCCCCGGGTGGGGGGCTGGGTTAGCTGCCGTGGGGGGGTGGGGTTAGCTGGGGGGGGGCGCAAGGTGGAAGTTTCGCCTAGGGCGCGAAACTTCCTTGCACCGGCCCTGGAGGCAGAACAGGGACACAGAGGTGTCCATCACACAGCAACCAGATTAACAAGGCTCAGTGTGCTAACAGCTTTGCTCATGCAAGAGGCATACATTATATTCTTACAAGTGAGCTGCTTTCCCCTCGCCAGGGCACACTTCTTCACAGAAGCAAATTTTTGAAGGTGAGCTCTGCAAATCATCACCATAGATCAAGAACCTCATCATCTGTGAGAATGGGTGGTGTCTGCACCCCACGGCTGGGGAGTCAAAGGAGTGCCAGCAAGGCCGGCCTGCAAGGCCAAAACTATATCCACAACCAACACCAACCCTAAACAAAACAAAAAACCCCAAACCTTATATCAAATAAAGAGAAAGTAGCTCCACTCAGCTCCAGCCTCACTCCCAAACAGACCCTCAATCACTTGCAGGAGAGAGAGAGAGAGAAACTAGAAATAGCCCAATAAAAAGCCATGATTAGCATTAATTGATACTAAAACGGAAGAAGAGCTCTCACAGGGAAATACAGACACCCCCACCCCCCAAAAAAGTTGCACAATTCTCTTCAATAATTACTTTTCATCTACTTTCCTTGATCTCTCTTTAAATCCAATTTTTCCTTCAAAATATTGCAGATAAGGATCTTTAGTAAAATATTTCGTAGACATTATTGGCTCCTCATCCTGAGGTTGTAGTAAATTTTGAATTAAAAAAAAACAACACAACCTTGGCATCATAATAAATATTTGCTTGTTTAATCCCTCCCAAAATATCTTCGTTTGCTCAGAGAAGTGACTGCAGCTCTAAACACAGAGCCTCATTATTAGGCTATCCAATCTATTTCTTAATAGTTGAGACTAAAATTGTTTGCTTTTTAAAGGTATAAAACTATCCTTTATACTTAAATCAAACTGTCGCAGAGAGTTAGCTGCTAGCTGACTCCGGTTTATTTTTATCTCTGCTCCCATCCTGGGTAATATAGTCACATTCCTTTCTTATGTCTTCCTGATTTAAACCTGAATTCTCAGACAAAAACGATTGCAGATTTTGATCTCTCCCCTTATTGAGTATTAAAACAGAGGCAGTTTTGTACCTTATTTGGTTTTCCATCGGCCTTCCTTGCTGTGCAGGTTTGCAATTACCTCCATTTTTCAACCTAAATCACCATGTCATTTATAAACTGGAACATATATTTCTTCACGCTTTGTCTTGTCTGGGTGCTTAAATTCCTACTAGTTCGATACAGTCGCTTTCACTTTCGCTTTTTCATCTCCTGCGACATACTTCAACGTCTGCCCATGTAATTATCTTTGCTATCACGTGGGGGTTTGTTGTTGTTGTGTACAATTCTCAACAGTACAATAAATTCGAAGAGTAACTAGGTTAAACCTTTGCTTATTACAGCCACACACAGCTCACACGCCCGCCGCTATCACATGCTGCAGTCACCCTGTTTCCCACTGACAAGGTACGCTCCAAGTGGATATGTAAATCTCCATCTACTGTATTTCACTATCATTACCAAATGCACACGGGTGTTTTAGAAAAAGCTGATAAGGTATATACCAAGTTAGTCACTCTATTTAATTTAATTGACTGTTGGTAAAAATACTGAAAAGACAAGCTTCCAGATATGAATTCATTTGGCCCAAAGTGTTTATGGTGTGCTGTTTATACTTTAGGTTATGTATTTCTCCTAGAATTAGCTCTACATTAAGCATTTAAAAATACATGCTTGTTATATGTCTGGTTTGTAATTGGTTTAGTAGTCCAATCTTTATTTTGTTCAAATCTAAGGTATTACTAGGTAGGTTTAATGCTAAGATATTTTCTCTGTCTGTATTAACTAACATACAAATCAAACTGATTTTCTTCCCACAACCAGTCGTGCCTTCCCCCAAAACCTTGCTAAGCACCATAGCCTTTCGTGGTTCTTTAACTAGAAGAACATGAAAAAACTTCAGCTGGAATTTCAAAAGGGGATAATTTTTAAACACTTCCTGTGCCAAAGTTAAATGTTTCACTGAGAGAGTATAGAAAATGCAATTGCCCAAGGAAGAGTGAGTGTGTTGAACTACAAGACTGGATTCAAACATAGAGGTGTGAAATAGAAGTCATCTTGCTATGTTTTTACATATACTAGCACTCACACAAGAAAGTTATTACCCAGGCATGACTCACATAACCTCTAGTCTGAAGGCTTTGAAGTAGGGTGACCATATTTTCTAAAGTAAAACCAGGTCAGCCGGGGCTCGCCTGAGCCACCCCACACACCCACAGGACTCGCCAGAGCCACCATCCCCCCACCGCCCAGGGCTGGGGCTGAGCTCCCCCCGAGCTCCGTGCCCCATGCCGCCCGTGGCCAGGTTGACACACCCCTCCCTAAGCTCCACGCTGCCGGCGGATGGGGCTGATCAGTTTTGACAAATGCCCATTTTTGTAAAAAAAAAAAAAAAAAATTGGGATGGCAGGGACAGAGCTTAAAAAGGGGACTGTCCTGGCCAAAACAGGACGTACGGTCATCCTACTTTGAAGGGAATTGGGAAGGAATTTCCCCAGCTAGGATGTGGCCTGGCTGGGAAAGGGGGGGAAGTAGTGGGGACTTGGCTTAACTCTGAGAGGCAGGGAGCAGTGGTCACTGCCAGAAGGTGGGAACAAGAGTAGTCCTAGCCAAAGGCTAGTGTGTGGAGATTTGCTGCTCAATAACTTTGCCCATCCAACCCTAATTGCAGTTGCCACAGAATATTAGTGTTGTGCCCCATCCCTGAGCACTGGTAGGGGCGAGGGAGTGGTGGCAGTGGCAATCACAAGCTGGAGAAGAGCCAGAGAAATCTCTCTACCCTCTGGAGATTGGGGATATCATAGAGTAACAAAGCCTGGAGGCTTCTTGAGCAGCAGAGGAAAGGAATGAGCACTTCAGCCCTGAGGGAAGGCAGCCTAGTTCACAGAGAGAGGGGGGAATCCCTATGGTCTGAGGACTCATTGGACCCAGGGTTTCCCCACACACGCTAGTTAGCTCAGCAGAGTGCTGAGGGTACTTAGGCTCTTCAGGAGATCTGGGCAGATGGTGCTTTGTCCCCTATATTGCTCCTTACTTCATGAGCACGATCCTTTGGACACTAAGGAGAATGATCACCTTGCAGTTTCTTGCAGTTGCCAGATGCAGCTGTTCCTGCATCCTCTGGGATTAACTGTGGGTCCTGTGGGAATCAGATATGCTGAGTCCTTCAACAAACAGCCCACCAGATGAGAAGACAGAGGGTGTCCCAGTCCTAAAAGCGGTTTTGTAGTCACAGGCCTTTCTTTTCTCTTCAAAAGGTCAGCCAGCAAAAGTATGGGATCTCCACCTTCTGGAGACAGCAGCGCTGGAGCTTTGTGAGCTGGCAAGCCCATTAAATGGGGGGAAGAAGGGGTTGTTACATAGATGAAAATGTTTTGTGTATTGTCTTCATCTGCTGGCCCGGAGGATCTATCCCCAAGCATCTGGACTGGCACAGAGGATTCAAAGAGAAATAAATAGTAAGCTTTAAGCTTTGAAATATGCCCATGAGCTGAATTACTGCATAGGATATCATTGTTGGGTTGCTGCCAGTGTAGACAACAGCATAACTGTTACACCAAAAAAGAATCTCTAATCTGGATGTGGGTAGTGATTGTGATTGCAACAAGATAGGGAAAAATTAAAGAATGCAATATCCTTTATCAGCCCTTGCCAGGCCCACTCCAAGCACCATCACTAGAGGCACTGTTCGCTGTGAAATTCAACATGCAAGTCAATTCAGTTTGGTTCTTCCCGAAGATATCCTGTTAAGCCCACATAAACAGTTTCTGTGTTCCTAAGTACTTCCTCATTTCCTTAGTGACTCTAGTGAAGCAGAACAGGTACATTACTCTGACTCAAACTGGAAACCAAAGGCCCTGACCAGGGAGCACCACACAACAGGCTAAATTCAAATGTCAAATAAGGGCCTCTAATTGACTAATGTTCTTAGCCCAGAGTGCACCCAAAAATTATTTTTTGCAGATTTTCCACTGTAGTGACCCCCCAGACACAAAGTTGCTACAGGGACCCTTCGTGTAACTGATTTCTGGGTTTGTGGTGACCGTCACTTGTAAATTCAAAGAAACAAATGATACAGGGGCAAACCATGATAAAATTCAATATGCAGTTTGCTTTTTAAAGAAGGAGGCACTTTATTTAAGAAAAGGATGGGGAGAATGAAAAATTAGGATAAATATGTTACAGACAACAAATGGAACCCGTAATGACAAACAAACACACCAGAACAACCACTCAGGCAGTATAGTTAATATGCCCAGCTCCCTGCACTACTGGGTTGAGTGGGTGTGGGCACAATGCACCTCCTCTACCCAGATTTCCTTTCATCAGCTTCTTCCACATCTTCCAACCCGGACGGTTGTTTAAAATGGAAACAAAGGAGTAGCCTCATGTCCTTCTTGACCCATCATAGGCTGTGGAGCCAAGAGAGGAAAGGGGTGGAGGGCAGCATACCAGGGTCATGGCCTGACCACTTTTAAGCAGGTACATGGAAAATAGAGTTGTCACCTGGCTGGTTTCTGACTGGCCTGGCCAATTTTTCTACTCTCTTGTCAGCTACCTGTCAAGAGATGTAATCTACTGCGTGCACATGCAGTTGCATCACCTGAAAGCAAGCTTGCCCATCCAGGAGGGGTAAGGTATGGAGCAGGGTGGAGGGGGGCAAGGGCTTCTGGGAGGGGATGGAGTGCTACCTTAAGGGCTACCTGAAAGGCTGAGACTCCTGGGAGGGGGTGAATATAAGGGCTCACGGGCGGGGGGAAGGGGCTTGGCTGCAGGTGAGGGGACAACTAAGAGGGGAAGAGGAAGGTCAGGTGGGAAAGGGGCAAATCTATGGCCTCCTCCACTTTAAATGGCACTCTGGAGCCCCTGGACCCATCCACCCACCCTTTCCATGGGTCCTCTAGCAAAGAGAGGCAGCTTATAAAAGTCTCCACTCAGGCAACATTTACAGCAGCTGTTCCCAAACTGTTTGGGATTGCATTATCAGCAGATGGGGTCACAGTGATCCTTAGCATGTGGAGGATGCCATTTTGCTCTGCACAGCGGTGCCTGCAGAGGTGAAAGTAAGCCAGTAAGGTCCGCTATGGCATACTGGCAAGAGCCGGTACGCCGTGCCAGACTGCACCGGCTTCCCCGGTGGTGATTTAAAGGGTCCAGGGCTCCAGCTACTGTGGGGAGCCCGGGCCCTTTAAATCACCACCATAGCCCTGCCACCGCTACCCCAGTCCTAGCCTGAGCCTTGCTGCCCGAGGGTGGTGGCAGCAGGGCTCCTGCAGTGATTTAAAGGGCCTGGAGCTCCGCGGTGGCCAAAGCCCCGGGCCCTTTAATTTGCCCCTAAGCTCCCAGATGCCTCTGCAGCTGGGAGCTCCAGGGTGATTTAAAGGCCCCACCTCTTCTGGTTGAGGCCATGCTTCTTCCGGTTGAGGCCATGCCCCCGTTGAGGACTCCGGCATACCGGTAAGTCCTTTAAGTTACTTTCATCCCTGGGTGCATGTGAGGTCACGAGATCACAATGCACGGAGGATGCCATTTTGTAGAGCAAAATGGCATCCTCCGCATAGTGTGACTTAGCACATATGAGGTCACACTGTATGGAGGATGCCATTTTGTATTACAAAATGGCATCCTTCATGCAGCATGATCTCACACTTATGGAGCATGTGAGGTCACACAGTGCATAGGTTGCCATTTTGCTCTTCAAAATGGCATCCTCCATGCTGTCTGGGGTTCTGGCAGCAAATAATTAAAATGGGGTTGTGCCAGCAAACAGTTTGGGAAGCCCAATTTAGAGCCAGGGATGAGGTGACTAGAAATCTGGGTTATACCACCTTCTCTCTAAGAAGCTGGGAAATATCACACTAGGTGTCCATATGAATGCCCAGCTATGGCAACTTGGATACTGGAGGTTCCATATTTCCCCTGTAACCTAACTATCAACACCTTCTAAAATCCCACATATTCCTGGGACATATTGCCCGACCTGCAAACAAAAGAATTATCCAAATATCATGTAGCATGATGCAACCCTTTTTTCCAAATTAAGGCCCATTCCATAAAGTGATGAATTTCATAAAGACCGCACAGGAAACCAAACAGGCTTAATTCCCTTACTAAGCTTCCTACACAAAAGACTGATAATGTGTTTTTCACCTTTACTGAAGTTGGTCCAATCTCTTGCTTCATGCACCAGAACATAAACCCTTGGACATCTTTTGGAATACATTCTATTGGTTGACTTATTTCTTGATACAAGGAGAGTGTTAATTTCTGTGAGGTATCCTCTTCTGCTCACTACCTTTGTCAAACTCCAGGTATCCAGTCTGGATCCAGATGTAGCACTGGGCTTTGAAAGTGAAGATCCGGAAATGGAGGTGAATGAAAACAGACTCAGGGATAGATTTAAGTGGCAGCCCCCAGCTTTATTGAAGTAACACTGGAGAAGGGTGCTAAAGGATTATAGATTTTCATAATCAGGTTTTCACAGTTAGCTGTGCCTTACACAAACTAAGTATACTGTGGATAATATACACAGGGCCATTTACTTTAACTATATGCTCATTTTCTGCTTTCAAGCACAGTTAAGCAGACCGTCAATTGTGTGTAGCGCCCCTCTCCACCTGGTTACCTCCTTTAGTGGCAATCCGCTTACAGGTTTTGATGGACAGGTCTGGGTTCTTTTGAATCCCGCCACCCACGCAGCAGGGTGAATCTTTTTTCTTTTTTTTTTTCTATGAAATTATTTGGCGGTGCCTCCACCCCCCCTCGCTCCTTCCTGGCAGGGTCACCAGGGCAGCTTGGGCGGAAAATTCTAACTACAGAGTAATCCCCACTTACTTGCCAGATAGTTGGAGACTTCCAAGAAATAACACAACACATAAAAATATATTCAACACAATAATTATACTAAACAGGCAACAAATACAACATAACAGGGTGAAACACTATTTTTAGGGTCACCGGTGCCCACACTGAAAATACCCGTGACTTGATGTAACAAGTGTAAAATTAGTGTCCTATTGGTACGTGTACTTTGCTGGGGCCCTTGATGACCTATACAATTCTCTGCAGTGGTTTGGCAGTGTGGCTGACTGGGTTCAGTACAGCCCAAAGGACCCAAAGTGGGAGGAGGTGGTGAATCCCTCCACAGGTATAATAAGCAGCAGGTTATAAAATCCTCAAACCCTTACTCCCTGGCTTGAGGACACAGTTCAGGGAGTAGGGGGTCCCCAAAACAAATTCCCTGACTAACTAAAAGACGGTGCACTCACGAACTCCATGAATGATCTTCAGGTTTGAAGATGACGCTGGACTCTTCAGTCACTGCAGAGGGGCTGCTGTCTGCTGTCAGGGATCCTCCTCAAGCAGGAATCAGGCTGCATTGGTCCCAGGATTTCCCCTCACCACAAAGGGGTGCAGGGCTCAAGGTGTAGGTTATACAACTACCCGAACATCCAAACTGTAGCCTCCTAGCCCAGCCTCCAGTCACACACTCAGCAGGTAGCTTCCCTGGACTAGCAGAGCTGACCATGTGGTGACTAGTCTCACCTAGGGAGCTGGAGGTGAACCCAGCCTGGCTGGGAAATTTCTCAGCAAACGCTACCAACTGGGCCTCATCCGTGGGGAAAGAAAACCCAGGTGAGGGATCGGCTGTCAGGTCCTTAGAGGCCAGTTCTCGGGGGAACCCTGCTTGCAGGCCTGGGACTGACCAGCTCCCCACACAACCAGTCCTGCCCTTACCCTGGCTGGCTCCAGCCTCTCCAAAATGGCTTCTTCCCTCTCCTGAACACCCTGGGAGGGGCATCTCACTCCCTATTGATTGCCGGGCAGACTCTGAGTTTGCCTTGGCTCCTCCTCCCTGAGCTGCCAGCAGACAGAGCTCCAGGAATCTATGTAATCTCCTTGGGGGTTACATGTGGAAACAACTATTCACTTTGACTGCTGAATATGCAGAAATACTACTTCATTTCGGGGATGAAATAGTAAAGAATTGTTGCCAGTATCTGGAATACTCTGATACAATTCATAGCACTCCTTTACAAATTTGAGTAACTTGTCAATATGGTGAAGTTCAAAGGTTTAAGGATGTAATGCAGAAAAAAACAAAATTTCCCTTGTTTAATGCATCTGTTGAAATCAAGCAGAAAATGGTACTGAATAATTCTCTGACTAGATTTTGGTGCCATATCATGTTTATCCAATGACTTTGCTTTTGTTTCTGCACTTTACATGTTTTGAGGGTTGGAAAACAATTCCACAATTGGGATGAGAGCTTGTTCCACAGTCAAAGAAATTATTGCTCCAATGATGTTTTACTGCATGGCACCCAATGGTCATTTCTGCTGCTGTTATAGCTGCCTCTTCCTTTCGGGCTTAAGAAAATATTAGCTTTTTTCTTTTAAAAAAAACTGCCAATTTGTTTTTCTTATATGCAGCACCAGAATCACAGGTTTTGACATCTTTGCCACTGTGCATACTGGAGAATTCCTGTAGAACATACTGGGCAGGAGGCCTTCAGGTTATTATTTTGGGCTTGCGTAATCTACAGATATTTTCCCTCCCTATCACTTCTATATCTACACATTCCCTTCACTTTATTCCTCTAACTGTTGTGACACTGCTATTGATGTCTGCACTTCTGACTGAGTTACACAAAGCTTGTAATTGATGGATTTAAGAAACACAAAACGATATACTTTCTTATCTCAAACTGTATTATGGCATTCTGTTCGTGAAACCAGTACCTCAGGACCTTTGGAAGCAATTCACCACAATACATGCCCTCTGACCCTGGGCCCACTCTACATCTCCTACATTTTCTCTGCAGGTCCTTCTCCTGTTACACTTGAATCAGAGAATTAGGCCCAAATTCTCAACTTCCCTGGTCTATCTGAATATGTGAGTTCTGCTGGGCCCCCTTCACTGTCTGGCACTCTCCACAGAGCTCTCCCCTAACCCCTGGTGTCATCTCTCTAACAGAGCAGGTTTCCTTTTGTAAGCCTGCCCAAAATAAAAATGGCTGGCCACGCAGGGGGCAAATGTCAGATGCAGTTCACCTCCCTTTGGAGGTGCGCCGGCCTGCCACCTTTGTGCCTTGGGTGCAGAAGTGCTGGAAGCTCCCTAGAAGTGGGGGGCCACTGGCACCTGGACTGTGGCCTCAACCCACATCTGCCCCTCCCCTCCCCTTAAGAGAGAGAAATGGGGGGTTGAGGGGGGCAGAGAGTAGCAAGTGGTGGGAAGGACCTCAGGGGAAGAGGCAGAGTGGGGGCAGGAAGAGGTGGAGTGAGGGTGCGGCCTCGGGGCAGAGCGGGGACAGACTCACAGGGAGTGGGGTGAGCATGGGCGGGGACTCGGGAGGAAGGGCAGAGCAGGGGCATGGTCACAGTTCGGGTGCTGGTGGCCCCCATTTCTAGGGAGCTTCCGGCACTCCTGGGAGTAGCCTCCCCAAATGAAAGACTCATGTGCCACCTATGCCAGGCTACTCTCATGAGATGCCTGGTCACCAGACTCAACCACTGGCCCAACCCCTTTAAACTGGGAAGTGGATAACTAGGCACAGGTGAGATTGAACCCAATACCCTTAAAGGGACAGATGGTATAGGAGTAGACTGGAGGAAGATTATTGTTGGCTTCTCATACACTAAAATAGTTTTCACTTTTGTGCACACCATGTGAATGGAGTCAGCGCCGGCTTTAGGAAGGGCGGAGCCCAATTCGAACATTTTTGGCGGGGCCCCGGCAGGGATGACTAACAAAAAAAATAATGGAAAAAAAAGCCTTTAATTTCTTCCATGTATTATTTACTTTCCATAACTATATAAAAAATAAAATTATATATTATGTACATTGCATCATATATGCTGTTGATCGGTTATTAATGAGCTCCGTTTCACGTGTGTGGGTCCCCGCCACTCCCTGGGGGTGTGCTAGGGTGACCAGATGTCCTGATTTTATAGGGACAGTCCCGATTTTTGAGTCTTTTTCTTATAGGATCCTATTATCCCCCACCCCCTGTCCCGATTTTTCACACTTGCTGTCTGGTCACCCTAGTGGTGTGCACATGTGTGGGTCCCAGCTGCTCCCTGCCCCCCTCATTGAAGCAGGTGTGCAGGGTTACTGCCCTGGGAACTGCAGGGCACCAGTGGACATGGGGCTGGCTGGAGGCTGGGCAGGGGCTCACTGGAGGTAGGGTCTGGCTGCAGGCAGGGCAAGGGGTGTGGGGCTGGCTGGAGACAGGGGTGTGTGGGGCTGGCTGGCTTTGGGCAGGGCCGCAGGGGGGTGCGGCAGGGGTTGCCTGGAGACAGGGCAGGGGGTGCGGCAGAGGCTGGCTGTGGGCAGGGGGTGCAGGGCTGGCTGCAGGCAGGGCAGGGGGGCGGGGCTGGTGCGGGCAGAACAGGGGTGGCGGGGCTGGAGGTAGGGCAGGGGTGCAGCAGGGGCTGGCTGCGGACAGGGGGTGCAGGGCTGGCTGGAGACGGGGCTGGCTGCGGGCAGGGCAGGTGGTGCGGGGCTGGTGCGGGGACGGGGTGCAGCAGAGGCAGCTTTAAATAGCCCCCGAGTCCCCCGCTATCCCAGGGCTCTGGGGGCTATTTAAAGGGCCCAGGGCTCCCCTGCTTCTACCGCCCCAGCCCTTTAAATAGCCGCGGGAGCCCTGGGGAAGCAGCGGGGCTCCAGTGGCTATTTAAAGGGCCGGGGCGGTAGAGGCAGTGGGAGTCCCGGACTTTTTAAATAGCCCCCAGAGCCCCGCAGCCCTACCCCAGGGCTCCAGCAGTGGGGGTCTGGTGGCAATTTAAAGGGCCTGGGGCTCCGGCCCCTGCTGGGAGCCCTAGGTCCTTTAAATTGCCCCCTGGGGAAGCCGGACCACCCTGGTACAGCGCACTGGCTCTTGCCGGTACACCGTACCGGGGCTTGGGCCTGGGGCCCAATTCAGGGGAATTGGTTGAATTGGCCTAAAGCCGGCCCTGGTGGGGGTATGGCCACAGAGCCGCAGGGAGGGGAACCCTGAGGTGTGGGGGCTGGGTGGGTACTGGGAGTTCCTCCTGAAGGGACGGGGGTTGGCCAAGGTCACTCAGCCCCGGGGTGTGGGAGGGGGACTGGCTGAGGGCACTCAGAGCCCCAGGAAGTGGGGGGGGCTGAGGGGAGGGACTGGCCAGGGGCACTCAGAGCTCGGGGGAGGGGCTGTCCGGGGGGATGGCACTCACAGCCCCAGGAGGTGTGGGGGGGAGGAGCACACAGGATTTCAGGAATTCCCTGGCAGTGAAGAGCTGCTGGCGGCAGGGAGGAGCCAGCCGTGACAATCCCCACTTGGGATCCCTGGCTGGGCTAGAGGGTATGGGGGCCGTGGCCAAGCTGCAGCGGAAGGTGACCTGAAGAAAATGCCTCGGCCTCCTGCTAGGAAGGGCCTGGGCCAGACAATGACCCACAACGCAGTGTCCCAGCTCCCTGCCCCACGGCCCCTCCTCTGTAGGGAGGTTGGCATGTACCTTAGTGCTGCTTCCTCCATCCCCAAAGGCCTCTCCCAGCCAGTCTCTGGCAACCCCTGCCCTTCAGTATGCACATTACCCTGCTGTGACTTACCGGGGGGGGGGGGAACCCCTCGGGGATGGGGGGTCTGTCACACAGCTGGGCAATTTAACCCGGCTGGGCAGGAGTGACTGTCTCCCTGGGGTCTCAGCCCAGGTGTCTCTCTGCCCTTCCCCCCAGTAGCGCCCCACATTGAGTTCCAGCCCCACATTCACACCCACAAGTGCTGGTGGGTTCCAATCCCAGCTGAACACGCCCACCCGGCCCTAGTGCGGAGCAGAAGGGCCCAGCGCTGCCCCACAGACCCTCTGGCTCTCCGAGCCCGCTCTTACCCATCACCGCAGCACGTCTGGCCCATGCTGAACGCTGCTGCTCTGTGCAGAGAGGCTGGCACTTCTCGCTCCTGCCATACGAGGGGCAGGTGCTGCTACCGACTGCTCCCCCTAACCCCCGCCCTGCTGCGCTCTGGGGATGCCGCCCTGCTGTGGAGCTCTCAGGTGTCTTGAACTGGAATTTGTTTGGAGAGAAACTGCTAAGGAGCCCTATCAGCCCCGAGCAGAGAATACCTGGGAGCCTGCCTGGGTCGGGCGGGTCTGGTACAGCCTCCCCCCAGATAAGGCTCTTCCCTGGACCTGCCACCCATTGGAATCTGGAACGATTCCCTCCGAGGTAACACCCGGGGCAGCCAGGGCAGGGCAGGGTACGGCCTGCTCCCCGGGAGCGTTAGGGCTTTCAGGAGTCAGAGGTGCCAGCAGAGCAGGCTGTACGTTAAAGCAGCGAAGGCAGTTGGGGGGCAGAGGAATTGGGTGCTTTGCCATTGCACTTGATCAGCTCAATTTGAAAATTCTTTCAAAGGAAATCCAGATGTATACATCTGACTGGGGTACATGTACACACATACACACGCACACTCACATGTGCACAACACTCATGTGCACATACACGTACACGCATACATACACACATGTACACATACACATATGTACAGATGTACACATACACGCACACACGCTGTCCCTGGAGCGCCCCAGGTTGCGACTGACGGGGTGGCTGGCTATTATGGAGGCAGAAGGGGGTTGGGAGAAAATAATCAAGAAGAACTTTTGCTGAAAATGCAAACCTAAGCTGGAAATCTGTGCAGGGCTGGGTCAGCGAAAATGATCTTTTGAGCTGTTCTTATTAACCGTGGTCCTGTACTTCCTGGTTTGCGTCGGACCCAGGCAGGAGACTGGGCTGCTCTCAGCTGTAGAAGCCATTGGAATGAGCCAGGTCGGAATGAGCCAGGCCCTCAGAGCCTTCTGCCACCAATCGCCCCAGCAGTCACTGATCCACACCAAACCACGTCCTTCCAGTCAGGCAGTTTCATATGCACACGTCAAACCCTTGGTTTGCCACTCAGACACCACGGGGATGGGCACAGTAGGCCCGAGAGACGCTAAACAGGCAGACAGACAAGGAAATAGTGGCCCTGCCTACAGGTGTGTGTGTGGTGCAAACGGATGAATACCAGTTGCTGGCTGAAGGCACAACCTTAATTCCTGCATCTCCTGTCTGTCAGCTATCGTTCGCTTGGCAGCCTGAGCTCCGATTTATAACGCAGCGTTTTGCTCTGGCCTATTGTGGTTCACATGTCCGGGGGTGCCTTGGCCCCTGGTATCAGGAGCGGTGCTAAGGAGGCTGCTTTTCAAAGGTCCTTAAGTAGGGTTGTCAACTTTCTACTTGCACAAACCCAAAGGCCCTTGACCCAACCCCTTTCATGCCCTTCCCCAAGGCCCCACCCCCACTCACTCCAGCCCAGCCCACCTCTCTCAGTCGTTCGCTCTCACACCCTCACTCACTTTCACTGGGCTGGAGCTGGGGGTTGGAGTGCAGGGAGGGGTGAGGGCTCCGGTGGGGATGCGGACTCTGGGATTTTGCTGGAGATTAGGGGTTTGGGGTGCCAGAGGGGGATCCGGGCTGGGACAGAGGGTTGGGGTGCAGACTCTGGGAGGGAGTTTGGGTGCGGGAGGGGGCTCAGGGCTGGGGTAGGGGATTGGGGTGGGGGTGTGGGGTCTGGGAGGGATTAGGGTACAGGAGGGGGTTCCGACCTGGGGCAGGGGGTTGGGGTGCCGGGTGTGAGGTCTGGGAGGGAATTTGGGTGTGGGAGGGGGTTCCGACCTGAGGCAGGGTTTCTGGGTGCGAGCTCCGGCCAGGCGGCGCTTACCTCAGCCAGCTCTTGGTCAATGGCACACCGGTGCTAATGCAGGCTCCTAACCCCTGGTCTCCCTCCGCTGGCAGGCTCTGAGCAAGGCCTGCCCAGAGAACATGGATGACGAGCTCTCGATCCTGCTGACAGCACCCCCCAGCACAGACAAACTCCAGCACATCTTGGAGGTGAGCAGAATGGGGAGGGGCCGCAGGGGTTTTACCTTAGCCCTGGGGACTCCTAGAAAGAAGAGACTGGAAAATCCATATTTCTATTGGATCCTTCCGAGTATGCATTTGTGATATAAACTCACTGGGTGACCTTGGGGTAACTCACTTCCCCCTTACGGCATCAGTCTTCTCCACTATCAAATCTACACTGGGAAAGAAGGACAGAAGCCCCGACAATCACCTTCACCTCTGGGTGTCTGGTCCTGGGAGCCGAAACCAACTGGACTATCTGCCCCATCTCCTAAACTGCCCTGTCTTTCCCTCCTAGGGCCTTGTCCTTAGTGCTCAGCCTGGCCCCTTCCCAGCTTGTCCCTGACCTTTAAAGGATGTTCCAAGCCCCTCCCATGCCTGCTTCCCTTGGGGTCTCTCTCCTGGCTGAGTACAGGCTGCCCTTCTATCTCTCAGCAGGCCTGGGTCCTAGTCACAGGCTGCGTCTTGTCACGTGACCCCCACACTTATTCCCTTCACCCTAGGGACCTGCATCACCTGGGCCAGGTGCAGTTGAGCTCCAACCCCTTTCCTGGCCATCTCACCCTGGGACAGATTGAAACTGGTAACCTGTGGGTAACAGTAACTGGTTGCTCGCAAAGGTGCTGAAGACACAATGGAAAAGGAAATCCTTTGGCCTGGATTGAAATTATTCCGACTGAAAGTGAATGAGAGAAAATAGGTCCAGAGTTCTCTTCCTAGCAGCAGAAAATGTAGCGATTGATAGAGGTTCAGATCAGAAAGGACCATTATGTGCATCTAGTCGCCCCTCCTGTATAACTCAGGGCTAGAATGTGACCAAGTGGTTCCTTCAGCCAACCATAGCATGGGACTGAGTCAGAGCACGTCTTTTGGAACGACATCCACATGCAGGAGAGCCAGCTGGCTACCAGAAAATCTCTCTTCTGCAGTGACGTTGGGTTAAGGGACACGGGGGAAAAGACATGGCGGCTGTGACTAAACGTAGAGCAGCAAGGCCAGGAAAACCAGGGTTAGGTCCCAGGCCTGGCTAACAGATCTGCTTTTTCTATTCCTGGCTTTCGGACCATGAGCGAGTCTCTGCACCGCTGGGTGCCTCGGTTTCCCCAGCTATCAAATGGAGCTAATCAAGGTTTTGTTTGTTCTCCCCATTTTACAGGGTGGGAAACCGAGACACAGTTGGGACCTGTCTACACTACAGGTCTGTCGTGCGTTTGTAATCTGCTGACCCCCACATGTTGTTCAGAGCCTATGGACAACACAGCTCCTAAAGGTACCTTTGTTCTGTGCTTATCCCCTCTGTACCAGGAGGGCTGGACAGCATTTCTCACTGTGATGTGGGGAGCAGGTCCTGGGTACTAAGGGTCTGAAGAAGCTCTCAAGGACTAATTTTTTAAAATAATTGTTATCAATGAATTGGGAGAAAACATACAATCACTGCGGATAAGATTGAGGGGTGACAAAATACAGGCAGAGTGGTAATTCCTGATGGGGAGAGGGCAGTGATACAGAGCGATCTGGCTCATTCGGACAGCTGGACCCATTCAAAGAAAACAAGTTTGAGCAGAGCCCAATGCAAGGTCCTATACGTGGCAACAAGGCACGCCGGCCACACCTCCAGAATGGGGACGTGGATCCAGGAAAGCAGTGACTCTGAAAAGGATTTAGGGGCCAGAGTGGAGAAGCCACTCAACATGAGCTCCCAGTGTGATGCTGTGGTGAACAGGGCTAAAGCCATCATTAGACGTAGGAGCAGAGCCGTGAGTAGGATAGGGAGGTGACACAGCAGCAGTGAGACTGCTATTGGAATACTGCCTCCAGTCTTGGTGTCCTCCTTTGAAAAAGATGGTCCTAGAAATTGGAGCTGGGGCAGCAAAGAGCCACCAAATGTTCTGAGGGCTGGAGAAAAATGCCTTCTAGTGAGCTATTGAAAGAGCTCAACCTGTTTAGCTTATCAAAAGAAGATTGAAGGGGACTTCATTGAAGTGTTGAAGTGCCTTAATGGAGAGAAAATACTGGGTATTAAAGGGCTCTCTAGTCTAGCAGAGAAAGGCAGAACAAGACCCAATGGCTGGAAGGTGAAAAGAGACAAATTCCTATGACAAATAAGGCACAAATATTCAACAGCGAGGATGATTGACCACAGGAAGAAGCTACCAAGGAAAGTGGTGGATTATCCATCTCTTGATGTCATTAATAAAGACTAGATGCCTTTCCGGAATGTGTTTGCCCCCAAAGTAGCTATTGTGGTAGACAGGAGGCCTGTGATATGCAGGGGTTCAGATTAGATGCTCTAACGGTCTCTGCTGCCCATAAAGTCTATTCATTTCTGAGAAACCGAGTGTAGCATTGGGAGCAGCTTGTGATGTTTTACTGTCTAGCCGGCTTGCTTCCTAGAATGAACACTCATTGAGTGGGGTGATCCACAGGTAGTAGCTCAAATCTCCAAAGTGTCAGCCCTGTGGCAGGACATTAGCACTGCAGGGGAGGGGTGGGTGTGGCAGTGACATCACAAAGGCGTTTTGCAGGACCTCAGCCTATTGGCCAAAGGTGCAGGGGAGGTGGTGACCTCACAGAGGGATGCTGACATCAGCCAGGCAGGACGGGGCGCAGGGCCAGGGAAACCTCAGAGACCCCTGTGGCTTTGCTTCAGCAAGTCCCCTTCTCGAGATCTCTCTTTGAGGTCTGAGAGAGTATTTGGGTTCATGTATGTGAGCACCAGGAGGAACCTCTTTTGAGTTTTCTCCTTTCTTTTTCCTGATTTCACTAGAAAACTGACGTCCCTGTTTAGAAGGTAAGAGCCTCCGAGAGGTTTGGAACCTGTTGAGTCTGATGCATCTGGCGCCAGCTGAATTTTAGGCATGGAAAACACTAGTTTAAGGTGGCCAAATTTTATTCCCCACCTGGGATTTTGTCCCTTAGAATCTCTGGGGACATTAAGGTTTGTCCTTTTTCTTTTACCTTTTCCTCCATCCCTCCCTCCTTTCTCTTCATCTCTTACTTCTTTTGTCCTTTCCCCGTTCCCCTCCCACCACCAGGAGGTGTGTGTGTGTGTCGTGGGGGGTGCTCTACAACTCCCATTGTGGGAGGTCCACCGAAAAATGTGGCGTTGAAATAGTTCTCAGACAGTGATCCCCAGCGGTGACCTGGGCCATCCTTTGGGCTCTCTGGTGAGAACCCTCATCCCCCTGCCCCTCGGTATCTACCCTGATTGGCTGAGCAGGGGGTTATTGACAGGGAGGAGACTCAGGTCCCTGTTGTTTTCTTTTAAGACCAAGTAAATAGTCATAACCAGTCATATGTTCGACAAATTTTGCTGCTTCTCTGCAGTTCATTATTTTCTCTACCATTCCAGTTCTCCTAAAATACTTGCTGAATAATTACTATGAACTCTTTCTGGTCTGGAACTCACTTGAGAACACTTTATTCAGGTCATTCAATGTCTGAAATTCAAGATCCGATGGTTGGTTTGAAAATCAGGGCTCTTGGGTCCTATTCCCAACTCTGCCACGGAATGGCTGTGTGACCTAAGACAAGTCAGTTCTCCTTTCTCAGCCTTAGCTTCTCCCTCTTTCAAGGAGGGATAACAATCCGCTCCTACCTACCTCCCGACAGGTGGAGAATGGGGATCTATTGGAGAGTGTCACTAGGAGCAGTGCATAAGATGAGGTGTCCTATCACATTTACTCAGATCAGATTAGGACATAATAGAATGGCTGAAATAGTCTATTTTATTTGTATTTTATTATGTTGCAATTGTTAAGAGCAGCAACTACTTAACTCAGACTGAAACATCTCATCTAATTTTTGAAATCTAAGTGTCTCCTCTTTGTGTAGCTCAAACCTCCAAAGTGTCTGGCCTGCGGCAGGACATTAGCACTGCAGGGGAGGGGTGTGTGTGGGAGTGACATCACAAAGGCCTTTTGCAGGACCTCAGCCTATTGGTCAAAGGTGCTGGGGAGGTGGTGACCTCACAGAGAGATGCTGACATCAGCCAGGCAGGACAGGGGCGCAGGGCCAGGGAAACCTCAGAGTCCCCTGTAGCTTTCCTTCAGCAAGTCTCCTTCTCGAGGTCTCTCTTTGAGGACTGAGAGAGTATTAGGGGTCACGTACATGAGCGCCAGGAGGAACCTCTTTGGAGTTTTCTCTTTTCTTTTTCCTGATTTTACTAGAAAACAGACGTCCCTGTTTAGAAGGTAAGAGCCTCCGAGAGGTTTGGAACCTGTTCAGTCTGATGCATCTGGCACCAGCTGAATTCTAGGCATGGAAAACACTAGCTTAAGGTGGCCGAATTTTATTCCCCACCTGGGATTTTGTCCCTTAGAATCACTGGGGACATTAGGGTTTGTCCTTTTTGTTTTACCTTTTCCTCCATCCCTCCCTCCTTTCTCTTCATCTCTTACTTCTTTTGTCCTTTCCTCTGTTCCCCTCCCACCACCAGGAGGACTCTGTGTGTGTGTCGTGGGGAGTGCTCTGCAATGGGAACAGGGACAATTCTCCAACTTTGGGCAGTCGAGAGCCTGGGTGAGATAAGGGGCGTTAAAGCCCTTTGTAAAGGAGAAAGGGGAGTTTCACGGTGTTGAGCACCAAGGAATTCTAAACTTTGCTAAAACATCTAGTCTGCAGAAACCAGAAATGGTTGGAGCCACATTTTAACCATTGTCTTTTTTAAAGCCCATTGAGGGATGTGAGTCCCACCCTTTTAGGTATCTGGGGTGCTGGGAGAAGAGAAGAGGTGCCTGTCTCCATTTTATGGCCTCAACAAACTAAGTGCTGTGCCCCAGTTCTCGTCAGAGATCCCTGAAAAAGAACATCTTCCCATCCATTAACATACCTGGAAAGATACTGCAACTCCTTATTAAACAATCAGTTTGTCAGCACCTACAGGACAATTTGGTTCTTAGGACTAGTGAGCATGGACTTGTCAAGAACAAATCATTCCAAACCAATCCTAGCTCCTTCTTTGGCAGGGTTACGGGCCTAGTGGAGGTGGGTAAACAGTAGATGTGATCCATCTTGGTGTTAATAAGGACATTCTCACAAGCACACTAGGGAGAGGTGGTCTAGATGCAATTAGTATAATATGTGTGCACAGATGGTTGAAAGCCCGTACTCCAACAGCCCAGAACCAAACACTCCTCCTCCTGGGCAGTGCGCTCTGACCTCTAATGGTCAGATGCTGCTTAGCACTGTCAGAGCAGCTTTTGCTGGGGGATTCTCCCAGCACTTTCCAATAGTGGGAAAGTATGAAATCCCCATTTGACTGCTGGGGACAGAGCCTAGAGCGGGGAGCAACTTACCCAAAGTCCCACAGGTCAATAGGAAACCAGCAATGGAACCCAGGAGTCCTGACTCCCAGTTCCCTGCTCCAGTCACTCCAGCGGAGCACACTCCCTCTCAAAGCAGGGGGACCGGACATGAAGGCCTGGTTGTAATTGCCAGCTATGGGAGGGAGTGTGCAGCAGTGGTTAGTGAAGGGGCCTGGAAATAAGGACTGCTGGGTCCCATCCCTGGCTCTGACACTTGGTGTGACCCTGAGCCAGTAGCTTCCCCACCCCAGGCCTGTTTCCCATCAGTAGGGTTGGGGTAGCAGCCCCTACAGACCAGGGGGGTTGGGAGGCTCCAGGAAGGTGTGTAAAGTGCCGGGATGTCAGGATCCCGGAGGTGCTGTCACCCCCACATTAGACCAGTGTTCTGCACCCCCTGCTGCTGGCCGAGTTTCTCTGTCCCTTGGCAATAAGACAGACTCTTGCTTTCACAGGAGGGAGCTGCTTGTCCAAAGTGACTGAGCCCAGTGATGGAAAAGGAGGAGACTCCCCGGGCATTGCAGCCCCAGAGGTGACGAGGGGGAACGCTGGGAGCAGATCATGCAATGAACTCCTGCCAGTGCGTGTAGATTGCATTACGTGCACCCCTGGGGGGGGAGGAGGAGCTGCTCTGGCTGGGGCAGGGATGGGGAGGGACCAAACAGGCTGGTTAGTGAGAGGCTGCCTTGACCCCAGACTCACGCCCGCTTCCCGCTCGGTTCCAGGGTGGCCAGGCTCCTGAGGATGTTCAGGAAGAAGGCTCTGCAGGTGGCCCCAGAGCCTGAGGGAAGCAGCTGCCATCTTCCCCGGGAGCAGAGCGGCCCCTCCGTCCCCACTAGCGGGGAAGGAGCTCCCGGCCAGGCCAGGAGGTGGAAGTGCCCAGTCTTCTGGCGGAGAAAACCCGCTCCCAGCGCAGGTGCCAAGGTGGGAGAGGCCAGGTCGAAATAGAGCTGGGCCAGGCTGCGGCTGGGCAGGCAGGACCCAGCGCAGGAGGGGAGCCGGGCAGAGTGACTCTGGGACATGTTGTGTGGGCAGCAGCAGCCCCAGGAGCCCAGCCCTGATTCCCAGCAGGAGGCATCGCCCGGCCCGGTCAGTGAGGACCTTCCAGCCTCCCCAGGGCAGGAGGTGGAGGATCCCTGTCCCACCACCAGCAGCTCGGCCCGCTCCCCATGGGACAGCAGCAGTGCCTGGGACTCGGGCAGCAGCGAGGCCGATGGGCGCCGCAGCTTTGTTCCAGGTGAGGAGTCAGGCTGGGCTCAGGGAGAGGTGAGGGCGGGGCTGTGAACACCCTGGGCCCAGGCCCTCGATCAGTGCTATGGGGGCGGATCCCCAGCCCAGGGGTCTGGCCTGAGCCACATGAACCCCACTGATACTAGATGCTGCCACTTTGGTCCTCGGTGCTCCAGTTTGGGGGAGGCATCTCCCACGGAGTCCAGGACAGCGTGGGGGGGGTCTCTTTGCTATGGGCTCCTGAAGGAGTTGGGGGCTGAAAGCATCACTGAGACGGGGGAGTGTGGGGCCCAATCTGCCCTGGGTACCGGAGGTGGGAAGGGGACACATTGCCCCAGCGTGCCCCTGTCCTTCCCCCAAGTGGCAGCAGGCGTCACCCTGTCCCCTTCTCTCCCTGGTGCAGGGACCGCCAGGGACACAGGGGACGAGGAGGAGGAATGGGTGGACATGGCCACAGAGGAGGCTGCTCTCAATAACAGCCGAGAGCAGCTCCAAGGCGGAGAAAAGGTACAAACGTTCCCCAGCTGTGCTGGAACCGAGACTGTCCTGCCCCTTCCCAGCACCTGACCCCCTGCAGAGGGTCTTGTCCCTGATGATCCACCAGCCCTAATGGGGACCTTTCTCCTCCATGATCTGGGACCCCAGAGGTGGGGGTGTCTGTCACACACCAGCCGGGTCTCCTCCCCCCACAGGCACTGTCCCTGTTCCTGACCGTGCTTGTGGTGGAGTGGTGGGTGATTTGGACAATGGGCGGGTCCCCACTATCCCCCATTCAGGCCTGAGTCCTGCAGCTGCTGTGTGGGGGCAGGGAGGTCCCTGGCTAACTGGCTCTCTCTCCCCTAACCCCACTCCTGGTGGGTGCAGGAGGAGGCCCAGCAGCTCGTGTTCCTGCACGCCATCCACCCCGCGTCTCGCTGCACAGCAGAGAGGGCAGGACACACTGGAGCCGCACTGCTGCAAGGCGGCTGTGGCGGAGAGGATTGTGGTGAGCGAGACACGGCGCCCAGAGGGAGGACAGAGACATGGGAGGGGCAGGGGTCTAGCCAGACCAATGGATGGGGCATGGCTGGTGCTGGAGGGGCAGCAGAGGGCAGGGATTGCTGGGGCTGAAGACTGGGGAGAAGAGACGGGAGAAATTCGGAGAGTGGTCACTATTGGGCAGGAATCGGAGGAGCGGGGGCAGGTGGGGGGATCCTGCTGGTTGTGTGGGGCCCTGGCTGTGTAATCTCCTCACTGGGAAGTGTCAGTGAGGCCCGAATCTCACACGCTCCTTTGGGTCTCACAGGAGCTCATTGAGGAGCTGCCTGATAACTCTCCCCCCGGCGCCGTCCTCGCCAACTCCCTGATTGCTGTGGGCAACCTCAGGTACCAAGACCCTCCGGTCCGGTTCCCCTAACCCCAGTGCTGCTCAGGCCCAGGGCTGGGAGTCACTGCCCCTCCCACTCCCAGGTCACCGCCCAAGGGTGGCTCCTCTGGCAGAGGTGCGGGGAAGGTTCACTCTCTCCTGGCTGGGCTGTTCTTTTCACTCCAGTAACATTGCAACGGCTTTGGGGAGAGGCTCACACCCAGGATCAGATACAGGAGGGGCAGCAGGGTGCAGGGAACAGGGGCTATTCCTGCCCTGCCACTGTCTGTGTGAGAAACCTTGGCCTTGTCATTCCCTGGCTTGGTGCCTCAGTTTCCCTTCTTGCCAGCCTGTGCCTATTTCCCTGCAGTTTCACCTGCGTGTTGGTGCCAGTCCCATCCCCGTACTGCACAGTCTAATACCGGCTCCTCTCTCTTGCCAGCACCATGACACCTGCCCTGGAGCCAGAGCTGGAGACCCACCTCCTCCGAGCTGCCCTGCACGCCGTCTTCACCCTGGGCATGGAGAAGGACACCGCCCAAGTGCAGGTAGATCATGCTAAAGTCATGGATTGAAGAGCCAGCTGTCATGCTGCCATGAGTCCTTGCTAATTGCCTGCAGTGGGATGTGAAGGAGAGAGGCCAGGATATGTGTTTGGGGGTCTCACCAGTGCTTCCCAGAGACCCGTCTTCCCATCCTGTGGCAAGTTTAGCCCCAGTTTCCCTAACTCTGACCCATGGCTCTCCCTTGCTTTCAGGATCTGCCTAGGGTCTTGCCAGACTTCCTGGACGCCATGCTGGGGAACCTGCTGGCAGAGTCCCCAGACACCGAAAGGCTCCAGTACATCTTGGAGGTGAGCCCGATGAGAGAGGTGGGGGCAATTTTACCTTCACTCTTAGATCCATTTTCCAGTCTGTCCTCCTAGCCGGGCCCCCAGTGGGCATCCTTGGTCAGGGCAGTCAGTGCAATGCCTCCTTTCCCCACAGCACATTAACTACTGGATCGTGTCCAGGGTGCCGCGAGAGAGAGCCAGGGCCGTTAAGAGCAGCACGGCCCTGCTCAGATTCACCATCACCCTCCCTGAGTTTGACATAAGTGACCTCTGACGCCAGCTTCCTGACTCCAGGCGTAGGTGATCTGGCTCTGACGGGCTGTAGGATCTGCTGCTGCAGGGGCTGTGGGTTAGGAGTGTTCCTCTTGGGGAGGCAGAGTCAGAGCAGAGAGTGAGCCTGGCTTGAGTCAAGTTCTTCTTGTCCTAGTTAAGTGGTGACTCTGGGCTTTTAAGGGGACTGTGCTCCAGGTTCATGCCTCCCTGTCATCCTGGAGCAGCTGGGGAAGCAAGTCCTCATGGCGGGCCCTGTCCACAGCCCTGTGCTCCAGGCTTCCTTGGGGGCAGAGGAAATTAAGGGTCTGGCTCTAGCTCCTATCCTCTAGCATCTCATGCAGAGGGGCTGAGGGGAAGGAGAGTCCTGGCCCGGTGGGGACTGGGAGCTAACAGGAAAATGCTGATGGAGTCCCCTCTCCCTCTCCCGTCCATTAGAACTCAGCGGAATTCCCCAGGATGGGTCACCACGTGGCACAGCTGGCTCTGTCCGTCAGTGACCCAGCCAAGGACATCAGCCGGCAGGCCAGGGAGGGGGTTTACCGGCTCTACCAGCTGCTGCTGCACCAGAGGGGTAAGGAACCCAGCTGGGAAATGGCACCCGCTAGAAGAGTGAGACTGGGACCCCAGCCAATTTCTCTCAGACCGACCCCGGCTGGAGGATGAGTCTCTCTATCTCTTTCTGTGTTCCACACCACGCCCTGCAATTCTGTTGGGCCGGGCACGCAGCGAGGACTCTGCCCACTGTGCAGCCACCAATGGGATTGGAAGGACACAAGCCCTGCAACCAGAAGGACAAATGTGTGTGTCTCTCTCCCTGTCACCTACTCCCTCCTGGGGGAAACCCAGCAGCTGATGGGGGACAAGGTGAGCAGCTGCATTAGACTCAGGAGATTGGGGCGGGGCCCAGGCCTCATTCCCATCCTGTGGCCATTCGCTGGCCTGGCACAAGGAGCCTGGTGGGGAATGAAAGGGAGAGCAGGTGCTCCTGGGAAGGGAGATGAATTCACCTCCATGAGTAGGAGCGAGCCAGCTTGTCCCCGGAGCAGCTCCACCCAGCTCTTTAGCCAGGCTAATTAATGACAAGCTTTGCCTCATCCCAGACTTACGTTCTTAGGACAGGGTGCTATCGCTCTTGGGAAGGGCAGGAGAGTCCCGCAAGTGCCCTCTGCGAGACTCTCCTGTCCCACAGGGCCGCACCCAATTCCTAGTGGTCTGGTGTCTGTGTCACCCGAGCCACCACCCAGAGTTGCTCCCATCACTGGCAGCCTGGGAGGCCAAGGACTGACGGGTGGTGGCATCTGACCAGGCAGGGCTGAGGCACATGGGCAGGGGACGCTTGTCCTGCTGCTGGCAAGGCTGGACCCGTTCTGGAGAGAACAGGAGGATTCAGTCAGCAGTAGGGTTACCATGTCTAATAAATAAAAAAAGAGGACCCTCCACGGGCCCTGGCCCCGCCCATTTCCCCACCCCTAGCCCCGCCCCAACTCCACCCCTTCCCCGCCCTAACTCAGCCCCCTCCTCCCTCCCACTCCCAGCCATGGGGAAAGGGCTGTGTAACAGGTCCTAGCCGGGGCTCGACCCTTCCGGGCAGGAGGGGAGCCACACCGACTCACTACTGTGGGAACAAGCAGTCAGTTAGTCCCGAAACTCCAGCTCTTTGGCGCAGAGTCGGAGCAACCACAGTTAAAGCTCAGGCCCTTGACTGTAGGGGGCTGAGCGAGCAGACAGTTCAGAGCCCAGGCCCTGGATCGGGGCGGGGCAAACACAGTTAGCTCAGGCCCTTGTTTGCAGGGGCTGAGCGAGCAGACAGTTCAGAGCCCAGGCCCTGGATCAGGGCGGGGCAAACACAGTTAGCTCAGGCCCTTGTTTGCAGGGGCTGAGCGAGCAAGCAGTTCAGAAGCCCAGGCCCTGGATCAGGGCGGGGCAAACACAGGTAAGCTCAGGCCCTTGTTTGCAGGGGGGCTGAGCGAGCAAATAGTTCAAAGCCCAGGCCCTGGATCAGGGCGGGGCAAACACAGTTAGGCTCAGGCCCTTGTTTGCAGGGGCTGAGCGAGCAAATAGTTCAGAGCCCAGGCAAGGCACGCCTAGGCTTTCTGTAGCCGAGTGTTGGGTGAGGGGGACGCCTGCCACCCGTGAGCGGGGGTGGCAGGGGGGAACGCAGGCCCACCCACTCCACTGCGTTCCAGCCCGGGGCCCTAGCAGCGGTTACTGCCGCTGCTGGTCAGTGGGGTATCCAGACCGCAACACACTGACATAGGCTCACACTCGGTTGCAGCCAGACCGGGGTCGGCTACCCCCGGGCTACTTCCACGATCCCCCTCAAAGCCTACCTCGTTCGTCGCGCCAGGCTCGGGCCAGTCCATCTGCATAGGCTCCTCTCTGCCAAGGCTCGGTGGCAGGTCCGGTAGCTCAGCCGGGAAGTCAGGCCAACGGTCCTCAGGCGGCTCCTCTGGGTAGCAGCAGGGGCGGAGGGGTTCGGGTGCAGTCTCACCCTCAGGGTTGGTGGGGTGGGGTTCCCAGGGATTCTCCCAGTGACGGGAGCGGACGGGCTCCAGTGGCTCCTCCTCGTAGCGTGCCCGGGGTAACTCGGGCCAGCTAGGGTCCAGGCCTCGGTCTTCGGCGGTCTCCTGGCCGGGAGCTCCCGGCCACACGTCTACTCCCTGGGGCGGCTGGCCGCCGACTGAGCTCTGGCGGCCGGCCTTTATACTTCCTGTCCCGCCCCTTGACTTCCAGGGGGCGGGGACAGGCGGTGGTGGTCCCACCCACTCTGGTGCCTGCACGTGGGCTCCCTCTTCTGGGCAGGAGGGGAGCCACACCGACTCACTACAGGCTGCCCCAGCGCTACCGGCTTCACGGTTTGCCGGGCAGCCCCCAGACCCTGCGCCCCCGGCCGGCGCTTCCCCAGCGCAGGTGGAGCCCGGGAAGGGAAGTGCCTGGCCTGTAGCTCGGGGTCCGGAGGCAGGGGGGGCTGCCCGAAGCCGGTAGCGCTGGCTCGGGCAGCTCGGCTCTTAAAGTCTGAGAGGGGAGGAGCGGAGCAGCTCAGCTGGAGCCCGGGAAGGGAAGTGCCTGGCCGGCGGCTGGGGGTCCGGAGGCAGGGGGGGCTGCCCGAAGCCAGTAGCGCTGGCTCGGGCAGCTCGGCTCTTAAAGTCTGAGAGGGGAGGAGCGGAGCAGAGCAGCCGCGGGAGGGGAAGTGCCCGGCCGGCATTTTCCCAGACATGTTTGGCTTTTCGGCAATTCCCCCCAGACGGGCGTTTGATTGCCGAAAAAGCAGGACATGCCCGGGAAAAACCGGACGTATGGTAACCCTAGTCAGCAGGGGCTGCCGATCCGTCCCATTCACCAGGGCTGCCATCCTGCGGCTTCAGCATTAGTGGCTGGGGTGACTTGGGGAAAGGTCTCAACCTCCCCACATCCCACTTCACTGCTGCGAGAATCCCTCCTGCCCCCCCGCTACAGTCCCCTCCCTACCCAACCTGGGTGGGGCTGGAGGAGAGGGGTCTGAGAACTTGAGCTGTGGATTGGAGGTGGAACAGCTGTCAGGGGCACTGACGGGGAAGTGGCAGGAGCTCCCCGTAAAAGGAGGGGGGTTGCCACTGGAGGTCACTAGGAAGGACAACAAGACTCCATCCTGGGGGTCAGGAGGGGGAATCCATCCCTCAGAGGTGGGCAGGGGCTGGGTGGAAATGCTGCTGGTTCCAGGGGCCGTTAATCCCCCCTGATTCCTCGGAGGCGTCTGAGTCTCAGACAGGTTCTCGTTCCCTTGCAGCAGGAGGACGTCACGGCCAATGTGATGCGCCAGCTCCGTATCATGCGGCACTTGCGCCAGGTGCCCGAGGCGCTGCAGGGCCTGTGCCTCTGAGGCCACCAGCAACTCCCGCTCTCTGCTGCAGGTACTGCTCTGGCTCTCTGTAAATGGGGAGCTAGTGGAAGGGGAAATGGAGCCCCCTGGCACTCACAAAAACCCTCTCCCCTCTCTGTGGAGAGGGGTCCTTTCCTCTGCCCCCAAATTCCTTCATCTGGGACAGGAGCTCTTTCCCTCACACCCATTCCCCTCCCCCCTTTTCTTGATCTACCCCCATCCCATTCCCCCTGCGCCCAGGCAGAGCTCTGCCTGCCCCATATGGTGCAGAAAGGCCTGTGATATGCAGGGGGTCAGATTAGATTGTTTAATAAGCAGAGGCTTATTATAATTTAATAGACTGATTGTTTAATAAGCAGAGGCTGCTCCCAATGCTACACTCGGTTTCTCAGAAATGAGTAGACTTTATGGGCAGCAGAGACCGTTAGAGCATCTAATCTGACCCCCATCACAGGCCTCCTGTCTACCACAATAGATACTTTTGGGTCAAACACATTCCGGAAAGGCATCTAGTCTTTATTAAATGACATCAAGAGATGGAGAATCCACCACTTTCCATGGTAGCTTCTTCCTGTGGTCAATCATCCTCGCTGTTGAATATTTGTGCCTTATTTGTCATAGGAATGTGTCTCTTTTCACCTTCCAGCCATTGGGTCTTGTTCTGCCTTTCTCTGCTCAATTAAAGAGCTCTTTAATACCCAATATTTTCTCTCCATTAAGGCATTTCAACACTTCAGTGAAGTCACCTTTCAATCTTCTTTTCATAAGCTAAACAGGTTGAGCTCTTTCAATAGCTCACTAGAAGGCATTTTTCTCCAGCCCTCAGAACATTTCATGGCTCTTTGCTGCCCCAGCTCCAATTTCTAGGACCATCTTTTTCAAAGGAGGACACCAACACTGGAGGCAGTATTCCAATAGGAGTCTCACTGCTGCTGCTGTCACCTCCCCATCCTACTCACGGCTCTGCTCCTACGTCTAATGATGGCTTTAGCCCTGTTCACCACAGCATCACACTGGGAGCTCATGTTGAGTGGCTTCTCCACTCTGGCCCCTAAATCCTTTTCAGAGTCACTGCTTTCCTGGATACACGTCCCCATTCTGGAGGTGTGGCCGGTGTGCCTTGTGGCTACGTATAGGACCTTGCATTGGGCTCTGCTCAAACTTGTTTTCTTTGAATGGGTCCAGGTGGCCAAATGAGCCAGATCGCTCTGTATCACTGCCCTCTCCCCATCAGGAATTACCACTCTGCCTGTATTTTGTCACCCCCCAATCTTATCCGCAGTGATTGTATGTTTTCTCCCAATTCATTGATAACAATTATTTTAAAAATTAGTCCTTGAGAGCTTCTTCAGACCCTTAGTACCCAGGACCTGCTCCCCACAGCACTGTGAGAAAGGCCGTCCAGCCCTGCTGGTACATAGGGGATAAGCACAGAACAAAGGTACCTTTAGGAGCTGTGTTGTCCATAGGCTCTGAACAACATGTGGGGGTCAGCAGATTACAAAGGCACAACAGACCTGTAGTGTAGACTGGTCCCAACTGTGTCTCGGTTTCCCACCCTGCTCTAAGTTTAGTAACAGCCGCCATGTCTTTTCCCCCCGTGTCCCTTAACCCCACGTCACTGCAGAAGAGAGATTTTCTGGTAGCCAGCTGGCTCTCCTGCATGTGGATGTCGTTCCAAAAGACGTGCTCTGGCTCAGTCCCATGCTATGGTTGGCTGAAGGAACCACTTGGTGACGTTCTAGGCCCTGAGTTATACAGGAGGGGCGACTAGATGCACATAATGGTCCTTTCTGACCTGAACCTCTATCAATCGCTACATTTTCTGCTGCTACGAAGAGAACTCTGAACCTATTTTCTCTCATTCACTTTCAGTCGGAATAATTTCAATCCAGGCCAAAGGATTTCCTCTTCCATTGTGTCTTCAGCACCTTTGCGAGCAACCAGTTACTGTTACCCACAGGTTACCAGTTTCAACCTGTCCCAGGGTGAGATGGCCAGGAAAGGGGTTGGAGCTCAACTGCACCTGGCCCAGGTGATGCAGCTCCCTAGGGTGAAGGGAATAAGTGTGGGGGTCACGTGACAAGACGCAGCCTGTGACTAGGACCCAGGCCTGCTGAGAGATAGAAGGGCAGCCTGTGCTCAGCCAGGAGAGGGACCCCAAGGGAAGCAGGCATGGGAGGGGCTTGGAGCGTCCTTTAAAGGTCAGGGACAAGCTGGGAAGGGGCCAGGCTGAGCACTAAGGACAAGGCCCTAGGAGGGAAAGACAGGGCAGTTTAGGAGATGGGGCAGATAGTCCAGTTGGTTTCGGCTCCCAGGACCAGACACCCAGAGGTGAAGGTGGTTGTCGGGGCTTCTGTCCTTCTTCCCCAGTGTAGATTTGATAGTGGAGAAGACTGATGCCGTAAGGGGGAAGTGAGTTACCCCAAGATCACCCAGTGAGTTTATATCACAAATGCATACTCGGAAGGATCCAATAGAAATATGGATTTTCCAGTCTCTTCTTTCTAGGAGTCCCCAGGGCTAAGGTAAAACCCCTGCGGCCCCTCCCCATTCTGCTCACCTCCAAGATGTGCTGGAGTTTGTCTGTGCTGGGAGGTGCTGTCAGCAGGATCGAGAGCTCGTCATCCATGTTCTCTGGGCAGGCCTTGATCAGAGCCTGCCAGCGGAGGGAGACCAGGGGTCAGGATTATGGAACCTGGGGTGACTCCTGCCAGGATGACAGCAGGCTCTGTAGTCCTTGCCCAGAACAGCTCTCTGCAGAGGGCCTGGTGCACAGCAGTGTAGGGAACAGCCAAGCTGCTAGGGATGGGAGCTGGGCTTCCTGGCAGAGTCCAGCACCCAAAGCCCAGCATCTGCAAGGAAGGGATTTCCCACAGAGGGGCAACATCATCTCCCACACACAGGGAGTCTCCCCCTGACACTTGATTCATCCTATGTCCTGTTCCCATCTCTGCCCACCACACTCCCAACTCAGCAGCTCCAGCTACCGAAGGGAGCACGAAGCAGAGGCCTTCCTGCTCCTGGGACAGAGGAGTAGGTTGATGATCTACCTGGATGTGAGCGTTGGCCTTCCCCATGCCCAGGGTCTAGACTCCATTCAGGGCAGCGCACAGGAACTGCGATTCCTATTCTAGATCTAGTGGCAGCTTCAGTTTGCTGGCAGGAGACTGTACATTAGACCTTGCAGTTGCGGGGGTGACACAGGCACTAACATGTGCATGGGAGTTTGAGCAACAGGGCAGAGGCCTGTGTGGGGCAAGGAGGGCAGGGATTTGGGAAGCAAGAGCAGAGGATCAAACCCTTTCTTAATGTGGGTCGGGATGATCCCCATTTCAAAGATAGAGAAAGTGAGGCACCAGGTGGGAGAGTGACCTCGCCAGGATCACGTTACCGCTCAGTGGCAGGACTGCAAACAACCCGTTCCCTGATCTCCTCACTGGACGCTGCTGCCCCTCCTGTATGACCCCTCCAGCCATCCTCGCCCAGAGGCCATCCCCACCACTCTCCAATAGCAGGCTGTTTCCACAATGGAAGCAGGCTTGTAACAGAGGTCACTCACCGATAGGTGCCCCTTCCTTCAAGGCCTGGGGTCACAGATTTCTTGGGCTAGCACGCCCACCAGCAGGTTTTTGGCTGGGAACTCAGCCCTTTGACCAGGCGACCATCTTTTAGTCCCACTCCTTCCTGGGTCTCGCTCATCCCAAACTAAAAGTCAAAAAATGTCTTTAACTGAAACAAGATCCTCTGTCCCTTGGGGGCTTTTTGTTGTACTTAAAGTACTGCACAGGATCTTTTTAGGGGGAATAAGACAAAACGCCACATTTATTAGTAATACATGTATTTATTAACACTGTATTATATGCATATAATATATTACACTTACACTTACACACACACACACACACACAAACACACTCCGTCTTGTTGTTACCAATTAGTTGCTCCCCTTAACTTCACTGGCCAGGTGAGTTAGATGGGGGAGGGGGTGGAGCCGGGCTTCTGCCGATCCGGATCGATGCTCCCATGTTGACAAGACGAGACCCGGGGTCCTCTGCAAGACACCTCACTTTTATAGCAGCTTTCCTTTTATGCAAATCTATACCAGCTTCAAACTCTGTGTCCATTGGTCCTTTGTGCTGCTTTCTTTTGAGTGTTGTCCCAATGCTGCAAAGAGGGTGTTTCCAAAAGAAGGTGCTTGCTTCTAACCCCCGAGGCCCTCAGTATGTCTGCTTGTTTTTAATGAGCCCACTTGACACGTTTTATTGTTCTTGGGTCTGGCTCCCATCCCCTCTCCAACAGTTGAGGCTGTCTGGAGGTGCTGCCTTGCTCATTCACACCTCATTCATTCAACAGGGCAATTGATTAAGAGTGGCGGGGGGGGGGGGGGGGGGGGGGGGGGGGAGCTCTTGTTCTACTGCTAGCAAAAAGAAATTTTTCTTTTATCTTATTCTATCCTTAGGGGCTATAATATTATACCAAGGGCAATGCAAAGTTTATAATTGAGGCTTTGATACAAATTTCCATGAAATCAGAGGTCACACGTGGGTAGACCCACCACAAGGTTATATGAAGAGGCACAATGTAAAGTCATATGAAAATTATCAGAGATTGATCTACATTGTCCTCAGCCTGACTTTGGCTCGGCCTGCCCTTGCTGGCCTTGGTAGCCCTTTCTATGGCCCTGTACATCCCCTTCCTTAGAGACCGTGGGAGAACCAGTCCTACCCTGGATTCTAGGTTCTGCCCCAACGCCCTGTACCCAACAGCTAGGCCTGCCCCTGTACCTTTGTTGCGGTTTCCCCTCAGCTGGAGCTCACTCTGTAATCCATTTGGCCTAGCTCCAGGCTTTATAGCCCACAGGCCAAGCCCCCCGTTATCTACCCTCCTCCTTAGAACCTGGCCCACGCGGGGGCAAGTTCTATTCTTCTCCAAGCTTCATCCCTCCTCATCTCATCGCCGTCACCGGCTGCGCGCTTGTACAGCCTGTGCGCAGTGTCTGCAGCTCCACTGCCAGCTCGCTCGGGGCAAACCTTCTCTTCTGCAGTATCCCGACGCTCTTCCTGCAGCCACTCAGTCTCATGAACAGCTGCTTGCAGAGCCTGTTCTGAAGCCTTTAGCATCTTCTGTTGCCTTTTTGCTACTGCCGCTGCATATGCCAAAACCTTTTCGGTCAGGGTCTGAGAACCCACCATGGACTGCTCCACCCTTGTGTTTGTCCCTCCTCCAGTCTGCTTCATCTCTGGGCCAATCATTTCGTCCTTCATCTCCCTGCAGCACCCGACAGGGTGTGTTGGTGGAGGGTCTGCAAGGTCCATGGCCACCCCAGCCACATCCACCTTGCCTGCCTCATGGGGGTTTGTGTCAGAGGACACCTTCTCCTTTCTTTCTAACTTCTTAGGGCCCTGGCCCCTCGTTCAGCCACTCAGCAATTTCCTAAGCAGGCCGTGTCTTTTGATATGGCCTGCTTCTCTGCCCCCAAAACAAAGAACTCTTGCTCCCATCTTGGCATTAGGCCATGCTTGTACACTTTCTCATGCCCTTCTCCCTGGGCTAACCTTCTCAGCACAGCACAGGCATGCTCTCCTTCTCTGCTCTTTTTGTCCATGGGCATAGCAGATCCTGGGTTGATTTCCCTTTGCAGGATCTCTCACAGGTATTGCTGCTGCTGCATCTGTAGCTCCACCTGCACTTCCTTCTGCGTCTGTTGGTTTTCTAGGAGCTGCTGGAGAAACCCCTAGATCTGTTTTGGCTGCTTAGCCAGTCCCTGGAACTGAAGTGGGAAATCCAGCGACCAACTTGGTCCCTTGATACACCTGCTTGGGGGAGGGATAGCTCAGTGGTTTGAGCATTGGCCTGCTACACCCGGGGTTGTGAGCTCAATCCTTGAGGGGGCCATTTAGGGATCAGGGCAAAAAACTGTCTGGGGATTGGTCCTGCTTTTAGCAGGGGGTTGGACTAGATGACCTCCGGAGGTCCCTTCCAACCCTGATATTCTATGATTCCTTCAGCAACCAAGACTTCCCTCACGGATCACAGGGGGAACTCAATCCTGCCAACTATGCCAATCATAAATGAATCTACTCATCGTTAGGTGCCCCCCGGCGGCCAGGCATGGCATCACAGCCCTCTCGCTGGGCTAGCGTCCCCCATCCATGGTCGCTCCAGCACCACGGCAGTTTCTCTGCCTGGTAACTCCGGCCAGGTCACCACCTTTAGTCCACCCTTCTGGGGCCCAGCTTGCCTCACACTAAAAGTCCAAAGAGGTCTTTCCACAGACAGAAGTCCTTCTGCCATCGCTGGGGCACTTGGTCAGCCTGTAGCCCCCTTGCTGGGCTTGGGAACCCTCTCCAGGTGCATGTACGCCGCCTCCTCTGGGGCCGGTAGGGGAACCCAGTCCCACCCTGACATTGATAGCAGCCCAGGGCCCTGGACCCAACAGCTAGGTCTGCACCTTTCTCTTTGCTGCACTTTTCCAACCTCTCTTCTCAAGTTCCCCTCCAGGCTTTCCTTGCTGCTCTGAACTTCCTACCTCGTTCTCAATCCTGTTGCTACCCCAGCTGGGCTGTATCACCACTGAAGTCTGGCTCTTTAGGGGGGCGGATATGGTGCCTCTTAGTTCGGGCTCATTCTGTAATCTGCTTTCTGTGAGTGCCAGGGGGCTCCATTTCCCCTTCCACTAGCTCCCAATTTACAGAGAGCGAGAGCAGTACCTGCAGCAGGGAGCGGGAGTTGCTGGTGGCCTCAGAGGCACAGGCCCTGCAGCGCCTCAGGCACCTGGTGCAAGTGCCGCATGATACGGATCTGGCGCATCACATTGGCCGTGACGTCCTCCTGCTGCAAGGGAACGAGAACCTGTCTGAGACTCAGACGCCTCCAAGGAATCAGGGGGGATTAACGGCCCCTGGAACCAGCAGCATTTCCACCCAGCCCCTGCCCACCTCTGAGGGATGGATTCCCCCTCCTGACTCCCAGGATGGAGTCTTGTTGTCCTTCCTAGTGACCTCCAGTGGCAACCCCCCTCCTTGTACGGGGAGCTCCTGCCACTTCCCCGTCAGTGCCCCCGACAGCTGTTCCACCTCCAATCCACAGCTCAAGTTCTCAGACCCCTCTCCTCCAGCCCCACCCAGGTTGGGTAGGGAGGGAACTGTAGTGGGGGGGTCAGGAGGGATTCTGGCAGCAGTGAAGTGGGATGTGGGGAGGTTGAGACCTTTCCCCAAGTCACCCCAGCCACTAATGCTGAAGCCGCAGGATGGCAGCCCTGGTGAATGGGACGGATCGGCAGCCCCTGCTGACTGAATCCTCCTGTTCTCTCCAGCAGCGCCGGCTTTAGGAAGGGCGCGGCCCAATTCGAACATTTTTGGCGGGGCCCCGGCAGGGATGACTAACAAAAAAAATAATGGAAAAAAAAGCCTTCAATTTCTTCCATGTATTATTTACTTTCCATAACTATATAAAAAATAAAATTATATATTCTGTACATTGCATCATATATGCTGTTGATCGGTTATTAATGAGCTCCATTTCACGTGTGTGGGTCCCCGCCACTCCCTGGGGGTGTGCTAGGATGACCAGATGTCCTGATTTTATAGGGACAGTCCCGATTTTTGGGTCTTTTTCTTATAGGATCCTATTATCCCCCACCCCCGTCCCGATTTTTCACACTTGCTTTCTGGTAACCCTAGTGGTGTGCACATGTGTGGGTCCCAGCTGCTCCCTGCCTCCCTCATTGAAGCAGGTGTGCAGGGTTACTGCCCTGGGAACTGCAGGGCACCAGTGGACATGGGGCTGGCTGCAGGCAGGGCAAGGGGTGCGGGGCTGGCTGGAGACAGGGGTGTGTGGGGCTGGCTGGCTTTGGGCAGGGCCGCAGGGGGGTGCGGCAGGGGTTGCCTGGAGACAGGGCAGGGGGTGCGGCAGAGGCTGGCTGTGGGCAGGGGGTGCAGGGCTGGCTGCAGGCAGGGCAGGGGGGCGGGGCTGGTGCGGGCAGAACAGGGGTGGCGGGGCTGGAGGTAGGGCAGGGGTGCAGCAGGGGCTGGCTGCGGACAGGGGGTGCAGGGCTGGCTGGAGACGGGGCTGGCTGCGGGCAGGGCAGGCGGTGCGGGGCTGGTGCGGGGACGGGGTGCAGCAGAGGCAGCTTTAAATAGCCCCCGAGCCCCCCGCTATCCCAGGGCTCTGGGGGCTATTTAAAGGGCCCAGGGCTCCCCTGCTTCTACCGCCCCGGCCCTTTAAATAGCCGCGGGAGCTCTGGGGAAGCAGCGGGGCTCCAGTGGCTATTTAAAGGGCTGGGTTGGTAGAGGCAGCGGGAGCCCCGGACTTTTTAAATAGCCCCCAGAGCCCTGCAGCCCTACCCCAGGGCTCCAGCAGTGGGGGTCTGGTGGCAACTTAAAGGGCCTGGGGCTCCGGCCCCTGCTGGGAGCCCTAGGTCCTTTAAATTGCCCCCTGGGGAAGCCGGACCACCCTGGTACAGCGCACCGGCTCTTGCCGGTACACCGTACCGGGGCTTGGGCCCGGGGCCCGATTCAGGGAATTGGTTGAATTGGCGTAAAGCCGGCCCTGGTGGGGTTATGGCCACAGCGCCGCAGGGAGGGGAACCCTGAGGTGTGGGGGCTGGGTGGGTACTGGGAGTTCCTCCTGAAGGGACGGGGGTTGGCCAAGGTCACTCAGCCCCGGGGTGTGGGAGGGGGACTGGCTGAGGGCACTCAGAGCCCCAGGAAGTGGGGGGGGGGCTGAGGGGAGGGACTGGCCAGGGGCACTCAGAGCTCTGGGGGGGCGACTGTCCGGGGGGGGCACTCACAGCCCCAGGAGGTGGGTGGGGGAGGGGCGCACTGGATTTCAGGAATTCCCTGGCAGTGAAGAGCTGCTGGCGGCAGGGAGGAGCCAGCCGTGACAATCCCCACTTGGGATCCCTGGCTGGGCTAGTGGCTATGGGGGCCCGTGGCCAAGCTGCAGTGGAAGATGACCTGAAGGAAATGCCTCGGCCTCCTGCTAGGAAGGGCCTGGGCCAGCAATGACCCACCGCGCAGTGTCCCAGCTCCCTGCCCCACACCTGCGGGGCACGGCCCCTCCTCTGTAGGGAGGTTGGCATGTACCTTAGTGCTGCTTCCTCCATCCCCAAAGGCCTCTCCCAGCCAGTCTCTGGCAACCCCTGCCATTCAGTACGCACATTACCCTGCTGTGATATACCGGGGGGGGGGAACCCCTCGGGGATGGGGGGGCTGTCACACAGTTGGGCAATTTAACCCGGCTGGGCAGGAGTGACTGTCTCCCTGGAGCTGGGGTCTCAGCCCAGGTGTCTCTCTGCCCTTCCCCCCAGTAGCACCCCACGTTGCGTTCCAGCCCCGCATTCATACCCACAAGTGCTGGTGGGTTCCAATCCCAGCTGAACACGCCCACCCGGCCCTAGTGCGGAGCAGAAGGGCCCAGAGCTGCCCCACAGACCCTCTGGCTCTCCGAGCCCGCTCTTACCCATCACCGCAGCACGTCTGGCCCAGGCTGAACGCTGCTGCTCTGTTCAGAGAGGCTGGCACTTCTCGCTCCTGCCGTACGAGGGGCAGGTGCTGCTACCGACTGCTCCCCCTGACCTCCGCCCTGCTGCGCTCTGGGGATGCTGCCCTGCTGTGGAGCTCTCAGGTGTCTTGAACTGGAATTTGTTTGGAGAGAAACTGCTAAGAAGCCCTATCAGCCCCGAGCAGAGAATACCTGGGAGCCTGCCTGGGTCGGGCGGGTCTGGTACAGCCTCCCCCCAGATAAGGCTCTTCCCTGGACCTGCCACCCATTGGAATCTGGAACGATTCCCTCCGAGGTAACACCCGGGGCAGCCAGGGCAGGGCAGGGCACGGCCTGCTCCCCGGGAGCGTTAGGGCTTTCACGAGTCAGAGGTGCCAGCGGAGCAGGTTGTACGTTAAAGCAGCGAAGGCAGTTGGGGGGCAGAGGAATTGGGTGCTTTGCCATTGCACTTGATCAGCTCAATTTGAAAATTCTTTCAAAGGAAATCCAGATGTATACATCTGACTGGGGTACATGTACACACATACACACGCACACTCACATGTGCACAACACTCATGTGCACATACACGTACACGCATACATACACACATGTACACATACACATATGTACAGATGTACACATACACGCACACACGCTGTCCCTGGAGCGCCCCAGGATGCGACTGACGGGGTGGCTGGCTATTATGGAGGCAGAAGGGGGTTGGGAGAAAATAATAAAGAAGAACATTTGCTGAAAATGCAAACCTAAGCTGGAAATCTGTGCAGGGCTGGGTCAGCGAAAATGATCTTTTGAGCTGTTCTTATTAACCGTGGTCCTGTACTTCCTGGTTTGCGTCGGACCCAGGCAGGAGACTGGGCTGCTCTGAGCTGTAGAAGCCATTGGAATGAGCCAGGTCCGAATGAGCCAGGCCCTCAGAGCCTTCTGCCACCAATCGCCCCAGCAGTCACTGATCCACACCAAACCACGTCCTTCCAGTCAGGCAGTTTCATATGCACACGTCAAACCCTTGGTTTGCCACTCAGACACCACAGTGATGGGCACAGTAAGGCCCGAGAGACGCTAAACAGGCAGACAGACAAGGAAATAGTGGCCCTGCCTACAGGTGTGTGTGTGGTGCAAACGGATGAATACCAGTTGCTGGTTGAAGGCACAATCTTAATTCCTGCATCTCCTGTCTGTCAGCTATCGTTCACTTGGCAGCCTGAGCTACGATTTCTAATGCAGCGTTTTGCTCTGGCCTATTGTGGTTCTCATGTCCGGGGGCGCCTTGGCCCCTGGTATCAGGAGCGGTGCTAAGGAGGCTGCTTTTCAAAGGTCCTTAAGTAGGGTTGTCAACTTTCTACTTGCACAAACCCAAAGGCCCTTGACCCAACCCCTTTCATGCCCTTCCCCAAGGCCCCACCCCCACTCACTCCAGCCCAGCCCACCTCTCTCAGTCGTTCGCTCTCACACCCTCACTCACTTTCACTGGGCTGGAGCTGGGGGTTGGAGTGCAGGGAGGGGTGAGGGCTCCGGTGGGGATGCGGGCTCTGGGATTGGGCTGGAGATTAGGGGGTTGGGGTGCCAGAGGGGGATCCGGGCTGGGACAGAGGGTTGGGGTGCGGACTCTGGGAGGGAGTTTGGGTGCGGGAGGGGGCTCAGGGCTGGGGTAGGGGATTGGGGTGGGGGCGTGGGGTCTGGGAGGGATTAGGGTACAGGAGGGGGTTCCGACCTGGGGCAGGGGGTTGGGGTGCCGGGTGTGAGGTCTGGGAGGGAATTTGGGTGTGGGAGGGGGTTCCGACCTGGGGCAGGGTTTCTGGGTGCGAGCTACGGCCAGGCGGCGCTTACCTCAGCCAGCTCTTGGTCAATGGCACACCGGTGCTAATGCAGGCTCCTGACCCCTGGTCTCCCTCCGCTGGCAGGCTCTGAGCAAGGCCTGCCCAGAGAACATGGATGACGAGCTCTCGATCCTGCTGACAGCACCCCCCAGCACAGACAAACTCCAGCACATCTTGGAGGTGAGCAGAATGGGGAGGGGCCGCAGGGGTTTTACCTTAGCCCTGGGGACTCCTAGAAAGAAGAGACTAGAAAATCCATATTTCTATTGGATCCTTCCGAGTATGCATTGGTGATATAAACTCACTGGGTGACCTTGGGGTAACTCACTTCCCCCTTACGGCATCAGTCTTCTCCACTATCAAATCTACACTGGGGAAGAAGGACAGAAGCCCCGACAATCACCTTCACCTCTGGGTGTCTGGTCCTGGGAGCCGAAACCAACTGGACTATCTGCCCCATCTCCTAAACTGCCCTGTCTTTCCCTCCTAGGGCCTTGTCCTTAGTGCTCAGCCTGGCCCCTTCCCAGCTTCTCCCTGACCTTTAAAGGACGCTCCAAGCCCCTCCCATGCCTGCTTCCCTTGGGGTCTCTCTCCTGGCTGAGTACAGGCTGCCCTTCTATCTCTCAGCAGGCCTGGGTCCTAGTCACAGGCTGCGTCTTGTCACGTGACCCCCACACTTATTCCCTTCACCCTAGGGACCTGCATCACCTGGGCCAGGTGCAGTTGAGCTCCAACCCCTTTCCTGGCCATCTCACCCTGGGACAGGTTGAAACTGGTAACCTGTGGGTAACAGTAACTGGTTGCTCGCAAAGGTGCTGAAGACACAATGGAAGAGGAAATCCTTTGGTCTGGATTGAAATTATTCCGACTGAAAGTGAATGAGAGAAAATAGGTCCAGAGTTCTCTTCCTAGCAGCAGAAAATTTAGCGATTGATAGAGGTTCAGGTCAGAAAGGACCATTATGTGCATCTAGTCGCCCCTCCTGTATAACTCAGGGCTAGAATGTGACCAAGTGGTTCCTTCAGCCAACCATAGCATGGGACTGAGTCAGAGCACGTCTTTTGGAACGACATCCACATGTAGGAGAGCCAGCTGGCTACCAGAAAATCTCTCTTCTGCAGTGACGTGGGGTTAAGGGACACGGGGGAAAAGACATGGAGGCTGTGACTAAACTTAGAGCAGCAAGGCCAGGAAAACCAGGGTTAGGTCCCAGGCCTGGCTATCAGATCTGCTGTTTTCTATTCCTGGCTTTGGGACCATGAGCGAGTCTCTGCACCGCTGGGTGCCTCGGTTTCCCCAGCTATCAAATGGAGCTAATCAAGGTTTTGTTTGTTCTCCCCATTTTACAGGGTGGGAAACCGAGACACAGTTGGGACCTGTCTACACTACAGGTCTGTCGTGCGTTTGTAATCTGCTGACCCCCACATGTTGTTCAGAGCCTATGGACAACACAGCTCCTAAAGGTACCTTTGTTCTGTGCTTATCCCCTCTGTACCAGCAGGGCTGGACAGCATTTCTCACTGTGATGTGGGGAGCAGGTCCTGGGTACTAAGGGTCTGAAGAAGCTCTCAAGGACTAATTTTTTAAAATAATTGTTATCAATGAATTGGGAGAAAACATACAATCACTGCGGTTAAGATTGAGGGGTGACAAAATACAGGCAGAGTGGTAATTCCTGATGGGGAGAGGGCAGTGATACAGAGCGATCTGGCTCATTCGGCCAGCTGGACCCATTCAAAGAAAACAAGTTTGAGCAGAGCCCAATGCAAGGTCCTATACGTGGCAACAAGGCACGCCGGCCACACCTCCAGAATGGGGACGTGGATCCAGGAAAGCAGTGACTCTGAAAAGGATTTAGGGGCCAGAGTGGAGAAGCCACTCAACATGAGCTCCCAGTGTGATGCTGTGGTGAACAGGGCTAAAGCCATCATTAGACGTAGGAGCAGAGCCGTGAGTAGGATAGGGAGGTGACACAGCAGCAGTGAGACTGCTATTGGAATACTGCCTCCAGTCTTGGTGTCCTCCTTTGAAAAAGATGGTCCTAGAAATTGGAGCTGGGGCAGCAAAGAGCCACCAAATGTTCTGAGGGCTGGAGAAAAATGCCTTCTAGTGAGCTATTGAAAGAGCTTAACCTGTTTAGCTTATCAAAAGAAGATTGAAGGGGACTTCATTGAAGTGTTGAAGTGCCTTAATGGAGAGAAAATACTGGGTATTAAAGGGCTCTCTAGTCTAGCAGAGAAAGGCAGAACAAGACCCAATGGCTGGAAGGTGAAAAGAGACAAATTCCTATGACAAATAAGGCACAAATATTCAACAGCGAGGATGATTGAACACAGGAAGAAGCTACCAAGGAAAGTGGTGGATTCTCCATCTCTTGATGTCATTAATAAAGACTAGATGCCTTTCCGGAATGTGTTTGCCCCAAAAATAGCTATTGTGGTAGACAGGAGGCCTGTGATATGCAAGGGGTCAGATTAGACGCTCTAACTGTCTCTTCCGGCCATAAAGTCTACTCATTTCTGAGAAACCGAGTGTAGCATTGGGAGCAGCCTCTGATGTTTTACTGTCTAACCGGCTTGCTTCCTAGAATGAACACTCATTGAGCGGGGTGATCCACAGGGAGTAGCTCAAACCTCCAAAGGGTCTGGCCTGCGGCAGGACATTAACACTGCAGGGGAGGGGTGGGTGTGGCAGTGATATCACAAAGGCCTTTTGCAGGACCTCAGCCTATTGGCCAAAGGTGCAGGGGAGGTGGTGACCTCACAGAGGGATGCTGACATCAGCCAGGCAGGACAGGTGCGCAGGGCCAGGGAAACCTCAGAGACCCCTGTGGCTTTGCTTCAGCAAGTCTCCTTCTCGAGGTCTCTCTTTGAGGTCTGAGAGAGTATTTGGGTTCACGTACGTGAGCACCAGGAGGAACCTCTTTTGAGTTTTCTCCTTTCTTTTTCCTGATTTCACTAGAAAACTGACGTCCCTGTTTAGAAGGTAAGAGCCTCCGAGAGGTTTGGAACCTGTTCAGTCTGATGCATCTGGCGCCGGCTGAATTTTAGGCATGGAAAACAGTAGCTTAAGGTGGCCAAATTTTATTCCCCACCTGGGATTTTGTCCCTTAGAATCTCTGGGGACATTAGGGTTTGTCCTTTTTCTTTTACCTTTTCCTCCATCCCTCCCTCCTTTCTCTTCATCTCTTACTTCTTTTGTCCTTTCCCTGTTCCCCTCCCACCACCAGGAGGGTGTGTGTGTGTGTCGTGGGGGGTGCTCTACAACTCCCATTGTGGGAGGTCCACCGAAAAATGTGGCGTTGAAATAGTTCTCAGACAGTGATCCCCAGCGGTGACCTGGGCCATCCTTTGGGCTCTCTGGTGAGAACCCTCATCCTCCCGCCCCTCGGTCGCTACCCTGATTGGTTGAGCAGGGGGTTATTGACAGGGAGGAGACTCAGGTCCCTGTTGTTTTCTTTTAAGACCAAGTAAATAGTCATAACCAGTCATATGTTCGACAAATTTTGCTGCTTCTCTGCAGTTCATTATTTTCTCTACCATTCCAGTTTTTCTAAAATACTTGCTGAATAATTACTATGAACTCTTGCTGGTCTGGAACTCACTTGAGAACACTTTATTCAGGTCATTCAACGTCTGAAATTCAAGATCCGATGGTTAGTTTGAAAATCAGGGCTCTTGGGTCCTATTCCCAACTCTGCCACGGACTGGCTGTGTGACCTAAGACAAGTCAATTCTCCTTTCTCAGCCTTAGCTTCTCCCTCTTTCAAGTAGGGATAACAATCCGCTCCTACCTACCTCCTGACAGGTGGACGATCGGGATCTATTGGAGAGTGTCACTAGGAGCAGTGCATAAGATGAGGTGTCCTATCACGTTTACTCAGATCAGATTAGGACATAATAGAATGGCTGAAATAGTCTATTTTATTTGTATTTTATTATGTTGCAATTGTTAAGAGCAGCAACTACTTAGCTCAGACTGAAACGTCTTATCTAATTTTTGAGATCTAAGTGTCTCCTCTTTGTGTGCGACGAGACAAACACGTACTCCTGTTCTTTTTGTGACACAGAAGATGCTTTTGTTTTGCAACAAAATATTTTTGCAAAGAATTTTCATGCCACTTGATATGATTTCAAGAAACAAACTGGTTTAGTTTGAATGGGATTTTCGGACAGAAACGGTTTCAATGAAATTTCCCCACCATCTCGATTTCTGGGCTCTATCCCTGTCTTTTGGGGGTTTGCTGTCTGTTAGAACAGGAGTCTGATTTGGATAGGGATAGAGACCTCTTTAATGTTTTTAATGAAGTAAATACTACTGGGAATTGTGTGATCATGGGAGACTTTAACTTCCCAGATATAGACTGGAGGACAAGTGCTAGTAATATAATAGGCCTCAGATTTTCCTAGATGTGATAGCTGATGGATTCCTTCACCAAGTAGTTGCTGAACCAACAAGAGGGGATGCCATTTTAGATTTGGTGTGGGTAGTGAGGATCTCTTAGAAGAAATGGTTGTAGGGGACAGCCTTGGTTTGAGCGATCGTGAGCTAATTCAGTTTAAACTAAATGGAAGGGTAAACAAAAATAGATCTGTGACTAGGGTTTTTGATTTCAAAAGGGCTAACTTTAAAAAATTAAGGAAATTAGATAGGGAAGTGGATTGGACTGAAGAACTTGTGGATCTAAAGGTGGAGAAGGCCTGGAATTACTTCAAGTCAAAGTTGCAGAAACTATCAGAAGCCTGCATCCCAAGAAAGGGGGGAAAATTCATAGGCAGGAGTTGTAGACCAAGTTGGATGAGCAAGCATCTCAGAGAGATGATTAAGAAAAAGCAGAAAGCCTACAAGGTGTGGAAGATGGGAGTGATCTGCAAGGAAAGCTACCCTTCTGAGATCAGAAAATGTAGGGACAAAGTGAGTAAGGCTGAAAGCCATGTAGAGTTGGACCTTGCAAAGGGAATTCAAACCAATAGTAAAAGGTGTAAAAGGTTCTATAGCCATATAAATAAGAAGAAAACAAAGAAAGAAGTGGGACCGCTAAACACTGAGGATGGAGTGGAGGTTAAGGATAATCTAGGCATGGCCCAATATTTAAACAAATACTTTGCCTCAGTCTTTAAGAGGCTAATGAGGAGCTTAGAGATAATGGTAGGATGACAAATGGGAATGAGGATATGGAGGTAGATATTACCACATCTGAGTTAGAAGCCAAACTCGAACAGTTTAATGGGACTAAATCGGGGGTCCCAGATAATCTTCATCCAAGAATATTAAAGGAACTGGCATATGAAATTGCAAGCCCATTAGCAAAAAATGTTAATGAATCAGTAAACTCAGGGGTTGTGCCGTATGACTGGAGAATTGCTAACATAGTTCCTAGCTTTAAGAAAGGGGGAAAAAGTGATCCGGGTAACTACAGGCCTGTTAGTTTGACATCTGTAGTATGCAAGGTCTCAGAAAATGTTTTGAAGGAGAAAGTAGTTAAGGACATTGAGGTCAATGGTAATTGGGACAAAATACAACATGGCTTTACAAAAGGTAGAGCGTGCCAAACCAACCTGATCTCCTTCTTTGAGAAGGTCACAGATTTTTTAGACAAAGGAAACGCAGTGGATCTAATTTACCTCGATTTCAGTAAGGCATTTGATACGGTTCCACATGGGGAATTATTAGCTAAATTGGAAAAGATGAGGATCAATATGAAAATTGAAAGGTGGATAAGGAATTGGTTAAAGGGGAGACTACAACGGGTCGTACTGAAAGGTGAACTGTCAGGCTGGAGGGAGGTTACTAGTGGAGTTTTTATATTATGGGAACAAGTAAATAACTTTTCCTTATTCACTTTCTTCACATCACTCATGATTTCATATACCTCTATCATATCCCCCCATAGTCTCCTCTTTTCCAAGCTGAAAAGTCCTAGCCTCTTTAATCTCTCCTCATATGGGACCCCTTCCAAACCTCTAATCATTTTAATTGCCCTTCTCTGAACCTTTTCTAATGCCAGTATATATTTTTTTGAGATGAGGAGACCACATCTGTACACAGTATTCAAGATGTGGGTGTACCATGGATTTATATAAGGGCAATAAGATATTCTCCGTCTTATTCTCTATCCCCTTTTTAATGATTCCTAACATCCTGTTTGCTTTTTTGACTGCCGCTGCACACTGCGTGGAAGTCTTCAGAGAACTATCCACGATGACTCCAAGATCTTTTTCCTGATTCGTTGTAGCTAAATTAGCCCCCATCATATTGTATGTATAGTTGGGGTTATTTTTCCCAATGTGCATTACTTTACGTTGTCCACATTAAATTTCATTTGCCATTTTGTTGCCCAATCACTTAGTTTTGGGAGATCTTTTTGAAGTTCTTCACAGTCTGCTTTGGTCTTAACTATCTTGAGCACTTTAGTATCATCTGCAAACTTTGCCACCTCACTTTTTACCCCTTTCTCCAGATCATTTATGAATAAGTTGAATAGCATTGGTCCTAGGACTGACCCTTGGGGAACACCACTAGTTACCCCTCTCCATTCTGAAAATTTACCATTTATTCCTACCCTTTGTTCCCTGTCTTTTAACCAGTTCTCAATCCATGAAAGGATCTTCCCTCTTATCCCATGACAACTTAATTTACATAAGACCCTTTGGTGAGGGACCTTGTCAAAGGCTTTCTGGAAATCTAAGTACACTATGTCCACTGGATCCCCCTTGTCCACATGTTTGTTGACCCCTTCAAAGAACTCTAATAGATTAGTAAGACATGATTTCCCTTTACCTAAACTATGTTGACTTTTGCCCAACAATTTATGTTCTTCTATGTGTCTGACAATTTTATTCTTTACAATTGTTTCAACTAATTTGCCCGTTACTGACATTAGACTTACTGGTCTGTAATTGCCGGGATCACCAATAGTGCCCTTTTTAAATATTGGCGTTACATTAGCTATCTTCCAGTCATGGATACAGAAGCTGATTTAAAGGACAGGTTACAAACCATAATTAGTAGTTCCGCAATTTCACATCTGAGTTCTTTCAGAACTCTTGGGTGAATGCCATCTGGTCCCAGTGACTTATCAGTTAATTCCAAAACCTCCTCTAGTAACACCGCAATCTGTGACAATTCGTGAGATTTGTCAGCTACAAATGCTGGCTGAGGTTTGGGAATGGCTGGAAGGTGAAAAGAGACAAATTCCTATGACAAATAAGGCACAAATATTCAACAGCGAGGATGATTGAACACAGGAAGAAGCTACCAAGGAAAGTGGTGGATTCTCCGTCTCTTGATGTTATTAATAAAGACTAGATGCCTTTCCGGAATGTGTTTGCCCCAAAAGTAGCTATTGTGGTAGACAGGAGGCCTGTGATATGCAGGGGGTCAGATTAGATGCTCTAACTGTCTCTTCTGGCCATAAAGTCTACTCATTTCTGAGAAACCGAGTGTAGTATTGGGAGCAGCCTCTGATGTTTTACTGTCTAACCGGCTTGCTTCCTAGAATGAACACTCATTGAGTGAGGTGATCCACAGAGAGTAGCTCAAACCTCCAAAGTGTCTGACCTGCGGCAGGACATTAGCACTGCAGGGGAGGGGTGTGTGTGGGAGTGACATCACAAAGGCCTTTTCCAGGACCTCAGCCTATTGGTCAAAGGTGCTGGGGAGGTGGTGACCTCACAGAGAGATGCTGACATCAGCCAGGCAGGACAGGGGCACAGGGTCAGGGAAACCTCAGAGTCCCCTGTAGCTTTCCTTCAGCAAGTCTCCTTCTCGAGGTCTCTCTTTGAGGAATGAGAGAGTATTAGGGGTCACGTACATGAGCGCCAGGAGGAACCTCTTTTGAGTTTTCTCCTTTCTTTTTCCTGATTTTACTAGAAAACAGACGTCCCTGTTTAGAAGGTAAGAGCCTCCGAGAGGTTTGGAACCTGTTCAGTCTGATGCATCTGGCACCAGCTGAATTCTAGGCATGGAAAACACTAGCTTAAGGTGGCCGAATTTTATTCCCCACCTGGGATTTTGTCCCGTAGAATCACTGGGGACATTAGGGTTTGTCCTTTTTGTTTTACCTTTTCCTCCATCCCTCCCTCCTTTCTCTTCATCTCTTACTTCTTTTGTCCTTTCCTCTGTTCCCCTCCCACCACCAGGAGGACTCTGTGTGTGTGTCGTGGGGAGTGCTCTGCAATGGGAACAGGGACAATTCTCCAACTTTGGGCAGTCGAGAGCCTGGGTGAGATAAGGGGCGTTAAAGCCCTTTGTAAAGGAGAAAGGGGAGTTTCATGGTGTTGAGCACCAAGGAATTCTAAACTTTGCTAAAACATCTAGTCTGCAGAAACCAGAAATAGTTGGGGCCACATTGTAACCACTGTCTTTTTTAAAGCCCATTGAGGGATGTGAGTCCCACTCTTTTAGGTATCTGGGGTGCTGGGAGAAGAGAAGAGGTGCCTGTCTCCATTTTATGGCCTCAACAAACTAAGTGCTGTGCCCCAGTTCTCGTCAGAGATCCCTGAAAAAGAACGTCTTCCCATCCATTAACATACCTGGAAAGATACTGGAACTCCTTATTAAACAATCAGTTTGTCAGCACCTACAGGACAATTTGGTTCTTAGGACTAGTGAGCATGGACTTGTCAAGAACAAATCATTCCAAACCAATCCTAGCTCCTTCTTTGGCAGGGTTACGGGCCTAGTGGAGGTGGGTAAACAGTAGATGTGATCCATCTTGGTGTTAATAAGGACATTCTCACAAGCAAACTAGGGAGAGGTGGTCTAGATGCAATTAGTATAATATGTGTGCACAGATGGTTGAAAGCCCGTACTCCAACAGCCCAGAACCAAACACTCCTCCTCCTGGGCAGTGCGCTCTGACCTCTAATGGTCAGATGCTGCTTAGCACTGTCAGAGCAGCTTTTGCTGGGGGATTCTCCCAGCACTTTCCAATAGTGGGAAAGTATGAAATCCCCATTTGACTGCTGGGGACAGAGCCTAGAGCGGGGAGCAACTTACCCAAAGTCCCACAGGTCAATAGGAAACCAGCAATGGAACCCAGGAGTCCTGACTCCCAGTTCCCTGCTCAAAGCAGGGGGACCGGACATGAAGGCCTGGTTGTAATTGCCAGCTATGGGAGGGAGTGTGCAGCAGTGGTTAGTGAAGGGGCCTGGAAATAAGGACTGCTGGGTCCCATCCCTGGCTCTGACACTTGGTGTGACCCTGAGCCAGTAGCTTCCCCACCCCAGGCCTGTTTCCCATCAGTAGTGTTGGGTTAGCAGCCCCTACAGACCAGGGGGGTTGGGAGGCTCCAGGAAGGTGTGTAAAGTGCCGGGGTGTCAGGATCCCGGAGGTGCTGTCACCCCCGCATTAGGCCAGTGTTCTGCACCCCCTGCTGCTGGCTGAGTTTCTCTGTCCCTTGGCAATAAGACAGACTCTTGTTTTCACAGCCAGTCGATCGCCCAGTGCTATCCCCCTGCCTGCTGGCTGGGCAGGGTAACTCCTCAGGTCACCACCACCCTCTCCAGCCTGCCTTGGCTTTGGGGAGTGAGGAGGAGGGTGAGGGACGATACTGAACATCCTCCATCCATCGCTCCGTCAACAGAGCAAGTGAGTGGCATTAGGGTTCCCCGTTGGCGTCCCCTGTCTGTCTGGGGAGAGGCAGAAAGAGGGGGAAAGAATCTCTCCCAAAGGAGATTGGATTTGCAAACCGCCCCCAGGAGCCCCTCGCTCTCAGACCGGGGAGGGGCTTCTCCAGAGCCGTCTCCAGTGTGTTTGGAAAGGTCCCAGCAATGGGGCTCCCAACGCTTCCCTTGTGGGAGACCATTCCCCAGGCTGAGCGTCTCTGAGCTGGGCCAGACCCTGTGAGCTGCTGAGCATGGAAATCAATGGGAAAGGCGGGGGTCCTGGCCTTGCTCTGCCTCGGGACTTTGACCTGGGGAATGGTTTCCCAGGAGAAGTCCAGACTCCTGGGTTCTGTTCCTTCTCTAGCTTGGGGGGGAGTGTGGCCTGGGACGGCAGGAGGGAGCTGCTTGTCCAAAGTGACTGAGCCCCGTGATGGAAAAGGAGGAGACTCCCCGGGCATTGCAGCCCCAGAGGTGACGAGGGGGAACGCTGGGAGCAGATCATGCAATGAACTCCTGCCAGTGCGTGTAGATTGCATTACGTGCACCCCTGTGCGGGGAGGAGGAGCTGCTCTGGCTGGGGCAGGGATGGGGAGGGACCAAACAGGCTGGTTAGTGAGAGGCTGCCTTGACCCCAGACTCACGCCCGCTTCCCGCTCGGTTCCAGGGTGGCCAGGCTCCTGAGGATGTTAAGGAAGAAGGCTCTGCAGGTGGCCCCAGAGCCTGAGGGAAGCAGCTGCCATCTTCCCCGGGAGCAGAGCGGCCCCTCCGTCCCCACTGGCGGGGAAGGAGCTCCCGGCCAGACCAGGAGGTGGAAGTGCCCAGCCTTCTGGCGGAGAAAACCCACTCCCAGCGCAGGCGCCAAGGTGGGAGAGGCCAGGTCGAAATGGAGCTGGGCCAGGCTGTGGCTCGGCAGGCAGGACCCAGCGCAGGAGGGGAGCCGGGCAGAGTGACTCTGGGACATGTTGTGTGGGCAGCAGCAGCCCCAGGAGCCCAGCCCTGATTCCCAGCAGGAGGCATCGCCCGGCTCGGTCACTGAGGACCTTCCAGCCTCCCCAGGGCAGGAGGTGGAGGATCCCTGTCCCACCACCAGCAGCTCGGCCCGCTCCCCATGGGACAGCAGCAGTGCCTGGGACTCGGGCAGCAGCGAGGCCGATGGGCGCCGCAGCTTTGTTCCAGGTGAGGAGTCAGGCTGGGCTCAGGGAGAGGTGAGGGCGGGGCTGTGAACACCCTGGGCCCAGGCCCTCGATCAGTGCTATGGGGGCGGATCCCCAGCCCAGGGGTCTGGCCTGAGCCACATGAACCCCACTGACACTAGATGCTGCCACTTTGGTCCTCGGTGCTCCAGTTGGGGGGAGGCACCTCCCAGGGAGTCCAGGACAGCGTGGGGGGGTCTCTTTGCTATGGGCTCCTGAAGGAGTTGGGGGCTGAAAGCATCACTGAGACGGGGGAGTGTGGGGCCCAATCTGCCCTGGGTCCCGGAGGTGGGAAGGGGACACATTGCCCCAGCGTGCCCCTGTCCTTCCCCCGAGTGGCAGCAGGCGTCACCCTGTCCCCTTCTCTCCCTGGTGCAGGGACCGCCAGGGACTCAGGGGACGAGGAGGAGGAATGGGTGGACGTGGCCACAGAGGAGGCTGCTCTCAATAACAGTCGAGAGCAGCTCCAAGACGGAGAAAAGGTACGAACGTTCCCCAGCTGTGCTGGAACAGAGACTGTCTTGCCCCTTCCCAGCACCTGACCCCCTGCAGAGGGTCTTGTCCCTGATGATCCACCAGCCCTAATGGGGACCTTTCTCCTCCATGATCTGGGACCCCAGAGGTGGGGGTGTCTGTCACACACCAGCCGGGTCTCCTCCCCCTACAGGCACTGTCCCTGTTCCTGACCGTGCTTGTGGTGGAGTGGTGGGTGATTTGGACAATGGGCGGGTCCCCACTATCCCCCATTCAGCCCTGAGTCCTGCAGCTGCTGTGTGGAGGCAGGGAGGTCCCTGGCTAACTGGCTCTCTCTCCCCTAACCCCACTCCTGGTGGGTGCAGGAGGAGGCCCAGCAGCTCGTGTTCCTGCACGCCATCCACCCCGCGTCTCGCTGCACAGCAGAGAGGGCAGGACACACTGGAGCCGCACTGCTGCAAGGCGGCTGTGGCGGAGAGGATTGTGGTGAGCGAGACACAGCGCCCAGAGGAAGGACAGAGACATGGGAGGGGCAGGGGTCTCCCCAGGCCAATGGATGGGGGATGGCTGGTGCTGGAGGGGCAGCAGAGGGCAGGGATTGCTGGGGCTGAAGACTGGGGAGAAGAGACGGGAGAAATTCGGAGAGTGGTCACTATTGGGCAGGAATCGGAGGAGCGGGGACAGGTGTGGGGATCCTGCTGGTTGTGTGGGGCCCTGGCTGTGTAATCTCCTCACTGGGAAGTGTCAGTGAGGCCCGAATCTCACACGCTCCTTTGTCTCCTTTGGGTCTCACAGGAGCTCATTGAGGAGCTGCCTGATAACTCTCCCCCCGGCGCTGTCCTCGCCAACTCCCTGATTGCTGTGGGCAACCTCAGGTACCGAGACCCTCCGGCCCGGTTCCCCTAACCCCAGTGCTGCTCAGGCCCAGGGCTGGGAGTCACTGCCCCTCCCACTCCCAGGTCACCGCCCAAGGGTGGCTCCTCTGGCAGAGGTGCGGGGAAGGTTCACTCTCTCCTGGCTGGGCTGTTCTTTTCACTCCAGTAACATTGCAACGGCTTTGAGGAGAGGCTCACACCCAGGATCAGATACAGGAGGGGCAGCAGGGTGCAGGGAACAGGGGCTATTCCTGCCCTGCCACTGTCTGTGTGAGAAACCTTGGCCTTGTCATTCCCTGGCTCGGTGCCTCAGTTTCCCTTCTTGCCAGCCTGTGCCTATTTCCCTGCAGTTTCACCTGCGTGTTGGTGCCAGTCCCATCCCCGTACTGCACAGTCTAATACCGGCTCCTCTCTCTTGCCAGCACCATGACACCTGCCCTGGAGCCAGAGCTGGAGACCCACCTCCTCCGAGCTGCCCTGCACGCCATCTTCACCCTGGGCATGGAGAAGGACACCGCCCAAGTGCAGGTAGATCATGCTAAAGTCATGGATTGAAGAGCCAGCTGTCATGCTGCCATGAGTCCTTGCTAATTGCCTGCAGTGGGATGTGAAGGAGAGAGGCCAGGATATGTGTTTGGGGGTCTCACCAGTGCTTCCCAGAGACCCGTCTTCCCATCCTGTGGCAAGTTTAGCCCCAGTTTCCCTAACTCTGACCCATGGCTCTCCCTTGCTTTCAGGATCTGCCTAGGGTCTTGCCAGACCTCCTGGACGCCATGCTAGGGAACCTACTGGCAGAGTCCCCAGACACCGACAGGCTCCAGTACCTCTTGGAGGTGAGCCCGATGAGAGGGGTGGGGGCAATTTTACCTTCACTCTTAGATCCATTTTCCAGACTGTCCTCCTAGCCGGGCCCCCAGTGGGCATCCTTGGTCAGGGCAGTCAGTGCAATGCCTCCTTTCCCCACAGCACATTAACTACTGGATCGTGTCCAGGGTGCCGCGAGAGAGAGCCAGGGCCGTTAAGAGCAGCACGGCCCTGCTCAGATTCACCATCACCCTCCCTGAGTTTGACGTAAGTGACCTCTGACGCCAGCTTCCTGACTCCAGGCGTAGGTGATCTGGCTCTGACGGGCTGTAGGATCTGCTGCTGCAGGGGCTGTGGGTTAGGAGTGTTCCTCTTGGGGAGGCAGAGTCAGAGCAGAGAGTGAGCCTGGCTTGAGTCAAGTTCTTCTTGTCCTAGTTAAGTGGTGACTCTGGGCTTTTAAGGGGACTGTGCTCCAGGTTCATGCCTCCCTGTCATCCTGGAGCAGCTGGGGAAGCAAGTCCTCATGGAGGGCCCTGTCCACAGCCCTGTGCTCCAGGCTTCCTTGGGGGCAGAGGAAATTAAGGGTCTGGCTCTAGCTCCTATCCTCTAGCATCTCCTGCAGAGGGGCTGAGGGGAAGGAGAGTCCTGGCCCGGGGGGGACTGGGAGCTGACAGGAAAATGCTGATGGAGTCCCCTCTCCCTCTCCCGTCCATTAGAACTCAGCGGAATTCCCCAGGATGGGTCACCACGTGGCACAGCTGGCTCTGTCCGTCAGTGACCCAGCCAAGGACATCAGCCGGCAGGCCAGGGAGGGGGTTTACCGGCTCTACCAGCTGCTGCTGCACCAGAGGGGTAAGGAACCCAGCTGGGAAATGGCACCCGCTAGAAGAGTGAGACTGGGACCCCAGCCAATTTCTCTCAGACTGACCCCGGCTGGAGGATGAGTCTCTCTATCTCTTTCTGTGTTCCACACCACGCCCTGCAATTCTGTTGGGCCGGGCACGCAGCGAGGACTCTGCCCACTGTGCAGTCACCAATGGGATTGGAAGGACACAAGCCCTGCAACCAGAAGGACAAATGTGTGTGTCTCTCTCCCTGTCACATACTCCCTCCTGGGGGAAACCCAGCAGCTGATGGGGGACAAGGTGAGCAGCTGCATTAGACTCAGGAGATTGGGGCGGGGCCCAGGCCTCATTCCCATCCTGTGGCCATTCGCTGGCCTGGCACAAGGAGCCTGGTGGGGAATGAAAGGGAGAGCAGATGCTCCTGGGAAGGGAGATGAATTCACCTCCATGAGCAGGAGCGAGCCAGCTTGTCCCCGGAGCAGCTCCACCCAGCTCTTTAGCCAGGCTAATTAATGACAAGCTTTGCCTCATCCCAGACTTACGTTCTTAGGACAGGGTGCTATCGCTCTTGGGAAGGGCAGGAGAGTCCCCCAAGTGCCCTCTGCGAGACTCTCCTGTCCCACAGGGCCGCACCCAATTCCTAGTGGTCTGGTGTCTGTGTCACCCGAGCCACCACCCAGAGTTGCTCCCATCACTGGCAGCCTGGGAGGCCAAGGACTGACGGGTGATGGCATCTGACCAGGCAGGGCTGAGGCACATGGGCAGGGGACGCTTGTCCTGCTGCTGGCAAGGCTGGACCCGTTCTGGAGAGAACAGGAGGATTCAGTCAGCAGTACGGTTACCATGTCTAATAAATAAAAAAAGAGGACCCTCCACGGGCCCTGGCCCCGCCCATTCCCCCACCCCTAGCCCCGCCCCAACTCCGCCCCTTCCCCGCCCTAACTCAGGCCCCTCCTCCCTCCCACTCCCAGCCATGGGGAAAGGGCTGCCCCAGCGCTACCGGCTTCACGGTTTGCCGGGCAGCCCCCAGACCCTGCGCCCCCGTCCGGTGCTTCCCCAGCGCAGCTGGAGCCCGGGAAGGGAAGTGCCTGGCCCGTGGCTCGGGGTCCGGAGGCAGGGGGGGCTGCCCGAAGCCGGTAGCGGTGGCTCGGGCAGCTCGGCTCTTAAAGTCTGAGAGGGGAGGAGCGGAGCAGAGCAGCCGCGGGAGGGGAAGTGCCCGGCCGGCATTTTCCCGGACATATTTGGCTTTTCGGCAATTCCCCCCTGTGACAATGCGGTTCTGGCGGAACCCAACTGAGAGTGCCAACTCAGGACAAATTGCTTAAACAGGGCAGTTGCAGCCCAAGGCTGGGGTATTTTCCACCTCTAAGGCAAACCAAACCAGCCAGACTAAGGGAACTTCGGTCTCACCCCACTGGCTAACCACAAGTCTCTCAAGCAATCTCCTTAGACACTCCAGTTTCCCAGTATAACCACCAGTGCCACTTGTACGGGGACAAATGGTTATGAAAACCAGTACCCAAGTAACAGAAAAAGGTTCTCCTGATCCCAAAGGACCAAGCCCCAGACCCAGGTCAATATACAAATCAGATCTTTCCCACAAATCACGCTGTTGCCAATCCTTTAGAATCTAAAATCTAAAGGTTTATTCATAAAAGGAAAAAGATAGAGATGAGAGTTAGAATTGGTTAAATGGAATCAATTACATACAGTAATGGCACAGTTCTTGGTTCAGGCTTGCAGCAGCAATGGAATAAACTGCAGGTTCAAATCAAGTCTCTGGAATACATCCCCCGCTGGGATGGGTCCTCAGTCCTCTGTTCAAAGCTTCAGCGTGTGGCAAAGTTCCTCCAGAGGTATGAAGCAGGATTGAAGACCAGATGGAGATAAGGCATCAGCCTTATATAGTCTTTTCCAGGTGTAAGAACACCTCTTTGTTCTTACTGTGGAAACTTACAGCAAAATGGAGTCTGGAGTCACATGGGCCAGTCCCTGCATATTTTGCTGAGTTACAAGGCGTATCTGGGTCCATTGTATAGCTGATGGTCCTTAATGGGCCATCAAGGAGGCTAGGCAGAGCTAATCTCAGCTTGTCTGGGATGTCACCCAGAAGCATAGCATAAGTTTGCCATACAGACAGTATAGAGCCAATATTCATAACTTCGACTACAAAACTGATACACACATATAGACAGCATAATCATAACCAGTAAACCATAACCTTGTCCTAGACACCCCATTTGACCCCCTTTATACAAGATTTGGGTGCCACTACAGGACCTTGGTTGCAACAATGATCTCTACGGACCAAGTTTATGTCAATAACATCACCCCCCCGGACGGGGGTTTGATTGCCAAAAAGCAGGACATGTCCGGGAAAAAACGGACGTATGGTAACCCTAGTCAGCAGGGGCTGCCGATCCGTCCCATTCACCAGGGCTGCCATCCTGCGGCTTCAGCATTAGTGGCTGGGGTGACTTGGGGAAAGGTCTCAACCTTCCCACATCCCACTTCACTGCTGCCAGAATCCCTCCTGCCCCCCCGCTACAGTCCCCTCCCTACCCAACCTGGGTGGGGCTGGTGGAGAGGGGTCTGAGAACTTGAGCTGTGGATTGGAGGTGGAACAGCTGTCAGGGGCACTGACGGGGAAGTGGCAGGAGCTCCCCGTACAAGGAGGGGGGTTGCCACTGGAGGTCACTAGGAAGGACAACAAGACTCCATCCTGGGAGTCAGGAGGGGGAATCCATCCCTCAGAGGTGGGCAGGGGCTGGGTGGAAATGCTGCTGGTTCCAGGGGCCGTTAATCCCCCCTGATTCCTCGGAGATGTCTGAGTCTCAGACAGGTTCTCGTTCCCTTGCAGAATGAGGACGTCACGGCCAATGTGATGCGCCAGCTCCGTATCATGCGGCACTTGCGCCAGGTGCCCGAGGCGCTGCAGGGCCTGTGCCTCTGAGGCCACCAGCAACTCCCGCTCTCTGCTGCAGGTACTGCTCTGGCTCTCTGTAAATGGGGAGCTTGTGGAAGGGGAAATGGAGCCCCCTGGCACTCACAGAAACCCTCTCCCCTCTCTGTGGAGCAGGGTCCTTTCCTCTGCCCCCAAATTCCTTCATCTGGGACAGGAGTTCTTTCCCTCACACCCATTCCCCTCCCCCCTTTCCTTGATCTACCCCAATCCCATTCCCCCTGCGCCCAGGCAGAGCTCTGCCTGCCCCATATGGTGCAGAAAGGCCTGTGATATGCAGGGGGTCAGAATAGATGCTTTAACTGTCTCTTCTGCCCATAAAGTCTACTCATTTCTGAGAAACCGAGTGTAGCATTGGGAGCAGCCTCTGCTGTTTTACTGTCTAGCCGGCTTGCTTCCTAGAATGAACACTCATTGAGCGGGGTGATCCACAGAGAGTAGCTCAAACCTCCAAAGGGTCTGGCCTGCGGCAGAACATTAGCACTGCAGGGGAGGGGTGGGTGTGACAGTGACATCACAAAGGCCTTTTGCAGGACCTGAGCCTATTGGTCAAAGGTGCTTGGGAGGTGGTGACCTCACAGAGAGATGCTGACATCAGCCAGGCAGGACAGGGGCGCAGGGCCAGGGAAACCTCTGAGTCCCCTGTAGCTTTCCTTCAGCAAGTCTCCTTCTCGAGGTCTCTCTTTGAGGGCTGAGAGAGTATTAGGGGTCATGTACGTGAGCGCCAGGAGGAACCTCTTTTGAGTTTTCTCCTTTCTTTTCCCTGATTTTACTAGAAAACAGACGTCCCTGTTTAGAAGGTAAGAGCCTCCGAGAGGTTTGGAACCTGTTCAGTCTGATCCATCTGTTCCACAAGTTCTTCAGTCCAATCCACTTCCCTATCTAATTTCCTTAATTTTTTAAAGTTAGCCCTTTTGAAAAAAAAAACCCTAGTCACAGATCTATTTTTGTTTACCCTTCCATTTAGTTTAAACTGAATTAGCTCACGATCGCTCAAACCAAGGCTGTCCCCTACAACCATTTCTTCTAAGAGATCCTCACTACCCACACCAAATCTAAAATGGCATCCCCTCTTGTTGGTTCAGCAACTACTTGGTGAAGGAATCCATCAGCTATCACATCTAGGAAAATCTGAGCCCTATTATATTACTAGCACTTGTCCTCCAGTCTATATCTGGGAAGTTAAAGTCTCCCATGATCACACAATTCCCATTAGTATTTACTTCATTAAAAACATTGAAGAGGTCTCTATCCCTATCCAAATCAGACTCTTGTTCTAACAGACAGCAACCCCCCCCCCCCCGAAAGGCAGAGATAGAGCCCAGGAATCGAGATGGTGGGGAAATTTCATTGAAACCGTTTCTGACCGAAAATCCTATTCAAACTAAACCAGTTTGTTTCTTGAAATCATAACAAGTGGCAATGAAAATTCTTTGTCACAATGTGTTAACTTGTCTCGTGGCACTCAAAGAGGAGACACTTAGATCTCAAAAATTAGATAAGATGCTTCAGTCTGAGCTGAGTAGTTGCTGCTCTTAACAATTGCAAAATAATACAATACAAATAAAATAAACTATTTCAGCCATTCTATTATGTCCTAATCTGATCTGAGTAAACATGATAGGACACCTCATCTTATGCACTGCTCCTAGTGACACTCTCCAATAGACCCAGCAGTCCTTATTTCCAGGCCCCTTCACTAACCACTGCTGCACACTCCCACCCACAGCTGGCAATTACAACCAGGCCCTCATGTCCGGTCCCCCTGCTTTGAGAGGGAGTGTGCTCCGCTGGAGTGATTGGAGCAGGGAACTGGGAGTCAGGACTCCTGGGTTCCATTGCTGGTTTCCTATTGACCTGTGGGACTTGGGGTAAGTTGCTGCCCCCTCTAGGCTCTGTCCCCAGCAGTCAAATGGGGATTTCATACTTTCCCACTATTGGAAAGTGCTGGGAGAATCCCCCAGCAAAAGCTGCTCTGACAGTGCTAAGCAGCATCTGTTTGCTTGTGAGAATGTCCTATGGGACTGTGTCAAAAGCCTTATTAACACCAAGATAGATCACATCTACTGTTTACCCACCTCCACTAGGCCCCTAACCCTGCCAAAGATGGAGCTAGGATTGGTCTGGAATGATTTGTTCTTGACAAGTCCATGCTCACTAGTCCTAAGAACCAAATTGTCCTGCAGGTGCTGACAAACTGATTGTTTAATAAGCAGAGGCTGCTCCCAATGCTACACTCGGTTTCTCAGAAATGAGTAGACTTTATGGGCAGCAGAGACCATTAGAGCATCTAATCTGACCCCCCGCATATCACAGGCCTCCTGTCTACCACAATAGCTACTTTTGGGGCAAACACATTCCGGAAAGGCATCTAGTCTTTATTAAATGACATCAAGAGATGGAGAATCCACTACTTTCCATGGTAGCTTCTTCCTGTGGTCAATCATCCTCGCTGTTGAATATTTGTGCCTTATTTGTCATAGGAATTTGTCTCTTTTCACCTTCCAGCCATTGGGTCTTGTTCTGCCTTTCTCTGCTCGATTAAAGAGCCCTTTAATACCCAATATTTTCCCTCCGTTAAGGCATTTCAACACTTCAGTGAAGTCACCTTTCAATCTTCTTTTCATAAGCTAAACAGGTTGAGCTCTTTCAATAGCTCACTAGAAGGCATTTTTCTCCAGCCCTCAGAACATTTGGTGGCTCTTTGCTGTCCCAGCTCCAATTTCTAGGACCATCTTTTTCAAAGGAGGACACCAAGACTGGAGGTCGTATTCCAATAGCAGTCTCACTGCTGCTGTATCACCTCCCTATCCTACTCACGGCTCTGCTCCTACGTCTAATGACGGCTTTAGCCCTGTTCACCACAGCATCACACTGGGAGCTCATGTTGAGTGGCTTCTCCACTCTGGCCCCTAAATCCTTTTCAGAGTCACTGCTTTCCTGGATCCACGTCCCCATTCTGGAAGTGTGGCCGGCGTGCCTTGTGGCTACGTATAAGACCTTGCATTGGGCTCTGCTCAAACTTGTTTTCTTTGAATGGGTCCAGCTGGCCGAATGAGCCAGATCGCTATATATCACTGCCCTCTCCCCATCAGGAATTACCACTCTGCCTGTATTTTGTCACCCCCCAATCTTATCCGCAGTGATTGTATGTTTTCTCCCAATTCATTGATAACAATTATTTTAAAAAATTAGTCCTTGAGAGCTTCTTCAGACCCTTAGTACCCAGGACCTGCTCCCCACATCACAGTGAGAAAGGCCGTCCAGCCCTGCTGGTACATAGGGGATAAGCACAGAACAAAGGTACCTTTAGGAGCTGTGTTGTCCATAGGCTCTGAACAACATGTGGGGGTCAGCAGATTACAAATGCACAACAGACCTGTAGTGTAGACTGGTCCCAACTGTGTCTCGGTTTCCCACCCTGCTCTAAGTTTAATCACAGCTGCCATGTCTTTTCCCCCGTGTCCCTTAACCCCACGTCACTGCAGAAGAGAGATTTTCTGGTAGCCAGCTGGCTCTCCTGCATGTGGATGTCGTTCCAAAAGACGTGCTCTGGCTCAGTCCCATGCTATGGTTGGCTGAAGGAACCACTTGGTGACGTTCTAGACCCTGAGTTATACAGGAGGGGCGACTAGATACACATAATGGTCCTTTCTGACCTGAACCTCTATCAATCGCTACATTTTCTGCTGCTAGGAAGAGAACTCTGAACCTATTTTCTCTCATTCACTTTCAGTCGGAATAATTTCAATCCAGGCCAAAGGATTTCCTCTTCCATTGTGTCTTCAGCACCTTTGCGAGCAACCAGTTACTGTTACCCACAGGTTACCAGTTTCAACCTGTCCCTGGGTGAGATGGCCAGGAAAGGGGTTGGAGCTCAACTGCACCTGGCCCAGGTGATGCAGCTCCCTAGGGTGAAGGGAATAAGTGTGGGGGTCACGTGACAAGACGCAGCCTGTGACTTGGACCCAGGCCTGCTGAGAGATAGAAGGGCAGTCTGTGCTCAGCCAGGAGAGAGACCCCAAGGGAAGCAGGCATGGGAGGGGCTTGGAGAGTCCTTTAAAGGTCAGGGACAAGCTGGGAAGGGGCCAGGCTGAGCACTAAGGACAAGGCCCTAGGAGGGAAAGACAGGGCAGTTTAGGAGATGGGGCAGATAGTCCAGTTGGTTTCGGCTCCCAGGACCAGACACCCAGAGGTGAAGGTGGTTGTCGGGGCTTCTGTCCTTCTTCCCCAGTGTAGATTTGATAGTGGAGAAGACTGATGCCGTAAGGGGGAAGTGAGTTACCCCAAGATCACCCAGTGAGTTTATATCACGAATGCATACTCGGAAGGATCCAATAGAAATATGGATTTTCCAGTCTCTTCTTTCTAGGAGTCCCCAGGGCTAAGGTAAAATCCCTGCGGCCCCTCCCCATTCTGCTCACCTCCAAGATGTGCTGGAGTTTGTCTGTGCTGGGGGGTGCTGTCAGCAGGATCGAGAGCTTGTCATCCATGTTCTCAGCGCAGGCCTTGCTCAGAGCCTGCCAGCGGAGGGAGACCAGGGGTCAGGATTATGGAACCTGGGGTGACTCGTGCCAGGATGACAGCAGGCTCTGTAGTCCTTGCCCAGAGAAGGTCTCTGCAGAGGGCCTGGTGCACAGCAGTGTAGGGAACAGCCAAGCTGCTAGGGATGGGAGCTGGGCTTCCTGGCAGAGTCCAGCACCCAAAGCCCAGCATCTGCAAGGAAGGGATTCCCCACAGAGGAGCAACATCATCTCCCACACACAGGGAGTCTCCCCCTGACACTTGATTCATCCTATGGCCTGTTCCCATCTCTACCCACCACACTCCCAACTCAGCAGCTCCAGCTACCGAAGGGAGCACGAAGCAGAGGCCTTCCTGCTCCTGGGACAGAGGAGTAGGTTGATGATCTACCTGGATGTGAGCGTTGGCCTTCCCCATGCCCAGGGTCTAGACTCCATTCAGGGCAGCGCACAGGAACTGCAATTCCTATTCTGGATCTAGTGGCAGCTTCAGTTTGCTGGCAGGAGACTGTACATGAGACCTTGCAGTTGCGGGGGTGACACAGGCACTAACATGTGCATGGGAGTTTGAGTAACAGGGCAGAGGCCTGTGTGGAGCAAGGAGGGCAGGGATTTGGCAAGCAAGAGCAGAGGATCAAACCCTTTCTTAATGTGGGTCGGGATGATCCCCATTTCAAAGATAGAGAAAGTGAGGCACCAGGTGGGAGAGTGACCTCGCCAGGATCACGTTACCGCTCAGTGGCAGGACTGCAAACAACCCGTTCCCTGATCTCCTCACTGGACGCTGCTGCCCCTCCTGTATGACCCCTCCAGCCATCCTCGCCCAGAGGCCATCCCCACCACTCTCCAATACCAGGCTGTTTCCACAATGGAAGCAGGCTTGTAACAGAGGTCACTCACCGATAGGTGCCCCTTCCTTCAAGGCCTGGGGTCACAGATTTCTTGGGCTAGCACGCCCGCCAGCAGGTTTTTGGCTGGGAACTCAGCCCTTCGACCAGGTGACCATCTTTTAGTCCCACTCCTTCCTGGGTCTCGCTCATCCCAAACTAAAAGTCAAAAAATGTCTTTAACTGAAACAAGATCCTCTGTCCCTTGGGGGCTTTTCCTCAGCCTGACTTTGGCTCGGCCTGCCCTTGCTGGCCTTGGTAGCCCTTTCTATGGCCCTGTACATCCCCTTCCTTAGAGACCGTGGGAGAATCAGTCCTACCCTGGATTCTAGGTTCTGCCCCAACGCCCTGTACACAACAGCTAGGCCTGCTCCTATACCTTTGTTGCGGTTTCTCCTGGTTTCCCCTCAGCTGGAGTTCACTCTGTAATCCATTTGGCCTAGCTCCAGGCTTTATAGCCCACAGGCCAAGCCCCCCATTATATACCCTCCTCCTTAGAACCTGGCCCACACGGGGGCAAGTTCTATTCTTCTCCAAGCTTCATCCCTCCTCATCTCATCGCCGTCACCGGCTGCGCGCTTGTACAGCCTGTGCGCAGTGTCTGCAGCTCCACTGCCAGCTCGCTCGGGGCAAACCTTCTCTTCTGCAGTATCCCGACGCTCTTCCTGCAGCCACTCAGTCTCATGAACAGCTGCTTGCAGAGCCTGTTCTGAAGCCTTTAGCGTCTTCTGTTGCCTTTTTGCTACTGCCGCTGCATATGCCAAAACCTTTTCGGTCAGGGTCTGAGAACCCACCATGGACTGCTCCACCCTTGTGTTTGTCCCTCCTCCAGTCTGCTTCATCTCTGGGCCAATCATTTCGTCCTTCATCTCCCTGCAGCACCCGACAGGGTGTGTTGGTGGAGGGTCTGCAAGGTCCATGGCCACCCCAGCCACCTCCACCTTGCCTGCCTCATGGGGGTTTGTGTCAGAGGACACCTTCTCCTTTCTTTCTAACTTCTTAGGGCCCTGGCCCCTCGTTCAGCCACTCAGCAATTTCCTAAGCAGGCCATGTCTTTTGATATGGCCTGCTTCTCTGCCCCCAAAACAAAGAACTCTTGCTCCCATCTTGGCATTAGGACACGTTTGTACACTTTCTCATGCCCTTCTCCCTGGGCTCACCTTCTCAGCAAAGCCCAGGCATGCTCTCCTTCTCTGCTCTTTTTGTCCATGGGCATAGCAGATCCTGGGTTGATTTCCCTTTGCAGGATCTCTCACAGGTATTGCTGCTGCTGCATCTGTAGCTCCACCTGCACTTCCTTCTGCGTCTGTTGGTTTTCTAGGAGCTGCTGGAGAAACCCCTAGATGTGTTTTGGCTGCTTAGTCAGTCCCTGGAACTGAAGTGGGAAATCCAGCGACCAGCTTGGTCCCTTGATACACCTGCTTGGGGGAGGGATAGCTCAGTGGTTTGAGCATTGGCCTGCTACACCCGGGGTTGTGAGCTCAATCCTTGAGGGGGCCATTTAGGGATCAGGGCAAAAAACTGTCTGGGGATTGGTCCTGCTTTTAGCAGGGGGTTGGACTAGATGACCTCCGGAGGTCCCTTCCAACCCTGATATTCTATGATTCCTTCAGCAACCAAGACTTCCCTCACGGATCACAGGGGGAACTCAATCCTGCCAACTATGCCAATCATAAATGAATCTACTCATCGTTAGGTGCCCCCCGGCGGCCAGGCATGGCATCACAGCCCTCTCGCTGGGCCAGCGTCCCCCATCCATGGTCGCTCCAGCACCACAGCAGTTTCTCTGCCTGGTAACTCCGGCCAGGTCACCACCTTTAGTCCACCCTTCTGGGGCCCAGCTTGCCTCACACTAAAAGTCCAAAGAGGTCTTTCCACAGACAGAAGTCCTTCTGCCATCGCTGGGGCACTTGCTCAGCCTGTAGCCCCCTTGCTGGGCTTGGGAACCCTCTCCAGGTGCGTGTACGCCGCCTCCTCTGGGGCCGGTAGGGGAACCCAGTCCCACCCTGACATTGATAGCAGCCCAGGGCCCTGGACCCAACAGCTAGGTCTGCTCCTTTCTCTTTGCTGCACTTTTCCAACCTCTCTTCTCAAGTTCCCCTCCAGGCTTTCCTTGCTGCTCTGAACTTCCTACCTCGTTCTCAATCCTGTTGCTACCCCAGCTGGGCTGTATCACCACTGAAGTCTGGCTCTTTAGGGGGTCGGATATGGTGCCTCTCAGTTCGGGCTCATTCTGTAATCAGCTTTCTGTGAGTGCCAGGGGGCTCCATTTTCCCTTCCACTAGCTCCCAATTTACAGAGAGCCAGAGCAGTACCTGCAGCAGGGAGCGGGAGTTGCTGGTGGCCTCAGAGGCACAGGCCCTGCAGCGCCTCAGGCACCTGGCGCAAGTGCCGCATGATACGGATCTGGCGCATCACATTGGCCGTGACGTCCTCCTGCTGCAAGGGAACGAGAACCTGTCTGAGACTCAGACGCCTCCGAGGAATCAGGGGGGATTAACGGCCCCTGGAACCAGCAGCATTTCCACCCAGCCCCTGCCCACCTCTGAGGGATGGATTCCCCCTCCTGACTCCCAGGATGGAGTCTTGTTGTCCTTCCTAGTGACCTCCAGTGGCAACCCCCCTCTTTGTACGGGGAGCTCCTGCCACTTCCCCCGTCAGTGCCCCTGACAGCTGTTCCACCTCCAATCCACAGCTCAAGTTCTCAGACCCCTCTCCTCCAGCCCCACCCAGGTTGGGTAGGGAGGGAACTGTAGCGGGGGGGTCAGGAGGGATTCTGGCAGCAGTGAAGTGGGATGTGGGGAGGTTGAGACCTTTCCCCAAGTCACCCCAGCCACTAATGCTGAAGCCGCAGGATGGCAGCCCTGGTGAATGGGACGGATCAGCAGCCCCTTCTGACTGAATCCTCCTGTTCTCTCCAGCAGCGCCGGCTTTAGGAAGGGCGCGGCCCAATTCGAACATTTTTGGCGGGGCCCCGGCAGGGATGACTAACAAAAAAAATAATGGAAAAAAAAGCCTTTAATTTCTTCCATGTATTATTTACTTTCCATAACTATATAAAAAATAAAATTATATATTCTGTACATTGCATCATATATGCTGTTGATCGGTTATTAATGAGCTCCGTTTCACATGTGTGGGTCCCCGCCACTCCCTGGGGGTGTGCTAGGGTGACCAGATGTCCTGATTTTATAGGGACAGTCCCGATTTTTGGGTCTTTTTCTTATAGGATCCTATTATCCCCCACCCCCTGTCCCGATTTTTCACACTTGCTGTCTGGTCACCCTAGTGGTGTGCACATGTGTGGGTCCCAGCTGCTCCCTGCCCCCCTCATTGAAGCAGGTGTGCAGGGTTACTGCCCTGGGAACTGCAGGGCACCAGTGGACATGGGGCTGGCTGGAGGCTGGGCAGGGGCTCACTGGTGGTAGGGTCTGGCTGCAGGCAGGGCAAGGGGTGCGGGGCTGGCTGGAGACAGGGGTGTGTGGGGCTGGCTGGCTTTGGGCAGGGCCGCAGGGGGGTGCGGCACGCGTTGCCTGGAGACAGAGCAGGGGTGCGGCAGAGGCTGGCTGTGGGCAGGGGGTGCAGGGCTGGCTGCAGGCAGGGCAGGGGGGTGGGGCTGGTGCAGGCAGAATAGGGGTGGCGGGGCTGGAGGTAGGGCAGGGGTGCAGCAGGGGCTGGCTGCGGACAGGGGGTGCAGGACTGGCTGGAGACGGGGCTGGCTGCGGGCAGGGCAGGCGGTGCGGGGCTGGTGCGGGGACGGGGTGCAGCAGAGGCAGCTTTAAATAGCCCCCGAGTCCCCCGCTATCCCAGGGCTCTGGGGGCTATTTAAAGGGCCCAGGGCTCCCCTGCTTCTACTGCCCCGGCCCTTTAAATAGCCGCGGGAGCCCTGGGGAAGCAGAGGGGCTCCAGTGGCTATTTAAAGGGCCGGGGCGGTAGAGGCAGCGGGAGTCCTGGACATTTTAAATAGCCCCCAGAGCCCCGCAGCCCTACCCCAGGGCTCCAGCAGTGGGGGTCTGGTGGCAATTTAAAGGGCCTGGGGCTCCGGCCCCTGCTGGGAGCCCTAGGTCCTTTAAATTGCCCCCTGGGGAAGCCGGACCACCCTGGTACAGCGCACTGGCTCTTGCCGGTACACTGTACCGGGGCTTGGGCCTGGGGCCCGATTCAGGGGAATTGGTTGAATTGGCCTAAAGCCGGCCCTGGTGGGGGTATGGCCACAGAGCCGCAGGGAGGGGAACCCTGAGGTGTGGGGGCTGGGTGGGTACTGGGAGTTCCTCCTGAAGGGACGGGGGTTGGCCAAGGTCACTCAGCCCCGGGGTGTGGGAGGGGGACAGGCTGAGGGCACTCAGAGCCCCAGGAAGTGGGGGGGGCTGAGGGGAGGGACTGGCCAGGGGCACTCAGAGCTCCGGGGAGGGGCTGTCCGGGGGGGGGCACTCACAGCCCCAGGAGATGTGGGGGGGAGGGGCGCACAGGATTTCAGGAATTCCCTGGCAGTGAAGAGCTGCTGGCGGCAGGGAGGAGCCAGCCGTGACAATCCCCACTTGGGATCCCTGGCTGGGCTAGAGGGTATGGGGGCCCGTGGCCAAGCTGCAGCGGAAGGTGACCTGAAGAAAATGCCTCGGCCTCCTGCTAGGAAGGGCCTGGGCCAGACAATGACCCACCACGCAGTGTCCCAGATCCCTGCCCCACACCTGTGGGGCACGGCCCCTCCTCTGTAGGGAGGTTGGCATGTACCTTAGTGCTGCTTCCTCCATCCCCAAAGGCCTCTCCCAGCCAGTCTCTGGCAACCCCTGCCGTTCAGTACGCACATTACCCTGCTGTGACATACCGGGGGGGGGACCCCCTCGGGGATGGGCGGGCTGTCACACAGTTGGGCAATTTAACCCGGCTGGGCAGGAGTGACTGTCTCCCTGGAGCTGGGGTCTCAGCCCAGGTGTCTCTCTGCCCTTCCCCCCAGTAGCGCCCCACATTGAGTTCCAGCCCCACATTCACACCCACAAGTGCTGGTGGGTTCCAATCCCAGCTGAACACGCCCACCCGGCCCTAGTGCGGAGCAGAAGGGCCCAGAGCTGCCCCACAGACCCTCTGGCTCTCCGAGCCCGCTCTTACCCATCACCGCAGCACGTCTGGCCCATGCTGAACGCTGCTGCTCTGTGCAGAGAGGCTGGCACTTCTCGCTCCTGCCGTACGAGGGGCAGGTGCTGCTACCGACTGCTCCCCCTAACCCCCGCCCTGCTGCGCTCTGGGGATGCTGCCCTGCTGTGGAGCTCTCAGGTGTCTTGAACTGGAATTTGTTTGGAGAGAAACTGCTAAGAAGCCCTATCAGCCCCGAGCAGAGAATACCTGGGAGCTGCCTGGGTTGGGCGGGTCTGGTACAGCCTCCCGCCAGATAAGGCTCTTCCCTGGACCTGCCACTCATTGGAATCTGGAACGATTCCCTCCGAGGTAACACCCGGAGCAGCCAGGGCAGGGCAGGGCAGGGTACGGCCTGCTCCCCGGGAGCGTTAGGGCTTTCAGGAGTCAGTGGTGCCAGCGGAGCAGGTTGTACGTTAAAGCAGCGAAGGCAGTTGGGGGGCAGAGGAATTGGGTGCTTTGCCATTGCACTTGATCAGCTCAATTTGAAAATTCTTTCAAAGGAAATCCAGATGTTTACATCTGACTGGGGTACATGTACACACATACACACGCACACTCACATGTGCACACACTCATGTGCACATACACGTACACACATACATACGCACATGTACACATACACATATATACAGACGTACACATACACGCACACACGCTGTCCCTGGAGCACCCCAGGATGCGACTGACGGGGTGGCTGGCTATTATGGAGGCAGAAGGGGGTTGGGAGAAAATAATCAAGAAGAACTTTTGCTGAAAATGCAAACCTAAGCTGGAAATCTGTGCAGGGCTGGGTCAGCGAAAATGATCTTTTGACCTGTTCTTATTAACCGTGGTCCTGTATTTCCTGGTTTGCGTCGGACCCAGGCAGGAGACTGGGCTGCTCTGAGCTGTAGAAGCCATTGGAATGAGCCAGGTCGGAATGAGCCAGGCCCTCAGAGCCTTCTGCCACCAATCGCCCCAGCAGTCACTGATCCAAACCAAAGCACGTCCTTCCAGTCAGGCAGTTTCATATGCACACGTCAAACCCTTGGTTTGCCACTCAGACACCACAGTGATGGGCACAGTAAGGCCCGAGAGACGCTAAACAGGCAGACAGACAAGGAAATAGTGGCCCTGCCTACAGGTGTGTGTGTGGTGCAAACGGATGAATACCAGTTGCTGGTTGAAGGCACAATCTTAATTCCTGCATCTCCTGTCTGTCAGCTATCGTTCGCTTGGCAGCCTGAGCTCCGATTTCTAATGCAGCGTTTTGCTCTGGCCTATTGTGGTTCTCATGTCCTGGGGCGCCTTGGCCCCTGGTATCAGGAGCGGTGCTAAGGAGGCTGCTTTTCAAAGGTCCTTAAGTAGGGTTGTCAACTTTCTACTTGCACAAACCCAAAGGCCCTTGACCCAACCCCTTTCATGCCCTTCCCCAAGGCCCCACCCCCACTCACTCCAGCCCAGCCCACCTCTCTCAGTCGTTCGCTCTCACACCCTCACTCACTTTCACTGGGCTGGAGCTGGGGGTTGGATTGCAGGGAGGGGTGAGGGCTCTGGTGGGGATGCGGGCTCTGGGATTGGGCTGGAGATTAGGGGGTTGGGGTGCCAGAGGGAGATCCGGGCTGGGACAGAGGGTTGGGGTGCGGACTCTGGGAGGGAGTTTGGGTGCGGGAGGGGGCTCAGGGCTGGGGTAGGGGATTGGGGTGGGGGTGTGGGGTCTGGAAGGGATTAGGGTACAAGAGAGGGTTCCGACCTGGGGCAGGGGGTTGGGGTGCCGGGTGTGAGGTCTGGGAGGGAATTTGGGTGTGGGAGGGGGTTCCGACCTGGGGCAGGGTTTCTGGGTGCGAGCTCCGGCCAGGCGGCGCTTACCTCAGCCAGCTCTTGGTCAATGGCACACCGGTGCTAATGCAGACTCCTGACCCCTGGTCTCCCTCCGCTGGCAGGCTCTGAGCAAGGCCTGCCCAGAGAACATGGATGACGAGCTCTCAATCCTGCTGACAGCACCCCCCAGCACAGACAAACTCCAGCACATCTTGGAGGTGAGCAGAATGGGGAGGGGCCACAGGGGTTTTACCTTAGCCCTGGGGACTCCTAGAAAGAAGAGACTGGAAAATCCATATTTCTATTGGATCCTTCCGAGTATGCATTGGTGATATAAACTCACTGGGTGACCTTGGGGTAACTCACTTCCCCCTTACGGCATCAGTCTTCTCCACTATCAAATCTACACTGGGGAAGAAGGACAGAAGCCCCGACAATCACCTTCACCTCTGGGTGTCTGGTCCTGGGAGCCGAAACCAACTGGACTATCTGCCCCATCTCCTAAACTGCCCTGTCTTTCCCTCCTAGGGCCTTGTCCTTAGTGCTCAGCCTGGCCCCTTCCCAGCTTCTCCCTGACCTTTAAAGGACGCTCCAAGCCCCTCCCATGCCTGCTTCCCTTGGGGTCTCTCTCCTGGCTGAGTACAGGCTGCCCTTCTATCTCTCAGCAGGCCTGGGTCCTAGTCACAGGCTGCGTCTTGTCACGTGACCCCCACACTTATTCCCTTCACCCTAGGGAGCTGCATCACCTGGGCCAGGTGCAGTTGAGCTCCAACCCCTTTCCTGGCCATCTCACCCTGGGACAGATTGAAACTGGTAACCTGTGGGTAACAGTAACTGGTTGCTCGCAAAGGTGCTGAAGACACAATGGAAAAGGAAATCCTTTGGCCTGGATTGAAATTATTCCGACTGAAAGTGAATGAGAGAAAATAGGTCCAGAGTTTTCTTCCTAGCAGCAGAAAATGTAGCGATTGATAGAGGTTCAGATCAGAAAGGACCATTATGTGCATCTAGTCGCCCCTCCTGTATAACTCAGGGCTAGAATGTGACCAAGTGGTTCCTTCAGCCAACCATAGCATGGGACTGAGTCAGAGCACGTCTTTTGGAACGACATCCACATGCAGGAGAGCCAGCTGGCTACCAGAAAATCTCTCTTCTGCAGTGACGTGGGGTTAAGGGACACGGGGAAAAGACATGGCGGCTGTGACTAAACTTAGAGCAGCAAGGCCAGGAATACCAGGGTTAGGTCCCAGGCCTGGCTATCAGATCTGCTGTTTTCTATTCCTGGCTTTGGGACCATGAGCGAGTCTCTGCACCGCTGGGTGCCTCGGTTTCCCCAGCTATCAAATGGAGCTAATCAAGGTTTTGTTTGTTCTACCCATTTTACAGGGTGGGAAACCGAGACACAGTTGGGACCTGTCTACACTACAGGTCTGTCGTGCGTTTGTAATCTGCTGACCACCACATGTTGTTCAGAGCCTATGGACAACACAGCTCCTAAAGGTACCTTTGTTCTGTGCTTATCCCCTCTGTACCAGGAGGGCTGGACAGCATTTCTCACTGTGATGTGGGGAGCATCTCCTGGGTACTAAGGGTCTGAAGAAGCTCTCAAGGACTAATTTTTTAAAATAATTGTTATCAATGAATTGGGAGAAAACATACAATCAGTGCGGATAAGATTGAGGGGTGACAAAATACAGGCAGAGTGGTAATTCCTGATGGGGAGAGGGCAGTGATACAGAGCGATCTGGCTCATTCGGCCAGCTGGACCCATTCAAAGAAAACAAGTTTGAGCAGAGCCCAATGCAAGGTCCTATACGTGGCAACAAGGCACGCCGGCCACACCTCCAGAATGGGGACGTGGATCCAGGAAAGCAGTGACTCTGAAAAGGATTTAGGGGCCAGAGTGGAGAAGCCACTCAACATGAGCTCCCAGTGTGATGCTGTGGTGAACAGGGCTAAAGCCATCATTAGACGTAGGAGCAGAGCCGTGAGTAGGATAGGGAGGTGACACAGCAGCAGTGAGACTGCTATTGGAATACTGCCTCCAGTCTTGGTGTCCTCCTTTGAAAAAGATGGTCCTAGAAATTGGAGCTGGGACAGCAAAGAGCCACCAAATGTTCTGAGGGCTGGAGAAAAATGCCTTCTAGTGAGCTATTGAAAGAGCTCAACCTGTTTAGCTTATCAAAAGAAGATTGAAGGGGACTTCATTGAAGTGTTGAAGTGCCTTAATGGAGAGAAAATACTGGGTATTAAAGGGCTCTCTAGTCTAGCAGAGAAAGGCAGAACAAGACCCAATGGCTGGAAGGTGAAAAGAGACAAATTCCTATGACAAATAAGGCACAAATATTCAACAGCGAGGATGATTGAACACAGGAAGAAGCTACCAAGGAAAGTGGTGGATTCTCCATCTCTTGATGTCATTAATAAAGACTAGATGCCTTTCCGGAATGTGTTTGCCCCAAAAGTAGCTATTGTGGTAGACAGGAGGCCTGTGATATGCAGGGGGTCAGATTAGATGCTCTAACGGTCTCTGCTGCCCATAAAGTCTACTCATTTCTGAGAAACTGAGTGTAGCATTGGGAGCAGCTTGTGATGTTTTACTGTCTAGCCGGCTTGCTTCCTAGAATGAACACTCATTGAGTGGGGTGATCCACAGGGAGTAGCTCAAACCTCCAAAGTGTCAGCCCTGTGGCAGGACATTAGCACTGCAGGGGAGGGGTGGGTGTGGCAGTGACATCACAAAGGCGTTTTGCAGGACCTCAGCCTATTGGCCAAAGGTGCAGGGGAGGTGGTGACCTCACAGAGGGATGCTGACATCAGCCAGGCAGGACAGGGGCGCAGGGCCAGGGAAACCTCAGAGACCCCTGTGGCTTTGCTTCAGCAAGTCCCCTTCTCGAGATCTCTCTTTGAGGTCTGAGAGAGAATTTGGGTTCATGTATGTGAGCACCAGGAGGAACCTCTTTTGAGTTTTCTCCTTTCTTTTTCCTGATTTCACTAGAAAACTGACGTCCCTGTTTAGAAGGTAAGAGCCTCCGAGAGGTTTGGAACCTGTTCAGTCTGATGCATCTGGCGCCGGCTGAATTTTAGGCATGGAAAACAGTAGCTTAAGGTGGCCAAATTTTATTCCCCACCTGGGATTTTGTCCCTTAGAATCTCTGGGGACATTAGGGTTTGTCCTTTTTCTTTTACCTTTTCCTCCATCCCTCCCTCCTTTCTCTTCATCTCTTACTTCTTTTGTCCTTTCCCCGTTCCCCTCCCACCACCAGGAGGGTGTGTGTGTGTGTCGTGGGGGGTGCTCTACAACTCCCATTGTGGGAGGTCCACCGAAAAATGTGGCGTTGAAATAGTGCTCAGACAGTGATCCCCAGCGGTGACCTGGGCCATCCTTTGGGCTCTCTGGTGAGAACCCTCATCCTCCCGCCCCTCGGTCGCTACCCTGATTGGTTGAGCAGGGGGTTATTGACAGGGAGGAGACTCAGGTCCCTGTTGTTTTCTTTTAAGACCAAGTAAATAGTCATAACCAGTCATACGTTCGACAAATTTTGCTGCTTCTCTGCAGTTCATTATTTTCTCTACCATTCCAGTTTTTCTAAAATACTTGCTGAATAATTACTATGAACTCTTGCTGGTCTGGAACTCACTTGAGAACACTTTATTCAGGTCATTCAATGTCTGAAATTCAAGATCCGATGGTTAGTTTGAAAATCAGGGCTCTTGGGTCCTATTCCCAACTCTGCCACGGACTGGCTGTGTGACTTAAGACAAGTCAATTCTCCTTTCTCAGCCTTAGCTTCTCCCTCTTTCAAGTAGGGATAACAATCCGCTCCTACCTACCTCCCGACGGGTGGAGGATGGGGATCTATTGGAGAGTGTCACTAAGGGCAGTGCATAAGATGAGGTGTCCTATCAGGTTTACTCAGATCAGATTAGGACATAATAGAATGGCTGAAATAGTTTATTTTATTTGTATTTTATTATGTTGCAATTGTTAAGAGAAGCAACTACTTAGCTCAGACTGAAACATCTTATCTCTGAGATAAGATGAGAGAATTTTCATGCCACTTGATATGATTTCAAGAAACAAACTGGTTTAGTTTGAATGGGATTTTCGGACAGAAACGGTTTCAATGAAATTTCCCCACCATCTCGATTCCTGGGCTCTATCCCTGTCTTTGGGGGGTTTGCTGTCTGTTAGAACAGGAGTCTGATTTGGACAGGGATAGAGACCTCTTTAATGTTTTTAATGAAGTAAATACTAATGGGAATTGTGTGATCATGGGAGACTTTAACTTCCCAGATATAGACTGGAGGACAAGTGCTAGTAATATAATAGGCCTCAGATTTTCCTAGATGTGATAGCTGATGGATTCCTTCACCAAGTAGTTGAAGAACCAACAAGAGGGGATGCCATTTTAGATTTGGTGTGGATAGTGAGGATCTCTTAGAAGAAGTGGTTGTAGGGGACAGCCTTGGTTTGAGCGATCATGAGCTAATTCAGTTTAAACTAAATGGACGGGTAAACAAAAATAGATCTGTGACTAGGTTTTTTGATTTCAAAAGGGCTAACTTTAAAAAAATAAGGAAATTAGATAGGGAAGTGGATTGGACTGAAGAACTTGTGGATCTAAAGGCGGAGAAGGCCTGGAATTACTTCAAGTCAAAGTTGCAGAAACTATCAGAAGCCTGCATCCCAATAAAGGGGGAAAAATTCATAGGCAGGAGTTGTAGACCAAGTTGGATGAGATTAAGAAAAAGCAGAAAGCCCAAGTTGGATGAGATTAAGAAAAAGCAGAAAGCCTACAAGGAGTGGAAGATGGGAGTGATCAGCAAGGAAAGCTACCTTACTGAGGTCAGAACATGTAGGGACAAAGTGAGAAAGGCCAAAAGCCATGTAGAGTTGGACCTTGCAAAGGGAATTCAAACCAATAGTAAAAGGTGTAAAAGGTTCTATAGCCATATAAATAAGAAGAAAACAAAGAAAGAAGTGGGACCGCTAAACACTGAGGATGGAGTGGAGGTTAAGGATAATCTAGGCATGGCCCAATATCTAAACAAATACTTTGCCTCAGTCTTTAAGAGGCTAATGAGGAGCTTAGAGATAATGGTAGGATGACAAATGGGAATGAGGATATGGAGGTAGATATTACCATATCCGAGGTAGAAGCCAAACTCGAACAGTTTAATGGGACTAAATCGGGGATCCCAGATAATCTTTATCCAAGAATATTAAAGGAACTGGCACATGAAATTGCAAGCCCATTAGCAAAAAATGTTAATGAATCAGTAAACTCAGGGGTTGTGCCCTATGACTGGAGAATTGCTAACATAGTTCCTAGCTTTAAGAAAGGGGAAAAAAGTGATCCGGATAACTACAGGCCTGTTAGTTTGACATCTGTAGTATGCAAGGTCTCAGAAAATGTTTTGAAGGAGAAAGTAGTTAAGGACATTGAGGTCAATGGTAATTGGGACAAAATACAACATGGCTTTACAAAAGGTAGAGCGTGCCAAACCAACCTGATCTCCTTCTTTGAGAAGGTCACAGATTTTTTAGACAAAGGAAACGCAGTGGATCTAATTTACCTCGATTTCAGTAAGGCATTTGATACGGTTCCACATGGGGAATTATTAGCTAAATTGGAAAAGATGAGGATCAATTGTCCTTTCCTCTGTTCCCCTCCCACCACCAGGAGGACTCCGTGTGTGTGTCGTGGGGAGGGCTCTGCAATGGGAACAGGGACAATTCTCCAACTTTGGGCAGTCGAGAGCCTGGGTGAGATAAGGGGCGTTAAAGCCCTTTGTAAAGGAGAAAGGGGAGTTTCACGGTGTTGAGCACCAAGGAATTCTAAACTTTGCTAAAACATCTAGTCTGCACAAACCAGAAATGGTCGGGGCCACATTGTAACCATTGTCTTTTTTAAAGCCCATTGAGGGATGTGAATCCCACTCTTTTAGGTTTCTGGGGTGCTGGGAGGAGAGAAGAGGTGCCTGTTTCCATTTTATGGCCTCAACAAACTAGGTGCTGTGTCCGAGTTCTCGTCAAAGATCCCTGAAAAAGAACATCTTCCCATCCATTAACATACCTGGAAAGATACTGGAACTCCTTATTAAACAATCAGTTTGTCAGCACCTACAGGACAATTTGGTTCTTAGGACTAGTGAGCATGGACTTGTCAAGAACAAATTATTCCAAACCAATGCTAGCTCCTTCTTTGGCAGGGTTACGGGCCTAGTGCAGGTGGGTAAACAGTAGATGTGATCCATCTTGGTGTTAATAAGGACATTCTCACAAACAAACTAGGGAGAGGTGGTCTAGATGCAATTAGTATAATATGTGTGCACAGATGGTTGCAAGCCCGTACTCCAACAGCTCGGAACCAAACACTCCTCCTCCTGGGCAGTGCGCTCTGACCTCTAATGGTCAGATGCTGCTTAGCACTGTCAGAGCAGCTTTTGCTGGGGGATTCTCCCAGCACTTTCCAATAGTGGGAAAGTATGAAATCCCCATTTGACTGCTGGGGACAGAGCCTAGAGCGGGGAGCAACTTACCCAAAGTCCCACAGGTCAATAGGAAACCAGCAATGGAACCCAGGAGTCCTGACTCCCAGTTCCCTGCTCCAGTCACTCCAGCGGAGCACACTCCCTCTCAAAGCAGGGGGACCGGACATGAAGGCCTGGTTGTAATTGCCAACTATGGGAGGGAGTGTGCAGCAGTGGTTAGTGAAGGAGCCTGGAAATAAGGACTGCTGGGTCCCATCCCTGGCTCTGACACTTGGTGTGACCCTGAGCCAGTAGCTTCCCCACCCCAGGCCTGGTTCTCATCAGTGGGGTTGGGGTAGCAGCCCCTACAGACCAGGGGGGTTGGGAGGCTCCAGGAAGGTGTGTAAAGTGCCGGGATGTCAGGATAACGGAGGTGCTGTCACCCTCACATTAGGCCAGTGTTCTGCACCCCCTGCTGCTGGCCGAGTTTCTCTGTCCCTTGGCAATAAGACAGACTCTTGTTTTCACAGCCCGTCGATCGCCCAGTGCTATCCCCCTGCCTGCTGGCTGGGCAGGGTAACTCCTCAGGTCACCACCACCCTCTCCAGCCTGCCTTGGCTTTGGGGAGTGAGGAGGAGGGCGAGGGACGATACTGAACATCCTCCATCCATCGCTCCGTCAGCAGAGCAAGTGAGTGGCATTAGGGTTCCCCGTTGACGTCCCCTGTCTGTCTGGGGAGAGGCAGAAAGAGGGGGAAAGAATCTCTCCCAAAGGAGATTGGATTTGCAAACCGCCCCCAGGAGCCCCTCGCTCTCAGACCGGGGAGGGGCTTCTCCAGAGCCGTCTCCAGTGTGTTTGGAAAGGTCCCAGCAATGGGGCTCCCAGCCCTTCCCTTGTGGGAGACTGTTCCACAGGCTGAGCGTCTCTGAGCTGGGCCAGACCCTGTGAGCTGCTGAGCATGGAAATCAATGGGAACGGCAGGGGCCCTGGCCTTTCTCTGCCTCGGGACTTTGACGCGGGGAATGGTTTCCCAGGAGAAGTCCGGACTCCTGGGTTCTGTTCCTTCTCTAGCCTGGGGGGAGTGTGGCCTGGGACGGCAGGAGAGAGCTGCTTGTCCAAAGTGACTGAGCCCAGTGATGGAAAAGGAGGAGACTCCCCGGGCATTGCAGCCCCAGGGGTGACGAGGGGGAACGCTGGGAGCAGATTATGCAATGAACTCCTGCCAGTGCGTGTAGATTGCATTACGTGCACCCCTGTGGGGGAGGAAGAGCTGCTCTGGCTGGGGCAGGGATGGGGAGGGACCAAACAGGCTGGTTAGTGAGAGGCTGCCTTGACCCCAGACTCACGCCCGCTCCCCGCTGGGTTCCAGGATGGCCAGGCTCCTGAGGAGGTTCAGGAAGAAGGCTCTGCAGGTGGCCCCAGAGCCTGAGGGAAGCAGCTGCCATCTTCCCTTGGAGCAGAGCGGCTCCTCCGTCCCCACTGGCGGGGAAGAAGCTCCCGGCCAGGCCAGGAGGTGGAAGTGCCCAGCCTTCTGGCGGAGAAAACCTGCTCCCAGCGCAGGCGCCGAGGTGGGAGAGTCCAGGTCGAAATGGAGCTGGGCCAGGCTGCGGCTGGGCAGGCAGGACCCAGCGCAGGAGGGGAGCCGGGCAGGATGACTCTGGGGCATGTTGTGTGGGCAGCAGCGGCCCCAGGAGCCCAGCCCTGATTCCCAGCAGGAGGCATCGCCCTGCCCGGTCACTGAGGACCTTCCAGCCTCCCCAGGGCAGGAGGTGGAGGATCCCTGTCCCACCACCAGCAGCTCGGCCCGCTCCCCATGGGACAGCAGCAGTGCCTGGGACTCGGGCAGCAGTGAGGCTGATGGACGCCGCTGCTTTGTTCCAGGTGAGAAGTCAGGCTGGGCTCAGGGAGAGGTGAGGGCGGGGCTGTGAACACCCTGGGCCCAGGCCCTCGATCAGTGCTATGGGGGTGGGTCCCCAGCCCAGGGGTCTGGCTTGAGCCACATGAACCCCACTGACACTAGATGCTGCCACTTTGGTCCTCGGTGCTCCAGTTGGGGGGAGGCACCTCCCAGGGAGTCCAGGACCCGTGGGGGGGTCTCTTTGCTATGGGCTCCTGAAGGAGTTGGGGGCTGAAGGCATCACTGAGAGGGGGGAGTGTGGAGCCCGATCTGCCCTGGGTCCCGGAGGTGGGAAGGGGACACATTACCCCACCGTGCCCCTGTCCTTCCCCCGAGTGGCAGCAGGCGTCACCCTGTCCCCTTCTCTCCCTGGTGGAGGGACCGCCAGGGACTCAGGGGACGAGGAGGAGGAATGGGTGGACATGGCCACAGAGGAGGCTGCTCTCAATAACAGCCGAGAGAAGCTCCAAGGCGGAGAAAAGGTACAAACGTTCCCCAGCTGTGCTGGAACCGAGACTGTCCTGCCCCTTCCCAGCACCTGACCCCCTGCAGAGGGTCTTGTCCCTGATGATCCACCAGCCCTAATGGGGACCTTTCTCCTCCATGATCTGGGACCCCAGAGGTGGGGGTGTCTGTCACACACCAGCCGGGTCTCCTCCCCCCACAGGCACTGTCCCAGTTCCTGACCGTGCTTGTGGTGGAGTGGTGGGTGATTTGGACAATGGGCGGGTCCCCACTATCCCCCATTCAGGCCTGAGTCCTGCAGCTGCTGTGTGGGGGCAGGGAGGTCCCTGGCTAACTGGCTCTCTCTCCCCTAACCCCACTCCTGGTGGGTGCAGGAGGCGGCCCAGCAGCTCGTGTTCCTGCATGCCATCCACCCCGCGTCTCGCTGCACAGCAGAGAGGGCAGGACACACTGGAGCCGCACTGCTGCAAGGCGGCTGTGGCGGAGAGGATTGTGGTGAGCGAGACACGGTGCCCAGCAGCTGGAGGAAAGACAGAGACATGGGAGGGGCAGGGGTCTAGCCAGACCAATGGATGGGGGATGGCTGGTGCTGGAGGGGCAGCAGAGGGCAGGGATTGCTGGGGCTGAAGACTGGGGAGAAATTCGGAGAGTGGTCACTATTGGGCAGGAATCGGAGGAGCGGGGGGTAGGTGCGGGGGATCCTGCTGGCTGTGTGGGGCCCTGGCTGTGTAATGGCTGGGAAGTGTCAGTGAGGCCCGAATCTCACACGCTCCGTTGTCTCCTTTGGGTCTCCCAGGAGCTCATTGAGGAGCTGCCTGATAACTCTCCACCCGGCGCCGTCCTCGCCAACTCCCTGATTGCTGTGGGCAACCTCAGGTACCGAGACCCTCCGGCCCGGTTCCCCTAATCCCAGTGCTGCTCAGGCCCAGGGCTGGGAGTCACTGCCCCTCCCACTCCCAGGTCACCGCCCAAGGGTGGCTCCTCTGGCAGAGGTGCGGGGAAGGTTCACTCTCTCCTGGCTGGGCTGTTCTTTTCACTCCAGTAACACTGCAACGGCTTTGGGGAGAGGCTCACTCCCAGGATCAGATACAGGAGGGGCAGCAGGGTCCAGGGAACGGGCTATTCCTGCCCTGCCACTGTCTGTGTGAGAAACCTTGGCCTTGTCATTCCCTGGCTCGGTGCCTCAGTTTCCCTTCTTGCCAGCCTGTGCCTATTTCCCTGCAGTTTCACCTGCGTGTTGGTGCCAGTCCCATCCCCGTACTGCACAGTCTAATACCGGCTCCTCTCTCTTGCCAGCACCATGACGCCTGCCCTGGAGCCAGAGCTGGAGACCCACCTCCTCCGAGCTGCCCTGCACGCCGTCTTCACCCTGGGCATGGAGAAGGACACCGCCCAAGTGCAGGTAGATCATGCTAAAGTCATGGATTGAAGAGCCAGCTGTCATCCTGCCATGAGTCCTTGCTAATTGCCTGCAGTGGGATGTGAAGGAGAGAGGCCAGGATATGTGTTTGGGGGTCTCACCAGTGCTTCCCAGAGACCCGTCTTCCCATCCTGTGGCATGTTTAGCCCCAGTTTCCCTAACTCTGACCCATGGCTCTCCCTTGCTTTCAGGATCTGCCTAGGGTCTTGCCAGACCTCCTGGACGCCATGCTGGGGAACCTGCTGGCAGAGTCCCCAGACACCGACAGGCTCCAGTACATCTTGGAGGTGAGCCCGATGAGAGGGGTGGGGGCAATTTTACCTTCACTCTTAGATCCATTTTCCAGTCTGTCCTCCTAGCCGGGCCCCCAGTGGGCATCCTTGGTCAGGGCAGTCAGTGCAATGCCTCCTTTCCCCACAGCACATTAACTACTGGATCGTGTCCAGGGTGCCGCGAGAGAGAGCCAGGGCCGTTAAGAGCAGCACGGCCCTGCTCAGATTCACCATCACCCTCCCTGAGTTTGACGTAAGTGACCTCTGACCCCAGCTTACTGACTCCAGGGGTAGGTGGGCTGGCTCCGACGGGCTGTGGGATCTGCTGCTGCAGGGGCTGTGGGTTAGGAGTGTTCCTCTTGGGGAGGCAGAGTCAGAGCAGAGAGTGAGCCTGGCTTGAGTCAAGTTCTTCTTGTCCTAGTTAAGTGGTGACTCTGGGCTTTTAAGGGGACTGTGCTCCAGGTTCATGCCTCCCTGTCATCTTGGAGCAGCTGGGGAAGCAAGTCCTCATGGAGGCCCCCGCCCACAGCCCTGTGCTCCAGGCTTCCTTGGGGGCAGAGGAAATTAAGGGTCTGGCTCTAGCTCCTATCCTCTAGCATCTCCTGCAGAGGGGCTGAGGGGAAGGAGAGTCCTGGCCCGGGGGGGACTGGGAGCTAACAGGAAAATGCTGATGGAGTCCCCTCTCCCTCTCCCATCCATTAGAACTCAGCGGAATTCCCCAGGATGGGTCACCACGTGGCACAGCTGGCTCTGTCCGTCAGTGACCCAGCCAAGGACATCAGCCGGCAGGCCAGGGAGGGGGTTTACCGGCTCTACCAGCTGCTGCTGCACCAGAGGGGTAAGGAACCCAGCTGGGAAATGGCACCCGCTAGAAGAGTGAGACTGGGACCCCAGCCAATTTCTCTCAGACTGACCCCGGCTGGAGGATGAGTCTCTCTATCTCTTTCTGTGTTCCACACCACGCCCTGCAATTCTGTTGGGCCGGGCACGCAGCGAGGACTCTGCCCACTGTGCAGCCACCAATGGGATTGGAAGGACACAAGCCCTGCAACCAGAAGGACAAATGTGTGTGTGTCTCTTTCCCTGTCACCTACTCTCTCCTGGGGGAAACCCAGCAGCTGATGGGGGACAAGGTGAGCAGCTGCATTAGACTCAGGAGATTGGGGCGGGGCCCAGGCCTCATTCCCATCCTGTGGCCATTCGCTGGCCTGGCACAAGGAGCCTGGTGGGGAATGAAAGGGAGAGCAGGTGCTCCTGGGAAGGGAGATGAATTCACCTCCATGAGCAGGAGCGAGCCAGCTTGTCCCCGGAGCAGCTCCACCCAGCTCTTTAGCCAGGCTAATTAATGATAAGCTTTGCCTCATCCCAGACTTATGTTCTTAGGACAGGGTGCTATCGCACTTGGGAAGGGCAGGAGAGTCCCCCAAGTGCCCTCTGCGAGACTCTCCTGTCCCACAGGGCCGCACCCAATTCCTAGTGGTCTGGTGTCTGTGTCACCCGAGCCACCACCCAGAGTTGCTCCCATCACTGGCAGCCTGGGAGGCCAAGGACTGACGGGTGATGGCATCTGACCAGGCAGGGCTGAGGCACATGGGCAGGGGACGCTTGTCCTGCTGCTGGCAAGACTGGACCCGTTTTGGAGAGAACAGGAGGATTCAGTCAGCAGTAGGGTTACCATGTCTAATAAATAAAAAAAGAGGACCCTCCACGGGCCCTGGCCCCGCCCATTTCCCCACCCCTAGCCCCGCCCCAACTCTGCCCCTTCCCCGCCCTAACTCAGCCCCCTCCTCCCTCCCACTCCCAGCCATGGGGAAAGGGCTGCCCCAGCGCTACCGGCTTCACGGTTTGCCGGGCAGCCCCCAGACCCTGCACCCCCGGCCGTTGCTTCCCCAGCGCAGCTGGAGCCTTAAAGTCTGAGAGGGGAGGAGCGGAGCAGGTCAGCTGGAGCCCGGGAAGGGAAGTGCCTGGCCCGTGGCTCGGGGTCCGGAGGCAGGGGGGGGCTGCCCGAAGCCAGTAGCACTGGCTCGGGCAGCTCGGCTCTTAAAGTCTGAGAGGGGAGGAGCGGAGCAGAACAGCTGCGGTAGGGGAAGTGCCCGGCTGGCATTTTCCCAGACATGTTTGGCTTTTCGGCAATTCCCCCCGGACGGGGGTTTGATTGCCAAAAAGCAGGACATGTCCGGGAAAAAACGGACATATGGTAACCCTAGTCAGCAGGGGCTGCCGATCCGTCCCATTCACCAGGGCTGCCATCCTGCGTCTTCAGCATTAGTGGCTGGGGTGACTTGGGGAAAGGCCTCAACCTCCCCACATCCCACTTTACTGCTGCCAGAATTCCTCTTCCCCCCCCCGCTACAGTCCCCTCCCTACCCAACCTGGGTGGGGCTGGAGGAGAGGGGTCTGAGAACTTGAGCTGTGGATTGGAGGTGGAACAGCTGTCAGGGGCACTGACGGGGAAGTGGCAGGAGCTCCCCGTACAAGGAGGGGGGTTGCCACTGGAGGTCACTAGGAAGGACAACAAGACTCCATCCTGGGGGTCAGGAGGGGGAATCCATCTCTCAGAGGTGGGCAGGGGCTGGGTGGAAATGCTGCTGGTTCCAGGGGCCGTTAATCCCCCCTGATTCCTCGGAGGCGTCTGAGTCTCAGACAGGTTCTCGTTCCCTTGCAGCAGGAGGACGTCACGGCCAATGTGATGCGCCAGCTCCGTATCATGCGGCACTTGCGCCAGGTGCCCGAGGCGCTGCAGGGCCTGTGCTTCTGAGGCCACCAGCAACTCCCGCTCCCTGCGGCAGGTACTGCTCTTGCTCTCTGCAAATTGGGAGCTAGTGGAAGGGGAAATGGAGCCCCCTGGCACTCACAGAAACCCTCTCCCCTCTCTGTGGAGCAGGGTCCTTTCCTCTGCCCCCAAATTCCTTCATCTGGGACAGGAGCTCTTTCCCTCACACCCATTCCCCTCCCCCCTTTCCTTGATCTACCCCCATCCCATTCCCCCTGCGCCCAGGCAGAGCTCTGCCTGCCCCATATGGTGCAGAAAGGCCTGTGATATGCAGGGGGTCAGATTAGATGCTCTAACGGTCTCTTCTGCCCATAAAGTCTACTGATTTCTGAGAAATCGAGTGTAGCATTGGGAGCAGCCTCTGCTGTTTTACTGTCTAGCCGGCTTGCTTCCTAGAATGAACACTCATTGAGCGGGTTGATCCACAGGGAGTAGCTCAAACCTCCAAAGTGTCTGGCCTGCGGCAGGACATTAGCACTGCAGGGGAGGGGTGGGTGTGACAGTGACATCACAAAGGCCTTTTGCAGGACCTCAGGCTATTGGTCAAAGGTGCTGGGGAGGTGGTGACCTCACAGAGAGATGCTGACATCAGCCAGGCAGGACAGGGGCTCAGGGCCAGGGAAACCTCTGAGTCCCCTGTAGCTTTGCTTCAGCAAGTCTCCTTCTCGAGGTCTCTCTTTGAGGTCTGAGAGAGTATTAGGGGTCACATACGTGAGCACCAGGAGGAACCTCTTTTGAGTTCTCTCCTTTCTTTTTCCTGATTTTACTAGAAAACAGACGTCCCTGTTTAGAAGGTCAGAGCCTCCGAGAGGTTTGGAACCTGTTCAGTCTGATCAATCTGTTCCACAAGTCCTTCAGTCCAATCTACTTCCCTAACTAATTTCCTTAATTTTTTAAAGTTAGCCCTTTTGAAAATAAACACCCTAGTCACAGATCTATTTTTGTTTACCCTTCCATTTAGTTTAAACTGAATTAGCTCACCATCGCTGAAACCAAGGCTGTCCCCTACAACCATTTCTTCTTCTTCACTACCCACACCAAATCTAAAATGGCATCCCCTCTTGTTGGTTCAGCAACTACTTGGTGAAGGAATCCATCAGCTATCACATCTAGGAAAATCTGAGCCCTATTATATTACTAACACTTGTCCTCCAGTCTATATCTGGGAAGTTAAAGTCTCCTATGATCACACAATTCCCAGTAGTATTTACTTCATTAAAAACATTGAAGAGGTCTCTATCCCTATCCAAATCAGACTCCTGTTCTAACAGACAGCAAACCCCTCCCTGAAAGGCAGAGATAGAGCCCAGGAATCGAGATGGTGGGGAAATTTCATTGAAACCGTTTCTGACCGAAAATCCTATTCAAACTAAAGCAGTTTGTTTCTTGAAGTCATAACAAGGGGCAAGTAAATTCTTTGTCACAATGTGTTAAATTGTCTCGTGGCACTCAAAGAGGAGACACTTAGATCTCAAAAATTAGATAAGATGCTTCAGTCTGAGCTAAGTAGTTGCTGCTCTTAACAATTGCAAAATAATACAATACAAATAAAATAAACTATTTCAGCCATTCTATTATGTCCTAATCTGATCTGAGTAAACATGATAGGACACCTCATCTTATGCACTGCTCCTAGTGACACTCTCCAATAGACCCAGCAGTCCTTATTTCCAGGCCCCTTCACTAACCACTGCTGCACACTCCCTCCCACAGCTGGCAATTACAACCAGGCCCTCATGTCCAGTCCCCCTGCTTGGAGAGGGAGTGTGCTCCGCTGGAGTGATTGGAGCAGGGAACTGGGAGTCAGGACTCCTGGGTTCCATTGCTGGTTTCCTATTGACCTGTGGGACTTTGGGTAAGTTGCTCCCCGCTCTAGGCTCTGTCCCCAGCAGTCAAATGGGGATTTCATACTTTCCCACTATTGGAAAGTGCTGGGAGAATCCCCCAGCAAAAGCTGCTCTGACAGTGCTAAGCAGCATCTGTTTGCTTGTGAGAATGTCCTATGGGACTGTGTCAAAAGCCTTATTAACACCAAGATAGATCACATCTACTGTTTACCCACCTCCACTAGGCCCCTAACCCTGCCAAAGAAGGAGCTAGGATTGGTCTGGAATGATTTGTTCTTGACAAGTCCATGCTCACTAGTCCTAAGAACCAAACTGTCCTGCAGGTGCTGACAAACTGATTGTTTAATACGCAGAGGCTGCTCCCAATGCTACACTCTGTTTCTCAGAAATGAGTAGACTTTATGGGCAGCAGAGACCGTTAGAGCATCTAATCTGACCCCCTGCATATCACAGGCCTCCTGTCTACCACAATAGCTACTTTTGGGGCAAACACATTCCGGAAAGGCATCTAGTCTTTATTAAATGACATCAAGAGATGCAGAATCCACCATTTTCCATGGTAGCTTCTTCCTGTGGTCAATCATCCTCGCTGTTGAATATTTGTGCCTTATTTGTCATAGGAATTTGTCTCTTTTCACCTTCCAGCCATTGGGTCTTGTTCTGCCTTTCTCTGCTCGATTAAAGAGCCCTTTAATACCCAATATTTTCTCTTCATTAAGGCATTTCAAGACTTCAGTGAAGTCCCCTGCAATCTTCTTTTGATAAGCTAAACAGGTTAAGCTCTTTCAATAGCTCACTATAAGGCATTTTTCTCCAGCCCTCAGAACATTTGGTGGCTCTTTGCTGCCCCAGCTCCAATTTCTAGGACCATCTTTTTCAAAGGAGGACACCAAGACTGGAGGCAGTATTCCAATAGCAGTATCACTGCTGCTGTGTCACCTCCCTATTCTACTCACGGCTCTGCTCCTTCGTCTAATGATGGCTTTAGCCCTGTTCACCACAGCATCACACTGGGAGCTCATGTTGAGTGGCTTCTCCACTCTGGCCCCTAAATCCTTTTCAGAGTCACTGCTTTCCTGGATCCACATCCCCATTCTGGAGGTGTGGCAGGCATGCCTTGTGGCTACGTATAGGACCTTGCATTGGGCTCTGCGCAAACTTGTTTTCTTTGAATGGGTCCAGCTGGTCGAATGAGCCAGATCGCTGTATATCACTGCCCTCTCGCCATCAGGAATTACCACTCTGCCTGTATTTTGTCACCCCCCAATCTTATCCGCAGTGATTGTATGTTTTCTCCCAATTCATTGATAACAATTATTTTAAAAAATTAGTCCTTGAGAGCTTCTTCAGACCCTTAGTACCCAGGACCTGCTCCCCACAGCACAGTGAGAAAGGCCGTCCAGCCCTGCTGGTACATAGGGGATAAGCACAGAACAAACACACTTTAGGAGCTGTGTTGTCCATAGGCTCTGAACAACATGTGGGGGTCAGCAGATTACAAATGCACAACAGACCTGTAGTGTAGACAGGTCCCAACTGTGTCTCGGTTTCCCACCCTACTCTAAGTTTAGTCACAGCCTCCATGTGTTTCCCCCGTGTCCCTTAACCCCACGTCACTGCAGAAGAGAAATTTTCTGGTAGCCAGCTGGCTCTCCTGCATGTGGATGTCGTTCCAAAAGACGTGCTCTGGCTCAGTCCCATGCTATGGTTGGCTGAAGGAACCACTGGGTCACATTCTAGGCCCTGAGTTATACAGGAGGGGCGACTAGATGCACATAATGGTCTTTTCTGACCTGAACCTCTATCAATCGCTACATTTTCTGCTGCTAGGAAGAGAACTCTGGACCTATTTTCTCTCATTCACTTTCAGTCGGAATAATTTCAATCCAGGCCAAAGGATTTCCTCTTCCATTGTGTCTTCAACACCTTTGCGAGCAACCAGTTACTGTTACCCACAGGTTACCAGTTTCAACCTGTCCCAGGTGAGATGGCCAGGGAAGGGGTTGGAGCTCAACTGCACCTAGCCCAGGTGATGCAGCTCCCTAGGGTGAAGGGAATAAGTGTGGGGGTCACGTGACAAGACGCAGCCTGTGACTAGGACCCAGGCCTGCTGAGAGATAGAAGGGCAGGCTGTGCTCAGCCAGGAGAGAGACCCCAAGGGAAGCAGGCAGGAGGGGCTTGGAGAGTCCTTTAAAGGTCAGGGAGAAGCTGGGAAGGGGCCAGGCTGAGCACTAAGGACAAGGCCCTAGGAGGGAAAGACAGGGCAATTTAGGTGATGGGGCAGATAGTCCAGTTGGTTTCGGCTCCCAGGACCAGACACCCAGAGGTGAAGGTGATTGTCGGGGCTTCTGTCCTTCTTCCCCAGTGTAGATTTGATAGTGGAGAAGACTGATGCCGTAAGGGGGAAGTGAGTTACCCCAAGATCACCCAGTGAGTTTATATCACGAATGCATACTCGGAAGGATCCAATAGAAACATGGATTTTCCAGTCTCTTCTTTCTAGGAGTCCCCAGGGCTAAGGTAAAACCCATGCTGCCCCTCCCCATTCTGCTCACCTCCAAGATGTACTGGAGTTTGTCTGTACTCGGGGGTGCTGTCAGCAGGATCGAGAGCTCGTCATCCATGTTCTCTGGGCAGGCCTTGCTCAGAGCCTGCCAGCGGAGGGAGACCAGGGGTCAGGATTATGGAACCTGGGGTGACACCTGCCAGGATGACAGCAGGCTCTGTAGTCCTTGCCCAGAGCAGCTCTCTGCAGAGGGCCTGGTGCACAGCAGTGTAGGGAACAGCCAAGCTGCTAGGGATGGGAGCTGGGCTTCCTGGCAGAGTCCAGCACCCAAAGCCCAGCATCTGCAAGGAAGGGATTCCCCACAGAGGGGCAACACCATCTCCCACACACAGGGAGTCTCCCCCTGACACTTGATTCATCCTATGGCCTGTTCCCATCTCTGCCCACCACACTCCCAACTCAGCAGCTCCAGCTACCGAAGGGAACACGAACCAGAGGCCTTCCTGCTCCTGGGACAGAGGAGTAGGTTGATGATCTACCTGGATGTGAGCGTTGGCCTTCCTCATGCCCAGGGTCTAGACTCCATTCAGGGCAGCGCACAGGAACTGGAATTCCTATTCTGGATCTAGTGGCAGCTTCAGTTTGCTGGCAGGAGACTGTACATGAGACCTTGCAGTTGCGGGGGTGACACAGGCACTAACATGTGCATGGGAGTTTGAGCAACAGGGCAGAGGCCTGTGTGGGGCAAGGAGGGCAGGGATTTGGCAAGCAAGAGCAGAGGATCAAACCCTTTCTTAATGTGGGTCGGGATGATCCCCATTTCAAAGATAGAGAAAGTGAGGCACCAGGTGGGAGAGTGACCTGGCCAGGATCACGTTACCGCTCAGTGGCAGGACTGCAAACAACCCGTTCCCTGATCTCCTCACTGGACGCTGCTGCCCCTCCTGTATGACCCCTCCAGCCATCCTCGCCCACAGGCCATCCCCACCACTCTCCAATACCAGGCTGTTTCCACAATGGAAGCGGGCTTGTAACAGAGTTCACTCACCGATAGGTGCCCCTTCCTTCAAGGCCTGGGGTCACAGATTTCTTGGGCTAGCACGCCCACCAGCAGGTTTTTGGCTGGGAACTCAGCCCTTCGGCCAGACAACCATCTTTTAGTCCCACTCCTTCCTGGGTCGCGCTCATCCCAAACTAAAAGTCAAAAAATGTCTTTAACTGAAACAAGATCCTCTGTCCCTTGGGGGCTTTTCCTCAGCCTGACTTTGGCTCGGCCTGCCCTTGCTGACCTTGGTAGCCCTTTCTATGGCCCTGTACATCCCCTTCCTTAGAGACCGTGGGAGAACCAGTCCTACCCTGGATTCTAGGTTCTGCCCCAACGCCCTGTACCCAACAGCTAGGCCTGCTTCTGTACCTTTGTTGCGGTTTCCCCTGGTTTCCCCTCAGCTGGAGCTCACTCTGTAATCCATTTGTCCTAGCTCCAGGCTTTATAGCCCACAGGCCAAGCCCCCCGTTATATACCCTCCTCCTTAGAACCTGGCCCACACGGGGGCAAGTTCTATTCTGCTCCAAGCTTCATCCCTCCTCATCTCATCGCCGTCACCGGCTGCGCGCTTGTACAGCCTGTGCGCAGTGTCTGCAGCTCCACTGCCAGCTCGCTCGGGGCAAACCTTCTCTTCTGCAGTATCCCGACGCTCTTCCTGCAGCCACTCAGTCTCATGAACAGCTGCTTGCAGAGCCTGTTCTGAAGCCTTTAGCGTCTTCTGTTGCCTTTTTGCTACTGCCGCTGCATATGCCAAAACCTTTTCGGTCAGGGTCTGAGAACCCACCATGGACTGCTCCACCCTTGTGCTTGTCCCTCCTCCAGTCTGCTTCATCTCTGGGCCAATCATTTCGTCCTTCATCTCCCTGCAGCACCCGACAGGGTGTGTTGGTGGAGGGTCTGCAAGGTCCATGGCCACCCCAGCCACCTCCACCTTGCCTGCCTCATGGGGGTTTGTGTCAGAGGACACCTTCTCCTTTCTTTCTAACTTCTTAGGGCCCTGGCCCCTCGTTCAGCCACTCAGCAATTTCCTAAGCAGGCCGTGTCTTTTGATATGGCCTGCTTCTCTGCCCCCAAAACAAAGAACTCTTGCTCCCATCTTGGCATTAGGCCATGCTTGTACACTTTCTCATGCCCTTCTCACTGGGCTAACCTTCTCAGCACAGCACAGGCATGCTCTCCTTCTCTGCTCTTTTTGTTCATGGGCATAGCAGACCCTGGGTTGATTTCCCTTTGCAGGATCTCTCATAGGTATTGCTGCTGCTGCGTCTATAGCTGCACCTGCACTTCCTTCTGCGTCTGTTGGTTTTCTAGGAGCTGCTGGAGAAACCCCTAGATCTGCTTTGGCTGCTTAGCCAGTCCCTGGAACTGAAGTGGGAAATCCATTGACCAACTTGGTCCCTTGATACACCTGCTTGGGGGAGGGATAGCTCAGTGGTTTGAGCATTGGCCTGCTAAACCCGGGGTTGTGAGCTCAATCCTTGAGGGGAACATTTAGGGATCAGGGGAAAAAACTGTCTGGGGATTGGTCCTGCTTTGAGCAGGGGGTTGGACTAGATGACCTCCGGAGTTCCCTTCCAAACCTGATATTCTATGATTCCTTCAGCAACCAAGACTTCCCTCACGGATCACAGGGGGAACTCAATCCTGCCAACTATGCCAATCATAAATGAATCTACTCATTGTTAGGTGCCCCCCGGCGACCAGGCATGGCATCACAGCCCTGTCGCTGGGCTAGCGTCCCCCATCCATGGTCGCTCCAGCACCACGGCAGTTTCTCTGCCTGGTAACTGCGGCCAGGTCACCACCTTTAGTCCACCCTTCTGGGGCCCAGCTTGCCTCACACTAAAAGTCCAAAGAGGTCTTTCCACAGACAGAAGTCCTTCTGCCATCGCTGGGGCACTTGCTAAGCCTGTAGCCCCCTTGCTGGGCTTGGGAACCCTCTCCAGGTGCGTGTACGCCGCCTCCTCTGGGGCCGGTAGGGGAACCCAGTCCCACCCTGACATTGATAGCAGCTCAGGGCCCTGGACCCAACAGCTAGGTCTGCACCTTTCTCTTTGCTGCACTTTTCCAACCTCTCTTCTCAAGTTCCCCTCCAGGCTTTCCTTGCTCTCTGAACTTCCTACCTCGTTGTCAATCCTGTTGCTACCCCAGCTGGGGTGTATCACCACTGAAGTCTGGCTCTTTAGGGGGGCGGATATGGTGCCTCTCAGTTCGGGCTCATTCTGTAATCAGCTTTCTGTGAGTGCCAGGGGGCTCCATTTCCCCTTCCACTAGCTCCCCATTTACAGAGAGCCAGAGCAGTACCTGCAGCAGGGAGCGGGAGTTGCTGGTGGCCTCAGAGGCCTCGGGCACCTGGCGCAAGTGCCGCATGATACGGAGCTGGCGCATCACATTGGCCGTGACGTCCTCCTGCTGCAAGGGAACGAGAACCTGTCTGAGACTCAGACGCCTCCGAGGAATCAGGGGGGATTAACGGCCCCTGGAACCAGCAGCATTTCCACCCAGCTCCTGCCCACCTCAGAGGGATGGATTTCCCCTCCTGACCCCCAGGATGGAGTCTTGTTGTCCTTCCTAGTGACCTCCAGTGGCAACCCCCCTCCTTGTACGGGGAGCTCCTGCCACCTCCCCGTCAGTGCCCCTGACAGCTGTTCCACCTCCAATCCACAGCTCAAGTTCTCAGACCCCTCTCCTCCAGCCCCACCCAGGTTGGGTATGGAGGGGACTGTAGCGGGGGGCGGGGGCAGGAGGGATTCTGGCAGCAGTGAAGTGGGATGTGGGGAGGTTGAGACCTTTCCCCAAGTCACCCCAGCCACTAATGCTGAAGCCGCAGGATGGCAGCCCTGGTGAATGGGACGGATCGGCAGCCCCTGCTGACTGAATCCTCCTGTTCTCTCCAGCAGGGCCGGCTTTAGGAAGGGCGGAGCCCAATTCGAACATTTTTGGCGGGGCCCCGGCAGGGATGACTAACAAAAAAAATAATGTAAAAAAAAGCCTTTCATTTCTTCCATGTATTATTTACTTTCCATAACTATATAAAAAATAAAATTATATATTATGTACATTGCATCATATATGCTGTTGATCGGTTATTAATGAGCTCCGTTTCACATGTGTGGGTCCCCGCCACTCCCTGGGGGTGTGCTAGGGTGACCAGATGTCCTGATTTTATAGGGACAGTCCCGATTTTGGGGACTTTTTCTTATAGGATCCTATTATCCCCCACCCCCGTCCCGATTTTTCACACTTGCTGTCTGGTCACCCTAGTGGTGAGCTATAAAAGCCACCCTGCCCTTAAAGAGTCTAAAGATGCTATACGGCCCCTTTGACGATCCTATTCATACACCTCAGCCGCTAAACAAAACGCTGGGGGGGCGGCGGGGGAGAGAGATGGGCCTTCTGCAGCAAAATCCAGATTTCAGGTTGCAATAGGTGGCGTAGGCAGGTTAATAACCAGCCTCCAGGGAACTGTAATGATACCCCAGAGGGTGAGAACATAAGAACATCAGAATTGCCGTACTGGGTCAAACCAAAGGTCCATCCAGCCCAGTATCCTGTCTACTGACAGTGGCCAATGCCAGGTGCCCCAGAGGGAGTGAACCTAACAGGTAATGATCAAGTGATCTCTCTCCTGCCATCCATCTCCACCCTCTGACAAACAGAGGCTAGGGACACCATTCCTTACCCGTCCTGGCTAATAGCCATTAATGGACTTAATTCAGAAGGGCGGTATGGATGGACTATGTAGAAGCTGTGACTATGTATGGAGGCATAACTATAATGTGGAGATGCAGAGCAGCTTTCATTGCACGGGATCCCGATGCATTTTACAAACGGTCTGTATAAAACTCACTATACCCACAAGAGAAGTCCGACCACCTCTTCCAGGGGGGATGGGACATAGCAGGCGTTTAACAGCACCATAGTTAACCTCAGGTAAGCAAGCATGCAGCATGCAGGTGGAATGTAAGCTAGGGTGACCAGATAGTAAGTGTGAAAAAAAGGGATGGGGTGGGGGGGGGGGGGGTAATAGGCACCCATATAAGACAAAGCACCAAATATTAGGACTGTCCCTTTAAAATCGGGACATCTGGTCATCCTAATGGAGTGCAAACCTCCAAATTAGATGCTACGTTCCCATGCTTGGAGAGAGTCCCAAGGATCACGACTTTGGTTTTATGCCCCGTCTGAAAGATGGAACATCAGAATGGAGCTGCCACATGCTCCTGGTAGAGCGCCCCTTGCTGGAGTGTTTGGGCACCACGTGCTTTAAGCTGCCTGAGTCTGAGCAGAGTTCAGGCACTGCCTCTGTTTGAACGCAGAGGGTGTCTCTATGCAAACTCTTGGGGTGCACATGCTCTGTCTAGCATCCCTTTCTGGGAGTGGAGACCCCACAGTCCAAGTGCCTAGGCACAGAGACTAGCGCCAGCTCCCCGGTCCCGTAAGCACACCCTTTCCAGAGCCCCAACCCTGGAGATCCTCACCCCTGTAGCTGAACCACGTAAGACAGAAGCTTTGCAAAAAGGGCTTCTAAAGCAGCTACTCTTTACTTTAGACAGGACACAAGATATACAGCTCCAGACCCAACAATCACCTTCCCTCCCTCAGTCCCCTCCCCAGTCTCAAGTGTTTTTGGGCCAGGCCAGAGTCTTTTAAGGAATTCAGAGTAGCAGCCGTGTTAGTCTGTATCCGCAAAAAGAAGAACAGGAGGACTTGTGGCACCTTAGAGACTAACAAATTTATTAGAGCATAAGCTTTCGTGGACTACAGCCCACTTCTTCGGATGCATATAGAATGGAACATATATTGAGGAGATATATATACACACATACAGAGAGCATAAACAGGTGGGAGTTGTCTTACCACCTCTGAGAGGCCAATTAATTAAGAGAAAAAAAACTTTTGAAGTGATAATCAAGCTAGCCGAGTACAGACAGACAGTTAGATAACAAGTGTGAGAATACTTACAAGGGGAGATAGATTTAATGTTTGTAATGGCTCAACCATTCCCAGTCCTTATTTAAACCGGAGTTGATTGTGTCTAGCTAGAATTGATATGCAAACTAGACACAATCAACTCCGGTTTAAATAAGGACTGGGAATGGTTGAGCCATTACAAACATTAAATCTATCTCCCCTTGTAAGTATTCTCACACTTGTTATCTAACTGTCTGTCTGTACTCGGCTAGCTTGATTATCACTTCAAAAGTTTTTTTTCTCTTAATTAATTGGCCTCTCAGAGGTGGTAAGACAACTCCCACCTGTTTATGCTCTCTGTATGTGTGTATATATATCTCCTCAATATATGTTCCATTCTATATGCATCCGAAGAAGTGGGCTGTAGTCCACGAAAGCTTATGCTCTAATAAATTTGTTAGTCTCTAAGGTGCCACAAGTCCTCCTGTTCTTCTTTTTAAGGAATTCAGGGTCCCTCCCCCCTACAGCTCATGGCTTCTCTGAATCATGGAATCTCACTCTTTTCTCCTGCCAATTTCCTTTGCCCTTGGTCGGCCCCCGCATCCTTTGTTTTTCCTGGGAGCCCCCTCCTCACCCTGTCTCTGGTGCCCTACACCCCAGCCCCCTGCACAGAAGTTAGAGAAAACTGACCCTCCTCATTTCAGGGTGCTCCCATATGAATGGGAGCCATTCAGGTTAACGACTCTCCATTGTCTCTGCTCTGGGAGAGATGAGGGTGGAGCCCACGTACACCAGCGAACTCCCTTACACAACAATTTCATGAAGATCAGCCAGAATTCTGAAGTTGCACCTAGATTCCCCCAAAGCGTCCCATCGGCACTGGCTCAGTGCTGACCCAGAGGGAAGAGCCACCTATTGACTCACCACCACCACTTCTGGCGGCACCCTGGGCTTTCCTTGGCGCTCTCCCATCCAATACTAGCAACAGTAGAACCTCAGAGTTACGAACACCAGAGTTATGAACTGACCTGTCCACCGCACACCTCATTTGGAACCGAAAGCAATCGGACAGCAGCAGAGACACACACACGCACAAAATCAACTACAGAACCGTACAGTATTGTGTTAAACGTAGACTACTACAAATAAATAAATAAATAAATAAAGGGAAAGTGGCATTTTTCTTCTGCATAGTAAAATTTCAAAGCTGTATGACGACCATGTTCCTTTGTGAACTTTTGAAAGAACAGCCATAATGTTTTGTTCCGAGTTATGAACATTTCAGAGTTATGAACAACCTCCATTCCTGGACTCCCAATCCTGCATCCCTTGCGACAAGGTCACAGGCAGGGCTACCTGTTCTGGGCGAGTAGATCTCTGGACCCAAAGCTTGGTAAGCAGCATGGACATGTGGGCACGGTTGTGGTGGCGTAAAACTGCCCATTCCCAGCAGACTCGTCCTGTCCCCCAGCTGTGCAGAACAGAAGTACTCTGCTGACACCTCCTCTGGGCCTGTATGATATCCTCAACTGATTAGAATTGCACCTGGCTGCCAAACTCTCTAAACCTAATGGTGAACCTCCTCTTCCCCCACCCACCCCGATTAGCTCCCCAGGGCAGCGGCTAAAGCTTTGCAGACAGTGACAGCCTGTTATACAAGACTTAGGCATTGTTTCCTTTCTGATCTTTCTCTCGGCAGGTTGGCACCACAAAGCAGGCACCAGGCTGCAGAGCGGAGATAACAGAGACCATTAATTCCATCAGGGCTGGGACGACAGCTCATTAGCGGCCAGAGAGGAGACTAATGGTTCCCTTTGTTCCTGCCATTTCCTTCCCTGAGCGGTGACCTTTCTGGAAGAAAGCCCCTGGCTTGGGGAACGCCACCCCCTTTGAGAGAGCATCTCAAATTTAATGGTGTACCATTAAATCGCTGCCTTCCCCCAGGACACCTTCCCCCCCAGAGCTGCTCTCCCAGCCTTGTGAAGAGTCCAGGGCCCTGTCTGTGCGAAGCCCCATCTCCTCTAGCCAGAAGGAGCAGCTCAGTAACTCGGCTCAGGAAAGCTCCCTGCAGCGGGTTCCCAGCTTTGTGACTCATCCCACACAGGATTTCAGGACAGACTGAGCATTGCTTCCCCCTGGCACTACATTGAAACGGTCTCTGATTTGCAGAGCACGCGGCTGCCTCTCCGTGGGTGCAGGCTCTGGGACAGAGTTTGGGGGCCGGAGAAGAGGTGGTGGGTGCTGGGGGGGAGGGGACTGCCATCACATGTGGCTTCCTTCCTCCCCTGCTGCCCCTCACCATAGCCTCGGTGGGGGATGGGGCTGCCCCTTGCCCAGTGTTTGCAGGAGTGGTGGCTGGGGGGAAACCCAGTCAAACTCTGGTTTTACTCTTTCGTTGATGGGTCACTTTAACCCCTTACAAACCCCTTCCCACCTCTCTCACCCCCCTTTTCTACTGGGCTTGTTTGATCTTTTCGGTGGAGCCAGATGAAAACCACAAACCCCAGCGAGAGCAACAGGCTGGAAGACTAGACTGAACCCACCACCCACCCAGTCTAGTCCATCCCAGAGCCCAGGACTGAGGGCAAATGTCCCCGCACCCCCGGGCCACGTGCTTCCACTCCTGGCCTCTCCTAGCGCCGCCAGAGATTCTGTGTGGCTGCATCAGGTGGGATTTCAATGGACCCCCCCACTGCTAAATTCACCCCTGTTTTGTGACCACTCTGCACCAAGAGCCCCTTCCTTCCCTACCCTAGAGCTGCTGGATGGCTAGAAAGCTGAGCTGGGCGTTTGATCGATCTGGAATGTTATCGTGCCCCCCCCCCCCCCCAAAAAAACCTTAATGTCCACACAGCTTGGGGGGGGGATATTCCTCCCCCCCAAGCCAGTCTATTTTATTGTTGTAGGGCAAATGAAGGAGCCAGAGTTTAATGGAAATATTCAGCCCCTACAGCAGTCTTGCAGCAGGGGAAGCAGAGTTGATGGGAAGGGAACTGGTTTGGATAGGAGCCCCCCGTCCCCCTCCTTTGCAAAATAATTTGGGGAGGGGAATCAGATCACTCCGTGCCTCAGTTTCCCCTCTCTCGGGGGAGAAGGGAGAGATAAAAGTCTCAGCCTGCCGTGTTGCAGACCTTTCGCATTCTCCTCTCCTGATGTATTTGATTTCCTCCTCCAAACCTCCCTGTCTCTCTCTCTCTCACCTGGAATTCACAGCACTAAGTACTGGCTCGGGGCTTTCTTCCTGGGTTACATGATCCCGAGTTTAGTTTTGATACAGACGCAGGCAGGCACAACTCACCCTCAAACAGCAACACCACCGAAAACCACAAAACCAACCCAATATTACACACCTAGGGGGAATCACGGGGTCAAACTCTCACCGACCGAAGCCCCAGCAGCTGCTAAGGTGAGTGAGGTCCACTGCAGAGATTCCTGTCTCCCACCGGACCGGAAGCCCCCTCGGTGTCTTCTCCAGGTGAGTGCTGGGGGGAGGGGAGGGGAAGGCTGCAAAGCACATGTGCCTTCTCCTCCCCTTCCCCCTTCTGACCTGCAACAGCCGCTGCTGCCTCTGCCTCAGGCCCCTGTCGGCCAGCGTCTCTCGCTGCCTAGCAGCAACAGCTGCTGCTTCCGGGAAAGCCACAGAGCTTTGCTTCAGGCAGGGACACTGCCCGATCTGCAAGGGGCCCTCTTAGGGGCGGGGCCCAATTCAGGGGAATCGATGGAATCGGCCTAAAGCCGGCCCTGAATGGAGTCCTATCTGCAGTGAATGAGGACCTCCTGCATCTCAGCAGAGCAGGAGAAGTCATTTGTAAGACCAAAGTCCTAGACAGGCAGATTCAGAGACTGTCTGAATATAGGATCGTGCCATTCCTCTGTAACAGATCTTGACATGAAGATAGAAGAGGTTGGCTGGTCAGTTTCAGTAATTCTGTGAACCAGAATTGCCTGGCCTCTGCTGGCACTATCACCCTGGCCATGTGCTGTGATTTTGTTGAGCACATGTGGAATTAACTGAATGGATGGAGAGGCATACAGGAATCCTCTGCTCCAGTGTAGGAATAGAAGCTGTTGTTAGATGCAATTAGCCATTAATAAGATGTTTTTAATATACTGTTAAGTGAATCACGGACTTTAAACTAAAATTCAAAATGGAGTATATGAACTCTGACTTTGAACTCCATCTTTGAGAGGGGACTTGTTTACTACAAAGACTCAAGCTTAAACGAGTCAGAACTGGTTTTCCCCACCAAGTCCAACCCTCAGTGTTCCATCACCTCAGAACTCTTCCCGCCAAAAAGGCTTTATAAGGACTTGTTCAGCGCCTGTGCGGGGCTGTCCATTCCAGTGACAGCTCGTACATGGTCAGGTCTTCGCAGAGCTCCAGAGCTGAGATCGAAGAACAACATCTATCCCGCAGTGTGTTTGAGGAAGAGGAGTCCTTTCATCGTCATTCCTATATCCTGCATTTCCTGGTGTCCATCATCCCAGAGGGTCTCCTCGCCAGTGACGAGAACTATCAGTCGTCTGGACTCCCCAGTGTTCCTCCTCAAGGACTCCAAATCAGTCCAAGAGTTGTAGGTCCCGGGCATCACGCCTGTACATGACATCTGCTACATCAGGGCAATAGGAGAAAGGTTTCTGTGTTGGGGTATTGTTTATTGTTTTGTAGAATCCCACAGGAGGGTTTATGGGTCTGAGCTCCAAGCTCTCAGAGCCAGTCACTGATTCACTGTTTTACTGATTCATGGTTTTGCTGTTTACTGTGTTATTCTTGTATTTCTCTCCTCCCCCCCCCCCAGTTTTTTGTACCTTTTATCCCCAATACACTTGCCTTTATTTGTACCATATTATCTTGTCTTCTCTTTATTTTATTCTATTTTATGGGTAGCTAAATCCACCGGTGACAGACATGGAAGGGAGCCGAGTCTGTGTTTCTGAGAAAAGGGGCTTTCCCTGTTATATCGTCCCTCTACCATCTCTCTAGTATTTCCTTTGAAGTGTTACCTTCTTCCCCTTGAGGTAACACTGTCAAGGATCCTTTGCCCATTCCGGCTCTGTAGCACTACAGAGAAGGCACTTGATATTGGTCCTGGTGGAAGGATGACCCCATATGTTGAATATCACTTACTAATATGAACCACTGCCTGAATTTTACTTTAAAATCACCTCTCTTGTTCCTGGCTTCATCCTTGTAACTAGCCACTAACAGTGGGATGGGAAAGAACTTCTACACAGTTATGTCCCTTTCCTTTACTACAGCTAATGAGCACCACTTGTATTGATGGAAACCAATGGCCTGCTGCCCTCCAATGCATTCAAATCAAATTTCATGACCACTTATCTTCTCAAAATTCACTTTCCTTGCTCTGCCTGACAGAATTCTTCTAGTAATTATTGAGAAGACAGCATGTACCTGTTAACACGCAAAGATGTGGTAAAATAATCAATAATTTAAAAATGTAAGTTAAACCATATAGTTTTGACGTACCAATACAGAAGGAATATTGATTGTTAAGTAAAAGTTAATAAAAACAGAATACTAATTGTTGACATTTCTTTGTATGTAATAAACCAAATGCTCTCTCATACTTGTTCTAAATACTGTCTTAGAAATACAAATAACAGCAATGAAGTAGCATTACTAGCAGCTTGCCTTCCTTTTTGCTGTATTGGCAACACAACTCAAGTATGCGTCAATTACCTATATCAGATTATGAAAACCAAAGCATTAAACATTTTAAATTTCTGAAATTAATCATTTCAGTCACCATCCATGTTTACTGTTATTATAAGATAGCTTAGCACCCAGCCAGTTTGTTGACCCATAAAATGAAGATTCATACAAGTTGAATTGTCTCACTTTTGCCTCTAGTCTTCCTTTAACTTGGTGGGATTGCACACATTTCACTAGAAAAGAAATAAAATGTATGTCTTTGTTGCTGATCATAAATTAAAAACATACCATGCCACATAATTCTGATCAAATTTCCAAATGTTATTAAGACATTACATCAACTTATCAAGAACTTACCTTTCCAATACCATGCCTTCTCTTCCAAATATTCAATAACCATATAGACAGCTGCAGCGGCACAGGAGCCAGCAAACAGAGCTGTAAACAGGGGAGCTTCAGTGGGAGTTTGCGAGGGAGACTAAGGCCTGGTCTACACTAGGCGTTTATGTCGAAGTTAGCGCCGTTAAATCGAATTAACCCTGCACCCGTCCACACTGCGATGCTATTTAGTTCGACATAGAGGTCTCTTTAATTCGACTTCTGTACTCCTCCCCGACGAGGGGAGTAGCGCTAAATTCGACATGGCCATGTCGAATTAGGCTAGGTGTGGATGGAAATCGACGCTAATAGCTCCGGGAGCTATCCCACAGTGCACCACTCTGTTGACGCTCTGGACAGCAGTGCGAGCTCGGATGCTCTGACCAGCCACACAGGAAAAGCCCCGGGAAAATTTGAATTTGAATTCCTTTTCCTGTCTGGCCAGTTTGAATCTCATTTCCTGTCTGGACATCGTGGCGAGCACAGCAGCACTGGCAACGATGCAGAGCTCTCCAGCAGTGATGGCCGTGCAGTCTGGGAATAGAAAGAGAGCCCCAGCATGGACTGATCGTGAAGTCTTGGATCTCATCGCTGTGTGGGGCGATGAGTCCGTGCTTTCCGAGCTGCGATCCAAAAGAAGGAATGCAAAGATCTACGAGAAGATCTCTAAAGACATGGCAGAGAGAGGATACAGCCGGGATGCAACGCAGTGCCGCGTGAAAATCAAGGAGCTGAGACAAGGCTACCAGAAGACCAAAGAGGCAAACGGACGCTCCGGATCCCATACCCAGACATCCCGTTTCTACGAGGCACTGCATTCCATCCTCGGTGCTGCCGCCACCACTACCCCACCAGTGACCGTGGACTCTGAGGATGGGATACTGTCCACGGCCGGTTCCTCGGACATGTTAGGGGACGGGGAAGATGAGGAAGGAGATGAGGAGGGCGAGGCAGTCGGCAGCTCTCACAACGCTGATTTCCCCGACAGCCAGGATCTCTTCATCACCCTTACAGAGATCCCCTACGAAGCGTCCCCAGCCGTTACCCCGGACACAGAATCTGGTGAAGGATCAGCCAGTAAGTGTTGTAAACATCTAAACATTTATTTTTAACAAAACAGGAATATTAACAATTAAAAGAATGGGTTGTTCATGATTAGTGTGCCCTAGGCGCTTAACGGTTTAGTAATGGGCAGTGCAAGTTTTGAAAAGAAATCTAGCAATGTCCGGTTTTCAGTGATTGTCCTGCACAAGCCGCTCTACTGTTTATTCCCTGCTACTGCAGCTACAGTAAAATGCGGTCTATGTGTCCGGGGATAGAGCAGTAATCCTCCTGGGACATCTCGATGAAGCTCTCCTGGAGGTAACTTGAAAGCCGTTGCATGAGGTTCTTGGGGAGAGCGGCCTTATTGGGTCCTCCGAAGTACGACACGTTGCCGCGCCACGAGATTATCAAGTACTCGGGGATCATTGCTCTGCACAGCAGGGCGGCATACGGCCCTGGTCTTTGGAGGCTTTCCCGGAGCATTCTCTCTTTGTCGCTCTCGGAGATCCTCATCAGGGTGATGTCGGCCATGGTGACCTGCTTTTAATTAGGTAGGGGAATGTTAGTGTTGGGACTGCTTTCCCGTTCCTTTACAGAACTGTAACCGCTGGTTTGCAGCCACGCGGTGGAGGCGGGAGAGGGGCAGCCGAAAGGGATCGTTCCCGGGGACAGCCGCGAGGGGGTGGGACAGGGGCAGAGTTCCCGCTTGCCGGATTGCTGGCAGCAGGGACTGACATTGATTTAAATGTGAAATGAGGCCAGTGGTAATATAAAAGTTTTAAACTGCCACAAGTGTACGGCTTACCATGTCTGCCTGCAACAGAAATTCCGTTGTGCTGCCTCGCTTCTCAAATGTGCTGTTCAAGACCCCAGGCACTGAATGCGAAGGCCGAGAATTCGACCTTGTGCTGAGTGCGCATGTGAAAGGTGCTGTGCATGGTCTTGTTCACAGAGAAAGACTATGTTCTTTGTTCACAACTACATTTATCTTTCTGAGGAATTCACTCCCTTTTTCCCATTTCCACAGCCCCGTCTGCGACTGTCTCACAACCTAGCCTGGAATCACACTCCCAGAGGCTAGCGCGGATTAGGCGTAGGAAGAAGAGGACACGGGAGGACATGTTCTCTGAGCTTATGGCCTCTTCCCAAGCCCAGGCAGCACAGCAGACCCAGTGGCGGGAGAACTTGACCCGAATGCACCAAGCCAACATGGATCGGGAGGAGAGGTGGCGGCAGGAAGACCAGCAGGCGACTCAAACGCTGCTTGGACTACTGAGGGAGCAAACGGACACGCTCCGGCGCCTTGTGGATGTTCTGCAGGAACGGAGGCAGGAGGACAGAGCCCCGCTGCAGTCCATCTCTAACCGCCCTCCCCCGCCACCAAGTCCCATACCCACCTCACCCAAAGTGCAAAGAAGGAGAGGCGGCAGAGTCCCTGCTAAGTCTCACTCCACCCCTGCAGAGAGCTCTAGTAGCAGAAGGCTCTCATTTCCCAAAATTTGAAAAGTTCTTTCCTTCCCGCCTGACACAAGCCCCCGTCCAAGTTTCACCTCCCAATGCCATGTGTAGTTGATAATAAAAAATTCGTTTCTGTTAACTACTGTTTCAATCATGTTCTTTTGGAGGAGGAGGGGAAAGGGGGTTGGTAATTGGACAGGACAGTCTCCTTTGGCAGGGTACATAGTCGGGGGCAGGCACAGCAGCAGGGCACATACACAGTGCAGTGATGCATTGACTAGTTGCCCCGGTTAGTCTGGGAGGTTGTTTTGATGTAATGTTGGGGGGGGGTGGGTTGCTCTGTGACTTTGTGGCGGGGGAGGGCAGTTACAGATCTTAAGCGCCGGTCCTTAGGCAGGATGACAGAGCCACACAGCATGGGATCTGTAACCGTCCTCCCCCGCCACAAAGTCAAATAGACCCCCCATACACACAGTCCCGATCAGGAGGGTTGACAGGCTCCGTTGAAACAAGCATCCCACCGCAGCGGAGCCTGTCAATCCTTGAGTTTAGAAGCTGCATTCGCGTCACTACACCCGCCCCGCACCACAGTCTGCGTCCCAGTTTTAAAAAATTCCCGCGAAAACAGTATTAAAGAAAACGGTGTGCTTTAACAAAGTAGAACTATTTTTATTTCGACACGTGTGTTGGAGGGGGGGTGAAGGGGGTATGTAACTGGATAGGATAGTCAACATTAACTGGGTAAAGAAACGGGGGCAGGTTTAGCTTCTCAGTACACAAACTATAAAGTCACAGGTTACCCTGCTCACTCAGGAACTTTGCTTTCAAAGCCTCCCGGATGCACAGCGCTTCCCGCTGGTCTCTTCTAATCGCCCGGCTGTCTGGCTGTGAGTAATCACCAGCCAGGCTATTTTCCTCAACCTCCCACCCCGCCATAAAGGTCTCCCCCTTGCTCTCACAGAGATTGTGGAGCACACAGCAAGCTGCTATAACAATGGGGATATTGGTTTCGCTGAGATCACAGCGAGTCAGTAAGCTTCTCCATCTCCCCTTGAGACGGCCAAAAGCACACTCCACCACCATTCTGCACTTGCTCAGCCGGTAGTTGAAGAGTTCTTTTTCAGTGTCCAGGGCGCCAGTATAGGGCTTCATGAGCCAGGGCATTAGCGGGTAGGCTGGGTCCCCGAGGATGACTATAGGCATCTCCACATCCCCAACAGTTATTTTGTGGTCCGGGAAGTAAATACCTTGTTGCAGCCGTCTAAACAGACCAGAGTTCCTGAAAACACGAGCGTCATGAACCTTGCCCGGCCATCCCACGTAGATGTTGGTAAAACGTCCCCTGTGGTCCACCAGTGCTTGCAGCACCATGGAAAAGTAGCCCTTTCTGTTAATGTACTGGCTGGCCTGGTGGTCCGGTGCCAGGATAGGGATGTGAGTTCCATCTATGGCCCCACCGCAGTTTGGGAATCCCATCGCTGCGAAGCCATCTATGATCGCCTCCACGTTTCCCAGGGTCACTACCTTTGGCAGCAGTACATCAACGATTGCCTTGGCTACTTGCATCACAACAACCCCCACGGTAGATTTGCCCACCCCAAACTGGTTCGCGACTGACCGGTAGCTGTCTGGCGTTGCAAGCTTCCAGAGGGCTATGGCCACTCGCTTCTGTACACTCAGTGCAGCTCGCAACCGGGTGTCACTGCGCTTCAGGGCAGGGGACAGCAACTCACAAAGTTCCAGGAAAGTTCCCTTCCGCATGCGAAAGTTTCGCAGCCACTGGGATTCATCCCAGACCTGCAGCACTATGCGGTCCCACCACTCAGTGCTTGTTTCCCGTGCCCAGAATCGCCGTTCCACGGCATCAACATGACCCATTGCCACTGTGATGTCCTCGGCGCTGGGTCGCCTGCTTTCTGACAGGTCTGTGCTACTCTCAGACTTCAGGACATCACCGCGGTGCCGTAGCCTCCTCGCCTGACTTTTCTGCATCTGCCTCAGGGAAACCTTTATGATAAGCTGCGAGACGTTGAGAGCGGCCACAACTGCAGCGATGGTCGCAGCGGGCTCCATGCTCGGAGTACAGTGGCGTCCGCGCTGTCAATGACTGGAAAAGCGCGCGAACTGTTTTCCCGCCAGCGCTTTCAGGGAGGGAGGGCGGGAGTGATGGACGGATGACGACAGTTTCCCAAAAGCACCCTCGACTCATTTTGTTACCCAGAAGGCATTGCCGGCTACACCCAGAATTCCAATGGGCAGAGGGGACTGCGGGAACTGTGGGATAGCTGACCACAGTGCACCGCTTCGAATGTCGACGCTATCACCGTTAGTGTGGACGCACAAAGTCGAATTACTGTCCTTAGTGTGGACACACACGTTCGACTTTGCAATATCGATTACAAAAATTCGATGCAAGTAAAATCGAACTACTCTCGTAGTGTAGACAAGGCCTAAGAGACCTAGGCAGAGAAATAGAGAGGCTAGTGAAGGGAGGGGGTGGTGTTGTGCCAGTGTTTTGGTGCCTGTTGTGTGTGTTTTTTTGTTGGTTTTTTTGTTTTTCCTGTGGGTGGTGGTGGTTTGGTTTGTATTTCCCGGACTAACAGTTTTTAGGTGGGAAGGCTATGACCGATACAGAGGCAGTAGTGGAAGACACAATGAGGATGACTGGATGTGGAAGCTCCGGCATGTACATGATCCTAGAAGAGGTATCTGGAAAGAGTTTCATCTGCATGAAGTGCTGCCTGATAGAGCTGATGGAAGAAAAGATCTGAGGATTGGAGATGCAGGTGGAAACTCTGGTCAAGTTTAGAAGGGGGTTCGAACAGATGATGGAGCAAAGACATGAGGAGGCTGAAGGAAAAAGCTCAGACTTGCAGATGGAAACAGGTCCAAAGAATTCTGAGTGGAGACTGCTGGGTGAGGAAAGTGGACAGTGGAAGCATGTGACTAAGAGAACCAGGCAGAGGAAGAGACGGCTAGTGAAGGAGAAATAGAGCTCAGGAACAGGTTTGCAGAGTTGGAACATGAAGAAGGGGCACAGCAGGTGGTCACTGAAGATGAGAGGGCAAGGAAGAAGAGAAGAGCAGCTAGTCCTATAGGAAGAGGGGAAGAGTCAATGGAGATAACAACACCAAATATGAGCCCCAGGAGGATACGGGATGGGTTGCAGAGGATTGCAAGGGACAATAGAAATCGAGAGGACTTGCAACTAGAGGGAGCAGGGGATAGACCAGAGAATCGCACCGTTACCAGGAAAAGGCAGGTCTATGTGGTTGGGGACTCCTAACTGAGAAGAATAGACAGGCCTGTAACGAGAGCTGATCCAGAGAACAGAAGGGTGTGCTGTCTGCCGGGTGCTAAGTTACGGGATGTGGACCTGAGGCTGAAAAGGATCCTAACGGGAGCGGGAAAGAATCCACTGATTGTTCTTCATGTGGGAATGTAGTGAGTCGGTGTGGCTCCCCGCCTGCCCGGAAGAGGGAGCCCACGTGCAGGCACCAGAGTGGGTGGGACCACCACCGCCTGTCCCCGCCCCCCGGAAGTCAAGGGGCGGGACAGGAAGTATAAAGGCCGGCCGCCAGAGCTCAGTCTGCGGCCAGCCACCACAAGGAGCTGACGTGCGGCTGGGAGCTCCCGGCCAGGAGACCGTCGAAGACCGAGGCCTGGACCCTAGCTGGCCTGAGCTACCCCGGGCCCGCTACGAGGAGGAGCCGCCGGAGCCCGTTCACGCCCGCCACTGGGAGAATCCCTGGGAACCGCACCCCACTAACCCTGAGGGTGAGACTGGACCCGAACCCCTTCGCCCCTGCTGCTATCCAGAAGAGCCGCCTGAGGACCATTGGCCGGACTTCCCGGCAGAGCTACCGGACTTGCCGCCGAGCCCGGGCAGAGAGGAGCCCATGCAGATGGACTGGCCCGATCCTGGCGCGACGAATGAGGTAGGCTTTGAGGGGGATCATGGAAGCAGCCCGGGGGTAGCCGACCCTGGTCCGGCTGTAACCGAGTGTGAGCCTATGTCAGTGTGTTGCGGTCTGGATACCCCACTGACCAGCAGCGGCAGCAACCGCTGTTAGGGCCCCGGGCTGGAACGCAGTGGAGTGGGTGGGCCTGCGTTCCCCCCCTGCCACCCTCCGCACGGGTGGCAGGCTTCCCCCTCACCCAACGCTCGGCTACGGAAGCCTAGGCGTGCCTTACCTGAACTGTTTATCCGCTCAGCCCCTGCAAACAAGGGCCTGAGCCTAACTGTGTTTGCCCCGCCCTGATCCAGGGCCTGGGCTTTGAACTATTTGCCCGCTCAGCCCCTGCAAACAAGGGTCTGAGCTAACTGTGTTTGCCCCGTGCTGATCCAGGGCCTGGGCTCCTGAACTGCTTGCTCGCTCAGCCCCCTGCAGTCAAGGGCCTGAGCTTTAACTGTGGTTGCTCCGACTCTGCACCAAAGAGCCGGAGTTTCAGGACTAACTGACTGCTTGTTCCCACTGTAGTGAGTCGGTGGCCCCTCCTGCCCGGAAGGGTCGAGCCCCGGCTAGGACCTACTACAGGGAACAAATGATATGGCTAGATTCTCGCTGGAACGTATCAAGGGAAACTATGCCAGGCTGGGGAAGATGCTTAAGGAAACAGAGACTCAGGTGATCTTCAGTTGGATTCTGCCTGTTCCTAGAGAATGGCAACAAAGGTGTGACAAGCTTATGGCGATCAACAGATGGCTCAGGCAGTGGTGCTATAAGGAAGGCTTTGGGATGTATGGCCACTGGGAAGCATTCATGGACAGAGGACTGTTCTCTCGGGATGGACTTCACCTGAGTAAGGAGGGAAATAGACTTCTAGGATGGAGGCTGGCACAACTGATTAAGAAAGCTTTAAACTAGGAATTTGGGGGAGATGGTTGGGAAATGTCCAGGTGATCTCCACGCCGGAATTTAACATTGAGAAGGAAGAAAACAAAGTAAGAAAGGATACAGCCGTGGGTATGAGAATGGACGTAAGGAGGAAGGGTTGTGTAGATACCAGTCTAATAGGTGATACTGGTGGTAGAATGTCTGTACCTAATCGGGTAAAGAATGTCAGTGAAGCCAAATGGCAAAAATTAAGATGTTTGTACACTAATGCGAGAAGCCTAGGTAACAAAATGGAAGAACTAGAGCTACTGGTGCAGGAAGTGAAACCAGATATTATAGGGATAACAGAAACATGGTGGAATAGTAGTCATGACTGGAGTAGAGGTATTGAAGGCTATGTGCTGTTTAGGAAAGACAGAAATAAAGGCAAAGGTGATGGAGTAGCATTGTATATCAATGATGAGGTAGACTGTAAAGAAATAAGAAGTAATGGAATGAATAAGACTGAGTCTGTCTGGGCAAAAAGAAGAACAGGAGTACTTGTGGCACCTTAGAGACTAACTGAGTCTGTCTGGGCAAAAATCACATTGGGAAAGAAAGCTACTAGAGCCTCCCTGGCATAGTGCTTGGGGTATGCTACAGGACACCGGGATCCGATTTGGATATGGATGGAGACCTTTTAAATCTTTTTAATGAAGTAAACACTAATGGGAATTGTGTGATCATGGGAGACTTTAACTTCCCAGATATAGACTGGAGGACAAGTGCTAGTAATAATAATAGGGCTCAGATTTTCTTGGATGCGATAGCTGATGGATTCCTTCACCAAGTAGTTGAAGAACCAACAAGAGGGGATGTCATTTTAGATTTGGTTTTGGTGAGTAGTGAGGACCTCATAGAAGAAATGGTTGTAGGGGACAACCTTGGTTCGAGTGATCATGAGCTAATTTAGTTCAAACTAGATGAAAGGATAAACAAAAATAGATCTGGGACTAGGGTTTTTGATTTTAAAAGGGCTAACTTTAGAGAATTAAGGAAATTAGTTAGGGAAGTAGATTGGACTGAAGAACTTGTGGATCTAAAGGTGGAGGAGGCCTGGAATTACTTCAAGTCAAAGTTGCAGAAACTATCAGAAGCCTGCATCCCAAGAAAGGGGGAAAAATTCATAGGCAGGAGTTGTAGACCAAGCTGGATGAGCAAGCATCTCAGAGAAGTGATTAAGAAAAAGCAGAAAGCCTACAAGGAATGGAAGATGGGAGTGATCAGCAAGGAAAGCTACCTTATTGAGGTTAGACCATGTAGGGATAACGTGAGAAAGGCCAAAAGCCATGTAGAGTTGGACCTTGCAAAGGGAATTAAAATCAATAGTAAAAGGTTCTATAGCCATATAAATAAGAAGAAAACAAAGAAAGAAGAAGTGGGACCGCTAAACACTGAGGATGGAGTGGAGGTAATCTAGGCATGGCCCAATATCTAAACAAATACTTTGCCTCAGTCTTTAATGAGGCTAATGAGGAGCGTAGGGATAATGGTAGGTTGACAAATGAGGATATGGAGGTAGATATTACCACATTCGAGGTAGAAGCCAAACTTGAACAGCTTAATGGGACTAAATCGGGGGGCCCAGATAATCTTCATCCAAGAATATTAAAGGAACTGGCACATGAAATTGCAAGCCCATTAGGAAGAATTTTTAATGAATCAGTAAACTCAGGGGTTGTACCGTACGACTGGAGACTTGCTAACATAGTTCCTATTTTTAAGAAAGGGAAAAAAAGTGATCCGAGTAACTATAGGCCTGTTAGTTTGACATCTGTAGTATGCAAGGTCTTGGAAAAAATTTTGAAGGAAAAAGTAGTTAAGGACATTGAGGTCAATGGTAATTGGGACAAAATGCAACATGGCTTTACAAAAGGTAGATCGTGCCAAACACACCTGATCTCCTTCTTTGAGAAGGTAACAGATTTTTTAGACAAAGGAAATGCAGTGGATCTAATTTACCTTGATTTCAGTAAGGCATTTGATATGATTCCACATGGGGAATTATTAGCTAAATTGGAAAATATGGGGCTCAATATGAAAATTGAAAGGTGGATAAGGAACTGGTTAAAGGGGAGACTACAACGGGTCGTACTGAAAGATGAACTGTCAAGCTGGAAGGAGGTTACTAATGGAGTTCCTCAGGGATCGGTTTTGAGACCAATCTTATTTAATCTTTATATTACTGACCTTGGCACAAAAAGTGGGAATGTGCTAATAAAGTTTGTGGATGACACAAAGCTGGGAGGTATTGCTAATACAGAGAAGGACCGGGATATCATACAGGAAGATCCTCCACAAAATCCTCATCCATGTTACATGAGGCTGCCACCTTGCAGGTGTCCACAGAGAGTGTTGGGGTACTGGTAGGGTCCCATCCTAAAATGGCATGCAGCTGATCATAGAAGCGGCATGTCTGGGCCGGGGCTGTCACCCAAGGTGACCATTTGCCTCCTTTGTCTTTTGGTAGGCTTGCCTGAGCTACTTAATTGTCACGTGGCACTGCTGTGCATCCCAGGTGTAGCCTCTACCCACCATGCCCTGTGCAATTTTGGCATATATATATCAGCATTTCTTCTGCTGGATCAGAGTTCTGCCTGCACAGATTCTTCTTCCCATACTGCAATCAGATCCAGTGTCTCCTGTTCGCTCCATGCTGGAGCTCGTTTGTAATTCTGGGACTGCATGGTCACCTGTTCTGCTGAGCTCACCACGCTGACCAAAGAGGAAATGAAATTCAAAAGTTCCGGGTGCTTTTCCTGTGTATCTGGCTAGTGCATCGGAGTTGAAAGTGCTATCCAGAGCGGTCACATTGGAGCACTCTGGGAAAGCTCCTGGAAGCCAATACCATCAAATTGAACAGCGTTGCGTCTACATTACCCCAAATTAGACCCAGGAAGGTCGATTTTAGCGCTAATCCCCTTGTCAGGGAGGAGTACAGCGGTCGATTTTAAGGGCCCTTTAGGTCGGCAGAATGGGGTTGGTTGTGTAGATGCTTTCATTATAAAATTGACCTAACACGGCTAAATTTGACCTAACTTCGTAGTGTAGAGCAGGCCGTAGTGTCCATTTTTTATTACAGTGTAGTACAGTACTACTGGTGTATCTGGTTATCTGGACACCATAACATTTCTGACTGTGTCAAGAAATGGAAAATGGTTTGTGTTCTGTAACTGAATAATAACAAATTAACTTATATTAAAGCTACTAGTGATTTAAGACACATACCAAGTAATAGGATGAAAATTCCTCTGGAAACCTGGCTTCTCAGCTGTACATAAGACAAAGGAGTGCTATTTTTGTTGACATCTGATGTTTCAATTGCAAACAAAATAAAATTGGTCCAAAAATTCATCCCAGTCCTCTAGGTTAGCACTGACCATCTGCCTTAATACTCTGTAAACATTTAAGGATAACTCGGTTTGTTAAAACAAGTACTTAAGCAAATGTCTTGAGCTATCTGCTTGATATAGACTGTGCAAAATATTAAGTGGAAGCACAGCACATTGTATATTGCTATGACTAATTTTTGTTTTAGATTTCAGAAGATAGTAACATTTTCAGTGTAATAATTCAGTTTGGAAGATTTGCTTACAATATTCAATTTATGACACAATCCCCTGTACTTCCTGTTGGGATTCCCTCCAAGACCTCTTTCCACTTGGTTTCCCAAGAACTCAATTCAACTCGACTTCGTCACTCAGATATTTTTTATTTGGCATACACCAATGCTACGCTGAGTTGATCAGACTCAAACACAGGAGGGTGGATGCAGGGTATATCACAGCCCTAAAGTTACATAAAAACTCTCTTTTTGTATACATTTATACATCCCGTTGCAATTTATTATGAATTGCATCATACATTTTTGAAATGGTTTGGTTTCTTTGCAGCATGCTCTGTCCACGTGCTGTCCATGTTTCAACTTCCTCTTTACCTCATCTCTATATTCTTAATTTATTTTGTCTTGTTTCTAGTTCATAGTAAATAGTTTGGGTGTTCTCCCTCTTATCTTAGCTGACTCAGAAACTCAGTCTTTTTAGACTACTGACCTATTTACTTCTCTTTTTTAGCACAAATGTCCTCTTTTCAGCCTAATAATTTATTTACCTCCCAAATCCTATTTCCAAAAAAATAAGGCCTATCCCCTTGTGTTAATTACTCATGTCAGGCCAGGCCTCAGCTACACTTACCATGAGTACTTTTAAAATCTTTTCCCTAAAATTACCTTTGGTATGGGGTTGTGAAGCTATGTTCTATCTTCAGTGCTTCACACAGGGAAAGCTGGGGAAAAAAACATTTTCAATAAACTTTCCTTCCAATGTATGTATTTATGTTATGCATAATTACTATGATTTGTCAAATGTGAATCATTACCTAATTATTGAACTTGGAACCATGATCTGTGTAAATCCGGTCTGGACATGCAGGTCAGTATATAACTTCACAGAACTTCCTTGTCACATCATGTGCTGTCTTGTTTCTAATTGAAAATGCTTTCACTCATCTTGTAAAATTAGTAGCTGTCAATATATACTAGTACCCTTTCTCTGTTGCTCTGAATGGTCTGATTACGTCCATTCCAATCAATTCCCATGGTTTAATGATGTATGTGCATTCATGTAGAGTAGAATTACAATTTGAATTCTTCCAAGGATCTTTTTCATAATGTAACATGTAGGGAGCAAAGAGAACAAAGTGATTTTCATAATAGTTAGCCCTTTTTCAAAAGTACATAACATAGGCATAAGGCTAGTCAACAACTCCCCAATTTACATCTTCCATGGATTCACAGAAAGATAGGGCTCGAAAGGACCTTAAAAAGGCATCAAATCCAGCCCCCTGCTCTGAGACAGAACCAAGTAAATCTGACAGATGTTTGTCCAACCTGTTTTTAAAAACCTCCAATGATGGGGGTTCCACAACCTCCCTTCAAAGCATATTCCAGAGCTTAAGTACCCTTATAGTTAAAAAGTTGATCCTAATATCTAACCCAAATCTCCCTTGCTGTAGATTAAGCCCATTACTTCTTGTCCCACCTTCAGTGGACATGGCAAACAAGTGATCACAATCCTCTTTATAACAACCATTAATATATCTGAAGACTTATCAAATGCGCCTCAGTCTTCTTTTCTCAAGACTAAATGTGCTCCATGTTTTAACCTTTCCTCATAGGTCAGGTTTTCTAAACCTTTTATCATTTTTGTTGCTCTTCTCTGGACTTGCAACAATTTGTCCACATTTTTCCTAAAGAGCAGTGCCCAGAATTGGACACAGTACTCCAGCTGAAGCCTCAACAGTGTGGAGTAGAGCAGGATAAATACCTCCCATGTCCTACATACAACACTCCCATTAACACACTCCAGAATGATAATAGCCTGTTTGCAACTGGATTACATGGCTGACTCATATTCAATTTGTGATCCACTATAGCCCCCAGATCCTTTCAGCAGTACTACCACCTAGCCAGTTATTCCCCATTTTGTAGTTATGCATTTGATTTTTCCTTCCTAAGAGAAGTCCTGTGCACTTATCTTTATTGAATTTCATCTTGTTAAATTCAGACCAATTCTCCAGTTTATCAATCCTGACAATTTTAAATTCTATCATCATCCTCCAAAGTCCTTACAACCCCTCCCAGCTTGAGGTCATCTGCAAATTTTATAAGCACACTCTCCACTCCATTATCCATCTCATTAATGAAAATATTGAATAGTACCAGATCCAGAATTGACAAGAGCACCTGCTTGTTACTGAGACAATGCAATTCCACAATGAGTTCTATTGATTTCTAAATGAATGTGCTGTGCCAGCGTAGTGAGCAATGGAAATCATTGTGGCACTGAGTTGTCTCAGTAGTGTTCCCTTGTTACTGACAATTAGATGCTTTACTCTGTTGCAATAATAAATACAAATAATATGTAGATGTAAGCAGAGTCAGGATGAGCTCTACCCTGACATCTGGTGGTGAATTGTGGCAAGTTGTGCAAAAGATCAGGGGCTGATCTTGTTTGCATAGGCACACCCACCCTGTCTAGCATGAGCCCACAGCAGCTCAAATGTCACTTTGGCTGCTGTGGGATCCTCAGTTTCTCTGTTATTGGGGCAGGAAGAATAAAGTGTTGTTAATCAAGGCCAGGGAACTGTTTTATGATAGAGGGACTCACCATCAACTAAGTAGCACTCGCTAGGCAAGGGACAAGGGTTCCAAAACCCAGTGAATTGAGAGAGGCTAGGGGCAGGTATTTGTACTTGGTGGTGTGGGCCCTGAAACACCAGTTGCACTGGCTTCTCTTGCTACTGTTAAATATGACCTAATTTTGATTCTGTTAGGAGTCTAGTTACGGGCTGCTGAGCTGAAGTTGCTTTGGGCCAATGGTGCACCAGCACTGGGGCTCCCCTACTACAAGCTGAAATCACTAAGTGCTGTCTTAACTAGTGGGGAGGGCTGAAGATATATTGCTAAGTGGCTGGCAGGGCAGAGCAGTTCATGGAGCGGTTCATGGGATGGCTGGTGGAGTAGAGCGGCTTGCGGTGAAGGCTGTAGCAGAACCCCATGGAGAGGTGGGGCAGTTGGCCTTGGACCACGTAAGGTACCCCTTAACACCCTGTGGGAGGGCATTTCCATGGAGGCTGGGGGGGGGGTAAACTCTGCAGATAAACTTTTGAACTCTGGGGCTGCACTGACCAGGGACTGAGACTTTAGGGTTGTTGGACTTTTGGGACTTTGGGTGATTCTTGGATTGCTGGACTCAAGAACCAAAGGGAAAGGACATGTCCCAATTTGCTGGGTTGGGTCTTTGCTCATGGTTTGGTCTATGAACCCTAGTTGTGGTATTTTCCCCAAATTTTCTGTGCTTGCGAGAGGGGAGTATTGCCTCTTTGAGGCGTCCAGGGTGTGTGTGTAAGATTTTCCCAGGTCACTGGGTGAGGGCTCGAGCTGGTTTTGCATTATGTTGTTGGGAGGGGACCCCTATGTACTGAACCCAGCCCTTGCTGCTATCAACTCAGCCTGGCAAAAGGGTTACACAATTAACCTGGTTACTGTTTACATTTTTCTGAGTTTTTTTAAGGAAAAAATTCATATTGCCTATCATGTGGATGTAGTCTGCAATCAAAACATTCATAATGCTTTGAGAATGAGGTCATAACCACATTTGTTAATTAATGTTGGTAGGAGACATGTATGAGTTTAAAATGCACCTTAATGCATGACAAGATGGTATCTAGATGAAATTATTTTCTTCCTTTCTGACAATGCAAACCACTTGTGTCCTAGTTTTGAAAAGCACATGCAACATCATCAACATACATGTTTGAAAAAATAATGGCAGGGAAGGAGAGCTTACATTTTCTCATCTAATTTATAAACTTATTTCTTTTCTAAATTAATTTGAAGGTAGAATTTAAATTTAAATTAAATATTTGAGAATTTTGCTTTAGTTACAATATCCACTCTTTGATGTCATTTGTCATTCCAAGCCAGTCATAACTTGAATTCATTGCCAGTCTTGTTTTGAATATTCCACTACTGTAGGGAGAAAAAAAATTATTTTGCTGTTATATCCCTTACACCATCTTGGATCCCTTTAACAACAACAGGGAATCCGTATTGGTTGCCCTTCTTCTTCAGCCCGTTACACCTTTGGCGCCCTTTTTGCCCTAAGGCGGGAAACTGGGTAGGTCACCTGACCTGTAATCTGCCCAGCAACCGAACATTATAAAAGGGTCAGCACGTCTGTCAGACGGGGCTGCCCATCTTGGAGGTAGTGTGTGCTGCTGCCGCTGCTGCTGTCCATCTGAGAGGCAGAGTGTCGCAGTGTGCTACTGCTTACCCTGGAGGGTAGACATTAGTACCACGCAGAGGGTTTTAGGGAGGGTTTCTTACCTGCATGCAAGAATGAGCTGTCATCTGCCATTCTGATCCTGCCTTAGATATCCACTCACGACGATGCAAGGAAGAAGAACAAGACCTACCTGTTACTAACCTGAGTTATTCTTACCCTTGTTCCAATAAACCTCTTCTTGTTTTGCACCCTATTCATTATCAGTTTTTCCTTTGAGGAAATAAGACCCCGATGATAGACATGGGAGGGGGGAGACGTTCCTGAGACTTGTCCTCTGGCCAGGTGAAAATCCAGTCAACACTACGTACTCCTGTTGAACTGTCACGATACATTTAGAACAGTTCTAAGGCTTGCTTTTTGGTGTACAAAACTTTCAACTTTTTACCTTACGCAAAAAATTACCTTTTCTGCCAATCACAAAAGATTAAGATGTAATGATGACATCCATTATTGCAGTGAAAAAATATTACTTAGTTTTAAGAGATTATGTATATAAGAAGTTATACATTCATATAAACCTTAAGGGCTTGATTATTAAGGCTAAAACCTTATTGTGTGGATTGTGCTCCTAATTCCACTGATGTTAATTTTACAACACCAAATAACTTCAATGGTTAATGAACAGGCCCATCATCTATATGCTGAAGATTTCATTATATTTTGCAATTGAAATAATAAAAATTATGTCTAGCTTTCCAATGAAAGTCAGTGAATATTGACGCAGGCTAAGGTTCTGTTTTTTATTCATTACTTCAAGATGTATGTTATTCTTTTTGTATTGCAAAGCCTGCACAATTCTTTCCTCAACAGATTTCCCTGAGTATTTGTCACAGAAGATATTTCACATATTACTGACATATTTTGATCATTACAAAGATAGAATATCTATACACATAGTAAGTACACTATTTTCAGACTCGTGATCATAATAAGGCACACTGAACAATACAGTATTCACAGGCCATGACAATGCTACCAAAGGGATATTAGAGCTATATTCCTAAATGAAAATAAAGTGCTATTTGAGTTAATGAGCGCACATATGGAATTACCAAAGTGCTCGAACAGTTACTGGGAGCATGAAATGTAACAGCACAAAGACAGTGAGAAATGTTAAAAAAGAAATCAGTGTCACTTGTCGAAAACACAGAGTATGATGTAAATCTGTAGAATCTTCAAAAACGAAATTTGGAATAGATATACAGTTTAATATCATGACAAGAACAGGCAGGAAATATCTTTAAAAAGAAAAAATGGCTGGACGTTTTTTTTATTTCTTCAGCAGTCATGCAAGTCAAGTCTGATGTAATCCTGGGTGCAAGTGTGACTTTCTAGGTACTGAGGAGTTAACACTGATAGGTGCACAGACTGTTTACAGAAAATTGTGTATGTATATCAAGTAGGCAAGATGTGTAACTGTATTACACTCCCTTTTTCCTGCACCTTATCTTAACTCATTTCTGAAGGACAGGCCAGAATTATTTATTTCCAGGAATAAGTTAGGGCTATTGTATGGGGATACTCTAAATTACTGTGTTAACAGTTCCAAGTGAGCTTCAGAGAGTGATCACTCTGGGCAAGGTCCACAGTACCAACTTTTGACAGTACAGTATAATAATGTCAAGGGTGTGATTTTTTTATGACACTTTTATACCAGCAAACCCTTTCTAGTGTAGACTGTGCCTCAGTTTCTTAGTAAACAGTTTGCATCTCAGCTCAGTGTGCACCAAGGGTGACCAGACAGTAAATGTGAAAAATCGGGAAGGGGTGGGGGTTAATAGGCATCTATATAAGACAAAGCTCTGAATATCGAGACTGTCCCTACAAAATTGGGACATCTGGTCACCCTATGTGCATTGGTGGGATTCAAGGTCTCTGGTTGGGGGTGAAGGTTTGGGTCACCTCCAGAGGTGGGGGAAGAGATTGTGCTATTGTTTCACTGTTGTTGTTAAATTCCCTTAAGCTTCTCATCCCCATTTTGGCTGATTGGGTTGTTCCCATCCCCTTGCCTAATATTCTTTGATATAAATCACTTCCTAAACTTAAAAAGAGAAGGGGGAAGGAAGGGTGTATGTGTGTGTGCGGGGGGAGATAGGGGGTAAAATGGATAAGTTTAAACACTGTGCAGTGCCAAACAAAGAGCTTTTCTGAAAAATAACCAATTTAGTCAACTCATAACAAACATTGGTGAATTTTTTCTCCTTGCTGTTTTCATAACAGAATGTCGAGGGAAGGGCAACATACTTTTAAAGAATCCCTGCAATCTTTGGAATTCTGAATGCAATGACATGAAATGGAACATATACAGGTCACCTTCAAATGCCCCTCGATAACCTTCAGTTATGGGGGAAGTGGGAAAACAAATACACAGACTGCCCAAAACAAGCACTGCATGACAAAGGCTCCTGGCTCCTCAGGGCTCCTGGCCTTGGGGCTTCCACTCCCACCCCACTTCTGCCAGGGCTCTGGGTGCCCAGATTCAGGGCTTCCACCCGGCGGCTGCAGCTGGGGCTTGAGGCTTCCATCCCCTGCAGCTCCACCTGGGGCTCAGGGCACTCCTCTAGGGGCTTCCTTGGCTAGGGGCAGATTTGGCCAGTGCCCCGTGTTAATCTGCCAAGGCACTAGCAGCTAGGAGCCCCCGGCTGAGGCACTCCCAGCAGCTGGGACCCACCTCCACCTCCAGGAACCTCCTCTAGCTTCAGGAAAGTTGGTGTCTGCTGCCTTCAGAGGCCCTGAAGGCAGCACAGAAGTGAGAGTGGCAGTCCTGTGATCCCCCCAGAACAACTTTCAAACACCCCACCCCCATTATCCCATTTTGGGTCAGGACCCCTAGGATTACAGCACCATGACATGTTAGATGTAAACATCTGAAACCGTGAAATTGACTAATTAAAAAACCCTATGGCCTTGAAATTGACCAAAATGGTCTGTGAATTTGATAGGGCCCTCGTTATAGGTTTTTATACTGTGCTAATCACCATAGTATCTGAGCAACTTCCAATAGTGCATTAAACAATGTGACCACACATCTGTCATGTTGTGGAAGTGTCTTTTTGAAAAATAGAAAATACTTGTGGCTATGAGTTTATAAGAGAAAAGGTTTCTTCAGTGTTGATTGGACTACTGCGGGTTTGAAAGGAAGACTCGGGTCTTAGACCTAGTGGGGTTGAGCACTAAGCAGACAGTGACAGTTGATAAGCAGTGCTTGTAGCACAGCCAACAAGCCAGAATCTTCCTAAAGTTCTAAGTTTTGCATATTGATATCACACACACAAAGAAGCAACAATAAAAACATTCAGGTTGCAAAGTCAAGCACTCAAAAGTTGGGAAATGCCACACATAAAGCTGTCTCTGCAGCAGGTGATTTAAACTGACCAATCACACAAATCATCCCCCCAGGTTTTAATAATACCAAATTTAGTTATCAATGAGAACTTTTAGTTCCTCCTGCTTCTTACCCAGTCTCCTAGCAATGGTGCATAACCAATTCAGTTTCTTCTCTTCACATTTCTTTACCACCTCTAGTCAATATCTTCACAACACCCTGAGTTTGACCCCTATTTGACCCCTTAGTACCCTCTCTTTGTATTGTTAGTGGAAAGTCCTCCTAGCTGCATCACTAGTCTCCAACCCTTGAGATTATCCCCCATCATAACTATAAAGGGAAGGGCAACAGCCCTCCTGTGTACAATACTATATAATCCCTCCTGGCCAGAGACTCCAAAATCCTTTTACCTGTAAAGGGTTAAGAAGCTCAGGTAACCTGGCTGACACCTGACCCAAAGAACCAATAAGGGGACAAGATACTTTCAAATCTTGGTGGGGGGAAGGCTTTTGTTTGTGCTCTTTGTTTTGGTGGGAGTTCGCTCTTGGGACTAAGAGGGACCAGACATCAATCCAGGCTCTCCAAATCTTTCTGAACAAGTCTCTCATATTTCAAACTTGTAAGTACAGCCAGGCAAGGCGTGTTAGTTTTATCTTTGTTTTCTCAACTTGTAAATGTACCTTTTGCTAGAGTGTTTACCTCTGTTTGCTGTAACTTTGAACCTAAGGCTAGAGGGGGGTCCTCTGGGCTCTTTAAGTTTGATTACCCTGTAAAGTTATTTTCCATCCTGATTTTACAGAGATAATTTTTACCTTTTTCTTTAATTAAAAGCCTTCTTTTTAAGAACCTGATTGATTTTTCCTTGTTTTTAGATCCAAGGGGGTTGGCTCTTGATCCACCAGGAGTTGGTGGGAGAGAGGAGGGGGATGGTTAATTTCTCCTTGTTTTAAGATCCAAGGGGTTTGGATCTGTATTCACCAGGGAATTGGTGAAGAGTCTCTCAAGGCTATCCAGGGAAGGGAATTAGCACATTGGGAGTGGTGGCAGCGGACCAGATCTAAGCTGGTAGTTAAGCTTAGAAGTTTTCATGCAGGCCCCCACATCTGTACCCTAAAGTTCAGAGTGGGGAAGGAGCCTTGACACCCCCACTTCTGAGATGGAGGCCACCCCACTGGTACAGCCCCCATCTCACTGAAAGGTACCACTACAGCCCTGAGGCTGCAGTACAACCCTGGAGCAGCTTAGCACCACCCCTGGCTTGTGGAGGAGGAACCCATTCCCTGAGACTTTCTGTGAGCCAAGTCCCTGGGGGTTGGGGGAGGGAAGGTTGGGTCAGCACAGGCATAGTGCACTCTGAAAGGGGCATAAGAGAGCACTGCTGTTGAATGACATTTGGCCATCACCTCAAGACAGTGCTAACAGCATTCTGAGGTTGAGTATCTTGCATGACGTGTACAGTACATCATAGCGTTTCACTGAGGGCAAGGATGGGTTATCTGTAGCCAGGGAGAAATTCCCAGGGTCAGACGCTTCCCTCCATTGGCAGGTGTATGGCAAGAAAGACAACGTCTCTGCAGCTGCAGTAGCACAGGATTGCTGGTTTTGCAGCATGCTCTGAGGTGGGGTGCTCCACTCACTGCTAGTCAGGCACCTCTCCCTGGCCACTCTGGCTCATTAGATTGACGCCCTGTCCCGCGGTTTCACGCCCTCACTGTCTCTGGTCTGCAGTCCCTCTCTCACTCCAGGAACCACAGTATCCTCTTCATGACTCAGCCCTCCAGCCAGGTCACTCAGCGTTCCTGCCCTCATCTGGGGTTGAACAAAGTCTTTGCTTCAGCAGTCCTAAGCAGTGTTCCCATTTACTGCCTCAGGTGCCACTATTTCACTGGCTGGTTGGCGAACCTGGGCCCACCCTCTACTCCAAGTTCCAATCCAGGCACCCTCAACCCAGCAGTTCTGGGCTTTCCTCTCAGTCCTCACTGGGCATAATAAGATACCAAAATAAGGTTACCCTGCCCTATCTATTCTGTTATGAATAGGACCTGGAGACCTTAAGAGCCATAAATCTCTAGGCTAATGGTTTCTGTATAAATTATTTTTTATTCTGTTTGAGGCCATTTAGCAGTATTTATAGATTTGGCCTGCTAAGAGATAAGGCTATCACACTGTTCTCTTGATATCCTGGAAGGGACTTGAGTATGCTTTTTGGCCTCTGTTCAGAAACATGCTACAGTGCATAGGCAATGAATGCAAGGAAGTGTTGATAATCCAAACTTGTTTCCTTAAGCAGTGGGGAAAGTCACCAGGCCTAAGAAAATCTGGTCTGACCCAGTCTTGTGGGACTCTTGACACAGTTTCTTTTTCTTCTGGTGTTTATAGTAACAGTTCTGCTATTGTTAGTCCTATTTTGTAAGAGAGAGAGCATGCAGTAGAAATGTCATGCCAAGCCGCTGCCTTCCTATCATACTGCTCTTCTTCGGGGTTCCTCAGTCTCTAAGCAGTTTTGCTATGTTGTCCAGTATAATTCTGTGAAATGAGATCCTGTCTGGTTTTTAAGTCTGTCTTATCGTCTATTTTCATTTTTTGTAGGCAACAGTGAAAATGGATTGGTTAGTTCTAAGGTCAGTCAAAATATAACTAAATCCCAGTCTTTTCCTCTTATTACTATTAGCATAATCATCTTCAAGGTTTTAAAAACCACCAACAAAAAAAACCCTCTGATGGTAGCCAGAGGTAGACCTGAAAGACTGGATAGGGCAGGTGCACTCAGGAGCACAACAGGATCAATCTACATTCAGTTCACATTTGGAAGGCTTCTTTCATAACCAAAAGAGATGGAAGCCAAAACTTTAAAAAAAAAAGTCTTAATTCATAGAATATTAGGGTTGGAAGGGACCTCAGGAGGTCATCTAGTCCAACTCCCTGCTCAAAACAGGATCAATCCCCAGACAGATTTTTGCCCTGGTTCCCTAGATGGCCTCCTTGGGGATTAAGCTCACAGCCCTGAGTTTGGCAGGCCAATGCTCAGACAACTGAGCTATCCCTTCCCCCCTGGGAACTGATAGTTTAGCACCCAGTTTGGAATGTTTCCCTCTGACTACTGGTGAGTGTCTTTTTTTCAAACCTAGGGCTTTACATGTGATTTTTTTTTTTTTTTATATGTAACTTGGATGTTGGCAGGCTTTTTCCAGTAAATATTTCCACAGAAAAGGTTGGCTGCGTCAGAAAAAACATTGCTGTTAATACTCAGCTTCTATTTGGACTGGCTTTGCAAAGGGTATGTCTTCAGAATTGAAACAGATATAAAAGCAAGAACATACCGTAGCTATAAAACACTTTAAAATGTAATACGACATGTAAAAAGCATGTTTAGCAAGAATGTCGTAACACAGTCCAACAAATAGGAAGAGTCAACTTCAAGAACAAAGTGTATGGTAGACCGAGGCTTCACAGCAGGAACAGGAATTGCCTTCTATGAGGAGATAACTGGGTCTGTGGATGAGGGGAAAGCAGTGGATGTGTTATTCCTTGACTTTAGCAAAGCTTTTGATACGGTCTCCCACAGTATTCTTGCCGGCAAGTTAAAGTAGTATGGGCTGGATGAATGGACTATAAGGTGGATAGAAAGCTGGCTAGATTGTCGAACTCAATGGGTAGTGATCAATGGCTCCATGTCTAGTTGGCAGCCGGTATCAAGCGGAGTGCCCCAAGGGTTGGTCCTGGGGCCGGTTTTGTTCAATATCCTCATTAATGATTTGGAGGATGGCGTGGACTGCACTCTCAGCAAGTTTGCAGATGACACTAAACGGGGAGGAGTGGTAGATACACCGGAGGGTAGGGATAGGATACAGAGGGACCTAGACAAATTAGAGGATTGGGCCAAAAGAAATCTGATGAGGTTCAACAAGGACAAGTGCAGAGTCCTGCACTTAGGACGGAAGAATCCCATGCACTGTTACAGACTAGGGACCGAATGGCTAGGCAACAGTTCTGCAGAAAAGGACTTAGGGGTTACAGTGGACGAGAAGCTGGATATGAGTCAACAGTGTGCTCTTGTTGCCAACAAGGCTAACGGCATTTTGAGCTGTATAAGTAGGGGCATTGCCAGCAGATCGAGAAACATGATCATTCCTCTCTATTCGACATTGGTGAGGCCTCACCTGGAGTACTGTGTCCAGTTTTGGGCCCCACACTGCAAGAAGGATGTGGAAAAATTGGAAAGAGTCCAGCGGAGGGCAACAAAAATGATTAGGGGGCTGGAGCACATGACTTCTGAGGCGAGGCTGAGGGAACTGGGATTGTTTAGTCTGCAGAAGAGAAGAATGAGGGGGGATTTGATAGCTGCTTTCAACTACCTGAAAGGGGGTTCCAAAGAGGATGGATCTAGACTGTTCTCAGTGGTAGCAGATGACAGAACAAGATGTAATTGTCTCAAGTTGCAGTGGGGGAGGTTTAGGTTGGATATTAGGAAAGACTTTTTCATTAGGAGGGTGGTGAAGCACTGAAATGGGTTACCTAGGGAGATGGCGGAATCTCCTTCCTTAGAGGTTTTTAAGGTCAGACTTGACAACGCCCTGGTTGGGATGATTTAGTTGGGGATTGGTCCTGCTTTGAGCAGGGGGTTGGACTAGATGACCTTCTGAGGTCCCTTCCAACCCTGATATTCTATGATTCTATGAAAGAGATCAGCCCCATTTTAACGGAGAGAGGAACAGAGATGGAGCAGTGAAGAGTTCCCCAAGACCTAGTAAGGAGGCTGATTGCAACACTGTTCTGGTTCTAAGTCCTGTATTTGGACCACACTCCAGTGCAACCGTCTGTAAACTAATGACCCACCTGAACAACAACCAGCGCTGCTGCATCCTGGCCTGGAGCAGAAAACTGAGAATCTTGCAGGAGCTTCCTCAGGTCAGTCAACCAAGGCTGATGGCCTGTTGGAGAGTCTCTCTGATCCATTTCGGAAGCAGCCTCTTAGAAATGGCTGCTCCACCTAATGGCTTGGGGGTTGTAAAAACCCTCCAATGCAAAGAGCTCTGACTAACAAGGCTTGTGTTCTGTCACTAGAGTCCTGATGGCAGACACCAGATGGCTGCCCCTCTGCTCTGGGTCACGGTGTTCTGCACTGAGGAACCTGTCTGTTCTCTGCAGAATGCAGTTATCTAAAATCATACCTTTGAGATGCTTGGGTGGAGGGTGCTAGAGATGAAACTAACTCATGACCCCTCCCAGGCCCTCTGAGGTTAGTCGCTATTATCCCCATTATCTGGGACTCAGAGGGGAAGTGACTGGCTACAAGGTCACACAGAACATAACTGACAGAAGCAGAAGCCAGTCCCTGTACTAAGTACCAATCCAGCTCCACCCACTAGACCATGCCCTCTTTCCAGAGCCACAGAACCCAGGAGCCCCGACTCTCAGACCCGTGCCTTGCATCACAAGGCCAAACCTCCTCCCATTAAGGGAGCTATAGAAGGGATTGTCTGTAGAGACCCCCTCTACTCTCCCACTATCAGAGAGTGTTTCCATGGGTGAGAAGTGCATGAGCAGAGATCTCCCCCATGGGAATCCTAGGGGCTGCACACTTGGGTTTCACGGGGAAGGCCTCTGGCAGCCATTGATAAAGTGTTGCATTGAGATTTTCCATCTCTAACAAAGGGTTTCTGTTCTCCCAGATCGTTGGCCACTTAGCAGAATGTAAAAGAGCCATGTGGTGATGGGCTAGAGGAGTCACAGGAGTTACCATGTGGCTGTGCAGCAGGTGCAGTGCCTGCCGCAGGGGCGGCTCTATGTATTTTGCCGCCCCACGCACGGCAGTCAGGCGGCTTTCAGTGGCGCGCCTGCGGGAGGTCCGCTGGTAACGCGGCTTCGGCGGCATGCCTGCGGGAGGTCCACCGGTCCCGCGGCTTCGGCGTACCCACCACTGAATTGCCGCCAAAGCCGCGGGACCGGTGGACCTCCCGCAGGCATGCCGCCGAAGGCTCCCTGACTGCCGCCCCCACAGCAACCGGCAGGCTGCCCCCTGCGGCTTGCCGCCCCAGGCACGCGCTTGGTGCGCTGGTGCCTGGAGCCTCTCCTGGCTTGCTGTTACCATGGGCCAAACCCTGCACTCTGGACAACGCAGGCTAAGTGACCCTTGATTGCAAAGGGGACTTTGGCTTGGAGAATCGGTTGCTGGTGCCTGTGTCCATAGACAGAGAACTGAGATGTTTTCATGAGGCTACTCAATGGTACATGCAGCTCCATCCAGACAAGTGGCGAATGTACATTAAAGAGCGAGGCTGGGACCTTTGTAGAGCTGCTGCACTCAAGCATCCACAGCCAGGAGAGAAACGATGGGAAACTTGCTAACATGGCTGGCCATAGCGCTGAGAAGAAGCAGTTTGGCACCTAGTTCATGGGAAATAAATGGGAACTAAATATCAAGGGCTTTTCCCTGCCCAATAAAGTATTAAAAATGTGTCTCTTTACAATCACTCCAACCTTTAAAATGTCCTAGTATAATTTAAGGCAGGGGGCGGGGGATTTCTAAATGTAATAATAGTTCATGTCTCTAAAATGACCTATCAAGTTCAATCTCTAAGCACCTCATTCTACAACTTGAGTTGAATTGAACAAATGCCTCAGGGGGTAACAGTAGTCAGCTCCCATTCTCTTTGTGGACTAGCCTCCAGGGAGGCACTCAGTACATAGGGTCATAGAGCGGTATGAGGTTCCCCTTGCAGAGTTGCCTGTTGGCACTGCCCTTGTTGGGGAGCATATCAGGGTACTGTGGACTGGGCAGGAGCGGCATGCCTCCAACCTACACAGCCTGAGGATCCAGAGAGCTCTGTTCCAGATCCCAATGCTTCTTCAGAGCAACTGAGGAGTCAGACTGCACTTGGACTCTCCCTCTCTCTGTGCCCCAGCAGCACAGAAGAAGCTGTTTATAGGCATGTCAAGTGCAGGGCTGGCCTTACCATGAGGCGAACTGAGGCAGCTGCCTCAGGTGCCAGACTGGGAGGGGAGGGCACCACTAGGACCCAGAGTGTAGAAAATTGTGTCTGCTGCTGGGGCATATGTATTCTCTCTGCTCTAGATGCACAGAGATGGTGGAGTGCTGTGCTGGAGGAAGGAGGGCACAAGAGCCATAACAAGCAGGCAGGAGAAAAGGTGAGAGGGAATAACAGAAAGCAGCAGGAACTGCAGGGAGAGAGAGGAGGAGGAGCCTCTTATGTACCTCTCTAGCACCCCCAGGAGCCTGGACTGATTAACACCAGCTTCTCAGGGAGCTTCCTGTTTCCTGCTGCTTCCCTGAACCCACTTGAGGAGAAGAGGCAGTCAACTGAAGTAGTAGGAGCCAATTAGGCCCTTAAGACGCTGATATCTTCCCTCACTCAGGCCCTGCTACCAGCCTGCTTATTTGTCCCCTTCAATTGAGTGTTGAGAGCCACTAGAGCTGGCACAGAACAGCAGTCATGAGTAAAAGAAGAAAACGCCGCTCTGGGGCAGCATTCAGAAAAAGAAAGAAAGCAAAGGAAGCTTTTCTATCTAAGCAGGAAGGTGCCCTCCTGAGATACACAGACACAAATGTTCACGGTGAACCTTCCATCCCCAATGAGGATGTGAGTGTTGAGGAGATGCCTGATCTTCCAGTTAGTCAGAGTGCAGGTGACCTGGCAGCTACTGCAGAATCCAGATCTCCATCTCAAATGGATGTAGCCATGCACATTCCTGAAGAAAAGTGTAGATCAGAGAAGAGTGTGGTGGAGGTGCAAGAAACAGCTGCTGCTGAGTTTAGTTCCTTAAGTCTAGATGATCCAGAATTGTGGACCCACTTGAGCAGTAGCCTGAGGGACTTCCTTGTACTGCATGGGCCACAGCAAGTGAAAAACTTCATGTTCCCCAAAGACCATGAAAATAGAAGTTTCTATCCAACACATTACTGGCGTGAAATCCCCAATGGTGACAAAGTGGAGAGGCCATTGCTTACGTACTCAAAAACCCAGAATGCTGCATACTGTTTTTGTTGCAAACTCTTCCAGTCTAGTGTTCCAGCCATATTGGGTTCTACAGGAACAAAGGACTGGAAAAATCTGGCTAGAAATCTGGCGTGCCATGAGAAGGCAGCAAATCACCAGAGAGCATTCCATAGGTGGAAAGAGCTTGAGATGAGACTAAGATTAAAGGCCACCATAGATGATCAGCATCAAGAGAAGATTGCACCAGAGTCTCTTTACTGGCAAAATGTTCTGAAAAGGCTCATTGCCTATATTTATTTTATTTATTTAATTTATTGCCATTGTGAGAATGTTTGCTACCCAAAACCTAGCACTGCATGGCACTTCAGATCAGCTGTATGTGCCAAACAATGGAAACTTCCTTAAAATTGTGGAGCTGATGGCTGAGTTTGATGCTGTACTCCAGGAGCATCTAAAAAGAGTCACCACCCAAGAAATGTACACACACCACTACCTTGGAAAAACAATTCAAAATAAGATCATGCAGTTACTGGCAACAAAAGTCAAACAGAAGATTGTGGCAGATCTGAAGTCAGCAAAATATTACTCTGTTATTCTGGACTGCACACCCGACATCAGCCATACGGAACAAATGACTTTAATGGTGCGTTTTGTAACAACAAAAGAACCTAGTGAAAATGTCCCTGCAATGGTGACTGTCAGAGAGCATTTTCTAGAATTTATTGACATTGATGATACTACAGGAGCTGGTATGACAAATGTGCTTCTTAAAAAGCTGGGAGATATGGGAATTGCGATAGCTGACATGAGAGTCAGGGCTACAATAATGGTGCCAACATGAGAGGAAAGAACAGAGGAGTACAGACACGGATCCGAGAGTTAAACCCTTGAGCTTTTTTTGTCCCATGCAGTTCTCATTTGTTGAACTTGGTGGTCAGTGATGCAGCATCAGCTTCTAGTGAGGCTGCTGAATTTTTTAATGTAATTTAAAGCATCTATGTATTTTTCTCTGCATCAACTCATCGATGGCAAATTTTGAAGCAACATCTGAGAACATCCTCTCTGACACTGAAACCACTGAGTGCCATATGATGGGAAAGTCAAGTGGAGGTGATAAAGCCTATCAAACACCAAATTGTGAAGATAGATTATGCCATAGTTGCCATTATGGAGGATAATGCTATGACAGGAACTGTTCATGGGAGAACAATGGCAGAGGGAAATGGAATCACCAGAAACATACATAACTTCAAATTTCTGTGTGGCTTAGTGTTGTGACATGACATACTGTTTGAAATAAATGTTGTAAGCAAGAGACTCCAAGGTGTTGACCTTGATATATCTAGAGCAATGGAGCAACTGGACAAAGCAAAGTCAGACCTACAGTCTTACTGATCAGATGAGGGATTTCAAAACGCACAGAAGTTGGCAGAGGAACTTCACACTGAAGCTATTTTCCCACCCATTCAAAAATACAAGAGTCACTGAAGAAGATATTTTGATTACAAGGCACGGGATAATCCCATAAGAGACCCCAAACAACAATTCAAAGTTGAATTCTTTAACCAGGTGCTAAAACAGTCAGTTGAACGTTTCATGCAGCTCCAGGAAAACAGCAGTATATTTGGGATGTTGTATGATATTCCAAAACTCCTCACTATATCTGAAGAAGACTTACACCAGCAATGCAGGGCACTAGAGACAGTGACACATGATGACATGCGTGATATTGATGCGAGTGATTTATGTGATGAACTGAAAGCCCTTTCAAGATACATTTCAGCAGGATCAACTCCAAAGGCTGACTAGAATTTGCTGGAATATATGTGCACAAATAAGATGACCACCCTCTTTCCAAATGCTTTTGTTGCTCTGCACATACTTCTAACACTTCCGCTAACAGTTGCCAGTGGAGAACGCAGCTTCTCCAAGCTGAAGTTTATAAAAACACATCTATGCTCCACAATGACACAGGCGAGGTTGGTCAGCCTTGCAACCATCTCAATAGAGCATGAGCTGGCCCAGACTGTGGACTTTCAGGAAGCAGTTCAAATCTTTGCAGCCAAGAAGGCACAGAAAGCACCACTTTGATTATTCAAACAGATAAAAATGCCAGTGTTTACTATAACAACAACAACAAAGAGTCTGGTGGCACCTTAAAGACTAACAGATTACTATGCAGACAAGAAAAGTTACATTTGCTGTTCAGGCGTTTGAAAGTTAAGTGTTTCTTAAAATTTTTGAACAAGGCATTTTAAGTTGTTAGTTCTCCTTTATTTGGATAAATGTTCATAGTGTTGCAAGAAGCTGCACTGCCCCAGGCAGCTCCGTGTTTAGAGCAACATTAATTCTCATGTAGATTTCTGAGAGGAAATGCTGAGAACCTGAGGGGAGGTTACTGTGGAATGCAAGTGTTCCCCTGCTTCTATTCAGATTCTTCTATTCCAGTGCTGCAGAGTTGGGAGGGAAGGCTTGAGGGTTGTGGGGGAGTGTGATGGGGTGTCCACCCCACACAGGACTGGAAGGGGTTAAGGTGGCCAGGTAAGCCTATGAACTCCACAGGCTGCACTTGGAGGAAGAGTGAGGGAGCAGGGGTTGATTGCAACCAGGCTGCGGCTGGGAAAGGGCAGTCACTCTCTGGGAAGGAGGAGGATTTGGAGACTGCAGAGGCTTGTGGTTTGGAGCTGGTACACCCAGAGAAGTTGGGAAGACCAGAAGTGCAGGAAGCAGTCCAGGGAAGGAGCACAGAATCGTAGAATATCAGGGTTGGAAGGGACCTCAGGAGGTCATCTAGTCCAACCCCCTGCTCAAAGCAGGACATTTCCCAACTAAATCATCCCAGCCAGGGCTTTGTCAAACCTGACTTTAAAAACCTCTAAGGAAGGAGATTCCACCACCTCCCTAGGTAACCCATTCCAGTGCTTCACCACCCTCCTAGTGAAAAAGTTTTTCCTAATATCCAACCTAAGCCTCCCACACTGTAACTTGAGATCATGTGCTCCAGCCCCCTAATCATTTTTGTTGCCCTCCACTGGACTCTTTCCAATTTTTCTTTGGCAGTGTATCCAGGCTCTTCCTATTGACAAGACCCCAGATCATGTTCTGGTGACTTGCCCAGTCTCTGCGTTCCCTCCTGACAGCCATCCAAACTGCAGCTGCTGAGATGATCTTCCTCTCCTGGTGCTGTCTTCCCCACTTCCAAGTCTAGCTCTGACTAAACTTTTTCCCTGTTCAGCTCAGACTTCTCCTTCTCACCCGCAAAGCTCCCTATGCAAACATCTCTCGGTGTAAAAACATCCCCACTCCAGTCATCCCCTCCTCTCATCTCACACCCATTCCCTTCAGAGCAGTGGGGTTTTCAGGCTGTTTGGACAAGCAGCTCCCTCCTCCCCCCCAGACCACAGGCCCTCCCTGGCTAGAGAAAGAACAGAACCCGGGAAGGCATCTGAGCTTGCCCTGTGAACTCGTCCCCAGCTAAACTTCACAAGGTCCCAATTTATGAGGCATGAGTCCCCTTCAGTTCCCACTGATGGGGGTTGTGGGTGTTCAGCAGCTGGCAAGGTCTGACCCCCCAGAGACTCAGCCTGGGGAACAGGCTCCTACAAGGGAAGGGCTGGGAGCCCTATTTCTGGGCTATTTCCACCATGCCGGAGGTGGCTCTGGAGAACACCCTGCCCAGGCCCAGAGCGAAGGGCTGCAGGGGGATGTGTTAGCAAATCTAGTCTCACTTGGAGGAGATTCCCCATCCCCACATTTCTGCCCCTCCCCAAGCAGAACAGGGAAGCCTCTGAGGAAATGCTACATGCCACTCACTAGCTCTAGCTGGCGCAGTGCTGGATGGCAGATGCTCAGCGTTGGTCTGGCCCTGGCCCTCTTCCTCGCTCTCCCGCACCAAGGGGGGCTGGAAAGGGAGCTGCACAATGCCCTGCTAAAGGAGGGATAAACTCAGGCAAGCAGCCGGGGTCCAGAACACTGACATACTGCGGGCAGGACGCCTCCTGTCTCAAGGTCTCCTAGCACCTCACACACATTCCTGAAGCCTGACAAGCCAAGACCTATAGGGGAGGGACTCTAACCCCACTGACAGAAAACTGTGGCCTGGGCAGTGACAGACCCAGGGATGGAGCCCAGGAGGCCTGTGCCCAGTGTCCAGGACCCTGCACTGATGACTAGAGGAACATAGGGTTACCATATTTCAACAATCAAAAAAGAGGACGGGAGGAGCCCCACCCTAGCCCCGCCCCTGTCCTAGCCCCGCCCCTGTCCCTTCCACTCCCTCCCACTTCCTGCCCCCTCAGAACCCCCCACTCCTTGTCCCCTGACTGCCCCCCAGGACTCCACCCCCTCCCTAAGCCTCCCTGCCTCTTGTCCCCTGACAGCCCCCCCCCCCAGAACTCCTGACCTATCTAAACCCCTCTGCTCCCTGTCCCCTGACTGCCCCCTCCTGGGACCCCTGCTCCTAACTGCCCTCCAGAACCCCACCCCCTATCTAAGACTCCCTGTTCCTTGTCCCCTAACTGCCCCCTCCTAAGACCCCCCCCAACTGTCCCCCAGGACCCTACCTCCTACCTGTACCCTGACTGCCCAAAACCTTATCCACCCTCCCCCAGAAACCCGCCCCGAACTCCCGACCCCCCCCCCGCTCCTTGTCCCCTGACTGCCCCCTCCTGGGACCCGTGCTCCTAACTGCCCTCCAGAACCCCACCCCCTACCTAAGCCTCCCTGTGCCTTGTCCCCTAACTGCCCCCTCCTGAGACCCCCCCCACCTGTACCCTGACTGCCCAAAACCTTACACCCCCAACCCCCAGACAGCCCCCCCCAGAACTCCCAAACACCCCCCCCGCTCCTCGTCCCCTAACTGCCCCCTCCTGAGACCCCCCCCACCTGTACCCTGACTACCCAAAACCTTACACCCCCAGCCCCCAGACAGCCCCCCCGAACTCCCTGACCCATCCAACCCTCCCCCCTGCTCCCTGTCTCTTGATTACCCCCCCCGAACCTCCCTGCCGCTTCTCTGACCCCCAGCCCCCTTACTGTGCTGCAGAGCCGCGTGCTCGACAGCGGGGGAGGGCAGCAGGGTCGGAGCTCCAGGCGAACGGAGGGCGATCTGTGAGTGCAGGGAGGGAGAGGAGGGGGGGTGTCAAGTTTCAGGAGGGAGGAGGGGGAAGTGCAAGTAGGGCTCTGGCTTTGGCTGTTGGAGCACCGGCTGCTTTGTAAGCCGCGCGCACGCTCTGCATGGGGGCGGGGGAGGAGGGGAAGTCCGGACATTGACAAATTCCCCCCGGACGCTATTTTTAACCCGAAAAAGCCGGACATGTCCGGGGGAATCTGGACGAATGGTAACCCTAGAGGAACATTCCTTTCCAGAGATGGCAATTGCAAGCAGGACCCTATTCCCAGTCTCCCTGGCTTTGAGAGGGACTGTGACCTGCTGGAGCTACTGAGGCAGGGGATAGGGAGTCAGGACTCCTGGCTTTCATTGGTGGTTTTCCTATTGATTTATGGGCCTTGGGCAAGCCATTTCCCCTCTCTGTGTTTCAGTCCCCAGCAGTAAAATGAGGATCTAATACTTATTCACTATTGTAAAGCACTGTGAGATTTACCCAAGAAAAGCCGCTCTGTGAGTGCTATGCAGCACTGGGGCATCAATGGTCAGATCCAAATTCCTAGAATTTAGATCTGGGCTTTCAGTTCAGTACAGAGTGAGGAGCCCAACCCCAGACCTAGGATTGAGCCCTTCCTGGGGTGGGAAATGAGCTGGGAGGCTTTTCCATCCCTAGCCAGGTGAATTAACAATAGAGGATTTTTAAAATATGAACTGAAAAAATTCAATTTGAATTTGACAATATATGTTAAGGCCTAAATTTATTATAATCTCTTAAAATAATGTCAGGAGAATAGAAAAAATCCATATTAGGTAGTACATGTTTACTGCCAAGTTTTAAGGACAGTCAAACTACTTGAAGCACCTGGAACCAGAGTTAGTGGAAGTGCTAGATCAGCTTTAGACAGCAGTAGCCCTTCCTTTAAAAGTGCAGAAGGAATATTTTCTTCATTTCCGTTTATTCATCTAGTTCAATTCAATGACTTTGAATTTAAGAAATACATTGGGAGTTGACACAGAAGGCAAACTTGTTTTCTTCCTTCAATGTAGGAATAAACACTAGCTGTGAGGGGATGAGATCTACCAGTTCACAAATCTGGAAGGATATGGTGACCAGAATGTATCAATTCAGTTCACTAACTACAGATAGTATTTCCTTTTTTAAAGAAATCAGGTAGTTTTAAATGCAAAACATTTTTGATGAATGTTTTTCTTATGCTTCTCTTTCTGGCTCAGCCACGGCATTGCTGTGTAACCACCACTTGCTCTTTACCTCCGTTTCACCACTTCTGTTCGGGATAGAGACACTTCTCTAACTCCTAGCAGTAGTGCGATTTGAGTCGGTCATAAGTGTTTGTCCTTTGGAGCTCAAAGGTGTCTATGGGTGATTTATCAAGAATCCCTGGTGATTTCCTGCTTCTCCCCCATCCACAGCCAATATCACATCTTTGGGTTTGGAAATTCTCAGCACCCCTCAATCGTCTACTGCCTTCAATTGTTCCTTAGATTTAGAGCCTTGGATGCTAGCAGCACTGGAATTTGTTACTGGGTTCCTGGCTGTTCCTAGTCAATGAGGGTCTCAGTCTGGCCTCCAAAGTTCAGAATCCCAGAAGTAGACATCCAGGTGGATTGATTTACACCATTGATTTTAATCATGTTTTGTATTTGTACTTTTTAGTTATTTTCCTAATGATAACTAATGAGAATCAACCTGAGAATCATTGAAAAATGTTGGTTTGCAACTAAATATAGTATTTACACTAAATTTGGTGCCTTTTCTTTTGCTAACCATGATGGTAAAGTATATCTATGTACATTTATTTAAGCAGTTATATGGCTTAATTTACATTTCTTGTATCTAATTTTTACATTTTTATTATGTTGCAAAATGGCAAATGATGCATTTATTTCCTAGACAATGATGGATTTTTTACTTGTGATTTGTCTACGCACTGTTTCGATGGAAATTCAAATGCACAAAAACAGCATTTTCAATTTGTTTATTAATTGAATAAAACTACTTTCAATGTGCTGGATTTACTGAAACATATTTTTCATTTAAAACTAACTGATTTAAGGAAGTATCTGCAGTTAGCGAAATGAACTGATTGTTTCTGGTCATCGTGTCTGTCAGATTTTAGAACTAATAGATCTGATCCCCTCACCTCTAGTATTTATTTATAGACTGGAAAAGGAAAACAAGTTTTCCTTCTTTTTCCACTCCCAGTCAGTTTCTGAAATTTGAATGAAATTGTTATTGAACTCAACTACCTGAATCAACTGAAATGAAGAAAATATTCTTTCTGTGCCTGCAGAAGAGGCTGCTGCTGTCAAAAGCTGGTTTACCATTTCAGGAAACTCTGGTTCCAGCCAAAGACTGCCACGAGTTCAGTGGTTTGATTTCCATAAAAACTTGGCAGCAAACATGGACTTCTTAATATTTATGATTACTAAGCTATTGCAAGTTTAGGCATTAACATGGGTTGCCATCATTTCAAATTTAATCTCTAATAGTTTGTTTTTCAAAAAATAAACCTCTTTTTAATTTAAATAAAAATAATCCAATTATATTTTTAAAAAATCCCTTTTTGGGTTTCTTGGTTTTGAAACAACCATTGATTTTTATTCAGTTGAGTTTAGGAGAACTACTACCTTCATGAGAATCATAAACTGCTCATATTCCATTAAAGGAGAGAAGGCAGCAAAATTCATCATATCAATAATTTGTTATGAATTATTTACTCAGTCTTAAAAGAGACTAACTAGAGGGTTGGACACTTGTTTGTTTATGTAGGCCCAGTTTCTACCTCTGAACCAGTAGCAATTGCACTGGATAATGCTGCAAAACCTAAATTTTATTGTCAAATCATCTAAGTCATTCCTCTTCTGCTCTTCTTGTTTTATAAGTTTCAGATCAACAAAATCTTCCCCTTGACAGTCACTGCCCATGTGACGCTGCAGGCAGAGTAGCAGGAGCAGTAACATTGTGACACCAGAGGTAACTCAGCCCCCCATCACACACTCACTCCAATAACCCTGACCTTAAATGCTAACCCTATGGCCTGCTTTGGTCAATTCTCCTATTGAAACCTGCAGGATCATTTGCTAACACCTTTTAACCAATGGGGTTGAATTATGCAAATCACCTGGACAGAATTAGCATTGACTGGCTGAGTTAACTCTGATGTCACAACGTGCCTCTATCTGCAGCACCAACTAAATGGGCACAGTGTGGAAATCAAGCTTTCCTGGTGGTGGTAGTTTCCATTTGGCATTAAAATCAACAAGGTTCTTTCCACTGATGCCTAGAAATTCCCTGAAATTTTGGAATTAATTGGACATAGTCTTCAAAAATTATTGCATTACAGACAGACAAAGAAATGCCATTGAATTGAGTGTTAGGCCTCACTGCACTCAGCCAACAATGACTTGAGTCTCCTCCCTTTTAACTCAGTAATAACCCACAGCTCACTCAATCAGTGTGGAGACTCTCAGGGACTGGCGGCAGAGCATTCTCAACAGATGGCCAAAAGACAGCACTAGTCACGACAGGAGATCATTCTGGTGGAGATCTCTGTCAGTGCACTATTCCAGCCCCACCTCTTTGTGAGGGTTTCCTAAAATGACAGCTGGAGAACAGACCCACCCTCCTCAGGAGGAGGAGCAGCAGAGAGAAATGGAACAAGAGAAGAGAAGACAAGAGGAAGGGAGGAAAAGAGATGCAAAAATGGACAAATTCCAAATGCCTCAGTGAGTCATAGATTTCAAGGCCAGAAAGATCCACTCTGACCATCTAGTCTGTATAACATGGGTCATAGAATTCCCCTCAAAATAATTCCTCTTTGAATTAGAGCACATCTTTTAGAAAAACAGCCAATCTTGATTTTTAAAATGCTAGTTGTGGAGGATCCATTACAACCCTGGGTTAATTGGTCCAAACCCTGACTGTTAAAAATGTTCGCTGTATTTCCAGTCTGAATTTGTCTAGCTTCAACTTGCAGCCATTGGATCTTGTTATATCTTTGTCTGCTCAAGCGAAGAGCCCATTAGCAAATATTGTTCCCTTATGCTCATCTGTTAACCTTCTCTTTGTTAAGCTAAATAGATTGAGCTCCTTGAACCTATCTTTATAACGCACGTTTTCTAATCCTTTAATCATTCTTGTGGCTCTTTTCTGAACCCTCTCAAATTTATCAGCATCTGTCTCAAATTGTGGATACCAGAACTGGACACAATATTCCAGTAGTGGTCACACCAGTGCCCAGTTCAGCAATATAGAACCTCTCTACTTTTACCTGTGATTCTGCTATGTATGGGCCAAAAATCGCATTTTCCCTTTTGGGCAAAGTGTCTCACTGGGAGCTCATAGTCAGCTGATTATCTACCATGTCTCCAAGTCTTTCTCAGGGTCACTATTTCCCAGGATAGAATCCCCCTCTTGTACACATAGCCTATATTTTTTGTTCCTAAAGGGAAACTTTACATTTGGACATACTAAAATGTATGTAATTTGCTTGTGCTCAGGTAACTAAGCAATCCAGATGGCTCTATATGAGTGACATGTCCTCTTCATTATTTACCACTCCCCCAATCTTTCTGTCATTGGCAGATTTTACAGTGATGATTGTATATTTCCTTCCAAGTCACTGATCAAAATGTTAGATAGTGTACATCCAAGAACCGATCCCTGCAGGACCCTACTAGAAAGACACCCACTCGATAATGATTCCTTATTTACAATTACGTTTTGAGACTTATTAGGTAGCCAGTTACTAAGGGGCGGAGTTCTAGGTGGGACATTTTTCTCCCAATTTACCTTGTGTTTTACGAGCCTAGAGCTCGGCTGGCAACATATGGATCAGACTGAACAGGTTCCAACCCTCACTGAGAATCTTACCTTCTACACAGGGAATGTCTGCTCTCTACAAAATCAACATAGAAAGGATGTCAGCTTTCTACAAAATCAACATAGAAAGGAGAGCAGTCCCAAATAAGCTCTTCCTTAGCACTCAGGTGCGTGACTACAAATCCTCTCTTAGTCCTCTAGGAGAGACCGCGAGAAGGAGGCTTACTGCAGCAAGGCTACAGGGGTCTCCGAGGTTCCCCCTACCCTGCGTCCCTGTCCTGCCTGGCTGAGGTTAAGGGTGCTGTGTGAGGTCACAGCCTCCTCACCACCTTTGCCCAATAGGCTAAGTTCCTGCCAAAGGCCTTTGTGAAGTCACTGCCACACCCACCTCTGCCTTGCAGGGCTGATGTCTGCCCTGGGTCAGCCCAGCTGTATGTTTGAGCTGCTCTCCAGATCAACCCATATGCTCATTATTGATTCTGGGGAGCAAGCAGGTTACCCAGAGTCTGTTCCTCATCCCACACTGAGTTTTTCATAGATTCATAGATTTTGTAGGCCATTAGATCTCCTAATTAGGCCTCTATTTCACAAACCACAAAATTTCACACCCTTACCCCGACATTAAGCCCAATAGCTTGTGTTTCACAGTGGGACTACATCCACCCTGATTGAATTGGCACTGTCAATACTGGTTCTCCACTTGCGAAGTAACTCCCTGCTCTCCATGTGTCAGTATATAATGCCTGCATCTGTAACTTTCACTCTATGCATCCGAAGAAGTGAGGTTTTTACCCACGAAAGCTTATGCCCAAATAAATCTGTTAGTCTTTAAGGTGCCACCAGACTCCTTGTTGTTTTTGTAGATACAGACTAGCACAGCTATCCCCTGATGGTTAATCTCCCTCACTCCTAAATTAGGACCCGGTATTTGCTGTATTCAAATGTGTTTTGTGTGAATGGGCTGCCTTGTCTTCATCATTATTTACCACGACACCAATCCTTGTGCCACCTGCAGATGTTACCAGCTGTGATGTGATATTGACTTCTGGATCGTTGGTGTAAATGCTGAAGACAGTTAGTGGCTGAGAGCCTGTTCAACCCCCAGGCACCACGCATCCACTCCCCCCTGTAGAACACGAAAAGGGCATCCAGCCCTACTCTCATATGGGGTCAAAAACATGATTAGCAGCAGGATTACCTGCTCCATGTCAGCCCCACATGCTAAGGATTTTCAGAAGATACCGCTAATCTCGGATAAACAAAGCAGCTAAGATGAGGTCAGCATGGGTGGATTTACTGAGCAGACAGGTTCTAAGAGAAGAGGAAATTTCTCCCCTACTCTAGTGAGATTCCCATAGAAATGGTGATGGTGGGGGTGAGGGTAATGCAAGCCTTCAGCCCCTTGAATGGCAGGAAATCAGAACCTGAGGAGTTAAGGGGTGTCTCTGTCGTGCTAAAGGGAGCACAGCTGGAGAGCAGAAAGGGCACTGGTATAATTGTATGAAGACAATGACCTCTACCTGTGAAGGTGGCTGAAGCTTGTTGCAGGCAATAGAGTCCAGGATCCTTATACACGTCCTTTGGGGATGCTTTTCCTAGGAATAAAATCAACACAGCACAATGAGAACAACGTCTCAGTCCCAGGGCTGGGATCCGGGGATAAGGGATGCTCTCAGCCAGGCTATGTACCAGGAATCTGATGTTTGTCCCAAACGCCACAATCACCCAGATGAGAGAGTGATTCCTATCTCCGTGGGGAGTGTGTGGTTTTCCATCTAAGCATCACTGAGAGCCAGCTCTTCCCGGTTTGACAGGATGAGGTCATTACTCCCCAAGCTTGGCCAGCTGCAGACTACATTGGTGTAGGAGGCAGAGACAGATCCCAGAGCTGGAAGACAGAGAGGGGAGGAAGCCCCTGCTCATTTCCCATTCAGACACCCCGTTGAAGAAGGGCCAAGAAAGGAGGGGAGAATGAAGGGCAGGAAGTGAAGCTACCTCTGTAGGGAAGGCAATAAAGTAGAATCCAGTCCAGTTCCCAGATCCACCCCACGTTTGTACGTGTTACCTTGGACAGGTCACTTTATTGCCTTCATTCCCTATCTGTAAAATGGGGGTAGTAGTGTCCTCCCGTCCCCAGGAGGTGAGGGGAGGACAGTCCCATTGTCTGCATGGGGTTTCGACACTCTGGGCATGGATTGTGCCATAGTGAGGGACGGGACCCAGAGTTTGTTCCACTACAGCCGGGGGAGGAGGATGGGATCAGGAGGTCAAGGAAGGGGGATGGGGCAGGAACTGCTGCCACACACGGAGCTTAGGAATTTGGTCAGTGCCAAGGGCTCGGGACCTCCCCTCAGCAAATAGTTTCCCTACTGAAAAGACTGGCCCCTCCTGTCATTGGAAGTCTGCATAGTATTTGAAGTCTTTCCTAGTGTCCTCTAGGTGCCCCCTTAGTTCTTCTTGAATGTAGTGGATTCATTGAACCAGGTCGCTAGCCAGGAAGTTCGGAGAGGCCACTGGTAGTGTAGGATAAAATCAGGGGGAAATCTATATTCTGCACACACCAAAAAAGGGTGTCGTTGGCATTGTGGTTTGCAAATTTGGAGCTGATCTGTCCTCTCAGCTGAAGGTATGCGGTCACAGGGGGATGAAGCGTGCCGTCTTCATCAGTCGATCTATGATAATCAGTTGCACTGTGTGGCCATTTGATTCAGGGAAGTCTGCAATGAAATCCATTTGCACTGACTGCCCATGGCTGGGGCAAAGACATGAGGTGCCAAGATATTTGGTGTGTGGTGCCTTGGTGCGAGCACGTAAGTCTCATGAGTCAACACATGTCTGATTTTCAACCCACATCTGGCACCACCAAACGAAGCAGGAGGTTAGGCAGGCGGTTTTGAGGCACCGAAAGTGCCCTGCCAGGGAGTTGTCCTCGTTCGGATGTAGTACCTTCAACCGGGGACATCCTGGCAGAACATACAGGCAGCCCTCAGTAAATATTATCGCGTCCATGTGGAACGTTGTTTCTCATTCTCAGCTCCTGATTGTCTGGAGGTGTCCCCTATTCCCTGGCCACGGGTCATCCCGGGAGACTGGTTAAATTAGCATGATTAGAGCTTGAGGTCTGGTAGTGTTAAGCACATTGTAGGGCTTGAGGAGGAAGGACTGTTCCTCACTAGCTTTCTCCATTCTTGGTTATATTCTGCATTAGGGAATGGGGCATCGGCCTGGCCATTCTTCGTTCCCAGTCCGTAGTTATGTAATCTTGAAATTGAAGCAGGAGAAGAATAAAGTGTAGCTGAATTGTCCCTGATTCAGTGCTTTGGCTTTTCACTGATACTGGAGGCTTTTGTGATCAGTCCAAACTTGTGCTGGGTATCGAGTCCCCTTCAGCTACTGACATAAGTCTTCAAATGAGGATTTAATCAGAACCCGCTAATTGTCAAGGATCTCCTAGATTTGGGCTGTGGGGTGAGCCTCTAGAAGTGGTATGCACAGGGGTGCAGAAGGTGCTGGGGGCCATGCTCGCTCAGGCATGGCCCCCAGCACCTAATTGTCATATTAGATATGTCAATTTCCATGATGAATGCTTCAATTGGATTGGGGTTGCCAGAATAGGTGCAACAGTGAAGGCAATTTTGAGCTGTTGAAGGCTTGTTGGCCCTTGGGCGACCAAACAAATTTGACAGTCTTGTGGAGGAGAGCTATCATGGGGCTTATTCGCTCTGAGAACCCTGGCCTGAAGCAGGAGTAAAACTGGGGAAAACTAGGAAGTACTGCTCTTCTTGAGTACTTCAAGTTCCTCCTAGTAGTGAATGGCTTCTACCTTATTTGGATCATTCTTAACTCCTTCTGGGGAGATGATGTACCCCCAAATCTCCATAGAGAGTTGGCTAGAGGTACACTTTTCCAATTTTGTATAGAGACCATTCCGCCACAACCTCTTTGGGTTCTGATGTGGGGTGTGTGCTGTTCTGGGTTCTCCAATGAGAAAAGTATGTCATCTAAATAGATGACAATGTAGTGATCCAAAATGTCCCCAAATACATCACTGATGAAGTGTTGCAAGGTCACAGGACCCTTAGTTAGTGCAAATGGCATTACCAGACAGTTAAAGTGTCCATAATGCGTTTTGAAATCTGTCATTCATTTGGTTGGGGGACAAATGGAAGTTAAATTGTAAATCCTTGGAGGTCTGGTTTGATGAATACCTGTGCAGGTTTCATGTGATCCAACAATTCTGGGATTAAGAATAAGGGGTATTGGTTCCAAACCTCACTTTGTTCAGGGGCTGGTAATGTACACAGAGCCATAGAGTCTCACCTTTCTTATTCTCAAAGAGCCATGACACCTGTGGGAAACGCTTAGTAGCGAATAAACCCTTTGGACCAGTTTTCATGGCTGTACTCAGGAGAGCCACTAGTTCTGGTTCGGACATTGTGTAAATATGGCCAAAGGCAACTTTCGGCCAAGGCTGTAGGTGAATAGGGCAGTCATAGTCTCGGTGCAGAGGTCTACTGATTAGAATGTAGGTCACAGCTAGGTGCAGGATTGCGCCTAGGCTAAGAGTGGTGCTAGAATCAAGGTCCAGGGATGCGACAGGGTCAAAACCGAGATCAGAGTCGAAGACAAACCAGAATCAGAGCCAGAGTCCAGATACAGGAGGAAGTTTGAAGCTGGGTAGTCAGAGTCCAAGGACTTGGGGAGGCTAAGGAGGAGGAGGCAAGGTTGTAGCAGGTCGGGGGTGGGGCTGGAGTGAGGCTAGAGCAGGGCAAAGACAATATGAATCAGACTTGGTAGCTAACATCAAGAACCGAGAGTTACACCTAGGTCAGGAGCCAGAGACTGGTCTGAGTGTCAAGCCAGAGTCAATAGCTGGGAACCAGAGGGCAGGGCGGTACATGCAGGCAGAAACCAGGAACAAGGTGGGCACTGTCTTCGCATCAGGGCAGGGGTCTGACTTGTTGCCAAGATGACTTGTGGGTTCTCCCAGGCACTGCTCACTTGGAGCCCAAGAGACCTGGGTTCAAGTCACACAAATCCTTACCTGGGGGACTTTCTTCCTAGGAATAAAAGAAGGACAAAATATGACAAAGATGTCTCTGTCCCTGGGCTGGGATCCAGGCCATGGGGAGCTCCTACCAAAGCTAGCTGCCAAGACCTCCTCACCATCCCTAGTTCCTGTTCATTTCACATGAAGAGACCCCCTAGCAGGAGGGGAGAATAAAGGGCAGAAAGTGAAGCTGCCCCTGACGGGAAAGGCACTAGCCTGGGACCCAGTCCAGTTCCCAGATCTACACCCAGGATTGAGAGACCAGGACCATAACCCTTCCTCTGTGTCTTAGTCCCCACCTGTCAGATAGGGAGGATCCTTCCCTGCCCTAGGGTACTTGGGGGCGGGGGGGAGTTTCATTCCTAGCTGGAAAGGGTTCGGATACCTTGTGGGTGGAATGGGTCCCGGATAGGGGGTGGGCCGTACATTCACTAGCACATGGGTGAAACGGGCCTTGGGAACATCTCAGCAGTGAACACGGGGAGAGGTTCCACGTCAGGCCACCACTCCCAGACTGCAGTGGTTATTGATGATAAATCCTGGTTCTACAGATGTTCTCATGTGTTGTTGTCCTGGGCTGGGCCAGCCCCATGGCCATGTCAGCCTGATGCTTCCTAAACTGGCCTCTGGGCATGGGCAGCGGGTTTGGGGTAGGCTCTGGGTGAGAGGAAGGCAGCATTCTAGGTCTGGGTCCCTGAGGGCAGATTCCTTCTGTACCCCCTTGGCATGGGGGAGGGACTGAGGGGCCCTGCCACAGGAGCCCTGGGTCAGTAAGTACTGCAGATGTGGCATTCAGCAATTCCCCCTGCTCTAATGCAGAGTTTTCGGAGCTCCACTGGGGGACATGGGCCCTAGCCCTAACATGCAGGCTCTTCTGCATCAGGCTGGGCATGGAGAGCTTGGCCTGGGAGCAGGGGTGATGGCAGAAAGGCCAAGGGCAAGAAAAAGGAGGGTGGGAAGAACTTAATGCCCCAGACAAAGGGGATTCAGGAAGGCCCCACCCCACGCAGAAGGGAGAGCGTTTCTCTCAGCTCTCTCTCCACACCCACTAGCCCCTCTTCCCCATGAGACAGAGAAGTACCTGCATCAGGGCATGTGAGCTGCTGGACGTGCGAGGTGGGGCTCTTAAAGGTGTCCCATGGGGCAAAGCCCCTGCAGTGCCATGGGCACCGCGTGCAAGCGCCGGATGTGAAATAGGTGGGCCATCACATTATCTGTAATCTCCTCCTCCTGCAAGGGAAAAAGGATTAGTCAGAAACTCGGGCACCCCTAGGAACAAGGGATATTAACAGCACCTGGAACCTGCAAAATTTCCACCCAGCCCCTCCCCACGTCTGAGGGACAGATTCCCCCATCCAACATCCAAGATGAAGTCTTGTCTCCTCTCTAGTGACCTCCCACCCCACTCCCACCATTGCAGAGTGACCTCCTCCCACATTCCTCTCAGTCCCATGAGAGCTATTCTACTTCCAAACCCATTGAAGGAAGCAGGTCAGTTCCCCAGAATCCGGTCCTTATGGTGAAGCCGTGGTGTTACCAGATTTGCCCATTACTTTGGGGTATGCTCATTTATTCGGGTTACTCTTCTGGGGGAGGGGATTCTGTAATTCTATTAATGTACTGCTTGTGTCACTTGTGTTTTCATATGGAGCTCTATTTCTCCCTTCTGGAAGTCCCCTCCCAATGGAGCTATCCTGCAGGACCTAGGTTCCCTAGGGCTGGATTTCTCCAGCCCCAGAACCAGATGAACACACCCACACCCACACATACATTAACAGAGCAAGTCTGAGCAGACCGGGTCAATCAGCATTGTCAAGCTGACCCCTTATATGTCTCTGGACTCACTGGGCTGGATGAAGCAGCACTTTCAAGCTACCAGAGGTGCCACAGGACCCTCTGTTGCTTTTTACACTTTCAAGCTGTTACCCTTATGCGTCCCAGATTCAGCACGTCCCTATCCCAACTCTCACCTCACAGTTGTACTGGCAGTAACCTACTTGATGAGTAAACCCCACAGTATTTTGGGCGCTGCAGGGATCTTTAGCTTAGGTAAAAGAAGCGTTGCTGTAGAGTGAATGGGGGAAGCTAAAACACAAAAGAGTAAAGTTCAGCAAGAGAGAGAGAAGCAACCAAGTTAACCATAAAAGTTATTTATTGAATACTAGTGATAACTACAGAAGGAGGGCTAAACCAACATAACATACATTATTAAAGGTTAATACCTAAGGTAGAAAGGAAAACAAAGAGAGAGAGAGAGAGAGAGAAAGAAGGGGATCTCTCACCCACACCATGAGGCTTGAACTGGTTGGGGTCCCAGGTGATGGTGGTAGCTCAGGCTCCTGAGTGCTGGAGACAGGCAGAGCCCCCAGCACGATCAGTCAGGAGAAGATGGAGTCCCAGTGGAACTGATGCATAGTTTGGATCTAAGCATCAGAACCCTGACTGGAGGGTGAGTAGAGATTTTTGTAGAGAAAATACAATGGTTCAAGGGAGAACACTAGATTTGTTTATAGGTAAGCTGATGACTCAAGGGTTTTCTTTATTCTAGACAATAGGAGCTGATCACTCTTGGCTATGGGTGGTGTTTTCTTCCAGGGAGCTCACAATGCAACTAGGCTGCTTCAGTATTTTGGATATCAATTAAGGATTCCTTACTAGAATTGGTCTGATAACTGCTGAGCTGGGTGTGGGCAGGCATAGGTTCATTAGCATCTGGAGCAGGGATTCCCATGATGCAGTGCTTCCCTGCTTTTTCTGGTCCCAGAGTTCAGTGCGGTCTCTGTTCTTCATTCTGTATGCAGATTGAGATGTCTCCCTGTCCCATCTTTCATGCAGATGAGGCTAGGGGAGTTGTCTTTGTTCTTTATTCTGTATGCTAATGGAGATGTCTTAATCTTGTCACCCTTGTCAGGGGGGGGTCTAGATTTGTCTTTCAACACCCTTCACTGCTCTCTGCAAGTTTTTTCTCTGATGGGTTTTGGTTTAAGCAGAGGCTGTGGGGGAGCGGCGGTGTCTTTCATGAGTCAGGCTGGATACTGTACCCTGGTTCCCCAAGAACACAGAGCTGACTGGTATCAAGTCCCCCCATTGATGGGGTGCTTGCGCTGAGCGAGTATCCCCATCACATCCTTACTCCGTGGTACCGGGTCTGAACTTCCATTCATTGCAGCCGCCGCATCAGTCATTGTATCCAATAAACCAGCAGAACCAGACCAATTGCTAGTGTAGTTTGGAAACCAATGATCACCACAATGGGGTGAAGCATGATATTTAAAAGACCTGTTGTTCTGGGGCTCCACCCAAGCAAAGTCTCCCACCAAGAGTGATGGCCTCTGTTTTTACCTTAATGGCAATGAGACCCATTCCCAGTGAAATGGGGGAAACCTCCTTGTAGAGCTCAGGATAGGCATTTAAATGTTGTACAGTCCATATAGGCACAGTAAACTTAATATCACGACTAACAATGGTGGTTACATTATAGAAACAGCGATTTAAGTAAGGCACACCATGGGTTGGACCCATAGTCCATTAATTAATACAATATTACATTTTGTCCTTACACACAAATGCTTTACCAACATAGACAATAACAGACCCCTCTTCCTGGATAACATCTAAGGAACGTTGAGATTTATTCCTAGGTTACCCATTCATCCCAATCCTTATGGCTAGTTCCAATCAGGGGAGCACGTGCAGGTGCAATGTGAATTTAAACCAAATTGCTGGCATGAGCTTGTCACCATGTGTGTCCTTTAATGGAATTACCCAGTCTGGGGGACCTTGCTGAGTCAGGTCATGTCCAGCTAAAGGCCAGTTCAGCGGTTCCCAGTTTACAAGGAATCGTGTGATATTCTTGCCTGCTGGTGTGATCAGAGACAGCTGCACTTCATCTCCAGCTAATGGAGGTGTCTGAGTTCCAATGACAATGATGACTTGTAGGGGCATGGTTGTTCCCTAAACAGCAGAGGAAAGCAGGGCTACCCTGCACCTTCCGCCACCCAGGAGGCTGTCACTGGGTGTGTTTGATGGTGTACGTCCCGTTCGAGACCACAATGGCTTACAGAAGAATGGGATGGAGTCTGGGGTGGTCTTAGTTTCATAACAAAATTTGAGTGACTCTCCGGTGGCACTCTGCATGCAATTGGCAACGCTTTCCCAGGGGCAACCTGAGGAGTTGCCAACAGCGTAGAACTGGTAGCAATGCTGCAGGGCCAGGGGATTGCTCCCATTCCTATAGAATCCATGCATGTGGCACAGCAATTTTACTTCCTGGGCTCCAGCTGGCAAGCACCTCCAGAGGCTCAGAGGGATCAAAGGTACAGCATAGAGCCTGGACAGCATCAGACTCCAGACACTTATGAACAGCAGGGTGCTGGTGCACCAGTGGGATATCATGGCTCGTGTACGGGACCTTTGAGGGGGCAGAGAAGAGAGAAAAACTTTCCACACTCCCCCGTATATACTGGGAGAGACTGGGACCAATATTACAGGGTGAACATGAAGCAGTGACCTATGTGAGGGTGGCCATAATAAGTCAAGGACTTTTCTGGCCTTTTCCTGTCTTAAGATCGGGGTAGGCACTGACCAGCCCACTCGATGTGTATTTTCCAACGGCTCTGTCAAGGCTGGATCCCCACTTTGAACTTTAGGGTACAAATGTAGGGGCCTCCATGAAAACTTCTAAGCTTAACTACCAGCTTAGCTCTGGTTCCGCTGCCACCATTTCCCAATTAGATTCCCTTTCTGGGAAGCCCTGAGAAACCTTTCACCAATTCCCTGGTGAATATAGATCCAAACCCCTTGGATCTTAAAACAAGGAGAAATTAACCTTTCCCCCTCCTTCCTTTCACCAACTCCTGGTGAATACAGATCCAACCCCCTTGGATCTAAAACAAGGAGAAATTAACCATTCCCCTCCTTCCTCTCACCAACTCCTGGTGAATCAAGATCCAAACCCCTTGGATCTTAAAAACAAGGAAAAATCAATCAGGTTCTTAAAAAGAAGGCTTTTAATTAAAGAAAAAAGTAAAAATCATCTCTGTAAAATCAGTATGGAAATTAACCTTACAGGGTAATCAAACTTAAAGAGCTCAGAGGACTCCCCTCTAGTCTTAGGTTCAAAGTACAGCAAACAAAGATAAACACTCTAGTAAATGGTACATTTACAAGTTGAGAAAACAAAGGAAAACTAACACGCCTTGCCTGGCTGTTTACTTACAAGTTTGAAATAGGAGAGACTTGTTTAGAAAGATGTGGAGAACCTGGATTGATGTCTGGTCCCTCTCAGTCCCGAGAACGAACACACTCCCAAACAAAGAACACAAACAAAAGCCTTCCCCCCCCCCCCCCCCCCCAAGATTTGAAAGTATATTGTCCCCTTATTGGTCCTTTAGGTCAGATGCCAGCCAGGTTACCTGAGCTTCTTAACCCTTTACAGGGAAAAGGATTTTGGAGTCTCTGGCCAGGAGGGATTTTATAGTACTGTATACAGGACAGCTGTTACCCTTCCCTTTATAGTTATGACAGGCTCAAAGCCGTTCCTTCTTGCTGGCCAAGAAGGGTGGCCAACAGGATGAAGAAGACAGTCTTGAGAGTCAGGTGGTTTATCCTTCCATTCTTTGAGCTGTGAAGAATGAAAACATTTGTGCCAGGGTTTCACATTTTTCCCATTCAGGATTTCTACCTGACATACACTGGGGCTGGCCCGATTCACAATAAAGCAGCGGCCATCCCAGGTGTGTGTAAAGAGCTGCTTAGCAGTGATAGAGGCAGTGTTGGTTTTAGTAGGGATGGCTTCCACCCTGGATCTTTCTAAAACAAAGTCAGTGGATTTATACACAGTTGAGAAACTTTGGCAGCTAGAAACTGAACCAAATTCCTCAGCACCTACACTGTTGCTTGCTACAGGCAACGATTCATTCTGAGCTAACTCAGTTAACTTACTTCCACACCCTTCAGTTGCAGCAAACTGCTTGCAAAAGCTAACATGAGGTTTTATCCCTTCAGGAGCACTTTTAGGCAACAATTCATTTTCCCCAGAAATTTTGTCCTTTCCGTTTTCAGCCAGGGGTTGCTCTACAGAAACATCTTCCTGAGCATTTTTCTGGGTTTCAGTTGAGTCCAGAATGACTTCTGAGACAACTGACATATCCTCAATCAGCATAAGCTGAGAGGCACATTCTGTCTGCTCCTCAGACAAAAGATTGGAGACAAACTCTCCCCCGACAGATAAACTGCCATTCTTAACATTCACAAGGGTTGGAATTTCTTTCCCTTTGTTTCCAGACAAACGTTTGGAGATTGGGGTAGCTCCCTCCAGGGGCAAGTCATTACCCCCAACAGACACAGGCTTAGGAACACTTCCTTCCTGGGTTTTAATTGAGTCCAGAACCACATCTGGCATAACTGACAAATCCTCAGTCAGCATAAACTGAGAGGTACTTTCTGCCTGTTCCACAGACAGAACACTGGAGACATTTTCTCCCCCAGCAGTTAAACTGCTTTTCTGACTAGACAAACAGTTTGAACTTCCTTCCCCGTCGTCACAGACCACATGGCTTTTCACAGACAAACACTGGGAGATTGGGATGGCTTTCTTAACAGGCAAATCGCCACTCCCAAGAGACAAACCATGGGAGACAGTTTCTCCCTCATACCCGTTGAGCTGAACCTATTTAGTGGTGGGTCTCCCTTCGGAGATCCTATCCGCTAGCAATTGGGCTAACATCCCTGGGTTCCCCACTGTAGCCCTCACAGTGGGTCTCCTCCATACTTCGCACTGACATTTTGCGATCAGCTGGGGAGGCCCGTAGGGAACCAGGCACCCCTACTGATCGTCAGACTCCCAGAGCCTCCACTCAGAAGAGGGGGCAGGGATCTGGCTTTGACAGGGAGTGGGTGTGGGGGATGGACTCCGTAGCAGGGCAGTGGGTTGTGGGGGAGCTCCCTGCATTAACTCCGTTTTCTGCATGACCTGAGACAAAGCATTAATCAGGATGCTGAGGGGCTGGCGATCATATTTTCCCATATCCTCCCCTAAATTCACCAGCTCCTTCCAAATCATGTTCCTAAGGGTCTCCTTGGGTCGGCACTGCCCAGGGTTGTGGGAGATAGGGAAATTAAGATTGGGAGGGTGCCTGGCAGAGTGAGGACCATTATTTGTAAATGTGATAGCCTGCACAGGCTCTGAGGTAGTCTTTTTGCTGACTTGTCTTTTCAAGACACCAGTTTCTCGCAGCAAATTTCCTGCCTGTTTGATTTTTGCCACTAGTTCACTCCAGGTTAGGTGTTCTAAATCCTCAGTCCCCATGGTCAATTTTGTCTGAGAATTTAGTCCTGCATAAGTGCTCTGTACTAATTTGTGTCCCTGATACTGGAAAGTGATAATCCCATTCTCCTCTGTCTGGGGTAATGAATCAGAGAGAGCTGCCAGCATTTTCTTTCAAATTAGGTAAGCTTCTGGGGCCTCTCCTGGTTTCTGCTTTTCCATTATATACAGTTTCTTAAGGGAAGACGCGGGCAGTAATATTTTAAGAGCACTTATCATCCATTCCCGGGTCCAGTGGCAGTCCACTCCCAAGAACCTATGCCTATGTCTAGAGCATCTGCATCACAAGGAGAGACGCATAACTGAGCCAATCGGGTTAAGTCCATGCCATCAGCAGAGGGGTACATTTGCCAAACACGGGCCAGCCATGCAACGGCTGTGTCACGGTTCAGTGGCCCCAGACTCTCAGCAAAAACCTTGGCTTAACTAGGAGACCACCTTACTATGTTTGTGACCAGCTCTGTTGTGGGAAGATCAGCTCCTGCAACTATGTGTTTAACCTCCCTTGTGGAAACAGGGGCAACATTATGCATGTGTGGCCAATTGGGGTTAAATGGGTTTTTGGGGACAGCATCAGGGGGTATCTTTATTTTCTCAGGGGGCTCCAAATCACAATCCTCTCTCAACCTTACAGCTGCTATCACCCCCTTATGGGCACTAAATTGGGCACGCAATTTACTAATTTTTGCCTCACACTCCTGATGGTCTGTTGATGCCTTTGCTGCCCTGTTCTCTTCTGCCAAGAATTGAGTTGCTGCTCTTGCTTCTTCTAACAGAACTTGTGTGTGTTAACTCTTTTCTATACTGTTCTGCATTCCTGCTTGCCTTGTCTCTCTCCTCTTGTATATCTCTAAGTACAGTCACCATTCTGAGCTTTTCTGCTATCAGCTCACACCCGTCTGTCTCACATTTGTTCAAACTGTGTAACTGCTCTTTCTCAAGCTCTAGTTCCTGCCCTCTCTTTACCATTTCAACCATGTCCAGACATGCATAAAATAATGCCCATGCAGCAGCTGCATCCTTTGCACTACCACCTGGCTTAAAGGTTGTGCAATACTGTTCAAAGCTCATACTAGCATCAGTCAGGGGATTCTCACCCTTAAAACACCCCCTTTCCCAGGGGCATTTCCCCTTTTTCATTACCCATCTCTCTAACCTGTTGGTTTTCTCCGGTCTCAAGCGAGCACCAAAAAGGTCTTTTTCAGCCATCTCTATTTCCTTATTTCACAGTTCTACAGGTATTCTAAGCACAATTCTTAACAGAAGGTTACCAAATAGTCTACGAGAGAGAGAGACCTTGCTAAAGGAGCTTGGTCTGAAAAAGGAAAAGAAAGCTTACTCAGGTACGTGCCTCAGTTTCCCTACTCCACAGCAACTACTCAACAATTACCACATGATTAGGGTCACGTGTTGTCCGCGTATCTCCACCAATTTGTTACCAGATTTGCCCATTACTTTGGGGTATGCTCATTTATTCGGGTTACTCTTCTGGGGGAGGGAATTCTGTAATTCTATTAATGTACTGCTTGTGTCACTTGTGTTTTCATATGGAGCTCTACTTCTCCTTTCTGCAAGTCCCCTCCCAATGGAGCTATCCTGCAGGACCTAGGTTCCCTAGGGCTGGATTTCTCTAGCCCCAGAACCGGATGAACACACCCACACCCACACATACATTAACAGAGCAAGTCTGAGCGGACCGGGTCAATCAGCATTGTCAAGCTGACCCCTTATATGTCTCTGGACTCACTGGGCTGGATGAAGCAGCACTTTCAAGCTGCCTCTCCTTATATGTCCCTGGGCTCCATGGACTGGGTCAAGCAGCACTTTCAAGCTGTTACCCTTATGTGTCCCAGATTCAGCATGTCCCTATCCCAACTCTCACATCACAGTTGTACTGGCAGTAACCTACTTGATGAGCAAACCCCACAGTATTTTGGACGCTGCAGGGATCTTTAGCTTAGGTAAAAGAAGCGTTGCTGTAGAGTGAATGGGGGAAGCTAAAAACACAAAAGAGTAAAGTTCAGCAAGAGCGAGAGAAGCAACCAAGTTAACCATAAAAGTTATTTATTGAATACTAGTGATCACTACACAAGGAGGGCTAAACCAACATAACATACATTATTAAAGGTTAATACCTAAGGTAGAAAGGAAAACAGAGAGAGAGAGAGAAAGAAGGGGATCTCTCACCCACACCATGAGGCTTGAACTGGTCGGGGTTCCCAGGTGATGGTGGTAGCTCAGGCTCCTGAGTGCTGGAGACAGGCAGAGCCCCCAGCACGATCAGTCAGGAGAAGATGGAGTCCCAGTGGAACTGATGCATAGTTTGGATCTAAGCATCAGAACCCTGACTAGAGGGTGAGTAGAGAGTGTGGGCAGGCATAGGTTCATTAGCATCTGGAGCAGAGATTCCCATGATGCAGTGCTTCCCTGCTTTTTCTGGTCCCAGAGTTCAGTGCGGTCTCTGTTCTTCATTCTGTATGCAGATTGAGATGTCTCCCTGTCCCATCTTTCATGCAGATGAGGCTATAGGAGTTGTCTTTGTTCTTTATTCTGTATGCTAATGGAGATGTCTTAATCTTGTCACTCTTGTCAGGAAGGGTCTAGGTGTCTCTCCCATCCGCCCTTCACTGCTCTCTGCAAGTTTTGTCCTTTGATGGGTTTTGGTTTAAGCAGAGGCTGTGGGGAGGGGGGGTGTCTTTCATGAACCAGGCTGGATACTGCACCTTGGTTCCCCAATAACACAGAGCTGACTGGTATCAGTGGATGGTAGCTCTGGTGAACAGGCCACATGGGCAGCCTTGCTGACTGAATCCTCTAGACATGAAACATCCTCTGGACATGAAACATCAGGGCCAGCACCAGCCTGCAAAAACAGAAATGGAGGTGCCAAGGAGTGCAGTGACTTGGCTGAAGTCATATACCCAGTCAGTGGCAGGGCTGCAATAGGGCCAATTGCCCATTATACAACCCCCACCCTCCATCACACACACACACACACACACAAAAAGTGATCCTCTCCCTAAGGTCACTGTAACATTACCAAAGTGAAATCAACCACCCAGCCAGGAAAGAGTGAAAAGACGGTTACTCACCGTTGTAACTGTTGTTCTTCGAGATGTGTTGCTCATATCCATTCCATTAGGGTGTGTGCGCGCCGCGTGCACGATCGTCGGAAGATTTTTACCCTAGCAACACCGGCGGGTCGGCTGTGGAGCCCCCTAGAGTGGCGCCTTCATGGCGCTGAATATATACCCCAGCCGACCCGGCGCCCCCTCAGTTCCTTCTTGCCGGCTACTCCGACAGTGGGGACGGGGGGCGGGTTTGGAATGGATATGAGCAACACATCTCGAAGAACAACAGTTACAACGGTGAGTAACCGTCTTTTCTTCTTCGAGTGCTTGCTCATATCCATTCCATTAGGTGACTCCCAAGCCCAACTTAGGTGGTGGGGTCGGAGTGAGACATTGCTGTGTGCAAAACCGCTGATCCGAAGGCAGCATCGTCCCTGGACTGCTGCACTAGTGCATAGTGAGCTGTAAACGTGTGGACTGATGACCAAACCGCCGCTCTACAAATGTCCTGTATCGGAACATGTGCCAGGAAAGCAGTCGAGGAGGCTTGGGCCCTCGTGGAGTGAGCGGTGAGGTGCGGTGCTGAGACACCTGCCAGGTCATAGCAAGTCCGGATGCAAGACGTAATCCAGGAGGATAGGCGTTGTGAGGAGACCGGTGAGCCTTTCATTCGGTCGGCCACTGCGACGAAGAGTTGCGTCGTCTTTCTAAAGTGCCTTGTGCGGTCAATATAGAAGGCCAGGGCCCTGCGTACGTCCAGAGAATGCAAACGTTGATCCTGGCGAGTAGCATGTGGTTTAGGGTGAAAGACCGGGAGAAATATATCCTGGTTGATATGAAATGGAGAAACCACCTTAGGGAGAAAGGCAGGATGTGGGCGGAGCTGCACTTTATCCTTATGAAAAACCGTGTAAGGGGGCTCGGATGTAAGCGCCCTGAGTTCAGAAACGCGCCTTGCTGAGGTGATGGCTACGAGGAAGGCTGTCTTCCAGGATAGGTACAGAAGTGAACAGGTGGCCAGTGGCTCGAATGGAGGACCTGTGAGCTTGGAGAGAACCAGGTTGAGGTCCCACGTCGGAACGGGCTGACGTTGTTGTGGGTACATCCGGTCTAAGCCCTTGAGGAATCTAACGACCATCGGGTTAGAGAACACCGAGGACGCGAGTTCCCCTGGGTGAAAGGCCGATATAGCGGCCAGGTGAACTCTAATTGAAGATATCGCCAACCCCTGCTGTTTTAGGGAGAGGAGATACTCCAAAATGAGAGGAATGGGTGCCCGCAACGGGGACGTGGCTCGTTGTTCGCACCAACAGGAGAACCGCTTCCACTTGGCCAGGTACGTGGTGCGTGTTGAGGGCTTCCTACTGCTCAGCAGAATCTGTTGGACAGAGTGCGAGCACTGCTGCTCTGCCTGGGTGAACCATGGAGCAGCCACGCCGTGAGGTGGAGTGATTGCAGGTCGGGGTGACGCAGGCGACCGTGGTCCTGCGTGATGAGATCCGGATACAACGGAAGCGGGATCGGTGTCCGAACCGAGAGTTCCAACAGCGTGGTGTACCAATGTTGTCTCGGCCACGCTGGGGCGATCAGAATCACCTGTGCCTGGTCTCTGCGCAATTTGAGCAGTACCTTGTGGACCAGAGGAAACGGAGGGAAGGCATAAAACAGGTGGTCTTTCCAGGGAAGGAGAAACGCATCCGAGAGGGAGCCCGGGGCTCGACCTTGCAGGGAGCAGAACACGTGGCACTTCCTGTTGTCTCGAGAAGCAAACAGGTCTATCTGGGGAAACCCCCACTTCTGGAAGACGGAATGTATGATGTCCGGGCGGATAGACCACTCGTGCGTTTGAAAGGACCTGCTGAGTCGGTCCGCTAAAGTGTTCTGGACTCCAGGGAGGAACGATGCCGTGAGGTGTATTGAGTGGGCGATGCAGAAGTCCCACAGGCGAGTGGCCTCTCGGCATAGAATTGACGAACGTGCTCCTCCTTGCTTGTTGATGTAAAACATGGCCGTGGTGTTGTCGATGAGAACTAACACACAGCGGCCACGTAGGAGATTGAGAAATGCCTGGCACGCCAGGCGCACCGCCATCAGTTCCCGAACATTGATGTGCAGGGCTAGCTGGGGTGCAGTCCATAGGCCCTGGGTATGGTGCTCGTTGAGATGGGCGCCCCAACCCAGAGATGAAGCGTCTGTGACCAGGTGTAGAGAGGGTTGTGGGGCGTGAAACGGCATCCCCTCGCAAACCACATTGTGATCTAGCCACCATGTGAGGGAGGTCAGGACCGAGTTCGGGACCGTGACCACCATGTTCAGGCTGTCCCGATGTGGGTGGTATATCGATGACACCCAGGTCTGGAGTGGGCGAAGCCGAAGTCTGGCATGCCTGGTTACGTACGTGCAGGAAGCCATGTGACCCAGCAGGGTAAGGCACGACCTCACCGTGGTAGTTGGGAAGGCCTTGAGTCCTTGAATGAGGCTCATGATGGTGCGAAAGCGGTTGTCTGGCAGGATGGCTTGTGCACGTCTGGAGTCTAGAACTGCGCCGATGAATTCTATTCTCTGGGTAGGTTCTAGAGTGGATTTGTCCTTGTTGAGTAGGATGCCCAACTCGCTGAATGTGTGCACTATTATGTGGACATGAGCTCGAACTTGCTCTTTGGTGCGACCGCGTACTAGCCAGTCGTCTAGGTACGGGAACACCTGTATCCCTTGCCGACGAAGGTACGCTGCCACGACAGCCATACATTTCGTGAACACCCTTGGGGCCGAGGATAGGCCGAAGGGAAGGACTGCAAATTGGTAGTGCACCTTGCTTACCACGAATCGCAGGAAGCGTCTGTGAGGCGGGTAAATTGCGATGTGAAAGTATGCGTCTTTCATGTCGAGGGCGGCGAACCAGTCTCCAGGATCGAGGGAAGGGATAATGGCCCCCAGAGAGACCATGCGGAACTTCAACTTTACTACGAATTTGTTGAGTCCGCGCAAGTCCAAGATGGGTCGCAGACCTCCTTTGGACTTGGGAATGAGGAAGTAACGGGAATAGAATCCCCTGCCCCTTAACTCCACTGGAACCTCCTCTATGGCCCCCATAGCAAGGAGCGTGGAAACTTCCTGTATAAGAAGTTGCTCGTGAGAAGGGTCCCTGAAGAGGGACGGGGAAGGGGGGGAGGAGGGGGGGATTGAAGAAAACTGGATAGCATATCCCCTGTCCACCGTGCGAAGGACCCAACGGTCCGAGGTTATAAGGGACCAGGCACGGTGGAAATGGGAAAGGCGATCCCGAAAGGAGGGGGCTGGATCCTGGGGGATGACTGGGGCGCCGTCCTCGACCGCACCTTCAAAAGTTCTGCCTGGGGCCTGAAGGTGGTCTAGGTGGCCCCTGGTTCTGGCCGGGTTGAGGGCCGGTCCACCTTCTTCTACCACCTCGCCCTCGCCTCCGGGCCGAGTCCTGTCTCTGACGAGGCGGGGGGGGGGTAGAAGCGCTGAGGCTGCGGCCTAAATGGCCTGCGCTGAGGGCCCACGACATGCATCCCCAGGGAGCGCATGATTGTTCTCGAGTCCTTGAGGCTCTGCAGGCGAGAGTCCGTCTTATCTGAGAACAATCCATGACCCTCAAAGGGCAGATCTTGTAGGGTTTGCTGCAGTTCCGGAGGCAAACCCGAAACCTGAAGCCAGGAGATCCTGCGCATAGCGATACCCGAAGCCAGGGTCCTCGCAGCTGAGTCTGCAATGTCCAAGGAGGCCTGCAAGGAGGTCCGAGCCACCTTCTTGCCCTCCTCTACCATGGCTCCAAACTCTTCCCTGGACTCTTGGGGAATCAACTCCTTAAACTTCCCCATAGAGTTCCAGGAGTTGAAATTGTAGCGGCTCAGTAGCGCCTGTTGGTTCGCCGCTCTAAGTTGTAGCCCTCCGGCTGAGTAAACCTTACGGCCAAACAGATCGAGCCGCTTAGCCTCTTTTGATTTAGGCGCTGCAGCCTGCTGGCCGTGGCGCTCTCGTGCATTCACTGATTCCACCACCAGTGAACACGGTTGGGGGTGGGTATACAAGTACCCATAGTCCTTAGACGGGACAAAGTATTTCCTTTCCACCCCTCTCGCTGTGGGTGGAATAGAGGCAGGAGTTTGCCATATCGTATCCGCATTCGTTTGGATCGTGCGGATCAGGGGTAACGCCACCCTCGATGGGGCATCCGCTCCAAGGATATTCACGATCGGGTCGTGCACCTCCACTATCTCCTCCGCCTGCAGGTCCATATTACGGGCCATCCTACGCAGGAGATCCTGGTGAGCCCGAAGATCTATCGGAGGGGGACCCGTACATGAAGTGCCCGCCACTGCCTCATCCGGAGAGGAGGAGGAGGATGCCTCCGGTGGTACTGGATCCAAGGGGGGGTCCTGATCCCCCTGCTCTTGGGCCGGAGCATCACCTGCACTTGGGTCCATGGTGTCGGGTGGCGTGGACACGGAAGCCTCCATGCCTCCTGGCGGAGGCCGAGAGATGGTGGATTCTGGGGCCCTTCTGACCGAGTGACCCGAGCGAGAGGTCGATGGTATTGGAGCCCCTTGCTCCTGGTGGTACGCCCACGGGGTCCAAAACGACCAGCGAGATGGTCCATGAGAGTGGTCCTCTGCCATCTCCTGCCAATGGCCCAAGTTTTGTTCCTCGGCTTGCCCTTGAGGGGGGTATGCCGATCTCGACAGGTCCCCCGAGGAGCGAGACACCGATCTTGACGGCCATGGCGGTGCCGAGAGAGATGAAACGATCCCCGTGGGCTGCGGTGCCGCACGGTGCCGGTCTGGAGATGACCTATCTCTGCGCGGTGCCGGCGATCGGTGCCGGGACTGCGACCGGTGCCGATGACCTCGTCGGTGCCGGGAGTCGGACCTGGACCTCGACGAGGACCTGGAGTATGCCCGGTGCCGGGAGCGGCCCCTCGACGTCGAGCGTCGACCGTAGCGGTGCCGAGAACTACGTCTCGACGTTGATCGGTGCCGACGATCATATCGGTGCCGAGACGTAGAGCGGTGCCGCGAAGAAGATCTTGGCCGCGAGTACGACCGGTGCCGAGACGATATTCGGTGCCGGGACTGCGAGCGGCGTGGGGACCTGCTTCGGGCCCTGGATCGGTGCCGAGGTTCCAGCCCTTGTGATGGAGGGCGCATCAAGGCAGGTTTCCCCCTCGACTGGACCGGGCGAGTTAACGGTGCAGTCGGTGCCGGTGGTTGAGGCGGTGCCGGCTCCGTGAGAGCTATTAAGTCTCTCGCCGCCGCGAAGGTCTCTGGAGTCGACGGGAGACACTGTATCACCGCCGGCCTCGGTGGAGACGCTATTTGCACCGGACTCAACGGCCTCGGCGCCGGAGTCGACGGTGCTGGAGGCACCTGTTTCCGTTGCTCCACCGGCGGACGCGGCTCTACCCCCGGTACTGGGGGAGCCGGCGTCTTCGGCACGGATGTCCCCGTCTTATGGGCTTTTTTATGCCCCGGGGATACTGACCGGCGCCGAGGCACTTGCTGTGCTTGCGGTGCCGACGAGGTCCGGTGCCGGGGAGGCTTGTCTGACGCCACTCGCGTGGTCGTCATAGCCGGTGCCGCTGGGGCACTGCGCACCGAGGTGCTAGGCGCCGGGGCCTGGCCCGTAGAAGGAGTGTCCGGGCTAAGTGCCGCCTCCATCAGGAGTTGCCTGAGCCGAAAGTCCCGCTCCTTCTTGGTCCTTGGTTTGAAGGCCTTACAGATCTTGCACTTATCTGTTTGGTGGGACTCTCCCAGGCACTTCAGACAGGAATCGTGCGGGTCGCTCGTGGGCATAGGCTTAGCGCAGGAGGCGCACTGCTTGAAGCCGGGAGCGTTGGGCATGAGCCCGGCCCCGCGGCCGGGGGAGAAAGGGGGAGACGACCCCCTTAATCCCCTGGACTACTTAGAACAACTTTTAAACTACTTAACTAATTTACTACAAACACTAGAACTATAACTATAACTATAACTGTGATACAACGAAATATGCTAGGGAGAGTGGAGGACAGCTATGCCGCGCTCCACAGTTCCAACGACCGTCAGGGGCGGTAAGAAGGAACTGAGGGGGCGCCGGGTCGGCTGGGGTATATATTCAGCGCCATGAAGGCGCCACTCTAGGGGGCTCCACAGCCGACCCGCCGGTGTTGCTAGGGTAAAAATCTTCCGACGATCGTGCACGCGGCGCGCACACACCCTAATGGAATGGATATGAGCAAGCACTCGAAGAAGAATGTTCCTACCTCCTCGGCTGGAGGATGCGAACAGCCACATTTGGGGGTGACCTAGGAGGGGGAGCATCTCGCTTCCCAGAAAGGAGGCCAAAGTTCACTGCAGATACAGCCAGCATAATCCCCCGCTCTCAATCCAGCTGGGCCCCCTGATTCCTCCCACCCATGGAACTTACTCCCTCCCTCTCTCCAGCTGGGACCACCCTATTCCTCCCTCCCCTCAACCTCAGCTGCCCCTCCAACCCTACAATTCCCCCACTGCCAGCTCCGGATCAGTGTCAGAATTTCCTCCTTCCCTGCTCCCCAATCCTCAGCCCCAGGAATCCCTGTACTCTGCTGTCCCCTCCAGCCCCACCATCTCCCCGCAGTGACCCAGGGGAGGCCTCTCTTTGTCCTATGTCTGGCTCCCTCCCCCCATGGGGTCCCACTCACCACAATGTTCTTCACAAAGGCCGTTTTTCCTGCCCCTGCTTTTGTGTGGAGAAGCACAGAGTGGGGATAGCGTGCAGAAAGCGAAGCTGCTTGGCCCTGTCCTGCACCCACTAGGAGTGGCGTTGGGGGAGAGAGAGAGCCTGTTAGGTAGGGACCTCCCCACCCCACCCAAACTGGCTCCAAGGCCCAGGTCCTCCATGGGGTTGGACAGAAAAAGCCCAAACCCACAGTGTCCTACTGCAAGGCAGGGCTTGTAACTGGAACAATCTCAGTAGTGTCCCATGGGAACATCCCTTGCTACAGAAGGGCAGAGGGGATCACTTGCACCTGTAGGGAGCCTGGTGAGGTCACTAGCTCAGCATTGAGAAGAAAGCTGGTTGTTAGGGGATGCAGAGGCTCGTGTCAGGCCATGCTGATCAGTCAGAGCTCAGACACTGAATGGAGCAGCGCTCCGCCAGCCTCCCTGGCTCCGAGGGGCATCTACACAGCAGCTGGATCTGTGATTCCCAGCACGGGCAGACGTACATGCTCTAGCTCTGCTCCAGGAGCTCATTACGAGCAGCAGTGGGGCTGCGGTGCACGGTCAGTGGCTCAGGCTAGTGCCCAAGTCCACTCCCGCTGGACCACCAGCGTACTGTGCAGGTGATTAGCCAGAGCTGCCACGGCCACGCTATTTTTAGGCATTAGCTGGAGCAGAGCTAGCGTGTGTATGTCTACCTGAGCTGGGAACGACACCTCCCAGCTGCTGCTGCTGTGTAGATGGACCGGCAGTGAGTATTAAACACCACAGCATTCTCCAGGGGAGGAGACCCTGGCCTGTGTGGGACAAACACCCCCGCTTGGGGGTCCCAGATCACATGAGAGAAGTGCCCCCCATTAAGGGGTTATGGCTTCTTTGGGACAAGACCCCCCTGAAAGTGGTGGGGAGGGCAAAAGGGGCAGGACAGACTCAGTGCCAGCTCAGCTTGGAAATTTTTGTACCTCATCTCTACCCTGGAGGTGCTGCTGGATGACACTGATGGCAGTTTCCTCCGGGGATGCGTCCTCCTCCTCCTCCTCCTCCTCCAGCTGGACACTGGGTGTCCCTGCACCAGGCACAGGAGACAGGATGACTCTGCTGCTGCTGAGGAGAAGAACGGGGTGCAGTGGAGAGAGAAGAGTCCTCTGTAAGGAACCCCATGGCAGAGACCCCACCCTGCCCCTCCCAGTGATCCCCTCAGCCCCATCAGCCTCAGGGCCCTATGGCAGTCAGGCCACCCCCCAACATCATCAGAGGCCCGGGAGGCTGCAGCTCCCCCGACTCCGCCCAGAATGCCCTGCCCTGGGTGTGGCTGTGCCACTCCCACTGGTGTCAGTGGGGATCACGTGACTGAGGCCAGACACCTTGGCAAACCAATGGACACAGGGTGTTACTAGCCTCCCCACCCCAGTCCTTCTCCCTTTCCCTTGGGTCTCCCATCACCTGCACTGGGGGAACCTTCAGCCTCAGGACTCTCACACTCCTCTGAGGTGCTGCTGGCCCCTCAGGAGAAGGTGGAGCTGCTGGTGCCAGAGCAGAGGTGGCCAATCTGCTGCCTAGGACAGGTTGGGGTCCAGGAAGGGGGATGGCTACTCCTGGGCCCTGGCAATGGATTACTGGCTCCTCTGCTTCCTGGAGAGGAAGCCCCAGAGCCGCCTTGCCCAGCTCCCACCCTGTCCTGTCAGTGGTCACATGGCCTGGCGGAAGCCATGGATAAACTCTCCTAGCGAGTGACTGAGCCGAGGGGGGTTTGGTACCTTGAAACCCCCAACCCTGATCCAGCTCCGTAGCACTAAGGGTCCCAATCCCACTGCGCAGTGACACCCCCCGAATATCCTGACTGTACCTCCCCTTGTGACAGAACACCTGGGCTGCTTCAGCATCAGAGTGGGATCTAAGCATCCGGGATGCATTTCCATCCTCTACGTCAATCCATGTCCACTGGACAAAGAGTCAGTGGACATGGGGGACCCCACTGCAGACTCTGTTCCCCCAGCTGTGGGAGGAGTCTGGAGATAGGACACATTTCCAAGGGAGTGAGTCAGGAAAGCCAGACTCCTGGGATCAAAGCCTGCAAACGATTACAGGGCCGTGCCCAGCAGCCGCCCTGCAGACAGGGGATTGATGGTTCCCATTGATCAATGATGGTGAGAAGGGACGTCTCCCCTCCACATCCTCCCTCCTGCCCCAGGAATTCTAGGCACGGGGCAAGATGGAGCTGCCCGAGATGTCCAATGTCCAGCCATTACTTGGCCCTGTAGCTCTGCTTCTTTCTCTCTCAGCACCGTCTCCATGACGCCCGCCAGCCGGTCAGCACACTCCCCCTTCTCCAGCAGCCCCACCAGCAGGGTGAAGCTGAAGCGAATGAGGTCACGCGAGGGCGGGTGCTTCACGATGAGCTGCAGGGAAAGGCACAGGCCGAGTGTGAGCAGTGAGCCCCGGCCCGGGGAGGTGGGTTTGCTCTTTGGGGAATGGGGACAGAGGCACTGACAGCCTGTGCCCAGAGCTATGTGAGTGGGCACTGGAGCCCATACCCAGGAATTTCCATCTGTCGACTCCTCATCGAGGGAAGGAGACAATAACCCCCTTTCCCATGGGCGTGTCTGTCTCTCCAGCCACAGTCTCTTTTACTTACCATAGCAACATGGGCAGGGCTCTCTCTGCAGCTGGTATCCTTCTGCGTGTTGCTCAGCACAGTCGCCACTACCCCTGACTTGGTGTGCACGATGGCTGCACAAGAAACCAGCAGCGCTCAAGCAGAGCTCTGGGGCCAGATTCTTCCCCCTCCCCATCCAGCCAGGTCAGAGGTGCCAAAGAGCCAGACTCCGCCCGCATCTGGGAACGCCCAGCTAGGGTGAGCTCTCAGCTGACTCATGGGCCAACTGCCTACCTATCACTCTGCTGTAGAAGGTGTGTTGGGACTGGGGTGGGATCAGGGGAGGTCCCAGATGGTCCCAGGCACGTGGTGAAGGGCAGATGCCAGGTCAGCCCGGTAGGTACCAACCCACTTCCACTCTGTGTCCCTCTGGTCAGGGATGGGATGAAGGCACCATGTTCTCTCTGCAGCCCTGCTCGCTAGGTAACGGCTGGGGCTGTGAGGGCTGAGAAGTGGCGACTGCTTCCACTCCATCTTACCTTTGCAAGGTGTGAAGAGCCAGTAGAGAGCCTGAGATACCCAGTATCTGGTGGCCTCCTGAACATCGAAGGCCTGGCTTGTCAGCAGCCTGGCCATGTAGCCCTGCTCTTCCATGGGTTTCAGGTTCTAATGGACCACCGAACAGAAAATCAGGGCATGGGTTGGGGCAAGCCCAGCTCTGTCTGTATCACCCCCCTCTTCCCTGTTAGTGCTGTGGGGGGCAGGGTCTGTGCTGCTCACCTTGGTGATGGCTTTGAAGTGATAGAACATGAAGAGCCGGGCGCTGGCTCTCACAGCTCGGCTCCTCTCCTGGGCTCGGGGAGAGCAGATCCACGGCTGCAAGTGCTGGGGGCAGGGAGAAAGCCGTGTGAGCGGCAGCAATGCCGGGGCGACCCCCAAAACCTGCTTCCCGCCGCAGCAGGGAAAGGACATGGAGCATTTAACTCCTTCTCCTCCGCTTCCAGACACTTGAACTCAGCGCTCCTCTCCTGTCTGGGGCACGTTGGGACAGGTCTGAGGGTCTTGGGCTCAGCGCTTTGAGGATTCTCCCCATTGATCCTGTGGGGTCTTGGGGCTGCTAATTGCACAAGAGGCCATAACACATCAAAAGACGAGGCCTCGCTGTGTGTCACTTACTGTTGGATCAGACTATCCGGTCCAGAATGAAGAGACTGGCACAGGTCTCCTCTTCCTCCTACTTGTTCAGCCTCCTCAACAGGAACACAAGCAGCTCCACTAGGAATAAGGGGGCTGCAGGAAGAGGAGTGAATCATAATGGGATGAATCATAAAGGGGAAGGGAATAGAGTTCTATGCATGGGCTCTGAAATTCCACAGGCTGTGATCTCCTTCTCTGGGAAAGGTGAATGCATTTCTTATCCAGATGGACCAGAGAGTTCAGGGCCTCTCTCCGCTCCTCCAAGTGCTCTCTGGGGAGATGACACACCTAAGGGAAGGAAGCAACACCAGCAAAGGTAAACTAGATCGAGTGTCTCTCAGGCCAAGCCCTCGGATGGCAGAGTGAAGGGGCGAGGGTGGAGAGGCAGATTCTAATTCCCATCTAAAGCACAGGCCAGCAAGCTGGATCAGTCTATGAGTGACACTGAGGCTTTGGTGGCCGTGACTCATGTACAATCAGAGTTTGACGGGTCAGGAATCGAAGATGTGGAGCGCTGGAACAAGGTGCGGGATGCTGATGTTCCTGGTCAAAGGGGTTGGGGTGGGTGGGAGGAAAAGAAACCAAAGGAGAGTTCTCCAGGATCCATCCCCCAATGGGAACAGGACGAGGCAGGGACAGCTCTTCCCACACCTACCCAGTTTAAGCCAACAGGCCCCGGCATTTTGCCTGAGTGATCCCAGCATCTCTTACCATGGAGTGGAGTGCTGGGAAAAGGGTGCCAATGTCCTTCCTCAAGGCAGCCTCATCCAGGTCCCTCACGCAAGCAAGGCTCTGGGCAAGAGAAGAGACGCAGGACATGGCGATGATGTGTCAGGCAGGGATGGCGGGGCCCGGTTTGGAAGAGCGGGGCCTGCCCTGATTACTTATCAGTGCTGATGTCATGGCAGCACCCAGAGGTTCCAGTCAGGATCAGGCTCTGTTGCACTGGGTGCAGCACAATGTAGACAGAGACAATCTCTGTCCTGAAGGGCTGACAGTCTAGAGACCCACACAGACAGGTCAGGGATGGGGAGACAGCATACAAGGGCTCCTCCCTGCACCCATGCTGGGGTGAGGAAACCACGCAGGAGCTTGGAAGGGAGAGCTTAATGTCCCTTCATGCGGCCTTACCGGGGCCAAGGATCTGGCCCATTGTCTCTGCCTGCTCACCTCCTACAATGGTCACTTCCAGACTGTACCAGGGATGTATACTCCTGCTTTCTGGCCTTGGACCAGCCACTTCCCCTCCCAGAGCCTTGCTCTCCACAGGTATAGCTGGGCTAACAGCTGACCCTGCCCTGGGCCCAGGGAGAGGTGAGTGCGCGGGACACTCTGGGGATAGGTGAAGCTCAGGACGATGGTTATTAGTTCTCTCCCTGGTTCCCTAATGCAGCCCGTTGCTGAGCAGCCAGCAAAGAAGAAAGAAAGCAGAAGCAGGTGCTGGGAATGGAGTCGCCTCTCTCCTCCCGTCTGCGACACCTGCCCTGGAAAGGGGGGTCAGAGCATGTTCTCTAGGGACAGAGAATGGCAGTGAATCTGGGAACAAGCAGATGGGGAAAGGGGGTCAGAGCCTTAGAGGGTCAGTGTGGCGTGGGGAAGGCAGTGGGCGGCGGGAGTCCAGGCTGAGTTGGTGATGGAGGGAACCTTGTACCATCTGTGTCATGGGCACTTCCCCAGTGTGCTGTGGATTTCCCGCTCTCTTCTCACTCACTCTGCTCTTCCTTGGCCTTTCCTCGTCCTCGCTGATTGGAGTGAGCTGTCCCCTGGGTGAGGAATAGCCCTTTCACTTGGTGCCCAAAATGAAGAGAAGGAAACTAAGTTTGCTCTTAAGCAAAGCAAGCAGTCATGGGATTAAAGGGAAGGTCCTCTCATGGACTATAGCTGGTTAAAAGACAGGAAACAAAGGGTAAGAATATATTTTCAGTTTTCACAATGAGGTAAATAGTGGGGTCCCCAAAGATCTTTACTGGGGCCTTTGCTGTTCAGGGGTAAAATGGTGAGGTGGCAAAATCTGTGGATGATACAAAATTACTCACCATAATTAAGTCCAATGTTCCCTCTAATGTTTGACAGGCCATGGATGCAAACATTTTCTTCTGTGCAAAGCAGAGTTCAAATTTGCGCGCTATGACGCAAATGCGCACAAGCGAGTAAAATGCTTATACATTTTAAAGGTTTTAATTTGCAATTTGTGATAATAGTAGTTTTAGACCATGTTATTTTATAAATGTCATTTTTAAATACTTAGAAAAAGGAAATTTAACCATTCTTCATGAAGCAGAAGTTAGTTTTAAGCATTACGCTTTAGGATCTTATTTATAGACAATCATGAGCATATATCAATCACATATTAATCATGATCATTATCAGTCCATAGGCTTCTGCCCGTTGGCGTCCACTTTCACTTTTCATTCTATACACGTCTGAAAAGATTTTGATAAACATATAATAAAGACAATTTAATAAGTATGCCATTATGTCAATTTATATGGGTTTTCAGATAGAGACATCATAAGTAAAAAAAGAAAAACAAGAGTTTGTGTTTTAAATTTAAAATTTTCCTAAAAAATATCAATACATGATTATCAGCCAAGAATAAGATATGTGATTACAAATGCATTTTAATTTCCTTATTGGTCGAAATGTCAAAGACTGCTAAACTAACCTTACTGTTTTTCCCTGCGATCTTTTTTATTTGCCCATTCAATATAAACTCTGTCCAGATCTAACAGTCCTCCATCAAGCTGGTAACTCTTAATACACATCAGCATGTCCAAATGATCTACTTGTAAATGATTCCGTAGTTTATTTTTTTGAGTGTTCATTAAGCTAAAGCTACGCTCACAGTCTGCACTTGATGCTAGGAATGTTCCTCCAATATCCATCAGTTTGCAAGATCGTGAAACTGTTCATTCTGGTGAGCAAATGTCACCATATCCAGGAAACTTAAAACCAATTGGCTTTTGATTCTTTCGGCTACTGCAAACTTGAAGTAATTGTACTGATTGATTATAACAATCTCTTCAGCAAGACAGTCTTTGTATTTTTAATTTAGGGATTTGATCTGATGAAGTCACACTTAACTGATGAAGTCACACTCATGAAGTCAAAATTGAAGTCACACTTAACTATTGCTGCACAATCAAAAGTGGACCACTCCTGGACTTCATCCTCTGGAGCTCATATCTAAGAGAGCCTTAACTTTGTCACTCCATAAGACTGAATCTCCAAGGTACTGTCTTCTGATCTTGTTCAATTTACCTCGGGCAAGGTGAAATGCTTCAAGAGGTGTAAGGCCCCGTTTCTGGACCAGCGTGGATAGTGAAGCCAGCTGCGACAAAACATCATTCAAAACTTCTGATGTTATTCGGTATTCCATGGTATTCAGTTCTTTGTGGCACTATTTAGATGTTCCTCCGGGAACTGCAGTGCCCATAGGACAGAAGAGTGGATTCCCTGAGGATCCTCCTGTACTCAGGGTCTCCCTACAAAGGAGACAGGGACTTTTCTCAGAGGCCCATGTCTTGGATCTCACAGGGGTTTCAGTCTCTCAATCCCCAGCCAGGCCTGGTGCCCACTGTTAGTGCTTAACAGAACCATGCAGAGCTCTGGCTTAAGTCCCAGCTCTTTCCCTCTGTCCCTCCAAAGGCGGAAGGGTCCCAACATTGCACTACACTGACAGCTCTGGCAAAGTCTGGCCCACTGGGTCCCAGCTGGGAGGAGACAATGGAAACGTGGCTCTTCCAGTCTTTCCTTCACAGCCCTCCCATGGGGTTAAGGGGAAACTCCCCACAGACCCTGCCATTGTGCTCACCTCCAAAAGATGCTGCAGCTTGTCTATGGTGGGGGTTTCCGTCAGCATGATGTCCAGTAGAGTCTGCAAGAGAAGGGAGCATCCATCAGTCATGGGATCTGGGGCTACACCAGTCAAGGGATGATTAGGAGGGTTCTCTGGAGAGCCCTGGCAAGACCCCAAAGACACATCCTGGCCTCTCCCATTCACATCACCCCAGGGGCACTTAGCAAATGTTCATGGCTGGATTCCAGCTGGCTCTTCAATCCTGGCCCTTAGCAGTTCTCTGTACAGGGCCTGGTACCCAGCAGGGTATGGAACAGCCAAACTGCAATGGATGGGAGCCAGGCATCTGGGCAGAGTCCAGGCAGCAATGGACAGAATGAGGAGGGAAGGAGAGGATCTGCCAAGGACGGGTAACACTATCCCCTCTGGAGGGAAGGGCCCTCCCTGCCTTTTTGTTAACCCTCGGCCCTGTTCCCAGCTCTGTTCACCCCTCCCCTATTCTCAGCAGCTCCATCAAACCAAGGGAGCAGGGACCACAGGCCACTCTTGCTGCGGGGACAGAGAAGTGGGATGGTGACCTACCCGGAAATGAGCGGTGTCCTTCCCTGGGCGCATGGTAAAAACGCTGTACAGGATAGTTCGCAGGAGGCCTGATTCCAGTTCCAGAGGTGCCTTCAGTTTGCTGGCAGGAGAGAGGAGCCTGTATTAGATTTTGCAGCACCAGAGTGACGCTGGCACCACCATGGACATGAAACATCAGGGCCAGCACAGGCCAGCAAAAACGGAAACGGACGTGCCAAGGAGCACAGTGACCTGGCTGAAGTCACAGAGCCAGTCAGTGGCAGGGCTGGAATAGGGCCCATTCCCCTGATGTCACCACTGGAGCCTGCCGCCCCTGTTATATGCTCCCCGGTGATCCTCTCCCTAAGGCCACTGTAACAATTCTGGAGTGAAATCAACCACCCAGCCAGGAAAGAGTGAACGTTCCCCACTCCTCAGCCAGAGGATGCAAACAGCCACAATTGGCGGTGACCTAGGCAGGGGAGAATCTGTGACTCCCAGCTCTGGGGCTGAAAAGCACCTGAGTTAGGGCAGCTGAATGGGAGTGTCCTGGTACCTAAGGTGCCAAACCGCGGCCATAGAGCTGGAGAGGATGGAGCTTGGCTCAGACCCCAGGGCAAGGTCTTAAATCAGATCCTGGGAGACCCAAAGGAGACAAAACAGTGGGTGAGATTCAGGCCCTGCTGACCCACAGGCACTTCCACAGAGGAGCCCAAACTGCGCTGCAAACACAACCAGCATAACCTTCCACCTCACCCAGCTGGGCCACCCCATTCCTCTCACCCTTCAAACTTAGTCCCTCTCCCTCTCCAGCTGGGACCACCCAATTCTTCCCTCCCCTCAGCCTCTGCTGCCCCCCGGGCCCTATAATTCCCCCACTGCCAGCTCTGGATCAGTGCCAGAATTTCCCCTTTCCCTGTCCCCAGTCGTCAGCCCCAGGAATCCCTGTCCTCTGCTGCCCCCTCCAGCCCCACCATCTTCTGCCACTGGTGCAGGGGAGGCCTCTCTTCGTCCCTGTCTAGCTCCCTCCCCCCCAGGGGCTGGGCACGGGGTCTCACTCACTGCAATGCTCTCCACTTGGGCCACTTTGGAGCGGTGCGGCTCCAGGGTGTCCTGCCCCTGCTTTTGTGTGGAGAAGCACAGAGTGGGGATAGCGTGCAGTGGAGCTCATAGACTCATAGACTTTAAGGTCAGAAGGGACCATTATGATCATCTGGTCTGACCCCCTGCATGCTGCAGGCCACAAAACCCTTCCCTGGACTCTGCTGTTGAAGTCCCCAATCCTGTGTTTCAGTGACTTCAATCGGCAGAGACCCTCCTGCTAGTGATCCCTGCCCCATGCTGCGGAGGAAGGCGAATAACCTCCAGAGGCTCAGCCAATCTACCCTAGGAGTGGGGTTGGGGGAGAGAGAGCCTTTTAGGTAGGGACCTCCCCACCCCACCCAAACCAGCTCCAGGGCCCAGATCCTCCATGGGGTTGCACAGGAAAAGACACCCCCCCTTCTTGAAATCACTGTGTCCTCCTGCACAGGCAGGGTTTGTAACTGGGACAATGTGAGTGGGGGGAGGAGACTGTGGCCTCTGTAGGACAAAAACCCCCTCTGGGGGGGTCCCAGATAACATGGGAGAAGTGTCCCCCTTTAGAGGGTTATGGGTTCTCTGGGACAAGACCCCGCTGCAAGAGGTGGGGATGGAACAAGGGACAGGACCAACTTGGTGCCAGCTCAGCAGGGGGATTTTTGTACCTCATCTCTGCCCTGGAGATACTGCTGGATGACCCTGATGGCAGCTTCCTCCAGGGACATGTCCTCCTCCTCCTCCTCCTCGACCTCCAGCAGGAAACTGGGGGTCCCTGCACCAGGCAGAGAAGGAGAAAGGATGACTCCTGCTGCGGCAGAGGGGAAGGACGGGGTGCAGTGGAGAAAGAATGTGCCCCCCTCCTCTGTAAGGAACCCCATGGCAGAGAGGGCCCCCCCAGCCCCTCCCAGAGACACCTGCAGCCCCATCAGCCTCAGGGCCCCATGGCAGTCAGTCCAGCCCCCTACACCATCAGGGGCCCGGGAGGCTGGAGCTCCCCCGACTCCACCCAGAATGCCCTGCGCTATGTGTGGATGTGCCACTCCCACTGGTGTCAGTGGGGATCATGTGCCTGAGGCCAAACACCTTGGCAAACCAACAGACACAGGGTGTTACTAGCCTCCCCACCCTAGTCCTTCTCCCTTTCCCTTGGGTCTCCCCTCACCTGCACTGCGGGAGCCTTCAGCCTCAGGCCTCTCACACTCCTCTGAGGTGCTGCTGCCCCTCGGGAGTAGGTGGAGCTCCCGCCCTGTCCTAGGTCCTTCCTGCACAGCTGCACCCTGGGCCACCTCCATGTTGGCCCAGAAGGTGTCTTCCTCCTCCAGGAACTTCCAGCGCTTGGCCTGGACACATGCTGCTTCCCCGCCAGCGGGGACAGAGAGGCTGCTCTCCTATGGAAGCCAGCAGTTGCTTCCCACTGGCTCTGAAGGCACCTCTGCAGCCTTCTTCCCTAGCATCTGCCTGAGCCTCTCCATCCTGGAACTGAGTGGGGAGCAGCCATGAGTCTGGGGTCAAGGCAGCCTCTCACTAAGGGGCCTGCCTGCTCCGCCCCCACCTTCCCTCGGCTGGGGCAACTCCCCCTCACTGCACACCCCACCACGGGGCTCAGGGACTGCAATCTACACACACTGGCAGCAGCTCACAGCACAGGCTGCTCCCAAAGTTCCCCCTCCCCACTGAGGCACTGTGACACCGGGGGAGTCTCATCCTTTCAGAACAGTGGGGTTTTCAGGCTGTTTGGACAAGCAGCTCCCTCCTCCCCCACAGACCACAAGCCCTCCCTGACTAGAGAAAGAACAGAACCCGGGAAGGGATCTGAGCTTGCCCTGCGAACTCGTCCCCAGCTTAACTTCACAAGGTCCCAATCATATGAGGCATGAGTCTCTCTCAGTTCCCACTGATGGGGGTTGTGGGTGTTCAGCAGCTGGCAGGGTCTGACCCCCCAGAGACTCAGCCTGGGGAACAGTCTCCTACAAGGGAAGGGCTGGGAGCCCTATTGCTGGGCTATTTCCACCATGCTGGAGGTGGCTCTGGAGAACACCCTGCCCAGGCCCAGAGTGAAGGGCTGGAGAGGGCTGTGTTAGCAAATCTAGTCTCACTTGGAGGAGATTTCCCCTCCCCCCCATATCTGCCCCTTCCCAAGCAGAACAGGGAAGTCTCTGAGGAAATGCTACATGCCACTCACTAGCTCTAGATGGCGCAGTGCTGGGTGGCAGATACTCAGCGTTGGTCTGTCCCTTGCCCTCTTCCTTGTTCTCCCGCACCAAGGGGGGCTGGAAAGGGAGCTGCACAATGCCCTGCCAGCAGGGCAGGGTGTAGAAACCGGGAGGCTGACAGTGGCTGTGAAAACAAGACTATGTTTTATTGCTAAAGGAGGGATAAACTCAGGCAAGCAGCCGGGGTCCAGAACACTGACATACTGCGGGCAGGACGCCTCCTGTCTCAAGGTCTCCTAGTACCTCACACACATTCCTGAAGCCTGACAAGACAAGGCCTATAGGGGAGGGACTCCAACCCCACTGACAGAAAACTGTGGCCTGGGCAGTGACAGTGACAGAGCCAGGGATGGAGCCCAGGAGCCCTGTGTCCAGTGTCCAGGGCCCTACACTGATCGCTAGAGAACATTTCTTTCCAGAGATGGCAATTGCAAGCAGGTCACTATTCCCAGTCTCCCTGGCTCTGAGAGGGAGTGTGACCGGCTGGAGTGACTGAGGCAGGGGACTGGGAGGCAGGCCTCCTGGCTTTCATTGGCAGTTTTCCTATTGATTTATGGACCGCGGGCAAGCCATTTCCCCTCTCTGTGTTTCAGTCCCCAGCAGTAAAATGATGACTTAATACTTACTCACTATTGTAAAGCGCTGTGAGATTTACCCAGGAAAAGCCGCTCCATGAGTGCTATGCAGCACTGCGCCATCAATGGTCAGATCCAAATTCCTAGTGTTTAGTTCTGGACTTTCAGCCCAGTACAGAGTGAGGAGCCCAGCCCTAGACCTTGGATTGAGGATCAGCCCTTCCTGGGGTGGGAAATGAGCCAGGAGGCTTTTCCATCCCTAGCCAGGTGAATTAACAATAGAGGATTTTTAAAATATGAACTGGGTTTTTTTTAAATTAAACGCAACACAGGTTTTTTCATTCAAAATAAACCTGCTTAAAATTCAATTTGAATTTGACAATCTATGTTAAAGCCTAAATTTATTATAATCTCTTAAAATAATGTCAGGAGAATAGAAAAAAATCCATATTAGGTAGTACATGTTTACTGCCAAGTTTTAAGGACAGTCAAACTACTTGAAGCACCTGGAACCAGAGTTAGTGGAAGTGCTAGAACAGCTTTAGACAGCAGTAGCCCTTCCTTTGAATGTGCAGAAGGAATATTTTCTTCATTTCCGTTTATTCATCTAGTTCAATTCAATGACTAGTTAATTGAATTTAAGAAACACATTGGGAGTTGACAAAGAGGGCAGACTTGTTTTCCTCCTTCAATCTAGGAATAAGCACTAGATGTGAGGGGATGAGATCTACCAGTTCATACATCTGGAAGGATATGGTGACCAGAATGTATCAATTCAGTTCACTAACTACAGATAGTATTTCCTTTCTTTAAGAAATCAGGTAGTTTTAAATGCAAAACATTTTTGATGAATGTTTTTCTTATGGTTCTTTCTGGCTCAGCCACTGCATTGCTGTGTAACCACCTCTTGCTCTTTACCTCTGTTTCACCACTTCTGTTCGGGATAGAGACTCTAACTCCTAGCAGTAGTGCGATTTGAGTCGGTCATAACTGTTAGACACCTTTGAGCTCCAAAGGACAATGGGTGATTTATCAAGAATCCCTAGTGATTTCCTGCTTCTCCCCCATCCATAGCCAATATCACATCTTTGGGTTTGGAAATTCTCAGCACCCCTCAATCGTCTACTGCCTTCAATTGTTCCTTAGATTTAGAGCCTTGGATGCTAGCAAGACTGGAATTTGTTCCTGGGTTCCTGGCTGTTCCTAGTCAATGAGGGTCTCAGTCTGGCCTTCAAAGTTCAGAATCCCAGAAGTAGACATCCAGGTGGATTGATTTACACCATTGATTTTAATCATGTTTTGCATTTGTACTTTTTAGTTATTTTCTTAATGATAGGTTGATTCTCATTAGTTGAGAATCATTAAAAAATTTTGATTTGCAACTAAATATAGTATTTACACTAAATTTGGTGCCTTTTCTTTTGCTAACCATGATGGTAAAGTATATCTATGTACATTTATTTAAGCAGTTACATGGCTTAATTTACATTTCTTGTATCTAATTTTTACATTTTTATTATGTTGCAAAATGGCAAATGATGCATTTATTTCCTAGACAATGATGGATTTTTTACTTGTGATTTGTCTAGGCACTGTTTCGATGGAAATTCAAAGGCACTTAAAAATGCACAAAAACAGCATTTTCAATTTGTTTATTAATTGAATAAAACTACTTTCAATGTGCTGGATTTACTGAAACATATTTTTCATTTAAAACTAACTGATTTAAGGAAGTATCTGCAGTTAGCGAAATGAACTGATTGTTTCTGGTCATCGTGTCTGTCAGATTTTAGAACTAATAGATCTGATCCCCTCACCTCTAGTATTTATTTATAGACTGGAAAAGGAAAACAAGTTTTCCTTCTTTTTCCACTCCCAGTCAGTTTCTGAAATTTGAATGAAATTGTTATTGAACTCAACTACGTGAATCAACTGAAATGAAGAAAATATTCTTTCTGTGCCTGCAGAAGAGGCTGCTGCTGTCAAAAGCTGGTTTACCATTTCAGCAAACTCTGGTTCCAGCCAAAGACTGCCACGAGTTCAGTGGTTTGATTTCCATTAAAACTTGGCAGCAAACATGGACTTCTTAATATTTATGATTACTAAGCTATTGCAAGTTTAGGCATTAACATGGGTTGCCATCATTTCAAATTTAATCTCCAATAGTTTGTTTTTCAAAAAATAAACCTGTTTTTAATTTAAATAAATATAATCCAATTTAATTTAAAAAAAATCCCTTTTGGGGTTTCTTGGTTTTGAAACAACCATTGATTTTTATTCACTTGATTTTTAGGAGAACTACTACCTTCATGAGACTCATAAACTGCTCATATTCCATTAAAGGAGAGAAGGCAGCAAAATTCATCATATCAATAATTTGTTATGAATTATTTACTCGGTCTTAAAAGACACTAACTAGAGGGTTGGACACTTGTTTGTTTATGTAGGCCCAGTTTCTACCTCTGAACCAGTAGCAATTGCACTGGATAATGCTGCAAAACCTAAATTTTATTGTCAAATCATCTAAGTCATTCCTCTTCTGCTCTTCTTGTTTTATAAGTTTCAGATCAACAAAATCTTCCCCTTGACAGTCACTGCCCATGTGACGCTGCAGGCAGAATAGCAGGAGCAGTAACATTGTGACACCAGAGGTAACTCAGCCCCCCATCACACACTCACTCCAATAACCCTGACCTTAAATGCTAACCCTATGGCCTGCTTTGGTCATCTCTCCTATTGAAACCTGCAGGATCATTTGCTGACACCTTTTAATCAATAGGGTTGAATTATGCAAATCACCTGGACAGAATTAGCATTGACTGGCTGAGTTAACTTTGATGTCACAACGTGCCTCTACCTGCAGCACCAACTAAATGGATACAGTGTGGAAATCAAGCTTTCCTGGTGGTGGTGGTTTCCATTTGTCACTAAAATCAACAAGGTTCTTTCCACTGACGCCTAGAAATTCCCTGAAATTTTGGAATTAATTGGACGTAGTCTTCAAAAATTATTGCATTACAAACAGACAAAGAAATGCCATTGAATTGGGTGTTAGGCCTCACTGCACTCAGCCAAAAATGACTTGAGTCTCCTCCTCCATTTTAACTCAGTAATAACACCCCCAGCTCACCCAATGAGTGTAGAGACTCTCAGGGACTGGCAGCAGAGCATTCTCAACAGATGGCCAAAAGACAGCACTAGTCACGACAGGAGATCATTCTGGTGGAGATCTCTGTTAGCGCACTATTCCAGCCCCACCTCTTTGTGAGGGCTTCCTAAAATGACAGCTGGAGAATATCCCCACCTGCCTCAGGAAGAAGAGCAGCAGAGAGAAATGGAACAAGAGAAGAGAAAAGAAAAGACAAGAGGAAGGGAGGAAAAGAGACGCAAAAATGGACAAATTCCAAATGCCTCAGTGATTCACAGATTTCAAAGCCAGAAAGATCCACTCTAACCATCTAGTCTGTATAACGTGGGCCATAGAACTCCCCTCAAAATAATTCCTGTTTGAGTTAGAGCACATCTTTTAGAAAAACAGCCAATCTTGATTTTAAAAATGCTAGTTGTGGAGGATCCATTACAACCCGGGGTTAATTGCTCCAATGTTAAAATGTTAAAAATGTTCGCTGTATTTCCAGTCTCAATCTGTCTAGCTTCAATTTGCAGCCATTGGATCTTTTTATATCTTTGTCTGCTCGAGTGAAAAGCCCATTAGCAAATATTTGTTCCCTTATGCTCATCCGTTAATCTTCTCTTTGTTAAGCTAAATAGATTGAGCTCCTTGAACCTATCTTTTTCTAATCCTTTAATCATTCTTGGTTCTTCTCTGAACCCTCTCAAATTTATCAGCATCTGTCTCTAATTGCGGACACTGGACACAATATTCCAGTAGTAGTCACACCAGTGCCCAGTACAGAGATATAGAACCTCTCTACTTTTACCTGTGATTCTGCTATGTATGGGCCAAAGATCACATTTGCCCTTTTGGCCAAAGTGTCTCAGTGGGAGCTCCTAGTCAGCTGATTATCTACCATGTCTCCAAGTCTTTTTCAGGGTCACTATTTCCCAGGATAGAATCCCCCTCTTGTACACACAGTCTATATTTTTTGTTCCTAAAGGGAAACTTTACATTTGGACATACTAAAATGTATGTTATTTGCTTGTGCTCAGATAACTAAGCAATCCAGATGGCTCTGTATGAGTGACATGTCCTCTTCATTATTTACCACTTCCCCCAATCTTTCTGTCATTGGCAGATTTTACAGTGATGATTGTATATTTCCTTCCAAGTCACTGATCAAAATGTTAGATAGTGTACATCCAAGAACCGATCCCTGCAGGACCCTACTAGAAAGACACCCACTTGATAATGATTCCTTATTTACAATTACGTTTTGAGACCTATTACGTAGCCAGTTACTAGGGGGCGGAGTTCTAGGTGGGACATTTTTCTCCCAACTTACCTTGTGTTTTACGAGCCTAGAGCTCGGCTGGCAACATATGGATCAGACTGAACAGGTTCCAACCCTCACTGAGAATCTTACCTTCTACACAGGGAATGTCTGCTCTCTACAAAATCAACATAGAAAGGATGTCAGCTTTCTACAAAATCAACTCCCAGATAAGCTCCTCCTTAGCACTCAGGTGTGTGACCACAAATCCTCTCTTAGTCCTCTAGGAGAGACTGCAAGAAGGAGGCTTACTGCAGCAAGGCTACAGGGGTCTCCGAGGTTCTCCCTACCCTGCATCCCTGTCCTGCCTGGCTGAGGTTAAGGGTGCGGTGTGAGGTCACAGCCTCCTCACCACCTTTGCCCAATAGGCTAAGTTCCTGCCAAATGCCCTTGTGAAGTCACTGCTACACCAACCTCTGCCTTGCAGGGCTGATGTCTGCCCTGGGTCAGCCCAGTTGTATGTTTTGAGCTGCTCTCCAGATCACCCCACATGCTCATTATTGATTCTAGGGAGTAAGCAGGTTACCCAGAGTCTGTTCCTCACCCCACACTGAGTTTTTCATAGATTCATAGATTGTGAGGCCATTAGAGCTCCTAATTAAGCCTCTATTTCACAAACCATGAAATTTCACACCCTTACACCCATATTAAGCCCAATATCTTGTGTTTCACTAAAACACACCTTCCAGAAAGACAGCCAGGTGTGATGTGAGGCGGGGCATCTCTAGGCACCAGCAAAGCAAGCGCGTGCTTGGGGCAGCCCATTTGCAGGGGCGGCAGGGATCCAGCATGGGAGCTGAGAACCAACAGGGGGCCCTGGGAGCTGTAGTTCCTTGGTTAGCTCCCTGCTATAGAGCCAGCCCTGGAGCAGGAAAAGAACTACATTTCCCAACATTCCCTTGGCCACTACCAACAGGAAAGAGGGGGAGGGAGTGAGATAGCTGAGACCTCATGCTGCAGCCTGCTGTGAATGGAGAGCTGCGCTGTGAATAGGGATTCCATATTTTAACATTCAAAAAATAGGACACTCCACAGGGAGGGAGGGAGGGTAGCCCCACCTTGCCACCATCCACTCCCTCCGACTGCCCCCCACAGAAACTCCAACCCATCCAACCCCCCCGCTCCCTGTCCCCTGATCACCCCTGCCCCTAACTGGCCCCCAGGATCCCACCCCCTATCTAAGCGCCGCTGCTCCTTGTCCCCTGATTGCCCACTCCCAGGACCCCTTCCCATAACTGCCCCTTGGGACCCCACCCCCTATCTAAGCCTCCCTTCTCCTTCTCCCCAACTGCCCCCTCCTGAGACCCTCCCAACTTCCGCCCTAGGACCCCACCCCCTACCTGTCCCCTGACAAACCCCCGGGACTCCCATGCCTATTCAACCACTGCCTGTCCCCTGACTGCCCCCCCCAAACCCCTGACCAATCTAACCCCCCTTCTCCCTGTCCCTGACTGCCCCCCGAACCTCCGCCCCATCCAACCCCCACTGCTCCGTGTCCCTTGACTGCCCCCCTGGAACTCCCTACCCCTTCTCCAACCCCCAGCCCCCTTACCGTGCCACTCAGACCAGCGTGTCTGGCTTCGTGCAGCGCCAGACACATTGCTGCATACATGCTGCCGTGTTCCCCTGCAGAGCCAAAAGAATAATAATGGCACCTCAATTTTTCCTCATTTATGTAGGATAGTCTTATAATATGCATCCAGATATCCTCCAATCACACAAGCTGAAAATTGTTCTACTTTACTGCAGTTCTGTAACCATGTGGGAACCAATCCTGTCTGTGTTCTGTGTACATCTAAAATTCCTGCTGAATGACCTGCCGTGGGAGCGAGTTACCAATGACCCAGGGCTGCAGCGGAAGGAGGGTGCAGGTGGGGCGGGGGAGAGAGCCCAGGGCTGGGGTGGCAGGAGGTGTGTGTGGGGGGGCAATGGTGGGGGGGAATGAGGGAGCCCAGAGCTGAGGCGGCAGGGGGTGTGGGTCGGGGGGAGCCCAGGGCTGGGGCAGCAGGAGGGTGCGGCAAGGAGCCCAGGGCTGGGATGGGGGGCAGACAACGTTTTTTTTGCTTGGGGCGGCAAAAAACCTAGAGCCAGCCCTGATGTGAGGCCATCAGGAAACAGAGAATACCCCTCTTCCCTTGGTAATTTGTTCCACTGGCTAATCTCCCTCACTCCTAAATTAGGACTGGGTGTTTGCTGTATTCAAATGTGTTTTGTGTGAATGAGCTGCCTTGTCTTCATCATTATTTACCACGACACCAATCCTTGTGCCACCTGCAGATGTTACCAGCTGTGATGTGATATTGACTTCTGGATCATTGGTGTAAATGCTGAAGACAGTTAGTGGCTGAGAGCCCGTTCACCCCCCAGGCACCACGCATCCACTCCCCCCGTAGAACAGGAAAAGGGCATCCAGCCCTACTCTCATATGGGGTCAAACACATGATTAGCAGCAGGATTACCTGCTCCACCTCAGCCCCACATGCTAAGGATTTTCAGAAGATACCGCTAATCTCAGATAAACAAAGCAGCTAAAATGAGGTCAGCATGGGTGGAATTACTGAGCAGACAGGTTCTAAGAGAAGAGGAAATTTCTCCCCTGCTCTAGTGAGATTCCCACAGAAAAAGTATCTGATGGTGGGGGTGAGTGTAATGCAAGCCTTCAACCCCTTGAATGGCAGGAAATCAGACCTCTGGGAGTTAAGGGGTGTCTCTGTCCTGCTGGAGGGAGCAGTGCTGGAGAGCAGAAAGGGCACTGGTAATTGTCTGAAAGACAATGACCTCTACCTGTGAAGGTGACTGAAGCTTCTTGCTGGCAATAGAGTCCAGGATCCTTATACACGTCCTTTGGGGATGCTTTTCCTAGGAATAAAATCAACACAGCACAATGAGAACAACGTCACAGTCCCAGGGCTGAGATCCAGGGATAAGGGATGCTCTCAGCCAGGCTATGTACCAGGAATCTGATCTTTGTCCCAAACGCCACAATCACCCAGATGAGAGAGTGGTTCCTACCTCCGTGAAGAGTGTGTGGTTTTCCATCTAAGCATCACTGAGAGCCAGCTCTTCCCGATTTGACAGGATGAGGTCATTACTCCCCAAGCTGGGCCAGCTGCAGACTACATTGATGTAGGAGGCAGAGACAGATCCCAGAGCCTGGAAGACAGAGAGGGGAGGAAGCCCCTGCTCATTTGCCGTTCAGAGACCCCATTGAAGAAGGGCCAAGAAGGGAGGGGAGAATGAAGGGCAGGAAGTGAAGCTACCTCTGTGGGGAAGGCACTACAGTAGAATCCAGTCCAGTTCCCAGATCCACCCCATGTTTGTATGTGTGACCTTGGAGAGGTCACTTTATTGCCTTCATTCCCTATCTGTAAAATGGGGGTAGTAGTGTCCTCCCCTCCCCAGGAGGTGAGGGGAGGACAGTCCCATTGTCTGCATGGGGTTTGGACACTCTGGGCATGGATTGTGCCAGAGTGAGGGAAGGGACCCAGAGTTTGTTCCACTACAGCCGGGGGAGGAAGATGGGATCAGGAGGTCAAGGAAGGGGGATGGGGCAGGTACTGCTGCCACACACGGAGCTTAGGAATTCGGTCAGTGCCAGGGGCTCGGTACCTCCCCTCAGCAAATAGTTTCCCCACTGAAAAGACTGGCCCCTCCTGTCATTGGCAGTCTGCATACTATTTGAAGTCTTTCCTAGTATCCTCTAGGTGCCCCCTTAGTTCTTGAATATGATGGATTCATTGAACCAGGTTGCTAGCCAGGAAGTTTGGAGAGGCCACTGGTAGTGTAGGATGAAATCAGGGAGAAATCTATAGTTAGCAAAAAAAAAAGGTATCGTTGGCATTGTGGTTTGCAAATTTGGAGCTGATCTGTCCTCTCAGCTGAAGGTATGCGGTCACAGGGGGATGAAGCGTGCCGTCTTCATCAGTTGATCATGATAGTCAGTTGCACCATGTGGCCATTTGATTCAGGGAGTTCTGCAATGAAATCCATTTGGACTGGCTGCCCATGACTGGGGCAAAGACATGAGGTGCCAAGGTATTTGGTGTGTGGTGCCTTGGTGCAAGTGCAGAAGTCATGTGAGTCAACATCAGTCTGAATTTCAACCCACGTCTGGCACCACCAAACGAAGCAGGAGGTTAGGCAGGAGGTTTTGAGGCACCCAAAGTGCCCTGCCAGGGAGTTGTCCTTGTTTGGATGTAGTACCTTCAACCGGGGACATCCTGGCAGAACATACAGGCGGCCCTCAGTAAATGTTATCGCGTCCCACATGGAATGTTGTTTCTCATTCTCAGCTCCTGATTGTCCAGAGGGGTCCCCCATTCCCCAGCCACGGGTCATCCCAGGAGACTGATTAAATTAGCATGATTAGAGCTTGAGGTCTGGTAGTGTTAAGCACATTGTAGGGCTTGAGGAGCAAGGGCTGTTCCTCACTAGCTTTCTGTCTTCTTGGTTATATTCTGCATTAGGGAACAGGGCGTCAGCCTGGCCATTCTTAGTTCCCGGTCCATAGTTAAGTAATCTTGAAATTGAAACAGGAGAAGAATAAGGTCTAACTGAATTGTCCCTGATTCAGTGCTTTGGCTTTTCACAGATACTGGAGACTTTTGTGATCAGTCCAAACTTGTGCTGGGTAGCGAGTCCCCTTCAGCTACTGACATAAGTCTTCAAATGAGGATTTAATCAGAACCCGCTAATTGTCAAGGATCTCCTAGATTTGGTCTGTGGGGTCCAGAAGTGGTATGCACAGGGGTGCAGCAGGTGCTGGGGGCCAGGCCTGAGCAAGCATGGCCCTAATTGTCATATTAGATGTGTCAAGTTCCATGATGAATGAATCAGTTGGATTGGGGTGTTCCAGAATAGGTGGAGCAGTGAAAGCAATTTTGAGCTGTTTGAGGGCTTATTGGCCCTTTGGGCGACCAAAGAAATTTGATAATCTTGTGGAGGAGAGCTATCATGGGGCTTATTCGCTCTGAGAACCCTGGGCCGAAGCAGCAGTAAAACTGGAGAAACCTAGAAAGCGCTGTTCTTCTTGAGTACTTCAAGTTCCTCCTAGTAGTGAACGGCTTCCACCTTATTTGGATCATTCTTAACTCCTTCTGGGGAGAGGATGTACCCCCAAATCTCCATGGAGAGTTGGCTAGAGGTACACTTATCCAATTTTGTATAAAGACCATTCTACCGCAACCTCTTCGGGTTCTGATGTGGGGCATGTGCATTACCAGACTGTTGAAGTGTCTATACTGTGTTTTGAAATCTGTCTTCCATTTTCCCCCCACCCAAATAAATGTTAGATTGTAAATCCTTGAAGGTCTAGTTTGATGAATATCTGTGCAGGTTTCATGTGATCCAACAATTCTTGGATTAAGAATAGGTTGTCATGGAGTGTGGGGGGAGACAAGGCCCTGCACCCCCGGCTTCCTGCGATTCACCATGACTCTCAGCCAGCCAGTAAAGCAGGAGGTTTATTTAGACGACAGGAACACAGTCCAAGACAGGTCTTGCAGGTACAGACAACAGGACTCCCTCCAGTTAGGTCCATCTTGGGGCCCCAGGGGCATCACAGCCCCATTGGGGGGTCAGAGCTCTGTCTGGGCTCCCCTCCATTACACCAGCCAGCTCCTGAAACTCTAACTCTCTCCAGCGTCTCTCCCCCCTGCCTCTCCCCGGCTCCTCCCCCAGCCATTCTCCAGTTTCCCAGGCAGAGGTGTCACCTGGCCTCCAACTCCCTTCCTGGGTTCTCACATTACATGCTCAGGTATACTCCCTCAAGGCTAGTCTGCCATCCCCCCAAACTCCCCTGCAACCTTCCCAGGCCAACACTCCCCACTCAGCATTCAAAGACCACATTAAGAACAGTCCCAGTTCGTCACAAGGGGATATCGGTTCCAAACTCTCACTTTGTTCAGGGGCTGGTAATCTACACAGAGGCATAGAGTCCCACCTTTCTTCTTCCCAAAAAGGGCACATGTGGGAAATGTTTAGTAGCGAATAAACCCTTTGGACTGTTTTCATGATTTTATACAGGGAGAGCCACTAGTTCTGGTTCGGACATTGCATAAATACGGCCAAAGGCAACTTTCGGCCAAGGCTGTAGGTCAATAGGGCAGTCATAGTCTCGGTGCAGAGGCAATATGTCCTCCTTTCTTTCAAAAGTGTCCACATAATCCTGGTATTTATCACGAATCTTGGGTGTCAAAGCCAATAATGGAGAAGTAGGTCTAGGGATGGACGCTGGTTAAGGAAACTCCTACATTTTCAGTCATCTCCATTGAACCACTACGGTAGGAGAACCACAGGGCTAGGCTCACGTAGCAAGGCCATGGTTCACACCTGGTGTGACATGTCTTCTTTTGAATATGGGCCACTTACTTCCGGAAATCCCGCTTTTCTGCAAACAGTTGCACCACCTGATGTCACACGCTACATCCAATAATTAGGTCTACCGGTTAGAGCATAGGTCACAGGTAGGTGTAGGATTGCGCCTAGGCTACGAGTGGTGCTAGAATCAAGGTCCAGGGACGCGACAGGGTCAAAACTGAGATCAGAGTCCAAGACAAACCAGAATCAGAGCTAGAGTTCAGATACAGGCGGAAGTTCGAAACTGGGTAGTCAGAGACTGAGGACTTGGGGAGGCTCAGGAGGAGGAGGCAAGGTTGTAGTGGGTCAGTGGTGGGGCTGAAGTGAGGCTAGAGCAGGGCAAAGACAATATGAGCCAGAATTGGTAGCTAACATCAAGAACCGAGAGATACACCTAGGTCAGCAGCCAGAGACTGATCTGAGTGTCAAGCCAGAGTCAATAGCTGGGAAACGGAGGGCAGGGCGGTACACGCAGGCAGGAACTAGGTGGGCACTGTCTCCACATCAGGGCTGTCTGCCTTGTTGCCCAGATGACTTGCGGGTACTCCCAGGCACTGCTCACCTGGAGCCCAAGAGACCTGGGTTCAAGTCCCACGAATCCTCATCTGGGGACTTTCTTCCTAGGAATAAAAGAAGGACAGCAGGATGACAAAGATGTCTCTGTCCCTGGGCTGGGATCTAGGCCATGAGGAGCTCACACCAAAGCTAGGTGCCAGGACCTCCTCACCATCCCTAGTTCCTCTTCATTTCGCACTCAGAGATCCCCTAGCAGGAGGGGAGAATAAAGGGCAGAAAGTGAAGCTGCCCCTGATGGGAAAGGCACTAGTCTGGAACCCAGTCCAGTTCCCAGATCTACACCCAGGATTGTGAGACCAGGACCACAACCCTTCCTCTGTGTCTTAGTCCCCACCTGTCAGATAGGGAGGATCCTTCCCTGCCCTAGGGTGCTTGGGGGCGTGGGTTCATTTCTAGCTGGGAAGGGTTTGGATACCTTGTAGGTGGAATGGGCCCCGGGTGGGAGGGTGGGCCGGACATTCACTAGCACATGGGTGACACGGGCCTTGGGAACATCTGAGCAGTGAACACGGGGACAGGTTCCACGTCAGGCCACCACTCCCAGACTGCAGTGGTTATTGATGATAAATCCTAGTTCTACAGGTGTTCTCATGTGTTGTTGTCCTGGGCTGGGCCAGCCTCATGGCCCTGTCAGCCTGATGCTTCCTAAACTGGCCTCTGGGCATGGGGTAGGGTGTTTGGGGTGGGTGTGTGGTGAGAGGGACGCGGCATTCTAGGTCTGGGTCCCTGATGGCAGATTCCTTCTGTACCCCCTTGGCATGGGGGAGGGACTGAGGGGCCCTGCCACAGCAGCCCTGGGTCAGTGAGTGCTGCAGATGTGGCACTCAGCAATTCCCTCTGCTCTAATGCGGAGTTTTCAGAGCTCCACCGGGGGACATGGGCCCTGGCCCTAACATGCAGGCTCTTCTGCATCAGGCTGGGCATGGAGAGCTTGGCCTGGGAGCAGGGGCAATGGCAGAGAGGCCAAGGTCAAGAAAAAGGAGGATGGGAAGAACTTAATGCCCCAGACAAAGGAGATTCAGGAAGGCCCCACCCCACACAGAAGGGAGAGCGTTTCTCTCAGCTCTATCTCCACACCCACTAGCCCCTCTTCCCCATGAGACAGAGAAGTACCTGCATCAGGGAGTGTGAGCTGCTGGACGTGCGAGGGTGGGCTCTTAAAGGTGTCCCATGGGGCAAAGCCCCTGCAGTGCAAGCGCCGGATGTGAAATAGGTGGGCCATCACTTTATCTGTAAGCTCCTCCTCCTGCAAGGGAAAAAGGATTAGTCAGAAACTCAGGCACCCCCAGGAACAAGGGATATTAACAGCACCTGGAACCTGCAAAATTTCCACCCAGCCCCTGCCCACGTCTGAGGGACGGATTCCCCCATCCAACACCCAAGATGAAGTCTTGTCTCCTCTCTAGTGACCTCCCACCCCACTCCCATCATTGCAGAGTGACCTCCTCCCACATTCCTCTCAGTCCTGTGAGAGCTGTTCTACTTCCAAACCCATCGGAGGAAGCAGCTCAGTTGCCCAGAATCCGGTCCTTATGGTGAAGCCGTGGACGGTAGCTCTGCTGAACGGGCCGCATGGGCAGCCTCTGCTGACTGACTCCTCCAGTTCTCCCAGAGCAGGCACAGCCCGGCCAGCAGCAGGGCAAGCTTACCCTGGCCCACATGCCCGAGCCCAGCCGGGTTAGTCTTCGTGACCCTTTCAATCTTTGGCCTCCAAGGCTGCCAGTGATGTGGCAGCTCTGGATGGTGGCTCGGATGATATGGACACTAGACTGCTGGGGACCAGCCTGAGGCCCTGAGGGGCAAGAAAAGTTTGCAGAGATCACAAGGGGGGTTTCTAGCCCCTAGCATGAGTAAATGGCAGCTTGTCCTGTTGATGTGATGCCTGTTATGAAATAGCCTTACTGGAGAGCTGGGTCTGAATTGCTTTGGGCTGCTCAGGGAACAAACTGGCACCTAACAAAAGCACCTGCCATGCCTCATTTGTCTTCTTTCTCCAAGGTAAGTGAAAGGGGATAGGATGTCAGGGACTTTCCATGGCCTGGAGGTGAAAGGCCCTGGGTCCCTCCCCAAAGCTAGATCAATCCTTCTCTGGTTACCTCGTCCTCTATCAGCTGGCCGGGTTCCCCCATGATGGAGAAGGCTAGGACCAGTTCAGCCTGCTGACATGTAGCCAGGGGTCATGAATGGCCTTCTGAGACGATCCCTCCGAAGACCTAAAGCCAACAGCACCAGAGCCCTTGGCAATTGGCTAGAACCAGGCTCCAAATACCTCTAGTGGCTCACGTTGATGGTCAGAATCCTGCTGCAGCTCAGGCAGCTAATTCCCCTCAAGGACCTTTGCGGTCCCATGGCCCAGGGAACCCCCTTCAGTAAGAGGTCACAGGCATTGAGGCCTCTCATAGCTCTTTCTGGAGCAGAATTAAATGCAGGTGCCATGACATGCTGAGAACGTGTCCGTGTGCATGAGCCTGGCGTGCTCTGGAATGTAGCTCACAAAGACCACACAGGACCCTGTACTGCTTCCAGCAGCGATATCTCCTGGAGCTCACATACTAGAGATATGGGCCTTTCAGAGCTGCCTCCGTTCCCACTCCCCACCCCACGAGCCTTGCGTACAGTGCAGCAATTCAGACCAGGGGGGAGGGCGCGGGGGGGGCGGGCGGCCGGAGCCCTGGGAGGAGGGCGGTGAGCCCCGGCGGGGGCTCCGCTCTCCCCCCGGCAGCCGGGGGGAGGACGGCCGGAGTCCTGGGAGGAGGGTGGCGAGCCCCGGCCGGGACTCCGCTCTCCCCCCGGCAGCCAGAGCGCTAGGGGGAGGGCGGCGAGCCCGGCCGTGGCCCCGCTCTCCCCGGGGGCCGGAGCGCCGCGCCGCCCCCCTCCAGGTGCCGCCCCAAGCACAAGCTTGGTGGGCTGGTGCCTGGAGCCGGCCCTGCCCTCGAGATACAATCCTCCATTAACTGAACTCCGAAGGGGATTCCTTTTATGCCACTTAGCAACGGATCCATCTAACACACACAAACCATGGCCGTTAGCAAGATTCCAACACAGAATCCTCAGCCTCTCGCAGCTGAACACTGTCAGCTGGAAATAAGTAGCAGGGTCTTGTCCTGCATCCAGGACACAGCTACTGCCAGCGGAGACACAGCTCTGGACCTGAGCTGGTGCAATGCACTGGCTGAGAATCCTTACCTCCCCCACCCTGGCCATATTCCTGTAGCCAAGAAGCTTGGTGTCCTGGAGCCCGTCCCGGCACCACAACTCCTTGCCATCTCTGATGTGCAGCCCTGGGAGAGAAAGACACACATTTGTGGGGTTTGGCATTCTGGTTTCAGTGCATGTCTCCTTCTGTTTGCATTGCTGGGTGCACACTGGCTGGGGCCTTCACAGCATCCATGCCCCAATGGAATCGCAGGGTCACCAAGAGGCGGTTTAGTACCTGGAGGCGGATTTGTCCCATTCATCACAGAAATCATGTGACCCTTACGGCCATTGTGTTCTGGGAGTGGTGGCTTGTTAATGACGGCGTCTAATGCTGAGAACCCCCCACTCCCACTAAAGTCAGGATCTGACCTTAGGTAACCAAATGGTGACATCCTACAAGTTTGTGTCCTTCCCCTGTGGTCCCTGATACTGTCCCTGACTTCCCTATGGGCTCTTTCCCTCCACGTGTCTCAATAACTCCATTCCTGTCTCCTCACCAACTGTCAGCCCCGTGGATGGGCTGATTTCCCTGGGGTGGAGGACAGGGCTGGGCTCTGAGGTAAAACAGCCAATTTCCCTGGCACTTTCACACTCTTTTCCCTGATTCAGGGAGCAGGGAAGAGAAAGAATTAGCATCTTAGCTGGGGTCGGTCTTAGAGGAGGGGGCTTCTTTCTATAGGGTCCCATTGCCCAGCAGTAGCTGGTAGAGCCAGTAAATCCCCCGACCTTGCCGGCTGATGTCATCTGCTGGGTCAGTGATATACAGACCCAGCTGTGCCACAAGGTAGCCCACCTTGGGGAAGTCAGATGAGCTCTGGTGGAAGGAGGAGGAGAGGGGCCAGGTACCTTCAGCTCTCCATCTGCCCTGGGCCAGGAGTCTCTCTCCTCCCACTCCATCTGGAGGAGGTGCTAGGGGAGAGGAGCTACAGCTAGAGAGCTCAACCTCTCTGCCCCCCAGGGAGCTTGGAGCAAAGAGACCAGGGCAAGGGCCCTCTATGAGGACTTGCTCCCCAGCTGCTCCATAATAATAAGGGCCTTGAGGCCAGGCACGAATCTGCCAGCCAGTGGGCTCTGGAGCACAGTCCCTTATGGGCCCAGGGGAAACCACTTAGCCAGGAGAAGAGGAGCCTGAATCAAGCATAGTTGAATCTCAGTTCTGACACTGGCTACGCACAGGGGTCATCAAAATCTAGAACCCCTGCAGCTGCAAATCCCACAGCCTGTCAGAGCCAGCCCTGATTATTCAGGATGCTGGGGTCAAAGGTCACTTACATCAAATCGGGGGAGGCAGGCGGCGAATCAGAGCAGGGCAGTGCTGCTCCATATGGCCCTGGCTCTCTCCTACTTCTCTCTGGAGTGCATCCAGAAATTGACAAGCTGTGGGAGAAGGAGGCAGGTGAGGGTCAATGGGCACGTGCACCGGCTCTACAAACGTGCTTCTCCCTCTCCGCATGGGTCTGAGACATTGTGCTCAGGGTGGAATAGCTGACTGGCTGATCTCAGAGCTTTAAAAGGGGTTCTTGCACCCAGGACGCTGCCCAGGTCCTGCTGGGCACAAGCTGTCATTGTCTCACCACACTGGGACAATGTTCGGTCTTGGGGCTGGTCCATCCTCTCTGTACTCCTGATCCATGAACAGCACATCAGGATCAAGGCACATGCCCTGGGCCCTCCCCAGCTGCAAAGGCACCCGGGCAGACTCCAGGCAGCAAAACACAGAATGAGGAGGGAAGGAGAGGATCTGCCAAGGACGGGTAACACTATCCCCTCTGGAGGGAAGGGCCCTCCCTGCCATTTTGTTAACCCTTGGGCATGTTCGCAGGTCTCCTCACCCCTCCCCTATTCTCAGCAGCTCTATCACACCAAGGGAGCAGGGACCACAGGCCGCTCCTGCTGCTGGGACAGAGAAGTGGGATGGTGACCTACCCGGAAGTGAGCGGTGTCCTTCCCTGGGCACAAGGTAAAAACGCTGTACAGGGCAGCTTGCAGGAGGCCTGATTCCAGCTCCAGCTCCAGAGGTGGCTTCAAATTTTCTGGCAGGAGAGTGACGCTGGCCAGCACCGGCCACAAAAACAGAAACGGAGGTGCCAAGGAGCGCAGTGACCTGGCTGAAGTCACATACCCAGTCAGTGGCAGGGCTGCAATAGGGCCCATTCCCCTGATCTCACCACTGGACTGACCCTGTTGCTCCTTTTATACAAACCCTCCCCCACACACACAGTGATCCTCTCCCTAAGGCCACTGCAACATTATCAAAGTGAAATCAACCACCCAGCCAGGAAAGAGTGAATGTTCCTACCTCCTCGGCCCAAAGATGCGAACAGTCACAATTGGGGGTGACCTAGGAGGGGGAGCATCTCATTTCCCAGACAGGAGGCCAAAGTGTGCTGCAGATACAGCCAGCATAATCCCCCCGCTCCCAATCCAGCTGGGCCCCCCGATTCCTCCCACCCACCGAACTTACTCCCTCCCTGTTTCCAGCTGGGACCACCCAATTCCTTCCTCCCCTCAACCTCAGCTGCCCCTCCAACCCTACAATTCCCCCACTGCCAGCTCCGGATCAGTGTCAGAATTTCCTCCTTCCCTGCTCCCCAATCCTCAGCCCCAGGAATCCCTGTCCTCTGCTGCCCCGTCCAAGCCCACCATCTCCCCCTACTGGCCATGGGGAGGCCTCTCTTTGTCCCATGTCTGGCTCCCTCCCGCGACGCAGTCTCACTCACCACAGTGCTCTTCACAAGGGCTGCTTCTCCTGCCCCTGCTTTTATGCGGAGACGCACAGAGTGGGGATAGCGTGCAGGAAGCGGAGCTGTTTGGACCTGTCCTGCACCGACTAGGAGTGGGGTTGGGGAGGAGAGAGAGAGAGCCTGTTAGGCAGGGACCTCCCCACCCCACCCAAACTGGCTCCAGGGCCCAAAACCACAGTGTCCTCTTGCAAGGCAGGGCTTGTAACTGGGGCAATCTCTGTTGGGGGAGGAGACTTTGGCCTGTGTGGGACAAATACCCCCTCTTGGGGGTCTCAGATCACATGAGAGAAATGCCCCCCATTAAGCGGTTATGGCTTCTCTGGGACAAGACACCCCTGTAGGGACAGCTCTATGTATTTTGCCGCCCCAAGCACGGGAGTCAGACAGCGTTCGGCGGCACGCCTGCGGGAGGTCCGCCAGTCCCGCGCCTTCGGCGTACCCGCTGCCGAATTGCTGCCAAAGCCGTGGGACCAGCGGACCTCCCAGAGGCAAGCCCCCGAAGGCTGCCTGACTGCCGCCCTCTTGGCGACCGGCAGGCAGCCTCCCTGCGGCTTGCCGCCCCAGGCACATGCTTGGAGCGCTGGTGCCTAGAGCCGCCCCTGCCCCCCTGGAAGTGGAGGGGAGGGCAAAAGGGGCAGAACAGACTCAGTGCCAGTTCAGCTTGGAAATTTTTGTACCTCATCTCTGCCCTGGAGGTGCTGCTCAATGACCCTGAGGGCAGTTTCCTCCGGGGACACGTCCTCCTCCTCCTCCTTGTTCTCCAGCTGGACACTGGGGGTCCCTGCACCAGACAGAGGAGACAGGATGACTCCTGGTGCTGCTGAGGGGAAGAACGGGGTGCAGTGGAGAGAGAAGGGTCGTCTGTAAGGAACCCCATGGCAGACAGGACCCACCCTGCCCCTCCCAGAGACGTCCTCAGCCCCATCAGCCTCAGGGCCCCGGGTGTGGCTGTGTCACTCCCAGTGGTGTCAGTGGGGCTCATGTGACTGAGGCCAGACACCTTGGCAAACCAACGGACACAGGGTGTTACTAGCCTCCCCTCCCAAGTCCTTCTCCATTTCCCTTGGGTCTCCCATCACCTGTACTGGGGGAGCCTTCAGCCTCAGGCCTCTCACACTCCTCTGAGGTCCTGCTGGCCCCTAGGGAGTAGGTGGAGCTGCAGGTGCCAGAGCAGCGGTGACCAATCTCCTGCCCTGGACAGGCTGGGGGCCAGGGAGGGGGATAGCTCCTCCTGGGCCGTGGCACTGGGCTCCTGGCTCCTCTCCTTCCTGGAGAGGAAGCCCCAGAGCCGCCTTGCCCAGCTCCCACCCTGTCCTGGGTCCTTCCTGCACAGCAGCACCCTGCGACACCTCCACGTTGGCCCAAAAGGTGTCTTCGTCCTCCAGAATGCAAGGCACTTCCACCGCTTGGCCTGGCCACAAGCTGCTTCCCCACTAGCGGGGACAGAGGGGCCGCTCTCCTCCTAGGGAAGCCGGCAGCAGCTTCCCACTGGCTCTGGAGCCACCTCCGCAGCCTTCTTCCCAGCATCTGCCTGAGCCTCTGAGGGTCTGTGCTGCGTGTAACCATGGTGCTGTGGAGTGACCCCATTAGGGGGGCTCAGAGACTGGACGGGGGAGTTCTATCCTTTCCCCGGGACCGGCACTCACCGCTCCTAAGACCAGGGCATCTGCAGGAGGATGCTGACCGTGGCCTTGGTGTGCTGTCGGGGTGAGCTCAGCGTGGAGGAAAGAGCCGCGTGCAGATCCTGCACCTGCGGAGGCAAAGCAGGGGCTGAGACCCTACCCCTGCTGTGGGTGTCTGGCAGGCAAGGGCCAGGAGGAGCTGGGCAGGCTCAGAAACAAGTCAGCGGTCACGTGGCCTGGCGGAGGCCATGGATAAACTCTCCTAGCGAGTGACTGAGCCGAGGGGGGTTTGGTACCTTGAACCCCCACCCCTGATCCAGCTCCATAGCACTAAGGGTCCCAATCCCGCTGCCCAGTGACACCCCACCCCCCGGATATCCTGGCTGCACCTCCCCTTGTGACAGCACGCCTGGGCTGCTTCAGCACCAGAGTGGGATCTAAGCATCCGGGATGCATTTCCATCCTCTACGTCAATCCGTGTCCACTGGACAAAGAGTCAGTGGACAAGGGGGACCCCACTGCAGGTTGTTCCCCCAGCTGCAGGATGAGTCTGGAGATAGGGCACATTTCCCAGGGAGTGAGCCGGGCAAGCCATACTCCTGGGATCAAAGCCTGCAAACGATTACAGGGCCGTGCCCAGCAGCAGCCCTGCAGACAGGGGATGGATGGTTCCCATTGATCAATGATGGTGAGAAGGGACGTCTCCCCTCCACATCCTCTCTCGTGCCCCAGGAATTCTAGGCACGGGGCAAGATGGAGCTGCTCAATTTGTTCAATGCCCAGCTATTACTTGGCCCTGTAACTCTGATTCTTTCTCTCTCAGCACCGCATCCAGGACGCCCGCCAGCCGGTCAGCACACTCCCCCTTCTCCAGCAGACCCACCAGCAGGGTGAAGCTGAAGGGAATGAGGTTACGCGAGGGCAGGTGCTTCGCGATGAGCTGCAGGGAAAGGCACAGGCCGACGGTGAGCAGTGAGCCCCGGCCCGGGGAGGTGGGTTTACTCTTTGGGGAATGGGGACAGAGGCACTGGCAGCCTGTGCCCAGGGCTATGTGAGTGGGCATTGGAGCCCATACCCAGGAATTTCCATCTGCCGGCTTCTCATCGAGGGAAGGAGACAATAACCCCCTTTCCCATGGGTGTGTCTATCTCTCCAGCCACAGACTCTTTTACTCACCATAGGAACATGGGCAGGGCTCTCTCTGCAGCTGGCATCCTTCTGCGTCTTGCTCAGCACGGTCGCCACCTCCTCTGTCTTGGTGTGAACGACGGCTGCATAAGAAACCAGCAGCTCTCAGGCAGAGCTCTCGGAGCCAGATTCTTCCCCCTCCCCATCCAGCCAGGTCAGAGGTGCCAAAGAGCCAGTTAGGGTGAGCTCTCAGCTGACTCATGGGCCAACTGCCCACCTATCACCTTGCTGTAGAAGGTGTGTTGGGGCTGGGTGGGGTCAGGGGAGGTCCCAGATGGTCCCAGGCACCTGATGAAGGGCAGATGCCAGTCAGCCTGCTAGGTACCAACCTACTTCTACTCTGTGTCCCTCTGGTCAGGGATGGGATGAAGGCACCATGTTCTCTCTGCAGCCCTGCTCGCTAGGTAACTGCCGGGGCTTTGCAAGGCGTGAAGAGCCAGTAGATAGCCCGAGATGCCCAGTATCTGGTGGCCTCCTGAACATCAAAGGCCTGGCTTGTCAGCAACCCGGCCACGTAGCCCTGTTCTGCCATGGGTTTCAGGTCCTAACGGGCCACGGAACAGAAAATCAGGGCATGGGTTGGGGCGAGCCCAGCTCTGTCTGTATCACCCCCACCCCGCCCCCCGTGAGTGCTGTGGGGGGCAGCAGGGTCTGTGCTGCTCACCTCGGTGATGGCTTTGAAACAATAGAACATGAAGAGCCAGGCGCTGCCTGTCACAGCTCGGCTCCTCTCCTGGGCTCGGGGACAGCAGATCCACGGCTGCAAGTGCTGTGGAGCAGGGAGAAAGCCGTCTCCCCTCCACATCCTCCCTCGTGCCCCAGGAATTCTAGGCACGGGGCAAGATGGAGCTGCCCGAGATGTCCAATGCCCATCCATTACTTGGCCCTATCATAGAATCATAGAAACATAGAATATCAGGGTTGGAAGGGACCTCAAGAGGTCATCTAGTCCAACCCCCTGCTCGAAGCAGGACCAATTCCCAACTAAATCATCCCAGCCAGGGCTTTGTCAAGCCGGGCCTTAAAAACCTCCAAGGAAGGAGACTCCACCACCTCCCTAGGTAACGCATTCCAGTGTTTCACCACCTTCCTAGTGAAATAGTTTTTCCTAATATCGAACCTGGACCTCCCCCACTGCAACTTGAGACCATTGCTCCTTGTTCTGTCATCTGCCACCACTGAGAACAGCCGAGCTCCATCCTCTTTGGAACCCCCCTTCAGGTAGTTGAAGGCTGCTATCAAATCCCCCCTCATTTTTCTCTTCTGGAGACTAAACAATCCCAATTCCCTCAGCCTTTCCTCATAAGTCATGTGCTCCAGACCCCTAATCATTTTTGTTGCCCTCCGTTGGACTCTTTCCAATTTTTCCACATCCTTCTTGTAGTGTGGGGCCCAAAACTGGACACAGTATTCCAGATGAGGCCTCACCAATGTCGAATAAAGGGGAACGATCACGTTCCTCGATCTGCTGGCAATGCCCCTACTTATACAGCCCAAAATGCCGTTAGCCTTCTTGGCAACAAGAGCACACTGTTGACTCATATCCAGCTTCTCGTCCACTGTGACCCCTAGGTCCTTTTCTGCAGAACTGCTACCTAGCCATTCGGTCCCTAGTCTGTAGCAGTGCATGGGATTCTTCCGTCCTAAGTGCAGGACTCTGCACTTGTCCTTGTTGAACCTCATCAGGATTTCTTTGGCCCAATCCTCTAATTTGTCTAGGTCCCTCTGTATCCGATCCCTACTCTCTAGTGTATCTACCACGCCTCCTAGTTTAGTGTCATCTGCAAACTTGCTGAGAGTGCAGTCCACACCATCCTCCAGATCATTAATAAAGATATTAAACAAAACCGGCCCCAGGACCGACCCTTGGGGCACTCCGCTTGAAACCGACTGCCAACTAGACATAGAGCCATTGATCACTACCCGTTGAGCCTGACGATCTAGCCAGCTTTCTATCCACCTTACAGTCCATTCATCCAGCCCATACTTCTTTAACTTGGCGGCAAGAATACTGTGGGAGACCGTATCAAAAGCTTTGCTAAAGTCAAGGAATAACACATCCACTGCTTTCCCCTCATCCACAGAGCCAGTTATCTCATCATAGAAGGCTATTAGGTTAGTCAGGCACGACTTCCCCTACGTGAATCCATGCTGACTGTTCCTGATCACTTTCCTCTCCTCTAAATGTTTCATAATTGATTCCTTGAGGACCTGCTCCATGATTTTTCCAGGGACTGAGGTGAGGCTGACTGGCCTGTAGTTCCCCGGATCCTCCTTCTTCCCTTTTTTAAAGATGGGCACTACATTAGCCTTTTTCCAGTCATCTGGGACCTCCCCCGATCGCCATGAGTTTTCAAAAATAATGGCTAATGGCTCTGCAATCTCACCCGCCAACTCCTTTAGCACCCTCGGATGCAGCGCATCCGGCCCCATGGACTTGTGCACGTCCAGTTTTTCTAAATAGTCCCGAACCACTTCTTTCTCCACAGAGGGCTGGTCACCTTCTCCCCATACTGTACTGCCCAGTGCAGCAATCTGGGAGCTGACCTTGCTCGTGAAGACAGTGGCAGAGCTCTGATTGTTTCTCTCTCAGCACCGCCTCCATGACGCCCACCAGCTGGTCAGCACACTCCCCCTTCTCCAGAAGACCCACCAGCAGGGTGAAGCTGAAGGGCATGAGGTCACGCGAGGGCAGGTGCTTCATGATGAGCTGCAGGAAAAGGCACAGGCTGAGTGTGAGCAGTGAGCCCAGAGCAGTTGTTGGAGAGACTGGAGCAGAGAGAAGCAGGGAAGTAAACAGCAAGGGAGGTGGGGTGAACGAGACAGGTGCTGTTGGTATTCGGGGTCCCTTTACTCAGGTGATACTGATCCCCCTGCACATAGATATGGGTCTCACCTGGACCCCGGGCTGCCCTTCCCCAAAGAATTCTTCCTCTCACCTGGGCTCCCCAACACATGTACTGAGCGAGGCTCTGGAGGGAAGGCCTCCTCCCTCCCCATATGGAGGGGCCCCAGCTGCCCCCCAACACTGGGCTGGCTCGTCAAGGGCTGAGCTGTTCATTCCCGCTCCATCCAATCTCGGTTTCTGTGGCTGGGCGAGTCCTGGCCTGGCCGTGTGGCTGTCCCGAATCCATGCTTTGCTCCCTCTGCACCAAATGCTATTTAATGCTCTGGGCCAAATCCTCACCTGGTGTAATCTGGGGGTAGGTTCTAGCTCCCTGTGCCAAGAAGCCAGGGTAATTCTGTACAGTCTCAGAGACACTCACCTCTACAGCTGTCCTACCTGCCAACCCCACTGCAGAGTTAACTGCATAGCCAATTGTCACAAGCCCTTTGGAAAATAAACCAAGGGGCTGGATTCGGCTGGACATGCAACTCTCTGCATCGGGCCAGGGTCCAGCTATTCAGCAGGGGGGTGGCTGAGTTTCCCAGCCAAGGAGGCAGGTGGAAGCTGCAGCTTTGTCCATGCCTCACTAACCTCTGCCTGGATAGCGGAGCTTTCTGCCTCCTCAGTCCCTCTCAGCTTTGCCAGGGCTGGTCACTGAATCATGGCCCTGGCAATACACGTGCTGATGGTCTCAGCCTCTTGTTCCTTAGAGAGGAGAGGCTCCAATTTCTTGATTGGAAGGAAAGGACCAGACGGGGCCATTAGAACGGAGACAGTTCCCGGCATGAGTCAGGCTGGGTTTGATGGCAGGAGGGACAGCTCCCTCCCTAAGCAACAGAGCTCCAGGGGGCATCTCCAGCAGAGCCACCGCCTAGGGAATGGTCCTGTCTGGAGATGCCTAAGCCCCCTAGGCCCGGCAAGGGCTCTGCTGGGGAAGCTGCTCTCTGGGGATGATCCTGGGCCCTGCTCTGTGGCTGCACCATTCACAGCACTTCATGCTGACGGGAGGGGCTCCCTCTTACCAGGCAATACGCAGAGATGGGGGCTGGATAAAGTGACCCGGAGGCCGAGGAGGATATGGCCCGTTAGTGAGCCAGCAGGGAGGAGCATCCTCCGGTTCTTCTTGCAGCTCGTTCCTCCCGCACTTCCTCTCCCTCCATCTGCCCTCCCCGGCTGCTGGGCTCTGCAGGTGAGTCAGGCCCCATGGACGTACCCTAAGTATGAGATGGCCAGCAGGACATGCTGGTGAGTGGGGCTCTGCAGCCGGTCCCGGTCCTTGCCTCTGAGCATCTCCTGCAGCACAAAGCAGAGAGTCAAAGGCAAAAGAATTTGAGGGAACCCGGTTGCTCAGCAAGATGTGGAATCTCCAAACGCTGTTTGATGCCCCCACCGATCCTCAGCCCCAGCGTGCAGTGCACTGGGGCACGGAGCTGGGAAGATGGCCTGGGAGCAGCTACATGACCAGAATGCAGGGGATATTCACAAGAACCCCTATTTCACCATTCCTGATGTCACATCTGGAAAATTCAGCATCTGCCCCGGAGCAGGGAAAGGGGATCTGGCAGAGGCAATTTTGTGACAGGGAGTATTCGAGTCCTGAACAGCTGAGGTGTGACGTTATTGACATGAACTGGGACCGTATAGATCATTGTTGAAACCAAAGTCCTGTAGTAGCACCAAATCTTGTATAAAGGGGTTCAAATAGGGTGTCTAAGACAAGTTATGGTTTGCTGGTTATGGTTATGTTATCTGTATATGTGTATCATTTTTGTAGTTGAAATTATGAATATTGGCTCTGTACTGTCTGTATTTCAAACTTCTGCTATGCTTCTGGGTGACACCGCAGACAAGTTGGTGTCAGCTCTGCCTAGCCTGCTTGATGACCCATTAAGGACCATCAGCTATACAAATGACCCATTGAGAGAAGGCAGATACGCCTTGTGACTCAGGAAAATATGCAGGGTCTTGCCCATGTGATTCCAACTTCCATTTTGCTGTAATTTTCCACAGTAAGAACAAAGAGGTGTTCTTACACCTGGAAAAGACTATAAAAGGCTGATGCTTCTCCTCCATCTTGTCTTCAATCCTGCTTCTTACCTCTGTAGGGACTTTGCTACAAACGGAAGCTCTACACAAAGGACTGATGACCCATCCCAGCTGGGGATGTACTCCAGAGACTTGATTTGAACCTGCAGTTTATTCTATCACTGCTACAAGACTAAACCAAGAACTTTGCCATTACTGTATGTAATTGATTCCATTTAACCAGTTCTAGCTCTCATCTGTATCTTTTTCCTTTTATGAATAAACCTTTAGATGTTAGGTTCTAAAGGATTGGCAAGAGCGTGATTTGTGGGTAAGATCTGATTTGTATATTGACCTGGGTCTGGGGCTTGGTCCTTTGGGATCGGGAGAACCATTTGTCTTTTACTGGGGTATTGGTTTTAATAACCATTTGTCCCCATAACAAGTGGCACTGGTAGTGATACTGGGAAACTGGAGTGTCTAAGCCGGGAATTGCTTGTGTGACTTGTGGTTAGCCAGTGGGGTAAAACCAAAGTCTTCTCGGTTTGGTTTGCCTTGGTGTGCATAGAAACCCCAGCCCTGGGCTGTAACTGTCCTGCTTTAAGCAATTTCTCCTGAATTGGCACTCTCAGTTGGGTCCCACCAGAACCAGCATCGTTACGAAGTCAAATATTTTCCTACAAACCCAAGGAGGGCTGCGCCTGTTAACTCCTCAGGATCATGTCCTGGAGTGAAAACCCTTGGAGTTAATCCCCAGGGCGCTTTCTGGGTGCCGGGCAGATCCCTCAGAAGTGGGATGGGGAATCGTCCTAGGTGTAAGCAGCATGAATCTGCTAATGGAAAATAGTGTCATTTAATTCCTTGGGCTGGAATCGCACTAGAAGAATCTGGCATCAGCACTGGGTTTGCAGTGCACAAGGTAGAGCCCTGGGCACCTGGTCACAAACACAGCACAGGGCCTTCAACGCCAGATACTCTGGCATGTGCATCTGACCTAGGGACCCCTCCCAGGACCCCAGCGTGCTCACTCACCAGCATGGGGGACAGCACGGTGTATGTGCCCTAGCTCACCAAGGGAATCCTGCTCTCCGGGGTGACAGCTTCACCCACAGCACGAGGCTTCTCAGAAAAGCAGATCTCACCAGTGGGTCCTGGGCTCACAGGCAGGAGGGGGAGAAAACAGTGAGGAAACAGCCACAGGCAATAGAGAGCTGAGACACAAGGCTACAGGGTGAGTCTCTACAAGGCAGCTGCTGTCCTAGGCTGGATTGCCCTCACGCCCTAAGGGAAAGGACCTGGCTTGCCGAGTGGAACATCTTTGCATTCCGTAGGGGAACATCTCTGGAGATGGGTGCAAGGAATGGGCTGATTCCCAGAGCTGTCAATGGGCCCTGGGGCTGCTCAGCTCCCCTGACAATCAGGTGGTAATTGTCTGATCTGGGACAGCAATCTGCTGCTCTCTGGAGCTGGCTGGGCTCTCCCTACCAAGGCATCTGTTCTCCAAGGAGAACATTCAGTTAAACCAAACTAGCATCCCCTCTCCTTTTCGCTGGGATGCGCATACGGGCATTGTAACCAGCGTAGGACTGAACGTCGGCCTCAAACCTCTGATGGCAAGAAAACAACCTAGAGTTATCTCAAAAATCCCCTTCAGCACCAGAGCCTATCAACCGGGCTAGGGGCCCGAATCCCCCCGTGCGCCTTTTGTGCCCAGCTACACCATCGACTGCAGTGTAGGGGAAACAGGCCCTAAATCTTTATCTTCTGATCCCTGAATGCAGCACAAGCCTAGAGGTACCAAACAGGGTACAGTCGTCTCTGGGACAATAGCACCAAGTGATGCTCAGTTACACTCTAACAAGGCCCAGATGGGAGTCCTTCCATTAGCTTCCATGGGCCTGGAATCAGAGAAGAAGCTAATCGAGATGGGGAGTCACAGAGAATGGTGCTGTTCCCATGTCTGCTGTCCCTCCTGGGGCAAAGGGCCAGCCCTCTGAGCTGAGTTTATGCAAAGACATAGCTCTGTGCTGCTGTGCACAGCCCGGTTAGGTGCTGCGTGGGCGGTTCAGGGGAGGGCTCTGACTTACGTCTGGGCTCAGAAAATAGTGTTGCCACATGGAAGACAGGATCTTGCAGTCTATGCTGTCTAGGATGAGATCCGTGGGGCCTGAGTGGACCACGTGCCCATAGGTGAGGAGCAGGAGGCTTCTCACCTGCTCGATGGAAGCTGGCTCCTGAGAATTGCAAAGGAAAGAGTGAGGAGAAGGGATGGCCTCCAGCTGCTCCTAACTCACAAATGGGGCCAGGGGAGTATTTTTCACCCAAGCGGCTTAGCAACCAAAGGCTACTCTACTGAGTTGAATTGCCTGGACTCCGAGGCCCTTCCCAGCTCCCCAGGATTGGGTGGTTGAGGTGACCCGCCAGCCGAAGGTGACGCACTAGCAGCTGCTTTAATTCAGCCTAGCTCCAGAGATGTCACTGGGACTACAGTGGATTGCACTGGCCGAGAGAGTTACTGGGAAGGTGGTGGTGCTGGTGTGGCGGGGAATGTCAGACATGCCAGCCCTGGTGAGTCTGCCAGGAAGCTCTGTGAAATAGCCCAGTTCAGGGGAAGACCAAGGGTCTGTTCTGCTGAGAAATGTGTCAGCTGGAGCTGAGGGCATGGCAGTGTCTTTTGGGCCCTCTCTGAGCCTTGTTTATGGGGCTGTGTGGAGCATGTCTGAGCTCCCCAGGAGATACCCTGCAGAGCCTATACAACAGGACCCACCTTCCCCCCTGGATCTACCCCATTGTGCTGTGATTGCAGCTCCATGGAGGAGTAAGGAAAGGGCTCCCTCCACGGAGGCTGAGCCACTGCTTGGAAATTCAGCTCTTCGCTGAACAGGCTTGTGGGAAGTAGGGTCCTCCCTGGCAGGTCCCTTTACCTGCAAAGGCTGGTGAAGGGATGGATGAAAGAGCAGAGATGCTAGGTGGGACCGTACCTCCAGAGAGCCACCGGCAGAAGGCTGGAGCTGAACCCTGCTGACGAACTCCTCCCAGTGCTCCAGGATGGCGAAGATCTCGCGTAGGTGTTGCCTGGCACACAGCCCAAGCGCTCGGGCGAATCTCTGAGAGACAGAAAGATGGAGGTTGGGAATGCTGAGCAACAAGCCAAGGGGCCAGGATGGGCTCTCAAAGTCATCGCCATGGGCATGGGTATAAGGAAGATCTTTTCATTCCACTGGACCTTGTCCAAGGCAGAACATACACATGTAGCATCAGGGGATTGACAAGGAATGAGGGATTTCTTGACAGTGGAGGAGCAAAGACCTCACCTCTCTTTCCTCTTCTTCTCACAAATTGACCATTTTCACCAGAATCCATAGTTGGGGCTTGATGCTCTCTGCTGGAAAAAACATCAGCATGGTGCCCCAGCACTTGTAGAGAAAGCTCTGTGAAAGAGACACCATCATGCTGGATGCATTGGGCATGGCCTGGCATGCACAGAGCCCACTGGGTAGAGTTGTCTGCTTCACTGGCTCCAAGCTGCCCCTGGACAGCGACTGCTGTTCTGAACTAGGCACTGACCCCCAATTCCTTCCAGGACACTGACCTTGTCATCGGGCCCCTTATCACTGTGGGCCAGCTGGCGCCTGATACTAGCGAAGTAGCAGCCCAGCCAGGTATGGTCCGAGATGAAGAAGAGAAGATCTTCCAGGAACTGCCAGGGAAAGAAGAGCCAGTTAGAACCGAGAGGGGCCAAGAAACTGGTCCTCTAAATAGCTCCAGCCAGGAACCCACCACAGCTGGGAGGGGAAGAGGGAGCGTGCACTGTCACCCCCCACGTCTCTCCTAATGCTTGTGAATCCTTATGAGCTGCCCCTGGTGCTTCTCCAATTGTATCTACTGGGCTCAGCCACTTCCTCTGTCCCACAATGCATTGCTGCTGAGAGGCCTCTTAATCCTGCCTCAGCATGGGGGAGGGGAGGAGGCTGGACTAGATGACCTCTTGAGTTCCTTTCCAGCCCTCCATTTCTCTGACCCTTACTTGCAGCAGCTGCTGCTCCCACTCCCTCTGGCTGAAGCAGGTCGTGGGATCTGGAAGAGATGAGCAGGTCAGTTTCCTTTGTGTTTAGACCCTTCTACTGGGGAGCAGCCTACAACATGGCTCTTGTTTGGCGCGGGGTGGGGAGGAGCTGCTGACTCACGGACCCTGAGGGGACCCATGGCTCTTTGCAAATCGCTGATGGACAACACTGCTCCTCAGACCCAGACCCCTTGATGTGAAATACCCAGGAGTTCTGCTTGCCAAGATCCTTCCCCAGGGTGTGAGGTGTCAGAAGAAGGTTAGATATGGTCCTGGAGAGGATCCTTTCTGTCTGGGCACGGGGGGGGGTGGGCTAGATGAACCAAGGGATATGATCCTGACGTGATCCTCTCTGATTCCAAGGTCACAGCATCATATTATCCTGGATTCAGAGGGAGGCTCTGGCCTCTGCCACTCTGAGCCCAGCACCAGTGTCCCCTCCCTTCGCTCCTGCAAGGGGAGACACTCCCTCCTCACCTTCCACGTAGAGGAGCATGTCCGTCATGTAGTTATCCCAGAATCGGCCCGACCCGGCCTGGAACATCCCCATCAGCTGGAAGAAGAGGAACATGGCTACCCTCCTGCACGGTCATATACGAAGATGCGCCGAGCACCTGGCAAAGAGGCAGAGGTGGCTGTACCCCTCCCTTGCAAGGCAGTGTGAGAAGGGAGCTCTCTACAGTGCAGGGGGAGAGCTCAGTGATGGAGGCCAGGAGACAGCAGGGAGGTGGAGCTGACAACCAGGACAGGATTGAGATGGATATTTCAGTTGATCAGGGACACTCCATGGACCAGCTATTGGCTCCTTCCATCCTCTCACTCCTGGGCTGGCTCTAGCTCGGATGAAAGGAGACAGGATTATCCAGAGGCCGTCAGGCAGCTGCTGGGTCAGATCCTTGGCCTAGGTCAGAGCAGCACAAGGGGAGCTTGAAGCAGCACAAAAGACGCAGCTGGGCCATAAAGGGAATCCCCAGCTGCCCCTTGGTAATGGAGGATGCTGGAGGCCAGGGGGCAGGAGGGGGCCTGCACAACAGTCCCTAAGGGCTCATTCCAGCTGGCTTATATTGGAGCCGTCCGAGGGCTGCACTAACTTGTGCTGGGGGACCTGGTCCAGCCCCAGGATCGGGGAGCCAGGAAGGTGGCTGGCTTAGAGAGCTCGCTGGTTCTGTTAAATGCCGGGAGGCGCTGGGTCGATGTGCAATGAACGTGAGGAATGTGACGAGCCAGCTCCTCTGGGGGCTGTGGGGAGAAGAGCCACCACGCATTGCATGCCAGCTCCAGGAGCGGCCCCTTCCCACTGAGGATAAGGAAACCTCCTGGCTGCGGGTTACTCACCAGCAGCCGAGCCAGCAGAGTGGCCCTGGGGCTTGACCGACACCCTGTGAACAGAAAGGGGGGACATCCCATCAGGCTCTGGAGGGATCTTTTGCATTCGTCTCTGAGCTCTACCTGTGCCCATGACGGCTGGCTGTGGCCTTGCAGTGAGCCGGAACCAGAGCCAAGAGCTGATCCCCACCCCCACCTGGGGGCAGACGCCTCTCGCTACAGAAGGACTAACACCGGGTGGATAAAATACTGGGACTCACCTCTGATCTCCTTGCCACACCTCCTGGCCAAGGGCAGCCTGCCTTCCTCCTGCATCCTCATTACCACCCTACCCGACGTCTGCAGGAGGAGAGGCAGGGCTGGCTCATGGGCTGCTGGGCTCAGCTGAAGCAGCAACCCAGGCCAGAAAACCTGCAGAGCAGAGAAAAGCCATATCAGTGTGGAAATATCCTGTTCCTGCACCAGGTCTCTCTTTCCTACACTAGACAGGACCCCTGGCCTCGCCACCGCCAGCCAGACCTCTCTACCCAGCCTGAACCATGCAGCGATCCCCACCCCCTCCCCCTTCACAGCTGTTAGTGTCTGCCTCCAGCACCAAATCAAGTGACACATGACAGACCCCCCGCCTTTCATCATTGACAGCGCAGTATTTCCTAACTCCAGTCCCGCTAGGAAAGGCCGTGTTCTCACGGCGTGAACGCAATACACCAGCTTGATCAATAAAGAGGAGACTAGGAAAACCAATACTATCGAGTGAAACCATAACAGGCGCTCAGGGAGGTTTGAGCTCTGACCTTCACATCCCCACACAGACCTGCGCCACTTGAACCACAGACGCAATTGCTGTCTGCTGTGTGGACAAGAGGGGGACTTAACACACACTATGCCAGAGGGTTACACAACTCTATCCCCACCTGTAGTAACTAAAGCCCATATATTTGGCATGCTCAAAAGACAGCGTAGCTGAGTGCACAATACTTTTGTCTGCCTTATTAGAAATGTGGCTTCTAGTCTCAGCTCTGCCTGAAGTGACCTTGCGCAACGTTGCTGTTAATTTGTTCAGTGTGGGGAGGGGCCTGGCTAATACTCGACTGCTTAGGCTTGCGTTCTGAGGCCTGGGTCAGTAATCAGGTCTGTGCAGTGTGTGGAAATGTAAGCACTAGTCAGCAGAGATGAGATTTGGATGTAGTGTCTCCCAGCTCAGGGGACTCTCCCTTAGGCACCAGGGTAGTGTGGGTGAGAGGCAGGAACTCCTGGGCTAGGGTTGGCTTTTGCAAAACAAGAATGTGATGGGCTGGATAGACCCCACCCTGGAACAGCCAGGAAAAAGTTACCAGAGGGACCAATGAAGAGGGACTAAGCTATGGAAGCTGCAGAACCAGCATGACTGATCCCAGGGGATGCTAGAGTGGAAGAGCCCCTGAGACCCCGAACCCTGGCACGCAGGGATACTCAGTCGGGGAGTGTTCCCTGTTCCAAAGAACCAGGTCTGGCTCGGATCCAGGCTCCATTTTACCCAACCCCAGGATGTTCTGGAGCGGGGAGGCTCAGAGAAATAAGTCTGGTTGGGGCCTGTCTAATCGAAAAGCTCACACCCAGAGAGGCCTGAGTCCAATGGAGAGGGGCAGGGTCACTTACATTGGCCATTCTGGGAGGGTCAGCCAGGGACTGCAGGGTGCTGGAGCAGAGCTGGTGCGCCTCCCGTCTGCTTCCTCCTGATGGTGAGAAATAAGGGAGACACCAGGGAGATTTAGATTCGGTGGAGACCTCCGTGGCACGGTAACTCCAGTGGGCCTGGCAGGGTGTGAAAATGGGGCTTGACGGGAAAAGGCGCAACCTTGGCTGTGACTGTGCCATAACCAGCCCAGGGCCTGTGGGGAGCCAGTTCTAGGTTCCACACCTCTGCCTGGGGAAAACCAGTTCCATCATGGCTTAGTCTCCTGTAGGGTGGAGGATCACAGTGGGGCGAGAGAAGGAGGAAGCCAGGGGTCCTGCCCTCCCAGCGTGAGGGACAGAGCCCGGATGGCAGCTGGGAGAGGGAGCAGAGAGAACGGGCTGGGAGGAAAAAACACTGTCTTCTATTTGTCGTCATTTTCCATCAGTAGACGGAGGGTGCTGTCCCCAGTTCCATCTGATTCCCAAGCCCTATTTACTGCCCATCGCCTGCCCCTCCCCATCGGCAGCTGCCCCTCCTTCCCTATCCCTTGACCCCATGTTCTCCCCCGGTCACGGACTCCCATCACTAAGGTCTCTGCGGATTCTTACCGTGCTGTCGAGGGTCAGGGTGCACTGACGCACCAAGAAGTCGATGAAGGGTCTCGATGCAGAGTTCTCCAAGAGCCCATGCGCCCCCATTGTCCGTATAAAATAAGCCAGGGCTTCTCTGACCTGCCAGACCCAGACAGAAACAGACATGATTTGCACACAGTGTGGAGGGACCTTGTCCCCTCCCAGTCCAGGCTGGGATCCTTTCTCAGCAGGGGGTTTGGTGAAATGCTGCTAGGCAGCCCAGAGATGGGAATGCAGCCGGAGCCCTGCTGGGATTCTTTCCCCCACCTTCTGCCCTACACTATGGAGCACTGGTGGGTCATGTGTTTCGATGCACAGGGTCCCGGCAGGCTCTGCACTGGCAGGGAGACATTCACTAGCTTTGGCCATGCTTCCAGACTCACCCGAATGCTTGTGCTCGGCAGGATTGGCCCCAGGGCTATGAACAGCTTCTCTGTGTGGTGTGTCATTTCGGAAACTGTAAGAGACACAGACACACGGCTCGGCAGGGATCATGTTAAACCTGGGTGTGCAGGGACCTGAGATCTCAGGAACCTTAGAGGAACCTCAATGTCCCGACATGACCCTGCGGCAGGTTACCCCCATGAATAACCAGCTGCATCTGCCCGGGCTTGCAGTTCCAGCAGTGATTGTCCTCTCTCATTGCTGCAGCATCGGCTGAGGGGCTGCAGGACTTGGATTATCTACTGCAGACAGGGACAAATGACCCCAATGAGGCCCAGTGCTAAGCGCTGCTAATTGCACAAGAGGCCATAACACATCAAAAGACGAGGCCTCGCTGTGGGTCACTTACTGTTGGATGGGACTATCCGGTCCAGAATGAAGAGACTGGCACAGGTCTCCTCTTCCTCGTCCTCGTTCAGCCTCCTGAACAGGAACACAAGCAGCTCCACCAGGAACAAGCGAGCTGCAGGAAGAGGAGTGAATCATAAGGGGATGAATCATAAAGGGGAAGGGAATAGAGTTCTATGCATGGTTTCTGAAATTGCGCAAGCTGTGATCTCCTTCTCTGGGAAAGGTGAATGCATTTCTTACCCAGATGGACCACAGAGTCCAGGGCCTCTCTCCGCTCCTCCAGGTGCTCTCTGGGGAGATGACACACCTGAGGGAAGGAAGCAACACCAGCAAAGGTAAACTAGATTGAGTGTCTCTCAGGCCAAGCCCTCGGATGGCAGAGTGAAGGGGTGAGGGTGGAGAGGCAGATTCTAATTCCCATCTAAAGAACAGGCCAACAAGCTGGATCAGTCTATGAGTGACGCTGAGGCTTCGGGGGCCGCGGCTCATGTAGAAGCAGAGTTTGACGGGTCAGGAACCGAAGATGTGGAGTGCTGGAACAAGGTGCGGGATGCTGATGTTCCCGGGCAAAGGGGTTGGGGTGGGTGAGAGGAAAAGAAACCAAAGGAGAGTTCTCCAGGATCCATCCCCCAATGGGAACAGGATGAGGCAGGGACAGCTCTTCCCACGCCTACCCAGTTTAAGCCAACAGGCCCCGGCATTTTGCCGGAGTGATCCCAGCATCTCTTACCATGGACTGGAGTGCTGGGATGAGGGTGCCAATGTCCTTCCTCAAGGCAGCCTCATCCATGTCCCTCACGGAAGCAAGGCTCTGGGCAAGAGAAGAGACGCAGGACATGGCGATGACGTGTCAGGCAGACAAGCCCCAATGTGTAGAGCCTCCATCAGCAGCTGGGTTACCACAACCCAGACTTGGAAGGAACAAAGTTATGGCCCTTGTGGAGAGCAGCTTCCAGCTGGTGCCGGACTCGCCCTTCTCTGGGAGGGGCATTTGACCCCTTTGTTTGCACTAGCCTAGTATCACTTATGGTTGGTTCAACAGGATAGTTGTACCTGGTGCCAGCTGGGGTGACGTGTGTGCTGAGAGGATAGCAGGGATGGCGGGGCCTGGTTTGGAAGAGCGGGGCCTGCCCTGATTACTACTGATGTCATGGTTGCGCCCAGAGGCTCCAGTCAGGATCAGGCCCTGTTCCACTGGATGTAGCACAACTCAGACAGAGACAATCTCTGTCCTGAAGGGCTGACAGTCTAGAGACCCACACAGACAGGTCAGGGATGGGGAGACAGCATCCTAGGGCTCCTCCCTGCCCCCGTGCTGGGGTGAGGAAACCACGCGGGAGCTTGGAAGGGAGAGCTTAATGTCCCTTCATGTGGCCTTACCAGGGGCCAAGGATCAGGCCCATTGTCTCTGCCTGCTCACCTCCTAAAGTGGTCACTTCCAAAGTGTACCAGGGATGTATACTCCTGCTTTCTAGCCTTGGGCCAGCCACTTCCCCTCCCAGAGCCTTGCTCTCCACAGGTATAGTTGGGCTAACAGCTGACCCTGCCCTGGGCCCAGGGAGAGGTGAGTGCGTGGGACACTCTGGGGAGAGGTGAAGCTCAGGACGATGGTTATTAGTTCTCTCCCTGGTTCCCTAGTGCAGCCCGTTGCTGAGCAGCCAGCAAAGAAGAAAGAAAGCAGAGCCAGGTGCTGGGAATGGAGTCGCCTCTCTCCTCCCGTCTGCGACACCTGCCCTGGCAAGGGGGGGTCAGAGCATGTTCTCTAGGGACAGAGAATAGCAGTGAATCTGGGAGCAAGCAGATGGGGAAAGGGGGTCAGAGCCTTAGAGGGTCAGTGTGTCTTGGGGAAGGCAGTGGGGAGCGGGAGTTCAGGCTGAGTTGGTGATGGAGGGAACCTTGTACCATCTGTGCCATGGGCACTTCCCCAGTGTGCTGTGGATTTCCCGCTCTCTTCTCGCTCACTCTGCTCTTCCTTGGCCTTTCCTCGTCCTCGCTGATTGGGGCAAGCTGTCCCCTGGGTGAGGAATAGCCCTTTCACTTGGTGCCTAAAATGAACAGAAGGAAACCAAGTTGCTCTTAAGCAAAGCAAGCAGTCGTGGGATTAGAGGGACGGTCCTCTCATGAACTGTAGCTGGTCAAAAGACAGGAAACAAAGGGTAAGAATATATTTTCAGTTTTCACAATGAGGTAAATAGTGGGGTCCCCAAAGATCTTTACTGGGGCCTTTGCTGTTCAGGGGTAAAATGGTGAGGTGGCAATATCTGTGGATGATACAAAATTACTCACCATAACTAAGTCCAATGTTCCCTCTAATGTTTGACAGGCCATGGATGCAAACATTTTCTTCTGTGCAAAGCAGAGTTCAAATTTGTGCGCCATGAGGCAAATGCGCCCAAGCGAACAAAAAGCTTATACGTTTTAAAAGTTTTAATTTGCAATTTGTGATAATAATAGTTTTACACCATGTTATTTTATAAATGTCATTTTTAAATACTTAGAAAAAGGAAATTTAACCTTTCTTCACAAAGCAGAAGTTAGTTTTAAGCATTACGCTTTAGGATCTTTTTTATAGACAATCATGAGCATATTTCAATCACATATTAATCATGATCATTATCAGTCCATAGGCTTCTGCCTGTTGGCATCCACTTTCACCTTTCATTCTATACACATGTCCGAAAAGATTTTGATAAACATATAATAAAGACAATTTAATAAGTATGCCATTATGTCAATTTATATGGGTTTTCAGATAGAGACATCATAAGTAAATAAAGAAAAACAAGAGTTTGTGTTTTAAATTTAAAATTTTCCTAAAAAACATCCATAAATGATTATCAGCCAAGAATAAGATATGTGATTACAAATGCATTTTAATTTCCTTATTGGTCGAAATGTCAAAGACTGCTAAACTAACCTTACTGTTTTTCCCTGCCCTGATCTTTTTTATTTGCCCATTCAATATAAACTCTGTCCCGATAAACTCGGTCCTCCATCAAGCTGGTAACTCTTAATACACATCAGCATGTCCAAATGATCTACTTGTAAACGATTCCGTAGTTTATTTTTTGAGTGTTCATTAAGCTAAAGCCACACTCACAGTCTGCACTTGATGCTAGGAATGTTCCTCCAATATCCACCAGCTTTGCAAGATCCTGAAACTGTTCGTTCTGGTGAGCAAATGTCACCATATCCAGGAAACTTAAAACCAACTGGCTTTTGATTCTTTCGGCTACTGCAAACTTGAAGTCATTGTACTGATTGATTATAACAATCTCTTCAGCAAGAAAGTCTTTGTATTTCGAATTTAGGGATTTGATCTGGTGAATTCCAAAATTGAAGTCACACTTAACTATTGCTGCGCAATCAAAAGTGGACCACTCCTGGACTTCATCCTCTGGAAACCTGTCTCCTAAATGTGCACACAAGATGTTTATGAAAGTTATTATGGAACTGGTATCAATTTCATTATTTTCTTGAGAGCTCATATCTAAGAGAGCCTTAACTTTGTCACTCCATAAGACTGAATGTACAAGGTACTGTCTTCTGATCTTGTTCAGTTTACCTCAGGCAAGGTGAAATGCTTCAAGAGCTGTAAGGCCCCATTTCTGGAGCAGCGTGGATAGTGAAGCCAGCTCCGACAAAACATCATTCAAAACTTCTAATGTTATTCGGTATTCCATGGTATTCAGCTTTTTGTGGCAGTATTTAGAAACTGGATCAGTATCTTTGTCTTGTTCAAAATATTCCAGAAGAGGATTATAGTTGCGAATAATTATTGCTCAAAGCACAAAGTGCCTAGATAACCAGCACACTTCATTCAGTGGCCTGAAAGCCACTGACTCACATTCAGAAGCATCCACTATTTCCTGAAATTTGCATTTTCTCCTGGATGGCTGACAGAACACTGTGTAGACAGTTCTCATTAAGGTTTCAATGTCTCTTATCAGTTTGACCTCTTTCCATGCATCGGAAATCCCCAAGTCTTCCCGGTGTGCAACGAATGTTACTGGACTAAGTGTGGAATATCACATTTCAGCTGAGCCGCCACGCCATTGAGTTTGCCCAGCATCATGGAGGCACCATCGGATGTGACCATCACCATTTTCATTAAATCAAGTTGGTGTTTTTTATAAAACTCTTCGATTGCAGACGCAATTGAAACAGCATCACATTCTTGCAATCGTAATAGTTCACCAAATGAAGTTTGATAGTCTTGCAAAATTTATGGATCTCTATTTAAAGTAGAGTATCAAGTATCTGTTAATGCTTTCATCAACAGCTAGAGTATGAAACATTGCCGATGCTATTTCATGCGTGAGGTCGTTTTGGACAATGCAGTTGATAATTTCAAGAAATTCAAAAGCATCTTTTTTACTTCTCCAGCTCGCTGGTATGCGCACATACTTTTCCATATGGTCATTAATATCCTGAACAGAAAGCACTGAGCTGTTCATTTTAATAGCCAATGCCACACTGTCAATAAGTACCTTGATTTCTTCTGGGTTTGAGCGCTTGCGTTCAAGATTAATTTGCATTCTCTGCTTTTCAGCTGGACTTTCAAGAATCATGCTAAGCAATCGGCTCCGTAAGGAAGGGTTTTTGCTTCTAAGTCTTGTTACACCATCTATATGAGACTTACTTGACAGATGACGCTTTAAGAAATCCAACTTCCATACATCGTTCCACATTCTTCCAGTTGAAAATTCTCCCGAAGCTTTGGCATCTCGACAATATACACAAACCACTCCGTTGTCCTCATCATATGTGAATATTTCACGAAGTTTAACAAGCATTACACTATGTGACTTCCGTGTAACCGTGTCTATAGTCTCATCCAGCCATCCAGATTTAAATGAAGTCGCTGTTCTTTTACGCTTTAGACCTCTAGACAGTGACATTTTGGGATTGATTTTTTTACCAGATTGGTTCATTTAAAATTAATACTTTTATTATATGGCTACCATTTCAATGAGCTTAACAGCGTGACTCGACAAAAGGGCAAACGGGAGATTATTCACATCAGGATACCGGAAGTTTGTGCATAGCAAAAAAACGCTGGAAAATGGTAAAACATCACGAGTAAATGTATGAAGTCCAATGCCTTTGAAAGATTTCAATCATGAAAACAACACTTACCTTTGTTCATTTCTGGGAAACCTTTGCAGTTCCTTAGCAACTACAGCCAGGCATTTTGACTTCTTCGCATGTACTTGAGTTTGTACACAGCCAAATGAACAGACTACAAGGAGATGTCTGGGTCCCAACAGTCAGCATTTCGAACGTGAAACGTTGATCACGTCGGGACAATCGGGACCCACACATCTCCTTCTAGTCTGTTCATTTGGCTGTGTACAAACTCAAGTACGTGCGAAGAAGTCAAAATGCCTGGACGTAGTTGCGAACAATGTCAAAAGTCGCCCATAAATGATATTTCGGCCTGGCTCCGATGTAGTATTTCATTTTTTGTGTGCGCAGTGTTTCACTGTGTTCGAGGGGTTTAGGATCTGTGTGCGCACGCACACGCACACAGCTTAGAGGGAACAGTGGCCAGGAGTCTCTCTCCTCCCACTCGATCTATAGGAGGCGACTTGACTCAAGCATAATTGATTCTCAGTTCTGACTGTGGCTGCACACAGGGGCCCTCCCAATCTAGAACCCCTGCAGCTGCTCATCCCAAGCCTGTCAGAGCCAGCCCTGTCTATGCAGGATGCTGGGGTCAAGGGTCACTTACATCGCATCCTGGGAGGCAGGTGGCGAATCTGAGCAGGGCACTACGGCTCTGTATGGCCGTGGCTCTCTCCTGCTTCTCTCTGGAGTGCATCCAGAAATTGACGTGCTGTGGGAGAAGGAGGCAGATAAGAGTCAAAGGGCAGGCTCACACGCTCTACAAATGAGCCTCTTCCCCTCCACATGGGGCTGAGGCATTGTGCTCAGGGTGGAATAGCTGACTGGCTGATATCAGAGCTTTAAAAGGGGTTCTTGCACCCAGGACGCTGTCCAGGTCCTGCTGGGCACAAGCTGTCATTGTCTCACCACACTGGGACAATGTTCAGTTTTGGGGCTGGTCCATCCTCTCTGTACTCCTGATCCATGATCAGCACATCAGGATCAAGGCACACACCCTGGGCCCTCCCCAACTGCAAAGGCCTTGGTAGGATGGAGGGAGTGGATGTGAGGACAGTTCCTCCAGGGCCTGCAGTGCTCATAGGACAGAAGAGCGGATTCCCTGAGGATCCTCCTGTACTCAGGGTCTCCCTAGAAAGGAGACAGGGACTTTTCTCAAAGGCCCATGTCTTGGATCTCACAGGGGTTTCAGTCTCTCAGTCCCCAGCCAGGCCTGGTGCCCACTGTTAGTGCTTAACAGAACCATGCAGAGCTCTGGCTTACAGTCCCAGCTCTTTCCCTCTGTCCCCCCAAAGGCGGAAGGGTCCCAACATCGCACTGCACCGACAGCTCTGGCAAAGTCTGTCCCGCTGGGTCCCAGCTGGGAGAAGACAATGGAAACGTGGCTCTTCCAGTCTTTCCTTCACAGCCCTCCCATGGGGTTAAGGGGAAACACCCCCCAGACCCTGCCATTGTGCTCACCTCCAAAAGGTGCTGCAGCTTGTCCGTGGTGGGGGTTTCCGTCAGCATGATGTCCAGCAGAGCCTGCAAGAGGAGGGAGCACCCATCAGTCATGGGATCTGGGGCTACACCAGTCAGGGGATGATTAGGAGGGTTCTCTGGGGAGCCCTGGGAAGACCCCAAAGACACATCCTGGCCTCTCCCATTCACATCACCCCAGGGGCACTTAGCAAGTGTTCATGGCTGGATTCCAGCTGGCTCTTCAATCCTTGCCCTTAGCAGTTCTCTGTACAGGGCCTGGTGCCCAGCAGGGTATGGAACAGCCAAACTGCAATGGATGGGAGCCAGGCGCCTGGACAGAGTCCAGGCAGCAATGGACAGAATGAGGAGGGAAGGAAAGGATCTGCCAAGGACGGGTAACATTATCCCCTCTGGAGGGAAGGGCCCTCCCTGCCATTTTGTTAACTCTTGGCCCTGTTCCCAGCTCTGTTCACACCTCCCCTATTTTCAGCAGCTGCATCAAACCAAGGGAGCAGGGACCACAGGCCTCTCCTGCATCAGAGAAGTGGGATAGGACAGTTACCTGTTCCGTAACTGGCGTTCTTCGAGATGTGTTGCTCAGGTGTATTCCACTATAGGTGTGCGTGCTCGCCACGTGCACCGGTGCCGGAAATTTTTCCCTTAGCAGTATCCGTAGAGGGAGAGCACCGCTACGACCCCTGGAGTGGCGCCGACATATCGCGCCATAAAGGGGACTGCGCGCTTCTCCCAATCGCAGTTCCTTCTTGCCAGACAACTCCGACAGAGGGGAAGGAGGGCGGGACGTGGAATACACCTGAGCAACTCATCTCGAAGAACACCAGTTACGGAACAGGTAACTGTCCTTTCTTCTTCGAGTGATTGCTCATGTGTATTCCACTATAGGTGACTCCAAGCTATCCCTGATGGAGGCGGGTAGGAGTCTAAGTGTAAAGATTTAAGGGTTACCTGGGCGGAGCACCGCCCTACCAAACCCGGCGTCATCCCTTGCTTGGGAGACGATCGCATAGTGCGATGAAAAAGAGTGGACCGAGGACCAAGTAGCAGCCCTACAGATGTCCTGAATGGGGACATGAGCCATATATGCCGCTGACGAGGCCTGGGCTCTCGTCGAACAGGTGCGAATGCACGAGGTGATCCAGCGGGAGATCCACTGGGTGGAGACCTGTCGTCCCCTCATGCACTCGGCCGAAGCAATAAAAAGCTGGGGGGACTTCCTAAATGGCCTGGTTCTGTCTAAGTAAAAGGCCAGCGCTCTGCACACATCTAACATGTGCAGGCGGCGTTCCTCATTAGAGGAATGGGGCTTAGGACAGAGGATTGGAAGGAAAATATCCTGATCCATGTGAAAAGCCGAGACTACCTTCGGCGAAAAAGCAGGGTGAGGGTGGAGCTGAACCTTATGCTTATGGAAAACCGTATATGGCGGTTCAGAAGTCAGGGCCCTGAGCTCCGAGACCCGGCAGGCTGAGGTGATGGCCACTAGGAATACCACCTTCCACGACAGGTGGGACCACGAGCACGTGGCTAAAGGCTCAAAGGGAGGCCCTGTAAGGCGGGAGAGCACCAGGTTCAGGTCCCAGAGCGGGACCGGGGGTCTGGCATAAGGGAATGCCTGATCTAACCCTTTCAGAAACCGGGCCGTCATGTGATGCGCGAATACCGACAGGCCCTGCAACGGGGGGTGGAAAGTCGAAAAGGCCGCCAGGTGCACCCTGATGGAGGAGGGCGCCAGGCTTTGGGTCCTAAGGGACAGGAGGTAATCGAGGACAAGCTGGATAGATGGTGAAGAGGGAGAGGAATCTCTATCCCTCGCCCACATAGAGAACCTATACCACTTAGCCAAGTAGGTCTGTCGCGTGGAGGGTTTCCTACTTTCCAGCAGGATCCTTCTTACAGCCTCAGAACACCTCCCCTCCTGCTCATTTAATCATGAACCAGCCACGCTCTCACGTGGAGCGCGGCTAGGTTGGGATGGAGGAGGCGACCTTCCTCCTGGAAGAGGAGGTCCAGGCGTAGCGGCAGCCTGCAAGGAGGGGCCGCTAAGAGTTGCAGCAGAGACCCGTACCAATGCTGACGGGCCCAATCCAGGGCTATGAGGATAATCCTCGCCCGTCTGACTTCACCTTCTGTAGGACCCTGTCTATTAAGGGGAAGGGCGGGAAGGCGTACAACAGGGACCCTGACCATGGGAGCAGGAACACATCCGATAGCGCCCATCGCCGTCTCCCGCTCTGGAGCAGAATCGAGGACACTGTTGATTCTGGGCGGTGGCGAACAGGTCTACCTGGGGAGCACCCCACTGTAGGAAGATCCACCTGGCCACCTCTTTGTGCAGGGAGCACTTGTGCTGTTGGGAGAATACTCTGCTCCGGCGGTCCGCGAGCGTGTTGCTCTTGCCGGGCAGGTAAACAGCCCGCAGGAGTATATTGTGGGCTATACAGAACTCCCACAGGAGCTGGGCTTCCTGGCATAAGGCCCGGGAATGCGTGCCCCCCTGCTTGTTGACATAATACATGGCGGTCGTGTTGTCCATGAGGACTCTGACCACCCTCCCTTGTATGTGCTGGCGAAATGCCAAGCACGCCAGGCGTATGGCACTGAGCTCCCTGACATTTATGTGCAGGGTTAGTTCCTCTGGTGATCACATACCCTGGGTCCTGAAATCCCCTATGTGGGCTACCCAGCCCAGGTCCGAGGCGTCCGACACTAGATCTAGTGAGGGAGGGGGCTCTCAGAAGGGAATACCCTGAAGCATGTTGCTCGGGAGGGACCACCATTGGAGGTCTGCCACCACCCTGGGGGGCACTGTGTCCACTTTGTCCAGGCCATCCCTGGCCTGGGAATACTGGGAGGCCAGCCAGAGCTGAAGGGACCACATCTGAAGCCTGGCATGTTTCACCACATAGGTGCAAGCTGCTATGTGGCCTAGGATTTGGAGGCACACCCGCGCCGTGGTTACCGGAAAGTCTGTGACCGAGGCGATGAGAGCTTTGAGCGTCTCGAATCTGTCCCGTGGGATGGAGGCCGTGGCCACCCGGGAATCTAACAGCGCCCCTATAAAGGTTATGCACTGAACCGGAATTAACGTTGATTTCTCCTCGTTTACTGGTAGACCTAGAGCTCCGCAGGTGTCTAGCAGGAAGCTTGTCTGCTGTTGCACCACAGCGCGAGACCGGCTCTTGAGCAGCCAGTCGTCGAGATAGGGGAAGATCTGCAGCCCTTTCCTCCTGAGGTGGGCTGCCATCACCGCCATACATTTTGTAAATACCCTGGGGGCAGTAGAAGGGCCAAAGGGGAGGACTGTAAATTGGAAATGGTCCTGACCCACCAGGAAACGGAGGAAGCTCCTGTGACCCTCGAAAATGATGGATGTGAAAGTACGCATCCTGGAGGTCCAGCGCCGTAAACCAATCCCCCTGGTTTAGGGATGGAATAATAGAGGCCAGGGATACTATGCGGAACTTGCAATGCACCAGAAGCTGGTTGAGATTCTGCAGGTCGAGGATGGGCCGAAGCTCGCCCTTCGCCTTGGGGATGAGGAAATACCTGGAGTAAAAGCCCCTGCCCTGATATTCCCGTGGTACCCTTTCCACCGCTCCCAGAGAGAGGAGGCGCCCTACCTCCTGACTGAGGGGGAGGGCATGCTCCGGGGCCCCGGCCGACTGCCCAGACGCAGGACAGTTGGGAGGGGTTGAAACAAACTGCAGCCTGTACCCTAGGGAGATGGTGCTGAGGACCCATTGGTCTGCTGTTATATGGGACCACTGCAGTCAGAAGTCTGATAAACAGTTTAGAAAAGGGAACTTTATTAACTGGGTGGGGGATACACTGGCAACAGGTTTGGTGACCCCCCCCTCAACAAGTCAAAAAGGCCATTTTCCCAGCCGTTTGGCCTTAGAGGCCCCAGGCCGTGGGGCCGAGCGGGATTGGCGTTGGGACCGACGCCTTTGATCCCTCTGCCACTGAGGTGGGGGTTCATATCTGCCCCTAGCTTGCGGAGCAGAGGGTTGAGGCCTGGGCTTGTCCTTAGCAGGCGGGACGTACAGGCCTAGCATCTGCAGGGTGGTGCGGGAGTCCTTCATCCCGAGCAGACGGGCGTCTGTCTGGGCCACAAAAAGGGCCTTGCCATCAAATGGCAGGTCCTGCATTATGGACTGGGATTCTGACGACAGCCATGAAAGCGAGAGCCACGACGCCCGTCACATGGAGACCGCGGAAGCCATCGAACGAGCAGCTGTGTCCGCCGCATCCGAAGCTGCCTGGAGAGCCGCTTTGGAGGCGGTCGCACCCTCCTCAATCAGCGCCCGGAACTCCTTTGCATCCTTGTCAGGAATGAGGGGCTCAAACTTGGGGAGGGATCCCCAGAGATTAAACTCGTAACGGCTCAGAAGCACCTGGTGGTTGGCCACTCTGAGCTGAAAACTCGCTGACGAATAAATCTTTTTTCCAAAGCTATCAAGTCTACGAGCATCGTTGTCCTTTGGCGTGGGCACGGGCTGGCCATTCCGCTGTCGGTGGTGGACCGACTCTACCACCAGGGAGTTTGGAGCTGGCTGGGTGTAAAGGTACTCGAGAACCCTCACGGGGACGAAGTACTTCCTCTCGGCCTTCTTGGAAATAGGGGCAAGAGAGGCCAGGGTCTGCCAAAGGCCCGTGGTGATATTGGCGACTCCCTGGTGGAAAGGGAGTGCCACACGCCCCAGTACTGAGGAGGTGAGGACATTGAAGAGGGTATCGGAGGGCTCCTCCATCTCCTCGGCCCGGAGCTTGAGATTGGCTGCCACCCTCCAAAGCAGCTCTTGATGTGCTTTAAAGTCCTCTTGGGAAGAGGGAGGCGGCACCGCAACCAAATCGCCCTGTGCCGAAGAGGTGGACGGTGCGGGCGCCTTTGGCGGCCAACGGCACCGTGGCCTCCACGTCCGGGTTCGGTGCCGGAGTTTCGGCGCCCACGGCCTGATCCCGGTGCCAGGGAGGCGACGCAGGCAGGCCCTGAGAGGCTCCCGCCACGGAGCGAGGTCCTGGCTGCGCAGATACCTGAGGCCACGGTGCCCACTGCCACCATTGTCCCTGCCAGGGCACGACCTGGAACTGAGGCACATCGGGCGGCAGGACTGGATGTCCTTGCGGCGCGGTGCGGCCCAGGGAGAGACAGCTGTGTACCGAAACTGAAGTCCTGGAAGAGTGCACGGTGCCGTGGGAACGACTGGAACGGTCTCTATTGTGACGGCTCCTGTCCCGAAACTTCGACCTGGACGATGTTGACAGGTAGATATCCGAGGAACTGTCTCTGGACTCCCTGCAGCACCTGTGACCATGGTGCCGTGGTGCCGGGGACTCTCGGGACGCGCTCTGGGCATGGCCTCTGTGATGGCGGATGCTTGAGTACGAGCGCTGGTGCCGACGGCGTCGAGATCTATTCCTCTCGAAGCAGCTGGAAGAGGAACAGTGCCGTCTCGTTACCTCCGCGACGGCATCCAAGAGTGGAGGAGTGGGAGCCGCGCGTTGAAGAGTCCGGACGCGGAGTCCGGACGCGGAGTTGACATGCGTCTCAGGGCTCTGCTTGGCACCTCGACCCGGGACGGTACCTCGACCTCCGACACCTCCGGGGAGGGCTGATGGGCGCCCAAAGGCGGCTTCCCAAGGGATCGGGGGCCCGACTGACGCAGCGCTCCCAGCACCAGAAGTGCTAAGTTGTCATGCGCGGCCTGAGCTGCGTCTGGCGTCAAAGGCATGCATACCTCTGGCAAGGCTCACGCGGACGGGACTGCACTACTCCGCTCAGCCTGAGTCGGAGGTCTCTGTCCCGACGGGGATCGCGGGCTGCACAACTCGGGTCTGGCCTCACCCCTGTCCTTCTCTCGGCGCCGCTGAGACTTCCCTGGCTTCTTAGCTGGGGAGCAGTGCCGGGACGTCGACGGCGCCTCGCTGCGCACCGAGGATGCAGTACCGGGTGCTGATTCGAAACGGCGCACCGAAGGCGCTTCGCCACGCGCCGAAGACGCAGAGCCCAGCGCAGTGTCGGCTCGACACGCCGGTGCCGGGGCCAATGCCGACTCCATTAAGAGCTCGGAGTCGGATCTCACGCTCCTTCTTCGTCCGGGGCTTGAAAGAGCGGCAGATCTTGCACTTGTCACTAATGTGAGACTCGCCCAGACAGCAAAGACATTGATTGTGTGGATCGCTTCTGGGCATGGAGTTGCGACAGGAGTCACACGACTTGAAGCCTGGGCCATGGGGCATGCCCCGAGCCAGGCACTCGCGAAAGAAAGTTCAGTAAGGTAAGAGATCAGTGAAACTGGATATCACTAAGAGAGAGCCTGTTAGGTAGGGACCTCACCATCCCCACCCAAACCGGCTCCAGGGCCCAGGTTCTCCATGGGGTTGCACAGGAACAGACACACACCCCCTTCTCGAAATCACTGTGTCCTCCTGAACAGGTAGGGTTTGTAAATGGGACAATGTGAGTGGGGGGAAGAGACCGTGGCCTCTGTAGGACAAACACCCCCTCTTGGGTCCCAGATAACATGTGAGAAGTGTCCCCCTTTAGGGGGTTATGGCTTCTCTGGGACAAGACCTCGTTGCAAGGGGTGGGGATGGAACAAGGGACAGGACCAACTCAGCACCAGCTCAGCAGGGGGATTTTTGTACCTCATCTCTGCCCTGGAGATGCTGCTGGATGACCCTGATGGCAGCTTCCTCTGGGGACATGTCCTCCTCCTCCTCCTTGATCTCCAGCTGGAAACTGGAGGTCCCTGCACCAGGCAGAGAAGGAGAAAGGATGACTCCTGCTGCTGCAGAGGGGAAGGATGGGGTGCAGTGGAGAGAGAGGGGCTAATGTGCCCCCCGCCTCTGTAAGGAACCCCATGGCAGAGAGGACCCCACCCTGCCCCTCCCCGAGATGCCTGCAGCCCCATCAGCCTCAGGGCCCCATGGCAGTCAGGCCAGTCCCCAACATCATCAGGGGCCCGGGAGGCTGGAGCTCCCCCGACACCGCCCAGAATGCCCTGCGCCATGTGTGGCTGTGCCATTCCCACTGGTGTCAGTGCGGATCATGTGACTCAGGCCAGACACCTTGGCAAACCAACAGACACAGGGTGTTACTAGCCCTCCCCAACCCCAGTCCTTCTCCCTTTCCCTTTGATCTCCCCTCACCTGCACTGGGGGAGCCTTCAGCCTCAGGGCTCTCACACTCCTCTGAGGTCCTGCTGGCCCCCCGGAGTAGGTGGAGCTGTTGGTGCCAGAGCAGAGGTGACCAATCTGCTGCCCTGGACAGGCTGGGGTCCAGGCAGGGGGATGGCTCCTCCTGGGCCCGGGCGCTGGGCTCTTGGCTCATCTGCTTCCTGGAGAGGAAGCCCCAGAGCCGCCTTGCCTGGCTCCAGCCCTGTCCTGGGTCCTTCCTGCACAGCTGCATCCTGGGCCACCTCCACGTTGGCCCATAAGGTGTCTTCCTCCTCCAGAATCCAGGCACTTCCACCGCTTGGCCTGGCCACAGGCTGCTTCCCCGCCAGCGGGGACAGAGGGGCCACTCTCCTCCTCGGGAAGTCAGCAGCTGCTTCCCACTGGCTCTGGAACCACCTCCGCAGCCTTCTTCCCCAGCCCCTGCCTGAGCCTCACCATCCTGGAACTCAGTGGGGAGCAGCCATGAGTCTGAGGAAAAGACAACCTCTCACTAATGGGCCTGCCTGCTCCGCCCCCACCTCCCCGCCGCTGGAGCAACTCCCCCTCACTGCACGCCCCACCACGGGGCACAGCGACTGCAATCTACACACACTGGCAGCAGCTCACAGCACAGGCTGCTCCCAAACTTCCCCCTCCCCACTGAGGCACTGTGACACCCGGGGAGTCTCATCTTTTCAGAGCAGTGGGGTTTTCAGGCAGTTTGGACAAGCAGCTCCCTCCTCCCCCCCAGACCACAGGCCCTCCCTGGCTAGAGAAAGAACAGAACCCGGGAAGGCATCTGAGCTTGCCCTGTGAACTTGTCCCCAGCTAAACTTCACAAGGTCCCAATCATATGAGGCATGAGTCCCCTTCAGTTCCCACTGTGGGGGTTGTGGGTATTCAGCAGCTGGCAGGGTCTGACCCCCCAGAGACTCAGCCTGGGGAACTGTCTCCTACAAGGGAAGAGCTGGGAGCCCTATTACTGGGCTATTTCCACCATGCTGGAGGTGGCTCTGGAGAACACCCTGCCCAGGCCCAGAGTGAAGAGCTGGAGAGGGCTGTGTTAGCAAATCTAGTCTCACTTGGAGGAGATTCCCCTCCCCCCATTTCCGTCCCTCCCCAAGCAGAACAGGGAAGTCTCTGAGGAAATGCTACATGCCACTCACTAGCTCTAGATGGCGCAGTGCTGGGTGGCAGATGCTCAGCGTTGGTCTGTCCCTTGCCCTCTTCCTTGTTCTCCCGCACCAAGTGGGGCTGGAAAGGGAGCTGCACAATGCCCTGCCAGCAGGGCAGGGTGTAGAGACCGGGAGGCTGACAGTGGCTGTGAAAACAAGACTATGTTTTATTGCCAAAGGAGGGATAAACTCAGGCAAGCAGCCGGGGTCCAGAACACTGACATACCACGGGCAGGATGCCTCCCGTCTCAAGGTCTCCTAGCACCTCATACACATTTCTGAAGCCTGACATGCCAAGGCCTATAGGGGCGGGACTCTAACCCCACTGACAGAAAACTGTGCCCTGGGTAGTGACAGTGACAGAGCCAGGGATGGAGCCCAGGAGCCCTGTGTCCAGGACCCTGCACTAATCACTACAGCAGTGGTTCCCAAACTTTGACAGCCCGCGAACTCCTTTCTCTAAATTGTGAAATCTTGTGAACCCCCTCCTAAAAATGAATATTTCCAGGGTTTTAAATTTAAATTTCCTCAGTGTGATGGATGCGCTTGCTTTGCTCTGCATAGCTCTTGGAAGTCCAGAACCTTTGGAGAAAGATAACGTCTCAGGTCTGGTTCGGCATCAAGTCTGTTTCTGTATTTCATTTTCAGATGTGCATATGAGGAAAACGCTTTCTCGCATAAGTATGTTGTTGAAAATGGTAACAAAACTGCAGCAGCTTTTTCTGCCAGAAGGGGGTACTCGTTTCTTAAACTCAACCAAAAGTTGATCAATGACAGATTTCTGAAACTCCTTTTCAGTTCGTAATCACAGGAAATCTCAATCGATTTCTCTTTTTCCTCAGTGTTCAATATCTGTGTTGAGAAAGTGGTATCATCAAAAGGGTTGCGAATCCAGTCATTATAGCTGGAAAGTAATCCCTGAAAGTTGTGCAAAGTCCTTTTAGATGTGCAGTTATATTGGTTTTAGTGCACTGATCCAACTGAAGTTTATGTTCTGCCAGGAAGTCATGAAGATTACTGAAACACTCTGATTGATTGTTTTCCAAACAACTTTCCCAGAACTGCAACTTCTTTATCATGGATTCAACCTGGTCTTTCACATTGAAAACTGTTATATTGAGACCTTGAAGAGATAAATTTAGGTCATTAATTCTTGAGAAAGTATCTGCTAAATAAGCTAGGCTCTGGAGCCAGACATTATTTTCCATACAGCTGGCAAGGTGGAAAGGGTTGCTGTTAAAAAAAAAAACTAGGATTTCCATTCTAAGCTCAAACAAGCGCACCAGGATTTTGCCCCGTGAGAGCCATCTAACTTCGGTATGGGTCAACAGACAATCGTGTATACTACCCATTTCTTCACAAAGTAAGTGAAATATTCTGGAATTTGTTGGCCGTGGTTTTATGAAATTCACCATTTTCACTGCATTGTGCAGCACTTCCTGCAGTCCCTCAGGCATGTGTTTTTGTTGCGAGGGCTTGTCTATGGATACAGCAATGAGTCCAAGATACTTTTTTTGTTCGAGCTACAAATCCAATATACTTCCCCGTCATTGATGTGGCCCCATCAGTGCAAATGCCTAGGCAACGAGACCAATCTATTTCCTTTTCTTGAAAATATGCATTAGTCAGATTGAAGATATCTTCTCCAGTTGTACGTTCTTCCAATGGTCAGCAAAACAACAAGTCTTCTTCAACCAGACCTTCATTCACATAACGCATGAACAGTAGCAAAATAGCTAGATTAGCTACATCAGTTGATTCATCCAACTGTATAGCATAATATGGACTATTTTTCACTCTCTGTACAATTATGGTCTCTACGTTATTTGACATGTCATTAATTCTTCATGACAACGTATTATTGGACAAAGGTACCATGTGTCACAGACTCACAGATCGTGCCCACTCTTGGCCCCATGGGGTCCATGGGGGGTGCCACTTTCAGTGCGACAGCCCTTCTCGGGGGTCCACTCTCTCTCGGGGTCAGGCCCCTCCACCTCCTGGAGCCGCACGTCTCTGAGCCTTAGCACGTCTGTCTCTGCCGTGAGCCCCCTCAGGGAGTCCACTTGCTCTGGACCCCCGGGGCCTCCACCCCTGAAGAGGTTGATGCTATCCTGTTCTCTAGACCGGAGTGACTCTCAGCCAGCATAAAACAGGAGGATTTATTGAGAGTTGAACACAGCACAGGAAACTCTCAGGGTCTCAGGCCTGGCCTCCCTCAGCCCAGCACATCCCAGTCTCTCTGCATCCAGGTGGGCTCTGCCTGCTCCCCCGCAGCCCAGAGTCCCCCTTCTTCCCAGCTGGGCATCTGAGATCACCGGCCCCAGGCCCCGCCTCTGTCCATTGTCTTCTCTCCAGGTAAACAGGGTCATAAACCGGGGCCTCCTCTCCTCGCTTCTGTCCTCTGGCTGGAACCGGCTGGTTAGGTCACTGGGTCCTCACTCTGCAGCCCATTGTCCGCCCACTGGCCAGAACTGGCTGCGTCTCCTCAGCTGGGCCTCCAGGTCACCAGGTCGCCAGGTCACCGGTCGCTGGGGTATCCATCCTCCAGGCCATCGGCTGGATCCCCAAGTCCTCTCTCCGGTCCTCTGCAAAACAAACTCCCTCTCCCCTCACCTCGTTAAACCAGTAACACCCAGGGAAACTGAGTCCCACCCCCTCCACATGCAACCCATTGAGAACTCCACAGAAAACAAGAAAACCCCCCACTTCGTCACACCATCTCAATCCTTTCTGCAGCCTTTTCTCCGAGCATGCAATGAACTAAGTCTTTTATACATGGACCAATCAAGCTCTCTGCTACGGTATGGGCTTCTGATGCTTTTGCTACTCGGTAGCTCACGCGGTATAATGCTTCAAGTGCATTTTCATTATCAGTACTTGCTTTGGATATAAAACTGGTAATGTCACTTTTCCTCTCAGCTAATTTTCGCTTGAAAAAATCAACAGGCTTGTCGAGTTGTGCAGGATGCCTAGTTTCTAAATGGCGCCGAAGTAGAGAAGGTTTGAGGCTGCTGTTTGCTAGAACATCATCACAAATCACACACAGTGGTTTTGGACATTCTTGATCACCAATGCATGTAAAGCCATATTTTATATAATCATCATCATATTTTCTTTTCTTTGTAAGTGACTTTCCAGGACCATCATGATCATTAGACGTAGATTTTCCACAGTGTGGACTTGAGGAAACACTAGCTGATCCTTGCGTCTTTACACTTTCCTTTTTCAGCCACTTATCCATTGAACCTGTGTACAAAAGTTCTAACAAAAACAACACAGAGAGACTGCTAACAACCAACAAACTGGAAAATGAGAAGATTCACTCAAATCTCACTGAAGCAAAACAGCTCTTCAGAGAGAATGACAATTAGAGAGGCACCTTAACACTGCTACACTGGCTACAACTTCTGGCTGATTTGGCTCCCAAACAGCTTTTCTTCCGCCACGAGGTTTCTCCCTAGGAGGGTGTCCTGCGAGGGACAAATTAGCTTGGACCACCCTCCCCGCCCACATACAGCACTGCTCCTGCTAACTCTGCCCTCCATGCCAACTTTCCCTGTCTGACAAGGACAGGAGTCCGAGCTGCCACCTGCAGGTCTGGGGGTCTCAGCTGCCAACCTGCCCACCACAGGGCTCAGACTACTGGCCCCGTGCCAGGGCCTGGGCTGCTGGATCCACACTCCCTGGGGCTCCTGCTGCTGGACCCCACTGACCGCCCCGGTCAACTGAGCTCCACTGAGCTTGTGCTGCAGGTCCCGCTGACCGCTGGGGCTCGGGCTGTGGGCCCCAACTGCCTGGCCCTACTCTCCCTGGGGTTGGAGCTGCCAGACCCCCTGGAGCGCTGGGGTTCGGGCTGCCGGCTTCCCCGCTGACGGGGGGCAGGGCTTGACCTGCCGGCCCCAACTGCCTGGCCCTGCTTTCCCTGGGGCTTGGGCTGCCTGCCCCGCTCTCCCTGCGGCTCGGGCTGCCGGCTGGCCCACTGACAGGGGCAGGGCTCGGGCTGCTGGCCCCAACTGCCCGGCCCCACTCTCCCTGGGGCTCGGGCTGCCAGCTCCCCCGCTGATGGGGGGCAGGGCTCGAGCTGCCAGTCCCAACTGCCCGGCCCCGCTCTCCCTGGGGATCGGGCTGCCGGCTCCCCTGCTGATGGGGGGCAGGGCTTGGGCTGCCGGCCCCAACTGCATGGCCCTGCTCTCCCTGGGGCTCTGGTTGTCTGTACTCCAACCGGGTCCCACCTGCTGCCTCCAATGCTGGGGTCCTCTGGCTGCCATTAATGAATTTTTCTTGCGAACCCCCTGTAACGTTCTGCGAACCCCAGTTTGGGAACCACTGCACTAGAGGAACATTCCTTTCCAGAGATGGCAATTGCAAGCAGGACATCTCTGTGCTTCCATGGGGTTCAGGGAATCCAATGAAGATCTGGTCAGACAATAGCTGGTGTCCTTCCCAACTCACTGACCCAGTGGCTCCCGTCTCGCACACTCGGGTGTCAGCCAGGGAGTCAGTGAGCGGAGCCGGATCCCTCGAGATACAATCCTCCATTAACTCAACTCCAAAGGGGATTCCTTTTATGCCACTTAGCAACGGATCCATCTAACACACACAAACTATGGCCGTTAGCAAGACTCCAATCCAGAATCCTCAGCCTCTCGCAGCTGAACACTGTCAGCTGGAAATAAGTAGCAGGGTCTTGTCCTGAATCCAGGACACAGCCACTGCCAGGGGAGACACAGCTCTGCACCTGAGCTGGTGCAATGCACTGGCTGAGAATCCTTACCTCCCCCACCCTTGCCATATTCCTGTAGCCAAGGCGCTTGGTGTCTGGAGCCCATCCTGGCACCACAGCTCCTCGGCATCTCTAATGTGCAGCCCTGGGAGAGAAAGACACACACATTTGTGAGGTTTGGCGTTCTGGTTTTAGTGCCTGTCTCCTGTTCCCATTGCTGGGTGCACACTGGCTGGGGCCTTCACAGCATCCATGCCACAATGGAATCACAGGGTCACCACCATTTGTCCCATTCATCAAAGAAATCATGTGACCCTTACGGACATTTTGTTCTGGGAGTGGGTGCCTGTTAATGATGGCATCTAATGCTGAGAACCCCCCACTCCCACTGAAGTCAGGATCTGACCTTAGCTAACCAAATGGTGACATCCTGCAAGTTTGTGTCCTTCCCCTGTGGTCCCTGATCCTGCCCCAACTTCCCTATGGGCTCTTTCCCTCCACGTGTCTCAATAGCTCCATTCCTGTCCCCTCACCAGCTGGCAGCCCCGTGGATGGGCTGATTTCCCTGGGGTGGAGGACAGGGCCGGGCTCTGAGATAAAACAGCCAATTTCCCTGGCACTTTCACACTCATTTCCCTGATTCAGGGAGCAGGAAAGAGAAAGAATCAGCATCTTAGCTGGGGTCGGTCTCAGAGGAGGGGGCTTCTTTCTATAGGGTCCCATTGCCCAGCAGTAGCTGGTAGAGCCAGTAAATCCCCCGACCTTGCCGGCTGTTGTTATCTGCTGGGTCAATGATATACAGACCCAGCTGTGCCACAAGGTAGCCCACCTTGGGGAAGTCAGATGAGCTCTGATGGAAGGAGGAGGAGAGTTCAGCTCTACATCTGCCCTGGGCCAGGAGTCTCTCTCCTCCCACTCCATCTGGAGGAGGTGCTAGGGGAGAGGAGCTACAGCTAGAGCACTCAACCTCTCTGCCCCCAAGGGAGCTTGGAGCAAAGAGACCAGGGCAAGGGCCCTCTATGAGGACTTGCTCCCCAGCTGCTCCATAATAATAAGGGCCTTGAGGCCAGGCACGAATCTGCCAGCCAGTGGGCTCTGGAGCACAGTCCCTTATGGGCCCAGGGGAAACCACTTAGCCAGGAGAAGAGGAGCCTGAATCAAGCATAGTTGAATCTCAGTTCTGACACTGGCTACGCACAGGGGTCATCAAAATCTAGAACCCTTGCAGCTGCAAATCCCACAGCCTGTCAGAGCCAGCCCTGACTATTCAGGATGCTGGGGTCAAAGGTCACTTCGTCAAATCCGGGGAGGCAGGCGGTACATCAGAGCAGGGCAGTGCTGCTCCATATGGCCCTGACTCTCTCCTACTTCTCTCTGGAGTGCATCCAGAAATTGACGTGCTGTGGGAGAAGGAGGCAGGTGAAGGTCAAGGGGCACGTGAACCAGCTCTACAAACGAGCCTCTCCCTCTCCGCATGAGGCTGAGGCATTGTGCTCAGGGTGGAATAGCTGACTGGCTGATCTCAGAGCTTTAAAAGGGGTTCTTGCACCCAGGATTCTGCCCATGTCCTGCTGGGCACAAGTTGTCATTGTCTCACCACACTGGGACAATGTTCGGTCTTGGGGCTGGTCCATCCTCTCTGTACTCCTGATCCATGATCAGCACATCAGGATCAAGGCACACACCCTGGGCCCTCCCCAGCTGCAAAGGCCTTGGTAGGATGGAGGGAGTGGCTGTGAGGACAGTCCCTCCGGGACCTGCAGAGCCTATAGGACAGAAGAGCGGATTCCCTGAGGATCCTCCTGTACTCAGGGTCTCCCTACAAAGGAGACAGGGACTTTTCTCAGAGGCCCATGTCTTGGATCTCACAGGGGTTTCAGTCTCTCAGTCCCCAGCCAGGCCTGGTGCCCACTGTTAGTGCTTAACAGAACCATGCAGAGCTCTGGCTTACAGTCCCAGCTCTTTCCCTCTGTCCCCGCAAAGACGGAAGGGTCCCAACATTGCACTCCACTGACAGCTCTGGCAAAGTCTGTCCCGCTGGGTCCCAGCTGGGAGGAGACAATGGAAACGTGGCTCTTCCAGTCTTTCCTTCACAGCCCTCCCACGGGCTGAAGGGGAAACTCCCCCCAGACCCTGCCATTGTGCTCACCCCCAAGAGGTGCTGCAGCTTGTCCGTGGTGGGGGTTTCCGTCAGCAGGCTCCTCTGCATGATGTCCAGGCTGTCTGCATAGGCCTTGTGCAGAGCCTGCAAGAGGAGGGAGCACCCATCAGTCACGGGATCTGGGGCTACACTGGTCAGGGGATGATTAGGAGGGTTCTCTGGGAGCCCTGGCAAGACTCCAAAGACACATCCTGGCCTCTCCCATTCACACCATCCCAGGGACACTTAGCAAGAGTTCATGGCCAGATTCCAGCTGGCTCTTCAATCCTGGCCCTTAGCAGTTCTCTGTACAGGGCCTGGTACCAAGCAGGATACGGAACAGCCAAACTGCAATGGATGGGAGCCAGGGGCCTGGGCAGAGTCCAGGCAGCAATGGACAGAATGAGGAGGGAAGGAAAGGATCTGCCAAGTGCGGGTAACGCTATCCCCTCTGGAAGGAAGGGGCCCTCCCTGCCATTTTGTTAACCCCTGGGCATGTTCACAGGTCTCCTCACCCCTCCACTATTCTCAGCAGCTCTATCACACCAAGGGAGCAGGGACCCTGCAGAATGTAATAAGAAAAGCCAAAGAGGAGTTTGAAGAATGGCTAGCCAAAAACTCCAAAGGTAATAACAAAATGTTTTTTAAGTACATCAGAAGCAGGAAGCCTGCTAAACAACCAGTGGGGCCCCTTGATGATCGACATACAAAAGGAGCGCTTAAAGATGATAAAGTCATTGCGGAGAAACTAAATGGATTCTTTGCTTCAGTCTTCACGGCTGAGCATGTTAGGGAGATTCCCAAACCTGAGCTGGCTTTTGTATGTGACAAATCTGGGGAACTGTCACGGATTGAAGTGTCACGAGAGGAGATTTTGGAATTAATTGATAAACTTAACATTAACAAGATCGCATTCACCCGAGAGTTCTGAAAGAACTCAAATGTGAAGTTGCGGAACTGTTAACTAAGGTTTGTAACCTGTCCTTTAAATCAGCTTCTGTACCCAATGACTGGAAGTTAGCTAATGTAACGCCAATATTTAAAAAGGGCTCTAGAGGTGATCCCAGTAATTACAAACCGGTAACTCTATCGTCTGTACCGGGCAAATTAGTCGAAACAATAGTTAAGAATAAAATTGTCCGACACATAGAAAAACATAAACTGTTGAGCAATAGTCAACATGGTTTCTGTAAAGGGAAATCGTGTCTTACTAATCTATTAGAATTCTTTGAAGGGGTCAACAAACATGTGGACAAGGGGGATCCAATGGACATAGTGTACTTAGATTTCCAGAAAGCCTTTGACAAGGTCCCTCACCAAAGGCTCTTATGTGAATTAAGCTGCCATGGGATAAAAGGGAAGGTCCTTTCATGGATTGAGAACTGGTTAAAAGACAGGGAACAAAGGGTAGGAATAAATGGTAAATTCTCAGTGTCATAACTATAAAGGGAAGGGTAACAGCTGTCCTGTGTACAGTACTATAAAATCCCTCCTGGCCAGAGACTCCAAAATCCTTTTCCCTGTAAAGGGTTAAGAAGCTCAGGTAACCTGGCTGGCATCTGACCCAAAGGACCAATAAGGGGACAAGATACTTTCAAATCTTGGTGGGGGAAAGGCTTTTGTTTGTGCTCTTTGTTTGGGAAGTTGTTCGCTCTTGGGACTGAGAGGGACCAGACATCAATCCAGGTTCTCCAAATCTTTCTGAACAAGTCTCTCATATTTCAAACTTGTAAGTAAACAGCCAGGCAAGGCGTGTTAGTTTATCTTTGTTTTCTCAACTTGTAAATGTACCTTTTACTAGAGTGTTTATCTCTGTTTGCTGTACTTTGAACCTAAGCCTAGAGGGGGGTCCTCTGAGCTCTTTAAGTTTGATTACCCTGTAAAGTTATTTTCCATCCTGATTTTACAGAGATGATTTTTACCTTTTTCTTTAATTAAAAACCTTCTTTTTAAGAACCTGATTGATTTTTCCTTGTTTTTAGATCCAAGGGGGTTGGATCTTGATCCACCAGGAGTTGGTGGGAGAAAGGAGGAGGGATGGTTAATTTCTCCTTGTTTTAAGATCCAAGGGGTTTGGATCTTGATCCACCAGGAGTTGGTGGGAGAAAGGAGGGGGATGGTTAATTTCGCCTTGTTTTAAGATCCAAGGGGTTTGGATCTGTATTCACCAGGGAATTGGTGAAGGTCTCTCAAGGCTACCCAGGGAAGGGAACTAGCTTTGGGATGGTGGCAGCAGACCAGATCTAAGCTGGTAGTTAAGCTTAGAAGTTTTCATGCAGGCCCCCACATTGTACCCTAAAGTTCAGAGTGGGGAAGCAGCCTTGACACTCAGAATGGAGAGGGGTAACTAGTGGTGTTCCCCAAGGGTCAGTCCTCAGACCGATCCTATTCAACTTATTCATAAATGATCTGGAGAAAGGGGTAAACAGTGAGGTGGCAAAGTTTGCAGATGATACTAAACTGCTAAAGATAGTTAAGTCCAAAGCAGACTGTGAAGAACTTCAAAAAGATCTCACAAAACTAAGTGATTGGGCAACAAAATGGCAAATGAAATTTAATGTGGATAAATGTAAAGTAATGCACATTGGAAAAAATAACCCCAACTATACATACAATATGATGGGGGCTAATTTAGCTACAACAAGTCAGGAAAAAGATCTTGGAGTCATCGTGGATAGTTCTCTGAAAATGTCCATGCAGTGTGCAGAGGCGGTCAAAAAAGCAAACAGGATGTTAGGAATCATTAAAAAGGGGATAGAGAATAAGACTGAGAATATATTATTGCCCTTATATAAATCGATGGTACTCCCTCATCTCGAATACTGCGTACAGATGTGGTCTCCTCATCTCAAAAAAGATATACTGGCACTAGAAAAGATTCAGAAAAGGGCAACTAAAATGATTAGGGGTTTGGAACGGGTCCCATATGAGGAGAGATTAAAGAGGCTAGGACTCTTCAGCTTGGAAAAGAGGAGACTAAGGGGGGATATGATAGAGGTATATAAAATCATGAGTGATGTGGAGAAAGTGGATAAGGAAAAGTTATTTACTTATTCCCATAATACAAGAACTAGGGGTCATCAAATGAAATTAATAGGCAGCAGGTTTAAAACAAATAAAAGGAAGTTCTTCACGCAGCGCACAGTCAACTTGTGGAACTCCTTACCTGAGAAGGTTGTGAAGGCTAGGACTATAACAGAGTTTAAAAGAGAACTGGATAAATTCATGATGGTTAAGTCCATTAATGGCTATTAGCCAGGACGGGTAAGGAATGGTGTCCCTAGCCTCTGTCTGTCAGAGGATGGAGATGGATGGCAGGAGAGAGATCACTTGATTATTGCCTGTTAGGTTCACTCCCTCTGGGGCACCTGGCATTGGCCACTGTCGGTAGACAGGATACTGGGCTAGATGGACCTTTGGTCTGACCCGGTACGGCCTTTCTTATGTTCTTATGTTATGTTCTTATGACCACAGGCCGCTCCTGCTGCTGGGACAGAGAAGTGGGATGGTGACCTACCCGGAAGTGAGCGGTGTCCTTCCCTGGGCACAAGGTAAAAACGCTGTACAGGGCAGCTCGCAGGAGGCCTGATTCCAGCTCCAGCTCCAGAGGTGGCTTCAATTTGCTGGCAGGAGAGAGGAGCCTGTATTAGACTTTGCAGCCCCTGAGTGACGCTGGCACCACCATGGACATGAAACATCAGGGCCATCACAGGCCAGCAAAAACAGAAAGGGAGGTGCCAAGGAGCGCAGTGACCTGGCTGAAGTCACAGATCCAGTCAGTGGCAGGGCTGCAATAGGGCCCATTCCCCTGATCTCACTACTGGACTGACCCTGTTGCCCCTGTTATACAACCCGCCCCCCAACCTCCCAGTGATCTTCTCTCTAAGCCCACTGTAACATTACCGAAGTGAAATCAACCACCCAGCCAGGAAAGAGTGAATGTTCCTACCTCCTCGGCCTAAGGATGCGAACAGCCACAATTGGGGTTGACCTCACTTGCCCCCCCGCCCCCGACCCTACAATTCCCCCACTGCCAGCTCCGGATCAGTGTCAGAATTTCCCCTTCCCTGCTCCCCAATCCCCAGGAATCCCTGTCCTCTGCTCCCCCTCCAGCCCCATCATCTCCCCTCACTGGCCCAGGGCAGGCCTCTCTTCATCCCATGTCTGGCTCTCGCCCCCATGGGGTCTCACTCACCACAATGCTCTCCACAAGGACCACATTTCCTGCCCCGGCTTTTGTGTGGAGAAGCACAGAGTGGGGATAGGGTGCAGGAAACAGAGCTGCTTGGCCCTGTCCTGCACCCACTAGGAGAGGCATTGGGAGAGAGAGAGAGCCTGTTAGGTAGGGACCTCCCCACCCCACCCAAACTGGCTCCAGGGCCCAGGTCCTCCATGGAGTTGGAGAGGGAAAAGCCCAAAACCACAGTGTCCTCCTGCAAGGCAGGGCTTGTAACTGGGACAATCTCTGTGGGGGGAGGAGACCCTGGCCTGTGTGGGACAAACACCCCCTTCTTGGGGGTCCCAGATCAAATGAGAGAAGTGCCCCCCATTAAGGAGTTATGGCTTCTCTGGGACAAGCCCCCCTGGAAGTGGCGAGGAGGGCAAAAGGGGCAGGACAGACTCAGTGCCAGCTCAGCTTGGAAATTTTTGTACCTCATCTCTACCCTGAAGGTGCTGTTGGATGACCCTGATGGCAGTTTCCTCCGGGGACACGTCCTCCTCCTTCTTGTCCTCCAGCTGGACACTTGGGGTCCCTGCACCAGGAAGAGGAGACAGGATGACTCCTGCTGCTGCTGAGGGGAAGAACGGGGTGCAGTGGAGAGAGAAGGGTCCTCTGTAAGGAACCCCATGGCAGAGACCCCACCCTACCCCTCCCAGAGACGCCCTCACTCCCATCAGCCTCAGAGCCCCATTGCAGTCAGGCCACCCCCCAACATCATCAGGGGCCCGGGAGGCTGGAGCTTCCCCGACTCCGCCCAGAATGCCCTGCACTGGGTGTGGCTGTGCCACTCCCACTGGTGTCAGTGGGGCTCACGTGACTGAGGCCAGACACCTTGGGGAACCAACGGACACACGTTGTTACTAGCCTCCCCTCCCAAGTCCTTCTCCCTTTTCCTTGGGTCTCCTCTCACCTGCACTGGGGGAATCTTCAGCCTCAGGGCTCTCACACTCCTCTGAGGTGCTGCTGGCCCCTAGTGTGTAGGCAGAGCTGCTGGTGCTAGAGCAGCGGTGGCCAATCTCCTGCCCTGGACAGGCTGGGGGCCAGGGAGGGGGATGGCTCCTCCTGGGCCCTGGCGCTGGGCTCCTGGCTCCTCTTCTTCCTGAGAGCAAGCCCCAGAGCTGCCTTGCCTGGGTCCTGCCCTGCCCTAGGTCCTTCCTGCACAGCTGCACCCTGGGCAACCTCCACGTTGGCCCAGAAGGTGCCTCAGGGCTTGCTCTGGGAGCTGGAGTCTTCTTCCTCCAGAACACCAGGCACTTCCACCGCTTGGCCTGGCCACAAGATGCTTCCCTGCCAGCAGGGACAGAGGGACCGCTCTCCTCCTGAGGAAGTCAGCAGCTGCTTCCCACTGGCTCTGGAACCACCTCCGCAGCCTTCTTCCCCAGCCCCTGCCTGAGCCTCTCCATCCTGGAACTGAGTGGGAAGCAGCCATGAGTCTGAGGAAAAGACAACCTCTCACTAATGGGCCTGCCTGCTCCGCCCCCACCTCCCCTCCGCTGGGGCAACTCCCCCTCACTGCACACCCCACCACAAGGCACAGGGACTGCAATCTACACACAGTGGCAGCAGCTCACAGCACAGGCTGCTCCCAAACTTCCCCCTCCCCACTGAGGCACTGTGACACCGGGGGAGTCTCATTCTTTCAGAGCAGTGGGATCTTCAGGCTGTTTGGACAAGCAGCTCCCTCCTCCTACCCAGACCACAGGCCCTCCCTGGCTAGAGAAAGAACAGAACCCAGGAAGGCATCTGAGCTTGCCCTGTGAACTCATCCCCAGCTAAACTTCACAAGGTCCCAATCATATGAGGCATGAGTCCCTCTCAGTTCCCACTGATGGGGGTTGTGGGTGTTCAGCAGCAGGCAGGGTCTGACCCCCCCAGAGACTCAGCCCGGGGAACAGTCTCCTACAAGGGAAGGGCTGGGAGCCCTATTACTGGGCTATTTCCACCATGCTGGAGGTGGCTCTGGAGAACACCCTGCCCAGGCCCAGAGCGAAGGGCTGCAGGGGGATGTATTAGCAAATCTAGTCTCACTTGGAGGAGATTCCTCCTCCCCCCATATCTGCCCCTTCCCAAGCAGAACAGGGAAGTCTCTGAGGAAATGCTACATGCCACTCACTAGCTCTAGATGGCGCAGTGCTGGGTGGCAGATGCTCAGCGTTGGTCTGTCCCTTGCCCTCTTCCTCGCTCTCTCGCACCAAGGGGGGCTGGAAAGGGAGCTGCACAATGCCCTGCCAGCAGGGCAGGGTGTCGAAACCGGGAGGCTGACAGTGGCTGTAAAAACAAGACTATGTTTTATTGGAGGGATAAACTCAGGCAAGCAGCCGGGGTCCAGAACACTGACATACCGCGGGCAGGACACCTCCTGTCTCAAGATCTCCTAGCACCTCACACACATTTCTGAAGCCTGACAAGACAAGGCCTATAGGGGAGGGACTCCAACCCCACTGACAGAAAACTGTGGCCTGGGCAATGACAGAGCCAGGGATGGAGCCCTGTGTCCAGTGTCCAGGGCCCTGCACTGATCACTAGAGAACATTTCTTTCCAGAGATGGCAATTGCAAGCAGGACACTATTCCCAGTCTCCCTGGCTCTGAGAGGGAGTGTGACCTGCTGGAGCTACTAAGGCAGGGGACTGGGAGGAAGGCCTCCTGACTTTCATTGGTGGTTTTCCTATTGACTTATAGGATAGGACCTTGGGCAAGCCATTTCCCCTCTCTGTGTTTCAGTCCCCAGCAGTAAAATGAGGGTCTAATACTTACTCACTATTGTAAAGCGCTGTGAGATTTACCCAGGAAAAGCCGCTCTGTGAGTGCTATGCAGTACTGGGCCATCAATGGTCAGATCCAAATTCCTAGAGTTTAGATCTGGGCTTTCAGTTCAGTACAGAGTGAGGAGCCCAAACCTAGACCTTGGATTGAGGATCAGCCCTTCCTGGGGTGGGCTTTTCCCTCCTTAGCCAGGTGGATTAACAATAGAGGATTTTTAAAATATGAACTGGGTTTTTAAATTAAACTCACCACAGGTTTTTTCATTCAAAATAAACCTGCTTAAAATTTAAATTTGACAATCTATGTTGAAGCCTAAATTTATTATAATCTCTTAAAATAATGTCAGGAGAATAGAAAAAAATCCATATTAGGTAGTACATGTTTACTGCCAAGTTTTAAGGACAGTCAAACTACTTGAAGCACCTGGAACCAGAGTTAGTGGAAGTGCTAGAACAGCTTTAGACAGCAGAAGCCCTTCCTTTGAAAGTGCAGAAAGAATATTTTCTTCATTTCTGTTTATTCATCTAGTTCAGCGGTCGGCAACGTTTGGCACGCGGCTCGCCAGGGTAAGCACCCTTGCGGGCCAGGCCAGTTTATTTACCTGCTGACGCGGCAGGTTCGGCCGATCGCGGTCCCCACTCGCCGCGGTTCGTTGTCCCGGTCCAATGGGGGCGGCGGGAAGGGGCGCGGGCGAGGGACGTGCTGGCCGCAGCTTCCTGCCACCCCCATTTGCCTGGGACGGCGAACCGCGGCCAGTGGGGGCTGCGATTGGCCGAACCTGCCGCGTCAGCAGGTAAATAAACTGCCCCGGCCCACTAGGGTGCTTACCCTGGCGAGCCGCGTGCCGAACATTGCCGACCCCGGATCTAGTTCAATGACTAGTTAGGAGAACAGCCCCAGCCGCCTCAGGAAGAAGAGCAGCAGAGAGAAATGGAACAAGAGAAGAGAGAAGAAAAGACAAGAGGAAGGGAGGAAAAGAGACGCAAAAATGGACAAATTCCAAATGCCTCAGTGAGTCATAGATTTCAAGGCCAGAAAGATCCACTCTGACCATCTAGTCTGTATAAAATGGCCATAGAACTCCCATCTAAATAATTCCTGTTTGAATTAGAGCACATCTTTTAGAAAAACAGCCAATCTTGATTTTTAAAATGCTAGTTGTGGAGGATCCATTACAACCCTGGGTTAATTGCTCCAAACCCAGACTGTTAAAAACATTCGCCTTATTTCCCGTCTGAATTTGTCTAGCTTCAACTTGCAGCCATTGGATCTTCTTATATCTTTGTCTGCTCAAGCGAAGAGCCCATTAGCAAATATTGTTCCCTTATGCTCATCCGTTAATCTTCTCTTTGTTAAGCTAAATAGATTGAGCTCCTTGAACCTATCTATATAAGGCATGTTTTCTAAACCTTTAATCATTCTTGTGATTCTTCTCTGAACCCTCTCAAATTTATCAGCATCTGTCTCAAATTGTGGACACTGGACACAATATTCCAGTAGTAGTCACACCAGTGCCCAGTACAGAGATATAGAACCTCTCTACTTTTACCTGTGATTCTGCTATGTATGGATCCAAAGATCGCATTTGCCCTTTTGGCCAAAGTGTCTCAGTGGGAGCTCATAGTCAGCTGATTATCTACCATGACTCCAAGTCTTTTTCTGGGTCACTATTTCCCAGGATAGAATCCCCCTCTTGTACACGTAGCCTATATTTTTTGTTCCTAAAGGGAAACTTTACATTTGGACATACTAAAATGTATGTAATTTGCTTGTGCTCAGGTAACTAAGCAATCCAGAAGGCTCTATATGAGTGACATGTCCTCTTCATTATTTACCACTTCCCCAATCTTTCTGTCATTGGCAGATTTTACAGTACTGATTGTATATTTGCTTCCAAGTCACTGATCAAAATGTTAGATAGTGTACATCCAAGAACCGATCCGTGCAGGACCCTACTAGAAAGACACCCACTCGATAATGATTCCTTATTTACAATTATGTTTTCAAACTATTAGGTAGCCAGTTACTAAGGGGCGGAGTCCTAGGTGGGACATTTTTCTGCCAACTTACCTTGTGTTTTACGAGCCTAGAGCTCGGCTGGCAACATATGGATCAGACTGAACAGGTTCCAACCCTCACTGAGAATCTTACCTTCTACACAGGGAATGTCTGCTCTCTACAAAATCAACATAGAAAGGAGAACACTCCCAAATAAGCTCCTCCTTAGCACTCAGGTGCGTGACCACAAATCCTCTCTTAGTCCTCTAGGAGAGACTGCAAGAAGGAGGCTTACTGCAGCAAGGCTCCAGGGGTCTCTGAGGTTCCCCCTACCCTGCGTCCCTGTCCTGCCTGGCTGAGGTTAAGGGTGCTGTGTGAGGTCACAGCCTCCTCACCACCTTTGCCCAATAGGCTAAGTTCCTGCCAAAGGCCCTTGTGAAGTCACTGCCACACCCACCTCTGCCTTGCAGGGCTGATGTCTGCCCTAGGTCAGCCCAGTTGTATGTTTGAACTGCTCTCCAGATCACCCCACATGCTCAGTATTGATTCTGGGGAGCAAGCAGGTTACCCAGAGTCTGTTCCTCACCCTACACTGAGTTTTTCATAGATTCATAGATTTTGTAGGCCATTAGATCTCCTAATTAAGCCATTATTTCACAAACCACGAAATTTCACACCCTTACCCCCATATTAAGTCCAATGGCTTGTGTTTCACTAAAACACACCTTCCAGAAAGACAGCCAGGTGTGATGTGAGGCCATCAGGAAACAGAATTCACCTCTTCCCTTGGTAATTTGTTCCACTGGTTAATCTCCCTCACTCCTAAATTAGGACTGGGTATTTGCTGTATTCAAATGTGTTTTGTTTGAATGAGCTGCCTTGTCGTCATCATTATTTACCATGACACCAATCTTTGTGCCACCTGCAGATGTTACCAGCTGTGATGTGATATTGACTTCCGGATCATTGGTCACTGAAGATAGTTAGTGGCTGAGAGCCTGTTCACCCCCCAGGCACCAGGCATCCACTCCCCCCGTAGAACAGGAAAAGGGCATCCAGCCCTACTCTCATATGGGGTCAAACACATGATTAGCAGCAGGATTACCTGCTCCATGTCAGCCCCACATGCTAAGGAGTTTCAGAAGATACTGCTAATCTCGGATAAACAAAGCAGCTAAGATGAGGTCAGCATGGGTGGATGAACTGAGCAGACAGGTTCTAAGAGAAGAGGAAATTTCTCCCCTGCTCTAGTGAGATTCCCATAGAAAAAGTATCTGATGGTGGGGGTGAGGGTAATGCAAGCCTTCAGCCCCTTGAATGGCAGGAAATCAGAACTCTGGGAGTTAAGGGGTGTCTCTGTCGTGCCAAAGGGAGCACAGCTGGAGAGCAGAAAGGGCACTGATATAATTGTATGAAAGACAATGACCTCTACCTGTGAAGGTGGCTGAAGCTTCTTGCGGGCAATAGAGTCCAGGATCCTTATACACGTCCTTTGGGGATGCTTTTCCTAGGAATAAAATCAACACAACACAATGAGAACAACGTCACAGTCCCAGGGATGAGATCCAGGGATAAGGGATGCTCTCAGCCAGGCTATTTACCAGGAATCTGATCTTTGCCCCAAACGCCACAATCACGCAGATGAGAGAGTGATTCCTATCTCCGTGGGGAGTGTGTGGTTTTCCATCTAAGCATCACTGAGAGCCAGCTCTTCCCGGTTTGAGAGGATGAGGTCATTACTCCCCAAGCTGGGCCAGCTGCAGACTACATTGATGTAGGAGGCAGAGACAGATCCCAGAGCCTGGAAGAAAGAGAGGGGAGGAAGGCCCTGCTCATTTCCCGTTCAGAGACCCCATTGAAGAAGGGCCAAGAAGGGAGGGGAGAATGAAGGGCAGGAAGTGAAACTACCTCTGTGGGGACGGCACTAGAGTAGAATCCAGTCCAGTTCCCCAATCCACCCCACGTTTGTACGTGTGACCTTGGAGAGGTCACTTTATTGACTTCATTCCCCATCTGCAAAATGGGGGTAGTAGTGTCCTCCCCTCCCCAGGAGGTGAGGGGAGGACAGTCCCATTGTCTGCATGGGGTTTGGACACTCTGGGCATGGATTGTGCCAGAGTGAGGGAAGGGACCCAGAGTTTGTTCCACTACAGCCGGGGGAGGAGGATGGGATCAGGAGGTCAAGGAAGGGGGATGGGGCAGGAACTGCTGCCACACACGGAGCTTAGGAATTCGGTCAGTGCCAAGGGCTCGGTACCTCCCCTCAGCAAATAGTTTCCCTACTGAAAAGACTGGCCCCTCCTGTCATTGGTGTCCTCTAGGTGCCCCCTTAGTTCTTCTTGAATGTGGTGGCTTCATTGAACCAGGTCGCGAGCCAGGAAGTTCAGAGAGGACACTGCTAGTGTACGGTGAAATCAGGGGAAAATCTATAGTTAGCACACACACAAAAAAAGGTGTCGTTGGCATTGTGGTTTGCAAATTTGGAGCTGATCTGTCCTCTCAGCTGAAGGTACGCAATCACAGGGGGATGAAGCGTGCCGTCTTGATCAGTTGATCTACGATAGTCAGTTGCACTGTGTGGCCATTTGATTCAGGGAGGTCTGCAATGAAATCCATTTGCACTGGCTCCCCATGGCTGGGGCAAAGAGATGAGGTGCCAAGGTATTTAGTGTGTGATGCCTTGGTGCAAGTACAGAAGTCACGTGAGTCAACATATGTCTGAATTTCAACCCACATCTGGCACCACCAAACAAAGCAGGAGGTTAGGCAGGAGGTTTTGTGGCACCCAAAGTGCCCTGCCAGGGAGTTGTCCTTGTTTGGATGTAGTACCTTCAACCGGGGACATCCTGGCAGAACATACAGGCGGCCCTCGGTAAATGTTATCGCATCCCACACGGAATGTTGTTTCTCATTCTCAGCTCCTGATTGTCCGGAGGGGTCCCCCATTCCCCGGCCACGGGACATCCCAGGAGACTGATTAAATTAGCACGATGAGAGCTTGAGGTCTGGTAGTGTTAAGCACATTGTAGGGCTTGAGGAGCAAGGGCTGTTCCTCACTAGCTTTCTGTCTTCTTGGTTATATTCTGCATTAGGGAACAGGGCGTCAGCCTGGCCATTCTTAGTTCCCGGTCCATAGTTAAGTAATCTTGAAATTGAAACAGGAGAAGAATAAGGTCTAGCTGAATTGTCCCTGCTTCAGTGCTTTGGCTTTTCACAGATACTGGAGGCTTGTGTGATCAGTCCAAACTTGTGCTGGATATCGAGTCCCCTTCAGCTACTGACATAAGTCTTCAAATGAGGATTTAATCAGAAACCGCTAATTATCAAGGATCTCCTAGATTTGGTCTGTGGGGTGAGCCTCCAGAAGTGGTATGCACAGGGGTGCAGCAGGTGCTGCAATAATAATTGTCATATTAGATGTGTCAACTTCTATGATGAATGCTTCAATTGGATTGGATTGCGCCAGAATAGGTTCAGCGGTGAAGGCAATTTTGAACTCTTGAGGGCTTATTGGCCCTTGGATGACCAAACACACTTGACAATCTTGTGGAGGAGAGCTACCATGGGGCTTATTCGCTCTGAGAATCCTGGGCCGAAGCAGCAGTAAAACTGGGGAAACCTAAAAAGCGCTGCTCTTCTTGAGTACTTCAAGTTCCTCCCAGTTGGGAACGGCTTCCACTTTATTTGGATCATTCTTAACTCTTTCTGGGGAGAGGATGTACCCCAAAATCTCCATGGAGAGTTGGGTAGAGGTACACTTTTCCAATTTTGTATAGAGACCATTTTGCCGCAACCTCTTCGGGTTCTGATGTGGGGCATGTGCATAGCGAGGCCATGGTTCACACCTGGTGTGACATGTCTCCTTTTGAATATGGGCCACTTACTTCTGGAAATCCCACTTTTCTGCAAACAGTTGCACCACCTGATGTCACATGCTACTTCCGATAATTAGGTCTACTGGTTAGAGCATAGGTCACAGCTATGTGTAGGATTGCGCCTAGGCTAAGAGTGGTGCTAGAATCAAGGTCCAGGGACGTAACAGGGTCAAAACCGAGATCAGAGTCCAAGACAAACCAGAATCAGAGCTAGAGTCCAGATACAGGCGGAAGTTCGAAGCTGGGTAGACAGAGTCCAAGGACTTGGGGAGGCTTAGGAGGAGGAGGCAAGGTTGTAGCAGGTCAGTGGTGGGGCTGGTGTGAGGCTAGAGCAGGGCAAAGACAATATGAGCCAGAGTTGATAGCTAACCTCAAAAAAAACCGGTTACTCACCTTCTCGTAACTGTTGTTCTTCGAGATGTGTTGTTCATGTCCATTCCAAGCAGGTGTGTGTGCGTGCCACGTGCATGCCAGCCGGAAGATTGTACTATAGCAGCGTCCATAGGGTCGGCTTCAGCGCCCCCTGGAGTGGTGCCTTCATGGCGCTGTATGTAGGGGCCAGCTGACACCCCACCTCCTCAGTTCCTTCTTGCCGATACTCTGACAGAGGGGTAGGAGGGCGGGTATTGGAATGGACATGAACAACACATCTCGAAGAACAACAGTTACGAGAAGGTGAGTAACTGTTTTTTCTTCTTCGAGTGATTGTTCATGTCCATTCCAAGCAGGTGACTCACAAGCCCAAATCTAGGCGGTGGGGTCGGAGATCACTGCAGACTGGAGGACTGCGCAGCCAAAGGCAGCATCATCTCTGGCCTGGTGTGTGATGGCGTAGTGCGCCGTAAAGGTGTGCATTGAGGTGGCCGCTCTACAAATTTCCTGCATCGGGACCTGGGCAGGAACGCAGCAGAAGAGGCCTGCGCTCTTGTGGAGTGGGCCGTGATAGGCGGGGCTGGTATATTGGCCCGACTGTAGCACTCCCAGATGCAGGTTCTGATCCAAGCCGAGATTCACTGTGACGAGACCGAGAGCCCTTTCATCCTGTCGGCCACGGTGACGAAAAGTTGCGTTGACTTCCTGAAGGATCTTGTCCTTTCGATATAGAACGCGAGAGCCCTGCGAACGTCCAGGAAATGCAGCCTACGCTCCTTCGCAGAGGAGGTTTCGGATAAAACACCGGGAGAAAAATGTCTTGACCCATGTGAAATGGGGAAACCACCTTAGGCAGGAACGGTGGGTGCGGCCTGAGTTGGACCTTGTCCTTGTGGAAGACGGTGTATGGAGGTTCAGATGTTAGAGCTCTGAGTTCCGACACTCTCCGAGCTGATGTGATAGCCACCAAGAACGCGACCTTATATGTAAGATATAACAGCGAGCACGAAGCCAGCGGCTCGAAGGGGGGCCCTGTGAGGACGGACAGGACCAAATTGAGGTCCCAAACAGGGACAGGTTGACGAATGTCCGGGAACAATCTGTCAAGGCCCTTAAGGAATCGTCCAACGAGTGGGTTTGCAAACACTGAGGTACCCCCCGCTCCAGGGTGGAACGCCGAGATTGCAGCAAGGTGTACTCGAACCGACAAGAGAGTCAGTCCCAGGTGTCTCAGATGTAACAAACAGTCCAATATGAGAGGGACCGGGGTGAGCAAGGGAGCCTGACCCCGTTGTGTGGCCCAGAGGGAGAAGCGCTTCCACTTGGCCAAGTACGTGGTCCTTGTTGAGGGCTTCCTGCTACCAAGAAGGACCTGCCTGACCTGATGAGAGCATTGCAACTCCACGGGGTTTAGCCATGGAGTATCCAGGCTGTAAGGTGGAGCGACTCCAGGTTCGGGTGAAGGAGGCGACCGCAATCCTGTGTGATCAAGTCCGGTAGTAGGGGCAACCTGAGTGGCACCTGCATAGACATGTACAGGAGAGACGTGTACTAGTGCTGGCGCGGCCACTCAGGCGCTATCAGGATGAGCCGAGCATGATCTCTGCGGGCCTTGAGGATTACTCTGTGAACCATGGGAATAAGGGGAAAGGCGTAAAATAGCCCGTCTGCCCAAGAGAGGAGAAAGGCATCTGTTAGAGACCCCGGACTGCGTCGCATGAGGGAGCAGAATTGACGACACTTCCTGTTCTCGCTGGAGGCAAACAGGTCCACCTGGGGATGACCCCAGAGTTGGAAAATTGAGAGAACTATATCCCAGCAGATAGACCACTCGTGACCCTGGAACGAGCGGCTGAGGGCGTCCGCAAACCCGTTGTGCGTCCCCGAGAGGTAGGATGCTGTCAGGTGAATTACGTTCTCTACGCAAAAGTCCCATAATGTGAGGGCCTCCTGGCAAAGGGGAGAGGATCGAGCACCACCCTGTTTGTTGATATAGAACATCGTTGGAGTGTGAGGACAGAAACGCACCTGCCTGACAGCTGGGATTTGAAGGCTATGCATGCGAGGCGCACCGCTCGTAATTCCGATATTGATGTGCAACGAAAGATCCTCTCGTGACCAAAGGCCTTGGGTTCTGAGGCCGCCCAGATGTGCACCCCATCCCCGATCCGATGAGTCCGTTACCAGGGATAGGGAGGGCTCAGGGTCGAGGAAAGGAACTCCTGCACAGACCACCCACGGGTTGAGCCACCATTGAAGGGAGTCCAACACCGGCCGAGGTAACGTCACCACTGATTCTAGGGAGTCCCTGACTGGCCAATAAACCCCTGCCAACCAAGACTGGAGTGGGCGCAGACTGAGTCTGGCGTGTCTCACCACGTAGGTACATGCCGCCATGTGCCCTAGTAATTTGAGGCAGCTTCTTGCTGCGGTGGTCGGGTAACGTTGGAGGCCGAGAATAATGTTGGATATAGTCTGGAATCTGGCCTCTGGGAGATATGCCCTGGCATGTGTCGAATCCAGAACTGCTCCTATGAATTCGATTTTCTGGGTTGGAGATAGTGTGGACTTGGCCTCGTTGAGTAAGAGGCCGAGCGCGAGGAAGGTCTGCCTGGTAAAGACCACCTGAGCCTCCACCTGCGCCTTGGTCCTACCCTTGATGAGCCAATCGTCCAGGTAGGGAAACTCCTGGATCCCCTGCCTGCGCAGGAAGGCTGCCACGACTGCCATGCACTTTGTGAAGACCCTTGGGGCTGCTGATAGACCAAAGGGCAGAACCATAAATTGTAGAAGAGCGTTGCCCACGGGAAACCTGAGATAACGCCTGTGCTGATGGATTATCGCAATGTGAAAGTATGCGTCCTTTAAGTCGAGGGCAGCATACCAGTCTCCTGGATCCATGGAAGGAATGATGGAGGACAGGGAGACCATGCGGAACTTGAGCTTCTTCACAAACTTGTTGAGACGCCGCAAATCCAGAATAGGTCTGAGGCCCCCTTTCGCTTTCGGTATTAGGAAATAGCGAGAATAGAAGCCCTTGCCCCGTAGCTCCTGAGGAACCTCCTCTACTGCCCCTGATGCGAGGAGGGACTGAACTTCTTGAAGTAGAAGTTGCTCGTGAGAGGGGCCCCTGAAGAGGGACGGGGAGGGGGCTGGTGGGGTGGGAGGGAGGAGAACTGCATAGAATATCCCTTCTCTACCGTGCGAAGCACCCAAGCGTCCAATGTGATCTGGGCCCATGCACGATAGAAGGGGGACAGACGTGACAAGAAGGTAAGGTTGGACGGATCCAGGGTTCTGACTGGGAGGTCGTCCTCGACCAAGCCATCAAAATGGTGGTCTAGGCCCGTGTAGGCCTTGGTTGGGCAGATGACTGGACGAAGGGCTGCTCTTCTTGCCTCCTCCTGACCGTCCTTGCCCTTCTGCGCAAGGCATCCCCTCGATTTTGAGGCCGGTACGGCTGAGGGGCCTGCGGCGGCCTGAACTGCCTACGCTGAGTGACAGGGGTGTGTAGGCCTAATGAACGGAGGGTGGTCCGTGAATCCTTTAGGCTATGAAGCCTCTTATCAGTCTTCTCCGAGAAGAGCGTGGGCCCTTCGAAGGGGAGGTCCTGGATCGTTTGTTGGACCTCGTGAGGGAGGCCGGAAACTTGAAGCCAGGCTCCGCGCCTCATGACCAGACCAGTCGCCAATGTGCGTGAGGCTGAATCGGCCGTGTCCAAGGCTGCCTGGAGGGAAGCCCGGGTAATCAATCTCCTCTCTTCAACCAGGGCTGAAAACTCGGTACGCGACTCCTGTGGAAGGAGGTCCGTGAACCTAGACAAAGCCGAGCACGTGTTGTGTCCATACCAGAGCACTATGGCTTGCTGATTGGCAATGCGCAACTGCGGGCCCCCCGTTGAATATACCTTGCGCCCGAACAGGTCCAATGTTTTGGCCTCTCTATTTTTAGGTGTAGCTCCCTGAAACCCTTGGCGTTCCCTGTGGTTGGCCGCATCTACCACTAGGGAGTCCGGTGGAGGGTGTGTATAAAGATGTTGGAACAAAATATCGCCTCTCAGTCCTTTTGGCCGTAGGGGCCAATGAGGCTGGGGTTTGCCACAAGGTGCGGGTTGTGTCCGTAATGGTCTTTATGAGAGGTAGGGCTACCCTGGATGGGCCTGACGGGGTCAGGATATCAATCACCGGATCTGTGCCCACCTCGATCTCCTCAGTCTGGATCGAGAGGCTTTGGGCTGCTCGAGTAAGCAGCTGTTGGAGGATCCTATTGTCCTCTAGGGCCGGTGCCGCTGAAGTTCCCGCTACTGCCTCATCCGGAGATAAGGAGAAAGAGATCCCCTGAAGAGGGCCTTCATCTACCCCCTCTCCCTCTACGAGGGCCTGCGGCACACGGTACTCAGGCTGCGCGGCCGGTGCGGGCTCAGGACGCGGCATCGCGGCCGGTACTGGGGTCGACACCGAGCGACGAGGTGTGCTGGATGCTGCCTGCAGTGTTGGGAGCAAGGTCCCCGTCAGTGCCATTGTTTGGCTAGGCGGTGCCGTGTCCCTTTGTGGCACAATCCTGTCAGACGGCGGTGCCGGTGGTGGTGGCATTAGCGGTGGGAGCACCGACGTCGAAGAAACAGATGCGGCTCATGAGCGGGGTCCGTACGCCTGACCCACTGACTGGTGGTAGGCCCACAGCGTCCAGAACGGCCACTGGGGGGGCAGTTGCCACTGCTGCTGCCACTGCGGTGGGTACGGTTGGGTACTCGTACGCGAGGATGATCGCCTACTCCTCGATCTGTTAGAGCGGTACAAGTCCACCTCTGAGTCCGAAGTCTCTGAGTAGGAGGACATAGGAGGCGCGTTACCCGCTGTCGCCGGAGAGGGTGCTGTCTGCACCGGTGCCGCTAGAGTGGCGCGGTGCGGGGACCGCGGCGAGAGCATCTCTGGTTTGCCCCTAGATTGATAATGGGGCCGAGCGGTAGCCAGAGGTTCTCTGCACCGGTGCGGCGATGCCAGCACCGGGAGGCTCAAGAGGTCTGAGGCGACCTCAAACGCCTCCGGCGTCGATGCGAGGTGCACTTCCTCCATCATATCCGGGGATCTAGGCTTTTCTGGACTCGACCGTACTCCAGGGCGGGAGTCAACGGGATGGCCGGATGGGTCTGCGGCGCGAATTGTTCTGTAGCACTCGTGAACGGCACTGGCCCTTTAGAGTCCCGGTGGGGAGAGTGTTCCCTCACCGGCCTGTTCCTTTTAACCGGCACTGGTGATGGGGAACGGTGTCTCATCGAGGATGGTTTCTTGTGCGCCGACTCTCTCTGGTGCTGGGGTTTGGGGGCCTTGGCCTCACGACTTATCTCCGGTGCCGGAGCACTGAGCACTGAGGATGAAGTCCTGGGTGCCGGCTTGGTAGGCCTGGGATCTGATTGCGGCCGCAGGGCCGCCTCCATTAGGAGGACTTTAAGTCTCTGCTCTCTATCTTTGAGAGTCCTGGGGCGAAAAGCCCAGCAGATACTGCACCTATCTCTTTGGTGGCTCTCCCCTAGGCAGCTTAAGCACGAAGAGTGCGGGTCACTCTTCGGCATGAATTTCCCGCAGTCCCAGCAGAGTTTGAACCCTGGGGACCCGGGCATGCCCCAGCGGGGCGACGAAAACTTGGGGGAAACCCCCCAACTAATATCTAACTAAGTTAACACTAAACAACGAACTAACTATTTACAACAACGACAGAACACTGCCACGATTGCTGAAGAGCAAGCGAAGTTCAGGCTAGCCGTCACCGGCGGTAAGAAGGAACTGAGAGGGTGGGGGGTCGGCTGGCCCCTATATACAGCGCCATGAAGGCGCCACTCCAGGGGGTGCCGAAACCGACCCTACAGATGCTGCTATAGTAAAATCTTCCAGCTGGCGTGCATGCGGCGCGCACACACCTGCTTGGAATGGACATGAACAATCACACGAAGAAGAACCGAGAGTTACACCTAGGTCAGCAGCCAGAGACTGGTCTGAGTGTCAAGCCAGAGTCAATAGCTGGGAACCAGAGGGCAGGGCGGTGCACGCAGGCAAAAACCAGGAACAAGGTGGGCACTATCTCTGCATCAGGGCAGGGGTCTGCCTTGTTGCCAAGATGACTTGCGGGTACTCCCAGGCACTGCTCATCTGGAACCCAAGAGACCTGGGTCACATGCAGAGACCCCCTAGCAGGAAGGGAGAATAAAGGGCAGAAAGTGAAGCTGCCCCTGACGGGAAAGGCGCTAGCCTGGGTTCCCAGATCTACACTCAGGATTGTGAGACCAGGACCACAACCCTTCCTCTGTGTCTTAGTCCCCATCTGTCAGATAGGGAGGATCCTTCCCTGCCCTAGGGTGCTTGGGGGGAGTTTCATTCCTGGCTGGGAAGGGTTCGGATATCTTGTGGGTGGAATGGGCCCCGGGTGGGGGGTGGGCCGGACATTCACTAGCATATGGGTGACACAGGCCTTGGGAACATCTGAGCAGTGAACACGGGGATGGGTTCCATGTCAGGCCACCACTCCCAGATTGCAGTGGTTATTGATGATAAATCCTGGTTCTACAGATGTTCTCAAATGTTGTTGTCCTGGGCTGGGCCAGCCCCATGGCCCTGTCAGCCTGATGCTTTCTAAACTGGCCTCTGGGCATGGGGTAGGTGGTTCGGGGTGGGCGCGTGGTAAGAGGAAGGCGGCGTTCTAGGTCTGGGTCCCTGAGGTCAGATTCTTTCTGTACCCCTTTGGCATGGGGGAGGAACTGAGGGGCAGTACCGGATTTACCATGGCGCATAGCGCCATGCCCAAGCTCAGAAGGGGCCCCATAACACTCACTTCCTCCCCTCTCATAGCGCTGTACAAGTGGAGGCTCTGAGAGCGAGCCTCGGAGCTGCAGGGATCCATGGAAGCTGAGACCCCACGGGGCCCTGGGAGCTGTAGTTCCTTGGCCAGCTCCCTGCCTAGACAGCCATCCATGGAGCAGGAAAGGAACTACATTTCCCAGCATTCCCTTGGCCGCTATCAACAGGAAAGGGAGGGGGAGGGAGTGGGGAAGCTGAGACCCCATGCACTGCAGCTTGCTGTGAATGGTGAGCTGGCTGCTAGAAGTGGGTGGCAGTGTGAATGGGGAACAGGTATGAAGGCTTTGGCCCAGAATTAGAAGGCTTTGGCCCAGATATCACCCTCAGAAGACTTCCCCAGACTGGCTTAGGGATGCTGGTGTGACCTTGCCTGGCAGCCCCCAAAGAAGGAACTGGGTGGAATGAATGGACAGTGCACCTCTCTATCGGAAGCCTAGCAAGGGAGGTATGTGGACCCCACCAGGAGAAGTTAAAATGAAAAGTAAGGGCGGAGAGGCTCTACTAGAGGACCTGGGCAGCTTTAGGTACAGTACCAGGCATGCAGGAGGATTTCCACTTCTGAGCCATGGAAGCAGAAATTGACTTTTCCATTCCAGATTTATCTAATATTTGGAAAGGGAATCTAGCACATGCCTTCCAGGTTTGAACACCCTCAAAATTCAGGAGTACTCAAGCTCAATTTGGGCAGCTGTTACTTCATTTCTCCCAAATCAAATATACTGATCCATTGTAATTTGCTGTAGAAAAATTAGGATAAAATTGAGCAACAAATGCTGGGGTCTTCCCAGTGCTAACTAGGGCTGGAATTGCTCTTTTAAACAGCCGTTACCATTTTTTTTTAGTTTTGTTTGTTTAAAAAGAAGACCGTGATATTGCATTGGCAAATTCCCTACAGAAATGAAGAGTGGAAGAAAAGAATAACAAAGGCACCTCAACTTTTCCTCATTTATGTATGACAGTCTTACAATATGGATCAGATATCCTCCAATCACACAAGCTGAAAATTGTTCCACTTGACTTTAGTTCTGTAACCATGCAGGAACCAGTCCTGTCTGTGTTCTGTGCACATCCAAAATTCCTGCTGAATTCAATTGTAACCATATTACCTGATATTATCAGCCCTGAGAAGCGAAGCAGGTTTACATTTAGGAACTGGGCAGGAGGCTTCTCAGAAAAAGCTAGGTGCTGTAGGAGGTGTTGCTTATTCACTAGGTAATGAGAGACCTTCCTGTTACAATAGTAAACCAGTGCAGCACAGAATGCACTTTGCTCCTAGAGTCTAGAATGGGGTCCTTTGCTTCTATATGCAGCCAATTAAATACGATGAAAAGACTCCCACTTACTTCAACAGGCTTTGGCAGAACTGGTTATACACAGGGTAACTCCACTGACTTCACAGGGTCCTGGTCCCACAGCGGAGTGGGGGCATGTGAGCTTGTTGCAGAGCTGCTGCTCAGGGATGGGAACCTCTTGGCACTCCAGCCTCCAAAATCATTCAGGCTGCACTTTCTGCTCGACTATGCGCTAGCTGAGGCGTGTGTGGGAATTGGTGGCCTCTGCTGCAGGTGATGGGCATCTCATGGCCTAGAGGAGGGAAGTGCCTAACTCCAGAGTCTGTAGCTGCCTTGGGCTGGCGCTGAGGATTTAGAGTCCCTAGTGCCGCCGTTGCAAGGTTCAAGCATGCTCAGCCTTGGAATTGCCACCCCTCCCTTGCTAGCAGCTGCAGCTATCTAAGGCTCGCCTCTGGCAATTGGCCCCATGTCTGTAGCCAGAGAAACTACAGATGGCTCTGACTACCGAGGGCCATTAAGCTAGGAGTGGATAAAGAAACTGGAGTTAACCTCAAGGAACAGAGGTCACCTGTAGGAAAGGAATGTCAAGGGGAGCAGGGAAAGAGGAAGCAGATCAGGCTTGCAGAGGGAGAATAGCCCCAGCTGGCTAGGGAGCATGTCCAAGGTAGAAGGGAAACAAGCATAGGGATAGGTGGTGGTGACCAAGTAGTAGGCCTGGTCTACACTATGGGTTTAGGTCGACTTTAGCAGCGTTAAATCGAATTAAGCCTGGACACGTTCACACGACGAAGCCCTTTCTTTCGACTTAAAGGGCCCTTTAAACCGGTTTCTTTACACCACCTTCGACAAGGGGATTAGCGATAAAATCGGCCTTTGCGGGTCGGAATTGGGGTAATGTGGACGGAATTCGACGTTATTGGCCTCCGGGAGCTATCCCACAGTGCTTCATTGTGACCGCTCTGGACAGCACTCTCAACTCACATGCACTGACCAGGTAGACAGGAAAAGACCCGCGAACGTTTGAATTTCATTTCCTGTTTGTCCAGCGTGGAGAGCACAGGTAACCACGCAGAGCTCATCAGCACAGGTAATCGTGATGGAGTCCCAGGATCGCAAAAGAGCTCCAGCATGGACCGAATGGGAGGTACGGGATCTGCTCGCCATATGGGGAGATGAATCAGTGCTAGCTGAACTCCGTAGCAGTAAAAGAAATGGCAAAGTATTAGAAAAGGTCTCCAAGGCCATGAAGGACCGAGGCCATAACAGGGACACACAGCAGTGCCGCGTGAAAATTAAGGAGCTACGGCAAGCCTACCACAAAGCCAGAGAAACAAATGGAAGGTCCGGGGCAGAGCCGCAAACTTGCCGCTTCTACGCGGAGCTGCATGCCATTCTAGGGGGTGCAGCCACCACTACCCCAATCGTGTGCTATGACTCCGTCAATGGAGAAACACACAGGGAAGAGGGTTCGGGGAATGAGGAAGATGAGGATGGAGGTACTGTAGGTAGCTCACAGCAGCAAGGAAGCGGAGAAACCGGTTTCCCCAACAGCCAGGATATGTTTGTCACCCTGGACCTGGAACCAGTAACCCCTGAACTCACCCAAGACCCCGAGGGTACACAGGAGACCTCTGGTGAGTGTACCTTTGTAAATATTACACATGGTTTAAAAGCAAGTGTGTTTAATGATTAATGATTAATTTGCCCTGGCAATCGCAGCCAGTACAGCTACTGGAAAAGTCTGTTAACGTGTATGGGGATGGAGCGGAAATCCTCCAGGGACATCTCCAGAAAGCTCTCCTTCATGTACTCCCAAAGCCTTTGCAAAAGGTTTCTGGGGAGGGCTGCCTTATTCCGTCCGCCATGGTAGGACACTTTACCACGCCAGGCCAATAGCACGTAGTCTGGAATCATTGCATAACAAAGCATGGCAGCGTATGGTCCCGGTGTTTGCTGGCATGCAGACAACATCCATTCCTTATCTCTCTTTGTTATCCTCAGGAGAGTGATATCATTCACGGTCACCTGGTTGAAATGGGGTGATTTTATTAAGGGGACATTCAGAGGTGCCCGTTCCTGCTCTTCTGAACAGAAATGTTCCCCGCTGTTAACCACGCGGTGGGGGGGAGGGGTGAAGTGATCATCCCAGAGAATCGGGTGTGTGTGTGTGTGTGTGGGGGGGGGGTTTACTTGGGTTTGTGCTGCATGTTAACCCGGAAACCGCAGCCCCTCCTTTTACATTGAAAACCCATTTTAAATGGCCAACCCAATTCATCCTTGATATGGGAAATGCGCTGCTGTTTGAAACCATTCCCACATGTTAAGAAGGTTAAAAAAGGCAAAACACTGTGGCTTACCATGGCTGCCTGTAAGCCGAAATATGTTGCCTGGCACTGCGTGAGTGATCTCTCATACCAAACCGGCAGGCAGAGGAAAAATGCGACCTTGTAACGAAAGAGTGTACCCATTGTTCTCTAAAATGTGTCTTTTTTAACCACCTCTCCCTTCTCCTCCACCAGCTGCAAATGTTTCTCCTTCGCAGAGGCTAGTGAACATTAGAAAGAGAAAACGGAGGACGCGGGACGATATGTTCATGGAGCTCCAGATGTCCTCCCACGCTGATAGAGCACAGCAGAATGCGTGGAGGCAGTCAATGTCGGACATGAGAAAAGCACAATATGAATGAGAGGAGAGATGGCGAGCTGAATGGCGGGATGAAAAGAGCAAGTGGCGGGCTGAAGATGATAGGTGGCGTCAGCTTGCAGACAGACGGCAAGAGTCAATGCTCCGTCTGCTGGAGCATCAAATTGATATGCTCCAGCATATGGTTGAGCTGCAGGAAAGGCAGCAGGAGCAGAGACCGCCGCTACAGCCCCTGTGTAACCAACAGCCCTCCTCCCCAAGTTCCATAGCTTCCTCACCCAGACGCCCAAGAACACGGTGGGGGGGGCCTCCGGCCACCCAGTCACTCCACCCCAGATGATCGCCCAAGCATCAGAAGGCTGGCCTTCAATAAGAGTTAAAGTTTTAAAATGCAGTGTGTCCTTTTCCATCCCTCCTCCCCCACCCATCCCGGGCTACCTTGGCAATTATCCCCCTACTTGTGTGAGGAATTAATAAAGAATGCATGAATGTGAAAAAACAATGACTTTATTGCCTCTGCAAGCGGTGCTCGAAGTGGGGAGGGGAGGGTGGGGTGGTTGGTTTACAGGGAAGTAGAGTGAACCGGGTGGGGGGGCGGTTGGAGGGTTCATCAAGGAGAAACAAACAGAAGTTTCACACCGTAGCCTGGCCAGTCACAAAACTCGTTTTCAAAGCTTCTCTGATGCGCACCGCACCCTGCTGTGCTCCTCTAACTGCCCTGGTGTCTGGCTGCGCGTAATCAGCGGCCAGGCGAGTTGCCTCAACCTCCCACCCCGCCATAAATGTCTCCCCCTTACTCTCACAGATATTGTGGAGCGCACAGCAAGCAGCAATAACAATGGGGATATTCTTTTCGCTGAGGTCTGAGCGAGTCAGTAAGCTGCGCCAGCGCACTTTTAAACGTCCAAATGCACATTCCACCACCATTCGGAACTTGCTGAGCCTATAGTTGAACAGGTCCTGACTCCTGTCCAGGCTGCCTGTGTACGGCTTCATGAGCCATGGCATTAAGGGGTAGGCTGGGTCCCCAAGGATCACGATAGGCATTTCAACATCCCCAACGGTTACTTTCTGGTCCGGGAAGAAAGTCCCTTCCTCCAGCTTTCGAAACAGAGCAGAGTGCCTGAAGATGCGAGCATCATGTACCTTTACCGGCCATCCCACGTTGATGTTGGTGAAACGTCCCTTGTGATCCACCAGGGCTTGCAGCAGCATTGAAAAGTACCCCTTGCGGTTTATGTACTCGGTGGCTTGGTGCTCCGGTGCCAAGATAGGGATATGGGTTCCGTCTATGGCCCCACCACAGTTTGGGAATCCCATTTCAGCAAAACCATCCACTATTGCCTGCACGTTGCCCAGAGTCACTACCCTTGATATCACCAGGTCTTTCATTGCCCTGGCAACTTGGATCACAGCATCCCTCACCGTAGATTTCCCCACTCCAAATTGATTCCCGACTGACCGGAAGCTGTCTGGCGTTGCAAGCTTCCACAGGGCTATCGCCACTCACTTCTCAACTGTGAGGGCTGCTCTCATCCTGGTATTCTGGTGCTTCAGGGCAGGGGAAAGCAAGTCTCAAAGTTCCATGAAAGTGCCCTTACACATGCGAAAGTTTCGCAGCCACTGGGAATCGTCCCACACCTGCAGCACGATGCGATCCCACCAGTCTGTGCTTGTTTCCCGGGCCCAGAATTGGCATTCCATGCCATGAACCTGCCCCAGTGACACCATGATTTCCACATTGCTGGGGCCTGTGCCTTGTGAGAGGTCTATGTCCATGTCAATTTCCTCATCACTCTCTTCGCCGCGCTGCAAACGCCTCCTCGGCTGGTCCGGGTTTCGCCTTGGCATGTCCTGGCTCTGCATATACTCCAGGACAATGCACGTGGTGTTCATAGTGCTCATAATTGCCGCGGTGATCTGAGCGGGCTCCATGATCCCAGTGCTAGCTATGGCGCCTGGTCTGAAAAAAGGCGCGAAACTAGTATCTGACGGACCAGGAGAAGGAGGGAGGGAGGGCGGGCTGAGTGACAACATGACGTACAGGTACAGGGAATTAAAATCAAGAAAGGTGGCTGTGCATCAGGGAGAAACACAAACAACTGTCACACAGAATGGTCCCCCCAAAGATTAAACTGAAAACCCTGGGTTTAGCAGGCCGTTGATTTCACGGAGAGAGGGGAAGCAAATGAATACAGAACAAATCTATTTTTTACATCTTAAGCTGGCAGCCGACGGTGCAGCATGACTGATAGCCTCTGCAGTACGACGACGATGGATACCAGTCGTAATATACCATCTTCTACCAAAAGGCAAGGGGCTGCTGCTGTGTAGCAATGCAGCCCCACGTCTGCCAGCCCCACGTCTGCCAGCACCCAGATCGCCCTCGGCCTCTTCTGGGTGCTTAGCAGACAATACTGGGCAATTGGCAGAAAATAGTATACTACGACTGATAGCCATCATCATCGAGACAGTAGCATGTCTGCCCAGGTGCCCATGATTGACAGCCACTGCAGTACGACGACGACGGATACCAGTCATAATATACCATCTTCTACCAAAAGACAAGGGGCTGGTGCAATGCAGCCCTACGGCTGCCAGCCCCACGGCTATTAGTCATGCTACACCGTATACCGCCAAAAGGCAGTTAGCAGCTGCTGCTGTGTAGCAATGCAGTCCCATGTCTGCCGGCACCCAGATGACATATGGTGACGGTGAGCTGAGCGGGCTCCATGCTTGCTGTGGTATGTTGTCTGCACAGGTAACCCAGGTAAAAAGGCGCGAATCTATTGTCTGCCGTTGCTGTGACGGAGGGGGAGGGGACATGTACCCAGAACCTCCCGCGACACTGTTTTGCATCATCCGGGCATTGGGATCTCAACCCAGAATTCCAATGGGCAGCAGAGACTGCGGGAACTGTGGGATAGCTGTGGGATAGCTACCCATAGTGCAATGCTCCGGAAGTCGACGCTAGCCTCGGTACTGTGGACGCGGTCCGCCGACTACAGCACTTACAGCATTTTATGTGGGGACACACACAATCGGCTGTATACAACCAATTTCTATAAAACCGGCTTCTATAAATTCGAACTAATTTCGTAGTGTAGACATACCCGTAGACTAGCATGTAGATGGGAGCAGAGGGAGAAAGGCGACCTCAGGTTCCCAGGGGCTAAGTCCTCACTTTGGGGAAATGGTGTTTGCAAGTGGCTTGCTCAAATGACAGGATGAGCGCTGAGGGAGGGATTTGTCAGAATTGATCAGGTGTCTGCTGGCTGTGAAACTTCATTGAGCTGAGACCAGAACCCCATACAGTGACTGGTGACATAGGGGGGTACTGGAGACATGGCTATAGAAGGTCTGAATGAGGAAGGAGATAAATCTGTGGGGAGTTTCCCCTGATCACTGTGAAATTACTGCTCACTGTGGACCCTGGTAAACCCACATGGGTGTACAGCAGGGGCAGGCAACCTATGGCACACATGGGAAAGGGGGCACGCGAGCTGATTCTCAGTGGCACTCACACTGCCTGGGTCCTGGCCACCAGTCTCGGGGCTCTGCATTTTAATTTAATTTTAAATGAAGCTTCTTAAACATTTTAAAACCCTTATTTACTTTACATACAACAATAGTTTAGTTATATATTATAGACTTATAAAAAGAGACCTTCTAAAAATGTTTAAATGTATAACTGGCACACAAAACCTTAAGTTGGAGTGAATAAATGAAGACTTGACATACCACTTCTGAAAGGTTGCCGACCCCTGGTGTACAGCTTAATGAGAAAAACTGAGGGCTGAGGGAGCTGTGTATGGCAGTGCATATAGTCATGCAGAAGTGTGTGATCAAAATGAAAAATGTCTCTGAGATTCAGTACCGGGTATACTATGGCACCAATGGCACTGCCAGACCAGGCCCACACTTGGAGCCCACAATGACTACATGGGGGTCCACAAATATGTTTGGCACCAGGGCCCACAAAAGGTTAATCTGGCCCTGCTGAGGGGCCCTGCCACAGCAGCCCTGGGTCAGTGAGTGCTGCAGATGTGGCACTCGGCAATTTCCCCTGCTCTAATGTGGAGTTTTCAGAGCTCCACCGGGGGACATGGGCCCTAGCCCTAACATGCAGGCTCTTCTGCATCAGGCTGGGCATGGAGAGCTTGGCCTGGGAGCAGGGGTGATGGCAGAGAGGCCAAGGTCAAGAAAAAGGAGGGTGGGAAGAACTTAATGCCGCAGACAAAGGAGATTCAGGAAGGCCCCACCCCAAGCAGAAGGAGAGGGTTTCTCTCAGCTCTATCTCCACACCCACTAGTCCCTCTTCCCCATGAGACAGAGAAGTACCTGCATCAGGGAGTGTGAGCTGCTGGACGTGCAAGGGGGGGCTCTTAAAGGTGTCCCATGGGGCAAAGCCCCTACAGTTCCATGAGCACCGGGTGCAAGCACCAGATGTGAAATAGGTGGGCCATCACTTTATCTGTAATCTCCTCCTCCTGCAAGGGAAAAAGGATTAGTCAGAAACTCTGGCACCCCTAGGAACAAGGGATATTAACAGCACCTGGAACCTGCAAAATTTCCACCCAGCCCCTGCCCACGTCTGAAGGATGGATTCCCCCATCCAACACCCTAGTGACCTCCCACCCCTTTCTCACCATTGCAGACTGACCTCCTCCCACATTCCTCTCAGTCCTGTGAGAGTTGTTCTATTTCCAAACCCATCCAAGGAAGCAGCTCAGTTCCCCAGAATCCGGTCCTTATGGTGAAGCCGTGGACGGTAGCTCTGCTGAACGGGCCGCATGGGCAGCCTCTGCTGACTGACTCCTCCAGTTCTCCCAGAGCAGGCACAGCCCGGCCAGCAGCAGGGCAAGCTTTCCCTGGCCCACGTGCCCGAGCCCAGTCGGGTTAGTCTTTGTAGCCCTTTCAATCTTTGGCCTCCAAGGCTGCCAGTGATGTGGCAGCTCTGGATGGTGGCTCGGGTGACATGGACACAAGACCACTAGGAACCGGCGTGAGGCTCTGAGGGGCAAGAAAAGTTTGCAGAGATCACAAGGGGAGTTTCCAGCCCCTAACATAAGTAATGGCAGCTTGTCCTGTTGATGTGATGCCTGTTATGAAATAGTCTTGCTGGAGAGCTGGATCTGAACTCCTTTGGGCTGTTCAGGGGACAAGTTGGCACCTAACAAAAGCACCTGTCATGACTCATTTGTCTTCTTTCTCCTAGGTCAGTGAAAGGGGATGGGATGGCAGGGACTTTCCATGGAATAGAGGTGAAAGGCCCTGGGTCCCTCCCCAAAGCTAGATCAATCCTTCTCTGGTTACCTCGTCCCCTATCAGCTGGCCGGGTTCCCCCATGATGGAGAAGGCTAGGACCAGCTCAGCCTGCTGACATGTAGCCGGGGGTCATGAATGGCCTTCTGAGAAGATCTCTCCGAAGACCTAAAACCAACAGCACCAGAGCCCTTGGCAATTGTCCAGAACCAGGCTCCAAATCCCTCTAGTGGCTCACGTGGACGGTCAGAGTCCTGCTGCAGCCCAGGCAGCTAATTCCCCTCGAGGACCTTTGGGGTCCCATGGCCCGGGGAACCCCCTTCAGTAAGAAGTCGCAGGCAATGAAGCTTCTCATAGCTCTTTCTGAAGCAGGATTCAATGCAGGTGCCATGACATGCTGGGAATGTGTCCGTGTGCATGAGCCTGGCGCGCTCTGGAATGTAGCTCACAAAGACCACACAGGACCCTCTACTGCTTCCAACAGCGATATCTCCTGGAGCTCATACACTAGAGGTATGGGCCTTTCAGAGCTGCCTCGGTTCCCACTCCCCACCCCACTGACATTCCCACGAGCCTTGCGTACGGTGCAGTAATTCAGTCCAGGGTAGGATCTCAGTATCCCTGACCCAACTCCCAGGACAGGGGCGGGTTCCGGTTCCTGACTCGTGATGTGCTGGGTAAACCCCACAGCCTTCCTGTGCTTCCACAGGGTTCAGGGAATCCAGTAAGGATTGGGTCAGGCAATAGCTGGGTGTGTCCTTCCCAACTCACTGACCCAGTGGCTCCCCTCTCGGACACTCGGGTGTCAGCCAGGGAGTCAGTGGGTGGAGCCGGATTATGCTACGTGGCAGTGGATCCATCTAACACACACAAACCATGGCCATTAGCAAGGCTCCAACACAGAATCCTCAGCCTCTCACAGCTGAACACTGCTGGGGGAGACACAGCTCCGCACCTGAGCTGGTGCAATGCACTGGTTGAGAATCCTTACCTCCCCCACTCTGGCCCATCCTGTAACTAAGGCGCTTGGTGTCTGGAGCCCGTCCTGGCCCCACAGCTCCTCGGCATCTCTGATGTGCAGCCCTGGGAGAGAAAGACACACACATTTGTGAGGTTTGGCGTTCTGGTTTTAATGCCTGTCTTCTTCTGTTCCCAATGCTAGGTGCTAACTGGCTAGGGCCTTCGCAGCATCCATGCACCAATGGAATCGCAGGGTCACCACCAGGCAGTTTAGTACCTGGAGGGGGATTTGTCCCATTCATCACAGAAATCATTTGACCCTTGCGGCCATTGTGTTCTGGGAATGGTGGCCTATTAATGACAATGTCTAATGCTGAGAACCCCCCAGTCCCACGGAAGTCAGGATCCAGCCCTAGGTAACCAAATGGTGACATCCTACAAGTTTGTGTCCTTCCCCTGTGGTCCCTGATCCTGCCCCTGACTTCCCTATGGGCTCTTTCCCTCCACGTGTCTCAATAGCTCCATTCCTGTCCCCTCACCAACTTGCAGCCCCGTGGATGGGCTGATTTCCCTGGGGTGGAGGACAGGGCCGGGCTCTGAGATAAATCAGCCAATTTCCCTGGCACTTTCACACTCATCTCCCTGATTCAGGGAGCAGGGAAGAGAAAGAATCAGCAACTAAGCTGGGGTTGGTCTCAGAGGAGGGGGCTTCTTTCTATAGGGTCCCATTGCCCAGCAGAGTGAGTCTCGATGGAGGGGCCTTGTTTCTATTGGGGTCCCTCTACCCAGCTCCGGTTGGTCTAAAAGGAGAGGACTTAGTTGTATAGGAGTCCCAATGTCGAGCTGCAGTTAGTGTCTGAGGGGCTCATTTCTATAGGGTCCCATTGCCCAGCTGGGTTTCTTACCCCTCTTCTGCAGAAGTAGCTGGTAGAGCAAGTAAATCCCATCCCTGGCTTGCCGTCTAATGCCATCTGCTGGGTCAGTGATATACAGACCCAGCTGTGCCACAAGGTAGCCCACCTTGGGGAAGTCAGATGAGCTGTGGTGGAAGGAGGAGGAGAGGGGCCTGGTACCTTCAGCTCTCCATCTGCCCTAGGCCAGGAGTCTCTCTCCTCCCACTCCATCTGGAGGAGGCGCTGAGGGAGAGGAGCTAGAGCTAGTGCACTCATTTTCTCTGCCCCCAAGGGAGCTTGGAGCAAAGGGACCAGGGCAAGGGCCCTCTATGAGGACTTGTTCCCCAGCTGCTCCATAATAATAAGGGCCTTGAGGCCAGGCACGAATCTGCCAGCCAGTGGGCTCTGGAGCACAGTCCCTTATGGGCCCAGGGGAAACCACTTAGCCAGGAGAAGAGGAACCTGAATCAAGCATAGTTGAATCTCAGTTCTGACACTGGCTACGCACAGGGGTCATCAAAATCTAGAACCCCTGCAGCTGCAAATCCCACAGCCTGTCAGAGCCAGCCCTGACTATTCAGGATGCTGGGGTCAAAGGTCACTTACGTCAAATCCGGGGAGGCAGGCAGCACATCAGAGCAGGGCAGTGCTGCTCCATATGGCCCTGACTCTTTCCTACTTCTCTCTGGAGTGCATCCAGAAATTGACGTGCTGTGGGAGAAGAAGGCAGGTGAGGGTCAATGGGCAAACGAGCTTCTCCCTCTCCCCATGGGGCTGAGACGTGCTCAGGGTGGAATAGCTGACTGGCTGATCTCAGAGCTTTAAAAGGGGTTCTTGCACCCAGGATGCTGCCCAGGTCCTGCTGGGCACAAGCTGTCACTGTCTCACCACACTGGGACAATGTTCAGTCTTGGGGCTGGTCCATCCTCTCTGTACTCCTGATCCATGATCAGTACATCAGGATCAAGGCACACACCCTGGGGCCCTCTGAGGTGCTGCTGGCCCCTAGGGAGTAGGTGGAGTTGCTGGTGCTAGAGCAGAGGTGGTCAATCTCCTGCCCCGGACAGGCTGGGGGCCATGCAGGGGGATGGGTCCTCCTGGGTCCTGCCACTGGGCTCCTGGCTCCTCTGGTTCCTGAAGAGGAAGCCCCAGAGCTGCCTTGCCCAGCTCCCGCCCTGCCCTGGTTCCTCCTGCACAGCTGCACCCTGGGACACCTCGACATTGGCCCAGAAGGTGCTTCAGGGCCTGCTCTGGGAGCTGATGTCTTCCTCCTCTAAGGTGCCACAGTACCCTCTGTTGCTTTTTACAGATTCAGATTAACATGGCTACCCCTCTGATACTTCCTCCTCTAGAACGCCAGGCACTTCCACTGCTTGGCCTGGCCACAAGCTGCTTCCCCACCAGCGAAGACAGAGGGGTCACTTTCCTCCTGGGGAAGTCAGCAGCTGCTTCCCACTGGCTCTGGAGCCAGCTCCGCAGCCATCATCTGCCTGAGCCTCTGAGGGTCTGTGATGCGTGTAACCATGGTGCTGTGGAGTGACCCCATTAAGGGGGGCTCGGAGGTTAGACGGGGGTGTTCTATCCTTTCCCCAGGAACTGCCCTCACCGCTCTTAAGGCCAGGGCATCTGCAGGAGGATGCTGACCACGGTCTTCGTGTGCTGTCTGGCCAGCAGGTGCAGGATGTCTCTCGTCCCATCACTCAGCCGCTCCCCCCCCACAGGGTGGGCTCAGTGTGGAGGAAAGAGCCGCGTGCAGATCCTGCACCTGCGGAGGCAAAGCAGGGGCTGAGACCCTTCCCCCGCTGTGGGTGTCTGGCAGGCAAGGGCCAGGAGGAGCTGGGCAGGCTCAGAAACAAGTCAGTGGTCACATAGCCTGGCGGAGGCCATGGATAAACTCTCCTAGCCAGTGACTGAGCCGAGGGGGGTTTGGTACCTTGAAACCCCCACCCCTGATCCAGCTCCATAGCACTAAGGGTCCCAATCCCGCTGCCCAGTGACACCCAACCCCCATGGATATCCCGGCTGTACCTCCCCATGTGACAGCACACCTGGGCTGCTTCAGCACCAGAGTGGGATTTAAGCATCCGGGATGCATTTCCATCCTCTACGTCAATCCGTGTCCACTGGACAAAGAGTCAGTGGACACGGGAGACCCCACTGCGGGCTCTGTTCCCCCAGCTGCAGGATGAGTCTGGAGATAGGGCACATTTCCCAGGGAGTGAGCCGGGCAAGCCAGACTCCTGGGATCAAAGCCTGCAAACAATTATAGGGCCGTGCCCAGCAGCCGCCCTGCAGACAGGGGATTGATGGGTCCCATTGACCAATGATGGTGAGAAGGGACGTCTCCCCTCCACATCCTCCCTCCTGCCCCAGGAATTCTAGGCATGGGGCAAGATGGAGCTGCCCGAGATGTTCAATGCCCAGCCATTACTTGGCCCTGTAGCTCTGCTTCTTTCTCTCTCAGCACCGTCTCCATGACGCCCGCCAGCTGGTCAGCACCCTCCCCCTTCTCCAGCAGACCCACCAGCAGGGTGAAGCTGAAGCGAATGAGGTCACGTGAGGGCAGGTGCTTCGTGATGAGCTGCAGGGAAAGGCACAGGCCGAGTGTGAGCAGTGAGCCCCTGCCCGGGGAGGTGGGTTTACTCTTTGGGGAACGGGGACAGAGGCACTGGCAGCCTGTGCCCAGGGCTATGTGAGTGGGCATTGGAGCCCATACCCAGGAATTTCCATCTGTCGACTCATCATCGAGGGAAGGAGACAATAACCCCCTTTCCCATGGGCGTGTCTGTCTCTCCAGCCACAGTCTCTTTTACTCACCATAGCAACATGGGCAGGGCTCTCTCTGCAGCTGGCATCCTTCTGCGTCTTGCTCAGCACGGTCGCCACCGTCCGTCTTGGTGTACACGACGGCTGCTGCTGTGGGGGGCAGCAGGGTCTGTGCTGATCACCTCGGTGATGGCTTTGAAGCGATAGAACATGAAGAGCCTGGCTCTCACAGCTCGGCTCCTCTCCTGGGACCGGGGAGAGCAGATCCACGGCTGCAAGTGTTGGGGGCAGGGAGAAAGCCGTGTGAGCGGCAGCAATGCCGGAGCGACCCCCAGAACCTGCTTCCCGCCCCAGTAGGGAGAGGACATGGAGCATTTAACCCCTTCTCCTCTGCTTCTGGACACTGGAACTCAGCGCTCCTCTCCTGTCTGGGGCGCGTTGGGACAGGTCTGAGGGTCTTGGGCTCAGCGCTTTGAGGATTCTCCCCATTGATCCTGTGGGGTCTCGGGGCTGTTTCCTTCAGGGGCTCAGGGGCGCCAGCCCAAATTTAGGAGGCCAAAGTGACACCCCCGGGAGCAGGACTAGGATTGTCTTGATGGATCCCAGGGTCGGGTGTATGCCCCGTGGGGACTGGCTAGTTCACAGCAGCTGGGAGGCCTGCTCAGCCCTCTCGGGATCAACTGGAGCCTTCCCTCTTGTGCTTCGGCTAGAACCTGAACAGCTGGCCCAGCCCTAGATGGCCAGAGCGAATGGGCCCCTCCCCTCCCCCTATCATACCAGAAACAGACGCAGTAGCGTGGTGGGGGTCAGGTGCTTCTCCAGGAACGTCTGCAGCACAAGATCCAAGCCCTCCCAGGGCAGTTGTTGGAGAGACTGGAGCAGAGAGAAGCAGGGAAGTAAATAGCAAGGGAGGTGAGGTGCACGAGACAGGGGGACGAGTGGATCCCCCATCTGGAGCCAGGTGCTGTTGGTATTCGGGTCCCTTTACTCAGGTGATACTGATCCCCCTGCACATAGACATGGGTCTCACCTGGACCCCGGGCTGCCCTTCCCCAAAGAATCCTTCCTCCCACCTGGGCTCCCCAAGACATGTACTGAGCGGGGCTCTGGAGGGAAGGCCTCCTCCCTCCCCCTCTGGAGGGGCCCCAGCTGCCCCCCCAACACTCCGCTGGCTCTCCAAGGGCTGAGCTGTTCATCCCCGATCCAGCCAATCTCGATTTCTGTGGCAGGAGAGTCGTGGTCTGGGTGTGTGGCTGTCCCGAATCCATGCTTTGCTCCCTCTGCACCAAATGCTATTTAACGCTCTGGGCCAGATCCTCAGTTGGTGTAAACTGGGGGTAGGTTCTAGCTCCCTGTGCCATGAAGCCAGTGTAATTCTGTACAGTTTCACAGACACTCACCTCTACAGCTGTTCTCCCTGCCAACCCCACTGCAGAGTTAACTGCGTAGCCAATTGTCACAAGCCCTTTGGAAAATAAACCGAGGGGCTGGATTCGGCTGGACATGCAGCTCTCTGCATCGGGCCAGGGTCCAGCTATTCAGCAGGGGGGTGGCTGAGTTTCCCAGCCAAGGAGGCAGGTGGCAGCTGCAGCTTTGTCCATGCCTTACTAACCTCTGCCAGGATAGCGGAGCTTTCTGCCACCTCAGTCCCTCTCAGCTTCGCCAGGGCTGGGCACTGAATCATGGCGCTGGCGATACACGTGCTGATGGTCTCAGCCTCCTGTTCCTTAGAGAGGCGAGGCTCCAATTTCCTGATTGGAAGGAACGGAGCAGACGGGGCCATTAGAATGGAGACAGGTCCCAGCATGAGTCAGGTTGGGTTTGATGGCAGGAGGGACAGCTCCCTCCCTAAGCAGCAGAGCTCCAGGGGGCATCTCCAGCAGAGCCACCGCCTAGGGAATGGTCCTGTCTGGAGATGCCTATGCCCCCTGGGCCCGGCAAGGGCTCTGCTGGGGAAGCTGCTCTCTGGGGATGATCCTGGGCCCTGCTCTGTGGCTGCACCATTCACAGCACTTCATGCTGATGGGAGGCGCTCCCTCTTACCAGGCAATACGCAGAGATGGGGGCTGGATAAAGTGACCCGGAGGCCGAGGAGGATATGGCCCGTTAGTGAGCCAGCAGGGAGGAGCAGCCTCCGGTTCTTATTGCAGCTCGTCCTTCCCCCACTTCCTCTCCTTCCATCTGCCCCTCCCCGGCTGCTGGGCTCTGCAGGTGAGTCAGGCCCCATGGACGTACCCTAAGTATGAGATGGCCAGCAGGTCACGCGGTGATCAGGGCTCTGCAGCCAGGTCCGGTCCTTGCCTCTGAGCATCTCCTGCAACACAAAGCAGAGAGTCAAAGGCAAAAGAATTTTGGGGAACCCGGTTGCTCAGCAAGACGTGGAATCTCCAAATACTGTTTGACGCCCCCACCGACCCTCAGCCCCAACATGCAGTGCACTGGAGCATGGAGCTGGGAAGATGGCCTGGGAGCAGCTACGTGGTCAGAATGCAGGGGACATTCACAAGAGCCCCTATTACACCATTCCTGGTGGCACATCTGGAAAATTCAGCATCTGCCACAGAGCAGGGAAAGGGCATCTGGGCAAAGGCAATTTTGTGATGGGGAGTATTAGAGTCCTGAACAGCTGAGGTGTGACGTTATTGACATGAATTGGGACCTTATAGATCATTGTTGCAACCAAAGTCCTGCAATGGAACCAAATCTTGTATAAAGGGGGTCAAATAGGGTGTCTAAGACACGGTTATAGTATGCTGGTTATGGTTATGCTATCTGTATATGTGTATCATTTTTGTAGTTGAAGTTATGAATATTGGCTCTGTACTGTCTGTATTTCAAACTTCTGCTATGCTTCTGGGTGACACCCCAGACAAATTGGTGTCAGCTCTGCCTAGCCTACTTGATGGCCCATTAAGGACCATCAACTATACAACTGACCCATTGAGAGAAGGCAGATACGCCTTGTGACTCAGCAAAGTATGCAGGGACTTGCCCATGTGACTCCAAACTCCATTTTGCTGTAATTTTCCACAGTAAGAACAAAGAGGTGTTCTTACACCTGGAAAAGACTATAAAAGGCTGATGCCTCTCCTCCATCTTGTCTTCAGTCCTGCTTCTTACCTGTGGAGGGATTTTGCTTCAAATCTGATTTGTATATTGACCTGGGTCTGGGGCTTGGTCCTTTGGGATCGGGAGAACCTTTTTTCTTTTACTGGGGTATTAGTTTTCATAACCATTTGTCCCCATAACGAGTGGCACTGGTGGTGATACTGGGAAACTGAAGTGTCTAAAGGAATTGCTTGTGTGACTTGTGGTTAGCCAGTGGGGTAAAACCAAAGTCTTCTCTGTTTGGCTGGTTTGGTTTGCCTTGGTGTGCATAGAAACCCCAGTCCTGAGCTGTAACTGCCCTGCTTTAAGCAATTTTTCCTGAATTGGCACTCTCAGTTGGGTCCCGCCAGAATCAGCATCGTTACGAGGTCAAATATTTTCCTGCAAACCTAGGGAGGGCTGCACCTGTTAACTCCTCAGGATCATGTCCCGGAGTGAAAACCCTTGGAGTTAATCCCCAGGGCGCTTTCTGGGTGCCGGGCAGATCCCTCAGAAGTGGGATGGGGAATCGTCCCAGGTGTAAGCAGCATGAATCTGCTAATGGAAAATAGTGTCATTTAATTCCTTGGGCTGGAATCGCACTAGAAGAATCTGGCATCAGCACTGGGTTTGCAGTGCACAATGTAGAGCCTCGGGCACCCGGTCGCAAACACAGCACACGGCCTTCAACACCAGATACTCTGGCATGTGCATCTGACCTAGGGACCCCTCCCAGGACCCCAGCGTGCTCACTCACCAGCAGGGGGGACAGCACGGTGTATGTGTGTGACGTTATTGACATAAACTGGGACCATATAGATCATTGTTGCAACCAAGGTCCTGTAGTGGCACCCAAATCTTGTATAAAGGGGGTCAAATGGGGTGTCTAAGACAAGGTTATGGTTTACTGCTTATGATTATGCTATCTGTATATGTGTATCAGTGATGTAGTTGAAGTTATGAATATTGGCTCTATACTGTGTGTATGGCAAACTTATTCTATGCTTCTGGGTGACATCCCAGACAAACAGGGATTAGCTCTGCCTAGCCTGCTTGATGGCCCATTAAGGACCATCAGCTATACAATGGACCCATTGAGAGAAGGCAAATATGCCTTCAGACTCAGCAAAGTATGCAGGGACTGGCCCATGTGACTCCAGGCTCCATTTTGCTGTAATTTTCCACAGTAAGAACAAAGAGGTGTTCTTTCACCTGGAAAAGACTATATAAGGCTGATGCCGCATCTCCATTTTGTCTTCAATCCTGCTTCTTACCTCTGGAGGGACTTTGCTACAAACTGAAGCTCTGAACAAAGGACTGAGGACCCATCCCAGCTGGGGATGTACTCCAGAGACTTGATTTGAACCTGCAGTTTATTCCATCACTGCTACAAGCCTGAACCAAGAACTTTGCCATTACTGTATGTAATTGATTCCATTTAACCAATTCTAACTCTCATCTCTATCTTTTTCCTTTTATGAATAAACCTTTAGATTTTAGATTCTAAAGGATTGGCAAGAGCGTGATTTGTGGGTAAGATCTGATTTGTATATTGACCTGGGTCTGGGGCTTGGTCCTTTGGGATCAGGAGAACCTTTTTCTTTTACTGGGGTATTGGTTTCATAACCATTTGTCCCCATAACAAGTGGCACTGGTGGTAATACTGGGAAACTGGAGTGTCTAAGGAGATTGCTTGTGAGACTTGCGGGTAGCCAGTGGGGTGAGACCGAAGTCCTCCTAGTCTGGCTGGTTTGGTTTGCCTTAGAGGTGGAAAAAACCCCAGCCTTGGGCTATAACTGCCCTGTATGAGCAATTTGTCCTGAGTTGGCACTCTCAGTTGGGTTCTGCCAGAACCGCATTGTCACAATGTGCCCTGGCTCACCAAGGGAATCCTGCTCTCTTGGGTGACAGCTTCACCCACTAGCACGAGGCTTCTCACAAAAGCAAATCTCACCACGGGGTCCGGGCTCACAGGCAGGAGGGGGAGAGAACAATGAGGAAACAGCCACAGGCAATAGAGAGCTGAGACACAAGACTACAGGGTGAGTCTCTAAAAGGGAGCTGCTGTCCTAGGCTGGATTGCCCTCACGCCCTAAGGGAAAGGACCTGGCTTGCCGAGTGGAACATCTTTGCATTCCCTAGGGGACCATCTCTGGAGATGGGTGCAAGGAATGGGCTGATTTCCAGAGGTGCTGAGCCCTTGCAGTTCCCAGAGCTGTCAATGGGCCCTGGGGCTGCTCAGCTCCCCTGACAATCAGGTCGTAATTGTCTGAACTTGGGCAGGCATCTGCTGCTCTCTGGAGCTGGCTGGGCTCTCCCAACCAAGTCGTCCATTCTCCAAGGAGAACATTCAGTTAAACCAAACTAGCATCCCCTCTCCTTTTCGCTGGGATGTGCATATGGGCATTGCAACCAGCGTAGGCCTCAAACCTCCGATGGCAAGAAAACAACCTAGAGTTATCTCAAAAATTCCTCATCAGCACCAGAGCCTGTCAACCGGCCTAGGGGCCTGAATCCCTCCATGCACCTTTTGTGCCCAGCTACACCATCGACTGCAGTGTGGGGGAAACAGGCCCTAAATCTTTATCTTCTGATCCCTGAGTGCAGCACAAACCTAGAGGTACCAAACAGGGTACAGTCGACTCTGGGACAATAGCACCAAGTGATGCTCAGTTACACTCTAACAAGGCCCAGATGGGAGTCCTTCCATTAGCTTCCATGGGCCTGGAATCAGAGAAGAAGCTAATCGAGATGGGGAGTCACAGAGAATGGTGCTGTTCCCATGTCTTCTGTCCCTCCGGGGGCAAAGGGCCAGCCCTCTGAGCTGAGTTTATGCAAAGACATAGCTCTGTGCTGCTGTGCACACCCCGGGTAGGTGCTGCGTGGGCGGTCAGGGGAGGGCTCTGACTTACGTGTGGGCTCAGAAAATAGTGTTGCCACATGGGAGACAAGATCTTGCAGTCTATGCTGTCTAGGACGAGATCCGTGGGGCCTGAGTGGACCACGTGCCCATAGATGAGGAGCAGGAGGCTTCTCAGCTGCTCGATGGAAGCTGGCTCCTGAGAATTGCAAAGGAAAGAGTGAGGAGAATGGAAGGCCAACAGCTGCTCCTAATTCACAAATGGGGTCAGGGGAGGATTTTTCACCCAAGCGGCTTAGAAACCAAAGGCTACTCTGCTGAGCTGAATTGCCTGGACTCCGAGGCCCTTCCCAGCTCCCCAGGATTGGGTGGTTGAGGTGACCCACCAGCCGAAGGGGACGCATTAGCAGCTGCTTTAATTCAGCCTAGCTCCAGAGATGTCACTGGGACTACAGTGGATTGCCCAGAGAGTTACTGGGAAGGTGGTGGTGGTGGTGTGGGGGGGAATGTCAGACATGCCAGCCCTGGTGAGTCTGCCAGGAAGGTCTGTCAAACAGCCCAGTTCAGGTGAAGACCAAGGGTCTGTTCTGCTGAGAAATGTGTCAGCTGGAGCTGAGGGCATGGCAGTGTCTTTTGGGCCCTCTCTGAGCTTTGTTTATGGGGCTGTGTGGAGCATGTCTGAGCTCTCCAGGAGATACCCTGGAGAGCCTATACAACAGGACCCACCTTCCCCCCTGGATCCACCCCATTGTGCTGTGATTGCAGCTCCATGGAGGAGTAAGGAAAGGGCTCCCTCCATGGAGGCTGAGCCACTGCTTGGAAATTCAGCTCTTCACTGAACAGGCTTCTGGGAAGCAGGGTCCTCCCTGGCAGGTCCCTTTACCTGCAAAGGCTGGTGAAGGGATGGATGAAAGAGCAGAGACGCTAGGTGGGACCGTACTTCCAGAGAGCCACCAACAGAAGGCTGGAGCTGAACCCTGCTGACGAACTCCTCCCAGTGCTCCAGGATGGCGAAAATCTCGCCTAGGTGTTGCCTGGCACACAGCCCAAGCGCTCGGGCGAATCTCTGAGAGACAGAAAGATGGAGGTTGGGAATGCTGAGCAACAAGCCAAGGGGCCAGGATGGGATCTCAAAGTCATCACCATGGGCATGGGTATAAGGAAGATCTTTTCATTCCACTGGACCTTGTCCAAGGCAGAACATACACATGTAGCATCAGGGGATTGACAAGGAATAAGGGATTTCTTGACAGAGGAGGAGCAAAGACCTCACCTCTCTTTCCTCTTCTTCTCGCAAATCGACCATCTCCACCAGAAGCCATAGCTGGGGATTGATGCTCTCTGCTGGAAAAAACATCAGCATGGTGCCCCAGCACTTGTAGAGAAAGCTCTGTGAAAGAGACACCATCATGCTGGATGCATTGGGCATGGCCTGGCATGCACAGAGCCCACTGGGTAGAGTTGTCTGCTTCACTGGCCCCAAGCTGCCCCTGGGTAGCGACTGCTGTTCTGAACTAGGCACTGACCCCCAATTCCTTCCAGGACACTGACCTTGTCATCGGGCCGCTTATCACTGTGGGCCAGCTGGCGCCTGATACTAGCGATGAAGCAGCCCAGCCAGGTATGGTCCGAGATGAAGAAGAGAAGGTCTTCCAGGAACTGCCAGGGAAAGAAGAGCCAGTTAGAATCGAGAGGGGCCAAGAAACTGGTCCTCTAAATAGCTCCAGCCAGGAACCCACCACAGCTGGGAGGGGAAGAGGGAGCGTGCACTGTCACCCCCCACGTCTCTCCTAATGCTTGTGAATCCTTATGAGCTGCCCCTGGTGCTTCTCCAATTGTATCTATCTACTGGGCTCAGCCGCTTCCTCTGTCCCACAATGCAGTGCTGCTGAGAGGCCTCTTAATCCTGCCTCAGCATGGGGGAGGGGAGGAGGCTGGACTAGATGACCTCTTGAGTTCCTTTCCAGCCCTCCATTTCTCTGACCCTTACCTTCAGCAGCTGCTGCTCCCACTCCCTCTGGCTGAAGCAGGTCTTGGGATCTGGAAGAGATGGGCAGGTCAGTTTCCTTTGTGTTTAGACCCTTCTACTGGGGAGCAGCCTACAACATGGCTCCTGTTTGGCGGGGGGTGGGGAGGAGCTGCCGACTCACGGGCCCCGAGGAGACCCATGGCTCTTTGCAAATCACTGATGGACAACAATGCTCCTCAGACCCAGACCCCTTGATGTGAAATACCCAGAAGTTCTGCTTGCCAAGTGTGACGTTATTGATATAATCTGGGACCATATAGATCATTGTTGCAACCAAGGTCCTGTAGTGGCACGCAAATCTTGTATAAAGGGGGTCAAATGGGGTGTCTAAGACAAGGTTATGGTTTACTGGTTATGGTTATGCTGTCTATATGTGTGTATCAGTTTTGTAGTTGAAGTTATGAATATTGGCTCTATACTGTCTGTATTTCAAACTTATGCTATGCTGCTGGGTGACATCCCAGACAAACTGGTGTTAGCTCTGCCTAGCCTGCTTGATGGCCCATTAAGGACCATCAGCTATACAATGGACCCATTGAGAGATGGCAGATACGCCTTGTAACTCAGCAAAGTATGCAGGGACTGGCCCATGTGACTCCAGACTCCATTTTGCTGTAATTTTCCACAGTAAGAACAAAGAGGTATTCTTACACCTGGAAAAGACTATATAAGGCGGATGCCTCATCTCCATCTTGTCTTCAATCCTGCTTCATACCTCTGGAGGAACTTTGCTACAAGCTGAAGCTTTGAACAAAGGACTGAGGACCCATCCCAGCGGGGGATGTATTCCAGAGACTTGATTTGAACCTGCAGTTTATTCCATCGCTGCTGCAAGCCTGAACCAAGAACTTTGCCATTACTGTATGTAATTGATTCCATTTAACCAATTCTAACTCTCATCTCTATCTTTTTCCTTTTATGAATAAACCTTTAGATTTTAGATTCTAAAGGATTGGCAACAGCGTGATTTGTGGGTAAGATCTGATTTGTATACTGACCTGGGTCTGGGGCTTGGTCCTTTGGGATCAGGAGAACCTTTTTCTTTTACTGGGGTATTGGTTTTCATAACCATTTGTCCCCATAACGAGTGGTACTGGTGGTGATACTGGGAAACTGGAGTGTCTAAGGAGATTGCTTGTGAGACTTGCAGTTAGCCAGTGGGGTGAGACTGGAGTCCTCTTAATCTGGCTGGTTTGGTTTGCCTTAGAGGTGGAAAAAACCCCAGCCTTGGGCTGTAACTGCCCTATTTGAGCAATTTGTCCTGAGTTGGCACTCTCAGTTGGGTTCCGCCAGAACCGCATGGTCACACCAAGATCCTTCCCCAGGGTGTGAGGTGTCAGAAGAAGGTTAGATATGGTCCTGGAAAGGATCCTTCCTGTCTGGGCACGGGGGGCTGGGCTAGATGTACCAAGGGATATGATCCTGACGTGATCCTCTCTGATTCCAAGGTCACAGAATCATATTATCCTGGATTCAGAGGGAGGCTCTGGCCTCTCCCTCTCTGAGCCCAGCACCACAGTGTCCCCTCCCTTCGCTCCTGCAAGGGGAGACACTCCCTCCTCACCTTCCACCTGTCCGTCTTGTAGTTATCCCAGAATCGGCCCGACTCGGCCTGAAACATGCCCATCAGCTGGAAGAGGAGGAACATGGCTGCCCTCCTGACCTGCACCGTCATATACGAAGATGTGCCGAGCACCTGGCGGCCAAAGAGGCAGAGGTGGCTGGACCCCTCCCTTGCAAGGCAGTGTGAGAAGGGAGCTCCCTACAGTGCAGGGGGAGAGCTCAGTGATGGAGAGCAGGAGACAGCAGGGAGGTGGAGCTGACAACCAGGACAGGATCGAGATGGATATTTCAGTTGATCAGGGACACTCCATGGACCAGCTATTGGCTCCTTCCATCCTCTCACTCCTGGGCTGGCTCTAGCTCGGATGAAAGGAGACAGGATTATCCAGAGGCCGTCAGGCAGCTGCTGGGTCAGATCCTTGGCCTAGGTCAGAGCAGCACAAGGGGAGCTTGAAGCAGCCCGAAAGAGTCAGCTGGGCCATAAAGGGAATCCCCAGCTGCCCCTTGGTAAGGGAGGATGCTGGAGGCCAGGGGGCAGGAGGGGGCCTGCACAACAGTCCCTAAGGGCTCATTCCAGCTGGCTTATATTGGAGCTGTCCGAGGGCTGCACTAACTTGTGCTGGGGGACCTGGTCCAGCCCCAGGATCGGGGAGCCAGGAAGGTGGCTGGCTCAGAGAGCTCGCTGGTTCTGTTAAATGCCGAGAGGCACTGGGTCGATGTGCAATGAACGTGAGGAATGTGACGAGCCAGCTCCTCTGGGGGCTGCGGGGAGAAGAGCCACCATGCATTGCATGCCAGCTTCAGGAGCGGCCCCTTCCCACTGAGGATAAGGAAACCTCCTGGCTGCGGGTTACTCACCAGCAGCCGAGCCAGCAGCTCCTGGGGTAGAGTGGCCCTGGGGCTTGACCGACACCCTGTGAACAGAAAGGGGAGACATCCCATCAGGCTCTGGAGGGATCTTTTGCATTCGTCTCTGAGCTCTACCTGTGCCCATGACGGCTGGCTGTGTCCTTGCAGTGAGCCGGAACCAGAGCCAAGAGCTGATCCCCACCCCCACCTGGGGGCAGACGCCTCTCGCTACAGAAGGACTAAGACCGGGTGGATAAAATACTGGGACTCACCTCTGATCTCCTTGCCACACCTCCTGGCCAAGGGCAGCCTGCCTTCCTCCTGCATCCTCTTTACCACCCTAACTGACGTCTGCAGGAGGAGAGGCAGGGCTGGCCCATGGGCTGCTGGGCTCAGCTGAAGCAGCAGCCCAGGCCAGAAAACCTGCAGAGCAGAGAAAAGCCATTTCAGTACTGAAATATCCTGTTCCTGCACCAGGTCTCTCTTCCCTACACTAGACAGGACCCCTGGGCTCGCCACGGCCAGCCAGACCTCTCTACCCAGCCTGAACCATGCAGCGATCCCCAACCCCTGCCCCTTCACACCTGTCAGTGTCTGCCTCCAGCACCAAATCAAGTGACACATGACAGACCCCCCGCCTTTCATCGTTGACAGCGCAGTATTTCCTAACTCCAGTCCCGCTAGGAAAGGCCGTGTTCTCACGGCGTGAACGCAATACACCAGCTTGATCAATAAAGAGGAGACTAGGAAAACCAATACTATTGAGTGAAACCATAACAGGCGCTCAGGGAGGTTTGAGCTCTGACCTTCACATCCCTACACAGACCTGCGCCACTTGAACCATAGACGCAATTGCTGTCTGCTGTGTGGACAAGAGGGGGACTTAACACACACTATGCCAGAGGGTTACACAACTCTATCCCCACCTGTAGTAACTAAAGCCCGTAGATTTGGCATGCTCAAAAGACAGCATAGCTGAGTGCACAATACTTTTGTCTGCCTTATTAGAAATGTGGCTTCTAGTCTCAGCTCTGCCTGAAGTGACCTCGCACAACGTTGCTGTTACTTTGCTCAGTGTGGGGAGGGGGCCGGCTATTACTCGACTGCTTAGGCTTGCGTTCTGAGGCCTGGGTCAGTAATCAGGTCTGTGCAGTGTGTGGAAACGTAAGCACTAGTCAGCAGAGATGAGATTTGGATGAAGTGTCTCCCAGCTCAGGGGACTCTCCCTTAGGTACCAGGGTAGTGTGGGTGAGAGGCAGGAACTCCTGGGCTAGGGTTGGCTTTTGCAAAACAAGAATGTGATGGGCTGGATAGACCCCACCCTGGAACAGCCAGGAAAAAGTTACCAGAGGGACCAATGAAGAGGGACTAAGCTATGGAAACTGCAGAACAAGCATTACTGACTCCAGGGGATGCTAGAGCGGAAGAGCCCCTGAGACCCCAAACCCTGGCACGCAGGGGCACTCAGCCGGGGAGTGTTCCCTGTTCCAAAGAACCAGGTCTGGCTCGGATCCGGGCTCCATTTTACCCAACCCCAGGATGTTCTGGAGAGGGGAAGCTCAGAGAAATAAGTCTGGTTGGGGCCTGTCTCATCGAAAAGCTCAGACCCAGAGAGGCCTGCGTACAATGGAGAGGGGCAGGGTCACTTACTTTGGCCATTCTGGGGGAGTCAGCCAGGGACTGCAGGGTGCTGGAGCAGAGCTGTCGGACCTCGAGCTCCATGGTGCGCCTCCCGTCTGCTTCCTCCTGATGTTGAGAAATAAGGGAGACACCAGGGAGATTTAGATTCGGTGGAGACCTCCGTGGCACGGTAACTCCAGTGGGCATGGCAGGGGGTCAAAATGGGGCTTGACGGGAAAAGGCGCAACCCTGGCTGTGTGCCATAACCAGCCCAGGGTCTGTGTGGAGCCAGTCCTAGGCTCCACCCCTCTGCCTGGGGAAAACCAGTTCCACCATGGCTTAGTCTCCTGTAGGGTGGAGGATCACAGTGCGACGAGAGAAGGAGCCAGGGGTCCTGCCCTCCCAGCGCGAGGGACAGAGCCCGGATGGCAGCTGGGAGAGGAAGCAGAGAGAATGGGCTGGGAGGAAAAAACACTGTCTTCTATTTGTCATCATCTTCCATCAGGAGATGGAGGGTGCCATCTCCAGTTCCATCTGCTTCCCAAGCCCTATTTGCTGCCCATCGCCTGCCCCTCCCCATCTGCAGCTGCCCCTCCTTCCCTATCCCTTGACCCCATGTTCTGCCCTGGTCATGGACTCCCATCACTAAGGTCTCTGCGGATTCTTACCGTGCTGTCGAGGGTCAGGGTGCACAGACGCACCAAGAAGTCGATGAAGGGTCTCGATGCAGAGTTCTCCAAGAGCCCAAGTGCCCCCATTGTCCGTATAAAATAAGCCAGGGCTTCTCTGACCTGCCAGACCCAGACAGAAACAGAAATGATTTGCACACAGTGTGGCGGGACCTTGCCCCCTCCCAGTCCAGGCTGGGATCCTTTCTGCGCGGGGGGGGGGGGGGGGGGTGAGAGGGGGGTTGGTGAAATGCTGCTAGGCAGCCCAGAGATGGGAATGCAGCCGGAGCCCTGCTGGGCTTCTTTCCCCCACCTTCTGCCCTACACTATGGAGCACTGGTGGGTCATGTGTTTCGATGCACAGGGTCCCGGCAGGCTCTGCACTGGCAGGCAGACATTCACTAGCTTTGGCCATGTTGGCCATGCTTCCAGACTCACCCGTATGCTTGCGCTCAGCAGGACTGGCCCCAGGGCTATGAACAGCTTCTCTGTGTGGTGTGTCATTTCGTAAACTGTAAGAGACACAGACACATGGCTCAGCAGGGCTGATGTTAAACCAGGTTGTGCAGGGACCTGAGATCTCAGGAACCTTAGAGCAACCTCAATGTCCCTATGTGACCCTGCCAGCAGGTTACCCCCATGGATAACCAGCTGCATCTGCCCAGGCTTGCAGTTCCAGCAGTGATTGTCCTCTCTCATTGCTGCAGCATCGGCTGAGGGGCTGCAGGACTTGGATTATCTACTGCAGACAGGGACAAATGACCCCAATGAGGCCCAGTGCTAAGCGCTGCTAATTGCACAAGAGGCCATAACACATCAAAAGACGAGGCTTCGCTGTGGGTCATTTACTGTTGGATCGGACTATCCGGTCCAGAATGAAGAGACTGGCACAGGTCTCCTCTTCCTCATCCTTGTTCAGCCTCCTGAACAGGAACACAAGCAGCTGCACCAGGAACAAGGGGGCTGCAGAAAGTGGAATGAATCAGAATGGGGTGAATCATAAAGGGGAAGGGAATAGAGTTCTATGCCTGGGCTCTGAAATTCCGCAGGCTGTAATCTCCTTCTCTGGGAAAGGTGAATGCATTTCTTACCCAGATGGACCAGAGAGTCCAGAGCCTCTCTCCACTCCTCCAGGTGCTCTCTGGGGAGATGACACACCTAAGGGAAGGAAGCAATACCAGCAAAGGTAAACTAGATCGAGTGTCTCTCAGGCCAAGCCCTCGGATGGCAGAGTGAAGGGGTGAGGGTGGAGAGGCAGATTCTAATTCCCATCTAAAGAACAGGCCAGCAAGCTGGATCAGTCTATGAGTGATGCCGAGGCTTTGGTGGCCATGACTCATGTACAAGCAGAGTTTGACAGGTCAGGAACCGAAGATGTGGAGCGCTGGAACAAGGTGTGAGATGCTGATGTTCCCGGTCAACAGGGTTGGGGTGGGTGGGAGGAAAAGAAACCAAAGGAGAGTTCTCCAGGATCCATCCCCCAATGGGAACAGGATGAGGCAGGGACAGCTTTTCCCACGTCTACCCAGTTTAAGCCAACAGGCTCCGGCATTTTGCCTGAGTGATCCCAGCATCTCTTACCATGGAGTGGAGTGCTGGGAAGAGGGTGCCAATGTCCTTCCTCAAGGCAGCCTCATCCATGTCCCTCACGCAAGCAAGGCTCTGGGCAAGAGAAGAGACGCAGGACATGGCGATGACGTGTCAGGCAGACAAGCCCCAGTGTGTAGAGTCTCCATCAGCAGCTGGGTTACCACAACCCAGACTTGGAAGAAATAAAGTTATAGCCCCTGTGGAGAGCAGCTTCCAGCTGGTGCCGGACTCGCCCTTCTCTGGGAGGGGCATTTGACCCCTTTGTTTGCACTAGCCTAGTATCACTTATGGTTGGTTCAACAGGATAGTTGTACCTGGTGCCAGTTGGGGTGATGTGTGTGCTGAGAGGATGGCAGGGATGGCGGGGCCCGGTTTGGAAGAGCGGGGCCAGCCCTGATTACTTATCAGTACTGATGTCATGGCAGCGCCCAGAGGCTCCAGTCAGGATCAGGCCTAGTTACACTGGGTGCAGCACAACGCAGACAGAGACAATCTCTGTCCTGAAGGGCTGACAGTCTAGAGACCCACACAGACAGGTCAGGGATGGGGAGACAGCATCCAAGGGCTCCTCCCTGCCCCCGTGCTGGGGTGAGGAAACCACGCGGGAGCTTGGAAGGGAGCGCTTAATGTCCCTTCATGCGGCCTTACCGGGGCCAAGGATCTGGCCCATTGTCTCTGCCTGCTCACCTCCTACAATGGTCACTTCCAGACTGTACCAGGGATGTATACTCCTGCTTTCTAGCCTTGGGCCAGCCACTTCCCCTCCTGGAGCCTTGCTCTCCACAGGTATAGCTGGGCTAACAGCTAACCCTGCCCTGGGCCCAGGGAGAGGTGAGTGCGCGGGACACTCTGGGGAGAGGTGAAGCTCAGGACGATGGTTATTAGTTCTCTCCCTGGTTCCCTAATGCAGCCCGTTGCTGAGCAGCCAGCAAAGAAGAAAGAAAGCAGAGGCAGGTGCTGGGAATGGAGTCGCCTCTCTCCTCCCGTCTGCAACACCTGCCCTGGAAAGGGGGGTCAGAGCATGTTCTCCAGGGCCAGAGAATGGCAGTGAATCTGGGAGCAAGCAGATGGGGAAAGGGGGTCAGAGCCTTAGAGGGGCAGTGTGTCGTGGGGAAGGCAGTGGGGGGCGGGAGTCCAGGCTGAGTTGGTGATGGAGGGAACCTTGTACCATCTGTGCCATGGGCACTTCCCCAGTGTGCTGTGGAATTCCCGCTCTCTTCTCACTCACTCTGCTCTTCCTCGGCCTTTCCTCGTCCTCGCTGATTGGGGCGAGCTGTCCCCTGGGTGACGAAGAGGCCTTTCACTTGGTGCCCAAAATAAACAGAAGGAAACTAAGTTTGCTCTTAAGCAAAGCAAGCAGTCATGGGATTAGAGGGACGGTCCTCTCATGGACTGTAGCTGGTTAAAAGACAGGAAACAAAGGGTAAGAATATATTTTCAGTTTTCACAATGAGGTAAATAGTGGGGTCCCCAAAGATCTATACTGGGGCTTTTGCTGTTTAGGGGTAAAATGGTGAGGTGGCAAAAATCTCTGGATGATACAAAATTATTCACCATAGTTATGTCCCAGGCAGACTGCAAAGAGTTACAAAGGGATCTCACCAAACTGGGTGACTGGGCAACAAAATGGCAGATGAAATTCAGTGTTGATGAGTGCAAAGTAATGCACATTGGAAAACATAATCCCACATAGAAAATGACGGGGTCTAAATTAACTGTTACCACTCAAGAACGAGATCTTCGAGTCATTGTGGATAGTTCTCCATAAACATCCACTCGATGTGCAGCGGCAATCAAAAGAGCTAACAGAATGTTGGGAATCATTAGGAAAGGAATAGATAATAAGACAGATAATATCATATTGCCTCTATATAAATCCAAGGTACACCCACATCTGGAATACCATGTGCAGTTCTGGTCACCCCATCTCAGAAAAAATATATTAGAAATGGAAAAGATTCAGAGAAGGGCAACAAAAATGATTAGCGGGATGGAGCAGCTTCCATACGAGGAGAGATTAAAAAGACTGGGACTGTTCAGCTTAGACAAGAGACAACTAAGGGGAGGCATGATAGAGGTCTATAAAATCATGAATGGTGTGGAGAAAATGACTAGGGAAGTGTTATTTACCCCTTGACATAACACATGAACTAGAGGTCAGCCAATGAAATTAATAGGCAGTGGGTTTAAAACAAACAAAGGGAAGTATTTCTTCACACAATGCACAATCAACCTGTGGAACTCATTGCCAGGGGATGTTGTGAAGACCAAAAGTATAATTGGGTTTAAAAAGAACTAGATACATTGAAGGAAGATAGGTCCATTAGTGGCTATTAGAAAAGATGGTCAGGGATGCAATGCCATGCTCTGGGTGTCCCTAAACCTCTGACGGCCAGAAGTTGGAACTGGATGACAGGGGATAGATCCCTTGATAATTGCTCTGTTCTGTTCATTCCTCTGAAGCCCCTGGCATTGGCCACTGTCAGAAGACAGGGTACCGGGCTAGATGGACCATTGGTCTGACCCAGCTTGGCCATTCTTATGTTCTTATGAAGAGCCCCTGGGGAGCTGAGCTGGTAGAGGGAGCTGCCAGGTGGGTCAGTTCCCCCTTTACTGGCACCCAGGCTGTCCGGTGGTGATTCCAATGCTGCCCTATGGCAGGACTTTAGCCCAGCGTGGGATGGCACGGTGGCTGGCGTGTAGGGTGGAGCACTGGGCAGTGGCTTATGTGCATGTGCAGAGCAGGGCACAGAGCCTGGGTGGAGTCTCTTCTTGCTCTCTCAGCACTGGGGTTTTGCTGTCATTGTGGCTGCTTCCCCCCCCCCCCCCGCCCCTTTTATTCCTGGCACTCAATACTGGGCATGGGCCTACCTGGATCAGGAGGCTCAGCACAGAAAGTGCTGCAGTGGCTGCCCGCTCCTGCAGCCAGGGTTTGTGGTCCCGGGTCTTGTTTTTGGGGCCTCTTTCTGCTCCTCTGTGTCTGTGGATACAGGCAGAGGGTGAGTTAATTTCCCGCAATCATGGTCACTAAGAGAATGCCCTGGGGGCGACAGGGACATACAACTGTGTGGGAACTGTCTGCACCTTATGGAAGCCCCGGCGAGGGATTTCCACCAATCACTGCCTGGACAGTGTCATGTTACTTAACACTGAGATTGGGCATTTCCTCTTCCAGTCCCTTTACAAACATTACCCACACCTTCCAGACCCCAGTGAAGGTTGTGAGTCTTGTTAGCCCCATTATGAAGCTAGGAAAACTGAGGCACTGAATGATCCTTTGTGCACTGGGATGGAACTTCCTGATCGGACAAAAATAGAAATGTGGTGATTTGTCACAGCGAAAGGCTGTTGACTCCTACCTGGGACAGAAGAGTCAGTGGGGCCTGGCTGGATGGAGTCCGGATTTGTCCTGTCTGTTCGGAAAGGTGTCCATCCTGTAATTCAGAAGGGCAGTGGTGGAGTGAGGTGTCATGTGACTGATTCTATGAAAGGGCAATAGGAATCAGAGGGGAACTGGGGTAAACCTGTATCGTGGGGGACTCTTCTGGGCAGAATTCCTACTCACCAATAGTCTGAGTCAGTCTTTGGCAGAGACTCCTAAGACAAGAACCAATGTAAACAGATCACAGGAGTTTCTCTTCTACTGCACAGACTTCAGAGCATTCACACCTCACTCTTGGGAGGCCAAGCTAGTGCTCTGGTGCCCGGTGCTCTGCATTGCCATGTGGAATGAGACCCAGGCTCAATTCTCTGTGCTGGTCTGTGGCTCCCAAGATGGCTGGAATTGCTCCAAGTCGGGGGGAACCTCCATTTACATGGGGAGGCTCTCTGCTTGACTAGGGGCTTTGAAGGGGATTACATTGGGTTCCCCTCAGCCAGAAGGACGTCACTCATGAGCTGGAGAACCCCAAAGAGCCAGAGACATTGCGAGGCTCGGATGAAGGTAGATGCACAGAGCTGCAGCACTGAAATGTGGGATCCCCCTTCCTTGGGGATAAAACCTTTGTGGTACCTCTCCTCTTCCTTGGGATTCAGCAAGGCGACTCTATCCCCTAGAGCATTTGGTTCCATGAGGTATTTGAGTTTATGAGGTATGTTCTGACCAAGAATTTACCTATTCTGGCCCACCTCACTGCACAGCCACCAAACCAGCAGTGCTTGAGACAGCATCTGATCATGACTCACAAAGCCATTTGTAATGTACATATGAATAACGTGGGCATCTCAGTCATGAAAAATGCATTGGCGTCTGTTTCCAGGAATGGAATGTGTGTGGCTCAGTAGCACCCACAGTTCCAGCCACAGTCGTGGCCGCTTGACACATAGTCAACCAGTTACAGATCACAATGATCATTTGCAGTCACTGCAACTGCTTGGATAATTGCTGCAACCGTGCACACAAGTTAATAAGCAGTTGTGGACATCCTTCGGAATTTTGAGGCTGATGAGACATTTACTCTCATGATAACAGCTGTGAATCTCTAATTGAGCACCCTGCGTTAATATACCACTGTTCACCCAGAAGGATCCCACGGGAATTATACTGTTTGCACAAGCTAGAACTAAACATTATGTTAGTTTATGTGTCACTATATAATGCCTGCATCTGTAATTTTCACTCCATGCATCTGAAGAAATGGGTTTTTACCCACGAAAGTTTATGCCTAAATAAATCTGTTAGTCTTGAAGGTGCCACCGGACTCCTTGTTGTTTTTGTGGATACAGACTAACACGGCTACCCCCTGATACTAAACATTATGTTGATTCTGTAAAAGACATTGCAGCTGAATAGCAACTTTGGCCTCGGAAAGGAGTTCTGGCTATGTATCACACCGCTTTCTGCCTATCTGGCCCAGGAGACTTTGTGTCAGGTGGGTTGCCATCTCTGGCTGACACTGCAGTCTCTTGCACCGCTGGGTCTGTCAACAGAAGAGAAGGATTACATTTCTCCATTAAAGGTCTCTGGTTGAGCCCCCAGGGGAATGATCTGAATGATAGTGCTGAGGGGAGGGGAGTTCTCTGTACCCAAAGCAGCAGGTTCCAGTCCTCTTGTGACACTTCAATGAACCTGATTTCACTGAGTAACAAATACAGTCACACCTGGGTCACCAAAGAACTTTCGCAGTTACAGAGAACACCTGTGTGACTCAGAAAGGAACGATTCTCTAAACCAGTGGTCTCCAAACTTTTTTGATCGCGCACCCCTATCAGTAAAAATGTTTTGAGCACGCACTCCCTGCCACGCCAAAGCAAAAAAAAAAAAAAAAAAGCCGCTTGGACTCCCACCTGACGAAGCAACAAAAAAAAAAGCGCTCCTCTTGCCGCGCACCCCCAAAGATCCTCTTGCGCACCCCACTTTGGAGACCACTGCTCTAAACAGAGGCAAAACCACCCCAGCTCTCCTTCTCACTGTCATAGGTTGGTGCCAACAATCACAGCCCCCGACTCCCACACAGCGTGCTCAATGGGGTCTCAGCAGTGCAGGGGGCGGGGACTAGCTTGCAGAAAACACAGCTTGGAGGATTTAGAAATCTAGCACGTGCAGTGCCTGGGGAGGGAGAACTGCAGGAAGATGGAGACTCCAAGAGCCCTCCTCATTCAGGCAGTGCAGACCGCAAGGCCTCTGGAAAAGTTGAATGCCAGGCACAAGCAGAACCTCAGGAATGGGAAGGAGGGGGCTGACCCACTGGAGGGAGTTAGCAAAGGGCAGGTATAGCCTATAGGTAGCGCCCTACCAAATTTATGGTCCATTCTGATCAATTTCATGGCCATAGGATTTGAAAATCAGTTTCAGAGGTTTACATCTGAAATGTCACAATGTTGTAGTGGGGGTTCTGCCCCAAAGGGGAGTTGTGGAGGAGTCACAAAACTGTTGTAGGGGGGTTGTGGGATTGCCACCCTCACTTCTGCACTGCCTTCCCAGCAACCAGGGTATGTATGTGGAGGGGGGTCTGATCTCCCCCACGAGGTCGGCTGGGCAGGGGAAGTGCCAGTTCCATCCCTCCCCAGCCCAGAAGGGACTAGCAGCTAGAGCCAGGGGCATGGTAGGAGCCCGCCCTTCTCCACCCCTTCAATAGCCAGATTTCATGGGGGAGGTCCGATTTCATGGTCCATGAGTTTTTCATGGCTGTGAATTTGGCCTACCTATGGTTTAGGTTAAGAAATAAGTAGAAAGTAGGTTTTTGTCCTAAGTTAGCTTAAGGGTAGAAGAGTTTAGAAAACTGAAGTTGTTAGTGTGAGGAAAGTTAGTGATCCTGTTATGGGAAAGCAAGAGTTAACAAGGACATGGCCTGGGCTTATGCTACTGTTAGGTTTTGGTTATAGCTGGCTTAAGCAGGGTTTTTAAATGAGTGTTTTTGAGAATTAATATATGGAGATATACCTATCTCATAGAGTTGGAAGGGACCTTGGAAGGTCATCAAGTCCAGCCCCTTACCTTCACTAGCAGGACCAAGTACTGATTTTGCTCCATAACCCTAAGTGGTCCCCTCAAGAATTGAACTCACAATGCTGGTTTTAGCAGGTCAATGCTCAAACCACTGAGCTATCCCTCCCCCCATTTGTGACTGTTTTATTAAAATGTTATCTATACTAATAGTATGGGAAGGATATTGGTGCAGATGTTAATGTAAACTACATGTAATGTAAAGAGTCAATAAGGAGGCAATGGAAATATAATTAGTGCAAGGGGCAGTTGCACGTTCAATAGTATGAGCATGGCTTCTACTGGGAGTTGTTTTGTTAATTCGGTGAGCACTCCAATTAACACCCCAAGGGTACCGTTATGTCCCAGGGTTCTAAGGCTGTTGTCAGTGGACTGATCCCGCATTGATCCACAATACAACAGTTATACACACACTCAGTGATGACAGTGTACGTGGTAATTGCGCACCTGTTTGCTTAACTAATAATTTTCCTTTAGAATGAAGTTTGGTTTTATCATTCATAGTGTCACCTAAATACATTTTCTGTAACCAACCTAGATGCTTGAACCTGGGTTTTGTTGCAGCCTTATCTTTCACAACTTATTACGAATTGGAAACATTTCAACATCAAGGTTGCAGAAGGTTATGCAGAGAAAGGGGTGAATCTGAGGAGTCTGTCCCCCTGTTTCCTACTTACCTGAAGCAGCAGGCCCAGACAGGGAAGGGCTGCAACTCCCAGTGGCTGCTGTATCCTCCTTCCCCTGGTCTGTGGCTGTGGATAAGTGCAAAGGGGAGGGGGTCATTTCCTCCTTTCCTGTTCACTGATAGAAACCCCAGGGAGTGAGGTAGACAATACATCTGTGTGGGGAACTAATCACACTGCACGGCACCTCTGGAGAGGGACTGCCACCAGTCACAGCCCAGAGCATTTAGATTGCACACCCATCTCTAAGGCATTTGACAAACACCTCACCCCACAGGTAGGGAGCTGAGATAACATGGGCAGGGGCAATAGGGGTCAGGGGGAAATTTGGGGAGAATCTGCCCAAATTCTTCCCAAACCACCAGGATTCCATTAGAGATTTTAGCCCAAGAGCCCAGGACTTCCCCAGCTCTGCTTGTCCCCGCTTCTCTAGTTAATAACAGATCTCCCTCAGGAGACAAGGAGAGTGCAGACAAGGCCAGGATGGCAGTGCTGCATTGGGGTCCCATCGGAGAATTCCCTGCCAGTCCAGAAGGGCTAGAAATGTCTGGGGGTTTAAATAAAGCTAAAATGCTCCAAGGAACCTTGGAGAAAACAAACCTCCTCCCAGGGCCGGCTCCAGGCACCAGCGTAGCAAGCAGGTGCCTGGGGCGGCCAAGGGGAAGGGGCAGCACGTCTGGCTCTTCAGTGGCAATTCGGCGGTGGGTCCCTCGGTCCCTCTCGGAGGGAAGGATCTTCCGCCGAAGAAGAAAACGGCGCAGTGGAGCTGCTGCCGAAGTGCCGCCAATCGCGATCGCGGCTTTTTTTTTTTCCCCCCGCCGCTTGGGGCGGCAAAAACCCTGGAGCCGGCCCTGCCTCCTCCATCAGGAGACCCTGACTCCCCAAGTACATGGAGATTCCATGCAGATTCCCAGTAGTCCCCTGCAGGTACCTCTGGAGAGGACAGCAATGGAGGGAGGGGAGGGTCCATTTCTGGGGAGAATTCCTACTCACCTCCAGACCGGACCAGCAGTCGGCAGAGGAGGCCGTAAAGATCCATATCAGCTCCTAAGACAAGAACCAACATGAATGAGTCCCTGGGGCTTCCTTCCCATGACACAGCCCCCACCAGACTCACACATGGTTCTAGATGGGCCAAGGAGTTAGACCTAGCAGTTTTGCTGCCTGCCTGGCTGGAGAGGCAAGACCGCTATGAGGTGGCGAGACCTCAATATTGATGTAAAAATGTTATTAATATCATTATTACAACTTATTTTTATAATGTTAGGTCATTACAAACATGTTTGTGCCTTTACTGAACATTCAAATATACCTATAAGTATATTATCACCAGGATGCTTGAAAATATAAGAGTAGCCCAGTTTTAGTTAGCTAGGTTATCAAATGTTCACGCTAATCAAAGAAATTGCAGAAGGCTTCAACTTTCTGTCATCCAGAAACAAGCAAATGTCCAGAAAATAATATCTCCTTGACCATAAAACTGTTTATGTCCCGCAAGAGTGTCTGTACAAACTTTAAAAGGCAGCTGTCCTCATTTGAATCTGCTTGAACTTTTATACTATTTTCTTTTTGTGCTATGTTTAAAATGTGTGTTGATTCTTGGCATTTGTGCTTTGTACAAAATATTTAATAGACGTTTAATTGCTATAACAAACCACTTGTAACTCTAAGATAAGAAGAATCATCATCAACAATTGTTCTAGAGAATCAACAACTTCTTCAATCACTATTTAAGCCAAAGACTCGTTAAGAATGATTTAATTAATATCTCAGAAAATGAACGGAATAAGTTAAGAGTTAAAGGACTAAATTTGAAGATGTTTTGAGAATCTCTCCAACAAAAACAAAGTAAATATAACTGTCAAGAAAGACTTACAACCCTAACACATATACGCATTAACAAACTACCTATCCCTAAGATGAAGAGGCTCCATGAATGTACAGAGCCAATGAAAGGGCAAGAGAGGTGTATTTTTCTAAAACTGCACGGAAATAGGGAAGAGACGAGTATAAAAACTCGAAGGGAGCACCCTGCACACGCTCTGCTACCCTGCTCAAACTCATCTTCTCCCTCTCTACAAGCGAGCTGACACAGACAGAAGAGAGAAGACTTGCAAAGAAACCAGCCCAAGGAAAGCTCCCCAAAACCAGCCCCTCACTGGAATGTTTCCCCCAGATCAGCCTGTGGGAAAACTGGAAGATCCCACCTTCTCTGTGGAGCATCTGGAAAGGTCCCTCACCCTTGTGCTGGGATGGTCGAGCCACAGAAGAATTTTGATGTCTCACATATAATCGCAGATGACAGTGAGGATGTGGATTCCTCTGCGAGTTCTGTGTAAACAGGTGCTATACACTCCAAAAAATGCTCCCAACTGTCTGAAAAGCAGAGCCCAGACAGCCGTGTGCTCCCTCCTCCAGCTCCCAGAGCACACTGAGCCACAGGTTGCCTACCCCCTTTGTGACACAGGGCCACTGCTGACATCACAGAGGCAAGGTGGGCTAGGGCGGTCTGGCTAGGGCCCTTGGGGTTTGCATCCCCCAGATTGGATTAAGGGAGGATTGCCCTTGGCTTTTGTTGGGAATTTTAATCCAAGGGAGCTCCGGGACCTCCCCACAAACCCTGTCTGTATAATGTGTCATGGGAAAAGGAGATTTGACCACAAGGCGAAAAATCATTCTGTGTCAGTCCACTCCAGTATCTTGCCTCTTGCAGCAGCAAAGGGGAAGGTGAAAGCCCCACAATGCACCTGGCCAGCTTTGCTGTTCTCTGCCATATACGTAAAAAATTCCTTCCTCACCCCTCAGTGACCAGGGAATCCCTGAAGCATGAGATTGGACTGGCTTTCTGTCTCAGTGTGAGGCACTCCAATTGCTAGTCCAGCCACAGCTGCATCGGTGCCCTGGGCTGAGAGAATAAAAGGGTTGAGAAGATTCTTTCCTAAGGATACACACAAACACTAAATCCCATTCCTGAAGGCTGCAATAAAAGGCAGTCAGAGCACAGGACCCGTGGGTATTTATTGAGTCCCAACAGCACCCTGGGGGCTGTACAATACAGGGGAGGGCACAGGCCCGATCCCAAAGAGCAGCGAATCTCTTGCTTGGTTTATTTGATTTCCCATTCTCCTGACAGGATCTTGTTTAAGGAGGAACTTGAAGGAAGTTTGGGGCAGGACAAAGGGAGAATAATGTTAGCGTGAGGAGCAGCATGGCAGGGGGTTGGCAAGAGATAGCCAGGGAAGGACACAAAGGGAATGGCTGGGAGAGTGGTGGGGGAATGAGCCCGAAGAGCTAGGTGGGGACGAAGTTTGCAAAGACTCAACAAAGAGCTGCACTCGGGTGCTGAATGGAGCTGAGCAAATCAGTGACTTTTCAGTTTGGGGGCCAGTCGGAGAAATACAAAAATATATATATATATATTGGTTCGGTTTGGTCTGAAACATTGTTTTGGTTTTTCGTTTCAGGTTTTTTGAGGGTGTTTTTCACACACACCCCTTTTTTTTTTAAAGTTGCCTCAGTTTCAAAATGAAAAGTGACAACATTTTGCTGTGGAATGGTCCAAACAGACTGGTTTGACTTTTAAAACAAAACATTCCCTTTTTGTGTGTGGCTGAAAGGATTTCCTGAATTCGTGAGTGGTTTGGGTGGCCCTCAGAGATGCATTTTTGGGGAATTTGCTAGCTCCAGCGTAGGACCTGCGAGGGAGCCAGGGGAAGAATTAGAATGGGCTGGTCTGACGGGTGAGATGATTTTACAGCGGGCTCTGAAGGGGAATGAGAGGAGATGTGGGGGGTGGGCAGAGTTAATTGGATGGGTGATCAAGGCCTGGAGCAGGTGGGCTGGAGAGGATGAGGGGGGTTGTAGAGACATAGTAAAGCAAGGACTGTTCAGGAAGGACAGGCAGGGCAGAAAAGGTGAGGGAGTTGCATTGTATGTAAGAGAGCAGTATGACTGCTCAGAGCTCTGGTATGAAACTGCAGAAAAACCTGAGAGTCTCTGGATTAAGTTTAGAAGTGTGAGCAACAAGGGTGATGTTGTGGTGGGAGTCTGCTATAGACCACCAGACCAGATGAGGTGGACGAGGCTTTCTTCCGGCAACTAACAGAAGTTACTGGATCCCAGGCCCTGGTTCTCATGGGAGACTTCAATCACCCTGATATCTGCTGGGAGAGCAATACAGTGGTGCACAGACAATCCAGGAAGTTTTTGGAAAGTGTAGGGTACAATTTTCTGGTGCAAGTGCTGGAGGAACCAACTAGGGCCAGAGCTCTTCTTGACCTGCTGCTCACAAACCAGGAAGAATTAGTAGGGGAAGCAAAAGTGGATGGGAACCTTGGAGGCGGTGACCATGAGATGGTCAAGTTCAGGATCCTGACACAAGGAAGAAAGGAGAGCAGCAGAATATGGACCCTGGACTTCAGAAAAGCATGAATCCCCCTCAGTTCCTAGTGATTGGGGTTGTGGGTGTTCAGCAGCTGGCAGGGTTTGACTCAACCTGGGGAACAGTCTCCTACAAGGGAAGGGCTGGAAGCCCTATTGCTGGGCTGTTTCCACCATGCTGGAGGTGGCTCTGGAGAACACACTGCACAGGCCCAGAGTGAAGGGCTGCAGAGGGTTGTGTTAGCAAATCGAGTCTCACTTGGAGGAGATTCCCCCATTTCTTGGAGGAGAAACCATTTCTGCCCCTCCCCAAGCAGAACAGGGAAGGCTCTGAGGAAATGCTACATGGCACTCACTAGCTCTAGATGGCGCAGTGTGGGGTGGCAGATGCTCAGCGTTGGTCTGTCCCTTGCCCTCTTCCTTGTTCTCCCGCACCAAGGGGGGCTGGAAAGGGAGCTGCACAATGCCCTGCCAGCAGGGCAGGGTGTAGAAACCGGGAGGCTGACAGTGGCTGTGAAAAAAAGACTATGTTTTATTGCCAAAGGAGGGATAAACTCAGGCAAGCAGCCGGGGTCCAGATCACTGACATACCGCGGGCAGGACGCCTCCTGTCTTAAGGTCTCCTAGCACCTCACACACATTCCTGAAGCCTGACAAGCCAAGGACTGTAGGGGAGGGACTCCAACCAGGGCCGGCTCTAGGCACCAGCAAAACAAGCTGGTGCTTGGGGCGGCACATTTTTAGGGGCGGCATGGCCGGCGCCAGAATGCCGCCCCTGTCGCCCCAAAAATGTGCCCCGGCCTCCACTGCTGCTGCCGCCGCTCGCGCACCACGGTGTGCGAAACCTGATTTGCGCGCCGCTGCTCCTCCTCCGTCCCAGGCTCTCAAACCTGGGAGGGAGGGGGAGATCCCGAGCGGCCGTGGCACAGGAAACAGCTGATTCGCGCACCGCTGCTCCCTCTCCCTCCCAGGCTCTCAAACCTGAAAGGGAGGGGGAGATCCCGAGCGGCCGTGGCACAGGAAACAGCTGATTCGCGCACCGCTGCTCCCTCTCCCTCCCAGGCTCTCAAACCTGAAAGGGAGTGGGAGATCCCGAGCGGCCGCGGCGCGCGAAACTGCTGATTCGCGCGCCGCTGCTGACCCTCCCTCCCAGGCTTGAGAGCCTGGGAGGGAGGGGGAGACTCTGAGCGGCCACGGCGCGCGCCGCTTCTCCCCCTCCCTCCTAGGCTTGAGAGCCTGGGGGGAGGAGGCAGGGCTGAGGATTTGGGGAAGGGGCGGAGTTGAGGTGGGGTCGGGGGGTGGGGTAAGAAAAAAACGGGGGGGGGGCAAAATTGATTTTGCTTGGGGCGGCAAAAATCCTAGAGCCGGCCCTGACTCCAACCCCACTGACAGAAAACTGTGGCAAGGGCAGGAGAAGCCACTGCCTCACGGTCTCACTGGGAGTCAGTGACAGAGCTAGGGGTGGAGCCCAGGAGTTCTGTGTCCAGGCACCTACACTAACCACTAGAGGAACATTCCTTTCCAAAGATGGCAGTTGCAAGCAGGACACTATTCCCAGTCTCCCTGGCTCTGAGAGGGAGTGTGATCTGCTGGAGGGACTGAGGCAGAGGATTGGGGGTCAGGCCTCCTGACTTTCATTGGTGGTCTTTCTGTTGACTTATGGGAACTTGAGCAAGCCATTCCCCCTCTCTATGTTTCAGTCCCCAGTAGTAAAATGGGGATCAAATAGCACTGTGCAATTTACCCAGGAAAAGCCACTATGTAAGCACTGGACCATGAAAGGTCAGATCCAAATTCCTAGAGTGAGGAGTGTTTGGATCCTGGCTTTCAATTCAACCCAGTACAGAGAGAGGAGCCCACCCAAGAGTTTGGATTGAGGGGGATCAGCCCTTCCTGGGTTGGGAGATAAGAGGCTTTTCCATCCCTAGCTGGGTGGATACAAATAGATGATTTTTAAAATATGAACTGGATATTTAATTAAAGTAACCACAGGTTTGTTGATTCAAACTTGAAATTGACAACTTTTTTAAGGGCTAAATTTATTACAATCTCTGAAAATAATTTTAAAAAATAGGAAAAAACAATATTAAGAGGAATATAAAATTTTAAAAAATAATTAAAATTAATGGAGATATCCTATCTCCTAGAGCTGGAAGGGACCTTAAAATGTCATTGAGTCCAGCCCCCTGCCTTCACTAGCAGGACCAAGTACTGATTTTGCCCCAGATCCCTAAGTGGACCCCTCAAGGATTGAACTCATAACTCTTAGTTTAGCAGGCCAATGCTCAAACCACTGAGCTATCCCTCCCCTTTAATATGGTCACTGCCAAGTTTTAAAGACAGTCTGTCAAGGCTGATTCCCCACTCTGGCACTTCGAGTGCAGAAGGTAAGGGCCCGTAAGGATTCTAAAAATTAATACTGGACTCTCCAGGCTGGTATTAAACTCCCAAGGTTACAGCTTCTCTCTGACCTTGGATGGGTAGATGCTGCCACCACCCAAGTGCAAAAAAAAACCCTTTTGGGCCCAGGATGGCATACTTGGGAATTCCTCCCTGTGAGGTACCCTCAAGCCTTTCCCCCACCCCTGCTCCGGGGAATAGCTGAGAAAGAAAACAAAGGAAATCAACTGTTCCCACCAGCTAATTAAAAACATATGCACAAAACTCTTAGGACACAAAAAAAAAACAATCCTGTTCTTAAAAAAGATAAATTCTTTAAAAACAAAAAGAAAGAAAATGCATTTGGAACTTAGGCTATTGCTAGATTTAAAAAGAGCAAATATAATAATTAAGCATCAAGAATGGTTTTCTTTTGAGGTCCAGCTTAATGGTTACAAGCAAAACAAAAGCATTTGGGGGTTAACACAGAGGAGTCCAAAAGCCTTACATAAATAAAAGAGATAAACCTAATCACGTCTTTCTAGACATTTCCTGATCTACTAACATATCTGGGGTTTCAAATTGAGTAGTTTCTAGGTATGATCTGGTGATTTTCATACCTGGCCTTTAGCTTCTCACTGCTGCCCTGGTCCCCTCTTCCCCAGAAAACAACAACAGACCCACAAAGGGGGAGTCTTGTTTCAATTTTAAAAAGTTCTAGCCATCCCATTGGCTCTTTTGGTCAGGTGCCCACTCTTTTTCTTTTACCTATGCAGGGAGATTTTTTTAACCCTTTACAGGTAAAATAAGCAGAGAACAGCCACCAAGAGGGCCTTTATAGCTAACTGGCTGCCTGGGTGTCCATAAAAGGGAGCTCCCCCCCGCTTTCATTTATCACACGTCCCCCAAATCACAGACAGTATTGGCCAGCCTGGTTCAGGTCGGGTCCACACTGACTGGGATTTTTTCCTGGAGATTTAGGAAACAGAGTTAATAAGATACATGCTCCTCTAATTTTACTACTAATTACATGAAGAACTTAAACAGTATTGTTTACATTTCCAGAACTACAATGACTTAGAATACAGGGACATTTTTACCCAGCTGATTCTGGGAAACCTTCCCGGGAGAGTGCATCAGCCACTTTGTTAGATGTGTTGTATTTCAAAATCAAAGTATTGAAGAGCTAAACTCCACTGAAGAAGTTTTTTGTTAGTTTCTTTGACTGTGTGAAGCCACTTGAGTGCAGCATGGTCAGTCTGCAGGTGGAAATACTGTCCCCAAATGTATGGGTGTAGCTTCTCCAGAGCACACACAATGGCGTAACATTCTTTTTGTGAGACTGACCAGTGGCTTTCCCTCTTAGAAATTTTTTTGCTGAGAAACATGACAGGATGGAATTGTTGATCTGGTCCTTCCTGCAATAAAACTGCTCCTACACCACACTCGGACGCATCTGTGGTTACTACGAAAGGTTGGTCCAAGTCCGGGGCCCTTAGTACAGGGTCAGACTTAAGCTGGTTAAAGGCTTTCTGACACTTCTCAGACCACTGAACTGAATTTGGCTGTTTTTTGCTGGTTAGGTCTGTCAGTGGGGTGGCAATTCGGCTGTAGTGTGGTACGAATCGTTGGTAATACCCAGCGAAGCCCAAGAAGAACTTGACTTGCTTTTTTGACTTAGGGATAGGCCAATTTTGGATAGTATTTACTTTAGCCTGTAGGAGGTGATAGTTCCTTGACCCACCTGGTGTCCAAGGTACGTTACCCTGTTTATGCCTGTTTGACACTTTTTGTCCTTAATGGTTAATCCTGCCTCCCTTATGTGCTGGAAAACTGCTTGGAGGTGTTCTAGGTGTTCTGCCCATGAATCCAAGAATATAGCCACATTCTCAAGGTAGGCAACTGCAAATTCCCCAAATCCAGCCAGAAGGTTATCTACCAGTCTCTGGAAGGTGGCGGGTACATTTCGCAGTCCGAAAGTGAGCACATTAAATTCATACAGCCCTACATGGGTGATGAAGTCTGACCTTTCCTTGGCTGGGTCATCTAGCGGCTCTTGCCAGTACCCCTTAGTTAAGTCTAAGGTGGAGATGAACCGGGCACGTCCCAGTTTCTCTAATAGCTTATCTGTGCATGGCACTGGATAGTTTTCTGGGCGAGTTAAAGCATTTAGCTTACGGTAGTCCACGCAAAAGCGGATTTCCCCTTCGGTTTTGGGAACCAGAGCCACTGGAGAGGCCCATGCATTCTCAGACGGGCGGATTACACCCATCTGTAACATGTCCTTGATCTCCCTTTCTATTGAGGTTTTGGCTTGAGGAGCCATCCAGTAGCCATCTAATTGGGCGAGCATCACCTGTATCAGTGGAGTAGTATGCCCATTCTGTCCATCCTTAAATGGCTGAAAACATTGGTGTGAAGCTGGTGGCAAAATCCATGAAGGTCAGTATGTATAGCTTTCCTCTGGGTGTCTTCTTAGGGTAAGGACCCAGAATATCCACAGCTACATGCTGAAATGGAACCTCAATTATGGGGAGTGGCTGGAGAGGGGCCTTGACCTGGTCTTGGGGCTTTCCCATCCTCTGGCACACCTCACAAGACCGGACACAGCTAGAAACATCCTTGCCTACTCCTTCCCAATGAAATGATGTCCCCAAACGGTCTTTGGTCTTGTTCACCCCAGCATGGCCACTAGGGTGATCATGGGCTAAACTGAAGAGCTTTTTCCTATACTTACTTGGAACTACCAACTGTCTCTGAGGATGCCAGTCCTCCTTGTGCCCACCAGAAAGGGTTTCCTTGTATAAGAGTCCTCCTTCTACAACAAACCTGGACCTATTGGAGGAGCTGAGAGGCAGTGGGGCACTACGTGCCACCATCCAAGCTCCCTTGAGGCTTTCATCTGCTTCCTGCTCTGCCTGGAACTGCTCCCTTGATGCTGGAGACATTAGTTCCTCGCTGGGTTGTGGACTTGGGCTTGGTCCCACTGGAAGCAATGCAGGTGACGGGGGTGTCTCCGTTGATTTTGAACTGCTTTCCGTTGGTGTACTAGGTTGTATTTCAGACTCCGGTTGAGCTTCTTGCACTGGTTTAGCTGCTGCTGTAGGTGCAGGCTCTGTGGCACCCTTTGGTGCTGGCTCCCCTGACTCTGGTGGGATTGCAAACATGGGATTTGGTGCTGACTGCTCCACCAGTTCCAATTCTTGGGCTGGTTCTGGCTGGGTCCCAGGAACTGGATCTACAACTGCTGTCATAGACTTTGGTCTGGGGTCTGGTTCCACCACCTCTGTCTGGGTCCCTGTAGGAGGCTCAGGAATGGAGTTAGATGTGGAGGCCTGTTTAGTCTGGCTGCGGGTGACCATCCCCACCCTTTATGTTAGCCTCACATGGCTGGCTAAGTCTTCTCCCAGCAGCATGGGAATGGGATAAGCATCATATACTGCAAAAGTCTATATTCCTGACCAGCCCTTGTCCTGGACAGGCAACTTGGCTGTAGGCAAGTTAAAAGAGTTGGCCTTAAATGGTTGCACTGTCACTTGGGCCTCTGGGTCAATGAATTTGGGTCCACCAAGGATTGGTGGATAGCTGATACCTGTGCTCCAGTGTCTCTCCACGCAGTTATCTTCCTCCTGCCCACACTCACAGTTTCCCTTCACTCTGGGGATATTTGCGAGGCATCTGGGCCTGAAGGCTCTCGGTGGGACCCCGGGTAATGAGTTGCAGTCAGCTGGTGCTCTTGGGGCAGTTGGCCTTTACATGCCCCAGCTCATTACATTTAAAGCATCGCCCAGCTGACTGTGGGCTGGGGCAAGTTGGGTGGTTGGAAAGTAGGGTGGTGAGACGAGAGGGCTCTGGGGTCTCCCTGGCTGTGTGAAGGGCTCCTCCTTGCAAAGTGTGGAGTTGGGCTGACCCCGATGATGGGATGTCATCTTGGGTTCCCCTTCTGGTATCAGCACCAACTGCTACTAGCTTTCTTCTTCTCTGCCACCTCCACCCATTTGGCTCTGATCTCCCCCCACTTCAATTACAGTTTGGGGCTTCCTATCTAGGATGTACCTTTCTATTTCCTCAGGAACACCCTCTAAGAACTGTTCTATTTGTATTAGAAGAGACAGATCTTCCAGAGTCTTAACATTTGCGCCTGATATCCAGGCATCCCAATTTTTTACAATGTGGTAGGCGTGTAGGGAAAATGCCACGTCTGATTTGCACCTTAGGGCTCTGAACTGCTGACAGGCATGCTCGGGTGTTAGCCCCATCTGGCCTTTTGTTTAAAAAGTTCATACTTGTTCATGTGTTCTTTAGGCATTTCAGCTGCCACTTCTGCTAAGGGTCCACTGCATTGTGGCCTCAGCTTCACCATATACTGGTCTGGAGGGAGGTTGTACCCAAGGCAGGCCCTTTAAAAATTTTCTAAGAAGGCCTCTGTATCATTGTCTATCTTGTATGTGGGGAATTTTTTGGAATGGGGAGCGGTACCTGGAGAAGGACTGTTAGGGCTACCTGATTGATCCAGCTTAGCCTTTTCCAGCTCTGAGCGCTTCAGCTCCACTTCCAAGCGCTTCGCCTCTCTCCTCTCCTCCACTTACACCTCCCAGCGCTTCATTTCCAAGCGCTTCGCCCTCTCCTCTCCTCTGCTTCCGCCTCCCAGCACTTCGTCACAGCTACCACCTCCCAGCACTTCGTTTCCGCTTCCGCCTCCAAGCGCTTCATCTCTAGGAAGAAATTCCTTTCTTCCAGTTAGAACTCGGCCTGAGTAAAGGGCATCCCTCCATCCTCGCACTGGGATCTCGGTTGCGGTAGGGCTGACCCTTCCCTCCTGGGAAGTCTCCGTTCCCTCATCCCCTCCCTGCATTTCTATCATGGAACTGGATGTCTGGGCTTGATCTGGGTCTGTCTTCTCCGTGACATGCCACTTTGGGAAGACTGGTTTCCCTAGGGTTTCGGTGCCCGACCTCAACCTCATGCATAGGGCTGCCCTACTCTAGCCTAGCTATTTTGTTGCCATGAAACTAAGGGAAAAAAATAATAAACTGCTTATTGGACTCCCTGGCTTGGCAGGCTGGACCCTTTGCATGCCTGTTCTCCCTCAGGCAAGAAAGAAAGAAAGAAAGAAAGAAAGAAAGAAAGAAAGAAAGAAAGAAAGAAAGAAAGAAAGAAAGAAAGAAAGAAAGAAAGAAAGAAAGAAAGAAAGAAAGAAAGAAAGAAACTTTCCTGGCTTTGCAGGCTGCCAAAAGGAAAAATGTGTCCTTTTAAAATCCTGAGATCTGTGCTGCTGGTTCAAAATGATCCCACCGCTGTGCCACCATATCAAGGCTGATTCCCCACTCTGGCACTTCGAGTGCAGAAGGTGGAGGCCCACAAGGATTCTAAAAATTAATACTGGCCACTCCAGGCTTGTATTAAACTCCCAAGGTTACAGCTTTTCTCTGCCCTTCGATTGGTACATGCTGCCACCACCCAAGTGCAGAAGCTCTTTGAGAGACCAGGAAGGTGCACTTGGGAATTCCTTCCTGTGGGGCACCCTCAAGCCCTTTCACACACTCCCCTCCGGGGAAGAGCTGAGAAAGAAAAAAAAAAAAAAGGAAATCATCTGTTGCCACCAGCTAATTAAACAACATGTGCACAAACCTTTTAAGATACAAAAATCCGATTCTGGTCTTAAAAAAAGGTAAATTTTATTAATTAAAAAAAAAAGAAAATACATCTGGGAACTCAGGCTATTGCTAGATTTTAAAAGAGCAACTACAAGAATTAAGCTTTCTTGAGGTCCAGCTTAAAGCTTACAAACAAAACAAAAGCACCGGGGTTAGCACAGAGGAATCCACAAGCCATAACGAAATAAAAGGGATAAACCCAATCACGTCTTCCTAGACATTTCCTGATCTACTTACATAACTGGGATTTTAAATGAGTAGTTTCTAGGTATTTTTTATATTATGATTTTTTATATCTGGCCCAAGCTTCTTATAGCATAGCTGCTGCCCTGTCCACCTCTCTCTGGGAGAACAACAACAGACATACAAAGGGAAGTCTTTTTTCAATTTTAAAAAGTTCTAGCCTTCCCATTGGCTCTTTTGATCAGGTGCACACTCGCTTTCTTTTACCTATGCATAGCAGTGAGACTTTTTAACCCTTTACAGGTAGAGCAATTAGAAAACAGCTACTAAGAGGGATTTTATAGCTACTGGCTGGCTGGGTGTCCAGAAAAGGGAGCTATTCTCCCCCATTATTTATCACACTTTCACTTTGTTAAGCTAAATAGATTGGGCTCCTGGAGTCTATCATTATAACGCATGTTTTCTAATCCTTTAATCATTCTTGTGGCTCTTTTCTGAACCCTCTCAAATTTATCAGCATCTGTCTCAAATTGTTAACACCAGAACTGGACACAGTATTCCAGTAGTGGTTGCACCAGTGCCCAGTACAGAGATATAGAACCTCTCTACTTTTACCTGTGATTCTGCTATGTATAGGCCAAAGATCGCATTTGCCCTTTTGGCCACAGGGTCCCACTGGGAGCTCATGGTCAGCTGATTATCCACCATGACCCCAAGTCTTTTTCAGGGTCACTGCTTGCCATGATAGAGTCCCCCATCTTGTACATATAGCTTATATTTTTTGTTCCTAGACATATAACTTTACATCTGGACATACTAAAATGCATGTTGTTTGCTTGTGCTCAGTTTACTAAGCAATCCAGATGGCTCTGTATGAGTGACATGTCCTCTTCATTATTTACCACTTCCCCAATCTTTCTGTCATCTGCAGAAGGATCTGGGCGTTATGATGGATCACAACGTCAACAATGCAATGCTGTTGCAAAAAAAAAAAAAAAAAGCAAATGCATTATGGGTTGCATAAACAGAGGCATACCATGCAAGTCATAGGAGATGATGGTACTGCTCTTCTCAGCGCTGGAGTACTGTGTCCAATTTTGGTCACTGATGTATGAAAAGGATGTAGAGAAACTGGAAAGGATCCAGAGGCGAGTGACAAAAATGATCAAAGGGGTGGAATGTAAGTCATATGAGCAAAGTCTGGAGGAATTGGGTATGTTTAGTTTGGAAAAGAGGAGATTTAGGGGGAACATGATAGCTGTCTTCAAATACTTGAAAGGCTGCCATAAGAAAGATAGAGAAAAATTGTTCTCTTGACACAGAGGGCAGGACAAGAAGCAATGGGTTCAAACAATAGCATATGTAAGCGGGGGAATGGTCCCGCTATTGTGGGGAAATTTCCTGACTTCTGCACTACCCTGGTGAGGTGGGCTAGCGAAAGGATCTGAGTCCCCGCTCCCACTTCCTTTACCCAGAGGCCTCCCTGCCCTTGAGGGCTCCCCTTCCACTCTCCTGTCTGGCTGAGTCCTCGTAACCCCAACAAGGCTGGGCCCAGGATTCCTGGGGGGCTCGACCCCCAACCCTGCTGTGGTCACCTAGGACGGGGGCTAGGGTGTCCCCACTCCGGGGTACTCTCTCTGTACTGGGCACCTCCCTGAGCCACTGATCATTTCATACAATTTAAAGCAAATACAAGTTGTTTAATTAACAATTAATTTTAAAAAAGAATAAGGAAAAATGGGAAAGGTTAAAGGAAAACACATCACCCTGCTCTGTGGCAGGGAACATTACAAACAGTGTCTCTGGAACGTCAGGGCAGTTCAGTCTGTTCCTTGTAGGTCCCAGGCCTGCTTCTCAGGCCCTGTCTGTGCTGCAGGTTGTCTGTGGGTTGGACACTTGCTCTGGTGGTGGCCACACGCTCTCAGGCTCTAGGTGGCAGGACCCTTCTTCCCAGTGTCGCCCCCGCCCGGTCGGGGTTATGATCCCCCTGCAAGTCTGGCCTGCAAGGCCTCTTGGCTGAGGCGTCTCCCTGTGCTGGGCCCACTGCCCAGGGTCCCCCTCACTCTCCCCAGCTGCTCACCACACTCGGACTGCACACGGCTCCGGACTGCCCCAGCTCCGGACTGCTCCAGCCCCGGCTCCAGCTCCACTCTGCCTCAGCACGGCTGCTGCTGCTGCTCTGCCTCCAGCTCCCTGGGCTGCTTCTCTGGCCTCTCTGGCTCTGGTTGCTGCAGCTCTGCCCCCAGCACAGGTCTGCTCTGCAGGCTGCTTCTGTGACTCTGCTCCCAGCTCTGACCTGCTTCCTGGCTGCTTGTCTGGCCCCTCTGGCTCTGGTTGCTACAGCTCTGCTCCCAGGGCAGCTCTGCTCTCTCTGGGCTGTGCTCTGGCTTTGGGGCTGCAGCTCTGCTCCCAGCAGCTCAGCTCGGGCCCCTGCTCTCTCCTTAGCTCGGTCCCACTCAGTCTGACTCAGGCCATTCCAGTTCACATGGAGGATGGGACCCCCCTGGCCTCTTGTCTCCCTGATTAGCCTGCCCGCCCTGTCAATCAGGCTGATCTGGAGCATTGGCCTCTCCCCATTCTACCTGGGGACTGTCAGTCTCAGGCTCCTGATTTGCCATCGACCCTTCCCCTTTTAGTGCTGGGAGCTAGCCAACCAAAACACCCCCACTGAATGTTAGTAAGGGGGCAACAGTCCCCTTACACATAGAAAATTTAGATTAAATCTCAGGAAATACTTTATAACAAAGATTTTATCAATGATGATTATATATTTGCTTCCAAATCACTGATCAAAATGTTAAATAGCATCACGCCAAGAGTCAATCCCTGCAGGATCCTACTAGAAAGACACTCGCCTGATAATGATTTCTCATTTACAATTACATTTTGAGACCTATTAGGTAGCCAGTTACTAAGGGGAAGAGTCCTAGGTGGGACATTTTTCTGCCAATGTACCTCGTGTTTTTTGAGCCTAGAGCTCAGCTGGCAACATATGGATCAGACTGAACAAGTTCCAACCCTCACTGAGAATCTTACCTTCTACACAGGGGATTTCTGCTTTCTCCAAAATCAACACAGAAAGGTGAAAACTCCCAAAGAAGCTCCTCCTTAGCATTCAGATGCGTGAACACAAATCCTCTCCTGGTCCTGAAGGAGAGACTGCGAGAAGGAGACTTGCTGCAGCAGGCTACAGGGTCTCCGAGGTTCCCCCCTGCCCTGCATCCGTGTACTACATGTCTGATGTTAAGGATGCTGTGTGAGGTCACAGCCTCCTCACCACCTTTGCCCAATAGGCTGAGTTACTGCCAAAGGCCTTGTGAAGTCAGTGCCCAACCAACCCTCCCTTGCAGGGCTAATGTCTGCCCCTGGCCAGCCCAGTTGGATGTTTGAGATGCTCCCCAGATCACCCCACTTGCTCACTATTGATTCTGGGGAACAAGCAGGCTTCCCGTAAAACAGCAGAGTCTGTTCCTCATCCCACACTGAGTTTTTCATAGATTTTTAGACCATTAGATCTCTTAATCCAGCCTCTATTTCACAAGTCATGAAATTTCAGACACTTACCCCCATATTAAGCTCAATTCCTTGTGTTTCACTAAAACACACCTTCCAGAAAGACAACCAGTTGTGATGTGAGGCCATCAGAAAACAGAGAATCCACCTCTTCCCTTGGTAACTTGTTCCATTGGTTAATCTCCCTCACTGTCAAAAATTTGTGCCTTACTTCTAATTTGAATTTCTCTGGCTTCAGCTGACAGCCATTGCTTCTTGTTGTGCTTTTCTTGGCTAGATTGAAGAGCATTTTGGTATTATTTTCTCTCCATGAAGGGAGTTCTACACTAAAATAAAATCATCTCTCAATTTACTTCTATAGCTAGGGCCCTACCAATTATACAGGACCGTGAAATTAGCCTTGCCCCGTGAAATCCCATCTCCCCATGCTGCTGGGAGCATCCCAGCCAGGAGAACTCCAGCAGGGGGCTCCTAGATGCTAGTTCACCAAGCTGGGGACAGGACATGTCCTTCATCTGCACAGTTGCTCTCGGTGGGGATATCAGACTCACCCGTAGATGCAGTGCATCAGCAAGGGTGGTACACCCTCAGTTCTGTGCTGCAGCAGCCCTGGAGTTGGGCTCAGGGCTTTGGCCCTGGCAGCTTCTCCCCCACCTGCTCCTATTCCAGCCAGGGCTCTGGGTGCCCAGGCTCAGGGCTTTCTGGCCCCTGAGGCTGCAGTCAGGACTCGGGGCACCCAGGCTCATGTCTTGAGCTCCTGAAAGCTCCCACTGGGTGTCCGGGCTTGGCGCTTCTGCCTCCCCCACTCCTGCCAGGGATCTGGGCACCGGGCTTCTGTCTGGCAGCTGCAGGCATGGCTCAAGGCTTCAACCCCAGCAGCTGCAGCTGGAACTCAAGGCGCTCAGGCTCAGGGCTGCCACTCCGCAGTTGCAGCTATTATTATATGGAGCTGGAAGGGAACCTTGAAAGGTCATCAAGTCAAGTCCCCTGCCTTCACTAGCAGGACCAAGTACTGTCCCTGACAAGTTTTTTTTCCCCCCAGATCCCTAAATGGCCCCCCTCAAGGATTGAACTCACAACCACTGAGCTATCCCTCCTAGGACTGGAGTGCCAGGCCTGGGGCTTACAACCCCTGTGGCTCCTGCTGGGGCTCAGGTGCCCATTTTTCTGGGGCCCCCAAAATTGGCCAGGGCCTCTGCATTAATCTTCCAGGGAACTAGTAGCTAGGAGCCCCCAGCTAAGGCGCTCCCACCAACTGGGACCCACCTCCACATCTGGGAACCTCCTCTAGCTTCAGGAAGGTTAGTGGCTGCTGCCTTCAGATAGGGTTACCATATTTCTACAAGCAAAAAAGAGGACACTGGGGGGGGGGGAGGAGCCCCACTCTAGCCCCGCCCCTGCTCCACCCCCATCCACTTCCCACCCCCTGATTGCCCCCCTCAGAACCCCCAACCCCCCGCTCCTTGTCCCCTGACTGCCCCCTCCTGGGACCCCTGCCACTAACTGCCCCCTAGGACCCCACCGCTTATCTAAGCCCCCCTGCTTCTTGTCCCCTGACTGCCCCCTCCTGAAAATGCCCTACGACCCTACTTGTCCCCTGACTGCCCTGACCCTTATCCACACTCCCACCCCATATTCACACCCCTGCCCCCAGACAGACCCCCGGTGACTCCCATGCCCTATCCAACTGCTCCCTGCCCCCGACAGGACCCCAGAACTCCTGACCCATCCAACCCCCTCTGCTACCTGCCTGCCTCGACCACTCTCCACACCCCTGGCCCCTGACAGCCTTCCCAGAACCCCAGACCCATCTAACCCCCCCTGCTCCCTGTCCCTGACTGTCCCAACCCCTCTCCACACCCCTGGCCCCCTGACAGCCCCTCCAGACCCATCTAACCCCCCCACTCCCTGTCCATGACTGTCGCAACCCCTCTCCACACCCTTGCCCCCCTGGCAGTCTGCCCCAAAACTCCCGACCCATCCAACACCCCCTCCCTGTCCCCTGACCAGGGCCAGCTTTAAAGAGCCCAGGAATCGGGCTGCACTCCGGCCGGGGTTGCAGGCCTTGGGGCCGGGCCGGAGGTGCTCGGCCGGCGCTACTGGGGCCCAAGCCGGGCTGGGGGTGCTGGGGCCGGTGCTGCTGGGGCCCGAGCCGGGCCGGGGGTGCTGGGGCCGGCGCTGCTGGGGCCGGCGCTGCTGGGGCCCGAGCCGGGCCGGGTCCGGGCTGGCGCTGCTGGGGCCCGAACCAGGCCGGGGGTGCTGGGGCCCGGGCCGACGCTGCTGGGGCCCGAGCCGGGCTGGGGGTGCTGGGGCCCGGGCCGGCGCTGCTGGGGCCCGAGCCGGGTCCGGGCCGGCGCTGCTGGGGCCCGAGCCAGGGTTACTGGGGCCAGGGGTGCTGGGGCCCGGGCCGGGTCCGGGCCGGCGCTGCTGGGGCCCGAGCCAGGGTTACTGGGGCCGGGGGTGCTGGGGCCAGGCCGGGTCCGGGCCGGGGGTGCTGGGGCCCGGGCCGGGGTTACTGGATCCCGAGCCGGGGTGCTGGGGCCGGGGGTGCTGGGGTCCGGGCCGGCGCTGCTGGGGCCGCGCTCCCCCCCACCCCCGCCCCAGCTTACCTGCTGCTGCCACCAGCCTGCCCCTGCTTCATTTCACACTTCCCGCGAAGCTCTGATTCGCGGGAAGCAGGGGAGGGGGAGGAGCAAGGCGCGGAGCGTTCAGGGGAGAGGAGGAGGGGGAAGTGCAGGGCCGGCGGAGTGGTAAGGCTGCAGGGGATGGGGGGAGCCGGGAAGGGGCTTTGGCTGCCCAGGCTTTTCGATCTATAAATAGCCGACGGGGGAAATCCCGGACATTTTTAGATTTTCAAAAATCCCCCCCGGACGGCTATTTATAGAACGAAAAGCCGGACATGTCCGGGGAAATCCGGACATATGGTAGCCCTACTTCAGAGTCCAGCACTGAAGGCAGCACAGAAGTGAGGGGGGGCAATGCTGTTGTAAGGGGCAAACCAGTAAAGTGCCTGAAACCACTATGGCTTATTGTTAAAAGCAGTCTCAGCTTGACCAAGGCAGGAGGGGAGGGGGTTTTTGGGTGCCACAGAAAGGGCAGCTTGACCTTCCTGATAAGAATTGTGTTGAAGTTGCTGATACATGCATTTTAGAAGAGCAGGAATGTCTATTGGGGCCTCAAGGCTGCAAACTCTGGGAAAACCCCACACCTGGTTAATCAATAATCAGAAGGAAGCTTCTTGCTTGACCATTGAAACAACTTGCTTAACAAGGTTTCTTTAAGGGACATGTCATTCTATTACTAATGTATAAATAAGGGGGGAAAGTTTGAGGTAGCGGGATTCTTCAGGACTGGACTCTTCCCCTGGATGCATGTTGTGTTCCCCACCAGCACGTGGGCTGCTGCTGTGCCACTCGAGAACCACACTCAGCTTCGCTAATTATCAACGGTCGGGGGTGTTTTACTAACTTGTTGTGGACGTAAGTGCTTGAGACTAAGTAAAGTTTAGCTTTAAGTGAAAGCACTCTTGTGTTGTCCTGTTTGTGCCAGCCATCTATCGGCTGAACGGCCATGTCTCCCCTGATTTATTTCCTGAAACCACCTCGCATAGAGTAAAAGTTACCAAGAACTATGGGTTGAAAGAACCCCGGGTAACACTGTGACTCCACCCCAAACAACTTTTGATCTCCCCCGGCCCATTATCCCATTTTGGGTTGGGACTCCCATAGTCACAGCACTGTGAAATTTCAGATGTAAACATCTGAAATGTTCAAATTGACTAATTAAAAAACCCCTCTGCCCGTGAAATTGGCCAAAATGGTCCGTGAATTTGGTAGGGCCCTAGTAGCTTTGCACTCCCAGTTCACCTGAAAGACCATCAACAATTCATGCTGCATGAGAAATTTCCTAGAACAAGCTACCGGGATTGGGAGAAAATGAAGGAAATCAACCAAAGCCTGAGCTAGGATGGAGAGCATTCATCCAAGCAACATTTCAACCCCTCCACCCCAACCTGTCTGCCTGCCGTGAAATGGGGGGATACAAAGGGCCACTGATTTCTGTTTGTGAACTTTCTAAAGACTGTGGGCTTTAGCACAAACCATACAGCCCAGACTCTGAATTCTTGAAAAAACATCCATTTTGGATTGCTGTGCACAGCAGAGGCTGGTTGGAGGGGAGGGGAAGGTGGAGGACGGATGGTGAGGGGACAGGCTGGGAAATTGGCATGGCAGCTGCACTATACCACAGGCACACACACAGCGATGCATGGCATATTATCCAGGACAGTAAATTATTTGTCCATAACTTATAAAGTCATGAGTTTTGAAAGTACAATTTATCCCGGAAAAAAATGGGTGTGGGGGGTAGGAGAGTTGCAGTTGCAGTTACCAGCCTGGACTTCCAGTCTCTGGCCAGGCGCATCCCCCTCTTTAGGGTTTTCACTGACATCTTCTCCAAACTGCTCCTCCTGATATAATTTGATGACCACGTCCTGGCCTGCAGGATCTTCATTGTTCCCAGCTGCAGCATCACTCTCGTTATCCTGTCTGATAATGAGCCTGCTATGGTTCAGCAAAATGGCATGTGTCATGATAGGCTCTCTGCTGAGAGCCCTCGATGTAGGGATAATATTCCCTTTTTCTTTCTTTCTTTTTTAATAAGTTCATTCCCTTGTTTTCTGTGAGTTGCCCTGTGTAATTTTTGGTTGTCCTATGATATCTATTCTGCCTAGTAACAGAGAGAGCGAGAGAGAGAGACCCTCCCCCCCTTTTTGGCGCCGTGTGCAGCGGAAGAAGTGGGCTGTGTGCAAAGAGTCAGTTGGCTGACAGTTGGCTGTCAATAGCCTGACAGTTGGCTGTCAATAGCCTGACAGTTGGCTGTCAGTTTGTTGCAGGCCACTCAGGGCCAGCTCGGGCGGAGCAATCAAGGTGCTGCTGCCTATTCCACCACTTCAGAGGCAGACAAGGCCCTTGAATTGCCCTTACCCACCCGCACTGCCCGTTATACTCACCCTGCCCAACTGGGGTAATCTCTGGAAGATAAGCAGAAGACTAGGAGAGAGACTTACCTTGTGAAGGGATCTTACCTTCCCCCACCCTCCTCTCTTTCTCTCCTCTTTTATTCCTGCCACTATCATTTGCTTGTTAGGGACCTGGTAACTGCCAAACTTATTATCTTTGTTATTAAGGTGTTAGTTAATAAATGTTATCTGGTTTATGTTATTTACCTGTTTTGTATTAATCAGTTTTGATTTTAAATACACCTGGTGACAGATACGGAGGGTTCGATCTCGTAAAAAAGGGTAGGATTTGAGGCCTAGGTTTCATTTTTCCCCTGAATGTTATAGATTTTAAGTGACCTGTCTGTAACACTGACAGCACCCAATCTAGATCTGAATAGGAAGGGCACGTGCAGGGTGCATTTCCTGACTTTTTATTGGAGTCCTGGACCTTCTGATGCTGCTTCAAATGTTTCGTTCTCTCTCAGCACTGAACAGCAGAATGCTCAATGTCCAGCTCCGCCAGCCTTTGGCTCTGCGACATACAGCTGTGTAGTGCTGCTGCTCTGAGAGAAACCGTGGTCACGGCTAGAATCCTGCCACCTATTGATTATAATCTTGGTGTGTTCTTCCCGCCAATGAGCTGCTCACAGGATTGTGGTCGTTTTAAGCTGCTGTGAGTTTGGAGGCTGCAGCATGTAACTTCTGGTGCACACAGGGGGATTGGGAAGGTAATAGATAGGTCAGGAAGATATGTACAGGAAACTGCAGTGGAGGACTGTTCCGACTCGAGACCAGGAACCCGCATCTTCACTACATCCACACTGCAAAGTGGGCAGCTATGGGGGGTGGGCCACAGCTCATCTGTGCACTTACCCACACCCATCAGACAAGCTAGCCAGCTTGAGATCTACTTTCCTCAAGATGTGCGGTTCAAAGGTTTGAGTGTGGACAATAGGGAGTTGGGGCACACCTGGACATGCATGGCAGCTGTAGCGCAAACATATCCTAAGAGGCAGAAAGCCTTACATCCAATTTCCCATATAGGGTTCACAACTAGTAGCAGGGATGTGACCTACACCACAGCTCCAATTTTAAAAGACTGTGAACCCAGATTTTGCTCCCTACAACCAGGGGAAGAGGATGGGATCAGAAGGTCAAGGAAGTGGGATGGGGCAGGAACTGCTGCCACAGATGGGGTTTACGGATTTGGTCAGTGCCAAACCCTTGGTACCTCCTTCAGTAAATCGTTTCCCTACTGAGAAGACTGGCCTCTCCTGTCATTGAAAGTCCGCATACTATTCGAAGACCTTTCTAGTGTTCTCAAGGTGCCTCCTTAGTTCTTCTTGAATGTGCTGGATTCGTTGAACCAGATTGCTAGCCAGGAATTTTGGAGAGGCCACTGCTAGTGTACGATGAAATCGTGGGGAAATCTATAGTTAGCAAAAAAAGATGTTGCTGGCAAATTTGGAGCTGATCTGTCCTTTCAGCCGAAGGTACGCAGTCACAGGGGGATGAAGCATGCCACCTTGGTCAATTCTATGATAATCAATTCCACCACGTGGCTATTTAATTCAGGGAGTTCTACAATGAAATCCCTGGCAGTGGGTGCCCATGGCCGGGGCAGGGTCTCCAGAGGCATGAGGTGCCAAGAAGTTTGGGGTGTGGTGCCTTGGTGCGAGCACAGAAGTCACATGAGTCAACATATGTCTGAATTTCAGCCCACATCCAGCACCACCAAACAAAGCAGGAGGTTAGGAAGGAGGTTTTGAGGCACCCAAAGTGCCCTGCTACGGAGCTGTCCCAATCTGGATATAGTACCGTCAATGGGGGACATCCTGGCAGAACATACAGGCGGCCCTCAGTAAATGTTATTGGGTCCCACATGGAATGTTGTTTCGCATTCCCTGAGCAGCAGGTCATCCTAGGAGGCTGATTTAATGAGCATGATTAGAGCTTGAGGTATGGCAAAGTTAAGCACGTTGCGGGGCTTGAAGAGGAAGGGCTGTTCCTGGCTAGCTTTCTCCCTTCTTGGTTATATTCTCCATTAGGGGACGGGGCATCGGCCAGGTCATTCTTAGTTCCGGGTGGGCAGTTAAGTAATCTTGATATTGAAGCAGGAAAAGAATAAGGTCTAGCTGAATTGTCCCTGATTCAGTAGTTTGACTCTGTGCACATACTGGAGGCTTTTGTGATCAGTCCAAACTTGCGCTGGGTATCGAGTCCCCTTCAGCTACTGTCACCAATCTTCAAATAAGGATTTAATCAGAACCCACTAATTATCAAGGGTCTCCTATAGCTTTTTTTCTGTCAGGTGAGCCTCCAGGAGTGGTATGCACAGGGGTGCAGCAGGTGCTGGGGGCCTGACACTGATTGTTATATTAGATGTGTCAACTTCCATGATGAATGCTCCAATTGGATTGGTGTGCACCAGAATAGGTGCAGTGGTGAAGGCAATTTTGAGCTGTTTGAGGGCTTGTTGGGCCTTGCGCAACCAAACAAATTTAAAGTCTTGTGGAATAGAGCTATCATGGGATAGCTATCTGAGAACCCTGGGCCGAAGCAGCAGTAAAACTGGTGAACCCTAGGAAGTGCTGCTCTTCTTGAGTATTTCAAGCTTTCTCCTAGTTGGGAATGGCTTCCACTTTATTTGCATCAATCTTAATGCCTTCTGAGGAGAGGATGTACTCCAAAAACTCCATGGAGAGTTGGCCAGAGGTACATGTTTCCAATTTTGTATCTAGACCATGCTGCCGCAACCTCTCTGGGGTCTGTTGTGAGGCACATGCTGTTCTGGGTTCTCCAAAAAGAGAAGTATGTTATCTAAATAGATGACAATGTATTGATTCAGAATATCCCCAAATACATCACTGATGAAGCGTTGCAAGGTCAATCCAAATGGCGTTACCAGACAGTTAAAGTGTCTATAATGTGTATTGAAATCTCTCTTCCATTTGTCCCCTGCCCAAATGAGTGTTAGATTGTAAGTCCTTGGAGGTCTAGTTTGATGAGTACCAGTGCAGGTTTCATGTGATACAACAATTTTGGGATTAAGAGTAGGGGACAATGGTTCCAAACTCTCACTTTGTTCAGGGGCTAGTATTCTACAGAGATAGGCATAGAGTCCCACCTTTCTTCTCTCCAAAGAGGGCCAGGGCCTCTGTGGGAAATGCTTAATAGCAAATAAACCCTTTGGACTGTTTTCATGATTTTACACAGGGAGAGCCACTAGTTCTGGTTCGGACATTGCATAAATACAGCCAAAGGCAACTTTTGGGCAAGGTTGTAGATCAATAGGGCAGTCACAGTGTCAGTGCAGAGGTAATGTGTCCTCCTTTCTTTCAAAGATGTCCACATAATCCTGATATTTATCAGGAATGTCAGGTGTCTGAGCCAAGAATAGTGGAGTAGGTCCAGGGGCGGAGGCTGGGTAAGGAAACCACTACGTTTTCAGTCATCTCAATTGAACCACTCTCGTAGGGGCACCATAGGGCCAAGCTCAGGTAACAAGGCCATGGTTCACACCTGGTGTAATGTGTCTCCTTTTGCATATGACCAATTACTTCTGGAATAAAATTTCTGCAAAAAGTTGCACCACCTGATGTCACATGCTGCATCTGATAATTAGGTCTAGAAGTTGGAGCTTAGGTCACAGCTAGACATAGGATTGCACCTAGGCTAAGAGTGGTGCTAAAATCAAGATCAAGGGACCCACCAGAGATGGTGGTGTGATCAGAATCCGTAGACAAACCAGAATCAGAACCGGAGCCAGAGTCGAAAGTACAGGCCAGAGGTCGAAGCTGGGTGGTTAGAGTCCAAATATAAGCCAAGTCGATATCAAGCCAGAGTCCAGATACAGGCGGAAGGTCAAAGCCGGGTAGTCAGAGTCCGATGACTTGGGGAGGATCAGGAGGAGGAGGCAAGGCTGGAGCGGGTTGGTGGTGGGGTTGGAGTGAGGCTAGAATAGGGCAAGGACAATGCTGAACCAGAGTTGGTAGCCAACTTCGAGGGTCAAGGGTCACGCCAAAGTCAGCAGCAAGACACAGGAGCCGAGGGTCAAGCCAGAGTCAATAATCGGGAACTGGAGGGAAGGGCAGGTGTGCACGCAAGCAGGAACCAGGAATAAGGTGGGGATTGTCTCAGGGCAGGGGTTTGCTTTGTTGCCCAGATGACTTGCGGGTACTCCCAGACACTGCCCTAGAGACCTGGGTTCAAGTCCCACACATCCTCATCTGGGGACTTTCTTCCTAGGAATAAAAGAAGGACAGCCAGATGACAAAGATGTCTCTGGGCTGGGATCCAGGCCAAGGGGAGCTCCCACCCAGGCTATGTGCCAGGGCCTCCTCACTATCCCTAGCTCCTGTTCATTTCACACTTGGAGACCCCCTCCTAGCAGGAGGGAAGAATAAAGGGCAGAAAGTGAAGTTGCCCCTGAGGGGAAAGGCACTAGCCTGGGACCCAGTCCAGTTCTCAGATCTACACCCAGGATTGTGAGACCAGGACCACAGCCCTTCCTCTGTGTCTTAGTCCCCACCTGTCAGATGAGGAGGATCCTTCCCTGCCCCAGGGTGCTTGTGAGGAGTTTCATTCCTGGCTGGGAAGAGTTCAGAAATCATGTGGGTGGATTGGGTCCCGGGTGGGGGGTGGGTCAGACATTCACTAGCTCATGGGTGACACAGGCCATGGGAACATCTGAGCAGTGCCACAGGGTGGGGTTCCACATCAGGCCACCACTCCCAGACTGCAGTGGTTATTGATGATAAACCCTGCTTCTACCAATGTTCTCATTTGTTGTTGTCCTGGGCTGGGCCAGCCCCATGGCACTGAGAGCCTGATGCTTCCTAAACTGGCCTCTGGGCATGGGCAGGGGGTCAGGGTGGGCGTGTGGTGAGAGGGAGGTGGTGTTCTAGCTCTAGCTCCCTGGGGGCAGATTCCTCCTGTGTCGCCTTGGCATGGGGGAGGGATTGAGGGGCCCTGCCATAGCAGCCCTGGCTCTGGGAGTGCTGCAGATGCATCACTCTGCCATTCCCCCTGCTCCTAATGCAGAGCTTTTTGAGCTCCACAGGGGAACATGGGCCCTGGCCCTGACATGCAGGCCCTTCTGCTTCTGGCTGGGCAGGGAGAGCTTGGCCTGGGAGCAGGGGCGATGGCAGAGAGGCCAAGGCCAAGAAAAAGAGGGTGGGGAGAACCTTATGCCCCAGACAAAGGGGATTCGTGAGCAGAGGGAAAGGCCCCACGCCACCCAGAAAGGAGAGAATTTCACTCAGTGCTGTTGGCTCTATCTCCACTCCCGCTAGCCCCTCTCCCCCCACAGACAGTGAGACAGAGCAGTACCTGCAGCAGGGAGTGGACGTGTGAGGGGGGGACCTTTTAAGGGTGTCCCATGGGGCAAAGCCCATGTAGTGCCTTAGGCACCTGGCGCCAGCACCAGATGTAAAATAGGTGGGCCATCACTTTGTCTCTAACATCCTCCTCCTGCAAGGGAACAAGGATTAGTCAGAGCCTCAGACACTCCCGGCAACGAAGGGTAATAACAGCACCCGGAGCCAGCAAAATTTCCACCCAACCCCCAAGATGAAGTCTTGTCTCCTCTATAGTGACCTCCAACCCCACTCCCACCATTGCAGAGTGACCTCCTCCCCCATTCCTCTCAGTCCCCCCATGAGAGCTGTTCTATCTCCAAACCCATCTGGGGAAGCAGCTCAGCTCCCCAGAATCCTCTCAGCCACCCCTCCCGCTCCAGCTGTGGGTTTGGGAGGCTTTTGGCAGCAGTGAAGTGGGGTGAGAGGAAGTTGACACCTTTCCCCAAGTGACCCCGGGTACTTATAGTGAAGTCATGGAGGGTAGCTCTGGTGAACGGGTCACATGGGCAGCCTCTGCTAACCGAATCCTCCAGTTCCCCCAGAACAGGCCCAGCCCAGCCAGCAGCAGGGCAAGCTTTCCTCGGCCCATGTGCTTGAGCCTGGTTAGTCTTCGTGGCCCTTTCAATCCTTGGCCTCCAAGGCTGCCAGTGACACTAGATAACATGGACACTAGACTTCTAGGAACCAGCCTGAGGCCCTGAGAAGAAGAAAGGTTTGCAGAGATCACTAGGGGAGTTTTCAACCCCTTGCATGAGCAATGGTAGCTTGTCCTGTTGATGTGATGCCTCTTATGAAATAGCCTTGCTGGAGAGCTGGGTCCAAATTGCTTTGAGCTACTCAGGGGACAAGCTGGCACCTAACAATGGCACCTGCCATGATTAATTCATCTCCTTTCTCCCAGGTCAGCGAACGGGAATGGGATGGCAGTGACTTTCCATGGCCTGGAGGTGAAAGACCCTGGGTCACTCCCCAAAACTAGAATAATCCTTCTCTGGTTACCTCGTTCCCTATCAGATGGCTGGCTTTCCCCATGATGGAAAAGGCTAGGAACAGCCCAGCCTGGCTGACATGTAGCTGGGGGTCGTGGATGGCCATTAGTGCCGCCTGCAGGAAGGATCTTCTCTGGCCTTCTGAGAAGATCTCTCTGAAGACCTAAAACCAACAGTACCAGAGCCCTTGGCAATTGCCCAGAACCAGGCTCCAAATCCCTCTAGTGGCTCATGTGGAGAGTCAGAGTCCTGCTGCAGCCCGGGCAGCTAATTCCCCTTGAGGACCTTTCCCTGCCTGGTGCTGGCTGCCCGAGCACCGGGACAGAGGGCCACCCAGAGCTCCGAGGCTGTGGGAGTGGCGACTGCGCTGCCTGGAGCCCTGGAGCTGGGGGCGCGGCAACCATGCTGCCTGGCCACCCGACCCCTGGGGTGCAGCCACCACACTGCCTGGCCACCCGGAGCTGGGGGCATGGCGACCGTGCTGCCTGGTCACCCAGAGCTCCGAGGCTGGGGGGCACGGTGACTGCACTGCTCGGCCACCTGCAGCCCCAGGGCCCGCAGCCCCAATGTTCCCAGCCCTGGTGCTGCAGCGCGCTGGGGCCTTGCCCTCCCAGCCGTCCGGAGCTGGGGGGGCCATGGTGGGGGTGCTTTGGGCTCCTGAGGGGGAGGAGGAGGCAGAAGGGGAGGGGCTGGGGGTTAGCCTCCCCAGGTGGCCGGGTCACCGGCCGCTTATGGTGTAGCTCCAAGAACTGATCCCTGCAGGACCCTACTAGAAAGACACCTGCTCGACAATGATTCCTTATTTACAATTACATTTTGAAACAGTTACTAAGGGAAAGAGGCCTAGGTGGGACATTTTTCTGCCAATTTAACCTGTATTTTCCAAGCCTAGAGCTCGGATGGCAATGTTTGGATCAGACTGAACAGGTTCCCAACTTCACTGAGAATCTTAGCTTCTACACAGGTGATGTCTGTTTTCTACAAAATCAACATGGAAAGAAGAAAACTCCCAAAGAAGCTCCTCCTTAGCACTCAGGTGTGTGACCACAAATCCTCTCTTAGTCCTCAAGGAGAGACCGCGAGAAGGAGGCTTGCTTCAGCAAAGCTACAAGGGTCTCCGAGGTGCCCCCTACCCTGCATCCCTCTCCTGCCTGGCTGATGTCAAGGGAGCTCTGTGAGGTCACAGCCTCCTCACCACCTTTGTGCCCAATAGGCTGAGTTCCTGTCAAAGGCCCTTGTGAAGTCACTGCCACATCCACTTCTCCCTTGCAGGGCTGATGTCTGTCCCTGGCCAGCCCGGTGGAATGTTTGAGCTATTGATTCTGGGGAGCAAGCAGGCTACCCAGTAAAATAGCAGAGTCTATTCCTTACCCTACACTGAATTTTTCATAGATTCATAGATTGTGAGGCCATTAGATCTCCTAATCAGGCCTCTATTTCACAGGCCATGAATTTCACACATTTCCCCCCATATTAAGCCCAATAGCTTGTTTCACTAAAACACACCTTCCAGAAAGACAACCAGGTGTGATGTGAGGCCATCAGGAAACAGAGAATTCACCTCTTCCCTCAGTAATTTGTTTCAGTGATTAATCACCTTCACTGTTAAAAATTTATGCCTTACTTCTAATTTGAATTTCTCTGGCTTCAGCTGGCAGCCGTTGGTTCTTGTTGTGCCTTTTAGCTAGAATGAAGAACACTTTGGTACTCAATATCTTCCCTCCATGAAGATATCTATAGGCCATAATCAAGTCACCTCTCAATCTTCTTCTATAGCTAGATCTTGAGATCTACTTGCCTCGAGACATGTGGTTCAGGGGTTTCAGTGTGGACAATAGGGAGCTGGGGCAGACCTAGACATGCGTAGCGGCTGTAGTGCAAACTTACCCTAAGTGGCAGAAAGCCTTATATCCAATTTTCCATATAGGGCACATGACTAGTAGCAGATATGTGACCTACACCTACAGCTCTAAGTTTTGAAAGACTGTAAGATATGGACTAGGACATGTGTGTGCACCCCAGGGCCACTGCCCTGTTAAACTAGGATTAAAGGAAGTGACAACGAACACACGTAGTGAAGTTTAGTTGCACAAGCCAAATAAATCCTGCTCCTGGAAGCTGCCAGCTCCTCTGGCAAAAATGCTGGAATTTCTGAATTTCATAAGAAAGGTGGAGGAATTAGTGAAGTATTCCAGGTGCTGCACCAAGTTTCCCGAAGAGTGAAAGGCAGCCCCCAAGTCCACAGGTTGGCAAGGCAATGGAGAACACCCCTGCTCCTTTTGCATCACAGGCTTCTTACAGACTTGGATTCAACTATGTGAAGGACCTTCTTTCTGCTTCTTATCCTTCCCAGCATCTGCAATCCTGCTCAAGCCAGCTCTTAATGGTATGGCCAGCTTGCTTTAAGTCAATGGGTAACAGGGGATTTGCATATTAGCCATTAATCTGTTTTAATAAAAATATCGAAGGCTATTCCATAGGTTCTATAGTACTATGGAATTGCCAGCATTGTAGCTATATTTTAACTGATTTTATTTTTATCCCACCTTGTTTTCTGAACAGTTCAATAGGGCCCCCAAACACGTTAGCGTAAGAGGACTTTTTTTAACAACATTCTTGGAAAGACTTGTATTCAAAATAAATAGAACAAAAGTAATGTAATTTTTTCATAATTCATTTTTTCAGTTATAGTACTTTATATATTGCTAGTCATGATAATTACCATGTCTAGATACTATAGATGATAAACTTTTTAAGTACTCATAAAAGTATAGCAAATACTTCTGCAGAATTGCACTTTGTGTACACATATATGTCTGCATGGAAACTGTATTATAATCTTATTGGGATCTAAGCCATGTCTGTTTACGTAAATAAAGCAGTGAGTACACTGTTGGTATTCAGTAAATAAGAGCAGTATGCTACTATCAGCAATTTTTAAACTTCCACACAGAGCAGAACCAAAACAGAAGAGGAACATGTTGAACTCAGGAAAAAAGGTTTTTTAATAAATAAAATATAATCAGAAATGTGGTTTTGGGAAGATGAAAAAAAATGTATCAAACAGTTTTAATTAAAGGCTACAAATTATTGAACAAACCATCCAATAAAACTTTCAGGAAACAAAACAATTACAGTATTCCCCAAATCCGTGTTTGCTTTATAAATATATATACATATATGCAAAGAAATATAAGGGGGAAAATCACTTTTCATTAAAGAAAGGAATAGCTCAGTCTCTGTGTACTCAAAGCATATATAATTAGTTTAGCTCCTGAAGACCTAATTCACCATTTCATTCTGGTAAATTATCTCCTGTGAGAAAGAGAAACACTACATGAATCTTTGGAGAGGATTTCAACTTTAAAGGAAAATTGTTTGTTTCTTATTAAAAACTCTTCTCTTTATATATAATCTTATTAGAGAAGTGACTCAAATAATTTTAAGCTTATGATTAAGGCTATGTTTTAGTCATGGTATTTTTAGTAAAAGTCATAGACAGGTCATGGGAAGTAAACAAAAATTTATTGCCTGTGACCAGTCCATGACTTGTACTATATACCCTGGACTAAATATTGGGGGGGTGCAGCCCGGGAATGCTGGAGGTGCTGCAGGGGGCACCATTGGTGCTGGGGTGGGGGGTAGGAGGCGGTGCACAGCCTGGGACCCACATTGATGCTGGTGGGCAGGTAGCGGCGTGCAACCCAGGACCCCCATTGGTGGTGGTGGGGATTGGCGGGGCTGGCAGGCTCCCTACCTGGCTCTGCGCCTCCCCGGAAGTGGCAACATCCCACCCACCTCAGCTCCTAGGCAGAAGCATGGCCAGGCAGCTCTGTGCGCTGCCTGTCCCAAGTGCTGGCTCTGCAGCTCCCTTTGGCCAGGAACCGCAGCCAATGGGAGCGGGGGTGGTGTCTGCAGGCAGAGGCAGAGCACAGAGCTGCCTGGCCACACCTCCACCTAGGAGCTGAGGGATGTCACCACTTCTGGGGAGCCCCCAAGGAAAGTGCCACCCAGAGCCCTCACTCCCTCCCCGACGGTGCAGCTGCAGAAGTCATGGAGGTCCCACAAAGTCACAGAATCTGTGACTTCCGTGACCTCCATGACAAACTCGCAGCCTTATGTATGATGATGTTCATGTGCCACAAATAAACATATTGCTAAACTGTTATCACTTTAATTTTCATTAAAGTTAAGCTTCCTAATTTTATAAAATGGTGGAACTGCAGTTCAGTTTCTTAGAATGAGGGGAATGTGTAAAGCTCCTTATTCAAGACAGCAATTCTTGCTTTTTTAATGTATCTGGCATTTCCCTTCCTTCCTAGTAGTCATCTTTTTAATGAACATAAAGTGTGGTGAAATAGCAGTTCCCACCTAAGATAATTTGCTTGTTATACTGGATACTTCTTAAGACCCTCAAAAACTAGAAGTAACCTTGATGTCAAGATTAAGAAAAGTAACTCAAAGGTATTAAATCGTATATACAAAAAAGCTTAGGAAATGTGAGTCCTGCTAAATGTATATATAATGTACAGAGAGTTAACATTTTTGTGAAAAGCCAGTATTTGTAAATGCACTGAAGTGCACAGCCTTCTCAAACCAATTGCAAAGAAAATCCTTTACGTACTTTTGATAGATAACATCAAAATCTGACCCTTCCAAAAAGAAGGGATGCGGGGAGAGCAGGGGGAAGAGTATATATTGAGTAAAGCTATATTGCAAGTTATTTATTTTTATTATTGCCTTTGTTTCTCTCCCAAGTCAGTGGCTGAAGCACCCTTCTTAAACAAAGAATAGGTATCATTTGACATTGTAAGTTTATGTACAACACGTGTTTTGGACTTAGCTCAACAAGTGACTATCAACTATCTAGTGATAATGTTTTCTCACAGGTGATTTACCATTTTTTTTTATTTGAGAACCTTAATATGCCAGTTTGTCCTGATTGTATGATTATGTATTTTGTGTTTTTCTGAGGCAGATCACAGGTGATATGGGTCAGTACAAGCAAGCAAGAAGTTAACATAATAAATCTGTGTGTCCTGTAGTCATTATTTTATGTTACTTGAAATCCTACTGTTGCTGGCAAAGGACTTGGCTTAAAGGTGATAATTTGCTGGAGATGGTCACTTCTTCTACTGCATAGTTAGAAATCAGTCTTATATTCTAATAATGGGGATGTGATAGTGATGGTCATCCTCAGTCAGAAGAGAGACTTCCTGCCAGTCCCTGTGATACTCCTCTGGATAGTTTACTTGAAACTCTTCAGTGTTAAACTTATACAGTCTGTAGACTCTTATATTTACTTCAAGTAAATATCCAAGAAGAAACATTTCAACCTAAGGGGGAAAAAAGATGTAAACATTTGTTTATAGATTTATAAGAAGGAAACTGCGGGAAAAAACATCCTACACTTTAATCATGCTCTGATGTTTAGTGTAAGTCATTTAACTTGTTTAGTTGTGTAATAAGAAGAGTGGACTAGGAATTACAACCACAGGAATTTCCCACAACCACAGCAGAGAAGTACCCAAAGGAGATCTTTCTCAGAAGGGCAAATATACTTTCTGAAGTGGCCTTTCTGGAAAGCTTCTATTAAAAAAACAAAAACAAAAAAACAGGTGCAAAAGATGAAACAGGTCAAACATGCAGGGTATTGTCATCTAAAAATCATGTTATTTTACATATTTTACAGTGGTATCACTGCTTTTTGTAATTTGTATAAATAATTCCCCAAGACATTTTATTTTGGAGAAACTTAAAAGTCCCCCCCCCCTCCGTTTTTAACTGCTTTTTCTTCTACGAAAAAATTGATTTTTTCCTTCCAAACAAAATAATTCTATCGTGGATGATGTATTAAATAGAGCTGAGCAAATAGCTGATTTTTGGAATCAGTGACTGAACTGAAAAAAAAAAAAATCAGCGTCAAAACAAAACTAAGGTTTTGTTTTGTTTTTTCTTCTCACCAAAAAGAGAAAGAAAAATTCTTTTGGGTCAAACAAACTGTTTAGAAAATGTTGATTAGAAATGACATTTTGTTCAGAAAACATCAAGACAGTTCATTTTTAACAGGTCAAAACAAAATGATTTGATATTTCCAAACTGTGTCTTCCAGTTTCTGTCTGGCTGAAACTATTTGCAAATTCAGGTAGAATTTGGCGAACAGCTTAGGTGCGCTAAAAACAATGCATTTTTCACCCACCCTGGTATTAAAGTATACTAGGAACATCAAATCAATGAATAAGAACTCAAAAGTATTCCCAAACCCTAATCCTTCAGAAAACACAGACTGCTAGAACTCATTTTTTATTCACACCATTACCTGCTCCAGACCACCCGTGTCCCCTATGGAATTCAGATGATTCATCATAAAACTCAAAGGGTCAGATGACGTATCACGAGCAAAAAGGAGGCTAAAAAGGACGGGTACACGTTTCTGCTCATTCTTCATCTGTTCATAGGCTTCCACAACTTGGTAAAGCATGATGAATTTTATAGCCTCATACAGCTTATATTCCTTGTTTTCATCGGAGAAAAGGATATTGCACATGTTTCCTCTTTCGTCGTGGTCTTTAACACCACTTATTTCAGTCCACTACAAAGCATACACAAGAAATTCAAATCAGCGGCTTAACTCATCACTAATAAATGTTTTTGTGTTATTTTTTTAATGGAAACTATTTTTGACAAGGATTAAAAAAAGAATAATCACTGGGTATCAATAACCATTATCATAACTAAAGTAAAAATAAATGGAAGAACTGAATGGCTTTTAGAGATTGGCAATGGAACTCAAAGTCTTTCATGTCATAATTTTGAATCCACCAGAGGTTGTTAGTTACAAAAAATAAAGGGACAATACCAGAACTATTAGTTTTGAGGCTCGATCCCCCACTGAGTCTATGAAACTGATTTGATCAGGAGGGTCAAAAGACCAAAACTGATTAATAAAGAACTCTGTCAGCATTTAAAAGGACACTCTCTTTGGAATGTAGAGTGAAATCAGACTGAAAAAACATTCACAGAGACCAGTGGCCATGCCTGAAAACAGATGTGCCTAAATTGCCATTATGGAATGGTAGCAAGTTGGGTAAGACAGTGTTTGTTGTTTTAAACTCTTCCCCCCTCCAATGCTTAATTCTAGTTGTATACTTTGCTTTTAAAAGGCTGTTGGTCACTGTATCATTGATCACAGGTTCCCAAAGGGAAGAAACACAGGTGTCTGAGGTCTCTAAAGATATAAGATAATTTGCAGGTAAACCAAGACAAAAAGATATACAGTAGAATTAAAAATGAACATGTAAAGGCCTAAATAGTGATGATCAACAGCTACAGGGACATACTTATGCCCATACTTAAATCCAGTACATACCACTAACATCTAACAGATTGCACAGGAGCTATGTTTTGAGCAGAAAGCAAATACTTCTGTGACAGTAAATGATTTTCCTTTTCAGTCTCAGTCCTCCCTTCTAACGTTTTTTTCCATTTCCTAAATATTCACCTGTGTCTTTAATGTTTCCATACATTTACGTAATTTTCCAAATACGTTGGCGCCTGTGTATCTTTCTGGTCCAAAACTATATTGCTGAATCCAGTTGCAGCCTTGTGAATACAGAAGCTTTTCAGGGAGCTATAATAATATAATAGGGGAGAGATCACTATTGTAACAACAAGCAGAATATCCTATTGTAATTAATTTAGGTATAGCGAAGATATGTTTTAAATGATAAACCACATCCTGAATAAGACTAAAACCGAGCCAACAATTTTAAAAAAGGAAAGGTTATTTACTCTGCGATAACTGGAGATTCTATGAGATGTATTGATGTGTAGTGCACTTTAGGTGCTCATGAGCTCCATCTGCCTAGAACCAGAGAATTCTTTCTAGGGGTGTCTGCTTGGTCCGTGTATGTGCCCACTCCCTCCTTATGCTCCTCACCAAGGGTATAAAATGGGCTGCTGAACCACCCCCATCTCAGGTCCTTCTCCACTGCAAGGTTCCACAATGGATTCGAGGCAGTGGGAATAGAGGGTGAGTGGTGTATGACACATACGAGCATTTCAAAGAACTCCAATTACTACAAGGTGAGTAATCTTTCCTTCTTCTTCGAGTACTTGTCATTTTGTATGGTGCACCTCAGATGATTTACAACCAGAGTCCCTCCCAAGGAGGTGGATGCCCGCAGCCTTGCACCACTACAGAATGCAGGACTGGCCTAGCCTGGGAGGCATCCAAGTCAGATGCTTGCACCAGAGCATGGTGCCTCACAGAGATGTATACCAAGCCCCAGGTCGCTGCTCTGTAGATGTCAACGATCCTTGAGTGAGGCTATCCAAGCTGCCTGGGCTTTTGTCAAATGTGTTATTATACTGCCCCCAAGAGGGATCTCATTCAGCTTGTAGCAGAGTACCGTGCAGCCTGAGATCCACTTTGACAGTCTCTGGAGGAAATGGCTTTTCCCATCATCCTCTCTGCAAATGAGACGAAGAGTCTAGGTAACTTCTAGAACTGCTGTGCCCTCTACAGGTAAAAAGCAAGAGCTCTATGGGCATCCCAGGAGTGCCACTTCGCCTCTTCCTTTGTGGCGTGTGGCTTGGGGGAGAACATAGGTGACTGGATGCTTTGGTTGATGTGAAAGTCAAACCTCATGTGTAGTCTCATGGATACTTTGTCCTTGTGTTATACTGCGTGGGGGATCTGCCATGAGTACCCCTAGTGCCCCTTCTTGTCTGACATTATAGTGACCAGAAACTCCACCTTTATGGAAAGGTGCTGCAGGGAGCACGAAGCCAGTGGCTCAAACACTAACCCCCTCAGACTGAATAAGACCAAGCGTAAGCCCCAGGCTGCCGCAGGCTTCATCATGGGAGGGAAGTCCCTAACTAAAACCTGCAGGAACTGGAATGTAAACGGGTGTGAGAGAACAGTGTAGCTGCCCACTGTCAGGTGGAATCTCAGAGAGCTGAGGGACAGCCTGAGGATTTAGAAGCTAACAGGTAGTCCAACATGTCTGGCACCCCTGAATGCAAGGGGGAAATTCGCGGTTGATCATATTACATCAGAAACCTCTTCCATTTTATAGTGTAGCACCTCCTGGTAGAGTTTTCCTACAGTTACTCTGTAAGGTATGCACGTCAGCCAAACAAACTCTCTTTAGGCTCAACATCCATCCAAATACCACACCCTCAGGGGCAGCATGGATATGGGTTGGCGAGTCCTCCCATCATCCTGCGTCAAGAGGTCTCATATCACGGGAGTGGAGAGGACCCCGAGCAAAAAAGTGCAACAGAGTATGGGGTACAAAAACTGACAAGGCCACCCCAATGCCATGAGAATGACTTGCACCTTGTCCTGCCTGATCTTTCTTAAGTAACCGTGATCACAGAGGGATCGGGGGAAACACATACTTCAGAGCCTCCAAGCATCACATGAGGAAAATGTCACCTAGAGAGCCTGAGCTGCAACCCCTCTGTGGAGCAGAACTCCCTGCACTTCTTGTTCAGATCTGACACAAACAAGTCTGTTATTAGGTGAACCCATTCTGGAAACACCACCTACAGAGTCAGGCCCTGAAACTCCCACTCATTCTCGCTGCACAAGTGTCTGCTAAAGGAGTCGGCCAGGGTGTTCTGAAACTCTGGCAGATGGACTGCTCAAGGTAATGTTCAGAGGTATGCACCCATTCCAGACATGCTTGCTGGTGTAACAGAGCACTGTTATGTTGTCTGACAGCACCTGGACCAACTGGCTCCAAATGCAAGGGAGGAAATGCTTGCAGGTCAGCCAAACCACCTTTCACCCTCCAGCACACTGATGTGGAAAATTCACCCCTGAGGGAACCACATCCCTTGGTCCATCTGCCCCTCCATGTGACCTCCTCTGCCTGACAGAGAGGTGTCTGTGGTCATAGTCCTAGTCAATAGCAGGTAACAGAACAGGACATCCAGGCACACACCTTTCTCCTGTCTTCACACCAGCCAAAGCAGTCTACAACCCTTCAGGGAATGGAGACTAGCAAGTTGAGACTGTGTGGACATCATCCATAGCCACGCCTGCAGGCACAAAGCGATTGTCTGGCAAATATGACACTGGATCTGGCGGCACCCCTATAGCCTGTGTCAGTTCCACAGTGAACTTGTCCAAGTTCACCCTGAGACCCAGTCTTTTGAACAGGCCCAGGAGTGTGACCAGACACCTGCGCCTCCTGGCAAGGTTGCCTCTTGAGGGGCCAATCGTTCAAGTGGAGATACACTACTGGCCCTACCGGGGATAGAGCACTGATACCACCACCAGCACCATGGTGAACACCCTCAGCGCCACTGAAAGTTCGAAAGGAAGTACCCAGTACAGGTAGGGCTGATGCACAGTGATAAACTTCAGGAATCTCCTGTGTGGTGGGTGGATGTTTATGTGGAAATAGAGATCGAAAGCCATGAACCAATCTCCAAGATCTAGTGAGGGAATAATTGAAACCAGGGTGACCATCCTGAACTTCAGACTGCATATAAACTTGTGCAGCTTCCTGAGGCCAAAGGTAGGTCTCCATTCCCCTACACCCCATCTTCTTGGGGACGAGGAAATACCTTGAATAGAAACTTTCCCTTTGCTGTCAGGGGCATTGGTTCTATCGCCCCTCATTGCAGGAGGGCCTCCACCTCCTGCTGAAGAACCCGCTTGTGAAAGTTGTCCATGAAAGAGGACGGAGAAGGGGGTTTGGGATTGGGGATGGACAAAAACTGGATGGTATATCCCAAGATGACCTCTAGTACCCACCTGTCTGTCGTGTCTCTCTCCAGATTGGTAGGTACTGTGGCAGCCACACTTCAAAATTTGAGGAAGAAACAGGGAAGGAGCCTAAATCCATTGGTCTGGTTGGTGCCTGGCTCTCAAGAGTCCCAACAAAATGCTGATTTGGGAGTCTGATGGACATGAAGGATGACTGCTCCTGGGCACTCCTCCTCTGCTTCATCTGGCACTTGCGGGGAAGTTCATACTGCCACTGGTGCTAAAACAGTGGCTTGGGTGGGCCTCTGCCTGAACTGTGGCTTGGTGGACTTGCGCTTCATAACAGGTGTGTAAATGCCAACCAAACTGAGCATGGCTCAGGAGTCCTTTAGTGAATGGTGGGACTCATCCATCCTTATGCTAAACAGTTTGTTCCATTCGAATGGAAGGTCCATCATCATTAATTGCATGTCCTTTTGGATCCCTGAAGAAGAGAGCCACAACTAATGTCTCACTGCCACTGCCATAGACATGGACCACGCCACAGTGTCTGCCACATTTAGGGCTGTCACAAGGGTGGATCTGGACACCAGCTTTCCCTCACTGATTAGGGCCTGAAATGGCTCCCTATTGTCCTGAAGTACCTTCTTGATGAATTTGATGAACCTATTGTAGATGTTGAAGTCATACTTGGCCATCAGTACCTGGCAGTTCAGAATCCAAAACTGTAGGGAAGGCGAAGAGTACTCTTCCCCCACCCCCGCAAATTCTATTAGCTGTCTTTTTGTGAGGCATAGAGCTGGCAGCTGTTGCCTACTGCACTACGTTGCTACTGTCACCACCAGCAAGCTAAGGGCCAGGTGGGGAAAAAAAGGTATTTTGACCCCTTTGTGGGCATGAAATCTCCCTCCTCTGCCCACTTGTACACCACAGGAATGGTGGCCGGCATCTGCCAGAGTGTCTTAATTGGCTCGAGGATGGCCTTGTTAATTGGCAGCTCCACCCTGCTTGGGCCCAAGCTGTACAGAATGTCCAGCAGTCTATGCAGAGCCGCCGGGACCTCTTCCAGAGAGATGTGCAGGGCCTCGACCCCCCTCTGAAGCAAGCCCTGGAAGACCTTGGGTCAACCAGGCACTGTGGAGAAGCTGGTATCACTGCTTCCTCTGGAAATAATATGGATAAGCTCACTGGTGCACTCTCCTCCTGCCCAGGCTGGTCCTCACCTTCTGAGGGTCTCTCTGTTCCAGGGAGCCTGTGGAGATTCTTCCTCCCACAGGAGAGATTTATCTCCCTGGGCTCCCAAGTCCCTCAGTGTGGGTACAAAATGCGATGGGTTTGTGGATCTTCCAGGCCTCACTACTGCCACTGTGGAGCCTCATACCCCATCGTAGCAGTCCCCAAGATGATGTGTACCAGTACATATAAGGTGAATATTCCCTGGGACGGGAGTACTGTGACACTCAGAGATTCCCGATGGCCTATCTGGTCTTAACCCTCACAAAAGTCACCTTGGGGAGTAGTTTGGGGACAGGCCTCCTGTTCCTGGTACCTCCAGAGTCAAAGGATTCTGAGTCTGAGTCCAATGGGGGATCTCTCAGTACCAGGAGGTGGCGATGCCCTGTCTCTATTAGTTGACAGTACTGGCAAAAGTCTGGCTTGACCCCAGCTCAGTGATGGGGTACAGGCTGGTATCGATTGGCATGTTGGTATAACTGGGTGGTCTCTGGACAGCAACAGCAATCCCAGGTCTTCTCACCCAAGTCTATCGGAGCCGATGGGGGATTGGGGAGTGGCAGGAGAGGCCTGGAACCAGCCAAAGCCACACTCCTACCTTCCTCGGGCCGACATACAGGGGGTCAGAGTCTGGAGCTGCCCTCATGGACCTATCCCTGAGAAACATCATGAGGCAGATCTCCCTTGACTGCCTCATCCTCTGTGGAAATGACCTACAAGTTCTGCACTTGGTAAGGATAAGGCCTTCCCCCAGGTGGTCCAAAAAGAGTCATGACTGTCATTTACTGGGAAGTCCCCCTGGCAGTCCACAAAGCTCTTGAAGCCTTTGGCATATTCTCCCTGCACCAGAGTGAAGCAAGGGGACAAGGGGGGGAGGGAAGAAGGGAGGATCACTGCCCTACACAAGGGGTGCCCAACAAGGGCACAAAATATACTAAGCTAAACTATTTACAGGTAAAGGCCGAAAGGATGCAGTGACCTGAGGCTCCATCCCAGACTCCAAGCAGCGAGAAGGAAGTGAGAGGGCAGCGGTCTGGTAGCCCCCTCTTCTCCTCGGTGCAGAGCACATGAATGAACTGAACAGACACTGCTAGGAGGAATTCTCTGGTCTCAGGCTCACGGAGCACATATACAACCTGAAGTGCACTCCAAAAAAAGAAAAGCACTCAAAAAGAAACCCCCAGTCATCTACCACTTTAGCTAATGGTAACGCTCTGTCGACTCTCAGCTTCATAAGAACTTTTGTGGCCTTTTCAATAGATAACCAGCCAATAAAGAGCACAATGGGACCCTCATCCCAGACTGGGGTCTCTAAGCACCCTCAATGCAAATAGTAAATAATAATTCCTGTCCAGTGGCAGGCATAAGGCTTAAAATGGGACCATATAGATTATTATTATACCTTATTAGCATGAGAGAAATAGCCCTTATACCCATGCCCCCTCAGACATGATACTATACCCACCCATCTCCCTTCATTTATTCTTGTACTCTTAAGAATAAGGGAACACAATGGACTTGATACTTGCTTCCACTTTTGCATAGTGCTTAATCTGTCTTGCTCCCTCCTGTATGCTCTACTCACACTTGCAATGGAGTACAGCAATTTTAGAGAAGTTGTTGCTGGCTCAAATCCTCCTTCTATAATATAAGGACATGTAAATTTTATTTGCTTCGGCAACTGAAACATACCTTTAAAATGTCTCTCTCCTTCATCCATGATGGAAAATAAATGCCCTGGCTGAATACCTGAAACAGCACAGCTCTTAATGCACAGTAGTTATCTCTTCTGACTTGTCGTATATATTTAATATGGTGTTTCCAAAACAGTTCTTCATAAGCCTAAAAAAAAGGCCAAAACAGCAGAGAACAATGTGTATCTTAAAACCTAGAATGAACCAATGAGACAAGTTCGCTTTGAGGCTAATTTCAACATGTCCTTAAGGGTCTATAAAAATTCTGTTTTTAGTGGAGTAATACTACTGATCTCAGTGGAGTTACTGCTGATGAACACTAGTACAAGGGAAAGCAGAAGTCCTAAAGACATTTTATTTCATTGTAGATGTATACACTTTCTACCAGTTTCAATATGTTTATACATGGTCTGGACATCGTACTTCTCCAATTTCCAAAATGATCTTTATGATCGTCTGTATGTATAATTCAATGCATATTTAAGTAATTTTTTATCCTCTCTCTCTAACTTGAAACTGATGTTTACCAGGTTATATGTTGTGAGCAGGAGACAGCAAACTGCTATGGCCAAAAAGGTTTGATATGGGGAATTTTTGTGGATTCACTGGTGCTGTCAGCCTAATACTAACAGTTCTAACCTTTGAGGAACATCTACTTTGCAGGCACTCAGAAGTGCTAGGAATTTGTTATCAAGGTGACTGAGAAAAAGATCACGACTTTTCTGTGCAGAACTTTATATGACAATGCCAGTATTTCAAAAAGAAAATTTGGATCCAGATGTTAGGTTCATACCAGATTGTTTTCTCTTCTAAAATTGTGTATCTAGCAATATACAGCAGATGGAGCCCTTCCATCGCAAAAATTATGCCACTGGATTACTAAATTGATTCTCTATCTGAAGGTAGCTGGCACAAAATGCAAAATGGCACAAAATAACCCCAATATTTATTTCATCTTCTGTGATCTCTGGAAAGTGCTTTCTTGTGTCTCTTTAGCCATTACTGATACTATTTATTCATTCACTATTCATTTGCTGAAGATTTTATTAAAAATTGGATCATACAACAGTAGCATAACTACTGTCAAGCAGTTTGCAGTGGAGCAAACTAATTCAACACATTGTGTCTAGTCTATTTTAAAAAGACAGGGAACTGGGATATAATCACAACTCTTCACATCAGTGGCAATTACTAGGCTAAATCCCCATGACCCACTGTGATGGCCAAATATGGTTTCTAATTTCTAAAAGCATTTGTGCCCATAAAACATGTTTGGCATCTTCACTGTATTATTTAAACCTAGAATTGACTATGCCAGCAAACTATAGGCCAGGATGAGACCACTGAAATTTCTGGCCTAATTCTTTGGTTGCCAGAAAAATAAAGGGACGATGAAGAATAATCATTTTAAACCCAAAATGCCTATTTTATGTTCCAGCATTCTGGAAAGCACAGTTATGTATTTAAAACAAAGACTCCCTTCCCTTCCAAACTGAATCAGCAGCAGTCCTAAGAACTGGCAGCATGCCAGTATTGCCAGGATTTTAGTTGCTAGGTTGTTGCCCCCACCACCACCTCTTTTCTAAATAGTGGGATGAGAGCGTCATTGCTACATTTCCAAAAGCAATGCTATTAATAGTCACATTCCCAGGTATACTTGTGCAAAAGGTCAAACAGCACAAGTTTTCCCTCAGTATCACTTCATTAAATATTAAATGCAGTCTTGTTGAAATTATAGGAAGTGCCTAGCTCAAACCCACACATTTCCTGAAAAAAGTCAGAGTTAAGGCATGTGAAACAATTCGTTACAGTAAGTAAACTCCACACACAAACCTTTGCAGAGTGAGTTAAGGATAGGGTGAGAAGTGTCAGTGCTGTGGGTTTTGGTTTTAACTACACTAAAGGTCACATTATCTTGGTGTTTTGTGTTTAATAGCCTTTTTTCTTCCTACAAGATAACATTAGAAATAATCACTTGTCATTAAACTGATTCCAGTTCTTCAGACTAGTACATTTTCAAAGAGGTTTTAATATATGGATTACAAAACAAATTGTAACAGCATTATGTCAAAACTCTTGGGGTGTAATCCAGAGATTTGGCTGTGTAATAAAACGATTATCTGAAATTTATTGCAGGTAGATTGTGTACATGTTGTTGTAGGCTACAACAACTTTCCTGTTTTCACTTTTTACAATAAAATAAAACCAGGTATAGGAGGAGCCATTGTGGGCCAGTAAAATATCATTGCCTCTCTTCCTTGATCAGTGGTTCAGTTTAAAGAAAGAACAAAAGAGAACTGGTGCCTCTTTCTTTTTGGTTTTGTAGCATCAGTCTGAGTGTGGTTTTGGGGGTAATTCAACATGTTGGCACTTGCTGCCAACATTGCTTGAGTCCCACTACAGTATTGCAGAAATTACTTCTCCCCACCATGTGCTGCTAGGACAGTTGTGGTGAGCTTAGGTGCCTGAGTATATACTCGGTTGCATTTTGTTTTCATTTCATTGAAACGATCAATTCATCTTTTGTATTAACTTAGTTTAGTTTCTTTGCAGTTAGAAATTGGAAGGTCTGTAACTACTATTCCTCCTACAAAGGGAGCGGGGGTGCTAGTGAATCAGGTCCATTGCTTCGAGGACTAAAGAAAAGTCTAGTCTGGCCAACCTGCACTCAAGATCAGGACCCAAAGTTGGGGAAAACAAAAGTTGCTATATGCCACCTCTGTGTTCCCCCAGAGGTACTGGGGAATTAGGTTGGTCCCCAGTGCAAATTAGATCTGCTCAGGGCTACTTTAACTTCAACCAGATGGCCTGAGGATACCAGAGTGCAGCTCTGCTCTGAGTATGCCTCCCAACACACCCCTACACCACAGGGTGGCCAGCTCTTCTAGCTCTATGGCAGCCATGAATTCCTCCATGACAAGGGAATGTCCAGCTGCACTGTTAGGCTAGCTCGTTGGCTCGTTTTTGCTGGCAGAGCAGTGCAAAGAGGATGCATCAATGCTGAGGATCTGGTCCACATTCTGAGTAATTCTTGCCTGTAAGGGTACATCTACACTGCAGCTGGAGGTGTAATGTCCAGTTCAGATAGATGTACACGTGCTCACTCAATCAAAGCTACTGTGTGTACATCTACCCTAGCTGGACATTATACCTCCTGTCTATATACAGAACTGTGTACCTAAGGAGAGCTTCCCCCCGCCCCTTTTTGAAATTCATTTGATCTCACACAGCTCATAACATCTACTTACATCAAAATTGGATGGAATTTATTCTTTTTTTCAAACTCAATATTTTTTTCAAACTTTTTATATATAGATTCAACTTCTAAAAATTCTTACCGCCTTCATCTGCTTGGCCTGCTTGGTTTCTCCTTTCCATTCTCTTGCACAATAACCAAGCAGATCAACTTCTGCCAGTACACTGAGGTTCTCTAAACCAAATTTAATTCACAGATTAGTTAAACATCTACTTTTTTGCATTTAAAAAGGAGGAAAGTTATAATGCAGATTGGTAACAAAAAAGTTTACTTTTGAATTTTCTCTGCAGATATCTACTCCACCTGAAATCCAAATGATAAAACAGCTGTCAAAAAGAGTTTGCAGAAAGTAAATATTTAATGAAAGAACAAAGATACAATTGAAATGAAAGGCATCGTAGTAAAAACATACCATTTCAACAGCTGTGCTAAGTACGCATAGAGCCTTCTACAATACCAGAGAGCAGCAAGGAGAAAAGACATGACTAATATTAGTTGTCTCTTTATTTTTTGCCACACCATATGTAAGGATTGGTTGACAGCTGTTGTCCACGACTGCACTTCATTCCTTCCTGAAACAAAAATTAAAAAGTGAACAATATCTCACTGTTTCACACTACCTGTATACAACCCTTCTACTAATGACTTTATGTTGCTAAGCATTCAAAATGAGATTGGCTGAAAACCTATGAGATTTTTAGAAATGATAAATTTGGGCGCTCATTTTAGTTATCCTCTGCTTTCTGAACCGTTTGGGTGCATTTGAGTCATGCTTTAAAGCTTTTCTCTGCAACGAGGGCTAAAAACGTACTTTTTTAACGAAAGTTGAGATTCTCATCTAATCACATGATTCCGGGAGATGGTGTTTTAAGAAAAACAGCAAATATTGCAAGACTCACAATCAAACTGTGAGAGTTGGCAACACTGGAGACCAGCAATAGGGAAACCAAGATGTTTTGAAAGCTGATTGCTAGTTCTTGGGCATGTGCACCCATCACAATGTCCTGTTCTGAGGCCTGGCCCTTTAAGACCAAGGGAGTTGTACTCTCCAGATGGAGCACAAGATGGAGAATGATCAATTTAGCATCATGTGACTGGAAACCACATAAAGGAATACTCCTGGCTCAATATGGGGAAGATAAAGATTAATTTACGACCCTGAAGAAAGTTCCACCTTGACGATTTTGCAGGAGGTCTAGGGGGTTAGCCACAGGAAAGGCATGAACCCTTATTTTCCAGCTGGGAGAAAGCAGGACAGCTCTCACACTCTGTATTATTTTGAGGGTTTTTTTTTTTTAATCTTTTGTTAATAAAACCCACCCTGAAGAATAGGACATGAACTAAGTGGCTGTAGAGTGCTTTACTCTACCTTCCTTGACTGGTGAATTTGCTACTGGCTTAGGCTTAGTACATTCCTATAATTTATGATTAACTATTGCTCTACCAATAACTGCTTCAAGTATTAACATATTTGCACCATAGGATCAACATATCTGTAATAATGAACATTAACCAACCAACCAAAAAAAAAAAAAAGCAACAGGACATACCTTCCTTGCATTTTCATTTAGTACAATATTTTAAGCATCATCTGACTTTAAAAAAGGCTTCCCTGAATCATGAGGAATGGCCATTCACAGTTGAATCCATGAGCTGATTGCTTTCTTTCTATAGGCACCATGTGTTGGTCAGTGCCTTGCCTCTGCAATATGAATTGTGGGCCAGATCTTCAAACAATGTAAATCAGTGTAGCTTCCTTGACTTCAATGGACCTATGCTAATTTACACCAGCTGAGGTTCAGTCCCTCTGCCTTTAATTGTGAGTTTCCTTAATCTTTTGGGACTGATTTTTCCCAAAATGTGTATGAAGTTCAAATTCATTTTGCCTATTCACATACAGCTACCGTGAGTGCATGAATCATTCAGATGTATGCCCATGTAATCCTGGTAATTACATGCACAATTGTGCACAAGTTCTTAGGTGAGCTCTTGCACATATAAAGAATATTGATGCAATCATTCAAAAGCTTTGCTACAGGATATAACTTTTAGGCTGTGTGGAAACAAGGATCATGTCTAGAATCACGCACTGAAATGTTTTCTTCCAGTAGTTGTGAAGAAAAAGAAGCTAATGAGTTTTAAGGGGTTTGTTGACTGATTTAAAGTACTTCTCCTTCTGCCAATCCCACTTGGGCTGAGTACGCTAGCACCCAAAACTCAGACAGCAGGGGAATGAGAGAGGGGAATCAGCCCTGTTACATCAGCAGACCAATAGAAGCCACTACTCAATGAGGTGAGCAACCTTGATTTGTATTAACTTAATTGTACTAGATCAAGGAAATTTGCCAATGAACTTTTCATCTCACTTCAATGATTTAATACATACAGGGTACATGCAGCAACATACTTTGGCCTTGTGAATGTGCTTAATACATGAAGACAGACAAATATCCGATTACCTTTTATTCACAGTGCTATAGTAAACACCTGCTCACCTGACATGAAAGGGGGTTACTCCTGGAAGTGCTGCTTTTGAAGGGATAAAGAACAATTTTATAATATGCACTCCTAAAGTAGATCCAAAAATCAGTGTAACATTTTAAAACGCATTGTCTTCCAGGAGCTGCAGCAAACATTTATCACTGGCTACAACTATAACAAAACATTAGCTCTTTCAGTAAGGTCCAGAGATTTTGATTGTTGGGGAATATCCTATGGCATCTCTATTCATAGCATATGCACTGATTATCTATGGAAACAAATGGGGGTACTTTTAATAAACAATTTCAAAGCAGCTAAATTATGACTAATTGTATGAGGTTTACACATTGTTTGAGGGGGAAAATCCTGGGAGGTTAATAGAGTTACAGTGATTTATTTTATCCCTCCTCCATTTCTGTGGTGAAGGCATGATTTAAAAAAAATCAGCAAGTTTATAATATAAGCTTCTGTTAACTATACTAGCCCCTTGTAACAGTTTACAACTCTTGTTCATTACCTGGCACATTCGGTTGTCTAAGTTTTCCCACCATTGTACAAAGCAAACCCAATGCTGATCCAGCTTAAAATATCCACAGCAAATTAATCAAACATATTGGAACAAAAACAAGTGAAGATGCAAAGGAAAAAAACAACTTGTCAAGTCTTTTTTTGCATTATTTATGGTGGCCATATATATATATATATGTATGTATATATATAGACACACACACACGTACTACCCTCATTTGATTTTGATTGGGCAGAATGGGACTATTAAAAAGACTGAACTGGTATTTTTCCCCAAAGTAACATGTTTTGTAGAATAGTAGAAATACATTTGAGCAAATTCCTGACATCTAAGGTTTCTGTTCCAGTTCCATATTTTACGGGGAGGGTGGGGGGAGGACTCACATGAACTTTGCTAGTGTTGAAAAAGTCCTTTAATTTACATAAAACAGAATTTCTCAATAGCCTTACACTGTATTGAGAGATTCAGCAAAAAAGCAGTAGAGCCTCTTTTGAAATCCAGTGATACCCCACTTGTGGTACGTGTGTAATAACATAGCAATAAGTAACTTGGGTGTTCTTTCGGCCTGGTCTACACTACAAGGTTAGGTCAATGTAACCTGTCTTGCATCAACCTAGCTGTGGAAATGTCCTCACTTAAATTTGGCTCCCACAACCTTAAGTGCCTCTCTATGCCGATTTAGTAACACTGCCTCCCTGAGTGGCATACAGTCAATATTGATGTAGTTATGCTTATGTCGACTGTTATTGACTTTCAGGAGCTGTCCCACACTGACAAAACAATTGATACAAGCACTCCTGGTAAGGAGGCACAATGCTGACACAAAGAGCCAAGTGTGCACACACACAAGTGATTTAATAACTGCAGTGACTCTGTGCCGAAGTCAGGTTGACATAATTTTGAATTGCAGACATGGCCTAAGTAAGATATTGATGCTCTCCTATGGGAGGCTGGGAGGCACAAGGCTGTGTGCCTTCAATAAGAGAAGTTACTCCTGGGGGAATTCTGCACCACTGTGCATGTGCAGAATTCATGTCCCCTGCAGATTTTTTTTTCTCAGCAGAAAATACATTCTGCTGGAGAGGCACTGCAGTTACGCCTTTCACCCACCAGGGAATGCTGTGGCACCAGAACAGAGGGCAGCCAGCTCACTGGCCATATCAATCAATCAGCAGCTGATAGAGAGGAGAAGAGGCTGCGTTTCTCACAGAGCTCTGTCCGCGGGGCCAGGTCAGGAGGCATGGGATACAGGTGAGGGGGAGACAGAGTGGGGCACATGTGGCTGCTGGGTGGGTCACATAGACTGGGGTTCAGAAGGGCTAGTGGAGGGACTGACTGGGGCAGGGGATGAATGGGGGGGTGCAGTGCCACATGGAGATGAGGAGTGGCTGAGTGAGGGTGCAGGGACACATGAGGACAGGGGCAGATGTGCCTGACTGAATGGGAGAGGCTATGGGTCTGCATGGGAGAGGCTCCCCAACTCCCTAACAATCCCCTCACCCCACCAAAAAAAAAAAGTTCCATACTTCTCCCAACAACCCTCCAGGTTCACTCCTGGGTTCCCAGCAATTATTTCCCTCTCCCTCAGCTCCTCCGTTACCCCTACTCCCCCCAGCCTTTGCACTGCTTCTGAGGGGTGCTGGAAATACATTTCTGTATTGTAGTTTTAAAGAATTATTACTCAGAGTTCTGTATTAATATGCCTAGTAAGGAATCTATTTGTTAAAAAACATTTCCTGAATTTCTTTTGTTGTCTGTTTTGTTACAGACATTTTGAAACTGGCATGATCCTATTGTGTTATTTTGACAAATAAAATATGCAGAATTGTACAGAATTTTAAAATATTGTGCTCAGAATTTTTAGGCACAGAATTATTATTTTTTTGGCAAAGAATTCCCCTAAGAGCAGAGAAGTGCACCACAGGAATGACTTAGGGATTGTCTAGACAAACAGCAAGCTGGGGTGTAATTCTACAGTGCATTAATATGCCGTGCACTTATGGTCCTTGCAGACCTTGCTACCGTGCATTAGAAGTTCCCTAATGCACACTGACTTACTCCTGTTTTGAAGCACACGAGGGAACTTTAGTGTGCAGTAGTAAGGTTCACACGGACAGTTAGTGTGCAACATACTAGTGTGCTGTAGATTGACACCCCAGTTTGCTGCACACTCACTGCTCATCTAGACTAGCCCTTATTCTGATTAGAACATCACTTATCCATTTACATGTTAGACTTAAGTTTTTAAATAAATGGCTATTGGAAACAGAGTTGTTGTTGCAAGGTCTCCAAGATAAAAATGTTATTGATACCAATTGTAAACTGGAATAACCCACCAATACCAAACTTCTCAAAACATACTATATATGGGATTCTGCCTCGAGGCGGGATTAGAGCTCAGCTGTTCCTCGCACCCAGTGCTGTGCTCACACCAAATCTCTTCTCCAAACCTGAGCGAAGACATCACTACAGTCAAGGTGAGGGCTGAATCTTCTGCAATCTCTGGAATAGGTACAACCCTCAGGCTTCTAACAAAACACTCATGAGGCCTTGGGATGCCCAAGGAACCTGGTGATCCTCCACCCAGACGGGTGAGCTGCATGAGACGCATCTGGGCGGACAGCAAATGGCAAAGTGAGAACCTTTAAGTTGTGACATATGGACTTTTCTATAAGACTGTCCACTGAGCAGGTTTGAAACCTGTGTATAAATAAAGGAGCCCTCAACAAGGGTGGCTTCTCACTGAGTGTTTGTGGAGTGATTGGTGGGACCTGCAGCAGCACATTCCTAGTGCAAGGGAGCACCTGGAGGCTTTGACCCCTCATAGAGCCAGAAAGGGAATACAAAGAAAACTACCATAAAACTGATAAGTGTCAGAACTCCCCACAGTGGCCATCATCTTCACAATCAACTCTGCTAGCACTAGAAAAATCTATAGACTATTGGGTTCTATTAGGCACTAAAAAATACCCTCCCCCCCACCAAGAACATAAAGAGGAGTGTGCCTGCAACTGTGTTTTACTGCTGGTGGGGAGTGAGAAGTGGATTCTTGTCAAAGTCCTCATCCGATCAGCCACAAAAAAATATTAGGTAGTGTCCTTTCCACGAACACAGCCGTCTTCTATTTATCTTTTTATACCACACACATCACTGTGATAACCAAGCACCTTCCAAAATTAAAAGTAGACTGGGTGACTTATGACTGAGTACACTTTTTTCTCCATTCCTCCACACAGTCTGTGTTTACTTTTTTGGCATTATTAAAAAAAAAAAGCCTTTATGGCACACACAGGCAAACAAAGTCAGAAAACCAAGTTCTGTATTTTGATCAGAAAGTGTTGAGGTCTGTATATTTAGATCTTACACAATGTACATCAGATCCCTTCTAGTGGCTGCTACTGAGAGCACAATTATTCCTTTACATCAAATCATAGAGGTCTGGGCTCAGGATCTGAGGAGCCAGAGTTCAAACTTTGCTGACCACCAATGTTTGGTTGGGAATGAGGTGGTATCTTTATAGTTGCACAGTGCAGACCTCCTGTTTTTCCAGGTGAATTGAATAAACCATTTAAAAAAAACCACCCACAAAATTTCCTTGAAAAGAGGGTTGTATAGTATAAAACTATTTCTCTGACAATTATATGATCTGATGTGCACTGAAACACAAGTATTCCATCTTTTAGTCATTTTTCAGTCACTTGGATAAATTGTGTCACACATTGGCAGGTTTGAAGGTTGAGAGAGCTATGATAGCAAAGACCCTAGGGAAATGGGGGCCGTAGTATTTGAATACAGTCTGTAGCTTCAGTTCCCTTGGAACCAATAAGAAATAGCCATCTTTACTAGGGGCACATACCCCTCCTTACCCCCAGTGAGTATTTGCTTTCTTTACTGAAGACATGAGTAGTTTTCAGTCTCATTTTATGATATGGGAAGTGTTTGTTATAAGGGAAAACTGTTAACAATAAGAAAGTTAGGGAAAAATTAATAATTTTGCCTAATTATACCAAATTTCTTTATATGTACACGTGAGGACAGTTAAACTTCCATTCCAGCCATCTGAAACGTGAATGATAAACCAGTCATATGTTAGCAAAAAGGTTGCTAAAGAAGGTCAGATGCTGAATTTTTTTCAAGTCATATTTAATATATTTTAACTCAGACTCAGTAACTGATTTAGTTGAATCCCCAGAAAATTCATTTTTACCAACAGATAATGTGCTGTAAATTTTGAAAAGGTCATACAAAACAAAGAAGCTGAATCCCTGCTGCAAGTAAAAAACTAAACCCAGCCTTATTATAGACACAGTACTGCACGTTGGTAATATTACACGGGGCGTGGGCATGCACACACGCTTGTATAAATGCAGCTGAACTGAATTTAACCCTTCTGTTAAGAATAGAACAGAATTAGAAGAGTTATGTAATATTTATTATGTTGGTTGCCTGTTGCAATCCTGATACCAAGTACAGTAAATTACACCATTTGTATAAGGTTCAGAAAAATAGTGAAACATTTCCTATAATGCTTTATAGAACAAGAACCACCCTTCCCCCACACCTCAACACCACTATCGGGTCCCCAACTTCAGAAAAAAATAAAATAAAAGGTAAAATAAGCACAATTTTTCTTAATACCAAGGTTCTCCTCCCTTGGTGTTCACACCTCAACTGCTAGCAGAGCACCTCACCCTCCCTGATTGAACTAACCTCGTTATCTCCACACTGATATATACCTGCCTCTGGAGATTTCCATTACTTGCATCTGAAGAAGTGAGGTTCTTACCCACGAAAGCTTATGCTCCCAGTACTTCTGTTAGTCTCAAAGGTGCCACAGGACCCTCTGTTGCTTTTTACAGATTCAGACTAACACGGCTACCCCTCTGATGGTAAAAGTAGTGTTCAGTTTAAATTGTTCAAGTCTTGGCTTTTATATGGAAACAGGCATACACTTTGAGACTGAGACAAGAGTCAAAAGGTCACACAATATACAACAGTTTTTGCAGTATTTGGCCCAATACTTTCAGGAAATCCTTTGCTACTCAGCTGCCTTATATGAGTCAAAAATGTCTTTCCCTCTGGTTTCCAGAGGCCTTTTAGAAAAAATATAATTGTGAGGTAGCAGAGTAGCCTTTTCATTGTAAAAATACCCCAATCTCCCAAGCTGTCTAAAATTGTAGTGTTTAATACACTCCAGCTGCTGTTTGACATACTACCACCATATCTGTATCCAGGACCCTGTTTGTTGAGAATTTAAAGTATATTTTTGCTTGATTGCAAAAAGGATAACACATGTAATTATATTTTTCTTCTAGGGATTCCTACAAATGAGGGTAAATTTCAGTTCATGAATCCATTCGTATTCTAGTCTCCTTCCAGAATGGTACACCAGCAAAGACCAGTAACTGGCTCAAATCCACTTCCAATCAAGCAAGGAAAAAACACAAGAGAACGTTTCAGACACTAATAAGTGAACATCATTATGTACCACAGAAAATGTAAACCTTCTCTAAGCACTTACCCTTAGCAACTACTATAAATACATTCCTTTGTAAAACAAACAGAAAATCTTCCTGAAATTTCGGTCATTGCCATTATTATTTTATTTTACAGTAGAACCTCAAAGATATGAACACCAGAATTATGGACTTCCTGGTCAACCGGACACCCTGTGGAACCAGAAGTGACCAATCAGCCGGTTGCAGCCCCAGCACTCCCCTCGTAGCTAAACCCTGAGCCCCAGTGCCCCCCATCCGGCTGAAGCCGGTAATGGAGCCACGGGGGAGACCCAAGCCCCAGCAATTCTGCAGGGTCAAAGCCGGGAACGGAGCCATGGAGCTGAAGCCCCGAGCCCCAATGCTCCCCACAGGTCTAAAGCCCTGAGCCCTGGTACTCCCATGGGGCAGAAGCCCTGAGCCCCCCACCCAGAGCCCTGTGTCCCAAGGGTCAGAAGTCCTGACTCCCCGCCTCCCCACCGGCCAGAGCCCTGCCCCTCCCCCGCACGCCTCCTCCACCCCCCATGGCTGACATCCAGAACGTCTGTGTTGTTCAGAGTTATGGAACATTTCAGAGTTATGGACAACCTCCATTCCCGAGGTGTGCGTAACCCTGAGTTCTACTGTAATTCATTAGGATAAGTCTCCTTCCCCATTCAGAGATGTTACACTCCAATTATATGCAAAGAAATAAGATTTATGTAAACTCCTATAAATCTATTATTTCAAGGAAGGTTATGATTTATAGAGGATCTATCTGTGGCTGAGGGTTATGGTGAGTCAGCCAGATGCTGCTCAGGGTTGTTTTGTCCAGTCTCTGCTTTCCAAAACATACAACTTTTGATGGTGGTGTGCTAAATCCAAATTGGCAGAGTAAAGGACTATTGAACCTATATTTTAATCCTGAATGCCTTCCTACACTTAATCTTAGCCAAAAGGCTGAGTAATATGAATTCCTTACCTTCTTCAATAAAGTGCCTCTTGATTTGCCTGGATAACTGGGACTTATATCAGGGAAAATTAAAATGTTACCCCCCTAAAAATAATTGTTTTGCCCTCTGACCTGCTTATCGTTCCATCCTGTTTGCCAATATCACACAGCAGGAACCCTAAAATAGCTTTGTTCTCTCTCCTTCAAAGATGCACAGCCATTAGGGACTGATGAGGCTAATCCTCACCAGGATCTCCCAAGCTGTCAGTCATTCTATAGACACTAAGGGTATGTCTGCACTGCAGTAAAATACCTGTGGCTGGCCTATGCCAGCTGACTCAGGCTCAGGCTGCAGGATTATAAAACTGAAGTGTAGATGTTCGGGCTTGGGCTGCAGCCCAGGCTCTGAGACCCTCCCCCTCTTGCCGGGTTTCCGAGCCTGGGCTCCAGCCCAAGCCCGAACATCTACACTGCGATTTTTAGCCCTGTGAGCCTGAGTCAGCTGACCAAAGGCCAGCTGTGACTGTGCCATGCGTCTTTTATTGCAGTGTAGACGTACATGTAGTCTAGGGTGTGAACTGTACTGCATTCTGCAGTAAATGCTGCAGCCACTGGGAGTCCTGGTAGAGCTGAAGCTGTGCCAGCCCCCTGAGTCACCGCAGGAACAGGCTGGCAGACAGCAGAACTTTCACGGAAAGGGATATTATGGCCTCTGTATGAGCCAGGGGCAAAGGGCTGTGGGTGGTGCTGCTTAGTAAATAAACTACAGTGTCTAGAGAATCACAGGTAGTTGCCTGTGTCCTGATCTCTTCTCAGGTGGGCACAGTGTTATAACAAGAGCAATATACATACAACATAACTAGGACAGGAAACACCTTTTCTCATGTTTGTTTGTACAATTCCTAACACAAAGGAGTCCTCCTGCTCAGGGCTGTCCCTAGGGGGGTGTGGTGCCTGGGGTGGAAATGACAAATTCGGCACTTCCAGGACTGACCATGCTGGGCAGGGGGGGTGATGTCTCCGCAAACAGCCAGGGTGTGGCCCCGCCCACACTCCACCCCCCCACACAGGGCAGTGCCACTAGGCTCCAGGGTGCTGGGGCCATGCTGCCTGCCTTCCCGAGACCGGGGAGGCTGCCGCAGCAGCGCCACGCACTCTCCCTCGGGTGGAAGGGGTGGGATTGGGGGCTAGCCTCCCCCACCAGCAGGTCACGCGCTGCCCGTGCATGCCGGCCAATCCTGCCGCCCACGGGGCCCCCCAAAGCACGAGGCCAGGAGCGGTCACCCTGATTTGCCGTACCCTCGGGACGGCTCTGCTCCTGCTACATGACTGGGGTCCACAGGCATTATCATCATAAAAATTATAATCATGGACATGAGTGCCAGAAGGTCAAGATATACAAGAAAACACGAGTACTTGTAACCCAAATAAGGGATGTATTCAAAGGAATCAGTCACTGAACAATCAGAACAGAAAATAAAGATACATACAACAGAACGGACTGTGACCTGTATGAGAAAAACTATCTGTCAGAGTACCCCATCAGTGCTCTCAGGAGAAAGAACTAAGAGCAGGCCTTGTATGGTTTTTGGCAAGTCACCTACTCTCTGTGTTATTCATCAGTTTATCCATTTGTAAACAACCATTTACAGGCTTTAGGACTCCGGAGCCTTGCGGTTGAAGTGTGATAGCTGAAAGGACAGGACACAACACAACAAGAACTGCTGTCTAGCAAGCACACTATTAGCTTCAGGGCAATATTCATATATTCACAAGCTCAGCACACCCCACACATCCAATAAATAAAAGATTACTCAGACACAGCCAGGAACCTCAACCCTAACCTAACCAATGACAGAAACAACATTATACAGAACCAAGCCTGCTTCCGATCAATAACTACTAGTTTCTTAGAAACAGCATGACTATCTGGCACCTACTGACAGTAAATTGTTCTGAAAGCCCATCAGTTTTTACATAATTAGTGATATCAATACAATTCTGGTTGTTTTTGTCTTCACCTGCTGGTACAAGGAAGCACCCACCTTTGCCTGTGCCAGTGCAGGAAATCAACTCGTTTGACAGTCTAGCTTTACAGCTGTTAATTTAAAGGCATACATGGAAACAGTACCAGAGACTGCAGCTCTTTAGAATAGTGATTTTATTCACCATATTTTGCATTTTGGAAAGCACCATGTAAAGTTTTAGAAGACTGTAACTAGTAATCAGCAATAATACCTGGCTTTGTGGCAATGTCAAAGTCCTGTCTTCTTATTGTTTGGTATGTGAAAAAGTGCGATTCCACAGGTGGAATTTCATCAGTTTGGAAATTTTACATTGTGTGATTTAGTCTTAAGTGGAACACAGGATCTGGTCCAAGAGGGAACATAGCTGTACCTCTCCTAAAAGAGCAACCATAATGTAATTAAATGTAACATCCTTCTAGAGGGAAAATGCCAAAGTCACCACCACAGTAGCATTTATCTTCAAAAAGGGGAGCCACACAAAAATGAGGATGTTAGTTAAACACAAATTTAAAGGAACAATCAAATGAGTGAAATGCCTGTAAACTGCATGGAGACTATTTAAAACACTATAATAGAGGCTCAAACTAAATGTATACCCCAAATTAAAAAAAAACAGTAAGAGGACCAAAAAATTTCCACCAGGACATCGACAGAGGAAGTTTGGGAACAAATCAATAAATTAAGCAGTAATAAGTCCCCAGGACCTGATGGTATTCACCCAAGAGCTCTGAAGGAACTCAAATGTGAAATTTCAAAACAGTGATATGTAACCTATCACTTAAATCAGCCTCTGTATCAGATGACTGGAGGGTAGCCAATGTATTGCTGATTTTTTTAATAAAGGCTCCAGGCAAATCTGGAAACCACAAGATGGTAAGCCTAACTTCAGTACCAGGAAAACTGGTTACAAATATAGTAAAGAACAAAATTATCAGATAGGTAGGTGAACACAGCATGGTGGGGAAGAGTCGATATAGTTGTTGTAAAGGGGTATCATACCTCACCAATCTATTAGAATTCTTTGAGGCAGTCAACAAGCATGACAAGGGTTATCCAGTCAATAGAATGTACATGGATTTTCAAAAAGCTTTTGACAAGGTCCCTCACCAAAGGCTCTTAAACAAACTCAGCAGTCATGGGATAAGAGGGAAGGTCTTCTCATGAACAGGTAACTGGTTAAAAAAATAGGAAACAAAGGATCGAAATAAATGGTCAGTTTTCACAATGGAAAGAGGTAATTAACACTCTTCCCTCCAACCCCCAGATCTGTACTTGGACCTCTGCTGTTCAACATTTTCATAAATGATATGGAAAAAGGGGTGAAGAGTGAGGTGGCAAAAATTTGCAGATGATAGAAAAATTATTCAAGCTGGTTAAGTCCAAAGCTGACTGCAAAGAGTTACGAAGGGATCTCATTAAACTGAGTGACAAAATGGCAGATGAAATTCAACGTCAATAAGTGCAAAATAATGCACACTGGAAAAAATAATCCCAACTATACATACAAAATGAAGGTTTCTAAATTAGCTATTACCACCCATGAAAGAGATCTTGGCGTCATCATGGATAGCTCCCTGAAAACACTGGCTCAATGCGCAGCAGCAGTCAAAAAAGCTAACAATGTTAGGAACCATTAGGAAAGGGATAGATAATAAGACAGTAAATATTATAATGCCACTATATAAATCAATGGTATGCCCACACCTCGAATATTATGTGCAATTCTGGTTGCCCCATCTCCAAAAATATATATATTAGAATTGGAAAAAGTGCAGAGAAGGGCCACAAAAATGATTAGGGAGATGGAACAACTACTATATGAGGAGAAGTTAAAAAGACAGACTGTTCAGCTTAGAAAAGAGACAACTAAGGGAGGATATGATAGAGGCATAGGCGCAGATTATGGGCTGGAGCACCCATGGGAAAAAAATGGTGGATGCTGAGCACGCACTGGCAGCCCCCCATCAGTGCCTTCCCCTCCCTGCAGCACCTCCCGCCAATCAGTGCCTCCTGCCTGCCGCGGATCAGCTATTCCACGGCAGGCAGGAGGCGCCGGCGGGGAGGAGGGAGGGCAGGGCGCACTTAGGGGAGGGTCAGAACAGGGCAGGAAGAGGCAGACAAGGGAGGGGCATGAAGAAGCAGGGTGGGGTGGGGCCTTGGGGAAAGGGGTGGAGTGTGGGCAGGGCCTTGGGCAGAGCTGGGGGGGGAGCACCCCCTAGCACATTAGAAAGTCGGTGTCTATGGATAGAGGTCTATAAAATCATGAATGGTGTGGAGAAAATTAATAAGGAAGTGTTATTTACCCCTTCATATAACGGTCACCCAATGAAATGAATAGGCAGCAAGTTTAAAACAAGGTAAGGAAGTACTTATTCAGACAATGCACAGTCAACCTGTGGAACTCGTTGCCAAGGGACATTGTAAAGGCCAAAAGTATAATTGGGTTCAGAAAAAAATTAGGTAAGTTCATGGAGGATAGGTCCATCAATTGCTATTAGCCAGAATGGTCAGGGATGGAATCCCATGCTCCTGGTATCCCTAAATCTCTGACTGCCGGAAGCTGGGACTGGAGGACAGGGAATGGATCACTTGAAATTGCTCATTTCTGTTTATTCCCTCTGAAGCATCTGGCACTGGCTACTGTCAGAGACAGGATACTGGGCTAGATGGACTATAGGTCTGACCCAGTCTGGCCGTTCTTATGTTCTTGGTCTCTTTCCACCTCCCTTTTACCAGGAAATGGTAGGGAGAACAGAGACACAGGATGGAGGGCAGACAAACACATGCTTGGGAAGGAAGACATCAAAGGCAGTAAGAAAGGGATCATGAGGAGCAAGGCTGTGGGCAGAGTTTGAATTTCCATTTGCTTTTTTCCAGTTTGGTCCCCAAGATTTCAAGAGGGCTGCTCGCAGAATGGGCTTGTCTACACAGAAAAATATACCAGCATAAGTATAGCAGTATAATTACACCAGCAACTCACCATGTGGACACATTTATTCCAGAAATGTTTCCCTTGTAGACAAGCCCTAGGACATTGTGAATAAGGTTGGCAGGATCTGGCCCTATCTATTTTGATGACAGAAAAGCAAGTTTTTCAATTTTTATTCTTGTTAGCATTGCAGAGGGGAAAAAATATCAGCGAGGCAGCTGGATCTGATTAGTGTTGTCTCTTCAACCCTAGAGGAACATCATTAACTTGAAATCTAGACAATTTTAAAAAAAAAAAAGTTAAAAGTAGTGGCAGATACAACACCTCCACATGAGTTCTTCTCCCAGTTTTTGGTTTGATCCAATTACATTGTTGCGTTTTTCTCTCCCAGTCAAGCAAAAGAGCCAGGCAAATAAAAAAGTAAACTGACTTGACAATACCAGGGAAAGTGAAATTGACTATAAACAAAGCACTGTCTGATGCACAAAATAAACTGAAATAAATGTTTTCTTTCCATTCTCTTAGTCACTCTTGTTAGAAGTAATGCCAAAAACTACAGGAAGTATAAATATTTCACCTTTGTGATTTAAATTGATGGTGTTCCTTTAACTCCTGATTTAAATAGTTGGAATTTATTATTATTACTAGTGTACATTGGAATTTATTATTAGTAGTAGTATACATTTGGCATCACCATTGGTATCTGGACACCTTGCAAAGATTAAATAGAGACATTCAAGAGCTCCATAAAAAGAAGCCAAAAGACCAGGGTCTCCTGCTGCCTCTGCAGCTTTACCAAGCAGCTTAGAAACCAAGACTTAATCAGCAGTGAAGGCCTGGAAAAAGAAATGAATCTTGTGGCTCCATCTAGCAATGGATTCTAATTAAGCTTGACTCTGGATACCAAGCTGATTTTGCAGGGCTAGCAGTTTGGGGAATGGGGAGTGTCTTTTTACTTGTAAACTAAGGATATTTAATATGAAATAACTGAGAGCGAATAATACTGGAATACTGCATGCAGTATTTACAGAATCATTTTTCAGAGCTGAACTGCACTTTAAAGCATCAACCGTATCTGGAGTTAACTATTTTTGAAAACCCAAGCTTTGACGAACATGTCACACTTAGAAGGAATTAAAAAGAAAAACAGGAAGTGACAAGAAATGAAAACAAGAACATCAAGAAATGATTTAGTTGGGGATTGGTCCTACTTTGAACAGGAGGGTTGGACTAGATGACCTCCTGAGGTCCCTTCCAACCCTGATATTCTATGATTCTATGAACAGAACTAAAGGACATTAAACAAAGCACACAGCAAATAGGAATAACAATAAAAGGCCTCTACATGCATGGGCTTGCTTAAACCTTAAAATTTCCATGCCAGCTGTTGTAACTTTCCCTCAGCCCAGCTATCACCATCTCTGGCTGGGAGAAGCAGATTAACCTGCTCACACCATCTGTTTTTTTTGTTGTTTTTTTTTTGCCAGCCTGTTAGCTTTTGCTGATACCTTGGGCAGTCACTGGCCACTCACTCCAACCCTATTTATCTTTTATAGGATCTCTAAGATTTCTAATCCCTTTGATCATATGGGATCATATGCCTTGGGAACAGTAAACTATTCTAGCCCAGAGTGACAGACAGGGGGTACTCCCCATCTGATAACTTTGCCATTGTTTCATTTCCTTGGGGTTTCCCCCTTTACAGCCTCCTTTGATTTAACTCCCAGCATTTAGGCAGATTAATATCAAACAGATTATAAAATATCATATGCCCCTTTGGTTAAGCTCCATAATTCTTCACAGCTCCTCGTTCATTTCAGCATCTAGTTTTAAAAATCCCCTGTCTTTAGTACCCTCCATGGACTGGACTCCTGCTATTTGGAACAGCCATTCTCTCCTACTGCCCCACAGCCCCTTCGCCCCTTAGATTTGCCACTTGTTTTCAAATCTCAGCAAAAGCCATATCTTTTCTCCCTTGTCTACATCTAATTTGTTTATTTCTGCACTGCAGGATTTTGTGTGATTTTAACTGATTTTCTCTTAAAACTGCACTAACAAAAGTTATTCTGTCCAACTGTAAGTAAATGTGTAAATATGTATACGTAAAATTAAACATAGTAGCACGAACTGACTCTCAGAAGCCCATGAAGGATGGCAGGGGAAGGCGAGCAAAAGACAATTTATAGCCATTTTGCACCAGATTTAAACTCTTTGTTCTTAGCCATGGGAAAATATATACCGGGATTCATTGTAATGAAAAGAATTAAAGAATTAGTTAATAATGCCTTATTATGGTATCTTTCTGGAAAGTGCCATGTTATCAAGTCTGACATCAAGTGCTGTAAGAATGCCCATAAAACTGTATTTGCCAAGCATGGAATCCCAGCAACGATATTTGTGAGCAAAGGTCCTTATTATTCCATACATGGATGAAAAGCAGCTTCATCAGCGTTGGAGTACAATTAGTCCCTGTATATCAAGTAAACGACAAAGCCAAAAGAGAGATGCAGATTGCCAAGAAAGTGCTGGAAAAGGTGTCAGACAGTAGCTCAGATTAATGTTTTGTTTTATTGGCTTATTATAGCTCAGTTAAAATACAGATTATATTCTTCAGGAAACAGTTATAAAGGTATTAAAAAAGCTCCACAGTTAACGTGTCTAGTTAAAGCACCTTATTAAAATATCTTTATACCAGTATAACTGCATCCACACTATGGGGCTTGTACCATTTAACTATACATTTAAATCTGTACAACTGTTGTGTGTAGACAAACTAAAATATCACTTTGCTACTGCACCTTCTCACAGTGCTTTTAAAGCTACGGAATTATAACCAGACATGGCTTAAAACTGTAAACCCAAGAAATACAGACTTCTGAAAAATAATGTATTTAAAAAATAAAATGACTATATATAGTTGTAACCTTTGTGCAAGGCGAGTAGACCTCTCAAGTCCCAACATACTTGATATTTTATCATGACTGTTAATGTAGAGCATTTGTGTCATTGCATAATATCATTTGCACAGCCCACTCCCCCAATTCACCTACCAATAAAATTATCTTAGTCACTTACAACACACAACAGAATATGTATACTGTATACATGATGGTGCAGTACAATAAGAAGTTTGAATGGCCACATTACTCACAACTGCCAAATCACATGATCATGCTACCTATTTTACCAAATAAACTTCTTCACAATTCTTTGAGAGGTTTTTTTGTTTTCAACAAAAATGTATTGGCATCATCTTTTGTATTCTCTCCCTGAAAGCTTGACTCCATTAGTACCGTGATTCCAGTTGCTCAGGGCTAAGAGCAAGGGGACATCTAAACTATATTTCAGAAATTTAAGGCCCAATATTTTGGAACCTACAAGGCCTACAAGCAAGTGCTGGTTCCATCGGAAAGCTGGAAGTCTCCCCTTTCTGTTTGTAATGACATCCCTGGCCGGTAATCTTTGGGGACTGAACCTGAGGCCTCACTCTCAAAATCATGAACCTTTGCTCAGGACCGAACAGAGGTTGGGGGGGGGGGGAGGATATGGGGCAAAAATCTGAAATAGAGACTCCACCCACACATCCTTCCAAAAAAAAAAAAAAGTACCATGGAGATGGAAGAGTTTAAGAAGAGGGGAAGGAACAGGGGGTCAGAGAGGGTCCAGGCCTGTGCAGTTGCTGTCCTCCCGATAGAGACGAGGGGACTCTGCCCTGCTTGTGTCCCGGAGGGGCAGGGAGTGTGCTCAGCGCGTCTCCTGGGTCCCGGTGCAACAATACCAAGGGCAGCCATAGTGGAATTTGGACTCAGACAGAGCAAGCGAGTGGCTCTCCGCACTACTGATGGCAGACACTGAACCCAAAGGGTGCTGTGTGACCCTTGTGCACCACGTCGCAATGGCTGTCACTCAAATTTGGCCGGGCCACCCCTCCATTATTTTGGGCACCCTCTAAAATGGGGAGCCCTGGACAAACTGCCCCTGCTGGGCAGCCCTGCCAAAGGACCAGGTCCATTAGCTCAGGGCGGCAGCAGACCCATAACTCTGATCTAGTCACTAGAGGGGGAGAAGGAGTCATTCTATTAGCGTAGGTTACACATTTTGCCTGGCCAGGGAAGCTCATCCACCAAGTTGAAAAAAAATCATATTTCAAGGGTTACACAGTGGTTAAAATAAAATAAAAATAAATTTAAAAGAGTGGTTTGAAACAGCTCAGAGATTTGGAATGTTAAAAATAATGCCTCTAAGGATGGATTCGCGGACAGAGGGCAGGTGCCGATACATAATGAAATGCAAAGGACCCTGAAATTCTCCTTTTCCCCAAGAGGAGGGTCCTGCTACTGAAGACTTAGCCTAGGGCCTGTTTGTAGTAAAAACGCTTGTTACCATTGTTTTTAAATTTACAGTGCCTAAAGCAGTGGTCACTTTTTGAATCTAAGGGCAACCCAGGATCTACCCTGCCCCTTCCCCAAAGCCCTGCCCACTCCATCCCCCCTCTCTCCGTTGCTCACTCTCCCCCACTCTCACTCACTTTCACCAGGCTGGGATAGAGGGTTGGGGTTCAAGAGGGGGTGCAGGCTTTGGACTTGGGCCAAGGGGTTTGCAGTGTGGGAAGAGGCTTTGGGCTGAGCCAGGGCAAGGGGTTGGGGTGCAGGAAGGGGTGCAGGCTCTGGGAGGGAGTTTGGGTGCAAGGGGGGCTCCAGGCTGGGGCAGAGTGTTGGGGTGCAGGAGGGGGTACGAGGTGCTGGCTCTGGGAAGGGGGTCAGGGCTGGGGCTTGGGGTGCAGGAAGGAGTTCAGGATGCAGAAGGGGGAATGGGGTGCTGGCTCCAGGAGGGGGCTCAGGGTGGAGCTTGGGGTGCAGGAGGGGGTATGGGGTGCTGGCTCCAGGAAGGGGCTCAGGGATGGGGTGCAGCCTCCTGCTGGGCAACACTTACCTCCGGCGGTTCCTGGTCGGCAGTGGGCGCACTGAGGCTAAGACAGGCTCCCTGCCTACCTACACCACTCCTGGATGGGGCCAACGCGCCCCTGTGGCCCCTGAGGGAGAGCTGGGGGGCATGTGGCTCCACTTGCTGCCCCTCTCTGCAAGCACCACTCCCGCAGCTCTCCAAGCCAATGGGAGCTGCTGGGGTGGTGCTTGCAGGCAGGAGCAGAGTGAGGAGGGAGACCGCTCCCCCCTCGGGGGGGGGCCACACTGGCCGCTTCCAGGAGCGGCATGGGGCCGGGTAGGCAGGGAGTCTGCCTTAGTGGCAGCCACACTGCAACACCGGAGATCTCGATCGACCGGTTAGTGACCACTGGCTTAAAGTTAGGCACCCACATCCATCTTAAGGCAATTATACAGAGGCCTGACTTTTAGAGGTGCTGATCATGCAGATTTGTCATTGAAGTCTATGGAATATTTGGGTGTTCAAAACCTCTGAAAAATCAGACCAATTATTTATTTGCTTAATTAAGGAATTAGTTGCCTAGTTTTAGGCATGCAACTTTGAAAATGTTGACCATAATTTCTAGTGTTTTCCCTCTCCGCCCCCAACAAGAAAACCAAACCAAAAAATAAAGTCACATACCCTCTTATGTATAGTGGATTCCTTGAGGAGGGAGGAGGGGGAGTGGGTCAAGCAATATTTTGCATGTGGTTATGCAAATTGGCTTCTTCATGGTGCCTCTAAAATACAAGCATCTTTTGTCCCACTCTACATCTCTATTTAAATGCATATTTAAATTCTCTGTCTAAACATTAGCTGTTGTTAATTACAGACCTCAATTTAGGTCCTGAGAGATAAGCTCCAGAGATTTAAAAACAGTTTTTAGAGCCCAAGTATAGAAATTACCAGTTTTAATAGTTTACACATGTTATTCAATATACTGAGAAATGTGAAAACAGCAGTCCCTGGGGCTAAGGTAAAATGGTAATTATATTTTCAAGTATCAGCAACTGAGAGAATTACAATAACCACAATAACGTACTGACTGATTGAATCGCCTGAGAATTACTTCTCTTTAACTTTCAGAAGTTAAAACTGAAAGCGAGGTAGGAGCAATTTTCACATTTCAATCAGTGAGCAAATGATTAGTTGGTCAGCAAGAGAGAAAGAGTCCAGGCTCAGTCAGTGTAGTAAGACAGACGGATCAGTCGTAATTATTAAACCAGAAATTTACTCTAAAGCTGTATTGCTACAGCAGAAAGACAAAGTGAAAATATATGGTTTCTGGAACATAAGAGATCAGTCAATATAGGCACAAGGCTGTAAGGTAGTAAGCACTGGTTGCACTGTGACCAGGAGATGTAGCTGCAATCACCTGGGAGGAGACTAAGGGGAACATGTCCATCTTTTGACTGCTCTGGTGATGTCCCCCTCAGGGTGACTTTGGAAGTCAAGCACTCCCTCCTCCTTTCCCCCTGTGATGGGAGTTGAGGGCACTCAACACCATGCAGGTTTGGACACTTATCTGGGCATCTACAAGCCAACAACCTCAGAGTGTTCAAAATGTAACATTCAAGGTTTAAAATGAAGAATTTCCATTTTCAAAAAATATAATCCCTTCCTGGAATTCCACCCCTCCCTCTCCCAATGCCTTAGAAAACACATATACACACCCCGTTGGAACCTTGCAATATTTACAAGGAACGGTTTTCCCCCAAATCTCTGGCCTCAGTCAAATCCATGTGCTGTCTCTATTAAACGGTTCCAGCAGTATTTTGTGTTTTTTGTTTCTTAAACAGAGACCACAACTGGAAGAAAGCTGAGCATTATTAAGTCTCTCTTAAATCTCTGTAGACACTTCAAATATTTATAGTCCTTGCCAAGGAGCCTTCAAATAACTGAGCATAAAAAGATCTATGAATATAATCGCCTATCAACAGTTCCCCAAACTGTTGGTAGTAGAAGCAGAGTCCCTATATTACACAAATGCATGGGCCAAAACAGTGAAAGCCCTTTGCCCTTATCTTTTTCCTGGGGTGTGTTGTGGACATGGGTAATGTGGCTTCGCCCTCTGGCACCTCCCATAAGGGTAGGTATGTGAGGCTTGCAGAAAACGCCCCTTGGACTGGAAGCCAAATTCCACCCCCAGCTTGTGCCAAGAATGACTGAAAGGGGAAGGACCCGATCCCTCTCCCCAGCCCTGCAGGGTCCACACTCCGCACTCCCAGGCGCTCCCCACATCCCGTTGCAGTTTCCCTGTTTCCTGCCCCGGCCAAACCATGCTAGAAAACCAGCCTCCCCAGGGCTAGTTCTGTGCGCAAGGGGCAGCCACCGATCCCGCGCGAGAGGGAGGGAAAACTTCCCACCCCAAGCCCCGCTGTAGCCCCTATGAGCCCCAGGACGAATCCTCTGGCACCTGCCACACGCTAGCGACCTGCAGAGACGCAAGGGCGGCTGGTGTAGCGCGGGCAGGAGGAGCTGGGCGGGGCGGGGCGCGGGCGAGCGTGGAAGGGATCCCCGGGGAATGCCGGGCTGGGGATCCCCGGGCCGGCACCTGCAAGGAGCCCCAACCCCGGTGCTGCCGCCTCCCCCCCTCAGCAGCCTCCGGAGCCGCGAAGCACGAGCGGTCACTGCAGAGCCTCTCACCTGCGGGGCCGCCGCCGCTCCCGGGAGTGCCGCGCAGGGGGCGGGGCCCTGGGGGCAGGCGGCGCCGCGCCGCTGGGGAGGAGCCGGAGCCGGAGCCGCTGCCACTCCCACCCCCGGCTGCGGGAGCTGGCTCGGGGGCCGCTCTCCCCCGGGGCTGTGCCGCCTGCGCCTCTGAGGGGAGCCTGCCCCTCTCTTCGGGGTGGGGGGAAGGGCGCCCCCAGAGGGTGGGCAGGCTCCTGCTGTGTCTAGAGCAGAGAGAATTCATGACATAGGAGCTCAGTGTCCCACACACCAGCAGGCTCCCCCCGACCCAGCTAAAGTTTCCCCGTCTGCAGGCAGGGTGGAGGACTTTGGGGTACCAGTACAGCACCCCACGTTTTTAGCTGCCAGTGCTGCCCTGTGGACACCGCTGTTGGGACATGTGCCACCCCTCCCCGCCAGAGGCTCCAGTGTGGATGCACTCCCCAGAAGTTTCTGCAGGTGCACTTGGCTGGTCAGTCCCCTAATGGTGGAGTTGGTGTGCACAGAGAAGCCCCAACATTTCCTGGGTGTGCCCCAGTCTTAATATACAGATCCAGCCAAAATGGTAGGAAAGTAACAGGGCCCTGAAATCGCTTGTTGGGGAGACTAGCAATTGTCTCAAAACTTTTGATGCATCACAACATTATGATATGCTGGTTTGACCCAAATTCAGAAAAAGTGCCCCCTTTTTTCTCTCCCCACCAATTCATCAGCCTCCCCTGTTAACCAAACAGAAAAATAAACTATTTTAAACATATTCCATGTTGGAGGGCACGCTGAGACCTTTTCTTTATTTTTTTTTTAAACCAGCATTTCCCTTAAAATCTGAAGGCTCGTACAGTTCAGTACCAGAAAGGACTAGCAGACCTGCATACCACAGCCCACCAACACTACACACACATACACTCCCAAAATTGAAATTAGTCCGAAGTATTACAGTCCACAGGAGACTAAACTATTATTATGCCCCAGGCAGAGAATAGGAAGAACCACCACAATGGCTGGGAACTGATCAAGTGACATATAGTCAATTAATCCCAGCAAGTGATCCACACTCCATTCTTCAGAGAAAGACAGAAAAAAACCAACAACCCCAAAGGTCACTGCCAATCTGACCGGGGAGGAAATTCCTTCCCAACCTCCCACATATGGTGATCAGTTAGACCCTGAGCACATGAGCAAGAACCAGCCAGCTAAGCACATGAGAAAGAGAATGCTCAATATCATTGTAGAGCTCTGGCCCACCCTGTCCAGTGTCCCTATCTCCAGCTGTGGCCATCTCAGATGCTTCAGAGGAAGGAACTCCCCCCCCCCCAAAAAAAAAACCCCAGAAAACACAGAGGGGGGGATTTTTCCTAACCCCTGCAGGTAACTGTCTGAAACATAAGGAAGACCAAAACAAAAACAAAAAACAACCACCTAGTAGCAAACAGGCTGGGTTTTTAAGGAGATACTGTACTGGCAACTTGTCTGTTTTGAAAAATTGAGTTAAAGGCATCCTACACATTCCCCTGAATCCTCCTGCTAATTTGTTATTTTATGGTCACACTTATCCTATTGTTTTAAAATGGTTTTAATTCTCTCACTACAAAAAACAAGCGATAACAAATTGACTGCATACTGAACAGTCAAACTGAGAAAGAGAATCCCACCCTACTTATCACTTTCAGTCACAGCAAACTTAGGTGTTATTTGTCACAGTAGTGGGTAAAACATTTGCAGTTAGAAGTGCAAATTTAAAGTTGGTTACCCTTTCAGGAGCAAGTTAGTGATATTTCACCTGCTTCTGTTCAGTGGCATAGGTGTCTCTTCTCCCTCCACCAAAGGTTTAGCAATTAGAGACAAGTTAATTTTAAGGGCCTGTCTACACTATGGAAGTGACACAGTTGGGAACAATTAGTTTGCTTCATCCTCTGGATGGGGCCAATTTATCAGTTTTTGTTTTTAAAATGTTATAAAATGCCAACAGGATGTTAGTCTAAAACATCAGCATGTGACTTCTTCGGTTTACCATCAGCAAACGCCTGCTGATGCACCCTCCTTATCTGCACCCTCCCTCTTCTTTTCAAAACTTTAAGAAACAAAGGAAGAAACTGATGCAACAGATTAAAATATGGGAATTCTGGGATCCAACCCTAATACATGAGTGTCAAATGTAGCCTTGAATTCAGAATAGTCCCAACTGATACAATAGGAAGTAAATTTGCATCTTGTTTCTCAGTAATTTCAAAGGATACAACAAGGATAAAACATCTTTGGTTTAAAAAGGCCATCAAATATCACTTAGACCCAGTAAAAAAATCAGATCTGAATTAAAATATTTCAGTGCTGTGATTAGTGGAGGACAGCATCTAATCCCACATGTTGCCTATGTCTCTGAATTTGGAGATCCCATTTGTGATGGACATTGTTAATGAACACATGTGGGAAGGTGAGATGTGATGCTCCTGGAGTCGTTTACTAGATATCCATTTTTTAAGGTTATGTCACTGAGATTTGATCTGGAGCTACAAGGAGTGTCCTGTCCTACAGTGATCAGCAGACAAGGTCACCGTGGTACCTGATGCTCTGTGCTTCAATTTCCCCTCATCTAGCTCCAGGTATTTCAGTGTCCTACTCTTGGATACGACAATTCAAGTGTTTTTTCATGATTTAGCCCTCCAGCCAAATTCTGCTTCCTTTTTGGGAGGTAAACAACATCCAACAAAACAAATTGGCATCCAGCAACCTCACGCTGGTCTTCATCCTGACTCCAGGCTCAGTTGTCCTTCTACCTTTTTGTGGCAGGGGATTTTCACACTACCTCCTTCCCAGTGGCCCTATAGAGGAACCCAGACCCTTCCTTACTCTGGTTTCCCATCCAGAGACCCTGTAGCAAGCAGCCCAAGTCCACCTATTCAGACCTCTTGCTTCACCTTCTGGGATCATTTCCTACCTATGTCTCTGTCTGGGTCTTTTCCACAGCCCCTTCCTAGGTTCTCTCTCTAGGCTTTTTCACTGGGCCCCTTTTGGAGAGCCTCTAACACCACCTGACACTCAACTGGCTCTGTTGTAGAGCATCTTCTTTCTGCCTGTTGGTCTCTGACACTGTATCACCTGCCTGCTCTTTACCAGTCTCTCTGTGTACCAAGCTAAGCATGCTCTTACAGGAAGCCTCACCACTGCTCACCTAGTTAACTAAGCATGGCTGATGCTGAGCCCAGCTCCCTTAAAGGACCAGTCCACCCTGTGCTTGTTGATATACTAAGCTCAGGATGTTACAGAATTCATTATTAACTGAGGGTTTGGAGTAAAAGTTATCCATTGTAGGGCTAATCAAAGGAAGACAGTCTAGATCAAAACTAGGATCACCTGAGACAAAAACAGCACTTATTCTTCCCAACCAGAGAATAATTTCTGCTATTGATGGGTTGGGGGTGGAAAGATGCCGCTGAACTGTGCTGTTAACAAGGAAACTTGTCTGAAAGGTAATTTCATCTCAAAACAAGCCTGGGAAACTACAGAGGGAACTAATGAAGAAATCAATTAAACCGTGGCAGAGCCAAGCTCTATCACAGCCCCTAGGTATAAAATATTCTCACTGTAACTAATGTTTACCTAAAAGATACATGTGACCTCCATGAAGACACAAGGAAAATTCTGCAAAGGCTATCCCCTGAGAATGGCTAAAGTTTGACACTGTTTGCCACATTTTCTATTGCAGATATTTTTTGCATGCCACTGTACCACACTGAGACACACTCTGGGGTTTTAGTGACTTTGCTGCCAATAAACAGGATCTATCATCCTGCTGCTGGGGTTTCCAGAGGCTATTGTGGGCATTTGTAAGCAAGTTGAAATTTCAGCTTAATGTCTGGTGGCACCTTAAAGACTAACAGATTTATTTGGGCATAAGCTTTCGTGAGTAAAAACCTCACTTCTTCGGATGCATCCGAAGAAGTGAGGTTTTTACTCACGAAAGCTTATGCCCAAATAAATCTGTTAGTCTTTAAGGTGCCACCAGACTCCTTGTTGTTTTTGTAGATACAGACTAACACGGCTACCCCCTGATACTTGACAGCTTAGTGTGTATCCATCCAGAGCCTCAAGTCCTTGACCAGACATGGACTGAGTTATACCAAGATCAGCACATTTAGGACACGTAGACAACTCTACATGCAGATTGTGGGACGCTACTACATGAAAACATTGCATGTTCTATTTTGTGAGGAAACTTACATAAACTTTTGGATAGGGTAAACCACATTGTTATAGAAAGTGTCTCAAGGACACCTCCTCTCTAAGGCACAATCATCACATGGATTGCCTTCTCTTATTCATGATCACACAACATCCCTGTGGCAACTACAGCAGTTGCTTAAATGGGAAGTTATATTATGCAAGTATTAAGGTATTTTAACCATCTTTACTGCCATAGATATACTGCATCCTTTTTAAAATAATTAATCTCACTGTCTATTTTTGTCCTTCATTACATTTCCCACTCCCATCTGTTGGAAAGCCAACATCGTAACTGCATTAACTCAAGAAAAAGACATGGGCATCTCTGTGGCCAGCTCTGTGGAAACAGTGGGAAACATCTATTTCCTGACAACTAATGACCTGCTGGGTTTAAGGATCTTAGACTTTGCTTCAGTCTTTCAGTTTTTCCAGCCCACCATTAACAGCCAAGGAATGCTTTCCCTACTGGGCATTGTTGGTTACATTTGAAATGCAACATGTAATCAAACCCATGCATATAAACAGTGCCTATGAGGACATCGTCCTCAACACCAAGAGCTTTCTCTAATTGTTCACAGTGAGTCTGGATGAGACTCCAGCACTTAGAACTCAGTTCCACAAACTCACCAATGCTTTTTTTTGATGATTGGTCAACTCTGTTTCTTTTTACGGGCTCAGTGAGTTGTTCTCTATTCTTGCTCGCTCCTCTGTCCAGGTGTCTCAGCATCTCCTCTCTTGGGGCTCCTTCCAACTAGATTTTTTCCCCCCCAAGTTGTTTTGTCAGTTGTAGAAAACCAGTCTTTACAGACTCAGCTCGTCTTTACAGATCAACAAACTGTGAAAGGATCAGACTTCCTGTTTCACTTCCGTTAAGCTTTTCAAAGTTTCACAGGCAGCATATGCTTCTCCATGCATAAGCCACAAGAAAAAAAAACAATGAAGCATAATTCAGCTATTTATAAAGGCCACGTTGGTTACTTCCCTGTGTATCTTCCATATTCCTTGGAGATTATAGGACAGGGATTTTCGAACTGTGGTCCATCAACCATTGGTGGCCGAAGAGGGTCGTGTCAGAAGTTCACAGAATCATATGGCACTGGCTGCTCATCCTTTCCAACTACTAAATCACATTAAAAGGCTAAAAAATATATAAATACTTCCTTAATATTATCTATACATGGAAAAAATTGCTTTAGTTTCTGCAGGACCCTGATGCGATTGTCAATGGGAAGGGAGGTGGCTTACAGAACTACCACTCTTTTAAGATATGGCTCAAACTATGGAAAAAATGGGGGTATATATAAAGCCAATTAAACCACTTAACAAAAGGTGAATTTTAAAAAAGGATGAGAAAATTAACCTCTTGTAAGGTTCATGTTCATTTCCTCCCCAGGTTTTCTAAGTTAAATCAGCCAGTGGTTTCACAAAAAACCTACACGTTTATTTTTTTAATGGCCAGTAGGAAGACATTATTCACCATACAAGCTCAGCCCATTGGTCCATCAAGTCCAGTCTCCTGCTCCTGGAAGTAACCAACACCTGATGTTTCAGAGGAATGGGGAACCCTTCTCACCCCAAGGTAATTGATATACAGGGGCCAACTGAGCAGTGCTATAAGCAGGATCATGCTGACTCTTGCAGTTACCATCTTACACCCTCCTTTCCTGTGAGATTTGATTACACTTCTATAACTACTACTGATGTTAATAAAGTTAAGCAGTTCTTTTTAAAGGAGCACCTTCCTCTTTCTTTCAATGTGCTTGTTTGTAACCTTAAAGAAATTCTTCATGCATGGAAATGAATAAAAAAGAACTTTTACTTATGACACTTCGTTCTTCCTGCGATTCTGTACCTCAAGAGCCCAAAGTAAAGATCTGCTCACTCAGCTCTGATCTACTGGCTGTGCCTTATGACTGCAAGCCTGCTGAGGCTTCTTCCTGTCTCATCATCTAACAAGGTAGCGATGCCCCGTCACTAAAGAGTTTTGTATCCTTAAAAGCTCACCTGCTGGCTTTGAACACTTATCTGCTGCAGTGTTTTTTGTTTTCAGATCTGTTGTCTGTATTCAGATTCCAATGGGTCAGATCAGGGCCGGATTAACATTTTGTGGCGCCAAACTTATTTGTGGGCTCCCATGGGAGCAATGGAGCATGGCGTGGGAGGTCAGTCCCCAGAGCGAGGGGCCAGCCAGGGGCAATGGACATGGCATGACAGGGGCGGCCGAGCTCCACCCAGCCCAGTGCGAGGGCACTATTTACATACTGGCAGTTGCCAGACACACAGTGGCCTGCCCGGCCCTGTGCTGCCAGCATGCCCCTTCCCCTCGGGGGGCAGGCCCATGCCTCGCCACACAGCCCCCCCACCCAATATCTTCCCAACTCCCTATGGCCAGAGCGCCCCCAGACCCACTATGCCCAGCACCCTGCACAACACCGCACCTGCCCACAGCCCCACCACAACTGCCCAGCACCCCCGCCGAACCTCCATTCCCTAGTGCCCCAACATACACATTTTCCGTGCCCCCTCACAGCCCAGCACCGCCCCCGCAAGAAACCCCCTCCCTCCCCGGTCGCACTCACTGGCCCTGGTGGGAGATAACTGTGTCTGCCAGGCTGAGCCTGCAGTGCAGCCAGAGCTGGTTCGGGGTGGGGAATTGCTCCGGTCTCTTGGGAGTGGTGTGATCAGCCAGGCCAGGGCCTGCCCCAGCAGGGCTCCCTCAAGACGCACTTCCCTTGGAGGGGTCCAGCCAAGCTCCCCGCACTGTCCCCTTCTTCCCCCCTTCCCCAAAACTGGCCAGGCTTCTGCACCAGTCCCAGGCGGCTCAGCTCCGGGGAGACAGCTGGGGCCCAGCAGGTGGTGGGAAGCAGAGACTGCCCAGAGCCGGAGGTGTACTGGGGTCTGGCCAGGGGATAGAGAGGAGCAGAGGGGTGGGGCCGAGGAGGCAGCAGGCGGGCAGGCCAAGAGGAGCAAGTGGTGGATGTGGGGAAGTCAGAGGGGTATTAGGGCGCAGTGCAAGCAGAGCAGGTCAATGCCCCTTCTGAGCATGGGCCTGGCTCCATGGAGCCACTGGAGCCATTGTAAACCTGGGACTGGGTCAATGAGCAGCTTCTCAAAAGGGGACATTGGGATACCTATATTGTGTGTGAGGCGGGAGGGCACTGGTGAAAGTCCAGGAAGTTTATGTGGAAAGAAGCTGTGAGAAGGGGAGAAAAGAGTGCACTCTCACCCTCTTTTCAATCAATCATCTTCTTTCCTTTCTTCCACCTCCTTTTCTGAAAGAAAAGTCAGGATATTACATGAAAGGGCAAGGTGGGAGTAAGCCATCTTTACTGTGCTGTGTTTCCCAATACTGTTTTCAACAGCTCTTGTATTGGATTTCTTACCCCATTCTTGGCTTCTTTGAGAAACATTATATTTGTCTCCCTCAGTTTTTCTGACTCCTACCTCATTTCTACATCCTTCCTGAGCACTTGTTTTTGCTGCTTCATTCCCTCATTCTCCTGTTTCTCACTTTGCACTCCCCGCGTCCCTTTTCTCTCTTTTACTCCTTCAATTTCCACCTCTTTTCTTCCTTCCTCTCTAGCTGCCATCCCTTCATACCTCCCCATTCTCTCAGCCACACTGTCATGGATTTGCTGGACTCCCTCTCAGCCACTGGTCCTTGTATTCACTGTGTTGATTCCCTCACCTCTGTTCCCTTCTCTGTCCTCTGGGACATGAGGAAGTAGCTGGATCTGTACATCAGGAGCAGCACTGGTAGGACCCCTGGGTGATGGCCTGGGGAGCTGGTGAAAGAGAAGGCTGGGGCCTTCGGAACAGTTTACAGGTTTTGTGCTGCCTAGACCCGGCACCTCAGTCCTGTCTTGTCAGGTGAGATGGGCTATTATAGTGCACAAAATAAAAAGAGGTCTGTCTTACTGATCATCCAGCTTTTGTATATTTGCTCATTTTGTTCTCCAGCTCCTTTTTATCTCATTCACAAGCCGAAAAGGAAATATCCTCTGTCCACCCCCGCACTCCTGTGGCTGCTGTTATCTGCATGCTTCTGCCACCCATGACAATTCCCTTGCGGTTCCACAAGCTACATAAGTTGGGGTCTGAGTTTGACCATGTGATAGTGAAAATTTCTTTTCTTGTTGTCCTTTTGGAAGAGGATATTGGAACAAGTTGCCTTGGATCCTACAGAGCAACAACTTTGAATCCCTATTGGGATGCAAAAGAGCAGGGTCAAGAAGGCTTAACTTGATACTTTCACACACAAGCCTTAGACAAGGGACTGAACCAAGTCTTAACAGTGCTGAGCTTTAGGGGAGTTCAAATCCATTTCTGAATTTTACCGTTGAGCCCCCTGTCTGTCACGGATTGACCAAAACTCTGGAACTGAGCATGCCCAAGCTTTGGATCCAGATGCAAACTAATCAGATCATGTCCATTTCTCATCATAATTATTATCCATATCCTTGAACCTGCAATCCAGGAGAAAGTACTTTCTGTAGGCCAGGTCATTATTGTAATCAGTGGAAAGAAAAGTTACTTACTTTGTACAGTAACTGGAGTTATTCAAGATGCGTAGTCTATCTGTATTCCACATGTGCTCCATGCAACTGAGACAGGTATATTTTTTCTAGCAGTATCTGTTGATCTGTGCCCGTGCTCTTCTCCTCCTCATGCTCCAAACAGAGGACAATAAGGGGCAGTGTAGATCAACCACTTCTCCAGCTCCTTCTCTATTGCAAATCATATATCCAAGATCCAAAGCAGAAGGCCATGCAGTGGAATATAGCTAGAGACCACACATCTTGAAGAACTCCAATTACTGTAGTAAGTAATTAACTTTCTTTCTTCTTCGAATGATAGTCTGTGACGCTCTGTACCTCGGGGGAACACCCAGCACCCCCATGTTCACCCTTGTAAAATGATTGTGTGGTATCCAATGCAAAGTTTGTCATGTTGGGTGTCTTCAGAAGGCTCATGATGCACTGATCATTGTTGTTACAGTAATGTTATAGGTTATAATTTCATGTATATAGTTATGAGGCTGAAAATGTGTCTTCGTGGCTCAAAATAAGCCCAGGCAAAAACTCTCCAGGAGCAGAGAGGCAGTTCACACCTCATCAGGGCATGTATGGGCCAACCCAGCCCAACCTCACAGGAACAAAGAACGCTGGCCTAGGCAGCAACAAAAGGATCTGTTGGACACTCAAGTGAGTCACCCCCCTTTCTTTGGTCAGTTTGGGACTGCGATGAGGTAATGCTCACCTGACTCGGAAGCGGGGGGGAGGGGGCAAAGCAAAGAGGGAAGAAAGAACATGATAAAAGGAAGAGACGTTTGCCATGCTCTTCCTCTCTCTTCCACCTATATCTACAGACATCACCACCCAGCGACTAAAGCGCTGATCAAAAGGGAGAGCCTGGCTGAAGAACAACCAGCCAGCCCGTGGTGAGAAGCATCTAAGTTTGTAAGGGCATTGAAAGTGTTAAGATCAGCTTAGAATGTGTTTTACTTTTATTTCATTTGATCAAATCGGACTTATGTTTTGACTTATAATCAATTAAAATCTATCTTTATAGTTAATAAATCTGTTTGTTTATTCTACCTGAAACAGTGCATTTGGTTTGAAGCATGTCAGAGGCTCCCCTTGGGATAACAAGCCTGGTACATATCAATTTCTTTGTTAAATTGATGAACTCATATAAGCTTGCAGCATCCAGCGGGCATAACTGGACACTGCAAGACAGAGGTTCCTAGGGTTGTGTCTGGGATTGGAGATATTGGCTAGTGTCATTCAGTTGCACACTCCAAGGAGCAGCTTACATGCCAGAGGCTGTGCGTGAGCAGCCCAGGAGTGGGGGTTCTCACAACAGAGTAGGGTAAGGCTGGCTCCCAGAGTCAAGGATTGGTGTGACCTAGCATGTCACCGGTCCAGATGGCACCAGAGAGGACCATCACATAGTCCCTATATGTATTCCCCTGTGAGTGATTGACAAGCAGCACTCATTAAGGAGGGATGTGTGAAGACCTCTGGGATACAGCAGTGCTCCTGTCAGTGGTATCAAGAGATGTATCCGGTTCAGAATCCAGTACTAAGGCATTATGTCTTAAAAAGATATGTACCACATCCCATGTTGCTGCTTTACATATTTTGACAAGAACATCTCAAAGAGAAGCTACAGAGACAGACTAAGCATGTACAGACTGATCTATAACCCCCTGTGGTGGAGTAATATTCATCAGCTTGTATCACAGCATAATGCATCCTGAAATCCACTTGGCAAGTCTTTGGGAGGAGATTGCTTTCCCTCTCATCCATTCTGCAAATGATCTAAATAGTCTAAGTGATTTCCTAAATAGCTTTGTTCTTTGGAAGCAGAACACCATGGCTCGAGAGATGTCCAGGGCATGAAGCCTTTTGTTTTCACTAGTGGTGTGGGGTTTCAGGAAGAAGGTGTGCAAATGGATTGTCTGATTCAGAAAGAAATCCAAGATCACTTTGGGGGTAAATGTAGGATATAGCCTTAGAGAAATTTTATCCTTATGGATAAAATCCCAGTTCACCCACCTTTCTTGTGGAGGTGATAGCAATTAGAAAGGTGACTTTCATGGATAATCAGGCTAAGCAACATGAAGCTCTGGGCTCAAACAGAGTCCTTGTTAATTCTGAGAAGACAAGACTGAGGTTCCATGTCAGGCTAGGCTTACCCACAGGAGGAAAAGTTCTAATTAGTCTCTTTAGAAAACATACTGTCACAGGATGGGTGAAACCTGAGTGGATATCAGTCAGAGGGTGGTAAGCGCTGACAGCCACTAAGTGAACCCACAGGGAGCTGAAGGAAAGACACGATGTACTTAAAGGGAGAAGATATTCCAAAATAGTAGGGATACAGGAGTTCTCTAGCTGAGGACCATGCAACCAGGCTGACACCCTTTCTACTTAGCTATGTAGCATTTCCTAATCATCTCCTTCTTACTATTGTTAAGGATGACCCGAACTGCTTCTGAACATGAATTTTCTAAATCATCTAAAACCCAGGCTGACAGGTGGAAGGAAACTGGATTGGGATGCTTGACTCTGTCTTTGTCAATAGGTCTGGGAAGGTCTGAAAACTGATGACAACTGGTCATGCTGACAAATGAAGGTGGTAGGGCAGGGGAGGGCAAACTATGTCCCGGGGGCCACATCCGGCCCTTCAGATGTTTTAATCCAGCCCTCAAGCTCCCGCTGGGGAGTGGGGTCTGGGGCTTGCCCTGCTCCACATGTGCCATGGCTCCGCATGGCTCCTGGAAGCAGAGGCATGTCCCCACACCGGCTCCTACGTGTAGGGGCAACTAGGGGGCTCCGCACGTTACTCCCGCCCCAAGTGCCGCCTCTGCAGCTCCCATTGGCCGGGAACTGCGGCCAATGGGAGCTGCAGAGGCAGCGCCTGTGGACGGGGCAGCGTGCAGAGCTTCCTGGCCGTGCCTCCGCGTAGGAGCCAGAGGTGAGACATGCCGCTGCTTCCAGGAGCTGCTTGAAGTAAGCACCGCCTGGAGCCTGAACCCTTGACCCCCTCCCGCATCCCAATTCCCAGCCCTGATCCCCCTCCCACCCTCTGAACCCCTCAGTCCCAACACAGAGCACCTCCTTCACCCTCAACCCCTCTCCAGAGCCTGCACCCCCTGCTGGAGCCTCCCCCCAATCTGCTGCCCCAGCCTGGAGCCCCCTCCTGTGCCTCAAACTCCTCATTTCTGGCCCTACCCCAGAGCCCACACCCCCAGCTGGAGCCCTCACCTCCTTCCACATCCCAACCCCCAATTTTGTGAGCATACATGGCCCACCATACAATTTCCATACCGAGATGTGACCCTCAGGGCAAAAAGTTTGCCCACCCCTGTGGTAGGGGAACCAGAATTACCTGGACCATCTGGGAGCAATCAGAATGATTGCTGGTCTGATATTCCTCAGAACCTGAGGTAAAAGAGGAATTGGTGTGAAGGCATAACATCAGATGTCCCGACCAATGAACTAGAAGAGCAGATCCTCTGGAGCCTTGACTCCACCCCCACCCCCCAAAGACTAGCTTGCTCCTACTGTCTGAAGCCAAGTCTGCAGGAAGCAAAGCTGAAATCTCATGAAGGGGGTCACATACATGCAGGAATCCATATGACCTAGAACAGGGGTAGGCAAACTTTTTGGCTCAAGGGCCACATTTGGGTTTGGAAATTGTATGGTGGGCCATGAATGCTCATGAAATTGGGGGTTGGGGCGCGGGAGGGGGTGAGAGCTCCAGCTGGGGGTGTGGGCTCTGGGTTGGGGCCAGAAATGAGGAGTTCAGGGTGCAGGAGGGGGTTCCAGGCTGGGGTAATGGGTTGGGATGTGTGGGGGCTCCAGCTGGCAGTGCAGACTTTGGGGATGAGGGTTTGGGGGTGCAGAAGGGTGCTCTGTGCTGGGACCGAGCGGTTCAGAGGGGGATCAGGGCTGGGGTGCAGGAGGGCGTCAGAGGTGCAGGCTCCGGGTGGTGCTTACTTCAAGCAGCTCCCGGAAACTGTGGCATGTCCCCCCTCTGGCTCCTACATGGAGGTGCGGCCAGGCAGCTCTGCATGCTGCCCCCTCCACAGGTGCTGCCCCTACTCATAGGAGCCGTAGTGGGGACATGCCTCTGCTTCTGGGAGCCATGCGGAGCCACGGCACACGTGGAGCGGGCCAAGCCCTGGACCCCGCTTCCCAGCGGGAGCTCAAGGGCCGAATTAAAACATCTGAAGGGCTGGATGTGGTCCCCGGGCCGTAGTTTGCCCACTCCTGACCTAGAAGGATGAGACATAAGTGGATCAACATTTGTGGGCTCAGTCTGAGTTGAGTGACAAGTTCCTTCATGGACTGGAATGTGTCCTGGCGAAGATATGCTTTTTCCCTGATGAAGTCCAGAGTCACCCTGATTAGATTCCAACTCAATCCATAGAGTTTAACAGATTTTTCTGTGCTTACATAGATCCCCAACAATCGTAGAAGACCGGCATCAATTATGTCCCCAACCAATACCTCCTGATAAGACTTCATTGTCAGCAGCCAGTTATCAAGGTAGTGGAAAACCAGTGACTGGTGGCACCAGAAGTGAGCTGCTACTTCTGAGAGCACCTTTGTAAATACCCTTGGTATTACTGCAGGGATGAAGGGGAGCACCTTGTATTGATAGTATTTCAGGCCCACAGTGAACCTGAAGAACCTTCTGTGTGCAGGGCGTTGGGAGGGTGGTGGAGGTCTAGATGGAAGCAGGCATCCTTCATATTGCGAGCTGTGAACTACTGATTTCTGTTCAGCAAGGGAATTATTGATGCCAGGGTGACCATTCTGAAACACAATTTGTCGATAAAGGCATTGAGTTGTCTGAGGTCCCAGAGGGTCTCCACTTTCTCTTCTCTTGGGTGTGATGAAATAATTTGAGTAAAATCCCTTCCCCCAATGTTGAGGAAGTACCAGCTCTATGGCTCCCTTAAGAAGGAGGGAGTTCACCTCTTGAATGAACTTCCTCTCAAGAGAGTGGTCCCTGAAGAGGGATGGGAAGAGGGTTCCAGAGGTGGTGGGGAGATGAATTCTATAGTGTATCCAGAATGAATTATGCTAAGACCTCATATTTCTGGTATCATCTGTCAAGCTTGGGCAAAGTAGATAGCCTCCAAATTGGTTCTTGGGACTCATGGTTGATAGATGTGGCTTCTACTGTGGTTCATAACTCTCCAAAGTCCTGTCAAAAATATTTCTTAGCAGGAGGTTGAGGTTGGAAGGAGGAGGAGCATTAAATGCTTGCTCCACTGGAGCTTCTGTTGCTTCCACAGTGGTTCATAGCCTCTTTGGTGATAGAAGGGTTGAGGTGCTGGTCAAGACTTGTACCTCTGAGATCTATCACACTTTTTTCTCAGTACTGGAATGTAGCTCTCCAGTAGTGGAGGGATGCCCTAGAATCTTTCAATTGGTATAATGATTCATTTGTTTTCTCACTGAAAAGATTATTCACTTCAAAGGGCACATTCTCCATTGTGAAATGAATTTCCCTAGGGAATTCCAAGGAATGAAGCCACGATACTCAGCTCATGACAACAGCTGTCAACGTCAAATGAGAGGCTGTGTCCGCTGCATCAGCTGAGGCTTGTAGGGATAATCTTGCTATCAGTTTATCTTCCTCAATCAGAGTCTGGAATTATGCTCTGTGCTCCTGAGGGAATTTGTCCATGAATTTCACAAACTTGGAATAGTTGACAAAACTATATTTAGAAATTAGCTCTTGGCAGATGGCTATGCAGAACTGAAGACTGGTTGAACTAGAAAAAAGGGGCAGAAAATGCTGGCTCGCTTCAGTGTTTTTTTTTTTTTTTTTCCTTTTGGCATTTAGACATATGCTAAAATGTGTAGCCAATTGTTTGATTACACTCGTGGTTCGTTCTTAAAAATGTTCAAGAGACCAAAGAGCCAAATTTATTGTCTAAAGGCAAAAAAAGTACAATATGAAAAGGAGACATACATATCCTACTTCTGGGAAATAAATTTACGCGTGCTCACCTTACACAGAACATGTATTTCAAAGATATGCATTTCAGCTAGTAGCATTTATAGTATGATTTTACAAGTTACAAAACTCTTTACATGTCACTAAAATCCAACCTACCAGTTTCTAACAATTCTTTGACTTGTTTTGTTCTGTACTATTCTTATCTCTGTTTTGGATACTACATTCCAAACCAGTTAATAAGCCATGAAAGTACTCTTTAACTGTACTTGTTACAAAGTATTCATGAATCTTTGCTTTGACAAGTTTCCTATTTTTTAATTCCAAAGCAGACTTCAGCTTTGCACAAGGTTGTGGACTGCTTGATATGGGTGAACAGAATTGTAGGACAACCATAATTCATTCAGTTAACAAAACTTTCAACACTCATATATATTATAGTAATTCCCTTTGCATAACACCTACTAAAATGGTGTGTGCTGTACCTAACATGGTCCTCAGTAAGACCACTGAGAGTGATCAAAATTTGGTTGGGGAGATACCATCATAAGGTACCATCAGTTTTGAGGAGGGTAACTTGTTTTATCAGATAATGAGGGAGCTCAGGAGACTCTGCCCCGCCATCCAGCTCATCTTCTCCCTCAGTGGGGTGATGGACCTCGTATGCCAGCATCAAGTTCACCAGAGAAGGAAAATTTGGCTCAATGCTCTAGTGTGGAGCCATTGGTTTTGAGCTGCCATGGCTAGTGAAAGGCAGAAAAAAGCATCTCTCTTTCTCGTGCCATCTCTGGACTGATGGTGTCAGGATCTCTCTTGTGAGGACTGGAGTCAATAAGATAGGAGAGTCCAGATCCAGGACGATAATGATGTCCTCAGGAGTGGTGTATCTATCGTTCAACTGAGGAGGGCTCTTGTCCTTCCAAACTGGCAGAGTTGGGGCTTTTGATACTTCCTAACTGGAATGTGATGGTACCGATGGTACACAGGCCATTTGGTATTTATCCCTGGCTGGTAGGAAGGATGGTCCAGCTCCTGTGATCTTGAGGCACTCTTGCTCGTCAGAGCCAGGAGAACGGTACCATGCCCTTTGTAAGCTCTGAGGGCCCCTGTACTGGAGTGCAGAGTCTCACCCAGCTTGGATGCCACCAGGGAAGAAGTCTTCCTTGTAGAAGAGAATCTGTCTGGGATTTTATTTTTCCTCTTATGAAAATGTTTGCCACCCTCCTGGTGACTCTGTGAGACAGAGTCCTTGGCTCTACTCCTGTCAGTCCCTGGTTTGGAGGTCACCGCTCTCCTTGGCGCCTCTCCTCATTGTACAGGTGGTCTTGCTGGCCAGGGTCAGATGGAGGCCTCATTGTGCGATTCATGAGAAATTTTCTAAGTTGATACTCACATACCTGGCGAGTTTGGCGGGGGAAGGATTGGCAAATATTGCACTTCAAAGGGCTGAGAGTGTCTCTGAGCCAACGGAGGCACCTCTGATGGTCACTGGGGCCCGGGAAGGCTTGAGTGCAGGAAATACAGTTCTCAAACCCTAGGATTTTGGGCATAATAGTTGTCTTGTACGGGGGGAGAAGGAGAGGAGCAATGGGGGACGGGGGACGGGGACAACCGCAGAATCCTAACTTACTCTATGTACTTTACAAACATTGAATCTATCTCCCCATGTAAGTATTCTCACACTTCTTATCAAACTGTCTGTACTGGGCTATCTTGATTATCACTTCAAAAGTGTTTTCTCTTACTTAATTGGCCTCTCAGAGTTGGTAAGACAACTCCCACCTTTTCATGCTCTCTGTATGTGTGTGTATATATATCTCCTCAATATATGTTCCATTCTATGCATCCGAAGAAGTGGGCTGTAGCCCACGAAAGCTTATGCTCAAATAAATTTGTTAGTCTCTAAGGTGCCAGAAGGACTCCTGTTCTTCTTGTGGATACAGACTAATATGGCTGCTACTCTGAAACCTGTCATTATGCAAGGCACTGCATTTAGCCGTATGGAGTGGAAATCCATCAACTTCATGAAAAAACTCGTACAGATACAGACAGACATCATCTTCCTTTCCAAATGCAAACAGATGGACATCATACCAACAAGACTAAAGGTAAAAAATCCATTACAATCTACATATCACACAGACTATGCTGAGAGACGGCGTCACACACTCTCAAAGAAACTGTGAAACCACCTGATCAGAGTCCTATACAGCAAACAGGGAAAGATTAAGAATGAGCTCTCAAAACTGGATACTCTCCTTAAAAAACCAACCTTCCACACAAACTTCCTCATGGATAGACTTTACAAAAACTAGACAAGCCATTTACAACACAAACTTTGCCTCTCTACAAAGGAAAAAGGACACTAAACTATCTAAACTGCTACATGCCACAAGGAGCCACAACAGTAGTTCCCTTAACCCACCCAGCAATATTGTTAATCTTTCCAGCTATACTCTTAGCCCAGCAGAAGAGTCTGTCCTATCTCGGGGCCTCTCCTTTTGTCCCTCCAGACCCATGAACATGATACAGTTCTGTGGTGACCTAGAATCCTACTTTCAACGTCTCCGACTCAAAGAATAATTTCCAACGTACCCCTGAACAGCATACTAACCCACAGAATCCTCCCTATTAGCACTACAAAAAAAAAAAAAAAAAAAAAAAGGATTCTGCGTGGACTCCTCCAGGTAGTCAAAACAACAGACTGGACTTCTACATAGATTGCTTCCGTCAACCTGCAAAGGCTGAAATTGTGGAAAAGCAACATCACTTGCCCCATAACCTCAGCCATGCTGAACACAATGCCATTTACAGCCTCAGGAACAACTCTGACATCATAATCAAAAAGGCTGACAAAGAAGGTGCTGTTGTCATCATGAATAAATTGGAATATGACCAAGAGGCTGCTAGATAGCTCTCTAACACCACATTCTACAGGCCATTATCCTCTAATCCCACTGAGGATTACCTAAAGAAACTACACCATCTGCTAAAAAATACTCCCTGACAAAGCACAGGAACAAATCTGTACAGACACATGCCTAGAACCCCGACCAGGGGTATTCTATTTGCTACCCAAGATCCATAAACCTGGAAATCCTGGATGCCCCATCATCTCAGGCATTGGCACCCTAACATCAGGATTGTCTAGCTATGTGGACTCTCTCCTCAGGCCCTACGCTACCAGCACTCCCAGCTATCTTCAAGACACCACTGACTTCCTGAGGAAACTACAATCCATCGGTGATCTTCCAGAAAACACCATCCTGGCCACTATGGATGTAGAAGCCCTCTACACCAATATTCCACAGAAAGATGGACTACAAGCTATCAGGAACAGTATCCCCGATAATGTCACAGCTAACCTGGTGGCTGAACTTTGTGACTTTGTCCTCACCCACAACTATTTCACATTTGGGGACAATATATACCTTCAAGTCAGCGGCACTGCTATGGGTACCTGCATGGCCCCACAGTATGCCAACATTTTTATGGCTGACTTAGAACAACACTTCCTTAGCTCTCATCCCCTAATGCCCCTACTCTACTTGCTCTACACTGATGACATCTTCATCATCTGGACCCATGGAAAAGAAGCCCTTGAGGAATTCCACCATGATTTCAATAATTTCCATTCCACCATCAACCTCAGCCTAGATCAATCCACACAAGCGGTCCATTTCCTGGACACTACTGTGCTGATAAGCAATGGTCACATAAATACCACCCTATACCAGAAACCTACTGACGGCTATACTTACCTACATGCCTCCAGCTTCCATCCAGGACACACCTCACGATCCATTGTCTACAGCCAAGCTCTAAGATACAACCGCATTTGCTCCAATCCCTCAGACAGAGACAAGCACCTACAAGATCTCTATCAAGCATTCTTAAAACTACAATACCCACCTGCTGAAGTGAAAAAACAGATTGACAGAGCCAGAAGAGTACGCAGAAGTGACCTCCTACAAGACAGGTCCAACAAAGAAAATAACAGAACACCACTAGCTGTCACCTTCAGCTCCCAACTAAAACCTCTCCAGCGCATCATCAGAGATCTACAACCTATCCTGAAAGATGATCCTTTACTCTCACAGATCTTGGGAGACAGATCTGTCCTCGCTTACAGACAACCCCCCAACCTAAAGCAAATACTCACCAGCAACCAAGAGAGACTTGAATGAGCTTGTGAATTGGAGTATCAGAAATAGGATGAAATTTAATAGTTAAAAGTGTAAGGTGATGCATTTAGGGATGACTAACAGCAATTTTAGTTACAAGCTGGGGACGCATCGGTTAGAAGTGACAGAGGAGGAGAAAGACCTCGGGGTCTTGGTAGACCGTAGGATGACTATGAGTCGACAATGTGACGTGGCGGTGAAAAAAGCCAATGCGGTCTTGGGTTGCATTAGGCGAGGAATATCTAGTAGGAACAAGGAGGTGTTGCTTCCGTTGTATAAGGCACTGGTGAGACCACATTTGGAGTACTGTGTGCAGTTCTGGTCTCCCATGTTTAAAAAAGATGAACTCAAACTGGAACAGGTACAGAGAAGGGCCACTAGAATGATCAGAGGAATGGAAAACCTGTCGTATGAAAGGAGACTAGAGGAGCTCGGGTTGTTTAGTCTGTCCAAACGAAGGCTGAGGGGGGATATGATTGCTCTCTTTAAATATATCAGAGGGATAAATATCAGGGAGGGAGAGGAACTGTTCCAGCTTAGTACTAATATGGACACGAGAACGAACGGATATAAACTGGCTGTGGGGAAGTTTAGGCTTGAAATAAGACGAAGATTTCTGACGGTTAGAGGGGTGAAATATTGGAACAGCCTTCCGAGGGAAACGGTGGGGGCGAAGGACCTGTCTGGTTTCAAAATTAAGTTAGATAAGTTTATGGAGGGAATGGTTTAATGGAAAAACATGATTTTAGCCAAATGAATACCGTGCCTTGGTAGGTAAATAGCATAATGGCCAATGAGGGTCAGGCTGGAGACTCTTGCCTACATGCTCGGGGTTTTACTGATCGCCATATTTGGGGTCGGAAAGGAATTTTCCTCCAGGGTAGATTGGCAGAGGCCCTGGAGGTTTTTCGCCTTCCTCCGCAGCATGGGGCAGGGATCGCTAGCAGGAGGGTTCTCTGCCAATTGAAGTCACTAAGCCACAGGATTTGGGGACTTCAACAGCAGAGTCAAGGGAAAGGGGAGGGACGGCTTTGTGGCCTGCGACATGCAGGGGGTCAGACCAGATGATCATAATGGTCTCTTCTGACCTTAAAGTCTATTAGTCTATGAGAACCACACACCACTGAACAAAAACACTGACCCAGGAACCTATCCTTGCAACAAAGCCCGATGCCAACTCTGTCCACATATCTATTCAAGTGACATCATCATAGGACCTAATCACATCAGCCATGCATCAGGGGTTCGTTCACCTGCACATCTACCAATGTGATATATGCCAGCAATGCCCCTCTGCCATGTACATTGGCCAAACCGGACAGTCTCTACGCAAAAGAATAAATGGACACAAATCTGACATCAGGAATCATAACATTCAAAAACCAGTAGAACACTTTAACCTCTCTGGTCACTCAGTAACAGACCTGAGGGTGGCAATTTCGCAACAGAAAAGCTTCAAAAACAGACTCCAACAAGAAACTGCTGAACTTGAATTGATATGCAAATTAGATACAATTAACTTAGGCTTGAATAGAGACTGGAAATGGCTGAGCCATTACAAACATTGAATCTATCTCCGCATGTAAGTATTCTCACACTTCTTATCAAACTGTCTGTACTGGGCTAGCTTGATTATCACTTCAAAAGTTTTTTCTCTTACTTAATTGGCCTCTCAGAGTTGGTAAGACAACTCCCACCTTTTCATGCTCTCTGTATGTGTGTGTATATATATCTCCTCAATATATGTTCCATTCTATGCATCCGAAGAAGTGGGCTGTAGCCCACGAAAGCTTATGCTCAAATAAATTTGTTAGTCTCCAAGGTGCCACAAGTACTCCTGTTCTTTCTATGTACTAACACGCTCTAAAACTAGCTAACTGACTACAGGATATATTTATTTATAATATTTACAGAGAAAGCTGATGGGTTCCATCTCAGCCCATGCAGCGGTAAGAAGGAACTGGAGAGGCGGTCCGTCTGCCCCATCCCTTACACCCTCAGTCTGAAGCATGAGGAGGAGAAGGCTGAGGGCGCAGACCAATAGACACATTAGCAAAAATCTTCCAATCTCAGGTGCATGGAGCTCCTGGGCACCGCACAGTGGAATATACATAAGAACCATCACTTAAAGACGTGTCCATGATAAAAATCAATGGACAGGCACAATGCCAAACAGGATAATTGTTTTGGGGCATTTTATCACTTGATGGGGCTTAGGGTATTTTTGTTTGTTTGTTTGTGTTTGTTTTTTGTAATGATACTGTTATGACAGGGGTCACCAGATGGTGCAGTTACACATAGTCTTACAAACTCTTTCTTAGTGGGCCAGCAAGTTTTTAGTCTCTGAAGAAAGGTTGTATTATTGCTAGAAAGTTCTCTGGAGAGGAAACTGTTGCACACAGTAAGTTCTTGGTGAAGGGTAGTTTCCTGGGAACGTAGCATCGGTGTGTGGTCTACAATGGAAAATTAGGTTGGCATAACTATGTCACTCAGGGGTGTGAAAAATCCACACCCAAGTGGCGTAGTTAAGACAGCCTAAGTCCCTGTGTAGAGAATGCTAGTAAGAATACTTCCGTAAACCTAGCTGCCGCCTCTCAGGGAAGTGGATTAATGACAGCAATGGGAAAATCCCTCCTGTCAGCTAACTGACTACAGAGATAGTCTCTACCAGGAAGTGCTATAGTCGTGCAGCTGTAGTGTATTAAGTGTAGACAAGCCCTGAGATTCCTGAAAGGGGCAATTGTATCCAGGCTGTTTGTGACTGGCTGTGTGGTAGGATTGGTGTGTGTGTAAATAAAGCAATTTACATTTAGAATAGACCCAGACTTCAAGTCATTGATTTCTCCACCACTGCAAAGCGGTCAGCAAAGCCCTGCTATTGCTCAGCAAAGGGGTGGTCCCAGTTTCAGCAGCGGGACACTGGTGTCGGAAGAAGGGGTAACAATACGAAGCAGCATTTCCTGTGATTTTGGCATTTCCTGGTACATGTGCCAGCTTGTACAGTATTAAGCTAACAAACAGGGGCAAGGGTAGCAGTAGTGCACTAAATAGCAGTTTTATGTATATAGGTGTCTGCTCCTGCCCCTAATATGAGGTTTGCCAGGGATTTCAGTGAAAGCAGGGCTGAGCCCCTCTCTCTCTGTAAACTTGCAACTTCGCTTTGGCAAGTTCTTGTAATTTCTGTCCCTTTAAATGGGCAAAAGTTAACCCATGCAGTGCCAATATCTAGCACATTTTAATAGTCTTAGAAACTAGTGAGAAATTTACTCAGGAGACCAAAACACCCCATCAGCAACTTATTCTATCACTAAGGCATTTTAAAAAAAAAGCCCATTAGCCACCATGGTGAAATACACTAGAGAAACAACCTGAACGCTTGACTGTTGGCAGCTACAGTTAAACACTTAGCGCTGTTTAAACATGAATCCTCAAAAACACCCGATGAAGCAGATAGAGTAGCTCCAGCTGATTTGCTCTGAGCCACAGTGTGTCAAATCAAAGTTTAGAATGCAGGAGTTTCTGGATCTCTGTTTCCTCGTCAGGCAAAAGGAGCAAATCCCTTTCTCTCACCTCTTCAAGAAACACCCCCCAGAATGACACACTTCTGCTGTCAGCCATAATGACAGAATAGAGAGAAATAAAAAGAGCTGCTTTTCCATTAGAAGAGCAAATCTCGTTCAGCAAGGAACGGTTTCAAGCTTCTCAGATGAGAGACTCACATGAACAACAAACACAAAAGAAATATACAAATGAGAATGGATGTCTTTATGCTAAGAATTGGGGGCCACTGGGCATTCAACATAAATGCCGAAGGACACTTGACCACAAGAAGAAATTAATATCTGACAGCACTGAAATAAGCAGCATTGAGAGAATGAGTCAGCAAATAACCATACGCTCCAAGATGCATATGTCCCACTTAAGAATTCACTGGAAGTCCAGCTGAATGAATGATCAGAGGAGTTAATTAGCAAGGCTGTAGGAATATTTTTCTCCCTCTAAGTCTCCTCATGTACAATTAGTGGTTCTCTTATTCTGAGTTGCAGAGGTAAGTGTTTTAGGCCTTTTTAATAATTTCCCCCCAATCTCTTAGCAGACTCCACTGTCTACTCTGCAGGTCAAAATTAAAATCCTTTACTAGCTCAGCAAGATGAGCTAAGCTATCAACTGTCTGTGTATGCAGGAACATAGATAGGAAGATTAAGGCACTGGAATGGGACTCAGCAGAGCTGGGTTCTATGTTCCGGGCTCTGCAACATATTTCCTGTGTGACCTTGGCAAGTCACTTTACCACAGGCAAACAAAGGGGGGTAATAAAAAATACGGCCCAAACGCCGATCATCTCCTATGGTGTAATGAAGAATACCCTCAGCACCCTTTGGTGTTCTTCAGTCCCTTTTAGTCAGAGACCCAAGCTGTGAATTTTCTGGGCAGATCAAAGCTTTCCCCAAAGTTCAGGAGAAGAGGGTGGAATCCAGTTTGGGGACATCTCTGCTTTCACTATTGCTGTACTATGCTTCTGAGACTTCACAGGGGGTATCCTACTCAAGACCCTTAAGAGTCATAATCAAGGCCCTGTGCACTCCAAGCAAGTGGGATTGATTCTGCCAGATACCTGGTCTCTGTGGCACTCCAGTGCAGCGCCTGGAGATTCAACAACCGCTTCAAGTAAATCACATTATGGAGGCTTTTATTAAAATAATTATGAAAATGAATGATGCAATCAGTCAGCTAGGCCTTGAGCTGTTTATTTTGATATTTTTTAAAATGACAGTCGCCACATTTGCAGGTTTCAATGTTCTGCAGATTTTAGTACTGACAACGCAAGTGCATGGTAGGAATTGCCGGAGAAAAGATGTGGGGGAGACAGAGACAAGAGACCATCAATCGCAGCCAACTTTTTTGTGGGGGAAGAAAGTCTTCGACACACATTGGAGACACAGCAGGAAACGAATGAGGAACTGAATGACAACGATCACATCTGTTAAATTTAGATGCTAAGCTTTAAAAGAGTGAGGAAGATTCACGTTAGGGTTTCTCCTGTTGCTGAATGTCAGAGACGCTAAATACACTTCCTATTCTTAAACACATTCCAAAAGTTGGGTCTGCAAGGAGTTCCTGCCAACCTCTCCATTTAGAATAAATTATCGACTACAGCCACAGATAATATCAGTTACTCCCAAATACGTTGGAACTTCTTTCTGGAAGTCATACAGCGCAGCACTGCTGGATTTGTTGCTGCATATGTGGCTGCTGCTCTGTGCACTGCTGATGTTGTTGCTACTAGGGTCTGAAACACTGAGGCTATGTCTATACTACTGCGGTAAGTCGACCTATGCTAGGCAACTCCAGCTACGTTATTCACATAGCTGGAGTCAACGTACCTTAGGTTGAGTTACCATGGAGTCTACACCACGGGGGGTTGATGGGAGAAACTCTCCTGTTGACTTACCTTACTCTTCTCTTTGGGGGTAGAGTACAGAGGTTGACTGGAACACGATCTGCTGTCGATTTGGCGGGTCTTCACTAGACCCGCTAAATCGACCACTGGTGGATTGATCTCAGAGCGTGGATCCTGGCTGTAGTGTAGCTGTAGCCTCAATAGCAGAATTTTGTTTCTTGTGCTGGTGTACATATGTTTGTCTAGCTAAGACATAGGAGCTGTTACTGGGTTGTTAGAATCAGTCTTGGCTCCAATACACCTCATGTACCAGTCTAACAAAACACAAGTATAACTTTTTTAATTTGGTGACTGACATATAGTAATAATGGTAGGGAAGGAAATACAATATTTTCCTGTACAGATAACATTTTCACAAGGTGGACTTCAGACCTTAATGTGTGCCTGTGACAGAGAGAACCACCACACCCAACAATAAAATAATTTAGTCCCCTTGAGTGAGCAAACAGCCATTTGGCACAAAGACAAATATATAAACATAACAAAAAATTAAACATTAATTTAGTTAAAAGTCATGTATGTCAAATGCAAATGATAATAGTGAAAGATTGCTTGACTGTACAACGCTGGCTAACAAAAGACTGGAAATGCAAAAATTAAGATTGCATGCTTAACCTTCATTCAGCTCCTCTGCACATATACATTGCAAATGTTTAGTCATGTGATCACACTTTTGAAAATACACCTTTTGCTACAAACTTCATACATGTGTATCTCGGCTAATCTCATGGAATTAAAGATTCCCATAATGCATATGGGCAAGAGGATTCTGCATTCAATTTTGACTTGTGCATTTCCTGGCTTTTTATTGCCAAACATTAACATTGCATTGATATCATTTTTATGGTTAATTTCTGAGGATTTTTAAAAAGGAGAGAAGTCTAAAACTGTGGCTAGAGGAGTGGCAGACAGGTGCCACACAACTGCTGTGCCCTATATGCTCCTAGCCAAGAAATGTGCCCCTGTTCAAATAAAGGCTAGGACACTGCAGTTGAAGAGGCAAAGAAGATTGCTGCCTCTACTGACCAAGCACCATGATAGCTTTGCTGAGCAGACTCCACTGTCATGCAGCCTACTGCCTTTTTATTAAGGTTCTCTTGATGAATGGTTTTAAACTGGCTCCTTCTGCCTGGGACAATTTCCCTCTTAAAGTTTAACATTCAGGCAATATGTAACGTGAGCATTTTGGCAGAGATTTTAGCCACCTAAAGGATTTGGACACGGGGCAGTCAAAGCTGTGAGACAGCGTGGAAAAATCTCAGCCTATAGTGATTGTGTGCGAACGCAGGACAAGCAGGGGACCTGGTAGAGTATTTGCTCACAGTTCTACGCAGGGGCTCCATACTGCTAGGTTTACATTCTGAGGTCATTATCCTGTCTGGAACAACATCACCACCATCGTCAGGCTTAGAAATGACAGCAGTGACTATAGGCTTCAGGCCAAATGCTTGCTGGATGCCTGAGATACACAGGGTGTGTGTGTGTGTGTGTGTGTGTGTCCGTCCTGCAGAGCTCTCTGTACATGCACTCAAGCATATTATCACATCTCAGAGATGGAATACATTGGGCACAGGTGTACTCATAGATGCTGGGTGGGGGCAGGGGAGAGCGCTGAATGAGACACCCCTATCTTCTAGCTGATGGTGCATATTGCTCACGATACCATTTTGTCAACAACACAAGTCTCCCTGCCTCCCCCTACCAGCGGCAGTCCAAATGAAGCCTTTTCATTTAAAAAATGTTTCTGTTCAGGAGGTTCTGAAAAGCACCACACCAGCACTCATTCTGCTGGGAGGAGAAGAAACCTTTCCTGCTCTTAGGTCCCTCTCTGCAACCATCTCTACCCCCTGACATGAGAGAAACCCCCACACCTGATGTTACTCCCAGGGCTTACCTTGGAACCACTCATCTGCCATTTCAGAAGCTGACAGCAAGCCTCCCTCCATTTTTTTTTAAGCGGAACATTTAAAAATGAAATTTGTAAACATTTTCACTGTGTGCGAGGCTCAAACTCACACTGCTCAAAGTGCACACCCTTGGAGGTGTGTGCACAGGGAAGCAACAGTATGGGCATGCTGTGGGGTGGAGGTGAGGGAGGGGGGAAGAGACTATCTTGCTGTTTTACTTCCAGTGGAGTTTATCGTGGAAATGCGGACAAGCTGCAGGCAATATCTCCTACCTTTGAAAGGTCACAATAGAACCCCGAATACAGATATTTCATAGACTCATAGGCTCTAAGGTCAGAAGTGACCACCGTGATCATCTAGTCTGATGCAGGCCACAGAACCTCACCCAATCCTGAAATAGACCCCTAACCTCTGGCTGAGTTACTGAAGTCCTCAAATCAGGGTTTGAAGACTTCCTTTAAATGTAGTTCTTTTCTACACTGAAATGGCACCAATTTCATTTCCATTATCTGGAGCAACTCTTATGCTGTGTGTTAACATCAGTTCCTTTAGGCAAAACCATGAGGACAAGACATTGGATGTGCTACCATCATTACAATTTATCTGACTAGGCCACAGTGTAAGAGAGAAAGGGAACCTCTGTTTATATTGTACGCAGCATACACTTATACTACACTGTATCATGGAAAAGCCCTGACAAACCTGCAGAGAGAGATTATGCCTCCAATATCTAGCCATCAAGCAGGAGGCAGGTTTCCCATCTGCCCAGAAACTAACAGAGAATCCAAAAACAGAGTCAGTAACACGTTAAATAGTTTTTCTTTCAAAGCTTGACGTGGAAGAAACATCGGCCACTGAGCAAACTTGCTTTATGCTCCCCAGCCATGGAAAATAGAATCATACATTCTGTAGCTTATTCATATAGACATTCTTTCTACACAAACCTTTAGAAAATTACGACCTTTAATAATGGCATTGTATTCCACAGTGTGTGTAGGGGTTCCTCTCATTTAATCAAATCTGAGTGGATTTTTAAAAAGCCTGCTTCCTAACAAAATGTTGACCCACACTTCATTATTTAAACAAAACAACATCTGCAAATAGAAAAATATTCAGTTGGCTGGGAGCAGACATGCAAAGCAGAGGCAGTGTTAGTTGACTGACGTTGCTCAGTGGGGAGCAAATGTTCCATGCACGTCTGGAGTGATGGAAAACAGAATTCCGATTTCTCACTAAATTGTCACTATATGACAGACTGAAATGGGGGGAAAGGTAACTCCCTTCCTTATAAATACAGCCCGACTGCTTCAACTATGGAACTGAAAACTCAGTTCAATGCTTTGCTCCCAGCTACCCCCATGTGAGTTTGTTCAGTCTAGCATATCTCCTGCACTTCAGTGGAATTATTCCAAATTTATATCAGACCAGGATTTGGCCCACCGTGGCTATTGAAAAGCAGAGAGTTTTGCAAATAGCGTTTTGCTTACAGCCGCTTGAATTTTGGTTTTTCAATACAAAAACAGATGGGATTTTTCACAGAAAATTCCCATTCTTTCAACCGGCTCTTAGTTTGTATGTTCTTGATGTGGAGGCCTCATTGCTGAGACTTCTCACAGGAAGCACAGAGATCTGCCTTGTTTTCCTGTTAGCAATGTCTTCCATTACACTTCTAGCCGTGTTCAGCACCTGGAGAGGGGTCATTTTGCAGGGGTTAGGAAAGATAAACAAGGTGACTAAATTCCTTAAAATTTGCTTATTTCAGAAATTATGCAAATAAACAATACAATGTAAAGATGAAGCCTCCCCACTAATCCAACATTTACATTATTTAACATGCACCATGACTGGACAGTTGCATCACGTTTGCACAAACAACAAACAGGAAAGTTTCCTCTTTGCCTATACCAAAATTACATCACCCAAACCCAGAAGTCCTCCTGAATGCCAGCAGCACAGAATGGAATCTCAGCCTTGTCTGCTATGGACGCTGATGATCCTGTGGCATTTGTTACTACAAATAGGGGTTTATTCTGTTATCCTACATTGCTGTGCTTTGTTTGGTTATATCACCCTCCTGTCTCAAAGCCTCTGTGAACTAGCAGGACATTTATTGCCTGAGCCACACCCTCTCAGCATGGATACCGCACCCCATGTCCCATGTCCCTTAGGATTATTACTTTGTCTAGAAATGCGAGGGAGAGATGATTTTCGGACACAAAACATCAGCAAGGTGCCCTACTCTCTCAGACTTTCAACATGAGTTAGGCAGCTACTATTTGTGCCTCTAAGAATATCTCCCAAGTTGACATCCTCCTCCCTCACCCCCACAGGCAGGGATGTGTGATCCTCACCACCTCTCTTCATCCTGCTTACGACCTCACAAGCTCATTGCAGCAACTTCACCCCCTCCCCCTCTCAGGAGCGCTGGATGCAGCTGGCTAAGGCCAGTCAGGCTGTCCTACTACTTTACAGTCATACAAATGCATTTTAGAGATCCGCAGGGAGAGGTTGGATAAATCAGCTATTTATCAGGTAGTCATAAAATCCTAGACCAAATACTTGCATACATTTGGATCCTGGTGCTCAAAGGGATCTGAGTGGGCAGACCCTGGCAGACTTCAGGTGGGACTCTGGAAAGGTGTTCAAGTCCACATATAGAGATCCCGTGTGTGTGCATGGGGATGGTGGGAATCAGAGCCTTTATTTTGTACTTATTGGCATTTGAGGGGCTGCTGACATTGTCAACCCCCTCAGAATACTGACAGCAAATGTTTGCCAACAGCAGTGGTTCTCAACCCTTTTCTATACTGAATCCCTCTCCCACCTGGATGCAAGCCCCTTCCCCTTTAAAAAGATGGGAAGAGCAGGATGAGCTGTGTCTCCTGGTTACTGCTCCAAGGTCGAGAACTCCTGCTTTACAGGTTGGTAACCTTTCATCAGACACTCCTTACCTTAGCTGCAGGGCAGGTTCATTCAGAAGTTATGCCGGTGCTATTTACCTAAGGGATGGAGCAATGGCTTTGGCAAAACTCTTGGTCTGGGCAAATGCAGAATCCTACACCCATATGCTTACCCCTAAACTCAACACCTTCCCTGTAATAGGTAAGTTAATAATGAACATTAAGTAAAAAAGTTACTCAGGGGCTTCCATTTCTCTACATATACAGGAAGAGTACGTGAGTCTTAGATCACTTCCTGGACTGGAGATGAGATGCCCCTCCCTTCCATCACTGGTTCCACCACCGCCACAACCGACAGAAATTCAAAATGGAGTTCTATTTTGGCACCGATCCATAAAACAGCAGCAACTGACTTCACATTAATACCATTGCCGCCTTCCCCTGGCATTGGCTTCCCTTTAACCGGACTCACCCAATGCCACATCATCCTGCACTCACCACAGAGCAGCACAGTACCATGCCTGCTACTCATTTTTCACTCACTAGGAAAGTGATTGGCTGTCTGCCTCTCTCTGATGGACTCCTGCCTGGGATCTGCTGGCTGTGGTGCTTAACCTCCCTCCAGCCAGCTGTTTTTGTTACCCACTTCCTACGCTTGTGCACAACAGCACCTCCCTCCTCACCACCTTCATTTGATGGGTTCACAATGTTTTTTATCCCTGCCACCTCAGACTAGAGTATCTGGTGTCTCATGATAATGTTGTGTAGTAGACAAGAAGCCAGGAGCATCCTTTTATATTCTCAGAAGTATATCGTATCACCACCAGGCTTGTGCCGATACCTGAATCTCTTCTTCTTCGTCTCTGCTCACTCACAATGAAACTGGACTCACTGGATCCACTCTAACAGCAGAGGCAGGATAACACTCAGTACAGAGTCACAACAGGATCCATGAAATTTGGCCACAACTGTGAACAGCAACTTCATCTTTTAACATGATGCTTGTGGTTAAATTGGCGTCCTTCCCATTTCTGGAGACATTATCCAACTTGAGAGCCCTCAGAGTTATGAGTGTCGTTCGTTAGGCCCAGCACTGATGGGAAGTGGGCAATATGACAGAATTCGTGCATTATCTAGATGTGCCTATTTCTCTCCACGGGTAAGGTCGTCGCCATGGCAGTCAGGACATCTTCCAGGCAATAGCGCATAGCAGGGTGGTGGAAGGCAAGACCAACTGGCTAGTATGCCCAATGCCATGGTGACTCTGTCTGGGACTAGGAGGGCATGGCTCCTATGGAATTGTCTCCAGATCCCCCTACAGCTTATCACAAAGATGCATGAAGACTTTAAAGATGTAGTCCAGAGACACAGACTCAATGTGCCTCAGTGAAGTCAAGGAAGGTCCCACAGGCTCACAAATCGTGTTCAGAAAGTAATGGCACTCCACTGTTTCTATGCTGAGGAAGTCTTGGCTACCTCCTCCTTTCTGTCAAAATACATCTAGAGGTCATGCCTATAGCCAGAGGTTGGTACAGCACTTACTCAGAAATGGAAACCTCAAAGTGCACCCTCTTCCAGACCCCTGTTCCCCCCCTCCATGCTTTCCTCTGCAAGTCTCCTACCCTCCCCACACCCTGCAGTATTGTCCTAGACCAGTGGTTCTCAAAGCCGGTCCGCCACTTGTTCAGGGAAAGCCCTTGGCGGGCTGGGCTGGTTTGTTTACCTGCCGCATCCGCAGGTTCGGCTGATCGCAGCTCCCACTGGCCGCGGTTCACTGCTCCAGGCCAATGGGGGCTGCAGAAAGGGCGGCCAGCACAACCCTTGGCCCGCGCTGCTTCCCGCAGCCCCCATTGGCCTGGAGCGACGAACAGTGGGATCCGCGATCAGCTGAACCTGCGGACATGGCAGGTAAACAAACCAGCCCGGTCCGCCAGGGTGCTTTCCCTGAACAAGTGGCGGACCGGCTTTGAGAACCACTGGTCTAGACCACAAGCCCCATATTAGCTGCTCTCACCCAAACTCTTTGCCTTTTTCCCTTTAAGTCAGGTTGCAGTGGGCTATTTCTAGGCATGTTGTGTGCAAACCAGCCAATTAGTGCTGGTGTCTAAGTGGCTTAACTTGCCCCTGTGGGCCTAATTGTGCTACTTTGGGACCACGGGTGCATCTGCACTGTAATCAGAGGTCTGACTGCAACAAGCGTAGTCATACCCAACATAGCTTTGATCTAATTAGTTCAAATAACAATAGCAGTGAAACCGCAGCAGCATGCACTTGAGTTCAGGGACCCGAGCTTGTTCAGGCTATGCTGCATTGGCTTCACAGCTATTGTTATTTGAGCTAGCTAGATCACGTCTACTCCTGCTGTAATCACACCTCTGACTGCAAAACTTGGGTAAATGTGTGCATGGGGGACCTCTGAGCACATCTGAAAATTCTTATTGAATAGCCTCAACCAACCCTCTTGGAGTGCTCAGCCTTCAAAGTGCGCAGGGGACTGGGGTACAAACTAATGTTCTCTTTGTTAAAAAAAAAAAAAGTCTTGAGCACCCAAACTTGTGCAGAGTCCTAGAGCAGGGCATGTGCACCCACAAAATCTCTGCCACTAATATTAATTTAAAGGAACACATTTTTGTCACTGAAACCCACCAGGTGAGTAATGTCTACACTTACGCTACTTGGGTTATTCATCTGCCCCATTGGGGTTTATTGCCAGGCCTAATCCATTTTCCTGCTCAACAAGAAGAGGGGCAGGTGCGTAATCACAGAGCAGCAAGGTGCTTGAGCATTTCTAATAGAAACAACAGGTTGGGATGGGGTATTTCATTTTCATACCATAGAGGAGACTTCAGGCTGTTTGCCCTTTCAGATAGATCTCTCTGAATATTCTGTATTTTTATCGCTGGGATTTCCATGGCAAATTGTGCGGGGAAGGGAAGTGGGTGCAGGGAAGAGAGAGAAACAACTGGTTTTTGAAGCTGGACAATAGACAATCCTGAAAATCAGGAATTCAATGCACTGATATGCAGGAGTGCCACATATTGAGTTACTGACCTTTAAATTCATCTTTGAATTGCAACTAAGGTAAGGACAAGAAATGTACATATTCCAAAGCTTTCTACCTGAATCTCTTGAAGCATCTAGATGGAGTTATATCAGCAATAATGAAACCATCCTTATATGAAAATGATTTTTCCTCATGGGTAGCATGCTCCAGATTAAATATAAGAGTAACTGGAATATACTCCATTTTATAGGATTTCGTTTTGGTTCTTTGGTTTCTTGATAAATTGGCAACGTGGCCTTTAACTGGGTGAAGTCTGGCTGCAACTGTTGTATCCACAGTTGCTCTAAAGGTATACAATGCAGTGACAAACAAGTTCCAGAAGGGTAACTAATCAAATTATCCAATCATGTAGGAAGACGAGGATACCGCAAAGCACTCAACACCTATAAGTAAGGGGCAAATGGTATTTGGTGGGGCATACTCCCGGCTTTTAAAATAGGCAGTTTAAATCTCATTCTATAGCAGTGAACTATTGCCACAGCTTCAGTGCAGAGCACCACTGAGATATAGGAAGACCTAGAGCATAAGGTCTTAAAACAAGAGAGATCAGACAAATATGTCAAATATGTTTAATTTTTTTTTTAAAATAACTGATGGCAAAATAAAATATTTACATCACATCATACTGTTTAAACACATAACGTCACTGTACAAAGAAATATACATGCAAAATAAAGTAAAAATTTAACTGAAATAATAGAGGAAAATAAACACGAACAAGATGTTGTTATGAGGTTGGTACGAATACACATCCAGTTTTGAATTCAGTTTTCTTTTAAAAAGTTTCTGTACAACTTTACAAAACAAACAAAAACAAACAAAAAGGAATAAATAGAATACAATGGAAGCGGCAAAGCTTAAAACTAACCAAAGCCAGTTTATGGCTTAAGACCCATATATCTAACTAGTGTGGGTTGCAGGCTTAGTTTCCTTATTTAAACATGGCATTTTGCACAGAGAAACATAGACGACAACACATCCATGTGAACTCCTTGATGCACAGAAAACCATCTCTGTCTTTTTAAATATTTCATCACATGTTAATATTACCTCAATCTTAAAAACAGTTACATAAGACACAATTACATTACGTGTCAGGTCTTACAACCACTACTGCTTGGATGTATTTCTTCACCAAAGAGCAAAAAATTCATTCAGTTATTGTACAGAAAGCAGTAAACGCAGATTTGAAAATTCTAAAAAGTAGTAAATGTTGAGACTGATTTTGGGAAAGTAATACTTTGGCATTTTGAATAATATAATAATAAATTTTTAAAAAATGTCACCCTATTTCTTATCCAGTTTGTGATTTGGGTTATGAATATCTAATTTATTTATTTACAATCCTTAAAACTCACTAGATTCTTTACTAAGTTTTTAGCTAAAATCTCATCTTAAACTAATAACGACAGTGTGATACAATATTCCCTCCCTCACCCGCCCAGAAACCCCAAACACACAAACAAAACCATAAAGCTCGCCGTACTAAGTATGTGCTTTTTCTATATATTTATTACAGTTACAACAGAGGTCCTCATAAATAGTTGCATAAAATGTTAAAGCCACAACATTGCACATGATATGAAATAAAACAAAATCCCAAATGAGTGCATTTACAGTATTTTCATCCTGCTGTATACTGCTCGACAATCAGATTGGCAGGCTGGGCACCAACCCAAAGTCCTTTTCGAATGGGACAGCAAGGGCTGACCTGAACTGAAGACCCGCACAGTGGTGTACCACCATTTAGGGAGGAGGGAGAGGGGGAGAAAAATTACAGACCGAAGGCAGGTAACAGTCTATATACAAGTAAGGCCGACATTTTATCAGAGCAAAACGATTCATTCTATTTGTATGCAAAAATTTTGAGGTTGGATGCACTTAAAAGCAGAGTCTGATCTCAGTGCACTGCTATGTGAGATACATACAGGTGAGGCAACTGGAAAGCTCTAGGACCAAGTGAAAAACGGACATCAATGGAGGCCATATCAATGGGCAGCCAATTTGGTGAGTCTTCTCCAGGTGTGATTTGATATTTGTCTTTGTTTGTTCGTTAATACCAGTGCTTTGAACATAGGCATTTATTTCCTTGAACAAATCTTGAAAATGATAGATCAGTTCATTTGCAAAATTCTATTCATCTGTTTTTTTAAAAAAGTGGTTTTTTTTTGTTTTTTGCAGAAACCTGAATAAAATACTGTTACTGTAACGCTCTTGACTGCCTTTCACAGAGTACAATGCTATAGTCCTCCACCTCAGCATAGTTTGCATTGCTAGTCCCAAGTACTACTGTGTGCAGGTTTACTTGGAATGCATTTTCACACGAACATTCTAGCAGCTGATTGGCTCCATTTGTTTTTTTTCTCCAAAATTCAAGTCAACAGCTGATTGGCAGGAGATTTCTATCTCCAGTCTGATTGGCAGGTGAAAGAGAATGAGAGAGAATTTCAAGCGAGGTCAAACTCTTGGCAAGAGCCTGCTCTGTAAGAAGTTTTTAATGCTACGAATGGGTCGAACATCATTCTGGTGTTTTCGCCGCTCAATGAACGAAGTCAGTCTGGATATGTCAATGCTGTCAACATTTTTGCTATTCCCCAGCTGCAGCCATTGCTCTTGAAGGGCTAATGCAGCAGAAGGACGCTTAGCTGGGTCATCCTGAAGTAGGAAACATACAAAATCTTTGGCCTTTTGGCTAACTCCTTTGAAGTAATCATCTGGGAAACTAAAGTCTAAGCGGCAAATATTCAGGCAAGTTTCCTCTACACTTTCATCCAGGAAAGGAGAGACGCCACTAAGAAGGACATATGTGAGCACTCCAATGCTCCAAACATCTGAGGTGAGGGAGACAGGATTTCCAAGGATAATTTCGGGAGCTGCAAACTCTGGGTTCCCAAGTAACTGGTGGATATAATAGGTGGTATTGAGCTGGACGGCATCTCCAAAGTCAGCCAGTTTTATTGTTGGCTTAGCTGAGCTCTGATCCACCAGAATGTTTTCAGGCTAGAAAATACAAAGAGAAAAATCATATCCATCTTTCAAATAAGTCTAGCACACATCTAGTTCACTGCTTCCCAAATAACAGGGTCAGTTGGTGAGCACAGCAAACGTTTGCAAGCGAGTGGATTACCATGGTTAGCTCCACAAAGCTCCTAAACCATTCTATCAAGCTCTTCAAACAATCCTGCAACAGTCTGCAGCATCTTGCAACATGTGATCATCAAGTTTTAGGTTCTCACACAGTCATGACACAGGAAACACAGTCCTGCCTAAGTTGGCAAAAACTCACAATAAGAGTTCTGCAGAGCTCCACAGAAAACTGGAACCCTGTAAACCTGCATTTTGAAGACCCAACAACTTTTGACTGATACCGTCTATATAACACTCATTGAGTACTTGCCTCCTGACACAGAAAAACAATAAACAGCACATATTTGAAGACTGGGGTAGCAAGTTAAAGATTTTTTCCCCCAACATAAAAGTGTCCTTTAACATTTACATGTCTTTGGGTTGCTGTTTATTTTGCAATATAGAGGCAGTTGAACTGAGCTGAAGTTTAAAATCAGTCTTTTAGAGCCACACTGTGGAAACCACAGGAACTCGTACAAGCACCTCCTAAAAGCAATGAGGGAAGGTGGAATTTTTATTGTATTTTGAATTAAAGAAAAAAGTTACTTACCTGTAACTGGATTTCAAGTAGACCCCCCACTCTTGAATTCAGCTGCTGTACACATGCCATACAAACCCAGAAACAACTAGAAAGCTCTGACTTTTTGGGCCCACAACAGCCATAGATCAAGCCCATTTTTTTAAAAATTAATTTTGTTGAAGATGAGTGGGAATCTGGGGCATGATGGTACTGCCTCTTTTTTCCTCTCCTTTTCGTATCAAGAATGAAATCTGCAGAACTGGCTCCAAGGCCCCTTGCTGCCTAACAGACCCTGCTTGCACAGAGGACCTCTTGGCACTGGATTTCCCCATCTAAACCAGGATTGGGTGGGAGGAAGGGCCAGTAACAAGCTTTAAATCCATCTTGAAACGCTCAAGACTTTTTCCATCAAAATCGATCAGATACGAACAGTGAAACCCAGATGGATGCAACAAGGATCCAGCAGATGCCCTTCACCCAAGCACCTCAGACAGAGTATAAAAAATAGAAAAGGAGAATTTGGAGCCACAAGAGCAACCCTTGAACTCAATTTGCACAATAGATTCTGTTGTTTCAAGTGGAGAAAATGATCTATAGAGCAAATTACCCAGGCAAAAACCAAGCAAACAAATCAACAGTGCATTACACAAAATCTAACAGAGGCGAACACGAACAGCCAACAAGCAAAATAGGACGACGCAGAGGAAGTTAAGACTTTCTGCTTCAGTGACAGAGAGTAGTTTGGGGTGCATGGGCGGGGGGCAATTCCCACCACTTCATATAACCTTGGATGGAGCATTCCATGGCTCAAGGCAAAGGTTGCATGCCTCTCAATGGCCACTCTAAGAAACCATTGCTAGGAGACCCCAGATTGTCTGTAGCATGCAGCTGCACCCCAGAATTCGCCATCTTTTCTGGTAACACTCCAGGAGTACCATCTGCGCCTCACCTTTAGGTCCAGGTGTGCTATTCTGCAGTTGTGAAGATACTGTACAGCTTCCAGAATCTCTCCCAGATAGAGCCTGATCTTCCCTTCAGTGAGGTTTCCCCATCGCACAACACAGTCTAGAAGGCGACCCTGGTCAGCCCTATTGAAGTACAAGAGTTACAGTTCATTGCACCACTAAAGCAGCAACATTTTAAAAATATATTTGCTCATTTTAAAGTTTCAAAAGCATTTTCAAGTTAAACTGTCCTTATCTTCACCAACAGCAACAATTAATTCACTATTTGTGAACCCTGGCTCCCATTACTCATTAGGAATTTAATCTTTACTTTTCTTGAAGTCAAATGACAAATTCTAGGCCCCTTGGGATTAATCTGTCTGCATTAATCGTGTAGCACCGTTAAGTGAGGATTACTATTCTGAAGCATATTTTGGAAGGAGGCCACTAAAGAAGGAAAGGCAGTATTTTTGCCAGATAAAAGAAATGCTATAAAACTGTGCAACACTAGTTATTTTTGATGTGTACAGTCATTCCATTGTGAATTTTAAAAAATACTAATAGAATACAGGCAGTGCAAGAACACTGCTCTAGAACGGATGATTTTATTCAACTGAAACTATACTGGGGCAACACAGCAAATCCCAATTCCAGTTTAAGTACTGAAGACACCTGATGTATTTCACACAGTTTTAATCTACTGACTTTCTACTACATAGGCCTGTAAAGATAACCCAGAAAGCAGCTCACGACAATGTAATAAAAATATTATGGTGCCTCCATTTTTGGTGCCCAGTCTGAGACACTAACATTTAAGATGCCTGATTTTCATAACGGGCTGAAGCACCTAAAACCATTAGTCCCTTTTGAAAGTCTTAGGCACCATGTTCATGTTAGACATGTGGAGAACATGCATTTTGAACCCCTTTGAACAGTGTGTCAACATACGTACAGATGGAACCTTTAATGCTTGTGCTGCATTTATACAGAAGAAAAAAACCTTACGAGCATAAGAAGGAGGGGTGCTGAACAGGGAAGTACGGAATTGTTGACCTAATTAGGATGCTATAGAAGAACTTCCTCTTCCACCACCACTATCAGCTTATATTGAAATGTGGTAGACTGCAGCTTCAGGAAGAGAGGAACAACATATGGAGATGAGATGAGAAGTCCGGGCACATCAGCATTTTAGAACATTTACTCCATCCACATCTCACTCCTATTCTCACCACATCCAAAGCCACTTACACAATTTCAGAGGGAGGCTATTAAGAGGATCAATTCTGCATTGCAACGATCCTCCTGTCTCCTCCGTACCAAACCCTTCCAATGTGAACTTGTTTACAGGAGATTTTAGTTGGGGGAATTGATTCTTGTGAACAGCCAGGGCCTCTGCTTTCCATTATGGACAAGCAGAACATTTCAGTATTGCCATCTCTAAAAACAGAATGTGAGAGCTCCAGGACTTTATGTAAGCACTCTAGAAGTTCTGTGAAATCCTAAACTTCTCCAAAATCATTCACAAACTACTACAATATCCAGGCATAAGAAATCAGTTGCATGAAGATTACATATATACATAACATGATGTTACTTAGAGCCCACACACATCTCTAATACTAGGACGTAGCTGGTGGAAGTCTCAAAGGTATCTAGAAGGCCAATGAGCTGGGGATGCTGGAGATTCTGCATGACTCCGAGTTCATGGGTAACCTGGTCTCGTTTCATCAACTTCTTGTTCACAAACTTAGTGGCCACTGCTCGCTTGGTTCCCTTCTGATCACATTTCTTAACAACAGAAAACCTGCCCCTGAAAAACAATTAAAGGAAAAGAATTAGCTGAGGACAGTGCTAAAGGACCAGAAACTGTACACAATTGTATTAGGACAAATGTTATGGCTAAGTCCAATAGGACATGAGTAGAGTAGGGTAGTTTGACTACATTCAAAGACTTTAAATATTATTAACAGTCTAGCAAACTGGTCTTGATAACTAATTAGCTGTTACCAAAAATCCTTTTAAATTTCCAGAAAAGTAAAATCAGAATTTTATCTGTTTTCTAGGGTACTACGACTAAGTAATGCAAATGGATTTTGTTGGAAAGACTAAGATACTTAACTAAGGAAGTGCTGTACAATCTTATGGAGCACTTATGTACAATCATTTGGAGAACTTTCACAATTTTTCATAAAACACATGCAGTGCATACACCCTCTAATTTAGCCCATGAGTAAAGTTTCAGCATAAACAAAATGCTTTTGTATTTAAGCTACATCATTTAGTTATGGCAGAATTTTAGCATGATGTTATTTTTTCTTCACAGGATGAGCAATTCTGTGTTCTGTTTTTGACTCCAACAATTGATCATTGTGAGAAATAATTGTAAATTTCAAGAAGATTTTATAAAGAAATAATCTGAACAAATGTCATATTTTGACATTTCTCTTCCACCCTTCAGAGACTAACATACACACTGGCTGAACTTTCCAACCTCCACAATGAAATAGCATGAGTAAGTCATACCTGCCAAGTTCAGCCACTTCACTGTACACGGAATCAAAGTTGTCTTTCCAGATTACCATGATCCCATCACTTCCAGGACCTTAAAAGAAAGACAAGAAGAATTATTTCTAGTACAAAAAAAATATTTTCAGCCTTAATTTAAACAACCCATATTAAAAAGGGATACTCCTCAGAATTTCACAACTGCCATGTCAACCATGGGACTGTTTCAGGTGGCTGTAGGCTGGACAAACTCTGGAAATCATGCATTATTTGGGAGTGGATCTTGGAGGGATGAATATTCCTCCATCACGGACTGATCGTTGTCTTTTTTGGTTTGAGATTGGGATGCATATAACCTGGAAGGGCAACAGGCCTGTTTCTGTGGTGTCAGTGATTTTCAGGCACCATTGAGGGATAAGGTTGCTCTTCTGATTGACCACTTGTGATGGTTTGGTAGGACTTCATTTTCATAATGGAGAACAAAATAATATTCTAATGGCCTGTAAATGCCCTTCTCCTCTGGCTTTGTCCTACAGGTCATCACATAAGTAACCTGAAAAAGATGATGCAAGAAGTTGGCTACAGGGCTGGTGACTGAACTCTCACATGAGTCTGAAGAATTGTGACAGATTTTAAGGTCACATGCTGTGGCCCTGCAGAAATACAGGTGCTCTGTCCTACAACCTTGGAGTTGGAATCTTGTCTTTATGGGCTGGTGAAGCGTAATGGGGAGAGGCACTGAGGTCCCTGTTTATTGAGACTGTCAGCATTTCCCTTCAAGGAGTTGAGGAGGAATAGGGATGCTGGCTGTCACTGTGAGGCTAATGGTCCAGAAACCAACGCTTGATGTTGCCAGTCTGGCTTACTGTCGACTGGTATCTAATCTCCCATTTTTGGGCAAGGTCATCAAGAAAGTTGTGGCAAGGACACTAGCAGTTCCTTGAGTTCTAAGATTTCCTTGATTACATCACAATGTGGGATAGGTAGTTCAACCAGTGGAATTTCTGATTATTTTATTCTAACTGTAAATAAATGGATGACATTTCCACACTGATTTTTTTTTAATCTGCAGCAGCTTTTGATACCATTGCTCATGAAGCTTCCTTTATTGGCTTACAGATGCAGGCAAGGGCGAGTGGAATTGTTCTTGAGTGGCTCTGTTTTCATCTCTCCAAGAGCCCAGAAGCTAACTGTGGGCTATCATTCCTCTGTGCTGAGGATGCATTCCCACAAATGAATTGCAAATGAAGTGGCTGGAAGCACGAGTGAGGCAATATTGGCTGCAGTGCACTCAAGTATGCTGACAGAACAGTGGAGTAAAACCTATTTAATATATAATTTCAAGCTTGGATAAGGGCTAGCTGGCTGTGACTTATTTGGACAAGTGTGACAATCTTGGTGGATTTGAAGAAGCAGCCAGAAGAATAGGTGGAACGTATATTGGGGTCCTTTATCGAGGGTGTGCAACTGCCATTTATAAACGCAGTTATGTAACTTGGGTGTGTCATTAGATCCCGCGCTCCTCCAGCATGCCCAAGTACCAAACACTGGTTCTGTGACTTTCCGTGACTTCTGAGCGGCTGGTGCAGCTCAGGCAACCCCTGGGCCAGTCGCACCGTCTGCTACTGGGACAGTCTCGGGCCACCATCCCCTTCCTCCCCCCAGCAGCAGCAGAAGGTGTTCGGGAGCGGGGGATAAGGGCTGGGGCACGGGAGGGGGTGAGGGCTCTAGACGGGGCTTACCTTGGGGAAACTTCCAAGACGCAGCAATATGTCCCTCCATCAGCTCCTAGCTCTGCGCTGCCTCCGCTTGCAGGCACCACCCCCGCAGCTCCCATTGGCTGCAGTTCCCAGCCAATGGGAGCTGTGGAGCTGGCAGTGTGTGGCGCTAGGAGTTTAGGGACATGTTGCCACTTCCGAGAAGCCCGACGGAGCCTGCCAACCCCCCCCCTCTTTCCCCCTTAGCACCAGCGGGGGTCCCGAGCTGCTCCCACCCGAGCACCCGCAGTGCCCCTTGAAGCACTTGCGCTGCCCTCCCGAGCACCTGCGGGCCCCCTCCCGAGCACCCGCAGCATTCCCAAGATTTAGTCAGGGGTATATAGTACAAGTCATGGACAGGTCATGGGCTATGAATTTTTGTTTACTGCTCATGATTTTTACTAAAAATATGAATGACTAAAATGTAGCCTTAACTATGGCCAAGAGTCCTAGTGAGAAAAGCAGGACTTTCCTTTCCAATGAGGAACTAGCCTGTCCCAATTATGCCCACCTCATTATCATCTCAAAACCAGGCTGCTGCAATACACTCAACATTGGACTACATACACAAACTATTTCAAATCTGAAGCTAGTGCAGAATGCCTTGACTGGTTTATTGAAAGGAGTTATGTATCAGGAGCACACGTTATGGGATCTGCATTGGTTGCCAATACAATTCAAAGCAGAATTCAGAGTGGTGGTGGTGTTGCCTATAAAACCCTAAATGGTTTGAGACTTGGTTATCTAAGAGGTCACTTATTTCAGAGCCAGAGGTGAAAGTAAGCCGGTACGGCGTACTGGCAAGAGCCAGTGCGCCATATTGGGGCGGATCGACTTCCCCTGGCAGCAATTTAAAGGGCCTGGGGCTCCCAGCAGCGGCTGGAGCCCCAGGCCCCTTTAAATTGCCGCCAGAGCCCTGGGGAAGCGGCGGAGGGGCTCGGGCGGCGATTTAAAGAGCCCGGGGTGCCTGTTGCAGCTACCGCCCTGGGCCCTTTAAATCGTCCCTGGAACCCTGGGGTAATGGTGGTGGGGCTCCAGTGGCTATTTAAAGGATCCAGGGCTGCAGCAGCTGCTACCGCCCCAGCAGCAGGGCTCCGGGGACGATTTAAAGGGTCCGGGGCTCTGGTAGTCGCTACTGCCCCGGGCCCTTTAAATCATCCCCTAAGCCTGCCAGAGCCCTGGGTAGCGGCGGTGGAGCTCCAGCAGCTATTTAAAGGGTCCACGGCTGCGGCAGCTGCTACCGCCCCAGGTCCTTTAACTTGCCACTGGAGCACTACCAGTGGCCTCTACCAGAAGAGGTGGGGCCTTTAAATCCCCAGGCATTTTAAATCAGGATTTAAAGTGCCTGGGGCTCCGCTACAGTAGCAGCAGCTGGAGCCCCATGCCCTTTATATCACCCCCGGGGCTCCCAGCCTCTGCAGCTGGTAGCTCCGGGGGTGATTTAAAGGGCCCGGGACTCTCAGCTGCTGCTACCACAGCCCCAGCCCCGGGCCCTTTAAATTCTGATTTAACGAGCCTGGGGATTTAAAGGCCCCGCCTCTTCTGGTGGAGGCCCCGCCCCCTCCTCAGGACTCTGGAGTACTGGTAAATCCTTTAAATTACTTTCTCCTCTGTTCAGAGCCTAAACTTAAGCTTCCAGACGCTCTACAAAACTCATCTTTTTTTCCTCACAGGCTTTGGGGAAGCCCAAGTCTATTTTATAGTCCCCATATTGGCTGGCACATGTGTCACGGGTAGGATGAGCAGCCCTTTGTTGTATTTCATTTTGTGTTTTATTTTATGGAATGGACAGAGCACAGAATGGGCATCTATAGAGGTTTGTATTAATCCAAATCAATGACAAAACATGACCATGACAATTTAAAAAAATGACTTAATTAGTTTCAGGTACTTCACCTGCCCAAATCACCGACCAATTTTTATTTTACCACCTTACTTAATTTTTCATGTTTTTAAAAATGTCTGTTGCTTCCCCTCTGCTGGGTGGAAGACCCATTTTAAAAAAAGAGAATTATATTAGCAAAACACTGAAACTGTTATGTATATGCTGTCAAAAGCATAAAGTAAATAAACCAGAAAAAATATTCTCATCTTAAACAGTGACATGTAGCTATAGTAGGTAAAAGATCCTCAAGTAAAGCAGTCATTTTTACGTTGCTAGTGTTTCTTTATTCCCCCACATGCATGCTTTAAAAAAATCTGCTTTATTTCAGATCCTGAAGGAAGATACAGCTTTAAAGTGTTAGACAGGCCTCGTAAGAGGATTGTGTGGTTTTTGGATCTGAGAAACAGGGAGATGAAGAAATATGTGCCACTAAGCATTTGGACTTCCCTGTTTAGAGTGAAAGAGCTTTGAAAAAGAGTTAAAAGGCGACATGTCACTAGTGTTTGATCTCTTGTGGGTTTGAGAAATTCTGAGATGACACAATTTTTTCCCAAAACAGCATTAAGAATACAGACTTAAAAAAAAGTGATTTCAATACAGCTCTTAGCTGGTATTGGTAGCCATTGTGACTGCCAACTGTGACAAGAAAATCACTACAGGATTCCTGACTCACTGGGCCAAGCTGGGAGCCACCCAAGCAATGAGTAAACTCAACTCTCCCCACACAGGATTACCATCTGTGGGTGCCCCAAACTAGTTCACTTCTGAAATCTGTCCAGCCTTGCTGAGGCGACTGGCGAAGGAATATAAGAATGGCCCTACTGGGTCAGACCAAAGGTCCATCTAGCCCAATATCCTGTCTTCTGACAGTGGCCAGTGCCAGGTGGCCCCGAGGGAATGAACAGAACAGGTAATCATCAAGTGATCCATTCCCTGTTGCCCATTCCCAGCTTCTGGCAAACAGAGACTAGGGACACCATCCCTGCCCATCATGGCTAATAGCCATTGATGGACCTATCCTCCATGAATTTATCTATTTCTTTTTTGAACCCTGTTATGGTCTTGGCCTTCACAATATCCTCTGGCAAGGAGTTCCACAGGCTGACTGTGTGTTTTGTGAAGAAATACTTTTTTGTTTTAAACATGCTTCCTATTCATTTCATTTGGCGACCCCTAGTTCTTGCGTTATGAGAAGTAGTAAACAACGCTTCCTTATCTACTTTCTCTACACCAGTCATGATTTTATAGACCTCAATCATATCTCCCCTTAGCTGTCTCTTTTCCAAGCTGATAAGTCCCAGTCTTATTAATCTCTCCTCATATGGAAGCTATTCCATACTTCTAATAATTTCTGTTGCCCTTTTCTGAACCTTTTCCAATTCCAATACATTTTTTTTTTTGAGATGGGGCAACCACATCTGCACACAGTATTCAAGATGTGGATGTACCATGGATTTATACAGAGGCAACATGATATTTTCTGTCCTATTATCTATCCCTTTCTTAATGATTTCCAACATTCTGTTTGCTTTTTTGACTGCTGCTGCACATTGAGTGGATGTTTTCAGAAAACTATCCACAATGACTCCAAGATCTCTTTCTTGAGTGGTAACAGCTTATTTAGACCCCATCATTTCATATGTATAGTTGGGATTTTGCTTTCCAATGTGCATTACTTTGCATTCATCAACATTAAATTTCATCTGCCATTTTGTTGCCCAGTCACCCAGTTTTGAGAGATCCTTTTGTAGCTCTTCGCAGTCTGCCTGGGTCTTAAATATCTTTGGTAATTTTGTATCATCTGCGAATGTTGCCACCTCACTGTTTACCCCCTTTTCCAGATCATTTATGAATATGTTGAATAGGACTGGTCCCAGAACAGACCCCTGGGGGACACCACTATTTACCTCTCTCCATTCTGAAAACTGACCATTTATACCTACCCTTTGTTTCCTACCTTTTAACCAGTTACCAATCCATGAGAGCACCTTCCCTCTTATCCCCTGGCAGCTTACTTTGCGTAAGAGCCTTTGGTGAGGGACCTTGTCAAAGGCTTTCTGAAAACCTAAGTACACTATATCCACTGGATCCCCTTGGTCCACATGCTTGTTGACCCCCTCAAAGATTTCTAGTAGATTAGTAAGCCATGATTTCCCTTTACTAAAACCATGTTGACTCTTCCTCAATAAATTATGCTCATCTATATGTCTGACAATATTATTCTTTATTATAGTTTCAACCAGTTTGCCCAGTACCGAAGTCAGGCTTACAGGCCTGTAATTGCCAGGATCACCTCTGGAGCCCTTTTTTTTTTAGCTATCCTTCAGTCATCTAGTACAGAAACTGATTTAAATGATAGGTTACAGACTACAGATAGAAGTTCTGCAATTTCACATGAGTTCCTTCAGAACTCTTGGGTGAATACCATCTGGTCCTGGTGACTTATTGCTGTTTAATTTATCAATTTGTTCCAAAACCTCCTCTAAAGATACCTCAATCTAGGACAGTTCCTCTGTCACCTAAAAAGAATGTCTCAGGTTTGGGAATCTCCCTCACATCCTCAGCCGTGAAGAGCGATGCAAAGAATTAATTTAGTTTCTCCACAATGGCCTTATCGTCCTTGAGTGCTCCTTTAGCACCTCCATTGTTCAGTGGCCCCACTGGTTGTATAGCGGGCTTCCTGCTTCTGATGTACTTAAAAAAAATTTGCTATTACTTTTTGAGTCTTTGGCTAACTGTTCCTCAAATTCTTTTTTGGTCTTCCTAATTGTATTTTTACACTTCATTTGCCAGTGTTTATGCTCCTTTCTATTTTCCTCACTAGGATTTAACTTCCACTTTTTAAAGGGTGCCTTTTGCCTCTCACTGCTTCTTTTACTTTGTTGTTTAGCCACAGCGGCTCTTTTTTGGTTCTCTACGTTTTTTAATTTGGGGTATACATTTAAGTTGAGCCTCTATTATGGTGGCTTTAAAAAGTTTCCAGGCAGCTTGCAGAGACTTCACTTTTGGCACTGTACCCTCATTTTTCTGTAGTTCCCCTTTCTGAAATTAAATGCTACAGTGTTGGGCTGCTGTGGTGTTTTTCCTGCCACAGGGATATTAAATTTAATTATATTATGGTCACTATTACCAAGCTGTATTCACCTCTTGGACCAGATCCTGTGATCAAGAATTGCGTCTCCTCTGTTGGGTTCCAGGACTAGCTGCTCCAAGAAGCAGTCATTTAAGGTATCAAGAAACTTTATCTCTGCATCCCGTCCTGAGGTGACATGTACCCAGTCAATATGGGGATAATTGAAATCCCCCATTATTATTATTATTGAGTTTTTTATTTCAATAGCCTCTCTAATCTCCCTGAGCATTTCACAGTCATTATCACCATCCTGTCAGGTGGTTGGTAATATACCCCTACTGCTATATTCTTCTTATTAGAGCATGGAATTTCTATCCATAGAGATTCTATGGTACAGTTTGATTCATTTACAATTTTTACTTCATTCGATTCTACGCTTTCTTTCACACATAATGCCACATGTCCCGTGAAAAGGATTGACATAAATCACTTCTAAATTTCACGAACTCAGAGGCCAGGGTTTTCTACATACTGTGGATAATGGATACCCATCCTATGAAACCCAAGATTGCTGGTAATGTTATCTGATGAAAAGAGGCTAAGAGATAAACCCACCTAAAACTCGAAGACTGGCTGAAGATGAAACCGAACCCATATCGTTTGCAGCTATACAGGTATAGATACCATCGTCGTCTGTGGTCACACCAATGATTTTCAAGGATGCCTCTCCTAAATCACTGCAAAACACATTAGAATCAATCAGGGAGTTCCATGTCCTATTTAGAAGTCTCCAGCTCTCAACGCATCTTACATACAAATTCAGCACTCTTACAATACACACCCACCAACTCCACTAAATAATGGTACATCTTAGCTCTGAGCATTTCAGAATGACATCTTGCAGATTCACATTAAAGTCAAAATCTTCATCTGCCAACTGGTCTCCCTTTCGCAAGAGGATCAAGAATTTCCCTTTTCTCCTGCCATCCTGAAGTCTCCATTTTGTAGCAACTTGTGTGTCAGGGAGTCCCCTATGGAACCATTTAATACCGCCCTCCCCTGGCAGAGAGATCAGTACACACACTCGGGAGTACTGTGCTGTCATTCCATCACCAGGCTGGTCACGGCACAAATCTGTGTGTCATCCAATTGCTTAAAGCATAATGAAACTTTCTGCCACAACATTTGCTTGACCATCTCATGTCAGGAAAACACTGGATTTTATTTTTTTTAAAAAGGGCTAGGAACATTTAATTAGTCTTACTCTCAGTTCATTCAATCACCACCTCAGTATTTAAAAAAAAAAAAAGTCACCAAAAATAAGTGAATTTAGTGACTATGAAATAGAGGACTAATAACTATAGCTTGAGTCAGGTGTCAGCACTGTATCAGCTTCTCATTCAGGTCTGCCAAGGAACTTCAACCCCACAAAACCCCTTCTATTCCAGCTTTATGCTTCTCTGGAGCAGAGATTGTGTTTGGACAAACATCTAACTAGCAGAAAATCTCACTTCTGCATTCAAATTTGTACTTGCTATTATTGCAAGTACCACTAAAGTTTCCAATAACTGAAAGTTTATTCAATGAACACCTCAGTATTATTTCCTCCCTATTTGTTCAGGATATTTACGTTGTGCATTTGACAGCACTCTGTGAGTAACCAGTTAGCCAGTTCTCCCCGTTGGTGTGGGTCTCTAACAGCAGCAAGGGAGAAGGAAACAATCAATCAATCAATAAGGAAAGTGTGATGGAGCCACAACAATTGCCAGGCAGACTTAAGCAGCTGCAGTATCTTAAACTTCTTTTAACTGATTTTTTTCAAAATTGGCTACTTTTGACAGTAGTATCCCTTAAACTCTCAGCCCTTGTTTTGAAATCAACAATGCTTAGATCAGTGGTCCCAAAACGTTTTACCTTGTGCGCCCCCTCCTGGGCCAGGAGAAGGGCCATGTCCCCGGGGGTTAGGGGGGGGAAGGGAAGATACATGGACGGGGTAAAGGGGCCAAGGCTGGGGGCCACAGCTGAGGGAGGGGCTGAGAGCAGAGCCTTGGCAGCCCTGACACTGAGCGTGGGGCCTGAAACCAGGGCCGAGCCAGGAGCGGAGATAGGTGGCACTCCCTCCCCCACCCCTGTGCAGGCTGGCCCGGGCCCCAGCCGTGCCTCCCCAAACGTTCCTTCACACCTCCCTAGGGAGGCATGCCCCAATTTGGGGACCTCTGGCTTAGATAAAGAGCCAGAGCCCCTCCAGCAGTGACTCCTCTGCAATTTCACAAAGACATGAAATATTTCATTACAAAACCTTTAGGTCGGCTACACTCCGTTACAATTCCCTGCAGTCCCTCCTCCAGAACAAATCCTGCATTAATGCTGCTTGCTGAGACTATGGTTAATTCCTGAGATTTTCAAGATGTGTGAAGGTACCTCTAATGCCCCTGTCCAAAACAAACACACACTCACCCACACCCAACACTGGATTATTAGCAAACTGGAGGATTGGCAGCTAAAGCCTATTATGCACAGTCAAAGCACACACAGGAATTTGCACTCCATTTTTATTTATTTGGGGTTGGGGGAGGGAATTGAAAAAGTGAAATGGGACTGAAGACAATGCCCCACACTGCAAAGAAAACAAGTCATTCTGCTCTCCACAGAACTCTCCCCTTCAGAATGCTGAAACAGCGAACACACTACTGTACCTGTACAAAATGCTGTAGTGACTGTCATTGCTTAGGGTGTTATGATCAGGACCCTTCCAAGTTACTGAAGCTTTCGGGCGACCACAGACTTTACACCTAAAAACGATGGTCTCTCCTGTCTCACATGTGACCTCACCCAATGGTATTATAAACTCTGGGGGAACTGGAAAAGAAAAAGAAATTGTAATAAGTGGACTGAAGTTTCCCCCCTTTCATCCTGCCCTCCCATCATTCCAAGATAAAGCACTGTATTTACAAGTTTGGGGCCTTTCCCTCTCCCCTTGAAATACTTATTCCACATGTCCAATTGAAGCCTATAGTGTCAAGTGGTTAGACCAAGCAACTGGGACTCTGCAGAGTTCTAATCCTTGTCACCCATTCTCTGCATGAACTTGGGCAAAATGTTTTGCCCTTGTTATGCCTGATGCTACCCACAAAGATCTAACTGAAAACTAAACACTATCTGAGATGAGTTTCCTGAGTAAATGCTATAGCGAGTGATCTAAATGGATGTGCTGAGGTTTTGGGTTTTTTTTAAAAGAAGTCTTAGCATGTGTAACTCCATTCATCTGAAACCAAGTCCAATCTAATGTCAGGATGAGCCTGAGTAACCCCAAGGAATGAGAAGGGATGAGAAGGTTACTCACCTTGTGCAGTAACTGAGGTTCTTTGAGATGGTTGTCCCTGTGGGAGCTTCACTTTAGGTGTCTTGGTGTCCTGTACTTCTTGTCGGAGACTTGTGGTAGCAATGCCCCGGTTGGTTGCACACGTGCGGCAGCCAGCTTGCACCACTCTGAGTGGCTACCCCGCGAGCGCAGCCAACTGCCACCCAGTTCCTTCTCTACGCGAGGATCGAGTCGGAACTCTGAAGCAGAGGGGAAGAGGGTGGGTAGTGGAGCACCCACAGGGAAAACCATCTCAAAGAACCTCAGTTACTGCACAAGGTGAGTAACCTTCTCTTCTTCTTCTTCGAGGAGTGTCCCTTTGGGTGCTCCACTTTAGGTGACTGAAGAGCAGTGCCCCTTGGTGGAGAGGAGGGGCTTTGGAGTTGATGTATGTATGGTGGAGAGCACTGATAGATCGAAGTGAGCGTCTGCAGGTGACTGCTGTTCCAGGGCATAGCGTTTGGTGAAAGCATGGTGCGATGCCCAGGTATCTGCTTTACAAATATCAGTTATAGATACATGTCTGAGAAAGGCTATGGATGTGAACATAGCTCTAGTGGAGTGTGTGCGAAGTCCAGAAGGAGCTTGCACATTGTAATTTTGGTACCATCGTTTGATACAATTAGAGACCCATTTAGAAAGTCTCTGTTTGGAAATGGTTTGGCTTCTTGATCGTTCTGTTGTGGATATGAATAGCCTGGATAATTTTCTGAATGTTTTTGTTCTCTATACGTAGAATAGCCAGAGCTCTGCGGATGTCTAGCATGTGAAGGGATGCCTCCCTGTTTTTGGCATGCAGCTTGGGAAAGAATACAGGTAAGTAAATGGGTTCATTGAGATGGAAGAGGGGGCAACCTTGGGTATGAATTTAGGGTGTGGGCGTAGAATGATTTTGTCCTTGAGGAATGTGGTATAAGGTGGGTGAGCCATTGGGGCACCCAACTCTCCCACCCTTCATGCTGATGCGATAGCTACTAGAAGGACGACCTTCATGGATAAGTGCAGGAATGGGCAAGTTGCTAGCGGTTCAAAGGGTTTGCCCATGAGGGCATGGAGAAAAAGGTTGAGGTCCTACATAGCGGTCGGGTCTGTTAATGTGGGGTAAGTGTTCTCTATACCCTTGAGAAAGGGCTTAGTTCTGAAGACCGTGAATCCGTCCACCTCATTGTGAAAGCTGGTGATGGCTGATAAATGCACGCTGAGTGAGCTAGTCAAGAGGCCAGACTTTTTTTGAGTATGAATATGTAATCAAGGATAGTGGGTAACAGGGCCAATTGTGGAATGATTTGCTTGTCTCGGCACCAGATAGAGAATCTTTTCCACTTGTGTGTGTATATTTTTCATGTGGAGAGACGTCGGCTGTTAAGTAGAATGTTTTGGACCTCCTTGGAACAGCATGTTTTGAGTTCTGTCATCCCTGGATTAGCCATGCCTTGAGACGAAGTGCTGGAATGTTGGGGTGATGGAGGCGTCCTGTATGCTATGTCAGTAGGTGAGGCAGGAGGGGAAGGGTTCATGATCTGACAGCCACTGGCAGGGCCGGCTCCAGGCACCAGCCTACCAAGCATGTGCTTGGGGCAGCACCTGGAAGGGGGCGGCGCTCAGGGTTGGGGTTTTTTTTGTTTTTTTTTTAAACATACTGGGGCTGTTGGGGCGCCCGGCGGCACTCCAGCCGAGAGCGGGGCCGGTACTGGGCTCGCTGCCCTCCCCGCGGTGCTCCGGCTGGCCGGGGAGAGCGGGGCTGTGGCCGGGCTCGGCGCCCTCCCCTGCTGCGCTCCCCTCCGGAGGGGGCGGCGGGAGGCTTTTTTGCCTGGGGCGGCAAAAAAGCCAGAGCCAGCCCTGGCCACTGGGGTCAGGTATGGGAACCATGTTTGTCTGGGCCATGTTGGTGTAATCAAGATGACTCTGGATTTGTCTTGTCTGATCTTGTGAAAGACACGACTCAACAGGAGTATCAGGGGGAAGAGGTACAGGAGCGGGGCCTCCCACCTGATGAGGAAGGCATCTCCGAAAGAGTGGCTGGCTCATTACAGAAGCAGCTTTTCCTCTCCTGGAATTGACACCTCCTCATCTATTATTGGGAGTGGACTACATCCACCCTGATTGAATTGGCCCTGTCAACACTGGTTCTCCACTTGCCAAGTAACTCCCTGCTCTCCATGTGTCAGTATATAATGCCTGCATCTGTAACTTTCACTCTATGCATCTGAAGAAGTGAGGTTTTTACCCACGAAAGCTTATGCCCAAATAAATCTGTTAGTCTTTAAGGTGCCACCAGACTCCTTGTTGTTTTTGTAGATACAGACTAACACGGCTACCCCCTGATACTCTGAAAGAGTTGTGTCCCAGTCTTGCTCGGGAGCAGTACTGTGGGCATTTGGCATTGTGGGTCGTGGTGAAAAGGTCTATTGAGGGGAATCCCCATTGTCGGACTAGAATTTGCAGAATTTGTGGGTCTAGTTCCCACTCGTGCGTCCGTGAGAAGTTCCTGCTGAGGTCATCTGCTGTGGCATTCTGGTTTCCAGGAAGTAGGATGCCATGATGTCTATGTTGTTGGAGATGCACCATTGCCAGAGGCGGACTGCTTCTGTGCAGAGCAGGTAAGATTGGGCCCCTCCTTGGCGATTTATATAAAACATAGTCGCCACGTTGTCCGTGAGAATCTGGACAGTTTTGTTGCGGATCAAGGGGAGAAAGTGATGGCTAGTGTTTGGAATTGCTTGGAGCTCCAGTAGATTTATGTGGAGATTTAACTCCTCTAGGCACCATCAGCCCTGGATGGTGTTCTCAGCCAAGTGTGCCCCCCATCCTACCAGAGAGGCATCCATGGTGATAGTGACTGATTGGGTTTCCCTTTGGAAGGGAAGGCCTGAGCAGACATTTGTTTGGTTTGTCCACCATGTGAGTGAGTCTTTCACTCTGCTGGGCATTGTAAGCCGTCTGTTGATCGAGTGTCTGTAAGGAATGTAGACAGTGCGTAGCCAAGTTTGTAGACCTCTCATATGTAGCCTGGCATGTTTCACGACAAACGTGGTAGCCGACATGTGTCCGAGAAGTTGTAGGCATGTTCTGACAGATGTTCGTGGGCTGTGTCTTACTGTTGTGATTAGCTTTATTAAGGCAAGAAACCATTGTTGGGGTAGCCGTGCTGACGCCATGACACAGTGGCGGTGTGCCCCTATAAAGTCCAGTTGTTGGGTTGGGATCAGGGTGGATTTCTGTAAGTTGGTTTGTAAATAGGGTTGGAGTGGTGTGAGTGGCGTGAACTGTCTTGTCGTATGTCAGTGCTTTTAGCAGGCAGTCATCTAGACAGGGAATATGGTCACACCCTGCTTGCGAATATGTGCTACTGCAATGGCCAGTACTTTGGAAAAAACCCTGGGAGTCGTAGAGAGGCCGAAGGGAAGTACCTTGTACTGGTAGTGTAGGTTGCTCAGAGTGAATCGTAGGAATCTCCGATGCGCCAGGTGGTTAGTGACGTGAAAGTAAGCATCCTGTAGGTTGAGGAACGAGAGCCAATCTCCTTTCTCCAATGCCAGAATTATGGTTGCTAGGGTTACCATCTTGAAGTGCTGTGTTCTCACAAACTTGTTCAGTTTGCATAAGTCCAGAATGGGCCTCTGTCCACCTGTTTTCTTCGGAGTGAGAAAGTAATGAGAGTAGAACCCCCAACCGCTGTGCTGAACCAGTACTGGTTCCACAGCACCTAATTGCAGGAGATGCTGTATTTCCTGCGGTAACAGGTACTCGTGAGATGGGTCCCTGAAGAGGGATGGGGAAGGAGGGTGGGTAGGTGGAATGGAAAGAAAGGGGATGGAATAGCTTTTCTGCCTAATTTCCAGAACCCACTTGTCTGTAGTGATGGTTCTCCAGACTGGGTAAAAGGGTGTAAGGTGGTCCTCAAAGGGGCTGGAAATTAGAGGTGACTCTGGAAGTGGAGAATGTGGGGCTCCTGTGTCCTCGACCGACACTTCAAAGCGTTTGCCTAGAAGTGGATGGCTGAGACGTAGACGAATGCTCCTGTGTCTGACAGCATCTCGTCTGGCGCTGTTTGCGGCATTGATCATAATGTCGTTGAGGCTGAGTGTATGGGGCAGGATGAAATAGTTGGTTGTAGAATCTGCCCTGTTTCTTCCTTGTTCGCAGGGATACAGATTCCAAGTGTCTTTCGTGTTGCATGGGAGTCCTTCGGGGTGTGTAAGGAGACGTTTGTGCTCTCTGCAAACAGTTTTTGCCCCTCAGAAGGTAAGTGCTCTACTGTCACCTGAACTTCCCTGGGGAAGCCGGAGAAATGGAGCCATGAAGCCTTCTGCATACAATGGATGGCGATGGAGCGAGGTGCCGTGTCAGCAGAATCTAGAGAGGCCTGCAGGGCAGTTTTGGCGAAGAGGAAACCTTCTGCTATATTGGCTTTATATTGTTCTTTTTTGTTAGTTGGGATGTGGTCAATAAAAGATGACATCTGAGAAAAAAATGGTGTGTGTGTACTTGGCCAGTAACGCAGAATAGTTTGCTATGCGAAACTGGAGGGTTGCCGATGAATAGGCTTTCCTGCTGAAGAGGTCTAGGCATTTCCAATCTTTATTATAAGGATTGGTTTCGGTTTGACGTTGCTTCCCCCTCTAACACCAATGAGTTTGCAGTAGGGTTGGTAAACAAAACTCAGCTCCTTTAGCAGGCACATAGTACTTCTTGTCAGATCACTTACAAGAAAGAGGGGCTGTGGCTGGAGTCTGCCATACGGTTTTTGCTGGGGCCATGATGGCAGCATAAATGGATAGTGCTATCTTGGCTGACGGAGAAGCTTGCAATATGTCTGTCAGCTTATGTTGAGTCTCTGGTAACTCAGCCAATGAGATGTCTAGTGAATCAGCTACTTTTTTAAACAAATCCTGAAAGGATTTGAAGTCATCTCCCAACGTGTGTGTGTGTGTGTGCGGGGGGGGTGGGGGGTGCCATTATTGTTTCGTCCAGAGACTAAGTCAGGATGTGGGTAGGTGGGAGAGTGTCACCCTCCGGCCTGTGGACAGATTCTTCAGATTCCTCCTCCAGCAGTTCTGGGGAAGCTGGAGCAGATGGAGGTGATTGCTGTGTCCTGGATGGATTGGATGGCTGGGTGATTTGGGCTCTGCATAATGCCCAGGGGTACCAGCATGCCCACTGTGGTGGGAAGGCCATGGGAGGGGACACCCATTGTGGGGCTTGCCAACCCACGCCCTGTGGCCGAGTGGGTCCAGGTTTAGGAGAGGAGTGGTGAGGTGTTCCCACTCCTGTCTCCACTTCCTCCTCTTCATCAGCGGAGAGAGGAGGGGCCGAGCTAGCGAGTGTAGTGATAAAGCTTGGCCCTGACTCTGGCCGGAATGCCATCGGTGCCAAAGAGCGGTGGATGCAATGAAGAGGTCTGCATGGCTGACAGACTGTTGCGGTACCGGGAGATACAGTGCTGGCAGCACAGGAAAGCTGGGAACCAGAGGGAGCGTTGTCGGTGCTGCAGACTTGTCACATTGTATTGGTGAAGCAGGCGCCACAGCGCTGTGCTGTGCCTGAAGTTTCTGTTCCCTCAGTGCCAAGCTATGAGACTTAGTTTTGCTGCTATGAGAGCGAGACCGCACAGAGTCTTTTGTTCCTTGGGACGTCTCAGTACCAGACGGTCCTGGTGCCTTGCGGTCCGGTGCTCTGGGTGCTTTTGATACCGGGGCAGTTTTTGTGGTCAGGGATTGCTTTTTTGGAGGTGTGGCGAGGAGTGAGACCGCTTTTTTGTGGATTTGGTAGGACCAGGGTCCTTAGCAGCCATTTTTGAAGAGGACCCCACATCTCAGGCAGCTGCAGGTGAGGACGGGCGAGGAGGTGTCCTGGACTAAGGGTCAGAGGGATCTCCTCCTCATTAAAAGTTTTAATTGGAGGTCCCTGGCCTTTCTTGTCCACACTGAGTTTCTTGCAGTGGGGATACTTTTGGGTAGTGTGTGTCTACCCCACTGCGAGTGGCCGCCTGTCACTGGTATTGAGAGTCTGAAGGTCAGACAGTGCTTGAAACCTGGAGAGCCAGGCATGTCTGAGAGGCTAGCTGAATGAAGAACGGGAATAGTCCCAGTCTAATGCCTCTTCGGCGGCTGCCTGCCAGAGGCAGGGAGAAAAACGGGAAAGTGGTTTTTTTTATAAATGTGAAAAATGAAAAAAAAAATGAATGGAGAGATAAACAATGAGGAAAATTAACTGAGAAAAGAGCAGAGATTAAAGGAACATGAGAGTAGATAAGGGCGCTGCTGTCGTTCCGACCGAAACCAAGGACAGTAGAGAAGGAATTGGGTAGTGGTTGGCTGTGTGCATGGGGTAGCTGCTCGGAGTGGTGCAAGATTACTGCCGCGTGTGCGCGGCCAATTGGGGCACTGCTACCACAAGTCTCCGACTAGAAGTGCAGGGCACCAAGACACCTAAAGTGGAGCACCCACAGGGAAACTCCTCGAAGACGAAACCTAAGGTACCTACGAAATTATGTTCTCTTCAAGATCTGGGCCTTGCCAGAGCAATCCATGTATTCATCACCTCACAACTGGATTATTGGATAGCATTTATATTTGAAGATCACTCAGAAGCCAGAGCTGGTGCAGAATGCTGTACTCAATCCAATATAAAGCAACAGAGGGTCCTGTGGCACCTTTAAGACTAACAGAAGTATTGGAGCATAAGCTTTCATGGGTGGACCCTCTGTTGCTTTTTTACAGATTCAGACTAACAGGGCTACCCCTCTGATACTTCAATCCAATATGTGGATGTTAGCAAAGTTCAGCAAACACACAGGTTTTCTGTTTACTCGTAGGTCAGATCAGCCCTTGCATTTGAGGTGCTCTTGTTAACATTCCCTAGATTTGAAGGTGAGGGAATGGAGGCATGGCATTCTTGGGGGAAGGGTTCTCAATTCTAGATCTTGTTTTTCCCCCATGTCCAACTCAGCCTGGATTTTACCGGCCTTCTGTGTTCAATACAAGACACATCTCTTTTTTCAGGCGTAAGCCATATTGGGTAGGGAGAGGAAAGAAGTGGATGAGAATCTGTTAGCAGTGGTGTCTTTGCCCATTTCTTAAAGGTATGTTATACAGTACAATATGTATTCATTATTATTTAATTGTGGATATATGCCCAAAGTTCCAAGATAATATCACAGCACATACTTCATGGACTGCCTCCCTTCTCCAAAAAACCTTCAAGCTTTTAAGATACAATACAGTCAATTCCTGATGTCTGTCACATCAAGCAAGTGACTATTTTTGGTGATGAAGCAACGAGGAGTGGTTTCTCCTACACTCAAAAATCCCGTTAGCAGATACAATGCAAAGTATGTTTTCCTCAAACTACAGTTACTATGGCTTTTAATTATTAGAACAACTTACCATCATAAATGTAGTTGGGGTTGAGAAGCTGAAAATGAGAGAAAGAGAATTAATGATTTCTTTCAAGTAACATTCTTAAAACCAATATTATTTCCAATAGTCTAAAATGAAAACCATTTAGCATGGCGATGGGTTTTAGTCAGACCCACAAAAGCACAGAAGCAGCTGCAACTCAGTGTTTTGGCACCCATACCACTCTCCCCATATTCACTTTGGAATGGCATCACAGTCCCAAACTGGAGGATCACTTCCACATGCTCTGAATTTGGAGAAACAACATCAAGAATCACACATACCTGAGCCAAATTCCTGCTTGGTCTAATGCCACTCAGACGAAGGCTGTTACACAAGAGACGAATTTGACCCATTATTTTATTTAACTTACCCCACAGGATCATTTTTGAAATACCATATCCTTGTAGCATTTACCTTCACGGAAACCTTGTTGGCAAGTCCTTCTCGGGATTTGCGATAACCATTTTCTAGCTTGCCTTCCCTTTTGCCGTCTTTATCTTTTTTCTCAGATTTCTTCCTTAAACGGAGTGCTGTGTGCCAAGATGTTGACTTCCTGAAGACAGAACATTAACATTGTGTTCAACTCTTTTGAGCCCTCAGAAGGGCACTGTTCTGTTTAACTTCACTTGCATTGGAAAATTTTAATGTCTGTAATATCTCAGACACAAGATTGCAGAGTCCAGTCCTGTTGAGTATGGGAGCTGTAAAGGAAACTCACAAAATATCTTCAAGAAATCTTAGATTTCCTGGTGACCCTTTCATGCTAAAAGTATCAATTTTGATCTCAGTGTATTTCTGCAAAAAATTACAAAATTAAAGGATGCAGGGTAAGAACAAGAGACATTTTGCCTTTGTTTAAAACTGTAGACAAAATGAAAGGATCAATGAGAAGCATTGTAATGTATGGAATCTTACCTATGAAGCTAAGCCTTTCATAAAATCATGGACACTGTCAGTCAAACACAGCAATGGCCCATCAGTCCTGTCTCCAACCACAGGCACTGACTTTTCAAAGTGATGGGGGGTGCTTGACCCCGGCTCTGCCCCCACTCCACTCCTTCCCCCAAGACCTTCCCGCCCCCCAAACCCCACCCCTTCCCGCCCCCCCGAGTGCGCCGCATCCTTGCTCCTCCCCCACAGCCTCCTGAACACCACGAAACAGCTGTCCATGGCAGGCGGGAGTCACTGGGAGGGAGGGGGAGGCACTGATTTGTGGAGCCCGCTGGTGAGCCAGAGGTGCTGGGCGGAACTGCCGGTGGGTGCTCAGCGCTCGCCATTTTTTCCCTGTGGGTGCTCCAGCCCCGGAGCACCCATGGGGTCAGCGCCTATGTCTCCAACACTGACCGACAAATGTTTCAGATACAAATATAACCCCCCCCCCCAATTATCCAATTTTCCAATACCACAGTATGGGGAGAAATATACTTTCATGCCAACAACCACCTTTGTACTTTAAAGCACAAAAACTAGCAGCCCCGGTAATCTCATCTTAATTGGTGTAACTACAGTTAATTATTCTTATTAATAGAAATGCCTAATTCTTAATAAATTATTCCATTTGAAGTTTGCCTTAATTTCCATTTCAGCTCTCTTGATTCTTTTATTATGGGAAAGGTTAAGTTTGAATGCACAATTAGCCTTCTCTCAATAACATTAGGTATCATTTCAGGAAACCTCAACTGCATTTGTAATAAAGAAAATACCTGCATGGGTTTCTTAAACATTTCTATCATAGCAAACATCCAACCTATAAATCAGTTTTACTGATACCAAGACACACCAGATATCTTCCAGGACTTCATCACACATGATGTCCATTTCCGTCTGGAAGTTCATATAAACTTTTAGTTTAGAAGGCTCAAATCCTGATTTAATTGTAAACCTTTCTACAAAATGCTCAAGTAACATAAAACATGTGCAAACCCTCTTCTCTTCTGAAGAAATCCAGACACTCACTTGATTGTTCCATCATGGTTGTCAATGATGACTGCACTGGTATGCCCCAAGACATAGCCGGGAATCCAGCCCTCGGCTGCAGGGCACTGGTCAGTGGCGGCTCTGAACACCAAAAACATGTTCTGTTGGTTGCTGGCTAGAATTTGCACGACCTCTCCTTGGTAGACATTTATCTCATCCTCCTTCACTGCCGTGTAATCGTGTGTCACCAGCATGGTGGAGATATTGCTACTGCTGCTACTTTCACTCTGTAGTATTAATGGTGTAGGGGCAGAGAAGGGAGGGGAAAAAATGGGATTGAGTTTAGCGCTCACACAGAGGACACTTAAAATTACATTGTACTGCGACACTAAACAATGTGTAGTCCCAGGAGTTTATCCTTCTTTTTGCACATGCCTGGTCTACTGTATCTTTGTCATTTACACAAATAAAATATACTAATACCTGCCATTACAGAAAGCTGGTGAAGAAATGGGGATTTCCCCCCACATTTGTTACATTTATTATTCTCTGGATCCCAGTTTTATTGAAGCTTCATGACACCCCCCTTTACTACCTACAAAAGCAAACTACAGTATATGGGATTAGCCATTAGGAGGCATTATAAATCACAATTTGAAAGAGACCAAAAATTAAGGCTAGAACCCAACCTAATCAAAGCTGGGAAATTCAGCATTGAAGCAGATGATCATTCTCACCTTGCTTCATTTGTTGGAGCTTAGGACAGTAGCCCAATCTTGCATATTGCGTATAATAAGGAACAAAAGGGCAAAATGAATTGGCGTTTGTTATTGTCTCTCTAAAACATTAATGCTTGCCAGTTTCGTTTGTAAAGACTAACAGATTTATTTGGGTATAAGCTTTCGTGGGTAAAAAACCCACTTCTTCAAATGCATTGATCCACTCCAAGTATCTGAAGAAGTGGGTTTTCTCCCATGAAAGCTTATGCCCAAATAAATCTGTTAGTCTTTAAGGTGCCACTGGACTCCTCGTTGTTTTTGTGGATACAGACTAACACGGCTACCCCCGATAGGTTAGTTTGTGTGGTTTTTTTATTCTTTATTTTTAAATATGTAGGATGAGATAAATTACCTACTTTTTAGGGGTTTTTTTGTTTTTGTTTTTAAAAACCCTCTCCCTTGCACCCCCCCCCCCCCCGGAAAAATAGAGCATTAATTTACCCATTTATAGCTATCCTTTTTCTCATATTCTATCAGTAAGTACAACCATTAGAAGCGCTTGTAGTTACAGGCATGGACTCAACATAGTATGGGTATATCTGAATTTTTTGCCTTTCTCTTTAATAAGCATTGGCAACAAATGTAATGGCTGATCAATAACTCAGATGATGTAAATCACACTATCAAAGTTTTTCAGCCAAGAAAAGTTATCTGTCCTGACAGTGGTCCCACCTGAAAAATCAGGTCTAGCTATTTCCTCTTGCAACTACCTTATGCTTGCTTCTGAAGTTTAATGAATGTCAACATACAATTTCTCATCAGACTAACAAACCAACTCCATATAGCTTGGCCCTGAACCATCCAGTTCCCTTAGGAAGGAGTTAAAAGTAAGCCAACCTGTAAACTGGGGGACTGGATGATTCCAGAGAATAACAATGTGGCATAAGTGTTGCTGCTCTGACTATATCTTAAGTCAATGACTATTATCACTACCACCACCCAATGGCTGGTCAATAGCCCAAAGACATTAAGCTGATGGTGAAAAATCCCCAACAGAAAATGCACCCTGTGCTGGCAGTCTCAGTAGAGAGGGCAAGAATTCAACTGTCTCCCCATTATTAAGCCACTCCTATCTGATAATCAATATAAGCAGTCTATGTCCTGAAATAACAAAATTTCATTTTCACCTGTAAGTGAAAATGAAAAGAAAATGGGCCACAATCTGCTCAGTTACATCAATATTAAGTTTCTTCAGATTTACACCAGTGTACATGATAGTTTGGTCCAGTGTTTAATATGTGGTCGTGGTCAGGAGAGTAAAGCCTGCTCGAATGGCACCTTCTTATTCAACACAACTGCTTCTGGTGTATATTCTGAGTCATCACTGTAGGCAGCATGGTTCCACACACAGTGCACTGGGCTGGGAGTTCTATTCCTGGCTCTTCCATCTACCAGCTGTGCGACCGTGCGCATGTCACCACACCTCTCAGTGCTGCTGTTTCTCCTAACACTTTTGTGTGTGTCCCATCTATTTTGAATTCAAGTTATTAGGGGTAGGAACTCCCTCTGATTATGTGTTGGCACAGTACCTAGCACAGTGGGGTCTTTAGACACTACTAAAATATCTTAGTATTACCTGTAATACTGCCTTGGTGATTAAAGTATGTACGTACTGCATTTCACTCCCAGTATCATGACAGAGCACAAAGAGCTCTGGGTGAGGGAACAGGATTTTATTCTGGGCTGCATACCCCAATAAGATAATTAACTAAATTCCAGTTAACTGACTTTGTATTACAGTTAATAATACTCAAGACAAAAAGAACCCAGGTTGACTCCCTCACCCTAGGGAGAGTCAATGGTCCCTGTAAACGGCATGTCTGAGGAGGGAGCATCTGCAAACTGCCTGCCTGGCCTGGGAGAGATCTTTCCCAGAGTAATTTCTAGAGCATATCATTTAGAAAAACATCCAATCCTAATTTAAAAATTGTCCACAATTGAGAATCCACCACAACCCTGGTAAATTGTTCCAAATGTTAGCTTCCCTCACTGTTAAAAATGTACGCCTTAATTCCTTTCTGAATTTGTCTAGCTTCAACTTCCAGCCACTGAACTGTATTATACCTTTTTCTGCTAGACTGAAGAGCCAATTATCAAATATTTGTTCCCCATGAAGGTACATATAGATTGTAATCAAGTCACCCATCAAACCTTCTCTTTGTTAAACTAAATAGATTGAGTCCCTTGAGTCCATCACTATCAGCATGTTTTCTGACCCTTTAACTATTCTTGTGACTCTTCTGTAAACTCTTTCCAATTTATCAACATCCTTGAATTGTTTTCCAGCAGTGGCTGCACCAGTGGAAAGTACAGAAGTAAAATAATCTCTCTACTCCTACTCAAGATTACCTAGTTATCATCCTTAACTCTGCTGGCCATAGATTTCTCCTTGTGTCCCTTTGCTTTCCTTATCAATCTTCTGTAATTCCTAATTTCTGATTTATATTCATTACTATTAACTTCCCCTTTCTTCCATTTGCTATATATTATTTTTAAATTTTTTATAGCTGCCTTCACTCCCCTTCTGTACCAGGAAGTTTCTTTTTCTTTTTTAACCAATATGAGAATCTAGTTACACGTTCTTAAACAATTCCCAATTATCATTCACATATTTCTGATTAAATTATACCTCCCAGCTGATTTGGCTTGTAATTGTTTTCAGCTTTGTGAAACTGGGCCTATTAAAGCATCAAGAACACATTTATTAGTGATCTGGACTTTATTCTGTTTGCACATTATAAATGTGATCAAGTCATGATCATTTGTATCTAAGTTACCTCTAATTTTTAGTTCTGTGATCAGTTCCTCTTTATCTGTCAAGAAGAGGTCTAATATAGAATTCCCCTATCTTGGATGCAACACTTTTTGAGTTAGGAGATTGTCATAATATTTAGAAATTCCAGGGATGTTTTAATACTGGCAGCAAGACACATTCCAGAATATGTCACTTAAACTCAAGTCCCCATGATCACGCAGCTTTTTTTCCTATCCATTATATATAGATGTGAAAGAAGCCGGCCATCCTGTTTGGGGGTCTGCAGCAGACACCAATTAATACCCCATCTTGTGAATTATCTGATAAGACATTGATCCATAAGCATTCAAGATAATTTTTTCTTGAGTTATCAGTAACTCGGAAACAGAGAATGCCATTTTTGACATAGAGTGTCATTCCCAGTCTCCTTTTGCCTGTTTGCTCCTTCCTAAATAGGTTATAACCATTGATTTTAACATTGCAAACATGTGAATCATCCCATCAGAACTACTTGCCAACTGCTAGTACTGTCAGGGAAACTGCACAGCAATCTAGCCCAAGAAGGGAAAACCTGCAAAGTACCATGTACTTCCCCCCCATAATCCAAGCATTGTGTACCGTAAAAACTTAACCAAGAACTGTTTCCACATACTTGACAATCCTACTAAGTAGAAATCTTCTATGTTTTGAATAGGTGTTTCTCACAGCTTTTACAAGAGCCAGACTAGGTTCATTTCATGTGTTTTTCAGGGTTGCCCCCTTTTCAGTTATGAAACAGAAACACATGCATATGTGAGTGCACGTGTATGTATATTTTTACACATATAATTTAACTACATCTATATATGTGTGTGTAAATATGTACAAACACACATCCACAAATGAATACACCTCTACCCCGATATAACGCCACCCGATATAACACGAATTTGGATATAATGCGGTAAAGCAGTGCTCCGGGGGGGCGGGGCTGCGCACTCCGGCGGATCAAAGCAAATTCGATATAACGCGGTTTCACCTATAATGCGGTAAGATTTTTTGGCGCCCGAGGATAGCGTTATATCGGGGTAGAGGTGTACATCAAATTTAAGGACAAACCTTCACAGCTCATTTTCTCCAATTAGTCGATCACAGAGTGAAGTCACTAAGTTAAAATATGTGACATCACCATGTATGATGACAGAAAGTGACATTATAGATGTAAAATTATGACCTACCTCTATAATCAAGCTAAAAGAGAAGGTGAGTTGTGAGGGAGAAGGCATATTTAGATAGTATTGGCTACTGTAGAAAGCAAACACAGAAATTATGGCCTCCCTTTCAAGTTTGCATGAATGTCCCTGTTCAAAAAATGGAATTTTAATAATTGATTTAAAGCCTTATTTGGGAATGACAGAAGAAATTGGTGTTTATTGCTTTAGTATACATAAAAATATCTTATCTTATTAATGCTCTATTCATTTACTGAAAAGACATCTATTTACCCTAGATATCACATTAACATAACATTCTGCTAGACTAAAGAAAAAGAAAGGCAAGACAAAGCCAAACCAAATGAAAATTAGAAAGGAGACCAGATCAAATAAAAAAGAATACATGCAAAGCACAATTTTTTTCCTCTAAGGCTATTACAAAGGTAAGTGTAATAACTAAAACATCAAGAGAGAGCTCTATATGTTAAACAATTCTACCAAGAAGTGCATGCGTTTAAAAAACTATTGCAGGTTAGGTGATTTGCAATTGGTATTGTGTAGGAGCTGTGACAGGTACTGAAAAAACAAACACTTGTGAATACAACACTTAGTGAGGGAAAACCAAATGCTGGTAAAAGGCATGGTGACATGCCTATCACATTCACAGTGAGTGACATTCATTTGTTGTGCATTAAATTTGCACATGCCCCATGATCACTATGTTGCGTTTCCTGGTGGACATCGGTAGAGGATGTGGATTCTGTTAACCCTTTTTTCCCCACACACAAAAAAGTGCAGATTAAAAGGTTGAATCTCCAGATGCCCTAACACAGTTTCTTTTACATAGGGGAATAAAAACGTGGAGTGATATTTCCACTTTCTAACTTTTTGGGGGCTGACAGTGATAAGGGTTTTTTTTGGTTTGTGTGTTTTCAGTTGATACTTGGAAGCTTCACTGACCTGATATGGGATTTAAAGATGAGTGAAAAGAATGCTGCAGTTCAATTAAGGCTGACAGGAGTAAAATAAGGCAACCCAGGGAGTGTGACGTGGATGCCTCATCAAAGTCAAAACTATATAGGAAAAAAACAAAAAAGGGATGGATGTGTGTGTGGGGGGGGAAGCCCCAAGACAATTGGCCAACCAGAAATTTAAAACACGCTGTTGGTGGCGCACAAACAGAGGCCATGTGATTGTCAAATTCAGCATGTTAATTATCTGCCTTCGGATTAGAGACAAAAAAGCCAGGAGAGCAAGTTAGTAGGAATCAGACTAGTGATTTATGTTTTCAGCAGAGGTGGAAGTCACAACTTTGTTAGCAGTTGTGTTGTGTCTGTATACATATCACAAGTCTGTTTTATGCATACACACACAGACATAGAATATATATTCTATTTGTTTGCGTAGAGAAGATATTGGAACAGTTGATTATTTCAGAGCAGTGCAGCACTGGAGAGCCAGAAGTTAGTATGGAGAGTGATGGTAACGCACAGAAGGGGAGCATGGGAAGGTTTTAGAAGAGCTCGCAGGACAGAGGTGCTCCGCTCTTACCCCATTACTTTGGGTGGAGTGAACTGACTGCTCGCTGGTCGAGGAGCATGTGCTCATGCGGTCTGTGTCCTTGCTGTGTGAAGAGTGGCGGTGGACCTGGCGCTGGAGGGAGTCATTGTCCCCAGGGAAAGTGAAGGAGCCAGGGCGGCTGGCAGGGGATGCTGGGATGGAGCTCCAAAAGGAGCCCTTTTGCAGGGGACTGCTTGGTGGAAAGGTTTCCTTGCCAAAAGGAGAAGGGAAAGTCGTTGAGAGAGGAGAGTTCATTGGAGAGATGGCTCCTGGCCTTGGCTTCCCGAGCGTCAGAGATCCTATGCTGCTCCTTGAGCGATTGTCCTCCGAGCTCCCACGCAATTCTTTCTGGGCTCCGTCTGCTGACCCAGAAACGTTTCCAGCTGTCTTCCTGGGGCTCTCAATAACTTTCATCTTGGGAATCTGCTCAGCTTCTCTCTCAGGACCATCCGGTTCTGCAATGGGAGGGTGCCTGGCTGGCTGGCTGAGGCCAGTCTCTAGGGATGTGCTGTGGGGTGGCAGGGAGGGATTATGAATGGACATACCTGACATCTTGTCTGCCTCTGCTTGGGCGGAGGCTGCAGAGGAGACCAGGACTGGGGAATGGTGTCTGACAGGCTGGGGGATCCGGGAGGGCCTGCTACGGCTGGAGCTGGTAATTCCGCTACAGCTGCTGGGGCCGCTGCTGTTACTGCTGCCACCGCCACCGCTACTGTGGTTTTTCTGATATTCAATTGGTGATGTCAAGGCTGCAATTTAAAAACAGGGGAAGGAGCAGAGGGAGAGAGAAGAGGGCAGGTTAAAGCGGGATATGTTTAATGCAATCTTAGAGTCTGATCAAAAACAAACTTTATTCTTACATTACACCTTTAACCCACTGACCTCAAAATGCTTTACAGACATTAATGCTTCATGACATCCCTGCCAGGTAGGTTGGTGGGTAAGATTATATTCCCAAAACAGACGGGGAAGCTGCGGCAGAGGTTAAGCAATTTCTCCTAGGTCACAAGTCAGTGGCTTAGTTGTAAATACCTGCCACAACTCCCAGCTCCCAGTCCTGTGCTCTAACCACCACATCCTGTTTCCAGCATGTCTTCTTACATGATTTTTAAACCAGTTCTTTCACAATGAAAAAAACCAATCTATGGTGAGGAAGAACGAGTGATTCAAAGCTAGAAACGCTCGTGTGAAGGTCAGTGAACGGAGCCTTTTGAGATCACTGGCAATTACTAGCTTTTCCTAGCTTTCTCCTCGTGACACTAAATGTTACAGAACTAAATGCTGTTGAAAAAACTATGCAGTAATGCAACTGAAATACATTTATCCTGTAACGTTAGGCTGTCACTTTGGTTCAGCCCTCCAAAAACTCCCATTTGTTTAAAGTGGTTACACTATTTCCTCATATCAGAGGGACGCTGATATGAATTTTTAATTCTTTCCTATAAAGCACTTTGAAATAGTCAATCACAGGCCACTCCACAAGTTCAAACATTTGTTGGGAAGTGAAAACAATGGGCATGTCCCCCCCAGCTGAAAGGCCTACAACCCCAGAAGAAAGAAATCTTTTGGAGTATTACTTAAACTAGAGCAGATGAAATATGAAGGAAAGCAAGTAGTTGGGGCATCCAGTACCGAGCCTAGGGCAGAAAGATTAACACAAATGATTTACCATTCAAAAAATTACGCTGGTTTTCCAGAATTTGGTTGATTTCATGGATCCACAATAGGCGTATGCCTGGACTGGCAGAATGCAAAACAAAGGTCTCCAAGACATCCCCTGTTCTTGATGTTAGTGCAAATTTACATGGATCACTGTCCACGTTTTCCTCCAGGCAAAGACAACTCACCTTAATGAGAGAGAATTTATTGTATCTATTGTATTGCAAAGATACCATCAATAGCCCTAGCCAGGAGCTCTGGGCTTCTAAAGTCTTCAAAACATTTAAGATAATGATTATTTAATGTAGTCAGGATTACTGTAAAATAAATTATTAAATGAAATTAAGGATTAATGATGGATACTTGTCATCCTTGTCACATCACTTAAGATTTCACTCAATCACTAAGAGCATCTTGCATTTCAGAAACTATGACTCAAGGTCAGACAGAAGTCAAATGTGATCCATTCCACGGTAGCACAGTGAAATTCCCCTTAGTAGAGTCCTCCGCTCACTCCTTCCTTTTATTTAAAATACTACAGTAGTTTTGTACTTTAATCTGTAGTCTATAAAGATTCCACTATAAGAAAGCAACTATTTCCAAACAAGTACAAGCTGCCAAATCAGAGCAGGACTAGGAAGCATGGCTTGCATCCAGAGCTCAGTATAGCCATTCAGATCAACCCATGCACATACCAATTTACCCTCTTTCTCAGAAGCCCCCAGTCAGAATACTGCTGGGCGTATCCAACATAACTGTGCAGCACACTACTGCTTAAGGGCAGGGCTAAAATGTTTGAGGGATCAGTCTGTGGAAGTTGAGTCATGTGATTTGACAGGCGTTCTAGTCAAGATTTCAGTACTGTTGGCAAGTATTCACATTTGGTTTGGGCTGAGATTTCTTGGGGACTAATACTTCAAGTTACTGCCTTCAAGCTTTACGATACAGACATGTTACTGTAAGGGCAGGTATTGCAATGATCTGTGATAAGATGTGAACACAGAGTTGAGACACAGCCCCTTAGTGTAGGGCATATCAAGTTACAATGAGTACATTTATATTACTGTATTTAAGGCAGAAGAGGTCTGAAAGCCGGCATGGAAAATTTTAATGTGTTGTCACAGCTGAGCACAGAATTGTTTGCATGTGTTTTTAGTAGTTAGCTTAATGGTACCATTCTTCTAGGTTTACTGGTAAAGACATAGGTTCATGAGTTGGTAGGCCATTACCAGAAAATGATTACCTTGGTACCCCACTGTACAAACCCTATCATGCTCACAGACAACAGTTACCTTGATACTGTTTTTAAACAAGAATCCCGGCATGGAGAAACCTTTCTTTTTATCTAGTGGCTCACTGAATATGACAATCTGCTCAAACAGGAAGACCCGCCTTTCTTTGCAACGTGGCAGAAGTCCTGTGTCCTGGTCTGTGACCAGGAATGTGTCCTGCAGCAGGAGTTTACCCTGGGCTACAATTTTACCCTAAAAAACAGAAGCAGAAACAAATTCATTTAATCCATTAGTTAATTTTTCTGAATCTCTCCAAGAAATAAAACCTCATTACAAGGGTTTTTTAGTGTTCAGAGTAGTTTTTATGTATGTTCACTGATTGATACATGAGAGAAAGGCACTCACTCACTCAAAATCCCTTTTAAATCATTTGTATGCAATTGACTAACTTCTTGTAAGAAGATATTTCAAAATGATAATGTCATATTGAAAACATTTCCCACACTGGTAGTTCCTGAGGATCAATTTTACTCATATAGGAGTCAAGCAATGCGAGAGACAAGACAGGTCATGTTTTTGAGAAGGGCGGTCAAACAATGTACCAGGCTGGCCTGCTCTTGGGCAGGGCTCACATTAAGATTCTCCTTTCCCATTTTGCATTAACACAAATAAGTAGGAGCAAAAATTTGCGTCCCAGATAGTGAGAAATGCAGAACCATCCCAGATACAATATAAATTCATCTGGAAATATGTCATAAAGAGAACAGAAATGTATGCACCATTTTAAGAAAGAAAACCAACTTACATCAAATCCTTGAAGGCGGCCAACATTCATCATGTCGTTGCACCGTTTCGGTACTATGCACATGACCTCTACAGCTCTCTGTTAAAGCCAAGGAGAGAAAATCAAAATTTAACTCTCCAGTGGTGGATTGTGTGTGTCATGGCAGGGCCTTTACAATACAGTTCAGTGTATTTAATCAGCAGGACAATTAGAGCTGAAACAGAACAGTAGTTTTATATAACCCGACTTGTTCACAAGCACTGCACTGGAAGTAAAAGAAGTGTGGAACACAAGTAGGTAAGTCAATAAAGAAAATGCCAAAAGTACCTCTAGTTCTGTTGTGTCAAGGTTAGCTTTTTTAGAGTATTTGAGGAAGTCCTGTAAGGGAAAAGGTAAAATTATCTCAAGTCCAAACTGGCTCCTATTTGTGTGAGAATTAAATGTTCCAAAAGATGCTCTTAAGAAAATAATAAAAATACTTAATTTTTCAAAGCCTCTTTCTGACATGCGTTAGGTATGTTTTTAGTGCTAAGCTTCACATCTGATTTCAGATCATTGAAGAACATTTACTGAGTCATCAATCCTCTTTGGTAGAAAGGGCCAATACTACATTTTGCCAAACACTCAGACAAAAGGTGCTAAAGGAATTATAAAATTAATTAAAGAAAAAAATCAGAGGAAAATCAAACAAATTTTGCCTTCAGTTACATGGGTGCAAATCCTAAGCCCTTCTACTACACTGAAGAGTTAATGTGGATTTACACTGGTTTAAACTGTATCAGAATTTGGTCCAAGCTATTTACTGTGATTCAGAGAACTATGTGAACCCAAGTTAGGAAACAAACTAAAATACAGTATTAAAAATTCTGGTTTATGTCGAGTACGAAGAGCCCCTTCACCATTTACAATTCTACTACCGAAAAAACAAAGCCAACAGTAATAAGATTTTTCAGTTCTTCTTTAGTAAAGGTGATTACACTGAAAGGGTACCCAGCATCACCTCACCTTGAGTAACAATTGGTATTTCATAATTCTCTGCACTGGTTTTATTAGCAAGTCTGTGAGCTGAAGTCTGTGGCCCAGGCGCTGCTTCAAGTCCTAAAGGTTGTAAAATGAAGAGCGTTAGCTTTAAATTTTACTGGTTTTACTTGGATATAGACCAGTACTTTTACTGTCAAGGAGCTAAGGCAGAGAGCAGAAATGAATTTAATCTTGAATTTGTGCTCCAAATTCTCATTTTCTTGTGACAATCTTAAAAGCCATTCCTGTTTTATTTGTATCATCTTTATTCCCAAAGTATTCCAAATTCTGTCTTTTCAAAGCTTTTCTTATAACCATGGGGCCCAGTTCTTCAGTCCTTACTTTGGATCCAAACCTGCAAAAGCTTATGCACATGAATTCAATGGTAATGCTCACATGCTTCAAGCATTTGCAGGACTGAGATCTTAAGGTGGTCTCATGGGGAGAGCTAGTATGATACTATGGGCAGAGAGGCTGTGATGATGTGAGAAGGGAGCTGCTGGCAAAGCAGTCACACAAATTCCTTTGCACTTCCTATGCCGGGGTGGGCAAACTCCGGCCCGCGAGCCGTTTTAAGCCAGCCTGCAAGCTGCACTACATGGTTCGGCCCTGCTCTGGTGCTCTAGACGGGGCGCTGGGTCGGGGGCTGCATCGCATGGCTCCCAGAAGCCACGGCATGGCCTCACTCCGGCTCCTATGCGCTCCAATGTGAGCTGCAGGGGCAGTACCTGCAGATGGGGCAGCATGCAGCCATCTACCCGCACCTCCACATAGGAGCTGGAGAAGGGACATGCCACTGCTTCTGGGAGCCACTTGAGGTAAGCGCCGCTCGGAGCCTGCACCCCCTGAGCTTCTCTCCATGCCCCAACCCCCTGCCCCAGCCCTGATCCCCCTCCCGCTCTCCAAACCCCTTGATCCCTGCCCGGAGCACCCTCCTGAACCCCAAACTCCTCATCCCCAGAGCCCGCACTCCAACCCCAATTTTGTGAGCATTCATGGCCCACCATACAATTTCTATTCCCCGATGTGGCCCTCGGGCCGAAAAGTTTGCCCACCCCTCCTGTCCTATGTGCTGCAGAAAGGATTTCTATTCCAGGCCACATAATCCTGTGTTGATGGCCACAAAGAAATAAACCAGGGATGAGGCTTCAAAACAACCTCTCCACAGATCCAGTCTCATCAATATCTGTGCAATTACTGAAACTGCTATTCTAACTCACTGGCTGGAATAGCAACCCTCAAAAGGGACCAGCAGCCCTCAAGGGGACCAGCAACCTCAAACAACTCCCATAGCCTGGCAATGAAAGGCGGATTTTACTTTCTCAACAGCCCCTCATTCCACCCAGCTAGAGCTCAAATACTCCTGCATTCTGGAGGGTGGAATGGATTTTATTCTTAGTTTATTCATAAAACATTCCCACAAACTTCAACAGTGCTTTTGTCAGAATCACGAGTACAGAATCAGTGTCTCAAGGAGGTTTTACCCCTAATTATAAAATGAACAGAAATTACCTTTATAGTTCATATCATCTGCTTTTTAGTTTACTTATTTTTGCTACTGTCAACTTTTCTGCCTTATTTAAGGCCCTCAGGGTTGATCTGTAGAATTGGCAGGAGATCTGAACATAAGCTACTATGACAAACATGTAAGACAAAACCTTAAGCTAAAGGGTTTTGTCTTAACACCTCATGTTTTGTCTACAGTAGCTGAATTTCTGATGAGTCTTAAAAATACTGTATAGCGAAAACAAATTTTGCCATTTGCATCCATATTGTAATCCATCCCTCTGTCTGCATTACTGTTTAATAATAAGTATAATATACCTCTACCCTGATATAACGCTGTCCTCGGGAGCCAAAAAATCTTACCGCGTTATATTGAACTTGCTTTGATCCGCCGGAGTGCGCAGCCCCACCCCCCCGGAGCACTGCTTTACCGCGTTATATCTGAATTCGTGTTACATCGAGTCATGTTACATTGGGGTAGAGGTGTACATTAAAAACACCTGCCTTGGCCTACCAAGAGTGAAGCTCACTCATTTGGTATCAATGAATTTATCTCAAATTTGAATACCAGCAGCCCCCTTCTGAGGGTAGTGGCAGCGGTGCTAATCTATCTCTTAAAGAGCAACAAAATTAAAGAGCAAAGAAGAACTCTCATAGTCTGGAATTAAACCCAACTTCCACCCTGAAAATGTATGTTACTCTCTGAGACTTACCTCAAAAAATGTATCAATGTATTCCGAGACAATGTGCTCAGACTTTGGTTTGTTTTGGCAGTAAACTATGTACATGTGCAACCTTCTCTCCTAGGAAGAATAAACAAAAAGAGACACAAAGATAATGTACTGCAGTCAGAAAAAAAGTGACAGGCTGAGATGGAGTATAATAAAAAAAGCATATATATCTAAATGTATCCTTCTACGTTAAAAGGGTCATTCTGCCTTCTGGTAGAATAAATTCTGTATCAAGAACAAATAAGCAGGTATACTTCAAACATAACAAATTAAGAAATTAGCCAGAAAAGAAAAATCCTCAAATAGTTTGAAGTATCTGTCTAAGAGTTACTATTAGTTGAAAACTGGATACCTCTGACCCAAAAGTGTAACTGTACATGCAGAAGTTATAGATCTGAACATGGTACTACACAAACATCCACACAAATACACCTGACACTGGGACACCGACAACAATAAAATCATGGAAAAACAGACAACTGAGTTGCATATAATACTTTGAATTTCAAAGTATTTCATAAAATTAGCATTTGAGATATTATTTATCATAATTACTTCTAAGGTGCTGATTACTGTGGTATCCAAGTGTAGTGCACTATTTTAATTTCCATTTTACAGCAAGGCGGGAAGGAAAAAAAGGTGAGTTACTTGTCTAATGCTGCAGAGGAAAGCTCAGAATTAGAATTCATGAATTCCTGGCTCTTAAACTTGTACCTTTTTCTTCCAAGGTAAGTGGTAAAAGGAGACATATGATGTTAGACTAGATACAGAGCTAGAAAATCAATCCTCCATAGGTCACTCAGTTCTCCCAGTGCCAAACAGATCTTTTCCATCTAGAGTTTTTATTACTCTGTAAGTACTGCATTAGGATTTGAGAGGATATTTTTTTCATCTGGTCACATGAAACTACAGCCTCCTAAAAGAGGAGCTGAGATTGACTTGAGAGACAGGTACCCGGTTAACAATTTTCTCCACAAGAAGGCATTGCAAACAAAAATTAGACTCCCTGTTAACCTAATTCTGTGTCTCTGCCTCTTACCCTGTGTTATTTTATTCTACTGACTTTTCACCTGTGCTGCTCCACAGATAAATCCTTTATATAGTGAGGTTAGTCACTAGTAATACCAGCCATTGGCACTACCTGCTTGAAAGAGGATGTTTATACTTACATGCTTAACGAAGAGGGATCCCAGTTTTTCTGGATCTTCAAGGCACTTCTCCAATTCTCCTAAAAAGAAGCTGAACAAAGAAGAAATCATTTATCTTGTACCACATTATATGGCAACAGGTAATGTTAAAACAAAGTGGTGGTTGCATTCTTTGTGTTCACACTCTCTTCACTGCTGTGATCCTTGTCCTATCTGCAACTGAAGCCTATATAAAGAATATATTGCAGGGCTTTAAAGCAAGAGGCATTTTAAAGTAAAGAACAAAAAGAAGCAACATAGTGATTCATCATTGCAATCCTTTTGTTTGCTATGGGGATTCAAATTTCTCTTCCTTGATGTGCTCATAACTACACTACCACTGAAATTTGAGAATAAAAACTGTTTTTGACCATTCACAGGTTAGCCTCTCACTGTCAGAAGAATAGGTAAGTACCGCGCATGTTACTGCATAAGATACGGGTTTTTTTCTTTTCCTTAATGCATTCTTAATAGGATCAACTAAATAGTCACATTAAATGTTATCTATACAAGATAGGTCAATCCAAATGCTGGATATGTTTACATATTTATTCTGAATAGTTTCCATACATATAACTATAGGAATAGTCTCAACTCAGAAATTAATTTTAACTGTAAAAGTGTAGGACCAGCTGCTCTTAATTTCTTGTTACTTGTTTTTATAACCTTTGAAACACTTTTATTGCCATCTAGTATTGTATAGATGTAGGGTTTTTTCCCTGTGTGCATTCAGTATGTTATAAAATTATTTTCTACCAGTAACAGATAGTTCTTAAATTAAAAACATACATACTCTCTGTGCCAGTCGTAAATTTGGTGAATGTTGCCAAATACAATCTTGTCTTTCCCCTTCATGTCATCAGGTACACCATCTTCTTTCATAAGTGCCATGTAACCCTGAAACAATCCAGAGCAATTCTTTGTGAAATGTCCAGGTTTAAACGGTGGGTTTCTTTCTCTCTCTCTCTCTTTAAGGAGCTTAAGAATTTTTAAACTGCAAGCTCTTATTTAAGTCACTTAATCAATAAGGTGTAAGAATCCAATATTACATGTAGCAGTGTATTTAGCTGTCAAATTAACGATTTTATTGAAATAAGATTTGTCTCAACTACATTTAAATTTAGCCAGTTTTTTTAATTTCATTTTTCAGTGTATTTTCACTTCCCACAAGTACATGAAATCAAAGTTTCACATTTCCCAGTTTTAAAAAGCATTTCTTTCCACATTTGGCCTGGTAAGCCTTCCATTTACAGAGACCACATTGTGGTCCCAAATGACTTTATGATGTCCCATCTGAAACACTGAGGGTAACAGGCTTTTTTTTTTTTTTGCCTTATAGCTTCCCAGCCCTATTACCTTGTACAATTATTGAAAAGGGGTATACTTCTCCATCTACTTTATTGTCATTTTTTTTACATTATCTTTCACAAAGCATCTTTCAAAGCACAAAGATGCATAAAATGAAAGAAATACAGGATTATCTGGATGGTACCCCAATAAGAATTTGACAAATTGTCTCTCATCAATGTCTGTAAGAAATCCACAGTAAGAAGAATTTTTAAAAAATCTGGAACCTTAACTTGTACTAGAGTTCTCTTCTTACTAGTTCCCATTTAAGCACAGTAAAAAGAGTATTTGTCAACCACTATACTTGGAATACTTAAGACCTTGTACATTAGCACTGACCTTCAAGCATAGCATGCACATAGAATAATACGTGGATCCCACCTATTTAATAAATACTAAGTCTGTATAATTGTTTGTTTAGTACATTTAAAGCCTGGAGTATCTGATATTTATTAAAAAAACAAACAAACTAGGAGTCCTTGTGGCACTTTAGAGACTAACAAATTTATTTGGGCATAAGCTTTTGTGGGCTAAAACCCACTTCATCAGATGCATGGAGTGGAAAATACAGTAGGGAGGTATAAATACATAGCATATGAAAAGATGGAAGTTGCCTTACCAAGTAGGGGGTCAATGCTAACGAGCCAATTTAATTTAAAGTGGAAGTAGGCAATTCTCAACAGTTGACAAGAAGGGGTGGAAATCACTTTTGTAGTGTTAATGAGCCAATGTAAACAAGGTGGCCCATTTCAAACAGTTGACAAGGTGTGAGTATTTAGCAAGGGGAAATTAGTTTTTGTAAAAACAACTACAAAAGTGATTTCCACCCCTTCTTGTCAACTGTTGAGAATTGCCTACTTCCAACTTATATTAAATTGGCTCATTAGCATTGACCCCCCCACTTAGTAAGGCAACTCCCATCTTTTCATATGCTATGTATTTATACTTCCCTACTGTATGTTCCACACCATGCATCTGATGAAGTGGGTTTTAGCCCACAAAAGCTTATGCCCAAATAAATTTGTTAGTCTCTAAAGCGCCACAAGGACTCCTCATTGTTTTTGCGGATACAGACTAACAGGGCTACCACTCTGAAACCTGATATTTATTCAACACTCTGGGCTGCTGCCTCACCTAGGAGATGGCTTTTAATCCAGTTAACAGACCTGATAACCAGCTCCTCTAAGGAATATGTCTAAACTTGGGAAAAAGGTAATTTTCTGGAACATATTTAGAACTACCTAATCAGGAAATCAGCAGATCTAAGCAATTTACAAAGCAGGTCAGTATCTTAATCCCCATTCTGCAGATGGGAAACAGGCATAAAGAGGCGAAGAGACTTTCCTAATGTCACCCAGTAGAGCAGTAGCAGAGTTAAGAGTAGAAGCCAAGTCTCCTGAGTACCAGTCCAGCGGTCTATCCACTAGACCACACTGCCTCAACTAATTAAACTGTGCCTATTGTTTCAGATGTTATTGGGTGTCACTATTTAAAACATTAATGATAAAGAACTAATCTTCTTATAAGGGGGAAAAAAAGGATGCATGAAATAGTGTGAAGGAGAGACACTGGGAATTCTATATCAAATCCTGTTTTTTCTTAAATTCCTATAGAAAAACCCACACCTAAAGTAGACTCGTTCTTTTTCTTATAAAAGAAGAGTGTGCGAGCTACAAAGATGACTGGCAATGGGATTAATAAAAGCAATTTAGAAAGGTTGAACTAACATACCTCAACTACATAACCCAGATCTCGGACGTAATCTCGCTCCGTCTCCACTAATTCCTGTAAGACATAGCTACAAGGAGGGGGAAAGGTGAAAAAACATTCAGGGAGAAAAATGTATTCATGTGGATAAAAATTCTTAAAGAGGATTAAGAATGGGCATACAACATTTTACAAGTTTGCAGTTATGCACATTTAGTGAGGTAGAGTTTACATCTGACTTTCCGAATCTGGATGCTTCACTGTCTTCAGGTCATTCTTACTTCTTGTGTTTACTAAACTATAGCTGCAGCAGCCAGGACTTTTGCTGCATGGGTCAGGACAATTCAAACATTAATTAAAAAGAATTCCAATATTTGACTCACGAGAAACAGCACGAGATTCATAAGCAAACAAACTGAAGATGTCTTTATTATTTTAACACCGACATACATACGATTAATCTTCAATACCAGCTGAAATGTCAATGAATATTTCTGGATCTTCCCAACTATCATTTGAGTTCAAGGTAGAGAAAGACGGTTTCAGGAAAAGGCAATGATTAATGGTTTTTGGAACCTAAAAATACCCTTGAGAATATTTAAAAGCCAGCATCCTCCTCCATGAAGGCTGAGACTGACATGTTTGACAGGACTTTTGGGTGAACTTAGTACTGGAAATAATATGCCTGAGAATTCTCTTTGAACAACAGCTGGTTTTCAGGAAGAACCAAATCATCCATTTGATGCCTAACATGCAAGCTGGAAGGGAAAAAGAACTACTTCTTCTGTTAAATTAAAACAGTCTGTTTTGAAAGGATGCAAAGGACTTTATAAATGTTACCTGATTGAGAACAGAGGGGAAATATAAATTTGTAAGCCAATCTTACTGTCGTCTTTTTAAAGAGCTGGATTTCCTTTCTTCCATTTCATCTATGGGTGACGAGGAAGAGAGAAGGGAGTTGTCTGAAGGGTTGAAAGATGGACTGCTGCTGTCACCTTGGTCTACCAACAGTGAACTTGGACGATCTTCCAGTGCCTAAAAGTGTATTCATAAAATGTTGCAATATTTATTTATCTTGCCTTCTATTCATGCTGTCTTTAAATCCACAAAGCACTGCACAAAATGAATACACATTTACAGTTGTTAAAAAATATGGAACCTCTGTTTGATACTCAAGTGTTTACATTACCTTAGTAAGTTAAAAAAAAATAAGACAGCGCTCTAGGGTAGCCATTAAAAAGTCAAAATTTGTCACACTGTTACCAGTTTTATTCTACCTACAGGAAAAATCTGTGATAACTGTTGGTAAATGCTGAATTTTTAATACAGATTACTATAATGAAGTTAGAACAATTTAAATCCTCACCATTGCATTTAAATGACAAGGGCAGAAAAAATTCAAAGGGACTCACAAAAACCAAAAACCCAACTCACCCCGTCCAAAGAGATGACCTCTCTCTCTTCTTCTTTATAAGGCAGGGATCGGCAACCTTTGGCACGCGGCCCACCAGAGTAAGCTCCCGGGCGGGCCGGGACAGTTTGTTTACCTGCGGCATCCGCAGGTTCGGCCGATCGCAGCTCTCACTGGACACGGTTCGCTGCTCCAGGCCAATGGGGGCTGCGGGAAGCGGCGCAGGCCAAGGGATGCACTGGCCGCCACTTCCCGCAGCCCCCATTGGCCTGGAGCAGCAAACTGCGTCCAGTGGGAGCTGCGATCGGCCAAACGTGTGGATGCTGCAGGTAAACAAACTGTCCCAGCCCACCAGCGGATTTCCCTGATGGGCTGTGTGCCAAAGGTTGCCGATCCCTGTTATAAAGAATAAGTAGAAGTTCAGGAATAATTTTTCTTCAGCTTGTTTGTTTTTTCTTTCTTTCTTTTAAGCACACACTAAGCTTTTCAGGGCAGGAACTCTGTTTTACTCTGTTCGTCAGGGGTGAAAGTAGAACGGTACGGTGTACCAGTAAGAAGCTGGTACCAGCCCATACGCAGCCGACGTCACTGTCCCTTTCCCCCCCGTTGGCCACCCTAATGGCAGGGCCGCCGACTGGAGGGATGGGGGGTGCGGCAAAAGGGACAACGATGTTAAAGCGCTACTGGAGTGCTTTAACATCGTTGCCTCTTTTGCCCCCCCTCAGGCCACCGACAGGTGAGGGCAAAATGGGCAGCTGCGCTGGGATGGGGCCAAGCAGCGCAGATGGGCTGGCTGGGGGAAGCTGACCACCAGCCCCGCCCCTTCTGCCCGAGGCCCCGCCCCTTCCTTTAAGGTCTTCTATATGTTTCAAAGCAGACAAAAAAATTTGCACAAGACCAGTTTTAAAAAAAATTTGCAGGTCACCTTTAATCCTTTGGTTTCACAAAACTGTCTTTTCTCCGCATCTGCACTACATACAATAGTAACTGTCATTTATACTCTTCAAAATGAACGGTCAAAACCAGGGGCAAAATTCTGTGTTGAAAGAGGGTGCAGTTCCATTGCATTTGGAAGCCAGACAGCAAATATCATTTTATATGGTTTTGGAAAAGGAGGGGTGTTGGAGAGATTGTGTGAAAGACTGTTCTAGAAAGTATTTATTAAGTCAGTTTAACTCCAACCCATAGGGTCAGGTCTTGCTGCAGCTATTTATCATATTTCCCCCCAACATTACAGTAAGATGCAGCTGAACCGCACCCTGCTGAGTCAGATGCACTATTCAAGACCTTGAAATCAATAAAAACCCAGTAGGATTTGACCTCATACACAGACGGCCCGAAAACTAGGAGCAACTGATCTGTGTTGGTGAATAATCTGATGGGAGAATGATATCACCACTTGAGACTACATAGAGCAATCATGAAAACAGTTAACGGTGCTGAGCAAGCGTTGCTAATCACAGATAGTTTTATTTATTAAAATCTGATTTAGTTTTCCAGAGTGTCACATTTAAAAATACATCCTCTACCTTTCCTGTATAATGAAGTAAAAACTAAACCTCAAAGGTATTATGAACGCATACACAAGCTAACAAAGAATTACGACATATAATGAAGTCAGAACTGTCCTCAGCAAGAGGAAAATGTGCCTGGTTCTGCATCTTAAAGGTATTCAAAGAAAGAAGAGTTTGGAAATAGTTTATCTGTCACCTGAAAATATGAGATGAAAGTACTCTGCTGCAAACCAAGCTCTACACTACTTTAACACTGACCTCTGAGTATGCTTTTACAAAGTATTACATTCTGTCTCTTCAGATAGCAATAAAACTCTCATATTTTTGATGTATTTTACTTGAGCAAACAAACTACTGTGAGGTAATGAAAGAGCATCTTAAATAGAAGCTTTACAGTTAACTCTGCTTGGCTTGTTTCATTCACTTGTCCCTGGACAAGACATACTGTGAAATCTTTGGGGCAGGGACTCTAAAATGTAAGTTTATATACACAGTATTGCACAGTGGAACTTTGATCCTTGATTGTGCTGCTAGATGCTACTGCTATACAAATAAATTTAAGTATGTTTCACATTGACTGGTAATCTTTTCTCTCTGAATATATGTATATTCCATATATGCTCGTACATTCATGAATACATGCCACTTTGCATGCACGAAGTTTTGAGACTGCTTTTGAAATGGATGATGCTACATGTTGGAATTCATAGGTAAGTGTGTTGGAACTTTTTATACAGCGGGGCCGTTTGGAGTTGCCTTAGCTTCTGAATCATGTTCATCTTCCAATCAGTCTCACCATTTTACTTTTGACGAGTTCCTCAATTGCGCTGACTAGTTCTGCTGCACTGGGTGTCTCAGAGCTGGTGGGGCGCACCAATAATCGAGAAGATGCCTGTGCAATGACAAAAAAGGGAAAATATCATGTTTACTTTAGTTTGTCTCAGGCTGTCAAGATTCCTCTTTCAAGTACCTTTTCAGGTCAAGCTACCCAGCAAAGATTTCCCTTTAATTTAAGAATAAAACGTTTCCTTAGAATTACACAACTGAACTCTAAAATTTTTAAATAAACCCTGATACACATTGAGAACTGTCCATGCACAGTTTTAATCTATTTCAATTAGTAGGATGTATCTTCATAATTCTCTTTAACACATTATAGATCTGGGAAACATCCTTGGGAAACTTTCAACTGCTGACTACTATAAAGTCTATCAGGACAGCCATATAGATTGCAGTGACTGACCTGATTGACAGTGAACAATTTAAGTATTTTTCCAACTCTGTATATAAATAAGAAGCAATTGTAAAAATAATTACAACACACGAACCTTGAAACAGGATTAAAAAATAACCAAGAAAATAAATCAAGAACATTTACATTTCTAAAAGGAGCTGGGGTATATTTCCCAGATTGAATTGGGGAAATCAAGCTCACCATTCTGTGTGTCATCCATTTTCCCCAAAGGTAAGTGCAGAGTATAGAAGATCTCTGGCCTCACAAGCTATAAGATGCCAGTTTATAGCTACAACTGAGGGTAAAAGGTATTCACAGTAAAGGATTCTGGGAGAGGGCTATTAAATTCAGCTTCCGTAATTAGCAAACACTCAGCTGGTTTGCAGATTACATGTATCATTAAATAACTGGAAAGAGGAACAGGGTACAATATGAACCTTACTTCATATTAAGGAAAGGACGGATATACATCATGCAACACAGGCTAAACGGTTCTGCAAATGTTTCACACATGTTGGACAAACAAAGAAATTACATTCATAATGATTTTAAACAGAATGCTCTTGACTGTGGTTTTCAACCCCATTATTGAAAACGAGGACTGCAAAGATATGGGTGTGCTTTTGTTTGCCTCACTGAGAAAGGAACATGGGGTAGGATAAACAAGGGAATCACAACTAACTTTAAATGGAAAGGTAAGGGAATTGAGCCAAAGCAGAGACAGAACACAAATCAACGTAATGCTACAGTCAAAATTTACAAAAAGAGAAAAACAAAACACAAAAATAATTAGTTTTAGAATATAACAACTGTACTGAAACATCAATATTGTTTATCCAAAAATAAATGCAAAAAACTCATAAGCTGCTATTCAATGCAATAAATGAATTGTGCAATGATTCTCCAAACAGAAGCATGTGTACTATACAAGAAATGCTAATGAAAAAAAATGAGTCTGTTATTTAGTGATATTAGAGAAACCAATATGGCCTCATACCTGGTGCTTGCATATACATTCAAAACTGAGCAAGCCCACATGCAATGGGCCTTTGGGACAGATGTTGCCAGATGTCACAATCCCACTCCCAAGTACTACTAAAAACAACTTGACAAAACCTATGTCCTAAACGTGCATCCAAGACAAAGTTTGGATTCTGATCCACATCCAGATTTAAACTACCATGAAGTTGGCAGAGTTTGGGTACAAGGTTCGGTCTATTAGAGACAGACAGAAACACTATGGGAGCATGTTTCTGTCCTCCAAGGGATTCATATTAAAACCAAGTAAATCCTTCTCCAAGGTCCTGCTTACACCAGTGTTGAAAATGCATGAGGCAGATCATCATTCAAACATGGTTTTTTGCAAGCATGGTGATAATCTGGCAAGTGAGGGCAAAACATATCTTTTGGTGCGTTATAAAACACTGTGCTAAAGGTCCAATCTACACTGAAAATGCAAAATGAATGGAGACCAAATTATAACATGGCTTCCTCTGATATAATTGCATTTGTAAAACAGATGGACCTATACAATAAGGGCATTGTTAGTATGTGTTGTTTGTATCACAGTTACTGAATATACTGGTTAAGAAATCATGTTAGCAGCTTGCTAGCAAGAGTTTTTAAACATGATTCTCACCGACACTATTGCAACTCTAGCACACAAAGGGTCAGACAATTTTCTAACCAGCAGAAAAAAAACAACTCAACAATTTTTAAAAGAATAAAGAGATTTGAAGAGTATAATTTTTTTTTTATTTGGTCTCAGAAGTATTTCCCAGTATGTTCATCCATCATTTCCTGTATTGAGTTGGTTTCCAGTTCAGAAAAAAAGCAGGAAACTGGTGCATGCAGTACATGGAAAAACCGCATTGCAATCCAGAAAGTGTCTACTTAAATTATGATTGAGATTCCCAGGAGAAAACAACAAGAGTGAAGGAGAGAAAGAAAAACTGTTGAAAAAAAAATCTGCTTTACTAAGAAAGGCGAATAACCGCCAACAAAACTCACTAACAATGAGCTCATACCATATATTTCAACACTTAAGTATTTTAAAGAGCACAATGGGGACAAAATGATATTAGAGGTGAGGTCCATGTTGCAGAAGTCAATAGAATTTCCATTTTAAAATCCTCTATTTTCCAGTTGTGACTGCCTCATAAAAATTTGATTCATGTTGAAAATTGAAATAAAACATCTCAAAACCTGAGAGTGTTGAGAGATTTTTTTTTAAATCAACAAAATATGAAAATACGATTCATTTGGCAGATTGATGATCTCTATCCAAAACTTACCAGTTACTGGTTTCAGATACAGTTTTGCATTCTCAATTTAAACTTGACTTTGTTAAACTGAACAGTTTCAGGCAGCAAGTCACTAATGTGGACCAAGGCTTTAGAACACTTGAGGAAATTCTGGTGTGCTCATAATGGACATAGGACTTTATGTCGACATGAAAAAACATCTTCCTGTGCAAATGGAAAATGTTTGTAACAAAAACTCCAGGTCTGAGGATAACAGAATTGTTTTGTGAATTACCTACAGGATAAAACGATTTCAGTCAGAAAGTTAACTGCTCCCAGAACAGACAGGTAGGTAGGTAGGTAGGTAGGTGTGTGTGTGTGTGCACGCACTCCTTTATGCACACAAAGATCAACTGCTCATCCCTACCTTTGCTATAAGGTCCTTTTTTAAACAATCCTGTAAGGTTCCTATAATTGTGTACTCGATTGTACCCATATAATTACAGATGTTCCAGATATTTTCTCCATAGCAAGTCCCTTTAAGACACTCTAACTGTTATCAGTCTATCTCAGCATGTGAGATTCTTCCCTATTTCCCTTTTTACCTTGTCATCCTGGGAGTCTGGTTGGAGTAGACTGTGTTGCTGAATTGCCATTGGAGGGGGGAGTGGTACAGCATCTGCTCCTTCTTCACCTTCTTCCTCTCCACAGCTCTGCATGCCAGAAGAGGAGGATTTGGAGAGAGTGCCGCTGCTCAGCCCCTCATTCCGCCCTCTCTGCAATGAAGATCAAGACATTCATAAGATGCATAAAGCAGAGCAAGTGGAAGCTGTCTCTCAGAAGCCGGACTACCTCTGAAGGCTCATCTCCGGCAAGCCTAGGGACAGCTAAACAGATCAACGTCTCAAGAGATAGAGACAGTTGGCAAAAATCTAACTACCTTAAAAGAGATGCAGTTTATGACGGGTTCAACAAGTAAGGCAACTGGGCTGATGCACTGAGTACAAGTGACTTGCAAGAACTTCAGTGTGAGTTTTACTACAGAAAAGGTTACAAATCGAGGCTTGGGAGTTGACTGCTGGGTTCCATCAGTGACACTGATTCTGCTCAGTTTACCTCTGTAAAATGGGTGCAACATACGTAACTACAGACTTGGCATCTGTAGAGTACTCATGTCCTCAAACTGAAAGGTGCAACATGAGTACAAAATAGTATTAAAATATGGGATATTTTAACAAAATCCTACATTTCATCACTGGTTCTACTTTAAACAGACCACATACTTCGTTTTTAATGTTTTCTGGGTAGAAAACAATCCTGTCAGCTACATGAGGAACAAGACCTTAATCCTTGATCTGTGACAAAAATAGCTTACAGGATATTGCAATTCCCTTCACAGTAAGAAGGAATGACTGGTACTGCCTTCTCTCCGCCTCAGGGCATTGATACGAAACTAGCGCTCTTCCCCACACTCAGGAATGTAGGAGAGTGGCTACTTCTGAGAAAACTGCCACTATTACCTTGGGAGAGGGGTCTCTTACTACATTACAGCATCTGAGGACGGAGAACAACACTTTTCCCAAACCCACAGCTCCTACACCATCATGGTGCCACGCCTCTAGTCCATTCCCTTGCAACTTTTACTTGTATCACCGATGCTCCAAGTTGAAAATGAAATATGCCAGTAGCAAAGGAAAAGTAAGACAAAAAGCCACTAAAATAACAATGTTGGGCCACTTAAGTTAGAAATCAGACTTCATTATCTATATTCTATAGGAAAACCATCAGAACTGCTGGTCAGATTTAGGTCAAAGAAAAGGGAAACTAACATATAATGTGAGTAGAACCCTTGGATGCTCTGTTATGCCACGAGATTCAATGTGAACTGTGCACACATAAATGAAAGCATAATCAGGCCCAGTTTGTATCTTTATCAACTGGATATGGGTCCTAATCTCATACTAGAACTATGAATGGCGAGGAAGAAAAAGGCTTTCAACAGAAAGACATCTGTGACATGAACTCCATGATACAACCTCCCCATTCCCTTTGCTTTAATGAAAGCTTATGAGGGTATTACGTAAATGATTGTAACCACCTTTTGGTTCGAGAAGTCAGCTATTTCCCAGTACACTGCACTAATGAGATGCACATTATTTCTAAAGGCAGGAATGCAAGATTTGCTGGCTTTAAAGCGGTTAATAATCCTTCCCTATACATCCTCCTGGACCTTTGGGAAGGGAGAAAAGGGAAGCATGAAATAGCCTATCATCAGAACATTACTCAGATGTTACTCAGTATGTGTCAGAAAGTCAGTTTTTCTGATTGGGGGGGTGCAGTGGGGTGGGAGATGAGGTTAAAAAGTAAATTTCGGGCATCCTCTTTTCTGTTCATCAACTAGAGTGCTCTCCCCACACAACTCTGCTAATGCTCTTAACATTGAACTGCATAAACCCTTTTATTCCAGTACAGGGCTTCTTCTTGAGCAGAGAATGACAGTCAAGGCATACATGGGACTGATAGCTGCATAAAACTGACGCACACCCACAAGAGACCTGGATGAGATGACTTCGTTTTACTTGACCAAATCGAATTTGTACAAAAGGCAACAGATGCAAAATAAGTTGTTGTGCCATCTTGCGGTACCCCCCAGCATCCAAAAACCGAGCACTTGAATCATGCTGGGGGGCACCGCAAGATGGCACAACAGCTTGTTTTGCATCTGTTGCTTTTTGTACAAATTCGATTTGGTCAAGTAAAACGAAGTCATCTCATCCAGGTCTCTTGTGGGTGTGCGTCAGTTTTATGCAGCTATCAGTCCCATGTATGCCTTGACTGTCATTCTCTGCTCAAGAAGAAGCCCTGTACTGGAATTTACAAACCATAAGAAAGTTGCCTGAACACTAACCTCTTCAATGGTTTCATCCTGTGGCGTAGCAGCACTGTCATCTGAGTCCTTCTGAGAGCCAGCATCAGCACTTTTGCGGACTTCTCTACTCTTCTTAGGCTTATGGGCCAATTTCTTGACATGCCCATCTGCCTTCCCACTGCTAAGGCGCCTCACTGGACTGGTAAGCCATTTCCTCAGGGTGTTGCCAGGGCGTTTGGGCCCTGGGGAGCTCTGTGCACCAATCATATGGGGCTGAAGTGATGTTACGGAGGCAGGAGGACTGGCATCGTTACTGGAGACCGAAAGAGAGTCTGAGAAAAAAATTTGAACAATAGTTTAGAAGGAAAATATTGACAACTGAGCAATTTAAAATCAAGGGAAAGAACTTAAGTAGATTTTAAATACTGATGGTAAAATATGAAATATAAATGAAAAAAAGAGTCTTCATTTATATTTACATTACAGTAGGAGGCAACTCTAATTGCACCTTTCGTGTGACAAATTTGCTACGAGTCTAGAAACGCAGCACAAACAAAATATTTACATTGATAATGTGGCGTTAGCCACAGTGGAACAAATCACTAGATTTATCAAGGCTAGTTTAATGCCCTTCACAATGGCTAATGCCACCTGATGACTATGAGGGAAGCTTAAAAACCCCACTACAAACCAGGGCCAGAGTTTTCTCAAATGAGCTGTGATTTTGGATGCTCAACTCGAGACATCTTAAAAAGGCCCATTTTTCAGGAAGTGATGAGCACAGGCTCTCTGAATGCAAGACCCCTTCAAAATGTCTTAACTTGTGCACCAAAATCGTTATATCAATTAAGACTATCTTGGCCCTCGACATTGGTGCAATGATCAGAGAGCACTGCATTATAAATGACCACTCATTTACACACTGGCAAACATTTACAAGACATTGTCCTACTTAACAGTCATGTCCTTTGCCTTTTGCTGATTACCATTTACACAAATACACTGACCAAAAGTTCTAATTTTACGTATTTTGTAATGTGCACAAATTCAGTAAAGTATTTTAAAAAAGCTAAAAGGAAGTTGTCTTAAAATGTGTTAATTTTTTTTACTCAGCTTCAATACTCATATATACATACGCACAAGCTTCCAGTGTGCACAATCACCGCAAATGTTCTGTTTAGTTTTGTGACAAACTGATTTATTTAGGAGGGTGAGGGTTTGGAGGGGAAGGGGAAGAAGACTTCGGATAAACTCCAGTTAAATATCTTTTGCTTTTATCTGACCATTTTAAAAACAGCACGAATAGTTATATTTAAAAGAAAACATGCCCTTGCTCAAACCTCAGGATGAGCAATATTTGTTTCTTTGCTTGAGAATGCCCGAGGTTCTGCAATCAAACAAAGGATAATTCTTTCTCCCACCTCCAATCTAGTAAATATATATACACATAAGATCAATAGCAGTTTCCAGTGAGGTTCATGTCACTTGGACTGGACAGTACCCCTATGGTAAACACTCACTGCATTATGCAATGCTAGTACTGCTAGTCTATACTTTTTCCCTGGCCAAAGTATGTTTTCATACAATTTTTGTTTTTAAATTTGAAGGCTTCTTTTACAAATATTATTATTAGTGTATTAACAAGACCCCATTAAACTGTTCTTGTTTTTTTTTTTTTTTCTTTTTTGCCCCCCCCCCCCTTTTTTTTTTGGAGTTATCGCTGCAGGTTTCTGTTTAAAAGCCAGGTTTGTGAAAAGATCTTCTTAAACGACCTTTAACTGGATGGCTTTAGTGCTGGGAGTTAAACACTCTCTCTGCATTCCTTCTCCAAGGGTTGGTATAGATACTCAGATCCTTCCTACACAGCTTAAGTGCAAGGGGATTCTTTCACCAAAAATGGTGGGGAACAAATAAAGGAATTTAGAACAATGTTCTCTCTCACTATGGTAGGGACAGCCTTGGTAAGTTCATCTTTTTTGCAGAGGAGCAGCTCTGCAAAACGGAACACATTAGGCTGTTTAGCTATTGCAGAATACTAAATACTAAATACAAACTATTCATTAAGAGCCATATCTGATGTGGAGGAAGAGTTAAAGGATCCAGGAAGAATGCAAAAATACTGCTTTGGGTTATCTGAAAGTGTGGCTTGAGCCTCCCCAGAGATGCCAATCTCACAGACTAAAGACACGGGGGAGCATGTGCTGCCTTTCTATTAATCTCTCCTTGGCATAAGGCTTATTTTCTAGCCTCCAGCCCATCTCAATATTTTCCTGGATATTTGCTAATACATCCTTGGGCAAACAATCTTCTTTGTAGCAACAGACATGTAACCACTGGGATATTTTAACTCTGGGTATGCAATTCACTAGAACAATGTACGTTATTTGTTTGGGCACACGCATCCTCAGATCACAAAGTACTCGTTTGTAACTCTTACGTTTCCACTTATTAGAGGTTTAATGTAATTGTTTGTATTGGCTCATATTGATCTGACTCTCAATGAGGAAGCCTCAGTGTAGACTCCACAGATACATGTGTGCCATTTCAAGGGTTGAACAAATGAGGTTGCTTCCCAATAACAACAATTCATTGTCTCACTCTAAAAGGATCCCAGTTGCTGCTGACCAGGGACCAGATTTTGCAGTCCTTATTCAAACAAGCAGTCTCCCACTGAAGTTAAAAGGAAATGTATTTGTCTAATGATCATAGAATTAGGGCGCAACTATACAAACACTTCCTCAGTGGCTCAACTTTGTGCATGTGAACTGTGTTACCTACCAGCTCTGTGTTCTTGGGGAACCAGGGTACAGAATCCAGCCTGTCTGACTCAGGAAAGACACCCCCCCCCCACTTGAACCAAAACCGATCAGAAGAAAGACTTACAAAAAGCAATGAAAAGGCCGTGGGAGACGCACCTGAACCCCTCCAGACAAGGGTAACAGGATTAAGGAAACTCCCCTAGCCTCATTTGCATCAGAGATGGGACGGGGAGGCATCTCCATTAGCATACAGAATGGAGAACAGAGATTCCAAGGCAAGCACCGCATGGAACTCTGGGACCAGAAAAGCACTGCATGATGGGGGGGGAGGGGAGTGTTCTCTGCTCCAGAGGTTAACGAACCTCTGCCTGCACACCCCCAGCTCAGTAGTTATCAGACCAATTCTAGTGATAAATCCTTTATTGGTATCCAAAATAGTGAAGCTCCCTAATTGCATTGTGATTTCCCTCCCAGGAACACGACCCATAGCCAAGAATGAGCAGTTCCTATTGTCTAGCCTGAACAAAACAACTTTGGTATACTCCAGGGGTGAGCAAACTTTTTGGCCTAAGGGCCACATCTGTGTGGGGAAATGGCATGCAGGGCCATGAATGTAGGGCTGGGGCAAGGGGTTAGGGTGCAGGAGGGGGTTCAGGGCAGGGGGTTGGGGAGGGGGATGGGGTTGGGTGTGGGAGGGAGTGCGGGGTGTGGGAGGGGGCTCAGGGCCCCCTCCCACAGACAGGCTCCCTGCCTGCCCTGGCCCCACGTCCCTGCGGCCCCTGTGGGTGGGGGAGGGGGCGCAGAGGGCTTCGCACGTTACCCTTGCTGCAGGTACCTCCCCCAAAGCTCCTATTGGCCGCGGTTCCCCATTCCCAGCCAATGGGAACTGCGGTGGGGCATGCCTGCAGGCAAGGGCAGCGTGTGAAGCCCTGTGCCCTGCCCCACAAGGGGCTGCAGGGACGTGGTGCCAGCCGCTTCCAGGAGCAGCATGGGGTATGTGGCGCCACAGGGGTGGCAATCCTGCGGGCCGGATCCAAAGCCCTGACAGGCCAGATCCGGCCCGTGGCCCATAGTTTGCCGACCATGGTATACTCCCTTGAGCCATCAGTTTACTCATAAACAAATCTACTGTTCTCCCTTGAACCACTGTTTCCCTACAAAAGCCCTCTACCCATGCTCAAGTAAGTGTTCTAGTGCCTGGATCCAAAATCTGCATCAGTTCTATTGGGACTTCATCTTCTCCTGACTGATCGTGCTGGGGGCTCTGCCTCTCTCCAGCACTCTGACCCTCAGCCACCATCACCTGGGAACCCGATTGATTCAAGCTTCACGGAGTGGTGAGAACCCAGCTCTCTCTCTCTAGGTATTGCCTTCTTGACCCTGACTTGTGTGATCAGTTATCGTTTTTGAAACCTGACTTTTATAATCAAATTTATGTTAGATTTAATATTATAACTGTTTAGTTTGTTTGGCTCCCCAATGCTTATTACCTGGCAATAAATAACTTTCATGGTTAAGTTGGTTGCTTCTCTCTCTCTCTGCCCCCATGGGTGTTTTTCGGCTTCCTCATTTGCTCTGCAGCAACACTCCTTGTACCTAAGCTAAAGCTCCCTGCAGCGCCCAAAAATCCTGTGGGGTTTGCTCATCAAGTGGGTTACTGCCAGTACAATTGTAATATGAAAGTGGGGATAGGGACATGCTGAACCTGGGACATATGAGGGTGGCAGCTTGGAAGCGCTGCTCGACCCCGTCTGCTGAGTCCAGGGGCATATAAGCGTGGCAGATTGAAAGTGCTGCTTGACCCAGCCTGCTCAGGCGTACTCTATTCCGGTGCGGTGCCCACGGCATATGAGGGTGACAACTTGGAAATGCTGCTCGACCCAGCCTGCTGAATCCAGGGACATATAAGAGGTCATCTTGGGAGTGCTGATTAACCCGGTCCTCTCAGACACACTCTGCTAATGTGTATGTTCGTCTGATTCTGGGGCTGGAAGAACCCAGCCCTGGGGAACCTAAGTCCTGCAGGATAGCTCCATTGGGAGGGAACTTGAAGCAGGGAGAAGTAGAGTGCTATATGAGAACACAAGTGATCCAAGCAGTACATTGATAGAATTACAGAACACCCCCCACCCCGCAGAAGAGTAACCCTAATAAATGAGCGTACCCCAAAGTACTGGGCAAATTTGGTAACAGCAGTCCCATTGCAGGATCAGAACCTTAGGCTCCAGAGCCCAGGTACTAATACAGGACCTTAATTCTAATCCCCTTCATGTTAAGTAAGCTAACAGGCACTGCAATGCATGGTTAACAGAAACTCTGATGAAACTGGTTACTTATATTGATAAGTGTCACTGATTAGCAAAAAACACATAAAATTCATCATTTTACATCCATTTATTAAAGATTAGGAGTAAAAAGCTCCCTAAGGGCCATTGACTTTCACTTTTGAAAAACGGCACTCACATGCTTTCAAAAATTCTACCCTGGTTTAGCTACATCATACCCAGGTAATTAAAGCAACATTTTCTCTACCATTTACAGTTCTCCATGGGAACTGTAAACTAAAACTGGTTTTATTTTTTCTTTATTGTGACCGCTGACCAATTTGTTTTACTAAGGTTGCTCAAGAATCCTTTATCAGTAATACAGGCTCTAAGAAGGGATATAAGAATTCAATATGAAACCAAGAACAACACTGACTTTGTAACTAGAGACAGATTGATTAAGTTTGGGGTCTTCTAGCCCTTACTGTGTCCCAAGAACAGAAAACTTTCCAGCAAGTGTCTGTCCAGTGTCCCACAGCCTCCCCTTTAGAGAAACATTTGGCCTTCTTGTTTATGTTCTAAGAATTTGACACTAATTTCTAGCAAGGCACAGGTACAATACAAGTTAATGAAACTTAATTTATCTGTTCAAATACAGACACCACTGGAGCTTAGTAAACCTTCTTTTTTTTCTCTCTCTCCTGAATTACTAATGGCTGCACTTTTTTGTTAGACTATTCATAAACATAAGAGAAAGTCAATTAAATTCCACCTCTCCCCTAACTTGAAGTAAAACCACATATGTTTCTCTGTTGATGAGGTCAGACAGTTCACAGAAAGTCCATGAATTAACTTTTTTTTTTAAACTGCGTTAAAGAAAAAGGGCAAGCAGCATGGATTCTGACCCTCTCAAACTAAAATATAAGATGACCTCCAGTACACACACACACATTCCTGAAGTTAAGGGGAAACTGGACTACTCCTATTCCCAGCTTTACCAACCCTAGAAACTTGAACATCTGTGATTAATAATTGATTTTTTTTAAATAATGAACCATGTCCAGCTAGTTGATGACTTGAAGTTTTCTGCTCCAGATTAACTATTTCCATATTGCATTGTAATGGTCTTAGTATTTAAAGGTCAGGGTACTACAGGGAACATACTTTCTTACTTCTTTAGAAAGCAAACTGAGTCCAATTGTTTCATTGTCTGCACCATCTAAACATTCTTTAATCAAAATAACAACACACTGCTGCCAATGAACCCAGGGACCAGTCTGACTAGAAAGAAAGCTGTCTAGACCAGGGGTGGGCAAACTATTGCCCGGGGGCCACATCCAGCCCTTCAGACGTTTTAATTCAGCCCTCGAGCTCCCGCTGGGGAGTGGGGTCCGGGGCTTGCCCCGCTCCACATGTGCCATGGCTCCGCACGGCTCCCGGAAGCAGAGGCATCTGTAGGGGCAGCCAGGGGGCTCCGCACGTTGCTCCCACCCCAAGTGCCACCCTCGCAGCTCCCCTTGGCCGGGAACTGTGGCCAATGGGAGCTGCAGGGAAAGCACGTGTGGACAGGATAGCATGCAGAATGCCTGGCCACACCTCTGGGTAGGAGCCAGAGGGGGGACATGCCGCTGCTTCTGGGAGCAGCTTGAGGTAAGCGCAACCTGGAGCCTGCACCCCTGACCTCCTCCCGCACCCCAACCCCCAGCCCTGATCCCCCTCCCACCCTCTGAACCCCTCGGTCCTAGCCCAGAGCCCCCTCCTGCACCCTCAACCCCAGAGCCCACACCCCCAGCTGGAGCCCTCACCTTCCACACACACCCCAACCCGCTGCCCCAGCCCGGAGCCTCCTCTTGCACCCTGAACTCCTCATTTCTGGCCCCACCCCAGAGCTTGCATCCCCAGCCGGAGCCCTCTCCCCCTCCCGCACCCCAACCCCCAATTTCTTGAGCATTCATGGCCCACCATACCTAGATGTGGCCCTCGGGCCAAAGAGTTTGCCCATCCCTGGTCTAGACGGTCAAACTTTCTTGTTATTTCTAATTAACATATTAAATGTAGTTTTGGCAATTTCAAAAACACTATTAAACAACCGGCCAACATGCACAAACCAGTGCCAGGTCAATGAGATACTGGAGAAGGAAGTCTTTGATCTTCTTTTCAAAAATAAAAATTCATGACAAAGGTCCATAACAACCAAAACTAAACTCAGCTGCACAGTACCAGTTCACTGGGCAAGAGATATTGGGGAGGCATGAGAAAGGAGTACAGAAATATATTTTATTCACAGACGTGCATGCACAGTGCAGCTCTAATCTCTGACCTACATTTGGTAAAAAAAGATGTTGTGTACAACCACTCAAAACTTTCCTAAATTGCATAAATTTGTTTCTTTCCTGCTGAGTTTTCCCAGAATACTTTTGTAAGCCAATATTCTAATATACATCAAAGAACATTAAAAATGTTTCATATTTAACAAGCATCTATAAAAAAGCAACGGACACTTGAAGGACCACACAATCGCCATTTTTATTATGCTTGCAAATGTGGAATTTCCCCTTCACTCTTCGAGGGACAATTTTCCTTACCATGAAAACACTGTAGTAGTTTCCATGGAACCATTTTTTAAGCCAGCCTACAACATATTGTAAACTATTATTCAATAAACAAAAGAAATATATGCTAATCATCTGCAATGGTACAAATACATTGAGTATTCCTCTCTAGTAAACCAGCTGTTCCTTTCAAATTGTGTACTATACTGAAATATGCTCCATGACATTTCTATATATTATAGCTGCCTTATGTTGTAAACCAAAATATTTTCTAATGGGAAACCTACAGTTCAAAGCATCACTTTTAGAACTATGTGTATAAATATTAGAGACTGGCATAGAGGATGCTATGCTGATTTGTAATGGCCTAGTAGTAATAGTCATCATCAACATTTAGAGCTGTCATATATATACACTTTTACCTTTTTTCTTAACAGAAAGTAGCTATTACACATACTGTATGTATTGTAACCAGTCACGGCAAACTGTTCTGTACAACTGGAAAACATTTTCACTTCTGATCTTTGGATAAAATGTATTTCCATTTTCTAAAACAGAGTATAAGCAAAGGACAGGTGGTGGATTGAGAACCTCAGAAAAAAATCTTGCTACCACAGAAAAGATATCGCACTGGCTATGGTAGTTAAAGCCCATCCTCCAACGCCAACCCAACTCTTCTCTGAAAAGAATACCTCCAGAGGTAACCTTGAGAGCCAAGTTCAGCCCTCAAAAGCCCCTAATATCTCTACTAAAACGGACAACGAGAGGTCAGTTAAATACTAACTGTGGTTTTTGTAATGTGGACGCCTGTCCACTAGGAAATGAACTGAGACAATGTCTTTGAATAGTTACAGTCACCAAATGTAATCACCCGGATCACACTGGTATCGATTAGAGTTGGAATTCTGACCCTGAAGCTACTGTACAGCTCTTGTTAACAGCGAGGAGATATCTGGCAGGTCTTCAAACAACATGACTAGGATTTTTAACATCAACTATTTAACAAAGGCAGAGAAAGAAAAAGAAGGCTGTATAAGTTTTTTTCTTTCACCTCTTCAGAGGTCCTGTATAAAATCCTTTCAGATGATGTCCAATTATTTCACTAGTGAACATACAATCTCAACCACTAAAATATGCACAAAATGTCACAAAAGTCTCCTCATGACTCAAATAGTCCAAACTTTGGAGTCTACTTTTACTAGGCACTTTAGAAAATAAAACGGGTATCTTTCTCCATGCTCCTCACGAGCCCCCAAGAATAATTTGGAAGGTGGGATACAGTTTGCAAAAACATTTCATAATAGCAAATGGTGCACAAAAATGCTCTGTCTGAATAAAATAAATGAGTGGCACAGGTCTAAAGGGTCTAATGCACTACACTGTGTCTTTTCAGGATCTCTCAGGTTATTTCTTCTTCAGGTCCCCCCATTCCACCTTCTCTTTTCAGTAGAGCCGTGGGTATTAAGATCTTGCATTTAATTATTTTAAAACTATACCCTTATCTAATCTTGCACATACAGAGGCAGCTTTCAACATGTCAATGTAACCAATCAAGATTCAAACCCCAACACATTTTAGATGCAAAGATGCCCTCCTTCCTTTCATGCCTGCTGGATAGTTTTACATGCTAACAGAGACTTGGAAAAAAAAAAAAGCCATGATGTTGTCCCAGGCCACTTTCCCAGATGAACAGCAAGGGTTCTGTTTCTGCTCCCTGGAATTTAGACCACACGGCTACAGAAAACCAAATCCAAAATCCTGCATGCAACTGAGTGCTAGGCAGTTTTATAGGAAGGGAGAGCGAGTCGGTAGGGCATTTTATTCAACTTTTGGCACTTGGTGGTCAAATTCTCTCCTATTTAAAGGCTGTTTTTTTGGTAAACAGGAAACAAATACATTTTATAAAACATTAAGGGGAAAATCAAACCGAACCACCACATGCTTTTAATAATAAAAGTAGGGATTCTCATCTTTTTCCTTTAGCGTAGCCCATATTTTAATTAGTACATCTCTACCCCGAAATAACGCAACCCGATATAACACGAATTCGGATATAACGAGGTAAAGCACCGCTCCAGGGGGGCGGGGCTGCGCACTCCGCATTATATCGAACTTGCTTTGATCCGCCGGTTTCACCTATAACGCGGTAAGATTTTTTGGCTCCCGAGGACAGCATTATATCGGGGTAGAGGTGTAATATCTTGGTCTTGCATTTGGAATCTTCTAGACTACCTACTACCTCCCATTCAAAAACACCTGGATCACTGGCCCTTAACATAATGTTCCTCTGATAACTATCAATTTTCTATTCAAGGCTTTGGTGACTTTTAATTAAATTTAGTGGCTTGAATCAAGGTGCAGCAAACAACATGTGACCTGTCAACTCTCTGTGGACCAAGAGAAAGTGCTCCAACCACAGAGTTCGGGCATTTCTGCCTAAAAAGAATGTTCAACTGTGTTTATACTAAGAAAATAGACTAAAAAACAGTGGGTGTTCGCAAGCGCAAATAAAGTTCACCAATCCTGCAAACAAAATTTTACATCCTACAGTTAAAGCTGGGTTCTTTCCTTTTTATGCATCATGTCCAGTAATTAAAGTTCCACTGGCCAACTTAGATCTTGAGTTAGATACATTCCACTCTATTCCACTCTGTGCCTTCAGATAGCTCATGTGTGTTCCACATTAAGATATTTTATTTGTGCAAATCAGCTGTACGTAATGGGCTTCTACAGGTATAACTGGGGGAATTTAGTATACAGTTTTGTTAGCGATGTACAAACAATAACAGAAACCAGTTCATGAGGAAAGAAAGAATCGCTAGAGTAACAGTTATTTGCCTATATACACAGAGGGAGCAGATGTGAGTTAAAAAAGGTGCCATTTTACCATAACATTCATAGCAGAATGATCCTTAAAAAAAAAAAAAAAAAAAACCCACTGTCATTTAAACAAAGAGCAAACTCTCCTCCCTCCCCCAAATACTATCTTGTTTTGGGACACTCTATAGCCTCAAAGTTTACACAAACATGAGTGTTCATATCAAAACTTCTATGTACTTTTTGATGCAAGAAAGCTATCCAAATGCAATTTCTAATTCTGAAATTTCAAGAATATCAAGATCTGTACTTTAAAAATAAGACAAAATTAAAATGTTCTCAACTCGTATTGAAAAGTACATTTTTGCAGGTTTTCTTCATAAAATTGGACCGCTTTCATAAAATCTAAACTAAACATATTTCAAGATGTTTGAATCTCAGTGTGAACAGTCCCCAGACACTTTTCCAAGAGACACTGATGGGTTCATAGATTCCAAGACCAGAAGGGACCTGTGTGAACACCTAGTCTGATCTCCTGTATAAAATAGGACAGAGAGCTTCCCCAAAATAATTCCTAGAACATATATTTTGGAAAAACATCCAATCTTGATTTAAAAATAGTCAAGACTCCACCACAACCTGATGATTAATTACCGTCACTGCCAACAGGGCCGGCTCCAGGGACCAGCCCACCAAGCTTGTGCTTGGGGCGGCACCTTGCGGGGGGCGGCGTGGTGTGGTGCTCCGGCTCCGGCCGACGGAGAGAGTGGGGCTACGGCCGGGGCTCGCCGCCGTCCCCCCGGCGCTCTGGCCGCCGGGGAGAGCGGCGCCCTCCCCTGCCGCGCTGGGGCGGCAAAAAAGCCAGAGCCGGCCCTGACTGCCAAAAATGCACACCTTTATTTCCAGTTTGAATTTATCTACCACCCTCAACTTCTAAGCACTGGAACGTATTACACCTTTCTCTGCTAGAAAGAATGAAGAGCCCATTATCAAATATTTGTTCTGCATGTAGATCCTGACAAACTGTAATCAAGTTACCCATTAACACTCTTTTTGTTAACTTAAAATTGAGCTCTTTGAATCTATCACTTCTCATCCTTTAATCATTCTTGTGGCTCTACTCTGAACCCTCTCCACTTTATCAACATCTGTCTTGAATTTGTGGGCATCAGAACCAGCAGCAGGTGCACCAGTGCCAAATTCAGAGGTAAAATAACTTGTCCACTCCTACCTGAGATTCCCTGTTTATGCATCTAAGGATCACATTTGCTCTTTTGGTCACAGCGTCACTTTGGGAACTCATGTTCAGCTGACTATTCACTATGATATCCAAATCTTTTTCAGTGTCACTAATTCCAAGGATAGAGTCCCCCGTCCTGTAATTATGGCTTACATTCTTTGTTCCTAGATGCATACACTTATATTTAGCTGTATTAAAACACATATTGTTTGCTTGTCCCTCTTATCAAGCGATCCAGATGATTCTGAATCAGTGAGCTCTTTGTTAATTATCATTCTCCCAATTTGTGTGTCATCTGAAACTTCAGCAGTGATGATTTTGTTTTCTTTCAGGTTATGGCTAAAAATGTTAAACAGGGTAGGACCAAGAACTGATCCATGTGCGACACCATTGGAAACATGCCTGCTTGATGATAATTCCCAGTTTACAGTTACATTTTAAGACCTATCAGTTAGCCAGTTTTTAATCCATGTGTGCCATATTCATTTTATAGTGTTCTATTTTTTAATCAAAATCCCATGCGGTACCAAGTCAAACACCTTACAGAAGTCTAAGTATATTGCAACAACACTACTACCTTTATCAACCAAACTTGTAGCCTCATCAAAAAAAAAAAAAAAAAAAAAAAAAAAAGATATCAAGTTAGTTTGAGAGGATGTGTTTTCCATAAATCCATGTTGATTAGCATTACATTACTCTTCTTTTGTTTTCCATTAATCAAATCTCATATCAGCTGCTCCATTACCTTGCCGGGATTGATGTCAAGATGACAAGCCTATAAGTAACCAGTTCATCCTGTTTACCTTTTTTGAAATATTGGCACAACACTAGCTTTCTTTCAGTCTTCAGGAACTTCACCAGTGCTCCGTGACTTATTGAAAATATACATTAATGGTCCAGCGAGCTCCTCAGCCAGCTCTTTTAAAACTCTTGGATGCAAGTTATCTGGACCTGCTGATTTAAAAATGTCTCACTTTAGTAGTTTCTGTTTAACATCCCCCAGAGATACTAGTGGAATAGAAAGAGTGTTGTAAGGGATGTGATGAAACTATATCATCTGTTTGTTTCCCAAATACAGAACAGAAAAAACACTTCAGTCTTTTCTAAATTATTATTGATAATTATACCATTTCCATCTAGTAATAGACCAATACCAGTGCCAGGATTCTTTTTGTTAATAATATTTTTTTTTAAAGCTCCTCCTTGTCCTTAACTCTGCTGACCACAGATTTCTCCTTATGTCAACCTGGCTTTCCTTATCACTCTTCTACAATTCCCAACTCCTGATTTAAATTCATTACTATCAACTTACCCTTTTTTCCATTTGTTTTATATATCGATAGATAGATGTATTTTATTTTTATAGCCGCTTTCACTTCCTACTATAAACCAGGTTGGTTTTTTAACCAGTATGGCCTTCTTCCTTGATTTGTGTCTCTTTGGGTATGTAGGAAGGTGTTCTCAAATGAGTCCCAATTACCATTTTTCTGATTAAATTCTTCCTCTCAGCTGATCTGGCTCTATTGCTTTCAGCTTTATCAAACTGTCCCTTTTAAAGCACCAAGTATATATATTACTGGTCTGGACTTTATTCTGCTTGCACATTATAAATGTGATCATAGGGTAGGGAGGCTAAAGTATCTGACCAGGTGTACTGAAAGATTAAAAAAACTGCTTTCTGAGATGTGCCTTTCCTCCCCCAGGATCACTGAATGGTGAACATTTCATACAGTTTTCTGGACCATGAAAGTTAACATTTTATGTGCAAGTAATTTAATATATAAATCATGTGCCACATCTGACAACTGTTTAAAAATAGCCTGAGGTATAAATTGGTTGCTTCTCATTCATGTATTTGGAATCTTAAATTTTAAGACAAAAGCTCAACTGCATTTTTTAAAACCAACTACAAACTATTGATCTGGTTTATGAAGTTTGAAGCTGCCATACGTGGTACTCTGAGTCCTAACTTAATATTTTTTTCTTTAAACAAAGAAGATAAAGACACTAAATCTTTTTGTGTGTATCAGATATTTAGCACTCATTTATCCATTAAGCATATAGAGAGAGACTCCATTCATTTCAATAGGAGATGTGTGCAAATTCATGAGAAAAAAGACATTTCCAACAGCACTCGGGCCGATAAACAAATCCAATTTCACAAGCTCAGATCAGTTGGGTCTAATGAATATTTTTACGCAACTAACGAAACCCCACAGTGCTGCAGGAAGTAATGCTGATAATTCAAGTATCATGCTGACATTAAGCATGGTGTTAAGTTGGCACCTTCTCAACTATGGTTATTGAAGAGCGGGTATATTTGGCCCCCTCTCCTGGATAAGTAGTTTTTTGCAATTTCATCTATATTCTAGCTATGTATATTTCCACTATCGTTGCAATTGGACAAAATATTCTTCACCGTGACCTATACTGTTTTGCAGGGATGCTCTATGCTGTTCAACAACTGCTATGTACCAATCAAAGAGGTGGCTGCTTTCTTGGTAGGAAAGTGCACTTCCTGGAATGCAAATGGGAAATACTATTAATTTAAGGTTTACATATAACAGTTATTCTACTTATCATCAAAGCAGCTGTGTGATGCATTTAAGTTCAAACCATTATTGGGCACCAAGATTCTTATCTGCCCTCTCAAAGCTGTTTCTGCTGACAAGTAATTATTTTCCTCTGAAAACAATGGTGCAGCCCTACAAATATAACCACAAGGCAAGTTAATAGCTTGTCTTGCTATATGCACCATGACTGTCCAGAACAAGAAATTATAACAAGAACATCAACATCAATACAGATAAACATGGAAATGTTAAGCGACAAGCAGGGAAAGTTACATTCAGCAACAACTGGCCTAAAAGCAAGCAGTGACAGATGAGCAGAGAAAGACAAGGAAAGAAAGAAGAGATTGCACAGACCTAGTAGGAATCACTAAACTCAAACACTAGTAAAAACATTGCAAGCACTATGCATGCCATGCCTACGAAAGTGTGCAGAATCTCAACAAGTCAAAGAAGGCTGATTAGAGGAACCTCTCCAAGGTTGCTTTCAATATATAATTTCGGATTCCAAAACATATGAACTAAACTAGCCATAAGGTTATCTATGTGTCCAGTCACTGCTTGTAAGAGTATGACTGAGGGAGTCAGTATTCAACAGCAGAAGAAGTGGTGTACTGGTAATAATTTCTATCAGGGCATCTTTCTTGGAATCCAGGAGTTCTATACCAGTGGAAGGAAATAAGCGGCGGTGGCAGAGGAGAAGGAGAAGAGGAAAGCGTATGAAACAGACAGACAGTGAAGCTCAAGAAGGCCAGAGCATAAACAATCATTTGTTGGTGCTGAGTAGAAGGGAATTAAATTCTTCAATTTTTCATTGATGAGACGGAAAACAAATACATGATCTGCCAAATATGTACTGAACATGTGGTCTGGATTTCAGAAGAGGATTGAATATAGATCTAATGTAGCCTCTCTCTACTCAGAATGACTGTAAGAAAGTTATACCCCACAAAAAAAGCTATCACTGGTAAAATCAAGAGAACATGTGACAAAAAGAAATAGTATGCAGATATATATTGAAATCAACAAGAATGAAAGGTTGACAATGCAAGAGGCACCTCCAAAGTTGCATCTCATCTTTGCCAGAGGTTCAATATACTCTCTATGGACAAAAATCACTACTTACACAGTTTCCTCCCAATTAGAAGTCCAGTGGAGAAGCTTACTGTCCATTCCTGGCATACTATCTGCACGATTTAAGATGCAACTCCAAGTTCACACTTACACCATTTTGCACATCAAAACATAAAAATCTTAACACTGATTATTCTTGAGTGTTACCCCTCAGCACCCAGATACAGCAATAAACCAGGCTGTTAAAAATCCCTAGAAATTCATCCTGAATGATTCACCAGAGTATGAAAGCAAGAACATACCAAGTAATACAGATAGTTTTGATCCAGTGAGAGAGGACAAAGATTGGTGACATATTGAATAAACACCCAGTAAAGAAGAGGAAACAGATGTCATAAGTAGGGCCCTACCAAATTCGCGGCCATGAAAAACACGTCACGGACCATAAAATGTGGTCTCCCCCTGTGAAATCTGGTCTTTTGCGTGTTTTTACTTTATACTACACAGATTTCACAGGGCAGACCAGCATTTCTCAAATTCAGGGTCCTGACCCAAAAGGGAGTTGCAGGGCGTTCAAAGGTTATTTTAGGGGGGGGGTCACGGTATTGCCACCCTTACTTCTGCATTGCTGCCTTCAGAGGTGGGCAGCCGGAGAGTGGCGACTGTTGGCTGGGCCCCCAGCTCTGAGGCCAGTGCCCCACCAGCAGCAGTGCAGAAGTAAGTGTGACAAGACCATACCATGCCACCCTTACTTCTGCACTGCTGCCTTCAGAGCTAGGTGGCCCGAGAGTGGCGGCTGCTGACTGAGGGCCCAGCTTTATAGGCAACAGTGCAGAAGAAAGGGTGGCAATACCGTGCTGTGCCATCCTTACTTCTGTGCTGCTGCTGGGCTGGCGGTGACTCTGCCTTCAGAGTTGGGATCCCAGACAGCAGCTGCCGCTCTCCAGCTGCCCAGCTCTGAAGGCAGACCCGCCCCCAACAGCAGCGCAGAAAGTAAGGTTAGCAGTACTGCAACCTCCCCCTACAATAACTTTGCGACCCCCCCCCCCACAACTCCTTTTTGGGTCAGGATTTCAACAATTACAACACCCTGAAATTTCAGATTTAAATAGCTGAAATCATGAAATTTACGATTTTTAAAATCCTATGACTGTGAAATTGACCAAAATGGACTATGAATTTGGTAGGGACCTAGTCATAAGTCAAATAACATTTTCTCTCTAGTTAGGTCACTAAACTGATATTTGCCGGGTGATGTACAGATTATGACAATTTTAACAATGATGGCTTTAAGCTAATTTACAGTTAATAGAATTTACGCAAGTCAGAACACAAGGCATGCTTGTAGCAGCAAGCAATAAAAAACTGACAGTATTCTGCAAATCAGTGATTTCGCAGCAGGACAAATTACATATATTGCCAAAGGAATAGCATAACCCTCTACCACAAAAGAACAAATCAAAAAGGACAAAAACCCCATATCTGCTTGAGGCCAACTTTTACTTAGGGAAGGAAGGTTGCAAAATTTAAAGATTCAAAGACTACTTTGAGTCCTAGGTACACCACACACGAGTCACTTCTTCATTCACTAAAACAGGGTATCTACAAGTATAGGAGCAAAGGAAATGATTACCATAATAGAATTCTCTTGAAAGCAGAGTTCATTAGGCTATATCCACTGTTAACTTTATTGCTTCCACTTCTCCTCACATATCGATATTCAGGGGGTGAAAGCAACTTAAAGGACTTACTGGTATGCAAGGCAGCCAGGGTCCTGGGCAAGGTGGGGGAGGGGGCTCTGGGCCCCTGGAAGGGGCGGGGCCTCATATGGAAGGGGTGGGGCTGGGGCCAGACTCCCCCAGCTAGCCCTTCAGCACTGCCCGGGGGCTCCGGCAGCGATTTAAAGGGCTCAGGGCTCTGGCTGCTGCCGGGAGCCCCGGCCCCTTTTAAATCGCCAGGCCCCGAGAAAGCTGCCCCCGCCCCATCAGCGGCCCTGCTGGTATGGTTGGTTGTGTACTGGCGGCCACTTTCTTATCGGTTTGCCGTGCCGTGCCGGCTTATTTTCACCTCTGTCTGCGTTGTCAAATAGTGGTCAGTGTCCATCCTAAACTTGTACTGGATATAGGATAAAGTACAATACAATATGCAATGCAAGTCATTTTCAATTTCAGATGAACCTAAGCATGCACACTAATTCAATGCTATTTTAACATTATTTTCTTCCTGCTCACTTTTATTAAAACCAGAATTATGTGGTAAGACAACTATTGACTGTTTTAAGCAACAGCTGTGTAAACACTCTGACCTTGGGACAGGAACACTGTCTTGATCTTGAAACAATGTTCTCATACTGTTTGGTTCCAAGGCTATCACAATAACTAGTCCTCTTTCCCCCACAATAGCTGCATTAGTAATAGCAGGTTTAAACAACAATTAAAAGTAATTTAGTTTCAATAATTTCTATCTTCACATCGAAGCGTAATCTGAACAATGAGAAACAAATATGTACTACTGTCAGTACAGGCAAATTATCCCACCAACTATTTTTAATAGTGCTTTACAGACAAGGTCGAGTTGCAGCACCTTTCAGTAAATCTGCAAGGCAGATTTATGAAAACAATAGATTCTCAGAATGTAGTTTCTGACTAAAAGGAAGAGACTGAGAAAGGAGCAAATAACCAGAGTAGAATGATTCTGACCAAATCAGAATCAACATGTCCACTGACCAACCGGGGTGGGAAATCACACTGCTTTATGTTGCCAATACATAAAAGAACAAAATAACCTGTAATTTATTATTGAAAGAGCAGTCAGTTTATACCTTTGCACAGTTACAACACATAAAACTGAACTTCCATTGCAAATTGAAACCAGAACCCTTGATTGCCATATGTATGGTCTTCTAGCCGGGTATGTTTACTGCTGGTCCTATTTTGTAGGAAAAAGCCCATGTCTCAAAATTAAATGCTACATTTTGCTGCATGACTCATTTTCTGCAGTTGTATTTCATGAATAGCTCAAAGCAAAGTCCATGTTCTGAGAAAAAATCCCCTGCATCTCTCTTCACTGAATCATTTCCCGACACCCTCCTCGCTGCTACAACTAGTAAGTGACCACAAAGAAATAATGAGAGAGCAGGAGAGGGTGGAGGCAGAGAACCATCTGGAGATATTCCAGACAAAGAAAGCAAGAAAAAGGGAAACAAAGAAAAGGGAGGGAAAAAGAGCAACATCACTTTTCTCAAACCCTGATTAACTGTACAAATCCTTTAATTAGCCGTGTGCACAATAAATTCACATCAACACTGGCTGTGTTATGGCAAGCAGCATGAGAGGGTGAAATGACATTCACTTTTTTAAAGCAACTGAGTTATTCAGGCACCAGAAATGCATTTTTCTTCTTTGTGAGGAAGAAAGGAGGTAGGGAAAGAACACACGTCCATTCCTTTTTGGATTCTTAATATATAATAAAAGATAGTAGATGGTAATACACCTCTACCTCGATAAAACACCACCCGATATAACATGAATTCGGATACAACGCGGTAAAGCAGTGCTCCGGAGGGGGGGGGGGGGGAGGGGGACCACGGCTGCGCACTCCGGTGGATCAAAGCAAGTTCAATATAACGCAGTTTCACCTATAACGCGGTAAGATTTTTTGGCTCCCGAGGACAGCGTTAAATTGAGATAGAGGTGTATTTTTGTTAACCAAGACCCTGGCTCCTCATTGCAACAATGTGTGCTCCCCAAGAGCTGTACTGATCTCTGCCAAAAGGCTCCTGTTAAAGCAAGCTGTAACACTTAGATGATATAGGCCAGATCTTGTGAGGCACTAAGCATCATTGTAAAGGGCTTAGCATCCCTAACTCCCATTTAAGTCAACTTGCTAGAGAGATGATGAGTAGTCTCAGCATTTGGCACTAGGAGACAGATGCTACAAACAATGAAATAAATACACTTTAGTTCTTAGCAACACATTAAAAGCCACCCTAAGAAAAAGGGTTCTTTTCGCTCAAGTATTATGTATGGTTGTCTTCTTTTCAAGGCCGTATGCATACACAAATTAAAACAAAAATGTAGATATCAAGAAAAGCTTCCTACAGACAGTAAGGAGGAGCACTCATATTTTCTCTCACTCCGCCACCTTTATTTTACTATTGAACATAGTAATTACCACTAAAAATTGCAAATATTGAAATTATGCTTTATATCCAGATCACAGATATTACAAAACCTCCTACTCTAGAGCTCCGGTGTGAATGAATTTAGTCAGAGCAGATGGATTATGCTGCCCTTCCTAACCCCAGTAACAGGAAAAGGAAACAGGTCAAGCCTGGATGGACAAATTCCATGGATCATTACACCACTTTGTAGTCAAACATTCAACAGTGTTTATGAACCCACTAGTCACTCCAAGGCCTAACAACGAGCACCTGGAAAAAAAAATCTGAAAGAAAGGCCATAATTTGTGCTTCTCTTGCAAACTGGCAATACAGTTTAAACAGACACCCCAGAAAACACTAAACACAAATGAAGAAATCTAGTATACACAGTATTGAATAAAAAGCTAGTGCATTCTGCATGCTTTTCAACTTAATATGCTCAATTTAAACTTAGTCGGCTTGACACTGACATTCAAGTGCTATACAATGCTAAAATTGCAAAATGCTCAATTATAGGTATTCCTTTTAGACAATACATATGTTTTGTCTTCGAAATGACGGAGAAGGGGACTAGCTCAGGTTGGGTTTTCTATTGCCGGGAATCGCCTAAAATGCAGTCTCTATTGTGCAAGTATTACCAGCATCCTTTTTTGTTTTTACAACGAGGAGTTCTTGTGGCACCTTTTGTTTTTATAATTCTTGTGAAGCCTTCTTGGTATCAGCTGCCTGTAATATCTTTTTTAAAAGTCAGAACCATGCAAATTCTTCTCAGGGTAGCTTCTAAAAATGATGCATTTGTAATATACAGCAATCTTCTTCTCAACAAAAGAACAAACAGCATGCACTGGGAAAACTATTATTTTCCTTATTATGGAGTTGCTGTTGCCAGTTCTGGCTTCAGACTCCAACAAAGTGTACGCTATGAATCCAATTTCACCCTCTCCCCACTCACCCTTTAAAATATAAAGAAACACCAATCTCAAAATTGGTAGGTTAGTCAGGTGGCTTAAGAAGAATATTTTAAACTAATGTTAAGTGTCTTGGAAAATAGATTCCTAAATTGACAAGATAAAATTTACAGGTGTTCACATTCTAATTAAGCTAATTGTAGTTGGGTTTTTTCCCCCCCCCCCCATTACAACTCAGAAGCCAGATGGGTTCGAAATCTGCAGCCCAGGGTGAGTCACCAGTCTCCAGGGACTGGGAACTGAACAGTCTAAAGATCGGGGGTAGGGGGGAGGTGGGGGAGTGGTATAGGTACAGAAGAATTAAAAGAGTTTCCAGAAAGGCCCACACACCTTCAAAAGACCCATGGGAGGAGGTGGTACAACTAGGGAGGGACCAATAAGCGTTTTAAGGATTATAGGGAGTTGGGACTCATGGACCGCCAAATGAGCATGAATCTCTGATGATTTGCATTAACTATAAAGATTCTTATGCTTAATTTACTGATGTAAGCTTTCAACCTCAACTCAACCTTTCTGAATTTTGTGTGTCTAGGAATCCAAAAAAAATCCAAATAGAGATAAAAGCAAGGAAGGATGCAGGGGCTTGCACAGAATTACCCTCAGACATGCAGTTACATAGCACACAGATGCATGCAATTCTGAGAGGATGTGTGTTGCAGGCTATTTTGACTGAGTTGGATGAGGGCATGCAATGCACATATAATGTTCAACTGTGTTCTAAAAGGCTACACATATTTCAGAACTGGATCAGATCCAAAATTTACACCAAGCCACCAGTAGCACTGGTTTCTCCCACTGTATTCTGTGAACCCAGACCTCAGAGAATCTTCTCTTCTCTTGGATGCACTTTCCCAACTACACCTCTACCTCGATATAACGCTGTCCTCAGGAGCCAAAAAATCTTACCGTGGTATAGGTGAAACCGCGTTATATCACGCAGCCTGCCTCCCCCCCCCCCCCCCCGAGCACTGCTTTACCGCGTTATATCAGGTCGCGTTATATCGGGGTAGAGGTGTATTACACTCTGTAGTCAAACTATCCTGATTTATGGATATATAAATAATTTTAAGATTGGCTGTATCTATAAAGCGATATGGGTGATCAAACAGGTAGTTAAACTAATATATATGGATCAAATTAAGTGCAACTAGATGACCTGTGTTTTCCACTGTAGATATATGCCGTATGAAATATAAAACATCTCTTCCCAGGCAAACTAAAGCCAATTCATCTCCCTTTTTAACCCACCACACACATCCCTATGGGTGTAATGCACTTTTAAGGTTAGTAACTCATGGGCTTTGCACATTTGTTCCCTGGATTTTATTCATAATGCTTTTTTAAATTTCCAAACTGAAATATGGGGTCACATGATCCATTTATGGGTTAGAATAAATGTGTCCTGTAATTTCCTCTGGATAATTGGGGAAAAAAATCTGCATTCAATGGTAGGAGTAAGACTCAAATCAATGCTTTTCCTCTCCCTACAGTCAAATCACAGCCAAGTTTGGTTTTCAACCAGACTCCTCTTTTTTAGTGCATTTGTACGTTTATAGAGATGAGTGTGATCTTTATGAGAATTTATTTCCTGATTTGTTTTTAGTGAGAAATTCCTAAAATCTGCAACATTTTCTAAACTACCCAAAGTTATGGGAACAAAATTAGCGTATCTAAATATTTGCTGTAGTTTATTTTCTAATGCTTTTCTTGAAAGTACCTTCTCTGATCTACTGCTTAGTAATGCATTCACTTTCCCCTCATCTTTTACTACAGATTTCAATCTGACACATATTTGGAAAGAACAACCAAAAGATCACAGTGTTAAGGAGGAACTGTTCATTAACAATTCCATGAAAGTTCTCTCTCAAACATTTTTAGGAAGTTACAAACTTCAAGTTCTGAAGAATTCTTAAGACAAACCAGTGTTGTTCAAAATTTCTACCGAGAAAACTGCACCATTTACTACTCCTAATTTCAATGCTCTGTGTAGCTCGAAAGCTTGTCTCTTTCACCAGCAGAATTTGGTACAAAAAAGATATTACCTCACCCACTTGTCTTTCTAATATCCTGGGAACGATACAGCTACAGCAACAATGCAAACAAACAAAACAACAACAAAAAATCACTGGCAGTTGTAAATGTATGGCAGCTAAAACTCTAGAAATAACACCTTGCTGTTACTACTCTCACTGACACCATTACTTTTAAGTTACAGTGGATCATCCAAGCAGTTCTGTTCTTGTATTAGGAAAGGGTACAGGAGCTGCTTATGAAAATGCACTATACAAACACACATCAATTTACCACCAGGAAAACGGTACATGGAAATAACATTACTTTGAAAAGTAACACATCAGAGCATGCAGGGTCACCATTTGCAAACAAGACTTTTTATATACAAATAACGGACTTTTCAATCTTAACTCACAGATGGATGTAAAATGTCTTATTGGTCTAGTTTATTACACTCAGCATTTAAAAAAAAAATGTGTTCTTTATGAAGACACCTTGGAAGCAACACACAGGGTATGTTGCACAGCAGACACCTACAGTAACAAGAACTCAGCAGAGGATGGATACAAAGCAGCACGAATCAAGGTGATGAAGCCCTCAGTGTTCCAGGGGAAAGCAGCATCCTGCAATGCGAATTAGTGGCCCTATCTAGCTAACTGGAGAAGGCATGGCATGAATGTTGGCCGCAAAGAAATTTGCTGGCTGTTTTTGACTTGAGAGAGGAGGGGAAAGCAGGGTATTTTAAAGTACTTTTTATTTATTTTTAAGTCTGAAAGTTTGAATAATCATCATTGTCACTGGAAGTCTGACAGCTCTGGCACCGCAGACTATTAAGATATTGAGAACGTGATTGTGTGTGACAAGTACAGTAGCTAGACTGCCAGCACTTGGCCCCTTTGCCACACATCAGAGCAGTAACTGAAGAGCCAGATGCCCACTTTTCCTATCTTTCAGTGATCTAGTCAATTATGTGAAGTTGTCCTATTAACATGCCACTTGGTCTTCAGATGCCCACAGCAGGTTTAAACTTCTTGTATCTCCTACCTGCTGTTCTACTGTGTCTCTTATGTTTTCCCCCTTAGCCTCCTTAGTTCAACACACAAAACCAGCAAGGCTACAGTCAACTGGTGCTGCATAGCATAGCACATCTCCTTTCCTCTTGCTGCCCACTGCCAGTGTGTGCATGCTGATAGCAAGCAGGAAATCTGGTATATGAACATCCACAAAACTACCTGAATTTGCAGCGTAACCATCCCAGTGACCACACAGGTTGCTGCATCTGAGACACATCAGTGTTTTGTCTTGAAAAATTTCAGATGTTTTGCATGAAAGTCTATTCTATTTTTGAAGCTGCAGTGATCACAATACAGTCAGAATAGCAGGGACAAGTATAATTTTCCTGGTACAAGCATGATTTCTCCCCCATCCTAACTTAAGCAGTGTCCCCTTACAGCCTACCCTGACTCTCCTTGCACTCATTTCCCCAATCACCAATTAAAAGGCATCTCTTCCTGGGTAACATTTGATTAACTTTCACCATCAATGATAAATTCCCAAACAATCTACAAACAGTCTAATGGTCTGTTGCTTCCACATTATCTCCCAACAGCTCTGCACCCGAATTGTTACCACTCAGTGATTTTAAATTCAACAGTGACAATAAATACAGATTAGAAAATCAAGGCTCCCTCTGTCAAGTAGCAGCAGTCTTACAAGATTGCTGCTAAACATTTCAAATTAATTGCTACCAGGTGACAGCGTGTATATAGCACAGGCAATATTTCTCATTTGTACAGTTCCATTTTATAAAAATAAGTCAATTAAACTTCACTTTAACCTTCTACAAGAGGTTCCTATACAGTTGCGCAGTATTTTTTACAGGGTTCACACAGATGAATTTCATTTACACTCCCTCTTTCTTACACAGCCACTTACTATTATACTCCACACCTCGACTTATTTTGAGAGTGGGGGAAAAAAGACAGACTGCAACACTCATGATTTGGAAATATCTCATAAAATACCTATCTGCTTTATGTGTTTTTGTACCTAAGTCCAGGATCCAGTATTTACAGTTGCCAGACTGCCCGTTGCCGCAGTAGGTAGGGTTTAGAGAGTGAAGAGACTCCAGAGTATCTATCTGCTTAACTCCGTTTGGCATGGTAAGCAGTTAGCTGTTCCGAGACCTCTGGTTCAAAAACACCTACTCGCCTGCCCTTACACACTCTGCTGAAGATGGTCACGCAAACAGTATAAAACAAACAAAGAAACAAACAAACAAAAAAATCACAGTAATCAGATGTAGGCAGCTCTGTTAGCTTTCATCTGTTTTAGCCCCTTCAGAACAGCTACTCTCTCTTCCTGGGGATGCTCTCCTCTGACTCACTTCTGAGCAGTACTCCAGATTTTAGCTTCACATGTGGGAACAGCCAGATGCAATGGATTACACTCTACCGTAACTACCCTAATTGAAGCTCAAGAAAATCTTGGAAAATACCGTAAACCAGATAATTTTTGTTTTCTCCCTGAGAAAGGGTCTAACTTATTATGTGAGTAAAACTTAGTGTTTGGAACACAGAATCGCACTAGAAAGCCTGAAATTTTTTTTAGCAACACTCAATTTTGTTTTCTTCCTGTTTTAGAGATTTTACATGCTCAAATTCTGATCAAATACATGATGAGTGCATGTATCTCCCATTCATCCTTATTGTGTAACGTAAGAACTAGGTTTCCTTGTCTTCTAAATGAAGTTTGGTTAAAAGTCTATTTCAGAGCTACGCATTTTAAGCCAATGTTCTGCAGGATGAAATTATATCTTAAATTCAGTACATTATTCACTGAACTATAACTTTGGGTGTATTTTCTCTAACCTATGCATTTTCCTCTCAATACATCACACTAGCACTTCCCTATATTCTTTCTCATGTCTGTCCATTATTACTATTTATTATTTTCACAGTGCTAAGGACTTTCCCAGGCATGTCACAGTGCAAACAGGAAAACTTGGTCCTTACCCTGAAATCTTACAATCTAATTTCAGAAGGGCTGCAAAGGAGAGAAACAACAGCAGGCAGGGTATGTGGTGGAGAAGGCTAAGGAGTAAAGTTATTATCAGTCACTGAGTGGGTTTGTAAACATCTCTCTGCTTCAAGTGAGTCATTAAGTTATCGAAAATAGTAGTTCAATCCTTACTTCACAGCATCATAAAATAAATTAGCCTTTAGGAGAGACTCAACAAGTGGTGCCGAAAAAGGTACAGATGACAGGGGCGATGATAGTGGCACTGGGGGAGTGAAGGGGTAAGGGTATGATGTGATGAGATATAGGTAACATATATAAACAGATGCACATTTAGGAAGGGCCCTGAAGACAGCGACAATGAGCATCAGCACTTAACACTGCTTTTACACATATATAGTAACATGATTTTCATATTAAGCAGCTGCATGCACCAGGTTTAAAATCAGTCTCTTTTCCCTTCTACTTTTATTTTTTTAAAGATATCTGCTGAAATCTTAATTCTCCCCTTCTTAGACTCCTTATAGTCATTACTTCAGCCCTGAAATCCCTCCTCTCATCCAAGGTGAATTCCACTGAATAATACTGAGTTTCGGGGGGGAGGGGGAAGATATACTCTTCTTGCAGAACAGGTGCAAATTTAGAGCTTCAGGACTGTATGAATCCCACTAACATACTGAGATTTCTATTTACGCTACTGTATTATGTATTCATTGTTACAGGTCTGCTATTTATTCTCTATTTCCTAAGATATTGGCAAGGAAAAGGTTAACAACTTATTCCTACCTCTCCTCCCCCAATAGTTTCCAAAAAAACGCAAACTTCATGCACACGAAAGGAAAACTTCAGACAAGAAGGGAAGAAAGCCCTCACCTATTCTTTTTTGTAATGTACATACAGGAACACTCAAGTGAGATTTGGGGAGCAAGTTGATGGGCTTATTAGCACTGCTATGAAATAATGTAGTCTCAAGCTGGAAGTGAATTTTTGAATTCTTATGTCCAGCGCTGTTACATGCAGTATGGCAACTTTAATTGGAAACAGCTTTACTTTTTATTGGCAACAGTGCATACACAGAAAGCCACTTAGAAATCTGTACAAACCACATCATTTGCAGTTTCCCATTGCAACACTTTTCTTTTTGTTTTGTAGTTTTTTGCTTTAGTCCATTCTCAAAATGAAAGTCTGAGCAGTACACTGAAAAGATAAAATGAGCCTGTGAAGCACAAGCCAAAAGATATGAAGCAAGTCAATATGAGTAAGAGGAAGGGAGCAAGGAAACAAGACCAGACTGTTTATGACCCAAGGCTTAAAGTGGCATTAAAAAAAAAAAACCAAATGGTCGACAATCATACACACAGTGGACCATAACCTACCCCATCCAGTCTCACTGATTTCATGAGACTATAGTTGTCAGCAGAATCTAGCTCTAAAGGACCACAATACATATACTGAAAAGGGCAACGACTTATAAATTATGTTCAATTAGGAAATGCAGAGACAGGTCATATAGCTGCTTGTAACATCCTTTCATGTCTATTGCAAAAATAATTTTCCTATCATAGATTTAGCAAACAAGATGTTGCCCATGACTCAGATCAGTGGTTCTCAAACTTTTGTACTGGTGACCCCTTTCACATAGGTGACCCCTTTGAGTGCGACCCCTCCTTATAAATTAAAAACACTTTTAAATATATTTAACACCATTATAAATGCTGGATGCAAAGCAGGGTTTGGGGTGGAGGCTGACAGCTCACGACCCCCCATGTAATAACCTCGCGACCCCTTGAGGGGTCCCAACCCCCAATTTGAGAACCCCTGACTTAAAACATAGCAGCACAATTATATGATCATTTGTTGGCCAGAATTTAAAGTCATTTTTATCTAAGATTTTAAAAAATTCAAAGAAGCTATAAAAACCTAATTCTCCTCAACTCCTATATGACCAAATGAGCACCATTATTTTTATTTCATATTTTATTTGGTTTTTATATTAATTATTTTATATATTTTCACTGGGAGTGAGGCTGGGGCACAGATCTGATAAGGAGCCAGGGAGTGTGTCGGGGGGAACTGGGACTTAGCTGGCAAAGAGTTTGGGACAAGGAGCCAGGGGAACACTGAAACTGGACAAAGATCTTGGAAGGAAATGGACTGTAAGCCAGTGTGGATGGGGTTATCTGGAGACCGGGAGTGGGTGGGGAGAGGAAGACACAAGTTGCTTGATGAGCTGGGAAGGGTGGGGAACTGGGACTGGCTGAGCATGGAGACTAGGTCTGGGTAGGTGAAGAAAAAGGGACTGGGATGAGGAACTGTGAAAGAGATAGGATGGGGACAGGGACCGGTTGGATGGAACAGGATAGAAGGGGATCAATAATATTATCCTCTCATCTCACCAGGGTGCTGTGGAAATAAAAATTTCATTACTGTTTGTGAAGCACTCTGATAATACAGTGATGAGTTCCATAGAAACAGGAAATTAATAATTCTGTCTTGAGAGCAGGGTTTGAATAGTGTGGAGTACATAAGGTCTGGGGCTACACAACGAACAATCAGGAGAAAGCAAAACACTGAACAGCACAGGTAATCTTAATTTTGGCAATTCCTAATTTCTGATGACCAAAACTTTGCAACCTTAATAACGTTCTCTCTTAATGTAGAGTGTGACTCTGTGTGTATGAGTGAGAGTGGGAGAGAGAGAGAAATATTTACATCAATTTTGCAGAGAGATTTAAATCAAATGTGGGTTTAATCCCTCGTAAGTATCCCTTCATCAGCAGAGTCACTTGGGCAGGGCCGGCTCCAGGCACCAGCTTAGCAAGCAAGTGCTTGGGGCGGCCACTCTGGAGAGGGGCGGCAGGTCCAGCTATTCGGCGGACGGTCCCTCACTCCCGCTCCGAGCAAAGGACCTCCTGCCGAATTGCAGGATTGCGATCACGGCTTTTTTTTTCCAAAACCCTGGAGCCGGCCCTGCACTTGGGGCCAGATTTTGACACCTCAGTACCTTACTATGTGAATAGTTCTGTTTACCATAATGGGACTGGCATGGAGCAATGTACTCTTTATTGTGAATAAGGATGGAAGTATTCAGCCTTTTAAGAAAAAGCCACCCTGAAGTAAAAGACAATAGCAGGAGTTGAATTGATTTTGTTTCATATTCTCATGACTCTAGTTTAATAGAAACATCACCCCAATCTGCAAAACAGATTAACAAACTTCACTCCAGCATAACCCTTGTAAAACACATTACAATTTGCATCAACTGTTCAAAAGCCAAGGCATAGGGGTTAATCAAAATCCTGAAAGATCTTTAATGACATTTTTAAAATAACCTATTTAAGTTGTACCACTGAACATCCATCCTTCTCCCTTTATTTCTGTATATTGAATAATTGATGAGTCTCTTTAGGGCTGTTTAAAAAAAACCTCTTCCAAAGTCAATGAAACATTCAAGCAACACCAGATGAACAGTCTGCATTTATGGAACTTTCCCACGTGTCTCATACATTCAATTCACAGAAGACTTCATATATTTAGAAGTTATCACTACAAATTATTAATAGGATTCCCATTAATCAGAAATGCAAATGTGCTAGTTCATTTTTACCTGCTAGAAACAAGATATTTATTGTAAGTTACACTAAGGGTGAATTATTTACTTTTTCCAGTATCTAAATGCCATGTTTTGAAGAAGTTATTTCTTAAAGCTATCTTATAAAGGCAAACACTTTCCTTATTTCAGTATTTAACCATGAGAATCCTGATCCATGTTTTTGCATGACGGAGAGGATAAATATTTAGAATTGTGCAATATCGTACTGGACAGAAGACCACCCAGGCCTAAAATCTAAAGATCAGACATATAAAGCTGCAACTATTAAACTCTTGGATTAAAATCTAATGTTACACAAACTAGTAGGAATTTTATTTACAATATGCATTTCGCATTAAAGAAACAAACAGTGCTTCCTTATGAATCCACATAATTCATTCTTTGTTGCCAGCTCTGCCAATTCAGACTCTCCTCTCTACATCCTCCCAAAAATACCACAACCTAACGAGGAAACCAAGAGTACTTCAATAAATAAATTTCAGGTGGAGACTTTGAAGGTAACTTTAACATCATATTAAAATAGAAATTGTGAAAGGAGTCTAATTTTTGCTTTTCCTCTTTGTAGAATGTGTCTACAGTTTCAGTTCTTCCAGCACAGCTGCACCCACTAGGATCTGGTTTCTTAGGTTCCAGACACAAAGATAGCCCTGTTCACAAAACTCCTCTCTGCTCTTCTACCCCACAGATAACACTATGCAGACTGCAAGAGCGGAATGATTAGAACACTGCTTCTTTCGAAATGAATTCAGCACATTATTTCCTGTTCCTTCCTAGCGGGACTGCCAGCTGAAAAGCACCTTTTGTTGGGTAAAATCAGAAGCTGCATTTTGGGGGTAACGGTGTGAATGTCGCTTCTTTGGGGTATCCATTAACATTTCCATCTTTCAGCATACTATGACTATTTCCACAAAAAGTCAAAAATGCATCATCGCCTCTCTCTCTCTCTCTTTTTTTTAAATTGGCTCAAAATAAGAAAACAAATTTAAACTGAAAACTGATGGAAGTGAATTTTTTTTTGTTTGGTTGGTTCTCAAGAATCTCCAGACAATTTATAAGTTCCCTTTAAACTTCTATTTGTCCTATGAAATGAGTATTTTCCAATAACTAAACTGTGAAGAAGAACTGCCACGAAGTCACTCAGCTACTAAGACTCTCACCAGAAATATTAAAGCTTGAAAACAGTTAATCTCATTTGGGTCATAGACTCGATGACTGACTAAGTCTCTTCCATCGCTATGATCATACACGGCATGCCAGAAGTGTGGCAAATGTCTGCCATTATACAGGCACAATCACGAAAGCACAGATCTTCACAAACTCTCCCTCAACATCATCTTCATTATATTCATAATTTATTTTCTGACTAATTTAGATTTTAAAAGTGGTCCTATGCTGCAGAATAAGAAATGGAGCTTGTACACCACGTTCTAGGATGAAGCGACCTTTCAAAGAAATACCGAATGCTTCAATGTCCCTGTTTTGCATTTATCTGGATACGGTTTGGGAAAACACTGACTCCTAAGCCCAGTCACTACTGTAGAATGCCAATTCCGCTTGAAGGAGTCCAGTCACTGTCAGCAAAACCACAACAAAACCAGCTTCAGATAATTCAAACACTGAAACTCTCTTGGATGACTGCAAGGAATGTTATTCCTCATACATACATTACTTAACAAGGGGGAAGAAAACAGCCTCCTTTCTCCATGGTAGAGCGCCAAAAAAAGCAGTTGTTCAAAGTGAGCAATACTTTGCCCTCCTAATGAAGTGCTGAACACTAATTTTACCATTTGTTGATGTCTATGTACTGTTATTCAAAACTTTCGCCATGAACTGTTTTACTTTTTTAAATAAAGTTTTGCAACAAATCAGTTGCTAGTTTTTTTTCTTTTAAAGATTTTCATCAAAACTCTTTAAAACAAAAGGAAACAGTGTGCTAAAGAAAACAACTAGATTAAGTACTGACTTTCATTTGTGAATACACTGGGAGAGTTCAGGAGATTTGTAAGGTGATACTGTGGGGCATGATGGTGGTTACATTTTAACTGGAAATATACCTGGCCACTGAGAAAAGGGAAACAGAGTAGCGTGTTCTCATTCATAAAATGTTTTAAAAAGTGAAGGCATGTTCTGGAGTTACACGCAACCTTTTTAAATGCTTTAGAGGGAAAATGATGCAATTTAAATAGGTAACCAGAGAGTTTTACCCAAACAAAAAAATCACTGACCCTTAAAAATTATTAGCTATTTATATTAATAATTATTTAACTCTATTAGTGTTATGTATAAACATACACACAGAGTAATTACTTTCACTTGCTTATGGGGTGGAATCCATCTGGTATAGCTGTTGTGTAGCACTGTCTTGCACAATTACAGGCAAGAATGGAATAATACTTCAACCATTTTAAACAGGACAATTTTTTTTTTTAGACCATCAGAATTTAATTATTTAAGCTGTAATTTGGCCTGGATACCAAAGCCCTTGCAAAAAAGTTCCATGGAGAGCTGTGACAAGCACAGATGATCAGGACATCAGTTTTACACCTCATTCAAAAGAGATTACACAGAATTGGTCCAAACACTGGTGCTAAACCACAGATTTTTTTCCTATCCTGATCTAAAACATGTTATAATACTTTACATTGTCTAACTTCATTCAACTATTAAAGGCACTGCTATAGGTCCACAAGTCCTTCGTATCTTTAGAAACTCTGACACCGCTATATTTCAATAGCACTGGTACATTCCAATGAACTAGTTTACTCCTTCCCCTTACGTTCCAACATGCATTAGCCCCTTTACACAAAAATCTGAATTCATGTCTGGTAGTTTCTTATAGCTGCATGATTAAACCTACTCAAGTAGTTTCAAGCAGTAAACTCTCCCTTAAGACATACTGTTCCAAAGTAGATGACAAATACAATAAAAAGAACCCTGAGAATCTGCACAGCTCAAATGGCAAACTTTACCAGCAATTAAAAATATAACAAATACCTATATGGCTAATAGACATCATGTGCTGTGACAGTCTCAGATTTTACAAGTGTATTTTTGTTAGTTAAAAACAACTTTCCTTAAACCTTTTCTACTTGGGTGTATTCTTTGGACTTCCTAATAAAAATAATCTATATCTGCATGGCATCTATGGGTAAAACAGCAATAATGTTACACTTTATGGCAGGTGGAACTTTCAGAGCGCCTTTTGAGAACATGCTGTATCCGGAAATGGATGTGAGACATGCACATTAAACTCAATTGAGTTACAGGATTTAGGGTTCAAACATTAATATTTAGCAAGAATGACTTCCTGCCCTCCCATCATATTCAGCTGTGTAATAATGGGAGAGGCACTCTCTACTATCCCTCCCTGTCACATCCTGTGGAACAGCAAGATAATAGGATAACACTGCCATTAGTTCAAAGCATTTCTGGAGGGTGGAGGACTAGGCTGCAGATTCAGTGCCTGATAGGAGTTTATTGTTTTTTAAATGTCACTTAAATTCTCTCATATTCTATATACACACATACACACACACACATATATATATATATACATACACACACACACACAGTATATACCCGTGCTCTTATACAACAAAAAACGGGGGGGGGGAGGGAAATCTTGGCCCTACTCAAGTCAATGGGAGTTTTGCCATTGATTTCAATAGAGCCAGGATTTCACGTAGAGCTGTTTACTGAGGAGGGTTTTTGTTTGTTTGTTTTTAATATTGTTACACAGAGCAAGAACTTTGGACCATAATTTACCACGCAAAATGTATGCATATTTGGGGCTGCAATTAGGGCTTAAGGAAACTTTTTAATATCTCTCCTCTCTCTCTGACACACAAGCATGCCAGCATACACACACGATTCTCCCTACTCATGAGAGTTTTGAGGAGGGAGAAGAGAAGCTGGTGTATCGCCTCTATGCTGCACTAAACACATTGACAGGGTGTGGGAAATAGCTGGAAAATTATTAACTGCTCGAGAATCTCTAAATTTGTGTGTGCCAACATTCTATTACAGATGTTTTTTTCTTTGTTAAAAAGTAAGGACTCATTCACCAACCCTGAAAGTGAATGAAGTTTTGTGTTTGGGTTATGCACTGCATGTCCAGCTTCCCTTAGAAAAGATACTAGTCTTAAAATTATCAATTTAGGCACACAGATCACAAAGTGGAAAAGTATTCATTAATATTATTATTAATATTTACAACTCTAGTGCTGCATACGTTTGCTTCCTGCAGCACTTTATATTATTCCTTTCTTCGTAACTGGTGAAGTCCAGGCTTTATTTTAAAGAATCCCTGAATCCGTATTTAGTTGCAAGAGATACACGTTGATCCCCCTGAGTAAGGAAGGCATGGAAGCTGCTTTTAGGATAGCAGCTAGAATCTAGGTAAAAAACACCCAGTATATGTAAGTTACAACAGAAAGCCCAAGTATGCCATCTTTGCAGAGTTAGCTAATGCCTAAGAAATCCAAAAATAATTGGTTTGGAAAAAGATTTATACTGACAATAGCTCCTGTGATGTGAAGAGGACTAAGCAAACCCTGTACTCTAGCAAATACTGTTCTCTCAGAACAGTCCTTGGTGAAATTTGCTGGTGCCAGTTTACAAAGGATGACATTTACCCCCTGAAATATTACAACTTGGCAAGATGGTCTTTTCCCATTGTGGCTCCCATACTGTGCTCCAGAATCTTAGCTTTCATAACACAATATGCTTGTAACCTTGATGTTTACCAAGAAATTTTCAAAATGTAAACCAATGTAATGAAGTCTTCCGAATTCTACAGACAAAAACAGTTTGAAGGAAAATGTGAACTCTCCCCATTTATCACCAGGATGTTAACTTCAAAACCTAACGATGAACACCTAAGGCCCCCTTTACACTGCTTGAAAATAAAATGGATGTAAATATGATTTACTCACACTGTGAGGCCTGTGCAATGTAAAGATGTTAGTGTAAGTGAGACTCTGACCCCAAGTGTCAATAATGTAAACTTCCATGCTGATCAAGCAGAGAGAGGATACAAAGAGAGGCTACTATGCAGATCCTCAGAATGCAGCCTATTCCAAGTACCACTTCATGTCAATATCAGAGAGGGCCAACCTAGGGCTGTGGCCAGGGCCTGAGAGCACTATCATCTTGTTTTCAAACTGACCTAGGCATAACAGCATGAGACTCACCATGTTTTTGGCAAAACAACGAAGAGACCGGTGGCACCTTAAAGACTAACAAATTTATTTGGGCATCAGCTTTTGTGCACTTCTTCAGATGCATTTTTTACCCACAAAAGCTTATGCCCAAACACATTTGTTAGTCTTTAAGGTGCCACTGGACCTCATTGTTTTTGTGGATACAGACTAACACAGCTACCCCTCAGATACTTGACACCATGTTTTTGAGGTGGATAAAGAAAATGCTATTCTTCCTCAGGCCTGGGCCTCTCCCACTAACCCACCCTGCAATGTAGTGTTTACACATTCTCACTCTCCTGGATACATGGTATAAACTGGGTTGCACAAGACTCTCCACAGAGCACAAGACTCAAGAACAGGAAAAGGCCAATCAAGCTGTCATTAATGCCCATTTAAAATAAATTAATCACTGAAGGAGGTTAAAAATAGGTCAATAGAGGAGCTAGAGTTTTAGTGGCCATCACCAAGACTGACCAAGGTTTTCATACCTAAATTGGCATAAAAATATGTAGTTTTAAAAATTCAATTAATTTACCAACTTCCTTTTCTTCTTTTCATTTCTCTTTCCTTTCTTGCTACTGTGTCTAGGTTTATCTAATTCTCAGTCTTGCTTATTTTGCATGATCCTCTTTCTCCTCTCTCTTCCTAGATGATTTAATTTTCTAATTTTGCCTCTCATCTGATTCTCTAGAATTTTTTTTTTCTGTTTAATGAATTGTTGTTATTTACTCTGAATTATACTGCATTCCAGTTGGTCAAATTTCTTCCTTCTGTTATTTTCCCACATTTCCATGCCTGTATTAGTAATGTGTTTTCTTTCTTCATCTCCATCATCACCTTATTCTCTCTACCCATCATATCCCACTTTGTGAGATGGCTGAGGCCTTACTTCTGTATCCCCTCTGTGGTAAGAGAGGAAGCTGGCAAGAGACAGCTCTTCTGCCCATAAGGGAGTCACCAAGGATCTTCTCTGCTGTCCTCCAAGACTGTGGGGGACTAGAAAGGGGAATAGAATTACTGATGGTAGGGAGTTGCCAAAGGTATCGCTCAGTGCTCTCATTCTGCACGTTTAAGCTGACAGATTTCCATGGGCTAGCATCTCACTATAAGATGAATATAACAACCACCACACTGACTCAGAACAATGGTCCACCTAGCCAAGTAACCCATCTTCCGACTGTGGCCAGTGCCAGATGCTGCAGAAGGAATAAATGGATCAGGGCTATTTCAAGTGATCCATCCCCTGTCGTCCAGTCCCAGCTTCCAGCAGTTGGAAGTTTAGCGACACCCGAAGCATGAGGCTGCATCCCTGACCATCTTGGCTAATAGCGAAGACCTATCCTCCATCAATGTATGTAATACTTTTTTGAACCTCGGTTATACTTTTGGCTTTCACAACATCCCATGGCAACGAGTACTACAGGTTGACTGTGCATTGTGTGAAGATGTACTTCCTTTTGTTTGCTTTAAACCGGCTGCCTATTAATTTCATCAGATGACCCCAGTTCTTGTTTTATATGAGCGAGTAAATAATATTTCCCTATTCACTTTCTCCATTCATGATTTTATAGATCTCTATCATAACTCGTCTTAGTTGTCTCTTTTCAAAGATGAATGGCTCCTAACATTGTTAGCTTTTTTGACTACCACTGAACATTGAGCAGATATTTTCAGAGAATTATCCACAATGACTCCAAAATCTCATTATTGCGTGGTAACAACTAATTTAAACACCATCATTTTGAATGTATAGTTGGGATTATGTTCTCCAATGTGCATTACTTTGCACTTACCAACACTGAATTTCCTCTGCCATTTTGTTGCTAAGACACCTAATTTAGTGAGATCCATTTGTAATTCTTTGCAGTCAGTTTAAGACTTAATTATCTTGTGTAGTTTTGTATCGTCTGCAAAGTTTGAAGAATGGTATGAGGGGGAACCACAGAACCACTTCTTGCTCTCCCGTTTAGTGCTCTGGGTGCATCACACCACCAAATGTAAAGGTTAGCACAAGGCGGCAGTCATGAAGGGGAACACTAATCCCAAAGGCCAAATTGAGAGAGAGCTTCTACAAGAACAGCAATTGTACTTCCTAACCGCCTTTCCCTCACCAAAATTTTATCCCAAACATCACTTTCTTAATTTGACATCTCACAAAGCTCTCCTTCAGGAAGAGATAGGTACCTCTTGAATTTGTTATGCTTAGCTTCAATTGTATTCCCTAGTACTTTTTTCCATTCAATATATTTATTACTCTACACATGCAATAAGCTCTACTTAAATTCCGTATGTATTTCGAGCTTGCACTAAAATTTTAGGATTAAAAAAAAAATAATGTTTAGGCACAGGTACTGATCTCAAAGTGCAGCAAGACAGAAAGCTGACTTTTTATAAATAAAAAATCACTTCCTGATTCATACTTGGCTCTTCCTTGGATTGAACTAGTATATGATACTAAATATGAAGCACTCCCAATAAGGTGTCCATAATAATCTTGGACAGAAGAAAAATTTTGGCCTTCAGAAAAAGAATAAACCATAATGCATCCAGTTACTAGGCTATGTAACAGTTATGGCAATTTCCTGCAATATTCTGGACTCAGTGTACTGAACGAAGTGTAAGTATTTTAGGAATTCATTGTATTAAAAATGCAAATGTTTATGTATCAATGTGGGATTGTATGGAGCTTCTTTAGGAAGAAAACAGGATGAATGCAATCTCTGGGTAGTACTGTGAGCTTCAAAAGACTATGCTGAACAATATAGTAGGCATGTATGATCTTGGACAATACATGTGAAGTGGAATTCTTAGGATGTACTTGGGAGGAGGGGATTGCAAACTCCTACATAAGGACTCAGCCTTTGATGCTTCATCCTGAAGGGGACATCTTTTGTCTGCTGATCACCTGTTACATGAGGACAGTTCAAAGACAAATTGTATAAAAGAATAACTGACTCATTAACAAGGGTTCTTGTTCTGAGCTGAAGCTGTGATGAATTTATAACCACAGGAAAAAACCCTTGTGTGAGCTAGGGTGATCTCTGGTAAGATTATTGGTGTGTGTGTAGGTTCTTTTATTGTTTTACTGTTTTCTCTGTAATGCTTTTCACCTTAAGAATAAATGTGCTTGCTTAGAAAAAGCTGTGTGGGAGCTTAACTGTGGCAACTGCACCGTGTACCATCTTCTGAGGAGAAAAGTAAAGCAGACCAGAGTAGGCTACATGACTTTGCTAGGGAGAACACAGTATAGGAAATACTCCAGTAAGGAGGGTGGGTGAGGTGGGTTTCAGCTGAAAAGAGGTGATGGCTCCGGAGCGGGAAGCCTAGAGTGAGTGCCCTCACAACACTGCAAATGGGGAATAAAGGTGCAGTTGCACTGAACTGACATGTTAATCTTGAATTTGTTGTATTACTTTGATGTCTTTTATTCACGGACTTTAGTGTTGCTATACTGTATTTAGTCTACTGTATAAGAGCATACTGCAAACTGATTTACAGCCCAAGGACCAGAAGATTTAAAGTTCCTAGGTTACCAGGAGTAACCAAGTTTTATTTCAGACACCTGGGTTCTCCAGGCTTGCTCATATCAGAATTACACACAGATGGATACTGCTTTCACCATGGCTAAAAATACAGTACTGTGACTGCTCTTTACAAAAAGGCCAGTGCATGTGTGCACTTACACCACATTTCTGAAGATTTTAGGGATAGTTTCCTTAAGAATAAGAAGGGTCTTCTCCAGCCTCATTCATTTATGCAGTTGGTCTTTTCTTTTTGTCCAGTTCACAGTGAAAATCCTACCTCGTACTTGCTTCTTCCATACTAGGCATTATTCACGTTAATACATTAATTCAGCAGTTATTTTCAGTGCACCACCACTTCTTGATAATGCCAATAAAGCTTGAATGAAAACAGTACTGAAATGAGGACATAGTGTACCAAAGCAGTGAGGTATCACCTACATCAGAAGCTCAATCATATACTGGAAAGCTCAAAGCAACACACTTCAGAGGCTATCTGAAACCAAAGCCACCTCTATTTAGCAAGAGCACAAATTTTTCTATTAAAAAGTGGTAATATTGTTTAGTTTAAAATGCTATGACATACTGTAGCAGTTCCAGTTTAGTATGAGTAATGACTGATCAGATGGGCTGTACTGCAAGGGAAGCTGAAAGTGTGTATGTAAAAAGGTGAAGTAATTTCAACAGCCTCTCTTCGCAGCAACTTTAATTAACGCAGAGTACAGCACCTGGAAAGACTACCACAGAAAGTAATTAATATTCTAGGACTTCTGTCTTCAGTGCAATAAACTAAGGACATTTCTAGCAAACAAAACTTGACGGCTACAGCCTATCCCAGGTCTGAACCTAGCTGAAAATTTTTCAGAAAATTGCCATGAGAGCAAAGCTAATTGCATGCAAAATACTAATTCCCTGGGGAAATCCTAGGCAGCCAGCCAGAATTGCTGGTTTTGTACCTTCTATCTCCAAAGGATCAGCTGTGCAAATACATCTGTTCTGAAGCAGATACTTTGTATACCCTAATTTCCCTTCCAGCTAATATTAAAAAAAAAAAAAAAATTGGCTGCTGCCTGGTACCAAAAGCATGTTCAAGCGAATACCAAATCCAGTATGAGCAGTCTCTTCTCTGTAGGCTGCTCTGTCTCAAATGTAATGCTTTGTTCATTTAACTTCCTACAGGGTAGGAAGATTTCATTGTCGCTATTCAAGTTTCAGAAGCAAACTCTTTAACCACATTTTAATACCCATGAACAGGGGCAACTTATAAACTGCAGACAGAGTTGACCAGTCTCATGGGTTGAAATGGTGAAATATATTCATGATTCAAGGATACATTAATGGAGCAATCAATTCTGTTAATAATTCTGAGAAAATTTGAAATGTCAGAGATACAGATAATTTGAGAAACAGAAACTAATAAAAAAAATTAATCTGATATTTGATTTGGAAAAAAACACTCTGCTAGAGAGAGAAAACTATCAGAAATTTGATTTCCGAAGTTTTATTGGGACCTAAGATCCAAGATAGCTAATGTAGGATGTGGGAGGAAAAGGGAACTAAAAACACAAAAACTCAGAGGTATGACAGACTGCACTATAATTTGGCTACATAGTTACTTTGACAAATCCACCATTTGACCTCTCCCCTGGGTTTGGAAATCTGGTGTCTCATATTCGTAACTAGCCTTCTCCCACATACAATTTTTTGCTATGTCCCATCATATCTGCCTGTGTATTTCACGTAAGTTATTTCCTCCTTATTCATTCTATTCTAAACCCTTGTGCATGCCTTGGTCTTCTGTAGCCTGGGTTACTTTAACCACCTTATCTGTATCTTTCCCCACCCTTCCAGCCTAAATAAAGTGTCACTAATGAACTCATCTTACTTTCCCATTTTTATTACTTTACATCCTTCCTTGAATCTCCAGTTTTCACTATTCGAGTCAGGCTCCTTCCTCTACATGATGTCTTGTCTCCTTTGCCACAAACATAGCCATTCTTTTTTTCTCTGTCACCACTGTGAAAACCCTTGCCCGCACCTTGGTCATATTTTACCTTCAATAAATATAATGTCTGTCCATCCATCCAAGTATTAGACGTGTTCAGATCACAAGAGAATCGAGGTATGAAATTCAGGAGTTTTGAGATTCTGAATGGTACTACTCTATGGGACTGAACATAGAATGTCTTTCTTTGGGGAAAGAAAGGGGAAGAGTTGGAAAGTGTCGCTGCTAACAGATTAGTCAGTTAGAGTATGACGTAAAGCAAGACCAAAACTCCTACGACAGGAAGTTCCATAGCTGGCAACAACTGACAATAGACCAACTTCAGATCTGGCAAGTTTTGTCATGGATACCGCCAGCTGCTTAGTACCCACTAACTACAGAATTCTTGGAGAGATGCTGCAGGAGAGAGATAGCTGTTCAGAGTAGTTTGGCCTTATCCTGTTTATGGGTCTGTGGCGGGGTGACGACTCACCACTGCTGGCGCCTCCCACTGGTTGCTCCAGGAATTAACTCTTGTCAGCTGTGGAGCGCCCTCGACACATGGGGTCTCGCCCGTTGCCTGCTCTGCTGCTTTGGGACCCGAGTTGCTCCCCGCTTGGCGGTGCCCTCTTCAGGACACTGCCCTCCGGCAGTTCCCACTACTGCAGTCTCACACCCGTGTGTGTGTGTGTGTGTGTGTGTGTGTGTGTGTGTGTGTGAACAGCAGTCCTTCAGCTTGCACCTGCCTCACCACAACCCCAAAGTCTAGCCCCTCATTTCAAGAGCAAGTTGCAGTCTGTCTCGGCCCCACTCCTCTGTGGCCAGGTGCAGTGCAATGGGGTAAGGGGGGGACCCAGGCCCACCCGCTACTCTGGGTCTCGACCCAGGGACCCTCTAGCGGCAGCCTCTCTCTGCCCTCCTTCGCTCCACTCTTGTCCGCCTAACTTCCCTTTGGCCCTGTGCGCCTTCTCGACCCTTTGTAGCAGGGGTTGCAGCCTGGCAGGCAACTGGGCCGGAGCTCTCCTCTGCTCTCCCCCCCCCCCCCCCCCCGAGCCTGGCCAGCACTGCTCTGTCCAAGGTGCTACCTCCTTACCTCAAAAGCCAGTCCTCCTCCCTTGCTAGTCAGGGAGTGACTGCCTTCTCCCTTGCTAGGCAGCTTTTATATAGGGCCCAGCCAGGCCCTGATTAGCTCTCCACAGGCCTTTGCTGATTGGATGCTGGCTTGCGCAGCCTCTCTGGGCTGTTCCAGCCCTTCTTCTCAGAGGGTGGGGCAGCCGCCCCACCACAGGCTCTTATAAGGACAACAGCCTTACACTGAATGAGGAGCTATTGAGGCATGAGCACAGACCAGTGTGATATGTCATCTGCTTTTCCACTGTGAACAAGTTGCAGAAACTGCACAGCTTTTCCTATTAGCCTCAGGAATTATGCAGCAATCCAGCCTTGACTCAACAAAACACAAATTCATCATCACACTTATCGAGGTTAAATGGACTGTCAACTTGCAATCTAATCAGTTAAATTTTGGTGTGTTTATAATTACATTTTGCTATTAAAAGCAATCATATTTGTTGTGTGAAAGGTACACACATACACAGGAAATTGCCTAGACAAAGGGAAAGTGAAACAGAATGGGGGAAAAGTGCTGTCAAATGCACAAAGCAATGTAAGAGGGAGAATTTTTATCCTCTAATCATTGTTTTTTGTCATAATCTTTCCCTTTATAATTGTGAGCTGACTTTTACTCAATTATTCCACTACCTCTTTTCCAATCTTGTCCATTTATTTCTTGTCTTTTTTCCCTGTCTAATAGATTTATATACATCAGAAGGGATTTGAGTATTGTTTTTTGCGTGTTTGTGTTACTTGTAAATAACATGTCAAACAGACAGAAATGCATAAATAACTTATAAAAACAGCTTTACTGTGCAAAGATTGGGCATCATGCTATGTTTTGGGTATCTCTGATAGAGAACATTTGAATGAACATCCACTATATGAATTAAATCTCCTTTACTTGCAATGTGTTCCCTGTTTTCACATTTAATAAAAATGTTACCTAAAAACAAGGAGTTTTCTTGTAAGTTCCATTTCCTACCCAGCATTACAGACATTTAGTATTATAAACTATGAATATGCTTTATTTATAAAAAGATAAATAAAGGCAACAGCTGTGCCTCAGTGCAGAATACTCCCAAACCAATGTTTTGGTCATCTAGCATTTTCTAATATAGCCTGAATAAAATTTGACACTGTGTTGTGTTTTATTTAATGTAGACTGACCACCATGGGTGTTTAGATTGGCTGCAAGCACTAGGCTTTCCTGAAATGAAACCCTTTTAGCTCTCTAGTTACCACAGAAATCCCAGATTTTAGATAGTTAATTGATAATTAAACCACAACTAACATGATTTTTTTACATTTGACGGTGGTGAAATCCCCTTGAGAATATATATATATATATATATATATATTTATTTTCTCAAGGGAATTATAAATAAAATAAATGCAACACAGAAATTAGCTACTTATATTAGAAGAGAAGAGGCTTGCTACGTCAAACCTCTGAAGCACATTTTAGCTTTTGGACATCCTATAATTTTCCAACTATTATGTAAAGTAGGAAACTGTTGAGACGGTTTTCCCGTGCTTCCTGACTGCAGGAATCAAAGAGCTTTAACAATCTGTCTTCATGGATTTCAGAAAAATATTCAAAATGAAGTTGTTTCATACTTCAGTCTGTGTCGTGGTTTTGAAGAGGAAGAAAGTTACTGTGGAACTGAGGAGGATTACCACCTGTATCTACAAAGATCCAACTGGGGGGAAAAAGAAAATGAAGCTGATTCTTTTGAAAAAAATCTCAACCCAGGTATGCTGGCTACTGAAGTAAATAAAAATATGAAACCTAATACCATAAACATCTGTTGATTCACTCAAATAACATAAAGGCTTTATTATATGACACGGGGGGAAAAACGACATTAAAAAATAGTATGGATTCAAAGTGGAGCATTAATGTGTCAGGAAATACCAGAATTACAGTCAGCCCCCTGGTGCATATGCATTATGATATGATCTATGATCCACACTATTTTTCCCCCCCACATGACTCCTGCCTCATTCAGTGCAGAGGATGGGTGATGATCACAGAATGAGCAACTATTCAATATCTTGTTCTATCCTTGGTCAGTGTGTGGACTGATAACTTATTCACTGCCAACTATTTAAACCTTTCTCTGAAGAAAAAAAATATTATCAAGGGCTTTTCTATGCTGCTCATTACTACAGAATCTGTGTGCTTCACAATACTCCTGTGAGGATCGGGGCTGGTATTATGCTCATTTTTCAGATGGGGAACTGAGGCACAGAGACAATAAGGCTGAAGTATCCCCTAATTTCGGGTGCCCAATTTGAAATATCTAGGACCTGATTTTTCAGAGTATTCATCATTTTAAAGCACTTCATATGTTCAAATCACAGCCCCCATTGACTTCAGTTGCAGCTGTGACTCGTCAACACTTCTGCAAATCAGAGTCTAGGCTCTCACATCAGGCATCCAGAAAATTAGGAACACAGAATTAGTGAGCAGCTGACCACCAGTGAAAAGTTTGGTTTAAGTAAGTTGCCCAGCATCACATGGGAACTCTGTGGCAAAGGCCAGGGATAGAATCCAATTCTCCATGGCAGCCTCACCAAACTTGTGGGGAGGACGTTAAACTAGCTTCAAAGGGGGCAGGTCACAAAATCGCTCTGGTAAACATAAAAACGGTGACCTTGACAAAGGGCTTGAAGTTGTGGAGAAATTAAAAATTACAACAGGGTCACACAGGAGCAACAAGAATGTGAGTGTGTGTGTGTGTGTGTGTGTGTGTGTGTGTGTGTGTGTGTGTGTGTGTGTGTGAGAGAGAGAGAGAAATAATCTGCTCAACATCATAAATGTCTATAAATGCAGGGAGTATGGAGTATAAACAGGAAGAACTAGAAGTTGTATACAAGCTTAAGTATTAGTTAACTGGCATCACAGATTGGGGAGGGGATAAATTCAATCAAGACACATTCAAAGTACTACACTTATGAAGGAAAAATCAAATGCAAAACATATTAAACACAAATGTAGTTTTGTCTTTCTCACACAGAATCCCACATGAGTCTGGTTATAACTGGTTCACTATTCCCCATATCACATGCTGTAATTTTATTTTTGTCCAATCCAACTTGCCCTTTCTAATAAGAATTCTCTTGCTTCAAAGGCTCCCTTTGCGAACAGTGACACAATGTTATTATGATTTCACACTCCCAGTCAAAGGAAGAAACACCTTAGTGAAACCAAAAAATATTTATTAATTAATCATCCAAATGGCTGCTAGGTATCCTTACCCAGAATACCACAGGACAAAAAAGTTGAAGTATCAACCTAGAAACAAAATCTGCAGCTTTCTCTGCTGCATCACCCCGCATACACAAAATTCCTGCTGGGCATGCTGCACACCCAAGTAACACATAAGGCTTTCCTGTTATAGCCAACCATATTGTTGCACAAGCTGAACAAAACAGGAAGAGAAAAGAAAAGAGAAGAGAAGAACAAGGAGCTGGATGGAAAATCAATGAAGTGGGAAAAATAAAGTGCTTTCCAACAGCATAGTATACCATTACAGACAATTTTTTCCCCACCAATTGATTTCTCAACAGTTCTACTGCTTATAATACAATCTGATCAATGTAGAAGTTACCTATCTATTTACTGCATCTGTGATGAGGCACTTTGACTCATAACTTACATTTCATTCTCTATTCTAAATGAAGAGGTTCAAAAGGCTTCTTTTAAAGGACAAACCGCCTTTTCCAATAAACCCATTTGCTTCTGAGCACAGACTTTATGTATCAGCCTAATTTGGGAATGAAATCAATTGCCCCAATCAAGAAGTCAAGAGACACAGCTATTCATTCCTAGACTGATATTACATATAATAGAATCCTGTGGGGGCTGGAACATTAAACACCACACCCACTTATCCAGGAATACACCAAATAAAGATAATCCCTCTCTTTTCTAGAGGGTGAAATATCTCATTCACATTGAAAAAACTTGCTTTTCCTAAGCCCCAATAAAATTAATAAAAAGTTACAGGCAGCCTCCCATACCCTTTTTAGGAAATCCAGGGCAGTATCATTCATTTGGAAAACCAGATCCTGCCCTTACATATAAAGGTTTTTTCAAACAACTATGCAGAAAAAAATTTAAACAGGACCCAAAATAGCTGCGGCTGAAGTCTAATGATTAGACTCCTTACAGGCTACTTATAAAGCTGAACAACTAGACAAAGAAATAAGCCTAATCTCCCAAGTCTCATAGTACAATTTTTAAAATGCTGAGAAAGAAAAACTTAGCATTCTACATAGCTAGCTGGTATTGTGAGTGGCAAAAATTGTCACCATAGTTAAGCCGCTGAACTTAAATTTTCTCTCCATGCAGAGCAAGACCCTGTTCTCCTTTAAAAAATTTTTCTTCTAAATTTCTGAGGCACAGTTTAGCACAGTGTCAAGGCTTGCTCCAACACAACATCCAACTCGGTTTATTTTAATAGGACATAACTTGTCTTAATGGCTTCCAAATATCCCATTGCTTCTCCACTTCACATGCAAGATGCTGAGCAGCTTCACTCTGGGTCCTCAGAAGTCTTGGAATACAAGTTTTACCCATAGACTTCTACATTCAATAAGTCTTATCCAAGAATAGATAAAAATTCGAAGGCACTGAATGAAACCCTTAAAAAAAAAAATCTTATCTTACACAGCATTTTTTACTAAAAAAATATGAAGTGCTGCAATGAGGCCAACAACTGGAACGTAAAATGCATTCTCACTTACCTTTGTGATTAAAGATACCCTCCATCTCCATGCTGCTTCTAGAGTGGGCAATGCAGAGCGACCCACAAGGAACTAGCCCTTCTGCAGCAGGGGATCGATCTGTGGTTCGTACCAGACACCAGTCGGGCTTGTCATGTGGCCTCTCTAGAACCTCCACTGTCTGACCACGGCGGATTGTCAGCTCATTGCTGTTGCATGCTGTGAAATCATGGATGACCACAGTCAACTCGCAGCCACCTGACAACTGTGGAAAGAGAGAAAACAAGGAAATGGATGGGTGCTGCACTGTAGTTTTTTAAACACACACCACTGCTTATTTAGGATTTCTGACAAGATATATTTTTGTCTTTGAAATTTACAATTTCTATGTTTTCTGGTTGTTTTTTTTTAATGGCACCATATTAAAATGTATTAGCTTTAAAAAAAAACTTTGTCAGTTTTGAAGATTTACTGCAAACCCCCATCTCCTCTTCACTTCAGATTCACTGTGCGGAATGATTCCAAGAGCTGTAAATGATAGCTTGCATTTGGATGTAGCTTTCTCCCAAGGGTATCTTGAGAAAACTGAAGACAAAAAGCAGACTCACCACTCCACACAAGACAGCAAGGGAAACCTACTCTTTTCTCCCACTGAAACCAGGATCAGGTGGAGCCCTGCAAGTCTTAGTACAGTAACTAGACACACAACTGAAGCCCATAAAGGTATGTTAGCCATCACAGTAGGTCTTTTTGTGCATTATTTGGTCCTGGGCTTAGTGCAGAGACAGCTAAAGCAAGAGAGGAAGGGATTTTACCTTCCCACTGCAATGTGGAGTGTTTTAGAGAAGTGAAGACCTTTCTTGGCTCACCTTAGACAACCCTTCTAATCGGTACCCTCTGCGAAAGCAGGAGATGGTGGTGGTGGTGGTGATGGGGTGTGTGTATGTGTTCATCAGCCAGCCCTCTCATCGCCCTCCTCCTCAACCCAGGGGTCCGAGGTAGCAGCTATCCAGGACACAGTTTACAGGTGTGTGGTGGTTGGGGGTGGCAGGAAGCCAAAGACACCACTATTAAATATGAGGCCCAGTGACTCGGTGGAAGTGAAGAGGAATTGCAACTGGGAGCGGGAGGAAGACAAACTGGCTGAGAAAAGGAAGTTCAATAGTTTTCTGCAACTGCTCACCACCTCCCTCCAGGTTCTCCAGTCATCAAACACCTCAGATCCAGTCTCTGAATAGGTGGGTCAAAATTTTACCATGGACTTTTCACATATCTTAAGCATAGGGATCCTTGCACACCAATTCTTGAGATAACCAACTATTTTAGGATCCTTTGTGATACAGACCCAAAAAATAGCTGTATTTCAAGATTTTTAACTCTCTCCTTCCTAACCCTACCCAACTTCAGACTCGTACAGATATGCATGTGAACTGTTGCTGGCAAAAGCCAGCATGCCTCACTAGTTTTTTTCTAAGCACTTAATTAAAATTATTTTGATCCAGATTAACTATGCTCTACTGGTTCACCTTGTTTGAGATTAACTGAAAGCATGTAGATAAACAAACTGAAGTTCCCTAGTTGCACCACAGCTTCCTTAAGTACCTTTAACTTGATTTTAATTTCTAATAGTAATATTACAGCAGCAGTGTTCTAGTTGGGCTATTTTTTCTTCTGGTGTATGAGTACCATTGTTACAACACAATCTACTAGAACAGAGCAGATTAATGTTTCATCTGATCTGGTATGCAACTTCCAATAGTAGAAAACATCAAACATTTTAGACACAAAATCCCCATATTTCATGGGGCTAATTGTGCAATACCATGGGGGAATGTTTCTTCCAGTTTATACTCAGATTAATAAAGACAGCTATTCCCTTATAGGTCTTATCCTAGAAAATGTAACTGCAGAAGTTATTACACAAACATTTTATAATCTTTAACCTCGCTTACCTAATTTTGCTACAACTAAAATTTCCTTTTTATCCTGATACCAGTAAGTCCTGTGTACTTTAGACACAGGCCTAAATACACATCTGGATTATTACTTATAAATGAGTTTTAATCAAATTTCTTGGGCTGAAAGGCAAGACAGAAATTTTCTTCTCCACGATAATGCTCTGTCACCAAGTAAGAATTTGAAAAGTCTTTGCCAAGCAACTCATGACACCACAGACAGACTAATTCCATTCTTCCTTCCCAATCTCTGCCACATCCACAGGACATACCTCCTGACAGACAGCCTGCTGAACTGCAGAGCTTTCCCATGACCACTGCCTGCCAATCTTGTTAACTAATCCTGGTTGCATGTGCGCGTGGAGTGATTTTTCTTGGGAGGGAAAGAAAAGCCTTATGTTTCTCATAATTAAGGAAAGTACAGCAGCCTGCAACCCCTCCCCCATCCCCCCCGGGTTTTGGCTAGAAATTAATCACACAGCTTCTACTTCATCTTTCAAGACAGCCCCAGCTCTCAAGTTATGAGGTGCACAGCTTCAAAACATGCTACCTTCTCACTCATTAAAAATATCTTGCTACCCTTCCCCCTCTTCCTTTGCATTATATTAGCTTTTAGTCCACCTAAAGTCATGCCAAAGGGGAAAAAGTCAAGAGCCTTCCCTTGGTTTCTGGCACTGATTTATGTTATAGCCCTCTTCAAACTAAGTCTGAAACAATTGAAAACATGTGTATGCCTGAAGGGGTCTGAGAAAAAGTCCACAGAGTCTGACTTCATAAGGTGTCAAATGCAAGGCTCCAAACTTTTTCTCATGAAAAGCACATTCCCTCTTCCCCACTACCCTAAGCATAGGTCAGTAACAAGTTTCACCACTTTTGGAAACCATGCATCTTGTCAAGACAACCGATCTGAATACCTATAGCTTTCTGCTTTCATACAGATGTTCCTTAATTAAATGGAAGTTAGCTAACAATAGATTTCATTTTCCCTAAATATTTCAACTGGTGAGAGTCTTAGGACAGAAGAGTATAACAAACAGAGATAATATGGATTACCTATGTGGGAACCAACAAACAATAGTATTGGTTAGCTGTCCCCTTCATCTTAACTACAGTAACTCCCCACTTAATGTCCTTTCTATTAACGTTGTTTCAATCTTACGTCCCTGCTCAATTACAGAACATGCTCCATTTAAAGTTGTGCAATGCTTTGCTATAATGTTGTTTGGCTGCCTGCTTTGTCCACAGCTGGCAGCCCCCCTATCAGGCTCCACCCACCCCCAGTGCCTCCCGCCCGCTGGCAGACCCCGCGGATCAGCGCCTTCACCCTCCTCCCCCGGCCTCCTGCCTGCGGCAATCAGCTGGCTTGCAGCGTTCAGGAGGGAGGGGGGAGCCTGCGTGCCGTGTCCTCGCTCCTCCCTCCTGAACGCTGCAAGCCAGCTGATTGCCGCAGGCAGGAGGCAGGGGAGGGAGGGGGAGGAGCGAGGATGCGGTGTGTGGAGTAAAGGGGGAGAAGGTGGGGGGAGAAGAGACGGGTTAAGGGTGGGAGCTTGGGGGAAGCGGGGGAGTGGGCGGGCTGAGGGTTGAGCCCCCTCCCCCTGGTGCTTGCAGAGGAGGGGAAGCTGCTGCTGCTGCGCAATATGCTTCTCCTAGCCTACGGCACCTTCAACCTCCTTGCCTGCCTCATTGTCTGCAGTGCCAGTGGGGTGTGCCTGTGTGGGATAAGGCGGGGGCACCTCCCAACTATAGTACTGTACTGTATGGCCCAAAAAAAAAAAAAATGTCCCTGGAACCTAACCCCCCCCCATTTACATTCATTCTTATGGGGAAATTGGATTTGCTTAACATCGTTTCACTTAAAGTCTCATTTTTCAGGAACATAACTACAACATTAAATGAGGTGTTACTGTATTCAACAACACTCACGCCCACAACACAACCTGTGCATTAGACTCTAAGGGTATGGCTATACTGCAATAAATCACCTGTGGCTGGCCTGTGCTGGCTCACGGGGCTTGAACTATGGGGATATAAAATTTCAGGGTAGACACTTGCCTGGGCTCTGGGGACCCCCCTCCCGGCCCCCTCCCGGCCCCCATGGGGTCCCAGAGCTGGGGCTCCAGCCCAAGTCCGAAAGTCTACACTGCAACTTTTTAGCCCTGCAGGCCGAGCCCCACGAGTCCGAGTCAGCTGACTTAGGCCAGCTGCAGGTGTTTCACTGCAGTGAAGACATATCATCAGGTTACAACATGCCAATGCTGACACCACGTTCTCAGCTCTGTACAACATCTGTAGGTGAAAGTTTGAGTGTGGTCTCTTTTCCACTGTGGTCAATAACAGCAGGAACTAAATTCTACTCCTTTTACCCATCTCATCTGGAAACACTAGCCATTACCATGGAAAATATAATTTTAAGAACATGAAAATACTTTCAGCTTTTAACTGTCCAACATTTGAGACAACACCCATTAATATCCCCCCACACTATCTTAACCGTTAGCCAATGTTTTTCTTTTAAAATTGTTTCTGCCCTTTATTCTCCTTAATGCACCTTATAAATGCAGATTCATCTTTAGCATTCAAACACAGTTGGAGAACAAAGGGTGTCTGTGATAAAGAGCACAGCTCAAGCAGCTGGTGTTGTACAGCTTTGGCAAGAATCTCTAGACTGGATGAGAGAGGAAAAGAAGACATGCCAGAAAGTGGAGACTGATTTACACTGATGAGGACATTAGGACTTCGAAAACGCCTAAATCCCAGTTTAAGTTTCACAAGGGACTGTAAATATTCTGCGTAAATTCATCCTTTTCTCTCAAGAAACCCCTTATGTAAACTGCATTAGTAAGACCTGATGAAATAAATGATGAGGCTAAGTTTGAAACATGGGAGTTGCTGGAAAGACAGACGCAAGATGAGAAATGAAAACTAGGCACGGACAAACTCACATATCTTAAGAGGAAGGAAGTTCTTTTCATTAACAAACCTGCCAAGGGATATATTAACATCTTAATGTTATACACGATTTGCATTTTGTGCCTTTTTTTTTTTAAAGGATATTTTCTGGTAGAAAAAAAATCTTATTAAATGGGCCAAATACACTCTTTATGTACATCTGATGAATTCAGTGCAGTTGCATCAAGAATGCATTTGACCTTCAATGCTGGAAACAATCACTACCCGACACAAATATGAGATGCCTATTAAAAGGAACCTTACACGTGTTCTAGTTAGACCATATCATCTTGCTTCATGTAACATCTTAACTCTACATATTTAAGAGTTCATAAAAAAGTAACTTTTTAGTGCAGAAAGCATGAAAGGTAATTTTAGGTTTGGAAATAAGTGGTCTTGTATAGAATGTACCGTATTTTCCGGCGTATAAGACGACCTTGTAACCCAGGAAAATCTTCTCAAAAGTCGGGGGTTGTCTTATACGCCGGGTGTCGTCTTATAGGGCGGGTGCTGAAACTTCCAGCCGGACTGGAGAATCTGCGGTCACCGCATATGGTGGGGGGAGCTCAAAAACGGCCGCGGCCGCATGAAAGCAGCAAGGGCGGAGCAAGCTGCAGGCGTCCGGGACGCCCGGGGTATGGCAAAAAGAGAGAGAGCGGCGCTGTGCCCAGAAAAACACGCCTCTTTCACCCGTCTGGCCCGCCCTTGTATCCTATTACCGTACCTCCTTCTCTGCCTCTCAGATCTCGCTCCTGAGGACTGCAGTGAAGCGGCACAGGCGCGCATGTGCGAGATCTGAGAGGCAGAGAAGGAGGTAATAGGATACAAGGGCGGGCCAGACGGGTGAAAGAGGCGTGTTTGCGCTACTGCTCTGATAGTCTTGGAGACAGGGAGGGCTGGGCATGCAGGGAGAGCTGACCAGTCCAAGCAGGCTTTGTATACAACAACCAGCCAATCGCCGGTAAGGTACATTGCTTGCCGTGATTGGCTGGTTGTTGTATACTGGGTACCACATACAGTACAGCACCAGTATCTGTACCTGTTCATACAGTATAGCACCAGTACATACAGTACAGTATACAAATGTCCAACAGTCAAAACCCCATCATGGCTCCACCAGCAAGAAGAAAGAAATATGAAGCCAGTTTCAAACTTAAAGTTGTAAACTTTGCCATGGAACATAATAACTGCGCTGCTGCAAGACAATATGGAGTAACAGAAAAGATGGTTCGGGACTGGAAAGCAAATGAAAAAGCATTAAAGAGTATGCCAAGGGGTAAGTGTACATTAAGAAGAGGCACCCCACATTGGCCAGAACTCGAAAAACATGTAGCAGACATGGTGAATGAGCATCGCCAAAACGGTTATGTAGTGACACGAAATAAAATACGTTTGTTTGCACTTCAGTGGGCCAAATCTAACCCAGATCACAGCAACAGATTTAAGGCCACTGTATCCTGGTGTACTAGATTCATGGAAAGGCATAATATGGTACTGAGGCAAAAGACGAAAATTGCCCAAAAATTACCTGCAGATATTGATAGCAAAGTAAATAGTTTCCATTGATATGTAATACAACAGCGCACTAAACATGGCTATGCGTTAAGTAGTATTGGAAATATGGATGAAACTCCAATGAATTTTGATATGGTTGGAAATAAAACTGTCCATCAAAAAGGTGAAAAAACAATTTTAATTAAAACAACAGGACATGAGAAGTCCAGTTTTACAGTGGTACTAGGATGCACAGCTGATGGCGCCAAACTGAGACCAATGATTGTTTTTAAAAGAAAAACAATGCCGAAACTCAAGTTCCCTGTTGGTTGTTTTGTACATGTGAATGAAAAAGGCTGGATGGATGAAGAAGGGGTAAAGCTATGGCTTGATAATGTATGGAGCAGGCGACCAGGTGGATTTATTCAAAAATGTAGTCTACTGGTGTGGGATATGTTCAGGGCTCATTTAACTCCCAGCACCAAGCAAAGGCTTGCAAGACTAAACACAGATGCGGCAGTTATTCCTGCAGGATTGACATCGTTGGTACAGCCACTGGACGTGTACCTAAACAAGCCATTTAAAGATCGCATTCGAGAACAGTGGAATGAATGGATGGTTAGCGGCGAAAAGTCATTCACAAAAGGAGGAAACATGCGTGCTCCACAGTTGGATGTTTTGTGCAAGTTTGTCATAAAAGCCTGGAATGATATTGATGCAGAAACAGTAATCAAGTCTTTCAAGAAGTGTGGCATATCAAATTCATTAGATGGTATGGAGGACGACTACTTGTGGCAAGATGAAGAGGAAGCCGAAGCTGAGACCACACCATCTGATACGGAATTCGATCCATACGATGACTGCCTTACAAATGTATCACAAGATGTCATTGATGTACTTATGATATCAGATGACGAACAGGAGGATTTTGAAGGCTTTTAAAGGGAAACTGTCACGCCAGCAAAACCTGTAAAAATACCGTAGCTTGCAGTTATGATGGGCGTTGCTAACTCGCCAGGAACTTGCCCGGCACTTGCTCTCTCTCTATTGTTTGTTATCTTCCTCCTATCATCATCAGTTCCAGTTTGGTTGACAGCTTAGAAAACAAACAGCATGGCAGCTCCCATGGGTTTATTGTCTTATCCTTCCTTTCAGCTTTAGAGTGAATTAGGAAAAGTTTAATCCACTTGCACTGTTTTATGTTTACATGTTTGATGACAAACAGCCTTATGTTTATAAGTGACAGTTTTCCTGCTAAGTACCTGCATGTCATAAGCATTTGAATTAAAATTACCATATTGAAATCAAATCTGATGTTTTTTTAATTTTTATTTGGTGTGCGTTGGAAGAGGGGTAGTCTTATACGGCGAGTATATCCCAAACTCTATTTTAACTGGAAAAGTTGGGGGTCGTCTTATACGCCCAGTCGTCTTATACGCCGGAAAATACGGTAATTGGTTTTGGTTTAATATCCTCAGTACAAAAACAGACTATTTACAGTTTGGTAGGGTAGACAATCATCTTTGTTTTCAACTAGTCATGGGGAAAGCGGGAAGTTACAAAAACTCATCTTTTGAAGATCAGTTGTAGGTTCTCTTTTGCCAGTTCTGAGCAGGAAAAAAGGAAACTGAACATCACTAATGGAAGCCCCTTTCCCCCCTGCTTGTGCTAACTAATACACTAAGTACTTCTGGAACTCTCCTGCTACCTCAAACTTTGTTGTCTTTCAAGAACTGCACACAAATATAAAGATGATTGTAGATTAAAGCTAGTTTCACACGAGTGGATTGCACGGAGCAGACTGCAAAGAGAAATTGCTTGATAAAGAAGGATTACAGAAGTCAAGATTTTTACTGAACGCCTACACAATGTAGCCAGTATAACTAACTGTAATCCTAGCACTCTACATTGACTCTCTTCCCACCCTGCCCCACCCAAACCCTCACTTACCCCTTCCATTTTCCATATGATTGTTTGAAATAGCATTTAATATCACTGCCAACTCAGTCACCATAAGCATGAAAAGTTCTGACATACCACTGCACAATATACTCTCATGCCTACACTTAATTTCCTCTGCATTAGGACCAGATGAAGGAACTTGGGAGATTTACATCATCTAAACTTCCAAGCCTGGTAAATGCTAAAAGATATTTTCAGGGTGCTACCAAAACTCTGTTCTAACCTTCATTTCAGCCACTAACGACTTGTCTACACTTGAGAGAGTAATTGGTTACCATGCCCTTATTCAACTCAAATGCACCTCCCACCTGCCCTACAAATTTATTGCTAGGGAGATACAAATTGAAGTTACCTTGATACCTAAGTAGTTAGCCAGCTGAGAGCCCCCTTCTGGCCCTTGAAATGCACTAGTTCCTGCTCTGCAGCTCTTCAGTCATCCAGGTGTGGATCACATGTGGAGACCAACTTCTGCTCACCCAAACAATGCCCTCTCTTCCTCTCAACTACAATCATCCCCCTTCCCCTGGCTATATTCCCCTCATGTATGCTGACCCCTGCCCTCAGTAATGCCCGTGCTCTGGTAGCTGTCCTCAGGAATGCAGTTTTCTTCAGGAGAAGGGCAGCTAGGAGAACCGAGGGCATTACTGAGCTGGGATGAAGATACTGCAGGAAGGGAAGAACGGCCAATGATTGCTGTCTTTTTTCCTGTATCAACAAGCAGATCATCAGTTGAGGAGCTGCGGAGTGGGAGGCAAACTAGATACTGGGTTGTCGGGAGACATTATTGAAGGGGCAAGGGGAAACAAAGCACTCAGTTGGGGGACTGAGGAGTTTGCTAAATACAGGAACCACTAGAGGCTAGCTGGTGCCAATGCAGCCCTAATGGGGAAGAAAGGCACCAATTCGGTCTGGGTAGTATGGATGTACTAAATTGTTCCTACAACTATTTTTTCCGATGCTACCAACAGATTTCTCTAGTCTAAGCATGGCCTAAGATTCCAGCATAAGTACTCAGACTGGGGGGAAAAAAAAGATTGAAGTCTTTTATACGATTTTAAGTTATTCTCACTTGCACACGCCTTTCCAAAGATCATATTAGCAAAACAAGGCTACAGGAAAAGGAGAAATTGCTCTAAAATCCTCTGTGAGCATTCAAGTGTATGATTATGGAAACCCAAAAAGAGTGGGCAGCACTGCGCCAAGAGACCTGCCTAGAAGAAGTATGGAAAGACAAGGCTTTTGGACAGATCTCAAGGTCTGTGCATGCAACTGCAGCTCACTCCATATGGTCAAGTCTACACTACGTAAGAACATAAGAACATAAGAAAGGCCGTACCGGGTCAGACCAAAAGTCCATCTAGCCCAGTATCCTGTCTACTGACAGTGGCCAATGCCAGGTGCCCCAGAGGGAGTAAACCTAACAGGCAATGATCAAGTGATCTCTCTCCTGCCATCCATCTCCATCCTCTGACAGACAGAGGCTAGGGACACCATTCCTTACCCGTCCTGGCTAATAACCATTAATGGACTTAACCACCATGAATTTATCTAGTTCTCTTTTAAACTCTGTTATAGTCCTAGCCTTCACAACCTTCTCAGGTAAGGAGTTCCACAAGTTGACTGTGCGCTGCGTGAAGAAGAACTTCCTTTTATTTGTTTTAAACCTGCTGCCTATTAATTTCATTTGATGACCCCTAGTTCTTGTATTATGGGATTAAGTAAATAACTTTTCCTTATCCACTTTCTCCACATCACTCATGATTTTATATACCTCTATCATATCGCCCCTTAGTCTCCTCTTTTCCAAGCTGAAGAGTCCTAGCCTCTTTAATCTCTCCTCATATGGGACCCGTTCCAAACCCTTAATCATTTTAGTTGCCCTTTTCTGAACCTTTCCTAGTGCCAGTATATCTTTTTTGAGATGAGGAGACCACATCTGTACGCAGTATTCGAGATGAGGGCGTACCATCGATTTATATAAGGGCAATAATATATTCTCAGTCTTAAAAGGGGTCAGTATGGAGACTCTTGCCTATATGCTCGGGGTCTTACTGATCGCCATATTTGGGGTCGGGAAGGAATTTTCCTCCAGGGCAGATTGGCTGAGCCTCTGGAGGTTTTTCGCCTTCCTCCGCAGCATGGGGCAGGGATCTCTAGCAGGAGGGTCTTTGCCGATTGAGGTCACTAATAACAGGATTGGGGACTTCAGCAGCAGAGTCCAGGGAAGGGGCGGGGACGGTTTTATGGCCTGCAGCGTGCAGGGGGTCAGACCAGATGATCATAATGGTCCCTTCTGACCTTAAAGTCTATGAATCTATGAATCTATGAATTATTCTCTATCCCCTTTTTAATGATTCCTAACATCCTGTTTGCTTTTCTGACCGCCTCTGCACACTGCGTGGACATTTTCAGAGAACTATCCACGATGACTCCAAGATCTTTTTCCTGACTTGTTGTAGCTAAATTAGCCCCCATCATATTGTATGTATAGTTGGGGTTATTTTTTCCAATGTGCATTACTTTACATTTATCCACATTAAATTTCATTTGCCATTTTGTTGCCCAATCACTTAGTTTTGTGAGAGCTTTTTGAAGTTCTTCACAGTCTTTCTTTGGACTTAACTATCTTGAGCAGTTTAGTATCATCTGCAAACTTTGCCATCTCACTGTTTACCCCTTTCTCCAGATCATTTATGAATAAGTTGAATAGGATTGGTCCGAGGACTGACCCTTGGGGAACACCACTAGTTACCCCTCTCCATTCTGAGAATTTACCATTTATTCCTACCCTTTGTTCCCTCTCTTTTAACCAGTTCTCAATCCATGAAAGGACCTTCCCTTTTATCCCATGGCAGATTAATATTAAATTGACCTAAGTTATGTTGATGTATAGCCACCGCAGTGATTGAATCAGTTTTACATGTCCACACTACGCTTGTTGTGTCGGCAACGCGTGTCCTCACCAGGAGCACTTGCACTGATGTACCTGGGGCATTGTGGGATGGTTTCTGAAAGGCAACAACAGTCGATGTAAGCAATGCAGGGTCCACACTGACACTGCGTCAACCTAACTACGTCGACTTAAGTGCTACATCTCTCGCGGAGATGGAGTTATTAAGTCGGTGGAGTGAGTGAGTTACTTCAGTAGTAGCTACATTTTATTGTAGACGCTTACAGAGTTAGGTTGACATAAGCTGCATTAAGTCAACCTACCTCTGTAGTGTAGGCCAAGCCTATGTATTCAGGAATTTGCCATGCCCTTCTCTCTTATCCTCTTAATTTGTGCCCAGCTCATGTAGCTACCCTTCCTCAGACCCTCTCCCTAAAAGATCTTTTTATGGGGAAAGGAGGGGAAAATAGAGATGCTCTGGGCCAGCAATTTCAAAATAATACAGACAGTCTGCAGAAGAAATGGAGAACAGCTAGGTATGTAAAACAAAATGTTTGGTTTAGATAAGGATTGTTCAGTCCCTGTCAAACAAGTTCGGGAAGTGACGGTGTGTAGCTTAACGACCAAGAGCCAGCAGAGGCAGAATCAAACAAACAACATGTTTTCTCTTCAGCGCAGAAGCTTTTTATTACGAACACCAAGGCACTTTTTACAGGCATATTAAGGCAATACGGGGTCCTAGGCCCACACTTAAACAGAAACCACAGTGCCTCTACCCATGCTTGGTGTGTTAGCAATAAAGGCCATCCACAATAGCCATCAGCTAAGCTTAACGAGAACCTAAAGCCATCCGTTTCAGCTGGCAGGGGTCCTCTCTGCTCCAGACCATCACACTGACACATCAGAGGAAGAACTCAACTCCCACACAACTCGACAGAGGACCTGATAGAGTGGTAACAGAGGCCTGGCCCCTCCCTTCTCCAGCCCCACCAGAGCCTCTTGCTGGGGTGGGGCTTCCTCAGGCCATCAGGTTTCCAGAGTTAAGCCACTATGGTGTTTGGTTTTTTTTGAACCTCAGAGTTAAGTTATGGCCAAACAATTCCAAGTAAACACATCTGTAAAGGCTAGCTTGGATGCTTCCTAATCGTCTGCAGGTTACAACGATTTCTAGTTTACCCTATGCTGCTGTCTAGCAAAAATGAAACAAATCCTTGCTTTCTGGTGAGCAGTTCATTGGATTCCATCGCGGTTACCACCAGTTTAATTGACACCGTTCATATTCAAACTGTGTGACAGCTTATTTGTTCTACTCAGAATGTATAAAAGAAATGAATTGCATACAAATACAACTGGACAAAATGAGTGGTTTTAGTCACCTGTTGAGCAGCATGGGAGCATTTGCCATGTGGTTTTTGGTGTGATGTGATTTAAGAAGAACACATAAATAAAATTATGTAACCAGACTGTTTGTATTGAAATCCCCTTCCAATCCCTGTCAGGAACTTGCTCTACTTCCACGCTATATAACACGGAGTAGTTTCACCACCTGATTATGACTATTTTAAATTAGGTAAAATGTGTTTTACATGTTGATACTTTTAAGTAATCGGTTTCTAATTTAATGAAAATAACCCTAGTCTAAACTGTCTGTAAATTTTAAATTTATAAATAAGCAGCTTTTTGGCTGAACTGTATTAAAAGTACCTAAAGTCTCAGCTCTCCACCCTCCTTTTTACTACCTCATTGTGTAAGTGATTTAAACATTTAAAAAAAAAAAAAAAAAAAGTTTTTAGGCTGAGAAATTATGTGCCAAGTTTCAGCCCCAAGTGGACTGTAACTAGCGAGTTACAAACCCATTAAATGAAATATATGTATTACTTATGATTCATATTCCTCACAGACTTCACTGGCCTCATGTCCTTTCACTATGCCTCATATTAAAATTATTTAAAAAAAACCCTGATTTTGGATTGCCAGATTGCAGGTCTTTTTCTTTATCCAGAGGTAGTTTTGATTAACATTTCTACTCTGCATTTGGCTAATCCCTGCACTTGAAAATCTGCACAAAAAAAAGGCAACCTCTGCAATTTTTAGCAATGGTTTAATATCAGCATACTGGAGTGAACTATCTTGTTAAGATTTTTTTCTTTTTAACCTATTATACCAGACAACATTTTCAGTGCAAATACAAAAACTCAACAACTGTCAAAGTAAATTAAAGGGCCTTATTTTTGTCCTTTTTCTTTGTGTATTCAATAAGTTATATAAGCAAGTCATTTGCAGTTGGACTCCTAGTCAGCAATATGAATTAACGAGGTTCTACTGTGTTAACCCACCAAACCCAGATGCCATGCTGTCTCTGCTTTCCCAGTGTCTGGCTGAGAGAGGAACAAATATGAACAATGGCTGACTTGAAGCATATGCTGGACAATAAAAAGGTGATGCAATCCATTCCCAGCATAACCAAACGCCCTCTTTTGTTATTTATGATGTAGTATTCCCTAGAAAATTGGGTGGCTTATCTGTAGTCTCATTTCACAGCAATACTTCATGCATCATGTGAGAATTATTAAGAGGCTTGGCTGAACGAACGTCCCTCAGGATTTTCCTTAACATGTTGATTGCCTTCCACCCTATAACATCTGTGGAGAAACTTCTTACTAACAATCCACTTAACAGGCATTATAAACTCAAGCATAGGGGGGGATTGCTAAACATTATATCCTATAGCTCCAGGAGTTCACTTACACCAATATTCACTAAATCCTAGATTACACTCGTGCAGAAAAGCTTATAAGGTAGAAGTGCTTCTAAACACAGTTAGCCATTTCTCTAACCAACATAGAGAAGGAAAGATTATGTTTGAAGACTATACCATGCATTAGTCCTCTTCCTCAGTACATATCTATATATGAACCTTAGTATATACACAAAAAGAACAGGAGTACTTGTGGCACCTTAGAGACTAGTACTCCTGTTCTTTTTGCGGATACAGACTAACACGGCTGCTACTCTGAAACCTAGTATATACAGTACAGTTTTGTAAATGATGTATAGGTAGACACACGAGATCCAGCTTCTGCTCAAATTAGAATGTGGATTTTATCCAAATGGAAGAGGAAAATATCACAAACAAAAGCTGTTGAGACATTTCCCCCTCCCTCTTCTTACTTGAAAATACATAGCAGGCTTCTGGCTAACAGTGTTAGAGCTCAGGTAGATACTAAGATCTATGAACTCTACAACCAATGACTACCAATTGTTGGCACAGTTGCAGCTAGTCAAAAAGTAGATTTTTTCCCCCCAGCAGATTCAATAAATATCAGCCCTAAGTATCTTTGAGGGAGTTGAACTTACCTCTTGCCTGCTTCCTTCTCTTCCTCATTTAGCAAAAAGTCTCAGTTGCCTGTAAACTTGAACTGTTGCATCAGTATAGAAACCCATGTCTTTGTGTGGGGAGGAGGGGGAGGGAAGGGGGACTCTATGAGAAAAATTTTTAAACACTCTTTTTAAAGCCCTCTCACCTAGCTGTCCTATGATGTCATTGATGATTTGCACACCTCTGCTTGGCTCAGATACACTCCACCCTATTCAATGACATTTAGACAGTTGGAAACTTTCACATTTTATAAAATATTTTTCTGTGCTGATATGAGCTGTTGGTAGACAGTGCCCTTTCAACACTGATATTCCTATTTGACACAATAGCCAGTATTGCCTAGCTGTCACAAATGGCACAAGGTATATTTTCAGAAAGATTCAGAGAGATTAGGGACAACTTTGAAGGTTAATCTGATTTTAAATATACATACAACAAAGGTCCCCTCTTTATTTTCACCATCATACATCCTTGGGTTAAAGTTATAAATGACTCTGGGATGGAGGAAAGGAATAGTATAAGTTAGGACAAATGAAAGCCTGGCTTAAAGGCTATGGTGTTAAACCAGAATAACCCATTGTCAAGGGACTAAAATGCATATTCTTTATTGCATGTAGCCAATCTGGGGGAAGGAAGACTGTCAGAAGTATGCTTCAGGGGAAACTACACACAGCTGGTGATACCTCAGTCTAAACTGTATGCCATTTGCTAAAAACATAAAAAATAAATGGAATATTACTTCATGTCTCTTACCTTATCACTGTCTAGTGTATTCTGGGAAGTTCGTGATGCAATTGAAATAGTATCAGGCTGGCTGCTGCCATCTCCCTGACTGTCCAGGTCCTCTCCATCTCTGCAAACATACAATCCAATTGTCAGAATTTGGTTAGCACATCTGTTTCAGAGGCTGCCAGCTCTTATCTGCAATCCTAATGGAAGGCATCCAGATATTACAGCAGTGGGTGCCTAAGACAAAGCAATTGATGACCTGCCTTGCACCCCAACATTTGCTTAATTACTTTGCTTTATACTGTAATATATAATGAACTGAGTTAACTATCTTTGTCCAACTTACGCTGTATAAAAATACAGCAGCAGCCAACAACAAGGAACCTTGGTAAGAGACCAACTCCCCCCCCTCCCCCCCCGGTAGCCATTTCACCAAAACTGCCAAGTGTGAAGTCTGGTTTAAACAAACGAGGAACTTGAGTAAAAAACACGTACTGTAAAAGTTTAATGAGTACATCTGGTCTATACCCACCTCCTAGGCTGCTGAACATAACACTGACTTCAAACAACACATCCTTTTAGAACAGCACCACACAAAGATGCAAGGGAGCATTTAGAGCAGAGATTTGAACATGTACAGCACTGTGGTCAACTGGAGCTTAATTTACAAGGACCACACTTGAAGATAACACTAGCCAACGATGACTCCTATCTTGGCTTAAGTCACTGAATGCACTAAGAACACTGTGTTCCTTACAGAAAATTCCATCATTGCAGTTAAAATATGGCCTTCATGATGGGGCACTTAAAAAATTATCCCCATCTTCTTAATAAGTTATTCAAATTCTAACCTCCTTCCTTTCTGCTTAGTTGTTGGAGCTGTTTTGGGGATGTGGATTGGCTCTTTCAATGCTCCTTTCAGATGAATGGTTCTTTCTTGTATCACTTCCCGGATGTGCTTGATCCAGTCTTGTTTATTCTCTATACTGGAAGCCTTTAATATGCAAACAAACAAATGGGCCATTATGGTTAAGAAGGCCTGTGTTCATAGTAAACCACACATACACACAGGGGAAAAGGCGTAAGTATGGTTTCACATCTTTATTTTCAAAAATATTTTTAATGGAAAATTCCAGCTAGCTGTTCCCATTTTCAAATTCCACTATTTTCATTGCCAATACTGTTTTATCAAAATATAAATCATTTCAGCTTTGCCTACTATATGTTTTCATAATGAAGCACCCTGGAACCCTAACCAAGGTCATGGCCCTATTGTGTTGTAGCCTCTGTATGAATACATTGCAAGACGTGTGCGGTAATAGCAGCTTACAAATTAGTAACTGAGTAATAAATTCTCAGTGAAGTCTAACTGCATTTTAATGTATGCTGCCATTTCATAGAAAACCAACTCTTTTATTGAGATATTTAAGCTTCTGTGTTATGTTTTCTCTACACTTTTTCCATTTCTTGATGTTTGCATGAGAACAGGGTCATTGTTTAAGGACCAGATTCTCAAGAACTGCCTCTAATTGAGCACCTGCATTTTTGTGGTGCAACAAATAGCATTTGGTATCCAGCCACTTTTTTGTGTGGGTACGAACGCTATTTATGGCCACAAAGAAGGTCACTTAACATCTCAATTGAGCTGTTTGCAAGTGCAATTTATTTCAGACACAAAATTATAGACAAGGCTGAGGTCCTACTAAAATTTAGTTTCAAGCATTAGCCTACAGCTCCTGCCTCCTCTCCCATCAGAATCATAAACCTCTAATACATCATAATTGTTTATTTAATTATATAAATTACATAAAGTTTCACAAATGGGACTTCAGTTGGGGAAAAAGCTGCAGGAACAGCTGAACTGCAAGGACAAACGTTTCGTTTTTTGTTAAAACACAAACCAAAAAACCTCTCCCTCCTCAAAAATAGAAACTATTTGTTTCCTTACAGTTTTCCATGAAGTGTAGCTCCATTTGCAGCTACAATATCAGAAGAGCTACAAAGCTCCAACTTCGACAATTCAGGGTTACAGAGACATCTTTGTACAGAACAAGAAAAAAAATTTTGGCAGGGGCTAGTAACAAATGTGTCTGAAAAATAAAATGGCAAGGATGTCTTAAAATATCAGACACAGTTTTAATCAGATTATAAAAATATTTTCCAAAGAAAACCATAAAAAACTTTTAAGGTGTTGCAGGTAGCTGAGCCTTTAAAAACTTTACCTCAAAAAAAAAAAAAAGGCAACAAGAAACAAGTTGTTAAGTGCTTGAAATATAAATACAGGAGACCAGCCTCTCTGACTGGGTAGCTGCTAGTTGTGCCAAAAAAGGTTCGGAAGAGACCTGGTGGACGGAAATGTTGAGTTGTCTGCTCTAATATCAATTTAGTGCCAAGGGCTTTTATGGTGCTAGACTTTCACATAGATTCTTTAATTAATTTCCACGTGGCAGTTGTTAAAAAAAAAAATGCAAAACCCTTTTGTTGTCAGTCTAGTCATTCTGGACTTGTCTGATTTCTCACCCTCCAAACACAGTAAGAGTGAGTTTTTGTGTGGTTTCCAGGCCAATGCCTTATTACTAAAATTAAGTGCCTGTTATATAACATTTCATACTTGGATTTAATAATCAAGGGTTTTAATCCTCTTCCCCAATCAAGGGATGGATTAAGAACACAGCAGTTCCTGTGATAGCCACCATATGCTGTTACCATACAAATAATCCCTCAGATACTCCACTATAGGGTAACTGTCCTGTTGACTTAAAATAAATTTAAGCAGCAAATTTGATAACTTTTTGTTTTAAATTAGCAACCGCTGCATCCACCAACATTTTATCTCCATCAGAAGACACAAGAACTCCCGCCAGTCACTCTCTTCCCATCCAGCCTGCTCTGCCTGGGGCAGACTCCCCTTACTCTGAGGCACTCTTGCCTCCCTCCCTAGTAAGGCAGCTCATAGCAATTCTGAATTGGTTACAGTAACTCCTCCTGAAAAATGCTACCCTAAGCAACATGATGTTAAGTGAATCCAATTTCCCCATAAGAATTAATGTAAATGGGGGGTGGAGAGGTTAGGTTACAGGGAAATTGTTTTCGCCAGACAAAAGATGTTACACACACACTATAAGGTTTAAATAAACAGTGTAATACAGTACACAGCAATGATGATTGTGAAGCTTGGTTGAGGTGGTGAAGTCAGAGGGTGGAAGAGGATGGGATATTTCCCAGGGAATACCTTGCTGCCAAATGATGAACTAGCACTTGGCTGAGCCCTCAAAGATTAAGGCATTGTTGTTAATGTAGCCTCACACACCACAAATGGAGGGAGGAGACACAACAGACACATGGCAGTAGCTGCAAACATCCCCCGCAGAAACTGAACGTGATGTTGAACCCACGGTATCCCATTGGAGTGCACCATTCCCTCCACTTTCTAAAGTGGTGTGTGTGTGTGTGTGTGTGTGTGTGTGTGTGTGTGTGTGTGTGTGTGTGAGAGAGAGAGAGAGAGAGACAGACAGACAGAGACAGAGAGATGCACATTGCCCCTTTAAGTACACTGACCCCACTCTAAGTACATTGCCTTTTTAAGTAGATGAGCAGGTTGAGACAGCAGCTGCTGGCAGCGAGCTCCCTACGTCCTGAGCCCTGTTGTGCCCCCGCCCCCAACTCTGTGGAGATGGGGTACAGGAGCGGGGGGGTCAGGAGCAGCGGGAGGGAAACACCCTGACATTAGCACCATCTCCCTTCCCTCTTCCGCACAGCAAGCAGGAGGCTCCGGGGAGCAGCTCCAAGGCAGAGGGCAGGGACAGCACATGGCAGTGGGGGGAGGGACACCTGAACTGCCAGCAATTGATAGCCTGCTGGGCGGCTGCCGCACAGAGAACTTAGGGGACCTGGGAGCTGACAGAGAGGCTGCCGGGCCACCCTGGTTCCAAGCCCCCACCAGCTAGCTCCAACGGGCTGCTCTTCCTGCAAGCAGTGGACAAGCAAGTGGCTGTCAAACATCGTTACAAGGGAGCATTGTGCAACTTTTAACGAGCATGTTCTCTAATAGAGCAGCGACATAGCAACAAAACAACGTTAACCGGGACGACGCTAAGTGAGGAGTTACTGTATTACTTTATACAGTGCTACTATCTGCTACTTTGTCCCACTCCTGGATTTGAGACCTCTCAGGGCCAAATTTACCCAATATTCTGATCGTTAGCTATTCCCACCCCCACTCTCCAAAAGAGTATTTTTCCTACCCGTATGAATATTTCTATTTTGTGTAACGTGAAAGATTACCGTCCAGTCAACAGAGTCTGATCTCAGGCCCCAACTCAGCCAGAGTTGGTGGTGGTGCCTTGTTCCACTCGGTGTCTACTACCAAGTGTTGGAACTCCGTTGTATATTTAGCAACAACCTGGCATCCCTGCCACAATCCCTGAAGTGCGGCTTCGGCCACATACTCATGACTCGGGTCATCAAAGACCTCTGCCATAGCTCAAATAAAGTCTTCAAACAGCCCTAGAATGGGCTTGATTCTTCCAGGAGTGGAGACGCCCGAGACAGGGCCTTCCCAGTAAGGAGGCTGATATCAATCCCTCTCGGGCTTGATGAGTGGGGTACAACTGTGGATGTAGTTGAAACAGGAGCCAACAGTGATATAAGAACCCAGGAAATTTGTTGCAATCACCGTTGAACTTGCCAGGTGAGGGGAAGCTTGGGCTTGCAGGGAGCAGGGATCACAGCTGATGGCAGCATGGCATGAGCTTGCAGAACCATATTTTGCACTTGCAGGGAGGCAACCTGGGTTTGCAAAATCTGAAGGGCTCCCAGGTATCTCTGTCAGAGAGATATTGGCCTTTGTAGAATCCATGTTCACCGTATCAGCTCTAGTTCTCTTATTGTTGGGGTTGGGGTTACTCAAACTGTCATGTGACTGGGACAGTGGTAGTCATGCCCAGTGGTTAGAGCAGAAATCAGACGCCAGGAATTGGAGCCCAGAGTCAGAACCAGAGTCAAAGGCCAGCTCTGACCCATGGCTCTGGCATGTGGAGTCCAAAATGAGGAATCGGAGCTGTGGGTAAGACCAGGTTACCTGGAGTGAGGCAAGGCAAGGGCAAGGCTGGGGCCAAGGCAGGAGCAGGGCTGGGAACAAGCAGGCACAGTCTATCGCAGCTGTGGACAAATGTTTTGAGCAGCCGCTAAACTGCTGATGCTGGGCTTAAGAGACAGTCTGCTGACTCTTCCCACCAATCAGGTTGTGTAGCCAATCAGGCAGCTTACTACAGGCCAGCTGTGTTCATTAGGTTGCCTAGAGACTCACTCTGCTGCAGGCCTTGCTTTCTGATGCTCCCTAGATTCACAATTTACAGGCTGTTCTTTCAGTTTAGAGCTCACAGCCCGGTTCTCAAAAGGCTTGTCATAGCACCTCTGTCTCTGGTTTAATCCAAGAATGGTCTTCAGCACTATCACAATGACTCCTGCTCATGTTTATCAGACTTCTGTCTGGTGGGAGGACACGTCTCATGGAACCTGGGCATTATGACTAGCACTTACAGCTCTGCTATCTGCTGAAGTCCTCTTCGCTATTCCCCCTCTGAAATGTTGCTCAGTTCTCTTGTAGTACTGGCACCTCTCAGAGATGCAGGATAAATAATAGAGGCTGCTTTCCCCAGCGTTCACCCATTCACACACAACACTACTCGGCTTTAGGCAGATCAGGCTTAAACATCGTTTAACACTTCTTTCACAGCATTTCACATCTTTCCTTTACTAGCAGGCTACAGTAGGAGTCACGTCTTCCACATTGCTCATCGTGCACAAGATTAGCCTAGTTAGGATAATATTACCCAAACATGGGAATTGCTACATTAGATTGGATTAGTTATCTATCTAGTAGAGCACACTGTCCATCAGCAAGCAGTAACAGATACAAGGCACAACAAACCCTATAACTGATAGTTATGGAATAGCCTGTCCATGGGTTTATTTCTTCCTGACTCCATCAGTTAGCGGCTGGCTTAAAATCTCAAGCAAGAGGATTTAAATCCCAAGAGGAAAGCAAAGTAAACAAATTAAACAGCTTTCCACTCCTCTCAAATTTACAGGAGAGAACAAGATTGCTTATTCCTTGGTGGGCTGCACAGACTCTCCCAGTATCTAAAGGACCATTAAGATTTAATATACACCACCCCTAATTAAGGTTAAGGTAAGTTTACTTGGCACAAGAGGTTGTCCATCCATAGGCAATCCATTTCACAGAGGTTATTTTTTGTTTGTTTTAAACAGTAATGTATAAAGATCTACAATCAAACAACTGATATAGGAAGCATAAATGCCTCCCTGAAAAATTACCTTAAGCACAATTTTGTTGTCAGAAGTTGGTGTCCTTCCTACCCACAGTGCAAATTTGCAAGGATCTCCTTCTACGTGCTCTGTGACACCCAGCTCTGAAGTCTGGAAGTGAGAAAAATTGGTTAGGACTCTATGATAATTTTTGCACAGTATCCACAGAAAGACAACTATTCCACTAAGCTGAACATATACTCCTAAGTCACTCTGCGCATTCAAAAGTTCCTCTCCACTTTGGCATTTTTGAGAACCCCATCTGTTGGCTTTTTTGCTTAGAAATAAAACAATTTTCAGCAAACTGCTTCCAACATTGGTATACAACGTAATAAATATGTGGTTACACCACCAAATAACATGTCAGAAATTCAATGTTCTGATTTTTCACCCAAATCCTCATTACTCTATTCAAAGTGTCAGTTTCTCAGGCTAGAAGTCAAGCAGCTGCTGTCCTCACTTATTTCAGTTAGAGATAATGGCAATTATTACAGCAGGTAAGGGATAATATTCTTGCCTGGAAATCATGGATTAACAAGAGGAAGTTTTTTCTTTATGTTTAAAATTCTAATCTCTTTTCTACCTAAGAAATCACTTCTAATGTGTTTCCTTCCCTCTGCAATAATGGAAGTGATTCAGAAATTGCATGACCTTGGAGGTTACTTACAGTAAGTAACCGCCAAGTTCATTTCCAAGTAACTGTGGTTCTTCAAGATGTGATGCAGATGTGTATTCCAAGTAGGTGTGCGTGCACACCGGAGCCGGAGATTTTTGCCTAGCAGTTTCTGTAGAGGGGTGGCATTCATGCCTCATGGCTGTGGCCCCTCCCTGGATACATGAGGCGATGCCGCCCCAACCCCTCAGTTCCTGTTCACTGAACATCCAATAACATGTTTTTTCTTTCCAATTGGAGTATGATCTAAAATGTCAATTAGTTTCTCCTTTAGCAATACAAAAAAAGATTTAATCCAAGCGGACTAGCAAATAAATTAGGAAATACAAATCAAATTGCAAGATGCCTGACTCTTTAAATGTCAAAGGTGAGGGTTCAGAATTGTTATGTAGGGTTATGACTTAAGTGTAAGTAACAAAGTAAATTGTTACATGCATAATGGAAACTATCTTCCTACACACACACACACACACACACACACACACACACACCACTATTAGCATATACACAATGACTGTAGCGTACACTGGATAGCCAGAGCATGGGAGGCACTATTTTTTTCTAGTAGCATTTCAACACTACTTGCTTTTGTGGCCTTGGTCAAATCAGTTAGACTCACTGCTTTGTCATTCACATCTGTAAACTTGGTCTTATTTACCTCATAAGGGTGTTTAATGTTTGTAAAGCACTTTTATTTCAAACAAAGTGTAAAATATATTTCATTGATCTAGGAACAATCTTTGCATGTGCCAACATGCTGTACAGTGCAAACACCGAAGGGTATATTAACAAGTAACATCACAATTAAAAAATATCAGAAAAGTATTTTTAAGTGAACTTTAAAAAGTCATTAGTATAAGTAAAAAGAACAGGAGTACTTGTGGCACCATAGAGACTAACAAATTTGTTAGTCTCTATGGTGCCACAAGTACTCCTGTTCTTTTTGCGGATACAGACTAACACGGCTGCTACTCTGAAACGTGTCATTAGTATAAGTGATACTTGGAAAAGCAATCCTCTGGGTGCCATAGGGACATTGGTGTTGAAAAGCCCCATCCTCATCTACTGCTCAGAGGATAGAAATATTAGAAAGAAATCAGATAATTTATACAGGGTACTGTCAGAAATATAAACATGAAATAGACTATTTGAAGAAAAGAACTATAAACCCTAGTAATACAGAAGTCCACTGCTTGTCTCAAACTAAGACAAGAAATGGAATAATTTATATTCAGCAGCAAGTTCTAAGTATAAGTTTTAGTTATTAAGACAACAACTTGAATTCTAGTCAAGTTTTAAAAAATAATTTAGAAGGACTGTAGTTTCAGGTACTGCACTTGCTTCCAAGTCCTGCCATTTTTTATAAATTTACAAATCACATTTTTCTATATTTTTAAATTAATGTCTCTCCTCCATCTACTCCAAGAAACTGCTTATTCACAAAGTGCTGTAAGGTGTACCATGTGAAACAAACAAAAGGAAAATATATTTTTTTCCTCCAACCCCTTTCAATTGTTTGACAGTAATTCAGTTATTACTTGTCACAATACTGGATAAAAAACAGTTGCATGTTTTTCAGGTGGTGGCATTCCTTTAATTTCACTTTTTGTTGAGTTACATGTAGTAATTAAGTAATCAATCCTCTGATTTTGAGACAAGCAATGTACTTTTGTATTACTCGGGGGTGAGGGTAGTGGGTTTGCTCTCTTTCTTCAACTTAATCCCCAGAGTATTATCTTGATGATATCCTCATTAGATCTGGTTAGAAAATGCCGCCATGGAAAATTACAACAAAAACAAAAAAAGATTTTTGTCAAAAATTTCCAGGGAAAATATCAACTTTCTGTCTAAATATTGGAAATAGAAAATAATCAGCTTTCAGTAGAAATTTTTTTTATTTTTCTATGAAAATTCAACATTTTCCATGGAAAGGAAACACGGTGTGAAAAGTTTTCCACAGAACACTGAGGTTTTTGACAAAACCAATGTAAACAGAAAATTTTCCATAAACCCTAATCCTAGTTCTGCCTTTAAGATTAACATTTCCATAAGCACACAGAAATGTTTCCCTCTCATAGGTTAATAATGGCAAAGGCCAAATGGGTTATGATGTGGGATTGCACAGCAGGAAGACAATACACCAGGGGTGGGAAAACTACGGCCCGCGGGCCACATCCGGCCCGTGGGACCGTCCTGCCCGTCCCCTGAGCTCCTGGCTTGGGAGGCTAGCCCCAGGCCCCTCCCCTGCTGTCTCCCCACCCCCGCAGCCTCAACTTGCTCGCTCTGCCACCAGCGCAATGCTCTGGGCGGTGGGGCTGTGAGCTTCTGGGCCAGCGCAGCTGCAGAGCCCGACCTGACCTGGTCTCTGTGCTGTGTGGTGGCGGCGGCGTGGCCTGGCTTGAGCCGGGAAGCGTGGCTGTAGTGCCGCCAGCCACTGGTGCTCCAGGACAGGGGTTCTGGGGGGGGCAGTAGGAAGGATGGGGGGTTGGATGGGGCGGCAGGGGGCAGTCAGGGGCAGGGGTTCCAGGGGCAGGCAGGAGACAGGGAGAAGGGGTGGTTGGATGGGGCAGGGGTCCCGGGGGTGCCGTTAGGAATGAGAGGAGGGGCTGGATGGGGCGGTGGGAGTCCGGAGGCAGTCAGGGGACAGAGAGCGGGAGTATGTGGGTGGAGCAGGGTCCCAGAAGGGCCGTCAGGAAACAGGGGGTTGGACGGGGCAGGAGTTGGGGGGGGGGCAGATAGAAGGTGGGGGCTGGCCACGACCCCCTCCCCAACCGGTCCTCCATACAATTTACGAAACCCGATGCGGCCCTCAGGCCAAAAAGTTTGCCCGCCTCTGCAATACACTGTCTATTCCTAGCAAGTGTGAAAAATCTGGCAGCTGCACCCATGCGTCCAGGTATAAACTCTTAACACATCTGTTTCTTTGACATGTACAAGATAGTTAATTTCACACAGAAAGTGCTGACATTTCACAGGGAAGCTGACAGAACACTATTTATATGTATGGCTTTTAAGATCAAAACAAGCAGAAGTTGTTGTAGGACTTGGAGCTCTATCATACAACCCTGTTCTCTGACTCCAAACTCTTATTACATTTTCAATCTGTTCCTCCAGTTAGATCTTGAATTTTTTTTTTTTTTTTTAATTTACTTGATGCGTTCTATATCCGATATTGGGCAGGACTGCTGTACAGCAACACGGACTCCAGCTTACGCTCTTTACTCGGCACAGAGCAACATGAGAACACCAACACTGGGCAGGAAGCAGAGCTCTGGGATTGTTTTAGACGTTAGCACTAATGACGAATCCCATTTTGTTTCCTAACATTTCATTACTGACATTTAGATGGGTCAGAAGTTGACTTTATGTGGTTCAATGGGTTAATACACCAGCTTCTCATCCCTAAAAACTTCAAATCAAACCACAGTTTAGATCACAAAAGAAAGAGTTTGGTTGTCTCAATAGAGGTCCTACAGATTGCGATGACTGGCAGGCTGTGCCCTCAGGATGTTCTGAAGACAAGGATAGCAGGGGTGAGTTTTTTTGTTTTTGGTAGGTCACAACTGAGGCACAGTGACAGTTTTTGGTACGTGTAAGGAAGCAGCTTTCACAGTGTTTTCCCAGCAACCACTCTGGCTCTGAAAGCTACTAATAGAAGCTGGGAACTGAAATGACAACCTTGCAAGAGACAGAGTTTATTTTTTAGTACTTGTCCTACATGTGGCTCTTACTCCCAGATAAAGCCTTAGCAGCTGAGATCACCTGAGGTGCTCAAACTTATGATTTCCCGGTGTCAGCTTCCCGTGGGCAACAAAGTAGGCTGTGCTCAATGAGGGCATTTGTTACCAGCCTCACTTCAAAGCTGATGTTTAGGACATGTTGTAGTTATTCTCCAAGTCTTTTCCAGAGGGAAGGATTAATAGGTGAGTGGGGCTGATAGGAGTGTGGCGTAGATAGGGTAGGAACTGAAAGAATACTTCTTACTTTTTGAACCATGGTCTCCATTATTGATTTAGACTAGGGTTGCCAAAGAAAGTGAGGCTTGGTCTACACTAAACCCCCAAATCGAACTAAGGTACGCAACTTCAGCTACGTGAATAACGTAGCTGAAGTTCGAAGTACCTTAGTTCGAACTTACCTCGGTCCACACGCGGCAGGCAGGCTCCCCCGTCGACTCCGCAGTACTCCTCTCGCCGAGCTGGAGTACCGCAGTCGACAGCGAGCACTTCCGGGTTCGACTTATCACGTCCAGACAAGACGCGATAAGTCGAACCCAGAAGTTCAATTGCCAGCCGCCGAACTAGCGGCTGGGTATAGACATACCTTGAGTTACTTATCTACCTTATGTTCCGTTTAAAAATCCCAGGCTCAGTTTTGTAACCTTTATAAATCTGGCCAAAGCATATGATAAGGGCATTTTTAGACATTAAAACAGTGATTTATGTTTACATCTTTCCAATAGACCATAAACAGAACTATCTGGAGCCAATAAAATATTTGTTTGCAGGCAGGGTTCAATAGGCCCTGTAAGAACAGAACATGCACTGAAGCTGTTACTACAGAGTTGTGTGTTCTACAAAGCCCACTGCAAGCGCTTCAGGAGAGGTAGACTCTTCTTTTATCTTTGTAGAGCTGATCAGGAGATCTGGGTGCTAATGTAATTGCAATGGTTAGCAGTTATAAATACTACTTCGAATAATTCTGTGCCAGGCAAATCCTTTTTTTAAAAACTCATTTAGTCTTATAAAAATGCATCATACATAACAATCACCTGTACAATGGATACATACAAAACTGTTATGGACTGAACTAACCTAAAATTCACTGTCACCTCCACAGGTTTCATGAGGACTAATAACTTCAACATTTCAACACACCTCTTCACAGAAGCACGGCAAGATAGTAAGCCTAACTGCTTACCTTAAAAGGTCAATGATCCAACACTATCAAATTCAAGCATTTTTTTGGGGGGGGCGCATGCTGAAAGCTAAAGTTTCATATATGTTTCAAAGTCATGTTTAAGTCATTTGAATACACCTGCTTATAACTTTTGGTTACATTTGGAGAAGAACTCTAATTTGTTTGGACACAACAATCTTCTGTTGTTTTCTCATACTTACAAACAGTTTGCTCTTGTATATGTATTTGCTCCTCCCACTTGAGTCCTTCACCTCTTTACTGAAGACCAAGGACATCTCAAAGAGGAAGAGATGCCTCTCACGACCCTTTCGGATTAAAGTTTTGGGGTCCCAAACTTGGAAGGATTCCTGAAGGATGAGCTCTCCCTGAGATTCAATATTCTCATCAAACCCTGCAAAAAGGCAAAGATAGACAATGTGAAGCTGAAAAGTAAAAGTGAGAACACTAAAAACATACCATGCCAAATCATTCCCTCACCCCTCCGTTTTCAAATATATTTAGTATTTTTAACAGAGAGGGTTCCAGGAGTCGCTATTCCGATCCCAGTTGGTTTAGGGTATGCTTTACAGTTCAAAACCAAATCATAACTCAAGTTTATGTTTTGATTCAACAGCTGAAAAGTCTTGTGAACTGTTCTGGTAAGATTCTGGCTCCAAATGACGTGTCTCCAAAATCAGCTTCTCATGTACATCCCCTATAATGAAATTAAACTTTTCTTACAAGGGTTCTGCCACCTTAGTCTGAAGTCTGACAAACTATTTTGTCTTGTGAAGGTTTGGACTCATCTAAAGCCAAATGAGACTTTAACCTCATGTGACAGAAAGCCAGGACAACAGGTGTCCGTTTTAAATTAGCGAATACAAATTTGCATATTCTTTCCCCAAAAGCCCAACTAGATTTATTCTAACTATAATTCTAGGGAACAGATGGACCTGAGCTGCATATTCTAGTTGGGATCCACACCTCCTCAGATTTCAGGGTACTTACTATGAGCACCATCAGGCTCATCTCTCTTTCAAAAGAGAGGAATGTAATTTGAAGAAAGACTTCTGGCCTTCAAACACCAGTTTCCTTCTAAACTAATTTACTTTTACCCACTATAAATTGGCAAGCACAATTTAACCAGTGCACTTCTCAGTCTAGACCAATGGCATCTTTTCTTTTCTTAATAAAAGAAGTTCAGTAACTGCTATAGAAAGAATACAGACCTCAGAAATCTCTCACAGGTCACAGCAAAAGTGGTAGTAAAGTTGCCTCGCCATCATTTAAGGGTGAATTTACATTTAATCTATGTTTAAGTGTAAAACATTATGTAACAAAGCTGCAGATAAATGGGGCCTCGACCACCATGACAGTATAAAACAATTTACATAGAGACATACGTAGAGAGTAGAATAGTAGAGAGTATCTTAGAGAAGTTGGATTAGGATGTTCATTTAGGAGTCTCTTGAGACAAAAGGAAACGTGTTCACTCACTAGATTCATCAACCAGGGAACGACTCAACTATGCACATATCCTTTGTGAAAGAAATAGAATATTCTGTAGAGTCAGTCTAGATACTCTTAATGGTAAAGGATGAACATTCAGCATTCAAGCTCACACTGCATGGGACTTTGGGACTGATCCTGCAAACTTTCATTCACATTAGTAGTTCCATAAGAATATAGAGTAGTGGGGGATTTTCAAAAGTGACACTTAGGAGCACATGTCTTACTGAAAGTCAGTGCATGGTGTGCTCTAATCTAAGTCACTCAGGAGATTTTGGAAATCCCATCTGAAGTGTTTTCAGTTTCCTGTCACAGGGCCCAACCCTGCAGTCACAATAGTTTCAAAGAAAATGTAAATATTAGCCAAAACATCTGTGACAAATCCTTTATATTCAACTTAAATCTGCTGTGGTCATGCTTTTAGCTCTATTTGTGATGGGTTGCTTTATGAAACAGATTTTCCATCAAAGTTATCAAGTATATGGGGGATCTTTTTATGCAATACATGATCATGTACAGACTATGAAATGGTTTTGGGTCAAATGTTAATTATAAGCATATGTAAGCAATTGAATCCAAAATTAAATGCCTGCTATATTCTGCATGTACAAGATTGTGCTTTTCTGGCTATGTCTAAGATTAAATTGGTTTATGTTGCCTTTTTTTTTTTTAAGCTGCCAAAAGATGTACTGTTTTTGAACCGGAAGTCAGTTATGGAACAGACAGCATACAGATGTGAAAGCAACGACCTTCCTGGAGATTATTACTTGATACATAGACCAGAACCACCTCTGGTGGATTTACATACTTTTTTGAACTTTCTTCAGACAAAAAAAGTTATGACACTGGATGAGAAATGCAGCTGAGGTTATTTAGCTCAAGGTGCGTTCCCTTAGAATAGAACTGAATCAAATGTTTCAACTATAAGTAAGCTGTAAATAGCTGTATGTCGAGATGTTAGAACATCCTTTTTTTAATCAGATATATTACTATAATTTTTGTCATCTGCTGCCTTATTGTTTTATAAAAAGAAATCATCCAAATAACTCCATGCCAAAAAGATGAAAGCATATCAATGTCTTTAGAAAGTGAAAGCAACTCTAAACAAATTTCCACTTTTCCCTCAGATCTCTTTGACTTCAGAGAATATTTTAATGTGAAGTTACAGAACTTATTACACAAGTGTACAGTAGCAAGTTTTAGTTCTACCTTCCAGCATGCTGAGGTGCATGGCATCATTGGCTCGCTTTGGCACACTAAGCATCACCTCCAGACCATCTTTAATCTCGCCTTTACCTTCTTCACAGCAGGTGAGCAGCTCCTGCAGAAGATCAACAGGCCACTATTAGCATAACATCTATTTCTACAATACAATGAAACAAAAAAGTAGCATTTGCTCTGGTGATCAAAGGCCTCGTCCTGCCAGGTGCCCTTCAGCTCCTCTCAGACTGCAAGTGGCAGTGTAGCATACTCTATGCTTCGCAAGATCAGGCCCTGAAGGGGTAGCAAGAGATTCTATTTGATTTGTTAACCATCCATACGTTTTAAAGGAAGCTGATCCAAATATTAATCAGTTTTAAAAATGAGTGTGTTAAACAAAGAAGCTTTTGAAAAAGTGATTAAATTTTTAATGTCCAACGTTTACTAAAAGGTTAGTATACACTTGCAAATCTTCCAAAAGTTATAGGTTTGCTTGAATATATATGTGTACATGACGTACTGGTCGAAGAGATGTGCTTAAGCACTAGAAACTAGGGCCACAATCCTGCATTCTGATTTAACGGTATATATCCTGGTGCCCCTGGGGACTCCCACCTGACTTTAGCATGAAAGTGCCTGGGTCCACATTCCTGCCTTAGAATCAAGTACTGTCTTAGTGTCAGACATTCTTGTGCCACACTGCAGCAGCCTCTAAACAACACAGGTATAAAACCCATCTTTCCTTAGCTGAAGAGGCATATATGCCTCGTCAGGTATCCAAGCCAGGATCCACATTCGCTACAGCATGTTTCTAGAACTTCTTTTCCCTTCAAAAAATAAAACTGTCTTATCGCTCATTCTTAGCCTATTTTTGCTACATCATTTTTTAAAAAAACTGTCAACACAAGAAATGCAAGGAACTAGAGTAAAAACAGACTTCAGAGTTACGTGGCTTTAGCACTAAAAGCAGAAGATACTTCAAGAACTTTTTGGGCATAGGTTCTGAAAGAGACAAATTAAAGCAACTTGCCAGAATCTGGGGGAGTGACCTTTCCATGTGAAATTTCAACTGCCTCTAATTTGTTGGCTCTCTCTACTCTTCCTAGTTGCTTTTATTTATGCTCTTTCACATCTGCCAAGTCTCCTTCCTTTGCCTTTTTTTCCCTATTTAAAATGTTGTTTTAATCCCTTACTTCACTGTGCAGGTGGCAGCAAACAACAGTGTATTAGAAGACTGCTCTCTGAAGCATATAATCAGGATGCTTCACTTTGCTGATGTCTGCACAGCGGAATAGAATGAAATGGCAGGGGAGAGGCACAATTTAAATAAACTGTATAGGGAGTGGTGCGGAGGTAAGACAAATGAACAGCAGGAGATAATGCATGAATAATCGGAAACACAAAATAAACATAATGTCCTCAGTTGGACACTTTCCTTAAAATGGTCAGCCCTAATGTTTTCCAGCCTTCCTTCAGCACATCATCCCACATCATGAAGTCCGGAGACAGGCCAAAATGTATGCCACAGCCTTGATTTACAACCCAGTCTGATTTCAGGCACAGGGAAGGGGGTTGGATTAGGAACTCTGCATCTACACCCACTTCTGTGTATTTGGTACTGGTCGCTTCCAAAAGTGAAAGGAGCCTATTTTCAAATTCTGGTCCAGATACAGGCAAAATCTCATGAAAACAGCTAATCTAGGCACTCTGACCAGTCCAGATGAAAGACAGTGTCCAGTTGTTCTTTGGACTCTGCTACTTTAGGCTGAAATTTCATGAGAAAAGCTTGGCACTTTTGGCACCATCAAATCTGGCTTCAAAGAGCAATAGCCCTAGGTTGGACTCTAACTCAGGGTTTGTCTTCACTACCGGGGTAAGTCAATCTAGGTTATGCTACTCCAGCTACGTGAATAACATAACTGAAGTCAAGGTCGACTTCCTTTACTCTTCTCCGGTCGACTTCCCTTACTCTTCTCGGGGAGCTGGAGTGCCGGAGTCAATCGGAGAGTGCTCTGCCATTGATTTAGTGGGTCTTAACTAGACCCACTAAATCGACACCCACTGCATCGATTGCAGCAGCGTCGATCTCCCCCAGTGAAGACCAGTCCTCAAACTTAAGTTCAAGCCTGACCCAGCTCGCAACACTGCCACTGCATTCCCTCACTAGTTAAGAAACAACTGTAAGTGGAGAGTGTCATTTAGTCCTAACTTTCAATTTGTTTTTATTTTTATTTCTTCTCCTGGGGATATGGGCTGGTCCACATTTTTGACCCCCTCCAGCCTCTCACAGTATCCCACAATGCACCAACACCCTTTAAGCTACAGGTAACTGAACAGAAATATGGAGGACGTCAATGCCACTAGGGGGATGAAGTGGCTGCTTGTGGGTAGTGAGGCATATTCTACTCACAAAGTTACTGCTTTGTGACTCACTGGAGTCATGAAACTAGGCGGCTTCCTTGTCAGTGCATGTCACCAATCAACTCAGGCACCAGGCTGCCCCGCAACTTTTGTATTAATCCATAATTTTAGCAATGTTTATATTTAAAATTAAGTTTTGAAACTAACAAGTGACACTTTCTAAACACACATCTGTTTAGATCAATATTGTAAATTAAATAATTAACAGGATTATGGATTTATTAATTATTTTTTTCCACTGGCAGAGGAGAGGGAGGATTTCACATTCAATATAAAATGAGATGTTAGTTTCCACCTGTTGTGACCTGAAATGGCCAAGCTATTAAACATTTAAAAAGAATAATAAGGAATATCTAATCAGTACATAGGCTGGCAATCAAATCAAAGTGCAATTTTAGCTAAACAGAGAAAAAGTTAACATCTAATTTTGTTAAGCACACAAAACCCAGAATACCCTAGAGTATTTAAAACTGCAAATATAGTACATTGCTCAAGTCTCATAAGCACTGCCCTGGAGTCCAAAGTGTTCTCTGTCCATTGTCAAATGCTTCTTTTGCTTAATTGTAAGCTCTAATTTACCCCCATCTTGTGGTAGTAATAGGTGTCTATTTGTGTTTTAGTATTCGCAATGTCATTGTCTAGATAATTGTATACAGTGTTACATAAAAATCCATAGCCCAGTGGTTTTCCAGACACTCTTAATAGTATATTAAACCATTTAAAATATTAATACAGCTAGAGGCTTATGAGACTTCATTCTAGAAGCAATTTCAACATTATCATTCAAAAACTCTTGGGATGGACATTAGCTGCTCATTTTTTAACTGGAAAAGCCAAGAGTATTTTTAAAATTAAGAGTAGGATAACTAGGGCAAGTATATAGGTGTCATATTTGATTTACATGTGTCTGAATAAAAAATTGCTTATTTAGGACAATTTTTCATTTTTAAGCAGTTTCTTACAGAAGACGTTACTGCAGTTCCTGAGGCTCACTGAAAACCTGCAGCATCAGGCCTTATGCAAGTAACAGTCGTATTGATTATGATGGGGTTTTTGCCTGTATGAGAACTGCAGGATCAGACATCCTAAAACTTTGAAGTGATACCTACCTTTAAGAGAAGCTGATATTTTGTTATCCTCTGGACAGGTTTGATAAGGTAAGAGGAGATGGAGTTGGCCAATCCATGTCGCTGTTGTATTTCCTGTATTAAACAATGACAAATTTGAGTGTCATGTGGATTAACAATAGTAGGTTAGCCAGCTACAAGTGTTACATTTGATACAGTACCTGTCCTTTCCATTGTAATGGGCAAAGAAAAAAGGATGGGATAGCAAGATTTTCAAATCAAAGCATATTATATTTTGAGTCCATCTGCTCCCCCTTCTATATAAAAATTCTTTTAACTTCCTGGCCAACTGTCATCAAGCTTTTAAAAAGGACCTACATCTGAACAGCAAAGACTCTGGATCTGAAACACTGAGTTTTTAGGTATTTTAACTTTGATAATTTTTTCCTAAGTTGCTTTGGGTAAACAGGGAAATGCTTTTGGCTGTGATGATATTGTCTGGCAATAGCCAACGCCCATTTGGGAACAGATTTCACACTGTGGTTTGCTAATTTAAGTGTAACCAACTCCGGGAAGCGTGTTTCATTAACTGCTGCTAAAAGGCCAGCAGAGGGAGCACGACGTGTAATTTACTGACTACTTACCAAAAGGGAAAGAGCTCAGCAATAGTAGGCCAGATTTTTAAGAGGAAAGCTGAGATTTACATTGAGGACTTTCTTCCATTCTACTAGAACAGTTATAAAAGTAGGCTAGTTAAGAACTTCAAACACTGAATGTTTAACTGATTGGTTGTGTCAATTTGGCACAAAACTTTAATACAATTCACACCCACAGGGTAGTTGTACTCATTTTTAAGTAGCAAATTATCTACTGAATCCATGAGTTGTGAAACTATGATTGTAATGCAGTCACACACATGGCATGAGGTACAGGTTGTGTACTAAATATGAAGTCAAGTATGTTTTTAGTTTGAAGCTGATTTCTTGAACAGACTCAGAAGCATAAGCTAGTGCGCTTTTTAAGGAAGTTGTAGGTTTGAGGTTTTATACAGTTGCAAACAGCATCTCTATAATATAAAATACAGTCTTAGCTTCTATATATATTTAGCTATGAGTGTTGTGTGCATATAGGTACTAAGTGTGCATTCATTTGTATACACACACTTTTTACATCAATATTAGTTAAATAAAATAAATAAATAAATAAATAAATAAAATTAGTGAGGATATCCTAGAACTTGAAGGGACCTTGAAAAGTCATCGAGTCCAGCCCCCTGCCTTCACTAGCAGGACCAAGTACTTCCCCAGATCCCTAAGTGGCCCCCTCAAGGATTGAACTCACAACCCTGGGTTTAGCAGGCCAATGCTCAAACCACTGAGCTATCTCTCCCCGCATAATTAGTTGCCTAATTACACATTATATAGGATTATTTGGTCATCTCTGACTAGTTTTCTCTCCCAACACAGCTCTTCATTTTCATCTATTAGAAATGCAGCATGTGGAAGTCCAACGTGATGGGTCTTTAAAACTTTCATACTGTTGGTGGCATTAGTGAAAGTTCTTTGGCATACCTGTAAAGATTTTTTTTTTTTAGAGGTGATTAAATCACGAGCCCCTTTTTTCTCCTCTTAACACAAACAGTTCTTCCCAGTATCCATTTCACTAGTGATGGCTCAGAGTATATACTTAGGAGGGAGCACCATAATTGATGTTTAAATACACATGCGCTCTTTAACCAAGGGCACATTTGGAAAGGAAATCTTAGTCCTCTAATGTGGCAACTATGAGTTCTCAATGAAGTTCAGTGCTGAAAGTCCAGAAGCAGTTGCGGCCTTTTTGCCCTTGTCTCGAATGGACATCATATATACCTGGTAAGGAACTTCCGTATAAAAGCAAGCTGTGCCATAATTAGATTAGCAGCTGTGATGGGTTGTAGAAACCCCTCATTGGGCAGGAGGGGGTTAAGGTGCAGCTCTGGGCTAAGAGTTAGTTGCTTACGTTAGCAACAAGAAGGTGGTCAGGGAAAGTGTGGGACCCTTACTGAATGAGGGAGGCAACCTAGTGACAGATGATGTGGAAAAAGCTGAAGTACTCAATGCTTTTTTTTGCCTTGGTCTTCACAGACAAGGTCAGCTCCCAGACTGCTGCACTGGGCAGCCCAGTATGGGGAGGAGGTGAGCAGCCATCAGTGGTGAAAGAACAGGTTAAGGACTATTTAGAAAAGCTGGACATGCACAAGACCATGGGCCCAGATCTAATGCATCCGATGGTGCTGAGGGAGTTGGCTGATGTAATTGCAGAGCCATTATCTTTGAAAACTCCCCCAGATGATTTGAAAAAGGCAAATATGATGCCCATCTTTAAAAAAAGGGGAAGAAGGAGAATCCAGGGAACTACAGCTCGGTCAGTCTCACCTCAGTCCCTGGAAAAGTCATGGAGCAGGTCCTCATCCATTTTGAAGCACTTAGAGGAGAGGAACCAACCTGATTGCCTTCTATGATGAGATAACTGGCTCTGTGGATATGGGGAAAGCGGTGGACGTGATATATCTTGACTGTAGCAAAACTTTTGATACGGTCTCCCACAGTATTCTTGCCAGCAAGTTAAAAAAGGTATGGACTGGATGAATTGATTGTAAGGTGGATAGAAAGCTTGCTAGATCGTTGGGCTCAATGGGTAGTGATCAACGGCTCAATGTCTAGTGGGCAGCCAGTATCAAGCGGAGTGCCCCAGGGGTTGGACCTGGGGCCAGTTTTGTTCAACATCTTCTTAATGATCTGGATGATGGGATGGATTGCACCTAAGCAAGTTCATGGATGACACCTAGCTAGGGGGAGAGGTAGGTATGCTGGAGGGTAGAGATAGGGGCCAGAATGACCGAGACAAAGTGGAGGATTTGGCCAAAAGAAATCTGATGAGGTTCAACAAGGACAAGTGCAGAGTCCTGCACTTAGGACGGAAGAATCCCATGCACTGCTACAGGCTGAGGATGGACTGGCTAAGCGGCAGTTCTGCAGAAGAGGACCTGGGGATTACAGTGGATAAGCAGCTGGATATGAGTCAACAGTGTGCCCTTGTTGCCAAGAGGCTAACGGCATATTGGCTGCATTAGTAGGAGCACTGTCAGCAGATCGAGGGAAGTGATTATTCCCCTCTATTCTGCACTGGTGAGGCCACATCTGGAGTATTGTGTCCAGTTTTGGGCTGCCCACTACAGAAAGGATGTGGACAAATTGGAGAGAGTCCAGCGGAGGGCAACGAAAATGATTAGGGGGTCGGGGCACATGACTTATGAGGAGAGGCTGAGGGAACTGGGCTTATTTAGTCTGCAGAGGAGAAGAGTGAGGAGGGATTTGATAGCAGCCTTCAACTACCTGAAGGGGGGTTCCAAAGATGATGGAGCTAGGCAGTTCTCAGTGGTGGCAGATGACAGAACAAGAAGCAATGGTCTCAAGTTGCAGTGGGGGAGGTCTACATTGGATATTAGGAAAAACTATTTCACTAGGAGGGGTGGTGAAGCACTGGAATGGGTTACCTCGGGAAGTGGTGGAATCTCCATCCTTAGAGGTTTTTAAGGCCAGACTTGACAAAGCCCTGGCTGGGATGATTTAGTTGGGGTTGGTTCTGCTTTGAGCAGGGGGTTGGACTAGATGACCTCCTGAGGTCTCTTCCAACCCTGATATTCTATGATTCCAAGAAGGCAGGAGGACCTGAGCTGAGCCTGCACTGAGCCAGGAAGTGGAGGAGCCACAGCACCCAGCAACTGCAAGCAGGGCTGGAAACTCAGAAGGTGAAAGTGACCCAGCGAAGCCAACTTGAGGCAGACATCAGATGCCGACAGGTGTGCCGCCGAACCAGCCTCGCAGGGCCCTGGGTTGGAACTTGGTGGAGTGGGATGGACCTGGTTCCCCTACCCCACTCTACCCTGTATCCACTAGGAGGAGCTGCTGCCCTGAGAACTGTATCCACTCAGTGGAGTTGCGTGAACGACACCCATTGGGGAAACGGCCACTGTAGATGCTAACCACAAGGCAGGAGACCCTTTCCCCCATGACTATAGCAGCTTTGAACAATACATTAAATAGAAATAAAAGCAGGTTACTGTTAATTTACATTTTCATGCTGCAAGTCCAAGATTTTAGTCTTGATTCAGACTGAACAATCAGACTGAACCAAATTCATCATTGTTAGAATACGTAGCATCTGTCTCTAAAACTGTAGTTTTATATCTGAGTTTTAATTGCTAAAATCTGTTTGCATTTCAAAACAGACATTCAACCGTTACTATGTTTCCAATTCCTTTGATAGGTGATAGCGACTGTTTAAAATTATATTTTAATTGATTTTTAGGGGACTAAAATAGCAATAAAATACTATATATTAGACACCGGAGACATAAAAGTTCTTAGATTTAACTGACATCATGTTGTAGGATTATTAATTATGGAGAGTTTATCTGGTGTTACTAGTAGATGTCCAATTTCTTAAGCATTCCAATGTAATTAGAACTGCATGATTAAAAACAACCCATCCATATTTTTAATATATGCACAAAAAGTCTGGTACTTACATCAAAATATGCCCCTGCATGCTCCAATATCAGCTGGGTAGAATCTGGCTTATTTTTACAATACGTAACATACATTTGAAACTTGTCTGCCTGCAGAACAAAATGCAAATTTAAACAGCTTATGAAAGAGCATTTCCACTGCCTGAAACCAGTCAAACTACTGGGGATTCTTTTCCAATTCAACCCAGCACTGTGAGAAAATACACAACATAATTAGAGCCCTGGGCGGATACAAAATTTGTATCCACATCCAATTCACAATCCACAAACATGGTCAGTGGATATCCATAGATTTGCAGGGCTCTAAACATATTACAATCAAAATAATAAAAAGGAATGAGAAAGTCGATTTATAGTTAAGTGAGCTACGTTCTGCCCTCAGGTGTATGCACGCAACTGAAACGGATTTCAGTGGGAGCCATGTTGTTGCATTTGTTGGCATTTTTAATTAAAGTCAATAGTTTGTTTACTTCAAGAGCAAAAAAATTACTTGTACAAATCCACTAATTAAGAAAAAGACTACACAAAGCGAAAGCTTCCATCTCCTTCTGCTCTCGATTTCATTTGTTACTTCTAACACCAACCATCATTTCATTACCCAAGTTACGAAGCAGTGCCCAACATCTTCTGGTAACTGTTCGTATTTCTCCAGCTCCTTTAGGAATATGCTATGGGTAGAGAAAAACAGAACACCATTAAAAGAAACATGGCATGTTTTCATTAGGGCAGCTAACATTGATTTAGAGTTTGAGCAGATATATTGTAAGAGGATCTTCATACCAACAGCATCGTCTGACAACTGGATCAAGATACTATGAATTGATGAGAATCTGGGGTGCCAGGAGCCTATAAATATCACATCTCAAACAACATAGATTTTAAATGGTTGGTGATAAATACTGTTGTATTCAGTTTTTTTACTGCTGTATTATCTACTCACTGTAGTAACTGTTGCTGTTCTCTTCAGAAAGGGGCTAACTGGTGTCCTCTCACTTAAGCCCTACGAATGGTTTATTTTTTAAAATGTCAGTAAAAAATAGAAAAAGAGATGGAGGCTGGCCTCTGCAATAAAAGCCTTTTCCCCCTCCCCCAAAAAGCCAATTAATGAAGGGAAAAAACCTCTTATCTATACCCATAATAGATTACTTATGAAATTATTTAAGGGCAGCGACATGGTGCATACAAAGTTACCAACAAGTGGCTTTTTTTTTGCAAGACTATCCCTTTCACAGCCAAAATAATTTGTTATTGATCTAAGTTCCTAGTATGAATTTGATTAAGTCTGAGATTTTTCACTACTGATATGGCATAGTGCACACTGCTATTGTACCTTGTGGATCATTAGAGAATATAGCTGTTGTGAATCCCTCAGATAATATACAAAATGGTAGCTCTGCTAGACATATTTCTATTACAACAGCATGTAAAAGCACCCATCAGGGTCTGGATGATGGTAAGCCAGGCAACAGACAAACACACAGGCTTACATGGTCTGTAACTCAAAAAGATTTCAATCGAACTTAACATGAGATGCAGTAAGTGCATGTAACAAACAATAGGAGATAAAATGTGAGTAAGACTAGCTAAACATAATGCTTCTGAATCATTAAGAGTTAAAAAAAAGGTATACTGAACCAGTGTCCGTATCAAACTCCTTGTAACCAGTGCTAATGTCAACCCTTTTTGGCAATTTTCACAGAAGGGCCAAGGAACAACAGAAAAAGAGACTGAACTACCCCCTCCCACTAGCAGTGGTTGCTAAAAGTCAGAAATGAGCCCACTGGCAGGTGACCATGATGAGCCTGACACAACCACTGCCTGTGCTAAGTAGAATCAGTGGTGTCCATCTCTTCAAGGCAATCAACCAGTCTAGAACTTGAACAAAGTTCAAATTGCTTCTTAAAAAATTCAAGATTAGAAGACATATCTGGGCCAGAGAATGGAATTATATAGATATTTACTGAAAAATGCAATCACTGAAGCAGGTAATTCGACAATGAGGGAGACCCTTTAGCTACTGCTGTGGCAAAACATCCTTTATTCATTTATATACATAATATTTTGACTGGGAAATACCTGAAGTGATCACTTAATCTTTACTAGTAAACATGGACATGGAAGCTAAGTTACTCACTTATTATGGAACTCATAGATTTCCTGCATGTTTCCGAAGATAATGTGTTCTTTGTTTACAATACCAGGTGGGATCTCCTCAACGCCACTGGTCATTTCCCACAGATACGTCTGGCCAGAAGAAAAAAGGCACATGAAAAGCAATCAAGTTTCCAAACAGTAGCAGTTCCTGACATTTGTAAGTAAACATTATCACAGGGAGAAGTACAGGAAAGTACAACTTATAATTGATTTTGGGGTACGGAGCTTTACACACTGTGCATCTTGAAAAATGTCAAGGCTTGAAAGTGACAATCAAATATGCTCCTTGAGATTTAATCTTTTAAAATATGCAATATTCCTGACAACAAACAGTGCTTCAGGGTAGTATACCAAGGTCATGTTTGGATTCCAGAAGTTTTCATTTTGTGTAATAGCTACTGCTGAGCATTACTTGCTCGAGTTTAACAATTACTGGGCACTTTTCCATGGAACCTCTCTGAATTTCTATTCAAAGAGAGTCAGCCAGTCCCGAAACATGTGATAAACACAATGAAAGAATTAACACAGGCTCATCTCTGCTACAAACAAAACAAACTGACCAAAAACCCAACAGAAGTGGACAGTCAGTTCTGAGACCATTAAAATGTTTTCTATTGAGCAAAGAGCAATAAAGTGCTGTAAATGAAAATGAGCAAAAATAACCCACATAGGATAAATTCTTCATCCGCTGACACCTGGTGCAATTATGTTGACACTAGCAAGTTAGCAGGAGGCATAAGTAAGCACAGAATTTGGCCCTGTGATTATAAACTAACAACACTTGGTTGCTAAAGAAATGCAGAAGCAAAACGATATACATAATGAAATCTTGTCCCATAAAATATACACTTACATCCATACATTCCCGGAGGTCTCTTACGTAAGCCTTTTCTGTCTGAATTAGCTCAGCCATAATGAACCTTAAAAATGACAAAAGAATGAAAGATCAAATTGCAGTCTGCTAGATCACAGGACAATGCTTTTCCACTAATCAGAATATGCTCTCTCCATTGCAATGAACTTACTCTATTTCCAATATTAGAAGAAAAGCATAGAAGAGCTTAATTAGCTTAATTAGCATCAGAATGACTTTTTTGTTGGGGGAGGGGCTTCCAACACTAGCGAAGTTAAAATTGAAAAAAAAAAAAAAAAAAAAAACGAAGCAAGGATTTTAAGACAATTAACAGAGAGAGAAAAGAGGATCTATTAGAAGCCTGGGGATCCGATTCAACTGATAAGAAATGAAGAGCAATAGCTGCTACTATTCATGAGCAGGAAAAAACTCTCCATTTATGGAGTTGTGTTACTTATTTATTATTATTTTAACCGTCTTATTTTGCAAATAAATACTTTATCCTCATTGATACTATTTCCTTCCTTACCCACTTATTTTTTGTGAATTTTTCTGGACTTCTACCAATTCTTTTTTTTTTTTTTAAATGATCCTCATTTTAGGCTTGGTTCTGAACACTCCCTAACCCAGATAGTGAAGTACCAAAACTGGAATAAGGCAATGAATAAGTCTGTGCAAGGCTATGGAAGGTACACTCTGGGTAGTACAGAGCTCTCCTTTGCTACATTCCTATTTAAAATGTTTTTCTAAATCTTGAAGTCAAAAATATGACAGTTGCTTCACTAACAGTGATTTATATATTTATATCTGTAAAGACTGCATTACTCTTTCCTGCGGGCAGATTTTCTCTTTTCTTCATTAAGCTCATGAGCAGCATCACGCAGTTTCACCTCTGACCCAGGAACACTCGCTGGGATTATATCCAGCTGCAGGCTTTTGCTCTGTATTAAGGAGAAAAGGAAAAATGGTTAAGGGAGGAGAAAGGGGAAAAACAATGGCCAATCTGATCAGCTACAAGGAGCTATGTAAAAGCATTTGCTTATTCTCCTAAGAGTTCACGCAGAAATTTCACTCACCGATTTATTTGAATCAGAAGAAATCCCCAGGGCTTTTTCTAAAGAGGTCCTATATTTCTCCATGCGCAGAGAGAAGTCTCTGTACCTCTTGTCCACTGCTGTGACACATTTTTTAATCTCTGCTGCATGGGCATGCCCTTTTTCACAAAAGCCATCAGCCAGCTGTATCAACAGCTTCACCCTCTCTTTGGTTTGCTGTGAAAAACAACAGGAAAATACTGACAAGTAAAGTTACTGCCAAGTACCTGTAATGAGAGGGCTCGTTTTGTATAATTAATTGCTAAAAACAAGTGGAGGGATGATGGAAGGTAACTGGCTCTCCCCTCTATCCCACCCAAGTGTTTTTAAAGAAGATACCATGATTTTCCCCCAAGGAACAGAAGATCAGCAAGTGCTGCCTGCTTCTTTATTATTTCAACAGCAGCAAAAAAACTCATGCTTTAACTTTTAGAAATTCTCTTGACAGGAAATAGAGAATATCAGTTCTGCAAGGTAAGCTTTTAGGGCAAGGACCATGTCTTCTCAGGTGTTTATACAGCGCCTGGCACTAAGAGGCTCCGATCCCTACTAAGGTCTTTAGGTACAATACAATACAAACATTGGCCCTGATCCTGTAAAGACTTACGCTCACACTTAAGGACAATGCATCCTCCTGGCAAATGGCTGCAAAAGTGTAGGGGAGTTGCGCTAAAATGGTACTTTTAAATGCACACTCTTTATCTACTGTCTGTCACTGAAAATAACAGAGGCAGCATTGTATGGCAGGAGTGCAACGCTAAGAGGGCTGGACCAAGTCTTTGAGGGGACAGTGGGTTTGGTGTGCAGAGGCATGCTTAGTCCTTCCATATACAATGTGACCAGAGTCTCTCCTTCATTCCTCCATTTCCAGCTGTCTCCAGCATGTAGCTTCTTTTGACCACCACCTCTTCACCAGCTTGCGGCTCCACGAGTTTTCCACACAGGGCCGAGAGCCAAGGGGCGGGGACAAAGCGCAACTTTTAAAATGGGGAGCAGGAGAGGGAACTTAGGGAAACCAATCCCTGCTGCAGTTACTGCCGGAGTTCAACAATTAATAAGGAACAAAATGTCCCCTGCCTGGAATGTTAGGTTTGCACCTGTGATGCAGGGTCTCATGTGTCCACAGTGGGCAGAGAAGTAAGCCTGCCACTGCTAGAAACATTGCAGTACAATATGTTATTCTAGGTACGAGCCAGACCTGAATGATTGAAGCTTTCATCTTGTGCTATCTTCTCATTAGTAAAGTGTTCAATATTTTGAAGCACACAAACTGGAACACAATAAGCCTTACTGCATTTTGCGAACATAAAATAAGATTTAAGAGTTGCGTTCCAGTCATCCATGATTGACCTGAAAACCAACCAAGCTGAGGACTCGAAAGGAAGTTATCTTTCTCCACTTTTAAGCGAGGTCACCACAGTCTTGTCAATGTAAAGTAACACCAGCAATTTTTTGTTTCGTTTCATGTCAAGTGGAAACAGATCAGAAAGCCAATACAGCAAGGTGAAGCTGGCCATACACCTGCTAATGCTCTTTATTTACCTTTGCAGTGATCTGAAATTCTTCATGTTCTTTTAACAGCTCTTGAGTGTGATGGATACTGGAACCAGTGGAGGTATGCGTGGATAAATAAAACTCTCCATTGTCATGGATCCATTCCAAAGCCTGAATAAAGCAAAAAACAATGAAGAGTAGAAAAGAAAGTAGCATAATACTTTTTCAACAGACACCAATTTAAGTACTCAAGATACATAAAAATACTTACATAATAAATGTACTAGACAGAACTATATTTCATTTTTATCTACTTCTACATTTCACCTGAAACAACTTTGAAATGGAGTTTATCTACCTGTAACTGGAAGTCCTTCAAGTTGTGTGATCCTTATCTGTAGTCCACACATGGGCACATATGCACGCCATGCCCCTCAGTCTGGAAATTCTAACAGACAGCATCAGTTGACCTGCCCATGTGAAGTAGATCTCCTTGTACTCCCAATCGGGGGGGTATAAGAGGCAGTGTGGGTTGACACCTCTCCAGTTCCTCTTTTTACCACAAATCCAACAGGATCCGAAGCAGAGGGGATGTAGGGTGGGTAGTGAAATACAGATAGGGACCACACATTTTGAAGAATTTACAAGGTCGACTTGCAGTGAGTGAATGGCCGGCCGGAGCGCCGGGGGGAGGGCGGTGAGCCAGCTGCGGCTCCGCTCTCCCCGGGTGAGCGCCGCCCCCCTCCAAGTGCCGCCCCAAGCACATGCTTGCTAGGCTGGTGCCTGGAGCTGGCCCTGGCTGCTGGCTCCCCCCCACCCTCAGTTTCTTCTTGCCGGAAACTCTGACAGTGGGGAAGGAGGGCAGATTGGGGAATGCAGATGAGCAACACATCTCGAAGAACACCAGTTACGGAAAAGGTAACTGTCTTTTCTTCTTCAAGTGCTTGCTCACGTCCATTCCACATTAGTTGACACCCAGCAGTTCACGGACGCGTCGATTGCAACACAGCTCTGCCAAATCCAGCGTCATCTCTGGCCTGCTGAGTGATGGCATAATGAGCGGTAAACGTGTGGATAGAGGACCGCGTTGCGGCTCTACAGATGTCCTGGATAGGGTGTGCCAGGAAGGCCGCCGAAGATACCTGTGCTCTCGTTGAGTGGGCTCTGACAATCAGCGGCGGCAGAACCCCCGCCAGGTCGTAACAGGTCCTTATGCACAAGGTAATCCAATTGGAAATCCTCTGCGAGGACACCGGAAGGCCCTTCATGCTATCTGCTGTAGCGATGAAGAGCTGAGTTGATTTATGGAAAGGCTTGGTACATTCTAAATAAAGAGCCAAGGCATTCAGCGCGTGAAGATGCCTCTCTTCACTGGTCTTGTGCGGTTTGGGACAGAACACCGAGAGGAGGATGTCCTGGTTCATATGGAAGTTGGATACAACCTTCGGCAGGAAGGCCAGGTGGGGCCGCAGCTGAGCCTTGTCTTTGTAGAAGACTGTGTACGGCAGTTCTGAGGTCAAGGCTTTAACTTCAGAGACCCGTCTCGCCGACGTCACCACCACCAGGAAAGAGACCTTCCATGACAGGTGGGAAAAGGAGCAGGAATCCAGCATCTCAAAAGGCGGGCTGGTGAGTCTAGAGAGGACCAAGTTAAGATCCCACTGCAGGATAGGAGCCAGCACCTATGGGAAGAGTCTCTCGAGCCCTCTCAAGAATCTGACTGTCATGTCGTGGGAAAACACCATCTGTCCTTGGTTTGGTGGGTGAAAAGCGGAGACGGCCGCAGGATGCACACAAATAGAAGAGTGTGCCAGGCCCTGGTTCCTCAAATGGAGCAAGTAGTCCAGGACAGCCTGTACGGAAGAACACGAGGGAGAGGTGCCACGTTTGGATGCCCAGCGAGAAAACCTCGTCCACTTGGACAGGTAAGTCAGTCTGGTCGAGGGCTTCCTACTCCCGAGGAGGACCTGTTGGACTCCTTCCGAACAGGTCCGTTCCTCCGGGTTCAATCACGCAGCATCCACACCGAGAGGTGGAGGGATTCGAGGTTGGGGTGTAAGAGCTGACCGTGGTCCTGTGACAGCAGGTCCAGGTGGTTCGGCAGGGGCCACTGACAAGTTCATGAGCGTGCCGAATCAATGCAATCACGACAACCTGCGCTTTGTCTCTCTTGTTCTTCGCCAGGACCCTGCTGATGATTGGAATCGGAGGGAACGCGTACATCAGGCTTCCTGACCATGACAGGAGGAAGACCTTGCCGAGAACAAAATCAGTGGCATTTCCTGTTCTGTCTGGTAGTGAACAGGTCCACCTGGGGAGTCCCCCACCTTTGGAAGATCATGCAGGCTCTCTCTGGATGGAGCGACCATTCATAGTGAGAGGAGAAGCCCCTGGTGAGCTGGTCTGCCAGCGTATTTTTGATGCCGGGAAGATGACAAGCTTCCAGGTGGATTTCGTAACTGATGCAGAAGTCCCATAGACAGAGAGCCGATGAGCGCGCTCCCCCTTGCCAGTTCACGTAGAACATCGAGGTTGTGTTGTCTGTCAGGACTCGTACCACCTTGCCCGACAGGTGGGGCAGGAAGACTCCACACGCCAGCCGGACTGCTCGGAGTTCTTTGATGTTTATGTGCAACCTCGCCTCCTCCGGAGACCACATCCTCTATGTCTGGAGGTTGCCGAGGTGCGCACCCCAGCGAAGTTCAAGGCGGCCAACTTGATGGAGTGAGGGGGGTTGTCGAACGGAACCCCCTACAGGACTGCCCCGCGGTCGGCCCAATATTGCAGTGAGGTAAGTATCACCTGGGGAATGGCAACAATCTTTTCCAGGGGATCTCGGGACTGGGAATAGACTGTCCTCAGCCATTGTTGAGGGGCCACATCTGGAGCCTGGCATGGCGGACCACGTAAGTGCACGCTGCCATGTGACCCAGCAGGTGCAGACAGACCCTGGCTGTAATTAAAGGGAACGTGGAGACTTCCGCAATGAGGTTTGTCAACACGTGGAACCTTTCCAGTGGCAGGAACGCCCTGGCGCAGGTTGAGTTGAGGACCGCTCCGATGAACTCTATCCTCTGCACCAGCACTAACATTGACTTTTTGTTGTTTACCAGAAGACCCAGAGAGCAGCACGTGGCTTGAAGCATCACAACATCCCTTTGGACTTGGGGCCTGGAGCTGCCCTTGATGAGCCAGTCGTTGAGGTAGGGGTAGATCTAGATACCCCGGCGCCTGAGGTAAGCCATTACCACCGACATGCGCTTGGTAAACACTCTTGGTGCTGTCGCCAGGCTGAACGTGAGGACCGTAAACTGGTAGTGGTGGGGCCCCACCGTAAACTGGAGGAAGTGTCTGTGTCCTTGAAAGATCGCTATATAGAAGTATGCATCCTTCAAGTTGAGGGTGGCATACCAGTCTCCCGGATCCAGGGAAGGGATTGATAGAGGCCGGGGAAACCCTGCGGAACTTTAGCTTCTTTAGGTACTTGTTGAAGTCTCGCAGGTCCAGGATGGGCTGTAGACCGCCCTTAGCCTTTGGGATTAAAAAGTACTGGGAATAGAACCCCTTGTTCCGGTACCTGAGAGGAACTTCTTCCACTGCACCCAGCTGCAGTAACCCTTTTACCTCCTGCACAAGGAGACTCTCGCGAGAGGAGTCCCTGAAGAGGGACAGGGAAGGCAGGTGGGAAGGAGGGGGTAGGAAAGAACTGGAGGGTACAACCTTGCTCCACTGTGCTGAGGACCCATTGGTCCGAGGTTATAGTAGTCCAAGCAGGGAAGAAAAGGGAAAGGCAGTTGTAGAACACTGGGACAGATGGCTCTGGGGAATAGTCTGGTAGGCTGCCCTCAGGCGCACCCTCAAAACGACTGTTTGGCCCCTTGCTTGGCACAGGTCGAGCCCAACTGGGCAGAGGGTGGAGGCAGGTGGCTCGGATGTCACTTTTAGCCATTGGCTCATTTGTGGAGCTGGTCCTGCCAAGGCTGACTACCCTGGTCCTGAGGCTGCTATGGTTTGAACCGCTTACGCGCTGGGGCTGAGATGTAAAGACCTAGGGTTTTCCGGGTGGTGCGGGAGTCTTGAGGCCATACAACTTGCAGTCTGTTTGCTCCACAAGTAGGGCTTGGCTGTCGAAGGGCAAGTCCTGCATTGACTGCTGAGCCTCAGAGGACAACCCAGACAGGATCAGCCAAGAGGCTCGTTGCATGGGGATAGCGGAAGCCATGGTGCCAGCAGCAGCGGCATCTGATGCTGCCAGGAGGGCCTCCCTGGCCGCGGTCATGCCCTCATTGAGGATCGCTCAGAACTCCTTCTTGGAAGCCTCAGGGAGCGACCCTTCGAACTGGGCCATGGCTTGCCACATATTGAAGTCATATCGGCCAAGGAGGGCTTGGTGGTTGGCCACTCTCAGCTGAAGGCTGGAAGACGAATAAATCTTACGCCCAACGAGATCCAGCCTCCTCGAGTCTTTATTTTTGGGGGGTGGCCCCGGGTTGTCCTTGCCTCTCTTTGTGGTTAACCACCTCTACCACAAGGGAATTGGGGGCTGGGTGGGAGTATAAGTACTCATGTCCCTTGGTTGGCATAAAGTACTTCCGTTCAGCCCTTTTAGTGATAGGCACCTGAAGTTGGCTGGGGGCTGCGCCGCTATCCGGAGTCGCAGGCGAAGTATGGGATGGGCTGCACTGCTCAACTTGAGCTGGGGCCCGACTTCCCGAAGAGGGCATTGAGCTGCCTGGCACGGGTCATGGCTCGCCCCCAGCCCTCTCCTTTCCCTTACGGGAGGTAGGAGAGCTTCCCCTCACAGTCTTTTTCAGCTTCTTGATCAGAGCCGCGGAGGGGGATAATTGCCAGCTCGTAGGCGGCACCGGCAGAGCACTGTGCACGGAGGCCGCTGTGCTCAGTGCGGAGTCAGATCGCTGCTCTGGTGCTGGAGTGAGGGCTGACTCCATTAGGAGCGCTTTCAGACGGATATTGCGCTCCTTCTTCGTCCCAGGTTTAAAGAACTTGCAGATATGGCACTTGGCACTTATGGGTCCCTCGCCTAAGCACCTTAGGTAGCTGGTATGTGGATCGCTGATGGGCATAGGCCATTTGCAGCGATTGCAGGGCATGCCCCGTCCCCCAGCTGAGTCCTGTTCGGGACTAATGAAGAATTGAGAACTATTACTAAGGGTAACTAAGAAACTACTAACTATATACAACTATATTACAGGTTTTCAAAGTTCACAAGAACAGAGAACGAAATGACGCTAGCTGACGCAGCAGATGTTTCAGCATTGGCACTGGCAGCAAGAAGGAATTGAGGATGGGGGGAGCCGGTAGTGCCACTTATATCGCACCAGGCGGGCACCACTCCAGAGAGCACCAGAACCAGTCCCTTAGGGATACTGCTGAGGGAAAAACTTCCACCATCAGTGCATGTGGCGAGCACACACACCTAATATGAAATGGACATGAGCAAGCACTCGAAGAAGAACCATACATCCAGGCTGTATCCAAGCTTGGGTGCTTCTGCCCGTACCATATTACTGAAATTCAGCCTCTTCTGAATCTCCAGACTGGCAAGTCATTTTCTCGAGATGCAATTATTCTAATTTCTACCTCTTTGGCCTCAATGACAGTGACTCCGACACAGTCATTCCAAACAGTGGGTAGCGAGGATGCAGATGTATAGTACCTAAAGTGTAGCTGCCAGAGGTTTTTTTTTTTTCTGCCTGTGAGGGATAGAGGCAGGTAGAATGCCTCCTGAGTTGAATTTCGAATATCCCTGGGCAGGTACATAAGGAGCCAAGTGACACAAGGAGGCCATACATCTGCTAAACCCACCTACATAAGAGACAGCCAGCATGATAGTGACAGAACTTTCTGTGTAATCTAGTCAATTCCAAGAAGTTAAAAGCCATTTCAATTACTACTTCTGCCTTGGAGTTCCCCTGCTATTTTTATGGTTTAAAAATCACTTCTCTTTTTAAATAGCTCTCTCCACCATTGTGTAAGGGACCCACACAAATGTATGATGTTAACCCAGTAAGCAGGACAAACAGTGAAACCGAGTGCATACAAAGTGCTATTAAATGCACACAACAGCAAAGATTTTTCTTCCCTGATCTTTCACTTACAATGATGTTATTTAACAGTTCTGAAGATATTCAAAAGAAATGCAGTTTTTAAAGTTAATATTGTTATGATTCAGCCTTTCAGCTATTTCCTTATTCATATTATTTTGTATTGGTAGAATTTACTAAAATGTTTAACAATTTATTCAACACAGCCTGGCAAAAAAAAAAAAAACCAACAACCCAACAGTATGGTAAAACAACCACCTGTTTGTAGTGCAATATGAGAGTGATAGATTGGTTATAGGTGTCTGCCGAAAATTTTTTTTATTATTATTTCTAGTGTTCTATTTTGAGGGAGGAGTGGGGTAAGGTTTTTATACCTTGATTCTTAATAGTCTGCCTTTTGAAAGTTCTTAGTACCATAGTCAATGGGAGCAACTACTTCCTCAAAGTCAGGCAATAAGTCACACCTTGATTTGTATGGAATTTGAGTTGCATGGAATGGAAAACGTTCTTAGATAAAATCCTGACCTGTTTGGCACTTCTTTCAAAGACCACATACTGCTGACACTGGTCAAGGCGCCTTTTTCTCATTGTCCAGTAATGCAGCACGCGGTTCTCCCTCTGGAAGAGTTCATTCAAGATATCTGCAGGGACAGACAAATGAACTGAAGGTTATGGTCCTTCATTTTGTAAAGAAGGGAAGCAGTGAGGCTACAAACTCTGCAAATAAATATTGTGTTGTATAAAGAACTGTATAAAAAAGTTTACAAATTTAAAAAAAATGTTTTATAAACAGGGACATTGATTTAGTTAAAATAAAGACTGGTGGTTTGATCAAAATGTGCTATTGAAACAATAGGCTTTTGAGAATAGAGAGAGCACTTGATATAATGTAGGGGATAGTTTTGCACCTGGCTGGTGAGGAAAGAGAGAACGGGGACAAGTAGACAAGATGCCTTTAAGCATTCAGGCTGAACATAATCAATAATCATTTCCCATCTGAAATTTCTGGAGTTCTATAAAGTATTTGGTGTCATGCAATAAACATGGATGAACATACAACTCAGGAATACATAGGTTAACAGATTTATTCTTGTGATACCCTAACTCACCTCAGACCCCACGCATGCAGAGAAACCCACTAAAAAACTCAGAAATAAAATTACTGTAATTAACATTCCTTCAAAAGTCAACAAGAATACTGTCAGTCAAATAAATCACGCACCGATTCAAATATTCCCTAGTCCATTTGGTTTCAATAAAATGAATTTATTACTTGGAAATGAAGAAGCATGTAAAAGCAATTCTGCTGTTTATTATGCTATCTTTCTCCTTTTACATGTCAGAGAATCCCGCAAACAGCAGGCCCACTGGAATCCCCACCCACCTCCATAATTTGACCTTTCATCCTCTCAGTTTGGTTAACCACCATTTTTCCCTTTATGTCAATGACAAGGACTGGATGCACTTTGCTGTCACTCAACTGTTGCCGAGAAAGGGGGAAATTCTGGAGGGACACTCCAACAGAGCTTGTTTCTGATAAAAGCCACAGGATAGAGGGGGAGAGATGCTGATGGAAACAGAGGGGGAGTCTGATGAGATGGAAACTGGTCTTCCAACTTGGGTGGGGGCAGAGAGAGGGGAAGGAAAGAGATCTGGGATAAGCTAGTGCCTACCTAAACATACAAGTGAAGATTGAGGTTTAAGGCAGAGGAGATGCATATAGACATTTGTTTTAACGCTATTTTAATTCTACTGTTAGTTTCCATAAACAAATAAATCATACATGTTTTTGATGAAGCTGTCCTGAGTCACTGCAGTTCATTTCTGGTCACAAACTTCCAGAAAGGATTCCACAGCCAGATCCAAACCCAGTTAGGCTGGCTCAGATGAATGCGGTTTGTGAAACAGGAGGTGTTGCCTAGTGAGCCAGTCTAAAGTGGGGTGAACTGCAGGTTTCCACTCTTGGAGAAGTACACATAGAAGCCTTATGAGAGGAGACTCACAAAGATTGGTTTGTTTAGCCTAACCAAAAGAAGGCTGAAGGGAGATATGTTTGCTCTATATGAATATACCCGAGGGATAAATACCAGGAAGGGGAGTAATTATGTAAGTTAAGCGCCAATGTTGACACAAGAAGAAATGGATAGAAAATGGCCATCAAAAAGTTTAGGCTTGAAATTAGGTGAAGATTTCTAACAATTAGAGGCATGAAGTTCTGGAACAGCCTTCAAAGGGAGCAAACAACCTAACTGGCTTCAAGACTGAGCTAGATAAGTTTATGGAGGGGATGATATGACGAGAATGCCTACAATGGAATGAAGCTGATCTGTGACTGCTAGCAGCAAATATTTCCAATGGCTGGTGATGGAACACTAAATGGGGAGGGCTCTGAGTCACTCCAGAGAATTCTTTCCCAGGTATCTGGCTGGTGGGCCTTGCCCACATGCTCAGGGTCTAACTGATCACCATATTTGAGGTAGGGAAGGAATTTTTCCCCAGGTCAGATGGACAGAGACCCTGAGGGTTTTATGCCTTCCTTTGTGGCATGGGGTATGGGTCACTTGCAGGTTAAAACTAGTGTAAATGGTGGATTCTCTGTCACCTGGAGTCTCTTAATCGTGATTTGAGGACTTCAGAAGCTCAACCAGAGGTTAGGGGTCTATTAAAGGAGCCAGTGACTGAGGTTCTGCAGCTTGCAATGTGCAGGTCAGACTAGATGACCATGATGGTCCCTTCTGATCATAAAGTCTATGAGTCTAAGCCTCTCACTTGGAACTATACCCCCAGTGAGACTGGAAGAGAGCTCACAAGCATAGCTTCTCCCTGAACCATAAATAGTTTATAATCCCGGTTTTTCAGTTACCTATTCTACTCCTCCGTTTTTGTGACTAGAAATTAACATTTTCAACTGCTAGACTGACTCACAATTTTATCTCCCATTGTGCAATCCTTCTTTCCTTGTTTTCTCTATTTTATTTCTCCTCTTGCCCATTTGTACTCTGAATTCTTAGTGAGTATCGCTTCTGTTCACATTATGCTCATACTTGTCCCCCATCCTTATCAATGTGACATTTCCCTTAGCGTCTTGCCGGCATCAACCCTATGACTAGCTTTGCTGTTACTTCGAAGGAGTGGGCCAAGTTCAGTAGTGGAGGTGCACACAGTGTGGGAATTAAACTCATGCACACTGAGCCACTCCCCTGGATACAGCTTATCGACAAAGCAGACAGGCAAGCATCAAAATTCAGAGGAAAGCAGAAATGCTCATTTTCATAATTGTTCAGGCCAGCCCACAAAGCAATCTCTGAGGGAGGATTATACAGATGAGCCAGAACATTGGAGACCTATTTTACATATGATTAAATTTGAACCATGTAAAATAAATTACAGTATACAGAAAATATCTAGATCATAGATTCAAAGCCATATAAGCTGTTAACCGCCCTCCCCCAAAAGCAGCCCATTAAAATAACACTGCAACCTTGGCAGAGTAAAGTGCTCAAAGTTAGGAAATGCCAGAATTAAGATTGCTCATGAAACTTAAATTCTCACCCCCTTGGGCAAATGCATTATGATACTATCTTTAATTGCATGTGTTATATTTGGATCCAGCAGAAAAGACACAAACACAGAGGGAGCTGATAGAAACTCAGCTGTCTGCTGTGGTGGTAGTTCTATTGTTCTTGCAGCAAAAGTGAAAACAACATGAAAGTGAGGCTCTGCAGTGAAAAGTAGGGGAGTGCTCAAATGTTTAAAGGGACAGGACATCATAACATGATCATATACTATTTTTTTCCATGGGACCACTGCTTCATTCAGTGAATTAGGAGTTACTCAATATTTCTTTTTATCCTCCTGTTCAATGTGCGGCCCAGGCTTCATGTAATGCACACCATCCAAACCCTACACTGAATACAAAATTATTGATTTTATCCCGGATGTTTGCAGTGCTCTCACTATAGTATAATAGTGCTTTACAAACATCAGCGTATCTTCACAAGAATCCTCTGAGATTAGGTAGCACTATCCCCATTTCACAGCTAGGGAACTGAGGGTAAAAGAGATTAAAGCTAAAATTGTCATAAGCATTCAGTAATTTTGTATGCCTGATTTGAGAGAGACCGGGTTTTCACAGTGCTTATTTTTATAGCACATTATGTATTTAAAGCACTGCTCCAATAGACTTTGTTTTCAAGCGCTCAGCGCTTCACAGATCTAGATCCAGATGTCTCATATGGCGTATGCCTCACCTTCCTGGTGCCCTAACAGCCATCATCTGTGAACAGTTTGGTTTAAGTGACTTGCCCAGCACCACCCAGGAAGTCTGTGGCAGAGGTAGGGATAGAATCCAATTCTCCAGGGCAGCATTCAACTGCCTTAGCCCTGAGACCATGCCTTCTTTTCCTACATAGCACCCAACTTCTGCAACAAATGAGGCAGGGTCAGAAATCCCACACAGAACTCAGAGTAAACACAATGGATTGCAATTGCTTTTTACAGAGATTATAGTCTATTGTGTATATGAATATTTCAGGACTGTTTAAAGTATGGATTATATAAATATTCATGTAAGGACTTCAGAAATGCATAGTATTGACAGTACTATTCTAGAGTATCATATAAATGTGTGTCAAAGGAGTTTTAAAGACAGGTATTATTGTGCATTATCCTGCCAATAGTAGAACATTGACTTGGACTTCTTGAGACCCGCTTCCACTTCTAGCAGAAATGAAACCCATAATTAAGTTATGAGGTGTTGCTAACAATTTTGTTCAGGATCCTTACATTTAGTTATTAAACTCAGGACCATGGATAAAATTAAAATGAGCACATTTGGCATTTTATTGGTACTCTGCGTAAGAGTATCCACAAACAGACTTTTGTCATGTTCATCCAATTTTACTTCTAGCATCATTCGATGCTTCTCAATATAAGGAACTTCAAATTTGTAAAAACAGATGACGAGGGCGTGGCTTTACTTTTAGACTCATGGATTCTGATAATTAGAAAAAATGTCCTATTACTGATATTTGAAAATTGGCTACCGTAATTGTTACTCCAGGTATTTTGATAACTTCTATGTCATGGGCAGGAGCCTCAGCCCTGAAGGGAGCCCCCCACCGTCCCCTCCTTTGAGCCTGTCTCCCCACCCCAATTCTCCCCTCCTCTCCCCTCCATCCCCCGTTGGCCATGAGAAGCGGGTGCTGATATGTGCTGTCTTGCGGGGGGAGGGGCTCTGCCACCTACATCCTGTTTCTGCAAACCCTGTAGAGAGCTTACCCAATTTACAGTAACTTTTATCCTCTCTGCTCTTCCCTATCCTTGTCCCACCCCCCACGCCACTGTTTGGCAGCTCTCATCCCCCTTTCTTAAACCTGGCTCCTACCTCCTGTCCCTGACTCTCCCCCTCTCTCTCCTTCTCCTCCCTCCATCAGTTTGAGCCCCCTGCACACACAGTTTGCTCCCTGAACAAATTCAGCCCATCCCTCCTTCCAATTTGCCCCCCTCCTTTTAGCCTCCATCAATAGCAAAGGGCAAATTGTTATTCCTTGTGAGGGCAAAGTAAGGGCAGAAGCTTCACGAGATGTTACTAAGCATGCTCAGTAACAGCAAAGCAGCAAATTGTGCCAGGAAGCAGTCTGTATTGCTACACTGGTCACGCTCCCAGCCTTGTGACGTGCATGGTAGATACAGGATAGCTGTGCACAGCTTACAGGGAATGTTAATACTAACTCAGGGTCAATGCACAGTACATAGCCGACAGGACAGCGAGTCAGCCCATTAATATTATGATCTCCTAATTTGGAAAGAAGGGCAGTACCAGCCAAAACTGTACCTCCATCCCCCTCATCTGAGCTCCCATTCCCCTTTTCTGTCACGTTTACCTGATCACATTTTCCCCATCTACATTGACAGTCTATCCTGGTGAAACATTTGATATTTCCCCAGCAATCTGGGAATGTATTACAACATTTCCAACTGGACACTATTTAAAAATGGACATCTTGAGAATGACATAACTGGAGTCAATTGTGATACACAGCATGTAAGATCCACTTAGCTAACTGGAACGGAGTCTATGCTATCAGAACATTGTACAGATGGTGTGCCAGTGAGGGACATTTGGCTGTGCTTTTGCAATGGTTAATGCTATTAGTTCCTTCAGATGCCAAGAGCCAGAAAGAGATACTGTAAAACACGGCATGAAGTTATATAACAGTTTGTTCAATTCAGCCGCGGACAAGCAGCTTTGCATGTTTCCATCTCCTGAATTATAACCCCTTTTATTAACAGTGGCCTCCCATGCCTCTTCTTCCAGAGGTGGTTAGGATAACAGTGTGTTTCCTGAACTTTTTTGATTTGTATTGCAGGTTCCACAAACTGCACCTCTTGAAGCCTTCCTGAGACAGGAGCAAAAGCAATGGATCTAAGACAGAGGATCACCCAGCCACCTCCTTCATTAAGTGGGTGGCTGGTGGAGGGTGAGGGAGTGGGAGGGAAGGACCTGCCACAGCAGTAGAGATGAACATACTTTTAAGCCTTCAGTACCAGACTGGTTCCACGTCACTGTGCAAATTTGGGGAAGAATTCCTCCCCCAACCTCAGCCTGTGCAGTACTCTTCATATACAATCTGGTTACTGGGGCTGTGTACCAGGGAAAGGATTTGTGGCAACAGGAGAGGATGAACATTTCAGTCAACTATAGCTGTAAGCCTTTCAACAAGATTCCCATCTTCCAGGAAGAGGATTCTCAGCTAACCTTCCTCCATTCAGTGGGTTCTAAATACTTCATTTAATTTTATGAAATAGGCATCCAGTATGTTCTTGGACAAAGCCTTTTAAAATGTGAATTATAGGTTTGTAGAAAGCCTCAAAGATTTGTTCAGTTTTTCCAATATTAAATTTCTGCTAAAAGTTTTAATCTCTGTTTACAGAGCACAGGCTTGCAAAGCAGACAGCATTTCAAGCTGTCAGATTCTTCTATGAATGAGAGGGAATGCAATGACTCTGAAATGTACTACAGCTTGCATTTGACAAGAAATGTATCTATGGTTTTATTACAGTCCTTTATCATACTCCTTCCTTTTGTTTTTCTTAAATACACTTTGAAAAAGAAAACCATCATGTCACATTCAGGTTTCTAAATCATACAATGACTAGATTACCTCTGCAGGTACCTTCCACACCTACATTCCCTATAGTTCTATGATTTATCTGTTCAGCTACCACTGCAGTACTGAGTCCTACAAAGAAAAAAACCTCAGTGTGTGCCTCAATACATCTTTTCAGCACCATTACATTGTTTTATGAAAATGACGAATAATTTACTCAGATGAAAGGCGTATATTGCCTACATGTAAGTTATTGTAGATTTAGTTTTTCCTACATTTAAGTTATTGTCTTCTGTGACTTGTATGTCTGAACTGAGCATGCCAATTACTATATTTAACAGTGGTCCTCAACCAGGTGTACACATGCCCCTGGGGGTACGCAGAGGTCTTCCAGGGGGTACGTCAACTCATCTAGAGATTTGCCTAGTTGTACAACAGGCTACATTAAAAACACTAGCGAAGTCAGTACAAACTAAAATTTCATACAGACAGTACTTCTTTATACTGTTCTATATACTATACACTGAAATGCAAGTACAATATTTATATTCCAATTGATTTATTTTATAATTATATGGTAAAAATGAGAAAGTAAGCAATTTTTCAATAATAGTCTGCTGTGACACTCTTGTATTTGTATTTGTAAGCAAGTAGTTTTAAGAGAGGTAAAACTTGGGGCTATGAAAGACAAATCAGACTCCTAAAAGGGGTATAGTAGTCTGGAAAGACTGAAAGCCACTGATGTAGGATACCATGAAAAGTACAATACAGGTACAGTAATACCCTGCAGGACACTGATTGGTATTTCTCCCCTTTCTTCACTTAAATCTTTCTGGTTTACAGTAAGTGAGTTGATTGCACACCTACTGTGAATGCACCAATAGCAATCAGATTAAATGCAAGTAGTTTAAAAGTCTTTGTTGCTACACTGCACCATTTCAAATTCTTACTTAAAAAAAAATCCATGAAGTTGTAAGAAAAAACCCTTATATAAGCTATATATTTCATGAGGGGCCATACTGTACATTGTCTTAACCTCTCCATAAACTAATTCATGTTTTTATCCTTCTCATATTCAGTGGTGTGACTCCAACCCTTGTGAACCCTTTTCAGTCTTCTATTTCAAACCATGTATTTGTCTGAAACCAACAATTCATTTCCCCCATAGCCAAAACCATCTCAGATAGCTGCTGACAGCCACAAACATAATTCAACATGGCTGAGCTTTCAATTTCAACATAGCCAGACTGTGTGAAGAAGCAATTGCAGAAAGTTCTTCAACCTGCAGTGCAATGAGGGGACAACCCTTCCTTCTGCAATACTTGCACGCACTGTACCGATCTACTTTATGACCCAAATGGTTAGCCGTAGTTGAAGCGTGGTTGGGGGAACCACAACTGGCAAACAAGCAATTATAACTCAAAAATCTATTGAAGATCCTTATTGTTCCAAACCTTCTCTGAGTTCTATCCCATTCCAACTCCATTTCTCTTACCTCATTTATTTTCTGAGCTTAAGTCTGTTGGTGTAATGCCACTGATCTTTGTTCTCTCTCCATCCACTCTTTCACTGTGGGCACTAACATCTCTCACATTCCTCACCCGAGTGGACCAGTACTACTTTAAAGTCTTGCTCTGCCTAAATGAATACTGACAATTTTCAAATCCCATCTCAAGATCCATCTCCTTTTCTCCACCACCAAACTGCACACACATTTGTACCTTTAATAGAGCCATTTTACCCTACTACCTGGGCCTCCCAATTATCCTATGCTCAATCAAGTGGCTTTAAAACTAGTCCAGAGATTCAGTAGACCATTGTCAAAGAGCCCAGTTTTGTGTTCTCCCAACACATAATTCCCATTGCATTTTGTATAGCCCAGAATACTAAATGTGCTTATATACACTTATTGGCTGTGGAATTCTCAACACTTTTGTATGAAGAGCATGATACAAAAATAAACTATTGTGTTTACTCAAGAGCAGCAATGCATTTAAGTCTCCATTTGTAAATTAAACATGACATTAAGTTTGAAATATACAAATTGATAACAATCAAGCTTTATTTGGGTGCGAGACTTTTCCCTTTCTTAAAACTGAAAAATGAAGATGAGTGGTTACCAGCTATTTTAAACCTTCACCAGGGCGATCACTTATTTTCTGTTAAATCTGAAATACTGTATCCTCCCTGGCAGGGGCTCACTCATCTTCTCAGATTTGTTGCAGCACATGAAGGCCAAATTCCTAAAAGAACACTTACTTTTGACTTGTTGTTCAGGAGCTTTGATGTGAGTCATCATCCCTGGCATGTTTACACTATTCCTGTGCAGGTATTTCAGGAAGACATCAGCATTCCTCCGAGCCAGCGTACAAGCCTATGAGAAGATTTGGTAGCATTTGATATTGCTGTGTTTGATGGGGTATTAACAGACACACACACACACACACACACACACACACACTTCTTTTTCTGCTTACTATGTCCTATTCAATACAGAGCAGACAAACAGTTAAAAAGATCACTATTTTCAAAGCAAATAGCAGTTAATCCAGGACTAGGTTATCTGGCACTGCACTCTAAATAGCATTACACGTAATTTATACCTGAAGTTACTTAAAAGTGATCATCTTCTCCATACTTTTATGTGTGGCTCAAGGTACACAGTGTGGATTGTTTTTATGTATTTGGCATTATTATGTAAACCAAGTGCACAACTTTCAGTAATCACCTGGATATTGTAAAAGATCCACCACTAGTTTAAATGGAAAAAATAATTGCTCTGCTGAAATTAAACCGAAAGTACTGAAAGAAGACATGCCCTTTAAAGGTCTTAAAAGCATTCAAACCAAAGAGCAACAAACAGCCAGAATCTAGTTGCATTGCCAAGACCCAGCATAGCTGTCTTCCTAACCTGAACTTCTGAATATATACCAAATACTATATATAGGCCTGGTGTCTTTTGTTTGTAATGAAGTGGAACATCAAAATACTACTTTAAAAGGTTAGGTGAAGACACCACAATTATGACCAATGACAAAATCACTGAGACAGTAATTTATCAGATCATATTCTCGTAACTGCCCAAAAGTTCAGACATTTGCAACTGAGAGATCCATTTGACACTGCCCCTACAGTTATACTAAAATTAATGTTTTCACTGGTGTTTGCACCTCGGTATCAAACACTAAGAGGCTTTCAAAGGTTTCAGTGAGGCGTTAAGTCTTTCCAGAAATTTTAGAAGTAGTCCGTATGAATAGCAGTCCACTATTATTGCTTATTAGTTATACTGAGAGTCTATCTTTAATCTGTCCAGGAATGATGAACATATGTATCCCAGCAATCTTCAGCTGCTTGTTTAGCCAATTTCCTTATCCTTAATCTAAAAGACTGGGTCAGCCAAGCGGGCTAAATACAAGGCACTGACCTCCCAAACTGCTTCTTAATTCCTCTAGTTGCTGTCTTAGGTCTGGTCTATACTACCCGCCTGAATCGGTGGGTAGAAATCGACCTCTTGGGGATCGATTTATCGCGTCCCGTCGGGACGCGACAATCGATCCCCGAATCGGCGCTCTAACTCCACCAGCGGAGGTGGGAGTAAGCGCCGCCGACAAAAAGCGGCAGAAGTCGATTTTGCCGCCGTCCTCACAACGGGGTAAGTCGGCTGCAATACGTCGAATTCAGCTACGCTATTCACGTAGCTGAATTTGCGTATCTTAAATCGACTCCCCGCTGTAGTGTAGATGTACCCTTAGCTCAGTCCCAACTGTGGATCAGTAGCAGCTGGGTTCAGTGCTACAATGCAACACTAGATTTATTTATGACCAGATGGGGGTAGAGAATGGAAGTGATAAAAGCTACTATTAAGAGCTCCTTTATTCTGATTTGTCAATGGACACTACTCTAACACAACACCACAGGATGGACATTCTGTATATTTACTGACCATATAGTATTTTCCATGCAGTCACATGTCCTACAGGTAGAGGCTATCACAATTATTTTCAAGTGCCACTGACATATTGCCACTGCTAAGTCACCTTGCTAATCAGCAAAAATTGAATACAAGTTGCCCAATACTACTGCCTCATCTTTTCTTCAGCTTGCTGTTGTGTTGAATTTCTTGTACTATATTTTAAGATTTTCTTATTTCTCTGGAAAACAGCAGCCTTCACCCCCTGCCCCCCCCCTTGTCTCCTTCTCCTGATAGTCTCTCCCCACTCTACTTCTGCTACCCTTTCCCCTTCCAAACTGGCTCTCCTCTTCCTAAGTGATTTTTTTATTTACAATTTGGTTACAATTCTACTCTTAAAATAAAGGTAGTGGTTCAGATTTTGTAACAGTAATACTCAAAGACATGGTGGCACTACAGCGTTTTGGAGCTTTCCTGTAGTGTAGAATAGTATTTTGTTTTTAAGAGCCATTATAAAATACTACAGAAAAAGAAGCACAGAATCAGGTTTCCCCACTGTAGCTCTAGCGCTGCTGGAAGCTGCTTTGAGTCACTGGGAGCCACTGTACGCTGAAAGAAGCGGATGTTGCTTCTTTTAAAGAAGTGTCTTTCAAGTGTTCTGGGAAGTGGTGGCTGCTGAAAAGAGTGAGTCCCAATCGCACATCTATCACGGTGGGATGCCCGATTCTCTGAGCTATCTGCTGAAGTTGAACTGGAAAGGTATTTATATGAACTGGCAATGTTCTAATCACCACAAGAAACAGTCATATGCCATTTCCTGTGTAATCACCATTCAGGAGCTCACAAAGCCATACACCTGTCACTGGGTTTTACAGGTCCATTTGAGATATATGAAGTAGAGGATGTAACTGCATGCCTCCCAACATGTAACCAACAATATCTTTACCTTCAGGAACGCTTCTTTTTGTTCAAGGTGCTTGCTTATCATAGGGGTCACGTGATCTGTTTCAGAGTTGGGACCCAGTTTGTCTGCTCCCCCACACCAGTCTTCTTCCCGTTTATATTCCTGCTCCAGACTCTCCAGCACACTGCACACCTACCAGCCAAAAGGAGAAAATATCCCTAGTATTTCAGTTGAACAACACTGTGAAGTAGTTTGAGCCAGGAGACTTGAAACCAAGAACCCTAGACATCTAATCCCAGCTCTGACATAGATGCTGACTATGTCTTTAATTTATCTGTTTTCCATCCCTTCTCTCTAAAATAGGGAAACTGCCATCACCTTCTGCCCAGGACGTGATGTGGATTAAAACTCATGAAACACTTTGAAGATGAAAAGTAAGATATGGGTGATAACATACCAGTTATTTATGATGATAGGATTTGAATCAAGCTATGGTCAGAAGTGCTTTCTTACATGAGAGGACATCTGCACATATGATACTTTCCCTGGGCAAGGCCCTTTCCAGAAACTGAAAATCCAAATTAATCAATTACCTAATCCTGATTTGAAACACGGGGGAAAGAAAAAAAGCTCAAAAAGAGCAGATGGGGATTTAAGATGTAGCTGACTTATCACTAAAGACAAAATCTAATACCAGAGGAACATTTTAGAGGAAATCCTATATGAATGTTATTAATAACATGAATAATTTGTAACTAAGCATTTTACAAACATACTTTGTTTTATCAATTATAATGTGTGGTTTTTGCTTTCTGCTCAATATAGAAAATACAACTTCACTGACTGTACTGCAATTTGGTTACAGTCAGTTTCATTTTTCTAGGCCTCAGTTAATATAATACTGTCAGCGTTTCCAAGACAGCATGGGAAGTTCTAAATAAAAATTGTAAAATACCAACGTTTCTGCTAATATCAGCTTTATAAACTTGAGCTCTAAAGCTAATTAACTCTGCCACTTGAGCCAAAGGTAATTTTATAATAAAATACCACAAATCCCTTTATTATTCTGCAAGGCATGGGTCTTCAAGAGTTCCTATACCTGCTCTGATGTTTTATAGAAGGCAACGGAAGCATTCACAAGTTTGAGGCGGTCCTCCATCTTGAGCATCAGCTGCTGCCAATGAGAAGCAACTTTCTCAGCGCAGTCCCTGATCATATCCATATCATAATGATTAGCCTGCAGCATCGCCTCTGCTTTCTGCTGCACCTGCAGTGCACTTTGATGTGTTTTCTGATAAGAAGTTGAAATAAAAATATTGAATTGCATAACATTTAAATGCATTTGCTTTAAATCCATTTTTCATTTTCTTATTTACAATGATATTTTCTACACACGTATATCAGACAAAGGAAATAAAGGGCTAGCAGTAGGTTGCAGCATAACTTTTTCTAGGCAAACAAATATGAAGTAAATGCAACAGAGATTTATCATCAATTGACAGTGACTATCAATCTACAAGTGCAGCAACTGCACAGCAACAGATTATGCAAGCCATACAATGCTCACCAAGTTACAGTACATAACCTGATTATAATTATGGCTTTCAGGTTTGTTTTCTCTTTGGATTTGGAGGGGAAAGGTGGATAAAATGGAATGTTCTGGGTCCAGATACTCCAGGGGGAGAACGGGGACTGAACCTCAAAGAATAAGTAATTGAATCAACTGATTGGATACAATACTACTGTACTATAAAATAATATTGAGTAAGGTCTCTTATGAAAGCTGGTGACACACTGGTGATTACTATCATTGTGAAATGTATATACTAACAATATATAAGGAATATTCACTGATATTATGCTTTAAAGTCTGTAACCAAACAAAGGGAGAAATGGGTTCTCTCCCAGACAGGGGGGAAGGCAGCCTTCTACATATCTCCACTGTAAATTAAGCATTGTGGAATCAAAACAACAGATGCTCCTTTTACATACGAATCAAGAGGGAGATGGGAAGAACAGCACAAGTCTAAACACCAGGGTACATCCTGAGTCTGGGGACAAAACAGTGAGTTTTGGAAATATGTAAGGGGATGCAAAAAGCCTTTTCATTTTTTGTCCCCGACTCTAAGGGGACGATCGGGTACAGTACCCTTTGAGCCTATGAAAGTTGATGTATGTAAGGAAATTGCTCAGGCAATGATTGTAACTGGCTAGAATTAACTTTTAGTCACAAGAAAGAGCATTTTATTTGTAACCTTTCCCCTCTCTTTCACTCTTACTTCTAATCACTTAATTCTTCTTTCACTAGGTTCCTCGATAATAAACATATTCTTGTTTTATTAAAAAAGCATCTCAAGTGTAGGTCTTCAGCCAACTACCAGGCTGTTTGTTGTCTCTTTGGAGGCAGCAAACTCGATAACTTCTGTGAGGGTTCAATGAGAGGGACTGGACGCTGCAGGGGCAACTTGGCTCTGGAAGGGCTGTTGGTGTCACCCTGCAAGGGCTGGAGCCAGGTTGAGGCCACTGTGCAGTGAGCTGGCTGCTGGTTTCAGGGCTCTGGGGCAAAGCTACACAGCACAAAGGTTACAGGACAGGCAGTGACACAACCTCTTATTGATCTGGGTGAAACCCAAAGCATCACAGCTTGATTACTGGAGATCAGAATTATTCTCTTCATACAAACTTTCTTGCAGTCCATTTCACATTTATGTGGAGTGAAAATGGATAGAACAAGTATCCAGGGGGATGTGAAATGAGTCAGCTAATTGATTATTTGTTAATGATAATACTGAACATTTTGTCCCCCAGCAAAAACATATACCTGTTTGTAATCTGGAAGCCCTATGTATAAGAAGTTTGATTATATGCAAGTGCACTGTGGTCCAGAAAATATTCAAATTAAAATTCATCATCATTTATCCCTACATGGATAAATACCCATAGCTCAGGAGTGTTATACTCAATACCAAAGCTTTCAAGCATGAGGGGACACACACTGCAAACTGTAAACATAGATGGGAAACAGAAAACTCCACAAAAAGACAGCAAAACAGAAGGTATTTACTGTAAAATGGAGTTCTTCTGAAAACAAAAAAGCTAATCAATCACCAGAGACACAATTTTAGTGTTCAGCAAAAGTAAAATACCGAACAAAATTTTACACACTATCCCCCAAAATAGTGCGTTAAAATTTGTGCCAAAATAGTGCATTAAAATTTGTCTTTATTTTTTTGTCCAATTTTATACTGAAAGGATGGACAGGATTAACACTAACATACTAATAATGAAAGCTCAGTTAGGAAGGCCTCGTAAAGATCAAATTAAAATATTAACAAAACCTACTAATTTATACATACAATACACTGAAGTTATGAGACCATGTTAGGACAACTTTTATCTTATTTGTAATGATGCAATTTGTGTATAATCCCCCTTTGTAACCAATTCATCATCTATTATATTAGCTTAGTTGTAAAACCTAAAAAACTACAGCATCCTATTCTAAATCACTGTTTGCAATAGTCTTTTGTTTGATTAAATCTGTCTCAGCCATTTTGTAAATACACAATTTAAATATTTATATAAAGTGAACTGCCACTGCCCTTGACTTATTAAAAGCACTGCACTGACACAAAGCAGAATCACGACTGTCAGAATCCCTGCTACCCAAAACTCCCTTTCCTAGGAACTGTCCTCACCTCCCTTCGTCTATTCACCCCAAACGTACACACTCATGTTATTAACCTTTTCGTTGTTGCCCAAGTGGTGAGAGATCTATCTAGAAGGTACATATGGATTTAATCTATTCCTCATGTTGCTTTATAAGAGAGGTGGGCAAACTATGGCCCACAGGCCACATCCGACCCACTGGACCCTCCTGGCTGGTCCCTGAGCTCCTGCCCCGGGAGGCTCGCCCCTGGCCCCTCCCCTGCAGCCTCAGTTCGCCGCACTGCCGGCGCAATGCTCTGGGTGGCCGGGCAGCACAGCTGCAGAGCCTGGCCTGACCTGGTGCTCTGTGCTGCGCGGTGGCGTGGCTGGCTCCAGCCGGGCTGTGCGGCTGTAGTGCCACCAGCCACTCCAGGCAGCGTGGTAAAGGAGCAGGGGGGGTTGGATAGAGGGCAGGGGAGTTCAGGGTGGTGGTCAGGGGGCAGGAATGTGGATGGGGCGGGGCAGTCAGAGGGTGGGGAACGGGTGCAGGGGTCCCGGGGTGCAGTCAGGAAGGGGGGGGAGGGGTTGGATGGGGCAGCAGGGGGCAGTCAGGGCAAGAGTTCAGGGGGCGGTCAGGGAGAAGGGGTGGTTGGATGGGGAAGGGGTGCCGGGGAGGGGGGGCAGTCAGCAATGAGAGGAGGGGTTGGATGGGGCGGTGGGGGCAGTCAGGGATGGGGGTTCCAGGGACGATCAAGGGACAGGGAGCGGGGGGTAGATGGGGCAGGGGTCTGGGGGGGGAGCATCAGGGGGCAAGAAGGGGGCAGGGGCTGGGCCACGCCTGGCTGTTTGGGGAGGCACAGCCTCCCCTTACTGGCCCTCCATACAATTTCCGAAACCCGATGTGTCCCTCAGGCCAAAAAGTTTGCCCGCCCCTGCTTTATAATGATTGCCATGAACTATATCATAAGAGCCCATCTTATTGGAGAATGGCATGAACACCACACTTTTTATACCTCTATAGCATGCTGGAACTGCTCGTGTTCCCTTTGCAGCTGTTCTGCCTCCTGCAGGGAGCTAGCCGTGATAAGCCCTGCATTTAACATAGACTCCCCATTTCGGATCCAGCCCAGCACCTGAAACAGAACACAAGACAGCACAATTTAGAAGTCCTCCTCTGATCAGCAAGAAAGGCTCCATTTCTATTATTACACAAAAGTAAGTTATTTGCAATTAACACTACTTAAGGAAACAAGACTTGTTCCACAACATAATACCTTTGCCAGTGCCTGGAAAAGAACACTAGGTGAAATTACAGATCCGATTTATAACAGCTAACACATTAATTTAGCTGTCATGTTTCAGATCAAGAATTTGAACTGTGAGCATAAGGCTTAGTAACTGTACATTTATGACTATATGCACATACAAATGCTAAGATAATGACCACTTTTTTTTTTTTTTTTTTTTTTTTAATTCTTGGTTGTCAAACTCAGATTTGAGCTACTCTTAAGTCATCCATTAAGTCTTTTACTGGGGAATGAAGCAGTAAGTAGAACATATTGAGGCAATCTATGGGACTAATGTTAATGCATGTTTTGGGCTACTCTCTCCCTTCTGACTTTTGAATGCTCATGTGTGAGTAGTTCTGCTCTCCCACCAAGTGTGAATCCCACTGTCTGACACTCACAAGAATAGAATCCCATTTGGTTCCCAGTGCAATACAAAAGTGGTAGCACCCATACACAGTAGCGGGTTTAAAACACAAAAAAGTCAAGTAACTGGTTAGGGTGTTGCAGAACCACAGTAACTCGGAGTTGGATCTCCCGCTCCAGCAGGGGGAACAGCGCCAAGCCTAGTTCTCCCTCTGACAGCTCAGGAAGTTACAAACAGTAAGACCTCTCTTGACACATGCATGCATACGAACTTATGTTCTGTTTATATTATGTCACTTCCCCCTCTCACGCTGTCAAAAATGTCACCATATTTATATGACTACCTGCCAATACCTAGTTCTACAGTTAATCACTTAAAGGTGGAGTTGTCATGATACACTGAAAGCATGTCAGGGACGGGAAACCAGAAAGGAAGTTAAAGAAATTAAACATTCTATATAGTCTCAAAGAGAAAAGGGTTAATGTAGAAAAACATAGAAATGCAGAGTTAAGGTACCTCAAACAACTACAACTCTGTTCTCATGCTCCCACCAACCTGCCTACCCTACTGTAAGGTATCTGTACTCAGAACAAGCTTCACAGCTCCAGTAACTGACCTTTAGTGTTGCACTTTTTGCAGGTTTGGCCAGGAATATCTTAAATCAAGGTATTTTGGGGGTTCACTTATAGATTTTAACAAGTCTGCAGCTGTGGGGTATATGTAGCAAGAAGTATTATCCTAATAGGAAATGTATATGGGGCTTATGATATCTGCAGCCACAGAAAATCTAATGAATGTATATTTGAGAAGTTAAAATGGTGGTGAATTCCCCAACATTTGTCATAAATCAACTTGCCAGGAAGACTGGAGTGAGAATTGTATAGGTTTCGAAGACAGATAGTTAGTACTGATGTATTGTCAAGTTAAGTGCCATGGAGGATGAATCTATTCATGTAGATGGGGCAACTGTTAGCATGCAGAGCATAATACAGCAAAGAATTGTGCTGGTCATACTGTCAAAGTTTAACTGCATATGGGCATCATCTCCTCTCAGCTATTATTAACAGTTCTCCACATCACAGTTTCTAAACAAGGAGGATGGTCATTTAGATCCACAAAAAGCTTCTTCCAGCTGCATTTCATATTAGATCGTTTCTCCTTTCCCCAGTTCAAGGAAACTGCTAGCTTGTTCTCTCCCTCATTAATATTTCTCATCTTCTATGACAGGAAGGCATATGATGGTCTCATAAGGTGCAGTGGAACAGAGCTAAGGTGCAATTCCACTCCTTGTTATTTTATACATTTGACCTGGATAACTAACTACACTGGCCTACGATCTATTGGTTTATGCTACTTTAATGGACATAAAAAGAAATGTAGTTATTTCCTTAAGTTTTTTTTGAAAGTCTTAAGAATTCATCTGGTAAACTTTGGTGTTTGTTCTTGGTTTCTCGAGCTAGAATGTATTTCAGTCTATATTTGTGAAGTATTACTATGGTATAATGTCAACACAGGAGCTTTTGAATGGCTCAGAGCTGAATGGGGGCCTCACAAACCCTGCAGGAGCCCACTTCTATGATTGGGACATATGTTAAACCCCATAATCTCTGGTGGCCCCACTACAGATATCAGGAAGTCAATGGATATAACAAACACGATCAGAACACAGATTTTCAAATATATATTTTTTTTAAATCTCAGTTAAAATTTAACAATCAACTTTCTGAAAATAGCGTTAAGACTCGAGTGTTAACACTGAGAAACAAGCAAGTTTTGTAAAGGTTAAATTGAGTTTCATGAGGCAAAAACTGTTAGATTACTTATGGAACAAGCGCAATACCCTTATTTTTCAAGCCAATGTCTGATGTGTGTTGCATCCAGTTTACCTTTCACTTCCCCCAAAAATTCTCTTCTAGCCAGACACCACACATCTCTGGAGTTCAAGTCAAGCTCTATTAGTCCCTACATCTGAAGCAATCTCTCTTCTTGCACACCAAGCATCCTGAGTTCCCTCCAAGTCCTACCTCAAACCCCTTCTTCTATACCACTCTCTGCTACTATCTACTCTTGCCCTACCCAATTCTATTAGGCATCTTAATTTAGCAAGCAAAACTTTTATGTGATGTATTAAAGCCTCTGTTCCTCTTTTAGCCCTTCCCCTACCTCCTCATTTTCCATTATCTTTCTAGCTTGTGGTTTTATCTACCTTTTTTTTTTGGAAAATTTTTTACCACTGTTGTCAGAAATAAAAACAGCTGCACCAGTGATAGGCACCAGCAGCCATAGGTGTTTTTATCACCATGTCCATTTGTTGTGCTCAGAGCAGGGATGGACAACTCCGATCAAAATATAAGTAGTTGCAAGAGCCTCATCTTCACAATGCTCCCACCATTGTTGCTATCACTGGTGGAGTTGAGGGACAATTGTGGCAACTAAACCCAGTACAGGCATGGCTTATTTGTTTCCATTAGATGGTAAATAGCTTGAGCTATGGACCCCTTTTTCTTTGCAGGGCACCATGCCACGCTGCTGCGATACGTAAATGAATCATGAAAAAAAGTCAGCAGTAGCAGCAGTTTTGACAGTTAGTGGGGGAGTCAAAATGATGACTAAACTGAAAAGCTGGTTACAATCTTAGCTCTGGAGAGAGAGTGTCTCTCCATAACGTAATGGATGCTTATGCCCAGTTCAACAACAGTAAATTGGGCAGGAAATCACAGTAATTTAACCCTGGAAACCATGTGTTCAGGGCTTCCGGCAACAAAATACAAACAGAACAGTCTGAAAAGGAGGTTTACTATGTCATGTTACTCTCAGATAGTGCACGGGCTGTGACCTGCTGAGTTACAAAGCTTTTTCCAGTTCAGAGGAAACAGCAAGTGGTCCTGCTTCCTGGCTTAAAACGCCCCCAAAAAACTCATGTATTTGTATTAAGGTAATAAAAGTCAGAAGAAATAAAAGTTACCAGTCCCAAAACACTTCAAAGGGTGTTAGTAGAATTCTAAGGAGACCACACAAATACAAAGTATCAGATCATGTTTTTAGATTCAGACACTTTTCAGTCTCAAGATGAGAGAAGCATTTTTAGATTATATGGATAAGGAGCGATGAACTTACAAATTAAGTGTTTAAGATATACATGCACCCTCTCAGTTATGTGTTTAAATAAGTATTTATATTAAACACAGTTTATGAACTTATTTGAAAATTCAGAGTAGCAGCCGTGTTAGTCTGTATCCGCAAAAAGAAGAACAGGAGGACTTGTGGCACCTTAGAGACTAACAAATTTATTAGAGCATAAGCTTTCGTGGACTACAGCCCACTTCTTCGGATGCATATAGAATGGAACATATATTGAGGAGATATATATACACACATACAGAGAGCATAAACAGGTGGGAGTTGTCTTACCACCTCTGAGAGGCCAATTAATTAAGAGAAAAAAAACTTTTGAAGTGATAATCAAGCTAGAGGCTAGCTTGATTATCACTTCAAAAGTTTTTTTTCTCTTAATTAATTGGCCTCTCAGAGGTGGTAAGACAACTCCCACCTGTTTATGCTCTCTGTATGTGTGTATATATATATCTCCTCAATATATGTTCCATTCTATATGCATCCGAAGAAGTGGGCTGTAGTCCACGAAAGCTTATGCTCTAATAAATTTGTTAGTCTCTAAGGTGCCACAAGTCCTCCTGTTCTTCTTTTTTTGAAAATTCAAACACCTTTGAAAAATGTGACAGGTCAAGAATGACAGTATTAGAGTTAATATAAAACTCTAGACAGATAGAGATGGGTTCTTAATTGTTGATATTAAGGTATCACCTCGAGACAAGCATAATGGGGCCCTGATTTCTGTTATGACCTATACTAACCATAAGAGAGACTTGCCTTGAAAAACTTACAATCTAAATATTCTTTATAGGTTGCACACTTTCATGTGAACATTCATAAATCTGAAGGGACAAAAAAAAAAAAAAAAAGAAACATAGAAAGATGCTCTGTAAACAACCTATCTCCTGGGTGCATGAATATTACTGTTTTGTGACTAGGCAGTATGAACAATACTATCTTGGCAAGTGTTTTTTATTTACAACACTCGAAATATGCTCTAGTTCTAAAGGGCCTGATCCAACTGCCTTTTAAGTCAGCTAAAAGATTCCCACAAACTTACTTCAAGAAGAAGAGGGGTCCAATCTCAGCAATTAACATCTATATAAGAGGCTTATGCTAAATGTTTTCAGTACTTTGGTTTTCAATGCCCACTTTAGCTAGGATTACTAATCACTCAGAAAAAAGAAAAGTCACGCAGCGTTTACAGAATAAATCCTGAAAACACATCTTAAGCGTGACACAGACATTTGTCAGCAGTATACCTCTGTCAACTGCTGTAGGACATGTGATCAGCAACACACGTCAATGCAATTTTCAACTGCTCCTCCTCTCTCGCTCCCTGGTCCCCCAGCTCTCATACACAAATGCAGGTGACAGGACAGTGTACGCTGTAGTAAGAATTACGTATGTGATTAAACCGTAAATGTAGTATGCCATGGAATATGAACCAAGTACTGCATCCTATATTCTAAAATGAGATTGTTTCAACCTCACTGGAAAGGGAGGAGTAATGCAGCTGATAATACCATTCTGGTCCATCAGCATTTCATAAAGAAAAGATCCTGTCTCAGCTGGTAAGTGAATCTCTGCAATCAAGAGTATATTGTGCAGGTTGGACATCATAACCAATTGGCACTTTCCTTTCATCCTCACAAGACTGCATGTAATAAATAACAGAAGGCCGTCTAAGGTAAATCATTGTAAAATCTCTTCCACCTCATTCCTCTTACATTAAAATAGTAGTTTACTTTCTGTAATCATTCTAACAAGCACGGCCTAGAGTGTATCAGTCTGCATGCTGGCCAACTATAAACATTTAGAGCAGGGGTAGGCAACCTATGGCACGCGTGCCGAAGGCGGCACGCGAGCTGATTTTCAGTGGCACTCTCACTGCTCGGGTCCTCGCCACTGGTTCAGGGGACACTGCATTTTAATTTAATTTTAAATGAAGCTTCTTAAACATTTTAAAAACCTTACTTTACATACAACAATCGTTTAGTTACATATTATAGACGTATGGAAAGAGACCTTCTAAAAATATTAAAATGTATGACCGGCACGCAAAACCTTAAATTAGCGTGAATAAATGAAGACTCGGCACACCACTTCTGAAAGGTTGCCGACCCCTGATTTAGATACTTCAAGTGACATTAAAATAGGGTGGTCACATACTTCACAGCTTCTGCAGGCTGAGCTTGCACATCAGGGGCTCCTTGCACTCCTTCATTCCCTTTCACAAGTTCCCAGGGGGGAGGGGGAGCTTCCATCCTCCCCCTCTACTTCAGGGTTCCCTACAACCCACCTCAACCCCTTCCCTCATGCCAGGGGCTCTTTATGCCCCCCGCTCTCTCCTATTCTCTGTGCGCAGACCCCCCCCCCATTCCCAGGTTCCCCAGTCTTCCATCACCCAGGTCCCCCCATTGCCTTCCTGTCTGGGAGTAAGACATTCAGGGTGCCAACATTTTAAACTCTATTTGGACAATGGATAGAGCTCAGATGGGGACTGCCATTACGCTGAAAGGTGCTAATAGGAGCTAGAAGACGTTCATGGCTGTCATCAACCAGATCTTAGATCTATGGACAATTAGAGCTGGCTGAAGCTGCTGGCTCCGTTCACCAGGTGCAAGGGCTCTGTGTGCCCCTTTTCCCCCTTCTGGCTTTCCTAATTTCACCAAAATCAATAGAGTTCTGGCCACCAATATCTAAAACCATCTCCATAATTTTGGATTTGTCTACACGCAGCATTCCATGAAAGACAGAGAGATGCCATCAAGTTGAGTGAAAGGCCTCACTTCGCTCAGCCAATCCGATGTGCCCTGCTGTTACGCATTATCCCTCCTTACTGGTAGGTGCTGCAAGCAGGGCACCCGAGCTACTCGCACTGCAGAGCTCAGGGAAGATTTCAAAGGATTTTTTACTGTCTGCTACAGGGAAGATACAAAAATGGACTGAACAGTCTAACTGCTCTTCAGACAGCATTGTTCCATGGCAAACTATAATTGTTAACAACAATTAAACTGGTATTATCCGCTTTGAGAGTTGAGTGTGCTAGATGCTTAATTCTCAGGCCAAAAACCTGCAAGAAGAAGAAGTTAAAACACTTTTTTCTTACAACATAGTTATCTTATTTGCATACATATGTCTATATATGGAACATATACACACACCTACTCACAACGCACAGAACATATTTAGTTCATACCTGTTTGACTTCAGCCTGCAGGTGGCGCAGCTGTACACACTGTTCTAAGTGTTTCCGATGCTGTTCCGCTGCTGAGTCCAGCTCCTGTTGTTTCTCATGAAGAAATTCCAGCAGATCCTGAACACGAGTTGCCATATCTACATCTCTGTCACAAAGCAGCTCCACACCTGTGGAGACCCATTAATTTGAAACATACCTGGATCTAATTTCCAGGGGAGTTACATATTATAGTTATTATATACCAACCATTTTCATTTCAGTAAAATATACTTAAATCTCGAAGAATTTGATTAAGGAACTTAAACATTATTTCCAGGTGTTTTACAATGAGCAAGTGGATGCTCAACATTATCTTGGGAAAAATCCTTAAAGTCTATAATGATATCTTGTGAAGGATTAAATGCAGCAGGATATTGCAAAGAAAATCAAGTGAAAAGGATTAAGAAACTAAAATATGAATTGCTTTTACTTGTAAAGTCAATGCATAATTTACAGACATGACTGATCTCAAAATCAATTCCGTGTACTATTAATTCTATTCCTCTTTCAATTTACTTTCACTTCCTACAGCGTTCCCTCCACCCCCACTTTAAACCTGAGCATTTTAATTGTTAGTAGGATCTACTTTATTAGTGCTCAGCATGCTTCATCTAATTTATTTAAATGCTATGGAATTATTTTCAAGAAGCAAAATACATGTCCACTCCCCTCTTGATTGTGATTAATGGGGATCGATGCCACTTTCAGAAGCCCTGTTAGTATCAGTTTGGATAATCCCTCTAAAGATATTAACCGGAATAAGATGGGACAGATCCATCTTACCAGAAGCCTGCACTTCATTGACATACTGCAGCAGATCTTGTCCTTGGTGGATGACATCAAAGGTCAGGTTATTCATGGTCAGGGCTTTGTCTGCATGGTGCTGGAGTCTCTGCTCTGCTATTGTAAGATCTTCAGTGTCGAAGTCGTTCATCTGCTGAGAAAGCTCATCATTCCACGACTCAAGGTCTGAAATTATCTGATACAGAGAAAGGAGAGGATTTTATTGGGATTAATAACTACAACTTGTTCCATTTGTACTAGAGAATCAGATGATCAGGAATTCAAAAAAAAGTTAAAAGAACTATGCTTTCCTCCCCCATCTGTTCTTTCCCCAGCTAACAACTTCATAATATCCATTCAGCAGAACATCTAAGCTACAGACTAACATAACTATTACTGACTTGTATAAACACTGGGCTGTCTGAGCAAGTTTTGGAAGTTATTAGTTTTGTGATGTATGCAGGCAAGAAAATTCTGCTAATTTGGCAGGTAAGGAATTCCTCCTTGAGGTTAGCGCTGGCTCTGTAGGCCAACAGCAGAGCATGCATGTGTGTGTGTGCGCGCGCGCACACATGCACTTTTAATATCAATTTACAAGCACATCACTTTGTAGGGAGCAGAATTATCGTGTTTGTATCCATGGGTAAAAGAAATAAACTTTGGCATAACACCTCAGGTAGGAAATCTATTTGCTTACGCTAAGAGTGGTAAGAAACAACAGTCATATAGCAGCATAGTGTGCCAGTTTAGCCTTCAGCTACACCACTCAGGTGCATTAATAAAATGAACCAATAACACCACACCTTTGTGAGCAGGAACTGTCGGTTTTCTTGAGTGTGTTCCATTACTAGCTAACAAAACTCTTATAGTAGTATATTGAGAATTTTATGAAGAAATACTCAAGTGCAGTAATTATATAACCTATCCAATCAATCTTACATTCTGAAATCTTGCTTTTAAGTGTACCCAAACTTAGTTTATGTATCTCTTGACACAGCTCCAACATCAATTACATGGTATTTTAGCAAACACTATTTTAGTACTTCAAATCAAATGCAAAGTCGTTTTGTTTCTTCACAAGCGAGTATTTTTCCATGTGTCAATTTGAAAATTAGCAGCACTCTTGTAGCTGATACCATCGGGGGGATGTTTACATGACAAGCACTAGAGCAGCACAGCTGCAGCACTGCAACTATGCCGCTGTAGCATAGACACTTACTACAGTGATAGAAGGTTTTTTTCCCCCGTCACTGTAGTAAGCCCATCCCTTCAAGAGGAAGCAGCTAGTTTGACAAAAGAATTCTTCCACTGACAAAGCGCTGTCTACACCATGGCGTAGGTTGGCTTAACTAGGTCGATTTAAGTTTTGGGTGTAGACCAAGCCTAAGGCATAAACAACTATCAGAAACTGCAAACAGTTAATTAAAAAAAACAAAGGCAATTTATACAAAAGTTAGCACAGTATCCCAATAGAATATCTGCAAGCCTCACTGTTGATCAGACTGGATTACTTTCTTGTGATAGGTTAGAAAAAGATAAACAGTCAATGGACTCAAACAAACCTGTTTCATACAGAGAAATCTCAAACACCAAATGATCTGGGGCCTATTATCTATGTTTTACTACAAAACCTTTTTGGACTCCCATGTGTTTCACTGAAAATTGGTACTGGCATGGGAAAAGAATCATCCTACAAACCAATTTGTTGGGACAAGCCCATTCCTAGGGCACTGGGATTTTGGGAGCAAGATAGATGGGCACCAACAGCAGTGAGGAGAGAGAGGTAGAAAACACTGAAAACCAGATAGTCCATCTAAGAGGTGCTCATGCAGTACAACTGGTCACGCACCAGGAGGCGGTGTAAGCTGGGTAGTATGAATGCAGGTCTTGGGGCTGTTGCCTAACTGGCTATGGGAAAAACTGGCACTATTCTAGGGGGTTGTAACATGGTGAGGGGCTCTGACACTGATCTGCCAAGGGGTTACTCAAGATTGAAAAGTTACAAGAACACAGGAAAGCTGCACAAAAATCTTGATTGGTACCCATTGGGTTTATCTGGCCATGTGGGACAAAAAAGCTGATCAGAAAGGATCACAGCTTAAGCAATGGGTAGAAGGGTTATGTGCTTGGATGCATTTTTTCCTCTGGTTATTTTGCTTACTAGACATCATGCAAATTAGCCACTTAAACACACAGTATTTTAAAACTGTAACATAGGCATGTTTTGAGGTATGCCATATTGGATCCCTTAGGGAATGTCCACTCTCAGGATGGCATGCAGACACTGCACACCGAGCTAGCAGAGGTATAAATGGCAGCACAGACAGTGAGCCAGGGCTTTGGTGAGTCGAGTTTCTGGAACAAATTACTAAACCATCAGTTTGTAAGTACCTCCAGGATAACAGGGTCGAATAGCCAACATAAATTTGTCAAGAACAAGTGATGCCAAACGAACTTAATTTCCTTCTTTGACAGGGTTACTGGTCTGGTGGTTAGGGAAAAAGCAGTTGGAGTGATAAAATTTGATTTTAGTGTGGCTTTTGACACAGTCCCACATGACATTCTTATAAACAAACTGGAGAAATCCAGTCTAGATTAAATTACTACAAGGTGGATGCACAACTAGTTGAACGACCATACTCAAAGAGTAGTTATCAATGGTTCGCTGTCCAACTGGTAGGGTGTATCTAGCGGCATCCTGCAGGAATCTGACACGTGTCTGGTACTATTAAACATTTTCATTAATGACAAGGATAATGGAGTTGATGGTATACTCGTAATATTTGCATGATATGACCATGGGAGGGGTTGTTAACACTTCAGAGGTCAGGATTAGAATTCAAAAGGACCTCGAAAAATTGGGAGAATTGGTCTGAATTCAACAAGATGAAATTCAGTGAAGATAAGTGCAAAGTACTTAACTTAGAAAGGAAAAATCAAATGCACAAATACAAACTAGGGAATACGTGGGTAGGTGGTAGTACTGTTGACAAGGATCTGGGGGTTATAGTGGATCACAAAATGAATATAAGTGAACAATGTGATGCAGTTGGAAAAAAGGCAATTATTTTAGGGTGTATTAACTGGATTGTTGTATAAGACAAGGGATGTAAATCGTCCGCTCTCCTCAGCACTGGTGAAGCCTCAGCTAGAATACGGTGTCCAATTCTGGGCACCACCGTTTAGTAAAGATGTGATCAAACGGGAGACAGTCCAGACGAGAGTGAGCCAACAACAATGATAAAAGGTTTACAAAACCTGACGTATGTGGAAAGGATAAAAAAACTGGGCACGTTTAGTCTTGAGAAAAGAAGACTGGGGCCGTGTCTGATAATAGTCTTCAAATATGTTAAGGGGTGTTCTAAAAAGAGGACAGTGATCAACTGTTCTCCATGTCCACTGATGGTAGGACAAGTAGTATTGGGCTTAATCTGCAGCAAGGGAGATTAAGGGCATGTCTTCACTACCCGCCGGATTGGTGGGTTTCAATCGATCTATTGGGGATTGACTTATCGCATCTAGTGAAGACGTAATAAAATCGATCCCCGATGGCTCTGCCGTCGACTCCGGAAATCCACCGCGGCAAGAGGCGGAAGCGGAGTCGACGCGGCAGCGGTTGACTCGCCGCCGTCCTCACAGCCAGGTGTGTCGACCTAAAATACGCAACTTCAGCTACGCTATTCACGTAGCTGAAGTTGCGTATCTTAGGTTGACCTCTCCTCCTCCCTCCCCCGCCCAGTAGTGTAGACCTAGCCTAAGTTAGATATTAGGAGAAACTTTCTAACTATAAGGATAGTTAAGATCTGGAATAAACTTCCAAGGGAGACTGTAGAATCCCCATTGGACAAACACCTGTCAGGAATGGTCTAAGTGCAGGGGGCTGGTCTTGATAACATCTTGAGGTCTCTTCCAGACCTACTTTTCTATGATTCTATAACAGTACCCATGGATTTAAATATTGCAGAATTGTGCTATTGCTTGAGAAATCAAGTAGTTTATTTTCACTATCAAAGCTAAGTAAAACAGTAACCACCACAAACAGTTAACAGAGCTGAGTGCCAACGTAGTGACAGTCAAGTTTGAGCATTACTTTCTGTTTAAAAACGGACTACTCTAAGCGCTTTAAAATCCTCATGCTGCCTCTGATTGGCTTGAAATTTGTTGTGCCTCATGGTGGATACTGGGTAATATCAGTGGTCCAAATATGGGATCATTTGAGCAAAGACTTCCAAAATACAGCCTCCCCTTGCCACAGCATTTTAGAAAGTCATCTAAGGGTTTGTCTACACTGGCACTTTACAGCGCTGCAACTTTCTTGCTCAGGGGTGTGAAAAAACACCCCCCCCCGAGCGCCGCAAGTTTCAGCGCTGTAAAGTGCCAGTGTAGACAGTGCACCTGCGCTGGGAGCTATTCCCCTCGTGGAGGTGTTTTTTTTAAGAGCGACTACACAAGCCACAACAAGCCATGTTGAAGCGCTGCCATGGCTTAATGTTGCCAGTGAAGACATGCCCTAGTGTTTTAGCATGATTTTTCAGACACCTAAAGCTTAACCTATGGCTCTGATCCTTCCCAACTAGATCTCAGTCAATCAGCACTGCTCTCAGTTAGTGCACAGCACCCACTACCCTGCTGGGGAAGCAATATTGAAGTAGTTATTAACTTTAGAGTAAGGAACTTCTAATCAGCTTGTGCTAACTTGGCACAAAGATTCAAGCATATATGTTCAGCAAGACCAGGACTTTGTTAACAGCAAAAGGGCTTCCAGGCCATCTGTTGTCACAGCAACTGGGTGGCTCAAGGTGACAAGTTATGTTTACTGAACCTAAGCAACTCCCATGCATTGTGAGTTCAAGCCCCACCCTTGGCAGCGCTTACAAAGTGTGTGCTGTGCATATTTCTTGTTCTCTGCCTGCATCCAGCAAAGGCTCTTTTGGGGAGTTTTGCCCTGACACCAAAATTTCTGCTTTAACGTGCTCTAAAATCTAAATGCAAAGTCTGATTTTACTTAAGAATTGCTGTCAAGGAATTAAACCAAGTGAAGATGAAAGACCCTAGACAATCAGGGTCTTCAGCTGTTTCCTAAGCAACAGAAGTGAGTATGATCAAAGAAGAGCATGTTACTGGCCAGTTTGGTCAAGGGTTTCCTTTTAACAGCCCCTGCCCCTTACATGAACTACTCCTAACATTTTCAGACTCCTATAAACTTTTGTGGGGCAGAAGCAGGAAGATGAGGTGGGGGGGTTGGAGCAGCAAGGGGGTGGGTTGGGTAGTGGAGGGAGTGTGTTCTCTGTCCCTTTGCAAAACTTCCCCTGTAGGGCGGAGCTTTGGCACAGCTACTGAGAAGTGAGAACACTCTAGACAGCCACCTTTGTTAGGGTAAGGGAGCCTTCAAACACTGTTTGCCCCACATTCTTCCCTTCCCTCCTCTGCGCTGCTCCTCCGGCCCTGGATGAGCCCATTCACAGCCCCATCTCTTAGAGACACACCTGGGTGCCGAGAGTGAGGAAGGATTTGGGGAATCTGAGCCAGTCTCCTTGCCCACGCCCACGCGTGAGATGGGATCTGGGGAACCCTGTCCCTCTGGAAGGTTCTGAGCCCCTCTCCCTAACCCCCCATAGGTGAATGAGAATGCAGGGGGTTCTGCCCCTCTGGACACTTCTAAGCTTCACTCCTGCCCTGCAGCATGAGACAGAATCTGGGGGGCCATGACCCTCTGAGAAGGTCAGAGCCCCAAATCGCTATTGCTTTTGTGAGCTAACATCTGGAGGTCCCTGACCCTCTGGATCGGGAACTGAGAGGAGACATGCTTGGAGCAGGCACAAAACATGGAAACTGAGGAGCTGAGCTGGCCCACAAGAGCAGCAATCCTGGAAGGGGGGCGGGGGGAGCCAGATAATAGTGAAGAACAGGCACTTAGATGAATGCTGCAGTAACTCAGAGCTATTGATTCAGACTGTATTCATCTCTGTAGAGTGCCCTCGTTCTGCTGAGAACGTCTCACTGACATTAATGGGCCACTTCTACATGTCTCCTATGCTGTAAATGGATGTGCAGAGTCCTATCCCCTACACTTGGCCTAGATGGGGGGAGGGGAGGAGAACACACTGATTGTCCACTCTCCTGCCTCCAGCAGGTTCAGGCAGCTCACAGTCCCATCACCTTCCCACATCCCCTTCAACTTTGCAGGGGGCATGGAGTGGCAAGGATGAGGGTGGAGCTGGTGTGAGAGAGTGGAGCTCAAAACAACAGGTACATGGGGGTGGGGGGGGGAGTTGGAGCAGTGGGCGTGATGGAGGAAATGCTGGAGTAACTGGAGCAGTGGAAGGCAAGTCTGAGCACAGGGGAAGGAACATGTGGGTCAGAGCAGTGCGGAGGGAGTGTTGGAACAGTGTCAAGTGGAAAGGAAGGGGTCAGAGCTGTGAAGTGGGGATGCTGCAGGGCTTCAGCCAATGCATCCATCCAATCACAGGAACTGACATGGCCCCCTATCACTGACGTATCTGAACACCTCACAATCTTTATTGTATTTACCCTCACAACTCCCCTGTAAGGCAGGTCGATGCTACTTGTTTTTTAAATAGATGGGGAACAGACATAGGGAGACTCCCCACTAACTCCATGCTAGTCCCTGCAGCCTCTCCTCAAACTGCAGGTCCCATGCTGATGCCAGTTTCTCTGTGGGGAGAAGGGAGAACCAGGCTGTGCTGGCCAGGTGGAGAGATGAAGAGATGATGAGGGGGGCAGTGAAGTGATCAACATGCAGCTAGTGCCTCTGTAGCCAGAGTAATCATTGCTAAGGAGCCAGAGGCAGTGGAGAGGGAGAGCTGGGCTATAGTAAAAGGAGGTTGTGATGGGACATCTGCCCACACTGGCAGAAAAGAGGTTAAAAGCAGCCCTAAGGAGGCTGCGCTGGGAGGCAGCCAATCATAGAAGGGCTTATAGGAGCAACCAATCAGGGCCTGGCTGGCCCATATAAGAAGGGCAGCAGAACAGAGCAGTGAGAGTCACTCCATGGAGCTTGAGAAGGGAGGAGGAATGGCTGCCTTGTAGGCGGAGGGCAGCAAGTACCCTGCGCAGAGCAGTGCTGCAGGCAGAGACCCAGGGAGCTAAAGGCAGCTCCTGGTAGGCTGCAGGGATCTGCAGACTAAGGCCCTGACACAAGGGCAAGGAGGGTGCTGGAGCCACTGAAGGAAGGGGCTAGACCGTGGATTACAGTTTGCACTGAAGGAAGTGGCTGGCCAGTAGACTGTAGGTTCCCCCGGAAGGGGGGATAGAATGTGTGGCACAGCTGGAGGGCAGTGTCACTGAAGAGGACGCCGCGGTCCTGGGAGTGACGTGGGTTCAGGAATAGAGGTGACAGCGCTAATTCCCCGGACAGCCAGCAGGAGGTGCCGTAGTGGTGAGGCATGCCCTGTCACAGGAGGTGCTGTGAATTTTTTTTTAAACAAAGGTAATTAAATGCCGAAAATGTCATTAACAGAAAGTTAAGGCTGCCTGGTGTGCCTTGTACCCTTCTGGAAGGTGGAGAGTGGCTAAACCTGGTGAAAACCAGGAAATACAAAGTTAAGGTCCACACCACTCTTGCAACACAACTGTGACTGTTTCCTCTCTGAGGATACTCTGCCTTCATAGATACTACACAACACTTTGGGAACAGCGCACATTAGCACTCTAGGATGAAGTGTAACACTTTTCCTTAGCTAAGGCAATACTCAGGTTTAATTCAGATGTAGCAAATAGAAGCTACCTGTACCTGGCCTACACTCAAACACTGAGCCTACTCCACATAAACCACCCTTCACTCTTGCCCTGAAGCTTCCTTCTGAGACATTGCCTTCACGTAACCCTCAGTAAGCCCTTGAGACCAGTGAGGTATGTTACCAGACCGCTGACAGTCCCTATGTCAGACAGACACCTTTGTGCACCTCTGTTGACATGCTACCAAATTCAGTGCTGAAATGAGGCATATTTGATTCCTCAAGGTACACAAGCACCTCTCTACTCATCACAGTTCTGCCAAGTTGCCCCAACAAATCACTCCACCATTCAGAACAGAAACACCTAGCACAATGACTGTAGCTAGAATGCATGCAGATAAATACTGGAATTCAGGTGTGTGGAGCAAAATGCAAACAATGGCATGTTCTTAGTTTTCCCTTATATCTCCTTATAGTAGATACACAGATATTTAACAACAGAGTATAACGCAGGCCAGAGAATTTCACCCAATTACTCCTGCATTGGACCTAACAGTTTTGGTCTGACTAAAGCATCTTTCAATAAGATTCTTGATTTGAAGACATGAAGAGACTGAGAAACCACCACATCTCAGTAGTTTGTTAACCTTTGCACCCCTTTTCTAGCCATTTCTCGTGGCTATTGCCAGCTCCATAGGGCAGAGTTAAGGTTGCATTGTGGAGGTTGGCATGAACCTTAACTCTTCAATTCTTTGTTTTCACAGGTTTAAATTTAGCCACTCTCCACATTCAGGCACCACTGGTCAGCCTTAATTCTTCATTAAGTTTCTGAGAATTTTTGTGGGCATTTATAGTATCAAACAGCAGTTAAGAGCTTGGGTTGTTTTGTTTTTTTTAAAGGATACATGATTAACCCAACAGCATCTTTGAAAGGCCATCTTACTAACATACGGGGAATCTAGATTCTTCTGTGGATTAATTTTATATGTAAAGTTACTTAAAGTACGTATAGCCAAAAAGTGTTCACACCAATAGCAAGTATTTTCATCCAAGTGTTGGCCAGTCCACAAGCTGCTTGCAAGTTTGGGCAGGTTTTGCAGTAAAACTGAATGGGTGGGTTTTGTTATTTTAAATGCTATGGAAAAGTGTGTGTGGGGGGAAGAGGGGGGCTTTTTGTTTGTTTTAGTTGCAGCAGCTATGGCTTTCCAAGATCAGCAAAAACAGCCATTCAGAAGCACTCTTGAGGTTTAATATATCTGCAACTGAGAGTCTCGTGTGAAGAAGAGGAAGAAAGGACGGTTATAACTACTACTGAATAGCATTAATGTAGTGTTTTTTCATACTTAAGCTCTTTACAGTGATTTCATCCTCAACACCCCTGTGAAAAAGTCAATTTGATAGCTTAACGCCCCATTTTACACATGGATTAACTGTAGCAGCAAGATTAAGTAATTTGCCAGTGGCCACAGAGTGTGTTTATCAGAGCTCGGATTAGAATGAAGGAGTCCTCAGCTTCCAGTTCTACACTCAGGCCATGCCACTCCCATAGTCTGGAGGAAAGCAAATCCGTCAGACCATTCAGGTAACAACTAAACCAGTGAAATCATCATTTTCGTGTGTCAAAATATATCCTTTTTAGTATAAATCTTCCCACAGGGCTAAAGCAAATTTAATGAATGTTATGCACAAAACAGAGACTCACATCTATTGCATCTCTCTCAAATATGCGTAGCTGCAGGAAGAGTTCAAGCTTGATCTTGCGCTCCTGAAAAAGCTCCTCCATCTGAGACTGGGCCTCATCCAGCTGCTGCAGTACTGTCTCTATGTGATTGATGGAACTGTTGTGAGGGGTCTTGTTACTAGAAATGGCAGAATCCCTATTGAAAGTGGAAAGGAAGGAAAAGGGGTATTATGAAAAAAAGCAGCAGGAATTGGATTACATACAGTCAACCGTTAAACGTGCATGACAAAGCTCTTTAACTAAAACCATTAGTATGAACAACACTAGGAGGAAGCTGGCCTTGTTTCAGCACATAAGGTCCTTTGATAAATTATTAAAATTATGCTGTAGTAATTTAATAAAGCATCAGGATACTAGATTATTTTCTTTTTCTGCCTCAGCATTCAACATATAGGCATATTCTTGTTTAATACATGTATTCAATCCACATTCTATTTGTGTCAAGAGTAAAATTTAAACCCATGTAAAACTTTTCATTTTGAAGAGGAAATGAGACATGATGACTACCTACTTAGTTGTATGCTAAATTACGTGATTCAATTTTACTTGAGCATAAAGCCAAAAAGAAAAAGAGAGAAAAAAAAAAAAAACCACCACCACCACAGATGAGGTAACACCCACTTCTGCAGAATACAGAAAGTGCCCAAGGATTTATTTAAGCTACCAGTAATGGACAGGACCACACGTTCACGTTGCCTCTACAGGAAAAAAACCAATCCTGTCACGTGCTAACATTCAAAAGAACTTCAAGTGTCAGTTTAAAACAAGCAGTCTCTTTAGAGAGGGCTGCTGCTCAGAGTTCAGTCATTCTTAAGCATGTCATGCCACACGGATGCCTCTGACTGATCTCTGTGACATGAGTCAGCGGGGTATCATTTATGGAGGCTAACTCTCCTTTATGCGAAGGTAATGTTTGTGAGCCTAACTTCCTGTAAACAAAGGGTTAGATAAGATCTGCATAGAATGAAACACATCTAATAGTACTGCTAATATTTATATTCATGCAGGGTAGCTTCTCGCCCTTCCCCCCACAAAAAAATCAAGAGGGTAATGATCCATTATATGGGGGAAGTATATGCGGGAAGAGGCTTAAGGAGAAATATACCCAATGCTTTTAAAACACAATGTTGAAGAGATTTAACACCAACTTCTCTTAAAAAAAAAAGCATTACCTTAGTTGCTGTATAAGATCCTCCCCTTCCTTAATGACATTGACTGTAACCTGTAAAGTGGTCTGTTGCTGCTGGCCAAAGCGTTTGATCAAGTCTTGTACAGCCTCCACAGACTCTGCATAGACATCATCAAGCAGCTCTTTTTGTAACTCCTCGAGCCATGTCCATAGCTACAAAGAGAAAAGAAGTGAACGCTGGTGTCAGGAAGACACTATCTCGTATGAATCTCCTTGGGAGAAGCAAACAGATGAGAAAGCCCACAAGATTTGCTTCTGTTTATACAAAATTCAGTTCTCAATGTTAAGAAAAAAATTGATGAACCCATGTCAGAGAGAAGGTGTTCTCTTGCTGGAAAAACAAGTGGAGTTTTATCCATGCTGCTATGTTACCCTCTTTCCCATTCTCCTACTACATCGTATCGGAGCGACCAGCACAGAATTCAGAGTCAGTCCCATCTGCAGCTCTGTGAGGTAGTCACTGGGAGGAAAATGCTATGGTAACACTCCCTGAGAGAAGGAAGGAAGGAAGGGAGATGTATCTCAATAGCTAAATTTACACTGCTGAGTGACACATACATAAAAGGTACATGGCACTGAGCAGTGGTCATGAAAATCAACAATAGCAGTCAAAGGGGTACATCAAAAATAAACTGAATTTTCTACTTTTCCTAGCCTCAGTGCAGAACACAATCTCAGGTAGTGTCCCTATGGAAAATATTCATCAGCTCTCAATACGTCACTTATTTAGTTATGGCAATTATGCTGTCCACTTACTCAAATATAGAACCATACTAAATCCAGACAGAGTATATAACTTGCAATGCCAACTGGCTGAATTATTCATTACAACTAATTTATCCTATAAACTTCCACCTTTCTATCCTTGTACTTTTTCAGCAAGCATGTTTACAAGTCTTTTTGCAATTAATTTTCACAACACACTTTAACCTGTAAATAACAAATCACTGAGTATTTACTATTGTGTAGTATTATTGGTTACTTAGGCTATGGCTATACTAGAGGGCTTACAGTGGCACAGCTGCACTGATGCAGCTGCGCCGCTGTAAGCTTTCTAGTGTACCTGCTCTAAGCCTATGGAAGAGAGCTCTCCCGTCAGCTTAATTACTCCAGCTCCCATGAGCGGCAGTAGCTATGTCGGCCTGACATAGTGCTGTCCGCACCAGTGCTGAAGTCTGCATAAGTTATGTCGCTCGGGAGGGAGTGGGGGCTAATTCACAGCCCTGAACGACATAATTTATGTCAACTTAAGTTGCAGTGTAGCCATAGCCTTAGATGATGTGATATTCTGTTCCCTGATTGGATGAGCTAAGCTCTTAAACATGAGTCTCTCTTCACAAATTATCCACTAACATTTGCAGCTTCCGGACATCTATTGTACAAATGACCAAAATACTGTTCAAAGAGGCTGAGAACTCACTTCTGGTGTGAATACTCCTGTGAGTACTTTTTCTTGTTAGTACATGAGACACTTAGTGTGATGCATAAAACAACTTGCAAGTACAGTATCTTGTTTACCCAGATCATTCTCTCTCTCATTTATCATGACCTCTCAAATTCTTGTGTCTGAACTTCATATGTTCATGAAATCTGGTGGGTTTTTTTTTTAATAATTTGATTGTATTTACTATTTCCAACGGGAAAAATAATTCCTATTTGAGGTCCCTCAAGAACAGAATTAAGATATTACTCCAATTACCTTTGAACAGTTGCTTTGATAAACTGTACGAACATTACCTGTGATTTTCTCTAAAACCCTGAATAGGACTATAATACTGTTGGAAACTGATGACATTAGGCAGCAAATTTTGCTTAATTTCAAGACCTCTCACATGCTAGTAATGCTGCAATATCTTATGCAAAATTAAGGTTTTGATTTTTCTATTTAAGCATATATTCTAAGACCCTTGCCTATAATGTTGCTCTCAGACAAAAAAAGATTCATAATATCCAATGAAAAATTAATTTGACAAAATACTTGTATGAAAAATAATGAAAAATTACAATTTTGGATTTAAAAAAAAACACACAGCTTTACAACAACTATAATTAAAAAACTATAATACTCAACAATATTGTTTTAATTTCATTATCTATGTATTACCTTAGGTATATCTTAAAGTAACGCCAACAACCCAGTTTTCACATGGCTATACAGTTACTGAGACTAGGTCAGACTCATATCCCCCCGACACATGTGCAACCCTATCATTTACAATAGGAATAAGACTACAAAACAGCACAGGTTGGCTCATTATCTGCTCCTTATGAGTATAGTCATTTATAGACAATACCTATTATTCATTTAAGGAACAAAGTTCAAACTTTGGTAAACCAAACCAAATGGACCGAATGCGTAGTGGACACCTTGAACCCAAGCAATTCAACCAACAGTGCTTACAAAGTCTTCCAGACCATAAGCAAACTTAATCAAGTCCAACAGAACACAATACAGTATTTACATGGGATAATTCTTTCCATTTTCACTTAGGAGTCCAAGTCTCATTCAAAGTGAAAAGGGACTTAGGATCCTGTCACTTCTGAGAATAAGACTTAGGCACTTTTGAAAACTTTGCCCAGTTTCTATTCCCAAAATAAACAGCCTAACCCAGGGATCAGCAACCTTTGGCACGCGGGTTCAGCCAATCGCAGCTCCCACTGGCCATGAGCAGTGAACCGCAGCCAGTGGGAGCTGTGGTTGGCTTCAGAGGCACAGGCTAGGGGGCTAGCGTGAAGCGGTGCGGGCCAAGGGATATGCTGGCTGCTGCATCCTGCAGCCCCCATTGGCCTGGGACGGCGAACCGCTGCCAATGGGAGCTGCAATCAGCCGAACCTGCGGATGCTGCAGGTAAACAAACCGTCCCGTCCGGGGCTTTCCCTCATGGGCCGTGTGCCAAAGGTTGCCGATCCCTGGCCTAACCTAATTAGCCCTACATGTAAAATAATTTTTTCCATGGAATACACCTGCTTGTGATAGCGGATTCCAATATTCTTAATCCTTGAGACAATTTTTTCCACACTAGGTAACTAAAGAGCCTGATTTTCAGAAGTGTTGGCCATGCATGAAGTGTTAAAGCTCTCTGTAACCCATGGCTCCTTGCTCCCCTATGGGCGTCTGTCACCCAGTCCACTGGTCAGCTGATGACCCCTCCGAATTTGTGTCCTAAACCATCCAAGAGCTAGCCCCCTAGCCTGTGCCTCTGAAGCATCCAATTCTCTGTTCCTAACCCACAGGGTATTGTGTCTACTGGTTTGATGCCTGGTTGCCAAAAGCAGAGCTCGTTTCTAGATGCAGAGCCAGGATGGTTGCAAACAAGGCCTCATGCCCTCAGGGTGACAGGCACTTACTGACCTATTTGCATAGTGGTTAATCCAGCCTTGAGCACTCACAGTTCAGACAAAAAAATTATGTTTGACAAATTTACATAGACAATAATGACCATACTTAATATGCAGTTTTCAGAGTGGTAGCCGTGTTAAGTCTGTATCACCAAAAACAATGAGGAGTCCTTGTGGCACCTTAGAGATGAACAAATTTATTTGGGCATAAGCTTTCGTGGGCTAAAACCCACTTCTGTTTGTCTAGTTGTGATGAAATCTGCTATTGAAACCACAGCAAATTAAACACTTGTGTGATCACTGAACACTTTTATGATACATCTGCAGCAAACAAATTTTACCAGATAAATCTTTTATACTCTCTCCTGAGCCGACCTCTGAAGAGAATATTAAAATGATTCCTAAAGATATTCTTGAATCCATGTAGCATACGTACTCAGTAGTTAAAATATGACTGCTACAGATCAACATGCCATAACATTACCATCAGAGTGAGAAGCAAATATCTAACTAAGGCCTTGTTTCCACTACGGGGGGGGATTGATCTAAGTTACGCAACTTCAGCTACGTGAATAACATAGCTGAAGTCAACGTACTTAGATCTACTTACCGCGGGGTCCACACTACGCGATGTCGACTGGAGACGCTCTCCCGTCGACTCACCTTGCGCTTCTCGTTCAGGTGGAGTACAGGAGTTGACAGGAGAGTGATTGGCGGTCGATCGACCACCGATGCATTGATCACTGCGCGTCGAACCCCCGGTAAGTGTAGACAAGCCCTAACTGTAGTGGTGAACCTAGTTCATGATGAACAGGAGTGGCTGATTGCCTTGTGTACCGATTCGCAAAATAGCATTAGCATTGGGTATAGTGTCATTACTTGAGACAAGTTTCTATCAAGAAGCAGGAAGTCAAGTTAGGATGGAAGGAGAGCGTGCAGAAGAAACAAAACAAATACTGAAGAGAATCCAACTGTTTTTCATATGAGGGCCCTAGGAGGCTGAGTCAATCAACATAGATGTTCCTTGGCAGAGAACTACAGTTGTTTAGAGTGGTAGCAAAATAATTTTCTTGTAAAACAGGTCAGGATACACAAAATGAAGCCAAATAGTAAGAACTAATACAAATACTTCCTACTAAAATAAACATGCATTTTCTCTTTGAACTGAAGAGGAAGGACTTCAAAGACCTGGCACCAGGGGAACAGAACTGAGGATTAAGTATGTTCTGTGCTCTTACTTCAAACTTCATTCAGCAACAGTGAGAACTTTTATTTTATTTTAATTCAATAGCTTTCTCTAGGAATTACTGGACAAGTAGATAATAGTACAATCTCAATACGATCCTCTTCAACTGCACTTCTCTGCTATAACGCCTTATCGGCCTCGGAGCTCACACACAAAGCTGCAACTCCTGGATCTTTGGCAGATGAACGTTACACCAACTTCAAATTTCTCCATACATAAATATAGTAAGGTCTCAGAAACATCTGCTAAAACAAGCCTGTCTCCTGTGCAGTTTCTTTCCTAAAATCTTCGGAGCATCTGATTAGTATTTGAGGCTGGTTATTAGTATTTTTAAATGAGGTTATTCACTGCAATACCCTGGCAATCTAAATATTTCCATGATTGACCTAACCTCCCAGTTATTGCTGACACTGTACAGCCACTGAAAGGCTGCAATTACGTAAGACACCACAGAAGAACTGCTCTTAAGTTATTTTGTGAAAGGGGAGAAAAACGACTGGTCATTAACCTATGCCATGATATTCAAGCAATTTTTCAGAACTCTTTGAAATTTCTTTCCATCTCCTTGTAATTTCATTACAATTTGCATATTTTTACCTTAGAAATTAAACAACTTTAAAAAAAAAATAATTGACGACTCCCTGGTCTGGACTGAATGACACAAACGCTAATACAATACCCATTTCAAAAACTGTCAGTTTACCTTGCATGGTCTTGGCCATCAGCACAACGCTACAATATCCTTGTATTTTTTTTTAAAAGGACATAAGTGACTTAGGAGCCTACGCCAAAGTAAGTTAGGCATATCAGGAGCTTAAGTCCCATGGCCTTTCTGTGAGACTTAAGATACTAAATATCTAAGTCCCTTTTAGAAATGGGATTTTAAAATCAAAAAGTGCACCATCTGATGCTACCATTGCAGAGATTAATATTAAAAAGAGAGGAACGTACTATTTGACCATATTTAAGCAACTGCATTATTTCAATATTTTGTGTAAATTTTTTGAAAACTCTAAGTTTCAACAGGACTACATTAACATGCACTAGGTAATTTTTAGTGGGTCCACAAGAGGCAGTTAGTGCATAACAGACTAGGGCACACTAGAATTTATACTCATCTAGTGTGGACTAACACACTGTTCAGACAAGCCTTAAATGTTCTTCTCACTACTACTTCCACCATAATTTCCCCCTCCCCCTCATAAATTACAGTCATACATTTCAAAGTTTGGGACAGCAGGGGTTTTCTGCATTGTATTTTACATTTAGCTCACAGTATTCCCTCCCTCCCCACATTCCCGAATTTTGGCCTGAACGCACATCAGTTTGCAATGGAAAAGGTGATAAATTTGTATTGATGTGAAGGGAGGGAGAGAAAGGAGTTGACTACGCTGTTCTAAAAAGCACATGCCACATACAGTGCAAAGGCTTTAACTTTTTAAAAATTAACTTGACAGGATATTCACAAGTGTTACGTGTAAAATGCCCAAAATAAGTGTTTTTAAACCCACCATCCTTTCCAATCTGTGTTCACCTCTGAGCTGTATTTCTACACTTTACTCCAGTTATTGAGATGATTTGTTTGCTGCACTTTGGCACTGCTACAAACACCTGGTATGGCCATTACACCATTTCCCTCCTAATTTGGATGACAAGGGATCCATTTAATTATGTATTTGTATAGCAGCATGTGGAAGAATGACGAGTGCATAGACACCTACGCATACAGCACTCATCTTTTGAGCAGATATTTGTATCCCAACCCCAAAGGTTGTTTTACTCACACCCTAGTGCTAAACCACACTGTGACGTTGTGCAGTCTACATGGTTTTATAAAAACTTGATAATAAGTCAATATAATGTAACTGAGATAGTTTTAGAGAAAATACGGTAATAAGTGAATGTAACATAACTGGGATATGCCTCATGCAAAAGGTCTCTTGTAAGGTATCATTACAAAGCTTATAATCTACTGAGTATGATAATCTGATTTGTATAAATGTACCACTCTTGTATCTAAAACTAGAAATATAAAATGTAACTCTGAGGACCTATTGTAATTGTGTAAAGTGTGGACCATTAATGATGGTTTGGAATCTTGATGACTCCCATTGTCTGCAGATGGCTGTATTTACCTGTGAGTCTTCCTGTATATGTGTGTGCTGGCAAGTGAGTAATGAAGTCTTGCAGTGACATGTGATCATGTCACCTGAACTGGAATCCATCTTTAACCTGGTGCTTTTCCAGTGAGGGGGGGTGGAAAACCAGAGAGACAAAGAGTTCCCGCCTTATGCAAAAGATATATAAAGGGGGGAAGAGAACAGAGAGGGAGAGGAGCCATCATGAAGAATCCCCTAGCTACCACCTGAGCTGCAACAAGAGCTGTACCAGGGGAAAGAATTGTGCCCAGGCCTGGAAGATGTCCAGTCTGAGAAAAACTTACTGAAGCATCTCTGAGGGTGAGATTATCTGTATTTAGTTTGATTAGGCATAGATCTGCGCATTTTATTTTATTTTGCTTGGTGACTTACTTTGTTCTGTCTGTTACTACTTTGAATCACTTAAATCCTACTGTCTGTATTTAATAAAATCACTTTCTATTTAGTAATTTACTCAGAGTATGTATTAATACCTGGGGGAGCAAACAGCTGTGCATATCTCTCTATCAGTGTTATAGAGGGCGAACAATTTATGAGTTTGCCCTGCATAAGCTTTATGCAGGGTAAAACGGATTTATCTGGGTTTAGACCCCATTGGGAGTTGAGCATCTGAGTGCTAAAGACAAGCACACTACTGTGAGCTGTTTTCAGGTAAACTTGCAGCTTTGGGACAGGAGATTCAGACCCTGGATCTGTGTCTGGAGCCAGACGGGAGTGTCTGGCTCAGCAAGACAGGGTGCTGGAGTCCTGAGCTGGCAGGGAAAGCAGAAGCAGAGGTAGTCTTTGCACATCGGGTGGCAGCTCCGAAGGGGGTTTCTGTGATCCAACCCGTCACACACACCTTGGGAAATCATTAGTGGAGCTTGCCCCTGATTTCTGCATACAGACCTCGAACTAAACCACTACCCTTGTAAACAAGTTTTTTTATTATTCATGCTGTCCAGCCACAAGACCTATTTCCCCAAAACATCATTCAGACCAGTAACAGGTTGTACTAGTATTAACATAAGACTATGAACATATGTTTAGTAATTTCTCTTCCATATATGAATTTTATTTTGCAATACTTTGTGCACGTGCACTGGACAAACCATCCCATTGAAATACAGTCTGTTACTTTCCAATTCAGTCCTCAAACTTGGTAGCTCTTACTTGCTTACTTTGCAAAGCCAAAGATATGGTGGTTCCCATACCTAGTAGAAACACAGCTGTAATATCTCTCATGCTGCTGTGCTGTAATTGTTAACTGTAAACCCTGAGCACAAGAACTTGAGCCACTTATAAACGGGTCTCACCTCTGTGGTAAGAAAGTGGTGGCCTAAAAACACAGGGGCAACATTTTTCTAAATCTCCCAAACCAGTCAGAGGAGCAACTGAATGCAAATCAAAATATGGAAAGGGCAAAGAAAATGGGGACTGTGGAAAGTGTGCATATAAAATAAGCTTTTTATTCAACTGAAATGCACACCAGAAAATTACACTTAAAATACTGTGCATTATTATAATCCCGATTTCTAATAAATGTACAATGCTCATGCCAATGTAGCAAGAAGGATATTTTGGCTTAGCACATTTTTATCTTCCATCTGTTTTGTGGCGTCATCTCTGCATTCCACACACTGATTTGAGAACAAGCAACATGCCACTGAATTGAGAAAGCAGTGCTCCTCTGAGCAGGAACACAGAACAAAAACATAAGCCAACAAAGGAATCATTTCGCTCATACTTTTCTTATGCATCCTAATTTTATCCTGAAAATACTGGATACTCAAATAGGAGAAGTTTGCCTTAATTTTGCCCCAGTAGTTTAAATTGTATATGTTTCAAATGAAGAGCTAATCATGTCTGGATATATTAAATACTCATTTCCACTTGTCCTGTTTGCGTAGGTTTAAAAGTTGACCATATTAGGGCTTGGTCTATACTTGTGAGTTACCTCGGCATAGCTATGCCAGTCAGGAGTATGAAAACCCCCACCCCGACTGACATAGCTATGCCAACAAACCCCCTGGATAGATGCAGCATTGTTGATGGAAGAGGGGTCCTGTTGACACAGGAGAGGTGTTGTTCCCATACTGACAAAACATTTCTGTCAGCGTAGGCCGTGCCTACACTAGGGGGCCATGCTGGCATAACTATGTTGACATATAAGATATGTCTACACTACAGAGCCTAACATGACATTTAACTTTAAAAAAATTAACAGCTACATAACCAAGCCTTTAGGGAATAGGTAAAAAAAAAGCTTTCACAGAAATGACTGTTACACTGCAAAGGTACAACAGCAAAACTTATCCAGAGGGGAAAGATGTAAATGCCTGAAAAGACCGAAGTTGTGTAGCAAGAAGTCAAATAGCATCTAGAGGCACAGAGGCAACATTCCAACACATCTGGGTTGATTTGTCAGAATTCCTGAGTTGTGAATCACAGGCAAGTCTGTCCTTTGTAAATCCCCTCTTCCCCACTTTCTTCCTATACATTCCACATCGTTCACTGTTGCCTCCACTGAATCCACCTAGATACTTTACACTCAGCACTTCAGCCTCTCTTTTGGTGCAAATGAATAGATACTGCAGAAAAAAAGAGTTACCTACCTTTTGTAACTGTTGTTCTTCGAGATGTGTTGTTTACGTCCATTCCACATTAGGTGTGCGCGTGCCGCGTGCATGGACATCGGAAACTTTTCCCCTTAGCGGCTTCCGTCGGGTCAGCAGGGGAGCACCCTAGAGTGGCGCCTCTATGCTGGAGCATAAATACCCCTGTCGACCCGACTCCCCTTCAGTTCCTTCTTGTCTGAGACTCCGACAGAGGGGAAGGAGGGTGGGAAGTGTAATGGACGTGAACAACACATCTCAAAGAAAAATAGTTACAAAAGGTAGGTAACCGATTTTTCTTCTTCAAGTGCTTGTTCACGTCCATTCCACATTAGATGACTCACAAGCTTACCATAGGAGGAGGGTAGGAGTCATGGAGCAATTGATTGGAGAACAGCCCTGCCAACCGCCGCGTCATCTCTGGCCTGCTGGTTGACTGCATAGTGGGCTGTGAATGGGTGCACCGATGACCAGGTGGCTGTTTTACAGGTCTCCTGGATCGGGACATGCACCAGGAAAGCTGTTGAGGATGCTTGTGCCCTTGTCAAGTGAGCTGTGATCGCCGGGGCTGGAACCTTGGTGAGCTCATAGCAAGCGCGGATGCAGTCTGCAATCCACGATGATATACGTTGTGCCGAGACCAGAAGCCCTTTCATTCTATCGGCTATGGCGACAAACAACTGCGTTGACTTGCGGAAAGGTTTAGTTTGTTCCAAAAAAATGCCAGGCTCCTTCGGACATCCAGAGTGTGCAGGTTATGGTGACTCAGGTCCGTGTGTGGTTTAGGAAAGAGCACTGGCAAACAAATGTCCTGTCCCATATGAAATTGTGAGACTATTTTAGGCATGAATTTCGGGTGTGGCCTGAGTTGTATTTTGTCCTTATAAAAAACCGTATAAGGAGGCTCCGAAGTTAGGGCCCTCAATTCGGACACCCTCCTCGCCGACATAATGGCCACCAGGAACGCCACCTTCCAGGAGAGGTGAAGGAGAGAGCAAGAGGCCAGGAGCTCAAACGGGGGCCCCATGAGCTTGGAAAGGACCAGATTAAGGTTCCAGGGAGGGACCGGCAGGTGTGAGTAGGGGAACACTCTCTCCAGCCCTTTGAGGAACTGCACCACCGTGGGGTTAGAAAACACAGAGCATCCGGATTCCCCCGGGTGGAATGCTGAAATGGCAGCTAGATGCACTCTGATTGAGGAAGGAGCGAGACCCTAATGCTTGAGGTGCAGGAGGTATTCGAAGACGACTGGAATAGTGGCCTGGAATGGCTGTATCTGCTTAGGCTCAAACCAGAAGGAAAATCTTTTCCACTTAGCTAGGTAGGCTGCCCTAGTGATCCGGGTGGAGTAGGCACCTGCGGTCCTGCGTGATGAGATCCTGGTGTAGGGCCAGGGCAATCGGGGTGGCCACTGACAGCTCTAGCAGGATTGTAAAACAGTGCTGATGAGGCCAAGCTGGGGCGATCAAAATGATCATCGCCTTGTCCCTGCGAACTTTGAGGAGGACTCTGTGGATGAGCGGGAGCGGAGGAAAGGTGTACTTCAGACACCTCCAAGGGATCGTGAATACATCTGCAACCGAGCCCGGACTGTGGTTCTGGAACGAGCAAAACTGCGGACATTGGCTGTTGTCCTTGGTGGCAAAGAGGTCCATTTAGGGAAACCCCCACTTCTGGAAGACTGATCGCAAGATGTCCGATCTCATCGACCACTCGTGCATGTGGTACGACCTGCTGAGGTTGTCTGCTAGCTTGTTTAGTTCTCCTGGGAGATATGACGCTACGAGATGGATGAAGCGGGCTATACAAAAGTCCCACAGGAGAAGGGCCTCTTGGCAGAGGGGAGAGGCGCGGGCTCCGCCCTGCCTCTTTATATAAAACATGACGGTGGTGTTGTCTGTCAGAAATGTCACGCTGTGACCTTCCAGAGTAGCGTGAAAGGTTTGGCAGGCTAGATGAACCACCCTGAACTTCTTCACATTGATGTGGAGTGACATCTTGGCCTTGGACCACAAGCCCTGTGTCCTTAGGTCCCTTAAGTGAGCTCCCCAGCAGAGGTCTGACGCGTCTGTCACTAGTGTCAGAGCAGGCTGCGGTGAGGCGAAGGGGATACCCTCACAGACTACTCGCCGATTGAGCCACCAGCGCAGGGAGTCCAACACCTGGGCTGGAACCGTCACAACAAGGTCTAGGGGATCTCTGCCCGGGTGATACGACCGGGCAAGCCATGCTTGTAAAGTCCTGACACTTAGTCGAGCATATTTGACTACATGAGTGCACGCCGCCGTGTGCCCTAGGAGCTGCAGACAGCATCTGGCCGTGGCAGTGGGGAACCTTAGCATCAAGTCTATGACCCACTGGATGGCCAGGAATCTGGATTCCAGGAGGCTCGCTCACGTCTGCACCGAGTCCAGCACTGCCCCAGTGAACTCTAGCCTTTGCGTTGGTATCAGGGAAGACTTGGGCACATTGACGAGAAGACCCAGCCTGCGGAAAGCGTCTAGGGCCATCACATAGGAGCAGACCTCCTCTTTGGACCGACCCATGAGGAGCCAATCATTGAGGTATGGGTATACCCATATTCTCCTCTTTCTCAGGAAGGCTGCCACTACTGACATGCATTTTGTGAACATGTGGGGGGCTGCCGCCAGGCCAAGCGGTAGGACCGTAAACTGGTAATGGTGCTGGTTTATGGTGAACCGCAGGAACCGCCGTGAGCGGGGCGAATAGCATTGTGAAAGTACGCATCTTTCATGTCAAGGGCAGCATACCAATCCCCCGGATCCAGGGACGGGATAATAGTGCCTAGGGAGACCATGTGGAAGCGGATTTTGACTAAGAACTTGTTGAGCCCGCGAAGGTCTAAAATGGGCCAAAGGCCCCCCTTTGCCTTTGGGATGAGAAAATAACGGGAGTAAAACCCCTTCTCCCTTAGTTCCCGAGGGACTTCCTCCACCGTCCACGCCTCTAGGAGCGACTGTACCTCCTACATAAGGAGTTGCTTGTGAGAAGGGTCCCTGAAGAGGGACGGGGAAGGGGGGTGGGTAGGAGGAGAACTGCAGCATGTAACCCACTTGTACCATGAGCAAGACCCAACGGTCCAACATTATACGGGACTACACCTGGTAGAAGTGGGACAAGCGGTCCAAGAAACAAGGGGAAGGATCCAGGAGCTGGGTTGGTACGCTGTCCTCGAGCGCAACTTCAAAACCCCTGCTTGTTGCCAGGCTGGGGCTTGCCCTGGCCCTGGCCCTGGCCTTGGCCTTGGCCTTGATTAGGCGTGTTATTCTGCCTAAATCTGTTGTCTCTGCCCCTCCTGCGATAAGGCTCCTGCCTAGGGCGAGGCTGGTACTGCCGTTGCTGCGAGGGTTTGGGCTTAAATGGCTTCCTCTGCGTCACCGGCGTGTGCATTCCTAACGACTTGAGGGTTGCCTGGGAGTCTTTAAGGCTATGCAGACTGGCATCCATCTGGTCGGAAAAGAGGCCAGACCCTTCGAAGGGGAGGTCCTGGATGGTGTTCTGGACCTCTGGCGTAAGGCCTGAAACCTGAAGCCACGCCGAGCACCTCATCACCACACCTGAGGCGATTGTTCTGGCTGCTGCGTCTGCTGAGTCCAGAGAGGCCTGTAAAGAGGTCTTGGCAACTGCCTTTCCCTCTTCCACGAGGGCCGTGCACTCAGGCTGAGAGCTCTGGGGCAAGGAGTCTTTAAATTTGGAAACTGCTGCCCAGGAATAAAATTGTGCCTGTTTAGGATCGCTTGCTAGTTCGCAATCCTTAATTGGAGGCCCCCAGAGGAGTAGACCTTCCTGCCGAAGAGGTCCAAAGGTTTAGCCTCCTTGGCCTTGGGGGCCAGGGCTTGCTGGCCATGACGCTCCCGTTCATTCACGGCTGAGCCGACCAGTGAACAGAGGGCCGGATGACAAAATACGAAGTCGTATCCCTTGGAAGGGGCGAAGTACTTCCTCTTCACCCCCTTGCTGTCGGTGCGGTGGAGGCTGGGGTTTGCCAGACCGTTTTGTAGTTACACTGAATTATCTTTATGAGAGTGAGCGCAATACTGGAGGGGCCTTCAGGGCTTAGGATATCCACCATAGGATCCTCCTGCTCCACCACTTCCTCCGCCTGTAGGCCCAAGTTCTGGGCGACCCTGTGGAGCAGCTCCTGATGTGACCTGTGGTTAATCGGGGGAGGCCCTGACACCGCCGTGCCCACCACAGCTTCAACTGGGGACGATGAGAAGAAGATGAGGGCCTGCTGTGTCTCCTCCACCTGCCCTTCTTGCCCCTCCTCATAGGCAGGGGCACATCCGGGTCCTGTCGGGTTGAGTGTCCCTGGGACGGGCACGGGCTCGGTGCCGCTTTCGCTCTCCGGTGCTCTGGAGAAGCATCTGGTGGTCTGGACACTGTGGCCTCCTTGGGCACGGAGAGGTGCCTGCATGGGGACCCGGACCAATGCACCGAATAGCCAGACCTCGAAGCTCTGGAGGAGGTCCCTTGCTGCTGATGATAGGCCCACGGTGTCCAAAAGGGCCATTGTCCTGGTGGGCCCCATTGGGGATGCCATGCGGTCTGGGGCTCCCTGCTAGCCGGTGCCCTGCGGGCGTAGCTGGAGCGGCCTGAGTCGACCTCAGATTCTGAGGACGCCGACCTCGGAGGCCAAGGTGGTGCCAGGGCACGGTGCCATCAGGAGGCTGGAGAGCAGCTCCTCACCGACCGGGATCGGTACCGATGCTCTCGGGACCGGGATCACTGCCTTCTGCCCGGGACCGGGGATTGCGGCCTTATGTTCCCTTGGTGCCGACTTAGTGACGGTGCCGGGGAGCAGTGTGCCGGTGCCGTATGCTGGCTCGGTTCCGGTGCCATCGAGTCCTGCTGAGTCAAAGGTAACTGGGAATCCACGGAGGCGGAGCTCGACTGGGACCAGTGCCAGGGTGGTGACTTCGAGCTGTGCACCATTGTCGGCTTGCCTCTGGATGGCATCCTTGGTGATGTTGCCAGAGGCTTCTCCTTGCCAGAGCGGGGGCTTGCCGCCGACAGCTCTCTGAGGTCTTTCGCCGCCTCAAAGGTGTCTGGTATGGAGGGCTGTTCTGGGATGTCCTCCAGCCCTTCTTCTGCACTCAACCCACTTAGCCCGGGGCTCGACGGACCCTGCGGTGCCGGTGCATGTCCTGGGGCCACACTGCCCGAGTGCTCGGTCCCTTGGAAGGCACCACCTTCTTATGTGGGGAGCGCCCTCTATCGCCTTTCGGCTGCCCCTTCAACCGGCGCTGGATCACGGACTGATGCCGGGACACTCTGCACCGAGAACTCCGGCGCCGAAGCCGGATGGTCCAAGGCTGCAGGCTGCAGCAAGGACTCTATGAGTAATTGCTTGAGGCAAAAGTCTCTTTCTTTCTTGGTTCTTGGTTTGAAAGCCTTACAGCGCTCAGTCTGGTGCAATTCCCCCAAACAGCGGAGAGAGGAGTCGTGGGGATCACTGAGCAACATAGGCCTGCGGCACACGACACAAGCCTTATGCCCCGCAGCCCAGGGCTGGTGCCGGAAACAACTTCCAGTCACCTATAACAAAGGAAGCTTAACTATCTACTATTAAGAAGTGCTAACTACTGATAACTATTAACTACAGATATCTGCTAACTACTGATAATTACTACACTGTGCTAAGGGATCACTCGCAAGCGAGAGAAAGAGGGACGGTAAGAAGGAACTGAAGGGGGGTCAGGTTGGCGGGGTGTATGTGCACCAGCATAGAGACGCCGCTCTAGGAAGCTCCCCTGCCCACCCGACGGGAGCCACTAAGGGAAAAAGTTTCCGACGTGCACGCGGTGCACGCACACCTAATGTGGAATGGACGTGAACAAGCACTCAAAGAAAAAATACAAAGAACAAGCGTGAGAGTAACATCATATTATGGCATCCGGCCCAAGCAGCCATTTCTCTGCTGGATTAGTCTTCGATTCCCATCTGTCAGCTCAGCAGTGACAATGGGGCCGAATGAAGCCTTTCCACCACTTTCTTGCTTGTACCAGCTTCGCTAACCTTTAAACCTTTTTGTTCCATGACATTCTTCATCATTTCTATCTAACCCACCCTCGGTCTTCCTTTATTTCTATGGCCTTGCACTTCGGTATATATCACTGTGTATGGTATCCTTTCCGGCTCCATGTGTCCAAACCCTCACAGTCATCTCTCTCCAATCTTAGTTCTTGCCTTACCTATTTTATCATCACTTATTTATTTTAGATTTCATAGAAGTTTTTCCAATTCTTAGAAAAAGTAAAGCTCTGGACAGAAAGTCTGAAAAGGGCACCATGAAGTGACAACAAAGTCACAACACTGCTGCAGATTTACAAGCAAGAGCAAGTGCCTAGCGAATGGGGAAAAGCAATAAAAAGTATATATCTATAAAAAAAAAGGAAATAAGGGTGAGTGCAAGAACTACAGAGCAATCCGCTTATTGAGTGTGCTGGGAAACACATTCCCCAAGATGTTGCAAAGGAGAACGAGGGGTATGAGGATGCAGCCCTGGCAGAGGAACAGGTTGCACTGAGACCAACATCAGAGAAAAACACACAACACAACTGAACCTGGTACAAGAACTGTGTAGACTTCACATGGGCTTTTTATAGCATTTGGCAGAAAGGGCTATGGCAAGTTTTGAGTACGTCTGGCGTTCCCAAGAAATTGATTGAGCTGGTAGAAAGTATCTACAGCAAGTTGATGAGTGTGCAGAGAATAGACAAGAAGCTGATGGAATGGTTCAGGATGGCCACAGGAGTGCAACAAAGGATGCGCGGTATCACCGGATTTGTTCCACTTGGTACTAGAAGTAGTCATGGCTGTAGCACTGAAAGATGAAATGGGAGGAGCCAAGTTAAGTGGGAGAACAGCAAATAACCTTAGATTCGCAGATGATATTGACCTCACAGCATTGTCCTGGGTGGCCCTAGAGAGTAACTGACAAGGTAGATCACCAGAGCAGAAAATTCAGACAGATAAGTACAGAGAACACAAAAATTATGGCAATTGGAAGACAGCAGGAAGAGACAAAGATTCAAGTCAGTGACAAAGAACTAGAAGAGATGGAAAAATATAACCTTTGAGGACTGGTATTGAAAATGGGAATTGGGAAGATGACATAAAAAAGAATCTCTACTGGATTAATGATACATAGCAGCACCAGAGGATATCAAAGGAACACAGAGGAAAGAGAAAGTAGATCTACACTGAGACACCAAAAAATAACGCAAAGTATAATAGGTGAGAGTTAATTTTTACGGACTCTCTTCATGTTGCATTAATGCAGCAAGTGTGGGTCTGTAAAGGGGAGAAGTGAGGAGAGCATGAGCAAGCTTGAATACAGAAACCACTGGCTGAATAACACATTTATGTCTAGAGTTGTAAAGCAATCTAATAATGAACATTTTCACAGACCATTTGCCTTTCCTGTTTAATAAAATATATGAAACAGATGTTCACATACTGAAATGCATCTATCCTATAAAACAGTTTGCTGAATGCAGTATATTTTGGATAATGTCCTTTCCTTCTCCACAAGGCATGACTGTTCTTCCTAAATTAAAATTTGCTCAAAATCTCACAGCCAAGGACCAATCAGCTCTATGTGATATAATGTAACAGAATAATTAATAAGCTTCATTAGCATGGTGGTGGGCGGGGGGAAGAGGAGGAGGAAAAAATATAAATACTGATAGTCTATTTGAGGAGTAACTTCAGGAGCCCAATGCAAAATGGTTTTAAAATTATTATCCCTTACTCCATTTAGTTAATCCCTAGCAATCTGAGGTGCCTTCACTCCCCTTGATCTACTCTAATATGGGGGACAGGAGGCCTGGTTCTATTCCCAGCTCTGGGGAATGTCACTGGACTTCTATGCCTTGGCTCTCCCCCACCCCCTGAGCCACTGTCTTGTAAATATAGATTTTAAGCTCTCTCCAGGGCAGCAACTGTCTCTTACTATATCTACGTATGAGCTCCCATAATACAAATAATAATAATCACATCACATTCACGAATAAACAGTTGTCAGGGACTGTCAATGTACAGAGTCAGCTAACACTGTGATGTCAGTAGAATAAGACAGGCTGAGCTCAGTTTTGAATTAAATGCTCACTGTACAGTTGGGGTTCACTGAATCTCATTAGCAAGAGCTGTATGTTATACCAATGAAAATATTACTCGGCTTGCATCCTTTTCAAGTTTGCCAGGTACTTCCATGGTTTGCGGTCAACTTACCTCTTTAACATGAGTGTGAAAAGACACAGACATGTCCAACAGGATCTTGCGTTGCTCCACACGCCTAACAAAATCCTGTATTCTGTCTTCCAACTGATGTGCAGCTTGATAAATCTCTTCTGGGTCACACTCCCCGGTCTGAGCCAGCTGCTCAGCTGCTTCTAGCAATTTATCTGCATTGGTATATGTGTTCTGCAGAAAAATAAAATGATCATTTTACAGGGATAAGTGAACAGAAGGTAATGCTGGCCTGTATCTAAAGACAATACATTGCCCATTGCAGGAAACAAACTGGAAAAAATGAAGCAGTAAAGCATTAGGTTGCTGCAATCTCATGTCAATAACCTTCTCATACTCATTACAGTAGATAGGTAACCGTCTAATCCTCTGACATTGTCCTTTAATACACTGCAGAAAAAGGAACATCTGCAGACAAACCGTCACCTTACATACACCAGGCAATAAAACGCTTTTATGATTTTTTGTATATAGACAATTAGCAGAGTAAAGGAAGGATCTATAAACGTCTGCTGCACTTTGCTTCAGTTTCATAAAAAACAAAAGGACCTTTAGCTACTGTTCCTTTTGGGGGCAGTGGATGGAAATTCTTAGAATTATATGTCTTTGAAGTCCCATTTTAACAACCATCATCCTTTCACATCACTTCACTTCTGTAGTTGAAATGTGTGCTTTTCTCCTGTTAGGAAGAGTGCAACAATATCCAATTCATTCAAATAAAACATGGTGAATATTCACCATTTGTTGTTTATTCTCTTCATTGTTTTTTGCGGTGTTCTAACCACGCAATGAAAACACATCACGAGTGAAGCAGAATTTCTACTAGCATTGAAAATACCCTAGTCCAAGATGCAGGACTTGGTCCATTCCTTCCAGGACTAGTAACACAAATCCACTGCCAGACTGAAGAACAGTTTTAAAGCCTGATATGTTGTAAATTAACATGGTTAAACACCATTTGACAGACCAGTAACAAATACTCTCAGGTCAGAAAGCTTTTCCCAGCACTTATCCAAGAGCAATGACCAGAAAGAGAAGGTTTTAATTAATGTTTTTAAGTAGGGCATTTAGAAAAAATACCATACAACTAACAGCAATGAGGTGCGAAGAGTCAATGGATAAGAAAAAAAATCCTCAGGTTTCCTTGCAAAAGCTGATAAATTTGGCAGTTGTGAGGTGTTGAAATGGCGCATAGGGAGGCAGGTAACTGGAAGTGGGGGGGGGGGCAGGATGAAAGGGCAGTGGGAGGGTTCAGGGGGTAACTCTGGACACAAGTTGTGAAACAGTCTGGTGTTTGTGTGGCAGGGCCAAGTCAGGCAAATTTTGGAAGCAACATAAGGGATCGTTTCCCAGGAGTGGAGTGCTGACTGACTGAGCTTTTTGAAAGGAAGAGTGAGAGTTCAGCAGCTGCAAAAGGGAGAGGAGTCAGTGCACAAAACTGAACAAACAACAAAAATCAAAACCCCAAGAACCAAAAGACCCAAATATCTGACATGAAAATAATCTCCCTCCAAGAGAGCCTCTGTCAATTGAAAGGAGACTTTTTAAACAAGTATATTTCCTTACTTATTAAAACTGAAATGTAGAAATCTCGCTTACATTTATCTTTCATCCTGCGCTCTCTGTTCAGTGTGTTACACTTCCAATGAAATGCAGGTTTCACGCACCAGCACGGTTCCTCGGTGTTTACATTACAAACACTAATGGGGAACTTTTAGCCACTAAAGAGGAAGAAGATGGAGGCCTAGTCTACACGAGAAAAGGGTTGCTGGCATAGCATTACCGGCAAACCTTCCTAATAAAGATGAAGCTTATACCAGCACAAGAGTGCTTTTGCCAGTATAGCTTATATTGAGTCCCCACATAAAAACTGTATTGGCAAAAGCCTTCTTGCTTTGCAAGTATAACTGTGGCCACACTAGGGCTTTAGCTGGTATGGAAAGGAAAAGAAAATAAATCACGCCCCTAATAGATATTACCATACCAGTCAAAGTTTCTATTGTAGACCTGACCTAAAACATGACAAGGAGCCAGGCAATCAGAGTTCTCCTTGTTTGCTTTGCCACTGAGTTACCGGGCAACTCCTACACAAATCATGTGTTCATCTTTGTGGCTCTGTATGTAGAACAGAGAGAGTCTTACATACCTCGGCTAGGGCGGTAGAAATAGTAAAAGGTTTTATTTATTAGTGTGTCAAAATTGCTTTGAGTGGCTCAGTTGGAAAGTGCTTGTGATGTAAAAAGTTTTTGTTGTTTTTTTTTTAAATAACTTCACACAAACTAGAATAAAAAAAACTCAGGTAATGTTTGCATGTTTCTGTAAAAACTCATTCCTATAGCCTCCCTCTCACTTCCCCTAACAAACCTAATGTTTCATCTGATCTTGTTCCTTTAAGCTCAGGTTTTAACTCAATTTTTAAAATCAACATCAACGTTTTGAAATTAACATGGTTCAAAGCCATTCCAAAATACTCCGATGCATTATCTGACAGCAGCACAAACTTTTGTATACCTTGGGATCGACAACCTTGTCGGTCTCAATACTGCATTCAACTATTCAATTTTTTGACTTGTTCAGTATAATAAATTCATTAATTATTTATGCAACAACATTAGTCCCTAGTGCTTTTTGAATTAAACTGTGCACACACCAGACAATGGGTGTCATCTCCCGCTCTCCAACCCTAAAGGGAGGTTCTGAGTCTCTAAGACGTTGTATCTGAGGAAGCCTGCACCCCCTACTCAAAAGCTGTTAGAGCAGAACACTTCCTGGTCAGTACTTACATGTGCCCAGTGCTACAGTCAAAGCTCTCACAGATGAACAAGAAAAGAAGTTCAATGCTCACAATTGTAACCTGAAAGGCTACACTGGCAACTACCTAGGGAACCAAGGGCCCCACCCACAGCCATCTGTGTGACTGAAGAGATCGTTTCCCATTTTATAATTAATCTGACATTTTATTCTTGTGAAATACTATTTAAGACTTCTGAGAGCATCCTCATGATAATATAGCCTGAGCATTTCAGATTTATCTTTCTGCAAACTGGAAGAAGGTCTAGATGAATTAAGAAGTTAATGTAATTAAGAAGTTAATGTCATTTGGATGTCATTTTCAAAAATAGCTCAAATGCTGTATCCTTAGACAGCATGCAGAAAAGAGGGTCAATCCTCAACTCACTTTTGTAAACCTACCTTCAACTAGTAATGACATCCCGTGGAAATGCTTCTTCTTATATAGTTATGCCAGTGTGCAGGAGCTAAGATCCTAAACATGGTGGGTTGTGCTGGAGAACTCCCCAAGACAGACAGATGAATGAAAAGGGTGCAAAGAGGAGGCATCTCTTTACAGATTTAATAAAACTGATCTAAAGTATGCAACGTGATTTTATATCTAGCAGTCAGTTAAGGCTATTCAAGCAGGCTGGGAGGACAAGAGTAACAGCATGGCACTAGAAGCAGTTTATGCCCATTTCCTAACTAGACAGGGAGGCATTCATGGTGTAGATCAGCTTTAACTATCTGTATTTAATTAACATGTCTTTTCAGTAGGGCTGTCGCTTAATCGCAGTTAACTCACGTGATTAACTCAAAAAAATTCATTGCAATTAAAAAAATTCATCGCAGTTTTAATCGCACTGTTAAACAATAGAATACCAATTGAAATGTATTAAATATTTTGGATGTTTTTCTACATTTTCATATATATTGTATTGTGTTGTAATTGAAATCAACGTGATTTCATGTATTATTTTTTATTACAAATATTTGCACTGTAAAAATGATAAACAGAAGAAATAGTATTTTTCGATTCACCTCATACAAGTACTGTAGTACAATCCCTTTGTCGTAAAAGTGAAACTTACAAATGTAGGGTTTGTTACATAACTGCACTCAAAAACAAAACAATGTAAAACTTCAGAGCCTACAACTCCACTCAGTCCTACTTCTTGCTCAGCCGATCGCTAAGACAAACAAGTTGGTTTATATTTACAGGAAATAATGCTGCCCTCTTCTTATTTACAATGTCACCAGAAAGTGAGAACAGGCATTTACATGGCACTTTTGTAGCTGGCTTTGGAAGGTATTTACGTGCCAGATATATATTAAACATTCGTATGCCCCTTCATGCTTCAGCCACCATTCCTGAGGACATGCTTCCATGCTGATGACTAAGGCTACGTTTTAGTCATGGGTATTTTTAGTAAAAGTCTTGGACAGGTCATGGGCAGTAAACAAAAATTCACGGCCCGTGACCTGTCCATGACTTATACTGTATACCCCTAACTAAAACTTGTGTGGGGGGGGGGCGCGGGTCCTTGGGGGGAGGGAAGGGATCGTGGTCCAGGGGTGTCGCGGGTGCCAGGGGAGGTGGCCCAGGACACCCGCTGGTACTGGCAGGGGCTCCCTACCTGGCTCCGTGTGTCCCTGAAGCTCCTAGGTGGCGGAGGGGCTGGGGGCTCCACCCACTGCTCCCGCCATAAGCTCCTGTTGCGCAGCTCTCCCCCCCTCCCAAACACATTCCCCAACCTCCTGCCCCTAGCCCTGAGCACTTCCCACACACCAAACTGCTGCTGCTGGCCCAGGGGCTTCCCGGCTCGGGCAGCCCCTGAGTCAGCACCAGTTGCTACAGAAGTCATGGGAAAGCCACGGAATCCATGACCTCCATGATAGACTTGCAGCCTTATTGATGACGCTCATTAAAAAAATAATGCATTAATTAAATTTGTGACTGAACACCTTGGGGAGAATTCTATGTCCCCTGCTCTGTTTTACCTGTATTCTGACATATATTTCATGTTATAGCAGTCTCAGATGATGACCCAGCATGTTGTTCATTTTAAGAATACTTTCACTCAGATTTGACAAAACGCAAAGAAGATACCAATGTGAGATTTCTAAAGATAGCTACAGCACTCGATGCGAGGTTTAAGGATCTGAAGTGCCTTCCAAAATTTGAGAGGGATGAGGTGTGGAGCATACTTTCAGAAGTCTTAAAAGAGCAACACTCCAATGCGGAAACTACAGAACCCTAACCACCAAAAATCAACCTTTTGCTGGTGGCATCTGACTCAGATAATGAAAATGAACATGCGTCGGTCTGTACTACTTTGGACTGCTATTGAGCAGAACCTCTCATTAGCATGGACGCATGTCCTATGGAATGGTGGTTGAAGCATGAAGGGACATACGAATCTTTAGCGCATTTGGCATGTAAATATCTTGCGACGCCAGCTACAACAGTGCCATGTGAATGCCTGTTCTCACTTTCAGGTAACATTGTAACCAAGAAGCGGGAAGCATTATCTCCTGCAAATGTAAATCTCCTTGTTTGTCTGAGCGATTGGCTGAACAAGAAATAGGACTGAGTGGACTTGCAGGCTCTAAATTTTACATTGTTTTATTTTTGAATGCAGTTTTTTTGTACATAATTCTACATTTGTAAGTTCAACTTTCATGATAAAGAGATTTCACTACAGTACTTGTATTAGGTGAATTGAAAAATACGATTTCTTTTGTTTTTTACAATGCAAATACTTGCAATCAAAAATAAATATAAAGTGAGCACTGTACACTTTGTATTCTGTGTTTTAATTGAAATGATTCTATTTGGAAATGCAGAAAACATCCAAAAATAAACAATAATAGAATACCATTTATTTAAATAACTGTGATTAATCGCAATTAATTTTTTTAATCGCTTGGCAGCCCTACTTTTCAAAGATTCTACAGTAGCTGTCACCTTCATGAGCCATTCCTCAAGAAAATGAACAGCTGTTATGTATTTATATAGCACAAAATATAATGTATCTAGTCTTCATACAAAAGTTAAATGTGAATTAAATAAAATAGCACAGAGTCGTAGCCACCACCAATATAAGAAAATGGACAAGGGCTACCAGGTAACTGGTAAAAGTAGGAGGCTACAATGGTCTCTCATGAGCTGGTTGAAATATAAAAGCCTTACTTCAGCCTTGACTTATTCTACAAACCGGCTCAGGAGGGCATGGTCAGGAAGGGATTTCTACAGACTTGGTCTCTAAACCAAGGAAGCTGATCCATAGCTCAATTAAGATGCAATCGCCATATAAATAAAAAGTTAACTTGGCTTTGTAGAAGAAACACATGGCTAATAGACTCTTGCCCTGTACACCATACATGTGTCTTGGGCAGAAACCATTATGTACAATTGGACATCTCTCAGCCACAGTTGCAAAAAAAGGAATAACTGAGTCAGAATCCAATCCACAAATACACAAGGGAATAAACACAAAATAGTTGTCAGCGTCCAAAGTTTTTTAAGCTGAGAATCTTTTGCCCTACAAGTGGGCTGGTTAAAGGTAATGGACACCAAAATCCTATACATGTGGGGTAAATGTTCTTATGTGTGCAACACAGATCATGAGAAATTTTAGCTAGCAGGGAAGAAAGGGTAGGCTCTAGCGCTGCTTCTTTAAAAGGCAAAATTGGTCAGTTTGATTGTAACTGTTACTACTCACTTATGGCTTGTGTGTGTAATATTGACAATTTTTTACATGTGTGTTACAATCTCCATATTTTGTAGATATATTAATACCTACGGCTACGATTTTATCACGGTTGTATGTTGTGTGCTAGCTTATTCTATGACTTCCAAAGACCTCCGTGATTTCAGCCCATGGTGGCTAGGAGTTGCAGGGTCACCCCGCCACCCATGGCGACTGGAAGCTGGGGGACCCCTGCGGGCGGCGGGGTGACCCTGCACCTCTGGGCTGCTCTGGGCAGCGGAGGGACCCTGCAGCTCTGGGCCACCTCAGGAGACGGGGGGATCTCGCAGCTTCCGGCCATCTTGGGCAGTGAGAGCCCCTGGAGCTCTGAGCCCCCACAGGCGATGGGGGCCCCTGGAGCTCTGAGCCAGGGCCCCCACAGTTGCCCAGCCACCACGGGTGGTGTGGGGACTCCGCAACTCCCCATTTTGTCATGGATATTTTTAGCAAAATCAGGGACAGGTCACGGGCTTCCATGAATTTTTCTTCATTGCCTATCCGTTACTTTTACTAAAAATATCCGTGAAAGTATTAGCCTTATTCACAACTGCTAAAGAAAGCATTTTAACCTATAGCCAATGTGACAAATCCCCTTTACATTTGCATTGATGGGATACATAAACATACTGCAGGCCAAGGTCTTCTACCTATTGCCCTTGTTGTAGAAGACCAATGTTACCCTGTACAGTGAGCAGATGAAAGTGTCAATCTTTCATCAGAATGTTTAACCTGTGATGAGATTGAAGTCTGCTGACTTTACAGGGAATTATGAACACTTTTTGCATGTTGTGGGCTAGCTCATTCTATGATTCTTTTGAGCAGTCCTGGGGAGCTGGAATCTCAACTACCCTGGAGAAACAGCATAGGAGGAAAAAAGGACAGATCACCTGTCGGAACTTGTCAGCTCCTTAGCTGAAAGCGAATAGTTCAGCATTTACTAGTGGCTCCAGGTGATTGAGCAATGTAGACAGGTGGGATTTCAAGGGGATGATGCATTCTCATCTTTTTTTGTAGAGTTGACTCTGATAACCCCAGGTGTGGCCAGGTTCTCTGATCAAAGGAAAAACGTGAATAACTCGAAGTGTATGTAGGGAATAAATACACTTCAAATTTAACCTTCATCTGCAGTCACTCTTACAGAACATAATGCATCTCATAGCAAAAACTGTCATATGCCCAAACACAAGTGAACAGTAGGAGTATGTGAGAGACATCACATTCATTGTTATGTTAAGCCCTGAAGTATAAAAATCAACTGTCTTATTTGGAATACACAAAGCAGGGATGCATGTTTGTTGCCTGCTTATATTTGGTTTAGAGAAGGGAAAAATCTCGAAGGGTGTGCCTGTCTTGGCAGTCACCACAGAACCAGAAGTTAGAGATGGAAAAAAAGACTTATTAGGTCATCTTGTCTATCCTTTTGCCAGTGAAGGATTGTTCGCTACAGTATATTTAAGTACTTTGTCCAGTCTAGTTTTTCCAGTCTCAAGCAATAGAGATTCCACCCCTTCCCTGAGGAGATTATTTTTCAATCTAGTAGAGCTCAGCATCAGGAAGTTTTTCCTTATTATTCAGCTTACATTTTTCCTTTGTTCAGTTTCATTACATTACACCTAAAACGACTCCTCTTGTTGCCTAGATCAGAGGTTCTCAAACTGTGGTCCGTGGACCACCAGTGGTCTGCGAGCTCCATTCAGGTGGTCCACAGATAGTTCCCTCGAAGGTGCGCACCTGGGCGGCCCACACGAGAGAATGAAGGGCCACCCACCTAATTAGTGGAGCCATGCAGGCGTGGCTCCACTAATTAGGTGCCTGGACCCTGGAGAAGATGCACATGTAAGATGAGGTGGTGCCTTGGGGGGGAATAGGGGGTACGTGAGAGGGGGCAGTGGGATAAGAAGTGGGGGTAGGAGGAATTTGGAACGTGCAGGGCTGCGGCGGCCAGAGAAAGAGGCGACTTTCCCCAGCTCCAGGGCTGTGGCTGCCAGAGAGAGACGGCCCTCCCTCCCAGCCCCAGCTTGGGGGCTGCTGCGGCAGGGCAGAGAGGGCACATCCATCGCATTAAAAAGGTAAGACTACTCAGGGCAGGGGGTTGGGATGTAGGAGGGGTGCGGCAGGGGGCTCAGGTCAGCAGGTTGGGATGTAGGAGGGGTGCGGCAGGGGGCTCAGGACAGGGGGTTGGGGTGCGAGGTGCAGGAGGGTTCGGGGTGCAGGCTCCGGCCCCGCTTACCTTGAGCAGCTCAGGGGTGGCAGCAGCGTGCAGCGGGGCCTCAGGGCTGTGGTGCTGGCCGCTTCTGGGAGCAGCAATCCAAAGCCCCGATGGGCCAGATCCGTAGTTTGCCCACCCCTGCTCTAAGACATGCTCTCAACATTACAGGCCCATAAATGGCTACCTTGTGCATTAAACAGGAAAACTAATACAAACAAAACTCACATCTTGTAAACACACAATATCTGACCCCTCACTCACACTTTGATCAATCCACTATACTGTCTATTAAATCTGTATTTCTGATTCTGTTAATACTTCACACTATTCCGGTTGTCTGAGTGCCACTTCCAGCAGTCATTAGCAAAAAAGACCCAATGGGAAAACACCACAACCTCCCAATTTAAACTCTAACATTCCCCTGGTAAACAAACCAGCTTAGACACACCTACTATATATGGCTTGCCTTAGCATACATGTTTGCCAGTATAATTCATCAATAAAACTGGCTAGCAGATAACCCTGACAGTGCAAGCGTCACCAGTAGTGTGTGTGTTGAAGCTAAGTGTCAGCTATACATGGGTTGTTATTTTTCCCATTTTTGATGATTTGTATCACAATACCTTTCTTGTCGGGTAACTATTTCTCCAAGTCTTTTCTTTTCAAACGTTACAAGGTGTGATTTCACTAATTGCAACTCAATTTCTTTTAAGATAATACCCAGATATACTCATTTCTTTAATGTTTTCCAAGCCTTTTATTTTTTTTTTTGACTATGCAGTATTTCCAAGGTGCACAATAATTCCTAGTTACACCTTCCTTATCTTCCAAGCTAAAACCAGGCATACAAAAACATTCAATAGGCTCAGTCATTTTTCTCAGACCATATGCTTTTAAAAAAATCTCTGGGTGAATAAAAACTGAATTCATAAATGTTACTGGTAATCTTACTTGATGCTAGAGCTGGTTGAAAATATTCTGAATGAACTGTTTTCCACCCAACAATGTTGATTTCATGGAAACCAGGCACTCTGGCTACCCGGCTTCCCAAGCTTCCACACATGCCTGACTTGAAACTCAGCAGCCAGGGAACGTTGGAGCCTGGGGTGCAGGGTTTGGAATTATTCAAACAATCCCATTTTGGTTCTTCTGAAATGCAAGAATTTTTAAGATGTCCCTCCCATGGAAGACTACACATATCTGACTTTTTGTGCTGATTAGGAATTAAAGTTTTTATTTCATTTTATCTGAGAAATGTGAAGTTTTTCACGGGATGGAAATTCCAGTACCTATACAACCTGCACCAGAACTTGAATTGTAAACATTCAGCTCAGAAGAAATGTATCTATTGTTACATCCCGTTTCATCATCTAGCATACATATTAAACTCATTTGTTTTAAATGGGAGTATGGTCGTCAATCTTAACTCAAGCAACATAAGCACGAGTCCTTAAGTCCCAACTTTGTGTATTAAAATGTTCTAATTTTCATATTGATGTTTCTGCAGTCAATCAAAGGTATTGTTATATTTATGAGATTGATGTGAATACTTAAACCCGTGGTTAAAAACCAATGTTTACTATCATTTGTTTTAATTGGTTATGTTGAATGGCTGACTGACCACTGAGTTTATCAGATGGGTGGTGTTTGATTTTTACAAACAATTAGGTATGCCTACTTGCACCCAATCTGATATTAAAGATTTCAGAGATTTCTTGTTTGTTGTTCTTGCAAGCATCATTTTCACTTTTTGCAGTTGATGCATTGCTTTTTGCTTTCAATATTTTTATGCACAATTGAAAACTCAAATAAAAATCTACTCTAGAAGTTAAGTTAAAAGGAAACACTCAGAATTTAATTTGCATGGTGTCTGGATTCATTTTTTTCTTCCCAGAGCACTCAGTGTGCCCAGCCCTTCAATGTCAAGTAGGCAATTTAAGGCACCACTGAACAGTGATATAGGTTCAATTGTTTAACAGGATGTGGGTTTAACACGTTTGAAACATTTACCTGTGCTACTTCTTCAAAGTCTTCGTGGCGTTTCTGCAAAGCTCTGGCCCGATGCAGGGACTTTCCTACCCCGGTGTGTTTGCTAAGGAAAGCTTCTCCATGGTTCTCAATCCAGTCCAATACCTGCAACAAAACAATAACCACATAAAATATAGCTTCAATGCATGCTTCTCTGTTTTGCTTCCAGAGCCTGCTTCCTGCAGTGGGAGAAATAAAAAGCAATAAAACTAAGCTATCAAAGAAATTGAAGAGCAGTTAGTTATGCAACAATCTAGGAAGAACTGTACTGATCGTTCTGATGTTAGTTTCCCCTTTACAAAATTTTAATAAAGCTTTACATTGAAAGCGATGTTAACAGTTACTAAGCCGGTAGCCATCTCAATCTAGCAAGATTATACAGTATATTTTGACAGAGTTCTAACAAGGCCCAGTGGACTCCACAGCAAGGACACCCTAAGTTCTACAGCAGGATCCATGGATTCTGTAGCACTATGATTTGACAGGCTGGAAATTTTGTAGCAATTTAGTTTAAACTCCGGTTTTTAATTAATTGAACACACAGCACAGTATGTATTTTATCTTTGCTGATGTAGAACTGATTTACATACCTTCTACATTTGTATTTATTTATTTTTATAACTATACTGAACCACAAAAGTAATGAGGAGAGTTAGAGGTTTTGGCAGCTGGATAGGGGACAGTTGGGACTTCTGGCACTTAGGGAAATGTTGGGTCTGTTACAGATAAGCACATTAGATTGATGTTTCCACTAATGTAGAGTAGTGAAAACATTTAGGTTGGCATTTAAACAGTCATTATTAGGCACTGAGTTAATTTTCTGTAGATGAATGAGGAAGTTCACACTTTTGAAGAGCTATTGTTTCAGGTTCTTTGGAGACTGGCTGTATGTCTACACTGCAATAAGACACCCGTGCCAGCTGACTCGGGCTTGCAGGTTGTTTAACTGTGGTGTAGATCTTCGGGCTCGGGATGAAGCCTGAGCTTTGTGACCCTCCTCCCTTGCAGGTGCCTAGAGCCTGGGCTCCAACCTGAGCCCAAATTTAAAAATTTTATTAAGATGACGATTAAAAAAAAAATAGTGAACAGAGTTTGAGCATAGAAGTTTCTGGTTATCAGGGAATAACATACAGATTATAGAGGGTGCAAAGTTTGGTTTAAGATAAGGTGGCATGAGGAATACATAATCTGCAATATCCCTGATTGGGGGTAAAAGGTTGATGGGTCAAAGTATAGACATTAAGATATGAGGGTATTAAGTTCATAAAGTGGCTATGTTCGGGTGTGGAGTATAATGAGCGGATATGATGATGAGGATGGATTGACCCTCATTTGGTGAGATTTAATGTTCAGGGAGTTTATGGTTCCAGTTCATATGATCCAACGGAGAAGGTCACTTGGTCCCTTTCTCGTAGTGGGAGAACGATGTCACTCTGGCTCACACCTCCTGGTACTGTCGGTGGCCGGTGATGTGCTCGATGTAGATGTCCCTGGACCATCGGATGGCGTCTGAGACCATGAGGCGCCGCATGAGATGTGCATAGCGTCGACCGATCCCGCAGTCCACAGCACACGCTCGTTGCAGGGGCCCCAGGCGCCCAGGGCTCCGACAATCAGGGCGTCCATCTGCACCTCATAGCCCTTCGCTCTCAGGGTGTCAGCCAGGGGGGCGTACTTTTCCAGCTTACAAGCTCGGGCTTCGCAAAATGTCGGGATCCTGTTCTCAAAGGAGACTGTGACGTCGACGAGGATGATCTTTTTCTGGGCCTCGTCGGTGACGACCACGTCAGGTCGTAGCTGGCTGTCAGTACCATCTACACTGCAATTAAACAACCCCGCAGCCAGAGGCCCGAGAGCCCAAGTCAGCTGGCAGGAGCCAGCCGCGGATGTTTAATTGCAGTGTAGAGATACCCTAGGAGACAACTGCAACAGTTAACCTAAATGCAAATGGAATAACCTTCACAACCATTAGAGTTTTTTGGTGTTGTTTTTTTAAACGAAAGCTTAGACTCTGGGAGCATAATTCTGCACTTTGAGTCACTGAACACAAGGCCTTGAATAATTTAACATTTTTTTCTGTAATAAATCAATAATGGACTTCACATGATCAAAAAGAACATTTTACTGAATAGCACATTTAAGTTCTACTTCTCAAGGGAGTTCCTAGTCTCCTACAGTGTAGTAAAATCAATGGAAGGGTCAGTAATCAAGAAGCCAGTCCTAGGATCCTTGCATATTTTCACTGAAAGGTGTTAATGCTACAAGTTATGTCTGTATCACAAGTTTTAATTAAATAAATGAGGCTCTCAAAGACAAAAAATAATCAATTATGGTATTAATAAGCTAGATCTTTAAACCTCACACTACAGTGCCTGCGCCAAGAACTTTGTAAAACTGTGGACTCCATACTGCACAATGGTTTCTACATTTAACAATATTCTCTACAGTGCTACACACATCCTCTTCAAGGGGGTAGAAAAGGGATATCTTGTAGTTAAGTTTCATTCATTTTTTTAAATAAGTTCATTACTTTAAATCTTTCAATGAAAATTTAAACTATTAGAAAGACTTTATACAATATTTAATTCTATATAAGCCAAATCATTCCACAAGTCCAAGACTGCTACACAGAACAAGGAGAAACTTCACGGGAGTGATACAATACACATCTTACAGAATTCAACTTGACCAGGAGGAATCTCTTTTATATATATCCTATACAATACTATTTAACACAGCCTTAGTGATAAGTTTTATTTAACAGCTGCCTTAGAAGTGCACACCCACAGGTCCCCTAAATACACTTTCTGGTCATTTTTTTCTTTATACAGCATTTAAAAGTTATATTTAGTTTTTAAGAGGTTCAGTTATTAACTGGAGACAGTGACAACACTGGTACATATATTTAAGAGCTCTTGATATACTGTATGGATCTACATTTGTGACTTCACTTTATGTACCATTACCGCAATACAAAGTAAATAAATAAATATAAATAAATAATTTGTTCATGTGCATTTGTCTTTCCTTTATGTGGCGTTTTAAAGCCAAAATATTTTATGAAGACAACATTTCAGAATTTATCTATTTTCTTTATTATAGTAATGATATAAACTAGCATTAGAGCGAGGTGATGGGATGTCTACTTTTAGCTCACCATTTACACAGTTGTGATAGTTTACTATCCTTCCAGATAGCAGCACCAGGCACCCAAGCATATGCTTGGGGCGGCACCTGGTAAGGGGCGGCGGGGGGAGCACAGCGCAGCATTCCGCAGGGAGGGGGGCGCTCCGGCGGCGCGGCGCTGGGGGGGGGGGGGGGCGGGCTCCGGTTGCCCGCGGCTCGGCGAGGGGGCGGCGCGGGCGCGGAACTGGAAGGGGGTTCCAGTGGCGCTTGGCAGGGGCGGGCTCCGGCGGCGCGGCGCTCGGCGGGGGGGGGGGAGGGAGGAGCAGCGCGGGGCTCGGCGCTCGGGGGGGGGGGGGTTTCCGGCGCGTGGTGCTCGGTGGGGGTGCGGCGCGGGAGGGGGGTTCCGGCGGCACTCGGCAGGGGGCGGGCTCCGGCGGCACGATGCTGGGCGGGGGGGGGGGCGTCACGGGGCTCGGCGCTCGGGGGGGGGTTCCGGTGGCGCTCGACGCAGGAGGGGGTGGGCTCCGGCGCGCGGTGGGGGGCGGCGTGGCGCTCGGCGGGGGGGGGAGGGGCTGGGGGGCGGCGCTTTTTTTTGCTGCTTGGGGCAGCAAAAAAGCTAGAGGCGTCCCTGCAGATAGCTGCCTACTTTTCAAGTTTTATATAAACTTATGAATTAACCTGAACCCTAAGTAGGCAGCTACCTGGAAAAATAATAAATTACCACAACTGTACTGCTTCTTAAGGCACACCATCAGCTTAATTAGTAAACATCTGTATTACCGCAGCACCTAGGAGCTAGGACATTGGTCACAAAGCAAATAATGGGCAAAGCAGGAAACCGCCTGTGGTAGCATCCAGAATCCCTGCTCTATCCACTACTCAGCTTTCATTCTAAGCATTCACTTCCGGAAAAGCATGGTGCTATTCACAACTGTGTGTATATAGCTTGAAACAGAATACAAGTCAGATGAAATAAAAAAGAATTCACCACAATGATTTGTTAAGGCACCTATAACTACGTTCAGTGTGATGGGGTGTTCACACCTCGTCAGCCCTGGAGGGGCCACGGTGGTTCAGAAAGGGACAATTAACCTTCATAGTTGCACCTGCAGGGAGGTCCTGGAGTTTACAAACACTAATTACAGATGAGGCCCAGCTGGGATAGGTTTATAAAAAGAGGAAGTTTGTTAATAGCAGATGGGGCTGCAGTCACTCTCTGGGCCTACTGAGGAGAGAAGGAGGAAACCCAGGGGGGGAACAGAAGCCCTGGATCCTAATCCTGAGGGAAGGGGTTTACCCAAAAGGGGAGTGGAGAAGAAAGCCAGCAGGGGATAGAATAGGAAGAAGCCCAGGGAAACAGCACCCCGGGTAGAGACAGTGTAGATTTTGACTGATGATTATAGGATCCCTGGGCTGGAAACCGGAGTACCAGGCAAGCCCGTGTTCCCCTACCAGCCACCGGGAAGTGGCGCAGGACTGGTGAAGGCGGCACCTGGACAATTGGACCGGCAAGATGTCAATACCCTGGAAGGGGAAAACTATACAGTAAGCCAGCCGGAGGGCTGAATCATGAAGAGAGAGCAGATGAGGCCAGACGAGAGCTGATCCCCAGACCCACCGCCAATGGTGAGTGAACCCTTTTACAGTCTGCTTACCTGTATGATCACAATTTAAGCAGTTAACATTTACTCCAGTGAAAGTCTACACTAAGTTATTTTGAGATATTTTGTCTAATTTCCAAAATATACCTGTTTGTGTAAATAAGGTGGGATAATGTATAGAATTCAATCTGCCACCTTTACTGACTAAATTGAGTTTTTCACGGCTCTTCAACTCCTCTTGGCATCTCACGACCACTACAGCTCTGAGGTGGTGGACTGGGATTCTTTTCTGGCTTGTGCATGCCCAACAAATTTTCTTGCTAAAGTTCTAATCCTGTAACTGTATACTCATGGATAATGTGATGCATGTGTATAATTCCAAACTACATTTTTAAATTTAAACGGATTTTTATTTGTTGGTGGTGCATACCTCAGAAGGATCCCTTTCTGACTTTGAGATCTGAGTTGGCAGGACTGGCCGTTAGAAAAAAAACACTCAAGTTTGTCAACTGATTTCCAGATCATATTTTCTTGACACACACAATATGCAATTGCATGATGCCACATTCACAGCCACTTAAGATTAGAAACACACTTCAATAAATCACTTTAGGACATGTGTCTGGAGTCCAACACTAAAGAGACAATAGAGAAAAACAATATTGCTCTTGTATAATTTTTTTAGGAAAAATTATTTATCAAATTTACCATTTTTATAGTTTATTCTTGGATTGTCTTTAATTTTGTTCTTTGAAAGCGAAAGGGTTGACTGGAGAAGGTACAGAAAAATGTGTAACTAAGAAACATGGTCATGTCTAGTATGCACATACAATGATTACATTTTCTTCATAATGATTTAATAAAATCCATTTGTAAAATTTGTACTTAAAAGTGGTTGAAACAAAAGACTGATTTGCTCTCTGGCCTTGAAACACATCTATTAAACACAGACTCTGAAAGTAGTAGAGTTTCTCTTCAGTTTAGTTTAACAGATAAAGAGAACAGTTTTAAACCTTACTGGAAAGCTAGGCTTGGCGGAATTTGTTTTTGTTTGTTTTTAATAATTTTGACAGATATTAGTATTTTAAAGCTTTTTTTATTTGTATCAATATAAATTTTCACAGTTGTGGGAAATCAGGGGGCCAGGTCAGACAATAATTATTTAATGACAGTAGACACAGATTCTAAAAGTTAATGCTTTATAACTGTTAAAACAGTCATCATACACATATAAAAATATAAAAAATAAATATCCTTAAATTAAACCCCCGTAAGTTCTCAAGCAGCATTTTTGTTACTTTGCCTATCTGTAAATTTCAATTATTGTTAATGGAAATTTGTCTTCATTTGTTAGTGTGTGGCGAAATCAAGGTTTACTGACATTACTGATAAAAAAAAATCTAGCCCTTTCAATCCTAACTACAGTTAATATCCTGTAATAAATACCCTCTTGGACACAAAACCACAAGCCAAACTTTGAATTTACAATAGCTCATACAAATCTTGAAATAATTAGAAAGTATCTTTAGCAACAATAACAAAACAGTCCCTACTTGAGAAATCTCAATGACAATTTCAAGACCATACAACTTCAGAAAAAATGATGCATTAAGCAGAAAGCAGTTGGGCTGTTGCCTGTCTTGTGCAGAAGTTCATGTTTTGATCTATATTAAGACTGATAGGAATTTAGAAAGATGAATATGCATACAACATTCATCTCTAAGAACTTCATCACATGCCCACAATTTTTACTTGACTTTACCAACTTCTAAAGCACCCCTATGGCTTACCAGGTCCACTGAGACCCCAGAAGGCAGATGTAAGCTAGATCCTACAATCAGGCAAAACTTATCAACTCCAACAGTGTCTATTATGGGCACTAGTTTGTAACTGAAAGCCAGTTTCAAACCCACACATAACTGTAAGTAAAAGGGCCAACATACCACGATTGTACTATTGTAATTAAAAGCAGTAATGAAAGCAAGATTTTGTTCAGTTCCACATGTTCTATACAGATGCACTTCATTAGCACATTCCAGTACATTTCCCTTATTTCCAATGAGCTCCTATGTAAATTGTCTTAATTTAAACCTGTCCAAATAACATTTTCAAGAATTCCATGTACTGTAGTGGCTTACTTGACATTCCTGTACTACTTGTGCTGGTCAGATGAAGTTACACAGCCTTCAAGTAGGGAAGTTCAGTCCCATGCCCTCCTCCCCAGAAAACTATAGAAGGGAAATGAAAACCTCTGATATTAGCCAGGCATGTTGCATAAACACGTGGCTGTACAAAATGAGGAAGACGCTGAGGATTCTGTCATGTGTAGGGAGAATGAAGCCCAGAGACCAGGATTGAAAGACTTTTCACTGCTTCAATGGTCTAGCTACAGTTGGTGCACATCTCTGTATGCAATAATTTTAAAAAAATCAAGACAGATGCTTAAGTGGACAGAAACTCCTCGGTCAGCAGGAATAAGGGGGAAAATCATATGTCAATGAGTACCTACTGGTGATGCATTTTCAATGTTCCTGGCTAGTTTCAAGGAGGCCACTCTCCTAACATTTCAGATGTGAAACTGAGGTGAACTAAGATTGCAGAAGGGTTATGATTATAAAGAAAAATTCTGCTCTCAATTGCATTAGACTTCTAGAGTTCATTCAGATTTACAAAGATTTTATTGACAACGGAATTTGGCCAACAGAGGAGTAAATGGAAAGCACTCAATATAGGATTGAGGCAAACTTTGCACTCCACACAGTGATGGTGACGCCCTGACATTCCAAATGGTGCAGGCGGGGAGATTTTCTCAGGGAAAAAGTAAACGGAATATGAATAAAGCCACAAAAACTGAGCAACACTACTTTTCCCAAAGCGAACCTAGCACTACTTCACATCTTTGTGCTAGGGCTGTTGATTAATTGCAGTTAACTCATGCAATTAACTAAAAAAAATTAATTGCGATTAATAGCAGTTTTAATCGCACTGTTAAACAATAGAACAACTGAAATTTATAAAATATTGTGGATGTTTTCCTACATTTTCATATATTTTGTATTCTATGTTGTAACTGAAATCAAAGTGTATATTTTTATTATCAATATTTGCATTGTAAAAATGATAAACAAAAGAAATGGTATTTTTCAATTCACCTCATACAAGTACTGTAGTGCAATCTCGGTCATGAAAATGCAACTTATAAATGTATACTTTTTTGTTACATAACTGCACTCAAAAACAAAACAATGTAAAACTTCAGAGCCTACAAGTCCACTCAGTCCTACTTCTTTTTCAGCCAATCACTAATAGAAAACAAGTTTGCTTACATTTACAGGAAATTATGCTGCCCTCTTCTTACTTACAATGTCACTAGAACGTGAGAAAAGGCATTTGCTTGGTACTTTTGTAGCGGGCAGTGCATGGTATTTACATGCCAGGTATGCTAAACAGAAGTCTTAAAAGAACAACCCTCTGATGCAGAAACTACAGAACCCGAACCACCAAAATAGAAAAACAACCTTCTGCTGGTGGCATCTGACTCAGATAATGAAAATGAACATGGATCGGTCCATATTGCTTTGGATTGTTATTGAGCAGAATCTATCATCAGCATGGACCCATGTCCCCTGGAATGGTGGTTGAAGCATGAAGGGACATATAAATCTTTAGTGTACCTGGCACATAAATATCTTGCGAAGCTGGCTACAGCAGTGCCATGAGAACGCCTGTTCTCACATTCAGGTGACACTACAAACAAGAAGCGGGCAGCATTATCTCCTGCAAATGTAAACAAACTTGTTTGTCTGAGCAATTGTCTGAACAAGAAGTAGGACTGAGTGGACTTGCAGGCTCTAAAATTTTACATTTTTTTATTTTTGAATGCAGTTTTTTTTTTTTTTACATAATTCTACATTTGTAAGTTCAACTTTCATGATAAAGCGATTGCATGACATTGTATTAGGTGAATTGAAAAATACTATTTTTTACTTTTGTTTTTTTACAGTACAAATATTTGTAATCAAAAATAAATATAAAGTGAGCACTGTACACTTTGTATTCTGTGTTGTAATTGAAATAAATATATTTGAAAATGTAGAAAACATCCAAAAATATTTAAATAAATGGTATTCTATTTTTTTAATCACTCGATTAATCACCAGAGGGTCACTTGGTTCCACAGCTAATATTGCAAAATATTTCAGTAAGGATTCAGTTCAGGAAGTTGACTGCTTGTAGAGATGTAGTCACTTTTAAATGTGAGTAATCCTGCCAATAACAGTTCTGCCTATCCCCTGCAAGAGTTGTCAATGGGGCCTTCTGGGCAACAGTGTACCATCTCAACCAAAGGAGCCACTCCATTAGCTTGCTGCAGTAGTAACCTTTTAACTTTTTATGCTGATTAGCCACAGCCCTACCCTGAGCAGAGTTTTGGCTCCAGTAAGGAAGATCCAGAGACTCCACTAGGGACTAGACTGCTGTGACTGAATGTACATGGAAGGCACTCCAATATTATGGTGAGGGGGGAGCAGTATAAGACCTTTAGATAGGGAAGACCAGAGACCCATATTGCAATACCATGTGTTACACAACCACTATCCAAAGTTGTGCTTAACAGTAGTAGTCTCAAAGGGCCTTGCACTATCAGGTCTTCTGACAATCTAGTCTTGACATAGTAGCTTTATAACACCAGTATGTCACTTACTATTGTATTTGAATTAGTGTGGCTGTGAAATTATGGTTTTTATTAAGGGTAGAGAGGAACTATTTTAAAACTGCTTGTTAGTAGGACTTTGCAGTCAAGTATCTTATAATTTATGCACCAGCCTCCCTCCCCCCCCCCAAAAAAAGCTTAAATACAATATTATGTTGAGACTTTTAGTAATTAATAACCATCTACCCCATAAGGTGTTTGCTAATAGAAAAGGTAGTAAGTTCAGTTTGCTCTCGTGCATTAAGGACAAAGGATTGTGACGTTTACTAGATGTCCTGTTTATAGTTTTAGAAGAATGAAATTTCTTGTTTTCACAGGATCCAGGAACACATGCTTGCACACCCACCTTGTTGTGAAGCAATTAAGTTTGCTACAAGACTTTTTTCATTTGGAATATTGTAATTTATTACAGTTTGTCAAACTAAAATAATATCAGCATTGAGGTACATTGTACATGCATCATGTTATTTTCCAAAACACCTTTGGAAGATGTAACCTTTCTCCTTTTTACTCTGACACTAGAGCAATATGAATGATAGTATGAAAATATATACCTGAAAATGTACAATGTTCTATTTGATGCTGTCATTTGCATGTATCTGGTTCCAGCAGCATTATAGATTTAAGATCTTTAGGAAAGAGACTGTCTTGTTTAGCATCTGTAAAGCGCACACTATTATGATGCCCAATCCTGCCTGGGGCCTCTGAACAAAACCTATGAACAGTAATAGTTAAAATACAAGCTGTATGATGCATCCCTGATATTTTCTTGTAAGGAGTGTTTTAGGAACATACAACTGTCCTGAGGGAGGTAATATAGGAAAGTGGGTGGGATGCTGACTTTAAGTCAAGTGGGTCCAATTCCTTGCCCTGCCACTGACTAAACTTGCTCTGTAACTTTGGGCAAGTCACTTAATCTGTCTCCCTTTTACCATCTGTAAAATGGAGATAAAGCCGAACTGCTTTTAGATCCAGAGATAGAACTTGTCATAACTGCTAAGTATCATTATCAACCGTTTCTTTTTTCAGTTATTTTGCTATGTATATTCTGGGCACCATTTGTTTCATACACACAATGGAAGTGTGCCTAACATTCTTGCACATTTTTAAAAATAAGATTAATTAAAATTTCTAGCCTTTGTGTTATGTGTTTTCTTTATGTATTGATTTAATTTCTGTATTTATCTCTCTTACGTTTATACCCTTATTGGTTTTCAACACTGCATAAAATAGTAAACTGAAGAGCGAAAGCTATTCAATTTCTTATAGATTTATACAAGTCGCTGAAACTTTGTGGAAAAAACTGATTTAATTTACAAGGTGCCTATTGATGCATAGTATTTCCACGTTCTTTGATCACTCTTAATGCAGTAGTCTAATCACAATTTCTGATTTAGTCAGCTGAAGAATATTTAAATCACTTTAATCCATACTGTATTCTGAAGTATCAAGGCACTCACAATAATGAGCGACCTCTATTTCTCTCACTTCTTCCCATAACCGCTCTCATTTTATTGTTTTCCTTTAAAGTAGCTAATTCACAGAACATTCACATTTTGGAATCAGAGGAAGTTAAATGGAAAAAATATTTCACTTGCATTGAATTCTGAAACTCTTAAGAGGTCCTTTTGATTGTGATGTGTTGAAAACTGTGTTAAAATTATAAGATATCAGTTTAAATTTTCAGGGGTTTTCCTGATCATCCTAGCAGCTAGGGGGGTTGGTAGGGAATGTGTGATCTGGGTCTTTAGCAGTCAGCGTACAAAGAATTAGATTAGAGCAAGGTGGGGTAAACTGTGCCTTTCCGCCTTAAGGAGCAGCCAGTTTTCTCTGGTTTTGGTTCTTGTGTGTTAGGGTTTGGGATTCTGAGAAGTAAAGTAGTGTTATGTTGCAACCTTCCAGAAAGAGGGATTTTTTTTTTTTTATGATTTCACTGAACTTCTCTGTCCATGAACATAACATTAATATCCCCTGCAGTTCTGTTTAATGAGATTGCACTGCAAAGGGAAATGATTTAATGCATTATTTAAATATTTATCTTTTTTTCCCACAAGCATTGATTTCAAATGAATGTGTAAAAATAGTAATTTAGAAATGTGTTACTGTAATTTTAGATCAAAATTTGTAATGAACTGCATTATAAAACCTCTTAAAAATGCTACTATTGGTAAAGGCTTTTATTTGAATTTTATATAACTGTTTTAGGCAATAAACCAAATATTGAAAGTTATGGCCCAAATCCTGCAAACAGGTACACAAGTTTAAACATATGCATAGTTCTATTGACATCAATGGACTTCTTACCTAAAATTTAATCGTGCTCAAGTGTTTGCAGCAATTGGAGCAAAAAATTATTAAATTTAATATTATTTATTAAAAACTTTGTGGTATACATTCTTTGTCACTTCAAAACAAAATCAATTCTGTTTTACCTATGAAAAATTATTTAGACTTTCAAAACATTAACCAACTTATTGTGAACTTAATACGCATATAATTTTTTTTTTTCAAAAGTAGGAGCCTGAAGTTTAGCTCTGAAGCCAAGAGTTAAACAGGGAAGATGGAATTTTTCTGAAGCACCTACATAACCTATTATCGTAGCACTGACTGAGAAGCACCAGTCCCATGACTTGAAGCTGAAAGACCTAATGTGTGACTACAGCCTGGTCAAAGCATTTCTGCTTTCTTGTGGAAACTCAATGTATCAGAAAGCAGCGCAAGGGCTATTTGCTTATCAATTTTCTATGTGTGTTACTCCCACACTAAGGATGTTATTGAGGTCCTGGATGTGTCTTTATCAACACTGATAAGCACTTCAAATGTGCATTTCCTTGGTAGAAAATAACTATTTAAAACCTTATATTTTACTAGCAATTAGGAAGCCATGCATCCACTTTAGCAAGTTAAGACTGTAATATGCAGAGGTGTCTAAGTGACTAGCTACATGAAAATAAAAAATGTGATTTAAATTGAAAAAAAACCACTTTATTTATGCCTGTACTCTGTTCATTTTTACAGTACATCAACCACCACCTGAAAAGAGCAAGATAACTTTTATAAAAGCTTCAAAAAGGGAGTCTGAGTAAATGATCAGAAGTGTTTATCAGTGAATTATAAACACAACTCCATTGGAGAATGCTTGATTTACAATTTCCCTATTCACTTCAAAATTTCAGGTTCAGCAGCAAGTTTTAAAACTCCAAGGCCCCTGAGGAAGTCGCTATTTTAAAAATACTCCTGGGTTACAAAAGTTTCCAATACTTTTCTAGGATCAGCAGACATCTCTTTACACATAAAAATAGACAGTAATAACTCCCTTCCCATACTTTATCACATTTGTTGTGTTGACATTCATATTACAAATACAATATTTTTCTAATCCTGTAAATAAATATGCATGACATTTATTGAACACTCATTTGCTAGTACTTCTAATATCAACACTAACCACTCTCCCGTTATCTTTTTTCCCCACACATTTTATGCTTTGTTACCAAAAGACCAAGTTAGTCCAGTACTTATATCTTTCATTAAGAAAATGCTGTTAAGCATATTTCCATTTCTCTGATTTCTGTATGAGAGTTTTCCCTATCATTCTAGCTATTTCCCCCACTATTTTATGAGACATTCCTACATCATTCATAAAAATCCATCCGTTCAGCCTTATCTGCACCACTGATCTATTTTTTTTTATTTCCATACTTAACATTCAGTGCACCTTATGGTATTTAAGATATACATGTGCAATATTTTCATGTTGAGATGGTATGCATTCCTTTCCAATTTGTTGCTCTGATCCTTAAGGAATCTGGAACTTTGATAATTAAATATAAACCTTTAAATTTAAAAAAGTTAACAATATCCAAATGAGATACTTTAAATAAATTAAATAAATAAATAAATGGAGTACGTATTGCATTTATGTCAGATATTCACAAAATCTTAGGTCTGCTGATCCATACAAGCCTTTTGGTTGAGAGGGCAAGACACACTGTGTGTCCAAGGAACCACAAAGCACACAGCAAGGTGCATGAGTGTGGTGGCCCCCCAAAGAGTCTCCTTCAAGCACAGGAGGATGACACTAAGTGAAGATATTAAGAATGCAATGATTCATAGTGCCTTGAAGCCTTCTACAACAACTAGATATTAAGCCTATGTTGCTTAGTGCATTATATATAGTAGCATACCTACAGACCAAACTTGTGTTCTCAAATCTACGTACAACTGAAGTCATTCTCCGTTGACAGTATGTCTATACTACAAAATTAGGTCGATTTAATAGAAGTCGATTTTTTAGAAATCGATTTGATACAGTCGATTGTGTCTCCCCCCACTAAGCGCATTAAGTCGGCGGTGTGTGTCCACAGTACCGAGGCTAGTGTTGACTTTTGGAGCGTTGCACTGTGGTAGCTATCCCACAGTTCCCACAGTCTCCGCCACCCATTGGAATTCTGGGTTGAGCTCCCAATGCCTGATGGGGCAAAAACATTGTCGCGGGAGGTTCTGGGTACATGTCGTCAGGCCTCCCTCCTTCCATGAAAGCAATGGCAAAAAATAGTTTCTCGCCTTTTTTCCTGGGTTACCCGTGCAGACAACATACCACGGCAAGCATGGAGCCCGCTCAGCTCACTGTCACTGTATGTCTCCTGGGTGCTGCTGGCAGACGCAGTACTACACAGCAGCATCCCCTTGCCTTGTGGATGGCAGACGGTACAATACGAGTGCTAGCCATCGTCGTCATCCCATGGGTGCTCCTGGCCGACCTTGGTTAGGTCAGTTGGGGGCACCTGGACAAAAATGGGAATGACTTCAGGTCATTCTCTTCTTTAAGTTTCGTCTAATGGAGATTCAGTCCTGCCTGGAATATCATGCCAGCTGGAGGCTTCTGCCTCAGGCTGCTCTCCCAGTCGGCAGCACCGCGCGGTCGCACCTACCCCTTGCTCCCATGGCTCATGAAGCCTGGACAGTAGTAAGGAGCAGTTCAACTATAGGCTGAGTAAGTGCATAATGGTGGTAGAATGTGCCTTTGGACATTTAAAAGCTCGCTGGCGCAGTTTACTGACTCGGATAGATCTCAGCGAAACTAATATTCCTATCGTTATTACTGCTTGCTGTGTGCTCCACAATATCTGAGAGTAAGGGGGAGACGTTTATGGCGGGGTGGGAGGTTGAGGCAAATTGCCTGGCCGCTGATTACACGCAGCCAGACACCAGGGCGGTTAAAAGAGCACAGCAGGGTGCGCTGTGCATCAGAGCAGCTTTGAAAACCAGTTTCATGACTGGCCAGGCTACGGTGTGAAAGTTCTGTTTATTTCTCCTTGATGAAAACCCGCTCCCTTGATTCACTCTACTTCCCTGTAAGCCAAACGCTCTGCCCTCCCCTCCCCCTTTTTATCACTGCTTGCAGAGGCAATAAAGTCATTGTTGTTTCAAATTCATGCATTCTTTATTAATTCGTCACACAAATGGGCGGATAACTGCCAAGGTAGCCAGGGAGGGGTAGGGAAGGAGGGAAGCACAGGGTTGGGGTAGTTGTAGGGGCACCCCCTAGAATAGCATGCAGCTCATCATAGAAGCAGCATGTCTGGGGCTCTGACCTGGAGCAGCTGTTTGCCTCTCTGGTAGGCTTTACACGGCACTGCTGTGAGTCCCTGTTATAACCTCTGTCCTTCATGCCCTTGGAGTTTTTTTTCAAATATTCTGGCATTTCGTCTTTTGGAACAGAGTTTGGATAGCACGAATTCATCTCCCCATACAGCGATCAGATGCAGAACCTCCCGTTTGGTCCATGCTGGAGCTCTTTTGTGATTCTGGGACTCCATGGTCACCTGTGCTGATCAGCTTGCCACGGTGGCCAAACAAGAAATGAAATTCAAAGGTTTGCGGGGCTTTTCTTGTCTACCCGGCCAGTGCATCTGAGTTGAGAGTGCTGTCCAGAGCGGTCAAAATGGAGCACTCTGGGATAGCTCCTGGAAGCCAATACCGTCGAATTGCGTCCACACTACCCCAAATTCAACCCAGCAGGGTCGATTTCAGCGCTAATCCCCTCGTCGGGCAGGAGTACAGAAATAGATTTTAAGAGCCCTTTAAGACGAAAAAAATGGCTTCATCGTGTGGACGGGTTAAAATCGATCTAACGCTGCTAAATTCGACCTAAACTCGTAGCGTAGACCAGGGCTCAGTTCCCACCCCCGCTTGTAAAAGGCACTCTCAGCACCTTGCAAAATCGGATCCTTCTTCCTTTAACTGGAATAAGCTGATGTCCCTCACCCTCATGCATTTTCTAGTGGATTTAAACAAATTCAGATTCTTGGGGACAACCCTCACCATGAAGTCAGATTGTATTTCTTGTCAAATAAGTGAACTTGGGTGGTCAAACTATTTGATAGTGCACCTTCCAAGTTTCCAAAGATAAGTTGATGACAAAAAAGTAATCCATTCATCTACCAAATTCATTCAGAACCAGTTGGCTCTTATTATCACTACTGTATTTAGATGAAACCTAGTCTTAGGCCACAGGGACACTCACTTGAAGCCACAAATAAACAAATGAATTAAAACTTCAAATTTCTCTTACACCTCACATAGACGAATGTTATCAGACTGAGTGCACTCTTCTTAATTTGGACTGCAGCGACATTTGTTACAGGCTGTGCAGAAATCTTGGTTAACAAGCAGTTCCTTCAGCTAACAAGCTACTATTTTCTCCTATTTCCCCTTCTTAGCAGGGCCTAGGCTACTTTAAGATAGCAATACGCATCACATCTCTAATCAAAATAAAGGTCCGTTACTGTGAAAAATAAGCAAAGCTTCATGATTGGGCTGTGATTCACTTTTCAATCACATAACCATTTGGGTCACAAAGGTAGACCACTAGTTCATTTAGTCCTTCCAAACTAACTGTAGCAGGATTAATTTGATTATCTCAGAACCACCTCTGGGAGAGAGCCTACTTTTTAATAATTGGTAATAATAAATACTATGCAATAATCATAGAATATCAGGGTTGGAAGGGACCTCAGGAGGTCATTAGTCCAACCCCCTGCTCACAGCAGGACCAATCCACAGTTAGATTTTTGCCCCAAATCTCTAAATGGCCTCCTCAAGGATTGAACTCACAACCCTGGGTTTAGCAGGCCAATGCTCAAACTACTGAGTTATCCCTCCCTTCAAATTAATGGAGATATCCTATCTCCTTGAACTGGAAGGGACCTTGAAAGGTCGTCGAGTCCAGCCCCCTGCCTTCACTAGCAGGACCAAGTACTGATTTTGCCCCAGATCCCTAAGTGGCCCCCTCAAGGATTGAACTCACAACCCTGGGTTTAGCAGGCCAATGCTCAAACCTCTGAGCTATCCCTCCCCCTTGCCTTGAAATATAATGGGTTACTGCTGCTAGATTGCTGAAATCCTGCTATGTGATGGAATGCACAGACCATTTGTCTTTTCTAGACTGAACATGCCCATTTCAACCCATTTTTCGGTTTCATTCTCCAGACCTTTCATTGTTTTGTTGTGCTGCTGAGATCTCCCCAGTTTTTTCCTCCTCACCTCCCCCAAATTATTTTGTCATTTGTTTGCTACAAATAAAACACAGAATAAACGTTAAATTTGCAGAATGTCTGCACATTTAAAGAAGTCTAGAGTTTTCAAAAAACTAAGCCTAATAACTGCAGTGAAACCCTTTCCCATAGCAATTAGAAAAGGCAGGAGGAACCTTCATGTCCCACAATAGTCACATACTTAAGTTGTGACACAATGAAGGTAATCATCATTTCAGGTCTGACTTTCCATATCCAATACGAAACTAACAAGAGTGGTGCTCCCTTTTAAAAAAGATTCATTGAGCAATCGTCCCTGTAGAGGAGTCAGAGAAAGCAGGAAGAGCAACCACACCCAGCATACACACAGGTCAAAACGCTAGCCAAAACAATTACATATTTAAGAAGAAATGCAAGAAAAACTCTAATTTATTTCTGGCATATAAACTATTAACATCCATTTTCAAACCAAAGTATTATTAAATATTTTATTAACCAAACTTCAGTAAATGTGTCCGGCAACAAGAATTTACCCTCTCTGGCATAACTCTTTTCTGCCAGGTATTTTGTCCACCACTACTTTCAATTTCATGGTCTTTTTCTTTCAACACAGCGGAAAGAAACTAATTCGCCCAGAAGTGCAGCCTGCTGCATTTTATTACATAGAAGCCTTCTTGGTCAAAGCCAGCTCCATTTTTCTGCCCTAAGTAACCTGGTTGACAACCTGAGATCAAGGAAATTTTATTCCCCTTCGAGTGTCTCCCAGTGTTCTCTCGTCAGTCTTGATAATTTGCCTCTGTTTTTTCCATGAGCCAAAATTAAATAGTTTGTTTAATTTTAAACAATCTGTTCCTTTATTAGTACCTTTTGATTAACTGATTGTCTTTTTTTTTTAATCCTATTAATATTACATGCTAGTAAAATCAGTTAGGATTGCTGTGAAAGATTAAAGAAAAACCTACTTATCTAATGTACTTGGTGCATTCAAGAATACTTTGAGTATGGTCAGTATCACTTGCATGACCAGTTTCCCAGTTTTGGGGGGATTCTTTACACAGCAATAGGTGAGAAACAATTTAGAAATGGAAACTTGGGATTGAAGGGGAACTCGGGGACAAGTGCAGAAACTGAAACTGTGCTGAACTAGTTCTCAAACATGATGTTTTCAGTTGATGATGTCTCTAATGGTCACAAGCATCACAGCTATTCTACTTTGTCCTTATTGGACAGTTAAAATTTGCCTGTTCTTGGGCATTTACTTCATTGTTCACCATCTCCAACTCTAGTCTTTTCTGTAATTACAGGAAGTTCTTGACCAGGAAGCCAGCACGCAGCAGCTTTAGTCCTGATTAAACCTCACCTGATGATAGTTGCACTTCACAACAGAACATTATTCTGTTTACACCTACTCAGGCCACCACATTCTAGCAAAAGAGTTCAGTGTTGCCTTCAGTGAAGGACAACACCCGGAACTGCTACTTCAGACACAAAAACCATAAGAGTTAGAACACCAGTGACACTGGGTCACAGTCAAATGAACCTCTCTCACAGCTAAATACCAGTGTGCAGGGAAACTAGACTAGCTGATCAGTCTACACAATTTTATTGGTTATCCTTTGGTCTGGTTTAGCATTATGGTAAACAATGGAGTGTCCACAGTTTTACAAACACTCAAGTAGATGCCTGCAGAAGAGTGTTTTAAACATTTTGGATACCACTATCTGAGTTAAGAAAAACTTCCCACCAAGTCATTCTCCACCTTTAGTGGTTTTTCTTTTCCTTTCTTTCTTTCTTTTTTTTTGGGGGGGGGGGGTATAGTTTTCATTTTTAGGTACTCCAAAGCACCATTACTGATCTTGGCTTTATATAGTCTATTAGAGTACTTGCATTTTGGCAGCTACGCTATAATTGCTGGCTTATTCAACTGTGTTCTTTATATGAATGTTTCTTTCTACAGTCCCTGAGCCACAATTGCATGTCTTCAGTTCATCTCATTTTAACTGGTTTCCATCCCTCTCTATTTTTGCATATCAAGATGGGGTATTATCCACATTTCCTGCCAAACATTTGCAACCCCACTAAGTTAGTGATCTCAGCTATTTTAGTTTTAATCACTATTTCACCACAGAGTAACAATGAACCACATCATGCAACAAGCTTCCTCTGTTATCCGTGTTGACATCTCAGTTTTCTGTTCAGTTAAAATGCTCTCATATGAACGTGTTGCCCCGAAGTATAGTATCTCCACTGTTTTTTAAAGGGGCATTTGATTCTATCTCCAGATCATCCTGATCCAAGAAAAGAACGTAAACACTCCCTACAGGAAAAAGCAGGAGAGACCAGAGGGATGAAACAAATGTATAACTTCCTTCATACTGAGTTAGGAAAGTTGAAAGGGCTAGATTGGAAATAACCTAGCATAAGAGTTGATAATTCAAGACGGCAGTAGGGTTTTGGAGAGCAAATAATTTTCATTATTATGAATTACAATTTGAAAGACAAGCATACTCTGCTGCTAGGAAACATTGAAATCTTATTGTCCAGAAGTCTGGTACAAGTGTAAATGCTACCTGAGCACATAAGGATACATTTTCCTGTCCACTGGACAAGGACAAAAGGGAAGGCAAAGGGTGGGCTCAGCAACATAAGGCAGTATCAACGAGCTTCCTGTCAGAGTGGACTTTGTTCATATGGTACTCCTGGGGGAATTCTGCACCAAAAATTTAAAAATTCTGCGCACGTTTTTGAATCCTGCCAAATTCTGCACATTTTATTTGTCAAAATAACACTATATAATCGTCAGTTTCAATTATTTTGGCAAATTCAAAATACCTGTCAGCAAATATGTCTATAACAATATAAAAACAATGAGAAGTACTTATGGCACCTTAGAGACTAACAAATTTATTGGGGCATAAGCTTTCGTGGGCTAAAACCCACTTTATCAGATGCATAGAGTGGAAAATACATATACACAGTAAATGAAAAGATGGGAGTTGTTTTACCAAGTGGGGGGTCAATTCTAATGAGACAATTCAATTAAAGTGAGCTATTATCAACAGGAGGAAAAATCACTTTTGTAGTGGTAATCAGGGTGGCACATTTCAAACAGTTGACAAGAAGGTGTGAGTAACAGTAAGGGGAAATTAGCATGGGGAAATTAGTTTTTAGTTTTTGTAGTGACCCATCTGCTCCCAGTCTTTATTCAGGCCTAATTTGATGGTGTCCAGTTTGCAAATTAATTCCAGTTCTGCAGTTTCTCATTGGAGTCTGTTTTTGAAGGTTTTTTTTGTTGAAGAATTGCCACTTTTAGGTCTGTTATTGAGTGTCCAGGGAGACTGGAGTGTTCTCTGACTGGTTTTTGAATTCTGACTGGTTATAATTCTTGACATCTGATTTGTGTCCATTTATTCTTTTGCGTAGAGACTGTCCGGTTTGGCCAACGTACATGGCAGGGGGGTATTGCTGGCAAATGGCCAAACCTGACAGTCTCAGACACTCAGACCTCTTGCCTCCCAGAGGCCAGCTGCTGGGACTCCTCCGACCCGGAAGCTCACAGCCCAACCACACCCCCCATAGGCCAAACACTCAGACCCTCCACCTCTAAGAGGCCAGCTGTTGCCCCCTCCAGGCCAGACACTCACACCCCCTACCCCGCAGGGGCCAGCTGTGGCCCCCCAGGCCTTCACACCCTCTACCCCCCAGAGCCCAGGGATCCAGAGGGAGAAACAGCCTGATGCTGGGTCCCGGGCCTGCATGGAATTTCCTATGCATCGCTGCCTCCTTCCTTCAGGGCATGCTGAGAACTGCAGCTGCTGGAAACCCTCCAGTTCCCTCCCTCTTCTCTCTCTCTCTCCTCCCCCCGCCCCCCCCAACCCGGCCAAGCTGGGCTCTGCCCAGGTCCAGCAGCCCCTAGTGGCAGCCAACATCTTTGCAGCCCATTTCTGTGGGGGGAAAAGAAAATTCTACGCACACAATGTTAATTTCTGCAAAAGTCTGCATTGCACAGTGGTGCAGAATTCCCCAAGAGTAAACATGGACTATATGGGAGTGGTGCCAAAATAACTTGGCAGCATTGGGTCAGAGGAAAAATTTGCTGGGCAGAACAACAGAACTCAGTTGCCAGTCAGCTAAGAGAAGATAGGCCTAGCAGACATTATCCAAATGCCTTTCGGTAAGTGGATCAACACAGGAAGAGTTGTGTGCCGAGCTTCACTTTGAACATGCTGTCTGTTACTGCCCTGATCAGAGATTTCTGGCACCTGGAGGTGCAAGAGATTAGATTTGGAGTTTTTAGCTGAAATAATATAGTTTAAAGGCAAGTACTGTTTCTAGGGAAGGCAAACAACCGATCAATTTTTTAGCTAAGCCAGAGTAAGCTGTATAGCAGCTTCTAAAGCTTTACTAACTTAGTAGTAGGTTTGATTATTTTTTAACATATTATGTAAGTTGAGAATTTGCCCAGGTGGAATCAAGCTCCACCAGTGGAAACTGCAACTTTCCTCATCTACATTGTGAATTTGCAGTAATGCAACTACAATGGTAGCTGGCCATCCTTTTCTGGAATTGGGGCAAATTCACAACTTGGCCAAGGCCCAAAGAGTGAGAAGAAGGCATGCAAAACTACAGGCCCCAGCCAGATCATTCAAAGACAGTTTGATAATGCTCATCTAGCTTGTAAACTAGATCTGTGCATAGTGCGTTCCTCTACTAGCACAGCCTCCTAGGGAGGGTTCATTGTAACTCAGTCCACCAGTATTTTCTTACTGCTCTTTTCATACTGCTAGAGAACAGCCTGACAGGGCTAGAATGCACCTATATTTGAGTCCCATACCCTTGATTTTGGTTTCTTTTCTTCTCCATAATATCAGCCACTAATGGAACTAGTTTTGGGGAGGAAGGAAAGATGAGGTGTGTGTGATTTCAAACAAACAGGTGGGTGCCAACAACATTAACAGAAATCAACTAATAAAATCTGCTGCCAGATTTTGAATGCTAAATCTTGAGAGTTCTACAGAGACTGAGCTGTATTTAGTTTTGAGAAATGCATTAACTACGATGAATTAATTTGTGACAAGTCTGTTTTCTACCCAAGTACATTCATGGCTCTCTGCAGCTGTGTATGACATCTAAGGCTACATTTATATCACGGAGGTCATGGAAGTCACAGAATCTGTGACTTCCAGAGACCTCAGTGACATTCTCTGCTTCAGCCCCAGGAGCTGCAGGACTCTGGAGCTGGCAGCCAGCAGGCCCCTTGCAGGGTTCCAGCAACAGGCGACAGCAGCGACAGGGGGCCCCCTGCAAGGTTCCAGCTGCCATGGGCAGAGGGGGAACCTCCCAGCCACAAGGGTGGCAGGGGAAACCATGGAGCTGCTGCAGCAAAAGTCACAGACAGCTCACGGCTTCCGTGAATTTTTGTTTATTGGCCGTGACCTGTCCGTGACTTTTACTAAAAATAACCATGACAAAATCTTAGCCTTAATGATGACTTGTAGCTCTTTGTACGGCTGAACAGCAGCAATTTCTGATCTCCACCTTACATCAGTAAGCAATATAAATAGCACAGATGTCTCTTCATACATAAACTAAAAGCTTTCCCTCCCTGCATTTCCCTATTCCTCATCCTTTTGTCTGATCTCTGAACTTGATAATGAGAGAACACTCACCCTGTCAAGGGGGAGAGATGTAGCCAATGATTTTAGTTTATTATCCATTTGTTGTGTGATGTTAGGATTAACTGTCATATTATATCTATATTCATTGTATGTTAAATAGAGTTAATTTTTAGGATTATAGAAGTGTAAGACTGATCATTATTTAGAGGGAATCATGTATTAGATATTAGTAAAAAAGGCTGAAACGCAAGACCTGTAGGCTGAGGCCTGCAAGATTTTAGCTAAGCTATTTTAGGCCTTGGAGATAAAAAATGCTGACATAAGTAAATGACTGAGGAATAACCCGATGCCCTAAGATTATGGGGAAAGAGGTACCAAGTCGTAATATTGCGAAAATGTAGCCGGAAGATTAATTTTAAATCATAAAAATGCTGTAAAAGCACATCTGTTTCCAACATGTGTCTTAACCACAGGATACAGGTGGTGCATCAATGCTACTGAGAATAAAGAGAACGAACATACACAGCCTATAGAATTTGGGGTAACTTATGTTTCTAGGTGACACAGACCAATAAGGAAAAAAGAGGGTTGACACTTTCACGTACATGCGCAGAATGTACGTATAGACAGAATCACACTATAAAAAGGGGGTACCTAGTGCGGGAAAACTGAACTTCCTATGGGAGAATTCCAGCAGGGACCATCCCTGTATTGATGATCAATACATGAGAGAGCATCAGATTCTAACATTATCTAGGAGAATGTGAGTATGTCTGTAGTTATAACTGGCGCAGTTGTATATGCTGTGACATTCATAACTTTGTTGGCAGCTTTAATAAAACAGATAAACGAGAGTGGACCTTGTTCTTGTATATGTTGGTTGCCTATGGTTTCATGTGTTCCTATGACCCCCTGATCTAAAACACGGTAACTCTATTGAGCTTGAAACTGTAGCCACCAGAGCTGAACACTCAATCATGTAATAACAGTACTAAAATTAACTTTAAATTAAATAAATATAAATATATAAATAAGGCTAATGTTCTTAAATAAGAGGTAGACATCTGTTGTAAAATGTGCATTTAAATTTTACTACTGCATTTAATTCTCTACTATTCTTGGTCCGATCATTTCCTTTATCATAGTCTTCTACCTATTGCAAAAAATCCAAACAAAACCAAAAAAACCCTTTCTACCATTATAAAGCACCAATTTTAATTGTGTTGCTGCCTCAGCTGAATTTTGCACTCATTGCCAGACCCATGCAAGGTGCATAGTTTGTTTTACTCCCAACAGCTCATATCCAGTATTTTGTGAAAGGCACGTGTATGTGAAAATTTCATTTACAAGTCATTTTTTTAATCTTAATCCACATGCAACTCAGTACCCATAATACAATGGAATGTGTGGCCAAATCTCCAAGTTAACCCCATAATCACTAGCTATTGATTTATGAACAGATTTACACCAACTAAAATCCACTTTCAGTAAAACTTACTCTATATCTTTTGTAACAGAAACTATAAGCATAAACATGGCCTAATTTCTTTGTCAATTTGGGTTAAAGATGAGTAATGAGTCTCTTTGCTGTGCAATACTTTCTGTATAGTTCTTTTCAGAAACAAGATAGTCTACTTCAGCCACACTTCTGTGAATTTCTTTATCTCATTCTGAATCTCTTATCTTATCGATTCAATTTTTCTGATCTAGATTTGGCTTCACATTGCCATTTGCTCTAAAACTGTGCCACCATAAACAAATAACCTGCCCTGTGTGTTCTGAACTGTATGGTATTGAAGTGAACTGCTCATAAATTGTCAGAAGAAATGTCTTCACATTAAATGAGAATCGTACTTTGTTCTAAAGATTGACAACGATTGGCAGTTGCTACAGAGTAATACTCAATGACCCTTCCCTTCCCTCACCCCCGAGCACAGTACCCAAAGACAAGAAAGCCGAGTGTGGTATTCCTACTACAGCACTTCCTTCCAGCCTTGAAGCAACCAACCGTGCCAAAGAACATAATGCCTATTCCCTGTGCTGTGCAGCCACACTGCAGTGCCAACTTCATCTTGGAATACTGGCTTTTGATTACATCCATTTACAATTGTTTCTCTTGAGGCTAATGAGCACATAGATCTGCACAGACAAATTAAGACCTTCAGTCCTCTACAGGTACTATACTTATTGGGTCTGGGCAGTGCTGGAGTACACCAAACCCCTAAAATACCACTAGTCCTGCCAGGTGGACCGTGACTCTGAGACAAGCACTGTAGGTATTTCAGCAGCTAGGCTTTGCAAGCGCTAGCCCTGGTGGGTCCCAATGACCACTCAGACGCATGGCTAAGTGACATCATACTTTACTAGAGTGAGCAGGAGAGGGAAGCCTGTGTATTAGGTACCTAGGTACAAAGGCTTAAACAGTTCCAGTTCCAAGTGAGCAATAGCAGGCTCTTGTTTGGACCTCTCAGTTCAGCCCAACTGATCATCAGGGCTCTTCAGGCTCAGTACTGTGGTGCCCAGTCCTGTCTCTATTCAAACAAACAGGCGCTTGCAGATTTCCAGGTCAGGGTCACTTAGTGGTGTCTCTCTCATTGGGGCCTCTCTGTACTGGTTCCCTGCCCAGCCACTGCTGCTCCCCCAGATAAGAGCCTCATAGGCCTACAAACAACTGTAAATGTCCAGCTGCCGCAGCCTGTTCCACACATGGCTCTGCACACAATCCTTAGGGACTCCCCCTCTGCATCTGGCTTCTCTGCAGCTCCTGGCTAGCCATGCAGCTGCTGCTTCCCAAAAGAACCCTGCCACTTCCTGGCCCAGGACCCTTACCTGGCCCAGGGAAAAGGAAAATGTAGCCATGCCTTACCCAAAAGTTTCCTTTCTTGGAGTAATGAGGTCCCCAAATGCATGACATTGGGCTTTCTGCTCTATGCAGCCTTGGAGGCAGAACAAACCTGTCAGAGCCAGAATAAGGGTACGTCTATACTTACCTCTGGGTCCGGCGGTAAGCAAATCGATCTTCTGGGATCGATCCCGGAAGTGCTCGCCGTTGATGCCGGTACTCCTGCTCGGCGAGAGGAGTACGCGGAGTCGACGGGGGAGCCTGCCTGCCGCGTGTGGACCCGCAGTAAGTTCGAACTAAGATAGTTCGACTTCAGCTACGTGAATAACGTAGCTGAAGTTGCGTATCTTATTTCGAAGTGGGGGGTTAGTGTGGACCAGCCCTTAGTGTGACTTCACCTCTAAGAGACTACCAATTGAGACACCTTCATATCCTAGGAAAATTAACCACTTCATCAGTAAGAAATACTAAGCATTAAGATTATACAGAACAATCCACCTTCAGAGCAAGGAATTCAACTAATACATTTTGAGTGCCAATTACTAATCCTGTATCTTTTCTCCATTAACAGCCCATTTATGGTGGTGTGGATCTGTGGACCATTACTCCAAGAAAGGAAATGTTCAGTTCAGGTACAGACAAATGTCCCTATTCATTATGATGGCTACAGATCCATGGCACTGGGATTTTCATAGCAGCATTCACTCTGGGGGAAAGATGTGGGGTGAGGATTATATACAATTATGTACAGCTGCAAAAGGAAATAGCACTTACTTAATAGTTACTGGGATACTAAAATGAGGAGCACCCTTCAGATGAAGGCAGCATAAGATGATATACCAAACCCTCTGAGGCCCCCTGCTGGAGGCCTCCTCGCCCTGCCACACCCTGCCCCAAAAAAGGACAGTGAAGAGGGTCCTTCAAGCTACCTAGAGTGGCTGTGTGGGATACAGCCAATCAGGACCCATCAGGCTAATATAAGAAGAGCTGCAGGGCCAGAGAGAGTTCAGTTCCTTGCTGGTGCGGTAGGAATGTGGATGAGGTGTGGCTGACACAACTACTGAACCCCGGACAGGGCATCGCTGCCAGAAGCCTGGGAGCGCGAGAAGGAGCCATGAGTTGGTTGCTGGGACAACATTATTACATGGCCCTGAGATAAGGGTGAAGACATCGCGGAGCCATGGGGAAGTGGCCCAGGGAATTAGAGAAGCTGTGCAATATAGTTAAAGGGACACAGCAGATGTCTGCTACCTACAGGGTCCCGGGGCTGGGACCCAGAGTAGTAGGCGGGCCTGGGTCCCCCCATTAGCCACTGAGGGAAAGTGGCCAGGACATTGAGGCACCCCAGAGTGGGAACTGAACTATAGTGGCCCAGCTGGAGAGCTGTAGCCAGGAAGCCCAGGAGGTCGAAGACATTTTGTCTCGAGGGAGGGAGCCCTGCTCTATCCCAGAGCAGGGCCAATCTGAGAGAGAGAGAGTGCAAGCACATGCATTTGGCCAAGAGGACGCTCATGAGAGGTGAGTGTACCCCGTTACAGTCCCGCCTATCGAATATGAAGACAGTATGAACCAAGTGGCTGCTTTACAGATTTCCTCATATAAGGCGTTGTATTTTTTTGTCCACGAAGCTACAAAAGCTGTGAGCTCTGACAGTGAAAGATGGAGTTATGCTTTTTGACTTGCACGCTTCTCATACACAATACCTCGGCCACCTGGAAATGGTGGATTTGGAAGCCTGTTTTCCCTTTGACGTCAGATAATAAAGCACAAAGCGTCTGTCTTTCTGACAAATGCTGTGCAGTGAATATATATTTTGAAGAGCTCTGCAGACATCCAAATTATGCCATAATTTCTCTTTGGGGTGAGATGGAGCTGGACAGAAGGATGCAAGAACAATTTCATGAGCTCTATGGAGCCTGAAGTTAATCTTTAGTTTGAAGGCAGGGATGGTTCACAGTACTTTAGCTTTATGTAAGATGCAGTACTGTGGTTCCAGGACCAAGCGCCCAACTCAGACTCTCTGCAAACAGACATGATTGCTACCAAAATGATCACTTTAATGGTTACAAAGTAATGAGACATCTTTACAAGTGGTTAAATTGGAGGACCTGTAACAGCACTGGGAACCATCCCATAAGAGAACTCTAGGCACTTCAGGAGGATGTAGAAGAGATGCTGCTCTCATAAGAAAAACATTGGCTATCTGGGCAAGATGAAATCCACTACTTGCCTGATTCCTTAAGGATGCTTGACAAAGCAGCAACTTGATCTTGGAGCGTCTGTACTGCCAGGGCTAGCCAAAGTCCATCTTGAATAAACTCAAGAACTGTGGTAATGATGCAAATGTAGGGACGAGACTGGGTACGAATGGGAGAGCCTCAGCCAGGCCATTGGATGGCCTGAATTAGAAGATTTGTTTATGGAAGCTAAAACTGTGGATACTATCTCTTTGAATAACCTTTTCGGCTTAAGAGGCTCTGTTCAAGAACCACGTAGCTAGGCTAGACTGTCTGGATTCTGATGCATGAGTGGCCCCATGTAATATCATATCCCTTGTGGATGGAAAGCAGATAGGAAATCTTTGTATCATGTCAAAGAGTCCAGAGAATAAAGGCATCATTGGCCAGAACGGGTATATCGGAATTACCAGTGCTGCTTGTCTCCTGAATTCCTTTTGGCCATCTTTACCACACGGCATCTGCTACCTTGGCTTTGTGATCCCATCAGAAAAAGAAGAACCTGAAACCTTGTGATGAAGGTGGTAGGCAAACCCATCGACTGTTGGGAAACCAAAATCCTTTACCAGGAGACTGAACACCTGTGGATGCAGTTACTATTCTGGATGATCCAATTTTGCCTGCTGAGCTAGTTGGCCATAACATTCAATTTTCTCTTTGATGTGAAGGGAGGGAGTAGACTGCAAATTGTTCTCTGCCCAAGTTGACAACAAGGTGAATTTCTTTTTTGCAGCACTGTAGACCTTGCTCCCCTTTGTCTGTAGACAAATGACACGACTGAGGTGTCGTCTATCATGATCAGTACGAGGGAAGTCCCAGTATGGGAGCAAAGCTGTGAGACCACATTGCAATGCCCTGAGTTCTTGTCAGTTTATGCTGTGCGTGCTCTCTTGTTTCAGATCCTTTGGATAGTCCTTGATTCCATGTAAGCACACCATCCCTCTAGGCGGGTATCTGTGGTGATAACTGTCCTGACCCATTCTCCTATTGGAAAACCCGACTTCAATCTGCTTGGACTTGTCCACCATCTGAGTGACCTGAGAATCCTCCCGGGGAGAAAGACCTTTTCTGAGGAGTAGATGAGAGATACTTGGAAGAAGGATAAGAGGACACTCCAGTGGCCTCATGTGACCAATAGCCCACTAAGAATATACACATGTGAGACCACTGATCCCAGAAGAGAAAGGAGTGTAGCAATGGGTTGAAAGGTTGACTATTTTGAAAAGATTTCTCAGCTTGTCTTCCATGCAATAAGTCAGTGGCCCTCAACCTTTCCAGACTACTGTACCCCTGTCAGGAGTCTGATTTGTCTTGTGCCCCCACCCCCCAAGCTTCACCTCACTTAAAGACTTCTTGCTTACAAAAATCAGGCATACAAAATATAAAAGTATCACAGCACACCATTACTGAAAAATTGCTTACATTCCCATTTTTACCATATAATTCTAAAATAAATCAAATGAAATGTAAATACATTGAAATGTAAGTACTTAGTATATAGAGCACTATAAAATTTCATACAGAAAATGATTTTAGTTTGTACTGACTTTGATAGTACTTTTTGTGTAGGTAGCCTGATATTAAAACTAGGCAAATATCTAGATGAGTGATGTTCCCCCTGAAAGATCTCTGTGTACTCCCAGAGATACAAGTACCCCTGGTTGAGAACCACTGCAGTAAGGAACATTGTAGAATTTTGAAGAAGATGGGGGACACACTGAGACTGAGTTAACAGACTCAAATCACAAAACCGTGCTTCGCAGCAACCTTATCACTTGGGTATTGCCATCTATGACTGACTCAGGACAGAAGTCACCCAGGAGAGGGTAGACAGAGCAGCTCTCAGATAGCACTACATGCACGTTTTGTAAGCTTTTGCAGTGCTGATCCTAAACCAAAGGCCAAGGACAGGTATTTGTAGTGTTGTGTACTTAGAGGAAACAGACTATTGAATCAGGATACAGAGACAGGCAGACTTCCCAGTGACTCTCTTCCCAGGAGAAAGGCAGAGGCAGACCAAATCTGGCAGTTTCTCAGAGGTGGAGCCACATCTCCCTTGCCTGTCTAACAGGACTGGCTGGCCTCCAAGGCTGCACAGAAGCAGAAATCCCAATGTCTAGGATCTATGGACCTCATTCTGAATAAGAAAGGAGCTGATAGAAGTTGTAGTCTCCTGCTTAGCAAATCCATCACAGTACTGTCTAAATCAGGCACAGCTGATAGCACATTTACTTTTGGATTGACAGTCAATTCTAGGGCACTGTTTAATTGTTGAACAAAAAAAACAAGCTACTGTCTTGGTGGTCTAAGCACAGCTGAGCGTTAGGAGGTCCTCAACTGCAAGCTAGGATCCACCAGCTACAAACGTGGCCTTGGTTAAGTCACAACCTCTTCAATTCAATTTCCTGATCCATAAGATGGGAGATAGATTACACTTATGTTCACAGGGGTATCTCTCTAATGTGCTTTCAGCATTTTAGCACTACATAAGTTTCAAGTATCCTGATCAATTATTGTAAGTGGTAACCTGTAGGTGAGTCATTAAACTGGAGTGACTTTTGCTTCTCACAGATGGCTATCCAGGGGAAAGTTAAAGATGGCCTCTATTTTTCAAAATAGACAGAGAAACCTTGTGTTCTCATCAGTGTTCTACTTCTCAAAAAAACCCTGACTCATTCCCTAAGATGTATGTAAGCTATGCATCTCAACTTCCATGCTTCCTCACGGCATCACTGCTTGACCACTACCAATAATTCAATGCTGTCATTACTGTAAGCTGAAACATTCTACATGACATAAAAAAACAGCACAAATGAATAACGAATAGAGGGTTGCTAGATACTACAGATTTGTAGCTGTGGGATTTTGCCAACAGTATGCTTTATACCAGAAAATTTATTTCCATCTACCTTTTCATTTTCTTCTAGATTGAGTCTCTGCCTATGACTGGTAACATTGGGCTTGGATTTTCTAATTTATACCGGAATTGCTTGTTTTTAATTATTTTCTCATCTTTGTTAATAGTGTATTTGGTCACAAACACTAACATCAGGAGACTGGAACTAACCTGTTGGACATCCTGTTGAAAAACACAGAGCTGAAGCCGTTGGTGTAGGCGGACCTTCCGATGCTGCCAAATGTTCTCCAGTTGTCGCTGGTGGTGCAGTACTTCATGGATGACATCCAGGACATGATGCACTGCCTTGGAGTAGTTAGCAGAAGCTGTTAATGAGTCAGAGCTTCCAGGAGTCAAAGGTCGCTGAAGTTTGTCAAGTAACGACTTCCCATCTTGGCTCACCTGACCGGCAAGAAGGATGAAGAATTAAGTTTCTGTTCGAAAGCTCATTAATGAACAACACAAACTACAAAATTATACAGAACAGATTAATTAAAGACATGGCAGCTAGCACTCTCCACCTCTCTAATCCCAGAACGGGAACACACTGCTGTTACAACAGATAATGCAGAGAAAACTTACATATACGATGTCCACTGTATGCATTAAGTTACTGTTCTGAAACAGTAGCCTACCAATAAAACTAATCTTCCTAGTGACTTGTCAATAAGAGTCAAAGTGATGTGAGTTAAGAACAAAGTTTGTTTTAACTGAATTCTATTGATTTCGCATGCTTAAGTCAAAGTTTGCTATTACTTGTGACTTAACATTATCAGAGCCGGAGTGCTTCTATGAAGCATAATGTTGAGAAATACATGACAAATCTTGCTACATTTTAACCTGTAGTACGGATATCAGAGTATGAGGTTAATTCTATTAGTTTTATCTTGATTCTACCCAACCATTAAAGTGCAAAATAATTTCAAAAGAACACAGCAACTTATTTGGTTTAGTCTCACTAGCTGAAGAAAAAGCAGCAATGATCAAATAAAGAGGTGAGGTTACTTTTAATTAATGTTGAATATTCATTGTTTTAGTCCTTAAGAAATTAATTTTCAAGATTAATTCCAATTAAGATGCTGTCATTTGTAGGAAGAATTTGGTGCAGTGCTCTGACAGCCCACAACTGTACTATTGTGAAAAGAACACCTTCCAATTGTGAAGTAAGAAAAAAAGATCTCTCGTTCAATAAGAATCAGACTTTAGAGACAGTTAAGACCTAATATCTCAAATCCAACCCAATCTAGAGATGGTACAGGGTTCTTCCCTATAGTGTATTTTCTAATATTCCACAGCCTTGCAGAGTTTCAGAGGTTCTCTCTTTTCCCAGTAATTAAACAGGGCAGCATTTTATCTTTATTCCCACATACGCGCCTTACCTATTTGAGTGGTTATGTTTAAACACAAAATATTGTAATATGGCCAAAGAAAGTACATTTGAAAATATGAATATCCTACAAAGTAAAGTAGGATAGAAAATGGACATCTATATATGTAGCAAAAATTGGTAGTTCAGTAGATGACACTTTTCCCTCTTAATCAGTAACTCAATTAATGACCCAGAACGATGTTAGAGACTGGGTTTTTTCTTGCAGGTATGTCAAGAAAGTAAGGCCCGGATCTTTTTTTTTTTTTTTTTAAAGTAGAGTGTCCACAAGAAACTTTCCATAAAATTAGGATGTTAGCCCCTGTGTTCTGACCTAATTTATTATTCTGGTAACCATAGACCTATGAACTTTTTTCCTTGTAAAGTAACAAGGGAAAGTATTCTTCACATCCTGTCCTGGACTATTCTGCATAGTTACTGTGAGGTGATAAATAATTAATATGTTCCACCTTATTCATAGATTCCAGAGCCAAAAGGGACCACTGATCATCTAGTCTTACATCCTGAATAACACAGGCCAAAGAGCTTCCCCAAAATAATTCATCAGGTAGATCTTTTACAAAAACATACAATCATGATTTTAAAAGTGTCAGTGAGAGAGAATCCACCAGGACCTTTGATAAATTGTTCCAGTGGCTAATTATTCTCATTGTTAAAAATGTATGCCTTCCTTATTTCCACTCTGAATTTCTCTAGCTTCAGTTTCCAGCCATTGTATCGTGTTATACCTCTCTCTGCTAGACTGAAGAACCTATTTTTAAATATTGTTCCCCACATAGATATTTACAGACTGATCAAGTCACTCCCTTAACCTCCTTTCTGTTATGCTAGACTAAAGGAGTTCAATTTATTTGTCACTAGAAGGCATGTTCTCTAATCCTTTCATCATTCTTGTAGCTTTTCTCTGAACCCTTGGGCCTGGTCTACACTAGGAGGTTATGTCGAATTTAGCAGCGTTAATTCGAATTAACCCTGCACCTGTCCACACAACGAAGCTATTTAGTTAGACATAGAGGTCTCTTTAAATCGATTTCTGTACTCCTCCCCGACGAGGGGAGTAGCGCTAAATTCGACATGGCCATGCCGAATTAGGGTTAGTGTGGATGGAATTCGACGCTAATAGCTCCCGGAGCTATCCCACATGCACCACTCTGTTGACACTCTGGACAGCAGTCCGAGCTCGGATGCTCTGACCAGACACACAGGAAAAGCCCTGGGAAAATTTGAATTCCTTTTCCTGTCTGGCCAGTTTGAATCTCATTTCCTGTTTGGACATCGTGGCGAGCTCAGGCAACGATGCAGAGCTCCAGCACAAGTGACCATGCAATCGCAGAATAGAAAGACGGCCCCAGCATGGACTGATCGGGAAGTCTTGGATCTCATCACTGTGTGGGGCGATGAGTCCGTGCTTTCCGAGCTGCGATCGAAAAGACGGAATGCGAAGATCTACGAGAAGATCTCAAAAGCCATGACGGAGAGAGGATACAGCCGGGATGCAACGCAGTGCCGCGTGAAAATCAAGGAGCTGAGACAAGCGTATCAGAAGACCAAAGAGTCAAACGGACGCTCCGGATCCCAGCCCCAGACATGCCGTTTCTACGAGGCACTGCATTCCATTCTAGGTGCGGCCGCCACCACTACCCCACCACTGTCGGTGGACTCTGACGATGGGGTATTGTCGACGGCCGCTTCCTTGGAGCTGTTCGCGGATTGGGAAGATGAGGAAGGAGATGAGGAGGACGAGGCAGTTGACAGCGCTTTCAACGCTGATTTCCCCGACAGCCAGGATCTCTTCATCACCCTCACGGAGATCCCCTACCAACCCTCCCAAGGCGGTAACCCGGACCATGAAGCAGAGGAAGGATCAGTAGGTAAGTGTTTTAAATATTTATTTTGAATAGAATAGGCATGATATGTTAGCAATGGGTTTTTAATGATTAGTTTGCCCTAGGCACTTAACTTTTTAGTCCTTGCCAGTGCAGCTACTGGAAAAGTCTGTTAACATGTCTGGGGATAGAGTAGAAATCCTGCTGGGACATCTCCACGAAGCTCTCCTGGAGGTAATGTGAAAGCTTTTGCATCAGGTTCCTGGGGAGAGCGGCCTTATTGCCTCCTCCACGGTAGAAAACTTTTCCGTGCCAGGCTAGCAGCAGGTACTCCAGTATCATTGCCTGGCAAAGCATGGCGGCATACGGCCCTGGTGTTTGCTGGCATTCACGCAGCATGTGGTCTTTCTCTGTCTCTGTAATCCTCACCAGAGTGATATCACTCATGGTGACCTGCTTTGAAGTAGGGGAATTTTAGTATGGGGACTGATGGCCTGTTCTTTAAATAACTGTAACCGGCAGTTTACAGCCACGCAGTGGGGGCGGGGAGGCGAACCATTCATGCTGAGCGGTTCGCCGGCAGCGTGCAGGGATCTTTCCCAGGGACAGCCACGACGGGGGTGGGACAGGGGCAGAGTTCATGCCAGCCGGATCGCTGGCAGCATGCAGGGATCTTTCCCGGGGACAGCCACGACGGGGGTGGGACAGGGGCAGAGTTCATGCTGGCCGGATCGCCGGCAGCAGGAACTGGCCAACGCTAGGAGCATTGATTGGAACGTGAAAGTAGGGCACTGCTGTAAATTAAGCTTTAAGCAGCCAAAAGTCTATGGCTTACCATGGCTGCCTGCTAGCAGAATTCCGTTGTCTGGCCCCGCTTGTGTGATCTGTACAGCAAGACCCCAGGCACTCAATGTGAAGACAGAAAATTCGACCTTGTACTGAGTGCACATGTGATAGGTACTGTGCATGGTCTTGTTCACAGAGAAAGACTATATTCATTGTTTGCAAAAATGTATCTTTTTGAGGAATTCATTCCCTTTTTCCCATCCCACAGCTGCGAGTATCTCCCGAGCTACCCTGGCATCCCCCTCCCAGAGGCTGGCGCAGATCAGGCGGCGAAAGAAAAGGACACGGGACGAGCTGTTCTCAGAACTTATGGTCTGTTCCCGAGCCGAGGCGGCACAGCAGACCCAGTGGAGGGGAGGACAGGTGGCGGCAGGAAGACCAGCAGGCGACTCAAATGCTGCTTGGACTAATGAGGGAGCAAACGGACACGCTCCGGCGCCTTGTAGATGTTCTGCAGGACCGGAGGCAGGAGGACAGAGCCCCACTGCATTCTATCGCTAACCGCCCTCCCCCGCCACAAAGTCCCATCCCCACCTCACCCAAAGTCCCAAGAAGGAGGGGCGGCAGGGCCGTGAAAACAGTCACTCCACCCCTGCAGATTGCTCAAGTAACAGAAGGCTCTCATTCCCAAAGATTTGATACGTCCTTTCCTTCCCTCCAAATGCACCTCACCCAAGCCCCAGTCCCAGTTTCATCCCCTAACTGTGTAGTTCCTAATAAAAAATACGTTTCTGTTAATTACTGTTTCCGTCATGTTCTTTTAGAGGACAATGTGTTTGAAGGGGGGAAGGGGGTTGGTAATTGGAGAGGACAGTCACCTTTACCAGGGTACAGACACGGGGGCAGGTTCAGCAGAAGGCCACACACACATTGCAGTCACTAGGCACCCTGGTCAGTCTGGGAGGTGGTTTTCATGTTGGGGGGGGGGGGGGCTATGTGAGTTTGGGGGGGGGGGGGGAGGGCGGTTACAGATCTTAGGCAACGGTCCTTAGCCTGGATGACAGAGCCACGCAGCAGAGGATCTGTAACCGCCCTCCCCCGCCACAAAGTCACATAGCCCCCATACACAGAGTCCCGAAAAGGAGGGGTGGCAGGCTCCGATGAAACAACCAGTCCACCACTGCGGACCGCTCTAGGAGCAGGCGCCTGTCATTCCTCGAGTTTAGAAGCGTCCTTTCCATCACTACACCCGCTCCCCACCACAGTCTGCGTCCAAGTTTCAACCCTTTACTGCAAAATCCTTAATAAGGAAAACGGTGTTAATGAACAAAGTTTTATTTATTTTATTTTTAAAGGTGTGTTGGAAAGGGGGGGAAGGGGGTTGGTAACTGGAGAGGATAGTCAACATTAACTGGGTAAAGAAACGGGGGCAGGTTCAGCTTCTGTTTAAAAAAACGTAATAGTCACAGGTTACCCTGGTCACTCTGGAACCTAGCTTTCAAAGCTTCCCGGATGCACAGCACGTCCCGCTGGGTTCTTCTAATCGCCCAGGTGTCTGGTTGGGCATAATCAGCAGCCAGGCAATTTGCCTCAACCTCCCACCCCGCCATAAACGTCTCCCCCTTGGTCTCACAGAGATTGTGGAGCACACAGCAAGCTGCAATAACAATGGGGATATTGGTTTCACTGAGATCAGAGCAAGTCAGTAAGCTTCTCCATCTCCCCTTCAGACGTCCAAAAGCACACTCCACCACCATTCTGCACTTGCTCAGCCGGTAGTTAAAGAGTTCTTTTTCACTGTCCAGGGCGCCTGTATAGAGCTTCATGAGCCAGGACATTAGCGGGTAGGCTGGGTCCCCGAGGATGACTATAGGCATCTCCACATCCCCAACAGTTATTTTGTGGTCCAGGAAGTAAATACCTTCCTGCAGCCGTCTAAACAGACCAGAGTTCCTGAAAACGCGAGCGTCATGAATCTTGCCCGGCCATCCGACGTTGATGTTGGTAAAAACGTCCCCTATGGTCCACCAGTGCTTGCAGCACCAAGCCCTTTTGGTTAATGTACTGGCTGGCCTGGTGGTCCGGTCCCAGGATAGGGATGTGAGTTCCATCTATAGCCCCACCGCAGTTTGGGAATCCCATCGCGGCGAAGCCATTTATGATCACCTGCACGTTTCCCAGGGTCACTACCTTTGAGAACAGTAGCTCAACGATTGCGTTGGCTACTTGCATCACAGCAAGCCACATGGTAGATTTGCCCACTCCAAACTGATTCGCGACTGACCAGTAGCTGTCTGGCGTTGCAAGCTTCCAGAGGGCTATGGCCACTCGCTTCTGGACAGTCAGGGCTGCTTGCATCCAGGTGTCCTTGCACTTCAGGGCAGGGGACAGCAACTCACAAAGTTCCAGGAAAGTTCCCTTACGCATCCGAAAGTTTCGCAGCCACTGTGATTCATCCCAGACCTGCAGCACTATGCGGTCCCACCAGTCCGTGCTTGTTTTCTGGGCCCAGAATCGCCGTTCCACCGCACCAACATGACCCATTGTCACCATGATGTCCACGGTGCGGGGTCCCGGGCTTTGCGAGAGGTCTGTGCCCCTCTCAGACTTAATGTCCTCACCGCGCTGCCGTAGCCTCCTCGCCCGATTTCTCAGCATCTGCCTCTGAAAAAGGTGGATGATAAGGCGCGAGGTGTTGACAACGGCCATAACTGCAGCGATGATCGCAGCGGGCTCCATGCTCGCAGTGCTGTGGTGTCCGTGCTGTCAATCACCAGAAAAGTGCGCGAACTGATTGCCCGCCAGCGCTTTCACGGAGGGAGGGCGGGAGTGAGGGTTGAATGACGACAGTTACCCAAAACCACCCTCGACACATTTTTTGCCCCAGCAGGCATTGGGGGCTCGACCCAGAATTCCAATGGGCAGCGGGGACTGCGGGAACTGTGGGATAGCTACCCACAGTGCACCGCTTCCAATGTCAATGCTTGCCCCGTTAGTATGGACTCACAAAGTAGAATTACTGTCCTTAGTGTGGATATACATGTTCGACTTTGTAATATCGGTTCCACAAATTCGCTTTAAGTAAAATCGAACTACTCTCGTAGTGTAGACATACCCTTGGAAATTTATCAACATCCTTCTTGAATTGCGGGCACCAGAACTGGACACAGCAGTGGTCACACCACCGCCAATTACAGCGGTAAAATAACTTCTTGCTTCTACTCAAGATTCCCATTTATGCATCCCAGGATCGCATTAGCTCTTTTGGCAACAAGATCACACCAGGAGCTCACGTTCAGCTGATTATCCACTACAATCCCCCACTGCTTCCCAGGAAAGAGTTTCCCATCCTGTAAGTATGGCCTACATCGGGGTGGGCAAACTTTTTGGCCCAAGGGCCACATCAGGGTAACGAAACTGTATGGAGGGCCGGGTAGGGAAGGCTGTGCCTCCCCAAACAGCCTGGCTCCCGGCCCCTATCTGCCCCTTCCCACTTCCTGCCCCCCTCAAAACTCCCAACCCATCCAACCCCCCCTGCTCCTTGTCCCCTGATCATCCCCTCCCAGGATCCCCCACCCCTAACTACCCCCCCGGGACCCCACCCCCTATCCAACCCGCTCCCTGTCCCCTGAGTGCCCCGACCCCTATCCACACCCCTGCCCCCGACAGGCCCCCCAAGACTCCCACGCCTATCCAACCCCCCTGTTCCCCATCCCCTGACCACCCCAACCCCAAACCTCTGCCCCATCCAACACTCCCCACCCCCTTACCATGCTGCTCAGAACAGCAGGAGCTCGCAGCCCACCACGCTGCCCGGTAGGAGCAGCATGCCAGAGCGCTGGTGCAGCATGGCGAGCTGAGGCTGCAGGGGAGGGAGAACAGCAGGGGGGGTCCAGGGGCTAGCCTCCCCGGCCGGGAACTCAAAGGCCGGGCAGGACAGTCCCACGGGCCAGATGTGGCCCGTGAGCCGTAGTTTGCCCACCACTGGCCTACATTCTTTGTTCCTAGATATGTACATTTATATTTAGCCATATTAAAATGTATACTGTTTGCTTGATCCCAGTTTACAATCATTCTGAATCAGTGGTCTGGCCTCTTCATTATTTACACCTCCCTCAATTTGTACATCAACTGCAAAATTGATCAGTGATGACTGTTTCCTTCCAGGTCATTGATACAATCACATGTTGAGACCATCAGTTAGCCAGTTTTTAATCCATTGTATGCATGCCACGTTAATTTTATAAGATTCTAGTTTTAGCAATAGCTACATTTCAGTGATTGGGCATACAATGATCCAAACGTATTGCCAATATCTGAGTTTATGTTCATTAGATACTGTGGGATTCTTCCTACTAACAGATACTGTAATTTGTATCTCAAATTTGCAAAGTACAATCAAGGCTTAGAAGGAAGTTTAGTTTTGAAGTTGGTTACAAAGTAGGGGAAATGTACATCTATTTGTCAACACATTATAAGTGTAATACTTAAAAAAATGGTCAATCACAAATGCTGGAATTAATATGATATTTCCCCCTCTTCCCATAATTCATTCATCCTAAAGTGACTGAAGTATATGCTATAATCCAGTTATTTTATTGTTTTTTTAAAAGGTAAATTAACAGATTATCATTTAGTACACTAAGGCTGTGTCTACACTACGCACCTCACAGTGGCACGGTTGTGTCGCTACAGCAGTGCCACTGAAAGGTACGCAGTGTAGCTGCTCTTTACAATAAAACCACCTCCAATCAGGGGCGGTAGCTTTGTCGGCGGGAAAGCATCTCCCACCAACAAAGTACTGTCCACACAGGCGCTTTCATCGGTAAAATTTTGGTCGGTCATGGGTGTGGTATTTTTCACACCCCGACCGACAAAAGTTTTACCAACAAAAGTGCAGTGTAGACATAACCTAAAACTCAAGGCTCTCACATACACATACATCACCCATTAACAACTACTGGATTGGCATCTGTGTTAAAGGAGGGTAAAGCTGAACTCTTTCTGTTGAGTAACAAGCTCTTGATGGTACCATGGCATCGCCACATTGATCATGTGTGAACATTCTGCATCCAGGTATTGGTTCTGCATTCCAGGTACTGTCAGTTCTTCATCACATTGAGGCGGGAATTGCTGTTGTGATGAAGTCTCGCCTCATTTATTTCAAGGGATTCTGTAAAGGTACCTAGCTGTACTCAAGTTGCAAACATAGGATTTCAAATTCCGGTCTCAGGCAAAAATTCCACATATTCTGCCTGAGTAAAGTCTTGCCTACAAAGAATATATAGTCTAATTCATTTTTCCTACTCATCACCATCAGGTACTATAGCACCAAAAGACTAAAATGACAGACTATTCAATTTTGCCACTGCTTTGGTTAGCAAGGAATAAGATGTTCAAGTGAAGTTTCATTTACTGCAATGTTTCATAATTAACTCAAGAAGAAAAACTAATTTTGTTTTCCTTCAAGACTTTATTGCTCTTTACATGTATGAATATCATTTCACAATTCGCCCTGTTGCCCTATCCTCCACCATAAAGTGCTTTCATTTGAGTTAGCAGGAATACTGAGTCTAGCGTTTCACTCTTTTTCTTTTCCTTTTTTTTTCTTTTTAAAACGAGGATCCACTGGATGACTGAAAGAGCTTGAAGGAATGGGGTTTTTAAAAATTTCAAAGGAAGTTTCTTTTCTTGGGAGGCCAGGTGTTAAAAACTAAAGAAACTAAGTCTTAAACACACTAAAACTTCCATCAAATGCTCAGGTTTGTCGTAAGTAACAATCTCAACCATTCTCCTTTCCTCCAAGGAGTCTTTCAGCACAAAACAGGGAAATCAAGGTATGTTTTACACAAAGAAAGAGAACTTGTGAACCCCGTTCAATTCAGCCAAGTCCAAAGGGAAGTATCGGATATAAATAAAAGTATCTTGGTCCCACATTTAAAATGAGACAATCATTAATATCACATAATTAACTTGTAATTACTTTTCATCTTATGTTGCTTAATTTCTGCATTTCATCCAGACAGTAAAACTAAACCATTACCAGCATTAGGCAGAGTTTTGTAGCGTTTGAGTTCTACACTAAATGAGAATTTTTGTTCTTGAAAGTAGTATTTTTTAAAAATTCCTTTTATCATCAGTACCCTCAATTCATTCACTTTTGTAACACCTCACCCAAGCTCCTTCAAAAAAGTTCTCCAGAAGCACATAATACACATTGACACTAAAGGAGATGGAGTGAGAAAGACTGAACAGAAAAATGGTTAATACAGGACATTTTAGTTATAAAGGGAAGCCAAATCCCATTTGAGTTCCTGCCCCTTTGGCACCCTGAAATATTTAAAGCACACCAGAAACACTTCATGATGGATGTTATTTTTTTGTGCTGTATTGGTGTTCTGTCAGCATTTTTCAAAATAAATTGTTTCCTAGAGTTGGTAACTCAGCTGTAAATACATTCTCTAGCTTAGAAGTGCAACCTTGTGGTTGTAAATCTGAAAGCCAGGATTTTATGACTTTTTGAAAACTAACAGTGATGTTGAACATGTTAAAATATTATAAATCCTGAATGTGTGTATACACTGGCTAGTTTTAGATCCTTTTTTACTGCTGGCAGAAAAAGGTATCTGATTTTAATTTGCCAAACGAATAATGCAATCCTTACTCCAATCCACTTTATCTTTTTGCAATAAATAGAAAGTTTTAAAAACACTTATTTAAGTGCTGACTCCTAATTCAGTGCTTTTCCAAAGGAATTTCACATTTGCTGTGCACTTAAAAACATATTTTAATGACAGTATCATAATACATCTGAACATCTTTTAATGGCATTAAGTAATACACAATGGAAAAAATCCACCACTTTATAAATTGCCAGGCAGCCTGCAGGGAAAGCATTATGGTATCCCAGTTAGACAGTTTAAAGTTCTTCCCACAAGAGCAAAAGCCAGAAACCAAGTCGGAGTTTGAAAAATAGACCAGCAAAAGCCAGAATTCAAAGTTAAGACTAACACTCTGCCCTTCTGTGTAATACTTCAAGGCATAGTGCCAAACCTAGCAGATAGTTTTCTGGCTTTTGTCAGTTGGTGATGTAACCATAATTTTATTTAAACATACTGTAAATAAGTCAGTAGCCTAATGGAATAAATAAACTGCCTACCTCTGAGTAAGCCAGACTGATATGCTCATATATTCCTTGATGATGATGAATGGCATCTTCTAAATCTTGTAGTTCAGAAGGAAGTTCTACCTCACCACAGGCCTTACACCATGAATCCACGTTGTTCATGTACTAGGAATTGAAAAACCACATTGTGTCATTCCCAGATGTACATATGGTAAGACACTATCAGTAAGTAAAACTCATTACAGACATTCATACATAGGTGTGCGCAAAACTATTTGGGGTGTGGAGGACCTTTAAAAGAAGTGTTATTTGATGAAAACCATCTAATGTAAGTGAATATGTGAGTTCACAAGTCAAATAGTTTCCATAATACAACCAACAGTCTTTAAACAATCTGATTGAGTCCATGTTCTTAGTACTACAGCATGATCGGGAGCGCTACACATGAACACAGCAACCTTCGAAGTGAACTCAACTGCTAACTACACTTCTCATTTCTGGAGCTTACTTTCACTCACACCGTTTCTTGATCTTTCAGCTAACCAAAAAAGATAAAAGCACGAGATGCATGCCACATCACATACACCAAAGGCAACTAAACCTATTATGCCAGTGGTTTTTAATCTGTGATCCGCGGACTCTGTCTAAGATTTCCAAAGGGGTCTGCACTGCCATTTGAAATTTTTACCTTTTCCGTAACTGGTGTTCTTTGAGATGTGTTGCTCATGTCCATTCCACAATAGGTGTGCGTGCTCGCCACGTGCACTGGTGCCGGAAGTTTTTCCCCTAGCAGTACCCGTAGGGGGGAGCACCCCCCACAACCCCTGGAGTGGCACCACTATGGTGTGGTATAAGGGCAGCCGCGCGCTCCCACCACCCTCAGTTCCTTCTTGCCAGATAACTCCGACATTGGGGAAGGAAGGCGGGATGTGGAATGGACATGAGCAACACATCTCGAAGAACACCAGTTATGGAAAAAGTAATTGTCTTTTCTTCTTTGAGTGATTACTCATGTGCATTCCACAATAGGTGATTCCAAGCTATATCTGTTGGAGGTGGGTAGGAGTTCACAGACTCTCGGGATAGAGTACAGCCCTGCCGAAATCACACCCTTGCCCAGGCCCATCCTGGAGCAGAACCAAGGGCACCGGCAGTTCTGTCTGGTCACGACTTGTGTTGGCTATGTATGCGCACGCTGTCATGTGACCCAGGAGTTGGAGGCACGCCCTGGCAATTATCACGGGAAACCTCATGATCACCTGGATGAGCTCCCTCAAGGTTTCGAACCTGTCTGGCAGGAGGGAAGCTCTGGCCGATGTCACGTCGAGAATCACGCCAATGAACTCTATATGTTGTATCAGTACCAACATGGATCTGGTGTTGTTTACCAGCAGCCCCAGCGTGGTACATGTGGACAGGAGGAGTGATGTGTGTTCCTGTACCTGTGATCTGGAGCCACCTTTGACCAGCCAGTCATCGAGATAGGGGAAGATCTGCACCTCACCCCCACCCCGACGCCTGAGGTAGGCCGCCACCACAGACATACACTTTGTGAAGACTCTGGGTGCCGTCGAGAGGCCAAATGGGAGGATGGTGAACTGATAGTGTTCCTATCCTACCGTGAAGCGGAGGAAACGCCTGTGGCCCCCGAATATGTGAACGTGGAAGTACGGATCTTGGAGATTGAGGGCGGCGTTCCAGTCTCCAGGGAGGGAATGATGTAGGCCAGGGAGCCCATGCAGAACTTGAGTTTTACCATGTACTGGTTTAGGCCTCGCAGGTCCAGGATGGGCCTGAGGCCCCCTTTGGCCTTCGGGATAAGGAAATAGCGGGAGTAGTACCCTTTGTATCTGAACTCTGCAGGCAATACCTCCACCGCTCCTAGGTGAAGGAGCCGCCTCACCTCCTGCTCGAGTAGGGACTCCTGAGAGGGGTCCCTGAAGAGGGACAGGAAGGGAGGATGGGTAGGTGGGGTAGAGAGTAACTGGAGGGTATAGCCCCGGGAAATGGTGTTGAGGACCCAACGGTCCGAGGTCAGTCGCGACCAATCCGGGAGAAAAGAACATAGACGGTTGGAGAATGGTAGGTTGGGTGGATCCCTGGTGCAGACTGGTAAGTCATTGCCGGGCGTCCCATCAAAAATGGCGCTTACCCGCCTGCTTGGCCTGAGAGGGGCCAGGCTGGGGCGCAGGCCGAGACTGCCACTGTGGGAGTTTCTTATAGTCCCAAGATTTTTTATAAGGAGGGTCATATCTGGAGTGGGTGGCCTGGTTGGGTGCCTCCTGAGCTTGAACTTGGTCCTGGCTGGGGCCGGGACATAGAGACCAAGAGTCTTTAAGGTTGTGCGAGAGTCCTTGAGAACGTGTAATTTCAAGTCTGTTTGCCCAGCGAACAGGGCCTTGTCATCGAAGGGGAGTTCCTGCGGGAGCTCTGTGCCTCGCTGGACAACCTGGAGAAGAGGAGCCACAACACCCTCCTCATGGACACTGCCCAAGCCTGCCTGAAGGGCTGCTCTGGCGGCAGCTGTGCCCTCCTCCACCAGGGCCTTATACTCCTTCCTATCATGCTCCCGGAGGGAGTCCATGAACTTTGGCATTAAGCCCCATAAATGTTAAAGTCGTATCTGCCCAGCAGGGTTTGGTGGTTTGCCACCCTCAGTTGGAAGCTCAAGGAAGAATAAAGCTTTCTACCAAACAAGTCTAGTCTCCTTGAGTCCTTATTCTTAGGGGTGGGAGCGAGTTGGCCCTGATGCTCCTTGTGGTTGACCGCCTCAACCACTAGGGAGTTGGGGGCAGGGTGGATATATAGATATCTGTGCTCCTTGGTGGGCACGAAATACTTCCGCTCTGCCCTCTTAGATATGGGGGGCAGGGAAGACGGGGTCTGCCACAGGGCATTGGAGATCTTCATCACCCCTTCGTGGAGAGGGAGGGTCACCCTGGCTGGCGCTGTGTCCGAGAGGACATCAAAGAGGTAGTCCAAAGGCTCCTCCACCTCTTCAGCCTGTAGAGTGAGGCTCAAAGCCACCCTTTTCAAGACCTCTTGGTGGGCTTTTGTGTCTTCCTGGGGAACAGGAGGAGGAGGCGCTGTGATTGCCTTATCAGGGGAGGGTGAGGATGGGGGCGCGGTGCTCTGCATCCCCATCGGTGCCGCAGAACCCAGCGCTTGGTCCCCTTCTGAGCGCGGGGCTGGGGAAGAGCGCTCCACTGACCCCTTCCTGGAGGGCTGAGAGAGGGAGGCCAATGGTCTTTCTGAGGCCCCGGCCACTGAGCGAGCCACCACCACGGGCTGCATCAGCGCCCATGGGATCCATTGGTACCCGGGTGCTGTCCAGGGAGCCTGGTGCCACTGCACTTGCTGTGGCATCGTCAGAGCGGGCTGCCCCGCCAGACATGCCCGGTCCACCGACTGTCGGCTCCGAGGGGAGGCCAGGGTAGCATACGAACAGCCGCTATCCCAGGATGGAGACAAGTAACGGCTTCGTGAATGGTGCCAGGCTCAAGACCTTGAGTTCAGTGTAGAGGAGCGGGAGTACTGTCTGTAACAGCTGCTCTGCGAATGGCTCAGTCGGGTGGATCCGCGATGGCCGGTTGCCAGCGATATACGCTTGGGGCTGCGGGAGCGGTGCCATGCTGGGGACCTCGACCGGGATGGAGAGCGTGAGTGGCATCGACATTGGTATCGTGAGGGGCTATGGTGGCTTCTTGGAGTTGGCGACCTCTGGTGCTGTCTATCCCAGACCAAGCGTGGCACGCTCTGATCTCCAGGCCTGCACTCCCTCGATGCAAAGCGGTGCCTGGATTCTCTTCTGCTTGGCACCCAGCCAATCTGGTGGGGGTCAATGGGGACCGGTGCGGGCTGTGAGTGGGGCGGTCACTTGCAGAGAACGGCATCGAGAACCTTCCCTTGACCGTGAGCGGTACCGCCCGGGTGGCGACTGTGGCAGTCCGAGCGCCAGCTTGCCTCTGGACCGGGGAGCCACTGGGGTCGATGCAGCCGGTACTGGGAGAGACATTACATCTTGAGCCGCCTGCAGGGCCTCCGGCGTGGAGGGCACCAATATGTGGCCACTGGCATCCGGGAAGCTGGCTCAGAGTGGGCTGGGCTACTCCACTCAACTTGAGTCAGCGGCCGTGAGGTCGAAGGGATTGAGAGCTGCCCAATGTGGGTCTAGTCTCGCCCCCAGCCTTGCCCTGGTGCCTTGACAGAGAAGATCTCTTCTTCATCTTCTTATAGTGTCCCGTGGATAGGAAGCGGTGCCGGCTGGTGGAGGGCACCACTGGGTCACCGCGCACCGATGCCATGGTGCTCGATGCTGACTCGGAGCGGCATAGCAGTGTCGGGGTCAGGGCCGACTCCATCAATATGGCTCAGAGCCGTATGTCCCGCTCCTTCTTGATCCGAGGCTTAAATGTTCTGCAAATCTTGCAGCAGTCACTAAGGTGGGTTTCCCCAAGACAGCGTAAACAGCTAGTGTGTGGATCACTTACGGGCACAGGCCGTTTACAAGTGTCGCACAACTTAAAGCCCGGGGCATGCCCCAACCCGGGCGCACTTCTCTACTCTATCTATATAACTTTCTCTCTTTTTTTTTTTTTAATTTAAACTACAGGTACTATCTAGGAACTAAATGACAGTCCAAACAGGGAAAGCTACAGCAGAAAGCTGGAGCACAGCAGTTCCGAAGCACCTTCACTGGCGGCAAGAAGGAACTGAGGGTGAGGGGAGCACGCAGCGCCCCTTATACCGCCCCATGGCGGCGCCACTCCAGGGCTCGCTAGGGGCGCTCCCCTACGGGTACTGCTAGGGGAAAAGCTTCCAGCACTGGTGCACGTGGCGAGCACGCACACCTATTGTGGAATGCACATGAGCAATCACTCGAAGAAGGAAAAAAGGTTGAAACCCAATGTATTATGCTATCCATACAACAGTGAACATACAGGGGAGATGCAACTTAAACAAAAGGTATTCTTCTCAGTTAAGTGTGCTGCATCTGGGAAGTAGATAAGCATATATGGAAGCACTAAAATAATTAAGGACCTAAAGCTATTTGCATGTAAACAGAAAGTCCTAAATGCAAATTACAGTTTAAAGGCAACCATTTGTAGTCTCTGGCTGTTGCAAACCATTCCTTTCTCACCCGGTTTCTTCCCCACCTCAACTTTCATCCCCTATCGCTAATCAGATAGCTGATAAATCACAGCCAGTTTTCCTATGGAGAGAGTATTAGAATCCATTACAGCTAATTGTCAAATGAACACAGCAGAAGGAGCAATTAAAGAAACTAATTTAATTAATCCCAGCAGACTGCAAACTGTGTACTTTCCTTTAATTTATTTTACTTCTCTCTCACCAATTCACATTTCTGTACACTTTGTACTGAAGCACGTAGTAACTTCCCAAAATGGCTTGGACACGGTCAGTCACAGCTTGTCAGTTAACTGCCAGGTACAAAACAACCTTTCTGTGAACTGGAATACATTCCTAATTTCAGACACTGATGCGGTTCATTTTTAAAAAAAAAACCCACTCCACTTTGGTCAGGAGGCACACCAACATGTAATTATGTTTTTGCATATGGTGCTTTTCAAAGGTGTCAGACTGGCAACTGTAGCGATGCAAATCTTTAAGTTAGCCAGGGAACAAATACAGCACAGACACTGGTGAAGTCCCACACTGTCCCCATCAAGTATCTCAAACGGACCTAGAATGACCACATCTATAGATGCATGAAAACAGTTTATTCTTTATGACTCGCCCTTCTGTGGCCTCACTGTTGAGACTGCCAAAAAAGGTATCTTTTAGCAACAGCTGTACTTGTAATAAGGATACCCATTTACCATAAATGGACTAAGATCAGCTACTTGCTTCCCTAGACCAAAGCATCATCATTAGCATGCTGAAAGCACTGTAGGGTTGCCTGTCAATTAAAGGATTCACATTCTCAAACAATTTGGTTTTAAGAATCTAGCATCTCCTTTTAGTAAACATGCAAAAATCCACCTTAAAACAATTAGTAATTAGACTGCTTCTTAAATTTTTGTGGCCAAATGATCTTATTCCCAAAAAGCTACTTAAATCAGTTATGAGCAAATGGCAATTTTTCTGGAACTCAGTTTGGCATGTCGCAAGAGAAAACTGAGGAATAGCTACAGGGACTATACTTAACACACTACTTCTTACCTAGCTCAACAAGCCTAGTGCTCCCTATCAATAAAAACACCAGCAGCAGCTAACAAAACACACCAACAAGGAAACGGAATATTGACGGGAGACTCAACAGCATGCATCTGCCAACTAGGCTGCAACTAATTCCCTGAAGGGAAAAACATGCTCTAGTTATCAAGACAATTAACCTGGCAATGTGGAATATTTAGGCCTACTTCTTCCTGGGTCAGATTAATTCACATGGCTTATGACTGGTATTTTAAGTTGTATGGGGGCCTAGAGCCAGGAACAGGGATATGTAATGCCAATGGAAGTTAAGCGTACTCTTATGGGACACTGAGTAAATATCCCCCACCCAACTCCAAACCCAGATTAAAGAAAGACATTTAAATACTTTACTTCCCCTAATTTTCCAGTGAGTTAGGTTTATTACTCAATAGGTGTTTCCTGAAATGCTCCTTAAATATTGAACCATTCTGGGACTGATATTCACAAACACTATCATCATTCATTGTGTGAGGCAAAAAGCAAGGAATTACTGGCCAAATGACTGTTTGGGTAAAAAGACCTTTATATTCATACTAATTTTTTACTTTCTTCATCATCTCAAAAGCTTGCCCCAGGTTAAGCTCTATGTTCAAATCATTAAATTCCTACATCCTTTTGCTTTCTAATTTCTACACTGTATTGGTTTTCTAAGGAGCCTCGTGTATAGAACACAAGGGGCAGTGACTTAAAACCCAGGCAGTCTTGCATCAGGGAGAACAAGCCTTTGTTTAAAAGTGATGATGAAGTTCCATACTACTGTAGAGCTGAACAGAGATCAAGTCTTCTACCTGTAGCCTTTGCTTTCTTTTAAGCCCCATCCAGAATGGAGCTAACTCGCTTTCTGGATTTGTTTTTTAACCTGGTTTCATGGCCAAGTCAGGTAATTTGGTTTATACTTTTAGCTTGTTAGCTTTCGTTGGCTGTGTCCCAATTACTGACCTGTTCTGTTTTCTGGTGGAAGATGGAGGACATATCCAGTAAGGTGCTTCGTTCATCCAAGGCTGCAGCAAATGCCTTCCACTCTTGCTCCAACTGACTAGCAATCTGTTTAATCTGCTGTGAAGCATAATGGCCAGACTCAACCAAACGATTTGCTACTGACATGATGCGGTTTATGTTTACATACACATTCTGTGGAGAAAGGATGACAAAGGCAGAATGTGGTTAGGAAATACAATTAATAACCTCACAAGATAGATCCATGAAAGAATCTGTAAAAAGTGCTAAGCAACGTTTACTGAATAACCTAGTTTTACATATACTAAAAGTACATATTTGGGGGTAGATCCTCCATTGGTGTAAAGAAGTCTTGCTCGGATGACAACAATGGAGATTCTCAGCTGTTGTAAATTTGTGTTTCTGACTCATAATGAATGACAATACTGTGGTCAAAGAAACACCTAGTACTTCGCAAAGACCCTAATAAAAGCAAACAGACAAGCTTCATCTTACCTCACAGAGGGCTTGTATAGTAACTCTATTTCACTAATGGAGAAATGAAGGCATTCAAATAGTTAACTATTCGGAAATTATAAGTGACTGGTAATCACTTGTTTTAAACAGCATGTTCATGTTCCCAGATCACCATGACCTAGGGACCCTCTCTCCCCCCAAAATTTCAAGTTTTTACCTCCACTCATTGAGGCATTACAGACGTTCAAGGTCACAGAAAGTTACAGCAGCAGAAGTCCTCTTCAGTATTTGGCAATAATTGAACTGTTTTTGCACATACTTTCTGAAAAAAATTACTTCCCGACTTAACCACTGAACTCCAGCCAGAGGAGTAAAAGACTGGCTAACTTCCAAACAATTGAAAATGATACTCTAAAGCACTGGTTTTCAACCTGTGGTCCGCAGACCCCTGGGGGTCCACTGACTATGTCTAAGATTTCCAAAGGAGTCCGCACCTCCATTTGAAATTGTTAAGGGTCCACAAATGAAAAAAGGTTGAAAACCACTGCTCTGAAGTGTTAATGCCTGGGCAATCCTAGGCATCCATAGGCATCACTGCATTCATCTCACAATCATATTCTTATTCTGACCCTAAACACTCAACACCTAAACTCTTGGCAGACAAAAAGTAAGATCATGCAACTGAAAAAACCATATTTCAGTTTCTAGAAAATACCGGAAGCTGAAAATCTTTACCTAACCATCAAAGGATATTTGTTTTCACACAGTCACTCTTTTTTCTGGGCCAATCTGAGAAGCTACTATAAAGTTATCTGTAGCAAGTGCTCTTGGTTTACTTTTCTCCTCGCAACATTGAAAAATACTGGGACTACCTCATCAAATTTGGATGAAGATTTGGCACATGTGACACAGAAGTTCCTTGGCAAAAGGTCCCCTTCTTTGCAAACAGCTCTTACCTCAGACCTGACAAACTCACTACACCAGACATGTAAGTTATCTACAGAAACTTATCGTAACATATCAATATTCTCTCCCCCACCCCACCCCCCGGTCAGCTGGCAAGGTAATGCAAGGTTCTCTTGTTTACCCTTGCCACATCCCAGAACATCCAATGGAAAACTATCAGAGACAACTACCAACGACAGAAACCACTTGGAGGTGAAAAGGAACATTATAGCAGGAGGAGATCACCCTGGCTATGAATAAAGACAAAAGATTATTTCAGTAAAACAGTGTGTAGGGAAAGACACCATATCCATTCACTGAGGAAACCCCTTAAGGAGTGACCGTTTGGATCCGGGTTTTTGTGAAACCAGCTAGGTCTGCAATGGACTGAACTTTGGGGGAAAGCCTACTTTATTATATAGGAAATTTAACTATTAGTAAGTATAGACCCAGGTTCACATTTTATAATTTTGTTTTGTACTGTAACCATTTGCTTTCATCACTTTCTCCCATTTCCAATTAAATCTTTGCCCTTTCTTAAATGAGCCTGCTTTTGCTTTACCATAAGTGCTTTCAAGTGCTGTGTGGTTTACAGAAGTGGAGGTTTAACATGAAACTGGTAAACTGGGGTACTTTGCATGCTAAGTATCTGGATTTTCTATGAGTAGCATGTGTCAGGGGCTGGATATCACAGGGGAACAATTCAAAAAGGACTCAGGGCTTGGACTGCACCTATTGTTAACCTGCAAGGTGAAGTAAGGGCTGGTATAGCCCAGAGGAGAGTGCTTGAGTGGCTAAAAGGCCCATGGTGTTACTGAGCTGACACCCAGCTACCCCAAAAAGTCTCCCTCTCATAAGAGGCAGGGGTAATAAGGTGACTCTCAGTCCTAGGTGCCCCGAGAACCATTACACCTGTAGTAAAAACTACCTGAAGAAATCCCAGCAAGCACTAATACATACAGAGCAGAGTGAGGAGGAGAACTTTTTTTAAAAGCACCAGGTTCTCTGTATTCTGCCCAGGTGAGTTCCACTTTCCAGCCTTCTGCGCTTTTTGAAAATCATCACAGATCAGTGTGGAAAAAAGGTAGCACTCTCTAATACTCTGTGATTTGATACCTTTGCTAACTGAAATCACAATGCATCAGATCTGGAAATAAAGTACTTCCCACTAAGTTTATAACAAACCAAAATCTAACCTGGCTTTGTCTCTTCCTTTTTGAAGCAGCAGTATATATGATTGGAGAAGCACAGGATAACTATCTGTTATCTGAACAATCTTATTGAAGTAAGTTCAATTTGATTATCCGGCATGTGTGGGCTATAGGATGAAAAGCCTGTTAAAAGGCCTGACAAGGGGGCTTGGCTGAGTAATGGAAAATTATGTTAAGTATCATGAAAACTGAAAATCCCTTCCCTTTCTCCATACTGAGAAACTGAAAAGAATGAAGGAAATATTCTACTACTATATGAAGTGTATATCTAACCTATATAACCCTCCACAATAAGAAGTCAGCTAGTCTTATGGCGTCAGCTGGGCTTGAAGGACTGAAATTTTTACCACCATAAATGTGAGTAATTCCAGAAGCCAAAGCAATGATACAGGTAACCAAATCTAAGGCTTCCAGGGTGAATGGCTCATCTGTGGGTGTCAAAGAAATATTCCTTATCACTGTGTTTACACTACTTTGTTCTCTGAAGCTTTAGCATGAAAGGTACTATAAAGTGTGCAAATGCACACTGCCAGAACACAAATGAACAGTAGTCTCACCCAGTACTTTATTTTTTCCCCATTACAGCACCCGCCACCATTTGAGACGTCTACTTAAAGATTTAAATCTCAGTACCTAGAAGCTGGTTCCTGTGACAGAAAGCAGCAGCAATTCAGCTCAGAGAAAGAAGAATGACAAAAAGGAAGAAGTGTAGGATGACAAACCCCTCAAATATTAACTGGCTACAATAGGAAGACTTAACTGAACCTTGGCTAGATAGAGGATAGATAGGTAGAGAGGGACTGACAGGTGCATTCAGTGAAAGCATATGGTCAACTATCTTTATCACACCCATACGCAAAATAAAAATGTGATGCCCTTAGAGAACCAGCAGGTATTTCTTGAACTGAATCGAGTGCTGTCTTTTTCTACTGCTCCATTCAGGGATTTCTTCTTAGTTATCCCATTAGTTGATGGGTGCCATTAGCTGACTGCAAGTAAATAGGCAATAATTGTAGGCCAACGATCGTCAACAACTTTACTAAGAAATAATAATTGTTTAATCTGTCATTTTAAATGACAAATAATGCAATGAATCTGCAGCTTCTAAATGCTAACCAACTGTTTAGGAAGTGAGGGAGGAAAGAGGTACAATTTCGCAGCATTTTTCAGATTATTCCACTGCATTGCAGAAGTATAAAACTAATGAATGCTATGGAGCAGCACAAAAGGGCAGCAAAAAAGCCAGCAACAAAAAAACAAGTCAATAATGCAACAAGGGCAGCAGTTTGTATAAAAATACATCTCATTTACAACCTTCTTTACTCAGAGCTCGCTTTAATAGACTGGCATTTGCTCTTTAAACTTCAAAATACCTGAGAGAGATTCTGCAAGGTCTGGAAATACCAGAATTTTTCTCCTCCAGGCTATATATAAAAAGTTATTGCTTAACATGGCAAAAGCCAGCAAATACAGATAAACAAGCTAAGGCACAGGCCAGCTATGACAGCATGTGTCATCCTTTGGCATGCGGCTGATTTCAGGGAAGGCAAGTATACATGGGAAATACGGGTGACAGCCTGCCAGTTTACCTCAGCTTCTCTGTAGCACTTAATAGAAACAAACTGGCAAAAGCACTAAAGGTTTCATTTTAACCCACATATTCCCAAAGCCTTTTATAAAATGCTGCTTTAGCAAACAGGTTCTGAAACAGGAACTGCTATTCTGCATATAGGGGGTGCACATTTGGTATGTTATTTTTAAGGATGTCTCTTAGTGTATGTCACTAGGATTATTATCACTGCATCCTTACTTCTCTTTTGTGGTAAATTACTAATTATTCATCAAGATGGCATTCAGAAGTTCCAATCAGGGATCAATGATCCACTGTACTAGGCACTGCCCAGGCAACTGAAAACTGGGCAATGTCAACAGTTTTATTGTCACTCGTTAGTAATTACTTAAGTTACCTGCAGTATCCAACCAGTATTCCCCGTTGTGTTACGGAAAAGAAAACTGGACTCTTTAGTCTAGAAATGCTTTACAAAAACCCCTCCCTGGGAAGCTATAATACAAAAAATAATGAAGTCTACAGAGACGCCTAGGTGTGTCTATCCCAATTATGCGTTAGCATTTAGTCTTTTGAAAAATCAGAGCATGTCAAAGTGATCTGACAAAGACTGCTGTTTAAAACTAACAGTGCCGCTCTTGTTTGTTGGAGCCTCAAAGAATCTTACAGGAGTGTAAAATTCAAGATGTCGCTTATCAGTCTCAGGTGACAGGTTTGTAAATTAAAGAAATGTTAGAGAAGTAAAAAACTTCAGACTGAAAAGGTATCTTTAATAGGGAAAAAAAAATCATGGTGGTTTTCAGTTCTGAAACACTCTTTTACCTCATCTGACCTTCTTAATGTTTTCATTCATACCAGCCCCTGAGGTGGGATTTAAACAGATTTGTTTAGTACCTTCGCTCTGCTCAAAGTTAACTGTTGATCCACTGGAGTCTGTAGTGCAGCCTCTGTGCTTTGGATTAAAGCTTCCAAAAATCCTTAAGGGCGCTTAGTTCTAGGACTCTCAGTTCACAAACAAAACTGACAGTGTTTGACTACTACAGATTTTAGTGATTCTGAAACAGGATAGTGTACACACACACACACACACACACACGATAGATACCGTGCTTTGACAATAGGAATCCAGAATTCCTTAACTAAAATATATTTTAGCAGGTCATGGGTCAGTTGACTCCCAGGGCAAAGAGGATAAGCAAGTGTAGCTTTTAGCACTGTCTATGGGGAAAACAAAACCTGAGTTTAAGGGCTGGTGTACACTTAAAAATTAGATTGACCTCGCCATGTGGCTCAGGGCTGTGAAAAATTTTGCACACTGAGAGCCACAGTTAGGTTGACCTAACCCTCAGTGTAGACACAGCTAGGTTACAGAAGAATTCTTCTGTCAATCTATCGCCTCTCAGAGAGGTGGATTAACTATATCGATGGAAAACACACTTCCATCAAGGTAGGAAGCGTCTGCACTAGGGTGCTACAATGGCCCAGCTGCAGCGCAGCAGCGGTGGCACGTAGCGTAGATATAACCCACAATTTACTGTAATTGTCTACTCTATGTCAATCCCAACAAACACTGCTGTGCCTTCACACATTAATTTTCAGGCATGCAGTGTGCTAAGCCTCTGGCAGTAGCCAAAGGTAGCTCAGCTTTAGCTTTCTCTTACCCAATTTAATTTTAAAGCAATATTAACACTGGCCTATATGATCATGTTCACAGCTTTGAGGAAAGCAAAACCATGGAAAGTGCAGGAAAACAGGTAGCAGAGGCGGTGAGAATATGTACAAAGGCCAATGAGAGTGTGAGGTTCCTAAAACAGATGTTTTAGAAATAGATTTATAATGGGATTTTTTTAGTAATAATTTTTTCAGTATTTTTATTATTGAATATATTTTTGCTAATGGTTATATAAGAGAAATGGGAGCTGCCCCTTTAAGGATAGGGTGGAGGCATAGTGACTGAGCTAATGCAGGGGCTCCCAAGGGCCTGACCAGTGCATGCTGCTGCTACAAGAGGAGGCTGGCCTGTAGTTGGCACCTAAAGAAAAGGTTTGGATCCCCAGCATAAACAAAGCTCTCTTTAAAAAGCTGAGTCTTGTAATGGAAGCTGCAACAACTGCTGTGCAAGATGTTCCTCATCCTCCCTCCACCCACACACTTGCGCAGCTACTTCTGTCACCCCTGCCAGCATCTGCAGCCCATGGGGCACATGGAATGAGGGGGCATAGCCATGGAGCACGTCTTCCCTCCTCCTCCACATAAGGTGAAGTCTTCGTAACTGATCAATGATTGATAAACAAAGTTTCCGACCCCATGCGCTGAAAAAAGAAAAAATAAATCAATCCTCAGACCCCCAAAATAATTAAATTGGCTTAAAGACCCAAACAATTTTTTGTACCATATGCATTTTGGGTTCTTTCTATTTGCCTTCTGTTTTTTGTGCTTTTAAGGTTTGTGGTTTTCAAGCTTCTTCACCTCTAATATGAGAGCTAGAAACTTAATTTTGATCAATCAAAGCAGAGATTCACAATCCCTTGACTCCAGGAGCTGGGGTGTTACAGGCTGGCTAGCCCTCTAGGAGGATTCTGACTCAGCTTCACCTGTGATAGATCAGTTACCCCTCCGTTTCTCCCCCCCGCTAATCCTGATCTGCTGGGCATCAGAGGGCCTAGGTCAATTATCAGACCCCCTGTGTAAGAGCTGGATGATTCCCATAAAAGCCTGGGAGAGCTCAACTGGAGAGAAGAGCTGCAGGAGGGAGGCTGTCTCCTGTTACTGGCACTGAAGGAAGAGGGTGGCAGGCAGGAGGGGAGCAAGCTACTGTGAGAGGGCCTGGACAGGTCCAAATCCCAGATAGATGGCCTGGAGACAGACTAGGGATAAGGATCCAGCTTGTGGAGAACAACCAGACTGGGGAAGGACTCCAGGGAGCAAGCCCTGGAGTCAGTGGCTCAGGTAAGAGGTGGGCCTCCAGGGAGAAAGTTGAAAAGGGTCAGCATGCTGCAGGAGGGTGGGGGGAGGGCAGCCCCTTCATTTTGTTTTCTTTGGGAATAAGGTTTAAATTAGTTTTCAGTGCCCCACTGGGGATGCTGAGATAAGTGGGCGCCTGACAGCTTCCCAGAGTGAAGGTGGGCCGGACACATGGGGGCATTGTGAAGATCAACTCTTAGGGCTTCAAGAAAAACGCTGACTATCGCTAAACTCAAGTAAGTCTCACAAGTTGATAATACTGAGTCAATGCTCTTTAAAGAAGCTCTAACACTTGAATGATTCCCTAGTGGTCAGAGCAAACAGGCTGGCAATAAGTTGTGCTACTATTGCTGAAGGCAGAAACAGACACTGAACATGCACGAAAGGGAAGGCCCTCTGGCTGACTGTCTTGAGATGGTAGATTTGATCTACCAGTGATTGCAAGCCCCCAGTTCTGTAGGCTTCCCTTGATTCATGCTGTGTTTATTCCATATCTCCGGCTGTCCCTTTGTGAAATGACAACATGGCTCAACAGAAGCACACACACACAAAAAAGTTTGTAAATGCCTTGTTTCCCATTGCACATTTTTAACGTAAGTAGGGAAAACAGGGCCCACTGTGATCAAATTAGAGATTAATGTTAGCTGATGTACAATGGTTGCATTTTTTCAAGGTGGTGTGTGTCAGGCCATTTGACAACTAAGTTCAATAGTTTTGTTTTAAAATGGTGTTCAGATAGGTGCTTTACTTGTGCCAAATACAGTGTGCTGAAGACTAGTTAGTTCTTTTCATCTTTGGAGATGAATCATTTGGAATAGTTTACCCTGCAGTTAGGGGAAACTCTAGAGTACAGAAAAAAGGTAATATATGCAGATGTGCTATTTTTTGTATTGCAAGGAAAAAGACTTTGCACTTGTCAAATTTATTCATCTGCAGACTAAACACATGAACTGGAGGTCATATACCCATAATTACACAGAAGGTTAACTATATCAGATTTAAAATAGGCGTTTGCTTTTTGTTCTTTTATTCACATTTAAAACATTCAGCTGGCCCCACTCAGTCTCCTTGGGTATGCTCCTCTCCTCAGCATCTCTCACTGGACCCACAAAGACTCCTGTAGTTCACAGCTTTTTTACTATTGCTGGACCCAGCTTGTGTTCTGGCAGCAAGCTTCCATCTAGCATTTATTCTGATTAATGGAAAACTAGGAAGTACAGCACCAGCTACGCCTGTCCATTTTTCTGGATAAGGCCGTTGGCTGAACATACATTATGCCTCATTCAGCAATGAAGCAATTACCAGATATGGAACTCAGTGATGTTCAAGCTTGTTTTTTCAGGCATTATTGGGGGGCGGAGGAGGGAGGGAGAAAGATTAGTTTGTTTCTTTGAAGGTCCTATTGTCGTGTTGAACCTGCAGCTGATTTGCTCTGAAATTTAACCTTGAAAAAGAATTTTTATTAATCAGATTCTGGACAAAAACATTTATGAGACAAACTTACATTTGCAAGCCCTATTTCCCCCCTTCCCCCCGATTTGGATTTAGATTACTCCTACAGGTGACAGAGCCATTACAACTGAATTCAGCAACAACTTACACCTCCAAAATCTCTTGCATATAGAAAAGCTGTACATACCTAGCAGTTATTTTATCACCTTTCCTCCCTCCCCTCTACTTTGTCAGGGAGATGCAGGCTGGGGCAAGGGAGAGACAATCAATGTTTTTTTTAAATGAGAATATTTAAAACAGAATGTATGTAAGCTGTGTATGATTACAGACAATTTTTTCAAATCGAGACAGTCAATTTACTGCTTACAAAACATGTGACATTTCTGATGACTGCAGTTTTTATAGGCTTCATTAAGATTGATGCTTTCCCTGTTCTCAGTTGCCTTTAACTTTGCTCAACTTTAATTGTTCAGGCTGAACTTGATAGTATGTTTCATCCACAATGCTTCAGCCATTTCTCAAAGTGAGATTAAAGAAAAATATGTTTTGCCTATGTTGAAACAATTCTTTCAGGTGTTTCATTGAGAAGCTCTGTACCTCCATGCTTTGGAGCAAAGGCTCAGGTGACAGGTGTCTTGCTAGTGTCTGGAATGTGCCTTTGGCTGTTCCTAGGGTGAGCAGATAGCAAATGTGAAAACCCCCCCCCCTTTTTTTTTTGAAGGGTGAAGGAGTATAGTTGCATATATAAGACAAGCCCCTAAGTCTGGTCACTCTAGCTATTCCTATGAAAAAACATCCAAAGTTGGTGCACTTGTAAGATTTGAAAAACAACAGTTTGCAGATGCACTGTATAGGCTTTGTGAAGTTTGGCAGCTAAATTCACACACGATTTAATCTGCACTGAATGTGCTCCAGCCCAGGGCTGCGGAAGCCAGGCAGGGCTTCTCCTGCAACTGCTGCTCCCAGCTGTAGTGACACCAGAACTGACAGCAGGGAGATTCTCTCCTGTGCTTACTGCCAACCCCCACCACTCTGGCACCCAAGCAACAGGGAGGAGGAAACCTCCTGTCCCTAATTCAGAGGGGATGAGAGCCTGTAGGACAGGGATCACTAGTGGGACAGGCTGGACTGAGCTGAGGCAAAATAGCTAACCATTAGAGAAGACTTGCCTACCGAGCCTGGAATAGAACCCAAAATAACCAATAGCCAACATTCCTCTGCTGTCAGCAAATCTCTCTGAAACCCACTGGCAAAAAAATCCCGTCCCTCTCTAATGTTGTTAGGAAAACCTACTGCTGCTATTAGTTACTCCATTAGCTGAAGAGGTCTGCATGGTGGATCTAAATTAGGGATTCTCAAACTTCATTGCACCGTGACCACCTTCTGACAATAAAAATTACTACATGACCCAAGAGGGGGGACCCAAGCCTGAGCCCCCCGAGCCCCACCACCCCAGGGTCGGGGCTCCCAAATCCAAAGCCCAAGGGCTTCAGCCCCAGGCAGGGGGCCTGTAACCTGAGCCCCAATGCCTCGGGCTGAAGCATTGGGGCTTTGGCTTCAGCCCCGGGCAGTGGGACTCGGGCTTTGGCCCTGGGCCCCAACAAGTCTAAGCCAGTCTTGGCAACCCCATTAAAACGGGATTGTGACCCACTTTGGGGTCCCGACCCACAGTCTGAGACCCGCTGATCTACATGTTCCAAACCTGCCGATGAATAACATGGGTGTCAATATAATCTCACATGATGGAATTTGCTTTTTTGAAAAGGTAGGAAATTACACACACAAAAGACTGTGTTGAAAGAACATTAAGGTTGCAAAGTCACACACTCAGAAGTTCAGATATACCAGAATTAAGGTGCCTGTGCAATCTTAATTTGGCCCCCCTGTGCAGACGCATAAATTGGAGTTGTATAGCAGAGGTGACCAAACTGTGGCTCATGAGCCACATGCGGCTCTTTTACAGTTAAAATGTGGCTTGCGGAGCCTCCCCCCGATTCTCCGCCTATCAGAGGGGGCAGGGCAGTGGGGCTAGTTGCTTCTGCTAGAGAGTACTGGTGCCTGCGGGCGGGATGGAGGGGGGAGGGGGGGGAGCATGTACAGTTTAAAGGTTTGCCCCTCCCCCAACAGCTTGAGTCACAACCCCCTCTTACCATCAGAGGCCCCTCCCTGCAGCTCCCAGGTGTTAGCTCTGGTGGAGAGCAAACAGCCAGGAGCTACAGGAACAGGCCACTGCCTTTAGTTCCCTGGGGAGAGGCAGCAGCCCCCGCTCCCCCGCCTGCAGCTCCCAGCTGTTTGCCACTGCCTCTCCCCACAGCCACAGCTCCCAGCTTGCTGGCTCCAGCAGCTGAAGTGCAGAGGGGGGCCCTGAGGCATCATGTGACCAAGCAGGGTCAGCAAACCTGGCAAAAATCTGAGGTGGTATGTGACTCCATGTGCCCCCTCGCGTGTCACCTCTGGTTCTGCCCAATGGGGACGGGAGTCTCAGGGCTTCAGCCCGGAGCCCCGGCAGGTGCCCCAGCTCTGGAACTTCTGAAGATTGCCGTATGCGGCTCAGAGGATCAGTAAGTTTGGCCACCCCTCTTATATAGTCTTTTATTACATGATCGAATACTAATTTTACCACAGGACCCCTGCCTCATTCAGTCAATAAAACGGACTGATTTGCAATGAATGGTAATAATTAAAACATGTTGACCTACAGCTAAGTATAGCCTTTCCACTAAATCTGGCGGATGTTTCTTTGCTAACAAGGAAGATATATACATAGGCGCATCTCTTGCCCAAGTAGAATTCAGTCTCATCACGGGCATAAACTCCATCAATTTTCAGGAGGGCAGTGTGCTCCCTCTGGTTTCGGAGGCCACGCTTATAGCCAGCAAAAATGGCTTTGGACCATAGTCTCCCAGACATGGTGTCGTCCTGAAGTCCTGCTCCCAGCAGGCCCCCGCGCCTCCGACCCAAGATGGCGGCGAAAGGGCCTTGATCTTGGGTCGGAGGCGCGGGGGCCTGCTGGGAGCAGGACTTCAGGACGACACCATGTCTGGGAGACTATGGTCCAAAGCCATTTCTGCTGGCTATAAGCGTGGCCTCCGAAACCAGAGGGAGCACACTGCCCTCCTGAAAATTGAAGGAAGATAAAGTGTATCTATATTCATTTGATTAAGCAATTATATATCAACTTACATTTATGCAGATTCTCAAAGTTTACATTTTTATGATGTTAGAAAACAGTGAATGATTCATTTCTTATTTACTAATTATTTTGTGTTGAGCTCTATTTGGATGGAAATTCAAATTCAATTAAAATACACCAAAACAGCATTTTATTTAATTTATCTTAAAAGTGCTGGATACACAAGAAAATAGTTTGCAGTTTATCTAAGCATGTTTGGCATTTAAATTAACTATCTATTAAACAAAGCAAGTATCTGTAGTTAGTGATTCAAATGGATTGTTTCTGGACACCATGTGCTACCTACATTTTAGAACTACTAGATCTCACCCTCTCATACCTACTTTTTAATGTATAACCAAAAACCAGGAAAGCTTGTTTTCATCTTCAAACTCCCAAGTGGTTTCTTAGCTTTGAATTAGTGATTGAACTGAACTAGCTAAATAAACTGAAATCAAGAAAATAGTCGCTCTGTATCTGCAGAAATGACTCCTGATGTCAATAGCTGGTTTAGCACTTTAAACTCTGGTTCCAGGTGCTTAGCCAGTAACTGACACTAGTTCAGTGGTCTGACTTTGTTTAAAACTTGGCAGGCAAAAATGTACTAATTATTATTTTTTATTCAATTTAAAGAAGTTTAGGTTTTAACATAGGTTAATTCCAAGTTTAATTTTAAATAGGTTTATTTTAAAAACAAACGTGTATTTAATTTAAACTTTAAAAAAATCTGTTGTTGTTTTTTTAAAAAACATCCATTTTGTCCACACTGGAAGATAGTAAGTACCCATTCCATGAGAAAACATTTACTTCAACTTCATTCTGTTATGTCAGAATGATAAATGATCCCTTTTAAAAATTGAAGATTGTGATTACTGAGCTGACAGGCTCTTTCATCCAACAGTGAAATTTCTTATAAGTATTCAAGCATAAGTTGGAGTCAATTTATGGGTTTTCATATAACTAATTCTGCCCACATTGTGCGCCCATCTAGCATCATTCTTCATTTAAAGCCCTACGTGTTTTCTCTGAAGTTGCTGGCAATTTCTAAAGCAATACTTGAGACTCCACTACTGAAATGCTTGCTAGTAGTTGCCAAAGAACTATTCATTATCTGTATGCTGTACTTTCACCAATACTGACATGTGGTCTAATGGACAGGATACTGGGAGACGTGGAGCCAGGAGACCTGGATTCTACCATAGGTCTGGTAAAGTCACATCGCCTCTATGTCTATTTCCCCTCTCAACCTTTCTTCAGATTCTAAACTCTTTGGAGCACAGACTATCTCTCACTATGCATTTGCACAGAAACATGGTCCTGATTTTATAATAATAATAATAATAATAATAATATAATAATGGAGATCTCCCATCTCCTAGAACTGGAAGGGACCTTGAAAGGTCATCGAGTCCAGCCCCCTGCCTTCACTAGCAGGACCAAGTACTGATTTTGCCCCAGATTCCCAAGTGGCCCCCTCAAGGATTGAACTCACAACCCTGGGTTTAGCAGGCCAATGCTCAAACCACTGAGCTATCCCTCCCCCCTTTTGGTCAGAGACTGTAAACATTTCCATAAAATCCAACAGCTGTGCAAAATAAACTGTTTTTGCAAGTAACGTTTCTTACCATACAGTTCATGGCAAAGTGGTTGTGCTGCGTCTGCAGCTCCATAGCGTGGGGGTGACTGGTTCCAATCTCTGTGTAACTATTCAGAAACAGACCTTTGTTGTGTGTGATCCAGTCAAACATCTACAAGAAAAATAACGAGATCACTCATTTACAATGCAATGACAAGCTATAAACAAGGAACATGTGATTTCGCATTTTGAGAGAGAGACACAGACACTACAATAATGAAGCCTGAAGTTGCAGTTCATTTTTGCTACTTTGTTAATTTCAGTGTTAACCATCTCACAGTTTTCGCAAACGTTCTTTTTGGGCTGAAAGCACTGTGCTAGATCTCAGCCCAAAGATTGTCTTCACCCCATACTCTAGTTGCAGCAAAATCTGCTCCATTAAATTAGGGCCAGAGAAAAAAAATCTTTACTTGAAGTGTGAAGGTATTGCACATGTAATGCACAAATAAAGACAGCATTATAAAGCACCTACATTTTCATGTTGCTAATCTTCTCAATGCTGGCTTGCTAAATTTAAAAAAAAAAATTAAGACAACCTATTAAAAGCCTAATTGTATAACTGCTCAAAAATATAATTTTAGTTATGTAATTGCCTGAATTCCTATCCATGTTTTATTTTAATTACAGCAGTGCAGCTTAAAGCCTATGCAATTATACGAAATATATATGTTCAAGTACACTATCACAACTTCCTCCGTTTTTGTCTTAAATACAATAGTCACAAAATCCTACATTATGACAATGCCAAGGTTTTTAAATTCAACATAAATGCAGGAAATGCAAGTTATACTCCCAACCACCATCTAAGTGAGAACTCGGCGCAACTGATGTACCTTGAATTATTGGCTACATTATTAAGCGTGACTTCAAATACAGCATTCAACATGTAGATTAGTTAATGTTGTATTTCCTTCACTTTTTAATTGCCCATTTTCTGTGTGTGTGGATTAACAGAATTAACATTCACCTAGATTTTTTGCATGCAATGTATTATATATTTGATGCTAGGGAGCCGTTCAGTTTTTTGCCGGTGGAAGGTGAAACCCTACAGAGAACAAGCAGCACGGCAAAACAGATGCAGAGCTTGATTCCCTGCTGTGATCATCAACTCCTCCATAATTCTAAACTGAAGAGACCACCTGCTCTCTGAGCTGGGTGAAAAGGATTCCTTGATGAAAGAACACAGCGAGGAACCAAAAGTGCTGCCAAGTTCAAAATATCAGCCTTAATATACATAGGTTACCAAAGCAACACTAGTAACTTCAGTTCTCCATTCCTCCATGAACTGGGAACACAGAATATATTATAAGTGGCCGGGCTGAATGTCAGGAGCTAGGAGCAGGAAAAGCCAAGAGTGTGATAGCTTCCATGTGAGGGCAATCCAGACATACCTGAGCAAAGAGGTTGAAAGTTTAGAAGAAAATCTCAGGTCTGCGTGACCCATGCCTGCAGACTTGGTGTTTCTAAGCCTGCGCTTGGGCATCCACACTGCATTGGAAACCCAGACCTTACAACCATGCTGGCACATCCAAACTGCTTTACGCATACCCAAGTCAGAACTTCAGCTTCTCTGGGTGTTTAGCATCATATCCCAGAGTTCCTAGCTCTCTAGCTAGCTGAAGCTGCTCTGTGCTTGGTTATGGGAGAACCGGTGTGTGGAAGTTGACAGGAAGTATTTTGCATGGTTTTAGCCCACCAACACATCCAGCCAAGCCATTTTGAGTCCACATGCTCCCAGCAGTCAGAGCCATCAACATGGATTCCGACTTGGCGGAAAAACTTTTCCATCTCAGGCTGCCAGTCCTAGTTCACGAATCAGGCAGAGCATCTGCAAGATGCTGGTGGACACTTCAGCGGCAGTTTCTGAGCTGCCAAAGGCACCTCTCAGAAGGGGGTACTGACATGCCAGCCACGACCCAGCTGATGCTGCTCATGTCTGTTACCTTAGCCACAGATTCCCTCTATGTTGACCAGCACTTCTGGAGCAGGGCCACAGCACAGATTGGTGGGATCACATCGTCATACAGACTTGGGGTGACTAGTCAAGCGCAGTCCTTTCGCAAGAAGAAACAGATGTTCCTGGAGATATGCAATCAGCTTGCCCCATCCTCCAGTGCCAGTACACCCACATGAGGGCAGCCAGGCCAGTCCAGAAGCAGGTCACCATAGCCATCTGGCAGCTAGTTCCCCAGCCTGCTACAGGTCTATGGCTAACCAGTTTAGAGTTTGCAAATCACTGTGCGAGTTGTTGTGGCAGAGGTTTGAGAGATGATCAGGACTGTGAAGTTCGGAAAGGTTGTAAGCACTACAAATGTTACTGCACAATGTCTGGGAGGACAAGGGGAAACCTCTTCTAGTAGACTCAGGACACTCCTGGATTTCTGAACTGGCATACACAGCCAGACAGTGCATCTGTCATAAATGGTGCTGGATCCAGATGTCCCACAGAAATTAGGGATGTTTTATGTGCCCACATACCAGGTTTGCATGAGGCCATGCATAAGGGGGAATGAAGTGTTATTTTAAGTCATGCTCTATATGGGTGAAAGGCAGCTGTGGGATTTTTTTTTTTTCTTTCTTTTTTAAGTGTGTTGGTAATATGAATTCTGGAAACACTTTCATGAAATGTATGGAGATGTTATACATTTTATGAATATTGGCCAGGTACTTCAGTTCAATTTATGGATTACTCTGAATTTTGTAAATTTTATTAAATTTACTGAGAATGGGCAAGTGATGACCTTTATTAACGTTTGCCACTTAAGATTACATATAATAAAACTTGAATTCCACACAAGGCTACAGTAGCAAGACTTTATTTAATACATGTATTAAAATACCAATATAAGAACCAGAAAAGAAGACCATACAACACAATAACCAAGTTCTGTGCCAGAACAGTGAAAGGTGCATGTTACCAAATGACATGGCCAACTATTCCTGGGTGTCCCCTGCTTGACTTTCCGGTGCATTTTATACCTGTGGGCTGCAACTGGACTTGAATGGATGAATCCAGAGAGTACATCTGCCCATTCCATGTGCTACTGTTCATTGACTGTGACATGATCCAGCCAACTGCTGAACTGCTATACAGTCTGCAGGACACAATAATGTGGACGGAATTCAGGGCATGGGGCTAAAGCTGGCAGTGGCAGTAGAACCTGCAGTGTGGTAGCCATGAGTAAAAGTAATAGCTTGAACTGCTCCTTCTGCTGCACTCAGTCTTCCTCCTTCAACCTGCAGGCATGCTCCATGAATCTCTCTGCCAATCTGTGCAGCGTCTCTCTCTTTCCACTCTTCTCTCATCCTTATCCTTCTGATATTTCATTGGGCACTTCTGGAACTCTATCTGCTGATTCATTCTATCTAGAATCTCTCCCACCAGCTCATCTCAGATTTTCTGCTTGCCCGCCCACTCCCCCAGGCTCCTAGTGCCATGTATTTGCCCTGCAGAGGTGAAAGAGTCTCAAAGGGGGGTGGGAGAGCACATTATTGTCCAGTCATTAAAAATTATATTTTCCACTTTATCAAAGGGGCTACTTTAATTCAAGGTCAAAAGATGTTACTTTTCAGCAATGGACTGTATTTTATTCACACAAAAAACATTGGCCATTGAAGATCTCCTCCAGAGCAGCACTGAAAGCCATGGACCAAATTAGACGTTGTCGTTTTGTTTGGACTCATAATAGCCAGCTTTTTGGAGGACTCAGTTTACAGAACAGTATGGGCATGGCTAATTTGTAAGGTTCACTGTATTAGAGGGGAAGAGTAGGTAAGGTTAATTGTGGGGCCCCAATCCATCCTTATGACAGCCATTAACTAGTAAGAATTTTATGATAACCACTTAACTTTCTTCCTCATTTTACAGTATCCATTTTGAATCCCAAATGGTGGTGGGAGGAAAGCGGGGGGCGCTAAGGGAATGGCGTGGGCTCTGCCATGAACAGAAGCATGTCCAAACCCTGGCTGGTATTCATAACGTAATAGACATTCCTCCCTTCCGTATGTTAATGGACATGGCGGCAGAAATTTACCAGGGTCCGGCTTCGGCGTTTGCTCTGATGCCAATTCTAGAGCACGCTGCTCCCAAGGGCTGTCCCTAAACAGCTCCTCTGAGTAAGGAACCAGGATATGCTGCATCTATTCCAGTAGCATAGCCTCTTCAGTTACCGGCCTCAGCACCAGGGTCACTTCTTGCCATTCATCCAGCTCTCGTCCAGCGGTGCCTCTGATTGGGGGGGTTATAGGGGCACCATCCCCACTCAGCACAGTCATGCACCGTTGTGTGCTCAGTGCACACTACAGTTCCCAGTACCCGGATGAATTTCTCATAAAAGAGGCAGGACGACAGGGAGTTCCCAAAAGGTTCCGTTGACATCCTTGAATCTGCAGTACTTGGTCTTCAGACACTGGCCCAAGTCCAGAAGGGTTCCTGGCCTAGTCAGACTAATTTCTGTGTGGACTGAAAGGGGTTTGGGCTTAAACATGATTCAGAGTCTAAGCTTCATGTGCTGTGAATACATACTTTTAAGGCAGTAGTTCTCAACCCACGGCCCAATCAGCACACAGCTGTGGCCCATGTGACATGCTCAGGGTCATACAGGTAGTATATATATTGTGTGGATGAGGCCCACATAACACAGAGAGCTGCATATGTGGCCCACAATGGTAAATAGGTTGAGAACCATTGTCTTAAGGTCTTATCTGGACTAGAATAAAAAGGTGTGTGTATTAGAACATACTAGCTAGCACAGACAAGTTTTATAAATTTAGCACGATGCCTTTAAAACTTGCTGAGCTGCTTAGCACGTGTTAGCTAATTAATACCCACACCTTTTTTCCTAGTTTAGACAAGAACAAAGAAACATTAACCATCACAGAGCACGGCTACCCATATAAGCAAATCCCAGAGGTGAACAATCTCAGCTTTATCGACTCATAACCTACCTATTCCAGTCACTGGGAGATAGAAAAAAGGGAAGAGATTTTTTTTCTGAGAGACTGAAAAGACAAAACTCTGAGTGACTGGCATAAACCCTACAACCAAAACTTTTAAGCAGGAGTAACAATATGAATCAGGAGTTTTTCAGGTAAGACAATAAGGAAAATAGTTGTCAAGTGCCATATTTAGGTGCCTTAAACATTAACTCTTGCTTCATATGCTTTCTGTACAAAATTATCATAGCAAGAAATTTGCAGCTTTGTAGGCTTTCAATCCCTGCCAGAGTAACTGAATTAACACATTTCTGAGGAGATATGGGACATCATGAATGCTGGATGACAGAGAGCATTAAAACTTGGTCAGATTTTTTCTGTGCGTGTGTTTTTGAGCTAATGTAACTCGAAGTTAAGAGTTTTCCAACCACTATGTGCATCATTTATTTTTATTTTTAATTCCTGCACGGCAGAAACAGCTTCTATTTACTTTTTTGATAATTTTCCTTTGGTCACAAATCATAAATAGCAGCATCTCCAGGTGAAATTATAATCTGAGCATTTTAGAAAATGGGCCAAAACCCACTCTTCAAGTGTTTTGGCAGTCTAATTTCAGCCTCTCTTAGGAAGAAGCTACTATCTTTCTAGAAAGCTTTGTGATCAAATATACAGTTGTCATCAGTTTCTAGCTATGTCACATCTTCTAATGCAGAACTGCTTTTACTCTAATGCACATGTAACTCTTTACCCCTTACCAAACAAACCCTGGTAATACTCTGAACACAAATGTGAAGTGACTTTTCTATCTATGGCCATTCATTAGGCTTCCCCACAACTAGGGTGTGCCCTCTTTTCAAAAGAGATATTATCAACCACTAAAAATGAATCTCAGGAAATTAGACAGCACATCCGTCTTGCCCAGTAATTAACACAGGACTCTTAAACATGTCAATGAAAGCATCTTTTTCCCCCTACTGTAGTTCATGAGAGTTTAACTCATTCTGACCACTTACAGACTGAGCAAGTGTCACTCAACTAGAGACTGGGATGATGCATCACTGCATTCACCCTGCTGCAGCAGAGGGACATTGCTCTTTAACAGTATTTTGTGTCAGCCAAAATACCATTCTAAAATAAACTTACTGCAACTGAAGTGTCTGTGTGTCACTCACAACCCAAATCCCTGTCAGTTAATCAAGTTCACTGAAACACCAATTATCCATATTAGAAACCGAGTTCAGAAAATACTAAAAGCCGCTTTGAATAAAACAGTCCCCGCTACCTCAATGGAAAGTTGTACTTAGTAGTTCTTAGAGAATGTTTTGCAGCTTTCACTGTCATTTTTTTCTTTTTTTTTTTTTTTAAATCAGACAAGACCAGCCTTAGTACCTTGGAGGTGATGGTGCATGTTTGTTTCCCCTCCACCCCACAGCCCCCTTTTACCTTTTCAGCATCTTGCTCAAACAGCCTGAGCTGAAAACATTGGTCCAGTTTCAACTTCCGCACATGCCACATCTGATGCAGATGCTGCCGAGTTGAGTGCAGCCGGTCCAACATGGTGGATACTTTGGGTAAAAGGTTCTGCAAGTCTGCGTTCCCTGACCCAGAGTTCTTTTTGGGGAAACTTTCACTGCTCTGTATCCGCTGGAGCAGCTTTTGTCCTTCCAAGTCAAGGTCCTCAATAGGGGCCTTAATGACTTTCTTCTTCAATTGTGAATGCTCCTCAATCATATTTCGAGCACCCTCCAAGTCCTGAGGCAATTCCTTTTTAGCCAATATATCCTGCAGTTCCTCCAGTCTGGACAGCATGTGGGTTGCACTGCTTATGTAGTCCTCAAAGGCAACTCTGATTTCAATCCATTCCTCATGGTTATACTCCAAACAGCCATCAAATTCTGGAGTTAGTTGAGAGGGGTCAACTACTTTGGTAAGGCCTTCCAGAGATACCATGTTAGTCTAAAACACAATGAAGAATATTGCAATCACAAATCTGATGCATTTGGAAAATACAGTGAAAATACAGTTCAAAGCATCTAGTTAATATTTTCTGTGCTTGTATTTTGAACAATAATCAACATTAAAAACAACACGGCAACACACACTGCTTTATTTACAAAGCATATGTGGCCTTAGAAACCACAAATCTAGGCAGTGGAGCCTCTTGCTTTCCATATATTTCCATTTCAAGGGGAGCACTTAGGTCAGCTTTGGAAATCCTACCCCCTGGGAGGCAAGATACTAAATCCTGCAGAAACCCAGTCTCTTGTTCACAATGGGTTTTTATAGCTAACTTTTTTTTTAAAGTAGTACCATTTAAAAATGTCTCATGTTTACATTTATCATCTCATCATGCTTCGTGAGAAACAGCTACACTCCTTTTGGCAACTGTTTTGGTTAAAGTTTTGAAGTACCCATTGCAGAGTGGGAGGACAAGACCACAGGCTGGGTGGCAGCTTTCCTTTGCATGTCATATTGGTATTAACAGTTACCACTACCTTGGCTAAGTGGAAAAATCTCTTCCCTTCATAGGAAGAGGCCAAGATCTTTTTCATGAATTTAACAGAGATTCCTTTAACATGAGACTAAAAATAGACCCACACTTTTTGCAGTCCTGCAGCTTGATTTAGCTCTCCACCCATCCAAACGCCAAGGTTCAGCTCAACTATTTTTAATAAAAAACAGAGCTAGTTGGACCAAAACTCCCCATGAACTAAGCAGTAAGCCTACATTTTTCTATCTTGCTATTACCTCAAATTCAAACTTAGAGCTGCCGAAGTTAGTCCTCTGTTTTTGCCAGAAGTTGTCCGGCTTGATTATCAGTGCAACATGAATACAACAGGGAAAGGATTCCTGTAAAATCTTCAGCAGAGGCTTAATAGAGTCCCATTTAGATCCACGCATGTCTACAATCACTGTGAATCCTCGTTTACAAACTTCTTCACTGGGGGGAGAAAGAAAAGAAAAGAAAATGTTAATATGCACTATTACAAGTTAAAGGCCAAATTAGGCATCTCTTGTTCCATCACAATTCTTGGTAATTCAGTTACCTGTGTAACAGGAGCAGGATTTGGCCTAAATGCTTACAATCAGATGTACTAACCAGGTCTAGAACTACACCCTGGTAAAGGAAGCACAAAACTTGCTCTTAGGCAAGATTAGTATTTCATTTCCAAGCTCTCTATGTAGTTATCATTTTTCAGCCTTGTTGTGAATCGGCAGAGCAGCAACCATATTCACAAGCTGTTTTTCAATGCTGTACTAGTATCATTCATTTTGTATACCTATATTTTATTCTCTTATGCTGTACCCCATGGAAGGAGAGAGAGTCCATTTTAGCAGCAAAATGCATTAATTAATACCTGATTTTTTTATCCCTTCTGCACATCAATGACATACCTCTTCGTGTCTGGAGAGTGGGGGTACTCTAGTACCAACTTTGCTATGCAAATTAACTGGATGAGTCTCAAACAAAAATGCATGAAGACAGTTAAATAGGTATCTATGAAAGATGTGTCCAGTGTTAAACATTAGCAGTGCTGTGGTCCCAAGGTCAAATAATCCAGACTGACCAACCTAAAAATTAAGTATAATCTAAAAATAGCTGATGAAAAAGTTTTCCAGGCTGCTGAGGAAAAAAGTGAAGTTTATCCATTGGTAAAATGTGAGCTCAGTTTTACTGGCTGAGCAGAAAGCAGCCCTACACTCTATGGCACTGGAAAATGCTGATTTCCACTACAAGCACCGTGTTGTCATTAATGACAATCTTGGGGTGAGGGGTTCTGGCACTACAGAGTTTCTTCCGCCAGCAGCATCAAATGGGCGCTCTATGGGACTATGTTACTGGAAATTTGTGACTCTAGCCCTTTACAGATGTCAGAATAAAAATCCAATTTTCATTTAAATGCTTCCCCGTACTCTAATTTTTTGATTCACTGACATTTTCTGCAATTTTTGGATTCAGTTTGGGTCAAATTTGTTATTATTTATTATTATTATTGTTATTGTTTTAGAACTGCCAGCGAACCAGGAAAATCCATTATTCACCTAGCTCTATGTGCAATAGTTACGTGCTCTTATTTTTAGTCTGCAAAGAAACTGCAGCAAACTTTGAAAGCACATCACCAAATCAATGAGACTACGTGAGTGAATTTGGACCACTTGAATGAGCAAGATTTGAAACATCGAGCCCTAAAAAATAATTTATTCAGAGTTGGGTCAAAAAAGGTCAAGTATTTTAAAATATGTTTGTTTGTGACTCAACTAACTACATTCTAGAGAATTTGCTCATCAATTTTCGTACAGCAAAGCAGCAGCTTGATTTAATCCTTACCTTTTACATTTTTAAAATGTAAAAGCATTAAAATAAGGCTACGGCTCAGATCACCTTTAGGTTTATTAATTTCACATCATATTTTCTCTCAACTTAAGTTTTCTAAAGAACAATCAAACTGAATGCTGGTGTGAAACCAATCTGCTCAGAGAGAAAAAATTAGACACAAATGTATCCATATTTATTAGCCCTGAACAAAAGCAACATAAAAATTGCTGTAGTGGAACTCTCAAAGAGTGAATTTATGACAAGATTTTCAAAAGCATCTAGTTAATTGAGAGTACAACTCCCAATGATTTCAACGGAACTTGTGCTCCTGATTCATTTTTGAAAACTAAGCCTTAACCCAAAAGTTGTTCCCTGGCAGTGGTCTACTCAGAAAAAGATAAAACCGTGCTGCAGTTGGACTTTAACTGGGGTGATAGCTAAGAGAAGACAATACCGCCCAGGCTTAGCCAGAGATCTGCTTATACCTGAAGCACTGCTATTGTTACCCATTTTAATAGATATATCCTAGCACAGAGGCCTTTCACTTGCTGCTGTAAGTACACAGAGGGAACAGGGGAGGTCACTGCTTCTCTATTTTGCACTTGTTCCTCCTTCTCCTCCACCCTGAATAGGAAAGGCATTGCTCCCAGCTACGAGGGCTAGGGGAGCCCCCCTGACATTAACTGACAATGGATCCAAGGCTCTAAAACGGACCTTCCTCTCCAACAAAATCTTCCGTTTCGCACCTTAATGGTCCTTCTACTTAGGGACTGCAATAGCTACCTTCTGCTTCAGCTTACTCCCTCGGAACTCTAGCCAGTACCACTTTGCCCCTTCCCTATCAAATCCTGCGGAGAGTCTATGGCTTTCCTCACGACTTGTTTTGGGAAGGGACAGGTGGTGGGGCAAAGATAACAGATCGCTTCTGCTCACTTGGAGCCCAACTCAGGTGTAGCACCGGCAGCCGTTTCCAGCCCTGAACACATTCATGAATACAAGCCTCCAACACCTTTCTATTCCCTTGAGATAATTCAGACAGAGGGTGAAATCTCTTGTCCATTAAAGCTAGCAGCTTTGGCACACCTATTCAGTTCCCAGAACCTCCTGCCATTGTGTAAACCACTTAAAACACACCAATAGCAAAGCATGTGAACTACCTCAAATTCAAAAAATATTGTGTAACAGACAAGGAACAGCCAGTCAGAAATAGGTAAGAGTCACATAATACAGGGATTCTGCCAAAAGACTCAGGTGACATTAGGAAAGCATGCGTTGGAGGATTGTTTAGCCCCCTACCATATCATAAGTTACAGTGGCTTGTTTACACAAGCTTGTGCCAAAACAAAAGAAATCAGTTTTAATGCACACTTTTGGGGGGTCTGTTTTCAGTTTGTGTATAAGCCAGCCCTTACTATCTGTAAGAGACAGCTCCTTTTTACCACTTTGGCAGTTTAAAAGTGCTGTACAGCCAGACAGTTCAGCCATCAGGGGTAACACTAGTTTAACGAGACTTCCCTGGATGTAGAAACTATTTCTCAATTCCTTCTTGGAACCCCTGCCATCGGAGGCCTTGCCAGAGAGAAGGTCTTGTGGCTTTGTACTGCTGCCTTCCAGCTAGTCTCAGCTATTAGAACCACTCCTTCAGGTCAGACTGCTGAGGTGATGAAAGCAGCCTTCGGGCTAATTTAACTCACACCAGAGTTGGCAGGCCTTAGCTGGACCCAGAATAAAGGGCATACAGTAGTCAGCTCTGTCCCCACTCTGTCCTACACTGAGAATAGCTCAGCTGAAGCAGAGGTTGGGGCAGATACTTTTCTTTAATACCAGCTCCAATTTGTGTATTTTTGAAGGTGTTTTTCGTTGGGTTTCAGAGCATATAAGATGTCCAAGTTACGATGGTAGACTACATTATTATTCAAAACAGGTATTCTTTATAGTTTTACATATTGCTTTCTTCTTAGGCCTTGTATCAACAAGTTTAGTTAGTCAATTAATTGTAACTGTGCTAGTTCAAGACCTGTTAGGAACTACGGTAGACTTCAATACCACTAACATGTGTTAACAGATCATGACAGGTTTCAGAGTAGCAGCCGTGTTAGTCTGTATCCGCAAAAAGAACAGGAGTACTTGTGGCACCTTAATCTCCTGTTCTTTTAACAGATCATGGTCAACCCAAGGAGGCGACCGAGGTGTTCAATGCTATCAACACTAGGTACTAACGTGATTTTTAAATCAACTTTTTCTCCTACTTTTGACAAGTCTTTTGAGTGATGTTCTCATTATTTCAGAATGCAAGCACCCTTGTAAGACCATCTAGGCCAGTGGTTCCCAAAGTGGGGTTTGCAGAACGTTTCAGGGGGTTCGCAAGAAAAATTTCATTAATGGCGGCCAGAGGACTCTGCTGGGACCCAGTTGCAGGGCAGACAGCCCGAGCCCCAGGGAGAGCGGGGCTGGGCAGTTTGAGCGGGCAGCCCGAGCCCCTCCCCTGTCAGCGGGGGAGCCAGCAGCCCAAGCCCCAGGGAGAGCGGGGCCGGGCAGTTTGATCCAGCAGCCCGAGCCCTCCCCTGTCAGCCAGGGAACCAGCAGCCCAAGCTTTGGGGAGAGTGGGCAGTTTGAGCCGGCAGCCCAACCCCTCCCCGTCAGCGGTGGAGCCAGCAGCCCGAGCCTCGTGGAGAGTGGGCAGTTTGAGCCAGCAGCCCGAGTCCTCCTGTCAGCCAGGGAGCCAGCAGCCTGAGCCTCGTGGAGAGCGGGGCTGGGCAGTTTGAGCCGGCAGCCCCAGCCCTCCCCTGTCAGCGAGGCCGCCAGCAGCCCCAAACCCCAGCACTCCATGCGGAGTGCAGGTGGCAGCTCGGATCCCTGTCCTTGTCAGGCAGGGGAAGTTTGCATCCAGGGCAGTCAGCAGGGGGCCACGCTGAACATGGGGGGCGGTCCAAGCTAATTTGTCCCTCCCAGGGCACCTTCCTCGGCGGAAGAAAAGCGGTTTGCGAGCCAAACCAGACGGAAGCACGTTGTAGCCAGTGTAGGAGTGTTAAGGTGTCTCAGTAATTGTCTCTCTCTCTGGAGGGCTGATTTGCTTCAGTGAGTGAATCTTCTCAGTTTCTAGTTTGTTGGTTGTTAGCAGTCTCTCTCTGTTATTTTTATTAGAACTTTTGTACACAAGTTCAATGGATAAGTGGCTGAAAAAGGAAAGTGTAAAGACGCAAGAATCAGCTAGTGTTTCCTCAAGTCCACACTGTGGAAAATCTAAGTCTAATGATCACGATGGTCCTGGAAAGTCACAAAGAAAAGAAAATACAATGATGATTATATAAAATATGGCTTTACATGCATTGGTGATCAATAACATCCAAAACCACTGTGTGATTTGTGGTGATGTTCTAGCAAACAGCAGCCTCAAACCTTCTCTACTTCGGCACTATTTAGAAACTAGGCATCCTGCACAACTCGACAAGCCTGTTGATTTTTTCAAGCGAAAATTAGCTGAGAGGAAAAGTGACATTACCAGTTTTATATCCAAAGCAAGTACTGATAATGAAAATGCACTTGAAGCATCATACCGCGTGAGCTATCGAGTAGCAAAAGCATCAGAAGCCCATACCATAGCAGAGAGCTTGATTGGTCCATGTATAAAAGACGTAGTTCATTGCATGCTCGGAGAAAAGGCTGCAAAAAGGATTGACATGGTACCTTTGTCCAATAATACGTTGTCATGAAAAATTAATGACATGTCAAATAATGTAGAGACCACAATTGTACACAGAGTGAAAAATAGTCCATATTATGCTATACAGTTGGATGAATCAACTGATGTAGCTAATCTAGCTATTTTGCTACTGTTTCTACGTTATGTGAATGAAGGTCTGGTTGAAGAAGACTTGTTGTTTTGCCGACCATTGGAAGAACGTACAACTGGAGAAGATATCTTCAATCTGACTAATGCATATTTTCAAGAAAAGGAAATAGATTGGTCTCGTTGCCTAGGCATTTGCACCGATGGGGCCACATCAATGACGGGGAAGTATACTGGATTTGTAGCTCGAACAAAAAAGGTTGCATCAAAAGTCTCTTGGACTCATTGCAGCATCCATAGACAAGCCCTTGCAACAAAACGCATGCCAGAGGGACTGAAGGAAGTGCTGGACAATGCAGTGAAAATGGTGAATTTCATAAAATCATGGCCAACAAATTCCAGAATATTTCACGTACTTTGTGAAGAAATGGGTAGTATACACGACTGTGTGTTGACCCATACTGAAGTTAGATGGCTCTCAGGGGGTAAAATCCTTGTGCGCTTGTTTGAGGTTAGAACGGAAATCCTAGGGGTTTTTTTTGTTTGTTTGTTTTTTGTTTTTTTTAAACAGCCACCCTTTCCACCTTGCCAGCTGTATGGAAAATAATGTCTGTCTCCAGAGCCTAGCTTATTTAGCAGATATTTTCTCAAGAATTAATGACAAATTTATCTCTTCAAGGCCTCAATATAACAGTTTTCAATGTGCAAGAGCGAGTTGAATCCCTGATAAAGAAGTTGCAGTTCTGGGAAAGTTGTTTGGAAAACAATCAAACTGAGTGTTTCAGTAATCTTCAAGACTTCCTGGCAGAACATAAACTTCAGTTGGATCAGTGCACTAAAACCAATATAACTGCACACCTAAAAGGACTTTGCACAACTTTCAGGGAATACTTTCCAGCTATGTCAGGCGATAATGACTGAATTTGCAACCCTTTTGATGATACCACTTTCTCAACACAGATATTAAATACCAAGGAAAAAGAGAAATTGATTGAGATCTCCTGTGATTACGAACTGAAAAGGAGTTTCAGAAATCTATTATTGATCAACTTTTGGCGGAGTTTAAGAAACGAGTACCCCTTTCTGGCAGAAAAAGCTGCTGCAGTTTTGTTACCATTTTCAACAACATACTTATGCGAGAAAGCATTTTCCTCGTATGCACATCTGAAAACCAAATACAGAAACAGATTTGATGCCGAACCAGACCTGAGACTTTATCTTTCTCCAGTGGTTCCAGATTTCCAAGAGCTATGCAGAGCAAAGCAAGCGAATCCATCACACTGAGGAAATTTAAACTTAAATCCCTGGAAATATTCATTTTTAGAGGGGGTTCACGAGATGTCACAATTTAGTGAAAGGGGTTCGCGGGCTGTTAAAGTTTGGGAACCACTGATCTAGACCACTGCCTACACCCAGCTGACATGCAGCAGCCAGTCTGCCAGCAATCCACATTCCACAGGTAGCCCAATTTGCTGTTAAGTCTTTTTCTAAGCAGCTTAGGGCATGACTACACTTGCAAGTCAGAGCGCATTAAAGCAGACCCGGGTGCCCTAACTCACGACCCGTCCACACTGGCAAGGCACTTAGAGCGCCTGGACTCTGCAGCTGGAGTGCTCCTGGTAATCCATCTCCACGAGAAGCATAACGCTTGGTGCGCCTCGGCTGAAACGCCTGGGCGTCAGTGTGAATGAGGTGTTGCATTACTGTGCTCTGATCGGCCTCCGGAAACATCCCATAATCCCCTTAAGTCAAGTGGCCACTTTTGTCATTGTTTTGGAATCGCTGCAGGAATGCGGATATGCCCTTTCAAAGCTCCGTTTCTGACAGCCGGCATGCTTATCTGCTCCGGGACAAAGCAAACCATTACTGTGGAATGCTGTGTGTGTGAGAGAGAGAGAGAGAGGGGCAGGGGGAGAGGGGAGTCTGCTGCTGTCTGAACTTACAAGACAGCATGCTGACATGCTCTCAGCACCCAAAAAAACCACGCTCTCTCCCCTCACATACACACAACACATTCGCTGTCACACTCTCTCCCCCCCCCACCATTTGAAAAGCATGTTGCAGCCACTTGCATGCTGGGATAGCTACCGCAATACACTTCTCTCTGTGGCCGTTGCAAGAGCTGCTAATGTGGCCATGCCAGTGCGCTTGAATCTGACAGTGTGGACACACTGCAGCGCTTTCCCTACTGAGGTCTCCAAGGGCTGGTTTAACTCAGAGCACTCTACATCTGCAAGTGTAGCCATGACCTTAAAAACAGTGAGGGGCGTGAACTTGCATTGCTCCTTAACCCATTTCATTTCATAACTGGGAAAGATGCTGCAACACTAACCAACAGTTTCACTAACCAACAGTGTAATGTGATTGGTTCTTACCTAGGGATACAAGCTAGGTATGATATTAGTCTCCTAAGGTCCTCTTGTCGTATTCTATCATGATTGCTGCGAGCTGGAAATGTTAGAATGGGGCCTCCACGTTTATCTCTGCCACCTGAAAAACAAGATTTGTGATAAGTGCCAAAAGCATACTATACAACACAACAAACCAACAAGAGTCCCTGCCTTGGAGAGTTTACAATCAGACTGCACTTAGAAAAGAACCAAGGCCTCTTTCTAATAGGTGTGCATGTCCACTTGGAAAGAAAATGTGATTTAAAATTTACTAAACAGAATCACCCAAGGCTGTGGGTCAAAAGACCATTTTAATTAAATAACAAATTGTTGGGGTCAGGACGACCAACACCATGCTCCTCTATTTTCATCACTGCAAGCCAATGATGTGCCTGATCCCCTGGCAGCTCACAGGATGTGAATGTCAGGGAGTCATCCACACAACCTTACCTACTGCTCACAGTTTGGTGTATTTGCTTATGGGGGGAGTGGAGGTTATCAGCACCTAATGTGTGCTTCTCAGAGAATTTAAGATAGCTGGCTTTGTGTAACTGATTCTTCTAAAGCCAAAAACCAGTTTAAAAATTTCCCAAAAGACACACTTAGGGCATGGCTACACTTGCGAGTTAGAGCGCATTAAAGCAGCCCAGTGCGCTCTAACTCACAACCCATCCACACTGGAAAGGCACATAGAGCGCTCTGACTCCGCAGCTAAAGCGCTCCTGGTATTCCACCTTGGTGAGCAGAATAACGTGTCACGCGCCCCCGCTGGAGCACCGCGGAGCCAGTGTGGATGCCCTGGTCTGTTAATGCGCTCTGACCAGTCTCCAGAAGTGTCCCACAATGCCTGTTCTAGCCACTCTGATCATCAGTTTGAACTGCACTGCCCTGCCCTGAGGTGACCAACCGTCAGACCCGCCCTTTAAATTCTCTGGGAATTTTGAAAATTCCCTTCCTGTTTTCTCAGCCAGGTGTGGAGTGCTCTCAGCGAATCTTTCCAGGTGACCAAGCCTCCATGCACCAGGTCATCCCCAGTATGGAGCAATGGTGAGGTGTTGGACCTCATCAGTGTTTCGGGGGAGGAAGCTGTGCAGTCCCAGCTGCGCTCCAGCCATAGGAATTACGATACCTTCGGGCAGATATCAAGGGACATGATGGAAAGGAGCCATGACTGGGACGCTCTGCAGCGCAGGGTTAAAGTGAAGGAGCTGCGGAATGCCTACCACAAAGTCCGCAAGGCAAACTGCCGCTCCAGTGCTGCCCCCACGACCTGCCATTTCTACAAAGAGCTGGACGTGATACTGGGCAGTGATCCCCACTCCACTCAGAGGACCACCATGGACACTTCAGAGCCCAGTCCAACAAGCCAGGAGGAGGAGAAGGAGCAAAGCGGGAGCAAGGGTGCTGAGGAGGAGGAAGACACCCCGGCATCCCTAGATGCATGCAGCCAGGAGCTCTTCTCAAGCCAGGAGGAAGGTAGCCAGTCGCAGCGGCCTGTGCTTGGAGAAGGACAAACACCAGAGGAGGTTCCCAGTAAGCGGCTTTTATTTTGGGAAGAAAGTTATCCAGTGCGGGCTCTTGGGGCGAAGAGGGCTAGGGCTGCATGCATGCAGAATAGAGCGTTGATGTGCTCTCTCACATCGCGGTAATCAGCCTCAGTGACCTCTTCAAAGGTCTCAACCAGAACTTGGGCAATGAGCTTGCGCAGGTTTCGTGGGAGAACCACTGTGGTCCTTGTCCCAGTCAGGCTAACATGTCCACGCCATTGTGCCATGAAGGGCAGGGGAACCATTGCTGCACACAGGTAAGCTGCATATGGGCCAGGGCAGAAGCTGCATTGTAGTAGAAGACCCTCCCTTGCTTCCCAGGTCACCCTCAGCAACAAGATATCTTCCAGGACGAATGCCTGTGGAAAATGTGGGGACACTGTTCAGTATAACGGCCCCCTGCAGTTGTTGGCTCTCCCCAAGGTACAGAAACCCAGACGACAGTACAGCCATTAATCCCCCTTGACCCTGTGCTTACTCACCATTTTGGGGCTCCAGTGGGTTGTGTGCGCTCGCTTTGGGACGGGCAAATTATGCTATTGTGTAGACTGTGCTTGCTCTTCTTAAGTACGGGGGAATCATTGCTCTGTCTGGTGTGAACAATGTTGCCTCTGTAAAGTGTTGCATTTTGCCTTTACGGATGCAACCTTGAGATCTCAGCCACCCATGTTATCACCGGCCGAGAGGCTGCAAAGAATCAGGAAGATGCCACGTAGAAGCAAAGAGGACATGCTGCATGAAAATCAAAAAGTGCAGGAGTGGCGGGAGAGTGAAAGGAAGGTCCGCCAGCAGAATGCGGATCGCTGGCACCAAAGCACGGAACGGCTGATAAGCATCATGGAGCGCCAAGCGGACTCGATCCAGGCGCTCGTAGCCATGCGGACGGAGCACTATCACGCCTGACCCCTCTGCAGCCCTTGTCCCAAAACTCTTTCCCTTGTGCCCCCATGTCACCTCCAACCCACTTTCCCCAACATCCGGGTTCTTATCGCCACCAGCTGCCTTCAACACCTGTAGCTTCACCACCCAGCCCTGAAAACTACAACCCTTACCCACTGCACTCAACCCCCATCACCATGCAGTATTGCCCTCCTGAAGTGCAGCACTCATTGCCCAGCACTCCAGACAGGAAGGCTGAGTATGATAACAGGACATATGCAAATCTGTGATTGAACCGTTCCCCACCCCACCTCCTTGCCCTTTCTGTTTCCCAAGCAGTTGTGTTTCTTTTCAATAAATGCATTTTATTTTAAAAAATTTGATTTTTTTGCTTTGAAAACATTCTTTATTATTGCATAAAATAAAAGAGACCTTAGCCCAGGAAAGCAACAGGCACTGTAAGTCAGTGTATCATACGTAGCAAACACAGATTCCAACTAACATTGGAACCACTGCACTTCACTCCTGTGCAGGGCACCAGACATTACTGGTGGCTTTCAGCCTCAAATTGCTCCCTCAAGGCATCCCTAATCCTTGCAGCCCCGAGCTGGGCCCCTCTAATAGCCCTGCTCTCTGACTGTTCAAATTCAGCCTCCAGGTGTTGAACCTCCGAGTTCCATGCCTGAGTAAATCTTTCACCCTTCCCTTCACAAATGTTATGGAGGGTACAGCATGCAGATATAACCGCGGGGATGCTGTTATTGGCCAGGTCCAGCTTCCCATACAGAGAGTGCCAGCGACCCTTTAAATGGCCAAAAGCACACTCCACAGTCATTCTGCACTGGTTCAGCCTGTTGTTGAACCGCTCCTTGCTGCTATCAAGGCTCCCTGTGTAGGGTTGCATGAGCCACGGCATTAAAGGGTAAGTGGGGTCTCCAAGGATCACAATGGGCATTTCGACTTCCCCTACCGTGATCTTCCGCTCTGGGAAAAAAGTCCGGGCTTGCAGCTTCCTGAACAGGCCAGTGTTCTGAAAGATGCGTGCATCATGCACTTTTCCGGGCCAGCCTGTTTTAATGTCAATGAAACGCCCACGGTGATACACAGGCGCCTGGAGAACCACAGAGAAATACCCTTTCCGATTAACGTACTCGGATGCTAGGTGGGGTGGTGCCAGAATAGGAATTTGCGTCCCATCTATCGCCCCTCCACAGTTAGGGAAACCCATTTGTGCAAAGCCAGCCAGAATGTCATGCACGTTACCCAGAGTCACGGTTCTTCTGAGCAGGATGCGATTAATGGCCCTGCAAACTTGCATCAACATGATTCCAATGGTCAACTTCCTCACTTCAAACTGGTTAGCGACCGATCGGTAGCTGTCTGGAGTTGCCAGCTTCCAGATTGCAATAGCCACCCGCTTCTCCACCGGCAGGGCAGCTCTCAATCTCATGTCCTTGCGTCGCAGAGTGGGGGCGAGCTCCTCACATAGTCCCATGAAAGTGGCTTTTATAATCCAAAAGTTCTACAGCCACTGCTCGTCATCCCAGACTTACATGACGATGTGATCCCACCATTCCATGCTTGTTTCCCGAGCCCAAAAGTGCCATTCCATGGTGGTGAGCATGTCCGTGAATGCCACAAGCAATCTCGTGTCGTATGCATTACACGAGTCGATATCATCGTCCGAGTCCTCACTGTCACTTTGGATCTTAAGGAATAAGTCTACTGCCAAACATGACGTGCTGGCGAGACTTGTCAGCATATTCCTCAGCAGTTCGTGTTCCATTCCCACAGACCGGAAGGGAAGACAGAGCGCACAGTAAAAAAAACACGTTGAAAGATGGCGCCAATTGTGAACGGAAGCAGAGGGATTGCTGGAATGCGAAGCAATGCATCACAGGGCGTTGGGACATGTTCCAGAATGCCCCGCATCCCCCGGCCCCTTCCCACAAACCACAGCGCCAGAATGGGAAGAGGTGCTCTGTGGGATAGCTGCCCACAATGCACACTCCCAATGCTGCTGCAAGTGCCGCAAATGTGGCCACGCCAGTGTGCTTGCAGCTGTCAGTGTGGACAGACTGCAGCGCTTTCCCTATTGCGCTCTACGAAGGCTGGTTTAACTCAAAGTGCTCTACATTTGCAAGTGTAGCCATGCCCTTAGGCTATGTCTACACTGTGCACCTTACAAGGGCACGGCTGTGCCACTGCAGCCACACCGTTGTAAGGTGTGCACCGTTGTAAGGTGTGCACCGTTGTAAGGTGTGCACCGTTGTAAGGTGTGCACTCTATCACCAGGAGAGAGCTTGCCCGGCAACAAAATAAAACCACCTCCAATGAGGGATGGTACCTTTGTTGCCAGGAGTGTGGCTCCCGACGACCAAGTGCTGTCCACACTGGTGCTTTTCGTCACTAAAACCTTCGTCGTTCAGGGGGGAGTTTTTTCACAACGCTGCATGACAAAAGTTTTAGCGACGAAAGTGCCACTGTAGACAAAGCCTAAAACCTGACAAACAAACCATGCTATCCGACTGCATGCTTTTCGGTTAGTTACAATTCCATGACTGACAGCAAGTTACAGATAATCATAGTTTCTGTGAAACTTGTTCATTTGACTGTGCAACCACAAAGACTAACGTGAAGGGGTGGGGAGTTGTCTTAACCAAAGACAATACTACAGATCTCAGCATACTCCCACCATCTGAGTGCCTATACCCTATTAATATAAATGACTTCAATTAAAGTAGTTGGATTACATCAGCATGTGCCTACTTAGAAGAGCCCATGGACACTACATAATTTCATATTGAGAGCTTTATTCTGCATATCTGTACAGTAAATATGAACAACTCAGCTATGGGTAATATCATCCTATAAAGAAAGAACAGCACCACATGCTGTCAGCTCCATTGAACTACTCAAATATTACTGGGAGCTATTAAGGTGTTGCTTTTGAAATCAAGAGTTTTAAGCAAGTGCATATGATAACAGCATCAAGACACACTTTCTGCAGTGAGGATGCATCCTCATCCTAATAGAAATACAAATCCAAGGCCTAAAAAAAAAAAAAAAAAATTAGGACTATGCTTTAAATAATGTTTAGACTTCAGCACTGCAGTACAACGTAGCTGAAATAGCCCAAACAATGCGCACCTAGCAATAAAAGAACTGGGATTGTAGGGGTGACTTTCATTGTAGATTTTTGTCACTATCTTCAAGTACTTTTAGTAAGAGACTCCAAGTCTTGAGTTTATAAAATCTAAAACTCGTGGTGACATCTGAGGCTTACCCAGAATATACTTTGTTTTATAAGCAAATGACTCGAAAACAAAGGGTTTTAGTACCCATTACAGTAAGAGATAAATGTATTATACATTCATGTGTTGACCTGCAGCTGCTGAATCTGTCAATTCATTAGGAATTTATCCTCATGTTCACTCTGGAAAAAGTGAAATCCTTGTATCACTGTGTAATAGACTGGACCAATAAAACATATAGATAATTGGCTAGCAGCTCTGCCTCTGAGCTCCCCCATTTTTATCCGAGTGGTTTTATTCCGTAATTTTGTGAACAAAGTAAATAAATTCTGCTTGATGAATGGATTGCAACTGTATACCCAATCACCTACTAGTGACAATGAAATTTAATTATGGGGCACCACTTCATACACTAAAATTAACTGCATGTCTTCATTTCTATCATTGCTCATTTTATAGCTTTAAGCTTGACATAGAAACTCCTCTTTTAAATTAAATTTAGTATACAAAATGATCAGCCATATACCTGTGTGGTGTAAACTTTAAACTCTACCTTGTAGTCAGTGCAGTATTGCTTCCGAGATGCTGTCAGATTGCTTTTGCTGGACCTCCAGTAATAGTATTTTTATGGTATTAAGAACAGTATAAGAAATGCAACTATATCTATATCTCGCCAGCAGTAGTCAAACATAAAAAGTTAACAGTTCTTTCCCTCCCATATCAAAGTACATGCATCACTACGCTCTCGGAAGAAAACAATTACACAGTATTCAAATTAAATCAAGTACTTCAGCTAAATCAAAGCAGCGAGTTTATATACAACTGGCAATGCACACGAGCTAATAGTTACAAGAAAAGCTCCTGCGGAAAAGAAGCCCCAATTCCTGGTTATGGTTCTCTGATGGTCAGGCTGGGTTTGTGGCAGCCCTGGTTCCAGTGGAGATTAGAGCAGTCTCAAGGCTACTCTGAACTCGACCAGCAGATAGCAATTTCACAGCCTGTTCCAACGACACCCTCTCTCCATGACAACTTAACGCTCCCCTTCACCAGGGGCTGCAGGAGGAAGCTTAGGAGTGAGCTATACTGGCTTTATGACCATTGGGAGGTTTCCCGTGGACTATGGACCCGTAGCTAGAGATGTGTCTGATACATCATGCTGATTCAGTGTTCAGCACTCACTCATGGTGTTTTGTTTATGTAATCATGAAGACCAAAAGAGTACCATTCTATAGTAAATGATTATGTGCATCCACGTCCCAATGTACAGGCAGAGTGGGTAGCATCGGCTAGTATTAAGGTTGTCTGATAGTTCTATTTTAAGACCCTATCTTCAGTTGCTTACAACTTTGTTGAACTTTGGCCATTTGGACTGAAATTTTCTGGACTGGATATCTGCTGCATGCTGGTGGTTTTGTTTTGTTTTAAGTTTTCAGCCAAAACTATTCAGCTGTTCGTGAGAACAAAGTTAGAAGGGGCAGGGAGGAACCATGATTTTGCCCATGCTGAACGGACTCCTTTCTTGAGAAGCTCTAGCACTCCCATACTGTTGAGCGGGGACTTGAAATTTGGCAAGGGGGTGGCCTCTTTGTCAGGGATGTACTTTTTGCCATCTTTGTGAAAATCCACCCACATTTGGCAAAGTTATAAGCCTTTGAAAAATTGCTGTTCACATATGTGCAGTAGAAACTGAGAGTTTAGCATTAAGTTCTCAGGAGATTCCATCCACACAAGGCATACTCCAATCCAGGTCTGAGCAGGACTTTCCCTGGCAACTGCAGTTTGGGCTAAGGTGGGCCATACTCGAGTCAGACATTGGAACCAAACAGGAAACCCTTCTCTCCTGCACTGTCAATGACCCCTCTGCTTGCACTACTTAGTGAGGAGCAGGAAGCCATCTGATTTGAACACAGAAGGGACAAGAGCCAGACCTAGGGGGGACAGAGGAAATAAGACTAGGAAAAGAAAGAAAAAAACAAGATTGAGTGTGGCGCAGCAGGTGGGAGAGGGGGACTGAAAGTTAAAGGAGGGAGGCGAGGACTGGGTGGACAGAGAGACTAAGATTAGAGTTGGGGATGGAAAATGAGAGTAGGATAAGGGACTGAAATCAGATGAGATGCTGGGGGGAAGGGGGAGAAGAGAGGAGACTAGGATTGGCTGGGCAAAGAGACTGTGACAATGTGTCAGCAGGGTGGGGTTAAGGACAACAGATTGTACAGCTGAGGAAAGAAGAATGGGACTGGGAGCCTTTGTGGTGGGAGAATGTGGGTGGAGGTGACTTGAGACTGGGCAGAAAAGAGAGACTGAACCAAGAACCAGGATGGGAAGATTGGGACTGGCTGGGCAAGGAGAAGAACTGAGATGGGAAGCCTGAGGAGTGGAGACAAACTACCTAGATGAAGAGAATAGGACTGCAATGACAAGCCGGAGGCAGGGGGAAGAGAGAGAATGGGAACAGGGCACAAAGTGTCAATTTGGAGGGGGAACAGGCAGACACAAAGGTCTGCGGATGAGTCAGTGTTGTATTGTCAAGGAGACTTGTCTGTAGGACCCGCCGCGCCTCATTTGGTTCGGAAGTTGGAAGTCAGACTGATTGGTGTGTGGACGAAAGGGGGACTTGGGCTCAAATCTAACTCAGAACCCAGGGTCAGTGTGCAGTGTAAACATACCTAATAAGGCCTGGGCCATACACTGAACAATGACGAGAAAACAATGACGAGAAAAAACAAAATATTGAATAGCTGCTCATTCAGTGAGCATCATCCATCCTGTGCACTGAATGAGACAGGACTCCTCTGGAAAAATTAGTATGTGATCATGTAATTAAAACTATCCTAATGCATATGTACAAACGGGCCAAATTAAGGTTGCTCAGGCAACCTTAATTCTGGTGTTTCCTTGAGCACTTGACTTGAGCAACCTCAATAATGTTCTTTTAATGTAGCGTGTGGGGGGGAGGGAGGAGAAGGTGTACAGTAGATACCTTATCTTGGTTAAATCTATTCATTTTCTTCAATACTTAAGAATGGTACACAAGCACAGGTATCTTCGAGCAACAGTTACTAGAGGGAAAGAGTGTTATTTGCTATCCCTGAACTTCAAGGGGGACTTGATGGACAAGTGAGGGAAGATCTAGTTGTACAATGAATTTGCTGGTTCTTTGTTTTACACAGCAACATGCTTATTTTAAAATAATTTCATTTTGTAGTGCCAATTCAAAATTTGTACTTAATTACCCCCTTTATACCACAGAACCTCTATTCATACTGCCTCACTGACTATGGAAACCCTCACTCGAGACATCTGAACCAAAGCTCAAGCTTGGCAACAGCTTTGGCAGACATTTGTTGACAAACAATATTTGAGTCTGAAGGTGTACCAAAAAACCTTAGACCTATATATTACTTGAGATTGTCTCAATTCATGTGTATGCATTTTACTCTATATAGCTGAAGACACCGAACCAGGCTATTTGAATTAAATGTACCCTCAAAATTAAGTTTACCCCATTAGACTTTTATATTAAGATTCCTTTTTATGACCCTGTAACAAATATTAATTTTAGACAGCATTTAATTTGAATATCTCCAAGTACTAAAGAGTGCACTGTGGAAGTAATAATTTCTCAGCTTCCCACAATACTCCTCTGAGGCCTAGTCTTCATTAAAAAAAAGTTTGCTGATATACCTATATAAGGATACCTATACCAGCAAACTTTCCTAGTGTAAAAAAGTGTTTTGCAGTAGAGGTTATACTGGTTCCCCAAGTGAAGTATGTTATACAGGCAAAAGTACTTATATGCTGATGTAACTGCATATACAGTAGGGCTCGTCAATTAAATATGTTGTAAAAAAACAAAAATACTCCAAACCCCTCTCCCCTCACTGATATTACTAAACCAGGTAACGTTTCTAGCACAGATCTGGCCTGAGATTAAACATGAGCATTTTCAGGCCAAAAGGAGTTAGTCTGTCACATTGCACATCGAATATAATGCTATGGATCATAGAGCACGTCTACACTACAGACTTCTGCTCACATAGATATGTCGGTCAGAGGTGTGCAGATAAGTGATCGCTGACCAACACAGCTGTGCCAGAAGTCATCCCCAGCGTAGACGCAGTTAAGGCAAAACTGTGCTTTTACTGATTTAGCTTATGTTGAGCCCATGGAGGTGGTTTTAATACATCAGTACAAAGTGAAGCCTACTAGGAGCACTTTGCCAGTGAAGTACACTGCTACAAGAACACCAGTGAAGAGCTCCATGTGTAGCCATGTGCAGTGTAGGAGAGAGGACCTAAAAATCAAGAGTCCCTTAAACACGCAGAAAAATAAGTGATTTTTAAAGTTAAGATCCTATGGGAATCAAGTTACTAGAAATGTGTAATTTACAAGTCAACAGTTGCATAATAAACACCCTTTTGTAAATCCCCTCAAAGGGTACAAGGGCTTATAGCTGCAACCCCTAGCCGGTATCTGTCAGCCCTCAGGACCAGAGTAAGCTGTTTAAGCTCAAACAAGCTCTAGAGCTAAACTCAACTGCCAGGCTCAAGCAGTGGTTCTCAACCAACGGCCCAGTCAGCACACAGCTGCGGTCCATATGACCTCCTCAGGGCCACACAGATAGTATATATCATGGATGCGGCCCACATAATCCATAAAGAGCAGCCCATAAGGGTAAATACGATGTGAACCACTGTTACATAGCCTCTTTGCCCTCCTCGATAGTATCTGGATCATCAGCAAGACTGACTCAAAATGATGTTTCAAAATGTAGGTGCAACTCAAAATGGAGTCCTACTGTTGCCAGTAAAGATTACTACCTCTCTCAACCCCAAGCAAAGTCCAGCACCCCCAAGAAAAAATTGCAGAGTTTAAGGAGCTCTCATCAGAAGGTAGTTAATGCTCTCCGCAGTAAAACTTGGATTTTTTATTTTAGTAATATAAACTAAAAATAAATATTAATCCACAGACACCAAATTCCTCTGCCTGTGAAGAGAGAGATGTGTATTGTCTTTCGTTTGATTTTTTTCCCAGCCAGAATCAGTGGGCATGCATCACTTCTTCCAAGTGGTAGTATGTAAGAGCAGCCTTGCCAACAGACTCCAGATGGGTTTAAGTTTTTCAGGAAATGCCAATTTGCACAAAACCTTACCAATACAACTCATTGACAAGCAGCAGCGGTCTTCAGGGATACCCTTGAAGAGAAGAGTAAGTTAATAGGTTTTGTTTTTGATGTGAAACTAAGATATTTTTGGGGAAGGTTGTCTAGTGATTAGGGTGCCAGCCAGGGACTCAGGAGACCAAGGGACCATTTCCTGCTCTGCTACAGACTTCCTGTGTATCCTTAGGCAAGTCATTTAGTCTCTGTGCCTCAATTCCTTACCTGTAAAATTAAGGTAATAGTACTTCCTCACTACCTCACAAAGGTGTTTGACAGGATAAATACATTCAAGATTACAAAGTTCCATCACTGTAATATGAGTGCCAAGTGTATTCCTAAATTAGAAAAGACTGGTTAAGACCAGCAAGAGCACAGTCATAGTTAATATTTAAATCATCTGGTAAAAAGTTGGATTCTAAGCAATGCTGCTAGACTATGTATAATGGGATAGCAGACTAATGGTAAGAGTAAAGGATATGAGGTCTGGATATATTCTAATCCGAACTATACAAATGCACTGACTCACTGGAAAACCTCCAATGAGTCACTTCATCTCGTGCCTCAGTTTGAGACATCTGCAGTATGTTAACGTTTTTATCTGCAGTACTGAACAGAGATGGTTACAGCTTTGTGGGAACCTGAGTCAGAGCTCGCATGTTCTGTGCCTGGTTATGCCATTAACTTTCTGGGTTATTCTAGGGCAGTCACTCCCGTCTGTAAAAAGGTTATCATCGGGGCCCTGATTATTTCATTATTTCTTGGTCATAGCAGTTGCTTAAAAACCAAATCATACGTAGCTCCAGAACCCAAGCTCTGATTTCTAGCTATGTTTGAAGACTTTGTTATAGAGGAAAGCATAATGATGTCAACCAAGAGTAAATTGCTACCGTCATCTTCCAGAGTCTGCTGCTATCTACTGTGCAAATGTTAATGCACCTCAAGCTGAGAAATATTTTAAGATCCATGGACAGGGGGAGAGGGATAGGAGAAGAAAAGGCACCCAGAAGCTGAGGTGCTCACTGAGATTTTCAATAACCTTTCTCGTGTGATTGTTCTGTACCAGAAGTACTTACTCTATACAGAATTACTGCCTTTTCTCACTATTTGTCACTTCTGTACATAGATGTGTTTGACTATTAATAGTAAGCTTGTTTAACAGCTTGCCAACTCTAAGAAACCAATTAGGAAGGAATGCAAAAATGTAGTATGCCTATTAGTGAACTGATTTAACAGAACTATTACATTTCCAGTACTGATCTTATTCAGGAACTTATACCGTGTTCTCAAATTTCTTATATATTAGTGTATGTACTATTTTTAAATCTTAATGGTTTAATATAATGACCTGATATAGTCCCTTGCAAATAAATTTCAGAGAAGCTGGATACAGTTTTACCAGCTAAACTAACAGCACCTATAACGACAGAATCTATTGAAAAGCTGCTAATTGCATTTTTCTGCAATAAACCAGTAAGTCAATATTTTTTTCTCACCCTAATTTTCCTGGGTACTGAAATGCGCAGTTCTTATACCTGATATAATACATTTAGAATCCTCTATGTTGTGATTTGTTGCATATCCTTTCACATTTACACCAACATAAAAACACAGGATGGGCCCACGTGACACTAAGCAAGCTCCTCCGGAACCATCCCATTTTCTCTGGTTTCAGATAAGCCATATTAACACTACTCCACTATAAAAAGCAGCAAGGTACCATTCCCAATAGCCATTTAGCAAACATTTCCAAGTTGCCAGGGGGCTGCCCATTTTTTCTACCTTTTTCTTGAGGAATATGACTGAAAAATGTTTTGCAGTCATGTTGTTCCCACTAACTCACTAGAGTGACACCTGGATATTCTATTTACACTATGCCATAAAAGTTTATGGCACATGACAGAGACCTACTTCCAAGTGCTTACAGTTTTTCCTTGAACACTGGGGGAAGAAGTATGCAGATGAATAATGGAAGGTGACAAAGATCATTAAGTAGCCTTCAGTAATTAATGCATGCACCACTGATGTACACTTGTTTTAATATAAGAAAAACCCCTTCCTATTAGGGGGAGACTCAAGTTATTGGGCTTCACTGAACCAATGCCTTTTGAGAAAAAACACAAAACAGGGGAGAGGGAGAGCAAAGTCCCATGACCCATACTCTCAAAAACAAACAGCAGCATCACTGTGTTAGGTGCCGCTACACCATGCCAATGAGCGCTAGCCCAATCTGAGGCACTGTTGTGTGTCTGAATATTTACAAATAAAGACCTTTCTGCAGTTTTAACACACTATTAACCTAAAAAAAAAAAATCAAGGCTGAAACTGTCCTCTGCAAGTGATTTGTCATTTACGGATTATGGGCAGAGAGACTGCTGCTTCTTAATCTCAACAGCTTTTAAAGCATTTAACTCAGAATGAAGTCACAGCCATAGCCTAGTTCACAGGAATATGTCATTAAATTAAGAGACGGTCAGCATTCCTTTAAGGAAGGTTACCTATCAATGTGCAGGTTAACACCAAACAGCTGATGTCTTTGTGAATCTAAACCACACTTTTAAATCCTTCCACTAGTTTGTAGACTAGCCAGTTCTGAACTCCAATTGTATACTGGAGACATCGGGGGGAGGGGGAATTAAGCTTCTCTCAATGCAACGCTCGTCAATTTTGTCTCTTGATCAACTAGTGACGAAGGCTTTACAGGTCAAACACACAACCCAGTGAACTGGTCAACACACTTGTGCTATTTTACCACGTTCCCAAGCAGAGAACAAATTTAAGGCTCATAAGACAGGGAAAAACAGAGGAAGGGAAAAGCATTTTGAGTGAAGTGGAAAAATCAAGTAATCTATTGTGTAAAACAAGTTGCCAGTGATACTTTAATTTCATGTCATTGTACAAAGATAAATACTGGCAAAAAAATTATGTGATAGTTCTTATTGTACAGGTGTTGAGACATACAAATATTTAACGCTGGTAGACAGTTTTACCTGGTATTTCGTGGACATGTAAACTAGTGTTTTTTTCCTGTGGCTGTCAAACACTTCAATTAAAAATACAATGCATGTTAGTAAGAGTAAGACTTTACCTGAAAGATAGGCAACTTTTTCCTTTAAAATTGGTAATACTTCCATAGCCTTCATTTCATCATTTTTGCGAAACCCTGGAACACACAAGAAACGAGGAAATAAGTCGGTGGTTTGATATGCAATGTAAGCAGGCTTTCAAATCCCATCTACCTAAATACATAAGGAAATATTTACCTTATTTAATTTATCTTGAAGCCTACAACTTTATTTAAGTTCTTTTGAACCTATTAATGAGATCTCAATAAAGTTAGAATCTTTTGTAAACTCCATTTTTATCCTATAAAATTTTACCTATGTAAATACACGGATGATCACTTGAGAAATGTGTATACGTGTAATATAACAACATGGTCAGTAGGCAACCCTTAATGGAAGATGAAGCACTTAAGTTAAGCTTTTTCAAAGTAGATAAAAAGAAAGGTCAACATAATTTAGTAGAATACCCACCCCACTTCATCACCCACGAAAGCTTATGCTCCAATACATCTGTTAGTCTTTAAGGTGCCACTGGACTCTTTGTTGCTTTTTACAGATCCAGACTAACAGGGCTACCCCTCTGATACTTAATTTATTAGCTCTCATTTTGAATGGTGCTCTGATACCAGACTTTCACTTCCTCTTCCAGCAAACAGAAGTCTGATATGCAACTAATGGCATGAATCCTTCAAGGCAGCAAGCAATGAATTTCAGTCACCTACGCACTACTTTACACACCATTTTCAAAACACCTCCATAAGCAAAAATAAAGGTATCTTACATGCCGATTCCTTTCTAGGTCCTGGCTTCTACTGGTGTGAACCTTAGGAGTACTTTGCAAAAACTAGTGAATATTCATTCATCTCCACCTTTTACAAGCCAGGGCTCACAAAAAGAGATTTGAGATGATCCAAAGGTCCAGCAATTTCTGATTACACCAAACAGCTGTCAACTGGCCTTTAGCAAGTAGTTTTACTACTTCCTCCTCATTCAATGAGGAATTCCATTCATTGTTGCAAAGCTTACCAGAATAAAAAATTCAAATAACGTGCCAATACATTCTGTCACTTAGAAGCTAGTACCAATAAGTCTTAGAAGACTACAGAGAAACTTCATAAGGATATAATTGAGTTGTCAAGACATTTGTGTAGTCTCTTGTTTAGAAAGGATAGGGATGGGGAGGCTAGACTATTCTAAGCAGTAGTGTTACATATTCCATTTATATCCACAGAAGTAAAAAATCATATTTTAAGAAATTGCTGCAAGTCAGCATAAAAAACAGATTTGTTTAACAGTTTCCACCAAATTAGAAAAACTTTCAGCACTGGACTAGCACTAGCACTGCAGCTGGGAGTGCTTTTCCTAGTTCATATACACAAACACACTAGCTCTGCTCAAACTAGTGCACTAAAAATAGCAGTGTTGCTGGGGTAGCATAAGTGGCAGCTCAGGGTAGCTGTCCGAGTATGTACCCCGGGGGTATGGGTGGGTTTGTACTCAAGCAAGTCCAAGCTACCTGAGCTACCCCTAGCTACACTGCTGATTTTAATGCACTAGCTTGAGCAGAGCTACTGTGAAACGGTCTGCCTGAGCTGAGAAGCATGCTCCCAGCTGCAGCAGAGACATACTCAAGTTCCTGCATGTTTAGATGGGGGGAAAAAAGCATTCACTCCATGGAGAGCAAGTGACATTTTAAGTCTCATGGATGATTCATCTTAAACCCCTTTGTAAATGTCCAGCATTCAAAGTAATGCCACCCCATGGCCTGCAGCTAGAAATCTGTTTGCATCCTTCTTCTATCCCCCTTTTCATTTTCCAGTCAACCACATACATAGTGCTTAGAGTACTCTATCTTGCGAAGAGAAATTTGTTTAAGGTGCTTCATTAATGCTTCCTTACAGGCAATCTCTTCGGGAAATACCTGCAAACAAGATAAAACAAGTTTCTCATTTGCAGAATCTGTTAAGCCAACAAAACAGGTGGTATTCCATGGGTGGAACAACACCCCGACTAAATCATAATTCATAATTTTCAATTGTATCTTTTCAAAAAGATTCTTTTAAAAACCAAATTCATCCAGTTTTTAGCCACATTCAGCATTTTAATGGCAAGATTTTATGCAGATTTAAACATGAGACATACACGATCCCCTAGGGCCTTGAATCCTACAGAAGGCCAAAGGGTGCAACTTATATTGCGCCTTACACAAGCTCATTCTTGCCCCCCACTCCCCAGTGGTAATTCGTCCCAAGTGAGGGAAGGTGGCTTTGATGTTGCCTTTACTCCAATGAGTTTCTGCTAGTTGTTCCCTGCTAACTGTGACTAGTCTTCTGGCCCTTTCTTGTCTCTTTCTCAAGCCATAATCTCAGAATGGAATCGAGACTGGGACTTAGGCTGTTGTCCCTGAATACTAACTGTGATTACCTAAGGAGGCATGCCTTACGTTCAGTATGTGCATTTCTTCTCCTCGAGAGCTATGGCCAGTGGTATCCAGTGACCACACATCCTTCTTAATGCCGTGTATTTTTAATTAGTACCAACACATTTCAGAGACAGATCTTAAACCAAAAACAATACTGAGGCCTGTCTTCCCTAAGGCCTACCGTCCCTCCTGGAAGCTTGGGAAGGCCTCTACTTCAGACACTCCTGCATGACATGTCAGTTGTTGTCCCCAGGAAGAACTCATTGACAATCCCCCCCGCCCTGCCCCCAAGTCTTAACTGTTAAGAATCACTTTGATCTCTAGGCTCCCAGCCTTGGCGAAAGAGCTGGGCGGGAGCTGGGAAATAGCACCTTCACCACTAATTATTTGGCCAGTGTTTTGTAACTGCCTCCAAATTTATCAGGAGGCTGCTTATCTAGAGCTGTTGTCTTGCTCTCCTCCTTGTTCTTCCAAAAGCCACCATTAAAAGTTAATCAAAACATTCAGATTACGGCCCAATAAGCCAATACAGCCACAAAGCAACTCTCACTCTTCGGATCACACATGGTATCGATAGGTTACAGGTCAGCATTCCTAGATACAGAGCTGTTCCACATTCAAACTAACGTGGGGGCATGGTTTGAAGTTTTACATCCTTGCTTGAGCATCACAGGTCCCACAGGCTGCAGCTGCTCAAGGGAGCCACTCATGTTCTGGGCTGTCAGTAATTCCATGTAGCAACTTTTTGTTGATATATCCAACTCCCCCTACGACAGCTGTACCTCTACTGGGGACAAGAGTAAGGCCAGCAGCTTTAGATGGAAAAAAAAAAAAGTCTCCCAGCATGTTTGTAAATGCATTTATTCTGCAATAGCACCATTACCACCAGCTCTAGAAAGGTGATAGTATTCCTCAGCCTCTTTTTCAAGAGGCAGAGTTCTTTGGTAATGCTCTGAGTTATCAACCCTAAACCTGCTGTGGGTTCTGTATACCACTCCCTCACCCGCCCCACTGGACCAATTAAGATGCTGATTTTATTAAGGTTAAGGTGAAAAACATTGTTTTATCTGATAGAAATTCATGCAGAAATAATCTTATTGTGTGGGGCTAGTTCTGTATGTTAAGAGTCTGCCTTAGGTTCCAATTCCACTAGATACCTAAGAATGTGTATAATCCCACTGATTTCAATGACTGGCTAGTGAGGTTAGGCACTAGATTAAGCACTTTGCTAAACTGGGGCCTCCGAGATTTACTCACTGCAGCTGATTGTGCCTTTAAAGGCTCATGGTGTACGAGTTTCATGTTCCTGTCCCCTTAAGGGCCTATTTCTGTGCCTGTTCTACAATGGTGAATTTACTGAAGGCAAAAGACAGCAGGAGTTATATTTGGGTGAGAGGGTGCTGGAAGAAAGGAAAGAGCATGTGCTCTTTTTAACTCCATGGGGGAGTGATCATGCCAATAAATAAAGCAGAACATTATCTTTTTTAAGGTTAATTGTACTACAAAGCACTTATGATTTGTAGGTTTAGTAAGACTTATTGAAGAAAGTCATTGAACGTACTCAAGAGCAGTGCCAAAAATATCTGCACCAATCTCTACACAGCTCAGCAACCTCTGAGCCAGCAGTCTTTATCACACATTAATGGAGGTGATGTCATCCTTTCAAACCAGGCCAGTCTGCAGTTGCTGCTGCTGTCTTTTTCACTGCAGTGCCTGCGTATTCAGAGGATTTCGAGAAGCACAAGGTGGCATAGTGTTCAAGCAAACAAAGGTTTGAGATGTAGAAGCAATTCTATATGTATATACTTGCATTGAGAGCTTTAACTGAAGAATGGACTTCTAATTCAAGCATGTCTAAGAAAAAATGTATGACTGGAATTCTGAAGCTGATCTCATTTCTCATACAATAGCATTTGCAGCCATTCAACACAATATTTGCCTGTATAAAGTCTCTATTTAATACACTGCACACTATTTCTACATCAGTTTTTCACCACTCAAAGCTAATACAAAGCAATTTCTGGCTTGCTGAATACCTGATTTTAATGAGAAGTAGTAAAATTACATTAAGAAAAAGAGTAACAAAGAGCAGCTTCATTTATAATTTCTTTTGGTTTTACACAAGCAAAAATACCAAGATTTAACGTGGGTTTTCGTTTCAAATAATTGTGAAGTTGACTATTTATTTTTAACACCAATTTGCCATTTCATGTTTCTTTTTTTGTTAGTTACTGTTAGCTAGTAGGTCCCTAGTTTTTGTTACATTTTATTTAAATCATGTAGTCAGAGAATTTAGATAGCTATCAGGGTCTAAAGGATGGTGGAATTCAATAAGGTCCTCTTCCTCTTGCTTTACCAGAAGTCATACTAATATACTTTACATTTTATAGAATTAGGTAAACACTCAGAAAAAAATCTTCTAATATTTGAATATAAGTGTAGGGGGAAAATAACTTTTGCTTGAACTTCTCAGGCCCCCTATCACCACTATGGTATCAAAATACTGAGGTGATGTGGAATTGAAGGAACTCTGAGGACATAAAGCAAATAATCAAGTACCACACACCTTGCAATTACTGAAGGACATTTGAGAGATGTTTAATTGATGATTAAGAGACCACTTCCTGTGCTAAGAATTTTATACAGCCATATGACAACATTGGAAAACAGCACAGATAGAGCCAGCCAGCCCATTACTTAAAATGTAGGTTGTGTGCACCTTAAATCACTTGGAGAAAAATGCCCACCAAAGGGGAAACCACTAAAAAGAACAGTTCAGCAGTGTGTACCAGGGTGGATTTGATTCAAATCAAACTGATTTAAATCACTAGTCAGGAAAACTCGATTTAATCATGAATTTCTACATAGAAGTGCATTCTTGTTGGTTGTTATAACCTTAATACGTATTCTTCACAACTCAGAGATAGATGTAGCTTTCATTTTTAGAAGGTACACATTATACATTTTTAAAGTGATTTATTTTGAAAACTTTTCAGATTAGTTTTACAGCTATATCAGAAAATGAATGATTGTTTGGTTATTTCATTTACCAAAGGTAATTGAAGCAGATATTTATGAAATCACTGGGAGGTGAACAATCTGCAATTCAACACATTATTCATTAATATTTGGAGGATTTTCTTACCATGCTGTATTAGGAGGAGAACATCACCAGACAGACATTTAAATTGTTTTATTTAACTAAAACAACGTTATGTATTCTGGATTCTTTTCTTCAACAGCAAACATATAATATTTTAACAAAGCAAGCATATGAATTTTTGAATTTAATTAAACATTCATGTTTTTTAAAATCAGATTTTTTTTGTTAAAATTGTTTTCAACTAAAATAGTTATATGAAATATTTAAAAAACAATTAAATCGACTATGTCAGCCAGGTCAACATGAGAAAATTAAAATATTGGCTTCTGCAGCTAACTCAGTCGTCTCCACCTTCATTTTCCTATTTGTTCATAGTCTGGAAAAGAAAAACAAGCTTTCGTGCTTTTTCAGGTCCCAAACGATTTTTCAATTTGGAATGAATTAATCCAAAGAAGAAAATATTCTTTCTACACCGGCAGAAGAAGCTATTGCTGTTAAAAGTGATATCATCATTTCAACAGTCTCTAAATCCAAGTGCTTAAGTGATTTCCACTGGTGTGACTTTCTTTAAAACATCATCAGCAAACATATATTTCTTGAATAATTCTTAGTCCCAAACTGGGTCTCTTTTACGGCCTGCTGCCATTATAGGTTTTCCCTTCTAGTGAGAAAATGGTATGGTAGATCTCAAATCAATGAAGGCTACACTCAGAAAGACCTCAAGACTTCTGGAATATGCTGCTCAAACACTCATTTTTGTTTCTACTGCCTGTCCCAGCACATCGCTCGCCCATGCCGCTTCCCGCTGCCCCCATTGGCCCGGGACGGTGAACCGCGGCCAGTGGGTGCCGCGATCGGCCGAACCTGCTGCGTCAGCAGGTAAATAAAACTGGCCCGGCCCACCAGGGTGCTTACCCTGGCAAGCCGCGTGCCGAACGTTGCCGACCCCTGATCTATTCATTGAACTTTTTGAAACTTTGCACTTTTAGAGAGAGATAAGGGATTGACTCTGTGTACACAAATTTGCAGAGGGACAATAGGGTTGAGGTCTGTTATTTCTCACCTCTATATATTATTTATTTAACAACATTTTTGCTGTTAACACGCATGTTACCTCTGTAGACACGAATCCACAATTTGAAAACTGCAAAACTAAGCATCTCTGATGGTATCTTCTAGACTGAGCACTGAGTCGCATTGGGTAGTTAGAAAGATTAACCTAAATAATCTATATCACGGGTAGGCAACCTATGGCACGCATGCCAAAGGCGGCACGCGAGCTGATTTTCAGTGGCACTCACACTGCCCGGGTCCTGGCCACTGGTCCGGGGGGCTCTGCATTTTAATTTAATTTTAAATGAAGCTTCTTAAACATTTTAAAAACCTTATTTACTTTACATACAACAATAGTTTAGTTGTATATTATACACTTATAGAAAGAGACCACCTAAAAATGTTAACATTTATTACTGGCACGCGAAACCTTACATTAGAGTGAATAAATGAAGACTCAGCACACCACTTCTGAAAGGTTGCTGACCCCTGATCTATATAGAAGCCCCTGGAACCCCATAAGATTGGGTCCCTAATCCATGAACTATTGGAACACATTTACAAAAATTTTCTTAAACATTACACGAATATATTGTCTCATACTATAGAATTAGAATTTATAATCCCCATTCCATGACGAGATATCTTTGAGTTATAATGTATCTTAATTAAAACTATCTTTAGATAAAATGCTTTTTGAGGAAAAATCCTATCCAAAAAATCCAATTTAAATGAAAAAATCCAATTTTTTAAATTTTTTTTTTTAATCATTGATTTTTATCCACCCTGGTGTGTACTACTCCTTTCTCTTACACTGTAGAAATCTAAATCCTGTCACTGTCATTTGCTATTCTACAATTCTCTATTGCAAATCTGGAAGCTAGCTGGCACCACTCACAATGTGTGGAAAACCATTTCACATGGAACACAACATTTAGCTCTAATGGTGTTCAATTCTACTGCACCATGCACTTTCTTAAGAAGAGAGGGAAGCCTGCTTGCCTGCTTCCACATCAGTGTATAAGCAGGATGAGGTCACCCTGCTGCTGTACATGAACCAGGCAGCAGACAAACGTCTGCCATTTTCACAGCTACACACACACATCAGTTGCATAAGGGGAGGCAAACTAGTCTGGTCTAAAGACAAGCTTCAGTTTTAAATTTCAAGTAATAATTAGTCAATAGAAAAAGAGAAAAACAAGTTAAGCTTCGTAGGTTTCCTTTCAACTCACCTGTAACTCCACAGCAAGAACAGTAATGAGTAATGAGCACCTTAAACCTGAACTACGATTTCCAGAATGGTCTTTCTGTATTTTTTCAACAAAACTTTGTCTACATACTATTACATAATTCCAAAAGCAAAATTATTCCCTATGAAGAGGTATGTCTCTTGCTAAATATGGATCAGTTAATTCACCTGGATAATATTCCAGTGAGATTATAAAATATGACTCAATTTGTTTCCCTAACCTATACCTGGATTACCCAACAAACAGAAGCGAGTTCTTTAGTAAAAGAGAAAGAAAGAAAATAAATATATTAATAAACCTACAGCTGAATAAGGTATATACTGAGTGTGGGAGAAACTTTGAGAAGAAAGCTTCATTCCCAGTTCTCACACGGTCTTCTCCCTTTTCCACCAGGGCAGGCTGTGGAATTTCAGATTTACATGGACGTGAAGAAGTAGTCTCATATCATACCTGAAAATATTAAAGGAAATTTCCATATAATTTAATAGGGTCTAAAATAAGTTTGATAAGAGACCTAGAATACATATTTGGCTCGAAGTCTGATCTTATACGTGTGCTCCGTCTCCAAGGTAACAAAAGAAATTAGTGACAGAAAATGGCCATCTGTAAAAGGCATCTCCTTTGTAGAGGCAATATATTTTTAAAGCCTTTCAAGAAGCTTGAAGAACAGATTTTATTTTTTAAATCAGCAGAAGCCTCAAACAATTAGATTGAGAACATTTAAAGCCTATCTCGTTAGCTCTCTCAAAAGTACATTAAACTAGAAAGATGAATTCTCACTTCTGTGGGTGAAGTGGGATCACAAGCTGGGGCAAGTCTACTTCAGTGTGCTCAATGAGACAGTCTAGTGAAATTCTCATCTCTAAAGGCAATTCCCCAGGTGCAGTGAGCAAAGAGAAGCAACTTGCTCTAACACTAGATTTTATTTCCTTCAACTTTTCTTCTGCTTAAGAACTCAAATGGTTGCAAATAGAAACTGTAGAAACAAAGTGACACACTGACCACCAGACCTTAACACCTATGGTTCAGTTCTGTGTATTCTGCATTTTTTGATAAAATACATAATGTTAAGTGCCATTAGTACAGTTATGTGAAGCAACCAAAATGACTCCCCAGAAAGTTACATCTTGGGGAGAAATTAATTTCCAGTTGCCTATTGAAAGATTTAAAAAGGGCAGGTGAGTCAAGAGTAATGAAATTCACTGACTCCTACTCATGGTCTATACCACTTCATTACTGTTCCTTCCATAGACCAAGCAGAGAGCTTTGATCACAGCCCTCCCTCCTCTCTGACAACCCGTTTTATTATATAAACATTTGCTTGCTATCTGACAGTATTATAAAGCTCCAGCTCTTTTCACATGTCCCTTCTTATCATTTATTTAAATGACAATAAAAGAGCATCATTCTCCCACTTAGGCACTATATTCCATTATGCTGGACTTCACTGGTGTTTTTCAATAGCGATGTGCAAATACACCAAGGCGGATACCTAAAGAGCCTTTTATTCCACAAAAAAAGTTATTTCAAGCACAATTGAAGTGGTCATTTCATTCTAAGTTTAATTAAGGCAGTGCTTGTGAAATATACCACAGTGACTGCTTGGGAGATGTTTGTCAACTAGCTACAAAACAAGTAGCACTGCAAGATTTTCCATGCCTTAACTCTGACCTGGATAAAGAATTTCTAGGATAATTTAATTCCATCTCAAATAGTCAGCAATGGTGGGTATTAGTGTGACTTGTGAAGTGCAGGCGGGAAAACTGTGTTGTGGACTCATGTATAGTGTCTGAAACAAGTGAATATTTGGCAACAGTGTCTGAATTCAAGAAGTAAAAATCTATAATAATGAACGAGAAAACTATGAAAACGTGGATGGTAGTTGCCATGTTTCTCAGGACTAGAAGCCATTAGTCTCATTTTACTGTAGGTATATCTAGAAAGTCTCGTGGTTGTGTTCTTGAGTTTACAAAGTGTTCCAGCAACCCTTTTTACTGCAATATATAGTGGTCATCCCTGACTTGCCAACTGCCTTAGTTATCTCAATTGCTCTCTTTTAGCAGAGTTCTAGATATTGCCTATAATGTATCGGTTCAGGTAGTACAGAAGTAACCAAATCTTTGGAACTTCAGCAAAGTTCAAAGGCAGATTTCAAGGGTACTCACTAAGGGATGCAATTTTACTATTTCCTCCCAAGTTTCAGTCTAAAGGTACCAGCATTGTCCACCCTTTGGAAAGAGCAATTTATAATGGATGTGCTGGCAATCCCACAGCTCAGAGGACACCATCAGAATTTTAAGTATGACTAACAGGTTGTATTTAAAAACAAATGTCACTGTTATTCCTCTCTGCCAAAAAAACATACACAAAATGTCATCCTGTTCGGTTCACTTAGTCTCTGAATATTGTGTAAGGACATTCAACAAGTGGTGCAACATACCAAACATCATATACCTTAGTATCCATGTAGTGGTGTTTGATCACACATTCAAAGTTGGACTGTTTAATGGTAGCCACCTCTAGGTTTTCTAACGTGTAGTTACAGTGGAATGAAAAGAGAACAATTTAATCAGAAACATACCTCTACATTTAATTTCACCAGCCACACTGGTCAAATTAAGGGCTGCTCTACACTGGGGAGGGGGAGGGGGGAGGAGGGGCAATTGATCTAAGATACATAACTTCAACTACGTGAATAGCGTAACTGAAGTCGAAGTATCTTAGATCAATTTACCTTGGGTCCTCATGGCGCGGGATCGATGGCTGCGGCTCCCCCGTCGACTCCGCTACCGCCGCTCGCTTCAGTGGAGTTCCGGAGTTGACGGAGAACGCGTTCGGGGATCGATATATCGCATCTTAACGAGACGCAATGTATCTATCCCCGATAGATCGATTGCTACCCGCCGGTACAGCGGGTAGTCTGGACGTACCCCAAGAGAGGTCTATAAGTTAACATTAAAATACTATCCTCAACTTTTAGGAGACTTCAAGAGCACTGAGGCCGTTGTGCTTTTGACTAAATCAGCTCTGGTCAGGCTTGACAACTCACCAGTCACAAGACATTACACCATCAAACCTTCAACTGCTCATCATGATTGCTGCTCCAGATACCTTACTTCCCTAACCCATGCACCCCCCTCCCCACACAACCTGGGGGGAATATCCTGCACTATGACAACACTTTATTCGTCAGACTGCAGGGCTGCATGTGACTCACAGACATGCATGTAAATTAGAACGGACAGCCTGGAACTACTTCAACACAATAGAGAATGGAATTTATTGCCAGTTTTTTAGCTCTTAGCAAAAAACAAGAAACAAAAAAAACCCCAACCGAGTGCTAAGTACAAATGCACACTGTCTGATATCCGTTTTGTGATTCAATTGTTTTGGACGGTATAAAATTCACTGTTCCCTTGCTAGTACCAACTGTATGTGAGACGGTGAGGAGAACTCAGAGACACCACACAGTGGCCGCAAACAATTTGCACTACTCCAAGAGTACACTGAAGCAATGTGATAGGTTGCCTTGTAAACCTCAAAGTAACAATTAATTTAAGGTATTCAAGTTTTATCTTGTTTCAGAAACCTTAAGATAATTAACACACCAAAATATTTAGAGACAAAGGAGAAAGAGCATGACAGATGTGAGGGGCTGAGACAGACAAGTGGTTGCTCTTATGACAGCTGTTCTTAAGTGCTCAGGAGTGATTTTAAAACATATTTGAGACATTGTACAAACCAGAATGACAGTCCCTGTTCCAAAATGCTTACAAACTGATTTGATAACGAGCCATAACAGTTGAATGAGACACAAGCAGTACTACAAGGGGTGAACGAGCAGGTGGACAGGCTAATTAATAGTTGTTGGGGAGGGGAGAAGAGGGAACGACCTAAAATGTAAATGAAAATAACCCCCCTGACTGGATCTATTGTGAACAAACCTTTGAGTTTAATATTATGGTCACACTTTATATTAAGGCTCCATTTAAAGTTTAAAGGTCAATTCATGGGTAACAAGTAATTGATAGCTTACCACCCTGGCTTACAACCATTTACAATACCTTCCACTAAAGTGCTTATAACACATACGACTGATGTTTATAGAATAATGGACGCTAAACTGTTAATAAATGCAAAATTAATATCAAGGATGACCTATTCTGCTTCCCTGATATTCAGTAGGATGGATTTTTAAACTTGTATGTCCATTGGTGTCTTTCTTCTGTTCCTGCCTTTAAGTCATCCATTTTTATCTGAAAAATATTATTTCACCCATTAATACGGTCTAAAGCATCAATATACTGCTTCACTCATGAAACAATAGGCCTTTTATGTGCTGTTTTTCACCATACTGTTCTTATCGCCAGCTCCATATTTCTACTGTTGGCTGGTACTGCAGACATTTAGTTTAGAAGTGCTAATACCACTGATGGTATGGTTTATGAGCTTGAAGACATTACTTTCATTTCATTTTAGAACCTGAAAGGTGCTTGTACGTAAGGGCATCTTGTATGCCACAAGCAATTCTGACGCACAACCATTGGTAACACTTAAATTGGCAGCTTTAAGTGGCTGTAGCCTACTACTTAAGGTATGGTATTCCCAGCAGCTTCCCACAAGAATGCAGCATTAACTTTCCTATATCTTGAAAGATTTTTCTGTAGTGCTTAATTACATAATTCACAAATATATAGGTCAAGTAAAAGTGAACAGTTAAAATGTTATAGTGACAGAATGGATTTCCAGTACTGCTTATTAATGCATGAAAAAAAACTATTTTAAGTACCCAGCAAACCAATATATTGTTTTAGAAACTATTAACAACACAACATCAGGGTCAAGTTGTGTTGACTCAAGATTTGTTATCATCCCTAAGACTTTGTGAAGCCTAGAAAAATGGACTCTCCCATCTGGCAGTAGTTACTGGGCAGGTATACAAGGAAAAGGATTCCCAGGGGCACCAGCCTCAGCACCATATGTTTTTTCTTGAAAGCTCAATTTCACTACTCTTCCTGATGATCTGCTATGATTTTTTAATGTGTAATGAGATCATGTATAGTTACCTATCCCACCCCAGGAACAGCAGAAAATCCTAACCCTTGACTAGGCTGTTGCATTCCTCAAGAAAAGAGTGTTTTGCTTTGTGGTTGCTGCCAGTTAAAAGCAGAAGAGTTGAGGCATGAGCCTGCATTTATGGCTATGGGCAAAAAGAAAAAAGGAGAACAAGGAAAGACGACCAACTGAAGATTAACACCCCAAACAGGCAGAGACTCGAATTCTACTCACCACCTTCTGCTCAGCAGCCATGGCAAGTTCTATTTCAGCTGGACGTCAAATTGATAGAGTAACCTCTGTCACAAGTACCATACGTTATTAGGAGACCCAGTATATTTCCCCACACAGCAGCTGAGGCAAGCGATTGTGCTGGTCTTCCCACCAAGGTGCAGTCTTTGGGTCTTACTATCCCTTAAACTTTATTTTTCTCTAGTTACGTGATACCTGGTAAGTTTCTTTCTAGTTTTACCATTAGCACCCACACTTCCATGGCTCTTTGGTATGTCGATTTATCCGCCAAGAGTAAGTTAAAATCAATCAGGTCTGAGGGAGTTGACCAACCAGTATTCACACAGTGTTGTAGTGTTACATGCAGTCTTTTTAGGCCATACAATTTTATGCTGTCTTTTTGATCAAGCTAAGTTAATACTAACTTGGATCTCCATATAAACAAACTATATTATTTTCCATCTAGCAGCCAAAACTTATGTTGAACAACTTTAACACAAGTAGTCCAGTATGATTTTCCCTTTTAATGATCCTTAAATGCAATAATCTTAAATACCAGAAATTAGTTAAAGTTGCACTAGATTTTGTGGTGGTTCAAGATTCCAAGGTAGGTTAGAGTGCATGTAGAAGGGAGAAATGGTAGGAAGTAAACAAAAGAAATGTCTTTTTTTGTTCAGCATGACAATATGCTGAAACCCTTTTTATTGGGGCAAGAAGAGGCAGGAATAGTCTGCAGCTAGCTTCACATACATGCTAGCTAGATTCAGTGTGACACAGGAATCTATTAAAGATACTTAAAAGGCATAGTTAAACAAGTTACACCAGAGAAGTGTTTTTTACTGAACAGATTTTTTTTTAACTTTTTTTTTCCTTAAAAGATTCATTTGTGCAATTACTCTGGATATGCCATAATATCAATTTTAAGGTCTCAGTAATGGATGGAAGTGAGCAATCCACAAAGAATGAAAAACCTGTGCAATTCACTTATATTTAAATGAGCAAGTAGTTGCTAATAGCAACCTGCCCTCCCTCTCCCAATCATAGAACAGAGGATAAAACCAGCATCCAATGCCTGAACGGATGTCCACAAGCTTTCATGTTTGTGATCCTGTGTTGTGAAAGAAAGGGTAATTCAATTGTTCTGGGGAGGTGCATATGCACACCCAGTACATATGTGCAGTATTATCAAGCTGACGGTAACAGCAGCCATAGAGGAGACAGTCACACTGGCAATAATTCAGCTGTATTACAGATGCATACTAGCTCCTGGGATGCTGAAGCGGAGCAGTACACTGCTATCTGTGTGAAGCCAATGACAGTATGGGTACTACATGATCAGCAGTACTTGCAGCAGAACCCATTACATCATCTTTGTTCAAAGCTGAACTACCACTGAACCAGTGAGGAATATTTTATACGCAGCAGTTAGCCTGGAGCTGCTCTGCCTCATTTCTTGAAATACTGCTCTTTAGAAACCAGTTAGAAACCCTAAAATGCCACAAAATGTGAAGATTTACGTAACTGTCACAAACCATTGCCATCTTGCCTCCTTATGTGGTTTACCGAGTCATCTGGGCAAGGCAGCAAGAAGGGGCTGTCTCCCCTCTAGCGAACACAGCACCTGATCCTCTTGCCTTTACTCAGACAAATGAATTAAACTTCAGCAGTAGTTTTGCCAGAATGAGAGCTAAAATATTTGGCCCATCAACTGATTTTGTCTTTTTCCACAAGGGAGGTGGGTACTGTACACTTAGTCACTCTCCTAACAGAGTAAAGGAAGAGTGCTTCCCACTCCTGCCAACTTCACAGTAGTTTACTGGACTAGTGTTGTTTTTTTCTTATGGGGAAAAGATGCACCTGGAAATATTTTAGAGCTGTGTTTCATGTACATATTGCAGAGTCAAAGTTTACTGTCCTCTGAAGCAGGGGTTCTCAACCTTTTTCTTTCTGAGGCCCCCCAACATGCTATAAAAACTTCAGGGCCCACCTGTGCCATAACAACCATTTTTCTGCATATAAAAGCCAGGGCCAGCATTAGGGGGCAACAAGCAGGACAACTGCAACTCCCAAGGGCATTCTGCGCCAAAAACTTAAAAATTCTGCACATTTTATTTGCCAAATAAATGTGGAGGCTCCAGCCTGGCATTGGGGAGCAAAGGCCACTGGCTGTACAGAGGTGGGAGATCACTGTGCAGCTCCCCCCCACCCCGGACACTGACTCAGTGGTGAGGCTGCACCCAACCCTGACACAGCAGAAGGACTGGGCCTGCCCCAGAAACAAACACATACACACACACACTCCATACCAGGTGCACCAAGTGCGGGGCAGGCAGGCTCAGCAAGGCAGGATCCAAGTGTGGAGGAGCTTAGTGTGAGGGATCCAGGTGTGGGTTGAGAGGGTTCTGTGTGGGGCAATCTGGGTGCAGGCGGCTCAGTGGGGGAGCCGGATGCGGGGGGATCTGGAGGCACAGGGGCTTGTTAGGGGGTTCTGGGTGCAACGGTAATGGGACTGCAGGAGGGTCCAGGTGAAGGTGTGGGGGGGTCTGGATATGGGGGGTTAGAGCTTGGTAGGGGGAGCGTGGGTGGCTCGAGGGGGTCCAGATGCTGGGGGAATGGGACTTAGTGGGGTGGAGATCCGTGAGGATTGTCAGGGTGGTCCACATGCTGGGGGAGTTGGGCTCATTGGGGGGGTTCTGAGTGCGGGGGGTGAGGATCAGCGGGAGAGTCTGGGTATGAGGGGTTCTGGATGCACGGGGGTTGAGTGGATGGGGGAGCAGCTCCTTGTACAGGGATCCCTCCTCCTGCAGCTCAGGAGCGATGGGTGCAGGAAGTGGGGGGCTAGAGGGTGGGGAGTTTACAGAGCTTCCTGCAGCAGTGAGAGAAATATAGGGGTGGGTCTGACCCAGCCCCAGATACCATGCAGGGGAAGAGGAAGTCCCGTCCTCCCCAGTCCAGCTGGGACTAGCAGCTGAGCCCAACGCAGGGTAGGGAGCCAGGTCTTCCCCAGTCCCACCCCCTGCACCACAGTGATTTACCTCTCTGCCGGCTACCCTGAGCACCCAAAACATACTGCTGTAGAGGGTTGCATGGCCACTCTTGTGGATTCCCCTTGCTTCCCTGTCAGAAAGTCATTTTTCTGCAGGGAAGCAAAGAAATCTGCGGGGAACATACATTCGCAGTGGCACAGAATTCCCCGACTAAATTGCCCATGGCCCTACGACACAGGGGCCCCCACAAAGCTAAGCTGCGCAGGCTTCAGGTTCAACCCCAAGTAGTGGGGCTCGGAGCAGCATGGCTTTGGCTTTTTGCCCTGGGCCCCAGTGAGTCTAATGCCAGCTCTGCTTGGCAGACCCCCTAAAACCTCCTTGCAGCCCCTCCACCGAGCCTCAGACACCTGGTTGAGAACTGCTACTCTTAAGCACTCCACTCAGCTATTTCTCAAAAGTTTTCCTTATGGAAGCTGGGAGCTTAACAACATTTTAACTCAAGTTACACTACGCCTGTAAGTAGAGACAAATTATGTATGCAATAGGCTTAGTAGTTTTCACAAGTCTGCTAAATCCTGAAAGTGCACTACTGAATCCAGATCTCAAAGCAAGTCAAGAGTTATCACCAAGTCATCTCAGACTAGCCCAGATTCATGATTAAAGCAACTGCAGGCTCAATTTTAATAAGGATTAGGCAGTATATGCAAGATTAAGGAAACAAATCACCAGCCAAAAAGACCAAGTAAGCAGAGTGAAGTGCTGTTTAAAAAAGGCATTTGCAGAAACAATGAACTCATCTATTAGACTGGTGTAAAATTTAAGTTACCAACTGTGGCATTTACAGTTTTATAGATCAATGTTACATCAAAACAGTGTACTACTATAGATACAACCAACTCCAAATATTTAGTGCATGAGCAGTTACTTTAACATTCACCAATTTTAATTGCTTATAATACAGTGAATCACAATATACTTTAATTCTGACCATGGCTAGAAATGGGCAATAGCTGTTTAAGTCTCAGTGTGTTTATCACCTGCAACTAGTTGCTGGTACATCACATCCAGTTTCAATCTGTGGTTTGCAACTAAACCCCGTTAGAAGTTAAATAACTGAAAGCAAAGACTCCAATACTGCCATCCTTACTTGATGATCCTATTGACTATACCAGACATTTTGTTCATATAAGGACTTCTGAAGGCACTGCTACATACTACTCTTGGGGGAATTCTGCGCCATTGCACGTGCACAGAATTCATGTCCCCAGCAGATTTCTTTGCTTCCCCACAGAAAAATGACTTACTGATGAGAAAGCAAAAGGAAGCCACAAGAGTGGTCATGTGACCCTCCCTAGCAGTATGTTTTGGGTGTCCAGGACAGCCAGAAGAGGTTTAAATCACTGTGGGGCAGGGAGCTGGACTGGAGAGGACCCGGCTGGTGGCTCCTACCCTGCGCCAAGGTCAGCTGCTAGTCCCAGCTGTGCTGGGGAGGAAGGGACTTCCTCTTCCTCTGCACAGCATCCAGGGCTGGGTCAGACCCCCCCTAGATTTCTCCCCAGGCTCCAGGAAGCTCTGAAATCTCCCTCCCCCCACTGCTTCCTGCACCCATCACTCCTCAGCTGCAGGGGGATGGATCATTGTACAGGGAGCTGCTCCCCCAACCCCCGTTCATCCAGACCCCCTCAAACCTCCCTCTCCCACTGAGCCTCCCCCCCCACACACACACACGGAACCCCCCCCCCTGCACCTGGACCACTCAGATGAGTCACTGGCACACTGATCCCCAACCCACCGAGCCCCAGCCAGCTGCACCTGGATCCCCACCCCACTGAGCCCCACTCCCCTAGCATCTGAACCCCCTCCACTAAACTCCACACACTCAGACCGCCCTGCTGAGCTCTATCCCCCCATATCCAGACCCTCCCTCCCCCGGCTGAGCTCCAACCACCTTCACATGGCCCCCCCTGCAGAGTCCCATTACCGTTGCACCCAGAACCCCCCAACAAACCCGTGCATCCAGATCCACCTCCCCCCCCAAATCTCCAACTGAGCTGCCCGCACCCAGATTGCCCCACAAAGAACCCTCTCAACTCACACCTGTCTCCCCCATACACTGAGCCCCTCCACACTTGGATCCTGCTGGGCTACGTCTGCCTGCCCACACTTGGTGCACCTGGAACAGAGAGGCAGGGCCCTCGGGTGTTTCTGGGGCAAGCCAGATCCTTGCACTATGTCAGGTTTGGGTGCAGCCTCACTGCTAAATTCATGTCCCGGGGGGAGCTGCACAGTGATCTCCCACCTCTGTGCAGCCTGTGGCCTTTGCTCCCCAATGCCATGCTGGTGTGGCCCCGATCCAGCGCCTCAGGCAGAGCAGGGTCAAGCCACTGGTGCAGCCCTAACTCAGCACCCCGGCCAGAGTGGGGCCGAACCACGCACACCACGTGTGCGGCCCATGGGCCGTAGTTTTCCCACCACTGCTGTAGAAAGTACCTTTCATAGATTCATAGATTTTAAAGCCACAAGGGACTTTGTGATCATCTAATCCAGGGGTAGGCAACCTATGGCACGCATGCCGAAGGCGGCACATGAGCTGATTTTCAGTGGCACTCTCACTGCCTGGCTCCTGGCCACCGGTCTGGGGGGTCTCTGCATTTTAGTTTAATTTTAAATGAAGCTTCTTAAACATTTTAAAAACCTTATTTACTTTACATACAACAATAGTTTAGTTATATATTATAGACTTAGAGAAAGAGACCTTCTAAAAACGTTAAAATGTATTATTGGCATGCAAAACCTTAAATTAGCGTGAATAAATGAAGACTTGTCACACTACTTCTGAAAGGTTGTCGACCCCTGATCTAATCTGACTCCTGTAAAACACAGACCACAGAAGTTCCCCAAAATATTTGCTAGAACAGCTCTTTTAGAAAAACATCCGATCTTAATTTTAAAATTGTCAGTGAATTGGTCCAATGGTTAATTATTCTCATTTTTTTAAAAATTATGTCTTATTTCCAGTCTGAATTTGTCTAGCTTTTATTTTCAGCCATTGGACCATGTTATACGTTTCTCTGATAGACTGAAGAGCCCATTATTAAATATTTGTTCCCCATGTAGATACTTGCAGACTGTAATCAAGTCACCCCTTTAACTACTCTTTGTTAAGCTAATCAGATCAAGCTCTGTGAGTCCATCGTGCTAAATCCAATCCTTTCATCATTTTCGTGACTCTTCTCTGAACCCTCTCCAATTTATCAACATCCTTCTTGAATTGTGGACACCACAACTTGACACAGTATTCTAGCAGTAGTCACACAACTTTCTACTCCTGTTCAAGAGTCTCACTTAACATCCCAGGCTCGCATTAGCTCTTTTGGGCACAGTTTCACACTGGCAGTGTATGTTCAGCTGATTATCCACCACGGCCCCCAAATCTTTTTCAGAAGCACTGCTTCCAAAAATAGAGTACCTCATCCTGTAAATCTGACCTACACTCTTTGTTCCCCAGGTTATACATATGAAATACACATATTGTTTGCTTTCGCCCAATTTACCAAGCGATCTAGATCACTCTGAATTGGTAACCTGTCCCTCTTTATTATTTATCACTCCCCCAATTTGGGTGTCATCTGCAAACTTTATCAGGGAGGATTTTGTGTTTTCTTCCAGATCATTAATAAAGATTTTAAACAGCATAGGGCCAAGAACTGATCTCTGAGGGACACCATTAGAAACAGACTCCTTCAAAGACTGTTCCCCATTTACAGTTACATTTTGAGAGCTATCAGTTAGCCAGTTTTCATCCATTTAATGTGTGCCATATTAATTTTATATTCTAATTTTTTTAATCAAAATGTTTGTTACCAATTTAAATACCTTACAGAAGCCTAAGTATATTACTTTAAACACTATTACCTTTATCCATCAAACTTTTGTTCTCATTTAAAAAAAATATATATATATCAAGTTATTTTGACAGGATCAGTTGTCCACAACCCACATTACCTTCCTTTAGTTGTTTAGTAATTGAGTCCTGCAGCAGCCACTCCATTATCTTGCCCAGGACCTAAGTCAGGCTGACAGACCTAATAATTACCCAGGTCATCCCATTTACCCTTCTTAAAAACCGACACATTAACTGACTTCCAGTCTTCTGGAACTTCCCCAATGCTCCAAGACTTATGCAAAGTCAACATTAAAGGTCCAGGGAGCTCCATGATCAATTCTTTTAAAACTCTTAGATGCAAGTTATCTGGACCCCCTCATTTTAAAATGTCTAACTTGAATAGCTTCTGTTTAACATCCTCCAGAGACACTAGCAGAATGGAATGAGTGCTATTTTCACCATATGATGAGATTTTTCCCCAAATACAGTCCCTTTTAAACAAGCTTTTGGCCCAAGAAAGAGCCTGAAGTTTCTCTTCATTATAAATGTTTTACAATATTCTCCCACGTGAATTTAAATCTTTTGGGATAATCTGTTTATAGCAGTATATGTTCTGCAATTGCATTAACAGAAGGCATCCTTTTATACTGACTGCTTTCTTTATGCAAGTACAGGACGTTACCTCAGAGAAACTCACCGCACACTTTCTTAAAAGAATCCTGGGTAAAATTTTCAAAAGAGATTAAGTGTCTCAGAATCCTATATCCCATTGAAACTCAATGGGATTTACACTTAACCATAGCCGGGTACATTAATACAGGGATAAAAAACCCACAGCTGGCCTGGGTTAGCTGACTTGGGCTCACGGGATTCAGGCTCTAGGCTGAAATGTTAATGTGTAGGCATTCTGGTTCAGCAGGAGCCCTGCAAGGAGGGAGGGTCCTGGAGTTCAGGCTGGAGTCCAAGCCTGAACGTCTATATGGCAATTTTTCGGCCCAGAGCCCAAGCCTGAGTCAGCTGACCCGGGCCAGCCATGGGTATTTTTATCCCTGTGCAGGCATATCTATCCTATGTGGCATTTGAAAACAGGAGTTAAGTGGGTGGTTTGTTTGTTTTTTTACTCTAAGATTAAGCATCAACCATCCAATATATTTCATGGTGAGCTGACATGCTTCATTAGCTGCTTAAGTCATGCTTTCATGAGAAATTGTTACCAATTCCAGTAAAAATTATGAAATTGAGAAATAAATGGTTCCATACTACTTCAAATCAAAAGTAATCAAACTAACCTTCTACTAAAGTCTTTCATATTAATTGAGAAGTCTACTACAGTAATACAGCATGGCACATCCAGCCTATATATCAGTTGTGACTGTGTAAATAAATCTGCCTCATACTATGAAATTAATAAGCACTGTCTTTATAGAAGCGCTTTTGATTTAGATCCACTTCTGTTTCAGGGAGGACACAAAAAAAAAATCATACCAGCTTTCTTTTAAGATCTAATATCACATGTGTTTTGTCAAAACTGTAAACCAATCCTTCATATTATTCCAATACTGAAGTTCCAAATTTCCAAAGTGTTAGAAATGTTTGTTTTTACCCTGGCAACTGGTATACCGAACCCTAAAAGTCATTAGTGCCAAGTACATCAAGGAACACATCCAAGACTGGGAGAATGGGTATGGGTGAGGTCTGAGAAATCAGAAGAGATATACCAAGAAGGCTGATGAGCATGGTTTTTTTTATTACTCAATATCTAGTAATAGGAGGGAAGTGGGTGCTGCAAGCTGATAGGCTGACCTAAACATGTTGTGTCCAATATACAATGTGGAATTGAGTAGCCTTGAAACCAGCTGTTTTCACGGGAGCCTTCAGAAGCGCTTCCACCAGTGGTTGTCCCCTCCTCTTCTCTGACTTTTCTTAACATAATTTGAATGCACTCAAGACAGACACTGCCTCCTGCACTAGGAATAACCAAATATCCTAAATAAGGTCTTCTGTTGCACAGTTCCTGGGGTTAGAGATCAACTGCACCTCAATCACCCAAGTTCCCCTTACTACTCAGTTGAGTGTTTGCACACTTTTCCACCATTATCTACTGCTAATAACACATTTCTCTACAGCAGTATCATACATTTCAGAAGAAAAAATAGTACAGTTTTAACAACTCCTTCAAATTTAAGAGGAAATGTATGAGATCATTTACACTAATGTCTAGGCTCTACAGTAACTGCAGGTTGTCTAAGAAGTCAGTGACTCGCTGTACATTTCGTATTTTACCATCAAGGTCAGCAGCAAGGCTTAGTTCACTGCAGCACACAGACCTCTTCAGCTCACCATTGCCCTTTCCTATCAAGGGCAGGGCAACTCTAAGATTTGTCTAACACCAACTAGGTTCCAGTTTCGCAAATTCTGCATTAAATCCACAAGTAGTAAATATATGGCTGGTTACTGTTCAAAGAAAGGGCTGCCAAGCAAGCCAGTAATATGCACTTCTGTCAGAAGGTCTTCGAACTGTCAACTTCACACCAAATCTGTACTGCTTTAAAGCAGTTCCAGTTACACTGGAACCTCAACCATCAGGAAAAAATATAAACCAGTTCTTGTTTCATTTCCCCCTCTTCCCCGACTGAATCCAAGGACATCAATTGCTTTGGGGCATCAAAACATTTACTGATAGTTATTGGTGTTATAAAATAAGGTTAGCACGCTCTAGAAAGTCCCTACCCCAGAAAGCTTACACTCTAAAATTTTACATATACAACTGTGGGTGGACCAACAGGAAAAGAATGAAATGAAGGTTAAGAGTTACAGAGAGGACATTGTAAGACAACTTGGTGGGTTCTTTTAATATAGAAAGATGTATCTAGGTTAGTCAGTATTATAGTATTGGGGTAAGGGACCTAGTTAAACAACAATGCTACCAAAAGCTTGTCAGAGTATGTGCGACAGAACATAGAAATTGCCATACTGGATCAAACCTGAGGTCCATCTAGCCCAGTATGTTTCTCAGACCATGGGCAGTACCAGATGCTTCAGAGGAAGGTGTAACAGCGCTGCAATAGGCAGATGTAGGGTCATCTGTTGCTCAGCCTGATCTCTGACCAGCTAGAGACTGACTTAAATACTAAAGCATGATGTGTAATATCTCTTCTGAAGTGTTAACTCTAACAAGTCTGAATACACCGGTTATCTTTATGAGTTTCCAATCCCTTTTTGAATCTCAAATTCGTTGCCCTCAGTGAGTCTGGCAATAAATTTAAAACATTTTGATAAAAAACTAGAATATAAAATTAAAAATGGCACACATTAAATGGTCTCAAAGTATAACTGTAATTGGGGAATCATCATCAAGTGAGTGTGTTTCCAGTGGTGTCCTGCAGAGATCTAGCTATTTAAACATCTTCATCAATGATCTGGAAGAAAACAAAATCCTCCCCGATGAAGTTTGCAGGTGACAAACAAATTGGGGGAGTGATAAATAATGAAGAGGACAGGTCACTGATTCAAAGCAACTGCTTGGTAAACTGGGCACAAGCAAGCAGTATGTGTTTTCATATGGCTAAAAGTAGACGTATACATAGGGGAACAAAGAGTGTGGGTCATACAGGATAGGGGACTCTATCCTGGGACACGGTGCCTCTGAAAAAGATTTGGGGGTCCCTTCTAGCCTTAAAAATCTATGAATCTATGTTGTGGGGAAGCATTTCTTTCACAAACTGAAGCTATTTCATATGTTGAACATTTTTAGTATTAGTTTTGTTACTCGTTCAAAATTAAAATTGATTGGACACCCACTGGAGTTCAAGACATTTTGAAAAAGGGTCAGGGCAAATTTGTTAAATTTTGTTAAAACAAACTTTTACAAACCCTAAGACTAATAGGAATTGTTTTGTAGTTCACTTAGTTTTTTCATCTTTCTAAGGCAATGTTTTAGGCATTTGCCTTGCAGTGCAAATACTGCAACATTGTACAAGTGCATTGGACCTTGTAAGTGTAGCAAAACTTTAAATTCACAAGTAAATTAGACTAATCCATTTCCACTGTACAAGAGTAATACAATTTCTCATTTGTATTCTATTCTAGTAACACCTAAAGGCCTCATCGGAGATAAGGCCCAGTCGTGCTAGTCATTGTACAGAAAGAGTATATCTTTGTGCCAAGCAACTTAGTCTAAAAAAACATGACAGACAGAAGGTGGGGGAGGGGGAAGGGAGAGAGAAACAAACCACTAACAGCAGGTATACTACCCACATTAATAGTGAATTTAAAACACCTTAAACTATTTTAAGTGCCTACAAAGGAAAACCTGGTGAACTTTTAGTTCTGTAATGGTAAGTATGTAAAAAGAGAACCATACTTCATTATCTAGTTTTGTATTTATCTTATTCAGTGTGCATACAAACAGCCAAAAAGTATCTAAAGTTCAACTGCTGAAGCTTTTCCACTACAATCACCCCTCTTTTTCCAGAGCTCAGAAGGTAGCAACATCTTGTTAATTTCCTAACTTCTTGTGACAAAAATATGGAGATTCTTTTTGAGGAGGGTTGTGCAATTTTCCTAACAGTGGTCCCATATACTCCAAAGCAAATGCATTTTTTTTTTCATTAGAAGCCTGTGAAACATTCTTGGTATGTTTTCAATACTCTCCTTGATTTAGAGTCAAGGTAACCACACTATGAAATCAACTTCAATGTTAGTGGAAAGCATGGAAGATTGAAAGTTATCACTGTATAATAGGTTTTCTATACTTGAAAGCCAACAATTATTTCCTGACAATTAGGATTTAACACTCCCATTTGAGAAAGCCACATTACTTTTTAAGACCCAAACTCAAGGCTAGTAGTCAACTTAGAAAATAATTCAGTTTTTATACCACTTAGTTTACAGGTGCACCCAGCATGTAGAGTGCTGTATGCTCCCCTCAGGGAAGCTGGAAGTTTCTAATATGCACCATACCTACATCTCTGGCTATATTGAGCAGCAAGCTCAAAAGCTACAATTGTACTTGGGGAAAATGGGTGCCAAAATTAACAAATACAAATGACATACTATTAAGAATGGGTTTGATACTACAGTGGGACTGACTATACTGATCTGATATTTGTACTGCATAGTGGCCAAGACACGGACCTGCAGGGTTGATAAAGATTATTCATGTGTTAAATCCCCGAACATATTCTGTTTCAGTTACTTATTTCTAAACCCTGAGCAGTCTTAGTGCTTTGTCCATTTAAATGTTCTGTGTCTTCTCCTCACCCAGTCTGCACTTCCGTTAATCTTGACATCTGTTTAAGGATGTCTCTGCACTTGATCTTCACTAGGGTTTAAATACAGGTGTCAGTCAACTGTTTTCATTCAGTAATACATATGTTAAAGCAGCACACATTCTGTTTTCCCCCCCACACTTACTGTACGATCCTGGACTCTGGTGAACATTAACTGAGTCCACCCCATGTCTTTTGCAAGCTTTATTTTGTTCCTACGAATGTACTTGCAGTAATGAGGTGCTACTCAGAAGTAATTTTATGCTAACAATTCACAATTAAAAGTACATTACTAGCCAAATATTCAACTTCTGAATACGATATATGGAAATACGATATTAAGACTAACACTGACATACTAGTCTGATGGAGGGCAGTAATTATACATGAAAACAAGAAATTCATTGAAGTAAAATAAAGGGTTAATTTTGTACGTGTTCTTTATAAAGCTGCAAGTGTAAAGCTGATTTTTTCCCCTTTGTATCCAAGACTGTTTTAAAAACACATGATCAACAAAATAACATATAATTAAAAAACAGAGCAATTGTTTAAGATTGTTAATTTCGCCATATTTCTGCTGTCAACAGACCCATCCGCTGTAATTTTCTATTACACAGAAACATACTTCTGATACAGAGCATTTTCTTCATCCCACTTCTTCCAATACAATGGAAGTGACCCCACATTCAGAACAGTAGGCAACACAGCATATGACAAGTTAGATTTTATTAAATACATGATGGTAAATGCTGCAAAATGCTGCGCGTTTTCCTTGTTGAGTCCAGGACAACTGTCAACTCTATATTAAAGTCACTATTCTTTTTTTTAATCCATCATCCCCAAATCAACTACTACAGGAACATCCCATAATTATTTTTTTTAAAAACAGGGAGTAAAGTGATCACATTTTTCTGGTTTACAGCATAGTGTTTGAGGTCTCATCAAACATCCACTGAGATGGCAAAGAAAAATATGCTCTGCTCATATGATCAATGACTCGCATGTTGTAATTTTTTTTATAAGCACTTACGTTTCAGAAAGGGTAGTCGTCGTCCTTAGCCATTACTATGTTGAATGACTAAAGGGTTGATTTTATTCTGCTGAAGCTAGTTTCCAAGCTGCCATTGAAGTGGAAACAGGGCTTGATCCATAATCTGAATTAAGTCACAGATCAAGTTCCAGTACGAATCAAATTTCAGGCCAGTAGTGCTTTCGCTTAGAAGCTGATATGCAGTAAGTTCAAAACCATTTTTTTAAGGCAACGCAAAACTAAAATGATAAAATTTCACATTAAAAAAGTTAACATCTACGTATGCAAGATGTCTGTTGAAGTTCATCTGCATTTCTCGTGGTGAGGAAATAAATACAGGTATCAAACACAGTAATCACTGCATTGTGGTTCTCATCAGTATTAGGGTAATGTAAACTAAACAACAGCTTTTATTAGGATACCACTGGAGACTGCAGCTGAAGAGATAAAAGCAGAAATCATGGGAGTCACACTAAACAGTTAGCGATATAGATCTCCAAACTCTGCCTTGCCCAGAATACCAAAACTGAACCAAACATTCAACTATTATCACCAGCCTGAAGAGTGGAAAATCGGTTACATTTTTAGTTGCAGAACACTGAGAAATATTCACAAAAGTCCTACCTCATTTCAGATTTGCATACTTTTACATTTGCCATTTTGCCCTTGACAACATAACCAAAAAATGACATTCCTTTATAATAAGGAATTGTCATATCTCCAAAATAGATTACTAGAATTAAAATCACGCTCCTTTGATTGCAATCCAATACCATAGCTGCCATTACCTCTTATATAAGACTAGAAATGGGAAGTGTAGTCCATGTCTGCTTGGAAAAAGAACTATTATAAAAACAGGGGTATATACTCAAGAACTGTCATCAAAAGTTAACCGATATGTCAGTCTATCAATTTTATTTTATATTCTTCTGTTTTACAAGGGAGTTAACTAAAAGAACGAGGGATTCTATTCCTATAACGTTCTCATGTTGCAGCTATGTTAACACCAGAAATGTTTTTACGTTAGCAGACATCATGCTATTGCAAAGGGAGTACTTAAAAGAATACTCAAGTGGCTTACCATGAGAAATATCACCACATCTGTTTTGTTCTGCATCCTACTTGTAAGTATCTACAGTACATGACTCTTATAACCAAGGGAGCATGTACCTGAAATGATCTAACTGCCCAAGAACTGACAATTCAGTTCTCTTTCAGCTCCTCTCTAAGGCTTATTTTTTTTGCATGGTGAACAAGATGGATAAAAAATGATTCTGTAAAAAAAAAAAAAAAAAAGCATCAAATTAAATCTTCCCCTCTCTCCGACTGAATGAGTCAAGCTTTCAGAATTACAGTCTCTCAAAATCAGGTGCCTGCTGAATCTAATTTCTTTTCCATGACTGTTAACTTTCCACTGTCTCAAGGAAGTTATATTTCAAAGGTCAAAAACTGCTTCGAAAATTATTGTGCATGAGAAACCTGACAAAAAAGGTACAATCCGTATTCCAAAGCCCAAATCATACGCATTAATACACATCTTCACCCTGTAGAGTTTGTCAGAATGTCCGCCTGCTTAACAGTTGCTCTGCCTGGATTTACTACCAAATAGGCTTTGACAATGATTGCTATTTAATCTTCTGTAATACCCAGATGCAACTGTTCCAGTGAGGACGACAGTAACAACAACAAAAACCAGCCGTACACCCACAAGACTGAAGTCATATGCTAAAAACACTTTAGTAGCAGAACAACTGAGGAAGACAACTTCCTGAGAAAGAAGCTCTGCTTCTGTACTCTAATCAGATCATGTTAACCCAATCAAGCACCTCCATATTTACATTTTGTCCTGCTTAAAATGCAGATTTTTGTTAAGAAATACAAATGAGCATTACTCAAGATAATGATGCTGTCACCAATAAAGGTAATTTAACTGGCAGTGTATTGGCTGGGTAATTTACTACTTTTGTTACAGTACTTTACAAGCAACAAAAATCTGTGCATCAGCAGCATCATTTTTGTTAGGCACAATTACTTGATTGTCTATATGGCAGGGGAGGGTGGCGCAGGTGGGGGGGGGTCAACCTAGAGCCCTGTAGCCAGCCATGCACTAAATAGCTGCGTGGACCCTACTACCACGCACTCAAAGTTCCACAGTGCACTTTGACCTATTGCTGTTTGAACCCACAGAACTCTCAGTGGGTCCGCACAGCTATTTAGTGTGCTGTGGACTAGAGTGCTGTAGACTAGAGTGCTGTAGATTGACACCTCACCTTGAGACACACTAAGTGTATAGACACACCCTAAGTTTTACTATGTTTAAAAACAGCACCAGAATTACCTGCCACCTCCAGAAAGTTAGTGGTGATTTCCGGTAAAGAGTGAAAGAGACCAAGTAAAGAAATTGACTTTGTTTTCTTATGTCTCTGCTAGATATACAGTTGAGTGAAGGAATTAAGGTTGCTCTAACAGACAAATTTTCTGCACAATCATTTTCTCCTAAATACAGTCTAGAAGATGCATGATTTTTCTCCTCTCTTCTCCTTACAGGAGATCACTGCCAGTACCCAAATTCACCAGGACCTCAGAGATAAGCAACACTCAATTGTACATCAGTATGTACTGAACTTCTAGCTCAAGAGATCAAATCACAAGGAACCAGGGAATAATTTTGTCTGTGAACCCAAACATTTCAGTTCATACCCACATCAGAGTGTTGCTGTTATCCCCGCAATATCCACACGTTCAAATGGTTCCCAGGACACCTTCTCACTTATTACCTGAAGGATTATTAAGGGAGACACCTTCACTTCGCCACCAGACTGAAGTTCAAACTTAGCCTGAAGTTGCCTAAATATGAAGGATAAAATATCTGATGTGACTGTTTATGTTTGATTCCACCGGCACTAGAACCAGTCATCTCACAAGTTTCTTCAGGAAATAAAAACACACAAGAGCCTGAACAGTAATCAGCACTCCACCTGAACAAGATATTGAGTCAATTACCATAGAGACTAATGGATATAGAAACAGAAAGCAGGTACCTAAAATTCAATGCAGATTCAGTCTATGTTGAACTTGACTGTAAAAACCAAAAAAACTGTCGAAGTGTTACACAATGAAAAAACAGTATTTCTGGTTATAGTTAAGCAGAGGAGGAATAGGTCTTAAAATCCCTCGAAGCAGGGCAAACGAAAAGATCATATTTCATCTCGATTTAGAGGATGTTATATATCAAACCCCCCATTTTTAATATTAGTTTTATTCCTATAATTAATGAAAAAGCACCTACCTATCCATAACACCCTAGATGCTACAACTTCAGTATAAGTCTCAATCATACAGCAGTTCACTGTAATAAGGAGCAAAAAGTTGGGGAACTGGGCTGATGGGACCAAATTAGAAACCAAAGAAAAAGCATCAAGATAGCAGAGGACGGATATAATCTATTAAAAGTAGTTCCGACACTCAGTTTGGGATCCATTATTTTAGCTCAAAAACTTTCCTCCAGCTTTTCTCCCATTTGAATGAGACTCTGAAAGTTTTAAGTACAGTAGATACCACTGCTTTATACCCTCTGAAGGGGTGACAGAACAGGATGAGGCACACTCCATTTGGAATACCCATAGCTAGGTAAGATTACACTTAAGAATTCTATTCCACAATCATTTAAGCACCCTAGTCATTTTCCACTGAAGGTAACAACCAATCAATCTTTTAGGACATGTTACTAGTATATGAACCTAAACCTCACTGAGATCTACATGGTATGAAGACACACAGTAGTATGCAGACCTGGAACTTCGTTTTGCAATACTCTAACCAGTTTAGAAGTAGAAATGGGAGGGTTGTTCCTTTACTTTTACATTACACACCCAATTAAAATGAATAAGCCTCAATGATTTTAACTTTTAAGCCTACTGCTGTTACAAGTTAACACCTAATGTTTGTAACTGAAGACACATCTATCCTAGCTAAGTTTGGACCACTAGTCACTGTGTCATTTCTCCTGGTGGTAGCTATAACAGAAACACCAACAGACATGATTCAGTCAATTTCCGGTCTGTGTTAACATTTTCACTTTTGCTACAACTAGTGATGCTACACTGCTGATATGCAGACGTGACCCGAGATCTTACGGCAGATGCACTTAAGGAGATTACAGATAGTTTTATTTCCAGTTTCCCATACACCATTCACAGCGCTTCGCACAGCCTGTTTGCCCTATGTATTTTTCCTTTCAGGCATCAACAAAGCACTAATATTTTTGTCAAGACAGTTAATTACTGGAGAGCTCCTAGAATTGACAGGAAAATTCAGGAGCAGGTACAGTAAAAAGCTTTTTCTTAAACTAATTTCAAGTGGGTGTCCTTTTAATTATTGGGAACAATGAGTTCAGTAGCCCCTTCATAAACCTGCTACCAGAAACTAATTTAAATAAATACAAACTCATACTGATTACTAAATGTACGACGAGAATCTGTTCAAGTTGTGTCTAAGAAGCAAGCATGGAAATCTGTGACATAATTTTACCCTTTTCCAAGAGTACAACAAAGAGCCTGTTGTCCATAGTCTGTGGCCCAATGATTCCTTCTCCATCCAAAACAAAACAAAAATACTGGAATCCTGGCAAACAATTTTTTGACTATAAAATGACAAGCCTTCCAACTACTGCAGATATATTTTATTCAAGTGTGTGTATGCGCAAGGAGGGAGGGGAGAAATAGGGAAATGCATCAGCTATTCCATGATAAATATTTCCAACAAGTGTGAATCTGATGAATGAAAGCAATTCTGATTGAGGTGAAGATATCTTTAGCCAATGAATTCCATTTCATACAGCATCAATTCCTTTATTAAAACTGTGCCAAGCAGACTAACAGCTTCATATGTAACAGGATACCCCGATTTACCATTCAGCACGAAAGCTAACAAATTAACCACCAACTAGTGAATATCTATAAGTATTGCTAAATACTGACCTTACCAAATCCCTGTGGGCAAGTATATCAAAGAATTTAAAAAAATTATCCACCACTGAAGGGAAAAAAAAAAAAAAGAGTCCTACCTACTAGTTCAGCTCCAAGCCAAACACTAACTATGTAGAGTCTCTCATTTCCAACTGTCTGCACACAGCCACACCCATCTGCATCAGGCCTACAACTTCGACTTCAATCCAGCAACTACCATACACACACACACACACACACACACACACACACACACACACACACACACACACACACACACACACACACACACACACACACACACACACCAGTGCCTCCCACCAGCAGGGAAATGAAGGAATTAAATCAGCTGTGCTTCTCTGTAGCAACATGAGTCATTAGCAAGCCACTCCTTACCCTAAAAGACACATGCAGCCATGCTGCAAACACACAAAATTAGTGTACCTATTTCAACAGGGTTGCAAACAAATTCAGTATGCAGAGATTGGCTGTAGTGTAACTCCATCTAAACAAGAGGCAGAAAATGCTGTATATACCCTTACAGTAATGCGTATTACTAAGGCCTAGTCCCTATTTTCGTTTTTAAACAAAATTTTAGCCCTGTATTTTCATGGGGTACAAAACGTGCCCCGATTTTTCTCCACAAATGACCCTTTTTAAAAGCTTTCAAATATTGGTGATGGTACTTCAACAAAAATTTACTTTACATTTCAACAGATTATGTAGCTCTGAGTCTCCAAGTACAAGGGTCTACTTAAGCATTTATTACGTTGCAAGTGGAGAAACAGTTTGTTCCCAATTTAATTTTAGCTTAAAAGGTTTTCAGGTAAATGGTTGCTACATACTATTTGAGGAGTCCATCAAAATACATCTAAAGCCATTTTTTTTTTAAGTCCCATTCCATTGCTCACGCAAGCAGCTACAAGAGTAAGCAACACATATACTGTATATAAACGGAGTGGCTCAGATAGTCTAGAACTTAAAGTACTAAAAAAATGTATTTGATCCACAAAAGGTTACAGTGAAAGATTTCCTTGTCCAATATTTGGTTTAGTCTTTATTTGATTCTTTTCTTGAGCAACAAAAGTTAATACCAAACACAGGCACAAATATAAAAGGGCAGCTTGATTATGTATCTATGTAATTCCTAAATTAATAATGCTCCCAACTCCGTCAGGACACCTTTCTTTTATACCAGCAATCTGAATTTACTTGTGTACTATTCCTAGAACAATTTACTTAATTTGGTTAAATTGCCAGTTAAGAAATTAAATTGAAACTAGGAGAAATTAATCATTTTCTCCTCTCATTGCTAGGATGACATAGGCTACTGATAGGCATGCTTTACAGCTCAGCTTACCCAAGTGGGACCACTATGACATGGTGTAAGAATGAGCATCTGCCATGGCAGGCATGCTATTGGGCAGCTGGAGGAACATGACATAGCGCCCAAATGAAAGAATCCCTCCATCAAACACAACTCAGAGAGGGAATGCTAAAGCACGGAGGACATGCAAACAGCAGCCCTGTACAGACAGGGATGGTGGAGCCTCATTTGTGCCCTAAGGAACATCTGATGGTGTGGGAAGGATTCAGATTCACACCTGGGCTACACCTAAAACTTAGGTCAACCTGAGTTACATTGCTCAGAGCTGTCAAAAATTCCACGCCTTGTGCAATGTAATTAGGTCTACTTAAATCACACAGTAGATGCAAGTCAGTCAACAGAAGAATACTTCCATAGATCTAGCTATCGCATCTCAAGGGAGCACAGGGGGGGTGGGGGGGCAAGGAGCAGGATTTACTCCAGCAACAGAAAAACCCCTTCCATTGCTGTAATAAATGTGCACACTACATCAGTGTAACTGCAGCTGTGCGGTTGTAGCTCTTGTACCCTCAGACCCTGACAGACTAACTCAGCCAGTCACTACCCTCCCTCTACCGCTCATTTGTATGCAACGACTGTTGCAGTGTCTCAATAACGTGAGGGAGACAGGGCACATGATAAGAGTTAGCATTAGTATATCACTTGGAACCTCGGAAGAGCAGTTACAATTGTGCCACAGCTGCCCAATATACTCGCTTGGCCATCAGTGCTTGAAATGCTTCCCGTGGTACTGCTACACTTGCTGCACTGCACAGTGAAGTAGCACTGCCAAGGGAACTAAACACAAGAGTGCAAGAAGAGTCCTTATAGCACAAAGGCATTGAGACTCAGCATGTCTACACTACAAGCACTCAGTGGCACAGCAGCTATGCTGCCATAGTGCTGTACCACAGATACTTGCTGCAGTGATGGAATGGGGTTTTCCATTGCTGTAATCAATCCACCCCTCAAGAGGTGACAACTAGGTTGACAGAAAAATCCTTCCATTGACCTAGCGACATCTATACTCTTTCTTTCCCTCTAAGTTACATATATGTATTCTCAACCTTAATGGAGGATCAGCTTTTGTCTTTGATTATACTTTGTATACCATCAAAAAGCAAAGTAACTGAATTTCACATTCAATTGCAAGTTTGTTCCTTCGTCTTAAAAAAAATTAATATAAATTACAAAAGGTTATGTTTCCTTTGTAATAAATATCCCAGCAGCAGCAAAATCAATATAAAGTTGACTGAAGACCTACATATTTTCTCTGTTATTGCTGAGCAGCAATGAAACGTTGATATCTTCTCAGATTCACAACGGCTGTTTTTACAAGAACCAGAAGCTAAATCTGTGATTAATGGGGAGAAGAGGGGTGGGGAGGAGAGAATAGAAGGAAAGCTGGAAGGGTAAACAAAACTTGAGAAATTAAAATCCAGGTAAGAGCTGGAAGAGGAAAGAACTTCCCAACCCTCTCTCAGTTTTCATAAGATTCTCTACTTCAAATGTCAGGGGCGGGGGGGAGGAGGGAGAAGATGAAAGAAGGTGGGGGGGACAAATCACTCTGTGCTATAAGATTAAATTAGGTGAAATGATTAAATTAACAAGTTTATTGTACGGGTTGAAAATTTGTGCTTAAAATTCTAAGCATTATTTATCATCAGTACTGCTGGTACTACTCTAAGGACATCTCAGAAAACAACCATGACTATCTAGTAGGCTAGTAAACTTTAAGCCACTGTGGCAAGATGTTTTGAGTGAAAAACAGCCTTTAAACAAGGGAAAAGACACCATTAATATTGTGGGCCCGTAAATTTGAGAAAAATTGGGAAAATGGGAAAGCTTACCATTTGATATACAGAGAAGGGTAAGGGTTATTTTACTTATTTAAGATGTAGTTCTGGAGGAATTTGTAAGAACTCAATCTTCTTGAAACAGAACAAAAAACTTCAGCTTTAGATATTCTGGACCTTTGGCAGCTGACTTGCACCGAATCAGAGATATGATACTGTCGTTTTTGGGATCAATGAGTGCAAGTGGTTTTTCCATCTGTTGAAGCTGTTCAGCTGAACCACCAAAGTCGTTCCATCTCCACTGTAAATATTTGCAAATGGCTAAAAGTGAAATATTTCGAGACTGACCATAGTGACAGTGACAAGTATGAAGCACTGAAGACTTAGAAAATTACTTGTGCTCTTTTAACTGACGGAATTTAGCAAACCACCATCGAATAAACAGAGATACAAAACAGACTTTGAAATTAAAGTGGAATTAATATTCAGCAACAGAATATTCCAATAGTGAATCTGTGAGAAGTAAAAAGGTCAAAAACTATGCACTTGAAAACGAAAGGCCTCAAAATGAGGTGTCACCTTTTAAATAACCTAATCCTATTTCTTGGTTTGGAGAGCATTTAAAAGTATTGGATGCTACCAACTGACTTTTGGAATTTTAGCAATTGAGCTGTGACTATTGTTTCTTTGTTTAAAGAAATGTGAGGGCTGTCACTATACTAATAAAATGGCCAAAAACACTTAGTTAATCCAGAGTTAAAGTGGCCTGATAATAGCTCATGTCCTTCCAGAACGCTGAGTTCAGCAAAACTCAAACTTCTGAAAACCAGGAAATACAGAGTTAAGGCCAACGGCCATGAAATCCTTAACTCCGCCTCCCCCTCCCACCTCCCCGGGATGGAAATATCAGTATGCTCTCCAGCTGCAGTCACTGTGTTAGGGGGAGCTGTACTAAATTGTGGAGGAATAAGCTGCAGCAGTTTAGGAGACCTGTGATTGTGATATGAGGAGATCTGGGTCTGAGTTCTCCCCTTCAAATGTGTGTTATCAATAGGAATGAGGTGCATGTGTACCATTTCAATACAGAACTGTGTATGTTGTGCGAGTAGCAGGGCATATGGGGTCTTTTTGTCATGGCTATGTGAGGTGGGATGTAAGAGCAGAAGAGACAGGAGTAATCCTGTAAAGAATCCAACTTTCCATGATTTGGAGAACATAAGGCAACTGATTATTCCAATTTTTAAATTAAATCTACAAATAGAATGAGTAACTTACATTTTTGACATGCCCAAGTTTAGTGGACACAAACATCATATACAATTCACATGTTTACCTATCAGGAAGACGTGCAGCAGGTAGATATTATACCTCTGACAGATTAAGAAACTGAAGTACTCAGACATGGCATAATTTACACACCATTGTACAGCAAATCTATGGCAAAACCAAACCCAATATGGCATTTGTTTCCTCCACTTTTATTCAAGTATTTCATCAAAACAATTTTCACCTATTTATTTAGAATATGCTAAACTCCAAGCTTCTAAAAGCTTGTTTCTTCTCTCTACACATTACATACTAATTAACTCACTGACTACCAGAACAACTCACAGAGAATTCATGCCTCTGCTAAACAAAGAACAGTCCCTGGAGGAGGATGGGAGTAGATCGGCTACAATGAAATAAAGTAAATTTAGGAAAGTTTCCAGCTTGAACCCAAACAAAATAGTCTTCTGGCATGTTGCATTGTACTTTCTTCCTAAGTTCAAGCTATTTGTTTTCTGCAATTCTTGTCACGTACCCCAACTCCTACTCTAAAATGTCTGGCATTCTTTATTTACAGTGTTCTTCTTGTTCTACAAGTGTTGGTCGCAATATACGAGACATACAAGGTGGGTAAGGTAGTATCTTATTGGACCAACTTCTGCTGTCAGAAGGGGCAAACTTCTGAGCCTCAGGCCTGGTCTACACTACATGATTAGGTTGACACAAGGCAGCCTAGCTATGTCGACCTAGCTATGGAAGTATCTTCACTTAGATTTGTCTCCTGCCAACATAAGTGCCCCGCTACACCGACTTAATGACACCACCTCCCCAAGCCATGCAGAGTCACAGTCAATGTAGTCAGATCAACACAGTGATAATGCAGATACTGCATTACTTATGTTGACTGTTACTGGCCTCAAGGCACTCACACTGACCACTTTGGTCACCGTTGTGAGCTCTACTGCCCAGGGGTCAGGTGGACAGGAAGCAGCTCCTCCCCTTTAAAGACCCATGAATTTTTGAAATTTCTTTTCCTGGTTGCCTGACTTGGTGAGCACACCTAGCAGCTCTCCACTGTTGAGTGTAACCGCACAGCTGACTATGCTGGCTACACACTGAAGACACACACCTGACTGGAATACACAGAAGGTGTTGGCACTCCTGGGCCTGTGGGGAGAAGAGGCTGTGCAGGCGCAGCTCTGATCCTGCCACAGAAAAGTGGACATCTACAAACAGATTGCTCAGGGGTTGCAGGAGAAGGGCAACAATAAGGACCAGTAGCAGGGATGCACGAAAGCCAGAAGCTGTGGCAGGCGTACCAGAAGGCTAGGGAGGCCAACAATCGATCCGGTGCTGAGCTAATGACCTGTCAGTCATCCTCGACGGACACTCCCCGCACACCCACCCCAGATTGCAATGGATACTTCCGAGGACCGTGAATTACAGGCGCCTGTCATGAACAAAGAGGAGGAGGAGGTGGACAAGGAGTATAGGGGACAAGCAACTGGGGGATCCAGATGCACAGCGAGCCAGGACATGTGCTCGACTCCACTGCAATCCAGCCAGTCCCGACAGTTGGGCAGAGACGAGCCTGATGCAGGGGAAAGAACCTCTGGTAAATATGCTGTTTACTTTGAAATTACAGGGATGGAACCCCCAAAGTAGCAGGACATCTCTTGATTTATACTTGTGCTAGGAGAGGTAGAGCTCAGGGCCGGGGCAGAGGGTTGTGGTGCGGGGGGCTGAGGGGTGCGAGCTCTGGGGTTTGGGGTGCAGAAGGGGTCTCAGTGCGGGCAGAGGGTTGGGGTGCAGTGGGGTGAGGGCTCCGGCTGGGGGTGGGGGCTCTGAGGTCGGGGGATGAGGGGTTTGGAATACAGTGTGAATAAAAATATCTTTTTTTTTAATTCCCTGCATTTAATTTAAATAAAAAACTCAATTTTAAAAAAAACCTTTTTAAAATTACATTTGATGGTATGAGAGTCTATGTTATGGCCTAAACTTACTGTACTATACTAAATTTAAATTAAATTATAAAAGTGATAAGCAGCACGTTTGTTGCCAAATTTTGAATGAAGTCAAATCACTGAATTGTTGAATTGCAGTGTACCACTGGCTAAGCCAATTTGTTGAAGTGCTAAACCCAACTTTTGACAACAGTAGCCACTTGTGAGGCAGAGAGAATATTTTCCTAATTTCAGTTTATTCAAAGCAAGGAAACCAACAGGGAGTTGAAAAAGCAGGAAAGTTTGTTCTCCTCTTCCATTTATGAATAAAAGGTAGATGTAAGAGGGTGAGAGCTACAAGTTCTAAAATCTTGAAGAACATGGTGATCAGAAACAAAATCAATTCAGTTCACTAACTACTTCCTTTGTTTAATAAATGGAATTAGTTTTAAATGCAAAACTTCTTTTGATCAATTTTCATGTATTAAGCAGATAAGGTAGTTTTATTTAACTAATAAAAACAATTTAAAATGCTATTTTTGTGTATGTTAAATACATTTTTATTTTCATCCAAATAGAGCTTGACACAAATCAAGTAAAAAAAAAATCTAGTAATTAAGAAATGAGCCATTCACCTTTTTCTAACAAAATGTAAAAATTAATAACCTGAATAAATGTAAATTAAACTTACATACATTATTAAATATGTAAATATAGAAATACCCTCCTTATTAGCAAAAAGCAGTACCAAATTTAGTGTAAAAGCTGTATTTAATTGAAAATTAATATGTTTGGTTGTTACCAATCAACCTCTCTAAAAAAGTATAAATGCAAAATGAGATTAAAATCATTTAAACTCAGGTTTCCTGCTTGTTGATAAATCGTAATTTAAATCAGTGATTAAAAATGCTTTGATTTAAATCAATCCCACCTATTCAGGAACAGCTACTCCATGTTAACTTCCAAGTGTAGACATGCCCTTATAGTTTGAAAAGAGTAGGAAAAACAAATCGTTGTATACAGTACTTCTGTGACGCCACTAAAAAAATCTGTCCTCTGACTGGTGACCAACAGTGATAAGCTAAGAATATTTGTTAATTTTCATGAGTTAACAGCTGACAGAAATGAACTGCTAGGGCATAACTTGGTTTACTAGAACGTTAAATGGAGAAAGAAATGGGAAACAAAGACAAAGGCTTTCCACAGCACTGTGGACTGCAATGAAATGAAAGCTCAATGCTTGGCACACGTGAATGTGAATTCTTACTAGAAATCTGAAAAGTATGGTCATATCTGACCCTTCGTCGCAAACCACCTATACTGGAGGAGTCCACCAACCAACTTCTGGTTGACTTTTGACAGATTAAGATCGTGTGTCTGCTGTGTTACTCAATCAGTGGTATTCAACAGTTATTTTGGAGATGGTGGTGTATCACCTTCAAAGCACAACAGCAATGGATAGTGATACTCCCACAGGACTTCTTTTTCTGTAGATCCCAGAGCTAAGTACTGGGAAATAGTTATTCTTTCCTAAAAACCTGCAGTGTACCTTGATGCTCACAGGGCACACTTACACCAGGGGTGGGCAAACTATGGCCCGGGGGCGACATCCGGCCCTTCAGATGTTCTAATCTGGCCCTCAAGCTCCCGCCAAGGAGCGGGGGCAGGGGCTTGCCTGGCTCCATGCCGTGACTCCGCACAACTCCTGGAAGCAGCAGCATCTCCCCCCTCCTGCTCCTATGTCTAGGGACAGCCAGGAGGCTCCGCACGCTGCCCCTGCCCCAAGCACTGCCCTCGCAGCTCCCATTGGCCAGGAATCGCTGCTTGAGGTAAGTGCCACCCGGAGCCTGCACCCCTGACCCCCTCCTGCACCCCAACCGTCTGCCCTAGCCCTGATTCCCCCTCCTGACCTCTGAGCCCCTCGGTCCTAGCCCAGAGCATCCTCCTGCACCCCTAACCCCTCCTGCTCAGCCCCACCCCAGGGCCCGCATCCCCAGCTGGAGCTCTTCCCCCTCCCCCCTCTGCATCCCAGCCCCCTGCCCCAGTCCAGAGCCCCTGAATGCCTAATTTCTGGCCACACCCCAGAGCCCTCACCCCCTCTCGCACTCCAACCCCCAATTTCATGAACATTCATGGCCCGCCATGCAATTTCCAAACCCAGATGTGGCCCTTGGGCCAAAAAGTTTGCCCACCCCTGGTATACTACAAGCTAAGGTTGAGATTCCCCTGCTTATGTATGTATGCACTAGCTCTTATCAAGTATGTATCCAACTGATCCCCGTTTTGCACATACTTGGCATGACTAACCCATGCCTCCATTGCTACTACCCGTCCTACCACAACTACACTGCTATTAGTACTTATGCTGCGAATACACAGTTTATCAGCAAGCTGTACAACTTTATTTTAAACAAGGCCTGGTCTATACAGGCGAGTTTCATCTTACACGGGGGTTCCGTTCCACGGTTAGCGCGTAAAGCGAAAACCGCGTATAGTCAAAATTACATTGAGTTGAATGGCGGGTGGAATCGCCCGCACTACAGGTACAGTATTAAAATGGTTATTTTTCTCTTTTTGTTGTTTTTTTTGTTTGTTTTTGCCGACCGCATAAAGCTGAAATCGCGCATGTTAAATGCGCGCAAGATGCGACAGACCTGTACTTACAAATTAGATCGACCTAGTTTACACTGCTGTGAAAAATTTGGCACCCCTAGCATCACCACTAGGTGAACCTAACCCCAGGCGTCGCTACCACCTCTCAAAGAGATGGATAAATTATGTTGATAGAATTACCCTTCTGATGTACAGAACATGTATGCTATGGCACTACAGTGGCACAGCCGCACTGCCACAGCTGTGCTACTGTAGCAGTTGTCGTGTAGACATGCTCCACATCAACCACAAAGCACTTCAGAGAAATCGGATGTTTTAAATCCATCTTGGCAATCAATTTCAACCTTGTTCCCCATCCCCACCCTTCTTCAGTTTTTTTAAGAAGTACTGAACAAACTGAAGCTTTTTTCCAACATACACTAACTGGCTTATGTTACCGGCCATAATCCAGTGACAAAACTGAATATTCATCATGAAAACAAGTTGAGATATATATGACATGGTGTTACCAGCCTTTATGAACACAGGACGAGCTGCCAAACTGCAGACAGTGGTGTACCACATCAAGTACTTTTCATTTGAAAACAGTTTATTGTGTTAAAGTGACCATTCAACATGTCTACATCTTGATCAAAGTTAAGCTGTGCAACTTGAAAATTTCATTAAGTGTAAACTGACAGTACAATTAACACTTGGCAGTTCAAGCAACTCTCCATTCTGTCTCCCACCTTTGTGGTCTGAACACAGAAGCTTGCCCGCATTAAAAGTTCACCTCTGGACAACCTGCTTCCTATCCTCACTTGTCTCCATCTTATAACCAACCAGTAAAGGCCTAAACTTGAGTTAATAACTCCAGACCAAAGATTGTAACATTTTACCACATATGTGACCAAGTTAAGTATTTTCCAGTTAACTTCTGATTGAGAGGATGTCATAACTATAAAGGGAAGGGTAACAGCCCTTCTGTGTACCATACTATAATCCCTCCTGGCCAGAGACTCCAAAATCCTTTTACCTGTAAAGGGTTAAGAAGCTCAGGTAACCTGGCTGACACCTGACCCAAAGGACCAATAAGGGGACAAGATACTTTCAAATCTTGGTGGGGGGAAGGCTTTTGTTTGTGCTCTTTGTTTTGGGGGGGTTGTTCGCTCTTGGGACTCAGAGGGACCAGACATCAATCCATTCTCTCCAAATCTTTCTGAACAAGCCTCTCATATTTCAAACTTGTAAGTAAACAGCCAGGCAAGGCGTGTTAGTTTTATCTTTGTTTTCTCAACTTGTAAATGTACCTTTTACTAGGGTGTTTACCTCTGTTTGCTGTAACTTTGAACCTAAGGCTAGAGAGGGTTCCTCTGGGCTGTTTCAGTTTGATTACCCTGTAAAGTTATTTCCCATCCTGATTTTACAGAGATGATTTTTACCTTTTTCTTTAATTAAAAGCCTTCTTTTTAAGAACCTGATTGATTTCCCTCGTTTTTAGATCCAAGGGGGTTGGATCTTGATCCACCAGGAGTTGGTGGGAGAAAGGAAGGGGGATGGTTAATTTCTCCTTGTTTTTAGATCTAAGGGGGTTGGATCTTGATCCACCAGGAGTTGGTGGGAGGAAGGAGGGGGATGGTTAATTTCTCCTTGTTTTAAGATCCAAGGGGTTTGGATCTGTATTCACCAGGGAATTGGTGAAGAGTCTCTCAAGGCTACCCAGGGAAGGGAATTAGCACATTGGGAGTGGTGGCAGCGGACCAGATCTAAGCTGGTAATTAAGCTTAGAAGTTTTCATGCAGGTCCCCACATCTGTACCCTAAAGTTCAGAGTGGGGAAGGAGCCTTGACAGAGGAGCACTTCAACAAAAAGATTTTCAACAGTTAAGTTGGTGTCATTTGTAAAGAGCATTCAAAAGTAGTTGATTCTTTTAAAACTTTCAGTTTTTCTAACAGGTTGCTATAGATCGGGGTGGCCAAACTACAGCTTGTGAGCAGCAACTCTTTTACAGTTCAAGTGTGGCTCGGGGAGCCTCCTATGCCCTCCCCCCATTCTTCGCCTACCAGACTGGGGGGGAGAGGGGAGCTCGGGGCTTCTGCCCTGCAGCGCGGTGGTGGGGCTAGCAGCTTCTGCCAGAGATGTCTGGTGCTTGCTGAGTGGGGGGCACAATTTAAAGGTACGTTTGTCCAACCCTGCTATAGATCTTTTCAACTCATCACTGAAGTTTATTACTGTAGTTTGATCTGACTTAAACTAGTTTATTAATTACTCATACATTAAATGTATCTTCGCCAAAGCCAAGGTTTACATTTACATTATTGGCATTTACAGATGGTCTTCAGCCTCCCAAAGTACTCTGTTCAAAATGTTATGGGCTGAGACAGAAGTTGCATTTCAATACCACTGGGATAAAGTACAATTTCAAAGGTACCTCATGTCCCTCCAGATGTGCTCTACAATACAGTAGAGCTAAATATGGTCAATGAGTGGAAAGCCAGAAACTTGAGCACTTTCTTGAAGTATTGTTGCCAGATTAGTTTTGTACCTAGATGCCTCAGGGAGACTTAATGCATTTAATTAATCACCTTTTTTAATTTAAAAGATCTATTTAGGAAATTCAAGTAAGGGATATTTTCTCATGCAGCTTCATAGAGTCAGCCATTTCTGAAATTCCTAGAAGGGGGAAGGGTGTGTGTGGGTGACGAATTTACATTAAATCTTAAAAGCTGCTAATAGTGGTAATAGCACATAATACTTTTCAACCAAGAACACAATTTGCAAATAAACAGAATGGAGGGGAAATGCTTTTCCTGGTTAGGAAGTTGTATGCTTGTTTGTAGAGGGATAATTACCTTGATTTTTCCACTCACAGGTTAGTTACTGTGCAGAGCCCATTTAACCTTTTGTCCCCACCACTTCTTTCAAGGAAGTCAGGCTGCTATCTACTATGGGCAAAATGGAAAAAACAAATAGTTTTTGTGCCGTAGAGGCAACATTATTACATCAGCTATGAAAACACTTTATATCATACATACCTGTTGGTTTTTCAGTTCTTTATGATACTGACAGGTTGCTCTAAAGCTACAAGGATATACAGCTGTTACCGAATACAACATATAATTTTTTCCATAACTCTCCCATCAAACCTTTCAAAGTAGACCAAAACTGACTCTGAATATACTTCAAGTTCATGTCATTTTAAGCAGTTTAAAAGTGAGAGCTAAAAACCTCTTCATGTATAACAGTTTGTAAGATACATCTATGATTTGACAATTTTGAGTCAATATCCTTCTCTGCAGAAAAGCCCAGTTAGATTCCAAACTATTTCCCATGCCTTCCTGATAGCTAAATATCCAACTTTCACTCCAAGCTGAAAACATTTCTTTTGACTATTACAGTGTAGTTCCTTTTACAATACAGCACAAAGAATACTGTACCAACTAAAAGACACACCCGTTTTATTCAGTAAGAAACTCGTTTTAAAGTACATCTGAAACTGCCACCGAGGCCTTGTCTACACTGGCAAGTTACTGTGCAGTAAAGCAGCTTTCTGTGGCGTAACTCCTGAGGTGTACACACTGCCAAGCCACTTAGTGCGCAGAAACTCCTCAGTTGCAGCACTGCAAAAACAAAAACAAAAACACACCTGGACTTAAGGCTTACAGCACAGAAGCTCCTGGGTTGCATTGCCAGTGTAAACACATCAATTGGTTTCAGTGCTGTAATTGGCCTCCAGAAGCGTAACAATCAAGTGGCTGCTCTGCTCATTGTTTTGAACTTGGCTGGCTGCCCTGAAGGCATGTGCCTCTCTCCTTTCAAAGCTCTGTTTCTGACAGCCCTTGTGTGCTGTGCTGATCTGCTCCGGGACACAAAGCAAACCATTATTATGGAGTGAGTGGGTGAGAGATATTGCTGTGCAGAGAGCTGGGGAGGGGCTGATGTTGGGGTTTCCTCCTCCCCCAGGACTGGTTGCTTCCTGACGCTGTCTGAATTTACAAGACAGTGTGCTGACACACTCTCAATCCCCCAAAACACAGTCTCTCTGACCCTCATAGAAAGCGGGGCTGGGCAGTTGAGGCTAGCAGCCCGAGCCTTGCCCCCATGAGAGTGGGGGCCGGCAGCCCAAGCCCCTGCGGTCAGCATGGGGCCAGCAGCCCAAGCCCCAGTAGTCCGAGCTCAGTGGAGCAGTGAGAGGGCAGCCCGAGCCTTGGTCAACGGGGTCCAGCAGCCTGAGCCCCACGGAGTGCGGAGCCGGCAGCCCAGACCCTGGCGCAGCGCCATCACCCTGAGCCCTGTGGTGAGCAGGGCGGCAGCTGGGACCCCTGTCCTTGGCAGACTGGGGAAGTTGGGTGGCATGAAGGGCAGAGTGAGCCAAGGCCACGCTGTACGTGGGGGGTGGTCCAGGCTAATTTTTCCCTCATGGGGTACCTCCCTAGGGACGGCCCTGGTGGCAGAAGAAAAGGTATTTGTGCGCCAAACCAGCGGAACCACGTTGTAGCCAGTGTAGCAGCGTTAAGGTGCCTCAGTAATTTGATACTAAGTCATTGCCTCTGGAGTGCTGTTTTGCTTCAGTGAGACGTGAGTGAATCTTCTCATTTTCTAGTTTGTTGGTTGTTAGCAGTCTCTCTCTGTTATTTTTATTAGAACTTTTGTACACAAGTTCAATGGATAAGTGGCTGAAAAAAGAAAGTGTAAAGATGCAAGAATCGGCTAGTATTTCCTCAAGTCCACACTGTGGAAAATCTAAGTCTAATGATCATGATGGTCCTGGAAAGTCACTTACAAAGAAAAGAAAATATGATGATGATTATATAACATATGACTTCGCATGCATTGGTGATCAAGAATGTCCAAAATCACTGTGTATAATTTGTGGTGATGTTCTAGCAAACAGCAGCCTCAAACCTTTTCTAGTTCAGCGCCATTTAGAAACTAGGCATACTGCACAACTCAACAAGCCTGCTTTTTTTCAAAGCGAAAATTAGCTGAGAGGAAAAATGACACCAGTTTTATATCCAAAGCAAGTACTGATAATGAAAATGCACTTGAAGCACCATACCACGTGAGCTACCGAGTAGCAAAAGCATCAGAAGCCCATACCATAGCAGAGAGCTTGATTGGTCCATGTATAAAAGTCATAGTTCATTGCAGGCTCGGAGAAAAGGCTGCAAAAAGGATTGACATGGTACCTTTGTCCAATAATACATTGTCACGAAGAATTAATGACATGTCAAATAATGTAGAGACTACAATTGTACATAGAGTGAAAAATAGTCCATATTATGCTATACAGTTGGATGAATCAACTGATGTAGCTAATCTAGCTATTTTGCTACTGTTTCTACGTTATGTGAATGAAGGTCTGGTTGAAGAAGACTTGTTGTTTTGCCGACCACTGGAAGAACGTACAACTGGAGAAGATATCTTCAATCTGACTAATGCATATTTTGAAAAAAAGGAAATAGATTGGTCTCGTTGCCTAGGCATTTGCACTGATGGGGCCACATCAATGACGGGGAAGTATACTGGATTTGTAGCTCGAACAAAAAAAGTATCTTGGACTCATTGCTGTATCCATAGACAACCCCTCACAACAAAACGCATGCCTGAGGGACTGAAGGAAGTGCTGGACAATGCAGTGAAAATGGTGAATTTCATAAAATGATGGCCAACAAATTCCAGAATATTTCACTTACTTTGTGAAGAAATGGGTAGTATGCACAATTGTCTGTTGACCCATACCGAAGTTAGATGGCTCTTACGGGGCAAAATCCTTGTGCGCTTGTTTGAGCTTAGAATGGAAAACCTAGTTTTTTCAATAGCCACCCTTTCCACCTTGCCAACTGCGTGGAAAATAATGTCTGGCTCCAGAGCCTGGCTTATTTAGCAGATATTTTCTCAAGAATTAATGACCTAAATTTATCTCTTCAAGGTCTCAATATAATAGTTTTCAATGTGCAAGAGCAAGTTGAATCCATGATAAAGAAGTTGCAGTTCTGGGAAAGTTGTTTGGAAAACAATCAAACTGAGTGTTTCAGTAATCTTCATGACTTCCTGGCAGAACATGAACTCAGTTGGATCAGTGCACTAAAACCAATATAACGGCACACCTAAAAGGACTTTGCTCAACTTTCAGGGAATACTTTCCAGCTATGTCAGGCGATAATGACTGGATTCACAACCCTTTTGATAATACCACTTCTCAACACAGATATTGAACGCTGAAGAAAAAAAGAAATTGATTTAGATCTCCTGTGATTATGAACTGAAAAGGAGTTTCAGAAATCTGTCATTGATCAACTTTTGGCTGAGTTTAAGAAACGAGTACCCCCTTCTGGCAGAAAAAGCTACTACAGTTTTGTTACCATTTTCAGCAACATACTTATTCGAGAAAGCATGTTCCTCATATGCACATCTGAAAACCTAACACAGAAACAGACTTGAGACTTTATCTTTCTCCAGTGGTTATGGACTTCCAAGAGCTATGCAGAGCAAAGCAAGCGCATCCATCACACTGAGGAAATTTAAACTTAAATCCCTGGAAATATTCATTTTTAGGAGGGGGTTTACGAGATTTCACAATTTAGTGAAAGGGGTTCATGGGTTGTTAAAGTTTGGGAACCACTGTTCTACGGTAAGTATACTGCCATTTTACCAGTAGCTCTTCCTTTCTTACTCATATTGGGCAATAAAATTTTGTTGTTTTCCCTCCTTATATTTTTTCACTCTCTACATCAGTGACCTGTACCATATATCAACAACCAGCTATTAGAAGTAAAAGGTATACTTTAGGTGAGCTTTTATAGTTCCTTAACAAAGGTGCATAATATGGCAGAATCAAGAGCCAGGAAAATTGATAGTTAAGTTGTGTTACCAACCTTTTTCACACAAGTTCCCAAGTCGTCTTCAAATTTTAGTTCTCCAATTTTTGGTCTGCCTCCAGAGGTACTTTGATTATGAGGCTTAATATGACATAAGCGTATTCACTGACTGAAAGGAGTAGACTTTATGGCAGTGAGAACTGAAGTCATATTCAAAAATTAAGTACAGCACTAAAAGGAGAAGGTAAGTATTTCTGGACAGTGAACTTCCAGTTTGATCATCCCCATAGAGGGACTACAATAAGAGGTGAGGGTATTTGCACCTGTACACCCATCTCAGCTGTTGGCCTATGTTAGGCTTGCCAATTATGGATGGAAATATTTATCTTGTTATCAAGTGGAATGAGAAAGCAAAGTCTTTTCACAAAGGCTACTCACAGACCATTCAATTGTGATGCCTTTTAGCCACTACTGGCACAAAAGACTCCTAAATTGACAGCCGCCTTTCATTTCCTCTGGACAATGGAGTCTTCCCAGCCCCTCACTGGATTGAGACAGACTGCAAAGTTAAAGTGATTCTCCACTGTAGCAAGCAAGTGTTGGCATGACTCCAGCTTTCATTTTACTTTCTGCACAAGGTTTCTGATTTGTTAAATCAGTTAAACTCAGATTTTCTGTAATCCATAATTACAGTGCTTTCAAGTGACAGCGGTGGAGAGCAGATACAATCTTGTAAACACATACTTAATTCTCCATACTCAGCGTTACTTCAGAACAAGGTAAGGTAAAGTAAGATAAGGTAAGGTGAGGGGAGAGGGCTTGACAAAAGACCATATCCTACAAAAAACAGACCTAACAGACTATGCTGAACCAATCTCTTACAACATCTGATGCATGAGGAACATACTCCTGAAATGCAGTAGTGAGACCAGTACTAAAGATGGACTTATCAAAAAGCCACTAAGTCACCTTAAGAGGTTCCATCTACATGACTTGTTCAGAACACCTTAAGTTTAATGTACATCAAGTTGTTTTTGCCTTACTGACCCTTTATTAAGCTTACACAAATACATGAATGTCAGTTTTGATTCTATGGAAGTGCTAAATAGCCAAAGCCTCTACAACAGTGGTTCTCAAACTTTTGTACTGGTGACCCCTTTCACATAGTAAGCCTCTGAGTGCGACCCCCCCCTTATAAATAAAAAACACCATTATAAATGCTGGAGGGAAAGCAGATTTTAGGGTGGAGCGCAACTCCCCACGTAATAACCTCGTGACCCCCTAAGGGGTCCAGACCCCCCAGTTTGAAAACCCCCACTCTACAATTTGATCAAAAAAGTTTATTGACAGACTTTTTAAAAAAAACTATTCTATGAAAGTGAAAACATAACAGTGAGTGTGTTTAGTTAAAAATTATTCAGAAGTGGCCAATCCCTTAGTGTTGGCCTTTAAAGCAGCAAGTAATTTTTTCTTCTTAAAGAGATTTCCCACCTCACCACTTAATAGGCTGGCATTATGAATTAACTCAATGACATTATAGAAATAACTAGGGGTGAAAGTTAAAATTAAAGAGTAATTCTTGTAAGCCACGCTGCATCTGCTTAATTCCTTAGCCTTTACCCACACAAGTCTTCCCTACGATAAAGAGACAACCGAGGTTCTTGTTTCATTCTGGAAGATAAAGAAATCTCAGAAGCATTCCAAAACTCTTCAACTTAAAAGTAGGCTTGGCACACTGTGATCTTTTTTAAATAATTTTGATACATGTGGATGTTTAAGCTTTTTATTTTTCCTAATTTAAATTTTTACAGTTGTGGGAAATCATGGGGGAGTGGGGGGAGTCAGACAATTACATAATGACAGAGGTCGAAATTCAGAAAGTTAAAGCTTTTAACTGCTAACACAAATTGTCAATGCCATATCAAAGTATATGACACCAGTACTTTAAAATCAAAAACTGTAGTAAGTTCTCAAGCAGCATTTTTCTTACTCTATCTAAAATTTTCCTTACCATATCTAAAATACTACCCATCCATTTTTATTTTCTGGCTTGTATGCATACAGTGAAGTATTTTACAGTAAAATCTAATCATTCCAAGCCTACTTATAAGTACACCAATCCAGTCTAAGGAAAGAAGCTGGCAGTGTTTTAGGCAACTGTTTTTCAGTAGAAGATCAAATTGAGGTGGCACTAATACTAAACTCTTAGTAATGGGACAGAGATTTATAAAAAAAAATCCCACATGCAAGCACACCTCCTGTAACAGATTTGGTACTTCGTCTTGGACTAACAGACTTTAAGATTACTAAGTACACTGTGGAAAAATGTCTTCTGATTAAAAATCTCTGAAAATATTTAAATTACTTCCACCTTGACAACACTACAGGCATCGACATTCTTACCCCTCTCTCAACTTTATATGCCCAAGATGTTCTGAGGACTACTCTAGAACAGGGGTCAGCAACCTACGGCACGCAAACCGATTTTGAGTGGCACGCTGCTGCCTGCCGCGGTCCCGGTCCCCAACCCCACTCAGTCCCCCCCGCCCACCGCTCTCCCCTGCAGGGGCAGGAGGCAGAAGCTTGGTCCTGCGGCAGCCAAGCTTCCCCCCACCCCCGCTTCTTCCCCCAGCGTGGTGCTTTCCTGCCCCTCTTCCTCTCCTTCCCTGCACTGATCAGCTGATGGCCCTTGAGAGGGGGAGGGGGACGAGTGACGGCGTGCTCGCTGCTCCGTAGAGAAGGCAGAAAAGAGGTAGGGACAGGACCTTGGGGAAGGGGGTGGAACAGGGCATATCCCTTCCAGCCCCCTGCACTGAGCCGCTCAGGGCAGGGGGCTCAGAGCACCCCCACGAGCCGAGCACCCCAACCCTCTGCCCTGAACCCCCCCACACACACCCAGCCTTCTGCCCTGCACCTCCACACACACACCCAGCCTTCTGCCCTGACCCCTGAACTCCCCCCACACAGCCCTCTGTCCTGACCCCTGAACCCCGCCCCCACACACACAGCCTTCTGCCCTGCACCCCTACCCCTCTGCTCTGACTTCAGAACCCCCTACACCCAGCTCTCTGCCCTGCACCCCCACACCCCTGAACCTCCCCACACTCCCAGCCTTCTGCCCTGCACCCCCACACACACCTCCAGCCCTCTGCCTTGACCCCTGAACCCCCCCCCTCCCCCAGGTCTGGGGTCCTGGCTGCCAGCCCCTTGCCAGCCAGTGTCCCGGCCGCAGGCCCCGCTCAGCCCTCTGCCGGCCTAGGTGAACAGAACCCCAGGCTGGCAGCGGGCTGAGCAGGCTGGTGGCGTAAGATCAGCATTTTAATTTAATTTTAAATGAAGCTTCTTAAACATTTTGAAAACCTTGTTTACTTTACATACAACAATAGTTTAGTTATATATTATAGACTTATAGAGAGAGACCTTCTAAAAAACATTAAAAATGTATTACCGGCATGCGAAATCTTAAATTAAAGTGGATAAATGAAGACTCAGCACATCACTTCTGAAAGGTTGCCTACCCCTGCTCTAGAAGGTTGAAATGTATCCTCACTTAACTATGTACACCAGGGATCGGCAACCTTTGGCACTTGCCCTGCCAGGGTAAGCACCCTGGCGGGCCAGGCCAGTTTGTTTACCTGCCGCGTCTGCAGGTTTGGCCAATCGCGGCGCCCACTGGCCGCGGTTTGCCACTCCAGGCCAATGGGGGCGGCGGGAAGCAGCAGCCAGCACATCCCTTGGCCCGCGCCACTTCCTGCAGCCCCCATTGGCTGGGAGCGGCGAACCGCAGCCAGTGGGAGCCACAATCAGCCAAACCTGCGGACGTGGCAGGTAAACAAACCAGCCCGGCCTGCCAGGGTACCCTGGTGAGCCGAATGCCAAAGGTTGCTGATCCCTGATGTACACATACAAATATATTTTAAATGAAGGGAAATACAGGTCATCATCCAGTATACAAAGACAGAATGACATGGACTCCAATTGTGAGTTTCTGTACGTAAGTCACTTGAGCACTAAGCTATAGCCATGTGAGTTTCCTTTTAGGGTTGACAGGGGTAGTGAGAAAAAGACGACAACAAAAATGTTTTCCTTGCTTTTTAAATCTACATCACAAACAAGAAGAAAAAGGCACTTTTATATGGAAACTCAGATTTCAGAACTATTTGAAAAAGTTTAAGAAGTGTTGCCAAGGGACCCTTAGTCTAGTAAGAGGAATCTGGAGAGTGTTTTGTACATTGACCTATGACTTTTATGAAGGTATCACATGATTTCAATGGTATTATCAATTAAGGTTCGTTCATTCGACTAGTAAAATTGGAGCTGCTTGACCACTGAGCACTGAATTGTGTTTGTATTAATGTGAGCTTCCATTAATGACAACATTCCTGGATACGGATGTCTGGTAGCCCAATATGTTGAATTGTCCAAGCAAAGGAAAGGAAGTAGTGTGAAATCATCTAGTTCTAGATCTCACTTTAGGCTGGGAGTTCTGCAATCCTTGTTTTGACCTAATTCCGCAGCACACCTTGCTGGGGGCTGTACAGCTATGTATACTACTTAGCAGTTTTGTTACTTACCAAAATATTTATGAGTGTTGTCTCTTGGTTCTGAAACTTTAAATTCAAGTAGCATCTAGAGGTCATGCTCAAGATCCAGCTGAGCTGAGCACTGTATAAATCTATTAAGAGACAGTAGCTACTCCAGAGAGATGATAAAATGTTATATAAGACTTGCAGGGTGGATGACAAACAAGCAAGAATAAAATAAAGACAATGCGCTAAACATGATGCTTTTGCCATCTAAATTAGATGTGTGCAAGTACATAGCCCATCACAAGCAATCATCTCTATCTGGCAAGACATTATTTGATGGCTGTAACACGTATGCAGGTAACTCACATGAGACTGTGGCTTTACTTAAGTTAATTGGGAAATTCTTCCCTATACATAAGTGACGGCATGGGAGAGAGTGAAAACACTTGGAGAAGCAGACAAATGGCATCTTTGTCCTTACTGTTAAGGAAATGAAAGGGAAAGGGCACCATGTGAAGACTTCCAGGACCAATTCCTGCCTCAGGCATTTATGTCTTCGGACTTTGCTGGGTTTCATCTTTCCCAATGGAACTATAAAGGGAGTTTGAGCTGAATGTTACTAGGAATGGTCTGTGGGTCAGAAAAATTAAATACCTTATGTTCTGTTTAGAAAAATCTGCATACCTTCTAGAGTCTGTTATGTCCACAAGAAGCAGGGACTTAGTAACATTTCAGGTTCTTCAATCTTGCACTGCAGGAGGAGGGTACTCACAAGGAGTCCAGGGTAAGTCATGTGCGCCAAATATCCAGGTTTTTTGATGGGTTTGGTGGAGAAGTGATGTGATGTGTGTTACCAGAGCTGCTTTAAACAACAAACTCTCCTTTCCTTTCCTCCAGGAAAGCAAGCAGAGTAGTAATAATATTCAATGCTCTTTTCGATCAACCTCTTCATGCTACTGGAGTAATATCAAGTGCTGGTCCAAGTTCTTGGAATTGTCACTCCATAGGTATGAGTTTTACCATTACACCAGTAATCATCTCAGCATGTGTTTTCTTTATGGCTTCAAGGAAGCTCTTATCTGTGTTTACTTCTTGAGAACCCCAAGAAGGGATGCAGACTGTTTGCCTCTTGAGACAATAGTCAATTATCTTGGGATTACACATCCTGACATATTGCATAGCTTACTCATTGTAGAAGCATCCTGTTTGAAAAGCTGTACACATTAGAATGTATTTAGAGGCACAATAAATTAATTGGGAATATCAGTAAGTTAGTCTAGTTTTTCCATTTTGCAAAAGTATTTTGAGGCATTTCAGACTGAGTCAGTTACACAAAAAACATTTTGCGTTATTCAAGGGGTAGAGTTAATAGTTTATCAGAAGATAAACATCAAACAATTTCCTCAGATACTTAACATTATGGAGCTTTCAGACCAAAGCAAGGTAAGTTTTCAGGCTGACTCTTGCAAAGTCTCCAAGCATCAGCTGATGTATTGAAACAATTCTGGAAGAAACAGGCTTAATTTTCATTTTAAGGCTCACAAGAAGCTTCTTGTAGCACCAATTTTACTCAAGAAACCAGACATTTCCTTATTGTGAAGTCTGGGCCACCATGTTCCTGCAAAGTAATTTGTTTCCTATAGCCAAAAAACTTTAATGCTATTAAGTCACATATTTCTTTTCACACAATTAAAGGACAAAGATAGCATTCTCTTTCCCTCAAACTAGCAATTTACGTCAGATGAACCGGTCATTCTAAGTTTGGTGTTCCTCCTCAATTAAATAAAGCCTGTGAATAATCACCTTTATAAATATCTGAGTTCACCAAGTTTGTGTGGCATTATCCATAGCTCTCAACACAGTATATGTGAGCTATCCCAGTAAGAAACAATATCTGTATTATATTTAACGATTAATGGCATTCCAGTTAAATAAAACCTTCAGTTTCACACCTTTTCAGTTTGTCAGTGACAATCTAAGCAGTGTAGGCATATTTGTTTTAGTTCCAGTTTCCTGAAACCATAGGTCATATTATCAAACTAACTTTTTTGGCTGTTCATAGCATCTAGACCAGAAACAGAAATACAGAGGGGTTGAGTACTATCCAGTTATACAACAGGTATCACTTGTGGCTCAGTTTAGGATATTGTGACCAGGAAGGCAATATTTAGTCTCAAAACTGTTTTCTCCCCACCACATGAAAGCAAAGAACAAACTAACAGTATATTTACAGAGGCAATCTTGCTCTGCAGTCCAGAAGTGCACACAAGCTAGCTACTCACTTCAGGTTTGCTTCCCCATATTCAGGTACAAATCCTGCTAAAGTTAGTTTTGATTCACTATAATGTAGTGGTGTGTGCATTACTTTAATCTCACCCACTCACGATTTTATGAGCCTGGCTGCCAACTGCTTGAAAGGATTCATTTGCGTGTATGATTATAGCAAATAGAACAGCGTGACTGCTACCACTTTCTTCAGTGTTCTGCCAGCATCTTGGATTCTCACCCATGCTTACTGCTTTTGTCCTGGGAGCTCCTGCAGCAGGCAAGTTCAGACTACTGCTGCTCTCCATGTAAGTAATGGTTCCCTCTTGTGCCACTTTCTCCAGGCCATTCATTCTACTTAAATGACAAAGTGGTTTGTTTTGGTAGGCAGTTCTCCAGTTGATGTTCTCCCCAACAACATACGGTAGGGAACTGATCCAATTCTTTCCTAGCCAGACTATTCATCACCAGAACACAGTTGAATTCTCTAGCACCCAAGAGTGACAAGGCCCTGACTAGGCTACATTAAGAGTCAGATTTACTGTTTGGTACTTAGCTGGTAGTAGCGTTGGGACAGACACACAGTCTGAATTAGTTAAAAGCAGCAACGGTTACTAACACATGAATTAAGAATGATGGAACAGTGCTGGCTGTATGGCCTAAATATCATGCTGTGCAAAGCCAAGAGTGACACCCACATCTTAATCCCATTTGGTCATTAACACTGAAGCCTAAAGTTTTGAAACATCTGGTGACTATGGCAATACAACATCTCTGATGCAGCCTGACCCAAATTCAAAATTTGTTGGATAATTAGGGGCAGCATCAGGTTTTCAGGGACACCTATGTTACGCCTCCAGATCACGTTTATCTGCACATCGTAGCAGTCACATTTGTATCGAACTGATGACCACAGAGGTCACCAGCCCACAGATGCATCCTACTTGCCATTAGCACGCCAAGCATTTAGCATTTCAAGACAAATGGATTAAGCCTACTGAAAATTAGCCACACATCTGACTAAGACAATTCAGCTTTCACCATATTGAATTAACAGGACACTATTTACTTCTGACAGGTAAATCCTGCCCGTCTTCAACATTCTACAAGAAACTAAAAAAATTTAATTGGAGTGCTCTTCATACTGGAGTCTTCACCAGTTCATCATGATCTCTGTGGCCGGCGACGCAGTGGGGCTCAGGCTGCCTGCCTTGGCCACACACCAGTCCTGGAAGCGACTGGCTGCTGGCACGTCTCTGCGTGACCATGGGAGGGGTGAGGGGGTGGCTCCACGGTCCGCACGCTGCCTCCACCCCCACCCCCAATGGGCGCGCAGAGACGTGCCAGCAGCCAGTCGCTTCCAAGAGCTGCATGTGGCCAGGGCAAGCAGGCAGCCTGTCTGCACCCCGCTGCACCACCAACCAGGAGCCACCTGTGGTAAGTGCCTCCCGGCCAGAGGATGCACCTTGCACCCCCTCCTGCACCCCAACCCCCTACCCCAGAGCTCCCTCCGGCACCAAACTCCCTCCCACAGCCTGCACCCCTCACCCGCTCCTGCACTCCAACCCCCTGCCCCAGGCTCAGCCAATGCACACCCCAATTGAGAATGTTACACTGATTTGTGACAATCCCTGAAGGATTTTGGATATATAAACCAAAAATGACACTAATAAAAAGTAAAACTCATGAAATGCCCAGTGGATTCTAGGAGATTAGATGCAGTGTGACAATATGACCTCTGCACCCAAATTCCCCCCCAGAGCTTGCACCCCTCACTCCTGCATCCTAACCCCCTGCCCCAAGCTCAGCCCAGAGCCCTCTCCCACATTCCGTACTCCTCAGCCCCAGCTCAGCGCCTGCACCCCCTCCCACACTCTAATCTCCTGCCCCAGCCCAGTGAGTGAGGGTGGGGGACAGCAAGTGATGGAGGGGAGGGAGGGAGGGAGGGAGGGAGGAATGGAGTGGGGCCTCTGGGGAGGGAGGGGGCATTGGGGGAGGGGTGGGGTAGATCCTGGGTTGATCTTAAATTCAAAAAGTGATCTTGTGGGTAAAAAGTTTGGAGACCATGCCTCTAGATGCAGTGGAAAGGGCACTGAAACAAACCAAAATGCAGCTAGGGTGACCAGACAGCAAGTGTGAAAAATCGGGACAGGAATGGGGGGCTAATAGGAGTCTATATAAGAAAAAGACCCAAAAACCGGGACTGTCCCTATAAAATGAGGACATCTGGTCACCCTAAATGCAGCACTTGAGATATTTTGTTTTATAACTAACTTCTGTGTAACTCCCTACCTTCCCCAGGAAGAGAAGGAACATTTACATACTTAGAAACATGTTTACTTTCAAACTGATGTATTTCAATGTTTAAGATTTTATCACTCCTTTCCTTCCCCCACACCCACACCTCTTTAGTTATGAAGTCATCTTGTAAGCTAACGTGGTTTTTAATACTTTGTTGTATTCAAACTGTGCCTAAAATCCTCACATTTAGAACATTCATGAGTTAGATCAGACCTAAAACCCCCATGTCACGTGCTGAATGTCCTTCTAGAGTTCGTTTCCCCTAACACCAAAAGCGAGACATGAGAGTTGTACCACAGGACACAGTGCCAAGTCAGATATTTGTGGATTTGAGGAAACCTGATGCTTCAAGTGATAAGACCCAATGTTTGGCGGGGGGGGGGGGGAGAAGGGGTTTGTTTGTTTAAATAGAAATCTTTGTATGGATAATCTGTCACTTTGGCAACGTCAATGAGACTTCAAATATAACCTCCAAGAACACTGAAGTCAGACATCCTCCATACAAAATGTGTAATTACCCTCCAATAGCAAAGAAAGTAGTCCTGGGGCTAATTTGTCATGGGCTTTCATTTGAATTGCTTGTGTCTGGGACAAGGATGTGAAAAAATGTGCCAGCAATGCCCCTCTGCCATGTACATTGGCCAAACTGGACAGTCCCTCCGCAAAAGAATAAATGGACACAAATCGGACATCAGGAATGGTAACATACAAAAGCCAGTAAGTGAACACTTCAATCTCCCTGGTCATTCTATTACAGATTTAAAAGTCACTATCATTGAACAAAAAAACTTCAGAAACAGACTTCAAAGAGAAACAGCAGAACTAAAATTCATTTGCAAATTTAACACCATTAATCTGGGCTTGAACAGGGCCTGGGAGTGGCTGGCTCATTACAGAAGCAACTTTTCCTCTCCTGGAATTGACACCTCCTCATCTATTATTGGGAGTGGACTACATCCACCCTGATTGAATTGGCCCTGTCAACACTGGTTCTCCACTTGTGAAGTAACTCCCTGCTCTCCATGTGTCAGTATATAATGCCTGCATCTGTAACTTTCACTCTATGCATCTGAAGAAGTGAGGTTTTTACCCACGAAAGCTTATGCCCAAATAAATCTGTTAGTCTTTAAGGTGCCACCAGACTCCTTGTTGTCTTTTAAGATTTGACAGCCCTAAATTCCAGTCAACTAAGAAGTCAAATAATTTGGTATCTATAGTTCCCTTCTCCTAGCATAAATTATTTGACCTTGTGTAGGGCAGCAAAGAAGAAAAACAGCCTTATGTCCAGTAATGTTTGGTCTTGTGTTTACACATATGCCTTTATTATTCCACTATGTGAATGAACTATGCCACCAAATGTTTACTCCCTGCACAAAAAGTGAGACCCAGCATGTATGAAACTTGCTGTCATGGCACATGCAAACCAAGTGAACACAAATACTTTATCCATTAAAACATACTGTCCTCACTGAACCCAAACAAAAGAAAAGCTTAATATCAACATAAGGCAGGGGTTCTCAAACTTCATTGCACCGCGACCCCTTCTGACAAAAAAAAAATTACTTCACGGCCCCCAGAAGGGGGACCGAAGCCTGAACTTGCCTGAGCCCCACTGCCCCAGGTGGAGGGGCCAAAGCCTGAGCCCCACCGCTCCAGGAAAGGGGGCCAAAGCTGAAGCTCAAGAGTTTCACCCCAAGCTGGGGGCCTGCAACCTGAGCCCCGCCACCCAGGGCTGAAGCCCTCAGGCTTTGGCCCTGGGCGTAGGGGCTCAGGCTTCAGCCCCGGGCCCCAGCAAGACTAAGCCAGCCCTGGCGACCCCATTCAAAGGATGTTGTGACCCACTTTGGGATCCCAACCCACAGTCTGAGAACTGTCTATATAAGGGAATTATGTTATATCAGATATTACAAACCATTGATACTTGGAAAGGAGCACAGATAATCACATGATGTGAAGGAGTGCAATTAGAAGTCTGGTTCTATAACTCAAACCTTACTGTTTATGCACCACGTTTTTCTGCTTTTCCAACCAGCAAATTTAGCAAGAGGGTCTTAGACTACTCAATTTTACGTAATGTAGAGTGTGCTAAGAAGCCTGCTCTCATAAAACCACACTGTTGTGGAAAACTGGCCGGTGGCTGACAGTTGTCAGCCGTGGGTCCCCTGGCTCTGGTATTTACGCTAGCAGTTGAACTACTTGAGACAGGACAAAATCCTTTCAGGGCTATTGCACAGAATGTATTTGAAATCTGGTGTTGTCCCATTGACACTAAACCATTTTCAATACACAAGGGTACCTGTTCTTGGCAACAGCTGTCAGCAAGCGCTTCATCTACTAGTCTAGACAAGACTACAGTTGTGTTCTCGAAGCAGCCAGTACTGCCTCTGACATTATATTCTTATTCCTTTTATTTTGTTTCCATTCTTATCTAGTTATACCCAGATATTTCCTAGAGTAAATCAGAGTAAAAATATGAATGGTTTTCAGCAGTGTTCTCTCAGCCATGTTCATAACTTATGTTCAAGTGCAAGCTGTGAGAAGCTAACTTCTCCTTCATCACTAGCTCATTTCACTTGGATTCTCACACACTGGCACTACTATGCAGCTTCTGGACTGCAAACAGTTCAGGGATAGGTTTATATCTTAAAATACTGCATTTGTGGCTATCAAGTGATAAATGTTTTATCAAACAACCTGTTCCGAGGTTGAACCGAATACCAAAACAGAGAGCAAATGACGCAGCAACACGCAAGTTTAAAATAAGAACAGAAGCAACTTTATAATAGGATAGTAATTACCAGTACAAGTCACGGAACTGGGATTCCAAAACACTTAAACTACCAAAAAAAAAAAAAAAAATTATTGGGGTATATATTTACTTATGGTTTGCGGTCAGACAGAACCTTCTCAAAAGCTATTTCTGCATAATTTATAGCTAGCCATTCTCTAACTTAGCAGAAAATAATGGTGCAGGAAGAAAAATATTCATGGGAATACTGCACTTCATTCTGAGTCTAGATGAGCATTTAATGTTTTGGCTCTGGTCAGCAGTGACCAAATACTGCCACCTGAAAGCTTCTTAGTAAACTATACAAAACTTATCCATCATCTTAGTTCTCCTCTTATTACTTCCCATGGCACTATTATAATTTGGGGCTACTTACAAACAAGTTAAAACCCAGACTAGAATGCCCACTGCTGTAACTGGCTCCCTATCCCCACTGTAAGCCTCAATTACCATATGACCAAAGTGAGCAGAAACACTAAACTAGCTTCTAGGTCAGGGGTTCTCAAACTGGGGGTCAGGAGCTGTCAACCTCCACCCCAAACTCCACTTGCCTCCAGCATTTATAATGGTGTTAAATATATTAAAAATTATGTTTAATTTATTGGGGTGGGGGGTCACACTCCAAGGCTTGCTGTGTGAAAGGGGTCGCCAGTAAAAAAGTTTGAGACCCACTGTTCTAGGTCATACAGATGAACTCAGATACAGGACGAAAGCACACCAATAAGTCGGTGTGAGAGAGAGAGAGAGAGAATCACAGTTCTGGTGCCTCTACAGTGCTTTTTTCTGTGGACTACACACTTCATTCTACACTACTGTCAATATTCTATTTCACGGTCCCTGGACTCACTAAAGCAATCTTCATACCTGTGATTTTAATGGTCCAAGGGGAGTGGGGGATCTCATCCCATGTCCATTATACACAAGGAAGCTAAACTTTTATTAACCCCATTTTAAGTTTGGAGTGTCTTCATACTTGAAAATGAGGGTTCACCATGGCTAAATCCTTCCAAAAGCTTTTTGTCTGTATTATGTGTTATGTCAATAAGTTAGCACAGATGTTGCTGGTTCAGCTTCAGAAAAACTTGCCTACCCAAGATCCTATGCTCTTTTAAACAAAGCTTAAGAATTTTCAGGACAAGTCTGTGCTAAAAAAAATTATATATGTTTGTATTGCAGAGGGTGAGACCTTTAAAGTGGAGGGGCAACTCTGCTCTTAAAAAATACTTTTTTACTACTACTACTACCACCCAGATGCTCTCCTTCCCTAGTTCTTGCCACTCCTGCTGTCCCTTTTGCCTTCCCACCATCTGGAAAACTTCCACTAAAAAGTAGTATAGTAACACTACAGAACTATTTTCAGTTCATGCTACCACCTGAGGATTTAGTCGGGGGAAGGGAGAGGGCTTCCTGTAGCTCTACTGCAGTCACCATTTGCTCAGGACAACTTACTCCTGCATCATTCCCAGCATGCAATGCTGACCGCACACCAAAAAGTCATATTGACAGATCCAAAGAAAAAATAATTTGACAGAGCAGACAAAATGCACCTTCAAGATTTAAGTTCAGAGTCTCAAGCCAATGAAATGAAAAGATCACTACTCGTACTTAAACACATTACCCTAAAGTCGTGAGCTTTCCCAAAATTTCAAAGCCAAGACACAAATTTCAGAATTTACATGCCCTTAAATCAAGAAGCTTATATTTTATCCTGAATCCTTTCCACAGCCATTTGTTTGGCCTTCAGAAGCACATTTTGCATTCAGACATCATGTGTTGCTATGCTGTTTGTCCTTTGGACCACCCTCTTTAGTGCCCTTGTAAATAATCTACATGAGTTCTATCACCACCAAATAGGCCAAGGGCAACAAAAAGGCATGTGTGTTTTGTTCAATATCTTAGACCCTAAGAAATTCACCCTTTTATGAATATATACTGTTCCAACATTCCATTTAGTTCTACTTCATGCTTGGCAGTAACAATGTGAAAGGGTTTCAAGAAGGAAAAAAGCAGGAAAGCCATTTTCACCCATTATGGAAAGATAAACATGCCCCATCTTTCCATACATTAGCAATGTTTAATACTACTCATCCCACACACACAAAAAAACACATGAGCAGTTTTAACGCTATTCTTTACCACTTTCAAAGAGGTCACAGAAAACCACCTGGACTTCTTCCAATTTCTGCTGCGCTTATCAAAATTATTCATTTCTTTGGAAATACAGAGACGCCTACCAGCCTGTTGTTTTTTATATACAAATCCATTCTCTTTTTCAAATTCTCCATGTGACTTTACTTTGCCTCAATTATATAGGTCAGTGTACTGCCTCAACATGAGAAGGGTATGTTTGACTTCTGTGTTAATACCTCACTTCCACACAAGAGCTTCATAATGCTTAAATTAAAATGGTTTTCCTATTCCTTTTTCAGATACTTAAGTAATTATTCCTTGCATATATTGTACGAATACAAGCACATGCCACTAAAGTTGCTAGTCATTGCAAAATTTATCAAATTATAGTCACCTTACTGCCAACAACTGACTCAGCCAGCTACATGAAATACTTAGCTGTAAGATACTTCAAATTAACTTCACAAGTCACTAGACAAGCGTAACTATTTTCCAGTTCTCGAGTAACTATCCCAATACTCAGCTACCAGTCATTAAAATGTGCACCATAGCAAATGAACTAATCCACACACTAATGTGCACAGAAAGACTGCTCCTCTGATACGTTTAATGTTCAATAAGGTGGTGTAGTGAGTTCTCATTACTTAAATAATTTTACAGGGTGTATGTGTTTGTCACAGTCACAATTCCTGTGAAAGCCAATGATTTTTATGGTTTATCTAGTCATGATCTTCCACCCTCATCTCTCTTCTACTAAGACAAGAGTTTGGTTATTTCTAAAACCCTTCCTTTCTACACTTCTCCCCCGTTACATGGGCTGCATCTTAAAATCAAAGATGCCTAGACCAGTTACCCTCCAACTCTTACAATAATATTTCTGTGGCAAGCAAGGCCGTTGCTTCTATGAAACTGACAGCTGGAAGTGCTGCTAATCTTTATTGTTTAATGCAATTCAACAGCTGCAAACAAATTTGCACCATTTGACCCAGCATCTCTAAACCATCAGCAAGCATTGCAAGGACCACCAGTTTGAGAAACACTGGTTTGTGCCACCACCAACTGATGGCCTGGTCTTATGAATATTACCATGAATAACCACGTTACATTAGATTTTATTAGCAGCAGTACTAGCAAGCAGCACCTTTTGCGTCTCATTTAATACAATTAAGTGAAACATTTGGACAAAATAATTCGTGGACAAATTGGAGCAAGTCCAGAGGAGAGCAACAAAAGTGATCAAAGGTCTAGAAAACATGACCTATGTGGAAAGATTGAAAAAAATTGCGTTAGTTTAGTCTGAGTGGGGACATGATAACAGTTTTCAAGTACGTAAAAGGTGATTACAAGGAGGAGGGTGAAAAAGTTATTCTCCTTAACCTCGGAGGATAGGACAAGAAGCAATTGGCTTAAATTGCAGCACGGGCAGTTTAGGCTGGACATTAGGAAAAACTTCCTGTCAGGGTGGTTAAGAACTGTAATAAATTGCCTAGGGAGATTGTGGAATCTCTGTCATTGGAGGTCTTTAAGAACAGTTAGACAAAACCTGTCAGGAATAGTCTAGTTATTAGGTAATCCTGCCTTGAGTGCAGGGCACTGGATTAGATGACCTACTGAGGTCCCTTCCAGTCCTACACACTTCTATGATTCTATGAAAATTTACAGAGCAGATAGGCTGACCACCCACATCTAAACTACAATGGTTTGTAGGCGCTACTTTTTTGCCATATCTAAAGTAGGGGTGCAATAGGTACACAGAAGGTCTTGGGCTATGCCAGTGATTTGAATTGGATTCCACTTGAGTTCTAATTCCAACTTTTGTAACAGCCAATTTGGTTTCTGGCAAGTTATCATGCATGTAGAAAGGGCTATTCCCAATACCTCCTGTGCAGAATTCTTGTTAAACCGTGTGACTTGAGTTTGAGTGCTGCTCCGTAACCTAGATCTCATTACCATTAAACAAACCTGTTTGATTTTTTCGGCAACTCTATCTTCTTAGTATTCCAAAAGTTAGCTTACATTGGTCCATGATATGTTCTTGGGTTTGAGGGCTAGAAAACTAGAAAGGAAAAGTAATAGTTTGTGGATCTTAAGAAACTAGACACTTCTTAAGCAAAAATGACAGCCAGAGAAATGACCATCATATACAAAACATAAAAGCCAACGGACAACAATCTGGTAGCTTGGCTTGTTTGGATGAGAAAGGAAGTCAATGTTTGTCTTCTTTTCTGAAGATGCTAAAGTGAGTTATTTTCATTCACTTAGACTTGCAGTAAATATCAGATTCCAAAGAAACTCATCCAACAATAATGAACAGAATCATATAACCCACAAGCTTGGCCTCAGTATCTCACGGTGTGCCAATGGGAGCCCGTCCGAGTTTATTTCTAAATGCCGCTACTGAGCTTAAGTTCAGTGCAACATTAACTGAACAGGAAACTAAATCTGCTTCCACCCACATGCAGACGCAGCAGTAAAACTGAGCAACACCACACTGAGGCAGACTACATTTTCCCTTCTATGAACTACTGCAGATGCCTGAACTATGGGGAGGGAGGAGAGAGATCCTTTGACGAAGTGCTTGTGCACAAGGTATGTTAATTTCTACCACACAGAATACTGGGAAAAAACAGCTACACATTAATTAAAATTCTACCCCAAAGGCTAAGTTCTGCCCCTCTTCTTTTGCTGAGACACTCAAGAGCATGGCAAATTGCTGTAACGCATCTGAAAAAACACCCTGTTGTCAGGTCTATGATGCTTGTTTCCCTCTTCTGTATGCCAAACACAAATTTAGATACTTCAATATATATGCAATTTCCTCTGGGCATTTTATTATTCATTTTTGGCCAAATAAAAGTCAATAGACTAATGGTACCTATGAAATTAGTATTCAGTCTTAACATGCCCACCATACTATCAAACTCTGAAGAAAATACACAAAGTAGGACTTTCAAGGGCTTATTTCTGGCAAGCTCTAGAAGAGCCCCCACAGAAAAAAACTTGCAGGGAGCAGAAGCAAATTATTTTTCTCCTTGGCCTTTGTCTCTAATTTGAGGCTTTGCAGAGTGCTCCTGAGTCTTTCCTTGGAAATTTTTGAAAAGATGTTTTGTTCTAATTATCCACTATCATTTAATAGTTTATGGCCATCTCTGGACTATGAAGAAGCTAGGTAGGTAGCTGGGGAGTCTTACAAAATTAGATTCTTCATCCTTGGGAAGATACATGGGTAACATTGTAGCTTACGATACCAATATACATATATGGTTTGCCATGGTGGTTAGCGTCTATAAGTGGTAAATTAGAAATGAGCCAACTACAGGGTAAGGCATTTGATTTACATTTATTATCTACTGCAGTAGGAGGAAGATTTCAAGTGTACACGGTGACTTTTTTATTAAGGTGAAGCCTTGTTGTTTTTTTTAATTTTTTTTTTTACTACGTAAGTATGTCAGAGTTTTAAGGTTACGCAATAAAAAACATTTAAATCCCTTTTTGTTCCACCTAGTTACTGCTGGTGACTTCCTAGCCAATACTAACATGAGGGAAGTATGACATTTCTGAGCAACTGAGAAGGACTGCAGTAGTTTTACCACAAGCGAGTTAGTATTTTCATCTTTATTCTAGTTATGATCTACAAGGGAACAGCACTGTGGCTCTAAAGTAGCGTTTGAGGTCTATAGTTACTGCCTCCCTCTGTCATTCCTTTTGAACGCTAGCTTGAAAAGCAGTTATAGTAAATGCAGGGCATGCGCCAAGAATACTCCAAGACAAATTAAGGCAATTTGTTCATTGAAACAGAGGCCAAGGTTTTTAAAGGTATTTAAGTCATAGTTTTGCTCGGCATTGCAACACCTAACTGATTTAGGAGCAAGGTACGTGAGGTAATATCTTTTACTGGACTAACTTTTGTTGATGGAAGGGACAAGCTTTCGACCTTCACAGAGTTCTTGAGGTCTAGGCAAGGTAACCAGAGTGTCTGAGCTAAATACAAGTTGGGACATATGGTTATGCATAAGAGATTCACACATGCTGTAAGAGACCACTTAAAATTAAGTGAGCAATTGAGGGTTAATAGGCAGTGTTACAAATTGTTGTAATAAGCCATAAAACCAGTGTCTCTATTAAGTCCATGACTTGTAGTGTCTAGCCAAGTTATGAATGTCAGTTCCCAGGCTCGTCTCTTGAAGGTGTTGTACAGGTTTCCTTTGAGGATGACGACAGAGGTCAGATATGGAGAGTTTCGTTTTCAAAAAGGATTCAGGAATTTAGGAGCCTAAATCTCATTGGATTTAACTTCCTAAGTGCTTGAATCCCTTTTGAAAAAGAGACTTACATGTTGCCATCCTGAGTTCAGTAACACCTAAATACCTTTACAAATCTGAGACAGAAGGCCTTAGGCCAGTTCGACATTAGCTATGCTGACAAAACTTTATAATGTTGTTCAGAGTGGTGGTGTTACTACGCATGCTGTGTCAACATTTAAGGGGCTCAGCCAATATAACTATATCAGCAAAACACCTGTATTGTAGAGCTGGCCTCAGACCATTTACAAACTTTCCCCCCTACATATTTCCCTGGCCCCGCTGCCCCCGTCTCCCTAATGACAAAAATGAAAAGCCCTTTTGTTGATTAACATTAGGAACAAGTTTCTCAGTCCCTTTCATAAAGAGACTGGCCAATACTGTAATACTCTGCCATCTACCATGTGACAAGTTAAGTGTGATGAGTTACTAGAAATGAAATGTTAGGCATTTTGAAACATCAGCTGGTCATGGTCAACTTTACTGGGGAATCTGAAGGCAGACCATAACCAGCTATAAGAGTTGTACATGTATTAATCCTAGGTACACTTCTGTTTAATGTGTTTGTTAATATATTTTAGTGAACACACTTACATTCACGGCCTTTTCCTAGTCTAAACACCATCTTTGTTGTATCTGACAAGATGAAGAAACACTTAATGATCTATATTGGTATATTTTCATCAATGTAGAACTACACACAAATCGCTCCATACTTGAGATATGATGCATGAACTGTATTATTGCTACGTCCTATGCTCAGATGCACTTTATATGGCTTTTGGGATACACTTGTGCAATCCTGTCTTGTTACAGAAGTACATAAGCCCCATCTCATATTGTTAACTGAAGAAAAGTTTGACACTATTTTAGTGTTAGTTTCCCCTTGTGTGCACAGTATGTTCATTATCAGCATATCTTTGCCGACACTGACCTACTTTTCAAAAGCTTTCAACAGGATTGGTGTGTTGGCCAGATATTTGACAGCACTTCATTTTCTGTGATTTCTTTTAATTATTTTATCACTAACTTTTTGTTTTCAGATTTTCATTTATGACACTGAAAGGAAAGCAGGATGGCTGTACCTGTCCTTTGTTGCGTCCATGCACAAAAGTTCCTCCAGAAAGTAACTTGTCTATTTATGCTCTTGACAGATTTCAGTTCATTCCTCTTCAATATCCTTATATTGTTTTGTGCCACTTGCACTTTGTCTTCAACTGCTTCACATTATGACACAACTATGTCTAATCTTCCAGATTCTTCATTTTGATTTCTTAGTTTTTCCACCCAGGGTATCTTGTGCTTTATCCACACATTTATTGCACATCAGTTGATAGATTACATTAAATTAAGGCCTGCCTAAACAGAGAGATAGTGTGTGACAAGCTGAGGTATATCGATAGTGCACTAGCTTGCTGAACACTAACTGGTTGTACGGACCCAGCTACTGTGCCCTGAAAGTTCCATAGTACACTTTCGTCAAACTGTGTAGAGCGTTTGAATGAGCAGAATGTCCAAGTGCACTACAGAACTTTTTGTGCATGTTAGCAGGGGCCATACAGCAACTTAGTTTGTAGTGCATTCATGTCCTGGCTTACCATGCACTGAGGCCTGATAAAGCCATGGTCAACCTACTGACGTTGACATAGAGCAAGGCTCTCTGTTGACCCTATTTCAGAGTAGCAGCCATGTTAGTCTATCCGCAAAAAGAACAGGAGTACTTGTGGCACCTTAGAGACTAACGAGACTAACAAATTTACTTGAGCATAAGCTTTCGTGGGCTACAGCCCACTTCTTCAGATGCATAGAATGGAACATATAGTAAGAAGATATATACATACAGAGAACATGAAAAGGTGGAAGTTGCCATACCAACTCTAAGAGGCTAATTAATTAAGATGAGCTATTATCAGCAGGAGAAAAAAAGCTTTTGTAGTGGTAATCAAGATGGTCCATTTCAGACAGACAGTTGACAAAAAGATGAGAGGATACTTAACATGGGGAAATAGATTCAATTTGTGTAATGACCCAGCCACTCCCAGTTTCTATTCAAGCCCAAATTAATGGTCTCTAGTTTGCATATTAATTCTAGTTCAGCAGTTTCTCATTGGAGTCTGTTGCTTTTGAAGCTTTTCGGTTGCAAAATTGCCACCTTTACGTCTGTTACTGAGTGACCAGGGAGGTTGAAGTGTTCTCCTACTGGTTTTTGAATGTTATGATTCCTAATGTCAGATTTGTGTCCATTTATTCTTTTGCGTAAAGACTGTCCGGTTTGGCCAATGTACATGGCAGAGGGGCACTGCTGGCACAATGAACCTAATGAATTTCACACACTCCTGTACTATCGTGTTTCTAGAGAGACTTGTGCTCTGCTGACAAAACTTTGTAATGTAGCCCTGCCGAAGGCCTTCTGTCCAGGATTTGTAAAGGGATTATACACTATTAAATGATCAGGCAGGACTTCTAAACAGATACTCTCTATCCTGCCAATATTCTTCATTCCAGCAACTTCCACGGCAAGAGCACCAGAAGAACCAAGAATTTTAGCAAATTTTAGCAACCTGACACTTGAGTACTTTTAAGTATGGTCATTTGCCTAATGACATCAAGTGAGTTTAAAATAGAATTTGGGCAGAGCAATCAGCAATTGACACTGCACACTTGAAAGCCTATTCTCATTTTCTTAGGTTAGCTTTCAGTAAAAGGAATTCCCAGATGTACCCATTTTGAGGTAATTACAGCCAGAATTTCTCAAAAATAGGGCTAATTTAAACCCAACACACACACTGCTGACATGTTAGTTCTGCACCAATACTGAATTATAACATTTGGGGGGAGAATTGACAAAGAACCCTTTATGACTTCATTTTTATATGAACAAGTGCATATCATTTTGCAGGGGGTTTCCAGGCTCTTGTTTATACTATATTTAGGCCTTATCTACACTAGGAAAATTTTGCTGGCACAGATATAATGGCAAAACCCCCTAGTGTAGATGCCAGTTGCACTACCATGCTGATGTTTTTGCTGACATAGTTTTTTCCGAGAGATTTAAGGTATATAGTCAAAAGTTCTTAAGCTGGTATAAGTGCGTCTATACTAGGGCTCATATTAGCATAAGTATGTCAGTAAAAATAAATAATCACACCCCTAACACATGTAAGTATGCTACTATATCTTTTAAGTGTACACAAGGCCTCTGGCTGTAAGAGGAAGGATTTAGACTCCAAAGAGTGAAAGGAAAGACTAAATTGTCAATTCCACCTCCCATTGCTTAAATGTCACTCTATAGCCCATGCAATTCTTGTTCTACAATTGTCCAAAATTACCTTCAGTAAGTCCCACCTACATGCACGGACCACCAGCCCTATGTAAGGCAAAAGACCTCACTCACCACACATTGCTGCTGCCCATGCTCAAAATAACAGACTAAGTTTAAAACTAACTGCTTCACTGATATTACTAATATTTCACCCTTCTGTAGATGTCTGAGGGCCTTTTAGAATTATGACATTTATTTCATAATATAGTTGGATATGGAGGATATTGACATGTTGGAATAAAGCAAGAAAGCTATGAAATCCCAGCATATCAGCCAAATTTCTGAATTCCCATCAGCTCCCTCCAAATTAAATGTTTCCCTGGAATGTGACTTAGTGACACTTAAACATTAAGCCTTAGAGCTGTAACTTAGTTTCACTATCAGCCTCCTTCTCTTGAAGATCAGACTAACATGCTTCACATACACACTATTCTATTGTATTAGTTCCTACCATCAGGTGCCAACATGATACTTAGAACAAGTGTTTTATTATTCAGGAATAGATCCAGATTTTCAGAAAAAGGTCAGAGTTATTTTATAGTGTGAAGTTTTGATTCAAAAGTAAAAATCTAATTTTTGAGATATAAGCAACATGTTCGGTTACCTAATCTTTCTACCAAAACAGGATTTCTCTATTTTACAGACTCTCGTACTTTGCCAGTCTAATACTGAAGTGCCTGCAGTGATGGGACTTGCACTTTCCCTTTGGTGGCCAATTTCCTTGACAGCATGACTTTCCTCTCATTAGCATACCATAACTTTTAGTTGTACTCCTTTGAGGTTTTTCCTCTTGCGTGTTTTTACCCTTCAAATATTTTCAGATCTTTATAATTACTATTTACAAACTTAAGTATTGTTTACCTTAGAGAAATATCCATGCACAACATGTTTTTTTACAAAAACATTTATTCAGGAAAACACAGCCCTTTGCTTTGCTCATCTGCAACACTATCCTACACAGAGGCCTTGGCTACACTGGCAATTCACAGCACTGCACTTGCTGCGCTCAGGGGTGTGAAAAAACACACACACCCCCAAGCGCAACGAGTGCAGCGCTGTAAAGCGCCAGTGTAATCAGCGCCTGCAGCGCTGCACGCTCTCTCGCAGCGCTGCAAGCTATTCCCCTCGGAGAAGTGGAGTACTTGGTGAAGAGAGCTCTCGCAGTGCTGGCGGCGCGACTACACTTGTGCTTCACAGCGCTGCCGCGGCAGCGCTGTGAATCCGCAAGTGTAGCCAAGGCCTAAGTGACCCTGTGATGGGCTGTCAACCCTACACAAGGCCCCAAGGGATTAAGGCGGATAGGTGGGCCATTTAACCACCTTGGCTACACCTGGAGGAGACATCAGGGAGCAGGGACTAATCAGAGATGAGGCTCAGCTCTACATGAGCAGGAGGGGCCTGTATTAAGCCCAGTAGCGGAGAATAGAAGGGGGCTGCAGAGAGAGAAGGGGGTTCAGGGTGAGAGATGGCAAAGTAGTAGCCCATGGATAAAGCAGTAAAGGATAGGACTGTGAAGACCTTGACTGCTTGTTATAGGGTCCCTGGGCTGGACCCCTGTGTAGAGGGCAGGCCTGGGCTCCCCTACCAGCCACTAGGGAAGTGGTACCATTAAGGGACAATGAAAAAGAAATCTGCCAGGAACAGTGGGTCCTGAAAGACTTTGATGCGAATGGTTTCCCCAGAAGGGGAAAAACCACAGTGGCCTGGCTGGAGGGCTAAGCGATGAAGCAGCTGACTCCCAAAACAGCAAGAGAGAGAGTGAGGGAATGCAACTGCAGGAAGGTTGTCAGCCTGGCAGAGCTAATGCCCAGACACAGCCAGAAGGAGGCGCTCCAGCAGTGAGCAAAGCACCTCATGACCGATCCACAAGTAAAAAACAGATTTAAAACTCTACATCAAATTAAAATGGAGATGAAAACAAGTCAAAATCATCAAAAAGTAAGAGAATCCAGAATACGTTATCAATTTGACAGAAGTGACCTGAAACATTCACAAATTCTTATAATATATTTCATTTGTGATAACGAGTGGCACTTTCAAAGCAATCATGCAACAAAAAAAATCATTTGGAACTAATGTATTTAGTTCAAAGCCACAGAAATTTTAAAATCTACATTTCATACATTCCTGAAGTTCTGTAAGAAAATTAGGCATCAGATTGTTTTAAACAGAAGTAGTTTACATAGCTTCATCTTAGCTGGTAATAAACAGCTGAGAATATTCAGCATTTGCCAGTTCTGAAACTCTCATTCTTGCCCTTACTGAGCATGCAATCAAAGTTACCCAGTCTCCTATAATTGAAGTCAACGTAAAAGTTCTTGGAGTACAGTACTTAATTTAATGTTCTCAGACTCTGGGATTCTTTATTTAGAGTATTCCTTTAACATTTGTACTAGAAATGGTAAATTAAGGAGAACAATAGTTTAGCCAAACCACAGTGAAACAGATTGAAAAGGATTAATTCAATCAGTATGGGTGGATTGTAGACTGCCATCTTGCTGTGCTCATTTTTTTTTATTCTGACTTTTACTTTGACATAATCTTCTAGTTTGAGGAAGAAAACCATTTTGTAGTCCTCCAACAGGGTTCTTCCTCTACTAGCAAATTCAGTTTGAGCAACATATTCCAGCTAGCCTAGTTTTGTGTCTTAAATTGACAAAACTCCTTCATTTCCAGGATTTTAAAACAAAATGTCTGGGATAACTGCTAATGTCAACATACAACAGTATGTATTTTTCCCCCCCACCTGTCTTATTCTAGTTAGCCCTGGATGCCATCTGTTCAGAAACTGACTGCAAGAATAAGTGGCAGAGAACACCGCGTGTCTGTTCAGAAACTGACTGCAAGAATAAGTGGCAGAGAACACCGGGTGTCTCGATCTGTTTTGCAGCAAGGACAAGGACTATTTGTTGCTGCAAGCCACTTCTTGAAGGTTAGAGTGCTAGATCCTGAACTGGTAAATAAAAAGCTAAATCCTAATCATTCTGTCTCAAGGAACATGTGTGCCTACTCTGGGCATTCCAACAATTTTCATTGTCAGTCAACATTACAGCTGCCTCCTTTGGAAGCAGCCTTCTCACAAGATGTACAAACTATTTACTTCAAGCTCCAATCAGATCAGGCAGCCTCACACAATACAACACACAGCATACCTCATTTGCCAAAATCTTTGGTATCTTGTAGTTTAGGGTCAATTAATGGAAAGTAAAGGTACAATTTTGAGAGTATTTTCTACTAAGAGAACTGATGTTCTCTTTTTCTGTGCTTTAAATCAATTTTTCAAGAGCTGCCAATGAATGGTCTTTAAAAGGACATGGTACTGCCACTTCAGAGGTTTCTACAGCAAGTGACATATTATTCCTAATGTTTTGTTTAGCTTCATATTATTCTGAGTTTCTTTTTCTGCAGTCCATTAGGGTGTCATCTATGTATGCTTAATATGCTGCTCCTTGACTCTTATCAATGTACTCATAGCAAGACCACAAGTCTTGACTGGATGAGGACCATCATGCTCATTCTCAACATTCCCTTTAAGTTCAACAATGCTTGTAAGTTGTTGATGGATCATTTGCATATCTCTGCAATTCCTTCTATGTTAGTGCACAATTGTTCCCTTTCAATAGTTTTTAAGAGTTCTGTGTTGTTCAAGTTGAGACTTCCATTTGAACTCATGATGGACTACTTAAGTCCAGCATATGCTCAGTTCTTCAGTCCTTCTACTCTCACCACTGATATTTGGGCCATACTTACAAGATGGGAGACTCTATCCTGCAAAGCAGTGACTCTGAAAAAGGGCTAATATGATCCTGGAATGCATAAACAGGGGAATCTCGAGTAGGATTACAGAGGCTATTTTACTTCTGCATTTGGCACTGATATGACTGCTGCTGGAATACTGTGTCCAGTTCTGGTGTCCACAGTTCAAGAAAGATGTTGATAAATTGGAGAGGGTTCAGCGAAAAGCCACAAAAATGATTAACAGATTAGATTTTAACTGTCAGTAATTAACCACTGGAACAATTTACCAGATGTCATGGCGGATTCTCCATCACTGACAATTTTTACATCAAGATTGGATGTTTTTCTTAGAAAATATGCTCTAGGAATTATTTTGGTCAAGTTTTTTGGCCTATGTTACACAAGAGGACAGACTAGATAATCACAAGGGTTCCTTCTGGCTTTGGAATCTATTAACCTAAAATGTCCTTTATTTTATTGCATCATTACTCTTCAAGTCATCCTCTAAAATAATGTAGAGGGAGTTTTGTGCTGCACTCTGAACAAGCCACATGATAGCTATCATGCTACCAACAGAGTTGCTGTATCTGACATGAGTTCCTCATGCTTTCACTATTTAACATGACCCATTCACAGTAAGTTTTAACCTTACATTGAGAGCTTAAAAAAAAAAAAAATTAAGTGTCCTTCTGGGTCATCCTTTTTTCACTACTTCTGTGGAGAATGTGGAAATAGTAATATTTGAATGAAAACACAAATTCAGTTTAGCCATTCACTTTTTGTATTGCTACCTACTTGGTCTCCAAGGATTTATTTCTTTCCAGGGACATTTATTGGGAGCAGGGGAATAAGCACTGAACAGAGCAGGTACAGGACATGCAGACACATCTGGATTGATGTTTTGCTAAGATTCATCAACACATGAAGAGAGATATCTTAGGGATGCAATGGAGGCCGGAAACAACTTTTAATAACTGCTGACTGTTGCAGTCTTGATGAAGCTTCACCTCCTGCACACTCAGGCTGCCATGTTTGGACCCCCACATTGAGCCCATGTGCTTTTAAGCTCCCCTTTGTCATTGGGGAGGCTCTAGCCACCATCTCTGGCACACGTTTTGGACACGCACTGTCTGGTATCCCCTCTGAAAGCGGGACCCCACAGCACTGCTGCCAAAAGCCCCCAGGACCAGTGCTGACACTCCAACATACCCTCATAGATTAAGTACCCCCCTTCCCAGGGCCCCACCCTTCTGAGCACTCTGGCTTACAGTTCACTCTTTCAGAGACACATGATAGTTGAACCAAACCAATTTTGCTCAAGGATTTTTAAGTATTTCACTCTACTTTTAGTTCTTTGGGGCAGGGACTATCTTTATAAAAATTCTGTGTCTGTACAGCAACTGGAACAATGGGGTCCTGGTCCAGGATTTGAGCTGTTAGGTCGTATGATAATAGTAATACGTTTTAAGACCACAGAAGAGATATAAAGCAAAATAATTATCTATTCCTGGCCAGTTTCCTCACCAATCAGGTGCCCTTTGGAATTTGGGTCATTGTCCTTCAGGGTTTCAGGTCCCCCATCTGCTGGACTTCATTCAGGTCAGGCTTTTCTTCCTGATCTTATTGTCTCCTCTTTCCAACTCCTGCAGACAGCTTCCTTTAACACTGGCTGGTCCTGGAACCTACAAAGATCCCTTCCTCTTTCTAAAATCCTTAATTCCTCTTGTACTTCTCAGATTTGGTATTTACAAGGCCTGTACTAACTCCTGATTTTCCTGTTCCCTTCTGGGGATTTTCCACTCCTCCAAACCCTAGCTCCTGCTAGACAAGCTGGACAAAACTGGTTTCACATAGTAGGTAGCCATCCCATTGTATGGCACAGTGTATTTAGTTTCTCTTTACTGACAGTCCTATTCAGAATACCTGACCCACCTTGCCTCTCCAGTCCTTTTCCGAGACACTCAAGTGCCCTTCCCTGTCTCCTTAACATAAGTAGTATGAGTCAAGAATACCATGAAGAAAATCTTAAAGGCTTACAAATAGAAGAAGTTCATAATCTCTGAGTTCACATGTTGCAAATACAGAGATATGAATGGGTGATGACCTCTGACCATAAATTGTTCCCTACCAGGGAGGCAGTGCACATGAACACAGTGCAACTGGGACTTGAAACAAAGAATACAGGTGTTATGAAGCTGCTGTAAGAAACTTGCTCTCCTACATGGAAAGGCAATTCCAATTCAGGACTATTGGGAAGGGGAGGGAGGCTTGCTGCAGGCATGCAGTCAGTCTTCTAAGCAAGTGAAGAGAGACCCTCCTAAGCAAGCAAGAGGAAGCTGATTGGTTAGGTCAGGGATCAGCAACCTTTGGCATGCGGCTCGCTAGGGTAAGCACCCTGGTGGGCCGGGCCAGTTTATCTGCCGTGTCCGCAGGTTTGGCCGATCGCGGCTCCCACTGGCCGCGGTTCGCCATTCCAGGCCAATGGGGGTTGCGGGAAGCGGCGCGGGCCAAGGAATGTGGGAGCTGCGATTGGCCAAACCTTCAGACACGGCAGGTAAACAAACTGGCCCGTCCCATCAGGGTGCTTACCTTGGCAGGCTGCATACCAAAGGTTGCCGATCCCTGGGTTAGGTCAAAGTTATGAGACTGGTTAAAATGGTAAAAATTGTGGGAATGAAAACCTTCACTGAAAATTCGTTTTAAATTTTTTTCAGGAAAAAAAAAGGCATGTGTGATCTAGAAAGATTTAACAAAAAAAGACCATGAAAAAGACTTACCATCTGTTTGTGCTGTGTTTATTTAGGCAATGTATAATCAAGTTCCAAATTGTAGTTGTCTTATTAAGTGCCACAGGAGGAAGAGAAGTGTGTGGAGTGGAAATCTAAATTTTTATCTTTTACCCCCCTCTTACTATGGTCTAGCGTCAGAGATGCAGTATGTTTTCCCCAGTCCAAATACTCCCATGAGCTGCAGTCTACTTTCCATGTAAACATTAGCCTCACTTATTAAAATGTTTGCTCTTCACAATGCCCCTTCTTCCCCCCCATCAAATGCTCATGGTAGTTACTTCTCCATTATTTTTATTATCTCGCATTTCAATATTTGTGATGAATCTTGTCTAAATGACATTTCCCTCAATTTCTTCACAGATATACAAACACCCACTCAAACATGAACAAGTCCACTAACAAACAGCCTATAAGCCATTCCTTTTAGAGGCTGGAAATAAAGTGTTTCTTTTAAACATTTCTGAGGTGCTCTGACACCATGATGGGTAACATTACAGTTCTGTAAATAGCAATAGTTCAGCGTTTCCCATCCATATTTCAAAGGTATTTTTAAAATGTTATCTGATGAGGCAACAGGCAACCCAGACCTTCATTTTTAGATTTGTTATCTGTAAATCAAAGTACTTTCACATTACACTGGTCTACAATTTTTGAGAAGTCATCTGCTTCAGAGATAAAGTGTGCTATTTATTATGTATTTTGATGTGCTGAATTCAAATATGACAATTAAAACAACTGATTGCCTACTGTTTCTAAGATAATTCAGTTTTTACATTTTATGTCTATGTATATTGTGTAGATAGTAGAGTTTTAATCATAAATTGTAAACCTACGTCTTTTCATGTGTTTATGGTTGCTTTACATCAGTGGTTCCCAAACTTTAACAGCCCATGAACCCCTTTCTCTAAATTGTGAAATCTCGTGAACCCCCTCCTAAAAATGAATTATTGCCAGGGTTTTAAATTTAAATTTCCTCAGTGTGATGGATGCGCTTGCTTTGCTCTGCATAGCTCTTGGAAGTCTGGAACCTTTGGAGAAAGATAACGTCTCAGGTCTGGCTCGGCATCAAGTCTGTTTCTGTATTTCGTTTTCAGATGTGCATACGAGGAAAACGCTTTCTCGCATAAGTATGTTGTTGAAAATGGTAACAAAACTGCAGCAGCTTTTTCTGCCAGAAGGGGGTACTTGTTTCTTAAACTCAGCCAAAAGTTGATCAATGACAGATTTCTGAAACTCCTTCTCAGTTTGTAATCACAGAAGATCTCAATTTCTCTTTTTCCTTGGTATTTAATATCTGCGTTGAGAAAGTGGTATCATCAAAAGGGTTGCGAATCCAGTCATTATCGCCTGACATAGCTGGAAAATAATCCCTGAACGTTGTGCATAGTCCTTTTAGGTGTGCAGTTATATTGGTTTTAGTGCACTGATCCAACTGAAGTTTATGTTCTGCCAGGAAGTCATGAAGATTACTGAAACACTCAGTTTGATTGTTTTCCAAACAACTTTCCCACAACTGCAACTTCTTTATCAGGAATTCAACTTGCTCTTGCACACTGAAAACTGCTACATTGAGACCCTGAAGAGATAAATTTAGGTCATTAATTCTTGAGAAAATATCTGCTAAATAAGCCAGGCTCTGGAGCCAGACATTATTTTCCATACAGCTGGCAAGGTGGAAACGGTGGCTGTTGAAAAAAAACCTAGGATTTCCGTTCTAAGCTCAAACAAGCGCACCAGGATTTTGCCCTGTGACAGCCATCTAACTTGAGTATGGGTCAACAGACAATCGTGTATACTACCCATTTCTTCACAAAGTACGTGAAACATTCTGGAATTTGTTGGCCATGATTTTATGAAATTCACCATTTTTACTGCATTGTCCAGCACTTCCTTCAGTTATTCAGGCATGTGTTTTGTTGCGAGGGCTTGTCTATGGATGCTGCAATGAGTCCAAGAGACTTTTGATGCAACCTTTTTTGTTTGAGCTACAAATCCAGTATACTTCCCCATCATTGATGTGGCCCCATCAGTGCAAATGCCTAGGCAACGAGACCAATCTATTTCCTTTTCTTGAAAATATGCATTAGTCAGATTGAAGATATCTTCTCCAGTTGTATGTTCTTCCAGTGGTCGGCAAAACAACAAGTCGTCTTCAACCACACCTTCATTCACATAACGTACGAACAGTAGCAAAATAGCTAGATTAGCTACATCAGTTGATTCATCCAACTGTATAGCATAATATGGACTATTTTTCACTCTGTACAATTGTGGTCTCTACGTTATTTGACATGTCATTAATTCTTCATGACAACGTATTATTGGACAAAGGTACCATGTCAATTCTTTTTGCAGCCTTTTCTCCGAGCATGCAACGAACTATGTCTTTTATACATGGACCAATCAAGCTCTCTGCTATGGTATGGGCTTCTGATGCTTTTGCTAGTCAGTAGCTCACACGGTATGATGCTTCAAGTGCATTTTCATTATCAGTACTTGCTTTGGATATAAAACTGGTAATGTCACTTTTCCTCTCAGCTAATTTTCGCTTGAAAAAATCAACAGGCTTGTCGAGTTGTGCAGGATGCCTAGTTTCTAAATGGCGCCGAAGTAGAGAAGGTTTGAGGCTGCTGTTTGCTAGATCACCACCACAAATCACACACAATGGTTTTGGACGTTCTTGATCACCAATGCATGTAAAGCCATATTTTATATCATCATCGTCATATTTTCTTTTCTTTGTAAGTGACTTTCCAGGACCATCATGATCATTAGACGTAGATTTTCCACAGTGTGGACTTGAGGAAACACTAGCTGATTCTTGCGTCTTTACACTTTCCTTTTTCAGCCAATTATCCATTGAACTTGTGTACAAAAGTTCTAACAAAAACAACACAGAGAGACTGCTAACAACCAACAAACTAGAAAATGAGCAGATTCACTCAAGTCTCACTGAAGCAAAACAGCACTCCAGAGAGATCGACCATTACAGAGGCACCTTAACACTGCTACACTGGCTACAACGTGCTTCCGGCTGGTTTGGCTCCCAAACAGCTTTTCTTCCGCCACGAGGTTTCTCCCTAGGAGGGTGTCCTGCAAGGGACAAATTAACTTGGACCACCCTCCCACGTACAGCATTGCTCCTGCTAACTCTGCCCTCCATGCCAACTTTCCCTGTCTGACAAGGACAGGAGTCCGAGCTGCCACCTGCAGGAATGGGGGTCTCAGCTGCCAACCTGCCCACCACAGGGCTCGGGCTGCTGGATCCACACTCCCTGGGGCTCCTGCTGCTGGATCCCATTGACCGCCCCGGTCAACTGAGTTCCACTGAGCTTGTGCTGCAGGTCCTGCTGACCGCTGGGCCTCGGGCTGCTGGCCCCAACTGCCCAGCCCCGCTCTCCCTGAGGCTTGGGGCTGCCAGCTCCGTCGGAGCGCTGGGGTTCGGGCTGCTGGCTGCCCCGCTGACAGGGGCAGGGCTCGGGCTGCCGGCCCCAACTGCCCAGCCCTGCTCTCCCTGAGGCTTGGGGCTGCCAGCCCTGCCGGAGCGCTGGAGTTTGGGCTGCTGGCTGCCCCGCTGACAGGGGCAGGGCTCGGGCTGCCGGCTCCAACTGCCTGGCCCCACTCTCAAGGGGCTCGGGACTGCCAGCCCTGCCGGAGCGCTGGAGCTCGGGCTGCCGGCTCCCCCGCTGACGGGGGCAGGGCTTGGGCTGCTGGCCCCAACTGCCCGGCCCCGCTCTCCCTGGGGCTCAGGCTGCCGGCTCTTCCGCTGACGGGGGCAGGGCTTGGGCTTCCAGCCCCAACTGAACAACCCTGCTCTCCCTGGGGCTCTGGTTGTCTGCCCTGCAACCAGGTCCCACCTGCTGCCTCCAATGTCAGGGTCCTCTGGCCGCCATTAATTAATTTTTTCTTGCGAACCCCCTGTAACGTTCTGCGAACCCCCAGGGGTTTTCGGCTTGTCTCTTGTATTCATTACATGGAGCATCTCTTGTCACTGTCCAGCAATAGTCTGCAAGCATTGATGGGCTCCATTTGCTCGGATAGCTTTTCTCCATTGTTGCAATGTCCTGGTGAAATCGCTCACCGTGCCAATCGCTCACTGCTCCAGTTCGGTGGGAAAAAAAAATCTAGATGAGAGTGCAAAAAATGTATCTTTAGTGACATGTTGCAACCAAGGCTTTTGTATGCCTTGAGGAGGTTTTCCACTAACAACCTGTAGTTGTCTGCCTTGTTGTTTCTGAGAAAACTTAGTGCCACTAACTGGAAGGCTTTCCATGCCGTCTTTTCCTTGCCACGCAGTGCATGGTCAAATGCATCATCTCGAAGAAGTTCACGAATCTGAGGACCAACAAAGACACCTTCCTTTATCTTAGCTTCACTTAACCTTGGAAATTTTCCACGGAGGTACTTGAAAGCTGTTTGTGTTTTGTCAATGGCCTTGACAAAGTTCTTCATCAGACCCAGCTTGATGTGTAAGAGTGGTAACAAAATCTTCCTTGATTCAACAAGTGGTGGATGCTGAACATTTTTCCTCCCAGGCTCCAATGACTGTCGGAGTGGCCAATCTTTCTTGATGTAGTGGGAATCTCTTGCACGACTACCCCATTCGCAGAGAAAACAGCAGTACTTTGTGTATCCAGTCTGCAGACCAAGCAAGAGAGCAACAACCTTCAAATTGCCACAAAGCTGCCACTGATGTTGGTCATAGTTTATGCACCTCAAAAGTTGTTTCATGTTGTCATAGGTTTCCTTCATATGGACTGCATGACCAACTGGAATTGATGGCAAAACATTGCCAGTATGCAGTAAAACAGCTTTAAGACTCGTCTTCGATGAATCAATGAACAGTCTCCACTCATCTGGATCGTGAACGATGTTGAGGGGTGCCATCACACCATCGATGTTTTTGCAGGCTACAAGATCACCTTCCATGAAGAAGAATGGGACAAGATCCTTTTGACGGTCACAGAACATGGAAACCCTAACATCACCTGCCAGGAGATTCCACTGCTGTAGTCTGGAGCCCAACAGCTCTGCCTTACTCTTGGGTAGTTCCAAATCCCTGACAAGGTCATTCAGTTCACCTTGTGTTAGGAGGTGTGGTTCAGTGGAAGAGGATGGGAGAAAATGTGGGTCCCGTGACATTGATGGTTCAGGACCAGAAGTTTCATCCTCTTCCTCATCTGACTCAAGTGAGAATGATTCTGGTGCATCAGGAACCGGCAGTCCTTCTCCGTGGGGTACTGGGCGTATAGCTGATGGGATGTTTGGATAATGCACAGTCCACTTTTTCTTCTTTGACACACCTTTCCCAACTGGAGGCACCATGCAGAAGTAACAATTGCTGGTATGATCTGTTGGCTCTCTCCAAATCATTGGCACTGCAAAAGGCATAGATTTCCTTTTCCTGTTCAACCACTGGAGAAGATTTGTTGCACAAGTGTTGTAGCATATGTGTGGGGCCCACCTCTTGTCCTGATCTCCAATTTTCCAGCCAAAATAAAGGTGATAGGCTTTCTTAACCATAGTGGTTATACTGCACTTTTGTGATGCAAAAGTCACTTCACCACAAACATAGCAGAAGTTATCTGCACTGTTCACACAAGTACGAGGCATCTCTGCTCACTTTGGCTAAACAGAAATGTGTCCCTTTGCCAAATCAAACACTGACAAATAAGAGAGCACAACACTGTATGATTTCTAGAGCTGATATAGGGCAATTTGTTCAGCAGAGTGATGTAAGCTTCGTTATGATTGCATCATCCACGACTTCTAGGAATAACATGATGCAATTCATATCATGTATGACGCAATACCAGCTTCAGATTGCATCATTCATTGTTTTGCCTAAAAAACAAGTACTGTCCAAACCCAGTCATAGATTTATTCATAGATCCAGTCAAAGATGTATTTTAGTCATTTCTGGTTTAAATTGAAATCCCTTCCCTTTATAACTCACTTATCCTCCGCCATTCCCAAGTCAAGGGTCGTATATACTGACTCAATAGCAGATCTTGAAAACTAGAGCCAATCAACAATTTTAAGCATCATTTTCATTCTCAGTGACCCAGAATTAGTAAAGTTTGACTACATTTATTTCAGAAGCATTTTGGCTGTAGAGCAATGTTATTGCAGGTATAGTTTTACTATTTTATGACTACTCACTACATAAAGATTAAGAGTACATTTCAAACAATTAAATGTATTCTTGCACCAGTATAGTTTACATGGATGGACAACTGATGGGACATTTGTATTAAAAAATATTATACAGAGATGGCAGGAAGGGTGAAGTAAGGAGATGTCATTGAAGTCTGAATGTTTTATTGGGGCATCCATTTCCTTTTTAACCACATTAAGTTCATTGTACTATCATCTTCAGATTTTTTACGCTTTGAAAGTTTCAGTGACCATCTGGATAGCAAAAGCTTCCAGTTCATTTCATACCAATGCTGCATAAAGATTAACTTTAGGCGAATGGTGGTTTATTACTAAGTTTAACAAGTTCGCTAGGTTACAGACCAGATCTTTCTAGACACTTCACCCTTGAGCAACGTACTGCATTTGTGAAGCAGGGGGGGTCACTGTAAGTGGGTTGGAGCTCTTCTGGGGAAAGTTTCAGTTGAGCAGCACAAGCCTTCTGATTTATTCAACGTTTCATTTAAGTAACTTCCAGGGGAGGCATGCATTATAAAAGTAAGTTGGCAGATTTTCACTTGCCTTTTAAAAACATAGCTAAGCGAAGGTTCATTATAGTTACAAAAGGTAGAGACAATTACAACTGACATGTTGAAGTCTGGATTGATTTAACTGCATAGCATTAAAGAGGACGTGTAAAATATTGTGTTCTGAGATGTTTCATTATTATTTAGTAACTATGAGATGCTTAGCAGCGTTCAAATGAATTGCTTACTATTCACTTTGTATATAGTAGTCAAGATATCACTCACTCACTATTTGTCACTTAAGTAATAGTTCCGTGTTCATAGATTCTACGGCCAGAAGCGACGATTGGATCATCTGTATGATCTTCTGTGTAAGAGAGTCCAGAGAATTTCACCCTGTTACCCCTATACTAAGCTCAATAACTTTGGCTGATTTTGTAGAGTTTAAGGCCAAAAGGGACCATTAGCCTTTTTGTCTTCAGTATCACCAACCTCAAACATGAAAAACTCCTGAGACTGGCTTACAATCATGAGATTTTAATGAAGTAATACATTTTGAATTCACACAGAGTGCTTTTAACTTTAACATAATGAACTAACTAAAAGTTTTGTTTTAAGTGTTCATGTTTACTTTTGTAGCTGACACTGCAGCCTGGACAATCCTGTGGTAGAGGTGTTACCTTGCCAAGCCCTCTCACCTCCTCAGAACAGTAATATGTTTCTTGCAGATAGGTATGGGACTGCATAAAAAAAGAAGATTCTGTGTTGTGAGTTTTGTACCTCTAATCTTGTTAGGTAATTTCAAGAGCGTAGTTATTTATCACTTGAATATATTTGAAGTGTTGTCCTTCTCACCCCCTTACCCTCAGTACCATTACCAAGAGGCTTTAGAAATAAGTGTTATTCTCAACAGGTTTAAACCCATTCTTGTGTGCATTTAAGCCAAGGAGAAGGTGGGAAGACAAGCTGCTACTGCTGCCACTGCCCCCACTATCTCATTCCCATCCAATTTTTGCCTCTGAACTTCAGTGCAGGCCTTTGTGAGGGAAAAGGTGGTGTATTCTCAACTTCAGTGAGCTAGTTCTAGCTTACTATGTGTTTACACCACTGTGGTGGAACGTCTGACCCACCCCCATGCTAGATGAGGCTGCAGCAGGCCAGTGGGGCTACACAGATGAACACCAATAGGAAGAGGGCTTATTGGGAGCCAATCAGGGCCCAGATTGGAGATAACCAATCAGGGCCAGGCTCAGCCCCATAAGAAGGCTGCTCAGGGAGAGAGCAGTCAGTCTGTCCCAGGCCTTTGAGAGGGGAAGGTCTGTCTCCAGAGGTGGGAGACTAGCACCTGGGACAGCGCAGTGCTGGGCAGGCCTGGCGGAGCAGAAGGGAACTCCAGCCCGGTGTCTGCCAGGCTACAGGCCCTGAGGGGAAGGGCCTAGCTGGTGTGAGGGGCCGAAGAAGCGGCCCACGGATGTGGACAGATGGAGGGAGAGAAGGAGGGCAGGACGGCTACCACTAGAGGGTCCCTGGGTTGGGACCCAGAGTAGTCGGCGGGCCTGGGTCCCCTCCTTCCCCCTTGCCTTACACCTGGCCAACAGGAGTGGCCCTCTTGGGCTGCACCAACCCCCTGCCAAGAGGGGTATGACTTTGGGGGTGCAGTTGCCCACATTGGCTGGGGCACAAAGACAGCTGATTGACCCTCCCCACCCCTCCCGGAAGGGGGTGTGGATGGACAAAGGGGGCACTGCTGGAGGGCAGTGGTCCAAAAGAGGATGCCACAAGCTGGTGAGCAACGCGAGCTCAGACGCCAACCCTGTCACAACGACATTAACTCAAAGTAAGAGCACACTTCTCCCCTAATGAAGACAAAAGGCCTTCTGATCATTTGTCTATATGCACTGTAGTTCACAAATATACACAGTAGTCCGTGTCATGCCAATGTTTTTCTTCCTTGGTAGTGCCAATTGGAGAGCTGAAGTGCTCACACTAACCCCAGCATTACCACCACCTAACTTTATCTTGGAGTACCTGTGACACTCTGTACCTCGGGGGGGGAGACTGACTTATAAGGGACTTTTCGGTTTACAAGAAGAAGCCTTTTGATCTATGAATGTGATCGCCTCTAACTTCTCTCTCTCTCTCACACCCACCCACACACTTTTTTCAGAAATACCATTCAGCTACTTACATGTTATCCTCTTATTTGTGGTATCACGATTCATTTTTTATAAAGGGTAAGACATTGTTTTAAGGCCTTTTCCAGTAGGTCATTAAAATAAGATGAAATCTGCTTTAACACATCCTGTGCATAAGTCCTAATTTTTTTTCTATATGCAATGTCCAGTTTAAGCAGGGGCCATTGGTGTCAATTGTACATTTACCCAAGTTCTCACATACTCTAGAGGTGGAAGAAGGCAAGACATCCTGCCCCATTGTTACTTCTTTTGTAGTACTGGCAAGGAAAAGGAATTTTAATTACATTGACATAATTCTGTGATCAAGCATTGATAATCCACACATACACTCATTCATACAGCCATCTTCTCATTCTTCAGATATAACAGAATGCCATTAAGCAATACGCTACTTAACGTTTAAGACTACACTTGTCAAATAAGACCGTGGCTACAGTCGAAACTCCAAAGCGCTGCCGCGGGAGCGCTCCCGCAGCAGCACTTTGAAGTGTGAGTATGGTCACATGCCAGTGCTAGGAGAGAGCTCTCCCAGCGCTGCAGGTACTCCACTTCCCCAAGGGGATTAGCTCCCAGCGCTGGGGCACTGTTTACACTGGCGCTTTATAGCGCTGTAACTTGCTGCGCTCAGGGGGGTGTTTTTTCACACCCGTGAGCGAGAAAGTTGCAGCGCTGTAAAGCGCCAGTGTAGCCATAGCCTAAGTAATAGTAGTTTTGCAACTCTAGCCATGCTTTGCGTTACTATGAGAAGAATTATGGTCATTCACTATGTCCCAATCAGTGTGCATTAGCAAGGATTCAACTTTACATCTGTCTATTACAGCAGAATAGCTTTAATCAATTATTGACTGTAACAGCAAGAGAAGCTATTCCATCAAGGATCTACTGACATGAGAAACTTAGAGGACTCCTCTAGCTACAGTTGCTAATACACAGCTTGCTTTATTTTAAATAAAGAACCCTCTTTAGCCCCTTATTTTTACACACCAGAATTGCCCAAATCTCTCATCTCGAAGCCTCTGAACTAACAGATTCACCTGCAGCAGAAGCTGTTGGTTTTCCCAAGGAAATCTGAGCTTGTGCAATTTTTAATCAATTTTTCCAGATCAGTAGTCCTCTTCCAACCAAGCTGGTGATAACCTGTTCTTACATCATACGGTTGGTGATGTAATCTTAAAATTACTAAATTTATAAGATTCCTCTGGGTTTAGTGAACAAATTATTTTCTACTTCTGAATTTAGCACCTGACTGACAATTCATGCCTGTTCTACTCAGAACAGCATAGTAACAAATTAAGGAGCACGCTGTTAGCAACAGATTTTCAATATTCCCTGAAGGACTGGGGAGAAAAAGAGGAATTTGTTTTAACCCCTATTCCATTTAGCTTTGTTCAAAAAAAAATTGCTTGATTACTCACAGAATCAAAAAAGGTAAAATTTTAGGAAAATTAGATATACAACATCTCAATTACTACACTGAAATCCAATTTTCTAGTCATGTCCCCACCTCCAAACATTCAACATACAGTTTTATTACTGCTATACTTGGCTGAGTATTTTGACAATAACCAGGGTGCAGCTAGAAACCACCCTTTTCCAATAGCTATAAATTGGGTGTGGTGGCACACTGGAAAATTTAACACAGGACTGCCACAGTCACAGGAAGACAAGCTAGTGAAATTAATATATCAGATACTCAATTTCCATATCTGTAATTATTCAGTAAAACTACACTAAAACATCTCTCATCCCCCCCAGTATAACCAGGAATAGAAAAGAGCAATTCTGACATGGTTCCACATTCCATGTAACCTTCACTAAATTGCCATCCAAAGAAGTTTTACCAGCTTTACAGGCAACTTGAAAAGTCTTCCACTATTAGTAACTGTGGCCAAAAGCACCCTGTATTCATACCCTACACCAGAGATGGCCAAACTTACTGACCCTCCAAGCCGCATAGGACAATCTTCTGAAGTTCAAGAGCCAGGGTGTGCCTCCCACAGGGCTGAAGCCCCAAGGACTCCCCCTTCCCCCACACCCCTGCCCCGAGCAGAAGCCAGAGGAGACACATGCCCCCCACTCCTAATTTTTGCCAGGGTTTTCTGGCCCCTCTCAGTCACATGGTACCGCCGGGCCCCCTCCCTGCATGGTAGCTGCTGGAGCCAGTTAGATGGGAGCTGCAGCTGATGGGAGAGGTGGTGGCAAACAGCTGTGAGCTGCAGGGAGAGCTGCTGCCTCTCAACCGCTGAGCTAAAGTGGGGACCCCTCCCTGCAGCTCCCAGCTGTTTCCCTGGGAGCTGCAAGGAGAGGCTGCTGAGGGTAAGGGTGGGGGGGAAGTGACCCAAGCTGTCAGGGGGGCAAACCTTTAAATTGTGCCTCCCACTCTCAGCAGGCACCGGACGTCTCTGGCAGAAGCCCCTAGCCCCACCACAGGGCAGAAGCCCCGAGCACCCCCTGCAGTCTGGTAGGCGGGGAATGGAGGGCTCCACCAGCCGCACTTTAACTGCAAAAGACACATGCAGCTCGCAGGCCGCAGTTTGGCCATCCTTGCCCTACACACCTCTGTAATGATCTTTGTACAAAATATGCCCTGTGTGGTATCATTTGAAGACTAAATTCACTCATCAATAATATCCTAGTGAAATGTATGTACCAACATTATGTAAATTTATGAATTCCCCCCATATGATGTTATTAGCACATGTTCAAAACTGGACAGCCCTGTCTAGGCAAAAGTTGTTAAACAAGCCTATCCTAATCAAAGGAAAGTCTATTTACCTTAGTTTACATATAAGTAGTAAACAGGGTGCTCAAAACAGCAGAGGGAGGAAATGGCAGGAAACAGAACAATCTGCATTTTAGAAAATGTAAGTAGGCGAAGAAAGAACATGTAGCCTCCTTCACCACAAGGCTCCATGTTGCCTTCTTCACCGCTTGGATCAACTTTGCTTTGCGGGTTAATCTTCAGAAGAGTCCACTTCAAATGTTCACTGGACAATAAAAGAAAGGGGCAGAAACCCCCAAGTTCTCTCTTTCACTTAAGACGACAATGGCACAAGCACCTTTGGGCCTCTGGGAGAGACCCTGACCAGGGAAAGGGTCAGTCACCATCTGGCTGGAAGACCGTGGGTGAACAAGGCCATCTTAAAGGAAGCCTTGAACCAAAACTTGCTAGATTAAATTTTAAATGCGTTTTCACTTTTGTTTGTAACCATTTCTAACTTTACCGCCTATACCTGAATTCACTTAAAATCCTATTTTTTTTTTGTGTGTGTGGGGGGGGAATAATTGTGTTTAATTTTTCATCTAAACTAATCCAATGCTGTATTTAAAATGAATTGTTCGGTAACTCCAGTTAAAGTAACAAACCCTTGAATAGTGACTCTCTGCAGGGGCAACAAACCTTAATATCTGAAATGTCCAGGAGAGGGCTGGACATTGCAGAACACATTTTTGAGATTGGAGTCACCCTGGAAGTAATAATCCAGACTGGTGGAAGCCAGAGTGTGACTGGAGTTTTGCGGACAGGCTGGTGGGGTCAGAGCTGCTGAACCAGGGCTGCACCTACATATAGACACTCAGGGTAGGTGTGACCTGCACGCTGATAGGCTGATTCTGAGTGGCCCAGCTTGGGAGTTATAGCAGCAAAGTACTGTGAGGCACCCAGGGTTACAAGGCAGGCAGTGGCAACCTCTCACTGGTCTGGATTGCACCCCAGAACAGTGAAAGTAATAACACTACAAAATTTGGGCACTGATGTTTAATATAAAAATTGGCAATTTCCTTGTGGTCTTTGTATTGTACAGTGTAAATATCTCCTTGTGGTAAAACATTAAAAAAAAATCATCAAACCTAACTCCACCACCAATGCTGCATTTCCAGAGTCCAAACTGCTCACAACTACCAACCAAAGTTACTTTTGTATAATAGATTAGTACTTGTCAGTATTCTCTTGATACTGTTTTGTCAAACTGAATGAATGCTAACCATTTTGTTGACATCAACTGAAGTTAAACTTTGGTCACACAAGATAAAACTTTAGGGTAGTTGCGTACGTTTCAAACAATTGACAGCAAGGAAGAACTGAGATGTACACAGTTCTTACACTACCCACAACTAATCTTGCCATATAGGGTGAGAGCTGAAGGTTGTATTTACACTTGTTTTTAAATTACAAACTACAAGCAGTTAGGTCAGAATGAAGCGGCAGTATTCCTGGATTTCCATACTCATTGTTGCAAATGTAAGCTTTACCATTCTTGAAAAAAAAAAAAACATTTCAACTTGTTACTGGAACTGTTACAGGAAGCTGACAGTTACGTGAGGGTAGAAAAAGTAGACTAAGAGGATCCTGGGTACTTCAGTGTGCCATGGTACTTGAAGGGAGGGATAACTCAGTGGTTTGAGCATTGGCCTGCTAAACCCAGGGTTGTGAGCTCAATCCTTGAGGGGGCCACTTAGGTATCTAAGGCAAAAATCAGTACTTGGTCCTGCTAGTGAAGGCAGGAGGCTGGACTCAATGATCTTTCAAGGTCCCTTCCAGTTCTGAGATAGGTATATCTCCATATATAATATTAAGTGGAATTTCAGCAGTCCATCTTCTTTGGTAAATGTAAACATGGTTCACATGATCGGAATCACAGCAACTTCATAAGCTTTTAGTTTCAGGCAACTGTTCCGTAGTCCAAAACCTCAGCTTTTATTTTATTTTAGGAAAACCTGTAGCCCTCCTATGTGAGTAACTCCTTCCAAACATGAACTGAGTGTGAAAGATGCAGTCTTGTCTGCCTGAGTTTAAAATAACACTGCAAGGTGCAAGCTGCTTTTGTTAATTTTTGGTGGTGTTTAAATTCCCAGAATAGTTTAGATGTCTATTAACTATTGCATTGGTGATGAAAGCATTTAAGAAAGGAGATTTATATTTGCACATCTGCTTTGAGTAGCATCAGTGAGTGGGACTGGAGAGTACACTATCAAGTCTCCTCACTCTCACCAGCAGAGCCAGAAAGCCTGGGGATGATTCAAGCTATACTAAGGGGAAACCAATCCTGCAGATTTCAGCAGGGGATCCAAACTCTCAAGAATAAGCTCAACCCAAGGACCCCAGAACAATATATAGGATTTTTCATCTCAGTCTCCAGATGGCATCTCAATTTCATTTTCCAAGCAGACAGTGCTTTGTTTGGGGCAGAATAATTGCTCCCTTTCCTACTTGAACACCCCACCCCCCTCCACCCCCTAGCATATATCTGGACTGCAAAACGCCCAAGTGCCTCTTTCTGGAGCCCCATCGTGCCACATATGAGACCAATATTGATGTAACTAGCCACAGATGTCAAAGTAACACACGCACCAAAACAAGCTGCTGCCCTACTGCTAGCCAATAGAGGGGAGATGAGAAGTCACATCGCTACCTAACTCATTACATTGTTATTAGTAGTCAGCAGTGTCCAAAGGTTCTAGAACAAGGGTGGGCAAACTACTGCCCAGGGGTCACGTCCAGCCCTTCAGGCATTTTAATCTGGCCCTCAAGCTCCCACTGGGGAGCAGGGTCCAGGGCTTTCCTCACTCCAGCCGGGGTCATGGGCTTGCCCCTCTCCATGCATGCTGTGGCTCCGCGTGGCTCCTGGAAGCAGCGGCATGTCCCCCCCTCCGTCTCCTACACATAGGGGCAGCCAGGGGGCTCCACACAGTGCCCCTGCCCCAAGCGCTGCCTCCGCAGATCCTATTGGCCGGGAACCATGGCCAATGGGAGCTGCAGGGGCGGCACCCGTGGACAGGGCAGCGCACAGAGCTGCCTGGCCACCCCTCCGCGTAGAAGCCAGAGTGGGGACATGCCACTGCTTCTGGGAGCTGCTTGAGGTAAGTGCCACCCGGAGCTTGCACCGCTGGCTCCAGCCCGTGTCCCACCCCCCTGCCCCTGCCCTGATCCCCCTCCCAACCTCCAAACCCCTCCGTGCCAGCCCGGAGCACTCTTCAAACCCTCATCCCCAGCCCCACCCACAGACCCTGCACCCCCAGCCGGAGCTGCACCCCTTTCCCCAACCTCCTGCCCCAGCCCAGAGCCTCCTCTCATACCCTGAACTCCTCATTTCTGGCCCCAGACCAGAGCCTGCCCCTCCCAGCCCTCACCCCCTCCCACACCCCAACCCCCAATTTCGTGAGCATTCATGGCCCGCCATACAATTTCCATATCCAGATGTGGCCCTCGGGTCAAACAGTTTGCCCACCCCTGTTCTAGAAGTTTCTAAGTTCAATTGTTGGGACGATCAGGTTGCAGGGAGAGTTAAGATTCTTTTGTGGCTCCATAAGCTATTTGAAACTACATTTTAAAAAAAAATTAGTTTTGCTATTTCAGATGTTACTTATCCTTTGGATATTCACTCCCAATTTGTGGTTTTACAATGTTTGTTCCCCCATTTTAAATTTTCTTCCTATTGCTTTGAAAAACACAAATGGGGCAATGACTGCAAATTACTGACAAATGCCTAAAGTAAATAGATGTTATCTATTTTACTATTGCTAAAAACTAAATCATTCTATGTCAACAGTAGGTAGTGTGATTAAACTGACTGTCCCTTTAACCCCAGAAGTTTTATGTTTTTAACATTAGATTGCTTTGCCCAATTATTACTGCATTGTGTTTAAAATACATTATTTCTAATCTTGACTCAGTTTTGGCTGGGCACTGGCCAGGACATGACCAAATAAAATAGAACAGACACTACACTTGGACCACAGCTCAAAGAGCCAGTAGTACACTGTTAATTTGTCTTACTCTATATGAAGCAGGACAAGTTGGAGTAATTACTATACATGCACATTACACTTACCAAGCTTAAACAAACAGTTTTAAATTTGATTTTAACCCTGAGATGTTGTCAAGCAGTAAGGTACTCTAAAGCTCACAGGTGCCATTTTCAGAAGTGACTTAATACTTTTGAAAAACTTTAGCCCTGAAGATTTAGTGTATAATCCAACTACACCTCTACCCCGATATAACGCTGGGCGCCAAAAAATCTTACCGCATTATAGGTGAAACTGCGTTATATCGAACTTGCTTTGATCCGCCGGAGTGCGCAGCCCCGCCCCCCCCCCCGGAGCACTGCTTTACCGAGTTGTATTCAAATTCGTGTTATATTGGGTCGCATTATATCGGGGTAGAGGTGTATTTAGTTCTAAGAGGGCTATAAAGCAGTCCAAACCAGCAAAACTTCTGTTGAGTTTTTCATCCTCAACTAAGGCCTTGGCTACACTTGCGAGTTACAGTGCAATAAAGCAGCCCTAGGCGCCCTAGCTCACTCCCCATCCACACTGGCAAGGCACATAGAGCGCTCTGACTCCGCAGCTACAGCGCTGCTGGTACTCCACCTCGGCGAGTGGAATAATGTTTGCCGTGCCCCCCGCTGGAGCGCCGTGGTGCCAGTGTGAACGAGGTGTTGCATTATTGCGCTGTGATCAGCTTCCGAAAACGTCCCATAATCCCCTTAAGTCAAGTGGCCACTTGTCATTGTTGTGAAATCGGCTGCATGAATGCAGAAATGCCCTTTCAAAAGCTCCATTTCAGAGAAGCTGGCTGCTTATCAGCTCCAAGAAAAGCAAACATTTACTGTTTGCTTTGAGTGAGTGAGAGAGAGGCGGGGACAGAGGGGGGTCTGAGCTTACAAGACAGCATGCTGACACACACTCAGCACCCCAAAAACCCACTCCCTCCCCTCCACACATACACACAACACACTCGGTCACACTCCACACCACCCCCATTTGAAAAGCACGTTGCAGTCACTTGCATGCTGGGATAGCTGCCCATAATGCACCACTCCCAATGCTGCTGCAAGTGCCGCAAATGTGGCCACGCCAGTGCGTTTGGAGCGGTCAGTGTGGACAGACTGCAGCGCTTTCCCTACTGCACTCTACAAAGGCGGGTTTAACTCACAGCGCTCTACATCTGCAACTGTAGCCATGCCCTAAGGTTATTCAAATCACATAAAAATAAAGAAAGCACTGCTTGACTAAAAGCTTCTAAATCAAGTATAGCAGAACTAGAATGAAGTTATTGTATGAACTGTATTTGTGCATGATACAACTAGTACTGTTTTCCAGGAGGTGTTTCATCAGGTTGAAGGAAGAGGGGCAGAAATCCAGCATGATTCTAAATCATGACAATTTTACTAGTGTTTACCATAAAAACACCAAACCATGCAATTTTTCATGCAACAGAGTCACATTCAAAGCCACATTAACAATGTTTAGAGAAGTTAATACAATCTAGTCCATTCAAGAATGAGGAGTACCTTGCACAGCTCCAGCGTCACTAAGCAACACCTCTGCCTCATCCCTCCAGCTTAGCAGTATGACACCACTGTCATTTCAAATCTATATTTTCATGGTTCTATGCAGTTATACTCAAGTCTCTTCATTTATTACATATACCAATAGAATCCTTTAAAAATCCTCCTGCTCTTCCCCCTTTAAATATACTTTTCTCTCACGTGGATACGTAGCTCAAGTTATTAATATAATCATGTAGTTTGCGTTAATTCAACCATGAGCACTCAATTTTACAGATAACACCACATCTGTTTCTTCCTTCAGACCATAGAGATTTCAGGCATACTTGTGAGTTCTACATAATGGAGCTTAATTTTTTCTTCATTTTATGAACCTAGAAATTGATAGTCGGAATCAACCCAAATTCAGTATTACCAAAATACTCTGAAGTGAGATTGCATTTTTATTGTGATTTTATGTTATATATGCCACCAATGTATTGCCCAAGATTATTCAAGTTGGAGAAATAGCTCATGTCTTTGAAATAAAGCTTATATTAAAATCAGTTATGGTACTTTCAGATTCTGGTTTGACTCAAAAAGGCCAATAACCATTTTTCCCCCCCAATGGATAAAGTGTTCTAAATATTTTGACCTATTTTTCAGGGGGGAGGGATAGCTCAGGGTTTGAGCATTGGCCTGCTAAACCCAGGGCTGTGAGTTCAATCCTTGAGGGGGCCATTTAGGGATCTGGGGCAAAAATCTGTCTGGGGATTGGTCCTGCGTTGAGCAGGGGGTTGGACTAGATGACCTCCTGAGGTCCCTTCCAACACTGATATTCTATGATTCTCAGAGCCTTGTAATCTACATTGGTACAGATCAAGTTATGGATAAACCAAATTAAGTTTTTCAAGTTATTTGCTTTATTTTGTTCACTTACTTTAGACTCCCACAAGGCTCTGAATGCAAGTGTTGAAGGGGATGTCTTGCCAAAAAAAGTGACTACTAAAAATAAAGGTTTTAAGAGGAGTGATTTGAATTGTGAGTCTGTCAAAAAATGTAGGTAAGTTAGTATAATACCTGGTAAAAACAGAGTTGAGAAAGGAGGGACACATCCCCCACCTCCACCACAAGGTAAGCTTCATTTCACTTGAAAACGGTGATAATAAGACAACCTGCATTTGTTTATGAATTATTACTGAGTCTGGCAAAAGTAGTAGAAGCTTTAAAAAAAAAAGCAATGACAACAGGGAAAAATATTTTTAGCAGGGCTTGCATGTGAGAGAGGGCAGGTCCAACTAGTCTATAGGGACTGGTGAGGCTAGTCCCACCAACAGTGTCAAAGGATATGTCCACACCACAATGTAAACCCAGGATTAGTGGAATCTGAGTCAGCAGATAGTAGATTAGAGAACCCAGGATTTGATTGTCTACACGGATTGTTAACCCTAATTTAAGAATTTTCTAACCCAGGCCCAAGCCTGGGGCTCCAGCATCCATACTACAGTCCCAGCTTGACTGAGACTTGGACTCTCCACTCCTGTGGGGTCCTGGGACCTTTGGTCCGAGCCCCAGCTTAGGGCAATTTGTATGTAGATGAAAGGGGGGCTAGGCTTGAGCCGGAGTTCAAACCTTGGGCTTACACTGCAGGGTAGACATACCAAGAGTTATTTAGTTATCTATATATTACAGAGTGCAGCAATATATTTTGCCCCTGGAGGACTCCTGGTGGGGCTAGAGTGGCCACACTTCTGGAGGCTGCAGCACACCTGTTTGCCTCCAGGGGATTTCTGGCCCTACAGCACCAACTGCCGCCAGAAGAGCATGGAATATAGGCTTCTACAGAGCCCGAGCTCTAGAGAGTTTAGGCAGAAAACAGAAGTTCTCAGATTGGTAACAGGGTCTATATAGGTTTGAGTAGGTGCAGGCTGGGCTCAAGAAAGCTTGAGATGTTTCAAAACTGGGAGATGGGGTTAGGTTAGGTTGGCAGTTTCACTACAGAGGGACTAGAGTCTGTTGGTGAATGAGATTATGTGTGGGCAGAGGAAGACTGCAGGGAAAGCTAGGTTAGAGGTGGGAAATCCAGTACTGGAGGAAAAATCAGTATTGAAAAGAATAGTGAAGGAATCATGAGACGCCAATACAGTTTCTCTCATCCTGCTACTTACAAGAAGATGTTTAAATTTTGGTGAAGTGGGTGCCTCTTTCTCCCACCAACCTCCTTCAGGGATGGGGGGGGAGGGACAGGAGGGATGACATTTTTTTTTTCCCAAGCTACCCAAGTATTTTTCCTTCTTTTAAAAATGAGACCGATGGGGTCAAGAAAGAATATTGCTACCAACTGCCCCACTTAATTTTGCACATCACCACTTAAGACAAAAGGTCCAGACATTTTCCCACTGCTCACTGATTGGGGAATGCAGTCAGATATCAGAACTACTTGGTTAACATACCCCTGTATAGCATGAACACAAAAATAACCAATGTGCCACACCCTGAACACAAAGCACCTCATAGTAAGTCATATTTAAGTGATTAAAATATATTTAACCTTAAAGGCAATTGCTTATAGCATCAAAACACAGTATCACAAATTATATGCCACGGTTTTATAAAAGGTTCAAGGTAGCTAACCATCTCACTACAAGCAAGGAAAAGGTTTCCTTTCACCTTCTCCACGAGCCCACAGAAAACTCAAGTCAGTGTTTCAACTCCACTTTCAAAGCGTAGATTTTACTCTATGTGAGAAATGGCATTCAGTGACCCACCAATAGGCAGGGTTTAATGTAATTTCTAATGGATGAGTGCCCACATCACAAAACAGTAGGCATTGCTCAGCTGTATTTCTAGTGTGTGCACTTAAAAAATGCACTTGTGGATAATGCTAAGATATTCATGGGCACTTATAAAAAAAATTAAGAGAAGAATGCTCATTATGCATGTGAAAAATGTTGCGTACACTTGGCAAACAAGGAGTCAGATTTGCACACCTCAGTCAAGGTCCAAAGGACTCATTTGGTTTGTGAACTGCAACATATTCCCCTGGTATTTCATATTCAAGTCACAGGAGTTGAGGATGTCAGTCAGGGTGCGCTTCCAGGGAGGTAGCAGGCCTAGACACTGCACCTATCTGTCCTATATTTGCTGTGGGGGAAGAATAACTTTCAGTTATACATTTTCAAATCATAAAACAATGGCTTTCTGCAAAGATAAAGATGAAGTCACTCTTTTGGTATAAGTGCAACAACTAAAGTTTGTTAGCAACTAAGATGCTTAAGAAACCCATGCTAGCTTACTCTTATAGATATTTTTAAGTACAGGCACTATATATGACTATACGCTTTCAGAAGTTCTTATTGTCAGTAACCAGTTCTGATATTGAACAAGTAGAATAAGTTTTCCAATTGGACTCACATAAAAAGTTTGCTTTTACTTTAAGGTAATGCATAAATCCTCACATCATAAAATGAGGCAAATCATGTATATGAAGGGTGCTTGCCCTATGTTTCTCTACCATCACCGCATATCCGGTAGTACAATCCTGTTTACAACTGTGTGAAGCTGACCTACTATATAGACTCGTTGAAAGAGAACACTGATTGGGAGTTGGCTTCATCCATCTTAAAAATACAAACCCCACACACCAAACCTACCAATCTAAGTAGCTACCAGACATACACATTTTGATGCTATTGAAGGAAAGGAAGCCACACTGAGGAAGCCACAATTGAAATGCTTCCCAAAGGAAGGCTGTAATCATGGAAACATGTTTTTCCCCCATGTAAATTCTAAAGTTGTCAGCAACATCAGAACAAAATAGAAATGCAAGGCTTTCCTGTTAGCAATACAGCCTTACTTTTCCATTTTCAGCACCTGCATTTGGCCAGCTGAAATGACATGGCCACTGTTTTTTAAGACAAAAGCTAGGAAGAAAACAAACAACACACCTTCAGTTTAACCTCTTTCCTTAAGTCGTTCTTAGAGGCTTCCTACCTAACATGGTAAACTTTGACAAAACGGGAACTAGTCTCTGGAAATAATTATATATAAAAAATTGGGAAAATCAAGGTTAACTTCAGAGTATGGTATTAGTCTTAGTACTTAGGAAATTAGAGAAATGACACAGAATGAATTAAGTTAGTAAATCAACTTTCAGAAAGGCCATTCATAAGTGTTTCTTGTTAGACAAGATTTTCTAAGCAAAGCCATTTTGTCCCTGTTGAAAAATAAATAAAAAAATAAATCAAATTTTAAGACAGTGACACTGATTATCTGTCTAAAAACAAAAAGGACAGTGCAGCTTTTTAAAAAGCAGCAGCAAAGCAAATAAGCAATTATTGATTCAAATGAGTCTGCCAAAAATTTTCACCCACTCAGAACAAGGGGAGTTAAGAGACTTTTCATGACATTGTTTGTAGCGGCACAAAGGGCCTCTCAAGCTTTTATAAGGAAAGTTGGAAGACCAGCCAGATACCAAGTGCTGACAAACACTGATTCACTGCTCCAGTCACACTTAAGTCATGTATGAAATGAGCAATTTAGTCATCTAAGCAGTACGGGGGGAGAAAAGAGGGGAATTTTGTCTGTTTTAAACAGAACTTCATTTAGAGTATCCTTCTGATTCAGCACCATCCCTTATGACCAGTGTTCTTGGCCAGCCCTCAGTGCCTTTATTTATCCAGTGGTAAAAGAAACATGATTCCCTTCCCTGACCCAAAAGTTAGGCGCAAGACACAAAAGTGAATGTCACTGAGCTGAGATACAGCAGTTACCTTAACGAGTTCATTACAGCCTGGAAGCTGGAGAAACCACTCATCAATTTTTCAGGCCATTTAAGGTTGATCTACCAAGTTAAAGTCCAGTGTGACACATACCTGAGCCCATTAGAAGCTGAGATTGTATGTATCTTGAGACACTGGGAAGCCTGACATTAAGACATTGTTTACTTGTGCACTGAGACTAACCTATACTATTTAAGTGACTGATGCTCCCCAGGGGTACCCCAGGGTTGTGAGGCATCTCGCTATCAGCTGCCTTTAGTGTGAGAGAACCATGTCTTTATCTGCCAGGGCATAGTTCCTGGACAACCACAGCCACAGGAAGCCCAAGTACTTCCCCTCCCACCTCCCATGGGCGCCACTGTCCCTCTGCAAGTAAGTGATAGATACACTCCAATCCCTGAGTCCTCCTGGTGTGTCCAGCCCCTTATTTACCGGGCACTCTCAGAATCACCAAACCCGCTGTTCCCAAATGAAAAGTACACCACAACTTACTAGTTCACCTTAGAACACAGCTCCCTTAACACAGAACATTTATATTTGCTTTTTCTAGAAAAGAAAGCAAGTTTTATTTAACAAAGAATAGATTCATAGGATAGCAAACAGAAATACTGGAAACAAACAGCTACATATAAAATAAAACCATGACATGCATTCTAGAGCCTAAACACAACACGATGCCCTCTTGTGTAGTACATTACTGCTTACCCCAAAGTCCCTCTCACAGCATTTTTTCAGCCAGGATGGTTGAGACCTTTTTCAAGAGAAAAGCCCACTGGCAACTTGCCTCCCTAAGGAAGGATGCCAGAATGTCTCTCTGCACCCCACACCCCACATATACTAGACCAGTCCTTTGTTCTTCATCTGTAAAAGCGGGTTCAACCCACCACTGCTTACCTCTTCCTGTTAGTTTTCCTTTTGAAGTCCCTGTCAGCTTTTCATTAGCATTTGACTCAGTATGCTAATAGACTTTTATTGTAAGACACACAATTCATAATGGTATGGTAAGCTAGGGAGATAAGTGTTACCCACCTCATGTTTGGAGAAGTCGGTTTCAACACACTACCTCTGAGTGACCTGCCTTTCACTGTAAGGCCTTAAGAACATAATTTCCAATAGATACACACACATCCCACACCTTACATATTATCCACACATACATTTTGCAAGTATTACGACGACCAGTGTGATGTGGGCTTTCAGTAGAAACCTTACAGGAGACTCTCAACTAGAATATAAATAGCAGACCCCAGAGATCCCTGTAACCTTATATGCCCCATCAGTTGGCATCAAGAGGTCGTTGGGTCACAGGCCTAAGTGTGTTTATGTCACTAAGTCACCCTGGCATTGTTTAGGCCAACTGCTGGTTACTTCCCCTCCCCATCAGGGTCCCACAGGCAAATCCAGCTACTGTAACTAGAAGCCCTCTTCCTCTCACTGCCTTGCTTCCACACTCCAGCTCCTTGTTTTTATAGCCCTGTAGTCAGCTGCCTTGTTGCCAACTAATCAGGCTGCATCTACGCTACCTGAACGTGTGCCTTGGTTGCAGCAACTCAACAGCTGCACGAGTGCCAAGCCATTAGTGTAGACAGTACAGTGACTAGCACCCATATACGAACCTATAAAAGTTAAAAACCGTAAGTGTTCACCAGAGCATGATAAAGAACACAATCAAAGTAGGCAGTGACTCAAAGTAGGCAGCAGGAAGGAGATGCTTGGGCTCTGTCTGCACTAACATTTACTGTTGCCATCACCAGTACAGCTGCCACACTGATGCAACTGATGCACTACAGAAACTTATTTTGCTAGTATAGACATGGCCAGATCCTTCTAACGCTGCAGGCTCGTTTTCAGATCCTCTTCCTAAATGCTTTCTGGGATGAAGCAACCCAAGGGTTTCCCCCTTTTTCACCTGGTGGGTGCTTCATTATCTTCCTGCACAAGACAACATCCCACTAGCTACAGGGAAATGACTGTTAAGACTTCCAGCTAGTTTAAAAACCCTTCCTAAACAAGACACATACTCAATAAATGTGCCAAACAGTTGGTCAGTTTAAAGTGCATTTACAACTGGCAACAACCCAGTATGTTTTTACACCAGACTTTAGCACTTCCAAAAATAATGGAGAGAGAAGTGAAATCAGACAGTACTTAAATATGGCTGGAATGTAAAAGGCAAGGTAGAAAGTGGTAGAGCTTGGAAAAGGAAGAGAAACACAGGAGGGAAAACAGAGAGCTGATGGCCAGACGTTCCTGAGGATGTGTCACTCAGGCCAAGGATTTAGTTTGGACAGACAGAAGCATAGCGGTTTGTCTTATGAAGACAGATGATTACCCAAATTTGCATGTCACACTGTTGCTTCAGTTTGTAATAAACCACCAATGCAGCCTCTCCCAGGTGAAGACAAGTATTAAACCATCTGCAGTCAACTTCAGGTACACTTAATGTGTTCAAGTGTAGCTTGCTTAAATATCTTACTACCAAAGCTGGTTCTAGGGTCAGATGAGCATAGCCCTCACCCTGAGCACCAGCAAAATGTCTTCCAGCCTGACTGTGGAAATTACTAGAGCTGCTCCTGACTACCAACACCCTGAAGTCAGCCTGCATAAACCATTTTAAGATATCAAAATTTCATCCACTTGAAGCTGATGTGACCAGAGTTATTTCATCTGCCTCCCATGCTTTGCACTTGAAAGCCATAGTGGACACTGCTCCAGTATTAGTTCATTTGTTTTTTCTCCAGTTACTAGCTCAAACTGAGTGGCAGTCACATTCCTGTTCTTCAAAACTCTATGGTAACCCTTCTTTAAGGATCACTTATCTATGCGCGTTTTGTCTTAATCATTCCCAATGATCTTACTGTAACCAGGAAGTTCCTGCGTGTTTTAATTAATTAACTTGTCTTCTCAAACTTTTCTATTTGAGTCAATACGGATCTTGTCTTCCCTACCCTCCCATTTGAAATCAAGCAGCCAGCCTCCACTCCCATTTACCATTAATTAGCATCCCTTTGACATAAGCAATTTCTGAAGTTTGAGTAATGTTAGTGAGATAGTGAACATTTCACCATCTTAATATTATTTTGACAGTGGAAGTGAGGAGCCACTGCCAAGTGACCAATCAGCTAGTAGACAACCAGTGGTTCAGACTAGTCTGGAAACCTCTGCTTCAGGGTTTTTCAAAAGCTTTGTTCAACAAAAGCACTAACATTTACGACAGTTTGACCAACTGGTTACATTCAGTATTTCACCTATGGTTGATAGTATCATGCCTTTGTAATCACATTTAGCACGTTATAGAAAGTACAAGAGTTGGAAATGAAAAACTACACTCCAGTAGCTTGTTAAACAGCCACTAGCGCAACAGAAGTAGGGATATCGAACAAAAAGTGTTATCCATTTATTTTAAGTGAAGATGATAGGCAAAAAGTACCTGATAAGCATAAGCAAAATGATCTTGACAGTACGCACCGACAAAAGATTGGAGCCAGATCGTTTGCATAATCTCTGCACTTTTTGTTATTTAAAATGGAACTGACATCACCCGATTTTTAAAATGTTAGACAGAGGCTAGTTACAAATGACACAGTATTAAAAAAAAAAAAAAACCACACACACACAAATGACATGCTGTAGTGTAGCATAAGATCTGAGCCTACTGTCAGAGTCATGAGTGATATCTGAAGAACATGAGTTCAGGAACCTTTGATTTGTGTTCTATTCCTTGGGGTAGAACAGTACAAATCAGATCACCACTACATTTGTGCCAGTCAGCTAACACCATATAGTATATTCACAGTGACAGCAACTAGAAGCCAAGGAAGAAACTCAGGTTAATGCTTTTCTCCTTTCACTTAACTTCAACCAACATTTTGACCCCTATTTAATAAAAACTCTAGTTCTAGGTCCAAACTGTTTTGGAATAAAGAGCATCAAAAGCATGAGCTAAGGAAGGCAGCCACACACTCTGGAAACCTTATGTCATCCATTATGGGAGCAAGTTGCAAGTTGGGAACTCGACTCCTAGTTCCCAGGGCAACTCATTTCTCCCCACCAAGACTTAGGAAAAAGATTCCATCAGGCACTGTGCCAAATGGTGGCAAGGGGCACACTGGGACACCTACCTGTGGTGCACGTCACTTGCATCAATGCAAGCACTCCTGGTGAGCGCATGCAGAGCTGACACAAGAGGCCAAATATGCACGCCCCTGAGTGATATACAAACTGCAGTGGGTGTACACAGATGTAACTGGTGTTGATCGCAGTTTGTGGTGTAGACATGGTCTCAGTGTTTTACAGAAGCAGGTACCTGTACCACACAGGAAGCCCAATGTGGGATCAATAAATACCATAAATACCATAGTAGAAAAGTGGCCATTCCACAGCAGACAAATCCCTCACAGTATCCTCAGAGAAAGGCGAGCTGCCCATTAATGTCGCTACCTTAAGATCCTGCTTTATAGCTAGGCTCACAGCCCAGTCCAGAAAGCTCTGTATTAAATCTTATACTGCTACAGTTGAAGTGTAGGGGCCCCACTAAAATAATAAAAGTGGCTCACAACAGCATCAGGGTAAGAACTCAAGCCACTCATCTACATACCAATTCCCATAAGGCCCTTGCAACAATTTTGTGTGAAAGTAGATTTGTTTTCTTCACTAGGCTTTACAAAAGCAAGTTTTGCAAGGCTCTCTCCATTTCAGAATACTTTTAACTTAAGTGAAACTGAATCTATAGAAAGGGAAGACAGCACAAGCTGAAACACTGAGTACAAGTGATAACTCTCAATCTTCTTCTCCAGCCTTCATTTAACAAGAAATCCCTGTATCTGACATTGTCATTTGGCATGAAGGAACTCTGCTTGTGGTAGAGAAGTTCAGCTTACCAGTTTGCAGCTGTAAGAACATTAGTTCTTGAGAGAAGAATGCTGCATTCAAGTTTATCATCTTTTTTAAGCATGAGACAGAGGAAAAAAAATAACCTTTGCAGATCACTTTCTAAAACAAGTCTTATGTTAGATACGCTAAGCCATAGTCATCCTGTTATTAAAAAAAAAAAAAATTTGCCTCATTGCTCCAAGTTTCCTTTCGGACAACACTTTTCAGTTCAACTTTGCTTTCTGTTAAATGGTGACATTAGGTCCTAATGTCTTGGGGTGCTCCAAGTCAGTTTTCTGCTCCCACCGTGCATTGAGAGGAAGCAATTTAACACCTTTAGTCAAAATTAGGTTTGTAAGGAAAGTGATATCAGCATCTGCTTAGGCTGCAAAGAGCAGTGATATCCGTAGGGATGTAGTTTAAGTCATTTTAACTTGGGTTTGTCCTGTTAATGGTGAGGTGTGCACCACTATTTTTAATTTTAAATTCTTGTTAGACTTTTTGAACAAAAAAGCTGAAATAGCTCCCAGTTGATCACAAGTACTGTAAGCTGCGCTAACTCCAAAAGAGAGCTTACTGAATAACTTAATAGCAGCTATACATTTAATTTTGGCCTGAAATTTAGTAATTTGAAAATTAAGGGCTTTATCTGCAATATGAAAAGATGGCCATGTATAGTTAAAAAAACAAAAGCAAAGGACTTTCAACTCTAATGTGGGGAGACCTGATGGTAGTATCATCCTAATGCAGCAGGTCAGGAAATGGATAGCTGGTCTAGTTTTACTCTTCCAGCTGAGAGAAACAGAAAGTGAATCTAGAGGACTAAAATTAATCTATTGTGTATTAGGCTGCTTTTCTGAACAACCCATTTAAAACTGATGGGAGCTGTAAGTGATGAATGCCTCTGAAAGTTCAGGCCTCTGAAGTGGTATTGATAACATGAACAAATACCTTACATGGTTTCTCTTAGCAATGGCCAAGTGAAGTGTCTGCTTTAAGGGAGAAAACATAGGGCTGGTCTACATTGGGGGGGGGGGGAAATCGATCCAAGATACGCAACTTCAGCCATGCGAATAGCGTAGCTGAAGTCGAAGTATCTTGGATCGAATTACCTGGGGTCCAGACGGTGCGGGATCGATGGCCATGGCTCCCCCGTCGACTGCGCTACCGCCGCTTGCTCTGGTGGAGTTCTGGAGTCGACGGTGAGCGCGTTCGGGGATCGATATATCGCGTCTTAACGAGACGCGATATATCAATCCCGGATAAATCGATTACTACCCGCCGTATCGGCGGGTAGTGAAGATGTACCCATAGTTCAGATAGGTTTCAGAGTAGCAGCCGAGTTAGTCTGTATCCGCAAAAAGAACAGGAGTACTTCTACTCCATGAAGAGGCCTGGATTCCAGTCCAAAGATCAATCATGGATGACTTGATTGGTGTATCTTGAGCAAATCACTTGGATCCCATGCACTTCAATTCCCCCCCATGTGAAAGAGTTATTTACTCTGTGTAAGATACTGTTATGTGCTATCTTCATCAGCACTAAGAATATATATCTTAATAGTGTTCAATAATTTGAAGCCATCTTTCATTTTTTGGTAATAGTAATCCACAACAAAAAACCCAAGTGGACGTACAGAACCTGCCACTTCTATTAGTTTGAATGTTTTTCTTTTTCTTTTTAAGGCAACCATTAATTTTTCTTCCTCTGAGCTAGGTAGCAAAGAAACCTGCAGGATCTCTACCTTCTCTAGAGTACAGAATAAAAGAAATTTAAACATACTACGCCTTATTGGACCAACATATTTTTTAAGACACATGAAAACATAGTAAGAGCAGGTTTAGAACACACAAATTTTCTCCATTGTAATCAAACTGGAAAAAGTACACAGAAAATCACTTCATTTCACTCTTATTCAGATAGATTTAAGTTTAAAGTTTCAGGCCTAAGACATTCAGACTTGCTAGGACTAATGTTGTTCATTCATGATGAACAACAAGATCACTTCTTACAGAGGGAAGAAATATTCCTGCTTTGTAACCAAATCAAGTCATCGAAGCTTTACGTTTATACTACTGATCAGTTATTAATGCAAGCATAAATATACCAAAGTGACTTTTCTAACTAAGTTCTAGGCACTCTTTTTCTGTATGTTATGAGCACCAATTTGGCAAAGTCTAATGGTAACCTGGTGGCTGCCTTTTTTAAAAAAACAAAAACAAAAACTGATATCTTAACTAGATGGTTTTGTGATCCCCATTTTGTCATTCCAAGATTCCACTGATCCTTCTGAAGCATCGATATAGCTGTTATATCATGCCATTGGTTTAGCCAAGTTGAAAAGTTGCCTGATTAACTTCTGTGGAAGCCAATCATGATTCTATTCTTACAGCCGCATGGTTCATTGAGCAGAATGACAACTGCAGGGTCAGATGGAAATGCCAGCTTCTCTTCCTGCCAAAGGCCTGCCATGTACAGTCAGAAGGTGAAAGACACAATGCATAAATTCTAAAGAAATCCTTATTTTTCTTTAAAGAGAAAACAGTTGAAATGTTTATATAATAGAGGGGCACCTTTACTAATTACCATAAAGACTTAAGCCTACTGCTACAGAAATCCAGGGTGCTTCTGTCAAAAGAGAAAATAGCCCCTTGTCCTGAATACTTTAACACATACTTCACACATGATCACCCTGCAGTCCCCCTCACTGCCCACCCCCAGGACACTGACTCAGCGGTGAGGCTGCACCTAATCCTGACACAACACAAGCCTGGGCCTGCCCCCAAAAATACCCTGGAGCCCTGCCCCTCTGTGCCAGGTGCACCAAGTGTGGGGCAGGCAGGCAGGCTCAACCAGGCAGGATCCAAGTGTGGAGGGGCTCAGTGGGGGGGGGATCCAGGTGTGGGGTGAGAGGATTCTGTGTGGGACAATCTCGGTGCAGGCAGCTCACTGGGGGGGAACGGAGATCTGGATGCATAGAGGCTCCTTGGGGGGTTCCAGGTGCAGGGGCAATGGGACTCTACAGGGGCTTCCAGGTGAAGGTTTTTGGGCTCAGCAGAGGGGTCTGGGTGCTGGGGGAGTGGGGCTTGGTGGGATGGGGGCCTGGGTGCAGCTAGTTGGCCATCAGTGGCATGGGGGTCTGGGTGTGGGGGCTCAGGGTGGTGCAGAGGGTGAAGCATCAGGATGGGAATTTGAGTGCAGGGAGATCAGTGGAGGGTGGTCTGGGTGCAGGGGGGACTCCAGATACAGGGGTTTAGGTTCATTGGGGTGCGGTTCGGGTATGGAGGGCTAGGGGGGTTCTCGATGTACCGGGTGAGGCTTGGCAGGGGTGTCTGGGTATGGGAGGTCCAGATGCACAGGGGTTGGGTGGATGGCGACAGCTGAGGAGTGATGGGGGTAGGAAGCAGGGGAGGATGCTGAGTTCCTGCAGCTGGGGGAGGTTTCTGGGGGTGGGTCTGACACAGCCCCAGCCACTCCTTGCAGAGGAAGTCCCATCCTCTCCTGCTTCAAACCCAGCCAGGACTAGCAGCTGATCCTGACTCAGGGTAGGAGCCACTGCCTGGGGTGTCCCCAACCCCATGATGATTTACCTCTCCACCGGCTACTCTGGGTGCCTGAAACGTTGTACCTGCGCTGCTAGGGAGCGGTGTGTGACTGCTCTTGCAGCTTTCCTGTCAGAAAATCATCTTTCTGCAGGGAAGCAAAGAAATCTGCGCGGAACATGAATTCTGCGCACACACAGTGGCACAGAATTCCACCAGAAGTAAATAAAGTGAGTGAGGGAAAGGAGTCACATGTTCCTCCCTTGGAGGGTGCAGAATAGCAGAAGTGTCTCTGCTCCCTTTTGTGGAGGCAGTCATTGCACTCTGGCTTTTAAGTAAATAATTAAATTAGCCTATTACTTTAATTACAGTATGAGATACCCCACAGTAGAAAGCAAATTACCATTTTTCCTGGGCTTGTGTTCTGGCTATCAACAAGGAGAAAAAATCCAGGTTTGGGTGCATTTCTGTGTTCCTGCTACACACTGCTGAAAAAATATCATTTTCATGCAAGTCAGTTTTCTATACGATTAACTCCCCTATGAAGGATTTCTTTTATTTCCCCACCATCAATTTTACCTGACCTTGATGTTCAAATGGACACCACTGCTTTGTGTTCAATAATTTCAATTACACAGCACTAGGCCATTCTTCTCAAATGTTTTACATTGTGCTGTAGAAGCGATGTCATGTTAGTTTGCTGAAACCCTGAGCAGCATTTTCAGCCAAGATGGAAAGAAAATGTGGGCCTCAGTTCAGCTCAATACAATCATATATTTTACTATATGTTCCTTGTGTTTCCATGAAAGCACTGTCATTTATCATTTGGGTTACTTTTTTAAAAAATATTCAAGTCCAAATGTGTATTACATTCCACTGACATTAAGCTACAAGACCAAGTTCGTATACAGAAAGTTTTGTATTTAAATACATCCAAAAAATTATCTTGAAAGAACATTAAAGTTTCAAAGGTTTAAAGCACTCAAGTTAGCCAATACCAATATTAAGGTTGCCTGTGCTATGTTATTTCACATACACCTCTACTACCTTTGTGCCTATGCATGATGTAGTCTTTCCTATGTGACCATGTAATTTTTCCCCCCACATGATTCCTCCCCCCCACACACACACACACACACACACACTTCCTTCAGTGCACAGGCCAGACCTGCTCTGGGGATGAATCAGGGTTGTGTAGAGAAGGCAGTTATTTATATTACCCTTTCTTCCTCTGTTGCAGAAATTGAAAGATGCGTAGTGAATGAGGCCTGTCTCTGCCCCAGTGATGCTAGACAAGTTACTTAAAATGTTCACAGGTGGCAACTGTGTGAGCCTCACTTTTTGGGTACCCAACTTGAATCACTAAGTGTCTTATTTGCATAAGGGCTGACCACTTGTAGTAGAATTCAATGGGAGCTGTGCTCCTACATGAAGTGCTATGAAATGCCATATATTCTGAAAATTAAGGCCCCCAAGGTTTTCAAGTTTTGAAAGTAACTTTGGATTCTACTTTTGACAATTTTGGCCTTAATCTGTGCTTCAATTGCCCAGCTGTAAAATGGGGAAAACTCCGTCTCACATAAGTGTTGGGAACGTGAAGTCATTAATGCTTATGAAGCATTTGAATATGATCATGAGCGCACCATGCAAAAGCCCAGAGGAAACAAATATTTATTTAGTATTATTAAATACATAATAAATATGTATTTAGTTCAGTATTTGGAGGGAGTGCTGTAAATACCTGCAACCAGACAACGATTGTTGATGATAAAAAAAAAAAAGAATAAATACCCAGTGAGCTCAGTCTGTCCTGTGCACTAGAAGGGGGTCCTACGGAAACTATACATATGTGATCCACTAATTGAAGACAAATCATAATGCATATGCACAGGGGGCCAAATTAAGGTTTTACAGACTTGAGTGCTTGACTTTGCAAGTGTAATATTTGCTTGTCTTTTAATGTATTTAAAAAAAAATTAAAAATAGAGGTGTACAAAATAAGTATTTCATCATGTAGACCCACAGTACCCTGACATGGTTTTATCAGCAGGGACTTTTACATCCATGCAGTCCTCTACCACTTGAGCTAACAAAGTGGTTGCAGGAAAAAGCTAACTTTCATTGACCTCCACTAGACAGGGATGAACCACTTAGCCAATAGATTAGCTACCTGTCAAACAACCAGGGTTTGTTAACACTCGGGAATAATGGGTTTAAGCCCAGGTTCTGTAGTAGAGTGTGATTATGATTTACAGGTCACAGATCCTTCTGCATCTCACCCTACTCCCATCTCTATCCATTTCTGCTCTTATTCTTACCCTCTCCAAATCCTGACCCTGGCCCCCCCTTCTTCCTCCCCATGCCCTTGTACCCTCCTGCTCCTACTCCTCCACCCCAACATTCCACCCCTCTGTATTGCACTCATGCTGCTTCCCCCTCTTCACTGCCGGGGGAGTGGGGGGCAGAAGCAACACAGCGCACCAGAGACTGTTCCTGGGGTACTTTTGCTTCAGCTCCTGTGCCCAGTGCCATAGTGTCTCTGAGCTGCATTTGCAAGAGAGGTGCTGCTCAGACCTTATAGCCCCAGCCTGGCGCATGCTCAGTGGAGATGGCACACACACACACAGCACACTGGGTTCGTTTAGCTGCCAAACTCCAACTAGTCTAGAATACGTGCAAAAATTAAAATTTTTAGAGGCGTATGGCTTGACCAAAAAAAGAAAAGAAAAAAAAAAAAAAGAAGAAGAAGCGCCTCACCTAAAGGTACATCCCTGTATAAGAAACTCAGCATGGGCAAAATGTATTTTTCTTAAACCTCATTCCCTTTAACGGCTGAAATATTTTAGCTGAATCATTCAAAATCAAATCAGCTTGAGGCAGAAAACTAGCATGGATTTTTTTTTGCCTAACTCTAACCCTGAGGGCTAAGTTATAAGTAAATAAAAAATGGGTCTTATAATGGTATGTACAGGCATCACTACTTGCACTGCTTATAATGAAGAGCTTTAAATAGAACATTTTACAGGGCAAACTGCACGTATGCTCTTCTGTTTTCTATGACCCATGCAGGACGCCACTTGAACTTCAAGTTGGCGCTGGGAACCGTTGCTATATTTAGCAACAAAAGTAACATGCAAGGTTTGTTTGGGCAACACTGCAGGAGCACAGAAACGGTTTTCAAAAGCTTCCAGCAGACAGTCAAGAAAACAGAGCAAGATAACAGCATTCAGCCATGATGTAAGCTCTCTGAGGAGCAACAAATTAGACTCTGGTCTTTTAACATCAACTGCTCCATGATAAGCAACAGACACTCAATGCTACACAAGAAATCACAGAACAGGAAATCCCACTCTCAATCCCAAGGCACTTATTGGCTAGAATTTTCAAAAACATTTAAGTTTCAAGCTATTTAAAAACTCACCTCACATTCGTTTAAGCAAATATTTTCTTCTAGCCACTTTTAATGAACAAATTTCTAACAATTTCAGCATTGACTCCCCTCTCAGATGGTTGGCTCAGTCTGTGAGGTTGTACTTTAACTACTACTTCAACTACAATAATCTTCCACGATAGAAGTGAACTGCCTAAAGCAAAAAAGCAAGTGACTTGAGATTTCAATCTGAAATAGCCTTTATATATGAAACAAACAGAAAGGGTATAAACTGGTAAGTTTTCCTTTGTTTGAAGAGTGCCTTTAAGTGAAGTTTTGCTATGTTTAATATATATCCATGTTGAAAATTTCCAGAATTACTGACAAATATCACTTTGTTGACAAAACTTTATTTCCAAAAAGGTCCCCACCATATCAAGCAATTTTTAATCCAGCAAGAGGAGCAGCCAGAATAGTAAAATGTGAAGAAAAACTCTTCACTGGGAGCCAGTGACTGCAAGTCTGCAGTGATTCACTTTAACTTGGTTTGCTAGAAATCTGGCTGGAAAATCTTAATTCTATTCTTGTTTTGCTGGCAGCTTCCAACTTTTAACAAAAAGTTGTGCAATGCTGCCTGTTACAGATGGAGAGGAAGTGTCCTTTTCAATCCTTGGCTAGGATTAAACCAAGAGGAAACCACTTCTTAACTAGTGCTTGCAGATGAAGCAGATTCTCTTATGGTCCTCTCAATTTAACACTACTTCAACCTTAGTTTGTTTTCCCACCCCACCCTCAACTAAACCAAGGTGCCTGGATTGCTTCTGAACTGGTATATAAAGCAAGTCAGTGGATGAAACTCTATCTTTTTATATATATATAAAATATATATATCCTAGCCAAGGTAGTTTGCTATGCTGCGTCCTTTTGAAAAGGACACTTCCTCTCCATCTGTAACAGGCAGCATTGCACAACTTTTTGTTAAAAGTTGGAAGCTGCCAGCAAAACAAGAATAGAATTAAGATTTTCCAGCCAGATTTCTAGCAAACCAAGTTAAAGTGAATCACTGCAGATTTGCAGTCACTGGCTCCCAGTGAAGGGTTTTTCTTCACATTTTACTATTCTGGCTGCTCCTCTTGCTGGATTATATATATATATATACACACACACACACACACACACACACACACACACACACACACACGAAAGAATCCTGGTAACAAATGTAGAGATCAAAATTAAGAGGGTGTTACTTAACAGTAGTATGAGTCTTTACCAGCAGTTCTCAACCCGTGGCCCAATTAGCATGCAGCTGCAGCCCAGCTCAGCTGTGTACTAAAGGCCATGGGCTCATGCTGCCCGGTGGGCTCAGACTGCCACCCGGCAGGATCCAGGTCCTAGCTGCCCCACCAGCCCCACATGGCGGGGTCAGGGTCCCTGTTCCCTGCCTGGCTCTCTACCCAGAGACCCCTCCACTGAGTGGGGCCAGGAGCAGAACATGCTGGCCATAGGGGTTTGTGGGGGAGTTTAGGTGGGGGGCACGGTGGTTTTCAACCTGCAGCCCAGGTAACACTTTGTGGGCCACATATGTGGTCCACAATGATAAATAGGTTGAGAACCACTGGTCTTTACTGACACCCTAAATAGGCTTCCAGATCTATTTTATTAATTTTTTTCTAGACAGTCATCTACATTTCTTTTTTCCTCCTGGATACTCAAGCACAAATTATTAACTGTTCCCAGACACTTGCTAGTAGTGGAAGCTGAAGATGGGGTGTCCACAACTGAGCACTAATTTTTCTATGAGAGGCAATTTTCTGGATACATGGATCAGGTTTGACTACTGTTACCCCTTTTTGACCTGAGTAATTAGCCAAAGTTCAGGGCCCTGCAGGCTGTTTCCTTTAGGAAGAGAAACTGATGCGAGACATGTATTCAATCCAATCCTATTTACAGAGGAAGTAAGTCGTCCTGTTTCCCTGAACACAAGAGGAATCTAACAGAAGAGGGGTTTTTGCTCAGCTCCTAACTTCTTTTAACCAACACAGTGCCTAGAGGTGCAGCTTTTACCACAGACATGCTACCAGTTCTTCCGTGACTATGGTGCTTCATTTCTGTCAGTCAATGCCCTAGCCTCTGTGTTTGCTATATTAGTCCCCAGGGAAATCCCTTGGGCCACATGGTTCAGCTTCTCCTCAAGCCTTGCCATATACCTGCATTTTGGGTGGTACTCATTGTTTCAGCTATCTGGTTATATAAAATAGCTTAATGGTTTTTTACATTTATCATGAATGAATTATGAATGCTACCTCATACCCTATCTTCAACAAGGTTTAACCCAACCCTTTACACAGTGACACAAAATGGAATTAACAAGGGTTACTCTCCAACTTGACCACACCTCCTAGTGCCATCCTCTACCTAAACTATTTAAATATCATTTGACAGTTTACTCTGTAACTTACATGATGGATCTTTACCTGAGAAAGTGGTCTAATAGAAACTTGAGGGGGAATTAAATAAAAAAGGGCATAGCGGACATTACCAAAAAATACAAGTTAAAAGTACAGTAAAAATTAGACTTGTAGCTTTCTCCTTTTCATTTTGTAAACTGATTCAACTTTTTACTGTTGTGGACACTTCCCTTCTTTCATCTGTGTAACTGCAGCACAACTTCTCAATGTGCCAATGTGACTAAGAGTGATTATCCACGATAATAATTTAAGAATGCCCATACTGGGTCAGACCATCAATAGCCCACCTAGCCCAGCATCCTGTCTCTGATAGTGGCCAGTGCCACATGCTTCTCGAAGTTGATAACAGCTAATAATTTAGATCCCATTATTTTGTCTGCATGTATGCTTAGGATTATTTTTTCCAAGGTGTATTACTTTGCACTTAACATGAATTTCATCTGCCATTTTGTTGCCCAGCCACCCAGTTTTGAGAGATCCTTTTATAACTCTTCACAATTAGCTTTGGACTTAGCCAATCTGCAAGTTTTGCCACCTCATTGTTTACCCTTTCTCCGGATCATTTATGAATACGTTGAACAGCACTGGTTTCAGTACAGATTCTTGGGGAACCCCTCTATTGACATCTCTCCATTGTGAAAACAGATCATTTATTCCTACCCTTTATTTCTTTTCCTTTAACCAGTTACTGATCCATGAGAGGACATTCCCTCTTACCCCATGACTGCTTACTTTGCTTAAGAGTTTTTGGTAAGGGACCTTGCCAAAAGTTTTCTGAAAGTCTAAGTACACTATACCCACTGGATCACTTTGTCCACATGGTTGTCGACTCCTTCAAAGAATGCTAGTAGATTGGTGAGGCAAAATTTCGCTTTGTAAAAGTCATGTACAAGACTCTTCCTCAACTTGTTGTGTTCATATACGTATCTGATGATGATTTTGTTCTTTACTACAATTTCAACCGGTTTGCCTGGTACTGAAGTTAGACTTACTATCCTGTAATTCCTTAGATCGCCTCTGGCACGGAGGCTGATTTTGGCAATAGGTTACATACCACAGTTAGTAGTTCTGCAATTTCATATTTGAGTTCCTTCAGAACTCTTGGTTGAATACCCTGCGGTCCTGGTGACTTACTACTGTCTGAGTTATCAATTTGTTCCAAAACCTTCTCCATCTCCTGAAGATAGTGCCTCAGATTTATCACCTAACAAGAATGGCTTTGGTGTGGGGATCTTCTGATCAGCTGACAATTAATCCACCATTGGAAAAAGCTTACCAAGGGAAGAAATTAGTTTAGTATTGATTGAAATTCAAATCAAGTTCTGATATCTTCCTCAAAAAGGCACAAAGAGCTACAAAAGCCTTTGACTATAAGGCATCCTGGCTTTTTATAAACCATCAACCACAGGAAGCACATTTAGTCCTATGTTTGTATGGTGCAAAGTGTAACAGGGCCCTACACCTGATGGGCATTTCTGGCGCCATCATAATGTTGATCTTCGTAGCATGATTCATGGGCCACCTTTAGAATGGGCAACTGAAAAGCGGGACTTAATAATATGCATTACTTTGAAGGATGACTCTGGTTTTCCTAGAGGTTTAGTGCTGTTAGGTTTTAGAATATCTAAGGTGTGCTGAACAGAAGGTATGCCTGTTTTTATAGATTTAAGAATAATAAATGAAAGTACTCAAACTTCAAGTCTCTGATGTAACACCTTTGGATTAGCAAGCAAAGGTATCAAAATCCAGCTATGTTTTACAGTCTGAAGCAAATAGAATCATCCTTCCATAAACGAGGTCCTACATCGCAACATGTTCAGCACTTAGGTTTCCTAAGCACTTATTCATTATGGAGATGACTAAGACATAGTGCTACGTTCTACTGGAACTATATTTGAAGCCCAGTGTAACTTCAGCCAGCCAGCATCACGCACTAGATAACTTCGTACTTCTTTTCTCTAAGAACCATGCAATACTTCTATTCCGCATTTTCCACTGGCTTCAGACTTACATTTTGGGACAATTTATCATGTTGGCTTTAATATATAAATCTCTTGGCAGTTGGTGCCCCAACTACCAATAATGTCACCTCATTTTATTCTGAGTGTCAGCATCTGCTTAGGCCCCGGAACAAATTCCAGATTTCAATGTGACGGCTATTTTGCCTTTCTGTGAAGGAAGGATTTTGCTCCAGCTGGTCAGAACTGAAGTTAATTTATATTAATCATGTTTATTTTGGTAGTATACAAGGACCAAGTCACTTTTTGGCATAAGGCAAGGCTTGTGGATGTGAAGGGATTTTTACTTGAGCATATGCATTGAAAGGGTGGTCTTAAGGATGCAGAGTTTAGGTTCCTTAATTAGGTATATCCAGTTTTTTTTTTATATATATACACACTTCTTTTAGATTTATACTGTTGTGCTTGAGACGTAATTAAATCTAAAAAGCATTTTAGCACTTGCCCCGGTGAATGGGTCACTAGCCCTGGTGTTAGTCTCCTATTTGCCATCAGCTTCTACAAAACCTAAAGTCAAAGTTACTTTTGTAGTCCTCATGGTTGCCAGAGAGGAGTTCTTGTGAAGCCAAATGGAAATTAGCATGGGTTATTTCACTGAGTCTGTGGTCAACTCCCGTGCCTCTACATCTGCTCCAGTTTTTTCAAACAGCAGCAGAGGAAAACAAGAATGCTCACTATCACTCCTGTTAGTAGCACCCAAAGAAAGATAATTTCTTATCATCCATCCTAGTGCTGATAATTAACAATTCTAACAGCCAACATTATCAAACCCTTTCAGTCTAGTATTTGTTTCTTTTAGTAGCGAAATAATTCCTTATGATAAATAAACTGTTTCAGATCTGGGTGTATGAAGCTTTTGCTTAGCAGAATATACATCTTCATGCAAATTGGTGTAACAAATCCTCTTTTGGATTTTCTATCTATTTATTCTAACTCCATGCATAACATGCCAATACATTTAACCTGACTCCTGCAAAGATTTACGACAGCTATCAGAGCACTTGGTTGAAATATGGGAGTACACTAAAATACGTCTTCCTGAACACCTAACAAGGGGTGCCAATAAGCACTTTTACAGTGCTTAACAGGACTCCAATTAGCTTCAAAATAATCTCATCTTTCTTCCACACTATCCCATTGCCTCACACTGTATAACATGTCTTCAGAACAACCAAAATAAGACTGGAGGAACATTCTTCCTTGGCCCAAATGAAGACTGTTACTTTACTGTTTGTTACTGCAGTAAATGGGTGCAAATGTATTCACGTCCACATTGTAACATTCCCTTTAACAAGGTACTGCATCACAATATTTTGGACATGAAGAGTGAAGCAAGAAGTCCTAATTTTAACAGGCCTACCCCGTTCAGTGCAGTAAATGGGAATGACAATTCAGTGTTTATTATGCCATCATTTAATAGCTGGTGCTGCTCCTCCGTTCCAGTGGCTATAGCTCTCATAGGACAGCAAGAAGCAACATCTTCAGAAGTGGCAGAGAACTCAGCTCTGCAAGCATCTATGCAGTTTAGAAAAGCTCCTGCCTACCAAACTTCAAGTCCTGTAGGGATGCAGATTGCAGCCATCTCCTCCTGCTCCCTTCAAAATCATGCTTTGCTCCCTTGCTTCATCCCTCACCCAATTAGCCAGTTTCCCTCCCGCTCATATCCTACAATGGCAGGCAAGTTGAGGAGCTGGAATTTATGAGATGGTCATTTCTATCAAATTACGTGGCACAAACACGGTTTGTTGCTTCTTGGCCAAAGAGTGTATTGTGGCTATTTGTGTGGCCACAATTCTTGATTTAAGTCCTTGCACTTACACTTCTTAAGTCAGTACAGCTCATCTGAAGACTAGTCTAGATCAGGGTTTCTCAACCTGTGGGTCAGGATATGTTTCAAAGGGTTGTGTGTCAGCTCCCATCCCACAGGGCTGGCTGGGCTTGCCTCCTTGCTCCCAGCACTGCAACCTCTGGGGTCCCAGTGCTGCTCAGGTCTGGCCCAGCCATCCTGACAACAGGAGTCTATGTAGGACAAATCTGAGTGAGTGGCACTGCATCCCAATGAGCCAGGTGACAACTCCACTCACACAAATTTGGTCCAGTCAGAGGGGTAGGCCAAACCTGAGCGGCGCTGCAACCCCGGAAGTTGCGACGCTCAGAGCAAAGCCCAGCCAGCCCCACAGCACAGGAGCTGCCACTGTGGGGTGAGTGCTGGGCAGGACCCATCCCTCCTCAGGGACAGAACCCGACTGAAACCATCCCAGGGCCTCCACCCCCAGACTATTTACTGGGTCATGACAGGCCATAGACATTTACAAATGGGTCCTGAGCCCTAAAAGGTTGAGAACCACTGGTCTAGAGACTTTGTTAATACAGATACACCAGCAAGGCCCCCTAGTGGAGACTCAGCATATACCAGCAAAACAGGTTCTTTAGCTGGTGTAATTAATCCACTTTCCCAAATGACCAACTGTGCCAATGAAAGGACTCTCGTTAGTATAAACTGTGTCTACATGGGGATTTTGCCAGCACAGCTGTGTGTGAGGGGCATGGGTTTGTTTTTTTTCCACATCTCTGACAAAGCTATGCTGGCAAAACTGTAGTATAGACCTGCCCTGATATTTTACTGCAACAGAGAATTAAAAATGCTCAGTCCTAGTGTAAATCTAGAAGCACTTACGTTTGTTCTTTGCTGTTAAGATTCGCCGTCCCCTCCCCCCCATCTAAGTGATTCGTTTCCCACAACAGCAGTATCCTTCCTGAACTAGAGTGATTCAGCTTTGCAGATGCTGATGCGTACTCCTTTGCCAGCAACCTACTTTTGTCTTTTCCTGTGTCACTAGAAATAATTTAAGTTGAATTATATCAAATCCCTCCCCAGGCTAATGGATATTAGTTGATATTATTGCAGAAGAGAGAGTTCACTATTTAAGTAACTAGTAAGCAACAGTTTAATATATCTATTTAAGATTGAAGTTTGAAAGTACCATAATAACAAAAAATGTACACTTATTTTACCTAATACACAATTTTTCCCCATTGCATGTTTTCCCCCGTTCCCCACATGTAATCTGAGAGAAAACTCTTTAAATTTATTTTCATCGGGGTCTTGGAAAGCTTCTAGAAACACCATCCACATATACACTTACCAGAAACATAATAAAGCAGAACAATTTAATACGTTCTACATGATATTTCTGGTAAACTACAAATAATTATTTCAGAAGGAGTGAAAGTGGCATCCTTTTGGTAGTCATGACTCACGAGATACTTCAGAATGCAAAATCCATTTTCTCTCCCAACAGACAGATTTTAATGGGCTCTTTACAGTATTCAAATCCAGGCATATCCTGATTTCAAACTTGGACAGCTCACCTGATCAGTTGGTAGGCATCTTCTTTTAAAGTCAGTGAGTCAATCCATTCAAATCACAATGTTTTTATACACAATTTCTCTCCTTATTGGGCCAGAGTATGGCAAAGCTAGTATCTTATCTTTATAGATTGCTAGGAGTGTTGTTGCAGGTTCTTATTTTAATGTGTTGTTCCCAAACCTCTTGGAAAGAAGCTGATGCAACTTGGCACTTCTTGAGCTAAGGACACCTATGTCCACATTTCTCCAAAGACCATTTTCAGTCTTTCAATTTTCCATATGCTGGTTGAGGGAGATTGACACTCCCAATATCTGCTATTTACATGCACCAGCATGGTGACATATTATTCTGAAATCACAGGCACACCTTTTGTCCATTCATTCCAGACAGCAAACATCTAATATAAAGTGCATCAGTTTTGTAAAACAAAATTCACTTCAAGCTTTATTTTTGCACTCTCCTGGACTCTTGCCTTGCACACAAAAAGAAAGCATAGAGTCAATTATAGTAAAATTGTTAAATGAATTAAACAGTACCACCGAATCTCTATGGACAGAAATTCTATACATGAATAATAAGTGTGCAGCAGTAGGAATATACTTACACTACTGACCAGGATGGTGACAATGACTGTGAAATGCTCTGAGAGACTAGACAGGCTACAAAAACTCAGTAATTATGGAGGATTTCAACTATCCCATACTGACTGGAAACATGTCATCATGGCATGCAGAGATAAAATTTCTAGGTACCATTAATGACTGCTCCAAGAAGCAGTTAGTCCTGTAACCCACAAGGCAAGAGCAATTCTTGCTTTAGTGCTAAGTGACATACGGGATCTGTTCCAAGCCGTGAATATAGCTGAACCGCTTTGTAACAGCAACTATAATGTAATTAAATTTAAAATCCTCGTAGGGGGGGAAATACCAAAGAAACTCACCACTGTAGCATTAAACTTCAAAGGAACTACACAAAAATGGAGAAGCTAGTTAAATGGAAATTAAAATAAGTCACAAGAGTGAAATGGCTGAAAGGGTCATGGAAGCTTTTTAAAAATACCATAATAGAGGCTCAAACTAGATGTATGCAAAAAAAAAAAAAAAAAAAAAAAAAAAAAGAAAGAACCAAAAAATGCCACCATGGCTAAAAAGAGTGGCAAAAAGACATCCTTTAAAAAGTGAAAGTCAAATCCTACTAAGGAAAATAGAAAGAAACATACCCTGGCAAATCAAGGGTAAAAGTATAGTCAGGCAGGCAGATTTGTAAGAGCAACTAGCAAAAGACAAAAACTAATGGCAAAAAAATGTTTTAAGTACATCAGAAGCAGGAAGCCTGATGATTGTCCAGTGGCTCCACTGATTATTTGGGGTCCTAAAGGAACACTGAAAGAAGACAAGGCCGTCGCAGAAAATCTAAATGAATTCTTTTTATCCGTCTTCCCTGCAGAGGTTGTGAGGAAGATTCCCACACCAGAGCTATTATTTAGGTGACAAATCTGACAAACTGTCCCAAATGGAGCTGTCAGTAGAGGTGGTTTTGGAACAAACTGATAAATTTAAGAGTAATAAGTCATCAGGACCAGATGTTATTTACCCAAGAGTTCTTTGAAGGAACTCAAACATGAAATTACAGAATTACTAACTGTGGTATGTAACCTGTTGCTTCAGTCTGTCTCGTACCTGATAACTGGCTGATAGGTAATGGGACACTGATTTTTAAAGAAGGCTCCAGGAGGTGATCCTGGCAATTACAGGCCAGTACGCCTAATTTCAGTACCAGGAAGATTAGTTGAAACCATAAGAATAGAATCATCAGACACATAGATGAACACGATACATTGGGGAAGAGTCAACACAGCCATTGTAAAGGGGAATTATGCCTCATCAATCTATTAGAATTCTTTCAGGGAGTCAACAAATGTGTGTGCAAGGATGATCCAGTGGATATAGTGTACTTGGACTTTCAGAAAGCCTTTGATAAGGTCCCTCTTGAAAGGCTCTTAAGCAAACTAAACAGGCATGGGAGAAGAGGGAAAGTCCTTTCATGGATCAGTAACTGGTTAAAAAAAATAGGAAACAAAGGGTAAGAGCGAATGATCAGTTTTCACAGTGGACAAAGATAAATAGCTGGTCCCAGTACAGATCCTTGGGGGATCCCATGCTGTTCAACATATTCATAAATGATCTTGAAAAGGGGGGAACAATGGAGGTGGCAAAGTTTGCAGACTATACAAAAATTACTCAAGATAGTTAAGTCTTAAGCTGATTCTAAAGAGTACAAAGAGGATCTCACAAAACTGGGTGACTGGGCAAAAAAAGTGGCAGATGAAACCCAATGTTGATAAATGCAAAGTAATGCACATTGGAAAACAATCCCAACTACACATACAAAATGATGGGGTGTAAATCAGCTGCTATCATTCAAGAAAGATCTTGGTGTCATGGTAGTTAGTTCTCTAAAAACATCCGCTCAATGTGCACTAGCAGTCAAAAAAGAGAACAGAATGTTAGGAAAGGGACCGATGAGAAGACAAAAAAATATAATGTCACTATATAAATCCTTGGTACGCCCACACCTTGAATACTCCATTCGATTCTAGTCATCATATCGCAAAGATGCATTAGAATTAGAAAAAGTAGAGAGGAGGGCAACAAAAATTATTAGGGGTATGGAACAGCTTCCATGTGAAGAGAGATGATAAAGACAAACTGTTCAGCTTGGAAAATAGACGACCAATGAGAATATGGTTGAGATCTATAAAATGGTGTAGAGAAAGTGGATAAGGAAGCATTATTCACCTCTTCACATAACACACCAACAAGGGATCACCCAATGAAGTTAATAGGCAGCAGGATTAAAACAAATAAAAGGAAGTACTTCTTCACACAATGCACAGTCAACCTGTGGAACTCATGGCCAGGAAATGTAGTGAAGACCAAAAGTATAACTGGGTTCAAAAAAGAATTAGATAAGTTCATGGAGGATAAGTCCATCAATGGCTATTTGCCAAGATGGTCAGAGATGCATCCCCATGCTCTGGGTGTCTCTAAACTTCTGACTGCCAGAATCTGGGATTGGACGACAGGGAATGGATCACTCAATGAATTGCCCTGTTCTATTTGCTCCCGCTGAAGCATGTGGCATTGACCATTGTTAGAAGACAGGACACTAGGATAGATGGACCATTGGTCTGACTCAATATGGCCATTCTGATGTTCTTACACCAAGCAACCACTTTGTTTTGAAAAGGCTTGTCTCGCCTAAAGATGTTCAGTCAATACTTGCACATAACAGCCACCTGAAATCCCAGACAGCCTGCAGGATCCAACTGAAAGAAGGCCCCACTGAAGTAGCTACTGTACTACAAGGTCAGGCAACATTTTCTCTTTAAAAGATTCACAAAGGATTCCTAACTTGATTTTGTTTGTCTGTTTGTTTTTGGTCTGTCATGCCAAGTAGTCCACGCAACCAAATGCACAATAAAAGTTTACTATATCAATTGTCATGCGTGGAAAAATCATCTTTGGAGTCCCGTATTTCCTTTGCAGCCTTACAGTAAGTCTACGCTGCAACAAAAAACCCACAGCACCAAGTCTCAGAGCCTGGGTCAACTGACTCGGGAGGCTTAGGCTAAGGGGCTAAAAATTGCCGTGTAGACATTTTGGGTCAGGCTGAAGCCCAGGCTCCAAGACACTCTGATGCACTACATTGAAAGCCCTAGCACAGGCAAGTCTCCAGCACTGAAAGGGGTGCCCAGAGAGACTAAAAAGGGCTACAGGTGCACTTCACCCCTGAACTCTAGCAGCAGAAAATAAGGTATGCTTTCTTGGATGATTCTGTCAAATGCTGACCTACCTGAAGTGGAGGAGTTCGAGATAGGAAATAATTTAAAAGTTATCACTTTCTTTTTCATGTTGAACTGTACATATTAGTACTGAATGGTCTCAGCTACTCAGAACAAAGATTATTGGCACAAATACTGTAAGCTACCTTTCGGCTGAAACAAGTACATAGCAGGCAAATCCATGTCCGTAGATTCACTCTGGTCCTCAAAACTTTATGTCCATAAGTATTATGGATATCTCAACATCCCCTTTCATTTTGTTATCAGTCTTCTCTTCAGTTGGAAGCAGAATTCTCACTAGTCATTGAACTGTTGTAACTAGGAAGCTCTCACCATTAGCTTAGAACAACCTGGACAAACATCTCCATCTTCATGTTGGCTAGCCCTGCATGTATATTACCTTTTAAACAGTCGACATTAGATAGCTAGCTACAGGATGCATTAAGTAGACCAATGGCTCTCAGCCTTTCCAGACTACTGTACCCCCTTCAGGAGTCTGATTTGTCTTGAGTACCTCCAAGTTTCACCTCACTTAAAAATTACTTGCTTACAAAATCAGACATAAGAATACAAAAGTGTCTCAGTGCACTATTATTGAAAAATTGCTTATTTTCTCATTTTACCATGTAATTATAAAATAAAAGTATTGTACTTACATTTCAGTGTATAATATATAGAGCAGTATAAACAAGCCATTGTCAGTATGAAATTTTGGTTTGTATTGACTTTGCTTTTTATGTAGCCTGTTCTAAAGCTAGGAAAATATCTAAATGAGTTGATGTACCCCCTGAAAGACCTCTGCATACCCCCAGGGATACATATACTCTTGGTTGAGAACCACTGATGTAGATAACCAAAGAGTATTATCCTTATTACACTATTTTGATTAACTTTACCTACTTAGTTAGGCTTCTTGGGGAGTAATTAAATGTCACTTCTTGTGTCATTTCTTCAATCCATCATATAGCCTAATAATTCATCTATGAGCTGAACCCTTATAACTAAAGTACTCAGTGATATGAACCAACTTCTTGACCACATTAGCCCAAAGGTTTTTCAGAAACAGGAGTTCAGCATCCTGGACATTCACCTAAAGCCTTGATTATTCAATGAGCACAAGAGCTTACTTTTACTGATGCAGTCCTATTTCAAACACTATTAAAAATTAAATGCAAAATGGCCTAAGAAGTTAACCACAGATGGAAGCTCTTTATTAGGAATTGATTTATCTTCGCTCTTTTGGAAAAAAAATCCACTGCACATCTCAGTTTCTATCACTGACTTAATATTTAATAAAAGGGGTCAATGCTCACCAACTTAGTAAAGTTATGCATGTCACTTCCAGTATACACATCACTGCATAGACCCACACAACTTTAGCAGCGGTTAAGCGAACAGGACTACTTTATCATGTTTCTTTTTAACCCCCTCCCCAAATAATTCAAACACTATCCCCTATTGCTCAGAATTTTATTCCATCAGCTTACATGTAAACCCTACTTGTGTTGCAGTGCTCTTTCTGATTTTTATTAATGGTTGGATACTTGTAATTCATGTACGTTCTGGAAGTTAAATGGTTAGCTAGTTCCTCCATTATAACTTTGTCTTAAAAGGTTATCCAATGGTATTCACGTCCTTTTTCTAATTATGATTGAGACAATGTAAGGGTAAAGAATATGGTCTGGTTCACACTAAAAAGTTAGGTTGACCCATCTACGTCACTCAGGGGTGTGAAAAATCCACACCCCTGAGTGGCATTGTTAAGCCAACGTAACCTCTATCGACCTTGCAACTCTTCTCAGGGATTGGCAGTGTCTCCACTGAAGCGCTCCAGTAGCACTGCGATCGCATAGATGCAACTGGGGCCGCTGCAGCATTTTTAGCATATACAAAAATCCTACGTTCTCTGTTCATGCGTTTAAAATACAAAAAGCTTGTCAAGTTTCTCCTTAAATTCTTTAGTGTTCAATTTCTGAAAGTGAAGCTAATGGGACCCTGCCTCATTTCAATAATAATCCTTTAAATAAGAGCCTTAAACCAACATATGCTGTTTCCAGCAAGTCTTGCTGCGGCGTACTGGTTGAGAAGTTCTAATGCAAAATGCAAGAGTGGTAGCTACCAAAGTTCTTTAGATTAACATTTGTCACAGAAATATTTCAGTCTTTGCCTCAACTAGCTTCTTTCTCCACTTATGGAGTAAGTACATTTTCTACTCTGAAGTCTCCTTCCTGAAGGCATCAACTAAATTTTGCAATATGACTTTTCCAAAAGTAGCTTGATGTCCTTACTATAATGGGAACAGTGAAATATTAAACAAAGTCTGTGCTTTACAAATAAGTTTTACTGGTCAGTTTCCCCCTCCTCCCCCCATAAACGGAGAAGGGCAAACAAACATCTTAGAGCCCAGTGTTCCCATCTCACAGAAAAAAACTGCAGGATGGCAAAGACACTAACCAGAGACACTTGAATTTCATTGGCACATAGCAGCATCATGTTCCCCCTACACTTCCAATCAAAAATTCTTCAAACTAACGACTTATTCCATATATCCTTTCACATGGAGGACCTACTCCCAGGCACCCACCAAAAAAGAAACACATGACAGTCACTACTGCACACCTGTTCATTATCTTCACCACACATCTACACTTTGTCCTTTCCATTCACATCAGTGATTTATTAAGTATTTTTGCAGTAGTGTATTGTAGGCCACACCTTCAGAAACGGAGTCCCTTCAACATAGCTAAAGCCAAAACAAAGCATTGCAACTTGTCCTCCACTACAGCCCCTAAGCACCCACAGGTTTATATCACATAATTCAACCATTTTGCCAGATTCATTGATTGTATTTTAAGTATAAATGAAAAAGTCTATCAATACTATATTAAGTCAACACTTCCATGCCAAATAAAGTATTTTATGTCAACGATATAGAGAACAAAAAGTGTTGGGTCCTTAGGAATATTTTGGTACACGTCAACAGTTCTTGCAAGTGTTAAGTTTAACATTTGTAGCTGTTTATAACCAAGTCTTACACAAAGCTTTACAATTGCTAGACTATGTTAACTGGGCTTACCACTCAGCATATTTGACAGAGGTCATCTAATAGTCTCCCCAATTCTGCAACTTCTATAACTCAGCTGAATTGTATTATTAGAGACAGCTGTTTAATATTGCATTTTAAGATTCTCAATCAACAGAAAGTCATTTGTTAGGCAGAAAAGTACAAATACTGTTTCCTGTTGCTCAAGAGTTTGACTAGTCATCTTGGTAGTCACCAAGGTGATATGTCCAGTAAAGCAACTTCCTCAAGATACAGACACTAAATTTTCAACTGATTCAGTGTTCAATTACATCCCCATATTCAGTCCACCCACTCACAGTCTGAGGTTCTCATAACTTTAATTCAAGATGGAATTTTCCATTTTTTAATTTCCCAGAGTAACATTTCATATTCTCTTGTGTGCCACCTCCTCTACTGATCACTTACCAATGTATGTTTCTTTTTTATGGATACATTCATTAGCATTTAAGTTCCAGCCAAGACACCAAAATTCTTCACACTATAACTTCAATTCATAGGTTCCAAGGCCAGAAGGGACCACAGTGATCATCTAGTCTGACCTCCTGTATAACAAAGGCCAGAGAATTTCCCCCAAAATAATTCCTAGAGCAGACCTTTGTGAAAATCATCTAATCTTGACTGAAAAAACTGTCAGTGAGGGAGAATCCACAAACCTGAGTATGTTGCCCCAATGGTCAATGTACACCTTATTTCCCGTCTGAATTTGTCTAGCTTCAACTAACTACAAGCCACTGGATTATGTTACACCTTTCTCTTCTAGAGCCCATTATTATATATTTGTTTCCCATGTAGGTACTTATGGACTGTAATCAAGTCACCCCTTAATCTGCTCTTTGTTAAACTACATAGATTGGTCTCCTTGAGTCTATATTTCTTGTGGCTCTTCTCTGAAGCCCTCTAATTTATCAACATCCTTCCTGAGTTGTGGACACTAGAACTGGACACACACTTCCAGTAGTGATCACTGCAGTGCCAAATACAGAAGTAAAATAACCTCTCTACTACCTAAGATTCCTGTTTATGCAGCCCAGAATCACATTAGCCCTTCTGACCATCACAGACCCAAATTTATGCCCATATAAGCATGAACAGAATTTGGATCTTTACAAAGTTAAACTGAGTAGAGAGAATTCTATCAGTCTCCATTACATTGTACATCTTTAAGTTTACTGATGAAAATTTCTCTGCTCCTCTGTTATTTCTTTCAAAGTAATATGCCTATTTTTAAGATAAGACTTTGCTTAAAAACTGGACTGCAGAAAAGCTTTGCCACCTCTGTGCTACACAACAGACAAACTGGACCACTTCAAATTAAGATGGTCACAATGTTCTTGGGAATTTTTTTTTTTTTATGCATTGCTTTAAAAAGGCAAGCTCCCTGTTTACAGTCCTCTCAGCAATCTTAACAAAAATCTCAATTTTAATAATTGCATTTAAGCATTCAGCCCTTTGTTACTACAGCAGCCACACTGATGCTAACACTTATTTGCAAAGTCTGGGGAAAATGAGTGCGCAATCAAAATGTTGAACTTCATGCCTAAACTTAAGCAACATCCTTTAAGCATTTTGCTTATTAATTGGCCACAGCATCACCCTGGCCTGTATGTTATTAAGTCTTTAAGAATGCATTCCTTCCCACCTCACCCCCCCAACTTTGAGTACATGGAGATAAAGATCTCTGTCCAATAATGGGCAGCACTGACATGCTTTGAAGAGATTTTTTTTTTTTTTTTTTTAACTTTGCCAGGAGAATGAAGCTGTGACCTGGAGCATGAGGTAAAAAGGGAAATAGGGAATACATGCATATACACTCTCTTCGCCGTCCCCAGCAGGGCCATAGGTAAACAAAGTTAAAAAGCCAATACATATTAATTTCTTTGCCACAGGTAAACAGAAGGGTGCTCAAAACATTAGTTTCAGTTGCTTCTGGACTCCAATTCATCATGAGGTCAATAGTAGCACACCAACACACATACTTTGTTGACGAGCTTACAAACAAGCAAGATCCTTTGGGTTTGTTACACCAAATAGAATACTTGGTCCTTTTTGTTTGTCTAGTGGAGTAAGACTATTAATGCTGTCATTTTCAGTAACTGGGGAAAATCTGCCATGGGCCATCTAGTACAGCTGACTACTTCTACGGCTGTCAACATTCCATACTGCAAAAGCTATCTATCACAGGAAGTGTGCCTCACTGTGGGCACACTAATGGATTTCCACTTTGGCTGTTAAAAAGCATGTATAATTTTGCTGTCATTGTAGATGCCTGCCTAACACGATGAGCAAGAGGATAGTCTCATTCTCACAAGAAAACTCACTCTGCACAAATGCTATTATCCTCATGGACGTTTCTGGTATTTGTGCACTGGTCAACTTGTTTTGAGCCTATTTCTAAAAGAGCCAGACACTCCAGATAAGTCTCAACGTCACTATTTACATCGCCCATCCATGCAAATCCCTAGAGCAAAGATGAGGTCTCTTTCAAACTGCACCTCCTCCCCTACAACCTTATCAAGCGGAAAGAACCAATTTTTTACCGAGTGCTGGGCATTCACACACACATACACATGCAACCTCCCTCATGGCATTTGCTTAGATGTCCCACGAATAAAGCCGAATTCTTACACACCTAACCCGGACTCCCCTTCATCTTTCCAGCGGTGAGTCTGCATTTTCCTTTCCAGCCCACTCCTTTTGTAGACATCCAGATGAAACAAGTAACCAAGGCTGATGTCCTCGCTATCTCCTCCTCGGGCCTGTTAGCTGGGGCACGATGAGGGAGGGAGAGACTCGCCAGAAAAGGGGAGCTGCAGCTGATGTTCTGGGGGGAAGTAACCACAGCCGGAGCCTCATCCCTGCCGCCGCCCAGAATCTGGGGCGGGGTGTTAGTGGCCCAGGCGCCCAGTGTGTTTATTCATTCGCCTTGTAGTCAGCAGGCAGCCCTTCCCCCTCCGCCGTCCCCAGCGGCAGCCGCAGCAGGCATGTGGTGGGTGCCCCCCGGGGGCACTAATCCCTTCCGAGGCGCAGCCTCTATCGCTGGGGAGTTAATGCCTCCGGCATCAAAGCTGCCATCGCCACATCACAGCTTACGCCACAGAACGCGCATTATTCCGCAGCTCCCTGGAGTGCAACTGACTAGGTACCGAGGGGAGATACTGAGGGAGGAAGAGGCGGACTCCATTTTTATCCCAGCAGCCTGTCAACAAGCTCCCCCCCTTTTCCCCTCCCCAGTCTCCAAAGCACAGCGAGACTTTCCAGCTCGGAGGCAAGCTAGCAACACATGAGCAGCAGCAGCCCGGCTCCTTCCAGTGCTCCTCCTTCGTGCAAGGCAGGGAAATCCCTTAACGTTTCTACTTCCCGCTGAAAACACGGTTTTGAAATTTTCCCTCTTCCACCCATCTCCCTAACCACCGTCTAGAAATGCAGCGCAGATACACAAGGAGTGGAGTTCATTGCTATTAATAGTAGTGCCATCCACACCCTACATACATAGCAAACATCACCCCATTGTGTGCAAATTTAACCTTTACGTTAGCAGGAGCCTCGAACATGCCTCCTCTTTCCCCCTTAAATCCACGAACTGCCTTCCCTTCCATCTGAGGGGGACTTTCTCCCGTCCTAAAAGTTCAGCAGTGAAATACGATGCAGGGGGTTAACCCATCAGCTGGCCATGATAGGCTGTCCTTTCGTGTCTGGCGTCTACTTTAAGGTTCTGCTTCTGTTTCCAAGTTGCAAGTGACATGTGTTTTCTTACTAACGTCATAAATACTTACACCTGTCACCAGTCGAGCCACAGTTTGCTACATCACAGAAACATGGCCTTAATGCTTATTAAACTAGGCCGGTCTCCACAATTTCAGATGAACATTTATTTCTGATTGTGTCCCAACTTTTGTAAGTGACTAGTATGCCGACTGGGGTTTGTTAGTTCACCGTTAGTGACTGCGATATCACCCCTGTAATTATTTTCCAATATCCGAGTGAAGTGAAAAGCAGCATGGTCGTAGTCAAAGGTCATAACTTACTGTAGCGACGGTTGTGTATGAATAGTCCCCTCCTTTTGGTTGTGTATGAATAGTCCCCTCCTTTTTATTCACGGGGGTTGGAGTATAAGCTTTTTTGTGTGTCTGTCATTCTCTAACACAGCTAACTATGACAAAGGCTGCAATTCAGATTTCTCCGTGTGACATGCTCTATAGTAAGCTCTGCCATTTACACTGACGTATACCTTAATAATAGGGAGCACACAACTGTCTCCTTAAAAAGAGACATCCGAATACTCTAGATTGCAGTCATGTATAAAAATGGATACTGTAAAATGTATGCAATCCTGTACACACCAACGAATCTCTAGGAGATCTCTTACACCCCTCCTCCTAGATACACGACTATAAATGCAAGAGATTCATAGAGAGTTGCTTTCTTAGGGAGGGAAAGAAAAGCCTCCCCCAATAAGCTACCGGTTTACATTTCTCACAAAGCCAACTCCAAAGCAGCGAATCGTTCCCACTCCCTCTTGAGGGGAGGAAAGAGAAAAGAGACTTTTCACCACCTCCTCCAAGCTGGTGCAAATCTTGGCCTCCCAGTCAGCCTCCCCACCCCATCCACCATCAAAATCTCTCCAGTCCCAAGGAAACAAGTACACTCACCGGATCGGAAAAACGCCGCGATGTCTGCAGAGTCTTTGGACGCCTCCTCAGCCCCTTCCCCAGCGTTGCTGCTGCTGCTGGTCGTGGAGGTGGTGGTAGTGGAGCTGCTCATGGCTGCTGCGTGCAGTGGCGGCTCCTCCAGACAAGATCCCACCACCACCACCACCCTGATCCACTCACTGCTCCCCCGCTGGTGCCTGGGAAGAGGAAGGTGTGTCTGTGTTTTGTCTTCAGGTCCCGGCTTCACCTTCTAGCAGCAGCCGACGCGGAAATCCAGGCAGCAGAGTAATGCACCGAGATGGGGGTGGCTGCCGGTGGCAACAATAAATAGAGGAACATGAAGGTATGCGTGCAATTGCAGCTCTACAGGAGTCCCCCCCTTCATCCCCCAGCAGCCACCTAGGGGGCTGTGTGTGAACGCACAGATTCAATGCATGCGGGCAAGAGACAGGGGGAGCAGAAGCAGAGACAATTGCAGGAGGAAAGGGGTGGGTGCATGGAGGGGGGTTGCAATCAGTGCAGCAGGAAGCTGGTGGGAGGGGAAACAGGGGTGTTGCAGCCTCTTCAGGGATCAGGAGCAGCAGCTGCAATAGCAGCGGTGGTGTCCGCAGCAGCCACCATCCTCCATCTTGGTTTCAAGTGGGGTGGGCGGGGGAGAGGGGATCAGGGAAGAGAATCCCCGCCCAGGGCACAAGGGCGTAAGGAAAAAGGGGAGAGAGCGGAGGGGAAGCCTCGGCGATCTCCGGCTCGTCCCGTCTCTGCTCGGCACTGGGCGGCTCCCGCTGCTGAGGCGGCTTCTCATTGGCTGCCCGCGGGGGCGAGCGCAGGGCTGCCCGAGGCCGGGGATCCCCGCGTGCGAGGGGCGCCGGGACACCCCCTGCCCGAGGAGAGAAACCCCGCAGCGAGCCCTGGCGGCGCGTGGCTCGGGCTGGCGGGGCGCAGCCTCCCCCGCTCCCGGCTCTGTCTGTCCGACGGGGAGGGGGCCGCTTGCGCGCTGTGCGCCCAGCAGGTGGCGCCAGAGCCGCAGCTCCAGGCGGGGGCGGGGCCCAGCCCCGCGGGATCGCAGCTGGGGCGGACTCAGCCTCCACATCCCAAAAATATTTTCCCCAGTAGCTATGGGGGAGGCGGGACCAGCCCCATGGGGGGGCGGGGGAGAGAGAGCGCCCAGCAGCCTCCTCCTGCTGTAGGAAATGTATGAGCAAAGCAAGGGAGGACACCCGACACCCTCTCCCAGGGCAAAGGGCAGAGTTCATCACTTTTCGCCCCACGCCCACCACCTGAAATGTGGGTGAAGGCACCCAGCCCCCCTTCACAAAGTAACTCTGCAACACTCACCCCCCAGTCACTTGTGGTATCTAGATCAATAACACATATAGATAAGATTGAGAACATCATTGTCTTCCCTTGGTTGTGTTTCTCAAAGCTGTTTGTGTTGACCATCTCTGTTGAGATTATTGTTTTCCAAACTGCATTGATTCTATCTTTTAATTATATATGTGAATGTGAATGTTTTGGAACTTTATAAATGAAGAAAATCCAGTGAGCTTATTTCTTGAATTTGTATTTGTCATTTGATTTTGCCATTTCCAGCCATTTATATTTAACGGCAACATTGTAGAATTCCAGACAGGAATAGCTAAGATTGCAACCAATGCAAAGCTCACTTTTGACCACTACAACACCTAGGCAATTCCTCTAATCAGTTCAGAGGTTTCCCATCAAACTGAAAATTAGCTCCATGAATGCATTATTGCATGGAACGGAAAACACATGCTGAACAATTTTCAAGACATTTGGGGCTTCCACAGTTTTGAAAAATGCATGCCACTTATCAGCAGGTCCAGCAAGAATGTCATCTTCCATTAGAGCTAGGACACCAGTACTTAAGAGACAGATCTCCCTGTAGAAATCATCCCCATCCACGACAGTAGCAGCACTCAATTTCAAAAGGTCTTGCAGCTTCATTAAATCATCAAATGCTGGCACTTCCTTGAAGTTTAGGCATGAAAATGTCTTAAATGGAGAGTCTTTGAAAGAAAACCATTTCTCCAGATAAGCTACTGCTCAATTGTACATAGTCTTTGCTTCATTTCTGAACTTTTCCTGGGCTTCCCTTGGCAAGTGTGCAAAGCTCTGTTCACCTGATAACCGAAAAACTCATCCTTTGCTCTGTCAATCAGCTGGCTTCTAACATCCGACATCAGATCAAAAAGTTCTGTGGCATTCGTAGAATCCTTTTCAGGAATGGAAATTGACTTCTGAAAGATGGCCATGACAAAATGCAAACAAAATAAATGTAGTACTCGGGAAGTGTCACCTTATCATTTAACTCATGCTCCTGATCTCCGATGAATCTCCAGATCAGCCTGTCACAGTCCAATTCCTCAAGATCCAAGAAATACACCTTGATAGCTTACCAGTTCAACATAAGAGGAATTCTGGCAGAATACCATCAGCGTCTGCAGCCTTCCCTTTTTTCATCACGCCAAGTCCTTCTTTTACTTCCTCAATGCTGACACTGGAAGGTTCTCCTCTAGGGATTGATGCAAGTGTCCGGTAGAATTGTTGATACACTCCTCTATCATCTTGGCCCCAAAGGATTCCAGTGGCTGGCAACATTGTACTCTGCTACCTTCAGGACAGTACAGATCCCTGAAATATGGTGTGAGGCAATGGTAATTGCCATTCTGAAGTCTGGGAAGCCCACTAATTAAGCAGGAAATTAAAGGCCAATTTCTCTACTATGCATAATCTATAAACTTCCTGAACATATCATCCTCAAAATAATACACCCTTTTACTGAGCCAAGTATCCCTCTCGAACAGGCTGGCTTCCAGCCAAATCGTAGTTGTCCCGGCCAAGTTATGGCACTTACAAATCACATTGAGGCTGGCTATCAGAAAAAAATAAAGACTGACACAGTATTTATCGACATGTCATCTGCATATGACACTGTATGGATTAAGGGCCTGATGCTGAAATGTGCAAAAATTATACCTTGCTACCAAACACTTCGCCTGTTGTGGACCATGCTAACAGACGACTATGGATGTACCCGGGTAATAAGACCAGCTCACCCCGTATCATAAATGGGCTACCACAAGACTCTGTACTCACACCAACCCTTTTAAATATTTACATAAGTGGCATGCGTCTAACTAAATCATGAACATTTGGATATGCAGGTGATCTTGCGATACCAATCCAAGCACCAAACCTGCATGACATTGAGAAAGCATTAACTGAGGGACTCTGAACTACAGAACAATACTTCTGGAAATGGAGGCTCAAACCAAACCCTGGAAAAAATAATAGTAAGTGCATTTCATCTTGATAATCGGAGTGCCAAAAGCACACTCAAAGTAGCTTTGTGTGGTAAAAATGTGCAACATGATTACATCCCAACATACCTCAGAGTGAAATTCGACCGCACCCTCACCTTCCATGATCACCTTGAGAAGGTAGCTACAAAGATAAAAATAAGACTCAACATAATCCAGAAACTAACAGCTACAACCTGGGGTGCATTGGCATTAGTGTTGTGAACATCTGCAATAGCATTTATATATTCGGTAGCTGAATATTGTGCACAGGTAAGGATCAGATGCAGCCACATGTGACTTGTTGACACCCAACTGAGTACAGTGATGCGGTCCATCACTGGAACCCTTAAGTTGACTCCAACACCATGGCTACCTGTTCTGTCTAACATTGTTCCCCCACGATGTTAGGACAGGATATGCTGAACTGCTGCAGCACTCTGCGAAGCTCAGCGAATCCAGGAAAACAGATGTCTTCCTATCCACCAAGACCTTGACAATGCCCCACCCCTCAACATCCTATGTCCCGCAAACCTTTCTGGAAACATTAACTTAGCCTCATGCAATCAGGCTGTGATCAGAAGGAGGCTTGGAAAGCAGATTGGGCTAAACAAGACTTAAAAAATAAGCACCTTGTGCCGGATCCCATGCAGAAGGTGCCTGGGTTCGACCTCCCATGGTGTTCTTGGTCTACTCTGAACTAACCATGGTAGATGCAGACATCTAATGCACAAATGGAAAATCAAGGACTCCCCAGTGTGCCAGTGTGGCTCTCCATGACAGACCATGGAACATATCACCACCTACTGCCCAATTTATATATATGAAGGAGGCATTACTGCAATAAATTCTGCCACTCCTGATGTAGCCATTTGACTCAATTAACTTCAAGTGAAACTGTAGTTGCTGCTCTCCAGCAGCCATATGAAAGAAGAAAAAGAAGTTCAACAGACGCCTTTCAGTTGTAGTGAAGAGGGTTAACCAGCGAATGGGCACATGCAAAAGTACTTTCTGATACTCTTGATCCACAAATTCAAAGCAGGATTTGAGACGTTCTACTTTTTTTGCACTGCATGAAAACTCATTGAAAATCTTCAAAACCAAACCTTCCATGCCAAAGCTGAGGGCTTTCATGCAGTTTTTTGCTGCATTGTTTAAAACATAACAGTTGCAATTAGCTTGGATTTTCAGTGGTTGAACAGCTTTGAGTTCAGCAAACACAGAACAGTTCTTACCATAATTCACAGATGCGTTATTGGCTCCACAAGTACTGACATATTTCAAGTCCAACCCAAGCTCATTTATGGCATTAATTATGCCTCCTGAAATCAACTCCGATGTCTCATCTAGTTCTTCATAAAAATCCAAAAGGATGTTGTTTATGTCTCTTCCGATATTTAAAAAAAAATACCAAGTAACCGAAGGGAAAAACTTCCGGCTTCCTTCATTTGAAGCATAAGTAACAACTGCAAAGGTCTTTTAGCTTTCATACTGCCGTTTCCAAAGAAAACACATTCTCAACTAGACTTTTGATTTTTGTTCCTTTCAGCTTCATTTTATTTGCCACAGCAGAAGCTGTATATAGCTAATTAGCTGCCACAGTCATTGACAAAAAGCTGTGGTTGTGCTTCACTTCATGAAAGACATAGGCCAATTCACTTGCAGCCACAGAGTCATCTTTAACTGTGTTTCCCCATGAGAAAAATGTTGATATGCATGCATAGGCGCCAACTCTGTGGGTTCTCCAGGGCTGACGCACCCATGGGGAAAAAATGGTGGGTGCTGAGCACCCACCGACAGCCCCCGTATCAGCTCCTCCCGCCCCCAAGTGCCTCCCACCCCCCAGTGGGCCCCGCGGATCAGTACCTCCCACTCCCTCCCCACACCTCCTACCCACTGCAATCAGCTGTTTTGTGGCATTCTGGAGGCTCTGGGAAGGAGGGGGGAGGAGCGAGGACGTGGTGCACTTGAGGGAGGGGGTGGAACTGGATGGGAAGATGCGGGGTGGGGGTGGAGCGGGGACGGGAAGAGATGGGATGAGGCCTCGGGGGAAGGGGTGGAGTGGGGGTGGGGTCTGGGGCAGAGCCGGGGGTCAAGCACACCCCAGCACTTTGGAAAGTCGGCACCTGTGTATGCATGCATTCTGTTTTGCACTCTGAACCACTGTTTGGTGTTCTTTTCCAGTTGAATATTTCCAAACAGTATCAATTTCATCATATTTTACTGTAAAGACACCTTGACACATTGTGCAACGGGCATTTGTTTTATCAGCACATTTTGCCAGCCAGTTGTCACTGAATGTGCAGTTTCTGATGCAAGCTTTTTTTTTTCAGGGGGTGTAGTAGGATCACATGCACCATCGTCCTGATCTTCCATTCATAGGTGCTGACTCTGTGGGTGCTCCAGGGCTGGAGCACCAACTGGAAAAAAATGGTGGGTGCTCACCACCCACCGTCAGCAGCTCCTGCCCATGGGTGACCCTGCTGATCAGCATCTCCCCATCCTTCCCAGCACCTCCTAGCCCCCGCAATCAGCAGTTCCGTGGCATGCAGAAGGCGCTGGGGGGAGGAGCGAGGGCCAGGCACGCTCGGTGGAGGGAACGGAACACGGGGCAAGAAGAGGCGGGGGTGGGGGCTTAGAAGAAGGGGTGAAGTTGGGGCAGGATCCGGGGCAGAGCCAGGGTGTCGAGACCCCACCCCCCGCACATTAGAAAGTTGGCACCTCTGCTTTCATTATTTAATATGCTTTGCATGTTTCTTCACTCTTGCGTGACTCAAACCCTCTCTCACACACATGCATGGTGCACTTGTGTGTTGATGGGCAAAAAGCTGCTGTATTTTCAACAGTTTTGATCTGTTATCGCTTAAACTGTGGAAATGGGAATACTGGAGCATCTTTAGCTGGACACAGAAACTTTTAACATTAGATATCCCAGTGTACTGTGATAATAATGCAAATCTTTAGACCCATGTAAAAAAACCCAGCAGATTACATTATTTTTCTGGAAATTGGCAATTCCATAAAAAAAAAATGGCCAGCCTAGTCAAATACTGGCCGGGTGATAACCTTAGGGAGAAGGGGCAAGTCAGAGCCTGCCTAGGGAGTGGAAACCAGCTGGGCTGGCCTCAGAGCTGCATGGAGCGTTTTGATGTGTCACAAACCCAAGACCTTTTTGAGGTTTTCCATGAAGAAACATCGGACATACACAAACCATAGCCCCATAGCTGGGCACTCACCTGTGAGGTAGAGACCTAGGTTCAAATCAAGGCTCTGAGTCCAGCAGAGCAAGAAGTGGAACCAAAGGCTCCTAGGTCAGTGCCCTAACCATTGGGCTATCTTCCCCCTGCTCCCAGTAATTTATCCAAACTCATGTTTCCACCAAACGGTTAAGGTGTTGGAGACAATGGCATATTTCAACAGCAAAAAGATTCAACCATTGGTGTGATGTTGCACTCCATATGTTTTATGGAAATATGTTTATAAGTGTAAATATAATGTAACTGGAATATGCTTTATGCAAAAGGTGTCTTGTAAGGCATCATTACAAAGCTTATAATTGACTGAGTGTCTTCACCTATTTGTATGAATGTATCATTCTTGTATCTGAAGCTAGAAATATGAAGTATTACTCTGAAGTCCTATTGTAACTATGCAAAGTGTGGGCCATTAATGGTGGCTTGGAATCTTGATGGCTACCATTAACTAGGACAACTGGTGGTAAATGGCTCTGTTTACTTGTAAGCCTTCCTGTATATGTGGGTGCCCGCCAGTGGGTAATGAAGTCTCACAGGACATGTGAACAAGTCACATGATACTGGCATCCATCTTAAACCTGTGGATTTTCCATTTAGAAGGAAGGGTGTGAACCCAGAGAGAGACAAAGGATTCCCACCTTGTGCCAAAGATTTAAAAGGGGGTAGAACAGAACAAAGGGAGAGGGCAGTCATGGGAAAACCCCTAGTTACCACCTGAGCTGGAACTAACAAGGACTGTATCAGGGGAAAAGATTGGGCCCAGACTAGGAAGGAGGCTTGTCTGTGAAAGAAGCTTATTGGAACATCTCTGAGGGTGAGATTTACCTGGATTCAGTTTCTTAAATGTGTTAGGCTTAGACTTGCGTGTTTTGTTTTATTTTGCCTGGTAACTTACTTTGTTCTGTCTGTTATTAATTAAAACCACTTAAATCCAACTTTTTTATATTTAATAAAATCACTTTTGTTTATTAATTAACCCAGAGTAAGTAATTAATACCTGGGGGAGCAAACAGTTGTGCATATCTCTCTATCAATGTTATAGAGGGCGGACAATTTATGAGTTTACCCTCATAAATTATATATAACCTTTGTACAGAGTAAAATGGATTTATTTGGGAGCTGGGTGTCTGGGTGCTGGAGATAGGTGACTTGCTGAGCAGTTTTTGGTTAAAGTCTGCAGCTTTGGGGGCGTGGACCAGACCTGGGTATGTGTTGCAGCAGACTAGCGTGTCTGGCTCAACAAGGCAGGGTTCTGGAGTCCCAAGCTGGCAGTGGAAAACGGGCTCAGAGATAATTCCAGCATGTCCGGTGACAGCCTCAAGGGGGTCTATGTGACCGAACCCATCACAATTGGTCAGCCAGCTTTAGAAATGAACTCTAGCTAGCTCCACTAGGAACCAGAGGGAGGTACAAGAAAAGCCCCCTCTCCAAGGGTGGAGAAACTAAGAGGCAGAATAGCTGTTGGAGGGGAAAGGAGCCCAGATACAGCATAATTTGGACTAGATTCTGGGATAGTCAAAGGTCAAAGCAGCAGCTGCCTCCTAACTGGGGCTACTGTCTCTCCTGAACGGGGATGATCTGACCCCAGATGAAGCTTGAATGAAAGCCAAAATCAGGTAATTGGGATGCAGGGGCACAGCAATTAATACAGGGCTGGACACCCACCAGGAATAAAGTTTTAATCACAAGAACTAGAGAATTAATGATGGATGTTGTAAGACATGCCAGATCCTCACCACTTTTTTCAGGAGGCTGCTCTCTGAATTTGAGGCAGACCTGTATTTCTTACACACACAAATGCCAAGGATTCCTACGTGTGTTGCTGGAGCTACTGCAACTTCACCTTTATGAAAAGTTAATATATTTTTACTCATCTTAGCATACTCAAAGAATATGTTCAAGTACATTTTCCTACTTTTAATAAGGTAACAGTTTCAGAAATCTTCACTAGAAAGGCAATTTCAAACTCAGTTATTAATAAATTCTTCCTTAGCTTTTGCAAGATAGTAATTACTGTCCTGTTTTAAAAGGGGAACTGTTAATGAGGCCACCCTACTACATCCCCACCTGCACCACTGGGCTTCCCCAGATATTCTGGAGCCAAATTCTCCATATCTCTTGATACTGATTAACCCTTCCTTGCCCCCCCGCTTTCTTTTCTTTGACAGTATTGGCCTTCCCTGCAGAAAGCTGAGAACAAGTTTGTGAGATGCTAACAAGATATTGCATGATCCCACATATGTACAAGCAGGACTGAATTGCATGTAGGCTCACACTAGTTCAGAAGTAGATGGGTTAATCTGAAAGATATTCTCTTATTGAATATGCCACTGAACACTACACATGCTACTTCTGGGGGAATTCTGCGCCACCATGCAATGCAGAATTTTGCAGAAATTAATGTTGGGTGCACAGACTTTCCTTTTTTCCCCACAGAAATGGGTTGCAGTGCTGCTGGCCAACAATAAGGGCTACTGTACCTGGCAGAGCCCAGGTTGCAAATAGAAGACAGAGCCGGGGGGAGGGAAAGATAACTGGAGGGTTCCCAGCAGCTGCGATTCCCAGCACGCCCTGAAGGAAGGAGGCAGGAAACTCCATGCAAGCTTGTGACCCACATCCGTCTGTTTCTCCCTCTGGATCCCTGGGCTCTAGGAGGGTAGTGTCTGGGCCAGTGGGGGCTGCAGATGGGAGGTAGGGGATCTCAGTGTCTGGACCAGGGGAGACCCCACAGCTGGCCTCTGGTGGGGAGGGAGTGTGAATGTCTGGGCTGCAGAGGGCCAATGGCTTGGCTCGGGGGTGGGGGAGGGTGTGAGAGTCTGGCTCCCCAGCTGGGCTCTGGCAGCGGGAGAAGGGGCAGAGAAGCAGGAACTGGGTTGTCATAGGGGTTTCTTTAACTCTACTCCTGGGGAAATTTTTGTGTGTGTCTATATTGTTATAGACATACTTGCTGACAGGTATTTTGAAATAAATTATCAAAATAATTGAAACCGGCATGATTATATAAAAAGAACAGGAGTACTTGTGGCACCTTAGAGACTAATAAATTTGTTAGTCTCTAAGGTGCCACAAGTACTCCTGTTCTTTTTGCGGATACAGACTAACACGGCTACTACTCTGAAACCTGTCATGATTATATAGTGTCAGGGGTTCTCAGGACAAATTATTTGGTGGCCTCAGAGTGCAGCCGCCAACTCTTCCTGGTGGCTGCTCTCACACTTTTTCCTAAAATACTTAATTAGCTTTAGGAAAAACAAATATGCACATATACACGTCCAAATCATTGTAACTTATTTATTGCTAGCTAGTAAGTCTGCTGTGAAAAGTGATATTAACAAACATACACGTATCACTTTTCATAGCAGACTTAGCCCTGGGAAGTCTGGGGACGAATTAAGCCCTGGATGGGGGATCAGGGGATGCAGCAGGGGCCAGGGGAGATCGGGGGGGGGGGGATGGCGGGGGAAGCAGTGGGGGGCTGAAGCCTGAAGCTCTTGCGGCCAGAGCCTGCCTTCCTGCTACTCCCGGCCTGAAGCCCAAATCCTGAGCCCCACCGCCCTGGGAAGGTGGAGAACTTACTGGCTGCACAAGCCACTGCCCCCCACCTCCCCAAATCACAACCCAGGAGGCTATGGCCGCAAAAAAAGCCCCTGGGGACCACATTTGAGAAATGCTGAAATAGTGTTATTTTGACCTGCAGAATTTTGCAGAATTTTAAAATATTTTGCACAGAATTTTTACTTTTTTTGGCGCAGAATTGCCCCAGGAGTAACATGCTGTACACCCTTAATGCAGTCTTAGAGTTCCTGAGACACACTTCCCGCTGAGGTAGAAGCCAAGCAGCCTGGCATAGGGTAGTCTCAGGCTGCTGCTACAGAGAGCAGTAGGAAGGCTGTTTTTTTTACCTCATTTCTGTAAATAGTTCTGTTTATATTACAAGGCTTATCTTGACACTGGTCTGCTCATCAGTAAGATACTAAACTAGGAGTATTACTGCATGCATGTTAAGAGGTGGTGGGAGACATTAATTTCACTTGTCTACAAGATCCCCATGACATTCAAGAGTCTCTGAACAGCATTGCAAGGTTATCATGCCCCTTCCCTTCTTCCTATATTCTGGTTCCCCTTGTTTATTCCCCCTCACCTCCACATCCATTTTTTGGGACTTTCTCTTATATAAGCGCCTATTACCCTCCACCCTCATCCTGTTTTTTCACAGTTGCTATCTGGTCACCCTACCCCCCATGAGCTCGCTTTCCCCCCTCCCCACCCAGCCCCAGGAGGAGCTCGCTGCTCTCCACCACTCCGGCGCCGGCAAGAGCTTGCTCTTCCCTTCCCCTCCCCCACGCCAACAGGAACTCACTCTCCCCCGCCCTCCCTTACCCCAGCGGGAACTCATTCTACCCTTCCCCCCCCCCCCCCCGCACCCTGGGTCCGGGAGGAGCTCACTCTTCCCCCCGCTCCAGCAGGAGCTCGCTCTTTCCTGCCTCTGCAGCCCCGGGGCCAGAGAAGTTCTGTTCCCCCTGTGATTATTGGGGGGGGCCATGCCCCTGCTTGCTCCCCCTTGGGCATGCCCCTGTTTGGGAGTAAACTCAGCATGCTCTATGTCTGGTCAAACTAAGTGAGACAAGCTTCAACTGGCATGCAGCCTGACCAAGAAGTGCACTGCACTGCCTGAAGGCCACTGAAGATTTATGAAAAAAATTCAAAACTAGTGGGAATTGAAAGGTATGGTTGACAAAGGGGAACGAATATATGTGAAATGTGAGAGAAGTTGCATTCCCCCCATAACACAAGCAGATCAGTTTAATAATGCATGAAATGTAGGTCTTCATGGTTGTTTTTCTATCAAAGCCAACTGGAAGCTTATGGTAGCAAAGACAACTAGGATTTTCCTGCTCCAAAAGCCTAGGCCCTTAATCACTTAAACTGAAATATCTCTGTGACGTTACACTCCATATTCTTTATGGAAATATGCTTATGATATGGATATGACATAACTGAGATGTACTTTATGCAAGATGGCTCACGGAGGATATCATTAGAAAGGATATGATTTACTGAATGTGATTATCCAATTTGTATGCCTCTATCATTTCTGTATCTAAAGTTAGGAATATGGACTATGTAGCTGTGACGCATGCTCAGAAAGGGTTAAACATCCTGCAAAATAAATAACCCTCAAAAGACATGTGGGAAGATAATGTTTGTGTATGTACATATGTATGAGTAGGGTGAACGATGTAATCAACAGTCCCTGTCTATGCTGTATTCTGATACTTCAGAGATCAAAAGACCATCCTAACATTTAAATGAATTGTAAACATGGGATATCTTGGTATTCATCTCTCTTTGAAATGTACTGTGAATGGTGGCGGAACAAGCAAATGGCCTTATGTTAATTCATATAGTTAAGTACCGATGATGGACCTCCTTCAAAGTCATCCTAATTATCTTTTCTTCCCGGAGGAAATCCCAACTTGTTAAAGTGTTGCAATGTTAAAGGTATGCCACATATGGTAATGGCTCTACCCAACTCAGTATCTATCACCTGTAAGACCCTCCCCCCTCCGAATCATTGGAAGGATGACTGATCCCTGGGGAAATGAAACTGAAGAAAGATTTTTTAAATGAAACAACAAATAACTCAGTGGATGAACTTGGAACTGTGGACATTGAGCTCGGACCCAATTACACCTTACAAATATGGGTGACTAACAACGGTGTTACTATTGACTGGTTTTAGGATGGCTGGAGACCAGTTGAGAGATTTGTCTCCCTACTCGCATCTTTCATCGGGGTTTAAGATCTCCCAAAATAAAAACCAACAAGGGAGTACAGGAGTAAAGTTCAGGTATGTTTATTACAAAACAAGATAAGTAAACGGGGTATGCTATAAAGGACTCCCAACACAGGTAAGTAAGGTAAATAGATAAAGGTTACACTATAACTGTACTGACTGTGACCAAAAAGGGTTTATTCCCTTCCCAAGACAGGTCACAGCTAAGGGGTATGGAGGACTTAAAAGGTCTCTATCATATCTTGCAGCTTGTGCCTGGAGCCTCCTGACCTCATGACGCAGATCAGGTCCAGAACCAACCAGGTGACTCAGCAGGGTGAGAAGTGGACCTCAGGCAACAGGTAGATGGTAACTATGATTGATGCTGGTGATTCTTCTTTCTCCTCCCCTGTGTCATCAAGTAAGATCCAGAGGAGAGGGTGGCAGCTAGCAGCTCATCCTTGCGTGCAAGTGTGTTAAACCCACCCTAAGGAATGGTGCCCTGGCTTACACACCTGAGTAGAACACACTGCTTTGATCCAGCACTCTGCCACTCAGATGGACAGCCCTTTCCCTCAGACATGCTAACCCTTATATGCCCTGCTGCTACTGGGCAGATCACATGTCACATGGTTGCTATGTTTCCCACCTTTCATTAGAAAGGGCGGGAAACTGTACCTAAGGAGGGTGAAGAAAGGCAGCCAAGATGGATTCCTAGTTTTTGTTATCAGGAATTCAAGATGGCATGTGGGTATTAATAACCAGAACAGAAATACAGAAATTCTCCCCCTACATTACTATACTTGCAGATGGACCTCCAGACACAGACAGGCTGTGTGACTGAAACGTTGTTTCCTGGATTGCCTACTACTTAGATAATGGTTGGCAAGAGGAACACTGAATCTGGATGAACCACTGCTACGGAGCACCTTGGATGGAGATCAGATAAGCTCTTTTGATGGTACGTTGCCTCTCGAAGCGCGCAGCTCACAGCTGCCGCTCAGAAGGACAGCACCACTTCAGTTGTGTTCTCCCCTTATATAGTCTCTCTCTCAGCCATACCACGTGACCTAGACCCAGTGGTCTTCCCGCTCTTTTGCACCAAATGACATAAAACACCTTACATTTCCCCTCCTTGATGGTCAATGGATATACATAGAACTTTAACCGTCACACTCCATAGACATTACTTAACTTAAAAGATGATACAGGCACAGAAGCTAAAGGTAACAGCTGTTTTTCTTTTGATCCACACAGTGAGGCAGATCAAGTACACAATGATTACAAATTGGATGATTAGGACCACAATAATAGGATGTAACATAATATTCCATACATCATTAAAATTTTCCAGTCCCCCAAATAGATTCTCCCACCACTGACTAGAAGCGGTCTCATCTTTGTTTCGCTTTAACACCCGCTTAATCTGATTAGAGGCATGATGCACGGTCAGCAATACCTCTTTCCCTTCCTTCTCAATTTGCTTTAAGTGGGCTTTCATTTCTTGGTGGAACATAAGTTGGTTTAGGGCTGCTATATTTGCTCCAAGGTGGACTGGATCTAAGTTGTCGTATAAAGTATACTGTACATATATAGTCTCGGTGGTGATGTCATGTCAGACAAAGTCTAGATCACAACCCTTAATGTAAAAGATGGAGCCCAGACAAAGGTTGATGGAGCGGTCATGTGTAATTCTATAATAACTATTTACAGTTAACTCACTGCACCAGCTGCTTAGACATAAACTATGGTCATTCGTGAGCATGATGGAGGAGTGATTAAAATCTGAAGAGTGCATTTTATAATGACACATTCCTTTTTTGGGCATTTAAACATACATGAGATCCTTCCAAAACTTCAGTGTTACAAGCGTAGCCTAGCTCTTTTCTTCTAGGCAAGACTGGAGGTTCACAGGGTGGTATTCCTCACCCTTCCGATGGATCCTTTTGTTGATAACCATAGGAATAAATACAGCTTGTCCCACATTTAAGCCTATGGGCACTAAAGGGTAAACCCATTCCTTGTTTGCTACTTTTAAGGTCAGCACATAAGCAATTATTGAATGGTTGTGGTGTAGGTAAGTGAAGTTAATTAACTTTCACCATCCCTGGTGTTCTTGCTCAAAGGGAGTGAGATGGTTCCACAAAACATGCCTTATCTCTACTGGATTAAGCCCTTTCAGGCCATCCCTCACAATGGATTTAGCCACATCTAGAATAGATTGCTGTGCTTGCACACATGCTAAAGTGAGGGGGATGTTAGACTGAAGAATGTTTATGCCCCTATGATGTTGACGTGATCTGTCTTCTGAATTTGCATCCAGGAAGGTAAGGTATTGGCTATATGATACTCAAGCTCACTACTCCTATTTAATGAGGTAGTAAGAGTGTTTGACAAAGAGGCTATATCATAGCCCATAGCTCCTATTTATCAGTTAGGATCTGATCGTCTATAGTATTTAACACTCCTAGTCCAGTTCCGACACCTCCTAGTATTTTAGCTAAGATATCCCTAGATTTCCTTATGAAAGAGTTGGATGATGGAACCACTCCTTGCAACCAAGCATTCCATCCCGCAATTAGAGGTGAAGTGTATGCAAAACATCCTTGGTTAACATTGTGTATGGAAATTTGTACAGGCATTATTAATCTTTTGATGGAATATACTGGATTTATCATCAGTACTTTTCTAATATTCTGTTTGACCACCACCGGTCCAACAGAACTTGTATATGGTCTAGGTACCACAGATACCTTTACATTGACCTTAGTTCCATACAGACTTGTGATAACCTAGTCACCTGTGTCATTTGATAACACTGTAACACGAGCATTCCCAATACATACAACAGGGAAACTGCTTACATAACCCATTCATGATACAGGCATTATAATTACTAACAACACGTGGTTCTGTATAATGGCTACACTTCAGAGTTGCTAGATAATGACCTGATGGCAAATACAAATGGGTATTTATAAAGGTTTGATTAACATTATGGATGCCTATTGAAATCATTACACTTAAATCCCCAGGTTTTACCTGTAGAGGGAGGTCACTTATGAAGGACAGACACTTGGACAGCTCCCAAACCTCAGTCGACCTAGAGTACCTCTATAGGAAAGTGTCATCAAAGAGCCATGAACAATTGCCCCCTCATTTCCTTATAGATTTAATTTGTGCATCCTTATCTAATATGAGCTCATGCTTCCGTTCGTCATCTGCTGTGAAGGCCATTAATGAAGTGTTACCCCTTTCTTCTGCCCATACAAGATAACAATAACCCATATCCACATAGGCATATACAGATATAATCCCTTTCAAGACCGAGCTCAACAGAGCTTCATTCGTCAGTATACTTCTGCCCTTGGGATTATACACCACATCTTCATCATAATCGTCAGTTTAATTATAAATGGATGCTAGCAACTCATAATTATATTCATAAACCCCTACAGGTGTATCCAATCTCTCAGCCATCATATTGTTCACTTTACAGTACCAGTGTTTGTTCTTATTTACAATAAGAGAGTCCATATGTTACCTCAAAGGGGAGCCAAGGTAACTCTATATGTATAGTGGTATCAAGAGATAAGACAATCCCCTTTTACTCAGAAGAGCAGACCCACACACCCTCAGGGGGGTGGGTGGATTTACTAATCCCACACCCACAGATTTGTGCACCCTGAATGAGGGTCCCGCAAGAGAGTCCTGCTCCCCCAGGGGCTAACGCCCACAATCTCACACCACTCACACAGGGGGATTGCGATTTTGCAGATCCCACCCAAGGAAACCAATGTTTCCCTTCCTCAGACAGCACCCTACTTCTGAGCTGCCAGAGTCCACCAACCAGTGTCAGGCCAACTGCTGTCGCTGCCTCCGAGGTGTCCTCACCTCGGATGCAGAAGCATTCTTGCTAACCTTCTACTCAGTCAGGGACATGTATTCCAATGGCCACACGTCTCGTTGTATCCAGCGGATCCCAAACAGAGTCCCATCAGATCAGGCCATACCCTGCCACTCTCTGCCCAAGACTGACTGCCTCTGGGCGTCGAGCAGAGATTTTAAAATGGGACCACAGGTTCAGATCCTTTAGTTCTCCCTCTCCTGTCCACTGACTTACGGAAAGGGGAAAGGGAACACTCAACTGCTCAGGGATGCAGCCTTGCTGGGCTGCCACTAGTCTCGGCCTCCCAGTGGGGGAAACCGAGACCTAGGACACGACCCCGTTATCTAACGTCAGCCACCACTTACACTAAAATACATACATTACAGGATGGGAGTGATGTTCATCTCCCACAGGTCGCAAGGGACCTCAGTTCAAACCACATGAGTTAACGAAAATAAATAAAATAGAAATAAGCCAGACACAGGTAGAGATCCGAACAGAAGACTCGTGGCTATGGCGTATTGATCTTAACATTGGATCCTGCCGCGATTGCCACAAATTGTTGATTGGCTAGAAGTTGCAACGTTAAAGGTATGCCACATATGGTAATGGCTCGACCCAACTCAGTATCTATCACCTGTAAGATTCTCCAACCTCCGAATCACTGGAAGGATGACTAATCCCTGGGGACGTGAAACTGAAGAAAAATTTATTAAACAAAAGATAGTACAACAAATAACTCAGTGGTTGAACTTGAAACTGTGGGCATTGAGCCCGGACCCAATTACCTCTTACAAATATGAGTGACTAACAACAGTGTTACTATACTTGCAGATGGACCTCCGGACACAGACAGGCTGCATGACTGCAGTGTCGGATCCCAGACTGCCTAGTACCTAGATAACGGTTGGCAAGAGAAACGTGGAATCTGGATGAACCATGGCTATGGAGCATCTTGGATGGAGATCAGGTAAGCTCTTTTGATGGTACGTTGCCTCTCGAAGCGCGCATCTCACGGGCTGCTGCTCAGGACAGCACCACTTAAGGTGTGTTCTCCCCTTATATAGTCTCTCTCTCAGCCATACCACGTGACCTAGACCCAGTGGTCTTCCTGCTCTTTTACACCAAATGACATAAAACACCTTACAAAAGAGAACATGAAATGGTATAAAAGATTCTTGGGTCCTGATTCTGTCATCTCAGATCTGCTGAGGCTTCATCGGGGGAAGTTTGAGTCGCAAGACTGAAGTCCCAGTTATGCTGGTACGCCTTGAATATGATATTTGGACATTGGACTAGAACCTATGAACTATTTCTGAAAGAACTCTTTGCAACTACAAAGCTCACCATCTCTGCTATGAATCTGCACCTAAATGAATTGAACTCATGTCTGTATGTATATTGATCTTTTAACCATACTCTCTCTCTTTTGTTTTTTAATAAATTTTAGTTTAGTCAATAAGAATTGGCTGTAGCGTGTATTTGGGTACGATCTGAAACATTAATTAACCTGAGAGGTAATGTGTCCGATCCTTTGGGATTGGTAGAATGATGAAATAAGATTTACAGAAATGTTCATTATATTTGACATGGGTACGTGGATGGAGGCCTGAGGCTGGATCACTTTAAGGGAACTGTGTTGTTTGGACTTCTGAGTAACCAGTAAGGTAATAAAGAAGCTGTTTTATGCTGGCTTGGTAAATCTAAATATTGAAAATATCCACCAGCTTTGAGGATTATCTGCCCCATTCTTTGCAGTTCACCCTAATTGAGTGACCACAGCTGGCTCCCCACTAGGATCCCAGTCACAGTAACAATTACAACTGGGTGTGTATTGGGAAGACACCCACCAGATGACAGGCCATCAGATTTGATGGGCCATCAGGAAGGAACAAGACTGTGAAGATACTAATCTCTCTCCCTTCTGGGAGGCGTCCTGGGACATAACTGTGACACTACTAGGTCAGATGGTCTTGTCACCTGATACTAAACATTATTTTGGACTTCTACAACTTTCCACCAAAAGGGGAGAGGGGTCAAGTTTGGGAAACAAAGGATTCTTGCCTTATGTAAACCTTATTTAAGGGTGGGAAGGAAGGCAAACGGGACTCCTCCTCTCCATGGCCTGTCTGCCCAAGAAGAAAGACTGCTAAAGACACCTGAAGGGAAGGCCAGGGGGGAGTCCAGACTGAGACGGGGTCCAGTCTGAAAAGAAATATAACTGGAACTCTAAGCTACAGAAACTTTACAACCTGCCTAAAATAACATTTAGGGTAAGAAATTACATTTTGTAACCTGTTTCTTATGTATACTGAGTGTAGCTTGCATATTTTGTTTTATGTGCTCAGTAATCTGCTTTGTTTTGTGTGTTCTCTCTTATATTCACTTAAAATTCACCTTTTGTAGTTAATAACCCTACTTCTTGTTTATAATATAACCCAGTTTGTGCAATTCATAATTGGGGGCAGAGGGTAAGAGGCTGTGCATACCTTCCTCCACATTGAGGGAGGAGGTGAATTTCATAATATACCTTTGGGTCTGCACTCCATAGGAGGTGGACACCTGAGTGCTGGGACAAGTCCCTTAAACTGAGTCTTCCCAGAGCTGATCACAGTGTCTGTGACGTTCTGCAGTTGGGTGTGGCCCTGCTTGTGTGTGTGCTGGAGGAGGCTTAATAGCCTGGCTCAGCAAGACAGGTAAAGAGGGTGCCCAAACTGGCAGAACAGGCAGGCTGAGTGGTATCTCAGCAAGTCAGGTGGCGTCCTAAGGTGGGCAACCCATCACAATTTCCTGTAACTGTTGAATTGTATAATTTATTATACAGTTGAGAAGTCCCAGAATCAAGTGACTGGTTTGTTTATACTACACTGGTCATTACAATGTTTATGTAATATGTCACTTTTGTGTATTTAATGGTAGGCAACAGATGGACTTAAGGTTGGCATTTTATAATTAAGTGCTTTCATGTGAGGTTAAACATTTATGTAGTTTTGAGAATCAGAGGATTGATATATTTATGCCCACAGTTGATCTTTACCTGGAGAACATACCGTAATTACTAATCACTTTGGAGACCACTCCATTGTTTAGTCAGAATTTGCCTAAGCCCTGTAAAATAGGCTGTTAGCTTTGCAGTAGTACTAAACTAGTGAGCTGTTTTCCCAGAGCTCCTCCAACACACTTGGGCCAATTTTATTCCACTGTAGGAACACTGCCAGTTTACACCAGACAGTTATCTCGCCCTTGAGATTAGCTTGTAGGGTGTGAGTTTTTTTGGCACAATGAGGAATTTCATAATATGGCCTGTCCTTATCATATACTTTCAGTGATGAACAAGTCAACATACAAGTGGAAGACAAAATTAAAGATAGGAGCTTTCAAGTTTTTGAGTGGGCATGATTAGCAATTGAGATAAACAGAAATATCCTGTACCTTTTTATTATTTTATTTTATTTTAATTTTTTACAGAAGCTGAACTGAGTCACTTCTCCCACCATGAGCCAGTTCCTGGCACTTCTTCTGAGAAGCTTCTGTTTGACTTGTAGGAATGTTGTTATCAAAACCAGAACAGTTAAACTGATGGTTGTTTTGACATAAGAACAGCCATACTGGGTTGGACCAAAGGTCCATCTAGCCCAGTATTCTCTCTTCCAACAGTGGCCAATACCAGGTGTTTCAGAGGGAATGAACAGAACAGGTAATTATCAAGTGATCCATCCCTTGTTGCCCATTCCCAGCTTCTGGCAAACATAGGCGAGGGACACCATCCCAGCCCATCCTATCTAATAGCCACTGATGGACCTATCCTCCATGGATTTATCTAGTTCTTTTTTTAACCCTGTTATAGTCTTGGCCTTCACAACCTCCTCTGGCAAAGAGTTCCACAGGTTTTCTGTGTGTTGTGTGGAAAAAATACTTCCTTTTGTTTTTATAAACCTGCTGCCTATTAATACTGCAACACTTAGTTTCAGTTCTTTTGGTCAGGGACTCATGTTTAAATTGAAAGCACCTGTCATTGTTCATGGTAGTACTCCTATTTACTCCTCTCCCTCTACTTTGCTCCCCACCTAGGGGCTACATGTCAAGCTTCTAAATGTTGAACACTACTCCAATTTTGAGTACTATTTTAAGTTCATCCTGTTACCCACAATCAAGCATCCATCTTAAAAGGGCACACCAATAACTAATACTTCCAAGGAAGACCAATATCCACGTGATGGACGTGATGCTAGCAAGGTTTGAATTGTAAAAATGAGGAAAAGTTTTCCTTTTGATGACATGTTGACATGTTGTGATCCACTTACATCCAGAAGATGTACCTTTACATTGGCATATGTACCTTCATATATTGTTGATCCTAACACTATCTTCCTATTATTTCCAATCTTTGTGTTTGACTCTTCACTCCAGCAACATGTTCCACAGGTGGACTTTTTTTATGTTTCCGGTTTTACATATTCAGAATTTACCAGCTACTCATTAGACCATTTGTTCTCATAATATGGGACACTAAGAGATCCTTAATGCTATGCACAATTCCCTTCATAAAAGGACAGTTAGGTCAAACTTAGTTTAAGCTTTGTTTTTATCAAGTCCTGCGCTTACAAAATCCAAGACAAAGAGCAGTATTTTAATCCTTTAGGTCCAATAATAGTTACAGATTTTCTTGTGAAGTGTTGGTTAGTGCACAATATACTACCAAGTGAAGAAAACTAGTTTGGCTGTTGTCATTGCCCAGATGAATGAATTTCAGAAAGCAACCAATCAGCGTAAGTGATGAGAAGTTAGTTTCAGATTTAAATATCCAATCCAGGAATGGATTTACCATGAAACAAACTGTGCGGTAGCATGGGGCCCCCCAATGATGGGGGGCCCCCAAAATAGAGGACAAATATCTGACAACCTACCCCCCGCCGGCGGCGCAGCAGGGCTCAGGCACGCAAGCTGCCTGCATGCCATGGCTGGTGGCCCCATGCCACTCCTGGAAGCGGCCGGCTGCTGGCACGTCTCTGCATGCCCCTGGCGGGGTCGGGGAGGTGGTTCCACGTGCTGCCTCCCTCTCTCCAAGAGGCATGCAGAGACGTGCCAGCAGCAGGGCTAAGGCGGCTCTCTGCCCTTTCTGCTCCCTCCCTCCACACCGTTTTGCTCCCGGAAGCTGCTGGCATGTCCCTGCGGCCCCTGGGAGGGGGTGTCTCCGTGTGCTGCCCCTGTCCCGAGCCCTGGCTCTGCAGCTCCCATTGGCCGGGAACTGTGGCCAATGGGAGCTGCGGGGATGGCGCCTGCAGGCAGTGGTGCGTGGAGACCCCCTTGCTCCCCCCACCTAGGAGCCGCTTCCGGAGGGGTATGTGTGCTGGTCACTTTGGGAGCCGCACCACCCAAGGTAAGCGCCGCTTCCCTGCCCCCTCCCATACCCCAACCCCCTCCCCCAGCCCAGAGCCTGCACCCTGCACCCAAACTTCCTCCCAGAGCCAGCACTGCTCTCACCCTCCCACATCCCAATCCCCTGCCCCAGCCTAAAGCCTGCACCCAAACTTCCTCTCAGAGCCTGCACCCCTCCCGCCCTCCCTGTAAGAGTCCAAGCAGTCCAGAGATGTCGGATCTTTCCTTTAATCCATACTTATAGCTTCTAGTCACAGAAAACAAGCAGACATTGTCACTACCCACGTGGGCTTTTCCTTTGATGACGGACACTGAGGAATGCATTTTGAGTCTTTGACCTCCGATCATCACACACAATGACCACTTGCTTTGAAATTAGCACTTTTCTGTTAAAGTTCTCCATTTGCATTCCACAAGGTTTCTTCCTTGTTTGGTGGATTAGTTACAGGGGTACACACCATGTGAAATGTTTGTTACTACATTATAACAGGATACAGATAAGTGAAAACAATGCAAGTAACGTCCCATTAGTTTTCATGAAGTTTAAACACCAAATAGACGCTTATACACAGGTGCTGAATTTTGTTTTTGCTGGTGGGTGCTTTCCGCCTGACAGTTGCACTGTGTGCCATGTACATGCTCTTGCCACCTACTGGTGGCTTGTGGGGGCTGAGCACTTCCTATTTTTTTTTTGGTGGGTGTTTGAGTCCTGTGTCGTGCACCCCCCGGCACTTTGGAAAGTCAGCACCTCTGTCCCAACCTGTGTCCGGACTTAGAACTGTGCAGGAGAGTACCCTTGTTCTGGAGCACCAGGTCTCATTCCACCTTCCCCAGATCAAGTGAGTCCCGGGAGCAGTTCAGCCTTGGAAGAGCCTCTATGCTCCTGCTGACTTGAGAATCAGCTGCAGCTGTGTCCTCCAGACACTGAAGATCGTATTCAACTTGTAGCTACAGTGTTTACTCTAGACATATCTCCTTCACTGACTGGCTTTTTATTCCAATTTCTTCTCCCTCTATGTCTTTTCACCCCACACCTTTTCAGTGCTCTCCATTTCCCCTCCTTTCTCCATCACCCCTCCCCATACACACACCGTGTCCTTTCTTCTTTTTATCCAAGTGTAATCACTTCCCAAATTGTTAAAAATAAATGAAGCAACATGTTTGCAGACCACCACATTGTTCACTCAGCTTGTATGTTATATGACCTTTCTCTGTGCACTTTTCTAGGTTGAAATTAAGTTCTGCAGGATGAGGGCAGGCATACTCTGCTGTGAGTAGCATAATGGGACCCTGTTCTTGATTAGAAACTTTAAGTGTCACTGCAGTTGAAGTAGTAAAAAGGAACCAGTCCTGACCACCACTACAAAATGCTTAGCACCTTTAACTCCTGGTGAAGTCAGTTGGTGCTGAAGGTATTAAATGGCATGCAGGGCTAGTGGCTCAGAACACTTAATACTTACTATCCCGGGCCCAACACGGCTACTATGACACTGCATGTAACACAAGCAGGGTCAATGTAATTTTCCTCACCCCAGCCAAAGTGTCTCAATCCTCTTCTTTAGGGGGAAGTCCTCTAGGTATGAGAGGGTAGTTAAGACTCCCTGCCCATTCAGTCTTTTGCCTCTTTGCAAATACTGCACACAAAGGTGAAAAGTAATGACATCTGTGGATTGTGTTGGATTTTGGCATTTACTATTGATAAAGAGAGCCACCAAATCATTTAACATAATCCATTCAGTAGTCCTTCAACATCAGTTTTCATGTAATTCTAATCTGAATCACTGACTCTCAAACACCCCCACTTCAGCAGTCATCATGTTTTATTTGCTGCACTGCAATCTGTAAGTTTAAAAAGTTTAAAGGGGAAAACTAAAATCTTATCTTTATTTTATTTGGAGGTGTGGACTTAATTAAAATGCTGTTGAAACAATTAATCGTTATAAACTTTTATGAACCTTTAGTTCAATGTATATTTTTCTGTACTAAAGCCTTTCTGCTATTTGTCTTAAGTTCTTCACTGCTTGGCTCACAGATAAGCTATCATGTAGAGTAGTTGGCAGACTATTATCAGAAAATTTACATGTTGTTCTGTTTGCACAAGAACTTAAATGCAAAGCAGCACAACTTAAGTGATTGAATTTAAGTGTTGTCTTTGTTATGTCAAGTTATACTTTGGGACCTGGAATATTTGATATTTTTATTACTTTTTTGGTAAAAAGTATCAGAAAAAAACACACGTTACTAACCTTTCACAGCATCTAAGCCAACCCTTCTTGAAACTTATTTTACAGTGAGAAACACAGGTCAAGGTATCACTGATTTTTACTAACTGACTTCAGGGGGTGTTCTCTCTCCCCCATACCAATAGCAAAAACTTACTGTCTGTCTGTTATGTTATCAGAACCAAACCAAGAGAACAAGAGGGTAGCTATAAAGCTGCTCTTGGCTCCATAATTTAATTTGGGTCATTTGCTAGAAGGTAGTTCCTTTTTAAGCAACCAGAAAATTATGTTTACAAGTCAACCACACTCAGAGTAGAAGGTTGTATAATGGATTCAAGTACCTCTTGTTCTTGTTTGATACATTGCTAGAAGTGTGGTGATTTGGATTGTTTGGGAGAGTTGTCTGATGCCAACTTTCTTTAAGAAAGAAAGAAAGAAAGAAAGAAAGAAAGAAAGAAAGAAAGAAAGAAAGAAAGAAAGAAAGGTTTAAGCGTGAGGTGTCCCCAGAACTGTGTTTTGAAAGAGTGGATTCAGAGTAAGTTTATTTCTAGCGATAATAGCTCCTCAGGAGGCATTCAAGTTTGTTCCAGCTTTTATTTTGCCTAGAACTCATTAACCTCCCATTGCTGTCCTAGGATAACTAGAATTTTCAAAGTCATGGCACACATGAGACGTTACCACCATATTTGTCATCTTGTTTTATGTATTGAGAGCAGAGTATATATAATGCACTCCCTTTCTTCCTCATCTCCTAACACTATTTCTTAATCCAATTTCTATCTTTTAAGAATCTAGATTTCAGGAGAGGACAGCCATTTCTTAAGACAGAGGTTCTAACTATACAATACTCACTGTAGACGATTTTATCAGTTCCTCTAACTCTTCATTAGTCAATGTTTCTCTATGGCTCTCAATTAATTCTTCAATTTCTTCCTCAAGGATGTCAACGAAGCCATCACCACCCACTTGCCTTGCCACCTGAACAATGCGTTTCACTTCTTTGTCAATGGTCGGGAAACCCTTAAAATCATTCACACATTCTTTCCATAGGTTTCGCCAACATGCATTGACTGTTTCAGGCTTGACTGCATCCATTGCCTGTTTAATATAAGTGATGCAATCGGCAATGTTGAAGGACTTCCAACACTCCATCACATTAAGATTGGGATCAGCATCCATAGTGCTATGTATCCGTGAGAATGTAAGTCTCGTGTACGTGGCCTTGAAACAGCGATTCACGCCTTGGTCGAGAGGTTGGAGGATGGAGGTGGTATTGTGGGGGAAGAAAGACAACTTCAATGTCGTTATGTCCAAACCGGAGTGCTGCAGGGTGGCCAGGAGCATTGTCTACGATCAGCAACACTTTAAAGTCAAGTCCTTTCTCTTTGAGGTACCGCTTGACCTCCGGAATAAAACACTTGTGGAACCAATCCAGAAATAATGCTGCCATCACTCAAGCCTTTTTATTTGATTGCCAGAACACAGGCAGGAGATTTTTGTTCTTGCCTTTGAGGGCACGGGGATTTGCAGCCCTGTAGAGCAAGCCCGGCTTTATTAAATGCCCAACCACATTGCCACAAAACAACACAGTCACTAGGTCTTTAGCTGCTTTGAAGCCAGGGTCTTGTCTTTCTGATTTCAAAATATAAGTGCGGTTGGGCATTTTTTCCAGAAGAGCTCAGTCTCGTCAGCATTAAAAACTTGTTCTGGAAGATAGCCCTTTTCTTCTATGATTTTCTTTAATTCTCCGGGGTAGGCTTTTGCTGCCTCTTCATTGGCAGATGCAGCTTCACCAGTAGTCTGCACGTTTTTGAGGTTGAAGCGGTTCCTAAAACTGTTAAGCCAACCTTGGCTGGCTTTGAATTCCTTCTCATCAGAAGGCTGTCCCTCTTTGGCAGGAGGTTTGAACAGCGCATAGAGGCTAAGAGCCTTTTCTCGCAATGTATTGCCATTGATAGGCACACGTTTATGGTTCATGTCCTCCAGACATAAGTTTAATGCCTTTTCAGTCTTCACTAAAGTCTTATCACGCACCTGTCTCGTCACCTTAGCAGTTATTGGAGCACTTGATGCCATGGCTTGACGAATTTCTCTCTCTCGTATCTTGATGGCATGGATGCTAGATTCTTTGCGGCCATATTTACATGCCATGTTGGAGACCGACATACCGTCTCTCAATAAGTCCAACACAGCCAGTTTTTCCTCCAGCATTGGAACAGATCGCTATTTCTTCAGTTGAGCACCAGATGAAGTAGTTGGCTTGCATTTAGGGGCCATGTTGTACAAAAAATACATATCTTTAAACACTAGAATCACACTCAGCGCTGCAAGATGCTCACACAATGAGAGGCATGCAGGAACTGAGACCGGCTGAGGGAACAGCAGATTCACGTCTCCCATCTCACACTCACTCCGGGGCATACGCTCATTGGGTGGAATCGCCCACACTATTTACAGGTATCTTCTTGTTGTTGTTTTTTTTGCCGAGCGCGTATAGTTGAATTCGCATAAGTTAAATGCGCGTATGATGCAACTCGCCTGTACAGCGAAAGGCAACTCCTTCACAACTTTAGGTCCTAAATTCTACTTTTTCAAATGAATACTTGCGCACTTGTGCCACTTTACTACAGTGGCAGGAGGATCAGACTTATAGACTGGACTGAGGCTTCTCTTTTATTATGCAATAATGATTTTCTTTGATAACTCAGGCGTAAGCTCCCTAATCAATTAAAGTTGTATTACATCAATTAGCCCCACAGGCAGCATTCTTATTACTGTCAGGTGACTAATTTGTGAATAGTTTAAATATGTGTTTCATCTACACTGGTTATTGTGATGGGGTATATGAGCCACACACTGGTGAAATAAGTGTTAAAGAACAGCCTTGGACCCAGAAGGCCCCACCCAGCCACACCTGCTGGGCATGCTCACTTTGGAGGTGGAGCTTACAAGGGAGCAGCTTAGATCAGTCTGGCTGGACAGAGCAGAGGAGCAGTCGTGCACTGCAAGCTCCTGCAGAGAAACCACTGAGGCTGTACGCAGCCAAGACCAGGCCCTACTGCCAAGCTGCCACAGGCCCTTCCCTCCATGGGGGCAGGGAACGATGGGCCATGGCTGACAAAGGAAGACCCTCCAGAGTGTGATCAGAGAGAACTCCAGGGGGATTCCAGAAACTGACCAGTGGTGCAGATGGAAGAACTGAAGTTGGGGTAGGCAGTAGCCCTGCATACAGGTGTAAGGGCAACTGCCCCTAGGCCACATATTTGGACTGTTTTTCACAGGGCTCTGGGCACCAGGGTTCTAAGCTGGTGGCGTAGGGAGGGCCTGGGTTCTCCTACCCCCAGCCACTGTCTCTCACTGCTGGGCAGTACTGCCAGATTTGGACCTCAGCCCCCCAACACGTGGTGGAGAATGTAGGCAACAGACACTGTCTAGTTCCTAGAAGACAAATGTCCATGTCATGCCACCACCACAATTAGTACCAATTGTTGGCAGTCTCAAGAAAGTTAAAGATTGAATGGGCAGATAAATATCTGTAGTTTACCTCAGTATTGTCTTTTGTTATCCATAGATGAGGAGGATTTGCAGGGAGTTACTTCATCTTACACCACCAGTCCTCTCTTCTACAGATAAGTAGTTCAATGAAGCTGATGTGATTATGCATTGTTTCCAAATCAGTCTAGCACCTTTCACAAACAACTCACTTATAAATTAATTCATTATTTTTATTGCTCACCTCAGAACCTCATCTTGGGAGTTGAGAGCAATGTTTTAAATAGTTTTTTTGTAATCAAAGTTTGAGGTGTCAGAGTCACTGAAGCTCCCCAAAATCCTTATGCAGGCCCACATTTCTACCCCTGTTACCAACTAGACATAGCATAGAAGGTGCTAAAATCACCCACAAAGGACATCAGTGAGAAAGGTTATGAATGGCAATTGGGAATGGTAGCATGACAAGCAAGGAGTTGACCCAGAGTGAGATTGAAGAGCATCACCACAAGTCACTCCTTGGTTGTAAGCGTCATAATTTCAGAAGTCCAAGCAAATCCAAATAAACATTTGTCATTTTCAAACTGAATTTATTCATTTGTACCCTTATTCCTTAATTCTGTATTTGATGCTGTGAAGCTTAACTTTTAGAACTTTTAATTGCATACGAATTAACAAGTTCACCAAATGAATACAATTAACCAAGAGCAACATTTCCTTGGCCTTCATTCAAGAATGACACTAACAAGTAGAAGATGCCCACAAGCCTGTAATCGTAAAAACACACAGAGTTTTGGGCCTTGTTTTCCTCTGCTCTGATTTACACTTGTGCAAATAGAGCACAAAACATGATCTTTCTGATCTGATAGCTTATTTTCATTTTGTAGTGGTGGGAATAGCTTTCCAAGATTAAAAGCAGAAGAGAATAATACTTCATGCTTTTTTTTTCTATGCGTTAGGCAAGACAATCAAGGTTTCAAGTTAAGAAATTCATAAACTTAGAATCATAGAATCATAGAATCATAGAATATCAGGGTTGGAAGGGACCTCAAGAGGTCATCTAGTCCAACCCCCTGCTCAAAGCAGGACCAATTCCCAACTAAATCATCCCAGCCAGGGATTTGTCAAGCCGGGCCTTAAAAACCTCCAAGGAAGGAGATTCCACCACCTCCCTAGGTAACACATTCCAGTGTTTCACCACCCTCCTAGTGAAATAGTTTTTCCTAATATCCAACCTGGACCTCCCCCACTGCAACTTGAGACCATTGCTCCTTGTTCTGTCATCTGCCACCACTGAGAACAGCTGAGCTCCATCCTCTTTGGAATCCCCCTTCAGGTAGTTGAAGGTTGCTATCAAATCCCCCCTCATTCTTCTCTTCTGGAGACTAAACAATCCCTGTTCCCTCAGCCTCTCCTCATAAGTCATGTGCTCCAGACCCCTAATCATTTTTGTTGCCCTCCGTTGGACTCTTTCCAATTTTTCCACATCCTTCTTGTAGTGTGGGGCCCAAAACTGGACACAGTATTCCAGATGAGGCCTCACCAATGTCGAATAAAGGGGAACGATCACGTTCTTCGATCTGCTGGCAATGCCCCTACTTATACAGCCCAAAATGCCGTTCGCCTTCTTGGCAACAAGAGCACACTGTTGACTCATATCCAGCTTCTCGTCCACTGTGACCCCTAGGTCCTTTTCTGCAGAACTGCTACCTAGCCATTCGGTCCCTAGTCTGTAGCAGTGCATGGGATTCTTCCGTCCTAAGTGCAGGACTCTGCACTTGTCCTTGTTGAACCTCATCAGGTTTTTTTTGGCCCAATCCTCTAATTTGTCTAGGTCCCTCTGTATCCGATCCCTACCCTCTAGTGTATCTACCACGCCTCCTAGTTTAGTGTCATCTGCAAACTTGCTGAGAGTGCAGTCCACACCATCCTCCAGATCATTAATAAAGATATTAAACAAAACCGGCCCCAGGACCGACCCTTGGGGCACTCCGCTTGAAACCGGCTGCCAACTAGACATGGAGCCATTGATCACTACCCGTTGAGCCCGACGATCTAGCCAGCTTTCTATCCACCTTACAGTCCATTCATCCAGCCATACTTCTTTAACTTGGCGGCAAGAATACTGTGGGAGACCGTATCAAAAGCTTTGCTAAAGTCAAGGAATAACACATCCACTGCTTTCCCCTCATCCACAGAGCCAGTTATCTCATCATAGAAGGCAATTAGGTTAGTCAGGCACGACTTCCCCTTCGTGAATCCATGCTGACTGTTCCTGATCACTTTCCTCTCCTCTAAATGTTTCATAATTGATTCCTTGAGGACCTGCTCCATGATTTTTCCAGGGACTGAGATGAGGCTGACTGGCCTGTAGTTCCCCGGATCCTCCTTCTTCCCTTTTTTAAAGATGGGCACTACATTAGCCTTTTTCCAGTCATCTGGGACCTCCCCTGATCGCCATGAGTTTTCAAAAATAATGGCTAATGGCTCTGCAATCTCATCCGCCAACTCCTTTAGCACCCTCGGATGCAGCGCATCCGGCCCCATGGACTTGTGCACATCCAGTTTTTCTAAATAGTCCCAAACCACTTCTTTCTCCACAGAGGGCTGGCCACCTTCTCCCCATACTGTACTGCTCAGTGCAGCAATCTGGGAGCTGACCTTGTTCGTGAAGACAGAGGCAAAAAAAATCATTGAGTACATTAGCTTTTTCCACATCCTTGGTCACTAGGTTGCCTCCCTCATTCAGTAAGGGGCCCACACTTTCCTTGATTTTCTTCTTGTTGCTAACATACCTGAAGAAACCCTTCTTGTTACTCTTAACATCTCTTGCTAACTGCAACTCCAAGTGTGATTTGGCCTTCCTGATTTCACTCCTGCATGCCTGAGCAATATTTTTATACTCCTCCCTGGTCATTTGTCCAATCTTCCACTTCTTGTAAGCTTCTTTTTTGCGTTTAAGATCAGCAAGGATTTCACTGTTTAGCCAAGCTTGGTCGCCTGCCATATTTACTATTCTTTCTACACATCGGGATGGTTTGTTCCTGCAACCTCAATAAGGATTCTTTAAAATACAGCCAGCTGTCCTGGACCCCTTTGCCCTTCATGTTATTCTCCCAGGGGATCCTGCCCATCTGTTCCCTGAGGGAGTCAAAGTCTGCTTTTCTGAAGTCCAGGGTCCGTATTCTGCTGCTCTCCTTTCTTCCTTGTGTAAGGATCCTGAACTCGACCATCTCATGGTCACTGCCTCCCAGGTTCCCATCCACTTTTGCTTCCCCTACTAATTCTTTCCTGTTTGTGAGCAGCAGGTCACCCTGAAGGTCACAGACCTGGTATTCTTCCACACCTTGTCGCTCTTAATGAAAAGAATAAGTTTCCTGTGCCTTCTTGCCACCTCACCTCTTCTACAGTGAAGATTTTAGAGTCTTCATTGTTTCGGTTAGAAATATGGCCTTAGAAGCTTTAATTACTGACATTTATTGACTGTTTTCAGTCAACCTTGTATGTCAACTGGCAACATGTACTGCACCAAGTTTATCACCCATTTTTTGAAAGTCAAACACCCATCTCTCCCTTTCTTCTTTAAAAAAAAAGTCTGTTTAGTTTGATTATTCAGTATCCATAAAAAAATTAATTAATTGAAAAAGTATTTTAACCAGTAGTCTCACAGCAAGGAACAAGGCTCCCCTCCCTAAGGAAAGTTAGCCCTCATCAAGGTCCTTCTTCCCCAAATACCTAAGCAAGTAGCTATTTTCAGTTCCACACAAAAAGCTTAGGAAGTTGTCTTCACAGAGATCCATCTTTCCTGTTGGAGATCTCTTAACATACTTCCCTGTCAACACTATAAAGCTGCTCTTTAGAATATGCTCTTTGCTTAGAAAGGAAACAATGTAGTTTTATCTAGGTTTTGGATATAACGTCAATTATCAAAATAATAAAACTTCTCAGTGTCAAATTAGATTTTGGCTTTAACAAGCATATATTTATTTTATTCCTTGGAGACAGGCATATGTAAGGAATAAGCCTGTTTTAGTGAGAGGAAACGTTGGCATTGATTTTCAGGTATGCCATATTGCAAGGAGAGGAAAATTTACTCCAATACCACAAACCTTCTTAAGGCAGGTAGTGAAAGGAAAGACAAGCCATTTCATTCTCAGCTTCTTTTATCTAATCGTACATACGAAATCACACAGGGCAGCTTCCTTCCACTTATTCTGGGAAGTAACACCAGAGATAACCCAAATGGAAAAAGCAACAAACTACTTTTTATCATGGTTCTAGCAATTTGTCACCACTACAATCATAGTCCTCAGCTACCTCATTTTTCTAGTCCCCAACTGGTCACTTGATTAACAATTACCCCTTCTCCCTCCTCCCCCAAAATCAATATTCTTTCATTGCAGAAAGATCTTTTCCTTTATCCTATGTGGGGTGGGCAGCCCTGCTTTCTATGTAACCTACATCTCTCCCATCAGCCTAACCAGCCATAACTGTCAGCTTTTCTCTCCATATTTGACAGTGGTCACAGACTAGTTTTCTTCTACCTGCCTTGCATCCCTAGCAACACATTGAGGGGCCTCATCATTTCCTCTTTGCTTCCTGACAGATCACTGCTTCTAAGCGATATGTTGTCAAGTAACTCTGTTTCTGTAGTAGTGTCAGATATCCAAGATTTACTTCAAGAGCTTAGTAGTCTTTGAACTACTGAGTGAAAAATTTTATAAATCTTTCTTATGGAATTGGGGGCAAAGGAGCTATTTTGTTAGGACTAAACCACTAAGTAAGCCAAAAGAAACTAGCCAAGACTGCATTGTGACAATTCAGGTTGGAAGCTAGGAGATATAGAACTGCTTCAGAGTGCTGTGAGGAGCTGCACTATAGCAAATAGGTTGTACCAGTTGAATAATGTAGTGGGGGAGAGACAAGTAGAGTATAAAATACTGCTCTACTGAAACTGACAAAGTTTTGATGTTCATATATATCTGAAACTATTTTGTTCCCCCCCCCCCCCCCCAATGTGGAACATTGACAGTTTTGTAGTTTATAATCCTCCATTTTAAGATGTAAAATGGAGAACAGTAAAGTCACTATGGAAGGTTCCTTCCCATGTGAAGACTAGACTGTGAATTGCCATAGTGGGTCAGAACAGTGATCTATGTATTTCAGAATCCTGTCTCAACAGTGGCAAATACCAGATACTGCAGACGGAGAATTAAATCCCCATAATGATTAATAATGTTTTGCCTATGGGGAAAATTTCTTCCTAATCTCATGCAGTTAATAGTGGGTTTATATCCTGAAACATGATTGCTGTCCTTTATACATTTTTATCCTGCCTAGTGTACCTGCATATAGTAGTCATATATGCCTAATCCTATTTTGAATCCTACTAAACTCTTGGCTTCTGTCTTGTGGCAGGGAATTCTACAGGGTAATTATGCAGTAAATAAAAAAAAACTATTTCTTTTATCAAATTGTAGAAAAGTGGCTTACTACGGCACATTCCTTGTGGCTGGTTGTGGCATAGCAGCTCTTTCATATCTAGAATCACCTGCGGATGGTCATTCCAGTCCCATGGTAGTCTGCCCTTTCTCAGGGATCGGCCTTCTGGCCAGAACACACCTTAGTTCTACCACTTCTGGATGGAGAAAAAATCCATCTAATAGTCCTAATATCCTTAAGAAAAGGTCTTTGGGCCCAGTTCTGGGCAGCATGATCTTCATCACAGCCCTTCTCTCAAGGCTTCTAATTGTTCTTATTACCTTGCCAGGGGCTTCATACTACCTTCCCACTGGCTGGTAAGAGAACCTAGACCCACCATTTACAGTGGGTTCCAGTCCAGGGACACTATAACAAGTAGCTATAGTCTGCTCTGCTAACTTGTTGCTGCTGCCCCCTGACGTCTTCCCACTAACCACATCTCTCATGTCAGGGCTCCTGCAAGCAAGTCCTCTGCAGTGTTCTACTCCCTGGGTCCACCACATACGAGTTATACCTCTGCTCAACTCCTCCAGAATCTCCCCTTGCTTTTCCATTCAGCCTCTCTCTGCTTCTTACTGGCTCTACCTCCTGGCCTCACAGGAGCCGAACCTGCTCTCTGTAGGAGCCTTCTGCTTTCTGCAGCCCTTGTCACAGATTTCCTTCAGACTTCAGTACAAAACACCCCTTATGCCCAAATTCACTATGCTTGTAGCCCAGGAGAGGAAACTCCCCACTACTTCTCACTGGGATCTCCTGCCTGGTTTCCTTCCCCTTCTCCTGTCATTTTATGGCACAGCAGCCTCAGCATGTGAGGCTATGAACCTGTCCTGTATCCTTGAAAAAGTGCTTTAATCCCTTTTTAATGCTACCCCATTTTCCCGGCACTCTCACCAATACTTTCAATCTATATTCTCTCACCTTGAGGCATCTTGGTTCTTCCTAAAGAATTATTCTTTCTGTATAATTCTCCCTACACTGCCAATGTCCAACTGTTTCTTTAACTTTGCTTGTTTCCATGGGCAGCGGGTGAACTCCTGCTTTGGGGAGGCCAGCTCGCTGGCCCTGCCCCTTATGCTGGAAGCCCTGCCCCCCATGTGCCGGAGCCCCGAAACCCCCCTCTCTTAACAAGAGGAGCCCTGAGGGCCCCCCCTTTTGACTAAAGGAGCCCCAGCCTTCCTGCCCCTGAAGACTCCCCTGGCTAAGCCCCTGGCTCCAAGTGCCGGGCTGAGCCACCACACACCCTTGCCGAGCCAGCCCCAGTGCTCAGCCGAGCTGCCTCACTCCCCCTTGTCCCTCCTCACTCCTCCTCTCCCAAGAGGAGGAGGAACGCAGTGAGCAGTAGGGACTTCTGGCGGAAGTGGGGGTGGAGTGGAGGTAGAGATGACTGGTACCTGCTGAGAGTGGGCGGGTACAATTTAAAGATTTGCCCCCACCAACAGCTTGAGTCGTACCCCACAGGACACGCCCCACTCTTACTCTCAACGCCCATCCCTGCAGCTCCTAAGTGTTAGCTCCATGTGGAGAAGCAGCAGCAAACATTAGGAGCTGCAGAGAGTGGCTGCTGCTTTAGCTTTGTGGGAAGAGGCAGCAGTAAAAGCAGGGGCTCTCCCTGCAGCTCCCAGCTGTTTGCTGCTTCCTCTCCCAGCTTCCTGGGAACTGCAGCTGCCATGCAGGGAGAGGACCCTGCAACACCATATAACCGAGCAGGGCCAGCAAACACTGGCAAAAATCGGGTGTGGGGGGGAGGAAGGACGTGACCCCATGTGCCCCCCCACTTGTCGTCTCTGAGTGGAGGACTTACCGGCAGGCAGCAGCAGGCAGTGGGGGCCTCGGGGAAGGGACAGGGCCACTGTGGCCCAGGTGTCTGGCGGTGGCTTAGCCTTCCCTGGCCTATTATCCCACCGCCCATGCATGTTTCACACAACCCATCTTTGTGCACATTTAATAGATATAAATTATCATTCAGGCCACAGAGACCTGTTAGCACTCCAAATATAGTTAGTTCACTTCTTCTGTTGTAGCTGTGAAGTATAACATTATTCTCCAGTTTAGGACATATTTCATAGAACTTTGTCCTTTTTTCCTCTTTTGGTCCATATTTCTTGCCTTTTCTTCTTAAGCTCTCTCTTAACCAAACTTTTGAAGTTCGGTGTACTCAGACGGATTTTTGTATCAAACTCCTCATTTTGTAAGGGATTTGTCACCGCTTTATCTGCTGTCTCTTTGCCAGGTATCCTGTCATGTGCTAGAATCCACGCTATTATTACATGTATACCCAATTGTACTATCTCCATAGTTAAGAACAATATTTAATTGACTAAATCTTCCTGCTTTCCAAGGCTCCCTTTTTGATCACCATTATACACAATAAAGAGTCAGATAGGATTGCAGCTGTAGCTGGTTGTACATTTCTTAGCCAGGTCTGTGCCAACAGTGTGCCCACCAATTCAGCTGTTGTAACGGCCACAAAACTGGATAGTCTCATATCAATCTCAATTCCAAATTCAGGGATACAAAAGGCTGTTTCCATTCCATCTGTGTTGTCATCTTTAGATCCATTAGATTTGGCAATGCTGACCCCATTTGCCATGTATAAACTTTATTCCTCATATCAGATGGTCCTGCTCTTTCCTTTGTTTTATCATTTAATTCCAGATCCACAAGCTGGAGAGAGAACCCATCCACAGCTATAGTTTGATTTCCTGTGACTAAAGATTTCAGTCTCTTCCAGTCCTTCCTTTTCAGTCAAGTCTTTTATCCACCTTTTGACCCTGTTAGCATGTAGGAGTTTGTGGCAGCCAGTTACATCTGGTCTACTTAATTCCCAATAGCCCTTTTGTATTTGTTGAGCGATTCTTATCTTCAATATTTCCATTTACCTGAGCCCAAAAGGTTAAATCTAACAATTTCATCCTTAAATTTATAGGCATTTCTCTGGTAGCTACCTGCATCACCACCATGTTGTAATACCCACACCACATGTGATTTGCGGAGCTTGGGCTTGGATCAGCTCTAATTTTGTAAATGTTGAGTTAGAAACATTGAAGGCTTGGTAGCCATTATCTATAACGGGTCTTATCAGTGCTCTATACAGCATCATCAGTGTGTTCTTATCTGCATCCCAGCTGTTCCCAGAAATACTTTTTAATCAGATTGATCCAACCTTTATGTTTTACTCTTGGCATTATCTATATGGCCCTTCCAAGTTAGTTTGTTATTGAACATAATTCCTGAGAATGTAAAATTTGAACGACCTGAGATCTCTCTTCATAGAGTTATAGGTTCCATTCTTCTCAGTCTTCCTTCTTCTTTTAGCAAGATAGAACTTAAATCCCAAAGTAGCTCTCCTTTCTGAAATCCCCCTGAATGCCCTCGTCGGTTCTTTCCACAGTTGTCTTAAGTCTTCTGTGTTTGGCCCATATAGCACAGTCATCCGCAAATAGGGTGTGACATTCCCCTCTGGTGTTATCCAGACCGGTGACCCTGCTAGGTCACCCCAGTCCTTGACTCTGGGAGCCAGCCTTACCCTGCTCTGCTGTGAGAACCCCTACTCCTGGCTGTTCACTCCACAGCCCCTGGCATGTAAGCTATTCCTTGGATTGTGCAACCAAATGACACTAGCCAATATCTCCGGTCCCAGACACAACCCTAGGAACCTCAGTCTTGCAGTTCTGGTTATGCCCGATGGATGCTGCAAGCTTATATGAGTTCATCAATTTAACAAAGAAATTTGATATGTACCAGGCTTGTTATCCCAAGGGAGTCTCTGATACGCTTCAAACCAAATGCACTGCTTCAGGTAGAATAAACAATCGGATTTATTAACTACAAAGTAGGTTTTAAGTGATTATAAGTCAAAGCATAACAAGTCGGAGTTGGTCAAATGATGACAAAAGCAAAACTCATTCCAAGCTGATCTTAACACTTCCAGTGCCCTTACAAACTTAGATGCTTCTCACCACTGGCTGGCTGATGGCCCTTCAGCCAGGCCTCTCCTCTTTGATCAGTGTTTCGGTCGTGTGGTGATGTCTGTAGATGGAAGTGGAAGAGAGAGGAAGAGCATGTGTCATAACTATAAAGGGAAGGGTAACAGCCCTCCTGTGTACAATACTATAAAATCCCTCCTGGCCAGAGACTCCAAAATCCTTTTACCTTAAAGGGTTAAGAAGCTCAGGTAACCTGGCAGACACCTGACCCAAAGGACCAATAAGGGGACAAGATACTTTCAAATCTTGGTGGGGGGAAGGTTTTTGTTTGTGCTCTTTGTTTTGGTGGGAGTTCGCTCTTGGGACTAAGAGGACCAGACATCAATCCATGCTCTCCAAATCTTTCTGAACAAGTCTCTCATATTTCAAACTTGTAAGTACAGCCAGGCAAGGCATGTTAGTTTTATCTTTGTTTTCTCAACTTGTAAATGTACCTTTTGCTAGGGTGTTTACCTCTGTTTGCTGTAACTTTGAACCTACGGGGGTTCTCTGGGCTCTTTAAGTTTGATTACCCTGTAAAGTTATTTTCCATCCTGATTTTACAGAGATGATCTTGACCTTTTTCTTTAATTAAAAGCCTTTTTTAATAACCGGATTGATTTTTCCTTGTTTTTAGATCCAAGGGGATTGGGTCTGGATCCACCAGGAGTTGGTGGGAGAAAGGAGGGGGGATGGTTAATTTCTCCTTGTTTTAAGATCCAAGGGGTTGGATCTGTGTTCACCAGGGAGTTGGTGAAAGAGTCTCTCAAGGCTACCCAGGGAAGGGAGTTAGCCAATTGGGAGTGGTGGCAGCGGACCAGATCTAAGCTGGTAGTTAAGCTTAGAAGTTTTCATGCAGGCCCCCACATCTGTACCCTAAAGTTCAGAGTGGGGAAGGAGCCTTGACAGCATGGGAAACGTCTCTCCCTTTTATCATGTCCTTTCTTCCCTCTTGGCTTTGCCCCTCGCCCCTTCCAAGTCAGGTGAGCATTACCTCATCGCAGTCCCAAACTGACCAAAGGAAGAGGGGTGACTCACTCGAGAGTCCAACAGATCCTTTATCAGTGTCCTTTGTTCCTGTGAGGCTGGTCTGGGTTTGTCCCATACATGCCCTGATGAGGTGTGAACTGCCCCTCTGCTTCTGGAGAGTTTTTGCCTGGCCTTGCTTTAAGCAACAAGGACACATTTTCAGCCTCACAACTATATACATGAAATTACAACCTATAACATTACTATAACAACAATTACTATAACATTACCATAACAACAATGCTCAGTACATCATGAGCCTTCCGAAGACACCCGACATGACAAACTTAGATACACACAATCATATTATAAGGATGAACATGGGGGTTCTTGGTGTTCCCCCGAGGTATAGAACATCACATAGGGTAATACCGATTCCTGTCTGCACACTTTCTGGGAGATCATTAATCATGATTGTGACGGGTTGGATCACAGAAACCCGTTTGGGACTGCCACCTAATGTGCCTAGACTACCTCTGAGCCCATTTTGCCTGCCAGCTTGGGACTTCAGTACCTTGCCTTGTTTGAGCCAGACACGCTTGCCTGCTGTAAACACAGATCCAAGTCTGAATCACATCCCCCACAAGCTGCAGGCTTAACTGAAAACAGCTTAAGAAGTGCTCCTGTCTCCAGCACTCAGATACCCAGCGACTGATGGGGTCCAAACCCCAAATAAATATGTTTGACCCTGTATAAAGCTTATTCAAGGTAAACTCATAAATTGTTTGCCCTCTATAACACTGATAGAGAGAGATGCACAGCTGTTCCCCCTCCCCCCCAGGTATTAATATTTACTCTGGGTTAATTAATAAGTAGAAAGTGATTTTATTTAATATAAAAAGTAGGATTTAAGTGGTTCCAAGTAATAACAGACAGAACAAAGTGAATTACCAAGCAAAATAAAATAAAACACGCAAGTCTAAGTCTAATACAGTAAGAAAACTGAATACAGGTAAATCTCACCCTCAGAGATGTTTCAGTAGGCTTTTTTCACAGACTGGATGCCTTCCTAGTCTGGGCCCAATCCTTTCCCCTGGTACAGTCCTTGTTCCAGCTCAGGTGGTAGCTAGGGGATTTCTCATGACTGCAGCCTCCTTTGTTCTGTTTCACCCCCTTATATATCTTTTGTAGAAGGCGGGAATCCTTTGTCCCTCTCTGGATTCCCAACCTTCCTTCTAAATGGAAAAGCACCAGGTTAAAGATGGATTCAAGTTCAGGTGACATGATCACGTCACCGTAAGACTTCATTACCCACTTGCCAGCACACAGGAAGACTTACAAATATACACAGCCATTTACAACCAATTGTCCTGATTAATGGGAGCCATCAAGATTCCAAGCCACCATTAATGGCCCACACTTTGCATAATTACAATAGGACCTCAGAATTATATTTCATATTTCAAGTTTCAGATACAAGAATGATACATGTATACAAATAGGATGACCACACTCAGTAGATTATAAGATTTGTAATGATACCTTACAAGAGACCTTTTGCATGAAGCATATTCCAGTTACATTATATTCACACTCATTAGCATATTTTCATAAAATCATATAGAGTGCAACATCACAATGATGTTAAGCAAGAGAGGGCTGATAACACTCCCCTGTATTTCCATTTCTAATTTTATACTGTGCATCTTACTTTCCTGAAACCACTTTGTACTTAGTTTATAATTTCATTTCCACCCCCTCCCCCAAGTATGCTACTAATCTCTCATTTATCATTCTTTCCATAATTTTGCCCAAACAGGATGGCAGGTTTTCCTGTTAGAGTAACCATCACTTGCTTCCATTCTGCTGATAGTATTCCTTTCCCCCATATATTTTGGTAGTTCTCAAATTGTGGGTTGGGACCCCAAAGTTGCTGGGACTTGGGACTGAAGCTGAAGCCTGGGCTTCACCCCCACCCAGGGCAGCGCAGGGCTTGGGCTGCGGCTCCCTTTCCCTCCACCAGGGGCAGTGGGGCTCAGGCTCTGCCTCAACTCCCTCCCACCCCCTGCCCCCGGGGTCATGTAGTAACTTTGTTGTCAGAAGGGCATCATACTTCAATTAAGTTTGAGAACCCCTGCATTATTATATAATTTCAATAAAACCCTTAAACTTCCCTTTGGAAGATGCTTAATTATTGCATTACATATGCTATCTTTATCTAGGCCTGTTGGTAGCTTTTTTGAGTTTCTGTATACTGAAACTTTCATTCAGTACATCATCTTTACTGTGTACCCAGCCATTGAGGAACTGTTTTCTTCAGAAAAAATTCCTTTTTGTTCACAAAAACTTCATTTTGGTTGATATCACTCCTAATTGTTTGGACCACTGTTGCTAAAAAGTAAGCTTTTCCTAAGTTAAAAATTCCAATTTTATCATTTATATTTAGACCAGTATACATTTGTTTTTACTCTATATTCCATTCATTCTTTTAACTTTGTTCATATATCTCTGTAACTGTAGATTTTTTGTTCATTTTTCCACAATACTTTCTCCACCTCTCTTTCTTTGCCTTTTTCATAAGTCTTTGTGCCACTGCTTTACAACTTTTATAGTTCATTAGGTCCTTGCTAGTCATTGTACTTTTTGCTTCTTTTGTATGCCTAATTTCTTTCTTTAATTGCTGTTTTACAATCTTCATTCTAACGGTAATGGATTTCTGAGTCTGTGGCACTTCAATGTCGTACATATAGCTAGGTTGGCTGCTGCTACATCTCCCTTGATTATATCATCATGAAATTCCTCTAAATTATCACTTATACAATTGTTACTTAGATATTCATCACATTTACTCCTAAAGAGTCTGCAGTTAGCTTTTGTAAGGCTCCAGGTAGGAATTTCTTCAGTGTTTTCAACATTACCCTGACCTTGATATGTAATTAGCATAGGGAAATGATCACTTACCATTCCACCTTTTGTGTAAATTTCCCAGTTGCATTTGCTTGCTATATTGCTTGTTGCAATTTCCAGATCTAAACATGAAAAAGTTCCATCCACCCGAATTAAACCTAGTAGGTGCTCCAGTATTTAGTAATACCAGGTTGTGCATGTCAATGGATTGTTCCAGGCATTTGACATTACAGTTTTCCTGCTTCTTCATAATTCATTATGGCTATTAAGAGCTCCACCAATGATATACAGGTCTTTGATACTCTTAAATAACTCTTCCAATTCTAAATTGTCTAGCTTTTTACATGGGTTATAGACATTATAGATTCATATAAAGGTGGTGTTATTCTGCAGAGAAATCTTAATGGTGTTGTATTGAAAAGGTCTGTACGGCTATTTTGCCGTTGCTAAGGCCTTCCTTTATAAAAGATTACTTATTTCTGCACTGCCTTCAGCTGGAGAGCAGCGTCTGTTGGCCGGGTGTCCAGCTCTGCAGGCAGTGCCCTGCCAGCAGCAGCGCAGAAGTAAGGATGCCAATACCATACCATGCCACCCTTACTTCTGAGCTGCTGCTGATGGTGGCTCTGCCTTCAGCGCTGGCTGGGGCCAGCAGTTTCTGATCTCCAGTTGCCCAGCTCCAAAGGCAACACTGCCACCAGCAACAGTGCAGAAGTAAGGGTAGCAGTACTGCAACCCCCCCGACAATAACCTTGTGACCGCCCCCCACAACTCCTTTTTGGGTCAGGACCCCTACAATTACAACACCATGAAATTTCAGATTTAAAATCTGAAATCATGAAATTTACGATTTTTAAAATTCTATGACTGTGAAATTGTCCAAAATGGACCATGAATTTGGTAGGGCCCTAATTATTACCTTCTCTTGAAATTGTCTGAATGTGGCCTATGGAGAGATTGTCTATATGTAAATACTTTTCTGCTGCTTTTTCTATAATTTTTATTCTTTCAGTCTTCTTCCCTGTCTGTAAATGCAGTTAATCACTTTTACCATAAATGCCACAAATTTCTCTTTGTCTACAAGCAGTACATAGACTCATAGACTTTAAGGCCAGAGGGGACCATCGTGATCATGTAGTCTGACCATGGGTGGCGGGTGAACCCCCACTTTGGGGAGGCTAGCCCGCCAGCCCTGCTCCTTCCACTGACGTAGTGGGTATTCACCCACAAAAGCTTATGCTCCAATACTTCTGTTAGTCTGTAAGGTGCCACAGACTCTTTGTCACTTTTTACAGATCCAGACTAACACAGCTACCCCTCTGATACTATCTTGAATGTGTTTGCTGATGCTTATGCATGTCTTTGTTTCACTCTTAATATCAAGAGGACTAAAGTACTCTATCAGCCCTCTCCAAATGAGTTATTACATGCACCATCTATCAAAATCAATGGAGTGGCACTGGAGAATGTTGATCATTTCCTCTACCTTGGAAGTCATCATTTATCCAAGGCAGATATTGATGCAGAAATTCAACATTGCCTGAGCTGTGCCAGTGTAGCTTTTTCTTGTTTACGGCACAGGGTTTTTGAAGAGCACAACATTCGAACAGACACCAAGCTTCTTGTTTATCAAGCCATTATTCTCCCAACACTGTTGTATGGGTCCGAAACTTGGACAACCTATAGACACCACTTGAAAGTCCTTGAGAGGCACCATCAACGCTGCCTTCGTAAGATTCTGAAGATCAAATGGGAAGACAGGCGCACCAATATTAGTGTTCTGGAAGAGGCAAAGACCACCAGTATCGAGGCAATAATCATCCGTCAGCAATTTCGCTGGACTGGTCATGTTGTCCGGATGCCAGACCAAACAGGTCCTGTTCTCTCAGCTGAAAGAAGGGCACTGTAACGCGGGTGGACAACGGAAGTGTTATAAGGACTTGCTGAAGGACAACCTAAAAAAGTGTAATATTGACATTGATAATTGGGAGACACTTGCCCAGGATCACATAAATGGAGTGAAGTCTTACATGATGGTCCCCTGCATTTTGAACTTGCTCGCTGACAAGCCGAAGAGGACAAGAGGCACAGGAAGAAGGAGAGACTGGCTTCCAGTCATGGTCAACAGCCTCCTGCTGAGCCTGGAAACATCTGCCCTCATTGTAATAGAACTTGTGGTTCAAGGATTGGCCTTATTAACCACCTGAGGACTCATAACTCCCATGGAAGATGATCATTCTCGGTAACGAGTGATTGCCCATCATCAGTGTTATTAGAATATCTACTGAAATTCTTCACAGTCCTCTGTATATTTGATTAATTCATTTTGTGTCATTTACAAATGTTGCCACCCTTGTTGCTCACCCTCTTTCAGATCACTAAAAAATTTTTTTTAGATAACACTGGTCCTAGTACTGATCTTTGGGGCATCTCACTTCCCTGCACAATTAGTCTACTTGCATATAAAAAATTGACCATTAACTCCTACTCTTATTTCTCTTGATCCATTTCTAAGGAATCATAGTACAGTACTTTACCTCTCACCCGTGACTACTTAGCTTCCTTAATAGTTTTCTGCAAATATATCAGTACAGTTCCTTGTGTGGACACTCTTGATCCAGGTCAATATTTTGAAGGCTTTCCTGGTATAAATATTCCAGTGTGTTATAATGGCAATAAGCTCCTCGTGTGTATGCAGTTTTGCCAATCTAGCTTATTCCAGCCTTCCCGAGTGAAATAAACTATACGGCATCTACACTAGGGGCTTTTGCCACAGTTATATCAATCACATAACACAGTTCATCTCGCCCTGAGCAACACAACTATGCCGATAAACGTTTAGAATGTAGGACACCGGAAAAACACTGTGCTTTGGTCTTAAAAGGTCAAATTCATATCTGCATCTCTGTAAGCCTCTAGTAGGTATATAATTTTATTTGCTAAAACAATTTTAAAGTAAATGTTTTTTTTTTAATTGACTACTGGTAGGTGCACTTCTCTGTTACACAAAAAAATAAAAAAAATAAAATTTCAGACTCCTGTTAGGTAATACAACCCAAACAAGATGTTAAAATCAAGCACTAAGAAATAGCCTTGGACATAGGCCAAACACAAAGATGGAAATACTGGCTAAATCCACTCATGGAAGAGACATTCCATGCACAGATATCCATCTTCTAAGCAAAATTTGCCTCCATGGCACCATTCCACCCCCTGACCCCACATCCTATGGAGTCCTTTCTGTGACATCTGGGGTCTGCACATGGGCAAGAGGTGGAGATTGACCAAGGCAGAGGTAAGAGTAGACTGTCTGCTGCCAGGAAGCTGAGAAGGCAGCCAGAGGCCAGAGCCTGTCAGTGGGAACAGACCCCATCTCCCCAAAGGGACTATGTGGAGAATAAAGCAGAAGGGGATTCTTGTAAAAGTTTCCTTCCCTAGAAGCCCCTTCTGCAGCTTTAACACCACCACAGAAAGGGATGATCTGGACCATGACTGTAAGGTAATGAGTCATCCCTGAACTGAAGCCTGTTTAAGCTACATGTGGTGATGAGTCATTCCTGTGCTAGGCTCCAGTCAATCCACAAACCAGGAGCTGGTCAGGTGACTCTCCGTGCAGGTATATAAGCCTCACAGGAGCTGCAGCAGCTCAGTCTGCCCAATGTCACTTCATGGTTTGGAATTCTGACCTGCCTGATAAGAGTGACAGACTCCACCAGTCTTGGCCAGCTTCAGCCTTGTTCCCAATCTTGCCCTTCCAACCCTACTCTTGATTCTTGATTCCAGCTCTGGCTCCAGTTCCAGCCTGACTGCCATTCAACTGACTACTAGGCCCAACTGCCATTCCTCCAACCACTAGGCCTGACCATCCATGTCTTGGTTTCTGACATTGACAGTGACTTATAATTGGACATCCCTTATTTGTATTTTAAGTATCTTCTGGTATTAGTACCCACTCCCTGGTGAATATCTGTTTTATGTTAATTGGTTAATAGTGGAGAAAGGTGACATCTGATAGTGGATGGGTCAAATGGACATGTTAAAGTGCCATGCAGAGCCAATTTACACCAGCAGGTAAAAATCATAGGAGCAGAACCTGAACTGGTGTAAATTGTCATAGCTCCATTGAAATCACTGGGGACCTGCCCCAAATGATCTAAATCAGTGTCTAATCTGCCTGCCAGCAGGAGAAAGATACTGCCAGTTTATGGAGAAAGGGGCTGATTCTCCACTTCACTACAGCTTTATGCTGGTATAATACTACTGAGAGTTTGATTACAATGTGAATTGCAGGTACTCAGTCCCTCTCAGGATCAGGTCCAAACACTGGTGGCAAATATCTCATATTCTTCTTCTTCTGACAGAATATTATTATTTCATGATGACACAGTCTAGTCAGTTGACATTACTTCTTATGTGTATTGCCAAAACAAATGTATTCTCTTCATTTGTAGGCTTTGGATTCACAGCAGCAGCAGATAAGGTACAGTGATGCAGAGTTCATTCACTAATGTTCCTTTTCTGATGTTGCCTTTTCTGTTGATTATGTATTAATTCACAGTTAGTATTCTGTGGTTTGGCAGAGTTCTGCCTCATGAACAGACACAAAAATATTGAAGTTATTATGAGGATGCCAGTGTGCACAGAGACAATTCCATGTAGGAAAGGCATACTGTCCTTTTAATATTTTTATTAGCAGTTAACAAAATCAGAAACACACCAATCCAGCCAAGAAAGTAGAGATAATATAAAATGAGCATCCATATACTCTCACCATCCCTTGCAGAACAATCTGAAGTGTTAGTCATCATCCTCATCACCAGTGGTTGTCATTCTGTTATGTTCCAAGGCATGTGAGCTGGTATACAGCTTTTATGATGTGTTACGCTGACGCCCACTATCCCTAATGCATATTTAGTAGGGGTTTTGGCCCCTTTTCATCATCCTACTAATATTGGGGTGCCCTTCTCCCATAGGTTAGTAGGCGTTTTACCTCCAGTTCATTAGCATATGTGTCCATTAGTTACCCTGGCATTCTTGTGGTTGGACATCTGCTGATGTTCCTAACTTAAAATATCTCGAGCTGGTATAAACTGGCATCTTGTGGTTACCGATCAGCAGTTTAGTCATACTTGTTTATTACAGCATTCTGTCTTGTTATATCTTATGATCTATGGTTGCTCCTGGTTAGCTGCTTAGGCTAAGGCTTTTGGGGCCTTATGCCTTGATTAGTTTAGCTAAGCTATTGTCTTCAGGGCCGGCTCCAGGCACCAACCAACCAAGCACGTGCTTGGGGCGGCACCTGGTAAGGGGCGGCCAATCTTGGGGTGGCGGGGGGCAGCGTGGCGTGGCGCTCGGCGGGGGGGTTCCGGTGGCGCGGTGCTCGGCGGGGAGGGGTTTGGCAGCACGGCGCTCCGTGGGGGGGTGTTCAGCAGCGTGGCGCTCCGCGCGGGGCGATTTTCGGCAGCACGGCGCTCTGCAGCGGGGCGCTCGGCGGGGATGTTCGGCAGTGCGGTGGGGGGCGGGGGCTGTTCGGCTGCATGGTGCTCCGCGGGGGGGGTGTTTGGCGGCACTCTGCGCGGGGGGGGTTCAGCAGCGTGGCACTCGGTGGGGGGCGGGGGTTGTTTGGCAGCGTGGCGGGGGGCTGTTCGGCGGTGCGGCACTCCGTGGGGGGGGGGGTTCCGCGGCACAGCACTTGGTGGGGGGGTGTTTCAGCGGGGCGGCGCTGGGGGGGGTTTACGGCAGGGCGGCGCTTTTTTTTGCTGCTTGGGGCGGCAAAAAAGTTAGAGCCGGCCCTGATTGTCTTACAGGCCTTGAGGTTTGTAGGCTCATTGCATTACTGCCTTAATTTATACCTATGCCTTACCGAGCAAATACCTATATCTATAGGGCACACTGGTTGCAAATAACTGAAGGACAAGAAGTTCAATCTAGGCTTGATGTTTATGGCAAGACTGAAACTTTACATTTCAGCCTGTGTGAGAGAGTGCATACTCCAAGAGCAGCCAAGAAAATGAATTTGACTCATTTGTGGTTCCCATCGTCCTGCAAAGGGAAGTAATGTGCCCCATTTGCAGGCACAGATTACTTCTCTCCATTCACCAGGTAAAATGTCCTGGTCAGTATATCTGTACATCGTGAGACAGCCAGGGCTTTGCCCACTTCCCAGTCTTCTCCAACTGCTCCCTGTGCAGGGGGGAAGTAGTGCCCTGTGGAGCCTGCATTTCCCCTCTACGTGTAAAGCAGTAACAAGAGTAATATGCTTATGCCCCCTTACTCCCTTTCATAGCCACACAGGGGAATTTATAAAACTTGTCCTTATTTTTTAAACCCCAACCCTCAATTCCCACTAAGGTCAGGAATGTGACCCAAACTCTGCAACTGCTTTACATTTTGCTATGAATTAACATTCGGAAGTTGCAACATTTCTTAATTATAACAATTGAATTGGCTCAGAACTGGAAATCTGAATCACAGACAGTTCCTTCCTCTCTGATGTGACTCTGCTAGTTCCTTTGATGTAGAACTATAAACTTAATCTGCAGAATATTAGTTATACCAGTCTGTTTATGAGCTTTCTTTATTAAATTTTACACCATTTTGGGATTAATTATATACTTCCTGGTTTTATAATGAGATGCCTGTTTTACTTCACAGGCAAGCCAACCGCTGAACATCTGCTGTCTCACCAGTTTTGATACACTTAGCATGTTATTTAAAGTTTCCTCACTGTTAAATATTAGCCCACTCCATCAGTTTTGAAAATAGAGAAATGACTTTCATTTTCTTAATTAATATGCAGAGTGTCTTGCCAGGGAAACAGCAACTGGAGACAATAAAACACTGAGCACGTGCAAATTGCTGCCATTATTCAATTTCTCACTTTTTATTAATATAAATGTATGAGATATTTTCACATGCGAATACTGAATATAAAAGCTTACATTCATATATATTTTCTTTTTGGCTTCTCCACTCCTGTTATTCTGGTTTAATTTCCCCGTTTCTCTTGTGTAGCATAATGGCTTTTGCCCAGTGCTTTTCCTCCAGCTGAGCAGGCAGGTGAACATCTGCTTTGACAGCTGATACTGAATAAAGGGAAAGTTCAGTCTCTGGCCAGTAAATAGATTAAAATTCCTTAGCACTTTCTGAAGCTCTGTTGAGCTGAGTAAAGTGAGAGAGAGGGAGAGAGAAAGAAACAAAGAGAGAGTATATGTGTGTGTCATTCCTATATGGGGGATAGGTTCTGCCAAAATTGTCCTCAAATGTTTGCCTTTTATCTGTTTATTACAATTCCACGTAATATTGCCCACATCCTCTCCTTTTTATGGATTTTTGTTTTCTTGTTTGTTGTGTCCACACACCTCTTTTGTTTTTAAAGCAAAACATGAGGCAAAAATGTAGAAAAAATTCCCAGCTTCATAAAGAAAAACAGCAGGGATTTTTCTCCAATTCTAGTTTTCAGATCTAATTCAATAGATGCACTCTGGTTTGTTGCAAAACAAACAAAGCCCTCAAAGGAGCCTACCGGTACTTCTAACTAATGCTAGTGGAGTATCAATGGAGCACAACTCCATGTTGCTCCTGGCATGCCCCCTATGCCAGAAGTAGGAGTTGATGCTAGTTCAGGAGCTGGCTTTACATTAGTAGGAAGTTCCCTCCCCCCCGCCCCCAGGAGAATTCTCTGCTGATCATTTATTGCAAGAATACAACCCTTTAATGACACCTGAGAAGTGCAAAGGGACTGGAGTGTGCCAGAAATTCTGGCACAAAGCCCAATCCCATTTCCATTAGAGTGAAAACGGCAAATTCCCTTTGACTTCAATGGCAATATGATTGAGCTAATGGAACAGCTACAGAATGTGGTCCTTGCAGGCCCCAAATCAAGCAAAGCACTGAAGTACATGTGTCATTTTGAAGGCAAATGGGACTACTCACTTGCTCAGAGCAATGCTTTGTTGAATTGGGGCTACAGAGAGCAGGGATTTGCTTGTCCTTTTTTTCAGAATAAGGACTCTTAGGTCCAGATCCACAAAGGTATGTAGGCTCTTAGGTTCCCTTGAAATCAGTAGAAGTTAGGAGACTAAATAGCTTTGTGGATTGGGCCTTAATGATAATACGTTTAGAGCCATCCTCAACAGTTTGAACAGGAATGAGGGAAGTGCAACATATGACTACCAGCCTGTTCAAAAATATGCACCTGAGAGAAAGACTTCCCTCTGTAAGGTGACCAGACAGCAAGTGTGAAAAATCGGGACAGGGAGTGTGTGTGTGTGTGTGTGTGGGGGGGGGGTAATAGGAGCCTATATAAGAAAAAGACCCCAAAATGGGGACTGTCCCTATAAAATCGGGACATCTGGTCACCCTATCCCTCTGTGATGCTATGTACCTTGGGGGAACACCCAGCACCCCCATGTTCATCCTTGTAAAATGATTGTCTGGTATCCAATGCAAAGTTTGTCATGTCGGGTGTCTTCAGAAAACTCATGATGCACTGAGCATTGTTGTTACAGTAATGTTATAGGTTATAATTTCATGTATGTAGTTCTGAGGCTGAAAATGTATCCTCATGGCTTAAAATAAGGCCAGGCAAAAACTCTCCAAGAGCAGAAAGGCAGTTCACACCTCATCAGGGCAGGTATGGGACAAACCCAGCCCAGCTTCACAGGAACAAAGGATACTAGCCTAGGCAGCAACAAAAGAATCTGTTGGACCCTGGAATGAGTCACCCCCCTTCCTTTGGTCAGTTTGGAACTGCGATGAGGTAATGCTCACCTGACTCGGGGGCAGGGGGAGCAAAGCCAAAAGGGAAGAAAGGACATGATAAAAGGGAGAAACGTTAGCCATGATCTTCCTCTCTCTCTACCACCTATATCTACAGACACCACATCAAGCGACTGAAGGACTGATCAAGGGGGAGAGGCTGGCTGAAGAGCAACCAGCCAGCCTGTGATGAGAAGGATCTAAGTTTGTAAGAGCATTGAAAGTGTTAAGATCATCTTAGAATGCATTTTGCTTTTATTTCATATGACCAAATCTGACTTGTTATGTTTTGACTTATAATCACTTAAAATCTATCTTTATAGTTAATAAATTTGTTTGTTTATTCTACCTGAAGCAGTGTGTTTGGTTTGAAGTGTGTCAGAGACTCCCCTTGGGATAACAAGCCTGGTACATATCAATTTCTTTGTTAAATTGATGAACTCATATAAGCTTGCAGTGTCCAGTGGGTATAACTGGACACTGCAAGACGGAGGTTCCTAGGGTTTTGTCGGGGACTGGAGATATTGGCTAGTGTCACTTGGTTGCAAGTAGCTGGGAGCAGCTTAAATGCCAGAGGCTGTGCGTGAATGTCCCGGGAGTGGGGGTTCTCACAGCAGAGCAGGTAAGGCTGGTTTCCAGAGCCAAGGATTGGAGTGACCTAGCAGATCACCGGTCCACATAACACCAGAGTGGAATGTCACACCCTCATCTCCAAAAATCCCATAGACAAGGGCATAAATGATTTGCAAACTTTCAGCCTCTTTCACCATAGCACAACTCTATTGAGCTTGCACAGCTTATGGATAATTGTTTTTTCTACCAAACTGAACGTTTGGAGCTCCATTTTATTTCAATACTAGCCAGCTCGCCTACCCCTTTAATTCCGAGCATTAGTAATGCTCAGAAAAGAACAGACAGTGTCCATTATTTATGAAGTTCCTGCCAAAAAATGTATTGAACTAAATGAGTAATTTGGGAAATTTGCTTTTGTCCACTGTAAGTAGCAGTCCATTAAAATGCAGTCTATTGAATGATACAATGTATTTCACTGAATTAACAATGCAGTGTTAAACTAAACAGCAAATGGGGCACTCCTGATTTGTTCCAATGTGGATATGCTGCAATTCGTAGAACATGTCTATGTAAAAATGAAAAACAATTAATTTACATCTCTCAAGGCTACAAGGCCCATTCTATTGTGAGATTTATTCTGAATGCAAATTTCTCTTCATCTGCTTATTCCAAGCAACTAATAATTCACAGTTTGATATTACCTGGCAAAATATTAATATTTTGAATCACCGTTCCCTCTCTGAATGCAGTATAATAATCAGTAGGCTCAGCACTATAAAAATAGGGACCAATCTGCAAAACTGGGTTGGAAAACTATTTTGAAATGCAATAACTTTTAGAGTACACATTCCCTCATTTAAAAACAGCACAATAAATGTAGAGTATATGAATTATATCACTTTTTTATTTGCTGAGGTAAGTTTATAATAGAATAATGCCAAGTATCAAATATACATGGTCTGAGAAGCCAGAAAGCAGGATATTAATATATTGATAGCATCTGGATAATAATACAACATGTTCCTTAAGTCAAACTTTGGTGATCTGAAATGACTCTAGGTGTTTTTTATGCTTCAAGAAAATTCTCAAACACATTTTATTGCTTGCTTACCTTACAGATTAATTTTTTTAAGTATATGGAGCATGTTATTATAAAATTGGCCCCATGAAAGCTAATTCACACCACATACGGTAGCATCTGTAGAGCCAGCAGCTCCAGCTCCTAAAGAATTTCTGCTCCACAGGGGAATGCTAGGTGGTGTAAAGTTGATGTGGCAGCTCCTATTCCTCTCAGACCCAGAGGCCAGGCTAGGAAAATGGGTAATGACTGGGGCATGGTGTATGTCCTGGCAATTCTCTGCTGCCAGAACAGCCCTCTGGGGCCATAGACAGCGTAGATGACCTCCTGAGGTCCCTTCCAACCCTGATATTCTGATTCTATGATTCTATGGTGGAGACTACCCTGGCCCAAGGAATAAAGGTGCCTTAAAGCCACCTTTGCCTCCCTCCTCTGGTCTTATGCCAAGTACAGGGCAATTGGTCCAGAGGAGCTGGTGCTTTTCATTCACAATGTGGTGAGAACGATCATTTTCTAAAAATACTCATTTTTCCAATGTCCTCAAGAGTTAATGCCGTAACATAAACGACACACAAGAAACTTAAATAGGAAGGAAGTTAGTTTACAGTTCATTGCTTTCCCATACTGCTAATGCCATAAATTATCATTTTCAGCAAGATGGTTGAGGCCAGCTCAGAAATGTCCTTTAAATTTTTTTTCTAAATGCATCAAGGATTAATATATGGCTCCTGAAAAAGGAGGTGGAGAAGGGGGAGACAGAAGCAATTCATTGCCTCTGCAGCTCTGTGGGAGCCTTTGAAAGCATAGTGCCTCTTGCGTGATGCATGGAGGATGGGTAGAGGCACCCTTTGTTACATCTTTGCAAAGGTGTAGCCAGCACATCCTCCACTCAGCTCTGCTGGTGTGCATGTGGACAGGGCTCTAGCTGTGCCCTCCCAGAGAGGCTCTGTACAGGAGTTTGCCGGGGCTCGACCCGCTCCGGGGTGGCGGGGAGCCACACCAACTCACTACCTGCTGGGGCTTGAGTGCTTTGTCTGGCTGCAGAGTCTTGCCCGGCAGCCCTTGCAGTCCTGAAAGATACAGGAAGCCCGACCCCAACTCAGGGCGGGCACCAACGTTAGGTCAGGGCTCAGACCCTTAGTCAGGGTTGAGCAACAGTAAACCAAGTATTTAGCCCAGGCCCTAGGTCAGGGCGAGGCAACAAACGCTGAGGCAGAGCTCAGGCCCTCAGGCAGGGCTGAGCCACAGTAGATAAAGTATTTAAGCACAGGCCCTAGGTCAGGGCGGGGCAACAAACGCTGAGGCAGAGCCCAGGCCCTCAGGTAGGGCTGAGCAACAGTAATAGGCCTGAGCCTCAACAGGCCTGGGAGAGGGGGAGACTGCCACCCACAGGTTGGGTGGCAGGGGGGACGCAGGCCCTCCCACTCCACTGCGTCCCAGCCTGGGGCCTTAGCAGCGGCAGAAGGCCCGCTGCTTCGTCAGTGGGGATCCTGGCCGCAACACACTGACGTCGGCTCTGGCAGTGCTGCAGCCAGACTGGGGTCAGCTGCCCCCGGGCTACTTCCACACTCCCCCTCGGGGCCTACCTGGGTCCTGGTGTCGGCTTCGGGGGGATCCTGGACCATGGGTTCGTCTGGCCAGGGATTGTTTGGCAAGTCCGGGAGCTCCTCTGGATAGGAGGCGCAGGGCAGGCCCGGTGGCTCCTCCGTGTAGTAGGTGCCGGACAGGCTCGGCGGTTCCTCTGGGTAGCGGGCGCAGGGCAGGCCCAGCAGCTCCTTGTGGTCACTCTGGGCCGCGGAGGTTTCCCAGCCCCGAGCTAGGCTGGAGATGTCTGGTCTCTCCGGCTGCTGGGGCCTAACTGAGTTCTGAGAGCCCCGTTTTATACTTCCGGGTCGCCGCCTGACCCTCTGAGGGGCGGGCTCAGAACTCCCTAGCTCCGCCCACTCTGGCCTCCGGATGGGCTCTTCCCCTTCCGGGGCGGCAGGGAGCAACACCGACTCAGTACAGGCTCTAACACCGCTGTCAGTACCTGCTGCCCGCTTCTCCCTATGCTTCCCAACTCCCTGGCCCCAATTATGCCTGCCCCAAACTTGTGCATTGCAGATAAAGAACTCTTAGCACCCTCTCTCCCATCTACCTCACCCGCACCAAAATGGCTGTAATTTGGCCATTCATTTTCTAAATGTATTTTACACTTTTTATGTGTTGACAAGGTGTTTATAGCTCCGTAAATGTTCAGCTTGCTGTGCTGAGAAGATAAGGGGAAGTTACTCACCTTGCAGTAACTGAAGTTCTTTGAGATGTGTGTTCCTGCGGGTGCTCCACTCTAGGTGTTAGTGCGTCCCGGCGCCGTTGATTGGAAATTTTCGGTAGCAGTGCCTGGTCGGGACGCAGGCGCTCAGTTGGTATCTCCCATCTCATTGGAATCCTCCTGAGCACCTGCGTCCCGCACCCCCCTCAGTTCCTTCTCTACCGTGGAGCAATTATACTAGTACTCCAAAGTAGAGGGGAGGAGGGTGAGGAGTGGAGGACCCACAGGGACACACATCTCAAAGAACTTCAGTTACTGCAAGGTGAGTAACTTCCCCTTCTTCTTTGAGTGCTGTCCCTGTGGGTGGTCCACTCTAGGTGAATGTATAGCAGTTCCCACTATGGTCGGTGGGACTTTGGAGATGCGGAAGTGAGTACTGCAGAGAGTACTGTATGGCCTACTATGGTGTCTGCCATGGTGTCTTCCGTGATAGCATAGTATTTGGCAAACGTGTGTTCAGAGGACCATGTAGCCACTTTACAGATGTCAGAAATGGGTACGTTATGTAGGAAGACAACGGATGTTGACAGAGCTCGAGTGGAATGAGTTCTAATGCCTTCGGGCGGTTGAATATTTTGAATACTGTAAGAGGATCTGATTCAGTCAGAGATCCACTTGGACAGATGTTGTTTAGAGATAGCCGTACCTTTCGATCTTTCGGTGATGGAGACAAAGAGTTGTGGAGATTTACGAAATGGCTTAGTCCTGTCTAAGTAAAAAGCGATTGCTCGCCTGACATCGAGAGTATGCAGGGTTGCCTTGTGTGGAGTCTTGTGAGGTTTGGGATAGAAAGTAGGTAAGTATATAGGTTGGTTAAGGTGGAAGGTGGATACCACCTTAGGGAGAAATTTAGGATGTGGTCTCAGAGTGACTTTATCTTTGGAGAAGATTGTGTAGGGAGGATGAGCCATCAGGGCGCTTATTTCACCTACTCTCCTTGCTGATGTTATTGCAACTAAGAAAGCTACCTTCGTGGACATATGGAAAAGAGAGGAGGTAGCCAAGGGCTCGAATGGAGGTTTCATGAGAGCGTGAAGAAAGCAGTTAAGATTCCATGTAGCCGCCGTTGGGTAAATTTCAGGGTACAGATTTTGCAGGCCCGTGAGAAATCGTTTTATGGTGGGGTGGGTAAAGAGTGAATAACCTTCTAACAGGTCATGGAAGGTGGTAAGCGCCGCCAGGTGCACTTTGATGGAGCTGAGCGAAAGTCCATCCTGTTTTAGTTTCAGTAGGTAGTCTAGAATGTTAGGGAGGGTCACCATATTGGGCATTAAGTGATTACGTGAGCACCAGAGAGCGAAACGCTTCCACTTCTGCAGGTAGGTTTTACGAGTGGAGTCTTTTTTACTGTGCAGGAAGATGTATCGGACTTGCTCAGAACAGGCTAGTTCATGGCTTTGGAACCATGAAGGAACCAGGCTGTGAGGTGGAGCTTTTGTAGATGGGGGTGAAGAACCTGTCCATTGTCCTGGGAAAGGAGATCTGGCCTGTTGGGGCGAGCCCATGGATGACGGGAGGACATGCGGAGTAGGTAAGGATACCACGTCTGTCTCAGCCAAGCCGGGGCAATAAGGATGACCCAGGCCTTGTCGTCTATGATCTTCTGAAGAACCCTGTGGAGTAGAGGGATTGGTGGGAAGGCATACAGGAGAGAGTTGTTCCACGGGATGAGGAATGCGTCTCCTAGGATGCAGTCCCGAATCCCACTCTGGAGCAAAACAGGGGACATTTTTGATTCTGGGTTGTGGCAAAGAGGTCTATTGACAGGGTGCCCCAGAGGAAGAAGAGCTGTTGAAGTATTGCGAGGTGAAGCTCCCATTCATGCTTTGTTGAGAACTGCCTGCTGAGTGCATCGGCAGTAGTGTTGTGGCAGCCTGGTAGGTAGGAAGCGATGATTTGTATTTGATGTTGTATGCACCAATTCCATAGCCGGATGGCTTCCATGCAAAGGGAATGTGATCGGGCTCCCCCTTGTCTGTTGATGTAGTACATGCATGCTATGTTGTCTGTTAAGACCTGAATAGATTTGTTCTTTATGAGGGGAAGAAAGTGAAGGCATGCTCGCCTCACTGCTCTTAGCTCTAAGAGATTTATGTGTAGATGCGTCTCTGATGCGGACCACTGGCCTTGTGCCCTGTGTCCCCCTAGATGCGCTCCCCAACCGATTAGGGAAGCGTCCATGGTGAGCATGAGCTTGGGGATTGTTGCTGGAAGGAAACCCCCGTGCAGAGGTTTTCTGGTCTTGTCCACCAATGTAGGGCAGCTATAACATTGGGAGGAGGAGTTAGCAGCGTCCCTAAGGTGTGTCTGTTGGGTTTGAAATCGGAATTGAGCCAGCCCTGAAGACATCTCATGTGTAGCCTGGCATACTGAACCACGAAGGTGGTGGCTGCCATGTGACCAAGGAGCTGTAGACAGATTCTTGCCTGTGTCCTGGGACAAATAGAGAGCGTGCGTATGAGCTGTGTGATAGCGAGGAATCTGTGATATGGGAGCGAGGCCCTGCTCTGGATTGAGTCGAGATGAGCTCCTATGAACTCGATCTGTTGTGTAGGTGTCAGGGTGGATTTTTGGATGTTTATTTGGAGGCCTAGGCTGTGAAAGAGGGAGATGGCGAAATGGGTAGCTTGAAGTGTCCTGCCATAGGAGTTGCCCTTGATGAGGCAATCGTCCAGATAGGGGAAAAGCGTGATCCCATGTTTGTGGAGGTAAGCCACGACCACGGCTAGAGTTTTGGAAAAGACTCTCGATGCTGTGGAGAGGCCGAAAGGAAGAACTCTGTATTGAAAATGGTTGTGACCGATTGTGAATCGTAGGAAGCGTCTGTGAGCTGGATGAATTGATATATGAAAATAAGCGTCTTGTAGGTCAAGGGCTGTAAACCAGTCCCCTTGAGCCAGTGCAGGAATTATTATGCCCAGTGTGACCATCTTGAATTTTTGTACCCTCACGAATTTGTTCAGTCGGCGTAGGTATAGGCCTCCATCCCCCAGTCTTTTTCTGGGTCAGGAACTAATGGGAGTAGAACCCTTTCCCTCGATGTTGCGTGGGCACAGGTTCCACTGTGCCTAGCTGGAGGAGGTGTGCCACTTCTACACGAAGGAGTAGCTTGTGAGAGGGGTCCCTGAAGAGGGACGGGGAAGGGGGAAGGGTAGGAGGATAGGATATGAATGGGATAGAGTAACCGGACTGAACTATTTCGAGGACCCACTGGTCCTGTGTAATTCACTGCTAGGCATGTTGGAAACTCTGGAGGTGGTGGCCAAATGGGCAAGTAGGCTGTGGAATCAAGGGGTGGTTGCGCAGACCCTCGACCAACATTTCAAAATTGTTGTTTATTCCCAGATGGCGGGAGGTGGTTGCTTGAGCTTGATTTTGTCTGCGCTTAGGGGGTCTAGCGCGATTCCTATTTATGTCGTATGGTTTGGGTTGAGGCTGATAATATTGTTGTGTGCGCGGTCTTTAGTAGGGTTGGTATCGTTGTCTCCTGGGAAGAGATGGGTGAATGCCCATGGTGTGCAGTGTCACTCTAGAATCTTTCATGGTGTGAAGTAGCTCATTGGTTTTTTTGGAAAACAGTTTGTCTTTATCAAAGGGGAGGTCCTCCACTTTGGTCTGCAGATCTTTAGGGATGCCAGATGCAGAAAGCCATGAATATCTGCGCACAACCACAGCAGTTTCAGTAGTAGTGCTGTGTCCGCCGTGTCTAAAGAAGCTTGTAGGGCCGTTCTGGAAATCAATTGGCTCTCGCTCAGAATTAATTTAAAGTCTGCTCTCCTGTCCTCTGGAATGTAGGAGGTGAATTCAAAAAGTTTATTGTAGTTATCAAAGTCGTAGCTGACAAGGAGTGCAGAGTAGTTTGCAATCCTGAATTGTAGAGTGGAGGACATGTAAACCTTGTGACCCAAGACGTCAAGGTGTTTAAGATCCTTGTCTTGCAGGGTGGGCCGATATTGTGACTGTTTCATCCTTTGTGCGACTGCATCGATGACGAGAGTTTCAGTTGTGGGTGAGAAAATAGGAAGTCAGTGTCCTTAGCAGGAACATAGTATTTACGTTCGGCCGTTGTGCAGGTTGGTAATAAAGAAGCTGGAGTTTGCCAGAGAGTGTCAGCTGGTTCCAGGAGTGCTTCATTTATAGCGAGCGTGATCTTTGCGGGCGCAGAGGGTTGAAGGATTCTGAGGAGTTTGTGTTGTGTCTCCTGAACCTCTTCTAGGGGGATGTCTTGACTGAGTGCCACCCTCTTGAAAAGCTCTTTAAATTGTTTACAGTCGTCCACGTTCTGTGGAGGCAGGGGGGAGAGGGCTCCGTCTGGAGCAGATGGAGAATTAGGGTTCGATGAGTCAGGATATGCTTCATAGCTCACATTCTCAGGAGGGGGTTCAGGTACTCTAGAAGTGGACAGAGCTGGAGATCGAGGCACAGAGGTCTGAGGATGAGTGATAGGAGGATGTGGCCAAGAGTACCACTGAGGCCAAGACATAGGGTAGGAGAACCCAAGTGCCGCCCACGGGGCGGGGGGCGAAGTAGGGAAGCTGAGGCTGGTGGCTGTGGACCGTAGCCTGAGGTGCAAGAGGTTCCAGGGGAGCAGGAGAGGCAGGTGGGGAGAACTCCACCTGTTGCTGTACATTGGGTTCGCTATCAGAGAAGGTAGCCAGTTCAGGTGGTGAGAACGGCTGTTCGAAGAGTGAGCCCTGTGTTTCCAGGAGTGGAGAGTTAGGCTCAGGTGGCACTGAGAGGTCACATTGAGTGAGGAACTGTTGCTCCTGCTCCCTGGGCTGTGCTGAGCCTGGACTGTGCTCTAGCGCGTTAGCAGATGAAAGTGAAAGTGTTGGCGGTGCCGCGGGTCTGTTGGAGGTGCCCTGCAGGGGGTCCGGTGCTGGTTCCGGGGCAGGAGGCAGGCTCAGTGCTGACGTTTTCCCCGGCACCGGGGCAGAGCGCGCAGCTTGCACCGTGGCTATTCTTTGCGCGGATGGGATCGGTGCCGATGTCCTTGTAGGCACCGGGGCAGAGTGCGCAGCCGGCACCGCGGCTATTTTTAGTGCTGAGGCGCTCGGTGCCGTGGAAAGCTTCCCGGATCTCGCGGGAGACCCTTTACCCTTGTTAGAGTCTCTCCTGTGAGACTGCTGTGCTTCTTGCCTCTGCTCCAGAGAGGGTGAAGCAACGCTCCCAACTTGTTTGGATCTGGCCGGGGAGCGTGTGGGAGCGAGTTTAGCTTTCCCCATCTCCAAAAGCGGCTGCAGGGATTTTTCCATGAGAAACATTTTAAGCCGCAGGTCCCTGTCGCGCCGAGCCCTTGACTTGAGGCTTGTACAGTGGAGGCACTTTGCAGGGATGTGGGTTTCCCCGAGGCACGTCACACAATGTGAGTGCCCATTCGACCGTGGCATGGAGTCCTGACAGGAAACACACTTTTTGAATCCTTTTTGAATATAACCTAATATAACCTCATTAATATAGCTTCTGTTTCCCCATTTATAAAAGAGTTATATATATACCTGAACTAACAATCATTTTTCTTTATACAAAGACTATAGTGTTTTATATATATGTGAATGAACAACACTTTTTCTATATAGTAGTATAATTACTATACATAGTATAGCTGTACTTTATGTAATATAGTAATGTCAATAAAATAATAGTTATATTTATTCTGATGGCAAGATATTAAACTATAGTAGGAAGTCTGTAGGTGGACCTCATGATATCCAGTTAGGCATTTATTTGCTCTAGAGTTAGTTGAGATGGTCTTCATCATGTCCAGTCTGTTTACAAAGAAGGATAGTCATTTATTAATTGAAATAATGTAGAAATCTTTCCAGAACTTAACTAAAACACTCAGTTTGTCATGACAGATCTCTGGCTGCTGTTGAAGCTTGAACCCAAGACAAATGTATTTGGAGTACTGCTTAATTGTCTATTGGAAATTGTGTGTGTGTGTGTGTGAATGTTAGTGATCTTGAATGATACTGTACTGATAGCTCTTGAAATGAAAGTCTTGCAAGCATTATAAGGTTTTCTCCTGCATCCCACTAATATGCCTAACCCTAACCTGAGAGAACAACTTTTAAAAAAAATACTCCTCTGAGTCTTAAGTGTTAGTGTCCAGATGTCCAAAAACTCAGTTGTTTGGGGGACATGTTAAACTGCATGAAAATCTGCCCAGCTAGTTCTTGTATTTCTGTACTGTAAGAGCTTGTTCCCTTATTTTCTACCCCTCAGATTTTTTATACAATAAGACAGTGTCTATGCATTTTTTTTGAAATTTTACTTCGAGCTTTATTCATATAAAACGTTATACATCTTTTCCACAGGGAGAAAGCCTGCAGAACAGGTTTCTGCACCCCAGCTGACTTGTTAAAACAAAGTAACTTGTTATGACCAGTTCTGCTGGGCCCTCTTGAGGAGAGACAAAGGGTGTGGAGATGTCATAATATTGCCTCACTTCTTCCTAGTGAATCCCTTCGATTACAAGCCATGTAAACAGCTTTCTTTATGTACTTTTAGAAGCCTCAATTTCTGAAACTTTATCCAGCTTAGAACTCAGTTAGTGAAGGCACATATCCTCATCCATGGGGCATATAAATTAAGGATGGACAGCTGTTTGGATGTTCTTGGCAAGGAATCCTGCCCTTATCACCCATACTTGGTGCACATACATGGGCTCTTGGTTGTCTATAATCAAGCCCATCTGTTAGGATGGCATGGTGCCTACTCGCAAGTTTGTCAGATACATTGACTAGGGCACAGTTGCAAAGCAACCATGGTTTTAAGGCAGGCATTTTGTGTTACACTGCAAATAACATCCCTTATGAAGGAAATAGCTTCTCTGGGCTAGTGGTGAAGTACTGGCACCACTTGCAAATTAATCATATGTGTAATTAATGCTGTTTCATGTGACATGAAGACACTAAAATATTGGCCAAAATTGTACTTTGAAGCCTAACATTAGGCTTATAAATATGGATTTAGAAGTGGTTTAATTTTCAAAAGTGCTGAATGCCCAGCAGCTTTCCTTGTAGTCACTGGGAACTCGTGGCATGCTCAGCAATCTTGAAAATCAGGCCACTGAATTAGATGCCTAAAATGTCTTAGGATCCAACTCTTGGAGGAAATTGGATGATGTACTGGATTGCAATTGTCAGGAGGCAGTGCCTTTAAAATGCAACTTCAGCTTCATAGATCCATATGTGTAGTCTTTTAAGAGTAACGGACTATGCGGATGTTGTAAACTTCTCTTTAGAGACCTCTGCCATCTATCAACATGATTATTCTCTCTGGCAGCCTCAGTGTGGGGCCATATGACTTCTTGTCCTGCACTAGTCAGAGAGTTGTTGACATTCTTTTAAAATGTGTAATCACTGATCACAGTGTATTGGCAACACATCAGCAGGAAGTCCGGTTTATGCCAATAGGGATTAACAATGGCCTTTTTGTGGACTGTGTTGTTGTGGCAATGAAGCAGTTCAAAAGCACCAATTTGGTTATCAGCAATTATTTGGGGTGTCATGTCCGAAGATCTACTTTACCGCAAAATTTAAAATCCCAATATAAATTATACCAATACAATTCTGGGCATATATATATATATATATATACACACCTCTACCCCGATATAATGCGACCCAATATAACACGAATTCGAATATAACGCAGTAAAGCAGCGCTCTGGGGGGGCGGGGCTACACAGTCCGGCAGATCAAAGCAAGTTCGATATAACGTGGTAAGATTTTTTTGGCTCCCGAGGACAGCGTTATATCGGGGTAGAGGTGTGTGTGTGTATATATATATATATATAGGTATTATTGGGCTTGATTTTCATTTATGCTAAGGCCCCTTTCCAGTGCTCTGGTAATGTAAATAGGCCTTAAAGTGGATGTAATTTACACCTACTTAAAGCTCCTTTACCCTGAGAATAGTGTAAAGGGGCCCTAGAATAAATGAAAATCAGGCCCTGATATCTCTATACATGTATATAGAGAAAATATATAGAAACTTCTATAGTAATTGTTTTAACTCCCCATTGTTCCAAAGAGTCTGTTTTGAAATCCAGAGCACTCTCTTTATAGCATCCTTTACAGACTTCTTTTGGGTAAAGGAAAGTTTGACCAGTCACTAATACAAATCTGTGAAATGTTTCACTATATCACCATTAATTTAATAAAGGAGGTTTATTCATTTATCCAGTTAAATTCACCTGGGATGGCTGAACAGGAGAGGAACTGAAAGCTCCAGTTCATTTGAATTTGACTGTTTGCTTATACTCTGTACTAGAATGCAATAGCAAGCAGCCAGAACTTTTAAATTCATGAATATAATCTTTGATCAAGTAAACTTCAAAATAGACACCAATTCTGTAATCATGGATGTAAGTTTTGCTTTCCAGTACACCAGGGGCAATGAACCGTTTTATAGGTGTGTAGTACAATTCCTTTCTTCCTGGGCTTTAGAGTTGCAGAAAATGGAAATATAGCCTCTGCAGTTCATAACCAAATGCACTGTTGCTGAAACACCACCAACTTGTTGGCATCTCTTTATCATAATCAGTGGGGGCCTAGTCCAAAGCTCACTTAAGTCAAGGCCTCTGGTTTGCGCGTGATAGCTTATCAAACCTAAAGTGCGATGTGCTTAACTTTAAAAATTTGAAGTCAGTGATGGTTTGTACTTAACTGTTGTGCAGAAGGATGGCCTGAGAGGGCTAACAATCCAAAGTCAAAAGCAAAGGAAAACAGAACAAAACGAGACAGAACAAACACAGCGCAGGGTTTGATCATTAGAACTTGAATGCTTATAGTAGGAAACCTGCTGCTATCCTCTGACCAAAAGACAATGCATTGCAAATTTGCACAAATTCGCATTTATTTGCATAAATCAGAAGTAGCATACCTTCCTTCCTATTTTAAAATTATGTTGTAACAAATCCCAATGCGGAAGATAAATAAATGCATATATGGATATTCTAGATAATTTGTAGATTCCATAGTCTGTATATAAATAATAAAAATCTGATGCCATTTTTCCAATTTTGTTCTTTTGTTTCTTGATAGGGACAAATCATTAGCTAGAAGTGGAGGAATGCCTGTTACTATTGCTTCTAGCTAAGAGGTCCTAGTAGTTTACATGTAATTTCACATGAGATGGAACCTATTAAAATTAGTATGTATGAATCAAGTTGAAATTAGAAAAGAGAAATCTACTGTATGCAATATTATAGTGATATACGGTATCACATGTTGTTACAAAGTTTCTGTGTTTTTAAGGCTTTCCTTCACTGACTCTATGCTGGAGACAATATTCAAATCTATGTTATTATTCTACTTGTTTTTCCCTTCCCCCAATTTTTTGATGAAATAGTTTGTAGAAATAACATATAGCCTGTCCTCAAATAAAATTTCAGTACTATTAAAAAGCTGCCACATTCTCTGTAGCCTACCATATAACAGCAGCAAAGATGTGAAATGTACCATTTTGAAAACCACTACCCTTTATTTTCTCAGTCGTTAAACTCTTCCCCATCCTTAACCCCGGTATGAATTACAGGAGTTGAACTATTTGTTTCATGGTGTAGTTGTGAGATGGCAAGGCATTTTGTTAATGTTCTCCACCTGTTACAGACAGCCATTATTATCTGACATTTGTATGTGCTTACTTTGTGTAGGTGGCAGCTATATTCTGTAACAGAGCTATGGGCCCCAATATCCACAGTGATTCTGGGCTTATACAAAGGCCATATCTATACTTACTGGGATTGACACTGCTGCAGCAGGTGTCGATTTAGTGGGTCTAGTGAAGACCCACTAAATCGACCGCAGAGTGCTCTCCGGTCGACTCTGGTAGTCCACCGTAATGAGAAGAAAAGGTAAGTCAACGGGAGAGTGTCTCCCATCAATGCAGAGTGGTGTAAACACAGCAGTAAGTCGACCTAAGCTATGTTGACTTCAGCTACGTTATTCACATAGCTGGAGTAGCGTAACTTAGTTCGACTTACCTCAGTACTGTAGATAAGGCCAAAGATATCCTTTAGAATGAGGCATGGTTGCCCATTTTTGCCAATACTGTTTACACTTAGAATAGAATCGCAGGTGAACATACACCTGCAAGGATGTGCATGTGAGCAACACAGATGAAGTAGGACTCAAGATGAAAATGTATGCAGATCACTTCTTGATGTTTTCTGGGTTATCAAAGCTTAAAGTATCACTGGCTGCAGTACAGTAAAAGAGGTTCATACCTTGAAAGGAGATGTGGCTGCCCAAAAATAGAACATACCAACCAGTATGCCAAGGGAAAATGCATAATGAGGTAAGTCTGTGTTGACGTGAAGTCTAGAGAAGCATCTTAAAGAGGTTGTAAATTACACAACCGCCCCCCCCAACTCTGTTTAAATGTATCTATCTAAGGTTCTTATATGGCCTCAGGACTACAATAACAGAGCAACTTAAAATCTTTAATAGATGTATCCTCACAATTCTACTTGGTGGTAGGGAAGTGTTATTATCCCCATTTTATAGATGGGAAACAGAGGCCCAGAGAGACTAAGTGATTTGGTTGACGTTGCATGGGATGTCTGTGGTGGAACAAGGACTTGAACCTAGGTCTCCTAAATCCTCACATAGTGTCCTAACAACTGGACTATCCCTTCCCTCCACTATTAAAAATTTATTTATTCCAATTAAAATATTAGCTGTCTTTTATGCATTGACATAGCTCATCATCTCCCTTAGATATATACATTCCATAGAATGATTTTGGTAGCTCTTCCCAAGGCCATCCTTTGTGGCGCTTATGCAACTGCAACATGGCTAGACATAGTTACTATAGCACTTCCATTCCTGCTAAATGTGCTCTCTTAGTGCCACAGTAACTCCCTGCTCCCTTTCTCCCTGGCCTGACGGTCCACCAGAGGTGAGGATGCCAGGGATACATACAGATGATGGGACAATGTTAGGTCACAGGTAGGGGAGAAGGACATGTTTATACAGTACCATGGAAAACCCAGGCCCTAATCCTTTCCATCATAGTAAATCTTGTTGACTCTTTTCAGTTAGGGAAGATTAAGTTTGGGTCTGTTTTCTTTTCGTTATTAGGAATAGCATCGCAATCTTTCGGCACATCTCTATCACAGGGAAATTTCCAGGCAACATGTTGATTAACTCTACTAGTGGATCAAATTCCCTATTTTGAATGAAAGCAGACTGGATTGGGGCCTAAAAGTCTCTTGAAGTCAATGGGATTCTTTCTACTGACTTCTGTGGGCTTTGGATCAGGCCCTTAGTCATTAAGATTGTGTTGTACTGCAAACAGTGATTCTTTAAGCTTTGATAACCCAGAAAATGCCAAGAAGTGCTCCTCATAAATTGCCATTTTGAGTCCTGCTTCACTTGTGTTGCTCACCTGCACATCTTAATAGATGTATGCCCACCTGAGGTTCTATTGTAAGTGTAAACGATAGTGGCAAAAATGGGCAATCGTGTTTTATTCTAAAGTATATTGTGTAAGCCCAGAATTGCTGTAGACATGGGGGACCAGTGTTTAGTTACAGAAGAAAGCTGTCACCTACACACAATGAACACTTATTTTCCAATTATTATTTATACTTTTTCTGAAGTGTCAATTTTTGGTTAGTTCTAATAGCAGATATGCTTCTTTTTCTCATTATTCTCCCTCAAACAGGTCTGGACATTTTCTTCTCCATCTTCTTGTTTGTCATTATAGTTAACCAGGGCATTTTTGCAAAGCTAGATTGCTACCAGGACCTCTGAGAAATCTTCTGCTTCAATAAACTTCCGGCAGGTTGGGCTAGGCAGAGCAGACAGATTTCTGATAAGACATTATATATTTAGTGCTTATGCACTCCTAGCACTCTTGTAAGAATGTTTTTCAGTTATCTGCATTTAAATCTGCTTTGATTTTGGCCCTTAGGTCTATTCATTGGTAACCCTGTCCAAGGGAATCCAGGAGCATAGGTGCAAGATACTATTTCTTCAAATGACACTGTGAGTGCACATTCCCAATTCTAAGACGAATCACAAAGGGGCAGAAGTTGTACATCATTCATCCATAGATCAACAGGCTCTGTTTGCTCTGTGCTGCAGGCAGTATCCAGTTAATTACACCCATGGAAAGGTAAGCCTCTCCTGGTATATGAGAGTGAAACACCTATGCCTAAATTCGAATTAGGATAAGTGTTAAAGAGATGTTTCCAATAGGCAGAATTTGACTGAGCAGGTGGCACACATTCCTTTAGGATTAGTTCAGGCACTTCTACTGCAAACCTTGTTGGCATATTTTGAATTTTAAAAGACTGAGTGTCTATTAAGAGTTTATTTGATTTGGCAGCTACTAATCAGTGTGATAGGCGTGCAGAATGCTGGAAAACCACAAAAAGAGTAAGGTTAACATTGTAATATTACCAGGTTTTAATTTTTGTGCTGGTTTGATAACTGGACATAAGGTGATTTCAGCCGAACGCCTATTGCTCAGTTCACTGGGCCAAATCCTGTGGTGGTGTAAATGGTGGTATAAGTTATATCCTTGGTGTAAGAAAAGTAAAAAATGACCATTAAGTGTCAGGAGTCTAATTTATGACCATTTGGAATCTACAGTGCTATTACAAGAGACAAAATGCAGGCGTTGGCAGCTTCCAGTAACAGAAAGAGTGGAGGGCGAGGGATAGGAGTTTATAACTTGAAAGGAGGTGTGGCTGTTCAAAAAATAGTACATACCAAGCCGTGTGCCAAGGGAAATGCTTAATAAGATAAGCCTGTGATGATGTGAACTCTAGAGAAACATCTTAAAGAGAAGTTGTAAATCACACAAGCCCCTCCCCCCAACTCTGATTTACAATCACACCCCACTGGAGAATCCTAACACTGATAACTAGCATATCAAAAGTACAACACAGGCCCTACAATGTCAACGTTCAGTCCAGTGTTTGACCAAAGAGAGTTTCAACATTAAAAATGTTTAAATTAGGGCTGTCGATTAGTCGCAGTTAACTCACGCGATTAACTCAAAAAATATCATGATTAATCACAGTTTTAATAGCACTGTTAAACATTAGAATATCAATTGACATTTATTAAATATTTTTGGATGTTCTACATTTTCAAATATATTGATTTCAATTACAACACAGAATACAAAGTATACAGTGCTCATTTTATATTATTTTTATGAAAAATATTTGCACTGTAAAAATGATAAACAAAAGAAATAGTATTTTTCAATTCACCTCATAAAAATACTGTAGTACAATCTCTTTATCATGAAAGTGTAATTTACAATGTAGATTTTTTTGTTACATAAGTGCACTCAAAAACAAGACAATGTAAAACTTTAGAGCCTACAAATCCACTCAGTCCTACTTCCTGTTCAGCCAATCACTAAGACAAACAAGTTTGTTTACATTTACGGGAGATAACACTCAGTGGCGTAGCCAGGGTTGCAGCTGAGGAGGAGCGGTGGAGAAAAAAGGCGCCGGTCCTTCGGTGGCATTTCAGCGGCCCTGCGCATGCGCCAAAATGCTGCCAAAAGATGGAGAGGCGCATGCGCAGGGCCACCCCGCTTCCCCATCCGCCCTGCTTCCCCATTCGGAGCCAGCCCGCGGCCCCGTTCCGCCGGCCGGGCCGGCCGGAGCGCCGGGAGCCAGCCCGTGGCCCCGTTCCGCCGGCCAGAGCTCCGGGAGGTGGGAGCCAGCCCGCAGCCCCATTCTGCAGGCGCCACTTTTGGGGAATATGGTCAGGAGAAGCAGCCACTTCCCCTGAACCCCACTAGCTATGCTACTGATAACACTGCCCACTTCTTGTTTACAATGTCACCTGAAAGTGAGAACAGGCGTTTGCATGGCACTTTTGTAGCCGGCGTTGCAAGGTATTTACATGCCAGATATGTTAAACATTCATATGCCCCTTCATGCTTTGGCAACCACTCCAGAGGACATGCTTCCATGCTGATGAGGCTTGTTAAAAAATAATGTGTTAATTAAATTTGTGACTGAACTCCTTGGGGGAGAATTGTATGTCTCCTGCTCTGTTTTACCCACATTCTGCCATATATTTCATGTTACAGCAGTCTCGGATGATGACCCAGCACATGTCATTTTAAGAACACTTTTGTTGCAGATTTGACAAAATGCAAAGAAGGTACCGCTGTGAAATTTCTAAAGATAGCTACAGCACTCGACGCAAGGTTTAAGAATCTGAAGTGCCTTCCAAAATTTGAGAGGGACAAGGTCTAGAGCATACTTTCAGAAGTCTTAAAAGAGCAACACTCCAATGAGGAAACTACAGAACCCGAACCACCAAAAAAGAAAATCAACCTTCTGCTGGTGGCATCTGACTCAGATGATGAAAATGAACATGTGTCGGTCCACACTGCTTTGGATCATTATCAAGCAGAACCTGTCATCAGTATGAACGCATATCCTCTGGAATGGTGGTTGAAGCATGAAGGGACATGAATCTTTAGCGCACCTGGCACATAAATATCTTGCGACACCGGCTACAACAGTGCCATGTGAACGCCTGTTTTCACTTTCAGGTGACATTGTAAACAAAAAGTGGGCAGCATTATCTCCAGCAAATGTAAACAAACTTGTTTGTCTGGTGGAACAAGAAGTAGGACTGAGTGGACTTGTAGGCGCTAAAGTTTTACATTGTTTTATTTTTTAGGTTTTTTTGTACGTAATTCTACATTTGTAAATTCACCTTTCATGATAAAGAGATTGCACTAGAGTACTAGTAATGTGGAAATTGAAAAATACCATTTCTTTTGTTTTTTACAATGCAAACATTTGTAATAAAAACAAATATAAAGTGAACACTGTACACTTTGTATTCTGTGTTGTAACTGAAATCAATATATTTGAAAATGTAGAAAACATCCAAAAAATATTTAAATAAATGGTATTCTATTATTAACAATAACAGGCTATTATTTTAATGGCACGATTAATCATGCTTAATTTTTTAATCACTTGACAGCCTAGTTTAAATATTATGAGGTTGAAATCTTTTTAGAATACTTCATCATATGGCATTATTAATTATTTGTTGTGATGATTTCCCATTTGAAAATATTTCCACCAGCCTGTATGGAGCTTTACAAATAAAATAAAGACCTGGTCTCTGTGCTGAAGAGCTTGCCATCTATCCTAGATAAGACATCACATTATGCCAGGTGAGAGGACATTGGACAAGGCAGAGAAAGAAAGAAAACTTCACAAAATATGTATATGAGGTGACTTGTTTTTGAACACTATTGTAGTTAATTGTTCAGATAATACAGTTATTTGTTTATGTTGGTTTATACCTTATTTGGTTGATATAGGAGTGAGGGTCAGTGTGACAGACATGCAGAATGCTGCAAAACCACAGAAAAGAGAGAGGTTAACATTGTGATAATGGGCTTTGAAGACGGATTTGAAGGAGGAGAGGGAGACTGTGTGATGTACAGGATCAGGGAGGACATTCCAAGCATAAAGAACATCATAGGAGTAAGTATGGACGTGACTGTGGGGAGAAAGATACAAAGGAGGACTGAAGGGAAGCAGAATTTACCAGGGCACAAGATTTGAGCAGAAGAATGGTGTCCATAAAGGGAAAAAATTGGGCCTATGCCCTTTTTGTGTGCTTCTTAGTGATGTGTGGAGACAGGCTGAAAAGTTTTTATGTTTTTGTTTTACATGTGCTGATTATTTTTTACATTAGAAATTCAGGCCTTGCCTACCCATTTTTTCATGGAACACTTAGTGGATGAATAGAGAACCAGTAGAGTTAGACATCACAAATACCGAGAAAATTAAACCAGGGGGGAAGTGATATTTATTCCAAGTATTTAAAACATTCTCTGTATTTTTGTTATTTAACTCCAATGCTGAATTAAAAGTTGGGAGAAAATCTCCTTTGATAAAGCTCATTCCTATTCAGTTAAGGTTTGGAAAAGCTCTAACCCACATCTCTGGGCCCTCCAGGAGAGACCCTCTGCAAAACAGGGAACCCAAGATTGTATATTCCTATTATTTCTTAAGTAAAAACAAAACTAAAAAGAAAACCCGACATTTTTTCAGGTCTTCTGTATGAACCATAAAGAAGCAATAAAAGGCAAAAATTGAGTTCCACTGAAAGTGAAATTAGCCCATTGAATCTGTCTTTACTCTTTACTTTTTTATGAAATATGAAAATCTTAAATAAAAATAATCTTACAAATACTGCAATAAAACTATGGTCTAAGTAAAAGTAATCACATATATATGAAAAAGTATTAGATATAACTTACATAATTGTTTATGAATCATGCATTTTATGGCCAGAGGCACCATTATGATCAGCTAGTCTGAACTACTGCATAAGTCAAACCATAAAACCACCCAGTAATTCCTGCAGCTGACCAAATACTTGTCATGGAGCTACAGCATATCTTCTATAAATAAATTCAGACTTGAATAACAGAAAGCAGCAGGACAAGGGGAACCCATAAAAGGACACCAGTAATAATATCGAATCAACCTTTTTTCCCTGACACCTTGTGATCACACAGTCACCAGTTATTGACTCTTAAGTTGGCATTAATTGAGTCCAATATAATTCTGTCAACTGATCTCATAACTTTCTACTTGTAACCTCAAGTAGCTTTGTTTAATGGTGTTAGAACTGAAGTGAAAATCATAATCTCTAGGGTATTACAGTTCTAGAAACTCTAAGGGAAATAATTTTTATCAGTCTTCACAATTTGCTCTTTGATGAATGCATTGAGGTAAATGCTGTATATAATGATAATATACCCACATCCAAAGCTTCAGCTAGCAGTTGTAAAATGAAGATTTAGCACAAGAATTTTAGCAGCTTTCAGAAACAGTGCTACAAAAATAAAGTGATTAAAAAAAAAGTAAGTTTAAGGGAAAAATATTCTCAACTTGTAGAATCTGTTTAGCTAATAGCAAGAAATTGCAATTGTTTCTGGTTCAGTCAAACTGAATTGAGTCTGAGATGCACAAAGGAACTTAATGGGAATTGAGAGTTGCAATGCCTAACTTTTAGGTGCTTAGAAAAGCATAGGAACAACACTGTGATCTACAAAGCCTGAGTTAGGCACCTATGCTCTCTATACAAAGAATGGAGAGAGAGAGGCACCTTAGAATGTGATCCATAAAGCCAGCACACTAGGCAGGGAGCCACCTGAGCTAGCCAATGGAAGAGGCCAAGAAGATGTGTCCTAAGCCTAGGGTGACCAGACAGCAAGTGTGAAAAAAATCAGGACAGGGGGTGGGGTGGGGTAATAGGCGCCTATAGAAGAAAATGCTCCAAATATTGGGACTGTCCCTATAAAATAGGGACATCTGGTCACCCTACCTAAGCCCCACCCCTCTCACAGAGATAGGCACCTATCTCTGCTAGTACTCCACAGCCAGGAATGCCTCTCATAGAGTCAGGTAATATAGGTGCCTGAATTGTTTCCTGTGAGAATGAGTTAGGTGCCTGACTCATTCCACACAAAATGGCTGGAAGAGGAGGTGGTGTGATTCCCCTCATCCCTTGTACCTTTGGGCCCCGTGGTTAGTGCACTCACCTGGGATGTGGGAGATGCAGGCTGCCCTCAGACAGAGGGAGAAAAAGGATTTGAAGAAGATGTCCCTCCTCTCAAGAAAATGTGCTAACCACTATGGTTATGGGACAGTGTGATATAGGACTCCCTCAGTCTCTCTTGTTGAAGCTGTTCCAAGGTGTATAAATAATTAGAGAGTTACTGCAGTGCAGGGACTGGACCCAGGGCCTCACATCTCTCAGTTGGAAGCCCTAAGCTCTGAATTACAGAGTCACTCACTTTTTCTCTGTCTAGCCAATGGCTCTGTAAGAATTCATACACAGTGAAACAACTTCAACCCACAAGACGGAGGGAGCCTTACATTAGGCTAGCCCATAGCCCAAAGGTTAGAGCATTTGTCTGAGAGGCAAGACACCTCTCTAACGCTTTTCTCCCACATAGGCGGAGGGGGGAATTGAACCTGGTTCTCCCACGCCCCAGGTGAATACCCTAATCACTTGGGATAAAAGTTATAAAGTGGGCAGCACCACCAGCCCCTCCTGGCAGTAGCCAAATTTTGAATAGGCCTGATCTGGTAGGCAGCCTTTGAACACACCTACCAGATTGGGCACTGCAGTTGAATTAGGTGGCCAAATGCCTAATTTCCCCCAGTTTGTGGATTGCTCTGAGGTTAGGTGGGAGATTGGCATCTGGCCGCCTAGACTGAGGCAGCAGCAGTGCATGTGCTCAGAGGCAGAACCATAGGCACTTAGGAAACTTTTACCCTGAGAACTTAGATGCTGAGTGAATTTAGGTGTCAATAGCCTAGGGATTGGTGGGAGTTTTGTGGATTGTAGTGGAGCCTAAAACTGGGACTTAGGGTGATGTCTAAGTACCTTTGTAGATATGGACCCTCGTATCTAGGCACAGTGGTCCAGATCAGATGTATTTAGGCTGCTAACTTCCACTGAAATCAATGAAGGTTAGGAGTGTATATACCTTTGAGGATCTGGGCCAATATGACTTCCCTCTGTCTCTTTCCCTTTCGGATACTTCCCTGGTGCCCATCCCCATGGTATCAGAGTGATAAGTCTGTATAGGCTTTTATATAGAACAAATCCTGGAATCAGAACCTTAGCAGGTAAATCATTGATATAAGAATAGGTTGGAAAATCCATAGCAAAAATAGCATTTTTTAGGTAGTATTTTTCTTCGAGTAGATGCATATGTCTATTCCACTGAAGTGTGTGCACACCCAAAGCGTTGGAACCAGAGACTTTGCCCAGAAGTACCTGTAGAGGGGCAGCGCTCGTGCCTCATGGCTGTGGCCCCTCCGCTGGCTATGTGAGGCAGCACTGCCCTGATCCCCTTCAGTTCCTTCTCACAGCCTGTGTTGGAGTTGGAGCTCTGTGTGATTAGTCTCACAACCTCTCATTTAGTCTTATCCTCATTTATTGTATATAGTTAGTATTCCCTGGTGATGCCCATGTGGAGGGGCAATCTCCACACATGGTGCTTGCTTTGTCTCAGAGAGGCCCACCTTTGTAAATCATTTAAAAAAAAAAAAGAGGACACAGATGTTGTGCGACTTTTGTCTCAAGTAGCACCTGCTTGAACAGGCCATGGAACCCGATTTGGTACCAAGGCCCTCCTCGGGTTGAAGATTGCCCTCAGGCTTGGAGAGTGCTGCTGCCTCTCGTTCCAGGGAGGCACCTCTTCGAAGAGGCGGAAGAGCCTTTTTCCATCATTGGCGCTGAGGAAGAGGTCTCATAAGACCAATCGGGACCACTCCAGGTCATGGGGCAACTCCTCTGCCTCCCCAGAAAAGCGTGGACTGGCATGGGACCGGTTCCGGCGTGTGGGATGGCATGGGTACTTCTGACCCGTTTGTGGTACTGAGTGGGAAGGGCAGAAACCATGTACTATTGACTCTGGTTCTGGCCTCCAGGCATCTGTTGAGTCTGGTATCAACAAGGATGATGCTGGTATGGACTGTGTCCATGTCAGAGTACCAGGCAGCCAGAGACCTCTTCTTCCTTTCAGTCCCAATCTCACCATTTGTCCAGGACTTTCCCAGGGCTGCGCCACCTATGGCCCCTCCGATGGAGTGAGCCAGTGAACCCTCATTTTTGTGAAGTGAGGTTTTTACTCACGAAAGCTTATGCCCAAATAAATCTGTTAGTCTTTAAGGTGCCACCAGACTCCTTGTTGTTTTTGTAGATACAGACTAACACGGCTACCCCCTGATACTTGACCTCATTTTTGTCAGCACCACATCCAGACGCTCCCCGCCCCGTGGTAGGAATGGAACCAGTGCCAGAATTGGTGTGGAGAACCTTGGCACCAGGACTCTCTTTGGCCCTGCTGCATTTGATGCTGCAAGTGTTCCCATGGCAGCTGTCACCAGCTTCGACATCAGTGCATACAGGTGCTCCGGTACCGCTGTTTGTACTGGGAATGACACTGCCTATGGCACTGGCATGCTCAGTACTGGTGGCTCTGCCTTCATCGGGGTGACAATTTACACCTCATTCTGGGTGACAGATGAATCGCATCACCTATTGGCTCCCTTTCTTTGCTCATGTTGCTGAGCTATTGGGGCTATGATTTTGAGTCGTCATCCTCCGGCTCCTCATTACCTGATGAATTCCAGTGGCTGCGAATGGACCAGTATGGCTCGCAGGGTTGGTGTCTCCCTTGTCTGGGATGGAGGTTCCTAGCCTGGCCCCTACTGGCCACCAATTCCCTACCCATTTCAGCTGCCTTGGACTCAATGGGATGCTCCTTTTTTGCAGAGATCAGTCTTCATCTCGTTTGAAGCTGAAGTCACCTACCTGCCTGGTTGATGGTGGTGGCTTTGGGTCAACCAGAAACCCAGGCATTAGTGGTCTTTCTCCCCACAGAACCAAAGGAATCCTCCCTCCTTCCTGGAGGGAGAGCTGGTTTTGGCTCATCCAAGACCCTTGTTCTCATTGCTAGACAGTACCGTGTTGCCTGGCTCATCCTCCTTGTCTATTCTGGAGGACTTTAAGGCATACCAGGACCTGTTATGCCCCATAGCTGCATCCCTGGGCCTCCAGAAGGAGTTCCTCCAAGAGAAGATGCACATATCGGTGGACATTTTACAGCTTGCTGTCCCCAGGAGAGTGGCCGTCCCAATCAATGATATGCTCCTTGAGCCGGCAAGAGCCTTTGTGGAGTACACCAGCCTCAGTACTGCCAGAGGCTAAGCACATGGAAAAGTGCTACTTTGTTCCCATGCAGGGATTTGAGGGGTTCTATTCCCATCTGACCCCAAATTCCATGGTCGTAATGGAGGTAAAATGAAAGGGCCTGGTGGGGTAGGTTCACGTCTACCCCCAAGGACAGGGACTCCAAGTAGTTGGATCTTTTAGGCAGGAAAATCTATACCTCATCATCCCTACAGATGAGGCTCGCAAATGAACAAGCTTTGCTGTCCAAGTAGGATTTCCTCAATTGATCAGCCATGGCTAAATTTGAGGACCAGTTGCCTGAGGCCTCATGTGAAGAGTTCTGGGTGTTCATTGTGGAAGGCTGGTTGGTGGCCATAATGTCCCTGCAGTCTGCCCTTGACATTGCAGACACCTCGGCCAATGTCATATGTGGACCGCATGAAGGGGCAAGCAGTCTCTGCACAGACCACCTTTAGATGGCTAATATCCTGTATCAAGGCTGCATATGAGATAAGTTTGTTTACACCTTCTCAGAAAATATAGGTTCACTCCACGAGAGTGCAAGCGACATTGCTAGTGTCCCTCCATGACATATTCATACTGGACATTTGCAGGGCGGCAACATGGTTATCCATACATATGTTTGTGGACCATTATGCTACTGTGTTACCGCATCTTTTAGAGCGGAGGCAGGCCTCGGAAGGACTGTCCTGCGATCCCTATTGCAGTGGGCTCTAAGCCCCCGCCTCTGGATTGGGGTACTGCTCATAAGTCACCTAAGTGGAATACACGTCTGCATCTACTTCCAGAAGAAACAGTTACTTACTGTAGTTATGGTTCTTTGAGATGTGATGCAGATGTGTATGCCATGACCCACCCTTCATCCCTTCTGCATTAGTGTCTCCTTTCAAGGACTTTTGGTGTGAAAGAACTGAGGGGCATCAGGGCCTCATTGCCTCATATAGCCAGGGGAGGAGCCACAGCCATGAGGTGCACACAGGCCTAAGTGGAATTCATGTCTCTATCACATCTCAAAGTATCACAGTTACAGTAAGTAACCATTTCTTCTGTGTGGAAGTTTGTCAAATTACATTATCTTAAATTTATCCCCACATATTTTGTTATATTTTAATATTAACATTAAATTTAAAATTAATTAAATTAAAATTTAATGTAAAAATAACAAAACCCTTTTTTCCAAATCAGTTTGGATGGAGATTTCTTTTTCAGTATTATCGCAGATAGTAGTATATTTGTGAAACACTCAAAAATGCTAATATAAATGTACAAGCATATTTTTCTCATTGTTACTGTTCCTAGATTATGAGTACTGTGTATGTATCAGAATCAAAATCATCATCTGTTCTGCTTTCTACATATTTCTGTTCTATGATGTATGGTTGCAAATGCATCTTAGGGACTAGACATCATCCAGTAGAAAATAAACTTTTGTGATGTGGTAAATGTTGTGTCTCTGTACAGAAGTGTACCCTCAGCACAGGTGTTTGAAAATCAAATGGCCACTGGAACTACCCAGTGTATTAAAAAAAAGTTAGTAGAAGTCAGACATGACTTTTCTTTCAGTGTGAAGGAATTTCTCTCTGTATGTAATTTTCTGCCACAGAGGATGTCATGCATATAGATGGTTTTCAAATAATGCAATTGTTTGTGCAATTTTAGTCAATATTTCCCTACTTTCATTTCCTGTTTTAGCAAAGTAACAATAAAGAAGGCTTAAAAGAAGTCTTGCAAATTACTGAATACTGAAAGATTATAGTTTATTCTTATGTTTACAGCAAAAAAAAGTTTAGTAGGATAGATTTGATTTTAACTAAAACAAAATCAGTTCTCTTGGTTTGATCCTGCAGTCTTTGCACACTCCAAATTCTATTTTTTCTGAGTGGGAGTTTGAAATATAAGAAATAGAGGATTAAGCCTTATTTAGTAATGGGATTTCTAAAATGGTGTTTCTGGTCAAGCTACCACACAAAGCCACATAACACAATTTAAACTTCTACATATTTCTTATTTCCAGCATGTTCTTACATATCATTAGGACTGAAAATAGATTTATAATTTGTAACCTCAGCCTTTGTACAAATGTGTCTATGTATTGGGATTGTTATGGTTAAATATTTATAATCCCAAATCCTCTTTTTAGCTGGAGCCTGTGTTTGCCTCAGTTACAAATCTCGCTGCCCAGGTGCACAATTTCATATGTGCAATGAGTGATCAGCTCTACTCCTGGAAAATCAAATAGAATTATGAAAAGTAATCGTCCATAGAATTCATTTTTATATTAGTGTTCCATATGAATCTCGTCAGTGCTGCAGTCCACAACACTTCTTTAATATTCTATAGCATTTTGACAACACATTATGTCATTTAAATAAATTACATAAATTGCCAATATAAATTGCTTGTTCTCTCTAATATAATCATTTTATCATTTTATTCCCAGATTCTATTATTTGAATGTGAAACAGTTATATTTCATTAGTATGGTATTTTGTTATTATGATAGCCGTTTCCAAAACTATAAACACATTATTAATATGCATCTACATTCCAAACATGTATACGATTATTTTAGGTGGGGAATGAATATCATATTCACTGAGACTCAAATTTTATTATTTTCAAAGAGGTCTTAAATCAGGGAACACTAATTACAAGATAGGAGGGCTGGAATAATTAACAGCAGATTAAAGAAACAAATACACAAACAAAACAAAAAGAAACAATTGCCAAGCATTATTCATGTAATGGTTCTGTTATGGATATGCATGCTGACTCGGCTCTCATGAGTATTAACTAGCAGGAACCTGTGAAACATTCATATTAGTATCAGGGTGTCATTTCTGCCAGCTCATCTGAAAAAAAAAAACTCAGAGTCAAAATTTGTTTGTTTACATAAATCTGAATTAGAGCATTTGCTGATGGTGTAGGAGTTTCATGGTCCTCTTCCTTGGTGTGGGCAGGGTCCCCAATGGTGAGAGAAATGCATGCTGTCTCCTATCCCATGGGGTTCAGCCCCCTCCACTCAACCTCCACATACACCAAGGATGAGAAAATAGAATCCCCCATATCATCAGCAAATACTCCAATTCTAGTGTATGTAAAAGGGTGAGTGTTGGGGACAGTTCTCATGGGGAGATGCTAGCTAACTGCTTACTCCCTTTCATTCTTTTCCTCCTTCATATCCTAACAAGGGGAAGAGGAAGTTGGTGCTTTGCAGAGGGCAAGGAGTGATGAGGCCAAGTACAGCAGTCTCTTCACTTCTCAATCCCAGTCTCTGGGGCAGGGCTGAAAGAGCCAGAAAGGACGTGGGAGTGCAGAGATAGCAGGAAGCAGCAGTTCCCCTGCTGACTGAGATCTAAGGAGTCCAGTCCCTTATATACAGGGGAAGGGATTGAGCAGGAAGCCTGTATCAGTTGATGAGAGAGGAAAGTGGCTGTTTTGGCTGAACTTCCACAGAACATGAGAGAAATAGGGGAGAGGTCCAGTCAAATAAAGATTTCTCAGTGGACTGATGGTTTTCTCAGTAGACTCATAGAAGGCTCTGAAAATTGAGAATTTATGGAGAATCTCTAGCTTTGGCAGGGCTTGGATTTATAATGTCTGTAGGCTGCAGCCATGGAGGATGACATGATCTTTACACAGGCTTAAGAAATAGCAGTATTCTGGCTTTAAAAATATGATTTAGCTCCTAGAGAATCACACAAGCACAGATCGGACATTCCACCTGGACACACACCTTGTGGGGAGAACAGTCAGAGATTCATAGCGTATTACAGAGGGTGAGAGTCATGACCAGTACAGCTAGTGTTGCAGAAGAGTTTCCATTATAACACATTCTGATTTCTGAAATTCATCTACCCTAATTATTCACCTTTGGGCTGAAATCGTCCATGCTTAGTCTTTGCCAGAAGATGAATGTTTCAGAAATTTTTGAAGGTAGGGCTGATTCTCTCTTCTTGTTCTAGCCCCTTGTTGCAATTAGGTGTTACAAAGAATACAGAACCTAACTGCCTACATGAGAATTCCTTTGGGATAGTGGAGCCTCAGATTGAGTGAAGTAATCATAGCTTTCGCCTACACCTATCGCCTCACCTACCCAACGTAGTGCAATCCATCAAGTCTCAGAGGGCTGCTCTAATTTACGCCAAGGCTGGAGAAAATGTGACTTGTGAATTACGGAGCTGTAATTGAGCAGATTGTGGCACAGGAGACAGTCAGTATCCCGAGTGTCAGAGAAGAGGCGTTATAATGGACACTAGTTTTTTTTTTTCTATATCGATGAGAGTTACAGGCAGCATTGAAAGCAGAATACACCCGTTGATTTTACCATGGTGGCAACAGGGGCGGTGCAAGGAAGTTTCGCGCCCTAGGTGAAACTTCCACCTTGCGCTGCCCCAACCATGCGGCAGCTCCCTGCCCCCCCCCCGCCGCCCTGAGGCACCCTCCCCCGTGGCAGCTCCCCACCCTGCACTGAGGCGCTCCCCTCCCGTGACATCTCCGCCCCCCAGAGCCATGCGGCAGCTCCCCACCCCAGCTCACCTCTGCTCCTCCTCCTCCCCGAGCACCAAACCCCCGCTCTAATTCTCCTCCCCTCCCAGGCTTGTGGCGCCAAACAGCTGATTGGCACCGCAAGCCTGGGAGGCGGGAGAAGTGGAGCAGGACGGTGTGCTGGGGAGGGGGCGTAGCAGAGGTGAGCTGGGGTGGGGAGCCCTGTGGCAGCTCCCCCCCCCCCGACCCGGGGAGCCATGCGACAGCTCCCCACCCCAGCTCACCTCTGCTCCGCCTCCTCCCCTAGCCTGACGCCCCAGCTCTAATTCTCCTCCCCTCCCAGGCTTGCAGCGCCAAACAGCTGATTGGCGCAGCAAGCCTGGGAGGCAGGAGAAGTGGAGTGGCCCAGGAACGCTGTAAAAAAAATTGGGGGCACCACTTTTTGGCGCCCCCAAATCTTGGCGCCTAGGAACCGCCTAGTTTGCCTTAATGGTAGCACCAGTCCTGGGTGGCAAGTATAGGAATAGTTTGACAGCTATATTTGGCAGAGGAGAGGGAGCACACGCACACACACGTGCTGAAGCCAGTTCCCCTTGCTCACTGGCTCTCCGCCCCCCCCCCCCCGAGTGGTACCTGGGCTGCCAGTGCTGGGGGGGGGGGAATAGGTCAGCTTAATGGGGAAGCCTCAGCTGTTGCTGCTGCTGAGAGGATGCTGCATTCCAGGCTCCTGCTTCCACTCCCATTTCTCTATCCCCTTCTCTTCCCATCCCCTCGCCTTTCCTCTCCCTATCTCCCCACTCCGACATTCCCCTCCACCACCCCATTCCCCTCCACCTCCCATTCCCCTATCCCCTTCTCTTCTTCTTGCTCTGTCCCTTCTCCCTTCCTTCCCCACTGCCTCTCTCTCCCCCCCCCCCCGCACTTATCCTGCCATACTGTGGGCACTCATTGTAAGGAAACAGGATGGTGGTCATGCAGGGTGCCCAGCACACACAGAAGAGGAATTCCATTGGCACTAGGACCCAGGAGGTGGCGTCTAGCTGCAGAGGCTGCGAGTTGGAATAGCCATCCTCAGTCACCCTCAAACGTGAGGAGATATGCTTCAATGTCATCTTCCATCACCATCTTTTGCAGGTAACTGCTGGTCCTGAGGGATTGGGTCCTGTCATGGTCACATCCCAGAGCAGTCAGAGCTTTCAGTTGTCTCACCACCTCCTATAGGGTGACTCAGTCTTGGACTGCCTGGTTCATCAGCAGTTGATTACCCTCCTGTTGTAACTGCACTGATTCCTGTTGAGCATCCATCTGGACTCTGGTTGCCTCTTGTTGTGCTACCATGGCCTGCACCAGTACCCTCACCATATCATCCAGTCTCAGCAATGATCAACCTTGCCACTGGAATAGTATGCTGCATGAAATCCCACCCTGACACCATGTTTGGCAAGGCATCTCCTTTACTTTGTCAGTCTCAGCATTTCTCCTTCTGGTGGAGGGGGCCAGGAGTAAATCAGTCTGACTCCAGAGCAGTTTCTTTGTGCCTCACACTCTGGTTTATTTTTTCAGTATTTACAAAGTGAGCCTCGGGGTAGGCCCCAGCAGTACTCTTCAGCCGAACCAGAGCAACAAACTCATTAATATGAGTACCTTTCTCTGCCCCATCTTGGTGTTGCCTTAGGATGCTGGCCTCTGGATGCCAGTCCTTCCCCAAACAACAGTTAGCTGGGTTGCTTTCCCTATAGGGTGAAGAGCAGCTTTCCACCCAGGGGAAGCCTTTTCTCCCTGTTGCCTCTAACCCTGTTGCACCTTGTCTCTCATTTCTTTTTCCCCTTCTCTCATCAGAAGAAGGGTTTAAGGTTTCAGGCAGCCTTTACTTGGTCTCAGGTGTCTCTAGTTAACCTGAGGTACCGTCTTTTCATCTCATAGGGAAAAAGAGTTTTATCATTCTAGGGGTGATATACCTGCCTTCCATCACTCTTTTATAGCTATCAGGTCTGATTTTATCACACCACATTAGCCTGAAAGTTATATTTAACTCATCCAAAACAGATGCTGAGTTTAAGTTCTTTTCGGTGCTCACAGAGTATGGTAATGGGAGTAGTAGAGATGTCTATATAGAAAACATATTATGCCCTAATATTGAAGCTAGGTCTTTATGTCAAATACATGTAACTGCAATGCATCTGATCCTTCTGTTCCAAATACCATTTCTGAGACAGAAATCTTGAGGCAGAAGGTTCCCATTGGCTCATTCTTTGCTCTAATAGTCAATGTCAAAGCAGTCCAGAACAGTCTGGGTAGGTTCAGTCTATCCAGTTGCTTTGCAGTGGTTCACTAGATTGTTTTTGCATCGCTCAAGCATCCTTGATCACCAGCACCCTGCATTGGCCCAATTCCTAATGGATGTTGGTGGAGCTGTCTGGGGGAGGCAAACTGCATATCTCTAGCTGCCATCAGAGGCAGGGCAACATTCCATTGCTCAATACCCATCTGTTTAGTATCAGCTGCAGGATGGAATCCAGCATTACAAACCCTAAAATAAATTGGGAATGAGTCGATGCACAAGCAATGCTACAGAAGGCTTGCTCTCCTCAAAAAATGTGTAAATAAATGGATAGAAGACCTAAACATTTGAGCAAAGATGCAATGTTAATAACTAAATGCACAACCATAGATCTTAAAAGTATCTACAACATGTGCTCAGTACACAGTTGTTAAATGGTCACAACTTTGCTAAGTTAAAACAATATTTTTTAAAACAAGCAAAGGTATAGAGCCCTTCAACAAGGACAATGTCTATACCAAGTTTCAAGTTTTAACACTCACTGAATTTCCCTGTAGCTCCGTTTATACAAAAGTGGGGTTAGATGTTTTTAAAACATATTTTACTCACAAGTGGTTGAAGAGACTTTGCTCAGCCACATTTTTTAAAAAAAGGTTCTTATATTGACTGACACCTGGGGTGGAAAACTGCCATCACAAAAGTCAATTTTGGAAAAGTTATGAAAGTGAGAAAAGAGATTGTGATGAGGTGCTCATCCCACACCAGCCCTGAAAGGGTTAAGGAAAAAAGGGCCAGTCCACACCTGAGGAGTTTAAGCTGGAGAAGCAACTCCTGATTGGAAGATGGAGCTCAGCTGAGTAGTTGTGGGCTGAACTAGTATAGAGCCAAGAAACTGGCAATAGAAATGGCTGCAGTGAGGAAGTTTGTGGCATCCTCTGTGCATTAGGAAGAAGAAAATCCAGGGAAAGAGCAGGACCGTGGGAGCCTGGCCTTGAGGGAAGGGTGTTCCCGGAAGAGAGAAGGATGAAGAAGAAAGCCTTGGGGAGAGGAAGTAGCTGAGGAAAGGAGCAGCAAGGTTGGGAACTGAGCAGACCTTCGCTGTGTGTTGTAGGGTCTCTAGACTGGAAGCCAGAATAGGAATGGTCCCAGGGTCCCCTACCAGCTCCTAACAGAGCAGTATTGCCTGGATAGCAGGTCCAATGAGATGCTATACCCTGAAAAGAGAAACCACATAGTGAGCTGGCTGGAGGGCCAAATCGCGAAGAGGAAATGCTACAGCTTGTGGAGAATGAGAGAGACCAGAAATTGAGGGATTGGGACAAGGGGGTGAGAAACGTCAAGGCGAGGCATTAAACTAGTGGTGAGTTAATCCCAGGTGGGCACCCCAGTGGTGAGTGGAGTGAGCCCTGTGATAGAGGGGATTACATTGCTCCATTCTGAACTGTCATTCAACTCCTAATGGTGATAAATGTTTTAGACTTTTATAGTCTATAACTGCTCATCCTTGTCCTGCTCAGCATTTCATTATAGTGTGACTAAGGTGTTTGGATGCCAGAGTCATGGGTGTAGTAAGTGAATGAGATGGGGCGGGACTCACTACCTTGGCACCTCCTGCTGGCCGTGCTAGGAATTAGCTCTTGGTTACCAGTGCGCCTTCCTCTAGTGATGTCTCACTGCCGTCACTTCTGCTCCCCCGATAAGACCTGTGTCGCTCCCCAGACCACAGCATCCTCTTCTGGGCACAGCCCTCCAGCTGTGCCCCACTCTGCTTTCTCCCCCTGTCCGGGGGAACCGGCTGTCTCTAGTCCATCCACTTGCCACTGTGGCCTACTGAAGCCTTCGGTCTAGCCCAGGGGTCAGCAACCTTTCAGAAGTGGTGTGCCGAGTCTTCATTTATTCACTCTAATTTAAGGTTTCGCGTGCCAGTAATACATTTTAACGTTTTTAGAAGGTCTCTTTCTATAAGTCTATAATATATAATGAAACTATTGTTGTATGTAAAGTAAATAAGGTTTTAAAAATGTTTAAGAAGCTTCATTTAAAATTAAATTAAAATGCAGAGCCCCCCGGACCGGTGGCCAGGACCTGGGCAGTGTGAGTGCCACTGAAAATCAGCTCATGTGCCGCCTTCGGCACGCGTGCCATAGGTTGCCTACCCATGGTCTAGCCCCTCAACTCAAGGGGTAAACTGCCGTCCAAATACTGGCCACCCCCTCTGTGGCAAGTGGCAGAGAGGCATGCCCGCCCGATACTCCAGGCCTCAACCCAGGGACCCCAGAGCCAGTGGCCACATGCTGCCGCTCCTCCAACTCCCACTGCCTATTTCCCTGGGCCACTTCCCCATAGCCCTAGTCCCTTCCAGCTCTTTGTATAAGGGGCCTCAGTCTGGCAGTCCTCAGGCTGGAGCTCCCTATTGCTCCCTTGAGCAGCACTGCTCTAAGTTACTCCTTTAAGGCAGCCAATCCTTCTCCCTTGTACTCTAGGGAGAGACTGCCCTTGGTCTGTTGAACAGCCCTTCTTATATGGCCCACCCAGGCCCTGATTGGCTGTTCCAACAAACCTTTTCCTGATTGGCTCTTTAGAAGCCCTCCTCTGCTTTAACCCTCCATCTACCTGTGTGGGGCAGCTGCTCCACCACAATGAACCAAAATAAAATTTTTTTTTTTGGTCCCAGTGCTTCATGCCACCATTTCTCCTAATGGAATTGCATAAGCAACTCATCCTGTTGCTCCTAGTCCGTCCAAGATATTTTGATATTTATTGCTCTCTTCCTTTGTGTTGAGTTTCTGTCCAGTTAAGCAGATTCCATTTCCTTACCACCACTGATACATGTACAGTGAACAAAGTCACTCCCAGTACTTTCTGATCTCTATGGCACTCCACTAATCACATTGCTCTAGCCCAAACTGTTATCATTCACAATTACCCTTTGTCTTTACTAGCCAAGCCAGTTCTTTATCCACATAATTAGCTCACCCCCACAGTGTAATTACTGACTTTGTAGATTAGTCTTTTGTGTGGTTCTGTATCAAAGCTGTCCTGGAGAGCAGGTAAATTATATCCACAGCTGCTCTCCCATCAATTGTATTTTACTTAAAAAGAGATTGTCTGATTTGTCAGGCATGAACTCCTTTCTGTGGCTTGATGCTAATTACTACTAATTAAAACCTAACTTTCTGGGTATTCTTCTAATCTCTTGGTTTACTAATTCCACTATCTTCTCCACTGCTGAAGTCAGTGATCTCTTCTGAAACCTTCCCTAATGTCCTTTCTTAAGAATAAGAATGAAGAAGTTGCAGAAGAAAGAGGGATTGACTTGTCCATAACAAGTCTAGCTATTTAAAACCTGCTTGCTTAAACATCTAAACCATTCCTTGAAAAATGTACTAACTTTCTTCACAGATTTTCAAATGAATCTTTTAAAGGCTTGTTTCAACAAACTGGTGTAGCCTCCCTCCCCTCCCATTCCATCATGCCTGCCCTCCCATTCCCAGCCACTGCAGCTGCCCAGGCACCCTCATCCATCACCACCCACAAGCAATGCCCACTTCTCTAGCTACACAGGAACTCCTCCCCTCAGCATCAGCACCTGCAGCTGCCAAAGCATCCCTTTTCTTTCTTGAACATGAAAAGCACTTTCATCTTACCAGCTGCCCAAGCACTTCCCCACTGCTCCCATGACTAACTTCTCAACCCATCCATGGTCCAGCAGGGTTCTCCTTTTGACCGGTGTGAGAGACGGAGAGGAATACAATCTCACCTGCCCTCCCATCCGCACTGGCTCCTGCTGTTCTGTGGATGGAGGGGGTAGAATTGTCTTGTGCCACCCAATCCTGCCCATACCTGCTTCCACTTAAAGGGGGGGGGGTGAGAATTAGTGCCTTGCTGTCATGCTTATGAAGCTCCATGTTGGGAGCCACACAAAATTTGGCAACTGTGTGGCTGGAATACAATTTGTATTTGTTGGGTTTTAAGAAGGGGATCATAATATTAAGAGTGAAAAGCTTCATGCTAAGAGATGATTTTCCTTTCTGTCCCGGAGTCATGTCTCATGCGTAGGACCCTTCATTTTCAGTTTTTACTTTATTTAATTTTTCTCAGAACTTTATCGGTGTTTATTACGACAACAACAAAAACAGGTGAAAATTGGTGGAAAAAATTAATTTTTCTGGGTAAATATCGAGGTTTATTTTGGTGGTTGGAAGGACAGGGAAAAAAGTATTTAGTAGATTAATGCTTTGATGAATGGAATTTAATGTAGTTTGCTGCAGAACTAAAAGAAAACTCAAAACACAATGCCACCTCTGAGTTTAAGAAAACAATATATCTTTAATCCCCAAATAGACCTTTTAATTTGAATAAACAGTTTACTGTTGTAGACTTAGAACTATTAGCTGATAAATATTTACAGTTAATAAAGGGGGCCACACCCTTTGCAGCACATACCTTTTCTCCTGTTTTTGTTTTATTTAAACTTTTGAATACTTCCTTGGTTCTGAAACATATTCTGATACAGATTTTCATTTTCTTCCCATGTTAGTGTCAGATCTTTAAACCATTATCTGCTAACAGTTTGAAATGTACATGGTGGGCATGAGATTCATCAGTACATTCAATTAGCATGCACGTCAGAGCTTGTTTATTTATTGTGTGTAACTTCTAAACCAGTGTTTCCCAAACTTGGGACTCTGCTTGTTTAGGGAAAGCCCCTGGCAGGCCGGACTGGTTTGTTTACTTGCCGCGTCCGCAGGTCCGGCCGATCGCGGCTCCCACTGGCCGCGGTTCGCTGCTCCAGGCAAATGGGAGCTGCTGGAAGCGGTGCGGGCCGAGGGACGTACTGACCGCCACTTCCAAGTTTGGGAAACACTGTTCTAGACTAATACATAGCCTTACTTCAACAGCGAGCTTTGCATATACACACAAACTAATGTATTATAGTAAAACATATATCTCATGCAATGTATTGTATTTTCCTAATAAAACAAGGTTTTTTTTTATATATTTGAATGATACAAAAGTAGGGTGAAAATCAGAAAATCAGAAAAAAACTCATACTACTTTTTGTAAAACCTGGGATTTTTTCAGTAAAAATCAGCTTAAACTGAAAAATATCTAAGGAAGCCCACTCTAGCTTCTATTTTAAAATTCCTATATGTTTCTGACCATTAAACCTTCCATTTTCTTTATCCATCACTTGGTCTTTTATCTACATTATAATTATAGGTTCCCTTTTTCTTCTTACAGTCTAATGTCTTGATCATCTGTCCTGATGTAATTGTGATTTCTGTCAGTATTTGTTTTTCCTCACCTGAGAGTGTATGCTAGTGTTCACCACCTGATCGTCATGTCTTCCGAAAAACATTCAAGCAAATATTGTTTAGCAATAGCTACGTCTTTGGAATGGGGTATACAAACCCCACACTGGGCAACATCAGGTTGATGAGATTTTGTGGATTCTACCAATCCTGCCCCATCACACCCGTGAGAGATGTCAGACTTTGAGGAAGGAGAGGAGCTCATAAAGGGAGAGCACAGAACAGTTGGAGTGAGATCAGAGACTGAGAGCAAAGGTGTTTACACTGCAGTAAAAAAACCCATGGTTGGCGTGCGTCAGCTGACTTGGGCTTGCTGAGGCTATGAAATTGCAATGTAGCTATTTGGGCTGGAGCCCAGGCTGAGACCCCCACAAAATGGGTGGGTCCCGGGGTCCAGATTCCAGCCCGAACGTCTACACTGTAATTTCATAGCTCCACAGCCCAAGTCTCATGAGCCTGAGTCAGCTGATCCAGGCCAGCTGAGGCTGTGCCGCAGGTCTGTTAACATAGCGTAGACATACCATCGGAGCCCAGGTCAACAGACTCAGGCTTGTACCGTGGGGCTATTAAACTGCAATGTGGACATTTGGGCTTAGGCAGGAGCCCAGGTTTTGAAACCCAGGAAGGGGAAGGGCCCCAGAGCCCAGGCAAACCTAAAAGTCTATATTGCTATTTTTAGCCCCACAGGACAGGCCTGAGTCAGTTGACCAGGGGTCTGAGACTCTCTGCCATGGTTTTGGGGTGTTTTTTTGGGGGGGCTGAATAGACATATCCCAGATCTCCAGCTCTTGGCTGAAGGGAGGAAGGGAGGAGGTTCTGAAATGACTTTTATCTTATGGTTCCCTTTCTGGAAGGCGGGAGAGTGGGTGGGCCTAATGCTGAATGGCAGTTGGGGACCATTACTGTAGACTGGGCTGTGAACCTGACTGGGACCACTGCTCACCAGGGGCTCTCTGAGGAAAGAGCCTTATCTTGCCAGTGGGACTGTTCGTTTGTGTTTATTGGTGTGTGTGTGTGTGTGTGTTTGTTGACAACCCTGGAATGTTGAAATATCTGGGACTCAACTGGATGGTTGAATCTCCTAAGACTGGACCAGTGTGTAGGAATGCCTGGATGTCACAGACCAGAGGCCAGGTGTGTGAAGAGGTCCTGTCTTTGCCCCTAGGGTGTGCCCGAAGTGAGGGACACAGTGACCCTCCCCCCAATAAATTATTGCTTTATCTGTTGACAGCCTACAGTAAGGAAGAATTCCAGTTACTTGCATCATCCAGTTAAAACTATGCAGTTAACAACAACTCAACCATGGCTGGTCCAAAGCAGCCATGTAGGAGGCTAAGGGGACATATAGTGCCCCCTATCATGCTGTCTGGATTGTCTCATGATCGAGAGTGCCTACCTCAGGGCAGACTATCAAAAACAGGGCAGACCCCCCAAACTGGTGGCATGTTCTATAATTAGATTTCACCAACCCAGTAATAAATGTGAACTCCTAGATCACTGTAACAGTCTTACCATGGAGTCACAGAAAGTCTGCTTAGGCTCTCCAGTCTATCTTGCCACCGATACAAACTGGACTTAGCGATGAATGGCATAGGGGCCGACGCCGTGGGTGCTTCCACAAGGAAAAATTAGTGGGTGCTCTGCACCGACTTGCAGCCAAGCTCCCCATACCCCTATGAGCTGCCAATGTGATATGGCCATGAAAAAAGCTAATACGGTCTTGGGATGCATTAGGTGAGGTATTTCCAGTAGAGATAAGGAGGTGTTAGTACTGTTATACAAGGCACTGGTGAGACCTCATCTGGAATACTGTGTGCAGTTCTGGTCTCCCATGGTTAAGAAGGATGAATTCAAACTGGAACAGGTACAGAAAAGGGCTACTAGGATGATCTGAGGAACGGAAAACCTGTCTTATGAAAGGAAACTCAAAGAGCTCGGCTTGTTTAGCCTAACCAAAAGAAGGCTGAGGGGAGATATGATTGCTCTCTATAAATATATCAGAGGGATAAATACCAGGGAGGGAGAGGAATTATTTAAGCTCAGTACCAATGTGGACACAAGAACAAATGGATATAAACTGGCCATCAGGAAGTTTAGACTTGAAATTAGACGAAGGTTTCTAACCAACAGAGAAGTGAAGTTCTGGAACAGCCTTCCAAGGGGAGCAGTGGGGGCAAAAGACATATCTGACTTCAAGACTAAGCTTGATAAGTTTATGGAGGGAATGGTATGATGGGATAGCCTAATTTTGGCAATTAATTGATCTTTGATTATTAGCGGTAAATATGCCCAATGGTCTGTGATGGGATGTTAGATGGGGTGGGATCTGAGTTACTACAGAGAATTCTTTTCTGGGTATCTGGCTGGTGAGTCTTGCCCACATGCTCAGGGTTTAGCTGATGGCCATATTTGGGGTTGGGAAGGAATTTTCCTCCAGGGCAGATTGACAGAGGCGCTGGGGTTTTTTGCCTTCCTCTGCAGCGTGGGCATGGGTCACTTGCTGGAGAATTCTCTGCACCTTGAAGTCTTTAAGCCATGATCTGAGGACTTCAATGGCTCAGACATAGGTTAGGGGTTTGTTGCGGGAGTGGGTGGGTGAGATTCTTCGGCCTGCGTTGTGCAGGAGGTCAGACTAGACGATCATATTGGTCCCTTCTGACCTTAAAGTCTATGATTCTATGACTCTATGACCCTCCGCCCCACCACCTCCTCCCCTGAGCGCACCGCGTCCCCACTCCTCCGCCTACTTCGCAGCGCTTCCTGCCCAGCCACCGCCAAACAGCTGTTTGGCAGCATTAGCACATTCCAGAAGGGAGGGGGAGGAGCAGGAATGTGGCGCGCTCAGGGGAGGAGGTGGGGAAGAGATGGGGTCGGGGTGGGGATTTGAGGAAGGAGTTGGAATAGGGGCAGGGAGGGGGGCAGAGTTGGGGAAGGAACTTTGGGGAAGGGGTGGAATGGGGCCGGGGCAGGGTTGGGGCCTCATGGAAGGGGTGGAGTGGGGGCGGGGGCAGAGGGGGGGGTTGTGCACCCACGGGAAAGAGGGGCCTATGATAAATGGTCACTGACACCATAAAAAATTACAAAATATTCAGGTTGCTCCTGGCCCCGAGAGACCAATCACTTACCCCAGATCAGTTTGTACCTTAGGCTATGGCTACATTACAGCTTACAGTGACCTGTAGCTGCTCTAAGCCAACAGGAGACTTAAACTGTAGTGTAGCCAATAGCCTTAGATCTTACACCAAAGATGACTGTAGCCAATCCTGTAATAAAAACTAAAGGTTTATTAACTATGAAAATGAAATGTTGTTAGATTAAAGCAAGTAAATATATATAAATAAGAGGTCAGTCTGATTCAAAAGGCGACAGATGTAGTAATGTGCCAGCATTGCACGTCTTTTTAGGGCTTAACCCAGGTCCACCCTTGGGATCTCTGCTTTTTTGTTTCTTAGCTCCAGCCCGTGTGAGAGTCAAAACAGCAAAGAGATGAAAAATCTTTGTTTTAGGCTTAGCTATTATTTCCCTCTTCCAGGATTCAAACAAATGGGATGGGGCCGTCTGCATGTACTTCTCCATGGGTGGATGGGGCAATTAATAAAGCTTTTGTTATACAATAGCCTACTTAATTTTGGATAGTCTTCTTTTTTGAGTTCACAAATTCAGAGCAGGTATTTTACAATTTTAAAACAATCTTTTATTTTACCTTGTAGCATGGAATACAGACCTTACAAGTGAGATCAATGCATGTAGCAACTTACAAACATTTCATAGAGTCTAAACACTAACAACATTCTTAAGACTAATACCTGTTTTGAACAAAAGTAACATGCAGGTAAGCTGGTTTGGTTTCCAGCTATGAGTTTGTCATTCTTAGCTAATGCCTACAGCCTTGGCCAGAGCTGGCATTTGGTTTGCCGGTTTTGCATCCCCTTACTTCCTTACACTGTTTATGAACAACGGGGGGAAGGAAAGGGGAGGGAAGGAGAAGAAGGGGAGGGAGGGAAGCGACCTTTGTAAAGCTACCACTCTCTCCCAAGCAGGTGAAGGAGTGGGGCACTGAGAACTAATAGTTGTGCTGATGGACATGCTGCAGCACAGCGCTGTTGCGAAGTACCTCTCCCCTGAAGCAGTCACATTCTGTTTTCTGGATTGGTGTTTGGGCAGCACAACTAAGTATGGTTTTCTACTTGGTGCTTGTAAGTGAATTGCAACTTAACCAAATAAAAATAATAATAATTCCAATAATCATGGTGCCATCCCAACTTAGTGATCATGGCTGTTACATGCAGATTGTTTTCATGGCTGGATTGTATTTCTGCATTGGTGATGTGGGTGGCTAATGTTTTTTTTTTAAAGGCTATATTATCCTGGTTTGCTTTGTGTAACAGTATAATAGTTGCTTTGCCACCCTTACTTACATCGAGTAGTACCGGTTGTGCAAGTGTTCCCAGTGATTTCATAGATTTCATAGAATCTCAGGGTTGGAAGGGACCTCAGGAGGTCATCTAGTCCAACCCCCTGCTTAAAGCAGGACCAATCCCCAGACAGATTTTTGCCCCAGATCCCTAAATGGCCTCCTCAAGGATTGAACTCACAACCCTAGATTTAGCAGGCCAATGCTCAAACCACTGAGCTATCCCTCCCCCCCTTTCATTAAGGCGACCCATGAAATGAGGTATACACTATGCAAGGGTGGCAGAATCAGGCTATCACTGGGAGATCATTGGGACTTGTTAGATGGCCCTATGCATACGTACATGCAGCACAGCTCAACTGTTTGTTGGTCAATGTATGGTCACTTGCCTAGTTGCCATGTTGTACTCCAAGTCACTATCTAGCCCCTCATGTTTGTGTAATGCTTAGAAGTGTGCTGAATAAAGGCTTGACATTTAGTCAATTTGATTTACTGAGTTCATCTTAAAGGGACACAAAATTTACAAACACAATAATCAACAATTAATAATAACCAAAATATAATCAACTTTTAATTTAAAATTGTTAATGAAAATCTAAGCCTTTCTAAAGAAGGGCTTATATTTGGGGGGAAATAATCTGTTTAACTGCTAACAATAAGCCCAGTGTGTTGGACTGGCTTTGGTTCATGGTTAGAGGTTCAAGAATAGGATTCTTTGCATGTGCACACTGGGTCATGTTAAAGGATATGCACATACTTAGGTACTATAGAATCAGACCAGCTCAAGTGTTTGGTATTATTTTGCCCTCTAGTGGCTGGTTTATGAAGAGGCTATAAACCCTAAGATTACACACAGGTACGAAAAACGTTCCTTTCGCTGCAGCAGTAGAAGCTTATGGGCCTTATTCACATCTACACTAGGACCCCTTTACAGTGCCACTGTGGTGTAAAGGAGCATTAGTGAAAACTACAAGGATCAGACTTCTTGGATATCTTAAAGACCCAGGCTGGAGGGTCACAGGCCACAATGCTGTACTGCAAGCATTGGCCATAGCAGCACACCTCTTCCTTAGTGCAGAAGGTAGTGACCGATCTTCTTCCATCACATACCCCCCCAAAACTGGCAGAAATTTACCCTAAGTGCTGGTCCTGGTCTTGGTAGGGATGATGATGCCGGGTGTTGACAGCAGTGTTCAGGCAAGCAGTATTGCTAGGAGAGATGTTCCTGAGGGAATGCAAGTGGACTGTGATGCTGAGATTTGAGCTCACCAATCAAAAATACTGTAATCGAACATTGAATGAACATGCATGGTGGAGCTCTAGTAACTGTTCTTTGACAATATGATAAAAGTAACATTATGGAAGCAGATCACCAAATGGAGAGAGAAATGTGTTCACACATGTACCAAAATACACCTTCAAAAGGAATAGTTTGGCCTCAGGAATAGAGGATGGTATCATAATTCAAGTGCTATGAATAATAATTTTAGTGCTATGTCTGGAGTCCTGCCTATTAATTTAGAATTTTAAACTGCCATCAATCACATGGTCTTGGCAAAAGTACAAATATTAATTAAAACTAGCACTCACACCCTCCTAATAATAAACTCTCCAAAGAATTCCACACGTAGACTAAGATCAAAAACGCACTTCATTTTAACTCCGTTCCAAACTCTAGCTGTACAACTATGGATAATCATAGAATCCACAGCTTTATAAATAAACTTAAAGAACAATCTTCTTTCTTGTTTATTCTTGAAATGGTATAGAAATACAAATTCAACAGAACCACTGAAACTGGGGGTTTTGTTCAGATAAATATTTGGGCAAGTATAATGATAAATGTCATCTATAAGGAGGTATATATGCAGTGCTGTTGTAGCCATGTTAGTCTGAGTACATATCCCAGACCTGAAGAAGAACTCTGTATAAGCTTGAAAGCTTGTCTCTCATCAACAGAATTTGGTCCAATAAAAGATATTACCTCACCCACCTTGAATATATATATGGAGGCACTGTTACTAGCTTCTGACTAGTCTGTATTTTAGGGGGAAAGTTTTACAATTTTAGCTTTTTTTAAAAAAACAAAACAAAACAACAACAACAACAACAGTTATTCCAAACAATGTCCCAATTGTGCAAACAGTTATGCAAGTACTTAATTTTGCATGTGAGTAGTTCCGTAGAAATCAGTGGAGCTACCTACTTAAAGTAAAGCAAATGGATAGCTGTCAAAACATTTCTTCCTTAGTAAAGTTTAGCTCATGTTATAAGGTGAGCTATTTACTGTAGGGTTCTTAAGAGAATGACTGAGGCTGAATTATTAGTTCAGTTGTTACAACCTGTGTAAACTGCTGAATGTTGTGTTATAATATAGGAGCCAGCTGTACAATGCTTAATTCTTCATAGGCTATCCCACAGTGTACTGTGCACTAAAAAAAAAGCCTTTCTGGGCAAACTATTAGTAGTGCAGGCTTTGTGCTCCTGCAACAGAAATCAGAGCATTTACAATAGTATTTCAAGCTGTCTTGCTGAATCTGCTATTGTCCAGCATGGGGACTGTGACGGGTTGGATCACAGAAACCCCCTTGGGAGCTGCCACCTGATGTGCAAAGACTACCCCTGCTTCTGTTTTCCCTGCCAGCTCAGGACTCCAGCACCCTGTCTTGCTGAATTAGACACTCCCGTCTGCTCCAACACAGACCCAGGGTCTGAATCACTTGCCCCAAAGCTGCAAGTTTACCTGAAAACAGCTCATAGAAGTGTGCTTGTCTTTAGCACTCAGATGCCCAACTCCCAATGGGGTCTAAACCCAAATAAATCCATTTTACCCTGCATAAAGCTTATGCAGAGTAAACTCATAAATTGTTCGCCCTCTGTAACACTGATAGAGAGATATGCACAGTTGTTTGCTCCCCCAAGTATTAATACATACTCTGAGTAAATTACTAAATAAAAAGTGATTTTATTAAATACGGACAGTGGGATTTAAGTGGTTCCAAGTAGTAACAGACAGAACAAAGTAAGTCACCAAGCAAAATAAAATAAAATGCGCAAATCTATGCCTAATCAAACTGAATACAGATAATCTCACCCTCAGAGATGCTTCAGTAAGTTTTTTCTCAGACTGGACACCTTCCAGGCCTGGGCACAATTCTTTCCCCTGGTACAGCTCTTGTTGTAGATCAGGTGATAGCTAGGGGATTCTTCATGATGGCTCCTCTCCCCCCTTGTTCTCTTCCACGCCTTTATATATCTTTTGCATAAGGCGGGAACCCTTTGTCCCTCTGGGTTTCCACCCCCCCTCACTGGAAAAGCACCAGGTTAAAGATGGATTCCAGTTCAGGTGACATGATCACATGTCACTGCAAGACTTCATTACTCACTTGCCAGCACACACATGTACAGGAAGACTCACAGGTAAATACAGCCATCTGCAGACAATGGGAGTCATCAAGATTCCAAACCATCCTTAATGGCCCACACTTTACATAATTACAATAGGCCCTCAGAGTTATGTTTTATATTTCTAGTTTTAGATACAAGAGTGGTACATTTCTACAAATAGGATGATCACACTCAGTAGATTATAAGCTTTGTAATGATACCTTACAAGAGACCTTTTGCATGAAGCATATCCCAGTTACGTTATATTCACTTATTACCAGATTTTTTCTAAAACTATCCCAGTTACATTATATTCACTTATTATCATGTTTTTATAAAACCATATAGACTGCACAACGTCACAGGGACCACCGCTGGGAGAAAAATCAAGGGGTTCAACGTAGCTGACAGGCTGAGGATGACAAAAATAAATAGAGGAGAGCACACATTTTATCCTTTTTGAGGAAACATCTTGCTTTAGAAGACTACCTCAGGTAAGCATAAAATACTAAATGGAAAAGGCCTTGGCACCTGGCATTATGTTTAGGTGGTAAATGACTTTAAGCCTGGTAACAGCCAATCTTACAGGACCTTGGGGCCTGAACTGTCATATCATAAGACCTGCTCAGTGACATGATCGCTCTCTTCCTTGGGCTAAGAATTAGATAACAATCACACAGAGGATGTGTCATACCAAACTAAATCACTTTAATTTTTCTAGTTCTTTAGGTGGGCTCAGTGGGAAACACAGCTGTTGTAAAACCACATATGGTTTCATTTGGGGGTAGAAGTGTCTCTAGTGCTTCTATCCTTGCCTCAGGGCAGTCTCCTCTTTGGACCCTGACCTACCCAGTTTGCTACTGGCTTGCACTAGCCCTTGCACTTTTAATTTCTGACCTTCATTTTCTCCTTTTATATCTGTTCTTTGTCAGCAACATTTGTGTGTTCAGATTCCTTATATAACTCAAAATCTTCCAAGAGCAAGGCTTAGCAATTCTAGCCACTATTTTCTCTTGGGGAAATATTCTAAACGAGCAAGAAAAAAAACCTTAATTTTCTATTGCACAAATTTTGGGCTGGAGCTTGATCTCATGCTAGGAATAGCAATTCCCAGAGATTTAAATGGTAACCAAGATTGATGCATTAATATATTAATGTTTTAAGCATAAAAGTATTACAAATGAATGTTTCGATTTTCATGACTGATTTATTTATAAAATAACTAATAGTATGAGTGGCACTTCTCAAAGCCTGAAGGTATGATTTTACAGTAGCACTGACTAGCCCCAGAGCTTCCATGTGCTAGGCCTTATACAAATGCATAGTACGACAGTTGCAGTTCCACAGAGCTTACACTTAGACAAAGGGGAGAAAGAGGAAGAGAGTCCTGTGGCACCTTTAAGACTAGCAGATGTATTGGAGCATAAGCTTTCGTGGGTGAATACCCACTTCGTCAGACGTGGGAGAAAGAGGAACACTTAGAGGTGAAGGGAGCTGTCCAAATTTACGCAGCGGGTCAATGGCAGAGCTAGGATTAGAACCTAAGGGCAAGTCTAAACTACAAAATTAAGTTGACCTAAGTTATGTCAATGTACAGCCACCACAGTAATTAAATCAATTTTGCATATCCACACTATGCTCCTTGTGTCGGCGGTGCACGTCCTCACCAGCAGCGCTTGCATTGATGCAGAGAGCAGTGCACTGCGGGTAACCACCTCATCTGTGCAACTTGCCACCATCTAGTGCAGGGAGTTTTGGGCAGGGTTTGAAATGCCTCATGGGGGGCAAATGAGTTGCACAAGTTTGACTGGGAATATGGTTTCAACGACCCATAATGCAGTTTTCTCCATCCGATAATTTTACCTGCATCCCATAATGTTTTGTGCCTCTCCTCAAAAGCCCCGCAAACCTGCATGTCCGCTATCTCTGTGGGAAGAATGGATCCTGCAGAGCTCTGCATTATTGCCATGAGTGTTGCGAGCACAATGCACCTGATCCAGCAGTATTTGCAGAGCCACCAGGGGAACCACGGGGAACATGACAATTCCTTGGAGGCTAGCTTGCTATGAGATCTAGAAAGGAACAATTCAAGGCTATTGTTGGCATTCACAGAGCAGCTGCAGATGGTGGAGTGCTGGTTTTGGGCCTGAGAAATAAGCACTGACTAGTAGGATCAAATCTTTATGCAGGTATGGGATGACGAACAGTAGCTGCAGAACTTCTTCACCTAGGCAGCCAATTGCATATTTAGTTTTTTCCCTCAGACTTTATACCCGTGCATATCTACCTGACACAGGAATAATGCAAAGTCTTGCAAGCGTTTAACCCTAGTGTGCTTTAATTTGTTATAGAAGGGGGATTAAGTTCAATGAACATACTGTCCAAGTAATTTTAATAAAAGTTATCAATGATAAATAAGGGATACAGTTGAGGGAGTTGTGATCTCCCACACATGCAGTGCTTTGATTCTCAAGGAAGCATTATGCATAGTGTAGACAACCCTTGATTTTCTCATCTCATGTTTGTTTTGTATGTGGTTGGTTGTGTTTTGTTTTTTAAAACCCTTGTTTTTGGGGTCATAGGGTTACATGAAAATAAAAGCTACGTTTCTGAAAGGTTTACTAGCCCCCATGATTGCATAGAACAGCTTTAAAACTTGTACCAGGTATATCCTCAAAATTCAAAAGAGAACCCAAAATTTAATCTCATTTTTAAAATCTCATGTTTGAATCCTTGATGTTGGCAATACTGTGTGAGATACCAAGTTTTTAAATATCTGAGTGAACATAGGTTTCAGAGTAACAGCCGTGTTAGTCTGTATCCACATCCGAAGAAGTGGGCTGTAGTCCACGAAAGCTTATGCTCTAATAAATTTGTTAGTCTCTAAGGTGCCACAAGTACTCCTGTTCTTCTTTTTGAGTGAACATACTAGATCGGAATCCAAACTATCTAATAGTAGCTACATGATAGACCAGAACTAAAATTAAATCCATTTTGACAGTGCAAATAATCATGTCAGCTTAATACAGCTGTCTTTTACAAGACAATGCAATTAGATCATCCTCTCAGGTAACCTGAGGATTTCTTAGTCAGCAGGTTTTCACCACTCTTCACTCAGAGAACTTGATAGTGAAGATAAAGATCTCTTAAAAGAACCCATTACAGATGCTTCTCTACTAGTTATTTAAGTGGAAGCCAATTTTCAAACGGTTTGGCAGATCTTGCGCATCTAAAAATGTTATGACTTGGGATAAGTAGTGATAAAGTTGCTCTTGAAACAATCTTTGGCACGCAGGTAGAGCATTGATATTCAAAGCCAGAGCTGGCTGGCTGTAAAACTCGAGCTACAAGGAAAGGCACATGCTCTTTAATTGCTGGAGTGAGCCAGCTGTGTGTGTCGAAGCAGTGGCGCCCGGGGCAGAACTGAGCCGGGGAAGATTGTCCCGGGGGAGGAGGCCCTTGTTGGGGACCATTAGCGAGTGTCTAAGGATTCCTCCTCACCATGGAAACAGCAGCAGCAAACAGGGTCTGCGGGCTGGCCTGAAAGCCGGCGAGGAGAGCGCAGCCGGATCAAGCGGCTCCCGGGCGTGCACCCGGCGCTGCTGGGAGCTAGAGGGGGCGCAGGGGATGGAGAAGGGGGCTGGGGATCAACGTAGTGCGGTTGCTGCCGGCGGCGCTGCCACCCCCGCGGGCAGAGCGCAGCCCCAAGCCAAGCCGGGCTATCGCCACGCCAGACCCGCCCAGCCCATCGCGCCGGTGGAGAACATCAAAGAAATGCAGGTGAGGCGCGCGGGTTTGTTCCGGTCCGAAGCGGGGAGGTGGGGGAGGGGATCTGCTGCTGCTCCCCAGGCCCCTGGGGAGAGAAGCTGGAAAGCAGGCGGCAGCAACACGGAGCCTTTTGCTCGCAGGGTCACTGCGCTGCCTCCAGCTGCCGAGCTGCGGCCGGGGCCCGGCTATTGCTGGGCGGGGGCGAGCTAAGGCGCGCGCGGCTCCTCAGCGCGTGCCGCGCTCTCTGGGGGGTGGCGGGCGCGTGGTGCTCGTCTCCTCTGGGGCGGGAAGCGAGAGAGACTCAGGCTGAGGTTCTTCCCCGAGCCATGCGTGCCCCCAGGGGAGAGCAGATATCGACACACACACTAGCTAGCCCCATGCAACGCCACGGCAACCCTAGCAATGCCCTCAAACAGGGGCTTTCAGCCTCTTCCATGCACAGGACTCCGCTATTCCAGGACCACTCTGGAATCTGCCTCCAACTCCTAGATGGGGGATAAGGGAGTTGGGACCCCTGACATTGGGTCATGATCCCAGGCTGACAGGCCTTGCAAAGGAAAACAAATAGAATAAAAATTTGTAACTGAAATCTGGTATATTGACAGGGGAAGGCGGTTTACCCTGGGGGGAGAAGGGAAGAAGAGGCATTAAACCCAACTTGACCTTCCAAGGATTGTCAGGTTTCAGAGTAGCAGCCGTGTTAGTCTGTATCCGCAAAAAGAATGTTACTGAAATATCGGGTCCACCTAGCTGAGAGCCAATAACAGCCAGACAGGGATAAGGAAGAGTTGCTTTATTCTGCAGAAGAAAGGAGAGCTTTGCACCTTAGTACAAAAACTCTGTCTCACACACATTTTACAGATCATTTATACACATTCAGACCAAGGTCTTTGCAGTGTTAACACTTGATTGGTGGTGGTCAGCCCCGTGCTTTTGCTATCTGGTCAGTGAAAACCGGCTTGGGACCAGCTCCAACTACCTTAAGGCCTTGAAGGGAAGACAGTTGAAAAGTTCAGGCTACTGTGTCCTTAAAGTGTCTGCTTCCCCCTAATGGCCGCTGGCTGACATAACGGCTACTCTGTTAACGGGGCGGGGGGGTCACTAATAACTTTCACAGTCCCCCTTTCGGGCCTGGCAAATTCAAAAATTGTCAGGCCCGTTACGCAATTTGCGATCAAGCTGGAGGGACAGATATTGGGTTTTCTTATGGACAGCAGAGCTTTTGATTATAGCATTATACAGGCATTTGGCACATTGTATTATTGTTTAAATAACACATAGAAGGAAAAGAAAAAAAAGAATCCATTTAACAATTGTTTGAAAGAGCTTTGTAAACTATGACCCAAGGTCTGGGAGGAGGTCCTCAAAACTAAAAGTGTGATTAAGAGATACAGCATGGAAAACAACAGCAGCATTTTTAATGGCTTGTAAATCTTGCTCAATTAAGCTAGAATGATTAACATAGAAACAACATTTTTCCCCGATGCGAGCACAAGCTTTTTTTAATTCAGCATTTATAGCATTTAACACACGTTTATTTTGCAAAGCTATTTTTGCCACCTCATTAATCTTTTGTTTTAACTTTTGCAAAGCGTCTATTGATGCATTGGCTATTTTTTTTAATTTTGCAGAAATATTTACTACTGCTTTTTCTAGCTCGGCTATTTTTAACTCAGGAATGAGCGCACGAACAAAGGAGTGAAACCCTGTTTGCTTGACTACTAGGGGATTGTTGGCACGTTTTGCTCGAGTCTTTATAAGGGGGGGTGTCAAAAACTTATGGGCATAGCTGCCCAGATTAAGAATTTGGCTGGCATCCAATGTGTCGTTTACTTGGACATCTGGTAACACCCGGGCTACACCGCACTGACCTTGCTAACTTGGAGGAAGAGCTTTATAGACATTGTGGCTACAGATAAAATACAAGCCAGGGGTCTCTAAATAGAGGGTAAGGGTATTACCTGCAACTCGATGGCGCCAGGTCACTTTTTTATTTTAGTTCTCGGAGTTACTTACTAGCCGGTCTTGGCACTTTTAATGGGAAACATTTAAGTTTCTTAGGGCATGGGTAGTGTTTAAAATGGCTTTACAATACGTAACTTTAAATATGTTAGCTGTAAAACTTGCAAGTGATCCCATAGGCTCTGGGCATCCAGACATCCTTTTAAGGGATGTGTGGGGCAACAGAATGCCAGAGTAAATATTTATATAATACATATGTGTTTTATTTATGGGGCCTAACGGGAGGAATGAGGGAAACCACTGTCTTTGATAACAAAAGCCTGTTGGTCTCACAGTAATGGCCATGTGTAGGAGACAATGGGGTTTTTGGGCATTTTTAGGGGTATTTAAAGGGTAAAAGGTTTCATTTCTGACTTTAAACTGAAGGATTTGATCACAGGCCTCCAGGGGAAGGTAGCTTACTTCCCTCCCCCTTCCTTCAGCATTTTTTAAACAAAGGGGCATTTTATACCCGATCCCAAGAACTTCAAAAAGAGGGACCTTTTTAGCTGCCTAATAATAATGCCAAACTTCAGACTTTTTTTTATATTTGTTATATTGATATTTTTTAATTTATGCTTATTTAGTTTTTTGTTTTACTTGTAAGGAGAGTACTTTAGAAAGATTTGCTGGTACAGCTTACAATTTTATTTTTTTTTCAGAGCGGGTTTTGTGACACAGCCAACAATTAGATAAGTGTCCCAATGTGGCTATTTGCTGAAGAGATTTAGCGGCTGGGTGTGGATTAGCTTGTACAAGGGGCAAACCTAAAAGCAATAGCCACTGCAGCACCGTCTGAGAACCCATAGTTATAAAGTTTTAGGATTTTGTTCGCCGGAACAGAAGCTTTAGTCTTTCAAGAGGTTCAGCTTTCTAGGTATCGTCTGCTTCTGGCTCTTCCGGGTCGCGGTGGGAAGAGCTGGCGGTGCTCCCTCGAGGTCCGAAGTCGTCTGCTTCTGGCCCCGTCCTAGGGGCTAGCTTGACTCGGGTGTGGTGTATCTAAGTGTCTTGCTTTCTCACTCGAACAGCAGTGTGAGAGGTAAGAAGGACTTGGAAAGGGCCCGCCCACCGGGGTTGGAGAGGCTCGTGTTTTTACTTTTTCACATAGACCCAGTTTCCTGGAGCGATCCGGTGGGCAGGAACATCAGCGGGTAGGGACTGAAATTGAGCCGCATACTTGTGGAGAGATTTGAGAGTGGTTTGAAGGGAAACAACATATTTGGTTAGTTTTTTGTCACCTCAAGTGGCTAAATCAGTTACAAATCCTGGATCAGCAAATCCGGTGTATGGCCTGCCAAATAAAAGTTTAAAGGGAGAGAGACGGAGCCGGCCTCTAGGGGCAGTTCGAACTGCCAAGAGGGCCAAAGGCAGAGCCTGAAGCCATTTTAACCCAGTTTGAGCACACAGCTTAGAAAGTTTAAGTTTTAAAGTCTGGTTCATCCTTTCCACTTGTCCTGAAGATGGTGGTCTCCAAGGGGTGTGTAGAAGCCAGTCAATACTTAGGGCTTTTGCAATGTTTTGAATAATCTGGGCAGTAAAATGAGTCCCTTGATTAGAGTCAATAGACCTAGGGGGGCCAAACCTAGGAATGACATGGTTTAATAAGGTCTTTTTTACTTTTACGGCAGTTGCTCGTCTAGTCGGGAATGCTTCAGTTCATCCAGTCAGTTGACACACGATTACAAGGAGGTACTTGTAGCCCTGGCATTTAGGCATTTCTGAGTAGTCAATTTGAAGTCGCTCGAAGGGTGTGTATGCCTATAACCTGGCTCCAGGGGGGCCTTTAGGTTCTCTCCTTGGATTGAATTTCACACAGATGTCACAAGTGGCAAGGACTCGTTTAGCTTCCTGGAATACTCCAGGAGCATACCAAAGTTTATTCACAGTAGCTGCCATGGCCTCTGCACCACCGTGGGTTTCTTGGTGTAATTTAAATAGGGCAGGCCGTAGAGCAGCTCGGGGCAATGCTTTTCTTCCATTTGGCAGTTGCCATTCCCCCCCTCGGGTTTTGGTGGCCCCCATGCTTTTCCAACGCTCGACTTCTGATGGCTCAGGGGTAAAAGGGGCTGGGACTGGAGTTGGCGGGGTGGAGGATGTGAGTACTATTTGGTTGGTAACATATGGCTGTAGGGAGGCTGCTTTTGAAGCTGAATCAGCCAACTGATTTTTATTAACGGTGGGATCGTTTCCCTTCTGATGAGCCCGAACATGGACGATGGCAATTTTAGATGGCAGATGTATGGCTTCCAATAATTTCAGGATCAAGGGCCCATGGGCCACTTTAGTGCCACTGGAGGTAATAAAGCCACGCTCTGCCCACAGTTGGCCTGTGGCATGGCAAACACCAAAGGCATATTTCGAGTCAGTATATATGTTCACCGACTGACCTGCTGCCAACTCACATGCTCGGGTGAGGGCTATCAATTCTGCTGCCTGAGCTGAGGTGGAAGGTCTCAGGGGAGCAGACTGTAATACATCAAACTGAGTAGTTACTGCAAACCCAGATACTCGTTGGCCCTCCATGACCCGTGCTGAACCATCAGTATACAGTTCCAGTTCAGCATTTTGAATGGGCACATCTGAAAGGTCTACTCGAGGTTTTTTTTGATGTTGCACTATCTGAAGGCAATCATGTGAGGGCTCATAATCATAGTCCGGGAACGGTAAAAGGGTTGCAGGGTTCAAGGTATGGCACTGTTCAATTTTTAAATTGGTCCTGGACAATAAAGAAACTTCCAAATGCGTTAATCTTTGAGAGGTCAAATGTTGCGTGCTCTTTTGGACCAACAATTGTTGAGCTGCATGAGGGGTCCGTAAGGTCAGTGGATGGCTCAAGGTAATTTTTTCCGCTTGGGGTACCAGGAGACCAGCAGCAACCACTGCTCGGAGACAGCCAGGAAAGCCCTGTGCCACAGCATCTAATTTTTTGGAGAAATAGGCCACAGGTCGTTTTCTGGGTCCAAAAGCCTGAGTAAGGACACCAGAGGCTACCCCAAGTCGCTCATGTACATAGAGAATAAAGGGTTTGCGATAATCAGGGAGTCCAAGGGCTGGGGCTGAGACCAAAGCTGTTTTAATTCCCTGGAAGGCTTTGATGGCCCCAGAATTTCAGTGAAGGGGCTCCTCAGCATCATGGGTGATCTGTTCAAAGAGGGGTTTTGCTATTTTTCTAAAACCTGGAATTCAGGAACGGCAGAATTCTGCCAGGCCTAAAAATCCCCGCATTTCGCGTTTTGTTTTTGGTCGGGGAATGTTAAGAATTGACTGAATACGGGTACTAGATAACGCTCGATACCCAGGGGTGAGTACATGACCAAGATAAGTTACCTTGTCTTTGGCAAACTGCAACTTAGAAGGAGATACTTTATGTCCCTTGTCTGCCAAGCAATTTAGCAAGTAAATAGTGTTTGTTTTACATGTTACTTGATCCGGAGAACAAACCAGGACGTCATCCACATACAAGAGATATGTAGACCCACCCGGTAGGCTGATATCAGCTAAGTCACGTGTCAGGATAGAGGAAAAAATAGTCGGGGACTCAACATATCCTTGCGGGAGCCGAGTCCAGGTCAGTTGTTCTGCTCTCCTAGTTTCTGGGTCCGTCCATGTAAATGCAAAGATATTCCAGCTGTCCTTATTTAGAGGAATACTAAAAAAAGCATTACACAAGTCTATTACTGAATAACAAGCAGTACTTGCTGGAATGGCAGTCAGGATTGTGTGAGGGTTTGGTACTACATTGTGTCTAGCTTGGACAACCTTATTTACTGCACGTAAGTCCTGGACAAATCGGTATACCGGTTTTCTCTCTGAGTCTATGTCAGGTTTTTTTACTGGCAGGATGGGAGTATTGAAAGGAGACTTGGTGTGAACCAGCACTCCCAACCGTAGGAATGTGGTGATAAGACTCCGGAGGCCAAGCAGAGCTTCTTGGGGGATGGGATACTGACGAATCCGAGGAATTTCAATGCCTGGCTTCAGGGTTATACGCACTGGCTCTGTCTGGAGAGTCCCCAAGTCTGCCCTTGAAGTGCCCTACAGGGAGATGTTTACCTCCTGTCTGAGTCGCTCGGGTAAGATTTGGTCCGCAGGCAGGATCGGGTCCTTTGAAACTTGGGTTAGAACAGCACACAGCTGGGGAAGTTGGGTTTGAGGCAACCGAAGAATGATTTTGTCATCTGAAAAGAAAATCTGAGCACGTAGTTTACACAACAGATCTCTGCCTAAGAGGTTAACTGGGGAATCCGGGGCTAGCAGAAAGGCATGGGAGGAGGAGACACTAGAGATTTCTACAGCAGCTTCCTGTAATACAGAACAGTTAAATGGCTTTCCGCCTATACTCATTACTGGAATGCTCTTATCTGTAAGGCTTCTTCTCTCCGGCTTGGCAGTAACAGTAGAAAGTGCAGCCCCTGAATCCAAAAGACAAGAATAGGTGGTTCCTCCCAATGTTAGGCGAACCTGGGGGTCTGTGGAGGAACAAACATAAGTGGTAAAATCATTTGAATAGGTGACAAGAGGACCCCCTGGTTGCCGTCATTCCTCATTAGCAACAGCGTTTGTTCTTGTTACAGCCATCTGTTGTTGAGGTCGGTCTGGGCGACGGGGTTGTCGTCCAGTAGGTCTGTTCGGACACTCTCTCTTCCAGTGGCTAAGCTGCTTACAGTAGTTACATATATTATTGGCATGTTTCGGGTTCTTTCCATAATCTGATTTTGGTTGCCACTTGGGGGGTCCCTGTTTTTTTTTTTTGTTTTTTATTTTTAGTGTTTACAAGGGCTGCTAGCATCCTCACCTGTTTGGTCTCTTGAACTTTTTCTTTTGTATGATATACTCGGGTGGCCACGCTTACCAGTTCTTTCAGGGATTTTCCTTCAGCACTCTCAAGCTGCTGCAACCGCTTCTTGATGTCCGGGGCTGACTGGGAAATAAAAATAAGCCTGACCGTGGACTGTGTGTCCATGGCCTTGGGATCTATATTAGTATGGATACAAAATGCTTTATAAAGTCTTTTATAAAAGTCAGAAGGGTGTTCTTCTTTCCCTTGCACAGTATTATGAACTTTTGTCCAATTTAAAGTTCTTTTTCCCGCTTGTTTTATGCCTGTCAAAATATAATCTAGGAATTTCTTCAGATCTGCTTGTTGGGTCAAATCATTTGGGTTCCAATGGGGCGGATTGGCGAGCCTTATAAAATTGCGACCGTCGTTGGCAGCCTCTGCAGCCTCCCGGGCCCCCCTCAGTACCCGCTCTTTCTCTTCCGTGCGCAATAAGCAATCTAAAAGTTGGCCCACGTCTTGCCAATCAGGACTATGAGACTGGAAAATGGCACGGAATCGCCTGTGAACGACGTCCGGGTCGTCTCTAAGGCGAGGTGTAGTGGTTTGCCAGTTCATAAGGTCAGCAGTGGTAAAGGGGACATGAACATAACGGTCTACAACATTCCCATCCGTTGTAGGGACTGGGATGGTCCGGAGGGGTGCTTGGACATTAATTACTTCGTCTTCATAAAGTGCTTTTTTCCTTGTATGGGACGGACTAAGGCTGGGAACAGACAGGGAGGTAGTGTACCTACTGCTGGTGGCTCCACTAGCTGATTTGCTTGCCTGCATTGTGGTGTCCTCAGTCTTTATTGGTAATATCTGTCTTGGTAGACCTGCTGTCTTGGTCTCCGTTGAGGAGGGTACCGGGTCCCCCCTAATTGGTAATGCTGCCGCCGGGGATGGGCGTGGTCTAGAGCAATATATGGGGGGGATATCCTCCAAATAATCAGCCTTATGAGGGACAGAAGCTTTCGGGAATAGAGGGGCTTGAACCTGTACCTTCTTCATGCGACGATGGGCCTCATCGTCCCACAAAAACCAATAGTCTATTTGCCTTGGCGCTTGGTTTTCCAATGTCAGGCGTAAGGGGGTTAAATGGGTAGGAATATCAAAGGAGCCATACTCGGGCCACGCAGTCTCCAAGGCTGGCCAGTCCTTGGTGCAAAGTTGTAAAAAACGCTTCTTTGACATCCCTTTTTGAACACCGGGTAAGGGCCATTTGCTTAACATATAATTTAAAGGACTATTTTTAGAGGGTTTTACTAGAGACCCACCCATCTGCCTGCTGACACTCTTAAAATAGAATTACACAGAGAACAGAGGGAATTATGGTCTAAACAGAGACCCACCTATCTGCCTGCTGACACTCTAACAGAGAATTACACAGAGAACAGAAGGAATTATGGTCTAATAGGATCTTATTACAGGAATTTCTACCAATACACACCTAACACCCAATGTATAAGACAGAAATTCATAAACCGGTTAACCAGACCAGAACCAGATAGTGTCTCCTTATCCTATTAGGACTCACCTTATCGGAGCACGAACCCCGGGGGCCGCGGTGAAGCAGAGAAAAGGGGCGAAACACCCCGTTGGCGCCGTTCCCAGTTCGCCGCAGCCGTCCGGAGTCCAATGTCCGAGCTAGGAGGGTCCCATCTGGGGTGCCAGAAACTGTTACCGAAATATCGGGTCCACCTAGCTGAGAGCCAATAACAGCCAGACAGGGATAAGGAAGAGTTGCTTTATTCTGCAGAAGAAAGGAGAGCTTTGCACCTTAGTACAAAAACTCTGTCTCACACACATTTTACAGATCATTTATACACATTCAGACCAAGGTCTTTGCAGTGTTAACACTTGATTGGTGGTGGTCAGCCCCGTGCTTTTGCTATCTGGTCAGTGAAAACCGGCTTGGGACCAGCTCCAACTACCTTAAAGCCTTGAAAAGAAGACAGTTAAAAAGTTCAGGCTACTGTGTCCTTAAAGTGTCTGCTTCCCCCTAATGGCCGCTGGCTGACATAACGGCTACTCTGTTAACGGGGCGGGGGGGTCACTAATAACTTTCACAAGAAGAACAGGAGTACTTGTGGCACCTTAGAGACTAACAAATTTATTAGAGCATAAGCTTTCGTGGACTACAGCCACATCCGAAGAAGTTTGTTTGTTGTTGTTTTAATTGAAGGGAGTGACATCCAAAGGAAATGGTGTTGGGCCTTAGTTCATCCCCTTGCTCACCTGCCTGTGGGGATTCATTTCCCCATCATGAGTGCTAGTGTTTGTCTAGCCTGGATGAAGCTGCCACTGCTGCTCTTCTTGACAGGAGAATGGGGAGAGCAATGATCCTGGTCCCCCTCTCTAGACCTGAATAGGGGAGTAAAGATCCTGGCTCCTTCCCCCACTTCTCCAGTCCAGTCTCCTTTCCCTGATCTTGGAGCAGTAGGGGCAGCTGTAGGAAGAAACCCTGTCTTCTTTGGCTGGAAGAAAAGGATCAGTCTTAAGGGGAATAGAAGCCCAGGGAGGCATGGAGCTGCAAGGGAGATGATGCAAACGATTAAGGGGTAGGGTACATTGCCAAACTCTCAAGAGCATAGCAGGAAACCACACAACAGCCATGGGGGAGGCAGCTTCACCCCATAGGAATAGACATAAAGAGTGGAATGGAAAAAAAACGAAAATATTAAGTTCTGTAAATCAGGTACCAGTGTAATATTGAGTGTGCAGTTTTTCTTATTGCATATCTGAGTACAGAAGAAATAGGATGGTTTCTTAGAAAAGGGCGGGGGTGGGGGTGGATGGCAACAGGAATAATTGGAATGAAAAGCTTCACAGAAAAAAGTTAGAATTCTTCCCTTTGAATAGGGGGACCTAAGAAGGAGACCGAAGGGGTTGACAATGGAAAGTACAAAGAAAGAAAGGATGAATAGGAGCACCAATTTGAATAAAGTTAGAACAAGGGGGCAGTGAACAAAACCAAAAGGCAACTAATTGGTAACTAAAATATTACTTTACCCAAGGCATTTGTCTGTAGAACTCATGATCACAATGTCATTGAGACCAAAAGAGCGTAGCAGGGTTGAAAAGAAAATTATCACCAAGCACCGAAGTCCTAAAAAGCTATTTAAAATTTTCTTATTGTAGGACATAACATAACCCTATCTGAATCATTGCAGTGGTAGATACACAACAGACAGCTGCAAATCCAAGTTTAACTGCCTAGTGCAGGGTGGCTTCTTTTACTTTGCTTGTGAGATCTGGTACTGGTCCTGTTAAGACAGGATAGCGGGCCATTGTCAGTTCCTGTGTTGCTAGTTACTTGGGTTAGCAGATCTCACAAAGTCTAACTTCGCATGCCTTGCCAAAAGTGGCTGTATTCCCTCTCCCACAACATCAGAGAAAACAATTCTCAGCAAGTCAATTCTTGGATAATGCTGCTATCAGTGTAGCAACAACACAATTATTTGGACCACAAGATGGGGATTATCCTTAGGGTACATCTACACTACAGGGGGGAGTCGATTTAAGATACGCAAATTCAGCTACGTGAATAGCGTAGCTGAATTCGATGTATCGCAGCCGACTTACCCCGCTGTGAGGACGGCGGCAAAATCGACTTCTGCGACTTTCTGTCGACGGCGCTTACTCCCACCTCCGCTGGTGGAGTAAGAGCGTCGATTCGGAGATCGATTGTCGCGTCCCGACGGGACGCGATAAATTGATCCCCGAGAGCTCGATTTCTACCCGCCGATTCAGGCGGGTAGTGTAGACCTAGTCTGAGATAGATGGCACTGTTCAGGAGTATTCTTAACTCACCCAATGCAAGGGAGGGTGGTCACCTCTGATTTGGCTTGATATCAATGGCACAAAGATAAATGAGAGCAGACAATTTTGGATCACTGTCTCTACTGCATGTTGTTCATGTGGCTGTTTGTACTGTGATGAATTGTCAGTGAACTTCAGTTGTATACAAAGCCACTCTATAAAGGTCAGCTAGGTTCAGTAACTGCAGCTTGGTTTTAAACCCCAGAAGTTGAACTATTTAAAACAGGATAACTTCAGAGATCTTATTGTAATAACTCTTGCAGAAAAGGGTTCTTGAGAGCACCCTCAAGCAGAGGGGCAGATCTTGAAGACAAGATATCCATATGGGTTTATCACAATCTGATAATCCAAAAGGCTGTCAACTCATCCAGGGAGCTCTAAAAAAACAAAACAAAAACAAACAAACAAAAAAAAACTATTAGCCTCCAAATTTATGCTGATGTGGTCAGATTTATGACTATTTGCTGCCATGGCAGTTGCTTTGCCCTTGGTTTTGTTGACATAAGCCTTGAAATCAGTTACTTATATAAACCTTTGCATGATTAGACTTCAAGTGAGACTTTCAGGCTAAACTAATTCAATTAACTTTTCCTTTTGTCCAGGGCCCAACAGTATGTATAATCAGGGAGGCTGATGAATATCAGGACACAGCTTAAGGCTTTTAATGGATACTCACATGACTACCTTTCATCAAACAGCAAGGTGTTGATAGTTTATAAGGCCAACTTCATCCAATAAGACCTCAGCAATCCAAAAGTAGTACTAATACATTGCTTTCTTAAGCATGACTAGATAAGGATTGGGGGATGCCAGAAAACAACTAAATACTGGTTGACATGATGTTTGTCTACAATCACAGATAAAAACAGATTTGTTTATGGCAGGGATTGGCAACCTTTCGCACACGGCCCTCCAGGGTAAGCACCCTGGCGGGCCGGGCCAGTTTGTTTACCTGCTGCGTCTGCAGTTCAGCTGATCGCGGCTCCCACTGGCTGCGGTTCGCCACTCCAGGCCAATGGGGGCTGCGGGAAGCGGTGGCCAGCACATCCCTCGTCCCATGCTGCTTCCCGCAGCCCCCATTGGCCTGGGACGGAGAACCACAGCCAGTGGGAGCCACGATCAGCCGAACCTGCGGACGCAGCAGGTAAATAAACCGGCCTGGCCCGCCAGGGTGCTTAGCTTGGCAGGCCGCGTGCCAAAGTTTGCTGATCCCTGGTTTATTTTTTTCCATCCTCTGCAAGTGCAGGTTCACTATAGGGTCTGTCCTACCTAAATTTAAATCTGTCAAGTGATGGGGGCTTTCTCTTCTTACCTTGGAAAACTTCTCCACTGTCCAATAGTCTCTGTAAGATTTTCCTAATTAGGGTGACCAGATGTCCCGATTTTATAGGGACACTCCCGATATTTGGGGCTTTTTCTTATATAGGCTCCTATTACCCCCCACCCTCTGTCCCAATTTTTCACACTTGCTGTCTGGTCACCCTATTCCTAATATCTAGTCTAACCTGCCACAAACTCTTCTCACAGATAGTCTGTGCAAACACACTAACTTCAGTTGGTGGTTGGGGGCAGAAGTCATTTTTTCCTCTTTTTATCCCTTTACTTTCTGTTAAACTTGCCTTTTTAAGTTGTGGTAATGTTCAAATGTGTGGGTATATTGTCTTGCTTTTCCTTAGTCTTCATGGTTGTGCAGCTGTGAGGTGAAGGAAAATGAGTCATCTTTTGTCAATATACTATACTATAACACTAATGCCTCATTGGTGCTAGAGATGAGAAATTACTGAAGGTAACGGCAAGGCTGTTGAAGATACCAACTACCCACAGTTCAGTGCCCAGGCCTACTGGTGGTTGAATATGTTTAAGAATTCACAGCCATCCTCGAATCAAGGCCTCAGTGATAGCAAATCTATCCTTTTGGGGTGGGGGTGTAGAATTACTTTTATGTAGGCATTGCAAAATAAATAGTTTCTAAAAACAGGTTTATTAAAATAGATGTAATTACAATAGTTTTCAGGTGGGCCAAATTTTACTCATTAAAACCACAGAATGTAGTTGCCTTTCAGAACTGAAGGTCATGTATGCATTTAGGTTGCTTTGTCTGGCAATGCATATTGCTGTTAAGTGCCAAATTGAACTTGATTAAGATATCCGTGAATGTTTCAGTAGTGGTACTTGAATCATTTGGTACCCGGGTGGATAAAAAGCAATGATTTAAAAAAAAAAAAAAAATCGGATTTTTTTAATTTAAATCGGATTTTTTGGTAAAATGCTTTTTGAGGAAAAATCCTATCTAAAGATAGTTTTAATTAAGATACATTATAGCTCAAAGATATCTCATAATGGAATAGGGATTTTATAAATTCTAATTCTATAATATGAGACAATATATTCATGTAATGTTTAAGAAAAGTTTTGTAAATGAGTTCCAAGAGTTCATGGATTAGGGACCCAATCTTATGGGGTTCCAGGGGCTTCTGTATAGATGATTCAGGTTTAATCTTTCTATCTACCCAATGGGACTCAGTGCTCAATCTAGAAGACACCATCAGAGTTGCTTAGTTTTGCAATTCTCAAACTGTGGATTTGTGTCTCTAGAGGTAACATGCTTTTTAACAGCAAAAATGTTTTTAAATAAATAATATATAGAGTTGAGAAATAACAGACCTCAACTCTACTGTCCCTCTGCAAATTTGTGTACCCTAACTCTAACCCTAACCTCTCTCTAAAAGTGCAAAGTTTCAAAAAGTTCAATGAATAGAAGATTGTTGGGGGTGGAATAGATCTGGACAAGGAGAAGAAGTCTGGAGATAAATGTGAGAAGCGAGGACATATGCTTTTTTGTTAAAATATTATATGTTTACTGTTGAAGAAAAGAATCCAGAATATAGTAACTATTCACTTAATGTTGTAGTTATGTTCCTGAAAAATGTGACTTTAAGTGAAACGATGTTAAGTGAATCCAATTTCCCCATAAGAATTAATGTAAATAGGGGGGGTTAGGGTTCCAGGGAAATTTTTTTTTGCCAGGCAAAAGGCATTATATACATTTTAAACAAGCAATTTAATACAGGAATACGTTTTAAAGAATTTAAAAGAAACAATTTAATACTACAGTCATCACTGCTGAGTATGAAGCTTGGTTGAGGTGGTGGAGTCAGAGAGTGGAGGAGGATGGATTGTCCAGCTGCTCCGCTTGCTGTTCTTGCAAGCACAGGCACTGACTTTGCCAGGGGCAGGGGGCTCAACCCTCGGCCCATCCACACCACCCCTTCCCCCAAGCCCCCACTCTTGACCTGCCTCTTCTCCCCCTTTACTTTGCACACTGTGTCCTCCCCCCTACCTTTCCTCCCTTCTGAATGTTGCAAGCCAGCTGATTGCTGAGGGCAGGAGGTAGGGCGGGGAGGGAGGGGGAGCCTGCGCACCAAGTCCTCACTCCTCCCCGCTCCCTCCTGCCCAGGGCAATCAGCTGGCTTGTGGCATTTAGGAGGCAGGAGGGAGGAGTGAGGACTTGGTGCGCAGGCTCCCCCTCCCTCCCCGCCCTGCCTCCTGCCCGGGGCAATCAACTGGTTTGCGGTGTTCAGGAGGCAGGGGAGGGAGGGGAAACCTGCGCGCCGAGTCCTCGCTCCTCCCCCCTCCTTCCTGCCTCCTAAACACCGCAAGCCAGCTGATTGCTGTGGGCAGGAAGCAGGGGGAAGAGGGGGAAGGCACTGATCCGCGGGCTCTGCCAGCAGGTGGGAGGCGCTGTGGGGAGGGAGGGGGGCATAGGGAGGCTGCCAGCTCTGGAGAAAGCAGGCAACCAAACAACATAAGAGTGGAGCATTGCACAGCTTTAAATGAGCATGTTCCCTAATTGCTCAGCAACGTACCAACGAAATAACGTTAACCGGGATGACTTTAAGTGAGGAGTTACTGTACTTAACGTTGTTGTTTTAGTTAAATTAAACAATTTAAATGTCTGTCTGGTGGTGATCTCCTCCTAATACAGCATAGCAAGAAAATCCTCCAAATATTAATGATTAACCTGTTGAATTGGAGATAGTTCACCTCCCAATGACTTCATAAATATCTGCTTCAATTACCTTTGGTAAATGAAATAACCAAACAATCATTCATTTTCTGATATAGCTGTAAAACTAATCTGAAAAGTTTTCAAAATAAATCACTGTTTAAAAATGTATAGTGTGTATCCTCTAAAAATGAAACCTACAGCTATCTCTGAGTTGTGAAGAATATGTATTAAGAACAACCAACAAGAATGCACTTTTATGTAGAAAACCACGATTAAATAGAGTCTTCCTAACTGGTGATTTAAATCAAATCCACCCTGTTTGGTACACGAAAGACTTGCGGCTGTACCAAAATGACTATCCAGAGTTAACTAGCTACCAAAACATATCACTGTTGGCATTGTAGTAGTGTCCAGGGCCCCCAATCAGGACTACAGTCCCATGGTGAGAGGATTGTACTCACACACACAAAAATCACTCCCTACCCCAAAGAACTTGCAACATAAGCAGAAACACAACTTCCAATTAGAACAGAGAAAATAAAAAGGAAACACTGATTTCATTGACCAGGTAAGTGTTGAGAAGTGACAAGACTAAGGTGCCTGGGCTTTGGGATTGATTGACATTTATATTATCTTGGCAACATTATTTTACAGTATTTCAGCAGAGAAGTTTTACAGAAAATCATTACGAATAGTTATGAATGTTAACAAGAGCTTTACCAGTGGGCTAAATGAGTACTTATTTCTTTCAAAGCTTAGGTGTGATCTTGGGAATTAGAGTACAAAAGTGATTAAAGGTAAAATGGTCAAAAGCAGAGGCCAGAGGAGGCAGGATTTGATATTGCATTGATTTCTGCCAGAAAGCCCTTAAGTGTTTTTTTCAACTACCTTTCTGTCCAAAAATCAACTTTTCACTTTCATATGATCTGCTTTGAAAGACAGCCATATGGATATTCCACTTTTACCACACTAGATAATATTGAATATATTTTGTAGTGTGTTATTTCTTAATCAGTTCAGGTGGAGCCATGAACTGGAGATTTTGGTGCTTTAATTATTTGTAGGCCTGCAAGTAGCTGCACTACAGTTGAGGAGGTGACAGTGTTGCTGTTCAAAGCCATCTTTATAAACATCACAACAATCCACTTAATAAAAAATTGACACCTGTTTAGGGTCTAATGTGGTGCAGATTTGGGCTACTGGTCTCTTAATACAGCCCCCCCAAGTGACTGGGTTTTAACATTTGCTTTATGCTTCTCTGCACAGGGTTGAGGGAAACACTATGGCCTTAAATCCACACACGACTTACATGACTTAATTGCCTTTAGGCCTAGGTTCAAGTACCGAGAACAGGCTACAAAGCCTCCATAAGAAGGGTCACAACTGAGAATACCAAATTCAGGACAAACTGCTGAGAAATAGGGCAGATACACCCCCAATCAGTGGTTATTCTTCCATAAAATATACAAAACCAGCAACAAAAGTAAACTTGTGTCTCACCCCATTGGCTAACAAGAAGTCAGAACTGCAGCCTCCTTAGGTATTCCAGCCCTTGTTTCAACACCCAGACAGTAAACTTAATGATGAGTGGTTATTTAAAACCAATTTCATCAACCAAAGGGTTCTTCTAATCCCAAAGGACCAGCCAGGTCAATATATAACTTAGATCTTACCCAATAATCATTCTGTTGCCAATCCTTTAGCATAAATAAATGTTTAGATATTAGATAAGAAAGAGGTGAGAGTTAAAATTGGTTAAAGGAATCAAATACATACAACAATTGCAAAGTTTTTGGATCAGGCTTGAAGTAGTGATGAAATAACTGCTGGCTTGTTAAGTCTCTGATTGCTCCCAAATCATTGGAAGGTCCTCAGTCTCTTAGTTAGAATGCTCCCATTAGTCTAAGTCCATAGTCCAGAGATCAGAGCAAGAAAAAGGCAAAATGGAGATGTTTCCAGGGCCTTTTATAGCTTTTGCCATGTGGAGGGAAACCCATTGTTTCAAACAAAGCCTTTAGCATAGCTTTTAGAAAAATACAGGTAACAAGATGGAGTTTAGTATCACATGGTTTAGTAACATGATCTAGTCCCATGCCACATGAAAGTCCATCAGGTGTGGATAGGCTTCTTCCATGGCCCATTGTGAGTTAAGTGTTCTTTGATGGGCCATTCAATTTGAATAGTCCCCTCACAATGTGCTGGCTAAATAGTTTGTGGGTGTTACCACAGGAGCAAACATTTGTAGTACAGGTACATAGTCAATATTCATAACTTCAGATACTAAATGATACATGCATACACATAGGATAAACATATTCAGCAAATCATAACTTTTCCATAGACACCTTACATGATATATTTTGTACAAGCTTTGTTGCAATTGTATAACAGTGGAAGCAACAATGGCCATAAAATATGGCCATATTTTAATCAGATAACATCACACCTACATAGCCCCTTCTCTTCATTCTGACCTCAGGGCTGAGGTGCTTAACTCCTCTCCTGCCTCACTGAATGCAAGAACCCCCAGAACCCTCCTTCTGGGTTTCTTCTTGAGCGCCCGTGACTAGCAATAAGCTCCCCATCCTTGCTTTTCCGGTCCCAGCCAGGAATTAACCTACTCCACCCTCCTGCAGCTCCTTTTACCTGAGCCTGTTGGGCTCTCATTGGTTGTTTCCCTGCAGCCTTTCTAGGTAGGCCTGGAGGACCTACCTTCACTGCTCCTTTCCTGGGGGCAGGTGTGGTACACCCCATCACCTATGACTTATTACAGTGTAATAAGCTGTAACCCAGTGGTTCTCAATTAGAGGTATGGTACCCCTGGGGATACGTGGAGGTCTTCCAGATGGTATATCAAATCATCTATATATTTGCCTAGTTTTACAACAGGCTACATAAAAAGCACTAGCGAAGTCAGTGCAAACTAAAATTTCATACAGACAAAATGAGAAAGTGAGCAATTTTTTCAGAAAGTATGTGCTGTGACACTTTTGTATTTTTATGTCTGATTTTGTAAGCAAGTAATTTTTAAGTGCGGTGAAACCTGGGGTACGCAAGACAAATCAGACTCCTGAAAGGGGTACAGTAGTCTGGAAAGGCTGAGAACCACTGCTGTAACCCACTAAACCTCCTCCTCACCCATTTTTTGGTCCTGTGACTGCAGGGGTGTTAATGGGCCACTTCACCTTGTTGTCAGTTGTTGGCTGCATGTGTGTTCTCTCTGCATGTTACACTGGATCTGGCCAGATAACCCATACAGCAGGCTTCGAGTGAACTGCCCAAGACCACAGACTCGGTTCAGTAGCGAAGGTGATTGGCTAGGTTTATTTTTAATGACGCACGGTCCAAGTATCCCATAGACTCTACAGGACACTAACACATGTATGCCCATTACAATGGACTTGGCTCAGTGAGCAGCGGGACCTTCCGTTCCCCCTAGGCTGGCCAAAGATACCCACTCCGTGACCCGTCTTATATACACTGATACAAACAGGTTATATATTGCCCCCTGACATGGTTAGTTATCATCCTTTACCTTGTACATGTTGGTTCGATCAAAACATCTCCATCCATTGTCTTAGGAGGGGTCAGTGTGTCTCTGTATCATCTTCCAGGAGTGTGTTTACACCATAACCTTGTATCGGGGTTTTCTGGCACGATCCTTCCGGAATGTGTTTACATGAATACTTATCTGTGCTTGTGTTTTTGTAACGCCAACCCTGTTCTTGCTAAGTTCATGTATTGGATAGTGAACTTGCACGCAGGCATCTGCTTTGTAACAGGGCCTGACTTTTGCTCATAGTTTGGAACTTGCTAACTTTGCTTTAAATCAGCAGGGCCTGACTTTAGTTTTAGCCTTAGGCTTTACACCCGGCCCTCATACCAGGCCTCATGTCTCAGGCTTTCTTTTTCTACTACACACCTTGAATGGGCCCTTAGAACATGTGTTAACCACGTATGCTAAACAATCTGTTCCACCTGGTGTGTAGCTTGGATACTCTGGTTAACTTCTCCAGAGCACTGTGTAGCTTGAAAGCTTGTCTTTTTCACCAACAGAAGTTGGTGCAATAAAATATATGACATCACCCACCTTGTCTCTCTAATGTACTGTATGGACAGCTACTTTTTCAAATAGCCTTGTCATATAAATACTAGGGTTACCATATTTCAGCAAGCAAAAAAGAGGACGGGAGGAGCCCCGCCCCTGCCCCTCCCACTTCCCGCCCCCCCAGAACCCCCAACCCTCCCCCCGTTCCTTGTCCCCTGACTGCCCCCTCCTGGGACCCCTGCCCCTAACTGCCCCCCAGGACTCCACTCCCTATCTAAGCCTCCCTGCCTCTTGTCCCCTGACTGCCCCAACCCTTATCCACACCCCCACCCCCAGACAGACCCCTGGGACTCCCACGCCCCATCCAACCACTCCCCACCCCCTGACAGCCCCCCCCAGAACTCCCAACCCATCTAAACCCCTCTGCTCCCTGTCCCCTGACTGCTCCGATCCCTCTCCGCACTCCTGCCCCCTGACAGCCCCCCCCAGAACTCCCAACCCATCTAAACCCCTCTGCTCCCTGTCCCCTGACTGCTCCGATCCCTCTCCGCACTCCTGCCCCATGACAGCCCCCCCCAGAACTCGCAACCCATCTAAACCCCTCTGCTCCCTGTCCCCTGACTGCTCCGATCCCTCTCCGCACTCCTGCCCCCTGACAGCCCCCCCCAGAACTCCCAACCCATCTAAACCCCTCTGCTCCCTGTCCCCTGACTGCTCCGATCCCTCTCCCCACTCCTGCCCCCTGACAGCCCCCCCCAGAACTCCCAGCCCCCCACTTCCCCCGCTCCTTGTCCCCTGACTGCCCCCTCCTGGGACCCCTGCTCCTAACTGCCCTCCAGAACCCCACCCCCTACCTAAGACTCCCTGTTCCTTGTCCCCTAACTGCCCCCTCCTAAGACCCCCCCCAACTGCCCCCCTGGACCCTACCCCCTACCTGTACCCTGACTGCCCAAAACTTTCTCCACTCCCCCCCAAAAGCCCCCCCCGTTTCTTGACTGCCCCCTCCAGAACCTCCCTGCCCCTTCTCCTGCCCCCTGGCCCCCTTACCCTGCTGCTCAGAACAGGGTGTTGGGCTCTGTGCGAGCCGAGCCGGACACGTGGCTGCGCTCCCCAGCACAACAAAACCCAGTCCCTGGCCCTGCACAGTGCTGCTGGACCGGGCTGCAGGGGAGAGCTGCCGGCTCAGAATGCAGGGCGGATCCGGCTCCTCTACAGCTGCTCCAGCGTCCAGCCCGGGACTTTCCTGCAGCCCTCCCAGCTGCTCGCTCTGCTCTGCCGTGGGAGGGGGGAAATCCCGGACATTTTGAGTGCTTTACAAATTCCCCCCGGACGCTATTTTTAGAACAAAAAGGAGGACATGTCCGGGTAAATCCGGACGAATGGTAACCCTATAAATACCCAACACAAATGAAGGGGCAGAAACACAAATGAAGCCAATGTAAGGAGAAGTAAAATGTCACTTGGGCAATTATTGAACAGACCAAGAAGGCTTTAGATTATACATATAAATGTAATTTTGCTTGGTACTTAGATAAGCCTGATATGTATAAGGAATTAATGACTGTTTGCTGTGTTTCCATCAATGCACTTGGCTCATTTGAAGGGATGCAGTGGTGTCAGCCAACATGTTCACACAAGATTATTTGAGAACATGCAGGTGTTCAAGCAGCTGGAGCTCTTTAAACTGTCTCCAGTTTATTGAAAGAGAAACTTACTGTCCAGTCATCAGTTTCTGTAGTAGTTATGTATAGTGATGTGACATGTTTACTTTTTTGCTGTGGAAACGAACTGACAAATGTTCCCTTAAGGGATAGAGAAAAATTTCTTACAGGTAAAAATTACTTGCTTCAAACTGAAATGAAATGAGTGCACTGCTTGTGTTGTAGTTATGTACTAGACACTGAGCATTACATAGATCACTAATGTTAATTTGAAAAATAATTTTAACACTTGTGTTTTCTAGAAGTAATGACTTTTGTGCATGTATCCGTATGCACAAAATTTGGCAGTAGTGCTTGGTATGTACAGGGGAATCTGTATGTACTGAAATATCACATTTTACAGCAGAAGGGAAAGGGACATGGAAATTTTTATTTGCACAGACTTTTAGATGCTAGTGAAAAGAAAATGGCATTTTCCAAGGGATTGTGTAAGCCTACTTCTGAAGAGCCAGAACAGAAAAATACAGTGGTTTTCCAAAAAACTCTAGTTTTGTTCTTACAGAGACTATGTGACTGACAAGCATGATATTTCTGCTTAATCATGACTTGCTGCTGAAATCCTGAAGTAAAAACACGCACTCAATTTTCAGTTAAAACATTCAAATGTGTAGGCCTCAAACTCATGGTAGGGATTAAGGAAGGGGGTTAGCTTTCAAAAGCTGGGAAAAAGCTGCGTTAAGTATAGCACTTAAGAGTAGTGTTGTGAGCCTTTGTGCTAAAACTACAATTATGGCAGAATCTGGTTACCAAGATTGTCTTCATATAGTTGAAATGCAGGTATAACTAGGGTTACCATATTTAAAAATTAAAAAAAGAGGACACTCCACGGGGCCCTGGCCCCGCCCCTTCCCCACCCCCGTCCCCACCCCAACTCTGCCCCTTCCCTGCCCTAACTCCACCCCTTCCCCAAAGTCCCCGCCCCAACTCCGCCCCCTCCCCTGAGCACCCCGCATTCCCCCTCCTCCCTCCCAGCCACGCGAAACAGCTGCCCGAGTGCTACCGGCTTCACAGTTTGCCAGGCAGCCCCCAGACCTCCAGACCCTGCGCCCCCGGCCGGGCGCTTCCCCAGCGCAGCCGGAGCCCGGGAGGGGAAGCGCCCGGCCGGGGCCGCAGGATCTGGAGGTCTGGGGGCTGCCCGGCAAAACGTGAAGCCGGTAGCGCTTGGGCAGCTCCGCTTTTCAGCTGCACAGAGCTGAGGTGTCTGGGGGGAGCAGCAGCAGCCACTGCCGCGGGGGAATCCGTCTGCAGCTCGCAGCCTGCCGGAGCCGCTCTAAAGTAAGCAGGGGACTAGTATTTTCCCGGACATGTTCGACTTTTTGGCAATTCTCCCCGGACTGGGATTTGAGGACCAAAAAGACGGACATGTCCAGGAAAATCCAGATGTATGGTAACCCTAACTATAACTAGTGTGGTGCTCTCACTCCCCAGACAGGGCCGGGTCTGGCTTTTTGGCCGCCCCAAGCAAAAAAAAACCAAAAAACCTGCGAGCACGGGTGCAGGGGGACCGGCTTGGGGGGGGAGGGGGAGGGAGGGGGCAGGAGATAGAGAGAAGAGGGCGGCCAGGGCTACAGCAGGGGCACTGCCACGCGGCTCCTCCCGCTGCGCCGCCTCCTGCCGCCTGCCGCGAGGGCTCCGCTCCGGTCGGCGGGGAGGGAAGGAAGAGGACTGCCCTGCAGGGCGCTCTGGTTCTCCGTGCTGCCCCCCCCTACAGGGCGGCCGGAGCAGAACAAGAACAAACAAACAAACACACACACACACACAAAAAAAAAAAACGGCCGTGCCGCCCTAGGATTGGGCAGAATGCCGCCTCGAACAATCTGCCGCCCCAAGCACCAGCTTGCTCAGCTGGTGCCTGGAGCCGGCCCTGTCCCCAGAGGCATGTCAGCAGTGTGCAAGGCCCAGCCCTGACCCATAAATGTCCTGACTAGGGGATGAGCAACAATGATAGCTGGGCCCTACAGCCCAGGCTGGCTAGAGGGCTGGAAGGAAATATACCGTTGACTTCCTTGTGTCTGCCCACTTCTCAGTGGAGGAGGGAAAAGTCTTTCTAGAGTGGGAGATTATCCCTGCTCAATAAGGACAGGGGGGATAGTTGCAGACCATCTGATTCAGTTTGAGGTGATGAGCTAGTGTGGGGCAGGGTGGAGAGAAAACAGGGGACTTGGTCAGTGTAACGGGGTACTGAGCCTCTAAGACTAGAGGAGTCAGCCATTCCAGGTGAAAGAAGGTCAAAGAAATAATCAAGACAGACATTGGGTGAGAAGATGGTACTGGGGAATAGTTAGTGTCTGGGAGGAGTAAGGAGTGGGAAAATTCAGGCTATTGTTTAAGGGCCAAGGACTAGAAACTTTATAGAGAGGGAAGGGCAAGGCTCCCCTTGTTCCTAGCAGGTTCAGACAGGTGTTTGGGGCTATTAGACCTACAGGGGAAGGGTCAAGTGATGGTTAGACAAGAGGGCAGGTGAAACAAAAAGGAAGCCTAAAGCCCAGTTAAGGAGAGACAGTAGCAGGGGAAGGCCTGTTTGTCTGCTGATCGCTCCCAGCCTAGGAGAGAAAGGATTGAGGTGGTTAGACCCGGTCTCGAGGTTCAGGAGGAAGGTTGGAAGCTTCGACCCAGCAGAGAAAAGGGCCTGAGAGAAGAAGAGTTTTATTATTGAGGCTTAGTTTTGTGTTCTCTGTGTGAAAGGCATTGCTGCCAGTCCAGGTGGAACTGGATGAGAATAATTTAAAGGGGTCAACTGGGAGAAGCTGCCTGAAGTTAAGTACAGCCCCACAAAAGAGGGCTGTCGGATCCTTTAACCAAGGGAAAGGGTTTGGGCCCAAAGGGCCAATGGAAACTATCTACAGACTCAATAAGTTGGACCCCCAGGAGATACTTTGGAGTGTGGAAGGTTATTGGGAGACCCAGGGAGAGAAGTGAGGTTGGGGTGTAAGAGGGCCACCTCATGCCATGCGGGGGAGCTCTGGAAATGGCATTCTGCTACAGGCAGTAAACATGTTTTAGTGCGGAGGCTTCTGGAGACAGTATGCACAAACATAACCTGTCCCTGGGGCTAGGCGAATGACCTGGGCTAGGTGGAGCTGCAGCTAGATTTAAACAGTGGCCCTGGCCCAGCATAATGAAGGACACCTGGCAACCCAACTAACTAAGTTTCACCACTCCAAGCTCACATTGAATTGAAGCATCAGTGACCACTGGAAGAGAAAGAAGGTACTCTGTTTTGGGACTGAGGCTGTGAGTAGTTTGAACTCTGATGGGTTAGATTGCGCTATTGCTGGGGATGTAAAGTATACATGACTCCCATAGAAGCTCCTGAATGGTCCTTCTTTGATGTTTTGTCCCTGCCCAGATACAAAAATTGGTTTTATGCATGGATGTGGCATTTAATTCTGGTGTTAATTCCTACCTCCCCAAGGTTGTGAAAGGAGAGCTAAGAGGTTTGGGCCTTCTCTGTACTGCCAGCATATGGCCTGGAATTTGGGGAGTGCTCAACAGACAAGCATTTCCTTCCACTTTGGGACCCTTCCTGTTTCTGAATTGTGGTCAAGTGAAGGCCAATCTTCACAAAAAAGATGTCTAAGCTTTTGGAACAATATTCACCTTCAGGAATTTTAAAGAGTGATGGATTCTGGTTGCAGGTGCCCAACACATCTTGGTTTGAAGTTAATGGGAGCGGCAGGTTTTCAGCACCTTGGTAAAATCAGGAAGCAAACTGTGCTGCTGTAACCAACTTGTTGTGTTCATTACAGTTTGCCTGGTTTGTGTATAATTAACTGTTCTGGTTTCTTTGTGCAGCCAGTTGGTCAGTCTCCTAATTTTGTGTGGCCTTTGCACACAGCATTAGGGACTAAAAATGTTTGAAAGAAAATAAATTTGTGAAACCACAAACTGACAGGGGTGATGCAAGGTCAGAAAACTGTTACTCTATGTAGTAAAAAGTGGTACTACAAAGAATGTGAACAATTCTCCTACAGCCTTCACACAATGGTAAAATACACTATTTGATAGCAAATGCTTCTAGCTGAAATACTACTTTATACCATGCAAAGAGACAGATAAATTACATGATTAAGTTCAGTTTTAGACATCTGCTATCTCTCATGAATTTGTTGTTAAAACCTTTTAATGATAAGATAAATCAACTGTTATTTGTAAGGGATGTTAACTTCAGTACTTTAAACTGAGGTCAGCTTTGTAGTTTGTACACTTTTCAGTTGCTTTATATTTTTTCTTGTATTATAAGTTGTCTCTGTCTATACTACTAGGCAATAGCCTCTTTTAGGTATGCGAATTTATAAACTCCTTGAAAGAATCTTCACAGTGGTTTACTCACTTAGTGCTTCTAAGCTTCCATTTACCCATTGACTCATGGTGTATGTACTGCTCTTGTGTGTTCAACAGGAAATGGGCAACCTATCAAAACCAGTGTGATAGGCACAAAATGCTTTGGTCTGGAGTACCAAAGGAGTTCCTTCTGAAATAAAAACTGGAATGGCACTGAAAATGTGGCTTCCCATCTCAGGGAAGCTAGAGAGGTTGAAAGCCTTTTGAGTGGTGGGGCACTTAAAATGTTGGGGTGTGGTGATACTCTTCAAGTCCATATAGCTTTCTACTGAGACATTTCAGAGTAGCAGCCGTGTTAGTCTGTATCCGCAAAAAGAACAGGAGTACATGTGGCACCTTAGAGACTAAAAATGTATTTGAGCATAAGCTTTTGTGGGCTACAGCCCACTTCACTGGATGCATAGAATGGAACATATAGTAAGGAGATATATATACACATACAGAGAACATGAAAAGGTGGGAATCTCCTCACACTACACTACCAGCACTCCCAGCTATCTTCAAGACATCACTGACTTCCTGAGGAAACTACAATCCATCGGTGATCTTCCAGAAAACACCATCCTGGCCACTATGGATGTAGAAGCCCTCTACACTAACATTCCACGCAAAGATGGACTACAAGCTATTAGGAACAGTATCCCCGATAATGTCATGGCAAACCTGGTGGCTGAACTTTGTGACTTTGTCCTCACCCACAACTATTTCACATTTGGGGACAAGATATACCTTCAAGTCAGCGGCACTGCTATGGGTACCCGCATGGCCCCACAGTATGCCAACATTTTTATGGCTGACTTAGAACAGCGCTTCCTTAGCTCTCGTCCCCTAATGCCCCTACTCTACTTGCGCTACATTGATGACATCTTCATCATCTGGACCCATGGAAAAGAAGCCCTTGAGGAATTCCATCATGATTTCAACATTTCCATCCCCATCAACCTCAGCCTAGACCAGTCCACACAAGAGGTCCATTTCCTGGACACTACTGTGCTAATAAGTGATGGTCACATAAATACCACCCTATACTGGAAACTACTGACCGCTATACTTACCTACATGCCTCCAGCTTCCATCCAGGACACACCACACGATCCATTGTCTACAGCCAGGCTCTAAGATACAACCGCATTTGCTCCAATCCCTCAGACAGAGACAAGCACCTACAAGATCTCTATCAAGCATTCCTAAAACTACAATACCCACCTGCTGAAGTGAAAAAACAGATTGACAGAGCCAGAAGAGTACTCATAAGTCACCTACTACAGGACAGGCCCAACAAAGAAAATAACAGAACGCCACTAGCCATCACCTTCAGCCCCCAACTAAAACCTCTCCAGCTCATCAAAGATCTACAACCTATCCTGAAAGATGATCCCTCATTCTCACAGATCTTGGGAGACAGACCTGTCCTCGCTTACAGACAGCCCCCAGCCCCCCAACCTGAAGCAAATATTCACCAGCAACCACACACCACTGAACAAAAACACTAACCCAGGAATCAATCCTTGCAACAAAGCCCGATGCCAACTCTGTCCACATATCTATTCAAGTGACATCATCATAGGACCTAATCACATCAGCCACGCCATCAGGGGCTTGTTCACCTGCACATCTACCAATGTGATATATGCCATCATGTGCTAGCAATGCCCCTCTGCCATGTATATTGGCCAAATTAGACAGTCTGTATGCAAAAGAATAAATGGAAACAAATCTGACATCAGGAATCATAACATTCAAAAACCAGTAGAAGAACACTTCAGCCTCTCTGGTCACTCAGTAACAGACTTAAAAGTGGCAATCTTGCAACAGAAAAGCTTCAAAAACAGATTCCAACGAGAAACTGCTGAACTTGAATTAATATGCAAACTAGATACCATCAATTTAGGCCTGAATAGAGACTGGGAATCTATTTTCCCATGTTAAGTATCCTCACACCTTCTTGTCAAACTGTCTGACATGGACCATCTTGATTATCACTACAAAAGTTTTTTTTTCTCCTGCTGATAATTGCTCATCTTAATTAATTAGCCTCTTAGAGTTGGTAGGGCAACTCCCACCTTTTCATGTTCTCTGTATGTGTATATATATCTCCTTACTATATGTTCCATTGTATGCATCCGATGAAGTGGGCTGTAGCCCACGAAAGCTTATGCTCAAATCAATTTGTTAGTCTCTAAGGTGCCACAAGTACTCCTGTTCTTTTTACTGAGACATTATCAACTTTCCTGTGGAAGCTAAACTTAATCACAGCGTGAGTTTATTATATAGGTAGTTATTCTTGTTTTGAGTCTGTCACATTGTGTGCCACACTTGGCCCTTGGGGGAGTTGAGCAGTGAGTTCATCCTGGATAAAACTGAGCAAATATATGAGTTAAGCAGGACAGTTTCTCACCAGAGTCTGTTACTGGGACTGATTTAATTTTGTGTTCTTCCTCCAGACCTCACTTCCTGCTTCTCATCTCCCCTTCCATTCCATTCTAGTCTCATTGTGGATTTTATATCCAAGTTGACCTGCTACACAAATACAATACCTTATTTTTTCAGCCTCATAAAATATTGCCATAGCAGTCAGAGGAACTGAGAGACTGGAGGATATAAGCATCTGATACAAGTCCATAAAGCATACTGAGGCTAAAAAGAACTACCTCTGTAGCTAAGAGTCAGATAACATTATCCATTCATCTGTAAGTCACGAGTAGCAAGATGGGTTGCTAAAACCTCCTAGTACAATCAATTACAAGTTTCTCAAGTCTTACACAAATTGTACAGAATGTTTAAAATACTCCTGATGCTAGGAGTACCATTCTAAAATTACTTGAACTCCAGTAGCTGATTTTTAGAAAAAGCTGAGCACCCACCACTCCTACTGAAGTTAATGGGGGCTGTATTTAATTGGGACTTAGAGCTAAAACATATACTGTTGCTGCAGGCATATGCTTTCCTGTTTGATGGCTAAGACAATGACTCTGGCATTATGGTCATATGCCATACCCTCTGTTTCTCTGCCTGGGGTGCAGATAACGAATCCCAAATCAGGAATGCATTAAATATAGCCCAACTGAGATGTTATTGCAGTCTTTGTAGTTCTGCCACATCAACATGACAGCATCCTGGATTTTGCATCATTCTGTCTCTCAGCAGTTCCTTCTATTGCTATGGTAACATTAGGAAGCTAAGAAATAGGATCTGCTATGACTAGCATGGTTGAAGGGAAGGGTGGGGGGGGGTGGATTGAGGCTTCAAGGAAGAATACAGCAAGTGTCATTAAAAGAGGCTCTAAAAAGCTCGCTTCTGGAATGCATATCTGTATTTGTGTTCTGTCCAGCAGTAACTCACTTAACCAGCCAAGGGCTAAATGTGAGATACAATGTGACAAAGACTCAAGAAACTTAACTTAAGGGCTGTACGCTTTGTGGCTTATGCCAGCTGAGCTGTACACGCAGCTGGGCTTTTGCTGCCCTCTCCTTGACTCCTACAATATGAACACTATTGACTTTGGTTAAAACCAGAAGTGCCTGATTTTTAAGGGAAATCAGACTCTTCCCATTCTTACCAAAATCCAGAGGGTACTGATTGGTTGTGGGGGAGGGGGCTGGCCAGAGGAGTGAGGGGCCCACTAACCCTTACCCCAAAACATTCACCCTAACCCTGAAGTCGGTGGCCCACTTCTCTATCCTGAGTGATCAAATAGTAATTATAGTGAAAAATAGGTTTTTCAAGTTTTCTAGTCAAGAAAATCAGTAAGGATCTGCCCACTGATGTCCAGAACATTCTCTGAAACCTGGGGATTGATTGGATGCAGTTTTCAAAAGTTATTGTGTCAAATACAGATAGAAATGATATTGAGGTGAGTGTAAAATCATGCTTTGATTGACTAGCAATGTGTGATGAATTCCTTTAAGTTAACTTTGACTCCATGAATATTTTTTTATGGAAGACAGACTTGCATCTGAAAATGAGGGGATACCAAACAGGTATGGAAATATGTCTGGCCCTTGAAGGGGAGTGAAGCTCAGCCTTGCCTGTGACAGTTACCCCAGATGATATTAATCTGACTAATTACAAGAAGTGATCCCAGCTGTGGAAGTATCAGAGGACCACATACGGAGAGAGGAGAACTCCCGCATGGAGGTGCCTCCTGCCGGAGAGAGTCTACAGGGCACAGGCTAGGCTTGCATGGGAGGATCTAAGATGGGGCCTGTAAAGAAGCAAGGAGGTCTCTTGGAGAAGCTGTCAGAGTCCTCAGAGAGGGGAAGCAGTGGGAAATATGCTAGGAGGAAAAGAGCCTCCAGGGAGAAGGCCCTAGGAAGCAGTGCTCAGTTAAAAGGTGCCAAGAAGTCTGCAGACCCATGGGAGTATGGGTAAAGAGCAGGGAATATCAGTGAATCATAGATTGAGAGGGATTCAAAGAAAGGCAGCCTGAGAGTCAGATCCCTATAACAAAGCTAGAAGGACTTAAAGGGGTGAGAGCTGAGCCTAGAAGGCAGGCTGAAGAGTAGCCCATAAGGGACAGAAGAACATTTTTGTTTGGCTGTTTAGTTGGACTTTTATTACTGTGGAAGGGGACCGAACTTAAAACGTGACGTGGTTGGAAGGCTGGACTACAAAAAATGTGGCCAGGGCAAGACCCAAGTGGTCAATAGGTGGTGGTAGCGAAGAAGACCCCTGCAATGTCACACTCTGACCCTACGTAGTGAGTGGAACCACTTAAATCCTGACCTGACAGGTTTGGCCTGGTTCTTTCAGAATTGAATTCTAGAGCCAGACCTCAAATTAATGGTCTGAATATAGCTCTGTAGAGCTCCTGAGTAACTAACAATTTGGCTTTGTCTATATCTGACTTTGTGGGAGGTGGCTACATATTTTGTAGTTGGGCTATAACTGGCTAGGTGGTAGTACTACTGAAAGGGCTCTGGGGAATCACAAACTGAATGAGTTGGCAATGTGATGTGGTTGTGAAAAAGGCTAATATCATTATGGGGTGTATTTACAGGAGTGTTGTATGTAAGACCCAGGAGGTAATTCTACTCCTCTGCTCAGACCAGTGAGGCCTCAGCTGGAGTATTGTGTCCAGTTTTGGGTGCCTCAGTTTACAAAAGATGTGGATGAACTGGAGACAGTACAGACAAGAGCCAACAAAAATGATAAAAGATTTAGAAAATCTGACCTACGAGGAAAGGTTAAAAGACCTGGGCATGTTTAGTCCTGAGAAGAGAAGACTGAAGGGAAACCTGATAAGTTGACAAAGCCTTTGCCGGGATGATTTAGTTGGTGTTGGTTCTGCTTTGAGCAGGGGATTGGACTAGATGACCTCCTGAGGTCTCTTCCAACCCTAATATTCTATGAGTCTAAGTCTTCAAATATGTTAAGGGCTGCTATAAAAAGGACTGTGATTAGTTGTTCTCCATGTCCACTGAAGGTAGGAAAAGAAGTAATGGGCTTAATGTGCATCAAGGGAGATTCAGGCTAGATATTGGGAGCAACTTTCTAATTATAAGGATAGTTAAGCTCTGGAATAGGCTTCCAAGGGAAGTTGTGGATTTGGAATCCCTGTCACGGGAGGTCTTTAAGAACAGGTTAGATAAACACCTGTCAGGGATGGTCAAGGTATACACGGTCCTGCCTCTAATGCAGGGGGCTGGACTAGATGACCTCTTGAGGAAACAGAAGCCACATTTTCTTCCTATTAATTCACCTAAAAAAAGCAGCTGCCTATTGCATGGTCTTGTTACTTAAAGCATTTAGTGTCAGATTTAAGCCAATTGCAACAATTTTGAGATGCCATAGTAAGTTTTCTGAATTGATCTTCCTTTGGTTTCCACTGTGCCTTGGTTTGCCTGTACTGAGACACTTGAGCCCCCATACCTAGATAGCCCCCAATTCCAACTCTGTCATATATTCTAGCATGCCAAAACATCACAACAATGGTAAGATCTCTGGGTACATCTCTTAAAACTGGAAAATTGCAGGAAGACATATAACCTTTAATTAATGATGGAGAATCTTGCTTACATGCATAACGTACTTCAGCCACTGAAATACTAAATCGGCCCTTGTTGACCATAACACTGTATATTTGTGTGAGCTGTTATATACTGGAAGCATTTACAAAACTGTTCCCTTTCTGCATATGTTTGGAGATGAAATACTATTATGGATAGCAGATTCCTTATTTGAGCTTATACTTAAGATACACAATGTATAAGCAAAAAGAAGAACAGGAGTACTTGTGGCACCTTAGAGACTAACAAATTTATTATATGCATATGCATCCGAAGAAGTGGGCTGTAGTCCACGAAAGCTTATGCTCTAATAAATTTGTTAGTCTCTAAGGTGCCACAAGTACTCCTGTTCTTCTTTTTGCGGATACAGACTAACACGGCTGCTACTCTGAAACCTGTCACAATGTATAAGGCTTCTTTTAGTACCTGGGCTAGTGTCACCTTGCTATGGAGCAATTCTTGTTTGCAGCATATGGTGTAGATGGGTCTTAAACAGTACTGTAACAATTATTAATAGGAAACATTAGCCATAAGTGAAATAGTTTCTTAATGTACATGTAGTGTAGTGAGCAGCATTGTTAAAGAAGATGACTACTTAATAGAAGAGTTGAGACTAGAGTTGAATGTTGGAGGATGCTGTGGCTATGTATACCACACTCAAAATAACCTGTACCTCTAATAAAGTAGTTAAGGGAGGTTTGACACTTTTCCGGGGTACCCAAACCATAGGTCACTGTGTAACCAATCTGCCTCCGCACGAGAGAGATTTGGTGGTGCTAAATTGGGGATAACTGTCACCCTAGTCTGTTAGCCATCCCAGACAAATATCTCAGAACTCTGCCAGCCCTTACTTTGCCTTCCGGGTAACACTTTGTGCACTGTAGTTCCTAAGCCCTCTAGAAGAGCTTTCCTTTGGAGCATCCAGGCCCTATTACTGAACACTCAGCTTGCTTCGTGTTGCTTTCCCAGTGCTTAATTTACTTTAGAGGCAGGGAGATAATTACCTTCCCTCCTGTTGGGAGGAAAACTTGTTTCTCTCCATACTTGGTTACAGACTTTAAAGCATACTGTCAGCAATATAGTTCCTTATATAGCAATAATGCATCCATTCACAGTTATATTAGTGACCAGTCTGTCAGTGCTTCCATTTGATACCTTCCAAGATAGGTTTTGGACAAACAGCATGACAGCAATGTGTTAGGTGTAGTTAATTTGTTAGACCTTGCAAGAGTTGCTGACATGGAGTAGTGAACCACCAGTGGGACTCTGTGTCACAGGGGGAACTCTGGCTTCTGCTAAATTAGCAAGGTAGATCTTAGATCTCACCCTAAGTTAAAGGAAAATTCTTAAATGGACAAAAGATGACTAATATGCTTGCAGTGTTGACTAGTGCACCCTGAAAAGCAGGGCATATGCTGGCAAAAGACTGAAGTGGATCATGCATCTGACTTTTTCCTGGTTTGATACAAGGGAAGTAGATTTCAGGAAGCAAAAGGGTTCGTATACTGTCATCTGGGGGAAAGAGTCTGAAGTGACGGTTCAGACTGGGAGGGTTTCTTGTGGAAATTGGTTAGTGTCTTCTGATGAAACCAGAGGCAGGAGATGATAGTTTCTTTGGAGTGAGGAGGGGCAATAACCTTCCCACACACACATTGGTTTAAATTGCCAATTCTGCTCAGGCAAGAGTTCTTGACCTGTTTGTATCCAAGACCCCAAAACCAGCTTTTGTTCCTTGCCTCAACTCCAATGGTGCGATCTTTAGGAGCTGCAAAACATAAATGTTTTCTTTTTCCAAATATGGATTTTTTTTTGTTTCTCTCTGTTACATTGCTGAAGAGAATTACAGTTCTCTGAGGTTGTTGGAGATGGACAAGAGTGCTTCAGAAACAATTGTAAAGAGAACCTGGCCCTGTACTCTTGTCAAGTTGATGGTCAATGAATGGTAACTTATTCCTTGTGCATTTACTACTGAGTAAGGGTGGCAAAATTTGACCCACATTAACTCATTCATATTAAGTTTGAGAAACAGCCTTCCTTTCTCTTAGGTTAATGAAAAGACTTCAGAGTTTGAGGAAGCCACTGGGAGTGTCTGACTGGCCTATCTATATCTAATCTTTGCCTTGTTCATATCCTCTGTAGACTAAGGCCTGGTCTACACCACAGACTTATATTGGTATAACTACGTCGCTCAGGGTGTGGGTATGTCTACACTATGAAATTAGGTCGATTTAATAGAAGTCGATTTTTTAGAAATCAATTTGATACAGTCGATTGTGTGTGTCCCCACTAAGTACATTAAGTCGGCGGTGTGCGTCCACAGTACCGAGGCTAGCGTCGACTTTTGGAGCGTTGCACTGTGGTAGCTATCCCACAGTTCCTGCAGTCTCCGCCGCTCATTGGAATTCTGGGTTGAGCTCCCAATGCCTGATGGGGCAAAAACATTGTTGCGGGTGGTTCTGGGTACATGTCGTCAAGCCCCCCTCCCTCCCTCCGTGCAAGCAACAGCAAAAAATCGTTTCTTGCCTTTTTTCCTGGGTTATCCGTGCAGACGACATACCACGGCAAGCATGGAGCCCGCTCAGCTCACTGTCACCGTATGTCTCCTGGGTGCTGATGGCAGATGCGGTACTACAATGCTACATAGCAGCATTCCCTTGCCTTGTGGATGGCAGACGGTAAAATACGACTGCTAACCGTCGTTGTCGTCCCATGGGTGCTCCTGGCCGACCTCGGTTAGGTTGGTCGGGGGTGCCTGGGCAGACATGGGTGCTCCTGGTCGGCTGGGGGCACGTGGACAAAAATGGGAATGACTTCAGGTCATTCTCTTCTTTAGGTTTTGTCTAATGGAGATTCAGTCCTGCCTGGAATATCATGCCAGCTGGAGGCTTCTGCCTCAGGCTGCTCTCCCAGTCGGCAGCACCGCGCAGTCGCACCTACCCCAGCCTAACCCTTGCTCCCATGGCTCATGAAGCCTGAACAGTAGTAAGGAGCAGTTCAACTATAGGCTGAGCAAGTGCATAATGGTGGTAGAATGTGCCTTTGGGTGTTTAAAAGCTTGCTGGTGCAGTTTACTGACTCAGTTAGACCTCAGCAAAACCAATATTCCCATCGTTATTACTGCTTGCTGTGTGCTCCACAATATCTGTGAGAGTAAGGGGGAGACGTTTATGGCGGAGTGGGAGGTTGAGGCAAATCACCTGGCTGCTGATTTACACGCAGCCAGACACCAGGGCGGTTAGAAGAGCACAGCAGGGTGCGCTGTACATCAGAGAAGCTTTGAAAACCAGTTTCATGACTGGCCAGGCTACGGTGTGAAAGTTCTGTTTGTTTCTCCTTGATGAAAACCCACCCCCTTGGTTCACTCTACTTCCCTGTAAGCCAACCGCCCTCTTCTCCCCACTTTGATCTCTGCTTGCAGAGGCAATAAAGTCATTGTTGTTTCAAATTCATGCATTCTTTATTAATTCGTCACACAAATGGGGGGATAACTGCCACGGTAGCCCAGGAGAGAGGGGGGAAGCACAGGGTTGGGGTAGTTGGAGGGGCACCCCCTAGAATGGCATGCATCTCATCATAGAAGCGGTATGTCTGGGGCTCTGACCTGGAGCAGCCATTTGCCTCTGTGGTTCTTTAGTAGGCTTGCCTGAGCTCCTTAAGTTTCACGCGGCACTGCTGTGGGTCGCTGTTATAACCTTTGTCCTTCATGCCCTTGGAGATTTTTTCAAATAGTCTGGCATTTTGTCTTTTGGAACCGAGTTTGGATAGCACAGATTCATCTCCCCATACAGCGATCAGATGCAGAACCTTCCATTGGGTCCATGCTGGAGCTCATTAAAAAGTTTGCAGGGCTTTTCCTGTCTACCTGGCCCGTGCATCTGAGTTGAGAGTGCAGTCCAGAGCGGTCACAATGGAGCACTCTGGGATAGCTCCCGGAGGCCAGGGATAGCTCCTGGGGGCCAATACCGTCTAGTTGCGTCCACACTACCCCAAATTCGACCCAGCAGGGTCGATTTCAGCGCTAATCCTCTTGTCAGGGAGGAGTATAGAAATTGATTTTAAGAGCCCTTTAAGTCGACAAAAATGGCTTCGTCATGTGAACAGGTCAATTTAACCCTGCACCCAACGCTGCTAAATTCGACCTAAACCCGTAGTGTAGACCAGGGCTGTGAAAAATGCACATTCTTGAGCGACTTATACTGACCTAACCTCTGCTGTAGACAGTGCTATATCAATGGGAGGGCTTCTCCTATCGACATAACTACCACCTCTTGGGGAGGTGGATTAACTACGCCACCTGGAGAAGCTCTCCTGTCAGTGTAGTGGCTTTTTCACTAAACTACAGCACTGCAGCTGCGCCGCTGTAGCACATGAGGACAAGCCCTAAGATGCATGCTATTCTTGCAGGGCTGTTGTGTGGCTTAGTTTTTGTTCTTAAATAACAGGACTTGGGGTGAAAGGTGCCATCAGTGCTAAAGACTTCTTATATGTGGTGTAGTTGTAGCCATGTTGGTCCCAGGATATTAGAGAGACAAGATGGGTGAGGTAATATCTTTTATTGGACAAACTTCTGTTGGTGGGAGAGACAAGCTTTCGACTAACACAGAGCTCTTCTTCACATCTGGGAAAGGTACTCCGAGTATCACAGCTAAATGCAAGGTGGGACAAATTGTTTAGCAAAAGTAGTTAACACATTTTAAAGCAGTGTTTCTCAATCTTTTTGATACCAGGGGCTGACTTGCTGTCTTCCTAAACCGTTGGGGGAGATCTCAGGGACTTGGCGCTGGTCCACAGACCAATATAGGTGCTGGAACTACAGATGCGGGGGAAGAGGGGGGGGAGGGAGGTGCTGTCACACACCCTGGCTTGAAATGGTTTCCATCATATACAGGGTTTACAGTTTGGTTCAATGGCTCTCAACACCTCTACTATAAAAATTGTTCCAGCACCCCTGTGGTCATGGAGAAACACTGTTCAAAGGGACCATTCAAAGTAGAGGGGCCCGTTAACACCTCTTCAGTTTTAGGACAAAGAGTGGTTAGTGGGTTACAGATTGTTGTAATAAACTATAAATCTAGTGTCTCTGTTCAGTCTATGATTTTCAGTGTCTAGCAGAGTTATGAATTTAAGCTCCCAGGTTCGTCTTTTGAAAGTGTTCTGCTTTGTTCAGAAGCTGCTCTCTGCTATACTTAAATTGTACCCCAGCTCCCCCATTAGATAGTGAAAGGCTCATGGAATGCTTCGTACTAGAAGGGAGGAGTCTGGTAAACCCAGACCCATCCTATTCAGGCTGCCAAAGTTCAATGATAAAGTAATGTTAATGAATGCTGCCAGAAAAGCTGAAATCCTTATGTACAAAGGCTACAAAATTTCTCTTTTTCCTTACTTCTTAATTGAGATGAACATAAAGGAAATCCTGAGGAGGATCAATGTTAGGTACAGCATCAAGTACCCATCCACCTTTCACTATGGATTTAGCAGCTTCCACAAGATTTTGAAAACCCCCCTCTGAAGCTTGGCAGACTCTTGAAAGACAGATCAGATTTTACCAAAAATAGAATGTGTTTTTTTTATCATAAAAGCATACCTCAACAAGTATTTATTTTCCTATGTATCCTTATCGATTCGGTAGTGTTCACTTATGTAATCTTCCAACTCCGAGCAAATAACCAGTTAGGCTGAACTCTTCTGTTGATCTCCTTTGGAACTGAGCAATAACAATAATTGTATAGCACTGCAATGCACAGAATAATAGTTGAACTGAAAAATGGGGTTTATAGCACCATCTACTGACTGAAGTATTAACTGCACTAATCATCCCAGATTGTAATGCTAGACAGAATCTTATCACTAGCTCTGCCTTTGATGGATTGTGTTAGGGTAACCACAAGTCCCTTGGAACAGTTCATACTTCTGACATATAAAGTAGACTATAACCTAAACCTTGAATAGCACTAGTTATTCAGCTTGTGTAGGGCATTTCACATACTATGAATATGCTTTTTATATTGTATTTTTCATATTAAGATTTTGTACAATTTATATTTGATTTATCAAAACAATTGTAAATTTGCAAGTGATGAGTCTGTATATATGCATATGCCTATATATATGTGTATGTATACATAAAATCTTCTGTAGGTATGAATATATTATACATATTATCAGGGTTTAAATTCAGCTGGAGCTCACTGGAGCAGAGTGCCAGTAAATATTTTCAGACCCACTGGAGTCCCAGCATGCCCCGCCCCACAGCTGAAATCTGGAGCCCCGAATGAGAGCTGGTGGATGGGGCTCCAGAAAATAATTTGAGAATTTAAACTCTGCATATTATAGACTACCCGGTGGTATTTACAGAGTAATATTTGATTTAAAATATATTTGTAATTAGAGATGTTTAGACTATTATTGGAAAATATAGTGAGAGGAGGAGTGGATAAAACTGAAGCCATCAGGAATCTGAACAAGACTACACTGGCTTGTTTTAAGTCTGTTAATAGTTTTTTTTTGTTTGCTGTGACAAATACTTTGGAAGACAGATGATATTAACTACAGATGTTTTTGTGTAGTTGACACCCTTAGAGGCTCAATTGAAGGCATAAATTCATTCAAAACTAACCAGTATCTAATATGTAAAAATCCAGATCATATCCTAGAGATGTTGTTTTATAATATCAATGGGGAAATATGTATCTTAAGGTTATATATTTTTTAAATTTTTGCCATGAATTTTTTAGTGTACTCCTGGAGTGTGAGGGGATTTACTCAACCTTCCAAAAGAATTATAATCCTGAGACACCTCAGATCAAAAAAGTGTCAAGTAGCTTTATTGCAGGAAACTCATCTAGGAGAAATAGATGCACCTACCCACATCTTCTTGATTCTACTTGCGAGTATCATTCATCATTGAATTCAAAGAGCAGAGACACATCCATCTTAATTCTAAAAGTGTAACTTTTCAATGTATACAATCTTGTCTGATCCTGAAGAAAGATACCTGAAGGAAGTAAGATAGGGTCCAGAGTGACCTAGACAAATTGGAGGATTGGGCCAAAAGAAATCTGATGAGGTTCAACAAGGACAAGTGCAGAGTCCTGCACTTAGGATGGAAGAATCCCATGCTCCGCTACAGGCTGGGGACCGACTGGCTAAGCAGCTGTTCTGCAGAAAAGGACCTGGGGATTACAGTGGATGAGAAGCTGGATATGAGTCAGCAGTGTGCCCTTGTTGCCAAAAAGGCCAACAGCATATTGGGCTGTATTAGTAGGCGCATTGCCAGCAGATTGAGGGAAGTGATTATTCCCCTCTATTTGGCACTGGTGAGGCCAAACCTGGAGTATCGTGTCCAGTTTTGGTCCCCCCACTACAGAAGGGATGTGGACAAATTGGAGAGAGTCCAGCAGAGGGAAACAAAAATGATCAGGGGGCTGGGGCACATGACTTACGAGGAGAGGCTGAGGGAACTGGGGTTATTTAGTCTGCAGAAGAGAAGGGGGGGGGGTGATTTGATAGCAGCCTTCAACTACCTGAAGGGGGGTTCCAAAGAAGATGGAGCTCAGCTGTTCTCAGTGGTGGCAGATGACAGAACAAGAAGCAATGGTCTCAAGTTGCAGTGGTGGAGATCTAGGTTGGATATTAGGAAACACTATTTCATTAGGAGGGTGGTGGAGCACTGGAATGGGTTACCTAGGGAGGTGGTGGAATCTCCATCCTTAGAGGTTTTTAAGGACCAGCTTGACAAAGCCTTGGGTGGGATGATTTAGTTGGTGTTGTCCTGCTTTGAGCAGGGGATTGGACTAGATGCCCTCCTGAGCTCTCTTCCAACCCTAATATTCTATGAATCTGTGATTCTATACCTTCTTCATGAAGGCTGTTTCAACTCAAAAAAGTTAATTATACTTACTATAGATGCTGGTTACACATAATTAAAATATTCTAGGCGGAAGCTAACCCCTCAGCTATTAAAGGATTGAAAGTTTTGTTCCACTGTTGATTCAGTCATCAACTTTATACAGGAAAATAAGCACTGAGTTATCTCAGATACCATCTTATGGAAAGCTCTGAAAGCTACTATAAGGGGTGAATGCATAAAGTATGCCTCCCAAAAGAATAGAGAGACTCAAGTTACTAGACTCACTAGACAAGGGAATAGATGAGTTGCTGAGAACACACAAGACGATCCAAATAGTGAAAACAACCTTGTAGTAGGTCCGGGGTGGGGCTCGTCCCTTCCTGGGGCGCCTGAAAGTCAGGCCGCCCCGCTACAAAGCGAATAACAGTTAGGGCCCCGACCTTTGGGTAGGGGCTAAGCACACAATTGACAGTTCAGGGCTCAGGCCCCTATGCAGGGACTGAGCACACAATTAACAGTTCAGAGCTCAGGCCCTTATGCAGGGACTGAGCACACAATTAGCAGTTCAGAGCTCAGGCCCCTATGCAGGGACTGAGCACACAATTAACAGTTCAGAGCTCAGGCCCTTATGCAGGGACTGAGCACACAATTAGCAGTTCAGAGCTCAGGCCCTTATGCAGGGACTGAGCACACAATTAGCAGTTCAGAGCTCAGGCCCTTATGCAGGGACTGAGCACACAATTAACAGCTCCGGCCCTGGGTCAGGGCGGGGCAGCACACCAATAGTCAGTCAGTGGCCCAGGCCTTGTAGCAGGGGCTGGGTCAGTTTGGGTTAGCCCAGGCCCTAGGTCAGGGCGGGGCAGCCAACAGATAGTCTGTCAGGGCCCAGGCCCCTTGGACAAGGAGGAGGAGGAGAGACTGCCACCCGGCGTGGGGTGGCAGGGGGGGGAACACAGGCCCACCCACTCCACTGTGTTCCAGCCCGGGGCCCTATCCGCAGCAGTCCGTCTGCCGCGCAGTCAGTGGGGATCCTGACCGCAACACACTGACATGGGTTCGGGGTCTGCTATCCCCGGGCCACTTCCCATCTCCTCCTCCATGGGTACCTGCTCCTCCTGAGTTCCGTCTGCTGGGTCGCAGATCATAGGCTCCTCCGGGCCCCGAGCACCAGGTAGGTCTGTCGCTCCCTCTGGGCCCTCGGCGGGGGGAAGCTCAGACCGCTCCTCAGGATACCGGGCTCTCGGCAGGCTCGGCCAGTCCTCCTCAGGATACCGGGCTCTCGGCAGGCTCAGGTCCGCGGGAGCTTGGGCACCAGCGTCTGTCCTCTCCCGCTGCCGGCCCGCTACTGAGCGCTGGGGCCTGGCCTTTATACTTCCTGTCCCGCCCCTTGACTTCCGGGGGGCGGGGACAGGCCGCGGTGGCTCCGCCCACTCTGGCGGCTTTTCTGGCTCATCGCTTCCTGGGGCGCCTGGAAGCCAGGCCGCCCCGCTACAAACCTATATTCTCTAATCAACTCTGAATATAAATGTAATGAATGCTTATCCAGTCAAGTCAAATTTGCATTCAATAGGGTCAAACAAAGATATTATGAATGGGGAGATAAAGCAGTAAACTATTTGCCAGAAGACTTAAGATGGAACTAGCTAACAACATTTCTTCCATCCTTGAACCAATAGATATAAAAAATACAAGTTTTAAGCAATTCTGTCAAGCTTTATATAAATCAGACAATCAATTTGACTAATAATTTTGACCATTTCATTGAAGGCCTATCTTTTAATATACCCTAACTTCAGAACAAGTGTTGTTATGGACAAAGCTATCACAACCAAGAGATGGAACGGGCTATAAAAATATGAATTTCGGCAAGGTCCCTGGGTGATGGCTTTCTGGCATATTTCTATAAAACGTTTTGTAATCAGCTATCTTCTTTTCTTTCAAAGGTCTTTACTGAAACATTCTAAAAAGTAGGAACCACGTCTCATGACTTGAGAACTGCTTTAATTACTTTAATATTAAAGAAGAAAGATGGTTACAACTGTTGCGACTTCCGCCCCATATAGCTATTGAACACAGATTGCAAAATAATTGCAACAATTTTAGTTGACATGACTGAACGCCTGCCTTAACTGGTTCTAGCAGGTTCCTGATTACTCTAGTGCAGCCCCTGCTCTGGTCACTCAGGGAACAGAAAACTACTCATCCAGTGACCAGTATATTTGCCCTCTACCAGACTCCTGTACTCCACTGGTCTGGGTCTGTCACAACACCATGAATCTTGGAGATGCAAACAGCCACATACCAACTCTTCACACATCCTCTATATCTGTCCAAAAATGCCTGTGCTCTGGAACACCATATTCAGTGCTCTCTCAAAAACTTGGTGTTGCTATCTTTCCTTCTCCAAGCTTGTGTATTTTAGGGTGTTGGATGAGTTGATATAACCATTTAACATTAAGAAATGGATTGCAGTAGCTATTTTAGTGGCCAAAATAATTATGTTGAGAAAATGGAAATCTGCAATTCCTCCCTCAAAAACAGACTGGCTTAGTGTGCTCTCTGCTACAAAATTGATGGAAAAAAATGGCTGCATAATAGAAGCACTTGGAAAAAATATGAGTGTGTCTGGTCACATGTACAACTATTGCATACTTTTGCAGTTCAGTATAGATTAGTCCCCGATACTCATAGGTTATAGTCTCACTTATTTTTCTATTTAGTCACTTCAATAATTGATGCCCTACATAACCTCTACGGGTTAAGGTGTTTTTTTTTTATTTTGTTTTGTTTTGTTTTTTTCCAGGTTTTACAAATATTTGAACATTGAATTTTGTTTTCATATGGTACTTCCAGCTTGTGTGTATTTATATTTGTTTAGTTATGTGATTGTACTTTATATAAAAATAAACAGCCACCTTGAAACTAATGGAGGATTATGTGGTAACAGACTGTCTACAGAAAGAATTCCCTCCCCCTAGAAGCAGGAAAGGGGGAAAGAAGATTGAGGAACCTCCTTCATCAAAACCGAGGAAGGGGACACAAAGGGTGAATAAGGATGCCCCAACTGCCTGCACAATAGTTTGTTACTATTCAGGGGCAAAGGACACACAGAAAGACTACCCAGGCCTTGGGTGCGGATTTATCAAGTACTGTAGGTGGGCAGGTGTGAAAGCGGGTCCGGAATAAAGATGGTTCCTGTCAGAATAAGCCAGAAACCACAAGGGGAGTGGTAGACTCAGCAGCTGCATGTTCCCTAGTTCTAAACAGATTGGGTATGTCATAGTGATAACAGAAGGGGGTGATGATAACCATCCACTGTGTGCATGGGGAAAAGAGCACTTACTATTTGGTCATCTTCCCATTGAAGTTGGGAGGAAGACTGAAGTGGCACACAGTATGTGGAGTAAAGTCATTACCCTATGTGGTTATGACAGGAATGGACTGGATTCTGTTTCCCTTGTGTAAAAAGGACAAAAGATGGAGGGGAAACTATAATAAGTGGGTCCTTGTTAAAGGTAATCCTGAGCATAGACCCTCCAGTTAGCCCTCCAGAGTTAGTATGAAAGCACCTAGATGTGTATTAACAAGTCCAGAAAGAAATGACATGCTGGAGGACTTGGGGGTGGGGGCAGAGAGAAACTCAAGAAGGGAGCAGTGCATCAGGAAGTAGAATGGGGACTCCTAGAGGAGGAGGGTGGAAGTTTGGCTGACTTCCAGGAAGAACACGCCATGGGCAAGACGCAAGAAAAAGGGCAGGTCAAAAAGAGAGAATGGAAGGGTCCTGATAAGGAGGATTTGACAGGTGAACTTACCCTGATAGTCCTGAGCAAGGAGCAAGATAAGGCAGTGGAAGAGGGAGATGAGCCTAAGGCAAAAGAACCCAGAGCTAAGGTCCATGGGGTGTGATTGGATACAGTGACCTATGGGCTGAGATGGAGCTGTGGGGGGAAACCCCCACCCTAAAAGTGAAAATCCTCACTGGTGGCCCATGGAAGGCCAGTTGGAAAGGGCATCAGAAGCCCCAATAGAATCCCAACCTCACAAAGAGGGTAACAGTGAAGAACCCCCCTCACCTTACGTGGCAAGAACGGGTCTCAGTTGAAATGGAGGGGAGGTAAGTGACAGAGTGCTAGCAGTAGCACCCTGGTCCCTGAGGTTGCTTGAGCATGGAGAAGGCGTCAGGCTTAACTGGAAGGAGTTCACCACTTTCTGTTGGGGGATTACAAGTGCCTGGGAGGTAATTACTAGGCTACTGATACAACTGGCAGTAATTGAAGGAACAGGAAGTGGGTGGGGGGGGGGGGAGGCAGAGGAGCTCAGAGGGTGAGCTGTGTGAGGAAGAGAAGCTGCGTGGAAAGCTCTTGCAGCAATATGCTCGTGTCTTGTTCTGTTTTTTCTTCCGCAGTTCTTATGCCAAGTACATGTAGTGAAAAGAAAACAGCCTGGGTATGTCTGTGAATGTGAGGTTATGGAAACAGACAAGGAAGCACAACATACCGGGTAACTGAGGGAGCACCCTGTAAGAGAGCCCAATAACATAGTTGTTGACCACATATTGAAAATGTATTGACAAAAGGTGATGTATCACTCAAACGTTTGCTTTCTAACTGCCTCTATGACAGTGAAAATCACCTCAGTGCTGAGAGTCAGAAAAAGAAACCAGGCTTTGTGTTGTCCTTGTGCAAAGGAGTGACTTTCACTCAAAGGCGGTGTCTCAACTACCATAGATATGTCTAAGCATGTTAAGCTAACTCCAGTGTGGCTAACACAACTGTAAAGCCCTCTGACATATCAGGGTGCAATCCAGACCAATGAGTAGCTGTGTCACCCTTGCCCTGTAACCTGGGGTGCCCTTTACAATGCTTTGCTGCTGTAGCCTCCAACTTGGACTGCTCACAAACAGCTTTTTGTAAGTCGTTCCCAGCTATGTCTGTGTGTGTTCTGCAGCCGGCCAGTTACACCTTGGCTCTTACCCGTCTTAAAGATTACCACAGAGTGACCGCAACACACTCCTAGTCCCAGATTTCCCCCCAGAAATATATTACCCAGCTCTGCCCTGACCAGTACAAATATAGTAAATCCGTTATGCCTTTAAGGGAATATACACACAACTTGTTACCCCAAATGGAGTTACCCAGACACTTCAACTTGAACACACTGGCTTAGATAAAACAAGTTTATTAAATATAGAGAGATTTTAAGTGAGTACAAGTAACGAGGCATAAAAGTCAGAAATGATTACAAGAAAAATAAAGATAAAATGCTTACAGGTGCCTAACTTAAAATCTATTAGATTCAATGCAAAGTTTTTTCAACGCATGCTTCAGCAGGTTACTGACCAAACTCTCAGGTCAGAACCCCTCCTGAAGAATCCAACAGCTGCTTCCTCTGTCTCTACAGGTGACAAGGAAAGAGAGAGAGAGAGAGAGGGGTGTCTTGGGGTGTTTGCCCCCGTTTTTATAGTTTCAGTCCCCCTCTTTAAAAACATTTCCATCTGGGAGCAAGGTGACAGGTCATCTGTGTGAGGAAGGAAACTCCATGCTGTTTCTGAGCTAAGGTGTAGATTTTTGCCCCTTTTCTGCCAAAGAATGGCCACTTTATAGGTAATGGTCCATCAGCCTTGTTTACACATGGCTGAGACATCAGCTTGCCCTTTGTCTCTGAGGAACTGGTTTGCCCACTCCCCAGACTTATCTGGAAAGCATACTTTTAGTCATGATCTCATCTTATGTTTATAACTTTACATATAATACTGTCATGTGCATTTTGCTGATCAATAATATCATGGCAAATTATGAGTTTTTAAATGAGATTCACAAGGCAAGGTATACCTTATAAAATATTATTACAATAGTGTGTAGGGTATGAACACAAGGATATATTCTGTCACACCATGTTATGATTCAGGGTAATAAGTTAAAAATTATAATAGCATAAGATTACACATGAAATGAAGCTGGCAGCTGCTCTGCTACCAGAACCTGAACTTGATATGAATTCTTTACCACTGGTCTTCATGGGGTTTCAGCATTCAAAAATCCTGCTGGAATTATAGACAATGAGTAACAGGTATATAAACAAATGTCAGTAAATTAAGTCAGGATACTTGGAAGGCTAGTTTCACTTACGATCACTCATTTAAAGTGAAACATTAGCAATGTATTATGGTGATTCTTGACAAAACAGACACATTATCCCAATCTCTTGACACACGTTTGCAATATTATGAAGTATCTCTGTTACATACTGTCAAATACAGACTAATCCAAATAGAATTTATTTTGAAAGCTCAAACTGTTCCATGTATAGCAAGGTATATTGTAAGACTGCAATGTGAGAATTGTTCCTTCACAGTTGGCAGAGAAGTGCTAGAAGTGACTTAAAACAAAAAAAAGCATTGTGGGATTATGATTATATTTTTAGAAGTTGCATCCCACATATGCTCAGTTTAAAAGTATTTTTTTCCATAACTGCAAACCCTGCAAACAAATTCTGGGCGGAGAGTCAAACTCAATTCTTCCCTTCTCATGCGTCACCTATAATACAGTTAATATGGCCAAAGTAGGCCCCCAGTTACACATTTACAAACTGTCTGCCTTCAATGGAGGTGGAAAAACTGGAACAGTCGGAATTTTAGAATTCCATTTGGCTCTTCATGTTTATTGAATTCACCATTAAAACTTACTGTGTCACTGAAGTGACAGAGAAATGAATAGACAAGGCACAGATCTAATAAGTAACATGCTATTTTTGCTGTCACTTTTCAGAGTAGAACAATACTTAAAGACCACATTCAGGCAATACTCTGTACTATACAGATTGCAGAATCAGGAGAACTTAGTTACTGTCAGATATGCCAAGTGTAAATTAAATGATGCTATCTCAAGCCAGAATGACATGTTGAGCCAACTTGAAGTACTGCAAGGTTGCTTGTTGCTCCAACTTGAATCAGCACTGTCAATTTGAAGCTAGTGGTCTCTTGATGCTGTGGATGGATGTTGGCCTATAGGACACCCACACGTGTGTTTGTGTGCGCTTCCTGTAACACTTGGTACAAACATCTGCTTCAGCCCTTTTGTATGTTATGCTAGGATGCCCTGTGGTAGGGAGAGTCAAGAGAGAACATGGGGGAAAATCAAATCACTGTCTTAGATGTCTGTATACTAATGTGAGAAGTATGGGGAATAAGCAGGAAGAACAAGAAATGCTAGTTAATAAACACAACTATGACATAGTTGGCATCACAGAGACTTGGTGGGATAATATGCATGATTGGAATATTGGTACAGAAGGGTACAGCTTACTCAGGAAGGACAGGCAGGGAAAAAAGGGAGGAGGCATTGCCTTATATATCAAAAATGTATATGCTTGGACTGATGTTGAGATGGAAATAGGAGACAGACTTGTTGAAAGTCTCTGGGTAAGGATAAAAGAGGTAAAAACAAGGTTGATGAGGCCTTTTTTAAACCACTAACAAAACCATCCAAAGCACAGGACTTGGTGGTGATGGGGGACTTCCACTACCCAGACATCTGTTGAGAAAATAACACAGCAGGGCACAGATTATTCAACAAGTTCTTGGAATGTATTGGAGGCAATTTTTTTATTTCAGAAAGTGGAGAAAGCTACTAGGGGAAAGGTTGTTTTAGATTTGATTTTGACAGATAGGGAGGAACTGGTTGAGAATTTGAAAGTGGAAGGCAACAAGACTGTTAGAGCACCCCCTCACCCCAGAACACAAGCATCTGCTGGAGCGCTCCCTCTCCCCCAGCATCTAAGGCCTGGTCTACACTATGGGTTTAGGTCGACTTTAGCAGCGTTAAATCGAATTAAGCCTGGACACGTCCACACGACGAAGCCCTTTCTTTCGACTTAAGGGGTCCTTTAAACCGGTTTCTTTACACCACCTTTGACGAGGGGATTAGCGATAAAATCGGCCTTTGCGGGTCGGAATTGGGGTAGTGTGGACGGAATTCGACGTTATTGGCCTCCGGGAGCTATCCCACAGTGCTTCATTGTGACCGCTCTGGACAGCACTCTCAACTCAGATGCACTGACCAGGTAGACAGGAAAAGACCCACGAACGTTTGAATTTCATTTCCTGTTTGCTCAGCGTGGAGAGCACAGGTGACCACGCAGAGCTCATCAGCACAGGTAACCGTGATGGAGTCCCAGGATCGCAAAAGAGCTCCAGCATGGACCGAACGGGAGGTACGGGATCTGCTCGCCATATGGGGAGATGAATCAGTGCTAGCTGAACTCCGTAGCAGTAAAAGAAATGGCAAAGTATTAGAAAAGGTCTCCAAGGCCATGAAGGACCGAGGCCATAACAGGGACACACAGCAGTGCCGCGTGAAAATTAAGGAGCTACGGCAAGCTGACCACAAAGCCAAAGAAGCAAACGGAAGGTCCGGGGCAGAGCCGCAAACTTGCCGCTTCTACGCGGAGCTGCATGCCATTCTAGGGGGTGCAGCCACCACTACCCCAACCGTGTGCTATGACTCCGTCAATGGAGAAACACACAGGGAAGACGGTTCGGGGAATGAGGAAGATGAGGATGGAGGTACTGTAGGTAGCTCACAGCAGCAAGGAAGCGGAGAAACCGGTTTCCCCAACAGCCAGGATATGTTCGTGACCCTGGACCTGGAACCAGTAACCCCCGAACTCACCCAAGACCCTCAGGGCACACAGGAGACCTCTGGTGAGTGTACCTTTGTAAATATTTGTAAACATTACACATGGTTTAAAAGCAAGCGTGTTTAATGATTAATTTGCCCTGGCAATCGCGGCCAGTACATCTACTGGAAAAGTCTGTTAACGTGTATGGGGATGGAGTGGAAATCCTCCAGGGACATCTCCAGAAAGCTCTCCTTCATGTACTCCAGGCCAGTAGCACGTAGTCTGGAATCATGGCATAACAAAGCATGGCAGCATATGGTCCCGGTGTTTGCTGGCATGCAGACAATATCCATTCCTTATCTCTCTTTGTTATCCTCAGGAGAGTGATATCATTCACGGTCACCTGGTTGAAATGGGGTGATTTTATTAAGGGGACATTCAGAGGTGCCCATTCCTGCTCTTCTGAACAGAAATGTTCCCCGCTGTTAACCACGCGGTGGGGGGAGGGGTGAAGTGATCATCCCAGAGAATCGTGTGTGTGTGTGTGTGTGTGGGGTGGTTTACTTGGGTTTGTGCCGCATGTTAACCGGGAAACCGCAGCCCCTCCTTTTACATTGAAAACCCATTTTAAATGGCCAACCCAATTCATCCTTGATATGGGAAATGCGCTGCTGTTCGAAACCTTTCCCACATGTTAAGAAGGTTAAAAAAGGCAAAACACTGTGGCTTACCATGGCTGCCTGCAAGCCGAAATATGTTGCCTGGGGCACTGCGTGAGTGATCTCTCATACCAAACCGGCAGGCAGAGGAAAAATGCGACCTTGTAATGAAAGAGTGTACCCATTGTTCTCTAAAATGTGTCTTTTTAAACCACCTCTCCCTTCTCCTCCACCAGCTGCAAATGTTTCTCCTTCGCAGAGGCTAGTGAACATTAGAAAGAGAAAATGGAGGATGCGGGACGATATGTTCACGGAGCTGCAGATGTCCTCCCACGCTGATAGAGCACAGCAGAATGCGTGGAGGCAGTCAATGTCGGACATGAGAAAAACACAATATGAACGAGAGGAGAGGTGGCGGGCTGAATGGCGGGATGAAAAGAGCAAGTGGCGGGCTGAAGACGATAGGTGGCGTCAGCTTGCAGACAGACGGCAAGAGTCAATGATCCGTCTGCTGGAGCATCAAACTGATATGCTCGAGAGTATGGTTGAGCTGCAGGAAAGGCAGCAGGAGCAGAGACCGCTGCTACAGCCCCTGTTTAACCAACAGCCCTCCTCCCCAAGTTCCATAGCCTCCTCACCCAGACGCCCAAGAACACGGTGGGGGGGCCTCCGGCCACCCAGTCACTCCACCCCAGATGATCGCCCAAGCATCAGAAGGCTGGCCTTCAATAAGAGTCAAAGTTTTAAAATGCAGTGTGTCCTTTTCCATCCCTCCTCCCCCACCCATCCCAGGCTACCTTGGCAATTATCCCCTTACTGCTGTGAGGAACTAATAAAGAATGCATGAATGTGAAAAAACAATGACTTTATTGCCTCTGCAGGCGGTGCTCGAATTGGGGAGGGGAGGGTGGGGTGGGGTGGTTGGTTTACAGGGAAGTAGAGTGAACCGGGTCAGGGGGGGGTGTTGGAGGGTTCATCAAGGAAAAACAAACAGAAGTTTCACACAGTAGCCTGGCCAGTCACAAAACTCGTTTTCAAAGCTTCTCTGATGCGCACCGCGCCCTGCTGTGCTCCTCTAACCGCCCCGGTGTCTGGCTGCGTGTAATCAGCGGCCAGGCGAGTTGCCTCAACCTCCCACCCCGCCATAAAGGTCTCCCCCTTACTCTCACAGATATTGTGGAGCGCACAGCAAGCAGCAATAACAATGGGGATATTCTTTTCGCTGAGGTCTGAGCGAGTCAGTAAGCTGCGCCAGCGCGCTTGTAAACGTCCAAATGCACATTCCACCACCATTCAGCACTTGCTCAGCCTGTAGTTGAACAGGTCCTGACTCCTGTCCACGCTGCCTGTGTACGGCTTCATGAGCCATGGCATTAAGGGGTAGGCTGGGTCCCCAAGGATCACGATAGGCACTTCAACATCTCCAACGGTTATTTTCTGGTCTGGGAAGAAAGTCCCTTCCTCCAGCTTTCGAAACAGAGCAGAGTGCCTGAAGACGCGAGCATCATGTACCTTTCCCGGCCATCCCACGTTGATGTTGGTGAAACGTCCCTTGTGATCCACCAGGGCTTGCAGCAGCATTGAAAAGTACCCCTTGCGGTTTACGTAGTCGGTGACTTGGTGCTCCGGTGACAAGATAGGGATATGGGTTCCGTCTATGGCCCCGCCACAGTTTGGGAATCCCATTTCAGCAAAACCATCCACTATTGCCTGCACGTTTCCCAGAGTCACTACCCTTGATATCACCAGGTCTTTCATTGCCCTGGCAAATTGGATCACAGCAGCCCCCACTGTCGATTTGCCCACTCCAAATTGATTCCCGACTGACCGGTAGCTGTCTGGCGTTGCAAGCTTCCACAGGGCTATCGCCACTCGCTTCTCAACTGTGAGGGCTGCTCTCATCTTGGTATCCTGGCGTTTCAGGGCAGGGGAAAGCAAGTCACAAAGTTCCATGAAAGTGGCCTTACGCATGCGAAAGTTTCGCAGCCACTGGGAATCGTCCCACACCTGCAGCACGATGCGGTCCCACCAGTCTGTGCTTGTTTCCCGGGCCCAGAATCGGCGTTCCACGGCATGAACCTGCCCCAGTGACACCATGATTTCCACATTGCTGGGGCCTGTGCCTTGTGAGAGGTCTATGTCCATGTCAATTTCCTCATCACTCTCTTTGCCGTGCTGCAATCGCCTCCTCGGCTGGTCCGGGTTTTGCCTTGGCATGTCCTGGCTCTGCATATACTCCAGGACAATGCGCGTGGTGTTCATAGTGCTCATAATTGCCGTGGTGATCTGAGCGGGCTCCATGATCCCAGTGCTAGCTATGGCGCCTGGTCAGAAAAAAGGCGCGAAACTAGTATCTGATGGACCAGGAGAAGGAGGGAGGGCAGGCCGAGTGACGACATGGCGTACAGGTACAGGAACAGGGAATTAAAATCAAGAAAGGTGGCTGTGCATCAGGGAGAAACACAAACAACTGTCACACAGAATGGTCCCCCCAAAGATTAAACTGAAAACCCTGGGCTTAGCAGGCCGTTGATTTCATGGAGGAAGGGGAAGCAAATGAATACAGAACAAATCTATTTTTTACATCTTAAGCTGGCAGGCGACGGTGCAGCATGACTGATAGCCTCTGCAGTACGATGACGACGGATACCAATCGTAATATACCATCTTCTACCAAAAGGCAAGGGGCTGCTGCTGTGTAGCAATGCAGCCCCACGTCTGCCAGCCCCACGTCCGCCAGCACCCAGATCGCCCTCGGCCTCTTCTGGGTGCTTAGCAGACAATACTGGGCAATTGGCAGAAAATAGTATACTACGACTGATAGCCATCATCATCGAGACAGTAGCATGTCTGCTCAGGTGCCCATGATTGACAGCCACTGCAGTATGACGACGACGGATACCAGTCATAATATACCATCTCCTACCAAAGGGCAAGGGGCTGGTGTAATGCAGCCCTACGGCTGCCAGCCCCACGGCTATTAGTCATGCTACACCGTCTACCGCCAAAAGGCAGTTAGCAGCTGCTGCTGTGTAGCAATGCAGTCCCACGTCTGCCGGCAACCAGAGGACATATGGTGACGGTGAGCTCAGCTGAGCTGAGCGGGCTCCATGCTTGCTGTGGTATGTTGTCTGCACAGGTAACCCAGGTAAAAAGGCGCGAATCTATTGTCTGCCGTTGCTGTGACGGAGGGGGAGGGGCCTGACGACATGTACCCAGAACCGCCCGCGACACTGTTTTGCATCATCCGGGCATTGGGATCTCAACCCAGAATTCAAAAAAAAGGCGCGAAAGTAGTATCTGACGGACTAGGGGAAGGAGGGAGGGCGGGCCGAGTGACGACATGGCGTACAGGTACAGGGAATTAAAATCAAGAACGGTGGCTGTGCATCAGGGAGAAACACAAACAACTGTCACACAGAATGGTCCCCCCAAAGATTAAACTGAAAACCCTGGGTTTAGCAGGCCGTTGATTTGACGGAGGGAGGGGGAAGCAAATGAATACAGAGCAAATCTATTTTTTACATCTTAAGACGACGGTGCAGCGTGACTGATAGCCCTCAGCATCTTTCTGGGTGCTTGGCAGCAAATACTGGGCGCTTGGCAGTTAGTGTATTACGATGGCCTTCAGGCCTATTGCACAATCTGCTGCTCAGGGAAGACTCTGCTAATGTGCGATGAGCCAACTTGTAATAGGACGGTTACCAGTTGTAATACACCATCTACTGCCAAAAGGCAAGGGGCTGGTGCAATGCAGCCCCACGGCTGCCAGCACCCAGATCGCCGATGAAGGCTACCAGTCTACTGCACCGTCTACCGCCAAAAGGCAGTTAGCAGCTGCTGCTGCTGCTGTGTAGCAATGCAGTCCCACGTCTGCCGGCACCCAGATGACATATGGTGACGGTGAGCTGAGCGGGCTCCATGCTTGCCGTGGTATGTTGTCTGCACAGGTAACCCAGGTAAAAAGGCGTGAATCTATTGTCTGCCGTTGCTGTGACGGAGGGGGAGGGGCCTGACGACATGTACCCAGAACCTCCCGCGACACTGTTTTGCATCATCCGGGCATTGGGATCTCAACCCAGAATTCCAAGGGGCGGCGGAGACTGCGGGAACTGTGGGATAGCTGTGGGATAGCTACCCATAGTGCAATGCTCCGGAAGTCGACGCTAGCCTCGTACTGTGGACGCGGTCCGCCGACTAGAGCACTTAGAGCATTTTATGTGGGGACACACACAATCGGCTGTATACAACCGATTTCTATAAAACCGGCTTCTATAAATTCGAACTAATTTCGTAGTGTAGACATACCCTAAGATTTAGTTAGGGGTGTTTTTAGTAAAAGTCATGGACAGGTCACTGGCCATCACTTTTTGTTTATTGCCCGTGACCTATCCATGACTTTTACTAAAAATACCTGTGATTAAATCGTAGCCTTACTTATGAGGGAAGATTGAAAAAATTGGGTTTATTTAGTCTGGAGAAGAGACCACTGAGAGGAGACAGAACCGTTTCCAAGTACATAAAAGGTTATTACACAGAGCAGGAAGAAAAATTGTTCTCCTTAACCTCTGAGGATAGGACAAAAAGCAACGGGCTTAAATTGCAGCAAGGGAGGTTTAGGTTGGACATTAGGAAAAACTTCTTAACTGTCAGGGTGGTTAAGCACTGGAATAAATTGCCTAGGGAGGTTGTGGAATCTCCGTCATTGGAGATTTTTAAGAGCAGGTTAGACAAACACCCGTCAGGGATAGTCTACATAATACTTAGTCCTGCCTTGAGTGCAGGGGACTGGATTAGAAGACCTCTAGAGTTCCCTTCGAGTCCTATGATTCTATGAGTCGACCCACTTCATGCACTATGGTTTTCATGGTGGCTTGGCTTGCAGCATTTAGGTTTTGGTGTATAAAACAAATCATCATTAGCCTTACTAAGAGAGTAAAATTGGGTGACATTGGGGTGTATGCACCCAACTGTAAGTCAGCACAAAATTTGCCTCACAATCTAGTCTGTGTACAGTTGCAGATGATGGTGTCACCGATTCTTAAATCAATTCCTCTAGCAGCAAAACATTTTGAAACGTGAGCACCATCTGGTGGAATAAGACAATGTTATGCACCCAATTGTAAGTCAGCACAAAATTTGCCTCACTATCTAGTCTGTGTACAGTTGCAGATGATGGTGTCACCGATTTTTAAATCAATTCCTCTAGCAGCAAAACATTTTGAAACGTGAGCACCATCTGGTGGAATAAGACAATGTTATGCTAGTTGACTAAATTAATTTTAACTTAAATGTTAGCAGTGTTTAATTTCATTCCATGGCACTTTAATGAGGTCTAGGGAAAAATACAACCACTTCCCTTCAGTCTTGGTTCAGTTTAGCAGTGCATCTGCGAATTAATACACATTGAAGGGTCAGCAGTACACCCTTAAATGCTGTCAGACTAAAGTTTTAGATATCCCTTAGATTGGACAATGGAGTTGATACCTTGGAAATGACATGCTGTTGCTTGTGGAGACCAATTGCATCTTTGAAGACTACATTCATCATGCAAAGTGATGGAAAAAAGCCCCCCAAATAAGCAAACGTTTGTCAGGGGTCACGTATTTAGTCTCAGTGTATTAAAACCTAATTGTTTTATGACTACTTGTATGGACAGGTACAGGATCTACACTACAACTGTAGGCCTCACAGTTAGGCTATGTGCTTAATTTCCTTAGCAGGTAGATGTAGGTACTGGTTAGAGGGAGCACTGAAAAATCTCAAAGTCATAAGCATTCAGAAAGCCCTACACAAGTTCTCCTCTAGTATAGTAGCTGATTACATGCTTTAGTGAGAGCCTGAGCTGCAACTTCAAAGCACTGTCTATGCAGCTTTTTTTAGAGTGCTAACATGGGGCCTGCAAACCTGAGTTGGGTTGATCCAGGCTGTGAAGCTCACTGCCACAGGCTGTGTGTGTAAACATATCCTCTATGCCTTTACAGCTTCTTCCTTTGCGTCAATGATTCTTGCTTGAACAAACTTCCTTCCATGAAATGTTAAAGTATGAAAAGATCAGGGCTAAGTTTTCAAAAGACATCCCTAACAGCATTGTTTATGTCAGATAGCTTTTTTCAGATCAATAGTACTTCATTCATAGCTAGGAATATGGCTAGCAATGCCATAACAGGCAGCTAAACAAACCATAGGAATAGCCACACTGGGTTCCACACTGGGTTAGACCAATGGTCCATCTAACCCTGTATCCTAGCTTCCAACAGAGGCCAGTGCCAGATGCTTCAGAGGGAATGAATGGAACAGGCAATCATTGAGTGATTCATCCCCTGTCATCCAGTCCCAGTTTTTAGCAGTCAAAAGTTTAAGTACACCCAGAGCATGGGGTTGCATCTGTGACCATCTTGGCTAAGTCTCATTGATGGACCTATCCTCCCTGAATTTATCTAATTCTTTTCTGAACCCTGTTATAATTTTGGCCCTCAACATCCACTGGCAATGAATTCCACAGGTTGTCTGTGCATTTTATGAAGAAGTACTTCCTTTTGCTGTATTAAACCTGCTGCCTATTAATTTCATTGGGTGACCTCTGGTTCCTTCATTATGGAAAGGGGTAAATAACACTTACCTATTCACTTTCTCCACCATTCATGATTTTATAGACCTCTATTATATCCCCCCTCAGTTGTACCTTTTCTAAGATGAACAGTCTAGTCATTTTAATCCGTCTCATGGAAGCTGTTCCATACCTATAATTATTTTTGTTGTCCTTCTCCGTACTTTTTCCAATTCTAATACATTTTTTTGAGAAGGGGCAACCAAAACTGCAAGCAGTATTCAAGATGTGGGCATGCCATGGATTTATATTGGGGAATTTCGATGTCTCCTGTCTTATTATGTATCCCTTTCCTAATGGTTCCTAACATTCTGTTAGATTTTTTGGCAGCCACCACACACTCAGCAGATGTTTTCAAGAAACTATCTATGATGAGTCCAAGATCTTGAGTGGTAATGGCTAATTTAGACCCCATCCTTTTATATGTATAGTTGGAATTATATTTTCCAATGTGCATTACTCTGCATTTATCAACGCTGAATTTCATCTGCCATTTTGGTGCCCAGTCATCTTGGTAACCCTTTGCAGTCAGTTTTGGACTTATCTATCTTTGGTAATTTTGTATCGTCTGCATATTTTGCCACTTCACTGTTGACCTCTTTTCCAGATAATTTTCTCCATTGTGAAAACTGATATTTTTTCCCTCTTTAATCTATTACTGATACAATAGAGGACCTTCTCTCTTATCTTATGATTTTGCTTTAAGAGCCTTTAGTGTGGGACCTTGTCAAAGGCTTCTGAAAGTCCAAGTACACTATCTGCACTGGATCACCCTTGTTCACATGCTTGTTGACACCCTCAAGGATTTCTAATAGATTGGTGAGGCATGATTTCCCTTTACAAAAGTTGTATTTACTCTCCCCAACACATTGTGTTCTTCTATGTGTCTGATAATTCTGGTCTTTACTATAGTTTCAACCAACTTGCCTGGTACTGAAGTTAGGTTTACTGGCCTCTAAATGCCAGGATCACCTCTGGAGCGCTTTTTAAATATTAGCAGTCCTCCAGTAATCTGGTACTGAGGCCGATTTAAGTGATAAGTTACATATCCCGTAGTTAGTAATTCTGAAAATTCAATATGAGTTTCTTCAGAACTCTTGGGTGAATACCATCAGGTCCTGGTGACTTGTTGCTATTTAATAAATTTGTTCCAAAACATCCTTTATTGGCACTTTAGCCTGGGACAGTTCCTCAGATCTGTCACCTAAAAAGTATGGCTTGGGTATGGAGAGCTCCCTCACATCATCTGAAGTGAAGACCTATGCAAAGAATTCATTTAGCTTCTCTGTAATGACCTTGTCTTCTTTGACTATTCCTTTAGCACCTTGATTGTCCACTGGTCCCACTGATTGTTTGTCAGGTTTCCTGCTTCTGATGTAATTTAACAAAATTGCTGTTAGTTTTTGTATCATTTGGTAGTTGCTCTTCAAATTCTTTTTTTGACCTGCCCCATTATACTTTTACCCTTGACTTTTCAGAGATTTTGCTCCTTTCTATTTTCCTCACTAGGATTTGACTTCCAATTTTTAAAGGATGCCTTTTGACCTCTAACTGCCTCTTCTACTCTGCTGTTTAGCCATGATGACTTTTTTTGGTCTTTACTCTTTTTTTTTTTTTTCTTTTGGAGTACACATTTGGAATATACAGTTTCAGCCTCTATTATGGTGTTTTTAAATAGTTTCCGTGCAGCTTGCGGGCATTTCACTTTTGTGACTGTTCCTTTTAATTTTAACTAGCTTCCTTATTGTTGTATAGTTCCTCTTTTTGAAGTTAAATGCTACTATGGTGGGTTTCTTTGGCATTTCCCCTCCTACAAGGATGTTAAATTTAATTACATTATCGTAGCTATTACTGAGCCCCTGGAAACATCAAAACGTGCTGGAGGAATTTTTGGAAAGCTAATGCACAGAGTGTTGGCTGATTGCTTGAGAGAAATGGAAGTAAATGTGCCCATGTACAAGGCAGAATAAAAAGAGTAGACTAACTACAAAGTGAAGTCATGAAGCTAGCCCTTGAATAATTACAATCAAAGAACCTGTACTGAAGGGCAATATTGAACATGTCAAGGGACATGTCACCAGGAGATTTGCTTCCTCCCAATAAAGATTGTATGCCACCTTACACAACAACTAAAAATGAAGTCTCAATTAGGTGGAGAGTTGTGCTCTGCAGCCAAATAGCCACCAACTACGTATGAGAAATCTATATTGGATATAGTCAGATATTTAGTAGCATTAAAAGAATGCATAGTACAGATATTCCCCTGGCATTGAAGTGTGTGCACTCAAACCTATAACAAACGTAGTTAATCTTTGGATACAGATTAGGGATGCTATATGCCATCTTGTGACTGGAATGATAAAAGTAGTTCCTGACTCAAAAGTCAGGCCTCTATCCTGTTTGTTCCTCAAGTGACAAGAGGGCAGTTATACATCTGAAGCCCTTGAACAAACTTCTATGAAATCTTAAGTTAAGGGACCCATATCTAAGAAGATTGATGTCCTTTGATCTAGACTTCAGGGAGATCTGGTTGTGTTTTCACAACAGGTTACTTGGCATTGTTTATAGTTCTGCTAAACTAGTGCAGATAGCTAGCACTGAGCTTTGCACAGCATGTTGGGTCTCGCTGTAGGTTCTGGTGATTCTAATAGTTGATCACAAACAGAAAACTACACTTTCTTAGATGGGTTCCATTTGGGGACATGATGTAGGCAATACAGTGAAAACAAGACTATATGACAAAGCCAGCTCAAACCTCTTCAATGCTTTTAAGATACAGACCCAGTTTTCTATGTTAAGATGAGGACAGAAATGGAAGTTAGTAAAAGCTCTGTGCATGTTACAGGTTCTGCAGCCTCCAGTTCTTTCCAGAGTTGCCTATGCAGCCAATGAACGAGGCCAAACTCAATGCAACCCTCTTCCCAGAGGGTCCCTCCTATATACCATAGGCTTATCATGGCCAGCAAAGATTCTCTCACAAATAACCATATCAGTACAGTGGTACACAATAGATTCTGTAAGCGATGTCCAAATCTCAGATCTGGACAGGACTACCCTAACCAGCCAACCTAGAGGGAATACCATTTCCCCCAGTGCTCACTTCTACATAAAGGTCTTAAGCGTAGAGTCTTATGAAGACATTATCAATGGCCTATAATGACCTGGTGTCCATAAAAAACAGAAGACAAGACAATTAAATATCCAGCATATTGTGTAGCTGTGGCAGACAATGTGATTGCATACCTGAACGAGCACGAGAGAACCAGATCACTTGATCTTTATTGGGAGGCTCAGATCTCAATTAGATGTTTGCAAAATCTGTTCCTCTATGCTGTTTTCTCTTTTCTGTTTATTGCAGAGTGCCTAACTGGACAAGGTATATACCAGGTAGGATGGAGCCTTAATCCAGATGTTCTAGTTACATAAGTGTGCAATCTAACAATGGGCCGCTTTGCTTCCAGATGAAATAAAGTCACAAAATCACTTTCCATGAGAGTAGTATCTATGGATGTGCTTTCCTAGTCCTGGCCCAAGTGAATGCTTCCAGTCATTCCTGATTCTTCACAGGGCCAATTAGTAGAGCTATCAGTAATGTCCCTGCAAAATGGCTGCAGAGACTCCGATTAGCTGAGTTGGTAACTAAGGTGATATATTTGCCCATTAATATACGGAAGGGACCTAATCATCTCATTATACTGTGTAACCTGACCTTAGCACATGAAAGTTGGCTGCCTAGCCTTTGAAAGGAAGCAATGAGAATGGATTCTCAGACAGGTAGGTCTATACATAGAGCACACTTGTCTGTGTCTGCATCAGATAGTAAGCATTAGGCAAATTTATACTTAAATATATTTTTGTATATTTCGATTTAATACAAGACAATCTCATTATAGGGTTAATGTGCCCAGGTTAAAGGTACATGTATTAACTATACTGGGGCATTGGCAATATGTAAGAAGAATATTGCTTTATTCACAGTTGCCAGACAGAGTCTCGGCTAAATCCTCAACAATTAGACAGGACTACAAATTAAAATTGCAGTCTGGTCCTCAATGCCCATGCATAACATTATCTCTTAAGGATATATTCTTTCTGTCAAGTAGCTCTTTTGATAGCAGTCAAGTTGACGATTAGAGTATAGAAACTAGGGGCCAGATTTTTAAAGCCATTTAGGCACTTGACAATCCCACTGTCACATCCTAGAATACTAATAGGACTTACTCTAGTTGATGTTTTTTGGAGCAAGTATTGCACTTAGGCGGGTAATCAGTCTCGTGATTTTTTTTTCATAAGTACTTAAAATCTTATATGACTGTCAAAGTGGCTTAGGCCAAGGGTGGGTTTTTCATAAGTCTTTCAGACCATGGGCTTTACAAAAGGCATGCCTTAGTAATTCAGACATGCATTCACTCTGTGGCTTCTAGCATTAATAGAGCACAGGGATAGGTGGCCACAGATAATAACTCAGCTTTTTGTCTATAATTTTGAAACTGGCAATCAATGTCTAAGTTCAATGTGTGCTCATGCCACATTTAATATTTGTATGGAAATTGTACAATATTTTGCTATGGTTGTTTTTTTTAAATGAAAGGTACATTTGTCATTTTTCAATATCTACCACTTGGTGGCAGCTAACCACTGCCTTTAACCAACTACTGTATAGAAGAAAAACCAAAATTCCTAAATTCACCTGGTTTCAAATCGAACAAGGTTGTCAGTATTTAAATTGCATCAGAGTTCTCTTGATTAAAGTGATATGACTAGTACACTTTTATTTTCAACTAGATGCTTCCTGGTATAGCTGGTTTCTTGCTGACTGTTACAACCCAAACTGACCTTGCTAATCAGGGGCACAATCCTGCAAGGTATCAATGACTCTAGCCCCAGTCGACTAATGCACTGACTGAAGTACATGAGTAGTCTTATTAGAGACAATGATATTATTTGTGTGCTTAAGTTAAGCACATTAGTGTTTCCTGGATGTGTACAGTGCTCAGTACCTTGCAGGAGTTAGCCCTAGGTATATACTATTTGGCAATGTCTTAAAACTGCCAAATGTAGATGGCAATGGTAAAAGCCAGCATTTCATCAACAAAGAGCCTAAACACATCTTGCTTTCTGCTTCAGCTGCCGATCAGTACATTTTGGCTGTTGTATGCTGTATTGATCTGCATCTGAAAGGAAGGCCATTGGCTAAACCTGTTACTGAGTTAGGTCCTCAACACTGGGCCTTAGCAGATTCTTTTCCTCTATGCCACAGACAGAGTTCCTGTTGTGAATTGAAACTTCCCAAATCCACTTAATTTTTCACCTTTGAACTGTGTAGTTTAGTTTTGGGGATGGCTGCTCCCACCCTTCCCAAGGATGTAGATGGCTTGATCTAATAGGAAACTATAATTAGGGAGCAGTTAAAATTGAAACTATCATTGAGTTCTTATTGTGTTCTCCCTTCATAGTGAGGTGCCTCATACCATAATGGAGATGGGGGAAATATTGCCCATGAGACCGAGTGCAGAACCTGCTGATGGTGGGGAAAGCTGGCAATGCCACTGTTCTGAATGCAAATAACCTGACTTATTTGGAGTGGTCCACAAGTCTACTGGATATTAACTTTAGCCAAACAGAAATACCTATAAATTAGGGCTGTCATGCGATTAAGAAAATTAATTGTGATTAATCGTGCAATTAAAAAAATTAATCCGATTAATTGCATTGTTAAGAAATAATAGAATACCACTTATTTAAATATTTTTGGATGTTTTCTACATTTTCAAATATATTGTTTTCAATTACAACACAGAATACAAAGTGTACAGTGCTCACTTAATTAAGTATTTGCACTGTAAAAAAAACAAAATAGTATTTTTCAATTCACCTAATACAAGTACTGTAGTTCAATTCTTTATCATGAAAGTTGAACTTACAAATGTAGAATTATGTACAAAAAATGCATTCAAAAATAAAACAATGTAAAATTTTAGAGCCTGCAAGTCCACTCAGTCCTACTTCTTGTTCAGCAAATTGCTCAAACATGTTTGTTTACATATGCAGGAGATAATGTTGCCAGTTTCTTGTTTGCAGTGTCACTTGAAAGTGAGAACAGGCATTCTTATGGCACTGCTGTAGCCGGCGGCGCAAGATATTTACGTGTCAGATGTGCTAAAGATTCATATGTCCCTTCATACTTCAACCACCATTCCAGGGGGCATGCGTCCATGCTGATGACAGGTTCTGCTCAATAATAATCCAAAGCAGTGCGGATTGACGCATGTTCATTTTCATTATCTGAGTCAGATGCCACCAGCAAAAGGTTGATTTTCTTTTTTGGTGGTTCGTGTTTTGTAGTTTCCGCAATGGAGTGTTGCTCTTTTAAGACTTCTGAAAGCATGCTCCACACCTTGTCCCTCTCAGATTTTGGAAGGCACTTCAGATTCTTAAGCCTTGCATTGAGTGTTGTAGCTATCTTTAGAAATCTCACATTGGTACCTTCTTTGCGTTTTGTCAAATCTGCATGAAAGTGTTCTTAAAATGAACAACATGTGCTGGGTTATCATCTAAGACTGCTGTAACATGAAATATATAGCAGAATATGGGTAAAACACAACAGGGGCCATCCAATTCTCCATCAAGGAGTTCAGTCACAAATTTAATTAACGCATTTTTTTTTTTAACGAGTGTCATCAGCATGGAAGCATGTCCTCTGGAATGGTGGCTGAAGCATGAAGGGGTATACGAATGTTTAGCATGTCTGGCACGTAAAGACCTTGCAATGCCAGCTACAAAAGTGCCATTCAAATACCTGCTCTCACTTTTTGGTGACATTGTAAGTAAGAAGAGGGGAGCAGTATTTCCTGTAAATGTAAACAGACTTGTTTGTCTTAGCGATTGGCTGAACAAGTAGTACTGAGTGGACTTGTAGGCTCTGAAGTTTTACATTGTTTTGTTTTTGATGCAGTTATATAACAAAAAAAAAAATCTACATTTGTAAGTTGCACTTTTACAACAAAGAGATTGCACTACAGTACTTGTATGTGGTGAATTGAAAAATACTATTTCTTTTGTTTATCATTTTACAGTGCAAATATTTATAATAAAAAAAATATACACTTTGATTTCAGTTACAACACAGAATACAATATATATGAAAATGTAGAAAAAATCCAAAATATTTAATAAATTTCAATTGCTGTTTTATTGTTTAACAGTGTGATTAAAACTGCAATTAATCACAATTAATTTTTTTGAGTTAAAATTGTGAGTTAACTGTGATTAATCAACAGCCTTACTATCAGTGTTGGTCAAGAGGTATTGTGACAAAGTTCCTCTTCTATCTTGGTGGGTCCTGCGCTTATTGGCAGATTTTCTTGCCTCAGAGATTCACTATGTGGGTTGGGGAACAGCCCAGAGACCTTCCCCTCTGGAAGAACCCACAGTCCAGGTCAATTGGGAGGTTTGGGGGGGAACCCGGGCCCGCCCTCTATTCCAGGTTCCAGCCCAGGGCCCTGTGGACTGCAGCTGTCTATAGTGCCTCCTGTAACAGCTGCATGACAGCTACAACTCCCTGGGCTACTTCCCCATGGCCTCCTCCAAACACCTTCCTTATTCTCACCACAGGACCTTCCTCCTGGTGTCTGATAAGGCTTGTGCTCCTCAGTCCTCCAGCAGCACAGCACACCCTCTCACTCTCAGCTCCTTGCGCCTCTTGCTCCCAGCTCCTCACACTCACACCACAAACTGAAGTGAGCTCCTTTTTAAAACCCAGGTGCCCTGATTAGCCTGCCTTAATTGATTCTAGCAGCTTCTTTTTAATTGGCTCCAGGTGTCCTAATTAGCCTGCCTGCCTTAACTGGTTCTAGCAGGTTCCTGATTACTCTAGTGCAGCCCCTGCTCTGGTCACTCAGGGAACAGAAAACTACTCATCCAGTGACCAGTATATTTGCTCTCTACCAGACTCCTGTACCCCACTGGTCTGGGTCTGTCACAGTATATAATCCAATGTTAGTATGTAGTTGTAGCTATTTTGGTATAAAGCTGTACACTAAGTACTACATTTTGTTTTCCCTCAATTTCTTGTCCCCTCCTTTCCTTTTTTGATGTATAACAAAGGCTCTCAGTAAAGATTCATCAAGACACTATTGTTTACTTTCACTAACTTTATTACACTAGTGACCTCTACCTCTATCCCACTTTTTTTCTTATTCTCCTTTCCACACTTACCCTCTCCTTCTTTCCTTGTAACTTTTCCCAGTAATACCTCTTTTTGTCTTTCTTTAGTTTGTTTGCCACATTTGCTATTCTTGTTTCAATGTATTGCCTCCAGCTACCTGGTGTTAATTAGGATACATTGAGAAAATGTTGCCAATTTGAGAAATTTTATCATGAGACTCACAATAAAGCCCCAGTTCTTAGAGTTGTTACATTAATATTGACTTTTTAAAAAAAATCTCTAGCCCTCCTGGCAGAGATCAGCTTAAAAACATGACCCCAAAATAGCTCAATACTCATGAAGTCTCTATATTTTTAAGCAAACAGCATGTCTTTCAGGAGGCCTGCCACAAGATTTTGTTTCAAATGCTTACACTGCTTTCTGTTCACTTTATGCAATCCCTCATAGAAAACATCAGCACTAACTCTTCAGACTTGAATATTGATGGCCAAACCATATCTGAGTAATTTCTTAATATCTGCTGGAAATGATGTTTTAAACAGTTTCTGCAGAAATTATTGTACTAAGAATAGGGTAGGAGATATAAAAGCACAAGTTAATCTGCAGAAAATTCTTTTCCTTGGTTGACTCTTTTCAAAGTACCTCTACCCCGATATAACGCCACCTGATATAACACGAATTCAGATATAATGTGGTAAAGCAGTGCTCCGGGGGGCGGGGCTGCGCACTCCAGCGGATCAAAGCAAGTTTGATATAACGCGGTTTCACCTATAATGCGGTAAGATTTTTTGGCTCCCAAGGACAGCGTTATATCGGGGTAGAGGTGTATAATACTTTGAACTTCTATGATGCCTTCCTCTGAGAATCTCCAATTTGCTTATGAACATTAATAAATGAAGCCTCAAAACAATCCTTTGCACCATATAAATATTAATTAGCCCCATCCTGCAGAGGGCTTAATGATCAGAGGTTAAGTTACAAATTTTCAAAAGAGGTTTCAGTGTAATGTTTCTCAGGGCAGACAAGTCTGCTGCGGAGCAAGGAAACTATCATCTTGAGGCTTTCAGCCTGTACTGTAACCAATGATCCTGCTGTCTTCTGAAACTCCTGGAAAAACTTTTACTCACCTGAATGGTGTTGGATCAGTTCCTGGACTAAAGGTTGCTCTCACTGTATTGTTCCTGCTAATAGTTGATGTTGCAAAATTTACTTGCATAGTCCTTTTTCACAGGCTCCATAGTCTCTGTTCACAGGCTTATGACTTCCTGAAACGTTCACCTTGTCCAATGTTAAGTTAGGTATATGCATAAGTTGATGAAACCTTAATTCTTGTCTTGTAAATCTGAATTATGGCCCTTAATTAAATATCTATATGCAACTACCATCCTCAACTACTATATAGTAGCTGTGCGTGTAAGTACAAAGCCATATAACTAACTCTAATGGTGAAATTGCACTATAAGGATAAAAAGATTTTGAAGCAAATGCTAAATTATGAACACCTCAAAAAATGTCACGATGGGTGTACAAACCTTGCACCAGGAAAAAGGGTGTTTAAAAACAGCTTTGGGTTCAGGCAGCCCTGCCCTACCACACCTGCAAGACATGACAGTTGTGGAGAAGAAGCCTTAAAAGGGAGTAGTCTAGTTCAGAAGGGCCCAGCCCTAGGAGGTGGGCAGACCTCTCCCCATTAGCTCCCAAAAGTAGCATTTCAGAGGATGAAGCTACCTGAGCATTCCTGTGAATGCTGGGTGAGAGCACGGAGGACAGTATCTCCTGAAGGGCGAGAGGCCAGGCTAGAAACATGTTTGGACTATTCTAGGGTTACCATATTCAAACATTTAAAAAAGAGGACACTCCACGGGGCCCCGGTCCCACCCCAACTCCGCCCCTTCCCCGGCCCCGCCCCAACCCCACCCCTTCTCCGCCCCCATTCCACCCCCTTCCCCAAAGTCCCTGCCCCAACTCTGCCCCCTCCTCTGAGCACCCCGCATTCCCCCTCCTCCCTCCCACTCTGATCTTGGTTGGGGGTTGCTAAGTGCTTCCCTGCTCCCCACTCGCCCCACAGCCCCTATGCCCTTGCCTGCCCTGCTCCTCCTCACCCTGCAGCCTCTGCACCCCCCCGCCCCTGCAGCCTCTGTGCCCCCTGCTCCCCACTCGCCCTGCAGCCTCTGCACCCCCCCGCCCCTGCAGCCTCTGTGCCCCCTGCTCCCCACTCGCCCTGCAGCCTCTGCACCCCCTGCCCCTGCAGCCTCTACACACACACATACACACCCGCCGCCTGCCCTGCTCCCCCCGCTCCCCCGGCAGAGGGAGAAATGCAGGCTCCACGTGGAATCAAACACAGCGCGCTGCTCTGTGGGGGAGGAGGGAGCGGGGGAGGGGGAGGGACTCTGGCTGCTAGAGGCCCTAGTGGCTGCGAGCGGCTTTCAATCAGGCCAGGCGTCCAATCAGCCGCGCCGCACTCCGCAGGAGGGGAAGGGGGAAATCCCGGACATTTCTACTTGATTAGAAATCCCCCTGGACGGCCATTTAACACTGAAAAAGCCGGACATGTCCGGGGAAACCCGGATGGATGGTAACCCTAACTATTCTTGTCATGCCATTCCTTTGTTACCTTCCCTCCAAGGCCTGAAAAAGGCTGGGGAAGAAGGCCTAGGGGGCCACAGTAGGAAGAAGTCCAGGGAAGAATCAGTAGGACTGAAGAGGCAGATCTTAATCACCTGCTACAGGGACCCTGGGCTGGAACACAGAGTAGAGAGATTGACTTGTTTCCCCTACAGGCCACCAAGGAAAGGTATGGTGAAGGCCCAACACAAGCGTCATAAGGGCTAGTGGGTTTAGACTCGGTACAAGGCTGCCAGACTGCTAGTGAACTGGACTCTGACTTCCCTGGGAAGGGGTGAGGAGTAAAATGTGACATCAATGTAAAATGTGGACAGAGCCACAAGGCTAAGGGGACCACCAGCAGACTTGAATGGCTGGTCAATGGGCAGTGGAGAGGAAAAACCCATCATCACCTCATTCAGCCATAAGGTAGTGTAGTGGCTGGTGAGTCACCATCTTTAGCCCCTAATGAAGACTAAAGTACATTACTAACTACTGTCTCATAACAGGAGGACATTTAGCTTTGACATGTAACCTTGCTTTGCCTGATTTAAATGCTTTATTGTACAACCTCCATGTTATAGTTAAAGCTTTTTGCATGTTAATAAATATTTTTCTAAAAAGCAAGAATGGGTTATTTGTTCCTTTCACTTAAATCTGTTAACCAGAACCATGGAAATAGTAAAAAGTGACAGAGTCCTGTGGCACCTTATAGACTAACAGAAGTATTGGAGCATAAGCTTTCGTGGGTGAATACCCACTTCGTCAGACGCATGGAAATAGTGTTACCTTGGTTACAAAATAGACTCTAAAAGATACTTGATTACGGCAAAATGCCAGGTCTGCTATAGTGAAGGTTGGGTGTATTTTTCTTTTATAGTTAAAAATCAATATATTTCAACAGTCTCTGTTTTGCTGTTCTCAATAACTTTTCAGCTACCCTGGGTCCTTTATGGAAGTGCATGTGCCATGCTTTTCTGGAATTATGGGTCCTGACCCCCTCAGAGGCAAATGAAGAATACAGCTTGGCAGATGCTGCATCCATTCTCTCCTTTCAGGTTTCTGTTTTCAACTCCTGACAAACTGGGAGCCTTCGTTCTTGCCCAGTTCCTGTATCTCCTTTTTCGTTTGGAAAATGACCTGTCTGAATTGCAAGGCTAGCCCATTAACTGTCGAGCTCATTCTTTAAGGCTGACTTATTTTGCTTTCAAATCAGACTAAAGTTTACACTTGAAATTTAATTATCTGTATTGTCATTAGGCTGGAATCCTTAGACAGTACTGCTCTCTGATTTCCCCAGTGTTCAGAAAATGAGTAAGTGACAGTGGTTATGAGAATCTGAAGGTGATTCTGTCCTGGGTATCTTCCATCAATTGGATACATTTAGCTGGAAGGGAAAACGACATCTCGGCTACTAAGAGGGAACACAAGGATGCTTGGAATTTAAATGATTTTACAAATACTTAAACAAGGAAAAGCACAGGAGCTTGAAGATACCATTCAAAGGTGACTTTTTTTGGAAAGGTTAGATTGTACTGAAGAGAATTGTGCAATAAGTTAAATTTGATCTATTAAGTTAAAGGCTTAATATAAGTTTATGAAATAGTCTGTATACAAAGTGTATGACTAGGAAGAGGAGAATGCACATATTTATGAAAAGTGTTGCATATTTTTCTTTAGCTGGAAAAGAGGATGGCATCTTTTTGAGGTAGAGCTGTGTGCTTGCTTCCAACATTTGAAGCTGAAATTTTCAAAGCATCATAAGGAATTTGAATGTTCATTGATTTATTGGGAATTGGGCCTCCAGATACCAACAACAGGCTCAGAGTCTCAACCTTAATCTCTAGAGCTGCAATCCTGCCTCAGAATTTGCTATCTGGGTCATATTTTCTCTGAGTATTACCATTGTATATAGATGCAATGTATGGGTGCAGGCATGTGCGCTAATAGATCTGCGGCTAAAACTTTGTTGTCTGTGGGATATAGTGATGGGGCAGCGGTTCTCAAACTGTGGGTCGGAACCCCTAAGTGGGTTGCGACCCCATTTTAACAGGGTTGCCAGGGCTGGCTTAGACTTGCTGGGTCCTGGGTCTGAAGCCCAAGCCGCACCAGTGGGGTCCAAAGCTGAAGCCCGAGGGCTTCAGCCCTGGGCATCAGGGTCAGGTTACAGGCCCCCTGCCTGGGACTGAAGCCCTTGGGCTTTGGCTTTGGCTCCCCCCACCCGTATAGGCGGGGCTTGGGCAGGCTCAGGCTTCAATCCCCCCTCCTGGGGTCGTGTAGTAATTTTGTTGTCAGAAGGGGGTTGCAGTGTAATGAAGTTTGAGAACCCCTGATTTGGGTACTTATGTAGGCATGGGTTCAAAGACTTTTGGGGAAACCATATACCAGGTCCATGAATTTCCATGGTATTACTCACTTGAGTAAGGAAACATGTTTTGGCCTTTAATGTTTAACATCTTCTAAACGTGTTGAGAGCAAGGACACTTACAGGTGTCAGTATTACATAGCCTTAAAACATAGTGAAGAAGATGATACTATGATCATGCAGCATTTATGAATGTATAACTCAGTGAGGTAAAAGTGCTTTTGTGCAAGGATTACAACAGTAGGGCCCAGGGTGAGTTTTTGTTTTTTGAGTTTTTGATGCAGTATAACCTAACAAATTGCTGTCATATATATAAAAATATCCTGGACAACCTTATGGAATTAATTTTAGGTCGTTTAAGAGTTCATTGTATTAAAAATGCAAATGTTTATGTACTGGTAAAAGATTATATTTGTGTCTATTGGGGAGGAAGACTGGACCATACCCTGCAGAAACTAAGCACAGTTGAGAGTGATACAGCAAGTTGACTCAGGTTTAACGCTTCCAGAGAGCTACCACCACCTTGAGAGAAGCTCATATATACCGGTTCAAAGTGGATTCTCCAGAGGTCAACAAAGGGTTTTTGGTTAAAAAGCCAGAGTTTAAACTGACTCAGGGCCTTCTTTCTGATCCAGAAAATGGACAGCACCTCTGTTATAGGGCAGGGGGCCCAATCCTTAGGGAAGGATTGGCAGGACTTTGGTCTACTGAGCCCCCATAAGACTAAGGGGGCTTGTTCTGCAGCTGTGATGAACTTGTGACCACAGGAAACACTCTGAGTGGGATTTGAAGGACTAATCACCAGCCAGTGCCCTTGTTGGCATCGGGGGTGATCTCTGGGATTAGCATGCGTTTAGGCTCTTTGATTGGCTTTAATTTGTTTTCTCTCTCAAGCTTCCACCTTAAGAATAAATGAATTTGCTTACAAAGGGCAGCCTGCATGGTAACTAAACTGTTGTAATTGCACTGTTTACCATCTCTGAGAAGAGAAGTGAAGCAGGCCTGATTAGGCAGTTCGTCCTTTGCTGGGTAATTCACAGTGTGGGCAAGAAGCTGTGCAGCCTAGAAATACCTCAGTCAGGAGCGGGGGAAATGTGTGTCTCTGTCCAAGAGAGGTGACATCTGAGGAGCCTGGATCCTTGAGTTGGTGTCCTTGCTGGACCATAGAGGGATATGTGCTTCCATAGAAGAAAATATACTAGTAGTGGTTTTACTTGAAAAAGTGCATCTTGTGTATTAGACGTTCTGTGGGGGCTCTGAAATACCTGTGAACTGATACACAACTCAAAGTGAAGCGTTAGCATGCTCGCACATCTGGTACTTTGTAGGCAAAGAGAAAGACCATCAAAAGATGCAGAGGAAAGCACAACTCTCTTAATTGCCATCACATTTCTTGCATGAACTTGTCTAACCTTTTTTTTGGGCGGGGGGGTGTAAAGCTAATCTAGATTTCCATTACATTGGGTGGGGAGATGGAGAGGGAAATTAACAATATTTCTTAAGCAACAAAGTATTTCAATATACCTAACAATTCTCACTTTGAGTATTGAGTATAACCTTAAGTACTTATCACACTGAACAAAAGTTCCTAAAAATAGCTGTATAAGTTACTTTGCTTTATTCTTGTTTTTTTTTGTGTGGAGGCCTTAAAGATCTGCCACTTCTGAAAACTAACTGCTGAAAATATTTGAAGAGAAAAAGCTAAACATTTAACAACTATTTCAGTGTGTAACTGAGCAGGACTAAGAGGAAAGAGGAGCATAGGGCTGGCAAAAAACGGGCACAAAAATGCCTAATAGTACTTTTTTCAGTAGTCCACAGACCAAGGTCTTGATTAAAGATTTGTGGAAGAGGCTTCTTTCCTGAGTTTCTGTATCACTCAAAAAGTCATAGCTGACAAAGAGGTAAAGATTTCTGTTCACTTGAGGCCTTCATTAATAGGAGTAAACAGAAATCAAGATAAGGCGTGTTTAAAATGACTTGTACAAATGGTTACGTTGGCCATTGAGCATGAGTATTTCTAAACCAAACAGTGTTGTACATAAACAATATTACCTTAACAACAGAGAGGTTGGTTGTTAGTTGTATTTCCATGGCTCATGCTCCAAAGACAGTAAATTATGGTGGTTAGTGGCTGTGATTTCTGAATCAGTTCAGCTTGGCCTGTATTAGTAAAAGCACACATCAGTTCTTGCTTCAAGAAACACAAATCCAAACTTTGACAGCTGCTGGCTCTCCAAGAGGCCTGTTAGGAAAAAAGACTATTGGATGAGGAATGTAGCAGCTCAAGCAAATCTATAAGCTGTGTGGATTGAAAACTGACACCTCTTGATGCTGATAGTATCCTACATTGATTTAAAGCAATGTTTAGGGCTGGAAGAAAACAACTTTGGAAACAAAGTGTCACCAGAGTTTTAAAGGTAAGGAAGACTGAAGTGTGGAAAAAGTTCATACTAACATAAAAAAATCTCGTAAAACAATATCTTGAAGATTTGTCAGACAAATTAAAAAACAATCTAAGGAAGGAACAATTGCAAGTAATTTGTTAAGAACAGTGAGAAGTTGGTCTGGTTTATCTGTTTGTGTGATTTAGGTGTAAGATTTAAATGGCCCAAGATTTAAATTTTTTATTTTTTTTTAAAGCTTAGGACACATTTGGGACTAGAACTGACTTGTTGTGACATTGAAGAAGTCACTTTACCTTACTTTGGCATCAGTTTATTTACATGTAAAATGGCAATATGACTTGGTTAAACTTGGATGTTGAAGAATAAATTCAGTCAATTATATTAAATACTTACATATCCTGTAATTGAAGGTGTATTAGATGAGAAGTTACTTTAACACACAGTTTTTGGATTAGCTTGATGTGATTATGGATGGTCAGAGAGACTACTTAGTGCAGGCTTCATATTCAAAAGTATATTAAATGAGTTCTCTGAGAATCCAGCACGAAAAACCTAATGTACAACACACAAACTGCTTTGAGACTTTTAGTTTGAAAGTGAATTTTTAGAATGCATGAACCACATTTTTTCTTCCATAGAAAGGATCTTGGTAAACTAAAAAGTTTTGACTTCTTGTCCAGGTACATTATTTTCAAGTTGTTGTCATCTTCTGAATAAGAAGATTTTCAGGTAAGAAACCAAATGTAAAGTGTAATTTGAAATAATTTCAATGAAAAATGCTTTATTTTTAAAGTTCATTCTTATGCAGTTGTGCTAACACTCTGTGTGAACCGCACTACGACTCACTACACGTTCCATAGTACCCTTTCATTAAATCCCTAGTGTGGAAGTGTGGTACAGATTAACATCCTTCTTTGCCATGCACTAACTCACCATGTAGAGAAGCCCTCAATATATTTACTAGTATAGCAAAATATGTAGAAGTCCAATTCAAATATATCTTATGTGTGCTTAAGTAATTTGCTCTTCTTGTGAAACAGGACCTTCTCGAATGGTGGTCCCTTTATACTGTAAGGAGTGAGACTGTTTAAAGTTGCAGGAAAACTTTTGATTATCCTTTAAGCAAGAAAAGAGAACTGATGCTGGAACAAGGTTTCATGACAATTAAAATAATTTGCCTGAAAATGGAAAGATGGATGGGGGTGTGAGGGAAGTACTTGAACTTCAAGCCCTTAACAGGAGAAACTGTTCAGTGCTGGGCCCTGGTAGACTTGTGCTTCGGCTCATGGGATGAGATGTGCTTGGCAGTCCAAGTCCCCATTGGTGGTGTTCAGGCTGCTTAATGTTGAAATGTCTGGGTTGCTGAGTACATAATTGCTACTGTTAATATTGTGGCCTCCTGTGAGAAATTACATATAACTCTGGGTCCCTCTGGACTGTCAAGTGTCCATCAGGTAGAGTTTGGAGATGGTACTGGTCTGCACATGCAAGCATTCAGGTGTGATTGTGCCTTAGCTTCACCATCGGTAGTATGCATCCCTTGCATGTATTATATTCAAATTGCAGCTACCAGTGTAGACTTGTCACAAAATAATCTGTTTTGCACTTTAGTTGTGGCTATTGATCCCTGATTCATATCACTGATGGGGTTTGAGGCATCCTGCTCTCTTCTTGGGTCCTTTGCCTTCTGTTAACACAAACTATGGCTTGATACATAGGGATACCTTTTCTGAATAGCTGTGTCTGGAGTCACTCACTCACCACTTCCACTCTACTTCTGTGGCAGCTGTTGTATTTATTATGCTTTACTTTGGATATTGACTAGTTGCCTGTTCCATGCTTTTTATCATCTTGGTTGCTGTGAGCTCAAAGATTTTCCAATAAACCAGATGACGGTATGATGATGGTGTACTGTTAGTCTCTACCTAATGCTATGTGTGTGTTATGGCAACTCTTCTTTTCTTGTCTGTGGACAGAAGGTCAGGTATGCATAAGTAATTCATTTTTCTGAACACAATTTTAAATACTCTTTACATGCCAGCTTGTCCAGTATGGGATTTATGTTCTGCAAGAGCTGAAATTGATTGTCGTCCACAGGAAAGGGTTGTGTACCAGAAATCAGGTTAGTTGTTAATCTAGATTACTAAAAAAAAACTAGAAAAAACAGTAACAAAAAACCTTAGAAGGCTCTTCAGTTTTTTAGTAGTTGTGCATTATCAGTAGTGACTTGTGGATCTCTTTTCTACAATGGAACACCTCCATTACAATGTAGTTTTCTGTTCTACTGCCTTATGGACACATGGAAACATAATTACATACACAGTTCAAACTGGTTCTCCTGATGGTAAGTAGGATGCGAAGAGAGCTTTAATAATGAAAAGCACCCATTAAATGATACCTTTGGCAAATGTGACAGTGGCCTGAGTGAGAGGATGTTTACCCTCCCTATTCTAGGGGTGGCTTAAATGAAGAGTGTTTTAAAAGTGGATAAAAACTGAGTTGCTTAGATTGCCATCATGACCATTTGCTCTACCTTTGATTGTACTGTTTGCAATAACTCAGAAAGAAAGCTGCATAGCAGGATGGATTGCTATTAGTTTCTCAAACAAATCTGTCAGTAAGAGCTCCATTTGCTGTCATGGTGAAATAATCCAACTCAAATGTTTGGTTTGTCAAGTCTAGGCTTGTTTGTGCAGCAAGGCTCCACGTAGAAGCTAATATATTTTATGTACGGAGATTAAATAGGAAACGAATGTAAATTAGTTTTTATGTAAAACTTCTTAAACCTCAAAATGTAGTACATGTGTTAGAAATACAGACCGGACATATTAAAGACTTGATTTTACCTTATGCTTGGATAATTGCCAGCAGTGGTAGAGGTAGAGGAGGAGTTGAGTTTTCATTAGAAGTACTTCACCAGCTGTACCTGAAATTGGCTAAGGCTCTATTTTTGGTTTCTCTAAGCAGACACCATAGATTTCCTAATACAATTAGCTTTTCCCTTCTAGTTAGGAACCTGAACCTAAAAGAAGATATATACTTTTCTCCTGTTGTATCTTTGACCTTCAAGGAGGGAGTACCTCCTTTTGGCAACATTGGGTCCCTCAGAAAGGAATCATATACAGATTTCAGCTGAAGCAAGCTTTAGAGTTTTGTCTGGAGGTATAAAATGTTAGTACACACTTCTGAGTGGTTATAAATCGTCTAGAAAAATTATACCCTTGGGTAGCCTTTGGGACAACATGGAGGGCCAGGGTCCCCTCAAGTCCCCTCCAGACCGCACTTCAGGTCCTTATACTGTCTTCCTCTCCACTCCCCGGAAGATGCCTAAGCAGGTTTCTTAGAGCAAACAAAAGAAAAGTCCTTTCCCCTCCTCCTTCTCTTATGGGAGAGGGGAGTCCGTAGGAGAATAAAGAGAAGAAAGGGTGTCCTGGATCTCAGGCTGTCTTTCTAGGTCAGCTCTATGGGTTTAGTCTAAATGGGGTCTAACTCCAGCCGCTTCTCATAAGACATACTGCTCTGAGACTGGGTCTTGCAGCTTTGGGAGTGGTAGGCTTCGTACTGTCTCCCTGTCAGCAAGCCTGTCTCGGATGTCTTAGGGTAGGTCTATACTTACCTCCGGGTCCGGCGGTAAGCAATCCATCTTCTGGGATCGATCCCAGAAGTGCTCGCCGTTGACACCGGTACTCCTGCTCCGTGAGAGGAGTACGTGGAGTAGACGGGGGAGCCTGCCTGCCGCGTCTGGACCCGCGGTAAGTTCGAACTAAGGTACTTTGACTTCAGCTACGTTATTCACGTAGCCGAAGTTGCGTATCTTAGTTCGAAGTGGGGGGTTAGTGTGGACCAGGCCTTAGGTGGGGCAGCCTTCTTTCTGTTCTCCACCCCTTCCTGTGGCAGGTTTTCCATTTTAAGCTCCCCGACTCCAGGCAGAACAAGCCTTGCAGGTGTGCCTTGTTGATGTTGAATAGGCCCAGAGGAGCTTATTGGCGTCCTCTCTGTTAGTGTGAGGGTGTGTTGCTTCATGTACCCCACCTTTCAAACTGGAAAGGCTGTTCTGGGGCAGTTTGTCACCCTCCCATATCTCCTGAGAAAAGAAATCAGCGTTAGCATGGTCCTTTCCCACCCGTGCTGTACTCTGAAACCGTAGGGTTGTAGCGCATGGTCCCATCTCATTATGCATGGGTTTGTGTCTTTCATGGAAGTATAGGGCAGTGTGATCCGTGACCAGAGAGAAGTGGCTACCCAACAGGTGATACCTGAGGGAATCTACAGCCCATTTTAGTTAGGGTTGCCATCTTTCTAATGGGTGTTAACTGGACTCCTGAGGCCCCACCTCCTGCTCTGCCTCTTTCCCCCAAGACCTCACCTCAGCCTGCCTCTGCTCTGCTTCTTCCCCCAAGGCTCTGCCCCCTGCATGTCATGCGCCGCTGCAAGCGACACGAGCAGCCTGGCCCCCAGCAGCTGTGGCTGCTGCGCTGCCTCCTTCCTCCACTTAGGGTTGCCACAGATTAAAAAAAAACAGACATCCGGGCTTGTCAAATGGCACCTGTACACACAACCCGAAACCCAGACCGTCCGGGTGAAAACTGGACAGGTGGCAACCCTAATTTAATCAGTAATGCCTTCTTTTCTATAGTTGAGTAAGCCTTTTCTCTAGGAAAGAGCTTCCTACTCAGATATAGGACTGGGTGTTCTCCTCCGAAGTCTTGTGAGAGTACGGTGCTGAGCCCAACGTTCAAAGCATCTGTGTGCAATATGTTCATCTGCTCCTAATCGAGAAACCTTTCAAGAGAATTGGTGTGGCCATGGTTGGATCCCTAGAAAAAACTGCCTTGGGGCATCAGTACATATTAATGATTGTCGACTATGCAACCAGGTACCTGGAGGCTGTTCCTCTGTGCTCTACAAAAGCTATGGCAATACTGGTCCATGGAGTTATCTGACTATGTGGGAGGGCCTCTTCAGAGCTGGGCCCCTTTGGGAGATTGTTGTTTCTGGCTCACCATTCTCTCTCCTCCCGAGGTTTCTTGCCTCTCCATCCGCTATCCTGTCAAGGCCTTGGGTGATTCTGTCCCTAACAATCCTCTGGCTCCTACAAAGCCTTCCATTAGCTTTACAGCTTCTGATAACGTCCCCAGGCAGTGTCATGGCATCCACTTCTTGCCTTTTGCGGGTAATATCTTTCTGAATTGCTCTGTCACAATGGCCTTAGCCACCTCGCCCATGATTGCTCCTCCGGATGGAGCCACTTCCAACAGTGTTTTCAACTGTTGCACTATTATCCAGGGTCTGGTCCCCTTGGGGTAGCTCTTGGTTCTAAACTGTTGACGATGGGTCTCCACAGAAATATCCAAGTTGTCCAAAATGGTGGACTTTACTTGTTTGTTTGTAGTCTTTTGCCCTCTCCAAGTCCAGACTATGATAGGATGCCTTGGCAGGACCCATCAAGTATGGGGCCAGGATCAAAGCCCAGTGTTCTGAGGGCCACTGATCTGCTAATGCCACTCTCTCAAATATAACTAGGAAGGTGTCAGGGTAATCATCTAGCCCCATCTTGGTTAGCTTTACTGGTACTGGCAGGGGAACACCTTTGGTGGAGGCATGACTTGCTGTGATTCCCTGAGTGCAGAGGGCTGGCACTGTCCGCTGTGCATCTCCTTTTGAAATTCCTGCTGCTGGGCCATCAGTTCCTTCAGGTGTTGCTGTTGTGTGGTCTGAACTTGCTGCTGGGCGGTCCACTGCTGCAGCTACGCTGTTGGAACTGGTGTTGTGTTGTTGAGCAGCTTGCTGCTGCTGCATCTTGGCTAACCACTCACAGCACCGCTCCATGTTGCATGGAGCAGTTGATCTCTGTTCCCTCTAGGGTGTTTTTTCTAAAATCCCTTGTATCAGGTGTGGTTATGCCCACGTTTTCCACCATTTGCGATGGGCAGGAGTCCTCTCCCGACCCTGCTTCAGGTCCTTATACTGTCTTCCTCTCCATGCCCCCCCGAGGGATACCCAAGGGGGCTCTTAGAGCAAACAAACAGAAGAAAAGTCCTCTCCCCTCTTTCTTCCCTTATGGGAGAGGGGAGTCCATAGGAGACTAAAGAGGAGAAAGGCTGGCCTGGATATCAGGCAATCTTCCTAGGTCCGTCCTTTGGGCTTAGTCTAAAATAGGGTCTATCTCCACCCCCTCCTCGTGGGACATACTGCTCCAAGACCGGGTCTTGCAGCTTTGGGATCGGTGAGGCTTGTTGCAGTCTCCCTCTTGGTGAACCAGTCTTGGCTGTGTGAGGTGGAGCAGCCCTCTTCTTGTTCACCTCCCCTTCCTATGGCAGGTTTTCCCCTTTAACTTTTCCCCTCACCAGGCAGAGCAAGCCTTGCAGGTGTACCTTGTTGGTGTTGAACAGGCCCAGAGAAGCTTGTTTGTCTCCTGTCAGCCTGTGTGAGGACATGCCCCTTCATAGACTACCTGAATATAAATGTGGCTCATCCTCTACTCACACATTTGTTGCAACTCATTCAATACCACAGGGAAAGAATACAAATAGAAGATAATACCTTATCCAAATGACTTGTGCAAATTTCTCCTGTCAGGGAGAGCTTATGTGTATGTGCTCCATATTTGAGAAAGAGCTATTGAAGTTGGGAAGCAGCTTCCAATCCTTCTTCCTGCTAAGTGGATCTGGCAGTTGCTCATTTGCTCGTGGCTGGGCAGCATGGTTAGGGTTCAATAGTCAAATCTTGAATCTAAACCTGTGTTGACATACTTTTGATATTAGCAAATTCAGGTCATGGTCTTCCTGCAATGGGGCACACAGGCCCCACACCGGCAAGAAGGAGGTTAATGAGGGACTGGGGACCCACTTGGCCCCACATAGCTATACCTGTAGCAGATGTGAGGAGTGGAGAGGGGAGATAAAAGCAGACCCACCTCAGTTTGGGGCTGACCAGGAAAGATCAGAGCTTCGCTTATCCCTCAGTTAGGGAACCTGGTTTCAGCCAAGAGTCTGACTGCTTGCTGCTTGGGTGTGCTTCTTTGAGGATGAGATGACTGGGCCCAGGAAAGGAGTGCCTGCCTGAAGACAAGCCCTGAGTGGAAGCGTAGAGTCCTGTTGAAGATTTCTCAGATGAGCCTGTTTTTGAGTTCATAGTGGTCCTTCAGTTTTGGACTTAAATACCCAAGGATGGGTGGACTTAAATTGTGACTTGGCTGGAGGGCCGAGTCATGGGAAGAGGTGGACGACCAGAGCAGCTGTAGGCAGGGGGCACCATATGGGGACAGCTGCTATGCCATATCCAGTCATGAGGAAACACTTCACTGGTAAGTCCATTCTTCCATGTATGCATTGGAGAATGGTCTTGCCTGGCAAAGTGCAGCACAGATGGAATTGGTTAAACTACACTTGAGTCTTCAATAATGCCTCTCATGCATAGATCTGAAAGGGCTTGAAGAAACTTTCCCCTTTTTACAGATCGAGAACTTGAGACCCAGAGGTGAAGTAACTTGTCCAAAGTGGCACAGCAGGAATAGAACTCAATAGGATAAAGGATAGTGAAAACTCAGTGCCTGATGGAACATCTCTTCAAACAGTAGGACCAGCCTCATCATGCCCATCCCAAATTAGGCTACAGCCTTTAACAGGGTAGGATTGTTCACAAATTCTAGTTCAATGGCACTAAAAACTTCAAATTGAAAATGGAATTGTACATGTATCTGAAGTAGGCTCCTCCAAGTAGAAGGATAGTTAGGTATATAACATTTGATGCTAGGTACTTAATTTTTAAACTAAAGCATAAGGGAAAGCTGACAGATGAGCACATGGTTTGGACAGAGACATCCCTTGGGGAGGACTTATTAATGGGGATTCTTTATATCCTAGTATAACAAGGAGAGGATAGAAGTTGACAAAATACAGGTAGGAACTGAAGTGAAACAGTCAAACGAAAGAGTCCCATTCAGTTACATCTCATGAAGGCAGACAACTAAATATTGGCAAATTTGTAAGTGCTTGTATACAAATGCTTGAAGTCCAAATGCTAAGATGGGTGAACTTGAGTGCTTGGTATTAAATGAGGATATTGATAAAATAAATATCACAGAAACTTGATGGAATGATCACATTCAATGGGACATGGTAATACCATGGTATAAAATATATAGGAATGACAGAATAGATTGTGCTGCTGGGGGAGTGGCACTACATGTGAAAGCAAGTACAGAGTCCAATATAATGAATCAATGAATGAAAACTGTACCATAAATCTCTATGGATATAAATTCCATGCTTGAATATTAAGAGCAGTAATAATATACTACCGCCCACATGACCAAGATGGTGTCAATGATTGTTAAATTCTCAGGGAGACGTTACAAAAATAGAAAACTCTAATAATAAGAATGGGGCATTTTAACTGTCCCCATACTGACTGGCTACATATCACCTCAGAATGGGGGATGCAGAGATAAAATTTCTAGACATCATTATTGAGTGCTTCTTGGAGCAGCTAGTCTTGGAACCCACAAGGGAAGAAGCAATTCTTGATTTAGTCATAAGTGGCATGCAGGATTTGGTCCAAGAGGTGAATGTAGCTGGACCTCTTGGTAATAGCCACCATAACATAATTAAATTTAACATCCTTGTAGGGGGCAAAATACCAAAGAAACTCACCAAATTAACATTTAACTTCAAAAAGGGGAACTACACAAAAATGAGGACGCTAGTTAAAGGAAAAGTCACAAGGATGAAATGGATGCAAGCTACATGGAATTTTTAAAAAAATACCTTAATAGAAGCTCAATTTAAATGTATACCCCAAATAAAAAAAAAAAAAAAGAAAGGCAGGAAGAGGACCAAAAAAACCCAGTACCACAATGACTAAACAACAGAATAAAAGAGGCAGCTAAAAGCAAAAAGTGGTCATTTAAAAATTGGAAGTAAAATCCTACTGAGAAAAATAGAAAAGAGTATAAACTCTGGCAAGTCAAGTGTAAAACTATAATTAGGCAGGACAAAAAGAATTTGAAGAGCAACTAGCAAAAGACACAAAAACTAACAACAAGTTGGAATCATTGTGGATGCCTCTCTGAAAACATGCACTCTATGTGCAGCGGCAGTCAAAAAAGCTAACAGAATGTTAGGAACCATTAGGAAAGGGATAGATAATAAGACAGAAAATATAATGATGCTATATAAATTCATGGTATGTCCACACTTTGAATACTGAGTGAATTTCTGGTCACGCCATCTGAAAAAAGATATTAGAATTGGAAAAAGTACATAGAAGGGCAACAAAAATGATTAGGGGTATGCAACAGCTTCCATATGAGGAGAGATTAAAAAGACTGGGACTTTTCAGATTGGAAAAGAGACTGCCAAGGGGCGGAGGGATATGATAGAGGGCTATAAAATCATAAATGGTGTGGAGAAAGTGAATAAGGAAGTGTTATTTACTCCTTTGCATAACAGAAGAACCAGGGTTCACCAAATGAAATTAATAGGGCTTATCATAAAACAAAAGGAAGTACTTCTTCACACAATGCACAATCAACCTGTGGACCTTGTTGCCAGGGGATTTTGTGAAGGCCAAAAGTATAACTGGGTTCAAAAAAGAATTAGATACGTTCATGGAGGATAGGTCCATCAATGGCTAATAGCCAATATGGTCAGAAATGCAACCCCGTGCTCTGGGTGTCTCTAGTCTCTGACTGCCAGAAGCTGGGAGTGGGTGGCACGGGATGGATCACTCAATGATTGCCGGTTGTGTTCATTCCCTCTGAAGCACCTGGGATTGACCAGTATTGGAAAACATTATATTGGGCTAGATGGACCACTGGTCTGACCCAGTATGGCCATTCTTATGTTCTATCAGAACAGTTTATTTATCTTGTCTGTCTGTTAGTTACTGAAGACAAGGTCTAAGTGTTGAAAAAAGTGGTGATTGAAGTGCTCTAAGATCCTTTGGGAGTTCATTCCATTGCCTTGGACTGGCCCCTGAGAAGCCTTTGTCCAGTACAGATGAGCTTTCCCTGTGCTATGGACAGCTCACTGTGAATATGGAGGGGATTTGTTCACTAGTCTTAGTCTGAGAGCTTCAGGTGACCTGGGCCCAGGATATTCCGGAGATCATTGTATGCCTTGAAGAGAAGGGCACAGACGTGGAATTGAACTCTTACCTATGTATACAGCAGAGGGTAAGTTGTTTGTGCTCATAGTAGCTTGTATTGCTCAATGGATATTTTTACTTGCTGGAATTTCCAAAGGTCTGGTGGAGCAGAAATGATCACTGCCGTCTCTTTGTGCTGTCCTCAAATCTTTTTATAATTAGCTGGGTTATTGTGGAGCTGGCATATGAATGTAAAAGACTAATGTACCTCTTTATTTCCATGTATGAAGCCTGAGGTTTTGGCTTTTCTTATTTAGCAGAATCAAATAGTTGAAATTTGCATCAGATAGCCTTTATGTGAAAAAGTGATACTGTTGCTATGCTGTATTAAGCTAATTTTCCAATATGTTTTAACAACATAAGGTACTCTGTGGTTTCAAAGTGACAATGTCTGTGATTCCAAACTTTTTGGCTAAAGACATTTTTCAGTGAAAAGGTGACATGTACGCTAATTCTGTTGAAACTGGAAATTAAAAGCAGCATATGGGATCAAACTGTGCTGTTCCCTGTTGTCTTTAATTGATTTGCACATGAAACTGAGCTGAACTTAACTGCTGGTCTGGACTCATTTTGAAAGAACAGTCAGCATTTAGATACTTAGTGATTTTTATATAGTGCACAAAATTAAATCCTTAATCAAAGAGGATGAGCAGAAAATGTAGACCACACGGTATTTCCTTAAATCATGGGCCTTGTTACAGCAGACAGGCTGGGTATATAAAAATTGGCTTATGTGACACATTAGTATACTTGAAAGCTTTGGAATTGATTTGTACTATAAAATAAGTTTTGGTGGAGACTACCTTGTTGATAAATTTCATGGTCAGTTGCTTGACCACACTTTGGTTTGTTATAAAATATACTCAAGAGACCACATAACCAATATCAGTCAGGTTTATTGTAAAAGTCAATAATAGTATAGTACAGGAAAAAAGATTTAATATGATAGCAGTTTCCTGGAAGCTGTCTTGTGTAGCATTGCTACATTCATCTTACACAGAAGGTGTGCTGCCAAAGTTACACATTTCAGCTAGGAGTGTTTTATAGGATGACTTTACAAGTTACAAAACTCATTACACATCACTAAAATTCGACCCATCAGTTTGTACCAGTTCCTTAACTTGTTGTTCTGTCCCTTCATTATCTTTGTTTTGGATACCAGAATTCTAGGTACTGATCCGTGAAGGTATCTCCCAAGCTTGTAGTGAGGCAGAACATTAACGTATTGTGCCTTTGACATGTTTCTTACTTTCTAATGCCAAAGCTGACTTCAGCTTTATAAAGTGCTATGGGGTGCTTAGCATAAGTGAATAGGATTATAAAAAGACAAACCAATTCAGGCAATGTAACTACTAGAAATATATATGCAATATAATGTTATATTGATAATATGTGCTTAATGGATATTACTAGAACATTATAACATTATATTGTGCATATATCTATAAAAACCCCAACATACGTTGTTCAATAGTTTTTAGTGGCAGTTGTAAGTATACGAGGCTTGATTTATCCTTGTGTGTAGAATTGGATATCACAAGAACAAATTGTGTGCTCCATTGGATGGAAATTACCAAGTGAATCATTCTAAGGTGTGGGAGGAGAACGTCATTACCATTTAATTGGGAATTCCAATTTTAACGTGGAATCAGTATCAGGAGAAGGCTATTTCCCCATAAAAGTTAGGATTTCATGAATGATGAAAAAGGAACAAACTGCACATGAAATACTTGGCAGCCTGAATATTCTTTAAAGTGGAGTACTCAAAAGTACTGTTCATGCAAATTAACTCTGCTATTCATGCATATACATGACAATAAGTCTTCAGTGAAATGATGGCATTACTATATTTTTTACAGGAACCCTGCCTCAGTCAGTGCAGATCTTGAACAGTGTATACTAATGAAAAAAAGCAGTGGAGAATCTTTCTTTGCTGTTATTTGACTCTTGCCTCATTGACTACACGCATCTGTTTCATTATGTGTATAGCTTCCAACTTATGTAACGAGTCAGGCAGGCATCCTGTTGAAAGTATCGGACCTTTCTTAGTCCTCAATGATGTAAGCACAGGCATTGTCTTTCTACACAGAAGCAGGTACAGAAGTGAAACCTCAGATGTGGGTGAAATGGATAAAGTGACCATGATACATAAATGTTTGTTTCCTTGTTACTCGTAATTGAAAGATTATTCTTCAGCCGAAGAACAATTTGTAGAGAAACTGAGAATACTAATTTCAAAATTGCCACCATAACTCACTGTTTCACTGGGATGGAGGCCACTGACTCATAAGAAAAGATGGCCACCGTCTCCATTTATTTATTGCTAAGTGTTGATATGAAAGCATGGAGGATGCCATCTTTGGTGATGGCAGGTTGGTTTTGCTCTTATGGAGAGCAATAGGAGATAGCAGCCATCTTTGCTAAGGGCAGTTGTGGCCTTAACTCAATTGTGAACAACTGATAGCAGCCATTTTCTAAGAGAACTTTTCACAATTTTTTTTTTTGAAAAGTTTATGCACCAGCCTACTTTGAAGGTGAAACTTATTTTTGGCAAAGATGGTTAGTCCTAGCTGTACTTTTAAAAACCTGTCGTACCAGATCTACTCAACAGGGAAGATAAGAGGGGGAAAAAGGTGTAAATCTGGCAATGCTAGCAGCTGTAAGTCCAGTTAAACTGGCTAATATGCCATGACTGCCTTGCACTGCTCTAGAGCAGCATAAAGCAGCCTGGACATATGGGTGAATCAGGCCCTAAAACGTGAAAGGCAATGCTGCGATAGATATTTGCCTTCATATCATTAGAAATATAGCATGGTAGCTCTTTCTCTGGATTCTTGTTTAATGTCAGCATATTTATTAACATTTAAAAAAAGGAATGCTCAGACTAAATTAAAATGGAGAGTATATATCAGTAATTTAGGATGAAATATTGATGTGTGACTTTGTGGTCTCCAGGCAGAGTCCCTGGAATGATGTCACAGGTACAAGTTCCTTAAGAGCAGACAATGTATTTATTACTGGAACAGAGACCAGAGACCGCTCCCCTCCTGCTGCTGACTCAGAACACTTTTGCTTTTCCTCCCTGGGCCTGTCTCTAAAGGTTACTTCCTGAGTCAGGGGTTTTCCCTGCTGTGAGGTCTCACACCCATTAGGGGCTGCGGGTGCATATACCACACATAGACCCAACCAGCACCATAACTAAGGCACAATATAGTATAGCTAGGGTGTAATTACCCCAAAACAAGAATTCAAAAGTTAGTTTAGATTTCTTTTCAGTTTAAAACCTTAAGTTAAGGAAATCCACAATTAAGGCTCCCTATCAACCTAACTCCAGCCAGTAGCTGGAAGGGTATATTTGATGGTTGTGGTGATTTTTGCATCAGATAATAAAATAATCTTGAGCATTAGTTGATCCTGTTATCTTTATGCTGTCTTTTAAATGACAAAACTTTGTAAAGAGAAATAGGCTGTGGATAACCATTTTAAAGCCATGTCAGAAAACAATTAGCCCAGTTGAGCCTTGGTATAACTTAATTGAATAGAAAGGAGTAACACATAGGATTATTTCCAAATATTTGTTTGAATATTTCATAAACTGCTCAACAGATTTCCTACAGGAAAGTACTGATCTGTAGGAAAATAGGCACTCAGAAACTTTGCCGACCAACCTTTTGTAATTTTTTGACTATGAGTTTGAGTAGGTGTATAAGATGTGTATTAAATTAAGTACACAGGCTGAGTTAATAAAAGTCAGTAACTCCATGTCTGAGTTTGCAAGTAGTTTTATGAAGTGTTGCAACCTAGGAGTCAGTGGGAAATTCAGGAGTTATAAAGCGTAATGATGAGAGAGAGTCCTCTTTTTTGAGAATTACTCAAGCTGATTAGGTTTATATTAACTGTAGTTTGTGTGCCAACAGTATTTAAATGTAAACACTTTATTAATGTTTTACTAGCCTTCAGGCATGTCTGTATCATCAACTCTGAATAGCACATAAGAAAACAAATAGACTAGCCATAAGAATAACATAACTGTCAAGAACATTGTATTCACTAGCATCTTGTTACCTAGCAGCAAGCAAAAGGGAGGCATTGTATATGCTGTACAGAAACTTGAGGAGGTATTGAATACCAGTCATCCTACTGTGGTTTCTCTGGGTCTAGTAGGGTTTCCCACGCTAAGGTTTGGGAGCATCCTAAGCCTATTAGCCTCAACACTGTCCCAAGGCATACTTGAGCTACAATTGTCCTCTGTTTGGTTCAAGAGACACCAAGTAATTGCAGCCCATGAGACGGCACAAACAGCTAAGATGCCCAGGTTTCCCCCACTGAAAACAGATGACTGTCCAGTTAGGGGATCCTCAGTTGCCTCCTGCTGGTCATGATTCTACATGCTCCTCTTCAAGCGGCTCATGGGGCAGTGTCTCGGAGAGCCTCCTGGGGGTTTAGTAGAAGGGTGCTCCTTATTCCGGGACTTCTCCAGTTCCTTCCTGATAACCAAAGCGGATTCCTCATGTGGTTAGGCCTGTGGCCCTCTAGGCCTATGTCCATCATCCTTGCATGGCTAGCCTGCCCTCAAATTCCTCTGAGTTGGATGGCAGCTGACACTGACTCGAAGATTCTGTCTGTGTTCCCAGGTCTGACAAAGGCTGCAAGACCTCTGGATATCAATCCAGCAATACAGAGTCTGTAGTCTCTGAAGAACAGTATTCTGGCTGAAGCCAGTGGTTGACCCAATCCTTTAGGCATTGGGGAACAACCTTGGTTTGTGCTCTAGAACTGATGGCGGTATATCTTCAGGGATGCCCCCAGTTGGTTGAATATAGCAGCTTTCAGGATGTCATAGTCCTTGGTGGCGTTGTCATCAAGGCCTGGTAAGCAGCATCCCCAGACAGAAAGTGATCTATTTGCATGGCCCAGGTAGTCTTCATCCACTTAGCTACTGGGGCTACCTGCTCAAACATGATGAGATAGGGCTCAAGATCATCAGTGAGCTTTAATTTGGAGAGGATTATATCCAGCCCTAGTGGTGTTGCTTCAGATGGGGAGCAGCTGGTGACTTACTGAAGTATGGCCTCCTGGAAATGCTGTTGCTATCATTTCTGCAACAGCAGAAGTGGCTTGAGGAGCACTCTGCTGCAGCTGGGTGGCCCACTAGGCCTCGTGTTCTTCATGGAGCAGTTGCTGGTTCTCCACCTGGGTCGGCAGTTGCTGAGCCAGGAGTTGTAAGGGATCTTCCACGGCCCCCTTCCTGGAAAAGGGGCGAAGTCGATTCCATTTCTACTACCAAGTTGTGGCAGCATGCCTGGAGCTGAAGAACTCTGGCAGGGAACATGGTCTCAGTTTTTAAGTGGTTAATGAACAAACAAAAATACAATTTGGTGGTCTACAACTTTAAACTAGTAAACAAAAATGTAGTTGCTTGTTTGCAGTGCTGGAAACAAAGGCCCTAACCTGGCCCCACGTTTCTGGATGAGACTGGGGAGTTCCTCTCGTCCCAGCTCTACCCACACTCATCCTGGCTTGAAGCATTCTTAACTTGCCTGGCGACTTCTGACTGGTTACTGTTTCTGCCTGGCCATTAGAGAACTAATAATTGTGGGTACCCTAGGTTGAGTGGGTTTTTCCTAGGCAGGGGGTGTTAGGGTGGCACCGCCTCCAGCAGGGGTGGGGCAAAGAAATTGCAATAGACCCCCATCACAGGGAGGAACTTCACCCTCTATCAGTTTGCTAACCAGCTTCATGGGTAAATGAACATTGAGCTCAAATCATGTGACAACTTTTTTTTAAAAGGACAAAATGAGCAAAATAATGCTGACAAATGTGAGATGCCATTTTGTAGTTGAATATCTTTCTCTTTGTAAGACAAGGATTATCCACCTCACAGAGTGAAGCCCATAGATTGCAGCGTATAGCACATTGTCATTTGTTTTATCCTTTTGTAGTTTCCAGGGACCAAACGAGTTGCAGATATGATAAGATTGTGCTTAATGTGCACAAAACTAATATTTTACTACCATTGCCTTCTTCAACCATATCAACCTAATGAAAACACAGTCACCTATTTTATAAGTTAACAGAAAAGAATTCTGTCCCCACACATTCAAGCATTCTAAACAAATGTCTCTAGAACTTAAAGAAATTTTTACAAATTCTTCTATAAGATCCTGCAGTAATTAGGAAGGATATTTACGTAAAGGAATAATTTCAATTATGCAAGGCCTATTGGATCTGCTACAGCTTCTGGCTATATTACTTGCATTCATGCTCTAGAATTACTGGAGTCTCCATTATCCCTGGGGAAATTAAGTTTGGATTTACCACCAACAAAATATAATTCTAAATTTCTATTGAAAATGAAATAATATTAATTCGTGTGATCTGCTAGCACAATAATACCAGCAACTATTCCAGAAGGTTATTTTGTCTCTAACCAAAGGAGATGTGTTGCATATGGGATTCAATTTAATTAGAAGCTGAGGTATAGTATTTGAAAAACTAATCTAATAGCAGGAGCTAACTGCATTTGTAAACACTTGTGTATCTTCAAGCTTATTGCTTGTATTACATCTCCTTATACTAAAGAGATAATGTGTGAAATCCCAACCACCTCAGTTAGCTTCTTTGTCCTTTTACTGCACAAAACCTTAGCAATCCTACATGAATAACAAATAGGATGTGTTGGAATCATGTCCTGATCTAAACAGCATATGTAAATAGTCTGAAAAACAGGGACTAGTGGCTTTAGGAGCTGAGGATTGTGATAGATTTATGTATATGGATGGTACCTCATGCAATTTCCTCCAGAGAAGGCCTCTGATAGGAATACATGATGCTATATAATACGCTTAGTTTATAAAGTCGTAGGCTAAATTGGATGGTTGAACCAAGTAAATTAGTTGTAAAACTTTAAATTTCATAACTTTTCACAAATCTAGGTTGGGGCCTAAAAATAGGTCAGCTGTAAGTAAACACCAAAAGAAGGAGATGTAGCTTGAAAAGTGAGCAAATTAAGTTGTACAAATCACTTTAGCAGTTCTAACTTTTCTCCCAATGGTCAATGTTTTCTTACAGCAAAAGCTCAAGGAGGAGAAGGAGGCCAAAAGAGCTCAGCTGGATGGCAGGCATGATTATATATTGGATATTGTTGCTTCCTGCGTGGACCTGGACAAAGCTGAAGTGGAAGATGCTATTCTTGAGGGTAACCAGGTATGTTGAATTTTACCTCTGTAAAGTCTGTAGCACATTTTCTGGCTTCAGAGTTACTATTGTAACTTTTATAGCAGCTATCAGTTAATTTGTACGTGCCTCTGGATCACCAGACTCCTCTGATTACTTTTCCCTCATCTTGCACTCAAGTTCAGCTATATTGCACTTCCAGCTTTTGAGGCTATAGAATATTTAGTTTAAAATACATAATTGAGAATTTGCAAAGTTTACAAGAGAGGTTAACTTCATTAGGAAAGAAGTAACTCCCTTTCCATGTTTAATGGAGCCCTTCATTTCCCATGTTCACATTTGGGCCTTAACAGAATGGAAGATCAATCTGGGGTTAAACCCAGACTTTTGAATGTGATGCATCTGATTAGTAGAGGGAGCTTCTCTAGGATTTTGCAAAATTGAAGTACTTGCTCTGTGGGAGATTCTCAGTGACCCATTGTCAGTGATCTGTAATCATAGTGATGTCACCTGCACTCCCACTTCAGCAGTAAGAAAGGACACTTTCAGCAGAAGCTGTTGTCCATCTAAGAGAAGCCACACCCTTTAGGGGCTATTTGTGGATGTGCTAAGAAACACCCCCAACATGTCCAATACAGCCACTATAAAAGAATATTAAGCATAGGTTCTGTACCCTGAGCCCCCTGACTGCCAGTTAATGGCTGGGTGAATAAGCTGCTGATTACCTTTTATAGAGCCCTGTGACAGGGTTGGGACTCACCACCACAGCATCTCCTACTGGTTGCTACGAGGAATCGGTTCGATCCAGTAGAGCACCTCCTTCTGGTGGTGTCCCATCTGTCATCCCACCAGGGGTTAGCGTGTGGACCCGCTGTGCTCCCGACCCACAGGGTCCTCTTTCTGGAACACTGCCCTCCGACAGTTCTGTCCATTCACGCCCCCTTCGGGGGAAGGGAGGGTGATCAACAGTCTCACACCTTTAAGTCCGATCCCTACAGTCCAGGATCGGGCATGGTTACGGCTGGCCGCTCCCTGTGGCCTATGGCTGAGCATATGACCAAAGGGAACAAAAAGGGGGGAAGGGAGGGGACTCAGGCCCGCCCACTACTCTGAGTCCCGGTCCAGAGGCCCTCTAGCGACAGCCTTGCTGTCCTCCTTCTCCTTCCTCCTCTGACTACTCCTCTGGACCGCTTCCCCAACGGCCCTTCTCCCCGCTAGGCCTTTTCCTTCCAGACCTGCCACCTGGCAGGCTACTGAGTAGAACCTTCTCCCGCTCTCTAAGGCTGGCCTGCACTGCGCTGTCCGTGGTGCTGGCCTCCCAGCTCTGGAGACAGACCTTCCCCTCTGAAGACCTGTGACAGACTGACTGCTCTCGCCCTGAGCAGTCTTTTATATGGCTGAGCTGGCCCCTGATTGGCTGGCTCCAATCTGTCCTCTGATTGGCTCCCAGTAAGCCCTTCTCTGATTGGCTGCGCGTCTACGCAGGCGCCTGGGCCTGCCGCAGCCCATCCTCTCCGGACGTGGGGCAGCTGCCCCACCACAAGCCCTAAAGGGCCTATGGGACAGTTACCTAAGGCGGAACATCCCAAAGATGTAGCTCAAGGAAGCTAGAGGAGCAGGGCATTCTTGGTAGTCTTAAATCTGGACATAGTTATGAAATTCCCCTTGAGGCTCAAACATGGCTACATCCAAAAAGCTGCTGCCATACTGCTTAGGAACAGCAGCTACATTTTGCTAATTATTAGCCAATCAGTGTAGTTCATCTTTAAAACTGTGGTGGTGGAGAAACAGAGTAAATGGCTGACGTATGGCTGACTTAAATAAGGGCCTGATCCTACTACTTTTCCTCATGTTACACAGTAATTACCAATTTGAGTAACCCCATTTAATTAAGTAGATTTATTGGCAGGGGTAGAAGCAGGGCCACCGGGGGGTGGGGGGGAGGGAGGAAGGGGGGAAGTGGGGTAATTTGCCCCAGGGGCCCCCACAAGAATATAGTATTCTATAGTATTGCAACTTTTTTTATGGAAGGGGGCCCCGAAATTGCTTTGCCCCAGGCCCCCTGAATCCTCTGGGTGGCCCTGGATAGAAGCAATTCAGCTTCAATAAAAGTGGCAGAATTGGGCCTTACATAATGGCTTAACTTTCATATTTAACAATGATGCTAAAATGCATGTACTTCAGGCTTGATTTTGTGAATGCTGCTAAGCTATCCAGTAAATAAGTAGGAAAGGTATGTAAATGATCTAACCTTTTAACAGATTGAGCGCATCAATAAGTTCTTGGCCATTGAAGGATTTCGTCATATCATGTTCTACTATCAAGATGTGGAGACACCTGAAACTGGTTAAGTAACTTGTAATAGTACTATTTGCTTTACTGTAACATGTCACATCCCGAGTTGTGCTAGGTGATATTGAAACATAGCTGTTTTCCAATTTAAATAAAGTGAGGATCAAGGCACCTGAAATCTTGTTAAATCACATGTTTCTAATTTCCCTCCACTTAAATTCTGTGAATGCCAAGGATGTATTGCACATATGCAATAAACTAACCCTGATGATGCTCCGTGATATGGTAGCTGTGTGTCTGTGTAACCTTAAACAGAGTAGATAAACTGAATTATGTTCAAAAGTGAAGCATTTGCAGAGGGATGGAAATAATTTAGAAGGGTGATTCTCCTGAATTTACCAGCTTCAAGTGACATATAAGTCACTCTGAACCTCAGTCAGGTTGCCTTACACCTGTGTGCCAGTGACTGACAGAGTTACACCTGGTGTAATTACACTTGGAGCTAGAAGATTAAATTTTGAAGTAGGGTGGATGTTGTAGAGTGGAGGAATGGGTTGACTGTATATGGAGGTGAGGTACTGAGGGATGGAGCTAGTTTGATAAAAAGAGGGAGAAGCTAACAGATGGCAAAGAGGGACGTGAAAACATCTGATGGGTAACGAGAGAAGAAAGGAGAATATTATAGGACAGCTTCAAAATCTGTGACATATACTAGCAAAGAGCAATACCAAAAAAGGGGAAGGGAACCCAGTGGCATACCTTATACTATTTGGTGGTTACATCCTGCTAAGAAGCCCAGCAGCTTGCTTTACTCTCCTGGCTACAACACCGAAATCATATTGGGTTTCTTACCAGGCTACTGCCTATAGCGCCAAGTGTGGGAAAGGTTACACCTTTTATATCAGAAGAAATAGTTCCTGTTTTAAAATCTGTAATCTACCTCCAGAAATTCTTACAGTTCATCAGTCTGATTTTTGGCAGGAAATGTATGAGGTAAGGAGAATGAAATTTTTAATCAATAATGTCTTGAATAACGGAATGTTGTGTGTACTCAGTTTCGCACCATCACATTATGCAATAATAGTCAACTTTTCTCTCCGCTCAAAATACAACTTACAAAAAAGTCCATTAATCAAAATGTAGAGGAGATGTAAACGTACTGCTCTCTCTTGCTGTAAAGTCTATTAGGCAAGCAATTAATAATGCAAATTAGCAAAATTATTTCTGAATGCATTGTGAGTGTCATTAAAACTTAGTTAGGGTTACCATACGTCCGGATTTTCCCGGACATGTCTGGCTTTTGGGGGCTCAAATCCCCGTCCGGGGGGAAATCCCCAAAAGCCGGGCATGTCCGGGAAAATCGGGAGGGAGGGAGGGCTCGGTGGTGCTCGGCCGGGGCCTCTTTGGCTGGGGTTGGCGGTGCGGGGCCGGGGTCCAGGAGCCGGGCGCACGGTGCTGGGCCGGGAACCAGGGGCGCAGTGCCGGGCCGGGGGCCAGGCCGGGCGGGGAGCCGGGGGCGCGGTGCTGGGCCGGTGGTCTGGGCCCACGGGGCCGGGGAGCTGGGGGCACGGTGCCGGGCCGAGGGTCCGGGGCCGGGGGTCCGGGCCCGCGGGGCCGGGAGCCGGTCCGGGGTTGCGGGGCCGGGGGTCCGGGCCCGCGGGGCCGGGAGCCGGGGTCGCGGGGCCGGGAGCCGGGAGCCGGGGGGTGCGCCGGGCCGCCGGGGGCCGGGAGTGCTGGGCGGGCCGGGGGTGGTCGGCCGGGGGCCGGGGCCGGCACCCCAGGGCCCGAGCCGACCCAGGCTGGAGCCGCCAGGGGGCCAGCCTGGGCTGCGCCTCCTCCCCCCACACTCCCCCTTACCTGCTTCAGGCTTCCCGCGAATCAATGTTCGCGGGAAGCAGGGGAGGGGGCGGAGACTTTGGGGAGGGGGCGGAGTTGGGGCGGAGCTGGGGGCGGGGCCGGGGCCCCGTGGAGTGTCCTCCTTTTGGAGGCACAAAATATGGTAACTCTAACTTAGTGCTAATAGAAAATGAGGACAAACTCTGATACCATTTGTTCTTTAAAAACCTAAATCCCTAGAAACTGGGAGGCTTGGAAGTATCTATTAAAAACTAAGTGAAGACAGAAAGAAAAATCTCAGTCTTGCAAATCAACTCAGGGAGTGGGAGAAAGGTTAAAAGGTTAGGTTCTCTTTTCTGTCTTAAACATGTCTTGAGGCACTATTATAATTAGGTAAAATTAACTACTTTCAGTGTAGGCTGAAAGCAACTGTATACCATTTGGCTTTGACATATGCGCAAATATATTTATACACACGTGTGTCTTCACAAATTATTTTTTATCTACTCAAGTAGATAAAAACTTTACTAACCTTTAGTAATTATTTTTTCTTTTCTTGTGGCTCACAAATATGATCACATTACACCATCAGAAGATTAAAGAAATTACTCATGCATATTGAATGAATGACCTCCTTTTTCCCAGGCTTATTGACCTGATGTTGGTACATTGCTGAAAAAGGTTCATTAAGTTCTTGAGTGACAAGGCAAAACAAAAGTTTTGCTTTGAGTATCTTGAGGGCAAAAAAAAAAAAAAAAAAAAAAAAAAACCCTACTAACCTAACTACATGGTTTAATTTGTATTGTAATGAGGCCCTTAGGTTTTTGACATTTACTTTGCAAATGAACTGGGAAAAGGGGTAGAGGAAGTTAATTTATAACCTAAAGTTAAACTATAAAAATGTAGTTTTCCTTCTCCCAACCCAATCACTTAGTAGCAGTACTTCTAGTTTCCATTAATAAACACAAAGTTGTTGCTTTATGATCTTGGCCAAACTTGAGGATGGAAGTGTGATCCTATTATTCAGATGCTTGTTTAAGCTCTAGCTCATTATTAACACTCTCAAATCACCATCTTATTGGGATATCTTTCAAACAATTCCTCACATTCACTGCTTGCAAAGGGTAACTATATGGTGTAGGTCTTTACCCCCAAAGAAAGGTAACTTAACTACCCCATATTCTGCTTAACTCTGACTCGTTGCTGTGCCACCTTGGTGGTCTCACTGGCCATCTCTCCTTGTTCTTAACTCTGATTAATCACCTCTAAAAAATTTTCTGCAAACTTCTTTTTAGCCTTTTGCTGGCACAATTATGTATCCCTTAATCTGAGGTAACCTTGCCAGTACAAGCAATATTACTGTTTACTTAGTGACTATTCATGTGCATAAGAAATAAACAAATGAGACTCAGGCCTGGTCTACACTACGAGTTTAGGTCGACTTTAGCCACGTTAAATCGAATTAAGCCTGGACACGTTCACACAACGAAGCCCTTTCTTTCGACTTAAAGGGCCCTTTAAACCGGTTTCTTTACTCCACCTCCGACGAGGGGATTAGCGATAAAATCGGCCTTAGGGGGTCAGAATTGGGGTAGTGTGGACGGAATTCGACGTTATTGGCCTCCGGGAGCTATCCCACAGTGCTTCATTGTGACCGCTCTGGACAGCACTCTCAACTCAGATGCACTGGCCAGGTAGACAGGAAAAGCCCCGCGAACGTTTGAATTTCATTTCCTGTTTGCTCAGCGTGGAGAGCACAGGTGACCACGCAGAGCTTATCAGCACAGGTAACCATGATGGAGTCCCAGGATCGCAAAAGTGCTCCAGCATGGACAGAACGGGAGGTACGGGATCTGCTCGCCATATGGGGAGACGAATCACTGCTGGCTGAACTCCGAAGCAGTAAACGAAATGGCAAAATATTAGAAAAGGTCTCCAAGGCCATGAAGGACAGAGGCCATAACAGCAGTGCCACGTGAAAATTAAGGAGCTACGGCAAGCCTACCACAAAGCCAGAGAAGCAAACGGAAGGTCCGGGGCAGAGCCGCAAACATGCCACTTCTACGCGGAGCTGCGTGCCATTCTAGGGGGTGCAGCCACCACTACCCCAACCGTGTGCTATGACTCCCTCTCTGGAGAAACATACAGGGAAGCGGGTTCGGGGTACGAGGAAGATGAGGATGGAGAAAATGTAGATAGCTCACAGCCGCAAGGAAGCGGAGAAACCGGTTTCCCCAACAGCCATGATATGTTTATCACCCTGGACCTGGAACCAGTAACCCCCGAACTCACCCAAGGCGTGCTCCCAGACCCTGAGGGCACACAGGGGACCTCTGGTGAGTGTACCTTTGTAAATATTACACATGGTTTAAAAGCAAGCATGTTTAATGATTAATGATTAATTTGCCCTGGCAATCGCGGCCAGTACAGCTACTGGAAAAGTCTGTTAACGTGTATGGGGATGGAGCGGCAATCCTCCAGGGACATCTCCAGAAAACTCTCCTGGATGTACTCCCAAAGCCTTTGCAAAAGGTTTCTGGGGAGGGCTGCCTTATCCCGTCTGCCATGGTAGGACACTTTACCACGCCAGGCCAGTAGCACGTAGTCTGGAATCATTGCATAACAAAGCATGGCAGCGTATGGTCCCGGTGTTCGCTGGCATGCAGACAACATCCATTCCTTATCGCTCTTTGTTATCCTCAGGACAGTGATATCATTCACGGTCACCTGGTTGAAATGGGGCAATTTTCTTAAGGGGACATTCAGAGGTGCCCGTTCCTGCTCTGCTGAACAGAAATATTCCCCGCTGTTAGCCACGCAGTGGGGGGGAGGGGTGAAGTGATCATCCCAGAGAATTGGGTGTGTGGGGGAGGGGAGTTAGTTGGGTTTGTGCTGCATGTTAACCCTGAAACCGCAGCCCCTCCTTTTACATTGCAAACCCATTTTAAATGGCCAACCCAACGGGTGCTTGGTATGGGAAATGAGAGCACTACTGTTTGAAACCATTCCCACATGTTAAGAAGGTTAAAAAAGCCAGAAGACTGTGTCTTACCATGGCTGCCTGCAAGCTGAAATCTGTGGCCTGGCACTGCGTGAGTGATCTCTCATACCAAACCGGCAGGCCCTCAATATAAGAGGAAAAATGCGACCTTGTAACGAAAGCACATGTGCTGTGTAATGTGAACAGCAAAATTTAACGTGAAAGAGTGTACCCATTGTTCTCTAAAATGTGTCTTTTTTAACCACCTCTCCCTTCTCCTCCATCAGCTGCAAATGTTTCTCCTTCACAGAGGCTAGTGAAGATTAGAAGGAGAAAATGGCAGACTCGGGATGATATGTTCTCGGAGCTCCAGATGTCCTCCCACGCTGACAGAGCACAGCAGAATGCGTGGAGGCAGTCAATGACTGATTACAGAAAAGCACAATATGAACGAGAGGAGAAGTGGCCTGCTGAATCGCGGGATGAACAGAGCAAGTTGCGGGCTGAAGATGATAGGTGGCGTCAGCTTGTAGACAGAAGGCAAGAGTCGATGCTCCGGCTGCTGGAGCATCAAACTGATATGCTCCAGCGTATGGTTGAGCTGCAGGAAAGGCAGCAGGAGCAGAGACCGCCGCTACAGCCCCTGTGTAACCAACAGCCCTCCTCTCCAAGTTCCATAGCCTCCTCACCCAGACGCCCAAGAACACGGTGGGGGGGCCTCCACCCCAGATGATTGCCCGAGCATCAGAAGGCTGGCCTTCAATAAGAGTTAAAGTTTTAAACTGCAGTGTGTCCTTTTCCTTCCCTCCTCCCCCACCCATCCCGGGCTACCTTTGCAATTATCCCCCTAGTTGTGTGATGAATTAATAAAGAATGCATGTATGTGAAGTAACAATGACTTTATTGCCTCTGCAAGCGGTGCTCGAAGAGGGAAGGGGAGGGTGGGGTGGTTGGCTTACAGGGAAGTAGAGTGAACCGGGGTGGGGGGGCGGAGGGTTCATCAAGGAGAAACAAACAGAAGTTTCACACCGTAGCCTGGCCAGTCACAAAACTCGTTTTCAAAGCTTCTCTGATGCGCACCGCGCTATGCTGTGCTCCTCTAACCACCCTGGTGTCTGGCTGCGTGTAATCAGCGGCCAGGCGATTTGCCTCAACCTCCCACCCCGCCATAAATGTCTCCCCCTTACTCTCACAGATATTGTGGCGCGCACAGCAAGCAGCAATAACAATGGGGATATTCTTTTCGCTGAGGTCTGAGCGAGTCAGTAAGCTGCGCCAGCGTGCTTTTAAACGTCCAATGCACATTCCACCACCATTCGGCACTTGCTTAGCCTGTAGTTGAACAGGTCCTGACTCCTGTCCAGGCTGCCTGTGTACGGCTTCATGAGCCATGGCATTAAGGGGTAGGCTGGGTCCCCAAGGATCACGATAGGCATTTCAACATCCCCAACGGTTATTTTCTGGTCTGGGAAGAAAGTCCCTTCCTCCAGCTTTCGAAACAGAGCAGAGTGCCTGAAGACGCGAGCATCATGTACCTTTCCCGGCCATCCCACGTTGATGTTGGTGAAACGTCCCTTGTGATCCACCAGGGCTTGCAGCAGCATTGAAAAGTACCCCTTGCGGTTTATGTACTCGGTGGCTTGGTGCTCCGGTGCCAAGATAGGGATATGGGTTCCGTCTATGGCCCCACCACAGTTTGGGAATCCCATTGCAGCAAAGCCATCCACTATGGCCTGCACGTTTCCCAGAGTCACTACCCTTGATATCACCAGGTTTTTCATTGCCCTGGCAACTTGGATCACAGCAGCCCCCACAGTAGATTTGCCCACTCCAAATTGATTCCCGACTGACCGGTAGCTGTCTGGCGTTGCAAGCTTCCACAGGGCTATCGCCACTCGCTTCTCAACTGTGAGGGCTGCTCTCATCCTGGTATTCTGGTGCTTCAGGGCAGGGGAAAGCAAGTCACAAAGTTCCATGAAAGTGCCCTTACACATGCGAAAGTTTCGCAGCCACTGGGAATCATCCCACACCTGCAGCACGATGCGGTCCCACCAGTCTGTGCTTTTTTCCCGGGCCCAGAATCGGCGTTCCACGGCATGAACCTGCTCCAGTAACACCATGATTTCCACATTGCTGGGACCTGTGCCTTGTGAGAGGTCTATGTCCATGTCAATTTCCTCATCACTCTCATCGCCGCGCTGCAATCGCCTCCTCGGCTGGTCCTGGTTTTGCTTTGGCATGTTCTGGCTCTGCATATACCCCAGTACAATGCGCGTGCTGTTCATAGTGCTCATAATTGCCGCGGTGATCTGAGCGGGCTCCATGATCCCAGTGCTAGCTATGGCGTCTGGTCTGAAAAAAGGCACAAAACTAGTATCTGACGGACCAGGGGAGGGAGGGAGGGAGGGAGGGAGGGAGGGGCGAGTGACGACATGGCATACAGGTACAGGGAATTAAAATCAACAAAGGTTGTTGTGCATCAGGGAGAAACACAAACAACTGTCACACAGAATGCCCCCCCCAAAGATTGAACTCAAAACCCTGGGTTTAGCAGGCCGTTGATTTGACGGAGGGGGGGGAAGCAAATGAATACAGAGCAAATCTATTTTTTACATCTTAAGACGACGGTGCAGCGTGACTGATAGCCCTCGGCATCTTTCTGGGTGCTTGGCAGCAAATACTGGGCGCTTGGCAGTTAGTGTACTAAGACTGATAGCCACATTTTTCCTGTATGATGACGATGGCCTTCAGGCCTATTGCACAATCTGCTGCTCAGGGAAGACTCTGCTAATGTGCGATGATCCAACTTGTAATAGGACGGTTACCAGTCGTAATACACCATCTACTGCCAAAAGGCAAAAGGCAAGGGGCTGGTGCAATGCAGCCCTACAGCTGCCAGCCCCACAGCTGCCAGCACCCAGATCGCCGATGAAGGCTACCAGTCATGCTGCACCGTCTACCGCCAAAAGGCAGTTAGCTGCTGCTGCTGTGTAGCAATGCAGTCCCACGTCTGCCGGCACCCAGATGACATATGGTGACGGTGAGCTGAGCTGAGCGGGCTCATGCTTGCCGTGGTATGTTGTCTGCACAGGTAACCCAGGTAAAAAGGCATGAATCAATTGTCTGCCGTTGCTCTGACGGAGGGGGAGGGGCAGGTAAAAAAGGTGCGAATCTATTGTCCGCCGTTGCTCTGACGGAGGGGGAGGGGCCTGACGACATGTACCCAGAACCTCCCGCGACACTGTTTTGCATCATTCGGGCATTGGGATCTCAACCCAGAATTCCAATAGGCGGCGGAGACTGCAGGAACTGTGGGATAGCTACCCATAGTGCAATGCTCCGGAAGTCGACGCTAGCCTTGGTACTGTGGACGCGGTCCGCCGACTAGAGCACTTAGAGCATTTTATGTGGGGACACACACAATCGGCTGTATACAACTGATTTCTATAAAACCGGCTTCTATTAATTCGACCTAATTTCGTAGTGTAGACATACCCTCAATCTCTACTATTGCTACTACTGGATAGATAGTTGGACATATAGATGTCCCTAATGGATACCATAGGCAGAGCTGAGTTTCTCAGCACTTGATAACTTTGCTCTTCTCTTCCTAGTCGCGGTATTGTCCCTCATGCCTTAAAACATAACAGTATAACTTAATAAAGTTGGCCACAGTTCTTTCTCCCTTTTCAATGAAAACTATTTTTTAAAGATAACAAATATCCATATTTCACCTTTTTGCTCATTTCAAAACCAAAATATTTGTTTTGAACCAAACAATTTTGATCTGTTTTTCTTTGGGATGGTGGGAAAGCACCCTCTGTTTTCCTCTTTACTTTATGGTGCCCTTCACAGGAAAATGTGTGTGTCCATCTCCATCTGTCTGTCCCCTGAAAACCAAAACTGAACTTTTCAAAAACTATACCCAAATGAAAATTTTCATGTTGAATTTGAGGCATTTTTTCCATGTTGACTTAAAACTCCAAATATATTTTTTCCATTTTTAGTGAAAGTTTACACAACTTTTTTTTTTTTAAATCAGGTGTAGACCCCAGTCTCCCCTTCACAAACTTTTGTCCCCAGTTCAGTTTAGGAGCAGCTCCTGTACTAGGTATGGAAAAGTTGAGCTAGTGCTTTCCTTCCTTTAGAAAAAATATCTTACCATAGCTATTCATAGAATATCATGGTTGGAAGGAACCTCATCTAGTCCAACCCCCTGCTTAAAGGGGACCAATCCCCAGACAGATTTTTGCCCCAGATACCTAAATGGCCCCCCTCAAGGATCAAACTCACAACACTGGGTTTTGCAGGCCAATGCTCAAACCACTGAGCTATCCCTCCCCCCAACTAACTCTCTTTTTTTTTCCATATAAATTATAGGACATTTTGGCCTACCAGGCACAGGACCCAATCCTCACTCGGCAAGGAGCAAGAAACCTAAAGTGTTTGTGACAGAGGGAATAGATGTTGCCCTAACTGGTGTATGTGTATTCTTCATTAGATCTAGTCCTTCCAAAACCATCACTGCAGAGAATATCCATCAGGTAAGACAAAGGTTAATGTTGGATGTTAGTATAAGAAATTTAAATTTAATTCAATTTTTATGGTGCATCATAGCAGCTTGTAATTTGAGACCTCTTGGTACAATTAACTGAGCAGAGCTCCAAAAAGGGAATATTGTTGCGTTTTCCACTGAAGGAAGAGTGTAACTGAGGAAACGTGGCATAGTTTGTCTGTCACAAACAATTGTGCTGGTAGCAGTCAGTGGCACCAACTTCAAGCGCATTGTTATAGTCAACGCACGATTTGAATAGTGGGGAGCAAAAAGGGAAAATTTGTGTCAGGGTCTAAGAAAACAAACAGCAGCATCTCCAGTGATGATTTATTGACCACACCATAGATTGTGCCAAACGGTGGCACTGTGATGCTGAAGCTTGAACTTTATATAGGTGTCACTTTTTGTTTTTACAGCCAGCTGTTCCACACATTAGTCTTGCGGACTAGCAGTGAAAATTATCTCATGCTTGTCTGTATGATCGAATCAAGTTTTGCACAAAGAACACATGAAAATCAAAATATATGTACTCAAATATAAAAGCGTACCCGATGAAATATTTAACTCTGGCATAATATGAGGTGACCAAAATGGACACAGTTCATCTCATGATCCTCTGACAATTAGGAATGCATATCAAAACATGAAGACTCTTGATAGCTTGGGTCTCTGATACCAGAGATTATGTTAGCAATCTAGCGTGTCAGAATCTAAACAGGGAACAGAGTTGGTGGTGTTGTAGAAAACTATTAAAGTAACTAGTAAACTATTAAAAGTGCTTTTCAACCAGAGGTCCTATACTGAAGTCTTTTAAGATATGTAAATATTTGTAAGTAGCATAAAACACTGATCTGTCATTCATGAGGATATGATGAATTGAGATCTGATATGTCATTAAAATCTTTTTTGCTTTTAATGATTTGTAATGTAGTGTTTTACTGTTCAGTTAAATATATTTACTTGTTAATCCTTTCAGCATAAATATTTTTAGTCCATCTTAAAAGATCCTGTATTAATGCAATCCCTTGAATTGCATGTAGTGCTTAACCCTTTAAAGATTTTTCTTATCTATTTAATAGTGCATGCAAGAAAGTAGCCACAATCAAAAATAGAGCAAAAGAGCATGGTGTATGGTAAAGAATTTCTTAATGTATCCCTTTATGCTTAAATAGTGGTAGACATACAGTATGTTTTACTCTTAAGAGTGAGCTGCAAAGCATAAATCATTGAGACAGAACTAGAAACTCACTGACAAAGATGCAGGGATGTCACTACAAAATTTGTGACTAGACTTTCATAAAACGTCACAGGCAAATTAACTGTAGTTTCCGGATTGACTGAAGGTACCCAAATGCATCACTGCCTGATATCAATATCAGCAGTTTGATTACAACCCATGCTGTTAATATTTTTGGTGTCACTGAACAATGCTTCTTGGGATGTCTTCCAATGAACCAGGAAGTAACAAGGTGACTGATACAGGATGGTTGAAGTTTGCTTTGAAAAAATATGGAAGTGATGCTAATAGGCAAGGAGAGGCAAATTTTATCAAATATTTTGGCTCTGGTATTTCAATCCTTGACCCTGTAGTTCTACGGGCTAAATGCCTTAAATGGTTGTACTCTGATACACAGTAGTCACAGCCCTGAAGATGTTGCTGTATTCCAGTTATAGATGAAGCAGTCGCTGAACGTGTATTTGGTATATAAACTGGCAAAGGTATGGAATCTTCAGAATGGAAGTATAGTACCAGGAGGTGTGGTCAGGGATTTGGTTTCCATCCTTAAGTAGGGGCATATGTCTACCATTTCCCCATATAATTCCTAATCTAGGGGTCATAATCAGATGTTTGCTAGTTTTACATTCCGAGATAGTGGTAGTAACTCAGGGAGCTCTGCATAAGTCCTTGTCACAGTCAACCTTGCCTTGCTCTTCTCCAGGCTAGTTCACTGTAAAAGCGTTACTTTGGGTTACCCTTTGAAAAACATTCATTGGCTTCATTTGGTGAAGAAAAGACAAATCTACATAAATTAATCAAAAACACCTAAGTTCCATTAACTTGAAATAGGATTTAAGCTCCTAAGTCACTTAGGTGCTTTGGAAGATGGGTTTAGGTACTTTAAAAAATTTAAACCTCACTCTTATTTGAGATGGGTGATGAACATATGATGGGCTACCTACATTTAGAGTAATTAAAAGCATTGGTTATGATGTTAAAATCTGACAGATTTAGGACCTCTCAAGATACTTTTCCTACGTTCCATCATTGAAGTTAACATAGCAACTGTTAATTTTGTTGTTGGTTCTGGGATTTCCCTGTATAAACAGCAGTGTATTTGTGGTTAGTCTCCTATGGAATGCCTGCTTTAATCTACCTGACTCTGCGTTAGGTAGTGATATGCTACACACATATTTTACTCAAGTGTTTAACTAAATATAGAAATTGTGATTAAAATGACCACATACCATTGCTGAGGACACTGTAAATTTACCCCAATTAAAATAGTACCTCAGTTGGCATTTGACATTGATCTCAACTCAAGGGAACAAGGTTTCTTTTGAACTTTTCATGCCAGGAGTCTGAAAATTTTCCTCCGAGCTCCTTGTCAGTGGCAAATTCAGTGTATATGTTGTTGACAAAACTATTTTATTCTGAAACCTCAAAACCTATTTTGGTTTAATACTGAAATAAGTGAGTCCAGGTGTACAATGGTGACCTCTCTGGTTTACCTAGGTCTTTGTGGAATACTGGATGAATGCCTCCAAAAAAATTTTGGGCCGCCTCATCAGGACGTTCGGTTCCCCCTTCTTTGAGGGTAGGAGTTGCCTGCCTCCATGTAAATAAATTGGAACAGGGAAATGCTCATTGCTAGCCAGTTCAACTGAGCCACAATCCTGAGAGGGGCCAGTCTGTTCAGGACTAGGATTCTTGCAGCCTTTGCTAAAGAATAGGAGTTGAAATTCTAATTCTCCAAGCACCTATAATGTGACCAGCCTATATAATCACACACATATATCTTAACCAACTTTATTTTCCAGTTTGATATGCATCATATCCCCTTCTTTCAGGAAGTGAATTTCAATATGCTGGATACTGCTCAGGGCGGCTTACTAAAAAGTGTGCAGCATTTGCTGTCAGAAATCTTCATTCCGGTCATCAAGACTATGAACCAAGGTTGGGGTGAGATTGGTAGTCCTCAGCAAGCAGCTAATATTCGGCAGGACTTCCTTGGCTCCCTTGAGGGATTTGTTAGTGTCTTGTCAGGATCTCAGCAGAGTCTGATGGAAAAGGTAAGATTGTCAGCATGTATGCTATAAAATGAACCTAACATTGCTGTTGTTGCAGAAAGTGGCCTGGTGCTTTTTGCATTGCTGGCCACACCAGAATTCCTTTCAAGGGTGTTTTCTAAACTGCAGACCAAAAGGCATCATCATGTACTGCAGTGTAAGAACTTGCAGGGCTAGAATCTGGGACTATGGGGGTTCTGGGCTGCTGATGCCTGCATATCACCACAGGCTGGGCTCCTGAGAAAGGGCCCTGAGAGGCTGGACTCAGCAGGAAATACCACCCAGCAGGACCTGAGTGGCAGCTTCTCCCAGCCCACTGATTTGCTGGCACCAGTATTTAAGCCATGACAGGGAGTTGTCTGAGCAACAACACAAACTGCTTGCTGTCCCTGCTTCAGACACAGTGTGTTAGAGACCCCAGACTCTGGTTTCCAACTTTGCCTTTCTCCTGACACCTGACTCTTGGTTTGGCCACTGGCCTGTCTTGGACTCTGGCCTTCCAGTACCTGACCTGGCCCAACTCCTGCTCTGACCACTAGGTCTGAACGCCCACATTCCAGTCGTGACATGCAGATTGTTAACATTAACTTACTGAAATTTGGCCTGTTGGTTTAGGGTGTCAGGAGGGCCAATGGCGTAACTTCAAAGTAACTGTGGGTATGTAAAGCAGACTTCTCTTCAAGAGGGCAAAGCAATAATTTTTCAAACGGAATGGTAACTCCTGAGGTATCTGTCCTCACTGTCTCTATTGAATTTTTAATTCTTCCTCTTTTAGGTGAATCTGAAAAAGTGTGACACATATGACTTGAAAACTCTAAAGGGACCTTCAGACTATCTGGCTGTTGCTAACAGCACAGAAGCTCTAGAAAGAATAGAGGCCTGCATGAAAGTATGGATCAAACAAATTGAACAGGTGATGCGCTGCACAGACCTGAAACATTGCCAACTGTTCTGACACAAATATCAGTGAAACTTGGATTAGTCCTGTTTACACAAGTGGCATTAAGCCCAGAACTGGTAGAAAGAAGTAGTATTTACTAATGTGGCCACATATGTACTTAATTCTCTACTCAGTATACTATACAGAGCTCCAGCCCGTCTGAAACTGGTAAATAAATGCATACAGTATATGCTAGCTATCATGCTCAGAGATAAGCTTCCTTGCTGTCCTTAAAGGATTGAGCTTATTTGTAAAGCACAGCACTTGTTCAACTTCTCCACTCCAAAATAGCCCTATGATACATATACATCTATTGTATCTGTTTTTGGCACAAACATAATGAGCGAATCCTTTATGAACTACAGATTGATTATTTTGTATTGTTATCCTTTGGTAGTATCGTGTTTTTTAAAAGCTTATTCTGCTGAATATTAATTACTATATTCTGTGTCCTTGGATAAGGGCTTGTATCCACATGAACACTTAGTTTATGGGGGGGGGATTCTGCTTCTGCACACTAAAATTTCAATAGTGCACACTGGCCTACTCCTGTTTCAAAGCTGGATAGATCAAAAATGCCCTAGGGAACTCTGTAATGAACCTGCTGCCATACCAGACACTTAGTGCATGGCATAATAGTATGGGGAAGCTTTACATCCCAGCTTGCTGCAAACTAAGTGTTCGTATAGACAAGCACCAAGTCAAACTACCAAATTGACTTAAAAAAACTGCATTTATTCCCAAACTGTGAATTTGTGTTGTAGCTCAAAGTATATTGTCTAGGGTTAAATTATATAACTCAATTGAAAACAGGGCTCTGTAATGTACATATATGCAGATTGCAATTTTATTTAGCATGAGAAATAAAATGTGTCTTATGTTAAGTCTTACTGATTTTCTGTTCTTAGAAATTAATTCTTGCATCTCAGACCTCCTAAATGATGAAATACAAAATCACAAAGAAATCAGCATTGACTTCTGGCGGCCTTAATTAAAAAAAAAAAAAGCCATGATCTCCTGGGGGAGGAAGGAAATGCAAGGATCTTGATGTAGGTGCACAGTAAGGACAGCTGGCAACATTTCAGGGTATTTTCCTTTTGCCAAAAGATTGTAAAATCTCATTTTAGTACTGCACACACACTGCTAAAAGGAAAATATGCTCATTAAAGCTGTCACTACTATATACTTAGTACAACAAGCAGATTTTAGCCTAAGGCACTCAAATATCACTGTGGTGAGTGATGTAAAAATCTATGTAAATTAGAGAGGTCTAAGGGTGCTGTTCTTGGGACTCGATTATAGACTGTGGGGAGTTAATACTAAAAAGCACTAACTTACGTAAGCTAACAATTTAATATTGTTAATAGCATCACTTCATTTTGGGAGTTTGATGTACTGCAGTTGCAATGAAGACTATAGAGGCGAACGCACTTCACAACATAGTCATGGGCTGTAAAGGAGTGGAAATGGTATTAGCTTCCTTCCCTCACCTATCCTGTGCCAAATACACTTGGTTATTAAACCTCTCTCATTGATTTATCAGAATATTATGCTCTTTGTAGAAGCTTTGTCATAATCAGTGATGAAACAAAGTGGAAGTAATGAACTCAGTGTGTTAAGGTAAATGTCTGACCTAAGCTAGACTTAAGGTTACACTGTTGCTGGCTATCCAAGTCTTAATATGTTAATTTGATTTTTTTACATTGGCTTTTTGAAGAAATACCCATTGTCTACTCAAATTTACAGTCTTAAGCAAAATCGAGTCAGTTTGGCTTTTTAAGAAGGGGGGGTGGGGAGGAGCCTAGCTCCTAACTAGTCACAGGAGGATAATTGAGAGGCAATGTGCGTAAGGTAATATTTTTTATCAGACCAGCTTCTGTTGGTGAAAGAGACAAGTGCTTGTGCTACACAGAGAGCTCTTTGTCAGTTCTTTCACTGACAGAAGTTGGTCCGATAAAAGATATGACCTCACCCACCTTATCTCACTAATATCCTGGGACCACCATAGAAAACTGCATGTACAACAACACTGCAAACAGGAGGTGAATGCAGGGCTGGCTCCAGGCACCAGCCAGGCAAGCAGGTGCTTGGGACGGCTGCTCCGGAGAAGGGTGGCGGGTCCAGCTATTTGGCGGCAATTCAGCGGATGGTCCCTCACTCCTGCTCGGAGCGAAGGACTTCCCGCCGAATTGCCGCCGCAGATCGCGATCGCGGCTTTTTTTTTTTTTTTTGGCTGCTTGGGGCGGCCAAAACCCTGGAGCTGGCCCTGGGTGAATGTCAGTAATAATAGGAGACTTCAGATCGCTGCCATCCATTCAGATAAATAGCAGCACTTCTGTATCAGTCACTGATATATTGCTGTGTGATTCAAGGTCCTGGCTGAAAATGATCAACTGAGGAAAGAAGCTGATGACCTGGGCCCACGAGCAGAACTGGATCACTGGAAGAAACGATTGTCTAAATTCAACTACCTTTTGGACCAACTGAAGAGCCCAGATGTGAAGGCGGTGCTGGGAGTACTTGCTGCTGCTAAATCCAGACTTCTGAAGGTTTCTGTTAACTTAAGACAGAACTAAAGACTGAAAATAGGTTATATACAGCATTAGTTTCCCAGGATATACAGTATATTTAATGGACAAAATCCTGATGTTATATACTCTTTTTATTGCCCCTTATATTTTTTGAAGTTCAACACACTAAACTGGGACTTAGGAAAAGACTGAGATTTGATTTAATATTTATTATTAGGTGATAAAGCACTGGCCTGCATCTCCGGAGCGTATCACAAATCAGTATTTAATAGTAAAAGCTTTTTCAGTGAAAAGTTGGTTATGACATAAAACAGATTAGAATGAACAGGCAGGTAGCTAAAGAAAATAAAATTGATAGTCCCCATATTTGTGGCCAAGCAAAACAATTCCTTACATTCCACTTGATGGCATTTCTGTTTATCTAAATAAGATGCACATAGCTAATGGCTTCAGAAATCTATCAGGTAGAGGAATTGGCTTAATAGTCATGGACTCCCAAGCACAAATTTAAAGCAGGAGAGCCTCCTCAAGTGTCACTCTTCCCAAATGCTCTTCCTTTTACCACCTATCCAAAACATCCATTTTATCATGTGTCACTTTGCTTCCTCTCAGCCCAGTTCCTGATAGCCAGTGGTGGATTATCCAATGGGCTGACGGGGCCTGAGCCCAGGCAAATTGGGGGGCTCCCATAAAAATGGGGGCCCTGCCCCCAGCACAAATCCGCTGTGGGGTGGTGGAAGCCTGGAGCCCTGGCAGAAGCACAAGTCGGGGTGGGGAGGGGGAAGCGCCCGTGTCCTGACCCCGGTCCCTGACAGATGTGCCGGGTGGGAGAAACCACTGCACCCTGACCCTGGGCTCCCGCCGAAGCACAGGGTGGTGGGGGAAGCTCCACACCCGGACCCCGGCTGCATCCCTGGGACTGGAGGAGCTCTTGCTCCCTCCTGCAGCCTCAGGGTTGCGGGAGCTCTCACTCCCCACTGTGGCCCCAGGGCTGTGGGGTGGGGACAGAGCTTCTCCAGTCTTGGGGCTGTAGTGGGGGGAGACAGAAAGGAACAAACGGGTTGCGGAGGTGCAGTGCGGGGTGGTGGAATGGGGTGAGACTGAGGGGGGAAGGGACAGAAAGGGGTGGGGCTGTGGGCGGGGCCACAGGCAGAAGGGGCAGGGTGGGGGAGGGACTTCAGGGGGAAGGCCTGGGGAAGGCCCCCACACTTTCTCTGGCCCAGGGCACCAGGAAACCTTAATCTGCCTCTGCTGATAACTCCACCACATTCGCTTCCAGTGTCTATCCTTCCCACCCATGTGCTGCTCTCCAACTTGCACTTCCGATCAGCAATAAGAGGTTTATTTTACCATTCACTACATCCCTGTGTTGGCAGCAGCTGATCTAAGTGTGCTGCTTCAGTAGCCACTTCAGGTGTTGATGGCAGATTATTAATTTCAAATATGCTACCAACCAGTTCCCTAGCATCAGGCATTTTTTGCAATGAGGGAAAAGATAAAGTAGTTTTCCCTACCATATGCTGGTCATCACTTCCCTCTCTTGTGCTTTGTTTTTTCCACAGGCCCATAACCTGTAAGCAGTAGCAGCTTCTGCAAGTTCTTGGAATTCAGGGCTCGCACACATTGCTGAGGGGTCTGGGTGGATTTACCACTATTCTTGAGGGGAATGTTAACTAAGTATTCCCCAACTCAAAAAAAAAAAGAAAAAATCCTTTTGCCTTTAGAATTTCTCCTGTCTTGGTGAGAGTGATGCAAGTTCATTCCCTCATGGCATCACATGATACATACATAGAAGATAGTGTATAAAATATGCCCTGGCACTGCCACTTGCTGTTCGAATGTTATTGTGTCACCTGTCTGGTTGAGGTGTAACGGAAGTGAAGATAAGTTAGATGCTGAATTGGGAACTCCACCAAACTGATAAGGTACCTCTATGCTGCACACTCCTTTCAGTGGTGTGTAGAGTCTGAACACAGGTAGCACCCCTGGCATGGATGTAAGTATCAGTGTAGCCCATGAGGCATTGCTTAGGTGGTATATACCCTATGCGGCTCTCTGCATGTCCAAGCAGCACCTCCCCATCTACACTTCTGTTTTTAGTAGTGTTATGTCCCACTGCAGGAGCCTTTCCCTGCAGCAGGAAAAGGTGCTGGTGGGAAGGCAGTGGGGAAAGGTTCTGCCAGCTCCTTGCTGCTGGAGTCTTCCCAAGCTGCACAGAAAGGTTCTGGCAGTGGAGGAAGGCTCCAAAAGTAGGATGCTGCTGAAATCTTTCTTTGCTCCCTCTCCACTGCTAGAGCCTTTCCCTGACACATGTAGCTACACACCACAGTGTGGACTCAGCCTGCTTTCCACTGCAGTGTGTAGCTGCATGCACTCTGCATGCTGCTGAAAGTGGTGTGCAGTATAGACGTAGCTATACCTACGCATAGTGGGAATCTTGTTCTCTGGATCAATTAATGTAACTTTAATGGGTATTATATACATAGGCATCTAATGGAAAATAGACTATAATACTAACTACATTCTATTGTGCTTTGTTACGTATCTGTTACTGTAGGTTATAATTAAATTATTGATATGATACAGAGGGCCAGATCCTCACCTGGTACAATATCTTTGACATTTCAATTTTTCTTAAAATAATTATTTTTGGTTTTTACTTCTTAATTTTAGAGTTGGCGAGAGCTGGATACTCGCATCACTGATGCAGCTAATGAAGCCAAAGACAATGTTAAGTATCTCTACACTCTGGAAAAATGCTGTGACCCCCTATACAACAGTGACCCTGTAAGTACAACTTTTGACTCCCTGAATGAAAAGATAAGATTCCATATAGTAACTGAAATGCAAGCAAATTTCCATTTCATAGGTTTCACTGCCAGTTTGAAAGTCATGTAACATTACTTTGCATCCGCAGAATCCCTGCATCTAGTTCCAAGTTCTCAAAACAGGTTTATAGTATACTGTCATTGAAAAACAAGTTACTTAGTAATGAGTGTTCCCTCTTCAGGGATACCAGGCCAGATCTAACAAATGCTCCGGTTTCTGTGACATCCAAGGACATGCAATGCTGACTCTTTTTTTTACTAATTTCAATATAAATTTTGGGAGTTTAGAGCTGTGCTGAAGCTATGCAGAGACGGCTTATTTTTTCCTCATTATAACTTACCTGGTCAAAGACCATGACCCAGATTTGTAAAGATATTGAGGCATTGCAGTGCTCAGCATTGCAACACCTATCTGATTTAGACACTTAGGAGGCAAAATCCCAATTACTGTTAGTGGGATTTAGGCTTCTAAGTGCCTGAATGTGCCAAGAAGAGCTGAAGAGCTGTGTGTAAGCTTGAACGATTGTCTCTCTCACCAACACAAGTTGGACCAATAAAAGGTATTACCACACCCACCCTATCTCTCTAATATCGTGGGACCAACACGGCTACAACAACACTGCATAGTTAAATCAGTGGAAGATTGTGTAGACAAGGCCCTAGTTATTTGACCTTTCTAGATTCCATTTTGCATCTCTGTTGTCTGAGCCTGAATTGCAAGATTTTTCTCAAAATAATCAGACAAATTAATCACAGTAGTTGGGCTATCAGATAGGTCAGCTAATGCAGTAAAGGGAATGCACAGTAGAAAAGAGACTGTCAAATTAGAAAGGTGACGCTTTGTACCCTCTCTGCATATTTGTAAATTATACAAGATACAAGGCAGTGGTGAATTTCACTGAGAAACGTTTGGTGTTTCCTTTTAGGTGTCCATGGTAGATGCTATTCCAGGTCTCATAAATGCAATAAAAATGATTCACAGCATCTCGCGTTACTACAATACCTCTGAGAAGATAACCTCACTGTTTGTGAAGGTGGGTGCATACAATATACTCTCTTTGTGTCAATATCACTTTCTGTACAAAACAGCTAGCTGACTTTTAATTAAAAGATCCCATGGGGAGACTAACACAAAGGAATCTTGGAAATTTAGTGAGACCACCTTTGTCTCAACGTGTAGAATTCTTGACTCTCCTTTGAATGTAGACTACATTAAAATGCTGATCAAAAGAATCTAGAGTGAAGTCTTTTAAATGATGCAAGTAACCATGACAAGTGTTTAAAAACCTACTGAGTCCTTGGGGAGAATCCTTGAAAGACAACCTGGGCTAAACTTACTCTGGTCATAAGCAGGTGTGATTGCATTGATTTCTACCGAGTTATAGCTGCTTATGCCAATTGTGAATTTTGCACTCTGTATACAAACAGTTTTACTAACTTAGCTCATTTCTTAACTATCACTCTGCTTTCCTGCATGAAAATAGGAGTTCAATTTAAGAATGCCTCTTATTTATTCCCTCCTAGTGCAGTCATCTGGGACATAACTAGTTATACTTGACTCACAAGGCACAAAAGCGCTTTGTCACCTCAACCTCGTTTGGCACATTTAAAGTTCTAGACTATCCCATCTCTTGTGTAGTGACTTGATCAGCAACATTTTGGTTGGGGAATAGAATTGAGATTGGCAATTGGAGGTGAAACCATTTGTCTACACACCTGGCTGGAAGCTTTGGCACTTCATGTGCAGTCGGCCAGTAGCGAGTAAATGGGGGACATAAAATGAAATGAAAACAAAGCATGTTAAATATGACCTATTCATAAGACTAGAAATTAATTTTATCCTTAGGTAACAAATCAGATGATAACAGCATGTAAAGCTTACATAACTAACAACAAGACTGCCACCATCTGGGACCAGCCTCAGAAGATAGTTATGGAGAAGCTGCAAGCAGCTATTAGACTTAAACAGGTAACCTTAAAGCTCAGTGTGTGATAAATGAAAGTGCAAAGAATGTGTGGCCTCAGGACTGGATTTTCTCCTGGGACTGAAGGGGCGGGAGAGTGCCTCAGTGTTCTATTGCTAGAATCTTCTGCCCTGTGTTCTGCAGGCAAAATACATCCACTGGATGATGTTGGTCCACTTAGGCTTCATAGTCTACTTGCGAGATCTCCACCCCACTCCCTTGTCTGACTGCTGGTGTAGAAGGACAGGTGGGGACATGTTCTCCCATGTAGTCTGGGGACTGACTGACTCCTTTCATTCTTGGTGCATAAAGACTGTCTGACTGCTTCTTAATCAAGTATGCAAAAGTGGCCAAGGCGTCTTGGGTTCTCTTCTCTACATCCCTTTCCTTGCACCTATTCTAGCCCTGAAGTTGCATGTAGTGAGTTCATGCTCTGGCAGTATTTTCCTTTGTCATCATATTCTGAGTCCTGGGTACAGAGCCTCTTTTAAAGTCTCTCTCCAAATGCACTAACTACTTTAGAGTCATTCAATACTAAATACTTTTCTTCAGAGAGAATCCTATATTGAAGTTTACATAGATTCTTACAGATGTTTCCAACTGCCTTAGTCTTGTTGGTATTTGTGGTGTGTTCTCTGTCTTTGTCTAACATTGACTGACATTAAAGAATTCATTGCATACAGAAAAGTGAAAGACAGTTCTCTAGTAAAACAGTGGGCCAAACTATGATCTCACTTTCCCCGGGAAAAATCTGGTGTAACTCCATTTCCTTAATTGAAGTTCAGTTAAGGATTTAACCTGGGATAATTATAATTAGAATCTGGTGGCATATCTTCAATGGATAACATTTGCAATCCTAAAGTTGCACGACAAATTCCACACCTAGTTACCTAAATATAAGCTTTCATAGATTCATAGATTCATAGATTCTAGGACTGGAAGGGACCTCGAGAGGTCATCGAGTCCAGTCCCCTGCCCACATGGCAGGACCAAATACTGTCTAGACCATCCCTGATAGACATTTATCTAACCTACTCTTAAATATCTCCAGAGATGGAGATTCCACAACCTCCCTAGGCAATTTATTCCAGTGTTTAACCACCCTGACAGGAACTTTTTCCTAATGTCCAACCTAGACCTCCCTTGCTGCAGTTTAAACCCATTGCTTCTTGTTCTACCCTTAGAGGCTAAGGTGAACAAGTTTTCTCCCTCCTCCTTATGACACCCTTTTAAATACCTGAAAACTGCTATCATGTCCCCTCTCAGTCTTCTCTTTTCCAAACTAAACAAACCCAATTCTTTCAGCCTTCCTTCATAGGTCATGTTCTCAAGACTTTTAATCATTCTTGTTGCTCTTCTCTGGACCCTTTCCAATTTCTCCACATCTTTTTTAAAATGCGGTGCCCAGAACTGGACACAATACTCCAGCTGAGGCCTAACCAGAGCAGAGTAGAGCGGAAGAATGACTTCTTGTGTCTTGCTCACAACACACCTGTTAATACATCCCAGAATCATGTTTGCTTTTTTTGCAACAGCATCACACTGTTGACTCGTATTTAGCTTGTGGTCCACTATAACCTCTAGATCCCTTTCTGCCGTACTCCTTCCTAGACAGTCTTTTCCCATTCTGTATGTGTGAAACTGATTTTTTCTTCCTAAGTGGAGCACTTTGCATTTGTCTTTGTTAAACTTCATCCTGTTTAACTCAGACCATTTCTCCAATTTGTCCAGATCATTTTGAGTTATGACCCTGTCCTCCAAAGCAGTTGCAATCCCTCCCAGTTTGGTATCATCCGCAAACTTAATAAGCGTACTTTCTGTGCCAATATCTAAGTCGTTGATGAAGATATTGAACAGAACCTGTCCCAAAACAGACCCCTGCGGTACCCCACTCGTTATGCCTTTCCAGCAGGATTGGGAACCATTAATAACAACTCTCTGAGTACGGTTATCCAGCCAGTTATGCACCCACCTTATAGTAGCCCCATCTAAATTGTATTTGCCTAGTTTATCAATAAGAATATCATGCGAGACCGTATCAAATGCCTTACTAAAGTCTAGGTATACCACATCCACAGCTTCACCCTTATCCACAAGGCTCGTTATCCTATCAAAGAAAGCTATCAGATTGGTTTGACATGATTTGTTCTTCACAAATCCATGCTGGCTGTTCCCTATCACCTTACCACCTTCCAAGTGTTTGCAGATGATTTCCTTAATTACTTGCTCCATTATCTTCCCTGGCACAGAAGTTAAACTAACTGGTCTGTAGTTTCCTGGGTTGTTTTTATTTCCCTTTTTATAGATGGGCACTATATTTGCCCTCTTCCAGTCTTCTGGAATCTCTCCTGTCTCCCATGATTTTCCAAAGATAATAGCTAGAGGCTCAGATACCTCCTCTATTAGCTCCTTGAGTATTCTAGGATGCATTTCATCAGGCCCTGGTGACTTGCAGGCATCTAACTTTTCTAAGTGATTTTTAACTTGTTCTTTTTTAATTTTATCTGCTAAACCTACCCCCTTCCCATTAGCATTCACTATGTTAGGCATTCCTTCAGACTTCTCGGTGAAGACCGAAACAAAGAAGTCATTGAGCATCTCTGCCATTTCCAAGTTTCCTGATACTGTTTCTCCCTTTTCACTAAGCAGTGGGCCTACCCTGTCTTTGGTCTTCCTCTTGCTTCTAATGTATTGATAAAAAGTCTTCTTGTTTCCCTTTATTCCTGTAGCTAGTTTGAGCTCATTTTGTGCCTTTGCCTTTCTAATCTTGCCCCTGCATTCCTGTGTTGTTTGCCTATATTCATCCTTTGTAATCTGTCCTAGTTTCCATTTTTTATATGACTCCTTTTTATTTTTTAGATCATGCAAGATCTCGTGGTTAAGCCACGGTGGTCTTTTGCCACATTTCTATCTTTCATTTGGGTGCTTAAATATGAGGTTTGCTCTAGGTACCCAGGCCGGTGCATGTTGGTCAGTATAACTAGAAAGAATAATGAAAGCAGGAAGGAAACATTCCTCAACACCTAATTAGCTCCAGAAGAGATTATGGGTAAACTTTTGAAATACCTAAGTAACTTTTGAAAATGGAATTTGGGCTCCTAAATCATGTAGGCACTTAAAATCTTAGAGTAAAATTTTCAACATAGACATTTTTAACACTGCAATATTTGGGATTTTTCTTGCCCTCTGAGTTTCTCCAGAAAGATGGTAGTCATGGTAAGGAGGTGGTGGGGATTGTTAGAGTGAATACATGGCAACCTAGAAACTTGGAGGAGCTGTTGAAGTTAACCAGAGCGCACACTGGAGATTTGCATACTGCCTATAGGCTAAGGTGGGGATTTTTCAAAAAAGCCTTTTGGAATTTGGCAACCAACTCCTTCGAGCCCCTTTACAAAAAATCCAAACCTTAATATCTAAATTAAATATTTTTCATTTACATATTGAAGATGCTTTTAGGGATTAATCTTAAAAGAAGAGAGTTGAGTTACATACACTTAAGTCTAGGTCTGTACTTGGGTTAAAGATGGAATATTGCATATTGAGAAGCACTGGCTTGGAATTGAAGTCTGATTCATGAATGTAGGGATAGATTATGAATCCCTTATTGTCAGGGGCAAGCAAGCAAGCAATCTGGGCCAGGATTTTCAAAAGTGACTAGTGATTCTGGGTGCTGAACTTAAAACACTGTAAAGGGGGTAGATTTTCAAGAAGTTCTCAGCATCCAACCTTAGAAAATGGTTTAAAGTGTTACAGGTTCAACACCCAGAATTACTAAGCACTTGTGAAAATCCTGGCTCTTCAGTAGTCCTTCAGACGAGAGTAATTGTATGCAAGTTAAATGGGGCTATCTGTGAGAGAAACTATGTACCGGTGTTATTAAATTGTTCATAGTTTGACCCTTGACAGAACATTTTTTTTTAACTTGATTATAGTAAGGTTTGGTGCAGTCCACACAAGCCAGAATAAGTATTTTTGTTGCAACAGAGCTGCACTCTAACTTATGCAGTGCTTTACTGTAGGAAATGATTTGGGAAAACTGAAGACACTGTTACTCAGCAGAACTATTTGGTTTGTACTCAGTCATATCTGCCCTTAATGATAAACCTTGTTCTAACTACTGTCCAACTAAGGGAAAGTGAATTGGGTTCTTTTTCTACATGTTAATTAATTAAATTCCCACTTTTGAGTTCACTTGTATAGTGCCATTGAAGGCAATAGGGTTGTTTTGATGTAGCTAAGAATGTGATAAGCAAACTGAATATTGAAATATGAAGACATAATGAATGTGGAATCCCATGATGCCATTTCTCAACTTAATTTTTCAGAGAAGAACTGCACTAAAGACTTGGTGTAGCGTAGACAGGTGATTACTTGATCAAATTTACCCCCCACCCCAAGTTGATTAGAGATGGTGACTGTCTAGATAATTCTATTCTAGATTATGAAAATGAAATGTTTATGATGTCTGTCATGTTTGTTCAATTTTGTTGTTTCCAAGGAGTATCAAAATTGTTTTCACAAGACAAAAGAAAAACTAGAACAAAATCCAGCTGAAAGACAGTTTGATTTTAGTGAGATGTATATCTTTGGAAAATTTGAAACATTTCATCGACGTCTAGTTAAAATTATACATGTCTTCAGTACCATTACAACCTACTTAGTTCTGCAAGAATCAAAGATTGAAGGATTGGAAGTTATGGCAACAAAATATCAGGTACACACCAAGCAAATCTTGCCCCCTCACACCATTAGGCAGAGTTGGAATTAAAACAACAAATGTAGATGACAGACTATGGAGAAATTTTAAAAATAGGCTGTACTAATCTTACTGGGTACTAGTCCGTTATCAAAGATGTATATTGTTGAATCTACTTGAAAACACAAGACTTTTATAGTCAATATAATTGCTGTTAAATAAGCATTTTCCATCAAAGGTTTAGAGGGAGGGATAAATGTGCAAAGAAGGAGGGAGTATAAGCAAGAAAGGTTGGGGTGAAATAGGCAAAATATGCAAAACATGGATAAATGCAAGAGGTTAGGGCAGAGATACATGGATTCCTTATTTCCTTTCCTCATTATTCCTTTCACAGTCAAGTGCACAATGTCATGATTCTATCAGTATAAAAATAAAATTAATGGTATTTGAACATTGTGATGGGAGGTCACCTATTTAGGTTGTCTGGTGCTGATGTTTCACTGCTACAGCTGTGCCTTAAGATGAGTTGCCAGTAAAGAATTGTCTTGATAATGATATTAGGGTAAAACTCCATGGACACACTCAACAGCCATTGCACCACTGAAGCCCTATGTTAAGAGCTTTATGCAGCCCTCTGTTCAGGGGGAGAAAATTTATGCTTCATTCTGAAATAATACATATCATGCTGTTGATGGTAAAAATCAAAGGCCAATTAAAAAAAGGCCTGAAGGTCATTATGAGGCCATGCTGCTATTGAATGGTAGTAGCCTTATTTAAATTACTGAACTATGTGGCAGTGTCATAGGTATCCACTGTCTTGTGGCTGGCTGAAACACTTGACAGGTAAAGGGTTCTGGAGTTCATTTACCAGTTGAATAGAACAGTATGAACACATGTAATCTTCTGTCATTTAGTTGCTATCTTAGGTTTACTTTGTTCATGGAAGAAATTATTATAACAAGGGTAAAAAAAATCAGTAGGTTTAGATTAAAATGTCTTCACAATGGTGAATCCATCTATGCCCATGAAAAATATGGGTCTGGACTTAAATGATAAGTGGAGCATGACAAGCAGCTAGCATGCTGAACTGTGGCTGATCAGCAGGAGTAAACCCAACTTTTAACAGTATTATTGGCTACTGGTGTCGGGGAGCCAACCAATCTGTGCTTCCGTTTGTGCAAACTGCAGCAATGCTTGAACAGTGGGCAAGTAACAAATGCTAGGGCTGTTTATGCAGTGGAATGTGATTCTGAATATTCCTCTTTTCCTCACAGAATACATCAATTAAAGGAAATACTATTAATAGTGTGTTTTTGTTAGAAATTTAACGTGAACTTTTGTTCGCTTTGTCTGATATACTACTACTTTGTACCAGAGTGTATTATATGGAAGTGTTGCACACTTGTATGTGAAAAGAATTATTTATGGGTAACAAATATGTTTAAATGAGAAAATCACTAGGGTTTGAATTTTCTATCAGTTTCTACATTAAAACTTACAATAGATGGAAGTGTTTTAAAGTGCAACTGCTGTGGACTGTGTTGTAATTTTTTCCTTATCTATCACTCAGATTGTTTTGTTTATGCATTTGAAAAATGGAGATTTTAAAATCTATAGTAGAAAACACAGAACACAACCTTGTAAACCCAACAGATGTAAGTAACTGAACATGACAGGTTGCTTGATAAGGCAACTGTATTCTGATATTTTGTTTTCTTTCAAAAATTGTTTAGAGCATTGTTGCCACCATGAAGAAAAAGGAGTACAACTTCTTAGATCAACGAAAGACTGATTTTGACCAGGACTATGAAGAGTTTTGCAAACAAACCAGTGACCTTCATGTAGGTTGCATAATTAAGTGCTTGGTGATTATTATTTTTTTGGCTAGGCTTACTACTGTTAATTGATTGGAATGCCAAAAGGGGAAAAAGTGTCCATTTGAGGCAATATCAATGTGTGTATGCATGCTCTGATTTAATGGCTGGAGCATTTGGAGTGTTTTTGCTCATGGATCAAAAATACAAATTTCCATGTAGAATGAATGATAAATCTAATACCACTCCAATATCACACAGCACCTAGTGGATTAACACTTCCTATCCATCCTGAGATTGATACAGCATTTGGGAGTGCTTAACTCTTGAGTCTGTTTATAGGGGCTACATGTTGCATTTAACTGTCTCTTGGTAAAACCAGCCTGGTGCATAAAGGCCAGCACACGCATAGTATTCCAGTGCATGGAATAATAGAGGATGCTCACTTTTATAGAACTTAAGCACCCATTTCTTCCAAAAGAGAAGTTTCTACCCTAATCCCCAAATGCAGGCTCTTAGAGGGCAAACTGCACACACTAACCACTGGAGCCATGTAAAGCTGATGGGAGAACTAGGTTGCTACACTAAGTCAATATCCGTGTAAGAGCTTGATTTGGCTGCCTTGGAGAAGGAAAGCATTCCCTCAGATTATAGTTGTTGACGTGGTTGAACAGCTGAGAAAAGAGCTCCTGTGGTCTCTGTAGCTACAGAGGGAACTGGAGAGGTAGATTGCTTTTCTGCTATTTTCTTTTCACACAACATCCAAAGTAGGATAACTGCAGCTGTTATCAGGTAAGTAGTTTGTGTTCATGTACAGTATATGATAAACACACTGACAAATAGTACTTTGTATATTTAATATGTGCACTCCATAGAGCTCTCCTCAGTATAACCTTTTTCGTTCTCCAGAATCAGTTAAAGACCTTTATGGACATCACCTTTGAAAGGATTCCAACCACTGAAAGAGCTCTTAGTATGCTGAAGAAATTCGAAAGGTAAAGGGATATTTATAAATATATCTAGTATGCCCTAGAGCAGCATACCAGTTTTCTGCACATTAGGTCAAATATAACCTCTTTTGACAAAGAAAAAATGAAGAAATTGGCTATAAAATGCTTTTGTTCTTGTTGGACATACATTGATACTCGAGTAATCATTTTAAGTATGTCTTTTCACCAATTCTGATAAAAAGAAAGGATCCACTTAGATTGCTTTAAAAGAAAAGCTGAACACTTCTGACAGTCTGCATAAATAGAATTTATTTCTGGGCAGTTGCATGGCCACCACATTTGTGAGATCACCTGATCTTACTGACCTTAGATGACAGTGTAAACTTTATGTAAGGATAATGGTTCTTGAATAATTTCTTAATCTTTTTAGGGTCAAGCATATTTAACTTCTACAGTGATTATAGACACTGGAAAGAAAAATCACTCAATTGTTGTTGTTGTTCTGTATCTCTAATGCAGTATACAAAGTCTATTTATTTTTATCTGTCTTTACGATTGAAATATAGCACGGGAACTGACTATCTGCACGTGGGCTGAAGGTTCTCTTTTGGATATTGAAATCTATTTTTCGTCATTGAGCATGCTGCATCTTGACATACAATGTCGCATTGCAATGGTTTGCTGTGGTATCAATAGCTGAAGATGGGCTAGCAGGCTGGCTCATCTCATCAGACGAGCTTTAAACTAGGAATTTGGGGGAGACAGTTGGGAGATGTCCAGTTAATCTCCACGCCATTCCAACATTGAAAAGGAGGGTGATGAGATAAGAACAGATATAGCCGGAGGGATGGGATTGGACATAAAAAGGAGAGAGGGGATGAACAATAAGGGGTCCGAAACAAATTGCATAACTAATGGGAGACAGGCTAAATGGCATACATTAAGATGTTTATACACCAATGCGAGAAGCCTAGGTAACAAAATGGAGGAATTGGAGCTCCTGGTCCAAGAAATGAAACCGGATATCGTAGGAATAACAGAAACCTGGTGGAACGGTAGTGATGACTGGAGTACAGGTATGGAAGGGTATGTGCTGTTTAGGAACGACCGTAACAAAGGTAAAGGTGGGGGGGTGGCATTGTATGTCAATAATGAGGTAAACTGTAAAGAAATAATAACTGATGGAATGGATAAGACGGAGTCTGTCTGGGCAATACTCACACTGGGTAAAAGAACTACTAGAGCCTCCCCTGGGATAGTGCTTGGGGTGTCCTATAGACCGCCGGGATCTACCCTAGATATGGACAGAGAACTATTTAATGTTTTTAGGGAAGTAAATACTAATAGGAACTGTGTAATTATGGGAGACTTTAACTTCCCGAATATAGATTGGGGAACAAATGCTAGTAACAATAACAGGGCTCAGATGTTCCTAGATGTGCTTGCTGATGAATTCCTTCATCAAGTAGTGGCTGAACCGATGAGGGGGGAGGCCATTTTAGATTTGGTTTTGGTCAGTAGTGAGGACCTCGTTGAGGAAATGGTTGTAGGGGACAACCTTGGCTCGAGTGATCATGAGCTAATTCGGTTTAAACTAAATGGAAGGATTAACAGAATTAAATCGGAGACTAGGGTTTACAACTTTAAAAAGGCTAATTTTAATAAATTAAGAGGACTGGTTAGGGAAGTGGATTGGGCTAACATATTTATGGATCTAAAGGCAGATGATGCCTGGGATTATTTTAAGTTAAAGTTACAGGAGCTGTCGGAGGCCTGTATCCCGAGAAAGGGAAAACGGTTAGTAGGCAAGAGATTTAGACCGAGCTGGATGACTGAGCGTCTCAAAGGGGGGATTAAGAAAAAACAGAAAGCGTACAAAGAGTGGAAGGGGGGGGATCAGTAAGGAAACTTACCTTATGGAGGTCAGAGCATGTAGAGATGGAGTGAGAAAGGCCAAAAGCCGTGTAGAGTTGGACCTTGCGAGGGGAATTAAAACCAACAGCAAGAGGTTTTATAGCCATATAAATAGGAAGAAAAGGAAGAAAGAAGAAGTGGGACCGCTGAAGACTGTAGCTGGAGTGGAGATTAAGGATAATCTAGGCATGGCACAATATCGAAACGAATATTTTGCATCGGTCTTTAATGAGGCAAATGAAGGGCTTAGGAATAGTGGCAGCGTGACTGAAGGGAATAAAGGAGGGGGGATTACCATATCCGAGGTAGAAGCCAAACTTGAACACCTTAACGGGACTAAGTCGGGTGGACCGGATAATCTTCATCCGAGAATATTGAAGGAACTGGCGCGAGAAATAGCAGGCCCCTTAGCGATAATTTTTAATGAATCTTTAAACTCGGGGGTGGTACCGTTGGACTGGAGAATAGCTAATGTGGTTCCTATTTTCAAGAAAGGGAAAAAAAGTGACCCGGGTAACTACAGGCCTGTCAGTTTAACATCTGTAGTATGCAAGGTCCTGGAGAAAATTTTGAAGGAGAAAGTAGTTAAGGACGTTGAGGTCAATGGCAATTGTGACAAATTACAACATGGTTTTACCAAAGGCAGATCGTGCCAAACCAATCTGATCTCCTTCTTTGACAAAGTAACAGACTTATTAGATAAGGGAAATGCGGTGGACCTAATATACCTCGATTTCAGTAAAGCGTTTGATACGGTACCGCACGAGGAATTATTGGTTAAATTGGAAAAGATGGGGATCAATATGAAAATCCAGAGGTGGATAAGGAACTGGTTAATGGGGAGACTGCAGCGGGTCATACTGAAAGGTGAACTGTCAGGTTGGAGGGAGGTCACCAGTGGAGTTCCTCAAGGTTCGGTTTTGGGTCTCATTTTATTTAATCTATTTATTACTGACCTCGGAACCAAATGTAGAAGTGGGCTGATAAAGTTTGCGGATGACACAAAGTTGGGAGGTATTGCCAATTCGGAGGAAGATCGGGATATTCTGCAGGGAGACTTGAATGACCTTGTAAATTGGAGTAACAGAAATAGGATGAAATTTAATAGTGAAAAGTGTAAGGTGATGCATTTAGGGATGACTAACAAGAATTTTAGTTACAAGCTGGGGACGCATCGGTTGGAAGTAACGGAGGAGGAGAAAGACCTCGGAGTCCTGGCAGACCGCAGGATGACTATGAGTCGGCAATGTGACGTAGCAGTGAAAAAAGCCAATGCGGTCTTGGGATGCATTAGGCGAGGTATATCTAGTAGGGATAAGGAGGTGCTGCTTCCGTTGTACAAGGCACTGGTGAGACCACATTTGGAGTACTGTGTGCAGTTCTGGTCTCCGATGTTTAAAAAGGATGAACTCAAACTGGAACGGGTACAGAGAAGGGCCACTAGGATGATCAGAGGAATGGAAAACCTGTCGTATGAAAGGAGACTCGAGGAGCTCGGTTTGTTTAGCCTAACCAAAAGAAGGCTGAGGGAGGATATGATTGCTCTCTTTAAATATATCAGAGGGATAAATACCAGGGAGGGAGAAGAATTATTTCAGCTCAGTACTAATCTGGACACAAGAACGAACGGATATAAACTGGCCATGGGGAAGTTTAGGCTTGAAATTAGACGAAGGTTTCTAACCATCAGAGGGGTGAAATATTGGAACAGCCTTCCGAGGGAAACAGTGGGGGCGGAGGACCTATCGGGCTTTAAGATTAAGCTAGATAAGTTTATGGAGGGAATGGTTTAATGGGATAACGTGATTTTAGTCAAATCAACAGCGTGCCATCGCTGGTAAATAGTATCAATGGCCAATGAGGGTCTGGCTGGAGAGTCTTGCCTACATGCTCGGGGTTCTACTCATAGCCATATTTGGGGCTGGGAAGGAGTTTTCCTCCAGGGTAGATTGGCAGAGGCCCTGGAGGTTTTTTGCCTTCCTCCGCAGCATGGGGCAGGGGTCGCTAGCTGGAGGATTCTCTGCAACTTGAAGTCTTTAAATCACAGAATTTGGGGACTTCAACAGCAGAGTCAAGGGAAAGGGGTTGGGTCAGCTTTTGTGGCCTGCATCATGCGGGAGGTCAGACTAGATGATCATAATGGTCCCTTCTGACCTTGAAGTCTATGAGTCTATGAGTACTGCTTTCAATCATTAAAATGGCAGAATGAAGGGCAAGCTCAGTCTGCACTGTCACAATTCTTCTGCCCTATTCTGTATAACTGAGTTCCTGTATTTCAGGCCATTGGTGGGTTCAGGGTTGTGTTACTACTTGTTGAAAACCATGTGAGGTTACACTTGAAGTTAGCACTAGTGAGATTCCCTTTATATGTGTGATAGAGGGATATTTCTAGGCTTATTTAGAAACACTTTCTGTTACACTGTCTAAACCTGGCCTAGTTTCTGGTAGGGATGTATTTTGGAAGGTGTTGCTGAATGTCAGGCTGAGAATGCATTTGTTCTCCACAGAGCATACAAAAGTGTGTAAAAATGATTGTACATTCAAACTCAAAACTAGAAGAGCCCCCTAATCACTGAAGTCTTGTGGCAAATTTTCCAATGATCATCCTTGTTTTTTTTTTTTTATCAGATTAGAAATCCCCAATCTTGGCATTGATGAAAAATACCAGAAAATCCTTCAGAACTATGGTCATGACATTGAGATGGTCTCTAAGCTGTACACTAAACAGAAAAATGACCCTCCTTTGGCTCGTAACCTGCCACCAATAGCTGGTAAGATCTTGTGGGCACGCCAACTCTTCCACAGGATCCAGGAACCAATGGACCTCTTCCAACAGCATCCCACTGTTCTGCAGACAGGAGAAGCCAAGCGCATAGTTCGTAACTATAACAAAGTGGCAAAAGTCCTCTTGGAGTTTGAGGTTATTTATCACAGGGGATGGCTTCAGCAGGTAAAATGTTTCACTTGCTGCTGTGACTGAAAGTTGAATTGTTTTTAGTATTTTTGCTGCTATATTAATGCCTAGGGACCCACGGTGTTAGATGCTGCATAAACATGGGATAAGTGGATTGCCATGGTATAAGAAGTCCCTAACTAGCAGAGTACTGGTATAGCTAGCTACTATACCTTCTCCTGCAGCTCCCAGCACGGGGATAAAAATTGGGTGGGAGAGGGAATGACCAGAGTGTTACTGTGCTTTGGCTATTTTCCACTGGCAGATGGCCTCTTGGAGGTCATGGCCAACAGCTCAACTTTAGAGCACTTTCTATGCTGCTTTAAAGTGTCATGGGATGGGGCTGGCATAGAACTTAAACCATAATCAAGGCTCTGTAACAGGCTCCTTTGCAGGCCCTCATACTCTGCTGTGTCCCACAGATTGTTTTCTGAAGAGAATCTGGCCAACTTTCCTGTTGAAGTGCCTAGCTCAAAATGAAATGTGTCCCTAGTTCAGGCAGCATACTATGCACTCCAGGCAAATTCTATCCTTACTGTTCATAGCAGCAGTAGGGGGCTGGCAGCATTACTGTGCTGGCAGATCATACTTGTTTGAAGCCACAGAGGGTGGATAGATATGGACTAGACTGCCATCTCAGTGCTTGAGAACAAGGCTAAGCTCCTTCTTTGCTGCTGTAGGAGCACTCGTGATGATAAAAGCTTCCTACATGCTCTCTTCTTAGTACACCCACTTGACAAGGTATGATTTTCCTTTATAGAAATAGGGATTTGATGGACACTTAGAAATAGTCACTGCTCTTCAGTGACTGCTGAATGACTTATTATGTTACCATCAGCTTGAAACTCATGTGGCCTGGCTGACATGTTGCAAAGCTTTAGAGATACTGGAGGGACTTGTCTTTACCATTACATCCTACCATGAGAGATCTAGAGTTGGTTTCTGTACCTGGTCTCCAGATGGCCTGTCCAGTAGTTATTGGGAACATAACAGAAACACTCCTCCTCTGTGCTGCTAGCAACTCCTTGCATAGACCACTTTGGCCATTCCAAAGGTTAGTCACCAACTAGATCTTTTCTGTCTCTAATTTTTGCTAAAAGAGTGTTATCTTGTCCATCTCCCTCTTTCTACAGTAAGATAGTTACCACCATGATCTCTTGTAGTGTTGTGTCAGTCTAGTTCTGTTCAACATATATTGGTGATGAAAGAGTTTGGACATTAAAAGTAAGCTTGCAGCAATACTGGGCTTGTGTGCTTATGTTAGTACAGGATGGGAAAAGGCGTAAGGGATACTTCATGGAGAAGTGTTTTAAAAAATTGAGTGAAAAAACATAATACCTGCATGAGGAAAAGGATTGCACCACCCCAGCTAGGGTGGAGGGGATAATGAATCTCTTAACAGAAATGTGGGAACTCCAGAATTTCTTTGTGGGAAAGTTGTGCTGCCTTATTTGCACAATGAATGTTATGGAACAGTAACATCTTGAGTAATGTACAGTCATATTAGCTGAATTATTATTAATGAACTTGCAAGACGTGAAATGACTTGACAGCTTCCTGAGATCATGAATTATTGCAGTTGTGTTCAATGAATTTGTGACACTGTTTGAGCAGCCTCTATAAGTGTGTTTTGGCCCTTGAAATATGGTGAAAAGATCTCCTACATATCTGATTGGAAAGTAAAATACTGTGCCCAACATGGGATAAATCACATGGCAGAGTATTGCTTAGGCAGCCATTATCTACAACTTTTGAACGCATAATGATGATCAAGGGGGAGATAATAATGAGGAATGGACATATAGTAGCATAGTTATGGCTGAGACATAGCAGCAGCAGGTAGTTCAGGTTGGGATTATTTCCCATACAAGGCAAGAAGCTGTGTTCCACTTACCCCCAAATAACTATAAATACAGATCTGTCATTTTTTCAAATTTTATTATATTTGTAAGCATCTAGAGCAGGGGTCGGTAACTTTTCAAAGAAGAAGAGCCATTTTTTTGTTTTTGTCTTTGACCGAAACATTTTGAGAGCCACATCACATGCAAAGCTACTTGTAGAGTTAGAGGGAGTTTGGATGCAGGTGGGGGTTCTGACCTGGAGCAAGGGGTTGGGGTATGGGATGGGGTACGAGGTGCAGACTCTGGCAAGGAGGCACTTACTACAGGTAAGGTCCCAGAAGCGGCTGGCTGCTGGTACGTCTCTGCGAGCCACTAGCAGGGGAGGGGAGGTGGCTCTGTGCGCTGCCCCCACCCCCCAGCACCGTCCTCAAAGCTCCCATTGGCTGGAAACCGGCTAATGGGAGCTGCGGGGGCGCTGCTTATGGGCGTGGGCAGTGCACGGAAACCCGCTGCCCCCCTCCCCGAAGGGGCGCACAGCGACATACCAGCAGCCAGCCGCTTCTGGGATGTGGGGCCAGAGCCCTGCTGTGCCACCTGACGGGAGCCACCTGTGGTAAGCACCTCCTGGCCAGAGCCTGCAGCCTTGGACCCCTGATCTAGAGGATAACAGTGTTATAAGTAATAGCCAGCATGGATTTGTCCAGAACAAATCGTGCCAAACCAACCTTATTTCCTTTTTTGATGCAGTTACTAGTGAATAGGGGCAAGCAGAAGCTATGATATAGCTTGATTTCAGTAAGGCTTTTGAACTGTTATATGTGACATTCTCATAGTCTAGGGAAATGTGGCCTAGATGAAATTATTATAATGTAGGTTTGCAACTTGTTGAAAAACTATTCAAAAAAAAGTTGAGTGATTTGCTGCCACACTGGGAGGACGAATCTAGTGGGGTCCTGCAAGGGTCTGTCCAGAGTCCAGTACTATTCAGTCATTTCAATAGTGACTTGGATAATGGAATGGAGAGTATTTTTTATAAAACCTGTGGATGACAGCAAGCTGGGAGATGTTGCAATCACTCTGGAGGACAGGATTAAACTTCCAAAGGACCATGACAAACGGGAAAAATTATCTGAAATCAACAATAAGGGTAGTTAAGCATTGGAAAAGCCTTCAAAGAGGGGTTGTGAAATCTCTATCACTGGAGGTTTTTAGGAACAGGTTAGACAAACACCTGCCAGGGATGGTCTAGGAATACTTGATCTTGCATCAGTGCAGGGGGCTGGACGATGTGATCTCTCAGAGTCCTTTTCAGCCCTACATTTCTATGGCCTTGGGAGGCTCTCCATTCTGTTTGTGACACTACTTCCTTCATAGCTCCAATCTGTGTTGCTGCATTAATTTTCATGTTCGTTGCCTGCCTGATTAATTTAGGTGGAATAAAGGTTCCCAAAGAGCTAAAGGTGTTAACATAACCCAGTTACAGTTGAATGTTAGACAGTTTTAAATAAGGTTTGGAGTTTGGTATATAGAGACCTTAGCCTGCTTAGTACCATAGCAAACACACCATTAAAAAGAACAGGAGTACTTGTGGCACCTTAGAGACTAACAAATTTATTAGAGCATAAGCTTTCGTGGGCTACTGCCCACTTCTTCGGATGCATCTGAAGAAGTGGGCAGTAGCCCACGAAAGCTTATGCTCTAATAAATTTGTTAGTCTCTAAGGTGCCACAAGTACTCCTGTTCTTTTTGCGGATACAGACTAACATGGTTGCTACTCTGAAACACCATTAAAAGCTTTTAAACCTCTTATTGAAGATACAGAAAAGAAGCGCTGGTGGGGATGGGGGTGGGGTGAAGGGGATGGGAGAAGGGCTTATTCAAGTATTAAGTAAGGCTTTTATTTTAACTGACTTTTTGTTTCCATTTTTTAGCTGGAGAATTTTTAGAAGGAAAACCCCCTTGTCTGACAGTTTTTTAGATTGTATTAAAGCTGGTAATAGCTGTCCTTTTTGATGAAAAGAGAAGTTAGTTGAGCTGGGCGGGAGCTGTTATTGTGGCTGCTAAACTTGGATTCCATTTTCTAAAAAGACAAACACGCACAAAAGAGAAGAGAAAAGAATAGCAAAGTTAGAAAATGCAGCTCTGTCTTTTTCTTGTTGACTGGTACATGTAAACTTACTGAGAAAACACAGGCACAGCATATTGTTTTGTTAGCAGGCTGTTTAGGTGGGCACTGTTTTTAGGTGTGCAGGCTCACAGCAGTGTTGCAAAATATATAGCTTTGGCCAGTTAAGTCCGACTCTTATTAAACAGAAAGCAAAAAGGAGAGAGATAGGAAAGAAAAGAAATAAGGAAGGAAAGGATGGGGGAGATAAAGTCTCAGAACCCAGATGGTGCTCAGGATTCAGCTGGAGCTAGAAGAGGTGGCAATGTCATCTGGGCTCCCCCCCCCCACCCTATTTTTTTGCCCAGGTTGGTCAGGACACTTCTTTGTATAGGATGATGAAGCCTGGGGTCCCAGGAGACAGTGGGGGTGGAAGCCATGATAGTGAAGCTAGCTCCAGAAGCCAATTTTTCCCCCAAAGTTTTTTTTTAAATGACCATAAAAAGGAGAGAGAGATAGAATAGCCCATTTCCTTGCTGTTTTGTTACTAATTAGTCCTAATTTCTGACACACCAGTTTTTGTTTATACATTTTTGGTCCTTAGCTTTTTTTGTTCACCAGGCATGATTTTAACAGTCCTTGAGTGGTATTAGTGAAGCCCTTCTTGTTTAAATTAATTTAAATTTTTTGAGTTTCTTTACCTTTTTTGAAATAATTTTATATAATAGGTCATTGTGACAATTCATGCATCATTACCCACTTTTTACAGTTGAGCTCACAATTAGGGTAAACTTGTACGCCCAATTATTACAACAGGCCCAAAATTCAGAAGAAAATCTAGGTAGTTACTTAGCTTGGCAGGAAGGCAGTTTTTCACTCTAATCTACATGGAGGTGATATTAAGCTTACATTCAGACTGTATCAGATTTGAGTATTAATTTGTTTCCACTAGCACTTTTGTAATTCAGATTCTATGTGTATATTTGAATCCAAATTCAGAGCATAGTATTGACTTGGTTGTGATTATTTGGCAAGACTGTTTCTTGTTTCCTGCAGATTGAAGTAACGAAAACAGGGCTTCAAGCATCCCTGCTGGTGAAGGCTCCAGAGACAGGAGAATTATTTGTGAATTTTGACCCTCAGATATTGACTTTAATTCGGGAAACAGAGTGCATGGCTCACATGCACCTTGAAATCCCGCCTTTCGCCATTGCTCTACAGCAAAAGCAAGACTCATACAAGAAGAATTTCAATCAACTGCAGGTAGGTTTATTTTATTCGTTTAGATCTGCATAGAGCTATTGAAAGCTCCAATAATTTCATGAAAGATAAAAATACTATCTTATTTAAAGATTGAAAATGAACAAATTCAGACTACTATGCACCAGGAAAGTGATTAAGGTGGGAAAAGGACTTGACAGTTCACCTCCATCTTTTTCATGCAATTTTTTAGGTGCTACTATGACTTTGTTCTTAAACATAACCTCTAGGAGGCATGGCAGTGTGGAAGGAAGGCACTGAGGTCTAGAAGTTTGGAGGGGTGGAAGCACTTCCTAAGTAATATAACCTTATTGCTGTATGAGTTCAGGCAAAACAGTTGACATTTCTCAAACACAACTGTGAGCACAGCTTTGAGCACAATCTGGGTAGGGGACAGCAATGAGGCATGCCGACCCAGCAGTTGCCCATAAAAGTATTGTGCCTTGGATAGACACAAAGACTCCAGTAACTAGGCAGTGCAGCTGCTGCACCAGCATTACACTTGGTGTACTTTTTGGGCCTGCTGTGCTAGAAGATGTAGAGAGAAGATGGAGTTTTGGTTTCTCCCCTTGTCTCTTAATTTCCTTTTGGGAAGTTAGCTGCCATCAGCAGTGATACAAGCCAGCAGCAATCATTAGGCTCAAACGAATGTGACCAAGGATGGAAGATGGCTGGTAGGGAAATCTCATGATTTTACTGCAAGCTCTTGGGTCAGGGATTCTCATTTTCTCTGGGTATGTCTACAGTGCAATAAAAGGCCCATGCCATGACTGCAGCTGGCCTGGCTCACAGGGCTGAGAGGGGGAGGGTCTCAGAGCCCAGGCTCCAGCCCGAGCCTCAATGTTTACACTGCTATTTTTAGTCCTGCAGCCCGAGGCTGAGCTCTGAGACTCAATGCCATGGGTTTTTTATTAAAGTGTAGACATACCCTTTTTGTATAGCACCTAGTCCTAACTGGAGTCTTTGTGTGCTACTGCAATACGAATATATAATATAAGCTTTTTGAACTCATCTCCTTCAGCTCACCCCCCTCTTGTTGCTCCTTTTCTTCATATGTGTAAGGGAATAATTATTTTCTCATACGGGCACTGTAATGATTGCTTGATGCTTTTGCAGTACTTTGAAGCTGTCAAATGTTTCATACTATGACAAATTTCAAAAAAATATTCTGAAACTTTATGGTTGGGTTGTGAGAGCCAGTTGTCACTAGAGTGCGAGTAAAGGGTTTCAGTAAAAAGCTTGTACCTAGACTGTTTTTATCTCCATCATTCTTCTAGAGACCCATTGGTCTGGCTCAGAGCAGAGAGGGTCAAAGCTGACTTTTAGCTACTGTTAATAGACTGGGTTTCAGGAGAGGAAGCAAGTCCTGGGGAAAGCTTCATTGGCTTAATATGCTGATTTCAAAGAATGATGCGGAGGTGCTCTGGTCCACTTCAAGAAAGAGCCCTGTGACTCTGCTGAGATGCCCGTATAATAAAATAGAGGAAAGGAGGCCTGTTTCTGACCATTCTTGTTTTGCCATGCTGAGAAACAGGAGAAGTCAGTGTTCTGGGTAATGCAGGAGCCCCTTTCTTGGAAATAGAGCTTGAGGGGAGTCATGTTTACATGGCTGAGAAGGAACTCTTGGCAAGTAAAACCTGTGGAGAGTTCAGGAAGAGGCCTATAGATTGGTTCGTACTCAAAACTTTTGGATTTCAAGAAACTCAAACAGATTAGGTCACTTATCAATTTAAACAACTGGTTTGGACTTATTACAAACCAGGGTGATTATAGAATACCATTTCTATCTTTGTCCTCCTTTATATATACATTTCAGTGGTGGGCAGTGGCATCTTGTCATGCTGTTGTGTGTGGTAAGATCACACAGTAGTGAAGCAAGTATATTTCAAACTAAATGTTTGTAGCCTCTGGATATCTTTATATCAGATTTCCAGGAATATTCATAGATTTGTTAAAAACATATTCTGCTAACTCCTTTTAAACTTAAAACTGCATCACCAGTTATCAGAATATCTTCATATGATGTCTTTTGACTGGGCTGTTAAAAGATGGCCTTTCTTTAAAAAATTAGGCTTTGGGTCTCAAAAATATTCAAAATTCTGACTACTAATTTACTTGTATTATCATTTAGGTCCCATGAAAAGGTATTGCAGAAAAAAGACTTTAGCACCAATATCAGATCCATATGTAGACTTGACCCCCTGATCCACCAAAACTAAACCTACTTCTTACAGTTTACCAACCTTTTTAGCATTTAATGTCCAAACTACTTAATACAGCAAACACTGATTTTTCAAAAAGGCTCCAGAGATAATCCTGGCAATTACAGCTTGTTAAACCTAACTTCAGTATCAGGCAAGTTGGTTGAAACTATAGTAAAGGACAGAATTATCAGATACATGGATGATGAACACAATATGTTGGGGAAGAGTCAACGTGGCTTTTGTAAAGGGAAATCATGCCTCATCTATCTATTAGGATTCCTTTAGAGTGTCAACAAGCATGTGCACAGGGTGATGCAGTGCATTTAGTGTACTTGGACTTTCAGATAGCCTTTGACAAAGTCCCTCAACAAAGGCTCTTAAGCAAAGTAAGGAGTCATGGGATAAGAGAGAAGGTCCTCTCAGGGATCAATAACTGGATAAAAAGATGGGAAACAAAGGTAGGAATAAGTGGTAAGTTTTCACAATGGAGAGCGGTAAATAATGCGGCCTCCCAGGATCTGCCCTGGGACCTGTGCTGTTCAACATGTTCATAAATGATCTGGAAAAGGGAATGAAGAGTGAGGAGGCAAAATTTGCAGATGACACAAAATTATTCAAAATAGTTAAGTCCAAAGCTGACAGTGAATAGTTACAAAGGGATCTCACCAGGGCTGGCTCCAGGCACCAGCCTGGCAAGCAGGTGCTTGGGGCGGCCACTCCGGAGGGGGGCGGCACGTCCAGCTATTCAGCGGCAATTCGGCGGACGGTCCCTCACTCCCGCTCGGAGCGAAGGACCTCCCGCCGAATTGCCGCCGCAGATCGCGATCGCGGCTTTTTTTTTTTTTTTTGGCTGCTTGGGGCGGCCAAAACCCTGGAGCCAGCCCTGGATCTCGCAAAACTGTGTGACTGGGAACAAAATGACAGATGAAATTCATTATTGATAAGTGCAAAGTAATGAGCATTGGAAAACATAATCTCCACTATATATACAAAATGATGGGTTTAAAACAGCTGTTACCACTCAAGAAAGAGATCTTGGAGTTGTTGTGGCTAGTTCTCTGAAGACATCTGCTCAATGTGCAGCAGCAGTCAAAAACAGTAACAGAATGTTAGGCACCATTAGGCAAGGGATAGATAATAAGAAAGAAAATATAATGCCACGATCTAAATCCATGATACACCCCCACCGTGAATACTGCTTGCTGTACTGGTCACCTCATCTGTTGCAGTGTATGCACATCCCGTCCCCCTTTGGGGTGGATCGTGGGTGTGGTGGCACTGCAGTTACAGTCTACCAGACTGTCCTGGGATTCAAGATACTTTGGCTCAATGGCCAGAGTAAAAGTGGCTATGCTGGTGTTCAGGACTGCATGGCCTAGTGGTCCAAAACAAAGTGGTGGCCCTTGAGTGCCGGGCTGTGTGGCCTAGTGGCCAGAGTCAGGGGTCGCCACCCAGGGGGGGTGACACCTGGTGTAGGGGAACCCGGGCCCTCCCTGCTTCACTGGGTCCCTGCCCAGGGTCCTGCCAGTGGCAAGTGAGTCCACCACCCAGTCAGCAAGGATCCTACTGCAACACACTGACTCTGCTTTAAGGAGGTTACAACTCACTCGCTCCCCCTCCCTGGGACACTTCTTACCCTGTTTCCTGAAGTTGTGGTCTGTTTGACGTTGGGGTCTTTGGGCTCTTTGGTGCAGGTAATTCCCTAAGACTCTGACTGCAACTGGTTAGCTGTAGGCAACAGGTCTCCGGTCTGGTTCTTGGGATCTCCGGCTCCTGGAGGTAAGGGCTGTAGCGGCTCCTGGGCTGGAGCCTCCACCAAGCATCCTTCCTTTTTGGCAGTCATCCCAGACTGAGCTGAGCTGTTCTCCTTTATACTAGCATAGCAGTTGGAGCATGCCCAGCACGGTCTGAGGGTGGGATTAACCCTTTCTTGCTAGTGTGGGGTATGCACACCCTGTCACACCATCTCAAAAAGGATGTATTAGAATTGGAAAAAGTACAGAGAAGGGCAACAAAATGATTAGCGGGATGGAACAGTTTCCATATGAGGAGAGATTAAAAAGACTGGGACTGGTCAGCTTAGCAAAGAGATGACTGATGAAAGGATATGATACAGGTATATAAAATCATGAATAGTGTGGAGAAAGTGAATAAGGAAGTGTTATTAACCCCTTAGCATAACACAAGAACTAGCGGTCACCCAAGGAAATTAATAGGCAGCAGATTTAAAGGAAGGAAGTTTTTCTTCACACAGTGCTCAGTCAACCCGTGGAACTCATTGTCAGGAAATGTAGTGAAAGGCAAAAGTATAACTGGGATAAAAAAAGAATTAGATAAGTTCATGAAGGATAGGTACATCAATGGCTATTAGCCCAGATGGTCAGAGATGCAGCCCCATGCTCCAGGTGTCCATAAACTTCTGGCTGCCAGAAGCTGGGGCTAGATCACATGTCCAAATTGCTCTGTTCTATTGATTCCCTCTGAAACATCTGGCACTGACCACTGCTGAAAGATAGGATACTCGATTAGATGGACCATTGGTCTGACTCAGGATATCCATTGGTATGGTGATGTTAAACTGTTCCTCTGCGTTAGAATGCTGCACCCATCCACACTTGGCTGCAGCATCTCGGCCTGAGACCAAAAACTGAAAAAAGCAACCTTAAATTTTGGATGCCCAGCTTGAGTCATCTGAGACCTAATATTTCACAGGTGTGGATCCACTTGGCACTACAATTGCTTAGGTTAGTTTGCAGATACTCACTCATCTGTGGAAAAATTAGGCTTTAGGAGAGTTAAGGTGGGTACCCAAAGCTAACGGGTGCCTTTTAGAACTTGTCCCTAGGTGGTGTACTGGACTTATATCCTGTCATTGTACTAAGTGGCACTGTTGGAAGTGCTGTCTACTAGATTAAATGTAAGAGGCCCTGATCAATATGTTCAATATAACATTTTGTTTTCAGCAAGGATGTTAATTTGGTTATCCTAGCCGAATTCTAATTCTGATTAGACGGTGACACTGAGGTCCCCTCAAAGTTTCATTTACGTTAGTTCTTCTCTTCCCATTGCTCCAATTATGTTGTGCAGTAGTGGTAGTGCATTTCAGTGATCAAGTGTTCGTGGTATTTTTTGTAGGAGACTTTAGGATTCTTAAGGATTAGTAGGGTCATTAAAAATACAGAGTTAAAGCCAATGTGAAAAGAATCAAGTGTTTCATTGTTTCCAAAATACTTTTTTATAAAATGGAAAATAATAAAAACCTGACTTTTCATGAAGCGTGGAACTTTGTTTTTAATGAAACTAGATGCAAATATCAGCATAGCGAAAGGTTTGCATTGTGCTTGTTAATTAGTGTTATTACCCTCCATTTATTTCAGATGATGCTGGCAGAATATAAGAGAATTAAATCAAAAATACAAACACCCATTGATCAACTAATGGCTCCTCACTTAGCTAATGTAGATGATGCTATTCAGCCTGGTTTAACTTCACTAAACTGGACCTCCTTGAACACTGAGAAATACATAAATAATATTTTTGACAAACTAGGTAAGCATGCTTGTAGCGAATCAGCATTCTTCCACTAAACTCTGAGTTGTTTGCTTCAATCCAGATATACAGTCCAATGTTGAGTGCAACATTCATTTTTATCATACAAATTATACTGTTGCATAAATTAAAACACCAAAATTCTCACCCGTAATGTACTGTAATGTTTATTCACCCCTGGGAGCCAAATTCTGAGCTGCCTTAAATTCAGTTCAATCTCACTGACTTCCCTGGGATCTCAGTGGGGCTGTCTGGGGTATACACCATTTTACTTCCATGTGTACATGCCTGCAGCATGCCAATACTTGAAGAAAATAGGAGGGAAAGGGGAAAACTCTATCAAACTTCACAATTGTGATATTCTCCTCCACTTCCCCAGCAGCTACCACATATCAATCTCTACCTTGTCTGGGCTTCTCTGCACCTTTACGTAAAGGTCCTCTTATGTTGTCACTGAACAACTTCTTATCTTACTGAATTAGCATTTTTTTCTAAAACGCTTGTAAATCCACTAATACATAAGCTGCCATCCAGGGCACCAGTGCCTTTTGAATTTTTAGCATGTGCTGTCATACTGGTACAAGCAAAAATAAACTCCACAGGCCTCACAAAACTAAAAAAAAAAAAAACTGAAAAGAGAATATAAATAACATTGTATGGGATGCACCTTCGTCTGCAACAGCCTGGGAGAAGAGATGGGTTTTGTAGCCTGTCCCAAAGGTCAAGAGATCTGGCTTACTTCAGATCCATGTAGTGCCAAAGATACCTACATCCCACCCAAAAGTTCTTTCATCTCTAATAACTAAGTTTACTTATATCAGAAAAAAATACAGGAAATGGCGCTTAACATGACTCACAAAGTGAATCCTGCAACATTAAGTTACCTATCCATAAATGACCTGGGTCCCTGATTGTGGGTGTTTGTCACATATTGTACTCCACCGTTAATTCATGTCAGATCCAGGTATGCTGAGCTTGAGCAGTCACTTAAACTCTCTCAACCGAAACATCTAGAAGGAAAAAAAAATGGTGCGGATAATGCTTGCGAGCGTCTTTGAAGTTAAAAAAAGTTATTTAAGGGCAGGGTGGTATACCTTGTCAAAATGTTTTAATATTAGTTTGGCTATATGGACGGTCAGTAAATTAATCTGTATAAAGGAAAAAACTTTGTTGCTTGTTGCCCCTCATAAGTGGCAAATTTCTTAATTGCAAATTCTGAGTTTTTGAGTACTAGGTAGTGTTATTATATGATGAAACTGGGGCCAGATTTTGCTGCACATTGTCTGTTGCACACATGCTAAAATGGTAGTTCTTAGAAAAACTTTATTTCATGAATTCATAAACCTTACTCCTTAAGTCATAACACTTAAAATGAAAGAAAATTTGATGTAATCTAATGTGATCAGTCCAAATATATCAGCATGTTGAGGGCAAAAGCATGAGAAAGGAATTGGGGGGGGGGCTTTATAACAACTACCATCTCCTCCCTTTGAACCTCTTTTGGATTTTTTTTTTTGCATGATCTTTTGTTTGGAAAGCTGAGCTGGAGCTGCTGCTTGATCGAGTGAATGATCTGATAGAATTTCGTATTGATGCTGTTCTACAAGAAATGAGCAGTGTGACGCTTTGTGAACTGCCAGAAGATGAACCGCTTACCTGTGAGGAATTTCTCCAGATGACTAAGGTTATGAGACTTACTCTTCTAAAAATATGTTTAGTTACTCTACATTGAAGTATGTGCTTCCTGAGTGAGTATGACATGCTTTTCATTAGACATGAACACTGCACTAATGATTTAAATTACTGAAGTAATTTGATAATGAGAATGACTAAAAATGTCCCAGTTCTCTGAGAGTGACATGTTTAAAATGCACAAATGTTTCAGTTATGAGGTGGCTTGTTGAGCTTCCAGTGTCAGACAGGCTATGGTAGTTACTCCTTGTCCTGTTTTACACCAATGAACTTAATTTGAAGAGCTTCCATTCACCCTTTTTCCTCTCACTGTCTTAGAGGTCTGACACTTGTCATGACATGGTTTCTGTGAAGCAAGAAGGGCTGGAGTTGCCTGTGAACATGCTTTGGCTGACCGGAGGGGTCAGCTCTCAACTGCCCTTGAGAGTAGTACTATGGAGATGGTTGGGAATTTGCAGTTTTTTTTTATCCCCATGGCCTCTTGAGCTGATCTGGATAGAGGGGCCAGTGCACAGGCAAACCCTATCCCTGAGACATTGCAAAAGAGTAGGTCCTTGGAAAGACTTCATTCCCCACAGAAGGGTATGAGTTAACCCAATCATATTCAAGTTTTTAGTTTTCACATGTAATAGGCAAATGAAAACAAGTATTGCTGGTTAAATCACAGTGAATTCTGGAATGAGGTGTTAGAATTACTTACAGAATTTAAAATTGCAAACAAAGAACAAATTAATTTTTAACTGACGTTCCATGGGCTTTCAGTTCCAGGGTTTCTCTTAAAACAACTAACCGAATTATTTAACCGTCCTCATTGAGCTAGTTCTTATATCCATAAGTAGTTGCAGTGATGTCATGTGACTACTCACGTAAGTGTTAGCATGGTCAGATTTCCATGATTCTTAAAGCAGTAAGATACAGCAAGCAGGGCATTTCTAGGCAATTGTGTAATATAATTTCCATGAAAGACCCTCTGAGAAGACTCATAGACTTTAAGGGACCATTATGATCATCTGGTCTGACCCCCTGCATGCTGCAGGCCATAAAACCGTCCCTACCCCTTCCCTGGACTCTGCTGCTGAAGTAATCATACCTGAATGCTCTCCCTTCAGTGTAGTTAGGATGTAACCTATTGGTGGCGGGAGGGTAGTTTAAAGCCCCCAATGCATGCAGTGGTCAGTGATACAAAGGTAATGGGCATCCATAATCTGTACATTTGAAATATTGTGGATACAACTATAATTTGGATTTAGATAGCTAGCAGTAAGTGGGAAAACAGATAAGAAAATGTCTAGGGCTGGATAAAGAATTGGAGTGCTGCTGTGGTAACCCTAAATATGGGGATTCTAGTAGGTACATTGATGCAAATACACCTGTAGTAGTGAAAACAGTCCTGAATGAATAAATTCTAAACAGGAGCAAGTGGCAAAGTAAGGACTTGTCTAAACTGAAAAGTTGAACCATACCATTAACTATACCAGCATAATGAGTGATACAACTCTGTGTTGTGGATGCAGTTGAACTGGGATAAAGGTGCATTACACTGTTCTAGTTTATTCCCATAAGGGAAAGAAAATAAGCTTTGCCTTTATACTGGAATAACTGCATCCCCCCTAGGGGTTGTGCTGGCATAATTTACTGGGTTTAAAAAAAAATCACAACCTTAATTTAATGGTTGCACTGGAACAAAAATGTGCAGACCAAGCCTAAGTCACAATTGGAAGTGATCTTGATTATTGGAAACATAGTATATTACATGTATTAGAACATTAAAATGTGCTAAAGGAAAATCTTTCCAGTTATTGATTATATTGAACTAGAATACCTGTTTGTGTGAAACTTCTCAGTGGACTATGAGGTGAAGCCATCGGCCTCCAGTGCACCCAAGAAAGGAGACCATCAGCCTTACTGTGTAGCGAGGAGTGTCCTAGTACAGTTATAACACATGTAGCAAAAATAAAAGTTTTAGAGCTGACCTCTTAAAGATGGATTTTGATTTTTGACACTCTACTGACAATGGGGAGATGTGTTATAGGTGCAGTCAATTGCAGATACCTGTAGCAGAGAAGACTAACCTTCTTGATAGATATCTTGATACTTTAGACATCAGGTTACTGATTAGAAAATCAGAATGGAAAGACATCTCATCGAAAATTATTGAAGCCCTCTATCTCATGTGCTGCTTCAGTGCTTCTGCAAAGCTGCACCCACTATTGATCACAGGTCCAAAATCAGAGGCTGAATTGAAATGTTCTGAAATAGTTCCACTATATAAAATAACATGATTTCTATTAAAAGTCAAAACTTTTTGTCAATCAGTTAAACTTGTAAAAAAAATTTCAGTTTCTCAATTTTAAATTCTGGAGCTCTTCCTCACTTTTTTTCCATGGGAAATTAATAGAAGCGAAAAGGTGGGAACTTCCCCATATTTTTCAATTTAAAATTAAACTTTCTGTTTTGAACACTTTTGACCAGCCCTAATGAAATTACACTAAGAATAGATATGTAACTGCTCTGTGTTAATATTTTGTCCTCTTCCCATACTTTCTGTTAACTATTTCACTTTAATCACTGTTGCTCTAAAAAAGTTTTGGTATCCCGCCTGCCAATCTTAACCATGAATGCAGCGCTCACCAGTATTTCCCTTGTGACCTGATGAAAGAATAACATGGAATTGATTAATGCTCCATCTGGACTGGCTAACTGATTCAAAATTGGAGAGTTTTTTTTTTTTTAAAGAAAACAAAACAAAGCAAAACAAATTTGCTGATATAAATGTGACAGGCTGGATTATGCAGCTTCTTCCCTTTCTCTGTAGCGTTCCTTATGAAAACTTAATAGTTTGGTGCAAATGCTGAGCAAAGTCATGTGACTCATTAAACTAAACAAAATGACCTTGAAAAACACTATTGTTGAGAAAGCCTGATCGTGCCAGACTTGCTATTGCTAACATAATCGTTCAAAATCATGAATTAGGCCCCTTCCCAAAAATCAAGATATTTTTAAAAGTAAATTTTGGCTGTCTATGTGTCTTCTGATTTTTTTGAGCTTTTAAATTAATTAAACCTAGAAAGTGTTTTTTTTTAATAAAAGCTGAGATTCTCATGCAGTACCAGATTCCGGCGCTTTAAGAAAAACAAATATCAAAATAATCATGAGATTGCTTCAGTTCATGACACTGCACACTTGATCAACTTACATACCTTATTCCATGTCTAGCCTTATTGATGGTAGTGGAATTACTTATAGGATAATGTACCACTCAAAGTTTTGTGTGCCAGCAAAGACTAAAAAAAAAATCAGACTCAACAGTATTTGCTGTATTTATTGATAGGAGCTCTGTGTTCAAGGTGCACATACTTTGCATTTGAAAAGCTCATTGGTGGAAGAAGCAGCCAATGAGCTGATAAACATGTTGTTGGACACAGAGGTGCATTCCAAAGGAGAAAATGAGAAGTCAATTCTGCGTCCAGTCAATGCTGAAACGAGTGAGGTGAATGAAAGTACAGGTAAGAGGAAACACTTCAAAAGCAAAAAGAACAGGAGTACTTGTGGCACCTTAGAGACTAACAAATTTGTTTGAGCATAAGCTTTCATGGGCTACAGCCCACTTCTTCGGATGCAAAAGCAGTTGTCTTTGCTTCACACTTAGTTGTCTGTACATGTAGATAAAATATGCTGGGGGCCCAGAGGGCTAATAGTGAATTTGATACTTAGAGACTTTCACACCTACAGATTACAGGCTTGAATCTAGTTTAGAGTGACTGAAAGGTGATACGAAACCTTTCAGCTGCTTTCCTTATGTGAAGTAGGCTAGTGACATCAATCCAACCTGCACAGCCAAGTGTCCATGTCACAGAAGCTAGCAGTGATAGGCATTATTTGGCCACCACATTTCATAGAGAAAGGACAAGGCTTGACTGGATAGGCAAAAAGATGTATCTTCACATTCCCAGAGGTAAATCTACTAGGTCTGTATTGAATATAGAATCTAGTCTTCAGGTCACTGTAAAATGCAAAGTGATTTACCCATGGGCAAGACATTATGGACATCCACTCACTTACACGTCTTTATAAAGATGGTATTAAAAATTGTTAATTTCCAGACATGTAATTGTATTCCTCTTTCTCTCCATAGTTTATTAAATTATGTTATAAATTACTATAATTTTACTGATTTGCTTTTAACAATAGAGGAGGAAGGGAGAAAGGAGAAACTGGCAACCTCTCATACAGCAAGTCAGATTATGGCTGGGATGTCTCCTCCTTTAACAAAGAAGAAGAGAAAGGAGATGGAAATGTTAGAGGAAGAAGCCCAAGAACTGCTTACCCACTTCAATCACCGCAATATTGATGCCCTTTTGAAGGTCACTCGGAACACTCTGGAGACCATACGCAAGCGCATTCATGCCTCTTCTGCGATCAACTTCTTAGGTAGCCATAGGTTCTACTACTTTACATTTTAATTAGTGTGCTGAAAAAAACAATTAGACATGGTATCCTAATATCATGCTAACCCAAGGCCAGATCTTCAAAGGAGGGTGGAATAGGTGAGCAAGCAATTTTGTGGGCTGGCTTGTTACACCACAGTTGCCTGCGTTGTACGTTTCCGAGGGAATTTTCCCCATAAGATGAATCCCCAGCTACTGGTGGGTTATGTTTATTATGGCAAAATTAAATATAAGTATTTTGGGGCCAGATGTATGTAAGTAGGTGTAGCCTTGTGTGTGCATAGGGTGACCAGACTTTGTAACTGAAAATCTGGGACACTGTAACCTGTTGGGTCTTGAAGTTTATATAGAGAGGTTTTGGCACTACAGGTATCAACTCCCTCTGCTTCTTAGCTGACAAGCAGCCACAGACAAACACAGGTCTTTTAGGACTTGTTCATATATCATGAGAGTGGACACAAATCCAGTTTATTTTCTTGGCAGCCCACCTTTAAAGACATAAATAAAATTAGAGGCTTCCATCTTTCATCTAAGTTGCATCTGCAATTTTGTGCAACACAATATTTGAGAATTCAAAAATTCATATCCTATTTAAGGTCGTGCGGGGGAGAGGGGGTGGCACTATATGTGAAAGAAAATGTAGAATCAAATGAAGTAAAAATCTTAAGTGAATCCACATGTTGCATAGAATCTCTATGGATAGAAATTTCATGCTCTAATAAGAATATAACATTAGGGATCTATTATAGACCACCTGACCAGGACAGTGATAGTGATGATGAAATGCTAAGGGAAATTAGAGAGGCTATCAAAATTAAGAACCCAATAATAGTGGGGGATTTCAATTATCCCCATATTGACTGGGAACATTTCACTTCAGGATGAAATGCAGAGATAAAATTTCTCGATACTTTAAATGACTGCTGCTTCATGGAGCAGCTGGTACGGGAACCCACAAGGGGAGAGGCAACTCTAGATTTAGTCCTGAGTGGAGCGCAGGAGCTGGTCCAAGAGGTAACTATAACAGGACCGCTTGGAAATAGTGACCATAATACAATACCATTCAACATCCCGGTGGTGGGAAGAACATCTCAACAGCCCAACACTGTGGCATTTAATTTCAAAAGGGGGAACTATGCAAAAATGAGGGGGTTAGTTAAACAGAAGTTAAAAAGTACAGTGACTAAAGTGAAATCCCTGCAAGCTGCATGGGTGCTTTTTAAAGACACTATAATAGAGGCCCAACTTCAATGTATACCCCAAATTAAGAAACACAGTAAAAGAACTAAAAAAGAGCCACCGTGGCTTAACAACCATGTAAAAGAAGCAGTGAGAGATAAAAAGACTTCCTTTAAAAAGTGGAAGTCAAATCCTATTGAGGCAAATAGAAAGGAGCATAAACGCTGCCAGATTAAGTGCAAGAATGTAATAAGAAAAGCCAATGAGGTGTTTGAAGAACGGCTAGCTAAAAACTCCAAAGGAAATAACAAAATGTTTTTTAAGTATATCAGAAGCAGGAAGCCTGCTAAACAACCAGTGGGGCCCCTTGATGATCGAGATACAAAAGGAGCACTTAAAGACGATAAAGTCATTGCGGAGAAACTAAATGGATTCTTTGCTTCAGTCTTCACGGCTGAGGATGTTAGGGAGATTCCCAAACCTGAGCCAGCTTTTGTAGGTGACAAATCTGAGGAACTGTCACAGATTGAAGTGTCACTAGAGGAGGTTTTGGAATTAATTGATAAACTTAACATTAACAAGTCACCGGGACCAGATGGCATTCACCCAAGAGTTCTGAAAGAACTCAAATGTGAAGTTGCGGAACTATTAACTAAGGTTTGTAACCTGTCCTTTAAATCGGCTTCTGTACCCAATGACTGGAAGTTAGCTAATGTAACGCCAATATTTAAAAAGGGCTCTAGAGGTGATCCCGGCAATTACAGACCGGTAAGTCTAACATCGGTACCAGGCAAATTAGTTGAAACAATAGTTAAGAATAAAATTGTCAGACACATAGAAAAACATAAACTGTTGAGCAATAGTCAACATGGTTTCTGTAAAGGGAAATCGTGTCTTACTAATCTATTAGAGTTCTTTGAAGGGGTCAACAAACAAGTGGACAAGGGGGATCCAGTGGACATAGTGTACTTAGATTTCCAGAAAGCCTTTGACAAGATCCCTCACCAAAGGCTCTTACATAAATTAAGTTGTCAAGGGATAAAAGGGAAGGTCCTTTCATGGATTGAGAACTGGTTAAAAGACCGGGAACAAAGGGTAGGAATTAATGGTAAATTCTCAGAATGGAGAGGGGTAACTAGTGGTGTTCCCCAAGGGTCAGTCCTCGGACCAATCCTATTCAACTTATTTATAAATGATCTGGAGAAAGAGGTAAACAGTGAGGTGGCAAAGTTTGCAGATGATACTAAACTGCTCAAGATAGTTAAAACCAAAGCAGACTGTGATGAACTTCAAAAAGATCTCACAAAACTAAGTGATTGGGCAACAAAATGGCAAATGAAATTTAATGTGGATAAATGTAAAGTAATGCACATTGGAAAAAATAACCCCAACTATATATATAATATGATGGGGGCTAATTTAGCTACAACAAGTCAGGAAAAAGATCTTGGAGTTATCGTGGATAGTTCTCTGAAGATGTCCGCGCAGTGTGCAGAGGCGGTCAAAAAAGCAAACAGGATGTTAGGGATCATTAAAAAGGGAATAGAGAATAAGACTGAGACTATATTATTGCCCTTCTATAAATCGATGGTACGCCCACATCTCGAATACTGCGTATGTGGTCTCCTCATCTCAAAAAAGATATACTGGCACTAGAAAAGGTTCAGAAAAGGGCAACTAAAATGATTAGGGGTTTGGAACGGGTCCCATATGAGGAGAGATTAAAGAGGCTAGGACTCTTCAGCTTGGAAAAGAGGAGACTAAGGGGGGATATGATAGAGGTATATAAAATCATGAGTGATGTGGAGAAAGTGGATAAGGAAAAGTTATTTACTTATTCCCATAATACAAGAACTAGGGGTCACCAAATGAAATTAATAGGCAGCAGGTTTAAAACAAATAAAAGGAAGTTCTTCTTCACGCAGCGCACAGTCAACTTGTGGAACCCCTTACCTGAGGAGGTTGTGAAGGCTAGGACTATAACAGCGTTTAAAAGAGAACTGGATAAATTCATGGTGGTTAAGTCCATTAATGGCTATTAGCCAGGATGGGTAAGGAATGGTGTCCCTAGCCTCTGTTTGTCAGAGGATGGAGATGGATGGCAGGAGAGAGATCACTTGATCATTGCCTGTTGGTCCACTCCCTCTGGGGCACCTGGCATTGGCCACTGTCGGTAGACAGGATACTGGGCTAGATGGACCTTTGGTCTGACCCGGTACGGCCGTTCTTATGTTCTTTATTTACAAATTTGTATTTGAGTGCACAAATCAGATTATTTGCCGATAGTTTTGTTCTAATGTTTGTGTACCAATCAGCTGTTGTGGTGGGGGGAGAGTGCATAAAGTAATGGCATAAGAGTTTAGAGGATTTTTGTATTGCTATTGACTTCAGAGTCTTTTAATGGAGCCTCAGTTACAAAATAAGTAGCTGGAATAAGTGTTCCCCTAAACAATACTAAGTTCAGTAACCACCAATATGCTATATTTAAAAAAAGCTATAGATGGTGAGAACAGATCACTGTAAATTGGTTTAGTTTCATATCTATGGACAAAATAAAGAATACTGAACAGGTTTTTAAAACTCTACTTATAACAATCGGTTTTGTTTTTCCTTTAGACAATGACAGTGCTTCTAAGCAAAAACAGAGTGCTCAGCCTATTTTTCGGACTAGCATTAACTTGTCTATCCCAAATATCGTTATGATGCCAGCTTTGGATGAGGTACAGCAAACACTTAATAAAGCTGTGGAGAGTATTGTCAGTGTCATGAAAGGAGTTGGTCAGTGGAGTAAAGAGAGAATGTCTAAGGTTTGTCTTCAGTAGACTTCCTTTTAAAATATATTTAAAAATCCCGCTCTTGAAAAATTTCTGACAGAAAATAAATATGATCATTCTACTTCCTACACAGAAAAAAATGCTAGAAAGAAAAATAGCTGCTTTGCGGCGCAGTAGCGAAGACAGTGATTCTGATGATGGAATGAGAGAGACTGGAGTAAAAAATGCTCAGGGTAATTAACTTTATAATATCACTGCCTCAGATTTAGACATAAATGTTGTGTCTCCTACGGTATGTGTTCTGGGATATGTATAACTACTTGGATATGAAGATGATATCACTCAGAATACACTAATATTATATCACCCTGGAGGACAGATTTGTGGTGCACGAGCGGAAGAGGGTGCAAATACAGTGAGGGGCTGGGCACAATCCCTGTGCTTGCTATCCTGGTATATGAGGACCAGGAGAGTCTACAGTAGTGGTTCTCAAAGCCGGTCCGCCGCTTGTTCAGGGAAAGTCCCTGGCGGGCCGGGCCTGTTTGTTTACCTGCCCCGTCCGCAGGTTCGGCCAATCGCGGCTCCCACTGGCCGCGGTTCACTGCTCCAGGCCAATGGGGGCTGCAGGAAGCAGCGGGGGATGAGGGATATGCTGGCTGCCCTTCCCCCTCCGAATTACCTGAACTGGCTTAAGGAGAGTGCTTATTGTACCCTGCTAAAGGTGTGGCAGCCCTGGCTCTGTGATGATTAGCCCTCCTAGTACCTTCATGGAAATTCTGGCTGAGGTAGCCAAAATGTTTGTGGGGACTCCACTATGGTGGAATGTTTCCATGACCACTCCAATGTGCACTGTGTCTTCACTGCCACAATATAGTCTTTAGACCTGCACTTACCTTACCCCTTTAGAATGTTACTTTACACCAAAAGCAGAGTGCACTTACATTTCAGTTCTTCAGTATAAGAAAATGTATTGCACAAGTGATTGTAGTGGTCACAGAGAAGCTGCTCTGAGGGTTTCAGGATGGGGTGCATGTAGACTAACACTGCAATATGAACATTTAAAGACAAAGTTTATTTTGTGACTGTCTGTGCAGCCACTTACATTCAGATACTTATGTGATTAAAAATACATTTTAAGGTGGTGTCTACTTCCTGGGTAGTGATTTATAGTAGTGTAGTAGTGTTGGAGTAAATTTAAACTTAAGCCAAATTCATCGTTTGTATCTATTTATCTTGGGTACTTACTACACTAATAGGGACTGTGTATCTGAATGCCTCAAACCTGCTAATATATTTATCCTCACATCACCCTGGTAAGATAGGGAAGTGCTAGTACTCCTGTTTTACAGATGGTGAACTGAGGCCAAGAGTTCAAGGGACTAGCCCAGAGTTGCCACAGGAAGTCTATGGGAGAGCAGGGACTTGAAGCCAGGTCTCCCAAGTCCTAGCCTAGCACCTTAATCACTGGACCATCCTTGAAGTAATACTTAAGTACACATAATGCTAATTTAGTACTTCCATTTTTTAGGACATAGGATGGAGAGGGTGCCCTTTTGGGATTCCCCCTTTCATTAATATCAATATACGTGAATGGTGGCCCATCTCCCTCTGCTTGAGATGATTTGATTTTGTCTTCCTCCAGAGCTGGTTGATGCTGCTTCCAAATACCACACTTTTGGCTTAGTCACTCCAAGTGATGTACATGATATAAACTCCTTGAAAGAAAGAAAAACAGGGATTGTTCGGGTGAGACCGAAACAGAGTGCACTGCCCTACTCTGTGCTGGGGAGCTTGAAGTGAACAGGTGGCTATTTGGTGACAAGGATTGTCTCTTCACTAGGTGTCTTTGGTGAAGAATGGCTTTGTATCAGCCACTTGTAAAATTGACTATACTCTTTTGATTGATTAAAATATTAAGACTTAGAGGGAATGCCTATTGAGAGACTACATGTCTTCAACTTGGGAGTTTTGTCGAACTGAGAATTATAACATTTTCTTAAATTGGTCTTTACAAATACTTTCAATGGCTCTGTCCTTTTAGATACCACCTCAGAAATAGCAACTGCAAACTTGCCTGCTCCAGTGCAAAACAAAAACTACTACAAAAGTGTTTCTGAGAACAAGGAAATTATTAAATTGGTCTCTGTACTTAGTACTGTCCTCAGTTCTACCAAAAAGGTAAGCAAGCAGGGTTATGGTTGAATCTTACTATCTATGGCACTCCTTATGCCATGAAATATAAGGAGCCTACAACACTGGGCTAATGTATATAGGATGGTGACATGCTTATAAAAATTGCTTAATGAGAACAAGAGAAACTGTGATGGTGGAGAGAGAACATTTGTAGTTGCAAAGTTGCATCATGTCTAGAAAGGGTAACTTTGAACAGTAAAAAAGCACACAGCCCTGAAAGCTTTATGGGAGTTTAAGCTTATTGTTTAACATAAAACTAAACATGGATAATAAGTCCCCAGGGTGTGAACTACCCCACTGGACACATCTGAAAGAGTGTAGCTAGTACATCTTAATGATTTTTGACAGGATGAGGTGGTAATTTTTCACTAGTGACCAGACACTTGCTATAGAAATGTATTAGTGAGAAGGCAAGATCCTGAGTACTCAAGTAAAAGTTCTGCCAAAGCTAGTGGGAGTGCCTCAGTAAGACTGGTGTATTAAGCCCTCAGAGGAAAATCCAGCTGCTGCCTCTGCAGCTGTGGAGGGGGGCATAGATGTTCAGCTGCCTGAGGTGCAGTGGTCTGGCTGTGGGGAGATGACCCTATGGGTGTATATTCCTTGCATGTCATGGTGTGAAAGGGGTGAGTCTATGGTCACCAGATGTCCCGATTTTATAGGGACAGTCCCGATTTTTGGATCTTTTTCTTATATAGGCTCCTATTACCCCCCACCCCCGTCCCGATTTTTCACATTTGCTGTCTGATCACCCTAGGTCAGCCATAGGCCCAGAGACTGTATTGTTGTAGGGGCAACGAGTGTCTGCTGGGCCTACTCAGAGCCACTGGCTTTTGAAGGTGCTCTGCAGCCTGGGAGGGGGGATTTACTTTGCTCTACCCTGTATCTGCTCAGAACCCAGCTCATCATTTAGGGCTGGTAACTGCATTGAAGATTTAGCCAGAAATGCATACATTCATGGATGGAATAAAGGCCACAGTTGAGAATGTGCATGTCACAGTACATCATCAGTGTGCAAAAGGCCTAAACACTGTTCTGCCTAACATATAAATGAACACCACTGCCCTGTGGATCTAATAGCAATGTCCAGCACATGACACGGGTAGAAATCCAGGTTAGTGGTTATTTCCTCATAGGCGAGTAATAAACCCCAAAGTAATGTTTATTTCTCATTATTCATAAGTTGCAGTATGGAAGTGGGTTACTGGAAAATGCCAAAGGCAATATAAAAAAATAAAGATTGCAAACTAATTAGGCACACTTTTGTCTCAAAACTCTTCTAGGCTATGGGAAGAGAGATAATCCAAAGAGAAGAGAAATTGCCTCCTCTATTTGAATTCTTGCCATCACACTGACTAAGGGCTTGTCTACACTATCGCACGGGGTTGATCTAAGATACGCAACTTCAGCTACATGAATAGCATCGCTGAAGTCGACGTATTTAGATCTACTTACCACGGAGACTTCACCGCGGTAAGTTGACAGCTGACACTCTCCCGTTGACTCCGCTTGCGCTTCTCGTTCTGGTGGAGTACCGGAGTCGACGGGAGAGCTCTCAGCGGTCGATTTATCGCGTCTATACTATACTAGATGCGATGATCGATCGCTACCTGCTGATCCGGCGGGTAGTGTAGACAACCCCTAAGACATTGCCCCTTTTAACCTAAAGGGACCATATTATTTCCACTGATTTGTAGTTGAGGTTGCATACTAGTAACTGAGGGAAGGTTTTAGTACTAAATAATCTAACAGGTACATGGTGACTTGTTCAGCCATATTCAGTATGATTAGTTTTTTTGTATCTGAATAGATATTGCATTCTAGCAGTATTTCCTTAACTTAAATATTTCAACACCCTCCTGTTTGGTGCTGAAATGCAGCTTACCCCACCATTTACTTCAACTGAACTCGAACCAACATCTGAAATATCTGAGAAATTACTTGTTCACAGCTGCTCATTGAGAAACTTCCTTTGACCTTGTAATTTATTCCAGGAGGTTCTTACAGCTCTGGAGCGTTTCAAATGTTATGACCACATCTGGCAAAGGAAGAAGGAGGAAACCATCAATAAGTTCATAACAGGGAATCCTTTACTCTCTGAATTTGAGTCCCAGATCCTCCATTTCAGAGACTTGGAGCTGGAGATAAACTCGGAGCCTGAATACATCTGTGTGGGAGCTATGGCACTATATAGTGGTACAGTGGTCAACTCAAGTATTTTGTAGAACAAATGTTATACTTTCCCACTCTAACCTTTATCATTAATGCATATTGAAGCAATTGAGACTATTGCCTTAAAATGCACTTTTAAATTCTCCCAATAATTATAACTCTGAGACCCATAAAAAGATTCTGTTGAGGGACAGTATCTTAAGCTTATAGCCAGGCTTCTGTGATAAGATCTACTTTTACCCTTCATGCTCAGATCTGAAGCATGAATTATCTGTGTCAAAATGTTACTATTATTTGGAAGAAGTCAAATGCATTTACTTATATTTAGAATCAATTCATGAAATTGTTTCAAAGTTATTAGGGGGGAAAAACTACTTGGTATGCTCAGAACTCATTGGTGGCATGGGTGCAAGGGATGGGTGTAGTTGCACTAGCAGAGGGAGACACTCTGTTGCAGGGGATAAAGTGGTGTGTGGGTGTGTGATGTAATCACACTAGCCAACACGTGGGCAGAACCAAGACACAGCCGGCCTGCCTTTCCCCTTCCTGCACGTTCCCTGCCCACCTGTGCAGCATGGGGGCTAGTGGCCCTGCAGAGGGAGGGAGGAGCCTCATTCTGTGACCCACAAAACAGGTAATATGCTCATGGGAATAAGAGGGCTCCATGCATAGGAGCATATGACAGGTCAAAATAATAAATGTCACACTTTGCACAGGTAATAGAAGGACATACAAGCAATAACCTATATTAAATGGGATAATTTAAACTAATCCTATGCATTGTCACTAATATATATTCATCATTGAAGCCAGAGCAGTTTCATGTCCTTGATTTTGATCTTGCTTCAAAAGGTTTTACAGCAGCATAGCAGAAGTAAGAATTGGGGCCTTAATTTTCCCCATTGAAATTGGAAACTTGTGCCCATTAAATAAATGGCAAAGCTCCTACAAGTTAAATGAGTAGTTTTGTGTATCATTCTTTTTTTTAAGATTTCACTTAATTCCCTACCCCAGTTATTCTAAAATGATTTAAATGATAACTTTCCCATCGTGTTTTTATTTAACCTGATAGTTCAGAGAATAAAATTGGAGTGTGGACAACTAAACTGATGAACAAGATAATACATGTGCAGTGTGAGCGCTCACAATCGTGTAAAATAGAAGTGAAGTAAAGAGCCAAACTATGGCTCCCTCTGTGTGAATTCACAGCAGGGGAAGAGTGCAGGGTCCATCCAAAGCACTCCAATACAGGAATCAGTCATCATTCAGGTGCACCCTGGTTGGGGTGACACTTGAGCTATGAACAGTATTATGTACCCCCAAAAGGGTGGTGGGCTGGGTTCTGTGCATGGTTTTTCCCTCACCACATGCACACTTGTACCTGGAGGCTAGAACTGAGGTTATGCACTTACAGAAGGGTGGAGCATTGGTTATAGCACTTGTGAAAATAGGACGCTGAAATGCTTGTAGAGATACAGTCATTGCCACTCTTCAGCATGCTCTCTCTAGCATCCCTGAAGACATGACATAAACTGCCTTCTATAATCATATAGGCTCCAACTACCGAAGCTCAGTGGCTCAAGGACCCTTGTCCAGCATCCTTATGTCACTTAAAGGCAAAAACAGGTTCTTGACAATTAAATTGTTTTAAGATGAAATTGAAATGATCATTCTGACAAAATGTACATTGCTTTTTGCCAAATCTCTTAAGCCCACAAACACAAGAATAAAACACATATGTAACAGTCATCTGAAAACAAAATCAATGTCTATATTTGAAAAAGTACTGACAATTTAACAAGAGGCTCGTGTATAAAATCTGCTTTTGGGGAAATGATCTAAAATGACTTGTTCTCTGTTTTCTAGCTGACCTGAAGCTAGCACTGGCTGCAGAAACCAAGGCTTGGATGATTGAGTTGGGGCGTCACTGTAACAAGAAATACAGAACTGAGATGGAAAACATTTTCACATTTGTAGAGGAAATCGGCAAGAAACTGAATCGACAAATTAAGGATTTGGATGACATAAGAATAGCTATGGCTGCATTAAAAGAGATTAGAGAGCAACAAATCCCCATAGACTTCCAAGTGGTACCTATTGAGGTAATCAAAAAGAGATAAGCGTGTGTTTACTTGCGGTGTAAATTTTGAAAATGTGATGAGAAAAAAATATATAGTAGTGCTAATATGAGCAAATTAGTTAAATAATAAAATGAGTCTGGTCCTGAAAGTCCTTCATGTGCAGAACTCCCATTATGGCAAATGTAAACTCAGTGAGCCAAGAGGCAGCATGTAGGCATGAGCCTGTCATAGCAGCAGAGAGAAATGGAGAGGCTCAGACAAGTGGAATTCTCAAATGAGAATTACTAAGGCAGTTGACAAGAAAGTTGTTGCCCTTGGGTGCAGCAGAGGCCAAAGCGTATGGAGACACAAAGGAGGTGACTGTTAGATGAATAGCCAGAGCTCTTTGGAGTCTAGTAGAACAAGTCCATGCAGGCTTAAATGGCAATTGCACAATGGATCCTGAAAAGAACTGGGCTTCAATATAGGTGCTAGAGCAGGATAGGTGATGTGACTGTGCGGCTTCATGAGTGGGAGAGGGCAGGCTGCAGGTCTGTGCTGAACTATGGACATTTCAAGCTGACAGGTAGCCAAAACAAGAGGCAGGAGATGGTGACAGGTAGATCGACACAGAGCTGTAGGGAGTTGTATATGAGGTAGGGAGGGTATACTGCAGATCTAAGTCAAGAAGGAAGATGGAGGTGGAATTGAGCCTGAGGATGTCCATCTTGCTGACGACAAGTACTTGATAAAGAAAGTGTTGCTGACTCTTAAGGAGAATCACAGGTTCTCTTGATCAAGACAGAAAATTTAAAGTTTATGCTGTAATTTTAAAGAAAATGTCCATTTCCTATTCGACCGTTTCACCATTAAAGCATGACCCTGTCCCAGTGCAGTTTTGTACAGTGTGGCTTATTGATGGCTACACCTCACAATAGAAGCTTCTGGCTTAAATTCCCAACCAGCAACCAACTATTTTGTGCTTCTGTTGTGCCTGCCTTTTGAATTCTTAGCTCTTTAGTTAGCTTACTGCATGTTTTCTACTTACCAGAGGTACTAGCAAGTCTACTCTCGTAGCTTGGATATATAAGGGGTGCATTTGCTGATGAAATGCTTGATTAGGACAACTGTTTTTCTATGTCAGTTTTCTCTAGAATAAACTTCAGCAATTTCTGAACTGGAGTTTATAGCTGTAATTAAGGAAATATGCTAATGTGCTCCAAATATGGGTTGTGGACTGAAAATATTGTGTTTCATACATGATACTTTCAGTATCCCTGGAAGCTAGAAAGCATTCAAGCATTTGTTAGAGGTGCAAATAACAGACATATTTGTTGATTCACATACCAGTTTTTGGCTAGCTTTGTATCTTGGTGTACTCCTATACAACATCTTCCTTAGAAAACTCATATCAAGATTGATTTTTAGTCCATTATTTGGTCTAAATTAAATGTTTTTCTTGGTTGTCATTAGTAGAGTACAGTTCCAGTCCCTCTTTCACCCATATTTTTGTTTGTAACAAAGAGTTACCCAAAGTTCTTAAAGTTCTAGAATGAAAATATGAGAGACCAATTTAATTGGTTTCTGATTACTTTAGCTAGTTGTCGCAGTGTCGCATATCAAAACAAAGCATCAATGGTACATATGAAAATCCAGGTACTCAGACACCACAGTATTGGAATCTATAGATGTGGGAGGGGGCAGAGCTGGGAGAGCAGGTAATAAAGCAGCTAATATACTTAATTGTCAATTCATACACCTAAGTTCTCTGGTAAATCTTGGCTGTTCTGGATTCCCACTACTCTTAGTGGTAAATATCTGATACACCGCTACCTTGATATAACGCGACCCGATATAACACGAATTCGGATATAACGCGGTAAAGCAGCGCTCCGGGGGGGCGGGGCTGCGCACTCCAGTGGATCAAAGCAAGTTTCACCTATAATGCGGTAAGATTTTTTTGGCTCCCGAGGACAGCGTTATATCGAGGTAGAGGTGTATTAGATTTAAGCATGTATGCAAAAGAAGATCTGTTCAAGAGTGTTGGCTATTTTATTGTAAAATGTTTAGCTATTCCTCTCTTCCATGTATTACCGGTGGTAGTGCTGAATGTAGTCATTATAGTGGGTCAGTTCTGAAGCATAGCTTTAATTTAATTCTTCTTACACTTATGGCAATGAAAATGAATTTGTAGATTACATAGGGTCTTGTCATTATAACCAGCAAAGAATTTTAGAGGAACAGGTTGAAACACAAACAAAAATCCATCAGAGCTGTGAAGAGGAAAAACAGTAGTTTTAATTTCTGTGTAATCATGGATTCCTGAATTTGTTGTTTATGCACAACTATATTAGCATAGCCTTCCTGCTTCTCTAAAAGACCATCTGGCACTGTCTTCAGTCTCCCACATTTAAAATCTTGAGAATTTATATATGTATTTGTATAGAATATAGCATGTTCTGTACATGGTGGATATAGATGCAACCATTGTTCTGACAGGAATCCTATGCAATGTTAAACAAATATGAGCTGCTGGTGGCAAAGGAAGAGATGGAGAAGGTGGACACCCTGCGCTATATCTGGGAGAAGCTTCTGGTCCGGGCAAATGAAGTGCAGAATGAGCTAGTAGCTTTGCAGCCCAACTTCAGGGGAGAATTAATTAGCACTGTGGAGATATTCACTGAAGATTGTCATCAGTACTATGCAGACTACGACAAGGTATTAATCTCTGGAGTGTTTCAAAAGAAAGAAACTTAAAAAAAAAACAGCTTGGAAGTTCTCTGGGTGACCCTTGTAAACTCTGTGGTGTTCAACTTCATTGCAGAGGGTGCTGTGATCATGGAGCACGAGAGTCAGTTCACTTTTTTTTCTGGAGCATGTGGTAGGGGTCATGATTTTTCAGCAAGGGAAGCTGGGGGCAAATGGGGATGATAGTTCAATGTTTCGGAGGCCAAGCTTATTGAATGGGGGGGAGGGATAGCTCAGTGGTTTGAGCATTGGCCTGTTAAACCCAGGGTTGTGAGTTCAATCCTTGAGGGGGCCACTTAGGGATGTGGGGTAAAATCAGTACTTGGTCCTGCTAGAGAAGACAGGAGACTGGACTCAATGACCTTTCAGTTCTATGAGATAGGTATATCTCCATATAGTCTATATATATTTTTTTATTATTAATGCTTGTACTCCAGTTAGTGCAAGGTTTGTCTGGCATGTAGGAGGGTGGAAGCTTCTTGCACCCTCCCAAATTCATTGTTGCAAAGAAGACAGGCAGAGTCAGTCTCCAGTAAACCAGCTCACTAGTATCTGTTCTCCCACAGTAGAAGGGTATAGCGATGTGTACTTCTTAAAGGTCCTTTCCAATTCATTAAGTATGAAAAGTACTTGAATCCCCTTCTGTCACCCTTAGTCGTGTCAAGCACCTTTCCCTATGAATGGGCGTGCTGATCTCTCTGGTACTACTAGATATGAGTCAGGGTGGCAAAACTCAGTAGTAAAAACTATTAATGAAGTTAACACTTGAAGAGACAGTGAAATCATATGTGCCAAATGTTTTATTTTTAAAATTGGTGAACAGCATCTTTAACTTTCTTCTTCCAGAATGGACCAATGGCGGTTGGTCTTGAGCCTCAGGAAGCCAGTGACAGGCTTATCATGTTCCAGGTATTCATTCCCAATTCAAAGACTTAATAAAAATGTCATGTAAGTAGCAAAAACATTTCAGTAAGTCAGAATTTAGCAGAACACTTAAATAAATTCTACAAGGCTATATAGCCTCATGCAGTGGCCATAGTCCACTTAATTTTGCCTACTGGTATGAAAGTTTGTTGAAAATTTTTTGACATTAGCTAGCAAGGAATAATAAACAATTGAATAGCAAAAAATGGGTAACGTGCATCGTACATACAGAATTTGTATAATAAAACATAATTACTAAGTGCAGGTGTCCTGATTGGAGTCTAATTGTGCTGAGCATACACTTTGATATATCTGCATCTTTGGTCTCACTTTTTAATGCTCACTCCACACCACCAGGCTTTTGCCAAATCGTGCCACTTCTTTATATTATGCAACCCTCCCCCAAACATATGTACTCTTCACTACCCCTTCTGATAAAATGCTTCCACATGCCTTGATTAGTTTCCACTCTCATTATAGCAGTTTGCTTTATTTGGCCTCTGCTTCCCATGTTGCTCCCTCAAGTACAGCCAGAGTTCACAGGCAAAATGTGGTCTGCATTGTTAGGAAGGAAAAGCTACGACTTCCCTATTCAAATCCCTCACTTGAGGATTTGCACTTCAGACCCGAACCCTAGCTTTCAAGGCCCTGCAAACCTCACCTATGCCTTTATTTCTGCTCTTGCGTATCATAACCAACCTTTCTCACTCTGTGCCATCAAAGATAACAATCCGACTGCTTTCTTCAATCCACCCCTGTGTTCCAGAAACAACCTTCTAACCTACCATGTAGGCTACCACTTACTTCTTCCATGAGGACTTCAAACACAGGTTCTACTTAGTGTCCCATTTTTATTTAAACATAACTTTCTAACCATCCTTTGCATCTCCCTGTGTCTCTTGTCTGCCTTTTTAGATGATAGATGCTTGTGAGCAGGGGCTGTGTTTTCTTTTGTGAGCTCTGAGCATAATACTAGCATTTGCATCTATATATTTTTATTAGAACCGATTTGACAGCCTCTATCGAAAATACATTACCTACACTGGTGGGGAAGAACTTTTTGGTTTGCCTGTTACCCAGTATCCTCAGCTACTTGAGATAAAGACGCAGCTGACCCTGCTACAGAAACTTTACAGCCTGTACAACAATGTTATTGACACGGTCAATGGCTACTACGATATCCTCTGGTCAGAAGTTAACATTGTGAAAATAAATAATGAACTTCTGGAGTTTCAGAACAGGTAAGGAAGTGTTGAAGTGTGTACAGATTAAGCTGGGTGTTTTTTTTGTTGAATAATGGTGTGGATTGCCTTTCACTCACTATACTTAGATAAGCATGTTCTTGCTCTTTAAAATTTAGTTGAAATCTTCCACTCTTCTCTCTTTACTATCTTCACCAAAGAGGGAGTAGTTTACCAATTGAGAGTTAAAGGATTCTTGTTCCTTGGGAGTTTTTTCCAAGTAACAAATAATTTCCTTGTGTCTAGAGGGCAAATTTGGAATTGATAATTACTTTTCTCTAGTTGAAAGATGGTTACATTTTTCTGAAATACAAATGAAATAATTTAAATTAACTTTCCACTGCAAAGAACCCCTTCAGTAACCTACTGGGTTGCTGCTGTGTAACCCAACACTTTTCCTGTCTAACAGGAGCTGACATACGTGTACAGAATTGAAGCTCTTGTCAAACAGGGAATTGAGTGAGTTTAAGAATCAAACCTGATTATCCTGCACATCCAGGCAGAATACTGCCACTAAGTTACCCCATAATCAGTAGTATTGGTCAAAAGTTTGGGAAAGGAGAATGTTTGAGAAAATTTAAATTCTTTGCCATTTTTGAAATTTGGCAAATGTTGTTTGAAAAATAAAAATAACTTAAAATGAATTCCAGAGTTGTATGTGGTGAAGAAATATTACTGGGATAATAGTTGTTATAATGTAGTAAAGTGGCTCATAGATGGAGTAACAGACAGTTAAAATGTTCTTTGTAAGGGTAGTACGATTGTTCAGCTGAACTCCTTAGAACAGGTGTGTAGTCTTCCCTGATCTGCAGCCAGTGAAATAGGCTGATGGGGAAAAAACAGGTTCTCCTAAAGCACATGTATAATTACTACATTCAGAGAACTTAAATTAAACTCTACTTTAACTTCAGAAATATGTTGTGCCATTGCTGTTGCCTTGTTACCTTAGCTAATTCAGTAACATAAAGGAATATCTGAAATGTTTTAAAAAAGTTAACTGATTGTATATATGCAGGTGTCGCAAACTTCCTCGTGCTTTAAAGGAATGGCCGGCATTTTTGGATCTAAAGAAGACAATTGATGATTTCAATGAGTGCTGCCCTTTGCTTGAGCTTATGTCAAATAAGGCCATGATGGCTCGGCACTGGAAGAGGATTACAGATCTCACTGAACACAGCTTTGAGGTGGAAAGCGAAACCTTCAAATTGAGGAATATCATGGAAGCACCTCTGCTGAAATATAAAGAGGAAATTGAGGTATTTGTTAGAGTGGCACCGAAATGAACAGTTAACACTTTTCAAGGCATTGTAATAGCCTTAGTGTGACATTTTTCATAGTAGTTAAATAGAAGGAATCCATACATCCTTCAGCAACTCTCACATACTCAAAACCACACTAAGGTATCCTTTCCAAATACTCACCCCATTCCTGAGGTTTCCCTTGAATTTCTTTTATGAAGTAACGAAGCCTTAACATTACTGAGCTGGCCATCCTGTCCCTACCACTAGTAGATATACTGTGGTGAAAGATGATCTTGAGAAACTGTAGGTAGGTAGATTTCTTTTGTATAGCCACTCAGCCTTTTGTATCCTTAAACTGGAGTTAAACAGCTGGTCTGGCTGCCAGGAATGAACAGAGTAGCTCTCTACCTTCTCATGTAACTCATCTGTAGAAGGATTGCAGTATCAAAGTTCCTGCCTTTTTCAGGAGTATTACTTTTAAGATGAATATGAATAAAGAGGTTTCCATTATTTTGCACGTGAAAAGTATCTTGGTAGTCTTTACACTTACCGATTTACATTAACCATCTAGCCTAGCTAATGCTCATGGAGAGAGAGTAGAATGGGGATGCGTGAGGCTGAGCTGAAAGAGCTTCTCATATTAACTGGCTATTTATTTACTAGGATATTTGCATTAGTGCGGTGAAGGAGAGAGACATTGAGCAGAAACTGAAACAGGTGATTGCTGAGTGGGACAACAAAACTTTCACCTTTGCCAACTTTAAAACTCGTGGTGAGCTGCTCTTGAGAGGAGACAGCACTTCAGAAACGATTGCTAGCATGGAGGATAGCTTGATGGTTCTGGGCTCTCTCTTGAGCAACAGGTAACAGCAGAGGGGATTCATTGTTAGCAAAAGACATTGGCTTATTAGATAAAGTTGCCCCTTCCAACATAAAAGGAAAAATTAGAAAATAAATACAGAAATACCACTGGTATATTAATGCTAAACATTTCCCTATTAGTACAAAGGAAGGCCCCATCCTGAAAGCTGGCCTAGGCAGGTGGTCAGCTTTGCCCCTGCAGAGTCATATTGATCTTGGCGGGGCTCCATGTAGGTATAAACACATATCCATGGTACAGGATCGGAACCTAAAGGCTTAACAATTCTTTTAATCTGTGCATGATCCCCTGACTTCCTGGGAACCTAATTGCATGGACTGAGGACCATATATGGTTCCAAGAACTTCTTATGTAAAATATCTGTACAGTTTACAGGACACAACTAATCCATGTTAAGTTTCATGTGTGGTTAGAGTATAAAATGCTATCTCAATGATGTGTGTTAATTTTAAAATTTGAAAAGATAGGGTTCATTGTAGATCTTTGTATAAAGAGAATTGGCTGTTGTCCACTTCCAGAGGAACTTTTCTTTGGATGGAAAGCTTGTTTTCTTGCATGCCAGTCCGGATTTCTATATTTTGTGACAACTCAACAATATAATGCAAAAATGATGCAAGAGTCAGGGGAATCTTGGATGACTGGTTGCTAAGGACCTATCAATTAAGTGAGATTGTGGCTAGACGATGTTGGCAATCTTGGGATTTCTGACACTTTTCAATCTGTAATGTAATTACAGATCACAGTAATTACAGATTACTTCCTTATCCACAGATAGCTGTATTAACTTTCATTATGTAAGCTGCTAGAGGGAAAAAAAATACTAAAATAATTGTTGACCCTTCAATGTCCCTAGAGTAGTTCACATTGCCTATATTTATGTATCCAGGGCTTTTGAAAGATTCTGGATCAAGTCCTGCTTTCCTTACTCACTTTAACATTCCCATTGGAGTCCAGGGACTATTGATGAGCAGGAATTGACGCTGGAAAAAACTGTATATAGAAGACCTTAAGTCAGTGTAGCATATTATCATATGGGGGCGGGGGGGGGGTGAGTGCTGTCCAATTTACATAAGGCATGCATTCTCCCCACTTAGTATGTCATGTGCTTGATAAGGCCTAAATATGCTTTAAAAATCATAGTTTTCTTTTTTAATAGCAGCAACTTTATGCATTTTTTTTAGGTACAACACCCCATTCAAGGCGCAGATCCAAAAATGGGTACACTACCTTTCCAGCACAACAGACATAATTGAGAACTGGATGACAGTGCAGAACTTGTGGATTTATTTGGAGGCTGTTTTTGTGGGCGGAGACATTGCGAAGCAGCTTCCAAAGGTTTTTGAATAGCTACTTTCTTTTAACTCTACTTTCTAAATACACAGCTGGATTAGTTTAAAAAATGACTGAGGCATTTTCTATAACTGTAGGTTTCAGCATTCCTGCTTTGCCATCTTCCTACCCTCAGGCCTTTTTTTAATGTAGGCAGAGGGGTAAGGTTTTTGGAGAGAACAGCGTGTAAAGCTGAAATCCATTTTTGAAAAGTACTAGATAGGGGTTTTGAACTATGATGTGATAATTTTTGCTCAGGATCTTAAAATGATTGATATTTGTACTGGTTTTGTTGAAATAAAGGCATACACACAACCAAATATTAACTTCTTTGAGAAACAAATTTTGGGCCGCACATCTGGTGCAGTTTACATTGACATGATTTGGGCCATTGATTATTAGCTTCCTCTCATCATAGATGTCTGCCATACCTTACTGTGGACAACTAGTAAAGTGATAGTTTATATGTATTAATATTGAAAAGAGTGCATGATTATCTGTCTATTGAAAGCAATATTTTTATTTACTTTTTTGCATCCTCTTAAGTGTTACTATAATCAAAATTCACTTTTTGTTTGCACAACTTGCACCACATGTTGCATATTCAAGTTAATTCCAAGTGCAAATCCAATAATTAGGAGCACAAGCAATTGCACTTGAACAAACAATTTCATTGTTCTGATACAAAACAAATGTAACTTCAGCAGTTGCTTCATAAACTTCAGCACAGCAGATAATGCAGCCATTCATGAAGTCATGTAAAAACAGCAAATGATCAAAGTATAGATGTGTGTGTGTGTGTGTGTGTATATATAATGTGTTGTATATCCTCTATCATTTAAAAATAGTATATTCTTAATGTGAAATCAGATTGGATAAAGAATCCATATATCATCTGAGCTTCTCACTGTTAATTTTGTGAGTGAAACTTATCTGAGATGTATTTGCCTATGGGATAGTCTAAGTCCCATTGTTGGGTACATACTAAAACTAGACTGACTATAACATGGAGTGTACAATCGAGAACATTACTGTACTGACGGGGAGGTAAATTAAATTAGATGACCCCGTAGGCTTTTTCATGTCTAGACTGTTACTTAGTTACTAATAATTGTTACAGGTGTCCACTCATCTTTCAAACTAAAAAGGGCATACAGTTCTGGTGGAAGTCGTCCTCTTCTAACATTTCTCCTAGTTTCTTTAATTTTAAAATTAACATTACTTTTTGGAAAGTAATATACATTTGGGGGACTCTGTCAAACATGATGGATCTAAATGCTGGCAACTGAGCAGTCCTGCTTCCTTCAGTGAGGAGGGAAGGGAAATGTTGGGTTCAGTGCCAGAGACTTGAAAACTAAATGTAAACGCTTTGACAGAGAATACTTAGCCTGTATTACACCTACCAAAGTTGACATTCTGTGGGGATAGTTGACAAAATCTGCGTGGTCTGGAGATTAGTTTTAGCAGCATTCATGAATTCAGAATTCATTCTATCTGAATTGAAGATCTCAGTTATGTAGATGACCTGCTTTCCCCTCCTTTCCCCATAGGAAGCCAAGCGTTTCTCTAACATAGATAAATCATGGGTGAAGATCTTGACGCGGGCCCATGAGATGCCAAATGTGGTCCAATGCTGTGTTGGAGATGAAACCATGGGGCAGCTTCTGCCACACTTGTTAGAACAGCTCGAAATCTGTCAAAAGTCACTTACAGGGTAAGACTGTTAATAGGGTACAACTCCAAGAAAATGGTGATAAGTAGCACAACCACAGGATTAGACAACAGAATGATTCCTTCAGTGCTTTTCTCTTGCATTGGGCCTGGGGGTGCAGGCTTATTTTCTGTGCATCCATGTAAGAAGAGGGTGCAAGTTAGTCCATAACTTAATTTTGAAGTAAAGGAAGCCTGACATGGAGTTCATTAGTAACACTTTCAACAAATGCATCCAACTTCAGCAAGCTAGAACTGCACTCTTAAATTTTAATTACTATTCTGAGTGATCTGTAACCTCCACTGGCTTTTTGCCGTGAGATAATCTGTAATTCCAAATGGTAACATCAAAGCAGAATCTTAACCCATCGGGGCACAGTTGGTCTGAACTGCTATTATTACCACTAATGAAAACTGTATTAATGTGTTGTGTTGAGAAAACTTTGGTCTCCCATCACCAAAGGGATAAGATGAAGCTCACCTTATGAAGGCAGTGCTGAATAAATTACCACCATGAGGCTTGTTTTTTTTAAACTCAGGTACCTTGAGAAAAAACGACTTTCCTTTCCTCGGTTCTTCTTTGTGTCGGACCCTGCTCTCTTGGAGATACTTGGCCAGGCATCAGACTCTCACACTATACAGGCTCACCTGCTGAATGTCTTTGACAACATTAAAACTGTCAGGTTCCATGAAAAGGTGGGCACTGCTCTAATCTTGCCACACTTGTCTTGCAAATTGGCAAGCAATGCACAGTGTTTGTTAAATGCAAAGTTATAAGGGTAAATGGTCCATGCACCAGATACACAAAGAATCTTGAGTGCCCTAGTGCTGATTAGACTTTTTCTTCAAGGGACTTGGGTTCCGAATCTTAGCTCACATAACAAATTAATTGTGTGTAGAGAGGATGATAGTTCAGAAACTTGCACCTATATGTTGGCTTAGGAACATGACATCATGTTAGCGGTTTTAAACACTGACACATTCTTCACAGGAGATTAGACTTTTGAAAACACACATCTGTCATGCAAAAGAGAAACTTATGTTCTATTATAAAATTTCCCCTGCGTTTCCAATGAAAAAGAACTAGATTGCCACAAGTATGTGCCCTGTGTGTGTATATCATTTTTTTGGTTAGAAATAATTTTCTCCCTATCTAGGTTATCCCCACCCACGATATCACTTGCAAAACTTAAAACCAATCACTTTCCAGTTGACCTTTGAAGCCCAGGTGTTAGAGTTAGAAAACAGGCAAAACAAGAATGGCTGTCTTGTATTTTTTATGAAATCAGACCTGTAAAGGCCAAGTGTTTAATATCTGTGACAGTTAACTACTGGGATTTTAGGTTATTTCCCATCTCCTCCCTATTCCAAACAAAGCACACTTTTCCACTCAAGGTAAATAGTATCACAAGTTCACTAGTTACATTCTGGGGAGGTTTGTACTGGTATTGGCATGTTCCTAGAGCAGCCCTGGTAGTTATGGGAATACTGGGACTACACCTGTGGGGATGTACAATGTAAGCAGTCTTTTTGCATTCTGATTTCATCCTTAGCAAATCTACTGGGAGTAGGGAAACAGTGAGAAACTGAGCCTTTAGGTTTTTGGTGGGGAGACGTACAAAAATGACTACAGATTTCACAAGCACAAATCCTATTGCTTTGTGTACTGAAAACCTCAGGAGCTTTAAAAAAACCCCTCTTGTAGATTAAGTATAATCTTGAAGTTAAGGCATTGAATTAATACTCAGACACTGATTTGGCTTCTGACTCTGCAAGTGATTGTCTGTGTGACTTTGGACAAGTTCCTTAATACTCAGTTCCTCAGCATCCCACTCTTGGTCTGTTTTTCAGTTTAAGACTTTAAGCGTAGTGAGTGCATCTGTATAGTGCCTAGATCATTGGGGTCTCTAGGCACTAACATGAAAATAAGAAGTAAAACTTAACAAGTGAGATCATTTTACAGCCTATTATTCATTTGAAAGTTTGCTTCAGTTACTGCTAAAACACTGTTAAAGGAAACCCTGGTTCTGAATAAGCCCTACCAGGATCAGTAGTTATTAATTTGTTACTGTGGCTATTTTCTTTTGGCAGGTACAACCTGACCTGTTCAATAAATTACCAGGATTAAAAATAGTTAATGGTGTTGTGGAGATGTTGGAGAAATGACAAGCTCATAGCAATAATGTTCTGTATATTACAATGTATTTTTTGGTTTCAACTAGATATATGATCGCATTCTGTCAATTTGTTCTCGAGAGGGTGAGACAATTGACTTGGATAAACCTGTAATGGCTGAGGGTAATGTGGAAGTCTGGCTCAATTCTCTCTTAAAGGAATCCCAATCCTCATTACATATTGTCATTCGCCAGGCAGCCATGGATATCCAGGAAACTGGATTCCAGTTGATTGAATTTCTTTCTTCTTTCCCAGCCCAGGTAAGCTTCTTAAAATGGGTGAAGAGCTAATAAATAAAGCTAATAAAATGATTTGTAAAGCCTTTTGAGATCTACTAATAAACAGCACTATAAAAGTGCAAATATATAGTGGGATTAGGAGAAAATATGTTTGAGTGAACCTTGATTAAAAAAATGTCATCCTCAGATGTGTGCAGCTCCTGTTGATTTTTCAAAAGGCATCACATTTGTACACCAAATAGATCTAGACTTGGGATATAAACTCACATTAGTTTTACTTCTCTGATGAAGGCATGAGTTACACCTTTTAATAAATTGTTAAGTATTTAATTTTATTGAGTAATTTATTAAGTATTAATAGAAAAGCATATTTATGTATGCTAACTGAAAAAACGTCACAGAGCATACTGTTTGTTTTTTCACAAGGTTGGGTTATTGGGGATCCAAATGATTTGGACAAGAGACTCAGAAGAGGCATTGACTAATGCCAGATATGATAAAAAAATAATGCAGAAGACAAACCAATCTTTCTTAGACCTGCTGAACACTCTGATAGACATGACAACCAAAGACCTCAGTCCAGTGGAGCGAATTAAATATGAGACACTAATCACTATCCACGTGCACCAGAGGGACATCTTTGATGATCTGGTAAGCGTTCAGTGTAGCCTTTTGTGTGCTGTCACAGTATTATATTAAAACATGGCTATATGGCTGCTGAATATGCCCTTTAAAACACTAAAATGATATGCATGCCTACATCTAGTGGTTGATTTTCCATTTCATTCCTGTGATGTTTGGTGTTGGGATACTGTGAGGAAGCTTGCACTACTGCAGCCCAGGTTATAGTTGATCCATGGATAAATTAAGGGTTTTGTTACTTCACAGGCAGTAAAATAATTTGGAAACTATAAAAAACGAATCAGGCTACTAGACTTCAGGATTGTAAGAAAAAATATTGGCAGACAAAAATGACTTCTACTACTTGGTCTTGTTAGAAAAATAGGCCTTGCTTTTACAATTGCTGACGTGAGGGTTTAAGAGTTCATTTCCACTGATAAAATGTCAAGGTTGAGACAAGATTAAACATAGCTAATTTGCATTGATGGAAAGAGACCAAGATACAACTCCAGGTGTGTGTCAAGTCAAGATCAATGCCTGTGGTGAATGGTTAACCCCGAGACAATTTTTTACCAAATGCTATATAAATTCTGCAAGTGTTCAATACATTTCTGAGTGCAATTCTGTGGATTATCAACTGAGGTTCCAAGAATAAACTGAATGGAGCTAGCATAAAACTTCACAAAGGATGGGAAGAGGATGGAAACCGATGATGTCAAAGTCACAACACTAAACCTAAAACAAAGCGCCGAAATCTCATTGACTAACACACTTACATCCACGTAGTCACTTCACACGGGCAGAGCAGCCTAATGGGATGAGATGGTCGGGGAGGGCTTAGTAACAATTACAGCTCAGGACAAAAAGTATCCATTGACTTTATAATAAATGAAGAATTTTTTTTACTACGTGGTGCTTCTAGGCCAAATATCGTTGTGTGACGTTGTGCTCTCTTTCTTGGTGGGGATGGGGTAGCACAAGCAGGCAGTGGAATGATGACACAGGCACAAGCTAAGTAACAACAGAACATGAAGAGAACAAAGGCAATTCCCCTCCTGATGCTTGCTCTCACAAAATCCTTCCACTTTTCCACAGGCAGGAAACACCTCATCCTCTGACCTTTCTTTCAGGGTTACTTCCCCTTAGGGAGGAAGCACACCCTTTAGGGATTGTCTGTGGATGTGCCACACACAGATCCAGCCAACACAGTAACTCAGTTACAATAAAAAGAAGAACAGGAGTACTTGTGGCACCTTAGAGACTAACAAATTTATTAGAGCATAAGCTTTCGTGGACTACAGCCCACTTCTTCGGATGCATCCGAAGAAGTGGGCTGTAGTCCACGAAAGCTTATGCTCTAATAAATTTGTTAGTCTCTAAGGTGCCACAAGTACTCCTGTTCTTCTTTTTGCGGATACAGACTAACACGGCTGCTACTCTGAAATCAGTTACAATAGTTTTCCCCCTTGCAATTCTGAGATGTATGCATATCTCTACAATATAGATAATAGTTCTGTAGAAATATTGGCTTATGTTGGTTGTAAGATTAATAAATTGCACCTCTCATCTGCTGCATCCATGATACTCCAGAATGAGACAGGTATTTTAAAAGGAAAACAAAACTGCTTGTTCTGGAAAGAAACCTGGAGATTTTTTTTCAAACCTTGAGGAGGTCATAAGAGAACTTGCCAACTGTACATAAATTACCACCCAAGGGGTGCTCAGATTTTCAAAGTCTGAAGAAATCTGCGGGAGCTTATATTATCCATTGCTTTGGGGGATCTCGAGAAAGAAGGATGTGGCTACCCTTTCCTCTCCCCTTTAGCCAGTCAAAACCCACCTTTCTATACTTCCACCAACCTTTCCTATTTAGGAATAAAAATAAGTACATTTTAGATAAGGGATAATTTGGGAGAGAATCCCCCCAAAGTCTCATCTTTACAGGACAGCTTTCCTTTTTTAACCACTTCCCTGTCACCGTTTTTACTGTATCTGAACACTGTAGCATCCACATGCAAAAAAGCTCTTGTTCTAAGTCCTACCTCATTCCTTGAAATTCTTCTCTACTCCCTCCCTCTTTCTGATCTGGTGGCATTTTACATGCTCTTTGCACAGGTGTGGGCCTCCAAGGTGGAAGGCAGTAGAGAATCAGGTTCTTAGACTCCTAAAAATCATATAATCAAATGATAGCAGGACTGAATGAGCCCTCCATCTTTCCAAGACAGAATTCCATGCTTTTTAGCTGTGTTTAGGACTTTTGGAAAATATCATAGTCTGAGGTCACTAGATTCCATGGTGCCCCTCCAAAAAACTTTGGCCCAAAATTCTGCTCCCATTACACAGCAAGTGTGTGTAATGTTGCTAGTTGCTGCAGGTCACTGCTGAATTGACTGAATTTCCAGTGGTGCTCTAATCTGGCTCTTGGAGATCTGCTAACATAATGTGCTATATAAATGCAAAATGCCTATTTTAATCAGTTAGCTCTGTTAAGGATTTTTTTTTATTTTCCTAGTGCCGTATGCACATCAAGAACCCTACAGACTTTGAGTGGTTGAAACAATGTAGATTTTACTTCAAAGAAGATTCCGACAAGATGATAATTAACATCACTGATGTGGGTTTTACATACCAGAATGAATTCTTAGGCTGTACTGACAGGCTTGTCATAACTCCTCTCACTGACCGGTAACAAAGCTCGATTACTTACCCAAACTTTCATAGTTTTTGGCTGGGAATCAAGGCATAATGTTTGTTCTTTTCCTTTACAGTATGTAATAATGTTCAGAAATTCAGGATTACTTCTGTATGCTGTGTTAGTCTTTATGGTGGCTGATATGTGACATAAAACAGCTACGTTATTTAGAGGAAAGTTAACACAAGTAGTCTAGTTTGAAAAAAAAAAAAGAGAATAAATAATTGAGTTAAATTCCACATGAAAATGCCCATGAATGCTGATCAGATTTAGAAACAAACTTAAGTTCCTATTGTGCAATAAAATCTGAGAGCTGAAGTCAGTGTGGATCTGCTTGGAAGTAGGGGTCCACCTGCATGACTGTGATAACAGGATGAATCCTTGATGAACCCAAAATAACCAACATGAACTTCTCTATTTTTTGCTGTCTCAAGCATATGTAAGTTCTTCATCTGACCTTGTTATTGGGCCAATTTCATTGAATCGGAATTGGCATCAGGTCACACCATAGACCAGGGGTGGGCAAACTTTTTGGCCCAAGGGCGACATCTGCATAGGGAAATTGTTTGCAGGGCCATGAATGTAGGGCTGGGGCAAGGGTGCAGGAGGGAGTGCATGGTGTGAGAGGTGGTGCGGTGTGCAGGAAGGAACTCAGGGCAAGGGGTTGGGGTGCAGGAGGGGGCTCAGGGCAGGGAGTTAGGGGGCAGGAGGGGGCGTCGGGGCTCAAGGCAGGGGGTTGGGGTGCAGGGGGGTGGGGTGCAGGAGGGGTTCGAGGTGCAGGCTCCGGTCCAGCACCACTTACCTCAAGCGGCTCCGGGGTGGCAGCGGCATGCAGTGGGGCTAAGGCAGACTCCCTGTCTTCCCTGGCTCTGCGCCGCTCCCGGAAGTGACCAGCATGTCCAGCAGTGGCTACTGGGGGTGGGGTGGGGCAGGCAGCTCTGCTGTGCACTGCCTTCCCTGTGGGTATCACCCCCAGGAGCTGAAGGGGGAGGTGCCTGCAGGCGAGGACAGCGCATGGAGCCCTCTGCCTCCCCACATCTCCCAGGAGCTGCAGGGACGTGGTGCTGGCTGCTGCCGGGAGTGCCACGGGGCTGGCAATCCCTGATGGGCTGGATCCGGCCCGTGGGCCATGGTTTGCCCTCCCCTGTCATAGACTCATAAGAGTGAAAGATGGAAAAGATATAATACATCTCACTGTCCTAGAGGTGAATACAGGATTTTGTTTCACCATACATATTACCTAATTTGTGAGTCACTTCAGCTAAAGTAATTTGAGCGATTGGGCAAGGTAAAATTGTTGAAGCTGGTGTTCTGGAGTTGTTGTATATTCCTTCCTCATGAGCTTCCACTTACCAACTGACATCCCCCTCAATCTTCTCCCCCTACTGTGCACAGGCTGAGGTGATAAGGTGGCTCTGAAGTGGCCAGTAAAGAGCACCAAAGACTGCTGATGTGGAGCATTTCTCCTCAAATAAATTGGAGGATATCTCTCCCACAGCAGAAATGATAATGAAGCTTGCTAATTGAGGGCTTTCCTTGTGCCCAAACTGGGCCTCAAATCACACTGATGCATTTTTCAGTTAGGCCATCAAGCAGATGTGGGTACCTGAACAATGAAAATACCTAATAACAGTCTGTTTCCATGTAGATGTTACATCACTTTGGCTCAGGCCCTGGGAATGAACATGGGTGGAGCACCTGCTGGACCTGCAGGGACAGGCAAAACTGAAACTACTAAAGATATGGGAAGATGCCTTGGTAAATATGTAGTAGTCTTCAACTGTTCAGACCAGATGGATTTCAGAGGACTAGGAAGAATCTTCAAAGGTGAGAATTCCCATGCCTAGAAGTCCCAAATTGAGACACCCCTTTGTAAAACAAGATCTAGTACATACTTACCAGTTATGGCCTACCGTTTACATTAGTGGTCAGTATTTTACAATAACAGTGTTTCTCATGTAGACCAGCTTCAAAGACAACAGAAAGGTCCCTGTATTACTAGTAGTATTTTTTCTTATTAAAAGGATATGGCTCAACAGAAACCTTTCTGACTAGGTTTTGTGGTGACTTTTCTAAAAGGAAATTTGACTTTTATTCTTCCAAAAACAAATGTCATTCCATTTTATAACACTGACTACATGAGATGCGAAAACAAAACAAAATATCCATATTCCTTTAATACTTAGCCTCTTTGAAAAATAAACAAAAATTTTTAGGTTAAACAGTTTGTAAATACTAAAGTCAAAGGCTGTTGAATTGGTTGTGAAATTGGTATGAAAACAGGATGCGATCTGACTTGCCATGTTGTATAAAATCTTTACTTTAAATTCTTCACAAACAATATCACTTCAAAGAAGGTGATCAAGTACAAAAGGCTCTGTAAGGGCAATGCTAATGTTGTCAAACACTGTGTACAGTTCATTAATGTTGGGAGAAAGTCTAGGTTATATCTTTTGTGCCAGCAATTGGTTGTCCCAGTGGGTGATGGTAGGTGCAAAATTAGCAACCAAATTAAGACCTCTAAATATCTTTTTACAAGCTGTTCTGTTATTTGCACCTTACCTAGTTTCTCCTTGGTTAATTTTGGAAAACTGGTTTCAAAGTTGGGTTGATGTTCATCTTCTTTCCAAGTCAAGACAACTTTGCTGTTTCTTAATCCTCTGATATGAGCTTTCCATTAGACTGTTCAGAGGTTTCTTTCTGTTCAAGGTCTTGCTCAGTCTGGCTCCTGGGGCTGCTTTGATGAATTTAACCGTATCGACTTACCTGTATTATCAGTAGCTGCACAGCAAATTGCAATTGTGTTGACATGTAAGAAGGAGCGTAAAAAGAACTTTATATTTACTGATGGAGATAATGTGGAAATGAACCCTGAATTTGGAATATTTCTTACTATGGTAGGTATTCTGAGGGGGTGTGAGAGTTCAGTGATAATACCACACTTAAAATTACTTACTTACTGCTTACAATTTGGTACGTTTACTGTACTTACTAACCCCCTGGTGCTGAAGTCACTAGTCTCCTAAAACTAATTTCCAATTTGAGAAGTAATCCTTGTTAGAAAACTGATTTACAGGGTTGAATCTCAATGATTCCAGATCAAATGTGCACAATTCACTGGTAAACCTATTTGTACTAGTAACTACCCATTCAGACTCAACCTGAGATTTGAAAGTCAACTAGTGATATTGTTGCCTGTGTGTTGCCTGCCAAATTATACCCTCTGATACCTGTGTAATAAGATTACCTTGAACAGGTTGGCACAAGTGTAGCTGATTAAAACTGGGTAAATAATTCTGGTGCACAAGAAGAAATAAAATCCAGCTCTTACCTGTTTAGCTGTGTTAGCTATGCAAGACTAAAGGGAATAAGAAGTACTAAGACAAAGTAGTCAGTAATCAGACATGACTCCATATGTGCATTTTCAGTCATGTCTGTGGGTACTTCAGAGTGCAAACATGTATTAAAGCCAAACTCTGGTAGTATATCAAAAATCCGGTGTAGAGTTTGTAACAAATACTTTATCTAATAATAATCGTTAATCTTTTGTTATAACTTCTGAAGAAGCATCTTTGCTTATTTATCTTGTTACATTCAATGAAGTCAACTACAAACTCTTTCCTCATAATCAGAACCCAGGATACGCTGGGCGACAAGAGTTGCCTGAAAACTTGAAGATAAACTTCCGTTCAGTGGCCATGATGGTTCCTGATCGTCAGATAATAATTCGTGTCAAACTGGCTAGCTGTGGATTCATAGATAACATCATACTGGCAAGGAAATTCTTCACTCTGTACAAGCTGTGTGAGGAGCAGCTATCTAAGCAGGTGAAGCTGTCAGAAAACCACCTTTTGAAAGACTTTTAATCTAATACTTAAGACTGGAGAGTTAGAGCAGAGAAGTGGGGGCTAATTGGTGTTCATCAACACAAACAAAACCCAAACAGGAATTGTCACCTGGTGTTGGTGCTCTCTGTTTTCCATGAGGTTTACCTTCTATTCTGGGTTTACTGCTTTCTGTGCAAAGAGGTGAGACTGAGCCATACCCCATTTACGATGCAAATGTGGCTCTAATGAGCAGAGGCAGATTAATACTAACAGGAGTTTATATGTTCGCAAATGCTTGCTCTGTAAAGCAGTAGTTCAAGGATCTAGTTTATTTTATGCTTCCTAGTTTAATAATGTATGTTCAGGAATTCTTCTTTTAAGAAGTGACGTCTGTCACAGTGCCCACCATGTATCCAAGGATGCCTTTTTAAAAATAAAAGTAAACTCAATCAGTCCCTGCTTTCCCCCAAAAGGCCCCATAACAAACAAAAGCACCTCCTGCAAAAGTGTTCAAGGCACTCATGCTTCTATCCTTCAAATTCCACCTCATTGATTTCGTACTCCATGGGGATCCCAGAAAACACTGGCCTCCTCTCCATGGAGATAGCAAACTTGTGTGAAGTAAGGGTCCATCCTCAGGCCTCATGGATTCTACCTTAAAGCACTTCTGTAGATGAACTGTGAAGGAGATTCTATATAGTCTCCCTTCCTCCCAGAACACTGGAAGGGTTTTGACCAAAGACCTCATGGAGGAACTTCTGCCACCTATATCATGGAGAAAAAACACTTAATTTACTCATTGTGGTTCATACTATACATCTTTGCTATGAACGAGTTTTAAATACTGAGTCAAATTCTGCCCTGACTTGCATCCTGAACAAACCAGATTGTTTGTTTACTAGCATGTGTACATGAGGTGGATATCTTTTAATTTATGTTCATAAATCAAATATGGGTAATGGGAGAGTGACTTTTTTTGTACCTAAATGGACTGGTCACCTAGCCCACAACAGTGGTGTAAACTAATATAAATACTGCTACTCTTAATTTCAAAATGGTCAAATTAAACAGGAATCTTGGCCTTCATTACCATTAAGTGAAAGTGTACTTTAATATAAAAGAGCAAGACAAAGAAAAAACATAACTTTACCCCTCCACTGAGGTGTCCTATGAATACTATTACTGCTACAGTACTTCAGGTTCTGATCAAGTATCTATTGCTGTTAAACTTAGTTTGCTACTGCCATGAACCTTAACCCTTCTACATGGCACTCATGCTCTGAGAGCAAGAAAAACAGCTTTTTTGGAGATTATTACCTCATTTGATGATAAAATTTGGCACTGAAATTGAGCTTCTCATTCATAGGTCTGTGCTTTACAGAGGTGGGTAAATATCATAATCCCCATTTAACAGATGGGCAAACTGCAACACAGAGGTGAGGTAACTTGTGCAAGGCCATGCAATCAAAAGGCAATCTGTATACTGGAAGTCAGTGGACTTATACAGTAGAGGTGCCCCCAGCTTTGTTACATTTGCTATGAATCTTTTTCCTGCATGGAGAAAATAAACTGCTAAATCAATATGTTAAGAAAGGTGGATTGTTTAATTTTTCAAACTTATCACACCTTTTAGGTGCATTATGACTTTGGTTTGAGGAATATATTGTCAGTGCTGCGCACGCTGGGGGCAGCAAAAAGAGCAAACCCCGCTGATACAGAATCTACTATTGTCATGCGTGTTCTGAGAGATATGAACCTTTCTAAATTGGTAAGTCATGCAGATCTAAATGTTGTGTAATTGTCTTTGAGTCAAACATCTAATTTTCTTATTTGATAAACCAATGTATAAACTGACAGTCAAGAGGGCCACTTTAAGATTGGATGTGGCTCTGTGTGATCTGGTTGTTCAGATACCGTTCTGAACAGTGGTTCAGAAATGCTCCATCTTCTTGTTGGCATGATTCAGGTTTTGTCTTGGCTCTTCTGTCTTTGTAGGCAACCTCCTCATTCCCATGGTGTCAACTACTGCTTCTAGGAATTGATTCCCAGCTATGCTTCTCCACACTTGAGTTGTAGTCTTCTGTCCAGTTCTTATCTCAAGCTGGGTATGGTGCCATCTGGAGGTCCAACCACTATTTCAAAAGCAAAGTGTTCAAAACTGAATAATTTTGATTTCCTTCTAATTTCTCTCCATCACTTCCTTACTCTGTCACTGACAAAACTGTATTACAATTACCATGCTACAGACTTGCACCCTCGTGTTAATTGTCTGCTTCCCTGTGTCTATCCAGATTCTAGTGAAGGCCTATCACTCATTTATAAGATCACTACAATCTGTACTTTTATATATGACTAAAATCACTGGGCATGTTTTGGTTATCTGATAGCAGTAACTTATGGCCATTAGGCCTACTTGCAATTTTACTTCTTCCGTCTCCGGTATATCTGAATTCTTTTCTCTGCATTATCCCCCACACCTGGAAACCTAATTGGATTACTTCTGTGTTTTCAGTGATTTCTAGGCCCATGGTATAGTGCAGAGTTTGACCTTAAAGCACCATTGGTTATGCTAGATTGCATTTGTCTTATTTTCCTCATGGTTTTCTAATTTTTGTTAGATTGATGAAGATGAACCCTTGTTCTTGAGTCTGATTGAAGACCTGTTTCCAAGTATACAGCTTGACAAAGCAGGCTATCCAGAACTAGAAGCTGCCATTAACAAACAGGTAATAATGCATCTTTTGATGCATGGTATTTTCCCAGCATGACAAAAGGAGTAAGAGAACCTGGTTGTGTGCAGAGTATAAACACAGTAATACATTAGTATAATCAAACCCTTTTGAAAATGAATAAATTCCATACAGGAAGAATAAGTTTACTGAGTGAAAATAAATATTGGATAGTAACATGCTAGTGAATCTATAGTACTGTTGCTTAAATTCATGAATGCTAGTTTCAATGACCTATAAAGTAACTCTTTGGAGGCTGACGTTTGTCATCCTTGTTCTCAGCCCAGAAGTGAATTGCTGTGGAAAGGCAGTTAAAAAATAAAACACCTGAGCACGGAAAGAATATTTTTCTCCAGCAGACATTTTCAGATGTGTCACTTCCTCTCAGATACCTCACACTTGTCATACACGCAGTCATCAATCGGAACTTTGCTGAGTAGCGTGAATCCAAATGAGTTGCCATGTTGAATTTGGGTCCAATGCTGTAACTCTTCCTCAGCTCCTTTTCTCAGCTGTTATTTGTCAAAACTTCCTGACTCTCCATCTAAAATACTGCACGGTGCATGAGAAGTACATTTCCTTTACCAATTTAAACACTTAGCTATGCTCACCTAGTTATATTTGATACATGCATATGAGAGTATAAAGGTCAATTGGGCGCTCCCATAATACACAAACAAGAGGGCATTCAGTGAAATAAAGACAAGCTATTCATACAGTGGGTAATAAAACTTGTGAAACAGAAAATCATCAGATACTTTTGCCAAACAGCCTGAGTTTAAAACAGAACAGAAGCTTGCATATATGAGAATCTTTGGCTAAGATAAATAATTCCACGGGCTCTGACTGTTGTGCTTCAGAAGGGCTGAGTTTTCTAATGGATAGATCAAAGGACAAGGAGACTAAAGTCCTGTTTCCTTAACATGAGCTTTTTACTGGTTGGTTGTGACACAGGGCAAATCACTTAACACCTCTTTTTCTCACCTTACTTGTCTGTAAATGGATATAATACTTATTTCTGAGGTGTGTTTGAAGCTTAAAGATCGTAGACTTTGAGATTCTTGCTCAGGGCAAAACTAATCACAAGCATATATCAAAGGGAAAATGCCCATCCTCTCAAGTTCTGGTATTGTGGGGTAGAAAAGGGTGTTTCAAGTGGTTGAGAACCAAGTACTTTTATTCCTGAAATTACTAAAAAATTGTAGTTTTGTGAAACAAAAGATGGTAGGCCAGATCTTATAACTGTCTTTATAAATGCCAGTTTGGGGATGACACTCCCATTATTTAATCACAGGGTTGTTGTTTTTTTAATGCTGTAGGGGACACCATGATTAAAGACAAATAATCACAATTAACTGATTATTTTATGATTCAAGGGAAAAATAACAATACAACAAAACAAATAGAACATAAAAAATAAACAATGGGTACTTCAGATACAATCTCTTCTGCAAATTTCTCGGTAGACCGATATCAACAGAGGTTACACCTTCTGAGAATGGGTCTACCCTGGTGGGAATGCTCTCCTCTAGGTAAACTAAAAGTGAAGTACATTATTCCCCAACTCAGTAGTGAGTACAGTCTCAGTGTATCATAGATTACTAAAACGGGTTATAGTTGGGCAGTTCATGAATGGGCAGAGATACGTCATCTTTACTAAGTTTCAGAGTAGCAGCCGTGTTAGTCTGTATCCGTAAAAAGAACAGGAGTACTTGTGGCACCTTGGAGAGTAACAAATTTATTAGAGCATAAGCTTTCGTGGACTACAGCCCACTTCTTCGGATGCATATAGAATGGAATAAATATTGAGGAGATATATATATACACACATACAGAGAGCATAAACAGGTGGGAGTTGTCTTACCAACTCTGAGAGGCCAATTAAGTAAGTAATCTTTACTAAGGTTACATCTACACTGCCTGCTAGGGGCATGATTTCCCTTGCTCACATACACATACTCACACTAGCTCTCCTAAAGCTAGCATGAGTCTAAATAGCAATGTAGCCAAGGTAGTACTGGTAGAGGCAGTGGAGGCATGGCTGAGCTATGTTGAATATAAACCCCCCTGAAACCGATGGGTATGTACTCAGCAGGGCTCAGCCATGCCTCTTCTGTAGCTACAATGCTGTTTATACTCACGCTAGCTCAATGAGAGCTAGTGGGATATGTGTCCATGAGCAGGAGACTCACCCCCCAGCTCATAGTGTAGATGTAGCTACGTCTTAAGAAACTGAAGAGTTTTTGACTCAGTGACGTAAAAGAAACCATCCCAAGGAGCCATCCGGAGACAGGCAAATGAATGAATATTAAAAATCTTAAATTCAAATTAAATCGCACTATTTCTGTTTACCAAGATGAGCATAAGTCTCTATGTCACAGGATGGCTGGCTCTTTAATGGAAGTTGGGCCCAGCCTCACCTTCCAGCTGAAACGGATCAGCTAGGGATCAGGTGATTATAAAAGTCAGCAAGTAGGCCAGTTAGAGGGAGAGCTGCAGAGAACTGCAGAGAACTGGAAGGACCCAGCAGGAGACTGTGGTGCAGGTGTGGTCCCTGTAGTAGGTCTGGGAACAGCATATGATTCTCAGGCAAGTGGCCTGTACAGTGGAAACCCATAGGGAATAGATAGATCCCTGCAGAAGACCCCAGATTAGGGTGAAGGAATGACTGATGTTTTGAAATAGTTTTATGTAGAAGAAATACAGTTGTAGGCATAAGAAAAAGGGGCCCGAAGAACACTCTGGCATGGTGCCAAACCTTTCTGGGTGGGGAGAAAGGTCAGCAGTTTTATATCCCTCTTAAGGAATGCACAGTCTAAACAATTGGGTGTTTAACAGAAGAAGCTGTTAGTATCGTAAGTTACAGTAGCATTCCAATTTCCCAGTAAAATCATTACAAGAAAATCTTAAATCTAATCCCTTGGCAGTATTTCTGCAGATTCCATCTCACCCATGAAACTGAAGTCTTAGTCACGTCATGTTGCAGAGGCAGTGCTGGCCTGGAAGGTTGCCGCTGCTTTGTTCTTCTTGCTGCCTTGTTGCTGTTTGCTTGTTTGTAGTGATGAAATGAACAGTTTGAGCTGAGTTTACTGCTGAGAATAAGTGCTGTGATGATAGGAGCAGAGTGTTGCAGCTCGCTTTCTGAATTCAGAGACATTTACATGCTTCTTCCATAATTTCACAGGAGGAGGAAAATGTACTTCTTTCAGCCACTGTCACCATCTGGCTCAATTTGCTTGTGGGCTGGTCTTGTTAGTATCTTCAGCTCATGAATAAGCAATCTGCTAATGCATATGCAGCAGGGTTCTAGTTGTTATTGCCTTAGTGGCAGAAAATCCCAGAATGTCTTTAAAAGTTGTAATTTTAACTTTATTTCGTTCAGTCCTTTTTCTGTGATATCTTTAGTTTCATCAGGTCTTAATAGGAGCTGAAATTCTATTTCAAATGAGTCCAACTCTCTTATTTCCTATATAAAGGTCTTTCATGTTTCAAGATAGTTTTTTTTTAAACTTAAAATATTCTTAGCATCTTTAAACTTGAAGAGTCATCAAAGAAGGCATTGTCTCTTAATCTTTGGAGAGGGGGTTCTTGTCTTTTTGTGTTTGGTAAGGAGTTACATAAGCGTTCATTAAGGAGTGGCTGCAGCTGCTGGTAAAAATTATGTGCAGCTGCATGGTTGGCCTTAGTGTGGTGGGACTATACACTGTGATGATGGGAAGATACCCACAGCTAGTAAGTAATCAGATGCTGATAAATCATCCTAATCACCCTCCAGTACTTCTAGGCCAGTCAGGCATTGGGTGAAAGTACAATAGGAACCCCTTTCTGATGCAACCTGTCAGGGCAGCCTTAGAACACAAATGTATAACCCCCATCTCTATATTTTACCATTTCTTGGCCAGCATACTTTAGATAGTGTAGGTATTGATGCTCAGATTTTTCAACTGCTTGATAAGGATGGCTTTAGAACTGTCATACAATGTTTGAATGTTCCAGGCACCAATTTTACATTTGCCACCAACACGCAAGATACCAAAATGGTCCTTTAGCAAGATTTTGCTGGTCATTTTCCCTTCAGTAGCAGAGTGATCTTGGGAGACTTCAGTGCAGAAGTAGGAAAGAATAATGACACCTGGGCAAGTATGCTTCGGAAACTCAGTGTTGGGCAGAAGAACAGGACAGGCAGCAACTGCTGGAATTTGTGGCTGCCAATGACATAGTGATGACTCACTTACTGTTCCATCACTCAAAGATTCAAAAACAGGCCTAGTACAGCCCAGATGGTTTCACTAGCACTTAATAGTCACTGGCAGTCAACAGTCATGGATGTACAAGTTTGCAGAGGTGCTGAGCTTAACACCTATCATCAGCTTTTGCTGCCTCCGACTTTGAATGCTGCCAGTTAATGGGCCCAAATGGGTCAGATTAAACCAAAAATGTTTGTTACAGCTGAGTTATCAGGCAGCTCTCTGTTCTGAACCGTGTAAGGCCATCAAAGCATTAGAGACTGAAGTATCCCTCCCTCCCCCATCTGATGAGGAATAGTGTTGTTTCAAGTCATTAGTGCTGCCTGATGCCAACTCAGTGCTGGATTCCCTGCCCTTCAAATGCCATCCAGGGATAAGCGAGGAGATGCTCACTGCAGTCAAAGCTAGAAAAAAAGAGAGGCTACAATCGGAGTTTCCAGAATTCAAGAACAAAAACAAAGGCTGAATGGGACAGACTTTGGGACATTGTCAAGTTACTGTATAAGAAAGATGAGGAATCCCGGTGGTCATCTTAGGCAGCTAATTTAGAACAGATTGCAGAAAGGCACAATCTCCGCACCCTCTGTTCAACTTCACAGTGTCTGTGAGGGAACATCACCCCAACTCGTCAAGTTAAATATTGAGGTGGCAGCATCAGCCAGTCTGCTGGATCAGTTCCAATGATGGGAAGTTCATTTCAAGATGATCTTTGGTTGTCCATCCCCCTGTAGTCCCTTCTCCATTTGAAGAGGGGCAAGATGTTACAGTAGATCTGCTTTCCTTCAACTGAGAGATCCGCATCACAGTCCATAAAGTCAAGTTTGGAAAGACACCAGAGGTTTGTAACCTCATCCCTGAGTTGTAAAAGACAGGAGAGGGTATTGTTGTACTGTGGCTGCAAGGGTTCCTCCAGACCATAGGGCAAACTAATATTCCTGATGACTAGAAGAGGTCTAATCTGCTTGTGTTCAAAAAAGGGGTGATAAGGCTGGATGTAGCCACTATAGTCAGTCCCAGGCAAGTTTTTTGCCTCCCTGTTAATGTCTTGAATCAGTGATGCACTCTGTGGCTGGGGGGAGGGATAGCTCAGTGGTTTGAGCATTGACCTGCTAAACCCAGGGTTGTGAGTTCAATCCTTGAGGGGGCCACTTAGGGATCTGGGGCAAAATCAGTACTTGGTCCTGCTAGTGAAGGCAGGGGGCTGGACTCGATGACCTTTCAAGGTCCCTTCCAGTTCTAGGAGATAGGATATCTCCATTAATTTAAAGGCTGGGATACTCAGTACAGCTATAGACCTTGTCATTCCACTGTCAACCAGATCTTATCATGAGAGCTTTTTGAGAAGATGGCTGCATTTAATAAGCCATGAGCTGCACTTTTTACAGACTTCCATCAGGTTTTGGTTCAGGGCATTGAGCAAGTTTGTGGGATCAGATGAGGTGACACAGTACCCCTGAGAAGATAGAATCATTGACAGAAGAGTTCTAACAGTGGAACTATAAGCTGCATTTAGTCACTGGGAGTTTCCTGTCTCCACAGGAGTTCAGCGAGGCTGTGTTCCACCACCATTGTTATTCAATATAGGCATTGATAGGTTGGTGGGTAAGCTTCAGAAGGCTGGTGCCAGTGTTGATGGGCTGACCGCCATTCTGCATTGAGATCTCCAATATGGTAATGACATTGTATTGTTGGCTCAGTTGGAATCGCTGCAGCTGATAGCAGATGTGGTCAGGCAAAAAGCAATGCACATTGGTCTGGTTTTTAATCTAGATAAATCTGAGTCCCTGGCCATTAACATCAAGCAGCCTCCAGATCCAGATTATAACCAGCTCAATATTAACCCATCCAGATGGGACATCAGGAATGTCAAATACTTGGTAAGTATCAGGCAGTGATGGAGGAAGTTCAAAAGATGTGGATGCTTGTATAGCAGCAGCTGCCACCATGTTTCATGTCCTTCAGCTGCCTCTGTGGGTGTGTGTGTGTTGTGACATCAAGCTTGCTATGAAGGTGCAGATCTATCGAGCCACAGTTATACCAGCTGTGTTATATGGAAGTGAAACATGGGCACTGAGGAAGGCTGAAGAATGTGGGATTGACATTTTTGATTCTCATCATCTCCACCAGCTGCTCTATATTAAGGGGAAAGACAAGATGAGAGATGAGGATATTGGAAGCCAACAGCAACTGCTGGTGTTACCATTGGTTCAGTTTCAGCATCTTTTTTTTGGCTGGACATATTATAAGAATCGAAGACTAACAAATTCTGAGGTGTTTACACCAAGGAATGCCACTATGCAGCTGGCAATTTTGTGGGTGCCAAAAGCTTTGATGGCACAATAACATTGCCAGTGATGGACACACTAAGTATCCCTCCAAACTACCTTAAGGACCTAGCCAGAGATCGATCCAGGTGGTGCTTGATCTGCAAGGGGGCCACGTCTCTGGGGGATGTCCCATTACGATGATTGTCAGATAACTAATTTCCCAATTAAATTCAATATTTTTATACTCATATGGTTTCTTTCATTAATGAGTTACAGCATCAAATGACCTTGTTGTATTTGTACATAAAATATCTTACTAGTCACATAACAAGAAGTTTTTATATGGATTTAGATGCAGCACATTTACAAATATACATCTCAAAAAAGCTTATGCCATTTTGATCATTTAATGAATAAACAAAAGTTTTCACCTTTTAAGTGGCAACATGGGGTTAGAAGTAACCAAAGCACGTCTCATCTATATGTGTTCTCTTAAAAGCTAAGTGGAGACTTCAGACAATAAGACTTAAATCCTTTGTCTGTGTTTAAACTGAGGAAATGAAGAAAAGAGGGGGTGAAAAGACCTCTTTTTGACTCGTTTTATTGCTCTGAAATCATATCCTAGGCATTATTTGTCTTGAACAGAGAATAATCTCACTTTCTTTTAAACAAGCTACCATTTATAGCATTTCAACTTGTAGTTCTATACAAAACATGAATCATAACTTAATTTTTCAAAATGTAGTATAAAAATAGTATAGGATGTTAAACCAAAATAATCTATAAATTTGCATTTCAGAGTTGGGGTAATAAACATAGTTTTTTCTTCTTTGACACTGCAGGAGCCTGTCATGTTGATTAAAAAATAGATTTCCTCAGAATGTCCTTAGCTTGAACCTTTCATATAATTAAATAACTAACACGCTTATGTTTTTATTTGCTTATCACATTCTCCAAAATCATGTCTATGAAAATAATTGTAAGTGTCTGCTACAATGCAGTAAAGATGCAGGCAGGTTTGTAACAACCTAACATTACAAGAATAAATGATAATTCATTTTTTGCATCAATATTGAAGTTTGCCCCTTCAGTATTAAAACTTATTTGTTGTTGGAATTGTATGTTTTCCTCAAATCACTGTGGAAGATGGGATACTGAGTTCCAGTGTAGAAACTGTTGTATTACTTGGCTTCAACCAGTGTTCTTTTACAAGTACTGAAACTTAATACAAAATTAAATATGATCAGGATCTTGTAATGCATCTATACCTTGAATCTGATTATCAAATTGTTCTGATGCATAAAAGAAGCAATAGTTTGGATTTATGTCAATATCCACAGGTTGAAGAAGCTGGCCTAATTAGTCATCCTCCTTGGAAACTGAAAGTTATCCAGCTGTATGAAACGCAGAAAGTAAGGCATGGAATGATGGCCTTAGGTCCTAGTGGGGCAGGTAAAAGTACTTGCATCCACATTCTGATGAAATCCATGACAGGTATGGAGCCATTTGTGTTATGTAAAGCAGATTTACAATTCTGTTATTCTTGCAAATACTTTACAATGTTTACTTTTACCAGAGGGGATAAATCATTGTAAGGATGAGGTTCAGTGTATGGTGCCCTAGCGCACAAATCTTCATGACTGAGTAGTAGCAAGGGTTACTTCTCTAAATTTTAAGCAGAATATTAAAACAAATTAAGAAGGAAAAACTGATAAATAAAAATAAATAAAATAAATCTTGGAGAAGATCTCATGTACTTGCATTACATTCAACTCACCAGTATGAGCGTCAGAGACTGTCATTTAAGAGATGTGCAAAATAAGGAACACAAAGTCTGGAAGGGTGGGTAGGTGGGTGTATTGTCTCAAAGGACAGAGCTGAAGAAATGTTGAAGATTCCCTTAATGAGGAATAATTGTGGAAGATGATCAAACAGGCTCAATGCAAGGATTTTTAACAGCGTAAGATGTTGTTCATCTTTGTCTCCAGAAATCAGGGCCGACTCCAGGCACCAGCATTCCAAGCAGGTGCTTGGGGCGGCAATCTGCAAGGGGCGGCAGTCCGTGTGTTTTTGCCGCCCCAAGCAGCAGCTGAATTGCCTCCATGGACGGCGGGGGCAGTCAGTGTGCTGTTAGGGTGGCACACGTGTTTCCGCGGCGGCGGCAATTTGGTGGCAGCTTCTATGTTCAGCTGCCCACGGCAGCAATTCGGCGGCTTCTGTCTTCCAGCTGAAGACAGAAGCTGTCACCGAATTGCCGCTGCCGTGGAAACGCGCATGCTGCCCTAACGGCACACGGACTGCCCCCGCCATCCGCAACGGCAATTCGGCGCGCTGCTTAGGGTGGCAAAAACAGTAGAGCCGGCCCTGCAGAAATCTACCTTATTTTCTCATAGTTCTAAATTATGACCATTTTCCCTTCTTGCCCCCCATTTCATACTCTCAGGGTTCCATGTGTTGGCCATCTTCTTTCTAGTCCAAAGAAAGATTTGATGGGCTTTTGGATTCTGTGATCTAAAACTTTAATATTTGGGATGGAGTGGTATCTTTTTGAGGCAATTTTTTCCCATCTCCTGTAGCAAAACTAAGCATGTTGCTTCTGCAGCTTTCTCCATATTTCTTGTCCCTGGAAGGAACTGTCGAGCCAAGACTTCAAATCCAGGTCTTTGATATGGTAAATAAGAGCATTGTCACTAGACCTTTGGGCTTGACCCTCAATCTTATGTTTTAAGGACACTAAATTTCAGACCTGACCTCCAAGGACCAACATTTGTACAAATTGTGCCTTCAGTTCCTTCACAAAAGCATCTCTTGAAAATGCAGTGAATTTCTACTTATAAATAGTGTAGATAAATACCTGTGTAACTTTATGCCTGCACATACAGTTTCTAGTACATAATGTAAATAGTAATGGTACAGAAATACTATCCAAGGCGTGCACAAAAGTAACAAACATAACCTAACACTAGTTTAATTCAAGAGTTAAATATCTTCTTTCTTATTCTCTATGCCAGTCGACAGTTATTTGTTGCTGTAGATGGGTTTGTGAGACTATTTATTACCTGACTACTTCACAGCATTGGTTTTATATGATTCCTGTTAGACTTGCCAAGTTGCCTGTGAAGATGTAGTGTAAAGGAATATTTTTGAAGAGAGAGAACAAACTGTAATACACTTCCATGCAATATCTTGGTTCAGTTAAAGCCAGCATAAGATCAAAATAATCTAATCTTTTAATTTAGGCTCTCATTCAGAAAAGAACACAAAGGCAATATGATACCTTCTTAGAGTTTTTTGTATGTTTCTGCAGAACTTTTTACTGAACATTGCCAAGATACAGATGATGCAACACATCTGTCAGTCTGAATATCTGAAGTAATAATGTCCACAGATGACAGTATACTGCAGTAGCTTTGTCAGGTTATGATTTACAGAACTGCATAATTATTTGCACAGCATTAAAATTTTATACTTCTGGGCACTACTGATATTTAAAATGAAAAAATTCCTTCTTGCAATAACAACAAGGAGTCTGGTGGCACCTTAAAGATTAACAGATTTATTTGGGCATAAGCTTTCGTGGGTAAAAACCTCACTTCTTCAGATGCATAGAGTGAAAGTTACAGATGCAGGCATTATATACTGACACATGGAAAGAAGGGAGTTACTTTGCAAGTGGAGAACCAGTGTTGACAGGGCCAATTCAATCAGGGTGGATGTAGTCCACTCCCAATAATAGATGAGGAGGTGTCAATTCCAGGAGAGGAAAAGCTGCTTCTGTAATGAGCCAGCCACTCCCAGTCCCTATTCAAGCCCAGATTAATGGTGTTAAATTTGCAAATGAATTTTAGTTCTGCTGTTTCTCTTTGAAGTCTGTTTCTGAAGTTTTTTTGTTCAATGATAGTGACTTTTAAATCTGTTATAGAATGACCAAGGAGATTGAAGTGTTCACTTACTGGCTTTTGTATGTTACCATTCCTGATTTCTGATTTGTGTCCATTTATTCTTTTGCGGAGGGACTGTCCGGTTTGGTCAATGTATATAGCAGAGGGGCATTGCTGGCACATGATGGCATATATAACATTAGTAGATGTGCAGGTGAATGAGCCCTTGATGGTGTGGCTGATGTGGTTGGGTCCTCTGATGGTGTCGCCAGAGTAGATATGGGACAGAGTAGGCAACAAGGTTTGCTACAGGGATTGGTTTCTGGGTTGGTGTTTCTGTGGTGTGGTGTGTAGTTGCTGGTGAGTATTTGCTTCAGGTTGGGGGGTTGTCTGTAAACGAGGACTGGCCTGCCTCCCAAGGTCTGTGAGATAATGCGCTGGAGAGGTTTTAGCTGGGGGCTGTATGTGATGGCCAGTGGTGTTCTGTTATTGTCCTTGTTGGGCCTGTCCCTAAGTAGGTGATTTCTGGGTACCCGTCTTGCTCTGTCAATCTGTTTCCTCACTTCCCCAGGTGGGTATTGTAGTTTTAAGAATGCTTGATAAAGATCTTGTAGGTGTTTGTCTCTGTCTGAGGGGTTGGAGCAAATTCGGTTGTATCTTAGGGCTTGGCTGTAGACAATGGATCGTGTGATGTGTCCTGGATGGAAGCTGGAGGCATGTAGGTACGTATAGTGGTCAGTAGGTTTTTGGTATAGGGTGGTGTTTATGTGCAGTGCAAGTCATATTTTTAAAGGTCCATTGTCTATACTTTACTCAGGATTATTAGAGCTAAGATTTTGTTACATCTCTACTGCTGATCAAACATTAAACATTTTTGGAAAATGAAACATAGTCTTGTATTAATAAAGGGATTTTAAAGGTCAGATGCTGGTGATATAAATGCATTCCCTGTGGCTGCTTGAAAAGTTCTGTAATCATGCAACTACAATTTAATTGGGTTAGTCCAAGGCGAGCAAGAACATATCACAGAAAATGAGGGAATGTGGAGAATAAAGTTTCTGTGTGGTACTCCAAGCACAAGATATAGAAAAGTACATTGAAAATTAAAGGCTTTGGAGCTATGTAGTTTAAAGAATCGCCACCTTAAATAAGGCCTTAAATACATGTCATCATGTTGTTGTGCTCTCCTTTACTTGTCAATGCACGGATTCCCCTTTTACATCATGCATGGACAGAGTACTTTATTGTTAATTTTTTGACAGCTCTAATTATCAATTTGGTGTACAAGAAGAAATGAATTTTCGAAGTATTCTTGCAGTTATGATAGTAGTAAACCATTAACAGCCATATAATTTTGTGTGGTAAGTTAGTGTAATACCGTACCATGACATTTGGCTTGAAATACCAAAGGTTGACAGATTGATTTGACCTTTGCAGATTGCGGACAGCCACACCGTGAAATGAGAATGAATCCCAAAGCTATCACAGCACCTCAGATGTTTGGTCGCCTTGATGTAGCAACCAATGACTGGACAGATGGGATTTTCTCCACTCTGTGGAGGAAAACTTTGAGAGCCAAGAAAGGTAAATCACACAACCAAAGCATTAATCAAAAAGCTGTTTTCAAGCAAATAACTAATATGGTTTCAAAAGTAAGACTTCCTTGCATGGACAGATAATAATCACTACTCAGAATGTCAAGTATCAGAGGGGTAGCCATGTTAGTCTGGATCTGTAAAAAGCAACAAAGAGTCCCTTGGCACCTTATAGACTAACAGACGTATTGGAGCATAAGCTTTCACTTACAGACAGCACTGCGTCTGACGAAGTGGGTATTCACCCACGAAAGCTTATGCTCCAATACGTCTGTTAGTCTATAAGGTACCACAGGACTCTTTGTTGCTTTACTCAGAATGTGTCATCTTCAGGTTGCAAAATGGCAAATTCTATTCCACTAATTTTCCCAATCCTTTTTTTGAAGGATTGGTCATAGGATTAAAGAGGAGGTATCTTTTTGTGTAATTTTACACCTGCTGCTGGACGTTAATGGAATGGCTTTGAAAAACTTATAGGGAAGAACCCATTCTGCTCCTTTCTGTGTTTGTGTACCCATGTTAACAGGCACTTGGGATTTCAGTGTGTAAAGGAAACAAAGGAAAAAACTTTCCTGGTCACACCATCCATTTTTAGGCAGAAACATTCATTTATTTCAAAGGAGACTTGTATTTAGCCCCGTATTATGTATAAACTTGTTGTATACTACTTTACTTGACTACTCAATGTTCTAGCTCAAAAACTGGGTCACTGGTGACTACAGTCAGGAAGTATTTGGCTATTGTGTAGTCATTTCTCTATTGATAAAAATTGTAAGCAGTGATCAGACATTATTTAAGGTAAATTACTGTAGTTGAAATTTGGTAATATTGTCTATAGATTAACTGGCCTAAAAAGACTTCACAATATTGCAAATAGCTCCTATCTAAGACTGATTATTGTGCTTCTGCAGGACAAAACCCAGTTGAAATAAAGACCGATCCAACTCCCAATAAAGTAGATGGAAAAATGGCCATAAACTCCAATGGGAGCTGGATCAGAACGGTAAAAGTTAGTGTAAAACTACATGAAATTATTCCTAACGATTTTCTGACAACTTGTATTAACTATATTTCCTACTTGGTTTAGGAATTCTCGTTTGAGCTTTATCAAAACCTTTGGAACCAGAAGATTTGTAGGTTTTTTTTTAAAGTACAGAATTTCTACCCTGAGTTTTGATGATTTAATTAAATGGAGGTTTATATGAAGAGCTAAAATTCTTAAGATGGGAGATAGTAAAAATCCATGAAGCTGTTGACCAGAATGTTACAAGCATTACCAGGTGTTGGGCAGATAATGCTACCTTTATGTGTTGTGTGACAGATAAGCATTTGGATATGGATAGCAACAGATCAAATGCTTTATTTCAAACTGGTAGAAACAAACTGAATTGATACAGTTACTTTTGTATTTCTTGTTGTTACAACAATTAGATTTAGTGTGCAATATTCTGTACAATAAAGTGTAATTAGATAATGCTTGTGAGACCATATGATTTGCTTCATAGACATGTTCTTTGGATCGCAGGTGAGCACATCTGGATAGTTCTTGATGGTCCTGTTGATGCTATTTGGATTGAGAACCTGAACTCTGTACTGGATGATAATAGAACCCTAACACTAGCTAATGGAGACCGTATTCCGATGGCACCAAACTGTAAAATAGTGTTTGAGCCTCATAATATTGACAATGCTTCCCCTGCTACTGTATCAAGGAATGGCATGGTTTTCATGAGTTCATCAGTTCTCAACTGGAGCCCCGTTCTTGAGGTATGGTCCACAATAATTAGATGATTCGATATATTGATAGAAGTTTATCAGTTAGGTATATTTAATGAGTGTTGAATACCAATGATTTTCAAGTAGCTCATTGTGCTTAGGTTATAACTTGGGGATACTCATTTTATCCAGTATATTTATTCAGTTGAAACACTATGTAAATGCATTAATTGTAGTCTGTCTTAGACATACTGCCAGATGATCATTTAACATAACTATGCCCCAGGTGGTGGTACTGAATACTGAAAGATTTAAGTCTTTAGAAGCTTGGGTGGTCTATTACACTTTCCACTTTTTCATTCTGGAATTTCAGTCTGTGTTTAAGAATATGAAACCTAAAGCCAAATTCCTAAAGCTGTATTTAGGCTCTTAAACAAAGGGCCTGATTTTCAAAAATACCAACCACCCAATAGCTCCTAGTGCAGTGAATCTACTTCAGATAAGGTAAGGGTTGGGGAAAGGGCATCATGGATATACTCTGTGGTGCCATGTTCCTCCATGTCTTCCTGTTCCCTCTTCAACTTCAAGACAAGTATCGCATCAGCCCACCTAAAGGACCTTTCCCCCTTCTTAGAGCTAAGGGTAATGGAACCAGTACATTGGGCTCTAACATTTCCTCTGATTTATCCACAGAATCTCTAGTACCAGTATTAGCTAATTGACAAAACAGGTATTGTTTGTCTTAGGTGTTCCTGAAGGTTTTGATATTGACCATAATTACATTGAAGACCAGGAACTTATTTGTATTTAGTCATCAATGGTTTACTTAGAGCCTTATGTGCAGGAAAAGGTTCACAGCACCCTCTTAATGCTTCCGACACACAGTTTGGAAATAAGGTTGAAGAGCTCGTTGATTCCCTTTGGAGGTTTGTCAACTCAAATCAAAAGAGGGAGAGTCAATCTTCCCAACAGGGAAAATTTGACAAGATCCAAACTCTGATTTGTATGGTGTCACAGAACTGTTAGCCATTCAGCTAAATAGCAATTCCTGGATGTGTGAGTCTCCATGTGGAGAGTTAACTCATTGGGCAAGATTGCACAGGAGAGCTTCAGGGGTTACTTTTAACATGCTGGAATCGTTCCCAACAAGAAATGTGGAGGGAAGTGCAGATAACATAGTGATCATTTCATTGTCCTGATGGAAGCAAGAAGCCTGTGTGATTTCTGGATCCTCCTTTCACAGTCTGGACCTCAAACTCCTGACCATGGATGATGGCCTCTTAGGGAAGGTGAGGTCAGAGGGCTCAGAGCATTAATTTATTACATATAAGGACAGTCCAGTCAGGCCTTCTGGACTGAGGATCACCTAATGAAGTAGCATATCCTGATCCAGTCCAACAGTGATATATGTAAACTGGCAAAGTGGCGAGGTCTAAACATAAAACCAATGCACTTCATTTCCTGTGCACTTAATGTACATATGTTAAATGCAACAGAGAGTCCTGTGGCACCTTTAAGACTAACAGATGTATTGGAGCATAAGCTTTCGTGGGTGAATGCCCACTTCGTCGGATGCATCTGACGAAGTGGGCATTCACCCACGAAAACTTATGCTCCAATACATCTGTTAGTCTTAAAGGTGCCACAGGACTCTCTGTTGCTTTTTACAGACCCAGACTAACACGGCTACTCCTCTGATATATTAAATGTAACAAAAGAGGTTTGCTAGTCTGTTCACAAATAGCCTGTAGACACTCGTAAACTGATCCTTTAATCAAGAAGTTTTTATCTGATCATCAGGAACTTTGGCTATCTCCTGGTGAACATACACACCTTCTTTTGAAACATGAATTTGGCATCTTTTCATCAGGGAAAAATGATCACTGAGAATAATTGCTTTCTCTCACAAATTAAAATTTCCTTTGTATGTACATCCTTCAACTTCTGGGAAGAATGAATCAGAAGCTCAGATAGGAAGAAATGGCTATTGTATTCATTGTTCCCAAATTGGTCATGAGAAACAAAGCTTCAGACAATGGAACTCTTAATTCATCTTTTCAGTAGGAAAGGATCTCTTATCCCATTTAGGATTACCTGATCCTATACCTTGACTCTTGATTAACAAATCCTAATTGAGATTTCTGCCAGGTTACAAGCGCCTACCATCCTGCAGAATTTCCACCCCTTTTGTCCTACCCAAGAGTATGGATCAGATGGTTCACAGCTGAGTCAGGAGAGGGTTATAATATAGAGTTATGTGGTATTATGAAGGCAAATTGATCCTAATGGCTGGTAGATTACCAGATTGGGGTGGTTCCTCAAGGCAACAAGCCTATACAAACTAACTGTTAAAACTATTTCTCTGGCCTTAGACCTAACCGCAATATAACAAACTCTCATGACTCAGCCATTTGAACCAATGGCATCTATTTATTCTCCAGCACATCTATTTATACTCCCTTCTCTTTGTGTGCCAGTATATTTATGCCTGTATCTGTAATTTTCACTCCATGCATCTGAAGAAGTGGTTTTTTTACCCATGAAAGCTTATGCCCAAATAAATCTGTTAGTTTTTAAGGTGCCACCAGACTCCTTGTTGTTTTTGTGGATACAGACCAGCACAGCTACCTCTCTGATATTTATTCATATTTTCTCTCCATAAAGGTATGCTTCCTAGCTGTAGTCAATCAGCACAACAGTCAGATATTTCTGCTGTTAATAGTCATGATTCTTGCTATATCTTCCAAGAGTATAGGGTAGCACTTCATGTTCTTGAGTCATTCATTGTCAGATTTGATTATTTTTTTCCATAACCAAATTAAAATTATTTTTCTCTATGCTCAAATCCTTCTTTATCCCTGAAGGAAAAAAGCATGGTATGTGCTAGATATAAGAGCTATTAAAATTATTATTAGCAGAACTGACACATTCAGGAAATAATAATCTTAAATGGTTTCTTTCCATTCTAAATCTCTTGGCCTGAAAACATCTGAATCTGCCGTAGGTATTTGGATAGAGTACTGCATTGCTAAAGTATATACCACTACAGATAAATTGATTCCAAAATGGAAAAAGTCCCATTTAGCTTTTTCTTCACTTATTGTAGTACTGTTCTGAACTACAAGCATCAAGCAGTGAATGCTGTATTGAGGTGTATTAAGGAGGGGTATGTGAGGAAAAAGAGAAATTAGTATCTGGAGAAATACACCTCTACCCCGCTATAACGCGACCCGATATAACACAAATTCTGATATAACACGGTAAAGCAGCGCTCCGGGGGGTGGAGGGGGGGTGGGAGGGGCTGTGCACTCCGGCGGATCAAAGCAAGTTCGATATAACGTGGTTTCACCTATAACGCGGTAAGATTTTTTTTTGGCTCCTGAGGTCAGCGTTATATCGAGATAGAGGTGTATTAGCTTGGAGATGAGTCAGACTACACAAAACCAGGGCTTTGGTGAAAAAAATGGAACTTTGGCCAGCAATATTGGTGCACCAATTATTGTCAAACACAGGAAAAATGAACTTGCAGGATAAAAGAAGAAATGGCAGTAAACACAGGAAAAGCTGCACCAAAATAAAGTATACAAACAAAAGCCTCAAGACTATCCTTTGGAACTACAGACAAATATGGAAGATGAAAGTATTCCTAGTAGAGCAACTTGGGGCTTTGCCATCCTTTATTACATATGTATTTAAAAGGCAGTGATAAGCATAAGTATTTCTCTAAAGCTCTGACCTGATGTATTGCATGTAGGGACATTCAAAAAAAGTGGATACTAAATTTTCTCCAATTTTGGCCTAGTTTGAATATGAGAGGGAGGAAGTTGAATGAGATACTATATATATGTTGGAATCAATTAGACATAGGGTATATTTTTACTGCCAAGAGATAAACAAAAAATAGCATTTTAAGACCGCATGATTGTCCTCTGAGTGGCTTCCAGACATGCTCAGCTCAGTTATTTTGAACTTCCAAACTGGGTTCTGGGGGTAAATTTGGGTGGGTTCTGGTGTAGCATCTCACAAACATAAAAATTATTCAGGCTAAATTAACCCCTGAGTTCTACCTCTAACTCCATTTTTATATAGCCACTTTGCAGAGTTGAAATGCACTTAAAACAGCTATGCTGATTGAGAATTAAAGTGGAAGTTTTGTCTCATGAGCAGTGATGAATGACTGGCTGTGATTTTGGCCCAGTTCTGTTTTTTAATATGTGTGTGCAACTTCCACTGGGAGTTATACACATACATGAATGCAGAATTTGGCCTTCTGTTTGCATCACCAAAGAAAGGTGAATCTCAGTAAGTCAGCATGTCACCTGAGTCTGTTTTACTAAAATCTTGACAGCGTTTAAAAATATTTTGAAGTCTTGATTTGAAATTAAAGGATATTCCCTCCCTCTCCATGTGGATAATAGGGCTTTTTGAAAAAACGTTCTCCTCAAGAAGCTGAAATTCTGCGTCAGCTGTACACTTCATCATTCCCAGAACTCTACCGCTTCAGCATCCAGACCTTGGAATATCAGATAGAGATGCTGGAGGCCTTTGTGATCATGCAAAGCATTAACATGCTGCAGGGACTTATCCCTCTGAAGGTAAACTGGTCAATATTTTGCCACCTATTTATTCTGATTTACGTTGTTTTGTGCTGTGGGTGCATATTAGAAAGCACACCAGGATATTTAGAGAAGAGACATTCTTGTGAAGATGTGGGAGCTTAAAATATCTTACATGTGAATACCTAATTTCCATTGGAAAATGACACTTAGGATGGTCCATATTTATTTCAGTATATTTATATAGTGCTTTTTCTGATATTTTTACAATGACAATTGTAAGAATTGTTATGCAGCATCAGACAGCAGTCACTCTAACTGCTGTTTTAATAACAGGAGTCACTGGATGGCTCACAGAATGGATAATGGACTGCAGGGCATTTCACTTATAATTTCTTAAATGCAGACAAAATGTTGAATGTGGTGATCAAAAGTTAATGCTATCTGATAGATTTTTATTTGTTGTTATTTATATGAAATAAGTTTTCCCTTGCACTATGTCTTAGAGGATGTGTTCAAAAATTGGCACTTTTCAGTAACCTTATTGGTAGACTGAAAAGGGCGGCCAAGGAGTAGATGTACATGGTGAACATTTTCATACCAATAGAGATGGTTTCTTGAGACTAGGTTTGAGGCAAATTGGATTAGCAGGGCAGTCTGGGGAAACTTGCAAAGCTAGTGCCCATGCTGCTGAATATTGACTTTATGGTTAAAGAGAAGATTTCAGTTTTCAGTGTTTAGATTTTCATTAAGACTATGTCTTCACTTAAGGTGGTGTGTAGTGTACAGATACTGTACTCCCCTAGCAAAGGTATAAATAGCAGTGTACATGGTAAGGCACTTCTTAGGTGAGTAAAGACAGCCCAGAGCTTTAGAATATATATATACCCTACGTACATGCCCAAGCAGTGCTTCCCCTGTCTATCGTGCTGCCAGAGTCTTTTACAGTTGCATGTAACTATGTACTGCATTGTGGACGTAGATCGCTTTTCACTGCGATGTGTAGCTACACGTACCCTACACATTGTCACAAGTATAGACAAGGCCTAAAGTTACTGGAATGAAAAAGGGGAATTTTCAAAATGTTCACCACTGATCTTCCTGTGCTAAACATTTCTTCTTCATTCAGTGAAGCCAATGTCAGTTTTACTGTTGATAACCGTTCCCATTGTTACCCAGTGTCAATGGCATTGGAGAAATCCAAGTCAATGCTGTGTAGAATTGAAATATAAAAGCAGGAATAGATTCAGCAGTTTGAACATTATCTGGGACATAATTCCACAGCAATGATACTTAATCAAGAAGGTGGAAATATTAGTCTTTATCAGCCTGTTTCCTGGTTTATGCAGAATTCTTTGACAAATTCTTCAAGCGGAGTGCCCCAAGGGTCGGTCCTGGGGCCGATTTTGTTTAATATCTTTATTAATGATCTGGAGGATGGTGTGGACTGCACTCTCAGCAAGTTTGCAGATGACACTAAACTAGGAGGTGTGGTAGATACACTAGAGGGTAGGGATCGGATACAGAGGGACCTAGACAAATTAGAGGATTGGGCCAAAAAAAACCTGATGAGGTTCAACAAGGACAAGTGCAGAGTCCTGCACTTAGGACGGAAGAATCCCATGCACTGCTACAGACTAGGGACCGAATGGGTAGGCAGCAGTTCTGCAGAAAAGGACCTAGGAGTCACAGTGGACGAGAAGCTGGATATGAGTCAACAGTGAGCTCTTGTTGCCAAGAAGGCTAACGGCATTTTGGGCTGTATAAGTAGGGGCGTTGCCAGCAGATCGAGGAACGTGATCGTTCCCCTTTATTCGACATTGGTGAGGCCTCATCTGGAATACTGTGTCCAGTTTTGGGCCCCACACTACAAGAAGGATGTGGAAAAATTGGAAAGAGTCCAGCGGAGGGCAACAAAAATGATTAGGGGTCTGGAGCACATGACTTCTGAGGAGAGGCTGAGGGAACTGGGATTGTTTAGTCTCCAGAAGAGAAGAATGAGGGGGGATTTGATAGCAGCCTTCAACTACCTAAAGGGGGGTTCCAAAGAGGATGGAGCTCGGCTGTTCTCAGTGGTGGCAGATGACAGAACAAGGAGCAATGGTCTCAAGTTGCAGTGGGGGAGGTCCCGGTTGGATATTAGGAAACACTATTTCACTAGGAGGGTGGTGAAGCACTGGAATGCGTTACCTAGGGAGGTGGTGGAGTCTCCTTCCTTGGAGGTTTTTAAGGCCCGGCTTGACAAAGTCCTGGCTGGGATGATTTAGTTGGGAATTGGTCCTGCTTTGAGCAGGGGGTTGGACTAGATGACCTCTTAAGGTCCCTTCCAACCCTGATATTCTATGATTCTAAGATTCTATGCATCATTTTCCCTTTGATCTATACAGTAATTACTAACCATCATTACAGCAAAATTCAAGTGTATACATGATGCAGCCTAATTTCTCAGTTGGAGCCCCCTACTTTAATTTCATTACAGCCACATTTGAAGGTGCACTTTGTTTCTTTGCTATTGAAATGCCAGTGCAAATACTAGCATGCGGCTGGCAAACCAACTGACTTGCTGTTGTTATCTTTCTGATAACAAATCGCTTCTTCTAAAAGTCGAATTGTTTTCCATATTGTCAGGGAACTCTTGTAAGCAAACACTAACATTTGTGCAAAATTATTCAATAAGAATTTAATTAAAGACAAAATACAGGCCAATTTTTTATTTGTCTGGATTGCCTTGATGGAGGATACTGCAAAAAGACCAATGCCGCATGTGACCAATTGCACTAGAACTATTCATATCTACTTATCCTTATGTGAAAACATAACTTTATTCATGTCCTTAAATGTAACATAGGGTATGTCTACACTACCCGCTGGATCGGCGGGCAGCAATTGATCCAGTGGGAGTCGATTTATCGCATCTAATCTAGACACGATAAATCGACCCCCGAGCGCTCTCCCATCGACTCCTGTACTTCACCACCGCAAGAGGTGCAGGCGGAGTCAACAGGGGAGCGGCAGCAGTCGACTCACTGCAGTGAAGATACCGCGGTGAGTAGGTCTAAGTACGTTGACTTCAGCTATGTTATTCACGTAGCTGAAGTTGCGTAACTTAGATCGATTCCCCCCTGCTAGTGTAGACCAGGCCATATTTAGACTAAACACCTCTGGTCTAATACTCAGTGCCCAATGGCATGCCCCTTAAGCTCAGGGCTGTCGGGACATTTATTGAAAAATACAATAATATAAGATGAATAAACTTACTTCAAAGCAGCAGCACTCATCCCTTCCACTCACTTTACCATGTGTAAATCAAACCCACCTCTTTACATGCATTGCCACCATATAAAAACCTTAATCTCAACAGACTCAGCCCTCCAACTATGCCAAGTCAAATAGATGAATTTAGCAGCATGCCTGGAAGGCAAGTAAATTTGGACCATGGAGGGAGAAGCACATGCCTCCTTAAAGAAAACTGCTTCTATGAATATTGTTCTTCCAGCGCCTCCTTTTTTTTAAAGGGGATCCAGCCAAAATTGTGGCAGCATAGCACGGGGAGAGGTGTGATACTGCAGGCGGGCAAGACCCACAACATCTTTGGCTTTTTAAACTCTACCAAAATACAAATTCAGCCAGTGCAAGTCTCAGAGCACTGTTAACATATGCTGCTTCTGAGAGCCATCATTTAATAAGCGAGCAGTTGCATACTGCATCATGTTAATTTTCCATGTATATTCCAGGAAGAGATCTCTTAAGAGCATTACGCTATAGGCATTAAAAATAATAGGTCTCTGCCCTAAGGAATCTTGAGTCTAAGGCCTGAATCCTGTAACCACATATCCATAATGCAGTGAGACTACTTGTGTCATAGTGTAACCCATTCAACATATGTATTTGCAGAGTCAGGGCTTTAATGAACTAATAAACCAACTACTCATCTTTCCCTGGGCTTCTGGAGAGAAATAAGCTATTTGTTTGCTATGGGTTTTTTTCCGATGGCTATTTTTCTGAATTAGGGAAAATAAATAATATGACACAGTATGTATTGTAGCTCTTCGTTTGTGTAATGGTTGCCCAGAGCATGGGTAGGGACACCTATTGAGACTTATGTAAATCAAAGCTAAAGGTTTTCAACTTGGACATATAAAGCAGAGTCTGATGTAGGAATTGTTTCTTGGAAAGGCCTTAAGCCTTGAAAGTAGCTAAAACAATGCTTTACCTCTCAGGAGCAAGGAGGGGAAGTAACACCAGAGTACCTGGAAAGGCTGTACGTCTTCTCCCTCATGTGGAGTGTTGGAGCATTGCTGGAATTGGAAGACAGATGCAAAATGGAGCACTGGCTTCGTAATCATAAAAAAATAAAGCTTGATCTTCCCCATATCTCAGAAGGAAGTGAAGATACCATGTTTGACTACTATGTGGCAACTGATGGTTAGTAACCCACTGGCATATACCAGATAACATTTGAAGAGACATGATCTTGAAAGAGTATATTTCATAGAATTAATAGAGAAGGCACTTCAGGTTGTATACTTTCCCATGTTCCCTGGCAGTTTTTGTTTTAAAATCACGCTTTACTACTGGTTTTAATAAAGTTTCTCCCTGTTGCTGTAAGATACCAAAACAAGGGAAACTGACTACACAAGGAAACAGGGACTTTGTATCACAAAGTACTGTCAAATGAGCAAATGTAAGCAAGCTGGAAGGTGTTTCTCTCATCTTAAGTGTCACTTGTAACAACAGGTCATGTGGCCCTTCCCATGGGTTTTTAAGAATACTCCTTGTGAAGTTAATTGCTGATCATTATAGTGGGTGGGTTTTGCCTGTGGGAACCACTGCCCCAGACAGGGTAAGAGAACTTCATAGGTAACAATCCACTTGTACTACTAGTTGGAGAATGGGATAGAAGCAAATTCTTTGTAGCTTGGAAGTATCAATTTATTCTGTTCTGACTAGGTAAATGGATGCACTGGAGTACTCGTGTTGAAGAGTATGTGTACCCCACTAACAGCATTCCAGAGTATAGTTCCATCTTGGTGCCAAATGTCGACAACGTGAGAACAGACTTCCTTATTGAAACAATTGCTGGGCAGGGCAAGGTATCATTCTTGTTTGTGTACATCAATGATGTGATCTGCATGGGTGGTGGGAGAGTTAAATTATAAATGGCAACAAAATGGCAGATAAAATTCAGTGTTGATAAATGCAAAGTAATGCACATTGGAAACATAATCCCAACTATACATATAAAATGATGGGGTCTAAATTAGCTGTTACCACTCAAGAAAGAGATCTTGGAGTCATTGTGGATAGTTCTCTGAAAATATCCACTCAATGTGCAGCGGCAGTCAAAAAAGCTAACAATGTTGGGAACCATTAAGAAAGGGATAGATAATAAAACAGAAAATATCATATTGCCTGTATATAAATCCATGGTACGCTCACATCTTGAATACTGTGTGCAGATGTATTGCCCATCTCAAAAACGATATATTGGAATTGGAAAAGGTTCAGAAAAGGGCAACAAAAATGATTAGGGGTATGGAACGGCTTCCGTATGAGGAGAGATTAATAAAACTGGGATTTTTCAGCTTGGAAAAGAGACGACTAATGGGGGATATGGTTGAGGTCTATAAAATCATGACTGGTGAGAAAGTAAATAAGGAAGTGCTATTTACTCCTTTTCATAATACAAGAACTAGGGGTCACCAAATGAAATTAATAGGCAGCAGGTTTAAAACAAACAAAAGGAAGTATTTCTTCACACAATGCATAGTCAACCTGTGGAACTCCTTGACAGAGGATGTTGTGGAAGCCAAGACTATAAGAGGGTTAAAAAAAGAACTAGATGAATTCATGGAGGATAGGTCCATCAATTGCTATTAGCCAGGTTGGGCAGGGATGGTGTTCCTAGCCTCTGTTTGCCAGAAGCTGGGAATGAGCAACAGGGAATGGATCACTTGATGATTACCTGTTCTGCTCATTCCCTCTGGGGCACCTGCCATTGGCCACCCTTGGAAGACAGAATACTGGGCTAGATGGACCTTTGATCTGACCCAGTATGGCCATTCTTATGTTCTTAAATAAAATGACCTCACTGCACATTAAGCAGTGGGGGCCATTATCTGGCTTGCAGAGAAAGGAGTGTGGGCCCTTTAGAGACTAGAGTGCCAGAGTGATTTGCTGTGGCAGCTTGACCAGGTCAGTGTCCCATCCCACACCAGGTGAGCAGAAGAGAGGGGGAACTATTTAGGTCCACACTGGGGCAGGAAAAACCCTCTTTTACCTGGACCAGGTGGAGCAGCACCCATCTTCTCGTGCATGGAAGTAGTTAAATACCGGGCTTTGTCATGATCCATGGTGGCCATTCCACCAGTCGCTCCTTTCTCACGGGGCTGGAAAGGACATTTCCCCTCACTGCCAGATTGGCCAAGGCAAGATGGGTTTTTTCCCCCCACCTTCCTGACAGAGGGTTACATGGCTTAGTTGGGGAAAATATGAAACAGAAGTTAGGCTATGATTTGCAACTCATTATGTAAATATGGGGCTGATATCCTGTGCAGGTACTCTGCAGGGAAGGGATAATGTGATCAGATAAAGTGGATTAGTAAATGATTTAAAGGAGGTATTCTTTAAAGGAGCAGAAACAGGGGTTCGGGGCTCCTATGACTGGTATGGCAGAGAGCCAACCAACCCTCCTTTATAGCACGCCTTAACCCTCATTTGATGGGGGAGGGTCCCAGCAGTGGGTTGGCTAGGGACTAGGATGGGTAACCCCTGCTCCCGGGTATGTGTAAATGATTATGGAACTACCAGCACTGTACACTTTTATTTGACGGGTACTTCCAGACATTTAGGAATAAGATTGCAGCCTAATTTAAACCACATCTAGTGTCTCCTGTCCTCCTTCCAGCATAGCAGGACAGTGTGGAATTATGGGTGAAAATGCGAGGATCCCTTGTTGTATAGTGGAAACTAATGACCCTTTTCCACACATACTGTTAGTTAATACACCTTGAATTGTTCAGTGTTAAAGCAGCCCACTGCTTCCAGTTTGCCAATTTTTTTCTCATTGAAAGTTACATTTTTATTTCTTTGTTTCATTCCTGACAAGGATAGATACTGCGGTTGATAAGGCTTTGCTGGCACACTTGGCTTTTGCACCTCTGGGCTCATTTGAATTCTCTCCTTGTCTAGGCTGTGCTACTAATTGGTGAGCAAGGAACTGCTAAAACTGTCATCATCAAAGGATTCATGTCAAAATATAATCCTGAAAGCCACATGGCCAAGAGTCTGAACTTTTCATCTGCAACTACCCCATTAATGTTCCAGGTATAGTAATCACTCTACTTCTAATAAGATGACTGGGTTCACTGCTTTATTTGTACACCGAGAATTTGCCAGAAAGATCCCATTAAAAGAAGGCTTTCTCTAATTACAAAGATACAAACAAACAAAAGCACCAATCTACTCCAAGGGCTTCAGTCAAAATGGCCTTTCTACAGGGATGTAACTTGCTTCTCTCACAATATGTCTTTTTAAAATTGTTCATCAATTTCAGCAAATCCTCAGGAACCACATCTCTTCCAGTCATTCCAGTGGTTATTTGGTTATTCTCATGCTTTTGACACGTTATACTTCCCTCATCAAATTCTCAATGTTTCTTGATGTCTGGAAATATGCCAGTTCACACTAACTGGCTGAAGTGGCCATTCATTTTTATTGGATTGTCATTAAAACCTTGTGTAAAAGACTAAAAACTTTACAAAATGTAGTCTACACTAATGGTTGTAAGTTGTGTTTATTTCATAATTGAGTTAAATCTTTCATGCAGGTGATATTTCACACAGTTATCTATGATCACAATAGTTCAAACTTAGTTTATTACACCCGTCCATGGGGGGAAAAAAGGGATAATCCAACTCAGAATTCGCCAAATGGATTGCATGTACTACATCAGCAGTTATGGTTTTTAAAGGCAATTTGTGTTCAATTTGTATAGCAACCTATTACCTCACTTCAGAAACCAATGTTCCATTTACCAATTCTACAAAGCCAGTGGCATTTCTTAGTGGAAATCTCCTCAAAACAGTCTGAAGAGTACCCATGTATGCCTTCGCTATTGAAGAGTTCCTGCTACTAAATGGGTGCATTTAAAAAGAATAAACTATCCTTTGATGGAGAGGAACTGTACAGCTTTAGGTAATAAAGTTTTTTCTTACAGCGTACAATAGAGAGTTATGTGGACAAACGCATGGGGACGACATATGGTCCTCCTGCAGGCAAGAAGATGACTGTCTTCATTGATGATGTGAATATGCCTGTAATCAATGAGTGGGGAGATCAGGTTAGTTAAGTATTGAAATTTGGCTTAATGCTGATCTGTTGTTTTTCTCTTTCCTTGTGACATAGGTGAAATGGCTTCCCACTCTGGTCAGGTTATTGAGGTATTTGAAATACATGTGATTATTTTCCTCTGAGATCCCTCCTCTAGATATTACCAGATGAAAGGGCGATCCAATCCCACCTATTTCTGGTAATTTATAAATGTTGTTTTCTTCATGGCAGAAGAAAATGTAGTGTTTTTTAAGACAAGGAAAATCTGTCTCGGAGTTACGTTTTTTGGGTACTCATAAATAATTTTGCATGCCGTTATGCATCAGGGAGATATTCTTCTAATCCTAACGGGCTCTTTATAGGTCACCAATGAGATAGTTCGACAGCTGATGGAACAGAATGGGTTCTATAACCTGGAGAAACCAGGGGAGTTTACCAACATCGTTGATATCCAGTTCTTGGCAGCCATGATCCACCCTGGTGGAGGTCGCAATGACATCCCACAGAGACTAAAGAGACATTTTTCCATATTCAACTGTACTCTGCCGTCCAATTCTTCCATTGACAAGATCTTTGGTAAAATGAAGACTCATTTTAGAAAGTGTTGATTGAAACAGTTAGAATTGGGGTGCCAAATTTTGTTTGTTCGCCCCCCCATACTTTAAAGGGAAATCTTAATTTTTTGTGTGTGGGGAGTGGGGGTCTTAAATATGTGTACCCAGGTTTTCCTAGAACAGTGGCTCTCAATTTTTCCACGTGTGGTTAGTGATTAGGACTCAGTTAAATCCCAAACTACACCAAGGACTGGGGTACATGAACTCATTGGCTTTTGGTGGTAGTGCTGGAGGAGTTGGTGGGGAGTGCTGGGTTTGGTTAGTGCTGGTGGTTAGTGCTCAGTGGAATTTCGACTGATTTTTTTTTCAGCCCTTGATCTCCCCCTGTTGCCCACTCCTTGGTCATGCCCTGGAAGCTAAAAACAAACAAACAAACACAAAACCAAATCTCTGCCTTAGACTAAGATTCTAAATTTACTCCTGGGGGAATTCTGCACCAAAAAATTAAAAATTCTGTGCACAACATTTTAAAATTCTGCAAATTTATTTTGTCAAAATAACACTACATAATTATGGCAGTTTCAATTATTTTGGTAATTTATTTCAAAATACCTGTCAGCAAGTATGTCTGTAACAATAAAGACACACACAAAAATTCCTCCAGGAGTAGAGAGTTAAAGTAATCCCTATGACAACCCAGTTCTTCTTTTAGTAGTGTCCCTGTGGGTGCTCCACTGTAGGTATATGTGCGCCCTGTGTGTAATCGGAGAGTTTTGGTAGCAGTGTTCCTTGAGCCCTTACATGTGCCCTCCCTCCCTTGTGGTCTGCCTCGAGGCTATTTAGCACTGCATGGGTGAACCCTCCTCACTTTCTTCTCTATCAGCTTTGGCCTCAGACAGAATGAGCAGTTGTCCCTTCCTTATTTGTGTCATTAGCATAAGTAGTGTTTGTTTTGTTACCTTTGTTCTCCTTAAAAGTACTTAGGCTAGTGTTTCCTTATTTTATTTTATTCCTTTGGGTTAAAAAAAAAGAGAGAGAGAAAGGAAAAGAACTTCAGTTTCCTGCCCTGTCTGGGGGCATTCCCCTCTCCCTCCCCGGGCATCTAGTAGACTCATAATTTTTTTTTCCAGTTAAAAAAATAAAGTAAAGAAGACTGCTAGAGAATGACAACCCCCTGCCCAGGGGCATGCCTGGCTCTCTCTGCTCCAAGCAGTGCCTCTCTTGCCAGGAGTCAGTTCCTGTAATGGCCAGACACACTCACTGTGCCTGGGAGAGCCTCACAGAAGTGCTTTACCTGCCACAGCTAAAATGGCAGCCTCCCTATGGAGAAAACACTTCAGTCTGCAGGGGACTCCGGTGAGTGCTGACCCCGGATCATCCCCGGAGCCTTCACTTCAAAAGGGGTCGAGTCGTGAAGAGGAGAGGAGGAGGAGAAGAAGAAAAATAAAAAAGGCCACCAGCAGACTTCCCTCGGAAAGGCTCGTAAAAAGGGCTCCTCCGAGCAACTGGCCAGCCAGAGGGGTTCCCCAGTACGGCCATCTCAGCACCGATCCAAACACATGGGTTCCGAGTAGCTGGTCAGCCAGTGGGGCTTCCCAGAGTGGCCACCTCAGTAGGTCGGCACCGCAGCTTTGAAGCATGGCACCTGAGAAGGGGCCCCCAGCTGTGAGCTCTGCTAGGGTATCCTCCAAGGTTCTCTTCATTGTAGCGGCCTAAGAACCCCGGTACAGTGACTGGACTATATCAGCACCAACTTTGATGCAGTACAAGTGAGAGCGTTATTCTCGCTACCCACATTTACCACCCTGGGACACATGTCTCCCAAATACGCTGAGGAACTCACCTACACAACCACAAGGTTCTTCTTCGAGAGATGTCCCTGTGGGTGCTCCACTCTAGGTGTTGGTGCGTCCCTGCGCCTTCACTCGGAGACTTTTCGTAGCAGTACTCGTACTGGCCACACATGCGCAGAGGCTGCCCCCCGCAGTGAGTCTAGGATAATAGTGCGCATGCGTGGCCAGTCTCCTCAGTTCCTTCTCTACTGTCCCCGGCCTGAGACGGAGCTCAGCAGACTCGTTAGGAAATCCCTCACTTTGTTACTATTACCTGTTCTAGTAGTTAGTTTGTTTGTTAGTGTAGCTCATTAGTTCTTTTATCTGTTTAAAAAAAAAATTTCTCTCAGCCGCAGCCGCTTCTACCATGCCTGGCTCCACAGGCTTTAAGCGCTGCTCTACCTGTAAGGACGCTATTCCGCTCTCTGATGGCCACTCTCATTGTATAAAATGCCTGGGGGAAACACACATTCCCCAAAAATGTGCCCACTGTACCAAACTCAGTTCCAGGGCACGAAAGGACAGGGAGCTTAAACTGAAACTGCTCCTCCTGCAGAAGTCTATCGGGTCAGTTTCAGACCCAGGAGCCGACTCCAGCTCTACTGCCCGCCACAGCCCCCCTGCTTCAAAAAAAATGAAGAAAGCTACAAAAAAGGAGCAGCCCTCTCCAGCAAAGAAGTTGGTGAGGCACAAAAGTGCCTCAGGCAGGTCAACAGTTTCCCTGCCTGTGTTTCCTCCCCTCAGCACTTTTGAAGAGCCGGGCTCCTCCGACACCGCACGAAAGCCGCCTCAGGCTGCGGCGCGAAGCTCCGGTGCCGAGGCTTCAGGCTTTCAGTTGCCTGCCTCGTTTATGGCACCGTTCGGCACCGAGACGAACACGGTGCCGACATTTCCAGCCTTGCCTGACCCTGTGCGGGCTGATGTTGTCCCCCCGGCACCTACCACGGCACCGGCAATCGCGGCACAGGCTGACAGGGAGATCAAAGGAAAAACCCCTGCTCAGAGGAATGTTCCCTCAGGGCAACTTCCTCCTCCGCAGCTTTCACCTCATGCAGGAGCCTCATCTTTTCAATTCACTCAGACAGCAGATCTATTGGTCTCACCTATTCTGCAGTCTCCCCTGATAAATGCCTGTTTTTCTCCAATGCTGGATTCAGGATCAGAACAACCTTCCTCCAGTGAGGAGGAAACTGATCCACAGGCAGTTTTTTCTCCTTCTCAAGACTCCCAGACCCAGATCAACAGGGGTTACAAAAAAACTACCTCAGCCTGTCCTCAGTATCCTGCCCCATGGGGAGTGAACCCTTGGATGGCAACACCTATGCCCTACCCACCACCATGGCAAGGTTGGGCACCATGGGCATCGTACCCCCGAGAACACATGCGCTACGGCACTTCGACCAGGCGCAACACCGGTTTAGCACTGCCTCGTGACGGACCTGCCAGTGACATAAGATACCAGGCAGCACCGTCACACTCCCAGGAGCAACTGAGTCCTGCTCCTATTCCAGCAGAGTCCGACGTAACGCTTGAGGAAGCCTTACTTCCCCTTCCTCCAACCCCGTCGGATGACTATGCCAAATTCCAAGACCTCTTTAAAAGAGCTGCAGGTGACTTGAAAATTAACTTAGAGGAAGTCACTGAACAACGGCATGAACTAACAGACATTTTGCAGCCCTCTTCTTCCTCTAGAGTGGCATTACCAATCAACATAGCCCTTTTAGAACCCGCTAAATCCATCTGGCAGAATCCAGCCACTAGCCTACCTACCTGTAAACAAGCGGACAGGAAGTACTTTATTCCTTCAAAGGGCTCTGAATTCCTTTTTACCCATCCAGCGCCAAACTCATTGGTAGTGGACGCAGCAAACCAGAGGGCCAAACAACAGTACGCCCGCTCCACCCCAGCCAACAAGGACAGTAAACGCCTGGACCTCTTCGGCCGTAAACGCTGCATCCTCGACCCTACAATTTCGCATAGCTAATTATACCGCAGTCCTTGCAAAATATGACCACAAAAACTATAATAAATTCATGGATTTTATTGATCACATCCCAGAACAGAAGAAACAACAATTCACAGCTCTGGTTTCCGAGGGACAAACCATATCACGCACTGCTCTCCAAGCGGCCCTCGATGTAGGTAACACTGCAGCAAGGTCGACCGCCACAGCAGTGGTCATGCGACGAGGTTCATGGCTCTCTTCCTCCTTCTTCCCTCGAGAGGTCCAGAGCACCATTGAAGATCTTCCCTTCGATGGGGAAAAACTTTTTGCCTCCACCACAAACGACATGCTGCATTCGATGAAGGACGCAAGAGCAACCATCCGGTCCCTAGGCCTCCAGCCACCTGCGACCAGAAGACGACAATATAGATATCAACCTTATCACCGACCAGGCTACCCCACATTTTCACAACACTCCTATAGACCACAGGAACAACAACAGCAACAACGACGCCAAAGACCAAGATTCCAGTGTCGTCGTCCTAATTCTACAGGGGCGTTGCAACCCCCTCCAACTAATAGGCAGATTTGAAGCATTGGTCGAGGGTTTAGAAAACAGCGTTCCCACTTCAGCCGGCACACCTATCTTTGGACACCGCCTACGACCATTCTCTCATCAATGGCAGAAAATTACATCCAACAAATGGGTCATAGAGGTAGTTACAATTGGATACGCCATCCCCTTCCTCTCCCTCCCTCCTACCCACCCACCCTCCCCGTCCCTCTTCAGGGACCCATCTCACGAGCAACTACTCTTCCAAGAAGTGCAGCATCTCCTTCAACTGGGAGCAGTAGAAACTGTGCCAGAACGACACAGAGGGAAGGGTTTTTACTCCCATTATTTCTTAACAGAGAAGAAAAATGGGGGATGGCGACCAATCCTCGACCTCAGGCGGCTCAACAAATTTGTCAAAAAGCAAAAGTTCAAGATGGTCACTCTCACCACTATAATCCCAGCGCTGGAGCAGGGCGACTGGTTTTCAGCCCTCGACCTACAGGATGCCTATTTTCATGTGACTATATACCCATCCCACAGACGATTCCTACGCTTTACTCTCGGCTCCACACATTTCCAATACAGGGTTCTCCCTTTCGGACTGTCCACGGCCCCCCTTGTTTTTTCCAAGATCTTAGCCGTAGTTACAGCCTACCTCAGAAAACAAGGGGTCGTAATATTTCCTTACCTAGACGATTGCCTCCTCAAAGCTTCAACGTTCGACGAAGCTCTCCGATCCATATGGCTTACCATCGATTGTTTCCTATCTTTAGGCCTGCAAGTAAACAAAAACAAATCCACATTATACCCCATCCAACATCTGGAGTTCATAGGGGCATACCTCGACTCCCGGACGGGGTTGGCATCTCTCCCACCAGCCCGCTTCAATTCTATAAGTCAACTAGCCACAAGGATTCGCAACAGTCCCCAGGTGACTGTCCGGGACTGCCTACAAATACTAGGTCACATGGCCTCGTGCACCTCCGTCGTTCAAAATGCACGTCTATATATGAGGTGCTTCCAAGCATGGTTGGCCACGGTGTACAGACCGAATGTGCACCCTCTAAACAAGACTCTCTCCATACCTGCCCGAGTCAAAGATTCTCTACAGTGGTGGACAATTCACTCCAACCTCTGCTCTGGAGTCCCCTTTCTTCAGCAGGCTCCATCCCTCATACTGACGACCGATGCATCTCTGACAGGATGGGGTGCACACATGTCTCACCACACAGCCCAGGGGCTTTGGTCTTCAACCGAGACCTCTCTCCATATAAATGTCCTAGAACTTCGAGCCATTCGCAATGCGTGCCGTCAATTCCTACCACTGATCAAGAACCAACACGTACGCATAATGACAGACAATATTGCATGCATGTTCTACGTGAACAGGCAGGGGGGAGCTCGATCCCAGTCTCTGTGCACAGAGGCTATGAAACTCTGGAACTGGTGCATTGCGAACAACATCTGGGTATCAGCGGCCTACCTTCCTGGAGTGATGAATACCACAGCGGACAAACTAAGCAGACGTTTCCCGTGGGATCACGAATGGGAATTAAACGAGCACATCATTCGCGACATATTCCGCATTTGGGGCTACCCAGCAATAGACCTCTTTGCAACTGCAAAAAACAAGAAATGTCCCAATTTTTGCTCCAGAGCAGGGCTAGGCAAACATTCCCTGGGAGACGCATTCATGATCCCATGGCACCAAAACTTACTGTATGCGTTTCCCCCGATACCGGTTCTGAACAGGGTCCTGATAAAAATACGAACAGATGGAGCCAAAGTGATCCTAATTGCCCCATCATGGCCCAGACAGCCCTGGTTTCCGTTTCTCTCCAAAATGTCCATTCGACCACCAATCCCCTTGCCTCTCATTCCGAACCTCCTATCACAACAACACGGCCGTTTTCTCCACCCCAACTTATCCATGCCCCACCTCAAAGCATGGTTCCTACATGGTTCTCCCAAAATGAACTAGATTGTTCTGAACAAGTTCAAAGAGTGCTCCTGCATAGCAGAACACAATCTACTCGCACCACCTATCTATGTAAGTGGAAACGATTCACACACTGGTGTTCAACTAAACAACTTAGTCCCACGTCAGCACCTCTTCCGCTCATACTTGACTATCTATTGGACCTTAAGCAATCCGGCCTTTCTTCCAGTTCCATCAGGGTCCATTTAGCTGCTATTACAACTTTTCATGACAAAATTGAGGGTACTTCCGTATTTGCTCATCCTATCACCAAGCGCTTCCTCAAGGGACTCCAAACGCTATACCCAGACATAAAACCACCCACCACCCCGTGGGACCTTCATCTAGTTCTCTCTTGCCTAACCCAACAACCATTTGAACCCCTAGCCACGTGTTCCCTTTTACACCTTTCGATGAAAACAGCATTTTTAGTGGCAATTACCTCCGCCAGGCGGGCAGGAGAAATAGCAGCTCTTATGGCAGACCCACCATATACGATATTTTTCAAAGACAAGGTTACCCTCAGGTTACACCCCAATTTTCTTCCTAAAGTACACTCCTCGTTCCACATTAATGAGCCGATTCACTTACCAACCTTTTTCCCGAAGCCACATGCGAACTCGTTCGAAGCCTCAATGCATACACTAGATGTACGCAGGGCCTTGTCCTTCTATTTGGATAGAACCAAACCTTTTAGAAATTCTTCCAGACTTTTTGTTTCCATCGCGGAGCGTTCCAGAGGTACACCTATTTCTACCCAGAGACTTTCGAACTGGATTTCTCAGTGCATCCGGTTGTGCTATCAGATGAAGACAGTTACACCTCCAGACGGCATCAGAACACACTCCACTAGATCTATGGCTGCCTCTGTAGCATTCTTACGCAAAGTTCCCCTGGCTGATATCTGTAAAGCAGCTACCTGGTCCTCTGAGCACACTTTTGTTAAACACTATGCCCTTACTCAAGGCCCTCTATATGATATACGTTTGGGCAGGGCTGTACTATCAACGGCGTTCCTATCAGATCCGAAGTCCCTACCTCCTTAAGATACACGGCTTTTAAGTCACCTAGAGTGGAGCACCCACAGGGACATCTCTCTCTCGAAGAGGAGGTTACTCACCCTGTGCAGTAACTGACGTTCTTCGAGATGAGTGTCCCTGTGGGTGCTCCACTACCCACCCTCCTCCCCTCTACTTCGGAGTTGGGGTAGCCTCCGTTGTAGAGAAGGAACTGAGGAGACCGGCCACGCATGCGCACTATTATCCTAGACTCACTGCGGGGGGCAGCCTCTGCGCATATGTGGCCAGTACGAGTACTGCTACGAAAAGTCTCCGAGTGAAGGCGCAGGGACGCACCAACACCTAGAGTGGAGCACCCACAGGGACACTCATCTCGAAGAACGTCAGTTACTGCACAGGGTGAGTAACCTCCTCTTCAGGACAAATGGCCTTTCACAGAAATGACCTTCCATATCACTCTTTTGGGGCTAAGGGCTGTCAGGAGTGCCTGTGCACACTTTCTGCCTTTCATCAAAAACAACACACAAAGGTCATGATGGACTTAATGTGACCTGTATGTTTTGTATAAATCGCCAAGGGGCTGCCAGATCTCCCTCCCTCTACAAGACAGCACTCAAACTTTGGAATTGATGCACCCATCACAATGTGCTCATCTCAGCTGTCTATCTACCAGGGATACAGAACGTGATGGCTGACAGTCTCAGCTGAAATTTTCTCATGACAATGAGTGTGTACTGAATTCAGAAGTGCTTCAAGATATAGCCGCCCTTTGGGGAATCCTGACTATGGATCTCTTCACTGCTGAACAGAACAAGAAAGGTCCTTCTTACTGCTCCAGGGCTGGCCTGGGGAAACATTCACTGGCAGTTGCCCTCATCTTCCCATGGGACAGGGCCCACTTGTATGTCTTTTCCCAGTTTCCTACTCTATCCAAGATTCTGTTGAAAATTCAACAAAACAAAGCGAGAATTATTCTGATTGCTCCTCTTGGCCATGACAAGTCTGGCTCCCTTACCTCACACAGATGGCAATATGCCCTCCTGTTTCTCTTCAGCCCATTCCTCACCTGCTCTCTCAAAGCAATGGGTTGACCCTTAACCCCAACCTGCAGGTCCTCCGCCTCCGAGCTTGGCTCCTTCTTAGTTCCAAGGCTTAGAGGCAGATTGCTCTGTCAAGCTGAAAGACGTGTTGCAACACAACCAAAAGCTAACCACTCGACATACTTATCTACAAAATGGAAACAACTCCAAGTTTGTGTCATTCCAAACACACAGACCCAACCTCATCTTTCCTCCCTCTGTTTTTGCACTACATTTTAAACTCTCACTCAGCTCCCTTAAGGTACATCTCACGGCGAAAACGGCTTCCCAGTTGGTGTTTGCTCACCCACTAATGTGTAGATTCTTTAAAGGCATTGGAAGAAGAAGAACAGGAGGACTTGTGGCACCTTAGAGACTAACAAATTTATTAGAGCATAAGCTTTCGTGGGGCTGTAGTCCACGAAAGCTTATGCTCTAATAAATTTGTTAGTCTCTAAGGTGCCACAAGTCCTCCTGTTCTTCTTTTTGCGGATACAGACTAACACGGCTGCTACTCTGAAACCTTCTAAAGGCATTGGGACTCTCTTCCCGCATGTGACACCACCCGCTCCAGCCTGGGACTTTAACCTAGTTCTCAGGGCTTTGACTAGACCTCCCTCCGAGTCCAGGGCAACTTGTTCTCTCTTACCCCTGTCCATGAAGACAGCATTTCTAATTGCCATCACCTCAGCTAGGCACGTAGGAGAAATAGCGGCCCTGGTGGCACATCCATCATTCACAGTCTTTTTTTTTTTTTTTTTTTTTTTAAGACAAAGTAACTCCAAGGCCATATCCCAAGTTTCTCCCTACTTTCGCTGCACTTTCCATATGAATCAACAGATCCATCTCCCTGTTTTTTCCCAAAACCACATTATGACAACTGGGAGACAATTGTGCATATGCTAGATATTAGAAGGACATTAGCATTCTACTTGGACAGGACTAAAGACTTCAGGAAATCCCCTAAACTCTTCCTTTCATCCACAGAAAGATACAAAAGCTCTGTGATATCCGCTCATAGACTATCCAAATGGGTCTCTGGTTGCATTAATCAACTTATCAAGGGTGCAACTTGCTTCCATCCAGAGTCCATACACACTCCACGAGGTCCGTTTCTACCTCAATCACATTCCGTAGGGATACCCTTATCTCAGCAATCTATAGAGCGATGACTTGGGCCTCTGCCCATACTTTCGCAGAACATTATGCGATCACTGAAGATTTGGCCACTGACTCCATCTTTGACTCCACAGTACTCTTTGTAGTAAAAGACTCCACTCCGAAGTCCCAGCCTCTAGTGGTGGATACTGCTCAGGAGTCAGCTACAGTGGAGCACCCATAGGGACACTACTCAAAGAAGAAGAGGAAGTTACTCACCTTGTGCAGTAACGATGGTTCTTTGAGATGTGTGCCCCTAGGAGTGCTTCACAACCCGCACCCTCCCTTCTACTTCGGAGTTCTCAATAGGGCTCTGCGGTAGAGAAGGAAGTGAGGGGGGGTTGCCCGTGCAGTGCTAAATAGCCTCGAGGCAGACCAGGAGGGAGGGCGTGAGGGCACATGCGCGGGCTCAATGGACACGGCTACCAAAAATCTCCTATTAGAGGCGCAGGGGCGCACATACACCTACAGTGGAGCACCCATAGGGACACACTCCTCGAAGAACCATCATTACTGCACAAAGCGAGTAACTTCCTCTTCTTGCTTCTCTGCCCCTTCCCCCCAGAGCCCAGCTGGGGAGCCAGACACTCACCCCCACCCCAGAGACCAGCTGTGGGTCCCCCGGCCCAGACACTTACACCCTCTACCCCTTAGAGCCCAGCTGCAGCTCCCCACCCCGGCCCAGACACTCACAGACCCTACCCTCCCAGGGATCCAGAGGGAGAAACAACCTGATGCAGGGTCCCAGGCTTGCACAGAGTTTCCTGAGTGCTGCCTCCTTCCTTCAGGGTATGCTGGGAACTACAGCTGCTGGGAACCCTCCAGTTCCCTCCCTCTCCCCCCAGCCTTGCCTTCTATTTATGAGCTGGGCTCTGCTGGATCCAGCAGCCCCTAGTGGTGGCCAACATCTCTGCAGCCCATTTCTATGTGGGGAAAAAAGGAAATTCTGAGTGCCCAACATTAATTTCTGCAAAATTCTGCATTGTGCAGTGATGCAGAATTCCCCCAGGAGTAAACTGTGAGTAACGTTAGCACAAAATCAAAATGGTGTCCATTTTTAAATGGACTTTCTGAGGTAAAATTTGACCCAAAACTAAGGCCTTGAACAAGTGTCATTTTTTACAAAACCCAAGAGAGTAGAGAGGTTTCCATCATTTAGCCCCTTAACATTTTCAGTGGAAACTATATTTTTCTTGTTGAAAAATCCAAATCGAGTCTCTGCTCAGGTTTGACTTGGAATGTTCCAACTCAACGTGAAGTTCACCAACTGATTTATAAACTCAAGAAAATAGTCTTACAATGGAACATCTAGATCCAAGATTCTGAGGCTGGCACCAAAGTTGTCCCTGGAAAATCTGCACGCTCCACAGTTACATATGAAAATACAGGATTTCTGTGCACATTTGTTGCATGTGCAGGTGCTACATGTTTACACTGCTGTACACATCTGCAAAAATTTTGCAGAAATAACTTTGACCCTGGACTTAAAATAATTGGTGTCTGGTCCTTAGCGTATTGCTCCCAATACAGCCCAAGAGGTGCATTTTATAGCTTAGCTAGGCTGCAGCATTTTGGTTTATTTCAGGGGACATGAGGTGAAGCTGCAAAGAGTATTGCTGTCTTACATGTATAGGTTGTCTGTGCCTGGAGTTATTCAGGAATAGCTGTTCCAGAATAGCTCCATGTGTAGACGAGCCTTATTTTGGTAATTCCCCTTCAAACCATCAATTTTGCTTTGCGCAGGTGTGATTGGCATAGGGCATTATTGTAGTCAGCGGGGCTTCTCAGAAGAGGTGAGAAGATCAGTAGCCAAATTGGTGCCACTGACACGCAGGTTATGGCAGATGACCAAGATCAAAATGTTACCCACTCCAGCCAAGTTCCATTATGTCTTCAATCTACGAGATCTCTCAAGGATTTGGCAGGGGATGCTAAATACCGTATCGGAAGTAATCAGTGAACCTAATGTAAGTAACATACAGCTTTCTTTCATGAAGTTAGCATTTTAAGTAGCAATGGGATGAAGACTATAACTGATTCTTTGGTGGTTCAGTATAAAGTAGGAAGCCTCTGTCTCTACTTGTTATCACTTTTCTTATTAAATTGTAAGCTCTTCAGTGGTTTTGTTCTGTGTTTGTACTCTGTCTAGGACAGTAGAATCCTGTTCCATATCTGGGACGCCACGGTGCTTCCTCAATACAAATAATAAATAATAAGCATCAGTGATGAAACAATACTGTGATACTGAAGGCTAAATTGCTAAGTTGCCAAAGGATTTTATGGACATACAATGTAGCAAAAGAACAGAAACCAGTTTGTTACACTGTCTGCATCAGTTTTGTGGTCTGTTTTACTTACTGATAAATGTTAACTTATTTCAATTTTTAAAATTCTGGAGAAAAATCAAGCTTTTTAAAATATTCAATTTTATAAACATACATAGCAGCAAGCTATTCAGTGTATTAATGACAAATAATTTTGTTCTTAAGGTATAGGATGCCTTGAGGTTTTCAAACCATGTAATTGGCCGAAAGCTGATTTTTGGCTTAAAGCTATAAGGATATGTCTATACTTCAGTCTGAGGTGTAGTTGCAGCATGGGCAGACATACCCATGCTAGCTTTATCTGTACTCGCACAGCTAAACATAGCAGTGGAGAAACAGCAGCACAAGCGTCTGCATGGGATAGCAATGCCTGTAAATACCTGGGATCCCCAATATGCTTGTCCAGCCCCATCTGAAGGCTGTACCAGCACACCTATCCTTTTATTTCTAGCTGTGCTAGTGTGCGTACAACGAACATGGGTATGTCTACCCATGCTGCAGTCATGCCCAAGATTGCAGCACAGACATATCTTAAATGGAAGAGGGAATAACACTGGACTGTAACAAGTCTTTCTGTATTTCATTACTGTACGTTCCACACTCCTTGTGAAAAATAAGATACTTGACGTAAATATTTCCCTCTGAATTTTTCAATTTTCCTTTCGAAAAGTCAATTTTCTTTAATACTGAAATATAAAGTTGAGTCTTCAATGCAGTGCAGATGAATCATTATCCAACCATCTCCACTGATGGTGCTGTCAGAAGTAGCATATAAAAGTGTGAACACCAGCTTATGAACGAACACGTATGATTTGTGAGTGGGAAATAGATCTGTTAGCAAACTGGGTAGTCAGCTATTGAATTTGCTTGTAAAAATATGTTTGGCATTCATAAAGTCTGGTTTTGGCCATGCAATAATTGGACACATAATTATGTAGTTTGGGAGGCTAGACTGAGGCTTCATCTAATACTTTGTCCTGAATGTGAAGTGTCTCTTTTTTTTGTAAACTGGACATACACTTAAGCTGAGATGAAGCTGAATCAAAGTCTGACAAAGAATACTATTTCAGCTTCCCTTGTAAGGAGTAAAGCATTACTTTGTATTGTCTAGAGGTAACGCGATACTGTACGGAACAATAGTGACAAAACTCTAACCTTGCTGAGATATGGCTGTGAAGAGCACAAGTTCCTCTGTTCAGGGCCAGCTCTGACTTTTTTGCCGCCCCAAGCAAAAAAAAAAAAAAAAAAAACCACGGTGCAGGGTGGCCGGACCCGGAGGCAAAGCCAAACCCCGCCCCCCCAACAACAAAAAAACCCGCGCAGGGCGGCTGGACCCGGAGGCAAAGCAAAAAAAAAAACCACCCCAGGGCAGCCGGACCTGGAGGCAAAGCAAAAAAAATAATAATAAAAAAATAGGGCAGCCGTGCCGCCCTAAGCTTGGACGGAATGCTGCCCCTTAGAATCTGCCGCCCCAAGCACGAGCTTGCTTGGCTGGTGCCTGGAGCCGGTCATGCTCTGTTACAAACTTAATGAATTGAGATTTTTGTTTTGTGAACAGGTGTTGATAAAGTTGTGGAAGCATGAATGTAAGTGTGTTATTGCTGATCGTTTCACAACCCCAGCGGATGTAGATTGGTTTGATACAGCTTTGGCAAAATTGGTTGAGGAGGAGTTCGGTGAAGAGAAAAAGGCTTTAGTGGATTCGGAAACTGATGCTTACTTTGTTGACTTCTTAAGGGATCCACCTGAAGCAACAGGTAACTACAGAAACTTGATGCAAGAAGAGATAATGGTGTTCTGGTAATTTATCACAATGGGTGTGGGGAGGGAAATATACAGTAAATGCTTATGCAGAAAAGACTTCAGAATGCATATTATAAACACCCTTCAGTGCCTAGCCAGCTCTTCTGGTTAGTTCACAGGGCCATGGTCCCAACTCTTGTCTATCCTTTTTGTGGTAGCTAATGTTGCCAGTTGCATTTATGCCCAGCGCCCATGTAGGGATAGAAGTGGAGAGCAGATAATCTGTATAATGGCTGGGCATAATCTGGCACATGGGGTCTGTTGCAAGCATAATGCTATAATGGTGCAATCCAGAAGGATGTTCTGTAACATGAGTCCAGTATATAGTAACCACTGATGATTGCAATACTTGAACTAAAACTGTATAAATAGTTATTACACTTACTAACCTCTATCCCGCCCCCCAACTAGTACACAAAAAAGCCCAATTTTGACTAATCCATTAATGTCAGGTAAATGTAATTTACCTGCAACCATTACTGATGTGTGTGGCCTTCAGTGTTTTCTTGTTACATTACTAATGACTCCTATTAAATTGTCCTTTTCACTTGTTGCATAGTCTCTCCTACGTGTTTCAAATCAAAATAACATTTTACATCTTATTTACACAATAGTTATTTTGGTATTTGTATTATTTATAAAATACCTATTTTCTTTCACTTGCTTTGTTCATTTTTTCTCTTGCAAGAAAAGTTATGCATAATGAAGGCCTATTCATTAGGTACTATTTTGTAAGGAAGCTAAATTGCTTTACAGTGCAATTGAAGTAGTTCAAAAATGGGCAAATGATACAATTTTGTGTTCTGTTTCATTGTGTTGTATGAATTGCTTTGGTTTTGGGAAAGGCCATTATTAAACTATTTTGAGGTCAGTCAGCTACTCCCCTCCTCATAAATGATGGATACATAGAGGTACCACAATGACTAGAATAAACCAAGTAATGCTCTGAACCAATGCTGGAAAACAGACTCCTAAATGATATGGCAGGTGAGAGCAATAAGGAAGAATTGTGCAGAAAAATGTATGAAAGGAGTAGAAAATATAGACCCTGATTTAGGAAAGTGCTCAAACATGTGCTTAAATATTTTGTTGTATTGGGAACACAAAACACAGGGAATAGATGAAGAATGAGCAAGAAAGAAAAAAAAATATGTAGTAGAGTACAAGAGATGGATTTTGATTTGTACATTTAACTTATTAATTATGATAGTGCCTGATGGCCAACCAAGAATGGGGCACCATTTTGCTATACATTTTGTGGTAGACAGTCCTTGCCTTGACACTTGTTTTTGCATCAGCATACATTGTATGCAAGCTGAAAACTTGTACTTCTTTGAGTGCTGGTACCTGTGTGTATTACACTGTGAGTACACATGAGCACAGAGTCAGAGAATTCTTGAAAGCCGTGTCTGTTGGGTCATGCATGCGCTGTTGCCGTCCTCTTGCCTCCAATTGAGGAGATAAAGGGCAGAGTGGACTGACCGCCTCTATAGTTCCTTCTTATCACTGCATGACCTGGGTTGGAACCTCCAGTGTCTAGAGTTTCATCTTCCTTTAGTTTTGGATCTGTACATACATATGTATATATTTTTTAAATTGGACAAGGTACAAGTCATCCCCATTGCCTCCAACTGGCCCAGACAGTTCTTGTTCCCGAGTCTCATACATATGTTATCTTGTTCCTGAGTCTCATACACATGTTATCTTGGTCAATGATCAACATTCAGTCCTTTTCCAATCTCATGACCCAGGGAAAAGACAGAATCAAGCATCTTAACCCCCAAGCACTCCATCTCAGGGTGAGGTGTTTGGATGGATGTCAACTCTCGAACGTTCATGCTCTGAAGCTGTGCAAAGCATCCTTACTAACAGTAGAAAAGATTCCACTAGAATATTCTACTTAGTCAAGTGGAAGTGTTTCTTTGTCTGAGCACAACAGAAACCCATGAGTTGTGGGTATTCCCCTTATTCTGGACAATCTTCTTTCTCTCAGAACAGCTGGGATCCACCTGGCACCAGTGAATGTGTACCACTCATCTTCTCATGATTATTCAATTTTTGCTCACTTACCGACTACTAGATTCTGAAAGGTCTAATCAGAGCCTTTCTGTCAGTAAGGAAATCTGCTCCTCAATGGGACTTAAACCTTATTCTTTTGGTGCTCTCTTAACCTCCTTTTGAACTACTAGCTACATGTTTCATTTCTCTTCTGTCCATGAAGGTTACATTCCTGATAGCCATCAACTCAGCCAGGAGGGTGGGTGAGCTTGGAGCATTGATGATGGATCTGCCTGACACCATATTCCATAGAGACAAGGTGTCATCGCATTTACATCCGAAGTTAACCCACAAAGTAGTTTCAGAGTTTCACTTATACCAGTCACTTCACTTGTGTTTTTTCTGAAACCACACGCATTGGAAGAAGAGAGGAGACCTCATTCCCTCAACATGTGATGAGCCTTAACCTTTTACCTGCGAAAGATAAAGGCAATCAGAAAAACTCCCAGACTGTTTATTGCTGTAGCGGAAAGAGTTCAAGGTCAAGCTATATCCTCTCAGAGGATCTGCAAATGGATCCTCTATCTATCTATCTATCTGTCTCTGCTATCAGCTGTCTAATTGTCCTCCCCCTCATGGGATGAGGGCTCATTCTAGAAGAACACAAGTGATATTAATGGCATCGCTTCAAGAAGTGACATTTGACATTTGCAGAGCAGTTGCATGGAGTTCCATCCACACATTTGTGAGACAATATGATTTAGTATAGGACTCCTCCACTGATGCATCTTTTGGGATGGCCGTACTTCAAATGACTTTTCTGCCTGCATCCTGGCAGCCTCCTCCTTCTTCAGTACTGCTTGTCAGTCACCCAGAGTGGAATACACATAGGGACCAGCAATCAAAGAAGAAGAGAAAGTTACTTGCCGACTGTGTAATAACTGGAGGTTCTTCGAGATATGTGGACCCTGTCTGCCCTCCTTCCCCTCTGCTTCAAAACATTCTTGGATTTATGGTAGAGAAGGAACTGGAGGAGAGGTTGGTCTGCTCAACCCTTAATCTCCTTGATCAGAGGCACGAGGAGAGCGAGTGTGCCTGTGTGGACCAACTGACACTGTTTTCAAGAGTTCTACAATTGCGTGCATGAAGTGCATGAGTACACAGTGGAATACAAATAGGGACCACACATCTCAAAGAACCTCCAGTTACTATAAGGAAAGTAACATTCTCCTTTGTGAAACAAAATGCAAGTAAAGAGAGGAGACTGTAGGACGTAAGGCTATGAAGTGAACATTTAAAATCCTAGTCAAATGGGTCACAAGACTCAGCTTTCTCCCTCAGACCAGGGCCTTAGAAGCAGTGAGGACAGTCAGCTGTTTCCTGCTATATTGGAGTGTAAGAACAGGAATTGAGTTTGGATGTTGCATGGATTTTTTTTAGGCCTGTCGATTAATCACAGTTAATTCCTGCGATTAACTAAAAAAAAAGAATAATGATTAAAAAAATTAATTGTGATTAATCACAGCTTTAATTGCACTGTTAAACAATAGAATACCAATTGAAATTTATTTAAATATTTTTGGATGTTTTTCTACATTTTCAAATATATTGATTTCAATTACAACACAGAATACAAAAACAACAAAGAGTCTGGTGGCACCTTAAAGACTAACAGATTTATTTGGGCATAAGCTTTCGTGAGTAAAAACCTCACTTACTCACGAAAGCTTATGCCCAAATAAATCTGTTAGTCTTTAAGGTGCCACCAGACTCTTTGTTGTTTTTGTAGATACAGACTAACACGGCTACCCCCTGATACTTGACAGAATACAAAGTGTACAGTGCTCACTTTATATTATTTTTATTACAAATGTTTGCACTGTAAAAAATAAAAGAAATAGTATTTTTCAATTCACCTCATACAAGTACTGTAGTGCAATCTCTTTATCATGAAGGTGCAACTTACAAATGTAGATTTTGTTGTTGTTGTTACATAACTGCATTCAAAACCAAAACAATCTAAAACTTTAGAGCCTACAGGTCGTCTCAGTCCTACTTCCTGGTCAGCCAATCGCTAAGAGAAACAAGTTTGTTTACGTTTATGGGAAATAATGCTGCCTGCTTCTTATTTACAGTGTCACCTGAAAGTGAGAATAGGTGTTTGCATGGCACTTTTGTAGCCGTCATTGCAAGGTATTTATGTACCAGATATGCTAAACATTTGTATCCCCCTTCATGCTTTGGCCACCATTCCAGAGGACATGCTTCCATGCTGATGATGCTAGTTACAAAAATAATGCGTTAATTAAATTTGTGACTGAACTCCTTGGGGGGAGAATTGTATGTCTCCTGCTCCGTTTTACCCACATTCTGCCCTATATTTCATGTTATAGCAGTCTTGGATGATGACCGAGCACCCATTGTTCGTTTTAAGAACGCTTTCAATGCAGATTTGACAAAACACAAAAGTTACCAATGCGAAATTTCTAAAGATACAACACTCGACTCAAAGTTTAAGAATCTGAAGTGCCTTCTAAAATCTGAGTGGGATGGGGTGTGGAGCATGCTTTCAAAAGTCTAAAAAGACCAACACTCTGATGCGGAAACTACAGAACCCGAAAATCAACCTTCTGCTGGTGGCATCTTACTCAGATGATGAAAATGAACATTTGTCAGTCTGTACTGCTTTGGATCGTTATGAAGCAGAATCTGTCATCAGCATGGACACGTCCTCTGGAATGGTGGTTGAAGCATGAAGGGACATGAATCTTTAGCACATCTGGCATGTAAATATCTTGCGACGCTGGCTACAACAGTGCCATGCAAACACCTGTTCTGACTTTTAGGTGACATTTTAAACAAGAAGCGGGCAGTATTATCTCCCACAAATGTGAATACACTTGTTTGTCTGAGCGATTGGCTGAACAAGAAGTAGGACTGATTGGACTTGTAGGCTCTAAAGTTTTACATTGTTTTGTTTTTGAATACAGTTATTTTTGTACATAATTCTACATTTGTAAATTCAACTTTTATGATAAAGAGATTGCACTACAGTACTTGTAATGGGGGAATTGAAAAATACTATTTCTTTTTTTTTTTTTACATTGCAAATATTTGTAATAAAAAATAAATATAAAGTGAGCAGTGAACACTTTGTATTCTGTGTTGTTATTGAAATCAATGTATTTGAAAATGTAGAAAACATCCAAAATATTTAAATAAATGGTATTCTATTATTGTTTAGAAGTGCAATTAATCATGCGATTAATCGCAATTACTTCTTTTTAATCGCTTGACAGCCCTAATTTTTTTAAAATAACTGTCTCAATTTCAAAAATCCTCTGCATGAAGTTTCCATATTAATCTGTTACCCATGAACGTCCAGTCACATGATTACTCATTTGTTTCAATCTCTTCTAGGGTGACCAGATGTCCCGATTTTATAAGGACAGTCCCAATTTTTGTTTTTTTTATATAGGCTCCTATTACCCCCCACCCCCGTCCTGATTTTTCACACTTGCTGTCTGGTCACCCTAATCTCTTCATACTGTAACTTCAAAGTACATATCCCTGATAGCAGAGCAAGAGACAGAGTAGATGGGGTATCAGCCACTAGAAAAGGACAGCTGATCACTAATCTGAAAGTAGCTGGCAACCGCTGCATGCCCTGTAGTACGTCAGATATCAGAACAGTTTGAAAACTTCAGAGCATTTTTCTATCCATCATGGGATTGTTCTTCCTTTAAATATCACTGCAGAACGGTCAAGCATATACAGAAAAGAAACGGTTTAAGATTTTATAGGGTTACTCACTTACAAGCAATTCTATGAAAATGACTTTTGCTTTTAATTATCTTATTAATAGTTTCATCAGATGAAACCTGAAATGCTTAATTCAGCATTTCAAGATACGTTTTTTTAAAGTTTGGATATTAATCTGTTACCCAGCATTTTGCATGTTAACATCAAAATTATCAATTAAATGTAATTATTTTTAAGATTGCTGTAAATAAATTACTTTGTGTACACAGAACTAATGTACAATTAAGGATTCATAAATTTGTAGCAGTTTCAAAATTCCCATTGAAATTGAGAGGAGTTCTTGTTTTCATTGCATGCCTGGCAAAGGATGTGTGAACTATTAATGTTAGCAGAGCGCCTCAAGTTTACTTTGCGGACTTCTAGTTTTTGATGAAAAGCTATTTCCTTGATTACATCCATCTTGATAAGAAGTCCTCCCCCCATTATGTACTTGTAAATGACAACACATTTAGACTGCTGTCATTCTAAAAATGAAGAACAGATAAGGTAAATAGAAGTAAATAGACAAATTCAGAGAAGTAAAAATGTCACCCACAGTACTTTTAACACAAATCCCTCATTTCCTGTTACTCTCCTTTGATCATGATCGCTTCATCCTTCTGAACTAATCAGCTTTTTGGAAAAAATAAAATGTTCAGACTTCATCCTTTTCCGCGATTATCGGATGGTTTCTTTAATACAGATATGTATTTTTGAGGTTCTCCTTTTCTCGTATCCTTGTCACAAACTAGAGGCTTTTCTAGAACCATGCACAAGCGAGGACTCTTTCCATCACTACAGTGAGGTCCTCCTTCATATAGGTCTCCCCAAAGAGTTGGTAAATGGGGAGGGATAGCTCAGTGGTTTGAGCATTGGCCTGCCAAACCCAGGGTTGTGAGCTCAATCCTTGAGGGGGCCACTTAGGGATCTGGGGCAAAATCAGTACTTGGTCCTGCTAGTGAAGGCAAGGGGTTAGACTCAATGACCTTTTGGGGTCCCTTCCAGTTCTATGAGATAGGTATATCTCCATATATTATTATTACTCAGACATAGGTTAGGGGTTTGTTACAGGAGTGGGTGGGTGAGATTCTGTGGCCTGCGTTGTACAGGAGGTCAGACTAGGTGATCATAATGGTCCCTTCTGACCTTAAAGTCTATGAGTCTATGGTCTGCACCTCACTGTTCTCACATATATTCGTGTAATTAAAGTAGCCCTATTTGATTACATTAATCTTTGATTTGCCAGTTTATTCAGGCATCACTACATTGACCAGTCTGTATTGGCCCCTCCAGAAAAGTCCTCCTAGGGTTCCAGATTTATTTCAGTGTGTCCAACTGCGTGTAGTCTTTCATTCCATAACCTCAGTTCTACTTTACCAGCTGTCGTATCCAAAAGCACAACACTGGCAGGGGTGAAAGTAACTTAAAGGACTTACTGGTACGCTGGAGTCATGAGTGGGTATGGCCTCAATGGGAAAAGGCGTGGCCTCAATGGGAAGAGGCAGGGCCTTTCGAGATTTAAAGGCCCTGGGGCTCCTGCAGTGGCTGGGAGCCCCAGGGCCTCTAAAGCACTCCAGAGCTACCAGCTGTAGAGGCGGCTGGGAGCCCCGGGGCTCAGGGGCGAATTAAAGGGCCCAGGACTCCAGCCACCATGGAGCTCCGGGCCCTTTAAATCACCACGGGAGCCCTGCCACCGCTACCCTGGGGCGGCAAGGCTCGGGCTACGGCTGGGGTAGTGGTGGCAGGGCTCCAGGAGTGATTTAAAGGACCTGGGGCTCCAGCCACTGCGGGGAGCCTAGACCCTTTAAATCCCCGCCGGAGCCCGGCTCCCAGGGCTCCAGCAGCCGGGCTCGGGCAGGAATTTAAAGGGCCCGGTGCTCCTGCCGCTGTGGGGAGCCCCAGGCCCTTTAAATCACTGCTGGAGCCCTGCCATCGCTGGGGTAGCAGCAGCCGGGCTCCGGCGGGGATTTTAAGGGCTTGGTGCTCCAGCCACTGCGAGGAGCCCCGGAACCTTTAAAGCGCCACCGGAGCTCCGGCAGCAGGGCTTGGGCGGTGCTTTAAAGGGCGCGGAGCTCCCCTCAGGGGCCGGAGCTCTGGGACCTTTAAATCCCCACCCGAGCCTGGCTGCCGGAGCTCCGGCAGTGATTTAAAGGGCCCAGGGCTCCCCACAGCGGCTGGAGCACCGGGCCCTTTAAATCACTGCCGGAGAAGCCGGTCCAGTGCGGCACGGCATACTGGCTCTTGCTGGTATGCCGTACCAGACCGGACCAGCTTACTTTCACCTCTGAACACTGGTTATAAAACTCTTTCGTGATGTAAGGTGCTTGATGACTACAATAGATTAACTCAATGCTGGGACAAGTCACCTGAAGAATGGCAAAGCAGCTGGACTTGATGATGTATGCACAGATCAGATTAAGCATTTTGATCTTGCAATCAAGTTATGGATATTATACCTTCTTATCAATTGCTCATCAACCCTTAGAATACCGAAATTACGGTGATGAGCCCATGTAATTTTTGAGGTAATAGGAAGGTAAGCAGAAGCCTATTGATGCTGCACCCTGTATCTACGAGAAATACCCAATGGTCATAGCGAATTAATGCTTTTCACAGAGAATGTGCCATGGCATTATCTCTCTGAAGTATATAGGATAAAATCCTAAAGTCTGTGGAGTTTTAAGCATGTAATTGAGAGCAGAATTTAGTTGTGTATCATTTTCACTGTCAGCAAGGGATGTGAGGGAATGTGGTAGCGAAATGTGCTATCCACCTCTTTGCACCACATGTATCTGTCCATAATTGATTAATATTAGGATACAAATGAAGATAAACTTTGGCCAGGTGCTTAGTATATGCATGTTTACCTGCATTCACTTTTTCATAGTTACGTTGAGCAGCTGTATTATGTCTTGCCACATAGCAGAGCCTCATGGAAAAACATAACTTAAATTATGGGTGTAGCCTTTCTCTGCCCATGTTGTATGCCTAGGAAAACCGCATAGCTTTTTTTTTTTCAGCTGCTGGTATATGAAGAATTTAAATGTTCTAGATTTAATAAAGAAAGAAGTGGTCCATGCATTTTATTTTAGAGACTTTTTATTGAATTATATATCACACAGTCAATTGTTCTGACCTTTCTACAGTTTAATTTCTGTCTGAGGTAAATAAAATGAGGCGCGTCAACTTAGTTTGCAATGGGCATGTACTTAAACTGCCAATATATCATATTAATAGAGAATACAGCATAATAAATGGGCCCCCTTGTTTATGTGCACGATGTCTGCTTGTTTATAAAATAAACTTACATTCCCAGTGAATACTGCATTAAAAAAAAAAAAAGGTGTGGCATCTGCTACCAGTTATAGTACTTTGTTAAGGTCTCAGTCCTGATGTCATTTAACTCAGATATGATTGATTTTCAGTGGAGTAGGCGCAGGCCCTAAATCATTCAGCCATCCACTTCAGAGGACATAGGAAAGAGGTTGCAAAAATGTGATGGCTGATATCTAGAGCATATCTTTAGGGAAAGAGAAAACTCAGCCCTCCTCAGTAATTTCCACTCTTAACAACTTGTTATCACTTCTTCTCACAGGTGAAGAGCCAGAAGAAACTGTCTTTGATATGCCTAAAATCTATGAGCCAATTGAATCTTTTAATCACCTAAAGGACCGTTTAAATATGTTTCTACAAACATACAACGAGAGCATTCGGGGTGCACGTCTGGACATGGTGTTCTTCAAAGATGCTATGATTCATTTAGTCAAGGTAAGATGAGCACGTTCTCCTCCTCCTGCCTTTTCATGACCAGAAGTTTGACATTATAGAAAATTTTACTTTCTGTAATCATGTGGGATTTCAGTTATTCTGTCAAATAAAGTGGGGGTATAGGCTTGTGTTTTGTTTCTGTTTTAAAGTAATATAACACAAGTCTAGATTTTTGCATAGAAATATAAAGGGCTAGATGTGCATTTAGCCACAGTTCCAAATACCGAGTGGTGAGGCATCCAAAGGAAACACAATTCCTTGGAGCTTCCCTCACCTGAATGGGTAATAGAGCACATCAACTCTCTATAAAATGCATCAAACACACCTTTCCTGTCCCATCTAGCCAGAGAAGTAGAACCATGGTTTTACATACAATGCTTTTCTTTGCCTTTTTCTATTAATTGGGTTGCAGAAAGTAGTATTGCCTTCCCCCACCCTCATCCCTCACTCTGCCCATAATGACAAAACCCACAATTGGGGTAGCACCAAAGCATCTTTGTAGGGAAAAGCAAGGTCAGCCTTACTCAGCCACACAGCCATTTAGAATGGGGGCAAAGTCTAGCTACAAATTTCCACTCCTGATTCACAGTATGCTCTCTTGTTTTGTCAAACCTCAGAACGTGAAACTCATTATACTTACTGCACACAGCTGATTATAATTCAGAGCACAGTGGAACCCAGGATGATGGAAACACAGAAAATTTCTAAACTAAATAGTAATATCACCCTAATTCTTCCTTTGTAAACTGCAAACGTTGTATTTCTCCACTGCACCGTGGGCTCAGCCCTGTTTCTCAGCCATTATTTTAATAAAAGTTGTGGTGAGGTCGTATATTAGATTACTTGAACTAGATTACATTAATTGAAAAAAATGTGGTAAAAAAGTACTAGTAAGTAGTAAGTAAATAAATCTAAATTACACTTGTTGAAATAAAAAAAAACCCAACTTTGATGTGCTGTTGAAAATTGCATTTTTGTGTTTGATTGTTGAAAAATGAATTAAAAAAAATTGGGTAATCTGCAAAAAGTAACTCAGAGCAAATTAGTGAGGTTCTGCTAACAATTTTTAGTCTGGTAAGTAGTGGTGGTAATCCTGTCCGGGTATAAATTTTGGTCCACACCCTTGTACAACAGCATTAACTGTTCGTAAATGTATACATGCATAGATTAAGGCAAAATGGTAACACTGTGATTACTTGCCTGACTTCACAGGCCACTGAACCTTGACCAGTAACTGTGGGATCAAGCCCATAACTTCTGTTTGAGCTATGTCATATCTGTTAGAAAGATATCCAATCTTGACCTAAAGACTTCTATTGACAGAGAGTCAACCAAAACCCTAGGTAAATTGTTCCAATGGCTAATTACCTTCACTTAAAAATGTGAACCTTATTTCTAGTCTGAATTTGCCTAGTTTAAGCATGACAATCTCACTGTGCCTTTTTCTGGTAGGTTAAAGAGCAGAATCTACTGTCAGATGTCTCTTTCTTACATAGGTTCTAATAGACCATCATCAAGTCCCTTCTTCGCCTTAGCCTTCTCTTGGCTAAACTAAATAGATAAAATGTCAGTCTCTTATTATAAGGCATGTTTCTGGATCTCAAATACTTGTATAGCTCTTTTCTGAACCCTTTCCAGCTCAACATTCTTTTAGAAGAGTGGACACAGGAACTGGACATATGATTCCAGTAACAGTTTGCTAATGCTGTATACAGAGGGAATAACTTTCCTACTCCTACTTCATATTACTTTATACATCAGAGGATCCCATTAGTCCCCTTAGCTACAGCATCACGTTGAGAGCAGATGATGAACTCTCAGCAACTGGGCTCCAGAGCCATGGACAAATACGTGACGGCTGCAGAGGATTCCCGTCTGCGGGGCTATTTATTGCTTCCTTGGCTGTTCTCCCAGGCTGGTTGCAACGTACCAGTCAGACCTGTTGGGGGAGGCATTGTCTGCCCCTAACAAACCTGCTGAATGATGGCAAGGAGACGGAGTGAGGATGTGGAGCCTAAGACGGTGCTTTAAAACAGAGCTTTCATCCAGTAACACAAGACAGGGCCCATTGGGGCAAAGACTTGCATCCCCCAGTAATAACCTAGGTTGCAGAGAAGCCCATAGCAAAGCCTATACCTGGCTTTTTAAAAGACAGCTAGGAACCCATCCCTGATCTTCACTGCTGACATTCCTGCTGTGTCTGTCTATGTGAGAATGAGTTCATTTAAAGGAATTCCCCATCCTGCTGAGCAAATCCACCAAACCTAACCCTAGAGTAGATACCACTCTCCTCAGCCCACCTTGTTCACTGCAGGCCCATTATCCTGGTGATCAGTGCAGTCATTTGCATGTAAATTGAAGGAGAATTTGGCTCTTGTCACTAAGGGTACATCTGCACCTCAAACTGGAAGTGTAATTTCCAGCTCGAGGAGACATGCCTGTGTTAGCTCTAATCGAGCTAACGTGCTAAACATAGGTCTCCTCAAGTTGGAAATTCTGCCTCCATCTTGAAGTGTAGATGTACCCTTATGACAGAGCTAGATATGAAGGGAAATGTGGGGCATGATCTGATCACTATTCCTTTGTTTAAAATACATTTAAAATAGCGAGATGGGAAGGAAAAGGAACTCCACTTGTGAAATGTTCTAGCCCAATAATATATAAAAATGCCACTACTACAGTGAAGGTGGTTGATTGTGGAAACAGAGGATTGTGCTTCTTAAAACTGTACAGTACTTAGCTTTATCTATCTAGGTACTTACATGGCATTCATGACCATGGTATGGGGATGTCTCAGAATCATTAATGGATTTTATCATCATGATGCCCAGGGAAGACAGGGCAACAGGAACACCATTTCACAGATGGAAGACCGACTCACAGAGTAGATTAAGTGAGCTGCCCAAAGTTGCACAAAAAGCTTATGGTTGACATGCAAATTGAACCTAGGCTTCCTGTATCCCAGCCCAGGGCTTTGTCCTCTAAACTACCTTTCTTCTCCCCAATGTTTTGAAGTTACTTTAATAGCTCTGTCTGACACTACACCAGTAACTCTGATGACTAATGAGTTACTTTTGATTTACACAAATGAGAAATCAAAATTAATGTTAAATTTACAGTGAACGGTAAGGGAGATATAGAGCATAAGGTTTATATGGTATTACAGGAAATCCTGTAGAAATCTATTCTGACAAGACAACACTGTTATCATATAGTAATATTTAAAGTGGAAACAGCACTTCCTGTACTATAATGGTATGTTGTGTTTACATGTGATCAGTTTCTCATACAAATAAGTTTTCAAAATTAAAGGATTTGTAATTCACAAAATAAAAGTGTGATAATTCTAAGGTTCTCACTAATTCGAAGGTTCCCCTTGCTATGGTGGCTTAAATTGTTCTGGCACAAACATTCCATATATTTAGCAACAAACTGCCATGTTGATCTGTAGATTTCTCGTGTGATTCGCACCCCTCGTGGAAATGCTCTCCTCGTTGGAGTTGGTGGCTCAGGAAAGCAGAGCTTGACTAAACTGGCATCATTCATAGCTGGCTATGCTACATTCCAGATCACTTTAACAAGGTAGGCTGTTGAACAAGATATATTTCAATAACATGTACTCTGATTTCTGGGTTTTGGATTCCTTCTACAAGCAGAGCATATAGTGGCAACCACAGTTGAGAATGGAAACGTGTGCATCCTTAAGAGCTTTTTAAAAATGTTTGCCTTTGTTTTCTGTGCTGAAATACAATGTGTCCTCCCAGTCTGAATGTCTTTCTTAAATAAGCAAAAAATAACAGGTTAATGCCTGAAATTACTGTAATTAAAAGCCTAGAGAAAAATGTTTTTTAATTTAGTTTACTTTGTGCCTTTGAGAGTGTGTTTTGTGCGGTTGGTTTGTTTGCCATGCACCATTAATCCCTTTTGTGTTTGAGTGGGTCTTTAAGAGTCACAGAGAAAGGGGTCAACATTTACCTCTTTTAAAAAAAGAAATGATGACAAAATTACAAATTGGGTATGTTTATTTAAATTGAGACTTAAAATGGGCTGTGGCTCTTTAACCACTCTAAATGGATATTCTTGAGCATAATTACATAGTTTGTGCATTGAATGCAAAGATATTTTTGCTGGGCACATTTGTTTACCAACATCCCCATTTAAAAGTTTTGAGTGGCAACATAACTGTTTTTTCTCTAGATCATACAACACTTCAAACCTGATGGAAGACCTGAAGCTCTTGTACAGGACAGCAGGGCTACAAGGAAAGGGCATCAGCTTCATTTTTACAGATAATGAGATCAAAGATGAGTCTTTCTTAGAATACCTGAATAATGTTTTATCATCTGGAGAGGTACAATTTTTACTTTCTTGTTTCTTTCATCCTTTTTGGTTTTGTAATCAGGGAGCAGAGAGAGGGCCTGATTATGGGTAGCTTGATTCATGTGAGTAGTCTCTTAGACATCATGGCAGCAGTTTTACAAATGCAGTCTCAAGTGATATGCGGCACTGGAATCTTAATACAAATTGGTCATCTCTCCATCACAGAATCTGACTGTGTGGTGAGGCAAAGCTGTAGCAGCCCTCAGTGGTGAAAGAACAGGTTAAGGACTATTTAGAAAACATGGACATGCACCAGAACATAGGCCCGGATCTAATGCATCTGAGGGTGCTGAGAGATTGGCTGATGTGATTGCAGAGCCATTGGCCATTATCTTTGAAAACTTGTGGTGATCAGGGGAGGTCCCGGACGATTGGAAAAAGGCAAATAAAGTGCCCATCTTTAAAAAAGGGAAGAAGGAGAATCTGGGGAACTACAGACCGCTCAGCCTCACCTCAGTCCCTGGAAAAATCATGGAGCAGGTCCTCAAGGAATCCATTTTGAAGCACTTGGAGGAGAGGAAGGTGATCAGGAACAGTCAACGTGGATTCACCAAGAGCAAGTCATGCCTGACCAACCTGATTGCCTTCTATGATGAGATAACTGGCTCTGTGGATACAGGGAAAGCGGTGGACGTGATATACCTTGACTTTAGCAAAGCTTTTGTTACAGTTTCTCACAGTGTTCTTGCCAGCAAGTTAAAAAAGTATGGATTGGATGAATGGACTATAAGGTGGATAGAAATCTGGCTAGATCGTCTGTCTCAATGTGTAGTGATCAACGGCTTGATGTCTAGTTGGCAGCCAGTATCAAGTAGAGTGCCCCAGGGGTCTGTCCTGGGGCTGTTTTTTTTCAACATCTTCATTAATGATCTGGATGATGGGATGGATTGCACCCTCAGAAAGTTCACGGATGACGCTAAGCTGGGGGGAGAAGTGGATACGCCGGAGGGTAGGGATAGGGTCTAGAGTGACATAGACAAATTGGAGGATTGGGCCAAAAGAAATCTGATGAGGTTCAACAAGGACAAGTGCAGAGTCCTGCACTTAGGATGGAAGAATCCCATGCACTGCTACAGGCTGGGGACCAACTGGCTAAGCGGCAAGGACCTGGGGATTATAGTGGACGAGAAGCTGGATATGAGTCAACAGTGTGTCCTTGTTGCCAAGAAGGCTAACGGCATTTTGGGCTGTATAAGTAGGGGCATTGCCAGCAGATCGAGGGAAGTGATTATTCCCCTCTATTTGGCACTGGTGAGGCCACATCTGGAGTATTGCATCCATTTTTGCCCCCCCCCGCCCCACTACAGAAGGGATGTGGACAAATTGGAGAGAGTCCAGCGGAGGGCAACAAAAATGACTAGGGGACTGGGAGACATGACTTACGAGGAGAGGCTGAGGGAACTGGGCTTATTTAGTCTGCAGAAGAGAAGAGGGAAGATTTGATAGCAGCCTTCAACTACCTGAAGGGGGGTTCCAAAGAGGATGGAGCTCGGCTGTTCTCAGTGGTGGCTGATGACAGAACAAGAAGCAATGGTTTCAAGTTGCAGTGGGGGAGGTCTAGGTTGGATATTAGGAAAAACTATTTCACTGGGATGGTGGTGAAGCACTGGAATGGGTTACCTCGGGAGGTGGTGGAATCACCATCCTTAGAGGTTTTTAAGGCCCTGCTTGACAAAGCCCTGGCTGGGATGATTTAGTTGGTGGTAGCCCTGCTTTGAGCAGGGTGTTGGACTAGATGACCTCCTGAGGTCTCTTCCAACTCTAATCTTCTATAATTCTATGATTGTATGAAATTTAGTGCAGAGCTATTTATCCCCTAGAATGAAAATACGTGAATCAGGTCTTTTAGATGTCTTGACAAACTCAAACTGAGACACATTATAGAAATAAAGGATGAGATCTGAAACAATGTGAACTTTGTTTCTTAAACATTTATAAAGTTTTCTGTTTGATTCAGAGTTTTAGTAACTTTCAGAAGTAAAATAGGCTTGTGCGGGAAGGAGGTAAAGTTATATCTAAAATTACTAACATACATTGTATTTAGGGTGGCAGGTTTTGTTCCAGAGAGGTGTTTTAACTAGTTAACTTAACACTAAAATGAGGGAAATTAACCCAAGTCTTTTAAAGCAGCAAGTAAAATTAGTCATAGTGGGTCTGATTCTCCATTCTTAGACCAATTTGTTACCAGTGTGACTCCACTGGTTTTGGTAGAGTCAATGACATAAAACTGATGAAATGGTGTGGAGCGAGGGGCCCAATGTGTTTATATCAGAACTGTATGCACCTACTTGTCATGCTCTGTGAATGAGAGCTTCCACAGTACATCATTCCAGTCACAATAGCCCACCAAACTGATTTTAAAAAATCTGCTTCTTTTTGATAAGGTCTCCAACTTGTTTGCACGTGATGAAATTGATGAAATCACTAGTGATCTCATACCTGTCATGAAAAAGGAACACCCACGTCGACCTCCAACCAATGAGAATTTGTATGAATATTTCATGACCAGAGTCCGTCAGAACCTCCATGTAATACTTTGTTTTTCACCAGTGGGTGAAAAATTCCGAAACAGAGCCCTGAAGTTCCCTGCCCTTATTTCTGGTTGTACTACAGACTGGTTCAGCCGGTGGCCTAAGGATGCACTGGTTGCAGGTGAGTGTTAGTTGAAGCTCTGTAGTCCTGCTATGCTGAATCTGGAAATTCAATGAAGTAAATAGGGAAAATTCCCCCCTTACCAAATGGGCAAGCTTCTTCGACGCATAATATTGGATTTAAGCTTTTCTTTGTTCTGTTTGAGGTTTATAGTGTAGTCTGTGACACCCAGAATCATAAAAGACTCTACTGTGTCTCTTTTAAAGGCAAATGTCCATTATATAAAAAAGGCTTAAAATGTGATACTGGAAAAATCCTTCACCCTTTAGTCATTCAAAGAAAAGATTAAAAAAAATAGTAAATACTTTATTTTCGGGACTTAGAACAAGTTTTAAGTCATAATTGGCTACCCTCTAAGTTTCCTTCTCCCCTCACTGCCTTCTCTAAGATGCTCCACTTCATATTTTTGCATGCTGCCCAAATATCTGCTAAAAGCGGCCGTGGAATGTTGCTGAAAAAATCCACATCCATTACTCTATAAGTTGACTAGAAAAATACCAGAACATTATTTAGTAAAATATATTTCTGGACCCATTGTTTAAGTAACCTGATAGCTAATATTTTAAAACATTCCATATTGTTGAACCTTACCTGAAAAAGTCCTGATGTGAAAACGCTGAACAAAAGAAAGAAATTAAACCCACACATTTGAAACCAGTCAAGAAGGGAATTCTTCCCAAAAACATTACTAAAGTGTGTGCATATTTAGCAGATAAGCCACAAAAGAATAATTAGCCAACATGGGAGGAAGAAATGTGAAGATTATGCTGGTTGCACTTTTTTCTTCTGGGAGGATAACTATATCATTAACATAACAAATGAGTATATTTTAATGAAATCATCTTCAACGCGATTGTTTCTGAAGAAAACTTTTGTTATAGAGTGCTCACTTTCTCACTAAGTTAATAGTTAATGGGAATGTTCTAGAGGCTCTTCGGCAGGAAATAGGTGGCTGATGATGTAGGGTTTGGAGAGTGGGGGGAATAGGTTCAAAACTAGTGAGGATGATAGTTTTAATTCAAAAGTAAAATGAATATTCTACCTATGAGTTGGAATAAAAGGGATTTAATACCATGTAAGGGTACGTCTATACTTACTTCCTGGTCCGGATGTAAGCGATCGATCTTCTGGGATCGATTTATCGCGTCTTGTCTAGACGCGATAAATCGATCCCGGATCGATCCCGGAAGTGCTTGCCGTCGACGCCGGTACTCCAGCTCAGCGAGAGGAGTACGCGGCATCGACGGGGGAGCCTGCCTGCCGCGTCTGGACCCGCGGTAAGTTCGGACTAAGGTACTTCGAATTCAGCTACGTTAATAACATAGCTGAATTTGCGTACCTTAGTCCGAAGTGGGGGGTTAGTGTGGACCAGGCCTAAGTTTTCAAAATAAGCAGAGTTGATAGCTCTGTTTAACCACATGAGCAATACAATGAGTTTTTAGAGTAACAGCCTCAATTTCAGAAATACTGAACTCACACAACTATCTTTGAAGTTAATGGGAGCTAAGAGTGCTTAGCAGCTCTGAAAACTGGGAACTAAGGAATCCTGGGCAGGACACTGGCACAATGCCTATACCTGTCGTATACCCCATTTTCAGGGTTTAAGTGGGACATAGGCTGTGTCCTGATCCCTTTCACATGGGTAACTTCACCCTAAACCTTCATTTTGGTAAAAGCCAACCTGTACTATTGAGAATAAATTTGAAAAAATAAAGGCATCCGTCCCTGTGTGAAAGTATGGCCACAGAGTCATGGAGAGGATAACAAACTCAGTGCAAGTCTGTCTTTTGTGGGAGAGTTATGTTCAAACAGTAACTGACAGATATGTAAGCCAAGGTTGTAAGGTGTCAATGCCCACTTTGACTGTGAACAAGACTATTAGATGAAGACAAACACAGAAGGCTGAGTTCTGGATCAGCTGTGTAAGTACAATGCACATGTTCCTTTCTCTGTCTCTCATACGGCCTGAGAACAGTAGGTGGAATGTGGTGATTGCTACATATGGGGGGCTGGATGGCTCAGGAGTTAGGTGCTGGGATATGGAATATTTTACCTTTAAGTCATTGATTTGAAAATAGCAAGATCAGAAATGACTAAGGCCAGGTCTACACTACCCCCCTAATTCGAACTAAGGTACGCAACTTCAGCTACGTGAATAACGTAGCTGAAGTTCGAAGTACCTTAGTTCGAACTTACCTTGGTCCACACTCGGCAGGCAGGCTCCCCCGTCGACTCCGCGGTACTCCTCTCGCCGAGCTGGAGTACCGCAGTCGACGGCGAGCACTTCCGGGTTCGACTTATCGCGTCCAGACTAGACGCGATAAGTCGAACCCAGAAGTTCGATTGCCAGCTGCCGAACTAGCGGGTAAGTGTAGCCAAGGCCTAAGAGCTCTTATGTTCTATTGGCTGCTCAAATGCCTATGTGAAATGAATAAGTATTGAGACGACCAACTCTAGTGACCAGGCGTGTCTCCCTATTAGCAACGGCCACTAGCTTCAATAGTGGTTTCTGAGGGTAGTGTCAGTAGAATGAAGCTTTATTTAGTGGCCACAGGACTTGATGATAAGCAAAATATCACCACATAACCTGTAGCGGCTTAGCCAGGCCATCTGGGGAGCTTAATTGTCAGTGATCAACCTCTCACACAAATAAACTTCCTAAGTATTTTGGAAAGCTGAGGTATCACATCAGTGTTTACCATATAACTTCCCCCAATTGTTTAGTTTGTTTTTAGAATGTAGTGCTAAACAGATAGCATTGCAGGCTCTCAACTAGAGTTTGGCAAAACTTTTTCAGCTAATATATTTTTTGCTGAAACATGCATTTTTGGGGGCTCCAAAACTATTTGTGAATTCAGGTTGAATTTGACAAATAGTTTCAACCAAAAAGAAACCCCCCCAAAACCCCAAACCCTGAAAAGTTGACATTTTTTGTTTCAACATCTTTGAAACGTTTCATTTGACTTGACTTTTTATTTCAAAATGGCATTTCATTTTCAAATTTGATCAATTAAAAAAACCACAAAGGGTGAAAAATGGCTAAATCACAACAAAGAATCTGAAAAAAGTTTTGTTTCAAGTAAATTGAAACATTTCTGTGAAAGCCCCTCCTGGTTCACAGCTTTAAAACAGATTTGTTGGCTCTTAATATCTAGAGTTCCAGGCAGATGTGCAGAAGAGAATAATATGCTGTGTATCAGATAGCCAGAACCCTTTGTGGAGAATCTACTTGCAGATGTCTTTAGCCAACAAGTGTTGCCTGATCTATTCAGCATTCTGATGAAGATAGTATAATGTGTGTTTGCATATGGACCCATATAAATAAAAAGCTATTTAAAAATATGCCACTTGTTCAGTCCACATGCACTCCAGAAAATGATGTTGAGTTCAGTGGCTTTTTGAGACCTGATAGGTAAATTAGGTAAAACGCTTCTCCATGATGTTGCTGACACACTGCATGCTGTCGTAGAAGTTTTCTTCAATATTTACATGTAAGAAACTAATTTAAATGGGTTAGTTCACAACCTTTTTTTCCTTTCTCTATAGTATCTGAACACTTCCTATCCTCATATGAAATTGACTGCACCACTGAAACCAAGAAGGAGGTGGTGCAATGTATGGGCTCCTTCCAGGATGGGGTAGCAGAGAAGTGTGTTGACTACTTCCAGAGATATAGACGTTCTACACATGTGACTCCAAAATCCTACCTATCCTTTATTCAGGGATATAAAGCTACCTACAAAGAAAAGCATGCTGAGGTGAAGTCATTGGCCAATAGGTAAAATGCCTTATTTGTTCCTTTTCCTTTTTTTCTCTCCCCCAAATGGGTACAGAACAGCTCATGACAATCAGTGGTGATCTCAATTGATGATTCTGATCACTTTATAAAGAAAACACTGATGTTGGATTTGAATTTGCCTCTCAGGTTTTTCATTTTATGGGTATTAATATATTTGATCCAATATTAGTGCCATTTTTTGGCCTACAAGCTAGAGTATTTAAATCTATAACAATGAAATAATGTAAGTGGTACTTAACAGGTAAATAAACATGTGAATCTTAGTTTGTTTTTCAAAGCAATTCAGTCATAAATGACATCACTTTGCACAGTAAACTCTTACTTCCATATTTTTCACATGAGCAATGGAACACGTACATGTGGTATGATTTTACACTCAAAAGAACATCTAGCTTATCAGAAGGGTGCTTTCTTGTTAAAATCTCATCTTGTTTTATGTGAAACAGATGGGTATTAACCTTTCTGTGAATTCTGGAGCGCATCTCTCATTCCTCTGATGCATGCTTTCTGCTTTCATGGCCCAAGAGCCTCAGTCAGGGCCAGCTCTGGCTTTTTTGCCGCCCTAGGCAAAAAAGCCACCCGCCCCCCGCAGCGCAGCAAGGGAGAGCGCTGAGCCCGGCCGTGGGCCCGCAATCCCCAACTGGCCAGAGCGCCGGGGGGAGGGCGGAGAGCCCGGCCGGGGCTCTCCGTTCTCCCCGGCGGCCAGAGCGCCGGGAGAAGGGCGGAGAGCCCCTGGCAGCCAGAGCGCCGGTGGGAGGGTGGCGAGCCCGCTGCGGCTCCACTCTCCCCGGCGGCTGGAGCACCACGGGGAGGGCGGCGAGCCCAGTCGCGGCCCCGCTCTCGGGACAGAGCGCCCCACCATGCTGCCCCCCTTCAGGCGCCACCCCAAGCACATGCTTGGTGGGCTGGTGCCTGGAGCCGGCCCTGGCCTCAGTATATCCTCTGCAGATTCAGGATGATGGACCTTCTACTCAAGAAAACCCAACAAGGTGGTTTGATATGATCCAGATAATTTTCAAATATATTTTTTAAATCTTCCAAGTCTCTACAGTTCATATTTAAATATGTTTAAAATAGTGTGTAAATCAAGGAATGGTGTGTAAATTAAATTGCTTGGCCCCTGCAGCACCAGTCTACAATTTGCAATTAAATAAATTGAAACCAGTATTGGACACCTTCAGCAAGGAATCAGACTGTAGCTTACTTTACTACAGTGCATACTGTGGCTTGGGTGCCAGATGAATCCATCATCTTGCCTTTCTGGTAATGGTTAGGGTCTTTTAAAACCACAAGGCCAGACCAAATCTCTGACCTTCCCAGCCACCACAGATCTCAGATCAGTGCACATCTTCCAAGGCTTGGCTTTAGTGGTTGTCAACATCTAGGTCCCTAGCCTGCTGTCGACCTGGCAGCTCCATTCTATTGCTCTACTCATCCTCTCCTTTTCTTATATCTGAAGTATCAAAGTTCTTTGCTTCAGTCCCAGCAGCCACCCTGTCCTCTGACTGGCAGCTCTGTGCTGCTGTGTCTGGTGATTCATGCTGCCTAAGCCTTCCTGTATCTTCCCGTCCAGCAGGCAAGAAACCTAGCATTTTCAGCTTGCCAAAAGAGCAGCGACTTTGTCACATCATTGCACTGGGAGCTCATGTTGAGTTGTTTGTCCTCTATGATGTCTAATGGCTTGTCAAAGGGCTGACAAGATCCTTATATATATAAAAAGGGAAGTTGTGAATAGGAGTAGGGAGATGATTTTTACCTCTGCATTATGGCATATATGGCATTGGTGAGACCAGTACTGGAATACTGAGTACAGTTCTGGTGTCCTCATTTAAAAAGGAGGCTGAGAAATTGGAGAGAGTTGAGAAAAGAGTCACAAAAGTGATTTAGGGGCTGGAGAAAATGCCTTACAGAGCGACATAATGAGCTCCATCTGTTTAGTTTTTCAAAAAGAAAATTGAGAGGTGACTTGATGACCTTCATGGGAAGAAAATGCTGTGTTCTAAAGGGCTCTTTAATCTAGTGGAGAAAGGCATAACAAGAACCATTGCGTGGAAGCTGAAGCCAGACAAATTCAATTTAAAAATAATGCACACATTTTTAACAGAAAGGGTGATTAACCAAGCGAAGTAGGGAATTCTCTATTTCTTAACATCTTCAGGTCAAGATTGGAACATGTGCATTAGCCATGTAATTGGGCTCAGGACAAGAGTAACTGTGAAATGTGTTATACAGGAAGTCAGACTAGATGATCTATTGGTTCCTTCTGCCTTAAAGTCTATGAATTTTCCCAGCCTGCTCTACAGCCATTCCATTCTTTGACTCACTTTGGTTGGGCATTACCTTCTAATATTTGTTCATGTAGGCTTTTCCACCTAGAAATTAAATGTTTCATTAATTAATTTGGTGTCACATGATTCAAGTTACAGGATCAAGGTACTTTTGAAACTCTAGCCAGAACAAATGCCCAGTGATTCAGTGCCTTAATTTTTTAGTGTCTCATTGTGAGATGTTTCTAAGGATCCCAATTATTGGAAAATGCTTCCTACCCTCTGAAAATCAGACTTGTTTGGGTGAACCACAAATCAGAAATGGATGCTATGGTTAACTGACTTCCCTGTAAAGTAATTGTTAGTTTCACAGTTTCAAGAATTACTGTAGAGAGAAGCTTTTAGTTAAAAATGGGGAAAGCACCTTTTACAGGCCATGTGTTCCCTTACATGGTTATCTACTGTTCACTCTCTGGTCTTGAGCCCAACAATGATCGCTGTCAAGCGATTAAAAAACATAATCACAATTAATTGAGTGAGTAATCGCATTGTTAAACAATAATAGAGTACCATTTATTTAAATAGTTTTGGATGTTTTCTACATTTTCAAATATATTAATTTCAATTACAACACAAAGTACAAAGTGTACAGTGCTCACTTTGTTTATTTTTAATTACAAATATTCACACTGTCAAAACCAAAAGAAATAGTATTTTTCAATTTGCCTAATATGAGTACTGTAGTGCAATCTCTTTATCATGAAAGTTGAACTTACAAATGAAGAATTATGTACAAAAAATAACTGCATTCAAAAATAAAACAATGTAAAACTTTAAAGCCTATGAGTCCACTCAGTCTCACTTCTTGTTCAGCTAATCGCTCAGACAAACAAGTTTGTTTACATTTGCAGGAGATAATGCTGCCCGCTTCTTGTTTACAATGTTACCTGAAAGTGAGAACAGGTGTTCTCATGGCACTGTCATAGCCGGCGTCACAAGATATTTACATGCCAGATACTCTAAAGATTCATATGTCCCTTCATGCTTCAACCACCATTCCGAAGGACATGCGTCCATGCTGATGACGGGTTCTGCTTGATAACAATCCAAAGCAGTGCGGCTTGATGCATATTCATTTTCATCATCTGAGTCAGATACCACCACCAGAAGGTTGATCTTCTTTTTTGGTGGTTCGGGTTCTGTAGTTTCTGCATCAGAGTGTTGCTCTTTTAAGACTTCTGAAAGCATGCTCCACACCTCGTCCCTCTCAGATTTTGGAAGGCACTTCAGATTCTTAAACCTTGTGTCGAGTACTGTAGCTATCTTTAGAAATCTCCAATTGGTACCTTCTTTCCGTTTTGTCAAATGTACATGAAAGTGTTCTTAAAATGAACATGTGCTTAGTCATCATCCAAGACTGCTATAACATGAAATATATGGCAGAATATGGGTAAAACAGAGCAGGAGACATACAATTCTCCCCCAAGGAGTTCAATCACGAATTTAATTAACACATTTTTTTAACGAGCGTCATCAGCATGGAAGCATGTCCTCTGGAATAGTGGCTGAAGCATTAAGGGGCATACAAATGTTTAGCATATCTGGCATGTAAATATCTTGCATTGCCGTCTACAAAAATGCCATGCGAACACTTATTCTCACTTTCAGGTTACATAAATAAGAAGTGGGCAGCATTATCTCCCGTCAATGTAAACAAACTCGTTTGTCTTAGCGATTGGCTGAACAAGAAGTAGGACTGAGTAGACTTGTAGGCTCTAAAGTTTTACATTGTTCTATTTTTAAATGCATTTTTTTTGTACATAATGTAAGTTCAACTTTCATGATAAATAGATTGTAGAAAATGTAGAAAAACATCCAAAATATTGAATAAATTTCAATTGATATTCTATTGTTAAACAGTGCGATTAAAACTGTGATTAATTGCGATAATTTTTTTTTGAGTTAATCGCATGAGTTAATGGCAATTAATCAACAGCCCTAATATTCAGCAATCTTTAGTCATTGTGTGCATGCAGAGTTCCATTGGTTTCTCCCCGATTTGAATTGTCTTGATAGAAAATTCCTGTTTAACCTGTGAAACACCAATTTCTGATAAACAAGGATAGTGGAAAATTACATAATGGAAAACTTCAATGACAATTTTTGTACCAGTTTCCTTGACATGAAACATTTTTGGCAGTAGCTTTCATATTCATCTTGTTAGAAGAATAATTGTAAAAGGAGAATCATAAAATTGCTAAGGAACCTGTTATGCTCTTTGCTTTGTATTTTAAATTGTAGAATGAATACTGGATTGGAGAAACTGAAAGAGGCATCTGAATCAGTGGCTGCTCTAAGCACAGAGCTGGAGGTTAAAGAAAAGGAGCTTCAGGTTGCTAATGAAAAAGCTGACATGGTAGGCATAGCTTTGTACGTGCAGTGCTCTTTAACTTCTTGTGCTTCCTTTCATTTTCTCATTGACAAGGAATAATTTAAGAAGGAGGAGTCAATTAGGAGTTAAAAAGGGATCTGTGGTATAGCATGACAATAGTGAATGTAATATATTTATTTGAATATCCTAATAGTTCATGGATATGAAATTAGACAGATGGATTCTTACACTGAAAATTAATACACAGTAACAAATTCTTTCAGCAGTGTATTTTCTTTGATATTTGCTGGTTGTGTTTTTCCCCATTTTTAGGTTTTGAAAGAAGTCACTGTGAAAGCACAAGCTGCTGAGAAGGTGAAAGCTGAAGTACAGAAAGTGAAAGATAAAGCCCAGGCTATTGTAGACAGCATTTCAGCAGATAAAGCCATTGCTGAAGAAAAGTTGGAGGCTGCTAAGCCTGCTTTAGAAGAGGCAGAGGCAGCTTTAAAGGTCAGTATTAAAAGACAGGGACAAGTAGGTCTACCATTTTCAGAGGATGTGCTCCACAGACAGTAGGCTGGTGGGTTGAGCCACATACCCTACCAGTTGACAAACATTTCCCTTTTATCTCATAAATGTCGGTCAAACTCAATGTGCTCATGAGTTAGTTAATCCTACAACAAAAGGAATGCTTTCAACACTTAAATACTGATTGTGATTTTTCATGTTAAACTCGCAGCAACTCACATATGTAAAAGCGACTCCAGTCCTTGGTTTTGATATCACACTGGTAACCAGCTAATGCCACTGCTGATATTTTGTTCAAACACTGCTGAATAGACAGTGACTAGAGTGCAAACCTGCTTTATTCCATCCTAACATAGGTCTCTTCCCTCTTGTCTTATATTTTCTCCTATTATGTATATTGCACCAAGTTTACTGCTGTCCTACTCCCTTTGCCTCCTTCTTCATGACTACTTCTGTCAGGTCTCCAATACCTGGAAACACTATTGCCACTAGTTTTCCCATGTTCCCTTTGTCTCCAGCTTTGGACACTACTCCAAAAGACATCTTTGCTGTGAAGTGTTTACGCTGTAATGGAGTAGCTCATTCTGTATGTTCTTGGTAGTGGTAATGTCTGTTTCTGCCCATGACTTTACATTGTGCATCACTGGGAGTGAAAGTCCCACTTTAGTTTAGTGTAGATCAGTGATACTCAGACCTCAGTGGTTCAGGAGCCAAATTAGCAATCAACATTACCCAAAAGAGCCACAGTCATGTGAATTAATTCACTATTATTGTCACAGCAAAATGACTGACCACATATTCTACAATTAGTTAATAACATAGTAAAAGCATCCTGATTGGTTAATAACTTAGATCGGTTAATAAGTAAATCACACAGTGTTTTCATATCATGTGCTGCCAAGAGCCGCAGAAGACACATTGAAGAGCCACTTGTGGCTCCCGAGTTTCAGTCTGAGAATCGCTGGTTTAGATCTTGCACTGTATAATTCAATGGGCATTTACACTAGTATGTAAAGTGATAAATAATAATTCAGAAAAGAACTTTTGATGGAGAATAGCTTCAGTTCCCATTGTTGAAACCTGTTAATCTAATAGTGGAGAGCTGTTGGGGCGGGAAATGAGAGTCTCTGAAGAGCAAAGCAATGAGTGGGAGGTATGGACTAGTGATGGGAAAACCTCTAGGTTTGCAGGCTCGTGTCAGAGAAGTATTCAGACTTTCAGATGCTTTCCTTAACTCTTGAGCAGCCTTCCCCCCAAATGCCTTTCTCACTCAGGTACATTATTCCTCCAAATACACCCCTCCTTCAGATGATATTGGCCTTGCAGGACTGATTTTTCATGAAAAGGTGATTTGAGAGGCCTTCTCTATTCTTCACATAAGAGTAGTGGCTTTTGTGCACACTAAGATGTCAGAAAACTATAGTGCATTTTGAGACGTAAACTCCAAGGTGCCCTTTTAAAGCAGAAATGATCATAAGACTTGGGGTTGCAATGACTGAATCATGCTGCACCAGAGTGAAATAATAGGCCTCTGGTCACGTTCAAAGATATAAATAAGTGGGATACCCCTGAAGAAAATCCTCCCAATAAAAAACTCTGTAAAAGGGGATGGGGCTCCAAGTTATCTTGACTACTTCTCCAAGAAGATCTGTGCACCAAGGAAGCTGTAATCAAATACTTAGGAACTTTCTAATGGTTTGGTTTCCATTCTAATATGTGAAGGCTTTGAATATTTACATATTTGATCCATATTTGCTCCTGGCCTAATGAAGATGAAGACAGCAATCTAGTGTGTGACTGTGACAGTCGGAATGCAGTGATAGCATGTACAAGTCATGGATCTGTAACTAAGATCCAGCTATTAGGTACAGTACCATGTAAAACAAAACAGAATTATGGTGCTAGGATGCTTTGTAGGAGTTTTGATTACTGCATAAACTGCTCAAACTATCCCATCAAAGTTTATGGTATCATCAGAAGGCCTCAGTGGAATTAATGCACAGTAATTCAATTACCTGCAGTATATTTGTCTTCTACCCTATACCCTGTTCCTTGTTTTATTCTGTGATTGACCAAAAATAAATCTCCAAAGCGAGTTAGTTCTTTGACAGCTATTTTTTTAATGCAGCTATCCTGGTTTTACTAATACTAACTGACAATATAATCTTTGTAAAATAAATTCCAATATCATCTGAGATATAAAATTTAAATAATGCATGTAAAATTTCACTCTGGGTAAAGGTGTCAAATACATTACATAGACACTTATACTCTGTAAAATACAGATGACAATTTTCCATGAGGATATCATTGTTTTCTCCGTCTGAGAAAGAACTGTGTTGGCTTCATCTGCGCTATAACTGCTCACATGACAGCTTCAATAGGGAAAAAGACACACAAGCAGGAGCTAACAAGCATATGAATAAATATGTATGTAAAATTATTTTAACATTATTTCAGACCACAATTTCCTTTGAGTCTGAGAACACTCCTTGTCAGTTGTGATTGTTGCATAGATTGGTTTTCTCATTATAATAACCTGGCAAATTATGGTCTGCAAGGACTTGAGAATTTTAAATTATTTACTAAGAATTTAATGGAATTTTGCTAGCAGCACAGAGAAATGTGTACTGCAATACTTGATTCATTTACAGGTTTCTTAGCTGTTAAGTGACCTTTAATTGGTCAATCTGCCCATTCGTCATAACTTCAAGACTTGTTAGTTTTAAATGACAAGACTACTATTAAGTGGAGAAGATACATTGTGGTCTTACATAAATAATTTTTAAAAATGTAAAATTCTTTAACACAAATTACGGTCCCTTTGTCCTTTCTATTACACTGATAATTGCTTGTAAAATGTGCAAACAAAAGCATTACGTCATGTAACTAAACTTAAGTTATTGAATGAGCTTTTTCTCTTCTTTTTCATCCCTCAGAACAGGCTTGCTTGTGTAAATTGCTGAGTGCCTACTTGGTGCTGCTGAGCAGAAATTACTTAGTAGCTTACAAGAGGCAGCAGTTAAAACCTTTCAGAACTGGACCTTTCTAGTTTTATTCTGCTTGAGCATGATTTAACAATTAAAAACTTGCTATGAATACGTAGGTTGGATTAATTTTTCCAAACAGATCCTATGCCTGTAGGATGGATTCAATGCAAGTGTCCATCATTTTTTGATATGCATGTCTTTGAGATGGACAACATGGTTTACTACAGCAACAACAGTGATAATCCCTTTCCTTCCTCTCGATTTCATAGACAATCAAACCTGCAGACATTGCCACTGTCCGTACACTGGGCCGACCTCCTCATCTTATCATGCGTATTATGGACTGCGTGCTCCTGCTGTTCCAGAGAAAAGTGAACAGTGTGAAAGTGGACCAGGAGAAAAGCTGCACCATCCCATCGTGGCAGGAATCACTGAAATTGATGACAGCAGGAAACTTCTTACAGAACCTGCAGGTACTTTAAAAACATAGAAGAGAAAAATGGATTGTCTAATGGCTGCAGCAAAGCAAATGTTGTAAGAAATATATGTTATATATTTCATTTTCAAAGTTATGGGTTTTCAACCCATTGTATTGTGAAGAAACAAAAACAGGGCATAATCATACAGTTTTCACTCAAAGGAAATGTCTGTTGATTTCCCATCTGAATTTTGCCTAAGTAAGGATTGTAGGATTGGGCTCATTGTCAGATAATTTGCTATTGGGGGGTAGTTATGTTATCTATTTGCTTAAATCACAGGGCATTCACAAATTAGGATGTGCCAAATAAATTGTCGGTGAGTTTTTTAAAACACCTTTGGAGAAGCTGACTGATGTGTGGTAATACAGTGTGGCTAAATTGTTCTCTCCATGATGTCTCCAGCAATTCCCAAAAGATACAATCAACGAAGAAGTTGTGGAGTTTTTGAATCCTTACTTTGAAATGGTAGACTATAACATTGAGACGGCAAAGCGAGTGTGTGGGAATGTTTCTGGCCTCTGCTCATGGACCAAGGCTATGGCTGCATTTTTTTCTATCAACAAAGAAGTGTTACCCTTAAAGGTAAGTCTGTATTGGTAAGCCAGTGGGAGGTTTTCCTAAATAACACTGTGGGATTTGGCCCAGTGGGCAGACAAACTACTAACTCCAGCATGTGACTAAGGGAACTCACCACCACAAAATCAAAAATGCCACAAGAGGGCTCACCCAGCAAGTTGTGGATTTTTAAACAATAAGCATATGCGCAAGTCCATCCTGATTTAGTAAAGCTTTTAAGCATGTGCTTGAATGCTTTGTTGAACTGAGGCTTTTGGGCTCTCTTTCTCTAAGTGCCTTTTTAATAAAGTAGAACAGCTCTATCGTATTCACAGAATCTGCTCCCTGTATATATTTAGCCATGTCTGTTCACTTGGGTGGAAAAAAATTGTGCTGACCACATTTGACGCCTGTAAGCACTGCAGAACTGAACAGGTGTGGCATAGGGAACTGGATTCTTTGCATCCAGTTCTTGTGTATCTATAGAGCGACTAATGAAGGAGCTATACAGGTAGCACTAAGGGAATAACTAGGCCTACAGAACCTTTATGACTGGTAATGAGGCAGCAGAGGGAAAGAACCTAGCGTCAAGGAGCAGTTTACAGGGCAGGCAGTTATAAATATGTATTCCTTTTTTGTTTATAAACTAAGCATATTAGATCTGAAAATCACTTGCACAATAAATATGAAACTTCAAACTGCCATTTCCACAGAGTTGAAGTGCTTTCTGGGCAATTGCCCATGCCATTTCTGTTCTCAGATAGATGTACTGAGAGAGAAATTTTCGAAAGTAACATCTGCCTTTTCATAAACAAACCTGGATTTGCTCACAGTTGAAGTATTTATTTATCTAACAATGAGACTTGTAGGTGCAAACACAAACTTCATGCAAAACTGAGTAAATCATAATTAACCAAATGCCTCCAGAATTAGTAAAATCTGGAATTTCGTAAAAGAAAATATCAATGTTGGGGACATTTCCTTAGTGCTGGTTTGGACGCCAGTATAAGTTGGAGCAGCTTGAGAGCTAATTTTTACCAACACCAGCAGGAATGGCCTCTTAGGAGCCATGATTCCAGTTGGCTGTTGCAGGAGTGCAAGGCATTGCTGTCTTATCTCAATGCTGCTCTTATATTGAGAGGGCCCAGGAGTGTCTGTTGTGGAGCTGTCTCTGCTAGCTGCATAACTCTCTATGTCAAAGGAATCCCCAGCTACCCCCTATATGGCCATTTTCCAGTTGCTTTCTGCTGACCGAGCAGGGCAAACCATAAGGCCAAGGACCTGGCCTACCTACAACCCTTTATCTACATTCACAAAACTCTTAATATAAGTATGGGATTTGTATCATAAATTAGGGCTATACATGACCTGTAGTACTGGCTTGTTAGTACTGTATTTTAGATGAGATGGTTGATTATCTCCTTTATACTTTGAGGCCTTTCAAAGAACAGATTGATACTCAATAAGAAGGAATTAGAAGGACATGATCTGAGCATGGAATAGCTATAGGTCTGGGATGTTTATATTTGAATTCAGAAATGTGTTCTCTGTACACATGTAGTCTGAGAAAATGTGGAGGGTCATCTGAGTGAAATGCTTTATCCCCTCCTGCGAAGTGTTTTATCACAGAATTGCAGCTGAGAATTGTAGCAGAATTCAGTCTGTCAGACAATTGAATTGAAAGGATTCTGAGTAATAGCTTAATTATACAGAGCAGTTTAGATTTTAAATATAATGCTATGAAGCTTTAATTGAGATGTGCTTTATATCAAATGCTTTGAAACATTCTGTGTATGATTTGCTTTGCATATGTATATTTTGTAGGCTAATTTGGCAGTCCAGGAGAATCGCCTTGCCACTGCCATGCTAGATCTGCAGAAAGCCCAAGCAGAGTTGGATGACAAGCAAGCTGAATTAGATTTTGTACAGGCAGAATATGAAAAAGCCATGAGGGAAAAACAGGTGCAGTATTCCTTACATTAAGATACTCTTTGACTGCTTTAGTCACTGATACTATTTATGCAATCACAAAATACAGTGCATCTCCTCAAACTCACTACTGTCCTTTGAAATGGAGAATTTAGGGAACAAAATTTGAATTTTTTGGGGACTGTAGTAGTTCCGGGGTGGGGCTCGTCCCTTCTAGGGGTGCCTGGGAGCCAGGCCGCCCCGCTACAAAGCTAATAACAGTTTAGGGCTCAGACCTTTGGGCAGGGATTGAGCACACAATTAACAGTTCAGGGCTCAGGCCCTTAGGCAGGGATTGAGCACACAATTAGCAGCCCCGGCCCTAGATCAGGGCGGGGCAGCAACCCAATAGTCAATCAGCAGCCCAGGCCTTGTAGCAGGGGCTGGGTCAGTTTGTGATAGCCCAGGCCCTAGGTCAGGGCGGGGCAGCAAACAAATAGTCTGTCAGAGGCCCAGGCCCCTTAGACAAGGAGGAGGAGAGACAGCCACCCAGCGCGGGGTGGCAGGGGGGAACACAAGCCCACCCACTCCAGTGTGTTCCAGCCCGGGGCCCTATCAGCAGAAGTCCGTCTGCCGCGCAGTCAGTGGGGATCCTGACCGCAACACATTGACATGGGTTCGGGGTCTGCTGTCCCCGGGCCACTTCCCATCTCCTCCTCCATGGGTACCTGTCCATCCTGAGTCTCGTCTACCATGTCCCAGATCATGGGCTCCTCCGGGCCCCGAGCACCGGGTAGGTTTGTCGCTCCCTCTGGGCCCTCGGCGGGGGGAAGCTCAGACCGCTCCTCAGGATACCAGGCTCTCGGCAGGCTCGGCCAGTCCTCCTCAGAATACCGAGCTCTCGGCAGGCTCGGCCAGTCCTCCTCTGGATACCGGGCTCTCGGCAGGCTCGGCCAGTCCTCCTCTGGATACCGGGCTCTCGGCAGGCTCGGCCAGTCCTCCTCTGGATACCGGGCTCTCGGCAGGCTCGGCCAGTCCTCCTCTGGATACCGGGCTCTCGGCCAGCTCAGGCCCACGGGAGCTCGGGCACCAGCGTCTGTCCTCTCCCGCTGCCGGCCCGCTACTGAGCGTTGTGGCTTGGCCTTTATACTTCCTGTCCTGCCCCTTGACTTCTGGAGGGCGGAGACAGGCGGTGGTGGCTCCGCCCACTCTGGCGGCTGTTCTGGCTCTTCCCTTCCAGGGGCGCCTGGGAGCAAGGCCACCCCGCTACAGGGACATCCTTCTTTTTTTTTTTTTTTTTTTTTTTTTCTTATATACTTTCCTGGCCTCATTAAAACCCACTGTGTATGTAGCACAAAGCTTCATGCATTGAACACTGCATTTGTTACATGAATATGTGAATATTTCTGTGCACAGATATTTGAAATTGTGGACTTTAAGCTCCCAGGCTGGCAGATGTCACCCACCATTCACCAGCACTTAACATACATGTGTACAGTAAAAAAATTAAAACAAAATTCAAAGGTTCCCATGAAGGGGCACAACCAGAATTTTCCTAATGAAGGGCCAGAGGGTGCTGGTTTGGGTATTTAGGGTCAAGCATGATGCGGAGGAGGGGGAATTACATATGAGAGTCTCCCTGAGGTTGTCAGATCTGCCTGAAATTTTAATTCAGAGATAGATTTTTGTGACAGTGTCTCGGGGGCAGTAACTGGGTCCCCTTTGGTCCCTCGTATGCCATGCACAATGACATATAGGAGGCATCCCTATCCCCAGGGGCACAGATGGAAGCTCCCCGCACTGCACAGTGGTATAGGATCTTCCCCTTCTAGGGACCATCTCATTAAGTCCTCCTCAGCCCTGGACTCCTCCCACCTGTTCCAGCCCTGGGGTTCCCATGATGGATCTGTGGTCTGTATTGCTCCAGCTGCTCTGTGCTGCAGCTTCGGCTGCCGTCGTAGCCACAGAGAAAGCTCAACCATCCAGCTTGACTCAGTAGCTCCATCCTGGGTTGGGGTCGCCACAGGTGTGACCAGAGTGCATGATCCTGCACACAGCACCTATGCCATAGAGTTGTCCACTAGGGGAAGGGACCAGGAGCCACTGGGGTGAGTGTGTGTTCTCTGTGACCCCCTGTGAGATGTATCTCTGGGGGTCTGAGCCATGGGCAGGGCTAGGCAGCATGCTGTAGCCTCTGCCCAGAGTCCTGACTGTGTTGTTGGGTGGCAGTGTTTATGGGAAAGGATGGGTCCTGTTGTGCCCCTGATCCCTTATATACAATTGTATGGAGCAAGCCCAAATATGCATCCATTCTTTGAAGTTAATGCATAGTGATGGAGCATTTCAGTTTTACGTGCTATGACTAAGGCCACTAGGACTAAGGTCACGTTTTAGTCACGGGTATTTTTAGTAAAAGTAATGGACAGGTCATGGGCAGTAAACAAAAATTCATGGCCCGTGACCTGTCCATGACTTTTACTATATACCCCTAACTAAAACTTGGGCCGGGAGGCCATGGGTGCTCGGTGGGGGGCAGTCTGGGGATGCCGCTGGTGCTGGAGTGGAGGGTTGCCCGGGCCCCCCGCTGGTTTTGGGGGGGGGGATGCGGGTGACGGCATGCGGCCCAGGATTTCTGCCGGTGCTGGGGACGGGGGAGGATGGCAGTGCATGGCCTAGGCCCCCTGCTGCTGCTGGGCGGGGGAAGGTTGGCAGGGCTTGCAGGCTCCCTACTCGTCTCTGTGTGTCCCTGCAGCTCCTAGGGCGAATGGTGGTCAGGGGGGCTCCGTGCGCTGCTCCCGCCAGAAGTGCCAGCTCCGCAGCTCCCATTGGCCAGGAACCGCAGGCAATGGGAGCTTCATGGGCGGAGCCTGCGGGCACAGGCAATATGTGGAACCCCCTAGCCCCTCTGCCTACGAGCTGCAGGGACATGCTGGTGGGAGCCAGGGAGGCCCCCCCCCAGGTAAGCGCCACCCCACACCCAACCCCCTGCCCCAGCCCAGAGCTACCTCCCACACATCCAAACTGCTGATGCTGGTCCAGGGGCTGCCCAGGTGCGCAGCCCCTGAGCCAGTACCAGCTGCTGCAGAAGTCACAGAGGTCACAGAAAGTCACGGAATCCCTGATTTCTGTGACCTCCATGACAGACACGCAGCCTTAACTATGATACTTGGCATATGGTAATGCAGTAAATATTAAAGTACTATTTGTGAGTCATTATGCCATTAAGAGTTTAATTAAAAGTAGGGTTTTCCTTCCACTTCCAATCAGTGTTTTTTTGTGTGGTCTGTAGACCTTACTTGAAGATGCAGAACGTTGCAGACATAAGATGCAAACAGCCTCCAGTCTTATAAGTGGTCTAGCAGGTGAAAAAGAGAGATGGACTGAACAGAGTAAAGAGTTTGCTGCACAAACTAAGAGGCTTGTGGGTAAGAATAATTTTTCATTATACAGACTTACTGTGAACTCTCCCTGTGACTATGAACTGAAGTGAAACTAAGGTCACCTGGGTTCTATTCCTGCCCTGCAAGTGGCTTCTTTGGGTGACTTTGGACAAGTCACTTAACCTCCTCTGTGTCTCAGGGCAGGTCTTCACTACGGGGGGGGGGGGGGGGGGGGTCAATTTAAGATACGCTGAAATCGACCTATCGGAGCTGACTTACCCCGCTGTGAGGACGGCGGCAAAATCGACCTCCGCGGCTCCCCGTCGACAGCGCTTACTCCCACCTCCGCTGGTGGAGTAAGAGCGCCGATTCGGGGATCAATTGTCGCGTCCCGACGAGACGCGATAATTCGATCCCCGAGAGATCGATTTCTACCCGCCGATTCACGTGGGTAGTGTAGACCTAGCCTCAGTTTCTTTAGCTCTAAAATGAGGATAAAGTCTAATTCTCTTTGTAAAGCACTTTTTGTCATCTTTGGGTGAGAAACACTACATAAAAGCAAGATGCACATAGTAAGGTATAAAATAGTTTGTACAGCATATAAAACTAGTGGTAACTCATGATACTTTCATGCTTATATAGTAATATTAGGGAGTATAATCTGTGGACTGCAGCTAGTAGAGGGTGACATGTGAATGATGACTATTACGGAAGCAGCATAGTTTGTATAGCTAAAGATGTTAAGATTTGTGCCTGAAATAGAGATTAATTGTTCTGTATGAATAATAGAGTGTATCCTCCCTACACATAGACCACTTATTCTTCAAGGATAGAATAACTTTTTGGACAATTTTCCAATGAATACTTTGAGTTATAAGTATATTTACAGTAAGTAACCTTCTTCAGATCCTGCTAGTAAATTTGTGGTTTTTGAGATTAAAAATAGATTTTTCTATACTGTAAAAATTATAAGGAATAAACGACTTTGAAAGTTGACCACTTTGCTTCTATATATTTACATTATTGCTCATCAGTTTCTCTCTACACAATGATAATCTTTTAAAAAATGTTTGTCTACTAATACTGTTGCCATAATTTTCAGAATCTAAACTTTTGATTTAAAAAGAGTCATTAACCGTCTAGTCTTGGTTGTAAACTAACATGATAGTGTTGCAGGATATTAGTGTGGTGGTTGGTGGAGTCCTGATGGTGGGGGACTAGTGCTTGGGGACTGGTACTATATTGTGTGAAGGTTGAACTCACTTTTTTATTTTCTTGATTTCTATAGTTTGCACCGCTGGGTGGAAATAACTTTAACTACTTAACAGTTAACTGTTTTGTTATTCTTGCGGGGCATTTGGATTGGATTTAGTCTTCAGTATCTATCAAAGCTCTGAATCTATGATACCATCCAAATAACGCAAGGAGATATAAAGCACCTTTAAAAATACCAGTTTCACAGGTGTTAAATTTTTCTTCTGATAACATGTAACTTCCATGGCCATGATGTGTGCCAGGGTCACTGGGAAATTAATGGGAATGAACTCAAGCCCTTATGCTCCAAATACCCAAGCCTCTGTTTCTTGAGCTGGAAAATAAATTCATTTATCCACTGCAAAAATGTGGGTTGAACAGTTTAGATCCTGTCCAACAGAGATCACAGATCTTAATGATTACATTAGCATGCCATGTAGATAACTGCTGTGGAATTAGAAAAATCATGGATACAACTGAACATGTTCCTTTTGTTGAATCAAATCATGGGTGCCTGGAATATATCAAAACATAAGGGTATTCCCTGCTTTCACTCCCATTACTGAAGGAGACACTGGAGCTATGTCTACACTGTTACAGCTCTGGCATGTGGGGCATGGGTAGCTACATGCCAAAGTGAAAAGCCAGCTGCATCCATACTGTGTTGTGTAACTATATCCGTCAGTGTCAGGCTCTGGCAGGGGGAGGTAGCGGGGAAATACTAGGCAGCACCCACTTTTGGAGCCTTCCACTGCAGTGGGGAAATGCTCTGGCAGCAGGGAGGCAGTGAGATGAACACTGCTAAAAATAGCAGTTAGATGGGAGAGACACTGCTTGAGCATGCAGAGACCCCATGTAATATATATATACCATAAGTTCTGGCATGTCTTTGATCACGTAAGCAGTGCCTCACCATCTGTGCTATTATTTATACCTGTGATAGGGTGTGTGTGCAATATGTGCACTCTACATGTTGCAGTGAGTGAGTGTGCAGTGTAGATGTACCCGGGGATGCAGTATTTTGTGCACACACCTCCCTGTTTTCTCAGGCTAGGTTGAGCTCTCTGCACTGAGCAAGGATGTGACTGGGGGAAAAACTCTGCTCTTCCAACCTCTTGCCAATAATAGGCACTGTGCTGTTGCTGCCTCCTGCCTGGGATGTCTATTTCTCCTGCATCCTGGCTTTTCAGTGTTTCACTGCAGAGCAGGGAGAGGGGAAAACCCCCAAAGCTGACAAAGACCATCAGCACCAGACCTTCCCCCACCCTGAGGCTAAAGATTAATGACTATGAGAAGCAAGACAAGAGAGTGACCCTCCTCCACCTTTAAGTGTGGGGAGTATTTGGCTGGCTGGCTGAATGAAGGGACCAGTGCTTTAGGTCTGGGGGCAGGGAGGGGGTGGAGATGAAAACTGTTGCAAAAGGGGACGTGGTTGCTGACTCACCCCCTAGGAATGCAGGGTTTAAAAGGGGAAGCCCTGCACCGGAAGCTCTGTTTTACACGGAGCAGTCTTGGGGGCAGCCAAACATCCTTGTGGCGGATGACCAGTGCAGGTACTCCATAGGGAAGGTATACAGTGACCAGACAAATGGCTTGGAAAAAGACTTAAAAAGAGGTGTTTGTTAAAGGAGTGAACAGGGACGGTTGGGGACTTCTGTGATTGGTATGGCATGGAGCCAACCCCCCCATTCGTATAGCCCACTTTAACCCTCCTACGAGGGGGGTGGATTAGGGTTACCATTCGTCCGGATTCCCCCAGACATGTCCGGCTTTTTGAGCTAAAAATAGCGTCCGGGGGGAACTTGTAAATGTCCGGACTTCCCCCCTCATGCAGAGCGCGCGTGGCTAACAGGGCAGCCGGCCGGATGGTGCCACTTACATGGGGCTCCGACAGCCCGAGAGAGCCCGTCCTCCGCCTCCCCTGCAGCAGAGCTCCCTCCCTCCCTCTCCCTGCATTCGCAGATCGCCTCTGCAGTCTGAAGCTCCTCCCCCACTGCTGCCCAGCGTGCCGGAACGAACGGCTCAGGCCGTTCCTGAGCAAGCTCAGAGACATTAGGCGCAACGCCAATAACAAGGGGGCAAGGAGGTCAGAGAAGGGGCAGGGAGGTTCTGGAGGGGGCAGTCAAGAGATGGGGGCGGGGTCAGGAGTTCAGGACGGGGATTTCTGGGGGTGGGGGTGTGGATAAGGTTTTGGGCAGTCAGGGTACAGGTAGGGTCCTGGGGGCATTTGGGGGGGGGTCTTAGGAGGGGGCAGTTAGGGGACAAGGAACAGGGAGGCTTTTTCTCACACGCCCGTTAGAGCTCGACATTATGCTGTTTGGGACCCCTCTTTGAGGAAAGCCTCTGGATTGCAAGTCCAACCGCTACCTCCTCGTGGTGAGAGTCGGTAACTGGCTTGGATAGCCAGGCGGATTGCGGAGGACGAACCCACATCCCACATTCAGTGGGGTGTGGGACGGGGTTGGGCAGCCCCATATGGTGCCACATGGATGCCCGCCTGGTAAGGGTAGCCTCCCCCAGGTACGGGCTGACTCCCCCTGGTAAGGGTTTAGATTCCCCCTGGTAAGGGTAGCCTCCCCCAGGCACGGGTTAGTTTCCCCTGGAAAGGGTTAGTTTCCCCCTGAGAAGGGTAAATCTTTTAGCTATGGAAAAAAGTAATTTATATTTTTATACCGGATTGGCGCTGGACCGGGTTAATAACGCCCCCGCTGTTGGCTTTGATGCCCCGGCCGACAGTGTTAAATATATTAGGGGTGTGATTAGGGTCGCTGGACCAATGGATAAAATGGTGTGGACTATATGAAGTCTCATGAGAATGAGAGTGAGAATCAAGTCCTCCAGTGGAGCATGGAGAGGAGGTAGAGGAGAATGTTTGTGATGATCGTGGTGAGGAGATTTTATCTATCTTACCGATGGTTTTTACAAGGGACACTTTTAATGATTTAACTATGGACAGTTTTAATCCAGATTTTAAGTATTTAAGTACATTTGATGATCCATATGTTAGGGAATTGGGATATCTTAATGCTCATTTAGTTAATGGGTCTAGTTTATTAAATAGTTTTAGACCAAGTACTGATTTTAATAGGGATCGTAATAAGGATCTTAACAGTACTGGTAGTAATATAATATATTAGAAAGTAGTTCGTGGAAGGATGGGGTTTTTTATTTAGAGTATCCCGTTGATAGTTTTAATTGTCCAATATGTCCCCAGATATTACCAACATTTGGTAAATGGGCCAGACACATTAATGTGGTTCATAAAGTAAAGCCATACGAGTTGTATGTAGTAAATGTGGAAAATCTTCTCAATATCGTAATATAGCTTGCCACTACCCCAAGTGCATACCCAAGAAGGCGGATACCCCAATGAAGAGCCATATGTGCTCGGTCTGTGGGCTTGGTTTTCATACTAGATCTGGATTGAGCCAACACTGTAGACATAGACACCCTGCTGTGAGGAATGAGCAAAGAAAAGAAGATATGGCTGCTAAAAGTAAGATCAAAGAGGGATCGATTAGATCTCGTATATGGACCAAAGATGAGGTTGCGCAGCTTATACAGTTGAAAGGAAATATATTGGAAAAGGAATATAAATAAATGTATTGAGAGCGAGATGAGGGACCAAAACGAATAAACAAATATCAGATAAAAGACGAGAATTAGCAAAGAAGAAGTTAGTGGTAACAGGAGATAGGAGGAAGTGACTGAGGTAGAGGATATTAGAGTAAATATATTAGAAATTCCGCCCCCAAGAGAGAGGATTTTCCCACTAAAAGGACATCCAGAAGTGGATTTAGTGGAGAAAATATGTAAACGGGGAAAACAAAGTAGGGAGGGAAGAGAAATAATAAATAGTTTACGGGAAATTGAAGGATTATTAAAGGAGGATTTTAACAAAAGCTCTCGGATGGGCAATGTTGGAAAAATTATGTTATTCATTAGTAGAGGGAAAGGACCCTAGAAATGAAAGTCAAATAGAGTTGAGGAATAAAGGAAAAGGGAAGATGAGAAAGGAGGGGAGAAGGAAGCAATTTAATGCAAGTAGGAGATATGCTACAAAGAAAGCTAAGTATAAATTCTATCAACAATTATTTGATAAGGATAGAAGAAGATTGACTCGCATTATAATGGGAGAGCCAGATAAGGCTAAGTGTGCTATCCCTATGAAAGAAATTGAGGAATACTATGTAAATATTTGGGAACAATTGGACATGGTAATATGATAGGGTGGCCATCATCCACAGAGAATGCGGATAATGATATATAGTCCGATCTCTGTGGATGAGATTAGAATAGCTTTAAGAGAAATAAGAAAAGGTAGTGCTCCTGGCCCAGATAAAGTAAAAGTGAGCAATTTGTGGGATATTTTTAATTTAGACTCCTTAATACTTACAAAAATTTTTAATATATGGTTTCTAAATAGACAGGTACCAGATGAATTTAAGAAAAATAGAACGATTTTAATACCAAAGACACAAGATGAGGAGGAAATGAAGAAGTTAACATCTTGGAGACCATTGACAATTGGGTCAGTTTGGATTAGAATCTATACCAAAATATTAGCAAAAAGACTGGTGGAAACAGTTAAGATATGTAGTAGACAAAAAGGGTTTATATCCGCCCCTGGGTGTGAGGAAAATATTGCTATATTAGATAATTTGATTAAAGGGGCTAAACGAAATGGGAATGAAATTGCAATAGTGTTTGTAGATCTGGCTAAAGCATTTGATTCTGTGGGACACGGACATATAATAGCCGGGTTGAGAAGATTTGGTATAGATGAACATTTTATAGATATTATTAGGGACCTTTATGATAATTGCACAACAAGGGTGTGGGTGGGTGATGAAGCTACTGAGTCTATTTTAATTAGGAGGGGGGTCAAGCAGGGTGACCCGTTGTCCCCAATTTTGTTTAATATTGCTATGGATCCCCTTTTAACTAGATTAGAAGTAGAAGGAAGTGGTTTTTATGTTAAGGGTAATAGTGTCACGTCATTGGCTTTTGCCGATGATGTGGCAATTTTAAGTAGCTCATATAAAGCAATGATCAAAAATTTGGGTATCTTAGAGGAGTTTTGTAAAAATACTAATCTCTCTGTTAATGTGAAGAAAACGAAAGGCTTTCATATTTTAACTAAACGTAAAACCTATGTAGTTAATCCTAAGGATAATTGGCAGATAGGGTCAGAGGAGATTGAATATGTTCAACCAGGGGATTTTGAAAAATATTTAGGAGCTAGAATAGATCCCTGGATAGGTGTAGGGGGACCGGTACTTAAAGAAAAATTGAAAGATTGGAGTGAGAATTTAATTAAGGCCCCATTAAAACCGGCCCCAAAAATATTAATTTTATAGACATACATCTTACCGAAGCTATTTTATAATCTTCTTTTAATAGAACCCCCTTTTAATCTTTTAGATGATCTTGATGTGTTAGAAAAATAGTTAAAGAGATTTTACATTTACCTCAGTGTACCACAGATGGGATATTTTATTCTAGAGGTAGGGATGGTGGTTTAGCTCTCACTAAGTTTAGTGTGCAAATCCCAAATATGTTAATTCGTAAATGGAGGAGACATATTGTCTCGAGAGATGATTGGATGGACCTATCTTATCTATATGCAGGAGAAAATCTTGTGGATAAAATATTGTTATTTAGTGCAGTAACATCTCATCCCAAGAAATGGAGGGAAGAGGAATTTTTAAGATGGTCGGAACTGAGATGTCAGGGAATAGGGATAAAATATTTTAAAAATGATTTAATTAGTAATTCGATTTTTAGAAACTCTAGTAAAGTTAAATAGTCAGCGTATATCGCAGCATTGCAGCTTAGGGCAAATATTTATCCTACTAGGGAGACATTAGCAAGAGGAAGAGGAGGTGTGAATGCTCTTTGTAGATGGTGCGGGTAAAGTGCGGGAGACTGTTCCCCATATCTCAGGACAATGTTATAAGACTAAGAATGCTAGGATAAAAAGGCATAATAGAGTAGTGTCTGCAGTTGTAGATAAGGTTGGTAAATTAGGGTGGAAGGCAATAATAGAGCCCCATTTGAGAAATAGTAAGGGTGAGTTAAGAAAGCCGGATATTATATTTATGAAAAGCAGATACAGCAGTGGTGGTTGATGTTACAGTGCGATGGGAGGATAATGCCGGAAGTTTGGAACAAGCCCACAGTGAGAAGGTGGCTTATTATCTTGAGTTAGAGGAAGAAATTAAAAACTTAACGGGAGGTAAAAATATCCACTTCTTTGGTTTTGTGCTTGGGGCGCGTGGCAAGTGGAGTGAAGGGAATAATGATTTGTTACAATTATTGGGAATGGACAGAAGTAAAAATTTTAAGGAGAGTGTATGTAGACTTGTTTTATATTCCACTATTGGTATGATGGCTATATTCAGTGACAGGTAAAGATCCCGGAGTTTCCATTCCGTGTATCTTGCCAAAACTAAATTTTAGCTATTTTGGTTTCCAAGCTCTAAATCTTCATATTTTTAATATTGTTTTGAACATTAACATATTTAGTGTTATTTAATATCTGTCCTTCAATAGAATGGTTTTAACTATATAATAAATACTTATTAATGGATGAAATTCCAATTTAAATTATTAGTTTATTTTTTTTTTTTAACTACTGGATGTGGATGCGGACTGGCCGCGTATAGTAACCAGGAAAGGGCAGGTAGTCACGCCTGTACATAAATAGGGGTGGGGTTCTGGAGGGCAGTTAGGAGCAGGGTTCCCAGGAGGAGGCAGTCAGGGGACAACGAGCGGGAGGAGGGTTGGGAGTTCTGGGGGGGGCTGTCAGGGGGTGGAGAGTGGTTGGATGGGGCATGGGAGTCCCGGGGGTCTGTCTGGGGGTGGGGGTGTGGATAAAGGTTGGGGCAGTCAGGGTACAGGTAGGGGGTACGGTCCTGGGGGGCATTTGGGGGGGATCGTGGGGCAGTCAGGGGACAAGAGGCAGGGAGGCTTAGGTAGGGGGTGGAGTCCTGGAAGGCAGTTAGGGGCAGGCGTCCTAGGAGGGGGCAGTCACGGGACAAGGGGCGGGGGGAGGGTTGGGGGTTCTGAGGGGGGGAGTGGGAGGGGCAGAGGCGGGGCTAGGGCAGGATGGGGCGGGGCCAGGGCAGGACGGGGTGGGGCTCCTCCCGTCCTTTTTTTGCTTGCTGAAATATGGTAACCCTAGGGTGGATGGTAAAATCCTGGCAATGGATTTGCTGGAGAGACCTGGATGGAAAAATGGGGGGAGCTGGTGGAAGCCCCCCAGATAATTATGGAATAAACATGGGGTTACTTGTACTGTACACTTTTATCTGCCGGGTAGTCCCAGACATCTAATAATACTGTTGCGGCCTAATTAAACCCATGTCAAATGTCTCCGGTCCTTCTTTTGTTATAGCCAGACAACAGACCCTTGCTGGTATGATACACTGGGAATTTTCAGAACACCTTTGAAAAACTATATTTTTTAAATGGTCCCAAAGTCTCAATAAAATCATGAGGTTAGAATTAGGAAAAAAAAACATTTTCAGTGATATTTTGCACACAGCATAGTCAAGCAAATAAATCTGCCCTTCCACAAAAAATTATACTGTAGGTCCTGTTGGAAGCTTTGCCTGTCTCTCTTGTTTGTTTCATCCAAGCACATGTATTACCCTAACAAAGCTGTCACAGTGTTTCAGTATCTTGTGCTTTTTTTTTTTTTAGGAGATGTGTTGCTGGCTACAGCTTTTCTATCGTATTCTGGTCCTTTTAACCAAGAGTTCCGCAATCTGTTGTTAAATGATTGGCAAAAGGAAATGAAAACCCGGAAAATCCCATTTGGCAACAACCTAAACCTTACAGAGATGTTGATTGATGCTCCGACCATCAGTGAGTGGAACCTCCAAGGATTGCCAAACGATGACCTATCCATACAGAATGGAATTATTGCCACGAAAGCAGCTCGTTATCCTTTGTTAATTGATCCACAGACTCAGGGCAAAATTTGGATTAAAAATAAGGAAACCAAGAATGAACTTCAGGTAACTTGAATGCAGACATTTCATACCCTCTAGTAGCTCTTACATAGCGGCCCAAATGCTTGGCTAATAGGGGGGGTTCAGGTTGTAGCTAGCAATTATAATGCTTATATACTACCTACGTTGCATAGAATCATAGAATAGAATATCAGGGTTGGAAGGGACCTCAGGAGGTCATCTAGTCCAACCCCCTGCTCAGAGCAGGACCAATTCCCAACTGAATCATACCAGCCAGGGCTTTGTCAAGCCTGACCTTAAAAACCTCTAAGGAAGGAGATTCCACCACCTCTCTAGGTAACCCATTCCAGTGCTTCACTACCCTCCTAGTGAAAAAGTTTTTCCTAATATCCAACTTAAACCTCCCCCACTGCAACTTGAGACCATTACTCCTTCTTCTGTCATCTGGTACCACTGAGAACAGTCTAGATCCATCCTCTTTGGAACCCCCTTTCAGGTAGTTGAAAGCAGCTATCAAATCCCCCCTCATTCTTCTCTTCTGCAGACTAAACAATCCCAGTTTCTCAGCCTCTCCTCAGAAGTCATGTGCTCCAGCCCCCTAATCAATTTTGTTGCCATTTGCTGGACTCTTTCCAATTTTTCCACATCCTTCTTGTAGTGTGGGGCCCAAAACCAGACACAGTACTCCAGATGAGGCCTCACCAATGTTGAATAGAGGGGAATGATCATGTCCCTCGATCTGCTGGCAATGCCCCTACTTATACAGCCCAAAATGCCGTTAGCCTTCTTGGCAACAAGGGCACACTGTTGACTCATATCCAGCTTCTCGTCCACTGTAACCCTTAGGTCCTTTTCTGCAGAGCTGCTGCCTACCCATTCGGTCCCTAGTCTGTAGCAGTGCATGGGATTCTTCTGTCCTAAGTGCAGGACTCTGCACTTGTCCTTGTTGAACCTGATCAGGTTTCTTTTGGCCCAATCCTCTAATTTGTCTAGGTCTCTCTGTATCCTATCCCTACCCTCCAGTGTATCTACCACTCCTCCCAGTTTAGTGTCATCTGCAAACTTGCTGAGGGTGCAGTCCACTCCATCCTCCAGATCATTAATGAAGATATTGAACAAAACTGACCCCAGGACCAACCCTTGGGGCACTCTGCTTGATACTGGCTGCCAACTAGACATGGAGCCATTGATCACTACCCGTTGAGCCCGATGATCTAGCCAGCTTTCTATCCACCTTATAGTCCATTCATCCAGTCCATACTTCTTTAACTTGCCAGCAAGAATACTGTGGGAGACCATATCAAAAGCTTTGCTAAAGTCAAGGAATAACACATCCACTGCTTTCCCCTCATCCACAGAGCCAGTTATCTCCTCATAGAAGGCAATTAGGTTAGTCAGGCATGATTTGCCCTTGGTGAATCCATGCTGGCTGTTCCTGATCACTTTTCTCTCCTCTAAGTGCTTTAGAATTGATTCCTTGAGGACCTGCTCCATGATTTTTCCAGGGACTGAGGTGAGGCTGACTGGCCTGCAGTTCTATTTTTAAAGATGGGCACTACTAGCCTTTTTCCAGTCATCCGGGACCTCCCCCAATAGCCATGAGTTTTCAAAGATAATGGCCAGTGGCTCTGCAATCACATCCGCTAACTTCTTTAGCACTCTCGGATGCAGCACATCCGGCCCCATGGATTTGTGCTCATCCAGTTTTTCTAAATAGTCCCGAACCACTTCTTTCTCCACAGAGGGCTGGTCACCTCCTCCCCATGCTGTGCTGCCCAGTGCAGCAGTCTGGGAGCTGACCTTGTTCGTGAAGACAGAGGCAAAAAAAGTATTGAGTACATTAGCTTTTTCCACATCCTCTGTCATTAGGTTGCCTCCCTCATTCAGTAAGGGGCCCACACTTTCCTTGACTTTCTTCTTGTTGCTAACATACCGGAAGAAACCCTTCTTGTTGCTCTTAACATCTCTTGCTAATATTTTGTTGCATGCAGTCAGTGTACACTCTAGGTAGATTTAGCATTTAGCACTAGCGCAAATTCTCCCCTTTGTTACCTTGTAACCAGGCAAACCTGTTGGTTTCAGTGGGCTTGCTTGAAGCATAATCCAATGAAGAATGTGGCTGTTAGTGTGCAGATGGAAGACCTGATAAATTCTACAAGGAAAATGTTGTATGCCATTAACCCTAGGAAAATGAAAATGTGTATGCCATAGTTTGTTCTCTTATAGACTCATAGACCAGAAGGAACCATCATGATCATCTAGTCTGACTGCAGGCACATTGCAGGCCACAGAACCTTGCCCACCCACTCCTGTAATAGACTCCTAACCTCTGGCTGAGTTAATGAAGTCCTCAAATCATGATTTAAAGACTTAGAGAATCCACTCTTTACACAAATTTAAACCAGCAAGTGACCCATGCTCTATGCTGCAGAGGAAGGCGAAAAACCCTCAGAGTCTCTACCAATCTGATTTAGGGGAAAATTTGTTCCCAGTCCCAAAGACAAGTTAGTTAGACTCTGAGCCTGTGGGCAAGACCCACCAGCAAGACAGATGGGAACAAATTCTCTGTAGTAACTCAGAGCCCCCCCCATCTAGTGTCCCATCACTAGCCCTTGGAGATATTTGCTGCTAGCAGTTGCAGATTGGCTACATTCCATAGTAGGGAGTCTCTTCAGACCATCCCCACCCACAAATTTAGCAAGCTCAATCTTGAGGCCAGTTAGGTTTTCTGCCTCCACTGCTCCCCTTGGAAGGCTGTTCCAGAACTTCACTCCTCTGATGGTTAGAAACCTTCATCTAATTTCAACGCTAAATTTGGTGATGGCCAGTTTATATCCATTAGTTCTTATGTCAACATTGACACTTAACTCCTCCCCCACCCTGGTATTTATTTATCCCTCTAATGTATTTATAGAGAACAATCATATCTCCCCTCAGCCTTCTTTTGATTAGGCTAAACAAGCCAACCTCTTTGAGTCTCTCCTCTCGTAAGGTAGGCTTTCCATTCCTCTGATCATCCTAGTAGCCCTTCTCTGCACCTGTTCCAGTTCGAATTAATCTTTCTTAAACGTGGGAGACCAGACTGCACCCTGCATTATGCTGATGTACTAAAAAATCAGCAGACACAGCATCACACTATTCCATAGCTTTCTGCTGAATTGGAGATAAATAGCCATTATTGTTGTTTTATTTTATTTTATTTTATTATCATTATTCTTTTATTAGTGTTGCACCTAGGAGCCCTAGTCATGGACCAGGACCCCATTGTGATAGGTGTTATACAAGCACAGAACAAAAAGATGGTCCCCACTCCAAAGAGTTTACAATCTAAGTCTAAAACAAGAGACATCAGATGGATACAGACAGATGGGAGAGTACAAGGAAACAATGAGATGATATTGATCAGTATGTTGGCAGTGGTCTTAGCGTACCAGTGGCCTAATGGTTGAGTTTTTTGTAGACATTGTGGCAAAGGAGTTTAAGGGGAATTTGAAGGTGGTTAATGATGTAGGTTTGTGGTTATTTAGAAGGAGCGCCTCCCAAGCATGAGCCTTGTATTTATCTGTAACTGGTACCTGAAAACTGTTCTGCATCTCTTATACATTGGTAACAATTGTATAACTAGTGATATTAATGAAGTTTTACTGGATTTGAATTAGACAAGAGCAAAGAAACTAGACTGTGATGATTTACCTTATTATTGGTCTTGTTTTGTTGGGATGAGAAAAGCAGCTGAGTTTTAAGCTTAAAAAGCAAATCTGATGCATGATTTGTACCATGCAAAACATTTTATACAGGAAGAAGTTAAATTTAGGATTGGGTTTACCACTGCTGTATTCCACTTTACTCTAGTGGAATTAAACCTATGCAAAACTGGAGTCCCATGGTGATGAATCAAGTGGTTGAACTTTTGGAACAAGTTTATGAATTTGGGGGGTGAGACTCTCAAAAATGCTTAGTGTTGGCCTAATTCTGCTCCCACTGAAGTTAACAGAAGTTTTACCCTTGACTATAGTTGAGTGGGAAACAGTTTTTCTGGCCCACACATATTTTCAAGTAGAAAATATTTTCCTCTCTTGAATCATGATAAAAAGTCAAAATTGTGAATATATTTGTAAACCAAAAACCAGATTTTTCATTTTCATTTCAGGTAACTTGAAAGGTTTTGTCTTGATAATTTTGGTCAGGTTTGATTTTGACCTGTTTTCTTTTTTAGTCTAGCTTACATTTCTAAATAAAAAGTCATTCAAACTATAAAAAAAATTGATTTTTTTTGTTTATAAAATGTCAGTGTTTTGTTTTGACATGTACAATTTTTTTCTCAACTTTTTTCAGGTTGTGAAATTTGTCAGAATTGACCGTGTTTCACAATGTCAGTTAATTGGCAGTTTTCAACAGAAAAATGAGCTGAAAAATTCCCAGCCAGCTCCTCATGGAGAATGAGAGTAGTTCAACTAATATTGAGCATTCTGAAATCACACCCCTTTTCCTTGATCTTGGTCTTTAGCTAGTGTCTCTTTCAATAACATAACCATAGTAAACATACTAAAAACATTTTCTTTTACCACTGCTCTCATAACGAAGTGAGGCATAATATACTGGCTACATGGTTTATTTCTAGATCACATATCTGAATCACAAGTATTTCAGAAACCACTTAGAGGACAGCCTTTCTCTTGGAAGGCCACTGCTGATTGAAGATGTTGGGGAAGAGCTTGATCCAGCATTGGATAATGTTTTGGAGAAAAACTTCATCAAAACTGGTTCTTCCTATAAGGTAAAAGAAGAAAATATAACTGTAGGGGAGTGCATTAAAATGTTAAAATAATGCTAATTCTGTACAGCTATGATAGCCTTATGTTTGGATTTGTGGATAGCCAAGATATTTAAACCCTGCATTTTTCTTCTTCTGTTAGTCTTAAACGGGATTATAAGCATTAGAAGAAAATCCTATTTAAAACCCCATTGTGCTGTATTGTAAATTAATTATTGCATGCATAATTGTGCAGAAATTACAGAATCAGACAAGTTTCTGAACAAGTAGTTTGAGGCACGGCATGGATATTATCTTTGCACAGTTTTTTAATATAGAATTGGCTTTTTAAGTTAGATCTTTCCAAAATGCAGTAGCAGAAAAATTTAACTTGTGTATTCTGAACTATGTTGTAAGAATGTGACCCTTACTATCAGTGCTTTTCAATTCATCTGTCTGTTTCATAATATCTCATTGTGTTTTGCAATAAGGTAAAAGTTGGTGATAAAGAAGTAGATGTCATGAATGGCTTCAGACTTTACATCACCACCAAGCTCCCAAATCCAGCATATACCCCTGAAATTAGTGCCCGCACATCCATTATTGACTTTACTGTGACCATGAAAGGTCTAGAAGATCAACTCCTAGGGAGAGTCATTCTCACAGAGAAACAGGTAGGAGGAAAATAATTCCACTGTATTTCTGTTTGGTTTAGAATGAACATACATGTGTGCGTGTGTTGACAGGCAAGTTTCACTTGAGTTAAATTGATTATTCCGTTCTCTCATACTACAAGGTTACTGCTTTTCATTCTCTATGAACAACCGTGGATGCAGCCTTGCTCAGAGAGCTCTTAAAAATAAGCACAATCGTAAAACAAAGTTGATATGATCCTGAAAAAGCTCTCTTGATTCTTTTGATTAGTCTTCCCTTTACCCACTGATTAAGGTCTTCTACTCGGTCTTTCTCAAACATGCACATTTTCTATCTTTTTTGTGTGTGTGCAAAATATACTACTTTGGATTCCAACATATGGTAAATAAAGTTTTCTATTCAAAATATGGTCTTTTAAGGTCAGAGAATCTCCTTAAATCAATAGCAGTAATTAAAGGACAATGTTTTGCTTTGCTGGTTTGAAGTTCTGACTGCCATCACTTCCCACAGAGATTTAGGTTTTCCTCTGTCCTTCCACCACACAACCATAGGCTTTTCATAATATGTCCTGGTCTGTAGCCCTGGTGAGATCTTCCATGGTGCACGGTTCCTCCAGGAGCTGGTAGACCAACAGATGTTCCATGGTTTGTTTCATCACAGTCACATGTATCTGGGTCATTGGAATAGCTGCACATCCACATATGGACTTTTGTCCTATCAACTTTTGTTTGGAAGCAATTTAAAAATAGATCACTAACCTCTGGCTGAGTTACTGAAGCCCTCAAATCATGATTTAAAGACTTCAAGTTAAAGAGAATTTACCATTAACACTAATTTAAACCTGTAAGTGATTCATGCCCCATGCTGCAGAGGAAGGCACCCCCCCCCCCAGGGTCTCTGCCAATCTCACCCAGGGGAAAATTCCTTCCCGACCCCAAATATGGTGATCAGTTAGACCTGAGCATGTGGGCAAGACCCACCAGGCAGATACCTTGGAAAGAATTCTCTGTGGTAACTCAGAGACCTCCCCATCTAATGTCCCATATCTGGCCGTTTTTCTGTTTTGCTCATTTCCAAGATGGGTTTATGAATTAAGTGGTGTGCCCATGGCCACAGTTCAACTAATTCTTCATTTTCATCAATTATCCTATTGCCTCATTTGACTCTGGACTGTTAAAGTCACCAATGATCACCCATGTTTTGTTATGTTTGAGGTTATGTGGGCTACCAAACTTGACCTGTTTGGCTGATGGTTTGTAGAAAGACATGATGGAAATGCCACCAGTGTCACAGCAGTCAGGGCTTGAATGTTGTCCTTGTTGGTCACAGATGTGTTAATGACAAGATCAGGCTTTGATTAAAATGGTGCTGCCATATTGCTTCTGTGTCTTTTGATGGCCAAGTTCATCTCTAGTAACTGGAGACAGTTATTGTTGATCCATCTGCATGTCTCCTGGAGGCATAACAGCTGGCAGCTGTAGTCTGTGCACATTTTGGCTATCAGGTGGTGTTTGGCACCCAAGAGCCCTTTGATATTTGTTGATATTATCCTCAGCGTCAGCCCTGATGAGGACCCTTTTGAATGACACTGACAACTGCACTGACCTTCAGGTACAGTTGGTCGGTTATGCTGACGACTACGTCAGTTTGCAGGCATAGACATAGTGTTTGGTTATACTGTAGTGCTAGCTGTTCAGCAGGATTTGCAGATTCAGAGAATCTGACCAGGGCTACAATGTGAGTGCTCCTCCTACTGCTATGGAGATTTAGGTAACTCAGCATCTTGTAGGATCAGGCTTCAGTGTTCAGATACTGGAACCTTTTACAATCGTACCCTATTTTTTAAAAATACTCTATTTAGAAAGTAGTTTATTTTGATGTCAGATTTGGAGTTCCCATTCCCTGCTGCCAATTCTTGACCAAAGAAGGGATTTGGAGGTCTTTGTGTTGATGGTATGTGGGAGCTGACCAGCAGATCCTTGGCTATGATTGTCTTGGGTAAGCGAATGCTGGTCTCACTTTGCCTCCCACTGCAGAAGTTCAGCATGAGGGTGTTCACTGCTGAGTCAAAGTTGCTAGGAGAACTGCATCTACAAGCTAGGGTATAGCCTGCACTAATACAGACCAGGATGCTGCCTGCTCTATGGAGTATGGCAGGAATGGATGAGGTAGTCTGTGACATGCTGAGAGAGTGACACTTTGTATAGAAATGCAGGGATCTCTTTAGTCACCCTAGACTTGGAAGTGTGAACCCTTACCTAAGGTTCCTGGGTGCTGAACTGCTGAGCTATGTTGCAAGGTGGCTGCAACTAACTCCAACTGGGATGTAAAGGAGGTCTTTGAGAGAAATCATAAGAACAGTCAAGCTAAGGGAGGAAGCATTCTTTCTCTCTAATAGTTTTGTCTGTTAACCTTCAAACAAAACTTCAGGAAGGAAGCAAGTTAGGACACAAACTCAGTGTGTGCATGCTCAGTTAAAGATATGCTAGGAACTTGACCCATTCAAAGCCTTCTAACCCTTGAGCTTTCCTATCCTGCCTAGGCAGCTGTGTTTGTTTTGCACTTTACCTCTTCTCCAGGTGACAGTGGCTGCATATTCCCTCTTTCAAAATTTTACTTGCATGAGCTTAAGTTAACATGTATAAATTTAGAGATGGGTTGTGGCCTCATGGGAAAACTTCACAGCACATCACAGAACAATCTTTCTCTTTTTCTGATGGAGAAGTTGATATAAAATCATTCCAACAGAGTACTTTAAGCCAAGCATAATTTCTAAGATTTCAAAGCTGCAGTAGGTTCAGGTATATCAATCCTCCCTGCCTAAAGCCAGTCCACCCCTAAGGTTTGGGATTTACAATGGGTTATGTTTTTCATGAATGTACCATAATGTTTATTGGTTCATGACATAAAGTTGTCCGTTAAATGTAAGATCAAGTTTCTGTTTCTATAGTTTTCAGAGTAGCAGCCGTGTTAGTCTGTATCCGCAAAAAGAACAGGAGTACTTGTGGCACCTTAGAGACTAACAAATTTATTAGAGCATAAGCTTTCGTGGACTACAGCCCACTTCTTCGGATGCATATAGAATGGAACATATATTGAGGAGATATATATACACACATACAGAGAGCATGAACAGGTGGGAGTTGTCTTACCAACTCTGAGAGGCCAATTAAGTAAGAGGAAAAAAACTTTTGAAGTGATAATCAAGCTAGCCCAGTACAGACAGGTTGATAAGAAGTGTGAGAATACTTACAAGGGGAGATAGATTCAATGTTTGTAATGGCTCAGCCATTCCCAGTCCTTATTCAATCCTTTGTTGATTGTGTCTAGTTTGCATATCAATTCCAGCTCAGCAGTCTCTCGTTGGAGTCTGTTTTTGAAGTTTTTCTGTTGTAATATAGCCACCCGCAGGTCTGTCACTGAATGACCAGACAGGTTAAAGTGTTCTCCCATTGGTTTTTGAGTATTATGATTCCTGATGTCAGATTTGTGTCCATTAATTCTTTTGCGTAGAGACTGTCCGGTTTGGCCAATGTACATGGCAGAGGGGCATTGCTGGCACATGATGGCATATATCACATTGGTAGATGTGCAGGTGAAACCTCTCCAGCGCATCATCAGAGATCTACAACCTATCCTCAAAGATGATCCTTTACTCTCACAGATCTTGGGAGACAGACCTGTCCTCGCTTACAGACAACCCCCCAACCTAAAGCAAATACTCACCAGCAACCACACATCACTGAACAAAACCACTAACCCAGGAACCTATCCCTGTAACAAACCCCGATGCCAACTCTGTCCACATATCTATTCAAGTGACATCATCATAGGACCTAATCACATCAGCCATACCATCAGGGGCTCGTTCACCTGCACATCTACCAATGTGATATATGCCATCATGTGCCAGCAATGCCCCTCTGCCATGTACATTGGCCAAACCGGACAGTCTCTACGCAAAAGAATTAATGGACACAAATCTGACATCAGGAATCATAATACTCAAAAACCAATGGGAGAACACTTTAACCTGTCTGGTCATTCAGTGACAGACCTGCGGGTGGCTATATTACAACAGAAAAACTTCAAAAACAGACTCCAACGAGAGACTGCTGAGCTGGAATTGATATGCAAACTAGACACAATCAACAAAGGATTGAATAAGGACTGGGAATGGCTGAGCCATTACAAACATTGAATCTATCTCCCCTTGTAAGTATTCTCACACTTCTTATCAACCTGTCTGTACTGGGCTAGCTTGATTATCACTTCAAAAGTTTTTTTTCTCTTACTTAATTGGCCTCTCAGAGTTGGTAAGACAACTCCCACCTGTTCATGCTCTCTGTATGTGTGTATATATATCTCCTCAATATATGTTCCATTCTATATGCATCCGAAGAAGTGGGCTGTAGTCCACGAAAGCTTATGCTCTAATAAATTTGTTAGTCTCTAAGGTGCCACAAGTACTCCTGTTTCTATAGTGTGGTCTCAAAAAAAATCCCTCAACAGAGCCATAGAATAATATCCAACAAAGGCCAAATTACGAGTCAAAGGGCAAGTATGGCATGATATTCTGCAGCAACAATTACTTCTATGGCCATCTCTTTATATTCTCATCCCTAGCTCCTATTTATTTTATTTTGTTTTATTTTATTATTTATCATTTTATTTATCATACAAGCACATACAAATTTGAACAGTGAAGCATTTACATTTTAAAAGGGTCAAATTCCATACAATTCCTTACTTAGTTTATATTTCCAAATCACGTAGGGCCGAAATCCTGTAAAATACTTAGCAAGCTCATGTCTGATTAAGCCAGTGGGATCTGGCGGTGTTCAGGATCAGTTGGATCGTTGACAGTGCCTTCCAGAGTTGAGCCCACACAGCTAGATTTGAAACACTAGACACTTGAGTTTACTGGAGTTACCCGTGAAACAAATATCCAAGCAGAGTCAATTAAAATGTAAACTTAGCAAGAATGGTTTTGCGCCATTTACATCTTGGATGAAAATTAGCCAAATGGAAAAACATTTCATCCATTTGTTTCAGAAATGAACTTTTTATTTTGGTACAGATATGTTTCCTGTTTTGATGCTCAACAGATTGCCTGCTATTTAGTGTCCAAAGACATTTCATAACTACTGCTTTAGTGTGAATTACATTTTGTATTTTCAGATTGCACTTGTTCTCAGCAGTTTTTCTATGAGAAAACCATAGTTGTTCTTAATGCTTTAACTCCTTAAATCAGACTCACAAAACATTTAAATTTAATTGGGGTCAATTTGATTTTTCAGCAGTATTAACTATTACATTTAACTGACCATTACCATCCTTAAAATGTTCAACAACACCTTCTTCATCAGACCTGAATAATTCATGCCATGCTTCATGGATTTCTGTCTGCTGTCCTCCTGTTACATTTTTCATTGAATGACTTAAGTGAAATGAATTTCAGCTTCTTTACCTCTTGTCCAGAAAGCCCTGTCCTGAGAATGCTCCTGTGCTTTGGCTGCCTCCCCTTGATGAGGTATTGTTTGTATTATTCTGCAACCACAACCCTAACACTTTCTGATATGTCTGATGTTTGGAAAGAAGGACTGGCTGCAATTTTCTAGTTAATCATAGTATGGGTAGAAGGAAGAGACGTAAAACAGACAAGAAATTATTCTAGTTCCTCCTGGCTGAAACAATATAGGAATGAATGTATATTTGGCCTTGGGGTTCTAATTATTACTCTAATTGTATGCTAGCAGTTAAGTGGTATACGTTTCCTTGTAAGCCTAAGTGAATGTAAAGAAAGCCGGATAACATAACTTAAATATCACATTTTGTATTGTTTCTAATAATTTTTCTGCAAGTTGATATTTCTTTGAATTGGGTAAATGAGTTTGGAAAAAAAAACTGCTTAAAATGCTTTCATATGTTTCTTGGGAACAGATGGAAGCAGACAAAGATAATAACAGAGCATCTTCTGCTTCAGCTGCCACATCTCAAAGAAGTAATGCTAATTGAAAATCCTCCTATTTTAGAAAGGGGAAATTTTACATGATGAAAGGGAGAGAATGATTGGGCTGGTTAGCAGCTGCCTGCATTATGCCCATTTCTATTATGTGAGCTTTTCCACCTAGCTTTGCCAATGCACCGCAGGCCTGATTTACAATGCTCCCTACTTTTCTGCTCCCAGGCTTTCACTGAGAAGAGACTACAGACTCTGCTTGATTGGCAGCTACATGATTTCCTATGTAGATTGTTACTGTTGGGTGTAGGGACACAACCTTTTCTATTTCACCTGTGACATAGAGGCTCTTGAACTCAAATCTGCAGAAGTGAAAGGCAATTTGCATTAAACTACTTTAGCATAGAGACTGCTTCCAAAGTTTCAAGCAAAAGCATTTTCATCATCCAGCAAAGAAAATGTATCACTAAACAGTCATCTCCCAAATCAATGCTCTCCAGTATATCCGAGCATTATAGACTCATAGACTTTAAGGTCAGAAGGGACCATTATGATCATCTGGTCTGATCTCCCGCATGATGCAGGCCACAAAGCCGTCCCTACCCTTTCCCTTGACTCTGCTGTTGAAGTCCCCAAATCCTGTGGTTTAGAGACTTCAATTAGCAGAGACTCCTCCAGCTAGCGATCCCTGCCCCATGCTGCGGAGGAAGGCGAAAAACCTCCAGGGACTCTGCCAATCTACCCTGGAGGAAAATTCCTTCCCGACCCCAAATATGGCGATCAGTAAAACCCCGAGCACGTAGGCAAGATTCTCCAGCCTGACCCTCATTAGCTATTATACTATTTACCAGCGATGGCACACTGTTCCTTTGACTAAAATCATGTTATCCCATTAGACCTTTCCCTCCATAAACGTATCTAGCTTAATCTTAAAACCAGACAAGTCCTTCGCCCCCACCGTTTCCCTCGGAAGGCTGTTCCAATATTTCACCCCCCTGACGGTCAGAAACCTTTGTCTAATTTCAAGCCTAAACTTCCCCACGGCCAGTTTATATCCATTCGTTCTCGTGTCCACATTAGTACTGAGCTGGAATAATTCCTCTCCCTCCCTGGTATTTATCCCTCTGATATATTTAAAGAGAGCAATCATATCCCCCCTCAGCCTTCGTTTGGTCAGGCTAAACAACCCGAGCTCCCCGAGTCTCCTTTCATATGACAGGTTTTCCATTCCTCTGATCATCCTAGTGGCCCTTCTCTGCACCCGTTCCAGTTTGAGTTCATCTTTTTTAAACATGGGAGACCAGAACTGCACACAGTACTTCAAATGAGGTCTCACCAGTGCCTTGTACAACAGAAGCAGCACCTCCTTATCCCTACTAGATATAACTCGCCTAATGCATCCCAAGACCGCATTGGCTTTTTTCACCGCCACGTCACATTGTCGACTCATAGTCATCCTGCGGTCTACAAGGACCCCGAGGTCTCTCTCCTCCTCCGTTACTTCCAACCGATGCGTCCCCAGCTTGTAACTAAAATTCTTGTTAGTCATCCCTAAATGCATCACCTTACACTTTTCACTATTAAATTTCATCCTATTTCTGTTACTCCAATTCACAAGGTCATTCAAGTCTCCCTGCAGAATATCCCGATCCTCCTCCGAATTGGCAATACCTCCCAGCTTTGTGTCATCCGCAAACTTTATCAGCCCACTCCTACAATTGGTTCCGAGGTCAGTAATAAATAGATTAAATAAAATGGGTCCCAAAACCGAACCTTGAGGGACTCCACTGGTGACCTCCCTCCAACCTGACAGTTCACCCTTCAATACGACCCGCTGCAGTCTCCCCATTAACCAGTTCCTTATCCACCTCTGGATTTTCATATCGATCCCCATCTTTTCCAGTTTAACCAATAATTCCTCATGCGGTACAGTATCAAACGCCTTACTGAAATCAAGGTAGATTGGGTCCACTGCATTTCCCTTATCTAATAAGTCCGTTACTTTCTCAAAGAAGGAGATCAGATTGGTTTGGCACGATCTGCCTTTGGTAAAACCATGTTGTAATTTGTCGCAATTGCCATTGACCTCAAGGTCCTCAACTACTTTCTCCTTCAGAATTTTCTCCAGGATCTTGCACACTACAGATGTTAAACTGACAGGCCTGTAGTTACCCGGGTCACTTTTTTTCCCTTTCTTGAAAATAAGAACCACATTAGCTATTCTCCAGTCCAACGGAACAACCCCCGAGTTTACAGATTCATTAAAAATTATCGCTAAGGGGCCTGCTATTTCTCACGCCAATTCCTTCAATATTCTCGGATGAAGATCATCCGGTCCACCCGACTTAGTCCCATTAAGGTGTTCAAGTTTGGTTTCTACCTCGGATACGGTAATCCCCCCTCCTGTATCCCCCTCTGTCACGCTGCTAATATTTCTAATCCCTTCATTGGCCTCATTGAACACCGATGCAAAATATTCGTTTAGATATTGTGCCATGCCTAGATTATCCTTAATCTCTTCTCCAGCTATAGTCTTCAGCGGTCCCACTTCTTCTTTCTTTGCTTTCTTCCTATTTATATGGCTGTAAAACCTCTTACTATTGCTTTTAATTCCCTTCGCAAGGTCCAACTCTACACGGCTTTTGGCCTTTCTCACTCCATCTCTACATGCTCTGACCTCACTAAGGTAAATTTCCTTACTGATACCTCCCCTCTTCCACTCTTTGTACGCTTTCTGTTTTTTCCTAATCGCCCCTTTGAGACGGTCGCTCATCCAGCTCGGTCTAAATCTCTTGCTCACTAACCTTTTTCCCTTTTTCGGGATACAGGCCTCCGACAGCTCCTGCAGCTTTAATTTAAAATAATCCCAGGCTTCTTCTGCCTTTAGATCCATTAATATGTTTGCCCAATCCACTTCCCTTACCAGTCCTCTTAATTTGTTAAAATTAGCCTTTTTAAAATTATAAACCCTAGTCTTTGATTTAATTCTGTTACTCCTTCCATTTAGTTTAAACCGAATTAGCTCATGATCACTGGAGCCCAAGTTGTCCCCTACAACCACTTCCTCAACGAGGTCCTCACTACTCACCAAAACCAAATCCAAAATGGCCTCCCCCCTCGTCGGTTCAGCTACCACTTGATGAAGGAATTGATCAGCAAGCACATCTAGGAACATCTGAGCCCTATTATTGCTACTAGCATTTGTTCCCCAATCTATATCCGGGAAGTTAAAGTCCCCCATAATTACACAGTTCCTATCTTCAGATCGTATAAATCTTTCGCCTTTACTTCCCTAAATACATTAAATAGTTCTTTATCCATATCCTGGGTTGATCCTGGCGGTCTATAGCACACCCCAAGCACTATCCCCGGAGAGGCTCTAGTAGTTCTTTTACCCAGTGTGAGTATTGCCCAGACGGACTCAGTCTTATCTATTCCATCAACTATTATTTCTTTACAGCTTATCTCATTATTGACATACAATGCCACTCCCCCACCTTTACCTTTGTTCCGGTCGTTCCTAAACAGCGCATACCCTTCCATACCTGTATTCCAGTCGTGACTGCCGTTCCACCACGTTTCAGTTATTCCTATGATATCCAGTTTCAATTCTCGGACCAGGAGCTCCAATTCCTCCATTTTGTTACCTAGGCTTCTCGCATTGGTGTATAAACATCCTAATGTATGCCGTTTAGCCTGTCTCCCATTAGTAACGCAATTTGTTACAGACCCCTTACTGTTCATCCCCCCTCTCCTTCTTATGTCCAGTCCCATCCCCCTGGCTATATCTCCTCTTATCTCATCACTCGCCTTTTCAATGTTGGAATCTGGCGTGGAGATTAACTGTACATCTCCCAACCGTCTCCCCCAACTTCCTAGTTTAAAGCTCTTTTGATGAGATGAGCCAGCCTCCCTCCCAGAAGTCTATTTCCTTCTCTACTCAGGTGAAGTCCATCCCGTGAGAACAGCTGTCTGTCCCTGAAAGCCTCCCAGTGGCCATACATCCCAAAGCCCTCCTTATAGCACCACTCCCTTAGCCAACTATTTATTCTCACAATCCTATCAGCCCTTTGCTTCCCTTCTCTAGGAACAGGCAGAATCCCACTAAAGATAATCTGAGCCTCTATCTCCTTGAGCGTCTTACCCAGCCTGGCATAATCTCCCTTGATTCTCTCTAACGAGAACCTAGCCGTGTCATTCGTTCCTACATGAAGGATTATCAAGGGGTTCTTACCTGCTCCTTTTAGTATACTTTTCAACCGCAGGTCCACATCGCGTATCTTTGCGCCCGGTAGACAGCACACCCTTCTGTTTTCTGGGTCCGCCCTGGTCACAGGCCTGTCTAATCTCCTCAGTAAAGAGTCCCCAATCACATACACCTGCCGTCGCCTGGCAACAGTGCGATCTACTAATCTATTCTCTGATCCCTCTAGTCCTAATCCATGTCTGTTCCTATCTTCCCCTATACTCCCCCTTGTGCCTTCCTGAATCATCTGGGGGCCCAGATTTGGTGCTGTCTCCATCAACTCCTCCCCTCTCTCTATTGGATTAGCTGCTCTTCTCTTCTTCCTCACCCTCCCACCTTCAGTCACCACCTGCTGCCCCCCCTCCTCGTTATCCAAACACCCAAACCTGTTCCTGAGTTCTATTTCCCCCTCACTAGCCCTCCTTTTCCTTGGCCTGCTTCTCACGGTCACATGCTTCCACTGCCCTTGTTCTCCCCCTAACATTCCCCCCTCACAGTCCTCTACCTCTGCTTCCACCTGCACCCCTGAGCATTCCCCTTCAGCCCCTCCTTGCCTGTCCTCCATCAGCTGCTCGAACCCCCGTCTAAACTCCACCAGGGTATCTATCTGCATCTCCAACCCCTTAATCTTTTCTTCCAGTAATGCTATTAGGCGGCACTTCATGCAAACATACCTCTGTTCTGGCTCACCTGCTAGGACTATGTACATACCACAGCTTCCACATGCAGCCATCTGCATTCTGTTTGCTGCTGCTTGGCTCATGGCTGCCACAGTCTCTGCCCACAGCACCTGGGGACACAGAGCACACAACACATTGTGCCCTCCTGCCTCCCCTTCCACCTCCCCTGCAAACTCCCACTCAAACTCCCCTGTTAGCAGCCCTGTGCCGCTGCCTGGCTGGGCGGCCGCTTTTATGGGCCCCCTACTCAGCCAAGCCCCGCCCCCTACTCAGGGCTCGGCGTCCCTCCCAGCACCCTGCCCCTACAGGCCTCTACACATACACAAGGACTACAAAGACAGACACAAGTACAGATACCTTCTCCTCCAATGAGACTCCCACTCAAACTCCCCTGTTAGCAGCCCTGTTCGCTGCCTCCTGTGCCGCTGCTGTATATGAAGGTAATATACAGATATGTCTAGTAAAGCTGGAGTACCTTAACATTAATAAGTAAAATGCAAGGAATGCTAAAATAATTAGGATTTTCCTTTATGCTTGGGAATAAATTTGGCTTCCAAACAATAACTCAGTATTTCCTCTTGTACTGTAGAATCTCTTGGCAGCCTTTCTGCGGCCACAAGTTTGTTAGGGAGGAATCAGTCTGCGTACGACAGGTCTTTGTATCAGGGTGGCCCAAAAGTTGCAGAAAGATTCTTTATACCAGGGAATGTGGTTCTTCCAGATTATGGGATTACACAGACACACTTAGTGAAGTATATGTCAAAGTACCTTGCTGAATCATAGCTTTATTGAAGACTGTCTTGGTTTTTGTCACTTTTGTCTGGAAAGTCTCTTACTTGAAACAAACCTAGAGCAAAACTCTCTTTGCAAACTTTAAATTCTGACCAGGTACCACCTCTTACCCAATTAAGTATTTTCAGTGCTTAGATGTTTCTGGGTGGGATGCCAACAAGCAGCTTGAACCCACCTTGATTAGTGCCTGAGGAATTATGGGATTCTAGTATTTGTGGATGTGTTGCAGCTTGTGCCTATACAAATAGATCTAAATTAGGACCCAACAGGCTAGATTGAGATGTCTATTGGAGAAATGCTGTTTATGGGTAAGATATTTTCTATTATCCTCTGTTATCCACTGATTTTGTTCTAGGCCACATCCTACAGCTGTGGAATGTACATACAATTCATGCTCTTGCGGTAGCTAGTCTTACCATTGGCCCCTACTATTAAAAGAATGTGGATAGAGTTTGTAAGTGGCCTTAACTTGAATATTCTTGGGATGTGACTAACTGAAGTCTTTCTGGTTATAGAATGGTGAATCTCATGCATATTTCTATTAACAGTATAAACTTGTTTAAAGTGCTAGGTAACACACCTTTTAAAAAAAAACCAGGGGTAAGATATTGGGACAAATTTGTTCTCAGGGAGACTAAACGTAAATCTGAAGTAACTCCAGTCAAGCTACTCCAGATTTAAACTAGTTTTAGTGAAAGCACTCTGTATCATTGGTAGTTAGAACAATAAATTACTCTTGATGCACATGGGCTGATCCCAAGTATTGCTTTTCACTGTAAAAGGAACTAGAGAAAGAGAGAACTGATCTCATGGAAGATGTGACAGCCAACAAGAGAAGGATGAAAGAGCTGGAAGATAACTTGCTCTATCGACTGACAAGCACACAGGGTTCTCTGGTGGAGGATGAGAGTCTGATCACTGTATTGAGTAACACCAAGAAGACTGCTGAGGAAGTGACACAGAAACTGCAGATTTCTGCTGAGACTGAAATACAGATCAACTCAGCCCGTGAGGAGTACAGACCCGGTGAGCTGGAATCCCTAATAATAAAAAACAAATGTGACAAGCAAATGGGGGGAAAAAAAAAAAGCAATGCTAGCGTGGGAGAAATGAGGATGAGAGCATGAAGAAAAAAGGGATTATACAAATAACAGGGGAACTGTGTTTCTCCGTAAATTCAATGGATAAGACAAATAGCATAGTGATCTGTTGTGGAAAAATTTATCAATTTATGTTGTGTGAATCACATGCTGAACTCTTACCAATTCCCAATGAAAAATCTGTTATAAGGCTAACTTCTGTGCCTGTATACGCTGGAAGTGCAGATCCGTAACGTTGACCTGGGAAGAGACAGCCCAGTTTTATACTACTTTCCAACCCACAAAATGTTGGCATTTTGTAGGCTGCCAACCTGATCAGTGTTGAGGAAAGGGCATATACTTGTTTGTAGCATCCTAACATCCCTTAGTCTTAATGTGTTGAGCTTTTATTTGGGCACTATTGTAGTATTGTAAATGCTTCATTCATTCTTGATACTTTGCCTCTAAATTAGCTCAATGGTTAACAATGGAACATGTGATTACACATTATACTTATGTAGAAGACTGCAGTAAAAAGGGGACACAGGTACACTGTGATGTCTTTAACAGAATGCATTAATTTATTATAAATCTTAGCAATTTTAGAGTTTGATCACTGAAGTCAAGAGACCTCCTCTGGATCAATGGCAAGGTCCTTACGTATTTTGTATGTTTTGTATTCTGTGCTTTACTTTTGGATTTGTTACTTCTGGAATGAAAAGTTCCAGGTAGTATTCAGTTGGGATTTCTCTGCATTTTGAGAGATTCATGAAATGGTATTTGTTACATAGTGTAAGAACATGTAGGATTAGAACCTGGGACCATAGGGGTTCTGGGGGACTGATGCCTCCATATCACCACTGGAGATTCAGGCTGGGCATCCATGAGAGGACCCTGTAAAGTTAGGTTAGACAGGAAGTACCTCCCAGCAGGGCCTGAGGGGCAGTCCCTCACACCCCACTGACTGGCCAGTATATAAACCAGGAAGCCATAAAGGGAATCTGATGAGCAACAACACAGACTGCTTGCCTGCTTCTGCTCCAGACCTTGCTTGCACTAGACCAGTGGTTCTCAAACTTTTGTACTGGTGACCCCTTTCACATAGCAAGCCTCTGAGTGTGATCCCCCTTATAAATTAAAAACACTTTTTAATGTATTTAACACCATTATAAATGCTGGATGCAAAGCAGGGCTTGGGATGGAGGCTGAAAGCTCACAACCCCCCATGTAATAATCTCACGACCCCCTGAGGGGTCCCAACCCTGCAGTTTGAGAACCCTTGCAATAGACCCTAGATGTGGCTTCAGACCCTGGTTTGTCCTCGACTTTGCTATTCGATTGCTGTCCGTAACCTGGTGCCCATTCCTGATTTCCTGGTAACCTGACTCCTGCTCCAACCACTAGCTTAGCCCGCCCACGTCCCAGTCATGACAAATGGCAATACTCCTTCAGAATGTTGGAAAGCCCTGGCTGCTGATTGCCTGGTTAGAGTAAAATGAGTTACAATGTAGTGGGTTACTTATTTACTGACATGTAAATGAGACTAAAATTAGCACTAAACCACGTATGAATGGTTAATGATATAACAGCTAAAAGTTTTAGTTGTCATCATTAACATTGTTATACTTGATGCAGTAAGTTTAGAGATCTGCATTTTTTTCTTTTGCATTTTCTGCTTTAAGCACAGCCTTTCTCTTCATCTTTCAGTTGCAACAAGAGGGAGCATCCTATATTTCCTTATAACTGAGATGAGTATGGTCAATGTGATGTATCAGACTTCTCTTCGACAGTTTCTGGGACTCTTTGACCTTTCTCTAGCCAGGTAACTAACATTACTGAAAGATCAGATGACTTTTTTCCCCCTTGAAAAGGACTGTAGTAAAGTAAATTACAGTGTTCCTCTGAAAATGGGGCTTTCCTGCCTCTATTTCATTATGCTATCACATGCAGAAGCAGAGAACTAGGAAAAGAACTTGTTTACCAATATTTCTTAAGCTTTGTCTGTGGACCTTGGTAGGAGCAGGTTTTTAGTCCACTATGAGACAGTTGTTTCCAATGCAAATAGATCTAGTCAGAGGTAAGAACTCGGATAAGTTGCTTCAGCTTTAGAGTCTGTTTTAGTATTCTGCTGTCTGGTAATATGTCTTAGTGACCTATTCATTTTTGAGATGTTCGGGATAATGAACTAGAACTTCCTGCATACTTGCCCTACTCCTTTCCAGAAAATCTTTTCTATAAACTTAAACAATAAAGGCGCTGAACTAAATTTTCCTTTTGAACAGGTCTGTCAAGAGCCCAATTACGAGTAAGAGAATTGCTAATATAATTGAGCATATGACCTATGAAGTATATAAGTATGCTGCCAGGGGACTTTATGAGGAGCACAAATTCCTGTTCACCTTACTGCTTACCTTGAAAATAGACATGCAGAGAAACAGAGTGAAGCATGAAGAGTTCCTGACACTTATTAAAGGTCAGAACATCTGTATAATTAGAAAATGTGCAAATACATTATTGTGCAATATCTAGGAGTCACTCTTTTATAGGTACAGCTTTTCTGCCTGTCAGGTGTTACTGCTTCTGAAAGATCAGAGGAGATAAAGAATGCAGTATCATATTGTACTGATAACTTATGGGAATAATATTGAACTTCAATGATGTAGGTGTTGGGAATTAAAGAGGTGATAAGAGGTAAAAGAGCAATCTCATTATAGCACGATTCCAGATGACTTTGCAGTAGGTAGTCCAAGTACTACCCAGCATGAGTGTTTTTTTATCAAATAATTTGAAAAAAGAGACGTGGACACTAAAGGACCCATGGCTTTTTAGTAAATGCAGAGGGTTCACAGGAAGTGAAACTGAAAATAATGTAAAATAATTCTTAATGACCTAAAAAGCTTTTCTGGACAAAAAAATATTTCGACTTTAGTCATGTAACCTCATGCAAGTGCCATGTGCCCTCATTGAGAAGTTAAATATCATCCCCTGTCCACTTTCCAAGGGGATACTGGTCCTGTTTCTAGCCCAGTAAGATATTAGACTTCACAGGCAACACTTCTTATGGTTTAAAAGGAAAACTTGTTCCTGTGTCCATGCTGAATCTTGCCCCTCAAGAGGGCTAACTTTTGGAGGGAACTGAAGGTTGGCTTAAAGGAATGGCAGTTTGTCTGAGGCTGCTCAAGACATAGGAGTGTTAGAAAAAGTCTTCAGGAGGCAAACTAGTAAGCAGAGTCCAAATGAGGTAGTCCAAGATGTGTGGTAAATGTACTCATTACAAGACTACAATTGATACTTGGCTTCTCCAGTGTTGACTAACTGAAGTTGGTGCAAAAGTTTTTATGCACAACATAGTTTCTCCTTGTCCATTTCTCTTCAAGAAGTCAGTGATTCAGGTAGATCCCCTTCCTCCATCCTAATCTAGCTTGAAGTGAACTTCAGAGGAGACAAATGACCTTTGGATAATTGAGCTTTGAATAATTTCGCTTTTTCTGTACTAGTTTTCTACACAAAAAAAGTAAAAATTAAAAGGCCAGCTTTTTTTTTTAAATAACTTGTATAAACTAAGATTTGTCACTTCAATGAAACTAGGTTTCAATTTTGACAGGGCTCTCGCATGTTCAAAAATCTTTTTTTCAGAAGTGTATGTGTGTGTGTGTATGTGTAAAACACTAGATTTGGTTGAAATGCCTCATGTTTTCAATTCTCAAGTTTTTTTCTGATGAAATTAAATAGAGAACAGACTTTTGGGAAAATGTTAGAGCTTTCATCTACTACAGAAGTGCATGGAATATGGTCTCAATATTTAGATGAGGTTTTCCAAAATATTGCTTTTCTGGAAAACTCTATTTTTAAAACAGGCTCTAATTATAGCCTTACCCCTCACAGGTGGTGCTTCTCTGGACCTTAAAGCTTGTCCTCCTAAACCATCTAAATGGATCCTGGATATGACTTGGCTGAACCTGGTGGAACTCAGTAAGCTTAGACAATTCTCAGATGTTTTGGACCAAGTAAGTAGCAGTTTCTCCAAAGAGTCCTATAAATTAAGAGGCACCGAGCAACAGATGAGCATTAAGTATTTGTCCATGTCCTTAGTCATCTGTGAACAATGGAATTAAATTAATATACAAAATTAGGCTATGAAACAACTAAGGCTATTACAGACACTATGCCCATGAAAGAACTCAGGAAAGCAAGTAAATGAAGAGAGGCCACTTAGTAATACATATTTTCTGTCCTCCATTCACAAACACATACGCCCCTTGACATTTTTCCAATTCTCCTCCACCACATAACACAACCTTAACTCTGTTCCCACGGGGATGCAAGCTTTCCTGCATCCCTAGAGTGCTCCATTTTGACTTTCCCTCCCAACACTTTCTGGTGAATATTTAGTATAGTCGTTTGGTTGAGGGCATCAATGCATAGTCTTCTTTTTGTACTCCGTCTAAAAATTTGTTTTCTCTAATATCCACAGTAACCCTATATAAACAAAGATTAATAAATAAACATGGGTATGCCTCTAATGTCTGACCTTCACTGAAAGTTTTGGAGTTTGTGTGTTGCAGTGTGACTCCTTCTATATTGTGAGATGCGGTTCTCTGCCTTATGTGTACAGATTTCAAGAACAGAGAAACAATGGAAAATCTGGTTTGATAAGGAGAATCCAGAGGAAGAACTTGTTCCCAGTGGCTATGATCAATCTCTGGACTGCTTCAGACGTCTCCTCCTTATTAGATCCTGGTGTCCTGATAGAACCATAGCTCAGGTACATTAACCTGTAGGCATATTTTGTCTGCTCCTTCAGATGTAATAATTTCCTGTAGGAATTATTTAATTAAGTTTGAATATATTTTATCAAATATACAATATAGCAGGGATTGGCAACCTTTGGCACGCAGCCCGTCAGGGAAATCCGCTGGCGGGCCGGGATGGTTTGTTTATCTGCAGCGTCCGCAGGTTCGGCTGATCGCAGCTCCCACTGGCTGTGGTTCGCCGTTCCAGGCCAATGGGGGCTGCAGGAAGCGGCGGCTAGCACATTCCTTGGCCCACGCCACTTCTTGCAGCCCCCATTGGCCTGGAACGGCGAAACGCAGCCAGCGGGAGATGCGATCAGCCGAACCTGCGGATGCTGCAGGTAAACAAACTGCCCCGGCCCACCAGTGAATTTCCCTGATGGGCCGCATGCCAAAGGTTGCCGATCCCTGCAATATAGCATCAGAGTTTCAGTGCTATGTATGTAAAATGTTACTATCTTCTAATAATCCTTGTTACTTAAACAGCCCTTGGGATTTTTTCAAAGTGCTTTACAGACCTATACTAATTCATACAGCTATCGCAGGGGTGATCCCTTTGTATGATGATTCCACTTTGCTGATGGAAAAATTGACTCTCCCATAGAGTCGAAACTTAAACTCAGGAGTTACTGTGCTCAGTCTACATTGCCTTGTAAGTGAAATAGAAACTTGCTTGCTGGCTTCGTTAATATGGTAACAGAAATCCTAGCTGGAATTTCATCGCCACCTTAAAGTTTAGCTGAAATCTCTTCCAAAACTTTGAAAAACATTATTTAAACACCATTCTGCTTATTTAACTTTACATGTTCTGCCTTGTCTTTCCTTCATGCTACTGAGTTAAACTACGTGAGAATCAGATCATTTAAGACCCTTTTTTTTTTTTTTTTTGCTATTTGGTTTGAGCACATCCTCATTTCATACTGTGCAGAATTGCACCAGATAAGTAGTTTTTGTCCAACTATTTCCATGGAAAATGAGAAGAGAAATATAGGAACTATATGCTTCAAGTGGAAAATATGTAAATATTCCATATCCTGGAAATGCTACAGCAAAAAACAACAATTCTGGAAAGACCCTCTTTCCCCTGGCCACATCCCACCCTGTGGGTGCTGCAAAGCAAGGTGGCATTGGCCCAGAATGAGTGAGTTCATATTAACAGAGGAATGGTGTCAGTATCTGGATCAATGATACTAAGTTTTGTGGTGAAACTGCAACCCCTTCCCACCCACTCTCAAAGCCCAGTGGGCATAGGCCCTTGTGAGACAGTTTCTTGAGGAATCCGCTAGTTTGACAGTGAGCAGGGGAAGACACAACTCTCACCTGCTCGTTGTTGGTGAGTTGACAGACCTGTTCAAGACTTGATTTTCTTTTAACCTCTGCCTACAGGTTATTCTAAGCAGAATATCATTGTGATATCTTATGTCCATAGTGTATTGATAACCTCCTATTTGTGTTATGCTAAATTTATTAGTTTCTGGTTATTGATCTACACTACCAGAGAATCAAATGTGAGGTCAGCTTTCCCACTTATACTGGATCCCACAAGTAGTTTTCTGCCTAACATTAAACTTGTTCTGTTACCTACATCTCTCTCTCTCTCTCTGTGTTTCTGTGTGTTATAAAAAAAAAAGTTTGTACACCTATGTGCATATGTATGTGTATATCTTGTCTTCAATTTTAGTCCATGATGAAAGCTTTTCAAGAAAAGCAATATGTACAATCTTTAAATGCAAAATCAGCTGTAAACCACATCTTACAGATAAGGCTGTGACTACAGATTCCTTACTGTACTAAGCAAATGAGCTTAATAGTATTCTGTCTTACATGCTTGCTCAGAAGCTAGACTTTTTTTTTTTTGAGGTAGAACTTCTTTAACTTTAACTTCTCTGGATTTTGTATAATTGCTCCGATGTGGCTGCTCTAGTTTTATTATTGTTTGCTTGGATTTCCTCTTCCTTCTCTCTGAGGTTTTAATTTGCCCATTGACTTTCCTTTGTCTCTCAGAGGAAATTTCAGTACTCTGCCTATCACTTAGGATCCTTTCAGTTATTTATTGCCTCACCTACCCAAGAAACTGTAGAGATTTTATCCATACTGAGATGTGGAAGGCTGGAATTAAACTCTAGGATGATATTATTACGGTTAAATTGCGTATATTGTTTCACAGAACTTAATTATTGGCATTGCAATCCTCTCTGGACTTTTGATAGATGTAAAAATTCAGTTCTGGTGTACATGGATACAACTTCTATTGAAGTTAGGGGACTGATTTCAATGCCAGAGCTTAACCTGGTCCAGATTATTCCTCTCACAAAAACAGGAATACCCTATTCACGGTGAATCTCGCTTATCTTGTTATGATTATACAGTACTTGGCTTTAGAGAATAAATACAAATTTACTTGAGGGTAACAGTTTTCAAAAGCTTATTATTTTCACTTCTGAAGGGTCTGTCTTTGGAGGCTTCCTTACAGTTAGTTTCATATCTACTTTGCTTCTTTTCTACAGTGCTCAGTGACTGACTCCTTTTTAGTTTCAACTGTGGAAACTAAATAAGAGATCATTTAGTTAATTACCCACTAACTTTTACATAATTCAAGGGATTTTGTCCTCCCTCTTTATTGGCTCAGGTCTGTAACCTGAAGAAATCATTTTCCATGTTCCTTCTTTCTAGTTGCCAGTTGATCTTAAGCACTAGCCACCTGCTCTTCCATGACGACTAAGCCATGACTTCCAAGTCCATGACTCCTCTGAAGTGCTGATCATTGTTCTTGCTCATATGTTAGTGTTTCCAAATCCTAAAATGAAGTTCCAGTTTGTGAGAGATTGTGAAAAACTTGGTTTTGTTATACTTCAGAACAAAATGAAATGTCTCATGAAACTGAAGTTTAGCCAGTTCTAGTCTTGAATGCCTTTGTCTCTGAGAACTGACTCATTACTGATTGGTCCTTTTTCTTGTACATTAAACTGGTAGCTACTGTAAATCCAGAACTCAACTGCCAGAGAAGCAATAGAGCAGAGATCACTTCAGTCTAGTTTGAAAGGGCCTTAATTTGTTCTCCATTTATATATTTGCCTTACAGCTTCAAAAACTGAAATGGAGTTTGTCCTAAATAGCATAGAGTCTCTGTAACTCATCTTCCAAATAATACCAGTTATTTTGATTGCTACTTCATTGTGGCTTAAAAAAAAAGGGGGGAGGCACAAAAGCGTGATATCTTCCTCCTATGGTGATCTGATTTTAAATCATCTTGTCAACTCTTAATAGGCCACAACATTGCATATGGTGGTTATATGTTGGCCATCTTACATAGGATAAAATGTAGTGTTTCTATAGGATAAAATGTAGTGTTAAATTTGGTGAGTAGTTAATATATATAACTTGCAGCCTCAGTTTATAGAAAGCAACATTTGAATGACTATAATAGATGTGGTTGAACTTTTTAATATAGGCCAGGAAGTATATCATGGATACCATGGGGGAAAAATATGCAGAAGGAGTCATCTTGGACTTGGAGAAGACATGGGAAGAATCAGATCCACGTACTCCTCTCATCTGCTTTCTTTCTATGGGTTCTGATCCTACCGACTCAATCATTGCTCTGGGGAAAAGACTGAAGACAGAGACACGTTATGTTTCCATGGGTCAGGGACAAGAAGTCCATGCTCGTAAACTTCTACAGCAGACCATGGCACATGTAAGGCAAAACCTGAATCGTTGTTGTCTTGTCACTGCGTGGTTACAACATGTAATGTGTTATAACCCCGAATAGAAACAAAGCGTTCTGATACTGTTGATGCATGTAGATCTAATTGTTTTATAAAAGTAACTTGAATTCCAAAACAATAGGCCTGCGTCATACAATGGTAGACTATCAAGGAAAGCCAGTCAGTGAAAATGCATGTGACTAATGGGAATTTCATAACTGATTATGACATGCCAACTTCATGATCTGACTTAATGATTATTAACTACTAGTATATAGTATATAGTATATGATGCTTTTAAATTTATTTTACTATATTGTTGACAAACATTGAGTGGACTTAATGATTGACAAACATTGAGAGGACTTAATGATTATTAACTACTAGTATATAGTATATAGTATATGATGCTTTTAAATTTATTTTACTATATTGTTGACAAATATTGACACAATGTGTAAACATTGAGAGGACTTCCAAATTTCATGTCTCTTATAGAGAGCATATTACATATTTGTGATTTTCTGTGGAAAAACAAAAACATAACATAAGAACTGCCATAGTGGGTCACACTAGTGGTCCATGTAGCTCAGTTTTCTGTCTCTGACAGTAGCCAATACCAGAGATTCAGGGAGAATGTCCAGAACAGGACAGTTATGGAGAGATCCACCCTATCTTCTCCTTCTGGCAACCAGGTTCACCCTCTGACCATCTTGGCTAATAAGCATATAAGTTTCAAAGAGCCTTAATTTGTTCTCCATTTATATATTTGCCTTACAGCTTCAAAAACTGAAATGGAATTTGTCCTAAATAGCTTGGAGCCTCTGTAACTCATCTTCCAAATAATACCACTTATTTTGATTACTACTTCATTGTGGCTTAAAAAAATGGGGGTGGGGGAGGCACAAAAGCATAGATGGATTTATCCTGCATGAATTTATCTATTTCTTTTTAAAACCCAGTTATACTTTTGGCTATCACAACATCCCATGGCAATGAGTTCTAAGGTTAATTTTGTGTTATGTAAAAAAGTACTTCTCATGTTTGTATTAAACCTGCTGCCTGTTAATTGTATTGGCTGGCCCCGGGTTTTTGTATTGTGGGAAATGATAAATAACACTTTTTCTATGAACTTTTTCCATACCATTCATGATTTTATAGACCTCTTCCCTCCCTTAGTCATCTCTTTAAGATGAACAGCCCTATTGTTTTAATCTCTCCTCATATGGAAGCTGTTCCATACCCTTGATCATCTTGTATTGCCCTTCACTGAACCTTTTTCCAGTTCCACTATATCCCTTTTGAAATGGGAAGATCAGAACTGAACACAGTTTTCAAGGTGTGGGCACACCATGGATTTATATAGTAGCTATATATTTTCTGTTTTATTTTCTATCTCTTTCCTAATGGTTCCTATGATTATATTAGCCTTTTTGACTCTGCTGCACATTGAGCTATAGTTTTCAGACAACTATCCACAATTACTCTGAGATCTCCTTCTTGAACGGTAACAGCTAATTTAGAATCCGTCATTATATATGTGTAGTTGGGATTATTTTTCCCAACGTGCATTACTTTGCACTTATCAACGTTGAATTGTATCTGCCATTTTGTTGCCCAGTCACCTGGTTTGGTGAGATTCCCCTGTAACTCTTCGCAATCTACTTTGGACTTAATACAATGCTTTTTAATATAAATACTCATAGAATGGAAGTTATCTGTAAGCAGTCTGGGGAGGAAAGAGAACAAGGTTTTTATTAATACAAATTAGCAATTGAAAGTGCTCATGTGTAATAGGACTGCAATGCAATTCAAAGGGGAAAATAATACATGTTCTTTGCACAATAGCAATCCATTTTATGGTAGCAGTGAAATCATTATAATCTTACTACTTCAGCTGAAGAGGAGAGCAATGAGTTAAACTGACACTTGTTTCCTAAATGTATGGACAGCTGAGCCCAGCTCAGAGGCTTTCAGCTCTTTGTGCTGTATTTGGAAGCAGTGAGTGATAGCTGCCACCTTGCCCCCTGCATTGTAAAATACATAAAATTAGGAGGCTGCCTTCTGGTGATAATTTATCATTATGTAGTGAAGTGACATTATAGCCTGGTAATGGGAAATGTCATAAGGAAAAGATTGCGAATGGGGAAATAAATGTATCTGCAAGGAGTCAGCATCCCTCTTCCACACCCATAATCAGCAAAGGGTGAGTAAACACCCTTTGTACTCCCCAAAACTCTATCCCATCCATACGCTTACTCTTCTGAGCATTGAGAGAGAGGGAACTAACTAGGTAATTCTTTCCCTTCTGGGTTTTGGATAGGGAATGGAGAATTTGGTAGCAAGATCTCATTTTCCCTGAAGAAGAACTGGAGGAGTCTGGGGGACAAAAATTCCTGTAGATAAAAGGAAATAGGGGGTTCTCTGCTTTTGCACAATTCACCCATCTGGTGCTGATGGTGCTCCAGCTAATGATGTGAAGGTATTGAGTCCTATCAACTCTTTAGTCAGATGCAAGTCCTTCTGTTGCTTCCACTTGAGTTTCTCACTTAATGAAGCCTCATTTACCTGAGGCAGAACAAGAGGTAACAGAACTCTCCCAAATCCAGAAGGGGTGTATGTGGAGGGGGGGAGCTGTGGTCCCATACAGTCTATTTTGTTTTAACCCCTATTTAGCATCTCCAGCTTGCTGGGTTGATCAGGTCACTAGGATACCATCATCATAGTGTCTGTAATATGTGGGCTGGTTAGCATGTCAAGGCATGTATTTCCGAGTTCACTGATTTAGCACTTCTATCCCAGTGGTCTTCAGGAATACTTTTATTGTAGTGAAAAGGAAACAAAACTTCTACTTAATGGAGGACAGCAGGTTCAATGGATCCACTGATTAGAATCATGGACAGGTCAAGACTCATAACCATCAAAGTTGAGAATCAAGGGTACATGATGGAGGATTAAGTAGGCCTTGTTTTGAGGAGGAGTATAAAAAGGACACTCAAAGGGTCATCCCACACATCTGCAAGTGGTAAATTTGCCATTCTTGTCAGACAGCATGGGCTGCAATTAGCATTTTCTTGCAGATGGGAAATACTTTGTCACTCCATCAATGGCTATTAGCCAGGATGGGCAGGGATAGTGTCCCTAGCCAGGGAATGAGTGACAGAGAATGGATCACTTGATGATTACCTGTTCTGTTCATTCCTCTGGGACATCTGACATTGGCTTCTGTCGGTAGACAGGATACTAGGCTAGATGGGCCTTTGGTCTGACCCAGTATGGCCGTTCTTATGTTCTTATATCTTAGTTGTACAATTAGCATGTGAACTGTCTGCCAGTTCTTGAGATTTACGTGGGAAAATATAAAGTTCTGAAAGGCACTAATTTGAATTGATGAGGACTTGGTGCAGAATTGACAAGCTTAGAACTGGAATGTGGAGGAATATGTTACTTAAATTCTTCCCACCTTGCTGCACATGAGCTGTTGGACACATTTGATTACCATGCTGTAAATTAGAATTGTTTGATACATTTCTAATTGTAATGATAAATAAAATGTCATTTAGTGTTTTCAGTTTGCAAATAAATTTAAATGCCACACAAATGCATATCACATCTTGTTCTCTTCTGTTGCACTAGGGAGGATGGGCACTTCTTCAGAACTGCCACCTGGGGCTTGACTTTTTGGATGAGCTGATGGACACTATTATAGAAACTGAGACTGTCCATGAGAACTTTCGCTTGTGGATGACCACTGAGGTTCACCGGCAGTTCCCCATTACCCTTCTTCAAATGTCCATTAAATTCACCAATGAACCTCCACAGGGGCTCAAAGCTGGTCTGAAGAGAACATATGGTGGTGAGTGAAAAAAATCAACAGGGAATAAAATATAATTTGTAGCGGTACACAATTAAATAGGTCCTTCCTTCCAGCCCCACCTATGTTACCATGTGATCATGTTGCAGTTCTTGGTAGAATCAGAATGAAATTGTTGGACGCTGCCTGCAGACCTTATCCGTTGAAGCTGATAACAACAAGAGTTGTTCATGTGGATTCCACGGCACAACTTGACCCTAAAATGAAGCCAGATGAAAAGAAAATCAAGAGAAATTGGAGAGCTGCTGAACTCATCTGATATAAAAACAGGAATATTTTGTCCACAAATTATAACCTCCAGTGTCTTGCTTAAAATGCTTTTTAACACATCATTTAATAATAATAATAATTGAACACCCTTGCACTTTTTATGATGAAAGGCCATATGCTGATTTTATCATGCTAGAGCGATGATTTTTATGTGCTTTTCTGGGAACTAAAAAGCTGTATCTCCTGTCCTCAAAGGGCTTGTTGATTTGATAAATGCACCAGATGTGCACTGTAACATGTTCATTTATATTTCTGAACTTTATGCTAACTTGTGCTACCTAAAAAGAGTTAGCATACTTTCTCCAGACTAGAGTGCTTTGTGATATAGTAAATGCATCTCTGGAGAGATTCAAAGCTAACTAAGTACCACCAGGAGAGGTATTTTAGTAATGTATCACACTGAAACTAAAATGCTGGTAGCTTATGGCTTGTGATGTCCACTTTTTTCCAACAGGTGTGAGCCAAGATCTCCTGGATGTCAGTAACATGGTGCAATGGAAACCAATGTTATACGCTGTTGGTTTCCTGCACTCCACAGTTCAAGAAAGACGCAAATTTGGACCACTAGGTTGGAACATCCCCTATGAGTTTAACCAGGCTGACTTTAATGCCACTGTGCAGTTCATCCAGAATCATTTAGATGACATGGACATCAAGAAGGTACTTAATTCAATAGTTTGGGTAACTGGAATATTATGGATGGTCCCAAACAACTGAAATACAAACATGAATGCTAGATTTTAAAAAGCTTGTTCCTTTAACTCCAGATATATTGAGTGCCCACAGCGTGGAAAACACTCGTCTACATATGTTGAAATACAAATGCAACGGCTCAGTGGGGGGTAACTTTTTAAATCCATTTTTAACCATGTGTATGTTTTCTAGTTATGTTTGTGGTGGTTACTTTTTTATTAATCCAAATATATATATATAATTATGCAAAAAAAGGGGAGCTGTAAACTGCAGCAATAGTTGAGGCCTAGTAGGCTTGTCCCAGTTGCAAACCTAACTGTAGGAAGTGACTAACAATTCACAAAATGTTAAAATAACCTATACCAATAAATGTTGGTGTGGGGGGGAAAGTGCACAGGGGAAACAGACTGAATTAGTCCAAACAAAAAGGACTGTGTTGAGATCGTATTTGCTAAAGAAGGGAAGTGTGGGACCAGAAATCAGTGACTCAAAATTGGTGTGTTGGAAAATAGATGTAATTGGTGGACAAAGTAATGAGGAGAAGGGCTATTCCACCCATTGCTCTCCTTTTGGGGTCCTCAGAAAGACTTTGGAGGGGGGCAGGAAATTAGCAGACTATGGCTGACTGAAAGGCTGACAAACAGGAAGGATCGAGCGTTATCATTATGGCTTCCATCCCCTTTATCTCTTGGAACCCCAGAGTCCACCATGACACTCTTGGGCCTTTGTCATCCTAATCCTGAGATGTCCTGACCAGACTGAGCCAGAATGAGAGACCCAGATGACACTGTTGGCTCCAGCTAAACCCCAACCACCACTGGGGATGTGAAACTTTTTCACCCCCTCCTGGTGCACCCTTTTCCTTCCCCACCTTAATTCTTCTCTTTCCTATTTCTCTCCTATTGCCTTCTGTCTGAAAAGAGTCTGGCTTAGCTGGCTAAGACTATATATTTTACAGCACTGCTGCAAGCCTGTGAGCAGAGAGGCAGCTAAAAGCAATGCCCAAAGCAACCTGATGCTGGTGTAAATTTGTCAGGTCTCAGAATGGCTGATAAGACCAAGTGTAATACCTGTGTTTTTCCAGCAGTGAGGTTGCAAGTGAGAGTCAACACCAAAGATAGAAACTAATTTATTTTGCTATTCTTTTCTTTTCCCTGTTGCATGTACTTGTCTTGTTTTGTCTTCAAGAAAAAGGGATCAAACTTTAGCAGCCGCAATAAGAGATCCAGGCTATCTTAGCTAACTTCTGTTTTCCCCAAACAGGACAGTTATTACCATCTTTAATACCATCTAAAGGACTGTCAAATAAGGGGTTTTGTCCTTTTAAAAACTTTAAAAAAAAGGACCAAGGGATGTTGTTAAAATGAAAACCTTATTTAATACTTTACATAGCAAATGCTTTAACTGTCTTTTTTCTCTTCTTTTCTACATATTTAAAGGGTTAAAAAGATTTCTAATGGTTTGTTTGCCAAAGTACTAAGCCAGCTGAGGTCTCTGTATACCAAACACTGAAGCTTGTTTAAGACTGCTTGATGTTGGACAGTGACTGGGTTATGCTATCACCTTTGACTTTTTGGACACCTATATTCCATCGAAATTAATAAAGCAAAACACACCATGACATAGAGTTTATTTTTATTGTGAGATAGTGTTAAATGGCTAAAAGTTGTTTTTTGTATTTCAGAATGATGTTCTGTTTTATAACAAATGTTTTAATAATATATTTCAATTATTTGTGATTTAATGGAATTAGCACTTGCTTTTTGACCCTGTCTTCATAAATCAGTGCTTCTCATGCCCACGCCAGTTTTGGGGAACGGGTTGGATGGCAAGCTGTACAGGTGTATCTGTGAGGAGAGTATCACATTTAGGAAAATATTATTTGAAATTTGTTGGTACTAATTTTGTGAAAGTTAAAGATGCTGATGAATTTTCTGAACCCCAATGCATCCCCTGCCTAAAAACCAAATACAGTGGGACATCAGAGCAGCAGTTAGGAGTCTACAAAGATAATCCTAATTATTTCTGCACTGCAATGGTGGTGGATTTTGTTTAAACGACCTAAGCAGAAAGCATATTACTACCGACCAGCTATTCCATGGTTCTGTGGCCCTTCTGTGACACTCTGGCAGCAAAAGGGGACTGTAAAACTGGCTTAACTAGTCTCCTGAAGATGTCTCTGGATGGGAGAATCCAAAACAGTGTAGTGAACCATAGTTGCTTCTCTGGTTGTAAATCTCCATTGTAAATGGCATTTGGGGGCATGGTTGGAGCGAAGCTGTACCACAGGTATCCCAGCTGCCAAAAGAGCCCCTTGTTACTTAAGCCAGTGGTTCTCAAAGCCGGTCCACTGCTTGTTCAGAGAAAGCCCCTGGCGGGCCGGGCCAGTTTGTTTACCTGCCGCATCCACAGGTTCAGCCAATCGCGGCTCCCACTGGCCGCGGTTCGCCACTCCAGGCCAATGGGGGCTGCGGGAAGCAGCGTGGGCCGAGGGATGTGCTGGCTGCCCTTCCCACAGCCCCCATTGGCCTGGAGCAGTGAACCACGGCCAGTGGGAGCCGCGATCAGCCGAACTTGCGGAAGCGGCATGTAAACAAACCAGCCCAGCCCGGCAGGGGCTTTCTCTGAACAAGCGGCAGAACGGCTTTGACTTAAGCCGCTGTAAGTTGTGTGAGGATTGAGCAGACCTCAAGATCAGGGGAACACAAGGGTGATGTAAAGTCACTTTCACCCTCAAGACGGTCAGATGATCTGGGCCTATATACAATACTGTATGTATACAGACACATGAAGATGTCAACAGAGCTCTGCATGAAATTCAGGGAGGTTTAGCCATAATTAATGTTTGTATGTTGTTTTAGGGTGTCTCCTGGAATACTGTTCGCTACATGGTAGGCGAGATCCAGTATGGAGGTCGAGTGACTGATGACTATGACAAAAGACTGCTGAACACATTTGCTAAAGTCTGGTTCAGTGAAAACATGTTCAGTCAAGACTTCTGCTTTTACAAAGGGTACAGCATACCCAAATGTACCACAGTGGATCAGTACCTTCAGTACATACAGGTTTGTACAGTATCAAGCTCTTATCAAATGAAAACAATACTAATAAACACTCATCCAAGTTCTTTCTACCCTTCAGCATCTTCCTTTAGTTTCAGTCTGTTAAACAGATTTTTCTCCTGTCTGCATACTTGCCTAAATATCTGTTAGTGAAGGAGTCATAATGCTGTTCCAGTAGCTCTACACTTTATTTTTCCTTTTAACTCCCTTGAGAGAAGTACTATCTAGAGAGACCGTTATCAAAGGAAAAATAGAGAATGGGAGTTCAGGCTCTTGGCCCTACCGCACAGGAAATGTTAGGGGAGTCTGAAGCGGAAAATGACTACTCAAATATAGGGGGAAATTGCATACTAAGGCCAGGTCTACACTGGAAGGGGGATCGATCTAAGTTACGCAACTTCAGCTACGTGAATAATGTAGCTGAAGTTGACGTACTTAGATTGACTTACTGTGGTGTCTTCACCACGGTGAATCAACTGCTGCCGCTCCCCCATCGACTCTGCCTGCGTGTCTCGCCGAGCGGCGGCCAATACATCCCTCGGCCAGTGCCGCTTCCAGCAGCTCCCTTTGGCCTGGAGCAGTGAACCGCGGCCAGTGGGAGCCACGATCGGCCTGACCTGCAGATGCGGTAGATAAACAAGCCGGCCCGCCCCGCCAGGGGCTTTCCCTACACAAGCGGCATCCCAAGTTTGGGAAACACTGCCCTAAGTGGTTCCAGTCAGCAGGGTTTGTGTTTCAGTGCTAGGTTTTAGGAAGCACTGGATTCTTTGCATTGAAGACTGCTAATTGAGCATCACAGGATGACAAAATTAGGAAAATAAAGCTTTTTTTTATTTTATAGGGTGGAAACTGCTTTTATTCCTCTGGCTTTTTTACAGCTGGCATTTGTGAATTTTACCTCCAATTACAATTCTTTGTGTTTGATCATCTAGAGCCTGCCCGCTTATGACACTCCTGAGGTATTTGGGCTGCATCCCAATGCTGATATCACTTACCAAAGCAAGCTTGCCAAGGATGTGTTGGATACCATCCTCAGTATTCAACCTAAAGACAGTTCCAGTGGAGGAGGCGAGACTAGAGAGGCGGTGGTAGCTAGATTGGCTGATGATATGTTGGAGAAGCTTCCTGATGATTATGCACCGTTTGAAGTGAGTTCATGAAATCCTGTCAGAAATGACATCTGCTCTGTCTTGCCTTATGTATGTGCAAAAAAACACAGAAAAGTCCCATATAATCTTCTTTAAAAGTTTTAGTGAATCCATTTACACTGACAAATGCTTTAAAAATATATACTGAGGAAGCCTGAATGGGATGTAAATGTTCATAGTGAAGCTGCTAAAATTGTACTGATGGACATTATTGCTTTGCTAAAAATTAAACCACTTGTTGATTTTCCGTTTACACTGTGGGAGGTCAGCAGTTTTCGTCAGCTAAACTAGATAACATTGTGAGAGAGAACTTGTGCTCTGTTTGTAAATTAAAATTCCTAAATTTTGTTACTTTGCAGTTCAGCATAGAAACCGCAGATAGTTGTAATTTGTTTTCATATATTACAGTGTTTCTTTACAATGGAGTGAATGGCTCCCGGGATTGACAGTGATGTGGATGTGGGTGTGAAAGAGTGAAATAAAAATATGTGTGTGTGTGTGTGTGTGTGTGTGTGTGTGTGCGCGCGCGTGGAACCTTTTCATCTTGCCTTCACTGGTTCAAACCCAGTGAAGTTAACTACTGACTCAGCAACAATGCTTAGTAGCCCAATTGCGGTGAGTTTGGTTTCAGTTATAGTTGCAATAGACACTTTCCCACATTGTGCAGAGGAAACACTGCCACTGACTTACCCTCCCCTAGCTAGCATCCAGGGGAAACAGAATGGAGAGTTTAGGAGGGGAGAGTGAACAGACAGGACCATAGTGGCATGTGGCTAGATGCACAAGCTGCACAGTCCTGGGCCGCCCAGAAGCTTCAGGGGGCCTGGGGCAAAGCAATTTCGGGGGTCCCTTCCATAAAAAAAAGTTCCAATACTATATAATACTATATTCTCATGGGGGCCTCTGTGGGACCCAGGGCAAATTGCCCCACTTGCCCCGCTCTCTGGGCGGCCCTGGCACAGTCGGTGTACATGTCCATGTGTGCACACTCTTGTTTGTCTGGCTTTGGCTCAGCTCTTTTCAAATACAGTTATTCCCTTGTCCATTATCTTACTTGTGCTGTGTTCCATCAGGTATGATGTAAGCGTCATGTCACAGTAGTTAACACCAGTGATGACAAACCCAACAGAAATGAGGCAGGGCCGTCTCTACCATTTTTGCTGCCCCAAGCAAAAAAAAAAAAGCCGCTCGGACTGCTGCCCGAACTGCTAGGTTGACCAGATGTCCCAATTTTATAGGGACAGTCCCGATTTTTGGGTCTTTTTCTTATATAGGCTCCTATTACACCCCACCCCCGTCCCGATTTTTCACACTTGCTGTCTGGTCACCCTACAAACTGCCGAAGGAAAAAAAAATAACCGGACTGTGCCGCCCTAAGAATGGACGGAATGCCGCCCCTTAGCATGTGCCGCCCCAGGCACGTGCTTCCTCTGCTGGTGCCTGGAGCTGGCCCTGAAATGAGGAGCCCCCTGTTCTAATTTGAACTGCTGAGCCAGTGACCTCCCACAGGTCTGTGTCTTGGCATGAGCTCAGCACATTGAAATTTCTGATCTAATGACCTCACAGAAGCCTGAGCACTATCACCCCAGCAAGCCATAGAAGATGTTAGGAAACTTTTCTGAAGCATGAGACTTGATATCCAATCAGAGCAGCACTTTTGAACTCACAAGACTTGTGCCTTTTGCTATCCCCGTCAGCAAGTTTGTAGTGCTTAGGCTGAGGTTTCACAAGTTTTTAAGCTTTCACACAAGCCCAAAAGCTAGAGGTGCTCAACCAGTAACCTCAGAGAGGGCTGACACTCATCCTAGCAAGGTAGGAGGAGTACTTAGCCAGTAACTTTAAAAAGCCCTGTGTTGCCACATAGACCCAAATGGTTAAATTGCTGAACTAGTGAGTTTACAAAGCCTTGTCTCTTGTAATCTTTCTCAGGAAGCTAAAGAATATCATAGAATATCATAGAATATCAGGGTTGGAAGGGACCTCAGGAGGTCATCTAGTCCAACTCCCTGCTCAAAGCAGGACCAATTCCCAACTAAATCATCCCAGCCAGGGCTTTGTCAAGCCTGCCCTTAAAAACCTCTAAGGAAGGAGATTCCACCACCTCTCTAGGTAACCCATTCCAGTGCTTCACTACCCTCCTAGTGAAAAAGTTTTTCCTAATATCCAACCTAAACCTCCCCAACTGCAACTTGAGACCATTACTCCTTGTTCTGACATCAGGTACCACTGAGAACAGTCTCGATCCATCCTCTTTGGAACCCCCTTTCAGGTAGTTGAAAGCACTATCAAATCCCCCCTCATTCTTCTCTTCTGCAGACTAAAAAATCCCAGTTCCCCAGCCTCTCCTCATAAGTCATGTGCTCCAGCCCCCTAATCATTTTTGTTGCCCTCCGCTGGACTCTTTCCAATTTTTCCACAAGGTGTCAAACTACACATCTCACAGATCTGACCCTTATTATCAGCCCAATAAGCTTGAGAGGCTGAGCAGGGTTTAAAGGAACAGTGTGGACAAGTGCAGTACCCCTTCCTCTGATAACACCTTCACTCCCTCTGTTGGGCATTGGAGAACTCATCTCTGCCAGAGCTGCTGTTCTTCTTGATGTTCTTTGGTCAGCTTCTACTTTAGCACTACCGTATGCCTATGTGTTGGGTGTTCATGCTACTGTTTCAGCCGCTTCTTTACTTTTACCCTGAATGAAAGTCAGAAGCTGTGCTCAAAGCTGCCTCATCAATGGGAGGTGAAATTAGGACTCAGGAGGTGAATCTCATCAGGATGTGCACACTGCCCTGAAGGGTCATTATCAGGTTCATTTAAAAACAGTTTTCCTTAACTATGTTGTAACCACCACCACAGAGGATGTAAAATGAAGTTAAAAAAATTAATTCAATTTGCACTCTTCATGCTGATTTCTCATTTTGGCTTCTGCATCTTTTCATGATAACTTTGTAGAACTCATTTTTATTAGAATATGAGATTAATAGTGTGATCTCCTTTGACCCAAGTGGCTGGTCAAACTTTGTGGCCCTGTGTCTTGTTTCTCCATAGACAGAGAAAATAGTGATAGAATCAGGTATTTTCTTTGATGCAATATTGTTTATTTGCAAAGATGATACATTGAGTCTTCTTTCCCTGAACATAGAAAGAAAGAAAAAAAAAAGCAGGAGACAGTTCTTTTGCTCACTGTTCCAAATCTGCCTTTCCAGCCAGCATGCATGTCCAACAAGTTTCCTCTCTTAGCTGCCTCCCAGGATCAAGTTACCAGTGCTTCTGTTATGGTCTACTTGGCTTCCTAGCAGCTTCTCTCTCTCTCTCTCTCTACTTTAGCACTACCATGTGCCTATGTTTTGGGTGTTCATGCTACTGTTTCAGCCTCTTCTTTATGTTTACCCTGAGTGAAAGACAGAAGTTATGCTCAAACTTAACAACAAGGTTTAATCCAACCCACAACAATACTATTAGAGTAGAAGGGTACAGTTTTTGTGGAAAGCAGCACGGGAGTTTGATCTCTTCCTTAAGTTCTCAAACTAGAGTCTGGTTTTGGTGCATAGGTGCTCCCTGGGAACGGGGCGTTGGTATTCAGGCTGAGATTTCTGAAAATGGGAATTGTCTACAAGTTGCCATGATGCCTTCTATTTCAGGGCTAGTGTGTAGAGTGTACATAAGTTATGGCAGGAATATTCCTGGACTCCGCGTCACTGATATCTCTTCCAGTGGAGAGCTGACCAACAAGGGCCTTGTGATCTGCTACTGCTTGGGTCAGGGGTGACAATACCTACCTAGCTGATTGCCCTTACTTATAACCGTCTAATGAAAACGATCTGATCTTTCCATGTATTGGTATCTAACTTTGCCATAAAGTGAACTTTCTCTTGATTTATCTATAAGAATCTGCTTTTGTTTGGCTTTCTCTTGACAGGTAAAGGAAAGGCTGCAGAAGATGGGACCGTTCCAGCCTATGAACATCTTCTTGAGACAGGAGGTAGACAGAATGCAGAAGGTTATCACCTTAGTGCGAAGCACTCTGACTGATCTCAAACTTGCCATTGATGGGACCATCATCATGAGTGAAAATCTGAGGGATGCTTTGGATTGCATGTATGATGCAAGAATTCCTACCCGTTGGGAAAAGGCAGGTGTTAAACTGTTTAGAGTCCTCTGTCAATGTTACATTTTAAAGACTAAAAAAATTACATACTCAGATTATTAATCATCATTAATATCCGATATATTAATATACTTTAATTTCAAAAGGGTTAATGTATTTTGTTCAACCCCTTTTTGAAAATATAACCTTGAAATGAAGTGCTAGATCTCAATGATAATATGAAGTCATGGTTGTGACTGCATTATCAAATTTGAGAGAGAGCTTATAGCCGAAGAGTGGAGTTATGGGATTGTACAGGGTGTAAAATAGGGCAGAATCTGATCATATATCCCCCTTTCTTTGCCCTCTTTCTAACTTACTTTAAAAAGTCCTTTTTGTCTAAAACTTCTCATACCTAGTTGGCCAGAGAAGAAATATTTTTTTCTGAAGTATTAGGTAAACTGTAGAAGGTAAGATTGAGTTCCATTTTATATTTAAAGCAGAGATTAATCCTCTTAGGTATGAAAAATACCATGTATCATGACAGCATTTTTTGGGTACAGAATGCATTTTCTGAGAATTTATAAATCTGTTAATTTGAGTTTAAATTCTGGATCCATTAAGAAAATCAGTGTGTGTCCTTTTTATCTTATTGTCTAGAAGCCCAGGGCAAATACAAACGATATCCGGGCAAATAGCTGATTAGCTTGCCTAAAATTAGATGATACATCAGATAATTTGCCTGCACAGCATGTGAACAGTTCATTGTATTTTGATCCAGGTGGTTATCTAATATTTGGGTCTTGAGAGTTGTTTCAGTTAGGACCAGAAATGGATATTGGAGTCAGGTGTTTAATTGATGCAGTTTTGTTTGTTTACAAAAAATGTAGATATACTCATGTTTCCTTGATAACAGTAGGAACAAAACAGGAGACAGTTTGTTTTTCACCAGACAAAAGACTATATATAATATATACACACACACAATTGAATACTGTACACTGCAATGATGATTGTGAAGCTTGGTTGAGGTGGTGAAGTCAGAGGGTGGGATATTTGCCAGAGAATGTCTTACTGCTAAATGATGAACTAGCACTTGGCTGAGCCCTCAAAGGTTAACACATTATTGTTAATGTAGCCTCACACTCTACAAGGCAGCACAAATGGAGGGAGGGACAGAGAGAGACAGACACACACCGTGTGTGTGAGAGAGAGAGACGCGCATTGCCCCTTTAAATACGCTGACCCCACTCTAAGTATACTGCCTTTTTAAGTAGATCAGCAAGTTGAGACAGCAGCTGCTGCCAGCAAGCTCCCTCCATCCTGAGCCCTGTCGTGCCCCCCGCCCCTGCTCTATGGAGATGGGGTAAAGGAGCGGGGGGCAGGAGCAAGGGGTAGGGGGACACCCTGACATTAGCATCCCCCTCCCCCCCCCGCACAGCAAGCAGGAGGCTCCCGGGAGCAACTCCAAGGCAGAGGGCAGGAGCAGCACACAGCAGTGGGGGGAGGGACAGCTGAATGGCCCAGCAATTGCTAGCCTGCTGGGCAGCTGCCGCACAGGGAATTTAGAGGAGCGGGGAGCTGATGGGGGAGCTGATAGAGGGGCTGCTGGCCCACCCTGGTTCCAAGCCCCCACCAGCTTGCTCCAACGGGCTGCTATTTCTGCAAGCAGTGGACAAAGCGGGCGGCTGCCAAACAAAGTTATAAGGGAGCATTGCACAACTTTAAACGAGCATGTTCTGTAGTTGATCAGCAACATAACAACAAAACAATGTTAACCGGGATGACTTTAAGTGAGGAGTTACTGTACTCAGTAACAATACACTGAGCTCCCAGTGAAACCCCTCCACCCATATAGCTCAGGTTTCTGACTAGCATTGCATATGGATTTTATTTGGGTGATGGCTCCTATTGTTTCAGCTGTCTCTTTCCAGAAAGGAACTTAATAGCTTTCCAGAATTTATCCTGGATGCAGGGTAGCAATCATGCCTACCAGCTTCCACAAGATTTCAGCCAACCCTGAGCATAACAGCATGAAGCCAAGATGATACTCATGTTGTTGTGCAGTGCATCCTTGAGCTTGGTGTTCTGGAACTTAACCATTTTCAGTGTTTTTATTATTCAAACTGATGCCAATCTATTGATGATAGAGATTATCCTTAAATTCCTTCCCCCTCCCCCCCCCGCACAGATAGCAATATCAGCTTCTTGCTTATGTTTTTGAGGCCTCTGAGGTGCTTTGGAATTATTCACTATGTGCATTTTGTTGACAGTCACACCAAAGCACCAACAGCAATGATAAAAAAAAAAATTGACTGACATAGCTGGAACATAAGGGCTGAAGTAGCTTGAGATACCTGTCTTGAACTTCAGAATAATCCTTCAAAGTTGGAGGCATGTGTTTTCTTATAATAGGCTTAATCACCTTTGTGATGGGAAAGGATACTGACATATATCAGCGATTCCCTCTAAAGTTAAATACGGTCAAATACAAATGACACTTTTTCAAACATATAAACACCAGCCCACTTGCATTTCAGAATGTATTGCTCTTGATGTAAATGTTACCCATTGTCCTGTAGTGCTGCGGTGGTAGAAGCTGAGCTGGAATTAACTTAATCAAAACATGCCTGTGTGGTATTAATGCAGATATGGATGAATGCAGATGCTTTCTAGTCCTATCTGGCTGATGTCTATTGGCTTGAAGGGAGACCAAGAAAAAAATACTACCTGTGGACACAGTCTCAGTGAGCTCTCAATAGCTGAACTTGACTAACAGTATTTAGAGCTAGATTTCAGTCCATATGGGCATTATCCATAATGTTTAAAGATTGACTTGAAAAAAAAATTACTGCAGTCTCTGTTCTGACTCATTGTCAGACTGGTGGTGGGAGTGATGTAACTTCAAAGCTAGGACAAAAGTAAACATACTACCAAGTAATAATCAGACACTAAAAGCAAGAGAATAAAAATGAGATCCTGGCTTAATAGTCCAAAGCGGGAGAGGGAACTAGCCGAATGCTGAGCAATGCCATTAAGACCATGACATCAGCAGCAATATTCATTTGAAACTACTTGAGAGAAACAGGCCTCAGCTCAAATGTAGTGTCAAGTGAATTTCTTCATTAGACAACCAAATTTGAAGCCTTAACCACATTCTGAAAAGTGATCAGAAGCAGAATTTGTCTCTTTAAGTAGCTTAATTTATTCGTCTCTCATTTGTATACCTGTACAAACGTATGGATTTTAATGAGACTGCCTGCATATAATTGAGAGTAGAATTTAGTCCACTGGGTTTATTTTTTCTAAAGTTAGTTTAGCTTTTTTTAAAATAACGAGCTTTGGTTACAATATGCATGTAGTCACTAATGAGCTGAATTGTGACAGTTTATAAGCCTTCTATAAGCCTTCTTGATTAAATCCTTTTATAAACACATCTTAATTTTTTGTATTTAACATTTATTTAGTTTTTCTACAAAAATTTAATGAAACCTCTGTAACCTCAATCCTGCAAACGCTTAATGATGTGCATAAATTGCCTGGATTGGGGTTTGTTCAGATACGTTTACTATGATAATCATTGTATGTTACTAAACACATAAAATAAACCAAACATTGCATGGTTATATATGGGACACACATTTACAAAAGCAAGGCAATGTTGTAGAAATAGGTGCATTTGTTTAAAATAGTGAATGGTTTAGAGAAGGTAAATCAAGTACTTCATTGATTCTCATACTATATGAACAAGAAGATATTAAATGAAACTGAAAGCCAATAGTTAACAGTGATAAAAGGAAATAACTTTCTATGCAATGCATAACTTGTGGAACTCATTACTACTATTAGGTTATTAATGATGCCAAATTCTTTATGAGACTCAAAGTAGTAATTATTTGGATGACATCATCTACAGTTACCTATGCTAAGATGAGACGTCGATCAGTTGACACAGTAGTCAGTTGATATGGCCCAGCTTCAGATTTTAATTGCAGTGTAGACATACCTTTTGGGACAACTTAAAGAGGACTGGTTTCAGAGTGGTAGCTGTGTTAGTCTGTATCAGCAAAAAAAATTAGGAGTACTTGTGGCACCTTAGAGACTAACAAATTTATTTGGACATAAGCTTTCGTGGGCTAAAACCCACTTCATCAGATGCTGTGACGGGGTCTGCTTGCTCTGCACTAGCCCAGACAGGGTTAAGCCCATGGTATTGACAGCGGAAGTCCCACCTCCCTGGCAAAACTGAGCATGCTCCAAGTGCTCTAATAGTATAAAGGGAGGGAGGCCAGCTCATTCTGGGCTGAGGCCGTGGGGGAAGGACTTGCCTGGGAAGCTCCTGTGGAGGGCCAGCCACAGCCTCTGACGGCACTGGGAATCGAAGCCATTCACGGCCTGCCTGCACCTCGGCGACTAGAGGAACCCCTGGAGACGACTGGTTCTGCCGAACATAGAGGACCTGACATCTCATGGGAAACCCCAACACAGACTCTGGTAGGAAGTGACCCAGGGAGGGTGACTGAGTGGTACCTCCCACCCAGGGAAACTCAGCGTGTTTCGGTAGGACCTCCCCCCCCACCCCGCTGAGTCAGTGGCAAGCCGCTACGCCACTATTAGGGCCCTGGGTCGGGGCCCGGTGGAGTGGGGGGCCCCACCCCATAAGGGGCGTCCCAATGCTTTGTAGGCTCTGGCCTCTAGGCCCCGCTGCCCTGCTCTGAAGGGCTGCTTCATACACTCTGACGGATAGGCCACACAGCCCTGACCCTAGGGGCATGAACCGTCACAGATGCATGTAGTGGAAAATACAATAAGAAGACACACACACACAACATGAAAAAATTCAAGCCTTGAATAAAGACTGGGAGTGGATGGGTCATTACACAAAGTAAAAACTATTTCCCCTACTGTTACGCACACCTTCTTGTCAACTGTTTGAAATGGGCCATCCTGATTATCACTACAAATTTTTTTTTCCTGCTGATGATACCCACCTTAATTGATTAGTCTCGTTAGAGTTGATATGGCAACACCCATTTTTTCATGTTCTCTATGTATATATATCTTCCTACTGTATCTTCCGCTGCATGCATCTGATGAAGTGGGTTTTAGCCCACAAAAACTTATGGCCAAATGAATTTGTTAGTCTCTAAGGTGCCACAAATACTCATTCTTTTTAAAGAGGTCAGAGGGTGGGCATTGAGCACTTCCTGAAAATTGGGCTTTTTAAAATGTTGAGAGGCATGTGTTCATTCTTGAAAATGTAGGACAAAACTTATAGAGATAGTGAACCCTCATGGTTCAGGGCATAAACTGACCATTAATTGCCTGGGATTAAGAAGAACTTTTATAGAAGCTGACACCCACTACATCAAAATGTAGTTAAGTTTGAGGCCACATATCAGATATTTAGGGTGAACTGCATTACAGGTATGTTGTCATCTTCCAAGAACTGAGCATCATAATCCTAGGAAATTTAGAATTAAGTCTGAATTGAAAAGAAATCCAAACATATTAAGGTATGGAAATGCGCAGATAAGGCACCCTTAATTCTTTCCTGTAGTGACCCTATGAAGGGGAAAATGTGTCTTGAAAAATCAGTTTCTGAATTCACAAACACTAAAATAGATTAATCCTAATTGTATGGGTTTTGCATAGTGCTATGGCAGGGCAGAGTTAAGGTTTCTGCTGAAAAATACACTTATGAAGAAGATCAAAGGGAGAATGAGTTTAAATTCATAAAGAAACAAAAGAAAAGAAAAGTAGCCTATACGCAGAATTTCAATGAGTTTTAACTATGGAGGGACTCTAAGGAATGGTGTTCTGTTACTGAGATTTATTGGGGTAAAAATCTGATACTGGATGCATAATTTCTTATGGCCCATTTTTACTTCAAAGTTGTCAGAAAATTCATTCTGTACCTCAAAAGTATGTGCTTTAGTCTTGGGAAACATATTTTTCATGCAGAAGAGTTTGAATCATTGCTTTAAGTTCAAAACTGAAGTCAGCATTAATGAATCACCGCCAAAGCCTCCTTAAAATATTATGTTAAAAAACTATGCTAAATGGATGTTACTGAGTGTTTGGCTTTGCCACCTCAGTAAGTGCCAGAACTAAGGTTGCCCGTGCAACCTTATTAATTCCTCATTGTGCGCATCCATCCTGGACACTGAAAGGGGCAGAGGACCTGTGGAAAAAACAGATGTGATTGTGGAATTAACTTAATGCATTATGATTCCATCTTTAATTTTCTGTGGAGTAGTCTGAGCATAAGATGGAGTAGCAGAGACTGAGTTCTAATCCCAGCCTGACGCTGGCTTCCTCTGTCAAATAACTTAGCTTCTCTTCATCTCTCTCTGCTATAGAGGTACTTGGTATAGATCTCTGAAGATGGAAAATGCTATTCAAATGCTCTGTATTATCACTGCATAAGATTTTATTGAGACAGAGCCTTTTAAAGTCTGAAAATTCAGTCTTTTAGTTCCCAAGACAATTGTCTATTCTGTAAGTGACATGAAAGCAGCTTAATGTATGAGCATATGATTTCTAGACAGGTTTATAGAAAAATGCAGTGCTTTGACATCTATGGATAAAAGGCACTAGTTAGGTATTGTTTTAAATGTGGAAAGGGGTCCAACTGAGGTTAATTGGGCACCCCTTATTGCTGGCATTTAATAACTTTTGAGTTGTTTACTTTGCAACCTAAATACTATTTGTTTTATGTAATTTCCTAAAGCCTTTTCTTAAAAAGATAAAGGCAAAAACAATTATTTTACATGCAACTACCTCCCCATCATGCATCATTAGCAGGGTTGGAAATGTGATTTAATCATTGCAACACAGACTGCTACCCTTTGAGATACTGGACTAATTGACAGCAAGCGAAGGCTGTTATCCAGAAAGGTGGTTGGGCTTCTGGCATCATGTGCTGGAACTAGAAGGTGGTCAGGGGAAACTGAGGTAGGCCTTTCCCCCTACCCTGGGAGTCGGAGGTGCTCCTGTACTTTGTGATACTCTCAGTGGAACTGCATTTTTCAAGGGCATATAACTTGGCCAAATTTGGGCAGATTTTCCTGGGGATTGCAGAAGGCACGTACCTTACATGAGGTCCACCCATCTGCCAAATTTCAAGTCCTTGCTCCGAAGAATGGGTATGTTGCTATTGTTCAAAAAGAGGTGACAGAATTTTAACATAAGTAAAAAATAAAAAAAAATCCCCTACACTAGGTCTCAGAACAGCCAATCCATTTTGACTGAAAGTTCAAAGAAAAAAATTCAGCCTGTGAGAGACATCTAGCATGGAAACGTTCGTCCCAAACAATTAGTTTGACAAAGTTATAATCAACTGAAATGGGGTCTTACAATGGGAAATGTCTGACCACCATAGCAACAGGTGGTGCTACTAATCCAGTCTATAATAATGGATATAGGGAGAAATTCTGGCCCTGCTGAAGTCAATTGGAGTTGTATCATTGTCTTTAGTAGGGCCAAAATTTCAGCCTGAGGTTGATAATTCCAAACTTAATATTTCAATAGTCTTGTAATAATATGTCTCTAATACTTTGAGATATTTTCCTTGATATGATAAATTAATTGGCATTGCTATGATTACAAAATCTTGAAAGTTCTAAACATCCCCCTCCCCTAAAAAACACCTCTTTTATACCTGTTTCTAGGGATCTTGGGCTTCCAGCACACTAGGTTTCTGGTTTACTGAACTTCTGGAAAGAAACAGTCAGTTTTACTGCTGGATATTTGAGGGCCGACCAAATTGCTTCTGGATGACAGGGTTCTTTAACCCGCAAGGATTTTTGACTGCAATGAGACAGGTGAATAGTTTTATTTTTATATTACCCTTTCAATAATATTCCCCCTTTATTATAGCTTGCATGAGAAGGCTGAGTGTGTGTGTGAGAGGGAATATTTTCTTTTGTGTGTTGAACTACTTTGCCCTCTTAGGATTAGATTCTGCCCTGGGCTACATAGGACATGTTAGAAGGGGAGCTACGGGACAGCTGAAATCCCCAGGACAAATTTTGGCTGTCTTAGCAGTCATACCTGCCATGTTACCCTTGAGTATGGTGCACTGTACTTACTACTCTGGGCCCACCCATCTTCATGCCAAGGGCTGCCTTGGAGGGTCTCTAGGAGGGAGTGGAGATCAGACATGGCAAACCCGCAGAAAAAACTGCAGAAATTGGGCTTGTTTTTGGCTTAATTGGCTTGTGAGTTACTTATTGGCTAGTGTTTGGCTTGTAGCTTGTTTGGCTTGTTGCTTGTTGTAGCTTGTTGCTTCTTCTTTTCTTTTCTTTTTTATCAGCTCCCGGCAAGGGTGGGCAAGCAGAGGCAAGGGGGGGGGGGGAGAGAGAGAGTGTGTGAACAGCAGGCCCACCATAGTCCCAGACTGCATGCTGGGGGGATCTAGTCACATAGAGTGTTGGGGTTCTTAGGGATTGGCTTGTTTTGGCCTTGTTTTGAAATTGGATTAGCTTGATTTTTGGCTTATTGTGAAAGTTAGGGTGTTTGTTTACCACGTGAAAGTTGGCAACTGTGGTGGAGATACTATGTTTTTCACTTGGGTTCTGAACAGCCCCTCTGGGGGGTGTGCAAAGGGTAGGAAATCCTTGTGCCCTTTTCTTCTTTGCACACTCTCACACAAGGGCTGACCAGAGTCTAGCCCTTGGTCTCTGTCCTCTTCAGTGCTTAGCCGATCTGAAGAGTTTCCAGAAAAAATGAAGTTAATCCTCTTTGTCACACCTGGAGTTCAGAAGTTGAAGCAGAGTAGCTTCTCTCAGTGAAGAATGTGAAACTGTCTGTATGGAAGAGATATGTGCAATCTGTGAACATGGTGGTTATTGTGTTTCTGGGTAAAGGGTTGCCTAGGAGTTAAATCAGTTTGAGCTAGCTTTGGATTGTAGGAACCTAAAAGCTACTGGTTGTAGACAGCCATACTCAGAGGAGGCATTCAATGGAATATATACCTCTTGGAATGTGGAATTAGGGTTTAGATAGTTGGGGGCAGGGGGAATCTTTAGTTGGAAACCCCAGGACCTTTTAGGCAGGGACAGTCAAACAAAAAAGTTTGAAATGCTTAAAAAGTTGAGATTTGGAGTAGAGGTAGTTCAGAGGATCTGCGGAGAAACAGACTATAACACAGATCCCTGATGCTGTGGCATCAGGGGTAAGTGGAGGCCAAACTTAGGTCAGACCATATGCATGTAGTCTTTTGTTATTTTAATCCTTGACTCTCTACTTGTAATGTTCCTTTGAATAAATAAATCATAGTTGCTTTGAATAAGCTTTGAATAATCATAGTTGCTTTGAATGACCTAAGTCACTGCCATTTCATACTGGTCATAAGCACCTAGAGAGAATTCTGTAGCAGGGTCTGAAACCAGTTGAGCTTGCAGAGGTAATACAATTCTTGCATACAGGTGATGCTGTAACCTGGTGATTCAGCCTAAAAGTGGGGTGAACAGCAGAGTTTCCACTCTTGAGAAGAGTGCAGATTTAGGCATATCACTTGCAAAGGATGCCTATGGGAGCGAATGAAAGAGAGGTCAAAAGTACAATGCACCCCTGCACTGTAACATACTTTATTGCCTTTCTCCAGATCTGAAAGCTGGTAAGTAATCACTTTCTTCAGCAAGTATCTCCCCAAATCAAACAACCAGATGACATAAAAGAGGCTTTTATTATAAGGTATGTAACAAGGGTTAAAAGCAGCCAAGCTAGGCTGATTGGGGAAGCAGCCACAGCTGTGGCCAGCTCAATCAGGGTCCAGCTGGCCCTTATAAGAGGGCTGGGGGCCAGGAGCTGAAGGAGTGTCACTATGGCTCTAGAGTGGGACGGGCTAGTGGCCTGGGAGTAGGGTACTGAACGTAGAGCAGTGCTGGGGAAGGGCAAAGGGAGCTGGGGAGCTCCAGCCTGGTAAACCCCCAGGCTGTAGGCCTTGTTGGAGGCCTACCAAGGTCCTGGGGCTACAGAGGTGCAGCCCGGGAATAGGCAGAGACAGCTGGTCCTAACCCCTTGCCAATGATGAGTGGCCTTTACAGACTGCAGTTTGCCACAATGAGGGGGATTAGATGATGACTGGCAGTAGCCACTGAGGCAAGGTGGGTGTAGAGGGTTGGGAGTTCCCCTGGGAGGGGAGACCCAGACTGTGGGTTACTGCTGGGGGCAGAACCCAGAGGAAAAGGGGCGCCAGGGTCTGGGAGGGACACGGGGGCCCTAAGGCAGGCGAGACACCTGCCTGCAGAGGGCGGTCCAGACTGAACAAGAGCTAATTCCCAGTGCCACACCGGTGATTCTCACTTCGTTACAGTATGTCAGAAAATTCTTGGAATCAGAAATGACCTTTTAAAATATACAGTGTAGATAATACACACGAACTGCACTCCTAAAGAAAAATTAAACACAAGTCAAATCTCGAGGGTTACCATGTTGCATTGTATGCCTGGTTTATGGCAGAAAGTCTCCTTCGAGCTTTATATAGTGGAGTGACACACTTCATGCCCCAGAAAGAACAGAGTTCTCCAATAACAGAACTGCATGTAGTTCCAGAGAGTACATAACCATGTTGATTTAGGACTTTTTTACTCAATGATTATGTGTTAATTTAATGTTCCCACTCTTCCAGGAAGCAGTCGCTCTTAACGTTCACACTCAGATAAGCCAGTTAGCCAGATCATTGACTGGATGTTTTATTTCTTTCCTCTTAAGTCATAGTACTTACATTAATGAGCTATAATGTTACAAATATAAAATTGAAAATCACATATACAGATAAATCAGTTCAGACCTCTTTTTAATAATATATCATCCAGGAAAGATTTCCTGGCACTCCCAGGAAAAATCAGCCTAAATAGTCACCTATTTTTCATATGCTGTCCTGACCTTTAAGATAAGCTACCTTTCCCAGACCTGAGGAAGAGCTCTGTGTAAGGTTGAAAGCTTGTCTCTTTCACCAGCAGAATTTGTTCCAATAAAAGCTATTACCTCCCGCACCTTGTCTTTCTAATATCCTCTGACCGATACAGCTACAACATTGCAAACCGACCTTTAAAAGGCAGACTTGTTTAACTCTGGTACCTTTTTAGTGCATTTTTCATTATTTATTTATCTGGAAGGGAAAATGAATCTAAAAATGACTTGTCTCAAAAGTGAATTTTTTTTGGAGGGAGAAGGGTGGTTGGCAATAAAATACTTAATTTGCTATGAAATGAACACCCTGCTGCTCGGCTAGAGGGAAATAATGCTGCTTTAATCATAGAGAGTACTGCAAAAAAGGTAAATGTTTGCTTTTATGATGATTTAAAGTAATTACTTTTGTGATAATGCAAGATTAAGGATGGCCCTGTATGCACTGAAATCATTGTCCTAAATCATAGACACTCTTCATAATTTTACCCATAGTCTTCATTGTTGCTTTGAATAGGAAATAACTCGAGCCAACAAAGGGTGGGCACTTGATAGTGTAGCACTGTGCAATGAAGTCACCAAGTGGATGAAGGATGACATCACAACTCCTCCTCCTGAGGGCGTCTATGTATACGGACTCTATCTAGAAGGAGCTGGTTGGGACAGAAGAAATTTAAAAATCATTGAGTCTAAGCCCAAGGTGCTCTTTGAAATGATGCCTGTCATACGGATTTATGCAGAGAACAACAGTAAGTGACTAACTTCAGGTTATGCTGTATTGATAGCAGCTTAATTTTAATTTGTTTTACATATACTTGACCAATTGTTAATGATTCTTCAGAGCATGGGGTGTTGTGATTGCCTATCCATAATGATATATATATATATAGTGCGGGCTTCTACTGGAAAACAATCAGGATTTGAAGTCGTACTTCATGAATAGTAATAAATGGTCCCTGCCTTGAAAACTGACACTCTAATTAGGTTATAAACATATGTCACAATACTGTTGTTGTTGCTGTAGTTTTGGAATATATGCAATTACAAATGATTCCTAACCTTCTTTACCTCTGCAAAACTGTAGCATTTTGTCTTCCACTTCCAATGTGCTTAACCATTATATTATGTATATGACAAAATGTATGTTTAAGACTCAGAATTCTGGTGTACCCCAGTAGTGGTGTTACAGCATAACTGTGGAAGCAGAAACCATTTATCCCCTCTCTATACAGTCTTTTGGAGTACCAAAAATACTCAAGTGCATTGTAAATGAAGTAGGAATCCTTTTTCTCATTGAATATTTGTCTGATAGTCCAAAATATCAGTGGGGCTACATGCATAACTTAGGCTTCTTTACAAGAATGAAGCCCCAACTTTGCAATAGGGCTGTTAGGGCTGACCCTAGACCAAATAGCGCCCCCAGCAAGGAGCATCTTCGGTGCCTCCCCTTCTCCATTTGTTAAACATTTGAATACCTTATTTTTTTATTGCACTTGTATTGCATTTCATGACTCTGATGCATGATTTGCATGCATGATTTATCACTGTCATATAAGACGATAAATTTGCATGCTAGAATCTGTAAATCTGTATTTATTATAAGCACCCCTCCAAAAAAGTTTCCTCTAAGCTTATAGAAATTTTTAATGTTAAGAATAACTCAAATGTACTAACATCGAGAAATTGAATTGTGCACCAATATTGGGTGGACCAGTGTTATAGTGTTACAGTAGGTGATAGCAACAAATCTTCCTGTAAATGGTATCTTTTCACTGTGACTAATGTTGGGAGTGAAGTCCATTATTACCGTGTAGTCCTTTGCTTTGTTGAGTCGCATCAATATGTTATCAAGCACCTTCCTTGCCATGAGGTCAATCAATTAGTTTTGGATTGTTTTGCTGCAGTAATGGTTCATAGTTTCTTTATGAACTACTCAACGTAGGTGCTCACGCATGACATTGTCCTATTTCCCAAGGAGCTCTACCAAACCGTAGAAATTACTGTTATATTCAGTGAACAACTTATCCAACGAGCCCCGGAAAGCCAAATTATTCTTTGCAAGGAAGAGGGTAATTGAGATCAGATGCTGAAGCATGTTCCTCCAATGTTGGATTTCTACATTAATAATGCACTGGTTTCCTGCGTCTATACATTTATTCAGCTTGAGCCTGGACTTGACCTCCATCCATTTGGAGTAGGCTGTAAAATAGCCAGATGTTGCTTTTCATGTTGCTTCAGAGCATCAACTAAGTTATGCCAGTAATTGTACCCGGAAAGGACAAGCAATGATTTGACATTCTTGTCAAATATTTTGCAACAAAAACAGAACAGTTGAGTTTGAGTAAACTAGCCGAAGACTGATTCAGTTTCTCAACATTTTCAAGCACTCTTTCGCAGTGTGACTTTGAGAAGTGTTGCTTCTATTCATTTACTAGCAATGTCATATCCTCAGTTTTGCCCAGCCTGTTCAAAATTGTACGATAAATTATCAGCACAGTTTAGGATCGCCAGCCATAAAGCAGGATCTGATGTATAGATTCGTGGTGTGCAATTTTTCTCACTGCTGTTTCTGTCATCATGAGAGGCTGATTCTTTTTTTATTGTTTCTCTCCTTTTCATGTGAGCCACATTCTTCTTTGTCATCACTCTCCTTTATGCCGCCATTCCTTCTCTTCAGGTAAATCTGCTAACTTCTGAGTAATAGGACTTCTTTCATTTATGCTTCGCTCCTCAATTTCTTCTGCACTGGGATGATCACTATTGCCTAAAGCCCAGTCTATGTTGTTCTGTTTCAGATATTTTCCTCTCAGATTTGTCCCTTGCTGCAAACTAGATTGCAATTGAGCTTTTTGGTTCCTATACTGAATTCCTGAAGGCTTCTTCGGGGGCATCTTTTATTTTCTACAGGCGAAAACACAACATTAGGGAGAGCAAAAATCTATGTTCCGCAGTGGTAGAAAGTCATCAAACATTACATGTTAAGCATGGCAAAAGAAGTAACAGTATTTCTTTTATATTGTTGCGTAGATAGGGGTTTGATGTCTCATTAAATACGCCCTTTATTAGTAACTAATTACACTCTTCAAGTCTTAAAACACAAGTAAAGTTTCACAATTACACAATAAAACAAAGTTCACAATATTGCAGCTTGGCTCTCACTTCACTTCACTTCATTCTTAAATCTCACTGACTGACTGGTGACACTGCACCCCTTATATACCCACGAGGGCATGGCTGACAACATCCTAGGAGGTTCAAGGAAAATGTAGTTTCCAGAAAGTTTAACAATGTTCTTGGGAACCACTGTGTTATACCTAGGTGTTGATTGTATGCATAAATGCCACAACACTGATGTTCTGTGGAGGGGATTTGCTTGAGCAAACAGAAGCCAAGTGAGAGGATGGAAAGAGCTGGTGGAGGTGGGATGACATTTGGGGCCACCAAAGAGGAAAAGACGTGTCAGTCTGCACTCTATTCTAACGAGCTGGAGAACAGAAGTCGAGGCCATTCTGCTTTGTGGAACTGAATTTTTAATGTTTGCAAATAAAGTAGGTAGTAGGAAATCAAATCCCACAGAAAACAGCTGAAAAGATATGGAATCATTTAGCTGTTAGAGACAGTCTGCTTACAGGCTATGTTTCCTGTGCTTTGCTATCAGAATTCCATGTTCGTTGCTTATCTTCTCTGACAGTACGTGGCGTGCCCTTTTTGTGTATGTCATTTGCTTAACCAAGGGTAACATTCTAAATGCCTATAATATGCAGTCTATCAGTATTTTCAGTATAAATTACTATTTGCAGGAGTTTACTTACAACCTAGCCATAAAAATTGTTTCAAACTGATTGACACACAAGATCTCAGCCTGGTAACAATTTAACACTAAATTGAATGAATCTGTTTAGCACAGTTTGAACTCTACAGATGTTTGGGAAGAAAGAAATAGAAGTCTTATTATCATAAACTGTATTACTTACAAAAACCAATTTGATAGACAAATAAGGCTCTGATCCTGCAAGCTGAAAATCATTATTATATTAAAAAGCAAATTAAAAACCAGCCGAGATACTGAATTACAAACACTTGTATATTAATCAAGCCTGGAATATTTTGTCCCAGTTTTACAGTGAAGAATATCGGTTGACAATGCATACTTCTGCAGCATGTAAATAATTGTACTGGACTGAAAAAAGTATTTCAAAATAGATGAATAGATTTTAATAAGGTAATTTTCACATCTTGATGTGTCAGCATGAAACATTCAAAAATAGGAAAGTAGAGTGGAAGGGTGAAACTGCCAGCATCCTAGTCACTGCATGGGGCTCATTTAAACTTCTTACTCTGTCAAAGTACTGTAGTTTAATACTAAATCCCAAACTTACAAGAGCTGCACACGGTACTGTATGTGATCTGTTTTGCAAGTAGTAGCAAAAAAGTGAGCAGTGTGTTGTTAACTGAACTTCCTTTGCTTTTGTTGAGAAGAGCTATCGGTTACTGAACTTTGACTCGATGTATTTATATTTCTGTTTCAGTTGTGCTCTGCTTTCTCACATCCTATCTGTTCAGCCTCATTTCCCAGGGCATCTTTTCATGTGTGTTTTTTTTCTCCCCCTCCATTTTCCTAGCTTCAAAAGATCCTCGTCTGTACTCGTGTCCAATCTACAAAAAACCACATCGAACAGACCTGAATTATGTTGCTGCTGTGGACCTTAAAACCATCCAACCTCCAGAGCATTGGATACTGCGTGGTGTAGCACTTCTTTGTGATGTCAAGTAATGTTAAATCAATTTTCACTTTTTCCCCCCAGTGTTTCTCACCAGGATTTTAAGAGGGTTTTTTTCTGCACATAATTTTAACATGAACACTAATGAGGTAATGAGCTTGATGATGGATCACAGATTTTTCTTTTTGGTAGTTGTGCTCCCCCTTTATTCCACTCCTGCTTTATCTATTAGAAGTTAGTGGGCTAAAGACATGTACTAGAAGATAAGTCTCTTGGGCCTGGATGGCTCAACTGACTGACTATACCCACTCCTATTCACCTCTCAGGGCTTGTTTTCACTAGAAAATTGGGTCATTTGAACAAATGCTGTATTAAACACAACATAGCCATGAGTGTAAATGGGCTAGCTGTCCTTAGCATTGTCAGCTGGTCATGGCTAATGCTGTTGTTCCAGCAGTGCTTATCTGCAACCAGATTACAATTTTAAGCACACAAATCCTGTCAATGCTGACAGCTAGGGTGTGTTAAATGTTGTGTTAGTTAGCACAACTCCTCAATATCGTATTCCAGGTTGACTCAGTTTTCTAGTGAGAACCAGTCTGAATCCGGCCCTAGGTCAGTGGTAAATGCAAAGTGGTATGCAGTCCGATCGCTGCTTGGGGTTTGTGTGAAATGAGTTTGTAGTGTCAGTCCAATTCCTACTTGGACAGAGGTGCACATCACAGAGGCCATCACCCTAACAAATATGAGTCTCATGGAAGTCTCAGCACAGAGGGTAAAAATGGAATGGGCATTCACTTTTTTAGCACCTAGAGGTAGGGAGGCTGTTAGTTCAGTGTGGGAAGCTAGCATTTCCTCCTTATGCCTTAATTAACATAGCACTTTGCTGTCATTCTGCCTCACTAATGCACTAAATTCATTTAAAAATTCTGTTTACCAGAAAAGTCTTATTTTCTATTCTGAGAATTGTGGGCCATGAGTATTTGGAGTATTCTCATAAAACAAGAGTAAATTAATAGGCAGCAGGTTTAAAACAAACAATAGGAAGTATTTCTTCACACAATGCACAGTCAACCTGTGGAACTGTTTGCCCGAGGGTGTTGTGAAGGCCAAGACTATAACAGGGTTCAAAAAAGAACTAGATAAATTCATGGAGGATAGGTCCATCAATGGCTATTAGCCAGGATGGGCAGGGATGGCGTTCCTAGCCTCTGTTTGCCAGAAGCTGAGAATGAGCGACAGGGGATGGATCACTTGATGATGAACTGTTCTGTTCATTCCCTCTGGGGCACCTGGCATTGGCCATTGTCGGAAGACAGGATACTGGGCTAGATAGAGCTTTGATCTGACCCAGTATGGCTGTTCTTATGTTGGAGGGAAACCTTTATGCAGGGTACCAACATTAAGACCACCATTGTTATCTTTGCTTTGCTCTCATTTTGCAGTATTTTGCTTTCATGTCCCCTCCTTTTCTATCTTCCTTCCTTTTTTTCTGTCTGTCTTACTGCAGCCTTGTTGACTTTTCATCTACCATAGAAACATTCCACACTGGGAGCTGGCTGCAGAGAGAAATGTAGGCAGTACTAGTCAGTTGCACTGGGACTTCACATATAAAGTGCCTTTGTTTTTCAGCACAGAGCTATTGGATCTTTGCTATTGAGGCTGGTCGGTTGTCTCATGGTAGTCTGCAATACATCAAAGTCACAGGTGGCAGACTACTGCTTCAGTAGTGGCAGGAGCTCTAATACATAACAGGATGGGCCAACAATGCACAGTGGATCTGCCTTACATAAATGCTTTGGGGGGAAAAGCAGGTTTTCATTTCAACACAAGGAAGCATTTGGTGGAGGTTTGATTCTATTTTTGTTTCAGTAGATACATAATTTGATCTTATATAAAAATGTAAAAAAAATGCAACTCTTGTTCATCGATGATCTAAGGACAACCTTTCACAGTATTACAAAACAAGTATTAAAAACCTATTTCAGAATGGCTGTACTTGGTGTTTTAATGGGGAAGGGATAGTTGTAACATTTCATTTCTATAATACAATCACACTGTTTAATTTCAAAAATGTACATTTATTAATTTACTACTATCTTAAATGTTAGTCGATAATCAATAACTTGGAGGAACCTGAATGTATTTCATTTTTTGTAATATTTCATGGTGTAGTGGAATCTCTACGGGCAAGGCTGCTAGAGATCTCTAATACTGTCACACTGTGTATTAATATGGCTGTGTGTAGATTGTATCTGCAACACCCTCAGCTATAAGAAGATAAAAGGATTAATATTGCCCTGCTGCAGTATTAGTACATGTAAGTATGATTCTGAACCCCTCAATCCTAAATCCTTCAATTTATGTAAACACTTGTACTGGCCAGAGCATAGTTAATGGAAATGCTTACAAACCTGGCAATTTCTGGCTGTTTTATTTAACATTGTAGGCATCATGAAACTTAAGAACTCACAGTTATGCAAACAAGAAGCATGAAGTTGGTCTGCCTTGGAATTCCTGGGGTGGGTGGTGATGTAGCTTTCATTTTTTGACTACTAGAGAATCTAACTCAGTTTTCAATATCATGTTTTTCCTCTTTCCTATCACCTTTGCTGCTTCTTTTCAAGCTCTACCTCTTTGCACTTTGTCTCCTTCTAGTCAATACCCTCCTCTCCTCATTCTTTATCCCTTTCCCCCATCTTCCTCTTGTTCTGATTTACTCCTTTGCTGTCTTCTCCCCACCTTAATTATGCTTGGTTTTGCTGTACATTTTTTTTTTTTGCTGCATGCCATATACACAATCTATAATAACAGCTACGTTAGTGTTCAGTATCAACAGTGTATATAGACAAAGGAAAAACAGAAAATGAGTATTCTAAAGTGATTTGAAATTGTTGAGGTGAATATGGCTTGTGAAGCATGCAAATAGGTAATGTAAGACTTCTATGGCCTTTCCTTATACATTGAATAATTACTCATATATCCAAACACAGGGAAATGAGTTTAAGGAGCATTAACCAGCACCTCAAAAGCCAGCAGAGGAAGGGAGAGAGGAGGGAAAGGGAAGAAGGGCTGCTTCCAGCTTTTAACTAATTTCTATGGCCAGCCTTGGGTTCCGCAGTGTTGGCCGCAGAATCGCGGTAAGCTATGTGCATTGGGTAAGGGTTTATTGCACGAGCAATATGCTTATAAATCTGTTTTAACAGTTAGCTTTAATTATGTTCCCCTGTGCTGTGCTTTAAATAAAACAATCTTTCTGGGCTTGATATACCTCTCACGCTGATGTAAATCAGGAGCAACTGCATGGTAGTCAATGGACTTGTTTAACTCAGGGAATCCGCCCCTCCATTTCCTAGAATTTTGCATGTTTAACATGTAACTTTTGAGACTTTTCTGTCACCGTCTTTTCCTGCAAGCTTCTAATCTGAGGAGGTGGAGAGTAATTAAATGCATAATTCTGCTTAATGCCCCAATTTTGCCTGGAGATTCTTTAGTGCATGTGGGGAGGATGTCAACTGGAAGCAGAAGATTGTTTCCAGAACAAGATAATGCTGTGAGCATGAAAGACTAGAGTAAGATACTGTGAATAGAGAATAGCTTTAAACTGCTGCTTGCACAGCTTTGTTGAAATTCATTTTCCAGAAATCCTTCCAGGAGATCTAGACAGATAGTCACAATGTGGGAAAAGTGAGTGGACGAGACTGTTCTCTGAGTGATGGTGCCAATTGTATTCCATTGATGGTTTACAGTTTGCCTTGTGCTTCTGTCCGAGACAATGAAGGGAGGGATGGACTGACCGCGTCTCCAATTCCTTCTCACTGTTGCATGGTCTGGGTCAGAACTTTAATTGTCCTTGTCTGTGATGCACTTTAAAATAAGATAAGGTGCATAGTTTTACCCATTTTGCCAGTTTTATTGTAGTTTTAGTACTTAGTTTAGATAGCTTTTTTTTTTTTTTTTTTTTTTGAAACTACCCCTCCACTCCACTGGACTATGCCCAGAACTCTGTGCTTCAAACTCTGCACCTCTTGCCTGTGCTCCTTGTCGGTCAGTGATGACTATGAACACTGCCTCTACCACTTGGGGGAAGCTTACATCACATCGTATTTGCCAATCCTCCCCCGCCACACACCCAAGAAGGCTCTGCTCTTTTCCTCCAGAAGAACCTCATGGAGCTTGCCATGAGACCTCATTCGGACCCAGGCTTGGGAACACGCCCTGTACATCAGCCTGACACAGCAAGGAGTGCACCTCCCACTGCCACATCCAAATTTGGAGCCAGTGGAACTACCCCAGGGACACCATGACGGGGCCTAGTCAGGAGGTAAGGAAGCGTACCCATAAGCATGGGACTAAAGCTATGGCTACACTAGAGAGCTTATAGCGGCGCAGTTGCATTGATGTAGCAGTGCCACTGTAAGCTCTCTAGTGGAGCCGCTCTAAGCGGATGGGAGAGAGCTCTCCCATTGACTTAATCCAGCCCCAGTGAGTGGCAGCAGCGATGACAGCGGGAGAAGCTCTCCTACCGACATAGCACTGTCCACACTGGTGCTTAGGTCGATGTAACTTATGTAGCTCATGGGGTACAACATAAGGTATATCGACAGAAGTGGTATTATAGACATAGCTTAAGTCTTCCTCCAAGCCAGACCACAGCACTGGTACCGATACCTGAAAAAAAGAGTGCTTCTTACATTGGGGAGATCCGGCACCATAGCTGGGCCTCAGGACATGTCCAGCAAGGCGACCTGGAGTCACCCCGTCCATCATCCCTCCACTTCTTGAGAAATCATATCTCCATCACGATATGCCTACGGTACGTGACCCCTCACTATCTGCACCGGTACTCTACATCCTTCCACTAGCTCCGACAGTATTGCCATTGGAACTAGAGTCTGCCTTCTCCTCCTCCAACAAATCGCAACTGGGAGAAGAAAGATCATGTCATATCATCCCTATATGCCTTCATGGAGACTGTCATGTCCGTGGCAGCATCTATCACATCAACCAGCTTGGAGTCACTGGTACCCCCATGCTGTGGGGACTACCACAACCTCCCTTGGATCCAGCCTATTAGCCATACTGGGGACTCTGATCCCAATACCCCCTCCTTGGAAGCTGCCTGATCCACAAGGGAATGCTCGCCTGCCCCCTCCTTAAGGAACCCTTCTAGCAGATGCTGTGATCTGATGGTAGAGGAGGAACCAGTTAGTCTAGTCCCAGTAGAGTTTCCAGAACCAGCAGTATTTCCCTCTTCATCTCCAGACAAAGTGGTGACTGCAGCATCCCCTTCCCCACTGGATGTCTTTAGACAATTTCAGGAACTGTTGCGGAGAGTCTTCGGAGAAATCCAGATTCCCTTAGCAGAAATTCAAGACCCCCAACATAAGCTGCTTGATATCTTCCACACCTCAGGACCGGCCAGAATTGCACTACCAATTAACAAAGCAATTCTGGAGCCCTCCAGAACATTATGGCACACCCTGGCCGTGTGCACAGCTACCCAATAGAGTCCGAAAAGCATTATTACATTCCTGCTAAGGGGTCTGAGTTCCTCTTTTGTCACCCTCCTCCCGACTCCGTAATCATCCAGGCTGCGACTGAGCAAGCCAAACAACAACAACTTTGATACACACCATCTGATAAAGAGGGCAAGTGTCTGGACCTTTTGGTGTGAAAGGTATTCTCCTTATCTAGCCTACAAGTCAGGATTGTGAACTATCAAGTATTACAAGCCAAGTATGACTTCCTAAATTACAGTAAATTAGAGGATTTTACTTATAGCCTGCCATAACACGATCAGGCTCATTTTCAGGCACTCATTGAGGAAGGGAAACTGATGGCCAGAACGGCCCTCCAATTGGCAGTGGATGAAGCAGATACCTCCTCCAGGGTCCTGGCTATGGCCATAGTTATGCTTAGGGAGTCTTGGCTCAATTCTTCTGGGTTCCCTAGGGAGGTACAGAACACAGTTGAAGACCTCCCTTTTGATGAATTCCCATCTCTTTAATCAAAAGACAGATGAATCACTGCTTACCCTCAAAGATTCCAGGGCCACTCTTCACTCACATCTACACTCCACCCCGAAGCGCAAATTCCACCACCAACCTTCCACTCAGTGCTATTGGTTTCCTGAATTCTACCATCAGATCTTACGAGCCTCTGAGGAAACATCAAAAGACACAGAGATCTCACACCTTTGCAGGCTTCAATGTCGCAGCTACAACCACCAGCTAAGAGGTATTTCTGATGCAATCCCAAGAGCCAGCAACCACTATGCCAACAACCTCATGATCCTCCCACCCCCTTTGGGGGTCATTTATCATTCTTTTCCCATGCTTGAGTGCGATAACAATGGACAAATGGGTGTTGAACATCATCCACCATGGCTATACAATCAAGTTTATCACGCTACCTTCTCCAAGACTGCCTTCCCTGTCAGGGATCACTCTCATGACCGCATTCTTGCCCAATAGGTGAACTCCTTATTACAATGAGGAATGGTAGAATGCATCCCTCTGGAATATCAGGGAATGGGGTTTTACTCAACTTACTTCCTGATATCTTAGAAGAAATCCTCGATCTCCAGCAGCTCAACTGCTTCATCCAGAAACTCCAGTTTTGTATGGTTATGCTAGCAGTGATTATCTCTTTCTTAGAGAAAGGCATGTGGTTTATGAATCTCGATACGAAGGACTCATTTTAACATCAATATCCATCTAGCCCACAGATGTTTCCTGAGATTCACAGTGGACACTCATCATTTCCAGTACAGAGTGCTCCCCTTCAGGATAGCCACCATTCCCAGAGTCTTCACCAAGTTTTTTCCATTGCAACGGCCTATGTTAAACATTATGGTATCCTCATATTTCCATATCTTGATGACTGGCTTCTAGCCTCGCGGTCCTGGCAAGAAGCCCACACATCCCACACATCAACCTCTATGTTAACCTTCTTTCATCCTTTGGAGTCAGCATCAATGTCGAGAAATTGATTCTAGACTCCACACAGTCTCTGAACTTCATATGGGCTACAGTAAGTTCAGTCACAGCGCGATCCTACTTGCCAGCAAACAGGTTCCAGGCGATGATCAACATCATAACCCATATCATGAACAATCCATATGTACTAGCCAGGACTTGCCTGTCCCTTTTAGCCCACATGGCATATGGCATACGTGACCCTCTTCACACGTCTCCACCTTCACTGCCTTCTGACAAGGCTCCAGTCCGTTTACTCACTAAACTGCCACTCCATGAATTCCATGCTGACAGTTCCTGCTGTGGTACTATCATCCCTCCAGTGGTGGACAGAGCCACGTTGCATTTGTGTGAGAGTTCCCTTTCTTCCCTAGACAAGATTATTATCACCAACTTATCTCTGGTTGGCTGGGGAATGCATCTTGACGACCACATGGTTCAAGGAACATGGACTCCCAGGGAATCTAGGATGCACCCTGGAGCTCAGTCGTGAGGAGAGCATGACAATCCTTCCTTCCTTTCATCCGCTCCCATAATGGCCCCTGTGTGCTGCTACCCCCAGGCACTTCCCCCGCAGCTTCCTATTGGCTGCAGGGGCACTTGGGGCGGGACACAGACCCACCCCGCCCAGGGGCCGCAGGGAGGGGCCAGCAGCCATGTGGAGCAAGCAGGCAGGAAGCCACTCAAATCCGCTGCACTGCTGATGGTGAGTGGGCACCCCAGGCTGTTTGAAATGGCCCAGGGGACACGGGGGGGGGGGGGGTGGGCGTGCCTGGGGGCAGAAGGTGGGGCTGAGGGAGAGACCAGTGCTGGAGCCAGGCCTGTGGTGCCCGGGAACCAGGAATATTCCTGGTGCCTGGGAACCAGGGGCCCATAGAACTTGCCACACACAGCTGGGCCTACCTCCTCCTACAGGAGCACAAGCTCACTTCACTGGGGGCCAGGCTTCAACCTCGGTCTCCCTTCAGAATATGCTGCTCACTGACCTGTACGCACCGCTACACTGCACTACGCCTTTGTACAGGACTACTCCATCATCATCCTCAGACCCTCCTCTGACTTAGGTACTGCTTGTTAGTCACCGTCATTGGAATACAATAGGGACCACCACTCAGAAGAAGAGGTTACCTACCTGTAACTGGAGTTTCTTCGAGATGTGTGGTCCCTATCTGTATTCCCCACTCCCCGCCGTCCTTTCCCTCTGCTATGGATCTGCCGGATTCGCAGTGGAGAAGGAACTGCAGATGTAGTCGGTCCGCCCTGCCCTTTATTACTTTGGATGGAAGCACGAGGTGAACGAGGGCGCAGGCACAGACCAACGGATACTACTTTCAAATTCTCCATTTCCAGGTGCATGGTCCATATGCATAAACCATCAGTGGAATACAGATAGCGACCACACATCTCAAAGAACCTCCAGTTACAGGTAAGTGACCGCCTCTTTTGCTGGAAAAGGGGAAATAATAGTGGCAGTTGATCACCTAATGAGGCTTTGGATCCTGTTCTGAGTAGCTGTGTACCTGAAGGCTTAGTATTCTGTGCAACAAAATTATTTGCTCCAATCCTGTGGTCTGGCACACTGCTAGCATGGAGCCTATGGTGGGAAGAACAGTGTGGCTTTACACTACCTTTGCTCTTGCTGATCCTGGGGGTGGGTAAGAGGCACAACTTAAAGTGGCGTCAGGTCTAAGCTGAACTACTCTGGCCAGGGGTCTCTGCTGTGCAGCAGATCTCCTGCCATGTCACTTCCCTCAACCACACTCCTAACATATTCCCAATGCTGGAAACGGTGGAAAATGGGGGTGCGTGGGTACAAATGTCAAATGTGCAGTTCTTTGGGATCTTTAGATGCCATGCAAGTTAGCTACATAGCACTGTAAAACTGGGATGTGTTGAAACAGTGGCAACCTTAGTTATCCCTAGCTCAGATTTCAGGCAACGCTGAGTTGTCCAGGAAGGGGTTCATACTGCACTGTCAAACTTGGCTGCCCATTTGGTGGGACTCAGGATTATTTGTATGAGCATATACAGTCAGGTATAGCAGATTGAGGACCACTCCTCTACTTTTATCCTCTGCATCTAGTGATTTCCAACTGAACATCAGTTTTGTTCATTTTTTTATTTAAAGCCTCTGCAGCCAAATGAATTTCGCTGTGAACCTTGAATGGCCTTGATGTTGGTTTGTAGTAGCCTTCTGTAATTATAGTATTAAAATTCTTCAGTTCGTTTCCTAACCTGCAGTTGACAGTATTTGGTTGTCATGTGTAGCCTCAGACAGACCGGCCTAGTAAATGAAACACTCGGAATAGTTGAAGAGATTTCCCCAGTCACAGGTATGATACCCTTTCCAAACATGGCTCAGTACAGTGAGGCCTAGGGGCACTTGTCAGAGAGGAAAAAGAGAACTTTTGTAAAGAAAAGCCTATATTCTGACAGAGATTGAAAATCTCTTCTACTTCTGACACCCTTTTTCCAATTTGCTGCTGAGCTTCAGGTCACACAGAGTTGTGATGTTCACACTTAAAACTTCCTCACTTGCTGAATGTGCCTAAAGACAAGGGCAAACACTTGACTACAGTGTTGGGTGGCCGGAACCATTCCCCCCCCCATTTTTAAAGCTGATAAAGTATAATTTCATTGGGCACCTGATGTCTAGTTAACAGCAATATTTGAATTTGATGATGCATCCTAGTTTTCTTCCAGTGTTTGTGAGCACTCGTATTGAGGTTGTATTAATATGACTGCATTTTCAGTCATCTTCACTTGCTTAAAACATTTTAGCAGACCTCTGAAATGAGGAGAAACTACGCTTCAAGGCATGTTACTTGTTAACGACTTTAAATATTTTAACTAAAAACTGAGCAAGGACATCAGGATTTGTCCTAGAGCTAAAACAAAACTCCAAACATTACTGTATTCTGCTTTCTCAAAATAGCGTATTCCCATGAATATGAATGGGAGTCAGGTCGATAACTTACATTATGAAAATGTAGGCCATATACCATGGCTTAGGTTCTGATTAAGCAAAGCAGTTAAGTAGTAAGTGCTTAATGTCCAGTGCTTCCTGAATTGGAACTTTGACTTTAACAAAGTCAAAAAATCTTGTGCTTGCATTCAAGCAACATGCAAGTAGTTATCGTTTAATTTCTCTATCTACTCTGAGCTTTCATTTAAATACAAGCATTTTAACAAAATAGAAAAAAGGCTGTTAGTGAAGAAATAAATAATTTAGGTAACTATAGCCCTTTACAATGGTGATATCAGTGAAATCAGGTGATGCATGTTTAAGTGTATTTAGGATTAAATAATTTTTATTAACTCTTCAGTTTTGAGAAGTATTGATCTTTATGAAGACAGATGCGCCCACTGATTAAATAATGAAACTTAAGTGCTGATGCCTTTGACAGATAACTTTAAAAATGTGTTGAGAATTCCAAAATTCCCACACAAACACATTCACTCTCCAGAAATGTAATGATTAATCAGAAACAAGTTTGTTGTTTAATACTAAATACTTTAAATTAATATTCATCTGAACTTAGAGTCGGAGTCTGGGACATAAGCCACCCAGCTAGCATGATGGCAACATGCTGTGAAGGCAGCTCCTTTAACACCTCACGATGCAGGGGAGCTCAATCTATAACACTCACTGAAGAAGTAGCGCTGATGAGCTCTGGAGGGAGCTACGTCCAGCCCTCTCCATTAGAGAGAGACTTGCCATGGCACATGGCCTTGGAATGGAAGTGGGAGGGTGGGGTGGATAACTAGGGGAAGAGCCTTGGGTTATCTACAGGGTCTTAGAGGTTTCTGGTTAATAGAAGTGGTAGAATTAAACCTAAAATGTACTCTGTCATCTGAGGGATGCTACCCATTTGACAGTTTAGAGGTGCATTCCTTGCTGTAAATATTCCTGAGGGGGAGATGAAGGGGAGAGAAGACTTACAAATGTTGACGACCTAAAGCTTCCACCCCCCTTCTTTTTAGTTTAAAAGAGAAGCATTTTCCTGGGGTTGTTTCATCTCAGCCATTCAGACTGGAGCTCATTTGAATGTCAGTTTCAAAGCAGAGCTGCAGCTCCTGCTGTTTCCCTCAGCAGGACTCTCAATAAGCATAATAAGCATGGGTAATATTTTTTCCATTTAGAGTTAATATTTGAAGCAGTTATTCACACCTTAATTTATCAATGATAGCATTATTCCTGTTGTGATCACTCAACTGAAGTAGATGTCTCAATTTCTATTTTTATTATCTGAAGGTACTATATATCCGGCTTTGGCAAGGACATTGAAAATAAACAGATGTTTGACTGCAGTTGAAAAAAATTATTGCATCTTTAAAGTTTCCATTAAAGGACAAAAGCATTTGCACAGAAAAAAAGTTAGAGAACTACAGTTTGGGAAAAAGCTTCACACACATGGTTAAGTCAAGTTTAACATGAGTTGGTGGCTGTTAATTTTAAATAAATCTCCAGACTATAAAATATTGTTGATAGATTCATAGTTTATCATTATATATCCACAAACACCACTGCCAAATATAAAAGCAACATATATAACTTGGAGACAAAAGATGTCCCTTTTTAAGTTAAAAAACTTAAATTGGAGTATTCCTTGCTGTACACTGGTCTCACTCTCTTGCAACACAATACCCTCCTGTCTCTGCTTTTCAGTAGTTCGCAACTATACTACTTTCCACAGATACATACTTGCTTCAGCAGTGATAGTCCATGCCACTTTGTAAAATGCACTCTGAATGTGAGGAGCTCTGCTGAACATTGTACTATTTTTCTGGTGACTTGATCAATATGTGTTTGCAATAGCAAATATGCTGACTGACTTAACCAGTTTGTTTGACTTGATGAGTGATTTGTAACCACTGTTCTTGCTAGAGGGCAGTATATGTCTGAGTGAGGCAGATCTATGATTCTTTTGCTGAATAAAGACATATTCAGAGCAACTCCTGTCTGAGTCTTCATTTGCAGCAATTTAGCATTACTTTGTTTTGAAATATGGTTTTGTTCACATATACTGATACTTATTCATTGCAACATTTTGCCCATTTTGTACTAGTGTTATCCAAATATGTCCATTGTAACTCAGAATTTTAAATGAGTCCATTCCAATGAAAGTACAAAAATTGGGCATATTAAAAGGACAATGTCTAGTTGTTCAAGCCCAAAATTTAACTGTCCTTTTCATTTCTCTGTTACATCTGTAATATGCTCACTGAAGCACAGAATAATAAACCTGAAAGTAAACTTGGCATTTGAGTCTTGCATATGATAACTCATATGACAGAGACAATGACATGGTGAGTATTCAGCACTTTCCTTTTGGTGTAAAAGCTGTTTTACAATATATAGTAATGTATAAAAATATAAAACTTGATTTTGTTTATTGTGTGCAGCCCTTCCCATACAGGCTTTTCCTTTCCTCCTTCCCACACCAGCCTCCAAATCACCATGTGTCAGTAATCCCACCCCGCACCCAAGGGAAGGCTGGACTTCACTCTCTCAAAATGGAGCCAGGTTAGCACTGCTTCAGAGCTTGATGTGCTTCTTAGTTACATATCTCAGGGAAAGTGTGTTTTGAGCAGGGCCCATATGTTTCTTTTGGTGCATGTCCAATGGGATGCCTAGATCTGAGGAGAAGAAAGCAGAATCTGAACAGTAAGAAAGACAGTGGAGACAAACCGAATTCTAAAAAGGTAATAAAGAAGACATGATACACATAGAACTAATATTAGATAAACTGATTTTTATTGTACATTGTATTGTCTTTTCTGGGAACTGCCCAACAGCTCTGTTAATTTCTGTGTGAATGGGGGGTTGTCATGGCAAAATTATGTTTATTAGACATGGCACAAATTGACGCTTATCTCTGGGCATGTAACAAGGAGGTCAGAGGAGGTCATTCAAGTGTATCCCATAGTGATAAGGAACTTCCTCCTTAATTTCAATCCATGTGCTCTGAGCTTTTGCCAGAAGTAGTTGCTTAAATGCAGCAGAAGGCAATTGATCTGCCCAAGTGCTTGTGTCTGTTGCCTCAGTCCAGTAATAGCAGGGCACGCTGGTCATGTTCTAATTTTATAAGTACCCCAGAAAATGTTTTTTTTTAAATGATAATGTAGAATCTTTTAAGAATTTATTTTGTCCCGAACGATATTTGGCTGTTATATTTCCCCCTCCCCCCCCCCCCCCGCCCCCGTGGTCAACTCCAGGAGTGATCAGTCAGGCCTCAGGTCTCCAGCTGTCACCTGTGTCTGGTCAGGGACCCTTTTCCCATTCCCTTCTGAGTGGGGGGTTTAAGGCTGCCCAGCTCCCTGCCTTACACTGTCATGTCCCCAGCAAGGCATTCTGTCTAAAGGCCAGCACTTGCGCTTTGCTTTCTCTCAAAAGGCTTTGAACAGTGGATTGCCAGTAGTCACATGTAATGGGTGGGAGATAGCTCAGTGGTTTGAGCATTGGCCTGCTAACCCCAGGGTTGTGAGTTCAATCCTTGAGGGGGCCGTTTGGGGATTTAGTTGGGGATTGGTCCTCCTTTGAGCAGGGGGTTAGACTAGATGACCTCCTGAGGTCCCTTCCAACCCTGATATTCTATGAATAACAAGCTCTTTCTCTTTTATTCTAAGATAAAAGCATTACACAGAAAATAGAAAAAACCCAAACAGATTAAAAACACACACTAAACATGCAAGGAGTCACCCTCGCTCCTATGGGGCCCAAGTAGGCCAAAGTTTTTTCCAACCCATCCGCAAGGGTGGGTTGGGCCCCTTTTGAACAGAAGGTACTGTTCGTTTGCTGGATCAGAAAGAAGGCCTGTGTCAGTTCAAGCTCATCCTTTTATACCGCAAGCCCTTTCTTTGTCTGCTAGTCTCTGGAAAACACAGTTTGAACCAATATAGGCAAACCACTCTGGGGATGTTACCTCTCTCTAGGGTTTAGTCTGTGACTCACCTTAATCACCACCCACTGTTTTTAATTTGTGTAGGAGTTGTAGTAACCCTCCCCAGGGAGTAGAACAAATCCTCCATAAACCATTCATAACATTTAATACAATCTCCCTCCCCCCCCCGACACTCTATGGGGTTGCAATACCTGTCACAGACTTAATCTCTGTTTTAGCTTCCCCTTTAGTTTCTGTTCAGTGGTGATACTGACCTCAAAGACATGTTCCAAGGAATAAATGGTTAGTGTTTGCACAGAGCTTTGAAGATGAAAAACCTTAAAATAGTACAAATGTCTCTATTGGACAGTTCGGGTCCCACCTTGTCCATATTGTTGTATTATCTTTTATCTGGGCTATTTTACAACGCAAGGTGTAGCAATTGGGCAATCACTAAAACCATCTTTGTGCTTATTCTTGTAAGGGAATTGCTATCTGAATTCAGTTGAGATAAGAAAGATGTGGAGAGGAATCAAGTCAATTAAAATGGGTGCTGAAAAACAGTGTATTATCAGCCACTTATCTAAACAGTGTTGAGCCTAGACAGTGGAGGATTTTAATTCAAAAGAAACTCCTTTACTGCACTACTCTGTTAAAATACATCCATTTCTCCTATTCCCTCCACTTGCTCCAGTAGAGAGAGATTCTACTAACAATCATACAGAGTCTCCATTAATGTTAATAGAAACTATGATCATGCACTGAGAAAAGAATATGTTACAGCCACGATTTTCATTAGTGATTAGTGACTTTGGATACCTCAATTCTTGGGTGTGCAATTTTGAGACACTTTACAGGGGCCTGATTTTCAGAAATTCCTGAGAACCCCCTTGTGAAAATCAGGAGCATTTAAGGTATGTCAGACTGGGTATACCACAGATGCCACACACCCACCTCAATGGGTGGGGGAAGTTGATTGGGCTGGCAGTGAGGGGGAACAGCCCCACAGCCAGGGAAGAAGATAGCTCCTCCCCCACCTTGGCACCCATTGGCTAGCTGGGGGGGGTGTGGCTGAGTGCTGATTGGCCAGAATTTCCCAGCTCCAGCTATTTCATATGCCTCAGTTGATCTGGACACAGTAGCGAAATGAAGACAGACATATGGATGGATTTTAAACAGCAGGCCACTACTTTTATTAACTTAAACAGAGGGGAGAGGTTGCTACCTACCCATCACCCATACTCTCATAGAGTAGGCTTTGAACTTGTCCCAGTTTGAGAGTTACAGGGTCCTACCATATAACCTGTAATTTGGGGTAGGCTCTCTTCAGCCTACCCCCCAGGACTGAACTCACTCTGAGTCCTATCACCACTACCTCCCCACGAGGTGGATGGAGGGTGCAGAAGAGTTGGGGTTTTGGCCCACAAGTTCTCCCCCTATCCCTTGAACTGACTCTACACAAATTGCTGTCAAATGCACAAAATTGAAAAGGCAGAGAAATGCTTTTGAGAGGGTCTTTTTCAGGTATTATTCAGAACAATGTTAGGGAAAAAAACCAGAGGTGTATCTTTAATACATAGAGTCCTTTAAAATACAGGATAATGGATATACTGTATGTTCTATTCCTGGGGGAATTATGCACCACTGCGCATTGCAGAATTTGCAGAAGTTAATGGTTTTTGTGCATGATTTCCTTTCCCCAACAGAAATGGGCTGCAGTGCTACTGGCCACTACTAGGAGCTGCTGGACCCGGCAGAGCCCAGGTTGCACATAGAAGACACTGCAAGGGGGGGTAGTAGAGAGTTCCTAGCAGCTGCAGTTCCCCAGACGCCTTGAGGGAAGGAAACTCCACACAAGCCTGGCTGGGACACAGCAACAGGCTTTTTCTCCTTCTGGATCCCTGGGAGGGAGGGTGGTGGTGTCTGGGCGGGGGGGCCACGGCTGGGCTCTGGGAGGGAGGGAGGGGAGGGTGTCTGGGCGAGGGGGGCAAGGCTGGGCTCTGGGAGGGTGAGGGAGGGTGTCTGGGCTGGGGGGGCAAGGCTGGGCTCTGGGAGGGTGGGGGAGGGTGTCTGGGATGCGGGGGGGCCACAACTGGGCTTGGGGGGGAAGGGGTGTGGGTATCTGGGCTAGCAGGGCCCCTATGGCTGGGATTGGGGGAAGGGGGTTCGGGTATATTGACTGGAGGGGCCCTGTGACTGGATTCGGGGGTGTGTGTGTGGGTGTCTGTCCCCCTGACTGGGCTCGGAGGAGCGTGAGGGGGCAGAGAAACAGTAACTGGGTTGTCATAGGGGTTTTGTTTAACTCTGTACTCCTGGGGGAAATTTTGTATGTGTCTATATTGTTACAGACATACCCGCTGACAGGTATTTTTAAATAAATTACCAAAATAGTTGAAACCGGCATGATTATGTAGTGTTATTTTGACAAAATTTGCAGAATTTTGCAGAATTTTAAAATATTGTGTGCAGAATTTTTAATTTTTTGGTGCAGAATTCCCCCAGGAGTAATGTTCAGTAGGGTTGCTAGGGAAATGAATTTATTTCCTGTGCAAAATTTCCAAATAAACTCACTTTGGGCTCTAAAAGTGATTGGGGGTTTTGTTAACAAAACAAAAAAAACCCGGGAGACTGAAAAACACTTGGTGTCTGTTTTTGATGAAACATTTTTTCTCAAATGTCCATTTTTGGGGGGGAGGGGGGCAAATCATCCAGTTATAATGTTGAACAAGAATTGTATATTAGAGTTCATGGAAACTTACTGGAACTAGTCATCTCATATGGAGATCATGGTAACTAGAAACAAAGAATAAATCAAGTTAAAACCAAATCATGATTTCAAAAGGATCAGCAAATAACAGGAACATATATTTGGGCAACAATCCACATCATAGCCGTAAACATGAATTCTAACCTTGTCCTTCAGAAAGCTATTTAAATGTTCCGTTTTTGAGACAGGTGTGAGTTTGAAAGCTCAAACCTGTTATCTATACAATACATTTCCAGGTTTGTCACTCTGAAGCTAGAATGTCTGAGTCAGTCTGAAGCAATGGCGAGAGCTGCAAGCATGGCTGAGAGCTCTTTATGCTCAGCATATCACCAGGTTGAATCATCACTGGGATCTGCAGTCTGTTACTATCCAATTTTTAAGTTCTTAGCCATTTTGAGCTGCTTTTTTTATACACACGACTTTATGAATTACATCTGTGCGACAGCACAGGCTTTCAGCTACTAGTTTCTAATAGAGTTGCAGTGTTAAATGATGCTTGAAGCCCATACTTCAGCTGAACAAGTTAACTTCTCAGTGGTGCCTGTCAAGCTTACATGCAAAAACAATCAATTACAATCATAATTACAAGTATTTTGTATATGGCCAGCTTGTTTGTCAGAGGTTCTGGAGAAGAATGTGGGTATTGATGTTTGGATTTCTGAGCAGAAGACAATTTTCTGACGCGGGAGGGTGTTTTCTTGAGGATCAATATAATTTTGCTTCCACTTGAGGTGACTTCTGATATGCCCCCATAGTCATCAGATACTTGAAGTCCTCAGGACCTGACCCACAACTTATTTTGTCAGATCGCCGGTCTGTGTGGCCCTGTGTGTATTGATTATGCTTCATCTAAGGCAGGGGTCAGCAACCTTTCAGAAGTGGTGTGCCGAGCCTTCATTTATTCACTCCAATTTAAGGTTGCGCGTGCCAGTAATACATTTTAACATTTTTAGAAAGTCTCTTTCTATAAGTCTATAATATATAACGAAACTATTGTTGTATGTAAAGTAAATAAGGTTTTTAAAATGTGTAAGAAGCTTCATTTAAAATTCGATTAAAATGCAGATCCCCCCTGGACTGGTGGCTGGGTCCCGGGCAGTGTGAGTGCCACTGAAAATCAGCTCGCGTGCTGCATTTGGCACTCGTGCCATAGGTTGCCTACCCCGATCTAAGGACTAGGCCTTTTTCAATCCAACTCCTTCACTACCCTCCCAAACTCTGGCTAAGGATTGAAGTGTGCTTATATATGGAGAGGGAGAATTAATGTCAGAAGTTTTGGCTAAAATTCCAATGTAAAATAATTCAGCTGACACCTTGATATAAAGTCACTCATTGCATAACTAGACTTTTAATTTCTTTTTATTATTTTCCCTGAGACAGGTATAAGTTAAATTAAGTGGATGGAGCTCTTTTTTATTCTGTAGTGGAAAGAAACGGTGGACAAGTGAAGTGACCAAGTAGTACAGGCTATAGTCCTGAGGGGTAGAGGCAAAGTGAGTGGGAGGGAGGTAGAAGTGTTGGTATTGAAACATTGCGGGCGCATAAACTAGTAGAACTCATAGGAGAGAAGACAGGTGCAGTGCTGTTGCCATAATTTCTAAAATGAAAAGGAGTTTTACAAAACCTCCAGTTTACTTTAATCGGTGACAGCATTCGCCATTCACTAGTTGTTTTTTTGGTCAGTTTCTTGTACTTGGCTGACATAGCTCCCTACCTTTCGTACTCTGTGTATGAACTGGAGAAAGTCTTAACATTTTACTATGTTTTTTTCTGCTTAAATAATGACTTAATGACAGTTGGCGCTACTGACTTAAGTTGAAAATTGACACAGAAATTTTAGAGGAACTCTGCTTTGCCTGTGCTGTTGTTTCTGTACCAAAACATTTTGTACATTGGATGTATTTAAATATATATTTTTAAAAGGATAAATTGTAAGTGCATTTAGTGCATGTGAACAATACCAAACTGGCAACTATGGGATGCATAACAGCTGGGGGCAGTCTAAGTTTCCCCACAGTGTCACACTACCATGCAGAGCCTTGACCTTTGGGAACCATTTCTGAAGGGATGAGAGGCTAACTTACTCACTGCAGGTGTCACAGATAGCTGGCACATCTTTGGTTAAAGCCCTTAATTTCCATTTTCAGCAGTGAGGGTGACCGTTCTTAGAATATTTACATGCACAAACATTGTAATCTGCAGAAGTCTTGAAGACCTGAAAACACTCTGCCCTCTGAAAGATACAAGGCTTGGTTCCTAGCCAGTGTTATCACAGTTTACAGCAGCTGAAAATCTGGCCCAGAACATATAGCAAGATTGGCATGACCCCAAAGCAAACAAAGAATACAATGCCGTAGTTCAATAGTAGTGGATTGAAAGAAAGTGTGGAGCAGTAACAAGGAGCTGATTTTAACTGTCACTGTATATTTAAAAACTTTAACTGTAAGTTTTATGAGATCCAAGAGCTCCCAGTTAAGCTTTTGAAATATGAAATGAAAAGGTTGAAACTCAGAGCCTGTGATAGGTTTCCTTGAGGCAGAAAACTTTGTGAAAAGTTTTCAAAAACCTAACTTTCAGTGTTCTTTCTTCTTCCACCTCTCTTGCACTCCTTATTACCCCTTTCCCTCTAGTCACTCCACTCTGGAGGTTGACATTAGCACATCTGTATATTAATGTAATCATTGAGGCTGCCCAGTACACCAAACCCCTAGAGTGCCAGTGATGTGCTGCGCATACCACAGCTCGGTTGCAAGCACTGTAGGTTCTTCAGCTGCTAGGCTTTGTAAGTGCTAGCTCTGGTGGGTCACAATAACCACTCAGATACATGGCTAAGTGAAAGGATATTTTACTAGGGCTGGCAGGAAAAGAAAAGAATGCAGATACTTTAGGTCAGAGACGTCAGCAGTTACAGTTCAAAGTGAGTTATAATAGTTCCCTCAGGGCTGTCCAGTTGAGAGGTAAGGCTCTTCAGGCCTAGTGTTTGGGGTGTCCTCTCCAGTCCAGTCTTTATTCAAGCAAATAGGAGCTTGCAGTTTTCCAAGCCAAGCTCAGTTAATGTCTCTCACTGGGGCCCCTGCCACTAGCTCCCTGCCCAGCTGCTGCTCCCCCATAAGCCCACACAGAGTGGCACCCCAGCTGTGATGTCCAGCTGTCACTTAGCTGCCACCAAGTGGGCTTTAATGTAAGATTTTTTTAAACCACATTTTAGAGAGTCTGGAAAATGAGAGGCTGTTATTGAGATATTCTTTTTACTTCCATTTCTAATGCAGTTTTAAAAAGTCAGTGTTTGTGATTTGCATGTGGCTCTGCATACAATTCCTGGGGCTTCCCTCCAGTCCCTGCTTGCCATGTGGCTCCTATGTCAGCTTCCCTATAGCACCTAGCTAGCCACATGGCCAGCACTCCCAAACAGAGCCCAGTCACTCCTTACTCCGGGACCTTTCTCCTTACCTGGCCTGGGGAAAGGGAAATGTACTGGGCAGGGAGCTGATGGGAGTTATAATCCCCTGCTTCACAGATGCATCACATTAGAAAAGTAGTATTAATTTAATTTTTACTTTAAAGGAAAAATTGTAAATGTGATGAGGGAAATTGGTGCCACTAAAGTGCACTGTGGGTCATATGATTCAGTCTTCTACAAATCATAAGCACTGACTTTTTAAAGCTGTGCATTAGAAGTGGAAGTAAAAAGAATATCTCAATAACAGCCTCTCATTTTCCAGACTCTCTAAAATGTGGTTTAAAAAAACAAATCTTACATTAAAGCCCACTTGGTGGCAGCCAAGTAATCTAGAAATGTTGGAAGACTGTGAAAGTAACTCATGCTTACCACCTTCAGATAGATAACACAAATATTTCACCAGAGTAGGTTGTTTGGCTCAGTTTAGCCTGAATAAAAAAGGTAGTGCTACTGGGCTTCCTACATTTATATCAGCTTTGTTTCTAGCTCAACTGCTGTCTCCCTGTATTCAAGAGACAAGGTGGGTGAGGTAATATATTTTATTGGACCAACTTCTGTTGATGAAAGTGTCAAGCTTTGGAGCTATACAGAGTCCTTCTTCAGGTCCTGGGACCAACAAGCTACAACAACACTGCAAACAACAATGGAAGATTATTTTTAGCTGTGATACTCTGAATACCTTTCCCAGACCTGAAGAAGAGCTTTGGTTGTTAAATGTTATGAGAACAGATCACAGCAGGCTTCTATCAGACATACGATGTATCTTCACTTGCAGGTAAAGCCATTGCCCTTTCCTCCCACTCAGATGTTATTCCTCTCCTCACGTCCCTTCATTGCTTTCCTCTGGCCACAGCCACATGCAACTTTTTTACTGCCTTACATCTCTGGTCCTCATTTTCCTCTGAACATAACTTCATAGTACTCCCCCTTAACTCTGCCATTTGTATCTTTCTCCCACTTTCATCTTTGTACCTTCTTCCAGCTCACCCCCTAACTTCAGAAGTGCCTCCCTGGTCAGGCACCAGACAGACAATCTCCATTTCCTTTAAATCTATCCCTCCATCAAAAAATAAGTTTCAGAAAAGTCTTTCTACAATGACCTCAGCTAGACTACCACTTGAACTAGAACTTCAAACAGCACTGGATATATGCTAGATTTGTATAACTAGATATGTATAACCAATCTGCCTACACTGTCTATCTTGCTGTACAGTACATGAGAAGGGATTGTCTCCTTTCTTTTTGCATTAAGATATAAATGTTGTCTGTGTGCAATATGCATATATTTATCCATCAAAGTTTCAGAAGATTACCATTTGGTCCACAAGGCACTTCCATTACTATGACATCATTCTGGAAAATGCAACCTGAGTTGATCGACATATTTGACATCTTGTTTAACTCTGCTTCTATGTCAATAAATATGATCTGTTTTCAAGATTTTGAAATACTCTGCAATAGATTAATTCCCCAAATTCCCTTAATTTTGCATCAAACTATCTAAATACCCATAAGGTAAAAGACTGTGGAAGCAATCGCTGAGTGGCTTTGGGAATTGTCTTGACAATGCTTACAGAAAGTGAGGTTTAGTTGCTTATGGAACTGATGATTAGTCTGTTTCTGATCAAGTGTGGATGTACATCAGGTTTTGTAAGGGGTGGGAAACCTTATATTCTGGCTGATCTACTTTATTGGAATCTGATAAAGCTGAAGTATATCACAGGAAATAACAACTTTGGGGGATCCAGGCAGAAGAGTTCCGGAGAAAACAGGTTGGCCTCCATTTATGCTGAAGCACTAAATATGGGCTGTTGAAGGAGTAGTATTCAGGCCAAGCTGAGACAAGGTATTCATTATGATGTGCTCTGTATGACAGTGCACATTCAGCAGCTAGGACACACAATTATGACTACCAGGACACAATTTTCAGGGTACCTTTGCTTTTGGTGAAAATACTATTGTTCTGTAGCATTGCAATGATGTACATGGGTTTCCCTCAATTAACTTAATCAAAACAAGCCCTCATGCTTATATGCAACAAAGCACATTCCAGGACTTCAGCCTTTCATCATGCATATGTACATGCTGTCTTGCCCCATCAGGTTATTCTCTATTACCTCGATGGGAGGGGCATCAGTAACAATATTTATTAGCAGACATGTTCACTGAACTCTTAACAGTAGAATAGGCAGCAGTAGTGTTGGCCTAGAGAGTGCTTCCCTATATGATCAGATCTAGATTTCAAGCCACATGAGCATTGTTCATAATATAATTAGATACTGGAATTTGAAATAAGTGTCTCAATTCTGATCTGTCAGAGTGGTGCTAGTGTTAGTGACACTAATTCATCTTGAAGTGGGAACAAAATTAAACATAAGATCATGTCAGCTGGACATTGAACATGAAAAGAACAAATGAGAGGAAGCAGAATACAAAGAAATACCTTTAGATAACCACAGTAGTAACTGTGACAGGTTGGGTCACAGAAACCCCCTTGGGTCTGCCACCTGATATGATGGGACCACCTTTGAGCCCATTTTCCCTGCCAGCTTGGAACTTCAGTACCTTGCCTTGTTTGAGCCAGACATTCTGGCCTGCTGTAAACACGGATCCAAGTCTGAACCACGTCCCCCACAAGCTGCAGGCTTAACTGAAAACAGCTTAAGAAGTGCTCCTGCCCCCAGCACTCAGATACCTAGTTCCCAATGGGGTCCAAACCCCACATAAATCTGATAGAGAGAGATGCACAGCTGTTTGTCCCCCCCAGGTATTAATAAGTAAATAGTGATTTTATTAAATACGAAAAGTAGGACTGAAGTGGTTCCAAGTAATAACAGACACAACAAAGTAAATTACCAAACAAAATAAAATAAAACATGCAAGTCTAAGACTAATACAGTAGGAAACAATGCAGGTAAATCTCACCCTCAGAGATGTTCCAAAAAGCTTCTTTGACAGACTAGCCTCCTTCTAGACTGGGCCCAATCTTTTCCCCTGGTACGATCCTTGTTCCAGATCAGGTGGTAGCTAGGGGATGTCTTATGACTGCAGCCCCCTTTGTTCTGTTCCACCCCCTTATATCTTTTTTGCACAAGGAGGGAATCCTTTGTCCCTCTCTGGGTTCCCACCCCTCCTTCTAAATAGAAAAGCACCAGGTTAAAGATGGATTCCAGTTCATGTGACATGATCACATGTCACTGTAAGACTTTATTACCCACTTGCCAGCACACAGGTATACAGGAAGACTTACAAGTAAACAGAGCCATTTACAACCAATGGTCCTGGTTAATGGGAGCCATCAAGATTCCATGCCACCATTAATGGCCCACACTTTGCATAATTACAATAGGCCCTCAGAGTTATATTTCATATTTCCAGTTTCAGATACAAAAATGATATGTGTATACAAATAGGATGACCACACTCAGTAGATTATAAGATTTGTAATGATACCTTACAAGAGACCTTTTGCATGAAGCATATTCCAGTTATATTATATTCACACATTAGCATATTTTCATAATATCATATTGAGTGCAACGTCACAGCAACGATATTACATTTTAACTCTGCTGAGAGATTTTGACCACAGCCCAAACATTGGGACAATAACATTTTCGTCTGGGATATACAAAGTATTTTCCTCCCAGTCTGAAATATCCAAATATGAGAGTATTCAATATGAAAAGAAGTGGATCCCAATGTTCTTCCTCAAGACAATACTGATTCTTTCATTATTAATTCTGGGCATTTAAGCAGAGTTTTCCTGTTTTAAGCATTTCACAGACATTAAATCTTAACATCTGCTAGTGCTGTAAGTTTACTTATGTTCATTTTATAGCACTTCAATTTAGACTCCTGAATTCATAATTGGTTATCTAAATCAGTTGTTTCTCGGAGGAGCTAAGCAGCTACAGCTCCTATTGACTTGAGAGGATCCAGTTCCTGTCTTTGAAGATTCTGGATATTACTACAATGTATGCTGTGTCTCTAAATCTAAGGAGCATGCTTTATCACTCTCCAGCATCCCTTTGTTAAATGTATGTACCACAGCTTGCACCAGTAGCTACCCAAGAGAATACTAGACCACGCTCTAGACTGAAGACAAGTTGCCGTGTTGCTGTTGCTACAAGGGAAGAAATATCAGTAACCTAAATGTCAAGATGAGGAGAATGATAGAGAAGGAAAAACCCAAATATTTTTGGCCCTATGATTCCCTTTGTTACACAGTACAGAAAACATCTACACAGTGGAAATGTGGAGTCTGGGGAAGTGCTTGGAGTGGAAAAGCTGTTGCCTAATAACCATTGAGCAGCTGCCAACTACTACTATGAGGCAATGTTACACAGCCCAAATCTATGGGGCTTGGCATGCCAGAAGGGGTGAGAAGTTGGAACAACAGGTTAACTCAGCATGAGGGCCACTGAAGCGAGTTGTACTGACACTAGAAAAACATGATTGTTCTGAGCACCATTCACTTACTATAGATAAAGAGCCAGACAGGTAACATTAGCGCATGCAGCAGGGAGAGGCAATGGCAGTACTTGTTGCTGGAGCCTGCCATGATAGTGGGAGGAGTCCCATGCATGCTAAGATAGTCATAATTCTGAGTAGAGGAAGAGTTTCATGGGCATTCAGATGTTGGTATTTTACACTTCAGTCTGTGTGCTGGTTTTGGCGTGTGACTTACTTGTTCTGTGTAGCCATTGACCCCTTGGCTGCAGAACATATGCCTTGGTGCATCATCCCATGCAAAACAAATCTCTGGTATTTTAGATGAGTAACTTTCCCCTTCTGCCTACTTTCTTTAAGTAGATGGCAACATAGGGGCTGTTCTGGCTTAGGTTTCTGTGTGTGGCATGACTGGTCTGTTGGTGGGTGGGTGGGTGGGAAGGAAAGAGGGGACAAAAGAAAGTCCCTCCTGGATAAACTGAGAGCAATGGGGAATATTAAGATTTTCTTGGCTTGTTTTCTGTAAGCAGTTCAATGCCAGTTGAGTGTGTGCTGGGTTTGCTTTCTTTCATTGTTAGCATGTGCCTACAACAGTGAAAGGAAATTGGAGAGTTCGGGAAGTCATCTGGCAGTGTGCTTGTGGCAGTGTTAGAATAAATTCTCTCTGTGCTTGTGCTCCATGCCCATGTCTGCTCATAACAACTTTATTGAAGTAAATGAGGAACAAAGTTCAGACGTCTGCAGGTTCATTATTGTTTGGCATGACAGACTGTGTTCTGTAAAGCCAGATAAACAGGGCAAAAGTGCATTAATGTAGCAATGGATCTCTTTGCAATGGTAAAAGGCTAGACGTTCATATAAAGAAAATATTATAATGGGTAAAGGACAACAGAATCTGCTGAGAAGTTCTAAAGCTATTTAATCTACAGTTTGGCTGCAGCTTACCTACAAGAGAGATGCTGTATTAAACTAATACTTTGAGCTTTCATTACCTACTAGTTGTCACTTTGCCATTCCTAACCTTAATATTACAGAATTATTCATGAGCTGTTACTAATGAAAACAAAAAAGTGTTAATAAAACAATGCAAAATCATCACTATCCTACTACTTAGGTCAGTTATTGTTAACGTATACACTAGTGCAACAGTAAGCAAATAACTGAAGAGTTATATATCAGAAGCCACAATTGACTTAGAAGAAAAGTGTATTTTCCTAAAAGAAGATACTGTGCTTTGCATTTTGATGGTACTTCTATATCTGAGGCTCAAAATCACTTTACAAACATGAACAAATTATATTCCATTTTGTAATTTGTAACTATTATACTATAACACATTGTAAAGATGGGGGAATTAAGGCACACAAGTTGAAGCCTGTCACATGTTAACCAGCAAGTATGTAGCAAATCTAGGAATAAAACATGGACCATTTTGCCTCCAGTGCTTTTACTACCATACATGCCTCCTTTCAAACTGAAGTTGTCATATTATAGGAGTCACAGGTAGTGCTGCCTATAGTTAAAGTAGTATGAGACTTCTCATTATAAGACCCTGTTTCAGTTGCTTATACTTTGGCCAAACTTTGCTCACGTCTCAGAAACAAAGTCCACAATGAATAACTCAGCACTGAGAAGCAGACAACAGCCATGAAAACCCTGAAATGTGGGAAGGCAGCTGGACTCAATGGTATATCTCATGACCTATTACTACACTTTGGGATGATACCACAGAAGGGGTTGCGTGCCTTTTTTAACTCTAGCATGGAGAAAGCACAGATACGTAGGCTGTGGACACAGTCCAAAATGGCTGTACTACTCAAATTACATGAATACCCTAATTCTACAAAGAGTTACTGCCCAATATCCTTACTTTGCTCAACCTATAAGCAATGTGAGTGGATGATGGTGGGTTGAACAGCACCAACAGTGGAAGGGCAGCTGACTGACTCACCAAGCCAATTTCCACCCAGGATGTTCATGTAGTGGCCAAGTTGCAAACCTGAGTCCATACATTGAAGATGGCTTCAAAAATACAAAATTACAGGGACTGTGTTTTTGACACATAGGCTGCTTAGGACACTGTGAACCATCACACACGTCTACTGAAATTGGCAAGAATTTTGAGAAACAGTAAGACAGTCCAAGTTGTCGCCTTCCTTCTCAGGAACTGATGTTTCTTTGTACAGAAGGATGACCAGAAGTCAATAGCTTACTCATTGTAATGGTGTAATGGTCCTCACTCAGGGTCTGGTAGGGGAGTGTGGCCTAGTGGTCTCTGTTGCATCCTCTGTAGTCTGGCAACTAAGGCTCATTAAGGCTGATCTACCTGGGCCTCTTCCTCTCATCCGCGTCCCCCCTGCACCCCCCCCCGGAATCACGGAATCAGCTTAGTCCAAGGCTTTGCCCTGGTGGGGAAATCCAAACCAAAATGAGTAAGAGGAGGTTATCAACTAAGTTCCCTGTAAGCTCGCAGTGCTCAGGGAACCTGCCCAGCCCCAGCTCCAACCTGCCACAGCCAGGGGAGGGGCGCCTATAGGCGCCGACTTTCTCTCTAGCCAGGGGGTGCTCGACCCCTTTTTCCACCCCTTCTCCCAAGTCCCCACCTCTTCCCTGCCTCCTCCCCTAGGCGCGCCCCATCCCCACTCCTCTCCCTCCCTCCTGGAGCTTCCTACATGCCATGAAACATCTGTTCGCGGTAGATGGGAGGTGCTGGGATGGAGGAGGAGGAGGTGGTAAGCAGGGCCACCGGCAGATGAGAGGTGCTAGAGGGCTGGGGGAGCTTGGCTGCTGCTAATTTTTTCTCTGGGGGGTGCCCCTCCCCTGATTGTGGCTGGGGGAGGGGCAGCCAGAACCCAGCCTGGCCCAGATCTGCCATGGCTGCGGAACCCCTCCCCTTCCCTGGCCCAAACTCAGCCCCCTCCCCCCCCCGACCAGCTGCGGTGGGGAGTGGTGCTTCTCCCGCAGCCGAAGTGCTGCTGTAGAGAGAGAGAGCTGTGGGGGAGTCCTCTCTCTCCACCGTAGCCCTGGAGCACCCTCATCCCTGGCCCCACCCCAGAGCCCACACCTCCAACCAGAACTGTCACACACCTCCTGTACCCCAACCCTCTGCCCCAACCCTGAGCCCCTCATCCCTGGCCCCACCTCAGAGCCTGCACCCCCAGCTGAAACCTTCACCCCCCTGCACTCCAACCCTCTGCCTCCATCGTGAGCCCCCTCCCACCCTCCAAACCCCTCGGCTCCACCCCCACCACATGAATTTTGTTATGTGCACCAATATGAAGGTGATGTGTCACACATCACCTTCATGTTGGTGCATATAACAAAATTAATTCCGCACACGTGTGGGAAAAATTAGAGGGAACACTGGTTACCAATGTCCAAGGTCCACAGGATGCTTAACTCTCTGGTTGTCTCTGGGGTGGGTCCTCCCTTCCCTCAGGGAGTGCCCCTTTGGGCAGCTGTGTCAGAGGCTTTAGGCTTCCCTCTGCTTGCGCTGCTGGAGCTGTGGGCTGCAGGTCTGCTCACCTCCAACTCTGCCATCCAAATAAGCTAATTCCCTGTCTCTTAATTCCTCCAGCAGCTGGAGCATTTGCTGCAGGTGTGGTGGTGTGGGGCTGGCTGAGCTCAAAATAATCCCTTAACCCGCTATTGCCCAGTGTGGGGTTTGTAAACCCCATCACAAATGGGTTGCCCCAAGGTTCAGTGCTATCACGCTTGCTGTTTACTGTCTACACAAATGACCAACCAGAATTCTCTGAGGTGTGGAGATTCATTTGTGCAGATGATCTTTGCATTGCTATCCACCTGGAGAGATTTGAGGACACTGAGCACATTCCAACTGGTTCCATGAGTGTACTTTGAAAATTCTATTGCACAACATTCCTGAATTCCTAGCAAGACACAAGTGTGCACCTTCCACATGAAACACCATCAGGTCTAGCAAAAACTGCACATACTGTTGGATGGTACAAAATTTGAGCACTATGAATATCTGGTGTACCCTGGGGTCTTCTTAGATCACATACTAACACGCAAAGAGCATATCAAGAAGCTGATCATAAGAACAGCCATACTGGGTCAGACTAAAGGTCCATCTAGGCCAGCATCCTGTCTTCTGATATTGGCCATGCCAAGTGCCCCAGAGGAAATGAACAGAACAGGTAATCATCAAGTGATCCATCCCCTGTCGCCCACTCCCAGTTTCTGGCTCCTTCTCACTCTGTGATGCTGTTACAAGCTTAAAACCTCTGGCAGGTACTGCACTTACACAGACATCTACAGACAGGGACACACCCAGCTGGGTTACATGAATGCTTCTCCCGGCCATCCAAGAACTAAAAATAGAGAGGCTCCAGCCAATTCCCTCCAGCTCCTCTGCCTAGTACCCTTGAGCTGTATGGTTCTTCCCTCGTCAGAAGCCTGACCAATATAAGTTTATAACTCTCTCTGCCCCTCCCTCAATATGGAGAGGATATGCACAAGCCATTGTACCTGAGCTGAGGTTTCCCCAAGCACTTCAAGGAAAATACACTGTTTTAGGTAAAACATAAAACAGGTTTATTAGCTACAGAAAGATAGATTTAAGTGATTATAAGTGGTAGGCATAAAAGGATAGAGATGGTTACCAAAGAAAATAAAAATAAGTGCCCAATCTAAATTTTAAACCCTATTACACTAGGCAGTATTTAGATCAAGCAATTTTCTCATTCCATTGGATGTTACAGTCCTTAATACACAGACTTCCCCCTGGAGCCTGGACCAGTCCCTCAGATGAAATTTTACTCTTCTCTTTTATATCCTTCCCTACAAGACACTAGCTTGGAGGGCTTCACTGAGTCACTTGGTTGAGCAATACCCTTGGTGTGGTCTTGTGCAGCTATCCCATGGGGTCGAGCAGACCCATTGTGTGGTGCTTGTGCAACTGTCCTTGAATTGTAAATCCTTGTTTACAAGTCCCCTGCTGAGTAATGGTCATTGAGTACCCTTCTGGGTGGGGGGTTGTCCTGAGAAAAATTAAAGCGTATTTCAGTAACAACCACACAGCAACATCTCATAACTTTATACACACTAATGTTATACATATTTGGACAGAGCAATGGGTTTCAGCAGATCCTGACCTTTCATATGATACCTTACATGGCATGCTTTGTATGAAACATATGATAATCATATGACATTGGTGAATATGAGGTTCCAGGGTGTTGCTTAGGGGTACAGAGTGCCACAAATATCACCTCACTGGAGTGTTGTGAAGTTAAATTGATCTTTGTAAAGAAGTAAGATACCCTGATGAGAGCATCATACAAAAGCCCACGAAGAAATGAAAAATTCTGTATTTGTGGAGGGTTTGCACAATGTGCAGAAAATAATGTAGGGGGCCATCACAGAATTATGAGGATAAAAAGAAATATTGAAAAGCTACCTGTATAGTGAGCACTGTGCACCTTATGCACTGAGTTAGGCAGGAGTCTTATGGAAAAAATATTATGTAATCAGCTAACCAGAGTCTGGACTGTCATAATGCATATGCACAAGGAGGCCAAATTAAGGTTACACAGGCAACCTTAATTTTGGCACTTTGTAACTTTGGAGTGTTTGATTTAGCAATCTTGATTTTTTTAAACAAGTGTTTTGAACATATTATACACAGTTTCAGTGAGCTCTGTATTTTTCCTAGGGATTTTTCTCAGGTACTAAGATTTGTGACAAAGCAACACAATGAAATAACCAAAAAAAAGTGTTTGCATATGTTTATACATTTTAGAGTAGTTCTCTAATTTCTTTTGTTCCATAGCTGCAGTTTCCATGGAGTAGTCACTGTTGCTATGGGGATTTCCTCTTTGTGAGAGCATTTGCCAAAACATGACTGGTTAAGTCAACATACTTATGCTGTCTGTTGAAAACTATGGGTAGTGACAATTTTTTGACTGGGAGTTTTTTTCAGAAGTACCTTTCTTGCTGAGTTAAAACATCTCTCTGGCTGTGACCTCATCAAGAGTAACTAACTAAACAAGGCAGAGTAAATTATGATGAGGTAATGTGGTTTAAATTTACAAAAGGAAAAAGAAAAACCAGCACCCTATAATATAGCATTTGTTTTTGTATTAACTTTAGCTTTACAAAATTACTTCTGTGTGTATAAATATAAAATGTGTGGAGCATTACAATAAGATTTTCTTAGTCAATAATTTTAATCATATACTATGCATCTAGACAGATAAGTAGTATTCTATTCTGAGCTGAATGGGTCATAACACAAAATTCCAAGGGCCAAATTCTCAGCAGGTATTCTCCCCAGTGGACATGAAAAAGAGGGTGCAGGTTGTGCATGAAGGAACACAGATGTGTGACTGTAGCTCTTGGGGCATTTCTTTAATGCACATTGATAGAAACAGTGTATCGTCCCTGAACATCTGCTGCTTCTGACAGATGTGAGGCACAGAGAAACAAAGCATGTGGCTTGTGCAAAAATGGGTGTGTTACACCTCGTTTCTTCCACCCTTCATTTTTGTTTTTGAGACTGCTCACTCTTGGCAGCAGGGACTGCCTATCTCATTTTGCAAAGTCCCTCGCACATCTTACATTCTTCCACAAGCATGTTTAATATTGTGTCCTGACATCATCTCGACAGGCTGGTGAGCTCCCAAACCAGTGGGATCTTTAGATCCTACACACACAAAACTGATTTGTGCTTAAAACTAACAGCTGTCATTGCATAAATTGCAGTAATAGACTCCCTTTTCTCCCACTGGATGTCATGCTGGTAGAGGAAGATGGGATCTGAAGGGCATTCAGACAGAGTAGCTCAGTAGGAGATGTATGAAGGAATGTCTAGAAGAAGGCACTTCCAACTAGGGGGTTAACTGGGATTGTCAACTCATTCTGCTGCTGACTTCATCATACTAAGTAGGGACGCATACAGAAGTGGCTAATCCGCTTGTCTTAGGTTCAGGGATCCCACCGATCAGCTCCTACCAGCCCGAATGCACACTTCTCAATCAAGATTTTATAGGATGGCTCTTCAAGGTTACGTGTGGCTCTCTAAACCTGAAGCTGCAGAGTAACCCCATTGTGAAATACTGTACTAAAATAAAAAAAACAGATAGTACCTTATTGATGGAACTGTAAAAATGAAAGGGAAACAAATACATTTTACACAATGGGCACATCCAGTCAAGTTTTGTCATATAGCAGGTGTTCCACTACAGAAAGGTTGTTAGAGAAACAGTGCTTTGTCTTCAGAGTTAAAGCCAAAGGCTTCATGCAGATCACCACATACAGCAGAAATAACAAAGCTGTAAAGACCTAGAGGCCAAAGAAATGAAAACAATTGCTCCATGCTGTTGAACTTGCCAGAACAGTCTCTGGCATCAAATGCCTAGTGAACCACCTATGACATGGAAATAACACCTAAAACTAATATAACACCTTTCATCTGAGGATCTCTAAATGATTTACCCAGGGGAACAGTCACTTTTCACACCATCATTGCATCTGCTTTTTCTATGGCTTCCTGCTTGCTTTGGGCTAAAAATCAAAAGGTCACACTGCACTAATTTAAAAGGTAGTTTGTTGCCACATGATTCATGATGCTTCATTGTAACTGGAACCCAAGAAACAGTCAGAGGTGAGAAGGAAATGCATATGAAGGAGAGTTAACACATGATGGAATTTAACAAAGCTTCTGCCAGAAACTAGTATAAAACATGCTACAGTCATATGGGGAACAATAAACACAGACATAGCAAAACAGTTTGCCTGAGGATGGCAAATATTTAAGTATAAAGTTAAAGAATCTTTGCAGATGTAGCATAAGTAAAAGCCCAATTTAAAAAAAGAAACTAACCATATGTTACCACCAGATTGGTTGGATGCACTGTTAAAAGAAATATACACACATTAGCTATGAGGGGTTCTCAGATAAAATAGCTTAATCAGAGAAACTGGAACCACTGCCAAAACTAGATACTACTTGGATAAAAGTGACTCTCAGGAATATCACTTGAAAAGAACAGAAATAAATGAGCCATTTAAAGGAATCCGCTCATAGCACAGAAACTAAAGTGAGGTTAGTAGAAAACCTTTCACTGTGGAAGACCTTGTGGAAATACTGTAGCAGTGTCTTGGTCAGGATAATTAAGATGAGCTGGCTTTATTTAGGATCTATAATAATTAAGGGTTCCAACATGGGAGATTGGAGTCTGGGTCCCAATCTCCAAGACCAAGGGTAGTGTGAGGTACTGAACCACTTGGGAATAAGGGGGACTGGAATCTTCTGGGGCTATTTAATTAGTCCATCTGATGGACACATAGCCAGGTATTAACACAGTCTGTAGGGATCTTTGTCAAGACCTCTTTTTGTTGGTGGGAGTGTGACACACTGTTGAACCTGTGCTGGAGAGAAAAGACAGTTTTCTGATCAAGGAACAGAGTCGGAAGTCAGAGGATCTAAAATTCACTCTTTGGTGGTTACATGGACTTGTTGCAGGGCCTTGTATTAGTTACTGAACTTCTGGGCCTCAGTTTCCCAATCAATAAAAGAGGAATAATCTTTACATACCTCACAGGGGCATTGCAAGGGTCAATTTATTAACATTTGTTAAAAAAAAAGTTGAGATTTTTCAGACAAAAAAGTGCTACGTGAAAGGAAAGTCTGATTACAAATATAGAATTAAGTTGGGGAGCTTAGGTAGGAAGGAACTTTCAGGGAAAAGAAAAATAAGGTTAGTATCTAGTCAGACCTTGCATGAACTTGGTGTCTACTTCTTATAAATCTGCTACTGAGCCTCAGTGTTGAAGCTGAGCAGTTCATGTATTAATATCAAGTTAACATCTGGGTTCAGCAGTAAGACACTCCAGGGAAGGGCTACATATTGCAGTAGCTGAACTCTGGGGTTACAAAATTCTTCATATATTAAAGTGCAGGATGCTGATATTATCTGATGCACGCATGCTCAAACATCTCATTGTGCAGTATTGTCTAACCATCCGTAGATGGATGGGATATAATAGATGTTTAATTTCTTTCCTAAAATAAATTTGAATGCTTTCCCCCGCAACAGAAATATGAAAAACATGAATTGAGTCTGAGTTTAAAGAGTTCTATAATCCTTCATTTCCTTCTATAGAGAGGAAATGTTAAATAATTTATGTGAGAAATGGGAAATTTGAGTTTAATCTACAATAATCCAATTATTCATGTGGAGTCTTTAACTACCAGGGTATTTTCTGATGCATGTGGTGCCATCACTGCCAGCATGGCTGACTCAGTGTCTCACATGTGTACCTGCTCCTTATGACTACCATCTTGGATTCTTGTGAATTTGTAAGACTGTTAAAGTGACTGTGTATCCGAAGTGTAACAGGATACAGGAAAGAGGCAGGAATTTTTGAACATGGATGGGTAATTAACATGATTTTCATTCCCCCTCCCCCGCATTCTTCCATAATAATTTAGATAAATTTAGTTTTCCTCTCTCATTCCCTGGAACAACTGATATATTCTTGTTTTGCAAGGACCAGAAGTTGATACAGCTGTTCTGAATAATATTGAGAGAGCTGCGACACATCCTTGGAGTACCCAGAGTTGTGAGGTACCTCGCACCTGCCTGCCCTTAGTGTGAGGAAGCCTTGTCTGTGCCTGCCAGGGGTCAGCTCCCCAACTCCACCAGCTACAGGCAACATAGGCACTCCCCTCTAGGCCTATGCAGGCCCCACTGTCTCTCTACAGGTTAGCCATAGGCACACTCCAACCTCTGAGCCTTCCGATCATTTCCCTTGCAGTATTCACAGATTTGCTGCTTCCAAAAAAGCAATACACCCCACTTTACCAGTTCTACCTCAGATCACTGCTCTGCTTAACACATGGCACTTAGATATGTTTATAGTGAAATCAAGTTATTTAACAAAGCATAGAGAGTCAAACGGTAGCAAATAGAAGTGGTTACATACAAGACAAAATCGTAACACACTCTAGAGCCTAGACTTAATTAACATACTTTCATGTCTAATAAAGTATTGCTCTCCGGTGCTTTACAACCAGGCTGGCTGTGACCCTCTTCTCATGAGACAACCGCACTGCCAGCTTGTCTCAGTGGTGAAGGATCCTGTGTGGTTCTTTGCATTCCCTGATATACCAGACTAATCCTTTGATCTTAGTCATAAGTAGGACACCCCTTGGCCGATTGGTTTTTCCTGAAGATTTTCCCTCTTATAGTTTTCACAACCTTTTAATGTGTATCTAGGTCAGTATACAAATAGGCATCCATTATGAGGCATACAATATACAATACTGTCATGGCCAGGCAGAGAGAGCTGTTACCTCCTGCCTGAAAGCAACATGACCAGGAGGTGACATACCTTACCTCCCAGACCTTCAGAACATAATTTTTAGTGAAGATAAATATTAAATATGATCTGTACATTCATTTTGAAATGACTCTCTGTGACGGTCCATGCCCCTAGGGTCAGGGCCGCGTGGCCTATTCATCACAGTCTATAGTGTGGCCTAGCAGCCAGAGTCTATAGCGCCGCCCTTGGGTGCAGGACAGCATGGCCTATCGGCCAGAGTCTATAGCACTGCCCTTGGGTGTCGGGCAGCACGGCCTAGCGGCCAGAGTCTACAAAGCGGCCCTTTGGTGCAGGGCAGCGTGGCCTAGCGGCCAGGGTTTACAAAGTGTTTGGGCACCCCTTTTGGGGTGGGGCAGCCCCAGTTGGGGGGCCTGGGCCCACCCGACTCCATCGGGCCCCAACCCAGGGCCCTAACAGTGGCGTAGCAGCTTGCCACTGACTCAGCGGAGGGATCCTACCGAAACACACTGAGTTATCCTGGGTGGGAGTTACCACTCCGTCACCATCCCTGGATCAGTTCCTACCATAGTCTGAGTGGGGGTTTCCAATGAAATGTCGGGTCCTCTGTGTTCAGCAGGGCCAGTCGTCTCCAGGGGTTCCTCCAGTCGCAGGGGTGCAGCTTCGATTCCCAGTGCAGTCCGAAGCTGTGGCTGGCCTTCCACAGGAGTTTCCCAGGCAAGTCCTTCCCCTGCGACCTCCAGCCCAGAATGAGGTGGTCTCCCTCCCTTTATACTCCCTAGAGCACTTGGAGCATGCCCAGTCTTGCCAGGGAGGCGGGACTTCCGCTGTCAATACCATGGTCTTAACCCCGTCTAGGCTTGTGCGGGGTAAGCAGACCCTGTCACACTCTTGTAGAGAGCTCACATGCAACCCTTTGATGAACTATTATGCAGATATCTGACCCAGTGGGTCCCGGTAAAACGCTGTACAGTCCCTGTGCACTCTGCCAGTTGGCACAAAGAGGTTCCTGGGTGCCAGGAGCCAAATACTAAACTTCTAGCAAAACCCCTTTGTACCCTCTCATCATCAATCCATTTTGTGTGGACTACTTCTTGATAGTTCAGGGAGAGTTACGATACTTTTCTTTGTTAGGATGGATAAATATGATTTGGTAGGTAAGTAGTCGTATGTCCATTATGCAGGTGGGCAAACTGCTGCACAGAGAAGCTGTAATTTGATATGGTCACACCGGATCAGTGGTATGGCAAGTAATGCTCTTAATTCCCCCACAAAGCACTTCCTAATATAGGGGTTGCTTGCTGAAATACTTCTGTTGTTTCTGAGGCCACTTGCTACCTGAGGGAGCAAGCCTGTTCTTTCCAAAAGCATCACTCGAGGCTGCAAGTAATAAGAGATTCCCCATGCCAGCTGTGGTTAGAATAGATTGAAAAAAGGAGGGGGAAGGTTTTGCTGTATGAGCCAAGGAGAATGGAGAGTTTGGGGGTGGGGTCTTGCATTACCCAAGCTAGGGGAGCTCTTGTGCTCTTGATAGATGGGGAGCTGTGCTGCTCCTCTATCCCCTGTATTCCAGTGACACTCGAATGCTAATTTTCCTTAAATCCCCACCAGAAGTACAATGCCAATGTTCAGTGTTAATACACAGTGCTGACTTACATTACTGACAGGACTAACGTGTGAATCCAGCCTTCCCGGACTTACTCTGTTAGATGAGATTGAGGAGATAAAGGTCTCTTTCTTTACCCTAATCAATCAAGCCATGGTGGCTTTTTTTTCTTTTGGTTGTTAAAGATTAGTCATGAATGGGCAGTTCAGGAAATGCTGTTAGTTTGATTTTTGACTTAACACCCGATCTTCATTCCAGGCTACAGAATTCATGGTGCAGAGTTGTATTCCTGTTCAATTTGAAAATGCACCAAATGCCATATTGGGGAAGCTGCTGACATGGCCCTCTGGTATCCATGGTTACCACCAGACAATCAGCGGTCCATTGTGATGTGTGTGTAACTGTTCTTACTAGTGTGTTTTTCCTAATAACATGAATATTCAGGGCTTTGGCAGTGCTGTCCATAAAGGCTAACTCTTTGTCCTGAACAATTCCAGCACTCCTGAGGCAGATGCTCTGTTCTCTGCATGTTTTGACATTCTCCCTTTTTGTGAGCAATAAGCAAGTTAAAGTAAAAAAGAATAGAAATGGGGCCGGAGTGAAGACAGGAGGGAGAGTTTCTTCTCTCTAACTGGTGGAAGTGGTTGGCCCCATGGGGTTATCGATTCTTACTTGGGTGGTGACAACACACTGTGAAATCCTCCAATCATTTCTCTAAAATAAAAAAATAGACCAGAGAGCATTGCTGGGCTCCACTGACACCCGTCTGTTGATGCAACCAAGTTTTATCCCCTTTTTTGTTACCTGACAGACAATGTCATGACAAAGATGTCACAGTACAAGTACTTGGAGGAAGAACAGCTAGAAGAAGATTAACCAAGTAAAGTGGAAGTGATGCTCATAGGAAAAGTGAAACATTTTGGGGAATTAGCTGAAACCCTGATCAAAAGCATCCACTCTTCAATGCAAAATAGCATGAAGACTTGGTGTCTTAATGTTAATCACTTTTCCTTAAGTGAGCACGACCAGGTAGTAACTGTCACAAGGAACATCTTATTCCGCCTCCACCTTGACAGGATTCAACACACTTCCCTCTTGGATGAGGACCTAGCAACTACAATTCACACATTTCTCTCCTCAAGACTCTATTCCTGTAATGCTCTGCCAGCAGAGCTAATGGTCAAGGCCACTCAGACTTCAGTAGAAGTCATATGTGGCTCATACCCACATTGAGCAGGTCCAAAAAAATTGAGGACTTCACCCCAGTATCTCTCATCACTACCAGGTCTAGTTCAAGGTCCTGGCTGTAAAAATTAAAGCCCTCAGAAGACTGGAACCAGCTACCTCAGAGACTACCTACTCATTTGCAATCTTCTGAGACAGCCATGCTCAATGGGAACAAACAATCCTTCTGAACATTTTAGAGCCTACAGGCAATGGGTTGTGGGTATTGTGTGTACTTCCTGGCTGTGGAGCACCCTCCTGGAGAAGAGAGGCAAGCACGCGGTGAAGCCCACATTTCCAGTAAAGCCAACCCACAATAACAAAAGCTGGAAGAGGGAGAGAGAAATCCAGATAAAAGCTAACAAACCTTATGATGGCAAGAGCAGAGTCCATTTTTGAATAAAGTTTTGGGGTTTTGCTACGTCTGATCTATCTTAAGCTATAGATTATATAGTGCTTAGAACATAAGAACATAAGAACGGCCATACTGGGTCAGACCAAAGGTCCATCTAGCCCAGTATCCTGTCTACCGACAGTGGCCAATGCCAGGTGCCCCAGAGGGAGTGAACCTAACAGGTAATGATCAAGTGGGGAGGGATGCCTCAGTGGTTTGAGCATAGGCCTGCTAAACCCCGGGTTGTGCGTTCAATCCTTGAGGGGGCCACTTAGGGATCTGGGGCAAAATCAGTACTTGGTCCTGCTAGTGAAGGCAGGGGGCTGGACTTGATGACCTTTTGGGGTCCCTTCCAGTTTTATGAGACAGTTATATCTCCATATATATAATATAAGTGATCTCTCTCCTGCCATCCATCTCCACCCTCTGACAAACAGAGTCTAGGGACACCATTCCTTGCCCATCCTGGCTAATAGCCATTAATGGACTTTAATCTCCATGAATTTATCCAGTTCTCTTTTAAACGCTGTTGTAGTCCTAGCCTTCACAACCTCCTCAGGTAAGGAATTCCACAAGTTGACTGTGAGCTGTGTGAAGAAGAACTTCCTTTTATTTGTTTTAAACCTGCTGCCTATTAATTTCATTTGGTGACCCCTAGTTCTTGTATTATGGGAATAAGTAAATAACTTTTCCTTATCTACTTTCTCCACATCACTCATGATTTTATATACCTCTATCATATCCCCTCTTAGCCTCCTCTTTTCCAAGCTGAAAAGTCCCATCCTCTTTAATCTCTCCTCATATGGGACCCGTTCCAAACCCCTAATCATTTTAGTTGCCTTTCTCTGAACCTTTTCTAGTGCCAGTATATCTTTTTTGAGATGAGGAGACCACATCTGTATGCAGTATTCAAGATGTGAGCGTACCATCGATTTATATAAGGGCAATAATATAGTCTCCGTCTTATTCTCTATCCCCTTTTAAATGATTCCTAACATCCTGTTTGCTTTTTTGACTGCCTCTGCACACTGCGTGGACATCTTCAGCGAACTATCCACGATGATTCCAAGATCTTTTTCCTGATTCGTTGTAGCTAAATTAGCCCCCATCATATTGTATGTATAGTTGGGGTTATTTTTTCCAGTGTGCATTACTTTACATTTATCCACATTAAATTTCATTTGCCTTTTTGTTGGCCAATCACGTAGTTTTGTGAGACCTTTTTGGAGTTCTTCACAGTCTGCTTTGGTCTTAACTATCTTGAGCAGTTTAGTATCATCTGCAAACTTTGCCACCTCACTTTTTACCCCTTTCTCCAGATCATTTCTGAATATGTCCACTGGATCCCCCTTGTTCGCATGTTTGTAGTCCCCTTCAAAGAACTCTAATTGATTAGTAAGACACGATTTCCCTTTACAGAAACCATGTTGACTTTTGCCCAACAATTTATGTTCTTCTATGTGTCTGGCAATTTTATTCTTTACTATTGTTTCGACTAATTTGCCCGGTACCGACGTTAGACTTACCGGTCTGTAATTGCCAGGATCACCTCTAGAGCCCTTTTAAAATATTGGCGTTACATTAGCTATCTTCCAGTCGTTGGGTACAGAAGCCAATTTAAAGGACAGGTTACAAACCCTAGTTAATAGTTCCGCAATTTCACATTTGAATTCTTTCAGATCTCTTGGGTGAATGCCATCTGGTCCCGGTGACTTGTTAATGTTAAGTTTATCAATTAATTCCAAAACCTCCTCTAGTGACACTTCAATCTGAGACAGTTCCTCAGATTTGTCACCTACAAAAGCCGGCTCAGGTTTGGGAATCTCCCTAATATCCTCAGCCGTGAAGACTGAAGCAAAGAATTCGTTTAGTTTCTCCGCAATGACTTTATCGTCTTTAAGCGCTCCTTTTGTATCTCGATCATCAAAGGGCCCCACTGGTTGTTTAGCAGGCTTCCTGCTTCTGATGTACTTAAAAACATTTTGTTATTACCTTTGGAGTTTTTGGCTAGCCGTTCTTCAAACTCCTCTTTGGCTTTTCTTATTGCATTTTTACACTTATTTTGGCAGTGTTTATGCTCCTTTCCATTTACCTTACTAGGATTTGACTTCCACTTTTTAAAGGAAGTCTTTTTATCTCTCACTGCTTCTTTTACATGGTTGTTAAGCCATGGTGGCTCTTTTTTATTTCTTTTACTGTGTTTCTTAATTTGGGGTATACATTGAAGTTGGGCCTCTATTATGGTGTCTTTAAAAAGCGCCCATGCAGCTTGCAGGGATTTCACTTTAGTCCCTGTACCTTTTAATTTCTGTTTATCTAACCCCCTCATTTTTGCATATTTCTCCTTTTTTAAATTAAATGCTTGATTGCCCCACCCCATAAGCAGCCACACAGCTGTGTAAAGGAGAGAAAGGACTCCCTCCTCCCCCTTCTGTCCATGTTAGTTGTCCATATTTCATTTTGAGGCCTGGAGGAAATGCACTAGCTTAGGATGACCAGACAGCAAATGTGAAAAATCGGGACGGGGGTGGGGGGTAATAGGAGCCTATATAAAAAAAGACCCAAAAATTGGTACTGTCCCTATAAAATCGGGACATCTGGTCACCCTACACGAGCTGCATGTTCTGACTCCCCTACCGCAAGCAAGTGACTGGGGAACGGATGGAGCTGTGCCTTTGCCTCCCTACCTGTTGGCTAGCATTGTTGGCCAGGTGCAAAGGGGAAACATGCTGCACTATTATAATGGATAAAGAAAGTTACCTCTTCCATCCCCACCCCCTGTCTCAGGAGAAAAGGCATAATTGTGATGTAGACAAAACTCTCCTGGGTCAGTAAAGCCATATGCCACTCCCTATGTATGGCTGAACATCAAGGCTCAGTCTTAGCCCATTACTGCTACTCCATAAATATCTTAGCTTAGATAAAAGGCAGGCTGCCCTGGTTAGCTAGAAATGCATATGGCCCAGGCTGCTTGCTTCTGCTGACAGCAATAGAAAGTAACTGGCAAAACATGAGTTCCTAACAGATTGGTCCATTTCCCCTCCCCAAAAATCTAGGTGAAATTGAATAAATTTTTAAACAAAATTTGTTGGAAAAAATGTGTCATATTGTCACAAACTTCTCCCCTTTTTTGATCACCTTGGCTTAAAAGTTTTAAGTTGTTGTGGGGTTGTTTTTTGTTTTAGGTTGGGGTTTACTTTCTATATGACTACAGTACACTGTGCAAAGGCAGCCATTGGGAGCAGGCCCCATTGTGCTAAGCATTGTGCAGACAGTAAGATTCGGTCTTTGCTTAAAAGATCTTATAATTAATTTAAAACAAGATGCAATGAGATGGTGTTAAAACCGTAGGAGAGAAAAAGGGAAGGAGAATGACAAGTGATTACATAGGCCATTTAGTATTCAACTTGATTACAACTGACATAAAAATATTGAATCTTGTGCTTTTAGTGAAACGTCTACTTTTGATATTTTGTTTTGTTTCCATCCTTTGCCTATGTCAATGGGTCGTAAGTGTTACCTTCTGCCTGTATCTTGTGTTTCTTTAAACCTTTATTAAAACTGTGTTGGATCAGGTTCAAAATTAGCCAAAACACATTAGCCTATCCCTAATTGTAAATATGCCTGAGCATAAGAAAAATCCAACACAACACTTTACTGCATTAAAACTGATGATGTGGTATGTAAATAAATGGAATGGTCAGCTGGATAGAAATTGGCTAAAATGCTTCAGCTATCCCAGTCCCTTCTACCCACCATTATGCTGTTCACAGCTATTTTGAAATCAGAATATTTTTCTGCAACTTTTCTTCTGTCCTAATTTGTTTCCCTGATAAACTACATCTAACCAAGAGTAATCATGCAGAACAGCCTATTTGTGTCTGCTGCACATGTCAATGTTGATTGCTGGATATCTGTTACAATTATAAAATATAATGCATGAAAAATAGATAAGGCTGTATGTGTAATGTCAAGACCCTTCTGACGTGAAATCACTTGAGTTTTGCTCACATGGTGAACCACTTCATGTTTCATTTCTGTTACAGTATCTGTACGCTTCCTCTTCTCTCTCTGGCACTTGCTGATACTTAACATCAAATACTTACTGTGCCTGCTCAGCAGTGCTGTTATGTTAAGGCATGCAGACCCGAATACAATGCAACTCCAAATTAATCTGTACCTGCTAAAGTTCAGTCATTAGGAAGGCAATGTATAGATAGCATGACCTCTTCTAAGGGATGAGTGTTATTATGGGAGGTGCATAGAATGACTGCTATTTTATCCCATTATAGCAGATGAAGGAGACATAATTTATTTGGTTGTCACTGGCATGAACCCCACAAATTCTGGCTGCTTTTCACTAGCTGTGCCTGTTTGCCCTTTAGTCCACCTGCCACAGATAGATTTATATACGTGGTTTATGATTAGGATATGAATTGAGGCTTTGTAATTACAGATAATCACTGATTTTATAATACATATCACACAAGTACTGTACTTGAAAAGGAAATGAGCATATTTTCATGAATGTTGGTATAGAAAGCAAATGATAATCGCTTATCTGCCTGAAAGTATCTGCATGCTAACATAATAGAAGGGTCGAGTGACTGTAGCACAAGACTGATAATCAGGTGTTTGAGTCTATTCAAGGCTTTGTCACTGATCCTGTGCCTTTGCACAAATCACTTTTTGCCTCAGTTTACCCATCTGAAATAAAGATACTATTCCCTTACCACTTCGGCTTGCTTAATTAACTCTTTTAAAGTTTAAAATGTTTAAAATGCTCAGAAGGAAGGTTTTATATTAGTGCAAAGTATTGTTATTACTTGAAATTGATAGATGTCTTGTTTGTTTAAAAAATGGATTACCCAGTGTCATATAGTTGCAGAAAAATACTACATTTGGGCATTGGGAAGACATGTTGAACTGTCAGAGGGACACTGAGTAGTTAACCTTGTAAAAAAACTCCCCCCCACCCTTCACAAACTAAGTGGGGGGAGTTGAGCAAACATGGGGAGAGATTTCTAAATGATATGATATTGAAAGAGAACCAGAATGATATCACAAGTGATAGAGAAGCTGTAGTGTGTAGAAGCTGCTGAGTAACAGTGGTATTGAAAAGCTTATTTGACATTTGAGATATCTGAGAATGTGTGGGAGAATGAAAATTGTTTATCAGTAAGAACATAATAAATTTGTACATTCATAACACTACAATAGGTAGTTTTAAATGATTGCAGTGTTACTTTTTCTGGGTTTGCAGAGTCACTTAGCTCAACACTCTTTTTGTTGAGGCAATCACACCACTACCTCGATATAACGCGACCCGATATAACACAAATTCGGATATAACCTGGTAAAGCAGTGCTCCGGGGGGGCGGGGCTGCGCACTCTGGTGGATCAAAGCAAGTTCAATATAACGCAGTTTCACCTATAACGTGGTAAGATTTTTTGGCTCCCAAGGACAGCGTTATATTGAGGTAGAGGTGTATTTGCCAGTTTTGACTTCCTGTTAAAGTCTCATTTCTAAGATTGTAGATTGTAGATCTTATCTCCCCTCTGCCAAGTGGTAGCAGCTTTTGGGGATCTTGCAAGTCTGTTTCCCACTGATGGTGAAATCAGTGACACTGAGTAAAGGCGTTTTCTTAGCAGAGCTAGCTGGTTTCTCCTAGCTACACCAGCTCTTGAACAAGGATGGTCACTAATAGTACATAAGCAACCTCCTCTTCTGGGGGGCAGTAGGGTGGTCAGATGACCATTTCGGAATTCAGATGTTAAAGTCGTTTTTGGAGTTACCTACATATGAATCAGTTTGTTTCGGTGTGTCTTCTTGTGTGAATGTAAACCGATGAGGGATTCGCAGATGCCAACACACATTAGACAGATGTGGTTGCATGTTTTTGCCACAGCCTGCTTTCTTCACTCATACTCTTTGGCTTTTTCTGATGGCTTTAACTGCAGATGAACAGGTCTGCCATCATCCTGATCTGTCAGCAGCAGCAGTTTCTCATGTGTTTAGGTCATCTTGGCCAGCTTTCAGGTGAGCTTTGAGTGTGCCCTTACATAATTTTCATTGGCCTCCCAGCATACATACTCATTTTCAATTGTACATAAAATATGGCTTTGGGGAGTTGGATATCATCCATACACATGAGGTGACCAGCCTGGCGAAGTTCGGCCTGTATGATTAGGGATTCCACACTAGTCATGCAGCACTGCTCCAGGACTTTGATGTTTGGTATCCTGTCCAACCACTTGATGTTACAGCTGAGATGCAGACAGCACATATGAAAACCCTCTAATTGCTTCAAGTGTCTGTTATAAAATGTTCATGTTTCACAGCATAGAGAAGAGCACTTAACATGATTGCATAATAGATGCCAATCTTGGTGTGAAGTTGAATGCCTCTCATATTCCACAGGTGGTGACAAAGTGAATCCTAGATAGAACTGACTTTAGAAATGTGCAGTGTGATTTCATAGTCAACCAAAAATAGTCAACCATGGCATTATTAGATAAAGATAGCAAAATGTTTCTTCTGCATTAAGCAGTGTGTCATCAACTGCAGTTTCAGGGGCAGAATACATTTTTCCTGGAGCAGACTGGTAAAGCACTTTGCTTTTCTTGAGGAGGATAGACAGTCCAAATTGCTTTGCTGATCTAGAAAAGCAGTCAATGAATGTCTTCAATGGTATGTGCTATAAGTGCGCAGTCATCAGCAAAGAGGAGCTCCCTGACGAGCAAATCAATCATTTTAGAGTGAGCACGAAGATGCTGGAGATTGAAGATGCTGCCATCTGTGTGGAATTGCATGCAAATACCCCAGATGCAGTCTTTAAAAGAATCTAGCAACAAAGCACCAAAGAAAATGGTAAATAATGTAGGTGTGAGCACACAGCCCTGCTGAACACCAGTCATGACAAGGAAAGGCTCTGATGAAACACCATTTTCCATCACTTTAGCCAGCATGCCATTGTGGAATGAACACAGGATGGTGATGAATTTGTGCAGATACCCAACTTCGTGCAAAATCCGCCAGAGACCCTCGTGACTAACAGTGTTGAAGGCCTTTGTGAGGTCTACAAACACTATCTAGAGGTCATGTTTTTTTTTTCTTGGCACATTTCCTGTGTTTGGGTGAGCAGCAAAAATCATATCTATTGTTTTGCTTCCTGCACAAAAGCCACACTGACTCTCGGAGATATTACCAGTGATAGTGCCAAAATCTTCCCATTAGTGGAGAGAAGGTAACCCTATAGTTACCTCAGATGCCAGCTTGTTGAGTTGGGAGCTTATCGTATCAATCATTGGAACACCTGGGCTATTGGCTTGGCTCTCAAACACTGGAATCCCAGTACATCTCTCACCCACCCAATCATCCTGGGGAAGCATGTAAAGATCTGTGCAGAAACAACACACCGGTGGCCTATTTTAAATGTCAAGGGCACCTACAGTCCTCAACTGCTGACAGAGGTACTAGAAGTTTGCTCTTTGGTGGAAACTCATTTGGTCTTCTCTGAGCCCTGTACCCCAAAGGACCAGACAATCTGAGCCAGTGGGTTGACTTGAATCAACAATCCTGATTTTCAGGGGAATGTTTCTTTTTCCAAGCTGTCTTCATGTCCCTCTGTCATCAGTGGGCCACACATTCACTGAACTGCTTTGCTTCCAGGTGCAATGCAAAGTTCTCTAGCTGCTGTTTTCTGCTTGAATTTCACTAATAGTTTCAGTTGAATAAAAAATGAGGGGAAAAAATTTCAAATAAGTCAAAAGGATTTGTTTTGAGATTTTTAAAATGAATTTTGTTTTGAAATAACATTTGAAATGTTTTATTTGACCCAAATCAAATTATTTCATTTTTTCATTTGGCGAGGGGAAAAAAATCAGCTTTAGTTCAAAATGAACCTTTTTTCACCCACTTTTTTTTTGTTCAACCACCATGTCAAAAATCAGTTACTCATTCAGTTCTAAGTGGTTCATCCTTCTCCACTCATATGCTATTGTTAGGTCCCGTTCCCTTCCATAACCCAATCTTGCTGAACATCATGGCCTGGAGGGTGCATGGTAATGATTCCTAGCAGAAGGTTTTTCATCTGACATTGTCAGCATCCTGGCAAGCAGCTAGACAGCCTCAACCAATTAAACTTGATCCAAAATCTCTGTAGATTTTTCTAACTGGTTTCCCTGAAACAGACCGAACCTTCCCTCCTGTTAACATTCAAAACATCCTACATTTTATCCAATGGGTTTCAACAAAGATTTCAAGCTCCATTCCATCAGGGTACAGGTCTTAGCTATTTGCCTTCTGAGGCCCTTATAGGATGTGTCAATCCTTTGGGTCCTATTCCTACAATACCATGTTTATCAAGGCCCTTTCTATAAGGAGGCTCAATTGCAGAACAATTATACCTCAACAGACCTTTCTCATCTCTCGTTCAAAGTTTGTGCTGCTCTACCTTAAAACCTCTGAGAAATGCATCCCTGTGACTATTAACTCTCAAAATTGCCATGCTAGTCACCATCTATCAGCTTACTGATTCAGCCTATACCCTTGGGCTTTTGTGATTCTTTGCCTCCTGTATGCATCCTGCATGCATCCTGGTAGATGGCACTATAACACTGTTTTATTCTTTCAAGATTATGTTAGAAGAGGCGGGATCTTGCCAAACTCCTTTACCAGTGAGTAAACTGACTTTTAGGATCTGATGAAAGGTGCCAAGATGGTACAGGCCTGGATCCTGAAACCCCCTGTTTACCCACAGAATAACTACAGCATGTGCAGCAACAGTGCAGCCTTGGCTCGTACAGCAAAACCTTCCCCCTCCTTTTTCAATCTATTCTAACCAAACCCAGTGAATTGAAAGAGGCTGGGGACAGGTATGTGTACCTGGTAGTGTGGGCCCCTTTTGAGGGCCCTAAACACCACTCTTGCCCCTCCTCTCTCCACTGTGCAACAACAGAGCTAATTTTGACTCCATTAGGAGTTTTGTTACATGCTACAAAGATGAAATCACTGATATCTGGGAGTTTTGTTACATGCTACAAAGATGAAATCACTGATATCTGGGTCTAAGCATTCAACCTACTTTGGGCTAGTGGTGCACTGGCACTGAGGCTCCCCTACTACCAGCTAAAATCACTGAGAGCTGAAGTCACTAAAGAGCTGAAGTTACTAAGGCCTGGTCTACACTGGGGGGGGGGGGGGGAAAGAGAGTGTCGACGCAACTTCAGCTATGGGAATACCGTAGCTGAAGTCAAGATATCTTATACCGACTTACCTCCTGTCCTCACGGCGCGGGATCGACGGCCGCGGCTCCCCCGTTGACTTCGCTACCGCCGCTCGCTCTGGTGGAGTTCCAGAGTCGACAGGGAGCGCGTTCGGGGATTGATATAGCGCATCTTAACGAGACGCGATATATCGATTCCTGATCAATCGATCGCTACCCGCTGATATGGCGGGTAGTCTGGACATATCCTAAGAGCTGAGATCACTGAGTGCTGTGTTAAGTGTGTGTGTGTGTGTGTGTGTGTGGGGAGGGAGGGAGGCTGAAGACAAGTTGGTGAGTGGCTAGCAGGGCGGATAGTGGAGAGGCATGGCTGGCGGAGCGGATAGCAGAGGGGCACAGCTGGTGGAGCGGATAGCAGGGTGGCTGGCAGAGCAGAGCAGCTGGCGGTGAAGACTGCAGCAGAACCCCATGGAGAGGCGTGGCAATTGGCCATCAACCCGAGCAGTGGAGCATGTAAGATGCCTCCCCGCCATACTTCCCCCACTTCCACCCAGGCAGGGGGAGGTAAACTCTGCAGATGAACTTCTGAACTCTGGGGGGCTGCACTGACCAAGGACAGAAACTGTGGGAGGTGGTGACTGTTGGCTTGCTGGACTTAAGATCCTGAGGGGAAAAGGACACTGCCAAACTTACTTGGGAGTGAGTCTTTTGCTCATGGTTTGTGTTATGAATCCTGTTTGTGGTGTTTCCCCAACATAATGCCGCATTGTTTCCCTCCTTTATTAAAAGGCTTTTGCTACACTCAGACTCTGTGCTTGCAAGAGGGGAAGTATTGCCTCTTAGAGGCGCCCAGGGGGGTGGTATGTAATTGTCCTAGGTCACTGGGTGGGGGCTCGAGCCGGTTTGCACTTGAAGAGAAGTAATAACCTTTTTCTATATAAAATGAGTACATTAAATAGCACTACAATATACATATTAAAATTGTTTAATGTTCCAGAATCTTACCAAGTGTGCGTTAATGTAAGTGTTGTGACAAAAGTTAGTGGTAACTTCCAACACTATATAACAACAGCTAAGGAGATGAGCCAAACAATGGAACTGTATCTTTCATTCTGAAAGGTTACTTAGTCATAAAAGTGACACTTCAAAAAAGGGCAAATCATTGAATAAACTATTCCCTCAGATCTAGCGTACACTTGTGGATGCTCTTCAATATTATTTCCCACCTACGTAACTCTGTCTTGTCAATGACGTACAAGTAGGACTCTACAGACCTGGTTTCTATTCAGAGCTCTTCTGCTTGACCTTATACAAGAAATTCATTTTTTGTGCCTTAGTTTTCCTATATATGAAATATATATACCTTATATCTTATAAAAAGGTTTTGAGATCTATGCTAAGGATCAGTATTACATTTTATTCAGCCACTGTTAGTTTCTGGAATAGCAACTGATTGCTGTAATTAGCTAAATGGAAGGTAGGCATTAGGAATATGCGCAACTCTTAAATTTTTTTATTTTAGTGGATTGTCTACTTAAGTATTTAGATAATTCACTTAATGACACCTCTAGAGGCACTGAAAAGTGCCCACATAATGAGAATGATGCTTATTGTACAGAGGAGGTGAATAAAATGGGATGAGACTTAGACATACAAATTAATGAATGGTATTACAGTAGATAGATTGAGCACTTCTATTGACCCTCCCACATAATACAAGAAAAATGTGATTTCAATGAACCTGAAAGACAACACATTTAAAATGGATAAAGGGAAATATTTTATGCACAGTCTAAGGAACTTATTGCCATAAGATACCACTGAGGCCAAGAGCAATAGGACTCAAAAAAGGATTAGACATGGATATAGCTAGCCAGAACATCCAGAGTGGTAGGGTTTTTTTTTTTTTTTAAAAAAAAGCTTGACTAGAATGTGAATCTTTGTGCTTCATTGCAACTATATATACTACCAGCTACTGAAGTTTAGTGAAGGCATTGGTTTTTCCCTATGGGAAGGTATTCTGTGGCTTCAAAGGTATTGCTGTGGAGTTCTTTTACACCTTCCTCTGAAGCGTCTGTGATGGCTACTGTCCGAGGCAAGATACTGAACTCGGTGGGTCACAGGTCTGATGCAACGTGGCTGCTTTTGGTTGAAGCTTCACCATCATTTCCACTCTAAGGCATCATTTTCAACTGCTTGTAATTTTGTCAGTCATAGCTTTTGGGCTGAAGTTTGGCAGGTGTGTTCTCAGTTTATGTACAAATGATTTTTGAATGTTTTGAGTGAAACTTGGTCATCCTCCCTTGCCCAACTCCTGGGAAACTTTCTCATAGAAAATATATTGTGGTCCTGATTATTAAAGTATACTTACTATTCCATTTTCCTGCTGGCTTTTCACTGCAGCATCTCTGAGACAGCAAGATGTGATCATGTTCAACTTATGTTACATGGAAAGGAAAATGTAGCATCACAACCTGCCTTTACTGCCTGGTACTTTACCGGGCATAATAGCGGTATACTGACAGTACTCTCTTCCAAAGCCCTTTTAGACACTAATGGAAATTATCAGTCTGTACATAATTATGTATTGCTGCAGTATGCCTGAGAGATGAGTGACTGCAGGCTCTGTTGGAGGGGTTAGACGTTGTAGCTGAGTGAGCAGCCCTGGTCCAGCTCTGGGTTTGCCTCACAGATGGTAGAGGAGAGTCGCCATGTTAATTGAGATGTATTGACTTCCTAATAATGGTTACAGCAATATATACCAGGGATGAGCAGAAATTAATCACTCTTTTCACTGAATATTTTTACTTAAGATTAGTCAGGATCACAGGAGGAGATCATTCTGTGTTAAACAAACCCAAGTGCTCTTTTTGAGGGGCTAGTCAACCACACCTGCAGTATGAGTGTGGGGGGGGGGGGGGGGAGGGGGAGAGGGGAGGGAATGCAGGCCACAAAGCAAGCCTTTAATGAGATGTATTTGTGATTTTAAGAGGGAAAGGCTTGGAATACAATGTAAGTAAAGGTAGAGGACTGTTTACAGCAGCCATATATATATTATATTCACTAAATCAAAACCATAGTTCAAGCAAGGCTGCTTCTATATTCTAAAAGAATAATAAGTACGGAGGAGATAGGGGCATAAAACACCTTGGGTCATGATATGAGCCAGGTAACCCACATCTGCTGTGAGAGAAAATGCATCTCCAGAGATGATAATTCTTTATCAAACACTTCCACTCTTATTGGATCCCTACATGGAAACTTGCTTGCTTTTTGGAGAAAGGGTAGAGAGTGTTTTGCACACAGGCCAGTTCTACACTACAGACCTATCTCGGTATAATTACATCGCTCAGGGGTGTGGAAATGGACACCTTTGAGCAATGCAGTTAAACCAACCTACCCACCCAGCGTCTGACAGTATTATGTCGCTGGGAGAGCTTCTCCCACTGGCATAGCTACCGCCTCTTGGGGAGGTGGATAAACTACGGTAATGGGAAAAGCTCTTCCCGCAGTGTAAGAGCATCTTCGCTAAAGTGCTACCGCTGCGTCACAGTAGCACTGTACGTGAAGACAAGCCTTCCATGGAACTCTTCAAGTAAGTTAAACAGCAGCCAGTACTACCCAACACTTGCATAAAGAGAGAATAAAACACAACTTCAGCATGGTGATGTTTAAATCCAATGTAAAGATTGGTCAAGTACAAATTTTTTTTTGTTCAATTTGTCTCATTTGCTTCAACAAGATTAATTAGAAAATACTTAAATACCTGAAATGAAATGAAATAAAATATTATAGTTTCGTATTAGTGTTATAGCTACTCTCTTTTCAACTGATGCTTTAAAAACACCAACAAATTACAAAGGAGGAAGTGGATTCTTTCTATTAAACTCTCAAATTATTTTAATGCTCAAAGCAATTGTTAAAAAAATACACGTGAAAGGAAACTATCATAACAATCATCATCAAAGACAGAAATATGTCATGAAAGGAAAATCCATTTGTCTGTGAACACTTTGATAAATTCAAGGTTAACAAGACAGTGCTGCCTTCTTGCTTCAAATAACATGTACTGTTTCCATTGGTCTTTGAAAACAGAGTTGCTTTGTAAAATTCATCGTCTCATCCTATCCAGAACCATTAGATAATTGCAAATTTGGATGAAGAACTTTTTGTCTAGATCTCAGCAAATAATTTATAACCAATCATGCGGTTGACTAGCACTCTTCTTTTCCATGTGTGGACTGTTTGCAAGCAGATCGCGACTTTTTTTGTTCACAACTATTAACCGAGTGAATATTTTTTGCCAATAATTGTGCTTCATAGATAGTTTGCGGGCAGTTGGAGAGTTTTCAGAATTTGCACTGTGAGTTGTGTTGGTTTAGTTTTCATTGATCACATAATATGTGTATTCTCTAACTCTTGGAATGAGGCATCTAGTTTATTACCAGTACTTCTATACTATTGTCTTTCCCACTGAGCAGAAGTAAATTTCAAACCCCCTATGTACTTGCACCTTTACAGTGAAGTTGGAAGAGTAGTAAAAGGGGCAGGTTGAAGGCAGAGAACAGAAATGTCTGAAGAGGCCTGGGTTTAATTGAGATACTCATCACACTTACAAGGTGCTGGTCTGCATATTCACCCCTTTAGGTCTTAAACATCACACCAGAAAGATGCAGCCTATCTGCCAGCATTTCTAGTAATGCAGGGTGAAGTTCCCCCTGTACTCCCTCTTAATTTTTTAAACAAAACTGAAATTTCATTTCCCTTAGGTCAAATAGGCACCTCATACATGAAGGCTTTGTTCCTGTAGGTCCTTGCACAGTGAAGAGCAGTGTGGGAAAGGCTGTTGGAGTGCAGCACCGATGTGAGATCACACATGATGCTTGCACAAGGAGAGTTACAGCTGATGGTCTGGTGTTCTGTTGGCATGGAATGTCTTGATGTCCCTTTATTACCTGGTACACTTGGCAGCTATAGGCCAGCATCTTGCTTGATGTTCCTTGTAACTCGAGCAGTGGCGAAGCAGTTAACTAAACACACAGGTTTTTTTTAAGGCCTTCTTCTTCCTACCAAAATACAAGATATTTGAGGGCAAAGGGGTTGAAGATAAATATGGGAAGGTGGGGTATCAGTACATCTACCATAGCGTATTTCTGCTATGGAAAGACATCAGTCTGTTGCTGAACATTCTTATTTATTTATATACAATATTACGGTGTAACAAAGAACCTTCAAATATATCCTTTCCTGTGCTTCAGCTTAACTCACTGAAAACCCATGAAGAGACAGAACTCTGGCCTGTGGTTAAGCAAAAAAAGTGATGCATAGAGTCAAACCCAGGTGATTAGGAAATGTTAATAAGATGTAAAGTGAGAGTTAAAATACAACGGCCCTGGGTTTGACTCTGTATCACTAATATTTTTAGAAATCCTCTGGATAGGCAGAGCTCCGCTTGTGCTTCAGCAAAGTTAAGATGAAGTACAAGAAACTGAATGTAATAGCAGTTCTCCATAATTTGCCCTGATGACCCTGGTTGTACAATTTAGTATGTGTGGTCAGCGGCCACTAGGTTGATTTTCTTTCCACAACAAATATAGTGCCCTGAAAAGTCCTGTAAAAGTCGATGTACCAATACTTCCTCCCTTCCACATACATCTTCACCCTTTTCTATTCCTGTAGGAATCATTTACACTATTAGGAATTCAAAAAAGGCATGTGTGCGGAACAAATATAACTTGCTTAAATTATGAAGTATGTCAGACAAGGTGTTCTGCTGCCGCTGTCACCTAATACACCAAGCAGTAATACTACATCAGTGTGTTCCACTGTCACTTCTGTGGAACGTCAATTGAATACAAGCATATTCTGCTACAGCACAACGGCTGGAGATGATAACCAGCAGCAAAGGGGATACAAAGAGAACTTCCCTGATTGAGTTTGGGCAGGCCACACTGTTAATCTTTGACCCATGCCTGAGCTCAGTTGATCAGGTAAATACTCATTTATATTTTAGAGTCAGGAAACTTGCTAACCTAGTGCAAACGAAACTAAAGCTAAAATGCAAGTAGGAGTAAGCAAAGAAACGTGACCATTATTTTAAAATGGGCTTTGCAGTGGGTCAGAGGCCTAGTAGTAGTAATAGTTAACGTAAGGCCATTATTTGGCTTAATCTAAGTTTAGCATAAGTAAGTAACATTGGGTCAGAAGATTTAGCAATATATACCATGTGATAGAGTTAGACTGCAAAGGCGATATTTAGCCAGACATTTTAACCACATTGTATAGAGAACCATCTAACTGCACAAATGCTTATGACATTTGTTGGAACCCCAAAATATATAGCAGGAATGACAAATGGATAAGCGGCCAAGACTTAATTAAATATGGTCTTGGAAATAGGTAGGTGTAAGGAATAGGTGCATGAAAAGGAATCAAACCCAACCCTCAGAAGGGTAGTGACAACCCACAGCCTGGTGCATTTGTGAGTACACATGATGCAGATTCTGCTGTTATACTTATCTTGGGGGGTTTTTTTGTTATGTGATTTTGCGTATATTGCGTGATATTGATAAAACTCAAAGTTTCTGTGTGTCTCACTAATCATCTTCATAATTAATGTCTAAGTAGCCACCAACGCATGAACCAGTTACTAATGACCAGTGCTTTTTGCACCAAAAATTGAGACTAAATGAAGCTGCTGAAAGTGCTTGAAGAACGTCTGTCTACAACCCATGAGATGGACCAATGTGACTCCATGGCAAATGGAAGCAAGTAAATAATACTGGGACTCTTGTTAGCAGAAATTCTCAATGCCTCCCTATGGGAAGGCAAAATATGTTGGGCTCATTCAAATGAACAGTTGTCGGACCCTTTCCCAAGTAAACTGTTTCTTAATGCTAACAATGTATTACTGCCTTGTCTGTAACCTTCTCTTGGGAAATGGTTAAAAGATTATGACAAAGCAGTTCCAGCCTTCTCCAGCGATCTCTGGTTTCAGTGACATGCAGTCAATCCTGCTTGAGACCTGGATATGATAGATAGATTGCACTGACTTTCTTAGTGGTTTCCTAGCAATGAGCAAAGATAGCAGTTAACGTGGATTGAAACATGAGCAGTTCTCACTGCACAGATGAAAGGAGAGCTGTGGGAGACAGCTATACAGCCAAGACAGGAACAGGAGGGGAGCTCTCCCTCTGCTTATAGCAGAGAAATTTACGGTATCCCGCAGCCAAAGGCCAGGAGTCCATTCTGATGTGTATGTGGATCTGTTGACGACTTCTGATACCATTGATCATGATAGTGTTGACTTGTCTGAAGATCTTGGCTGGAATAGAAATGTGTTTGAATAGCTCTTTGCTCTGAGGCAGATCTTGAAGAGTAGCACTGGGAAGTTGCTCATCTGCCCACAGATATTCATGTGGAATTCTGGAGCTTTACTTTTTATCTCCCTGCTTTCCTCTGTTCAGCGTACATGTTAGACCTCTGGAGACAGTGAGATACTTTGGGTTGTATTGTTATTAGCATGCTTATACTAGCTCTACATATTAATTTAATCAGACCCATATGTTGTTGTATCTTTGCTTTCCTAATGCCTGCCAAATAAGGGGCTTGGATGGGTATTTATTTATTGGGATTTATTTATCAGATTGGCCATTGCATGCTTGATGGTTCCTAGCTTTTCAGGGAGTAGCTGTAAACCTAGGTGACTTTTCCCATATGTATCAAGCTAGAGAGGTTATGAAGAGTCTTCTGAAATATAGGCCTAGTGAATTCTGTGTCTGCTACCTTCACACTAAACTCATTTGTTTCTCCACAGGACAATTTAAAGACAACTCTGAAAATTCATATGGTACAAATTGGAGGTTTCCTTGTTCAGTTGTGTCATGAATATGGAGTATATTATGTCTGTAAGCGCCGTGATCAGAGGACTTCAAGGGATGGAACTCTGCTCCCTCTGGTGAGGAAGGGAAAAGTCAGCTCTGGCCAGTTTCCTTTGCATATAGTTAGCCATAATTCCTTTCTGTGGCTCCTTTTCTCCCAATAAAATACTTCTTTGTTTTCTATTCCAAAATCGACTCAGGAGTGTTTGTGAGTGGGAAAGAAGCACCTGCTCAGGCTGACAAAGGAGAGGGTTTTTTTTTACTTTTTTCCCCAGAGCTGAAATAAAATAAGACTCTGGGTGAAGGCTGGAGCTATTTGTTTTAGTCAGTTGCCAGAAAGGACTGTTAAATATTTTGAATCCAGCCCTTGTTGCTGCTATTGACACCAGGCAAGAAGGGTTATACATCTCTGCTCTAAAGAGTATTGTAGTCTGATGAGCTCCCTCACCAATCCAGGAAAAACTCAGCGCCACACACAAGTCTTTCAGGCCTTTCTCTCAGGGCGTGGTTTATTCTGTTGTGCAGCTTCTCTCCGAATTCATTAGTCCAGTGGTTTCCAAACTTTTTTGATCGTTCACCCCATCGGTAAAAATTTTTGAGCACGCACCCCCTACCGCGCCAGCTCTACCATTTTTGCCAAAGCAAAAAAAAAAAAAAAAAAAAAAGCGCTCCTCTTGCTGCGCACCCCCAAGGATCCTCTTGCACACCCCCTGGGGTGCACACACCCCACTTTGGAGACCACTTCATTAGTCAATGGCTCCCACCTGTGGAATTTGGTGGAGTTCCAATGTTGTTGCTGGAGGTTCCAGGACTATGCTCAGCCCTTCAGTTCAAGCCACCAGATTGTCTGCCTGCAGCAGTGGAACAAGTTGGCAGTTCAGTTTCTCATGACCATTTTGTTTTACAACCTTTATTCTTATTTGTTTTCGTGCAGTTGCAACTTATAATCTTCTTCTCCTCCCTCCCCTGCATTGAGTAAAAGGCATTTTGGTGGTTTCAACTGCAGTGCCACCCTGCCATACTTCTCTGCTCCCATTCAGGTGTGGCAGAGCTATCCAGCAAATACCTGGCTGAAATCTAAGCAGTGTTCCCTATGAGAGGCAGCACTTACAGGCTCTACAGAGGATAAATAATGCCCGGCCTGGTGCCAGCTGGGCTCAGAGTCAGGGCAGTCAGCTGATTCTTGCACTGCTAGGGCATGAGGCTGAGTCAGACTAGCATCTCGGTTCCTACCCTGCCCCAAAGGAGCTGCAACTCCAATACCAAAAAGTTAGTTCAGGAGCTTCTGAGTGTTTGGGGAGAGAGTCTAAGGAGGAAACTATCTGGCCAGCTCAGGGTGCACGTTCCACAACCTACATGGGCTGGAGGTGGGGAGGAGAAGGATCCAGGAGTCCCCCACACCCCCAGATACTGAAGTGGATTCTCAACTCCTGGGGAAAGAAGCATAGTTCCTACACTGCTCCCTTTCCTCATGCTGTGAATTGGGAGATTCTCCTGATACTGTGGAGTAAGAACTGCAAATACCAGAGATCCTAAATTCCAAAAAAGCAAAAGCAAGTGTGTCCTTTGCAAGGCATTGATTAGTATTGTTAATCAACAAAGAAGGTGAAAGCCCTTCACTTTTGCCTTCTCCTTCTGAGGGAGTGTTTGCTGGGGCTTTTTTAAAATAAGTCTCTCTCTCTCAGGGCTCTGTATCAGGGCCGGCTCCAGGCACCAGCTTGTCAAGCAGGTGCTTGGAGTGGCCACTCTGGAGAGGGGCGCCACGTCCAGGTATTCGGCGGCAATTCGGCGGATGGTCCCTCACTCCGCCTGGGAGTGAAGGACCTCCCGCCGAATTGCCGCCGCAGATCGTGATCGCGGCTTTTGTTGTTGTTGTTGTTTTGGCTGCTTGGGGCGGCCAAAACCCTGGAGCCGGCCCTGCTCTGTATCATGCTCACCACTCCTCCCACACTCTACAGTATGTCTGGGCATGCAGAGTAGCCTATTCCTCCTACAGAACCCTGCCTCAGTCTGTAGCCTAATAGAAATTGAGCCTGCCTGGTTCCAGACTCAGAAAGGGTCTCTCTCTCCAACACCTTCCCCTGCTCCCTTGATCCCGCACCTGCTTTACAGGCTGGTCACACATTAAAGTCTTAAGAGCACTGCAAGAAGTCTGTGCCCAGAACAGATGCACATGAGGATTCCACTCCTCACAAAGCTGCATTATCATGGGATTACAGGGAAGTAAATGAGAAATACCTTCCCATGTTCAGAATGATCCTGATTTACTGAGTAAAATCCCAAGTGGTAGGTTGCTCCTGCAACACTTGCGTGGGTGCTGGGCAGCCTGGGGAAGCAGGAAGGCAGCCTTTCACAAGCTACTTTCACAACTGAGGTATGTGTACTAGTAACCCTCCCCTGTTGAGTGGTCCTCACGCCAGGATGAATCATGTACTACACCTCCCTCCCCGTAAACAGCCAGGGGAAGAAGTACCACATATGCAAAACAACCACCACCACCTCTTCTAGGACTTTTCCAGGACAGGGTATCAGTCAGTCTGATTTGCAAGGAACTCTTTATTATTAATAAAATATCTTCCCCTTCAAGCATTCTCAGATACATGCTTTCCTGCTGATGCCTCCTTTGAGGACATCAGATTACACAAAATGTTAAACCAAAATGTTTTATATAAACAAAGAAATTTCATAATTTTTGGGAGCCTAAGGTTGGCACAGCAATAGTTCCACCAGTGAAAGACATCGCCACAACTCCAGAAGGGGACTTCCTTTTCAAAAGACCACATAGACCATAGGAGTGCTGACACACCGCACAGCAATTTCAAAGGCTCTGCTATAGCTTTTCAGACCAGAGGTTTTTCATATATTTAGTAACGAAAGCCTACTCTGTGGCAAACAAGTGGCTTATTGTCTAGAAGTATGATCCCCACTTGTAGTGAGACGTCTTGGGTTCTGTCATGATCAAACCTTTGATATGATTTGTGATGAGCAACAAATTCCAGCTTGGTGGCTATAAGGAAGCCATGTTACACCCATGAACATCCACTGCTTATTAAATTGATATCTTGTACATGCAAAACTTGTAGGTGAGGTGCTATTGGTGGAAACATTAGAGAAATTACTACCTGAAATTGAAGAGAGGCCTCATCCCTCATTGTTAAAGCCAACCATTGGAGGCTTCAAACACCAAGGGTATCCAAGAAGAGACTATTACCCTGGCAGAGGGGAAAATCAGGAGCAGAAGCTTCCAAAGTAACCTAGATAAATTTTCCTTCAAACCAACAAAATCTTCAGCATAACAAAGACGAAGAGCATTTGTGTATGAGAGCTCACAATTCCTGTGCAAGACTCTGCCTTTTGATCCACCCTCTGCACCCAGAATCCTAAGCAGCTGGTGGTAGTCATAGCAAGGCAGAGGTTGCATGCTATGCCCCTATACCTGTGGATAGACAACATGCCATCAGTACCCTATCCAGAGAAATGGACACATTCATAAATGAAGCACTGCTGGAGAGAATTCATAGCCACTAATCAAGAGAAGTTTTTGATCCCCATGCAGAGAATTGCTCACCCAGAGATTGAAACAGACATGTTCTCTGTAATTTTACCATAATGGTAAAAAGTTGCAAAGATCCCAAACTTCATTCAGCAATCATTTCCTGAGAGTAGCTACCATCAGTAGCTATTTATTTCTAATGGTTAGGATTGCTGGTGCCATGCATCAGCTTCATCCTTGGAGTGGGTTTCTCAAAATGCACCTGGTGAAATTCCTTCTGAGGACATATAACCATGCACTCATGCAATGCAAACTTAGGTATCTTTCTCAGATAGGAGCAGGACTGGAGCAGGACAGGAGCAAGGCAAGGAGCAGCAGGTACAGGGAGGATCACAGCTGTGTGTATGAATGCATTGAGGATCCAGGTTGTTGCTGCTACTGGGCTAAAAGCTAGCCAGCTACCCTTCCTGACCAGTCAGGTGGTGAAGCCAATCAGGCAGTCTGCTGCAGGCCAGCTGCTCTTGTTGGGTTGTCAGGAGACTGATTCTGCTGCAGGCCTTGATCCCTGACACTGGCCTGCTGGGACTGGACCAGTGGTCGACCGAGTGCAGTATCCTGTTTATGATGGTGACCAATACCAGCTGTATCAGTGGACGGTGCAAGAAATTACACAGAGGGCAATTCTGGTACTTGCAAAGGAAGTTTTCTCCTACTTTCCACTGGGGGTTGGCTTATGTTTGAGACATGAATGGTGATATCCCTTCTGAAATCAGGGAGTAACCAGAGGTCAAAGCTTTTCCACAACAATGGAAATAATGTCCTGGGTTGAGAAGAATTTGCAGCAATTCAAGACAGTTCAAATAAAGGCTACAGAAAAGAGGAAAAGGAAGAGTTGAAGTCCTCCTCCTAGTCCTCCACTGGCCCAGAAGGCAGTTTGGACTTGATAGATAGCCAAGTACCCACATTGTACCTGCAGGAAACACCGGACCTCTTGAAGCAGGGACTCCTTCATTCAGACCAGGAACACCAGTAACACCCTGGGTATTGAAAGAGAAGTGTAATTCAGCATGGATTCTCCATTAACCTCTGACAGTTGGGTATCCAGACAGAACTCAATCAGGGTATTTCATTCATTGATCTGGTCAAATGTATATTTGTGGGATGAGAGGAAACAAAGCTCTTTGGGGCAGGGACTGCCTCTGTGTGCAGTGTCCAGCACAGGGGGCCCTGGCCTTGCAATGCTATCATAAAGAAATATTAAAATAATCTGAAAGGTCTGATGATCTCAGCTACATCTAGCGTTTCTCCAAAAAGTTTGGCTGCGATATTACAACCAAGCACCACAAAACTATGGATACCAGCTGTAGCAGCATTTTGTAGCCAGGCATATTGGATCCTCCATTTGAGTATCAGGTGCCAAGTTTAATCGCATTGACAAATTAGGCATGCCCGTGGCTGTACTTTCTAGTCTCCATTACTTCTGAACAGCAAGTTTTGGAATTAGTTCCTGTATCCAGACAAGAACCACACTGCCTTTATTATGAGGAAAAAGTTATTCTGATAGTTCCAGAAACCTCTCTCATCAAGGTAAGTTCCTGGGAAAGAGTTCCCCCCCTCCCCCCAATTGTTGAAAAGATGTGGCATAAATGACCATTCCTAGAGCTCTAAAGATGCATCTCAAGCATGTAGAATACATACAGCTGCTCATCTCATTCTATCCAAAATGCCAAGGCCTTAGAGCCTCAAGGTTGCTGTAGGCAAGATGTTAAAATCTTACACCAGTTGGCATGGGAGGCATCTGGGAAATTATTCAGAGGTCCCTAGATGAACTGGGGAAAAAGCATATGAGCCTCACCTGAGGGAGATTTGCAAAGTAAGTTTCTATTCCTCTGCCAAGGCATCCATTGGTAGGAAGGTGCTCCTGTGTTGGTTCCACATAACTCCTTAGTTCATAAAGCTTTCTTTATATGGGGGGAACTTCCATTCCTTCCTATTATTCTGCTATAACACTCAACTCTGCTTATCCTTTCCCTCCCTACTTTTCTGGGGTTCACCACTCACTACTTCCTATGAATAATGCATGAGGAGAGAAGCTATGCAACAGAATGAGAAATTTCTTACCTGATAGCTGTCTCTCTGTTAGTATTGTCTCTCTGAATTCAACCCACACTGGTAGCCTTGTGAATAATAAGAATATACATTGAAAAATTTCATTAAAGGGGTGGGCTTAGACATTTATTGTCTGAAGGCTAATTTAGTACATTATATCAAGTTGTCTTAATGCTGATAATTTGTTGCTGGAGTGTGTCTACAGCTGTGGAAGAACTCTTCTGGTGGCCTGAACTGAAGGGTGGAGCCCTGGAGCTTCCAACAACAACATTGGACCAACTCCAAATACACAGGAGGGGGCATTAGCCCATGAGTAATGAATTCAGAGAGAAGCGGCCAACAGAAAATTATCAGGTAACAAGTGTGTCATTAATTCAAACAAAATACTTGCAAAGAAACACAAAATAAAGTTATTCCTCCGACTAACATGGGCTGCAGGGCCCTAGAGGCCTTTCAACCTGCACCGTCTCTCTTTGCTTCAGGGCCAGTCATAGGAGCCACACTCCTTCCAACTGAGCTCTTTATAGAGATCACCTGACCCCTTCCAAGCTGGATCTGATATCACCACAGGGCTGACTGGCTCCTGGCCCTTGAATGGGAAGGACCACCCTGTTACAATCTTACTTTTGTTTTTTCTGTATGAAATTCAAGGGGCCTGATTTCCCTCTAACTTACACCTCTGGAATTCCTTTCACTTAAAAGGAGTCACTTACACTGGAGTAAATCAGGAGTAAGAATATCCTGCTCAAGGTGATTTTTATGCACTATAAATTATCAGTTGAGATTGGCTTGGAAATTCTGGAAAATGGTTCCCAGGTTTAACCACTTGTGAATTGGAGGTTGGACACATAGTATGGAACTCCAGTTTTGGGAGTTCGCTTCCCAGTGGGTCAGACAAAGTTTCGGTTTGCTAATCTAAGGACACCCTCCATCTCCTTTCCATCTAATCTGGGTTTTCCAGCTGCGTTTTTGGTGAGAGATTTTTAGCTGAATTGCCTTACTTAGTTCAGATGTTTCTAGGATGATGCTTTTAAATATGGTACAGGTCTCCAGGGTATGCAAGCGATGGTGATCTTTCTTACAAGTCTAAATAAGACCAGAAAAAAATATAGGTCTCTGTCCCACCATTTTATATTTTCTTTCATTAAAAAAAAAAAAAGAGCTCAGCAAAAAGTCTGATATACAGGAGCAAAACTAGATCCAGGTGAAGTCATTGGGAGTTGTGCTATAGACTCCATTCAGTACAATATTTGGCCCACAGAGCTTAAAATAGGAATTGTAGTAGGAATTTGGTCATTTTATTGATTGACTTTAAATAGTCAAAAGAAATCTGTGAAGATGTGGAATGTTGCTTGTAAAATCTTGCCTGTGGAAATTGACCTTGTCTTCCAAGACAGACAAACACACACACACAAAATGGATATCTTGCAAAATGAAAGTGAATTCCTGGAAATTTATGTGACATATTGCTCAAATTTTCAAGATTGCTGTGAATACTTTGTGAAGAAATAGGAAGGTTTCCTGGCTCTAATAGTACAAAGCCCATCATGACAAATGTTGGCATACGCAACATTTTAAATTATCGAGAGACAGCTTATGTTACACGGGGTGCATTGGAATAGGAGGGGTGGTCTGAGGATGGGGAGATCTTGAGACAGACACTATTGGAAGAGAGTTACAATTATATTTAAATATATAATGTGACAAAGTTCCTCATCTATCTTGGTGGGTCCTGCACTTATTGGCAGATTTTCTTGCCTCAGAGATTCACCATGTGGGTTGGGGGAACAGCCCAGAGACCTTCCCCTCTGGAAGAACCCACAGTCCAGGTCAATTGGGAGGCTTGGGGGGAACCCAGGCCCGCCCTCTACTCCGGGTTCCAGCCCAGGGCCCTGTGGACTGCAGCTGTCTATAGTGCCTCCTGTAACAGCTGCATGACAGCTACAACTCCCTGGGCTACTTCCCCATGGCTTCCTCCAAACACCTTCTTTATTCTCACCACAGGACCTTCCTCCTGGTGTCTGATAATGCTTGTGCTCCTCAGTCCTCCAGCAGCACACGCACACCTTCTCCTTGCGCCTTTTGCTCCGCACACTCCCACCACAAACTGAAGTGAGCTCCTTTTAAAACCCAGGTGCCCTGATTAGCCTGCCTTATTTGATTCTAGCAGCTTCTTCTTAATTGGCTCCAGGTGTCCTAATTAGCCTGCCTGCCTTAACTGGTTCTAGCAGGTTCCTGATTACTCTAGAGCAGCCCCTGCTCTGGTCACTCAGGGAACAGAAAACTACTCATCCAGTGACCAGTATATTTGCCCTCTACCAGACTCCTGTACCCCACTGGTCTGGGTCTGTCACAATAAACAAACACATCAGGTACAGCATGTAGAAACTGGTGTAACTACTGTCTCTGCCATAGTGTAGGATAAAAATTTCTTCATTTTCAAAGTGATGGAAAATTTCACTTTAAAATTTCAGAAAGCTTTTTGTGTTGCTTTGCTAAAACTGACAAGCCAATTATCCCTTTGGCTTTAAGGAAGCTAGCCATGGATTTCAATAAGCTGTTTAAGTTGTGGTGGGTAGGTGTTGCACTTTCCTCTGAGGGTATGTATTCACTGAGGTTAACCCATGATAGGCTAGCCTGGGTGGAGTTGTCCCCACATTTATTTGCAAGGTGCACGTGCACCTGTTCTCTCTCTGTCTCTCTCTCATATCTAGTATGGAACTACTGTCTATGACAGTGACATGAGAACAATACTGTTATGTAAATGGCTTCCAAATGGAGTTATTCATTAATGCAAACACTTCTGAAGACAAAAGCAAACAGCATTTGGTAGCAAGAACTTTTAATGAGAATGTCATTAGGGAAGTCAGTCTGCAAACCACCAAATTGTCATAAACACACCAACTGACTTTGCCATCTCTCCTTTTCTTTCCTGTCCACTAAACATAAAAATGTCATATTGGGTACGTTTCCCCAAATTATGAGTCTTAACAATATCACACCACAGCTTTAAAGTGTCACTAAATGCATGCCCATTATTTTAAAGTACTAAAGCATATAGGCTCATAATTTGGTCCTAACATATTGATTTGGGCATGCAAACAGCATTTGCACACACATAATTCTAGGTCACTAACTGCTCCTCACAATGTGTGTGTGTAAAGATGTTTAAAGGTACGGATCTAATCTTACAGGTGCACTTGTATGCTTAAAAGTTGCATTCCAGAAACCACGGGCATAAAATTGTGGGTGCTAATGTTGAGGCTGGTAATTCCCACCCCCCGGCTCCCCCAGCTTATGTGAACTGAATAACTGAAACTTTGAAACAAGAGATTTTTTTTTGCAGGAGAAACAAACTTTATTCAAGGTATGTCCATAACTGGGAACTGATAGTGGCTTTTCTGGTGTCTGTTCCTTCAATCTCCTGATATCATCTTGTCCTATTTTATTCACTGATTACTGAGGTGAAATTGTCATTGATGTCAGCTGGAGTTTACTTGAATAAAGACTAAAGGATTTAGCTTTTGGTGAAGAAACTATGCATAATGACTACATTTTGGATTTGAGAGTGATCCTTCATTAGTGAGTCACAGTGAATTGTTCTGGTTAAGGTCAGGAATAGCTGAAAGTGTTGAATGACCTTGGAAGCAGTACATTTTTGTAGTGAGTTATTCTTAAATTATCAAATATCCATGGCAACAGGAATCTGGAATAGAGTGAATGCTTAGACTACAAAAATGCTAGGGGGATGCTACAGCTGTTTGAAAAATGGAAAACCATTCTGAGAATTTTTTATTCTTATTTCTCTGGCTAGCTTTAACACATACGTGTGTTTTCCTCAAGGAAGATGCTCTGCATTCCAAGGATCTCTGTACTTCACTTCCTATAGTTTGGCCCCACAGAACTGGCATAATAAAAACAACGCTTCCTTCCAAGGATTGTTGGGTGTTGGCTTTATGAAGACTCTAAATGATGCACTTTGAAAGGGTGGGAAGAATGATAAGTGAGTGTCATGAGGTGCTTCTGGCCCCTAGGACTGAGTATGCTGCCTGTCCAGCATATCTAACACACGTCAACTTGGGGTTTCAAGGAGCAAGTTCAGGTCCTGAACTCAGATCCCCCATGTGGCAGAACATTACAGGGATGTTAGATTGTCAAGATGCTTCATTCAGTTGTATATGTACAAAATATACATAGAAATACTGTTTTTAAAAAGGGAGAAAAGTTTCAAAGTCAAGCCTCAAAGTCAGGAAATGCCAGAAGTAAGGTTACCGTTGCAACCTTAGTTTGGTGTCCTTGTACATATGTATTGATACAGTCCTGAATTACCTGATCACACTTTTTCCACGACTCCTGCCTCATGCAGGGCATAGGATGGGGGGTGCTCACAGTGTGAATTAAGGCTGTGTTGTGAATGAGGCTTCATGTGTTGCAGAAGTTGGAAGGTGTATACTGCATGAGGTAGGGGAATGCAGGAAGAGAACATAGGGTCTCATAGTTGAAGTAATTGAATGCTGCCCTGGAGAATTGGATTCCAACACTGTGTTAGGGTTCAATTTAAATTACGGATAAGACATCACATAACCAGGCTCAACTGGAATATATTAATCAAAGATTATTAGTTAAAGGTTAATACAGCACAATACAGAACACAGAAAGGAAACTTATACGTTACCCAGCTGATCTGGAGAAGCATCCTACAGCTTGACTGACTTTCAACTAACTCTCAAAACATTTCCTCTTTGTATAGTGTGTTTAGAACAACAACAACAAAAAATTCCTTGACCACAGCTGATTTACCTTAGAATTTCTTTGAAGATCTCTAAGATAATATAATTTATAAACTAAAGGCACTGGTACTCAAGTTATTACAGAAATGACCTGTAGCATCAAGCAATTCCTAATGAGTTGAAAACATAGCTCAGCAGTTCATTATTTCGTCAATCACAAAACACATTTGCAATGACAACTACAACCCTGATCAATCACAAGGGGTTTCTCTTCGGACATCTGGACACATTTTCCATGGCTAACAGAGTCATAGTAAGATATTACATACATTCCTAAATTGAGGGTCCCTATGATCCTAGATTTAGAGAACTAGCATTTTAAGTACAAATCACTTTGGTTCATGCGCAAAGATCACGGGGAGTTTATATACAAAGCATTGTGGGAGTTTAATATCTTCTAACAACTGCCTCTGCCACAGAGTTCCCGTGTGGTGCTAGGCAAGTTACTTAAACAAAACTTTTCACCACTGGCCATTAATTGTGTTCCTTATTTTCTGGATGCCAAGTGAAAGACACAGGGAGTCTTATTTGCTGAAGTGCTGAGTGCTCACAGCTGCAAACTGAAGTCAGTGGAAGCTGTGCTTTGAACATATGAAATGCAATAGAATACTAAGTACTCTGAAAAATCAGGTCCGATGCATCTCAAAATGGACATCTGAATTTAGTGGACACTTGTGACAATTTGGCCTTAATATATGTGCTTTCATCTGTACAATGAGGATAACACCATTTTATCACATCAGGATCTGATTGTGACCCTAAGAGCACCCCAATGCCAGATGGCACGAGGCCCCCCTGGTATGTAACTGTAAAGCTCTGGGTGCCCCCCGCTGCCCGTGGCAGCTGTGAGCTCCAGGTGCCCCTCCACCACCTGTGGTGACTGGGAGCTTCGGGTGCCCCCACTGGCTGAGAGCTCTGGCCCTGCTGCCCCAGGGCTAAAGCGGAAAATGTCACAGAGGTCTCTGAAAGTCACAGAATCTGCGACTTCTGTGACATAATCCTATCCCTACTGCTTCCTATAGTATAGAGCAAATTCATAGAAAAGCACTTATAAAATAAAGATTTAAATCAGATATACAACCGCCCCACTGCCCCCCCCCCCATCATATAAAATCAGTTATTCATTAAACATACATTAATGGAGCACAAGGCCTGGAATTTGATTAGAAAACAGGCCATAGTTTTTTAGGCCAATTTAACAAATTACGGTATGTGTAAACTTTTGGGACCTTGGTTCTTCTTTACAGTGGCACATATCCCAGTGCAGTTAGATATAAAAACCTGCCAGTATTTCCAGTATAATATGATGTATACTCAAAGGTATAATTCAGTTATAAAAGTTGCCTCCAAGGTTGAAATATGACATACTAGATTTTAATCCAGGGACAATATTTCTGGGATTTAAGTCATTGGAGGGCAAAGTAAATAGCTGGGATGTTTTAATGTTACATTTCTGTAACCTTAAAAAAGGCTTTGTAGTTTTGGATGGTTGATGCATCTTTTGTACAATGAGAACAGAAATATTTGTATAAAAATGTGTCTGTTTTTAAAATTCTATAAATTAAATCACATTTCTGCAGAGCTTGGGACTTAGCTATTTCATTTGGAAAAGTAATTCTGTAAATACTTTTAAATAAGAAATTGTTAGCAGCAGACTTGTTTTGTTGTCTATCCTTAAATTCAATGGCAGAGATATAAGCATGGGAGTGAGATTGGCCTTGCTCTGTAATAAGGATTATGAAGGGCAAATAATTAATTCCAGTCAAAAGAAGAGGTGAGGTGAGGTTTTGTCACAATCTTCTGAAATTCTACCCAGTGCATATTCCCCTACGCCAATGGTGGGCAACCTGCGGCCTGCATCCCCTTGGGGTAATCCACTGACAGGCCGCAAGACAGTTTGTTTACATTACTGTCCACAGGCATGGCCACCCGCAGCTCCCAGTGGGCGCGGTTCACCATTCCTGGCCAATGGGAGCTGCAGGAAGCGGTGGCCAGCATGTCCCTGTGCTGCTTTCCGCAGCTCCCATTGGCCGGGAATGGTGAACCGCGGCCACTGGGAGCTGTGGGTGGCCATGCCTGCGGACAGTCAGTGTAAACAAACTGTCTCGTAGCCCACCTGCGGATTACCCTGACAGGCCGCAGGTTGCCCACCACTGCCATACGCAGAGGACATGCAGGATCCACTTTGTCTGTGTCACATTTTGAAATGGAGTTTGTTGAGGCATACTGCAATGCAATACTCATATTCTGCTAAATGTGGATTGAGTGAGTGATTAGAGTAGCAAGTGTCTAGCTAAGATTACCAACTCTACCCAGAATACAAAATAGTTATTTTTGACTTTCTATAACTTGGCCAAATCCATACAGAAATTCTTGGGCACAGCAAAAGACAGTTCTCTGACCCCAGGACTAACCCCTGCCAATCTTCAAAATCTCACTGCGGATCATGAAGGTGTTTTAGCTTAAATTTTTTTCTAGCCTTATATTTTAATATTAGGAAGCTTTAGGTAACATTACTATATGAGTTGCTTCTGTTCCCCCTGTAATATGTGTAAACATTGAATTCAGAAGTGAGTTCAGCTCTCTATTATTTCTAGAATATGTAGCTGATTGATTGACTACACTTGTGGTTCAATATTAAAAATGTTTCAGACCAAATAACCAAGCTTAGCCAATTTATTGCCTAAAGACAAGAGTACAATATGAAAAGAAGACATACATACCCAGCCTTTCAGAAAGCAATTCTTATCTTGTAGCACGTTCATGCTGCACAGTAAGTGTACTTCAAATATATGCCCCCCAAACTACCGTTCTTTATACCAGATCCTTTTACAAGTTAGAAAGCACTGTATACATCATTCAAGATTCAAATTTACTAATCATCTTTTTACCTTGTTTTATCTGGTACCATGCTGCACCTAGGGCCGGTGCAAGGGCCCCCCAACCCTGTGGCAGCTCCCTGCCCCCCCCATCCTGAGGCGCCCTCCACTGTGGCAGCTCACCCCCCCCTCGGGGAGCCATGCGGCAGCGCCTCACCTCTGCTCCGCCTCCTCCCCGAGCACGCCGCCCCCCCAAATTCTCCTCCCCTCCCAGACTTGTGGTGCCAAACAACTGATTGGCTCCCCGGCCCGGGGGCGTGGGGAGCTGCCACTGGGGGCGGGGGTGGCTCAGGGCCGGGGGGGGGGAGCTGCTGCAGGGCTCCCCACCCCGGCTCACCTCTGCTACGCCCCCTCCCCGAGCATGCCACCCCCGCTGGAAATGACAATAATTGCATGGAGCGGCTGCTGCGCTGGGAGAGGGAGTCTGAGCCACACATGTCAGCGCGCTGCCGGCAGCCCAGCCCAGGAATGCTGTAAAAAAAAAATTGAGGGCACCGCTTTTTGGCACCCCCAAATCTTGGCGCCCTAGGCAACCGCCTAGTTTGCCTTAATGGTAGCACCGGCCCTGGCTGCACCTTTCCTTATCTTTATTTTAGATACTGCATTCCAAATCAGTTGCCCGTGAAGGTACCTTCCAATCTGAACTAGGGCAGTGGTTCTCGACCAGGGGTACGTGTACCACTGGGGGTACGCAGAGTCTTCCAGGGAATACATCAACTCATCTAGATATTTGCCTAATTTGACAAAAGGCTACATAAAAAGCACTAGCAAATCAGTAGAAACTAACATTTCATACAGACAATGACTTGTTTATACAGCTCTATAGACTATACACTGAAATGTAAGTACAATATTTATATTCCAATAAATGTATTTTATAATTATATGGTAAAATAAGAAAGTAAGCAATTTTTCAGTAGTAGTGTGCTGTGACACTTTTATAGTTTTATGTCTGATTGTGTAAGCAAGTAGTTTTTAAGTGAGGTGAAACTTGGGGGTACACAAGACAAATCAGACTCCTGAAAGGGGTACAGAGTCTGGAAAGGTTGAGAGTCACTGTACTAGAGTATAGAGCAAACATATGTTGCCTTTGACAGGTATATTCGCTTATGCTAAAAACTATGTTTAGCTTTGCACAGTATTGTGGGATATATATTTCTTGACATAGGCAAGCAAAGTGAACATAACTGCCCACATGCTGGGTATAATACAATATTAATATGGTATGTCCTATGCCTAACATATATGTATTGGCTAAGAGTCCCCTGCTTGACGCTGTGATTATTATTAAATAAAAGCAGCACTTTTGTCAACTTGATATATGAAGCAGGGGTAAGAGCATTTGTGTGAGAATGATACTGTTCCAACAAACTGTGTAAGTGGCAATATGTAATTAATTCAGTTAAAACGATTATTCCCTGTAATATAAGCAGAGCTTTGAACACATCTTTTATTCAAGTGTGGCAAATTGTTGTTGTAAGATTACTATTCTGGATAAGATTATTTAGGGTTTGTTTTGCTTTGTGCATTATTACTAATTTGAATGAGTTTTTCAAGTTAGTGATGTTTTAAAATGTAAGGCTAGTGGATTAATATGTATATTAAAACTGGTATTTTTATTTGTATGATGTTATGATTTCATAGTAACAGAGTGCTTCACAAATATTAATGAGTTTATAATCACATCACCTCTTTTGGGCAGGAAAAGTAGCATTATCCCAATGTCTATCTGAGGGCTCCTCCAGTGACACATTGCCACAGTTGCAATCAGCAAAGGTGCTTCTTCATATATGGGAGTAAGAGTGGCTGACATTACCTGTAAAGGCTTGGGATTCTAGAACGCTGTCCCATCTTGGTCTGAAACAGCTTGTATTTGTCAGATTTCAGTGCACAGTGCAGGGACCCCCTTGTTTCACCTGGCTTTTGAATGTGAGGCATGGACGTTGAGACATAGGCCAACATACGGAGGTGCTATTATTTGATTGAGCTGCTGCTTAGTAGAAGGGATGAACTGACAGAACTGCGTGTTTTGGTTTTGAAAGGGCCCTCTGAGCTTGTGGGTAGAGCCTCTTAGTGTAAATCAAAGGAGAAATTAAACTTATACAGATGGGGAAACTGAGGCCTAGATTTGCACAGTCATATAAGAAACATGCAGGACAGCTGGGAAATGAAAGCAGATTGCTGGAGTTCCAGTTCATTGCCTTAAACACAAAACTGTCCTTTCTCATGAAAGGGGCCTAAGAGTTGTCACTGGAGAAAAATCCTGTTGATCAGTAAAGAGACTGAACACACACACACATTGTTGAAATTACCATATTACCTTCACATAATTTTTGTATGTGAATTGGTATAAATCCGTTACTAAGTTATAATCCAATCCTAATTAGAAACTTCATAGAAACACTGACAAGTGAGAAGTGAAGGGGAAATACTGTTCATTTTACATCTCCTCTAGATAGCCAAATGACAGTACAATGGACCAAGGCCCATACCATCCAAAGTATTTAGGCATATAACTCCCATTGACATTAAAGGGAGTTAGGTGCCTAGATCCCTTGGAGGCTGTAGGCCCAAACACAAGATTTTATTTGGGGTACTGCACTGTAGCTCTTGCTCCTCAGGCAAATGAGTGCTGGGATGGGGCAGAGTGTCTAACAGTAGTGATGGCCTTAGACTCTCCAGTGGAGGAAAGGACGGATGGTGGTGTTTTTCTGTTAGTGGTGGCAGCTACGTTAACTTGGCATGAGCACTACTAAGAAACAAATGAAGAAGGAGATCGGAATGTAAAAAGGTTGGGGAATAGTGGCCTATAATGAGTGTCAAATCCAGTGGGTTGTTGTTTGATGCATTCCTGAGCTGTTGCCTTAGGAAGCAGTGAGCTTGTTGTCACGGCCCCCTTTTAGGACTAGACTGGTGCCAGAGACTGCAAACACACTTGGTATCCTAGTACAAATGAGGAAAAAACCTCAATACAAGTTAGAGAATTCTTAAATTAGGCTTTGTGTTCTGTTGTACCAGTATAATCTGGATTAAGAACGTGGGGCTTATGAGAGAGATATGGACAGTTAAACCAAGGGAAAATAGGAGAAAATAACCTTCCACAAATTGATTTTGCCCTTAATTATCCCTATGAGTTGTTACTCTTACTTCAATGTAATCATCTGTATTCTCACCACAGCCAACCTGTGTTCCTCGTCTTTCATGAAACCCAATTTCTCACTCATTAGACAGTATTACTGTAAAGTTTAGTACCATATCAGACTTCACCTTGCTATTCTGGATCTTAAAAAGAGCTTTACAAGTCTGAATTTATTTTGAAAGACACTTAGAATTTTACTATTTAAGTCACAAAAGATTATGGCAAAAGCTGTTGCCAGTCCCTTTGAGACAGCTCAGTAATTTTGGAGTTATCCACAGTGTATCTTAGGTTGCTATGCAGGCCAGAGCACTTATAGCAATGCCATCACCCATTTGCTATTTACTGCTGGAATAGAGTCATGGCCTGATGTAGCCCAAGTTAGAAGCATTCACAGAGATGAAAAAGGTACATTTATGCAGCCAGGGTATTTCACGATGGACTTAGTCGTCGCTGACTGATGTGTCTTACTCTAAGTAGAGAATTTGTGTTTGACCTGTGCTGGACCTCACAGCAGTTAAAGGCTATCCTGGCCCTTTTGTCCATAGGGGGAGCAAATTACTTCTGTTTCTTAAGCCACAAAGTTGCAGAAGAATCAGTTTCATGAGACTAAAACTATTTTTGAAAAAATACAGATGCCAGATTCACCAGGCTATAGCCACCTGTCACATGACTTCAAGCTATGTGGGGTTGGACTATTACAGGAAGTTGCAGGGGACTTTGACTAGTAGGCAGAGAGCAGGTGAGGTGGTCAGAGACATGGGCTAATGGATTTTATCACATAGATATAATCTGTTTTTTCGAATGCACATCAAAGCATCCATGGATGTGTTAAGAGATTGAAGTACTTGAGGATTCATTCAGAATGGAAAGGCTCATTGTGCACACATAACTCTGCTTTCACAGGGGAGGGGGAGAGGGAACTACTATTGTGTAGCCTCGTGGTTTTGCTAACAAGATTTGTGGTTTATCTGCAGTTCTTCTTTCGGTACCATAGAACAGTAGAGACTATAAGCTCATGTAGGTGAAATTTCTTATATTTACAAAATTGCTGGATAGTACACAGTGTGCTATTAGTGAATGAGACAAGCACCTTGCTAACAATTAGCTTTACACATTTACTGTCATTCTAGCTTTGTGCTAATCTCACTTTGAAATATTTCTTCACACAACACACAGTCAACCTGTGGAACAATTTGCCAGAGGATGTTGTGAAGGCCAAGACTATTACAGGGTTCAAAAAAGAACTAGATACATTCTCGGAGGATAGGTCCATCAATAGCTACTAGCCAGGATGGTCAGGGATAGTGTCCCTAGCCTCTGTTTGCCAGAAGCCAGGAATGAGCGACAGGGAATGGATCACTTCATGATTACCTGTTCTGTTCATCCCTTCTGGGGGACCTGGCATAGGCCACTGTCGGAAGACAGGCTACTGGACTAGATGGACCTTTGGTCTGACCCAGTATGACCGTTCTTATGTTCTTAAGGTAACACCTCCATGGACATGGAATTGCCAGGTTTTGACACCTCATAATTATAGTGAATAATTGATTGGAGGCTGGAGAGGTTATTTGTATGGATTCAGAATCAGAACAGCTTTCTGAACTGTTCAAGAAAAATAAAAGGTCTTTTGGGGTTGGCTGAATTTCTGATGAGCTGGAGCCAAGATATGGGCTCATGCGGCCACGTATCATTCCAGATGACTACAGCCCATAGTAATTTACAGTTGGAAAGAGAACACCCAGTAAAGCTGTAGTCAACTTTCAGATCTGTAGGGGACATTACCCTGTAATGACAGCAATGGCTGTGAAGGGGGATATCTTCATGAAGTAGTAATAAAGCATAACTATAAGATAACTTGTACTACCAATTCAGCATGTTGCAGAAATTGTTTATATGTTGTTAACAGGCACAGTAATGTCTATTGAGTCACTTTGAGCTCAGTATCAAGATTTATTACCCTCAAGGCTTAAATATATCCATTCAAGAAATTAAATAAAATCAGTGAAATCCCCTAAAAGCATTAAGATGTTAGTTTAACATCTGTGCTGGGAACGTACGTGCATAGTCACATGTCGAAGTCAGCAAATCAGATTGCTCTGAGCATTACATCATTGTATAGCGACCTAAGCATCTGAAGGTATACCTACATCATACAGTTCTGTAATAAAGGCAGAAGGGGCCTGATTCCCCTGTGGATTACACCCGTATCAAATAGGAGTAATTCTGCTGATGTCAGTCAAGCTACATCATTATATCATTGTTACATACCAGTGCAAGTGAGAGCAAAACCAGGCCCACAGTGTAAAATCTAATACAGTCTCTTAAAGATAAAGAGAGGAAGTTAGAATCATAGAATTATAGGACTGGAAGGGACCTCAAAAGGTCATCTAGTCCAGTCCCCTGCATTCATGGCAAGACTACATATTATCTAGAGCATTCCTGACAGGTGTTTGTCTAACCTCTAATCTCTAATTATGGAGATTCCACAACCTCCCTAGGCAATTTATTCCAGTGCTTAAGCACCCTAACAGTTAGGAAGTTTTTCCTAATGTCCAACCTAAACCTCCCTTGCTTCAATTTAAGCCCGTTGCTTCTTGTCCTATCCTGAGAGATTAAGAACAATTCTTCTCCCTCCTCCTTGTAACAACCTTCTATGTACTTGAAAACTATTATGTCTCCTCTCAGTCTTCTCTTTTCCAGACTAACCAAACCAATTTTTTCAATCTTCCCTCATAGGTCATATTTTCTAGACCTTTAATCATGTTTGTCCCCATCTTCCCTGAAATGTGGGCCCAGAACTGGACACAATATTCCAGTTGAGGCCTAATCAGCATGGAGTAGAGCGGAAGACTTACTTCTCGTGTCTTGCTTACAATACTCCTGCTAATACATCCCAGAATTATGTTTGCTTTTTTTTGCAACAGCATTACACTATTGACTCATATTTAGCTTGTGAGCTACTATGACCTCCAGATCCCTCTCCGCAGTACTCCTTCCGAGGCAGTCATTTCCCATTTTGTATGTGTGCAACTGATTGTTCCTTCCTAAGTGGAGTACTTAGCATTTGTCCTTATTGAATTTCATCCTATTTACTTCAGACCATTTCTCCAGTTTGTCCAGATCATTTGAATTATAATCCTATACTCCAAAGCACTTGCAACCTCTCCCAACTTGGTATTGTCTGCAAACTTTATAAGTGTAGTCTCTATGCCATTATCTAAATCATTGATGAAGATATTGAACAGAACCAGACTCAGAACTGATCCCTGCAGGATCCCATTTGTTATGCCATTCCAGCATGACTGTGAACCACTGATAACTACTTTCTGGAAACGGTTTTCCAACCAGTTATCTACCCACCTTATAATAGTTCCCTCTAGGTTGCATTTCCCTAGTTTGTTTATGAGTTGAAATGTTATTGAATAAAATATGAAAGCTTTTTGGCTTACTATCATGGTACTAATAAAGTAAAGTTCATTACTGAGAAGTGATTTTCCCCCTCAAGTGCTGTATATTAAATATACTGTAACTTCAGAATCATGTGTGAAGAGGAGTCAAAATGTTGTAAAAATTTGACTGGGAGTGGACAGTGTAGGAAATGTTTTAAAAGATGGCTGTGAAAATATTCCAAGTGATAAGTAGTCACTAGTGTCTATAAAGAAAAAAGTTTCAACATCCAAGCAGTGGGAGGAATGTGAGTGTTTTTGATATAAGTGAAGTCTTACATGATGTTTGGGGGAGATTTCTGTTATACAAATTGGGAGAAGTTACAGTATGAACTAACCCAATTTTTTTAGTAGCTGGATTTTCAATTAGAAAATGTCCAATTTTGGACATTGTCTCATCTCCTGCACAGTCAGGAAAGATTTGAACTCCTGGAGTGAGTTATTTCTCTGTTAATAGAGAAATGAGTGGACAAAATTCTTGACTAGAATTCTTTACAGGGCACACACAGGCTAGCTGCTCTGTTCTGGCTGAGCTGTCCTTTGATGCAGTCCTTGGGGGATGTGGGAGGATGATGGCTTTAGACCACATTTATGCCGCCTAAACTCCCTGATACCAGGCCTGGTGCATGCCAGAGCAGTCTTAGGGTAACTAGCAACACCCATAGTAACATTTTTCTGACTCTTTCATTCTCTTTTCTTCACTACAAACCCATGTTTCCTCCTGGCCCCCACCCCAATTGAAAGATTAGTTGGTAACTGTTCTATTTCCATTTCCATATGATATTTGGACAGTATAAAATGCAGAATAACTTTTTACCTTAGTTGCATGTTTTGAGGTGAAAAATTACTTTTTCAGCATCATTTTTGGGCATGGTGACATTAGAGGAGCAAAATAATCAATAGTGAAGTAATGAAAAATCTAGAGCAGAACTTTGGAGAAAAATTCTCAGCACTCTGGCACAATGTTTATTTTTAGTTCTGAATCTAAAAAGCAATCAAGTACTATAATAAAAGATTCTGAAATTAGTACTTAGTCGCCAATAACAATTTGTTGAGGATGCATCCAGTGGAATACATTCCAGCTTGCTCTTCAATAGCTGTCTTAGCTCTGCAGACCTGGCAGTAAGCAACTGATTGTTGGTGTCAATAAACAAAGCAGACATGACTTGGAGGATACCTGAGGAGCAGATATGGAAAGTAACATAACCATATCTTAAGTACAGATGTCTTAGCAACAGCCAGGGCATGACACAACTTGCAAATTTCATACAAGGAAGCCTCCTCAGACTGGATTCATTTCCAAAAATAAGTTTTCAAAAAGTGTTACTAAAATAGAAACTTGTGACATCTGTAGCTTGGTGTACTATCTCATAGTCTGCTTTGCTTTCTGGGTCAGAAGCTACTACACTCCAGTACTTCTAGGTGTAGTTGTTTCTTCTGGTTCAAATATGTTCTATATAAATATGATGTGACAGTTGTGAAATGAAGTTAGGCTTTCTCTCAGCAGGTTTTCAACTTGTCTTATCAAAACAGCACACATTATCCTTTCAAGTCTTTGTGCACGTGTGGGTACTTCAGATCAGAATTAGGAAAGTTCTCTGTGTGTGAAGTGGATAGAGCCACTGTAACAGTTGGACAGATGCCTGAACTGAATTCAGAGGAATGTTTTCTAGTTACTGTGAGCTGGGATGAACACAACAGAATCTTTAGCTCAAAGCCACCCATTTGATTTTGGGGGATGGAGGAAAAGCTTTAATTGTAAAACAATAATAGTAATGTACCAAATAGTAAGGTGAATTACTAGACTAAGGAAGGCTCACCCTCTTCACTAGAGTCTCAATTAGTCAAGAACTGTAGGTTGAGATTTAATCTTGGCAGTTGGAGCTGAGTGATGTCCCCTCCCTGTCCTAGTCTGTTGAGGGGGAATTTTTTCTAAGGCACTGTGATGGGGAGTACCAGGCCTTTGTGGCCCTTGCTGGTGGCCCTGCTCCTCTCCTACACTCTGTTCCAGGAAGAAGTGAGGTGGGAGAAAAAGAGCAACAAAGATGAGTCCTCTAGGTTTGCCTAAGGAGGCCTCATTGAAGCAGCCATTTTGGAAGTTAGAGAGACCTGGTCCTTTAAGGGCTAGTGACAACCAATCAGAGCCCAGCAGGCTCAAACAAAAGGAAGTGCAGGCCCTGAGCAAGCCAGTTCCTGGCTGGGACCAGAGGAGTGAAGAAGGGTGCTCTGTTTTGGCCAGAGGAGCCTGATAAGTAGCCAGAGTTTATGGCTGGATGAACTTACACTGGGCTTGCAGAAGGAGATAAGCCTGAGGACCTTGGCCCTGAGATAGGGATAGAGATGGAAGAGGCTCAGGGAAATAGCATAGGGTGTGAATACAGGGATGCTTTTGAGCACAGTGGTGAAGGGTAAGTAGTTCTTGGATCCTAACCCACCCACCAATAGGCTAAGTTGGATGGGACATGGACAGAAGGGCCTCTCGCTTTAAGATGTATTGCAAAGGACTATGGCAGGTGAAAACAGGAGGAAGCTTAAAGACCCAGGCAGGAGTCATGAGTTGATGGGGGTTGGGAAGTGGGTGACAGGGATGTGGTCTTCCTTTGTTTGTACAGTGCTCAACACACAGGTGATGCTGGAAACAAATGGTGAAAAAAAGATACAAGAATAAGCATCATGTAAGAACATACATAGATTATTAGACCAGCCTTGGATCTGAACACCTTCACACTTTGTGGTATTAAAATACAGATTTGGACATCAATTTTGTATCTGGAGCTCCTTTACAAGATACAGGCCAATAATGGTGTATGCCATAGCAGATTTTGAGGAGCACTTCTTCCACTTCCCATTCTTGGAAGCTTTTAGCTTAGTCCCAGTGTATTAACTCCCTTACCTGGGCATGGTTAGGTAAAGTCCACACTCTCTCAGCAAAAGCAGACATTGGAAGAGAGGAAGGGGCAATCAACACTGCTGCATCGTTCACTGGGAGCCTGTTCCCAACTAGTTGAGAAAAACATGAGGAAGGTATACGAGGGGGGGAATGAGAAGCCATTCTTTCCTCAGGAAAGGGCCTTTACTCTGCATAGGCACAATTTTACCCTTTTTCCTTTTAACATGCTGGCCAAGCAAGAGGTTGGAACTTGGGCTTACAAAGCTGCCCACAGCTGCTGCCAGTTGAATTGTCCCTAGCTGATAGCTAGGGTTTTTGACTAAAGAGCAATAATTCTTTGAAACTCTTGTGTTCATTCTGCTCAATTATGAATTAGTAATTGGTAGGCACATTGTGCCAAGGTAAAACTGGTGTACGTGAAAGCACAAAAATTCTTCCAAAGGGCTTACACACTAAGATTGCTATTCTGTTCTCTCTCTTATTTCAACATCCCTCAAGTTTGCTTGTGGTTGGGGCTCATGCTTTTTAGCTGCATGGTGAGACTGATATTCTTTCCTGCAGTTTTGTGAGGTGCATGGTTACAGTTTTGATCCTCCAGCATTCTACCAGTTAACCACTGTCAGCACTGGACAAGATGAGTGATGTAGAATGAACCACCAATGCTCTGCCACATACTTTCGCTGTCTCACTAAAAACACTACTTGTAAAAGCTGTTCTGTCTAGAATAAGAGAGTAGGTCATCTCTGTGCTTTTGTACTCTGATATGCATTGTGATTCACAAAAAGAAATGGGGCTACCATTACTTAAGATAAGTAGAGCATTCAGTAAAGCAGGACGGTCACAGAGCTCTTTTACACTGGTATTTCACGATGGTATATTATGCTGTGAAAGAGTTAAGCACACTCTGGCCAGGTACTGAAATTCCATTCCATGGCAGTAACCTGCTTTAAATTTGCCATCACCTGGTATATAATTTTATGTTCTTAGCTGATGAATTATTTTGCCAGGCAAACATATTATTTACTGATGCCCATAGGTAAATTGACTGCATGCAGGAAGCAAAATCTAAAGCTACTGCTAAATGGTAGTGAAAAAGGAATAAGTATAACTTGCATGGTACATAAAAATGTCTTTGTTGGTAGTCTTTCTATACCACTACCCACAGCTTCATAATGATATCACAGTACTCTAATTTTTTCTTGTCTCATTTAAAAATACCATATCATTTGGCATATCAATCTCAAGTTTTTGGCATCATAATATCACAGTAGAACTTCTGTACTCTCTCTCTCTCTCTGTTGCTGGATGCTCTTTCATGGCTCCTCTTCTGAATTTGACAGTTTATGTAGTCATTGCCAGGTGAAGGAGAAGCCACCCAAAAGTTTTGACTACTGAGGGCTTGATACAAACAGGATTCATGCAGTAAAAGTAGTAAGACCAAGAGGGTTTCCAGCAACTGAACATTCTTTGCCTTCATAGAGCTGTGTCAACTTGGCCAATTGTAAAAGTTTGCTTCATAAAATAAAGCATACTAGTTCTACAGTTTGCATCTAAACCCATTCTGGTCCCACTATTGATGCCAGATATTGGTATCAATGAGAAGAGAACAAAGCAGATGTGCAAAGAACAGTCCCTGTGCACTTAATCTGAAAATAAGAGGTAGTTATAAAATCTAGAGGTTGATAAGGTGTGTTAACCCTCGCCCTGCCAGTTACTTGATGAGGTTTGTACATGCCATCATGCTGAACTTAACACTTGCAGTCACATGATTGTACTTAGTGGATCACATAGGAAAGCAAGGGTGGTAGTAATAGTTCATACATGAATTTTGAAGTCATTATTGGCTTCAGCTAACAAACATGTTGGCAAAAGACAAAACAGCAGGTGAGACTAAAGTTGGCTGTTTTGTAACCAAAAGTTCTACAAGTAGTAACTGGGAGAACCATAAGATTCCAATGCAGAAATACAGTAAGATAATGGAAGGCAAGAAACTTAGGCCAACATTTTCAAATTTGGATGGCTAAGTCTAGGTACGTAAAAGAATGGGCTGATTTTCAGAAGTGCTGAACATCTACAGGTTCCTTAGATGTTCAACTATAAGCAAGTGCCTAACTTTTGGAACCCATGTTTCTAAATTTTGGTTTTCCCCCTTTGCTGCCAAACAGCCCATGCAGAACATACCACCTGTGCCACTGAATGTGCTAGCTTTGTCCTCATTCTATCAGTCCCAGTGATGGATGGCATCATGGCAGGTGTGGTGGAGAAGTAGCAGCAAAAGGGTTAAATAGTCCATTCACCATTCTGCCCCTCCTTGTCTCCACATTATGAGACTAGAGAAGATGGGTAAGCATATGTGCTAGCTGCTAGTACTAGTTTTGATATATCTGGACAAGGAAAGAAGTTATACAGTGAGCTTTCCCTGTATTAGCAGGCTTTGAGTTAATCAAAAAAGCAAGCCTAAACCAAATAAACACACACTTAAAAGCAGTTTCTTTTCCATGGCAACTGAGACAGTGTCTCATCTCCAAAAGTTAACACTGAAAGCAAAGCAACTGAGCAGCTGCAGCAAGAAAATTATACAGCAAGTCATCCACTTGATTATTTTATGATTCTCATCTGCAGGACAAGTCTTTAACATTTACATAATTTTAGAAAATGAGAGTCCTTTTATTTGTGAGCTTTATATGAATGCCTGTTCCATTCTTAAATCCTGCTGCATCAAACTCACCTCGGTTTTCTTTTCTGGTGTTCAGGATTTATGTTAGAAAGACAAGGTGGGTGAGGTAATATCTTTTATTAGCAAAAAAAGATTTTTTGTGTAATGTACAGAAAATTTGACTAGAAGTCATTCACGATTTCAAGTCTAATAATGTTGCTATGTATTTCCAACTACAGATTGCCTCGCATTTGAGTGTCTTTCAAAGAAGCTAGTGTTTTTTACACCTGGAATTATTCTTCAAATCAAACTAAAGTGTCTTCACAATAAAAGTATTAATAAATGAAAGTGGTTGCAGAGTTCTCTCACCCACTGGGATTCTGATACATTGAATGTTGCTGGAATGAACCAGCTTCTGTAGCTGCTCTGAACAGTCTTCTAAAATGTGCTGCTGTTATGCAATATCTTACTAAGGCTGGCAGCTTCTTCAGCATCCCTGCAAAAATATTACCTTCATCTATGTTTCAAACTAGTTGTTTCTCTCAGTGACCATGATGGCGATGTTGCACTGGAACAATGGAATTGCTGACCAAACGGGGAAAGCTTAGCAGTGAGAGAAAAACATCCTTTTGAATAAATTGTATATAATTAAATTAAAATTTACTTTATATATAAATTGCGCACACAAAACTAGGATAAAAGAACATTATCAAGGGTGCAAAGTCAAACAATCTGAATTTAGGAAATGCCAGAATTAAGGCTACCTGTGCAGGGGGAGAGATAGCTCAGTGGTTTGAGTATTGGCCTGTTAAACCCAGGGTTGTGAGTTCACTCCTTAAGGGGGCTATTTAGGGATCTGGGGCAAAAATCTGTCTGGGGATTGGTTTTGCTTTGAGCAGGGGGTTGGACTAGATGATCTCCTGAGGTCCCTTCCAACCCTGATATTCTATGATTCAATTGGGCATACTATGGAAATACTGGCCATACTGTAGACTGAATTGTCAGGAAATTTAGCTGCCAAAATCTAAGGCTATGACTATATTAGTGCATGTGCTCAGGTAGTTGAGCTTGCTATGCTCTCACCAAGTGCTCATGTATGTTGTGCTGGACATGGCTACATTCTGTGCACGTACGTATATGTGTATCTATACTACCTCTGTTTGTTATGCAACCATTTTAGGGGTGGTAACCCAGGGTGCTGAGCAACACAGGAGATACTCTTGGATTGGAACAACCTTGCTGCATGTTGCTGGTATTGTCCACTATCTTGACACATTTGCTGATGGCAGTTCCTGCTCACCTCTCCCTTCTGCCAAACTGGGTGGAAGACATGGAGCAAGTGTCTGATGATGTGGTTCTGCTCCTTCTTGCGGGACAAATATTCATGTAGTGCAGTACTCAATCAGCAAGCTATTGTATGGAATTGGAACAGAACTTTTTGACATGCCAAAGACAGCTGACTGAGAGGGTAAGTGACGATCAGCTGTGGTTCCATGGTACAGATAGAGTGACTGCCAGTATTGGCATAATATGCCCAATCGAGGACTGCTGCTTCTGGTGCAGGAGAACCAGCACGATGTGGTAAGATCACATTGTCTTTGGAGCCTGGGATAATGGCCAGTGGCTTCAAAACTTCTGAATGAAGAAACAGACCTTCATGGAGCTGTGCAAGGAGCTTGCACCAATCCTCCAGTGCCAGAGCACTCAATTTTGGAACCCATCGAAGTTCAGAAGTGGGTGGCTATTGATCTGTGGAAGCTGGCAGCACCAGACAGGTCCTGGGGAGTTTCAAACCAGTTAGAGGTGGGAAAGTCCACTATCAGATTGAAGTTGTACAGGATAATGAGGCAATCAGTACTGTCCTCTACTCACAGGTTGTTACCATATATCAAGTACTGGACATCATAACTGAGTTTCAGAGGATGGGTTTTCTGAACTGTGCAGGGGCCATCAATGGCACCTACATCCCAATATTGTACCTGCCAAAAGGGATGAGTATGTGAACTGAAAAGGTTGTGACTCATTTTCCAAGGCTTTGTGGACCACAAAGGCAGGTTCATGAATACCAGCACTGGAAACAGAGGAAAGATTTGTGACACCAGAGTGCTCAGGAGATTTGGATTGTATTTCAGAGGGAAAGAAAGGACTTTATTCCCTTGACATTCTCTACTGTGTGTGTGTGTGTGTGTGTGTGTGTGTGTGTGTGTGTGTGTGTGTGTGTGTGTGTGTGTGTGTGTGTGTGTGTGTGTGAGAGAGAGAGAGAGAGAGCGCGCGCGAGAGTATCCCAACAGTTATTTTGGGAGACCTTGCATACCCACTCCTATCTTAGCTGATGAAACTGTACCCTGATGTTAATGACCCAGGAAAAATTGAATTCAGCTACAGACTGAGTAACTTCAGGGATGGTCATGGATTGCTCCTTTGCGCAGCTGAAGTCTCACTGGTGATGCTGGTGAACCAGTCTGGATCCAATGTGGCTAGTGCTGTAGGATAATCATGGCCTGCCATGCCCTTTACAGTGTTTGTGAGGTAAAGGGGAATACTTTGGTACAGTGTGGTCCCAGGATAGGACTGGTTTGCAAAGCTTTTATAAACAGCCAGATCCCACCCACATGCACACTAGTCCTGGTTCTCAGCAGGCACAGGAAATCTGGGATGCTATATGTGCACACATCCTGGAACAGCGAGAAGGCAGAGAGTGAAGTCTGCCTGTGCCAATGGACATTCTCACACCCTACTCAGCTGCTAGAACAGCACAAGAGAGAACATTGGCATGTAGCCGTGTGCCAACATACCTTTGTGAGGTTTTGTTCCCTTGCAGCTGGCATTTCATTAACTATGTAATTACATCTTTGTTTCTGTACCTTTTCATTCGGAAGAATGGCCACACTAGGTCAGACCAATGGCCCATCTAGCCCAGTATCCTGTCTTCTGACAGTGCCAGGTGCTTCAGAGTGAATGAACACAACGGGGCAGTTTTAAGTGCTCCAGCCCCAATCACCCAGTCTCAGCTTCTAGCACTAGAAGATTTAAGGACACCAGCAGCATGGGGCTGTGGCTCTGACCATCTTTGCTAATAACCATTGATGTACCTATCCTCCATGAACTTATCTAATTCTTTTTTGAACCCAGTTATACTTTTAGCCTTCAAAATATCCACTGGAAATGAGTTCCACAGATTGACTGTGTTTTGTGAAGAAGTACCTCCTTTTGTTCATTTTACATGCTTCTCTTCCCCCAGGTTTCTTTTTTGATCAGTACAGGTGAGTACTGCAGTCCCTGCTACCTCCTCACCTGGGCTCTGATCAGGGTTCCATCATATGATGAGGTCGGCAGGGTTCCGGAGGGGGTCATGAGCCACTTCATGCTCAGTACTGGGAGTAATGGAGAGCACCAGTCCAGCTTGTCACAGAATGGGCATGTATGAGGGTCCATCCCAGAGTGACTGTTGGAATCTTTGGCCCTCAGGTGGTTGATTCATTTCAGGACTGGGCCAGGTCTAGTGAATGCCAGCCTCCTCCATCCTCTGTGAAAACTCTGGGTACAAATGAATGTTCCTTCTGCTCCGGAGAATTCATGGAGGATGGTGTACTATGTGGCAGACTTGGCAGCTGCTCTTGGAACATGATCCATGTTCATCTGTACTGATCAAAAAAGTGCGGCAGAACACTTGTTCTCAAGTGGTCAGTGCAGCTCACGCCTACTGGTGACAACAGAGGGACGAGGATATTTATAGATTGGATAAGGGTTAGTCATGAAAGGGGTCACTGCATTGTGGGAATGGGCCTGGAAGACCACTGAAACCCAGGACCTGTTATACACTCCCTGTCCCCATCCACACTGCACACTGGCATGAGTACAGGGCCATGCAACAGCGGAGGCATGTACACACCCACACCTCTAAGGTGTGCAAGCTTCCTCACCCTTTACTCATCTTCAGACACATGTTTCAGGGGGTTCGATGTAGACAATAAGTTATGGCACAACCACATGCATAGAAGATACTCAGCATGAAAAATTTCAGCCCAAAGGATTAGTTTGGCAAAGTTATAAGCAATTGAAAACAGGGTCTTATAAAGCCATTGACCATCAGGACTAATTCTTTGAAATTGTAATAAGTGAACTAGGACCCAGTGGAGAGATCTGAGCACAGAGATGAAGTGGTCATGGTGGCCTGCCGTGCTGAAGAGGTAAGATACCACACTATGCATAAGATAGTACCTCTGTATCATTTACATTTTCAGCCCCCAATACCAGTGAATTAGTGTAATCCAGTTTGGAAGTCATGAATACACAGATCAAAGTTGCCAGGTCTTCCTCCAGGAGGAAAGGGAAGAAGACTGCTAGCAAGCTGGACCTGGAAGGCAACTTTTGCTGCCAATACTACCTGGTCATCCAAATTTAGAGATTGCTTCAGTAAAGAGAAAGGGATGGCCTTGTGGTTAAAGCCCTGGGTTGGAACTCTGCTGATTTGAATTCAATTCCTGGCTCAGTCACATACTTTCTATGTAATTTTGGGCAAGTCTCTTAATCTTTCCTTGGCTTGATTTTCTATCTGTAAAATAGGGATAATACTTTCTCTCTTCCTTAGTCTGTCTTGTCCACTTAGCTTGTAAACTCTTGGGGGCAGGTACTATCGCTGACAATGCATTTGTACAGTACTTGCCACACTGGGGCTTGAAGGTGCTCTACCACATTATAAATAATGTATTGTAATAGCAAGATCTTTGCACCAGTTGGATGGACAAGGGACAGACTCCTGATGGAATTATCTTGACTAGTCTGTCAAAATATTACCTTTCCAACCAACATTATGTTAGTTTTGTCTTGCTTGAATTTGAGTCAAATGTTTTTAGTGTAGGTGTAGTGTAGGAGTGTCATCTTTGGGATGGAGTTGCTTGCATCTATGAAAAATGAGGTACAGCTGGAAGTCATCAGCTTCATGTTAACAGCTGAGACAATAAAGAGGAGGAGGAAACAGCATAGATCTCGGTATTGCTCTGTGCAGATGTGGAGTTTTGGGGAAGACAAGCAATTGCCCCCCCTGCTCTCTGGGCCTTGTGGGGAAGGATTAGAACCATTGCAATGCTGTGCCATCCATTCCAGTTGTGCCATACAACTGGAGTCAGTTGAGTCAACACAACCTGGTGACTAATGATGTTGAAGGCTGGACAAGGGCCAAGTGCTCTGAGCGCTGTTTGGTGCCACGTTAGGTGTCATGAGGATATAATTGTTTAGTGCTACTGGAGTTGTTTGTACTGTGCTCTAATCTGAAGCCAGATATTGAAGCATCCAAGATGCAGACAGATGGCATAGGTTGGTGCAGCCCAGTGATTATTGTTTTCTGAAGGTTTTGCCTAGGAATTGAAGGCTGGAGACTGGACGGTAGTTGGAGAAGCTTTCTCCAGTGAGTGTTGGCTTTGAAGATTGATTGCTCTTTTCAGGAAGATTGTGTTGGTTCACTTCTGAGGTATCATCTCCTCATTTTTACAAAGGAGTAAACTAACAGTGAAAGTGGGTTATCCCAGAGCAGAACTGGGAGCAGAACTTGGTTTCCTGATGCCACTCTAATGCCTAGATCTATTGTAACATGCTGCCACTCTGGGGGGGGGGGGGGGGGGAGAAGATGTTCTGGTAAGAGTGAATGCAGTAGGGAAGCCTGTAGGCAAAAATGTTGTTGCTTTATCCAGTGCTATCTCTGTTTTGATAACTTGCTTTACTTGAAGCCAAACTACTTTCATTTAATTAGTTGCTACTTTGTTGGCTTGAAAACAGATGTTGCTCTGTGACCCTAAGAAATGCTCCATGCCTGCTGGCAGAAGGTCCAAGATACTGAAACTCATATCAGGCTTGACACACACACTATCCCCAACACACTCTTATCATGATATATATCCAAAGGGTATCTTGTAAGGTATCCTGTGTAAACTGGTGATTGCTAGTCAGCAATATTATTGTGTAATGTGTGTCTGGGTTGTGTATAAAGGTGTATGTATGTGTGCTGGAAATATGTTCTTAAAATGTGTTTGGGAGGCAGTGCATAAACCCAGCCTGCCCTAGACAAAGGAATGACCTGTCTACCTGGCTGGATTACAGGATGAGGATGATGAAAGTACATTTATATATTAGATAAACAAAGCAGTTGAGCTAACAAGTGGTGGAGGAAACAGCTTAGTGAGCGCATCAGGGGCAGCGTGTGCACCCTCAGAAAGTCTTCCTGGCTCTAGAGACAAAGACAGTGGACTTTGGAAAATTTAAGGGGGGGGGGGAAGGCATATTAGTTATCTATCATTTAGGAGATAGCATCATCTCATTCTGTGAACATTGGATCATCTGGCCTGGAGGGTTAGAGATGCTGGTAACTTGGTGTAAGTGAGCATATTTTGTTTTGTTTGTAACCATACTTGTCTCTTCTTTCCTTGCTTAGTATCACTTAAATCTATATTCTTTATTAATAAACTTATTCTTAGTTTTACTATAAACCATCTCAGTGCTGTTATATTCAAGTAAAGAGTGAATCCTCAGTTAACTTAGCAGGTCTTTCCGGAGGCAGCAAATTTAGTAATTTCTGTGAGTGTCCAGTCAGAGGGACTGGGCACTGTAGGGTGTTTATCATGTGGTGTCATGTGCCACCCGCTTGTGGTGATGGATGCAAGAGAAGAGACAAAGAAAGAAATGTATCTGAAAGAACTCATACCCAAACAGCAGAGCTATTGCCAAACAAATAATGTAGGGGAAAGCGGGGGAGAGGATGGTTCTCGGAAAGGGGGTAGGGCTAATAGTTAGGTTTGACACATCTTTAAAAAGTAGCAACCATTCGCAATTAGTCGAAGGGGCTTTTGTTGGCGAGGATGGAAAATGTTTTCAGTTCACACGCACGTACACACGCTCCTGAGCAGCTGAGCCAAAAAAACCCCAAAATCAAACCAACAGAAAACCCACAGCCAGCCAGTCAGGTATTATTCATGTAATATGCATCTTTCCCTAAAGCACAAAATAACACTGATGTCTGGAAATGGATAAGTTTAGCAGATGGACGATGGCTAGAAAATGGCCATTTTGTGTATTTTTTTGGGCACACTGGCAGAAAGATAAATAAAATTGCCATTTTCATGGTGGTGTAGTTGCATTATAATAAATTGGGTCCCGTCTGTGTGTTAGAACACACAGTGATTTTTCTTAAAAAGCAGTTCCGGACACCACTCCTTGCTTATAATAAATCTGTCTGGGCAAAGGAGGAATGTGTTACTGTCCCAACAAAGGTTATTGTTCCTAACCGGATTTGTTCTGAGATTATTTTTAACCATGCTTTAAACCTCAGACACCCAAGGATGGTGTCGTTAATTGTATTGCTCACTGTGAGGAAAAGAAATGGGTAATTGCTTTACAAAAAAGGGAAAAAATGAAGATTTTTTGAGGAGGGGCGAGGGAAGAGGGAGAGAGAGGATTTATTAGTGATTATTAGTAACTTGGCCTGCAGTGATTGAGAGGGTAGGGAGCCTTTATTATTCAGTAATTTTCTCTTGATTATAGAGCCTAAAAAGATGACATTTTATATCTTAGTTGTTTCTTTCAGAATACATTGTAGATATTTTGCTGTAAGATGCCCAGGAAACTACAATTTGCTTTTTAATCTCCAGCAGAGCTACAAGATTTTATTAAAGTTTTTTTCCCAAGACAAGAAGAAATCTTAAAGGGAAAAAAAACACACACAAAAATAATTTCACTGATCAGAAAGAAAACCAGACAGCCCGGGGCATGGTTTTTCTGGCTTCAGATATCTGCTAACTAATGGCTTATTTTTAGCCATTCTATAATCATTCAAAAATAGAAGCAGCCTCTTATGAATGGCAGACCCAACTCTGGGCTAATATTAAATAAACTGTTATAAGAAAATAATGGACAGTTTTATAATGTTTGACTAATCTGTATTTTCCAAAGAGATGCAGTCTTCATTAATTGTATGCCAATAACTCCTGCAGACTTCAAAATTCTGTGCACACAATCTTGCACCGGTATATAATCTAAACACATCAGACATTATCTGAAGATGTGTCTATCTAGACTTTTGCTGAGGGGTCGCTCCTTGTCTACTAAATGACTGAGCACTACTTTGTTTAGATCCATACTTTAAAAAAAACAAAAACCCAAAGTATTTAAATAATAAAAAAATGACCTGTACTATCAGTAGTAAGAACCTTGCACAAAACAAAGCCCAAACTGAAAATCCTTACTTCTGCTTAATACTACTTACTGTCAGGTAGTACCCTTGAGCTCACTGAGACTACTCATGAGAACAAGTACTTTTCAGTGTAAGGGTTGCAGAATTAAGTCCTTAATTTGCTCAGATAGATGCGATTCTTCCTCCTCACCAATGCAAATCAGTAGTTACACTGATGAAAGCAAGATCAGAATTGGGCTTTGTGGTCAAAATGGGAACTTGACAATGAAGCAAGTATTGCATTTAACAAGAGTACTTCAAAATTGTCTTCCCTTTACCAAGCTTCCCACATGACAAGGTCTTATAGATTGGTTTCCCATTACAGGAGAAATCAGTGACCTGACATCTGGGTATATTCTTAATGCAACTCATTTCATTTACACACACATACCAGTAGAGCTGGGTGGGAAATGGTTTTGCCATCCTGCCAAAGTTTTCCCTAGCCTTGTTCTTGGAAATGGCTGAACCGTTTTGGCTGATACTTTAAAATTAAAATAATAATAATAATCTGCCTGAGGCAGATTCCTAGCATGGAAAATTTCAGTCCTAATAGTGAAAATCTGGCAAAGTTATAAGAAACTGAAAAAAGGTCCTATGATGAAAAAATTTCAGGCAATCTTAATATTTGTTTGTAATCTCTTTGGGGCAGGTGCTCTTTTTGGTTTGTGTTTGTACAGCACCTAGCACAATGGAGTCCTAGTCCATGACTAGGGCTTCCCAGATGCTATGGCAATACAATTAACAATGATAGGCAGTGCGTGACCATGGCCGCTGGAGGGGCCACACTGAGAATGATCAATCAGGGCAGACTACAAAGACTTGGACAGATGATTCCCATAACTCATGGTTTATTCTAATAATTAGATTCACCAAGCCAGTAACAAAACAACTTCTATAATACCTTATGGTTACCAAGAAGCTAAAATATAGTTCCCTTAAGCAATCCAGCCAAAGTCTAATATGATGAGGATTACTTTAAATCGTATTCACCATATATAAAGTTCTACCAATCCCAAGAGATCAGATACATTATTCACCAGGTCAATGAATATTTCAGATTTTACCCAAATACACACTTACAGCCAACTCGTATTAACTAATGCTGGGAATGGGTGATGGGGAATGCATCACTTGATGATTACCTGTGCTGTTCATTCCCTCTAAAACACCTGGCATTGGCCGTTGTCAGAAGACAGGATACTGGCTAGATGGACCATTGATCTGACCTAGTCTGGCCATTCTTATGTTCTTAGGTAATTTAAGATTTATTTAAAAAGAAAAGAAAGAGTTACTGCGGCTAAAAGATATGAATAAAGTTCTTAGGTCAGTTTCATAGCAGAAATTGTGAAGCTGCTGATTTGTAAAATGTCCTTCCAGAATCAATTCAATAGGTTACAGTCCAATAGGCAGTCCATGTGCAGAATTTGTTCAGATTCTTCCATAAGAATTGTAGGGTTAATCCAAAATGCAGCTGGAGATCTCAATCTTGCAGCTTGAATTTCTGACAAAGTTTAAGCAGATCTGAGATGGTGAGGATCAGTCCAGAAGCTTCCTTTATAATTCTCTAGCAGGCTAATAGCCTTTTGACAGCAGACATCACAGCAGGGGCCTTCCCGGGTAAAGAATAGGCAGTGTATATTGTAGCTTTGAAGCTAACTTCTATTTCCTATATATACACAGGTAACTGGTTGCATGGATTAGCATAAGGCAATTAACTATTCAAGCAGTTCATAGATAGTTTACTACAAAACGTCAAAGAGAAATATAGACGATGATATTACACTATCAGGCTCTGATAATCATTTCAATACTTTTCTAATATGTCCTTAAAGGTTGATTTTGGATCACTTAGCCTGCTGGTTGTTTAACGCTTGCTGGCTCAGTGTCAAACAGTGCTACCAACCCTACCTATAATACTCAATTTTTGCATGAAAGAAATTCTCAACACAACTTTCAGCTGCCAGTAGAGCCACATCACCCAAACTTACTGGTAGTGTAAGCCCAAACAAGAGCATATTGGGAAGACAAACAGGCAGAGTAACCATTTCTTTCTCACATCCGGTCTTTGCCAGTCTAGTAGATAACTTAAATTAAAATGTGTTCAACAGTGTCTGCACAGTCAAATGGGTTCTCTCTATTTTTAACACTAACGGTCAATTGTCCCAGCTACTAATCTACACTAGTTCCCCTTCCTCACTTCACCCTCAAGGCTCTCGTCCCATTGCTGTCACTGCATGAGCATTCTCCTTCGACAGAATGGGCTCTCAGACCTGCTGCGGTGCCTCTGCCATATGCTTTTGGTAGAAAGGAAGTAAGGGGAACTGTAACCATTTCTCCCTCTGGCAGTTTCCTCAGTCCAGCACCTCTTACTAAGCCTTCTTCAGCCAGCCTACATTTCTGTCCACCCATTCCCATACCCAGTGAGTCAAGGAACACAAAATGGAATCTAGAGGGTGAGGAGCAAGATCAAATTCTGTGGGGGCAAACATGAGTAGTTAGTGAGTGACTGCTGGAATTCTTTGGGGAGAAGGGGTGATATTTATTTTGGAGGGGGTGGTTAAAATACATTTTTTGGAGAGAGAATCAGACTTGAAGTTATTTCTGAAAAGCAATTTTTTTTTGCTTTTGGAAAACACCAAATTACACCAAAAGGCAGGTATTTAACCCCTCCTCCCCAAATCCAGATGCTTCTACAATGGCATTACTTTTAGAATTCTGCCCCATACACTGACTTTATATTCCCCTTTCCCTCACTGTCTACAAGTTACTATTTAATTGGCACTACAAGATTTTGTGTGGGCCACTTTCACCTGCAAGCATCACCTCCATGAGCCAGCCCTGATTCTGGAATGCACTTAAAACAGCTGATTGCCAGTTCCTTCATTTGTTTTCAGGAAGTCTGCTGAGGTCATACACTAGCAAGCAGTGCAGTGGCAGAAACATTATATGAGAGAAGAGGAAATCCTCCATGTTTCAGTCCAAGTGGAAAAAAGATCAGCTGATGAATGCAGAGCAAATCCTTGTAGGACTGTACATGAGCTTTTTTTATGTAATGGCTGCTCTAATCACTTCCCTCCCCATTGCTTTAAAGGGCTGCGTGATTAAACAATACAGCTGGTGTATTCTCCTTATGTGAAGGTGAAAAAATTGAGTTTGAGCCCAGTAATGAGAAACAAAATGGCTTTATTTCCCTCTGTTTTAAAGGGATACCTGCTCCACTGTCCTAGACTGTAGCTCACATTTATAACAAGACTTCAAAATAGCAGCATATTTCAGGCAAGATTATTATACCCTATTTAGCAGCCACAACATAAGTCTGAGGAGCAGAACCAAAGGTGACTATATAGCTTGGCAGAAGGGATGAGCTTCAGTTGCCCTCTGCTCTCTCTAGTGATAATACTTTGCATTATGGTAGACTCAGCAGAGAACCCAGCAGCTCCACTAATTTGAAGTCTGCTGGGTGCTCCTCAGCATTATTGTAAATCAGGCTGCTACTTCTTCAGCTGCTTACATCAGGATTTAGAAACCTAACTTTAGGCACCCTTTTGTTGAAAAGCAAAGATACTCAACATGCCACAGAATTAACAGACGCTTTTTGAGGCAGGGCAAAAGGCTGTGAGGGGTGTGAATGTAAGCTTCATTTGCTAGGTGCTGCAGTGTCGCTGGGTAGCATAAAGGGGAGAATGAACCTGCAAAACCTAAATTGCAATCTAAACCTGAACTCCTTCCCAGGGGGCCCTGCTGCAGGGTCCCATGAATGAGATCTGTGATACAGTACAGAAATCCTGCACAGAGGCTAGGATAGTAAGTTATTAAATGGTCTGGCCAGCAGCCTGGAGCTGCAATCAGTTCTGCCCTGTATCGCTCCCAGAAACATCAAGCTGGAGGGAGAAAATAATTAGGAGAGGAACAGGTATTAAGAGGGTGGGAACAGGTTTCAGGGGGGTTGGCTGCACTAGCAGAGAAAGGATCTCTTGTAAGGCTGGAAGGAAATGTATTCTAAATGCCTGAAGTGTTTGGACTACAATCTTCCTTGACAAGAGGAGGAGTGGTGGGGACAAGAGGGTAAGGTTAGCTCAGCTATAGTTTTTTCATCTGTTTGGCAACACAGGTGGTTTCCTTGAAGAAATGGAAAGCTTGGGGACCAGTTGTGTTAAGCTTTTTCACTTTGAATTAAATTAATCGGCTCTTGAGGGACCCCTCCACTCCCCAACAGGTTATAGGAAGGCTGGGAAAGGTCTAGAAGGACACAATTTTAGGCTGTCAGGAACTGAGCCTGGTTTAGGTTATTGATCCTTTTGTTGATCCTTTGCCTATTTTCATTCAAGGGTTTTCCTCCTAACCCTGGTCTGAAGTTATTTCCCTCCTCTCCCCCTCCCCCACCTTTCCAATTTCTGCTGTAGCCCACTCACCCTTCAACTGACTTGGCTCCTAGGTAGGGTCCCAAAGCATAAGGCCCTTCTGGTTGGAGTTACAATGAGCTGATGTGTGTACAATGATGCAAATACTATAGTGTGACAAACAGAACTCACAAAAGTGCTGTTTGGGGCCCGGAAAGACTCAAATGCAGCTGGTTAGAGTAAGTTTGGATTTCTGCCTGTGCTCTTGGCCCAGCATTCATTTCAGAAGAGAAAATTATTCTCTCTTCCTGTTAATGTAACTTAAAGTTCTTTTTTGTTTATTTTTCCTGCTGTTCCCTTCCAAACAGTTTCACATGTCAGAAGGTTGCAGGAATTTACAATCTAAGGGAATGATGGTTCCAGGTTAATGCAGTCAGCCTTGTCAATTTTCCTCCAGGAAATTATCCTTTACCCTACATGGAAACAGTTGTGATATGCAAATATCAAACAGTGTAGGGGTCTGTGTGTGCATTTTTCATATATTTATACCCACACGCACGCACACGCATGGATGCATACTTGTATTTTTATTCCTTCCTCCTTCTCCAGATGATAACTGGTTTCCTTTAAGGGGCTGTTTGTCATGCTAATAGCTTATACAAGAAATTAATAGTGATCACTGCAAATAATTATACACAAATACCTGGAGAAAATATATCAGACTGGTAAATACCCATTGCCATATGGAACTGAGAGGATCCTACAGAAAGGGCTTTCTTTTCATGTCTGCATGAATAAAACCTGTATGACTCCTGGCTATGAAGAAAAATGAGAATGACAGAATGGATCTGGTCCCTGGAATAATCCATGAAGCTAACCTTTGTGCTTTGTCCATAATCAAAAAGTGTATGAAAATGTCTGCATGTGCTGGACTCTATGTACAGTATGATGATGAAGGGGGATTATTTGTCGTCTTAACTCAGCTACCTAAATAATTAGATGGCTATGTGGAGGAAAATAGACATCCAAGGAGAAGACTGATCTGAGAGCCTGACAAGAATGGATACTTTCCCTGCCTTTCTGTTCATTTTTCGCTCCTCTAAGAAAGAATGAGAACCAAAAAAGGCACTGAAATTCTGCAACAAACTTCCATTCTTATCTCTGTGTCTCTGATGAGAACAATGAATAGTGCCAGATGAATCCATTTTAAGGACAATTTTAAGATGGGTATGAGAACAGAGAATAGCACCATTATCTATTCATGTCAGTGATTGTAGAAATCAGAGCAAGGGAGGGTATAGAATTAATTCTCTTGGCACAAGGTTCTGAAGTCTGCTTTCTAGCAGGTTCCCCTTCCATGCAGTAATGGGGGTGAATACTCAATGCAGATTTGTTTTATAATATGGTTTAGCAGCACCATTAGCAAGGTACAGCTAAAAATCTCGGAATGCCTAAAAATGGAAATATTTGCTGAAATGCAATGGAATAACCTGTCATGGCATTGCTAAAATAAAGAGGGGGGGGGATTATTAACGGTCATTGAGAGAGCTGTATGAACAATAATATGATTTTGGTTTGCTGGCAATTAAAAAATCAAATTTCAGTCAGGTTGAACTGAAAATGAAAAATTTCAAATCTTTTGACAAAACAAAAAAGTAGAAAAAAATTCAGTTTTTGGTCAAATAAAATCTCATTTAATTCAAAATGAAATGTTACATGTTGATTTTGAGCTTTTAAACTTTTTATTTTTTATTTTTAAAATAAAATTGAAGGAAATGTCAAACCAAAAAGCTGTTCTGAACTGAAAAGATTAAAACCTTTTTATTTTTTGGACAAAGTTGAAACAAAACTTTTTTTTTTTTAAACAAACAATTAGGCATAAGACACATTCGTCAAACATTTGAGTCACTAAATCTGCATTTTTTTTGTCGAAAAGAGCTGTAGTTACTAATCTCACTTGTATAGTGCTCTACATTTCCAAAACTATAATCATGAATTACAAATCCTCTTTCAAACTAAAAAAATGTATTAACGTTTTGCAGACTTCACTCTGACAGTCTAATTTAAGCTATAAACTCTTCGGAACAATGGCCCATCACTGTGCTATGGATTGGTGTGTGGTGGTTTGTGTGCCATAAGTAATGCTCAGCTTTGTACAAGTCACAAAATGAAGTCCTTGTACCAAAAAGCTGACAAAAAACTAGATGGCGCTGAAGTAATAGGTTTTGTTAAAGGTTGCATGTGTAATTATGACTGCTAGCAAACTCTCAGAATTTCCTGGTCTGGAAGTTTTGGGAAGGCATTTGTATTTGTCAAATGACTTGTTAACTTGTATACTTTTTGGTGCTCAAGGAGCTGGAGTGAAAGGCACTTCACAAGCTGCCATCGCACTTCTCTGGCAATCCACGTCAGTCATGACCATGTGCATGCTCTGCTTTCCCTTAACAGCCCCTATGGGCTGTGCCTCTTTTCAGTATTTTGTGAGCCGGAGAGCAGTTCATAGACCTAGAAAGAGCAGGTCCAGAAAGAGGAAAAATGGGAAGTGAAGAGGCAAAATGAGGACAAGGAGAGTGCGGTTGTGCTGCCTTTCTCATCCATAGAGGGAGTGAGGTGTAGTCACATGTTTTTAATGAGGGATTATCCTGGCATGGGGGGGTCACCAGCAGGTGCAGAGCAGAAATAGCTGCATCGTACGGCAGCCTCCCTAGTGCAGTGGAGAGCACTGGTGCTAGGGATGGGAGGGAGGAGTGGGCAGGGTGCATTGTGCTCTGCCTGTGATCAGCTTGCACAGGCTAGTTGCCTAGTAGGGCCAGGCAGAAAAGCAGGGAGCCCCATAACTAACTCATAGAGTAAACCCCCTTTGCTGTTCACTAAACATCAATACTAAGAAGCAGAGAAAACAGCCAGACTAGTTTTTGCACCATTCTATCAAATTCTATGGCAGGGATTTAGTTCTTGGTTAAATTCTGTAGTATGGCTTTTAAAAAGATCTACAGAAAATGCATTCTTATGGATTAAATTCTACAGGACATATCCTTAAGTAGTGAGAGTAGGAAAGAGGTCAAAAAAGGAGACGATGGATCTGTATACACAGCAAAACCACCCCTACAGCGCTGAGTCTAAGAGCACAGTTCAACTGACTAAAAATAGCAGTGTAGATGTTCACGCTCTGAAATTTAGCAAGGGGGGAGGGTCTGAGAGCCGGAGCTCCATACTGAGCCCAAACGTCTACACTGCTATTTTTAGTGCTGCAGAACAAGCCTGAGTCAGTTGATCTGGGTTTTGAGACTTGATGCCACGGCTTTTTTTTTTTTTCTCTGTGTGGACATATCCCAAAAGAGCTGACAATGTCCAAGTGTCATGCAGGAGATGTTTGTTCTCAGGTCTGCACAGCTGCTTCCTGGACTGATGCTGCATGAGGCTAGGCATGTTTGTGAGGCAGTGTGCTCTGTTTGGAGAGCAGGAAGGTCCAACCTGCTTGTGACCAGCTGCCCCAACCCCACCCACAAAGACTGCTTTGGCTGATTTGTGTCTAGTTCTCACCAGGCATCTTGTTAAACTGCTTAGAGGTTTTATCATGAACCATGGACAGGTCTACTGACCTTATTCCCACTGCTCAGAAAGACAGTGCATAAGGTTTAGAATATATTTTTGTTTGTTTTTTTTTAGTATAAATCTATCATCTGTATCATGAATCAGCATTTCTGATATCAAGTATTTAAATAAATTCACTTTTTATGGTGATATGACATATAGCAAGATCTGTATATAGCAGGTTTGTGGGAACAAAGATTTAGGTCTAAAATGTAATTCATGTAACTACACTTTAATTAATATATCTGTATTATCACGCGAATTCAACTTACTTAATACCAATCTTACTATGAAGCCCCAAGGTTTTCTACTAAGCCTATTGCCATGCTGAATATCGCCCATTTTTCCCTTTTCTAAGTAATTTGACCCACGATAATTAGGTTTGGCAAGATTTGATTTTTATAATTTTGACAGATAATATCAATATCTATATTTGTATCAATTTAAATGTTCATAGTTATGCAAAATTATGGGTTTTAGCATTTTTGTTTCTATTAATTTTCAGTTCTCACAGTTGTGGGAAGTTATTGGGGGTGTATGTCAAATGATTATTCAATGACAGTAGATGTTGAGATTCAAAAAGTTAAAGCTCTATAACCATTAGAACACATTGTCAACATCATATGTCATAATATACAACGTCGTGCCCATCTTTCAAAAGGAGGAGCCAGGAAATGATAGATCAGTCAGCCTGATTTCAGAACCTGGGAAGCTACTAGAGCAATGTATAAAACATTCAATTTGCAAATACCTGGAGGACAAAGGGGTAATCACTAGTAGCCAGCATGGATTTACCAAGAACAAATCATGCCAAACCAGCTTGATTTCCTTCCTTGACAGGGTAACTGGTTTGGTGGATAGGGGGAATGTGGTGGACATAATATACCTGGATTTCAGCAAGGCTTTTGACACAGTCCCACATGACATTCTGATAAGTAAGCTGGAGAAATGCGGGCTCAACAGAACTACCACTAAGTGGATACATAATTGGTTAAACAACTGGAAACAAAGAGTAACTGTTAATGGAATGTTGTCGGATTGGAGGGAGATCACAAGTGGGGTTCCACAGAGATCTATTCTGGGTCTGGTGGTGTTTAATATCATTATTAATGACCTGGATGTAGGAATACAGAGCATACTGATCAAATCTGCAGATGACACAAAGCTGGGGTGGGGGGTGTTGTTGCCAACACTTTGGAGGATAGAGCTAAGATTCAGAGGGATCTTGATAAATTGGAGAACTGGGCTATAGACAATAAAATGAAATTCAGCAAAGACAAATGTAAGGTGCTACACTTAGGGAAGAAAACCAAACACACAAATACAGAATGGGGGATAACTAGCTTGGCAGCATCCTTGTTGAGAAGGATCTGGGAGTTGTGGTGGATCACGACATCAACAAGACATCAACAAGAGGCAGCAATGTGATGCTGTTGCAAAAAAAGCAAATGCAATTTTAGGTTGCATTAACAGAGGCATTGCATGCAAGTCATGGGAGGTGATAGTACTGCTCTACTTGGCACTGATTAGGCCTCAGCTGGAGTACTGTGTCCAATTTTTGGTCACCAATGTATAGAAAGGATGTAGAGAAACTGGAAAGGATCCAGAGGTGAACAATAAAAATGATCAAAGGGATGGAATGCATAGGTGCCGACCCTCTGGAGCACCCATGAAAAAAATGGTGGGTGCTTAGCCCACCCACCAGCAGCCCCCTATCAGTGCCTCTCCTGCCTGCTGGCAGCCCTGCTGATCAGCATCTCTCCCTCCCCCCCCCAGTGCCTCCTGCCCACCGCAGATCAGCTGTTCCACAGCATGCAGAAGGTGCTGGGATGGGAGGGGAGGAGCGAGGGCGGAGCACTCAGGGGGAGGGGTCAGAACTGGGTGGGAAGAGGCGGGGTGGGGGCAGGAAGGGGAGGGGTATGGATGGGGACTTGGGGGATGGGGTGGAGTGGGGGCAGGAAGAGGTGGGGTGGGGGGGTTGGGGGAAGGGATGGAGTGGATAGCTGGGCCTGGGGCGGAAGTGCTCTCCCTGGCACGTGAGAAAGCTGGTGTCTATGGGTGGAATGTAAGTCATATGATCAAAGACTGAAGGAACTAGGTATGTTTGGTTTGGAAAAGAGGAGATTAAGGGTCTTCAGATACTTGAAAGGCTGCCATAAAAAAGATGGAGAAAATTTGTTCTCTTTTGCCACAGATGGCAGGACAAGAGGCAATGGGTTCAAACAACAACATAGCAGATTTAGATTAAATCTCAGGAAACCTTCCTAACTGTAAGAACAGTAGAACAACGGTACAGACTGCCTTGGGTGGTTGTGGAAGCTTTTTCACTGGAGGTTTTCAAAAGGAGGCTGGATAGCCATTTGTCTTGGATGGTTTAGAAACAACAGGGGTTAGATTAGATGACCCTTGCGGTCCCTTCTTACCCTATGATTCTATGTCTCTATGAAACCAAAGTCTAGTAAATTATCAAGCAGCATTTTTCTTACTTTGCTTTTCTGTAAATTTTGATGATTATTTTTTCAATCCATTTGTGTGTATGGTGAAACAGACATTTACTGACATAGCCACAGGGGAAGAAAGACAGTACTAGTCACTTTCCTTAATAACTTGTGTGTAAAAGGCTTTTGAAAGTCCAAATAAGTTATGTCATTCTGTTCTTTTATCCATTATTTGTTGACTTATTCAAAGGATTGAAGTACATTTGTGTGCTTCCTCCCCTTTCAGTTGTAAACCGTGCTCCCCATATGTAACTTATAAATACCTCCTTCCTGCCCTAATGTTATCTTTCTGAATGCTGGTTAGATTTCACTGTGTACATTTGTACTAATTCTGGAGAGTATATCCAGTTGTATTCTTCCTTCAGATTATAAAATCTCCTACTAAATTCCTTGACTTAGTGAGTTTTGAAAGAAAGACAGTGGCGAAATAGTTACCTAGTATCATTTGCTTTGTATGGAAACTCCTGAAAACAATTCTATTGATAAACATTTTTCTAAATACTACACATCTGCTTGTTTGTTCTCCTGATCTTCATCACGAGGTATTTGGACATTTAAAGAACAATCTGTTTGAGAATATGTTTTGCTCTGTTTACTCCCTGTCCAAAGTCAGTCCTTTCTTTGTGATACCACTTAGGTAGTGCGGAAATAATTATGGAGTCATCCTGATTTTGCTCTTGCTAATTATTCCTTTACGAACAAAGGAATCACCCGTGGCATATAGCCACAGACTCTAATTGGAGGTTGTGCTGATGTGCACTGTCTTTAATGGAGCCCCAGAGTGTGCAATAAAAGTACAACAGCTATACCATGCTTGGAGAAGGTACAACATCTACTCTGTGTGTCCAGCTAGTTCAGCTGACAGGTGCTGATGTAGGGTGGGGTCATTACTGGGGGAAAATCTACAAGGTTAGTGGCTGTCTTGAGTCATTTTGAAATAATAACAGACCTGTATTTGTTGTCTCCAGAGATACTAGCAACCAAACAGATGCGAATCAGAACCTAAATCTGCCTTAAATGTTCCTGAGGTCTTTATTACGTTCATGAAGCAAATACATGCATGACTAATATATTAAAGTATGCATGCCTTTCAATTGCCCAAAACAATTACTCTCCTTTCTTGGTGTTCAAATACTTGTTGATTTTTAAACCAAGTTGTCAGGGTGGCTGCCGCTCTAAGTGTAAGCCTGGACCCACCGCCACCCTGTCCTTGCTCCTGTTTCAGGCCCTTTAAATATTTCTGGTCCTCTGAAAGGGTCAGGCTTAACAGTTGGTTGTGGCTCAGAAGAATGAGACCCTCAGGGACTGCAGACAGTGCAGGAAGTGACCTGGGAGTTGAGGAAAACAGAGACTGGAGTTTTGAGTTAGGATCCCTGGGCCGGAACCTGGAATAGAAAGGGGTAGGTTCCCTCTGGCTTAGAGGAGAGGCAGAAATCCAGATGACCTAGGGACAGAGGTTAAAGAGGAAACTGTAGCCAAGAAAGAGACAGGAGGGGAGAAAACAGAGGGCTGTGAGTATGACTGAGTAAGATACTGAGCGGATGATTTGGATTTCACTTTGTTGATTTGCTTGAGTGGATTTGGTTGAAGACTTTTGTTGGCTTCAGAAGAGTAGACTCCTGATTTAGTTGGATGGCCAACTCAGCAAAGCAGCCAAGTAACTGAGGCGAGGGGAAACTGAGGCATGGCCATACAACTTTATGTCAGGCAAGATAAGCAAAGCCAAATAGACAAGTTACTATAATTCATTTTGAGTGCTATTATCAGGAACTTCCAAAAAGATTGTAAAAATACCTTGGTTTTGTGCAACCTATGCACTAAAAACCATTAAAGTTTTCAGTGGAGACATTCTGCCTAAGAAATGGAGTGTTCCTCTACTTTATCACTTACATAGCCCCTTCATATACATGGTATACACAGTAGGCCGCAGGCCTGCTACTAGCAGGTCAGGCTTCAGTATCAGTTATGGACTGGCTACAGAGTTTCCTTCCCAGAGAGATACAGCAGAGATGTCTACAACAGATCATTTAATGCACTGCCAGGAATGGCCATTGTGAGGTTAAGGAACGTATGATGCACACCGCTCCTGCCTAGTGACTGAACAGTATAATATAGTTTAGCATTCCATTACATGCCCCCATCCCCCTACTAACCCTCACTGTCATGGACTGGGAATTCTGCAAGGGACCATGTTCAGTCTTGAAGGGAGGATTTGCTTTTTATTACTGTCTGGCCATTGAGGAGTTATACTGATGGAATTTCTATTCTGACTTCCTGCACAAATGGTGTTCAGAACACAAGTCTCAAATGATCAGGGGTTACAGTGAAAAATTGGTGAGAATTCTATTAAGTGCAGAAAACCTCAGGAAATAGTTTCTATAAAAACACAACACAGGATTTGTTTTGACTAGTGTAACACTTTTTTGGACTATATTCCTGAAAGAGAGAACTTTCATACCTGTTGGTGTTACATGAAAGCCCGTGTGTGCCAAATTTCTCTCTCTGAGCGTGGGCTGGGAGACAGTGTTGTAGGACTCTGTCTCTTTCTGTAGAGATTCAAAGCTCAATTTCCATGTATCCAAATGATTGCTTCTGACTTGCTTTACCGCATATTCGAACAGTTTTTCAATCTTCCCAAATTTGCATCTTCCCTTGTATCATGATATAGAAGCATCTCATTCATATGATAACCCTATAATGATATACAGCAACTCATGCTATGTTATATGTAGATTTTATACTGTTATTCAGCTCTTAGTCTAAGACCCTGCTATGCATCAATGGAATCCACTTACTACAGCTGCTGAGCCTCAATCAAACTTTATTCTACGTGGATTTGATGTCAGTTCCATGAAGAACACATTTTTTTGAATTAGAGCGGCATTATTGCAGTATGCTTCTGCTGATACATACTGTAAGGGTAACTGGCAATATCACACTAATGAGTTACAGAATGATGGACACCACTGAGCAAGCTTTTGGTCAGTGTAGAAAGCAGCTTTAGTGGGAGTATGAAAGAGATTACTAATGTCCTGGCTTAATTATGCTCTCAATTCCACTGGACCCCATCAAAAATGGCATTACCTTCTTTCTGAGTCACTAATAACTTGGAAGAAAATGATCTTGAATGCTTATGAATCAGTGTCCTAACAGATAAATCACAAGATGTGGTACTTGCTAGTGTCTTTTACAGGCCACCGAATCACACTAGAGAACAAGATGACCACCTCCTTACACACCTATTCATAATGTGTAGGGAAAACATTTGTTTGATCATGGGGGGGACTTCAGTTTGAGTGACATATGCTAGAGACATTCTGCTGCCAGTAGAAATATATCTTTGGAATTTATAAACAGAGGACAATTTGCTAACTCAAAAAGTGGGGCTTTCTATATTAGACCTTGTCCTGACAGATTGAGAGGAACTGATCAGAGAACTAAAAATTAATGGTAGCTTAGGTACAAGTGATCACGAGTTGATCACATTTATAATGGGCAAGCAGAATGAAGTCCACATTGGTTATACATACACATACACACACACACACACTTAGTGCTTTCATAGGGCCAGTTTCACAAAGCTGAAAACAATTATGAGCCAAATGAGCTGGGAGGAAGAATTTAGTTCGAAAAATGTGAATGATAATTGGGAATCATTTAAGAACACTTTACTAGATGCCTAAAAAGCCACAATCTCTCAGCTGAGGTATAAGGCTTTGCTGGTTAAAAAAACAACCTGGTTTAGAGAGAAGTGAAGACACCTGTAAAAAAAATTACAATACATGGAAGAAAGGGGAAGTTGACAGTGATGAATATAAATCAGAAGTTAGGAATTGTAGAAAATTGATAAGGGAAGCCAAGGGATACAAGGAGCCATCTATGGCCAGCAAGGAAGGACAATAAGGAGTTTTTAAAATATAACGGGAACTAAAAGAATCCTGACAATGGTATTTTCCATTACTAGATGGAAATTGTAGAATTATGAATAAAAATGCCGAAAAGGCAGAAGTGTCCAACAAATATTTCTGTTCTGTATTTGGTGGAGGTGGTGAGGGGTAACAAAACCCCCATCAGATGATATAGTGTCACCAGATGGTGGTGATAACTTCTTTCTGTTCCACTAGTATTTCTGGAGAATTTTAAACAGCAGCTACTAAACTTAAACATTTTAAAATGAGCAGTTCCAGATAACTTGCATCCAAGAGTTTTTAAAAGAGCTACCTCCTAGTGGAATGGAAAGAGTTTTCACCACCATCTGATGATACGATATCGTGTTTTTCCCTAAATACAGAACAGAAATATTTGTTGGATACTTCTGCCTTTTCTGCATTATTATTGATAATTCTACCATTTCCCTCTAGGAATGGACCAACACCATTGTCAGGTGTTGAATGCTTGGGGGTTGGCAATATTGAATCAGTCATATCAGTAGCATTATAAAGGCTATCTGCAGTGTCACACTCCATCCTCTTAAAATTTGAAAGGCCTGATTTACATTTAAAATTTATGTTGACTTAGCTATGTTACTCAATGGTGTAAAAAACTATCCCCCTGAGCACCGTAGCTCTGCTGACCAAATCCCTGTTGTAGATGCAGATAGCTCAATGAAAGAATGTTTCTGTTGACCTAGATACCATCACTTGGGAAGGTGGAGTTCCTACAGTGACATAAAATTCCCTTCTGTCACTGTAGGCTGCATCTACACTACAGGATTATGCTGGCATAGCTATGACACCATAGTTATGCTGCTATAGTCCTGATAGTGTAGAGGCAGAAAAATACAGCACCTAATTCTGCAGTCCTGATTTAGGGCTTCATTCTGCTTCCACGGATGTCAATAACAAAATTCCTATTGAAATCAGTGTGAATACGATCATGTCCTTGGGCAATATTTCTATCACTGTTAGTGGGTATTTAGCTTTGCAAGGAACAACAGTATTTGGTCCATATCAGTAAGTTCATTTTGTGTGGATTATGTCTTGGATTTTTCCCTTTATGGAAAGAAAATTTGAATAATGTGTAAAAATAACACTGTAAAAATGATAAAAGAAATAGTATTTTTCAATTCACCTTATACAAGTACTGTAGTGCAATCTCTATCAAGAAAGTGCAATTTTCAAATGTAGGTTTTTTATTACATAACTGCACTCAAAAACAAAACAATGTAAAACTTTAGAGCCTACAAGTCCACTCAGTCCTACTTCTTGTTCAGCCAATCACTAAGACGGACAAGTTTGTTTACATTTATGGGAGATACAGCTGCCCTCTTCTTATTTACAATGTCACTTGAAAGTGGGAACAGGCGTTCCCATGGCACTTTTGTAGCCGGCATTGCAAGGTATTTACATGACAGATATGCTAAACATTTGCATGCCCCTTCATGCTTTGGTCACCATCCTGGAGGACATACTTTCCTGGTGATGACACTTGTTAAAAAATAATGTGTTAATAAAATTTGTGACTGAACTCTTTAGGGGAGAATTGTATGTCTCCTGCTCTGTGTTTTACCTGCATTATGCCATATATTTCATGTTATAGCAGTTTCTGAGGATGACACAGCATGTTGTTTGTTTTAAGAACACTTTCACTGCAGATTTGACAAAATGCAAAGAAGGTACCAATGTAATATTTCTAAAGATAGTTTCAGCACTTGACCCAAGGTTTAAGACTTTGAAGTGCCTTCCAAAATCTGAGAGGGACGAGGTGTGGAGCATGCTTTCAGATGTCTTAAAAGAGCAACACTCCAATGCAGAAACTACAGAACCTAAACCATCAAAAAAGAAAATCAACTTTCTGCTGGTGACATCTGACTCAGATGATGAAGATGAAAATGAACATGCAGCTGTCTGCACTGCTTTGGATCATTATTGAGCAGAACCCATTAGCAGCATGGACGCACATCCTCTGGAATGGTGGTTGAAGCATGAAGGGACATATGAATCTTTAGCGCATTTGGCACATAAATATCTTGCAAGGCTGGCTAAAACAGTGCCATGCGAATGCCTATTCTCAATTTCAGGTGACATTGTAAACAAGAAGCAGACAGCATTGTGTCTTGCACATGTAAACAAACTTGTTTTTCTGAGGGCACGTCTTCACTACCCACCTGGATCGGCGGGTAGAAATTGATCCCCGAATCGACGCGCGTACTCCACCTTGTCAGGAAGGGTAAACGGCGTCGATGGGGGAGCTGCAGCGGTTGATTTGCCGCCATCCTCACAGCGGGGTAAGTCGAATAGGATACTTCGACTTCAGCTATGCTATTCGCGTAGCTGAAGTTTGCGTATCTTACATCGACCCCCCCCCCCAGTGTAGACCAGCCCTGAGTGATTAGCTGAAGAAGAAGTAGGACTGAGTGGACTTGTAGGATCTTAAGTTTGACATTGTTTTCTTTTTGAATGCAGTTTTTTGTGCATAATTCTACATTTTGTAAGTTCAACTTCCATGATAAAGAGATTACACTACAGTACTTGTATTAAGTGAAATGAAAATACTATTTCTTTTATTTTTACAGTGCAAATATTTATAATAAAAATAAAGATAAAGTGAGCACTGTACACTTTGTATTCTGTGTTGAAATTGAAATCAATATATTTGAAAATATGGAAAACATCTAAAAATATTTAAATAAATGCTATTCTATTATCCTTTAACAACGCGATTAATTGTGATTAATTTTTTAAATCATGGTTAATTTTTTTAATCACTTGACAGCCCTAGTAAAAATTAAATAAAGCAATTGAACTGACTATGATGACCAGTACTGTAGTAGATAGCACATTACTGAGTTCCCTAGGAGTGCCTTCAACAGACACATTTTTAGAAACACAAGGGTACACTTGTTACATATTTTAAATTGGTATCTGACATCTCAGGTGTGATGGCGTGCATCTGTAATCCCAGATACTTGGGAGGCTGAGGCTGGAGAATAGCTCAGGGGTTCTGGGTTGCAGTGGCTATGCCAATCGGGTGTTCAGTGCCACTTGCAGCCTGGCCAGCAGGTGGCTGAAGGTGTTGCTAGAACAACACGAATGATGTGTTGTGATGGGGGCTCTCTCTGTGAGAGCTGATGGACCCATCAATCAAGGTGATCTGACATCTGCAGTTGATTGCTATTTGATTAACTAAGAGGAAAAAATGAGGAAAGGGATCATGATTGTCCACTTACTTGCTGGTCATCTGCTATGTGTCTTGGCAACCTACAGCAGCATTCTACTGATGATCTAAAGTAGTGGTCCCCAACCTTTTTCGTCTGGTGAGTGCCAGACAATGAGCCACTGCAGACCGTGGCCGGCGGATGAGCATCCGCTGAAATGCCACCGAGAAGCGGCAATGTCAATAGGCATCGCCACCGAAATGCCGCCGACAAGCATCATCATCCAGAGGCGTCGCCGCTGAAATGCTGCTGAAAATCGGTGGCATTTCAGCGGCGACGCCTCTGGATGACACTGCTTTTCGGCAGATTCTCATCCGCCGGCCAGTACGCAGGCGCACAATAGATGCCCCGGTGGGCGCCATGGCGCCCATGGGCACCACGTTGGGGATCACTAATCTAAAGTTTGACTAAAATCCATGGTACATCATGAAGTATCTGGTATATTGGGGGAATCCCTGAAGGTACATCCTAGCTGATGCACTTGGCACCTTAAGTAGAAGTACATATGGACAAAATTCCAATTTTACCATGTGCTTACTATATTAAACTGAATACTCTACAATATTGTGCTCTGTGAGGAATCTCTAATGACATTGGAGCGCTTTCAGTTTTCTGGCCTATATACCAGCCTCCTGGCCCAGGAAACCTGGACATACACTTTCCTGGAGGCTATCCAGGATTAACTGCCCAACTTGATTCAAAACCAATCCTTCTGGCCAGTTCCTTCCTCAGAACTGACCAGTGACTGTGAAGAGGCTAGTAGCAAGCTTAGGTCAGGTAAGAGGACTCAAATTCTGGCTTCATGCTCAACGTGAGACTGGTCACTAAACCAATAAGCCAGCTGCCATATGATGTAAGTTTTATTAAAAGAAACTTTACTTGAAATGGAGCATTGCTACCATCCACAAAGGTCTATCCTTAATATTAATTTCTTTAAAAAAATCACTTAATTTGCTCAAAATATTCGTAGGTACTCACTCTGTTTTGGTTTATTGTTTGAGAGTTGTACAAAATGAATTGTCAAATCCATATGCAACTTTTATACAGTTAAAATGAAGACCAACCCCTTCAAACTTGACAACATAAAGTGAGGTACTTATTTAAGTGGCCTGATTTTTCGTAGGTGCTGAACATTGAGCAGCTGCCACTGAACCCAGTGTGAGTTGGGAATGCTCTGTACTGCCTTCATGCACCATACCTCAGCCAGGATCCACTTAAGCCAGGATCTAATAATGCAGGTTCCTCTCTGCACATGGAGGTTGAGCAAAGTGTGTGTGTGTGTGGGGGGGGAGCCTAAAAATACCCTTGTGTTTTATTCTGTGATCCAATGATTAGCATAAGAGCCTATGTTTATTTAGGTCTTCCTGAAAAATAAACTTTTCCACATGAGTAAATACAGTTATTAACATGAGAAATGTATCACTTCTGCTCTCATTTCCCAACTGATTTCATTCAGAAGGCCTCTTATATGGAATATAACCTTTCTTTTAGAACCTTTATACAGCAGCAATGGATCTGTTCTCAAGTATCTCTTTGACTGCCATCTGTGTAAAATAATTAGTCATTGCTAGATCATATGGCAGATATTTCTGGTGACAGAGTGAGTGCCAAGTGTCTGCATAGCCTACAGGTATGGCAGTCAGTTCATTATAAGTAAACAACATTACCGCAGGGCCAGATTCTCTAACCCTCTGGTAGAGCTGAATGAATAATGGGGCTTTGGGCAATAAAAAAGAAAGTTGTGGGTCAAGCAAAATGTTTTGTTTGATCTGAAATTAAATGTTTCATTTTGATTGAGCATTTTAAAATGTTTTTTAATTTTTAAAAAATTAAAAGGACATTTTGAAAGTTGTTTCCAATCAAAAAATTACAATGTTTCAGTGTTTTAAAAACCAAATAAAACATTTAGATTATTTGGGAATCTTTCAGGATTTTTTTACTGAAACAATTAGGTAAAATGAACATAAATTTGCAAAATTTCAGTCTCTCTGAATCTGCATTTTTTTGCTCAAAAAATCTTGGGTGAAATATTTTGCCCAGATGTATGCAATGATTAGCAACATACTTCCACTAACAATATAGTTTATTCATGGAATAAATTACTTGCCAGGAGTAAGGGTGGCAGAATCTAGCTCTGTGTTAGCTTGAAACTATCTACCAGCTAGGCTTGTATAATAATTGATTATTGAGATTTATGTAATAATATTTTAGTCTACATTTTACATCCATTCCCCAGATGTAAAATAGAGGAGCCAAATTCTGCCTTGGGATAACTCCTATGTATGGGAGTTGTGTATCTACACAGTGGAGAACAAGATTTGATCCTATGGTACCTTGCCATCTTTTTAAGTGTGTGATGAACACTATGCACCTGTGAAATCTGTATTGTATTTTGGAAGCTATTTTCATACCAGCCTGATCTAATAGTTGGAGAAAGAAACTGGCAATTGGAGATCTGGGTACAATCATTCATTTTTTCTACTGGCTGGCTGTATAGCCTTTTGACAAATCACTTTATTTTAGTTTTCTGTAGCTTGGAATGCCTGAATATTACTACTCTGTGCCTGTACTATGTAGAGTTGTTGACTTACCCTCCATTATAGGTAATGCATACCTTCCTATCTCCCCAAATCTGGTGACTGGGACTCAACTCCACTATACCTGCCTCAATTACTGACCATCAGGGATTTGAAATAACTAAGCTATTTGGCAGATAGGGCGTGTTAAACTGTAAGTTGGGAGCTATGCAGCCTGCTGACTTTACCTGGGCGTGGCTGGGGAAGTCTTTCTTGGGAGCTGCCTAACTTGTTTGGACTCAAACCCAGGTAACTGGGGAGAGTGAGCTGACCACACGTAGGATTATTGTTGTTTTAGTTAAAAATGCTGCTGTTGACGAGCATAAAGAAACAGCAAGCTTGAGGACTGATAAGAAGTACTGCTAAATATTAGATTCTTTCCCTTCTGGTTAGTTCCACTAACAGAGTCACAGTAAGATTATATGATGTGGTCTTGGCAAACACACTGTCAACTGAACTAAGCACCACCAGAGCTAAAAGCATGAGTCTCTTTAGTTTGAGTTAAGGAGCCAGGATGGATAGTTGAGAGCTGCAACTGGCTTGTATTCTCTGTGGACTGGACACAGTGAGGGACATGTAATGTATCCTGTTCAGTGGGTTACAATAATACCTGCTGGTTGATTAAAAGAAAGTATCATCTAATGCTCCCTGTTCACTGGCTGAAGAGGGGGAGAGCTTGGACTTGGTTAAACTCTGTTTTCCCATCTGTAAAATGGAAATTAAATATCTATATATAATCTTTATTTTAAATGGAATTGATAGTTCTATGTTGAACCACAGTGGCCCTAGGGAATGAGTTAGTTCGGCTTCGGTGTTGCTATAGTTTAAAGATCAACAGGGCCAGAGTAACCCCAAGCACTTTTATTAGGTTGTGAGACTCTAGGAGTATACAAAGAATGAGGACAGTAACCACTAATCCAGTCACAAGTAAGAAATCTTCTCTGTATTATAGGTTTTACTAAGCAAATGATTGGGGTTACAGTCATTCATAAGTATACAAAACCTGATAGCACCTGTGATAGCTACTGCTGTACTGTACTCACATACTGTGACGGGATCCCTGGGGTACAACCTGGAACTTGGGACCACTGTGCCCCCTTAAATCTCCAGCCTGGGCTGTCTCTCATGGTGCTTTGCTAATGACAAGCAGCAAACCTCTACAGATGCTGCGATCACTCAGTCAACAACATGCAGGAACACACCCAGCTAAATTGCATGAATGCTCTCTGAGCCACTCATGAAGCATACACAGGGAAACACCAGCAAATCCTCCCCTCAGTCGCCAGCCTTGCACCCCAGAAATATACTGCCTTACACTGCTCAAGACCTTGAACAATGCAAGCTCAGTAATTAGTTCACCACTTTGTCAACTGATAGTGGACATGCACCAGCCTTTGTAATCTGAACCTATTCCCCAAGCACTTTAGACAAATTCACTGGTAAGCATAAAATATTAAAATAAGTTTATTAACTACAGAAAGATAGATTTTAAGTGATTGTAAGTGGTAGGCAAAAAGGCATAAAGTTACCTAAGAAAATAAAAGTAAACATGCATTCTAAATCCTAAACTTTCAGACTAAGCAAGATTTGAATCAAACAGCTTTTCTCACTCCACTGGACATTGCAGGCAGGTTGCAGTTCTTAATACACAGACTGAATTCCCTTCTCAGCCTGGAACCAACCTCCCCAGTTCAAAGTCTTTGTTCTTGTTGCCTTCAGAGTAGGAGGGGCAGGAGAGAGGCGGTCTTATGATGCCACTGTACCTTATTTTATACTCTCAATTCATGCCCCAGGAAAGATACTGGCCCAGGCATATCCTGGTGGGCCTTGCTGTGTCACAGAGTTGAGCGATTCTCCTTGTGTGGTGCTTGTGCAACTGTCTCTTACAGAATTGTAAATCTCTTTTTACGATTCCCTGTGATGGTTGCTTAATGCCTTAAGGTCACCTCCTTTGTTGTTGTCACTGGAGAGCTAGCAATGGACGTCTCCCAAACTCACAACGTATTTCAATACTAACCATACAGCAAAATCTCATAACTTCATACACACTAACACTATACATATTTTGACAGAACAATAAGTTTCAGAAGATCATGACCCTTCATATGGTATCTTACAGTCATGCTTTGTATGAAATGTCACAACTACATACAAATGATGAATATGGGGGCTACAGGGTGCTATTTTGAGGTACAGCATGTCACACATACCCAAAGATGGTAGTGTCTGGTGGATCTCTCAACAGACGCTCATTTGATAGAAGGGTAGTTCCTACTGGGGTTTTCCCATGTGAACTTCCCTGATGGGGTCTTCCCACTTTATACATGCCAAGGAACCCTCTTTATCCTGTTATGACCACGCCTAACACCTTATGCATATGCATGAGCATTCCATGAGCGTTCCAACCTCCTTTTCCTTAGCTGTACTTCCACACCTCACTTTTCATATGTTGTCCTCTTAGTTCTTGTTATTCTCATTAGCATCTCATTAACATCTACAAACACATGTTTCCATGGTAATTTGCCGTAAGAGCAGAATTTCCCTGACATGACAATCAGGTGTCTTATGGTCTAGACTGGAGCATTATGGCATATTTTCCAGGAACGTCACCTACTGGCGTATTCTTCACAGTCATCTTGTAACTTTACTGGCACAGGGTTATTTCTGGGTCACCTATTTATGTCAGGCCTCCTTATGCCTGAGGCCTAGTATGACTAAGCTGAAAAGAGGTTTATCTCACCACAACTTTCCTCTGCAGTGTTTCAACCAACGGTGGTGGTTATCCCATTTTCATGAATGTAAACACGCTACCCGATTATTTCCTAAGTGACAGATGATGGGGTGTTGTCTATGTTCCCCAAATATAGTCCAGCAAACCTTTGAAGTGTATCTCAATATAAGGTTTTCTTGCTCTGCTGTGTCTCTATACCTGTTAGTTCCTTTCTGAAATTCTGACAATCCTTCATCTGCATTCAGCTTAGACAGACAATAGGAGACCCATTCTGAGTGAGATGCTGCTTAATTTACATTTCAATAAAGAGACAAGTGAATAAACATCTTTTGTCAGACAGGACACCCATTTCTCCACTTCTGATGTGATACAGAATCTAAGAACATATTTTCAGTATAATACATAACTCCTTACATAGTGTCTGTATTTGCATTTCACAATGACTATGACCAGCGTGACCCTAGCTTTCATAAGACCTCACATGCCATTCTTTGGTGAACCAGAATGTACATACCAGAATCAGGATAATATTGTAACCCCCTTGCCAGCTGGCATTGAAGAGTTCTTGGATCATAATAGCCTAGCTGCTCTCCAAAACCCTTTAAATCCCCTTGGTCTCACTATTCATTGATGGATATCAGCCTTACTCTTTTCTATCCAATTAGCAGCAGGGATCTTTAGATAACCTGCCAAGCCCTTTCACTGTCTCTGTGGGTAACAAGGATAACAAGGTAACAAGGAGGCACAGTCACTCCCTTCTAGAGGTGGTAGGAGGAAATGCAGGGGGGTGTGTGTGTGTGTGAGAGAGAGTCCGTATTCCTAGCAGCTGTCTAATTTGGCCCTGTTTCTATGCAACCTGAGTTATTACGCCCCTAAGTATACCATGCACCTCAGAGCATAAAAGATTTCTGTTTTTACTGCATGTAGGTCCAGGAGGGGCTGTAAGCAAAGGCAAGGTTTTTAAAAACAGGGAGTTGGTGGTGTGTGTGTGTGGGGGGTCTTTTTCTATAAGGAATGTGAGGAGGAAGGAAGGAAAGTTAGAAATACTGAGGTTAGCCCACTCCTGTCTTCTTGACTTCTAAACTATTGGAAGTTCACAAGGAGAGGGAAAAGCAGCATAGGCATAATCACACAGCTGAATCTCCAGCCAGGGAAAGGAAGTTAGGTTTAAAAAAACAAACAAACCAAAAAAACGAAAAACTGGTGAAAAATGTCAGGTCCTTGGCATTAGGAATGGTTTGGACAGTCTTCATTTCAACTCAAATAGGATTGCTATGTCCCAGTAATAATGGCCACTAGTCTAGCAACTGTATGTGCTCTTTCAGAAAAATATTGCCCTGTATGTCACTATAACAATGTGTTAACTTTATTGGAAATGATGGTAGTTACACACTGCCTTATCAGGATATTACATGGTGATGAGTTAAGTTATGCCACCACTATGCTATTAGGATACCATAAAATACCTATTACCGATTTATGACAGCATGAGAAGAGAGGGAAGGTGAGCCTGTGAATAAGGTTTTATGCTAGCACTGAGAACTTATGAGGCTTTCAGATGTTATTCTGTGGTTCCTCAGTAATTCCTTTAAATTTAATTTTGTTTGTTCTAATTACAGTGATTTCTAGTTGTGCAGCACCATGCCCAGGAAGAGAATCAGGTGGCTTTTTCTATTTAAGCTGTTATTGCTTTCTGACAGTAGTTTTATTACTCATGAGGACAACAGACAAAATGAATATGAGGATATGGTGCTAAACACAATGATTAATTGAAAGAGGCAGAAAGAGCTGCCCTCTTTATCAGAAAATCAATAAAGATCTCCAGAACGTCAAGCCTAGTTGAAAAATTACAGCTGATTGCAGCTTCAAATTAGCATGCTGAAGACAAAATGTCTAGTCTAAGGAGTCAATGCAGGAGGGTTTTATATAGAAGTTAAATTAAGTAAACTTGTCAATTAGAGTAAAGACAGCCTGGGTCATAAACTGGTTACTGGTTTTACATAGACCACCCAGCACTTAACAACATTCAGTGGTGGGCCCAAATTGATTTGTTTCTATCCAATTGCTCTGCAAGAGGCTCATTCCAGAGCAAGGAGACTGGCAGTCACCTGTTTTGTGTTGAATTATTGACACTGCCACTGATGAGCTGCTTAACTTTGTGAAAGTTTCCAACATTGTCTGTCTGCTAATTTTGGGTGCTTTTGGGTCGGGGTGTCCAGTATAACATCAAGAGCCTCTGAGGTGCTGAGTACCAACTCTAACTGACTTCTAAATGCTGAGTACCTACAACTCCCATATGATTGTGTAATTTATATTCTAATACACACACAAGACAGGCTGGGCACACCAAACAAAAGGCATCCAAAATTAATGGACACTCTTGAAAATTGAAGCCTCGGTCTCTTTCTTGCCTGAATTTTTCTATCTGTTTTTCTGTAGAATAACTGTAGTGCACTTATCTCCCAACGGTGAGGTGAGGATGGATTACGAATCATAGAAGATTAGGGTTGGAGGAGACCTCAGAAGGTCATCTAGTCCAATCCCCTCAAAGCAGGACCAACTAAATCGTCCCAGCCAGGGCTTTGTCAAGCTGGGCCTTAAAAACCTCTAAGGATGGAGATTCCACCACCTCCCTAGGTAACCCACTCCAGTGCTTCACCACCCTCCTAGTGAAATAGTGTTTCCTGATATCCAACCTAGACCTCCCACACTGCAACTTTAGACCATTGCTTCTTGTTCTGTCATCTGCCACCACTGAGAACCGCCTAGCTCTATCCTCTTTAGAACCTCCCTTCAGGTAGTTGAAGGCTGCTATCAAATCCCCCCTCACTCTTCTCTTCTGCAGACTAAATAAGCTCAGTTCCCTCAGCCTCTCCTCATAAGTCATGTGCCCATCCCCTAATAATTTTCATTGCCCTCCGCTGGATTCTTTCCAATTTGTCCACATCCCTTCTGTAGTGGGGGGACCAAAACTGTATGCAATACTCCAGGGGTGGCCTCACCTATGCTGAATAGAGGGGAATAATCACTTCCTTCGACCTGCTGGCAATGCTCTTACTAATACAGCCTTCTTGGCAACAAGGGCACACTGCTGACTCATATCCAGCTTCTCATCCACTGTAATCCCCAGGTCCTTTTCTGCTTTACTGCAGAACTGCTGCTTAGCCAGTCAATCCCCAGCCTGTAGCGGTGCATGGGATTCTTCCTTCCTAAGTGCAGGACTCTGCACTTGTCTTTGTTGAATCTCATCAGATTTCTTTTGGCCCAATCCTCCAATTTTTCTAGGTCACTCTGGACCCTATCCCTACCCTCCAGCATAACTACCTCTCCCCCCAGTTTAGTGTCATCTGCAAACTTGCTGAGGGTGCAATTTATCCCATCATCCAGATCATTAATAAAGATGTTGAACAAAACCGGCCCCAGGACTGACCCCTGGGGCACTCTGCTTGATACCGGCTGCCCACTAGACATCGAGCCGTTCATCACTACCCGTTGAGCCCAACAATCTAGCCAGCTTTCTATCCACCTTATAGTCCATTCATTCCATCCATAGTTCTTTAACTTGCTGGCAAGAATACTGTGGGAGACTGTATCAAAAGCTTTGATATATATATATATATATATATATATCAAGATATATCACATCCACCACTTTCCCTGTATCCACAGAGCCAGTTATCTCCACCATAGAAGGCAATCAGGTTGGTCAGGCATGATTTGCCCTTGGTGAAGCCATGTTGACTGTTCCTGATCACCTTCCTCTCCTCCAAGTGCTTCAAAATAAATATTCGTAAAGAGATCTGAACTTCTCAGATGAGCTCTGCTTTATAAATGTAAAGCCCAGCAAATGTTTATTATAATGGGTCAGTACTATGAAATGTTTTCATGATGCAGAATTTTGAGGTGCATTAGGGGCAGTACATCATTTCCCCAAATAATGCATGGTACCAAAGCATCTAGGGGCAATCCATCTTCAGTTATGTAAAGTATTTGATTGCACCTATAGGCTGCACAGAGAATTAGTTGTCACAGGTTAAATTAATTAAAACATTAATTAAATACATTGTTTTTAAAGGAAATAGAACAGACTATCAGGACAGAGAAAAGTCTATTTTGTAACATGTTAATTTATGAAACACTATAAAGTCTAAGGACTATGTAAGAATGTCTTTATTTTTAAACTAGTTTCAAACTATCTGTCCTTATTACAATGGAAAGAAAAATTAGGACTTCTTGTTTTAAAGATCTAAAAAAAAAAAAAAAGGGAAAGTTTCAGTATTTCAATAGGATGGTGTATTTGGTATTTGGACATGAAGGTTATGTCTACACAGCAAAGAAAAACCCACAGCTGGCCCATGTTAGCTGACTCGGGCTTGGGCTGTGGGGCTGTTTTATTGCTGTGTAGACTTCCGAAGTCAGGCTAGAGCCTGAGCTCTGGGACACTTCCACCTTGCAGGGTCCTAGAGCCTGGGCTTCAGCCCATGCCCAGACATCTACACAGCAATGAAACAGCCCCACAGCTTGAGCCTGAGTCACTTGGCACAGGCCAGCTGCGGATGTCTAGTTGCTGTGTAGACATATTTGATGTGGCCTGAATAAAGGATGGGAAGACTAACTTTGCCGCATTAAGTAGGTATCCAGTCCTAGTATTATGTTATCCAACCTTTGAGTATAATCTGTTTTATAAGTTATACAGCTAGGCTTGGAATGGTTAGATTTTTAATTGGCAAATCCCAATAAACATCGATTGTCACTGAATGTACAAACCTATGAATAAATATTTTCATTAACAATCAAAATTTACAGATAGACAAAGAAAAAAAAGATACTGCTTGAGAGCCTATTACAGTTTGATTTAAGGCTATTTTCTTTGTATAATTTGCTGTGTGATGTTGACAATTTGTGTTTTAATGGTTATAAAACTTTAACTTTGAATCTCAATGTCTGTCTTAAATAATATCACTGGACATCCCCATAATTTCCTGCAACTGTGAAAATTGAAATAGATAAAAATAAAAATGCTTATAAATATGTAAGAATGGCCATACTGGGTCAGACCAACGATCCATCTAACTTAGTATCCTGTCTTACAATAGTGGCCGGTGCCAGATGTTTCAGAGGGAATAAACAGAACAAGACAGTTAGCAAGTGATCCATTTCCCTCTTGCCCAATCCCAGTTTTGTCAGTCAGAGGTTTAGGGACACCTGGAGCATGGGGCTGTATCCCTGATCATCTTGGCTAACAGCCATTGATGAACCTATTGATGATATTTGTTGAAATTATAAAACAAACAGAAATTGAATCCTGCCAAGTCTATATATATAGTGTTACTCAGCTCCCCAAGTCTTAAAATTATAGGAGGCAAAGAGCTGAGTAAATACTCCAAGAAAGTGTAGTATGTACCATGAGATGCTACAAAATATATTTTTTTAAAATTATTCAAAGGTTCATTTGAATAAAGCAAATGTTTTTGATGGTATTGATTTCTAAATTTTCTGTGAATATTCCCTTGGTTCTGTTCACAAAAATCTCTCAGAATGCAAGTGTCAAAAATAAAAATCATACAAAGGCATACAATTATTCACCATGTTAAGTTCTTACAACTTTTATAGACAGAAGAATGGAAATCAGTCACACAGTCGGAGAGTAGAAATGATATCTTCGTAGTTCAGGTCATACAATACAAGGACACATTCAAGGAAATAGCTCACACACATGAAGTAGGTACACAAAAGGTTGGTGAAACAATTTGAACTCATGTATAAGTCCATAGGTCAGAGTTTGGAGATACTTTGTGAAAAGAAAGGGCTAAATGTATTTAATGTTTATTATATGTAGTTTCCCCAGACCCAGAAAAAAACTGACACTGAGCACACTTCAAAATAGCATATTTGGGAGTGATCTTTGTTTGAGGACAGTAGGACAAAGCCCTAATCTTAAGAAAGGAGATAGGCATCATACAGTAAATGTAATGAAAGATACATGTAGCACAATGACCCTTTCTCAAAATGAGAGAATTTGTAGAGCTGCACCATGGTAAATCTGATTTTCAGAAATACAATTGTCCATAGCAAATCTATGAAATCTCATCAACTAGAGTGAAAAAGATACAAACATTACTGTGCCATATCAGAATTCATATTTTAATAAACGTAGGAATAAAATGGTATCTCTGCATCTACTCATCCACTCGGGGGGGCGGGGGGAGGGGAGGGAGGGGCAGGCTCTCTTACCTAACCTTAGTAGCTTCTTAAACAGAGCAGGAGGGAATTCATTTCTAACATTCCTTGAAACTCTTGATCTCTGACCAATATCCAGATACAAATATAAAAATCTGACAGACCTGCACCTGGGAAATCAATATAAAATTGCTTTACTTATTTTCTGTGGACAAATATACATTGTATTGCAAAGTCCCATCAGTGTCACCTTCATCTCAGTATAGGAAAATAAAAACACTTCTATAGAGTTCTCTCTCCAAGGATCAGAGTGCTTCACCAGTGTAGGGGTCAAACTGGCATTAAAACATGCATCTGAGTTAGTTTTCCTAGCTGTAAAATAAAAATAGCATCCTAAGGCACAGATGTAAGATGCCATGCATAAAGGTCAAAGGGGAAGTATTCTGTGTCAGAACCATGGTTGAAACCCAGGCAGGTCTGACACCCAGTCCAGTGTTCTAATGTCTAGCCACAGTTACCTCTAATGTCTATGTGATGTTGCACTCCATATGTTTTATGGAAATGTGCTTATGAATGTGAATGTGATGTAACTGGAATATGCTTTATGCAAAAAGGTCTCTTGTAAGGTATCATAACAAAGGTTATAACCTACTGAATATATTCCTCCTATTTGTATGCATGTATCATTCTTGTATCTGAAGCTAGATATATGAAGTATAATTCTGAGGTCCTATTGTAATTATGCAAAATGTGGGCCATTAATGGTGGTTTAGAATCTTGATGGCTCCCATTGACTAGGAAATTTGTTAGTCTCTAGGATGCCACAAGTACTTCTGTTCTTTTTGTGGATACAGACTAACATGGCTGCTACTCTGACACCTGCTTCTAAATGGGTTATTTACCTGCAAACCTTCCTGTGTACTTGTGGGCCAACCCAGGAAGAATGGAGACTAGGGGTCTTAGTGACATGTGACCATGTCACAGGATACTGGAATCCATCTTAATCCTTGTACTTTTCCATTGATGAGGAGGGGGTGAGGACAAGCACAGACAAAAGATTCCCATCTTGTGCCAAACCTATAAAAGGGGGTGAAGCAGGACAAACGGGGTTGCCAGTCATGAGAGAACCCCTGCTTACCACCCGAGATGTCTGCTGGAACTAACAAAGACTGTACCGGGGAAAAGGATTGGGCCCAGACTAGGAAGGAGTCTAGTCTGTGAAAGAAGCCTATTGGAACATCTCAGAGGGTGAAATATTACCTCGAATCAGTTTCTTGCATGTTTTTGCTTTATTTTGCTCGGTAACTTACTTTGTTCTGTCTGTTATTACTTGAAACCATTTAAATCCTACCTTTTATACTTCATAAAATCACTTATTTATTAATAAACCCAGAGTAAGTGATTAATACCTGGGGGAGCAAACAACTGTGCATATCTCTCTATCAGTATTATAGAGGGTGGACAATTTATGAATTTACCCTCTATAAGCTTTATACAGCGAAAAACAGATTTATTTGGGGTTTGGATCCCATTGGGAACTGGGTGTCTGGGTGCTGGAGACAGGTACCCTGCTGAGCTGTTTTCAGTTAAGTCTGCAGCTTTGGGGGCATGGACCAGACCCTGGGTCTGTGTTGTCACAGGATAGTGTGTCTGGTTCAACAAGACAGGGTTCTGGAAGTCGCAAGCTGGCAGGGAAAATGGGCTCAGAGGTAATTTCAGCACATCAGGCGACAGTACCAAGGGGGTCTCTGTGACTGAACCCGTCATAGTCTACATTATACTTTTTTGGTTCTCAGCATAGTTAGCAGGGTTTTAAAAGCACAGCCATAAAGAAAAATTGCCACATTCACACAAAATATGGGCTGGCAAGAGAAGTACAGATTAACATACTTAGGTAGATGTATGACATCTTGTAGTACCGTGTACTACTCCTCTGTGTATGCCAGACAGTCTAGGAAAATAACTTGTTGGAAAAATAAACACTGTAAGCTTCTTGGGACAGGGCTCTTGTTCTGTGTTTTGTACAGCACCTAGCACAATGAGGTCCTGGTCCATGAATAGGGCTTGTAGGTGCTATGGCAATAAGAACGAATAATAAACAGTAAGCCATTCTTAAACTGAATTTGTAGTATGATGTGTAACAAAGAATTAAAGTCAACATGTGATCTCACATGTAGGTCTACTCCGTTTACTGCTAAGTTAGCCTCAGTTATCTGCTTTGCTCCTTTAAGTGCATCTCTGGGAGGCACTCTGCACATATAGCAAAGTTACTTTGTGTTTAACTACCTCACCCTTTTGAAGTGTGTTGCTAGCTGAATGCTGTTGCCTAAGGCCCAGTTTCTGCTATCCTTACTCGAGTTGAGTAGAACATTACACAGCAATTATTGACACAATGGTTTCTTACCTTCTTCTGGATGTCTTTGAAGTGAAAACATGACTGCTCTGGCCCTTCCCAGGGTAAAGGGAAAAGGTATTAATTATTTCTCTGCCAGCCAGGGAATGTGTTTGTTCTTCTGGTCGCAAGCTCAGAAGCAGTTTTGCATTCAAATTATCCAACCCTTAACTTTTGGAAGCTATTTCTCAACAAAAGTTAACTTTTTGATGTTCACCCTGCACTGCTATAAGAATAAAATGCTAGCCAGTGAAAAAAGCAATAAAAATAATATTGCTTTGGAAATAAAAAAAATGCCAGCAGGGAGGCAGCTTTTAATACCGCATCCCCACCAATAAGCCACTTTCAGCTATCACACACTATTAGCGGGCATGATAGCTGAAAGCAGCCTGACTGCATGGAAGCACACAACAATAGCTCTGGTGATCCACTTATTTTCATTGTAAAGCTAATTTTTAAGTGGTTTTCTTCCTAGGGCTGGGTGGTTTTGATGGAACTATTGAGTGAAATGTTAAAGGAGTTAGAGAATCAACATTTTCAATCTAAGCTGCTCCAGAAGTTTCTCTGTCATTTTAGAAGGACAGTATTGCCCAAGTCCAGATTAATGGAGAATGGCTGGGGACTCCAAGTCTATAGTGGAGATTTTCAAAGAGACCTTAACTGGGTGCTGAAATCCTGTTCACTTCCAATGGGATTTAGATGCCTAACTTGCTTAGTCTCTTCTGAAAATTCCAGGTTCAGTAAATATTTAGCTTAATGGCCTGCTATCCAACATTGGCATTGTACCTGAATTTGTAAAAACTCATGCTTATTGAAACTGACCATGCTTTTGGATGTTTGTGTACATTGTTAAGATTAGAGTGATTTTTGTACATGCATAGCTTATTCCTGACACAGAGGAAAACTTGGATTCTTTATCAGGTGTTACAAATCCCTAAAATACTTGACCGCCAAAAGTAGTTTGAATCTGTCTGGGTACTTGTATGGTTCCCATGTCCATAGTATCTGAGCACCTTAATTGTTGATATATTTGTACGTGATCCTCCCCCCACCCCCGGGTGCAGCCTGGGACTGTGGGACCGCTGTGCCCCCTTAACTCTCTCCAGCCTGGGCTGTCTCTCACAGTGCCTTGCTAGTGACTAGCAGCAAACCCCTTCAGGTGTTATCACTCAGCACAATCACATGTGAAGCCCCACACCCGGCTATGTTGCATGAATGCTACCAGAGCCACTGTGATAAATGAAGGGGGGGCTCCCTTTTATGGACACCCAGCCAGCCACTTACCTATAAAGTCCCTCTTGGTGGCTGTTCTCTGCTTGCTTTACTTGTAAAGGGTTAACAAAGTCCCCCAGGTAAAGGAAATGGAGTGGGCACCTGACCAAAAGGGCCAATGGGAAGGCTAGAACTTTTTAAAATGGGGAAAAAACTTCCCTTTGTCTTTGTTGTTGCTCTCCAGGAAAGAGGGGAACAGAGAGCAGTTATGCTATGAGAAGCTTTAAGCGAGGTATGATCATACCTAGAACTACTTATTTGGAACAAATGTGTAAGTAGATCAGAAATGTTTAGAAAGACACAAATAGGTTATTTCTGTTTATTTCTTATGGCTAGGTGCTAACCCCAGATGCGTTTGTTTGCTTGTAACCTTTAAGCTGAACCCCCAAGAAAGCTATTTTGGGTGCTTAGTTTTTGAAATTGCTCTTTTAAAATCTAGCAAAAGCCTAAGTTCCAGATGTATTTTCTTTTTTGTTTTTAATAAAATTTACCTTTAAGAACACGATTTGGTTTGTGTCCTAAAAGGTTTGTGCATAATTAGCTGGGAGTAACAGCTGATTTCCTTTGTTTTCTCCTCAGCTCTTCCCTGGAGAGTGTGTGAGAAAGGGATTGATGGTACCCCACAGGAAAGAATTCCCAAGTGCGTTTTCCTGGGTTCCAAGGGATTTGCATTTGAGTGGTGGCAGCATTTACCAAGCCAAGGTCAGAGAAAAGCTGTAACCTTGGGAATTTAATACAAGACTGGAGTGGCCAGTATTATTTTTAAAATCCTTGCCACCCCCCGTCCCCCCCCCACACACACACACATCTTTTGCATTCAAAGTGCCAGAGTGGAGAATCAGCCTTGACAGCCACTCATGAATCACACACAGAAAGGCACCAGAGCAAAATCCTCCCAGCCCTGTACCTCAGGAATACACAGTCTTGCACTGCTCACGATGGGCAGTGCAGATTTATTAATTGGTTCACCACTTCAACAGTGGAAAGTGGATATACACCAGCCTTTGTAACATGAGGAGATTTGCCACACACTTCATACAAACTCACTGGTAAAGATAAACAAACAAATGTATTGACTATAAAAGATAGATTTTAAGTGATATTAAGTGATAGGAAAAAAAAGTCAAAGTTAGTTACCAAAATAAAATATAAGCATGCAGTCTAAACCCTCAACCTTATTAGACTGGGCAACATCTAGATGAGGCAGTTTCTCACCCCACTGGATATTGCAGTCCTTAATATACAGGTTTGGCCCAGGTTTAAGGAGCAATCTAGCGTGACCAGACAGCAAGTGTGAAAAATTGGGATGGGGGTAATAGGAGCCTATATAAGAAAAAGACCCCAAAATCAGATCTGTCCCTATAAAATTGGGACATCTGGTCACCCTAGACTCTACTATCCTATTGCTCAACTTTGCCTGGGACCAACACGGCTACAGGAACACTGCAAACAAGAAGTCTCTGGATATTGCAGTCCTTAATATACAGGTTTGGCCCAGGTTTAAGGAGCAATCTCCTCTGTTGGAGTCTTTTCTTCTCAATGTCTTGTTGCTTGCAGAGTAGGTGGGGGCAGGAGAAAAGGCCCAGTATGTGTCCACTCTGTTTTATACCCTCAGTCCATGTGGTTGTAGAACACAACTGCAGGCATGTATTCTACAAGCATTGCTGAGTCTCCAGGCAAAGTTGAGCAATTCCCCTGGTGTGGCCCCATGCAGGTGAGTCATTAGGCTAGTCTACACTGGCAATGCTAAAGCGCTGCTGTGACAGCGCTTTAAGGTGCCTCGTGTGGTTGTGGCGCAGCGCTGGCAGCGCACTTAAAAAACCCACCTCCATGAGGGGCGTAGCTACCAGCGCTGGGAGCATGGCTTCCAGTGCTTGTGCACTGTCGCTTTACAGCGCTGAAACTTGCTGCACTCAGGGGTGTGTTTTTTCAGTTGCAGTGCTGCAAATTTCCATTGTAGACAAGCCCATTGAATTGTAGTTCCCTTGCTGGACAATGATTGCTGATGGGTTGTTTGAAACACCACCTGGGTGTTACTTTCCTTGCTGTTGCCTCTCGGAAGCTAATATCTGGCTGATTCCCCAACTTACAGCATGTTTTAGTGACAACCATACAACACAATCCTCATAACTTCATATGCATTAATGATACACATATAGGGATAGAGAAATGACTTTCAGCAGATCATAACCTCTCCCCTGCTCCGTTACAAGACTTGCTTTATATGCGAGATCATGATTATATGAAAATAAGGAATATGGGGGTTCGTGTGTTCCCCCAAGGTATAGAATGTCACAATAGTTATCCTCAACACCTCTGCTAGGTGGGGGAAATAGTAGTATCCACGTTTTACAGCTGAGAAACCTAAGCACAAAAAGACTAAAGACCAAGTGTTAGACACCAACATTTGGGACCAGATTTTTAACAGAGTTTGGTGTCAGTTTTCAAAATAGCTCAGGCCCTACCGTGTTGATATGTATTGAAAATCTGAATACTTAAGTCCCTAAACTGGTGCTGGCAATGGTTGTGGGTGTTGAACTGCCTTTTAAATCAGGCCTTATTTAACTGTCTTAAGGTGTCACAAAAAGGTGGGCAAGGTAATATCTTTTATTGGACCATCTTCTGTTGAGCTCCACAGAGCTCTTCTTCAGCTCTGGATAAAGGTACTCAGAGTGTCACAGCTAAATACAAAGTGGAAGAAACAGTTGAGCATAAGGAGTTAATATGTTGCAAGAGACCATTCAAGGTGAAGTGGGCAGTTAACATCTCTGCAGAAGTAGGGTTAGTGGGTTACAGATTTTTGTAATGAGCCATTAAATGCAAAGCCCATGATTTTTAGTGGCTGTCACAGTTATGAATTTAAGCTCCCAGGCTAGTGTTTTGAAGATGTTGTGCAGGTTTCCTTGAAGGACGAGATCTGAGAGGTTGTAGCAATCACTTTGTGAAAAGCATTTGCCCACCGGCGATATGGTGTTTGGCTTTTATCATTTTTCTGCGTCAGTTCATTTGAGAGCACAGTGACTGTCTGGTTTCATGCACATAACTGTTATTGGGGCAGTTAGTGCACTGATGAGAGACAACATGTGCTGTGCTAGGCATAGGCAGGACCCATGCCTCGTGAAAGTTGTGTCGTGTGGGTTACTGATCATCATGGTAGCAGAGATTTGTCTGCAGGTTTTTATCTGTTATGGCAGATACCTTGAGTTGGTGTCCTGGTTTGTGGGGCGCTTGCTTCTGATGATGAGCATGGTGAGTTTGGGGGGGGGGTGGTTGTTTGAAGGCCAGAAGAGGAGTTTTGGAAAAGCTTGTCTCTTTCACCAACAGAAGTGGGTCCAATAAAAGATGTTACCTCACCCACCTTGCGTCTCTACTAGCGTGACCAGACAGCAAGTGTGAAAAATTGGGATGGGGGTAATAGGAGCCTATATAAGAAAAAGACCCCAAAATCAGATCTGTCCCTATAAAATTGGGACATCTGGTCACCCTAGACTCTACTATCCTGGGACCAACACGGCTACAGGAACACTGCAAACAAGAAATCTCTGGCAGACCTGGGGATTCATTCCAGACCTCAGGTGTGCTAGGTCAGTGCTCTAATTAATTCTAATGACTGTATTTATCAAACAGGGAGCATGTATCCATTCCAAGTTACTAGATTATAAAATGTAGGTACGAACACTCCAGCATTATACCAAGGTTTGTGTTTTAAAAGGTAGGATCTGTTCGATATACATTTTGTACATGGTGACCAACATACAAATCCTAAACTATGTTCAGTAGTTTAATAAGTTTCAGTTTCCAAGAAACACCAAGTCCCACCTGTTTGCCTGTGTGCTCAGAAGCAATGTGTTCCAGTGGATATGGCACTGGATAGGCAGGCAAGAGACCTGAGCTCCAATCATAGCTCTGCCACTGACCTGCTGTTTGACCTTAGGTGACTGACTTGATTCCTCTACTTCAGGTGCCTAATTTGTAAAATAGGAGAGAATGGCGCTTAGCTTCCTTTATAAAGTGCTTTGAGATCTGGAAATAAAAAGCACCACATAAGGCCAACCGTTACTGCCTGTGGGCAGCTAAGTACTATTTCTGTAGTTCGGATCCAATTTGGATGGATGAAATGTCACTTAAATTGAAACATTCTATAGATGTGCATCCGTCAACATCATAATAGTAACAGCAAAGAAATCAGGAAACTTGAGGGCACTGTAATGCAAGTTAAAGTAAGATTGGTTTGTGGTGTCTATGTATATATGTAGCTTTAGACAATAATTATTTTCAGCACATCTCCCAAAATTTGGGACTGGAACCTACTACACTTGATACCTATACATGTTTTATAATGTATATTAGTGCGAATTGGATCAGACTTATCTTTTGAGTTTATTTATATCTGACTATTGGCATGAATCTAAGGTTGCTAGTTGTCTTTTTAATATTTAAATGGGGGGGTACTGGGAGAGAGATCCCAAACATTGCAATTCTACCAGTACTAGTAATAGTTCTCCAAAGGTATATTTAGGTGAATAGTGTTGCCTATCTTCTCAGTGAAAACTAGCTGTTACAGTTGTAAAGGTAGTAACTGTGAAACTGCAAAGCATGGGTGGATAAAATCAAGTATAAGAGGGTGGATCTTTTACTCCTTGTCTCATGTTGCAAACATACTCTTTGACTTCTGGTATGGAATTCATGGTTAAAGAAAACTTTTGTTTTGGGAAACTAACTTATTAAATTAAGAGCTTCTGAGTAAACAAGAACAACTTTTTTTAGGTTTCAGAAGTTCAGTTTTCCTTTCTGCTATTTTTTCCATTTTTCTGTCCTTTAGTTTGCCACTTGGACTTGTGTTCCTGGAAGTGCCAAGGATCAAGATGAAGGCTGTTACATCAGCATTCAAGAATTCCAGGTTTCTCAGACCCTGGAGACATCAAAACATTTAGGTGTTTATCCAAATCCACTACTAGGTGTTTTTGAAGTTGCAACTTGAATATTACTTTTCACCTCAAAAAAATGAGGCAGTTTTTATTTTTCCTCTTCCTTTCTCCACCCATTTAAGAACGATGGGATGTATCTGATTTAATTGTATACCTTTCCTCAGATTAGAAGTCTGTGGCCCTGACTATGAATCATTACTCACACATATGTGCCCATATTCACACAAGTTGTCCCAGTGAAGACAATGGGCATTGATAATGAGTAGTACTGATGACTACTTGTAACTGCCTCAGTGCGAGCACGAGGGTCACATGCTGGCTGCATGGGTAGGTGCTTGTGAAGCCAGAATAGAAATATGAACTGCAAGCATTTTTTGTAAAAGGTTAGCATTTGCAGACTTGAAACTTAATCTTAAGGAATGATTTATTACAAAGCTGTTACATTTTATAGTCATGTTGGTCTGAAAACAATGTATGCCCAGACAGACCCAGAAAAGGCTTCTTTTTTTAACTCACCACAGGTGAAAGAATTGCAAAGAGTTGTAGGACTGGTAGGCACTGAAAACCACAGGGTTTTTTGGGGATGGGTTAAATTTCATACAGAAAAGTATGGAACATATGGGTACAGCATAGGACCTTGGGCTGACGAGCAAGAGAGGAGGTAATGTTGCTCCCTTTTGGGCATGATTCTTAGTGATCATGGAGATAATGAAACTCCTAGCATGAGAGTAGTTGAGAGACAAATGGAAATCAGCAAAGAAGTGGTATGCTAACCATGCCTTATAGCCCACTGAGAGGAATTATTTAGCACAGGGAAAATGTTTGCCTATATTATGTGCTGTGGAAATACTGTTATGTTACCTCAAAGTTCAAATGTTTACTTTAATAACTGATCCTGTAGCCTCAGAGTATTGTGTACCAAAGCTAAATTCCCATTTGGTACATTAAGCCTAATCAGCTGCAGAATTTCAGTTGCTGCTGCTATTCCCTGGGTCACTTCCCATGTAACCCCTTCCTCTTCACCCTTACCTCAGTGCTGAAGTTCTTCTTCATGGAATGCCAAGGTCACCAGAACCCATCTTCTAGTTCTCCCTTGAGCTCCAGCAAGCAAGCAGCACCTTCCTTGTTTCTCTGGTCCCCACCAGGAACTGATCTGCTCAACCCCGCATCTCCTTTTATCTGAACCTGCTGTGCTCCAATTGGCTGCTTTCCTGCAGCCTTTCTAGGCAGGCCTGGAGAATGCACCTTCACTGCTCCTTTTACACTCCAGGGAATTATGCAAGGGAAAAAAAATCAAAATTATGAAAAAATAAATATCTTTAAACATTTGAATCTTCTTTAGAAATATATGCAGGTATTTTGTATTTATATAGCACATACAGCACATTTTTATCACAGAATCTACTGTAATGCTTTATGATTTCTTGAACAAAAAAAAGTGACCCAACAGGTGTGATTTTAAAAACTAAATAAAGTTGTTAAATAAGGACTTGTTAAATTGAGATGAGTTTTTATAGTTTTCAGCAAAATGGCCACTTTTCTGCAGTAAATTAGATGCTCATATCTTTTCAAAGTAAGTGCAAAACAAAAAACAATTAAACAAAATAATGCTTTGAATCCTTGTGGTATCTCAAGTACTGTGCAATGTGTAATAAAATTATTGTGCAGTTATATTGGGTTCTTGTCTCAAACTGCTTATCAAAATAGGAGCACAGTAAGTAAAATAAAATAAAGCATCCATAAGACTAAATCAATGGATTTTTTGTTAACATAAAGTCTTTTTAAATTCCAAGACTCAAATAAAGGAACACCAGCTTTTTTTAGTTTGTCTTCCAAAAGAAAACACCTCCGATTGGAGAGGACAAGATTATACAGTGAGTTGCTGCACTCAGCATCAGTTGTGTTTGTTATAGCATTTGTGTATTTGAAAGCTAATATTTTCAATTTTGGAAGATGGTCAACTGTTCATGACCAAAACATGGCTATGTCAATTTCCTCTGACTGTAGAGCACTCTGGATTGTGTTGGGGGGCCACCTTCCTGGTATACAAAGCAAACTACTCTGCTGAAATGTCACTGAAGCCAGGAATTGAAGTGTAATCCTTCTTGACATGAGACATCACAGGAATTCTTTTGTGGTTGAAAATCCTTATGCATTTCAGAAACTTAATTGTGGGCTGCCCACCCTCAGTATCACTGATGTACTTCAGCTTTTCAGCTGAATTGTCAACAGCCAAAAGAAACACGTGCACCAGCTTGCTGCTTTGATCAGTTGTTACATTGTTGACCTCTTCAGCCCTGAGAAACTTTTAAGTGGTTTCCTCTGAAAACTGAGTATGTGTCTCAAGGAAAAAGAACAATTCTTCCATTTTCTCAAAAAGCAAAGAGAGTGCATGGTCCCCGGGTTTCAAATGTAGCCATTAGGTCAGTGATTGGCTTTCACATTTCATTGATAAAGCACGATGCAATCTTCAGCATTACACATTGGGTTTCATCTGACAGCACTCTTTGAAGTTCCCACAACAAATGAGGTGCCGAGTTGTCACACACCACCATTTCTTCTTCAACAAAGCTAGGATAATATTGATAGTGATTTTTGTGGTACTGGACAACAGCAAACCAGCTATTCCATTTAGTTGCTACTGTGTCTGGTGCCATTGTTGCACTGGGAACTTTTTGCCTGAGGTAATTTAAATACCTCATCTTCCTGCCATATAGAACATTTGTGAGAAAACTTTTACCAGTGCATTGACATCCTTGAATGGTTTATGTAAACTTTCTCTCACCAGATTGATTATGAGAGTAAGGCATGTTACATGGATGCTATTGGGAAACAGTCCAGATAGTACAGTTTTGTAAACTTTTTTCATGTACGCAGCATCATCCATGTCAAAGACAACCACATTGTTGTAAGTAATTTTGTAACTTTGCACAGTCTGTATGGCTGCTTGAGACATGGTACTATGATCTGTTTTCTGCATGAAATGTGTGTCAGCAAAATAGGAGGACCCCTTCCCAGTACTGTCTTTCACCAGTAATGCGAGTAAAATGTTAAGTACATAGTAGCTCTCATCATCATTTTTTTCATCCAATATAACTGGCATGTAGTTTTCCTTCACTTTGTCTTTAAGTTTATTTCTCTCAGTTTTGGAGACATCTGTAAGATATGTAACTGTGATGGGTTGGATCACAAAAACCCCTTTGGGACTGCCACCTGATGTACTGGGACTACCTCTGAGCCCATTATCCCTGCCAGCTTGGGACTCCAGCACCTTGCCTTGTTTGAGCCAGACACTCTTGCCTGCTGCAAACACGGATCCAAGTCTGAATCACATCCCCCACAAGCTACAGGCTTAACTGAAAACAGCTTAAGAAGTGCTCCTGTCTCCAACACTCAGATACCCAGCTCGCAATGGAGTCCTAACCCCAAATAAATCCGTTTTACCCTGCATAAAGCTTATACAGAGTAAACTCATAAATTGTTTGCCCTCTTTAACACTGATAGAGAGATATGCACAGCTGTTTGCCCCCCCCCCCAGGTATTAATACTTACTCTGGGTTAATTAATAAGTAAATAGTGATTTTATTAAATACACCTCTAGCCCGATATAACGCGACCCACCATATCACAAATTTGGATATAACGCAATAAAGCAGTGCTCCAGGGGGGCAGGGCTGCACGCTCTTGTGGATCAAAGCAAGTTTGATATAATGCAGTTTCACCTATAACAAAGTAAGATTTTTTGGCTCCCGAGGACAGCATTATATCGGGGTAGAGGTGTATAAAAAGTAGGATTTAAGTGATTTCAAGTTAAGACAGACAGAATAAAGTAAATTACCAAACAAAACAAAATAAAACAAAACACACAAGTCTAAGCCTAATACAGTAGGAAGCTAAATGCAGGTAAATCTCACCCTCAGAGATGTTCCAAAAAGCTTCTTTGACAGACTAGCCTCCTTCTAGGCTGGGCCCAATCCTTTCCCCTGATACAGACCTTGTTCCAGCTCAGGTGGTAGCTAGGGTATTTCTCATGACTGCAGCCCCCTTTGTTCTGTTCCACACCCTTACATATCTTTTGCACAAGGTGGGAATCCTTTCTCTCTCTCTGGGTTCCCACCCCTCCTTCTAAATGAAAAAGCACCAGGTTAAAGATGGATTCCAGTTCAGGTGACATGATCACATGTCACTGTAAGACTTCATTACCCACTTGCCAGCACACACTTATACAGGAAGACTTACAAGTAAACAGAGCCATTTACAATCAATTGTCCTGGTTAATGGGAGCCATCAAGATTCCAAACCATCATTACTGGTCCACACTTTGCATAACTACAATAGGACCTCAGAGTTATATTTCATATTTCTAGTTTCAGATACAAGAATTATACATTCATACAAATAGAATGAATACATGTAGAAGAACATAACCTTTGCACAGAAATGTTACATGGCATATCTAGCATAAAACATATTCCAGTTATGTCATATTTACACTCATAAGCATATTTCTATAAAACATTATGGGTGCCACGTCACAATGTAGATTGAAGTTGGTAACTTTCTGAAATTGCACCACCATTCTTGACTTGAGTGTTTAGAAACTGGTGTATGAAAGGATGGTCGATTTTATGTAAGGGTATGTTTGCAGTGGCGCAAGTTAAAGAACCCGCAATGGACAACATCCAGGTGCTCGGTTGGGCTATTACGGTTATGTTGAAACACATGGAAAGTGTATGCTGCATTTTTTGTGATTCTCCCTACAAAGCTGCTTTTCTCTTTAAATGCTTCTGTGATTTGGTGAGGTGGTTTGCAATTGTCAGTTTCCTCTGATCCAGAACAATTTTGCACATTTTGCAAAAATTTTCTGCCATCTTCAAATACAAGTCCAGGAAAAACTTTTACTTTCTCTTTTGCTGCTATATTCGCAATGTGTGACCTTTGTCATGGCATTTTCTGGCAAAACTGATCAATGCTTCCTTGACCCTCAATCACAGTCTTTGTCTTTTAAAGAATAGTATGCAATATTATGCGACAGTGCATGCTCACACGTTTTATGCATAAAATTATGCAGGTGCATAATTCCCCAGGGTGTATCCTTTTCTGGAGCAGGATGTTGTAGGACAGCAAGGCCTCCAGCAGGGGGCCTCAAAGGGCCTGCTACACTCCTTTAAACCACCTGGTTAGTCATGACTAATGTATCCAAACAGCTGGACTTGCCAGTTTGTCACTAGTTGGTAGACCAATAGACATTCACTTCTTCCTTGATTAAAACCCACTCAGTGGTGGGCACTTTGGATAATTAAACACCTATGAAAAATTATGCATATTGGCCTGCTGTTGGAAACGTTTGAAAAGATGACTTACAGTTTATTCTTGTTAGATAATTTCTGACTTCTGCTCCATAGTGCAATGATATAGCTCTCATGCTAGTTTTGTATTATATCACAAGGAATTGTAATGTGTAAGCATTTTACTTAATGGATACCGGGAAGATAGCTTGTGATCTCCTGAGGTGACTCAGAACTTAATTTGTATTATCACTGTGTATGGTAGATGTGCAATTCATCAAGCATACTCCTGAGCAGTTCTTCAGACCTGATGATTGCTCATTTTCTTTGGACTGAGTTTCCAGAGAGTTACTGTCCTTTCATGTTTTGCTATTAATCTCCTGGATTGCTTGTAGCCACTGAGGACCAACAAAGGAAACTGATATGGTTTCTGCTGACTTGTACAAACAAATGTACAAGGCTATACATGAAGATATACAAGCTGAAAAATCTTGTCAGAGAGAATAGTCAGAAAAAGGAGTAGTTCAGCTGTGTGTGTGATATTCAGAAACTTGTCATGTTAAAATGGTTTGTCATTTAAATGGGAGATATTCAAGGGAGATGATTAAATTACACCACCGTACTTCCTAAAATTCATGAAGCCATATGGTGGGAATTCTGTGAATTTGTACAGAGGTCTCCAAATCACTTTTAAGCCTCCAAGTTCATATCTGCTTGGAGACTTCCTCTAGTTTTGGGGATGTTGGGATCTGAAATTTTGTTTGGGGCCTGTAGGGTCTATCATATTTTATAAGTGGGAAGTTTTAGTCCTGCATGTGTGTTTGTTTGTTTTTTTGTGTGTTTTTTTTTGCCAAATTATAATGGAATTGCCCTCTCAACATCAACTTGCATCACTTGTACAACGTGACAGTATTTTTCTTAGGGTTGTAGTGCAAACCATATAATATACAGGTTTTGTGCCTATTTTCTTAATGCTAAATTACACCTCTACAAGGAAAAATGCTTTTTGGAGCAAAAATATGGAGTTTTTTGCTCCAAAAATATGGCCTCAAAGTGCCATGTTTCTTGCCAAAATGGGTGCATCTAGGGAAGAAGCATGAAAAAGGATGAAGAGCACGACTACAGTATGATCTCCTTCCTTAGAGACCATGTAGGTACCTCTGTAGACATTCCATGCAGGCGAGCTCTGCCGATAGTAATGTTCTGGGATGTGGGGAACACTGAGCAGCTCATCCCGCTTCTTAATATAGTGGATTTCTACTGGAAAAATGGAGGCTAATATTGCAATAGGTGCCTCTAAAAAGAGGGGAGTAGTACATAACTACAGGACTTGCACAAATGCTAGAATTACTTATGCAGGAGGTATAATAACTGGGCAGAATAATGGGGAAGAAACCAATTAGCACAGTGGATTATAAGAACTCCATATTTGGACTCTTCCCCTTCCACAGAGCTTCAGGGTTTGCAGTCCATTCACTCTCTATCTCTTCCACAGGGTCACAGCCCCTTCCTATTGGTAGGGAAGGTTCCACAGAAGCTTCATGTGGAGAAACTTGCAAACTTTTCCCATTGGGTTCCCCCACTTATTGTTTTTCCCCTTTTTGAGGGTGTGTGTGTGAGGAGGGGGATGGGAATGGGGGGAGAGATATGAGGAAGGGGATCTAGTCTTCTTTTTTTAAATACTGACTGAAAGGCATAAGATTAATTTGAGAGTAAGGTCCTGACTTTCAAAGGTGCTATATACTTGCCTCTCCAATTGAAGCCCTTGCTTGAATTTGTGTTAGGTATCTTTTTACTTCTTGGATTGTTACAAAATGTATCAAATTAATGGTAATGGTTCTTGTAAACTGTAGCAATTATATTAAAATATGTGTGATATTTGCAAAACAGTTGATTGCATTACTATTGTCTAATTTTGCCAACAATATTATTTAAGTTTTATGCAAATTGTATCAGAGGGGTAGCCGTGTTAGTCTTAAAGGTGCCACAGGACCCTCTGTTGCTTTATGCAAATTGTAGTTTGTTTTGTGGTATGTTTCTTTGTTTTCCCCCCAGTGTAATTAGGGGTCTTCAGTAAAGGTAACAGCAGTGTGAATCTACTTCTCAGGATAATGAATGCCACAGTAGGTTTCACAACTGCCTTCGATTTGCTTAAATCCAAATTGTGGAATACACAGAACTTAGTGTTTTGCTCTTGAGAAGACTTACTTATTTACTTAAAGACTCCATTTACAATCGCTGCACTTTATTATTTTTTTTCCTTCAAAGATTGTCATAGCAGAGAGCATATGCACTAGAAAGTGCTTTCAGATGGAGATGAACTGGACAACCCTAACTGGTCTCTTTCCATCCCCTGCTTTCATGATCATCTCTCTTCCTTTATTTTTCCTGGTAAATCACTGCTTTTCTTTCCCTCAATTTTCCAAGTCAAGTCTCACAGGGTAGACTCCCAGCAGAACATAAGCACTGAGGGAATAAAGAAATGGCAAAACCTTGCTTTTTTGAGTTCCAGAGATGGGCCCCAAGTAGAGATGGCTAGGAAAGTGAATTTCACTCCCACAAAAATGTCAGTGGTTTGGGATTATTATTTTGTCTCCAATCAGAACAAAACAGGGATGATAGAGGATGGTCTTGTGGTTAAAGCATAGACCTGGGATTCAGGTGACCTTGTTCAATACCCAGCTATGCCACAGACTTCACATGTGACTGTGTGTATACATTACTTAATCTCTCTGCTTCAGTTCCCAGTCTGTCAAATGTGAATACTTGCTTTGTCTTGTCTAGATGGTGAGCTTCAAGAAGGGACAGTAATGTTTATGTACAGCATTTTCCACAATGGAGTCCTGACCAGTGTTTGGACCTATGGACAGTATCACAGTACAAATAACAAAGTAATAGAAATGATTACAGAACCCTGGAAAATCTGGGAAGCTGGCTCCCACCTGCATAACCCTTGCCCTAGTGTATAATTCTAAGCTGATTTGGTGGGGCACCTTGGTGTGCCCCCTTGCATCCTATTGTACAATTGCTGATACTTTCAGCTCCAGGACTTCCTGCTGACTGTCTGCCTCTGGCTCCAGACCTTTTGTGGCTCAGCCCTCGAACCAAGTCACAAAGTTCAGATACCTTCTGGGGTAGCATAAATGAGTCCAAACAAAACTGAATAATTTTTCTGCGCTTTTGGGCTACTGAATTCTTGTCTTTCTACTTGCAAATCGTATCTCAGGGCTTCCCCTGTAAGATTGTACTCTGTCCCTGTAGTGTGTTTCCCCTTTATCCTCTTGTCAAACCCTAGCTCTGAGCTCTTCACTGCCAGAGAGACCTGTCTCCTTTGCAGCCTCTCTCTCTCAACTGAGCTCCTGCAATCTATTATCATGGCCTAACTCTGCTCCCTCGGACTTGGAGCCAATTAGCTACTCACCTCCCCAGCTGCAGAGCATAATTAATTGGGTGCATTTGCTAGCCTTGCAGGTGATGGGGGTTACGCCCCATCGCTGGGAGGTTACAAAAAAGAAAAGGAATGCACTGAGAAAACATGATTATCCTATTTCTAGTGTCTCCTTTAATTCTTATCTTCCAAAATAATCAAAATATGATTGGTACATTTCCATTAAAATGATAATTTAATAGTGTAAATCTTCTAATTTTACCTCATCTGACATTTTCTACCCCATTTGCTATGCAAAATATCTTCATGCAGCTTCTACTGTAGGCAGATTATTTAATGAACATCTATTAGAAAGACAGCTTTCCTTCTTTTTTTTTTTAAATTGTAGCCTTTTAGTAGGTATTACAGTAGTGATAACCAAAACAATAACAATCCCTAACGCATGTTATTCCTAAATCTTAGTGCATCTTAACAGTAACCCATTCTATAAATGTTCAGCATTACACTCTTCGCCCAAACATAATTAGATATAAGTTAGTGAACATGCCTATACTTTAACATTCCATATACCCATCTTTTATTGTTAGCTCATTTGTTATTGGTATTGTTTTGAGGCTAGTGAGAACTCATCAAATATGAATAATACTGCTGGTGGCACTTGGTCCACCAAAAAAAAAAAGTCCTTTATATTTAGATGGCTTTGAAGTTTGTGTTGTCTGTTTGATAATTTTCTCAACAGAGATACCAGTAGTATGGAAACGTACCTCATGGCATCTGCATGAAAGTTGCTTGCTGCTTTTTGGGATTATGAATTAATATTGGGTATTAGAATCAATAATGGTTCACTTAAATATGAATAGGTTTAAATCTTTCCTGTAATGTCAGATTCCATCTAGGGAACAAAGCTATCAACCTAGGTTTGGTACCACAAGCTGCTGGATCTTTCTGTCAAGTTCACTTACAAAATTATCTTCCAAAGATGCAGATTTTGCACAGGGCTGTCCCTTTAACTTTAAAGCTTTGCATTAAAATGAGAGGGAGGACTGTAAGGGCAAAGACTTAAAACAGAGGAAAAATGCCCTGCTGACTCCAAAGCTATCAACAATGTAGAATGCTTTTGAAGTCCTGTCTCATGGAGTGGCAAAGGTGTATATGAACTATTAAGTCACAATTGGTTAAAAAAAATCTTAATGACTTCTTAAAGCATTTGGACATTGAAAATTGTATTTTCCAATAAGAATCTGTGGCTAATCTAATGGAGCTTTTCAAGGAAACAAATTTGATACTTATATATCTTGAAATGTAATTTAGAAGAAACAAAAAGAAGTATTTTTTCACACAATGCACAGTCAACCTGTGGAATTCCTTGCCACAGGATGCTGTGAAGGCCAAGACTATAACAGGGTTAAAAAAATAACTAGATAAGTTCTTAGAGGATAGGTCCATCAATGGCTATTAGCCAGGATGGGCAGGGATGGTGTCCCTAGCCTCTGTTTGCCAGAAGCTGGGAATGGGCAACAGGGGATGGATCACTGAGGCACCTGGCATTGCCCACTGTCAGAAGACACTGGGCTAAATGGACCTTTGGTCTAACCCAATATGGCCATTCTTATGTTATGTTATATTATGAAATACTACACACACTTCCAAACGGAAACATAGAAACTTCTGCACAATTGTATTTTACTAATGTTGTTCTGAAGTGACATCTCTTGAAATTGTACATCCTAAGAAAAGTGGCTCCAAAGAGTCTAGAAATAACTTTTTCAAGAAAACACAGAAGAGGTATTTCATTTAAAATTTGGCTGTTTACTGGTACTTTAAGTTCCTGAAGTTAAAAAAAGAAAGGGTTCATTGTTATGGAAACAGTTCCACTGCACAGAGGAGAATGAGTCAAATCCTAATCAGTTACACCAATATGAATACATTGTAACTCCACTGACACAACTGCAGACACTCAAATTTTCCCTATGTAAATAAGAGTAGAATTCGCTCCCTTAGCCTGATCAATATCCGTTCATTCCCTTTTCTTCAGTAATTGCTTTTTCAAATCTAGCTACTCAGTCAGGCAAGCTGGGACTTGTCCTAACTATGCTTTTTCCACCATATAAAAGACTTGCTGTTCTCAGATCTGGAAAGCTACCAATAGGTACATAATGTGAGATAGAGGGTTAACTCATCCCATGCCACCCATGCATGGTAAGAACCACACTCCGCACCTTTCCTCATCTAAATATAATATCATCACTACAAAATGGGCTTCTAGAATTAAATACTTTGTCTGGTAGTACTGTTTTGTATGCTGCTGCTCCTGGTCCAGGGAGTGCTGATTGTGACAGGTGAGAGTAGATAGATTCCACTTTATTTTCAAGGATTAAGTTCTAAGTATTTCCTGTCTAATATAGCATATGGCTAAATTGTTTTACTGTTCTTTTTAGTGATGTTATTGATTTCTGTTATAAAATGCCTGAGGGTGTTTACATAAGATGCCCTACAAATGGTGTGGTATTGCATTATAGTACAAGAGTCATATGGAAACATATTTATCTGGAACATCAGACCAGATGCTTCCATAATAGCTTTTAAAAAAAAAATTATTAAAGATTTCTCACTTAACTCTGTCAAAACCTTTCTGATAGGCAAGAGTGAGTCTCTCTTTCCTTTCCTTTCCTCAGCCTGACTCCTCTCGCTGGCAGCATAAAACCTTACCATAGGCAAATCCAGCCTGTATAGGGATCTTGGGAATTTGGACCTTGAACATGTGATTGCCAGTAGAACAGAACTTAACACACGAATCACTTTTTAATATTGGAAGAGAGGAAATGCTACCCTCGTTTCGTGACTAGCTTTGCAGCTCTTAGTTAAGAACAAATTCAGTTTGTGTGCCATGCAGTGTACACAACAAACATGTCATTTTGTTACCTGAGGTTCTTTCAACCCAAAGCTCTTGGTAACTTTTACTCTGTGCGAGGAGATGTCAGGAAATAAATCAGGGGAGACATGGCCGTCCGACCGATAGATGGCTGGCACAAACAGGACAACAAAAGAGTGCTTTCACTTAAAGCGAAACTTTACTAGTCTCAAGCACTTACACATGTTCGCAACAGGATTAGTAAAACACCCCCAACCCTCGATAATTACCAAAGCTGAGTGTGGCTTTCAAGTGACACAGCAGCAGCCCGTCTGCCGGTGGGGAACAATAGATGCATCCAGAGGGAGAGACCAGTCCCGAAGAATCCCCCCATCTCAAGCTTTTTCCCCCTATTTATACATTAGTAATAGAATGACATGTCCCTTAAAGAAACCTTGTCAAGCAAACAGTTCCAATGGGCAAGCAAGAGGCTCCTTCTGATTATTGATTAACCAGGTGTGGGTTTTTCCAGTCTGCAGCCTTGAGACCCCAATAGACATTCCAGGGGCATATCCTACTCTTTTAAAATGCATGTATCAGCAACTTCAACACAATTCTTATCAGGAAGGATGCGGGGTCAAGCTGCCCCTTCAGTGGCACCCCAAAACCCCCTCCTCTCCTGCCTTGGTGAAGCTGAGTTTGCTGAATGGCCATTTTACAGTTTGCTGACTAGGTTGCTTTTTAACAATAAGTCATAGTGGTTTTAGGCACTTTACTGGTTTGCCAAAGTCTCCCCGTATAATTTCAAGTGCTTTGATGAATGACATTGAACAGACTGTGCTGTGAACTAAAGGACTGACCAGAGAAAACCTTCCCCAGACACCTGTGCGGAATCCAGACATTGAGTCTGTTATGGAGATCTGACCACATACTTCTCAACTAGGAAGGTACATATACACATGCTATAACTAATATAGTATTATGTCAATGATTGGCGCATGCTGATGGATGACAGCAAACTGGACACATTTATATCCAATACCTTTGGCATGTTACATTAAATATGGTTTGTTACAGTCTGGCCCAGTTCCCTGCTGTATGGTCACCTGTTTGTTGCCAGTAGACCCAATCACTGGGTCACATGCGCTTCTAAGGCTACGTCTACACTACCCGCCTGAATTGGCGGGTAGAAATCGATCTCTTGGGGATCGAATTATCGTGTCTCATCAGGACGTGACAATCGATCCCCGAATCGACTCTCTTACTGCACCAGCAGAGGTGGGAGTAAGCGCCGTCGACGGGGAGCCGCGGAGGTCGATTTTGCCGCCGTCCTCACAGCAGGGTAAGTCGGCTCCGATAGGTCGAATTCAGCTACGCTATTCGTGTAGCTGAATTTGCGTATATTAAATTGACTGCCCCCTGTAGTGAAGATCTGCCCTAAGTCTACTGGGCCTGTCACTACTTCTAGGTCTGAAGGCTTAGGACACACTTAGACCTCAGACCTCTTGTCTGACACCCCTCTTTGGGATGTGGGATACCAGCACCCTAGACATTGAAATCAGTTTGAGACCTGAACCACTACCACTTATACATATTCTATCTGGGCTGTGGGCTCTCTACGCTTCTAGACTAACCTTTTCAAGGACAATGTGTCAGAAAAGCAAGGAACAGAGGCTTAGCAAAAGAATTTCTTAACTGCAGAGACTTTACTCATAAAGTACTCAAAAATTATAGATTTTTTTCAGAGGGGAGAACCAGAAGTCCTTGGACAGACACTCCCCATGTCTGATCTCAGCTCTTCTGTGCATCTGGGGCTTCTCCTCCCCTCTTTCTCCTGCAGGTCTTGCTTACACGCACTGATGGTTGTCTTTGTGCACAGAATAGCACCTGTTCTTATGTAGATCAGTGCCTCTTCTGTGCTATTTTCACAACAGGGGATGCTCCAGACCCCCTCCTTCAGTCATGCTTGCCCTATCTGTATCGAAAACCATTGATCCATGGCTGTAGGCCAATACTTGGGCCATCCAAAGATGGTAACCTTAGATTGCTCTCGGTGATGGTTCTGCAACAAGATATCAAACACACCTTTCCTGAGCAGAGCAGCTATCTGCAGTACAATAGTTTGTTCTATGGGCCTGTCCAAACTAGTTTCCAGTCATAGTACAGTTCAGTACATAGTTCAGTCATAATACAACAAACAAGGTCCATAATTTGGCAGGGATCTATCCCATTCCATCACATGGTTTATGGGTCACTGCTAACCACCACCACAACAGTATACGATGTAAAGGCTCCATTGCACCCTTTTCAATAAGAACTGTCTATACATAAACCCATGAAAATGTATAATTGGTTTGTGAGAATGATTGTCGAGAATGGTGGGAAATTATATCAGAAAATTAGAGACCAGTACATTTATTAACTATAGTTGGCAAATACATTAAATATTGCTGAATATGGAATGGGACATAGTTCTTAACACCCCAGGGACTACAATTCCAAAATCCCAGGATTCTGGCATTCCAAAATACTGGCATTAATACAAAAGAACAAATAGGTGGGATTCATAGGTGGGATTATAAAATCCAATATCACAGCTCTGGAACAGAGGCAATGAAATAAGTCTAATTAAAATTAGCCCCACTCTTCATGGTTGGGATCCTCCATGCATATAACACATGCAATTTTTCTGTGAGAATGTGATGAGGGAGAGTTAATTTTAAGTCTTACCACCAATAATATTAATAAGGTTTACAGATATGGCTAAGGGAGGATCTACCTTATGTGGCTTAGAATGAAAGAGCTTTAAAATGTCCTAAACCATGCAGTGGTAATAATCTATATCAACTACACAATTCATGAACAATCCCTGGAATGAATTTTTGTTCATATTAAGTATTCAGACAGCTTTGAAAAAGCAAAATATACAATGTTTGTGAACAACAAAGCAAATAGCTTGTTCAGCAATTAATATGAATATTTTACCCAACTAATACTGATTCCTGGTTGACTATATAAATGGACACACTAACACAATTGGGTATTGTGACAGTCTGTATCCCTATATCTGCCTCTTTTTCAAGACTATGATAAATTTTGTACACACTATGCCTTGCCAGGTATCTGAAAACTCATGATTTGCTGATCATTATTGTCCTGGTAAAATATGTGTGGCAACATTGTATGTAAAGTTATAAAATTCTACTGTATGACCTTACTGAAACATATTCCAAGTTTAAAAAAGCAGCCACAAACCAGTTCCTCAGAGACAAAAGGCAAACTGACACCTCAGCCAGGCATCAGTGAAATCAAATGAACCATCACCTGCTTAAGTGGCCATTCTTTGGCAGGAAAAAAGGATATGGATGAAGATTTACATTTTGACAAAAAAACAAACAAAAAAAAACAGCTGGGAGTTCCCACCCATGTGGACTTTCTGTCTCTTAAACCAAAGCTGGAGGTGATCCTCAAAGAAGAAGAAGAATCTATAGGTATGTCTACACTGCAGAGTTTTGTCACCAAAAGTTATGCCACTTTAATTAAAGTGTTTTAATTAAACCGCTGTGGCATGTCCACACTATTCTTCTTGTGTTGGCAGAGCGCATTTACACTAGCAGCTCTTGCATTGACACAGAGACCAATGCACTGTGGGTAGCTATCCCACTGTGAAACTGACCATATGGTGGTTTGGGAAGGGTTTACAATGCCTTATGGGACTGGTACAGCATCACATGATGCAGGTTTCTGAATCCCATTGTTCCGTGGGCATCCTACTAGATTGCCAGCTGCTTTTCAACTGAAGTGTGTGTGGAAGAGTGGGTGACAGGGTGCATGTGTGTTTGTGTGTGTGTGGGAGAGACAATGTGTGTGTTGGGGGAGTGTGTGACAGACTGGGGGTGTGTGCACTGGGGGAGAATGTATGTGTTGGCATGCTGTCTCTAAGCGCGCACAGCTGCCAAAAGCAACCAATCCTGAGGCAGGGGAGGGGGACATCCCTGACATCAGCCTCCACCTCCCTCCCTGGCTCTGCACAGCACAGCCATCTCTCTCTCTCACACAGACACACACATCTGCCCCTGCCTGCCTGCCTCTGTGTTTGCAATATGGGAGAGAGCAGGAACATTCCAGGTTAAAGATTTTCTCTTTGTTGCCAGAGCAGAGCAGTACGCTCAGCTGTCAGAACTTCACCGAGCTTTGAAAGGGGAGGGGCACATGCCTGCAGGGCAGCAGAGATCAAAACAGTGAGCAGAGCAGTCATTGCAGGCATTGCGGGATACTGGGGGAGGCCAGTTCTGGCGATGTAATGAACGACAGCATCTATACGGATGCTTTGTAATTTTAACTTTGCCGCAAAAAGCTCTATGACTCTTGTCGAGGTGGCTTTATTTTGTCATGAAAACTGAAGAGTTTTGTTGCCAAAAGTGGCATTGCAGTGTGTACACCTCCACTGTTTTTCTGCCAAAAGCTGCCTTTTGCTGAAAAAACTGCAGTGTAGACAAGGCCTAAGAAGTGAGTACAAACGCCCTAATGCATCTCTCCCTTCATCTCTACTCATGGCATTGACAACATGGAAGGACAAAGGCAGCATCATTGGACTGGGAAGGGATCCTGGCAAAAATGAATTCAGTCAGTAAGACTGCTAAAAGATGTGTGACTTTTGCTTTGAGATCACTTAGCTTGTTAAATTAGGTTTACCTTATATTTCTTTGTAACCAATTCTAACTTTTATGCCTCATTACTTGTAATCACTTAAAATCTACCTTTCTGTAGTTGTTAAACTTGTTTCATTATTTTATCTAAACCAGTGTGCTTGGATTGAAATGTTTGGGAGACTCCATTTGAGAGGTGCAGAAATCCTGTTATTGTTTTCTATTAATAAAATGGACTTTATGTGAGCTTGTGTTGTCCAGGAGAGGGCGGGGCAGTACAAGATGCACATTTCTAGGGGAAAGTCTAGGAGTGAGAATTTGGTGGTGTTGCTCTGTAGTGTAATTCAAGAGTGGTTGGCTCCATAGCTCTCCTACAGTATGAGTGGGAGTAATTTACATGCTGGAGGCTGTGTGTGAGCAGACCAGGAGTAGTTGCTCTCACAGTGAAGCAGTGTAAAAGGCACCCAAGTTGGAGAATTGAGGGGACACAGCTGTTGAACAGTCCAGATTGTACCCTGCGTAATGTCACAGGTATCATTTATGAATATCTTTTATTCCTGAAACATTTTTCGTTGCAGTCTTTGTCTTGTTAATCAACTTCTACCAAGAGAAGTTATAACAATAAAAACATGCTGGAAACTGATGCTGGGCTCAATAAATGGAGATTTTTTTGCTTTGTAAAGGTAGTGGAGGAAAAGGGTCATTTTGCTGTTTCTCAATTCAGGGGAAAAATCATCAGGAATATTAGAAAGAGAGCAGCATTTTTGTCCCCCAAGGTCAAGTCTACAGAGTTCTGAGGATGATGAGATTGCCTGAATTGTTTAATTAATTTTTTTTTTTGGTTTAGTGGCATCTGTGTTATATCTTTCCATCTGTTCTCCACTACTGCAACATCTTTCAGAGCTTGTGTGGGTGTGGAGGTCACTACTTTTATTACGTAAAGTGATTATCTATATTTCTGTTCACATTTTTCTGCTGCATCTTTTTAGTTCCTGCTTTCTTGTTTGCAGCCTCTCTCTCTTTTTCCTCTGTTGTCTCCTTTCTCATTAATCTCAGCCCTGAATCCTTTCCCAGGAACACAAAGACAGACCTGTAAAAATAACATTTTTAGCAGTACAAGTTCTTATCACTGTCTGCCACCCCTTCCTCCTTTCCAACCACACAGTTATTGGTACACAGATTCTATTAACAATGCTGTACCCCACCCTTTGCTCCAGTCTTCCTTTCAGCACTTTGCGCTATAGACCATAGAGAGGGGACAAGGGTAACTAGATTTAATATTTCTGTGGGGTGAGTACTGTTTATTTAGTATCAGTTAGAAGAGGAAGGATCGTCTTGTAGTTACATAGTCATGAGATTGAATCATGAGATCTGAGTTTTAGTCCCAGCTGTGCTCCAGACTACTTGTGAGAATTTTGGCAAGTTGCTTCATCTTTCTGTGTTGCCCATGTGTAAAATTGGGATAACGCTTTCCTGCTTCACAGAGATAGTGAAGCCTATGTCGTGATGTTATGCTTATAAGAAGCACATGGGATTTTTTTTAGGGGAAAAGGCAATACGCTGCGTTTATTGAAGATACAATTAGCATATGCATTCAATTACACCACACACACACACTGTTCTGCCAGTTGATGTTATAGTTACCAATTCAGAGTTCGGCTCAATCTAGTTGTCAGCTAGATTGATCACGGGTAGGTAGGATCTGGGTTCTGTCGGTCGCAACACAATGCTCCGGGGCAGTCTTGGCAGGATGAACCCAGAGTTTCATGGCAAGGCACTCTGTTTATATAGTGATTTTCCTTCATTGGGACCAATGAGTTTTGCACCAATATACTGTAATCAATTGTTGTTTGATGAGTGCTTATTTTTTTAAATAGGCCTTTTTATTTTTTATTTATTTTTTTTTTTATTAATTTTTGTAGGGAGTTATTCCATGCTGGTTTTGATTACAGCTATTTTGTTCCCATTGAAAGGTGCCTGTCTTATTTTTAGAGTTGTTAATTTGCCCTTCTCTGATATTTTAATAGGGGCATGTTGCAGCCTTCTGGCGCCCTTGCGTCTGTCTCCGGTTCCTCCCAAGAACATCTCGTTTAGTGATGGCCTTCACACTTATTTTTTAACACCCATTTCTTATTCACACACAAAACAGAATTAATTTACACAGAACATTTTGAACAGGAACATTAAGTTGCAATGCAAAAGAAAACAATTATGGAATTTTTTTTACTTATTTTAAAATGCTAAAACTACAACAAAATGGTGACCCTCAAAGGTCTGTTACTGCCTTGAAATCAATTCAGACACACACAAAAATTCTGGCTGATGCATCTCTACCAATGGTGTATTAGGCCATTCCTTTCTGCTTTTCAAAAAATGTGGCTGGCAGGATATGGTCAAATCATACATCAATACATTTAATACATGTTATATTATTATTTTTTATTTTAAATTATACAAATTACAAACATAAAATTTTACTACTACAGTGAACCTATGCTTAATATTTTGTGAGATGCTCAGATACATGGGGATCAGGTCAGAGAAGCCAATGAAATTTGAGCAAGGTGCTGGTAGCTAAGTAATACTATATATGGAGTAAAATTAGGGTAAAGCTAAGTTATGACAGTCTATGGGCTTCCTTTGTAAATGCAGATGAAGATGTGGCATGGGTGTCACGTAACTGGCCAAGGCTTATTTGTTAAGTCAAGAAGTTAAGCATTTGAAAGGAGGTTATTCAGCATTGCTAACTCACTTTCTTCTCTTTAGATAATCTACTTGAGCATGGTGGTATGCAAATCTCTATGGACACCTACTGTGCGTATTGCTCTCCAAAGAACTATTTGGGGAATAGGTGGCTTACATAGAGAGGGGCTTGTCTTATATTAGAATGAACTCTGGACACCCTTGAGCATCAAAGAACTTGACAGGGAGCTACAGGTTTGAAAAGTCTGGTCCTAAGAGACTGGTGAGGGAGTTTTCTAAGACACAGGAGGGAAAGGTACTGGAGATGTAGGTCTTGGGTAAGACAGACAAGCATGTAAACTGCTTGGTATACATTCTTTTGTCTCTAAAAGCTTTATACCTATGGCTAAATTAAACAACAGCCTGGTTTTAGGAAAGTTGTCTGATCACTGTGTGTGACTGGTTACAGACCCTGAGGGGAAGAATCACAGGTTCCCAAACTCAGTCAGACCTGCAGCTTAAGAATTGTTGATACACAGGCTACTGTAGTCCAGGGCTTGGTCTAAAAGTGAGAGAATTGCAAAATTCTACCCCAGGAGAGGTAAAGGCACAAGGCCTGACACCTGAGGGGGTGAAAGAGACCAGAAAAGGGACAGATGTGCAGCTAGCCCTGCAACAGTACAAAAGTAAGTCAAGGAGAATGATTTCAAGAGATAGAAGTTTTTTTTCCTTCTGTAACTATACTAGGGGAATCCAACCTCACTGGACTTAACAAAGTGTTCTAAGGAGGCATTTTCTGAAAAAATGGTTTATTTTATTATAATCTGGTTTTCCCTCTTTTAAAAAAAATCTTTGTTTTTAAGAAGCGTGCATTTGCCTGGGTAACGTCACATTCACCCCAAAAGGGACAGGAATGCCTGTAGCTCTTACTAGCAGAGGAGAAGGATAAAAAACAGTTGGAGCCTTAAACCTCACTTGAGTTTCTGGAGTCAGTCAGTGGAATGTGGAGAGAGGTGGATTACCAGGGATTGTGGTCTGGTGAACACAAGGGCGATGCCTAGAGACCAAAGAGCAGGTGTGAGAAGATGATAGTGCTGGGCTGAAAAGCCTTTCAGGCTCAATTTTTACATTTATTTGCAGAGCAGCATTGCAATTATGCACACTGCCATACTGGTTTGCACCAACACTGACCTGTAGAGATTATCTCTAGAGGTATGAGGATAATTTGTCACTTTGTATCATGAAGATGTGACCAGTATTCACCATGATCCATATTAGAATCACTGATTAATCAGTCAGCCTTCAGATCGCAGCAATTTTTGGTCCTTACAGAAGTTGGCTGACCTTAAACTGGTGCCGTACACATCACGTTCTCCATATCTCCTTACCTATCCCCTGAGCTGTCAGGTCTTCCGTGAACAACAGACCTGGTTTAGGGATGAGAAACTAGTGATGCCTTTACAATGCACCATTTGAGGAAAAAGAATGGGATTTTTTTGCTAAAAGATGTAGAGCTTGTGTAAACTAGTGGTAGTGATATGCAAAGATAAAAAAGTAATTAAGATGTACAGTCCCATATAACTGGCAAGATGGAGAAGGTGAAACACAAGGGTTAAGTGACTTCCCTTGGAAGCAAAAGGTTCTAGTGGAATAGATGTAATGTGGGAGTTAGGACCATGGTTAGGATTTGTTGCCTGACCTGGCTGGAGACACTTAACCTCTCTGTGTTTCACTTCCTCCTCTGGAGAGTACTATTTTATTCAACTGTATAGCACCTCATAAACTTTGGCAGAGTGTTATATTAACTATCTGTAAAACCTGATACTATAACTTACCTCTTTCACAGGAGCGCTGTGAGGACTCACTAAACTCCAGAAACAAACATTTTCATTTCCAAAGACAGTTCAGACATGCAAATGATCACACATACTTCATGACCACAAAAGTAACAAAACCTAAGGACTTAAAAGCAAGGAAATGCAAAGTTAAGGACATAATAATTCTAAGACGGTCCACAAACACATTGCACCTGTCAAATACAAAGACATGTTTGTTCATCAGAACAACAAGGTGTTTAGGTACTCTACATTTCACTAAATTACAAAAATGGTAGTGGATACAAAATAAGATGGAAAATCATGTGGTGGAAAATCCCCCAGGATTTTTCCCCAAAATGATTTGACCAATTTCACTCAGGGATATGGTCACCTAGAATTTGCATTGCCTTTTAACATCCCGCTCCTGCAATCTGATTGATGCACATGGGGGCTGCCTGGATGGATTTGACTGCAATGTTAGGGCCTTCACTACTAATTGAGCTATTCTAGAATGCACAGTTCATTAGCTTCTGCATGCAAAGCTATTTTATATAAACATGTATTCTAATGTAAAATGCATGGTACTTGACAACTGAAGGCTACACTCTCTATTTGGCAAACAGCTCACTTTTGAGAGGCCTTAAAATCCTTTCCATATAACTCCTTTATTCCAGTTATCAAAGGTTGCTTCTGTCTTCTTTGAAAGACAATGTGAACTTGTCCTTCTTAATGTGATACAAATAATACCTTTAAAACACACATTAAAGTGAAGCTATGCTTTGAAACAGCTACGTGCTGTAAACCGTTTTTTTTTTTTTTTTTTTTTTTTTTAGTGTATAGTAATGAACATGGAAGTTAATCAATGGGTTAAATCACTTCATTCACAACTGAGTTCTCCTAAATTTAGGATGCCTCATCAGTGTCATTTAATAAGATGATAATATATGTTGTGTTGGTGCCATCTGCACAAACTGAAGCAGAAATAGTAATAAAACAAAAATTTCATCTGTAATTGTGTAATTTCAATATTGTGTAATTTCAATATTTTCTAAAGTGATTAATAGCTGTGACAGCTACCATTTGGCTGCATACTTAATACTTGTAATAAAGAAACAAAGTGGCACTAAGGCTTTACAGAACAGAAGCAGTAGCAGGGGTACTTCTCTCCTTAAAAGGCTACTCATTATTTCCACAACTTAAAATGCAAAGCAGACATGCTTTCTGTAGAGCCACTTGAGACAGGCTCATGGACACAGTGGATAACTGTTCATGGGTCTTTTCTATGGTCACATCATAGAAGGATAATGTGGTGAATAATGAAATACTGTGGGTCCCATGCTTTTTGGGAAAAAAATAATTTGAAACTATAACCCATATGCTTACACTGAAGCATTTGACGTCTGTCTTTTTTTTAAGTTCAAAGAAAGGGAGAAAAATGGCTGGGAGGAGGCAGTTGAATTCGTTGTCTCTGCACACATGCAGAGAGAGGGCAGGGCAATTTAGTCAGAAGGGCACAGACAGCTAGAGGTTGTGTGTGGTAGTTATTATACATGTTCTCTAGCTGTTTCTGATGCCATAAAGAAAGCTTCCATTAAGGGCAACTAGTCTTTCAGGCTCCACACATTCACCACTTGAGAGATGAGCCATCTAGTGATCCATATAGGGTGAGGGAATTATTATATATGGGAGCTGGAGACATCCCTATGCACTCATGGCTGACTGACACAGGACCAAGAGATGTATCTGTTGTGAAGGCTGCATCCCAATACCAGTACCACTTTGGATATGGGCTTCCCTATCTTACTAGAAACTAAAGAGGTAGTCAGTGTCTATTAGCTCAGGGACTGGAGCTGTTGCTGGCTGTAAGGCTCTCTGGACTGTTTTGCTGGGGAGATTGAGGTGTTTGGATGGGAAGTGAGAGGCTGCCATTCTCCCCAAGCTTTGGAGAATCCAGATGTCTGTCTGTTGGTCCATAGATCAAACGGAAATGTGTTTGTATGTACTGACGTATAAAAGTGCATATCTTCTGTTGAAAGCTTTCACTGAAATATATGTAACAGAAGCAAAGTGGGAAAGTCTGTTTAAGGAACACCAATAATTTCACTGCTTAATAGTTTTGTTTAAGAAGTTATTCAAAAGTATTCCATATACACAAACAGTTTTAAATGGTATGTATTAAGCGCTTGTTCACTAAGAAATAGTATTGTACTCGCCCAGTGAAGCTGGCATTAATTACTAACACCTACAGTCAGGGTTTGGCATATTATAGTTCCAAGGTTTAACTCTGTATAAAACTTATTTTTCTGAAAAGACAGGACTCTGGCTTGTATTTCAGCTGAGAGATAAGCTGAGGTACTGGGAAAAGGGGTTTGTAATAGAAATAGACATACTATTTATTACCACAACTATTACCTCTGGGCCATTTAAAAAAAAAACCAAACAAAATCCATGCCTTCTGAAGAAGGAGTGATGGAGGAAACCATCCCTTTAACTGTGCCATCCTGGCACCTAATTTGAATATGGCTTTGCCCGTTTGTGCAGAATAAAAATCCACTCTTTTTTTCCCTTTTGAATTCTCTTTATGAATTGGCACATTTCCCAAGCACAAAATCAGACTTGACAGCTTTGGAGACTGAAATTCTTAAACCAGATTTGCCATCCCCAAGTCTTTAAATAGCCTGTGTCAGGCCACCAGAATTTCAAAGTTAAAAATTTTGTTGTTTGTTTTTATTTATTCTTCACTCTTTCCAGCTGGTTAGCATGTAGGGTTCACATATTCAAGCTTTTCTATTCAATCACAAGGGCTAGAGCATTTTATTGTTGATTTTAAAAATGTTCATGTAATCACCTGACTAATAAGAGTTGGAGTGTTAAGAAAAATAAATACTTCAAGAGATGGCATTACTGTCTATATATGCATAAGAAAGGTTATTGTAGCAATCAGTTTCCATACAATCTCATAAGTCAGTCTTCACCAACTGGCACACCATTCATGGCTGAGACTACATGAATGTCCTTCCCCACTCATTCCCTGGCCTCTGATGTGGAAGACTCCCAGAAGAGTATCAATTTAGACTGGGTTCATCATTTGGAACTATATTGACGGGACTAGCTCAGTTCACATACAGTTACCACTACACAGCCATTCTATTGTAATGACCTTCAGCCACTCACTAAATTGACTGGATCTGAATCAGTAACATATAAGTGAGAGTCTCTATATCTCATTAGTAAACCCACCAGTCTTCATTAGGTGAGATTTTCCAAAGATTAAGGAGTCATGAAAATGAGCAGAGATGAATCCATCTGTCCCTCATATCCACCAGTGGGTTAAATGTGGCTCTGTCTCTAAGACATATTATAATTTCATATATATGTGCCACGGGGCTCTTTTTTACATTAAAACTAAAAAATAGTATGCTTTTAATTTTAGTGGTATAGGAAAAGGAATCTCAACAGATGTTGAGTTGAGATTGCCAAACTCATTTTATTTTAGATGCGAGCTCTGCTCAAAGTGAGCTTTTCAGAAATGTTAAAACACATTCACTGATTATACTCCTCCTAATCTATATTTAGTGGCAAGAGCTATGCAGCACTGCATAGCCCCTGTAAATATTGTTAGCTCTGACTTTGAAAAGACAGGTGGGGGAAAAATAATCCTGAACACTGTCTGCATAAATAGCACACTTAAGAATTAAAGGGAAGATGTGAATGTCCAAAGCTGTTGAGTACTCAGAACATTTAAAAGAAAAATATTCAGAATAATGAAGTCTAATTAAAAAAAAAAACCCACCCCCCCCCTCCCTTCCCAAAAAACCTCACCCTATTTAAGCACTAGGAGGTAGGACTACATGGGAAGAAAAAAATGCTGAGGCGAACAACCTAGGCAATAAAATTGTCACTAAAATCAGTTGACAGCAAATTGTGCATTTTAGGTTCTAACATTGCAGAAATGAAACAACACAAAAAAATGCTTAGCATGCGTCCTAGCCAAACTGATGTGGCTATTTCAGTGCATAGGGTGCAGCAAAAGACAAACCAGAATGATACAGGGCCTAGGAAATAGATGTTCAGGAATGCCAAAAAAATGCAACCTCTTGTCTTTGAATGTAAAAGGTGATTAAAAGGTAATCTTCTTGATCTAGGTGCTATGAAAAGAATGGATGCTTTTAGACTGTTTATCTTATTACAAAGACAATAAAGAGGAGGCATAACTTGAAGTCAAAAAAAGAGAGAGAATTTTGTTAAAATTTCTTCCCATAGAAAGCAGGAGATACATGGAAACAGGGACTTGTTTGAAGAAGAGGAAGCCACATAAAGACTTTGAAGCCACTGATGAGGTAAATAGTGTTACAGGCTGGGTTAAAAACCCTTCAACTGATTAGTGCAGTAGCTGCCTTTCATTCACATTATGTGTGAGAAACAAATAGAATTCCTATCTGGCCTTGGGTGTGCCTATGGCCTTGCACGGAAGGTTTTTTGTTGAGTATTGTCTTTGGGTAAGGTAGGTAGGTAGATGGTGTCTCTCTCTCTCTCTCTCTCTCTCAGTCTTGCTCTCACACACTCCTCCTCTACACTATCTCTTCTGAAGAAGCAGTTGGTAGCACAAGCTTGGAAAAAGCCTAGAGAGAGAGCTTGTGGTTGAGTGCTGTCTGAAAGAATTTTTGGTGCTGTGAGCAAGGACACTATCTCCGCATTTATGGGTTTAGTTCTTCCTGTGTGGCCAGGGAAACAGGAATTTATATATTCTTTGTAACTAAACAAAATTACATCAAAGGTACCAGACTCCATCATCAATTTTTCCTCCCAGCTGGAATAACCTACAGAGGCCCAAACTTTTAGCTGCTTGAGATAAAAGGGGCAAAATAGTATAATGCAATAGATTTAATAAATAACAATATAAACCACACTGAAATACAGGGCTTGATTCACCATAGCCTTTTTGCTTGTGTTGTCATTTACATCTGTCCAAAGTGAGTGTAAAATGCTGCTTTTTTGTTTTGGCTGAGTTTTCCACGCACACTGAGTCATCAGTTATGCCCATGCAAATGAGAAGGCAGTGGAGAATCATGTTGCAAAAGAGGAGATGGAAATACATTATATGGATGTGAAGTAGTTGAATTTTTAGATATAAGGAAGAATAGAGCTGGTTAGCAATTTGTCACTGGAATAATTTTCTTGTGAAAATTATTATTTTTTTTCTGCAGGAAAAATATCTGTTGGGAAAGTCAAAATGACAGGCCTCGGGCTGTTGCTTGGAAGGCTCATGTCAGTTTCACTTTCTGAGAGCTTCTGAGCCTGGGTAGAGAGATTGTGTTAGCAGGCCTCAGGCTAGCATGATAAAAATAGCCTGTGTGGACATTGTGGCCTCTGTGGAGGCTTGGGCTGGCTGCCTGAGCTTGGATCCAGGGTGGAGACGAGTCCAGTTGGCTAGCCTGAGCCTCCACCAATGCTGCAATGCCCACACAGCTATTTTTAATATGTTAGCACCAGCCCTGGTAACACTAGTTTGTCTACTCAAGCTTGGAAGCTTGATCCTGGCTGCAGTTCCTCAGACATACCCTAAGTAGCCAGGCATTTTGGCATCTAGGCTGAAAAGTTCTTGTCAAGTTCACTTTCTGAGAAAGTGAACGTGACAAGTGACTTCCAACCAGGCAGTCTGGAAGCTCACAAATTCCGTTTAGGTTCTTCCAAAATAGAATTTTTCATAAAACTCCTTCCACTGAAACATTTTGCAGTTTTGACATTGTGTCCCTATGACCATTGTGCCTTGAGGGGCCATGCTGAAAATGCTCAGTCGGGGCAAACTGCAAGTAATAGTGCAAACAATCCAAAAACGAGTGGTTTATTTTTTTCATTAGATTCACTAAGCCAGTAACAAAACAGCTTCTGTAATACCTTACTGGTTACCAAGAAGCCAAAATACAGTCTTTAAGCTATCCAGCCTTTGCTCTTACCCAAACAGCCAAGTCTAATATAGTGAGAGTTACTAAAAACCTTATTCACTATATATAAAGTTCTACCTATCCCAAGAGATTGGACACATTGCCCACCAGGTCAATGAATATTTCAGATCTCACCGAAATTCAAGCTTACAGCCAATCCTTATCAACTAAATCTAAGATTTATTAATAAAAAGAAAGAAGAGAATTGTTAAGGTTAAAAGGTCAATATGCATACAGATATGAGTAAAGTTCTTTGGTCAGTTTCATAGCAGAGATGGTGAGGCTGATGATCTGCAAAAGTCCTTCTAGAATCAGTTCAATAGGTTATAGTCCAATAGGCAGTCCATACACAGAGTTTGTTCAAATTCTTCCATCAGAATTTCAGGGTGGATCCGGAGTATCCTGGAGACCTCAGTCTTGTGGGCTTAGACTTTCCTTGTCAAAGTTTAAGCAGATCTGAGATAAAAAAAGGATCAGGCCTGAAGCTTTTTTTATAGTTAAAGGCCACCAGTTATGTCTCTTGACAGCAATGGTCACAGCAGGCCTTCCTTGGATGAAGAATAGGTAATGTATGTTGTTGCTTTGAAGATAATCTCTGTGTCCTAGGCATACACAGGTAACTAACTGCATTCATTAACATAAAGCAATTAACCATTCAAACGATCAAGGCATTTCATTATATCCGATACCTAAGCTGAAGACAATGTACATAATATTATTTCCTGCAGTAACTTTACATCTTTGATCTTTTAGTCAATGGAACACAGTAATGAGTCATTAAAGGACAGGAATAGAATTTTAGCATCTACTAGCTAATTAGATCACTGTTAAACTTTTAATAAGGTATAGGTAAACACAGACAAATACAATTAGTATCTACTCTTGATTCTCTAACAATACAGGCCTACATATTAAAGATTCTAGTCTACGTAACATGTCTTTGATAACTATCTACAAGGAATGGCCCTGTTAGCATTTCAATACTCTTCTAATGTGTCCTTAAGGGTTGCTACCAGGTCAACCAGCCTGCTGGTTGCTTAACCCTCACTGGCTCAGTGTCACAATCCTTGTTCAAAATGAAAATTTGTTCCATGAAGTGAAATTTTCTGCAGGAGGAGATTTCCATTTTCCAACGCTCTCTAAGGAAGACCTATGGTGGGATAATGATGACTTGGGCTTGGTTCTTCTCCCAGCCTCCAGCACACCCACAAGATAAATCATGGCACTAAACTGTAGGAACAATGTTTTTAAACATTTCATTAAGGAAGTGCTGGTGGACAGAAAACTCCAGCAATGCTTTTTAAAGAAGAGATGGATCAAGCTGCACTTCAGGGGCTCGTTTGTTCCTAATTCACTTCACTGTTTATCTCTGCAGTATTAAGTCACCTGTGAGAAATGGATGATCACTTACTCTGCTTCTTTTGAAAGGACCTGGGCTGGAACAACATAAAGAATACTAAACTAGGGCTTGAGTAAAACAAGTATGATTTTCTCTTTCTGCTTTCATCACCAGGCAACACAATCAATCGGGGTAGTAGGAAGAAAAAAAACAAAGTAGTCACCTCTGGTGTAACCTTAACAGTGGAACATTATCATTAATATTAGTTACCAAACACACATCTAAATTCCTAAAAACTCTTACAAATTTTCACTGAAGCCAGCCACCCATCTCATGCCCTTATTCAATTTTGCTGCTGCAGTTGCTGTTTTTACAACCACACCCCTAGAACAATTCATGCAGTAGAGTGTCTGTAAATTATGACAGTGTTGTCGTGCTACTGAAATAAAATGCAAAACAACTTGAAGTGAGTTTGTAAAATTGCCAGAAAAGGGCAAATTATTTTTGTAACATAACATATGCTCCAGGAAGTGTTTTGTGTCCAGTGTTTTAAGAGCTGGGCTCAAAATAGGCAGAAAATGCAGAATGGAATTTTCAAAACTGTCTGAGTAACTTAGAAACACAAGCCCATTCGTTTGCAATAGAACTTGTGCTCCTCTGTCACTTTATGTGCTTCTGTAAAATCTACTCACATTTACAATAGACAACTTAATTTTTGAGACCTGCTGGTCCATAACAATAGGAGGCAACTGAGAAGAATTTCTTTTTTAGAAACTGTAGTAATTTATCACATAATTTACATTTATAAATGCTTATATCTACTACAGGCATTTATATCTACTACAGGCATTAATTGTGTTTGAACTACTCTAGAATCATGTGACTAGTGCACAAACATCCCTTGGAATTAGCTTTTCTCTCTCTTTTCAGTGGCTGTTGAATAGGGAGTCAGGTGCGGAGAACAACTGGGGAGCTCACTGGTTTCTCAGATGTGCTAATTGAAGTCTGGCTGTTGCAGTTTTCCTGAAAATGTCAAGCTGAATGTGATACGCCAGCTGGAGTGGTGACAGTTATACAACGGAATCTGTGAAGCAAAGTTACAGGTAAAACACCAAGGAGGTGCAATATATTTCCAAATAGGCTATTGGAAAATAAAAATGCCCTGACTTTTTAAAGTCCTTCAGTTCAAGCCACCAAAGTAAAAATTACTTTAAATGTGCAGAGACTGATTACAAAGGGTAATAGTTTTCTGCTTCATACTTCCTGGAGATAGCAAGCAGAACCACCTGCTTGTTCTCTCCCAGGCATCATCTCGACAGTACAGTTCTCTCCTTCCTCTGGTTTATGTTGTGTCCTAGAGCGAAAAAGTTTTTTTTTTTCCATATTTTCCCATGCAGACACTAAGCCTCACTAGTAGATACTAGGCAGCCATGTTCTTTGGTGGCCCCATGGCCTCCAACTTTTGGCAAGACTGATAGGAGAGCCTTGATGTTTGTGTTGGGGTTTTAATCCTATTCACATCATATTCTTTGTGTGGTTCATCACAGTGAACATCAGAGGGCTCATTCGCATCACAGCACACAGAAAATTAGCTACGTAATGTTTGTTGTTTTCTAATTTCTTTCTCATCGCTCTAGAAACATATTCCCAGGTGTCTCATTCTCCATGCAAGCAGATGTGGAAGTTCGTAAACTGAATTGCAACCTGAAGGAATGAGTTGTTTTTCAGAGCTTTCTGTTGCTAAGGAAACTACATCCTCTGTCTGTGTTTGCAATGGCTTTTTCCATGGCTGTCTGAGTCTCATGCTGTGGCATTTGGGAAAAGAATTCAACAACAGAAAAATAATAAAATGTATCTACTTAATGCAATCATTGCTTCCTTGAACAATGTTTATGCAAAAAATAAAATAGCTATTCATTCTCTCTCATAATATAGGCTTATAAGTTATGGTTATAGCCATGTGGTAAACTGAAGAACTATATGATAAAAAACATATATATTGCACTTTACCTGTACTCTGCCCATCTTTCCATATCTGGTGGAGGACTGTGGCTAACATCTTGGAGGTCTGAAGGTCTGTCAAACAAAAATAAATTGCAACAAATGTGGGATTTCCTCTCAAGTTACACTGGTCTGTGAAGCAGAATAGGGAATAGTCCATGCCAGACCACTGACGACAGGCTACAAATGAGAACTGTGACAATACCTGGGATTTTCCTCTTTTCAGTGGAATAGAATGCTTATTTCTAGCTTTGAACACAAGATGCTAGACCTTAAAAGTGTGACATTATGTATGGAAAAACTACTTTAATTTGTAGAGCATTCCAAAATGTGTTAATTATCTTTTTTTTCTCCCTCTGAAGTATGTACAATTAGACTCCAGATACTGTATTAAGGAAACCTGGTTTTATACGCACTTTTTTTTAAAGATACAAAATCACTTACTTTTAAAACTATTTAAAACATCTCTAAAAAATAGTTTCTCTAAAATATGTCATTAAAGTACATGGTGGTGTGGTGTAAAATTTGTATTGGCGCTCATTTGAGATGACTTGCATAATTCACTAACTGCTTTGCCATTTGTGAGTAATGTAGTCATCCAAATTCACACCAGCAAAATCTTTATAACTGCTGTACACCATCTGCATTGTATATAATATACACACATGCTTCTTTTTTTGCCTCCCCTCTCAGACAGCAGTGGCAGAGCTATTATTACAACCTCAGCCTAACTATAATAGTGTGACAAGGTGCCTTCCTCTTTTATTCTTCTGTGGTTTAAAACAAAATTCCTCTGTATGCTGCTCCACAAAGGATATGAAACTTTTACAGCTCTTACCTACTGGTGACTGAACTGGGACCTTCTACTATGAAAAGCATGAATCACTACAGCTTGAGCAAAAAAGTTAAAGTTTGGAAAAATAACTTTGTGGTTTCTGTTTGAACTCATATGATTGCTTTGGAAGAGGGAAGTCTCTTGATTTCTGGCAAGAGGAACAAATCACCTTACCAGCTTGAGGGATACTCATCTGAGGCAAAGCTGAAGCACTAGATGGGGTCCTATGCTCTTGCCATTATGATCAGACAATTACAAACCATAAAGTTATTTTTCCAAACTTCATTTGCCCCAAAACATGGGGAGCAGTTTAAATATTTTAATCTTATAAGTTTGTGTCTAGATGACAATTACATTTCTAGTGTAAATGCTAAATGAGGAACTGGTATGAGGGTGATACTCTATATTTGTTGAGCCATAGTGGAGAGAGACTTTTTCTTTGATTTGTTTTGCAAGAACAGGGTTGGGGTTTTCTCTACAGTGGTTTCAAATGAAGCTAGTATTACTTAACAATTTACACACAAATTGGATACAAGTGAAGCAACTAAGAATTCCCAGCTTTTATCCCATGAGCTAAAGCTCTCACTTCTAGCTTTGATGTTTCATGGGATATAGAAGTGAATCTCTCAAGGGAGAACTATAGTATGTCAACTACAGTTGTATAGTAACCAAGGGCAAATACTGTCTCTCTAATGAGGACTACTGTAGGAAGAATTACAGCCCTCAATTGTGTCTGAGTGAGGCTGGGTTTTCATTGCATGTCCTCAAGCTTGTCTGGCATGGAGATGGGATGATATTGCATTGTAATCTCTTCACAATGGTCTGTCTCCAATATCTTCCTGACTTCTGGGCAGGGAAGAGAGGTTAATATACCCTTACGGGGAGGGGGAGGAGAAGAGGGTTGTCTCTTTGGGTGGAGAATTGGGGAGGGAATTTCCAGACATGCCGTGTTCTTCTCTGGGTCTGAAGTCCTTATTGGATCCTATGTAATATTATCAGATGACAACATTGTATGGCAGCATGATGATCTCTCTATATAACGTCCATGATGTTATCATGTTGTTATGTAATAATATATTGATTCAATATTACACCAGGTTGCAGGAATATTGTGGAAGCAGACAATATGTTCCAGCTCATAATTATGGCAGTCCTGTTGCACAGTCTCTACTTATCCTCCACTGGTGTCAGATTATTATGGGAAGGCGCTTGTGTCAGATTATGCTTTTGTCCTAGTCTCCTTATGGGGAGGAAAGATAAGCATTTCATCATGCAGATTTCATTCCGATTCAGTGATGTAAGTGAGTTTGATAACTTCCATTCATCATAATAGAGTCCATTGTTACATGCTAGTTTTTTAATACAATTTCCACAATACTTATCGCTGGACTCTGGGATAGAACGTGTTTCCTGAATGACTAATTCTCAAGTCTAATGATTCTGCATTAAATTGAGGATTGCACCTCTGATGTCATTGGGTTAACTTTGTTCACTTAAACTGATAATTTAAGAGAAGGAAATCACACTTAGGCCTGGTCTACACTAGGCGTTTATGTCGAAGTTAGCGCCGTTACATCGAATTAACCCTGCACCCATTCGACATAGAGGTCTCTTTAATTCGACTTCTGTACTCCTCCCCGACGAGGGGAGTAGCGCCAAATTCGACATGGCCATGTCGAATTAGGCTAGGTGTGGATGGAAATCGACGCTAATAGCTCCGGGAGCTATCCCACAGTGCACCACTCTGTTGACGCTCTGGACAGCAGTGCGAGCTCGTATGCTCTGACCAGCCACACAGGAAAAGCCCCGGGAAAATTTGAATTGCAATTCCTTTTCCTGTCTGGCCAGTTTGAATCTCATTTCCTGTCTGGACATCGTGGCGAGCACAGCAGCACTGGCAACGATGCAGAGCTCTCCAGCAGTGATGGCCGTGCAGTCTGTGAATAGAAAGAGGGCCCCAGCATGGACTGATCGGGAAGTCTTGGATCTCATCGCTGTGTGGGGCGATGAGTCCGTGCTTTCCGTGCTGCGATCCAAAAGACGGAATGCAAAGATCTACGAGAAGATCTCTAAAGACATGGCAGAGAGAGGATACAGCCGGGATGCAACGCAGTGCCGCGTGAAAATCAAGGAGCTGAGACAAGGCTACCAGAAGACCAAAGAGGCAAACGGACGCTCCGGATCCCATCCCCAGACATCCCGTTTCTACGAGGTACTGCATTCCATCCTCGGTGCAGCTGCCACCACTACCCCACCAGTGACCGTGGACTCTGAGGATGGGGTAGTGTCCACGGCCGGTTCCTCAGACATGTTAGGGGACGGGGAAGATGAGGAAGGAGATGAGGAGGGCGAGGCAGTCGGCAGCGCTCACAACGCTGATTTCCCCGACAGCCAGGATCTCTTCATCACCCTTACAGAGATCCCCTACGAAGCGTCCCCAGCCGTTACCCCGGACACAGAATCTGGTGAAGGATCAGCCAGTAAGTGTTGTAAACATCTAAACATTTATTTTTAACAAAACAGGAATATTAACAATTAAAAGAATGGGTTGTTCATGATTAGTGTGCCCTATGCGCTTAACGGTTTAGTCATGGGCAGTGCAAGTTTTGAAAAAAAAAATCTAGCAATGTCCGGTTTTCAGTGATTGTCCTGCACAAGCCGCTCTACTGTTTATTCCCTGCTACTGCAGCTACAGTAAAATGCGGTCTATATGTCCGGGGATAGAGCAGTAGTCCCCCTGGGATATCTCCACGAAGCTCTCCTGGAGGTAACTTGAAAGCCGTTCCATGAGGTTCCTGGGGAGAGCGGCCTTATTGGGTCCTCCGAAGTACGAGACGTTGCCGCGCCACGAGACTATCACGTACTCGGGAATCATTGCTCTGCATAGCAGGGCGGCATACGGCCCTGGTCTTTGGAGGCTTTCCCGGAGCATTCTCTGTCTGTCGCTCTCAGAGATCCTCATCAGGGTGATGTCGCCCATGGTGACCTGCTTTTAATTAGGTAGGGGAATGTTAGTGTTGAGACTGCTTTCCCGTTCCTTGACAGAACTGTAACCGCTGGTTTTTAGCCACGCGGTGGAGGCGGGAGAGGGGCAGCCGAAAGGGATCGTTCCCGGGGACAGCCGCGAGGGGGTGGGACAGGGGCAGAGTTCCCGCTTGCCGGATTGCTGGCTGCAGGAACTGACATAGCTTTAAATGTGAAATGAGGGCAGTGGTAATCTAAAAGTTTTAAACTGCCACAAGTGTACGGCTTACCATGTCTGCCTGCAACAGAAATTCCGTTGTGCTGCCCCGATTCTCAAATGTGCTGTGCAAGACCCCAGGCACTGAATGCGAAGGCCGAAAATTCGACCTTGTGCTGAGTGCGCATGTGATAGGTGCTGTGCATGGTCTTGTTCACAGAGAAAGACTATGTTCTTTGTTCACAACTACATTTTTCTTTCTGAGGAATTCACTCCCTTTTTCCCATTTCCACAGCCCCGTCTGCGACTGTCTCACATCCTAGCCTGGAATCACACTCCCAGAGGCTAGCGCGGATTAGGCGTAGGAAGAGGAGGACACGGGAGGACATGTTCTCTGAGCTTATGTCCTGTTCCCAAGCCCAGGCAGCACAGCAGACCCAGTGGCGGGAGAACTTGACCCGAATGCACCAAGCCAACATGGATCGGGAGGAGAGGTGGCGGCAGGAAGACCAGCAGGCGACTCAAACGCTGCTTGGACTACTGAGGGAGCAAACGGACACGCTCCGGCGCCTTGTGGATGTTCTGCAGGAACGGAGGCAGGAGGACAGAGCCCCGCTGCAGTCCATCTCTTACCGCCCTCCCCTGCCACCAAGTCCCATACCCACCTCACCCAAAGTGCAAAGAAGGAGAGGCGGCAGAGTCCCTGCTAAGTCTCACTCCACCCCTGCAGAGAGCTCTAGTAGCAGAAGGCTCTCGTTTCCCAAAATTTGAAAAGTTCTTTCCTTCCCGCCTGACACAAGCCCCCGTCCAAGTTTCACCTCCCAATGCCATGTTTAGTTGATAATAAAAAATACGTTTCTGTAAACTACTGTTTCAATCATGTTCTTTTGGAGGAGGATGGGAAAGGGGGTTGGTAATTGGACAGTCACCTTTGGCAGGGTACATAGTCGGGGGCAGGCACAGCAGCAGGGCACATACACAGTGCAGTGATGCAGTGACTAGTTACCCTGGTTAGTCTGGGAGGTTGTTTTCATGTTATGTGGTGGGGGGTGGGTTGATCTGTGACTTTGTGGCAGGGGAGGGCAGTTACAGATCTTAAGCGGCGGTCCTTAGGCAGGATCACAGAGCCACACAGCAGAGGATCTGTAACCGTCCTCCCCCTGCCACAAAGTCACATAGACCCCCCCCCATACACACAGTCCCGATCAGGAGGGGTGACAGGCTCCGTTGAAACAACCATCCCACCGCAGCGGAGCCTGTCAATCCTTGAATTTAGAAGCTGCATTCGCGTCACTACACTACACCCGCTCCGCACCACAGTCTGCGTCCCAGTTTTAAAAAATTCCCGCGAAAACAGTATTAAAGAAAACGGTGTGCTTTAACAAAGTTGAACTATTTTTATTTCGCAACGTGTGTTGGAAGGGGGGTGAAGGGGGTATGTAACTGGATAGGATAGTCAACATTACCTGGGTAAAGAAACGGGGGCAGGTTTAGCTTCTGAGTACACAAACTTTAAAGTCACAGGTTACCCTGCTCACTGAGGAACTTTGCTTTCAAAGCCTCCCGGATGCACAGCGCTTCCCGCTGGTCTCGTCTAATCGCCCGGCTGTCTGGCTGTGAGTAATCAGCAGCCAGGCTATTTTCCTCAACCTCCCACCCCGCCATAAAGGTCTCCCCCTTGCTCTCACAGAGATTGTGGAGCACACAGCAAGCTGCTATAACAATGGGGATATTGGTTTCGCTGAGATCACAGCGAGTCAGTAAGCTTCTCCATCTCCCCTTGAGACGGCCAAAAGCACACTCCACCACCATTCTGCACTTGCTCAGCCGGTAGTTGAAGAGTTCTTTTTCAGTGTCCAGGGCGCCAGTATAGGGCTTCATGAGCCAGGGCATTAGCGGGTAGGCTGGGTCCCCGAGGATGACTATAGGCATCTCCACATCCCCAACAGTTATTTTGTGGTCCGGGAAGTAAATACCTTCTTGCAGCCGTCTAAACAGACCAGAGTTCCTGAAAACACGAGCGTCATGAACCTTGCCCGGCCATCCCACGTAGATGTTGGTAAAACGTCCCCTGTGGTCCACCAGTGCTTGCAGCACCATGGAAAAGTAGCCCTTTCGGTTAATGTACTGGGTGGCCTGGTGGTCCGGTGCCAGGATAGGGATGTGAGTTCCATCTATGGCCCCACCGCAGTTTGGGTATCCCATCGCTGCGAAGCCATCTATGATCGCCTCCACGTTTCCCAGGGTCACTACATTTGGCAGCAGTACATCAACGATTGCCTTGGCTACTTGCATCACAACAACCCCCACGGTAGATTTGCCCACCCCAAACTGGTTCGCGACTGACCGGTAGCTGTCTGGCGTTGCAAGCTTCCACAGGGCTATGGCCACTCGCTTCTGTACACTCAGTGCAGCTCGCAACCGGGTGTCACTGCGCTTCAGGGCAGGGGACAGCAACTCACAAAGTTCAAGGAAAGTTCCCTTCCGCATACGAAAGTTTCGCAGCCACTGGGATTCATCCCAGACCTGCAGCACTATGCGGTCCCACCACTCAGTGCTTGTTTCCCGTGCCCAGAATCGCCGTTCCACGGCATCAACATGACCCATTGCCACCGCGATGTCCTCGGCGCTGGGTCCCCTGCTTTCTGACAGGTCCGTGCTACTCTCAGACTTCAGGACATCACCGCGGTGCCGTAGCCTCCTCGCCTGACTTTTCTGCATCTGCCTCAGGGAAACCTGTATGATAAGCTGCGAGGCGTTGAGAGCGGCCACAACTGCAGCGATGGTCGCAGCATGCTCCATGCTCGCAGTGCTGTGGCGTCCGCGCTGTCAATGACTGGAAAAGTGCGCGAAATGATTTCCCGCCGGCGCTTTCAGGGAGGGAGGGCAGGAGTGATGGACGGATGACGACAGTTACCCAAAAGCACCCTCGACACATTTTGTTACCCAGAAGGCATTGCCGGCTACACCCAGAATTCCAATGGGCAGAGGGGACTGCGGGAACTGTGGGATAGCTGACCACAGTGCACCGCTTCGAATGTCGACGCTTTCACCATTAGTGTGGACGCACAAAGTCGAATTACTGTCCTTAGTGTGGACACACACGTTCGAATTTGCAATATCGATTACAAAAATTCGATGCAAGTAAAATCGAACTACTCTTGTAGTGTAGACAAGGCCTTACAGGCAATCCCTAAACAGTTCAAAGAAAATACAAGAGGAATACTTCTTTTGGAGGAAATTCTATGGCTTTTACACAGTGTAACTACAAATCAATTGCATGTGGCTGTCTTGCTTTTCACAAACTAGTATTTAACATGCATGTGGTTTAGTGCCACTACTGTGCTAGCTAACAGAGTATACAACTCTTATAACCTTCCCCCTTCTTTACTCTGTTGGTTTTAAAGAGAAATTATAAGCACTGATAACTTTGCTTTTTCTTTTGGTAATATATAAAATATTTATTAATCATAGGATCCAATGTTTGTAAAACATTTGTGTTGTGTTCACAGCACACACACACACACACACACACACACACACACACACACACACACACACACACACACACTCTGAAATTAGATAAAAACATAAATACTCTTGCTGGAAGGTTACATCATAACACTACTTTATTTCTAGGCATTCAGAACAGTTATATACAAGACTGCCCCGAAAACACACATGCAGAGAGAGAACAGGTTACTCCCTAAGGCAGAGGCACAACTTATCCCTCCTAGCTTTAAGTTATCTCTTTCCATGCTGACTGCTACTCCCACATTTGGCTGCAGGACCAGGAACCCCTCCCTTCCTGCACACTGAGGCTACGTCTACACTACGGGGGGCGGGGAGGATCAATTTCAGATATGCAAATTTCTGAAAGAATAGCGTAGCTGAATTTGACGTATCCGATCCGACTTACCCCGCTGTGAGGACTGCGGCAAATGGACCACCGCGGCTCCCCCATCGACGGCGCTTACTCTTACCTGGGCTAGTGGAGCACGCGCGTCGATTCAGGGATCGATTATTGCGTCCCAACGAGACATGATAAATCGATCCCCGAGAGATCGATTTCTACCCGCCAATCCAGGTGGGTAGTGAAGACAAGCCCTTAGAAGGATAGCTTGCAATTCCAACGCGGTCCTCAGTACATCAGTTTTCAATGATAGCAGTCAGCATGTTTAATAAAGAAATGGAATAGATGAAGTTACCAGCTAAAATAACTACAGTTCCCTTGAATTGGATTTCACTCTATGTTGCTCCATTGTAGTCTGTATTACTGGTTTCTTGGATGGTGATTCAGTACAGACTTCACAGTAGGTGTGTAATGGGACTGAGTTTCAGTTGCTGCTGAAATAAGTAGCTTTTAATTTCCTGACTCTTGTGCTTTCAAAACAACAAGTTTACACTGCACTGATGTTTAGAGCATTTTAATCTCAGTTCTGCAAGGTGCTGAGCAATCTTTTGTGAGTCAATTTATTCAGTAGGCGTTGACAAGACTTTGCAGGAGGCACTTGCCACATTAGAGGCTCAGTCTCTAAATCTCCTTTTCTGTGTGTAAACATTTTTTAAAGAGGAAAGCAGGGTGCTGGAATGCTATGTGCAGTCTGACAAGCACCTTCAGTTCTAGTTATTGCAGGTACTGAGTGGGGCACAGCCAGAGGGCTGTGTCGAGAAGAGGATGACACGGTTCGGGGAGCGACGCGGGTCCCAGACGTGGAGAGAGGATTGACAACAGGTGAGACACCACCTGAGGAGGGCACACTGGCAACCCCAAGCTAATTCCCAGGATGGCCAGTAGGAGGTGCTGCGGCAGTGAGTTGAACCCATCACAGCTGTCAATGTAGTTAATTATTTCATTGCTGATTGCAATAGCAGCAATATTTAGTTAATATGCTTAACCATCATTACTGCATGCATTGACAGATGTCAGGGTTGTGGCAGATCTGGTTGTTGTCAAGAGCTCCTGAGATTGAGAAGTGTCATATCTCTTCCACATCTCTTTACGAGAAGAGGAAAAGAGAGGTAATCCCTTACTGCCAAAACACTTGACCACCCTCTATATAACCAATCCAAAACATCTCACATGCCTTCTGAAGAGTGTCTATATCTCCAACTGTTTGCTATTGGGTTGCCCAGTGTGCAGGCTTCCTACTTGACAACTTCTGAGCTGAAGAAGAGCTCAGTGTAGCTCAAAAGCGTGTCTCTTTCACCAACAGAATCTCGTCGAATAAGAGTCTCACTCATTTTATGTCTCTAATTCCTGAGACCAACACAGCTACAAAAACATTGCAAACGTCTACCATTGTCATGCATTTTTAAATATAATATTAGGCAACCCACTGAAAATTTGGGGACATCAAAGTAAACAAACTAGTGTCAGAAATATCAAAGAACACTGATGATTTTAAATAAATATTATTCATTTTAACTTCTAATTTATTAAGCATGTCCACTTTTACGTGACTCGAAGCTGAGACAGAATTTGCAGTCTACCATACTAGATTGCTTGAGGTGGAACTGGGTCCCATTTTGCTCAAAATAAATGGGAATGTGTGTGGGGCGTAATGAGTTAAAGTAAGTCTAGTGCTCAGTGCCCATCACTGGAACACCTGAAAAGAGAGCCCATGTACTTGTTACATATCTGGCTCAAAAATGAATTTGTTCTTAATGGATGGCAGAAAAATCAAATATAGCTTTTTTCCTTTTCTTTTCAATGCTATTCAGAGATAGTGTGTTAAGTTCTCTTCTGTGGGTAGTCGTTCTTCGTTAAAACTCCAGAGCTCAGTGAATCTGGTTGAACTTTCCTGAGGTGAAGGACAATACCAATGAGAAGACTCAATGGTATTCATATTGGTATTGGCAGCTTCAGCATAGAAGCCAGATAACATGATAGTATATAACTTACTTCCCACAGTGGGGATAGATAGGAGGAAATGAGGGAACTTGGGTTTGTTGATGTACTATTAGAAGGCAGCTGGATATAATGAGAATGGTATAAACACTAAATAAAACTAAAGGATAATTAAGTGGTTTGGAGATAGAACTAACCTCTGGGTGGTCCTTCAAGGCACACCAGCAGGGCCTTGTGCAAAAGCTCGTTCTGTTGCTACCTCTTATGTGGAGAAAAATGGTTTAGTAATAATAAAAAATCTGAGGAGATGCCTAAAATCTAGTCAGTATCTTTGTTGCCACTGCCTTTAAATTTAAGGAGATAAGTAAAGTGCCAAATGCCCATTTCATTAATGTAACAGGAAGTGATACAACAACACAAAGGGATGATGGACTTCTGTCTCCTGTTGCTCAAATACAGTGGCTGTGGACAAAATGATTTGGGAACAGAGGAACTATTTGTCACTGGTGAACTAAAAAAGAAAACAGGAGGCTGCAAAAATACAATCAGTATTTTTTTTTTTAAAAGCTCAAATATCTCACTTTTCTCAGATATACAGTTTTAAATTTGGACTATGGCTTTTTTGACTGTATGACAGAAATGGGTAGACACTTAATTTTGAATAGCATCCCTTTTCAGATCAAGTAAGACCAGACTGGGAGTAACAAAGTTTCTTTAGAGTTCAGTGATTTATCATACCTAAGGCTGGGTTTTGAACCCTTACTCTAGTTGAATAGCACCTTCACTTTAACGACATTACATGGAGTTAAGGTAGTATTTATCTTGAGTAAGGATATCTGAATGTGGCCCCCACTGATGTGTCTAGCCTCACAGGGAAAATTTTCCCCAAGTCATTTTATAGGGCAAGAAGTATAGCGAGGACAGACTGGTGAGACCAAACAAGTGTGCATTACACAAGTAACATTTACTAACATCAGTGATTTAAAAATGAGAGTTGACAACATGTTCTGTAACATCATATAAAGTTTAACAAACTTTAGCTGTTTAAAAATACTTTGGTTAACTGCTCTGAGGGTTTTCTAGTCTCTAGCCTTTGCTAGATGTGTGAGCCCATAGTACCACCACATAATCTTTTCTTCGTCTTGCAACCCACTGTGTGACTAAAGATTTTTAAGGTAAATTAATGGTTCTGCTTCAAATATGGTCCTATTGGAACCACTGTATCAGCTCCCTTTTGTGATATGTCTGACACATGGGTGTGCTGATTTTTTGCTGGACCCAGAGACGTGTTCTGGGTCATAATGACAAAGATTTAGTACCCTTGCAACACCAGGGGTTCAGTATCCAGAGATTTCAATGGCTACGGTTATGTTTTACTTCCATTTTATTTTCCAAAAAATAGTTAATATTTCTGGCTGACATTTCTTATCTGTGAATCTCTTACTTCTGCTCATAGAGCCACTTTCCCTAAAACAGTTGATTTCACAGTGGCTTGCTCAGACATTGAGGTGGATCGGCAGGTTAGTCTGTATTTGCGCTCTTCCTCTTAGTTGTTGTCTGCACTGGCGTTAGAATGTGTTCTTTCTGTTAGCACAGGAGCTTTGACATCCAGAAAGCTGATCCTTAAGCAGCATTCTCATATGGCCATTTCCCTATGACAAACTAGGGATGAATTAGCTTACATGTGAATTCATGGGTATAACATATTCCATGTTTGGGGTCTTTACATTTATTCAATTGCCTCCATCTTCTGTGTCTAGTCAAATCCTTTGTCACTGTCTTGCATAACTTAACCATTGAGACAAATCTAGTGTCTATTCTAGTTCACTGTAAGGTTCTGTCTCATGGCATGCCATAGAACACAATAGGATCTCATTGTGACTTAGATTCAAATTCTAATCAGTGGGTAATCAATTGCTTCCACACCATACAGATAATCAAAAATAGTGTATCTGATGCTTTATCATCATGATGCTTGGGTCACTGATGTGCTTCCAAAGGGAAAGTGTTCAAACATACATCTACCAAAGCTGAAGTTGGATATTCAGACCTGTATATGTTCCTGGTAAAAAGGAGGTACATGGCAGTGTTCCACAACAAACTAAACTCAGACTTTTTTACTATGAGACTTGCATTCAATGAACTGAAAAGATCAGTGAAAATTTTATATATTTGTGTTTTTTTAACATTAAAAATAGTTAAATTGCGCTAACCCAAGGCTTAGACCCAGGGTCCCAGGATCTTGCAGGGCTAGAGAGTCTGAGCTTAGGTCAAGCCAGGACTTAGAGTCCAAGCCCTATTGCTTTGCAGTGTAGCCACAGCCCCTCTTGCCTCAGGTCCCAGGAATCATCCAGAAGCATCTCACAATTCCATGGGACAACTTCCTTAGTCCATTCTATGCTAGCAATCTGCAATCCTCTCTATTGAAAGTAGGCCCTCCCACAGTTTGGAAAATGGCAGCCGCTCAGGTCAGAGTTCTGTTCTGATCACTGATGTGCAAGCACACTATCATAGAGCCTCCTGGGTTTTCAGGGGAGAGAAAACAATTATCAAGCCTTGCAGAAAAGTGAGCTGCTTCCTGGTAACTTGCAGGACAGGCAATAAAGTTTTTCCACAGAGCACCACAGTCCTAGGACTAGAGCAGCCACATTTTGGGTGGGAGGGGCACTAGGGACTCTGGGAGATGGTTAGTTTGAATTGGGTCTGCGCACTGCAGTGTGGCCACCAGAGCCCTAGGTTCCAGCATGGGTTAGAAAAGTCTTAATGTAGGGTTTAAATACAATGTAGATGCTCAAGACCAGGGTTCCCTAACTTGGGTCAGCTGACTCAAGTCCCACTAACCCTGGATTTACTGTGCAGTGTAGATATACCCCCCAAAAACCTCTGCTAAGCTTGTGCAAATTTTGGTCCCCACTCCCTAGCCTAAAGGCTTATAATTCTGCCAAATCTGGGTGGACTTCCATGGGGATAGCACAAGGCATCTCTGGTTGCCAGGGCACCAATACAGCTGCACCGCTGTAGCGCGCCTGGTGAGCACGTGCTATGCCAATGGGAGAGTGCTCTGCCATCTCCATAATCATTCCACCTTGGTGAGAAGTGGAAGCTATGTTAGCAAGAGAGCATCTCCCGTAACATAACGCTGGTGTGGACAGCACAAAACTTGCATCGCTGTGGGGGTTCAGGGATGGCTTTTTCACCCCCCCTGAGTGATGTAAGTTAGCTCAACTTAAGCGGTAGTGTAGACCTGCCCTGAGCTTTGCTACCTGGTCCTCCAGGAAAACTACCAAAGTGTCTTACTATGAAACATATCCCTTTCCATTACCTATTGTCCTTTTTGACAAAACCCATGCATCCTCCGTCCCTCCAAGGGAAAGTCTACACTGCAGATGGGAGGTTAATTCCCAGCGCCGGTAGATGGGCATGCACTTAGCTCTAATCGAGCTAGCCTAGGATCTGATTTTTCAGAGTATTTAGATGATAGAACACGTCATATGTTCAAAGAAGAGCTCGCATTGAATTCATTTGCAACTGGGTGTACTCAGCTCTTCTGCAAATCAGACTCCAGGATCTCATGTCTGGCATCCAGAAAATGCCTGATAATTAGTGATCACCTGAACAGAGCTAAGTTTAAGTGATTTTCCCAGCATCACACGGGGACTCTGTGGAAGAGGCAGGGATAGAATCCAATTCTCCAGCATTCAACTAAATTGACCTTAAGGCTGTCCCTTCTTTTTCTGTCCTACAATCCCTTGCTTCATTCACTATGTACATTCCAATTTGCACAACAAATGAAGCAGGGGTCCCAGACACCATTCTCCTTCACTCCACAACCCTGATTCATCTCCACAGCAGTTCCATCCAGTGCCTGGAATGAGGCTAGGTCCTGAGGAAAAAATACTATGTGATCGTGTATCATAAATGTATATGCAGAAGAGAGCCAAATTGAGGTTGCACAAGCAACATTTCCTGACTTTTGAGTGCTTGATTTTGTAACCTTAGTGTTTTTTGTGTGTAAACTGATATAAAGTTGTAGAAAAGCAACATTCTCCTGCAGCTAGCCTGAGCAGACAATGATATGAAGGCTTGCCTATTCCCATTCAAGCAATATTGAAACTTTTTGAAAAATCATCTCTTGGTTAACATGGGTTCTTCCTACTATGCATCCATCAACATACAAACCTAGCTGGGGCTCGGAATGATGGGCATTCAGCAACCAATGGATACAACAGTAGCAGAGTGCCATTAACAAGAAAACATTCTACAAATACATTTGAAGCAAGAGGAAGACCAAGGACAGGGAAGACCCATTACTCAATGATGGGGGGGGGGGGGAGGGAGGGAAGACAATAAAAGAAAATGTGGAAATGGCAGAAGTGCTAAATGACTTTTTGTTTCATTTTTCACCAAAAAGTTTAGTAGGGATTGGACATCTAATATAGTGAACACCAGTGAAAATGAGGTAGCATCTGACACTAAAATAAGGAAAGAACACATTAAAAATTATTTAGACAAGTTAGATCTTCCAGTCACTTGGGCCTGATGAAATACATCCTAGAATACTCAAGGAACTGACTGAAGAGATATATGAGCCATTAGCAATTATTTTAAGGCTCATGGAAGACAGGAGAGATTCCAAAGGACTGGAAAAGGGTAAATATGGTGGCAATGTATAAAAATGGGAATAAGGACAATCCAGGGAATTACAGACCAGTCAGTTTAACTTCAGTACCCAGAAAGATAATGGAGTAAATAATCAAGCAATCAATTTGCAAACATCTAGCAGATAATAAGATAAGTAACAGTCGGCATGGATTTGTCAAGAACAAATCATGTCACACCAACCTAATAGCTTTCTTTGACAGGGTAACAAGCCTTGTCAATAGGGGGAAGGGGTAGACGTGGTATATTTTGACTTTAGTAAGGCTTTTTGATACTGTCTCACATGACCTTCTGCATGTGCAAAATTCATCTGCCCTGGAATTTTTTTTTCTCCACAGAATAATACATTATGCCAGAGAGGCACTGCAATTACATGTTTCATCCACCAGGGGTTGCTGTTGTACCAGAAGAGAGGTCAGCTGGCTCATAAGCCAGAGCAGTCAGCCACTAGAGAGGGTGTGGGGCAAGGGATGCGGGATTTCGGATGCAGGAGGGGGTTCTGGGCTGGGGCTGAGGGGTTCAGGGTGGGGAGGGGGCTCCAGACTGAGGCAGGGGGTTGGAGTGTAGGTTTGTGTGAGGGCTCTGGCTGGGGTGCAGACTCTGGGGTGGGGCTGGGGATGAGGAGTTTGGGGTGAAGGAGGGTGCTCTGGGCTGGGACCAAGGGGTTTGGAGGGCAGGAGGGGAATCAGGGCTGTGGCAGGGGATTGGAGTGTGGGGTGGGAGGGCTCTGGGCTGGGGCAGCGGCAGGTGGTGGGGACGCGGGGAGCGTGAGGGCTCTAGCTGGGGTTGGTGCTCTCGGGTGGGGCTGGGGATGAGGGGTTTGGGGTACCAGGAGGTGCTCTGGGCTGAGATCAAGAAGTCTGGAGGGCGGGAGGGGGATCAAGGCTGGGGCAGGGGATCGAGGTTGCAGGATCCAGGCAGCGCTTACCTCAAGCAGCTCCCAGAAGCAGTGGCATGTCACCTCTCTGGCTCCTAGGCAGAGGCATGGCAGGCACGTCTATGCTCTTCTCTGTCTGCAGGTGCTATCCCCACAGCTCCCATTGGCCGGGAACCACAGCCAATGGGAGCTGCAGACCTGGCACTAAGGGCAGGGGCAGCATGCGGAGCCCCCTGGCTGTCCCTATGCATAGGAGCTGGAGTGGGGACATGGTGTTGCTTCTGGGAGCTGTGTGGAGCCATGGCAGGCAGGGAGCCTGCCTTAGCCCTGCTGCACAGCCAACTGGACTTCTAATGGCCCAGTCAGTGGTCCTGACCGGAGCTGCCAGGGTCCCTTTTCGACTAGGCGTTCCAGTCAAAAACTGGAAACCTGGCAACCCTATCCCCAACTCCCTAATAATCCTGCTCCCCCCTCGAAAACACCAGTTCCATACTTCTCCCACGCGCACACACACACACACACACACACACACACACACCCCCAACAACCCTCCAGGCTCACTTCCATGCTCCCAGGAATTACTTCCCTTGCCCTCAGCACCTCCTTTACCCCTGACTCCCCTAAGCCTTTGCACTGCTTCTGAGGGGGATGGGAAATGCAATTCTGTATTATAGTTTAAATGAATTATTACTAAAAGTTCTGTATTCATATGCCTAGTAAGGAATCTATTTGTCAAAAAACATTTCCTGAATCTTTTTTGTTGTCTGTATTGTTATAGACATACTTGCTGATAGGTATTTTGAAATAAATTTTATTGACCAATAAAATATGCAGGATTTAGCAGAATTTTAAAATATTGGGCAAAGAATTCCCCACCAGTAAGTCATGGTCTAATTCAGGGCTGGCCAAACTTATTGACCCTCCGAGCCACATAAGACAATCTTCAGAAGTTCAAGAGCCGGGATGCATCTGCCAGGGCTCAGGGCTTCAGCCCCATGGGAGGTGCCTCATGGGGCTCGGGCATCTGCCCTACTCCTGCTGAAGGGAGCCCTGACAGGTGTTCCCTGCAGGGCTGAAGCCCTGAAACTTCACCTCCCTGCTGGGCAGAAACCCCTGCCCCATCACCCCACTGCAAGGCAGAGGTCCCAAGCTCCACCCTCCTAGTCTGGTAAGTGCAGAATGGAGGGAGGTGTGGGAAGCTCCGTGAGCTGCACTTTAACGGTAAAAGAGCCACATGTCGGTCATGAGCTGCAGTTTGGCCACCCCATGTCTAGTTATTTCATAGTCCTGCTTTGAGGGCAAGGGACTGGATTAGACTTACACGTCTATTATTCTATGATTAGCTATCGTGATAGCTGCTTTATATGAATTGACATGGCTGTGCACACTGGAACCCAAATCTGGAACTCCTACACAATCCTGCACAGTCTACGCTCAGCTTGGAAAATTCCCTCGATATCCAGAGTATTCAAAATTGAGTGCTTTAAATCCCCTGTTCTATATTCTGATGTCCACATCTGAAAACTCCCCTGCAAAGCTCCTCAAAGGCAGTGCAACTCCTAGTGAATGCAACAGGGATCACACATGAGTAACTGAGCAGAATTTCATCCTTTCTTTAACCTTGTTAAAGGCTAACAATTTTTTGTAAAAGTTGTTTTACTGGGTTTTCTTATTTCTATAGAGATCAAGATACATTTATTTTGTGTAACTGAAGCAAACTCACTAAAATGCAGACTCTTAAAGTTTTGTTTCAATAGTGGCCAATGTTACTAACTCCTCAGTATTTGGCAAAGCTTCCTGAAATCTGTAGGTTTAAATCCTGCCATGCTGTTTGCAATCACTATTTAACGTCTGCTTTGGCTGTCTCATTTATCCTGCATAACAGAGTGGAGCAGTCAGAGCTTGTCTCTCCCCTCCCCACCTCCACAAAGTGCCTTGTGAGAGTACTTGTTTTTGAAACACAATTTGCTTTCTAAGCTCTTCAGACTTGCATGTTGCTTCAGTGCACCCATTAACATGCCTGCCAGCAAGCACCCCATTCTGCCTACTGTTGAACACTGCTCCATAGCCACTGTCTCTCAGTGCCCCCTTCTCGGCTGCACAGCAACAAATCTTTGAGGGGAATGGGAGTTCCTGCTTTGCCACCTTCAGTGCTGCTCCCCTGATTCATTAATGCTCTCCTACAACTCCCTGTAACCCATCCGTCTAATGTCCTCCCCCTCACAGTTCTGACTGCCTTCTAGGTGACTAGAGGCTCTTTAATTGGATCAATCCCAGAGGGCTGTAATTCAAGAAGGACTTATTATTATTCCTTGGGCTCAGATGATGCCCTCTATGGCTTGATCCAGATTTTTCAAGTACACTTAGGGCATGGCTACACTAGCGAGCTTACAGCAGCGCAGTTGCACTGATGCAGCTGTGCCACTGTAAGTTGTCTAAGGTAACCACTCTATGCCAGTGGGGGAGAGGTCTCTAGTGAGCTAAACCACTCCAGCCTGCATGAGTGGCAGAAGCTATGTTGGCGGGAGAAGCTCTCCCGCCAACATAGTACTGTCCTGATGGGCACATGTTGGTGTAATTTATGTTGCTGCAGTGTGTGTGATTTTATTCACTCTTCCCCTCCGACCCCCCACCCCGAGCAACCCAAGTTATTCCAACATAAGCTGTAGTGTAGACATAGCCTTAGTGAGAGAAAAGTTTGCCATGACAGTTATTCTCTGGAAAGCAACTGTGTGCATCTCTCATTTTATCTCTGGCACCTCTGAGCCAAAAAAAAAAAAAAAAAATTAAAAACAGATGTTTGTATTGGCAAACTGGACTCCACAGTTTTAACTCACATATTATAATTAGCTCAGCTGGGTGGGAACTTCTGTAACACTCTTCTATGGATGGAAAATGCAGTTTTGGCAAAATTGAATTTTTCCAAAGGAATAATTTTATTTCTGCCAATAAACCTTTTATTTTCCTAGTAGAAAATCAAAATGAAATATTTCCTTTTGGGTCATTCTGAATCAGAACAGTTAGTGGTCTAAACCAAAATAAAACATCACATTTTGGATCAGTTTGACATCTCTCTCTGTTGGCCCTGAGCTGTTGCAGTGTATTATGGAAGTTGTAATTCAGTTGCCTTGTATCCCCATTCTTCTCCCTGGGCTGGATCCATGGTTGGACTACATCCCCTGTGATCACTACAGTTAAGGTGACCAGATCACCCAAGTCAAATATCAGGACGTGGGGGGGAGGGGAGGGAGGGCGAGGCGGGGGGGCGGGGCAAAAAAAAAACCACCTTCCTTCACAAGCGCTGGAGGGAGGCCCGGGAGACGCAGGGGAAGCGCGGGGCCAGGGCGAGTGAGAGTCCGGCCTGGCCCCGAGCAGGCAGGATTCAGTCGGGCGGTAGGGAGAGGAGGGGGGCGGCCCGCGGTGCCAGGCAGCGGCTGTTCTCCCCCCCGGGCAGCGGGACTCGGGAGCAGCCGCTGCTGCAGCTCCCACTGCCGTGGGGGGAGGAAGCAGCCGGTGGCCAAGCTCGGCGGCTGCGGCTCGGACGCCTGGGCCCGAACCCCCCCCAAGCTCGGGCCTGCTGCAGGGACCCAGCAGTGCGCATGCTGCGCCCAGCCCCTGGCCAGTCGCGTTGGGCTGCTGCCCAGCTGGCGCTATCCCGCAGCGGCCCCAGAGTGGGGGCAGCAGGCCCCAGCCCTCCCGTCCCACTCGGGTCCCACAGGGGAATGAACGGGCCTGGGCTGCCGATGCCTCCGCCCCGGGGCCGCCACAGGATTGCACCAGCTGGGCAGAAGCCCAGACGCAACTGGCCAGGGGCTGGGCACAGCGTGCGTGCTGCTGGGTCCCCGCAGCAGGCCCAGGCTCAGGGGGTTCGGGGGCGCCATAGCCACAGCCGCCGAGCTTGGCCATTGGCCGCTTCCTCCCCCCCCCACCCGCGGCAGTGGGAGCAATGGCTGCTCCCGAGTCCCGCTGCCCGGGGGGGAGAACAGCTGCTGCCTGGCCCCGTGGGCCACCCCCTTACTCCGTCCCCCTACTCTCCCTATCGCACAACTGACTCCTGCCTGCACTGGGGCCAGGCCGGACTCTTACTCACCCCGGCCCCGCGCTCCCCCTGCATCTCCGGGGCCTCCCTCTAGCGCTTGTGAAGGGAGAGGAATGGTGAGCCTGGGGAAGAGGCAGGGATTCGGGGAGGGAGCCAATGGGGGGAGAAGGGGGCGGAGTCAGGGGGGTGCAAGCACTTCCGGGCTCCAGAGCATTTCCTTGTTTGTCCAGTGTCCAACAGCACATCGGTCGGGATGCGGGACAAACAAGGAAATATCGGGACAGTCCCGATAAAATCGGGACGTCTGGTCACCCTAACTACAGTCTCCTTTCTGGTTGAACTGCCATAGTGCATCATGGAAAATGTATCTGCCTGGGGATCCTAGTTCATAGGGAATGACAGCATAAGGAATCTGAACTATGTTTATAAGGTACCACAGCAGTGTAGGGGGACACAGAACAAAATCAAAATAAAACACTAACATTTCTCAATCAAAATAAGTTGTATTTTTTGGTTCGGTGGAAAAATGTCAAATTGTTGTCCTAATTTGGGATGCAAACAAATTTTGAAAGACTAGAATTTCACAAAGGATGGAAAAACTGACTTTTTTGATAAGCACTAATATTTCATTTCAAGATTAGATGGTAAATGTAGTCATGAAAGAACTACAACATGTTCCTCAGTCCACCAGCCAGATGATGCCCTTGGTCTTAATTTCATGAAGGATAGGTCCATCAATCGCCATTAGCCAACATGGTCAGTGATGCAAACCCATGCTCTAAGCGTCCCTCAACCTCCAACTGCCAGAAGCAGCTGGCACTGGCGACTGTCTGGGCCTGGACTAGATGGACCATCGGTCTGACGTATGACCATTCTTATGGTTACACACATGCAATCTTGCAGAACTGTACATCTGCTTAGGTGAAGATTCCCATCTTCTCTCTTTAGAGCAATTTATTCCAAAAACTGTCCACTTTGAGTAGAGAAAAGACAAATCGCTTCTTGTGTTCATCCTACCACTTGAGAAAAGAAACTGTAAGAATGTCCCCTTCCTGTTGCTCATTCCTGCTTCCCATGGAGTCAATATTAATCACAAATGCCCATTGAGTTCAGTCTTAACACATGTTAAGAGGATGACTGTGGGATATTTTGCTCATTCCCTGGACTTCCTTATGCTAGTCTTAAGTTTGAAAGACCCCTATTTCATGCTGCTAGCACTAAAGAATGTGTATGGACATATGGTAGTAAGCAGCATGGTAGTAAGTTTGTTAACAGCATTGTTAATAAATGAGACCAAAACTATCCCCAGTTTTAGAGAAAATCAGTTCTGTATCCAAGTATCTCATTCAAGCCCCTTTATGTGATGGACTGAACTGGAACATTGAATCCAAACCCTTTCCACTCACCAAACTGCAGGACAGTTGGAATTTGCATCAGATTCTGGATCCTATGATCCATCTTTAAAGCAGTTACTTTAAAAATATAAAAAAGTTGCATTTTGGTAATTCATTGCTGTCATGGCTACAGAACTAGCTGCATCTCTGACCCTCTCTTCAGTCTCTGTGCTACTCTTGTCACCTGTTATGCCTCATGCCTCTACCTTCCTGGGGTGGAATCATGTGATTCTTCTACTCTTAGACTGGGTCCCTGGCTGCAGTACCCTGTGTATCCATCGTGTTTCCCACAACAGGCCAGACTGGGTTGGGTTACCTGTGATTCTTCCCTTCAGAAGCTTGTGGTTAATACAGGTGACCAGATGGCTTTTTCAAATGTAAGTGCTGTTTACTCTTAACAGTAGGAACAAAGAATAACATAAGGGGCAAGGATTTCAAAACAGTCTGTTGTCTACATGTATATTTATCTTACCTAAGCTTTCCAGGTTGAGAGGCCCCCCTAAAGCTTTCCAGCTTCTTCAGTGCCTCAAGAGGGTGCCTGTCAGTGTGTTTCTCAGGAAAGTTCCATGACAACAGACCTCATTTACGGATAGAGACTATTGAACAAAGGACTGTGAGCAGTTCAGCTGTTGGTTCTGGCAAAACAAGTTCTGAAATGTGGCTGGAGGCTGGAAGTAGCATCATCACAGATAATAGTTCAAGCAGTGTCTCTTAATGACCCGTTAATGATGTTTTGATGAGGAGGTGGGCCTTGTGTTGCCTATCCTGCTTGCCACTAAACTAAGCCAACATATGTATACAGCAAACAGTCCCATAATTCAATATAATGATACAGTAACTATCCTAATAACCTGGTCACATACAATAGTAATGAATGAATACACCTCAGTCCCACATCTTTCACAGTTGCACTATCGCAGGTCAGCATTCAGGGGATTTGATTTAGTGTTTAGGAAACGGACAATTATATTTTGATATCTTCTCGGCCTTATTGTTGAGCAAACTTGCTCCAATTCAGCAAATAATGTAAGCACATGCTTGAAGTTCAGCACATGTTTCAGCCATCTCCAGGACAGGGATGGGTTTAAGTCCCTGCTTAGCTGAATCAGGCTCCAAGTTTGCATCAAAGACATCTTCTAGTATGGTCTGTTTTCATAAGCATAATTGACTACTGTTGGAAGCTGTAGTGCACATGGGGCTCAGCAATTTTTACCCTACTGTGTCATGTGTTAGAGTTTTTTTTTTTAAAAAGCAGTTCCTTCAAGGATTGGAGGGGGATGAAGCCAAGTGAGTCCTAATGATCCTAATAGAATTTGTACATATCAGCCCCTTGCACCACAGAGCCAGATAAAGTTAACTGATTACAGTTGTAACTCTGTAACAGGATGGTCTGCTCCTTAAGGGTCAGAAGGCTTAGGGATATCCAGCTATGTTCAATCAGCTCATCCTGTGCCATAATGAGCTGCCTCCCAACCTAAAGGGATGGACTGATTGGGGTCAGATGACAGTATGAAATACCTGGGCCTCACAGAAGGGGTGAGAAAGGTCAGTTTGGGAGAGGAACCACAGAGAGCACGTTGAGCTCTGCAGTAAGGTCTGGAGGACTTGAGGGAAGTAGCTTGGGAGTCAGTGCTCAGTTGCAGAGCCAGAGAGAGACTGAAAGGTAACATTGGGCAGGTCTACACTATGGGGGAAAAGTTTATCTAAGCTAGGCAATTTGAGTTACATTAGTAGCATAACTCAAGTCGACATAGCTTAGAGCCAGGGCCAGCCCACAACATTTTGGCATCTAAGGCAGGGAGCTCAAATGATGCCCCCATGCCCTCTTACTTGGGCCAAAACTTTGAAAGGTCTCAATTCTGCCTTCTTCCTGTTCTACTCCTCTCATGGTACTGCTCTGCTACCTACCCCAATAAAGGAGAACTAACAACTTAAAATGCCTTGTTCAAAAATTTAAAGTAACACTTAACTTTCAAACACCTGAACAGCAAATGTAACTTTTCTTGTCTGCATAGTAAACACTGGCATTTTTATCTGTTTGAATAATCAAAATGGTCCTTTCTGTGCCTTCTTGGTTGCAAAGATTTGAACTGCTTCCTGCTGAAGGTCCACAGTCTGGGCCAGCTCATGCTCTGTTGAGATGGTTGCAAGGCCGACCAGCCTCTCCTATGTCATTGTGGAGCGTAGATGTGTTTTTATTAACTTAATCTTGGAGAAGCTGCATTCTCCACTGGCAACTGTTACTGGAAGTGTTAGAAGTATACTCAGAGCAACAAAAGCATTTGGAAAGAAGGTGGTCATCATATTTGTGCACCTATATTTCAGAACAGCCTTTGGAGTTGATCCTGCTGAAATGGATCTTGAAAGGGCTTTCAGTTCATCACCTATCACTCGCATCAATATCGTGCATGTCATCATGTGTCAACACTGTCTCTAATGCCCTGCATTGCTGGTGTAGGTCTTCTTCAGGTATAGTGAGGAGTTTTGGAATATCATACAACATCCCAAATATACTGCTGTGTTTCTTGAGCTGCATGAAAAGTTCTTCAACTGACCGTACTGCACAATCTAGCACCTGGTTAAAGAATTCAACTTTGAATTGTTGTTTGGGGTCTCTTATGGGATTATCCCATGCCTCGTAATCAAAATGTCATCTTCTTTGGTGACTTTCATATTTTTGAATGGGTGGGAAAATAGCTTCAGTGTGAAGTTCCTCTGCCAACTTCTGTGCACTCTTCAGAGCATTTTAAAATCCCTCATCTGACTGGTAAGACTGTAGGTATGATTTTGCTTTGTCCAATTGTTCCATTGCTCCAGATATATCAAGGTCAACACCTTGGAGTCTCTTGCTTACAACATTTATTTCAAACAGTATGTCATGCCACAACACTAAGCCACACAGAAATTTGAAGTTATGTATGTTTCTGGTGATTCCATTTCCCTGTGCCACTGTTCTCCCACGAACAGTTCCTGTCATAGCATTATCCTCCATAATGGCAACTATGGCATCATCTATCTTCCCAATTCGGTGTTTGATAGGCTTTATCGCCTCTACTTGACTTTCCCATCCTGTGGCACTCAGTGGTTTCAGTGTCAGAGAGGATGTTCCCAGATGTTGCTTCAAAATTTGCCATTGATGAGTTGATGCAGAGAAAAATACATAGATGCTTTGAATTACATTAAAAAATTCAGCAGCCTCACTAGAAACTGATGCTGCATCACTGACCACCAAGTTCAATGAATGAGACCTGCATGGGACAAAAAAAACCTCGAGGGTTTAACTCTTGGATCCGCGACTGCACTCCTCTGTTCTTTCCTCTCATGTTGGCACCATTATCGTAGCCCTGACCTCTCATGTCAGCTATCGCAATTCCCGTATCTTCCAGTTTTTTAAGAAGCACATTTGTCATACCAGCTCCTGTAGTATCATCAATGTCAATAAATTCTAGAAAATGCTCTCTGACAGTCACCATTGCAGGGACATTTTCACTAGGTTCTGTTGTTACAAAACTTACCATTAAAGTCATTTGTTCCATATGGCTGATGTCAGGTGTGCAGTCCAGAATAATATCTTGCTGACTTCAGATCTGCCACAATCTTCTGTTTGACTTTTGTTACCAATAACTGTATGATCTGATTTTGAATTGTTTTTCCAAGGTAGTGATGTGTGTACATTTCTTGGGTGGTGGCTCTTCTTACATGCTCCTGGAGTACAGCATCAAACTCAGCCATCAGCTTCACAATTTTAAGGAAGTTTCCATTGTTTGGCACATACAGATGATTTGAAGTGCCACACGGTGCTAGGTTTTGGGTAGCAAGCATTCTCACAATGGCAATAAGCCTTTTCAGAACATTTTGCCAATAAAGAGATTCTGATGCAATCTTGATGCTGATCATCTATGGTGGCCTTTAACCTTAGTCTCATCTCAAGCTCTTTCCACCTATGGAATGCTCTCTGGTGATTTGTTGCCTTCTCATGGCATGCCAGATTTCTAGCCAGATTTTTCCTGTTCTTTGTTCCTGAAAAACCCAATATGGCTGGAACATTAGACTGGAAGAGTTTGCAACAAAACCAGTATGCAGCATTCTGGGTTTTTGAGTAAATAAGCCATGGCCTCTCCACTTTGTCACCATTGGGGATTTCATGCCAGTAATGTGTTGGATAGAAACTTCTATTTTCATTGTCTTTGGGGAACATTTTTTCATTTTCTGCGGCCCATGCAGTACAAGGAAGTCCCTCAGGCTACTGCTCAAGTGGGTCCACAGTCCTGGATCGTCTAGATGTAAGGAACTAAACTCAGCAGCAGCTGTTTCTTGCGCCTCCATCACACTCTTCTCTGATCTACACTTTTCTTCAGGAATGTGCATGGTTACATCCATTTGAGATGGAGATAGGATGCTTCAGTAGCTGCCAGTTCACCTGCACTCTGACTAACTGGAAGATCAGGCATCTCCTCACCACTCACATCCTCACTGGGGCCAGAACGCTCACCGTGAACATTTGTGTCTAGGTATCTCAGGAGAGCTCCTTCCTGCTTGGATAGAAAAGCTTCCTTTGCTTTCTTTCTTTTTCGGAATGCTGCCCAGAGGGATATTTTCTTCTTTCACTCAGGACTGCTGTTCTGTGCCAGCTCTAGCAGCTCTCAACACTCAGTTGAAGGGGTCAAATAAGCAGGCTGGTAGCAGGGCCTGAGTGAGGGAAAATATGAGCGTCTTAAGGGCCTACTGGCTCCTACTACTTCAGTTGACTGCCTGTTCTCCTCAAGTGGGTTCAGGGAAGCAGCAGGAAACAGGAATCTCCCTGAGAAGCTGGTGTTAATCAGTCCAGGCTCCTGGGGGGTGCTAGAGAGGTACATAGATTCATAGATTCTAGGACTGGAAGGGATCTCAAGAGGTCATTGAGTCCAGTCCCCTGCCCTCATGGCAGGACCAAATACTGTCTAGACCATCTCTGATAGACATTTATCTAACCTACTCTTAAATATCTCCAGAGATGGAGATTCCACAGCCTCCTTAGGCAATTTATTCCAGTGTTTAACCACCCTGACAGTTAGGAACTTTTTCCTAATGTCCAACCTAGACCTCCCTTGCTGCAGTTTAAGCCCATTGCTTCTTGTTCTATCCTTAGAGACTAAGGTGAACAAGTTTTCTCCCTCCTCCTTATGACACCCTTTTAGATACCTGAAAACTGCTATCATGTCCCCTCTCAGTCTTCTCTTTTCCAAACTAAACAAACCCAATTCTTTCAGCCTTCCTTCATAGGTCATGTTCTCAAGACCTTTAATCATTCTTGTTGCTCTTCTCTGGACCCTCTCCAATTTCTCCACATCTTTCTTGAAATGCGGTTCCCAGAACTGGACACAATACTCCAGTTGAGGCCTAACCAGCGCAGAGTAGAGCGGAAGAATGACTTCTTGTGTCTTGCTCACAACACACCTGTTAATACATCCCAGAATCACGTTTGCTTTTTTTGCAACCGCATCACACTGTTGACTCATATTTAGCTTATAACCCCTAGATCCCTTTCTGCCATACTCCTTCCTAGACAGTCTCTTCCCATTCTGTATGTGTGAAACTGATTTTTCCTTCCTAAGTGGAGCACTTTGCATTTGTCTTTGTTAAACTTCATCCTGTTTACCTCAGACCATTTCTCCAATTTGTCCAGATCATTTTGAATTATGACCCTGTCCTCCAAAGCAGTTGCAATCCCTCCCAGTTTGGTATCATCTGTAAACTTAATAAGCGTACTTTCTATGCCAATATCTAAGTCGTTAATGAAGATATTGAACAGAGCCGGTCCCAAAACAGACCCCTGTGGAACCCCACTTGTTATGCCTTTCCAGCAGGATTGGGAACCATTAATAACAACTCTCTGAGTACGGTTATCCAGCCAGTTATGCACCCACCTTATAGGAGCCCCATCTAAGTTGTATTTACCTAGTTTATCGATAAGAATAGCATACGTATCAAATGCCTTACTAAAGTCTAGTTATACCACATCCACAGCTTCTCCCTTATCCACAAGACTCGTTATCCTATCAAAGAAAGCTATCAGACTGGTCTGACACGATTTGTTCTTTACATAAGAGGCTCCTCCTCCTCTCTCTCCCTTCAGCTCCTGCTGCTTTCTGTTATTCCCTCTCACTTTTTCTCCTGCCTACCTGTTGTCTCTTTTGCCCTCCTTCCTCTACCACAGCACTCCACCATCTCTGTGCATCTAGAGCAGAGAGAATACATATGCACCAGCAGCAGACACAATTTTCTACACTCTGAGTCCTAGTGGCGCTCCCCCACAGTCTGGCACCTGAGGCGGCTGCCCCAGTTCGCCTCATGGTAAGGCCAGCCCTGCTTACAGCTACTTACTGCAGAGTCCACACTGCACTGGCTCGATGTGAGAAACTCTCCGGTTGACTCCCCTTACTCTTCTCATTCTGGTGGAGTACTGAAGTCGATGGGAGAGCAATTGGTGGTTGATTTAGCGGGTCTTCAGTAGACCTGCTAAATCAACTCCCAGTGGATCGATCACCACAGCGTCGATCCCACCAGTAGTGGGGACAAGCCCTGAGAAGAGGTTGGGAACTGATCCCAGAGGGTGGGCTAAGGAAGAGCCCAAGTAGGGAGAATGTGATTTTGGTTTGTTTGGACATTTATTATCCTTAATGGGGTGTGAACTTTGAGAGTGAGTCAGCAAGAGGCATGAGCCATGTGACTGCCTGGGAGAGGCAAAAAAAACCCAGAGGAGGGGAAACGAAGACAGGGAGTGCCTACAGTGGCACACTGTGTGTGTGTGTGTGTGTGTGTGTGTGCGCGCACGTGGGGGGTGGGCTACAGGACATGCATGTCCTGTGACATTCTGCCTAATCTAGGTATTTTACGCATTATTTTACGAGTGAATTGAGCGTTAGAATGAGCTTGATTGTTATCTTTGTACACTCTAGTCATTTGCTGATTCACAGAATAGGGAGTGTCAGTAGTAGCAACACTAACTTTACTGTGGCTGGACTTGGACCTAATGGGACACATGCTCTGTGGGTGAGAGACTAACTTTGTCTCTCTATATTTTTGTTTTTTTGTGAGATTGCGAACAGGGGTGACAGTGGTTTTTAAGAAATTGTGCCATTTAGTTTTACCAAGAAGAGATGGGTGAGGTAATATTTTTTCGGACCAACTTATGTTGATGAGAGAGACAAGCTCACACAGAGCTCTTCTTATATTCTGTGTATATTTCCCAGACTTGAACAGCTACAAGGTGGAACAGACTGTTTAGCATAAGTAGCTAGCATTTCAAGGTGAAGTGGCCAGTTAACATTTATCTAGTCATCGGGGAGGAAGGAGTGGGGGAGTTGGGGGCAGGTTTAATGGGTTACAGATTGTTGTATTAAGCCATAAATCTAGTGTGTCTATTCAGTCCATGATTTTTAGTGTCTAGCAAAGTTATGAATTTAAGCTCCCAGGCTTGTCTTTTGAAAGTGTTGTGCAGGTTTCCTCTGAGGATGAGGACTGATAGGTCAGATATAGAGTGATCGTTGGTGAAAAATGTTCACCCCCCAGGTGATGTGGTGTTTTGTCTTTTTATCATTTTCCTGTGTGAGTTCATTTGAAAGCTCTCACCCACATAGTTGTTACTGGGATGTTTAGTGAGCTGGAGGAGGTACATCACCTTGTCTCTGTAATATCCTCTCTAATAGCTACAACAACACTACATACTTTTATTTTACCATCATTTACAAGAATCTCCTGAAATGAGAAGTACAGGTGTGGGGGGAAGGCAGAGGGGGAAGCTAATTTTTCCTATAATTTTTTAAAAATTGTTTGAAAGTCAAGGGCTGAAGCTCTTGTCTTCTTTATAAATCAAAGAGCTTGAGATAATTGGAGATAACATTAACAAAATGGGCTTGTCAGGTTTCTATGTAACTCCTACTTCCCACACCCCCTCTTCCATTAGCATGATGGCTGCCACTACTGTATTTTCAATTGTTTGGCTAGTTCAATCTCCGAGCCTTTAGGTCTTGTCTTGATTATAACTGATGAGTCTTCCCTCGAGTGGAGCCTAGTAATGATGAGTATTTTATTAATCTGGCTATGAACAAAAAAGATAGAATGACTTGCTTAATTCCTTTACATATGCCCCTCATTTTCTCTTTCAAGAATATCAAAAGATTCCAAACAATCATTCCCACATGATGGCCTTCTACAGAAGGACTATACAGACAGGTTGATATGAGATTCACTCAAGTGATACACTGGACAGTGGGTGATCGAGTCAGACAGAATATTGTCGGTGTATTCCAAAGGAGTGTTTCTTTAAGGCATCTTTTTATTGCAACTCCTGTGCTTTCTATATAACCTTCATCTGAGGTTGCCAGCTTGAAGGAGTAGAATGTCTGCTTTGAGGTAAGGGGAGTTCAGTGTTAGCATGGGTAGGTCAAAGAGTGCACAGCTCCATTACAAAACCTTGCAGGGTAGTGTTTAAGTCTATTGCTGAGATATTAGAAAATGTTAATAGCGGGTGGGAAATCCTAGCCAGAAGACATTGAAGTCCATCCCCGCGGTAGAATGTTGCCATTATTTTAGTCTGGATGAAAGATGCAGCTCCAGTACCATGCTGAGAAAATGGTGAACAAAACCTCTGGTGTGATTCATTGAGCTAGAAACTTAGTAGGCACAGCTACTATGTAAAGTGCTTCTTTCCTGGGAAAGATCTGAGGCTTTAAAGTGGAAATCATACAGCCCTTGGTACTTGCTTGCATGAGCACAGCCAGCCTTAGGGGCTCTCAGACTCAGGGCAGGTCTACTCTACAAAATTATGTCTACCTAAGTTCCATCAATGTACGGCCACCGTAGTAATTAAATTGCTTTTGTATGTCCACACTACAGCGGAACGTGTCCTCACAAGGAGCACTTGCACCAATTTAACTGTCAGTGTGGGGCATTGTGGGACAGCTTCTGAAAGTCAGCAACAATTGATGAAAGCAATGCTTACACTGACACAGCGTCGACCTATCCACATCAATCTAAGCACTATGCCTCTCATGGAGGTGGAGTTAAGTCCATGTAGTGGGCGAGTTACATTGGTGGGAGCTATATTTTACTGTAGATGCTTACAGAATTAGGTCAACGTAAGCTGTTTTATGTCGATCTAACACTAGTGTAGACCAGGCCTCAGTGAAAAGTTATCCGTTGTACAAGTTCAAAATCTAATGCCTCACATCAGAATATAGTGACATTTTATGTCCAGCAAGGCAAGATCAGGTGTAAATCGTTCAAAAATTACTGCCTCATCTCCCTGAGAATTACTAATGCACTAGCTATATCATCATTACAACCATATAAATCATCTGGGAGAGTTGGCTTGTGTCATAGCCTGTGCTAGTGACCTATGCAGGTATCAGACAGAGCCTGCTGTTCACAACTCATGCCAGCTAGAAGCTTCCGGCTGAAAAGTCAAATCAGTGTGTTTTTGAATTTATGTAAACGTAATGCCAACAGACCCCGGTCAGCGGCAGGCAGGATTGAAGCTGGGACCACTGGACCTAAATGCATGAGCCTCTACTGCATGAGCTAAAAGCCACCTGGCCCTTAGGTAAGGCTGTAGCAGACTCAATCTCTAAGTGGTCTCAGTGCCACCAGAGGGGACTGAGAACCACACCCAGGAGGTGTGGGTTACATAAACTCAATGTGATGTGCATAAAATAGGTGGCAGCTATGGAGTTACTTTTGCTGATCAGTTATAAATAGCACTATAAAACTCAAGTGATGTAAAGGTCACATAATATTGGGTGGTACTTGAGTTAACTTTTTCTGGTGATCTGCTGAGGTCTGAGAAAACAGAACTGGTAAAATCTGGAGAGAATTTTGGTTTTGCATCCTTAATGCTTTAATAAGCAGTTCCTGTGTTGGTAAAGCCAATGCCAACACCACCCTTTAACTTGTTTTGGGGTTTGACAGTCTTGAAGAATATGGATATTTCACTGTTTCAACATCTATCCTGATAACTTAAAACTCTCAAAGTGAATACAGTAAATTCCACATGCTAGCACCCCCTCAGTTGCTAGCACAAAGTTGTCATTATCCAGCAGTTGCTAATAAGTGGAAGGCAGGTTTGCGGGGCTGTAGCCAGAGAAGGAAGCACTAGGATGTGCTTTCCCAGGCTGCAGCCCTGCAAACTTGCTTCTGAGCAGGGAAGCAGTGGAGAGGGGGATGCAGCCTGGATGCTGGGGCGTGGGGGCCTGTGGGGCTGCACTGTATCTCTCCCTGCACTCTCCAGGGGTCAGGTCTCAAGACATCCCAGTGCAGCAAGGTGCAGTCCAGAGAGTGCAGGGAGAAATAGGAGGTAGCTCCAACATCTGGGCTGCAGCTGCCCTCCATGTTACCTGTAGCTTTCCCTCCCAGCCCACAGCCCTTTACCTCCTGTGAGGTCCCCGTGTACGGGAAGATTTGTAGGGCTGGAGCATCCCCAGAAAGAAGTGCAGAGATGGACTGAATACTGGCTGCAGCATGTTTGTGGGACTCCAGCTAGGACAGACATTCCTCAACACTTCATTCTCTGGCTGCAGTCTCACAAATGTGCCTGCAGCTAGGGCCTGTCATCCAAAAAATGTTGTTAATTAGCATGCCATTGTCAGTATTCAAACCCCATTAACAACAAAGTCAATGGGACAGGATTGCTTCTCAGCAAAGTGTTGCTATTAACTGGAAGCTTTCAATAGCTGGGATGCTATTAAGCAGAATCTACTATATCAATCTTCTTTTTCCCTTAAGAAGAGAGCAAGGGTTCTTTAAACACCACAAAGTGAATAAACTAAAACCATGCAGTTTCCTGCCTTATATAAGAACTTGTAACCAGGTGGGAATCTAAGAAAACACAATGCCACAGGAATAAAAAAAACAAGTATTTTTTTTATAGAACCCAAGCTTCTGGAATTAGAGGTTTACATGAATGTTTCCAGTCTTCTTCTTCTTCTTCTTTTCTTTTCTTTTTAAAGAAATCAAATTTCTAACCTTTGTGGCTACGGAAAAAAACTTGAAAACATGAACCCTAAAAGTTAAAAAACAACCCAGATGGCAAGCGGCTAAAACTTGTTTAAAATCTCATTGGATGTTTGGGCCTGTTATGATTGTTTGAATGCTTGGAGTTGGCAATACGTAGGGTGACCAGATGTCCCGATTTTATAGGGACAGTCCCGATTTTTGGGTCTTTTTCTTATATAGGCTCCTATTATCCTCCACCCCATCCCGATTTTTCACATTTGCTGTCTGGTCACCCTAGCAATACTACTTGTGTCCTTTTCGCAACCATGTTGTCTGAGCAAAGCAAAGGGCTCTCTATAGGCTGCTGGATCTAATGTGTTGTGTGTGTATATAATGTAGAGGTTCAGGAAGAGTGATATCTGTTTTAGCCTCAGCCTTCTGTGGCTCCAGGATTGCATAGGTGGGCTGTGTAATACTTATATGCAATATATGATTGAGCCACTAGGTGTCTCTGGGTGCTGTAGAGTAATTGAGACACTATTGTCCATAATAACTAAGGATACGCTGTTCATAGAATCGTAGGAGTGGAGGGGACCTTGAGCTGTCATATAGTCCAGTTCCCTGCACTCAAAGCAGGACTGGGATCTGAGTTACTACAGAGAATTCTTTCCTGGGTGCTGGCTGGTGAGTCTTGCCCACATGCTCAGGGTTTAGCTGATTGCCATGTTTGGGGTTAGGAAGGAATTTTCCCTCCAGGGCAGATTGGCAGAGGCCCTGGAGGTTTTTCACCTTCCTCTGTAGGGTGGGGCACTGGTCACTTGCTGGAGGATTCTCTGCACCTTGAGGTCTTTAAACCACGATTTGAGACTTCAATAACTCAGACATAGGTTAGGGGTTTGTTACAGGCAGGGCCGGCTCCAGGCACCAGCTTGGCAAGCAGGTGCTTGGGGTGGCCACTCCGGAGAGGGGCGGCAGGTCCAGCTATTCAGTGGCAATTCGGCGGACGGTCCCTCACTTCCGCTGAATTGCCGCTGCAGATCGCGATCGTGGCTTTTTTTTTTTTTTTTGGCTGCTTGGGGAGGCCAAAACCCTGGAGCCGGCCCTGGTTATAGGAGTGGGTGGGTGAGATTCTGTGGCCTGCGTTGTGCAGGAGGTCAGACTAGATGATCATAATGATTCTGACCTTAAAGTCTATGAATAAATATTATTTTGGCATGGGTAATTTTTATTAAAAGTCACAGGATGCCACCAATAAGGCAACAAATCATGGAAATGTACACAGGGCTGGCATTGGGGGTAGCAACCAGGGCAATTGGCCAGGGCCCCATGACACGGTGCTGTGCAAAACATGAAGCCCAAGCCCTGCCACCCAGAGCTGAAGCTGAAGAAGTCATGGACATCTGTTTAAGTCATGGAATCAGTGACCTTTGTGACCGAATCGTATCCTTAATAATAACCTTGAGATTCAGCTAGAACTAAAGCTCGGTGGAAGTCTGTTCATTTGTGTAGTCTTCTTTCTTTAACTCCTCTTATTTAAGCTGGACTGCAATTCCCTGTGTAAGATGGAGGATTCTTTTCCCTCAGCAGAATCCTCCTACAAAAAGGCACTGCAGAATCCTCCTACAAAAAGCCTGGCGAGTTTGGCTTGGCACAGGGAGGAAGATCTAGTCCTAGCTATTAATTCAAACTCCAGCTGGGAATCAGAAGTGACCACCCATCAAGAGGAAGAAAAATTCTTCAAAATTAACTTAGCTAATAATTCTGTTGATTGGTCACCAAGAATAGATTCCAACTCCCTCTTCCATTGTGATGGCTCAGCAGGGTCAACATGAAACTAAAAAAATGAACCTTTTTACTTCCTTTTGTACTGAAATATTCTTTGAGTTAGACAACATCACCTAGACAGTTTGTTCTTTGGCTGAATATGCAGGATAAAGCATTTAAACTCACTTTAAGAAGAACGCAGTTATTGTAATGGAAATGCCAAACATAAGCATAGATGACAAGGCTTGTGACAAGTCTTTGCTGGTGGATCTTAAGCATCAAGTTAGTTTAGATGTTTGTCCACGTGTCTGAATCCTGACCCTGGCTACCTTGTCTAACAAATACAATGAAGACTATGCACAATTGTCTTTACAATACAGGCTGAAACATCAGTGGCATAATTTGCAGATGCCTGCTAATCTTTCTAAACCCCCAATCTCCCACTTCATTTCTCCTCTCTGCTTCCTTCACCTCTAATAGCTCTGCTGCTCCATTTCTTTTTCCTCCATCTTGCCCACCTCATAACATAGCCTTTTTTACCCTTTACCTTCCCTCCTACATTCAGTCTGAGTGGGGGGTATTGTATGTGTATGCTACAAATGCTCCTCCGCTTCTGGCTTGGGAACCAGCATGCTATCTTTAGACTTGGGGAATCTCTCTCCTGTTCATCCTTGTCCCCTACCCGGGTGGGGTGGGGGCTTCTGGGAGTTGAGATCTTTCAGGGGCATCGGTTGCTTCAAGCAGTAAGCTCTTTGCTGTGCACAGCTTGAGCAAGAAAGTGTGTTCTCTTTGTAGTGATTGTCCAGAAATGGCGCTGTACACAAAGCTAGGGAGCAGTGGGAGTGACAGTTTCTCTCACCTCACCCCATTCCCCATGGAGATGAAGGAGAAAGATATAAAAGAAGTCAAATAGCAGTAATCAATTGAGCTATGAGTCACAGGCACCACCTCCAGCCTTGGGTTGGATTTAAAGAGGGGTTGGTGGGGGAGGAAGCATCATACTATCTCAACATGCACCTTGACTGTCTCTTTCCATAGGTGAGAGTTCAAGGAAGGTGGTGGTGAGTTAGGGAGGGAAGCTTTCTTGCCATTGGGCTCTTCTGCTATAACATCAGATTATCAGAGGACATTCTTAATGAGAAGGTAGCGTGATCCGGCAGATTTGGTACTGACCGGGAATTGGGAGACAGAAGCTCTACTCCTGATTCTGCTGTTGACCTGTTCTGTAAACATTTTGCTGTGCTGTCCTTTGCCTCTTTCAGAATGGTAGCAACGAGGTGCTGTTGGCTCATTCTGTGGGAAGGAGTGCATTCTAATGTTTAACCAAATCATAGAAATTACAGAAGGAAAAGACCTCTAGTTCAGGATTGTTCCCTGTATTTGAGTCTAGGCCTGTGGGTTCTAGTCCTGCCTTGGCCATTGACTTCCTGTGTGATGTTTTTGATTAGTCTCTTAACTCCTCTGTGCATTAGTTTTTTTAAAAAAAAATCTAGAAATGGGCACAAATATAGTTATTTACCTCACAGTGCTGTTGTAAGGACGAGGGTTGGAAAACACATTGCAGTAACTACATGAAAGGTGCTAAATGCAGCAAATTGTACAGTTATTTATTACTCCTTCATATAGCTGGGAAATATTGACCCGCAATAAGAAAAAGAAGATCCTGACCAACCACTGGGTGATATTGCAGTTCCACGGAAGCCCAGTTAAAGATTTTAGTTTCCATTTAAAACTGCAAAGCCAACACATTTAGAATTAATTTAATACTCCTATAATATGCTTCTGAAAATTAATTATAACTTTAACGACTTACAGTAATAAATACTGGAATTTCCCATAAAACAGACCCTTCTCTAAGCCATCATTAACAGAGTTCTCCTTCAACGTATGTTTCCTTCAGTATTTATGAACCATTTGCTACAAAGTTGTGTGCATTTCTTTCCAGGAAAGGACAATATAAGAAAAAATGAAGGCAAAGCATGAAAATAAAGGCTCCCTTCAGAAGGGGGCTAGGTCATGAAAACACACAGGGCTTAACGGTGGCATTTAGCTGTAGCCTGGCATTACAGGTGAGGCAAGGACCACCAGGGTCACAGAGCAACAAGAAGCATTCTGCCTGCAAGGCTTAATGCCTCTGATCTCCCTGGGAGAAGAGAGTAATTTGTAACATGCCACTTAAGGAGTACAATGTTGTGATCCAGGAACTTTTTTGCATAGAGTTTTACAGGGTTTCCCTGGGTCTGATGTACGCATGTCGAGTTTAACAAAAGATGGCATGTGAGGTGAGCTTTGCCCTATAAGACATGACAGTAACTAGTTAAGTAAGTTTAGGGTCTAAAACGCATGTTTTGTTTGATAGGTAACCACTTGTTTCCAAAATTTCTACTTGCTGTCACTTGATTTTCTTTTTTGTTAAACTTTTTGCTTGTTTGCACTACAAACCTGTCTAACTGCTGTGTATAAAGCAGAGCTGTGATCTAAGGTGCAACTGGTAAGCTGGGGGCTACAGCCCCTTTGGGAGGAGTGTCAAGTGGAGAGCTTGGGGATGGGGCATGCCTATCTCTAAGCTGCAGAAGGACAGCAGAGCCTATGTAGGCCTGGGGGGACAGGGAGTGCTTGGGTGCTCCATAGCCGGTGGAGTCAGGGATGTGACCCCTGGCAGACACAGACAAGGCTTCCTCATGCTAAAAGTAGGTGGTTGTGAGATACCTCACAACCCTGGGGACTTGTGGGAAGAGTCACAAATATACCACTAAAAGAACAGGAGTACTTGTGGCACCTTAGAGACTAACAAATTTATTAGAGCATGAGCTTTCGTGGACTACAGCCCACTTCTTCGGATGCATATAGAGTGGAATAAATATTGAGGAGATATATATACACACATACAGAGAACATAAACAGGTGGGAGTTGTCTTACCAACTCTGAGAGGCCAATTAAGTAAGAGAAAAAAAACTTTTGAAGTGATAGTCAAGATAGTCCACTACAGACAGTTTGATAAGAAGTGTGAGAATACTTACAAGGGGAGATAGATTCAATGTTTGTAATGGCTCAGCCATTCCCAGTCCTTATTTAATCCTGAGTTGATTGTGTCTAGTTTGCATATCAATTCCAGCTCAGCAGTCTCTCGTTGGAGTCTGTTTTTGAAGTTTTTCTGTTGTAAGATAGCCACCCGCAGGTCTGACAAAAATGACCAGACAGGTTAAAGTGTTCTCCCACTGGTTTTTGAGTATTATGATTCCTGATGTCAGATTTGTGTCCATTAATTCTTTTGTGTAGAGACTGTCCGGTTTGGCCAATGTACATGGCAGAGGGGCATTGCTGGCACATGATGGCATATATCACATTGGTAGATGTGCAGGTGAACGAGCCCCTGATGGTATGGCTGATGTGATTAGGTCCTATGATGATGTCACTTGAATAGATATGTGGACAGAGCTGGCATCGGGCTTTGTTACAAGGATAGGTTCCTGGGTCAGTGGTTTTGTTCAGTGATGTGTGGTTGCTGGTGAGTATTTGCTTTAGGTTGGGGGGTTGTCTGTAAGCGAGGACAGGTCTGTCTCCCAAGATCTGTGAGAGTAAAGGATCATCTTTCAGGATAGGTTGTAGATCTCTGATGATGCGCTGGAGAGGTTTTAGTTGGAGGCTGAAGGTGACAGCTAGTGGTGTTCTGTTATTTTCTTTTTTGGGCCTGTCTTGTAGGAGGTGACTTCTGGGTACTCGTCTGGCTCTGTCAATCTGTTTTTTCACTTCAGCAGGTGGGTATTGTAATTTTAAGAATGCTTGTTAGAGATCTTTTAGGTGCTTGTCTCTTTCTGAGGGATTGGAGCAAATGCGGTTATATCTTAGAGCTTGGCTGTAGACAATGGATCGTGTGGTGTGTCCTGGATGGAAGCTGGAGGCATGTAGGTAAGTGTAGCGGTCAGTAGGTTTCCGGTATAGGGTGGTATTTATAATGTGATATATGTGATATATGCCATCATGTGCCATCATGTGCCAGCAATGCCCCTCACATAAATACCTCAATATTTATTCCACTCTATATGCATCCAAAGAAGTGGGCTGTAGTCCACGAAAGCTTATGCTCTAATAAATTTGTTAGTCTCTAAGGTGCCACAAGTACTGTTCTTTTTGCGGATACAGACTAACACGGCTGCTACTCTGAAATATACCACTGACTTGCTGGTTCTGCTGATGGGTGTTGGGAAAGAGTGAGCCATCTCATTAGTAGTTCCAGCAAGCTCCTTAGAAATGGGGTTGAAATTCTGATTCACTGTTAGACAGCCCATGCTATTGGGGAGGTTCTATACTCCTTCTTTCACACTGACTATGTAAGGATGGGGCATAATAAAGCACACTATAAGCAAGTGTATAAGTATTAGACTAAGGAGAAAGAAGGGTTTGTGTGGGGAACCCCAAAACTCAAGAGTTTAATTGGAGGTCATTTAATATCCTAAAGCCCATTCCTACAAGCTCTTAATTAAGAGTAGTCTCTGATATTATGGCCTCACATGAATGAGGATTGACTGGATCTAGCCCTGGGAAGGTGGAAAAAGACATTTCAAGGTAGGTATTGCTGTTTCATTTTGGAAACTCTGCAAAACACTAGCAGCTCTGCTAGATTCCAATTTGTCCACAATCCCCTTGACATTTCAAAGGAAAAACATTGGGATTAAGCACCAAAGTGTTCCCAGATTACATATGCTTCTATGGGCCCCACTGGAGTGTCAAAGTACAAGACACCTGGTGACAGGAATAGACATTGATTCAGCAGAATAATCATCTAGTCCATAATTCATACAACTACATAGCCTGAGCTTGGAAAGGAAACTCCAGGAAAACTCAGTTTACTGAGATAAGTAGCACTGATAATTCAGCAGGTGGTACTGTTCCTTATTAATCAGTACAGAACTAATATTCCAGATTGGTCTAGATCTCGACTCCTACTATCATACCTCTGTAAAGAACAGGATCAGCTGCAAGTATAAAACATTTACTTATGTATTGAAAACTTCCTACAAGTATGAACATTCTGCACACCTGTGTCTTAGCAAGCAAGGATTACCTGTATTAGTTAATTAAAACTGTTTCTCACAGAGTTTTGTCCCACCTCAATTCAAGCAATATTGTGAGGGACACAGGGCTCAGACTTGGAAGGTGTTGAGTGCCTTCAACTGCCATTGAAATAATAGGATTGGTGGGCACTTGGCACATTTCAGTAGCAGGTCCACACTGCTTTTCTCCCGCGGGCAGCCCATTCTTGTTCAGTACAACAATGAGATGTAGTTTTGTTTATTTTCCCCATGGGAATTTGTTACTGCTCCAGCTGTTTCCTCTGAAATGGTGAGGACTTCATGAATTATAAATGACTATTAAATCCAAAGATCTCACCTGTTTTGTGATATTGGATAACATTTTGGTCTGAAATGTGTGCTAACAAATTAGTTTTAATCCACTTCTGTCTGTAGAGAATGTGAAATATACCTGGAGTACTAGCTAATATAATGCAATGCTAAGTAAGTAGTCTAATAACAAAGGAAAAATTGAAATAGAAAGGGAAGTAAACTTATTAGCATAGAGGTGTCTTACAACTGTTAACCTGTACATTACTGTTGGTGGTGATGACATTGCACCTACAATTACTATAATTAACTAAGCCTTGCAAATGTCATCCATGCCTCTCTGCCAACAAGACTACTGCAATGTTCTGTACATTGGCATTATCTTAAAACCATCTAGAATTGCAGCTGGTGCATATTTTAGCTACAGGCTTGTTAAGTGGCAGTTTGGGTGAAATTTAGTGTTCTGACCTGCACTGGCTGTCTGTTGGTTTCTGGGTTGGGGTGTGTGTTTTTCGTTGGAGGGAGGGAGCATGCTAACAAGATGTCTTCCACTAAGGCTCCACATTCTGCTTCCCTCTCCTCTTGTTTAGTAATAGACGGAGTGGTTTTAACTATCAAGTCATGCTTCAAGGTCCATCTCTTCTTCCTCTCCCATAAGGAACTTGCTAGGGCTGGATAGCAGTGGTGTGCGAATTCTGTTGGCAGGGGTTAATTGAATATTATCTTCTTGGCTGCCAGGCTATCTGACCTTGAAGGGCACTGATGGCTCTGAGATTACACTTTTAAAAATGTCAGGGGCTCTCACACCTTTCAATAGGTGCTGGGTTTTTTTGAAAATTAGTAAGTATATCAATATTTTAGGTTCATAGAAGAACTGAATATCTGTAGTTATTTTGCTTTCAAGAACATAGTGAGGTATTTATAGGTGAGTGCATATTGTTTGTAACTTCTCCATTTTACAGATGTGAGAACTGAGGCAGAACCTAAAATAGAATTCAAGACTCCTGATTCCCACTCCTAAATGTTAACCATCAGAGACCATTCTCTTCTGACATGCTGTTGTGCATACCTTGATTCTAGAGAGACTGGAAGGAATTTGGGAATGAGCAAATGGGAGACTTTTATGAGGAAAGATTTGAATTTATATTGCATTAAATGATAATTCCAGAGAAGACTGTATTATGATATGGAGTCTTAAATTAAAGCTTAGAAGTGATATGGGTCAGTAAAAGTTCTGTTTGGTGCTTTGGGGAGTGAATTTACGTGTTTTAGTGATGGAGAACCTATTAATATCTGCCAGCCCTGGGTTAGGGCATAATCATTACAGTAGGTGGACTTGCAATTATTCATATGAAACAGACTTCCCTCTATCCTGTGAGCTCATCCCTAAAGCACAGGTAACAGAAAATGACTGGTTGCTTCCTCGCTACTGGTACAGAAGAACCCATAGTACTGAACTCCATGGATCACGGGTGGCAAGAGATTCCATTCCTACAGTTTCTCTGGAGGGACGGGGTGTGACAGAATATACCCCCTGTATTCACACAATATGAACTATTGAATAATCTTTGTACAAAGTATGCCTTCTAAGGTATCATTTTAAAAACTCATAATTTGCTGATCAATAATATTATGGCAAAATGAACGTAGCAGCGTTATATGCGACGTTATAAACATAAGTTGAAATCAGGATTAAAAGTATGTTTTCCAGATAAGACTGGGGAGTGGCCAAACCAGTTCTTCAGAGACAAAGGGCAAGCTGACGCCTCAGCCATGTATAAACAAGGCTGATGGACCATTACCTGCTAAGTGGCCATTTTTGCAGGGCTTTAGAGCGGAGCCTGGAGCTGGAGCGCGGAGCAGCTCCAGAGCAGTGGAGCTGCAGGATTTTGCCTGAAGCTGGAGCGGAGCTGGAGCACAGCTCCAAAGCCCTGCATTTTTGGCAGGAAAGGGAGCAGGGGCAAAAATCTACATTTTAGCAAAGCAACAGCATGGAGTTTCCATCCACATAGACTGCCTGTAGCCTTGCTCCCAGCTGGAAATGCTTCTCAAAAAGGGGGTGGGAGAACTATAAAAAGAAGGGGCAGACACTATAAGACACATTCAGTGTACCTGAAGAGACGAAGGAAGCAGCTGTTGGACTCTAAAGGTCCTGAAGAGTTTGGTCAGTAAGACTGCTGAAAGCATGTAGTGAGAGAACCTTTTGTTTTTTAATTTAAAATAGTTTGTTAGGTGCCAGTAAGCATTTTATCTTTATTTTTCTTGTAACCATTTCTGAATTTTAAGCCTCATTACTTGTACTCATTTAAAATCTTTGTAGTTAATAAAATTGTTTTATTGTTTTGTTTAATCTAATGTGTTCAAGCCAAAGTGTCTGGGTAACTCCATTTGGGGTAACAAGTTGTGTACATACTATTCCTTTAAGGGAATAATGGACTCACTATAATTATACTGTCCAGAAGAGGGCTGGGCAGTACAGGACATATGTTTCTGAGGGGAAATCTGGGGCTGGGAATGTGTTTGGGGGTCACTCTATGGTAATCCTTAAGGCTGGTAAAATCCAAGGCTTGGCTGGCTGGCTGCAGCACACACACAGACATAGCTGGAAGTGTCTTGCATGCTGGAGGCTGTTTGTGAACAGTCCAGGCTGGAGGCTAAAGCAGCAAGGCATTGTAACGGGCACTACAAGTTACGGGGTAGGGATGACACAGCTACTCATTGAATTCTGAATTCCCCCATAGAGATCCTGATGTTCAGACTCCCTTCACCCAGCTGGCACAGGGTTGTATGCAAAGTCAATCCCCTAGCACTAGTAGAGCCCACCACAGCTTTATGTTGAGGCCATGGCTCCATAGAAGTCATGCTGGTAAGTGTTGCCCAGGGAATTTACAAAATCAAGATATGGCCAGGCTCTCTGGCTTTGCTCCGTTTAGGCATCACCACCCACTTTTTGGCTTTGAACTGGCCATTTGGGAGCCCTTTACTGTGGTGAAAGTTGCACAAACTTTGTGCCACAGTATCATCCCACTTGTCCTCAACTAGGAGCTCTCTGGAATCCGTCTTAAACCCCTTTTCCATTTAGAAGAAGGGGTGGGAACCCAGAGAGACAAAGAATTCCTGCCTTGGGCCAAAGCTATATAAGGGGGTGGAACAGAACAAAAGAGGGCCAGTCATGAGAAATCCCCTAGCTACCACCTGAGCTGGAACAAGGACTGTGCCAGGGGAAAGGATTGGGTCCAGACTAGGAAGGAGTCCAGTATGTGAAAAAAGCTTATTGGAACATATCTGAGGGTGAGATTTTATCTGTAATCAGTTTCTTAATGTATTAGGTTTAGACTTACGTGTTTTGTTTTATTTTGCTTGGTAACTTACTTTGTTCTGCCTGTTATTTCTTGGAACCACTTAAATCCTACTTTTTATACTTAATAAATCACTTATTATTGAACCCAGAGTTAGTGACTAATACCTGGGGGAGCAAACAGTGGTGCATATCTCTCTATCAGTGTTTTAGAGAGTGGACAATTTATGAGTTTACCCTGTAGAAGCTTTATACAGAGAAAAACTGATTTATTTGGAGTTTGGATCCCATTGGGAACTGGGTGTCTGGGGACTGGAGACAGGAGCACTTCTTAAGCTGTTTTCAGTTAAGTCTGCAGCTTTGGGGCGCGTGGTTCAGACCCTGGGTCTGTGATGGAGCAGACTGGCATGTCTGGCTCAACAAGGCAGGGTTCTGAAGGCCCAAACTGGCAGAGAAAATGGGCATCAGGTGACAGTCCCAAGGGAGTCTCTGTGACCAAACCTGTCACATGTACCCATTGCAGTCATACTGTATAAACCTTCATCAGCACAGAAAACTAGTCTGTGTGAGTTAAACAGATTTTATTTCAAATATTCAAAAATTATCATATTGGCTTAAATGTTATTATTTCAAGTTATTATGGTGAAGGAGATCTATAATGTGGGAAGAAAATAATGGAACACTAACTCATAGTACTTAACCTCACTTTATTTTTTAATTTCCATTATGAAATAAAAATATTTAAAGTAAGTAGTTAACTTGCTTCTGCAAATTCATTCTGAAGGCCTAATTCAAGCCAGAATCCCTATCTGCATTACATAGATACAGCAGTAATTTATTTCAGGACTGTGTTCATGAAAATTAAATGTAAAAGTCCATCTTGCAATGTCTTTTTTTAACCTTGGAACATATCAAATATAATCCCTCAGTTGATCATAAACCATAAGATTTGTTAGCTGTCGTGATACATAATTTGTCAGACTCCCCAGCAATGAAGTAATTCTTATTCAATAAATTAAAAGAGAAATAAAACAGTTACACAGGAAGATTCCTGCAAGATCAATTAGTAGGGAATTGGAGGCCTTAGTGTCCTGATGCTACTGTCATTGAAGTCCGTGACAAAATTTGCATTGATTCAATCAGGATTGAGTCAATTAAACAATTAAAATTTATTTCTGAACCTGGATTTATAATCCTAGCCAGTCGAACATGGCAAGTAACGGTCCAAAAAACTCTGAACAACAATAGCATTAGTACTTTCGTTTTGAATGGATGAAATGATGCAGCAAGCCATGATAAAATTATCAGCCAAGCCATTTTTAAGCAGGTAGCAGAATGCTGTGGTATTGACTCTGTCATTGTTGCATTTGGCCATGATGTAACTTTCTTAAAAAACATGCCAAACAGGAGTAAGGAAGTTAGAAGAAAAATCTGTTAAGCCAACTTTTCGGCTAGCATCAGTGTAAATCTGGAGGCGCTCCACTGAGGATGATGAAGTTCCTTCAGCTAGCCTCTTGTATAAAGTTGAGCACGATTTGACCCATACATTTAAGAGTTGTGATGTTTAGCAAAAAGCTTGTGGGCTCCAGTGACTGCAAAGTAGTAAGCACCAGGAACAGAGGCAAGATATATTGTGAAGTAGAATATACAAAACAGTCAGAAGTTCTGTTACAAAGCTGTTGGTATTTTTAAATTAATTAAATTCATAGCTGTGGTGGAGAGTGCACCTGTATTACTCTGCATCAAAGATGGGTGACAACCAGGCCTTCAACCGCCTAAACTTCATTATTCAACAATCTGTCCAACAGGTTTGAAAATTAACTATTAAGAAAATCTGAATGTGTTAGTAAGAAGAAGATCAACCAAACTCTCTTAAACAGGCTTGAATAAAAACTTGCTCATCAATGACCTTGTTCAAAGTGGCCTGGGAGAGTCCCGACTGTGATTTGTGCTTTATTCTTCCCCTGATAAAATGGTTAAAGGTTATAGCAAGGTCTGCTGGGAAGTGGGGGAAGCAGAATAAAAAGGAAAGCCACTGAGTATGGAGGGATCAGGGAAAAAGGTTAGACTTGTGGTGGGCTCTCTCCAGGGCAGAAGTGACCAAGTTCAGTAAGGGTCTGTGGGGAACAGCCCAAGCAGGCCTGCAGGAGGACATTTGGAAAGGGTCCAAAGACAAAATATGGGGCAGGGGTTCATTTACTATAGAAACCAATAAAGTGGCCAGGAACAGGACCTAGGGAGGCTGATGAAATGGGTGAAGGTAATGACTGAGTCATGAAGCAGAGCTTGCAGAAAACCTAGGGTGAGCTGCTTCCCTTGCCTTGGGCCCCTAGGACGGGGACAGGGATGTTGACCTTGACCAAATCCATAGTGCTCTCAGGTGGGGAGCTGGTTATGATGCTGACAAGGAGCCTGGGACCAGAATGGCTGAAGAGTAGATTGAGTGCTGTCTAGCTTGCACTCCTGCTATTAAAGGAAGGAGGAGTTGTGGGAACTTGGTTACCAAGGGGAAGATCATGCAACCCTACGAGAAGGAGCTGAGGATGAAGATGGTGTAGCTCTCTCTGTTTTGGATCCTTGGTTCCCGCAGAAAGGGATGAGTGTTGTTTTGGCCTGAGAGCCAGATCACCCAAGAGGGCAAATGGAGGCACCGACCGAGCGAAAACTGTGATATGAGCAGCCTTGTGCTCCAACTTCATGTGGGGCCATCAGGCCCTACTGTAATACAAATAAATAAAATACCAGTAGACTTAGGCAGGACACAGAGAGTGGCTAGGGAGAACAAAGGATTCACAGGTGCAGAACTATACAGTGTGCAGTGTGACAAACTGTCACAGATACATTAGTGCATGTTTGTTAGTTATTTTACTTTTGCTGCCTGATACTATTACAGCAGAGTGTGGGTAAAGGTTATTCAGGTGTGTAGCCCCATTGAATTTTGTTTTTGACCATGAACAAACTAGATGAGTAAGTCCCAGGCTTGAGTCCTTTGGGATTGGGAAATCCCCTGCTAAATAAAACCCTGCTCCTGCTCCCTTTGAAGTGGAATGGGGAGCTATACTTAAAATGGAAAGGCAGTGTGCTACCATTGAACTGAATGACTAGTTTCCTCTGCAAGGGGTTCCATATTAAATGGGAATGGGAGGAGAACTTGATTACTGCTGTGGATATAGGAACTTCAACTTGCTGTTTCAGAAAGGAATTTTATGAAATCATATGTAATGGAAATGATGGAAGATCACACCATGGTAGTAATTGTGACGGGTTCCCCCTAGGGTGCCACCTGGACCTGGGCTACCACTGAGCCCCCCCAACCCACCAGCCTGGGCTCCCACTCACCCAGTAATGCTGTGACAAGCTGCAGATACACTCCTGGTCTCACACATTCACCAGCACACAGGGACACACCCAGCTGTAATAACATGCAGACAGGCTTTCTGACCAGCCCCTGCATGGGAAGGCTATCCAGCTAGGGCACTTACCAACATCTCAGGCGCACACTCCCTCTGGAGGGTAAATCCTAAATTATACCATCTTGCCCTGAACAGGAAACAGTACAGCGTAAGCTCATGAAATTTGCCCCCTCCCTCAATGTGCAGAGGAATATACAAAGCTTTCTGCCCCAAGTTATGATTTCCACACACAGGTTTTGGACCCAAAACCCCCAAAAGTTTATTAGCTACAAAAGATAGATTTTAAGTGATTATAAGAGATAGCAAACGATCAAAGCAGATTACCTAGCAAATAAACAAAACGCAATCTAAGTATATACTAATATACTAAAGAGATAGGATATGGGTAGCAAATTCTCACCCTAACTGATGATTTAAACTGGTTGCAGAGATTCTTAAACTTGCTTGCAGCTTAAAACCACACATATTCCTTTCACAGCCTATCAGAGGGGTAGCTGTGTTAGTCTGAATCTGTAAAAAGCAAGAGAGGGTCCTGTGGCACCTTTAAGACTAACAGAAGTATTGGGAGCATAAGCTTTCGTGGGTAAGAACCTCACTTCTTCAGATGCAAGTAATGGAAATTTCCAGAGGCAGGTATAAATCAGTATGGAGATAACGAGGTTAGTTCAATCAGGGAGGGTGAGGTGCTCTGTTAGCAGTTGAGGTGTGAACACCAAGGGAGGAGAAACTGCTTCTGTAGTGGTCCTGTAGGTCCTGTAGGAGAACACTTCAACCTCCCTGGCCACACAATAGCAGATGTAAAGGTAGCCATCTTACAGCAAAAAAACTTCAGGACCAGACTCCAAAGAGAAACTGCTGAGCTCCAGTTCATTTGCAAATTTGACACCATCAGATCAGGATTAAACAAAGACTGTGAATGGCTATCGCACTACAGAAGCAGTTTCTCCTCCCTTGGTGTTCACACCTCAACTGCTAGCAGAGCACCTCACCCTCCCTGATTGAACTAACCTCGTTATCGCCATACTGATTTATACCTGCCTCTGGAAATTTCCATTACTTGCATCTGAAGAAGTGAGGTTCTTACCCACGAAAGCTTATGCTCCCAATACTTCTGTTAGTCTTAAAGGTGCCACAGGACCCTCTCTTGCTTTTCAGAGGCTAGAAATTCCTCTAGCCTAAGTTCAGCCCTTCTCCCCAAGTTCAGTCCTTGTTCTGCAGATGTTTCCAGGAGTCTCTTTGGGCGGGGAGTCAGTGAAGAACCACAATGATGTCACTCCCCTGCCTTGAATAGCTTTTGCCTATGGCAGGAAACGTTTGTCTCCACGTTTAGTTCCCACACCTTTCAGTGGAAAAACACTGGTATTCCAAGATGGAATCCAGCATCAGGTGACTTGGTCACATGTCCCTGTAGAGCAACAGCAGCAATGACTCGGAGACTGTAGCATCCTCAGGAAGGCTCCCTGGTGGGAGATTAGCTTCTTCTCTAAAACCTATTGTTCCCTCTAATGGTCCTTCCCAGACAGCCATCTAGACTGAGTGCATTCTGTCTAGTGGGCATTCCCCAGGTGTAAATCCATTTGTAATACAGATTTATAGTCAATATTTCTAACTTCAGATACAAAAATGATACATGCATATAAATAGGATAATCATATTCAGTAAATCCTAACCTTTTCAATGGTATCTCACATGACCTCTCGTATAAAATACATCATAGTTATGCCATAATCATATCATAATATGTCTGTGAAGAATATGTGATGCAGTGTTACTCTAATCTTAATGCTATCATTAAAATCTGTTTGAGGTGTGAGTTGGAGTTGAAGTCTACTGCACTTCAAAGATCAGAGTACTCTAAGCGTGTTTTATAAAAAACCCCCCCACTGAGTTTTAGTACTCTGTGAAGATACTCAAGTATCAGTATTTCAGAATGGGGGAGGGGAGAACCTTGAACAAAACTCTAAGCCTATTTTAATTGGTGACTTGGAGGGTGGGGGGCAAGAAGAGGGGAGATGGAATACCAAATTCTTATGGATTTGGATGCAGAAAAATTACCCTTAAATCTTCTCATAGGCTCAGTGCCAGGTGGATGTTACTTATTTACTATATTGTAGGTATAGATAATTTGATTACCTAGAAGTTGTAAAAAAAAATTTCTTGATTACTATGTTTATTGGTAGAATATCAGACCATGACTCTGGTGAGTGGTGCTGGAAAAAACCTAGTAAACAAAGATGTAAACAAAGGAGGATAGAAAACAGTTCCCTCCTATGTGAATGAATAACTTGATTAAAATCAACAATAAAGAAGATCTATTCAAGTCTGTGCTGAGTTTTTGATGTCTTGGAAAATACATTTTGATGTCTTGGAAAATGTTACAAGTTGTAAAACAATATGCTTTTTTTGCTTTTTCAGTCTCCTTTTGTTTTAATGTAATATAAAGATGGACTGAAGCCTAAATTGATAGAGGTGCATCCTCACCTTCATGGTGTTGGTACCAGCAGAATATAGAGAAACTTACAGTAATATGCCTCAGTAAATTAGCTTCCAGATCTTTAGGTATGGGTTGCAAAAGAGATAAGTAATTGCTATAGTGGGTTCATAATACTGTATTTCTTCTATGTGCACTCTTTAGCAATCAAAAAGTTAAATCCAAATGGTTTTGCTGAGGAAAATGCTAATGAGTTGTAGATAGTAGCCAGTAAAATCAAATTTTATTGAAATTGAGCACAGTTCTCCCCCTCCCTACTCTCTGCCACTATCTGATTGCTGTGAAATTTCAGGGCTGTTTTACACAGTGCATTTTGAGTTTCTAGCTGGAATGGCTGGGATTGGTGTCAGGGTTAAAGTCACATGATATGTCTACTGATTGGTTGAGTCTGTGTTCATGAGCCTCCGTAAATAATTTGGACTCTCTGAGGAAAAATTTGCAGTAAAACCTGTGCTGCTGTGTTTACCAAGATCTTCAGCTACAATCTTTTGGAATATCCTTGCTTATATTGCCTTGGTTATGGGTCTGGTTTTCCTGCCCCCAGTAATTGGGAATCTAAATAAGCATCATTATTCTAGCCAGCATACTCTTGGAAACTAATGTGATCTTATATACTTTATTTTTCATGGGTGATTTAAATAAGAAACTATCAAAGGCTAGTAGTTCCTTGAATTCTTTATTCCCATAGACTGAGACATTGGCCTTTCATACCACAAAGATGAATTTTCCTTGTAAAACTATTTTAATTGTATTAATACTTTCTTGCAGAATCTGTTTGTGACACCTAACACTTTCTTACGAAAGATTTCAGTGCAAACAACAATGTGAAAACAAGTGGTTTTGCACTCTTCAGTAGAACAGCAAAATTTCAAGAATGCAAAATTGCCTGAAACTAAATCATACTATGGAACTTCACTAAACAGTGTTCACTGACTTTGAACCATTTGAGTTATAAAGGGTATTTGGCTGTTGTATGGGTGTCTGGCTAGCTTTGGTACACAGGAAAAGAACTTTGGGTAAGAAGGTTACCATTTATAGGTCACATGTCTGACCATAGCCACACATAACTCTAATAAAAACAGTCAGCAAAAGTAAAATAACTAAGGTACATTAATATGATTGTGACACTTTTTTTGTCATGCTGCACATTGTATCATTCTGCAGCAGTGAATTCTGTGTTCTCCCTAGCCTTTCTGTCCTTCCTGCCTCCATCTGTTGTGTGTATTTGTATTCAGTAGTGCCTGGAAGCCCCAATCAAAGTCAGGACCATACTGTGCTAGGCATTTGACAGAGTGAATAAGACAATTCCTGCCTTGAAGAGATTGTGCTCTAAATAGGGAGTTGACCTACATCAGTATAGTAGAGAATGAGGGATAGGTCTTGCTCATTGCATTATTCTGAGCATCTATTTTCCCATTTCCATTAAGTTTCCATCTGCCACACACCTTACAGCTGTTGAGAAATACCCAAGTTATGCACATCTGTGGGTAAGGAGCCTTCCTTTATCTAGACTACAACAATCTAGAGTTTGTTGGCTTTATTGCTGTAAGTTCATTGGTGGCAGTTCAATTACATGTTGCTGGTAAATTATTCTGAGCTTGTGTAATGATTCTGCTGCATGGGTCATGTACAGGGATCTCAAGAAGTAAAAAAACCCCAAGAGCCTTGAATGGTTGAGCTAAAGGACTCTTTATTAGCTTACTGGCAGTAGCAGATGAGTAAATGTCTATACATGGTCTAACCACTAGATGGGGACATAGAACTACACTGTTTTAGAGTGGGTTATAGTAGGATTTACACAGCTAATTTTTTCCTGCTGTTTTATGAAGCTACAAATCTAAAATGAAGGAGATACTCTTATTTATGCATAGTAGTTTCACTCTTCACTAAAGCCACTATTTTTACTTTTTAGGAATGAAAATAAATGTTACCCCTTGGCCAAGCAGAAGCAGATGTCAAGGCCTTGGAAGCTGGCTTCCTATTGCAGGAGAAAAAAGTAACATCAGGGTCTGGGTATATTGTAATTGACTATATAAGTAAAACCAGTCCTGGAACAGAGGTGGCTGCCAACAGCACACAGGCTATCCCATATTTCAGGGATCTCCATCAGACATGAATCACTAGTTCTGTCTTAAGAATTGACTATAATCAGAGTTATGATTAAAAGCTACCTGACACAAAGAAACAACATCAGAAAGTGACCAGCAATTCTTTTCTCCAATACTAAAAACTTGGTTGCATTAAGAGAAACTGTAAGATTATATCTAAAAATCCCATCTTGTGATGGTTACCATAACAAGCCGTAAATCAATATTCATGTAGTTCAGTGAATATGTAGCAAAGTGCTCACTGTTCCTAAACACTTAATTTCACAAGGTTACTTGAGAACTCTTAGAAATATGGTATGTGCTTGTACATTTGACTTACAGAGTACTTAAATCTATTTGTAGTTCACATACCTCATCATAACAAATATTACTTACTTAATTCAATGAAGGTTTGGAAAATGTATTTACCGTTTTCCTTTTAAAAAGTGAATTAGTGCTTGGGTAGAAGATGCTAGATGGAAAACTCTAGAGCCTTAAAATCTATGTTCATCAATAAAACACAGCAGTAATGGCTGAATCCTTCTTTGCTTGCTAGGGCTGAGATTAAAAGCACTTCACCTAAGGAAAGGAGGGTAAAAATATACAAACAAGATTGCTCTTGCCCTGTTCTTAAGTGTAGGAGATCAATGAGCTATACTTAGTGGCAATCTGAAACAAACAAACAAAAAAGAAATGTTGGAAAATAATCTGTATGTCCTGATATTCCTCTTACCCACTGGAGGTCTTTAGTCATTTACTGTTGCTCCAGTTCTTGGCCTTAGGTAAGTGTAGACGGAAGCAGCGTGAACTCTTCCACACCATGATATGGAGACAAGACCTCCTCTAAGAGCAAGATGTTACAGTAGTCATGTCCCCATATCCCTTTCACTCAATACTGGTAAGGTGCCCATAGTGGAGATGCTTTTTGTGTTGGACTACCTGCTTACTCAGAACTATATTAATATCCCATATTCTCACTTGAGCCACCAAACAGCTATCAGGATAGTGACTATTTCAAGTCTCTGGACCAGATTTGAACTGGTGACCAGTCACTATAAGGCTTCATGTTAAATGATCAATTGCTCCAAGACCTTTACATACCTCCCATTTAATTTTTTCCTTAACAGTAGCTGATGCTGTTCACTACCCCAAAATGCAGTTGAATAGCTGATTTCCCCAACTCTAAACCACATGCCAAAATGAAACCTTGTAAAAGACCTCATCCATGAAGAACAATCATACTTTTTTCACTTGAGGGGGGAAAACAGCTTCAGTGATGGGCATGGAGCGATCACTAAATAGGAACTTCATGAAAAATTGCTGTGCAGAATGATGCTTAATTTATTGATACTTAAATTGTATTAATTCCACTTATACAGAAATAGTTTAACAATTTCTCTCAGACTTCACCAGTAGGCAATCATCACTTATGTAGTTATCTAAGTACTTGCACACATTGCTAGCAGTCTTGTGGCAGAAATGGTGTGTGTGTGTGTGTGTGTGTGTGTGTGTGTGTGTCTCTCTCTCTCTCTCTGTTCTTCAAAACAGCTAATTCTGAGACTGGGTAGCTCCTGAGGTTGGTTTCAGGTGCTCAACTCCTGACATAAAGCACATCACACTTTTTGTAGGGACATACTCTTTGTGTGTCTCTGGAAACGTTTCTATTGTGTAGAAACCGATGTAACCATCATGTTCTGTGTGGGACAGATGTTGCTCTCACTTGAAGTTGTCCCATACATGAATTCTTACTTCACCATCTAAGGAAAAGGCAGGACAGCAGCAAAGGAAGTGGAGAGAGAACTCTCAACCCACTTTAAACACAGGAGAGAAGGCTGCAGTGGATGGATGTACTAGGAGATGAGGAATGTGTTGGAAAGGGCAAGAATTCTTGAATAGTCACACAAATTGTCTTCAGACCACAACTAACTAAACCTCAAATGAGCAAAAACAAGAATATCACTATTTACTGGCTCAGTATGCAATTAAAGAAGCAAAATATTTTGAATTATTTGCCCAGGCCTGTATCTTATTTGACTCCAGAGAATTCACCTGCCTTACTGCTCTGTGATGCATGGCCCTCAATAGTTCTCTGCATGTCTCTGGCTGTTAGAACCTGGTGTTTTCAGTGTAGTGTTTCTGTGGTTCTTCACTATGCTTCTAGATACCCGATTTCAACAAGTTTTTTTTTTCATAGCCATTGCAGGGGGATGAGGGAGAGGGAAAAGCATCCTGAGCAAAAGGGTAGTTTTTTGTTCTGTTTTTAAAACAGGGATTTATGGTCCCTTTTAGCCATTACTAGGCATATGTGAAATCTTAAGTGCTTGTGCACAAACCTGACTGGGGCTGGCTGCATGCAGCTTTTATTGTCAAACTAAAATTTCTGTCAGGGGGTTCCATTTTATTCTATGCCGGAGAAGGCTTTGTGTGCAGTTTCTGATAGATAGCCTTCTCCTCAGGGCCGGCTCCAGGCACCAGGCACCCAAGCACATGCTTGGGGCGGCACCTGGTAAGGGGCAGCGGTGGGAGCACGGCGCGGCATTCCCCGGGGAGGGGGGGCGCTCCGGCGGCGGGGGGCAGGCTCTGGCGGCGCGGGGGGGCGTTCCGGTGGCACTCGGCGGGGGGCGGAGGCGAGCTCCGGCGGCGCGGCAGGCAGCGCGGGGCTCGGCGCTCGGGGGGGGGGTTCTGGCGGGGCTCGGTGCTCGGGTCCGGCATGCGGCGCTCGGCGGGGGGGTGGCGCGGGCGCGGCGCTGGAGGTGGGTTCCGGCGGCGCTCGGCAGGGGGCAGGGGCGGGCTCCGGCGGCGCGGCGCTCGGGGGGGTTCCGGCGCTCGGCGGGCGGGGTGCGGGGGGGCGGCGCTCTGGGGGGGGTTCTGGCGGCGCTCGGCGGGGGGGCGGCGCGGCGCTCGGCTGGGGGACTCGGGGGGGCGGCGCTTTTTTTTGCTGCTTGGGGCAGCAAAAAAGCTAGAGCCGGCCCTGCTTCTCCTTGTTCAGCAGCTGTACTCTTACCCCTAATAATCTTTTAAAAACAAAATTAGGTCACTCATACACAAACTTTACCATAAGGCAATTACAAATGCTACCGAAGTGCCAACAAAAGCAAGGAATTAAAAGTTTTATGCCACCTAGTAGTACATAAGTTGTCCTCCACCCACAGGCATGCAATTTTCCATTGCCACCTTTCCCATACACTAGACCTTGATCTTTTTAAATTACCCTTCTGCAGATAGCCACTTCTCAAATGCCCTTCTCCCAGCACAACCAACTACTCTACACCAAACATCCACAGTTAATAGTGTTGTGAACGGGCACTTGTGATGTATAGGAATTAATAGTATTCCTTTAAAAACCTTGAGCCTTCTAGTGGTCTGCACTGCCAAGATTTCAGAAGTAACCAGAACAGCAGTGTGTATATATAGGTAGGCCTGGCATGTTGTGTACAGTGGTTCCTTCATATTACATGTATTGTAATGAGCAAAGGACAACAGGGGGGCTAATCTGGAAAGGGGATGTGTGCTGAGGGAGGCAGAATTCTGGTTGTGTTGCATGGTATGATGGTAATGGTTAGGTGCCTGCAGGTGGAAGACTGGAGGTTATGTACTGATAAGTCGCCTAACTTTTTTATTTCTTTGCTGTCATAGGTTGGTGTAGCAACCTTTACTGTATCACAATGAAGTTCTATGTACTTTGGGTATTTATAGAACATCCATCACTGTAAGTGCTAATAAATAACTCCTCTCACAGGAACTGGGGTATTCAGTGCTATTTTGGCAGGAATCTTCAAAGCTTCAGTGTAACATGAAAAGTGGTCCGTTTTCTTATGCACTAATTTGATAATTTTTAATAGTGCTTCCATATGAACATCTTTATCCACTTAGACTGATCTAAGGGGCAGCCTTCATCTACCAAGGCTAGGTCTACACTACCCGCCTGAATCAGCGGGCAGAAATCGATCTCTTGGGGATCGAATTATCGCGTCTCGTTGGGACGCGACAATCGATCCCCGAATCGACGCACTTACTACACCAGCGGAGGTGGGAGTAAGCGCCATCGACGGGGAGCCACGGAGGTCGATTTTGCCGCCGTCCTCACAGTGGGGTAAGTCGGCTCCGATACGTCGAATTCAGCTACGCTATTCGCGTAGCTGAATTTGCTTATCTTAAATCGACCCCCCCCCGGTAGTGAAGACCTGCCCCAAACTGGGGAAGAGTGGCATAAGTGGCATTAGCTAATGGAATATTAGAAGTGGCACTCTCTGAATGAGCAGATCATACTGAGGCAGTTTTCTGATGCTCTGCCATGAATTCATATTTTTCTTGGTTCTTATGCAATGCTGGAGGCAGTTTGTATACTGTTAGCTTAAGAGGTGGCATGTTTAAGTTTAGATTACTGAGTCAGGTTTGTGCTCTTAACCTTGGACTGGTGTGTGTGTGTAACGGAGCGAAGAGCTGCAGTCTGTCTAGTATGTCTACTGGCAACACATAGGTGCATATTAAAATTTCTTGATAGTTCTGCAGACTATGCAGTTTATCCACCCAGACCTTCAACAGTTGATGCAATACTTGTTACAACTGTACACTGATATTGAGGAAACAATATATTTCATATCACATACACATTCCTTTGAGTTTTCCTAAGCAGCTTCCCTGAATTGGTAGGACTGGTAAACAAATCTGCATGGAAGAAAGTCCATGTAGTCTCTTCTGCTCATCATCCCTTATGTACTCTAGGAGTAGTGTGGCGTATGCTTGCTGCCAAATGCTTAAACAGGGTAAAGCACTTTACCTGATCTTCATTTTCTCCTTCTACTGTGGTGGTCTGACAAAACTAGTGTATGGATCTTTTGTGTCATAGACCATTGCATATGGAAAATGTGTCTGCCATGTGACGCAGGCATGAGATATATGGGAATATATGTTGTGCATAGTGGAAAGAAGATCATGGTCAATTGCATAGGCAGTGTTAGCAATTTAGTTTAAAATATTGATGTGCCAACTTTCCAGGGATACTTGAGCATCATAACTCCTGCTGGGAGCCCCTTCATTACCATTTGGTACCATCTACTTCCAAAATGTCACTGCATTGTCTGACTGCTACCATCACTTTGATTCTGTACAGCATCACTCTTTAAAAGGTCAAGGTTACCATTTTACAGTAGAAAGGGTCTGAATGATCTGGAAGATCAAAACTAAAATCTTAAAAGGAAAGAACTCCAATACGTCATAGGACGCCATAAAACATAAAAGTATGAAACTTAATCAAAGACCGTTTCCCCCTGCTCCCTCACTTCCCTACCTCCCCCACTCACCCGGGGCCAGGCAAAAACAGAGGGAACAACAAAGGGAAGCCAACTGGTATTTTACTTCTGCATCAGGCAGATAACACTAAAAATAATGTGAAGAGAATATGAAGAAGCTCTCACAGTAAGATATTATCACTTCCTGGAATAACATCACCAACACTTAAAATAATCTCGAATATCATCTTTGTGGAGATTGCTAACATTTTCTTGGCATTCAGAGATCCAGTGATTCATTTGAATTTGACACTGATCCTGCTTCAAGAGTGCTGGCTCTTTTTTGTGTTCCACTTCCTGTGAATATTTGTGCAGACCAGTTTTACTTGCATTAATGCTCTTGGAAAGCAAATGTTTAACTCTTATGCACCAGTAAATAGGAAGTGCTATGTTTCATGATACTGGACACATTTTGACACAGCAGGGTAGCAGTTTCCCAAAACCCCTCAACATAGCCAGGACACATAAGCAATTAAACGAGACACACAAGAATCTGAGAATTCCCTGCACAGCTACATGTTATAACAGCCTATTTTTTTTTTTTTAGCAGTGATGCCTTGAGCAAGGGCTACGTGCCCTGGAAAGGATATTAAACTTACATTTCCTTTTCTGCTACCTCACCCTAAGTGATCTTCTCTCCCTCAGATAATTGGGAGGTAGAGCTTAAAGCAGCTACTGGGGCTCTGAAACCAAGTTACTTTGTGTTCAGGGAAGAGAGAGAGACTATATTATTACATGTGAAGTGTAACCAGTTGCAAGTAACAAATTTCAATATCCAATAAATAAAGAACAGTTTCTTTCCTTCCCAAAGACAGCCAACTTCAGGAGTAGTCAAGCAGTTAATAACTTACACCGAGCTTCATGTGTGTGTCTGCTTCATTCCATGCCCTTGCAGCTATGTAGGAGTACTGAAGTCTAATATAATCCTCTCAAATCTCTGATATAGGTCTAACCTCCAAAGATCCCATGGAAGAGGGACAATGTAATACAACTCCTCCTCATCTTGAATAGCACATCACTACCTCAGCTATGCTAGGGAAGTCAATATGATGTCTGTGTGTTATGGAGTACCTAGTTGAGGGTACTACTCAACAAGGTTAGGGAGTTCAGAATCTGATCCTCAAATATTAACTGGAAACCACTAGGAAATCTACCACCTTCCCAAAAGATCATTCCTTAGGGAACAGTGGCTCTGTATTTTGGCCTTCACTGCCCCATCCCCATCTTCCTCCAGACATGGAGCCTGGACTCTGCCATATGCCAGCAATAATATTTTCATGAGCTGCCAGGGATACGGGAAGTGTACAGAGTTGCTCCTGTGCCTCTCCTTCCAGGTCCTCTGTCACACTTTTCCACTGAGGTTTATTCCCTTATCCTGTGTTGTAAATATATTATTGGGCTCAAGTCTCTTACTGAAATTAATTTAGTTCTATTACTGAAATTATTTTGGTTCTAAGAACACATGCCAGTTGAGATCCTGACAACAACTTAATCATAAAAGCTAAGTGAAAAAGTGGCAAATACACAATCATACCAACCTTCTGCAAAAATGAAAACCCTTGTTTCTCAGCACAGTATCTGTTTCTGGTTGAGTTTCTCACACACTTTATTAGACTAAGAACCCAGCTAAAGCCATAAGAACAGTAGGAGATCAAGAAGTTGAAAAAAATCATGTTTTTGTTGGTGAACATTCTGTTGCAATATAAAGTGCATTGTCAGCCACTCAGTAAATTCCTACACAAGGCCTCTATCACTATTATGTGATAAATACGTTGTTTAGATTGTACAACAGCCAGAGGAAAATATAGGTAAAAATGAACTGAGCAATTTAACCTTCAGCTTCAGACAGGTAAAATGTCATAACTCAGAAGACAATTGGTCTTTTTTAATGGTTCTAATGATGTACACTGATGTGCTATATTGTCTCTGAAAATACTACATCTGTTATACTCTGCAACAGCTAACATGCTTACATCTCATTGGCCTGCAGACCACTGATGCAGGAAGTTACTGTAGATAAATGACATAATTTGGTTAAGTTCTCAGCATTATATTGAAACTAGGTCCTTGGCTGTGAGTGACATTTTATATGGGATATTGCACAACAAAGAGTAACTGTTTGTCGTGCCAAATTCCCTTACAGGACGCTCCCTCTTGGGACTAAAGGCAAATCACCCAGCATGTGAAAATGTAAATGTGCTGAAGTAATCTGTACAAACCAGCCCATGGTTTCTCTGCCTTTCCTCGTTCACAATTGTTTTTCAGTTGATAACACAAACCTCCCCTACTGCTGCAGCTTAAATACCGCCAGTCACTTTAATGATCTAATGTTAGAGTGCATCAAGGATGAATGTCCTCTGCCAAAATGATCTTAGGGACATCATGCTTAGATCAGAACAAAGGCTGACTTTATTTCTCAGCATATTTTATCAGCACTGCTGGTGCCTGCTACAGCGTGAACATGACCTACCTTTTGTAAGCCAAGTTTGTGAGAATTGAAGTGATGTGCAAGTCTGTTATCCTAGTTAATATGCAGCTGTTAGCATTCATCTCTTGTTTGCGCGATTATCTCATTTTCCTTTTCTTGTCTTTTGAACTTCTTCCAACTAATGTCTTTGCAATAACAACAATGGCACGCTCCAGGGCTGACAGCTAGAAATGTGATATGTTTTTTGACTTTATGAAATAGTTATGTTTCTATGCAAATACCAATAGTACCCCTGTGCCTATTTCACCTCATTTCAGAATATGTTCTCCTTTTAAACATAATGCAATCTAATATCAGAAAATATAAATCTCGCTGTGATGGCTTCCCCTGGGGTGCCACCTGGAACTGGAGTACCACTGAGCTCCCTGACTCACCAGTCTGGGCTCCTTCTCACACTGTACTGCTGTGACAAGATGCAAAGCCCTCCAGCCTGCACTTTCACCAGCATTCACACAGGTAGGGACATACCCAGCTGCAGTTACATGCAAGATCTCTAACCATCAGCTTCCCAGCCTGGGACCCCAAAGCAGTACCGTCCTGCCCTGGTCAAATCTGGCCAGTGTATGGGTTTAATACCGGATCCACCTCTCCCTCAATGTGAAGAGAACAATGCACACCTGTGGTAACTAAGAGAGATTTTCCCCAATCACTCCAGTCAAAGCTCACTGTTTTAGATTAAAACAAAAACAAGTTTATTAACAACAAAAGATAGACTTTAAGTGATTAGAAGGGATAGCAAACAGATCAAAGCAGATTACCTAGCAAATAAACAAAAAAACACAAACTAAGCTTAATATACTAAATAGATTGGATATGAATAGCAGATTCTCATCCTGAGAAATGATACAAACAGATTGGAGATCCTTAAGGGGCATCCTGCACTTGCTTTACAGCTTGGAATCCCCAGGTGTTTCACACGCAGGCTAGAAATCCCTTTAGCCTGGGTCCAGCACTTCCCCCAGTTCAGTCCTTGTTTTGTCAAAAACTGTTTGCATAAAGTTTGGGCAGGTGTTGTGAAGATATTTATACTCCATCAGAGTCTGAACACTATATGCTCTGGGGGAGAATAGTGGACACTGAAAAATATTTCTTTTTCTCTTTAACCTGAACCATCAGATTTTTGGAGAAGAGAAACAGTTCAATTGGAGATGGGAACTCAAAACCAAAGATGAATGTATATGATGAGTAAATCAGATACACTTATGTAATTGTCTCTTTGAAGCAGGGATGTAACGATGCAATCCCCAATCTGGGTCTCCCCAGTTGGGAACCCCCAACCCCCATCCCCACCTCGCCTCAGTGGCTACTGCCAGTCACCATCTAGCCCCCGCTCACTGGGGCAGACAGAAGCCTGTAAAGGCCACTCATCATTGGCAAGGGGGATTTGGACCTGCTGCCTTGGCTTACTCTGGGCTGCCCTCTGCAACCCCAGTACCCTTCCTGGCCTTTCATCAAAGGTCTGCAGCCTGGAGGTTTGCCAGGCTGGAGCTCCCCAGCTCCTCTAGCCTTCCCCCAGCCCTGCTCCACTCTCGCTACCCTGCTCAGCTTCCAGGCAGCCAGGTCCTTCTCTCTCTATGGCCAGAGAAAGACTCTGCCAGCTCCTGGCTCACTGGCCTTTTATAGGGCCAGCTGCGGCCCGATTGGGGCGTGGCCCAGCTACAGCTGCTTCCCCAATCAGCGAGCCTTTAGCTCACAGCCCCAGCCCTCTCCCAGGGATGGCTTTAACCCTGTCCGAGCTGGAGCTGGTGACACCCTGCTACAAGGGAATATGTTAAAAACATAAAAACTGTTAGCCTGGATCATACCAAATGGCCTGTCTCCAACAGTGGCTAGTACCAGAGCCTGAGTGGGAATGTAGAGAGCAAGGCAATTTTGGAGAGATCCAACCCAGTCTTCCCTCCCTGATTCCTGGCAGTCACAAGTTTCGGATCACCTTGATCATGGGGTTACATCCTTGACCATCTTGACTAATAGCCATTGAAACTATCCTGCATGAACTTATCTAGTTCTTAAACTTTTGGCCTTCAGAACATCCCATGACAATGAGATCTACAAGTTGACTGTGTGTTATGTGAAAGTATTTGCTCTTGTTTGTATTACACCTGCTGCCTATTAATTTCATTGGGTGACATCTTTTTGTGTGTGTTGTGGAAAAGGGTACATAACACTTCTCTATTAACTTTTTCCACACCATTCATTGTTTTATAGATGCCTATCCTATTCCCCCTTAATCGTCTCTTCTAAGATGATCAGCCCTAATCTTTAGTCTCTCTTCATATGGAAGTCATTCCATATCATTGATCATCTTTGTCCTTCTCTGAACTTTTTCCAGATCTGCTTTTTCCTTTTTGCAATGGGGCAACCAGAACTGGAAACAGTATTTAAAGGCATGGGCTTACCATGGATTTATATAGTGGCATTATGATATTTTCTGTTTGTTTTTTCTATCACTTTCCTAGTAGTTTCTTATATTCCGTTAGCCTTTTTGACAGCTGCTGTGCATTGAGCTGAAATTTTCCGACAACCACCCTCGGTGACTCCAAGATCATTCTTGTGTGGTAATAGTTAATTTAGACCCCATCATTTTGTATGTATAGTTGGGATTATTTTTTCTCATGTTCATTACTTTGCACTTATCAACATTAAATTTCATCTGCCATTTTGTTTTCCCAGTTTTGTGATATCCCCCTATAATTCTTTGCAGTCTGCTTTGCACTTAACTATCTTGAGTAATTTTGTATCATCTGCAAACTTTGCCACTAAACTGTTCACTCCTTTTTCCAGATCATTTATGAATATGTTGATCAGCACAGGCCCCAGTACAGATCCCTGTCTGACCCTGCTATTTATCTCTCTCCTCTGTGAAACCTGACAATTTATTCCTACCCTTTGTTTCCTATATTTTAATCAGTTACTGATTCAGGAGAGGACATTCCCTCTTATCCTATGGCTGCTTAGCTAAGAACCTTTGATGAGGGACCTTTTCAAAAGCTTTCTGAAAGTCCAAGTACACTATATTAACTGAGTTACCCTTATCCAAATACTTGTTGACACCCTCAAAGAAATTCTAATAGATTGGTGAGGCAAGACTTACCTTTACAAAAGCTATGTTGTTCCCCAGCAAACCATGTTTGTCTGATGATTCTGCTCTTTACTATAGTTTCTACCAATTTACCTGGTGCTGAAGTTAGGAAGCTCACCAGCATGTAATTGCCGGGCTTGACTCTGGAACTCTCTTTAAAAATCAGTGTTAGATTAGCTACCTTCCAGTCATCTGGGACAGAACCAGAGCTAAGCGATAGGTTACATACCACAGTTAGTAGTTCTGCAATGTTATTAATGCCCATTTGTAAGGCACTGTGTACATTCATGGAACTAATAATAATGGATCAAAACCTGTAGCTATGAGAGTGTTGTCTGAGTAAGGAGTGAGTTGTTTGGTGGGGGAATTAGGGGGTCCTAAGGATTTGCTGCAATATTAATAACTGAGAGACTACAGCTATATTAAAAGCTAAGGCAGCAAACTGCACATAAGCATTACCCTTCTGGTAACTGTACCTCACTTTGTTATTCACTAAGTCATGACACATACTGTTCCTGCACAGAATTAAAATTCTGGGTAATTCACAGTTGGATGTGTCTCTGTCCAGAGAGCTACTAATGTATTATTATTATTGTTGTTTGTACTATTGGGGTTTGGTTAGGGACCAAGACATTATTGTGCTATGTGCAGGAAAACAAGTCCGTGCTCCAATAAGCTTGCACTGTAAATATAATGCAAAAGAGAACTGACTGAGACAGACAGGATAATGCAAGGAAACAATGAGACTGTATTGGTCAGCATGATATGCAGTGGGCTCTGCACACAGCAGGATAAACACAGTCAAATCTTTTCTGTAGGCATCATGGCAAAGGAGAATTTTTTTAAGGAGGGGTTTGAAGGTGGATAATGAGGTGGCTTTGCAGAGGTTTATGGGGATCTCCTCCCAAGTGTGAGGAGCAGCCTAGGAGAAAGCATGAAGGTGCTTGTTTGAAAATGTAACAATGGAGTAATGGAGGCTGGCATCATGGCCTGATTAGAAGCAGGAGTCGACATCTTGATAGTGAATGAGAGATAAGTAGGATTGGGATAGAAATTGAAGACAAGCCTCTTATGTTTGATGTGAAAAAGAGAGCCAGTGAAGGGAGTCAAAGAAATAATCTAGGGAAATGATTTAGCAACAGCTTTCTGAAAGGACATGAGTGGGGCAAGACTACATTTGTCAAGGCCAGAGAAGGGTGTATCCATGATCAAGACATGAGATGATGATAGCTTCTGTCCAATACTTTGGAAAAATAAGAGTGAAGCTACTGGAAGTATTACCACCACAGTGGTTGCCAACAGTGCTCAGTGGGAAGGGTCTGCAACAACCAGTTATTAGAAATGTCATGATGTTAAATGTATTCCCCATTGTTTTAAGCGACTTTTTCCCATCAATACTGTTGCAGAGTTTGGGATGTGCTGGCCGCCACTTCCCGCAGCTGCATTACCCGAGAACGACAAACCACGGCCACTGGGAGCTGCGGGGGGCCATGCCTGTGGATGGTCAACATCAGCAAAATGTCTCACAGCACGCAATCAGATCACCCTGATGGGCCACATGTGGGCCACAGGTTGACTACCACTGACCTATATGCTCTATCTGGGTCAGATTATTGGCTTGACATCTGGACTGCATGAACAACAGCCTCCTCCACAAAGTGGGGAAAGATCCTAAGGCTATGTCTATAATAGACAGCTTACAGCTGCACAGCTGTAGTAATGGAGCTGCGCTGCTGTAAGGTCTCCCATATAGCATCTCTATGCCGAAAGGAGAGAACTCTCCCGTTGGCATAATTAAGCCACCCCGAACAAGCAGTGTCTCCCACCGACATAGCGCTGGCCACACCAGTGCTTCTGTCTGTGTAACTTGTTGTGTTATGTGTTTTTTTTCCCCCCAACTGACCAAATTTTACTGACAAAAGTGATAATGTAGAAATAGCCTAGTGCAGACAAAAATTTCTATTTGGTTGTTGTACACAACTTATTACTTTATCAAGCAACTCATCTGCCAGGACCAGCACTTTCATGTGTTTCTATAAGGCATAACTTCGTTATCTGGGTAAAATGAAGTGAAAAATTGACTTGCCAGAAACAAATGTGTGTTAATTCTATTGTAGTATGACTGACAAGTCTGCACTATAGATATTCAGTATTTTGGGATCAAACCCACATTGGGTCATAGCAATTAGGGGCCTATAAATAACTGCAGCAGATAACATGAATTAGGTGAGGCTGTGCAATTATGTATGGCTCTACTTAAAAATTAAATCCTCCGATTTGTAATCTATCTTTTAGAAGTTCCAGAGTACTTCAACAAAAAAACTAAAGCACCAAAGAATCCTAATCCTTTTTATTAGCAACCAGAAAAATTAAATCATGAGGATGCTGGATGGTTGATACAGCCAACACTGTTTATGGAGGTTTTATTCCCACCAGAAATCCTAAAACTCTTACCTTAGGCTATGTCTATGTTACCACCAGATCGACGCTCTGGCAATTGATGCACCGGGGATTGATTTAGTGGGTCTAGTGAAGACCTGCTAAATTGATGGCAGAGTGCTCTCCGGTGAACCCTGGTACTCCACCCGGAACGATAAGAGTAAGGTAAGTCAGGAGAGTGTGGACACTGCAGTACGTCGACTCCAGCTATGTTATTCACATAGCTGGAGTTGCATAACTTAGGTCAACTTACTGCGGTAGTGTAGACATAGCCTTAGGCACTGATCAGAACAGAAGGAAACACTTTAAACAATGGTCTCAAAAGTTTATCTTCTGCTTGTGATCCCATCAGTTTTCACAAACAGAATTCAGCAGGATCAGTATTATGGTAGGAGACATTGAAAGACCAATATTGTCCAGGTGTCCAAATGGGTGACACACACAAGTCGGTGTGTTGAGCTAATGCCCCAGCATGTTATGAAGGACAGCATGCTGTTTGAGGTGGACGGGATATAAAACAGAGCTCCTGATCTCTTGTGACCATTAGATATCTCATGACACTGTTAAAGAGGAGGCGTGTGACTGTTTGGAAAAAGAAGAAAAGGGGTAGAGGCACAGACGAAGGAGGCAGTGAGGTGGTTTAACATTCTCATGCTCCTTCGCAGAATAAGTGTGGCATGTGGGCATTCAGCATCTGTGCTTTCTTGAGGCCTCACTTTGAACTTGCCTGCATATGCCAGTTTGGCTTTTGAAAACAATAGCCATCCATGTGTGCAGAAAGTCTCATGAGAACAGGAGACTACTAAAGAGCTGGCTGACAAAAGGCAATGATGTCCACAATTTATTTCCCGTTTATCAATTTCATCTGCTCAACCTGCTCTAACTTTTCAAAAATGAGCATCTTGCTGAAGTCCATACTCATGTTTTCTTCATTTGCTATTAAATCTGTATAATTAGAAATTGTAACTCAGGAGTCTGTTCATATTCTTTTTGGTACCATTGTGTATTAACCTAGGGACAGACATTAATCTTCTGGGTTGTAAGGGCATTGGGCATCCTGTTAAGCACAAAACCCATTATGTATGCATTTGGAGGGAGGGTGGGCACTCTGCTGCTGCTCCTACCCACAGATCTCATAGTCACTGCCCCCTGCCTCAGAGTCCACTGCCCATGTTTTGTCAATTGCCTCTAACCACCTGGTGCTGTATCTGTGCCCAAGTCCTCTGTCTGTGCTCCCTCAGAGAGCAGATTGACTCCCTCCACTTCTTCCTCGTCTCTAGCCTTCCCTGGCCCACACAAACACATGCAGTTTATCATAGCTTTTCCTTTTTTGGGCCACAAATGTCTTGTTCTGTTTGAATAGCACTACAGTTGAAAAGTTAAAATGTACTAATACCTTCCATCATAAATATTTTGGGACAAGCAGTTTACTATATGGCTCTTCCCAAGAGTTAAATATTTTCCCTCTCTTGCGTCTCTTAAATTTTCTGTTGTTTGTTCTATTGGTAGATTGGAAATGAAAACACTCCAAAATATGCAGGCACTAGTGTGGAATCAATTACTATGCTCAGTGTTACTTTTAAAGCTATAGCTGTCTTTCTTTGGAGTGCTTAGAAACCAATTGTAAAAATACTGTCCTTAAGTAACACAGTGGAGCTGCTTCAGCTGTCCTAAAACCATTCTCTGACCCCTTGTGATTTGTCACATGTTGGCTCATGTTTGTTGTTGAACTCAGAGGCACAGTAACATGTACTGCTTGTTAATGAGATTCTGCTGCAAAATATGTAGACAGTATGAACACTACCCTTTTCCCAGTGGTCACTGCACAGGCAGCTAGTTTCAATTTTTCCTATCACAAAATTGTAATGTCTCTAATATTTCTGCATGCACGTGTCGGTCATCTTTTGTCCCCAGAGAGGGTACTTAGCTTGCATCAGTTCTGTTGAACAGACAAGTGAGTTTGATGCTATAGGAATTATGAAAGCTATTTGAAAAACTGCCTTTTTTTGCTTTGCTTTCAAAAAACTTATCAACTTATCAACTTTCAGGATGATTTAACATACTCATTTGACATAAAGAGCCCCTGCCACAGTTACAGCAGTGTTAAAAATGTTGTATGTTCCCGAAACCACAAAGCTGTCATCTTACTCTTTATTTAAATTTCTGATCATTGCTATTGCACTGCCTAATAGAAAGGAAAGCTAGACATATGCAGGTACAGACTTCATATGGCTTAATAAACAGAGCTCTAGCAACTACAAAGTGTTAGTTTAGTGCAAAAACTACTGAGTTCTACAGCAGTGCTGGTATTCTTTGGTTACCACAGTATGGTGCCTTTTTAAAGACACACAACCTTGTACCTTTTACCCAATACCTTGTAAACCCACCAAGGACTAACTAACTTACACTACTCTAACTTGGTCCTTATTAAGCATTAACTGAGTTACAGTCCTGTGGACAGTCTTCAGTAGCCATTATTAAAACCTGGCCCAGTAACTCCCTGTTTGGTCACAAGTCTAAGTGGACCTAATTGCTGGGTCCCATGTGTTTCCAAACCAACTGGGGAGGAGGGAGCCAGTCACTTCTTCTAGCTCTGGGACTTCTTGTCTGACCACCTGAGCCCACCCCAATTGCTTATACCTGCTCCCTTGGAGCTGCACATAAGCTGCAGGCATCTGATCTTCTAGTTCAGTGGTTCTCAACCCGGGGGTATGCAGAGGTCTTCCAGCGGGTACATCAATTCACCTAGACATTTGCTTAGTTTTACAACAACTACATAAAAAGCACCAGCGAAGTCAGTACAAACTAAAATTTCATACAGACAATAACTTGTTTATATTGCTCTATATACAATACACTGAAATGTAAGGACAATATTTACATTCCAATTGCTTTATTTTATAATTATATGGCAAAAATGAGAAAGTAAGCAATTTTTCAGTAACAGTGTGCTGTGACACTTCTGTATTTTTATGTCTGATTTTTTTTTTTTAAGCAAGTAGTTTTTAAATGAGGTGAAATGCGAGGGTACACAAGACAAATCAGACTCCTGAGAGAGGTACACTAGTCTGGAAAGGTTGAGAGCCACTGTTCTAGTTCAACCTCTTCAGGGACAACGTGGCAGGAAAGCAAGGAACTCAGGCTTAGCAGGTGTTTCCAGCTTCCTTCCTGTCAATATTGGTATCCTCTGTAGCAACGGCCTAATTTGATATTCTTGTATGTTTTTGTTGTATGCTGGCCTTCTCCAGAATAGGGAATACTCTTTTCCTGTTGTAAATTGTATCCTGGCAGAAAAGCATGTTCCATAAAGTGGCTTTCCTGCACAAATTCACTAAACTCCTTTCCAACTGCTGGGCCTGAAGAATATTTTCCTAGACAGGAGTGTGATCCGTTGGCCTTTCGTCAAGTGTTTTGAGATGCAATTTTACTTGGGCTGCTAAAACTATAGGCTGATCTGAATGCAGTTTGTTCTTAGCTTCTATGCAAAGGGACTTTGTCATTGCTACAACCTGTTCAGCATCCAAAAGCTTGGGCAACACAAACCCCCTCACTGAGTGCCTTTCTCTGAAGCTTAGTTAACTAGCTAATATCGTATTGCAATTCTGAATCTTGTTCCTGCCAATTTGTATTGGCAAACCAGTATTTGAGCACTTGTACACATGGTCTGATGTGAAATTAGTCAGTGTCTTGCCTAGTTCTTTTGACGTTAGCTTTGAAAGCGATGTTTCATATGCCACAGTCTCACCCAGCCCCCACCTCATAGTGGTCTGACTGATCACATCTGTGTTTCTTTCAAAGAGGTATTGTGATGGATGTTAAATACATGTCACTTCCTTCCCGAATCATGTAGCGTAGCACAGTGCAACTTGTCCATTTGGACTTAAAATACCAAGTGAATACAAGACTGTGAATCTGTGTCCACTCCTGCCATTGCTGAGCTCTCTTCTCCTAAACCAGGGATCGGCAACCTTTGGCACGCGGCTCGCCAGGGAAAGCCCCTGGCGGGCCGGGACGGTTTGTTTGCCTGCCGCGTCCTCAGGTTTGGCCGATCACGGCTCCCACTCGCCGTCCCAGGCCAATGGGGGCTGCGGGAAGTGGCGCGGGCCGAGGGATGTGCTGGCTGCTGCTTCCCGCCGCCACCATTGGCTTGGAGCGGCGAACTGCAGCTAGTGGGAGCCGCGATTGGCCAAACCTGCGTACGCGGCAGGTAAACAAACCTGCCCAGCCCACCAGGATGCTTACCCTGGTGGGCCACATGCCAAAGGTTGCAGATCCCCGTCCTAGATGTTAAGTGCTGGGAGTTCAGGCAAAGTAAACACAACACTTTTTTTTTTTAGTTCTATTGGTTTTTTCATATGATTTTTAAAGCAATGTAGCCTGCTCACTGCTGCTTACTTTGAGTTTGGTTCCATATTCTTCATGAAAAAGCTTCTATGAGATGTTCCTTTCACTTCTGTCTCTGCACTGCTCGCAAAGATGACTGCCTCAAGCTTTCTGCTAAACCTTCTTGTCCTTGGCAAAGATGGCCACCACACCATCTGGAGCTTTCACCCATTTAGTAAACATTTTTGGTTCGGTTTCATAATTATAAAAAAGCAGTTTGGCAATTCTCAAAAGCCAAAGCAGCTTGTTCTGTGATACTGTGTTGTCAGAGCAGTTTGGCTTTGAGCCACTAATGCCTTCAGGCCCCTTAAGGAATGTCTACACTGCAGCTAGGAGAGCCTCCCAGTCCAGGTAGTCAGCCTTGTGGCTCAGGTGGCAGCTCAGGCCCCCTCAGTCTGAGCACAGACGCATAGCTCAAGTTTTTGCTGGAGCCACAATGTCCACACTGCTATTTTTAGCACACTAGGTTGATCTGAGGTAATGAGTCTGTATGCCTGGTTTTGGGAGGCTCATTCTCAGCTGCAATATCCTTAGAAAATCCCAGCCCTTATTAGCACATCTTCAGAAGCCTTTTGCATGCAGTAAAAGTTGCACTTAACTAGCTTCCAGCAGTTCACAACAGGATCTGATTTTCATTATTATGCTTATTGTGGTTGTGTGTATACATAGGTGAGCATGAATAAGTATAGAAAATCACTTTCTAATGAGCTTGCTTTTCCTGCTTAAATTATAATAGTGATGTCATTATCCAGAATCTGCAACGTCATAACTCCTCCAAGGAGATTAATTGGAATGTCACATACACTAAACTACTCTGATTTCACATTGAATGACTCTGGTAGATAGAGCTAGCTATATAGCGATACAGGCTGCATTTTAGAGAGCAGACCAGTATAGGGTAGATTTACTCCCCATCTTGCCATGAAATATATATTTGTATAGAGAAGCTCGGACGATTTCCAACAAAATATTATTGATTGCTATAATGTTTTTGAGGCCATATAATGTTTTTCTTGTTTTGGGTTTAACCAGTAGGCAGCTTCTCTACCTAAAGAGATTATTCCAGTGTTGAACATTGTAGAGAAGTTCCTTTTAGCAGGTGAGCAGATTGCCGGTAAAACTGGTTCTAGCTAGCATTTGTCCAAGATCTGAGTGCTTACACATCCAGTTAAAAGAAATTTTAAGACTATCCATAATAGCACCTTTTGGTGTTTGTCAGTGATATTACAGTCACTTCATCTAGTTGAATTTCAAGCACCTGAACTAATAGGGTTCCTTTTCTTCCTGAGAGGCTATTCCACAGTAAGATACTATACATGAATAAAACTAAAGAAATAAAATTGAAAATAACATGAAGTCCCATGCAATTACTTCACCTCCAGCAAACATCTGAAAGAAAGTGGTAGCGAGAATACCGACTTTGGTTGCCGCTCCGTATGTATTAAATGACACTTGGCACAAACAAAGAACTTTTTTTTTAAAGGATTTGACTGTTTGCTTTCTGTGAACTGTCATTATATCGAGTTTTACTAACCCAAATGTTCATGGAAACAATTTTTAAGCAGTATGCCCACCTACTAGCACCTCCCCTGCGAGGGCTTTTCTACACGAATGGTAAAAGCCAAGTGGATCCCCAGAATGCTTGTAAAGGACACTGCACCCAGACACAATGTTCCACATAACTTACATGTATGACCATGAACAGTTTGGAGTAGAGTTGGATAGTTTCCATATTAGGGATACTAACATCCAAATTTTCCATCTTTTCAGTTTAACTGGGGCCTATAATGTCTCTCTAACCAGTTTTAAACAGGACTCCCTGGCCAGAAATGTTTGCCACCGTTATAACTGAACCTGCCGAAAAGACACTTAGTTGAGGATAGTATTCTGCCATCACACTACACCCAAGTTCTACCACAACTAATTGGTGGATTAACAATCAACCTGGTGGATTAAGGAGGTAAACTGTATAATTCTTCCGGAAGGTGCTTTTGCACATAATTGAGAGGGAGAAGAGTTGTGCTGCCATACAACACAGTGCAGCAGAGCATGTGGCTCAACCATATTCCCTTGTGATTTCAGTGGGAGGTCTGACTAAAGAAGAACTGAGTAAGAATTTCAGGAGTTGCCCTATTAACATTACCTGCACGTGTGTTCTTTGGCATCTTAACACACTGAATAGATTGAAGAAAATTTTCCGGTGTGAAGCCTCTTTTGCAGCCTCTTAAATTTATTTTTGGGTGTAGAAATAAACAACCTAGGTAAAGAAAGGAAGCACAAACTTTGAGTAACAGCTAATCTAAGGCAATTCAGCCCAACTCCAGCAAAGGTAATTCTTCAAATTGCCCCCCTTACTTTATTTAAGGAACATAGCTACAGCATACACACTTAAAGGCAGTGGACTGTTTCCAGTTCAATATTGTATATAGGATACCTGAAGTTATTCCACCCACTCTAGTTTCCTTTAACCCTCTTTGGTATAAAAGGTGTACTTTTGACCTGAAATCAATTGGATGATTCTATTATCACTTGCAGTCACTCAACCCCCATGCTTTCAATTTCAGGGTTAGTTCTATTAAGCAATTTGAGAATGTGTTCTATTCACCTATTCATTCACCCACTATAGCATGACTTGTTAGGCTACATGACTCTTTGTCCATATCTGAAATAAGAATGGATTTTTGAAGTCATTTTTCACTTGCTGTGCCATGCTTACTAATCATTCGTTTTGCTGCTCTTCAACATTTCTCTTCTCTTCCTAGTCACTTTATTTTTTCCTTTCTGATATCCATTGCCTTATTTTTTTGCTGTTTCCACTTTTCTTGCAACTTTCACAGCATAAACCTAAATCTTTAATATCCCCAATTCCTTCTGTGCATATGTACTTTGCCATTTGTCTTTGTTGTCTCTGTAACTCAGCACCTTTCCTTATTTTAAGCCCATCCATCCTTTTCCACAGGAAAAATAGGCCTTCTTTAAAAGCCAGTGACTAAATTGTTTGTTTGTAAACAGCATCTGTATACCTTCTCTTTTTGCAGCTTAGTACTTCAGCTTGTTACCTGCACAGTGGTAAACTTGAATTGAATTCTTGCCTCTGAGCAACTCCAGCTGATGTGAATAGGAATTAGTGTCACTACTAAGTGGTGGAACAAAGGCCTGGTTGTGCAATGGTAAATGTGATGACTTCCACAGGGGCAAGTTTTATTGGCATAAACACTTGGGGCTTGAATCTGCAGTTGTTTGTGGTCAGTGTTCCATACCTCAATCAAAGGAAACTCCATATTTGGAGTGACCAGAGAATAACTCCTGGGGGAATTTTGCACCAAAAAATTAGAAGTTCTGCACACAATATTTTAAAATTCTGCACATTTTATTTGTCAAAACAACACTACATAATCACATCAGTTTCAGTTTGGTAATTTATTTCAAAATACCTGTCAGCAAGTATGTCTGTGACAATAAAGACACACACAAAAATTCCCCCAGGAGTAGAGAGTTAAAGAAACCCCTATGGCAACCCAGTTCCTGTTTCTCTGCTCCCTTCTCACCCCTCCCCCATGCCCATCCTGGGGACCAGACACCCACAACCCTTCCCCCCAGAACTCAGCCGCAGGGCCCCCCAGCCAATACACCCAACCCCCCCTTCAAAACCCAGCCACAGGGTCCCCCAGCCCAGATACCCACCCTCTCCTATCCAGAGTCCAGCTGTGGCTTCCCAGCCCAGACACCTGCCCCTCTTGCCCCTAGAGCCCAGCCACAGGCTTCTCCTTGCCCAGATACACACATGCCTCCCCAGCTGTAGCCCCCATAGCCCAGCAACCCGCCACCCGACCCCTCAGAGCCCAGGGATCCGGAGGGAGAAACAGCCTGCTGCTGGGTCTCGGGCTTGTGTGACGTTTCCTGCGTGCCACTGTTTCCTTTCTTCACAGTGTGCGGGTAACTGCAGCTGTCAGGAACCCTCTAGCACAGTGGTCCCCAACCTTTCTGTTGCAATAGCATATCCACGTTCCCAGAAGAGTGTGGCGGGTGCCAGATGACCAGCTGCCAAAATGCCGCCGAGAAGTGGCATCATCGAGACGCGTCGCCGCTGAAATGCTGCCGAGAACCAGTGTCATCAAGAAGCGTTGCTGCCGAAATGCTGCCAAGAAGCAGCGGCATTTCGGCGGCGATGCTTCTTGGCGTTGCCACTTCTCGGCGGCATTTCGGCAGCTGGTTGTCCGGCGGCCGCGCTCCTCGGCGGTGGGTTGTCCAGCGGAAGCGCTCCCTTGTTAGTAGGCAGGCGCACCACTGCTCTACCTCCTTCCCTTCCCCACAGCAGTGTCTTCTGTGTGTGAGCTGGGCTCTGCTGGGTCCAGTGGCCCCTCGTGACAGCCAGCAGCACTGCAGCCCATTTCTGTGGGGGGAAATGAAATTCTGCATGCACAACATTAATTTCTGCAAAATTCTGCATTGCACAGTGGCGCAGAATTCCTCCAGGTGTAGCGAATCAAGATCCTGTCTTCTAGTGTTTTTTGCTACTTATCTTCATTGCCTTCTCACTTAAGAACATATGTCAGATTGCAATATACTTCATTCATAACAACTTAATATTCAATTTTTTTACAACATAAGTTACCCGGAACTTCATTCTGTTCATAATTTTATTTCTAGGTCTTGCACAGAAGAGGGAAAGCAATTGCTTATTTTTATCTCTTACTATAGTACTGCAAAATTTGCTTAGTCTAATGTTTTAAAGTGAACTTCAGCATAATGGCATGAATGATGCTAGCCTCCCTTTCCCCCATAAATGTCTCTGTGCCATATGGTGGATAAACATTAAGACTTTTTTAATGATATGAGATTCTTTAGCAATTTAAGACTAAAAATGGGAAATAAATGACCATCAATATGTAAATAAACTGGATTTTTACTGGTTTCTTTAGTTAGCAAATATATGGATAGAACTGAAAACTTTGTTTCTTCTATTGAGTTTTGCACTTAAAATGCTTACCTATACTAAAAAGACAAGTCCAGGACTCCATGGATATTCATATGGTATGTCTACATAGGGTGTTAACCAGGAGCTTTTTGATGAGCCCCAGATAAATTGCACCCATAGTTGCGCACATTACGCCTGCTTCATTTTCAATTTGCATTGTATGAACACAAGTAGCAGTTTGCTATGAACTGAGGGCAGAATGTTCTCTGCGGGTATCCCCATCGTCCTTGGCTTAGCTGCTGAGCAGCAGGCAGCCTGGGGTTGTTTTTGCTGTGAACTGTGGGATACCAGCCAGGTTCAATTTTTTTTTAGAAAAAGCCCATGTTTCTGCGGTCTCTCCCCCATACTTCCTTCCTGGGCTGGCTCGTGCTGCTTTTGAATTGCTGTCAGCTAGTGTGGACAGGCTGGTTCTCCGTGTCATTTTGGTGATAAGCATGAATATCCACAGGTAGCTTTGGCTGTACTATAGCACTCAGAGCTAGACAAATTTGGCATTGGACTTTGTTGGTTGCACCACCGAGCAGGAGAATATTGTATGGCAGTGGCAGCAGGTGCTATAGCAGCAGAAGGCTACTCTGCAGCGGTGGCAGAACTGGAGGATACTGGGCAGCTGGAACAAGAGGACCAGTTCCTGGATCACGGACACAATGTTAGCACTGTTTCTGGGCCCAGGAAACAGTGTGGATTGGTGGGAAAGGATCATTCTGCAGTCCTGAGAGGACAGCAATGACGAGAGAATTTCAGGATAGAGAGGGTTATCTTTTTGAGACATACAGAATTGAGCCTGGAGCTTCAGTGACAGCATACCAGCCTGTGGTGCCCCATAGAGAGTGAGAATGAAGAAATGAGTCACCATTGCCATCTAGAAGCTGGCCACTCCAGACTGTTATCCATCTGTAGCCAACCAAGTCAGCATGGGGAAAACAACTCTGGGCGGCCACTGTCATTGGGTCTGCTGTGCCATTGATAAGGTTCTATCTAATCAGGTTATGAAGCTGGGTAATGCTCAGGGGGTTATTGATGGTTTTCAGTGTATGGACTTTCCTAACTGTGTGGGGGAAATTGATGGAACTAATGTGCCAATTCTTTGCCTCCCTGCTCTCAGGCACAGAATTTATAAATAGAGAGGATTATTTCTCCAAGGTGCTCCAAGGGCTGTTTGACCACCATGGCAGGTTTTCAGATGTTATGCAAGGTGGTCTGAGAGGCTGTATTGAAATTTCATGAAGAAGGGATGGTTTACCCCCAGGGGCACTGTGGATATTAATGGTGTGGAGGTTGATCTGGTTATTCTGGGAGCTTATCCCCTGATGCCTTGGCTATTGAAGCCATACACAGACTGCTTGGACAGAATGAATGTTTTAATTATCACTGAGAAGCTGCATAGTGGTAGTTGAGTGTGCCTTTAGCCTATTGAAAGGCAGATGGTGTTTTTATGGAATATGTTGGAAGCAGACGAAAAAAGTTCTGATCATTATAACTGTATGTTTTGCACAATATTTGTGAGAGCAAGGGGGAGAGCCTTACTAATGGGTGGGAGGCTGAAGGGCGGAGAGTTGCACAGAGATTTGAGCAGCCAGCAAGGTGTCCCATAGAGAACTCCAGCATCTGGGGGAATACTGTCAGGGATGCCTACTGTTCATATTTCGAATCTCATGACTTAACATGTTAGCTTAGGGGAAGGGTGTTCAGATGCTGACATTGTGAGCACTGGGGTATTGTATGTGGGTGGTTGAACTTCAAAGTTCCCTATGTGCTTTTGTAAAACCCTATGAATTATTTCAGCTTAATTTTTAAGGAATTCCTGTTAGAGGCAATGATTACAAATAATGGAGGTGTTAAACCGTTTATTAAATAACAATAAAAATAACAAATTTTAATAAAATGTTAATAAAATCAATGGGAAAATGTTTCTATTTGGTTAGTTTAATGTATTTCCAGTCTTGAGTAACCAACTATACAACCAACACAAACCTTTAATTAGGTGTGAACAAAACTCGTAATTAATAAGAACATTTCAAAAACATTTTTTTGGTGTGTGCGCATAAACGTAAAGGTGAGTACACGCCTTGTCTCTGGCACTCCTTGTCCATGTGGATTCTGGGTCGAGTGCCTTGGCTCAAAATTCCCAGGGGAATTGCAGGGCTCTTGGTGCCTGGAGATTGGATCTGAGATGAGAACGGGAGCAGCTGGGAGCATTGTTGTGGAAATGCGGAGGTTGAAGCAATTTCTCAGCATTGTGTTGTGCTTCCTCTCCCCTGGAGACATGGAGAAAGTGAAAAGAAAAATAAGTAAGGCCTTACACTGGTTATCAACCACAGTGCATGATGTTGGGCATTTGTACCTTAGTGGGGAGCAGTATTGTTTGTGCCTTGACTGGGTATGCAAGGTGCACTCATATCCCATGTAAACTATGAAAACTAACCACATTCCTTTTCCTATAAGCACTGCCTCAATTAACTGCTGATTTTTTCACAAATGAATGTTTCTTTTATTTGAATCTGCTGCAGAAGGGGGCAGGTGGGAGTGGCGGTCTGGGGGCCAACTGCGACTCTGCCATGCTCGTGAGTACCATTTTGAAGCAGTGCAGAGGTGGAATAGGGGAAGGCAAATGCTCCTAGCTCACATCTGCCACCAATAATAAATTGTGAGGATAGGTACTTACATGGTGAAGTTCGCTCCAGGAGATTGGACTCTTAAGTCTGGCTTGGTTTTCTGAGTGGTACTTGGGCTCAGCCAATGCAGGGCAGGAATCTCGGTTCATTGTAGTGGGGCAGGGCTGGAGCTGGCTTTCCAGCTGGCTGTCATAAAAATCCTGAGTCCCAAAAATATCTTCATTCTCACCCTGAACCATAATTTTTTTGTTTTGAAGTGACAAAGGTTCTATGCCACCGATTTTAAAAAATAAACAACCGCATTTAGCCACGGAGGCTGCAAATACTTGAATATTTACTTGACTCACATGGATAGTCAGTGGGACTACTCATGCTGATAGATAACTTACCTGCTTAGGTGTTTGCAGGATCAAATCCTTAATTTTCATGTTTTTTCACCTATAGTAGTTTTGTAAAATTAATCAAAGAAGACAGCCTACCAGTTTGGGGAAAACTGTCCTTGAGCACAAGTTGGGGGTGTCTCCTGTGCAGGGTTTGAGATTGCAGATACTTGCTGGTGTTCAGGGATTCCTGTAGGCTCATCATTCCCCTCCTGGATGCTTGGGGTGGGGGGTGTCAGTCCCACTCTGAGGAGTTTTGGGGGCTGGTGGATAGTGTGGTGCAGGAGTCCAGAAGGCTCCTCCTGATCACTGCAGGGGGTGGGAGAAGGACACAAGTTCTCTGCATCTGGAGCACCTTGGAGGGCAGCTGGAGAAGGAGGATGTTGACAGTACATGGAGAGGCACTGTGGCCATAGCAGCAGGCAGATCCTGAACTCATTTGGCCACCAGTGTTATCAGCCTCTCCATTGGGGAATGCTCCTAGTCACTGTGGGAATGCTCCTATTCACTGTGGGAATGCTCCCATTCCCCAAGGCCTCCTTCCTGCTCCCTGAACCAGTGCCTCAGTGTCTTTCTCTTCTGCTGAAGAGTCTGATTCTCTTGTGCCCTGAGAAAATCCAACTGCTCCTGTTTCCTCCTGCCCATTGCCAATGATCAGGTCCTTCAGGCTCCTTCTCTAGGGTGCTGCTCCTGCCCTCCTGGTAGACTGGTTTCCTTCCTGGGAGCCAAAGGGCAGCATTATTTTCCTCTCTTTGGAAGAAGCAGAGAAAGCCCACTCCCTCCCCCCATAATGTCTTTGCTGTGGAAGTTCACAATATTGATACTTGTGAACATTTCAGGAATGTGACTGTTAGACGATTCTTGGTTCTCAGACAACATTTGCAGCCCTTGAGGAAGGAGCAGAGGCTACTAATTGTAAGATACATTTACAAACATAAAATGTTCATAGGGTCTGGGTGGGTGGGGGAGTGTGTGCAGAAGTTCCTTCCAGGGGCTACATTCCCAGTTTTGAATTTCTTGTTTTAAGGCTGGCCAACCTTTGCAGAACATAGATGTCTTTGAAGTACTAGAATGGTGGTGGGGAAAAAGTGGCTTTCCGGTCCTGTAGAAGAGATCCAGCAATCTGTGCTGGGGAGATGTTTTTGCTAATGGTTACCTCTCTACATATTGCTGAATGGAGGGGCTTTGTCAGTGTGAAGGTGGGCCAAGCAGATGTGCACTGCTGTTGAACCTCAAGACCCAGGTATCTGCTACACCAGAAATTTGCTAAAATATGCTAACAGGACTGGGAGGCAATTCAACTGGAAATTGACCATACAAAGGTTTTGTGCAAAGTGAGGTGGAACCCATGAAAACTGCCTCCCAGGCATCACCATAAGATCCTGCCCCTGTGACTGCCTAACAACGGTGGGCAGGGAAAGAGAGACAAACCACAACTTTATTGTGTTCCCTGAAGTTTCAAATCAGCACCACAAGCCCCTCACCTCTTGAATGCAAAGGGAAAATGCACCGTTTATCCAACCATTGGATCAGATCTTCTCCCATTCTTGTTTCCCCCTGGCTTGTGTGACAGATTTATGTTACCAATCTGCCTGGGGCTTCAGGTGATCAGGCTGAGGCTGCAGGATCTTTAGGGAAGGAGATGAAGGAGCACACCAAGTGACTAAGTTTAAAGCTTTATTAATCAAATAACAGAGGTGAGTGCTGGGTCACTCAAAGGAAGGAAGAAAGCATTAGTGCCCAAGCTCTAACCCACTTTCATATTCACACATGCACAACCCAAGCCTGGCCAACTCTGGGTGTAACATAAAAAGAAGAGGGGGGGAAGGGTAGACAGTAGTTCTGTCCTGTGCACAGGCCTTCTAGGATCCGCTGTTGGTCTCCAACTTGCTTCAGCTTTTGGAAGGGCTTTAAGCCCTGGGTTCTTCCGGGGGCGTTTTCATCCAGGGATCCTCATCTCCCATGCTCTCGGTACCAGTTTGAACAGGCCTTCTGCGACTCCCTTAGGTTCCCCAAAACACACTAGCTTCAGGGTCGCGAGACTGTTGTTTTTCAACTCACTGGCCGTCGCAATCTTTCTCGTTTTGTAACCCCCTTCAGGTCTGTCTGGTTCAGTTCTCCTTTCCCACAGGCTTTTGGCTCTTTGGCAGCAGAGAGCTTGTTTGTGTGCATTGGCCTTGAGCAGCAGTTTTGTTCCTGATCTTCAAGCCTAGCTGAATCGTCGAGTTAACCTGTTCCTTTCTCCCTTCATCCCCCTCGGCCTCTTGCAACCTTCAAAGGAATTTTTCACTCCACACTCACACCTTCAACCCTTCCCAAGATCCTTTCCCACGCATATATACGTGTTAGCAATATACAACGTGGGTGCTTACCCAGGGGACCCCATGAGGAGGCAATTTTTATTGTGACTATGACATTCCCCCACTTGACCCTGAATCAACATGTCTTTGTGAGGGGTCACCACTTAGGTTTCCACCCTCCCTCCGACACTGTGGCCAGTGTCACCATTGGCCTCCTACACAAGCAGCAATATAACACAAACAAAATTATTAGGGCAGCAACAATTGCATACACAAGCCAGTAGTGGCTTCTGGCTTCATTAGTAACATAGCATAACATATCCCCTTGTTGACATAGATGCCCCATCCGAATGGTGGTGGCAAAGGCAGCTTTCTCCAGGTTAAATGTGTGCTGCAACACTGTAAAGGAGGAGGCATCTGTCTGGAAGACGGTAAGTTGCTCCCAGGCATGTGTCAATGGGAGAAAAACATTGGGCATAATCCATGAAAAATTAAACACAATATAGTTAGAAATATTAACCATACTTTACATAACCACGGGCCAATGCACCGAAAAATTTTGCGCCTTAGAGTGTAACAGCAAATCAAGGGGCACCCTGGGGTAGGTGGTCCTCCAAACACATGCAGAGGTATTAGTAAACACATGTGTCTTAATGGGGGTGTATCCCGATGCCTCCCCTTCCCAGCAGATGTGTTGACCCACCTCATAAAAGCGGCCTGACATTGCTTTTTCTTTACACATCATTTGATGGGGCTCCATAGGCCATAGCTGCCAGGTGTTGCCCTCTGCAGTCCATATGTACTGATAGTCAGAAGATGTTGTCAGCACATATCACTTAGCCATGTCATTGGGGGGCGCCACCTCCCACACGTTGTGATGGACCACCCAGTCCCAGAGGCAGCCTTCCCAAAGGGCCGGTTGGATTTTTATAGCGGGGGCCCACACTCCTTTCATAGAGCCAAAGGTCGTGAAGGAGCAGGCTATGCTTGTGCACTTCCAGTTAGTGAGTCTCCAGGAATAGCGAAAAGGCCATTGGTCCTGGGGAATCCTTGAGTGGGAATAGATTTCCCCAGGCCAGGCTCCATGGAGCACATCCTCCTGGATGCTACGGAGTTGTTGGGTCAAATATTGTTGGAGCTGGGAGCACACCGAATCCCATACTGTGACTGTGACATTTGTGCAGCATGGCTTGGTGAGGGGAGAAGCCAGACGCCAGGGACTGGGATAGTAAAAATTTTGTTGTGATCTACCAAGGGAGAAAGGACTGCTATGACTAACTCCTTTCCTAAAACAACCATACATTCCCTTCCTGGACCTCGCCCCTTGTCCACTACAGCTCCCCCATCCCCTTGCCCACAATTCTATATGGCTCCCATTTGTAACAGGCAGTAAGCTTGGTGTGGGGGTTGGGGGGTAGAAGCACCAAGACTGTGTAACCTTCCAAGGGACAAAAGACAATTATTACTAACTTCAGATGAGCAACTATAAATTTTCTACAAATGTCCCATTCCCAACAGTGACTTTTCTAAACTCACCCTATCTGGTCCATGTAGCCCCAGAGAACACCCTCCCTGTGTGCTGGCTGAGAAATTTACAGACAGAGGGGTATAATGATTGTTGATTATCTGTTTTCTAGCTTCTGCCACATGTATAGTAGGGGTTCATCAGAAATCAATAAAATCATTGATTTATAGCTGTGTCTTGCTCAGGGACTATGTAAGGGTTGAAACGGAGTGGGGAGCTTAAAATCAGGAATTGACAGGGAGTGTGGGGGTCCATTGTTGTGGTTTATTCATGACCTGGGGGTCCCCCTTGTGTTCATTGGGGGAGCTTTGTGAACCAGCTTCTTCGGGTAGAGGGGCGGAATCACATGCTCCTCATCTTCTGAGTCTTCCTGGGCACCCTCCATAGTCCCTGCTGCCTGGGCAAGAAGGCCCTTTTCCTCCCATCAGACAATGAATCTGGCAGAGTTGAGGATCATGAGCCACTTCAGGTCCTATACTGGGAGCCCTTGGCAGCGCTTGGTCCAGCTCCCCGTAGAAGGAGTGTACAACAATACTGGAGTGACTGTTGATTTTCGGCACTGGGCTGGAGATGGTAAATGCCCATGTGATACTGTATGATTGAAACATGACCACTTATATCATTAATATTTTCACTGTTAGGTAATTGCAACAAATCTTGTACAGCATATATCATGTAAGGTGTCAATGGAAAAGTTACAATCTATCAAATATGATCGTCCTGTTTGTATCTAAAGTTATGAATATTGACTATGTACCAGTATTTCAAATGTGTTTGCTCCTGGGGTAACACCACAAGGGAGGATACTCCCAGTCTAGCCAGCACATTGTGAATGGACCTTTCAAGCTGATGGCCCATTAAAGAACACTTAACTCTCACAAACACTTAACTGCTACAAACCTGATCCAAGAACTTGGCAATGATTATATGTCTGATTTTTTTGACCATTTTAACTCTCTCCTCTTTTTCTCTTCTAAATAAACCTTTAGATAGTAGATACCCAATAATTATGCTGATGCCAGTAATTTAGTAAGATCTGAGTTATATATTGACCTGGCTATGTGGCTGATCTCTTGGGATTAGAGGACCCTATATGTGATGAAATTGGTTTTCAGTGACCACTCGTTATAGAGTGCAGTATCTGGGTGATGAAGCAAGGACTGGAATGCCTAAGGACTGCACTTTGGACTTCTTGTGATGAGATAGAAGTTAACTTTTGTTATGGGCTTCGTATATCTTATGATGGAATAACCACCTGTTTGGGGATAAGTCTACCCTATGTCTCAGCAGTTTGTCCTGAAGCTGGTATTCTCAGCTGTGATCCACTGAGGCACCGTGACAGTCCACTTGCCCTAGCCTTCGTGACATTTCCCAGTACAGGTGAATGTTCCTGCTGCTCTGGGAGAAGGCATGGAGGAGATTGTACTCTGAGCACACATTGATCAGCATCTGCATGTGGTTGGCAGGCCAAACGGCTGCTCTCAGACCTTGAACCATTGACACCTGTACTGATCGGTAAAGAATGCAGTGGAAAACTGCTCTGATAGTAGCAAGCTGTGCTGATCATATCTGTGAAAACTGGGGGACAGGGACCTTTATAGGTTGAGTAAGGCTCAGGCAGAAAGGGTTCATTGCCTTGTGGCAATGAGGTGGATGACTACCGCAATGCGAGATCTGGTACATACCCTTTACCCTTATCCACACTGCACTTTGGCATGGGTATGGGGCCGTGTACAGCCTGAAGCATGTACTTACCCATACAGGTATGCTACAGGTATTCCTCACTCCTCTACTTGACTTTCAGACATATGGTTCTGGGGTTAAGATGTGGACAATAAGGGGCTTATGGCTCAATCAGGCTCATGGACAGATGTATATTCACTAGTATAAATGTACCCATAGTTATTTTACTAATCACATCTTTTTACTAAAACAAATATCCGTGTTGCAGCTCTTGTCTCTTTACATGCCCTCTAAACCCTTATTCTTGTAGTGTTCATATTTTAGGTTGCAGATGTCAACACAATATTTGAAATGTGAAGGTTGATTTTGGAGCTTTGACCATATTAATTTCTTTAATGCCCTTTTAGTGGAGCTGTGTCCTGAAATAGCAGATCTAAGTGACTTGTTTCTTGAAATGGCTGCTCACCAAGAAAATGTTCATCTTTTTTTATACGTTCCTCACAATTCTCCTACATTAAGGTCGTCCGTCCGAAAGTGTAGGAATTCTCAGGACGGACAGAGAAATAAAATGAAAACACACAATTTATATATTCTATGTTAATCTAGCAAGTCAGTTTCCTGTGCAGCAGCTTTATTTGATGATTATGCTTTTTAAGGACAGACAGGCTATTTATACCAGTACCTATCCTATGTATATTTCTAGAAGTTTTGCACTGAAAGGAAAACAGGTTGTTTAAAAACATGCTCAAAAGTAAAGAGTTTTTAAATGTTAATTTCATGCCAGTGTAATAGGTATCACATGGCATGACTGTAAACAATATATATTCAGGCTAATAAGTAAATGAAGAGCTGTTCAAAGAACATACTCACTCACTTTTAACAAAATGAATTCACTTAGATTCCTAAGTGGCTAAAGGCATTTGGAAAATTGAACTTAAGTTCCTAAATCATTTAGATTAAGGATAAAACTTTCAAAATTACCTGGTGTAGCGGGGTGGACACCCGCTTCTGCCTGAAAGGGCCTGAAACAGCCCTAGGAAAAGACTAAGGGGTTTTGAGGGGGAAGGCATGTAGCAAGGTGGACACCCGCTCCTGTTCTGAGGGGTTGGAAAAGCCCTGCAGAGGGCTGGGGCTGGGCAAGGTAAATCCCTGGCCGATTGGGGGAAGTGGCTGCAGCTGGGTCATGCCCCAATCAGGCCTCAGCTGGCCTGTACAAAGAGGCTGGGAGCCAGAAGCTCAACAGTTCTTTCTCCATCTTCAGAGAGAGAAGGGCCTGGTTGCAGGGAGCTAGACACAGGATATCTGAGTGGAGCAGGGCTGGGGAAAGGCTGAGGAGCGCCAGCCTGGAAAGCCCCAGGCTGTGGCCTAGTATTACCCCAAGGGGTACTGGGGGTTGCAGAGGGCAGCTCAGGGCTAGGCCAAGGCAGCAAGTCCAAACCCCCCTTGCCAGTGATGAGTGGCCTATACTGCAGTATGCCCCAGGGAGTGGGGGCTAGTTGGTGACTGGCAGTGGCCTAGTGCTGATGCAAGGTGGGGATAGTGGATGGGGGTTCCCCAGGGCGGGGAGACCCAGATCTGTGGGGTACTGCCAGGGGGCAGCAGCCCAGTAATAGGGGCACTGGGGTCCTGGGAGGGACACAGGGGCCAGTGCAGACGACAAGGCAGATCACTGGCCTGCATAGGGCGCTCTAGAGGCTAGTGAGCTAATTCCCTGGACGACCAGCAGGAGGCGCTGCAGGGGTCAGTCTGGACCTTCCTACACCTGCCCTTCCCCAGTGGAGTGTTTGTCACTTTGTTACATCATTAGTGCAGGTTAAGTGTTTTCAGACCTGAATGGTTTTCTACTTGGCTAGAAAACTGAGCTGAAGAGCATGATGTGAGAAGCATGACATTTATTCTGAACTGTGGATTCAAAGGGGAGGCATTTTATGCTGTTGAGAGTGCTCATGTATATACTTTTTTTTGGGGGGGGGGGGAGGAGAGGGGAGAAGTGTGTGTGTGTGTAAATCAGAATTGGCTGCCTGAAGCCAGATGTTAAAAATCAAGGAACTTCAACATGCCACCTTGCATATGACATGCAGTAGTGGAGAAGCATGTGCTCAATGCATCTTCCATCCAAAATGTAAAAAGTGGTATGAAAGAAAGCCCACCCTCTGCTCCTCTAGGGCAGAAGCATTAACAGTATTAATTTATGGTGTACATTCAAAATTGGTTCTTGGCCACTGAAAAAGTAGCAGAGAGTGGACTTGAACACAAGATCGGGAGTAGCATATAAGTCAACCATAACATAAATATACCATGGAGCACCAAATGCCACATTTAAAGCTGCCTCTTTCAGCTTTAATTCATATCTTTTTGCTTAACTTGGTGAGTGCTTCCAATGGAAATGCCAGGCAAACACACAGTGCAGCCTAAAGGACAGATAAATAAAAAGTGTGGGCTCTTAGTTTCAGTCACTGAAAACTGGCTCTTGCTGTGTTATCATTGACTCTTGAGCCCTTCTGTCTCTGGTCTGAATGTTAATGGCATCTAGCCACTTTCATTATTTTACTCCCACTTGATATTTTGATATTCATCCTCCAAGTAGCATTCTGACAACTTTGTTTTCATAAAAACTCTGTTATACTGAACTACTTACCAGAAGCTGCCCCAGTTATCACACCTTTCCCTCACTCTTTCACTCTCAGGTGTGTTGGTGCTTTCTGTGATGGCTACGGGACTTTTTTGCTGACTTATAAGCACAAGATACTGGTCTATAAAGCCTGTTGGATATTGCTTGTGCATAACACTTACTGTGCTATTTACAGGGGATGATGGTACACAATATGAGTCTGTTTTTTGTGGATCTTTCACTGCAGGTAATATTTGCACACTTCTCTGTTTCTGCGAAAGATTGGGACCCAAAGTCTTCTAGCAAAATTACAATACATGCAGCTGGATGCTTGCAGACAGACTACTGGTAAAACTTTCTAATGTGGATGTTGTTTTAGATAAAGTGTAATTGAGCTACAGCAGAGTTTTGTCTCTTAAACTCTAAGGTGGGACCAGAGCTAGAAATTAAAAAAACAAACACCTGTGAAAGGAGGGGGATTAGGGAGATCTATCATTCAGCTGAAAGAAGAGGAAAAACTGTTGAGCATTTTAAATCATCCCTTTTTAAAGAGTTGGAGAAAGTGAAACAGCAGGCTCTAAGCCCAAATGTCAGTCAGAGAACTGCTAAATTCTATTGAGGTATTAATTGCCCTGCTATAGTGTTTATAACATTAGTACCGATACCACCTACTGGGCCCATAATTGGGGTGAGGAATATCTCAAATTATTTTATTGTCTAATAAGAGGAAGAAGAGTCAAAAGTTTAATGTTCCTGTGACACTGATTAGGCTTAAACTAGTGGTGGTAGCAGATTTTGCAGAAATGTAGCTCTTGTGACAAGACAAACAGCAGCAGTGTGTTCCCTCGCTCCTGGCCAGTTCTGCTGGATGATAGGGAAGAGCAGGAGAAAGGCTAGCACTAGCAATATCTCTTCATGGAATGGTGGCTCTGATTCTTAGCTCCATTGTGACTGGTCCATGGGCAGTGGTACAAGAAAGGAAAGCTCTTTAATACACTACTCTTTTTTTGCCTTCCTCTTCCCCTGTAACCACACAGGACTAGCCACTCATGATCACAAGGCCTGTCAAGTCCACCATAGTCATTTCTAATGCTCCCATTGACCATAGTGTTCCACATAGTCCCAACGTGTTCTGTTGAATTTAGCACTTGCACCTTTGTGTTCAGCTGTATTCTTTAGCTGGCTAGACTAGAAAGTGCATTGAGGAAGTTTGTGGGATCTAATGATGTGACTGGGCCTCCCTGAGAAGATAGTGTCATTGACAGGAGAACAAAAACCTGTTTGAATTAGTGTCAGATACTGGCATGTTTTCCTATCGCCATGAGAGTTCGGTAAGGCTGTGTCTGTCACCATTGTTTAGTATACATATATTTAACTGGTTGATAAGCTTGAGGATGCAGCTGTCAGCAGGGCTGAGCAGAATACCATTCTATTCGGGGTCTCTAATACATCTATGACTATTGTTGGCTCGGTTTGGTAAATTGGTGCAGCCAATGGCAGATCTGGTCAGGCAAGAAGCAGCACACATTGGTCTGGTTATTAATTTTGATAAAACTAAGTCCTTGGCTATTCACATCAAGCAACCTCCAACTCCAGATTACAACCATCTCAATATTAAACTGTCCAGATGGGACATCAAGCAGGTGGTAGCTAACAAATACTTGTCAAGTGCCAGACAGTACTGGAGACACTCGAAAGCTGTGGACGCTTGTAAGACAGTACTGGAGACACTCGAAAGCTGTGGACGCTTGTATGAAACATGGCAGCATAATGTGGTAAGTCCTTCAGCCGTCTCTGTGGGGATGTCATCACATTAAGCTTGATATAAAGCTGCTGATCCATACCTACACCAACTCTGTAGGATGGAGATAAAACATGAGTGTTGAGAAACATGAAGATTGACATTTTTGATTCTCAGTCTCCGTCAGATGGTCATATTAAATGGCAGGACAAGATCACAAATGAGAATATTCAAAGCCAAACCCAGCAACAAACTCCATCGCTACTGCTTTGGTTTCAGAATCTTTTTTGGTATGGACACATAAGAATGGAAAACCAGTGAATTATGACATGTGTACCAAAGGTCCAAGGAGTGCTGCTATACGGCTGGTGATCGTGTGGGTACCAAAAGCTTTGGTGGCACGACAAGTTTTTTGCCAGTGATGGCATTTATTGAATATACTATCAGACCACCGTAAGCACTTTTCCAGAGATTGATCTGGGTAGCACTCTCATTGCAAAGAAGCCCTTTGGGATTTTCCATGATAGTGATGAAACATACTGTGATGCACTGTATCTCAAAATAGCACCCCAAAACCCTCATATTCCCCACTTATATATGGTTATGATATATTTTATACAAAGCATGTTTCAGGAGGTATCATTTGAAAAATTATCTGAGCATCACTATCCTGCTAAAATGTGTGTCATCATTGTATGTGAGATTATGAAATTTTGCCATATGTATGTTAAAACTTGTTGAGAGTTTGGGAAAAGGCCACAGACTAGCTTTTCAGTGGCAACAATAGAATGACCAACACCCCAGCCAAGTGTTCAGTGACCATCACCAGCAGGGGAGTTGTAAATCTCTTGTTTACAAGTCACATGAAAGACAGTTGCTTGAGCACATACACCATGGGCTGCCTAACTCCTATGGCACAGCAAGGATCTTTTCAGTATCTCGGAGAGTATAAATGAGGGCCAATGACTGCACCACTTCACCTTTCCTCCCCCACCTGCACTGTAGGCAACAAGATTGTTTGTTTGAAAGACAAGGAAACATTTGAAATGGGGAGAGTGATCCCAACTGGAAAAGCTTTCCGGTTAGCACAGACTACAGTAGGTTTTGGGGTAAGAGAAATCTTATTACTTTACATTTGACTTAGCCTGATAAAGTTTAGGAATGAGACTGCAATTTTATATTTTATTTCTTTTTGTAACAAATTCTGAAAGTTTATGCTTATATCACTATAAATCACATAAAATCTATCTTTCTGTAGTTAATAAACTTATTTTAATATTCTGTCCAAGCCAGTGTGTTTTTGATTTGAAGTCTGGGGGATCTACTCGGGTACAAAGGTTAATGGCTATTTGATGGTATGATGAACTAATTAATGAGCTTACTCTGATAAAGGCCTTCACATGCTAATGGCTGTTGTGAGAGCAAAGTCTGAAGGTGCTGCTTGTCACTCTCAGGGCAGTGAGAGAGGTACACTGAGCTAGAGACTTAAGGGGGCACAGCAATTCCACAGTCCAGATTGTACCCTGGGGGATATCACACATACTCCAAGACATTATCATTGCTCCAGCAATATTCTACAGGATACTACTGCAAGGTAAAATCAGAGCCAGACTTGAGGCATTTTATATCTGAAGAGATTATATTCTATTATTGAAGCAAAAGCTCACATTTTGTTAAAGCAGATATGAAAGAAAAATAAAATTTTTAAGCACAGCTTGGATGCCTTGTTGTCACAGAGGGGATCCAAGATTGTCATGAACAGGTTGTTTGCAGCCATTTCTGTAGCTTTTTAAAGCTTTCTTTCTCTTTCACACAGCTTTGTGAGCATAGGTACTATTTAGTGCTATAATGTACAAATATGTAGCAGTATTTTAAAGCATTAGCTAGAGTTGACATGCAATGCTGTAATCTGAAAATGAACTATTAAGCATTTTGGTAAAAAATTGAGAGATGCTGCTTTTCTAAGGTGTGTTTGTGTATATCTGAGAGAGAGACAGTAAATTTTCTACTTATCAGTTTACGTACTGTAGCTCCAAATGGTGCTGTAGTTAACAAGATACTTGAGAAACCATTAGTTGGAGGCAATGGTGACTGGGTAATTTTCTGTAGCTCTGGCTACAGACTTACTAAGATGTTAAAATTGACAGTCTGAATAGAGTTGAACTGACAGGCAAGCTGGAGATGGAACTAATGACCAAGCCAGGCAAACTCAATACAAACTGCCAAGTGTCTAGACCAATTATAGTATGAACCTCATGTTACAGACAACCAAGTGCAGTACAGTTTAGTCTGGAATATTTTTTTGGAGAAGATTTAACCCTTAATTTGGTCCTTTAATCTATTGTGTATCTATATTGAAGTATAGCAGGAATGAACTTGGCTATAAGGTCAAATGCTACTTGTATTATTGACCTAATATATTTTTAATAACAAACCAAAAAAAAAAAAAAAAAAAAAAACCAAGGATCAGGGTAAGTTTAATAAACTGTTCTTAATTTATGATAAACTATTATATAATCTCTGTTCCATCCCCTCCAAGACCCCATGGGGGCTAAATGTACCACTACATATACATATAGAAGATCTTATTAACACATTAAGAAATTACAAGGATTACAGAATTCACACCAATGATACTGCCAAGAATGACCTTGAGTGGATCACTGCAGTCTACGTGTCTCTGGGAAGAAGGATAAAGGAGTTTGAGGCGCAAGTGGTGTTCTTGTCCATCCTCCCTGTGGAAGGAAAAGGCCCGGGTAGAGACCGTTGAATTGTGGAAGTCAACGAATAGCTACGCAGGTGGTGTTGGAGAGAAGGCTTTGGATTCTTTGACCATGGGATGGTGTTCCAAGAAGGAGTGCTAGGCAGAAATGGGCTCCGCCTAACAAAGCGGGAAGAGCATCTTCGCAAGCAGGCTGGGGCTAACCTAGTGAGGAGGGCTTTAAACTAGGTTCACCGGGGGGACAATTTCCTGGAGCAAGTGCTGGAGGAACCAACTAGGGGCAGAGCTCTTCTTGACCTGCTGCTCACAAACAGGGAAGAATTAGTAGGGGAAGCAAAAGTGGATGGGAACCTGGGAGGCAGTGACCATGAGATGGTCGAATTCAGGATCCTGACACAAGGAAGAAAGGAGAGCAGCAGAAAACGGACCCTGGACTTCAGAAAAGCAGACTTTGACTCCCTCAGGGAACAGATGGGCAGGATCCCCTGGGAGAATAACATGAAGGGCAAAGGGGTCCAGGAGAGCTGGCTGTATTTTAAAGAATCCTTATTGCGGTTGCAGAAACAAACCATCCCGATGTGTAGAAAGAATAGTAAATATGGCAGACGACTAGCTTGGCTTAACAGTGAAATCCTTGCTGATCTTAAACACAAAAAGGAAGCTTATAAGAAGTGGAATATTGGACAAATGACCAGGGAGGAGTATAAAAATATTGCTCAGGCATGCAGGAGTGAAATCAGAAAGGCCAAATAACACTTGGAGTTGCAGCTAGTAAGAGATGTTAAGAGTAACAACAAGGGTTTCTTCAGGTATGTTAGCAACAAGAAGAAGGTCAAGGAAAGTGTGGGCCCCTTACTGAATGAGGGAGGCAACCTAGTGACAGAGGATGTGGAAAAACCTAATGTACTCAATGTTTTTTTGCCTCTGTCTTCACAAACAAGGTCAGCTCCCAGACTGCTGCACTGAGGTGGTGACCAGCCCTCTGTGGAGAAAGAAGTGGTTCCGGACTATTTAGAAAAGCTGGATGAGCACAAGTCCATGGGGCCCTGATGCGCTGCATCCGAGAGTGCTAAAGAAGTTGGCGGATGTGCTTGCAGAGCCATTGGCCATTATCTTTGAAAACTCATGGCAATCGGGGGAGGTCCCAGGTGATTGGAAAAAGGCACTACATTAGCCATCTTTAAAAAAGGAAGGAGGAGGTTCCGGGGAACTACAGGCCAGTCAGCCTCACCACAGTCCCTGGAAAAAATCATGGAGCAGGTCCTCAAAGAATCAATTTTGAAGCACTTAGAGGAGAGGAAAGTGATCAGTGATCATGCCTGACTAACCTAATTGCCTTCTATGATGAGATAACTGGTTCTGTGGATGAGGGGAAAGCAGTGACTTTAGAAAAGCTTTTGATACGGTCTCCGACAGTATTCTTGCCAGCAAGTTAAAGAAGTATGGGCTGGATGAATGGACTATAAAGTGGATAGAAAGCTGGCTAAATCGTCGGGTTCAACAGGTAGTGATCAATGGCTCCGTGTCTAGTTGGCAGCCGGTATCAAGTGGAGTGCCCCAAGGGTCAGTCCTGGGGCTGGTTTTGTTCAATATCTTCATTAATGATCTGGAGGATGGAGTGGACTGCACCCTCAGCAAGTTTGCAGGTGACACTAAACTGGGAGGAGTGGTAGGATACAGAGGGACCTAGACAAATTAGAGGATTGGGCCAAAAGAAACCTGATGAGGTTCAACGAGGACAAGTGCAGAGTCCTGCACTTAGGACAGAAGAATCCCATGCACTGCTACAGACTAAGGACCGAATGGCTAGGCAGCAGTTCTGCAGAAAAGGACCTAAGAGGTTACAGTGGATGAGAAGCTGGATATGAGTCAACAGTGTGCCCTTGTTGCCAAGAAGGCTAATGGTATTTTGGGCTGTATAAGTAGGGGCATTGCCGGCAGATTGAGGGACGTGATCATTCCCCTCTATTCTGCATTGGTGAGGCCTCATCTGGAGTACTGTGTCCAGTTTTGGGCCTCACACTACAAGAAGGATGTGCAAAAATTGGAAAGAGTCCAGCGGAGGGCAACAAAAAGATTAGGGGGCTGGAACGCATGACTTATGAGGAAAGGCTGAGGGAACTGCGATTGTTTAGTCTGCAGAAGAGAAGAATGAGGGGGGGATTTGATAGCTGCTTTCAACTACCTGAAAGGGGTTTCCAAAGAGGATGGATCTAGACTGTTCTCAGTGGTAGCAGATGACAGAACAAGGAGTAATGGTCTCAAGTTTCAATGGGGCAGGTTTAGGTTGGATATTAGGGGAAAAAAATCATTAGGAGGGTGGTGAAGTACTGGAATGGGTCACCTACGGAGGTGGTGGAATCTCCTTCCTTAGAAATTTTTAAGGTCAGGCTTGACAAAGCCCTGGCTGGGATGATTTAGTTGGGGATTGGTTTTGCTTTGAACAGGAGGGTTGGACTAGATGACCTCCTGAGGTCCCTTCCAACCCTCATATTCTATGAGAACATTTGAAAAACTTTTTCAATCCTTTCAAGAGTCAGTAAGTCTACAAAGCTGAGATGAAAGTTTTATGCTTGCAATGAAAAGTTTTATGTAGATCTAATTATTTTTTTCAAAGTGAACTCTCATTTGGGAAAAAAGTACATATTACTACCATTGACATTAGTAATATGTATTATACTGTGTACCTACTGTATCATCTTCCTTCCAGTCAATGTAATACTTTATGAAGTGGTTTTTGATTTTTTTTAAATTTTGACTGCAGTTTTCAAAATAATGTGCATATGTCAGTAATTTCTCTCTTCTTTTTAAGAGATAATATTTATTTTATTTCTGCAAAATGATAAGATATAGCAGGTGCGGGTGACATTCTGTTAGATGGTTTAATTTCCAGAGGGTAATCTGTTTTGGTTTCTTTTGTGAAGTCTATAGTATATCCCCCAAGGTTCAACAGTCACTATCATTATTGTATCTTCACTGATAAAGAGAGCTAGTTATTCCAATTGGTGATAGAATTTAATATAACCATTTTTTTAAATGCTTGGTCAGTCTGAGGAACTGTTAATGTAGAAATCTAAAGGAGGAAAACTGAAATGTAATATAAAACTTACCCTAATCACTAGTACTAATTATAAAGACTACATCAGTATCTTAATCAGAGCTGGATGGGAAATCGTTTTCCTGTCCATATAGGGATGAAAGCAAGACTTTTTGAAGCTTTTTTGATGAAAAATGTGAGAAACAGACTCTGTCAGGAACCTTGGGGTTGAGTTACCTTAACTAAGCCAGGGGCTAGTTGGCTCAGCTTTCCAGAAGGTTAATGAGCTCTGTGCTCTGGCAGAATCACCTGATTGGTCAGCCTGCATGATTTGGCTGGAAGAAGCCAACAGGTTTGCATTTAAGCTCAGCAGCAGATTGCTGGTTGCTCAGTGGATATACTTGCAGGTGTGATTGCTCCAGTGCCTGCCTTGTCCCCAGCCTTGCTCCTGCCCTGCTCCAGTCTTGCTTGAGTCTCCCCCTGCCCTGCTCCCTTGCCTGGCTTTTGACTTTGGCTCTGACCAGTAGGCCATATAACCTACATTCAACTCCCTGCTCTGCCTGATTCAGGGCAGGAACTTGAATCTGAGTCTCACTCATCCCTGGGGAAGGTCCTAAGCACCAGGCTACTTGGGCTACTCTGGAGTCTCCGTCCTAGTCTGGCTTTGACCAGAAATTTCATCCTGGATCAGAGAAAGGTTTCCCAATGAAAGCTGCCTTGAAACTGAGACATTCCTATGAAAAGTTTTGGTTTTGATGAAACAGCAGTTTCTGACACTAAAGTTGGTCAGGAAACTTTGGATTCAATCTTAATCTTACTGTAGTAAAAGAATAACAAATAGGAAGCTGCTATTTTGAAAGTCTGATTTGGGTTGAAACAAAAAAGCAGTTTGATCTTGCATAAAGGAAAAACCTTGGCTCGTGGGCTCTCAATCGGCAAAAGTGTGCACGTGTGCTTAACTTCGCATGCTCCAAATAGTCCTATTGATGTCAAAGGTACTGCTTGTGCATGTATACTTTAATCTTTGCAGGATTGGCACTTTAAGGACTTATCGATGTTTCATTATGGATTAAATAAATGATAAAGAGTAAGGGACTTTTTTTAACAGTCTCAATAAAAATGTGTCTTCTGAAACATTATTACTTTGAGTGTAATGTGTTAGCCTAAATATAGCAGTGTTGTTTATAAAGGATTCTTGCAGGCCCGGCTCTGGCTTTTTTGCTGCCCGAGGCAAAAAAGCCTCCCGCCGCCCCCCAGCGGGGAGCATGGTGAGCCCACCGCGGCCCCGCTCTCCCCGGCGGCCGGAGCGCCTGGGGGAGGTTGGCGAGCCCGGCCGCGGCCCCACTCTCCCCGGCCGGCCGGAGCGCCGGGGGAGGGGGGCGGCAAGCCCAGCTGCGGCCCCGCTCTCCCCGGGTGAGCGCCGCCCCCTCCAGGTGCCGCCGCAAGCACATGCTTGGAGGGCTGGTGCCTGGAGCCGGCCCTGGATTCTTGGGACCTTTTTTGGATAATTCTCACCCTCATTATTTGCAGCAGACCTATGAAATATAGAAGAAAGAAAAAGCCCTTGAGCTAGAGACATACCTTTTTGTCTATTCTGGGGAAATCCTTTCAAGTTTGGCTGAGGTACAGTCTCTGTTTAACTATTTCCTTTCTTTGGCTTGCATTCCTCAGGAAAACTCTAGCAGCATGGCAAAATAATATTTAAATATGAACAGTCTAAGGGTGGACCCATGCTGCTGCCAAATCAGTAGGAACTACTGCATCTGGGATTGCTTGAGAACTGCCATAGCAGTCTGAGACCTTGGCTACACTGGCGGTGTACAGCACTGCAACTTGCTGCGCTCAGGGGTGTGAAAAAACACCCCCCCGAGCGCAGTGAGTACAGCGCTGTAAAGCGCCAGTGTAATCAGAGCCTGCAGTGCTGCACGCTCGCTCGCAGCGCTGCAAGCTATTCCCCTCCGAGAGGTGGAGTACATACAGCGCTGCAAGAGCTCTCTCGCAGTGCTGGTGGCGCGGCTACACTCGCACTTCACAACACTGCCATGGCAGCACTGTGAAGTCCCAAGTGCAGCCAAGGCCATAGTGACAAGCAGGGCCAGCTCTAACTTTTTTGCCACCCCAGGCCAAAAAAAAAAGTGCCGCCCCGCCGTAACATCCCCCCCCCCCCCCCCCGAGCACCGCACCGCTGAAACCCCCCCCCCGCCCCAGCGCTGGGCTGGGCCGCCGAACCCTGCCCCCCTGAGCGGCGGGCCTGGCTGTTGAAACCCCTGCCCCTCCCCCCCCGAGCACCGGGCTGCCCAACCCCCCGCGCCCTCCCCGAGTGCTGCACCAGCCCCCGCCCCCGCCGTGCAGTGCCGCTGAAACACAAACAAGCAAACAAAAAACCCCAAGCGCCCCCCGCCACCCCAAGATTGGCCGCTCCTTCCAAGGTGCCGCCCCAAGCACGTGCTTGGTGGGCTGGTGCCTGGAGCCAGCCCTGGTGACAAGGAAAGGAGAGAGCTGGGCTGGGCTCTGCCCCTGCATGAGAGAACGCTTCCCCAGATTTAGCACATAGCTCTAGCAGGCCATCCACCTTCTGGTGGTACTACAGATGGCACTGTTAAAAGCCTGCTTATGATGGTTGCTGTTTTGGTTTTTTTCTTTAACCTCCCCAGTAAACGGTATATGGAAAATGGTCAAGTTATTTGTTTCAAAGTTAATCACTTGAAAGTTAAATGACAGATTTACACTGTTCTGTGAAACCTCAAGTATGGTCCCTTGTGTATGTGCGTTACTTTAATTAAATAGTCACATTATTTATCCATAAGAACCATGCCTCACTGAGTGCACAGGTGCAGAACTAAGATCGCAAGGCAGCCATAACATGGTGCTGTTTAATGCCTGTGAACTTGACTTTGCATCTTAAATGTTCTTTCAGCATAGGTTTTTTGTTATATATGTAAATAGAAACTTGCTAGGCTGCTTCTGAGTTGAACAATATATTAGTCAGTATTATAATGTATTGAACTTTTTTCCTCTGAGCCAATCAGATTGCCTACTGAAATGTTTGCTAACTGGCCCTCAGATGAATATCCTTCTCTTTATTTTGAAAAAAAAAAATTGAGAAAACGTGCAGTAACTGATCATAAAAACAGTAATATAAGGTGCTTATGAAACATAACTGATTCAATGTTACAACAACTTTAAGTATTACACCAGCGTGACACTATTTTGATGGCTCTAAATATTGGACTGAAAGAAAAAAAGTTAGCTTTATCCTTGACATCTTGCCGTGTTTTTTTGTCCACAATATACAAGTTAATTAACAGCTGATCTTTATGTAGGCTGTATGTGTACGACATGTGAACAATGACCAATGCTTCATCAATAATGACTTCATAGTTTCCACTGAGTCAGAACTACTTGACATGCAGTTTTGGAAAGTGTTTAGTCATACAGGTGCTCGGGCATTCAGATATTATAGCAATGGGAGCGGGGGAGGATAAGGGGAAGGGTGTCTTATAAGTAACTACAGTTCATTGGATCATGCAAAAGCAATTATTTCAAATGTAGCCTATTCCAACTGATATTGACCCTGTATGCTAGACATTTTGTTCCAAGATGCTAGTGGGAGATTTTTTTACTGTAGTAACTTGCATTCTGAATATAATATAATCTGATTCTTCAAGATGGAACAGAAGATATGAGGTTATGTCAAAGTAACACTGAAATTGGCCAATTGTAGAAACTCATTCCAGAATGTAGGCAACTACTATGTTCCCAAAGCATGTGTGCCAGACCTCTGTGAGAATCTTAATAGAGTCACATTTTCCAAACTCATTTTCAATTCTGAAATTGGAATGGCATTCAAACGGCCATTAAACAATGAGGACATATTTTTGGTACTAGTGTTGGTTTAGTACTGAGATGTTAGTATCCTACATGAATGTTGAAACTTGTCAGATTGAATATTTTGGTAAAAGGGAAAACTAAAATGGGAGCTGGAGCTCTAAGATGGGCTACAGAGAATGCTGTTCACTGTGGCTCCTCTTTGGCAGCTAAGTAGTGCCACTCTGGAGTGCCACTGCAATGACTAAACAGTGTCGGTGCACAATTCTGCCCTTCAGCGTGACTTGGGAACTCGTTCCCTTCATTAATTAATTAAGCTAGAAAGTAAATAAAGTCCAATCCAAATACGATTCAATGAAAATTGGGGTTTGGGAGAGCTCTAGGTATAGATGAGATTTATAGTTTCAGAGCACCCAGGAGAAGTTAAGTGACTACAGCTTTTTTAGCAATTAAGTTGCATTCAACTTAATTGCATTTCTTTGCCAGTACACTTGTCTGTCATTCATTGTGAACATATTTATACTCACGAGTGATTTATAACAGGATAACTCTAATCTACAGAGCTCTAGATCTCTAAGTGCATAGCCCTTAAATTTAGTTTTAAAGGAAAATGGAAGCCCAATAGCTAAAAGCGTTTCCATGCGGGCAGGGGACTGGACTCGATGACCTCTCGAGGTCCCTTCCAGTCCTATAATCTATGATTCTATGATCTGAAAATTGAAGTGTATTTACTTTATGTATGGATTAATATAAAGATGTATGGACAGGTGCATGAGGTTAGCATCTTAAGACTTCTGTTGAGGTGAACATATTTGAGTATCTTTAATTAAAACTTCTGTTGGGTTTCTTTTTAAATAAATAAAATGTTTGATTGGGTTCTCCACCCCCCCCCCCCCAAAATAAAAAAAAGCCATACTTAGCCAAAAAATGTAAGGGAAACTAAAATCAAGAAGCTCTGCTCACCTCTGATAAACATTTTTCTTCCCCTTTTGCAAGCAGATCATGGTATCATGGGAACATAACCAATTTTATTTGGGTAAACAAACTAAATGCTGCCTGCTGCATGCACACCTCCTCCCCTTTTATTTTTGATCACCCTAAACCCCGGCTCCCAGCAGAAGCTGCATATCTGCCTCATCCCAAAGTTCAATCCCACTTCAATCTCACGTGGCTACAGGGCTCCCCCTCCGTTATGAGTTTTCTCTGGAAGCTGACAAACTCAGTCCATCTGCCGCTGCCCAGCCAGTTCTTCTTAGACCTCTGCTAAGTTCCAACCTGATTTCTGAAGCTGCTTCTGAAGGTGAGGTTGGCTCTCTGTTTTGGCTATTATTACTCCATCAGGCTGGATCAAGTCCAATGTTGCTATCCCAATTCTAGCTTTTTGATAAAGATCTTCATAGAGTTCAAGGCCAGAAGGGACTACTTTGATCTGCTGTGTATCACAGGCATTTACATTTCACCCAGTTACCTCTGTATTGTTCCCCAAAAACTTATTGGGCTAAGGCACACCTTTCAGAGAGGCATCCAGTCTTCATCTGAAGATATCAAGAGGCCATGAATATCACTAGCTTTGGTAAGTTGGTCTAATTGTTAATCACCATAGCTGTTAAAAATTTTGTACCTGATTTCTAATTTGAATTTGTCTGGCTTAATCTTCCAGTGATTGGTTCTTGGTATGCCTCTTTCTGCTAGGTTAAGGAGTCCCCAGTATTTTTTCTCCATGTGAAGGTACTTAGATACTGTAATCAAGTAACCGCTCAATCTTTTTTGATAAAGCTAAACAGTTTGAGCTTTGTAAGCCTCTCATTCTCCAGCCCTCAAATGATTTTTGTGGATCTTTTCGGTACCCTTTCTGTCTTCAACATTCTTTTTAAAATGGGGACACCAGATTTGTACACAGCATTCCAGCATCTGTCTCACCAGTGCTGTAAAAAAGGTATAATCAGCTCCCTACTCCTCTTCACATCTCCCTTATTTCTATAGCTAAGGATTGCATTAGCCCTTTTGCCACAACATTGCACTAGCAGCTCTTGTTCAGTTGTATGTCCACTATAACCCTAAATGCTTTTCTGAGTTGCTGCTTTCTGGATAGTCTCACATTCTGTAGATATGGCCTGCATTCCTTGTTCCTAGATGTATAACTTTGTATTTGGCTGTATTAACCTGGACATTCAAACAAAATGTGTTTTATCCATTGATCAGATTGTTCTGTATGACTGCCCTTTCTTCAGCATTATTTACCATTCCAACTAGCTTTGTGTCATCCATAAACTTTACCATCGGTGATTTCTATATTTAGTTCCAGATCATTGATCAAAATACTGAATAGCTGTGGGCTTAGCACCAAACTTTGCAGAGTCCAATAGAGACACCCCACTCACTTATGATTTCCTATTGAAAATCACTTTTTGACATCTGTCAGTTACCCAGTTCTCAATCCATTCAATATGTAGTTTGATACTAAAGAGTGCTCATTTTTTTTTAATTGGAATGTCATGTGGTACTAAGTCAAACCTTATAAAAGCATAAGCCTATTACATCTATATAGTTACGTTCATCAACCAAACTTGTAATCTCATCAGAGAGTGAAATCCATTTTCTACAAAAACCTGTTTTCCATAAAATCATCTTGACTGGCATTAATTGTATTCCTATCCTTTCATTTTTCATTAATTGAATCCCATATCAGCCTTTCCATGATTTTACCTGGGATTGATGTCAGGGTAATTGGCCTAATACTTACCCAGGTCATCCTATTTGCTCTTTTTGAATATTGGCACAACATTAGCATTCTTCCAGTCTTCTGAAGTTTCCCTGATGGTCCAAAATTTATTAAAAATGGACATCTGCAGGCCAGAGATGTCGTCAGCTGGTTCTTTTAGGACCCCTGCGTGCAAATTATCCGGATCTGCTGATTTAAAAAAAAATATCCTTAGCAGATGTTGTTTAACATCCTCCCTGGATACGAATAGACTGGAAAGTATTTCATCATCTTTGGGTGAGACAAACACATTATCTTGGGATCCTCTTTCCCCAAAAATAAGATGACACTGCAGAAAGAATCCCCGCTTTCTCCCATCCAGGTTAGCCCTGACTGTCCAGCTTGGCAGCACTTACTTTTGGATCAATGTGGCTTACTTTCCCCATTGAGTAACACCCATGAATTCTAACACATGTGCTCCCTTTCACATATCTGCAGTTACATAACACAGTTAACATATTACATGAGTGTGGCACAAGGGGAAACTCTAGTTGGTATATCTCTGGACACTCTATGGACCTCCTTTCAAGTAAATGCGAAATATACCAGGCAAGTGGTCAGAAGCCCCATAGTTCTTCCCTTTGACCCTTATGGGGAACTAGAGAGCAGCATCCTCAAATTAGGCTGGCAGGAGGTGGAAACAAATTCTAAATTATCTCTTTTCACCTCCTGAGGCTGTCAGAGCTTCTGTTCCCCCTGCCAGCCTTAGGCTGGTCTCTTATTTTATTATGCTAATTTAAACAATTTAATCTTTTTTAAAAATAAAACTTACTGGCATTCACCACTGGAAGGCATGAGACACTTTCAAAGTTGTTGCAAACTGCACTTTCTGTTATTAATTTACCCAATGTATTTTTGGACACTATGCTAGACAAATATTAAGTATTTTAATATCTCTAAAGATATGCATGGCTGAACCTAACTAAAAGAAATATGGGTTTAAATTACAAGGAAAAGAAGTTTTATGGACTAGGAGGTAATTTTTAATCTCTGGTACTAATTTAAACTAAATTTGTACCATGGCTGGCAACACAGTTCCCAGATACTTTCTATCTCCTTAAAATCATTTAAATCACACTAGCACCTCTCCTCATTCTCTGTATTCTGCTTTACCCATGAAAAGTCGGTAAAAATCCACTTGAATCCAGGGGTTTTCAACTGATGTGTGATAAGTGTTCCTCTATGCTTTAGAATATTTTAGCATGCACACCAAAAGAATACAGATATTTTTAGTAGGTGTTTCAGTGAGTTTGATTAATATTAATTTTTCAACATGTGTTGCAGTAATGTGCAGCCATAAGATCCCTGTGTTTATTATGTTGCTTTGGTGCACTGTTAGGTGGATAATGCTTTTCAAAGAGCTGAATCTGTAACATAGTTATATTATTCACACCATTGCTTTTAATGAGCTGGCTCCGAGCCAATGGCTTCCATGTCAGTTTATTCTAGCTTTTTGGTGTACCAAAGGTTTGCAACCACATAATTGTTTGTATAACAAGCTATAATGTGAAGTACATTGGCTGTGCAAATCCTAAGTGGTCAGTCTGACCATTTAGTTTAAGATAAAACTGTAGTTCAACACCTCATACCTACATGTGAGCAATGATGCACTCCAAATCTTAGATGCTTAGAAAGAATGTGAAATTGACTGTGTGAAGAGGAGAAAGGCGTACAGCTTGGCAATACAAAGCTAATATTTTCTGTCTTTAGTGTAGCTGCAGTTTGTCAACGGTTGTCACAAAAATACAGATGTAGTTTTATTATTGTTTGCATGCTGCTCAGTCCAGATGAATAATTCATAACAAGGTAAAGGAAATAGGAGGGATTTTAGAATGTTCAACTAGACAGCCATTTTAAAACTACTACCTGCTTTCATTACCCCACCATTTCCAGGAATTTAAAACCCCAGACTTTAGGCAATTCAAGCCTGTTTATAGGCCCAAGACATTATTTGATTATGTATGAGGATATTTTTACATACTTTTACCTCTACTGCATATTTTATATGCATACATTCTTTTTAATGTATTCCAAGTGTTTCTTAGATGATCCAAGGGTTATTTCCTTTCACCAAGATGATACAAAATAACTACCAGTGGTAACATCCCCTGTTTATAGGTTGCAAAGCCTTTGAAGAATGTGTCTATGGAGCAATATAAACCATTCACCTAGCTTTTACAGCAAGCTGAGATGACATCCTACTCATTTGTGAATTCACTCAAGCACAGTATTAACTTTTAAAGTGGAAAGCAATATCAAGAGAAATTGGCACTAATATTTCTAAAAGCTGTACTGATTCCAAAGGTGGTGTGTGCAGATGGAGCAGTGAGTTAACTGGGCTGTCATTTCTTGCAGAACTGGTGAAGTTCTGATTTGTATCAATAATACTGTTCAAACTATTGATAGAGCCATTTGGTTTCTCTAAAAGCCAATATATTTAAAAGCCAATTCCTTTGTTCTTATGTATGTTCCTCATGTTTAACACACACATACAAATTCAATTTGCAGACTGGCATGGAGGAGTGCAGAGACTCATCAAGTGGCAGACTGTAGCTAGAACTCATGTCAGTGCACAGAGGGTGGGAAAAGGTGTAAGGAGCCTTACCAACGGGTGTGTGGCCGGCATAAAGTTTCTCCATAATTTCAACCAGTGGGTACCGGATAGGAGATAGCTCCATGGATTGCCCTGGTCCCAGCACAATGGGTCGTCATCACCATAGGTGGACAGCCTACATCCGTGTATCCCTTTCAGGAGTCTGATTTGTCTTGCATACCCCAAATTTCACCTCACTTAAACTACTTGCTTACAAAATCAGACAAAAAATACACAAGTATCACAGCACACTATTATTGAATAATTGCTTACTTTCTCATTTTATAATTATATGGTAAAAATAAGTCAATTGGAGTATAAATATTGTACTTACATTTCAGTGTGTAGTATATAGAACAATATAAACCATCCTACCAACTATCATCCTAATTACCATCGGAGCAATATTTACAGGTGTCCCTTTTACCAGAGAGCTGAAGTATTGTCTGTTACAAGATGAATTCATTGAGGTATCCAGTGGCACCTTAAAGACTAACAGATTTATGTGGGCATAAGCTTTCATGGGTAAAAAAACCACTTCTTCAAATGCTTCAGACCACTTCAAGATGAAGTGAGGCTTCAGATGCTTACTATGCTTATCTGAAAGTTCTCTATTAATGAACCCATCAACCAAATATGGTAGGAACAAGAAAGCTTTACTTAAAACCCTGAATATTTTTAGCTCAGATATTGGTTGTGTGACAGTAATTTTTGACTCCCAGGCAGAAAATAAATAGGTGATGGTAACTGCAAAATGAAAGGGACAAATATTGTCACCTGTGGTGAACTCTGGTCTTAATGGAACCTGGTTGGCATAAGATGCAGGAGACTGACTCCTGTTTAACAGCAATACTAGAAGTAATGCAAGATCGGTATGAGGAGGCCCAAAAACTGTTGCAGCAATCATCACTTCAACAGGTTGTCAATTTCAGAGATGCTTAAGATTGCACTGCACAATTGCACACTTAAATCAATTTAAAAAGTTGTTCAGTGTCTGATTATGATTCTCTGCTGTGTAGCAAGACAACTAGAGTGGGCACCAAAAAAAAAAATGAACTGGACCTAGTTTGAACATAACATTAATATTCTGAATCACTTTTAATTGCACTGATTTAAGTAAGATCTGAATAGAATTTTTTGCTTGTAAAAGAACTTTATTATGATTTGTCCAGAGTACTTGTGGGAAATGTCAAAGAAAACCCACTAAAACTCTATGGTGGGGGTTCCTGACTACTTCTATCATTAACAGTGAGGAGACTTTCCTCTCTATTTTGACAAAAGCAGCAATTTTTGTGGAGTAAGTAACTGTGCCCTCTTCTTATAGCAAGAGTCTTTGGGCTTGATACGCCACTTAGGGTACGTCTATACTTACCTCCAGGTTCGGCGGTAAGCAATCGATCTTCTGGGATCGATCCTGGGAATGCTCGCTGTCGACGCTGGTACTCCTGCTCCGCGAGAGGAGTAGGCGGAGTCGACGGGGGAGCCTGCCTGCTGCGTGTGGACCTTTGGTAAGTACCTTTAAGTTTGAACTAAGGTACTTGGACTTCAGCTACGTTATCACGTAGCTGAAGTTGCGTATCTTAGTTCGAACTGGGGGGTTAGTGTGGACCAGCCCTCACTTCTACTGATGTAAATCAGGAATAACTTCCCTGAGATCAATGCCATCAATAAGCCCCTGTGTCCCAGACCTCAAGACTTAGCTTCAGTTTTATGGATGGGTGAAGATTTGGGGAATTTTTATTTACACTAAACCAGTTTTCCCACCACTAATTCCAACAATGTAATGGAGATCTGGGGATGTGTGGAGACTCAAGACTAGTGTTGATGTGGTGGTACATAAAGATATGTAAATGAGGAATAAGTTTTTGCACTGCAGTTTTCAATATAAGACATCTCCCTTTGTTCTCCAGTAACAAATGTGCTATTGGTAAGGCATCATGTGTTAGTGGGAAGAGCACAGTGTGCTCTGACTTTTGTTTTCCTTTCTGAAGGGAACACTACAAAAATAACAAGTTTCCCTGTTAGTACATGTTTGTCTCAGCATGGAGACAGATGTGAACTGGGTGATCAGATTAACTAGCACAATCCTGTTTGATCAAATTCGACAAAATTTCATCCTTGCTTGGCACCTTTTGGGGGGAGGGAGGGGACAACAGACTATTTAGTGCTCAGGGTGGGCTGAGGAACTGTTAGTGTTTTTTTTTTTCCCTCTGAGAAATATAACTATCTGGAAAAGACTCTGGGTATGAGAGTGGATTCAGCTCTTAAATTAGCCTAACTTCAATGGGCCTTTGCCTACAAAGGACAAACCAGCAACCTACAAGAAGAATATTTTTTGAGCTGTGTTCAGCTGCAGATAGTTGTAGGTTTTACCCACCCAATATTTATTTCACTCGGAGGGTGGATGGCACAGTATAATGTAGATTAGATTAAAGATGGACAAATTGGATCTTTGAGACAAAACATTTAAGCTTTAGGGTTTTTTTTTTCTACATCATCAGAGCTAGTTTGAGTTTGGAGTTATAAAAGGGGTTTATTATAGCAACCAAGCCTTTCACTGAAGTCCCTCCTGAACTAAACATAATTGTTAGGACTTCTCATAATTGATATTTTAACAGGAAGAACAATTGTAAAGAGGAAAGTGGACAGTAGCACTAATTTTTCAATTACTTCTCAGTTTACTTGGGTATAACATGCAAACATAGAGTCAAATTCTTCTGTTACATCAGTGTGAATTCAAGGTCTGACGTCAATTAAGTTTCTCTGGATTTATTCTGATGTGTGGGCAGAATTTGGTCCCTTGTTTGGATTTTCAGAAAGAGTAACTTTTGGTTGGTTTTAGAGGTCCCCTGGCTGAAGTGTTTAAAGTGCAGTGCATACACAACACAATTATAACGGGAAAAAAATCAAAGAAAACCAATCAAGGTTCAAAGGTACTTGTAGAGCTGTTTGGAAAATGTTTGGTGGTTCTTTTCCCCCTTCAGGACAATTTCAGCTTTTCACTGGAAAATGGAAATGGTTTTTGGCCAATATAGTTTTGGCAGAATTTTTGACCAACCTTTGTCTTTTCATTAGTATAAAAATAAGAGCAGGAATAGTGACTTTAACATTATACTTCTATGGTAATAAAATGTTCAACACAAATGAAGGTGTTCAAATGTTGCTTGTGGGGAACTGGATAAATTTATATGTTATCTCCATGAAACTGAATAAAAGAATATTCAGCAATATGATTTGATCCCCAACAATTTTTTTGGTGTACATTATTTTCAACATTTTTAAAACCATTTTCTAATTTTGTTGTCCCATATTTACATACATAGAGGCATGACCGTTTTTTTAAAAAACCTGAAGGTCTGAGTCGTTGCCATTGACTTATGTGCACTTTTGGTAATGATTCGGCAAGAGACTTCTGCATATGTGTAACTTTTTAAGCAGCATGTTCAGGGGGACTACAAATGCTTAAAGTACCTTGATGATTTGAAACCTTGAATGTCCAAGGTTGGACTAGAAAAAAACAACCACTAATTTGGGTTGTCACACACACACACACACACACACACACACACACACACACACACACACACACACACACTATATATATATATGACAGTTGTACAAATTATAAAAATAGAATCTTCATTTCACTATAATCTCTGGAAATGGAATAATTAAGTGTACCCACTGTGCATCTCTACACCCAAAGAATTTAGTTTCCAATGTAAACCACTAGGTGCGTGGTAGGTTAGTTTGGTTTATTTCTCAATATTTCTGTATTGAGAATGTATTATGATGCCATTTTCTGGGTGGGTTAGTTTGATATTTGTATGGCATTGATTATATCTGAATTTGAATGCCTAGCATATTCTGTCAGACTTTCCTTGTACTGCTCTGACCTTTTTACACTGCTGCTCTTCCTCCCAGGTTAGTGAAACTGTAAACAAGGGAGAACATGAATGGTCAACCAAATTACAGAATACTGAAAAGGTCAAAGTAGCACTGCAGACTACGCTGCTTTTCTCTAAATATCAGGCATTAAGACTGTAACTCTGCACCTTATTCTCATGACTGAACTTCTAATGAGACTAGAAAATGGCCCTGCATGAATCCATGCTTCTGACAGCAGCTGTAATGTGAGAGGTAAATGGTAAAAATGTTACTGTCAGGTTGCAGTCCTTAGACTTGTGATCATATAACTGTCTCCCTCTTTGCATGTCAAATAAAGGCTATATGTGATAGCGAGCTGTTGGCCTTTAATTCCACTCTTCTCATAATCACATTCATATGTATTTCTCATAGCTCCACCATGAATTTAGAATTGTTCTTCACTAAACATAAGATTTCTTTGAGGTTTGTTTCATATACTCTGTGGATGCAAGGGGTTGAATAGCAATTGCAAAGGTTGTCCAGGGAATGTTATCCCCTTTTAAATTTCTATACAGTCTTTTAAAATTAGTCGTGTATGCACAAATCTAAAATCAGGTCTCTCCCCAGTAATTCTTTACCTTAGCATTTTGACTTGAGGAAGGCTTACTCCTGAAATATACACCATAGGTACCATATTAAATCATGTTAACTTCTATGCAATGATTCAGTTTTGAGTAATTGCACTTAATAAACAATAAATACACTTACTATGAAGTGATCTGTGTTTTAAGATGCATTGAGACATTGTTTTTTAGTGTCAATGACTCAGGCGGATGGATTGCTTCAATGTTACTTTCTAATGTGTAAATTTATTAAAATAGTTTTTGGTGTTTCAGAAATAAATGTCACATGCTGCAATTCTGGTAGCTTGTTGGCTGTTGCAAACTCAGTTGTCCATGGTCCATCCAAACACTTGGTGCTCATCAGGAAAAATACGGATCAGTGTTAATTAGCAACCAAACACAGAATGAGCCAGCAGATGGATGTCCCACGGGGGTTTGTCAGTTACTATGGGACCAAGGGGGAAGAGAAACCACATTTGGAGTTGTAATGTAGCTTTTTCCTGTTACTACCAGAGACTCAGCTGTGGTTAACCCCACTGCTAGAGTGCTTCAGGAAGAATGTCCATTGGATATACATTGCTGATTGTCTGCCTTGACCCCTGAATTCTCTACACTCTCTGGCTTTTTCCCTCAGTCCCAACAGAGCAGAGCTCTGAAGTGCTCAAAGGGTATAGACCCTGTCATAACTATAAAGGGAAGAGTAACAGCCCTCCTGTGTACCATACTATAATCCCTCTTGGCCAGAGACACCAAAATCCTTTTACCTGTAAAGGGTTAAGAAGCTCAGGTAACCTGGCTGACACCTGATCCAAAGGACCAATAAGGGGACAAGATACTTTCAAATCTTGGTGGGGGGAAGGTGTTTGTTTGTGCTCTTTGTTTTGGTTGTTGTTCGCTCTTGGGACTGAGAGGGACCAGACATCAATCCATGCTCTCCAAATCTTTCTGAAAAAGTCTCTCATATTTCAAACTTGTAAGTAAACAGCCAGGCAAGGCGTGTTAGTTTTATCTTTGTTTTCTCAACTTGTAAATGTACCTTTTACTAGGGTGTTTACCTCTGTTTGCTGTAACTTTGAACCTAAGGCTAGAGGGGGTTCCTCTGGGCTCTTTAAGTTTGATTACCCTGTAAAGTTATTTTCCATCCTGATTTTACAAAGATGATTTTTACCTTTTTCTTTAATTAAAAGCCTTCTTTTTAAGAACCTGATTGATTTTTCCCTTGTTTTTAGATCTAAGGGGGTTGGATCTTGATCCACCAGGAGTTGGTGGGAGAATGGAGGGGGGGTGGTTAATTTCTCCTTGTTTTAAGATCCAAGGGGTTTGGATCTGTATTCACCAGGGAATTGGTGAAGAGTCTCTCAAGGCTACCCAGGGAAGGGAATTAGCACATTGGGAGTAGTGGCAGCGGACCAGATCTAAGATGATAGTTAAGCTTAGAAGTTTTCATGCAGGCCCCCACATCTGTACCCTAAAGTTCAGAGTGGGGAAGGAGCCTTGACAGACCTCCTTAATTGTGTCTCCCAATCCTGTTCTATGTACTGCTTCTGATGAGTTAGAGCAGGCACACTGTCTAAAATGCCTCACAACTGAAAGTGCCTTCCTCAAGACAGACTGTCAGAAAACAAGAGCAGATGACCCAAACTGGTGGTATATTCTACAAGCATGTGAACAAAGGGGATCCAGTAGATATAGTGTATTTAGATTTTCAGAAAACCTTTGACAAGGTCCGTCACCAAAGGCTCTTAAGCCAAGTAAGCTGTCATGGGATAAGAGGGAAGGTCTTCTCATGGAGGGTAGGAATAAATGATCAGTTTTCAGAATGGAGAAAGATAAATAGTGGTGTCTGCAAGGGGTCTGTACTAGGACCAGTACTATTCAACATATTCATAAATGATCTGGAAAAAGGGGGGAAACAGTGAGGTGGAAAAATTTGCAGATGATACAAAACTACTCAAGATATTTAAGTCCCAAGTAGACTGTGAAGAGCTACAAAAGGATATTTCAAAAGTGGGTGACTGGGCAACAAAATGGCAGATGAAATTCAATATTGATAAATGCTAAGTAATGCACGTTGGAGAACATATTCCCAACTATACATATAAAATGACAGAGTCTAAATTAACTGTTACCATTCAAGAAAGAGATTTTGGGGTCATTGTGGATAGTTCTCTGAAAACATCTACTCGATGTGCAGCAGCAGTCAAAAAAGCAAACAGAATGTTGGGAACCACTAAAAGGGATAGATAATAAGACAGAAAATATCATATTGCCTCTATATAAATCTGTGTTACACCCACATCTTGAATACTGTGTGCTGATGTGATAGCCCCATCTCAAAAAAGCTATATTGGAATTGGAAAAGGTTCAGAAAAGGGCAGCAAAAATTATTAGGGGTATGGCATGGCTTCCATATGAGGAGAGATTAATAAGATTGGAATTTTTCATCTTGGAAAAGAGACGACTAATGGGGGATATGTTTGAGGTCTATAAAATCATGACTGTTGTGGAGAAAGTAAATAAGGAAGTGCTATTTACTCCTTCTCATAAACAAGAAGTAGGGGTCACCAAATGAAATGAATAGGCAGCAGGTTTAACACAAAAGGAAGTATTTCTTCACACAATGCACAGTCAACTTGTGGAACTTTTTGCTAAGACTATAACAGGGTTCAAAAAAGGACTAGATAAATTCATGGAGGATAGGTCCAGCAATGGCTATTAGCCAGGGTGGGAAGGGATGGTGTCCCTACCCTCAGTTTGTCAGAAGCTGGGAATGAGTGACAGGGGATGGATCACTTGATGGTTACCTGTTCATTCCCTCTGGGTCACCCGGCTTTGGCCACTGTCGGAAGACAGGAGGATACTGGGCTAGATGGACCTTTGGTCTGACCCAGAATAGCTGTTCTTATATTCAAAGCCCTGGCTGGGATGATTTAGTTGGGGATTGGTCCTGCTTTGAGCAGGGGGTTGGACTAGATGGCCTCCTGAGGTCCTTTCCAACCCTGATATTCTATGATGCTTATGTTCTTAATTAGATTTCACCAAGTCAGTAAAAAATGTGAACTACTGGATCACTATATCAGTCTTACTATGGAGACACAGACAGTCCCTTTACACTCCCAGTCCATCTTACCACCCAGACAAATTGAAATTTGTGATAAAAGGTCACTAAAACCAAAAATCACACCACATCAGGTTGCTCCCAGCCTCAAGGGACCGATCACTTACTCCAGATCAATTGATACTCCAGATCTTACACGAAAGACAATGCTGGCAGCCAAATCTATAGTAAACTAACTATAGGTTTATTAGCTAAGAAAAAGAATGAGTTATCGAGAGGTTAAAGCAGATAAAATATAACAGGTAAATCACCATTTGTAACTCCAAATGGTGGCAATGATGTAATAAGCTGCTAGTTTCCCAAAAGTCTTTCAGGGCTATCCAGAATAATTCTGGATCTCAATCTTCTTATTCAGTTATTCTACCATGTTAGAATCCAAAGAGTCCAGAGAAAAAAGGACCTTCATTGAATCCATATTTATAGTATCTTCACACAGAAAGCAAGCTGACTGAGGGCTCTCCCATGTGGGCTTTTCCTTTGAAGGTGAGTGAGAAATGCTCTTAAGACGTTTGACCTCTGACCATATAAATAATGGCTACTTGCTTTGAAATTAGCATTTTCTGTTAAAGTCCTTAAGTCCTTCATCAGCATTTCACAAGATTTCTTTGATGGGTGATTTAGTTACAAGGGTATTTACCATGTAAATGTTTGCTATTACATTATAACAGGAACAGATAAGCAAAAACAATACAGTCAACTTATTGCCCAAGCATCAAGCAGTAACAGCGGGACAGAATTCTGCCTGGCCCTTAAGTGAGTGAGCACAGTCTTCTCAATGAGTCTTCCCCTTGTACTTGGAGTTGGTTGAGCCACTTTAGATGAAATGTTTCAGAGTAGCAGCCGTGTTAGTCTGTATCCGCAAAAAGAAGAACAGGAGGACTTGTGGCACCTTAGAGATTAACAAATTTATTAGAGCATAAGCTTTCGTGGACTACAGCCCACTTCTTCGGATGCATTTTTAGATGAAATGTGATTTAAAAAAAAAATCTGCCTCAGGCAGACACCCAGTGTGGAAAACTTCATCTCAAATGGTTAAAGTTTGGCAAAGATATAAGCAACTTAAGAGAGTCCTGTAATGGGCAGAATTGTCTTAACCTGGGCTGCCTATAAAGTCCATCCGATTACATAAGGAGGCTATTGTTTCCAGTAGAGGATGTATTAGATAGTAATATGATATGGTACCTATGCTTAAGTAAAGAGTAAAACATAAATAAATAAATACAGGCACCAGAGGAAGCCATGTGCCAAGGACAAGACATTTCTTGTTGCTGCTTTTTACATGTAGACAGATATGGAGCACCCCTGCAACAACCACTCTTACTTTATTTTAATGCAAATCCTATCAGAAAATTCTAATGGTTTTTTAAGGAGGTCAAGTTTATTTGCCTATTAATGGGACTTTGTTATTTGGGGATTTTGCATGTTTTTGCTATGGAAGCTCTCTTAATTAAATCAGTGGCACATAAATAATTAAATGTACTAATCCCCACAATATTAGCATGCCTTTGATACTATTTGAAATCAAGCTGAAGAATAGAATATGGAGTTTACTGCAGGAGACTGGTTTGTTTGTTTAAGGGAGAAATTGAAGTAGTCACACATTTTAAAGTTTTTAAATATTTCTGTTTTCTGTATGTAATATCTTTGGAGTTGAGACAGCATGCAAATTAATAACTAGACATGTATAGTGAAATATTGGACTAATATAGGTGGTATGAAAACCTATTTGATACATATTGGATTAATATGCCAAGACATTTAATGAACTATAATACTAGCTATCAGGATCTAATCTAGCTATATCTATTTATCTGTACTTCTCAGTGTCCTGAAAAGAGACCAGTTAATGTTTTGTTTTTGTACATGAATATGTTTTACGCATGTTGGAAATGGCTGCTGTATTTTGACGACACGCAAAGTGACTTGATGTTCTAATGATGCTTGGGTCCTTATAGTTCCCCCTGCCCTGAAGGTGGTTTCTGGTCTTTACTGTAATTCAAATAATACAACATGGAGTCCCTGTTGCTTTCCTTGGGGACAAGTGGGATTTTGTATAGGCCCTGGTTCAGCAACATATGTGCTTAACTTCCCATTGATGTGAAGGGGACTTCAGCATACACTTAAAAGCTTTGCTGAGTTCAAGCCCTAGTTTGTAAAGCACTTGGGGGTTTTGGGGGGATAAAGGTGCTTGTGTGGGGGTGGGAAGAGGGAAGTCAGGGGAGTGAGTATAGAATCCTTTCAGTAGTGTGTACTTTAAATGTAGAGTGGTATTTTGAAAAAGCATAGACGAACATAGTGGAAAAAACCCTCTATTGGCCACCCTTAGCACCATTGTTACGCTAACATAACTCTACAGTGGTGTAGCACCAAACCTGTGAATATAAAATAAAGCCCAACAATGAAGTAATGAATTGCTGAAGAGTTAGCTTCAAAACTGGAAGGAATCTAGAGATAGGTGAAACATCATCTTATCTAAGACAACTGCAGTAAGCCAGCATTTTACATTAAAGTGGTTTTTTTTTTAAAGATACTTGAATGTTGAAGATCAGACTGAGGAATTACATCTATAAGGTAAATTTATGTCTGGGAAACAAATCAATGACTATTCATAATTAAGGGTACAATTTTGTCATGGACATTTTTAGTAGAAGTCACGGACAGGTCACAGGCAATTAACAAAAATTTACGGAAGCAGTGACCTGTCCCTGACTTTTATTAAAAATATCCATGACAAAATGGGGAGGGAGGAGGGTTGAGCACCCTGCCGTGCTGTGACTGGGAACTATGGCCCCTGCCCCGTGGCTTAGAGCTGGGAGGGATCCCCACCTGTGGTGGCTGAGGAGCTGTGGGGGATCCCCTGGGGACTGGGAAGCTCTGGGGGAATTCCCCCCCCCAGGTGGGGAGCTGTGGGGATTCTCCTGCCGCTTGCGATGCCTGGGGAACTGCGGAGGATCCCCCCCACCCGCGGTGGCTGGGGAGCTGTGGAGGACTGCCACCACTCCAGGCGACAAGGGGCCCCTCCAGCTCCCAGCCACCATGGGAGGTGGGGGTTCCCTGCGGCTGCCAGCCACTGTGGGCTGAAGTCATGGAGGTCTGTGGAAGTCACAGATTCTGTGACCTCCGTGACCAAATCATAGCCTTATTCATAATATAATGGATACTTTTCTCCAAAAAATGAGAAGAAAAGGGGGTGAGATATGAATTAATGAAAAATTGAATATTGTCAATAGGCTCCTTCCTTTGAACTAATCTAATCCAGCAACAACCTTGATCATTGTATAACATTTATTCAGAGATTTTTTGGGTGTGGTTTCAGTTGAAAATGTGTTGTACTCAGGTCATAGATAGTCTACATTGCTTTTATTAAAAAAGTTAAGCAAAAATGAATAATGGAATTGGCCGATGGAGTGCTTGTTGACTTTTTTATGCTTTTAATATTCAGGAAGGATTATCTTCATGAGACTGTGCGATAGAATCTTAACTCTAGACTGACAGGGAGGACTTTTTAAAAAGGTAAAAAGCAAAGCAACCCAGTAAATAAACACTTTCTTGTCAATCAATTGTCAGTTCTCTTATACAAAAAAAAAAAAGGAAAAATGGAAAACAAAAATAAAGCTCAACTCCCCAAGTTTTAAGTAAAATGGAAATAAAACTTAAAAGCCAACAGTTCAAGTTGTAGGCTAATGTAGCCCGAACTCCACAAGCCTGAGTCAGAATGACATGTAATTTAGTTTCGCAACTAGAAAAAAAATAAAAGTATAGTTTGTAAACTAGGCACTAATAGACAACTTTTGGAAAACAAAATGCAAGCACTTTCAGGTATGTTCTAACAGATAACTATGCTGCATAACAAAAGGCAGACTTGGCAGTTGCTTGTCTCTTTCTGAACTGGAACCCACAGAAGAAAAAGTTACTCCTTAATTTGGATGAAATTTACCTCTGGTGTGCAAGGGTTGAATGAGGTCTATGCACCACTCAAGTCTTAGGGTATATCTACACTATGGGATTAATCCGAATTTACAGAATTAGAATTTTGGAAACAGATTGTATAAAGTTGAATGTATGCGGCCACACTAAGCACATTAATTCGGTGGTGTGCGTCCATGTACCGGGGCTAGCGTCGATTTCCAGAGCATTGCACTGTGGGTAGCTAGCCCATAGCTATCCCATAGTTCCCGCAGTCTCCTCCGCCCATTGGAATTCTGGGTTGAGATCCCAATGCCTGATGGGGCCAAAAACATTGTCGCGGGTGGTTCTGGGTACATCCTCCCCCTCTCTCCAGGGAAGCAATGCAGACAACCGTTTCGTGCCTTTTTCCTGGGTGAACTGTGCAGACGCCATACCACGGCAAGCATGGAGCCCGCTCAGCTCAAGACAGCAGTCATGAACATTGTAAACACCTCACGCATTATCGTGCAGTTTATACTGAACCAGAACCTGCAAAACCAGGTGGCGAGGAGTAGGCTACAGCAGTGCGGCGGCGAGAGTGATGAGGACATGGACATGCAATTCTCTCAAACCGCGGGCCCTGGCGCTTTGGAGATCATGCTGTTAATGGGGCAGGTTATAGTCGTGGAACGCCGATTCTGGGCCCGGGAAACAAGCACAGACTGGTGGAACCGCATAGTGTTGCAGGTGTGGGACGATTCCCAGTGGCTGAGAAACTTTTGCATGCGTAAGGGCACTTTCATGGAACTTTGACTTGCTTTCCTTCTGCCCTGAAGCGCCAGAATACCAAGATGAGAGCAGCCCTCACAGTTGAGAAGTGAGTGGTGATAGCCCTGTGGAAGCTTGCAATGCCAGACAGCTACCAGTCAGTCGGGAATCAATTTGGAGTGGGCAAATCTACTGTGGGGGCTGCTGTGATGCAAGTAGCCAAAGCAATCACTGAGCTTCTGCTACCAAAGGTAGTGACTCTGGGAAATGTGCAGGTGATAGTGGATGGCTTTGCTGCAATGGGATTCCCTAACTGTGGTGGGGCAATAGATGGAACCCATATCCCTATCTTGACACCGGAGCACCAGGGCAGCCAGTACATAAACCGAAAGGGGTACTTTTCAGTGGTGCTGCAAGCACTGGTGGATCACAAGGGACGTTTCACCAACATCAACGTGGGATGGCCAGGAAGTGTTCATGATGCTCGTGTCTTCAGGAACACTACTCTGTTTAAACGACTGCAGCAAGGGATTTACTTCCCAGACCAGAAAATAACCATTGGGGATGTTGAAATGTCTATAGCTATCCTTGGGGACCCAGCCTACCTCTTAATGCCATGGCTCATGAAGCCATACATAGGCAGCCTGGACAGTAGTCAGGAGCTGTTCAACTACAGGCTGAGCAAGTGCAGAATGGTGGTAGAATGTGCATTTGGACATTTAAAGGGTTGCTGGCACACGTTACTGACTCACTCAGAGCTCAGCCAAACCAATATTCCCATTGTTATTGCTGCTTGCTGTGTGCTCCACAATCTCTGTGAGAGTAAGGGGGAGACCTTTATGGCGGGGTGGGAGGCTGAGGCAAATTGCCTGGCTGCTATTACGCGCAGCCAGACACCAGGGCGATTAGAAGAGCACACCAGGAAGCGCTGCGCATCAGAGAAGCTTTGAAAACCAGTTTCATGACTGGCCAGGCTACGGTGTGAAAGTTCTGTTTGTTTCTCCTTGATGAAAACCCGCCCCCTTGATTGACTCATTCCCTGTAAGTAACTCACCCTCCCCCTTCGATCACAGCTTGCTTTCTAAGGAAATAAAGTCACTATCATTTAAAAATCATGTATTCTTTATTAATTGATAATAAAAAGAGGGAGAGAACTGACAAGGTAGCCCGGGTGGGGTTTGGGAGGAGGATAGAAGGGAAGGAAAAGGCCACTTCAAAATAATGACAGCCTTTTTGCTTGGGCTGTCCACTGGGGTGGAGTGGGTGGGTGCATGGAGCCTCCCCCACTCCCCCGCCCGCGTTCTTACACGTCTGGGTGAGGAGGCTATGGAACATGGTGAGGGGGGAGGGCGGTTATACAGGGGCTGCAGCGGCACTCTGTGATCCTGCTGCCGTTCCTGAAACTCCACCAGACGCCGGAGCATGTCCATTTGATCACGCAGCAGCCCCAGTGTTGCATCTCACCACCTCTCATCTTGAGCGTCTTTCCTCTTCTCCCATTCGTCCCTCATGGCCTCACGTTCACTGGCAGCTTTCCTGTACTGGGATAGGGTGACCTTCCACTCATTCAGATGAGCTCTTTCATTGCGGGTTAATTCCATGATTTCCGAGAATATTTCGTCTCACGTCCGTTGTTTCACCGCCTTATCTGAGATAGCCTTCTGGATGGAGGAGGGAGGCTTGAAAAATTTGCAGCTGTGGGAGGGAAGGAAAAAAGGGAGAGAAGTATTTAAAAAGATACATTTTACAGAACAATGCTTATACTCTTTCATGGTGAACTACACTATTACCCTGAAGCAGAGAGAGTATATATTTGTTCAGTCTTTTCAGGTCTAAGATAAGATGAAGACACTCTTTTTTCTTCAAAATAAGGAATTGTCCAATTATGCTGGAAGAAGGACCAGAGACACTGGATGTGGTATAAGTAGACTTCAACTTAATTCTTAAATATCAGGCAGTACCTAACAGAGAAAAGTGCACAGGGCAGGTAATTCCATAATTATTTCAATATATACCTGGGGTGCTTCCGTCAGCCCTCCCTCTTTCCCATTGTAGTCCCCAGCCAATCCCGTGCTGGGACATCACCCTCTTCCCCCCCGCCCCGAATGAGGGTTAAGGGTCACTATAAAGGGGGGGGGGGGGGCGTGAATGCCTACCATACCAGTTACATACCCCAAACACCCTCTTTCCACTTCTTTAAAGAGTACCTCCTTTAAATCCTTTCCCAATCCTTTTTATCTCATCACTGTATTCCCTTCATGGAGGGAATACCTATGGAGTATCCGCACTGGACATCTGCCACAAGGAGACTCCAATAATTAGCTTGGCTGCCTTTACTCATACCCGGCTGTGTTCATAGACATCTCCTAATTCTCCCTTTAATATTGGCCCAAAGCATGTCTGTTCCCAAGTCTGACAGGGGACCTCATCCTCCCTGAATAATTATGGTGCCCCATTTGCTATGTCTGGAAGCAAAATTACCAACCCCTCTCCCATTACAGGGTAACAATTACAGGGTAACACACCTTGTGGACAGGGTTTAAGTGGTAGACATGGTCTATCTTGATTTTAGTAAAGCTTTTGATACTGTCCCACATGACCTTCTCATAAATAAACTAGGCAAATACAATGTAGATAGAGCTACTATAAGGTGGATGCAAAACTGGTTGGAAAACCATTCCCAGAGAGTAGTTATCCATGGTTCACAGTCATGCTGGAAGGGCATAGCGAGTGGGGTCCTGCAGAGATCAGTTCTGGTTCTGTTCAATATGGTTCTTACACGTCTGGGTGAGGAGGCTATGGAACATGATGAGGGGGGAGGGAGGTTATACAGCGGCTGCAGCGGCACTCTGTGAGCCTGCTGCCATTCCTGAAGCTCCACCAGACGCCGGTGCATGTCCGTTTGATCACGCAGCAGCCCCAGCGTTGCAGCCTGCCACCTCTCATCTCAAGCGTCCCTCATGACCTCACGTTCACTGGCATCTTTCCTGTACTTGGATACCGTGTCCTTCCACTCATTCAAATGAGCTCTTTCATTGCAGGTGTATTCCATTATTTCCGAGAACATCTCGTCTCGCGTCCTCTTTCTCCGCCACTTTATCTGAGATAGACTTCGGGACGGAGGAGGGAGGCTTGAAAAATTTGCAGCTGCTGGAGGGATGGAAAAAAGGAGAGAAGTTTTTAAAAAGATACATTTTACAGAACAATGCTTATACTCTTTCATGGTGAACAACACTATTCACATTACATAGCACATGTGATTTCAGTACAACGTCACATTTTGCATCTTAATATTGAGTGCCTGTGGCTTTGGTGTTAGAGATCACAGACAGGCTAAACGGCATACATTAGGATGTTTATACACCAATGCAAGAAGCCTAGGTAACAAAATGGAGGAATTGGAGCTCCTGGTCCAAGAAATGAAACCGGATATCATAGGAATAACTGAAACATGGTGGAACGGCAGTCATGACTGGAGTACAGGTATGGAAGGGTATGTGCTGTTTAGGAACGACCAGAATAAAGGTAAAGGTTGGGGGGTGGCATTGTATGTCAATAATGAGGTAAGCTGTAAACAAATAATAACTGATGGAATGGATAAGACGGAGTCCGTCTGGGCAATACTCACACTGGGTAAAAGAACTACTAGAGCCTCCCCTGGGATAGTGCTTGGGGTGTGCTATAGACCGCCGGGATCTACCCAGGATATGGATAAAGAACTATTTAATGTGTTTAGGGAAGTAAATACTAATAGGAACTGTGTAATTATGGGGGACTTTAACTTCCCAGATATAGATTGGGGAACAAATGCTAGTAGCAATAATAGGGCTTAGATGTTCCTAGATGTGCTTGCTGATCAATTCCTTCATCAAGTAGTAGCTGAACTGACGAGGGGGGAGGCCATTTTGGATTTGGTTTTGGTGAGTAGTGAGGACCTCGTTGAGGAAATGGTTGTAGGGGACAACCTTGGCTCCAGTGATCATGAGCTAATTCGGTTTAAACTAAATGGAAGGAGTAACAGAATTAAATCAAAGACTAGGGTTTACAATTTTAAAAAGGCTAATTTTAATAAATTAAGAGGACTGGTAAGGGAAGTGGATTGGGCAAACATATTAATGGATCTAAAGGCAGAAGATGCCTGGGATTATTTTAAGTTAAAGCTGCAGGAGCTGTCAGAGGCCTGTATCCCAAAAAAGGGAAAACGGTTAGTAAGCAAGAGATTTAGACTGAGCTGGATGAGCGACCGTCTCAAAGGGGCGATTAGGAAAAAACAGAAAGCATACAAAGAGTGGAAGAGGGGAGGGATCAGTAAGGAAACTTACCTTATTGAGGTCAGAGCATGTAGAGATGGAGTGAGAAAGGCCAAAAGCCGTGTAGAGTTGGACCTTGCGAGGGGAATTAAAAGCAATAGTAAGAGGTTTTATAGCCATATAAATAGGAAGAAAGCAAAGAAGAAGAAGTGGGACCGCTGAAGACTATAGCTGGAGTGGAGATTAAGGATAATCTAGGCATGGCACAATATCTAAACGAATACTTTGCATCGGTGTTCAATGAGGACAATGAAGGGATTAGGAATATTGGCAGCATGACAGAGGGAGATACAGGAGGGGGGATTACCATATCTGAGGTAGAAACCAAACTTGAACACCTTAACGGGACTAAGTCGGGCAGACCGGATGATCTTCATCCAAGAATATTGAAGGAACTGGCGCGAGAAATAGCAGGTCCCTTTGCGATAATTTTTAATGAATCTTTAAACTCAGGGGTGGTACCGTTGGACTGGAGAATAGCTAATGTGGTTCCTATTTTCAAGAAAGGGAAAAAAAGTGACCCAGGTAACTACAGGCCTGTCAGTTTAACATCTGTAGTGTGCAAGGTCCTGGAGAAAATTCTGAAGGAGAAAGTAGTTAAAGACCTTGAGGTCAATGGCAATTGCGACAAATTACAACATGGTTTTACCAAGGGCAGATCGTGCCAAACCAATCTGATCTCCTTCTTTGAGAAAGTAACAGACTTATTAGATAAGGGAAATGCGGTGGACCTAATATATCTTGATTTCAGTAAAGCGTTTGATACTGTACCGCACGAGCAATTATTGGTTAAATTGGAAAAGATGGGGATCGATATGAAAATCCAGAGGTGGATAAGGAACTGGTTAATGGGGAGACTGCAGCGGGTCGTACTGAAAGGTGAACTGTGAGGTTGGAGGGAGGTCACCAGTGGAGTTCCTCAAGGTTCGGTTTTGGGACCAATTTTATTTAATCTATTCATTACTGACCTCGGAACCAATTGTAGGAGTGGGCTGATAAAGTTTGCGGATGACACAAAGTTGGGAGGTATTGCCAATTCGGAGGAGGATCGGGATATTCTGCAGGGAGACTTGAATGACCTTGTAAATTGGAGTAACAGAAATAGGATGAAATTTAATAGTGAAAAGTGTAAGGTGATGCATTTAGGGATGACTAACAACAATTTTAGTTACAAGCTGGGGACGCATCAGTTAGAAGTAACGGAGGAGGAGAAAGACCTTGGAGTCCTGGTAGACCGCAGGATGACTATGAGTCGACAATGTGACGTGGCGGTGAAAAAAGCCAATGCGGTCTTGGGATGCATTAGGCGAGGTATATCTAGTAGGGATAAGGAGGTGCTGCTTCCGTTGTACAAGGCACTGGTGAGACCTCATTTGGAGTACTGTGTGCAGTTCTGGTCTCTGATGTTTAAAAAAGATGAACTCAAACTTGAACTGGTACAGAGAAGGGCCACTAGGATGATCAGAGGAATGGAAAACCTGTCGTATGAAAGGAGACTCGAGGCGCTCGGGTTGTTTAGCCTAACCAAACGAAGGCTGAGGGGGGATATGATTGCTCTCTTTAAATATATTAGAGGAATAAATACCAGGGAGGGAGAGTAATTATTTCAGCTCAGTACTAATGTGGACACGAGAACGAATGGATGTAAACTGGCCGTGGGGAAGTTTAGACTTGAAATTAGACGAAGGTTTCTGACCGTCAGGGGGTGAAATATTGGAACAGCCTTCCGAGGGAAACGGTGGGGGCAAAGGACTTGTCTGGTTTTAAGATTAAGCTAGATAAGTTTATGGAGGGAATGGTTTAATGGGATAACATGATTTTAGTCAAATGAACAGTGTGCCATCGCTGGTAAATAGTATCAATGGCCAATGAGGGTCTGGCTGGAGAGTCTTGCCTACATGCTCGGGGTTCTACTGATCGCCATATTTGGGGTCGGGAAGGAATTTTCCTCCAGGGTAGATTGGCAGAGGCCCTGGAGGTTTTTCGCCTTCCTCCAGCATGGGGCAGGGGTCGCTAGCTGGAGGATTCTCTGCTACTTGAAGTCTCTAAACCACAGGATTTGGGGACTTCAACAGCAGAGTCAAGGGAAAGGGTTGGGACGGCTTTCTGGCCTGCATCATGCGGGAGGTCAGACTAGATGATCATAATGGTCCCTTCTGACCTTAAAGTCTATGAGTCTATGAGTCTGAGTCACTATTGAACTACCATGATATTGTAATAGCATAATAATATGTCTGCCACTCACGAGTCACTACACAGCACAGACTGAAGAGATGTCTTATAGAAGTTAGCCCCTAACTGTTGCATCCTTATTGCTGCCACCTAGCTAGTGATACAAAAGCATGCACATTTCCAGGGTGACTTTAAAAAGAAATCCAGTGCATATTGGTTTAACAGATAAATTTGTGACATATAGAAGAGTGAGTGTACAGAATATTTGAAAAATACCTCCCTGAAATAACAGCTAACTAAACAGATATTGCATTTAATTTTTCAGACTTCTATTTTAGAGGCTAAGTGCAGGGGTGTGTGTGTGTGTGTGTTTTTATGTAAAATGATAGATAATGGTAGTGAATGGAATAGTACTGTTCATTGTGCCAGGTTTGGGATAGCTCTCAGCTTCCAAAGCAAAGATAGGATGTGTCCAGTTACTTTGGAATTTCAGTATTTTTCTTTATTACTGTGGGCTAAGTTTTTTATGGAGTTGTACCAACTCTGCTCCATTTCAGTTAAGGGGTAGTAAACTGGGAAGAATTTGACTCTGTAGATGTGGCACAAATGAAACAATGGCATTTGCTTGAGGATGCTGCTTTCTGTAAGAATCAGAATTGGGATATCGAAATTCCCTGAGAATCATAGGTTCATGGGCCTGCAAGATCAGCTCTGTTGTTCCACCTTTTCTGGTAGCTAAACAGAGTACTAAAAACCTTATTGTATTTTTTTTAATTAGATCTTAAACGGAGCATTCTATACAAAGAGCCTAAGACTTTGTAAGAGGAGTGTTGACAATATTTCCCCCCTCCCGCCCCTCACCCCACCTTTTTTGGTAGCATTCTGAGTGCTGATTTTTCATATAGCTGTGACCCTCCATCCGACAAGGTGTGATACTTCAGTGCTACAGAATGTATGTAGTTGAAGCACTTAGGAATGAAAAGCACTATATAGGTATGGACAAATATATTCCCCCCTTCCCCCAGAATTACAGAATAGATACCATATCATACCACTCCATCATCTTGGAAACCTTCTATGCTTCCTGTTTCTTACCATATCAAGTCTGACCATAGTCTTTTACCTTCAGTGCTCTATGTAATCTTGCCACCAGATACATGTCTGCTCATGCTCTGCTCATTTGTATCTGTCCTTCTATGCCAGGGGTGACCAACCTGAGCCTGAGAAGAAGCCAGAATTTACCAGTGTACATTGCCAAAGAGCCACAGTAATACATCAGCAGCCCAGCATCAGCTCCCCCACCCCACTCCCAGCGCCTCCCACTCACCGGCAGCCCTGCCGATCAGCGCCTCCCGCTCCCTCCCCGCACCTCCTGCTCAGTTGTTTCATGGCGTGCAGGAGGCTCTGGCAGTGAGGGGGAGGAGTGAGGGCACTGCAGGCTTGGGGGGGGGAGGGGCGGGAAGGGGTGGAGTGGGGGCAGGGCCTGTGGCAAAGCCAGGGGTTGAGCAGTGAGCACCCCCCAGCACATTGGAAAGTTGGCGCCTGTAGTTCCAGCCCCAGAGTCAATGCCTATACAAAGAGCCACATATTAACTTCTGAAGAGCCACATGTGGCTCTGGAGCCACAGGTTGGCCACCCCTGTTCTGTGCTTTCATTTACACCACTCCTAGAGCTTGGAAGAAAAATCTTTTATTTGTCCACTAGTTAGGCACCTTTCCTCTCTTAAGTTGCTCCTTGAACCCCCATGTTGCAAGAATTCTTCTTACTTTGTTCCTTCTGCCATATTGTCTTGTATAATGCATCCACTCCTTTTGAGGCAGAGAAGGTATTTCACTTTTTTGGTTGTAAAATACTGTGTATATTTATGATCTCTATAAATGACTAATATGGCTGAATAAATAGACATAACTTTTTGTGGTTAATAAAAGCAGCAGCTTTTTCCAGAGAGCAAGATTGAACATACTGGTCAGTGCTGGGGAAACTATATTGACCTCAGAGACTGTTCTGCAGAAGGTGACCAGTGTCATCTTCCTTCCCATTTCCAAGGGTTTCCTCTTCATTTTATCCTTCTTTTGCTTCTCTCAGAATGATCAGCCAAGTCCATTTTCCAGTCTCTTCTCTGGCCTTTTGTGACTTAGTGCTTGACAAGTTCTCAACAGGCCTCTCCTTCAGACATCTCTTGGGGGCTCCAGCTCTTCCCTCTGCTACTGTTCATTGGAGTCTCACAGGATTTTCTTTTATGGTGTCATCCTTTCCTCTTCTACACCTTCCTGCAGAGTGGGCTCTGCTGCAGCCACAGCTTCAGCAACCATATTTATGCTGATAATTTACAAATCTGCCTTTCTAGTTCACTCATTCTCCATTTGTATGAAGAGTCCACCCTGGACAACTTTTTTTCTGGATATCCTGCTATAAACTACAGTTCAACCTGGCAAAACAAAAATTCTAACTTTTTCCTCAAGTCTTCCCTTCTCCTAAGTGTTAGCTAATTCTGCTATATTCCCCAGCGTGGTGCTGTTGGCTTTGACAGCTTTCTCTTTTCTTTTTGTCTTCCATGTTCAGACTCTTGCTAAATCTTGTTGCTTTTTCTTTATATCCAAGTGTGACGTTGCAGTCTATATGGTTTTATAAAAATATGCTAATGAGTGAATATAATGTAACTGGAATATGCTTCATGCAAAAGGTCTCTTGTAAGGTATCTTACAAAGCTTATCTACTGAGTGTGATCATCCTATTTGTATAAATGTGCCACTCTTGTATCTGAAACTAGAAATATGAAATACAACTCTGAGGGCATATTGTAATTATGCAAAGTGTGGGCCATTAATGGTGGTTTGGAATCTTGATGACTCCCATTAACCAGGACAATTGTCTGCAGGTGGCTGTGTTTTACCTGTAAGTCTTCCTGTATACGTGTGTGCTGGCAAGTGGGCAATGAAGTCTTGCAGTGACATGTGATCATGTCACCTGAACTGCAATCCATCTTTAATCTGGTGTCTTTCCATTGAGAGGGAAGGGGTGGGAACTCAGAGGGACACAGGATTCCCACCTTATGCAAAAGATATATAAATGGGTGGAACAGAACAAAGGAGAGGAGCCATCATGAAGAATCCCCTAGCTACCACCTGAGCTGGAACAAGAGCTGTACCAGGGGAAAGAATTGTGCCCAGGCCTGGAAGGTGTCCAGTCTGAGAAAAAACTTACTGAAGCATCTCTGAGGGTGAGATTATCTGTATTCAGTTTGATTAGACATAGATTTGCGCATTTTATTTTATTTTGCCTGGTGACTTACTTTGTTCTGTCTGTTACTACTTGGAACCACTTAAATCCTACTTTCTTTATTTAATAAAATCACTTTTTACTTATGAATTAACTCAGAGTATGTATTAATACCTGGGGGAGCAAACAACTATGCATATCTCCCTATCAGTGTTATAGAGGACGAACAATTTATGAGGTTACTCTGTGTATAAGCTTTATACAGGGTAAAACGGATATATTTGGGTTTAGACCCCATTGGGAGTTGGGCATCTGAGTGTTAAAGACAGGAACACTTCTGTTAGCTACTTTCAGGTAAACCTGCAGCTTTGGGGCAAGTAATTCAGACCCTGGGTCTTTGTTGGAGCAGACGGGTATGTCTGTCTCAGCAAGGCAGGGTACTGGGGTCCTGAGTTGGCAGGGAAAGCAGGGGTAGAAGTAGTCTTGGCACATTGGGCGGCAGCTCCCAAGGGGGGTTCTGTGATCCAACCCGTCACACCAATATATTCAGAATGTATCCCTGCTGCCAAAATCCTTATTATGTCTCCAGGATCTCCTGTCTGGATTACTGTAATATCCTTCTGTGATTTTCCTGATTTATTCAGCCATTTATTGTGATATATTCAGCCATTTTCACTCTCTTCCAGTCTATTTAAATTGAACTGGTCAAACTCTTCTGACCTGCTGCTCTACCTATTTCATTCCTATAACAAAGTACTGGCCATTTAATGGCCCAGCAGTCCTGTTGTAGGGGGTCTACCCCTTTTAAGGCCAGGCATTCCAGAGGTAGTAGTCTCCAGCAGAGATGTGTGACTCAGCAAAGTTGCTGGGGGAGGAATTGGTGCAAAAAGCTGAGTCACTCACGAGAGAAAGAAACTTGGGGAAAAGCAGAAGGGAGGTGGGAGGCTCTTCAGAGAGGAAGGGACATGAAGGAACAGTAGTGCCTGTGGGGTTTCTCCAGCCAAGGTAACTGGAATGGGCTTGTGTGAGCCAGGGAAGCAGCCTGTGAGGGTCTGTGACAAACCATAGAGAAAGGAGTCTGGAGGACCTCTGAAATGAATTTAGAAAGACCGTGAGCCCTGATACCTGGGACTAAGCACAATTCAGACTCTAGTTAGAGCATTGTGGGTGCTTGAGGCCCTGGAGTGGGAAGGTGGGAGTCTCCTGTGGAAGTGAAGGGTTATGATTTCTGTACTGAACCAGACCCCAGCTGGGAGATCGTATTTTGGAATCCTAGTAGTGTGGAAGCAGATGATTACCCCTGAAGTACAGAAAAGCTAGGGAAATGCAGGCTCGACTGCACATCTGACCACAGAGGGGTAAACAACACCCCAGCAACTCCCTTACCAGTACCTTCAATGACTCTACATACCTTTCGGCATAAACTTCAAACTCCTTGTCTTCGCCATTTGAGCAACCTTATAAGCTATTTAATGGATTCCTTCTATCACCCTTGCTTGTTTACCTTTCCCTCACTCTTCTGGCTCTGTAATGTTTTAGCATTCATCTGTACCTCTTTAAGATGCAGCCCAACTTTGGAGGCAGTCTCGGGCTGCCTTATCCTAAGGAGATCTCTGGGAGGGGTCTACCTCTCAGTGCACTATGTCCCTCTTCTCCCATCTCCATGCACCCAGAAAGCTTTGCTGACCAGTGCTTGGGGAATGGGCTATGAACCTGCTTTCTCTCTGTCCCCTTTGGAGTATTTTGGGCCCAGAGGAAGCAACACCTTCCTCTGGAAGCTCAGGGATTGCAATTCTACTTTGTTGCTTCAGATAGGTGTGTGTGATGGGGGTAAAAGGAGGGAAGTGCTGTTTGTAACCTTTCCCACCATTGTGCACCCCACTGAGGAGAAAGGTGCAATATGGCACTTTGACTGTAAGGAACAAAGGAGAAAAATGGTTTGTGCCCTTTAAAAAAATTACCAAGTATAAAGTTATACTTTTCTTTGACACTGAGATTTCAGGTCTTGTAAACCCTAATTTTTTCCTGAAGGACTCTATGGCAGTCTGAGGGAACTAGTAGGGTTTTGATATCATAGGTGCCAAGGAAGCAAAGACTCGAGTAATTAATAGGAAATGACTTTTACTCACACGTTTAAAAAATTTCACTTCAATACTAGCCCCAATCAAAATAATTTAACACTCTAAAGTTAAAGTTTTAATACCCCTCCTTCAATTAAGTGTTGAGAGCGCTCCCAATCCGTTTCCCTGGGTCCTCCAAAAAGACATCTAGCAAAGTAGGAAAGACCAGATCCAATTGTTGATATATCTAAGATATAAAACAGACAAACCACAGCCTTAAAAAAGAATGAAACAAAAACATAAAATCTACCAGGTCTTCTTTATCCATCATAAAGAAGCAGAAGGGGCTGTTAACCAATATATGCTAAGCTTATGGTAATATATTATATATAATATATAAGCCTCATCCTGAAATGAAACCTGGACAACACTTTCACCCATGAAAGCTTATGCTCCAATATGTCTGTTAGTCTATAAGGTGCCACAGGACTCTTTGTCGCTTTTTACTTTCAAAAGATGAGCCTGGGAGCTTAAATTCATAAGTTTGCTAGACGCTAAATATCATGGACTGAAAAGACACTGGATTTATGGTTTATTGTAACAATCTATAACCCACTAACAACTCCCTTTCCTTCCTATGACTGGAGGGGTATTAATGGGCTGCTTCACCTTGAATGGTCCCTTGAAATATGTGTTAAGTATTTATACTATACAATCTGTTCCATCTTCTTTTTATCTGTGACACTGAGTGAAGAGGAAGAGCTCTGTGTGAGCTTGAAAATGGTCTCTCTCACCAACAAAAGTTGGTCCAATAAAATATATTGCCTCACCCATCTTGTCTCTCTAATATCATGGGACTGACACTACTACACAAATGCTGCATACATTGATTATTTGGTCGCTTGAATATATTTCATAATGAACCAAAATTTGGTCAAGCAATTGACTACACAATTTAGCAACAGGGCACTAATCCAACTGTTTTGTTTTTTTGCCAGTTACCTTAATGTAAATACCTCACCCTGCAGTCAGTCTTTCAGGAAACCTGTTGGAAAGGATATTGGGCTTATTACCACAGTAAATCATCAGGTGGGTTAAAGTGTGTTGTACTTGCATATTAACTGTTTAGATGATGTGGCAACAAAGAAAGATATTACTGCTAGAGATCATGTTTTAAATGTCTCCTTGCACTTTCTTGTTGACAGACCTAAAATCAAAGTACTTATAAAGCACAAATGAAGGGATCACACAACTTGCCTTTCTCTGGGTTTAATTAGATATTCCTTTTGTTCCTGCACACAATGCTAGTCAAGGGTCAACTCTTTCTATAAGAGATTTAAGTGTCTGGAGAGAAGAACTTCCCAGAGTCTCTACCTTTTGTGCTCCCAGTTCAACACACACAGATAATTGCTTTTGGTTTAACTTGCTCAGTTCCCCATGGCTGAATTGATTTGATAATTCTGTCAGTTAGGGGAAACATCTTAAGGATCTCCTACGTAAGAAAAGTTTTAACTTGAAAACCCAGTGAAGTCTATATAGCTTATCATACTTAGTTTTGGTTTAGCTCTATTTTTATACTCTTACAGATGAAATGTATGGATACACCCAAAAATGGGAGTTCAACTATCGTATAGTCAAAAGGTGATTAATACCTATGAAAGGCCCAATCTTCTGACTTGGGTCTCTTTGGGTGGATAACGTTGTTACTGTTGTCTTGTGAGAGGTGCTGGGATCTCAGGCATGGAAGGTGGTGGGGCCCTCTATCCACAAAACAGGAGCAGAGGCACCAACAGTAGTAGCTTCCTAATGCTGTCACAAATTTTGTTAAAGTCAAATGCATCCAACTGGAGTGGAAAGGAGGTACTTAAGGAAGCAAGAGTGTAATTCAATCCTAGGCTTCTCTACTGGGCCTATTGAGGTGGCTGGATTTGAATTGGCGAACTAGAGATGAATAGCTTTACTTTACATTATCAATTCTCTGAGCCCTCTAGACCAGTGCCTCTCAACCTTTCCAGACTATTGTATCCCTTTCAGGTGTCTGTTTTGTCTTGCGTACCCCCAAGTTTCACCTCACTTAAAAACTACTTGCTTACAAACTCAGGCATAAACATACAGTACACTACAGTATACAGTCACAGCACACAACTACTGAAAAATTGCTTACTTTCTCATTTTTACCATAATTATAAAATAAATCAATATTAATATTGTACTTGCATTTTCTTGTACAATATATATAGCAGTATAAACAAGTCATTGTCTGCATGAAGTTTTAGTTTGTACTGACTTCACCAGTACTTTTTATTTAGCCTGTTTTAAAACTAGGCAAATATCTAGATGAGCTGATGTGCCCTCTGGAAAACATGTGTACCCCCAAGGGTACATGTACCCCTGGTTGAGAACCACTGATCTAGTCATCCTAGCAAAGCCTGTGTAAATAATTGCTTTGAGTAAGGTTTACTTAAGTCACATGAAAATATTCTCCGTTTCTTTTTCCTCAATTCTGAATATTTGTAATCACTTAGCTTAGCTAGAGATACTGGATATTACCTACATCTACTTATAGTTACTGTATTAATAATCCATAACTATCCATCTAATTGAACACCATTTCTGTCAGTTCCAAGAGTTGGAGCATATGAACAGGCATTTCCAGAGATGCGACTTAGTTCCTTTTACGGATGCTTTGATGACATGCTCACTCTTCGGTGAACAACTGACACACATGCATGGATATACTCTGTGACCCTCTATCCGGTACCGTTGCTGCCACCATCTAATACTCAGTCCTTGTTTCTTTTAGAGTTATAGATAAAACATTTTAGTCTTTTCTTCTCCTCAGGAGTTGGAAATCCAGAGAGATACTCTTGCTTGTGGTAAGTATGATGTAGTGTCACTTTGAGAAGCAGCAGTCAGGTGTCTAAATAGTGTAATAGCACATATTAGTCTTAGTCTTAGAGTTAGTGAAAATAACGGATCTTGTTTAGGACAAGTTAAGAAATGCAATCCAACATGGAATTGGAAGCATTAAAGAAATAGTTCCATACACAGAAATATGCTCATCTGATTTGACCTTCACAATTACCTACAAATATACATACTAATTGTGCTGTGACTTGTCTGTGCCTGATGTTACTTCCCACCAGCAGCCCTCGCTGCTAGGTTCCTGGGATGGCTTTCGGAACCCTCACTTTCTCTGAGGAATCTCTCCCGTCCAAAGCCCAACACGATCTATCTATGTTTGGAGTTTCTGGAGCTCTGAACGCCAAGCTGAACTATCTCCAGGTCCCCTCCTCGGGGTTCTACCAACCCTTCTTCAGTTAGCCTCTCTCTCCAGGCAAGTCTAGCCTGACCTTCTCTCTGACCCTCCAACTCTCTGTGACTTCCCTGCCACCATTCTCTGTTCACCCTGTCTTGAAATCCACTCTCCAAATGTCACCTTGATCAACCCCCAGAGGCTCCACTGCTTCAGGCGATGTTACTGCTGGTGATGTTACCAGCCCCAGCAGTTCCTTCACAGAAGCCTTAAACGTTCAGGGGAAAAAAGTATAATAGTGAAAACACCTATCCATGAAATGGTGTTGATGTCAATGTTCTCTATCCCCAAAATGTCTAATTATGGTTATCTCTGTAATCAGAATTTCTTTTCTGCCATTGTTACATAGACCAGTGTCAACCAGCTGCCTAAAGAGTTGGGTATATTGCTGATGACAATGTTTTTCATACATTCCAAGGCCAGAAGGGACCATTTTGACCATCCAGTCTGACCTGTATAATGCAGGCCATAGAACTTTTCCAAAATAATTCCTAGACCATAGTTTTTAGACAAACAAACAATTTTGATGTAAGTGTTGTCCATGATGGAAAATCTACCACAACCCACAGTAAATTCTTCCAATGGTTAACTATCCTCACTGTTAAAATTTACACCTTATTTCCAGTCTGAATTTGTCTAGCTTCAGCTTCCTGCCACTGGAACATGTTACACCTTTCTATGCTAGACTGAAGAGCCCATTATTATTTGTTCCCCATGTAGGAACTTAGCCTGAAATCAACCCCTACCCACCTTCTCTTTGTTAAGCTAAATACTTTGAGTTCCTTGAGTCTATTACTATAAGGCATGCTTTCTAATCCTTGTCATGGCTCCTCTTTGAATGATCTCCAATTATCAACATCCTTCTTAAATTTTTGGTCCCCAAACTTGTCACAGTATTCCTGCAGCAGTTGCACCAGTGCCAAATACAGAGATCAAATAACCTCTCTACTCCTACTTGAGATTCCATATTTATGTATCCAAGGCTCACATTAGTCCTCTTGGTCATAGTGTCGCACTGGGAGCTCATGTTCAGTGGAATATCCACCACTACCTTCAAATCTTTTTCAGAGTCCCTGCTTCCTAGGATAGAGTCCTCCATCCTGTAAGTATGACCTACGTTCTCTGTTCTTAGATGTATACATTTAGCCATATTAAAACACATTGTTTTGTTGTGCCCAGTTTACCAAGTGATTGAGATTGTGCTAATCAGTGACCTGTCCTAGTTTTTGTGCAGTCTGAAAACTTTATTAGTGATGATATTATGTTTTCTTTTAGGTCGTTGAGAAAAATGTTAAATTGCTTAAGGCCAGCAACTGATCACTGTGGGGCCCTACTAGAAATGCACCCACTTGATGATGATTCCCTGTTCAGAGTTAGATTTTCAGACCTATCAGTTAGCCATCTTTTAATCCATGTAATGTGTTATGTTAATTTTATATGTTCTAGTTTATTAATCAAAATGTTTAGTGGTACCAACTCAAATGCCTTATAGAAGTCAAACTATATTATGTCAATGCTATAACTTTTATCAACCAAATGTAATCTAATCTCATAAAGTCATTAGTTTTACAAGATATATTTTCCATAACCCTATGCTGATTGGCATTGATTATATCGTATTTTGACTTTATTAATAAAGAATTAAAGGAGGGTAATATAATTAATGGCCATCAAAGGTTTATTGAAAATAGTACCAATCTGACAGGATCTATTTCCCATAAATCCATGGTGATGGTTATTAATTATATTACCCTCCTTTAATTCTTCATTAATCAAGTCCTATATCAGCTGGACCATTATTTTGCCTGGGATTGATATGAGACTGGCAGACCCTTTTAAAATATTGACACTACATTAACTTTCTTCCAATCTTCCGGAACTTCCCTGGTGTTCGAAGACTTATGGAAAATTAACATTCACACCCCAGTGAGCTCCACAGTGAACTCCTCTAAAATTCTTGGATGCAAGTTATTTGGACCTGCTGATTTAAAAATATCTAACTTTAGTAACTGCTGTTTCGTATCCTACTGAGATACTAGTGGAATGGAAAGTATCTTATGATATGATATGACTACATCATTTGTTTATTTCCAAATACAGAACAGAAATATTTATCGCATACTACTGCCTTTTCTGCATTATTGTTGATAATTCTACTATTTCCATCTAGTAATGAACCAATACGATTGTTAGGATTCTCTTTGTTCCTAATATACTGTAAAAAAACCTCCTCCTTATTGTCCTCATCTCTGCTGGCCATAGATTTTTTTTCCTTGTGTCCCTTTGCTTCCATTATCGATTTTCTACAATTCATAACTTCTGATTTATATTCATTACTATCAACTTCCCCTCTCTTCCATTTTTTTGGTATTTTAAATTTTTGTTTTTAGAGCTGCTTTCTCTTCCCCACAAAACCAATTTTTTTTAACCAATATGTCCTCCTTCCTCAATTGAGGGATTGTGGGAAGTTGGTATGTAAAGTGTTTTTAAACCATTCCTAATTACTATTCACATTTTTCCAATTAAGTTTGTACTCCCAGCTGATGAGGCTCACAATTTTCAGGTTTGTGAAATTAGCCCTTTTAAAGCACCAAGGGTATATATAATGGGACTGGACTTTATTCTGCTTGCACATTATAAATGTGATTGGCATGATCACTTGTACCCAAGCTACCATTATTTTTTAGTTATGTGATGATTTCCTAGAAGCTAGGGTCATGATTGTTGATAGGCAAACTCTGAAAAGATTTGGTGTAGATAAGCTTTTAAAAAAGGTGGATGCTTTTCTGATACCAACCCATTTATTGCTCAACCCATTTATTTCCCTCTAACAGGTGGTTCTACTTTTTTTTTCTCGTTGCATTTTGTCTGACTCTCTATAGTTTGGTATTTTATTGGTTTGGACTCATCATTTATGTTTGGCCCTCTGTTTCTCTTTCTTCCACTGACTTACTTTGCCTCTACCTGGTTCACAAAAAGCTTCCCCACCCTATTTGTTGATACCTCCAGACTCCACTGTAAGATCACAGTAGGTCAGGTCTAGCGGTCTTTCAGACATAAATCTCAGCTTCAAGCCTTTCATAAATTAGAATGGTGGGACTTCTTATTACAGCTTTCAGGAAGATTCTCTTTCAGATGAAGTGTAGGTTACAGTAGATATTGCTTGAACTAGTTTGTCCATCCTTGTTGGTCATATCTGTTACTTAAAACATATAATATTTTTCTGTCATTTAGGATTCATTTTTCAGCATTAGTGTGAGTAATGGGCTTTGACTATGTTGCTTGTTATGTCTCAGAGGAAAAGCAGTCAGCCATAATAAATGTGCTCATTTGGAGGAAGTGGCAAGTTGGCAAAGGAAAACCATAAATTAACAATATGTTTTAGGAAATGGACCAATGTTAACTTGATAAATTTCTTAATGTCACTTATGAAAATCACGGTTAAACCTAGCAAGAGCCAAGAAACATTTATATCATAAATATGATCCCAACTGCTAGAATTTGATCTCCAGTAGTAAGAGGTTAATATGCTCAAACTTGTGCCTAAATCCCATATGCGATATAAGCATTTTGTTGTGGGATATACACACACCGGCTCTCTTTTGGGGTGGGATAGGATTGTGATACTACCACTGTCACAGTCTCCCTGACAGTCCTTAGGCCGAAAGCGGCATGGCCCAGAGGCTGGAGACAGTATAGCGGCCCTTGGGGTCAGGGCAGTGTGGTCTAATAGCCAGAGTAAATTCTGGCAGCCCTGGCATTCAGGGCAGCTCAGCTAGTGGTCAGAGTAAATTCCAGTGGTCTTTGTGTTCAGGGCTGTGCGGCCTAGTGGCCAGGGTCAATATAACCGCACTCAGGAGCAGGGCAATATGGCCTAATGGCTAGGGTCCATATAACAGCCCTCTGGTGTTGGGTAGTGTGGCCTGAGGGCCAGAATCAATATCGCAGCCCCTATGCGCAAAGCAGTGAGGCCCAAGGGCCAGTGTCAATATAACAGCCTTCAGATACAGGGCAGTGTGACCCAATGGCTAGAGTCAATATAGCAGCCCCTAGACATAGGGCAATATGGCCCAATGGCCAGTACCTGGGGAGGAGGAAGGGGCTGCCACCAGGGGGATGGCAGCTTGGGTAGGGAGGCCCAGGCCCACCCGACTCCACCGGGCCTCAACCCAGGGCCCTGACAGTGGTGGAGTGGTCCGCTACTGGGTCAGCGGGGACTCCTACTGAAACATGCTGACCTCACTCGGGTGGGAGGTATCACTCGTCCACCCTCCCTGGGTCACTTCCTACCGCACTTTCAGAGGCTGTAGTCCTTTGAGCATTGGGGTTTCCGGGCTCCTCAGTGCGGGTGATTCCCTGCGGCTCCGTCAGCCACAGCCCTCCAGTCTGGCTCTCAGGGTCTCCAGGTCCTGCAGACAAAGTCTGTGATGGCTCTTCAGCTGCAGCCTCCGCCCATGGTTCTTCACCTCTGGTCATCAGCCCAGAATGAGCTGGACTGCTCCCTTTTGTACTGAGGCAGTAGTTGGAGCATGCACAGCATGGTCTGAGGGATGGGACTTCCGCTGCCAAAGTGTGGGGTTAACCCTATCTTGTCCAGTGCAAGGTATACACCCCCCATCACCCCCACACACACTTAAGGGACCCTGGCAAGTGCTCCATCGCCCTCTCCTCCCCTTCCAGCCTGGAGAAGAAGTCCGCATTGGCATGAGCCTTACCTGGCTGATGACAGGCATGGAAATCATATGGTTGGAGGGAGAGGTACCAATTCATAATCCTAGGATTGGTGTCCTTCATGCTGTGCAGCCATCGGAGTGGTGCATGATTGGTAATGAATGTGAAGGAGCTGCCGAGCAGATAGTAGTGTAGGGTGTCAATAGCCCACTTTACCGCCAAGGCCTCCTTTTTGATTGTTGAATAATGTGTTTCCCTGGGGAAGAACTTACGGCTTAAATATAAAATGGGGTGTTCTTCCCCATTGATTGCCTGGGATAGGACGGACCCTAGTCCCTCTTCCAAGGCATCTGTTTGCAATATGAAGTCTTTTGAGAAGTCTGGATATACAAGGACTGGTTCCTGTGCTAGCCATTTCTTAAGGGTCCGGAATGCCTCCTCACACTTATTGGACCACCACACCTGCCGAAGTTGGTTAGGTCAGATAGGGGAGCCACTATTGTTGCAAACACCGATAGTATCCAGACAATCCCAGGAATTGGCACACTTGCTTCTTCATTGTCGGCGTTGGGGTATCAGCTAAAGCTTGCACCTTATCAATCGGGGGCCGTAACTTGCCTCCTACCACTATATACCCCAGGTACATCACCTCTTCCTGTCCGAGATGGCATTTTGTGGGGTTGGCCATGAGGTCCACCTCCTGAAGGGCCTTGAAAACACTGTTTATGTGTCAAAGGTGGTCCTCCCAACTGCCACAATAAGTTACCGCCGCGTATCGTTTGTGGGGCTGCAGTACTTTGTTCATCAACTGCTGGAAGGTGGCGGCTACCTCATGTAGTCCAAAAGGCATAGCCGTGAACTGGAAGAGGCAGTATGTTGTGGGGAAGGCAGCCTTTGCCCTGGAGTTTGGCATCAGGGGTACCTGCCAATACCCCTTTGTTAGGTCTAGTGTCGACAAATATAGTCGCTCCAGGAGTTCTTGAATGTGAGGCATTGGATACGCATCAAACTGGGAGATAGCATTTCTGAAATCAATGCAAAAGCGGATGGTGCCATTGGGTTTCAGGACCAGCATAAATCAGGCTTTGCTGTTCACTACAAGATTCCTCCATGACTCCCATCTCAAGCATCGTCTCCAATTCCTGGTGGACCATGTCCCATATTTTCCTGGGAAGGAGCTGATAGTTGTCCCTCACCCTCTGTCCCAGGGTAGTCATTATATGGTGGCTTATGACATCGGTCCATCCTGGGCGCGTTGACAAGACATCCAGGAAGTCCTATATGAGACGTTGTAGCTGTTCTCGTTGTGTGGGGCTGAGGTTCTCGTCCATTACCACCGACCCTGGGTCTAGGGGTTCTCCAACTAATGATCCCAATTCTGGTTCAGGGGGTGCAGGTGCGATGAATAAGGCATCTCTGTCCTTCCAGGCTTTCAACAAGTGTACATGGTATGTGCATACTTCTTTCCATCACTCTGATAGCCTGATTTCGTATTTTACTGGTCCTACCCAGCGCGACACCTCAGGGGCCTTGCCACTTGGCTAATAGCTTTGATTCAGTGGAGGGCAATAATAGTAGAACCTGGTCTCCGGGCTCAAAATGGCATACCTTTGTCCCTGTGTTGTATTGTTGTGTCTGGGTTCGCTGGGCTTGTAACAGGTTCTCTTGAGCAAAGGCACCTAAGATCTGCAGGGGTCTTTTGTGCCTCCCAGGAGGTCAAAGATGTCCCAAGGTTGTCTCCCATAGAGGAGCGCAAAGGGAGACAACTTGGTCGAGGCTTGTGGGACTTCCCATATAGCGAACAGTAGAGCAGGCTATAATGCGTCCCAATGTCGGGGGTCGTTTTCTACAAACTTGCGGAGCATTGACTTGAGGGTTCCGTTAAAGTGCTTGACTAATCCATCAGTTTGTGGGTGGTAGACCAAAGTCCTGACGGTCCAAATGTTCATGAGGCGACATAACTATGCTATCAATTTGGAGGAAACATTGGTGCCCTGATCACTTAGGATCCCTTTGGGTATCCCAACCCGAGCGGAAACCTTCACTAGCTCTGTCACGATGTGAGGGGCAGTAGCCATGCATAAGGGAATGGTCTCAGGATAGCGTGTCGCATAATTGACCAATATGAGGATGAACCCATTCCCTGTCTGACTCTTTTCTAGTGGTCCCACCGGATCTATGCCAATTCATTCAAACAGTATGCCAACCACCGAGAGGGGTATGAGGAGGGCCCTGGGTACCCCTTTTGGTCCGGCCCACTGGCATTCAGGGCAGGAAGCACAATAATACCTCACCTTCTGGTGTATGTAAGGCCAGAAAAACCGGCGAGCTATCCTCTGTAGGGTCTTCTCTGTACCCAGCTGTCCCCCCCCCAACGGTACTGCATGAGCTAGCTGCAGAAGGCTCTAGCACAGTCTCCGGGACTCTGAGAGCTGTCGTATGACTACCCATGTTTGGGGTTCTTGCACTACTCGATAGAGGCAATCCCCTCAAATCTAGAAACATGGTCCCTGTACGGGGGGAGGTGGTGTATCATTTCCTTCTTGGTCTGGGGTCGCTGCCTGCCCCCAGGCTCGACTTAAAGATGGGTCTTCGCTCTGTTCCTGTACAAAGTCCCCGTCATGCTCCAATTCCCCCTGAGCATCTTTGACAGGGTACTCTGTACCTTGAGGGGATTCAGCGGCCGGCTCAGGGGGTTGAGACAGTCCTTCTACAGGGTTGGGTTCCCCAGAGTGGCTGAAGAGTTTCCCAATACCACAGGTTAGGCTAACCTGGGAGCCATGCCGACTTGAAGGGTTTCACCCCAGCTGTAGATCTCAAGTCTTACCCATGCAGTGGGGTAAGATTGTATATCCCCATGGATACACTGCAGGTGTATATTTGTTCCAGAGAGTTCAAGGTCGGGCACGAGTCCCTCCCGAATAATTATCTGACTACAGCCTGAGTCTACTAAGGCTGTTGTGGGGATTCTTTCCACACGAACCAATACAAGAAGTTTTTCTGGCCCTTTCTCCTGGCCTGAGTGCCAGCTACACAGACTTGCCCATAAGTACAATCCTTGTAGGGGCAATTTTGCCGAAAGTGTCCCTCTTGGCCACACTCCCAGCAATGGTCCCGGGTTCCCCCTGTCCTGGGGTCTGCCTTCGGTAGACTCTGTCCCCGCTGAGGGTCTCCTTCCCTGTTAGTCCGGGTCTGGCTGGTCGGGTGCTGGTGTTTGGGGGTTAGGGGCGTAGCTGGTGGTCAGGGGATGAATCGTGATTCCCATGAGTCCATTTTGTGAAAGCTCCCCAAAGCCGGTCCATCCCTCCTCCTCAGTCTCCCAGACTTCCGCGGTCATGTCTCCGTCCCATCAGATGTCAAGTAGTCCTCCATTAGTTCTATGGCCTCTGCCAGCATCGTCGGCCAGTGCCACTGTACCCACTCCTTCCCTCTACTTGGGAGGATCTGGATAAAGTGCTCAAGGACAACAGTCTCTGCTACTTGAGCCCCTGACTGTTTTTCTGGCTCCAACCATCACCAGGCTTTGTCCCTCAGATGTTGGGCTACTGCCCAAGGCCTAGCCCCCTGCGGGTATCTTTCTTAGTGGAAGCGCCATCGGTACGTGTCGGGATTGATTCCTGTCTGGTCCAGGTCTGGTTCACTCTCTCATACATGAGGGTGTCTTGCGGATCTAACCCCCAGTAGGCCGCCTGGGCTGGCCCTGTCAGGTAGGGTGCAAACAGGGTAGCCCAGTACTATGGTGGCTAACTGGCAGCAGTGGCTACCTGTTCAAAAGTCACCAAAAATGCCTTGTGGTCAACACTAGGTCCCATTTTTTGACAGTCATATTGGCAGGCTGTGGGGGAAGAGCACCTGGGTCTTGTCCAGTTAGGCTGGGGTTTGATGCATCAGTTGGGCACATCAAGGCAGCCATTTGCTGGATCAGGCATTCTTGCTGAGTCTGGTGCTCAATTCCAGCAGCCCTTGCATTCAGGGCAGCACAGTCTAGTGGCCAGAGTCAATTCCAGCAGCCCTTGTGTTCTGGACAGTGCGACCTAGTGGCTAGAGTCAATTCCAGTGGCCCTTGCATTCAGGGCTGTGCGGCCTAGCAGCCAGAGTCAATTCCAGTGGCCCTTGCATTCAGGGCTGTGCGGCCTAGTGGCCAGAGTTAATTCCAGTGGCCCTTGCATTCAGGGACTGCTACGAGGGTGGTGACAGCCCGGGTAGGGAGGTCTGGGCCCACCTGACTCCACCAGGCCTCAACCCAGGGCCTTGACAATGGGTCAGCGGGGACTCCTATTGAAACACGCTGACCCCACTCAAGTACTAGGTACCACTCGCACACCCTCCTGGGTCACTTCCTAGCGTACTTCTAGAGGCTGTAGTCCTTTCTGCACCAGGGTTTCCGAGCTCCTCAGCACGGGTGATTCCCTGCGGCTCCATCGGCCGCAGCCCTCCAGTCCAGCTCTCAGTCCGTGATGGCTCTTCAGCTGGAGCCTCTGCCCAAGGTCCTTTCCCTCTGGCCGTCAGCCCAGAATGAGCTGGACTGCTCCCTTTTGTACTGAGACAGTAGTTGGAGCATGCACAGCATCATCTGAGAGGCGGGACTTCCGCTGCTGAAAGTGTGGGGTTAACCCTCTCTTGCCCAGTGCAGGGTATACACATCCCATCACACACATAAATAAGTGATCTGATTTTCAGTGGAACTGAGCTACTGCATTTCACAATAATAAAAATGTAGGGTGGTTTTACGAAGGGCAGATCGTGCCAAACGAATCTGATCTCCTTCTTCGAGAAAGTAACGGACTTATTAGATAAGGGAAATGCGGTGGACCTAATATACCTGGATTTCAGTAAAGCGTTTGATACTGTACCCCATGAAGAATTATTGGTTAAACTGGAAAAGATGGGGACCCATATGAAAATTCAGAGGTGGATAAGGAATTGGTTAATGGGGAGAATGCAGCGGGTGGTATTGAAGGGTGAACTGTCAAGTTGGAGGGAGGTTACCAGTGGAGTTCCTCAGGGTTCGGTTTTGGGACCCATTTTATTTAATCTATTTATAACTGACCTCGGAACTGATTGCAGGAGTGGACTGATAAAGTTTGCGGATGATACGAAGGTGGGAGGCGTTGCCAATTCGGAGGAGGATAGGGATATTCTGCAGGGAGACTTGAACAAGCTTATGAATTGGAGTATCAGAAATAGGATGAAATTTAATAGTGAAAAGTGTAAGGTGATGCATTTAGGGATGACTAACAACAATTTTAGCTACAAGCTGGGGACGCATTGGTTAGAAGTAACGGAAGAGGAGAAGGACCTAGGGGTTCTGGTAGACCGGAGGATGACTATGAGTTGACAATGCGACGTGGCGGTGAAAAAAGCCAATGCGGTCTTGGGATGCATTAGGCGAGGTATATCCAGTAGGGATAAGGAGGTGCTGCTTCCGTTGTATAAGGCGCTGGTGAGACCTCATTTGGAGTACTGTGTGCAGTTCTGGTCTCCCATGTTTAAAAAAGATGAACTTAAATTGGAACGGGTGCAGAGAAGGGCCACTAGGATGATCAGAGGAATGGAAAACCTGTCGTATGAAAGGAGACTGGAGGAGCTAGGATTGTTTAGTCTGACAAAACAAAGGTTGAGGGGGGATATGATTGCTCTCTTTAAATATATCAGAGGGATAAATACAAGGGAGGGAGAGGAATTATTCCAGCTTAGTACTAATGTGGACACAAGAACGAATGGATATAAACTGGCCGTGGGGAAGTTTAGGCTTGAAATTAGACGAAGGTTTCTGACCGTCAGAGGGGTAAAATATTGGAATGGCCTTCCGAGGGAAACGGTGGGGGCGAGGGACCTGTCTGGTTTTAAGATTAAGTTAGACAAGTTTATGGAGGGAATGGTTTAATGGTGAAACATATTAGCTGAGGAATACCAAGCAATGGCAGGCAAACAGTATAATGGTTAACAAGGGTTAGGCTGGAGACTCTTGCCTACATGCTCGGGGTCTTGCTGATCGCCATGTTTGGGGTCGGGAAGGAATTTTCCTCCAGGGTAGATTGGCTGAGGCCCTGGAGGTTTTTCACCTTCCTCCGCAGCATGGGGCAGGGATCGCTAGCAGGAGGGTTCTCTGCCATTTGAAGTCACTAAGACACAGGATTTGGGGACTTCATCAGCAGAGTCAGGGAAAGGGTGGGGACGGTTTTGTGGCCTGCAGCATGCAGGGGGTCAGACCAGATGATCATAATGGTCCCTTCTGACCTTAAAGTCTATGAGTCTATGAGATAGATTAAAGCTAGAACTTCACACATTTGAAATTCCATACACAAATATCACAGTAACTGGTCATGAGTACTTTCTCTTGTAGAGAAAAATAGAACAGCTAGAGTCTTTCTTTCTTTCTTTCTTTCTTTCTTTCTTTCTTTCTTTCTTAATATACACTTAGGCAGAGATGGAAATATTCATGGAGATGTACACTCTAGTTCTATTTCCTAAAGTGGCACAGAAACCTCTAATGACCTTTGTGTTGCCAAGTCCCTCAACACTGTGGTTCAGGCCAGGTGGAAGACCAAACTTCTTGACCTCCTTGAGGGTAAGCTGTGTGTGTGGGGGGGGGGGAGGGGGGGGTGGGGTGTCTCTTGTAATGTTAAAAGAAGTTTGTTTCCTTGCCAGCAGGCTGCAGAAAAAAAGGCTATCAATTTACTAACTAGAACCAAGCTATAGCTCTGTCAGGATCCATTGGGGGGAGCAACTCTTTACATAGCCTCTGTCACAAAATTGGATGAAAAAATAAGCTGTTAAAGGAAGGTAGGCCAAATTCATAGTATTCAGGTTTTGAGAATCATCCCCCAATGTAATTGAAGGGTCTAAGATGTGGTTTTCTGGGGACTCTGTCTATACAACTAATACATTCTGGTTGATATTATGCAATTGTATCATGAAATTATTGTGTCATGGAAAACCTATATGTATGTGGATCCACCGTTGCTGACCAGACGTGCAGCAAATACACTCCAGACTCAGGAATTCGGAAGGTACTTTAAATGACTGTTTTGCTCAGAAAAGTGGGTTTGCTCAGAAGGGGGAAGATACTTCCTCCTCTCTTGTGAAGAGAGTAGGGAAGGTAGAAGCAATGGAAAATTACCAAGCACAGAACAAAGAAAGCCAGTTGACCAGGCAAAACCGTAGTCTCACAGGGGAACTGGATAAGAGCCACACAGGAACAAGAGGCCCGGAGAAGAGGATGGAAGGGGTTAGATTGCCAAAAAAGAACAGGAGGCAAGCTGGAGAGCAAGACTCCATGAGGGAGAAGCTGCCTGAAGGAAGGTGAGATGGTGAGGATTTATTATGTAGGGTTTATTTTGTTGTATGATCTGTACTCTCTTGTGCTTTGTGTAAGTACATAAAAGAAAAATTGTGTTAGACTCTGTGCAAAATTTGTGATTGTGTAATCTGTTTCACAATTATTATGTGCCTGCTGAGAAAGGTAAACAGTAACCCCACAAGGCTTAAACCTCCTGATGGGGTTCTGGGAGAGGATGTGTTTAAATATAGGGAAGTCTGAAGGGTCAACCCTACACCCACGTGGACTGGACAGCAGGTTCCAGTTCTTTGAGTGGGGAACTAAACAAAGGGTCCATGCCCCTAAAGTGTGTCTAGGGACCCCAAGATTGGGGCAATGGCTGGACTCTATTCAGGATCTGAAGGCTTTTTCAGCTGGAGAGCCAGGGAATCAGAGGCTTGGAGTCATCTCACAGCAATCTGATGGGTGGCCAGCAGGGGGTGCCTGACCACATCAGTGACATATAATCATAAACTTTATTGGGAAAATAATATGGCTGTATTCCTATACATTACCAATCGGTATTACTCATTAGTATCCACTTCTGTCACGTCTACTACAGATAGGCACTTGGGCTTTCAAACCTCTCTTTCGACTTTAAAATTCCCACCACACTGCAAAGTGTTCCTAGAATTACAGTTGTCCTATGCAGCCTTCATTTCATAGTAGAGTGCACTGCATCCTGTATTTAAGAGTATATGGAAGAGGTTAAAAGTGTAATAGCCTTTCCTTTGTCACTTGTAGTATTATTGTTTTTGAACCGGAAATACAAGTCATTCACTATTATAATAATCTTCTGATTGTCTAATGTACGATCACAGCAGACTCCTGTGTGCATGTCACTTTTTTTTTTTTTTAGCATAGCTTTATTTTTAAAATGTAAATGTCATGCTCATGAAAGGTGAATAGCTAAACCTGAAGACAGAAGTCCTTTCCTCAAGACATAGTCACTGGTACAGAAGACTCCCTCACACTTCCCGGCCAGCGTGTGTCATTGCAGCTTTGGAGGGACTATTTTTAGAGATCATACAAACCTGCACCGTCTGTGTCCTCCATCTCTGACAGATGCCTAGAGTCTGCACAGCTCTGCACTGTTGTAATGAGCATTGAAAATACAGAGTTCCTAATCTTGCAGAGGTGCAAGAGGAGCTATTCGGAACATGACAATTCCTTGGACATAGAAACAATTCAAGGTTTCAGTGGGAGTGGAGGTGGAGCAGCTGTCTGCTGAGTTTGAACAGCCAGATACAAGGGCCAGATAGAAGAGCTCAAGTCAGAGCTATATAGCTCAGGGAGGCTTTGAAAGAGCATTTTAATAGTGAGCCGCTATAGCGTGTGGTGCTGTAGTGTGGTCTACCTGGCCTTGCTCTTTTGTGGTACCAGAATGAATTTTGTAGTGATTGCTGTGTGCATAGGAAGCCAACATTGACAATGCACCTATTAATATTGTTTGTGAAAGATATGAGTTTCTGATACAGTACAGTAATAGGAAATTGATGGATGTCAGACCTACTCAGCACCAGCCAGCATATGTTGTGAACTAATAAACTAAAATTCTATTTTTTGGAATATAATTCATTTCTGTAGCATGAACCAGGCAATAAAAAATTAGAACTTAATAAATTCAGAGACTAGAACTTAAGAAGGGGTAAGAACAGTCATTTCCATTACACCCCCCCCACCATTGTTGAACCTGCAGGTCTACCAGACTCTGTCTGCTGTCTGAGAAGTGAAAGTATTTCCTGCTGCATGCCCTTCTCCTTTGCCTTTCTTCTCTCTACTCTATCCACCTTTGCAGACAGCATGGAGAAGATCTCCAGGCCTTGAGTTCATTCTCTGATGCAGCACTGGCTTGCAGGATCTCCTGGAACATGTCATCCTTATCTGGCTCAGGTGTCCCACGGGTGTGGAGGTGGAGAACCTGCAATGGTAGCAGCTGCAGATACAACACACAGAGGTACCATTGTCAGAGTATTCATGACGGAAATCAAAGCTTAAGATGCTGAACTCACTCCCCTTGGTCCCCAAAAGTTGTAAGCACAACCATCTCATTTCTGCTTGGAATTGATACAACACGGTGCCAGTCACAGCACCGGCCATGATGAGTATGGCCCTCCAGAGTCTTGGGGCATGAGGCAATATCTTGCTTGCATGATTCTAGTTGTATAGGGCAATGGAACTGAATACTGGCACCATTTTCCACAGGCGGTGATCATTTTAGCTGATCTCTCTCCTGAGGGTAACAGAGGCAGAGAGAGCACAGCTGCTGCTGGAGTCCTGATACTGCCCAAGCCCATATGCTGCTAGTCTGTGTACTACGTGGTACCTGCTGAAGTAATTGCTGAATGGCAGGGGAAAGTGTCCCACCACAGCAGAAGTAATAAGGCAGCTCTCCTCAGAAACCTTCGACAGAGAATTGCAGAGTGTCTCCAGGAAAGTTTTCATCAAGATCTCTAGAGAGGATTCAAGGGACATATCAGTGCATATAAACAAACTGCTCTGCATGGCTCCCCCTCTGCCGAACTGTAGAGGGGAATGAAAAGCAGATAGCAACTCTACCTCTCTTGTTTATTTCACTACCTCTTCTAGGAAAATTGAAAATGAGCAAATCAAAAAATGTATCCTACTGCTTTGGGGGAGCCATCCCTGTTTTTCAAAGTAAATAACATGCTTACCAGAGGTTCCTTCCCCTGCATCAGGCTTGCCCGGGCTTGACTGTCTGGACTGTGCTGGAGTCAAAAACATTTCCTGGCTTTCTGCACATCTGGATCCCCCAGTTCCCTGTACTGCTCCTCTTCCTCCATGTTCACAGCAGGGGCCTGTGACTCAGGCTTCTCAGAAGTATCCCCAGTGCCTTGGGGACATGTCTCTGCAGAGGATGGCACACAGCTCTTTGTAAAAGTGGGGGGTCTGCAGTTGTGCACTAGTTTGATTGTTGGCCTCCCTGGCTTTCTGATACACCTGCCATAGCTCCTGGGATTTCATGCAGCATTGCTGCTGGTCCTTCTTGTTGCCCTTCTCCTGCATCCCTAGACACCGAAATAGCAGGACAGTCCCGATTTTATCGGGACATCTGGTCACCCTACATAGGGGCAGCCAGGCGGCTCTGCTGCATGCTGCCTCATCTGCAGGCACCGCCCCTGCAGCTTCCATTGGCCGCGGTTCCGGGTGAATAGGAGCTGCAGGGGCAGTGCTTGGGGTGGGGGCAGTGTGCAGAGCTGAGCCCCCTGGCTGCCCCTATGCATAGGAGCCAGAGGGGGGACTTGTCGCTGCTTCTAGGAGTGGCCCCCGACCTTGCTCCCTGGCTGGAGCACCGGAGCGGGGCAAGCCCAGACCCCTCTCCCCAGCGGGAGCTTGAGGGCCGGATTAAAACAGCTGGTGGGCCGGATGCAGCCCCCGTAGTTTGCCCACCCCTGGTCTACACTGACACTGTTGACCTAACATCAACCCTCAGTCTATGTGGCTCAGGAAGGTGGGGTTATTAAGTTGGTGTAGCAGCACACTTATGTCAGTGGGAGCCAAATTTAAGGGAAGACACTTTCACAGGTAGGTCAACGTAAGCTGCCTTGTGTTGACCTAAGTCATGTGGCTAAACAGTTTACTCTATCGCTGTCTACTGTTGATTTCAGTGTTTGTGGCACTAGTTATCTGCCTAACAAAATGATTGATAACAGACTTGTAAATACTTGTGAATGTCTGTGGTGTCACTGCCCTTTGTGGGCTCATTCTAATGATATTGGTGATGATCTTCATGATGCTGTGGCCAATAAGCAGACTGAACTTTTGTTGACCACTGCAGTCTGAAAGGTTGATCAGTAATTGATATACCCATCCATTAAGAATGTCATAAAATGCAGAACATATTTGACTTCTTCCAAAGAAAAAAGAATTATTCTAAATAATAATTATTAAAAAGACTTATTTCGTTTCTGAACAGGAAAAATAGGTGTGTAAGAGGGGTTGTTTTGTTTTTTTTTTGGCTGGGTTTTAAAACATTCTTTGCTGTCAAGCTCCATAGTTTAAAAACTAGGAGTTAGTAAATAATTTAGAGCATTTATTCCTTGAGAAATGTGGCTGTCTTAAAAACTTGGTGGAAACTTCTTTGAAGTCTACATATTTTGTATATTGTGTTCAGGTTTATTCCTTCATGAGTCATGATGAATAAGTCACTGAAAATGTATATGAGAATCAGTAGCTAAACTGTCTTTTTATTCTCATATGAAGTTCTTGAAAGGCACTGGGTAACTTGTTTTGTTGAGATTTTTGTTAAAGTATTAATTCAATTTTTCTTTTTGGCTACAAAATTTTTTCATCATCCATATGGCTTAACTAGTCCTAGGCACAGGCATACCTTAGTCAGTAACATTAAATTATCCTATTATCTGTGGAAAAGCAACCATTTAGTGTTGTAATATATGTGCAAATTGAAATCTGAAATTTTAATTCATGACTAAGGAAAATCCGTGTCTGTTTATATATAACAATATACACACACACACACACACACACACACACACCGAGTCAGATCTGCGGGTGTGTTTACTTGTTGATAACAATTGAGGATCTGCTCTTCAGTCTGTAACCAGATTCCCTTCAATAATAAAACTATGTCAGATTCTTGACTGCTTTGTGCCCCATGTAGTAATTTGCACCTGTGCAAAGTGGTTCCGATGCTGATTTCACATCATTTTTTTCCTGTTGTGACTTCATAGGAGTTACTGCTGATTTTCACTAATGTTGTTGAGACTAGAATTTAGTCCTAGTGAATGTAAAGTGAGTTAAATGGCAATGAAATTAGATGTTTCCTTTGACTTACGCCTGTGTTACTGGGTCACACACAATTCACACAGATGTAAAGGACTTACATGAATTTGCCAGGAAGTGAAGAATTAGGCCTGTGATTTCCTGATGTGAGCTTGTTTGACAAAGCTACAAGCTAGAGATAGGACGAGGTGGGTTGGAACAAGCATGGACAATATAGGAACTCATGGGGAGTTTAATCTGAAGATTCTGACTTGCATATAAGTTGGCAATGGATATGATTGATAATATGGGACTTTATTTAGCCTTCCAGCAGGTTTTCAAATGGCAGCTTTCCTGCAGATATCTGCAGATATCCTGCAGATATTGCAGCAGCAATACGAACCAATACAAGGATTCTAAAAAAAAGAAGATTGAAGATGTGAGATGCTTGTAAGGACATCAGTTAGGCGAGAATCTTATTGCCGGCAGTGACTAGTCCACTACCAGACAGCTGTGTCACACTCTGCTCTTAAGAAAAGGAAAAAGGTTAGAATTGATAAACACAGGGGATCAGTCGAGCTAGTTTAATCATTTCAAAATGGCTGATGAAGCACTGCTGTCCAAGACTCAGAGTTTTCAGATGTGCAAAATATGAGCGTGCACACCCTCTCTCTTCAGTCTCATAGCCACAGTTCTTCCAAAATGGTAATGGTGAGGCTCTATATTTAGTCTCACAGCCCCTGCCAGCTTGTTTGCTGTTGAGATGGAAACAACTGGATGCTGTTGTCTTCAAGGAATTTAGCTTTAAATACAAGTGTTTGAAACAGGATCCATATCACACTAAACTCAGGTGACAGGAATAGCTCAGGAGGAAAAAGCTATTAGCGAGGGAGGTTGCTGAGGTACTCTGCTCTAAATGCTATATCCTTTTGTCAATCCTCAGTAGATTGATGTCAGCTGGGGTTGCGCAGGGAGATAAACCACAATGTATGTTTCATAGGTTAGGAGCTCTTATTGCTTTTCTTCATTATTTAAATTGTCCTTTACACAGCACAATGTGTAACCATACAATAATGGAATAATAAAAGTTTCTGGGATGTGAAAGATTTTTGGCTGAAAATACAAGAGAGAGAGCGAGATCCTCCTAAAGTGCAGTGGCAGACAAGTTTAGACAGCTTTGTTAAGAGGTGTGCATTGTCGCTGTAAGTATCTGCTGCCTCTGCAAAGTGACCTTAGTCTCCAGAAACTTTTGGAGATGATCTTTCAGGAGAATTGAGCTCATGACCAAAAACAAAGAGATCCTCCAAGATGCAATTACCACTAGACAGGAAAATAAAAATGCAGTTTGATTCAATTGAACTAACCACATGAAAACTGCAGGTCAAGATAGCTACAGAATTACCCTTGTTACTTGCTGTGCCTTAGCTGTCTGTAGCAGGTTTTCAAAGCTGGAAAATAATTGAGTGCCATCTCTTTTTGAGATCTCTAAAGGCAGGCTAAATCTAGATTGTACCACTATTTCAGTGACCCTTGTTGTAGCCCTTCTCCCAAGCAATCTGCTCATAGATGTCTGCATTTCTACAGATGGAGGGGAGCTGTGCCTGCACAGCTTCTTCTCCCAGGTGGCCCAGGAGATCCAATACATCCTGTATTCTCCAGGCAGGAATGTGTCTGTGGCATGTTGCTGGCATGGTCAGCTGGGCAGTTACACTCAGCAATGGGGAGCTGCTAGGAGTGCTCACCAAACTGGGCAACCAGGAAAATAAATTTTAAAAATTCATGGTTCTGTGCAGGGGAGGGGCTGCTTCTTATGTACCTGACACAGGAGCAGCGGAGTTCACAACAGTGATCAGAGCGGTCAGTGTGGGTGATTGTGGGACAGCCCCTGGAGGCCAGTAACAGTCAGTGTAAGTAACGTAGTGTCTACACTGACACTGCATTCACCTAACTATATCGATCCTGAGCCTACTCTGCTCGGGGAGGTGATGTTATTAAGTCAGCATAGTGGGGTAAATACATCAGTGGAAGCAAAATTTAAGTGAAGACACTTCCGCAGATAGGTCAATGTAAGGTGTCTTGTGTCAAAATGACTGTGTAGTATAGAAACAGTTACTAATTAGTTTACAAGTATGTTTTCCTCTCTACCAGCCCTGTATCTTTAACTGGCTATCTGGAAATCGAGCAGTGTTCTTTCTAGATCATGAGTCCTCTCTAGTAATAAAAATCTGCTGTTTGAGTTTAGGGAACAATTTTACTCTAATTGAAATGGGTGGCTCTCTTGATGGCTTTGATTCATAGTTTGTTGAAGCATGAGTCGGAACATAATCTGACTTGCTCTCCCATAGCAGTTTTGGTTCTCCAGGGCTAACAGGAGTGTACAAGAGTTTGCCAGGGCTCAACCCTCTCTAGGGCGGCAGGGAGCCACACCAGCTCACTACACACTGGTGAGCTGGGGAAATTTGTCCGGCCGTGGGCCTCCCTCGGCAGCTCTTGCTGTAGCTGGAAGAACACGGTAAGTCCAGCCCTGCTCAGGGCGGGCAATAAGACTGTGTCAGGGGCTCAGGCCCTCAGTCAGGGCTGAGCAGCAAGCAAGAGTGTTTAGCCCAGGCCCGAGGTCAGGGCGGGGCAACAAACGCTGAGTCAGAAGCTCAGACCCTCAATCAGGGCTGAGCAACAATAGTAGGCCCAAGCCTCAAAAGGCCTGGGGGGGAGACTGCCACCCACGAGTTGGGTGGCAGGGGGGACGCAGGCCCTCTCACTCCACTGCGTCCCAGCCCGGGGCCCTAGCAGCGGCAGAAGGCCCACTGCTGTCAGTGGGGATCCTGGCCGCAACATGCTGACATAGGCTCTGGCTGTGCTGCAGCCAGACTGGGGTCAGCTGCCCCTGGACTACTTCCACACTCCCCCTCGGGGCCTACCTGGGTCCTGGTGTCGGCCTCTGGGGGATCCAAGACCATGGGTTCGTTAGGGCAGGGATTGATCGGCCGGTCCGGTGGCTCCTCTGGATAGCGGGCGCAGGGCAGGCCCGGCGGCTCCTCTGGATAGCGGGCGCAGGGCAGGCCCAGCCAGTCCTGGCGGCTGCCTTGGGCCGTGGGGTCTTCCCAGTCACGAGCTATGCTGGAGATGTCTGGTCTCTCCGGCAGCTGGGGTCAGACTGAGCTGTGAGGGCGAGCTTTTATACTTCCAGGTCGCCGCCTGACCCTCTGAGGGGCGGGCTCAGAGCTCCCTAGCTCTGCCCACTCCGGCCTCCGGATGGGCTCTTCCCACTCTGGGGCGGCGGGGAGCCACACCGCCTCACTACAAGGAGTAAAATAAATATGATGGAAACTTACTTTTGTCTTTCACTTAGTAAGCAGCTATAACTCAGATTTAGAGTCCTGTATCATAAAATTCTGTAAATCTTCATTTTCTGGCATGCACCAAATAATTGGCCTCATCAGAACTAAAAAGGTTACAATCTCATCCAGAATGAGATGTCATAAGCTGTTCATGTATGGCATAATTGAGACACAAGATTCATCAAACCTAGAACAACATTTTCACAAACACGTTTCGGAGCAAAATCATGCTTTAAAGGTGTCTGTCCTTCACTCAGGCAAGCATAAGACAGATTCCCAAGCTCAGTGCAGTTCTCTGTAGTCATAACTTTTTCAATTTGCTATCAAAATAATTGACTCTTTCCTGGCCAGAAGTTTGGAGAAATAGTAGCCTTTTCTTAGAAAATTGCATTTGTTACGTTTGGCCCTGACAGTGCTCCTGAGAATTGTACCTAGCCTCATGCACAGGAAAAAAATATCAATTTCCCATTAATTGACTAGTATTGTCTTTTTCTCAAATTAGAAATGTGTCAAAAGATCCTACAGTTGCTCAGTATGGTCCAGGACTTTAATTGTACCTGGAAAGGTCAAAACGTTTTAGTTAGCTATTTTCCCTTTTTGTCTCTTTTGAAGCAGCACAAAAGTCACAAATCAACTTCAAGAGCATCTCTTCCTTGACGGATTTTTTTTTAGTTATCCTCCAAGCATAAAAGCTCCTTCTTTATCAATAAAAGTTCTTCATATCAGCGATCAGGCTGACACCTGGGCTGAAACAGCTTAGTAGTGGCATATTGCCTAAGCAGAAGCGACTTGCAAAGGAGTGGATGGACTTTTGGAGTAATATAGACTGAATGGTAGAGCCTCTGCTAATAAAAAAATCAAGATATGTTTCTTCTTTTCCTGACTGGTTCTGCTGTTTAAAGTCCATAGGTATGTATTAATGGAAGTATTTAATGGAGGAAAGGTCTTTTCCCCTGGCTGTTAACTGCATTTCTAGAAGAGTAGCTCCAGTAATGTGTCCACCTACCTAATACGTTACACCATTTATCCTATATCGCTAGCTGATGTGAGCCAGTTATTCTAGTGAAGCTGCATTTCTGGTTCCTGCGTACCAGCAGCTATAACTGATTAAGGCAGGATACTTTTATTTTTCTTGATTCATCCATTTTTCTGTCAATCTCCTGCAGAGAGAGTATCACTTGATGTGGATTACTGGAACTATTCTGCTAGAAACCTATTTTCCAGGATGGGAAAAATACCTTTTAATTTGATTGTATTTACTTTTCCGAGGGCAGATGACCATGTAGTAGCTGCTGTTTTGGGCCCCTCTGTTCTGTTTATTCAGGTTTTTTTTTCTGACAAAAGATCTTGAAGCTCCAAGGTTAGCATAGATAAATAATTTAAGTATGACAATGGCAGCAGGGGTGCAAACAAAGAATTGCAGGAAGGAATTGCAATTCAATTTATAGAGAGTATTATTATATTTAAAATTTTACAATGATTTTTTTGTTTGTCATTTTACCATGTATAACTTGCAAAGCATCAGATTTACAAATATGGGCATCAGATGCTATGTCAATGCTTGGGACTGCACATGGACACATGTGCATTGTTGTGCAATAACCCCCATATTGCCCACAAGTGAAGACCTGAAGCATGTTCCTGAAAAAGAGAACAGAGCACAAAATCTATTATGCATGAGGAGTGTGGGTATGCACATGCCTCTGCTGTGGCAGAATCCAGAGTCTGTTCTGCAGTGTAGTGTGAACGGGGTTAAGGAGTGTGTACTAGGCCATGGGTATTGATAGATCCCCAGGGACATTCCCACAGTGCATTGATCTCTTTGCTGCTTGACCCTTACCCAAAGGTATAAAGGTCCCTGACCCATCTACCCCACCATTACCAGCAGTAGTAGCGACCTGCGCTGAGCACTTCAAATCAGTTCTCCTGTGAACTTTGCTTATCAGCACAGGTGATCATGGATCATGTTCCAAGAACTTTTCCTTGGTCTCTGGAACACACCCAGGTGATGGTCAGTGTGTGGTCAGAATACATCATCCTCCATAACTTCGTCGGGACGAGCAGGAACATTCCCCTGCACTGGGAGATTTCACAGAGGCTAGAGGAGGTGGGTGTTCACTGGACTCCGTCCCAGTGCCAGGAGCACATGAAGCAGCTGAGGCTCCTGTACTGGAGGATGAAGGACTCCAACAACGGCTCCGGGAGGCGATCCAGCACATGTCTGTGCTACGATGAGCTGGAGTCCAGGGATGTGAGTGTGGAGCCTGAAGTTACTCGTGACCTCCTCAACCCTGCTGGCCTCACTGTAAGATGGGATGCCCCTCAGGGGCAGGGCAAGGAGGCATTAAGGACTTCATAGGAAGAACCAGAAGACCTGGAGGACCATGTGTTTCTGCTCCTCTATTGGGCGGGCCCAGTGGAGGAAGCCTTCTAGTCCTTTTAAGCATAAGTCAGCAAACTTTTGGTGCAGCAGAAATTCAAGCTGGTTCTTCAGGTTTAACAGCAGGGCAACTGTGCTTACTCCATGTTTGTGGCTCACCCAAACCCCTCCACTGAGCTATATGTAGAGGACTGACCTTTAGCAGAAATAGTTCTCTGGCATAGGTGGCCGGGTGTCCTCCACAGAAATGGAAGGCCACTTCTCTTTTCCATTCCATAACTTGAACGCTGCTCTGTTTTCCAAATGATGGCTAGCCTTTAAAGAAGCAATAGTTAACTAGTAATGTAATCCCTGAAAGGATTACATTCTACCTGGCCCCCTGCTGCACTGTAAACAGCACAACATTTTAAGAACATTACTGCAGGTACCTTACTATTTTTACCCTCAGCTCCTTCCTTGTGGGCTGCAAAAGTAATATGAAGGAAGGAGGCTGTAACAGTTGCATTCCTGGGATGCTAAAACCACAGGCGGATTAACGTATGGGCCCATGGCCAATTGGGGGTCCCCCCCTGCAAGCTGGAACTCTGGCCCCTCCCCTGATTCTCCTCTCCCCCCTGGCCCCTCTGCCCTGCTCCTCCTCTTCCCCTTGAGGCCCCGCCCCTGGTCAGGCCGGAGGCAGGAGCTGTGGTAGGGTGAGCACTGAGCATATTCACCCTGAGCAGAGCTGCCACCCACAACCCCTCTCCCCCTTCCTCCTGCGTGGAGCTGCCCCCCAAGCCCTTCTTTCCCCCCCACCCATGTGGAGCTATCACCCCCCCAGCCTCTCTCTTTCCCCCCAGCACATTATAGAACACAGCTCCTCAAACACCCTCTTCATGATTCGTATATGGCAGACAAACATAAGATCAAGTCATGGCACTGAAGTCAATGAGTTGTAGGAGCTGATTCCACTGGACATATAGGTAAGAACAAGAACGATGTACACACAATACCTGGGAAATTCAGGGACCAGTCCATCAGTGAAAGACTCATTTAAGAAAGTTCCGAGACTATAAAATGTCATTTATTTGGGAAGTACACAGTCATGAAAGCAGGAAGACTGTTTCTACATTGGATCATCGCGTAAAACATTTCAGTGGTCACCATTAAAAAGATGACAGTTACCATTTAAAAGTAATCAACATTATTGTGATATTGTAAGTATTTCCTAAACTACAGAAAATGGGCCTGATTTTTCAACTGTCTTGCATCTTGCAAAGTCATCAGCACTTGTAACAGTAAATGTCAGCATTTCAGTGCCAGCCATTGTACAATGATTGCCATAAGAGAGCCAACATTTGCCAACAGTTATCACCATGTGAGCATCTGATATTACCACAGGTTGATCCTCTATTTAGAATAGCAAGGATGAGTGAGAATGGCTAATAAATACTGATATTTTAATGGCGCCACTCAATTATGTCAGCATGGTTTATCATATCTGCATTCTAATTTTTGTTTCAGGACCTAACACTGCTCTACAGCCAAAATGCTTCTGAAATAAATGTAGTCAAACTTTACTAATTCTGGGTCACTGAGAACGAACATGATGCTTAAAATTGTTGATTGGCTCTAGTTTTCAAGATATGCTATTGGGTCAGTATATACGACCCTTTACTTGGGAATGGCAGAGGATAAGTGAGTTATAAAGGGAAGGGATCTCAATTTAAACCAGAAATGACTAAAATACATCTTTGACTGGATCTATGAATAAATCTATGACTGGGTTTGGACAGTACTTGCTTTTTAGGCAAAACAATGAGTGATGCAATCTGAAGCTGGTATTGCGTCATACATGATATGAATTGCATCATGTTATTCCTAGAAGTCATGGATGATGCAATCATAATGAAGCTTACATCACTCTGCTGAACAAATTGCCTGATATCAGCTCTAGAAATCATACAGTGTCATGCTCTCTTATTTGTCAGTGATTTTTGCAAAGGGACACATTTCTGTTTCACCAAAGTGAGCAGAGATGCCTCGTACTTGTGTGAACAGTGCAGATAACTTCTGCTATGTTTGTGGTGAAGTGACTTTTGCATCACAAAAGCGCAATATGACAACTATGGTTAAGAAAGCCTATCACCTTTATTTTGGCTGGAAAATTGGAGATCAGGACAAGAGGTGGGCCCCACACATATGCTGCAACACTTGTGCAACAAATCTTCCCCAGTGGTTGAACAGGAAAAGGAAATCTATGCCTTTTGCAGTGCCAATGATTTGGAGAGAGCCAACAGATCATACCAGCAATTGTTACTTCTGCATGGTGCCTCCAGTTGGGAAAGGTGTGTCAAAGAAGAAAAAGTAGACTGTGCATTATCCAAACATTCCATCAGCTATATGCCCAGTACCCCACGGAGAAGGACTGCCGGTTCCTGATGCACCAGAATCATTCTCACTTGAGTCAGACGAGGAAGAGGATGAAACTTCTGGTCCTGAACCATCAATGTCACAGGACCCACATTTTCTCCCATCCTCCTCCTCTGAACCACACCTCATAACACAAGGTGAACTGAATGATCTTGTCAGGGATTTGGAACTACCCAAGAGTAAGGCAGAGCTGTTGGGCTCCAGACTACAGCAGTGGAATCTCCTGGCAGGTGATGTTAGGGTTTCCATGTTCCATGACCGTCAAAAGGATCTTGTCCCATTCTTCTTCATGGAAGGTGATCTTGTAGCCTGCAACAACATCGATGGTGTGATGGCAGCCTTCAACATCGTTCACAATCCAGATGAGTGGAGACTGTTCATTGATTCATCGAAGACGAGTCTTAAAGCTGTTTTACTGCATAATGGCAATGTTTTGCCATCAATTCCAGTTGGTCATGCAGTCCATATGAAGGAAACCTATGACAACATGAAACAACTTTTGAGGTGCATAAACTATGACCAACATCAGTGGCAGCTTTGTGGCGATTTGAAGGTTGTTGCTCTCTTGCTTGGTCTGCAGACTGGATACACAAAGTACTGCTGTTTTCTCTGCGAATGGGATATTCGTGCAAGAGATTCCCACTACATCAAGAAAGATTGGCCACTCCGACAGTCATTGGAGCCTGGGAGGAAAAGTGTTCAGCATCCACCACTTGTTGAATCAAGGAAGATTTTGTTACCACTCTTACACATCAAGCTGGGTCTGATGAAGAACTTTGTCAAGGCCATTGACAAAACACAAGCAGCTTTCAAGTACCTCCGTGGAAAATTTCCAAGGTTAAGTGAAGCTAAGATAAAGGAAGGTATCTTTGTTGGTCCTCAGATTCGTAAACTTCTTCGAGATGATGCATTTGACCATGCACTGCGTGGCAAGGAAAAGACAGCATGGAAAGCCTTCCAGTTAGTGTCAATAAATTTTCTTGGAAACAACAAGGCAGACAACTACAGGTTGTTGGTGGAAAACCTCCTCAAGGCATACAAAAGCCTTGGTTGCAACATGTCACTAAAGATACATTTTTTGCACTCTCATCTAGATTTTTTCCCACCGAACTGCGGAGCAACGAGCACGGCGAGCGATTTCACCAGGACATTGCAACAATGGAGAAACGCTATCAGGGCAAATGGAGCCCATCAATGCTTGCAGACTATTGCTGGACAGTGACAAGAGATGCTCCATTTAATGAATACAAGAGACAAGCCAGGAAGCGCCGAGTAGACACTGAATAGGACTAAACTATGTACATAATAGTTTTTTGCCTTTTGTTTCATAATAAATTTTATTTATATAACCCTTTTGCTGATTTTTAAAGTGTTACATAAACAGGACAGGTGAAATATTATCATGTATGCAACCATAAACACATGAAAAGACCTAGGTTTACAATTTATGATTAAAACTCTATCTACACAATATACATAGACATAAAATGTAAAAACTTAAATATCTTAGAAACAGTAGCCAGTTGTTTTAATTGTCATATTTGAATTCAGCACATCAAAATACATAATAAATATCACATTTTATCTCTGAAGCAGACGACTTCTCAAAAATTGTAGACCAGTGTAATTTCTCAGTTTGATTCAGAAAGATCTGATTCTATTAAGTTAATGACGGATCGATTTCATAAGGTATTATGGAAAATAAATGGACTGAATAATCCATAGAAGAAGCAGCAAGTACTTAACCACCTGAAAAAATTAAGTCCTTCTCATCACTGACCCGATTAAAGAATTGGTCACATTTTGCTAATAAGAAATTTCATTAGAATGAGAAAAACCAGTATTGTCCCTAAAGTGTGCATCTCTTTCTCTGCTTCGCTCTAGAGCTTCTGTCTAAAACCTCCCTTTTGCTAGGATTTCCTTTCCAGCTTGTAAGAAACACATCTCAGGCCTGATTTGATATAGCTGCAAAAGACCATTTCCCAAGGAAGATAACAAATTGTGGCTGGGGGAAAGTTTGTGCACCCCTTAAAAATGGGAGTAAGAGTTGATATTTTAATTAAAGGACTCCATTTTGGGGTCCGGTGAGACTAATTAGAGAAGCCAGATGATGTATTCTTTCAGGGTATGCTTTATGATTAGATGATTAGTATAACAAATCTGCATGCTCTAAATGAGAACACTCTTACTCAAACAAGATCATGACCCTGACTAATGATATTAAGGGGCTATCTATGTAATAAGGCATCTTAACCAGGTGACTGATATTGAAGGATAATGGGGTTTCAAGATAACTAAACAAAATAGCTGTTGGTATCCAGCCACAAACTTTTATGGAGCTACAATGATGGATGCTAAATGTATCACATATAATTATTTTAGAGCTTTTCAGAGTCATTGTTCTTATAATAAAATATGGTCTTTTTCAAGAATATAAATCTATGTTGGCTATAAAAGTTTGGTAATAATATCTAATTGTGCACTGATTTTTGGTATGGTTGATATTCCAAAGGCTCAGAAGCTAATCAACATTGGACCCTAAATACTATTATATTACAAGATATGGGCAACTTCTAAGTTAAAAAATTGTACGTTGGAATAAGTGGCAAATAATGCTAGCAGTACTACTGCTCACTCAATATTATGGGAAGCATCCAAAGTAGTATTGTGAAGTAAAATAATTTATGTCAGCAGCCAAATATGGAAACTATAGAAGATGCAGAATTTGACAAATTTATAAAAATTCATGTAAAAGACTGGAGGTGAAGGAGCTACTTTTGGATTTAATGAAAACTACCAGGAACTGAAACTTGGCTAAGTATTCCTTTTATAAGAAAGGGAACAAAGCTTACAGAATATTAGTCTATCAGTTAAGAAGGCTTAAAGAGATGTTTTTCAGATCAAATATGAAGGCCAAGAATTTAGACTTGCCAAAGATACAAATTCTTCTCCTGAATTCTGTACAAAACTTCTGTTCCTTACACTATCAATGTAAGCACAAGGGTGATCAGGAAATAATTAAAGTAAAAATGCCCTAGCTAGATCAGTAAGAATAGGAAACACAACGAGTCTAAAAGGCTGAACATGTCCAGGTCCAGATGTGAATTTTTTCACTTTAAATAATCTTTTTGTAAAGAATTATTTTAAATAGATTTCTGGAACAAGGAGAATGCAGGAGCATGCAATGTTCTACCATTATTTTTTTGTATCAAATAAAACAAATCAAGAGAAGACAGTGCCTGCTATTTCCCAATCTCATTACTTAGTTCAGATATTCAGCGTAAGATTTTCAAAATTATTGATTATTATCATAACTCTTGTCATAACTATAAAGGGAAGGGTAACAGCTGTCCTGTGTACAGTACTATAAAATCCCTCCTGGCCAGAGACTCCAAAATCCTTTTCCCTGTAAAGGGTTAAGAAGCTCAGGTAACCTGGCTGGCATCTGACCTAAAGGACCAATAAGGGGACAAGATACTTTCAAATCTTGGGGGGGGGGGGGGGGGAGGCTTTTGTTTGTGTTCTTTGTTTGTGAGTGTGTTCGCTCTCGGGACTGAAAGGGACCAGACATCAATCCAGGTTCTCCACATCTTTCTAAACAAGTCTCTCCTATTTCAAACTTGTAAGTAAATAGCCAGGCAAGGCGTGTTAGTTTTCCTTTGTTTTCTCAACTTGTAAATGTACCTTTTACTAGAGTGTTTATCTTTGTTTGCTGTACTTTGAAAATAAGACTAGAGGGGAGTCCTCTGAGCTCTTTAAGTTTGATTAGCCAGGAGTTGGTGGGAGGAAGGAGGGGAATGGTTAATTTCTCCTTGTTTTAGATCCAAGGGGGTTGGATCTGTATTCACCAGGAGTTGGTGGGAGGAAGGAGGGGGGATGGTTAATTTCTCCTTGTTTTAAGATCCAAGGGGTTTGGATCTGTATTCACCAGGGAATTGGTGAAGGTTTTCCAAGGCTTCCCAGGGAGGGAATGGTGGCAGCGGACCAGGGCTAAGCTGGTAGTTAAGCTTAGAAGTTTTCATGCAGGCCCCTACATTTGTACCCTAAAGTTCAAAGTGGGGATACAGCCTTGACAACTCTACTCCCAATGAAATCAGGGAGTTTTACCATTAACTTCTAATGATGCAAGTAAGATCCTTTAAAAAGAATAAGATTTCTTCACAGGCCAGAAACAGCTGCATACTTTGTTGTATCAGTTATGCAAACACAATTCTTTGCTTATTGTTTTGGAGGCGGCATGCTCATTAGAAAGCTTCATATTTAATTGTGAACATGTTAATGAAAACACTCAGACTAGGAGAAAGGATTAATGATTTTTAAATGCTAGAAATGGTAAGAATAAGTTGGATAGAAGAAATAACTTGTTTTGTTTGCTTGTTTGTTTTTGGAGGGTTTTTTTTTGTTTTTTGTTTTTTGTTTAGAGAGAGAGAGACGAGGTTGGTATCAGTATTTGAGAGACATATTTTCCTTATATCTGCTTCTAAGGACTCTCTCTCTGTTTTCTTTTTAAACCAATGCTTCAACGCTGATGTTCATAAAAAACTGGTATGCATACACAATATATCTAGGGAGAAAATTCAATAAGCAAGTTTTTCAGTTCTTCTTCAAGTGATGGTCCCTATGTGTATTCCACTGGAGATGCACATACATACCCATTCTCCTGAAACTGGAATTTTTTTCTAGTAATATCTGTTGATCTGCATCTGTGCCATTCTCTTCCTCGTGCTCTGAACTGAGGGCATAAGGGGCAGTGCGGACTGACTGTCTCTCCAGTTCTTTCCTACTGCTTGTGGCCTGTGACAGAATCTCCTCAGTGCCTGCAGCGTCTGCTGGTTTCATCCCCATCAACCTGTAAATATTAGATGAAAATCTTGATAGTTTTTATAGCTGTAACTAGTTTGGGTTGGTCTTCAGAGGCTGGGGTCTTCCTCTAATGGTTATTCCCCGCCTCCACACACACTCATCCATGTTTGGTGGCTATTATGCTCAAGGTCCCAGGTTTCAAGAACTGTTTTCTGTCCTGGGCCTTTCTGGTCAGAGATGGCCACCTCAGGTACCTCTACTGCCTCAGGGAAGCTCATGCTGCCTCAAAGTGCTCCAGTTGCTGATCCTTTCAAAGCTGAACCTGTCAGGCATGTGAATGCAGACTGTGAAGATTCCTTATGGATTGAGCAATGAGGCCACAGTCCAACCCTGGCTCAGGAGACCCCTCTGTATGTCAGGCAGAGGCATGGAGCAGTGTGCCCCTGAGCACTGTGACCTCGATCCAGAGCTGACAGGTAGAATTAAGGATTCCTCCCATCAGGGACACAAGGAGGGTAGAAAACACACAGACACAAGGGGAAAGAAATGCCTCTTCAAGTCTTCTTCCAAGAAGAGGATCTCTTCTCCAATACCCTCTAAGGGTATGTCCACACTAGGAGCTTGGGCTGTGATTCCCAGCTCACATTAGATACAATTGCACAGGATGGGGCTTGAGTTTTGGGCAATGCTTCTTTATGTTCAGTAGAATCACACACACAGCATTTTCTTGGGGCCTCATACTGGGACAGAAGTTTGTAACAGAGATTGCTTGGAGGCTCCCGTTTGGTGTATATTTGGCCTTGCATCCTTTCTCCTTCCTTCTGTGAACGAATTTGCACCCCCCCCCATACCTGGTCTTTGCCCATCTCTTTGGGGCTTTTGTTCAATACCTGCACAGCCCAAACAGCCACCTGTACTATTTCTGGAGATTTCTCCCATATGGCAGCTCTGGTTTCATCAAAACAAGTATTAAAAAAGTTTTCTTGGGCAAACAAGTAAAGAAATTTCCGATAGTCCCTTCTGTCTCTTTATCTCTTAACAATTGTTTTATAGAATCACACATTTTGTGCATAAACTCCTTATGACGATGTTGTCATGCTGCTTTAGATTTCTAAACTTTATATAGTATGATTCTGGTGTAATTCAAAATCTTAGCAACACAGCTTCCTTATATTTATCATAGTTCATAGCTTCCCCCAATAGCTTCCCCCAACGAAATGCCAATAAAGACTTGGAAAATGTTACCATTGGCCTGCATATTCTTTCAAAAGCAATTAAATAATCTTCTGTACAGTCTGAGTCTTTAAAAGGTGGGCATAAACTATCCCAGCTGCGTGAGTTCTTGGGGGGATTACTCATGGGTTGGGGAATATCTTTCTGCTGCTCCAGTTCCCTCGGCTACATTTCCTGTGCCTTCATTTGTACCTTATGTGCTTTCTTCTGCTTCAATCACTGCCATTTATCACAGATGGGGGCGCTTCTCTACCTCCTCATTGGCCTTGGCTATGTGGATCCACGCTATTCATTGCTGGTCAGCCCACTCTTCTACCTCCTCAAGAGCTGCTCTCTCTCTCTCTCTAAGTCTCTCCTCTGCCATCTGAACCTGGTTCTTGTATTCCTCCTTGGGCCTGCAGAGCTGCAATTTGGCCAGCACTACCTGAGTGGCTGTCTCCTGTGAGTGATTAAGGTATGGTTGGTTTCCCAATCCATAGTCATTTCCCTTTGCTGCTTCCTCCTGCTGCTCAAAATACTCACTGAGCAAAGTTTTTAGATCCTCTGCTGATTTCTCCTTGGTGGGGAAAATCATATTTAGACTTCAGCTCCCAAACTGCTTTTTCTCCATTGTGTCCAAGATCTTTAACTGGCTCATTTTCCCCTTTCCTTGCTGTATTTACCTTAACCTGAAATAAACAAAAGAAAATAATAAACCATAAGGCTGGACTGTGCTCCCTCACTTTTGAATCTGTTAGGGTCTGCTTAGCAAGTGTTTGGAGTATGAACCGCAGTTCACTGATGTTGGGGTGCAACTCCTGTAACAACTATGCCACTGAAGCATTTTGGGGATCACCCAGATATATATATTTTACTCTTTTGTAACTTACTGGCTTGTCTGATTATATAACTTTTGCACATAGAGCCAGTAATAGGATTCAAGGAAACAATGCAAGTCAATTTGCATGTTCACAATAGGATTTATTTCAACACCCGGGGCTAATTTGTTTTTTGTTAAATGCAGGAGGTAAGACTATTGCTGAGGCTTTCCACCCAAGCAGAATTCTATCTGTCTTTAGAATTCTCAGGTTGTATGTGAACCCTGCAGGCCTTATACAATGAAGTGCAGGTTTTGAATATAAATAAAAAACAATAAGAAACTTGCAAATGTGATTAATTATTATTAATACCGACATTTAATGAATACATTAAATAATACACTTAAAATCATGACTCTGAAAGCAGAAAACTGCTAATGTGTTTTAGAGTAGATGGAAAAGTGCACTCAGTCTGCCAGCACATGCATAAGCCTGTTATCATGCTTCTTTGCTAACAAGGGCCTCTCAAAGTAAAAAAAAAATAATAACAAATTTAAAAAGCCAATAAAATCTAGATCCTAGACTCAGCGTGGGTGAGGATAAAGGTGGGATTAGTAAAAAGGGGTCATTTGTCCCAAGATACAAAGGACCACTCTACATTTAGGAAGATAGAAGAAACCAAATAAAAATAAGTAGGATATGGAAGGAGAGAAAATAAATGCATAGGGATGTAATGTTCTCCTCCAGCTCCATGAATGGATCAGTTCTAGAACCTGTGGATCCTAATTAGGACTCCTGTGGCATGTTCATTCAGTCCCCTTGATCCTGCTGATGTCCCATATGTGGGGTTTCCCTGAAATTCCATGGACCCTGTGCTACGCAGTGCAATACTGTACTCTATCCTTGACCTGTGGAGCAAAGCACTGTGATACACTACAAGCATTTTATTCATCAACTTGTATGAATTCTCCTATGTGTGATTGAACATGTGCCCCCCCCCCCCCCGACCAGTTTTCCATACCCTTCGAGGGCTAATCCTTATTTAGATGTGTAGGAGCGGGGGTAGCTCCCTTTGATGGACAGCCAGCCAGCCCATTAGCTGTAAAATCCCTCTTAGTAGCTGTTCTCTACTTGCTTTACCTGTAAAGGGTTAAAAAGTCCCCCAGGTTAAAAAAAAAAAAGGGCACACCTGACCAAAAGAGCCAATGGGAAGGCTAGAACTTTTTAAAATTGGGAAAGAAACTTTCCCTTTGTCTGGTCTCCTGAGAAGGAGACACGGAGCAGCAATGCGATAGGCAGGAATCCTGTGGAAGGCTTGAACCTGGTATAACAATTCATTGTCCATACCCTGTCCAATTATTTCTTCTAGGTATGTTTAAATAGATGCAATTAGGTTTATTTCTTTATTTTGGATTATGGATCTCCTCTGTGCTAACCCCAGATGCTTTTGTTTTGCTTGTAACCTTTAAGCTGAACCTCAAGAGAGCTAGTCGATGCTTAATTTTTGTAATTGTTTCTTTTAAGATCTAGCAAAAAGCCTACGTTCCAAATGTAGATATGTGGGCAGAGTTGGCATCGAGGTTCGTTGCATGGGTTGGTTCCTGAGTTAGAGTTGTTATGGTTCACCAGCAACCACGCACTGCACCATAACAATTCTAACTCAGGAACCAATCCATGCAACAAACCTCGATGCCAACTCTGCCCACATCTCTACACCAGCAACACCATCACAGGACCTAACCAGATCAGCTACAACATCACTGGCTCATTCACCTGCACGTCCACCAATGTTATATATGCCATCATGTGCCAGCAATGCCCCTCTGCTATGTACATTGGCCAAACTGGACAGTCACTACGCAAGAGGATAAATGGACACAAGTCAGATATCAGGAATGGCAATATACAAAAACCTGTAGGAGAACACTTCAACCTCCCTGGCCATACAATAGCAGATGTAAAGGTAGCCATCTTACAGCAAAAAAACTTCAGGACCAAACTCCAAAGAGAAACTGCTGAGCTCCAGTTCATTTGCAAATTTGACATCAGATCAGGATTAAACAAAGACTGTGAATGGCTATCCAAATACAGAAGCAGTTTCTCCTCCCTTGGTGTTCACACCTCAACTGCTAGCAGAGCACCTCACCCTCCCTGATTGAACTAACCTCGTTATCTCCATACTGATTTATACCTGCCTCTGGAGATTTCCATTTCTTGCATCTGATGAAGTGGGCATTCACCCACGAAAGCTTATGCTCCCAATACTTCTGTTAGTCTTAAAGGCACCACAGGACCCTCTGTTGCTTTTTACAGATTCAGACTAACACGGCTACCCCTCTGATACTTAAATAATAGTGTTACACATCATTATGGAGAATAGCTGTTTTGTTTTCTTCAGGATTGTATTGCTCATTTAGTCTTAATTCTGTTATGTTCTTACTCACCAATCACTAACACAGAACAGGCACAGATTCTAGGGTTAACACAAGAATGAATCCTGCTCTGTTACAATCCTTCCCTTTGATTCATTAAACCAAGACCTAGCATTTTTATTACACTACAACCAAATGTGTTCAGGCAGGCTGGTAAGTGTTTGGGTATTTTTTATTATTGACCCCTTGTGCTAAGAAAACTCAATTGTATTACCGAGTTGACATTCCAGAGGTGATCAGTATTATAAGAATTTACATCCAATATATTTGGAGGTCTATTATTAAGTTTAAACCAGCAAAACAAAGCAGTTTCTGGGTCAGATCAAAATTAAGGTTATTTTTTAAAGGATTGCCGGATGTTTCTCATTGCTTTCTTTCCTGGGTAGTTAGCTGAAGATGGTATGCAACTGATGAGGAAGAAAGCCAACGACTTCATTTTAAAAATGACTCAACTTTGAAGAATAAGAGAAACTTTAGTGTATATTATAAGAAGACTTTTTCAAACATTAGAAATGTAGGGATGTGCAAACCTAGTCTCCGAGCTTTGCCAGTCTTCTAGTTCTCAGGTTCACCCCATCCTTTTTCTAACAGTTGAGAATCAAAATTTGATACCAAAAACTACTACTTGCTTGTATGTAATCATGGTGTTTTCTTTAGTATTTCCCCCAACTGTTACCTAAAAGAAACTAGTTATTTCTGTTACCTTCACGTTTCTCTCTTCTAATTCACTGATATACAAAAAATAAATCTGGGCCCAGAACGTCTGATCCAGCAACTAGACTGAGAGAAAGAGTAGGTCAGAACAGAAAAAGAAACAAAGTAGCTGAGAAAGAACATATCAGATCTCACCCTTTTATGTACAATGAGGGCCAGGGGCCCAATCCTTATTCAAGAGAAGAGATTTACTGACTATGAGACTACTTCTGTGAGCAATGATCAAGTAAGAGATAAAGGAACAAATTCAAATCCACCGTATTAGGCCCTAAGAAAGTACTGAGTGTCCTTAACTCACAATAATTTAAATAGGCGGGAAAGATGCTCAGCACTTCAAAGAATGGTGCCCCTCACTACTAAAAATCTGAAATTTCAGCAGGAGGTTTACTTATTTGTTAGGAAGGTAGTTAAAAAAAATTGCTGCAGAAATCCAGTGCATGGCCTGACCTTTTCTCTCATCAACAGAAGTTGGTCCAATAAAAGATATTTCCTCACCCAAAACTGTCTCTCTTGTAACACTTACTTATTAATACATCTTTCAATACTAATTCCGCAGAAGCTATGGGTGTGAATAAAGAGTTCTCTCATGAGTAAACATTTGCATGAGTGAGCCTTTCCTTAGAAAGCCTTTTGGGATTAATCCTGTTCCTATAGAAATCATTTTTTCTACTGCAACTGAAGAGGAGCAGGACTGTGCTCTATGGATTTGGGTGGGTTATTGGGTTGGAAAGAGGGAAAATCAAATAGAAAGCTTTCCCCCCCCTTTTCTTGGTAATTGAACAATATATATAACAAATACAGCCGTAAGTACGTAACGATAAATTACAACACATTTTTGTTTTTATGAAATATGTATAAACATCTAATGTAGTTCAAAAAGTCATTAACAGGAGTTCATGTATTCATGAATGCTTCCCATCTATTATTCATTATTCTCATTATCTTCATCACAGCAGCTATAAAAATCATTCTGTAGCTTTAGAAGGATTCTTTCTAGTTGAATGATATAATATATATATAAAATACTCATGGCATTCAAAATTGAAATGCCGTGGGCTTTAAAGTTTAAAATAAATCTGGGAGACAATCTAAAAATATGTCCTCATTTACATTAAAGATCTAGGAAATGTTGAAAAATGCAGGTGTTAAAGAATAGCTGGATTTATTTTGACTAATTTACATGCAAATTGTCAACTCTTTATATTAGAGAAGGCCTGTTAGTTTAGTGTACATGGTAATCCTGTTGGTGCTCAAAGTACATTAACAAATATGTAACAAAGGTGGAGAAATAATTTTTAAAGAGTTGATGAAAACTAAAAGAATAATTGATCTTAGCTGAAACTGTGAGAGCAAGTAAGAGAGAACTGGTAGGTTCCAAAGAAGCTTCTCCTTGACAAAATCTTCTCAGTACTTTTTTATCAGACTTATACTGCTCTAAATATGTGGTTGAATGTCAGTGACAAAAAGAGCTCCACTTGTAATTTTATCCAGCAACTTTGACCAGCTCAACTTCAAATGCCTCTCATTAGACATGGAGCCAAATTCTGCTTTGAGGCCCCAAAATCTAGCCTGAATACTTAAGGGACAACCGATTTTTTTCAAAGGCAATACTTCCTCACTTGCAAGCACCGAGTCTAGGTGTTAAAACAAAGAAAACTGTATGGGGGGGGGGGGCAAGGGATGGGGGACAACAGAATAAATTTGGGAAAAGTAGCAATTAACAATTTAACATTCTTAGGTAAGATCTCCCCACCGGCAGCACCTAGAGTGCAAACCTCATTCCTTCTGGTAGTTGAGCGTGGATGGTACTTTATAGCCACTTCCCTCTGCCCCAGCTCCTCACTCTTAGGGTACGTCCACACTACCCACCAGATTGGCGGGTAGCGATCGATCTATTGGGGATTGATTTATCGCGTCTCATCTAGACGCGATAGATCGATCCCCGAACGCGCTCCCCATCGACTCCAGAACTCCACCAGGGTGAGAGGCGTCAGTGGAGTCGTCAGGGGAGCTGCGGCCGTCGATTGCACACCGTGAGGACGGGGGGGGGATCGATCTAAGATACATCAACTTCAGCTACGCTATTCTCATAACTGAAGTTGCGTATCTTAGATCGATCCTCCCCACCCCCCAGTGTAGACCAGGCCTTAGTGTGTTGCCCTGGGCTGATGGAGTCCAGAGATGCTGACAGATCTGTGCTGCTCCCGAGGCCTCTGGTACCCAACCCATCTGGAGTGATTTCAACTTTAATTGCGGGGTAGGGAGGCCCACACCAGAGTCCCATAGGAAGGAACCATTTTGTGCTGTCTGCTGTTTTGCAGCAGCCTCAGCTCAGCTCTTTAGAGAGATCTGTGGACCTAATACCCTTAACAGAGTTCTTACCACCACAGAGGCATTCTCAGCAGAAGACAGATGCCTCTTTCTTCTCTCCTGCTCCTGATCCAACTATGCTGACTGAAGTCTCAGGTCAGGATGACTGGCCCCCAGACACATTTACTGTAGATCCTTGTCCCTTTATTTCTCAACAGGGTCCATAACACTGTGTTGCCTCCAGACTTAACACAACTATATTTTAACCAAAATAACCTAAAATGCCACATAACTGAAATGCAAATGGGACCTGGCCCATTTAGTCAATTCTCCTTGCTCTCCACCAGAGGCTGGCCGAGAGCTCCCTCCCCAATGCAGCCTTTCCATCTGGAGTTCTCAAGGCCACTCCTCTCTGTTCACTCACAGATCTCAATAGTGGGCTCACAACTCTCTAGGTCTTCACCACAGGATTTACATAGATACAAAAGGAGATTACCTTATAACAAGGAGTTATACTTCACAAATAGATCCTGGCATTTGGTGATTTGTAACTGCTGTGCTGATAATGAACAGGCCCTTCCAGATCCAATGGGAGGTGGTCTTTGTCTTTAGGGATGCTTTGTCTGCTTAAACTTCAAGTGCAGATGAGACAATCAAGGTGCCCAGCATTACATGAGTACAGAACTGCTCGAAGCCCTTTGAGGCAGCGGATACCTCTTTCCTGCTATCTGAGATGTTGGAAGCTAAGTGGCTGGTGTATCCCACAGAACCTTAGCCAGGTCAAGAATGCCCTCACTTATCAGTAGAGCTATCCTAGCAGGAGCAGAAAGGTACAGAATATTTTACAATTGTTTCTTTACTTCCAATATATTTTCATAGAATCATAGAAATGGAAGGGACCTTGAGACGTCATCCAGTCCAGTCCCCTGCACTCGTGGCAGGACTAATTATCTAAACCATTCCTGACAGGTGGTTGTCTAACCTGCTCTTAAAAATCCCCAGTGATGGAGATTCCACAACCTCCCTAGGCAATTTATTTCAGTGCTTAACCACCTTGACAGTTAGGTGGTCTTTCCTAATGTCCAATCTAAACCTCCCCTTGCTGCAATTTAATCCCATTGCTTCTTGTCCTAGCCTCAGAGGTTAAGAAAAACATTTTTTCTTCCTCCTCCTTGTAACAACCTTTTACATACTTGAAAACTGTTATATCCCCTTCTCAGTCTTCTCTTTTCCCAGACTACACAAACCCATTTTTTTTCAATCTTCCCTCATGGGTCTTGTTTTCTAGACCTTTAATCATTTTTATTGCTCTTCTCTGGACTCTCTCCAATTTGTCCACATCCTTCCTCAAATGTGGCACCCAGAACTGGACACAATACACCAGTTGAAGCCTAATCAGAGAGGAGTAGAGCAGAAGAATTACTTCTCGTGTCTTACTTATAATACTTCTGCTAATACATCCCAGAATGATGTTTGCTTTTTTTGCAACAGTGTTACACCATTGACTCACATTTAGCTTGTGGCTCATTATGACCCCCAGATCCCTTTCTGCAGTACTCTTTCCTAGACAGTCATTTCCCATTTTGTATGTGTTCATCTGATTGTTCCTTCCTAAGTGGAGTACTTTGCATTTGTCCTTATTGAATTTCATCCTATTTACTTCAGACCATTTCTCGAGTTTGTCCAGATCATTTTGAATTTTAATCCTATCCTCCAGAGCACTTGCAACCCCTCCCAGCTTGGTATCATCCACAAACTTTATAAGAGTAATCTCTATGCCATTATCTAAATCATTTATGAAGATATTGAACAGAACCAGACCTACAATTGATCTCTGCAGGACCCCACTCGTTATGCCCTTCCAGCATGACTGTGAACCATGGATAACTACTCTCTGGGAATGGTTTTCCAACCAGTTTTGCATCCACCTTATAGTAGCTCTATCTACATTGCATTTCCCTAGTTTATTCATGAGAAGGTCATGCGGGACAGTATCAAAAGCTTTACTAAAATCAAGATAGACCATGCCTACCACTTCCACCCTGTCCACAAGGTGTGTTACCTTGTAAGTCTTACCCTGTAATGGGAGAGGGGTTGGTAATTTTGCTTCCAGACATAGCACATGGGGCACCATAATTATTCAGGGAGGATGAGGTCCCCTGTCAGACTTGGGAACAGACATGCTTTAGGCCAATATTAAAGGGAGCATTAGGAGATGTCTATGAACACAGCTGGGTATGAGTACAGGCAACCAAGCTAATTATTGGAGTCTCCTTGTGGCAGATGTCCAGTGCGGATATTCCATAGGTATTCCCTCCATGAAGGGAATACAGTGATGAGATAAAAAGGATTGGGAAAGGATTTAAAGGAGGTACTCTTTAAAGGAGTGGAAAGAGGGTGTTTGGGGTATGTAACTGGTATGGTAGGCATTCACGGCCCCCCCCCTTTATAGTGACCCTTAAACCTCATTTGGGGGGGGGAGGGTGATGTCCCAGCACGGGATTGGCTGGGGACTACAATGGGAAAGAGGGAGGGCTGACGGAAGCACCTCAGGTATATATTAAAATAATTATGGAATTACCTGCCCTGTGCACTTTTATCTGTTAGGTACTGCCTGATATTTAAGAATTAAGTTGAAGTCTATTTATACCACATCCAGTGTCTCTGGTCCTTCTTCCAGCATAATTGGACAATTCCTTATTTTGAAGAAAAAAGAGGGTCTTCATCTTATCTTAGACCTGAAAAGACTGAACAAATATATACTCTCTCTGATTCAGGGTACTAGTGTTGTTCACCGTGAAAGAGTATAAGCATTGTTCTGTAAAATATATCTTTCTAATACTTCTCTCCCTTTTTTCCCTCCCTCCCACAGCTGCAAATTTTTCAAGCCTCCCTCCTCTGTCCAGAAAGCTATCTCAGATAAGGCGGTGAAAAAACGGATGTGAGACGAAATATTCTCGGAAATCATGGAATTGTCCCGCAATGAAAGAGCTCATCTGAATGAGTGGAAGGTCACCCTATCCCAGTACAGGAAAGCTTCCAGTGAACGTGAGGCAATGAGGAACGAATGGGAGAAGAGGAGAGGCGCTCGAGATGAGAGGTGGCAAGATGCAACGCTGGGGCTGCTGCGTGATCAAACGGACATGCTCCGGCGTCTGGTGGAGCTTCAGGAACGGCAGCAGGATCACAGAGTACTGCTGCAGCCCCTGTATAACCGCCCTTCCCCCTCACCATGTTCCATAGCCTCCTCACCCATACGTGTAAGAACGCGGGAGGGGAGGGAGGGAGGCTCCATGCACCCGCCCACTCCACCCCAGTGGACAGCCCAAGCAAAAGGCTGTCATTATTTTGATCTTTTGAAGTTGCCTTTTCCTTCCCTCCTATCCTCCTCCCAAACCCCACCCGGGCTACCTTGTCAGTTCTCTCCCTCTTTTTATAATCAATTAATAAAGAATATATGATTTTTAAATGATAGTGACTTTATTTCCTTAGAAAGCAAGCTGTGATCAAAGGGGGAGGGTGGGTTGCTTACAGGAAATGAGTCAATCAAGGGGGCGGGTTTTCATCAAGGAGAAACAAACAGAACTTTCACACCGTAGCCTGTCCAGTCATGAAACTGGTTTTCAAAGCTTCTCTGATGCGCAGCGCTTCCTGGTGTGCTCTTCTAATCGCCCTGGTGTCTGGCTGCGTGTAATAACGGCCAGGCAATTTGCCTCAGCCTCCCACCCCGCCATAAAGGTCTCCCCCTTACTCTCACATTGATTGTGGAGCACACAGCAAGCAGCAATAACAATGGGAATATTGGTTTGGCTGAGCTCTGAGCGAGTCAGTAACGTGTGCCAGCAACCCTTTAAATGTCCAAATGCACATTCTACCACCATTCTGCACTTGCTCAGCCTGTAGTTGAACAGCTCCTGACTACTGTCCAGGCTGCCTATGTATGGCTTCATGAGCCATGGCATTAAGAGGTAGGCTGGGTCCCCAAGGATAGCTATAGGCATTTCAACATCCCCAATGGTTATTTTCTGGTCTGGGAAGTAAATCCCTTGATGCAGTCGTTTAAACAGAGTAGTGTTCCTGAAGACGCGAGCGTCATGAACAGTTCCTGGCCATCCCACATTGATGTTGGTGAAACATCCCTTGTGATCCACGGTGCTTGCAGCACCATTGAAAAGTACCCCTTTCGGTTTATGTACTGGCTGCCCTGGTGCTCCAGTGTCAAGATAGGGATATGGGTTCCATCTATCGCCCCACCACAGTTAGGGAATCCCATTGCAGCAAAGCCATCCACTATGACCTGCACATTTCCCAGAGTCACTACCTTTGGTAGAAGCAGCTCAGTGATTGCTTTGGCTACTTGCATCACAGCAGCCCCCACAGTAGATTTGCCCACTCCAAATTGATTCCCGACTGACTGGTAGCTGTCTGGCATTGCAAGGTTCCACAGGGCTATCACCACTCACTTCTCAACTGTGAGAGCTGCTCTCATCTTGGTATTCTGGCGCTTCAGGGCAGGGGAAAGCAACTCACAAAGTTCCATGAAAGTGCCCTTATGCATGCAAAAGTTTCTCAGCCACTGGGAATCGTCCCACACCTGCAACACTATGCGGTCCCACCAGTCTGTGCTTGTTTCGCGGGCCCAAAATCGGCGTTCCACGGCTATAACCTGCCCCATTAACAGCATGATCTCCAAAGCGCCGGGGCCCGTGGTTTGAGAGAATTCTGTGTCCATGTCTATGTCCTCATCACTCTCGTTGCCGTGCTGCAGTCTCAGCCTCCTCCTCGCCCAGTTTTCCAGGTTCTGGTTCAGCATAAACTGCACGATAATGCGCGAGGTGTTTACAATGTTCATGACTGCTGTCTTGAGCTGAATGGGCTCCATGCTATGGTATGGACTGTGCACAGTTCACTCAGGAAAAAAGACGCAAAACGGTTGTCTGCTGTTGCTTTCGGGCCCTGGGCTGGGACTTCGAGGAGCAGGGAGGACCCAAGGTCCCCTACCCTGGGCGCCACCCACCCCTAAGTGGTGCGCTACTTCCCCAACGCACCAATAGGCCACACAGCCCAACAGGCGTGGGTGACTTTATTGACTCCAGCCCTCTTAGGCCAAACTACTGTGCTTTATAGTCAGGATCACACGTATAGGATCTAACTGGCTGTGGTACAACCTTTCCTTTTCTTTTGATCATATGTGACCTGACACCCTGTGTTGGGGTGCACCCTCCCTGTGACAAGGGGAAAAAGTGTGAATGAGGAGTGATGGCACAAGAGGGGTGGGGGTGACAGCTTGGGTGGTGGAGAAGGTGGAGATGGAGGGAGGGCCAGGGTTGGGCATATGTTGCCAGAGGTGGTGAGGAAGTAGAGGGAGGGTGTGGATGTGGGATCTGGATTTATGCTGATGGAAGGAGGAGGGGAGCGGGATGGATGCTATGACGTGGAAGAAGATGAGAGCCATGGGTGACTGGCAGATGGAGAAGGGTAAACATGCACTTACCATTCCCTGCACCCCTCCCCAAGTTTGAAAAGTGCAGTGAAGATAAGACTTGTAGACACTCCCCTCAGATAGCTGGAGAGTGTTTGCTTCTGGGACAGGGGAGGGATGATATGGCTGGGTTCTGTCACTGGAAGGATAGAAGACTTGCAATTAGACTGACCTACGTAACACAAATGAATCAAATGACTAAACAGCCACCTAGAATATAAAAGTTTTTTCATTAAATATTTAAGAAAGCTGCACTTTCTGAAAACAAAACAGGATCCGTACTTGTTTCAGAGTTGAATAATTGGAAAAAAAAATAGATTTTTCTGCTTGAGAGACCAAGCTGACATTAAAATGAGAATTCACTCAGACCTCCACACGTTTGTAAATGACCCCAAATGAGGTGTAATTGTCTAAATTAGTCTTAGGCCTTGGCTACACTCGGCAATTCACAGCGCTGCCACGGCAGCACTGTGAAGCGCGAGTGTAGTCGCGCCGCCAGGGGAGTAGCTTGCAGCGCTGCGAGCGAGCGTGCAGCGCTGCAGGCGCTGATTACACTGGCGCTTTACAGCGCTGCACTCGCTGCGCTCGGGGGGGAGGCGTTTTCACACCCCTGAGTGCAGCGAGTTGCAGCGCTGTACAGCGCCAGTGTAGCCAAGGCCTGAGGTCTTGGGGAAGGAAGTGCATACTGGGCCTGAAAACTGAATACAGACTTCTAAGTTTGAGCGAGTTCAGTATCAGTATCAAACTGACACGCAGATACATTCGTTCTAGTCAACTGTGAAATCTTCAGAGGCCTTTGTATTGCATCCCAGGAAATTCTGCATGAATGCTCTGTGCTGAAATTCAAAATGGCTGCAGATAGATTTTTGGATCCTTGTTCTTCAGCTGCGCGGTAGTCAATTTATGTGGCTCTTTTTTTTGTAAAGCAGCCATAAATGCAATTTAACCAACACAAGAGCATCACCCCAGAATGGAAGCATCCTCTGGTGGCACAGAGCTGATTATGTGACTCCTACACCATGGCCCGCTCCCTTGTGACTGAGTTTAAAAGGGATGGTCATGGCTGCATTGTGCTCTAGAGAGTCCCTAGGTGTCCTGTTGTCTCCTTGCTCCATTAGCAGTTGATATAAGTTTAAAGCAGCACTTCAGCTATTCTAAATTACAACATGGGATAACAGCCTGGAGCACAGCCAACCCAAGAGTGAGGGAAAGTAAATGTGAGGGGTTGTGGGGAGGAAATGAGAAGAGGAGGATGGATGGACATTACACCTATCATTGCCAAAAGATCATAGCTGAGTTAGTAGTGTGTGCATATTATATAAAATAAATAATTTCTCTATTATACTTTTAGAAACTCTGATGCAAGTGCTATACAAGTGCAAATGAAAACATGGATGAATTAAAATTCTCTCTTGTGAGGTAGGGGCATACTTTTACCTTTTTCTTTTTTTTTTTTTACAGATGCAGAAACTAAGATATGTAGAGATTAAATGATTTACCTAAGGTCACATGTGAAGTCTATGGCAAAGGTTGAAATGTACAGTACCTCAATTTCCTGAGTCCTAGTGTTGTGCTTGAACTCGTAGGGGACAAAGGTGACATCTGAAAGTGGGTAGATGAAACTGAACATAAATAACTCAGAACCAATTTAGGCAGCAGGCAGATAGAATGTACCTGAAGAGCTTCTACTGGCTTTAGCCATGAAATTATCCTTTGTCCTGAAGAAGTTCCAAAAAGAGAGGCCCAAGGAATTTCTCAGAATAACAGCTATTTCTCTCTAAGAAGTGACCGGAAAAATTTCTAATGACTGAAAGACCCTCTAAAGGGGAAAAGTGACTGCAAAACCACCTCTTCTAGCTTTCTAGTCTAGTAAAATGGAATGTAACTTCCTATTTGACACCCAGAAACCTTACTCTTTCACAAATTTATTTGATTTCCTTTATTCTTCCCCCACCTCCCCTCTCATCACTCCATCCAAAGAAAATATTGCTACATTGATTGAAATGACAATGGTATTTCAACATCTGTGTGGGCCACAAAAACAATTTATATCTGATCACTCCTTTAATTTCTTACATTGTATTGCCTTATTCCTTGCAATACGTAAGGAACAGAAGAAGCAAGTAGAAACCTCATTCCCTGTCACCTTGAACCTTGTATAGTCATTTACATTATACTGAGTGGGTATAATATGAAGCCAAATCAGAAATCTCCACTGCCATATACTGATGGTAGCATTTAACACACACTCTCTACAGGTGTAAATGGCTACACAAGATGCAAGGTGAGTGAGGACTGGGCCAAGATCTACAAACTGTTTTCTGTATGATGATAACAACTCTCATTCTATCCTACCCAGCTAAAATGGTCTATCATATTGGTCCTGTTACCCGAAACTGGGCCAGCTAGTAAGCTTAGGGAGGACTAATGACCCACCAGAGTTTGGCAGAAAGCAGTACGTTTATTATACTGATAGCTTAGCTCAAAAGAATGGGGGGGTAATCACACTCACACTCGCATACTCACGCTCCCAGGACAGGCACGGCACTGGAGATGTCAGGGTCATTGAAGGTAAGTGTCCCACAGCGCAGTTATGGATGGTGCGATGAAGGTATGTCTTCTCAATGCATGATGGAATACAACGCAGTGAACCACTGGCCAGGCGGTGTGGACGAAGGGCCTTCACAGGAGGTACAAGCCTGTGAGTGCACTCCTGAGCACATGGCCCTTTCCCCTTTTAAGGACCTGCTCCTCATGGCTTGCGACTAGAGATGACTTGGCCACATCTGGTTGGTCACACTCCACCTCGGGCAGTGTCCATGCAGCGTCCATGCATTGGGTGTGTGAGTGCTGCCTAATTAGAGTCCCAGACATCTTGTCTATCTAGGAGCTCTTCTGATCTTCCAGCTGTTTAAGCAGCCCATTCATCCCACAAGCATTCCAGGAGGGAGAGGGAGGGGGAACGCCACTTCACAGGTATTCAAAGAGGGAGAGGAGACATGAGGCGGGGGGGGGTGTGGAGTGTAACAGACCTTTTGAGCATACAGGCTATACATAGCATTCAGACCACTGGTGCTCCTACAACAGGTCCATGTCTGGGGTTGAATTGGGGCATAGATGAGGGTGGCTTGCGAGGAGCACTGCAGAATATGGTGAGAAAAATAAGTGCCATCCTCCCTGAGAGTATGTGTGAGATTACGTTCACAGTGTACAGGTCCAATTGGACTCCCTCTTGCTATCAGAAAATCATGTAGTAGCTATAACCCTGTCAGCTTTTTATCCTTACATACAGCCAAGAGGTTGTGCGCATTCATTTGGGATGTGGACAGGGCAACTATTCTTATGGCTTTTTGTGACAATTGGGGGAATCTGTCTGTACAGCTTAGGAATTCTGGTTGATATTGTTAAGGTGTCCTCATGAAAATCACTGTTTCGTGGAATAGCTTTATGTCTGTGTATCTATCATATCTGACAAGCCTGTAAGCACATCTCTCCTAGACTAGATACAATGGAGAATAGTTAACTTTTACTGATTGTACTCTGATCAGGAAAGAGGTTGGCTGGAGCTGGAAAACTAACAGCAGTAGAATAAAGAAAGAAAGTGGTGGTGGGACATAAACCCACATGGCTTTAGTTGTGGGATAGGTATGTTTACTCTATGGAGGAATCTGAGGGATCAGCACTGGTCCAGGGACTAGGCAGTTGAACTGTGAGGTCTCAGGTCCTAGGAGAACATGCTAGACAGAAGATCAAGCTCCATAATACTGAACTGTTTCCTAAAATCAAGTCAGCTGTAAGATGTAAAGAAGTTATACATATTCTGAACTACAGGAGACAATGCTTTTTAATGTAGACTTCCTGGATTCCTTTCCAAATTCTTTAAAAAAAAAAAAAACAACCCACACCAAAATCCTATTGATACCTTGCTGACAGCAATGAAGATACTGTAGTATACAGCATGTTAACCTCCAAAGAGAGGTTTTAGTATTGAAATAAACATGAAAAGAGAGATGAGGGGGATTTCCCAACTCTGGAAGTCCTCCCCCATCCCTGGATATTGCTAAACCATCCGTGTCACAGAGAATGTGTATTCCTGGCTCACAAATTCCTCAATAGTATATATTTTTGTCTGTAGAATGTGCTAGGTTATACCAAATGGTAAGGGTTTCCCCCCCCCTGAAGTATTTAATCGAAGGAACATGACCCCAAAACACTTTACAAAGTCTTAATCTTCAAATTGAGTAATCTCTAAGAAGATAGATAGTCTCTGCTTTCAGGCCAATGTGGATGGTACAACCATAGATGCAGTATGTACAAGTTGAAGAAAAGGATCATCTTGCATTGCTTAAAGCATAGCATTAATAGGTTGCATAGGCAACTGTATCCAGTCCTTGTATGTCCTGAGGCATGTCCTCATATTATGGAGCTTTTGAGTTTAGAGAGTTAAGGAAGAAAAATCTGAAGGACCATGGGCGCTTAAAAAGGAACTCTGGGGAACTCTATGACACACAAAACTAGGCAAGTAGGGGAAAGCATCTGAATCTACCCACTTTATGTTGTCTCTGAAGGCATTGAAACACTTATATGAATGTAAATATTGTGATAATGATATTACATTTACATAATTGCTTTCATCCAAACGGATCCCAAAACAGTTTACAAACTATGACCACATTCTGTAAAATAACTGGAGTGTCTTTAATGGAGTATATATGCATAAGGCCAGAAGGAACTGTTATGATGAGTTTGTCTGACCTCCTGTATAACGCTGGCTATGGAATTTCCTCAAGTGTTTCCTGCATTAAGTCCATATTTTCTGGCTAAGCATATTTTAGAAAGTCTTCCTGTCTAAATTTAAAGACCTCAAGTGGTGGAGAATCCACGGGGTCTGGAGGTAAGTTTTTTCCAATGGCCAACTACCCTCACTGTGAAAATGTTGTGCCTTATTTCTAGTCTGAATTTGTCAAGTTAGCAGACAAGGACATAATGAGATCCAATGGCTGGAAGCTGAAACTAAAGGTCCCTTTACTATTAGACATTTTCTCTCCTTGTACTTATAGACTGTGCTCAAGACACCTCTTAAGGGCAGAGATAGGGCTGTAGAGACAGAAATCATGTTACCAATTACTGGATTGTACTTTGAGAAATTATTGTTAGGGAGAATTTTTATCTCAAAGTTCATCCTAGAACATAATTCTCCAGCCATTTACAAACTAGTGTCTGGAGGCTCTACCTAATCGGGTTCCAGTTATGCTAGGTGCTGTACAAACATAACAAAACATGCCTGCTTTGAAAAGTGTAGTATAGTAAACCAGGACAAAGGGGTTAAGAGGAAGGATCATTTATCCCAATTTTATGAATAGGGAACTGAGTCAATCAGTCTGAGGTTCTTTGTGTTCAATTCCCAACCTTAACCACAAGACCACCTTTCGTCTCTTACAAAGTGGTACATTGTGCTCTCACAATCAGAGACACCTCCCTTCCATTTGTGTTTTTCTTTACCCTTCATCACTCACCAGACCTACTAAGAAAACCCCTGTGAAAGGAATTAAATTGGAAGCATCTAGGAATATATGTACATGGTAGCCCTAAAGCTGTACAAATACTTGATATGCTTGAACTGTTAAATAAAGCTGGTGCATCAGAGGCAGATGCTGCAACAGACAGTGACAGTTACCTTAAGGCAACTCCACAAATGAAAAGTCTGGAATTCATGATAAAGCTTCCAATCTGCCTTGGAAGTTGAACATATTGACCTTGCCTGTCAAGTAAAAAATTATTAAATGATTCACAAATAGGGTTGATATTGTAAATGTTTGGAAAAAGCCACTTAGTGAGGAAAAATTGGAGATGTATGGTAGTTACTCCTCATCTATGCCATGCACAGTCAATTTACTTGGGCTGAAGGAGGGGAAAAATATTGTTGCTTTTCCCAGTATTTCAGGTTCAGCAACTTATTTCATACATTATCACCAACAAAAGCAAATAGTAGAAAACAAGTTCTGATTCCAAACAGTGCAGTGCTGGTAAATATAGATGAAGATATATGAAGTGGAAAGACTTTGCAGTTTGATTTTCACAGGATAGGCTGAACTTCAAGTAACCACTGAGAATAGCAAACGGGTGTTTTGGAAACTGCTAGCACTGCATATGAAGTCAGACATAATAATTTGTCATATTTGTGACTTAATTTTACCACCAAGAACAAAACTTAAAGAATTTATACATCTCCATCCAAAGAACTCTCCCCCCTTTCCCCATGCATCTCAGTTTTGGAGGAAATCTTTGTTAAGAGTACAGAGGTTTAGTATGGCAAGAGATACATTGTCCAAGGCAGTGCTCTGGATGGCTACCTGAGCCTTTTTGGTGACTTAGAATCTGTGTGCCAACTTGCATTTGTGCACAGCTGTGCCTCGATGATTAAGAACAAGAGGATAATCCCTCCATCCATTACATTAAAAAGCTTTTGATTCCAAAGGTGGTTTTTAAACCATGGAGGAGAGTGAGCTTCAGCCACTGACATTGCCATCTCTGACAACTTCCATTTATCTCATCCTTCTGTTAGAAATTCTATCAGAATAGAAGGATACACTGCACAAGGACTTTCTCTCTACGCTATTGCCTTTTATTTTGTAAAGTGTAAAATGAATGAACCTCATACTCTAATACATTCAATAAATACTGCTTTTTTATCTGTTTGCAAATTGTTAAAGTATCAGATTTATCCATTAATGTGTTATTCGCTGAAGAATATTGTACTGCAGCTTGTTCATGAATTGTGTATATTGGATTTGTGCTGCATTAGTCAGTTACAAGCCAATAGCTTACTGTGGTGTTCCTGACATACATACATAAATCAAGGAAGAAGAAACAAACAGTGTGAATGGAGAATTATGCTACTGGATATAAATTTTATATCATTTTAATTCCTTTCCTCACCTCCTGACCTATGTCATTCTTTTTGCAGGAGGGAAGAGCTGAGTTGAAAAGAAACAGCATTGTGTGCGGTGCATTGTAGCCTTCAAATTCAGACCAGGAGTTCAGCTATGCATACTAAGTAGTTGGAAAGGAGGGTATGAAATCAGATGGTGGGAGAAAAAGAGAAGAATATTATGGTAGGAAGTTGACAGAAAGGGAATGAGGCGATATATGAAGACCTCCATAAGGTAATGCAAACTATAGGCAAGAATCCAAACTTTTGGGGGCTTATCCAAACTGACACTGAAATAGTTTTAGTTCATCCATGGCTAGTTAGGACTAAAACTACTCACAAATGTGGAAATGTGAAAACTACTAACAAAGATGTTTTTCAAGAACTGTACTCACAATGATTGAAGGCCAATCGTGTTCCAAACCACCATGTCACTTAATATTATTGTATGCTTCACGTTAATGCATGCTTAAGGGTTTGCCTATTATCTTAACTGGTGTACTTTGATGTCTGAGTGGATATGAAAGAGAACAGGGTGTTGTGAGATTGTAGAGTTATGCCATCATGATACACCACAAGGTACCATGACATCATATTTTACAACTCCAATGTGTGACCTGTTTTGATGCCTTTTGATACACTGAATAGCACCAGCAGGTAATTGGGGAGTAATGCCTTGTCACCCTCAGGAAGACAAGAAAACTGCTGCCTGGTTTGTAGTCAAGCAGTTAAAGGAATTTAAATTCAGAATGTTTGCATAATAAGCTTTTAAAGCCACCCCTGTTCACTGGAGTCTAAACTCTCTGACAGTTCACTACGTTTCATATTTATGTATAAGACACATATGGCAAAGAAGTAGTTGAAAGTGTAAGTTCAGCTTTCTACTTCACTACACCATGGGATTGGATGCTTTTAGTAAAGAGACATACTTGACTGAGCCAGTGAGTAGGAAAAAAATGTGTTTAGGATTCAGCACCTAGTAAATTGCCACTATAGATTAACTTGAAGTTCCAGCTTTAAGGATCACCACACAATATCTTATCTCCCTTTACTCTCCATATATCTCTTCCTTTTTGGGTCCACCAGCATTAACTATCGGTGTGTGCTAATACAGCATGGTACAAGTGCAATCCCATTTCCTTTAACCCAGGAGTTTCATTTCACAACTTTCTACATCATTTCTGTATGATCAAGAACAGCTTTTAATGAGTAGACTACAGAACCAAGGAGCATTGTGCCCTTATAATGTTCTGTTGTTGTGTTGCCTAGGTTCTGCTTCATTGGGCTGAGTGACTATGCAAAATGCTTCCATTTTTAAAAATGAGTCTATAGGTGTCAGGTGTACGAGAGAGAGAGTGGAGATTGAATCGCACAGGAGAAAAACAATTCATGTCTGGCTGCTTGCTGACCTCCACTGAGAATACTGATATAAAATTGACCACATTTTTATAACTAAAAAAACCACACTGCATAGGCAGTAATAAAAACAAGTCTCTTTTGATTTAAGACCTAATTTCATCTTTTTGGAAGATATCAGATTGACGGGCCTGGGGCTGAAGTTGTTTGTTCATCCACAGAAATAACACCATAGAAGCAGTGGCAGAGCCTTTGAGATGCATAGGTCTCTGTGTGTGTAAGGATCCTACCTAGATAAATCCTCCATCTCTAGGGACAGACAGGGCACTAACTCACACAAGTCTATATAATTAAAATTAATGGGCTTTTAAAACTTATTTAACTTTGGAAAGTGACATGGAAATAGTTATGATGAAGCTTTTTAGTCTCCTATTTAACTTTATCTAATGCCTATTAGTATTACCTTTTCTGCCAAAGAATAATGAACTGGAAAAGTAACAAAATGTTCCCCAAATACAAGATCTGTAGGTTAAATTCACACTCTTGGATTAAATATGCAGCTCAAATAGCTGAGGACTTGAAACTTATCCTTCTGGTTATTAGTACAGGTGTGGTTATGGTATAACCTCTGTTAAGACTGAGGTATATAACACTTATCAAAATATTAATCAGAGGTCTTCCATCAGGCTAGGAATTTGGAGTGAACTTTATTCTGCCATTATAAATCCTCAGTATTGGTACTATATGGAGAGAGAGTGTGTGTGTGTGTGTGTGGGGGGGGGGGGTCATGAAATTCACACACACCAAATGTAGGGCCAAAGTGTGGAGCAACTTTCCCTTTGTAACTATTCCTGACTGTGGAGTAGAGTAATGGCCACAACCCTTCCATTCTCATAGTGTTAGGGTACTGGGGCCAGTGAATCTGTCTATTCACAGATCTGTGCTCCCTCCTGGCTCAATTAACTTTTTTTTCTATTCCTGCTTAAGCTAATGTGCTGTTAAGTTCTGTGCCTGCACAGACACTCTTATGTGGCAACTCAAGCAGGTGAGTGACCCAGACCCAGTTTAATTCATGTAGTGAGGTGGAATTTTTTTCAGCCTTCTACTCTGTGGTTCATGTTCTTGATCACAGGTAGGGTGAAACTTGCCCAATAAACTACCCAGGATTTGGCTAAATTACTCATCAAAAGCATATCACACAGTTAAAGTCATATCTTCATGTGCTTGGGGAACAGCAAGGCAGTGGTGCAAATCTCATGGTATGTTTATGGATTGTAGAGAAAACTGCTTCAGATAGGCAAATAGTGGTAAATACTGTGGCTTCTCTGGTGACTGGTAGCCTTTCCAGAGAAGGAGAAATCATTGGCACAGAGTTTGGGTGTGTTTTAAAGTGTAACTTGTTTTATTTACAATTACACACACACACACAGAGGTCCTGGAACAGAGGTGGTCAGATGGCATGCAGGGAATCCCTTCTTTAGGAATCTTAGCCTAAGTCCAGTGCCTAGTTTCCAGGAAGAACTCTGCCAGAGGGTAAGGCAGATAATAAACTCTCTTACTTCCCTCTGCTCAGACCTTACATGCATACCATGTCTTCCCCAAGGCTGAACATTTGCTCATGGGCTAGGAAAAATAAAGTGGAAGTATAAGTGTAAAAGAACTACCTAGTGACGCCTGAGCCATAACCATATTAATGGCAGAATTACATGCTTTATGTTGGTTTCAGGAGCACAGAACATCACCGGCTCATTCACCTGCACGTCCACCAATGTTATATATGCCATCATGTGCCAGCAATGCCCCTCTGCTATGTACATTGGCCAAACTGGACAGTCACTACGCAAGAGGATAAATGGACACAAGTCAGATATCTGAAATGGCAATATACAAAAACCTGTAGGAGAACACTTCAACCTACCTGGCCACACAATAGCAGATGTAAAGGTGGCCATCTTACAGCAAAAAAACTTCAGGACCAGACTCCAAAGAGAAACTGCTGAGCTCCAGTTCATTTGCAAATTTGACACCATCAGATCAGGATTAAACAAAGACTGTGAATGGCTATCCAACTACAGAAGCAGTTTCTCCTCCCTTAGTGTTCACACCTCAACTGCTAGCAGAGCACCTCACCCTCCCTGATTGAACTAACCTCGTTATCTCCATACTGATTTATACCTGCCTCTGGAGATTTCCATTACTTGAATCTGAAGAAGTGAGGTTCTTACCCACGAAAGCTTATGCTCCCAATACTTCTGTTAGTCTTAAAGGTGCCACAGGACCCTCTGTTGCTTTTTACAGATTTAGACTAACACAGCTACCCCTCTGATAGTAAAAAGGTAATTCTTTGTGATATAGTGGTAACAGACACAACATGAAATCAGCCATTCCTTGACAATTTCCTGGTCCTTACTAACTTTCCTCAGTGCAGGGTTGCCTTCTTAGAAGTACGCTCCCTCAACCTACTTTTCTGGGGCTGATCCTTTAAATTTGGGAGAACCAAATGACTGCAGCCCTAAAGTGGCTATTTTGAAACTGATAGTTGCTAGTTGCATCTCTCTTCTAGCTAGTAGTACCCATTCTCTTTATTGTCCATTTTCCCATTCTTATTACTGAGGAAATAGCTGGAGGATGTGCCAAAGAAATTGTTCAGAAGTCTAAAGTGAAGGGTCGTTTTGTACTTGGACCTTAAAACATCATCACATGGATTTCTCAATAACAAATCATGTCAAACCAACCTAATAGCTTTCTTTGACAGGGTAGGGGGAAGCGATATATGTGGCATATCTTGATTTTAGTAAGGCTTTTCATACTGTCTTGCATGACCTTCTCATAAACAAATTCAGGAAATAAAAGCTAGACAGAGCTACTATAAGGTGGGTGCATAACTGTTGGGAAAACCGTTTGCAGAGGGTAGTTATCAGTGGTTCACAGTCACGCTGGAAAGGCATAGTAAGTTGTGTCCCTCAGGGATCTGTTCTGGGTCTGGTTCTGTTTAGTATCTTCATCAATGATTTAGATAATGCAATACAGAGCACATTTATAAAGTTTGTGGATGATATAAAGATGGGAGGGGTTGCAAGTGCTTTGGCGGATAGGATTAAAATTCAAAATGATCTGGACAAACTGGAGAAATGAGCTGAAGAAAATAGGATGAAATTCAATAAGGACAAATACAAAGTTCTCCATTTAGGAAGGAACAATCAGTCACACACATACAAAATGGGAAATAAATGCCTAGGAAGGAGTTACAGAAAGGGATCTGGGGATCATAGTGTAACAAAAGTGAACATCACTCTGGGATGTATTAGCAGCAGTGTTGTAAGCAAGACACAAGAAGTAATTCTTCCACTCTACTCTGATTAGACCTCAAATGGAGTATTGTGTCCAGTTCTGGGTGCCACATTTCAGGAAAGATGTGGACAAACTGGAGAAAGTCCAGAGAAAAGCAGCAAAAATGATTAAAGGTCTAGAAAACATGGCCTATGCGGGAAGATTGAAAAAAATAGATTTTTTCAGTCTGGAGAAGAGAAGCCTGAGAGGGGACATGATAACAGTTTTCAAGTACATAAAAGGTTGTTACAAGGAGGAGGGAGGAAAAAATATTCTCCTTAATCTTTGAGAATAGGACAATGGGCTTAAACTGCAGTAAGGGAGGTTTAAGTTGGATATTAGGAAAAACTTCCTGTCAGGGTGGATAAACACTGGAATAAATTGCCTGGGTAGGTCATGAAATCTCCGTCATTGGAGATTTTTAAGAGCAGGTTAGACAAACATCTGCCAGGGATGGTCTAGATAATACTTATTCCTGTCTTGATTGCAGGGGACTGTACCAGATGACCTCTCGAGGTCCCTTCCAGTCCTGCGATTCTATGATTTTTGTAATAGTGCCATGCACTGGTATTTAAACTGCCCTTGGAATCATAGAATATATAGGGGCACATCTTAATCCCTATTTTGCTACCATTGCATTGCTTTGGCAGTACCGCTTAGTGTGTCTAGAGTAGTGCAGACAGCCAACTTTAAATGTTGCTTGCAGATTCCTCTGTACAGGTAATAAGCAGCTGATGGAACAACTTATTCTTCTTTCAATAGATGCAGTGTGGATTCTTTGTGGGATGTGTGCACCCTGTGCACTGAAGCCAGAGAACTTTGCCTAGCAGGACATGTAGGTGCGGTGCTCACATCCTGCAGCTGTAGTCTCTCCCATGGCCACACAAGGCCATTGCCACTATGACCCCAACAGTGATCCCCACACGAGATGCTTATTGTGTCTTAGCAAGGGGCACATTAAAGGTAGTGCTCCATCTTCAAGCTGTTTGCACAAGTAGAAAGAACTTTACTTGCAGTTGAAGCAGCATCTTCTGGAGCTGGCCATGAGGCCCACTTTGGCACGGGAGCCCTCGTCTGGTCGGCCATTACCTTTGGACTTTGCATGTGATGCCCATGCTTTCAGATCTGGCATTTCCCCCAAGAAGAAAAGGGATCATTCATTCTCCTGTGATATGGTGAAGAAAAGGTCCAATAAAATGCACTGGAATCATTCCAGGGATCGGGGAGACTCCTCCTCCTTCTCAGGAGTGCTTATTGGCACAGTACTCTTTTCAGCATGTGGGATGGAGCAGGTCTGTCCAACTGCTCCCCAGTGCCGCACTGAGAGCAGTGAGGGCCCATACTGTCAATTCCGTTTCCTGACATGGGGTGTCCATTGAGTCCAGTACTGACAATACTGGCACTAGCACTGGCTGTCTCTGCACCATTGGCATATCAGATAGCATCAGACCTGCTTTGCCTCTCAATCTGGACTCAGCACTGGTTCAGGAGTTCTCCAATGCTATGATGTCTACTGACTCATCCTCCTTTGTTCTCTTGGCACCTTCTGGCCACATCACAGAGCTGCCAGGTCCATCAGCACCACAGCTCCCACTGCCTGGGCTGTGGACTATGGAGCTGAGGCTGGGCCTGGCACTGAAAGCCCCCTCTACACTGAAGCATCCTCTGGCACCATCATTTTCTTGGCAGCAGAGCTCGTCAAGTTCAGTACCGGCCTCAGTGCTAATGCCTCCTCCAGTAGTGGGTGGGAATGTGTCTTATTCAGTGCCTCCATTCCTCTTTGGCACCAATGCCATCTCTTTATTGGACTTGAGACAAGTGGGTTCCCCCATGGTGACCATAGAACCTCTGGGATTCTTCAAGATCCAGATCAGGGATCTTGCATAGGTGCCAGAGATTGCCCTCGGATCACTATCTGTACTGAGACTGGCATCTGTCCCACAGTCAGGACAGAGGCTCTTGGCCTGGGGACTACTGGCCACCAATGTCTTATCCATATGCCCAGGCCTCCTTGGAGTCCCTGGGATGCTTCTTGGTCCTTGAGGTCCCACCCTTCAACCTCCTCCGGATCAAGATCACCAGCCCCAATGGTGGCTTCCAGGACCACTGAGTCTGTTCTCTGTTCCTATGGGGCTCTTCTGATGGGATCCCATGGTACAAGAACTGGATCTGTTGTTGATGTAGCAAACTGCCTCCTCATCCTCCCCAGATGATTGTACCATGCTAGAATTTTCCTCTCCCTTGGTGCCCAAAGACTTTAAGATGTAGCAGGACAAACTGAGGTCTATGGCTACTACCTTGGGTATCCATGTGGAATTCTTCCAGGAGAATACACATAGGTTCCTGGATATTCTCCAACCATCATCACCAGAGAGTAGTTCTTCTGATAAACGAGGCTTTCCTGGAGCCTGCGAAAGCACGCTGGAATACCACAGCTCCATTGCCACCTACAGAGAAATGTCCAGAGAAACAATAATTTGTTTCCATGCAAGAGTTTGAGGGTTTCTATTCCCATCCATCTCCTAATTCCCTGGTGGTGACTGCAGCAAATGACAGGGCTTGACAGGGAAGGTTTAAATGGACACTAAAGACAGAGCCCAAGAGGATGGAATTAATGGAGAAAGCAGTGTCTCATGACAGTGAAGATGTGTATCATGAAGCAGCAAGCATTGCTCTCTAAATATGACTTTGTTTATTGGGTGGCCACCTTTAAGTTCATAGAGAAGTTGCCAGAAATCTCCAGGGAAGAATTCAAGGGGTTCATTTTGGAGGACTGTTTGGTGGCCAGAATTTTGTTGCAGGCAACCCTGGATGTGGCAGGTGTCTCAGACAGGATTATGGCATCGGCTGTAACCATGAGTAGGACATCCTGGCTACAGAACTTAGGCATTGTGCTTGAAATGTAGTAGATCATGGAGGATTTACTGTTTGATGGCTAGGTTTTGTTTTCAGAAAAAAATGATGAAATCTTGCACTCATTTAAAGCCTCCTGTGCTACCTTGCATGCTTTGGGAGTATATACTCCAGCCATGTGGAGACACCACTATAGCCATCAGCAGTCACAACAATAATACACTTACAGCATTTTTTTTTGGACAGTCCTCCCTTCATGTGTGGCAATGTGACTACTCCAGAAAGAGCCACAGATCGGAAAGGAGAAGGTCCACTGGTTCTGGATCCAGATAGCTGTTCCCCCTCCCCACCAGCTAGCAAGTGCTGATTTTGATTGTATCCAGGACAGCAACCCAGTGGTGAGCTCTCCTTCCCTGTCCCCCATGTTCAGGAACAGGCTGGCCAGCCTTTACAGTGTTTGGACTCAGTTACAGAAGACAACTAGGTCCTAAGCACCATCAGATAGGGTTATGCCATATACTTCCTCTCCATCACTCCTCCCATCTCTCTGCCTTGTCCCTCTTCAGGGACCCCTCTAATGAGACACTGCACCTCGAGCAGGTTCAATCTTTACTGGCCTTGGGGGCTGCAAAGGAGGTCCCCTTGCAGCATTGGTGACAAGGATTCTTCTACTTGTATATCCTGGTTCCCAAGCCCAAGGGAGGGATAAGACTTATCCTCAACCTCTGTGATCTCAATAAATGCATCAAATACATGAGATTCCGGTTGATCACCCTGGCAACTATCCTCCCTGCCTTAAACCACAGTGACTAGTTGACTGTCCTGGATGTTCAGGGCACTTATTTTCATGTAGCAATTCTCCCAAGTCACAGAAGGTTTCTCTGATTTGTTGTGGCACATGGCACTATCAATACATTGTGCTGCCCTTTGGCCTGTCTTCCACCCCCTTGATCTTTACCAAATGCATGGTTGTGATGACAGCATACTCAAGAAGAGGGGAATTTATATCTTCATGTTTCTGGACAATTGCTCACTAAGGGGCGAGTCCCAAAAGGAAATCCTCTGTCATATCCAGCTCACACTACACCAACTCGATCATCTGGGTCTCAGATTAAACAGTGGGAAGTCAACATTTTGTTACGCTCGAAGAATAGAGTTCACTGGAGCCCTGATAGGCCGTATGAATTTGAGAGCATTTCTGTTGACCGAGCAATTCCCGGCAATTCACTGCTTGTGCCTGGAGCTGCAGTCCCAACTCTTGCCCACAGTCTGAGTATGCCTGAGGTTGCTAGGCTGTATGCTGCATGTGCACAGGTAGTCTAATATGCCAGGCTGAACTCTTGTTCTCATCAAATGTGGCCAAAGTTGCTCTATCATCCACATGGTTATCCCTTGGACAGACTGATCTGTCTTCCTCTGTCAATCCTGGATGTATTATGGTGGTGGATGGTTCAGGACAATGTGTGCCATGGCAGTCCCTTCTCCACTGACCAGAACTATTGCTTCCTTAACAGGTTGGGGAGCACTGGAGTCAACGAAGCTTCAAGGCCAGTGGTTGGAACAGGAAGCTTCTCTGCATATCAATTTCCTGGAGCTCCATTCCAACTACAATATTGTCAGACTTATCAGGGGCTCAGAGGTTCTCATACTCACTGACAATACCATTGTGAGGTTTATGTGAACAGGTAGGGGAAGCACACTCCAACTTGCTTTGTCAAGAGGTAGTCATGTTCTGGCAGTTTTGCATAGGGGGGGAAACATTTCCTTCATGAGCAATCACTTGTCTAGTATCAGGGGGTAGCCGTGTTAGTCTGTATCTACAAAAACAACAAAGAGTCTGGTGGCACCTTAAAGACTAACAGATTTATTTGGGCATAAGCTTTCGTGAGTAAAAACCTCACTTCTTCGGATGCATAGAGTGAAAGCTACAGATGCAGGCATTATATACAGACACATGGAGAGCAGGGAGTTACTTCACAAGTGGCGAACCAGTGTTGACAAGGCCAATTCAATCAGGGTGGATGTAGTCCACTCCCAATAATAGATGAGGAGGTGTCAATTCCAGGAGAGGAAACTACCAGCAACTACACACCACACCACAGAAACACCAACCCAGGAACCTATCCCTGTAGCAAACCTCGTTGCCTACTCTGTCCCCATATATACTCTGGCAACAGCATCAGAGGACCCAACCACATCAGCCACACCATCAGGGGCTCATTCACCTGCACATCCACTAATGTCATATATGCCATCATGTGCCAGCAATGCCCCTCTGCCATGTACATTGGCCAAACCGGACAGTCCCTCCGCAAAAGAATAAATGGACACAAATCGGACATCAGGAATGGTAACATACACAAGCCAGTAAGTGAACACTTCAATCTCCCTGGTCATTCTATCACAGATTTAAAAGTCACTGTCATTGAACAAAAAAACTTCAGAAACAGACTTCAAAGAGAAACAGCAGAACTAAAATTCATTTGCAAATTCAACACCATTAATCTGGGCTTGAATAGGGATTGGGAGTGGCTGGCTCACTACAGAAGCAGCTTTTCCTCTCCTGGAATTGACACCTCCTCATCTATTATTGGGAGTGGACTACATCCACCCTGATTGAATTGGCCTTGTCAACACTGGTTTGCCACTTGTGAAGTAACTCCCTGCTCTCCATGTGTCTGTATATAATGCCTGCATCTGTAGCTTTCACTCTATGTATCCGAAGAAGTGAGGTTTTTACTCACGAAAGCTTATGCCCAAATAAATCTGTTAGTCTTTAAGGTGCCACCAGACTCTTTATCACTTGTCTGGGATCCACAGTCACCTGGTGAATCACCTCAGCAGGAATTTCTCCTTAAATCCCAAGTGGTATCTGAATCCCAGTGTCCTGGAGTCCATCTTTGCCATTTGTGGCATCCCAACAATCAACTTGTTTGCCATGAGAATTAACAAGAAATACCAGCTGTTTAGCTCTTGAGGTGTCTCAGTCCAGGCACCTACACCAATGCTTTTCACTTGAGTGGGGAATCAGCCCTCTTGTATGCTTTTCCTCCAACTCCCATCATCCTGCAGTTCATTCTTAAGCTGTAATTGGACCACGCCAGGCCCATTCTCATTGCTCCACTGTGGTTCTCTGACCACCTCACATTATTGGATTCCCATATCCCTCTCTCTTCACTCCAACCTCCTGATTCCATATCACAGTCAGGTTTTGCACCCAGCACTCAGCTCCCTGCATCTCACAGCGTGGATCCTGCATGGTTAGATGAGGAAGAGGAAGGATGTTTGGAGGCAGTCTGGCAGGCTTGCTTAAAAGGAAGAGGCCCTCCACCAGGGCATCCTATTCAGACGTGGTTCTGGAAATGGAAGTGGTTCTTGATATGGTTGTTAGCCTAGGGAAGGGATTGGCAATCTTTGGCACGTGGCTCGCCAGGGTAAGCCCCCTGGCGGGCCGGGCCATTTTGTTTACCTGCCGTGTCCGCAGGTTTGGCCTATCGCGGCTCCCACTGGCCATGGTTCGCCGTCCCAGGCCAATGGGGGCTGCAGGAAGCGGTGCGGGCCTAGGGATGTGCTGGCTGCCGCTTCCCGCCGCCCCCATTGGCCTGGAGCGGCAAACCACGGCCAGTGGGAGCTGCGATCAGCCGAACCTGCAGACGCAGCAGGTAAACAAAATGGCCTGCTCGCCAGGGGGCTTACCCTGGAGAGCCGCGTGCCAAAGGTTGCCAATCCTTGGCCTAGGGAATGAAACTAACATGAGCTTGCATTCCGGATATCTTGGAGCGTCTGTTGCACCTTCAGCTTTCTGGCCTTGTGCTTAGCTCATTGAGAGTTTAGTGGTGATTCTGATATTTCATCCGCCCATCCATGGGAAGTCGGTGTTTTCAAACCCCATGGCAGTGAGGTCCTTGAAAGGAGTCGCTCATCTTCACCCACTGACTAAAGAGACATTTCCTTTGTGGGACCTTAATACTGTTTTAGCAGTGCTTATGGGACATCCATTTGAGCCTCTGGTAACTTCTTCTTTCTCCTTTTTGTGTCAGAAAACGGCCTCCCTTTTGGTGATGATATCTGCAAGGAGTGTGTATGAGTTGCAGGCTTTCATGGTGGAGCCTCCTTACATTCAATTTTCCAAAGGCAAAGTGACCCAACATTTTTATCTAAAGTGATTTCCCAATTTCATTTGAACCAAGTTACATATCTACCAGTGTTCTTCCCTAAGCCACACACAACCCCAGAGGAGCAGAGTCTCCATGCTTTTGATGTCAGGCTATGTCTAACATTTTATCTGGACAGGATAAATCTTTCCATTCATTACTGCATCTGTTTATTTCATATGAGGATGAAATGAAGGGTCAAGCAGTCTCTTCACAGACAGTCTCCAGGTGGATAACTTCCAGTATCAGGAGAGCATACAAAATAGTCCAGGCTACGCCATCTTAGGGGGTACGAGCTCATTCCACCAGAGCCCAGGTGATGTCAACAGCATTTTAAAATGACATTTCTATATTGGACATTTGCAGGATGGCCATTGTCCTCTGCACATACTTTTGCAAATACTACGCCATTACTGCTGCATCCAGATCAGATGCAAACTTTGGGAATTCAATCCTGCAGTTCTTCTTTAAATAGACTCGAGCTCCACCTCATGTAAGCAATGCTTGTGAGTCACTTGCATAGAATACATGTCTGGATCTACTCAAAGCAGAAAAAATGGCTACCTATCCATTACTGTTGTTTTTCTAGATGTGATGCAGAAGTGTATTCCATGACCCCGCCCTCTTTCCCCTCCGCGAAACGGAGGGGATCAGAGTGGTACTGCCATTACAGATCCAGGGGAGGGACTACAGCCACAGGGCATGAAGACCACCCCATGGGTACTGCTAGGCAAAGTTCTCCGGCTCTGGTGTGTGGGACGCGCGCATCCCACATAGAATACACATCTGCATCACATCTCAAAGAACAACAATTACTGGTAGGTTTTTAGAGGCTGTCACCACCTGCCACAACTTAAAACAGCCATGAAGCTGCAAGAAGTTGCACAAGGAGCCAAACTGGCCCCTTGCTAGTTACAGCATAAAAGTTATATACAACTATCTATGCCGTGCTCCATTCCATAAAATTCGACCCACAATGAATAGCTTAGGTAAGTTTTGCAGACAGCAAGTGAAAGATACCAAACTAAAAGATGTTACCTATATTAGACACAGTTGAACAAAAGTAGGTCAATTCCAGTTGTTTAATCAACCTACAGTATAAGTTAGATGTACTGTTCCCATGAATCTCAGCATATTTGGTAACAGTTTTGAAAAACTCATTCAAGATCAGTCTATTGTCAATAACATTACTTCATTTGATTTAAAAATGAGTGATAATTTCAATTTAATTGCAAAGTAATTCCTGATATGTTTGGCAAAATGCATTCCACTTCTATTGAAGTCTAGCAAGGACCCTATCAAACTCCTGAAGTCTGGGCAAAACTCTCAATGATTTAAAATAGCCATATATTGTAACTCCCTTATCCCTCAAAGTTTAGGCTACTAATGGAAAAATATTATGCTTCCATTTTCAAATTACCTTGTTACAAGCGGTTACCGAAAACTCAGACTTGCCTGCCATCTGGTCCTGTTTATCTTTGAATAAACAATTTTAAACCTAGTAAAAAAATGTCTAGACTCTTTGAATAGCTGTTTGTCTTTAATTTGATTGTGTGTTGGAATGTCTGAGAAATGGTGTTTAAAATTGTAATATACGGAAGCTGCAGTATAATTCTTAGCTTAGTTTACTTACAGGGATTTTATAAGCAGAAATCACTAGATTTATTTTGGAAGAAATTTCATAACAGCCCATATTTGGGTATATAGAAAAATTCCTGCACTGTCCTCTTTTAGTTGGCCTCCTTGCATTTTATTCAGTATGCTGTCGGGAGGCTGTTTTCCTATCATTTTGTTTTTTGAAAATAATTTATAAAAAAGGAAGCAAAACAATAGATAGGGCTTCTTTGAATATGGTTTCTATTAGAGACCCTTTGTCATTTGGTAGAGAAACCTTGTGGTAATTCCCTTTCATTGAAATACTAATTAGTTGCTTTCATTCTAGGGATAATACAAATTTTAGCCAAGTGTGTGTGTCTAGGAGAGGGGATATTTTGTAGAGAAACTGAACTTGCCCAGAATCAAGTACATCTGTGTATTCAAACCACCAGAACTGCTCTTCCACAACCTTACCATGCTAATATTAGCAAGATTGTCAATGTCAAAAACTAATTTTTGGCAATAAAATTAGCTTTTTTGAAATTAGCTGATATCTCACTGGCCTATTAAAGGAAAAACTGACATATTTCAATAACAATAGATGCAGTAAGTCTTCCTTGTCTTCCCCCATTGGCCTTCCAAGCCAGGAAGGGCATGGGCCCAACTTGCAGGAGGTATCTTAAAGCTGTTTTAGAATCTCAGTGAGTGTCACTAACTAAAACATAAACAGAAAAGACTAGTTTGTCAGATTTTTACACAGCTTTGATTCCTGTGTATCAGGAAACTGTTGGCATCCAAAATAACATGAACACTTTTCCTAGTGAGATACTCAATTCTCTTTAAGTGAATGTAGGTAGGTAAAATGCATTCACCATGCTGTTGGCCATCCGGGATAGTTTTGTCACTTTACACGTGCTATCGTATAGGTGAAGAATGAATGAGTTATATTCATGTTGTCCTGCAATTGTTGTATCTGCATTTGAGATTACAAATAAAATGTAAAATAAACAAAAAAAAAAAACTAAATGCCACACACTAAGTTGAGTATTGGATTGACAGTGTTGGTTACAAAGAACTCCTATCACTCAGTTGATTAATATTTGAAAATGAATATGAAAGTAAGATGGTGGTAATACAATTCTAATAGGGGAAAAATACAGCATCATTTATACATATTTATAGAAAATGAAAGATCAATATTTTTTTAGTTTCCACATGCAAAAATAGGATACTTCAGCAAACTACAAAATTGGTTTCATTATTGTAATGTATACAAATGGCTGTTAGAAAAAAGCCAGATACAATGGTCTCAGAAAAAGACCTTGAAATAGAATACAACATTCGGAGGTGCTCATCTGCTGTTGTACAAATCCTATATCTCATTTATTATGTGAATGGGCTGAAGTTATGGTGCCTATTTTTTCTCGAAGAGATCATTATACTTGTGCAAATTGCATTGACTCATAGCCACATAGAACAAAGGATTAGCTCTGTCCATGCTTTTTGTTTTGTTTTTTGTTTCAACAGGATTGGGTTTATGTGAGGTCTATCCTTCTGTGTTATAAGATTATACAGTCTCTGGATCCACATAGTTTACACAAAATTATTTACAATAATCTCAGCCATATCTCCTATAAAACTGTGGATACAACATAATCCATATCTTTTCACCTGTTGATACTTTGGAATTATATATCAAGAGTTTAAAATAATAGAAGCAGCTATGACAGAACAGATTGTAGCTGTAAGATTAGTAGAAAATAAACACACAGTTATGAATTGCAGAAATATTATGAGGAGTACTTGTGGCACCTTAGAGACTAACAAGTTTATTTGAGCATAAGCTTTCATGGGCTAAAACCCTCTTCATCGGATGCATGCAGTGGAAAATACAGTAGGAAGATATATATATGAAAAATGAGTGTTGCCATACTAACTATAACAAGAGTAATCAGTTAAAGTGGAGACTATTATTAGCAGAAGGAAAAAAAAAACTTTTGTAGTGATAATCAGAATGGCCCATTTCCAACAGTTGACAAGAAGGTGTGAGTAATAGTAAGGGAAAAAAATAGCATGGGGAAATAGACTGGGAGTGGATGGGTCATTACACAAAGTAAAAACTATTTCCCCATGCTAATTTCCCCCCTACTGTTACTCACACCTTCTTGTCATATGTTGGAAATGGGCCATCCTGATTATCACTACAATTGTTTTTTTTCTCCTGCTGATAATAGCCCACCTTAACCGATTACTCTTGTTATAGTTAGTATGGCAACACCCATTTTTTATGTCCTCTGTGTATATATATCTTCCTACTGTATTTTCCACTGCATACATCCAATGAAGTGGGTTTTAGCCCATGAAAGCTTATGCTCAAATAAATTTGTTAGGCCTGGGCTACACTAGCGGGGGGGTTCGAACTAAGATACACAACTTCAGCTACACTATTCGCGTAGCTGAAGTCGAAGTATCTTAGTTTGACTTACCTGGACGTCCTCATGGCGATGAGTCAACTGCCGCGGCTCCCCCGTCGACTCTGCTTACTCCTCCTGCTGAGGTGGAGTATGGGCGTCGATTCGGGGATCCATTTATCACATCTAGACGAGACACGATAAATTGATCCCCGATACATCGAACACTACTCAGCGATCCGGCGGGTAGTATAGATGTACCTTTAGTCTCTAAGGTGCTACAAGTATTCCTAGTTCTTTTTGCTGATACAGACGAACATGGCTACCACTCTGAAATATTATGAATGGCTAAGATTATGAAATCTTAAATCCTAAATTCTGGCTAGTTGGTTGGGTAGCTGTAGTGGTAGTGGTTTCTTGATATACATTAATACTTTCTGATGATTTCACTAAACTGAATTGAAGGAAAATGTCTCCTACAGGTAGCAGAAAGAAAGTGGGAAGTGCTCATTTAGGTCTGGGATTTTCAAAGGTGCATAAAGGAGTCAGGCATCCAGTGAATCCTAATGGGAGCTGGGTGACCTTAGTCATTTTTGAAAATCACAGAGTGAAAGTGCAAGTATTAATCATGTGAATGTTGTTAGGTTCTCTTATGGCACTAAAAAGGAAAAGTGGATAGTGCTGAATCATCTGCATACTGATGAATAGTCTAGAAGGCTTTGAAGTTGGAGGCAATATCAGTTTGTCTATGGATAGTGTATTTGATAAGAAAGTTCCAATGTCTTTTGGGTGCAGCTGTTCCTCAAGTTTCATTGCAAAGTGACAGCTCCGTCACAATTTACAGTGAGGTCACACAGTAGGAATATGTCAAATTCACTGTGGTGAGTGTGAACACTTTATCTCAATTGGACTTACTTGTGTGCCACAAGAAGTCCCCTAAAGCCTCAAACTGACACTTCAACTGACAAGCTTATTGCAGCTTGTCTTTCTCTCAGAAGAAGTTGGTCCAATAAAAAATATGACCTGACCCACCTTTTCTCCTGATGGTTAGGGTATGACTGAGGAAAGGTTGTTTTTTCCTTTTGAGGTAAAGGTGGGATTTTGTTTAAAATGGGGCTATGTGGAGGTGATTGAGATGACTGGTTATAATTTTGGTTTTAGTAGTCAGCATAGGAGTTACTTGGATGGCTAGGAGAGGCAGCTACATCCTTTCAATGGATACCTTAGGGTGGCTGAGAGGTCAGAACAAAACTGTTGTATGCTGAGGATAAGGAGGCATTGGGTATGTGGTTGGCAAGGGTGTGGTGTTCCCCAATCCCTGTGATTGTGTGCAGTGCACAAGGTGGAAAAATACTTGATACTTGATACACAAATCTGGAAGGAAAGTTTTAGTCTTGATGTAATTGGCTGTGTCTTATCTCTTAAGAAGACAGGATGTTGAATAATGTTCCTGGGCTTCAGTTCATGTTGTATATGCAAGATGTGTGGATAATAAAACACCCATCATCCAGGATCTAATAAGGTATCAGGCCCTAGACATGGCATGTATAACCAAGAGTTCACTGGATGACACTGCAGAACTTAACATTGGCACAGTTGGTTCCTGCTCAGTGTTAGACCAGTATGATTCAAAGGGGGACAGGCAAAGAGGTGTAGCTGTGCTTACATCCAACCTAATTCCTCACGATGGTGTTCTGGGAGGCCCTGACTCATCTCAAAATGTCATGGGCTGACCATCTTTCTGAATCTGGTGTTTTGGGTAAAATTAGAGATGGGCTGTCTAATATACTCATCAAGAACAATTCACTGCTTCCTGCAGGTGGATGAGTAGGGCTATTTATCCTGGCAGGGCAATGGACCTGAAAGATAACAAAAACCTAGCTACTTCAAAGTCTGAGGGAGAATATGTAATTGCCAGCAGACCACTCTAGTGACTAAGGTGCAAGATTGTTTCTCATTAACTTTTGAGGTGACTTGTTCTAACATCAAGGTCATTGCAGTTTACGAATGGTCTGTTAAAGGTGAAACAAAAGAGAAGACTGTTAGAGTTCAGATGCCAGTCTTGTATTGAAGCTGGTCATCTGCAATTTGCAGACTTTTAAAAATTCTGCTGAGCTTGTATGGGAGACAGAAATGTTTGTCTTCACCATAACATCTGCAAAGTCAGTCAGCTGACTTGGTCCGGATGTTAGGTTGCGGGTTTAATGCCAGGATGTCTTAATTCAATAGCTGGTATGAATGACCAGATGTCCCAATTTTATAGGGACAGTCCCAATTTTGGGGTCTTTTTCTTATATAGGCTCCTATTACCCCCCATCCCCGTCCCGATTTTTCACACTTGCTGTCGGGTCACCCTATATGAATCCCTCCTGTTGTGAGGTAACTTCTAGTTCTTGGGCTGGTTCCACAGATCCATAACAGAATGGGTTGAGTGAGGAAAAATCAGTATAGTAACGAAATATGAGTCAGGATTTGCTGTGACAGTTCATTTGTATCTGAGTATGGAATACTAGTCTGGATTTTCGTAGGAGTCCTCTGTCTTGTAACTTGCCTTTTCTATGTCTCTCTCCTGTACCTTACCATAGCTGAAATGAAACCTGAAAACTTGTGTGTAAACAGCATCTCAGCCAATCCCAGCTAGACTATGCTTCTCCCAGCTGGAAGTGGTTCTGTGAATATCTTAAAGGTACTTTTGGGGGATGACATAATTGAAAACTAATCCTGCTAATTTTGATACATTGATATTTATCCAATTTCAGAAAACACATTTCAGTGTTTTTTTTTAAACTGTTAAGCAAGATGAAATCACTTACGGTGTTTATGTTGTCTATGGAGAGTATAGTTGATGAGAAGATCCCAATGTCTTTAGGGACAGCTGTTCCTCAAGTTTCATTGCAAAGTGACAGCTCCTTCCCAATTTACAGTGAGGTCACACAGTAGGGATGTGTCAAATTCACTAAGGTGAACGTGAACACTACACCACTTTATCTCAGTTAAACTTGCTTGTGTGCCACAAGAAGTCCCCTAAAGCAGGGGTTCTCAAACTGGGGGTCGGGACCCCTCAGGGGATCATAGGTTATTACATGGGGGGTCAGGAGCGGTCAACCTCCACCCCAAACCCCGCTTTGCCTCCAGCATTTATAATGGTATTAAATATATTTAAAAGTGTTTTTAATTTATAAGGGGGGGTCGCACTCAGAGGCTTGCTGTGTGAAAGGGGTCACCAGTACAAAAGTTTGAGATCCACTGCTCTAAAGCATGAAACTGACACTTCAACTAACAGGCTTATTACAGTTTGGTTTTCTCCCAGCAGAAGTTGGTCCAATAAAATATATTACCTAAACCACCTTGTCTCAGCCTAATTACTGTGATTTCCCAACACAGGAAGGGATTATTGTTTTGATGGCTTGCTATTACTGCTCTTTGGTTGCATTAGATTTAAATGGGATAGCAGATTGTTTCAATTGTTTAAATATCAAAATACAAGAAAATCTGTACATATTTTACATGCAACTCTGAATTGCATTGTAAAGCACTTGAGCTATTCCCTTTCAATAGAAAACATTTTGATATTTCTACATACAAGTTCTGTGTTTAGAGCAATCCACCAATGAAAATATTTTTTCTGACTTTTTTTTAAAAATGTCCGTTGTTGTTTTCAACAGAAATTCCTGGCTTCTATTTTTAAAATAATCTATTCTTGTAACTCAGAAAAAGCCAGAGGGTCCTTGAGCTTTGCACAGGTTTGCAGTGGAGGAGAGCTTGAAAGCATTCTCTCTTCCTACTCCCACTCATAAACTCCACTTGAACACTCCATACAAGAGCATGGACTAATCAGTTCCATGCTCCTGGGGAGCACAATGACTAATCCTTCTGTTTCCACAATTGAAATGTGGTTGCACATATTAGTGTCCTGATTTGCTCTCATTTGGACTGTTACCTGTGTAATCAAGATTTGCGGGTTCAAAATATCTCTTAGTATTTTTTTAAGGGCAGACAGGATAGGCCACTGAAAGTTAACTCTTAAAATTTGAATCATATTAAAAATAGATTTTGACCTTTTACATACAAATATTCTACACTTCCAATTCTCCTTTTCCACCTTCTGTATATTGTCCCAAAGTCTTTAGAATTCAAAACCTGGCTTTTCTTATTTGTGTAGTGGCCACTTCTTATGAGGGAGACCCCTAACCTGAGAAAAGAAATATTACTAATGAATAATGCTGGTGATCTACTGTCTATTTTACTGCCAAATAAAAATGGACTATTATAAAATGAAGTGTGTGTGGAAGAGTCAGGGTGGGACATGACTATAGTGACCTTTGTTCACTGACAATATGTTGTGTGCATTTGTGTGTGCGCATTTGTAGGTGGTGGTAGAATATTAATAGTAAAGGAGAATTTTCACTTAGTACCAGAAATGTATCTACATTCCTTCTGCAGAATTCAGCTGACTAACAAGATCCATATCCAATGCCTACATGCGAGGTATACTACAGTTGATCAAAAATTGAAATTTCCATCCTGCAGGAATTTATGATATTTCAACATGGTTGAATATGGTTCTATTGGGAAATGTCAATTTATTAAAACTCTTTGTGAAATACTAAATTGGGGAAAATGATGTGCAGCAATCATGGGATTTCCAGGATGAACAGAGGCAGCTCAGAGGGAGGAGTATCGTAGTTTATCATGGGAGACAGTTTGGTCAGGGAAGAATGGGGGTATGAGTCCCCAATACTACAATTCATTGCAGCAGCTCAGGCACATGCAGGTTTAACTGACCCAAAATGAAATATTTCAATTTGGTTTGAAATTAAAATTTTGATGGAAATTTGAAAAAAAAATTGATGGAAAATTGATTTTTTTTTGGCAAAATAGACTTTTTCCTCACAGAAAACTCTTATTTAGTGGTAAATGCATTTTTCACCAGAAAAAAAAAAGTGGGAAATTCCCAACCAATTCTAGTATCTACACAGCTGGATGTGTGACACAGCTGATCTGCCTGCAGAACTCATTACATGCCTATCATTTCCACCAAGAAATTTAAGTGGATCCATTAGATAATTAAAACAAAGTCAGAGGTTTTTTGGCTTCTGATTTATTATATTCGTCTTTACAATATTTCAGTTACTTTAGCTTAAACTACTGTCATTGCTGAATCATATGTCTGGCAACCTTTAAGAGCTTCTTTGCCAGCTCTCACAAAGCTACAGTAGTTATTTAATAACAAAATGCCTGAGACAACTAAAGGTTCTTGGATAATAAAACGGTTGTGATGCAATCCTACAATACACCCTGCTATGTTGTTCTGTTCCAATAACTCTACATTAACCAGCTTTAGTTAGAGTGGCTGGAAATACTGGGGCATTTGCTCGATAATCACAGTTAAACATAGGCTGTAACTGAGTAGATTATGGTTATCTTTCCATAGTTTTATAGTATTAAAAGCGAGGCAATGACTTGTTCTTGTTTTTGAGATGTATTGTCTAAGAAGGCTTTATTCTGTAAATGAAAAATGTTGTGTACTTCAAATGATGGCAGAAAATGTATAAACATATAAAACCTGATTTTTAAAAACCTTCATTTCAGGCCCGAGTTCATTTATTAACCTAGAGTGAATCCAGGAATCAGTGTCTCCTCTTCAGCTTAAAACTAAAAACTACAGGTATGGTTTCTCAGGGGTTATTAATGAGCAAATCCAAAACAAGTGGCTGATCTTGGGCTTAGGATAGCTAGTTGATACATTAAAGAAACTTAAGACATAACATTTTAGTTGAGGTGCAAAGGAAATTGTCATAGCCATGTATATGGACAAATACCTATCTCATAGAGCTGGAAGGGACCCTGAAAGGTCACTGAGTCCAGGCCCCTGCCTTCACTAGCAGGACCAAGTACTGATTTTGCCCCAGATCCCTAGATGGCCCCCTCAAGGACTGAACTCACAACCCTGGGTTTAGCAGGCCAATGCTCAAACCACTGAGCTATCCCTCCCAAAAATGATCCCACCAATTCTTCTCGAGAAAACCACCCGCTTTAAGTGGGTCAGGCACGGACGGGATACTTACTTACTGCTTACTTACTGCTGCTGGTTAATAAAAGGACAAAGCTGAAGAAATTATATATTCCATCCAAGAAAGTGATAAAATGCTTTGGTTTCTCTTGTTTTCCCAGGTTGAGCATTGCTTACAGCTGGAAAAGGGCCTTAAGCAAGCTGATATGAGTAAGAGTAAATTGGAAAAACCCATTCAATATAGACTAGGGTGTAGGAAGGAAGTCTGGAAAAAATTTCCATATTTACAAGCATTCCAGACTGTCATGTATTTTCACACCAGATTTCTCTCTGCTCCATAGGTGAAACAGGCAATGAACTGGGCCTAGCTGTTTTCGTCAGTGTGCATTCAAAGTAACACACTTTCTTTTGGTGTTTGGTCATTTCTAATCCCTTTCTAGAGACTATGAACAGACTAATGACTGACACATTAGAAACACAATTCACAAGTTATCTTTTTTTCTTCTTCCAAACTTTGAAGTTGAAATCACAGCTATCAAATATCACCCCTTTTTGTGTACATTCAGTCTAGTTTCTGAGCATATAGCCATGCAGTTCACCATGTTGGGAAACCCCTCCTAGCCTTCATCTGACATGCCTCCATTTTCTTCAAAATAAACCTCCCCCAAAAGGCCTTACTGATTCTAAATAAATAAATTATATTAGATTTGTCAAATAACAGTGGTCCCACCTCTAGACACTGGTTACAGACTTTAAGGGCAATCCATGTAAGCGAAGTATTCAATATTTAGGAGTATATACAACCAATTTATTTTGTAGTAGCTCATAGGCAGCTCTTCATTAATGTTCCAGGTTAGCTGTAGGGTTTGTAAAATGATATCTAACTACATTGTAGCCTTTATTAAAGTGATGTGAGGTGGGGAAAATGGTCATCTTGAAAATTCAAAATTCTGGTGCAAATGCATTTCAATCAGCCCTTATATGCAAATTGCATGCGCCTATTTTTTTTTTTTTATGTCTATATACATTTTGCATGTAACAGTTGCATTGAAATATACTTGCACACAATTTTGAAACTCTGTTTGTATAAAAGGTGATAATTTATTATTGTTAACCCTGTAGACATTCAACCTGTTCTTCCACAGACCCACTTCTAGATTAACATAATTCACATGAAACAGCTCCCACTAGGGAGGGATAGAACCAGGGACCATCAACACCAGAGGACAGGACTGAGCTAAGAAAGTATGGCCAATAGTGGAGTAATGTTTTGTTCCCATTTCCTAAACAAGTCACTAAGAACTTGGCTACCCCAGAGGTTTTTTGTTCACCTGGAGTTAATTGATTGCCAGTTTACTCTAGGTAGCTAACACTTTAATAAATGCTAGTCTGGATGCTACCTGGTCATTTGACCCAAGTGACAAATGTTTGTAATTTATTCTAGACTGATCCCAAGGGTAAACTACAAATTTCTGTAGCTTAAGGCAAATAATCATGGAGTGTCTGGACAAGCCTTTACAAAGATGTTATGTATCTGGAGTAAACAAGCAATAAATTAACTCAAGGTTTTTAAAAAATGCACCCCTCTGGTGTAGACATAACCGAGAAGGAGTGTGAGATACTTAGTCAGCATGTTACACAAATCTCTACTGAGTTTCAAAAAGGTTCAAGTTCCATTTCCTTATTGTCTCTGCTTCACTATCACTTTCTTTGTGCTTTCAGGAACCAGAAGCAGAAGAACTGAAATACAGCAAGGAAGGTATATCTGGCCCAAATGGAAGGCAATGTTTCAGATAAGTTTCTTCCTATTGAATTTCTAGCCCAATTTTGTAGACTGTTGTACTTTAGAGGTCTTTTGAGTAGTTATTCAATCTGAACCAAACCTGTGATCTTTTGAGATTTGTAGATTTGTACATCACTCATCCATTCCTTAAATTTCCTCTGGCTTTTTTCTTTCCAGTTTCACAGTGAAACAAGATTAACTGTTTTATTGGTGGCATCTGTTCTGGTAACAGATGTTACTGCAAAGTGGTTGTCTGGAGATATAAAGTATCAATGCACCAAAGGCAAGGCTCTTTAATAAAAAATAAAATAAAATAATAATAAAAAAAGCTCTTTGACCTTTCCCCTTCCTCTTTATTGATATTGCTTTTGAGGCTCCACTCACCAGGTCACAAGTAGACAAGAACTTGCATTTGATATATGTTTAATGATATTAAATAAAGCCTAGAGCTTTATTTCAAACTGCAAACATACTGTACTTTAACCCATAAAGCTTTTGCTTTCCCCTTTAATGCTAATGTGACAATTTCCAAGTTTATGGTACCATGTTAGATTTAACTAGAAAACTGAATAGAATAAGACCACTTGAAACTAATATATTTTGATTCATTCATTGCGTTAAGGGCTCAAAGTCATCACTGAAGGACTGAAGAAGTGACAGGGGTTCCAGGGCACTTACTTGCTCATACACACACTTCCTACTGTACATCTAGTCTACTGAGAGGCATCACCAAACAATTGTAAAAGCACCTTCTGACACATCAGCTGAAATTGTCTGTTTGAAGCCAAAATCTCTTGTTTTCCCTGCATCTGTAACTAAACTGGTCTAGCATTTTGACTGCATCTATGCATGTTGATTTTCGAACAGCAGGAAAAGGATGTATTTGTGGGGGGTGGCTATTAAAAAGGGCTGTTAGGATCATCCAATTTCTACAAGAGGAATACTATAGTGTTATCTGTAGTACTTGTTATGCTGAATAATAAGTCAAACTCAAAGACCTGCCAATCTTCTTTTCCTTAAAGAACAACATTTCCTAAAGATATACCTTCTAATAATGATACTACTCGGAGAAATGAGGTTATGATTCAGCTCCCTGACAATTACAGCAATCTGACCTAAAGCCATAATAAATGCTTTTGAATAATAATGGTAATAGGATGATGATGATACAGTCAAGCCCGCTTAATGTCAGAATCAGCTTGCCACACTATTTGACATTATCTATGATATTCTAATAAATGACCTGCATTTCCTCAAGTTGGAATCACTTTCCCCCCACTTCAATGCTAAATGTGAACATCATTCTATTCTACCATTGTTACGTTTTTTTCCCTACATAACTGTGGCATATACAAACCATGCAACTAGACTGAAAACATAACATTATATATCATGGTTAATTGACAAATGGGCTTGCACAACATGACATTGCATACAGTAATTGACATTAAGTGATATTTGCAGCAGGAAATTGGTAATTTTCAATTGCCATTAGGTAGAACTAATTATCGGTGGTCAAAGTGAAATGTTGGTGAAAGGATATTTTTTTATTTTTGGGTTCTGTACTAATTTTAAGTAGGTGTGTGCCAAAGAGCTGTCATTGAAGCAGAGATGCTTACTTGTCATTTCCCATAGACAAAAGGGGCACAATTCAACTGAATGCTTTCAGGGGAGTCCACTGATCGACCCTTGCTTCAGTAGTAGTTCCTTCAAAAGATCACAGTGACAAACTCGCATTATTTACAGATGAGATCAATGAGCACAAGCACAGCCCTGCCTATGTTTGGAGTCTCTATGTGATGTACGTTTTGGAGCTTGCCCAGCCTTTCTCCACAGCTTCAATCAGGTTCCTCCATCTAGAAAAATCCCAACAGCTTCTTGTCTGCCTGCAGCACCCTCCTGTGTCCCAACCTCAGGCTCTGGTGATTCCCTCTTTGCCTAGGGTGGGTCTGGAGGCCCTGATGAACCCTCTACCTACCTGTTACCAAAAGGTAACTGGAGAAGAAGGCAGCAACAAGGAATTTCAAGGACTCCAGCAAGGAGATGGGATCAAAAGTAAAATGATTTCTATTAGTGGTGGTAGCTGAGAAGCCATGTGTGTACATACATGGAGGCTCCAGGTGAAGGAGGTCACAGAATCATAGAATCATAGAATATCAGGGTTGGAAGGGACCTCAGGAGGTCATCTAGTCCAACCCCCTGCTCAAAGCAGGACCAATTCCCAACTAAATCATCCCAGCCAGGGCTTTGTCAAGCCTGACCTTAAAAACTTCTAAGGAAAGAGATTCCACCACCTCCCTAGATAACCCATTCCAGTGCTTCACCACCCTCCTAGTGAAAAAGTTTTTCCTAATATCCAACCTAAACCTCCCCCACTGCAACATGAGACCATTATTCCTTGTTCTGTCATCAGGTATCACTGAGAACAGTCTAGATCCATTCTCTTTGGAACCCCCTTTCAGGTAGTTGAAAGCAGCTATCAAATCCCGCCTCATTCTTCTCTTCTGCAGACTAAACAATCCCAGTTCCCTCAGCCTCTCCTCGTAAGTCATTTGCTCCAGCCCCCTAATCATTTTTGTTGCCCTCCGCTGGACTCTTTCGAATTTTTCCACATCCTTCTTGTAGTGTGGGGCCCAAAACTGGACACAGTACTCCAGATGAGGCCACACCAATGTCGAATAGAGGGGAATGATCACATCCCTCGATCTGCTGGCAATGTCCCTACTTATACAGCCTTGTTGGCAACAAGGGCACACTGTCGACTCATATCCAGCTTCTCGTCCAGTGTAATCCCTAGGTCCTTTTCCGCAGAACTGCTTCCTAGCCATTCGGGCCCTAGTCTGTAACAATGAATGGGATTCTTCTGTCCTAAGTGCAGGACTCTGCACTTGTCCTTGTTGAACCTCATCAGGTTTCTTTTGGCCCAATCCTCTAATTTGTCTAGGTCCCTCTGTATCCTATCCCTATCCTCCAGTGTATCTACCACTCCTCCCAGTTTAGTGTCATCTGCAAACTTGCTGAGAGTGCAGTCCACCCATCCTCCAGATCATTAATGAAGATATTGAACAAAACCGGCCCCAGGACCAACCCTTGGGGCACTCCACTTCAAACCGGCTGACAACTAGACATGGAGCCGTTGATCACTACCCGTTGAGCCTGATGATCTAGCCAGCTTTCTATCCACCTTATAGTCCATTCATCCAGCCTGTACTTCTTTAACTTGCTGGCAAGAATAGTGTGGGAGACCGTATCAAAAGCTTTGCTAAAGTCAAGGAATAACACATCCACTGCTTTCCCCTCATCCACAGACCCAGTTATCTCCTCATAGAAGACAATTAGGTTATTCAGGCATGACTTGCCCTTGGTGAATCCATGCTGACTCTTCCTGATCACTTTCCTCTCCTCTAAGTGCTTCAGAATTGATTCCTTGAGGACCTGCTCCATGATTTTTCCAGGGACTGAGGTGAGGCTGACTGGCCTGTAGTTCCCCGGATCCTCCTTCTTCCCTTTTTTAAAGATGGGCACTACATTAGCCTTTTTCCAGTCATCTGGGACTTCCCCCGATTGCCATGAGTTTTCAAAGATAATGGCCAATGGCTCTTCAATCACATCCGCCAACTCCTTTAGCACCCTCAGATGCAGTGCATCCGACCCCATGGACTTGTGCTCGTCCAGTGAATGCATAGATGGCATTGACTTAAGTCCTCAACAGGACATAATCCATTTTTCATATAGAATTATTGTTTTTCCAAAAGGGTGTAACGTGCTGGCTAGTGGTTTTTATGCACTACTAAACTCTACAGGAAATAATGTCACACCTGCTTGAATGCGTGAGATCTTATTGTCCACTGGAGGATGACTTCCAGAGGATTTCAAATTGAAATAAATGACAAAATTCCATATTTTAATAGAAAAAAGATCAGTCCTGCAAGCCCTAAAGGCCCAAATGGCCCTGTTTCTTCCTTGTCTCAAATGGAAAGAGCTCATAATTTGGAAGCAGAAGGTCCTGAGTTCTATTTTCTCAAATGATCATGAAATTGGAAGCTTTTTTGAAAAAAAATGCATCCATCCTGAAAATACATTGTCTCAGAAAAATTTGTCCTCATTTTAAGTGTCAGAAGTCTCTATTCCTAGCTCTGTCACCCATTGCTTTTGCTTTTATCTTCCAACTGTGCATTTCTAAGAAGCTTTAAATCCATTTTCTTTCCCAGTATTCTGAGAGACTTGATGAGAGATCTGTTTTGTCAGTGGTTCATGGAAAAGCATTAAGTGGGTATGAGGTGTTGGTGTTTGAAAAGTTAAGATGCTGCACCTATCTAGATTTTTATATAAAGGGGATGTTAATCCTGTCAGTTCCTTCATTGATAGCAAGTCATAAATTCATTCGTTTGGTTACAGATTGTCTTCCTGGAAACTGAAAATAAGCATTATTTTTATCTATATCTATCTATATATCATAGTTTTGTAAAATATGTAGCTTTATTTTTATACATACAATGGGCGTCTACAAAAAATGTAATCAAAATTACAAAGGATGTGATTCTGTTCAGTATGCCACATTTTTGTTGCATCTTCTTTCTCTCATTCTCTCCTTCTAAGCAGATTTCACACCTGTTACCAGACTGTTATGCTTGTCAGAAACAATAAAAGGAAATGGTTTTAACTGCTGGGAACAGACTTCAAAGCAGGACCATGGGGGAATCCTAGTCATCATCCAGCTGGTCTTTTAAAATCTATTTGCTGCCACAGTCTGTGAGCAAGAGGTTCTCCTGTATGCAATATTTACAGCATTGCATTTTTTAAGTTGGTATCATTTTTGGATCATAAAAATCTGATGTATATTTTAAATGTAAAATTTACTACCAACGTGACAAAAGCCACACATATTGCATTGGAGTCCTACAAAAGTTGAAAGAGAAATACAACATACGCAAAGTCAATTGCCTATTGCAGTTTCTTTCTATCCAAAATATTTCATCTGGCCTGTAAAATGAGAGGCTTGCCTCAAAAACATGTAGCAATTGATTGTCTTCCTTTAGCAAAATGTTTTATCAAAGCTGTGTCCAATGAAATCAAAACCAACTTAAACCAAATATTCCCAATGTTCCTTATAAATTATTTAGAACTCAAAGATGAATGTGTGTGGCGGGAGGCATGAATGACTAACTATTTAATACATTTTCAGAAGCTGAATGTGAATACTTTCTATTGCACAGACCCATTTCCATTCCAATGAGAATGGGTAAAGTTTCTAACCTCGTACATTACAAGGAATAACAGAATAGCAGTGGAAGTGAGTGTAGCCCCAGCTAGGAGATTAGCATAGATTTCCTGCTAAAGAGAGTAAAATAAATCCAGGTTTGAATTTTGATTGCTTCCTATTCATACTGCACTATAAATATTTAATTTAGAATTGGCTTTCACTCTTTCCCCCTCCTCATTTGTGTTCCCTGAAAAAAATAAAATAGCTTGAATGTAAATTTAAAATAACAAGTCCTGCTAAAGGATTTCTCTAGAGGCAATTTTGTGGGCTGAATAGCTTTCTTTGCCTCACCTGTCCAATATAACTTAACTTTCTTTGAATATTACAAAATGGGCATCTTATCCACAGATCCGAGCTGTTCAAGTGCCACTTAAGGTAAAGGCACAAACCATCTAAAGACAAGAAGTTGTATCCAATTCCTTCATAAAAATGAATACATTGGTTCTTGAAACATGTGACTGTTCATGTTATTTTTGGTGTGTTATCTCAAAGATAGAAAACTACTAGAATGCATAGGGAGGGTAGAAGCTGAATTTAAAAGAAAAATAAATAGAAAACACAAACATCTGAACAAACTGGGAACTGCGGTCCTTGAGGAAAAGTGGCTTATGATACACACCATTGTCACTTATATAATATGTCTAGTGATTGGAGGACTGGAATTGGGCCTCTTGGCTTCAGTTACTAGTTCCTCCGCTGGTTTGGACTATGGCATTGAGAAATTAGCTAACCTCTCTTTGGCTTAATTTATCAATATGTACAACTGGTATAATCACATCTAATGTCACTGTAAGAGAATCTGAGATATGATAAATTTCTTATCAAGGGGGCTGTTGAAAAATTCCCAATGAGAGAATACTAAAATGATGGAAAAGATTTTCTTCACTTAAAGCTTCTGTTGTTCTGGAATATATCAGAATCTGATGGCAGAGCATGGGAAGAACTCTGACATGACTAAATTAAGTGGCATTTCTGTGGCAATAAAAATGAAAAAGCTATGGTTCCGGTAGCATGATTTTAAACACCTGCAGAATTCCAAGTAATCTGGCTTTCATAATATTCAGAGCCATAAAGCCAGTCATTACACACAAGTATATTTAACCTATTCAAATACCAGTGGGAACCAAAGGTGCAGCTCAGACATTGCTGCATATTCCACATCTCTGCTTTCTCAACTCCCACACAAAAGGGATCTTCTTTACTTTAAAATCATGGGACAACTCCATCCAGCAAATAATGACTAATGCTGGTGGAAGAGTTTTTTCAGTAGTGGATGTTGAGTCCCATACAAAGAATTGCAAAAAGAAAGTGATTTGCAGTACACACAAATCTCATTAGCCCCGTAAAACCCATGAGCAACACTGCATAGTCTCGAGCACCATCTATTGGCTCTCTATCTAGTAACGATATACACAGACATAGACCACTCTCTTAACAGTGACTTTGCAAATATGAAATTCTCTTCGTGTAGTAATGATAAAGCATAAACTTGGGCAGTGAAGAGCTGCAAAACCATATGCTAGCATATTGAAGTGAAGAGAGGTGTAAGATGCTAAATTTGCACAGGAGTTAATTGACAAGTTGCAAGTCAGCAGATTAAGTCAATAGAGTGATCAAGTGGTTTGAAACTACTTGGTTCTGATTGACGCATTTGTTTCAAAACCAAGGACTGTAATAGAAGTTAATGAATGTCTGTCTCTCACACAAGAGCACCATGAACTTTTGCCCAAATTTTAACTGGATTTTCTCTATTTGATGCCCTTATACATAGTCTTCTGCTGCAGTATTGGTTTAATTTTGCTGTATTTAAAAATAAAAAAAAATAAGTCCAAAAAGAGGAAGCTCCCACACCCACTTCTTATTGTTGGAGAATGAATGGGTTAGACTCAGGTCCTGAAATACCTTCTGTTCTCTGAACACCTGCTTATATCACTGAGTATTTTGCAGATACTCAACAGTATGAATGGAAGGGCTTCACCTGGAATGGTTCAATAAGGTAATAGGAAAGGAGAAAGCAGCATATTCCCCTCCCCCCTTCAAAACACACATACACACATCCCATCTTCCTTCCATCATTACCATCCTGGAAGAGAGAGTGATTAAATTCTGGTGAGCTACTGGAGTTCCATGTAATTGACTGGCCAGCATTCAAACAGTTACTTTTTCAGGTACTTTTCATATCCAGTAAGGAAGTGCTGTATCTTTTTGACCTCCTGTAGCTTTTTGTTCATGAACAGGGCAATATTGTTTGCAATAGATTGGGCTGGTTGACTTCATTCCTCCAAGCCCCCGGTCGGAGCCATACTTCAGCATGAAACCTTATATGATCAGCATCCCCAAATGGCTGCTGTGAGTACTTCATTTCTAAAGTCTGTATTGAACTTAAAGACATTGCAAGCATTGCTGCATATATAACTGTAGTAACCTTATCTGCTGCTTTAAGTACCTCTTTGTGTTGGTCACTTCTCACCCCTCTACATTTTGGGAAAGGTCCAGGGGGAGGGCGGGGATTTGTCTTGTACAGAGGCTGTGGGATCTGGTAAAATGATAGTCTGGTAAATAGGAATTCCTCTTTTCTAATCCTAATTTTACATGGCCATTGTATGTAATTGATTATGTCACTTAAACATAGTTTGTTTCCCCATCTATAACATGGAATGATCTTTTACTTTTCTCACAGGAATACAAGCATTATACACAGCAACTAGTAGCTAATGTTTACTACAGCATTTTTGAGATGTAAAGTGCTCAGCTTTATTATTGCTTTACAAAAATTATAAGAATAAGAAATGCTAAAATTTCCTTCTTTATTTTTTAGCAAAACAAAGTATAAAACAGATTTCAAAGTAAAAACAAAACAATCTACTTCCCCATTGTGTGTTGAATGGGCACCACTCACTATTTTTCTAGATATGTAGAAGTTCTACACCACACTCGATGCACAAGTAAAGAGGGTAGGGAAAATTTTTGAAGCATTTTTTCACTTTGGTATTGTGGAAGTAAGTTATTGACAATGGGCCACACATTGCTGTTTTAAGTTTTAAGAATACAGTATCCCTGGAAGCATAATACTTCTAACCTCCACCTCCCACAATAGCAGAGAGAGCAGTGCAGACAGCTAATAAAATTCTGCATCAGAAAGTTTCATATAGGGCTACAGAGCACACCCCATGTTAGCCAGCAGAGTAAACCCCACTCAGCTGCTTATGGATCAACAGACCAAAAACAGCACTGCCAACCTTTGAGATAAATCTTTGTCCCAAGAGGCCCTGCTTGAGGTACGTGAGCCTGAGACTTGTGAAATCTAAGAGATCTTGGGCTTTCTTATTTAATACTCTGAAAGGAGCCCCAAGATTACCCAAGGTTAAACACTAGGCCTTGTCCAGATAAAAACTGAATGAGGTAAAATATTGGACACCACCAGTTGTCACCAAATGTAGCTGTTCCCTGAGAAAATACATGAATAATTGAAGAACAGGAGGACTTGTGGCACCTTAGAGACTAACAAATTTATTAGAGCATAAGCTTTCGTGGACTACAGCCCACTTCTTCGGATGCATATAGAATGGAACATATATTGAGGAGATATATATACACACATACAGAGAGCATAAACAGGTGGGAGTTGTCTTACCACCTCTGAGAGGCCAATTAATTAAGAGAAAAAAAACTTTTGAAGTGATAATCAAGCTAGCCGAGTACAGACAGACAGTTAAATAACAAGTGTGAGAGATTCAATGTTTGTAATGGCTCAACCATTCCCAGTCCTTATTCAAACCGGAGTTGATTGTGTCTAGTTTGCATATCAATTCTAGCTCAGCAGTTTCTCGTTGGAGTCTGTTTTTGAAGTTTTTCTGTTGTAATATAGCCACCCGCAGGTCTGTCACTGAATGACCAGACAGGTTAAAATGAATAATTGAGACTGATCAAGTTACTCAGTAGTTACTTCAGCTAGTTTCAAATCCAGTTGAATTGCCACGTGGCCTTGGAGCAATGGTATGACTTTAATGAGATAGTGAATTCTCCTGGGAAGAGTTTTTGAACAGGAGTCTACACCTTTGGTATTTCATAATGCAAGCGATTTAACTGGACACTTCTATAAGGCTAAGAGATGACCATATGTGGATGAGGGGTAAAGCTACCAATTCATCTAGACCCATAATTTGTTACTTTTAATAAGAACTAACTTTATATTGAAAATTGGGCATAGGGAAGATATGAGGATGTACCCGTGGCCTTAAGCAATGCATGAGGAGGCTGGGGAAAGTTCTAGGCAGAATCTTTCCAATAGAGCAGTGAGACAGTGTAGCTTTAGGGATAATACGGTATTAGAATGCAGAAACAATTTCCTTGTTCAGTGTTAGAAGAAAATGATTTTGGTAAACGTTGGTGAAAACAGAAATAAAGAACAAAACATACGTACAAAAATTAGTAAAAGGAATCATAATTGGTGATGGGAAAATGTGTTTTTCTTAATTTCAGACCCACTTGAACTACATGTATTTGTAAATTGTAGTTAAAACTGAATGTTATTTGGCTCTGTGTTCATAGCAGAGACTGCAGGACAAGGACTAGAAAAGAAAATTGTGTGTAGAAGGAAATAGGGTGAAAAATGGAGTAGAGAGCTATCAGAGTATAAAACATATAGGGATCATGCTGACAGCATGGGAGGAGAGAAATCTGAAGTGGCTTTCACATAATAAAAAATGGGGTAAATGGGGGAGGGAGAGGAATTGTAAATAAACAAACATTGGGGGGAAAAAACCCCCAAAATCCCAGTGTAAGGCACTTGGATACCTTGGTGATGAGTGTGCTGCAAAAATCTAGATAGAAAACAGTTCCATGAAAAAAAGTCAGCATAAGGCCTGATCCTTCTCCCATTGAACTCAATGAGAGTTAAATATGTGTCTGAGCTAGCCAGCCCAGTGGAGTGGTGTTTTTTAAGAAATGGTCCCTGTCTTTAATATGTAGCAATTTTCCTTTTAGTTAGCAAATCATGGAGGGGGGCTGGAAGTTGTTTATAAATTGGATCACTCTAGAAGTGGGCTGTAGTCCACGAAAGCTTATGCTCTAATAAATTTGTTAGTCTCTAAGGTGCCACAAGTACTCCTGTTCTTTTTGTTTAAATTAGGGTTTCAGTTATGGAAACAAAAGTGTTTGCAAACTCAGATAAATGTTAGCCCACCCCTCAGTCTCCCCCCCAAAAAGTTCAGTATGTTCAGAGCCTTGAATTCCTTGAGGTCACCCATTCCTCACATCACAATTTAAACTGAATTGCCAGATTCCACCATCCTTGACCATGCTAAGAAGTATCTTATTCTGAGTAGTTACACTGAAATCAATGGGGCTACTTGCAGAATAAGGTCTCAATTAGTCTGAGTAAAGGTGACAGAATTAAACATTGATTGTTTGGAAAGTCCTTATGATTTTAACATTTCCCCTGAAGCTATGAATTAAATGGCAAAAACACAAATAAAAAAATATGCACATTGAATATTTATAGCACTTAATAGTTGTTAGCATATTTTTCAGCCAGAGGGCAGCAGAATATAGATTGTACTGTGAGTTTCTCCTAAATCAGAACTTTGATATGTAGTCAACAGTAAAGCATGTTAAAACACTAATTCTAAATTGAAATTATTCAAGCAAAGTAAACCTTTACTTATTTAAGAGGTATTGCCCACCCCAACATGATTTAATGTATGATCAGTAAAAAGCAGAATTCCACCAGTGATGTATCAAAATTCCCCAGAGTTTCACTTTATTAATGTGCATCATAATTCAGCCAAATTTAGCTTATACTACACATGAACCGGGTAGAATACTGCTGATTAATATTTGCTATGTAAATTGTAATGTGCTAGTGAAGAATGAGCCTTGCTGATTGACTGTATGAAAAGAGTAAATAACAGTTCTACCTAGTAACTTATCAAAATGATGAGTGATTCCATGGAGAGTTTACCGTGAAAATTAATCTCTGAGCAAAAAATGATTGGAATTCTTTTTACCTTTGGCAATCTCCAACAGCGAAGTATCAAATAGCAAAAGAGAAAAAATGGTGTGCAGTCCATTCTTTCATCTGGCTATTTTTCCTTCATATCTGTCATCTTGAAGGATTTTTTTCCCCACTTCCTGCAGTTAGAGTTGCTTTTATTGTCTCATAGAACACTGTATACAGGGACAGACACTGTAATTCCCACTCAAGAAACATTGGAAGAATTCTATTATAGATTATTGCATTTAAATTAGAGTAAAATCATTTTGGAAAATATTAACTTGAAAAGGTAATTAGCAGTTCTTAATATTTAATGCCAATAGTAGATCTACTTATTACAGTTTGTTGCAGCAGATACTATGATGAAGAGTTGAAATTTTATCTGTAACTGCTTGAAAAATGAGTGCAATCTTATAAACACTTCATTTGTGAGCACAGTCCCATTCACTTCATTAGACCTACTCAAGTTACTGTATGCATATGGATTCCTGTTCCGCAAACTGCTAACACATCATGTAGAACCTACTCACATTACCAGCTTCAAAGGACTTGCTCTCTTGAGCCCTTACTGGTGTATGCTTTTGTTTAAAGAGTCCCTCTGCAAGTTCTGCTTTTAGGAGTTTTGTAGTATAAATAAGTTATATTGTTTATTTTATATCCCTGTGAAATAACGTGTAGTAATTTTATGACCATAGCAACGTTCATCATTGTGAATACCCAAAAAGAAAAAAAGTATGCTTCGGGATAACTAATCCAGGGGGTTGCTGGTTCATAAAGGATAAAAGCCCTAATAGTACCATAAAAGTTGTCCTCTAGCTCAAGGAATAAAGGCTAATGTGGGTGGAGCAGAAGCCTGTCAAAAGTTCTATCACTGCTGATCATTATGAAGTTCCATGCAGTCATGGAATCATGGCAATAGCAAATAATGCCAACACAATACACTATGTAGCCATTTGACAAGATGGCAACTGTTCAATAGGGTGAGCTAGATTATTCCAAAGTGGACTGCAAAAGCAGATGTTAATTGTCATCGTTTTCTTCTGTTAAGGGTTTTAAAAAGAAAACTTTGACATCAGCTGGAGCAGAATTTGGACCTTTGTGCTTAGCTTTATTCACCCTTGTGGTTGTGGTGTTCCTTAATGAGAATTTTGACACTGACTTCAATTGGAGCACAACTGGATGCAAAATCCCTCTAGAAAAAATGAGTGTATTCAGTTTTTGACTGACCATTTCTATGCATAAAATGAAACAGGAAGCAGTTATCTGTTTTCTAACTTCATTCTGAAAACCAGTTGAAATTTTGTTTATTAATCAGGTGTGGCCAATTTTTGAAAAAAAAAAAAAGATTTAACTGTAACAGTGTGTTTTAAGCAAAGTAATACATTAGCAGCTCATTAAGTACCTTCCACATACCCTGCTGGAACCCTGGATGCTTTGAAAGGTGTAATACTTTCAGGATACTGGGGTGTGTGCTGGGAACTTGCTACAGCTGCTAAATGAATGTAGCCAGTGCTCCTTCCAGTGCAGCCATCTGGGGAGTGAAGGATGCTCTTTTCTCAGCCAGTCATGGTCCCTGCTAGCAGCACTAGTGGTCCTCTCTTGTACACCCCCCCCCCCTCCCCCGCCCCCCCGCCCCAGTCTGTCCATGGCTGTCTCCTGTGTGAATATACTAGAGGGAAAGAGGCATTTTGTTACCTTTTCCCCTCTCTGATGCACCCACTCAAGTGCCCATAATTGGCCCTCTGAGTTCAGGCAAGGATTTCAGTTGTTGAATACTCCAGCCCAGATTCTCTTCTTTGCCAAGACCCATGATTTTATTATGGGATTGGTGTGAGGGAAGCTGTCAGGGAGTCCATTACAGCTCTCTGGTTTCTTGTGGACAGTTGTGCCAGCAACAGCCCTGGTGCAGGTTATAGCAGCCTAGGCTCCAGGTAGTGGTCCTTAAAGGGCAGCACTCTAGCTGGTGAGAGAGTGCCGTGTGCGTTGGCCATACCCCAGCTGTTCCCTGATGTGTCTTTTCCCCTCTCCTTGCACCAGATCCAAGTGGGGTGGGGATGGGCCAGGGACAGTGTGTGCCAGCTCTGTGCCAGCTCCTTCATACTGAGAGAATAATCAGCTGGCCAGATTCAGCTGGTTATTAGAAGGGCAAACAAACCATATTCTATTCAGGATCTCATAACACCATCATCATTGTAATAGATAAGCACCTTCCCAAAGTGCATTAGGTGATGTGACTAGTATTTGTCATGTTTTATTCTCACACTCTGTCTGTCTGTCTGTTTCATAACCTGGGGTAGATATTGTGGGCGATTTTTATTTCTATTTAATTTAATATGTACACTGTGGTATGTGTTTACATTAGCAAAACAAAGGTCAAAGAAGTATGCCATGCTCGTGCTCTAGCTGTTGCTCTTGGAGGAGAAGGTGGTTTTGTTTTGTTTTGTAGTGATTCTTACTTCTTGTGGGAGTTGGTTCACAGTCTTGGATAGACCCCTTGAGAAAGCTCTGTCTCCACAATCCATACTTAACCTTGCTAGACCACAGCATTTGAGGCCCTGTATTCAATGGTATGAAACCTGGAATTCCTATAGATATATTTTTCACTTTAAATTTTTATAGTTTTGGTTGAAAGTGATGATTAAAAACAGCTCTAGAAAAGGAAGTGCTTTGGAGTCATAAAACTGATACTTGAGTCTCCTTCTTTATAGTTATATGGAATGGGTAAAGCAATTTGGATAAAAAATAACTGACCTGAAAATAAACAAAGCCCCGAACTAATGTCAGCTACTTGCAGTTTACTGGGACTGATTCACTATAAGGAATGGTGCAGGTGGACTCCCTCAGTATACTCTGATAGCCAGAATGTACCTCAAATTAGAGAGAGAGAGAGCACCTTTAGAATAAGAAAGTGAGATCTTTGAGGCTGGTCCGTATGGGTATTCCAGTGAGGATACACATATACTCCATGTGCCTGAGATTGGAAGATCTTGCTAATAGTGTCCCTTTTCCCATGCCTGCTCTCTTTGTCTCTTCATGCTCTGATCCAAGGATTTAAGAGGCATTATGGACCAATCATATATCATTTTCCTTCTTACCTTTGCATGGTCTGAGACAGAACCTTTCAGTGTCCGTGGACTGATCCTCCAGCACCACTCCTGTAAATATTTTATTAAAAAACCCTGTAAATATTGTAAATACTCCTTGTAGTTAGTTAGATTCCAGGGAGCACCCCCCTCTACCATTTCCAGTATGGTACTCTGATTATGTCAGTATGCCAAGCTTCAGGAACTGCATCTCCTGCCCCCATTTTTTTCCAGTCAGCGAAAAACACCAGAAGTGCCTCTACTGCTTTGAAGATCTCATATCACTGCTAAGTGCAGTATCTGCTGCTCTTTTCTTCCCTGAACCCATCAATAGCAGGAATTCAGACCCTGGAAAGACCTTATGGAGCAAACTATGAAAGCCTGGTCAGATCCAGTCCAGGAGGACCCCCACTGTACAGAGGTCTGAGGTGTCGAGCAGTGTGACATCTAGCACTACCACTTCAGACACAGGCAAACAAATGTAGAGCAAAGGATTCTTCATCTCAGACTCACCATGAGGGTAACAAAACCTCTCTAACAATGAGAAATAAATCCCCCTCAAGATCTACTTCTAAGAGGAGAGGTGCATCCCCTATACACTCAAGGTCAGGGAACTTGTAATGCCCAGTTCCAGGAGACTCTAAAACCTATCAAGGTTATGGTATTGAACAGCAGGCTTCAAAGAGTAAGAATGTCTCCACTTAGGCTCTGTTGGCAGGACCAGGACCATCGGTACTAAGTAAAGTAAGGGCATGAACCTCGACTGGTATTGATGAAGGACAGACAGTTAGCCCATACATTGTTGGTGCTGACACCAAAGGTTCACAGAGGCAGATCTGATCGTGGTGACAAATACACCATTTTGGAAGACACCACCATCCTGCTGGATCCGAGTCTTACATGAGAGATTCTGACACCATTGGTCCTAAACATTATGTAGGACACTGTTCTTCTATTCTATCTACCAGTTAGGGTTGCTTCTCATCAAGGATTAGGATGGCACCACCGTTAGAGATGGGCCTCACTTTTTTCTTTGTTGGGCAAGTCTGATATGGGAGAAGGACTCTCATCACCTCCTCCAAGGGATGTAAGCTCAGATAGAGGTTCTAGAATCTCCTTGGGTCCTGTCAAAACCCTATAAAATAGGATTATCTCTCGCCCTTCCCCAGAACCTGTGTTTGTGCCTGGGAGTTGACCCCAATCCATGATGTATACCTCTCACTGGCTGTATTTCCCCTATGTATATTATCCCAAATCCATCCTGTCCCACTGAGAATGTTTCCATCCCTCTCCCCTGAGGGACCAGCCTGAATCCCTCCTGGAGTCCATTGAGAAAGAAGAGCCAGATATAGCTGTACTGTTGGTACCATTGGGTACATCATCTTCCTCTCTTGACAAGGCAGTTGCTTGAGCATCACCATCTCCACTAGATAATCACAAACAGTTTCAGGAGTTATTAGGAAGGATTGCTGATCCCCTTCAGATCCTCTTGGGGGAAGTTCAAGGGTCATCCGGCAAACTCCTGGGCATTTTACAGAGTACAAGGAGCACCCTCTACAAAGGGAGCACTCCCAATCATTGAGGCTATTCTAGAACTGATCAAAGTGTGTAGCACACCCAGCAACATGTGCATCCACTCAAAGAGGGCAGAGAAGAGAGAATTTGTTCTTCCCAAGGGAGAATTTTTCTTCACACATCCTGCCCCTAAGCCCCTGGTTGTTCAGGCTCCAATGAAGAGGAGTAGGAGAAAACATGTTAGATTTACCCCTTCAGACAAGGCATCTAAATGTTTGGACCTTCTAGACAGAAAAATATTCAAATGTATCAGTCTCCAATTCCATATAGCCAATGATCAGGCACCCCTCAGAGACATAGCTATAGCAATGGAAATTCTAAGTGTGGACCAGGCCTAGTATTTCACACTAATTAATGTCTCTCTCCTCTCTGGTGATTTAGATAGTTACAGATGTTTACAATGCAAATGTTTAAAGATTGCCTTACGTTATGGGATACAGATGTTATAAGTGAGACTAATGCATGCAGCAACTTACAAGCATTCCATAAAGTTTAAACACCAAGCAATTTTAAAAAATAATACTGTTTTAAGCATACTTAAACACAGGTGAGCCAAACTGGTTCCAGCTATATACTGGTCAGTGTTCAGTCAAGACCTAGGGGCCTTGGCATGAGCTTGTACCTGGTCTGCCAGTAGTATACTGTACAGGGCTTCTACATGCCCAAGTGGTGCCTTCCTGTCTATGCTGCTATTTTGAGTAGTATAGTGTTTTGCTGCCTCTCCACTGCCAGAGTCTTTCCTCACTGTAGGAAAAGTATCTGGCAGCGGGGAACGTTCTGGCATCTCCTTGCTGCCAGAGCCTTACCTCATTGCCTTCCCCCTGCCAGAGCATTTCACTGCCATGTGTAGCTATATACCACAGTGTGGATGCAGTCTGCTTTTCACTGCACCATGTATCTACACATACCTTTTATCCCACCGCCAGTGTGTACTTGGCCTATGATTCAAGGCAGTCACCCTGGCACTCACAATCTCATCTCTAAAGAGAAACAAATGGTTCAACACTCATAACGTGAAAGGTGCCTATCATCATACAGACATCTTCCCCTCCCACAGGAGGTTCCTGATGTTCCTGATAGGTGCAAACAAGAGTATTTATTTATGAAAGTACTTTCAGTAGTGGTAGCCCCCTTCTAGTGCAATTATTTGATAGATTTTCCATACCTAGACTATTGGATTTTGACATGAAAGTCTCAAGTGGAGGTAATGATAATAAAAACATCCATTTTAGGTCTGACACATAGATTTCACTGGAGCAACTCTAGACTAAGTATTTGACTGGGTATTGAACCTACAGCAGATACGTTCAAATCAGTTAAAGCCATTCTTAATAAAAGCAGGAAAGAATCCATCCAGAAGTGTTACTTAATGAAATGGAAAAGGATTTCTATATGGACTCAGTGTCACCATATGTCCCCAGAAACAATAGAGATTTCAACTATTTTAGATTAGATTTAGAAACAATAGAGATTTCAACTATTTTAGATTAGATTTAGAAACAATAGAGATTTCAACTATTTTAGATTATCTTCTCATGTTAAAAACTCTGATATTTCACTTAGGTCCCTGTGGGTTCATTTGGCAGCAATTAGAGTCTGCCACTCTTCCATTGACAATTGCTCCATCTTTATGCATTCAGTCACTGTGCGATTTTTAAAAAGGCTTGCTCAGAACCTTCTCTCTGCTAGCCAACCCTGCTCCGACATGGGATCTCAACCTGGTCCTCTCAGCACTGACAAAACCACTATTTGAACCACTAGCAATATCCTCACTTTACCACTTATCTCTGAAGGTAGACTTTCTGGTGGCCATCACTTCAGCTAGAAGAGTACGCAAACTAGGGATCCTTATGGCCAAGCCACAATATTCTATATTCCATAAGGATAAGATTTCATTACGACTACACCCTAAATTCATTCCCACCATAATTTTGGACTTCCACATAAATCATATTATACACTTACTGTGTTCTTTCCTAAGCCTCATATGACCACTGAGGATCAGAGAATCCATTCCCTGGCCATTCTATCTTTAGACAGCAAAATCCTTTGGAAGATCTCCTAGTCTGTTTATGGCTCTAGCAGAGCACATTCAAGAGAAAGCAGTATCTTCAAAGTGGATTTCGAGGCTATATCTTTTTCTGCTACCAGTTCCGGGTGCTCTTCTGCTTTATGGAGTGAAGGCCCACTCCACCAGAGCAAAGGTCTCTTCAGGATCTTTGCTTAGGGAAGTGCGTGGCATGTAAAGCTACCATGTGGAGTTCTATTCACAAGATCCTATGCCATGGAATAAATCTCCTCATCTTTTGCAGCCTTTGGGTCAGCAGTTCGGCAGTCATCAAACCACAGAGATCCTCTCTCCCTCCTCCATCTTGACTGTTGTTCAGTGGAATACACATAGAGACCAACACTCAAGAAACAAAGATTAATTATCTTCCATAACTGGAATTCTTCAAGATGTGTGGTCCCTATCTCTAGTCTACAGCCCTCATCCTCCAATCCCTCTGCTTAGGATCATGGAGACCTGATTTGTGGTAGGGAAGGACGTGGAGAGTCGATTGCACTGCACCATTCTTTATACCCTTATATTGGAACATAAGGAAGGAGAGAGAGAGAGAGGGTGCAGACCAGTGGAATCTACTAGCAAGAATCTTCCAGTCTCAAGCACATGTGTACCCACAGTGGAATATAGATAGGGACCACACATCTTGAAGAGCTCCGGTTATGGAAGGTAGGTAACCTTTTTTTTTCATCTTTGCATAGAAAATACAAGATATGAACTTATCAATTTTTGATCATATTTGTGTATGAAAGTTAGCTTGTCAGGCTCTGATGCCCATTTCGCAATAATACGTTTAAAATGTCTATGTGGATAAAACACAGGTTTATCTTACCAGAAGATTTTTCTCACAAATGATGATAAATAATAACCAATCTAATAGGTAAGCTAATTTGATGCAATGGTTAAACAGCGTGAAGGCCAGTAAAACCTTTTGGAAAGGTTATGGCCACTATTAAATCAAGTAGCCCATTTTAAGAATTTTTTGAAATTATTACATTTATTTTAGGAAGTGTTGCTGTGAGAAGAGATATAAGAGATTGTCAATGTCAAATAAAAGAATTTGTTGTACTGTTCTACATATTACAATCACAGGCAAATCTTGTGCAGGAATGGGAGCAGATAGCTCAGGAAACATTTTGGAATATGAAACTTTTGCAGAAGTTCAGATCTGAGGTTTTGCTTCAGGTCTATCTCACTGCAAAATCAGTGCAATGAAATTGTTCATGGTTTTGTACTGCTTGGAACGTGCATGGATATACAGTTCTGTGTTTAAGAAGCATATTTTCATCTAGTGTAATTCTAACTCAAGATACTAGAATGTTCTTCTACTTGTATAATAACAATACAAGCATATCGTCCTAATCCTCTAACACTTTTGCTGGCTCCCTCTTAGTTCCAGGATACAGTTGAGAATAAAGCTTTCCTTGGGCTGTATTGTGCCTCCAAGGTCCAGGCACTGAGAGGGCCTTCTTCCTCTGGATCTGCTTTGCCCCAAGTGGAAGGAAGAGGTGGGAAGCAGAGTCAAGCACCACCATATACCATTTTCCCCCTTCCTGCGACCCCATGAAGGACTCTTTGGGGGACAGAGTTCTGTGAAGGGGAAAGAGAAAGAGGTTTACATTCCTGGAGCAGAGAAAGGCTGGGACTGGGTTGAGACAAAAAAGACCCAGAGGAGGCTGCCTCTTTCTCAAGCAGATTACTAAGAAAATTGTAACAGAGCGGCAGGCTTATATTGCCTTTTTCTAATTCCATTCAGGACAACCCCATTTTAAGAGGAAGGTTGGGGACAACTGAGGTCTGTGGAGGCTCTAGTTGTACAAATCCCATTGGAGCTGCATTGCCAAGGAGCTGGGCTGAGAGGGGTGAATAGAAGGCAGAAACAGTGCTAAAGCACAGGGGGTTTGTGCCAATTGTCCTTGCTTCCTAAGGATCACCTAAATTTGTATGTTTTTCAGGGGTGGATTGGTGGCCCATTACAGATCACATCAAACCCTTTTTTTCTCCTCACCCTCGAATATGTTGGGAGTAACTCTAGGCAAGCTTTGAGGAGCCCTCCAGCAGGCTTTGCACTGCAGTATTTAGGGAAAGAAAGATGCTATGGACCCTTGTCTTTCATCTCCACAAATTTGCTCCAGTCTAAGACACAGACCTATCTCCTTCCAGTAACCTTGCACCTACCCTCTGTATGTTCCCAGGGCCGGCTCTAGGTTTTTTGCCGCCCCAAGCAAAAAAAATTTTGGCTGCCCCTCACCCCAGCCCTGGGCTCTCACCCCCCCCACTAGTGCCCTCCCCCACCCGCACCCCCTGCCGCCCCAGCCCTGGGCTCTCTCTTCCCCCCTCCCACATGCACCCACTGGCACCCCAGCCCTGGGCTCTCTCTTCCCCATCCCACCCACATCCCAGCCCTGGGCTCCCCACCCCAGTGCTGACTCCGCCTGCTCCCCCTCGCCTCCAGCCAGTCCGGCGCTAGCAGGGTCGGGGTAAGCAGCGGGACTCCCGGCCACACTCAGCCCAGGGTCCCTCCAGCCAGGGCACCCACCTCCAGGACTGGCCGGGACCCAGGAGGGCAGAGCTGGGGGACCACCCGGCAGGGGGCTGAGGAGCCGGGGCAGAGTAGCCCCAGAGGGAGCAGAGCTCTGGAGAGTGGGACGCGGGCCCCACACGGCAGCACCCCGTCCTCTATGGCCCCGCTGCTGCTGCTGCTTCTGGCCGCCCTGCCGCAGTCCCTGGGTGGCTCGGGCCGCTTCGCCCAGCCCCAGCTGCGGCGCTGGGGGGTGGCCGCTCTGCGGCACCTGCAGGTGGCTCCATGTGCCCCGTGGGGTGGCCCCCAGCCCGAGTGTTCCCCGCTCAGAGCCTGCCCGGCCCAGCCAGAAGTACGGGCACTGCTCCCCCACGGCGCGAACTGCAGTGGCCCCAGGGCACCCCCCGTGCAAGACGCACTGCTGCTGCCAGGGCCAGCTCTAAGCTTTTGCCGCCCGAAGCAAAAAAAAAAAAAAAAAAGATGGCCGGAATGCCGCACCTGAAAATGTGCCGCCCCAAGCACGTGCTTGGTTTGCTGGTGCCTAGAGCCGGCCCTGTATGTTTCACAGTCTCAGCACTATTGGGGGTAAATGCTATCACCTCAGTAGCTTATGTTTCCTGAAACTGTTATTCATGTGGTCACTGAGGCTTTATCTTATCAAATCTCATTTTTAAATTAATCTTTTTACTCTTGCTCATATAATTTAAATTGTGATCTTGTCCCTAATTACTTTTCTATCTTAGACTATATGAGACGTCTTTATACTCCCATGTACTCCTATGATCTGATGGCTTCAGTAAGTGCCAGGAAATTCTTTATTACTTAAATCTCCAAACCTTTACTTAGCCCCATAAAGTCACTAAATGAGAAAAAAATTGAAAAAAAAAAAATTAGCATGTGAGACTAAAGGGTTTCTGGAACACATTGGTGAAGTCTGATTTTTTCTGAAGAACTTGAACAGCTATTGATCCCATAGTTTCATTCTACATTCTCCAAGCAGTTGATCTGCTTCAGCAAGAGTGGCTCCTTCTGGATATTCAATTTGCCATTGTATCACAGGCTAAGGATCCATAACTTGTTCAGTCATAAAAACTCAATTAATTAATAAGAACAGCTATTATATTGGATAAGGGGAGAGCAATAGGGACACAAAGCAATGAAGAGGGCTATATAAATCCAAATAAAACTGGTTTAATTTGTGGGAGGACACATCTTTTATAAAAAGTGATGTCTCGTAAAACTGACCCAGGTGGCCAATGCTAGACATACACTTTCTGTGTGTGTAATAAGGGTTTTGATGGGGTAAGTTGTAGTTTTATGCTAGGTACTCTTAGGCCCTTTAATTTTAATGAACACACATTTCATTGCTAGAACACTCTTTTTCCAAGAGTAACTTTCTTATCAGATTGATTTACACTGCAGTAGATACAGGTGCTTCTCACTTCGGCTTCTATTTTCTTGAACTATAGCCCTTAGTAGCAAGCTTCAGCTATTGAAGATACAGTTTGAAATAAAGCTATATAACTGGATGTCAAATCTCCTTCCTTCAAGCAGCAGATAGAATTCTAAGAGGGGCATTCCTGACCAAAAGACACTTCAAAATAATGAAAGGAATCTTTAACCTGTGAATCCCTGTAGGATAAATTAGAAATATCTCAACATACATTATTGGTGACTTAGAAATATTATAAACCCAGGTTATGACTCCTTAGATCTGACTTTTTTAACAAACAAACAAAATTACTCATTTGTTTGAGTCTATAATTGGGGTAATATTATATTACACACACACACACACACACACACACACACGTAAATAAGGAGCATCTCTACTGAAGTCAATATAACTACATCAGAACTGAGCCTTTCATCTATAGAAGCATGTACTGGGGAACAGAACAGGTGGGAGGGGCACAGCTAGAGCTGAATGCAACTAACTTCAAAAAGGTAAAACATTTATTAATTTAAACATGTTAAATACAGTGCACATTCTCATAACTGTGGCTGCAGTTGCCACAGAGACATCATACAGTTGCAAAGGGAGGGCACTTGTTCTACAAGACAATATCTTTATTCAAATGCGATCTACATTCTGAAAAGGATTGAGGGCCTCTGAAAGCTGTAGCTATATTATTTCAAGTGTAAAAAAGAAAATTGTGCTACTTGTTTCATCTCTGGAATCTGGGTCAAGTAGAAACTCTGTCCTTGCAATTTGGAAGTCAGATCTGGAAAATCAGATTTTTTGTCTTATTCACTAGGCAAACATATTGCCATTGGCAAAGAAGAATGACTTAATCTCTTCCAAGGGTTACTGAGGCCAAAGTATATTCATTTTATATAAAAAAACTCCCCATATTTGTACATTAATTTATTGTACATTTTCTTCAGCAAAAAATAATAATAATAATACACAGCCCTTAAAATATTTGTATCTGATGATCTCATAAATCTCCTCACAAACATAAACTACTATACTTTACAATACCCCTGTCATGTCACTGTTACATGGTGATACCTATTCTACAGTGCATGATGGGCTTTGAGTTTTAAAAGCATTTTCCTTTACAGGTAATCTGAAAAGCCCCAGCTACTGTAGTTTTCAGTGTCTGGGTGGGGTGAATGGAGTGGAATACCATCTTAAGTACAGAGAGTATTATTCTTGTCACCTGATTATTTAATATAATATTGTAACTTTGAATATAAAACTTGTTAAAGCATTAATAGTGTTTTTAAACATAACATATTTAAATGTCTCTATCTGTAATGTTTACAACTACAAGTGAGCTTACAGATGAGACAGAACTAACCATAAGCAAAGATGTCTTCTCAGAGTATAACTTTGCAAATTCCACCCTTAACTCAGAGGTCTAGCATTGTTTGTTTACCAAATCAATATATTTGGTAAACTTGCTCTAGTGTACAGTATACAAATGAGTTCCTATGTCTCCAATTTCTGTTAGTGTATTGACAATGTATTTTTGCCTTCCAGATCTTGCCTTTCTCAGTTGTATATAATACATAATGTTGAACCAAGCCTTCAAATTCAAGCTAGGCAAGAAAAAATATGCCAATCCCCTGAAGCTTGTGAGAAAAGCAAACAGTTGATTGTTTGACATATTTAATCTGTTGCATTTGCACAATCTATTAGTTATATTAAAAAAGCAAAACAGACATTTTGCCCTTTTCCCTCATATTTTATATGCACTATAAGCTGGAAATTTTTAAAACACTATTTCTGCAGAGATTCAGATGGCAGAAAGATAGGCTCATAACATATGTAAGCCTGTCATCTTTGGTTCCCTTGGTTCAAATTTGGCTAAAGTCTGCCTCTCACGATCAGTTTAAAGATGACCTGTAAAGGAAAATAGATTGTTCAGTTTTGCTGCTGTATGGTGTATACACATGATGTGAATGAGCTTTGAATTTCATATTTTTATTTTACCTTAGAAATATCACATTTGTTCTATTTTTTTATCTGGAGAACTCCTTGAAGAAGTAGAGAACAAGAATGGAAGTTGTTAGGCCTCATTTGAACGTATGGGGACTCTATTCCTTTCACCAAGTGAGTGTTTGTCCCAAATGTTTCTTAGTTGTAATTAAATATGCTCTTAATTTAAAAAAAAAGGGAACACAGGGAGGTTGTAACACTGTGTCTACCACCCCAGCACCCCTTTGTGGCCAGAGGGGTATCTGCAGTGCCCTTCCCTATTTTCCCCTTCTTCCAGGCTCCTTAAACAAAATTTTGTTAGAGTTTCATGCATACACTCACAGCCCTTCTTGGGGTTTGCTTGTTTTTATTAAAACAAAATTCCAGAAAGAAACCACAAAAACAATTCTTCCACCCAGACTTAGGCTGGATACAGCCCCTCCTTTCTGAGCTGCAGTCTAAGCAGCTAGAGGAGATGCAAGGCCTGGCCTGCCTTCTTCTACCCAGCCCCATCTCTCTTCTTCAGGGTCCACTACAGTATATCCTTTCTCCCTACAGCTTTACTCTACAGTTCCCCTTCTTCCTCTGCCTGCTCTGCACTCCCTCTGATCCTTTATAGCCTGGATATAGCCCTGCTCCTTTAATTGGCTCAGCTGGGAGCACCTGCTCTGTCACAGGGGCACTGGATCTATTTCAATCTTGGGGGCCAGTCAACCTGTGATAGAGGGCTAAAAAACCTCAGTAACAATCATTTTCTTTCTTCTTTACTCAGATTTCAATCACCTACTAGTTTAAGTTTTCCAAGGAGTCTTGAGACAAATACAGGTAAGTCAATAATGGATATTTGTAATGTAGAAGGCAAGCAGAAAAAAACCTTTCCTAAAGAAACATGAAATGTAATACCATCTTAAGTACAGAGATTATTAGTCTTGTCACCTGATTATATAATATAATATAATATAATATAATTAATTAATAATAAAGCAAGAAAGGACACTGACCTCTATTTTATGTTTTAATTTGCAGGTCACCTTGTAGAGATGGACCAAACAGATTTTCTAATATACAGATACTAAATATTAGAGGAGCTCTCTCCCTAAATGCTTGTCCTTGAATGACAATGCAGAATTACAACAGTGGTTAGCTGGCATGTTCTTCAGGGGAATTCTGCATTCAATTCCCAGAATTTCTGAGTGTGAAATTAATTGGCTGTTCACTGTGTCTAGGTGAATTATTTATTAATTATTATTATTTTATTATAATATTTTGTTACTTGTATATTGAGGTAGTGCCTAAGAGCCCCAGTAATGGACATGAATGCCTGAATCTGGTGGCACTAGGACCCCTGGTGGTGCCTCTCCTTCCCACCACCATGTGGCCTTCGGGGAAATCTGCAGTGGGGGAGCCAGCCGTAGACTCCAGCTGGTAGCAGCAGCATCAATTGAAGTAGGAACCTTTGGTTTTTTGGACATTTGGAGAACTTTCTACTGTTTTGCCTGGATTTTCTCTGCCCCATGCTGATTGGCTGTTTTCTCCAACCTTCCCCCTCCCTCTTCCTCACAGTCTCTTCACCAGAGCTTCACGCCTCCTTACTCTCCCCTGCCCTGTTGCCCCACCTCCTATGGCCCCTTTTCTTTCCATTCAGTTTATCCTTCTGAACTACTCCCCACCCCTCAGAAATTATAGAACTAACAGAACGTGCTGCATTACATGGTTCCCTCTGCTTGTGTGTTCAACCCCTTAACCTACCCTGTCTGTCATGTCATAAGCATATCAGGGCAGGGACCATGTACTGTAGAGTGCACAGTGGGGCTGCATTCTTGGCTGGCCTTTAGGCACTAGCATAATAAACATGATGAAGGACCCCATTGTGCTAGGCACTGTACAAACATATAACAGCAAGATAGTTCCTGCCCAAAGAGCTTACAATCTATTTGTTTTGTTTGATTTTTGGTACTTTTATGCATTAACTATATTGTGGGGAACATTATCTGATTCTTTATTTTTAAGAAAAATGTCTAGAAGGGCCAATTCCATGCCTTGACATGAAGAAACACAGCTCAGGAGCACTGCATCAGCAATTTTTCATCCAGTCTTGAGGAACTGAACTGTTAAACATGTTCCCTGTTCTGAGGTAGGTGGAGGAATCTAATACAGTACTCCAGGTGATGTTTTGAGTATTTAGAGAAAGGGGAGAGCAGAACCAGTAGATGCAGCCAGACATCAGATGCAGCACTCCGTAACTAATGAACAAGGAGCACTATATTAGATTCTCAGCCACACTGGCCATCTTTGCTGCTGCACCCACTCAATAATGAAACACCAGGCCAGATTCTAATATTACCTCCCCCCAGAGTAGCTGCATTGACTTCTGTAGAATTACTCCAGAAAATCCTCCATGGGTAAAGGAGAATTTTAAAGATACAGGACTGTAGGAGCAAAAGGGGGTGGTGGGGGGGGGGAAGAGGTGGGAAGTAGAAAAGGATAGAAGAAATGGGATAGGAGGGGAGGAAGGAGTAAGAAGCATGATAGGCAGGGAGAGTGAGTATGGGCGGCTGTGGAACTGGGATGGTAGAAGAAAGGCAGCATAAATTTGAAGTGTGACATCCAACTGCAAACATGGAAAGTCAGGCATTCTAGTTTCAATTGTGATTCTGATGCCAAGAGGTGACTGCACAAAACTGCTGTGACTAATGGTAAATCCACTGCTTTTCAATATGGTGGTGTTGCCCAGCTAGGTATGATATTGAGGGAATATATACCTTTTCTAAAGCAGCAGCTCTAGCTATAGCATTGCCTCCTGGGAGTTGTAGTTAGGTACTTAATATCCCTGTTCAATTCTGTGGATTGTGCTTCTTGGCTGAACTACCTTTCTCATGATGCACAATGGTCTCACCTCTTCTTGAATCCTATGGAGCACTGCAGGCCTGGGTGATGTAGTCTGGCCAGGGAGATTAGTCAGTAGAGGAAAAAGGACTTATGAGGCACTGAAGCTAGAACTCCCACAGGGCATTGTGGCAGCATTTCCAAATTGAAATTTTCAGTTTTTGGCCAAAGAACAAAAGACTTTTGCTTTGCGAGTATATAGCTCTTTGACTTTTTTTTTTTTTTTTTTAAGGTCAGAATTTTCCATGGAAAGCAGATACTCTCTACAGAAAAAATAATTTGGTTGTAAACAGAATTGTTTGTTGTGACAGTTGTACAGTTTTGACAGAATTTTTTTGATTAACCCTATTTATCATCATTATTTTGTCTCCCAATTGCTTTGCTCCTGTGTTCAACTTGTCTTTACTCTCATCATTGTTGTGGCTGACAGGGAAGTCAAGCTTCCTCAGATTGCATGCTTTCAACAAGCTAGGATTTGAGTTAATTTTACTTTGTCACTGTAGGCTGGGCACTCCACTTTGCTCCTCTGCAGCTCTGCACAAGAATAGATGTTACTTGCATGCATATTCACAGTTAGAGCAGTGAAACAGGAGGTGACCTTTAAAACTTTATTCTAAAATGAGCACTGCTGTGATTAACATAGTGATATAATTTCATTTCCTAGGATATCTGTTCCAAACCAGTGTACAGTGTATTCGTTCTAACTTGCTAATTGGTTTGGTAGGTGTCTGAATAAAATATCGCCAGTGTACTGCCTGGTGACTTTAATAACAATGGGGTTTTTTTATTACCATGTATGAGATGTGGAAGATATGGAACTGATTCTAAAAGACAGACTGATCTCATATACACTGTTGTAAATTTGGAGTAGCTCCAATGGATTTTTTTCCTGAATAACACATCAGAATTTGGCCCCAAATACCTATAGGGGCAGGTCTCTTAGCCATGTGTGGAAGAAGAGTACCTTATATTACTTGTCAAGATCTCTTTAGACAATTAGGGATTGATTCCAATCTCTCACTGTTTCTATGTGGACAAAACTCCATTAAAGTCAAGAAACCTAGTTCTTCACTGTGTTACTCTTCAGATTTATGCTGGTGTAACTCCATTGAAACTAATTGGAGTAGTTTTAGTGGAGAATCAGAGCCAGATGCAGTTACTTCCAATTAACGTGTGTAAGATCAGAATTAGACCCTTAAAGAAAAGTATTAATGGGCTCCAAAGGGAGTGTTATTCTGCTTCAACACCCAAGGATGCAGGGGCAGGTACCTGTTGGATTAACAAAGGATGCTGAATTTTCCCTAGAGAAAATACTATATAAGTAAAATTCAGAACTTTGGTAAGGGCACTGCCTGAGTGAACTCAGTTGGACTCTGAGACTTCACTAACCATTGAAAACAAACCACGAGTGGGGTGTGACAGAGGGAAGGGAGAAAGTGAAATATTAAAGGGACATTTGTTCATCAGACACTGACACTGTTAAGTGGGAAACTGCCAGAGATACTGTGGGGGTGGGTATTTGTTGTTTGTGTAAATATATTGTTGATTTTTTGTCGCTGTGTTTTCCCAAATCAATGCTGTGTTGTCTTTCTCTATAATACAGTTTTCCTTACTTCATACACAGACTCCCTGCTTGTGAGAGGGGAAATGCTACTTGTTAAGGATCACAAGAAGGGTATTTTATTTTTTACCAGGTTTTGGGATGGGGTCTTGTAATGGTAGTAGTGTATAAATCTTAAGAGGAATCCCTAGATATTGAAGCTGGCTATTTTGTTTGCCAACACCACCTGCTGAAGGCTTACACAATTAACATGAAGCTCCTTTTTTGGATAAGGCCAACAACCCCTCACCCTCCTTTATTTCTTCCCAGCTTTTGATTCTCCAGTCCAGCTGCTAGCATTGCTTGAGCTACACAGCATGCTGCTAAAAAGGACAGCTAGGAATCTCCATTGCATTGGGAATACGCTAGTGGCATGATGGTAGTAGGATGGGGGTGTTTCTTGCTAGTGTAATGATTCCCAGGGGGATATTACAAGCTTGTGGATGTTAAACAGCTAATGGGATGCCTGAACGTGTGCAGAGGGATGGTTTGTCTCCCAGCTAGCCTTGGGATTGATGGGGAGGAGGACAGAAAAATGATGTAGGACAGGTCTACACTACAAACTAGAGCCCTGAGCAGGACTAGCGTAGAGCCCTGCAGCAGGACTGGGATCCTGTGGGTTCTGCAGGACCCACTGCCAGAATAGCGGGAGTCAGGGATTTCCCTACACCCCCCTGAATTTCCACAACAACCCCCCCAGTGGTCCAGTGGTCAACTAGTTACATTACAGTGTTGCCAATTTAATCATTGTTTGGAAACTTGAACTGAAACTGAAACATTAATACACACTTTAAAAGCACATACAGTATATGATAAAATACTTGTACCTGAAAAAGCATAATAGGTTTGAAAAGTATGAACAAAGACTACCTTCCTCACACAGCTGTTGTTTTTTATGAGACTGTTGGTGCATTCATTTCAGCAATGTTGGCCAACCTAATAATTTCAAATTATGATTTGTAAGCAAGGTCTCAATGAGCTCTCCCAACAGCTAGCGCTCAGCTGTGGGGTGAGGGAGGAAAAGCTTCAGGACAAGACTGTATTTACATGAACTCACCTACTTGGCCTAGGTGTCCAGCAGACAGAGCTGTGTTGCTCAAATGATCAATTTTGGCTGGTATTGGGTTACAAATCACTTTAGTATTGAATGTGGGGGTAATCATAGAATCATAGAACTGGAAGGGCCCTTGAGAGGTCATCTAGTCCAGTCCCCTGCACTTGTGCGAGGACTAATTTCTAGACCATTCCTGACAGGTGTTTGTCTAACCTGCTCTTATTTGAAAACTGTTATCATGTCCCCTCTCAGTCTTCTCTTTTCCAGACTAAACAAACCCAATTTTTTCAATCTTCCCTCACAGGTCATGTTTTCTAGACCTTTAATCATTTTTGTTGCTCTTCTCTGGACTCTCTCCAATTTGTCCCCATCTTTCCTGAAATGTGGCACCCAGAACTGGACACAATACTCCAGTTAAAGACTAATCAGAGCGCAGTAGAGCAGAAGAATTACTTCTCGTGTCTTGCTTACAACACTCCTGCTAATACATCCCAGAATAATGTTCCCTTTTTTTGTAACAGCGTTAAACTGTTGACTCATATTTAGCTTGTTGTCTACTATGACCCCCCAGATCCCTTTCTGCAGTACTCCTTCCTAGGCAGTCATTTCCCATTTTGTATGTGTACAACTGATTATGCCTTCTAAGTGTAGTACTTTGCATTTGTCCTTATTGAATTTAATCTTATTTACTTTAGACCATTTCTCCAGTTTGTCCAGATGATTTTGAATTTTAATCCTATCCTCCAAAGCACTTGTAACCCCTCCCAGCTTGGTATCATCCTCAAAATTTATAGGTGTACTCTCTCTGCCATTATCTAATTCATTGATGAAGATATTGAACAGAACCAGACCAGAGCTGATCCCTGCAGGACCCCACTCATTGTGCCATTCCAGCATGACTGTGAACCACAGATAACTACTCTCTGGGAATGGTTTTCCAACCAGTTTTGCACCCACCTTATAGTAGCTCCATCTACATTGTATTTCCCTAGTTTAGTGTTTCCCACACATGAGACGCCGCTTGTGTAGGGAAAGCTCCTGGCGGGCCGGGCCGGTTTGTGTACCTGCCACGTCCGCAGGTTCGACTGATTGCGGCTCCCACTGGACGCGGTTCGCTGCTCCAGGCCAATGGGAGCTGCTGGAAGCGGCGCAAGCTGAGGGACGTACTGGCCGCTGCTTCCAGCATCTCCCATTGGCCTGGAGCTGTGAACCAGCCTGGCCTGCCAGGGGCTTTCCCTACACAAGCGGCGTCCCAAGTTTGGGAAACACTGCCCTAGTTTATTTAAGAGAAGGTCATGGCGGACAGTATCAAAAGCTTTCTAAAATCAAGATATGACACGTCTACCACTTCCACCCTATCCACAAAGCTTGTTACCCTGTCAAAGAATGACCATAATAATTATAATATATAATTAAATATAGAATTATGGTTATAATTCTCTGTACCTTTTCCAACTCCAATATATCTTATTTTGAGATGGAGCAACCAGAACTGCATGCAGTATTTAAGATGTAAGCATACCATGGATTTATATAGTAAAAGTGGTTTGCCAGGCCAATCAGCAAAGTCAGTGCCGACAAACTATGTGAAAAGGCTGCAAAACATCAATCCTCTGGTTTGCATCGACATGCAGAAAGCCTTCTAAGCAGTCATTGTCAAAGCCAATATTAGAAGTACTTAATGAGGCTGTTAAAAATGCTGAGAGACAACACAGTTTATGCAAAGAAACATGGCTGTCACATCATACTTTCTATTTAAGCAAGAGATATCACCCACTACAAACTGGAGGCCAATGTTAAGTGCAATGTCATTTGTTAATCCTGAAGTTGGACATTGATTTTGATGAAGACCAGCAAATGCTCACTATCTTTCTGCAAGAAACTCAACTGACTGGTTAGAAGCATGCAGTGCAACAGTGAAAGATTGAGCAGTTGAAAAAGTGAAGAACTCTCACCGCATTCAGAAAATGTGCATACATGGTTGATGAATGCACCGATGCAAATAGGTGTCAAGTATAAAGTCATTGCCTATGTTATCTTGATGTCAGTGGTAGGCCAGTAGATGGATTTCTAGATGTTCAGATTATAGAAGACACATAGGCTGCATTTCTGACAACCCACATCTTAGAGGAGTTAAATGCTTGTCAATTGAACCCCCAAATGATGGCTGCTTGTGCATTTGATGGAGCTGCAAACTTCTCTGGAAGACATAGTGTAGTACAAGAGGAAAGTGTAAACCTAATCTCTGCTATACACACTACAGAAGCCATCTATTCCAACTAGCACTAGTATGAGCTTCAGAATCTTCAAAAGACATTTAAAAAGCCATAAATTGTATGTCTTTGTTATACACTTTTTTCAGCAAGAATCCAAAAGGACTGAACATCTTGGAAAACATAGAAGATAAACTGGGACTGAAGTTAAAATTAGTCCAACCTGGGAAAACCCGCTGGCTTTCTCATGAGTGATCCTTCGCTGTTGTCTTAAAATTACTGCAACCCATTATTATTGGCTTTGGAAAGTATCTACCGAGATGGGATGGATCTAAGTAGTGAGGTTGATGGACTACTTTTCCTACTCAGTTCAGAGAAGACAATCACCATTCTCTCTTGTAAGTCTACCGATGAAACCACTTGGGTCATTAAACAATGCCATCCAGGCATCTCTTACAACAGCAGTAGATCTCTGTCCAGCTATAGAAGCTACACTTGGATCAATCAGAGAGAGAAAACATACTGGAAGAAGCAAAGACTTCAGTTCAGAAGTTGACTAATTAAGGCATTTATGCTGACTATGTAAGTGAAGAGGACAAGAAGTGTTTGTTAAGCCAGCTGAAAAAGTAAAGGACACAGACTTGAGTCTTACAATTCTACAACAGCAACTTCTGGATTCTATTCAACCTCCACATAGCTTTTACAGAGGCCTGTCTTATAAAACATTGACAGTTGAGTGGAGTGATGGGGCTACCATATGATCAGGACAGAATAGAGAATATTATACAATGAACAAATGAAGATTTGACTTCAACTTATTCTTTATCATCATTAGTGGTTCAACCTAATCTTTTTGTTATGTTTCCTGGGATGAAAGAAGTGGGAATTCATCTCTTTCTACTTCCAGTCATGACAGCTACAGTTAGCCTTCTTTTTTCCTCCTTGAATAGAATGTTGTTTTCTGAAAGAAGTCACCTTCTGCCTCATCGTGAGCATATCATGAAGAACTGGAAGTAGAGGACACACGAAAAGCCACCAAAGATGAATGCACTGCATTCGAGAACTTCATTAACAAAATTGTGCAAAATTACAACAAGAAGCCTAGGAGGATGGAGATATAGTGCTTCATAGTAGGTTTGTGTAGCCAACTGTGGTTTTAAATGGTTTTAAAACATGAGTTAAATCTAATAAATATTTTTCAGTTTACTATGGTACCAAATAGCCCACCTTCCCCGTCACGGTCTCACCCCTCATTCGTCCTCTCCCCTCCCCCAGTATAATTGAACACTCCCCCTAATTTCAATTCCTGGGGAAAACACTGCCAGGTGTTGGTGGGAGTAGGACTAAAAAAAGTCCCGTGAAGGGCTCTACTACAAACTTACATTAGTATAACTACATCACTCAGGGATATGAAAAATCCACACCCCTGAGTGAGGCAGTTATATTAATCTAACACCTGGTGTAGACAGGGCTATGTTGATAGGAGGGGTTCGCCCATTGTCATAGCTACTGCTTCTTGTGGAGGTAGATTAACTACATTGATGGGAGAAGCTCTCCTGTCAGCATTGTAGTGCTTCATTGAAGATGCTACTGTGGTGCAGATGCACCGGTGCAGCTGCATTGCTGCAGGGTTTTAAATGTAGACCTGCCCCTTGTCTTTGCCTCTTTCCTGCTCTTCCCTTTTCAGACTCAGAAATGAAGTTATGTTGGTGGTGGTTGTGTTAGGACTAATCCCTGAAGGCTGCACAAGGTCTAAATATCTTTTTTAGCAGACTCCTTTCTTCATCCACTGCTACATCTCATTTGTTGCGTGAGCTGACGACTGGTAAAGACACTTATAATTAGTTCAAACCTTAATTAATATGACACACAGAGAGACTTGATGACATGCTTCCCAGACCTTGTGCAAACCTTTGGCAGAGGTTGTTAATGGGATTCAGCTGTTCCTCTCTCAAGTAGAACAGAATATTTATTTGTGACAGACTGTGATGATAGGTGACAGAAAATTGGATGTGTGTAAACTGAATAAATGCACTTGATAGATATATTATAAGAGGACTTGGTAGCCCTGACTATAAAGTTGTTTTAAGCTTCCCATTATAAGACCTGCTTCTCAGTTGTTTATAACTTTGCCAAACTAACCCCTCAGGCTGAAGATTTATCATGCTAGGTGTCTGCCTCAGGTTGAAGGGTTTTTTTAATACTTCAGCTAAAATACTTTAGCCATTTTCAAGAACAGGATTAAGGAAAATACATTGTTTTCCCCATGTTTAAAGTGTTCTTAGTTATTTTGTTGAGAAGCACTAGCACGTCACTGCTTGTGAGTGACCCCCTAGTGAAAGGGATGTGCCTCTTGTTCCCATGAAAATTCAGCCTGTTTATAAGCCTCTGAAAAATATTTGCATATGCTCTATAGGGACATGCTAGAATTTGGCAGCTAAATCTGCAGAAGATTCATTTGGTACTAGGTATGCTCCAGCCCAGGCTTCAGGTTGTCAACAGGATGTCCTCCTGGCAGCAAGGGCAATTGTGCTGCTAGAAACAAGCAGGGAGACTATCCCTCCTGCACTCTTCATACTGATGCCCAGGTGCAGAATTGCTCACAGCTTCAACTGAAGTTGATCAGAGCTGTGATTTAGACATATACAGTGCTATAAAATGCTAAGTAACCTGGAAAATCAGGACCTAAGGATCTTAAACTCTGCACCCAAAATTAATAGTTTTTGTGGTCAGTGCAGCATTTGGATTATGTGCATTACATAAGGCAGAGGGGTCACACCTTGAATGAGGAAAAGAAAAATAAAAAAATTGAATAACTACCCTCTCAGTCCTGTGGAAAAGATAGTAAATTATCATATGCACAAGGCGGGTGAATTAAGGTTGCACAGGCAACCCTAAATCTAGCATTTGCTAACTTTTGAGTGCTTGACTTTGCTATGTTCTTGTTATTTTAATGCAGCATTTTGGATGTAATATGCATATGGGATTGGACACAGGACATAATACCAGCACAGCACAACAGGCCATGTGTTCCCCAAGCCACAGGACAGAGTCCTTTCACAGTTAAATTAAATGAAACTGACATGGGTATGTGACAACACATTTCAATCATTGCTGTTCAAACTCCTTGCCAGAGCAATAGGCCAGCCATAGACCATTAAACAGGATGAGTAAGGATCTGACCACACCCTTTGGAGTTGACACATCACCTGAATATGCTGAACAAAAATACTGTGTGGGAATGATGTATTTATTATCTGTATTAGAGTAACACCTAAAGCCCCTTACTCCTGAGCCTAAGTGCCATACATACATAGGCAGACACTTAGAGAAATTTAATTTTAAATCTTAGCCCAAACGATAATATTGGATTAGCCTTAATTTTCTGCAGTGATGGCTCAGGCAGGACTTGACTCAAGGGTCTTGGAAAGGAAAAGCTTTTAAAATGTCCTTTGAAACTTCAATGCCCTGGCACTTAGCTTGACAAGCTTTTGCCATACGCTCCTTGACAACCAAAGGTCCAGTGCCCAGATCATGCTTTCTTATTCTTCAGCTACACACATACAGGCAATGAACAGAAAGAACACCATATGACTAAAGTGACTAATCACATGTAATGCTGAATACATGTAGCAAGTGCAAGCAATCCATAGACCGAAAATTGTTATGAAATGTTAGGTTTGGTCTACACTAAACCCCCAAATCGAACTAAGGTACGCAACTTCAGCTACGTGAATAACGTAGCTGAAGTCGACGTACCTTAGTTCGAACTTACCGCAGTCCAGACCCGGCAGGCAGGCTCCCCCGTCGACTCCGCGTACTCCTCGCGGCGAGCAGGATTACCGGAGTCGACGGGGAGCACTTCTGAGTTCGATTTATCGCGTCCAGACAAGACGCGATAAATCGAACCCAGAAGTTCGATTGCCTGCCGCCGAACCAGCGCGTAAGTATAGACAAGCCCTTAATAAACAATAACAAATAGGTAAACAAATGTTGTGAAAGTGAGTCTATTGTGAACTTATTGTAGGTAAGGAAAAAAGCCAAAGGTCATCAAGGTTTTGTTTTTTGGCTAAGAATAGTTTGCCTAGCTCTGTTGGAACCTTTCAATAACCTTTTATTGCTTAAAAATTAAAATTTTAAAAAGGGAGGGGTTTTGAGTATGGATGGGTTAAGTTGCCTTGTTTCAGTTTCTCATGCAGATAATATTTTTATTCTTGCCATTCAGTGGCATTCATAATTTCACAATTTATTTTTTCTCTATAGCAGGATACCAAATCTGCAAAAAGGTATGCAGCTAGGATAAAGATTTTGGAAAGCACAATTATAGAGTCCAGGACAAAATAGCAATGAACATCTGGGATAAGAGACAGTAGACAAAAAAGGACTGAGGTACAGATCAGCACACTGCTATGTGGCTGTTTTGGAGCATAATTGATATTATGTAATGTCTGCAGGTAAGATGTTACAATTCCTGATTTTGAATAAGCTATTTTTGAGAGGTGACATGATGGCTGAGGGACAGCACCGGGACGTGCCTGCTAATGTTTGATTTTTTTTCTTAAATTATTCTGTTTTCTCTTAAAAAATCCCCCCTAGAACCTTACTCTGGTTGAAAGATAGTACACAAGTACATCTCTGCCCTGTACTTGAAATGGCTGGTTTATATTTTCATGTAACTATGTATTTCTTTTTAGCATAATTGCATTCACATCAGTATGCAAAGGAGGGGTAGTAAGTCACTCAAATGTTCTGATAATGTCCCATTTCACATAAGTAAATGAAGACTTAGTAGTAGTAGTGTTAACGTTTTGTTATCCATCTCTTATTTTCAAATCTTACCCCATCAATCTTACTAGCATGTATATCATCCACAAGCACATTATTATAAGGCTGGCAATATCCAGTTTTCAGATAATTGGCATTTTATTCAGCTATTAAATATAGTTTTTTCTGCTGTCTTGTCATATGAATATGTTATACAGCTAAAGCTAGCTAGTGAGAGAGATTATAACAAGTGCATACTGCAAAAAAGTATGGTCTTGTGGTCAAAGCACTGAACTGGGATTCAGAAGCTCTACATTCTGTTCCCTGCTCTGCCACAGACTTGCTGTATGACCCTGGGCAAGTCACTTAAGGTATATCTACGCTGCAGCTGAAGTGTAATTTCCAGCTTGGGTAGACATACCTGTGCTAGCTCTGATTGAGCTAGCAGGCTAAAACAAAGCAGTGTAACCATGGCAGTGTGAGCCACCTGAGTATGTACCTAGAATGGTATTATAGTTGGGGCAGTTAGCCCGTCTGGCTGCTTGCCCTGCCACAGCTACCCTGCTATTCTTAGCATGCTAGCTCGATTAGAACTAGCGCAGGTATGTCTGTAAGCTGGAAATTACTCCTCCAGCTCCACTGTAGACATACCCTTAGTCTCTCTATGCCTCAGTTACCCAGCTGAAAAAAGGGGTTAATACTCCCTTTTTCCCAACCTTTGTGTCACTTGTCTATATAGGTTGTAAGCTCTTTAGGGAAGAGGCTGTCTCTTAGTGTTTATTTGTACAGTACATAGAACGAGGGGTCCCACTCTGGGCTGGGGTCTTTAGCTGCTACCACAATACAAATAATTAATAATATTGTGAGCTAGATTTACTGGTGTGCTCTGGTGATGCATTTACATTACAGGAACAGCAGAAAGCAGCAGGAATGTACCCGTGAATCTGGCCTTTTATTTCCATCTCTTTTCCTTAAATATAATGTTCATCCAGTAACAATTCAGTTAGATATTGCTATGTACCAGACTGATTTCTGTGCAGTAGGTTTCAGAGTAGTAGTATTTGTGATCATTCAAAATGCTGAATCTGGAAATCTTTGGGTTTTGCCCAAAAATATCCATATAAGTCAGACAGAGACTTACATTACCCCTTGCAGTTATATTGTGAAGCACTGAATTTACAGGAATGCTAGATCCTTCCTATTTAATTGTCTGGCAATTATTTGAGTTTTTTCTTTATGTCTAACTGATTATACTAATGTGTGTCTAGTAGGATGAATTCTTTAATAAACCACTTGAAGTGCTTGCTTTAGCAAATTTTTCTGGTATTTCTTCTGAGAAGAAAATTGCTGTAACAAAACCATTTTTACTTAATTTTCTCTGCAGTCACTGTGGATGTAGGGCAGTTTTAAAAACTCCTTAAGAAAGCCTAGAGATAAGTGATTTTTTTCTCTTATATATATATAAAAGAAAAGCTTAGTTTGGTGGTGGTAGCAGCTGCTGCAAATGATCTAAAGGCCAGATTATGTTTATTACAGGCTGGCTCCTGTTAGGAGACAGTACACAGCTGCTCTAATCTCGAAGGAATTGCAGAAAATATTGTGCCTCTGGGATTGTAGCTATGGTGCAAGGTACTCCTTGTGCATGGATGGTGCGCAGGGCAGGCAGAATCATGGTCCAGCTCCTCCTCCTTTCTCTTTGGGGTCAATTTGCAGCCCCAGCAGAAATTTTCTGTGCTGCTTCAAGAACAAGCATCATGATTGTCCATGGTCCTTGGGTGGAGCAAGTTAAAGGAAGAAGGTCCCTTACGTGCTCCTCTTCCCTGTGCATCCGTACAAGGGCCAGGGAGAATCTGACCCGATAATAACTGTCCTTTTTTCTTCTCCCCTCTCCTCTGTCTCACCTGAGACTCTGGGAAGATGCCTACGTAAAGCCTGTCTTCACCCAAAAGAATAAAATGCTGGTGTACTTTCATTGCCACAGAAATAGAAAGCGAAAACCAAATGGTTTAAAAAAGTGGAAAGAGGTCTCTCTACTCTGAGGGCTTATTTCAAAAGTCTGAAATTAAAACCACAACAACATGGGAAATCCTGTGAGCACAGGGAGGAGTTGAACTCCTCCTGATTTAAGTGGGTGCATTTGGAAAGAACTTGTTTGGAAAACTGCATAGGTAATCTCTAACTAGAATTAGATGAAAAAGCCATATAATGGAAAGAAATGTGGAAGTTATTTTATGATAACTGAGGAAATTATGTAAAAAACTTGGAGAAGCATCAACTACCATTGACCAATAAACCATACTATATATGAAAGAGACTAGGATTTAACCAATTAATGAGTGGCACAGCTAGAAAATGAATCACGAAATCAGACATTACACTGGGCAATACGTCTGAAAAAAATGGAACTGAAGTGACTCTGATATTCCCAAAACATTTACTGGAGAGACATGAAGACCTAGAAAAGAGAGAATGCAGAAATATTGTGGAATTGCTGGAGTGCCAGAGACCATAGAATCTGGGAGCATAAATCTGTCTTCAGTGCAAAGATCTTACTGAATTGTTTAGCTGTATTACAGTAGTGCCATGTGTGAAAATTCCTTCCAAGTCTTACCACCTGTGTCTCTGTCTGTCTTTGAAACTACATCTGTCACAACTGACAGAGAAGATAGTGTTTTCTATCCTGTAAAACCCTATTTGTACAGTATAAAGTGATTCCTTCTGCTTGACTGGAAAACTTTGAAGCAGTAAGTAGAAAATGAAACCCTTGAACTAAAGACAATTAATATTTTAGTTTCCTCATTTTTGTTCTGATTTTAATCAGTCTTGTATTTGTTAACCTCATTCCTATTAACCTAGAGAACAGAATAAGTCAGTATTACTCCAGTGCTTTGACACAGTGCTCCTGTAAACAAGCAGACAGCTAAGGGAATTGAATTTGCCTCTTGAAGGGCTCACCAGCTTGAAAAATCCTTAATGAGATTTAAAAAAAAAAAACCTGTAAGGAAGAAAAGCCATCATTAGTCATGGAAACCTAGCCATTTAGGGATAATTGTCATTTACTTAAGCAATAATACTGTTGCATAGTTATGAGACAATATCCCAGTTCCTATATGGACAAACTATGAGACTGAAGTTCATGTAATTCATTCCAATGAATGAACTAGAATTTCAATCAGTAAAATAGTATAACTATGATCACTCGTATGCAGCAAGTCTTTAAACATACCTAAAGTAAATGAACCCACAGACTGTAAGCTTCATCAAAGAAATGACAGACTGAATTTAGAAGAAAGTAAGGCTATAAGACGCTGTTATAATATCAACAACGAGTAATGACACTTTTGTCCAATGATCCGTGCTGAACACTGTAGCTGGAGCAGTTGTGGGCATTCTGATTGGTCAAATTTATCCTTTTAAATTCAGGTGAAATTTACTGCTGTGTACCAGTAGGTGTCCAACACAAAATGTATGCACCATTTAAGTCCCTGGGTCTTTGGTAGGTTTTTGTGCTAGCCCTCTGCATAGTGGTAAATTCGACCCATAGTAAAAATGATGCTAACAATTTCTTTATTGTTCTCTGTAAACCCCCTGGAACTATTAACCAATGTCACCAAAAAGGAAATAGACTCATGTTGACAGTCACCTGTGCCTTTTGTCTTGTACACTGTGTAGTTGTAGCTGTGTCGGTCCATTAGAGAGACAAGGTAAGTAAGGTAATATCTTTTATTGGACTAACTTCTGTTAGGGAGAGAAAAGAGTTTCGAGCCACACAGAGCTCTTCTTCAGGTCTGGGAAAGGTACTCCAAGCATCACAGATAAATGCAAGATACTTTGTGAAAAGGGTTGACCTCTGAGAGATAGGGTGTTTTTGTCTTTTATCATTTTCTTGTGTGAGTTCATTCGAAAGTGTGATGATTGTCTGGTTTCACACACATAGTTGTTACTGGGGCATTTAGTGCACTGGAAGAGGTACCTCACATGTTGTGATAGGTATGTGAAGGACCCATGGATCTTGAAAGGTGTGTTGTGGGGTTGTTGATTGTTGTGGCAGTGGATATATGTCTGCATGTTTTGCATCTGTTGTTCTGGCAGAGTCTGGTACTTCTGCTGATGAACTTGGAGAGGTTGGGGGTTGTTTGAAGGCCAAAAGTGGGGGTTCAGGAAAGATGTCTTTCAGGATGGGATCTCCATTGTGTATGGGTTATAGTAGTTTGATGACACCCCATGTGGGTTCCAGTGTGAGGTAGTAGGGGATAACTGGGGTGTGCAATCTGAAGGGGGTTTATTTCTGTATTGAAGCAGGTTCTCTCAAGGTATTTGGGTGGCTGGGATAAACCATGGCACCAGTACCCATCACATGGATGCTACAAGCACCCGGACATTATCAATTTATCAAGACTACCCCTCACTGGAACTGAATTATCTGTACCCTCTAAGGGACGAAACTTCTGCCAAACCATAGAACATGATACCATATTAACATGTGGACAACTAAAAGAATTCTTCCATCATCTCTGCCTCAAATAATTATTTCACAACAATGATGACACCACTCATAATTACCATTTCTCCACCAACAATCATAAGAAAAAAGAATCATCTGACTATGTACCACAGAGCAGATGAAACCACACTCTTGATCACTACCACATGTAGTATATCTCATCCAGTGCACTAAACGTCCCAATAACAACTATGTGGGTGAAACCAATCACTATGCTCCGGAATGAACTCTCAGAGGAAAATGGTAAAAGACAAAAACACCACATCACTTGGGGGTGAACACTTTTCACAAAGCGATCATTCTATATCTGACCTATCAGTTCCTCTTCCTCAGAGGAAACCTTCACAACACTTTCAAAAGACGAGCCTGGGAACTTAAATTCATAACTCTAATAGACACTAAAAATCATGGCCTGAACAGACACACTGGATTTATAGCTTATTACAACAATTTGTAACCCTCTAAGCCCTCGCTTTTTGTGCTATGACTGCAGAGGTGTTAATAGGACCATCTACCTTAAATGGTCCTTAGAATATGTGCTAACTACTTATGCTAAACAGATTTATCTGTGAGCTATCCCTCCGTGGTGCTCTGACTACTTTCTCAGAAGTAAGAGCTCTGTGTAGCTCGAAAGCTTCTCTGTCACCAACAGCAGTTGGTCCAGTGAAAGATATTACCACACCCACCTTGTTGTCTTGCTAACTTTCTCCCTGTATACCAGGAAGCCCAAAGAATAGCACTGTTTCTCAGGATGTCTAGAATAGTTTCCCAAAGTCATCAGGGGATGCCATTTTACCAGATTAAAACCTCTACAGAAGCCTGGAATACAAGTACTATTACATTTACCATTAGCTGAGGATCACTGCTTTAGAAAATGGTCCCATAGGGATTCTCTGGATTTCACTTTTAGCTCCAGATTACTCAATATCCTTCATCAGGAATCATTTGCAATGCACTCCTCTTAAATGGTTGCTCTGTCTTGTATTCAATACTGTTCCTTGTCTGAGGAACCCTTTTCCAAAGCAATACATTCCCACAGACACTTAAAAAAGCACCATGTATTCACTCTCAGCTCAGCTGTCATCTCTTCCTTCTTAACTTCTAAATTACTTCCTGTCATCTTAGTTGTTGAAAACTTTTACTTTGAGATACAGCTCATCTCATAATCCTCTCTTGTAAAATGAAAAAAAAAGTTCATGAATTCTTCATTAAACATGAATTACACACCATATGCATTATAGATAAAAGAAAGCTAAACACAGTGAAGAAGTGAACAACAAACAATAAGGAGAAGTGTTAGGCAAACAGAAAAACAGCAAGAAGAAAGCTAATGGGAAAAGGTGGAAAGCGGAATGATACAGGGGATTTAGATGTGAAAAGCCTGGGAAATAGGATTTGGAATGGTAAAAGACTTAGTATTCATTTAGTTTTCATACACAACAAGGGCAAAAAGTTTCCTCCTTGTGCAAAAAAGTAACATTAAAAAGCAATTATGTCAAATTATCCTCTAATCCTCTATATGCTGAAATTTTAACAGATTAGGAAAAAAACACATTGGTGTAAGGTCAGTGAAGATGCAATAGAGACAGCAATTTGCAAAAATGCAAACTTTTAAAATAAATTGCCTATACATTTTTATTGTTATTTATCAACGATTTAAAATCTCATGGACAACTTAGTCACCTAATTTTATATGCTATAATAGTTGCAGTGGCCAGCTCCCTGCTGGTTTGACATGTCAGTGCTCCAAGTGACGGAAGTAAAAATATGAGGGTTTTTTTTAATCGAAAATCTATCAAACTATGATCAATGAAATGGCATGCATGTTTTCATTGTCATTAGTCATGCTGATTGTATCTGGGATAGTTAAAAAAATAAAGCTAAAAACATTGTGTTCCACTGTAAGGAGTGTTGTAAGAATTTTCAGCATATTTTGTGTACAAAACAAATTATTTTTAAAAATAAAATAGAAAGATAGAAAATAGACTGTGAATTGTAGCAAGAAAACTTATCAACAAATTCATGATTGTAGGTACAGTGTTTGACATTTTAGTTGTGCTTGCAATAAGAACTGGCTAAATAAGAATAGAAATAAAAGTGTTTTTATCCTTCCCTTCCCCTCTCACACTGGAAGTCAAAACTGATAAATTTTCATCAAAATTTAGATTTCTGAAAAATTATAACCAGCTATTCAAATATGTTTAAAATAGCAGGATACAATTTTTAACACACAAAGACAAAGACAATGGTGACATCTAAGTCTGTTGAAAAGGTGAACATATTTCTACTCAGAACTGAAGTGGCATTAGAGTACATGGCACACTTCAAATATCTGGGTTGTATGACTACAAGGGATGCTAAACATCACCTTAGAGATCCAACATAGAACTGGACTTGTGACTGCTGTACTGTGTGTTAGTTATACAATACACACAATTAACGAGGAGGTAATCATCCAAATATGCAGCATAACTAGAGTGATACGAGGTATAATCAGAGTGATCAGACAAAGAAAACTTAAGTTTCTGGGACATGAGAGTTGGATGAGTGGAGGAAGATTGCAGAAGCAAGCTTTGCAGGGATTGGTGCCTGGTGGCAGGAGTCGGGGGCACTTGTGGCAAATATGGTTTGATGATATGGGTGGCTGGACAGGATGTGGTATGGCACACTTCTTCAAGGCTGCATGAAGACTGCAAAATATGGAGGAAGATTGCTGGCCAATGACTCCTCTGTGTAACGTTCATTGTGATGTGACTCTATGCTGCTATGAGAGAATGTTATGTAAGTACAATGTTAGATGTTTTACAGACTATCAATTGTTGTACAAAGCTCCCATTGACTTTGATGGGGATTCTGCATGTGGAATGATGCAAGGATGTTTTAGTAGTAATTTGTTAGTACTTGAGCTGTAGCCCATGATAATTGAAGTTAATTGAAAAACTCCTGTTGGCTTCAATAGGTATCGGATTCGGTCTCATACCAACTTTACTGCAGTGCTGTCACTTGCGCAGAAGATAGTGCTCTTCACAACTACTATATTTATTTTATTTTTATTCATAACAAAGAAAAAAGCATCTAGCATGAGCTTTGGGTAACCTTGCAAGTTTTATGGCATTTTAAAAAAAAGTATTAGAAGCTTTGCCCAAAACAAACATCAAATCAAAAATATCAAATCAAAGAGTACCCAATAAGCATACAAATACCAGCATTGAAGTCACTCCTTTGGGTAATAATATAGATATTGAAGCATGGCCTGCAGTTAAACAAACATGGTTTAAAAAATCAGGTTGTTTCATACCAATAATGGAGTGAACTGTGAAGCTGAGCCCACCATAGTGAATGCCTTACTTAGCAGCGCTTTCTCTTTTATGCCCGGGCATCTCCAGTTTGAGTGGTTCCACTGATCATAGCTGAATGGCATGAAAGAAAGGGTGGTTTTTAAAACTCTAAATGGCCTGACATCGACCTAGCTGATAGGTCCAAACCAGCACTCTGTACCCCACCAAGAAACTAGGAGGAGGCCAAGCCAGATCCTAGAGCACTGTTGTCATGTGCTGCTTGTGCGAAACACCACTTAGCAAGTGAGATGGTGTGTTGTGTACTAACTCAAGTGTCTGGACTGATTCACGGTGCACCCTACATTGGTATATTCTAATTCTGAGTTCACAAAAGCATGGTTTATGGGAGGAAGCTCCATATCCAAAAGAAATAGTCAAGATGCCTGGGCCAGACATTAGACTGAAAACAAAGGCTCTGGGCATGACAGGTATAAATCATGTTACTGATTTTCTGCAATGTTGGTTTAACAATACCCACAGGAAGCAGATTAGTGGCTGCAATGGGCAAACCTCAGATGTTTCGTAGTTTGATTTTGATACATAAGATATTACATGGAAGCTTATCCATATTTTAATGGGAATTTTAAGGACCCACCAGCAGGCCATGTGGCTTTTTTTCACTTCTTTAGCACTCACATTACCTCTTAGAACTGAATAAGGTCCCTGTCCAGCAAAGCACTCTAAGAAGATAAGCAATTCCACTGAGTCCAGTGAGACTGAACTACTCATGTGGCTTGTGCATAAGATCTCCCTGTACAGAGGCATAACCTTCTGAAAGGGATTGTGACAGGAAACCTGAGTTAATTTATAATTCATGGCAAAAGAAAATCGATGAGAGGTTTGCTTCCGATCAAACACTCCTTTGGAAATACTGATGCAGCTTCCCCCTGATATGATAATGAACTCTAAAAAATGATACTTGACAAGCAGGTCAACTGTGGGTGGGTGGGGATGAGAAGGGACTTTTCTGGCAACAGCATTGGGGAAGCTGTGTCAGGGAAGATCTCAAAATACTCAGAAAAGACTGGTTTCCAAATAAGTATGATTTTTATTTATGTATTTGTTTGTTTGTTTGTAATTAAGCTGTGAATGCTTGTATAGTTTAGGCTGTGAAAAATGTAAATCTAGATATGTAATGCAAACCATTTTTACTACTATCTTCTATTTTTAAACTTCCTTATTAAGACAATTGTATGAAGGTGGCCATACAACAGTAGACAGTCCCAAAGAGACAAGAATTTTTCAACCTCTATACAGAGGTGCCAGAGTGAAGACAGTTTCTAGATTCTAAACTCCCTCTCCACGCATTTCTGGTTTTCATTAGACAGAACAAGGACAACATTGCCCTCTCCCATTCAGATGTATTGCAAAGGGCTGTGGCTGGCTAATGTGGGGCTAACATGGGGAAGAAACAAATATGCAGGTGGTAGAGATATCTATTGGCTTGCCAGATCTTCAGTCAGCATGATGCGCCTCCTTTTGCAGAGACCAAATAGACAGCCCATTGATATCAGGGCACCACCTTTGTGACCTGTTTCTGCAGAGAAGAACAACTTCTCTGAATTCTGTTGCTTTGACCCTATACATTTCCAAAACACTCTGGTACTTATAGTCCAGTGTGCAGCTGAGGTCTGGAAAATTCTAATGCCTGAGGAGGGTTAGCTATGTTGCTGGGTAATGTTTTAAGCATCAGAAGGGAAGCAGAGAAGCCAGAATGTATTCATTCCCCACAAGGGAATTTGGAGTCGGCCTTGAATAACCACAGGCTGGACTGAAGAAATGGTAGGCTCAGCAGGCAGACAAAGGAATAATTAAATCAAGTTATAGAGTATATACAGGTGTAGGTAGGGTTAGAAAAAGTAATAAAAGTGATGTTTAGAGAGTAGATGAAGCTATAGATTAACACCACAAAATCTGGCAAAGAATAGAACAGGAAACGATGAAGGAAAAGAATAGTTAAAAAAACAGGATGAGAACTGAAGCAGAGAAAAGATCCATTTCAACAAGAGGCTGGGATAGAAGATAAGTGGAGAGGCAGATTTGAGGAGGCATACGCATAAAAATGGTATCTGAAACCATGTAAACAGGAACAATTGGATTGGGACAGGATGTGTAGGGCGGGGACAAGAGGGCTGTGAAGGACCTACTCAGAGAGAATGAGATAGGGCATGAGGAAAATCTGATGAAGAAGTCTTGAAGGAGCAATTGGATAGGCAGATAGAACCATGAAAGCCAATTGAGGATAAGATGTCAATGGGAAGAGAGTGATCAATAGTGTTTAAAGAAGCAGAGAGGTCAAGGAGGCTAAAGGTATGTCTGCACAGCATTTTGGAGAAAGCCTCCCAATGTAGGTAAGCTGCAACTTCAAAGTGCTGTCTGCACAGCTATTTTTAGAGTTTAAGTGCAAACCCCACTAGCACAAATCTGTTGACCCGGGCTGGAAGGCTCACTCCAAAATGCTGTGTAGATGTACTCTAAAATGGAGAATAGTCACTGAGGCTTGGGTAGGAAATGGATACTGGAAATATTGCTGAGAGCAGTGTCAGTGGAGTGGCGGGGGTCGAAGCCAGATCAGAGGGGATCAGAGGCAGAGTTGGAGAAACGGCTCCAATGAAAAACTGAGATAATTCAGTTAAGACTCTATTGTGACAAATCAGGCATCACTGTCCTTTCTAAAGTTCAGTCAAAGGGTATGGGTGTGTGTGTATGCATATATGAAATCATCGTTCACTATGGTAGGAGGTATAACCAATGTTATATTTGCAGTGCTGTTCCTGACCTTTTTTTTACGTGCGCTTAAAATTTAGAGAAAGCCCCAAGCTGAAATAGTGCTCCAAGGGGAGCAGTACAAAATCAGCCACTATGAAAATAACTTGAGCAATGCTAATAAGTACTAGTTACAATTATATTAATGAAGCTTCAAGAGGAACTTTACATCTCTGAAGTCCCCTAAAAGCCCCCTATTAAATGCTAGTGCAACGCTATTGGAATCAATGTACCTATACACTGGAGTTGGCTGTAGTGATTAATTCAAGCTGAAATTAAGGTCCAGAAGTTCAGAACACTTCTATCTTTTAAATTTCCAGGCCTGTGCACTTCTTGATTTTAGCAAAGACTATACACACACATACCAGAATATTGCTAAGAAAGTTGTTCTCCCAATATGTCCATCCTGATTAAAATCAGGACGTACTGGAAATTTTGCATCTAGAAAGTCTTGGGAGATTTACAGTTTGTGTTTATAATTAAGAGGGTTGGATGAATTCAGATCATCCACACTTACTGTGACAGGGAGGGTTAAATGACCAGAAAACAACCTGTAAGGACATATTAAAAAGTCTTGAAATTGTAAACAGGGCCATGCCCTGTAGATAGGTAGCAAAGTCATGTAAATAAACTAAAGCCCTTGAAATGTAGGCTTGTATTGTTAGGGGATTAAGGATATATACTAATTTTATTTGTCTGTGTTTACCTATATCTTGTTAGAAGTTTAACAATGTAATCTAATTAGCTTGGAGATGCTAAACTTTGATTCCTGTCTGCAATGTTCCATTGCTATATTTTATTGATTCAGAGATGAAAAGGGAATATTAAGATTTAGATGAAATTTGTGATGTAATAATATCATTGTCTTTATTTCTCTTTGAAATTTGTAGTAAACTACCTATGAACAATTTGAATGGTTAATTATTTTATGGTAATCAATGCAAATAGTTATCGGTGCGTGCCTAGGAAATAGGAATTTACTTCAAAGCAACAATGTACATTACCTAGCCTTCATCCAAGGAATGCCTGCTGTGATCATTTGCTGATAAGAGGCTAATCAGCTGAGCTTCAGCTATAAAGGAAGCTTCAGTCCTGATCCTGTTTTATTTTGGATCTGCTTAAACTTTGGCAGGGGAAGTTCAAATCACACGACTGAGGTCTCCCGGTCTACCCTGGATTATCCCTGCAAATTCTCATGGAAGAATTGGGACAGACTCTGCATGTGTACTGCCTATTGAGCTATAACCGATTCAACTGATTCTGGAAGGACTTTTACCAATTAGCAGTCTCACCATCTCTGCTATGAAACTGACCTAAGCACTTTATTTATATCTGTATGTATAATGATCTTTTAACCACAGTAAGTCTCTTTCTTTTCCTGTTTAATAAATCTTAGATTTAGTTAATAAGAATTAGCTGTAAACATGTATTGGGGTGAGATCTGAAATATTCATTAACCTGGTAGGGAATGTGTCTGATCTCTTAGGATTGGTAGAACTTTAGATATAGTGAATAAGGTTTTAAATAACTCTCATTAAACTTGTCTGTCTGGTGGGAGCCAAAGGCTGGATTGCTTTATGGGAACTATATTTTAGCTTCTTGGTAATCAATAAGGTATTACAGAAGCTGTTTTGTGACTGGCTTGGTAAATCTAATTATATTATAAACCACCAGTTTGGGAGATCATCTGCCCTATTCTTTGCAGTTTGCCCTGATTGAGCATTCTCAGTTTTGCCCCTCCAGCATCCACGATCACACTTTCCTTCTGGATACTTATCTGAACCATGTTACTGGATATGAATTTCAGTAAATTTCAGGGCTCTCTGGAACCATGGTTTTGGTTCAAGCCTATAAATATATATTTATGTAATAAGTCAACATGCTGGCATTCACACTTCGGACTTTTGGCTCCAAAATAGCATTTATTGAGTATTAAAAAATTAAATGATCATTTTTGAGTTTGAATATTTTAAAAAATGGATTTCCCCCCATATTGTTAATGAATGTCTTTATTTCTCAAATACATTTGGCTGGTGTTCAGTCCTTACTGGGACGAGACAGCCATGTCTATTTTCAGAATATTTGGGTTTTAGAAACAAACACTGTTTTAGAAACAAATCTAACTTTCTCAGCCAGGACCGAATTCTCAATCTGATCACCACCTAATATGAATGCTGCTTTGAAATACACATACAACTCCTGTTGTCTGAGAAGAAAGTAACATGCATTTTTGCAAGGTCAGAATTATGTCTAGAACATGGTAGTCATGAGAGAGTCTATGCACACCTGTCATTCAAATCACTCCTTTCATTTGATATCCCAGGAAAATCTCAGTTTGTTGGTATCTTCATCTACTCCCACTTGTCCTATATAATGTGGTTAGTAATGACTGAGTATACTAATATTAAATAGCTGAAATAGAGCCATTGTGGAAACACCACCTAGCACTAATAAAATATGACTTCCTTAATGTATTTCAAAATGTCAATTATACCTCCACCAGTATGTATAAATTATTAACCTAGAGGAAACAAATCTTACTAAAATTTGTGGAAGAGAACAAGTTTTTAAAATTTAATCCAAAAATATTATCATAGAAAGGCTCAGAATATTATACAGGAAAGTGTGTAAGTGTCACTACTGCCCTCTGATGGATGGCATGTCAGACCTGCTCAAGTGTTAGATTATCTTGCACGCTAGTGGCTGACCTACAAAATTGACAGCAGCTGGGGCATCCAAAAGACCTGAACCCATAAAGTTAGGGAACCAAAGCTGAATTGCACACGTGCAATCAAACTGACATTTCTGGTTCAACAACAGTGCTTCCATAAGAGTCTCTTCCTCAGTCTAAGAAAAGCGAGTCAGACAAAATTCATCGTGTTTATTTCACTCTCACAACCACAGAAGCACTTAGTCAAATATTGTGCAGGAAAATAAATATACATTTTCTTAACGGCTGGTTTTCTAATTATAATTGTAGCAGGTTGATGGATGTTTTTACACCAAAAAAACCCTATTATTTCTGCCTGCAGTATTTTGGCTACCTACTCTGCATCAATCTGTGTAGAAGATTACAATATGAGTGGTCACATGATTGCAGCACTGAAAGGCTAATGAAAATGAGGAGTAGTACTGTTTCTCATTGCTGCTATAATCTATTGCAAGAATGGTATGTAGTGGAATTATACCACACAAAATGAATATGTCTTCGAAGGACAATGACATAAGCTCACCAGTTATTATTCATCATGTTTATTAAATTAGTTCCTAAGGGCAGCCAAGTATGAGGCCCCATTGTGCTAGGTACAATACAAACAGAGTAGTAGACAATCCCTGCACTGAAGGCTGACAGTCTAAATAGACAGGTTGTGGAGTGTGGGTTTAGTTTGGAGGGGATAAGCTCAATGGAAAGAAAAGGGCACGGAGAGGGGACACTCAAGGGGAGGGAGGTGGGTGGGCAAGGCAGGAGAGAAGTTGATAAGAGTGGATGATATCGCATGAAGCTGAGGTGAAGACACTGTGGGAGGGAAACACTCTTCATTCTTCTGTGCTGTGACTGTTTGCTCATTCAACTATCACAACATTACTGCCCAATTTTCTCCTTAGATCTGAAGGGCAGATCTCGACTCTGATATACTCCTTTCCCTGCATGTGGTCCATACAGGCAGGAAGAGCAGAATCCTGGAGTTGAGATTAAGCATGCAAATCTGATCAAACATTCTCCTTAATGTGTGGAGCAATGGAGTGGAATGTCCAAACACAGCATACTGTTCAGGGTCAAAGTATTACAGCATCCCAGGTTCTAGCTGCCTCGCTTGTTTTGCCAAATGGTTTGTGGTGTTAAAGTTCCGATATCTGAGACTCTTGACAAAAAATGAAAGAAACCAGAAAGTCCCATACAGAGGCAGATGAAGGTTTCCTGGGCCAGAACAAGTGGGGGGCCCTCCCCACCCATTCCATCTCCAGTCCTGCCCCCATTCCACCCACTCTGCCTGTGGCCCAACCCACAGCCCAACCCCATTCTTCCCCTTCCCTGGGTCCCTGTTCCATCCAGGGTCTCCCCCCCCCACCATTCCACCCTTCCACTGTGGCCCCACAAACCATTTGCTACTTTATGCCCCTCTCCACTGCAACCCCAAGACTGGAGAAATTCTGTCCCCCCACCATGGTGCCAGGCTGTAGCAGGGAGTGAGGCTGTGGCAGATAGAGAGCACTTGTCACGTTATTGACTTGAACTGGGACCATATGGTTGCAACCAAGGTCCTGTAGTGGCACCAAATCTTGTATAAAGAGGGCCAAATGAGGAGTCTAAGACAAGGTAATGGTTTGCTGGTTATGGTTATGCTATCTGTATATGTGTATCAATTTTGTAGTTGAAGTTATGAATATTGGCTCTATACTGTCTGTATTTCAAACTTATGCTATGCTTCTGGGAGACATCCCAGACAAGTTGGTGTTAGTTCTGCCTAGCCTGCTTGATGGCCCATTAAGGACCATCAGCTATACAATTGATCCATTGAGAGAAGGCAGATACGCCTTGTGACTCAGAAAAGTATGCAGGAACTTGCCCATGTGACTCCAGACTCCATTTTGCTGTAATTTTCCACAGTAAGAACAAAGGGCTGGTCTACACTGGGAGGGGGATCGATCCAAGATACGCAACTTCAGCTCCATGAATAGCGTAGCTGAAGTCAAAGTATCTTGGATTGAATTACACACAGTGCGGGATCGACGGCCGCGGCTCCCCCGTCGACTGCGCTACCACCGCTCGCTCTGGTGGAGTTCTGGAGTCGACGGTGAGCGCGTTTGGGGATCGATATATCGCGTCTTAACGAGATTCGATATATCGATCCCAGATTAATTGACTGCTACCCGCCGATACGGTGGGTAGTGAAGACGTACCCAAAGAGGTGTTCTTACACCTGGAAAAGGCTATAAAAGGCTGATGCCTCATCTCCATCTTGTCTTCAATCCTGCTTCTTACCTCTGGAGGGACTTTGCTACAAACTGAAACTCTACACAAAGGACTGAGGACCCATCCCAGCTGGGGATGTATTCCAGAGAATTGATTTGAACCTGCAGTTTATTCTATCACTGCTACAAGCCTGAACCAAGACTTTGCCATTATTGTATGTAATTGAGTCCATTTAACCAATTCTTGTTCTCATCTATATCTTTTTCGTTTTATGAATAAACCTTTAGTTTTTAGATTCTAAAGGATTGACAACAACATGATTTTTGGGTAAGATCTGATTTGTATATTCATCTGGGTCTGGGGCTTGTTCCTTTGGGATCGAGAGAACCTTTTTTCTTTTACTGGGGTATTGGTTTTCATAACGATTTGTCCCCATAACGAGTGGCACTGGTGATGATACTGGGAAACTGGAGTGTCTAAGGGAATTGCTTGCCTGACTTGTGGTTAGCCAGTGGGATAAGACCAAAGTCCTCTTTGTCTGGCTGGTTTGGTTTGCCTTAGAGGTGAAAAAACGCCAGCCTTGGGCTGTAACTGCCCTGTTTTAAGCAATTTGTCCTGAATTGGCACTCTCAGTTGGGTCCCGCCAGAACCAGCATCGTTACAGCGCTTCTCCAGTCCCAGGGCTGCAGCAGGGTGCTCGGTGTTAGAGCTTCTCCCGTCACCCCCCCAGCACTTTTGTGGGGGATCAGGGTCGGGGTTCTGGGGGCTTCCCTTGCCATACCTTGGCTTCTGCTGCGGACTGGTTGGGGTGCTGGAGGCTTCCCTTGCCTCCCCCACCTCCAGCTGCTCCCAAGGACTGGGGTTGGGGCACGGGGGCTTGCCCCACCTAATGTCTGGGCTCCGGGCTTCTGCCACTCAGTGGCGGATTTTTTCAAAATATGAATGGTGTGGAGAATGCTCTAAACAAATAATTGTTTGTTTTGGCCACATGGCCCTTCTAAATGGTGTGCTAGACAGTTTCCTCACTTATAGGTCTGAAACCCACCATTTCAAATATAAGTGCTATGCAGCATTATTCTCTTACACTTGCAAATCTTATCTCTTCTTGCAGATGTGCCTAATTTAACATTATAGCTTCCATTTGTCTTTTTAAATAAAAGAGTAGAGAGGTTACCTGAAGTTCACCTCAGTTTCTTTAGCAGTTTGGTCTGAGCTCACATTAATAACCAGATTACCTGCATGGATCCAAATCAGAATTGGCATATTAAATTAAAATATAGCCCTATCTTCTGAACTGAAACCCAGCCTTCTCTTTCAGCTGTCACATCCAGTCCCCTCTTCTTAGCACTAGATTCATTGAAATAATCCTTTTCCACTTCCTTCCAAAAATAAAGGAGCAAATACTCCTCCTCTTCTGCTTTTGCAAAAAAGAAAGGGGATCTACGTTGTGGGGCAAAAATTAATCCATGTGAAAGTCTCCAGTTCTCCCCTCCCCCCAACCGTCCCACCACCAATGTCCTTCCATAAAGCAAATCCCTCCCCAGTTGGTAGTTTGGGGACTGAGACCAACCTTGGAACTCATATGAACAAGGTTTCTTGAAGAGCTGTTCTGCCACATGACCAAGGAGGCCAGGAGGCATTGGCATAGTTGTAAGTGGTTGTTGCCTCTGGTGGAGTTTTCCCTGTGGTCCATGGGTTTGGTTGAGTGAACCCTCTAGTACTTCTCAGATAAGTGTGAACAAAAGTCGGGGCAAATTCCACCTCCTCACAAGCCAATTTGGTGAGAACTCTGCCTGCCCATACTTATAGAATTTATTTCCCCCCTGTGCTGTTATAGCCATGATGTAGGACTGTTAAATGTTTAATATTTCATATTCTTGTGTTTTTTTAAAAAAGCTTTTACAGCTGAAAAGGAAGACTGTCACCTCATCATTGTAATGTACAGGATGCATCCACTTAATCCTGCTGGTGCCAAAAACATACTTTTCCTGGCAGGCTCCTTGAATTAGATGGAATCTTGAATTAGGTAACAGAAATGAAGGGGTTGGTATAACGATTTTCATCAGCATCACCATTCAGTGCCACTTCTACAGTATGAAAGAGACAAGCCTGGAAGGAAAACAAAGAGTTTTCTTAATTGCTCTAATGAATCAATTTTAGTGCATTCTCAGTAAAGCCACTGGCAAGTGCCATGTATAGCAGATAGATTAGCAGCAACATATGAACATACAGAAATGAATTCTTCACTGTCTTGCACTTTGGATAGTCACTTTCATGGGTGATAATTGGCTGTAAAGCATTTATCTATGCTGGTTTTTTACACCCACTTTGTGTACACGTAACTACAGTACATTGTACAAGGCAATGTAGAATCAGGCCCACAGCATCTGGCACACTGAAGCTGAATCATCAGTTGCTCATCTGAGGAAGGAAGTGGAAGGGATTCTTGTCACTCCGAGTGACACACAAACAATCCTTCAGTATACAGCCCTTACAAATTGGGTAGAGAAGCTTGGAAATTTCTCAGATATAGCTGTACAACTCAACTGTTGGGCAGGTCGCAATGCTCCAGCTTGTGGTAGTACAAGTAAACGACAGCAATGGCTGTTACTGTTGACAACAATACATTAAATGGTCTTCTGGTGGCAGTTACAAAACTTCTAATCATGGAGCATTTCTTCAGTTTGAGACTGGCAATAATTAAAATGAATCTCAGCTCAATTTACATATTCTTTTTCACTAAAACGGTGTTAGCTTTATTTTGTTTTTCCTGCTATCCTTGATGATCCATATGTGAGGGCACTATGCCTATTAATCTTTAATCTGTTTTGAGATTTGAAGTAGTTTGGGAATGAGTGCATAACTGCACATACTTTCATGAGATTTACTCTTCTGGAAAGAATAAGAAGACATGACCTGCTGCACATTGATTGGCATATCCTTTCAGTGATCTCTGTCTGCACTACAGTGGAAGAGGGAACGGTTACAATGAGAATTGACTTATATTTGCATAGTGCCTTTCCTCCTGCCACATTTCAATGTGATTCAAGTTGTGTTTGCAAACAAAAAGAACTTTGGGATTGTCTTCACTGCAGTTTTAGCTCAAGCTATAACTTGCATTTTGCCCCTAAAGAGAGTCTTGTCAAAACGTACCAGTCTCTTTTGTTAAGTGGTGCTTTAAGTTAAAGCTAACTAGCCTCGGGGTTGGAGGGGAGGGGGTTGACACTCTAGTGCTGGTGAAACTGGAGCTAGTAATGACATGGGGATGCAGAAACAGGTTAACATAACTCTTCAGCTACTAATCCAATCATTCTGTGTAGCTCCAGTATTTTTTCAGTATGGTTGCTCTAACTTGATTTAGGCTAGCTCAAGGGGAGTAAGTAAAGCGAACACTTGCAGTGAAGACAAGCCCAAAGGGTGAAGGGTTGGAAGTGTAATTAGAGTTCAGCTAACATCCCAAAGCATTATTTTCTTACAGAAATAAATTTAAAAAAATCTCCACCTTGTTCCCTACTGCCATACATTTTTTCTTCACTCGTTATCACATACCCTGTTAACTCTATCATTCTAGTCTCCTAATCATGTACATGTATTATATCACTCAGAATTATACATACTCCCCTGGGATAGTAGATTAAATGCCTTCATTCTACTTTTGCTGCTCCTAACACAGTTGCTTCTCCTACAGAGATGTGAAAGCACAATGGGAGTAAGAGGGAGTGAGGAGCTGTCTGCAGGAAACTTGAAGCCTGGAGCAGGCTTGGTAAATGAGCTAACTGGTACAGGGAGGAAACCACAAGCAGCTGTCTCCTTAGAGCAGAAGCAATTGTTTGGAAGAGTTGACTCTGGGAAGTCTACCTCATGGACAGCATTGTTTTAGCAATATTTTAAAGTTCTCTCAGTAGCCATACAAGTCTGGGTCTGTTGGTTCAACCCAGAAACCATTGCAGAGGCCATAGAGATGATGGGGAGATTTTGGAAGCAGAAGTCTCAAGTGTTTGGAGCTGGGGCTGGTTTCAGAGCCCCCACCTCTGAAGTCATTCAAGGCTTGTTGGAGCTGGGCCTGGTTTTGGAGCATGTGGAGCCAGGAGGCACCTGCAGGGATATAACCTCTATCTCCCCGGGTATCTCTAGGGCCCAGTGCTTGAAGGCTTCAGACCCCAAGGAAGCCTTCGGTAACCAGTCAAGAGGTCTCAATCAAATGTTATTGCTGTAGGCTACTGGGATACATGAGGCGAGTGTACTCCATGCTGGAGTGTGACTATCTTGGGTGTCACTTTGTCCAGGACCTCAATCCCACTGCAGAAGGAGGCTATAAGACTTTTCCTGGCTCCCCATCAAGATAAGATCACACCAGGTAGAACGGTTAATGGACTGGCTTTGGCTAAACACTCTTCCTCCGAGACTTGCTCCCACCCAAGGCTCTTGAACCTGATTGAATGGTTCAGATTTCCTGCATACATGGGGAAAGGTGTATTTACCCAACCACCTCAATTATTTTACAAGTAGCCGATCAGGTGTGGCATCTCCAGTCAGGGGTAGCAGAGCACCTTCCCTTGCCCGTTACCTTGGGTCATGATTAGAAGCACCTCCTGAATAGAAACTTGGTGCCTTTTACCCCAGGCAGCTCTCAAGGGCTGAATCAGTCTTGGGTCTGTGCTGAGGGTGCTCCCAAGGGGGCTGGAAGAAGCCTGTCCCAAGAAGATGACTCACTGGCAGGGACTTCCCGAAGGGCTCCCAGTCCCTACCAACCTTCACCCATGAGAGATGGTGACTCTGTACACCCTGGACTACTATCCACTTGATGACACTATCACTGCCCAGCATGAAGATTAGACCCTCCAAGAATGTATTAGCCAGGTAGCTGCAATCAATGGGGAAGGCTCACTGGGACACTCAATGATTTCCCCATTTTAAGTTACGAAATGACATTTCATATTGGATGGAGAAACAGCCTTGTGCAAAAGAGCCCAGAATCTATCTCCTGGTTCTGTGGAAGTAGAGAAAGAACTGACAGGGATTTGAAGGGGATTTCATAGTCAAACAGTCCCCTTATGTGAGCAAGAGTCAGGCTAGCTGTACCCCTAATAACGTGAGATTTGTAGAAGCGAGGATTGTGTGAGGCGAGTGGGAAAGAACTGTGTGAGAAGTTGTTGTGACCTTGTGTTAGATAAGTATGGAATACAGACTATAGTCTAAATAGAGGTGAAAAAATAAGATATCAGGATGACCTATGTATAAACAAAATGCAGCTGTTGCTCGCTATTGTATGTAACAAAGGTATAAATGCAAAGGTATAAATTGTTTACCTGGAGACAGACCTGTTTAGCTCTCTCCCTCCATGCAATTGCTAGAGATAATAAAGTATCTGACTTGCTGCACCCAACCTTAGAGTGAGAACTCTGTTTTTCTCCGACAGTTCCAAAACCCACTCGATGAGAAATGTTGAGAATAGCACACTCCATCCCAATGGCTGCACATCTAGGTAAGGCAAAGACGCTTGAAAGGCTACTGGCCTGATTCTTTTGGCAGGACATATTTTGGGAAGTAGCAAATTTTTGTCTATCTTGCCCATTGCCAGAAGGTAGCACTTAAAGGATGTGCTTCCTTAATTCCCCTCCCCTCTATTTGAAAGGGTGGAGATTGACATAGTAGGCCCCCTTGGGAAAAGTTCCCTGAACCACACATTTATTTTAGTGCTAGTTGACTATGCCATAAGGTACCCAGAGGCCATTCCCTTGGGGAACATCTTTGCTTCCACCCTTGCACAGGAGATACGGCAAATCCTTTCCAGGGTTGGTCTCCCCTTGGAGATTATCATGGATCAGGGGACAAACTTTGTCTCAAGTGCTTCATCAAGTCTGGTCCCTCTTCAAGGTCTGGAGTGGTCCCACATTTGTCCATTATCCTCAGACTGATGGCCTAGTGGAATAGTTTAATAAGAATGTTAAGTCAATGCTGAGAAAGTTATTTGGGACAAAAAACAGGGTTCAATTACTGTTGTACTGTACCCAGCCTACCTGCTCATCGAATGTCCTTCTCTGTATCGAGCAAATAAGAGAGATGCTGGAGTACTTTGGTCATTTCATTTTGGCCAACCTGTTCTAGGCCCAACAGAGCCAGGCCCAGCGGTATAATGGGGGATCCAGGATAAGGGTGACCAAGTCCTCCTATTGCTCTCTAGCTCAGAGAGCAAACTCCGAGCCAAATGGCAGGGCCCCTATGAGGTCCTTCAGTGGATAGGCTCGGTCAGTTTTGAGTTTTTTTGCATGGACTCAATTGAGGTAGGAATTAAGGGGGTCCTACTTGGGGGTGGGTTATCCATTCAACAGAGAAAGCAATTAGACACTCTGGTGCGGAGATACCAAGATGTATTTTTCCCCATTTCCAGGACAAACCTCACTCGGGATCCACCAGTTTCATTTAAAATAAGGGCTCCAGCTCAGTCAAAAGTCCTATCCCATCCTGGAGTGGTTGAAGTCCCAGTTAATACAAAGACCATGCAACACTTTGATGGCTCCAGAGAATGAAAGATTCAAATGCCTGGTGTCAAGTATCAGAGGGGTAGCCGTGTTAGTCTGAATCTGTAAAAAGCAACAGAGGGTCCTGTGGCACCTTTGAGACTAACAGAAGTACTGGGAGCATAAGCTTTCGTGGGTAAGAACCTCACTTCTTCAGATGCAAGTAATGGAAATCTCCAGAGGCAGGTATATATCAGTGTGGAGATAACGAGGTTAGTTCAATCAGGGAGGGTGAGGTGCTCTGCTAGCAGTTGAGGTGTGAACACCAAGGGAGGAGAAACTGTTTCTGTAGTTGGATAGCCATTCACAGTCTTTGTTTAATCCTGATCTGATGGTGTCAAATTTGCAAATGAACTGGAGCTCAGCAGTTTCTCTTTGGAGTCTGGTCCTGAAGTTTTTTTGCTGTAAGATGGCTACCTTTACATCTGCTATTGTGTGGCCAGGGAGGTTGAAGTGTTCTCCTACAGGTTTTTGTATATTGCCATTCCTGATATCTGACTTGTGTCCATTTATCCTCTTGCGTAGTGACTGTCCAGTTTGGCCAATGTACATAGCAGAGGGGCATTGCTGGCATATGATGGCATATATAACATTGGTGGACGTGCAGGTGAATGAGTCGGTGATGTTGTAGCTGATCTGGTTAGGTCCAGTGATGGTGTTGCTGGTGTAGATATGTGGGCAGAGTTGTCATCGAGGTTTGTTGCATGGGTTGGTTCCTGAGTTAGAGTTGTTATGGTGCGGTGCGTGGTTGCTGGTGAGAATATGCTTGAGGTTGGCAGGTTGTCTGTGGGCGAGGACTGGCCTGCCTCCCAAGGTCTGTGAAAGTGAGGGATCATTGTCCAGGATGGGTTGTAGATCACTGATGATGCGTTGGAGAGGTTTAAGCTGAGGACTGTAGGTGATGGCCAGTGGAGTTCTGTTGGTTTCTCTTCTGGGCCTGTCTTGTAGCAGGAGGCTTCTGGGTACACGTCTGGCTCTGTATGCAATGCCTGGGTTACCCACTGGTATTTTGCCTTATAGACCTTTTGTTTTAATATACAGCATCATCCCATCAAGAACCAACAGAATGCAGACTTTCTGTCCAGGATGCATGAAGAAGGTGAGTCACTCGGTGAATGACCTCTCAAGGAGTGTGGTGGGGATATGTGTGAGTTTGAGAGATCAAAGAGAATAAGAGGGAGTGAGAGCGCTACCTGCAGGAGCCTTGAAGCCTGGAACAGGCTTGCTAAATGAGCTAACCAGAAACACCTGGCATGGGGAGGAAACCATAAGCAGCAGGTTCCTTATAAGACAGCTGAAGCAGTTGTCTGGAAGAGCTTCTATCTTTGGATCACATAGCACGGTCATCTGCAAATAGGGTAGTACCTAGTCCTGCCCGTAAACTCTCTGGGAGATCATTATTCATAATGTAGAACCGGGTTGGGCTGATAACATTCCCCTGTCGAGTGCCATTATATTTATATTTATATAAATATGTATAAATATTCAACAAAGTTGCCCCTACACTGAAGTGTATGGGTCCATCACTTAAAATTCTTTCTCTAATTTTGCCCAAACATAATGGGATGGAAATAGATCTACACACATCAGACCTTGTGCATAATTTGCCAGGTTTTCCTATCTGTATAACCATCGCTTGCTTCCACTCAGACAATATATGGGAAAAGGGAATACTATTATATAACTTCAATAAAACTCTTAAACTCCCTTCAGGGAGGTGCTTAAGCATTGTATTACCTGTCTTTACCTGTGGCTGAATGTTTACTATTGTCAATATCTTTTTTTAAGTTCCTGTATGCTGAAATTTTTATTCAGTTCATCATCTTTATATTCTACCCAGCCATGTAAGAGTTCACAGTTTTCTTTAGCAAATATTCCCTTTTTGTTCACAAAAACTCTTTAATTTGTATCACTACTAACTTTTTGGAACTTTTTTGCTAAAATGTCTTCTTTTCCTAAATTAGAACTTTCAATTTAATCTTTTATTATAAGACCAGGCATAAATTTGTTTTTATGCCATATCCAATTCTTTTTTAAGCTTGTTTATATATTCTGAAACCTCAGAATCTTTGTTTAGTTTCTCATAGTACTTTCTCCAACTGTTTCTTTGTAGGGGTCAGCAATGTGTCTGTACACGGACACAAGTGTCCGTGGTAAAAAGTCTGAGGTCCATGGTAATTTTTCAAAAAATTGAATGACTGAATGACATTAACCCCCACCCTCTAATGTCCGTCACTAAGTATGGTAATTTTGTCAAGTGTCCGTCGCGCAACATGGTGGTGCCAACCCCTGTTTCTTTGCCTTTTTAATAATTCTTTGTGCCAATGCTTTACATTTCTTATAGTTCATTAAGTCCTTGCTATTCATTGTACTTTCTGCTTGTTTGATGCCTTCTTTCTTTCTTAATTGCTGCGTTACAATTTTAATTCCATCAGGGAATTGTATTTCTGAGTTTGTGACAATTTGATGTCTTACATATAGCTAGGTTGGCTGCTGTTACAATTCCCTTGATTATATTCTCGTGAAATTCCTCTAGATTATCACTTATACAATTGGTACTTAGATACTCAACACACTTACTTTTAAAGTCCCCAGTTTGCTCTTCTAAGGTAGGGATTCCAGGTAGGAATTCCTTCAGTGTTTCCAGCATTACCTTGGCCTTGATATGTAATTAGAAGAGGGAAATGGTCACTGCCCAATCCATCTTCTTTATAGATTTCCCAGCTGCATTTACTTGCAATATTGCTTGTTGCAATTCCCAGATCTGATCATGAAAATATTCCATTCACCGAATAAAACCTAATAGGTGCACCAGTACTGAGCAATACCAGGTTGTGCATGTCAGGGAACTGTTCCAGGCATTTAGCATTATAATCAGTTTTCCTGCTTTTCCATAATTCATTACAGCAATTAAAGTCTCCACAAATAATGTACAGGCCTTTGATACCTTTAAGTAACTCTTCGAATTCTGGATTGTCTGTCTAGTTTTTTACATGGCTGTAAACATTACAGATTCGTAGAAAGATGCTATTATTCTGCACAGGAATCTCAAGTGTGTTGTACTGAAAACTTAAGTTCTGTACAGCTATTTCAATGTAAGGTAGACCTTCCTTTATAAATATACAGACTCCTCCTCCTCTTGTTATTTCTCTGTCACTTCTGATTATATCATATTTTGGAAGCCTAAGCATAAGTTTTCTCAATAACCATGTTCTACACATATCACATCAGGTTTGTTTTTCACTTCAAAAACAGTTTTCTTTAATTCCTGACCGTATGTTATTAAACTATGTCAGTTCCAGCAAAAGATCATTAGAACCATGTTGTTTAAACTGCATTATTACCTTCACTTAAAATTGTCATATATAACATCTCAAAGGGGCTGGGATATATGGTTTATCCCAGAATAGTTCATATCCTATTTTAACCCTACCGGGTAGCATCTCATCTTTCAATGTTACTCGGACAATTGTTGATGATTTGTGTTCTCCCCCTCTCCTGCTAATCAGTGTCTTAGCAGACAGCACTTCATCCTCACCTATACCCCTGTTAATTTTAATCCTTAGTCATGCCTAATGGAACCCCATATATTATCCCTTTTGCTTCGGTCATAAATTTAGGTCACTTGCAAATTACATTATTTTCCTGAAATTTGTAGTTTTAAGAAGTTTCGTAGCCTGTTCCTTAGGTGTACATTTTACTAAAAAATCTCCACCCTGTATACTTTTAGTTCTTAATATTTCTGATACTTTGCCTAGTCCATTCTGCTGTTTTTCAAGGGATTAACTTCTATCTTTACATCTTCAGCTAGTGATTTGACAATTATAAGATATCAATCCTTTTCCGTACACTTTTTTCCATCCTTGTCTGCTCCCTCTTCTTCATATACAGATATTTCTGTTCTTTTTTTATTCTTTTCTAATCTGAAGCCATTCTTCATCCCTTTCTGCTTCTTCCTTACTTTCCAACATAACTTCCAACCTTTTCCTCTATTTCCCACTCTGTTTGTCTGTCCACCAGGCCAAGCCACCCCTGAGTTCCAAGACCCAGCTTCAGCCTCTCCGAGCCTGCATAGCCTGGCCTGCTCAGCCAGTCCCCTTTTGCTTTAAATGTTCTGTCATCCTAATCACCACCCTTCCCCTTCCCCAGCTGGACTTTATCTGTAATTAAGGTGCAGGCAGATAGCATAACTGGCCTCTCAGGCCCACAGTAACCCCTTCACCATCTGTGTAGGGGGTACTCCCCAACATCTCTGTGCTATCTATGAGTAGCCATTAATGCACTTTTTATGAAGGTAAACTTATTTTCTCTCTCTAACTATTTTTATTCAAAAGTTTAATGCTTTGGTTCTAGCCAGACTATCTCCTGGAAGTTTGGGAAGACATTAAAAACTGGGAAGTTTGCACTCAACAATAATCATATCTTGGAATGTCTTGAGATGTAGCTTTGTTTGCTATGGAACTGAAAATGCCATTTTGCTGCTCCCGCATATCATTATATTTCAACCGATATCACTTGAATCAAAGCCACATGCAGCTGATAAAGGTGTATATGTCTCTTGTGAGAGATGGCAGGCTCTATTGCCATCGTCTCTGATTCTGCTGCTTTCAGCTGGCTAAAGTCAGCTGCAGATCATAAGATTATGACAAACAGTAAATGAAAAATAAATTAGTATCATGAGTTATACTTTGATGTCATTGAGGAACCATTCAAAATGCTCATACTTCTTTTCTATTTTCCCCTTATAATTGAACGTTTATGACCACAAAGGTCAAGAGATGAACAATACTGGAAGGTAAAATCTTGTATTTGTTCACAACACTCTGTGTGTATATGTGTGGTGCATTCAACAGCAAGTGATTTCAATCCATTGTGCAGGTGATAATTTCAGCTTTTATCCAAAGAGACTTCTAGTAGTAGCTGATCTCAGCAAAGTGTGTTTCTATATATTTGGGAGTAAGAGGAGTGGGTTTTTCTTCTGTGTTGTAGAGGACTGTACAGGATAGCTTGGATTTAAAAGTCCAAATGAGTTTGATCTATAGTAAATAACATGGAACTTTTTTACATACAGGGCCTCACTGCACAGGTGAAAAGCCAGTATTTGAAGTACAGAACTATCCAGTCATTTAAGGTCTATTGCTTTGCATTTGAAAAGTTTTTCATCTTTTAAAGGTCAAAACCAACATCCTCAATTGTGTTCTGAAACAAATTGGAAGCCTTTGGAGACTAGCATGCATGTGTAATAAGTAGATACATGGGGACAGCACTAACTTAAGTGATCATATGATCTTCAAATATAGCCCCAGGCAAAGTGGATTGCAGTGATCTAGTTTGGAGTGTAAAAGGCACTGGTGACTAGGGAGATATCTGTATCTTTAAGGAATGCCACAGACTTTCAGCCAGATGATGTGGGAGGGGAGGAAAATATTTTGGCTAATGCTACTTTCTTGACCATCCAGAAGCAGTCAAGGCTCTAAGGCTAGGTCTACACTACCCGCCTGAATCGGCGGGTAGAAATCGACCTCTCGGGGATCAATTTATCGCGTCCCGATGGGACGCGACAATCGATCCCCGAATCGACGCTCTTACTCCACCAGCGGAGGTGGGAGTAAGCGCCGTCGACAGGAAGCCGCAGAGGTCGATTTTGCCGCTGTCCTCACAGCGGGGTAAGTCGGCTGCGATACGTCGAATTCAGCTACGCTATTCACGTAGCTGAATTTGCGTATCTTAAATCGACTCCCCCCTGTAGTGTAGATGTAGCCTAACATAATTTCCAGTGTTAACCTTAGTAACAAGAGGCAGCCAAACATTATGCTGTTACTTCTGTTGTCTTCTCTAGTGTGTCCTCCAACTTGCAAGATATCACCTTATGTGTTTTATGGCTTGAGCTTCACCCAGCTAACTATCCTTTCATCTGAAGTCTCTGGCAGACACTGAAGAAACTGACTGGTTATTTCATCTGAATGTATGTCTACCATGCAATCACAGGGTGTAATTGCAGCACATGTAGACCTACCAGAACAGTGAAGCTGCGGCAGGGTGGTTAGCTGAATGAAGTAATTACCCCGGATTCTGGCCAAGCTTGTATGGCCTGTGCTGAAGCATGTGTTGCCACTTTGTTATGCTTATAAGAAGCACATGGGATCTTTTTCAGGGAAAAAGGCAATACGCCGCATTTATTGAGAATACAGCAGTTAGCATATGCTTTTCAGTCACACACACACACCATGCCCACAGTCCTGCCAGTTGATATTTATAGTTACCAGTCCAGAGTCTGGATCAATCTAGTGGTCAGCCAGATTGGTCGCAGAGGGAAGCCAGGCTCTGTCAGTCGCGATCTGATGCTCCTGGAGTTGTGTCAAGATGAACCCAAAGCTTCATGGCAAAGCACCCTGTTCTTATAGTCCTTTCTCTTCGTTAAAGTCTATGGATTTTGCTGTGTCAGTTTATGACTGGTTAACACCAATTAAGGAGTATCTTTTGATGTTAACATTCCAAAACATCTCTGATAGGGTCATCCTGTCCTGTTTTTGATTTAATCAATTGTCTTGTCTTTAGGGGTGCCAGCCTCAGGGCCGTAGCAACAAAGAACGTGGCCCCCTCCGAACATGGCCCCCTCCGAACACATGTCCGGGCGGGGCCCCTTACAATGCAGAAACTGGAATGCGGTATTTATTTTGCCACTTTTAGGGGCCCCCTTCCTTGTGGGGCCCCCTCCGGTTGGAGGGTATGGAGGGCGCTCGCTACGCCTCTGGCCAGCCTCCACCTCAGGGTGGTCAATCTGCCCTTTCTTAATTATGGATGCGTGTTGATGGTTCTCTGGTGTCAAGTCTCTTCACTCCTTCTTCCTTGACCATAACAATGGCCTTCACACCTTATCTTTTCCTGACGCATACATTCCTCATTCACACAAACAGTCTTTTACAGAGACCTTCAAAGGTATACAGCAGTTTTTATGTTGAGCAAAAAAGGCATTGTAAATTAAACCTTACTAAATCTTGTAATCAAAACAGTTCACATTGTGGCCCGGGCCTTTAACATTCCTCTAATCTCATTACTATAGACACAATACAAGATCCCGTCTCTTTCTTACTAAGCCTTAAAACAAAGAAATGTATATTTAACTAGAGTGCCTAATTTATAATACATATAGGAAACCATAGTAGACATTATAACTTATCCTAAAACAAAAGGGTGACCATAATCAGTCATAAGGATCGTTCTGGTCTGTCCTTGCCTTGAAATCAAAACAGGGGGCTGGCAGGATGATCAAATAATACATTAATACATTTAATACATACTACATTATTATAACCGTCAATCATTATAACCTCTAATACAAATATAAAATCCTACTCCTACAACATCTTCACTGTACCAGCAGTGATCTAGCTAGCCGAAATACATCTCCACAAACTGCACAATCATACCCTCTGATTGTAGCATAGACATACCCTGAGTCTGAGATGCAGACAGAGCTCTGGTCCTGATTATTATATTTCACATTGACTGCAACACCTGTTACTAGCTCCCTTAATTGACTCACCTATACATTGAACAGGAGGGGAGGAAGGATAATTTAATATAGTAAACCACAGAGCTCTCACAGCAGAAGGGAGATTGCCTAATAATACTGGTTTTAGCACCCAGGGACACTCCATTGTAACTCCATCTGTCCTTGCTACAGTCTGCTGCAGTCATGACAGCAACACCCCGTGACAACCAGTATCAAGGGCAACTGACTAATCTAAAATAAGTTTTATCTTTGTCCATTGCCAGAAAATGATATTTTTCTAGATCCCTAATAGTCTTGAAGAACTGAGAAGATTCTAGATATTGCTACAGCTTCTCCAGAAAAGAGAGTTCAGGGAGTGGGTGCTGAAGTCTGTCAAGGGCAAGACTTGATTTTTTTTTTTTAACATGAGCTTAACAGCCATAGTTGGGAGGCACTGACATTCTCAACCAATAATGGACTGAATGTTTCACTATAAGCTTTTGTATATCAACAAAGTAATAGGTTCAAATCAAATGTTAAAGCCTGAAAATCCTTGAGCATCTGTAGAGAGCCTCAATTGGCACAATGTGTTGATATTCAACCAGAGAAAACTCCATACTTATGTTCTCCCATCACAGCTTGGCTTACATTGAATACATAGTAGAGAAAGAGAGCCTTGAGCACTAGGCCTGTTGCAAAATTTGAGGCCTGAACCAGAGGCTGTAAATTACAGTTAGGCCATGTATTAAAGTAGATGTTTACACGTTTACTGTTTGGTATATGAACTTGGCAAAGCGGTTGCTAGTGTATTAGGCATTAAATATTTATGTAAAATGTTGGGGTACTTTGTCTTAATATTTTGTGTGGCCTAGGGACAGCAAAGACTTTTGCTGCTGACTGAGTCATTAGCAGCAGTAACAGCATTCTTCAGCACTTAACTACAGAATGGATCAGCCAAGTGTGAATCCAAGAAATGTTGTCTACATTAGGAGTTGACCTTACTGGTAATATTGTATGCAGGATAAACCGTTGAGCCTACTATTTGAATTACCTTTTTAACAATCAGCAAAATCTAGGATAATAGTACTTTTCACTTAACTAGGTATTATATCCGGATCAGTGGACCTGGAATCAGGGGGCCCATGTGCCTGGTGTGACTGTTGTTGATGGGTCACCAGTGGATCAGAAAATATGGGACGTTAGGCTGGAAGCAATTCAGTTACTTGGACAGAGCAGTCCTGTGAATTAAACAGGTATTGCTTTTCTTGTGGCAGATGCAAAGCCTTATATACTTTTATCTTAATACTTGCAACATTCCAGTAGGAACAAGAAGAACTATTATACCTATTGTATAAATGAGGCATAGACAGACAGGTTAATGGAGAAAAGCTATAAAGTGAGTGAGTGGAAGAAATAAACTTCAGGGGGTTAAACTTCAAGTGGCCTGTTTCAACAGATAAAGAACACTGTGCAATGACTTCCTTCCCTCTAGATGAGAATTCTGTATTCTTCAGTTTTCTTGGATAATGGAATGAATTCTAATAGCTAAATTTTACACTCAGCTACCTGTTGAAGCCAGTCCTATAGCATGGGTGAGCTGAGGGCAAAATTGGAAGAGAAAGCAGCAAATTATGTAGGATTATCTGACATAGATGACCATTATCTTCATCTGGATATGCCAAATACTCAGAGATAACTGTGAGTTATTTTCCATATGACTCAGCTGTACTTTGTATTTCTTCTTATTTCCTGTTGAGCTGTTCTGTTATGCATTTACAAGGCACCATCAAGCCAGTGTTCTATTATAAAGATTTCCCAGTAGAGGCATCCATATGTTTTAAACTACTTTCTGCTTCCCTTACTTCCCTTTTGATTTATTAGCTTCTATTGATGTAGAGCTCTCCTGTTGGCTTTCCTGACCTGTCACTTCTAGATTCAGTTCCTCGGAGTATACGATGTGATCACAGAAATAACAGGGAAAAACTTTTCTTTTTCAGTTAGTTTGAGTAATATGAACTACACCATCTGCTCTTACAGATATTAAGATCTCATTCAGAACTAACATGAAAACCAGCACGTACCAGCAGCAAACATGGTATCTTGCAGTTTTATACTTCAGAAGAGCAGAATATTGCAGTGTTTTTAGAATGAGATTTGCAAACTTGCCTGAGGGACTTGGACACTCAATTCCAATTAAAATGAATGAGAATGTGACTTCCAGATCCCCCAAGACTGAGATTATCAAAGCTACCCAATTCTTTCAGCAGTGTTGTACGGACCTAGGCAAAAACATGCAAGAAAATACATTTCAACTACTTAATTTTAAATTCAGTTTATTTAATGAGCTCTATAATATGCAGAAACGATGGAGGGAAACTCTTGGTAGTGGTTTACCGTTTGTCTGGAACCTGTGTCAGGAAGAATGGGGGGAATCAAACACTGGAGGGAACAAGACATAACTAAATCCTCCATGTGGCCCAGATCCTCTTCTTACTAGTATATATGCAATGTACCTCAGGTGCCACATGTCCAGGATTCATAATCAAATTTGGTCCACTGGTTGGATCATTAGCTTTCCCAGCCTGGGCCAGGTACTGATGGGGAGTGTGACACGGATGCTGATCCTCAAAGTATTTAGGTGTCTAACTTCCATTGAAAATAGGCACCTAAAAATGTTGTAAGTTCTGGACCAAAGTGATCTGAAGGGGGTAGTATTTAGATGAAGATCTAGAGTAGGACAGCGTTTGGGATTTGTATCTGGGAATTCGTCACAGCAAGGTCCACAAGAGCTGAGGTCTACTGAAGCTATCAGTGTCTTAGTCTTGATTTTCAGATATTGCTGAGATGGGATCTTCAGCTGAAGCCACCTTTGGAAATATCCCACCTGATTGTTCATCCCACCTCGGTTTGGTGGGTTTCATATCACACAGCAATTAGTTGTTTAAACTTTCTTGCTTTTTATTTCTGTTTTATGTTTTGGTTGCTTATTCTAGGATAAATGAAGGGCTGGGACTGTTTGAGTTTTGAACTCTGCGTGTTTTTAATTATTGTACAGTATCTAGTTACAGTGGCGCTGAGCAACATATAAGATAGTGAGCATAACTGTTGCAACCTGATATTTTTTCTTTGACTCACTTTGAGCTAGTAAATATGGATGGTGAGGTTACTAGCCCATAGAGGGAAGCCAAGGAGGATAGACAGATCTTATAATGAAATGTTACCGTGGGAAAGGAACTCTTTCTCTGAATTGTGTACAGAAGGTCTGAAGTGATATGTTGTGATATGTTGACAATAACAGGAAGTTAGAAAAGAATGTATATATGTGAGTAAGAGGCAAGGTGTACACGTCTCTCACCTATAAAAGGATGATGAACTGGAAGATGGTCTGTGCTCAGGTCTGTGCACAGGTCTGCGTGCCGTATATGGTGAATGTTGTTCCTCAGGGTTATGACTAATATTGGATATATATATTTGGCAGGGTGCATTGGTGTAAGCAAGTTTCTGATCTATGTGTTGAGTAGAGCTGGATAATTATTGCAAAACAAGTGTTCACAAATATTTAGTTCATTATGAATGAAGATCCAGATCAATTTGATCTTGTTCATGCCACTTTGTGTGTGTGTGTGTGTGTGTGTGTGTGTGGGGGTTATTGTGGGTTTGGTTTTTTATAGTTTTTTGCAGACATTCAGGGAAAAGTGTTTAGTGACCTAAGTATTTGGAGAGTGGCTGTTCTTCATAGGAACACCAATATTAGCTTGTGAAAAAGAATACTTTTGGATGAATATGAGTCTTTTCTTTCTCTAATAGTTGTTTGCTCTTTGCCATTTGTTTGTCATTCTCCTGTTTTTAAGAGTTTCACTCCAATCAGGAAACAAACAATATCAAAGCTGCAAATAATGAGGCATATGTGGTCAACATTAGTGAACATCTCCGAGATTGAAACTAACTCCCAATAATTATTTAGTGAATAATTACACATATCAAGTATCTTGCAGAAATTGTGATTAGATTGTGAACTGCAAGCAGAATAAAGGTCTCTAATCCATAATTAATGGTTTGACTGTGTCTAACATTGAGATTGAGCTGCGATAAAGTGTAGAACTAAGATTTTTTTTTAAATTTAACTACAAATTCCCTCCAATGTCTGAGCTTTTTTATACCTGCACTATTCTCATCATGTTTCAATTGTTATGGATGTTCATTTACTGACTTGCTTCTATCTGAGAATTTTTCTCTAAGAATTTATTTTTAAATGTTTCTGAAACACTAGGGGGCTTGGGACTCTGTCAGAAGAAAACTTTCATTTTACTTTCAGTTTGAGTCAGAGCAGCTGTCACTCAGTCAGAATCAGCACCTCCCTTTGAAACTGCCACAGCTCAGGAGGAAACCAAGCTGCTTGAAGGAGAGAATTTCAAACATTTTTTTTCCCTCCTGATTGGAACCAGCTTTTAAAGTCTTCAAAACTTTGCTCCAAGCAGGGGGAAAAATGTTTTCTGTTTGAAATTTTCTTTTATATTTATTTCTTTAGCTATGCAACAGCTTCAAAAGGGCACTGTTGCTGTGACTGACATCCAATGGAATTCAGATTAGAAATAAAATGAATGCTCCTATTGACTGGAGTCTCTACAAGTTCTTTTACAGGATGATTCACAATTTAAGTGGGAGCAGGAGGGAATAGCAAAAAATAAAAGCCTTAAGATTTTTCTCTTTACATAAGAACGGCCTTACTGGGTCAGACCAAAGGTCCATCTAGCCCAGTATCCTGTGTTCCAACAATGGCCAATGCCAGGCGCTTCAGAGGGAAGGAACAAAACAGGTAATCATCAAGTGAGCCATCCCCTGTCACCCATTCCCAGCTTCTGGAAAACAGAGGCTAGAGATACCATCCCTGCCCATCCTGGTTATGGGGGAAATAGATGTTACTTCCCCGCCTACAAGCTAAGTCACTCCAAAGCAAAGACATTCCAGTGGATCACCAACAGGTTCCCATTTAGCACAGCAGCTGCACCTACAAAGGTCTTAAGTTCACTGGTTACTCCTGTGGGAATTCTGAGCCACTGTGCATGTGCAGAATTCATGTCCCCCAGAATGTTTGTTTTTTGTTTCCCCACAGAATAATAGATTCTGATGCAGAAGCAGAGGGAAGCCGTGAAAGGTGTCACATGCCCCTCCCCGGCAGTGGTCCGAAATGGGCATGTCAGTTCAGCTGTCAGAAGCAGCCTGGGGAGACATAAATCACCATCCATGGCTGAGGGGACAGAGCTGGGCATGTGTGCGAGACTCTGTCCCTCTTGTTCGCTATTACAGTGTGCCTGGCCCTGGGGTGTTTCTGGAGCAGTTGCGGGGGCAGACCTGGCTCTTGCATTGTGTCAGGGTTGGGTGCAGCCTCACCACCGAGACCGTGTCTGGGGTGGGTGGGGGCTGCAGGGTGGTCCAGGCTGAGGTTGATGGTGGGGTGGAAGCTGTTGAAATCATGGTGGAATTCTTCCAGGGTCTCCTTCCCATGGGTCCAGATGTTGAAGATGTCATCAATATAGCGTAGGTAGAGAAGGGGCATGAGTGGATGAGAGCTGAGGAAGCGTTGTTCCAGGTCAGCCATAAAAATGTTGGCATATTGTGGGGCCACAATCTTCATCAAGATCTTCACCAAGCATTCTCAAAACTACAGTGTTTCGTAGGAAAGCAAATTTGAAGGATATTTGTGGAAAGTACATTTTTAGGCCTTAATCCTGCAATCAGATCTGTGTAGAGTAACCTTTGTGCACATGTAACACCTCTTGGAGTTTCACTGGGTTGAGTGCAGGTGCTAGAATCTCTCCATATAGATTCAGTTGCATGAGTAGCACCCTAACTTGTAATCAGAAGTATTAACTTCAGAAATATGATTCTAGGGATTATGATCAGCTGAGTCTCATTCATGCAAGGTGCTGAGCACTCTGCCCCTGCTCCAGCAATGCATTTAAAACAAGTCATTAATTCCATTGAAGTCAAGGGGGCTGGACAGGGGCCAGAATGCTCAATATTTTACAGGATTGACCTCCAATGAGACCAGGAACAGACAAACTAGTTTAACAGATTCCCAGATACATCAGGGAAGTTGTCAATTAAAGGTAAATGACTTAGAAAGCTTTTGAATATTATGGGAAAGGCATAGGTGGGTTTTGTTGATTTGGAGAAAGATAATGCACTATCTTCCGCATCTTCCACTGCAATCACTTGCAATTTTTTGTGTGGCAGTCCTTCCAACATTGCTCTTCCATTCTGGTTTGTGTCTCAGTGGGGTAGTAACATCTGGGTCTTCAGCTCACCTGTATCAATCATCAATTTTGTTTCTACCCTTGACTCCACAGTTTGGTTTTTCATAAATGTATTTATTTTCCTATATTATGGCAGTAGTCATCCAGTATGCACAGCATCTGTCTGCAAACCAATGAGATTCAGAAGTCAACTCTCTTAACTTCCCTTGATATATTTACTACTCAGGTTTGAAACAGCTGCTTTTATAGCTAACACCTCATGCACAACTTCTAAAGCTTGCAAAGTACTAATCTGTCACATGTAATTTCACTCTCTGTATTTGATTAAATTTCTCTTGCAATTGACATTTCTAACTTACTGTTGAACATTCATACATTTACCAAAAAAAAAAAAAAAATTTACTCATTCCTAGAAAGGAGAAGCTTACACCAGGTTAGTTTACCTTTAAATTAGCCTGAAAAGCCTTAATACTTTGTTCTATGAACCACAAACTTAGGGTTGCCATCTATCAAGCAAAGGTAAGGACAGATTTGATTTTTTTTTTTGACAAATAGATTCCTTACTGGGCATGTTAATACAGAACTATGACCAATAATTCATTTAAACTACAATACAAAACCATATTTCTGGCATCTCTCAGAAGCAGTACAAAGGCTTGGGGGAGTCAGGGGTAACGGAGGAGCTGAAAGAGAGGGAAGTAAATTGCTGGGAAGGAGCCTGGGTGTGAAATTGGAACATTGTTGAGTATGGGTGGGAAAAGAACGGAACAGTTTTTTGGGGTGGGGTGGGGAGGAGGATTGTTAGGCAGCTTCCTCCATGCAGACCCTGGTTGACCCTTAGCCTCTCCCATTCAGTCAGGCACATTTGCCCCTGTCCCCATATGTTCCTGCACCCCCTTGTGTCCTCTGTCTACACATGTCCCTCCACCCCCACTCAGACACCCACTCTCCCCATCTCCATGTGGCCCTGCACCCCCTTCCCCTGTTCCAGTGTGGCTCTTTACCCCTCCCTATCCCTATCCCCATGTGTCTCTGTGACCCCCACCCAGCCACCCCCTGTCCCCATGTGTCTCTGTGCCCCCACTCAGCTCTGCACCCCTCCCCCATCACCATGTGGCCTTGCACTTCCATCCCCACTGTGGCCCTGTGCCTCCACTCCCATTCAGCCTCTGCCCCAGTCTGTGCTCCCCCACTAGCCCTTATGCGCTCCTGTCTGACTCCCCAGCACCTCATGCTGTCTGTCTCCCCATAGCCCCTGTCTCCTGACCTGGTCTGACAGTCACTGCAAAGAAGTCAGGCTCTTTCTCTTCTCTAGCTGACTGGGAGTTGCTGCTGTGTTCTGTTGCCAGAGCGCCCACTGGTAGGCAAAATGCGGAACTGCAGAAGTTATTTTCTGCTGGAGGTACTGCTGTTCTTGCACCACAGCACCCTCTGGTGGGCAAAATGCAGAACTGCAGCAACATTTCGGCAGAAGCTTTTTTCTGCGCAAAAAAAAATAAAAATATGCATGGCTCATTAATTATGCACATACGCAGTAGCACAGAATTCCCCCAGAACTAGGTAGGATCCATGAAGAGGCTTAGGCATTTCAATGCTGAGCGTCACAGCACCTAGAAATTCACAGGAACAGCACTGCGATCCATAAAGCCTGAGTTAGGCATCTAGGCTCACTATACATTGCACAGGGAGAGACAGGCACCTTAAACTGCAATCCACCAAGTCAGCATGTTAAGTGGTGAGCTGCCTAAGGTAATCAATGGGAGATGCCAACCAGAGCGGTGTAGACTAAGCCCCTCTCTTTCTTAGATTTATGCACCTATGTCCAGGCTACAAGGAGGCGTGAACCAGGGTTCTCTGCTGCTTAAGATGCTTGCAGGGCCTGAAACAAAATAGCTGGGATGTGAGTGGCAGAGCAGGGCAGACTTGATCTAGGGCTCTCCCACATCCTGTGTGAGTACACTAACCACTGGGCTAAAGGTTATAAGGGAGATTCTTCTCCTCCCCCTCCCCCCAGGTGGTGGTGTGTGAATTTGGCTGAGAGCCCTGATCCAGTAGGTATGTTCAGAGGCTGCCTACCAGATTTGGCCCCTGCACGTGATTTAGGCAGCTGAAATTCCATCTTTCCCAGGTTGTGAATAGCTCTGGAGCTTAGGCAGGAGATAGGCATCCAGAAACCTAGACAGAGGCTGCACTGCATGTGCCCAAGGGGGAAAAAAAACATAGAAACTTAAGTGCGTTTGGACACCCATAGAGCTAGGTGGCAGCTGAGCAGAGGTTTTGTGGATCACAGTGGCATGGGTACCTAAAAATAGGACTTAGGTGCTTTTGTGGATCCCACCCTTAGTTTGGAATCCTCCTAAGAGGGGAGGAGACAGGAAAGGGAGACAATATGTTAGCTAGCCCAACTGGGGCTATTGAGTAAGGTTTATCAGGATGGGCTCAGCATGGACAGTCAAGTGGACAAGTAAAAAGGTCAGAGTGAAAACTCAGAGAGGTTGCACCTTATTACTTGCTGACCAGCTTCCTAAAGCAATGTGAGCCATCTGACAATGATACTGCAGAGGAGAGACTCTTTTTTTCTGAGGCTGTCTGGTAAGGTGTCATATGAAAAGTTCTTGGTTTAGACAAAGGGAGTCATCAAATATAGGAACAGGGATTAAAGCCTTTGGCTCAAAGATCTTTGTCCCTCACCAGATACCATCTGATTGTCCATCTGTATGGGATAAAACTGGTTTTCTATTCCTGAGCCTTAAAACTTCACCAGTTCTGTAGGAGATTTCTTGCCTTGAAGAATGGAGTCCACTGAATAACAAGGAGTTCCTGTACAGAGATCCTTCCTTCCTGCTGGGCAGATGAGTTTTTGAAAACTCCATTACTGATTAAGTATGTGAGTCTAACTGCATGCACATTAATGCCAGATCACATCTCTCTCTAAGCCTCCTTTATTTATATTTTGGAAAGTCTTTGCACTTTTGACCTCAGTCTTAGGAGGGGAGTTGAGATTGTGAGAACTATATTAGAGGTTGCTCTCTAAAAGAACTTTAAAACAGTTTTGTTACATGCCTGCTGTAGTAAGATGAGGCCCTGAAACATAAAATCTTGTATCAGAGGCCCAGTATGAGGCCTGAGGCCTGAACTAGAGTAATAGTCAAGACTTTGTTAAGCAAAGCTGGGCTGTGAGCCAGAGGCAGGTCCCACTCACAGAAGTTGGCAAGAAGAGGGCTCCTAGAAGCACATATTAATATATCACTAATAAGATGAACATGTGCCAGAGCGGCACCAGAACAGCTAGGTATGAACACATCCCACACAGATAACAAGGAACAAGCAGACCCAGCCTAAAGACAGTAGAAAAGGACAATATAATGGATAGACAATGATGAATAGACAATATGAAAGGACAATACGATGGATAGACAGTATGATGTATAGAGAATATGATGGATAGATTTGTTCGAACCAACCTGTGAGAAAGCAAGCAAGCAAGCAACCAACCAACCCGTGAGAAAGGCAAGTGCCTAATAGAGGGGCTGTACCTCAGTACCTGTTTGTGTATAAGAACGCATCCCTGAGTGGACGTCTTTGTCCGGCCTAGGGGTAGTGGAAAGTCCCGCCACTGACTGAGCTGTGTCCATTGTTAGGACACAGTACAGCACATCTAATCTGGCGAGCTAGAGACTGTGTTTCTTTTTGACAATAAACCTGGCCAGGTGCCTTCGTACCTTACTAGAGTCTGTGGTCACTGGGGGTTCTCTCGGGGTCAGCTGTGCCAGCAATCTGCAGAGCCGGGGCAGCACACAGAGGGAACACATGCATGCAGCTGATTGATATCATCATCGAACAGAGCAGAGCACCACACCGGTAGCGTTTGACAACACCTGCAGCATGGTTTGTAAATTGCCCAGTCTGAAACTGGTTATTTACATAGAGCCTAAATAGCACTGTGTTGTAGAAATGGTATCTTTGGAAGCCTGATTCAGTTCCTAAAAATGTTCTAAATTCTGAGAAATCCACAACATTTTAAAAGGCTTCTCTGTTTACTGTTCCTTAAGAGCACACAAACTCTTAAAAACACTACCAGCAGGCTATCTTTATTATCTCACAGAAAGAGTGGAATAGTGTGCTAATTACAACCATCTCTTCCAGTTATTTTGGGCTGTTGGAATAGACATTACATCCACGTGGAATTTTTTCCCTCATACTAGAATTTCTGCTTCTGCGCCAAAAACCTCACATTATATAAATTTAATCTCAGTGTATTCCTCAGAGAAATGTCAATATCACTAAGGAGGCTAAAAACACTTTTGAATTGAAAAAATACACATTTCCATCTGCTGTCTGATGAAAATTTGTTGATTGCAAAGAGGAACTTAATAATGCAAAAAGGAAAAGAATATTGCAGAGAGGAGGAAGAAAATTAAAGAGAGATTTTTTTGTGGGTTTTTGGCACTATTAATTTGCTTGTAGTATGTGTTTGGGCAGCTTTAAATTATTTAGCGCTATATCCTGCCTTCATTCCATTTATGGAACTTCTGTGACAGTCACTGGGAGAGGATATATTTGGCCTTTGGCCTATGGTAACAAGATCAATTCTTTTCATGGAATATTGCCTGAGAGATGAGAAGAAATGGTATTTCACCATAGGAGGAAAATCTTCTAGACATGTTTTACTGACATTGAAGCAGTGTGGTTTATCTGGTTTAGTGTTAGAGTGGAGGGTTTTGTTCCCAACTTTTCCCATAAACTTTGCTGAATGACCTTGGCAAATTGTACTTCCTCTCTTTTGCCTCAATTTCCTTATCTGTGAAGGAGTGATAGCATTTACCCACATTCTGTAAAGTGACAGTCTTACAAATATATTGAAAACATCATTACTAATAACTATGGAGGTAGGTGAATCAACCCAGAATTTGTCCCAAAGACAGAACTAACCAAATGTTTTCCTAAGGCCTTGGCTACACTTACCCGCAAGTTCGACGGCTGGAAATCGAACTTCTGGGTTCGACTTATCGCGTCTAGTCTGGACGCGATAAGTCGAACCCGGAAGTGCTCGCCGTCGACTGCGGTACTCCAGCTCGCCGAGAGGAGTACCGCGGAGTCGACGGGGGAGCCTGCCTGCCGAGTGTGGACCAAGGTAAGTTTGAACTAATTCGAACTAAGGTACTTCGAACTTCAGCTACGTTATTCACGTAGCTGAAGTTGCGTACCTTAGTTCGAATTAGGGGGGTAGTGTAGACCAAGCCTAAGTCCCTCCTCTTTGCTTCATCCCACCAAATGTTTCCATGGCTCGATGTCATTATTCATTTTATATTCTAATATAGGACCAGATTTTTTTCCATCCTTATTAAGAGCCAGAGGTACTTTACTCGTTAGGTGGTCTCATTCATTTAATTGGAACTACTCTTGGTGTAAGGGACTACTTGATAGGAGTAGTGGTGATAGAATCTGGCAAACTCCTGGAGACAGGAAACTTTTATAAATAATGGTCAAAACTGGAGAGTAGTGCACTGTGCATGTGGCCAGTCCTTATGAAGGTTGAGCCATGGCTCCAGCTCCTTTGGTTTGTCTTGCACTCTGTGGAGTATAAGGAAGGTGAACAGTTCCATTGCTCAAGAGGTTTCCTTCAGCCCTCTTGCACCTCATGTGCTCCTGGAGAAGCTGGGCAAAGTCTGGTCCCATGTATTTCAATCAGTGTTATCCCCTTTTACTTTTGCAAACTTTTATTTTGCAAGAATGTGACTCATTTGAGTGCTCTGCACTCCTCTTTTAAATGCCATCTTTCAGATTCGAACAGGAAAGATTTTTTTTTTCACCATTCCCTTGCATTTATCATCTGGTTTTCTTTTTACTAATAACCCATCATATTTCTTTATTCCCTCAGTCCTGTTTTTACTTATTAATCGCTGAGGTGTGACTGCACTTCTTTTATCTGCTGTACTTAGAGTCCTGGAAGATGTGATACCCTATTAACCATTGCTGCTAGCTGCACCTAATTTGTGTGTCAAGTCACTTTCTGCTCCTTTAACCTCTCCCCTATCGTACCAGTTTTGACTGATACAGAACTCTCTCTATTTACTTCTCTACCTTGTCACTGCCATTGCTATAGACTAGACTCCCTTCCCCTCAGTGTACTCTGCTACCAAAGATGACAGGCTGGAATGTAATTTGCATGAATTGCTTTCAAGATCTGCTAATAAACATGACAGTCTGCCTAGCTGCTGTCACAGGTACCATATTAATACTCTTCCCATTAACATCACAAACTGCCAGTGAAACACACACACCAGCGAGGGGCCAAGGCCATTGTGGAAGAACTGCATTGGTCCTACTCTCCATCAGTGCAAAGTGCTCTGGTAGGCCTCTTGGCCAGACTGGGTTAATCAGGAATTAGAATTAATTATTTCAGGAATTTTCTGGGCCTCTTTTTGTGGGTCAGAGTTGTTGATTCCCAAATGTCTTATCATCCAAGAGGACAGAAAAATGGGGCTTGCCTACATGGAGACTTAGTCCACAGCAAAGGTGTGAATCTACAGCATACCGGCCTACCGCACACTAACTGGCCATGTAGACCCTGCTACCATGCACTAAAAGTTCTGTAGTGTGCTTTTCACATGCTGTTGTTAAAATAACTTAATAAGAAAACAGGACACTTGGGCCTTGAGTAGATACAAATGTATCAATGTTGTGTCAATTTGACCTCAACAGCGTTTTAAATAAGTGTAGTTAGCTCAAGTTTTCCCTTGTGTGGACATTCTTATTTCAGTTTAACAGTGGCCAATTCCATTTTAGTTTGGACTCTGTTTAAGTTAAACTTCAGTAAGCCTGGTTTAAAGTGAAATAAGCATGTTCACGCAGGGTTAAGCACTGGTTTAACTGAATTTGTTTAAAATACAATTGAAGATGAACATTCTTGTGTAGGCAAGACCTAAGAGTTCACACAGACTTTTGCGGCGGTTTACTAAATCAATTTAAAATTACACCTCAAGTTAACCAGTGTATCCTGCACATAGACATGTTCTAAAGTCCCATCCTCACTAGGAGTAAGGTACTTGACTGTCTGAGTCGGTTGAGTTCCTAAGAAGTCCTTTATAACCTTCTACTTCTAATACACCAGTGAAGAAGAGGTGAAAGCAGCAGTGTAAGGTGCTGTGGACAGGAATAGGGAGAGGCTAGAGAAACATAATAGTTAAATTCAAGGATTAAAAAAAAGAAAAAATAAGTAACTTTTTTCATCCTCTTGCTCTGTCTCTCTTATTACTGTAAATCTTTCATGTGCAGACTCTACAGTATGTTTACATTCCCCCAGGCATTTTACTGATGTCTCTTTTAAATGCAGAATTCTTTTTGTTGGAGTCTTCACCTTCAACTGCGCAACATTATGCCACTTTTAGCTGAGCCTTGAATCCTAGAATTTGTTATACGTGGCCCTGGAGGCCCATTTACTGAAACATTTGAATGTGTAGCAATCATGTGATCTAGTGTATGGAGTAGGAAACTGGGAAACTTTGTTTCAGAATCTGTCACTGATTTGTTGTGTAGCCTCAATTGTGTACTTAACTGAGGGTCCGTGCCTCAGTTTCCCCATATATAAAAATGAGGATCAACTAACTGACCTCTCCTATTTTTTAACTCTTATATTAATGAGGAAGATGCCTTTCAACCCTCAGAACATGGGATCTGACATTTCAGACCTACACCGTGGCTGAAAGCTGCTTGAGGGCAGGGGGTGGTACAAATTAAATGATTCCTGTGAAAAGTGTGGTTTGTAAAGTTCCATAGCTCCCTCCCAACCACCTCAATGGCAAATTTAAAATCACAAGAAAGAGTACATCCTACTAACCATGCAGGATTTGTCATCTCTGAAAGGAATAACTCAAGTTGGGAGTCATAGCTACAGTGTCTAGAAGTATAGTGAACTGAATTTGTGGAGAGAAGCTTATAGCCTTCAGCAAAAGAGAGAAAACTGCAGTACACAGTAAAGGAGGAGAAAGTAGACGAGAGCAGAAATGCAGATGGACAGGAGAGAGGAGAAACCATAAAACAATGTCAGCACCAAAGTACAACTGCAAGCAATCTGCTCTTGGATGTTCCATACAGTAAAGGGGGCAGTAAATCTTGTAGCTTTTCATGATGCAAACTAAACTCTCCAGCTAGAAATCCTGAATTTGTTCTGTATGCTAAGCAGTTTCCCTTGAAAAAAAAATGATATTTTTAGGAAAACATTGGCAGAAAAGCCAGAATTATTTTCTGTCTCAGATGAGGTCATGCACCAGTTGATGCCAAATTATTCCTTATTTACATGTTTTTGTTCATATTCTTATGTAAGCAAGAATAAACCTCTGTCAGACAAGAAGAAAATATATAACATTATTTTAGTGTGTTTCTCTTGAGTGCACACTATATCTTTAACTCCTTATGACATTCATAATAGCCTGAGGAAAAACACAAATGGAGACAAATATTAACATTCAAAAGACAAATAACCAATTTACCCTTACCTCTGCTCTGCATTCCATGTAGTAAGCATGCTGGCCTTGGTCATTAGGAGAAGTCCACTATGCATAGTGGGCCAGATCTGCCACTAGTGTAAATCAGCATAGCTTCACTGAACTCAGTGAAACTATCCTGATTTACACCAGCTGAGCATTTACCCCTCTCTGACTCCATTTGCCTGTTTGATATTTTCCTTGTCCTCAATGAGGTGCTGAAGGTAGATTTTGGTGGCTCCCAGGAACAACTTGTTTAAAATTTTCCATCAAACAGAAGGGATGGTGAGTGACTCTTCTGCCTCTGTTAGAGTTCACCTCTTCTCTGGGTACTGCCTGTCTTAAATAAGTTATCTCTGGGTCTCACTGCGGTTTCAATATATAGAAGAGCTACAGTTGCATCCCAGTTTTTAGCTGTTGGAATACATTTTTCACGGCGGTGATGTCCCTGGATTTCCAATCCATTGTATTCAAATTACACAAGCTGAATACGGTGCTATACTGTTAATATATTTTTCAGAAACAAAAATTAACAAACATTAATTTGGGGAGGGATAGCTCAGTGGTTTGAGCATTGGCCTGCTAAATCCAGCGTTGTGAGTTCAATCCTTGAACTCACTTAGGGATCTGGGGCAAAATCAATACTTGGTCCTGCTAGTGAATGCAGGGGGCTGGACTCGATGACCTTTCAAGGTCCCTTCCAGTTCTAGGAGATGGGATGAGATATCTCCATTTTTAGCAAGTGGCCTTTCTGGTTATGGCATTAAATAATGGTTTCAATTTAAAGGAATAGATTCCTAGTCCTTTACCCCTCCTCTCCATGTATATAAAAAAAGTCTCATTTTGGGGAACATCAACACAAATTTCTCAGTTAGAAAAAACCTTCTCTACTCCTGCAGATCCTGGAGGGCTGGTGTCATACATTCCCTATCTGAGGCTCCATTCAATAAGCAAGCTGTTGTGTACTGTACTTGCTTCAATCTGCAACTGGTTTTAAGGTTTGGCCCCATGTAGAGCACATTGCAATAGTAACAAAAGCATGGCTGATGGTGGCAAGGGACACATCCAAAAGGAAAGGCCACAGGAATATTAGTGTAGAGGTGTATAGCTTGTTCAGGAAGGACAAGCAGGAAAGAAAAGGAGGAGGTGTTGCATTATACATCAAGAATATATACGCTTGTTCCGAGGTCCAGAAGAAGGTGAGAGGCAGACCAGTTGAAGTCTCTGGGTAAAGATAAAAGGGGTAACAAATAGAGGTGATGTCATGGTAGGTGAAATCAGGAAGATGAAGTGGATGAGGCATTTTTATACCAAATAACAGAAATATCTGGAACACAAGACCTGGTAGTAATCGGGAGCTTTAATTACCCAGGAATCTGTTGGAAAAGTAATACAGCAAAACACAAAATTGCCAATAAGTTCTTAGAATATGTTGGGGACAATGTTTTGTTTTAGAAAGTAGACAAAGGAACCAGGGAGGCAGCCATTTTAGATTTGGTTCTGACCAACAGGGAGGAATTGGTAGCAAATCTGAAGGTGGAAGGCAATTTGGGTGAAAGTAATCGTGATATGATAGCGTGAATGATTCTAAGGAAAGGAAAGGAAGGAGTGAGAGTAGCAGAGAAAGGACAATGGACTTAAAAAAGCAGACTTTAAGAAACTCAGAGAACTGGTAGGTAAGGTCCCTCTAGAAGAAAATCTAAGGGGAAAAGGAGTCCAGGAGAGCTGGCAGTTTCTTAAAGAGGCAATATTGAAGGCATAACATCAAACTATCTCAAAGTGAAGGAAAGACAGGAAGAATAGTAAGAGGCCAATATGTCTCCATCAGGAACTCTTCAATGATCTTAAAATTAGAAAGAAATCCTATAGAAAGTGGAAATAAGTACAAAAAGATTAGCGGTGACCTGAAATTCAAAACACTTAATACTAACAAGGGGGAAGGAATGCAAGCCAAAATAGGGAAAGAACAGGTTAAAGAATATTTTGATAAATTAGATGTATTCAAGTCAGCAGGGCCTGATGAAATTCATACTAGGGTACTTAATGAACTAGCTGAAGCAATCTTGGAACCATTAGCAATTATCTTCAAGCATGGGTGAGGTCCCAGAGGACTGGAGAAGGACAACAATAGTATCTGTCTTTAAAAAGGGGAGCAAAGAGGAATTATTGGCATCAGCCTAACTTCGATACCTGGAAAGATATTGGAACAAATTATTAAACAATCATTTTGTAAACACCTAGAGAATAATAGGGTTATAAGTAATAGCCAGCATGGATTTGTCAAGAACAAATCATGCCAAACCAGGATTACTGGCCCAGTGGATGTGAGGTTATAGTAGATATAGTAAGATTTTGGTAAGGCTTTTAACACAGTCCCACATTAACCTTGACAAATTGGAGAATTGGTCTGAATTCAACCAGACAAAATTCAGCAAAGACAAGTGCAAAATACATCACTTAGGAAGGAAAAAATCAAATACACAACTACAAAATGGGCAATAATGGGCTAGCTTGTAGTACTGCTGAAAAAGTTCTGGGGCTTATAGTGGATCACAAATTGAATATGAGTCAACAAAGTGATGTTGTTGTGAAAAAGGCAAATATAATTCTGGGGTGTTGTAGTGGGGTGGTCACCCCGCTCCAGCCCTGAAGGGGTTAAACAGCCCGGGGAAAGGGCTGCCCTGGGGAGCCAATAGGAAAAGCAGCCAGGCTAGGCTGATTAGGGAAGCAGCCACAGCTGAGGCCATGCCCCAATCATGCCAGACATAATACTCCAGCTGAGGCCTCACCAGTGCTGAGCAGAGTGGGACAATTACCTCCCATGTCTTATGCACAATACTCTCTGGGTGCCACACTTTAGGAAAGATGTTGACAAATTAGAAAGTTCTGGGTGCCACACTTCTGGGTGCCACACTTTAGGAAAGATGTTGACAAATTAGAAAGTCCAGAGGACAGCATTGTTGATACAAATGATACAAACCTGACCTGTGAGGAAAGGTTAAAAAAAACACTGGGCACATTTAGTCTTGAGAAAAGGTGACTGAGGTGGGCTCAAAATTCCTCAGATGTGTTTAAAAGCTGTTGTAAAGATGACAGTGATCAATTATTCTTGTCCACTGAAGGTAGGACAAGAAGTATAGGGCTTAATCTTTATCCAGGAAGACTTAGGCTAGATATTAGGGAAACTTTTCTAACTAGAAGGGTAGTAAGTTATGGAATAGGCTTCCAAGACAGGTTGTAGAACCCCCAACATTGGACGTTTTTAAGAACAGGCTGGACAAACACCTGTTGGGGTGGTCTAAATTTACTTAGTCCTGCATCATGCAGGGAACTGGATTTGATGACTTCTTGAGGTCCCCTCCAATCCTACATTCCTATGATTTGTAGCTAATCTGCAGTTTGGGAGTTACCTGTAATTTGGCAATGTAGCATGCAGTGGTCTCAGAGGATTCAGTCTCCAGATCAGCTACAGCAATGAAGCTGTCACTGGAATGATGGCCCCCAAGAAGCACACGAGAAACAAATACTTCTTATTTTTATTATCAATTTAATTAACCAAATAAAATCACAAACACTATGCTATAGCAAAGGAGATAGAGATAATACAGACTGTTCAGTACTTGCATTACTCACATCATCCCTTGCAGGGAGCCCTGAAGTAGGCAAACAGATGATGGCTTAAGTATCTGTAAGTGACCATCCTCCTCCTGTATCCCAGCATGTCCCATGGCACAAAGGCTGGGTAGCAGCTTTTATGACACTCATTTATGTCTTATGCATACATGTTATGCATATTCACGATGGGTTCAAACCCTTTTCTGTATCTGAACATCCCCCCCCACACACACACCTTTTGATGGGTTACTTCTGATGGGTCAGTTACCCGTTTACCTAATAATCATTAGCATTTCCATCAGTTAGTTGCTATGGCATTACTGTGGTTTAAACTTGTGTCTTAATACTGGTCCAGATTAAGCAACCCAATGCCCAGTAGTTTCCCTGCTTGTCCCCTCACCCAGAAGTGATTTTACATGCGGAGCAGTTGCAAAAGGAAACAGAAGCCATATTTAGAGGAGATGAAAGTGGATAAATTTAAGAACAAAGACACTAGCAACAGCAGCACAGTGAGGAAATCATGGGTTCTAATGATTGAAGTGGCAAACAACGAAGGGTAATAAATAGACAATGTGAAATGAGTCTCCTCAGCATAATTAGTGATGGCAATGGCAGTGGGAACACTCAGTCAGGATGATTCAGGCTGAGGCACACTGCTCCTATCTCTTGTGGACTATTAAAGATTACCATGAAGGCCGTTAGCTAGTGTTTTCTAATAATCCTGAGTTTTAATCTGAGAGAAGTGTGGTGCTCATGAAGGCAGGGAAATAATAGCAGTGGCTAGAGAGACAAAATTAGTGTAAGAAAGAGCTGTTCAAATTGCCCCGGGCCTTTTTCCCCATATATAGTCAGCCTCCACTTACAAACCCTGCTATTCTAACCCCAGTCCTTTCTTAATAAGTGTCCAAAATGTCTGGTGACTGTATGGGAACTAATGTCACTTAGAGATTATGATGAGAATATGAACGTATATTTTTGCTGGTGTGCCATACCATCCCAATAGGTCTGAAAGGCTTGAACAGTAATCCATTTAAGACACTGAACTTAACCTTTAATATTTTTATTTTTAATATAATTATAAACATATTTGCTATCTTACAGGTATCCATAAAATGTAATATTAGCTATATTCTCCTTCTGCATTAATGGTAATAAGAAGCACCACAAATTCTTAAATATTCACATCTAGCAATGTGGAGAAAGCCAGCAACTCACCGTGGACTACATATTGTCCTGACTTAAGCTCTTTGCAGCTCCACTGCTGCGGCTGCTGAGTACATAAGACTAAGTCAGGAGCAGAATACAGATCATTGTTCCAGTGCTGCAAGAAAATTGTGCTCTTAAAAAAAGATTAAAGTCTATTAGCTAATGGATAACATTGATGTTGGGAAAGTCAGACTAAATTACTGTAGTATTTTTCTTATTGGGCAGCAGACCGAGAAGTGCACAGTAGTTATCCTTCTTGTTGCCTGTCAAGGCTTATCACTCTCAAAGCTTTCCTCCTAAATAATGTCTGTAGCTCAGTCACAATCCGATATCTGCATAGATCCTTGTCTGGCTGATGTTCTGACGTATGGCTATACCATAGTGCCATCTTTGCATTAGGGTTCATGATATTCTCAAAGCTCATTGACTATTTTGTCATTTGAAATCTGGTAACGTGGTCACTACTAGAAATTGCTTTTAAATAAGCATACAGAAAGAGAAACAAGCAAACAAAATGTCACCAAGCCAGCACCATCCCAAACTTTTTCTGTGAGTTTTTTTTTATGTTGGAGAGCAATATACTAGGCCACTGTATTGTCTGTTTTCCTGCCCACCAGTGTTAAACTGTTGACTTCAATGGAGTTACTCCTGATTCTCAAAGTGAGCATGGGGGCAAGACCTATCGGCCCACATTATGCACACAATTCTTGGCATGTAGCCCCCCTCCTTCCCTTTCTCTAACACCCACTTTTTATAAGAATATAACTGAATGATGCATGGTTATCTTACTTGTCATATTAATTGTTATAGAAGAGGGGCTTAATAAAACAGCAGCAGCTCAAAAAGGTAGATCTAGAAACACAGAAGATCAAGTACAAAGGGTTGATCTAACATCTGGGCAGTAGAGATTTGTCAAGTACTTTTGTCTGACTTTGACATTTTTGATGTCTTTGAAACCAGGCAGGGATCCGTAGACAATCCCTGGCATCAGTGTTTATATGAAAAACATTTACAAATCCATGATATTATTCCTTTATTGAGGAAGAGATTTCTAACTCTTTTCTGACTTTTTGATCTAGCAGAAAAGAGGACAACAAAATCCAATGATTGGCAGCTGAAGCTACACCAATTTAGACAACAAATAACTCTGAGAACAATTGTCCACTGGAATATTTGCTTAGAGACCTGATGGGCTGTTCATCATATGTAGTCTTTAAAGACTGGATATATTTCTGAAAGATATGCTATAGCTCAAGCAGACAATGATCAGTGAGGTGCAATGCTATTTCTTTGCAAAGGGCAACAATTAGAATCAAGTGAATGGAGGATCCAAGTTCTGGTTATGAACATCTGCAAATCTCCATAAACAAGGAGAGTTTGACGTATGCTGAGGTTTGGGAGAGGGAACACCTCAATGCGTTTCACAATGTCTATCTCTTGTTGACTCAATTATAGGCTCTAGAGAAGGAGTTGTATAGGCCTCAATTGAAGGAAGTATCACCACAATGTATAAGAGGCAAAGTGGTAAATTGTAAGGCCCCCTGCAAGAACAAAGACTCTTGCTCACTAGGTTTGTGTAGTAAGATATGTTCTAATGTTAGCACTCAGTGGATAATTCCCAAAGATGAGTGATATCTAACTAGTGATGGGAGAATTTCAAACATTTCAGAAGTTCAGATTGGAGAAGTCCCCAAAAGTACAGAATTTACTTTAGTGCACACACCCTTATCAAAATCATAGAATATTAGGGTTGGAAGAGACCTCAGGAGGTCATCTAGTCCAATCCCCTGCTCAAAGCAGGCCCAACACCAACTAAATCATCCCAGCCAGGGCTTTGTCAAGCAGGGCCTTAAAAACTTCTAAGGATGGAGATTCCACCACCTCCCTAGGTAACCCATTCCAATGCTTCACCACCCTCCTAGTGAAATAATGTTTCCTAATATTCAACCTAGACATCCCCCACTGCAACTTGAGACCATTGCTTCTTGTTCTGTCATCTGCCACCACTGAGAACATCCAAGCTCCATCCTCTTTGGAACCCCTCTTCAGGTAGTCGACGGCTGCTATCAAATCCCCCCTCACTCTTCTCTTCTGTGGACTAAATAACCCCATTTCCGTCAGCCTCTCCTCGTAAGTCATGTTGCCCCAGCCCCCCAATCATTTTTGTTGCTCTCCGCTGGACTCTCTCCAATTTATTCACATCCCTTTTGTAGTGGGGGGGACCAAAACTGGACAAAATACTCCAGGTGTGGCCTCCTCAGTGCTGAATAGAGGGGAATAATCACTTCCCTCGATCTCCTGGCAATGCTTCTACTAACATAGCCCAATATGCCATTGGCCTTGTTGGCAACAAGGGTACACTGCTGACACATATCCAGCTTCTTGTCCACTGTAATCCCCAGGTCCTTTTCCGCAGAACTTCCTCTTAGCCAGTCGGTCCCCAGCGTGTAGCAGTGCATGGGATTCTTCCTTCCTAAGTGCAGGACTTTGCACTTGTCCTTGTTGAACCTCATCAGATTGCTTTTGGCCCAATCCTCCAATTTGTCTAGGTCACTCTGGACCCTATTCCTACCCTCCAGCATATCTACCTCTCCCCCCAGCTTAGTATCATCTGCAAACTTGATGAGGGTGCAATTCATCCCATCATCCAGATCATTAATAAAGATGAACAAAACCGGCCCTAGGACTGACCCCTGAGGCACTCTGCTTGATACTGGCTGCCAACTAGACATCGATCACTACCCGTTGAGCCTGACAATCTAGCCAGCTTTCTATCCACCTTCTAGTCCATTCATCCAATCCATAGTTCTTTAACTTGCTGGCAAGAGTACTGTGGGAGACCGTATCAAGAGCTTTGCTGAAGTCAAGATATATCACATCCACCGCTTTCCCCATATCCACAGAGCCAGTTATCTCATCATAGAAGGCAATCAGGTTGGTCAGGCATGACTTGCCCTTGGTGAATCCATTTTGACTGTTCCTGATCACCTTCCTTTCATCCAAGTGCTTCAAAATGGATTCCTTGAGGACCTACTCCATGATTTTGCTAGGGACTGAAGTGAGACTGACCGGTCTGTAGTTCCCTGGGTTATCTTTCTTCCCTTTTTAAAATATGGGCACTATATTTGCCTTTTTCCAATCATCCGGGACCTCCTCCGATTGCCAGGAATTTTCAAAGATAATGGCCAATGGCTCTGCAATCACATCAGCCAGCTCCCTCAATGATCTAAGTTACTTGAACATGCAACATTGCAGTAGAAACCTCATGAAAGCAGAGTTACTTTTAAGGTTTCTGGTCATTCATATCAAGCTAGAGCCTGTGAACAAAGATCAGCAAAAACCATTAGGGGGGGAAAGGTTACCCATCTTTTTTCCAACATCAGAAAATACTTGGATCAGGACTGATTCAGATTTTGGGTGAAGGTTCATGTCAATTTTTTTTTAAATTCACCAACCCCAATAAGCAAAAGCATTTAAGGAATGATTTACCTATAGAAGATCTCTATAGTTCATCACCTGTTTACTAGAATCACTATTTAGCTACGGCATCATTTGAAGGCATTGATGAGATGTCGGAAAGCACTTATGGACCATGCCTTCAGGAACAAAGTGAAAAAGATATGATAGCATGAAATATATAATTCTATGAAAAATCTTAGCAAAGAAAGATTTTATTGGGAGTTGGGACTCTTGGGTACTATTCCCTGCAGTCATTGACTTGCTGTGTGACATTGGGAAACACTTAGCTTCCTAGTATGTTAGTTTAGCCATCTGGAATCTGCATATAGTGTTATTTAAAGTACCTGCCAAACAGGGCTCCTGTGAAATTTAATATTTGTAAAGCACAGTTATGGCCTATTTCAGTAAACAGGTTAAAAGATATTACTCCTGAGAATCATGTCAAGTCACAGGGCAAGGCAGTGACAGATACACTGATAGTGCCATAGTATTTACAGATAAATGGTGATATAACACCCAGGCAGCTTACTTTTTAAAAGGTGTCTTTATTCATCTTATTCTTGCAGGCCAGAGTCTGGGGAGACTGGCATCCACTTTTATGTTTGCCTGGAAATAGAGCCAAGACTGAGAATACTGGATATTGAGGTATTTTTTCAGCTAACAATATCTACACATCATGTCTAGTAATTTGTCATTGTTCCTCTTAGTGTCAAAGTATTAAACTTTCTTAAATGACTGTTGCAAGTTCCTTTGCAATTTACATAATATAACTGATTATCGTTCAATTCCCTGATCTTCTTTATGCATTTCTTGCTACCGCAGCTGGGAGAGAAAGGGTCGGGGGGAGGGGGGGGGAGAAAGACCAGCATGTAATTCATTACAACATTCAATTTTTATTTTCCAAACAGGGTTTAGGAATGTTAGTACTATAGGGATTGAGCTGAAAGGTTATGCATAATAGTTTACCATTCTGACCTTTATTTTTGACTGGAGTAAACAAGCTCACTGAAGGTATATAACCATTTGGATTTTTATCACTTTTTTCCCTTCTCCCTTTTGCTGTTTTACAATTGTGACCTGTCCATAAGAAATTTCATGGAGAATATTGTCTCAGCAGAATAAGAACTAATTAGCTGTTGAACTGACTCTAGCATATGGTGTGGCAGACTTTTCCCCAAAACTGGTTTATATGGATTGATGCCATCTGCATGGGCTGAGTCCAGCTAGCAATCTGTCAGGTTTGTTGTCCTAACTCCTCAATAATTAAAGGAAAGCTGGCACGATCTTCTAAGTATTTGAACCCCTCTCCGTAAATACTATTTGCCTGAACCAAAAGTTTCTGCTCAATTAATTGTCCTCATGAATACCAAATAGCACTTCTACTCCAGTGAAGATAAACACAGTTTTTAGACTCATTCCCTCTCATCATTTTGTGTTTCATGCAAACCAGCCTAGCTCTCTATTATGACAAAACATTTGGTCCTCTGAGTGTTCTTAAAGTTTAGATGCAAATGAGGAGAATGTAAAATACTTGAATTCAAGGGCCTGATCTAACACATACTGAAGTCAGTGGAAAAACTCATTGGTTTCAATGGACTTTGGATCTGGCCTTAAGACCTTAAAGTCTTCATAACCTCACTTTCTTTACCCAAGTTGTGTAGCCTTTGATATTGACAGTAATTAGCCATTATATCTTTTAACACAAAGTTAGAGATCAAAAAAGCTGCCACATTGAGACAGTTGCCTTAGAAATTGGAATCCTGTATTTAACAGAAAAAGTGCAAACTTCATATCACTGCTCTACTAATGTGCCCCTTCCCTGTCCTCTGATGGTTGGTACTGAAAGCTAATCTTATGTCATCCTTCAATAACTCAAGCCTTTTCGTCCTCATTTGAAAAATAAAATAAGTAAGCAAACTTAGTTATGCTGCTTCAAGATTAAAGTAACAGTCTTTTGGTCCAAAGTTATTTCCAGATGTGATATTTTATGCAGTACATTATGTATGCTGAACTGAATAAGCAATCTAAAAATATGTGCAATTTAGTTTATTAGAAATAACCACTGGATAAAATACAAGTATTTTTATAGAGACTTCTTTCTAAGGAAATGCAGAAATTCAGGATAATCTATTGTGAGAATGACAGTTTAAGAATACTATTTTTCTTCACATTAAAATATAGCTTCAGGTAACAAAATTAGGAGTATGCATATAGGTTCCTTGAAAGTCAGAGTGCATGTGTGTAAAAATTACTTATTTACAGGAATAATCTTTAAATAATATCTGCTGGGAAACCTCTTGGCCTCAGAAGCTCTTGCTATACATCTAACCTCATTTTGACGTAACATACGCTTTGAAGATTGGCTTTTATAGCACTCTAGCTCTCAGAATCCCTTGCTTTCCAGACAGACTAATACACATAGCCTATTTACCTCAGGCCGTGATTTCCATTTGTTACCAGGTAGCAGGAATCAGACCTTGTCAGGGCTTGGGTGCTGCCTCATGTGGAAAAGTATTATAGAAGGGGTATCGAGGCTGAGATTTAATTGCCTGTGATTATCTGGCTATGCCGAAAGAAGGACAGGAGACATTTGACACGGGTTTAATCAGGCTGCAACTTTATTATTAGATATCTGGGACTACCCCGAAGATAAGTGTACAGTGCAGGTAACCCCATGTTTATTCCATAATTACCCAGGGGGCTTTTACCAGCTCCTCTTCTTTTTTCCCTCCAGGTCCCTCCAGCAAATCCATTGCTAGGACCCCTTTTTCTGTTTAAAAAGGAAGGCTCAAGGCACAGAGCTGCCCCTTTCTAAACCCTGCATTCCCAGGGGATGAATCAGCAACCATGCTGCCCCTTTTCGCAGCAATTTTCCTCTCACCCTCCCCCCACCCATAAAGCACTGTTCCCTTCACTCTGCCAGCCAGCCAAACACCCCCTTTGCCCCGCTAATTAAAGATGCAGAACGGTCATATGCGGAAGATCAGACTAAATGACCTGATGGTCCCTTTGTGGCCTAAGCTCTCTGAAATTATGAATCTAATAGCATTGAAACTGATAGGATTTTAAGAGTAATTTCTGTAAAACTATCATATTGAATAAAGAATAAGAGCTTTATGATATACATTTTAAACCCATCTTTTTGAATTCTAGTGCAGGAATATAATTATCAGTTTGTGCAGGAGAGCTTTTATCATTCTGTAGGCCTTTTCCATATGCAGAAAATAGTGTTGGTGATTCTACAGATGGTGCCTTTCCCTTTGAGTCAATGTGGAGCCAGAGCCCTATGTTCTCTCTTTAGTGGAGCACAAAGCTAAAGTCCTGATTAGGGCCCTTATCATGCAAACATTTATGCCTAGAAGTGTCTTTCCTCATGTCCGCAGACCCCTCTAAGTCAGTGTTGGCAGGATACAGCCCGGAACTTGTGAAATGTGGCATTTTGCTTTGCGTAAACTTGTTCAGTTTCAATCTGTGTGGGGTTTACACCCCTTATAATTAATTTTTACTTTTGCATATAAATAACCTCCCAATTCTGCTATAACCATTGGATTTTTTCAAGGTTTCACTCAAAATGCATGAACTGGGATGCCATCCTCCCCAACTTTATCACTTGTACTCAGATTATGGAGATATAATAAAATATTCCACCCCCCCCCCACATACATGCAAACATGCACCTGCACACACTCACACAATGATAGTGAGCATTAACCTTTACTCTGCTCTCACTTTTCCTATAAGCCAGTAGCAGTAAGAACTGGGAGGCAGGGTGGGAATTGTGATATCTATCTGTATCCCTCCAGTTCAAGATCTGCCCATCTCTCCAAGAGATCCAAATTAGTTGTAGTTTAGATATGTGCACATTAGTTTATATGATTTGTTTTATTTCTCTGACCCTTCAAGGTTTGATCCGGCTTCCACTAAATTAATGGCAAAACCAATGAATGACTGCAACAAGAGCAGATTTAGTCCCTTAGTTATGATCCCTTTTGACTGCTTCCTTTCACAATAATATATTTTGGTCCCAATTCTTGAAGCATATTGCATGGCCAATTGAAGAATCCGGATAATAGGGTAGGTAATGTCCAAAAAACCCCAAACCCCAACTCCCTCCAACATTAAAAACGTCCTGTGAATGTTTCAACTCAAAAATCCACTCAACTTTCAGCTTTCCTTATTAAAACACTTCAGAGTACTAACAGGAAGACAATGCTATAGCAGCATTGTAACAGTAATTTAATTTTTCAATATACAAACATTTATTAACCCCAAAAAAGAATTCTTGTTCTTTATATTTAACCCCCCATACTTCGTTCAACTGCTTCTAAGTACAGTATAATAATTACTTACAAGAATGACAAATCCATCACTATTTGCACAAGTATTTTATTTTGTACAACTAGTAATGAAGTCTAAAATACATCAATTATTTCAATTAATAAATATTAATTTCATTAATTTTTTTAACTGAAAACTAGAATATGCTGAAAAGCCAAATCTTTTATTAGCACCACATGATATAGTAATTGACTAACTTATAGGAGTGATCATTTTTATGTACAAAATTTATCACTTAACCCTTCTCTTTTACACTCTTGAGGAATAATGGTGGGGTACAAAGCAGAGATTGAATATAGGCACTAAGGAGAGACTGAGCAGCATTTTCCTTCTTTTACCTGGCCCCACAGCAATACATAAATTAATTAAAATGTAGCCACCCTGATTGTTAAACTGAGATTATTATTTTTTTTAAATGGGAGGGGTGTATTTGACAAAAATAGCTTTGCTCAAATTTTCCAAACTAAAAAATAAAAATCCCCCTTGGTCTTAGCCCAAGAATGGATGGTTTCAACCCAAAAGATGAATATTTCAAGAAGTGTGTGGAAACAAAGGTTTAAAACAGTTTTGTAACCTAAACTATAGGAGTTGTGCTATAAAACATGCATTTTTGTGGTACCTTTTTCCACATGTAGCATAAGAAAAATCAAGCAATGGAATTATTCATTTATAATCGTAGGTCATGAAAATAAAACATTTGCAAAACACATTTCAAAATACTAGACTACCCCAGGAATTAGAATGCGCATAGGGTTCAGCTGGCTCCAATTACCTATTAATCCTTAGCAACACCCGCTGAAGTGGGAATGGTCTGGGGCCTGTATAATAAGCCCAGTTCACTCCAGGAATGAGGAGGAAGAAGAGAGGCAACACCAGAAAAAAGTGTGCTTGTCTTACGAGTTGTTGTAGGGGAAACTGGTGCAGAGAGCGGAGCCCTAAAGACATCAGCAAATTGACATCTGAGACGAAGCGATATCTTGGTAAAAAAGTTATGGAATTTGGAAGAGGCCAGGCCCATGCTGGAGGCTGCCTCCCTATAAAAACTCTGGACTTTCCAGGCAGAAAAAATATTGAACATAGTTTGGCTAGAGAGAGCTTATGGGGAAATGGGACTAAAATAAACAAGTATAGATGCTGATGAAATAAATACCAATATGCCTCTCTGACCATGGAGGTGATAAGATATGATTTCTACAAAGATTCCATCAAAACTGGGAGAGATATTCACAACAGGGTAATACAGCTACATGTGCTCCTGACAGGACATCACTAAACTACAGAATGCAGCAACATTCCATCTTCATCGTTGTGAAAGCTACTCAGCCCAGCCATTGTATGCATATTTGTCTATCATGTGAAGTACATGACAAGTTCTCACCTATGATGATGAAGGTTTAACAGTCAAATGTTTCCATGGATTTCATACCTCAACAAAGAGTTCAGGAACTGAGGGAGCACTTGCACTCTTCAGAATAAGCCTCCAGTAGCCTCTTGCCTCATCGCATTCCAGTCCAAGGGGCTGTCACTTCTTGCAGCCATTGACTTCCTTCTGAACAACTGGAAAGTTGTCCAGTCTGACTTTGGGTCGCAACACAAAGAAACAATGCAGCCTTGTATCTGGAAATTCATCTCTGACCAGGAATAAGGACTTGCTGATGACAACAGCTTTTATCTTCCTGAGTCTGTAATTTTTGTATAGTTTTGAGCCTAGTAACCACATCAATCAAAGTGTTGAAAATTAAGCCACCCACACTACTGAAAGGTATGATGAGGGTATAAGTAATGCTCCTGTGAAGAGATTATTAAATCATGAGGAATGAATGGGCTGCTGAGAGGAACATGAAATGGGTGGGGCAAAATTGAGGAAAGTCAGAATGGCATGCCTACTTTTTCCTCCCCTTCTAAGCCACAGTAATCAATAAAATAATTCAAATAGCCCTGTCTTCTTTCAGGGCCTGATACAGCTCCCATTAAAGTTGATGGAAAGTTTTGATTAAGACATGGATTGATCCCTACGGTACTGATTGAGCAAAGAAAATCCTTAAATACACTATTAACTTTATACACATGAATAGTCCCATTGGCCTCACCTTTTATAAATACTATTACATAGGGGAGAGAATTTTCACATTAGATTTCCTGGCTGTGTAGCTTTCGTATCTTCCTCTGTTTATAGGTGTAGATCAGAATCAGACTATTGAAGCTAATGGTGTTGTACCTGAGTGATACACACCAGTGGAAAATCAGGGCCTCTCTAATTGTGAGTGTACACAGAAACTTAGCTCTGTTGATGGAAGTTGAGGGCACTCATCTTGCAAAATTAGGCCCTTATTGATCATTGCAAACTGTTTCAGGATGTTCATCTGATGAGAAGGGGATGATACTTCTGTATAGTGTGAAAGAAGAAAAAACTTTTCTTAGAAAAGAGATAAAAGATTAGTGAGCAGAAAATGTTGGTTAATAGAAGTGGGGAAAGAGTAGGTGAAAGTGGAGGAAATTGATAATGATAGGGCCTGCAGCTCTTAGATCCCTAGGAAAAAGAACAGGAGTAAGTTTATTCTCATAAACTATGTGTGCACTGGGTGTAATGACACTAATAATTCTCTTAAATATTTTACGGGAAGTCAAAGGTCAAGGTGAAGTGGTGCCAATAGCATAGAATGTGTGCATAGTAATCCTCATGCATATTAGTTTCATCAGTGCCACTGTCTGAAAGACAAACTAATTGATGCCACAGAAATGGTATTGGGAAATTTCTCACTCACTCACATGCGCACCGACATACATCACTGTGTTACCCTATTATGGGGAGTGTAGTATAAAGCTGGTTGGAATCTCATGGAATTCAGTACCAGAGTTGTACAAACAATTCCAAGAGAAAAGACATTTCATGAATTAGCTGTCTTGTGTTGCTTCATACATGCCACATGCTCTTGAGTTCCAGCTTGACACACTCAGGTAGTGGTGTTTAGTAGGTTTGTTTCATGATGCTGCACCAAAGAAGAGACCATGTATCTGGCATTTCTCTGCATCACACACATTAGGTATGAGCTCCTAGAACCTGGGTATTTCTGTGCTGCTGTCAGAGTTTGACAAAATGCTGATCCAGAAAGTGACCTAGTAAAAATTGTCTTTTCTAGATAAAACTTTCAGAAAATTGGAGGACTTTAATGAAGTCTCAAGAAAACTGTGAGATCTCTAGTTTTGAGCAGTTTCAAATGACAGGCAAGTCACCTGTAAAGGTTCATGGGGCTTGACTTTCAGAAGTGCTGAAAACATGATTGCAATTAAAGCCAATGGCAGCTGTGGGAGCTTCCTCTCTCTGAAAAATAGGCCAATGGTGGGGGGCATTTTTAAGTGTTTGGAGTGATGGAGGTAACAGAGATTACAAAGGGAAGTTCAGGTTTGCAAAGGCATCTGACCCAAATATAGAATCAGAGGCCACATCTTTTTGATTTTAACACTAGTTTTACTTATCCCTATTACTGTTTCTGAAATCTGCTTGGTATATTTTGATTAAACAGCATTACATAATTGTTTTCAGTAGCGCAGATTTGTAATGTATTGCTAATAAATTAGGTAATCTTTTTTTATAAGTCAATAAATGTAAATTAAATGTGACTTTACCACTTTATATTTTGATTTGTCCCTAGCAATAATTTGGCTGCTTTACAATGACATGTATCTCTTTCACCAACAGAACTTGGTCCAATAAAAGACATTACCTCATCCACCTTTTCTCTCCAATGTATTTCAATATGACATTTAGTCACCAAGTCATGGTTTTTATGGCCACTGTAAATTAGCTCTTACAGACTTAGTTAATTGTACACATTTATAACTTTATCTTCTAACTGGCATACCACAATATGGCTGCTTTTAAAAAACAATATTCTATCACTGTGTACAGTTGCAATGGGTAACATAGGTATGGCTTTTCATTTTCTATTTCCAGTTGATATTTGTGTATACACAGTCTTCTACAAGATGATTTTGCATGGAGAAGCATCAAAAAAGTCTGATACAAATGGGAAGTTAGGCCTTGTCTATATGTGAAAGTTGTACCAATATAACTAAAATATCATAGAAACTGATGTACCTGAATATGTGCCAGCCCCAGGGGGGGCTTATATCAATATAATAGCTAAACTAGTTAAATCAGTGTTTCTCAAACTGGGGTCGCCGCTTGTGTAGGGAAAGCCGCTGGCGGGCCAGGCCGGTTTGTTTACCTGCCCCGTCCGCAGGTCCGGCCGCTTGCAGCTCCCACTAGCCATGGTTTGCCACTGCAGGCCAATGGGAGCTGCTGGAATTGGTGGCCAGTAAGACCCTTGGCCCGCGCTGCTTCCAGCAGCTCCCATTGGCCTGCAGCGGCAAACCGTGGCCAGTGGGAGCCGCGATCGGCCGGACCTGCGAAAGGGGCAGGTAAACAAACCAGCCCGGCCCACCAGGGGCTTTCCCTACACAAGTGGTGACCCCAGTTTGAGAAACACTGAGTTAAATTGAGATAAGGCACTTTTAAACTGATTTTTAAGAGAATCCTGATACAGGGCTCTCCTTTTTAAACTAGATCAGTTTTTAAACTGATGTAGCTAGGTTGGTACAACTTTGCCATAGAGACAAGATGTTAGAAAATTAAGCAAATAAAAATGGCCAAAGAGCTGGTTTTGGAAGCAGGCAAATATCAGATTTATTACTTAAAAATAAAAAGATCCAGGCTTAAGTTTTCAAAGGTAACTAGAGATTTTGTGTGTCCAAGTTGACACTTTGATTGGACCTGATTTTCAAAAAGTGATGAGCACTCTGAAAATTAAGTCTCTTTAACTTGTTGCAAGTTTACTGTCCAAAAATCACTGGTCACTTTTGGATAACTTAGGTCATGATGACAATTTACTGCACAGTGTATCTTTTCTACTTGCACATTGCAGCCTGAAGCAATGCACAGTTCATACACTTGAAAAATTAGTTTTTCGTTTTTTTAAAAAAAATTGCATATCTACATCTCCTTTTGAGGATTTAAATTGACAACAGTCTTTGTTTAGATTGTTTATAACCAGAAGTGTAGGTGTGATAGAACTTCAACCTCCCAAACTTTTGGTATGACATGATACTGATGCCTCTCCCAATGCTCTGTTAAACTAGAGATAACATGCTTGTCTCAAGCTTGGAGGAGGAGATGAATCTAGCTTCCTCTGAGGTGACAAAGTGGATGATTTGGGGTCAAGTGAAAAGAGGACACCAATGATTAACAAATTCTCCCAAATGTTTTCATCTTCCTTTCGTCTGCCTCATGTCTCACCGGCTTAGGTCACTGTGGTCCCCAGCACACGCTATGAGAGTCAGAGGTGCTGATGTTCTCATCCTGACTAACCAGTGTTGCCAGTTGCGGAGCTTGATAGACAAAGTCTGCTTATCTCCAGATTTTCAGTGGAGTAAGCCTCCTCTGTACCACACCCTAAGTCCATTCTCCAGATAAGAATAAATCTTCTAGGCCATTCCTCCCCTTTTTCTATTTTACCCAGTAAACAAGCAAATGGAAGGAACAAGTTTGCTTGTTAACAAGCATGGTCTTCTCTTCCATGCAGCTCTTCCCTACATACCAGTGATAACTTGCTCTGCCATAGGGCTGGACTCAATTCATGCTTTTCTGCTCCCCAGAATGCATGGGCAGCTGCTGGATAGTGCTCTGCAGCTGTTAGCCACCCAAAATGAGTGGGGAAGAAGGTGGATATAGCCCTGCCTTTTGTCTACAATGGACTGCACAGAGTCCACCCTGGGCCCTCCTATAATGCATTTCAAAGCTCACACTAGGGTGCAATCTTAGGGTATGTCTATATTACCCACTGGATCGGCAGGCAGCGACCGATCCAGTGGGAGTCGATTTATCGCATCTAGTCTAGACACGATAAATCAACCCCCGAGCGCTCTCCCATCAACTCCTGTACTCCGGCGGTGCGAGAGGCGGAGTCGACAGGGGAGCGGCAGCAGTTGACTCACCGCAGTGAAGACACTGCGGTGAGTAGATCTAAGTAAAGCAACTTCAGCTATGTTAGTCACGTAGCTGAAGTTGTGTAACTTAGATTTTTCCCCCTCCCCCCCCACCCCACAGTGTAGACCAGGCCTTTGTGTTACAGTCTACTCCACAATGTAAATAAGGGTTCTCATGGAGAAGTACCTTTTTGGGCCAGTTTGCAGAAAAGGCTAATGCTATTATCTTCTTCAGGAAGAGGAATATGAAATTAAATCCTTACCCAAATCCAACAGGAAGACACGTTAATTTCCTAAATTAAATTTTGCAACCAGATAGAATTAAGATGCATGGCAGATCTTGAATGTTGGTATCTTGGTATCTTGAATCTTGGTATCTTCAAAGCAAAATAAAATCTCCCTTTTCTTTTTTGCTATAGCCTTCCCACAAAAAACCCACCAAATAACCCCATATTAAAATAAAAAAGCCCTATTTCTCTAGGTACTTATCCAGCTCCTATCACTAAATTATCTAAGTATCTTAACGGCATCCATGAATTTATTCTCACAATGCCCTAGTTATGTAGGGGAAAGTATTAGTGCGTGTCTACCACAGTGGGTAATACGCTATATATGGGTGTGATTTCTAAAGTGAACTACATTGGTTGCACATTAATTGGTCCATGTGACCCTGCTGGTGCCCTTTAACTAGTGTTGTTTGAAACAGTACTAAGAGTGCACTAGGGAATCTTTAGTGTGCACCATCAGGGTCTACACAGAGCACGTTAATGTGCTTTAGAAATTGCACCCCCATATAACACATTACCCACCTGGTAGACAAACCCTTAATCACAATTTATTTGATGGGCTTTTTCCAAAGAGGGTCCTTGAAAGGGTGGAGGGGGCATCTTCTGTTTTGTATTTATTGGCCAACTGAGTTACTTTATTTGCTGTTTTTCATCTGTGATTTCAAGCCTAATTAATTGTTAGGAAGTCCTGATACATACTTTCTATTGTTTAAATCTACAGAAGTTATAGATGGAGACCTAACACTGAGGCAGAGAGAGATTAAGACCTTAATCTTGCACTGAGATCCATGACAATGGGCCTCCACTGAAGTCACTGGGGTTCCAGTTGGGGGGAGGGGTTTCATCCATCTTGCAGGACAGGGCCTAAATGACTTGCCCAAAGTCTCTCAGGAATTCCCAGCCCTGTGCATCATCCAGCAGACTAACCTCACTTAAAAAAAAAAGCCATACAAAATGGATATTGTCTAATTTTTTTTGAGGATCCTTCTTGGATGGTGTTCCGTTACCATGGTGATGGGATCTTTATACAAAATGTAAATAGTGCAGATATTTAAGCAGTTAATATATTGCATGTTCTTATTTTTAAAGAACATTCTTATGAAGTAACTCTGTTTCCATTTACTTGCATAGCTGGAGACATCAGCTCTATTTCACATAAAAGTTCTCAGATAGATTTTCTCAGCTAAAGGGAAGCACTGTCTGGCTCACTGAAAGTAATAAAATGAAGCATGAAAGAACTAAACTTAATTGATTTTTGGAGGCAAATGAACCTGAACATAAAACAATTTTCTTCTTCTTCTCATGAGCACAATTCCTACATAAGATTAGGCTGCTGTCTGTTTTCGCAGTATTGCATGTATGTTTAAAATAGCAAAATGGAATCTATTCAAACTTCTAATAGTGTTTTGATTAAACTCCAAATTAGAGCCCAAGCATTAAAAATCCAAATTTCTAGAAGATATACCTTTAGTGTAATACCTTGTTAAAGAAGACTTCTAACATTATAGGATAACTGAGGCTTGAAATGTTTTTGAATAGAACACTTTTAATGCCTCTTCAATTTGTCATGGCACACTTTAAAAGATTTTATTAGGGTAATTGAGTTCATAGGCAAAGGAGCTAAAAAAAATTAAGGAAAGTTTTGAGGTATATCTGAAAAGTAGTAGTTCTGGAATAATTACATTGTTTATTGGGGACTCTTAAATTCTGGAAACAACAATTTTGCTTTAGACTTGCTTCCTGACTAAATCAGATAAGGAAGAATCAAATAAACAATAAAAATCAAGTGATAAAACTTAAAAATATATTAAAATAGGGATGAATGGCTTTTTCCATGCTAAATAAGTTGCAATAGGAAAATATTAGAAATGAGGGCAGTTTAGGTGAGATTATAAATTTACTATTTATACCATCTAAATAGTCCTCTAAATAATTTACATATATATTAAGCTCCTTTAGTCTTGTTTGTATATGTGTATAGTATCAAGCACAATGGAGCCCACATTGAGGCCTCTAGGTGCTACTGAAATACTAATACTAATGTGGAATCAAAGAAAGAACTGACAGGAAGGGGATTGCAATGCATGATAGTTTGTTAGCAAGAGTCAGGCTAACTGTAACCCTAATAATGCGAGATTTGTAGAAGCGAGGATTGTGAAAGGCAAGTGGGAAAGAACTGTGTGAGAAGTTGTTGCGACCTTGTGTAGATAATGTGTAGATAATATGGAATGTAGACTAAGAGTCTACATTAGTAAGAAAAACAAGATATCAGGATAACCTATGTATAAACAAAATGCAGCCATTGCTCATTATTGTCTGTAACAAAAAGTATAAATTCTTGCTGTAATTGTTTACCTGTTGAGAGACCTGCCTAGGAGGGGGAGACCCTGTGTCCTAGTGCACTCTCTCCCTCTATGCAATTGATAGAGAATAAAGTATCTGACTTGCTGTACCCAAGCAAAAAGTGAGAACTCTGTTATTCTGCGACACGAATAATAATTAATACTGCATCTCAATTTTGTAAATAAGAATAACTTTACAATTACTGCTGCCTTTCAGCCAGATAACCCTCAAAAGTTTACAACTATCTGTGTGTCACAGTTGCAGAGTGAGTTTTGCTTTTAGTTCCTCTCACGTGCACCCTTCAGGTGACAGGCTTTTCTTCTTTCTTTCTGTCAGTAAGGAACCATGTAGTCCAGCTTTTTTTTCTTTTACTTGATATCTGGATGGCAGCCCCCCCGTTTACCAACCACATTAACACAATGACCCAAAAGTGTTTGGCACCTGTAAGCCCTTTCCCTCTAGGCATTGTGATAAAGTTCCTCCTCTACCTTGGTGGGTCCTGCGCTTATTTGCAGATTTTGCTCACCTCAGAGATTCACAGTAGCCCTCAGTTTGGCCACTTTCGTGGCTCAAATCTGCTGTTCACTCAGATAACCTCATCACTGGCCAGTATGGAGAAAAAGAGTAAGAACAATCCCCACAGTTTCTGTTAATCCACCATGTGGGTTGGGGAACAGCTCAGAGACCTTCCTGTGTTGGATCAGGAGTTGGGAGGTTTGGGGGGAACCTGGGCCTGCCCTCTACCCTGGGTTCCAGCCCAGGGCCCTGTGGACTATAGCTGTCTAGAGTGCCTCCTGGAACAGCTGCGCGACAGCTACAATTCCCTGGGCTGCTTCCCCATGGCCTCCTCCCAACACCTTATTTGTCCTCATCACAGGACCTTCCTCCTGCTGTCTGTTAATGCTTGTACTCCTCAGTCCTCCAGCAGCACATCCTCTCACTCGCAGCTCCTTACACACCCTTCACTAACTGGAGTGAGAGCCTTTTAAAATCAGGTGTGCTGAATTGCCTTAATTAATTCTAGCCGCTTCCCAATTGGTGTCCTAATTAGCCTGCCTGTCTTAATTAGTTCTAGAAAGTTCCTGAGTGTTCTGGAATAGTCCCTGTTATCTTACCCAGGGAAAAGGGACCTGCTTAACCTAGAACTAATGTATCTACCTTCAACCACTCTCTTGTAACATCAGTTGGCAGCTCCTTCACGGAGCCGTGAGCACGGGCGTGTACTTGGCGCGGTTTACCCTATCCCAGACACCTGCCCCTTTTGCGGCGTGAGGGAGACTCTGGCGCATGTTTACCTGGAGTGCGCCAGGCTGCAGCCTCTATTCCGGCTCCTCAAGGATATTTTGTTAAGATTTTGGTTGCACTTTTCCCCTCACCTTTTTATTTATGCACTCCCTATCCGTCGCCCCACAAAGTCATGGGACCTCCTGGTCAACCTCGTCCTGGCCCTAGCAAAACTGGCCATCTATAAAACCAGAGTGAGGAGGTTGGCCGATGGAGTCTCCTGTGACTGTGGGGCCTATTTCCGGTACTCCGTTCCTTCACGTATCCGGGCAGAGCTCCTCTGGGCGGCGTCCATTGACTACCTTGATTCCTTCGAGAAGCAGTGGGTGCTGTCTGGGGTTCTCTGCTCGGTGTCCCCATCTTGTTCCCTTCTTTTGATCCTTTGACCTCACTCCTGTCCCTGTTCTTTTATTAGTTGTCCCCCGTAATTTTTTGGTCTCCAGGTTCTGTGGATCCCCCCTTAAGTTGGGGGGGATCCTTTAGCAGTAGGCGGGCTTTGCCCGCCCATATCCTGGATCCCAATAGGACCAGACTCCTGTACCCCACTGGTCTGGGTCTCTCACAGTGGATAAATGTAAAGTAATGCACATTGGAAAAAAAAATAACCACTCTCTTGTAGCCATCTGGCCTGACCCTGTCACAGCATCTGTAACCAACTTCTGATTACAGTGACTCAAAGACAGTTTCTTCAAAACACAGCATTATTTATTCATCCAAATTGCATCGCAAGCAGGCAAAAGGGACAAAAGAACAAAAAGCCTGCGTGCCTGGCTCCTACTTGCAAAGAAAGAATAAAGTGTAAGTGCTGAGTAAGTTCCATTCAGCCTAGCCATTCCTAGTCTTGGGGTGGAAGACAGAGACAGCATATTATGTATTTCTCTGTCACAGGCTCATGTCTAGCCACTACTGCCCACTCAATGCCCCTTCTTTTCTAGGCCTCGGGTCCTTTAGTGCTCTAATATTCACTTTGATTCTAGATTTGGGTCTGGGAAGACTAAACCTAGCTAGATTGGTTAGATCTAGGCAGGGACCGTTCCTAATTAATAGCTTTCTTCATTTATCCTTTAAGATGCCTTATCTCTGTTGTTTAATTTCCTGTTTGCTTCCCCCAGACAGCCTCCTTTTGACTGAATAAGCACATCTTTTGTACAACTTTTCCTATTTGACCCACACATGTCTGGGACTGTCATAAACATACAGTTAAGGGTTAATTCCTCTTTTACCTGTAAAGGGTTAAGAAGCTCACATAAACTAGCTGACACCTGACCAGAAGGACCAATAAGGGGACAAAATACTTTAAAATCTGGAAGGGGTAAAAAGTCTTTTGTCTGTGCTGTGTGGGCTTTTGCCGGAAACAGAGAAAGAAGGAACCATCCAACTCCTATAGGGTAGTGAGTATTTAGAGAAGGAATGTGTTAGATTACTTGTTTGTGGGTTCTTTTGCAAATAAGAGGGAAGATAAATTTGGGTTCTTTGTATAACTTTAAAGTTTTTCCCAGAGGGAAACCCTCTGTGTTTTAAATTGATTGTCTGTGAGGTTATCTTTCATTCTAATCTTACAGAGGTACTCCTTTCACCTTTTTTCTTTAATTAAAATTCTTCTTTTAAGAACCTGATTGATTTTTCAGTGTTTTAAGATCCAAGGGTTTTGGATCTGTGTTCATCAGGACTAACTGGTGAGGGGGATTCTCAAGCCTACCCAGGAAAAAGGGTGTAGGAGCTTTGGGGAGGAATCATTCTCAAGTCTGCCCAGGAAAAGGGGTTAGGGACTTGGGAGATATCTGGGGGATGGCAGAGTTCCAAGTGGGTCTCCCTAAATATTTGGTTAACGCTTGGTGGTAGCAGCGTACTGTTAACCTAAGGTGGTAGAAATAAGCTCAGGGGGTCTTTCATGCAGGTCTCCACACCCTAAAGTTCAGAGTGGGGAGGGAACCTTGACAGGGACCACATTTGATTCGATTTCAGTCCCTGCCCATGTGTGGCATTCCGGCTAACCATAGTTAAACTTCAGATCAGTAACACCTCACTTGCATCAATTAATATCCCAATAGTTTTGATCTGTCAGTGCAGTTACCTCCATGACCTTATTGCAAAAGTACCCTAAGATGCTACCATATGTATGTTTATGGTTCACATGTTTATCACACAATGAATTACTAAAGTATCCCAAGATATATAATGCTAAATTTTATAAGCTTAGGTCAAGCATATAATACTCATGCTAGCTTATCCTAACTTCTACTGGGCCTCTTTCTAAGCCCTTTACAATTAATGCATAAGACATATAACTAAGCCTAGTTTAATACATATATTTGGTTCTTCTACTTGCTATTACAACTTCAATAACTTCAATGATTATTTCTATAAACATGCTTAACAAATACATTATATTTTACCCCCAAAACCAAAAGAAATCAATATTGTTTTTGATGGATTTGGAAAGTTACGAACTACATAGATAATTGTGTAAATCCTATTCATCTACAATATTAACCTCTTGGATCACCTAGGATTTTTACACTCTTTCACAAGATAAATTTGTGTTTATAGCTATATAAAATCTCCTACTAACACGTCCTTTGTGCTGTTTCCCAGTCTGTTTCTATAGATGAGAGTTGAATGGTGTCCTCAGCCCCTGCTATCCTGATTGGGAGAGTATTCTACATATGTCAACAACATAGCTAGGTAAACTATTCAGTGAATAATTTATCTGATGAATATTTCTGTTCCTAAATTATCTATGAACAGACTTTTTTATTATCAGGTTCATTATTTGTAACTGTTGGAAAAATACTTACAGAATTATTTCAACCAACAGGTAGCTTTGTAATCTCTTTGTTTCAGCTAGGTTTTGGACTCTTTTCTACTCATTATGTGTGAAGTCAGAGCTGACATGAGTCATGTAGTATTGTTTCTGTTCCCTGATTGGATGACTTACACTTATCTAAACAGGAGGGAAAACACGTGAAGATGGTCACATGAACGTTTTGTTCAATACATATATATTGTTGTATAGGTAACTTCAACTGTTATCTTCCCTGAACTGACACCCCCTAAAACAGACCCCCTAAAAAATACCCCCACAATCGCTCACCTATTGCCCCTTCCTGGGCTTACTTGATTCACTTATCTGTTTTTGTAAGATGAAAGGGACACTGATCTTTAATGAAAATCTAGTTCCTAATTCACAATAGTAAATACACAGTGCATTGTAGCCTGTATAGAATGCTATCCTTTTCCGTGGAAGGAACCTATATAGTAATTAAAATGATAATAGTATAAACTATTTTATCATAAAACTTCCAGGTGCAGATTGAGAAAAGCTCCTTGCACAGTTTGGGCTGGGGTGTGGGAGCAAGACGGAAGCTCCTGAATCCCAACCACAACAGCCACCATATAACACTGCATAACAAACAGCAGCTTCTCAAAACAGCAACCCGGGTGCTCCTTGGAGAATTAAAAATAGAGATTTCACCAAGAGACAATTGCTTTGACCCTCACTCATCCAGAGTACCAGCACAAGGCCTGGGCACCACTTAAGTCCCCACTAAACTCTTTAAAGAGTGTTTAATTGGGACTTAACTGGAGTCTAGGTGTGTGGTGCTGGCTTCAGTCTGGGGCGATTTTCACCTGCGGTGAGTATCAGGAGCAATCTATAGGCTGATAATTGATTATGTGAAAATAAATGGCCAAATATTTCCAAATAATGAAGGAATTCATAAAATATTGAGTTTTCACTATGGTATGGGGTCTAATCCTACCTCATTGAGGTCAATGGGAACTTTAACACTGACATAAATGCAAGATTGGGTTCTTGATGCATTTATGTGCTCAGTTGAAATCTGTCTAAGCTAAGGACTGATTTTGTTCTTTTTACCATTAATTTCAATGGAGCTGAATGGAGCTTTTTGTATTCTTAGTTGCTTGGGCAGAAACTGGGGCTTTCTTTCTCTTTCATACAGTGTCAGCACATTGGCAGCTCTCAAAAGAAGTTGTGTTGCTGATTTGGCACCGCTTAGCAGTATGTGCATTATCTTCTCTGGGGCACTTGAGCGTCTGCTTCCATGTATGATTCTTTTCTCTGAAAGATGGAAGCACTACACTATTGATTGAATTGCTGTGAATGATGCATGGAACTGGGACAAATGTCAGTTTATTCCTTTGATTTTTCTGGTTTTTGAGTGGAACAGTGATTCAGGTGCTCTCATAATAGCTGTGCAACTGTTTCTTCTCTATTTAAGAGTGTCCATTCTGTTGGGGTGTTTGTGGGGAAAGAGATTATTTTGCTTGTTAATAATTTGTTAGTTACTATAGGTACATCTACACTGCACACTTCTTTTGATGGCATGTAGAGTACATATGCGCATAGCCCCCCTAGCATGAGTATAAATAGAAATGTAGCCAATAAAGCATGGCTTAGGCAAGTAGAGTAAAGACACACCTGAAGGGTGTGGGTTTGTGAGTACATAGCCTACATGCTCTCTACTCGCCCAAGCTGTGTCTCATGTCCACACTGCTATTTTTAGCAGTGTAGTGTCCTGCTGCCTCGCCACTGCTGGAGACTGTCCCCTCTGCAGGAAAACACTCCCCCTCAGGGGAAAGGCTCTGTCAGGGGGGTGCAGCAGGGAAAGGCTTGGTCAGCTCCCCACTGCTGAGTCTCAGGGAAAGACTCCTGGAGTGAGGAGGCAGTGGGGAGAGGCTCTGCCAGCTCGCTGCTGCTAGCACCCTTCTCCTCCACAGGGAAAGGGTCAGGGAGGGGTGAGGCACTGGGGAAAGGCTCAGCCTTTCTCTGCCACCTCCCCCTACCAAACCTTTCCCTCACCTCAGTAGAAGACTCAAGCAGTGGGGATCTGCTGATGCTCTTCCCTACTGTGTTCCCCCTCCAGAGCCTTTCACTGACACATGTAGCCACACACCACAGTGAGTACAGAACTTGCTTTTCACGGTGTCGGGTAGCTACACATACCCTACATGACCCGAAAGTAGCGTAGACATAGCTTATATGGTGAATATAAATGAAGATTCAGATCAATTTGGATCAGGTCTGAATAAGAATCAGAATGGTTTTACCGTCGGTAATTCTTTGTATGGTTTGTTGTTTGTTTGTCTGTTTATTTTTAAAGGCAGAGGGCAAATAGAAGCTGCATGGATTTAAAGATGTACGGAAAAGCAATGGTGAAAAAGACAGTTCTTCTGTCCCCAGCTATGATGCCAAACCTTTGTTTGGGGAAGCGGGAAAAATTATCACATTTATGGAGCGTAAGATTAACCTCTACCAAGACTCATCTGCACCGATATATTGAGAGACAGTACTATAACCATTTGTTCTACTAATGAAGAGGAATTACTGTTCCCTAGTTATGCTCCTACAGTCAAATTGAAGAAAATAAAGGAAATGTCTTTAAAACAAACCATGCTACAAGCATGAGGAAGAAGTATGAAACCACCACAGATAGATATTCTTCTTGTGTTCATTGTTAAATGTTATTGGTGAGTGCTCAAAAAGCTTCTGGAGAGAAAGATTAAAAAGTAAAGTTAACATTTATTTACAGTACACAATGCAGAGAACAAAAATGTGTATGACATTTTATATGAGCAGGTTTTTTTAATCAGCATCTGTGTTCATTTGGAAGGACAGAAAGTAGGACTTTAAAACAACAGTATCTTAACTACTTGTTGCAATCTTCCCTAATGAAGGAAATTTCAGCTTAATTCTGAGTTGTGTAAATTTCTTCTATTCTTAAAGACTAATAGTATTGCTCCCTTGAAGGAAAATTGATGGGAGCAGCAAATGGTATCGATAGGCTTAAGCAGAACTATAAATTTCACTTAAACATAAAATATACAGGAGTGCTTTTTACCTAATTATGTAGTTGAATAGACATGTCACTCTGTGTATTACACCTGTAAATTTGGAGGAGTCTCCTTGATTGAGGTAGGAAATGTTGTGAGTTGCCATTTTGTGTTTTGGTTCAGGTGCACAATGTTAGGGTGATGTTAGAGTCCTGATCCTGCAGTAGGACTTTGTAAAAATCTGATGGCAGGATTGAGGCCTATGTTTGTTCTTACTTTGTTTTACTTAATATGAAATAAAAGAAATTGAAAAATGTGAAATATGTTTTTGATCTCTCCATGGGGAAAATGTTAACTGACCCCTGGGGAAAAATGAGAGTGCATCTGAATGTTTGTTGACCTGCCTCTGATAGCAGAGGTGCTGCAGCATCATTCAATAGAGAAGAAACCTTTTGAAGTAAGAATTTCTTAATGTGATAATTTATAGTACTCTATACTGTAATGTACATGTAGATCCCATTAAATTGGTAACACACTCTCCCTGAACCCATTTCTTCTCGCTGCTATCTGGCTCAAGATGCCCAACCTGTAACTTGGGATCCAGATAGCCTTTGTAGTAAAGATCTGCCACACAGAAGTGCTGGTAAGAAACTTGGACTTTATTTACTAGCCAGGTGATAACCTTGGTCTACATCCGCTGATTCCAATGGCTACTGTTATATCCCTTGCTCAGATTCTGGCATGTCCACCTAGTGCTACCCCTAATCATGAAAATACCATGCTGTATATATGATGTATTAACTAATGGTTAGTTTTCAGGTATTTTGAAGTACAAGCTGATTAAGCTCTGATATATCCAACACATCAAATACCCATTCAAAATGGACAGATTTTGATATGTGATTAGAGGGAAATTGGCAGGATGTGGAGAAAGGGTTTCTTAAGTGCCTGGAATGATAGGAATCGGTTTATAGATTTTTTTTTTTTTTAATGCCAGAAGGAACCCATTCAATCATCTAGTTTGACCTCCTGTACACACAGACTATAGAATTTCACAGTTATGCTTGTATTGAACCCAATAACTTGTCTGACTAAAGCATACCTTCCAGACAGGGCCGGCTCCAGGCACCAGCCCACCAAGTATGTGCTTGGGACGGCGCCTGGAGGGGGGTGGTGCGGCGGGGCGCTCCGGCCCGAGAGCGGGGCTGTGACTGGGCTCGCCGCCCTCCCCGCGGCGCTCCGGCAGCTGGGGAGAGCGGAGAACCCCGGCCGGGCTCTCCACCCTCCTCCCGGCGCTCCGGCCGGTCGGGGAGAGCGGAGAGCCCCGGCCGGGCCCGGCTCCCTCCCCTGCCACGCTGGGGGGGTGGTGGTGGGGCGGCAGGTGGCTCTTTTGCCTAGGGCGGCAAAAAAGCCAGAGCCGGCCCTGCTTCCAGAAAGACATTGAATCTTGATCTGAAGACATAAAGACATGGAGAATCCACTATATTTCTGGTAGTTTGGTCCAATGGTTAATCATTCTCACTGTTTAAAAATTTGTACTTTATATCTAATTTGAATTTGAGGTGGCTTTAACTTTGAGCCATTGGATCTTCTTATGCCTTTCTCTGATAGGTTAGACATCCCTTTAATACTGGGTATTTTTTCCCCTGGGTTGGAAAGAGTCCCCACAAAAAAATGGGGTAGATGTGGTTTAGCAATTGAATGATGTCCCTTCCCCAGCACACCCTCACTGCCCCCAAAAGTTCTATTTTAAACAGATAGTATAAGCTTGAAAAAGTCAGTTTGGTTTGAGAAACCATCTTTGCTAAAATTATTCATGTCATCCACTGTAATCAACTGATATTTAATTTGACAGAAAGTAAATGCAGTGGCTATTCAAGGACTTTAACACTGAAGGAAGGAAACATTTTCACATACAAATAATTTTCATTCGTAAGTGATTATAAGATAAATATCCTTATGCATCTATTGTCTATTTTGATAGTTTTTTAATTTACATATATCAATGATAAAACATTGCTCTCGGTGTAATGATTAATGCCCACTTTTTTATAATCTGGTAAGTTTCTTTACTTTAAAAAGGCTTGTTCTTATTTTAATGGTATGCTGTGTTGGTGTGTGGTTTTTTTGGTTTGTTTGTTTTTAAATAATTTTCTTTTCCTCCTCATGACTCTGCTTGATTTTTTTTCAAATAATCTTTGTCAGGATGATTTCCCAGATCTTTGTCTTTTCTTTCTTTTAAACGTTCTCTGGCTTTTCTTGTCTTAGGTATGGTATATTTTTGTTTTCCTCTTCTTGTGACTTTACCTTTTGGATCCTTCTCCATCTCGCTCCCCTTTCTTTCTCACATCCGTGGCCTCATTTCACTTCTTTAAATTCTTTACCTCACTATTGTTGCTTCCCTCACTTCAGAGGATAATTCCCTGAAGAGCCGTTCAGTTTACTCGCTTCTCTGAAAAACAATACTGTGTTTGAAAAACCAAACAAACTTTGTATCGTGGCTGCTCCTAGGAGGACAGGAGTTGAAGCACATGGATATCATCAGAATTAGTGCAATGGGGTTAAAGAAAAATATAACTTCTGAATTAAGTAGGAAAAACAAGATTAGTAAATTTATACTTCAAATTCCCATATGGTTCCATTCTTTTTTATTAGCTAAATAAACAGCCACTGAAATGGTTGTTAACAGATCTAGCACAAAAGTGTGCCATTGTGCAGAGGACGGCTTATTTATAAAGAAATAAAGATTGTAAAGTGGAAAAGAATACAGCTGACAGAAGGAGAGAGAGAAGGAAGTCTTAATACACTCCAAGACTGTAAATTGCCAAACAAGATGTTCATGTTAATGCAGACATGATATTGTCAGAGCTGTATTATAATGTCAGGAAGGCTGGTTCCATTTTAGTCCTGACAACCATGTAATTAAGCCAAGAGCAGATTTACTTAGGAAGGTTGGGGGAAATGTTAAAGGACAACATCAAGTTGCTGTTTTTTCCTTAAGTTTTGAATTCTTTTCCCCTCTCCTCATTATCCGTAATACCATCTTAGGGACCTAAACATATTTTTCTGCATGCATCAGTTGGTGTTGGGTTTTTTTTAAAATTTGGCTGCCTTTGAAACTTTTCTTCCATGTTAATAATAAAATATAAATTTCCATAACGCTTTTGTTTACAATAACTATAAGGCTAAGAGATTCAGGATCCAGCCTGTGGTCCAGCCAGTCCAGCACCTTCTCTTTGACAGTGGTCAGAACCAAATACTCCAGGAGAGGTGTAAGAACCACTCAGTATAGAGTTCTGGGATAATTAGTCTCCCATACTAGGTCTCATCCTGGTCTCTAAGAATAAGATATTGGTTCGGGTCCTGCAGCATAAGGCTTAATATCCTTTACAAAAACTTTTTTTCATGTCCCCTCCTATTCACCTCCTACCACTGAAAATCCTAATCTTTTTCAATTTCACTTCATAGAAGAGTTCGTTCCTGCCATTCATCATTCCTATCACACTTCTCTGAACCCCTTCACTTCTGTAATATCCTGTCTGAGACAGGATGACCACATTTCTTCTTTCTGATTCTCTATTAGAGAAGAGGCCTGGTGGTTGTTGGTTTGTGGCCTCATTGCCATTTTACGGTGTCTGTCATGGACCTGATAACCCTCTATTCACCTTCTTCTATCTCTTCCAGCCCCTCAGGGTACATCTACATAGCAACTAGACACCTGTGGCGACTCTGGTTTGTGGGGCTTGGGCTGCAAGGCTGTTTCATTGCTCTGTAGACTTCTGGGCTTGGGCTGGAGCCTGGGCTCTGGGACCCTTCCACTTCGCAAGGTCCCAGAGCCTGGACTCCAGCCTAAGTCCAGAAGTCTACACAACAATGAAACATCCCCAGCCCCACAAGCCAGAGTCCATTGGCATGGGGCGGCCACAGGTGTCTAGCTGCTGTGTAGAAATACCTTTTGTGTCTCACGGATATATACCCATCTGCTATCTTGGCAGCCTCATCATTGGCTTCATGCTTAGATCATAGGATTATAGAATCATAGGACTGAAGGGGAGCTCAAGAAGTCATCTAGTCCTGTCCTCTGCACTCATCTTCAGCTTCACACTCCTGGGTAACTGTGTTTTACATCCCTCACTTTCCCTGTGGTCTTGGCATGCACTCACTTCTCATTTCCCCCCATTTATTCACTATTTTCCCCCTAGCTCTGAAGAACTTTCACCAGCCCCTTTGGGGAAGCCATTGAAAAGGTAAAAGACATCAGTCTGTAGTTTTGCAAACTTTTTTTTAAACACAGAGATGTGGATGCAAACACAACTACCAGTATATAGGTTTCCAAGGAAATTTTACTGAATCAAATTCACACTAGTAAGTCAATTAGGAGCTAGTTATGTGGTAAAATTTAGTCTTTGGGAGACTGAAGTATGGTTAGGCACATATGGAAAATAGGCAGGAAATCAGTTTTCTGAGACAGACCAGATGACCCTAACAGAAAACTCCTGTTCAGTGCTGCCAAGGAAGGCAAAAAACTTAAGCCTCTGTCAAATTGACCTGGAGGAAAATTCCTTCCTGGCCCAAAATGTGGCAATTGGTTTAACCTTGAGCACGAGAGCAAGAATGAAACAGCTAAGCATCTAGAATCATAGGATTTGCTTTACTGAGTCAGACCACTGGTCTCATCTACCCCTGATTCCCTGCCTGGGGTCAATATCTGATGCTTCAGAAGAAGATTGTGGGGGACAGACATAATTCATCTGGCCAATTTTGTACTAAGGGAGAAAAAAAATTCTTCCTGGCCCCTGTACAGGCAACTGGCTGAAGCTCTGAAGCATGAGATTTGACTGTTCTTAGTCTCTTGGCTAGAGAAAGACAAGTGTTTCATTGAGGGAACAAAGCAAAAATTCATTTTCTGTTCATTGTGTGGGAGTGAGGGATTGTGCCATCTTTACTTGCCTTGAGCAGTACCTTACTCCATAAATAGTGCCATTCATATGAATAGCATTGGCTGTGGAGTAAGGCACTACTCAGATGGTGTACAGGTGGCACCTGCTGGCCTTTACAGAACACAACAAATGTGCACAAACACATGCCCAAGTCCTGTACCTCCACAAATGGACAAAGGCCCAGACTGTGGAGAAGTTACTCACTGTGGTGAGCTCTGTCTCATACAAGCAGTCCCACTGGAATCAATGACTCTACTTGGGTTGGTAATTGCTCAGCAGAGGGAATTGGGGGTTCACAAACTGGCCCTTAATAAAAAAAAATCAGTGTCTGCTTATCAGTAAGGTGTGGGTGTGAGGCAGACTCTGGATTGCCCCCTGGGGTCTCCTGTCATTCTCTCTCCCTCTCCCTCTCTGTGTGTTTGGAATGTGGATGCTTTATGCACTGTGGGACCTGTGGAAGGAAATGTCAGTATTAGAGCTAAACCACTCAACTGTGTTGATTGTGCCAGAGCCTCTGCCCTGAGCCTCAGCCACAGGGGATGAAACACAATAATGGGAATGTTGACTGGTTCTTTCCCCCAGAAAGCTGAGTTTCACAGACAGACTCCTGAGCTGAAGAAATATATTATTTATTTGCCGCTTCAGGGAGTGATCAGTCCACTGAAACAGGGCAATGCATAGGGTAAAATGCAAGCGCACAGCCACATTTAGATGTTCGCCTTAAATACATTGTTACAAAGTTATTTATGATATACTGTATAAACACCTTTTCTGCCCAGCACTGACAGTAGTATGCTAATTTAGTTGTTTACCTGATCAGGTTGCTGAGCAAATTGTTCACCTGTTTGAACTGCTGACCTAGCTTTTTACCTAGCTGTTCTTTCCTTGCCAGACAAACAGGCATCTTTTTACATGTCCGAACACCTAACATATACATTCTATATATCACACCCTACAGGGAAGATGGCACCATCTCCCTTGCGACACCCTGATACCACCATGCCTTTGAGCTGGAGCTTCCTGTCCAAGTGGATGCCTTTCCAGTAATCTCCTTTTGTATGCTATTTGGATCTATATCATGACACAGCTACCATCTGAATGCTTAGAAATATTCATTAATTTGTATCAGAACAGTTCCTAGAGACCCCAATTCCATTTGAGATTTTGTTGTGGTAGGTGTTTTAAGAATATATAGTAAGACTCAGGTCCATCCTCAAAGAGAATATCTCAAAATGATCTCTCAGTTGAGACTTTGTTATTCATTTCACACCTAGCAATTTCTGGTTTCTGTAAAGGAAATCCATTACATAGATTCATAGATTCATAGATTCATAGATTCTAGGACTGGAAGGGACCTCGAGAGGTCATCGAGTCCAGTCCCCTGCCCACATGGCAGGACCAAATACTGTCTAGACCATCCCTGATAGACATTTATCTAACCTATTCTTAAATATCTCCAGAGATGGAGATTCCACAACCTCCCTAGGCAATTTATTCCAGTGTTTAACCACCCTGACAGTTAGGAACTTTTTCCTAATGTCCAACCTAGACCTTCCTTGTTGCAGTTTAAGCCCATTGCTTCTTGTTCTATCCTTAGAGGCTAAGGTGAACAAGTTTTCTCCCTCCTCCTTATGACACCCTTTTAGATACCTGAAAACTGCTATCATGTCCCCTCTCAGTCTTCTCTTTTCCAAACTAAACAAACCCAATTCTTTCAGCCTTCCTTCATAGGTCATGTTCTCAAGACCTTTAATCATTCTTGTTGCTCTTCTCTGGACCCTCTCCAATTTCCCCACATCTTTCTTGAAATGCGGTGCCCAGAACTGGACACAATACTCCAGCTGAGGCCTAACCAGAGCAGAGTAGAGCGGAAGAATGACTTCTCATGTCTTGCTCACAACACACCTGTTAATACATCCCAGAATCATGTTTGCTTTTTTTGCAACAGCATCACACTGTTGACTCAGATTTAGCTTGTGGTCCACTATAACCCCTAGATCCCTTTCTGCCGTACTCCTTCTTAGACAGTCTCTTCCCATTCTGTATGTGTGAAACTGATTTTTTCTTCCTAAGTGGAGCACTTTGCATTTGTCTTTGTTAAACTTCATCCTGTTTAACTCAGACCATTTCTCCAGTTTGTCCAGATCATTTTGAATTATGACCCTGTCCTCCAAAGCAGTTGCAATCCCTCCCAGTTTGGTATCATCCGCAAACTTAATAAGCGTACTTTCTATGCCAATATCTAAGTCATTAATGAAGATATTGAACAGAGCCGGTCCCAAAACAGACCCCTGCGGAACCCCACTCGTTATGCCTTTCCAGCAGGATTGGGAACCATTAATAACAACGCTCTGAGTACAGTTATCCAGCCACTTATGCACCCACCTTATAGTAGCCCCATCTAAATTGTATTTGCCTAGTTTATCGATAAGAATATCATGCGAGACTGTATCAAATGCCTTACTAAAGTCTAGGTATACCACATCCACAGCTTCTCCCTTATCCACAAGACTCGTTATTGAAGAAAGCTATCAGATTGGTTTGACATGATTTGTTCTTTACAAATCCATGCTGGCTGTTCCCTATCACCTTACCACCTTCCAAGTGTTTGCAGATGATTTCCTTAATTACTTGCTCCATTATCTTCCCTGGCACAGAAGTTAAACTAACTCGTCTGTAGTTTCCTGGGTTGTTTTTATTTCCCTTATTATTTTATTTCATCAGCCTTGAGCATATAAAACTACTCAGCAGAGTGAGAACAGAACATTTGGGCCATTACCACATTATTTACAAAATAATATGCACAGATCTTTAGCCCAGGCCCTGTGGAGGTGTGAAAAGGGTATATGGAGAAGGAAAACTGCAAAAGAATGAGCAAGAAGGAAGGAGAAAAGTTGGAAAGGGACATTGATGAAGAGAGAGAGATTTTGCTCACATCCAAATCCTGGATCCGGTTGCACTTGGACTCTGTGGTGTTTGTAATCTGGCTTTGACATTTGCTGCCTTGCCCCAGTCTATGGGACTAATGACATATCATTCAGTGGATGACCTCTTCATCATCTGGACCCATGGAAAAGAAGCCCTTGAGGAATTTCACCATGATTTCAATAATTTCCATCCCACCATCAACCTCAGCCTAGATCAATCCACACAAGCGGTCCATTTCCTGGACACTACTGTGCTAATAAGCGATGGTCACATAAATACCACCCTATACCGGAAACCTACTGACCGCTACACTTACCTACATGCCTCCAGCTTCCATCCAGGACACACCACACGATCCATTGTCTACAGCCAAGCTCTAAGATATAACCGCATTTGCTCCAATCCCTCAGATAGAGACAAGCACCTACAAGATTTCTATCAAGCATTCTTAAAACTACAATACCCACCCGCTGAAGTGAAAAAACAGATTGACAGAGCCAGACGAGTACCCAGAAGTCACCTCCTACAAGACAGGCCCAACAAAGAAAATAACAGAACACCACTAGCTGTCACCTTCAGCCCCCAACTAAAACCTCTCCAGCGCATCATCAGAGATCTACAACCTATCCTGAAAGATGATGCGGATACAGACTAACACGGCTGCTACTCTGAAACCTACAATAAGAAAAGTAAGCTAAAAAGTTTAGAACAAGCAGTTGCCCAATCTTAGCAAAAATAATTGACAAGAGAAATAAATGTGCAAATCAGCTGCAAATAAACTTTTCATATGCCTTTAAAGAAGCAAACATCCTCCCTACCTTAGGGCTTCACATACATCGGCTTCCCTTTGAAGGATCTTTAATAAATACGGGGTATCTTATAGAACTGGTCAGATCCATTACTAGAGAAACCGTATTCAAAAATACTTGTATTCAGGCTGCATGTGGCCCCACCCCAACATCAGGGCTCCTGTGTAGCCCTGCCAAGGCTGCTATTCCAGCACTTCGGGCTTGAGCAGCAGGCATAGATCCTTGATGCTAGTTCTGCAGAGTACCGGAGCCACCAGAGCTATATAAACATTAATCTTGGTGCCTTGCCATTGTGGTCTTTCACAATGGCCTATATAGATGCAGCACAAAGACCGTCACTCAGCGTGTATAGGGTGCACAAGTATGCTTGTGTGACCATTTCACCAGAGAAGCCCTTAGGCTGGGATTAAGTGGCGCAAAGAGCTTTATGCTGGTTCTCCCCACGTGGGTGAATTTCAACCAGGGTATACGGGGCAGAACCTTAATGATGTTACTCCGTACAGTTTTTAGGAGCTTTGAAAGCTTTTTAGTTTGCTTTTTAATATCCTAATATTTTAATTGAAGCAGAAGATACTCACAGGATGCTATTAAAGAAGCTAAATAGTGATGAGGATGAAAGGCAAATTATTATCATGAATCAAAAACAAGCAAGGAGATAGAAAACAAGTAAAATTCAATTATCTGTTTTCATCATAGCAAAAGGCTCTTAGCAGAGTGCCACATGGCTCTGTACTAGGTTTCTGGTTCATTACATATTTATTAATGAGATGGATAGGGGCTTATCAGTGAGGTAGTCAAATTTGTAGTTGGCAAAATTATTTAAGTTAGTCCATCAGAAATGAATATGAAGAACTTCAGAGAGACCTAATCAAGAGCAGTCAACATTATGGCAAAAGTTCATTTTGTTGATAAATGCAAAGAAATGCACGCAGGAGGAAAAAATGTAAATGTTGCTTACAATTTACAGGGGTCTAAATTATCTGTTTTAACCAGGCCCGCTGACAGCAATTCTGGGCCCCAGGGCAGAACAGTCAATGGGCCAAGCTGCTGCCAGATGCGCTGCTGGGCGCACACTTCCGGCATGGCCAGGGCTTCCACATGCCCGCCCGGCTGCCTTCACTGCCACCAGTACCACCTGGCACGCACAATTTCCCCTCTTGCTCCCCTCTTCCCCCCATCGGCGGGCCTGGTTTTAACACAGGAAAGCAGCCTTGGTGTCCCTGTATTCAGTTTAAAAGTGATCTCTACTCACTGTCAGGGCCGGTGCAACCCATTAGGTGACCTAGGCGGTCGCCTAGGGCACTAGCATTTGGGGGGCGGCATTTTCTTCAGCGGCGACCGCGGCGGCTGGATCTTCAGCTGCCCCGGTCGTTGGCAGCATTTTGGCGGAGGGAGCTGGGGCAGGGTGGCGCAGGGAGGGCCGCCTGCAGCAAGTAAGGGGGGAGGCGGCACGCAGGGGAACTCCCCACCCCAGCTCACCTCTGCTCCGCCTCCTCCCCTGAGCACGCCGCCCCACTCTGCTTCTCTCCCTCCCAGGCTTGCGGTGCCAAACAGCTATTTGGTGCTGCAAGCCTGGGAGGTGAGAGAAGTGGAGCAGCGATGGCGTGCTTGGGAAGGGGGTGGAGCAGAGGTGAGCTGGGGTGGGGAGCTACCGCATGGCTCCCCGGGTGGGGGGGGAGCTGTGCCACGGGGGGGGTTGCCTCAGGGCGGAGGAGGGGTGGGGAGTTGCCATGGGGAGGGTGCCTCAGGGTCGGGGGGACGGGGAGCTGCCGCAGGGCTCGCGGAGGGGGGAGGGCGCAAGGTGGAAGTTTTGCCTAGGGCGCGAAACATCCTGCACCAGCCCTGCTCACTGTGCAGCGGTGGTCAAAAAAAGCAAACAATATGTTAGGATTCATAAGGAATGGAATGAAGAATAATACAGGAAATATTTTAACATCATCATAGAAACTAATGATGCGGCCTCATCTGCAATATTGTGTACCCTGTGGCCCTATCACTATTAGAGATGGGCCCAAAACAAAGCTTTTTTTGGATCTAATTTGGATCCAGATCTGAATCTCGCCCCTTTTCCTATAATTCAGTGGTGCTTGGAGCTGGGGTGTTGGTTCACACCAATATCTAATAGCTAATATGGTAATACTGTTACATAACACAAATGAAAACCCACAGCAAACAAGCTATTTCCATCCCCATAGGTAAATCCAATGAGTTTTTTGAATGTTTTAAGAAAGGTTTAGTACAGAGAGGTTACACTAAGGTTACACTGAATGATATGTCATTGTAACGCCCCTACTCTACTTGCACTACATGGATGACATGGGCGTTAGTCCACGAAAGCTGTGGGATGATCCTTTACTCTCACAGCCGTGTTAGTCTGTATCCGCAAAAAGAACAGGAGTACTTGTGGCACCTTACAGACTAACAAATTTATTAGAGCATAAGCTTTCGTGGACTCTCACAGAACTTGGGAGACAGACCTGTCCTCGCTTACAGACAACCCCCCAACCTAAAGCAAATACTCACCAGCAACCACACATCACTGAACAAAACCACTGACCCAGGAAACTATCCTTGTAACAAAGCCCGGTGCAAACTCTGTCCACATATCTATTCAAGTGACATCATCATAGGACCTAATCACATCAGCCATACCATCAGGGGCTCATTCACCTGCACATCTACCAATGTGATATATGCCATCATGTGCCAGCAATGCCCCTCTGCCATGTACATTGGCCAAACCGGACAATCTCTACGCAAAAGAATTAATGGACACAAATCTGACATCAGGAATCATAATACTCAAAAAACAGTGGGAGAACACTTTAACCTGTCTGGTCATTCAATGACAGACCTGTGGGTGGCTATCTTAAAACAGAAAAACTTCAAAAACAGACTCCAACGAGAGACTGCTGAGCTGGAATTGATATGCAAACTAGACACAATCAACTCAGGATTGAATAAGGACTGGGAATGGCTGAGCCATTACAAACATTGAATCTATCTCCCCTTGTAAGTATTCTCACACTTCTTATCAAACTGTCTGTACTGGGCTATCTTGATTATCACTTCAAAAGTTTTTTTTCTCTTACTTAATTGGCCTCTCAGAGTTGGTAAGACAACTCCCACCTGTTTATGCTCTCTGTATGTGTGTATATATATCTCCTCAATATTTATTCCACTCTATATGCATCCGAAGAAGTGGGCTGTAGTCCACGAAAGCTTATGCTCTAATAAATTTGTTAGTCTTTAAGGTGCCACAAGTACTCCTGTTCTTTTTTCTTATTGTAGTGTACTATAAGCATTGGTGCTCTGTGATCCCTGGGGAAGCTACAGACCAAGAGGGAGGCCTCTCTTCTAGGGCCTGATCTAGCTTTTATTCAAGTCAATGGGATTCTTCTGATTGATTTAATTGGCAGCTGGATTGAGTCCCTAATGAGGGTGGGATGGGGGTATCAAAGGTGCTGATCCTCTAAAAATGCATAAAGTAATGGGAAGAAAAAAATTAATTTCCCTCACAGCTAGTTTGCAGGGAACTTTCCCCAAGACTCATAGAATACTTTGTGTTTATGTTCTTTCTTCAGAGGGTAGAAAATCAGCTCTGTTTTTCGACAAAGGTCATGAAACAGTTTGTACTAACTCAAGCAGATTTAAGATGTAGCTGTAATTTTCCCCACAGACAGAGTTTCTATGCTTTTTTGTTATATGCTCTAGGCCAGTTTATAGTTTTAAGACATAAAATTACTACCTTAACGGAAAATTCTGGAAGACAGTTTTTCAAGTTGTGTAGGTTTTTATTTTTCCAAACACTAGTATTCACTTTCCTTTCAGTTATACTTTTCCCAAAATTTTTTTTAAAGAAGTCTGAAAAGTAAAAAGTTAAGCACACAGAATGTACCTAAGACCTTGCCTGTAAGTCAGGTTAAAGAAAGTAACAAGAGTGATATGAGGAGTTCATTGTCATCCTGGAATTAGGACTATAAAATATAGGTTTCATATAGCTATTTATATAGATATCTATATAGTGATAAGTAAGACTGTTAAAGCCCATCTCTTCTCAAACTAGACCTCGAATTGTCTGATTGTGTTTATTTTCCTAATTTTTCTTTGATTTGCAAATATAACTTGCCATGTTAAAATACCCATTAGATTGTAAAAAATGGTTGTAGAAACAAGGCTATCATGTGCCTTGTTTCTGGAACGTGCATGGAGATGGAAGGTAAAAACAAATTGACATTGTTTATAGCTCTGACCTGCCTGACAACTTAATGTCTTGGGTGGTGTGGTATCCCCCCAGCTCTTTTCACTATATAAGGGGACTTGATTACTCCTTCTGTTGAACCTAAAAGAGAGCCTTGGCACACCCCTGGACTTTAACAAGGTCTATGATTAGTCTTTTGATCCAATATTCTATCAATGGCAGGCATTAATACCTTTCACCATAACAATATTTTCCTTGAGTTCAAGTGGTGTATTCCTATGCTTTTGAAGCAGAAGGCTATGACTTTTACGCTTACTATCCCCAAGAAGTCCTGAGTAGTCACAATCACATTGACCTCACTGGAGGCTCTGAAGTTCAAAAATGTTGGCCTAAATCTGTTTTTGCCTACTAAATCTGGAGGATAGAGTTCCTTACAGCCTAAAGTTGTTTTCTACCCCAAGATTTATTTTCAAGATATTCTGTTTTCTTTACCATACTGCATTCTGTTCAGTGAAAGAACAATATACATTTTTAGAACGTTCAGGCTCAGTTATGAGTTTCTACTTGTAGGGTGTTTTTCCAGCTTAAGTACAAACTAATTTTTATGCTCAAAATTACTAAAACAAAAGTAGAGATAAACAAGAAATAGTAGGGACCAAATCTTAATAATTGCTCTCAATGACAATTTAGGAATGTGCCCCATTCCTCCCCTCCACCACTATTTTAGTCACGTGTGGTTCTTACCGTGCCTTAAGAGATTAAAGACGGTGACTAAGGACAAACAAAATATTCACAATGAACAACTATGAATAAAGACTGCATAATAATAAATAATTAAAAAAACTATAATACAAGCAAGTAGTAAACAATGGTTACTGCAATCATCATCTTTTCTATATGTTTCTTTGTGGAGAGCTTTCAACAGAGATTATACTTTCTAAGAGTGTCTCTCTCCTGGTGAGGGCATTTTTCTCTAGGTAAATTAAAACCAAATCTATATTATTCCCTAAAATCAGTAGTAAATCTTTGTCAGCTGGCATGCCTGGCCTCTAGTGCCCCCTGCTGACCCAACATGGCTCTGCAGTGCCCTACCTCAGTTTTGTTTCTTGCAGGGCCACTTAAGAATTCCACATAGTCCAAAGATAATGACAAATTCTCTTGCTAGGGTTCAACTTTATTAGACTCATATAAACTTGAAATAAAGACTTTGTCCTGTAGTCTCTCACCTTGGCTTCAAGGAATTGCACAGCCTTCCTTTCTCCTTGGAGTCTGTGTTTGTGGGCTCTCATCAGCTCCTCTAGCAGCTTCTCCAGCTGCTTCCTTCAGAAACACTTTCAGCAGCTCTGTGTCATTCTTTCCTTTACCTCACTGGGCTGAGAGAGATCCATAAGTAGCAATCCTTCTCTTGTTCTGAAGGAAGAGACAGAGTATATACAGCCTTCTTCCCAGAGCTTGTCCCGATTGGCTGAAAGAGCGGGGAACCCGGCCCTGACTACTCTGCAAGGCTCTTGATGCGAGATCCTTTAAGAAACAGTAGCCTAGGTTTTCCTTGAGCATTAACTGTTCTCCTGGGACCATCTTCCTCTCTCCCAACACCTAGCTTTGCCTTCCTTAGGTCTTCATCTGCTCTAAAAGTCCCAGGTCTTTAAGAAACACACCACAGAACAGGTTTGACTGACCACTGGTCCTTATTATCCTGTTACAGTCCTGTCTTAGTGTATCATAGATAGTTAAATCACCTACTTTTGCCGAAGTCCTGTAAAGCTGAAAAAAGTATTTAAACCAATTCAAAGAAGTTTTTCAAGAATTAACCATTTAAAATAACAGTGTTTCTTATAAACCCACCACTTGCTTTAATGAGTGGTCTTGAGACAGGAAAATTAATAAGACTTAAAAATCTTAAATTCAAATCAAATTCTGCTATTTCTCTGTGTTTACTAAGATTAGCTTATGTCTCATCTCCTGCAGTACATAGTTTAAACACTGTGGCATTTAGCAAGTAAAGCTGTTAATATCTTCAACTTCAATAGCACTTTCATATCCCATTAAACTCATTACAAGAACAATTTAAATATAACCTCCTGGTAGTGCTCTTACAAACTCTGTCTCACCAACAATGAGATGTTGTCATGTTGCAAAATCAGTGGAGGGCTGGAAGGCTGCTTCCTTTTGATACTGTGTTGTGATTTCCTTTGTTCTCTGTTCTTCTTAGGTGTCTGGTTGATGTATTTGCTTGTTTGAATGAGATGGGATGAACAGGAAGAAATAAGAGTGCTGAAAGCATTTAAGAGTCTCTGTCTCTCTGAGGAATTTGTACTCTTGATTTTCCATAGTCTTACTGAAGGAGGAAACCCTATCTCTTACAGGGGCTTGGCTGGATTTAAATGTCACATGCTTTTTTACCTCTTATTCACCCCTCATCCTCAAGGGTTGGTGTTGGTAGCATCTTCAGTTCATGAATTTCCTATAGTGCATACATAGCAGGGTTATAATTCTTCAATTTATGGTTGTGTACTGCCTTTGTCTTTGTGGAAACAAATTCTCATAACAACTATAAAGAAATATTTTTAACTTTATTTTATTCAGTACATTTTCTGGGATGTCCTTTTAGTTTCATCATGATTGAATAGGATTTGAAATTGTTTCAAATGACTTCACACTCCTGTTTTGTGTACTTAAAATAATCATTTCTTAAACCTGAATGATTCTTAAAGAGACTTTTAAATGTAAAGAGTCATCAAATAAGGTATCATCATAGGAGTATCTTTTCTTAATAATCCTTGCAAAGGTGGTTCTTGTTTTCTTGAGTTTGGTAAGGAAGATGCTTAAGCATTGCCAGAGAACTGATTCCTCAATCAATATAATTTTTTTTTTATCTTCAAATGACTTTTAGATTAGTAACCATCTATAGTAGGGTCCAGATTTTGTATAAAACATCATTATTAACATAGCAATGATATCAAAAAGTTACTATATTATATGTTTGCAATTAGAACATAAGAACGGCCATGCTGGGTCAGACCAAAGGTCCACCTAGCCCAGTATCCTGTCTTCCGACAATGCCAGATGCTTCAGAGAGAATGAACAGAACAGGTGATCATCAAGTGATCCATAGATACAAAACACTTGCAAATGAAAATCGCAAGTGAAGCTTTTACCATCTTAAGTATTTACGAATAAACAAAAGTTCAAGTATTTCTACACATGGATTCCACTTTTGGTGTGCATGTGCCTCATGTGCATAAGCTCAGATTCTTTTGACCCACAGTGTCCATTGGGTCCTCAACAGCACCCTACATGAAATTCAGTAAAGGCAAGTGCAAAGTACTACACTGAGGAAGGAAAAATCAAACACAAAAATACAAAACGGTGAATAGCTCGCTAGGTGATAATACTGCTGAAAAGCATCAGGATGTTCTAGTGGATCACAAATTGAACATAAGCCAACAATGTGTGCAGTTGCAAAAAAGGCTAATATTATTCTGGGGTGTATTAACAAGAGTGTTGTATGTAATACACAGGATGTAATTGCCCCCACTCTACTTGGAGTATTGTGCCTAGTTTTGGGTGCCACACTTTAAGAAAGCTGTGGACAAATTGGAAAGAGTCCAGAGTAAAGCAGTACAAATGATAAAAAGTTTAGAAAATCTGACCTAAGAAGAAAGGCTAAAAAAAAATTGGTCATGTTTAGTCTTGAGAAAAGATTGAGGGGGAACCTGACAACAGTCTTCAGATGTGTTGGGGCTGTTATAAAAAGGACAGTAATCAATTGTTCTCCATGTCCATTGAATCTAGGACAAGAAGTAATCGGCTTAATCTTACAGCAAGAAAGATTTAGGTAACATATTATGAAAACTTTCTAACTGTAAGGATAGTTAAACACTGGAACAGGCTTCTACAGAATACCTATCACTGGACATTTTTAAGGTCAGGTTAGGCAAACACCTGTCAGGGTTGGTCTAGGTTTACTCAGTCCTACTTCAGCATAGGGAGCTGGACTGGATGACTTCTTGAGGTCCTTTCCCCCCTACATTTCTGAGATTGTATGTGCTCACACACATCCGTATGAGGGCATAAAGGGCTGACCAGGCCCAACCACCCCTTAGTTCCTTTTATGGTCTGTGGCAATGAGAAAGAACCCCCGTTATGTCGGCCTGATTTCCTAGCAAAAAACAAACAAACAAACAAAAAACTGGTTGGTTGATGATGTAGGTAATTAGTTTTATTTTGCCTTGTTACTAGTTACTTGGGTAGGGACACCACCCTCTCACTCCCCATTCCTCTACAGAGAGACTAGCTATCATGGCAGAAGCGAAATACACAGGGTTTAGAACTTCTTCTTCTTTTAAAGTTTCCAGGCCACTAAATGATAGACACTCTTGGTATCCTTTTTGTTTATCCTCAACTGCTGCTCCATCTGCTGCTCATTTTCCAAATGGACCCAAAAGGCCCAGTAAGCCCACCTAAAATTGTTGCTTTTTGAGTGCTCCATAAAGGTCTCTAGGACACAGAAAGGAAGACTATAGCTTAGCCTCAGGCTTCATCTATCCTTAAACATTGGGTTGACATAGCTACATTGGTCAGGAATGTAAATAAGCCACATCCCAACTCACATAGCTATGCTGACATAGATATGCCGGCATAGTCTCCATTGTGTAGACATAGCCTTATTCCTCTGGCCAGTCCCTTCCCTCTGGAGTATCCAATCCCATATGTTCAAGCCAGTAACTACTTCCCTACTCCCCCCTTCCATGGCTAGATCCCCTTCTCCCAGTGAGCACTATAGACCTTCCTAGTCAGGTCAATTAGTGAAACCTCAGATACTAGAGAGACACGAAGAGGAGAATGACAATGATCAGGCAGATATGTGAGAATAACTAATCCTGGTTGCAATTTCTTCATTCTCCCCTGATGAGGTAATGAACCCCTTCTCCTGTCAATGATTTTAAGATGTTCCAAGATCTTATTGAGTGTTTGGTAGAGGCTCTGAACATACTATTGGAGGTGGTGCAAGAGAAATTACATAAACTGCTGGACATTCTCACTTTTCCATGCCTGGTAGGCTTGCTATGCCTATAAACAAGGGACCATTTGAGTTTTCAGAAGACCTGTGATTAGAATAAGAAAATTGTTTGACCACAAAAAATGTCTTTGCAAAATGCAGATTCAATAACACTGAAGCATTTTGTAAATTCATGTCAGTTTCACCAAATTGTTTCAGCCAAAACACTCCCCTCAAAAAATTCTGAAATCAAAATGTTTAGGTTTGATATATTCATGATAAAACTCTTCAATTTCAAATGTCCTTTCATTTTCTTTTAAAAATATCAAATTACATTAAAATGTTTGAAATGTAAACAAAACTTTTAGGTTTTGGTCAAACAAAATGTTTCATTTTACCCCAAATGAATTTTTTTCAACTTTTTGATTTACCAAAAAAATTTAAAAAATGGACCCCAAATGATTTTTTTTTCAATTTTTTTGGAATTGCTAGTGAAACAAGATATCCATTATTCATACAGATCTACATGTGACAGACTGCAACCCCAATTCCAGAGACATCTACATGTGCACATAGAACGAACTAAGTGCCTTCAGAGGTATTTCAGTACTTTTATTCTCTCCCAGTGCTAGGATCTCTTGTTGTAGCAGCTGTCCAGAAGTCTAATTATGAAGGGCCTCCCAAATCAGCACCTGGGAGAATGATCCTAAAAAGTTTGAACCTATTTGGACATACAATTTATTTGTCAGCCATCCTCCAAATGTGAGTATTTAATTACCAAGCACTTCTTGCAAAATATCATTATTTATACTGCAAGAAGCTTTCTTGATTTATGGACAGTCCTCAACTGGCACATAAAGAAGAGTTACAATCTATAGTGAATGGAGCAGCGACTGATAGCCAATACTTCCCAACAAGCAGCAATAGATGAATTTGATATATTAGAATATCCTGGCTCCAAGCATCAGGGATATGCAGTGAGGTCCAATTCATGATCTAGATCTTTCCCTTTGAGGGTAATGAATTTTTTAATAGACTGAGTCCCTCCAATCAATAAAGGAGTCTAAGGCTACTCTGTGTTCCCTTGGGTATATAGCTCAGCCCCAAGAAGGAAGCAAGCAAGACCTCAGAGATCCTTCAGAGAGTGTCCCTCTTCAATAGTACTGCAACCCACTGAGGACTTTGGAACCACACGGGAAGACGCAGAGGTTCCAGTGCAGATGACCAACCTTTTCCACAGCTGTAGCTCATTTAGCATCTTCCTCCCAGTAGCAAATTTGATGCCGGCATCAAAAACCTAGCAGAACTTACTGAAGATCTTTTTTTCTATTTCCCCCCCTCCAGTTCCTTTGGCAATTTGTTTTTTTTAGAAGCCTGAAATGGGATCACCATGGACAAGTGGGTCCCAGAAATTGTCATCTAGGGGTATTGCATTCCTTTCCTATTTCCTACCCTCCTTCCCTGTCCCTTGTCAGGGACCCCTCTTATAAGATACTGTTGAAACAAGAGTTGGAATCCCTTCTACAACTTGGAATAGTGAAGGAGATACCCTTAGGATGCATTATGTCAACAGAGAGTGAGGAGCAAGGTCATTTCCACTGTTTCAGGAATCCATTTGTCTTCAGACTGGTGTATTCATCACCAGGTCACGTTGGTCCTGCATCTTCCAGGAATTCAAAACTCACTAGCACACACCTTAGCAAGCAGTTCTTATGAGTTGTCTATCAAGGATTCAGGACTTCTGAGAATATCTTTTGTAAGTAGGGATACCCACTTTGCTGCAGAGGGAGCTCCACTGTCAGATCCCATTCTTATCTCTGGACAATGGGACAGAGATATGCCTTCCTGCTGAACCCCATGACACTAAGAATCCTGAGGAAGTGAAGACAAGATGCAGGTGTGACAGATGTGGAGATATTCTGTAATAACATGGTTTTGGGGGTGACTACTGTATGTAGATATTGGTTTAGTTTAATAAGGGGCTGTAAATAAACAAGTAGGAAGGAAACATGAGTGAAGCCACCCTCCCTCTTGGGAGCTCAGTACAGTATTAACTGATTTGATGGGTCCTCCCTTTGAGCCCTAAGCAAACTGTTCTCTGTAACACCTATTGATGAAGACTGCCTTCTTAGTAGCTTATTACCTCAGCTTAAAAATTTGGGGACCTCATGGCAGGTTTCCCTTACATAGTGTTTCATAAGGACAGTGTCATTCTTGGGCCTCATCCTAAATTTCTGCCCAAAGCTATTTCAGAATCCCATATGAACCATTTCATTAACCTCCTAGCTTTCTTCCCTAAGCCTCACTTACACTTGGGAGAAGCTAAACTTCACACACTTGTTGCAGTAACAGTACTATTATATTACTTTAACAGGGCAAAAATCATTCAAGAACACATCTTCTGAGGATAGGGTTAAAGGTCAGGCAATATTCTCACAAAGATTACCAAAATGAGGCTCCAGTTGTTTGTTAGCAAACATAGTCTGAGTTAGTCAGGTTAGATCCACTGGCCACATTTGAGCTCATTTCACTAGGGCTCAGGAAGCCTGTGTTGCCTGTTGGAAGAATGTCCCTAGCTCAGAAATTTGTAGGGCAACAATGTGGAATTTGAGCCTTACCATTACAAGACACTATTCTTTAGTGGAGGCTTCCAGAATGGATGCCTGTTTTGGTAGGGCTAGCCCGCAGGCATTGTTTGAGTAGCACTCTAGCACCCACCACCAAATAAACAGATAACTATTTGTTAGTCACCAAGAGTGGGGTCCATGTGGATAAAAAGAATTATTAATTATCCCTTCAGTAACTATGGTTCTTCAAAATGTGTTGTCCACATAGATTCCATAAAACACCTTCCTTCCCCCCGCTATGGAGTCCTACTCTTCTGGGATTCTTCATTGATGAAGGAACTGAGGGACAGTTGAGTTTGCTCCATCCTTCATGTGTGTGTGTGTCTCTGTGTGAGTGTGTGAAGGTGGAGGATATTTAGGGAGAAGGTGCAAAATGAATGCATGCTGCTGGCCAAAATAATCCAGTCGCACAGAGGGGGAATGTGCATACCAAGTGTTGAATCCATGTGAAGAACAGATTTCAAAAAGCCACGGTGACTGTAGGGTATGTATTCTTATTCACCTTTAAGTAGAACCATGAGGTAAGAAGTAACATGAAACATAACTGTGAGGGACTGACTCTGAGAGTGAATGAACCAGACTATACGGTGCACATCCCAACTCTGCCCAATCCAGTCAATAAAAAAATATATCAAGAAGTTTTTGATGGCAGAATTTAAGCTGTTTCCTGTCAGTTGAGTCCTACCAAAAGAAAATCCCCAAATATTGTTGTTGCTTTTTAATTTACTTAATTATTACCAAATCCTCTGAAAAGTTTATAAAATAAAAATAACTATACTATGCAGTAAAAGATATTATGATTCTGCTCCTTTCCCCTCCATCCTCAAAAAAAAAAAAAGAAAAGAAAAGAAAAGAAAAGAAATACCAAACCAAGAACCATAGTCATTTAAAAATACTTATAAAAACTATTCTCTCTCCACGGGGGAAGACTTTCACAATAATTGAAGATGATAGTAACTATTAATAAATCAAACCAAAGGTATGTCCACAGCAAAAGGAGAATCACAATTATCAGTGTCAGTGAAATGAAAGACAGGTACAAAGCCATACATAAGGTACTGATCCTTATCCTGGGATGCTTTCCTTTTAATGGCTTGCCCTAGGTCACACAGGGAGTCTGTGGCAAAGTGGGGAATTGGAACTCAAAGTCATTCCTAATCACTGGACCATCTTTCTTATACAGACCCTTATGCCCTCACCGCATGCCACTGACTTAGTGTCTTCCCTTTGTGGGACTGGGGTCTAGTTCTACCTGATCGTGCCATTAAGAAAAAGAAAAATGTATAAAGGTTTGGCAGCAACAATAAGATCAGCTGAGCACAAGGTTTCTCCAAGTGTTCACTTTCTTAACCCTGGGGATGGAACACCTCCTGTAAACTCTCAAAACAGGGGCACACTTACCACTGTTGGTTTTCCCACTCCTCTAAGTTGTATTCCTGATCAAGTAAACATATCAAAACTTTTCTCCTTCCTGGCTGCTTGAACAACTGCTATTATTCACTGAGCATTTGACATGTTAGGAGCCAGTTTTGCTGCAAGTATTTTATTAGAATTTCTTTAGAAACACAGGATTCCTCCTTCATTCTTTCCTAGCACCTTCATTTCACTCATGTTTTCCCATTCCCTTCAGAAAAATCAGTGTGATAATTTACATATCAAACAATATAGAACAGAAACTACAGAATGGGAAAAAAAAAACCACAAAAAATCTTTAGTCGAAACAGGCAAAACCTGCTGTGTCTTATTCGTTTTCTACAGGATACAGTGCCTTGGATATCCATTTTTCAAAGCCGCAATGTTGCAGTGCTCTTTTATTTATTCTTTTTTCCAATAAAATGCTTTCAGATATCTGACCCATAAATGTTGCATTCACTGTGTATTCATGCAAAAATCATGTCAATTACTGTAATGCTGCAGCAACAAGCCATGGTTCCCAGTTGTCTCAGAGACCTTTTCTATCCTCAGTCATGATTACAAAAATAGTCTTTCTTCCTGCAGATCTACCCTTTATTAGCAATCACAAATCTTTCAAGTTTCTTTAATTGAATAAAGATATTTCAATAAACGTTTATTTATTTGAATTTCACCATAGTCATTATTGCCATTGTTCTATACAGGATTAATTCCTCTAAAGCATCTGCCATGTCTCTGCCTCAGAATTAATAAATATCCGTTTATTTAGAAGGCTGGCTATGCTCTCGCCTTTGCTGTACTTCTGGCATTTTTCTCCTCTAGTGGCAGTGAGCTTCAGGGACAGAAATGAAAGCACACTTGACTTGACAGTGATTCTTGTGCTTCCTTGAATTATAAGGAAGCAAAGTGAATGGCATACTGGGGACTGAATGCCATGCTGTGGGCTTGTTTTGCATACACCGTTAATGGGTTTGGAAAACTAAGGTAGTACATAACAAAATTGGAGCAGAGATGGTCTACCAATACCAGGTATATGGAAGAAAAATGGTTATCCTTCATTCTAATTTATTTAATATTTCCTGAATCTGCAGCTTAGTAAAGAGGAAAATACTGAATGTAGTACATAAAAAAAAAATGTATTGATGAATATGTCACCACATTTCAGGATGGTGTGGGGGAGCACATAAGTATGTAGCTCAATGGAACCGATGGTAATCTACATTAATGAGACTTTTCTGTGCTGGGATGTGTTCTCCGTGCAGAAAATTCTGAATAAGAGTTTTACAAAACAGAAATACAGATTCTGGCTTACTTTACACTCAAATTATGTTGATAAGTTACATTAGTCAGATGTGTGCAAAAACCACACCCCCGACTGACATAGCTATGCCAGCAAAACCCCTAGTGTAGATACACCTATGTTGATGGAAGAGCGCTTCTGGCAATGTAGCTAGCATCTTTTGGGGAGCTGGTGTTCTTATGTTGACAGAAAAACTCCTGTTTGAGTAGGCTGTGCCCACACTAGGGGACCATACTGGCTTACCTATGCCAACATACCCTCTGAAATTGATCTTTTTATGTATATTTACTGTAGTATAGAGATGTGTCGGGTTGAACCCCCTGTCCTGGGGTACCACCTGATGTGCTGGAGTCCCACTGAGCCCACCCTTTCCACCAGCCTGGGTGTGCTAGAGAAGGCTTGAGAGCCTAGCACAGCAAGAACAGGGTGAGGAAGTCCAGGCTGGTGGAAAGGGCGGGCTCAGTGGGACCCCAGCACATCAGGTGGCACCCCAGGAGGGGGGGTTCAACCCGTCACAAGAGAGACCCCAACCTAAATCAGGGTTGAATGGGCTAGGTGCTGTACAAACATAGTGCTTTCATTTTTTGTAGCTTGAGCTATATTTTGCTGAGGCAGTGTATTATTTCAAATGTTCTTGCTACCTTTTCTATTTGCTGTAAACACTATCTACTCCCCTGATTTTGCTCACTTTCTCCTCCCCCCTCAAAAGTGAAGCGTTCCCTATTTTCTTATCTCCTTATTCTACACTTTTTGTTACCCATTGGATGCTCATTTATGCTTCTGTTATGATGACATTTATTTGCCAATAATGCTGAGACCAATTTTTACAACTGTAGAAATCTACAAATTTAAATTGTATGTTGCAGTATAGTGCATATTTGCTGCCTTTTTTAGAAAAAAGAGAAAGCAGAGGATATATAGGTATTTAACTGCAGTTTTCTATTTCAAAATAATAATTCACTTTTCATTAGTAGATCTCAAAACACATTTCAAAGGAGGTCAGTATCATTATCCCCATTTTACAGACAGGGAATCTGAAGCACAGAGAGGGGAAGAGACAAAAAAGTTAATGGGGATTAAAATAAAAACTTGATATAAGCTATGTGAAGCAACCTACAAGTCATGCCGTTAGATTAAATTTAGTCAGTGAAAGTGGGAGAAATCTTTATATTAGAGGTACGTCAGTATTCAGATTAGGGCTGTCTATTAATTCCAGTTAACTGCCGCGATTAACAAAAAAAATTAATCGTGATTTAAAAAATGAATCGTGATTAATCACAGTTTTAATCACACTGTTAAACAATAGAATCCCAATTGAAATATATTAAATATTTTGGATGTTTTCTACATTTTCAAATATACGTATTTCAATTACAACACAGAATACAAAGTGTACAGTGCTCACTTTATATTCTTATTTTTGATTTCAAGTATTTGCACTGTAAAAATGACAAAACAAATAGTATTTTTCAATTCACCTCATACAAGTACTGTAGTGCAATCTCTTTATCGCGAACATGCAATTTACAAACAGATTTTTTTGTTACATAACTGCACTCAAAAATAAAATAGTGTAAAACTTTAAAGCCTTCCAGTCCACTCAGTCCTACTTCTTGTTTGGCCAATCGCTAAGACAAACAAGTTTGTTTATATTTACGGGAGATAATGCTGCCCGCTTCTTATTTACAATGTCACCTGAAAGTGAGAACAGGCATTTGCATCGCACATATGTAGCAGGTATTGCAAGGTATTTACATGCCAGATGTGCTAAACATTCGTATGCCCCTTCATGCTTCAGCCATCATTCCAGAGGACATGCTTCCATGCTGATGATGCTCATTAAAAAAATAAATGTGTTAAATAAATTTGTGACTGAACTACTTGGGGGAGAATTGTATGTCTCCTGCTTTGTTTTGCCCTCATTCTGCCATGTATTTCACGTTACAGCAGTCTCAGATGATGACCCAGCGCATGTTGTTCATTTTAAGAACATTTTCACTGCAGATTTGACAAAACACAAAGAAGGTACCAATGTGAGATTTCTAAAGATAGATACAGCACTTGACACAAGGCTTAAGAATCTGAAATGCCTTCCAAAATCTGAGAGGGATGAGGGGTGGAACACGCTTTCAGATGTCTTAGAAGAGCAACACTCCAGTGCAGAAACTATAGAACCCAAACCATCAAAAAAGAAAAGCAATCTTCTGCTGATGGCATCTGACTCAGATGATGAAAATGAACATGAATTGGTCCACACTGCTTTAAATCTTATCAAGCAGAACCTGTTATCAGCGTGGAAGCATGTCCTCCAGAATGGTGGTTGAAGCATGAAGGGACATGTGAATCTTTAGCGCATCTGGCACGTAAATATCTTGCGACGCCGGCTATGACAGTGCCATGTGAATGCCTGTTCTCACTTTCAGGTGACATTGTAAACAAGAAGTGGGCAGCATTATCTCCTACAAATGTAAACAAACTTGTTTGTCTGAGCGATTGGCTGAACAATAAGTAGGACACAGTGGTCTTGTAGGCTCTAAAGTTTTACATTGTTTTATTTTTGAATGCAGGTTTTTGTACATAATTCTACATTTGTACATTCAACTTTCATTATAAAGAGATTGCACTACAATACTTGTAATTGGGGAAATACTATTTCTTTTGTTTTTTTACAGTGCAAATATTTGTAATCAAAATAAATATAAAGTGAGCATTGTACACGTTGTATTATGTGTTGTAATTAAAATCAATATATTTGAAAATGTAAAAAACATCCAAAATATTTAAATAAATGGTATTCTATTATTGTTAAACACCACAATTAATTGTAATTAATTTGTTTTATCGCTTGATAGCCCTAATTCAGATAAACATTAAAAGAGGAAAGGCATAAAACAATATGAAAGAAACACCTAAATTATGAGAAAGAAATTTAAACTTGTTGTGTAACAGGAAGAAATGTGTTGTACCATACAGTATTTACTTCAGAATAAAGCGGTCATCGACACTGGTGTATTAACTGAATTTGGTCATTGTCACATCAAAAGATAGGTGCTTACATCAAATGGATATTTCCCCATAGAAGGGCTTTATGCCTGGACCCTAGTTTTATCAGCTGGAAGAATCCCTGATAGTCTGATAATTGGGACAGAGACATGGTTACATGATGTCACCATATGGTTACTTTTTCCATACTTTATAACACAAGCATTGTACTCCCCTAGCAGGGCTACTTATAGCATTTATTATCTTTAGTACCTAAATGCTCCAATGAGAAAATGGGACCCCACTGTAATTAATGCTGTACAAATAGTGTAACTGTTCGTACCGAAAAGTCTTACAATAGAACGATCTTGTCATTAACATAGTTCTGTATGATTCTAACAAAACTCACAGGAGTTGTGTTGTTGAGTGGAACTACTCACACAGGGAAAAGAGAGCACATGCATAAGATTCTGCAGAATGGCTCAAATGCCCCTAGATTTCTTTTATTACAACTCTCTTTTATTTTGTATATTCTTCTTATATTGTTTTTTCTATAGGATACCAAGATATTTTACTTCAGTTCAAGATAAGTGGGATCAGTTGAGGAACGAAGTTGGAGAGTAACTATTACTGGGAAATCTGAAAGAGAGAGAGATAGAGAGAGAGAGAGAACTTGAACTTTGATTTAGAGACAGATAAATAAGGAATGAGGTAAGGGTCAGGCTGAGCACAGAGTAATGCTGAAATTCCCCTCCTCAAAAACTACTGTGAGAAAGCTGATACGTACCAGTGTGACACTGTTAGACACAAATGACTTGAAGAATGCCAGGTTCAATTGCAGTTCTTCATATTAAAAACAAAAAGCAAATCTTTTTCACAACATAAGGAATGTAAAGCAAACAAAGAATAGACTCAGGATTCTAGGTACATGCTTTGGAAATGTAGAAAGATGGCAAAGTTTTCATGAGAAGTTCAGCATGTCCAAGATTTGCTGAGTGGCTTTGGTTTAGTTATGCAAAATAATGTATAAGTTATATGAAGCAGAGCTCAACAAAAGCTCATGGAAGCTGATTCATCAATAGCAAGTATATGCATAATTAGACATTGGAGAAAAGAATATATACCAGACCTGTGCAGAAAAAAGTAATCATTTTATGGAGGAAGTTGATATTTCAAAATTTGACCTCGTTGTGATTTGTAACTAAACCAGATTTCAAAATCTCCATGAACCAGAAATCCCAAGTGTCAGCCAGCTCTAATGGGAAAAAATGAGAAACTTTCCCAAGTATTGTCAACAATCAAATTATGTTTCAGTATCGAGAGACGCTGTGGTTGCCACTTTACTCATTCAACACACCCTTGCCATCCACAATGCTGCTTTCATTGCTTGAGCATAAGGATGTTGATGACACTCACTGCCCAAAAGAATGGCATGATTAGATAGATTGGTGAGAGAGGTGTCCAGGCCACCCCACCACACAACTGCTGGTACCTAGAAGCTGGGATTGAGGGGCGCATGCATACTTAATGTTATAAAGTATACAATAAGTAAAGTTTAAAAGTATTCTTTGTAGTGTTGCTGAAAGCATTATGCCTGTCTCTGTAGCCTCTTGAGCACAATGCCTCAAGGTACTGCTGGTTACCAGGAATTTCCTTCTTCACCTAGCACAGCTCACTCCCCAAGGCTAGGCCAACTTCCTTTCCCTTTCCCTTGACAGCTGCTTCCCCAGCTCCTTGATAACTCAACTAATGTAGGAAAGAACAACTGAATTTCAAGTCTACTAATTGGTGTGTGTTAACATACCAAAAGAGCTATCCCCGGTAGGGTGGGAATCAAGTAAATCCACTCTGAAAATCTGAAAAATTGATTTTGAGGTGAAAGAAAAGCTATATAACTAGAGACGCAATACTACAGTGTACATTACTGGACAATTCCTAACTTTAGAGGGAGTCAGAGATATCTGTCTAAGCCTGATGAGGTCAGCTTTCCCCCCCCCAGTGAACATTCCTCTCCTAGTTCTTGGCTTTAAATCAGCAAAATTGCAATGAGAATTGGCCTGTTGCTTCTCACGGGAGAATTTATAAAGTGCCAGGAGTTTACCATGGCTCTCTACATTTTTTTTCCTTTTCTTTAAACAGACAGCTTTCAAGTGGTTATTGTTCCAGCACTTTGATATCTGCTGTCTCTAGGCTGAAGAAAACATATTATGGATACATTTGGTTGTTGCTGCTGGTGAGTGAGCATAGGATTTGGAATAAGCTTTGTTCTCTTAGAAAGGATCACAAACTGCGTGTGACTGAGCACTTTCCTTGTTTCATTTTTGAAGATTTTTTTTATAAATAATTTAACATGGCACTTGAGAATATTCAAATTAGCTATAGAACAGCTTTTCATTTTTTCTAAATAGCTTATTGTTTTTGCTTTTCCTTATAGCATTGCTTTACTATGGAAACCTTTTCCTTAGCATTCCCTTTGAGTCCCAAGTTGTCTTAAAGCAATCATTATAAATATAAAGTAGTCTGCTTAGTTATTGGGATAAGGAAAACTATTCAGTATAATTGGGTAATTCATGTTCAGAGGCCTGCTACATAATTCCACTGGGAAAGTCCTTATTTTGAATAACAAAGAAAAATCCTCATCTTTAAATCTTACATTTGCTTTATTAAAAAAAAAATAAGAAGGAAAAAAAATAGTGGTGCCTATCCTATCATGCTAGGCATCTTTAACGTTATTTAAATATACAATTATTATAATTTCTTAATTACTACTACAGCTTCAACATTCCTACATGAACCCTAACCAGTAATAACCATGCAAAATAAAAACTGAAATAATCCCTCCTCTCCCAGCATTAAACACCCACAGCATTCCCTTTCCCCCTCCCCTCCTTTCCCCAGAAGCATGGGAGAAGGGCTATAAATCATACCTGGGGCAGAAATCCACCACCAGAGGTTAAGAAACTCTCCCTTCTAGTTTCAGAGTAGCAGCCGTGTTAGTCTGTATCCGCAAAAAGAAGAACAGGAGTACTTGTGGCACCTTAGAGATTAACAAATTTATTAGAGCATAAGCTTTCATGGACTACAGCCCACTTCTTCGGATGCATATAGAGTGGAATAAATATTGAGGAGATATATATACACACATACAGAGAGCATGAACAGGTGGGAGTTGTCTTACCAACTCTGAGAGGCCAATTAAGTAAGAGAAAAATTTTTTTTGAAGTTGAGGAACGAAGTTGGACAGTAACTATTACTGGGAGATCTGAAAGAGAGAGAGACAGATTTAGAGACAGATAAATCAAGCTAGCCCAGTACAGACAGTTTGATAAGAAGTGTGAGAATACTTACAAGGGGAGATAGATTCAATGTTTGTAATGGCTCAGCCATTCCCAGTCCTTATTCAATCCTGAGTTGATTGTATCTAGTTTGCATATCAATTCCAGCTCAGCAGTCTCTCGTTGGAGTCTGTTTTTGAAGTTTTTCTGTTGTAAGATAGCCACCCGCAGGTCTGTCATTGAATGGCCAGACAGGTTAAAGTGTTCTCCCAATGTTTTTTGAGTATTATGATTCCTGATGTCAGATTTGTGTCCATTAATTCTTTTGCGTAGAGACTGTCCGGTCTGGCCAATGTACATGGCAGAGGGGCATTGCTGGCACATGATGGCATATATCACTTTGGTAGATGTGCAGGTGAACGAGACCCTGATGGTATGGCTGATGTGATTAGGTCCTATGATGATGTCACTTGAATAGATATGTGGACAGAGTTGGCATCGGGCTTTGTTACAAGGATAGGTTCCTGGGTCAGTGGTTTTGTTCAGTGATGTGTGGTTGTTGGTGAGTATTTGCTTTAGGTTGGGGGGTTGTCTGTAAGCGAGGACAGGTCTGTCTCCCAAATCTCCCAGATCTGTGAGAGTAAAGGATCATCTTTCAGGAAGGTGTTGTTGATTCTCTGTTGCAGTGTGCTCCCTTGTGCTGTGATATGGCAATTCAAGAACTCTGCTTCCCTGTCCTCCTTGGGACTTCAGTAGAGTGTTATGGTGGTGACTTGGACTTCTGGCCAGAGTGCACTATAATTCTGCCCCTTCTGGGGCATCAATGTCCCAAACAAGTAATGTCTGACAAAATAATGGAAGTCAACACAATGTCTTCTGCCCCTCCTGGGCTCCTCTTAAGCCTCACTCTTCTTCCAGAACAATGGCTCTGCCTGGAGTGCCTCACTAAAATTCAGACAGAAATACAAACTCAACAACTTCCACCCACCCTGGACATGAGCTTTCAGTCCACCGTAGGTTCTCCCCAATTCTCCACTATTGTACAGAATGCTGACCCACAGGGATGCCTCCTTGGAGTCTTGCTCTATTTTCAAGGCCCACCACAGTAACTATATCTATTCCTATAGCTTTCCCTATGGTTCTGCCTCCACCTGGTTCCTGTCAGGCCCTACCCACAAAGTAAACTCCAGACCACCTGTCTCTTGGGGTGGGTGTGGGGTCATTGTCATAGTTGTAGTCTTCTACTCCATTTGCTCCTCCCACAGTGTACTGAATACCTTCCTTTTAAGTGCTTCCTGAACCTGACACATCCTTCGGGTGTAACAAAAGTAGGGTTAAATAGAGCTTTCAGGCTCTAGTTAACCCCTCCTCAGCTGATGTGGAGTTTGTATAGCCCATCACAGCAATCTCATCTACAATTTTCTACCTAAAGTTTTTTTAACCTTTCTTTAAACAGCTGGTACTGGCCATGATCAGAGACCACATATGGGACTAGATGGACCACTGGTCTCATCCAGTATAGCAATTCCAATATTTGATTGCCCTAAAATTTAACAAATCTACTTCATACTGAGAGTGTGCAGGGGTGGGAGTAAGTTTCACAGCTTAAAGAAACTCACAGAGAACACCCTATTTGCCAGCAGCTTTGTCTCTTATATCGAGTGGCTCCAGCTTACGTGTACTTACTGATTGCAACTGCAGCAGTATGGCTTAGGAGAGAGGTGGACTCTCAGATGAGTAGGTCATAGGCTGATTTGGATCTATAGGTCAATACCACCTACCTTAAATTCTATCTGGAAAACAAGAGGCAACCAGTGCAGATGAAGCAGGACTGGTGTGAGATGCTCCTGTTGAGATAAATTGTTTAATACAAGGGCAGCAGAACTCTTCACGGGCTTCACTTTTCATAGAGTGGCAGTGACTTGGACCAATGATGCCTTGTCCTGATAGAGTGCTACAGGCACTCTCCATTCCAAGAATCATGCCATCTTTAACATGCTAGCAGGGCCGGCTCTAGGCACCAGCAAAACAAGCAGGTGCTTGGGGCAGCACATTTACAGGGGGCGGCATTTGGGCCATCCTTTTTTTTTTTCTTTTTTTTTTTACTCACTTCCTCCCCTCTCACAACCCTGCAGAAGCAGAGCCATGGAGCAGCTGGGGATCCAGCATGGGAGCTGAGAACCCACGGGACCCTGGGAGTTGTAGTTCCTTGCCTAGCTCCCTGCCTATAGAGCCAGCCCTGGAGCAGGGAAAGAACTACATTTCCCAGCAATCCCTTGACAGCTATCAACACGAAAGGGAGGGGGAGGGAGTGAGGTAGCTGAGCCATACTGCAGCTTGCTGTGAGTCAAAAGGGGTGGCACTGTGAATGGGGAACAAGTGTGCCCAAGGAGTAGAAGGCTTTGCTCCAGATATCCCCTTCAGAAGACTTCCCCAGACTGGATTAAGGATACTGATGTGACCTCACCTTGCAGCTCCCAAAGAAAGAATTGGGTGGACTAAATGGACAGTGCCCCTCTCTATCTGAAGCCTAGCAAGGGTGGTACGTGAATCCCACTAGAATTTAAAATGAAAAGTAAGGGAGGGGAGTGTGACGTTATTCACATAAACTGACCGTATAGATCATTGTTGCAACCAAGGTCCTGTAGTGGCACCCAAATCTTGTATAAAGGGGGTCAAATGGGGTGTCTAGGACAAGGTTATGGTTTACTGGTTATGATTATGCTGTCTATATGTGTGTATCAGTTTTATGGTCGAAGTTATGAATATTGGCTCTATACTGTCTGTATGGCAAACTTATGCTATGCTTCTGGGTGACATCCCAGACAAGCTGAGATTAGCTCTGCCTAGCCTGCTTGATGGCCCATTAAGGACCATCAGCTATACAATGGACCCATTGAGAGAAGGCAGATACGCCTTGTAACTCAGCAAAGTATGCAGGGACTGGCCCATGTGACTCCAGACTCAATTTTGCTGTAATTTTCCACAGTAAGAACAAAGAGGTATTCTTACACCTGGAAAAGACTATATAAGGCTGATGCCTCATCTCCATCTTGTCTTCAATCCTGCTTCATACCTCTGGAGAAACTTTGCCACAAGCTGAAGCTTTGAACAGAGGACTGAGGACCCATCCCAGCTGGGGATGTATTCCAGAGACTTGATTTGAACCTGCAGTTTATTCCATTGCTGCTGCAAGCCTGAACCAAGAACTGTGCCATTACTGTATGTAATTGATTCCATTTAACCAATTCTAACTCTCATCTCTATCTTTTTCCTTTTATAAATAAACCTTTAGATTTTAGATTCTAAAGGATTGGCAACAGCGTGATTTGTGGGTAAGATCTGATTTGTATATTGACCTGGGTCTGGGGCTTGGTCCTTTGGGATCAGGAGAACCTTTTTCTGTTACTTGGGTACTGGTTTTCATAACCATTTGTCCCCGTACGAGTGGCACTGGTGGTTATACTGGGAAACTGGAGTGTCTAAGGAGATTGCTTGAGAGACTTGCGGTTAGCCAGTGGGGTGAGACCAAAGTTCCCTTAGTCTGGCTGGTTTGGTTTGCCTTAGAGGTGGAAAACACCCCAGCCTTGGGCTGCAACTGCCCTGTTTAAGCAATTTGTCCTGAGTTGGCACTCTCAGTTGGGTTCCGCCAGAACCGCATTGTCACAGGGAGACTCTGGACCTGGGCAGCTTTAGATACAGTACCAGGCACTTAGGAGAATTTCCACATCTGAGCCATGGAAGCAGAAATTGACTTTTCCTTTCCAGATATAGCTAATGTTCATAAAGAGAATCTAGCACCTGCCTTCCAGATTTGAACACCCTCAAAATTCAGGAGTGCTCAAGCTCAATTCGGGCAGCTGTTACTTCATTTCTTCTAAATCAAATATACTGATCCAATGCAACTTGCTGTAGAAAAAGTAGGATAAAATTGAGCAAAAAATGCTTCCCGGTGGTTTTTAGGACTGGAATTGCTATTTTCAACAACCATTGCCTTTTTTTTAAAAGTTTTATTTGTTTAAAAGGAAGACAATGATATTGCATTGGCAAATTACCCATAGAAAGAAAGAGTGGAACAGAATAATAATAAAGGCACCTCAACTTTTCCTCATTTATGTAGGACAGTCTTATAATATGCATCCAGATATCCTCCAATCACACAAGCTGAAAATTGTTCCACTTTACTGCAGTTCTGTAACCATATGGGAACCAATCCTGTCTGTGTTCTGTGCACATCCAAAATTCCTGCTGAATGACCCGCCCTGGGAACAAGTTACCAGTGACCCAGGGCTGGGACAGCAGGAGGGTGCAGGTTGGGGGGAAGAGCCCAGGGCTGGGGCGTCAGGGGGGCGGGGGGAGGGCACTGGTGGGTGGGAAAGGAGGGAACCCAGCACTGGGGCAGCAGGGGAGTGTGGGGGGGGAGCCCAGGGCTGGGATGGGGGGCAGCCAAATGTTTTTTTTTTGCTTGGGGCAGCAAAAAACCTAGAGCTGGCCCTGCATGCTAGTCCAAAGAATGTACTTTGAAACACAAACAGTTGGCAGAATGGCAGATTACATAGCGTTTAAATGCTTTCAAGCATTGACTTCATTTTATTTCTCTATTTTTTAAACATTGTTTAAGGACATTCAGTCAGGAATGACATGGATGATAAAGCTTTACCAATAAATTCTAACCATTACACAAATAAAGAAACTGACAAGTACCCAATATGGGCCAGATTGTGATACCTCTACTCACATTGAGTGATGCCTTATTCTGAAGTTCCACTCTCTTCAGTAGGAGTACTCATGCAGTATGGGACTAGCAAAGACACAGGGATATAGCCTCAAGTCCTACACTGACATTCCCACAATTCCCTGTACCTTTACTTTGGAGCCCTTCTGTGTACTCTCTTTCCACTTGCTCTCTATGCACCAGAAACCAGCTTTTGGTTCATATATCCTTGCTTGGCATTTAACCCTTCATTTTCCATATGGCCTGTTCTAGTTTCTGAGCTCACTTCAGCCATATTGTCTAGGAGATGGCCACCCCTCTGCGTGTTGCTAGATGGCCAGGTTCTAGTTAACCTTGGTGTAAGTACCCTGGGACCATGATCTTTAGTAGGACCTCCAGAAATATTCACCTCTCTGAGACTATCTTGAAGAGGCTCATGGACCTGGGCAGTGCAGTGCAAGGAGTATATCATGCACTTAAAGAGCTGTACCACAAGGATGAAAAACCATAGCAGTGTGCCCTGTACATGTCTATGCTATGAGGAGCTTTACTGGGTGCATGCCAACACCTCAAGCACAGAACCCACCATCTCCCATAAGAGAGGATGTTATTTTCAGATCAGAGGAAGGGAGGTGAGGGTGGCAGCAGCTGAGACAATGGCGAATTCACAATCCCAGGACCAGATCATGGTGCTGGAAACCCTGGAGCAACCCTTGCAGCTGGCTGAGCTAGCGGACAGCCTAGCAACATTTTCCAAGGACTTGTGTGGGGATGGACCTGGGGAACAGCATGGAGAGGAAGCAGCATGGGGCCAAGGGATGCATCTGCAGCCCAGTAAGTGCCATCCACCTGATTTTTGTTATGTGTGAATTTTTAGTATTAAGAGAGAGGGATTTCTGGGTTATGACCAATAAAATTATTGTTATGGCAGATGTTGCATGCAATGGGTGCTTTTAATTTTGGTTGAGAGTGGAAGCCATGGCATTTCCATAGTTTCTTTTACTCCTTCTCTTCTCCTCGCACACAACCATGTGTGATCCAGGATGGATGGTGAATGGAGGAAAATGATATTAAACATACTACTAGTAACTCTTTCAAACGACTTTTGCAATTTTGGCTCAGTGAACAGTTACAGGTTTCCAGGCCAACCAGGCATGAGTGCATATCTTTGCAAATATTGCTCTTTAATAACTTGGTCACACTGATGAAATGATATAGATCTATGCCTTGACTAGCAAATTATTGTCCCGGAAATCATGACTTATGATCCGCTTGAGATTCAGAGGGTAGTGAGGTCCCTTCTGACCTTCATTGCCTGTCCTTTGTGATCTGTTCATTTACGGGACACTTCCTGGGCTACGGCAGGGGAAAGGGGGGATGTAATCCACTCTGCCACTGGCAAGCCTCTATATCTTCGTCCAGCAATTTGTTAATTTTCATCCCAACTTTCTTCCTCTCCTGGCAGGTTATGCTTGAAAATGTTTGATGCAGCAGGAACTCTAGTCGATTGATCAGATTCCTGGGAAGTCCAAACTTCTTAGGACCATCAGAGTAATTTACTAACCCTCTCCACTCACCCCTGATCTGAGTCACAAGATGTTCAGTCACAAGATGCCTAAATATCTCCTTTGCACAGATATACGGAAACCCACTACCAGCATGAAAAGCTAATTCTTTCTTCCATTTTGGTAGTTCCAAAATATTTATATCTTCCAGAGCTTCCCTCGCTTGAAACAAAGGGTATATTCTACACTAGAGCTGAAAAATGTAAATTCCAGCTCGAGGAAACTAGTGCTGATTGAGCTAGCATGCTAAAAATAGAGTGTAGACATGGTGGCATGTGCCGTAGGAGGGGCTAGATGCCACACGTACAGTCTCGTCCAAGACCATAGATACATGGCCAGGGGCTGCTAGCACTGTGGTTACACCTCTATTTTGAGTGTGCTAGCTCAGTCATAGTTAAAACAAATACTGGTAACTTTGCTCTTGGTAAGACTTCACCCCACCCTCGCTCAGCCAGGCCAATTACAAAAAATGAAATAAAATTAGTATATTACTCTTACCATAATGTGTCTGTGGGGTTCCAACTTTAAATTCATAAAGGAGAATTATAAGCTTTTAAAAAAATTATAAAAGTTGCAAACTGTGGCCTTGTGTCCACAAAGAACATATAGCGATAGACTCAAGGAGCTTGATCCGGTTAGCTTAACAAAGAGAAGATTAAGGGGTGACTTGATTACAGTCTACAAGTAATCAAGGGGAACACATATTTAATAATGGGCTCTTCAATCGAGCAGAAAAGGATATAATATGATCCAATAGCTGGAAGCTGAAGCTAGACAACTTCAGACTGGAAATAAGGCATCAATTTTTAACAGTGACAGTAATTAATCATTTGAATGATTTACCAAGGAGTGTGGTGGATTCTTCGTCACTGACAATTTTAAAATCAAAATTGGTTGTTTTTCTAAAATTCTCTAGGAATTTTGGGGGGGACTTTTCACGGCCTGTGCTATACAGGAAGTCAGACCAGATGACCATAATGGTCTCTTCGGGCCTTAGAATGTATGAATCTGTGAACCTATACTCCCCTCGGCAATACCATGTCCTGCCACCAGTGCTTGCACGGGAAAACTCTGGAGTTGGCTGGGCGAATGGACAATTCCATAAACTGGAGTGGGCAGAAGTTCTCAGTGCTCTCCACTCCCATACCACCCACACGCCTTGTGCAGTCATGTGCAACGTGGGCAAAACATTTTGTCAAGGAGAAGGAGATCAGGAGGAGCAATATGGACACCTGCTATAATACCATTTAGATTGACTTTTGAAGCTTTTAGGTACTTCACTGTTCTGCACTGTTTTTCAATGTTTTCCACACACATACGTGCGCGTTATATCACTCCACACACTTGCTGTTTTTTATTTGTGAACAATCAGCTGGTATGCTTATAATGCTTTTATTACATGTTCTTCTCTTTCGACCCCACCCCCAACCCCTGCTTTGTTTTGTTTTGTTAATGTAGTTGTACCAACAGGCTGCTATGTGGTGTGAATTACCAGGGACTGTTTAAAGACAAGAGCTGTTGGTTCCATAACAGTCCTACAGCCCCAGAGGAGACAGCATTTAAATGACAGCCTTCATTTTAAGAGTCTTTGACAATATCAAACTGTTCACTATATTTAATTTGCTGTGAAAAGGTGAGGAACAGGATTGATGCAGAGAACTGCAAGATCAGTAAATTTGTCTTAGAAGTCCAGGAGAATATAGGAGAGACCCTGAGATGAAGACAGGAGAATGTGGGAATGGGCTGGAGAACACTAGAATGGAGCAAAATTGGTAGTGAGGAAGTCTGGTTCAAGACACTCAACAGGCCTGTTTTGGGAATGGGGGAAGGCAGAGCAAGCACCTTGGGGGCCATACTGGAGACTCTCCAAAGAGTAAACCAAAGCTGGATCTGAACCAATTGTTTACAAGTCTGAATCTGAATGTGCTGAACCTGTGCTTGCCTATATTAATTAATGCCTAGATTGTCATTAGGGGTACCATGGGGCATCTTGATAAGTTTGTTAATGAGAACAGGAAACTGGAAGCATATTGCTTAAATCCTTCTTCATAGATCTTGTCATACATATGGCTGCCTGAGAGAAATTTGACATTTTGGTGATGTTTCCTTGGAATATTTATAACCAGACATAGCAGATCTGACAGCTGCTCGCTTATTGATACAATAGATACAACTTTAAAAAAAAGAAGAAAAGAAAAAGAAAAAAAATCAGAAAATATTCAGCTACAGAAGGTTTTCCAATTACTTTTGACATTTTGTTTTAGTGTATATCCTGTAATGTAGTCTTGGTTGTGTCAAACATTCATCTACAAAAAATGTAACTGCACAAGACAGAAGAAAACAAACACTTGGCATTCAACCACAATTAGACTTTTTCCAGTAATAAACCCAGGAAATGTAACATCACATTTAAAATATTGCTTTAATAATGGACATTTCTTGGGTTTTTCTGTTTAAAAAAGTGACTAACTAGTGTTCATAAAATATATAAATTGGAATAAGTTGTTTGAATATGCCCTTAATGAAATATTGCCACCTTGTGACATTTTTGATAAAGGTTAAGAACCAAATTTTGAAAATTAGGCACACAAGCTGTGCCTGTAATAGATGAGAGCATGTGGGCAAACAAGTAATTGCACGTGCAAAATACAGTTTGTATGTGCAATTACATGCAAAAATGATACTTTGCATATATAATTATCTGTTTGTAACTTTGTAAGCATATATGTTAGTCAGAACTTTGATTCTTAATTTTTTAAACGTGATACTGAATTGCAAAGTCCCTCATTACTACTTTAGGGTTGCCAACACTTGAAATTTTGTCGTAGGTCACATGAAATCTTAAATCCCGGTTCTTGGAGCCATGTGATTATATTAGAATTTCAGCTTTCACTGTTTTTCAAAAGTAAGATTTTAGTCCTCATGTTTGCAGAGGAAAGCTTGAAAATGTGGCCCAAATCCATGCTAGTTTCAGAAAACAGAAGGCAAACAACTCTCCCTCTTCCATTCTTCTGTCTCTTTATATCTGGGATTGTCAGGAATCAGGGCCTGCAGCAAAGCCAATCTCTGGGCAACCGAACGGGCACAGCTGGCCTCTATAGGCTGACTGATTGGCTACATCACTTGATTGGTGGGAAGAGTCTGAAGCCCAACAGCAGCGGGACAGCTGTGATAGCTTCTATGTGCCTGCTTATTCCCAGCCCTGCTCCTGCCCTGCCTCACTCCAGGTAACCTGGCTCTGACACCTGGTTCCGGTTCCTGACCTCTGACTCTGGCTCAGCCCCTTGGTTCTGGCCTCTGATGCCAATTCTTACCCTGTGCTTCTATTCCTGGTTACCAGCTGGCTGCAACGGCTAGGCCTGACCACTGATATCCTGATTACATGACAGGGAACCTATAAAAAAGCCAGCAGCACTGCTCTGAGCAACACCAAGTGCCTTGCAGCTGGGCTCTGAGATCCCTATATCAATTCAGTAGTGAGCTGTATTCATTTGATCTAGTCCCATTTTAAAATGTACTAGATATAGTGATCAATGATCTCTTAATACATGGGAACAGGGTCCACACGAACAGTTGGTCTGCAACAGGCTAGAGTGGGGCAGATTCACACCCCAACTTGGTGCAAACTAAATGTTATGTAGACAGACCTTACTTAAAGCATGTGGTTAGAGAAACATTTCAATTGAATGTAGTATCCTGAATAGTAATTACTGAACAAAACAAATACAAAAGAAATGCAAATGATAATATTTTGTTTAGATTTGAAGTTTGCTAGCAGTTTTAAAAAAACCTAAATCTTGAGGGATGTCTATTGTGGTTCTTTTGAACAGTGTCTTTTCAGTCCACAGGATTTATGGTTTATTACAACAATCTATAACCCACTAATAACGTTCCCCCAGCTGCTTTGCCCCCTCTCCTTTCCTCTTTCTGACTGAAGGGGTGTTAACGAGACACCCCACCTTGAATGGGTCCCTTGAAATATGTATTAACTACTTATGCTAAACAATCTGTTCCACCTTGTATTTAGCTGACTATGTCTACACTACAACAGTTACAGCGGCTACTCTGCCACTGTAGCACTTCTGATGAAGACTCTCTAAGCCAATGGGAGATCACTCTCCCATCAGCTTAGTAACTCCTGTCTCTGCGAGAGGCAGTAGCTATGTTGGTGGGAGAAGCTCTTCCACCAACATAGCACTGTCCACACCAGTGCTTAAGTCAGTATAACTTGTCACTCAAGGGTGTGGATTATTCACACCCCTGAGCAATGTAAATTATACCCAATTAATTTGTAGTGTAAACATAGCATCAGTACATTTCCCAGACCTGAAGAAGAGCTCTGTGTAGCTCAAAAGCTTGTCTGTCTCACCGAAATAAGTTGGTCCAATAAAAGATACTACCTCACCCACCTTGTCTCTTTAATAACAAGTGGTCTTTCTATTTCTGTAATTCTGCTTCTGGTCCCAAATGAAGAGGCAAATGTTTACAAACAGTAAAATAGAGAATAAAGGAATTATCCAAATATTCAAACTTCAAAACAGTTGTAATTTGATTTGTGGGTAAAGATTCAGGTTTTGAACTTTTATCTACATACATTCATGCACTTCTTCGTAATGGTTTTGAGTGGACTGGTGAATTAATGACCCATGTTGCACTATAGTGGCTGGAACTTAAGGAGCCTGTTACTAGTAAAAACTGCTGATTTCATTTATCTCCAGGATTAGGGACAAGTGTTTTAGGAGCTTAAGGATGTTCTGGTTCCCCAGGTGTCTGTGTTTTACATAGAAAATGCCTCTTCTATATAATACATTGATTTATATAGCATAGGTTATTTTATTATAGTGGTCAGTCAACTAACTAAGGCTGAAACCCTGAAAGGTATTAAGCACCAGGGATGATTTTGAGTAGCCTCAGCTCCCACTCATGCAAATGGGCGGTAAGGGCTCCCAGCGCCTTGCAGGACTGAGGCCTTGGTGGTCAAGATTTTCAGTTGTGGGTGCCTAATGGAAAGCACCTAAATCCACACTTAGGCATCTGTGATGGGGTATAAACCCCACACTGGCAATGAGAGGGTTAAATGGAGCTGGAGAGCCCAATCATCCCATTTTATGGGACCTGGAGGGGAGACAGGTAAGTAAGAATTAGACCCAACTGGAAAGAACCAGACTGTGTGATTCCAATAAAGGAAGGACCACAGGGCAATAGGGAAAGAACCATTTGAGTTAAAGTGTGGACGGAGAAGTTGGAAGACAAAGAAAAGCTAAACAGCATCACAAATTTTAGTCATGGGAAAATTAGTTATGGATGGAAAGTCACATGTCCAAACGTTGTCTTGGCATATTGTACAGCCTGAATTTAAAAGAAAACACTTCAACATTCATAGAAGCTAACCTGGGTTTGAAAATTATCCACATTACCCAGCAGCTGATGGCTTTGCCACACTCTAAGTCATCTGAACTCTCAGAGTGCTATTTGTCACTCTGATCATGAGCAGGAGGCATTTATTTCCTTATTCAGGCTGCAGCATGTTTTAATGGCTCTGATATACAAGACAACATACAAAAGTGTTGATATGTTCTGTATCCTTAAGCAAACCTATTATCCATGTTGTGAAAACAGCAAGTTAGCATTTTGTGTTGTAATTATTTGAGTTGATTATGTATTATGTTTCTACTCTGAGTCATTTTCTTCCAAGGCAGTTTATGCAATTATTAGCTGAAAACAGACAAAGCAGAACTCCAGTGGCATCTGCCTTGACATAGTCTGATGCAAGTTTCCCTCTGACAATGTTGCCATAATTTATCTTTGTCACGGAGTGTGGGGGAACTCAGGGCCCTGCACCCCCGGCTTCCTGCGATTCACCATGACTCTCAGCCAGCCAGTAAAGCAGAAGGTTTATTTAGATGACAGGAATACAGTCCAAGACAGGTCTTGCAGGCACAGACAACAGGACCCCCCTCAGTTAGGTCCATCTTGGGGTCCCAGGGCACCCCCCACTTGGGAGGTCAGAGCCATCTCTGCCTCCCAGCCATCTCACCAACCAGCTTCCAAAACTCTGCCTTCAGCGACCCCTCCCACAGCCTTTGTTCAGTTTCCCGGGGCCAAGGTGTCACCTGGCCTCCAACCCCTTCCTGGGTTCTCATGTTACATGCTCAGGTATTCTCCTTCCGGCAGTCTCCCATCCCCCAATGCAGACTATCCTAGCCACACTCCCCTGTCAGCATTCACAGACCACAGTAAGAACAGTCCCAGTTCATCACATCTCTCCCCTCTTCGAGACCGAACTGAGCAGGGTCACTTTAGCCAGTGACCCGGGGAAGTTCGAACCTACCCCTGTTCCCATGGATGCCCCCGCATCCCTCCCATTCCTTGGTGAGAATTACACCAGGCCCCTCCAGTTTCACGCCCCCCCTTAGGTCAGGGGTGCTTGATGGCACTCGCAGTTCGCATGTGGGAAGGTTTATGCGGCCTGTGCCCTTTTCCCACCCCAATACCCCTGGGGTTCCAACTGGGCTGTGGTCTTCTCCCAGCGCTCCAGTCTGGAGGTCTGTGCTTTGGGCTCTCTTGGTTCAGAGCCGCCCTTTTAACCTTGGCCACCCTCCGGAAAGGATCCTCTATGCTGGGCAAGGGTCCTAAAGCCATTTTACCTTTGTCCCGGGCCTTCCTCCCCCTCTGACAGGGGTCACAGGATCCGCAGTACTGTCGTACAGTAACAAAGACCCCAGGCCAGTAAAAGTTCCGTAGCAGCCTCTGCTGGGTACACCAGGTTCCCTGGTGCCCTGAGAGGGGGTGTCATGGGCCCGGCACAGCAGCTGGTGGCGATACTTCTGGGGTACCACCAGCTGCCTCCTGATCCCCCCTGACTCCATTTTCCCTGGGGGAGCCCATTCTCGGTACAGGAACCCCTTCTCCCACAGGAACCTTTTCCGGCCACCTCGTCCCATGGTCTGTACCACATTGAGGTCGGCCAGGTCCCTTATCTTCCGCAAGAAGGGATCTCTCTGCAACTCGGCCTGGAACTCAGCAGCTGGGACAGGGATGGCCACCTGCTCTTTCTCGCCGGCTGGGTCTGAAGCTGCATCCTCCCTGAGCCGTGTCCCTGGGCGTTCCCTCCCCACCAGGTTAGGGTCCTGCGCCTCAGGCAAGGCACCCTCCCCAAGGCCAGGGCGCAGTGCCCCTCGCCGGCTCTGACTGCGGGTCACAACCAGTGCCCTTTGGGGGTTGCTTGGCCAGTCCTCCAGGTCCCCCCCATCAACACCTCAGTGGGCAAATACGGGTGTACCCCCACATCCTTGGGGCCCTCCTTGGCCCCCCACTTCAGGTGTACCCTTGCCACGGGCACTTTGACTGGTGTCCCGCCCACCCCCATCAGGGTCAGGTAGGTGTTGGGCACCACCTGATCTGGGGCCACCACCTCGGGCCGGGCCAGAGTCACCTCTGCGCCCATATCCCAGTATCCATTGACCTTCCTCCCATCCACCTCCAGGGGAACAAGGTACTCTCTCCGGAGGGACAGCCCCGCGCCCACCGTATAAACCAAAAACCCTGAGTCTGGAGCATCCAGCCCCCCAGAGGAGCTGGCCTGGAGCTCTCCTCCCTCCTTAGCAGGTGGTACTCTGCCAGTCCCCCTTCCCTGGGAATGCTGCCTCTCGCCCGGCTGGGTCTCTACCCAGTCAACCCTCTGTGGGTTCGGTCTGCTCAGTCTGTCCCTCAGCCTGGGGCACTGGGCCCGTATGTGGCCTTTCTGGCCACAGTGATAGCAGCCCATGTCCCATGGGTCCCCTTGAGTGGGTCGGATGGTCCTGACGCCGGATGTTCCCCTTTGATGGGGTTTTTCTGTATTTTCCCATGGGGAGGTCCCACGGTGACTCTCTCTCTGCGTTGTGGTGGGACTGTTCCTTTGGGACTCCTCCCTGTTATCCCCTGACCGGCTCTTTACAAACTCATCGGCCAGCCGGCCTGCATGTCGCGAGTTCTCTGGTTTTTTGTCCCTCAACCACAGCCTCAGGTCGGATGGGCACCGCTCATACAGTTGCTCCAGTACCAGCAGTTTAACCAGGTCCTCCTTCGTCTGGGCCCCATCAGCCCACTTGCTGGCGTATCCTTCCATGCGGACGGCTAGTTGCAGATATGAGATCTCAGGGGTTTTATCCTGACTCCGGAACCTTTCCCTGTACATCTCAGGAGTCAGCCCAAACTCACGTAGCAGGGCCTTTTTGAATAGTTCGTAGTCCCCTTTCTCTGCCTCTTCCAGTTGGCGGTACAATGCCACGGCTTTGGGGTCCAGTAAGGGGGTAAGGACCCGGAGTCTGTCCGCGGGATCAACCCGGTGCAGCTCACAGGCCGTCTCCAAGGCATCCAGGAAGTCATCCATGTCCTCCCCCTCCTTGCATGGGGCCAGGATGCACTTATCAAAGCTCCGTGCAGTCTTGGGTCCCCCCTCACTCACCGCAGCCGGGGGTTCACTGCCCCTCAGTCTCGCCAGTTCCAGTTCATGCTGACGCTGTCTCTCTTCATGCTGTCTCTGTCTCTCTTCATGCTGTCTCTGTCTCTCATTCTCCTCCCGTTCATGCTGCCTCCGTTTCTCTTTCTCCTTCCGTTCATGCTGTCTCTGTTGTTCACGATCCTCCAGCTCTCTCAGTTTTAGCTCTTTCTCCCATTCCAGCCAATTCCGCTCCACGGATGCCGAACGTCGCCGGGAGGATCCTCTGCTGGCCGGCGAGCTTTGCCGGGAGGATCCCCTGCTGGCCGGGGGGGTCACGGCGCCCTCGGTATTTGCTGGGCTCCTCCCCACCCTTCCCCTAGGCATAGGAAGGAGGGGTCTCGGGAAGCCCTCAGCAGCCGGCTGACCACTCCCAGCTGGGACAGACACTGGTGCCTGCGCTGCATTTGCCAGGCGGCTTCCCTGAGACACAGGGATCAGTTCATTCGCGCGATCTCCCTCCTCCAGCTGGGCAATGAGCTGTTCTTTGGTGAGCCTCCCACTGCGCAGCCCCCTCTGCTTGCACAGCTCCACCAGGTCGCTCTTAAGCCGCTTGGCATACATCTTCCTGCTGGCCACTCACCGGCCTGTGTGCTCACAGCTCCCCACAGTTCCCAGGGAGACCCCTAGTGTGCCAGCCCTTCTCGAGGTCACCACCTCTCTGCCAGGGTCGAGCTGCAGACTCCTCCACCCCTGGGACCACTCGCTGCGATCCCCCGGGGGGATCCTGTTACTGCAAAAGTCCTTCTCGCTGGTCACACACTCCCAGGGGTAATAACCATCTCTCTCTCACTCTTCAGCACGCCTGGTCCCCGTCAATCCCCCTTCGTTTTACTGCTCCCCAGTCATTTACTGCAGGAAGCGCCGTCCACGGGGTGCAGTAGATCCCAGCGCTACCACCAGTTGTCATGGAGTGTGAGGGAACTCAGGGCCCTGCACCCCCGGCTTCCTGCGATTCACCGTGACTCTCAGCCAGCCAGTAAAGCAGAAGGTTTATTTAGATGACAGGAATACAGTCCAAGACAGGTCTTGCAGGCACAGACAACAGGACCCCCCTCAGTTAGGTCCATCTTGGGGTCCCAGGGCATCCCAGCCCCCCTTGGAAGGTCAGAGCCATCTCTGCCTCCCAGCCATCTCACCAGCCAGCTTCCAAAACTCTGCCTTCAGCGACCCCTCCCACAGCCTTTGTTCAGTTTCCCGGGCCAAGGTGTCACCTGGCCTCCAACCCCTTCCTGGGTTCTCATGTTACATGCTCAGGTATTCTCCTTCGGGCAGTCTCCCATCCCCCAATGCAGACTATCCTAGCCACACTCCCCTGTCAGCATTCACAGACCACAGTAAGAACAGTCCCAGTTCATCACAATCTTATCTTATGTTTATTACAAGAGTGATAAGGTGGGTGAGGTAATATCTTTTATTGGACCAACTTCTGTTGGTGAGAGAGACAAGCTTTCAAACTGACATGTATCTGCCACATGTTGAAAATGAGTTTCTGTGACAGTAGCCTGTTTTCAGGGGTGAAAGTAACTTAAAGGACTTACCGGTACGCCGGAGTCCTGAGCAGGGCATGGCCTCAACCGGAAGAGACGTGGCCTCAACCGGAAGAGGCAGGGCCTTTCAAGATTTCAAGGTCCTGGGGCTCCGGCTGTAGCGGGGAGCCCCAGGGCCTTTAAATCACCCCAGAGCTACCAGCTGCAGAGGCGGCTGGGATCGCCAGGGCTCAGGGGCAAATTAAAGGGCCTGGGGCTCCGGCTGCCGTGGAGCTATGGGCCCTTTAAATCACCGCAGGAGCCCTGCCGCTGCTACCCTGGGTGTCAGGGCTCGGACTAGGGCTAGGGTAGCGGCGGCAGGGCTCCAGCAGTGATTTAAAGGGCCCGAGGCTCCGGCAGCTGTGGGGAGCTCGGGCGGCGCTTTAAAGGGCCCGGGGGTCCCTGCAGGGGACGGAGCTCCAGGATCTTTAAATCCCCGCTGGAGCCCAGCTGCCGGAGCTCCGGCGGTGATTTAAAGGGCCCGGGGCTCCCCGCAGCGGCTGGAGCCCTGGGCCCTTTAAATCTCTGCCAAAGAAGCCGGTCCAGTACGGCACGACGTACTGGCTCTTGCCGGTACGCCATACTGGATTACTTTCACCTCTGCCTGTTTCTGCAGAGATACTGAGCCATATATATGAAAGCTAAGGAGGATTATGGCACCGCTCTCTTCTCAAAATTCAGAGGGAACTTTTCTTTATAGACTCAAATATTTCATGCATCTTGGACTTTGTTATAAAGAGTGAGAGTAAAAAGTAACCATTTAGTAAGTAAATGGGACACTAGAATAGTTTAAACCAAATTTTGCTGTACATTAAAATTGTTAGTTTTATGGAGGAATGGACACTAGACAGACACAAACACATGCTCTCTCTCTCTCTCTCTCTCTCTCTAGATAGATAGATATAGATATATGGCAATAATAGCCTTGTGATAAATTGCAGAGTCAAGTAATATGCTGTATTTACTATGCACTTGTGATCTATGCTTCAGTTGGGTCCTCCATCATAGCTGTACATTAAACACATTTCCAAACAACAGCACACTAAAATGAAGTAAAAAGCACATAAACTCCCATGCAGATTTCTTCTGGGAATATCCCGGTAAGTTCTCAGAGAAATATGCCACAATGAGCAACTATGTCACCCATATACCTCCTCAAAACCTATAGAGTCCCAACAGTGCAATTGTCATACGGAGTTGTCTCCAAAATGCAAGTAAGAGCAGGGGAGCTTGCCACAAAGCTCAAGTTCTCTCCTCCTTCTATGCACGTTGGGCCATTTGTGTGACTATTGTTCTAGTCCTTAGTTTTCCTCTGTGCCACTCAGTGAGCAGAAGCATCTAGCCCCATGTAAGTATATAGTCAACAGGTATTATATACTAAATAGCTACAGTATGTGGCATTTTGTTTTCTTTTAATTTAAACAGTTGTAATAAGTGAAGTCTCAGAACAGTTTGAAGCTCATGTGGCCTGGATTTGCTAAACATAACACGCAAACTAAGCTTAATATACTACATAGATCGGATATGAGTAGCAAATTCTCACCATAAATGATGATGCAAGCAGGCTGCAGGCTCTTAAGGTGCAAGCTGCACTAACCTACAGCTTGGAATCCTCAGATGTTTCATTCACAGGCTAAAAAGCCCTTTAGCCTGGGTCCAGCACTTCCTCCAGTTCAGTCTTTGTTCCTTGGGTGTTTCCAGGAGTGTCACTGGGCGGGGAGTCAGTGAAGAACCATGATTATGTAACTCCCCTGCCTTAAATAGCTTTTGCTTATGTTGGTAACCCTTTGTCCCAAAGCTTAGTTCCCATGCCAGTCAGTGGAAAAACACTGGTATCCCAAGATGGAGTCCAGCACCAGGTGACCTGGTCACATGACTTGGTAGTGTCCTAGAGCCATGAGTCAGAGCTGTTTACAGCATACTCAGGAAGGCTTCCTGGTGGGAGATTAGCTTCTTCTAAGGCCTATTTTTTCTCTTAATGGCTCATCATGAATGAGCCCTTCCCAGCCAGCTATCTAGACTGAGGGTCTTTTGCCTAGTGGGAGTTCTCCAGGTGCAAACACATTTGTAATACAGATATATAATCAATATTCCTAACTTCAGATACAAAAATGATACATGCATACAGATAGGATAATCATATTCAGTAAATCCTAACCTTTCCAATGGCATTTCACATGACCTATCTGGCATAAAATACATTATGATTATATCATAATATTATAATACTACACCTCTACCCCGATATAACGCTGTCCTCGGGAGCCAAAAAATCTTACCGCATTATAGGTGAAACCGCGTATATCGAACTTGCTTTGATCCACCGGAGTGCGCAGTCCCGCCCCCCAGAGCGCTGCTTTACCGCATTATATCTGAATTCGTGTTATATCGGGTCACGTTATATCGGGGTAGAGGTGAATTACTATGAAGAATATGGGGTGCAGTGTCACAAGGTGACTCTCTAGTAGCTGGCCCACAGACTATAAAAGTCCTACTATTAGTACCAGGGAGATCTAGCTTAAGATTGGCGAAGGTGTGTTGGATGCAAAGATCCTGGGTTTGGTCCCACATACTGCATGTGTGGGATTAGTTATTTGCAGCACATGGTTTCACTACAATAGATTCTACATAAGTATGTGAGCCAAAGGGGTGGGGGCGAGTTTAAGGCTGATGCAGTAGTGCCTGAAAGGTACTTGCATGATGGTGTCAGGCTCTGGCTCTCAGTAGTCAGGTCTAGTGGTGGAGAGGGGATTGAAACTGATGTAGGGTCGGGACCAGGCCGAAGGTTGTGCTGAAACTTAGGTCTGGGGATAGAGTAGGACCAGAACTGAGATCAGAGTCTGAGGACAAGCCAAATCAGTAGTGGAGCTGGATTCCAGATTCAAACCAAAGGTTGAAGCCAGGTGATCAGAGTGCAAGGGTCTGGAAGGTCAGGAGGTGAAGGCAGGCCTGGAGAAATGTCAGAGTAGGGCAAGAGCAAGACTGGATCAGGCTGGAACAGGAATTAGGCCAGGCTGGGGCAGGAACTGGATCAAGAGCAGGCTGGGTGTCTAGAGAGTCTGATACATTGCAAGGCAGCAGGAGGGTTCCTGGCCAGGTAGTGCTGTTATACAGACTGACTGGTGGGGTTAGGGAAATATCTGAGCCTTGTGGTCATCTGACCTGGACTCTGCTCAGGGATAGGCTGCTGCCACATGTCTGAAGACTGAGTCACTGCAGGCTCTGTTGGAGGAGTAAGTGTGTGCAGCTGAGTTGTTGCCGTATGTCTGAGTGATGACTCACTGCAGCTCTGTTGGAAGGACACCAATTGAAACACTGGGGGAATGGGTGGGCACAAGCCCACTCACATCTAAAGATCCCCCATCCTAAGGGGAGGAGCTACTGGGCCCAGGACTCAAATAATCTCTGGGGACAACTAATGAAAAAACTAAGGACGAGAATGAGGGTCAACGAGTCAAAAGCATGGATCCAGAGGGGGACACTGGGCTGAGAACACTGGACAACACCCACTGCTCCTCATCCAGGGAGCCAGTGGATGCGGCCAGAGGAACTCTGCCTGGAGACATGACTTCAGGGAGAAGCGGAAATAGCCCCCACAGTTGCAGAGCACCTCCCCGTCCAGTTTCCTCCTCTTGGTATGGTGGATAGCCACTTTTGCCAGCACCAGGAGGAAGTTAATGGATGTCTTGCAACTTCATGGGGCCCTGGAAGGGGTGTGTGTAGATCAAGAGGTGCAGAGAAAAGTGCAGCCAGAACCTGAGGTGGAGGTTTTGGAGAAGCTGGAAAAGTGGCTGCAACTGGCACACTCAATGTAAATGTATGCCAGGTCTCCCTCTCGTTGCAGAAAGGGCAGGTGTCGGGGGAGTGGTGAATCATGTCAGCTGTTGGAGGGGCAGCTGAGCGAGCAGCCATGATTTAGCTGTGAGTTTGCCTCACAGCTGGGACTATTCCTATATTGATTAAAAATTAGTCCCCTACCTTCTCTGCAGAAACTGACTAATGCTGCTGTCAAAATGGAATACCAGGCTGAAATATGCAAACAATTTCACACTCTAGCCCTTGCAGATGAAAACCTTGAACATGAGCAAATCTTCAGTTTATATGACTGTTTCCAGACTTCTATTATTGGCACCACCAGCAAACTGTTCACACAGATTCTTCTTGAGCATGTTAGGCCCTGCATAAGGAATCTATGCTGTCCTTATCAAGCCAGCTTTGTGCCCAGATTATCAACCATGGAGCACATTATTACCATTAGACAATTTATTGAAAAATCCCAAGAGTTTCAGTGGGGAAATGATGAGGCATATATAACACCTTTATTGTTCTAAAGGCTGCCTTTAACTCTATTGATCATCGCTCCCTTTGGCTCTTCTTGCCAGCTGCTGTTATGCTTGGAAAACTCCTCAACCTTCTCATAGAAATGCACTGCCAAAGGGAGAACTGTGTCCGCTTAGGTATTAGGATGTCCATCTGCTTTGAGTACAACAGTGGCATCTGTCAAGGATGCTTGTTCAACACCACTATTGACTGAACGATGGAAGCCGTCAGTAGCCACATATAGGTGGTGGTACCGCCTCATATATTCAATGCCATTATTGACCGAATGATGGAAGCAGTCCCTAGCCGCGTCCTAGAGGTGATACTGCATGACAGACCTAGAATATGTGGATGACACATCTATCTTCACATCCTCACAAACTGATCTCATCAATGCCCAAAATATATTTATGGAAGTAATTAAGCTTGATCTTCAAGTCAGCTGGAAGAAGACCAAACTGATGACAGTGGCTAATGGACCTCTACTTCTACCAATTGGACAAGAAGTTGAAATCATTAGCTCTTTTGAGTATCTTTGGCTCTGTTGTCTCCAAGGAGATATGTTGCCTGTCTGACATAAAACATCCAATCAGCAAGGCTATGGATGTTATGTATCCCCTGTGGAAACCTCTGCTGTCAATACCCTATATTAACTCGAACTAAGATCCGTATCTTTAAACCAGCAGTGGCTTCTGTCCTTTTGTATGGCTCTGAAATCTGGACCACTACAGAGACACAATTACACCAGCTGGATGCTTTCAACATGAAGTAGCAATGACATACTGAAGGCATATGGTGCTTTCATCATGCTATGAATGAAAAGGTCAGAAGGCATCAGCTCAAATAGCCTCCAGTGTTTTGCCAAGTGACTCAATGCTGTCTTAGGTAGCTTGACCATCTGCTCCATATGCCAGGGGTCCATATCAGCCAACCAGCTTGATGGATGAAAAAGACCTCATGGATGGTCTCACACATGCTGGAGGAATGTTGTGGCTTCTGACCTTGACAGCCTCAGCCTTAATATAGAGCAAACTTTGACATTGGCAGGGGCCTGGACTCTCTGGAAATGCGTAATCTGAAGTGTGCACTCTGTGCTCCATGAGCAGGAGAATTAATGAATGAATGAAACTCTTCTGCACACACGAGAAGGAAAATAGAAATACATCCTCACCACAGAAAGCATTACCACAGAGAACCGATGTGTGTGTTTCTTTTAAATTAAATATAGCACTACCTGTGACAGGATACTTTTTTTTATTTCCCCCTTTTGCAGTAATTATTTTATTTATATTTAAATCTATGCTGAAGAGATGCTTTAGAAGCATCCAGCAAACTGAGAATTGTATACCTAGGTGAAAAAGAAAAAAAATAACAGCAAAGGGAACTGTCTGTACTGAAGCCACACTTAGGTATCCTTTATTTGCATTTTCAGATGCACACCTGCTCTGCAGTTATTCTACTTCTACTCAGATACCTCATTTGCATAATTTAGGGAAAGTGATGAGCTTAAAAGGCCACATAGTGATCTCAGTCCAACTAGTTTGATCCAAGTAAGTTCCATAAATATGGAAAGGAGACAAGGAATGCACTTATTAAGGAAAGATTCTCTGCTTCTTTCCTTTGTAAAGGGGCAGGCTTAGACAATACACAACTAACTTTTTCATCATTGCTGACTTTTCTCTCATTTTTCTCAAATTTGAGTCAAGAAAATGATGATCTTCATATGATACTTTGGGGTGGTTGTTAGTTTGCCTTTAAAATTGAAAATTCAAATCAGTGTACAGTTAAAAAAAAGAAATAACAAAGGCCTCCAAAATCTAGTAATGTGGAAACATGCTGACATTTCAGCATGTCTGCTCTGCTTCATGCCTTTCCTATTGCAGATCTTCCTGTGGATTCCTTGATGGGTGCTACAGCATTTAACATTAGTAATGTTTGCACAGATTGAGTGCAATCTAACTAGGATAGCTCTAATTAGCTTCCTTCCAAGCTTCTATTCACATATAATTAAACTTCAAATCCTAAAGTGTTCCCATCATTAGTGGAATGGCTGTTGTATTGAATGTGAGCACTGCTGTTTTGTGTGTGTGTGTGTGTGTGTGTGTGTGCGCGCACACCAGCTCTAGGTTTTTTGCTGCCCCAAGTAAAAAAAAATTTTGGCTGCCCCCCACCCCAGCCCTGCGCTCCCCCCCCCCACACACACACACACTCCCCTGCTGCCCCAGCCCTGGGTTCCCTCCCCCACCCACATCCCCTGCTGTCCCAGTGCTGGGCTCCCTCCTCCCCCCCCCCACTCCCCTGATGCCCCAGCCCTGGGCTCTCCCCCAACCTGCACCCTCCTGCTGTCCCAGCCCTGGGTCACTGGTAACTTGTTCCCAGGGCGGGTCATTCAGCAGGAATTTTGGATGTGCACAGAACACAGACAGGATTGGTTCCCATATGGTTACAGAACTGCAGTAAAGTGGAACAATTTGCAGCTTGTGTGATTGGAGGATATCTGGATATTATAAGACTGTCCTACATAAATGAGGAAAAGTTGAGGTGCCTTTATTATTCTTTTGTTCCACTCTTTCTTTCTATGGGTAATTTGCCAATGCAATATCACTGTCTTCCTTTTAAACAAATAAAACTTAAAAAAAAAAAAAACGCAATGGTTGTTGAAAATAGCAATTCCAGTTCTAAAAACCACTGGGAAGCATTTTTTGCTCAATTTTATCCTACTTTTTCTACAGCAAGTTGCATTGGATCAGTATATTTGATTTAGGAGAAATGAAGTAACAGCTGCCCGAATTGAGCTTGAGCACTCCTGAATTTTGAGGGTGTTCAAATCTGGAAGGCAGGTGCTAGATTCCCTTTCTGAACATTAGCTATATCTGGAAAGGAAAAGTCAATTTCTGCTTCCATGGCTCAGCTGTGGAAATCCTCCTAAGTGCCTGGTACTGTATCTAAAGCTGCCCAGGTCCAGAGCCGCCCCTCCCTTACTTTTCATTTTAAATTCTAGTGGGATCCACGTACCACCCTTGCTAGGCTTCAGATAGAGAGGGGCACTGTCCATTTAGTCCACCCAATTCTCTCTTTGGGGGCTGCAAGGTGAGGTCACATCAGTATCCCTAATCCAGTCTGGGGAAGTCTTCTGAAGGGGATATCTGGAGCAAAGCCTTCTACTCCTTAGGCACACTTGTTCCCCATTCACAGTGCCACCCCTTTCGACTCACAACAAGCTACAGTATGGCTCAACTACCTCAGTCCCTCCCCCTCCCTTTTGTGTTGATAGCCGCCAAGGGATTGCTGGGAAATGTAGTTCTTTCCCTGCTCCAGGGCTGGCTCTATAGGCAGGGAGCTAGGCAAGGAACTACAGCTCCCAGGGTCCCGTGGGTTCTCAGCTCCCATGCTGTATCCCCAGCTGCTCTGTGGCTTTGCTTCTGGAGGGTTGTGAGAGGGGAGGAAGTGGGTGTTAAAAAAAAAAAACAAAAAAAAAAACAAGGATGGCCCAAATGCTGCCCCCTGTAAATGTGCTGCCCCAAGCACCTGCTTGTTTTGTTGGTGCCTAGACCCGGCCCTGGTGTGTAGGGGGGGAGGGGTTGTCCTCCACCCCCAACTGCCTCCCGAACTCTTCAACATTAAAGGGAAAAAATCTTTTGGACTGGAAGAAGTGAATAGCACAGGGAATTTATAACGGGATATGGGATCTTTTAAAATGAGATCATTACTTCTAACAGCCCAAGCTACTACTGAACAAAACCTAATCCTGCAAACATGTGTAACTGTATTCACATACTTATTTTAGTGAAACCACTCATGTGAATAAAGTTACACAGGTGCTCAAGCCTCTGCTGGATTAGGGCCCAAAATTGTTTCTAGCTGATGGCACTTTGCTGCCCATGTGAAATCAGTTAGGTGGCCTTCATTTTGTTCCTAGTAGACAAGAGTCCACATCATCTTAAATAAGGGTAAAGTTTTCAAAAGTGACCAAGTCATCTAAGTCCTATTGATTTTTAATGGGACTTAGATGCTTCTGAGAATTTTCCTCTAGAGCTGGTTGAATATTATTCATCAAAGGTAGATATTTTTCAGTAGCACCAAAGTGACAGTCAATGGGACTTGTGCTTCCAAGTCACGTTGTATTAATTTAGATGGAATATAAGAGCCAAAGGTGTTAACAAAAACAAATCACAGTCTAATATTAAACAGTGTTAAAGAAGGTCCAGAGTTTGGTGTACAAAGACATCAGCCTGCTTAGTACCACGGCAAAGACCCAATTAAAAATCCTTTTAATGTTTTATTAAAGATACAGAGAAGGAAAAATAGTTAAAGCATTTGAAATGTAAAGTATTAAGTAAGGCTTTCATTTTTATATTTCTTGTTTCCTTTCCCTTTAGGTGGAAAGTATTTTTAGAAGGAAGCCTTCCATTGTCTGTCAGTCTCTTAGATGGTATCAAAGAGGGTGATAACTGTCCTTTTAGGGAAGAGAAAAGAAGTTAGCTGAGATGAGCTAGAGTTGTTATTGCCATTAAAGTCCATGCCATTTCATCCCAAGTGGTATGTGGGATTCAGATGGAGTAGGTAGAGATGATGATGTCATTTGAATCCCACTCTCTGGCCCGATCTGGTTAGCACATCTCTCAGTTTTATATTGATGAATGTCCATGGTCCCAGGAATCATTGCAGTGGCAGCCATGATGGTGAAGCTTGCTTCAATAGCCTCTGTCTGTTCTTCCCTGATCTTTCATCTATTCCTTCCCCCAAAAGTCTCTTCTGTTAATGACCCAAAAAGGCCTAATATTTGACACACTAATTTTGGTTAATTAATTTCTGGTTTCTTATCTTCTGTTTTACCAAGCAAGATTCCAACATAGTCTTTAAATTATATCAACATGGTTTTCTTGGACCTGTTTTCACAATTTTTATTCAAATATTATAGTTATACCCCACATTCTTCATAGAAAGATGGTTATGTAAGATATAATTGGAAAGGTTATGATTTACTGAATGTGACTATCCAATTTGTATGCATGTATCATTTCTGTATCTAAAGTTAGGAATATTGACTATGTAACAATTACGACTGAGTGTGTACTTGGGGGGAACGCCCACCAGACAGTAGGCAGTCCTCCTGAATGACTCATTTAAGAAGGGTAATAGGACTCTGAAGATGCTAATCTCCCACCTTCCTGAGGTACTTCCTGGGATGCTGCATTGACACTACAAGGTTAGGTGATAATGTCACCTGATGAAAAATACCCCCTTGGACACTACTGGTACTTTTCCACTGTAGGGGGATGGGGATCAAACAAAGGATTTCCACATTAGGTAAATCCTTTTTAAGGTCTGGGGAGGAGTTGATCTGGACCAGGGGTTGGCAACCTTTGGCATGCAGCCCATCAGGGTATTCTGCTGGTGGGCCGTGAGACATTTTGTTTACATTGACCATCTGCAGGCACAGCCCCCCACAGCTCCTAGTGGCCGTGGTTTGCTGTTCCCGGCCAATGGGAGCTGCGGGAAGTGGCGCGGGCCACAGGGACGTTCTGGCCGCTGCTTCCCACAGCTCCCATTGGCTGTGAATGGTGAATCGCAGCCACTGGGAGCTGCGGGAGGCTATGCCTGCAGACAGTCAACGTAACAAAATGCCTCGCGGCCTGACAGCAGAGTACCCTGATGGGTCACATACCGAAGGTTGCCGACCCCTGATCTGGACTCTTCTTCACTGCATTCCCACCCAAGAAGAAAGACTGCTAAAAGCACCTGAAGAGACAAAGGCAAAGGCTGAATCCAGACTGAGACAGAGGAGTCTAGTCCGTAAAGAGAAGTAACTGGAAATCTAAGCTACAGAAACTTTGCATCCTCCCTAAGTCAACATTTAGGGTGATAAATTATATTTTGTAACCAGATTCTTTAAGATCTTAAGCTTAGTATGTGTGTTTTGGTGTATTTACTTAGTAATCTGCTTTGCTCTGTTTGCTATCCCTTATAATCACTTTAAATATGCCTTTTATAGTTAATACATTTGTTTAGTTTATTATTAAAATCAATTGGTGCAATTTCTCATGGGGAGTGTGTGGTGGGGTAAGAAGTTGTGCATATCTCTCTTCACATTGAGGGAGAGGGAAAAATTTTATGAGCTTGCTCTGTGCAGATCTTTCTATGCAGTGCAAGACAGTATTATTTTGGGTTTATTCCCCAAAGCGGGTGTGCACATGAGTGCTGGGTGAGTCCTCTCACTCAGAGCTGATTTAAGTTTGTGTCTGCAGTTGGGTGTGGCCTACCTGTGTGTGTGTGTGCTGAAAGAGGCTGGAGAGTCTAATTCAGCAAAACAAGGAAAGGGAATCCAGGCTGGTGGAGTAGGAAGGGCTCAGTGAAAATCCAGTACATCAGGTGGCATCCGGGGGGTGTCGAACCTGTCACAAAAATAACTTGACTTACTTTTTATGGTAAATTTATAAGCAGGCAAAAATTATAGACCAATTGTCACAACAGTCATTTGGGTGCTTTTGAAAACCCCAACCCAAACACATTAATAACATCTGTATTAATCAAATAAACTACTCATTCAAAGAAGAATTTCTTGCTGTTTTCAACTAGTTCCACAGATAGTTTATTCAAAGAACAGTATTGAACTATTTACTAACAGCAAACTATTTCAATCATTGTAATCATTGAATGCTCTTTTCTTGCAGTCAGCTACCTCCAAAATAAACCAGATTCCCAAGTGGGATTAATTAGCATCCTTGTTGGCAGTTGCAGAAAAGATTGAATGAACTTTTAGGGTGAACAGACTTTTTTTTTTTTTTTTTTTTTTACTAGAAGTGGTCCCCATATGCCGGAGTTCAGGTAGTTTAGGTACTGTGGGAAAACTTGTATCACTACTGCCTGAGTTGTACTAGCTTTTTTACAGTTGTCTATTGCATTGATTGTTACACTGCTACAAAAGTGAAATATGTATGAGGATAGGATTATGAAGAGTGTGGCATGATAATATTTTGAATGTAATAGCAGTGAATACATAGTTACAGTTGAGATTAATGCCAAAAGTTTCAAACCTGGGTAGCCTAATGTTGCTGAATTAAATAGAACTGGCCTGATTTTCAAATGTGCTGAACCCTGTAGTTCTCTTTGACTTCATGGGAATTGAATTGTGATTGTTCAGCAACTTAAAAAATATGGCCACTTTTACCTGAGTGTTTAAGTACAAATCTAGGCCCCAAAGATGGGAAACATTTTGTCCTTAAACTAGAGGAGCATACTGTGGTTGAGGTTTTTCCTAAGGATTTAGTGCTAAATGTGGCCTTAAATGCTTAGCTGAATTAGTTTGCTCATCTCCACTAAAAATGAAGTAAAATTCTTTTTATCTGTGCCAGTTTACAAATCATAGGATTAAGACCAAACCATATTCGTGACTCACTGAACTAACAGAACAGTGAAGCACGCATACTGTCTTCAGTAGAAATGGATGGAAATTGGTTAAAGAGAAATCCAAATATCCTTGCAAAACAACAAAGCGTTCTCCCCTTATCTAGAAAGGAAAGGGGGACAGATGCGTGGAGAATGGAGAAACCAGGCATATTAAAGGGAGGAATGGTGGAGGTGGGGCAGGGATGTTTGAATTGGCAATCAGAAAATACTGAAACAACAGAGCAAAAGGTAGATTTAATGTTTTTTTAGCAGCTATTACATTTTATGTCACCATTAAGAAGCATTTTTATGGTTTCTTCTGGGAACTGCAGTGCCAGAAAGCTTAGTCTGGTGACACTGATCAGCTATTTCTAACCAGATCATGTTTAGAGAGGGGCATGGTTCTTATGTTGTCAGGTGGATCTGACAATTTAACATTGCCTGTATGAAATAACCTTTCAGCTGAAAAATTTGTATACTGCATGCCCCCATTTTGATAATTCATGACTTTACTCTCACTAAAACAAACTGCTGATACTTAGCTTGTTTCATTACTTTTGGCAGTGTAAAGTTTTTAATTAGCTAAGGCACTGCCAGCAATCAAAGGGAGTGCTAAAACAACACAGACAGATATGAGCTAATTAGCTTTTTATGTCACTTGGTCCTGAAGACAGACCAACATAGCACTGCTTTGCTAAGCAGCACAATTGCAGCCTGTTTTTATTTGTCAGTGTCCTACTAATTGGAAGGAATAGAAATTGATCTTATATAACATAGATTTAGTCAATTTGTATGCACCACGCTAATTAAAATCACAGGATATTTTACAACTCAGCACAATCTCCTAGCAGGTTTAGTTTTATTACGAGACAAAAGAACATTGTTGGGCAAGCTGACAAAAGCAGGAATTTCAATGTTGAGCCTGCAATTGTGGTCAACTTATCCCATCTTGTCTAGGTATTGCAGCACATGTGCTATGTAACATCACATGCTTGTGTGATAGATCTGCAGTAACTAGGCACACTTTTGTGTCATAAACATTGTAGAGCCCCCTTCCCTAGCCCTGGACACTCACCAGAGTCTCAACACACTGGACCCAAGTATTTTAAACTTCCTGAGTATGAGTAGGCTCCAGCACTGTCTCTTTCTTTTGACTGTCTGGCACACATCCTGGGCATTGACTTTGTTACCTTTTTAGAGATGTGGGACTTAGTGATCCAGCTTCCTGAGGGCCCTCCCCCCCCTCCCCCCCCCCGAGGAGGGGTGCTGACCTTGCTGACCTACCAAAAGCACTCTGTTAGTTAATCCTCTGAGTACTCTGGTTTACTGTTTACCTCTCCAGGCACACATGATAGTTGAACGACATAGCACAACCGGCTTTGCAAAGGTTCCTAATTCAATTACTCTTTTCTCTAGTTAGCCCAAGTGGCATATAGATCTAGAGAAAACCATAAAACATCTATACACCATCCCTGTCTCAGTTTCCTCAGCACCCTAGAGAGTTCTTTGGGATTTGGTCATAGTCCTCTATGGTGTCTGGGATCCCTTTCCTGCATATGACTTGACCTCAGATTATGGAATCTTTCTCTCTCCTGCTGCCAGCTTCCTTTTCTTGTCTCCCCAAAAGGCCCAGTGAGACTTTTCTTCTATAACTTCCAATCCCCTTGGTTAGGTGACCCCCAGATAGATTATCAAGACTCATTGACATTTGAATAGTCTTCTCACCCAACATGCAGGTGCCACTCCCCTGTCTCCATTGTATAAGAGGTATGAAGCAAGAACATAGTACAGATAAGCATACAGAGGTCATAATCTCAAACAGAATTCATAAATTGTACACAGAGATGTGCCCAAAATTGCATCACCTTGAATTTCCTTTCACCTTTTTTATCTTTGCTCTTCATCTTTTTGTTTCTTTTAAAAAAAGAAGGATGGGGAGCAGTTCAGCAGTATACTTATATTTAAATGCGTCGTTGAATTGGAGCCTATGCTGTCATTGAAATGTCTGGGAATTGAATCACTAGAGCAGGTCAATTTATGAATCATTGGAGCCTCTCATGTAAGTATGCAAGCATGTATTATGTAAATATTTAAGAACTTTTTTTAAAATGTTGACCATATGCAAGTTTGGTGTCCGTTATCTGAGACTGATGTGGCTACTGCACATTGCACTAATGCTGTGTGCTGAAAGCTTTTTACAATGGTGACAGTCCCAAACATTCATAACTCTGAGTCAGCCCCTTCTCGCTCCCCAAAAATAATACATTGTGAGTTATTCTTATTGGCTTTTGGTTGTTTGATTATCTAGCATTCACATTTTCAAGATTTCCTCTGCAACTATGAGGGCTAGAAATACTTTAAAAATGAAAACTGAGATTCTCACATTCACGACTCCAGGAGTCAGCATTTAAGAAAAAAAACCACCAAACATCCTGAGGCTCTTGATAAAATAGCAGTGTTACCATACTGTCTCTGGAATTTTGTTAAATAAAGATTAATATGTGGGCTGGCTTCCGAGTTAAAGTGCTTTCTGGTGACATATGAAAGTACTTGGGTTTATTTCCAGATCTTACTACCAATTTCTTGTTCCTCAGGCCAAAAAAGGCATTGCTGTAGAAACAGTCCACTCAATCCTGCAAAACAGAGGGAATATCTTACCTCACTCAGTTTCATCTGATTAAGTGGTGGTTTTGAAGGGCTTCAGAAGGAGTCCCATTAAATGCACTTCAACCACAAGGATAGTTATCAGAAGGAGGGGTTTCAAGTGAAGAGTGTAAATTCAGGAGAAGTGAGAAATCATAAGGGATCTGACAATAGTGCCAGTAAAATGCTATCCAAAGGCAATCCTCATGGCAGATCTTGATTCAACATATTCTGCTCCATCTCTCCATGTGCTTGAAGAGAATACATGCATATCTAGCCTTTTTCATTTGAAATCTACCCAAACTCAACTGTCCTGATTTTGGAAAAGAGGCCCGCATTATATCATTTGGAGAAAAAAAGATGGCTTTGACTTTCAGGTACTGCAAATATTTCCTCAAATCACTCTTTCTCTTCCTCCACTTTTTTATTTTATTTTATTTTATTTTATTTTATTTTATTTCGTATTCTAATAGAAAAGTAAACTTACTTAGTTTTGGGGGTGGGGGTGGAATTTGTTTGACCAAATTTTGATGGATTAATTATAATAAACCCTTTAGAAATAATAGGAAAATATAATGAAAAGGCTTACACTGCTGTAACAGTGCAAAGTAGCTCTATTTGGTCTTAATTTTAAAAGCCATGTTGTCCAAAATGTTGCCAATATTGGCTATACATAAAAGTCTAGTCATAAACTCTGTATGATGTATATAATTTCAATGCCTATAGTTTGGTAAGGAAATGTGCACACTAGCCTAAATTTTAAATGTTTATAGGTGCTTGTGGCGGGGCCAGACTACCCCACCTTAACCCAGAAGGCGTTAAGCCCCAGGGACTGGCAACGGAAGTCCCGCCTCCCCGGGCAGACTGGGCATGCTCCAAGTGCTACAGGAGTATAAAGGGAGGGAAACCAGCTCATTCTGTACTGGAGCCTGTAGGAGAAGGACCTGCTGGGGGAGCGCCTGCGGTAGACCAGCCACAGCCGCTGACTGCACTGGAAGAGACGCTGTCTACGGCCCGCCTGTGCCCCGGCAATTGGAGGAGACCTAGGAGATGACCTTATCCGCAGAGTACCAAGGACCCAATGACTCCTGGGAGACCCCAATGGAGACCCTAGTAGGAAGTGACCCCGGGAGGGTGACAGAGTTGTACCTCCTCTCCCCCCCCCCCCGGGAAACTCAGCGTGTTTCGGTCAGATCCCCCCGCTGAGTTGGTGGCAAACCACTACGCTACTGTTAGGGCCCTGGGTCAGGGCCCCGCTACTGGGCTGTCACACCCCAATGATAAAGACTCTGGCTGCTAGGCCACGCTACCCTCCACCTGAGGGTTGCTTCCTGGACTCCGTCCAGTAGGCCCCACTGCCCTGCAGCCAAGGGCTGTGTTATAGACTCCTGCTGTCAGGCCACATCTCCTTGAGGTAAAGGGGATGTCATAGACTTTGGCCGCTAGGCAACACTGTCCTGGACTGAAGGGCTATTTTACGGACGGTGGCAGATAGTCCACGCCGCTCGTAACCTTGGGGGTATGGACCGTCACAGTGCTGAAATTGCCATAGTGTCACTTTCTTTCAGCAACCTACTGGTATATGGAAGTGATCTGAACTTCTCCCTTCTGAGCTGATGATGACTGAAGAAGTAATCTAGTGTGTCTCTGTCTGGCCGTATATTGATATAATATGCTATCTGTTGCATAATGCTTTGCACTTCCATAGCATCTTTCTTCAGAAGATATTAAAGCGTCAAGCTTTTGCAATTCACACACACAGAGTGAGGGTGAAGGGAAGACAGACTGAGTAAGGAATAGGATTGTGTGATAAAATGATTTTATTGCCATAAATTTGAGATAGCTGAATTGCTCATGAGCGGTGAAATGATGAATAAGTTATGCAGATCATCCCGACTAAGTGGCAATAAAATCATTACATCAGACCACAACATCATATATTCTATATGTTCACATCTTTTACTGGGGAAAAAACTGTTTGAAATGTGCAGTTATACAATTTCTTAGTTGTATTGTATTTTGTGTCCCCCAAACTCTTAATCCTGCTTTCCATTAAACCATAAATTCACCTGAACAAGCTTCTGAGGCAGAGGAACTTTGGAAGGCCCTTCAAATGATCTAAAATAGCTTCGCCATATACAATGATGACACTGCTGTAAGATTTGATATCCGAGAACGACACAGGACTGAAAGAAGTGCTCTGTGTTCCAGGGGCAAGCTGGGGATCTTCCATCTTGTGTCAGAAGAATATCACTCTTCAAACCATTTACTGGATCAGGACTGAGTTTGACAGTGCTCCACTTGAAACCAGTATAACTTTTTCAGGCAGTGGGGAATTAAGAAGGAAACACTTTTGTGGCTGGCTGTCCTAATTCATTTATTTTTCCTTTTTTTATAAAACGAGGGCAGTTGCTTTGAATCTCCTCAGAGGCTTGGAATGTTAGGAAATAATCATTGATGACTATAGCATCTTTCATTTATATTTTTTCTTGGGAAGAAGCCTGTCAAGAAGCCTAATCAATCAGTGAATACAACAGTGATGCAATAATACCATAAGGGTGTATTTTATTTAGCACTAAACATCTTTTTGTGTCTGGACAGAATAGTTGGGTTTATTGGACTCATGGATCCATGCAATGATTCCTGTGAAGTCTGGAGCAGTTTTGGATACTAAGAGTATAGCAGATGACAAAAAAGTACCACTGTTCTTGAGCCTTATGGGAAGTAAACATGTGGATCATTGCATACAGTGACAGCAGTGAAAGTGACTGAAAGGCAGCCTGTATAAATGTATACAGGCTAAACAACAACAGCAAAAGGGATATATCACTTGGAAAGAACTGCAACTGGGTAGGTAGGAATCCCTTAAAATGGAATTGAATACAAGAACTGCCATTTTAGTTACCTTCAGGAAGAATTGTTAAGAGCTATTCTATAGTTATTATTTAATCTTGATATAGTGATAGAACTTGGAGCCCTGACTTGCTTGTAGTCTGTATTGTACTAGACACTGTATGGACATATTGTAAATCAGAATTCTTTGTTTCCAGTTTCTAGCATCTTGCTGATCTGAGTGAGAAGCTGCATTGTTAGGCGCATGCATAGCCTTGAACTGTTATCAATAAGCAGGAAGAACATATGAGATAGAAATGGCAATTTCCTTCAGTGGCTTTGAAAGAAACATATTGAATTAAGTTTAAGGAGCTTTGGAGACCATTGTTTTAGAAAGGCAAAGTATATGTATTATTATGGAACTGTAAGTAAGTACTCTGGAGCAGATGGGACCAATGTAAACCCTGGGAAGCATTCTGAGCTTCAAAGGACTATTTTAAACAATGTGCCAGACAAGAAGGAACCTTTGGGACAAACACATTTGAGTGGGTTTCCTAGGAAATACAGCCTTCTGTAGCTGTACCCTGAGGTAAAACCCATTGTCTGCTGATTCTTTGAAGCTCAATGCCCTGAGCTGCATAAAGGAGGGACTCTCAGATTCATGGGTATGCTCGTTCTGAGCTAACAACTGTTATGAACTTATAACCACAGCAAATCTCTGAGCTCATTAGCATGCTTGTGGGTTCTTTTACTTTTTAATATTTTCTCTGTAAAGCTTTCACTTTAAGACTAAATGTGCTTGCTTAGAAAAGGCTGTGTAGTAGCTTGTAATTGGTGGCAATACACTGGTAACAGCCTTCAGAGAAAGAAAGCAATGCACAGTGTAGTGGGGTGGTTGCCACACACCAGGAAGAGGAAAGGTTAATACAGGCCAGATGGAGCCTGTGCAGAACCCTCTGATTAGATGAGGGCTCACTAAGCGAGTCAATCGGGAGGTGGCTTTTTGCTGTGGCCAATCAGGGCCAGCAGGGGTCATATACAAAGTGCTGCTCAACAGAGCAGAGGGCAGTCTCTCCCTGGCATGCTAGGGGGAAGGACTGGCTGCCTCGGAGCAGCATGGCTAGAGTAGTGCTGGGCATTGTAGCAGAGCAGAAGGAGCTTCTGGCTGACCGCTGCCAGACTGAGGCCCTGAAGGAAGGGCAAATAAGGTGCTAGGGCTGCCCCCACTTGTCCTGACTAACACAAACTGCAGTTTGTCTCTGGGGAAAGGGACTAGACTGGTGACTGCAGCAGGCCACTGAGGTGAGTGGCTGGACTATAGACTGCCAGTTCCCCCGAAAGGGGGGAGACAGCAGAGTGCAGCACAGCCGGAAGACTGTAGCCAGAAGAGGCGGCCGCAGTCTGGTAAGTGACATGGGTCTCAGAGTGGTGGAGACAGCAACGCAGGTGTAACGGCAAGTGAGACACCACTGGAGGAGGTGCCCCTGCAGAAGGACTTGAGCTAATTCCAGAATGGCCAGCAGGAGGCGCAACGGTGGTGAGTCTTGCACTGCTACACACAGGCATTGGTCTTTAAGTAGACTGTCTTGTTGGGGAAGTCACAGTGTAGGCAGGGAACTGTGCAACTTGGGAAAAAAAACTGACTAGTGGGAGGAAACACAGGTCTCTGCTCAAGGGAGGTGATGGCTGGGAGCTGAAAGCCTGGAGTGGTGCCCTTGCTGGACTGTGAGGGGGAATACAGGTGCAGTTGCCGTGTATTGTGATACAATACACAACAACTATAACTTGATATACACCTTTAGGGGAGCTCCAGTATATTACATTAGGGCAAAGTGCAGGGCAATGCAGTTTGTCATATGGCTGGCAGTACTACCTATGTGGTGAAAGTGTGTACACATCTATAACTGTATATTTTAAAATAGAATAAGTACTTTGCATCAGTCATCATGTTAAATCAATTACAATGTTCCCATTGAGCTAGCATCTTGAAACTAGTATTCTTCATGGGCTGCAGTATAAGGGGTAAAACCACCAACAAGTCGTAATTAGCTGGGCTCAGGGACACCCAACTGGCTTTGTTGCAGCCTCCAACTCTCAGATGTGCCCAAGGTTTTTAGCATACATTGTTTGGTATATTATAGGCTTCTTTAAAAACAACAACTGGTAATGGACTAATTTAGGGGGTGGGGAGTGTCCTCTTTTTTTTGTGTGTGGTGAACCATTTTGATAAGTCACTTGTTAAATTTCTTCCAAAGAATCTTAGAGAGACAAGGTGGGTGAGGTAATATCTTTTACTGGACTAACTTCTGTTTGTGAGAGAGACAAACTGTTGAGCTATCCAGAGATCTTTTCCCTAAAGAATCTGGTAGCTATGGAGAAGGGGAAATACCCTGTAAGGAGATAAGCTACTGAAAGGAGGGTGCATCTGTGCCTGGGCCTCCCAGAGGATTCAGGGGGCCTGGGGCAAAGCAATTTCGGGGGCCCCTTCCATAACAAAAAGTTGCAATACTATAGAATGCTATATTCTCATGGGGGCCCCTTTGGGGCCTGGGGCAAATTGCCCCTCTCCCCTCCCACCCCCCCTCCTGGGCAACCCTGATCTGTGCTCTACCAGAACATCTGTAGAGGAGTCAGGGTGCAGGGGATGGGATGAAAGCACTGCTGGGAATGAGATATGGAACAGAAAGAAATGCTACTAGGGAATAATGGGAGAGCAAGGGGAACATCCAAGTGAGAAAAATGAGACCGTAGAAGAGAAACTACTATAGAAGTGGCAGAACTGTGGAAGTGGTGCTGGAGATGAACATTGGGAGAAGATGCTATTAAGGGAGCTCATGGACAAAGATAATATAATGCTACTATATTTATGTTCCTCTTTTATTATGTTGCAGCACCATTTACAAATGTCTCAGCTTCAGTTTCCAGCTATATCACATATCCTGTATCGATTTTACAGAAATGTTAATGCAGAAAAAATTGATGTCAAATGTTCTCTTGTATAAGTGAATTAGAAATTTGAAAGGAAACATTGTTGGGGAATATTCAAAAATTCTACAAAATAAAACGAAGATCTAAAGCTTATAATTATAGGTTTCTTAAATGCTATTCTTAGTGCATCAGCCCTTAAATGCCTTCGGATTAACTCTCCAAGGATAAAAAGGAAGGGTATAAAATTGTTAGGATTAAGGTATCATATTCACTGTACAAAGTACATAATAAAAACTTAGCCTTGCATATTTATATAGCTTTTACATAACGAGTTGATAGGCATGTGTGCTCTGATGGATGTGTTATGAGCCTGAGGCCATGTTTATACTACACAGTTAAGTCGACATGAGGCAGCTTACGTTGGTCTAACTGTGGAGGTGTACACAGTGCAATGCTCCTCCCGTCGATTTAACTCTCCTGCTATGCTGACATAATAAAACCACCTTGATGAGAGGCATAGCACTTATGGCAACTTAATTAGAATGACGCAGCATCAGTGTAGACACTGCATTGCTTATGTCATCCTAAGTGGCCTCCAGGAGGTGTCTCACAATGCCCATTGTGACTGCCCTGGTCATCAGTTTGAACTCTGCTGCCCTACAGCCAGCTACACCCTCCCCCTTTAAAGCATCGGGAATTTTTGAAATTCCTCTTCCTGTTTGCTTGGTGTGGAGAGCTCAGATAGCTTCTGTCTGGGCTGACCATGCTGGCTCCCCACAGCAAACAAACTCCTGCCAGAGTTGTTGGATCTGCTGGGTCTGTCGGGCGAGGAGGCTTTGCAGTCACAGCTCTTCTCCAGTCGCAGGAACTTTGATACTTATGGGCAGATTGCTTGTGGCATAGAGGAGAAAGGGCATGATAGGGACAGGCAGCAGTGCCATGCCAAAATCAGGGAACTGAGGCAGGCATACCAGAAGGCAACGGAGGCCAATCGGTCTAGTGTATCACCAAAGAAATGACGCTTTTACAAGGAGCTGAGTGCCATCCTTGGTGGTGACCCCACCTCCATTGACAAAAGTCCCATGGATACTTCGGGGTGACTGGAGACAGTGGCTAGTGGAGTGAACCCCCAGTATGACATGGTGGATGAGGAAGTGGAGTTGCAGGAGAATGGAGGACAGGCAACAGGGATGTGCAGTGGTGTGGCAAGCCTGACAGGAGAGGGGAGCTCTGGTAAATACTCAGTATGCTGTGATACTGCATGGAGACGTGAGGGAGAGCTCTGCTTTTTTTTTAAATCAGGGTGGAAGAGGGATTGAAATACAAACTGTGCCTGTGTTGGCTATCTGCTTCTCAGACCCCTATGCAGCTAGGCAAAGGGGGCCCTGCTGGAAAGTTCAGTGATGCACATCAGGATGACCTGGGAATCCTTCACAGAAATCTCTAGGAAATTTTCCTGGAATTACTCTGCAATCTTCTGCCCAAAGTTTCTTGGGAGGATTGCCTTGTTTCTTCCCACTGTAGGAAACTTTACCGCATCAATCAGCAATTACTTCTGCAGGCAACAAAGCAGCACATAGGCAAGAAGCATACAGACTTGGTCTGCGGCCACATGTAGGCAGGAGCTACACCCTTGCATCCTTGGTTACCCTCAGGAGCAAGATATCAGGTGCTATCAGTCCCCATCTGTGGAAAACGGTGGCAGTATTCAGAATAGTGGCCCTAAGCACTTGTAGTGATTCCCCACTGAAATACCCCACGCTTAGTCCCATCTTGCCCCTTCCTCCTTGGGCTGAACTCACCATAGCTGGGGCTCCTGCTGTGCTGTGTACTGCCAAGGGGAAGGGAGAAAGTGGTGTTTCTAACTTGCTTGAATCAAGACTGAGTGTGTTCAAGAGTGCCTGCGTCTATTGTTTCTTTAGCTTCTGTAGATGTGCCCTTGATGGTCTCCTCTTGCACATCAGCTGAGTGGCCCCATCAGATAACACAACAAAACAAGAGGAGTAAAGAAGACATGTCCTAGGAGGAGCTGCAATGGTTGCAGATTGCGAGCAGACAGGCTATCAATGAGAAACTGCGTATGGATATCCAGGAGCTGAAACAGGCAGGAGCAGATGGTACAGCTGCTACAAGACCAGACAGACATGCTGAGGTCCCTGATTGAACTGCAGACGGAACACATCCGTGTTCGCTGCCCCCTGCAACCCACAAAGAATTGCCTGCCTTGCCCTGCCCACACACATTCCACACATGTTCCCGGGTTGTCTCAGTACCCCATGCACTCCACCCCGAGGGACATGTGTCATAATGACAGCTGGACATATACCCAACTATGAGAATCCCATCTGAAAATATGCTCTTCATTTTCATGTCCCTTGCAGAACACAGAAATGTTTGTATTGCTGTTGAAAGATAAGTACTTGTAGAAATAGAAGGAATCTTTATTTGTCTCCTACAAATGGTGGTTGCTGCTGAAATTCATACAGAGTGGCAATCAGTGCATTTGCATTGTAAAATTTATGCACACACAGCAATCATTACACGGTTCAGACTATAGTACAAGACAACACTGCCTGCTTAAAGCAATATAGACAGACACACTAGTGTGGCTCATTGTCAAAATGCTCCTTCAAAGCCTTTGAATAGTGCCCCCCCTTTGAACTCCTACAACAGCCCTAGTATCCGGCTGCTCAATATCAGCAGCCAGCTGATGCACCTCCTCAGTGCTGCACCCCTCCGGAAACCTCTCCCCCTTAGCTTCACAAATGTTATGCAGAACCCACCTGGCCATGGTCATGGGAACATTTTCCTCATTGAGGTCTAACCTGCCAAAAAAGCAGCACTAGCAAACCTTTAATCAGCCAAAAAGCTCAGGGAGCTAATTCCCTTTTTGCAGTAGACGGTGCAGTCTGACTGGTAGTCTTCATCAGCGATCTGGGTGCTGGCAGACGTGGGGCTGCATTGCTACAAGGCAGCAGCCCCTTGCCTTTTGGTAGAAGATGGTATATTGCGACTGGTATCCGTCGTCGTCGTACTGCAGAGGCTGAAACTCCGTATGTCCCCCAGTCGCTGCCTTCCCAATGACGATGATGGCTATCAGTCGTGGTACGCTATTTTCTGCCAAGCACCCAGAAGATGCCGAGGGCTATCAGTCATGCTGCACCATTGTCTGCCAGTTTTTTTGGGGGGGTGGGATAGCTCAGTGGTTTGAGCATTTGGCCTGCTAAACCCAGGGTTGTGAGTTCAATCCTTGAGGGGGTCACTTAAGGATCTGGGGCAAAAATCTGTCTGGGAATTGGTCCTGCTTTGAGCATGGGGTTGGACTAGATGGCCTCCTGAGGTCCCTTCCAACCTTGATATTCTATGAAAAGCATATTTGTTAGTCATTCTGCACCTAATGAGCCTGTTGATGAAGAGCGCCTTGCTGCAGTCAAGGTTTCTGGGGTAAGGCTTCATGAGCCATGGGAACAAGGGGTAGGCTGGGTCTCCAAGGATCACTATTGGTATTTCCACATCCCCAACTGGAATCTTCTGGTCTGGAAAGTGCCTGCTTGCAGCTTCTGTACAGGCCAGTGTTTCTGAAGATGCGTGTGTCATTCACCTTACTTGACCACCCCACGTTGATGTCAGTGAAACAATCCCTGTGATCCACGAGAACTTGAAATACCAAAGAAAAGTAGCCCTTTCTGTTGATGCACTTCATTGCAAGATGGGTTGGGACCAAAATGGGCATATGTGTGCCATCTAACACCGCACTGCAGTTCGAGAATCCCATTGCCACAAAACCATCCACTATTTTCCACACATTGTCCAGAATCACATCCCTCATAGCCTGAGGTGATTAAGGCCCTGCACACTTGCATCACTACAACCCCCAATGGGGGAGTTCCAACTCCAAACTGATTCACGACTGATTGGTAGCAGCCCAGAGTTGCCAGCTTCCACATAGCAATTGCCATTCGCTTCTCCACCATATGGGCAGCTCTCATTTAGTTCTTGCACCAGAGGGTAGAGGCGAGCTCCTCACACAGTTCTAGGAAGGTGTCTTTGCACATCCAAAAGTTCTTCAGCCACTGCTAGTCATCTCAGACAAGGGATGCAATCCCAGCACTCAGTGCTTGTTTTCTGTGCCCAGAACCAATTGTCTACTGTGCGCCGCTGCTCCATGAATGCCAAAAGCAATCTTGAATTGTTTCTTTCCATGGCACACAGCAGGGAAGACACCATGGAGTCATTATCAGATTCACAGCTCGTGAAATACTGTAGGATCAGCCGCATTTGTTCATAATGCTCATCACAATACTGCAGAGCAGTGCAGGATACATACAGTTCACAGGGGCTGTTGAATAGCAGGGTGAAACATAGTCAGAAGCTCATGGAATGATGGGATGGAGAAAACTGCAGCATGGGACACTGATCCTGCCCCCATGAGGCACTGCAAACCCTTCCCAGAACACCCACTGGCAGTTGGTGTCAAGTTGCACAGTGGGATAGCTACCCACAGTGCACTGCTCTCTGTCAATGCAAGAGCACCAACTGTGAATTTGCTCTGCTATCACAAGGAGCGTTGTGTGGATGTGCAAAATCAGTTTAATTACAGCAGTGGATGATCATTGACATAACTTAAATTAACTTAACTTGATAGTCTAGACATGGCCTTAGTTAAAGCGACTTGTTGCCAGTTACGGACAACCTGTTTGTGAGCTGTTCGTGAACAAACTCTAATGTTGAAAAAATTGTCTAAGATTTTTTTTGAAGGAACACTTCACCATGTGTGTGCATAATCCAGTGCTAAATGCATGTTATGTGTCGCCTCTCTGTGCTTACTGTACTCACCATTCATTACATTTGCGTGATGAGTCATATGGTGGTGTTTCCATTCCCTGGTTAGATAAATATAACTATAATAAATGGGGGAGTGGACTGTGATCAAGTCACTGGAGAAGCAGGATTAGTAAACTTCTATAACATTTCATAACTTTTCCGTTTTAGGGCACTTCAGTCTACTCTTGCTTGAGACATTAGTGCATCACACTCTGTTTTGTAATGGGTCCTGCTTTTCTATACCGGGAACTTCCTCTCATCTTGATGAGATCTAGTAAGTGATCTTCATAGAATCCACAAACCTAAACCAAGCAAAGAGTCCTGTGGCACCTTATAGACTAACAGACGTATTGGAGCATGAGGTTTCGTGGGTGAATACCCACTTCGTCGGATGCTGCATCCGAAGAAGTGGGTATTCACCCACGAAACCTCATGCTCCAATACGTCTGTTAGTCTATAAGGTGCCACAGGACTCTTTGCTTCTTTTACAGATCCAGACTAACACGGCTACCCCTTTGATACTTGAAACCTAAACCAGTGTAAAGGGAAATAGACACCTGAAACAAATACCATTATTAAGGCTGAACAATTTCATTCAGTGCTCATATTTGGTTATTGCTAACGGCCAGATTCACCTTTTTAAAGTGGATAAATTGGTTTAATTTTCCTCTTTGAGTTGGGTCTATATAATGCTGGCTATGAAATGTAGAGTTGCCTAAAGAATTAGAAATTCTCCCCCTACAATGGAAGAGGTATATAACTGTGAAAAAGATGTATAGTAAACAGTAGGCTCAGGAAGTACACTGGGCTTCTACTCCATGTAGAATAAATTTTATGTTGCCTGTGTGACCATGATAGAATCTAATCTAACAAGTGTAGACCTCAACAAACTATGGTACCACTTCTAACTCTAGGTGAAGCCACAGTTGAATCCAAACAATGAAACATCGAGAATTCATACTGTGTTGGTATGTCAAGTCATTGTACAAGAACAAATGGAGAGAATAGAAACAGGTTCCTCACCATGAAAGTGTCACTGTGATACTACAGGATCATGGTCTTGTATCTTTGTCCATTTAGTTCCCAGGCTGTATGTTCATGGCTATCACTTCATGGTTAATTAATAAAGATACAACTAGTGTAAATGAGATCAAGATCTGGTCCTAAGTCTATCTGTGTCTATATTCTTGCATGGCTTCCATCTGGTCCCAATTTTCTCCCAATATCAGCTTGGGTGCATCCTGCCCTCAGAAAAGTTCCATGATAGATAACACAGCTCCACCATAAATGGCATGACATCCAATAAGCAAAAATATTATTAAAAATCTTTTTTGGGATTACCTACTTTTCAAAAGCATGCCCTAAAATAACTGATCTTAATATGTAGTACTCCATATTAAAATGTGGTTTGAAAAACTGAGATTTTAATACACGTACACTGCATCGTACACTGCTAGCCTGTACACATGAACTTTCTTTATGATTGGTCTATTTAGTAAATCTTGAATCTCTCTTACTTAATTTCAATGTTTAGAAGAATATGTAAAAGACCTGTCAAGGTAATTTAATGTTCTTCTAAAATACAAACTGAATCAGGTGTCTGAGAACTCAAAAAACTAACCAGTTAATGTCAATGCAGGTTAATTTTATTTCTTCACATTTTTTATACGTGTGATTTTTATTTGAAGCATGATCTCTCAGTAATGCTTTCATCCATAGTGGGCACTACATTTGCTGTGATTGAAGGGCTGTAACTTTGGCGATATTAGGACAAATTAATCCCAAGTATGTATGAACTTGGTCCATTAATTTTTTGTTGGCTAGCAACTCTTGCAGAACAGAAGCTATGGACTGATTAGTCCCAGGGATAATTTGCATATTAACTACTGAATATTTGGGATAAGTGTCTGTGAGTCAGTCAAGTGAAAATAAATAGAAAATTCACCTTTAGTTCCTAGACCTGTACTTTCTTCTGCCAAGATCCTAAGAGAAAGACAGCTTCATATCTTCTTATCTATTTTTTCTGTAATCGCACAAGTCAGAATCCAGCAGATAGTTATCCCGAATTTCTGAAGTATATGTAGCCTGTCTCCCCTTGAAGTAATTTATCAATATTAAAGTACTTCCTTACAGTAAGGAAACCCATTAAACTTTCACACTCTGATTCTTTATTCTGTGACTGTTTTTGTGGCTTTGCAAATCAGCTGTCAAGTAGACCGATCTGACCTCTCTCCGGAATAGGGGTATTCTCAGGTGCTTAGAGCCTGCATCTGCTGGTGTAGGGGGTGTGGCTGGGATAAGGGAGCATGGCCAAATATGCCTTTGTCTGGATGATCCCTAGCACCTGAAATGGTCTCCTATGAGACACTAGCATCTGGTACAGATCAGAGCAGCCTTCAAGCTGCTTCAATTTATGCTGAGGATTGTCCCAGCATTTGGTAGCCCCAGTAGAGGGTAGCTGGCTTAAAGTTACTTTTATACATACAAATGCCTAACAGACTTGCACTGAGTGCTCTTCAGTCAGTCGGGAAAACCTTGCTCTTTTACTTTCCCCTTATTACTAATAAATAGTTTTCAGGCAAATAATAATGACACTTCCTCTTGCTGTAATGTACTTTTGAATAATTCTGATAAAATTATTTCAATCCCTGCAGCAACAACAGCTGTTTTGTGATCTCCAGAGTCTGCACGTCTATGAAGAATACAACCATAGTTCAGAAATTGTCTCTGCAGTGATTCACAGTAGAGGTATTGTACTTCCCATGGAGTTTGCATTAGTGTGCATGTCATTATATTTTTATCTGCATTGAAATGCAGCCAGGAATAGCCAGGAAGCCAATGAGTTCAGAAAGTTAGCATAATCATGTACATTTCTGACTGAGAAGTAGAGCAGGTTGAGAGGGCGTGACTAGCAGTTTGACAAATATTAAAATGGAAACTTTGTAATGACATCCACTATTGATGTCTGCCTTAGCCCATGGAAGTGAAGTCTGTCTTGTCCACAGAGGAACCCTTTTTCTTTTTTTGCCTTTGTAGAGAAGAAGCTTTGTAAAAGTTAACAATTACTACATTACCCAGAAAGGTTACTAGTTCCTGTTAGAGCAGCAAAGACCACCTGCTGTTTGAAGGAATGGTTAGGATTATTGAGGCTTATTCTCAGTGGAAAAAAAAGAGTTTTCTGTGACCTTATAGAAGTTTTCAGAAATGGCTTGATAAAATTGGCAGAAATATTTTTATTTTCTGGGGGTGGGGGTACTTTTGTAAGAAAGGAGTTCAGAAGTTAGGAGACATAACATAAAAATCGGGGAACAAGCAGGGAATTCCAGCAGCACATCACACAAAGGATAATATGTATAAAGAGTGCACCACCAGGGAAGGAAATTGAAACAAAGAAGAAATGCATTCACAAGATCCCTATCATTCTTTCTGCTGGAGGGAATGAACTGTATTTCAGGATGAAAAAGCGTAAAGGTAGAGATTGAGGTAAACCAAAGAGAGGAAACCATTTTGGGTTGTTTTTTCTCTTCCTAAAACTTCTGTAAAGTAGAATTCTCTAAATGTTGCAGTAAAACTTTTGCCCTAGAGTGCTGCTGAATTGTTAACGTCTTATGAAGAAAAAAAGACATCTTTTCTTCAGCTTCCAGGACTTCGCATGGGTTCTACCTTAGACTAGTTTTTTCTTATTGAAGTCTACAAGAAGGAAATGTTTCGAGTATCTGTTCTTTGCTTTACAATAAAAGGAGTAAGTGTATTGTAGAGCACAAAGACATCAAATGACAGATTTAAATACTGTGACATGAAATATGACAGGAATCAGATCACTGGTAAAGTCACAATTACACAATGCCAAAAAGGAAAAAAAACAGTATAAAGAATGATTATCTACAGTTATGATCCAGGCATTATCAAATTGAAGAATAGAATTTGGAAGGTCAAAACTTCTGCCCATAAATGAGCTTAAATATTTCAGGGTAGCTGGAGACCATTTAAATGGATAATAAAGACTAGACTTGAGAGCTCATATGATTCATTTGTTATTATTCTTAATTTAAAAAATGAGAGCGCCTCCATAGGTCAAAAGGGATGAAACAGTTGGCTCAGAACTGGAAATCTCAGAATAAAACTTAGTATCATTCACTAGACTGGTGGGTTGTAACTTGGTGGGTTAGTCACTGGCCCATCACTGTTGGGAACATGGTTTCAACATGTGCTTGAGATAAAAAAATAACAACTCAGTCAAGTGACAAGCTTCAGGAGACTGCGCGTGTTAATATTTATTTTCTGCACTGAAGAGTTGTATTTGAGATGTTTATCCACTACAAGAGCAGTTTTATTTTAATTCTGTTTTCTCATATTGCTTGTTACTCTTATTCCATGACTTTTTTTAACATTTTGCATCTCTTCATTTTCATGCTCTCTGTCCTCTAAGCTCCTTTCATTTGGATATAATCTCTTTTTCTGCTATATTTTCCTGGTGATTGTAGGAAGCAAGAACACAGGCATTCACTAAAAGACACTAGCTGACCCCCAGCAGCAGTAGTCCTGGAATTAGGAGTGCTTGCTTGAAGTGCTAATAACAAACACCAAATACATGGTTTCCATCATTAGCACTCCACTATAAAAATTGTTCCGGCACCCATGCCAGTAGAGGCACTTCAGCTAAGCTGTGGTACTGAAGTTTTGTATAGCAGGAACAGTTGCCCATGTTCTCATACATGAGCTGTCAAAACAAGTTGATTGTGATGGGGTATACAAACCCAACACTGGGTCTAAAGCCATTAAAAGGCAATACTGACCCCAGATATCCCTGCCCCTCTTCGCCAGGTGAGTATGTTCTGACTGGAGGAGTAGATTAAAAAGGAACTCAGAAACCCAGGCAAAGGGTGGTGGACAGGCTGCAGGCAAGACTCTTTCTCCGGGAAGCCAGACAGAAGGTTGAGTCTGAGAGGAGACCACAGAGCAGGTAAGGCCCCCAGGCAGTGCCTTCTCTAGCCACACCCCCTTTGAGAACCTGCAGGGTCTAGGAAGTAGCCCAGGAAAGCAAACTTAGAAGTGCTGCAGGGATGACCCTGCTGATGTTGCTTCCTGCTGGGATCTGATGGAGAGGGAGGGTCTGGGTGGAGGGCAGAGGCCCAGGTGTGGGTGGAAAGCTAAAGATTTTCAGCCTAAGATCAGGAACAGGCACCTCTACTGCCCTGATAGAAGCAAGGGGCTGAAAGTCAGGTGCACTAACAACTAAGCCGCCCAGCCTTCCTTCCGAGCCCACCATCACACTTATAAAATATAAGTATATCTCAGAACAGGGGTCGGCAACCTTTCAGAAGTTGTGTGCCGAGTCTTCGTTTATTCACTCTAATTTAAGGTTTCACGTTCCAGTAATACATTTTAACGTTTTTAGAAGGTCTGGTTCTATAAGTCTATAATATATAACTAAATTATTGTTGTATGTAAAGTAAATAAGGTTTTTAAAATGTTTAAAAAGCTTCATTTAAAATTAAATTAAAATGCAGATTTTATCAGTTTAGTGTGATCCTTGCTTTTCCTTGCTGAGTTTTCCAACGTCTGGCACGTATTTGGATACTTTAAGCTGTACACAGGCTTTCTGAGTGATCAGTTGTTTACCAGCTCCGAGACGGACAGAGGACAGATTTCATGTGTGAAAATACCTGTTCACACAGGTACGTGGATCCAAATGCTGAAAGCATTGCAAACACAATTTTCTTCAAACAGTTAAATTTCACTGGCCGGGACATCCAGCAGGTCAGAGTAGAGGCCCCATGATCTCTCTCAGTAGCTTCAAGTGCACTCCGCAGAGCTCCAAACTTTGATGCCCACAATTCTGAGCTTTTTAACTGAATGAGCTGCATTTTGAAATCTTCAACACCCATCCACTGAAATACAGACAAATCCAAGTCGCTTTCACTGAACTTTTCAGGTTTAATTAGAAAAGAAAGCATTGGGCCAAGTCGCTGGAAATCTTGAAATCTGTCAGAAAATTCTGATTCCAGTTCTTGCATGTACATTCTAATCTCAATATCAAAAGCAGTGCGCTGTTCCACGTGGCATGATAGTGATGTAAGCAGCAAATCAGGACTTAAAAATACCCCAGCACAGAGGCGCTGGAAGAATTTTTAAGGTGGGGGTGCTAAGCTGCACCCCCTTTTGCCCATCTGCACCCCTCACTGCTCCAGGCTGGGGCCAGTGGGCTGCAGCTGGGGGTGGCTGCAGAGCCCCAGGCCGGTGGCTGGGACTCCAGGCCGGCAGCAGAGTTCCCCAGACCAGCGGCCGGCAGCGGGCTGAGTGGGGTTGGTGGACGGAACCCTGGCTGGCAGGGAACCAGCGGCCGGTACCGCAGGCTAGCAGTGGAGCCCCCGGGATTAGTGGCCGGGACCCGGGGCCGGCAGCAGGCTGAGTGTGGCCGGCGGACAGAACCCCAGCTGGCAGGGGGCCAGTGGCTGGTACCCCAGGCCAGCAGTGGAGCCCCCAGGACCGGTGGCCAGAACCTGGGCAGTGTGAGTGCCGCTGAAAATCAGCTCGCGTGCCGCCTTTGGCACGTGTGCCATAGCTTGCCTACCCCGTCTCAGAAGATACATTTTTATTCACATGGGCCCTCTAGGATTCTTGGTGACAAAGGGTTTAAATACTTTTCTGTCCATGGACCCAGTGATGCAGCATTTTGTGCCTCACCCTGTCCTCATGGATATAAGTCACGGTATTTTATTTTAGTCCAATACAGTTTTTATTCCTCTCTCCCACTCATGTATTGGTCAGGCCATAGGAACTGAGATAGTGTCTCCCTGTGTTACAATAAAGGAAGTTGGTATTATCACCAGCTAGCCAGGAGAGGTTCCTCTGTCCCGATCTAACTTTGTGATACCCCCAAGACAGTGCAGCCACAGATTCTACAGCCTACAAATAGCATTTCCTCTAACTTCCTTTGCAATACTTTACATTTCTCTACTTCCATAACTTGTACTTGGTATGTTATTATAAAGGACTTGCTACACTATTGTATTGTGTCTTCTTAGGGGCCAGTGTTGACTACAGGAATTTTGCCCAATTCTGGACAATGCTGAATGGACTCTGCTGTCGTTGTCAATGTTAACTCATGTAAGCAAGGATGGAGTACCAGGTGGTGTTGCAAGATGCTCTTTTCTTGTTACTTGCATGATTAGTGCCCTGACTGTAAGTGCTTTCAGTGAAGTTGCTTTTTCATAAGGCTAGGCGCATGCTGTGTTTTCTTAAATAAATGAATTCTTCAGATATTGTGAATGTTATTAATTATGATGGTTCTAGCAGTAAGGTAACACAAAAGCTATGCTCCATGAGCTGATTAACTACAGACTTATGCATCTTGTTGATGCTGCTGAGAGAGCGTTTAAAACCTGTTTTAATTCTTTGAAACAATCTCCTTACAGGTACTGAGCTATACACTGTGCCCTTTTAATTGACATATGCTTGTATTCAGGAAATAATGATTGGCCTACATGCTACTATCAGTATTTCTAGTACTTTTTTTAAAACTGTTATGGTCCTCCATAGTTTGCTTTGCCCCCTTTGATGTCTGAGTGATGATGACGGGAGCAATGAGATGGAACCAGCCCAGGAGACTTTGCAGAGACATAAGCAAAGCTGTAATGCTATATCCTTGTCATGCTTCTGGAATCCTGTTGCTATAAGGACAGCTGTGCAAGATGTTATGGAAAAGAGAGCAGGGGTTGATTAAAGCTCAAATTCTCCATGTTCTATGTTGGCCTCGGGATCCACCTGGAGATGATTGGAGCACTGCACTCATTGGAAAAGCCAAGAGAATTCTTGGCACATTTTGTTGAGATACATCTAAAGCCTTTGTCCAAGCCCTACCTGCCCTATCTGATTATTCTTTAAGGAGGAGGACCGGAATATCATACAAGAAGAGCTTGATGACCTTGTAAACTGGAGTAAGAGAAATAGGATGAAATTTTATAGTGCAAAGTGCAAGGTCATGCATTTAGGGACTAGCAACAAGAATTTTTGCTATAAGCTGGAGACGTTTCAGTTTGAAGTGACAGAGGAGTAGAAAGACCTGGGTGAACTGGCTGGTCATAGGATGTCTATGAGCCTATGCAGCAATGAAAAAAGGCTAATGCAGTCCAAGGAGGCACCAGGTGAGGTATTTCAAGTAGACACAGGGAAGTGTTAGTTCAATTATACAAGACACTGGTGAGACCTCATCTGGAATACTGTGTGCAATTCTGGTCAAGAAACACATAAGTTGGTTTAACCAGCAAAGGAACTAGTTCTTAAAAATATAATGTTCATACAAGAGTCATATAACTTATACGAAAACTATTCAATTACAAGCCTGGTGGAGATATAGTGAGTTGTCCTACTGTACCCGCCTATATCTCACTAGAGCATCCTTGTCACACTAAGTTACAGTAGGACTTTGTGAAGGCGGTTTGTATCTGTGAGACTTTTGACTGTAATTGCTTCCTGGTAAACATGATGTACAGCTGATTGGCTCCTTCTTGATCAGTTTGGCAACTGTCCACTTTTCAAGTGAACCTGCACTAGGCTGAGGTTCATATCTTTCAATCTTAAAAATGCATTTATAAATTAGAATTATTATGCATTGCCACACCTTAGAGAAGCATGCTATGGAAATCAGTAACAGTATATGACAGTAGGTGCAGTACCCAGTGGGGCAAAGTTCAAACCCAGTTTACTTCCCTAAGCTTCTGTATAAGCACCACTAGCAGCTGTGTGCTTTAAATCATTGTCTGAACAGAGAAGAAAACAGAGAACATTATTAGTGATCTTAAATATGTTCCTGATATAAAAACACTGCATTACAGAATAAATTTCCTTTAACCATGCCAATCTTGGAAATATCTGAAGGCAGATTTCTCTTATGCTTTTTATTACATACATGAATACCCAAAATTCACAATAGACTTAGAGAAACAATTGATCATCCTCAAACAAATATTCAGTTAGTGGAGCTCCCTGTTAAAATTTCTTTTTTCCAGAAACACTCACTGCTTATCAACAAATCCTTGCACTGGCTGTCTGAGCTGTGGTTCAGCCTTGGCACTGACCCTGATGCCTTCAACCTGACACATTTTCTGTTCCTATTAGTTTATCCATATTTATGACTCATTATTGCATTTGTAACTAGTACACTTGTCCTTTATACATTCATGATCTATCTATTTGCTGCTGTTCACACACTGATACACAGTTCTGACATTTCCTGCCACAAGTAGCAATGATGCATGGAATGGTATGTGCTCCCCTCCTGGTCCAGAGAGACCCCATTGCATGTTTCTCAGTTGATGAGATGACAAAACTAGAAAGCTGTTGGTATATGATTCCTGCTATGATTGTGCTCAAAGAGGCTTTTTCTACTTATTTTAGCCTTCCAAAATGGCCTCGGGTATAATGAAAAGTCCAAGGCTGACAGTTTTGAAAGTTGCAAATGATAGAAGAATTAATTGGCTAATTAACATCACCACACAGATGAATATACAATTTAACATACTGTTTCCATCAATAGGAGTGATTAATACTTATAATTCCCCTCCCTTAGCCTTTTGAACATAGCTCATGAGATATCATTTACACTTTCTCTAGGGCTCCTTCATCTTTAAGTGTTACTGTTTCATGCATTTTCATCGTCTTATTAAAAGACTCCTGTCCATAGTAGAATAAACCAGAGACAATTTTTTCAAGTTAGGTATTTACAGATATCTGAGGATACCTAATTTATTTACATCAGCATCATGTGTCACATCCTGATGTCCTTACTCAGGTAAGTTCTTCTTTGAAATGAGGGTGAGCTTGCCTTAGTAAAGATTCTGTGAGAATTTCCCCCCAGATTTGCCCACACCAATACAGTTACTTGTATGCACATGTGCCACTTAGCTTCTTATTTGCATGTGCATGTGCAGTATTTAGTGTGCATTCTTTTCTGTGTGGAAACATCTGCACCCACTAATTTTGAAAATGTGGCCCTGAAAATCTGTTTCAATGTTAAGGGCCTGTCACAGGCTGGCCCTTTAAGGTGAATCTCGTTCAGCCTTACCTGTGATTTAGCAGTAGACTTCAGCTGATTCTGATCTGGTGGCTTAATTGCCAATTCCAATCCAGCTGTGAAAGGGTTGGGGCAGACTACAGAGAGAGAGAGAGAGCAGGGAGAACTCAGTCAGAGGAAGGAAACCCAGGCGAGAGGAGGTAAAGAATTATCCCTCTCTGAGATGGGCCTGATGAAGATAGGCCAAAGAGGGCCACAGGGATAGAGTTAGTCCCTTGAAGAGGGGCAAGGCCCAGAGAGGCAGCTCTGTGGGTCAGCATTCCAGGGAGGTAACATGGAGCTTGTTTGAGCTAGGAGAAGCCTGAGAGCCCTGGAAACCAGAGAAGAGGCTGAATAGTACCCATAGGCTTCTGCAAACAGAACCAGGGGCCTAGAAGTAGGAAGTAGGTCAGGGAAAAGGAGCAGGCCTAGCTCTTAACACAGGTGTGATAAATGAAGGGGTGGGGAAAGGTATCTCCCTTTTATGGACACCCAGCCAGTCAGTAGCTATAAAATCCCTCCTAGTAGCTGCTCTCTAATTGCTCTACCTGTAAAGGGTTAAAAAGTCTCACTGCTATGCATAGGTAAAAGAAAGTGAGTGAGCATCTGGCCAAAAGAGCCAATGGGAAGGCTAGAACTTCTTAAAATTGAGAAAAGACTCCCCTTTTGTCTGTCTGTTGTTGTTCTCTTGGGGAGAGGTGGACAGGGCAGAGCTATGTTGTAAGAAGCTTGGGCCAGGTATGAAAATATCCTCAGTATCATATCTAGAAACTACTCAATTAAAACTTCAGATATGTAAGTAGATCAGGAAATGTCTAGGAAGACGCAATTAGGTTTATTTCTTTAAGGCTTGTGGATTCCTCTGTGCTAACCCCGATGCTTTTGTTTTGCTTGTAACCTTTAAGCTGTACCTCAAGAAAGCTATTCTTGGTGCTTAATCCTTGTAATTGCTCTTTTAAAATCTAGCAATAGCATGAGTTCCCAGATATATTTTCTTTCTTTTTTTATTAATAAAATTTACCCTTTTTAAGACCAGAATTGGATTTTTGTGTCTTAAGAGGTTTGTGCATATGTGGTTCAATCAGCTGGTGGCAACAGCGGATTTCCTTTTTTTTTCTTCTTTCTCAGCTCTTCCCTGGAGGGGTGGTGAAAGGGCTTGAGGGTACCCCAGAGGAAGGAATTCCCAAGTGTGCCTTCCTGGGCTCTCAAAGGGGTTCTGCACTTGGGTGGTGGCAGCATCTACCAATCCAAGGTAAGAGAAAAGCTGTAACCTTGGGAGTTTAATACAAGCCTGGAGTGGCCAGTATTAATTTTTAGGATCCTTGCAGGCCCCCCACCTTCTGCACTCAAAGTGCCAGAGTGGGGAATCAGCCTTGACAATAGGGTTCCCTTAGAAGCCACAGGGACTGCTGAGCCAAGGCTGGGGCTGAGGATTGAGCCCAGAAGACAGGTTGAGGAGTAGTCTAAGAGAAGTGAAAGGATCTCTTGCTTGGACTTTTAGTTGGACTTTTGTTACCCTGGAAGGGGACTGAACTTAAAACATGACCTACCATGAATGTTGAGCCACAGAATTCATGAACAAAAACAGGCCTGGCAAGACCAAAGTGGTGGCCATTGCAAAACCAAAGGGGGTACTAGAGGCAAAGACTCATGCAGTGCCATGATCTCACACCAGTGTGTTATGTGGGTGAGTGCAACTGTTTACAGGGCCATATAGTTCTGGTAATCCTATGTGTGCTACTGATGAACTGAAGGGGTTTCGTGTTCTTAAAATGTTTTGAAGGCAGCTGATAAACAAGCCTGTCCTAGACAAATGAATATCGATTTGCACATTGCTTGATTACAAGCAAAGGGCAATGAAAGTACATTTACATCTAAGGTAAACAAACTGAGGAAGCCAATTGAAAAAAGGAAACTGACCAGAGGATGAGGAAGACAGCCTGGCATCTGCACACCAGTGGGAAAGAAGAAATCTGTCTGGAGTATACACTTCAAAGGAATACATTTCAAAGGTTTATAGGACCACAAAAAGAAAGGGACAGAATCCCTTCAGTATCCATCACTTGGGCGACAAAGTGGTCAGCACCCTCTGATTTTGTGAACTGTGGATCCTTCTGCCTCAGGGGCAGGAGATGCTGACAGCTTGATGTAAATTAGAAAGCTGCTTAGGTAAATATTGTAGCTTAAGTTTTAGATACTAGAAACTTATTTTTGTTTTGTTTATAACCATATCTGTTTCTTTTTCTCTCGCTTACTATCATTTAAATCTCTGTTCTTTATTATACTTATTCTTAGTTTTACTATAATCCATTTCACTGCTGTGTATTAAGGTAAAAAGTGTGTACTTGGCTCGGCTAATAGGCTAGTGTGTGTGTACTGTCTCTTTGGAGGTAACAGATGTGATTTCTGTGAGTGTACAGGGAGAGGGACTGGACACTACCCAGAGACAGCTCTGGAGAACTGAGGTTCACTGAATGTTATCTGCCAGGCAAGGTTTAGTCTGGTAGAGTCTCAAGGAGTTTGCTGGTAAGGCAGACAGACAGGTGTGGCAGGGAGCTGTCATGCAAATTAAGCTCCAGCAAAGCTCTCTCTTGCTAAGGGTATATCTACATCTACACACAATAAAAAACCCTGACTTGGGCTCATGGTACTTGTACTCACAGGGCTGAAAAGTTGCTGTGTAGAATTTTTGCTCTGAAACCCGGTGATGGTGGAGAATTCCAGTGTGACATATTGGATCACAGAAAACCCCTCAGGGCTGCCAACCGATGTGCCAAGACTACTTCTGCCCCTGCTTTCCTGCCCTGGCATCTTAAGACTTCAGTGTCCTGCCTGGTTTGAGCCAGACCCGCTAGCCTGCTGCAAACCCAGACCCAGGGTCTGAATCACATCCCCTAACAGCTGTAGGCTTAACTGAAAGCAACTTACAAAAGTGTTCCTGTCTTTAACACTCAGATGTCCAACTCCCAATGGGGTCCAAACCCCAAATAAATCTGTTTTAGCCTGTATAAAGCTTATAGAGGTAAACTCATAAATTGTTCGCCCTCTAGCTGTTTGCCATCCCCTCCCCCGGGTATTAATACATACTCTGGTTTAATCAATAAGTGAAAAGTGATTTTATTAAATAAAGAAAGTAGGATTTAAGTGGTTCCAAGTAGTAACAGACAGAACAAAGCAAATTACCAAGCAAAATAAAATAGAACACGCAAGTCTATGTCTAAGAAACTGAATACAGATAAAAACCTTACCTAGTACACTTTCTTTTACAGACTAGTCTCCTTCTGGTCTGGGTCCAGCAATCACTCACACCCCCTGTAGTTACTGTCCTTTGTTCCAGTTCCTTTCAGGTATCCTTGGGGGTGGAGAGGCTCTGCCTTTAGCCAGCTGAAGACAAAATGGAGGGGTCTCCCAGGGGTTTAAGTAGACTTTCTCTTGTGGGTGGAGACCCCCTCCTCTCTCCTATGCAAAGTCCAGCTCCAAGATGGAGTTTTGGAGTCCCATGGGCAAATCATGTGTCCATGCATGACTGAGTTTCTTACCAGCCAAGCCACATTCCTGGGAAGGCTCCGATGTGGATTGGCATCTCCAAGTTCATTGTTGTCCTGATTGGGCATTTAATTTGCACATTCCTTTCTCAATAGAAATCAAGCAAGTATACAGCCAATATTCCTAACTTCAAGTACAAAAAATGATGCATGCATACAATCAGGATGAATGTATTCAGTAGATCATAACCTTTACATAGATATGTTACATGGTATATGTAGCATAAAACATATTCTAGTTATGTCATATATACATTTATAAGCATATTCCATAAAGCCTTATGGGGGGCACCCTCACACCCAGAACTCGGGCTCCAGCTTAAGCCTGAATGTATACACAGTGGTTTTTAGCCCCACAATCCCAAGTGAGCTGACCTGGGCCAGCTGCAGCCATGCTGTGGGACTTTTATCCCAGTGTAGAGATACCCACAGTGGATTACAGTTCTGAGCTTCCTAAGGAGAGTGGCTCAGGCTCTTGTGAACTCCATTGTATATACTGTCCCATACTAACATAAGCCCTGATTCTGCAGCATTTTGGTGAATGTGCTTATCTTTAAGTATAAAGCAGTTCTGTTGGTTTCAATGGGACTAGTCATATGATTAGTTCATAGCATATCAGGGTTGGAAGGGACCTCAGGAGGTCATCTAGTCCAACCACCTGCTCAAAGCAGGACTGATCCCCAGACAGATTTTTGCTCCAGATCCCTAAATGGCCCCCTCAAGGATTGAACTCACAACTTTGGGTTTAGCAAGCCAATGCTCAAACCACTGAGTTATCCCTCCTCCTAATGTTTACAGCATCAAGGTAATCCTTTGGCAATGCTTGCTGTAGCAATGCAGCATTTTATGATATGTTGAATATTTATCATTGAAACAAGACCACAAACTTGCGTCTTGATAGTGGCTTGCTGTCTAACATCCTGATTCAGCAAGTTTAGCCATGTGCTTAACTTTAAGGACTGCAACAGAACAATTCATGGGGTTAAAGTCAGGCACATGCTTGCCCTTTACTGCATGGGGGCTTAATCTAGCATGTCTGTAGCAAAATATATGCCATGCCTTTCACTTTATTGAATGCCTTTAATACATATTGCTAAAAGATTTAATCTGTTTATACTCAAAGTCATAAACAATTTAAAACTATAAAGTTTCAACTCTGTTAACTTGCTCCAGTTAAAATAGCCTGAAACAATTACATAGAATGAGGTATATTTGTAACTAATATAATCAAATTATATTTGGATTGCTTTCTAAATTAAAATTGTGCAAAAGTACACCTGTTCATGTGAAAAAGGCAGCATATCTATTTACAGGATTTGCTATTGTTAAACATCTAACGGTGTGCATGTCACAGATGACAATGGGTGCATGCACATCATTTAGAGTTAAAAATGGGGAGAAGACTTTTAATTTCAAAGCATGAAAAACAGGTTAATTAGATATCATAAGAGTCTTGCACCTCAGGAGAGACCTATGAGAATGAGTGCCCTAGGTCCCGTGCTCTACAGGTAAACATGTTCTGACTCAATCAAACCTTTGTGGAACGTGAACTCCAAAACTGAGGATTTTTAGTTGAGAACGCCCTGCCAACAGTCTTAGATGTGCAAATCCAGGGACAGCTCAGTCTGAACACAACTGTCACACAAGCACGAGGGAAGCAGCAGCCTATTAGCCAAAATCCAAATCAGGTGGGACTTCAGGATTGAGTGTCAATAGTTTGATTGCACCCAGGATCCTTAAATGAAAATTCCCCAAAGGGTGTTAGAAATCCATTTGATGGAGTGTTGGATTTTGTACTAGATTTGATTGGACTGATAGAGATTTACAATCCACATTGATTTACAGACATTGGGAGAGACTTGCCAGTATTATATTGTAGAATATACTCTACTCATGAAATCTAGCTTTTAATAAGCTATATTCAAATAGGAATACATTACTAACTTCCGTTTATGGCTAAAAACTCCAACGTTTGGTAACATGATTACATGTTATAATACTCTTAGAGAAGGGTATTAACTGTGCATAGATTTTTAAGCCTAGAAGGAACTATTGTGATAGTTGGTCCTCCTACGTAAGGCTGTAGACTTCACTTGGGGATTCGTGAATCTGAGCCCACAACCTGTAGTGGAGCTAGAGCATTTCTCTTAGAATGATGCCCAGTCTTGATTTAAGGACACCAAAGGATGTAGAATTAAACATTGGGACAATTTACTAAAAGATGTGATAAATTGAGCTCACTGTTAAAAAATTGCATTTTATTTCCAGTTTCAACTTAGCTGCTTTCAACTTCCAACCACAGCTAGCTTAAAAACCCCTCTAATATTAAATGACTTCTCCCTGTATAGCTAACTGTAGGCCATCATCGGGTCAAATGTAGCAATCGGTAGAAGAACTGGACTAGAACTCAGTTCCCTGGCTTGTAGCTCAGTGCACGTTCTCCTAGGCTACCCTGTGCTCTGTGTACATTTGAGCTAACATGCTTTTAGAACAGTGCAGTTACAGTGGAACAACAGTTTTGTGTGGAGACTGCTAGCCCTTCAAATACAGGGATGCCATTATAAGTTTCATGCATGACTAGATAGGACCTGAGACTTAGAATTGGCATAGTGCTGTCATTTTCTGGTGTAACAATATAATGTGTATAATTACAGCTCATGATCTCATTCAATATGTCTTTGTTTATGATAATACAACAATATACATAGTTGTAAAAGCTTATTTATTAGGCTTCTATTAAATAGTAGATCAACACCATTTGTGTGATATATGCAAGTGTAGTACAAAAACATTCATTCCAAAGGGCTTAATTCTCTACTGCCTTATGAGGTCATTTACACCTGTAAAGTGAGTGTAATTTGCATGTCAAATGGTACCTTTCAGATTTACTAGTGTTTTAAATGCATTTTGTATGTGTTTTCATGACTACACTTGGAGCAAAGCAGTGAAGAAGCAGGCCCATTGTCTCGTAACTCAAATCCCAACTGGATCAAACCCTTCTAGTTATATTTTTATGTGCTTTTAAGATGTGTTTTCACAGATCATTCCTAAAAACAGTCATCGTCTTAATGTCCAGCAAAATGGAAAACTCCCGTATCAGAACTAGATGGACTTTTACTCTAGACCATTTGAAACACCTTGTACTAAAGTGTTTTACATTTATTTCTTCCAGGTTGAAATTAGTATCACGTAGTGAGTTCAAGAATGCAACTAATAAGGATTGCCTTTCTTGATCCCTCCCAATGAAGGAGCAAAGAGCACCAGGGTAAACAATTAATGATTGTAATCAAAAGCTGAGAGAAATCTGTCTGATAGCAGGTTACACATAGCAAAAACAGTTTCACAAACTAATAGAGGAATAAATTAATGAATTTGATCCTGTCTTCATTTTGAATGAAAGCATTTTAGTTTAGGGATTTTATCATTAAGGATATTGATTCCCATATGTACTACAGATGGGATATTTCCTGTCACTACCTAGATTTGGTTCTAAAGGTTGGTGACACTAGACCAATCTAGTTCAGTCATGTTGGTAGTTTTACATATAAATTAATGCATGTACTCAAACAGAATTACAGCATTAGAGAGTCATTAACAAAACCAATTATGGGTATTCCCTTCAGAATATGGGATCCCTAATGAGCTACAACTTAAATTTTAAATGAGAATAAATTACCATACCAATAGTTCTTTGAACATCAGTTGTTTTTACATACACTTTCACAGAACAGAGTATAAGTAGATATGACTTAAACTTTAAATGTAAAGCATTTTTTGCACTTACAGCTCAAGGAAAAATGCATGCTAAACTGGTTTTTGCTTGGTTATTGGGAAATTTGCATTTATCAAATACAGAAAACATTAGACTACAACCCTAGTAGGAGCAGAGTTACATTGCTTTATGGCCAATTGTGTGTTATTTACACAATTTAATTCTATAGCCAACAAGAAAGCTATTTGCTTAGGCTCTGGTGCTATACATTACTCTGTGAAGGTGGTCCCCCAACCTTATCCTCCATTGAAACCAAGGGGATAGATTGCAGGATTGGTGCCTTATATTTTAATGCACTTAGACATGAAATAGCAAGGATAGAGATCCATTTTAAATCACTCTTCTTACATTAATTAATAGAAATAGGCAAATTTTGTCTATGTACAAAAAAATGTATGGAATAGCTCAGTCAACGTAAGCCCAACTTTTTTATAAATAGTTCAACTTAAGAAATATTTTATCATGAGCATAGCAAAATAGCCTGCAGCCGCCAAATGAGCTAAAATGCACCACACTGATCCCTTGAGAAATAAAATCTACAGAAGAAGATAAAGTGAAATTTGGGGGACAGTTTTTCAAGATTAAAAATTATTTTAAAAGAGATCCAAGTAACCTTCATATTTTCCTGAGGACTCACTGCTGATGTTGTAGCCAGTCCTCTTCTGCCACCACTCTACAGGTTATTAGACAGACAATGGTTTAGTTCTGGGAGTTTGCAGAGCATACATAGGGAAAAGAACTGAAGTACCTGGAAAGGCAAAACAACAACGTATGAACTAGCCCAGAGTACCCACTGGGGAGGCCAGACTCTGATTAAGATCAGGAAGGGGGCATTCACCTAAAAGTGCTAAAAATGCAAACACAAAAAGACCTTCCATGGTGCAAATATTGATGAAAACACAGTATTTGTTCACTAATAAATCATGCAGTGCACAGTAGCAGAGAACTGAAAAGGCTACCAGCAGGAATGGAACATACAGCGAGCTGCAACAATCATTATTAGGACAAACCATTATGACTCATATGTTTTGGGGTCTAGTTGACTGCCTTAATGATTTGATGACATTATTTTAACCAACATTTAAAAATAAATGTAATGTGTTTTGTAAAGGAACTGCTCTGTTTACAAGCAACACTCTCTACTTGCAGAACTGCAGGCTGGGAATGTGTGCTTTATTCAGCTACATAGCAAATGGAGAGAAAACACACACTAATGAAACAGGAAGAAAGGGAGGGGTGGAGCATGGCTCCAGTTCATAATACTCTGAGTAACCCAGATACCTCTTGATGACCTCTTTACTAATCCCTCTTTTCTTAATTTACAGCCCTGATGTCGTCTTTTAAATAACCAGGGGCTCGTCTCTCTCTGTCATGGGGTACTGTCTCTCCTCAGCAGCTGGGGCTGTCTTCAGAGGCAGAGAAACACTTCCCCAGTGTCCTGGTCCACCAATTCTGTAGATACAACCATTTCAGGCATTCCCAGCAAAACTAAGTCCTCTCCTGGCATTGGCTCCACCAGGTGTCTCAAGGGGAAAGGCTCTGGTGCTTGCATATCACTCGACAAGAGGACCTGACCCGAGGGCCAACCCTTTAGGATTGTTCTGGAATCTCCAGGAATTAAAGAATGCGTCACATGATGAAACGTAAAGGAATATGTCCAACCAAAGTTGAAAACCCAATATAATCTTATGTCTCTTAAACCAGCGCTTCCCAAATTATGAGCCCTGGCTCCCTGGGAGAGCCAAGAAGGCTTTATTGAAGCGCCATGAGTGTACAGGACACTTTTAAAATTGATATCCCTGTTTTGTTTTCTTTCCAATGGAGACTATTAAGGTAGGCTTAAAAATCACCCAATTCTTATCTACAGGTCTGCATCTTATACTGTTGTTGCTGCTGGGGCTGGGAGCATCTCTGTGCTTTCTACTCCTGCAGGGGGCCTTCATCCCAGAGACTCCCTGCTGGGGGCAGCACTCAGCAGATGAAAGCCCCATGTTGGAGCAAAGGGCACTGAGAGGCTCCCAAAGCTAGCAGCTCAGTATCACTAGCAGATAGGGGAAGAGGGCTAAATGAGAGACAGGCACATCTTATCTTTATAATGGAATGATTTTTACCATGTGCTAAGCCTACATGTAGTAAAACTTCATGTGAAGAAGGTGATACTGATTGGATTATGAAACCCACTCAGCGTAACAGTTGACTACATTCCAACCTCTAGTATCTTATCAAAAGAAAATCTTAGAATTCTCAAGTGATCACAGGCTGAAGACCAAGTTTGCAATTGTAACAAATTAAGAATTCTGGATTGCTGTTAAATCAGACTACAAAGAACTCAGTGGTAAAGCTATGAAAGTATTGCTTCCGTTCACTTCCAGTTATCTCTGCAAGTCTGTGTTTTCAGTACTAAGGTCTGTGAAAAATAAATTTATAAATCATTTAAACTTACAAAATGACTTATGTTAGTTGCTATCAGAGATTTAACAAACATTGCACAACTCTGCAGTTCAAAACCAAACTTTCACTAAAATATTAGGCAATCTGAACACACCAAAAAAATCTATATTATCAAATGATAATTTTAAAAAGACTGATTAAAATGGTAAATTGATTGTGTGGAGCACCAAGTTTTAAAATATCTATAAAGAGAGCTGTAGTTTTAAAAAGTTTAGGAAACACAGAATTTAAAATACAAGAGTCCAGTTTGTTCTAGGGTAGTACCCAGAATCCACATTTGCTGGCGAGTTTTGAAACTTTTGGTATAGACTAGTCCCTTTGGGTCTCAAACGCTCTGTCTTTAGCATGATAGTCATGGCTTTGGTTTTGGAAATCTTGCTTCCTTAACCTCTAGTTTTCTGGATTCCACCCTTCTGGACTTCAAATGCTATTGGATGGTCACCCTTGCTTTATCTGATTAAATGACTAATCTTGAGGCATTTATGACACTGGGCCATTTTAAATTTTCAAACTGATGTAAAATGATCACCACCATAGCAGAAACACCTCTCAGGATCCTGAGTCCCTTCAGATTGCTTTGCAGGTTGATTTTCCCTATGTTCTAAGCACAAATCTTGAAAGTTTTCCACAGCTGCTTCCCTTGCTGTTGATAACTCTACTGCTTTGGGCCAGGTTACAGTCCTATCTGCTAGGAATTTTCTTTGAATTGTCTCATTATTAATACCACAGATCCGCAGCATGTTCTCTATCTCATTCCCAATGCACAATATTCTGTTAATTTTTTTTAGTTCCATCACACACACAGCTACAGTTTCACTTAGGCTAGGTCTACACTACCCGCCTGAATCGGCGGGTAGAAATCGACCTCTCGGGGATCGATTTATCGCGTCCCGTTGGGACGCGACAATCGATCCCCGAATCGACGCTCTTACTCCACCAGCGGAGGTGGGAGTAAGCGCCGTCGACAGGAAGCCGCAGAGGTCGATTTTGCCGCCGTCCTCACAGCGGGATAAGTCAGCTGCGATACGTCGAATTCAGCTACGCTATTCACGTAGCTGAATTTGCATATCTTAAATCGACTCCCCCCTGTAGTGTAGATGTAGCCTTGGTCTCCTCATCCTATTATGAAACTTAGAATGTTCTAGATTAGTGCTTGGTTTTGGATTATAGTGCTCTATTTAAATCTTTTGGATATCTTCTAATCTTTTATCTTCTAGTTTCTGAGGTTACAACAAACTCTTTAAGAATAGGTTTAACTGCCACAAACACTGAGGAAAATTACTTTCTGACTATCCTTAGCTATAACAGAAAATAGTGGCCCAATCTTTCAATATATGGCTGCCAGTCCTCTTTTTCTGCAATAAAAAGCTCAATTTCCCCATAAATTGCCATTCTTATGTCTTTCCTCATTTCCAGTCAAGGCACAAGAAGATCTCTCTGCTTAAATACTGAAGGTTGGGAACATGCTGTTTTATTCAACTACATAACAACAAAGAGAGTGAAAACACCCACTAATTAAACAGGAAGTGAAGGAGGTATGGAAGATGACTCAACCCATAATATTCTAAATAATCCAGTTAACCCCACTTTACTATAAAATATCTCTCAATGTCCCATCCAGGTCAAAGAAGAAGCTGACCACTAATATTGGTTTGGGAAAGTGAAGGAGACCTGATAATATCTGATTCTATTGTGCACATATCTAACCATTATAGTAAATTAAAAAAAATTAAAATAAAAGCAAACAGTATATTAGGATTCTTCCACCCACTATCCCCTGGAGAGGAGCACCTAATCTTTATTTTTCTCTCTACCGTCTCTCCTTTTGTATGCATCAGCATTGAAAAATACCCCTGTGCAGCCCATCCTGCATTCCTCTTCTGCAACTGTTAAACAGCTAATTTTCTGTATTACAGCAGACATAAGATAAATGGGATAGGACAAAGGCAACTTGATTTTAACTAATTTGTAATCTATTTTTTCTTCCTAATATGCATCTTGTTTCCATTCCTTGCCACAGTCTCTCTCTTCATTTCATGAGGAATGAAATTAATTGATTTTTAACTCACTCACTCCTCCACCAGTCTGGATGCAGTAATCATGGTGCCCAAAGCATTTGATTGAAAAAAGGGCTTTTCATGGAGTGGATAAGTGATTTCTGGGCACTGACAGGCAATTTTTGTTGTTAAACCAAAGTAAAAAGAGGCGCCTTTCAGTAATTTCACTTTAATACATTACTTTCAGCTCTTTGCTCTACCAATCAGTGGATACAAAGATGTTTTTGAAGAAAAAATAGATTCATCTTCAAGTTGAAGAAAAGACCCAAAATACCAGCTTCTTTCAGCCCTTTCAAATAGATTATTTAAAAAGAAATTAATACTGTCAGTTGTTATTACTAACCCTAGAATGTGACCGATTTCATCCAACGAAGCATGGATATAAGTATTTTGAGATCTTGAGTAAAGCCTCAAGTGAAGTAGAGACTTTTTCAATATTGAACTCAGCTAATGTAGAGGAACTCCTTGCCTAATTATTCCATGTAGCCCTATCATAAACTTTATAAAGCTGATTTTCTTTACTCCTGATGGCAATTGACTTCCAGCTCTAGACAGGTTTGAAAATGCAATATTTTATTTACTACATTGGTGGTGACCAAACTTATTAGAGGTTTTTACTTCCATGAGGGCCTGAGAAGTCAGCACAATACATTCATAGATCCAGGCAGATACAGCTACCACAGCGTGAACTGTACACTTAATCATAGCAAGCATATTCTAAAATGCCACATACACACAATATCCATATTTTTTGTTCATAATAAACAGGACTTGTACCCCTATGGTGAAAAATAGAAACCTTATCAGCTTTGAGGAAGCCAGGACATAGTGTCTTTCTTTCTCCAGTTATTCAGACTTGTTCTTCTCCTCTCCCAACATATCTTGGGGCTGTTCCTGAAGCAACATGGGCTTCTAAAAGTTCCAGTAAATGAGGTATATCACAATATATTTTTGATTCAACAATGTATCTATTACACTGCTCTACAGCCAAAATGCTTCTGAAATAAATGTAGTCAAACTTTACTAATTGTGGGTCACTGAGAACGAAAATGATGCTTAAAATTGTTGATTGGCTCTAGTTTTCAAGATATGCTATTGGGTCAGTATATACGACCCTTGACTTGGGAATGGCGGAGGATAAGTGAGTTATAAAGGGAAGGGATCTCAATTTAAACCAGAAATGACTAAAATACATCTTTGACTGGATCTATGAATAAATCTATGACTGGGTTTGGACAGTACTTGCTTTTTAGACAAAACAATGAATGATGCAATCTGAAGCTGGTATTGCATCATACATGATATGAATTGCATCATGTTATTCCTAGAAGTCATGGATGATGCAATCATAATGAAGCTTACATCACTCTGCTGAACAAATTGTCCTATATCAGCTCTAGAAATCATACAGTGTCGTGATCTCTTATTTGTCAGTGTTTGATTTTGCAAAGGGACACATTTCTGTTTAGCCAAAGTGAGCAGAAATGCCTCATACTTGTGTGAAGAGTGCAGATAACTTCTGCTATGTTTGTGGTGAAGTAACTTTTGCATCACAAAAATGCAGTATAACCACTATGGTTAATTTAAGAAAGCCTATCACCTTTATTTTGGCTGCAAAATTGGAGATCAGGACAAGAGGTGGGCCCCACACATATGCTGCAACACTTGTGCAACAAATCTTCGCCAGTGGTTGAACAGGAAAAGGAAATCTATGCCTTTTGCAGTGCCAATGGTTTGGAGAGAGCCAACAGATCATACCAGCAATTGTTACTTCTGCATGGTGCCTCTAGTTGGGAAAGGTGTGTCAAAGAAGAAAAAGTGGACTGTGCATTATCCAAATATTCGATCAGCTATATGCCCAGTACCCCACGGAGAAGGACTGCCGGTTCCTGATGCACCAGAATCATTCTCACTTGAGTCAGACGAGGAAGAGGAAGAGGATGACACTTCTGGTCCTGAACCGTCAATGTCACAGGACCCACATTTTCTCCCATCCTCCTCCTCTGAACCACACCTCATAACACAAGGTGAACTGAATGACCTCGTCAGGGATTTGGAACTACCCAAGAGTAAGGCAGAGCTGTTGGGCTCCAGACTACAGCAGTGGAATCTCCTGGCAGGTGATGTAAGCGTTTCCATGTTCCGTGAGCGTCAAAAGGATCTTGTCCCATTCTTCTTCATGGAAGGTGATCTTGTAGCCTGCAACAACATCGACGGTGTGATGGCAGCCCTCAACATCGTTCACAATCCAGATGAGTGGAGACTGTTCATTGATTCATCGAAGACGAGTCTTAAAGCTGTTTTACTGCATAATGGCAATGTTTTGCCATCAATTCCAGTTGGTCATGCAGTCCATATGAAGGAAACCCATGACTACATGAAACAACAAAAGCCTTGGTTGCAACATGTCGCTAAAGATACATTTTTTGCACTCTCATCTAGATTTTTTTCCACCAAACTGCGGAGCAGTGAACAACGAGCACAGCGAGCGATTTCACCAGGACATTGCAACAATTGAGAAACGCTATCAGGGCAAATGGAGCCCATCAATGCTTGCAGACTATTGCTGGACAGTGACAAGAGATGCTCCATTTAATGAATACAAGAGACAAGCCAAGAAGCGCCGAGTAGACACTGAATAGGACTAAACTATGTACATAATAGTTTTTTGCCTTTTGTTTCATAATACATTTTATTTATATAACCCTTTTGCTGATTTTTAAAGTGTTACATAAACAGGACAGGTGAAATATTCTCATGTAAAGCAACCATAAACACATGAAAAGACCTAGGTTTACAATTTATGATTAAAACTCTACTATCTACACAATATACATAGACATAAAATGTAAAAACTTAAATATCTTAGAAACAGTAGCCAATCAGTTGTTTTAATTGTCATATTTGAATTCAGCACATCAAAATACATAATAAATAGCACATTTTAGCTCTGAAGCAGACGACTTCTCAAAAATTGTAGACCAGTGTAATCAGACATACTGCAAATCAGGTCATTTTATAGATTTAAAAATGTGGTTATAAATTGCACCCACAAGCAGGAGTCCAGTCCTTACCCCAACTGAAATATATTCCTTAATACCTGGCATGTGATACCAAAAAAAGTGAGTTTACATTTTGGGATATGTTGTCCATATATATATACGCAGTCCTCGACTTTACACTGTTCGACTTACGAAGAATGGCACTTATGACACTTCTGAATTTACACCCTGATTCGACTTACGACAGTTGGTTTTGACTTTACAACGCTTGGTCCCGCAATGGAGTGGACTGTGGTTCCGAGTTACAACGTTTCGACTTACAGTGCAATTTTCAGGAACCAATTGTGTCGTAAGTCTGAGGACTGCCTGTATTCCACTCTCAGTGAATATGTGCCCCGTGCACTTAGGATGACTGTTCTTTTGGCCAGCTAAGGGTTTAAGTCCACCAATCAGCTCTTTGCTGTAGGGCTGTGTGGCGTAGGAGTCAGAGTCAATAGTGGTCCCCTGACTCCCCAGGCTGTAAGATCTAGTGGCCAAAGTCAAAAACAATACCCTGACTCCTAGGCCAATGGGGCCTAGCAGCCAAGGTCCATAGTAACAGCTGACTTTCAGGGCAACAGGGCCTAATGATCAGAGTCAGTAACAGCACCCTGACCCACAGGGCAGCCAGAGTCAGTGATCATACCCTGACTCACAGGGCAGTAAGGCTTAGCAGCCAAATTCATTAGGTTCATCCTTGTCAACAGGGCAGTAAGGCTTAGTGGCCGGAGTAAATAGAGTTGGTTAGACTTAGTTTTGAATTGTGAGTGGAAAAGAGAATAGAATTAGACCAACCAAGATATTACTCTCACTGAAGTATACAGAACTACCCCTTTCTTTCAAACTTGTTATGCTCAAACAAGAATGCATATAATTTATTTTCCAAGAGTAGTCCTTCAGTCCATAATAAATAATCATAGAACTAAATAAATATATAACACAGTAAAGTGTTTCTCATGATCTTGCTCTGAAGGAAATAGAATTCAGGGTTTCAATCATCTGAGCTCTAATAAATATTTTATCCATTTTATAGTTTCCAAGACTACACCTAAAACAATATTACACTTGCACAATTGAAGAATGAATGACATTTGAAATTTAACAGGTTTACACAGAGGAGAGAATAGAAAAGCCATCACTGGAGTAAACAAATGAGTTATTTCTTTTCCAAATTATCAGCTCAGATATATTTTTCCTCAGTTCCTATTATTGTGTTGCAATGAACAGATACACACTTGCATCCAATAAATATAGCTTCATCTCTCTACATTTCATAATAATTTTTGTGCTAGATTTCTATTAATGCACATATGCAAGTGTCAAATGGAACATATTACTTACTTTGTGTTCTACTTGATACATCCTAGGAAGTAAGATAACCCCAATAACGTAATTAATGCTAGTAGCAGTATAATATCAATATGCAAGGTAATTTTTTTTTTAGCATTTGTTTCACGGACTACAGTATACTTTTAAAAAAAGCAATGATACACTCTTTAAAACGCATTCTTATTTCTCATCCATTCACTGCTCTGAATTTTCATTACCCATAAGGAAATATACACTGCTCTGCTTTGTTTTAATACATTGCAGTACCCTAAAGTGATATTTTTATTAAATGGAAAAGTAAGGGGTTAGATCTGACAAGTCATCTTTTCTTTCAAAATAAAGTCTCCATCTCTAGTGGATTTTGAACCTTTCCATTGTGGTCATTTCACTGATTTCCTCTTTACTTCCTTTTTGCAGATACACTAGAGACTACTGATGATGAAGAGGGATTCAGTTTCTGGCCTCTCCCCTGCCCCTGCGGCCACGGCAGTTTCCTGGGTTGGGGAGGAAGCATCAGCTCCTCCAACTTCCCTGTAAGCTGCACGGCCACGGAGCAGCCTATTTTAGAGCCGCACAGGCGCTCAGGGGACCCACGCAAACCCCTTCTCCCAGCCCCAACCTAGACCGGCCCCCAACCTGCCATGGCTGGGGTGCCCCTCCACTGGCACCAACTCTGCTGCGGCCTGGCCCTGCCCAGACCCAGCTGTGGCTGGGACACTGCGGCCTCAAGCATGGCTGGAGCGGCCCTCCCCCGGCCCCAACCCAGCCCCATGCCGGGCGCCCCTCCCCCAGCCAGAACCCAGCCCTGGCCCGGACCTGCCGGGGCAAAGGGGCACCTATCCTGCAGCCCCGGAGTTGCCGCAGCGGAGAGAGGCACCTCTTCCCCCCAGCATAGGTACTGCTGAGGAGAGAGATCTGGGGAGAGTGCTCTCTCCCCACCATAGCCCAGGAGCACTCTCCTGGCACGGGAATAAGGAGATGAGCGGTGAGCCAGCAGCAGAGTGAGGAGGCGGATGGAGGGGTATTGTTGCGAGCAGGGGAGTGAGGAGGCGTGAAGCCGGGGGCCGAGGAGGTGAGGTGAGTGGTGGGAAGGCTAACGGGGGAGTAAGGAGGTGAGTGGCAAGCCAGCAGCAGGGTAAGGAGGCAGGCGGGGGGAGGGGTCTGGCTGCGAGTGGGGGAATGAGGAGGTGAGCGGTGAGCCACCAGCGAGCAGAGGTTCGCAGCGGGCAGGGAAATGTCTGTGGCAGGAGAGTGAGGAGGCGAGCGGCGGGTGGGGGACTGAGGAGGGATGCAGAAGGCAGGCGGGGAGGTCAGGAGGCGAGTGCAGGGGCAATGGGTGGAGCCCCCGTTTGGGGATGCTAGCCCTTGATTCCACCCCTTCCATCCAACCCTCCGGCAACCAGAGCCCCAAGACCCCTCTGCCCCTCCTGCAGCTGGAGCTACAAGCCCGTTACCGGAGAAGCCCCCAGCGCCCCGCCCCTCAGCTGGAGGATCCCTGGCTGGCTGAAGCCCAGAGCATCCCCCCAACCGCCCTCGGCCAGCGGAGCTCAGGACCGGCCGAGGCCCCAAGCCCCGCCACCTAACCAGAGGAGCCCCGGGCCAGCTGCAGCCACAGCCGTGCTTCCCCTGCTTTCCCCTCCCCGGACCCAAGCTGCCCAGATATGTTTTTTATTATTATTTGGACTTTTATGTCAAAGCATTTTTAAATTTACTTCAGAATTGTTGTACACCCACTTTTACCAAAAAAGCAAAATAAACAATAATTTAAAAAAAAATACAAGAACATGCAAAGCAACATATTTGTGTTTCTATTCTGTTAGGTCCAGTAAAGAATAGAGATAACTGCATTATTTTTATTACTGAGTCTGCAAAAACAAAAACAAAACAAACATTACATAAATAAATTACAATGATTTGGATATATCTATGTGCATATTGCTTTATTTATTTAGGAAAAAATAAATAATTTTAGGGGAAAATGTCAGTGCAGCCACCAGCAAGAGTTGGTGGCCACACTCTGAGGCCACCAAAAAATTTGTTGCGAGAAATCCTGTACTAATGCTAGGATTGAAAAATAAGTCAGTCAGAACAGACCAAATACTGTATATAAGGCAGAGCATAAACAGGCAAAAATCAGTCAGGTTAGGAGCAGGAGAAGAAGAAGAAGAAGGAGAAGATCAGAGAAACCTAAATGAATAAAGAACAGCAAAAAAGAAGCAACTGCAGGGTGACATTAGCAGCAGCGGGATGCTGGGACAGGGCAGAAAAGGATCCTGAGACAGAGCAGAAGGTTCCTTAAGACAGAGCATAGGGAAAGAAAACTACAAGGAGTAAGCATCTCAGCCATAGTATAGGATATAGAATAGAAATAGGGTTAATGAATGTGTATGCTTGGTATAATAAAGATTAGTGTCTGTGGTGTGTATGTGTATGTTACTATGTATAAAGTTTAGAGTTTATAAAAATTGCTGTCCGTGTCCTGCATATGACTGATCACCATGTACAGAACATAGTCCCTTTTAAGCCATTCCAACTGTATGACATTACAGTATCTGGTACTTTGACTTGCATACCTGTGTTAATGAATGTATGTTTATGTTTTCATTCAGGTTTAGATTAACTGTATTAGGAAAAGTTGGTTACACCAAATAAATAAAATACTTTGTTTTGGAAAAGTATTGCCTGGGTGTCAATCTTTTGAGCAGAAGGCTGTATCTGTGTCCTCCCAGAGGTGAAGAGATCTAGTCTGTTCTGGGAGAATTTTCTGAAGGGCATAGGGAAATCCTGGGTAAACCCTGGCAATTCTACTAGGGCAGGCCCCCTCCTTTCACCTTACAGGAACAGATTAATAGGTCAACATCTTGGGAACCTGGAAGTAAGCAAAAGGAGGGCTACTCTGGGATCCTTGGATATTTTCTTGGGGTAACAAGGCAAGTAGCTTAAATTTGATGCAATACAGAAAAGGAGGACCAAGCAGGGGCGCAAAGAGAGGGGTGACATGGTCAAAGTGATGGGCTTGAAAAAATATCTGCAGCAGTATTCTGAATGGATATCAGTGAGGTAAGATTACATTTGCCAAGATGAGAAAAGGATGTTGCAGCAAGCAAGACACGAGATGAGAACCAGGTCAGAGTTTTAGCTGTGTGAATTGATAGGAAAGGTTGTATCTTAGAAATGTTATACAGAAAGAATTTGCAAGATTTAGACATAGGCTGGATGTGAGGACCTAGAGAGAGGTCCAAATGAAAGATGATGCACAGGTTATGGGCCTGAGAGACAGGCAGGATAGTGGTGCTATCCACAGTGATTAAGAAATGAGGTAGTAAGGAGGGCTTGGGGGAGAAGTGGGATTAAAAACTTTGTTTTAGCAAACAGCTAGACATCCATGCAAAGAGGTCAAAGAAACAGATTTTAGTTTTGACAGGAGACAGATCTGCAGCAGATGGGTAAATTTGTGAAGACTGCAACATAAAGATGGTAGTTGAATTTGTGTTGGTGAATGAGATTCCCCAAGGATACAGTATAGAGGGAGAAGAGAAGGGGACCGAGCACAGAGCACTTTGGAACCTCCAGAAGAAAGTCAGAGGGGGTATGAGGAGGATCCTCCAAATGACATTCTGAAGGAGAGATTAGAAAGGAAGGAGAAGGTAGAGTGACAGAAGCCAAGGGAGGACAAGATTTCAAGAAGACAGTGTCAAAGGCAGCTAATCAGTGAAGGGGGATGAAAGAACGAGATCTTGGAATCATTGTGGATAGTTATCTGGAAACATCCACTAAATGTGCAGCGGCAGTCCAAAAAGCAAACCGAATGTTGGGAATCATTAGGAAAGGGATAGATAATAAAAGAAAATATCATATTGCCTCTAAATAAATCCATGGTATGCTCACATCTTGAATACTGTGGGCAGATCTGATCAACCCATCTCAAAAAATATATATTAGAATGGTTAAAGGTACAGAAAGAGGCAACCAAAATGATTAGGGGTATGTGACAGCTTCCATATGAGGAGATATTATTAAAACTGGAATTTTTCAGCTTGCAGAAGAGACAACTAAGGGGGGATATGATAGAGGTCTATAAAATCATGACTGGTGTGTAGAAAGTAAATAAGGATTATTATTTACTCCTCCTCATAACACAGGAACTAGGGGTCACCAAATGAAATTAATAGGCAGCAAATTTAAAACAAACAAAAGGAAGTATTTCTTAGAATCATAGAATCATAGAATATCAGGCTTGGAAGGGACCTCAGGAGGTCATCTAGTCCAACTCCCTGCTCAAAGCAGGACCTAATCCCAACTAAATCATCCCAGCCAGGGCTTTGTCAAGCCTGACCTTAAAAACCTCTAAGGAAGGAGATTCCACCACTTCCCTAGGTAACCCATTCCAGTGCTTCACCACCCTCCTAGTGAAAAAGTTTTTCCTAATATCCAACCTAAACCTCCCCCACTGCAACTTGAGACCATTACTCCTTGTTCTGTCATCTGGTACCACTGAGAACAGTCTAGTCATAGTGCACAGTTGACCTGTGGAACTATTTGCTAAAGGATGTTGTGAAGGCCAAGACTTTAACAGGGTTCAAAAAAGAACTAGATAAATTCATGGAGGATAGGTCCATCAATGCCTGTTAGTCAGGATGGGCAGGGATGCATTTGTCCCTAGCCTCTGTTTGCCAGAAGCTGGGAATGTGTGACGGGATGGATCATTTGATTACATGTTCTGTTCATTCCCTCTGAAGCACTTGGCATTGGCCATTCTGAAAAGACAGGATACTGGGCTAGATGGACCTTTGGTCTGACCCAGTATGGCTGTTCTTATATAGCAGTGATTTTGAGTTTTAGATAGAAAGAAGTCAGCAGAGACTATGACAACTGTGGTTTCTGTGATATTCAATGGTCAAAAGCCAGAATAGAGAGGGTTTCGTATGGAATTGGATGAAAGGAACTCCAGACATTAATTGTAAACAGTGGGTTCAATGATCTTAGAGATGAAAGGGAGAAGGAAGATGATGTGGTAGTTGGAGAGGGAAGTGGAGGGTTGTTTTTATGATAGGGGAGTTTAAAGTATGTTTGCATTGTGACGGTAAAGAGCCATAGGAATGGGAGATGTTAACTGAGTAAGGGCAGAGATGAAAGTGGGTAAAAGGGAGATCAGGTGATGGGATGGGGTGACTATGGCAAATAAGGGGATTAGAGAAGGAGAGCAGATGAGAAACTTCTGGATCAGTGATGATGGAGAAGGAGGAGAGAGTTGTAGGACAGGAAGGGGAAAGGGAAGGTAAGCTGAGGGGAGGAAGAAAGTCATGTTGAATTTTGAAAGAAATCAGAAACATTCTGTGCAAAGAGAAGTGGAGGCAGAAGAAGCGGAAAGTTGAGGAGTGAGTCAAAGGGGGTGAAAACACAGCTGGGATTGAAGGCATGAGATTCAATTAAGTTGGAGGAGTACAGTTGCTTAGCCAGGAAGATTGCATAACTGAAAGAAGAGAGAACAAATTTGTAATAGAGGGAGTGTAATGGAGGTAGGCCAAAGGAGACAGAATTCACCATTCCCTATTCCAGTAAGGCCTCAGTTCAAACTTCATTTGAAAAGCTCCAGTTAGTTCAAATTGGCAACCAGTTTTCAAATGGGTCTATCAGCCTATTGGTTCCTGGGGCTTCTAGTCCTTCCTCTAGAAACCAAGAGACCAAAGAAAAGGTGATAAAAGACTGTACTGTAGTTTCCATTAGGAGACTCTATCTATGCCATCAACAGAGACAGCGCTATCTGCCTGCAAACCTGAAAGTAAATGGGGCAGTTAGTAAAAAAAAATGGAAGGATTTTATTTTTTAGTTTTAAAACAGTGGTTCAAAATTTTATTTTTGAAGAAGAACCCAAGATTCCTCTCACACATACTCTGACCTTCCAAGATAAAAAGAGGTGACATCAAAACAATAAAAAGTACCAACATGATCCAGTGCAGGAAATGGATTTGAGAGAGAGAATCTAATTTATGGCAGGTTTCAGAGTAACAGCCGTGTTAGTCTGTATCCGCAAAAAAGAAGAACAGGAGTACTTGTGGCACCTTAGAGACTAACAAATTTATTAGAGCATAAGCTTTCGTGGACTACAGCCCGCATCCGAAGAAGTGGGCTGTAGTCCACGAAAGCTTATGCTCTAATAAATTTGTTAGTCTCTAAGGTGCCACAAGTACTCCTGTTCTTCTAATCTAATTTATGTATCAGTTTTGCATAGATGTTCATGATGTAAAGCGGTGTGGGGGAGTATGTGTCTGCTGGTGGCACATTTAGCAATTTTTCATGTATGCCATTCTAAAAGGATTTTGCTAGTTAAGACATACATTGGCTGCATGCATACATTCAGATCCAATTCTAGGTGACATGGAAGAGTTCTTTCATCTAAATATACTTTGTTCTAAAATCTTAGGTAAAATATTATTTGTCTTGGCTCCTTATTTTGGAAAGGAAAAGGACTCTGCTTACAAATCAATTACATTTTATATGGATGTTGTAACATGAAAAGCAGATTATTTTTCTGTAGTTTATATGCAAAGAATAATTTATCCATATGCATAGGCAACACGGCACGCACATTCATGAACTGCTGCTGGAATCGTTGCCCGTGTCTTTAAAGATAAACAATCTACTAAAAGTTGCAACAGAAAGAGAGATTTGAATTAAGTAGATAAAAGAAAATTTGCCAGTGTAACAAGTTACTTAAATTCTGAAACACACAAACTAGTGGTAGTTGAAAATAAAAATACGGAAGTCATGGACAATTTAAACCTATTTTCTGTCATATCTGATCTTAAACTATTATATCTGAAAGACATAAATCATAATGTAACAAGTTAGTTGGCCAAATGCTGCACTTGCTTACACCCATAACATTATATTATTAAAATTTATGTATTTTTGTAGCTTGGTAATATAAATTAATAAAAATAAGTAACTATTTTTTCTCAAAATCCAAACTGATGGTAGCTACTGCATCTTGTTCAAATAATACACGAGATGTTTAATTGGTTGTCAGTTTAATTATGTTTTACATCATCATGTTATTCAGTTGCTATAATATCTCAGAGAGTAACTCAGCAGTTGATATGTGAAGGAAAACAAGCTAATTTGGTATCTGATGTGAATAGTCAGAACATATGACAAATTATTTTGATATATGCAGTTATTATAGGAGTGTCACAGAATATCAGGGTTGGAAGGGACCACAGGTGATTATCTAGTCTAATCCCCTACTCAAAGCAAGGCCAATCCCCAGACAGATTTTTGCCCCCTTAAGGATTGAACTCACAACCATGGGTTTAACAAGCCAATGCTCAAACCACTGAGCTATCCCTCCCCTAAGGAATGTTGGTCTCTGGGTGTTAGAGAGACAAGGTGAGTGAGGCAATATCTTCTATTGGACCAACTTCTGTCTGTGGGAGAGACAAATATTTGAGCTTACACAGAGCTCTTCTTCAGAAATGTGTCAGAGAGGCTAAATACAAGGTGGAACATATTGTTTAGCAAAAGTAGTTAACACAGATTTCAAGGCACCATTGAAGGTGAAGCAGCCCATTAACACCCACCAGTCATAGGAGTAAAAGAAGGCAACTAGGACAGGGTGTTCGGGGGTTATAGAATGTTGTAATAACCCATAAATCCCGTGATTCTATTCAGTTCATGATTTTTAGTGTCGAGCAAAGTTATGGATTTAAGCTCCCATGCTCATCTTTTGAAAGTGTTGTGCAGGTTTCCTTTGAGGATGAGGACTGATAGGTCAGCGATAGAGTGATCGCTTTGTGAAAAGTTTTCATCTTTAGGTGATATGGTGTTTTTGTCATTTATCATTTTCCTGTGTGAGTTCATGTAGTGATTATTTGATTTCACCCACACAGTTGTTAACAGGCCACTTCACCTTGAATGATCCCTTGAAATATGTGCTATACAATCTATTCCACCTTGTATTTGGCTGTGACTCTCTGAGTATGTTTCCCAGGCTTGAAGAAGAGCTCTGTGTAAGCTTGAAAGCCTGTCTCTCACCAAACAGAAGTTAGTCCAATAACATATTACCTCACTCACCTTGTGTCTCTAAATTATTTTGAGATATTGATTATAGACTTTTCTTCAGTGTATTATCTGAGCCCCTCACAAGTACTAATTAGTTTATCCTCATTGCTCTTTCTGGGAGGGAGAGCAAGTCTATCATCATTTAAAGATCTGAAAGCACAGATAGGTTAAACGCATTGCCCAGGGTCACAGAGGAAGTCTGAGGCATAATCAGGGATAAAATCCATTTTTTTTCCAAATACCCATTCAGGGCCTTAACGAAAAAGACCTTTTTGTTTACTTTCGTTGCCATGGGTATATCTGTTTTTTGATCTGCTGACCATTGCAAGAGGCTGAATCTGAGAGTTTCTAGATATTGCTAAAGGCTATTTGCAAAGAGCTTCTGTTCACTGGTGCAGGAAGAGCTCCTGATATCATCTTTCATCTACAGAGAACTTCAAATTCCAGATCAGTGCCAGAGTGAGAACTGCATTGGAGTTTTGTACACTTCCAGTACAGGAATTCAAATACCACAAATCAGTATGTAGAATAACTCCTCCCTGCCTTAAAATATGTCAGTCTGGACCTCCAGTGTTGCCACATCTTTCCCCAGTATTCCTCACTCTTACTTGCTTTTCAAACTGCTCAGATATATGCAAACAGACTTTCTTCCTTCAGTACTGTAGTGTTGACAGACCCCAGTTTGCAGCAATCAAACCAGACAGCTTTTGAGCTTAATGCATAAGCCTCTACTGCCTGAGCTAAAAGACATGTCTCAGCCAACACCGTAGCAGGCTCATCGTCTCTAGCAGTCTAGCCACAACTAGAGGGGGACAGAGTGCCATACAAAGTAGCAGGGCCGGCTCCAGGCACCAGCTTAACAAGCAGGTGCTTGGGGCAGCCAAGTGAGAGGGGCGGCACCTGCGGCAATTCGGGGGCAGCAGGTCCCTCACTCCCTCTAGGGGCGAAGGACCTGCCGCTGAACTGCCACCGCCGATCGCGGCTTTTTCTTCTTTTTTTCCAATTGCCACCGCTCGCGATTGTGGCTTTTTTTTTTTGCTTGGGGCGGCAGAAATGCTGGAGCCAGCCCTGCAAAGCAGGCATGGGTTACAATACTTTTGCTAGCAGCTGGGTAGCTTCTGAGGCCAAATCCTGCAAAGACTTCAGGATTTGGCTCTAGTTTGATTGTTTGGGTTTTTTTATAATGTATCTCAGGAAGAGTGAAAGGTATATTTCAGCATAGCTGAGTACTATGCTCCTAATTTCTTGAGTGTTGACAAAATTTGCCATTGAGGAACTAAAACGTTAGGAAACACCTACTCCAAAAATTTCACAGAGAGCATGCCTGTGTGTTATGAATTTTTTTTTTTGAGGGGGAGAGGCATGTTTTACAGCATATGCACAGAGAAGTTAGATAAAAACAACAAATATTTTTGCAGGAAGGTTGCAACCTAACATTACTTCCATTCTTAGAATTCAGAATTTTAAAACACAAGAACCCCAAACCAGAGACAGACTAAGAAGGCTGCTCCCTAAAACAAACAGGCACAACTCACACCACCTTACTGTAGGCTGGCTCACTGCAGACTGACTGCTGTAACACCCAGATTGCACACTGAATATGATTATATGATTATGCTATTTGTATACATGTATCATTTTTCTATCTGAAGCTATGAGTATTAACTATGTACCTGTAGTTCAAATGTTTGCTCATTTGGTAACACCCACAAGGTATTTAGCCTGCACATCATGAAGGGACTGTTCATCTTAAAAGGCCCACCAAGGAACACTTAACTCACAATGGCCCATGGGAGATACCCATGTACACATAATGGACTTTCCTGTGAACGTTCTAACTAGAGTATGGGTAATGGCTTCCACTATGACTAAGCAAAGCATGCATGGACATGTGACTTGCCCATTTGACTCCAAACACCATCTTGGTACCTGCAATTTTCACAGTGAGAACAATAGGTTTCCCTCCACATAGCAGAAGCTATGGAAGGCCCTGGAAATGTCTCCATTTTTCCTCTTTTCTGCTCAAACCTCTAGACTATGAACTTCTACTAATGGGAGCATTCTAACCAAGGGACTGAGGATCTTTCAATGACTTGGAAGCAACAAGAGACTTAACAAGCCAGCAGTTTATTTCATCACTGCTACAAGCCTGAGCCAAGAACTTTGCAATTATTGTATGTATTGGATTCCTTTAACCAATTTTAATTCTCATCTTTTTTCTTTCTTTCTATCTATCTATAAATAAACCTTTAGATATTGGATAATAAAGGATGGGCAAAAGCGTGATTATTGGGTAAGATCTGAGTTATATATTGACCTGGGTATGTGCCTAGTCCTTTGGGATCAGAAGAACCCTTTTGTTTGATTAAATTGGTTTTAAATAACCACTCATCATTAATTCTAGTGTCTGGGTGTTGAATCCAGGACTGGAATACCTAAGGAGGCTGCATTTCTAATTTCTTGTTAACCACTGTAGTAAGACAGAAATTTACTTTTCTTGCTGGTTTGGAATATCTCATGGAAGAATAACCACCAGTTTTGGAGTGTGTCTGCCCTTTTTCCCAGCAGCTTGTCCTGAATTTGGTATTCTCACTCGTGACCCATGGAGGCATGGTGACAGTGGTGTAGTCTGGCTAGGATGCGTAGAATGAGGTCAATTAAGCTTTGGATCAGAACCCATGCTATTAAAATTTGAAATTTGATATTGAGAGTTTTAAAGGTTAAAGTTCAGTGACCATGAGCCAGATGGCATCAGCAGAAGTAATCAAACAGTAAGCCCTGAGAGAGCCTGTGTCTTGAACATGAACAAAGACTGGCAGAACTTAGAATGCAAGAGAAGCAAGTCTTGGCCCAGCTGGAAAAAGACGCTGCAGAGAGAGCCAAGCAAGCTGAAGAGAGAGCCAAAGAAGCTTACTGGAGGCAAATGGAACGGCTGGCTGCTGAGGAGAGGGCTCACCAGATGCAACAAGAATCTGCCAGATTTAACCTCCAAATCAAAAAAAGCAATGGAAGAACAGCAGACACTGTATCATCTTGTAAGTCCAGTTTATAACAATGTTGGTATGTTGTTTGATTATGACATGACAGATGTGTTTAATCAGGCTGATGTCATAACTGAATCCCAAGGCAAGTGTGAATGTGACTCTTCTGTGTTATCCTTAACTAACTTTTTCCCATTGGCACTTGCACCATTTTACACAGCCAGCATACCATGCAGACTGCCCCCCAGTGGGTAGCCCTCCCACTCCAAAAATCCATGGAGTTTCAATTGTAAGATATTCATACAGATGGGCTTTCATGGGTTCCCAGAGAGGAAGATCATTCCACAGTGTCATCATTCTTTTCCTTCTTTCCTTTTCCATTCATTTCCAGTTTCTTTCTCATTTGCTTCTTCCAACATCACCCATCAGATTAGACCATATCACTCCATGCAATATCAATATCCATGCATATAACGCCACTTACTTCCAGAAGAAATAATTATTTGATCAACTTTTTTTTCTTTAATATTTTGTTTCAGCTTAACAAAAAGCCTCCCATGGATAAAAAATGTCTCAGTGGGACCATAGGGCTTTCAGGACTTCATGACAAAGCCATTTACCTTTATAAATGTGAAGTTTAGGGACCCTATTCTGCCACTGAAGAAGATATAGCAAAGCTCCCATTGAGTTCAATGAGAGCAGCATTGGGTCCTAAATGAGAAGTAAATAATGTAGGAATCAAGAGTACAGGAGTAAATTCATTTCTGACTCAAATCTGCTGGCTTCAGTGGAGAGGTGACAGATATGAATTTGGCCCACAATATTTTTTTCTGACCAAAATCTGTAATCTTTAGTTATACATTTTTTTATTTAAAAAATAATATAAATGCAGGAACTAATTGCATTGTTTGGCTCTAAGAGGCATTACACTTCACAAGGCATTTGCAGTACATATTGCTTTGATTCCCTGCCATTTCTACAATGAACTCGGAGTTTGGAAGAGCACTAATAAATATTGCATTTTGTCAGAGCTCATTTACCAAATATAAATGATTAAATAAGAAAATCCACAGCATGAGTAGTTTTGGCCCCCAAGCAGTCTCTAACAAGTCAGCAAAGGTGGAGAAAGGTGTGCAGCACAAGGATTCCCTGTTATGCAGTTAGCACAGTAAAGTATGTCATTAAATACCACTTGTATTAGCAAACCTAGAGCCATCTACTGCTCTTATAACTGTTCCTCTTCCTGTTGAAATCAATGGCCAAAATCCCACACACTTCAGTGAGATGTGGATTGGGTCCCTAAAGAGATTTGAGAACAAGGACATTTTTCACTTACAGTTCTTTCAGAAAAGACATAATGGTTGCTATAAAAGTTTAAGAATGATTTTAAAAGCTCAATAATCTATTACCCATTTTAAGTATAAGGTTGTAGAATTGGGCACTATATTTCAGAATGTTAGGTTTGAGAGCCAACCTTGATTCCATTGCAATCAATGTTGCCATAATATCAATGGGAGCAAGAGCAGGCCCTTCATCCGTTCTGACTCATTTTCCTCAAGTAATCAGATTCATGACCAAGTCCAGATTCAACAAAGCTATTAAACACAGATTTAAGTGCCTTGTTGAATCAAAGCCTAACCGTATTGGAGTAGAGGGTACAAAAAATAAAACAAAAAATAATATAAAATATCTGTTATGATAAATGGTCAAGTATATTATTGTACTATCAGCAATATTTAGAAAAAATGGGTTTAATTAATTTTTTCAAATGACAGTTTTATTACAATGTTGAATACTGTGGTAGTTACAGAAGTGCTTCTTTTACAGATAATCACATTTTACTGCAGACACAACCCAAAGGTCTACTTTACAATCCTTTCATACGGTACATGAAACGTATGAAAAGAAGTCAGCATTGGTCATCTGCTTTGGTTTTATCTTTATCAGTCATTCCAAATGAAATGCTTTCAGACCAAAACATTTTACACATAAAAGAGCCAAATCCTGTTTGCCTTACTCAGGCGAATAATCCAATTTACTTCAGTGGGGTTACTTACATAAAGCCCAAATTGTCATTTATTATTGTGATGTTCTTGAACTAGTGAGTCTAGTATTTGGTATCATAACTTATTCTTTCCTGATTTTTATATTTATGTTTTCTTGAGACTATATTACTTGTTCTCTCTATATATACACATATATCCAACTATAGCATACATCTATTTTTAACATATATCAATATTCACAGTAAATCTTAAATATATAGTGTCACATTACACCCCATATTCTTCATAGAAATATGCTTATGATATGAATATGGCATAACTGAGATGTATTTTATGCAAGAGAGGTCATGGGAGGTATCACTGGAAAGGTTATGATTTACTGAATGTGATTATCCTATTTGTATGCATGTATAATTGCTGTTTCTGAATTTAGGACTATAAACTCTGTATCAATTGCAAAAGTGTTTGCATCTGGACAGTAGGCAATCAGCCTGAATGGGCCATTAGGAAGAAGAATAAGACTTTGAAGATACTAATCTCCGCCTTCCTGAGAAGCTTCTTGGGTTGCTGCTTTGACACTTCAGGATGATGTAATCATGTCACCTGGTACTAGACCCCCGTCTTGGTCTTCCAGTGTTTTTCCATTAAAAGAGGGGGTTGGAGGTCAGACTGGGAACCAAAAGATTCGCGCCATATGTAAATCCTATTTAAGGCTGGGGAGTGAATTAATCGTGGCTCTTCACTGCCTCCCCAGCCAAGAAGGAAGACTGCTGAAAACACCCGAAGAAACAAAGGAACTAAGCTGGGGGAGGGCAGGGGGCTGTTTCCAGGTGAGACAAATCAGCCTGTAAAAGGAATCCCTGGAGATTTAAGCTGCATTAGTGCAGTTTACCTTCAAGAAACTCTGCAACCTGCTTGATACAACATTTAGGGTGATAAATAATTATTTGTAGCCAGTATTCTTTAGTGTATTAAGCTTAGTTTGTGTGTTTTCTTTTATTTGCTCAGTAATCATCTTTGTTGTGTTTGCTATCCCATATAATCACTTAAAATGTACCTTTTGTATTTAATAAACCTGTTTTGTTTTCTAAAACCCAGTTTGTGCAATTCACAACCAGGAGGGAGGGGGCGCAGAGATGTGCATATCTTCCTCCACTTTGAGGGAGGGGGCAAATTTATGAGTTTACACTATATAGATCTCTATACAGCACAAGACAATATAATTTTGGGTTTGCATCACAAAGGAGGTGTGCAGTTGAGTGTTGGGCAATCCCCGAGCTGATTCTTCCCACACCGAGCTGATCTCAGTGTCTCTGTGTCCATTTGCAGCTGGGTGTGTCCCTACCTGTGTGCGTGTGCTGGAGAAGGCTTGAGCGCCTGGCACAGCAGAACAGGGTGAGGGAGCCCACGCTGGTGGAACAGGCAGGCTCAGTGGGACCCCAGCACATCAGGTGGCACCCCAGAAGGGGGGTGGGAGGTCCAACCTGTCACATACAGTGTGTGCAAAAATACAGTATATTGTAGTAAAGGGAGAAGTTGTTGGAATTGAAGAGTTAAGAGAAAGGATAAACAAACAGTCTCTGCTTAAAGACTCAAAGGTAATATTATCATGTTATCAATATTTGTGAAATATATTTGTTCCATAAGGTATTTTAAAGGACACTTTTTTGGAAAGCAGCATTCTTGCTATGGTGCCTATCAGAAGCCATTGGAGTTTCGTGGTATACACTTTTTTGCTTGAGTACAGTTCTTTTGGAAATAAAACAAAACGTTGAGTATCCACTTTACCTAACATGTAAGTAGATTAAAGTGCTTTCTCTGCAAATGAAACACGACATCTGTATTTGATGATGTGTTTAAAAGCTCTCAGTTTAATGTACTAAGTGATTTGCAGATCCTGGAGACTTGAATTATTGCAAAGCAAAAAAGAGATAATGGTAAAAAAGACAAAGAAAATGAAAACAGTGCACTAACTAAAGAATCCCAGGACATTTTCACTTGGATTTAAAGGCTGGATCCTCCAAACAAAATTCCCACTGACATTAATGGGAGTTTTGCCAGTGTAAGGACTGCAAGATTATAGTACACAACTTTTGTGAATAGTAAAAACTTTTTCAAATATTGGATCATCTGATGCTAGGGCTAAATGTTTAACAAATATTAATGATATTCTGCACTTCTCTAGTACATTCACCCAGACAGCGACACATGGAAATCAAGCCATTTATAGCAACTAAGGGTACGTCTATACTTACCTCCGGGTTCGGCGGTAAGCAATAGATCTTCTGGGATCGATTTATCGCGTCTTGTCTAGACGCAATAAATCGATCCTGGAAGTGCTCGCCGTCAATGCCGGTACTCCTGCTCTGCAAGAGGAGTACGCGGAATCGATGGAGGAGCCTGACTGCCATGTGTGGCCCCGCGGTAAGTACCTTGTAATTCGAACTAAGGTACTTTGACTTCAGCTACGTTATTCACGTAGCTGAAGTTGTGTATCTTAGTTCGAACTGTGGGGGTTAGTGTGGACCAACCCTAAGTCATTTAAAGACTATAGAGGTCTGAAAGAATTTATAGTCTTAAAGGCTATAGAAGTCACTGCCAAAACCCTTACCCAGTATAAGAAAAACAACAAAAGAGGGATTTTCCCAGAACAATCAGTGTGGGCCTAACTGCTCCACTGAAGAGAAGGGCCATTTTAGCTAACTTTAATGGTAGCAGTTAGGCCAGTGCCATGTGCTTTTGAGAACCCCATCCTAAAACTACCTCTCCTAAATCAACCCCTAAAAGGTGGCCATTTTACTAGAGTGACACTCCCAAATTGTCTGAATACATTGGAAACATTTCAATCCTATAACACTGGTCTACAATTTTTGAGAAGTCGTCTGCTTCAGAGCTAAAATGTGCTATTTATTATGTATTTTGATGTGCTGAATTCAAATATGACAATTAAAACAACTGATTGGCTACTGTTTCTAAGATATTTAAGTTTTTACATTTTATGTCTATGTATATTGTGTAGATAGTAGAGTTTTAATCATAAATTGTAAACCTAGGTCTTTTCATGTGTTTATGGTTGCTTTACATGAGAATATTTCACCTGTCCTGTTTATGTAACACTTTAAAAATCAGCAAAAGAGTTATATAAATAAAATGTATTATGAAACAAAAGGCAAAAAACTATTATGTACATAGTTTAGTCCTATTCAGTGTCTACTCGGCGCTTCTTGGCTTGTCTCTTGTATTCATTAAATGGAGCATCTCTTGTCACTGTCCAGCAATAGTCTGCAAGCATTGATGGGCTCCATTTGCCCTGATAGCGTTTCTCCATTGTTGCAATGTCCTGGTGACATCGCTCGCCGTGCTCGTCGCTCACTGCTCCGCAGTTCGGTGGAAAAAAATCTAGATGAGAGTGCAAAAAATGTATCTTTAGCAACATGTTGCAACCAAGGCTTTTGTATGCCTTGAGGAGGTTTTCCACCAACAACCTGTAGTTGTCTGCCTTGTTGTTTCCGGGAAAATCTATTGCCACTAACTGGAAGGCTTTCCATGCAGTGCATGGTCAAATGCATCATCTCGAAGAAGTTCACGAATCTGAGGACCAACAAAGACACCTTCCTTTATCTTAGCTTCACTTAACCTTGGAAATTTTCCACGGAGGTCCTTGAAAGCTGCTTGTGTTTTGTCAATGGCCTTGACAAAGTTCTTCAGCAGACCCAGCTTGATGTGTAAGGGTGGTAACAAAATCTTCCTTGATTCAACAAGTGGTGGATGCTGAACACTTTTCCTCCCAGGCTCCAATGACTGTCGGAGTGGCCAATCTTTCTTGATGTAGTGGGAATTTCTTGCACAACTATCCCATTCGCAGAGAAAACAGCAGTACTTTGTGTATCCAGTCTGCAGACCAAGCAAGAGAGCAACAACCTTCAAATCGCCACAAAGCTGCCACTGATGTTGGTCATAGTTTATGCACCTCAAAAGTTGTTTCATGTTGTCATAGGTTTCCTTCATATGGACCAACTGGAATTGATGGCAAAACATTGCCATTATGCAGTAAAACAGCTTTAAGACTCGTCTTCGATGAATCAATGAACAGTCTCCACTCATCTGGATCATGAACGATGTTGAGGGCTGCCATCACACCATCGATGTTGTTGCAGGCTACAAGATCACCTTCCATGAAGAAGAATGGGACAAGATCCTTTTGACGGTCACGGAACATGGAAACCCTAACATCACCTGCCAGGAGATTCCACTGCTGTAGTCTGGAGCCCAACAGCTCTGCCTTACTCTTGGGTAGTTCCAAATCCCTGACAAGGTCATTCAGTTCACCTTGTGTTATGAGGTGTGGTTCAGAGGAGGAGGATGGGAGAAAATGTGGGTCCTGTGACATTGACGGTTCAGGACCAGAAGTTTCATCCTCTTCCTCTTCCTCGTCTGACTCAAGTGAGAATGATTCTGGTGCATCAGGAACCGGCAGTCCTTCTCCGTGGGGTACTGGGCGTATAGCTGATGGAATGTTTGGATAATGCACAGTCCACTTTTTCTTCTTTGACACACCTTTCCCAACTGGAAGCACCATGCAGAAGTAACAATTGCTGGTATGATCTGTTGGCTCTCTCCAAATCATTGGCACTGCAAAAGGCATAGATTTCCTTTTCCTGTTCAACCACTGGCGAAGATTTGTTGCACAAGTGTTGCAGCATATGTGTGGGGCCCACCTCTTGTCCTGATCTCCAATTTTGCAGCCAAAATAAAGGTGATAGGTTTTCTTAACCATAGTGGTTATACTGCATTTTTGTGATGCAAAAGTCACTTCACCACAAACATAGCAGAAGTTATCTGCACTGTTCACAGAAGTACGAGGCATCTCTGCTCACTTTGGCGAAACAGAAATGTGTCCCTTTGCAAAATCAAACACTGACAAATAAGAGAGCATGACACTGTATGATTTCTAGAGCTGATATAGGGCAATTTGTTCAGCAGAGTGATGTAAGCTTCGTTATGATTGCATCATCCATGACTTCTAGGAATAACATGACGCAATTCATATCATGTATGACGCAATACCAGCTTCAGATTGCATCATTCATTGTTTTGCCTAAAAAGCAAGTACTGTCCAAACCCAGTCATAGATTTATTCATAGATCCAGTCAAAGATGTATTTTAGTCATTTCTGGTTTAAATTGAGATCCCTTCCCTTTATAACTCACTTATCCTCCGCCATTCCCAAGACAAGGGTCGTATATACTGACCCAATAGCATATCTTGAAAACTAGAGCCAATCAACCATTTTAAGCATCATTTTCGTTCTCAGTGACCAAGAATTAGTAACGTTTGACTAAATTTATTTCAGAAGCATTTTGGCTGTAGAGCAGTGTTACCTAACAGTTTTACAGTGTTAGCTGGCCTTTTCAAGGAGTTGGAGCTTATCTGCACCAGTGATAGGTGTTTATCTCCGTAAGTGGAGGAAAAGAACAGTGTCACAAGAGGGGGGAACTAAGGAAAGGCCTGCTAGGAAAACAAGAGCAGCTGGTAGCTCAGCTGGAGGGAGGTAACCTAATAGAGAAGGACTCCAGGGAGAATGGCCTTGCAAATCAATGCTATATATAAGACTGAGAGATACCCAGGAAGGCTGGGAGTATAGGTAGAAGCTCTGGGAAGAAGCAGGGCAGGTCAAGGAAATGGGGTAGACAGCCCAATTGTTTAGGCCCTGTGTCTGTGTGGGGGACAGAGCAATGGCTCCTGTATACAAGGGGAAGAGGTGTTTGGTTAGAGCCCAGGAGGGCTGGCGTCTGAGCCCAGGAGAAAGGCTGAAGAGACGGTGAAATGGACAGACCCTTAGGGAAAAAAGACTGTGGCTGGTGAGACTGAGGTGGAAGATTGGTTGTGTGTGTGTTTGGACTTCTTTGTACTCCAAAAGAGGTGGACTTTTTATGTGATTTAGCTAGCCAGAGGGTTAAGGCACCTCAGCAACTGAACTTGCTGAGTGCCAAGAAAGAACCATTGGAGATGAGCGGAAAATGAGGCAGCAGACAGGCCAAAAGCCAGAATAGGTAGTTCCTGTTACAGCGGGCAAAACTTTGCTCACTGTATATTTTATATGGTATAGATTATATGGCATAAGTACTAAGTCCCTGATCCTGGAAACACTTTTGCATGTGTCAAACTTTACTCATCTTTGTAAAGTTCAGCACACACAAGCATTTGCAGGGTTGTGGTCTGTGGTGTTTGGTAATCACTGTGAGATTTACAGCTTGACAGATATGTGACCAATTCTATATCTCAGTCCCAACTGCATCTGCATTACATAACACAAGCTTCTTAAAGGTACAGCTCCCCACAGGGTCCAAGGGTGGAATTGTGAGTGGCATTTACAGTAGGGCACACAAAAAGTCTCTGATGGTTCCCAGCATTGTGAGGTACCTCACTACCACTTGCTTTTAGTATCTGTTCTTCCATTGGTCAGCTCCATCAGTCATCGCTAACACAAGCACTCCTCTCTAGGCCTTGCTGGCCCTGCTGTTATTCCACAGGTCAGCAGTAGGCACACTCCAACCCTTGAGACCTCCAAGCATCTCCCTGGAATGTCCAGCTCTTGATTCTCTGAACACTTGCAGTATTCACAGATTTTCTACTTTGAAAGAAGCAGCATACTCCAGCTTACCCGTTTCACCTCAGATCACCTCTCTGCTTAACACAGAGCACTTAGATTTGTTTATAGTGAAAACCAAGTGTAAGTTTATTTAACAAAGCACAGAGATTCAAGTAGCAGTATTGGGAAAAGAATGGTTACGTATAAAGCAATCATTTTGCCATTGGCTTAGTATGCAAATAGACATACAGTGCAAGGCACACAATACATAATACCCAAATGGCCAGACATGGATATAGGTGTCTGCTACCTCCTGCCTGAAAGTAACACTTCAGAGCTATGTCACCTCCTCATGAAACCTTAAGAACATATTTTTTAGTATAGATACATAACTCCTTATATATTATTTGTACATGTATTTCACAATGATTATGTCTACCAGTGGGTACCAACTCTCGCTAGAGACCGCATATGCCTCTCTTCGGTGAACTATTATGCATATATGGGATCCCAGGTGATCCCTGTAAAACCCTGTGCACTCCCTGTGCTCTCTGCCAGTTGGCACCAAAGGGTCCCTGGATCAGTCTCCCTATCCCATCTCTCACTTTGCATTAATAGACAAGAGTCAAAGGGACCACATTAGCAGTCCCTGATTCCCAGTGAGTTTAGAAAATGTTATTACTGCTTACTTCCCTGGCAGTTGGTGCTCTACAAACAATAGTAATAAATTAGTCATGGCAAACAAAGAACAGAAAACTTTAACATGTATGTGAAGAGTGGACGTGTTATTCCTTGACTTTAGCAAAGCTTTTGATACGGTCTCCCACAGTATTCTTGCTGACAAGTTAAAGAAGTATGGGCTGTATAAATGGACTATAAGGTGGATAGAAAGCTGGCTAGATCGTTGGTCTCAACGGGTAGTGATCAATGGCTCCATGTCTAGTTGGCAGCCGGTATCAAGCAGAGTGCCCCAAGGGTTGGTCCTGGGGCCGGTTTTGTTCAATATCTTCATGAATGATCTGGAGGATGGCATGGACAGCACCCTCAGCAAGTTTGCAGATGACACTAAACTGGGAGGAGTGGTAGATATGCTGGAGGGTAGGGATAGGATACAGAGGGACCTAGACAAATTAGAGGAATGGGCCAAAAGAAATCTGATGAGGTTCAACAAGGACAAGTCAGAGTCCTGCACTTAGGATGGAAGAATCCCATGCACTGCTACAGACTAGGGACCGAGTGACTAGGCAGCAGTTCTACAGAAAAGGACCCAAGGGTTACAGTGGATGATATGAGTCAACAGTGTGCCCTTGTTGCCAAGAAGGCTAACGGCATTTTGAGCTGAATAAGTAGGGGCATTGCCAACAGATAGAGGGACGTGATCATTCCCTTCTATTTGGCATTGGTGAGGCCTCATCTGGAGTACTGTGTCCAGTTTTGGGCCCCACACTACAAGAAGGATGAAGAAAAATTGGAAAAGAGTTCAGCAGGGTCTTGGACTAGATGACCTCCTGAAATCCCTTCCAACCCTGATATTCTATTATTCTATGATTCTATGTGAGAAATGGCAATATAAATGTTAGTAACATAGCAAATACAGAAGGGATTGTCTTCAAACTTGACTTATTTTTCCTTCCTCATGAGGACTGTAAAACAAAAGCCCAGTTTTAAAAGTTTCTTCCTTCAGTAGTTTGAGTTATTTAAATGCAAATATTTCAGTTAGAACATGTGAGAACATTATATCTTTCCTGACTGCACAGCTCAGAAAATCACTGATCTATCGCTCAAATTTTCAGCATTTTTGGGCTTTTAATCTTTTTAAAATACCTTTTAATCCAAAAGGTATTTGTGCAAGAAAGATATGAGCAAATACACAAAGGATTGAGGGAATGTTAGAATGGAAAAAATCTATCTGACTCTTACTTATAATACTGTGCATATAGACCAATTTAGAAATATCACACAGGTACTATGTACAGTGTACTATTGTGGAAGATTGTGTGCTGGCTATCTACTTTTCTCTTTCTATCGAGTGGGTCTATAATTAAAAAGATAGGCTTATACTGCAGTCAAAGACCCTGTCAAGAGATGTGAGTAATATCACTTGTATATTTGTTACTGTTGTATGGTTTCCCTTTCTTATCAGGGAAAATGGTAAGGAAGCAGGAGCTTAAGATTTAAGATTAATGATGAGCCATTAACTGGCTATGAGAGCAACACACTGCAGAAATTCTTCACCTCAAAAGGGGGAAATCACTTGATACATTCCTGTATCACAACCTGAAGGATCATAACTTGTTATCACTAGCAAAGAGGGCTGTGTCAGAGAAGGTAGGAATCTTAAACCATGTATGGTGATGCCCCAGCAATTTTGAAAGGGACCACTTCAGCAAACTTCTGTCATTCATAAAGGCAAAATACTGAACCAATCCCAATGATATGAATAAAAAAGGCAGTCAATGATTACTTGCATTCTCCTAGTGCCACAGACAAGTTAGGCCGATTCTAGTCTCATTCACAGACAATGAGCTCAAATTCTTGTTTTCACAAAGTGTTTTATTTTTTACATTCTCTTCACCACATTAAGGCTCAACAAATTAATTAAAGGATCAGAAGGCACACAAGCAAATGCATTTAATTTTAAACACAGAATTAAAATCAGACATGTTGTTGTGATCAAGTGTTGTGCTTATTACAACCACCTGTCAGTTTCAGTCATCCTTCCTGTTAGTTGCTTCTCAAGAAGCAGTGGAGTGCGGCGGCATGAGATGTGTGTAGAAAGGTAGAGAAAGCTAGAGGTAAAGTAAATAGAGCTACAGAGGAAAATCAGACTAAGGAAGGTTCAGAGACAGGAGCAAATACAACAAGAATGGGGATGCAAGTAAATATGAAGATTTACAAACAAAAACAAGAAACATAGGGCAGATGAGTGACAAACAAAACAAGTGGATAAATAGAGAAGGGACCATTTAAAATCTTATTATGAGGGGAAAGAAAGTGGTTAAAATGGAGAAATAAAATTAGGATTTATGCAAAAGAATCCTGCCTGTATGCATACAACATATTGTGTTTTTATCTTAGTGTTAGAGATTCATTCACTCAACTCCCAAGCATGTGCTTGGCAGCTTGCATATATACAACCAGTGGTACATGCTCTTGGAGAGGATGTGGAGAGCAAGAGGGTGATGTAATTAATAAATTAGCATAGTACATGTGAACTAATCTAATAAAAAAATGCTGGCTACAAAATGAACAAATGCAAGACAGCAGCCACAATAAGCTCACCTTTGGGAATCTAGGGTATGAAGTGTTTTAAATGAAGTAAATAGGGCTTTCTATAGCTTTGCTTAACAGTAATACATTTATGGGGAGTGGCACTGACAGCAGTGCAAGGGGAATCCTCCTTCCCCGCCCCCCCCCCCAGCCTGCCTCCCCCCACCTCAGAGCTTCCCCTTTCCCTGGAACTCCTGTTCTTCCAAGAACTGGCTGCAAGGAGGAGGAAGTAGGTTTGTCTGGAACAAGACAAAGGAGGGAACTACATCCAGCTCAAATAAAAGGGAAGAATTTATAGAAGATTAAAGGAAGGGCTAGTTCCTAATCAAAAGATGGACAAATGGCTTACAAGCAAGTCCCCATTTAAATAGTTGGACCTACACACATGCTTAGAAACTGGCTAGTATATCCTAAAGTCTAGATGGGCATGAATGCTTCTTTAATGTTTAGGAATTGCTTAAGAATTGCATCCCCATTAGCAGTCAAAATTCTTTTCAAGTGCTTATGAAATGTTTGAGCTTTGTCTTGGGTAACCATTCTCAATTCTTTTTTTTTTTCCTGACATAGAGGTTCTGGCTATAAAGAAACATAACTTAACCTTTTATTCTTTTTTTCCAGCTCATTCTAAGTTAGAAATAGAAATAGCTTTTGTTAATTGAAGAAGGCTTGTGGAGTCAAATTTGGTATATCTCTGAAATGGGAAAATGGCTTATGAACAAAGGGCAAAGTTTGAGCTTTATTGTATTTTTTTGTCAGTGGTTAGAAATGAGATAAAAAAGCATAATGGGGGCAGATTTTCAAAGGCATGAAGCGGAGCTAGGCATCCAACTTGTATTGACTTTCAGTAAGAGTTGGGGACTTAACTGGCTTTTGGGCTTTGAAAATCTTCCTGTAATCACTTTATGAATCTCAAGCTGTCTTGGTCCAAAACCCACTGACTGACTGAAAAATCATCCCATCGTGGCAGCTGCAAAAGGTTGTGGCACGTGGATCACAGAAGGAAACAATGGGAGGCTTTTCAGTATTGAGGGCTGCTGCTGTTGCTTTGGGTGGATTGGTGCTGTGGGGTACGGAGGAGGGATTGGTTCAGGATGCTAATGGCCTGGCCAGTGGGGATTGCTGATGGTGGCCAGGGCCGGCTCTAGTTTTTTTGCTGCCCAAAGCAAAAAAAATTTTGGCTGCCCCCCGTCGCAGCCCTGGGCTCTTCGCCGCACCCCCCTGCCGCCCCAACCCTGGGCTTCCCCCCACCACCCGCACCCCCTGCCCTGGGCTCTCCCCCCCCGACCCGCACCCCCCTGCCGCCCCAGCCCTGGGCTCTCACCCCCCCACCATTGCCCCCCACACACACCTCCTGCCACCCCAGCCCTGGGCTCTCTCCCCCCAGCCCTGCACCCTCCTTCCGCCGCAGCCCTGGGTCACTGGTAATTCGCTCCCGGGGTGGGTCATTCAGCTGGAATTTTGGGTGTGCACAGAACACAGACAGGATTTGTTCCCATATGGTTACAGAACTGCAGTAAAGTGGAACAATTTTCAGCTTGTGTGATTGGAGGATATCTGGATGCATATTATAAGACTGTCCTACATAAATGAGGAAAAGTTGAGGTGCCTTTATTATTCTTTTGTTCCACTCTTTCTTTCTATGGGGAATTTGCCAATGCAATATCACTGTCTTCCTTTTAAACAAAAAAACAAACAAAAGGCAATGGCTGTTGAAAATAGCAATTCCAGTCCTAATAACCACTGGGAAGCATTTCTTGCTCAATTTTATCCTACTTTTTCTACAGCAAGTTACAGTGGATCAGTATATTTGATTTGGGAGAAATGAAGTAACAGCCGCCCAAACTGAGCTTGAGCACTCCTGAATTTTGAGGTGTTCAAATCTGGAAGGCAGGTGCTGGGAGGGAGGGGGGCCTGTGGCTCCACAGGGGAGCACGGCAGCATGTATGCAGCAGCGTGTCTGGCGCTGCACGAAGCCAGACACACTGGTCTGAGTGGCACGGTTGGGGGGTTGGAGAACGGGAAGGGAGTTCCGGGGGGCAGTCAAGGGACAGGCAGCAGTTGGATAGGCATGGAAGTCCCAGGGGTTTGTCAGGGGACAGGTAGGGGGTGGGATTCTAGGGGGGAAGTTGGGGACAAGGAGAAGGGAGGCTTAGATAGGGGGTGGGGTCCCAAGGGGCAGTTAGGGGCAGGAGTGATCAGGGGACAGGGAGCAGGGGGGTTGGATGGGTTGGGGTTTCTGTGGGGGGCAGTCAGAGGGAGTGGATGGGGGCAGGGTGGGGCTACCCTCCCTCCCCGTGGAGTGTCCTATTTTTTGAACGTTAAAACATGGAATCCCTACTCACAGCACAGCTCTCCATTCAAAGCAGGCTGCAGCATGAGGTCTCAGCTTCCTCACTCCCTCGCCCTCTTTCCTGTTGGTAGTGGCCAAGGGAATGCTGGGAAATGTAGTTCTTTCCCTGCTCCAGGGCTGGCTCTATAGGCAGGGAGCTAACCAAGGAACTACAGCTCCCAGGGCCCCCTGTTGGTTCTCAGCTCCCATGCTGGATCCCTGCCGCCCCTGCAAATGGGCTGCCCCAAGCATGTGCTTGCTTTGCTGGTGCCTAGAGCCGCCCCTGGTGGTGGCATATAGGGTTACCATATTTCCACAAGCAAAGAAGAGGACACTGGGGGGGAGGAGCCCCACTCTAGCCCTGCCCCTGCCCCACCCCCATCCACTCCCTCCCACTTCCCACCCCCTGATTGCCCCCCTCAGAACTCCCAACCCCCCCCTGCTCCTTGTCCCCTGACTGCCCCCTCCTGGGACCCCTGCCACTAACTGCCCCCTAGAACCCCACCGCTTATCTAAGCCGCCCTGCTTCTTGTCCCCTGACTGCCCCCTCCTGAGAACGCCCTACGACCCTACTTGTCCCCTGACTGCCCTGACCCTTATCCACACCCCTACCCCATATTCACACCCCCACCCCCAGACAGACCCCCGGGGACTCCCATGCCCTATCCAACTGCTCCCCACCCCCGACAGGACCCCCAGAACTCCTGACCCATCCAACCCGCCCTGCTCCCTGTCCCTGACTGTCCCAACCCCTCTCCACACCCTTGCCCCCCTGACAGCCCCCCCCCCCCCAAACTCCCGACCCATCCAACCCCCTTCCCTATCCCCTGACCAGGGCCGGCTTTAAAGAGCCCAGGAATTGGGCTGTGCTCTGGCCGAGGTTGCGGGGCTTGGGGCTGGGCCGGAGGTGCTCGGCCGGCGCTGCTGGGGCCCGAGCTGGGCCGGGTCCGGACTGGGAGTGCTGGGCCGGGGCAGCTGGGCGCCGCTCGGCCCGGGCCGGAGGGAGCCACTCGGCCAAGGCCGCGCCTCCCTGGAGCTCTCCTCCTCGCGCCCCCCCCCCGCCCCAGCTTACCTGCTGCTGCCTCCCGCTTGCCCCTACTTCTTTTCAGACTTCCCGCGAAGATCTGATTCGCGGGAAGCAGGGGAGGGGAAGGAGCAGGGGGCAGAGCGTTCAGGGGAGAGGAGGAGGGGGAAGACAGCTGCGGGCCGGACAGCATGGTAAGGCTGCAGGGGATGGGGGGAGCCGGGAAGGGGCTTTGGGTGCCCAGCGGCACTTGGCCGCCGCTTTTCTATCTATAAATATCTGACCGGGGGGAAATCCCGGACATTTTTAGATTTTTAAAACTCCCCCCCGGACGGCTATTTAGAGACCGAAAAGCCGGACATGTCCAGGGAAATCCGGACATATGGTAACCCTAGTGGCATAGGGTGTGTGTGTGTGGAGATGCCTGACCTTGTGGGTGGCTATGTGGAGTGCTGGGTACGGTACTCCGCTGCTCTCCCTGCCTGCCCACTGCTCAGCTCTGGGACTGTGCTTCTTCCACAGTTTGAAGCCAGCTCTACAGCCTTTGCAATTCCTGCTTCCTCAGCACCAGAGAGAAGCAGTGTGTGGAAAGGTGGCACAAGGGTGGGGTAGCAGCAGGAGCAGCCTTGTCTCCTGCTGGCCACTAGTGAGCATAGAAACCTCTCCTTTGCAATTTATTTCCTGCTCATGGCCCTCAGGTTAGGAATAACTGGGTTACTTAATGAGTTAGGTGGCCATTGCTTTGCAGGCTTGAGTGTATTTTCATTAAGCCTCTCCGAATGGTGCAGAGTTTAGTGTCATTTGCAAACCAAACCTGCAAGTCCATTCAACCCCTGTAGATTCACTATAAAGCTCAGTTTCATCCCAGACTTTCAGTGGAAATCCTTATTGCTACACTTTCCTTCTAACATCCTGGCCATCCCCTTCATGCCAGGTCCCGGGACACCATCTCCTTTCCTTCTTTGTCTTTATGAGTCTTCCTTTTTTCTCCTCCCCTGTGCTCTTGAGATCAAGTCACCCTCTCACTCCCACCCCCTCTCCTTTTCACAAGGGGCAGGACTAGCTGGAGCTGCTCTTTAGCAGGCTCTTTGGGGGTGAGTGGCATGTGGTCAAGGCCACTGACTTCTCCAGTTTTTAAAGTTGTTTTGTAGGGTGTCATGGTTCTGAGCCCTCAGCTTGCCACTAGTAAAGCATGCTTTTACTACAGGCCACTGAGTCAATATAGACACTGTCACACCTATTACTACAGGATAATACACAAATTTGAAGGAGAGGTGAAAGCTGCATTAGATAAATGTATGACAGGAAACCCACTAAAGCAAATAAATTACACACCAGCAGTAGAATACATCACTTTTATAAGGGGCCATCAAGACATAAATCAGGCCTACATACAGTTTGCAGTCAGCAAGCTCTCTTACATTATACACAGAAACATACATAAGATGAAATATATAAACAGCACAGTGAAACATTTCTATTAGACTATAATAGATACTGAGACTTCAGGTATACCATTCATTAAAAAAAATTATATTGCATACTGAAAAAAATATATATGTCACAGTGAAACAGATGGCATATTCTGTAGTATTTATACTAGAAACTGAAATGTAGATACAGTGCTCTGCATTGCAAGTTTTTTGTATAACATAGTGGACTTACTAAGTACATTATGGAAATGAATGATATAGATTTAGATGAGCCTGTACTATTTTGGTACCATGCAATGTTTTCTTTGCTTGTGTAGGTATAATCTGTAGACAACACTTACTCCTAAGGAAATGATTCTTGGTCAGAGTGAGTCTGATGCAGTATATAGACTTCACCAGTGATATGGTCAACTTTTAAGAAGTACTTTGCAACAACTGCCAAAATACATTTCTTCAGCTCATAACTCCTATCCATTAATATATAATAAATAGTATTTGCAACACTATTTGGGCTTGTTCCATCTGTTGACTCCCTAATAGTGTTAAAAGGTCAAAGCTGAGAAGTTTGTATTCTGACCCAAATTTCCCCCCGCCCGCTCCCAATGTTTGCTTTTAGGGTTTTATTTGGGCTCTTTTGAGAGGGAGGTACCAGCTGCAACATTCACATTCAGTCCAAGTTTGGATATAGAACTCTACCCAAATCCCACACAGGATTTAGATTTGGGTCCCCCCTCTAGTTACAGTAAAGACTAATTTTGTTCAAATAGAACATGCTGGCTAATCAAATGTATATCCTAATAGTGACATTACTCATGCACAAAAACTCTAAAAGTTTTTTCCCCCCCAAGAGTGTCACTCTGCAAGGCCTAATTCCCTGCTTCCTCACACCGTATGGAGTCATTTAAACATGTGCAGAGGTAGCGTAAAGCTCTACCAAGCCAGTATGGCAAAGTTCTACTTCCACTTTGCGCAAGGATCTGGACAAGATGCAAGGTAGTCAGGAATCAGGCTTGCAGTCCGTATTTCACCTCTTACAAAGTATCTTAATGATGTGTATTCAAAAGGTTTATATATTTACATAAGAGTAAATATGGCCATACTTCTCACATATAACTGAAGTAAAATTTAACTAAACCATTTGTTTTCACTGTGGTCAGCAGTTTGTTGCACGCTCCTGAACCATATCAGCAATGCATTTGATTGAAGCTTGGGATGCTATCAAGTTTAGACTTTCATAATTGTTTCATGTTTTGTTTGTATTTTCTCCTTCCACTTTTCTTGACTGTTGCATGCTTGCTTTCATAGTTAGGTTATAGTTGCCCTTTTAAAAAATGGTGTTCTCTACAATTTTTTATGCAGCTCTTCCTGGCAAAAAAAGGAATACAATAAAAGGTAACTGACAATTCAAAGCTGGTCTAAACTGACATGGCTTTATTAACATCAGTGGAATTTTCCTTATTTATACTAGCTGAGGATCTGGCCCCAATACATATCTCTTCATCTTAACTCTAGTCCACATGCCATGAACCATATACTGTGTACCAGTATCCCAGCTTTCCTACAGATTTTATAGCAATGGCATGCCTGATTCTGCATCCTTTATTCATTTCATGTGACAGGTCACATTAACTTCAGTTAAATCAATTGCATGTAAATAAGTGCTGTTTGTGAGTAATAGGTTAGGGAATCAAGCCCCCAGTATGCAAACCCAGCCATGCAACAGGTGTATATGGAACTTTAACAAGATTTCCTCATGTGAGACCTCCTTAGGTTGGCATATTGATGACCAAACTTTTCCTATGTCCTTGCAATCTGCTGTGGAATTCAGAGAGAGAGAGAGAGAGAGAGAGAGAGAGAGTGTGTGTTCATATGCACTGTGGAAATTGGGAAAAGCGCAGACATCTTAGTCTTCCAGGAGGAGCAAGAGTCAGGCTAACTCTTCTATTTAATAATGCAGGACCTGGGCAAGTGGAAAAAACTGTGAGAAGTTATTTTGACCTTGTGTTACATAAGAATGGAACGCAGATTGTAGCAGAAAATTGATGAGAAAAGTAAGATATCAGAAGGAATATGTATAAACAAGAGGCGGTTGTTGATCATTACTGTATGTAACAAAGATATAAAAGCTTGCCCCAATTGTTTATCTAACGGAGACCTGCCTGGGACGGGGTGGGGGGGGACCCCCGCCCTTGTGTACTTTCCCCTTGCAAGTGTCAGGAAAATAAACTCTCTCTGACTTGTTGCAACCAACCTGAGAATGAAAACTCTGTTTTCTTCCGCAGCACTGAGCCAATCCTCTCACAACATTCAAAAATTGTCTGAAAACAATCTTTTCACAGGTGTTTTTATTGGTGGTTTCTGTTTTTCACTGTGGCCATTCTTTTTATCAAAGCAACTATGTTTTTTTTTACAGTATCTGGGTGTCTTGGTGGAGGAAAATTGTGGGAAGATATTATCTATATACTATAAATGTTTGTGTGATTTTAGGTATTTATATTGAAAATGTCTGTGCAAGCTCCCAATACCCTTGGTAAGTATCTTGTGTTGGGATTTTGTGGTTCCCAATGAGTCAGATGCTGGGCAGAATCAAGGAACTTCGATTCGATGCGATGCGATTCAATTCGATGTGATGCGATTCGATTCAATTCAATTCAAGGCTTTATTCAATGAGCACAAAGGGAGAGCCCCTGGTACAAAAATCAGGCAGAGTCCCTCCAGCATGGAGCCCCTCCCATTGCTATTTTATAGCACATGGCACTTACATAACAAGTTACATAACACACCTCTAACCAAGGACATTTAACCTTTCTATATATGGATTTGTTCATCACATGCTTATACTTCTCCACTCCACATGTTGAGCTCATCCCCCTCCCTCTGGCCTTCTCTAGAATGTTCCTACGGTGATAAGCAACAGCATGCTTCCCTATGCATAAGCACCCTGCACACCAAATTTTACCAAAATGAACACAGGCATACCATTCACTTGTAAATATCATTAATATTTTTTCAAAAATATGTATTTAGAATGAGCTTGGTTCATTTCAATGGGAGATTTTTCCTAAATTGGGTCTGTAGGATGAGGCTATAAAATAGTTAATTCATAGTTAATTAGTCCAGTTCTATGATAAAGCTGAATCTGTGATTGTACTACCCAGTTAAAATTCACAATATTCAGGGCTCTTCAAAAGAGTAATGGATTCATTCTGAGAGATCATCCTAACATCTGAATTATTATCCTAACTACTCAGGCTACTTGTGTTTGCAAAATTAATTCAGAATTCTTCTCTGTAAGAATCCAATACTTGCTGTTTTAGTACAAACACCACAAACCAGAAACACCACAATCAGCCTTCCATGAAGTACTGTGACTGTCACTTTGCCAGGGACCACAGATCATGAACATTAATCTACAGGGCTGTTAGGCCCTAGTAAATCTAACCTGCCACTCAGACACTTACTAACACTTGCCAGAATAGAAGATGAACCTTGACAGATTACTCCAATCCTGGGCTCTGACTGGCAGAATGCTGGGCAGCCTGATTGGTTCACAGCTTCTATATTGGTTCCCAGCACAGGAACAGGAAGTTATCCATGCAGCTGGGTCTCCCTGCTTTGGACTGCTTCCCCTGTGATATCTGCTTCTACTGCCTGCTGCTAATCTACTGGTAAACTGACCTTGCCTACCACCTGACACTTGCTTTCTTGTTTTGCTCTCTGGCCTGTCCCCTGCTCTGAGCACTAGATTAGACCACACATGTCCCAGTCAACACATACAGTAAACATTTGTCAACAAATATGTCATACTCTCCACAATTATTTCCTATTCTAAGTATCTCATGTATCACTATGGTAACTTGGCAAATGCACTCCATAGGAAGTGCAGTGTGGCACCAGTATCTTAAAATCTTCCGTAACTGACTGTAAACTAGCCATGGAAGAGAGCTTAATGGGGCACCACCCATAATTGTCAGAAGGTTCAATCATTCAAAACCAACTGAAGTCTATGGGAATCTTTACTTTGACTTCAATTGGCTTTGGATCAGATCACCACTGAGCTGAAGAGATTTTCCACCCCTGTGAAAGGGTGAGGGATGGAGAAATAATTCAAAGTCTCCTACAATGGCCGTGAGCGTGTTTCAGCATCACCTGCACTCTCTGAAACTTGAGTATTTACATTTAATTTTGGTTTATGGTAGCATAGAAACAATTGGAAAAGTAGAGGTGATTAATTTCATTATACTGCCTGGCATGTCCATTTCATTGTTTCTCCAGTGATGCATCATTATTTTTAAATATTTCCTTGTTTCTCCATAGTATGGATATAAATGGAACAAAGCTGTAATCATTACTCCACTGGGGAACCTTTAATCTGCAGCCTCACTGACACAATACCTCCTAATTGCAAAAGAGCTTGGGAAAGAGAACAATGTCTCTCTTCCAACCTTAGCATATCGGTTTATTCCTATTTCTGTCAAAACTAGGACATCCACAGATGAAGTAGAGGGAGAAGAATGAGTTTGTCACAAATTTCCATCAATCAAGAAAAGCACTTAACAAAATGACTGCAACCTTCCTGCCTATGTCACAGTACTAGAAGGATGGGAACACTTTGCAAACAGTCAATTACCTAGTCTTATTCAATCAGATCTTATTTACAGAGAAAAGAACACATTGCAAAACAGTCATAAAAATCTCACTTGCTGAGGAAAAAATGTGGGCTTAATTACCCCAGTGTGAAGGAGTAAATTAAAATTAGGCAAACTGAGCAAAACCACAGAATGTCAAAATAACATTTTTTTTTCTGCATGAATATGGATTTTACAAGTTCGGAGTTTTTACTGGCAATGGATTAGTAGTGCTGCACATATTAACTTCCTTAGGGTTCGACCCTCCAACTCCTAAAGCTGCTGAATGCTTCTGGAGAGTTGAGGATGCTCAGCACCTTGCCTGATCAAGACCTTACTGACCAGACACACTAGAAGACACCAGTATCAGTCATCCTGGTACAGAGGCTGCTTCTCACTCCTATATGATTAGAAGAAAGAAGTCAAATTCTAAGCAACTCCTACCTGGAACAAAAGAGAATTCAACTCTTTCTGTGGACCATTGACTTAAATTTTACATATTGTTATGGTCCTGAGATGATATGGTGAAAAGCATGTTATAAATGCCTCACTAGAACACTGCATCTAAAAGCTCCAAGTTTTTTTTACAGTTTTCAAGTTTATGAGACATGTATACCACGTGAGGATTAGCCCCAGGAGTAGATCTCTTCTGTGGGAAGGTACGACTTCTAAATGGTTAGTTTTCAGAGTAAAATTACACTTCAAAGGGTAATGCAAAACTGTTAGCATCTTGCATGAAAATAGATTTGCAAAGCTCATTTTGCAGCAGAGAGTCTCCCAAACTGCAACAAAGGACTACAGCCAGCCACAGGTGAATAAAATGTGATTGCTGGCAGATTAAAGAATCTAGGATACAATTATCCTAAGGAGTGCTTTGCATCTTATTATGCAGTCAGGATTTTTTTTTAATCTGGTACATAGCTTGACCATCATCTATTGAAGGGACCAGGGGTGGTGAGTTATATGGGCCTGTGGTGCCTGTGCTCCACCAATATTCGAGGCCGGGTCTCTCCCCCAGTCCACCTGCCAGCTCCCGACATCAACTGCCACCGCAGGGTCCTAGTGGCCCCCAGCCATTAGGGCCAGGGCAGGCTGACCCAAGCTGACCCTGACCCTGCCCTTCCACCTCAGACAGATGGACCCTTCCATTTTCTGGTGGGACCCTCCACCAGCACAGCCCCGCCCCCCCCCCCACCTGAATTCACCACTCCTGCCCCATGCTGGGCAAGGGGCAGCCCCATCCCCCACCCCCAGTGAAGCTACAGTGAGGGGCAGCAGCAGAGGAGGAGGTGCACATGTGATGGCAGCCCCCACCCACCCACCACAGGGGAGGCGAGGGGGCTTTTTGGACCTGAAAGGGGCCCTAGGAGCACATGCAATGACAGTGGTGCGAGGTGAGTGTGTTTCCGGGGAGGAAAGGAGGGCTACTCTCCTGGAGCTCGCTGCTACCGGTGAGGCGAGGGCTGGGGGGAGTCCTCCTCTCTGGCCCCAGCCCCAGGGCAGCCTGCCTGCACTGCAAAATCCTCATCCCTGGCACTGCCCCACCCCAGAGCCCGCACCCCCCGCACACCAACCCTCTGCCCCAGCCCTGAGTCCCCTCCTGCACCGTGAACCACTCATCCCCGGCCCCACCCCGCAGCCTTTGCCTCTCACCCCAACCCTCTGCCCAAGAGCCTCCCAGACTCCAAATCCCTCATCACCAGCCCCACCCCAGAGCCCTTACATTTTTACATTTAAATATATATATATATATATATATATATATATATATATATATATATATATATATATATATATATTGGCTAAAAAGGCAGGTGTGGGGGGGCAGGACTTGGACCCGTTCTGGGCACCACCAAAAATTATACAAACCTGCCACCCCTGGAAGGGACTTAAGATGAAAAGCTAAGGCAATGTCCATAGAATGACGGAGGTGATAGCTTCTGTTTTCAATAACAAGTTCTGACTGGCATTCAGAAAGAAGAGATGTTGATATTTAGCTTCACAAAGTAGTTGGCATTACTGTGTTGTTTGGCTGTAGGTCAGATCCGCCCCAGGGAATAGTGCTGTGGAGCTTGGAACAGGGCTGGAGACATCATGAAGGCACGAGAGGCCTGTGACTTCCCATCCAGTCGGGAGCCTGCAGTGGGCAGTGCTGGCCGGGATCAGGCATAGCTGATACAGCATGACTCAGCACATCATCTAGCCAGTCTCAGCTGGCAGGGCTTTTTGGGAGGTGAATCCCCCTCTTGCCCTCTGGGGCACAATACCCTTCCATAGCACTGGTGGGTAATTTGCACCTCCTTGAGTATGTGGTGATAAATCTACCATTCCATATAGGAATGCTGTAATATCACAATAGTGCTAAATACATTCCAGTGATAAATGCCACACCTTCATAGTGAATAACCTTTAGTCTCTGCTTTCTTAAATCAGTAAAAAACTTGGGGAGTAGCAGATGGAGGAAGCACGAGACTATTTTTAAAAGGTGTATACAACTGTGGTGTTGAACAACAAATGATAATGGCCCCTTTAAGGGAATCAAGATTAGATTTCCAGCTGTCAGGCACTCTGGTACATAACAAATGCAAAGAAGTTGTTAGTAATCTCTTTATTATTTTATATGTGGGTTTGTTTTTATTTTAGATCAAACACACAGAATAGAGGAAATGGGAGATGGGGGTGGAGGAAATAAAACTTGAACCTTCAGGCCTTCCTCTGGGTATTAATGAATGCTGAAAAAAACTAATTTCAGTGTGGATTTAGACTTCAAAGGGAAGGTTCAGTTAATTGCAATGTCATTATACTTCCCCGTCCCCCGGACCCCTGAAAGCACAGCTGATGTCATGACCAGGGATTCCCTGATTTTTTTTTAAAAACAGTTGATGCCCCTAGGCAGAGGCATGCACAAGGTGGGGACAAGCAGGGGAATGGAACCCCCAATAATTGGTGGGGGCACAGAACTCCTCTGGCCCTGGGGGGAGAGCTCTTCGCTCCAGGGCCAAAGCAGGAGCTGAGAGTTCCTCCAGCCCCAGGCTGCGGCAGGGACACAGAACTTGCTCCTCCAAAAGCAGTGAAATTCAAATTCCTGAACACACCTCTGCCCCTAGGATGCCTGTAGTAATAAGCAGAACAGGGAATACTTCTGGTACTCAAACCCTGATGGAAATGAACAACAAAACTAAGGAAGCAGGAACACCACAGCTTTTCAAAGCACAATTTCCATTAAGGGACAGGAAAAGAGCAAATATTTATAAAAAATCCAAAGTTAAAAAAATGGGAAGTTAATGCTAAACCTCTGGGTAGTTTGGGACACACTTCACTGGGCAGACATAAGTGCAAACAAAGAAACCTGAGAGTAAAGCTGTGCAAATAACTCTTTTGGTTTAGTTGTTTGTTTGGGTTCTCTGACAGAAAAAAATATTCATTTTGGGTCAACCCCAAATTGACATTTTTTGGTGAATTAAGAATTCCAAAAACTTTTGTTTCAGGTCAAGTGAAATATTCTGTTTCACCTGAAATGTTTCATTTTGATTTCAGGCATATTTAACCATTTTTTTTCTTTTAAAATAAAAGCCAAGGAAACTCGGAAACAAAGTGGGGACTTAGGTGCTATTCACAAAATGGAGGAAGAGGAAATCCCCTTTTACTCAATGATTGGGTTGCATACCTGGAAGTGGGGGAAACCTGGGTTCAAGTCCTTACTCCAGAGCAGGAATTCAAATCTAGGTCTTCCACATCCCCAGTGACTCCCTGCTCTAGAACAGGGACCGGAATCTGGGTTACCACTCTTTTCCCCGCTAGGTAAGAGCCCTAACCACTGAGCTATGGACTATTCTAGAGTGGATGTCTCAGTGTCTCCTGTTGAAGCTGTTATACTTCTTCATCTTCTTCTTTTCCCTTTATGCTACTTTTTCTGGTGAGGGTCGCGTTGGCAGCATGGAGAGTAGGGAGGACCAGACCTACTTTTCCTCCTCAACAGGTTCCAGCTCCTCCTGGGGCATTCCCCAGCATTCCCAGGCCAGCTGGGAGATATAATCCCTCCAGCGTGTTCTTGGTCAGCCTCGAGGCCTCCGCCCAGTGGGATGTGCCCAGTTTAGTTCCAACAGAAGCTTTCTAGGGGACATCCTTATCAGGTGCCTGAACCACCTCAACTGGCTCCTCTTGATCCAGAGGAGTAGCGGCTCTACTCTGAGGCCCTCCCGTATAGCCATGCGCCTCATGCTATCTCAAAGAGTAAGCCCAGCCACCCTATGCAGAAACCTTGTACTTGCGATCTCATCCTTTCAGTCATTACCTAAAGTTCAAGACCATAGGGGAGGATAGGGATGTAGAGTGACCTGTAAACAGAGAGCTTCATCTGAGAACTCAGTTCCTGCTTCACCACCACATATCAGTGCAGCACCTGCATCACTGCCACTACCGCACCAATCTGCCAGTTGATCTCAGGCTCCTGTTTGCCATCACTTGTGAACAAGACTCCTAGATACTTTAACTTGTCCACTAAGGGCAGCTGCTCCCTCCTGTCCTGGAGAGAGTAGTCCACTTTCTTCCAGGAGAGGACCATTGTGACATTATGCCCCATATTCTTCAAAGAAATATGGTTATGATATGAATATGGCATAACTAAGATATGTTTTATGCAAGATGAGGTATGCCCACCAGACATTATGCACTCAGCCTGGATGGGCCTTAGGAAGGACAATAGGACTTTGAAGATGCTAATCTCCCACCTTCCTGAAAAGTTTCCTGGGATGCTGCTTTAACACTGCAAGGTCAGGTGATCATGTCACGAGGACTGGCCATCATTTTGGACTTCCGGTATTTTTCCACTGGAAGGGGTGGGGGTCAAACTAGGAAACAAAGTATTCCTGCCATATGTAAATCCTATTTAAGGCTGGGGAGTGAGTTAATCTAGGCTCTTCTCCACTGGCTTTCTGCCCAAGAAGGAAGACTGCTGAAAACACCTGAAGAAACAAAGGAAGTCAGCGTATACCTGGAGATTTAAGCTATAAGCAGTGCAACTTATAGCTCAAGAAACTCTGCAACCTGCATAAAACAATATTTAGGGTGAGAAATTACTATTAGTAGCCAATTTTTTTAATGTATTAAGTGTAGTTTGCATGTTTTGTTTTATTTGCTCAGTAATCTGCTTTGTTCTGTTGCTATCCATTATAATCACTTAGAATTTACCTTTTGTAGTTAATAAACTTGTTTTTTGTTTATTCTAAAACCCAGTTTGTGCAATTCATAAGGCGGGGTGGGGGGGTGCAAAAAGCTGTGCATATCTTCCTCCACATTGAGGAAGGGCGCAAATTTCATGAGCTTACACTGTATAGATCTCTATACAGTGCAAGACAATATAATTTTGGGTTTACACTCCGGAGGGTGTGTGCACCAGAGTGCTGGGCAATTCCCCGAGCTGAGTCTCATTGCAGACTCTGTGATTCTACAGTTGGGTGTGTCCCTACTTGTATGTGTGCAGCAGGACAGGATGAGGAACCCCAGGGTAGTGGAATGGGCGGTCTCAATGGGACCCTAGTACATCAGATGGCATCCCAGAAGGGGGAGGGAGGGTTCAACCTGTCACAATCATGAGCTCTGATTTGGAGGTGCTGATTCTCATCTCAGCTGCTTCACAGTCAGCAGTGAAACGTTTGAATGCATGTTGGAGATCACAGTGTGAAGAAAAAGGACAACATCATCTTCAAAGAACAAAGATGCCACCTCCAAATCCCCATATTGGATGCACTCCATAGCTTGGCTGTGCCTTGATATCCTGTCCATGAAAATCATGAACAGGAGTGGGGAGAAGACATACCCCTGGTGGAGTCCAATGCCCACCTTGAACAAACTGGACTTAATGCCAAGAATATGAATGCAACTCTCACTCCAAGAATAGAGGGACTGGATAGCATGCAAAAGCACCTCATACTCCCACAGAACTTCCCACAAGACATCTCGGGGAATATGGTCATATGCCTTCTCCAGGTCTACAAAATAAAGGTAGACCAGATTAGCAAACTCCCATGACCCCTGTAGTATCTGTGAGAGAGCAAAGAGCTGGTACGTTGTTCCACAGCCAGGACGGAATCTGCACTGGCATAGGCTTTGCTGGGGAGGCTGAGGAATGTGATCCCCCTATAGATGGAACACACCCTATCGTCTCCTTTCTTAAAGATCAGTACCACTACTCCAGTTTGCCAGTCCAGAGGTACTTCCCCCACCTTCCACGCAACATTGAAGAGGCATGTTAACCACAACACCCTAATAATGTCTAGTGCTTTCAGCATCTCCGGGCAAATCTTGTCCACCTCTGCTGCTTTACCACTATGAAGGCACTTTACAACCTTATTGACCTCAGCATCAGAAATAGTTCCGATCTCACAGAAGGTTTCCAGTGCTGTCTCCTAGAAAGGGGCGGGGGGACGTGTCCATTGGGTTGAGGAGTTCCTCAATGTGGTCCTTCCTCTCAATGATCTCCTGAATTGAGATCAGCATTTCACCACCCTTACTGAGTACAGCCTAGGCAACCTCCTGCCGCTCTCTCCTAAGGCAAAGAACACCTTTGAGGCCATCTAGTAGTAATTCTCCATGGTCTCTCCAAACTCCTTCCAAGTCTGGGCTTTCTCTTCAATGACTGCCGCAGCCCTCTTAGCCAGCCGGTACCTCTCAGCCGTACTGGGAGTCCGGTTCACAAGTGTTGCTCGGGAGGCCTCCTGCTTTGACTTGTCAGCTTCCCTCACCAGCGGGTCCTAGGGTTGCCACTATGATAGACAACACTGCCTTCAAGCCACAGCTTTTCATGGCTGCATCAACAATTGAGGACCTGAAAAAGGTCCACTCAGACTCAATGTCCAACACCTTACCCAGAATACAGGCAAAGTTCTTCCAGAGGTGGGAATTGAAGTCTTTCCACACAGGGTCCTCCACCAGACATTCCCAGGCAACTCGCACTGATTGTTTGGGCCAGTGCCCCATGCATTAGATCCAACTCACCACCAAGTAAGTGGTGATCAGTTGCCAGCTCTGCCCTCTCTTCACTCAGGTGTCCCAAACATGTGGCCTAAGGTCTATGAAGTCGATCATTGATCTTCAGCCCAAGGTGCTCTGGTGCCAAGTACATTTATGAGCAACCTTGCGTTCGAACATGATATTCATTATGGACAATCCATGACTAGCATAGAAGTCCAATAACAACTCACCTTTTGGGTCCAGACCAGGGAGGCCATTCTTCCCAATCACTCCCCTTCTAGTACTGTATCTCCATTATTCCCCATATGAACATTCTGGACTGCTGTTAGGCGTATAGGCACAAACAACAGTCAGGGTTTTCCTCTCTGTTACCTAAAGTCTCATTGAGACAACCCTCTTGTCAACCAGGACAAACTCCGACTGCACAGCACCTAGCCGGGGACTTGTGAGTATTCCCACACACCCTCGGGGCCTCTCACATGGGGCTACTCTTGAGTAGGACAGAGACCACCCTGGATCAAGAAGTTTGTTTCCAGAGCCAGTGCTATGTGTGGAGGTGAGGCTGTCTATATCTATTTGGTATCTTTCCATCTCTTCCATCACTCTGGCCCCTTTATCACCAGTGAAGTGATGTTCCACGTCCCTAAAGCCAGTTTCCATTGTGGAGGGCCAATTCATCGATGTCCGTCCCTCCTGCTGCCATTCTGGCTTCGCACCCCACCCTCACCCTTTGTCTCAGGGGTGGTGAGACCATGAGATGGGTCCATGTCACCTTTTCAGGTTAAGCCCGGTGGGGTTATAACCATGAGACACTCGCCTGACACCACCCCCATGGGTAGGTCCCGGTATCCCTAGTCCAGGCAAGGTTCACATGGTCATTTTTAGGCTTTCATGAGGGTCTTGAGGTGGATCGTTTTTAGTCTGGAACCTTCTCCCAGACCTAGGGTGACCCTACCAGGGGCACTGGGCTCCAGACGACATAGACCTGGGGGTCGTCAGAACACGCAAAACCCTCTGCCACAACAAGGGAACGATCCTCAGGGGGAGCTGTTATACTTTTTTAGAAATAATTCATTTGGGCCAGACATAGTATGAGGATGGTTCTTGCTGGATGGTTAGGGCACCCAGCTGCGGAAGGGGGAACACCCTGTTTCCAGCTTCTTATCAATTAATATTTAATTTGTTATAACATTTCAGATTGTTTTTTCTTTTTTTAACCAAACCTTATTTGCCAAAATTGACACAAAGTCACAAAATGTATCAGTTCATTCAAATCTGCTTTTTTTCAGTGGGGAAAAGAAATTGGAAGACAAATTTTGCCCGGCTCTACCTGGAAGTCCTATGTACTTCATTGCATGTCACTCTCAAAGTCAGACCATTTGTGCAAAATTATTCATGACATTTCTGTTAATGTTTGTGATGTAATTATATCACAGGAACAATTGTGAATGAAGCACTGACAACGTACTTATTGTCAACTGTAACTACAGTCATGTATCATTGCACTAATTATTGGTAAACTGAATTTAAAAATAGATGCAGCATGTGGTCAAAACATATTCCAAGCCCCAAATTCAGCTCTAATGTAAGTAGTTGCACTTTTCATTCAAGTGAATGGGATTTGCATGTGCTTGAATTAAGGCTGAATTTCATCCCATTGAAAATATTGCTTTCTGCCTCAATTGCTAAGTCTCAGATTAATACTTGAAATCCTTAATACCATAAAATAAAAGATCATAGTTGGTTTTGATCGTTTTTGACTTTGTGTTGGCACCATGCTTCAAGAACCTTTTAAAAAATCTTTTTCTAGAAAGGAGCTAAAACAATTCATATCTCAATGTAGAAAGGGCATTTGACCTCTCACTATGGTTGCCTAAACTAGCAAAAGTCAAGCATATACTTCTTTACCAGCACCACTGTATGGGTGGTAGCAGCAGTGTGACTGTGCTAGCATAGACAGAGTGCAAGTGTAAAATCCTACTCAGCAAGAAAGACCTAATCTACACTAGATAGATGCGATGCCTAATTCACCACTTGAGCAGAGAAGGCGTAGGTATTTTTCTAGCCACTTACTTTTGTCCAGGAGAGAGACCCTCATTCCTTTTCTTCCCTCCCCACCTCTTCTCCCTGCCAAAAGATTCCAGATATTTGGGGGTTTTCCCAATAGTGTAAGCTAAATAAAATTTCTGCTGTGCCATTACATAAGTATTGGATTTTTTGGGTGGAGGAGCAATAATTAATAGCAATATTGTCATAAGTCAGGTGTTATCCAGCTGTTGGGAAGAGTGAACACTGGGTTCCAGGATACTCTTTTACTTGGTCCTACAGACACATGCTTGCTCCCATCTAAGAAGAGAATGTACAAATCTATCTGTTCTAGCAAAATAGTTTTTATTCCTGGGAGCTGGTCTGCATCTTTCCCTGTATAATGGACAATGGACATTGCAGCATGGATGCTTTTTTTTTTTTTTTTAAGGAAAATGTGGAAGTCTGCAAAGGAAAATCTAACTAATTCATCTTTTCTGTAGCTTTGACTTCCCATGTTGAGGGTCAATGGATGTTGCACAGTGGGGCATTGATTCGCTGCATCTAGCTCTTCTTTCTTCTATTTTTCTTCATTAAGTAAGGGACTCAGTACTCAATGACAAGATCACTGCTGCCACAGAGATCCTTCTATAAAGTACTGTTTTATAACAATTATGAAAATCTTAAAAATAAAAATGGTTTGTCAGTTTGATCATTAGAAATATGATAAAATTCATGGGGAGAACTTTGACTTGCTGTACTACCAGCAAAACGTGACTCTAAAAATGAAGTGGTTTGCAATGTCCAAGTAGTGTAGAAAATGCTCCTGTCCCTATAGGAGGGATTATGCATTAAATCAGCTATATCAGCTAGGGAGGTGCACAAGCCTAACTTTTCTTGTCTCCTCTTCTATTTGATCTCATCCTTGCCTACTCTTATACAACAGGGTTACATAGGCCTAATGAATTCTACTTATGATCAGCAGTATGAAGGCCAGGTCACTGGCCCCGTTAGGCTAGCTGGTTTAACCAGTCAGTGGATTCCCTTTAGCATAGGAGGCTTGGTTGCACACCCACAACCATTATATTGACCATTGACCAGAGGCAAGTTGTTGTGAGTTAGAATGACAGTTTGCCACAGTACAGTGGCTTCTCTAACTTACTGAATAGACCAGTCAGCCCCTGACAGATCACAGGATCAGGGACACAAACCTAACATAAAGTCACCTTTGCGCCCTCATCCCCAAGTTGCTCTGAATTCAGCGTGGACTAAGTGCAGAATTAGGATCAGATTCTCTAATGCCTAGGTGAATCCAGATGGAGTTGTTTAGACCTCTCTCCTGTCGCTGTGCAGCTCCTGGTCACACATTTTGTCTACGCTGGCTGTTTCTCTGCTTCTCTGTGTTAGCAAACGTCAGGGTCTTTCTTCCACTCTGATTTTCAGCAGCTGCTTTTCCTTTACTATCACTCCTGACCTTAAGGTGAGCATTCCCAGATTTCATTTCAAATTCTGATTTCATGCTGCAGTTACCATGATGTACAGAACTTTGGAGGTGGTAAGTAAACATCATTATCCAGTTGAGGAACACGGGCTCTCGGTCCCTGTTGTACATAAACAGAGAATTTGGTGCTACTCATTTTTCCATCTAATCAATTTTGTAAAAAGAGTGTTTCTACTACCCAGTCTGATTTCCATCACCATGTTTTGGTTGTCCATTCTAATATTTTCTAGATGGTTTTCAATCCTGCTGCATGGTGCCTTTCATCATAGAATGTCAAAAATATGATGAATGAAGCCTCTCAACACCCACTTAGGGAGGGATATGTTGTTGTCCCTATTTTGCAGATAGAAAACTGAAACACAAATAGTCTAAGAGAGGTTAAAATAAAATTTAGGGCCATATCCTGAGAGGTGCTAAGCACCTCCTGATTCCCCCTTTAATATATTGCAGCTGCAAAAATCATATGTGGTATGAAGAACTTGTCCTTCAGTTGCAGGAAAGAAGAGTTCTTGGCACAAATAATAAATATGGGAAAGAATGCTCCAGCAAGTGTTCTAGGGTCAATGTTACCTCTGGGCAGAGTGGGCAGTACAAAGTTTATACCTCACACTTTCAAAATAGGATTTATGTGTGGCTTAAAAGACGTATAGATTTTATACTGGCCCAGTGCCCGAGGGGTCAGTTTCACCCTTTGTACATACTACATGCTCTGGAAATTGAGCTGTGTATTCTTGTCTGCAAACATTTCCAAAGTATCCATTCAGGACAAAAACAATGAGGAGTCCGGTGGCACCTTAAAGACTAACAGATTTATTTGGGCATAAGCTTTCGTGGGCAAAAAACCCAAGACTGAAGAAGTGGGTTATTTACCCACGGAAGCTTATGCCCAAATAAATCTGTTAGTCTTTAAGGTGCCACCGGATTCCTCATTGTTTTTGTGGATACAGACTAACACGGTTACCCTTCTGATACTCAAGACAATAGAGTAAGGCACTGATAGATGAACAATTGTGAATCATCTTTTCAGAGTAGCAAACAAGTGTTAAAAGCATTAGGGGCAAAACTTCAGCACAAAGCTGAAACAGATTTTAAAATCACTACCTCGCTTAGTATAATTTGTCAGTGTGTAGATTATAAAATGGCCATACTATTCTCTCTGTGGTTTTGTTTGTATGGTACTATTTCTGGGGCTCAATCAGTAAGATTCCAGCTCTGCTATGTACCAGGTTTAGATATGTTATCTGCAGTGTATGCAACTTGAATGTTACTGCTCAGTTTTGCTTTTGTGATTCATCCTTTCTCTCCTCGTTTGACTTTATTTCATCTATTCACATTGCAAGCCTTTGAACGCAGGGAGCCTGGCTTCTTGAATGATTATTAGGTACCATGTATACCAATGGTACTTGTGACAGGTGTGGCAATTTTCTGCAATATCCTTGACTGAATTAAGTTAAACCTTATTAAATTAATTTAAATATCTTAAGATCTCATCGTAGTAAAAATGCAAATGTTCATGTGCTATTGTGGGACTGTATGTAACTTTGTCTAGGAGACATGACTAATGTAAACCTTGGGCTGTGTTCTGAGCTTCAATGGACTCATTTAAATAGTTTTCTAAGAAAAGAATGAACTGTTACTTGAGGAGGTTTCCTAGGAAATACTTGGGAGAAGGGGAATGCAAATGCCCATCTCCAGACTTGAACTTTTGAAGTGTTTTGCCCTGGGGAAGATGAACTTTGTCCTATTTCCAGAATTAAAAGGCCCAGCTAGCATAAAGGAGCAACTCACAGGATCTGAGCCAAAGCACAGAACACAGAAAAACCCTTGGTGAGGATGCATAGATTCATAGATTCCAGGCCAGAAGAGACCATGGTGATCATCTAGTCGGACTGCCTGCATAACACAGGCCATAGAACTTTCCCAAACTATTTCCTAGAGCTGGTCTTTTTTAGAAAAACACCTCGTCTTGATTTTAAATGTGTCAGTGATGGATAATCCACCATGACCCTTGGTACATTGTTTCAATGTCCTGTTCAACCCTCACTGTCAATTTACACCTTATTTCCAGGCTGAAGCACTTTGAAGGACTGTTCACTGGCCAGAGCCCTTGCTAGAGTTGGGGTGATCTCTTTTAGGCTTATTAACATGTGTGTAGGTTCTTTTATTGTTTTAATGTTTTCTCTGTAATGGATTTACCTTAAAGATAAATAAGCACTATAAATATGTGCTTGCTTAGAAAGAGCTGTGTGGTAACTGAACTGTTGCAATTACACTGTTTACTGTTTCTGCAGAGAAAAGTAAAGCAGGCTGTTTAGGCAGTTGACTTTGCTAAGAGATTCACAGTATAGGCAGGGAGCTATGCAGCCTGGAAATACCTATCAGGAAACAAAGAGATTTCTGTCTCTGCCCAAGAGAGGTGGCAACTAGCGAGCTGGAAGCCTAATACTGGTAGCCCTCACTGGACCAGAGGGGCAATACAGCTGTGGTTGCCCTGAACTGTGACATGTGCTATACTGTAATGGTGTGGGAGTGCCACTATAGTTAAGGTTGCATCATAACATCTGTTTAAAGGTGGACTTTAATAAGTCCACTAAAATTGGATTTCTTTGAAATTTCAGTGTGACAGGAGTGTGACAGGTATGGTTAGTGACTCAAATGTGGAGTCACTTGAATCAGGGGTTCTAAAGATATAAGCCCTAAAACAAAATGGCTATTTTTCAAAAAAGATGAACTATGGCCCAAAATGGTCTTAATCTGAGTTTTACCCAAGATAGTTCAGGTACTGACTAAAATTTTAGGAGACCCAAACTGAGAATGTTATTTTCTTAAGTACATTTTTTTACACTGTGCGTGTGTCAATACACACACACAAAAATCTAAAGGATTTCTATTCCCACTAAGTGCTTTAATGGTTGACTCCTGTAAGTGCTCTAAAATCCAGATGGTTACTTTAAGTGCTTTGAATGTGTGCCTTGTGGGTGCAGGGTTAGTGATCCAAATTTGGGAAGACTTGACTGAGAGGTTCCTGAGATCCAGACCCCACCACAGCCAGTTTTGTTCTGCTGCTTTGTATATTAAACTAAAAAATACTAGTGGCTGAATGAATCAAGGACCTCGTGATGGCTGTGAACTCACCCTTCAATTAACATAATTAAGGATAAAGTAATCACAACCTCTCACCTAAAATAAAAGGACATTTGGATTAAGTGGCTGGAGGTTGCTCTAATTTGTCAATCATGAGTGGCAATTTTATTTGGAGCAGAATGTAATAATCTTTTTTGGGGAAAAGTTAGATATGTGAATGCTTCCTGGAAGGGGATATGTACTAGGGGATGAGGGAAGAGGGGGAGAGGTATTTGGAGTTGCAGCAAGTGGGAATCAGGCTTATGGAAAGAAGGATAAAGATGGATGGATGACAATGGAGGTGAGTGAGATTGGGGAGTCAGGTGAGGGAGGCATAGAACCTCCTCAGCTCTGCCAGTGCACCCGAACTTCATTACATGACAACCCCCCTCTTCAAAGAGGGTAGAGGGAAGGTGGCATGGGTAACTTTTTTTTTCCTTTTTATCCTTTAATAGTGTTAGCTGGAATCCTGTGAGTGAGACTGACTGGGTTGTAAAAGGATGTGAAGAGCTCATACATTTCAGCAACTGTGGGGTTGACAAAGTAAAGGTATGTCTGTTAGCGGGGCATATTGGGGCAGGGCTGAAAGAGGGCAGAATTAACTCTGCATTTCCTGGTATTCAGAAAATTGTTTTTTGATTTTCAACTCAACGTTCTGCAAGGGGATGACACACCACCAAGCAACCTTAACTCTATGTTAACATTGTGTTTTGTGGGGTTTTTTTGCCACCGAATTATATAAATATGTTCTACTGATACCCATCATGCATTATGCTGCTTCTAATGTACATTAATGGCAAAACTTTCAAATTTGTGTGTAAGTACCTAAAATAAATAAGGGGCCTGATCTTTACAGGTGCTGAAGACCCAAAAATCCCTGATTATGGATTGAGTAAATCTAAGCATAGATGTCAGGATCTGGCATATAATTATTTATACAGTGCCATAGCTGCAAATAGAACTTGGTATGCCTGAGTCCTTGATAGCTTACATTTTTTCAAGGTGCTGAATGCTCTTTCTCTCTCTATCAATAACTCAGGGTCTCAGCTCCTTGCAGGATAAGACCCCTACTTAAACATAACAAAGTAGAGTTGTCATCAGATTTGGAGGGAATGGCAGGTAAGACAATCAACATGCAACACTAACATTGTTTGGAATTGAAGCAGTTTACTGCTTCACTGCCATCTCCCACAGAGAAGACTGATGTTGTACTACTACTGTTACTTAAACAAGCCTAGCTATAGTGAACTGTACTAAACAAATGGTGACAATTAAAAATTTCCTTTAGGGAAAAATCCTCTACCTCAGATTTCACCATTATGAAGACACTGATAATATGCCCACCTCAAGTTGTTGAATGGAAAAATAACCTTACATTGGTAAAGTTGTTTGTATTTGAGGCAATATGCAATATTTAAAAATTCATGAAATTGGTCCTTGAATGCCCAGTACAGAATTGTGCTTTACTTAATCACCATAATCAACTGCAAGCTGCTTTTCTATGTGCTAGGCTGAAAATAATTGTTTAGGACAGTGCAAATTTTGGTCATGAAATACTGTTGGTCAACAAGGGATGTTTCTGTAATGAGACCAAGGCTCGAGCTCCAGAAATACACTTCATTTCCAATGTGTTAAATATCAAAATAAAGAAAACAAAAAAAAATAGTATCTGTTTATTCAAACAAAGCTATATGAAAAATATCAAGACCGAGATTCATAATCAGTGATGACCAGTTTAAAAGAGCACAAAGTGCATTTGTTATTCATGGAGCAAAACAGTAAAGTATATCAATTATTCAAAAATTAATGAGGACCTCATATGAGAAATAAAATGTTCCAAAAGTAAGCCCTTTCTGATGTCTGTGACACAATCAGTGCAATTGATTCATTGTACACATTTTGGATATTCAGAGGAAGAACATTACTAATTTTAAGTATAATGAGTGCAGCTAGCCTAGCAATCCTGCAAAACAAGAACATATTTGTTATGCTTATAAGTGTATAAAAAGACCAATATGAGTAATACTGTATGACATTTCCTCTGAATATCTTGGTGTACGTTATCACTACTCTCTTCACCTTTTCAGGAATTTATAAATTAAAATAAATGGAAACAAAAAGAAGAACCATTCTGAGTTGACAGTGGGAAAGACTTTAATTGTAAAATGGTTCTTTGTAAATTAAAATAACAGGCATTTAAGTAGAGTTTGAAAAGTCTAACCAAGTTTTTTTTTCAGGCTGGGAACTTAGACAAGCATAATATTAATATTATATGCTTATATAGATCCTCAGATGAAAAGTTCTTAAACTGCTTTCTAAAGCGAAGACTAATTATTTTACAGATGGGGAAACATAGGTGCAGAACAATTAAGGGGCAGATTTTCTAAAGGTTGTGCACAGCTTGTTTGCCTAAGAATGACTCTGAATGTAAGCACAGTTTTCAAGAGGACAGGTTAGGTGCCCCTGTGTACATATACTAATGAACTGGTGCATTCTCAAAACTGGGCTTTCCAGAAAATGATTTGGGAGATACACATTTGAGTACAGATGTGAAGAATCTGATGTTGCTGCTAGTTGTGATATTTGTGTATTGGTATCTACAAGGTGTATATGGTTTGGACCCCCCTCTCATGGTGAAAGGGCAGCTCCTGGGATGAACATATAGTGGGAACTGGAAGCCTAGATGCCAGATGCACAGGCAGAACTAATGAACCTGACTGATCAGAGGCAAATGAGATATTAGGAAGTAGGGCATAGGCAGCATATTGGCTTTCTAGAACTAACAGACAAGCACATGTTTCTGAGATATGTATTTAGCCAAAAGCCCATTGTCTCTGAGGAGATGGAAGGGCCCTGAGAAGTCATGACTATGGAGCACCTGCTGGACTACGGGCTCCTTCCAGAGAGCAATTTGAGACATCACTTGGTATTCACCAGTCAGTAACCTTGCAATATAAAGAGCAGTATCACAATGCTATCCTCAGAACTAGTCAATATAGTTTCAGTTGCATATATCCTCATGCTCGGGGCAGTACACAAGTATCCTGCTACATAGGAATATCTGGGGGGATGAATTCTGACTCTGCTGTGTGATTACCCCAATCTCTGGCTACACAGCTCTGGGAGGGTGCTGTGCTGCTGAGTGGAGACATTGAGCTGTCACTTATCAGCACAGGAAACCATCTTTGAAATATCAAATGCTATCTCACTGTGATGTTATCAATCAAGGCATCCAAGGGATTAATATTGGCAGCTAATGTCAATGCCATAACAAAATACAGGTTTTGTACTGATTGTTGGGGAAAATCATTGCCTTGCACAAATAACCAAAACTTTCACAAATGGATACTATTTCTGTGCACCAAAACTGGGTTATTTGAGACACATTTGGATTGAATTTTCCGAGGTGCTGAACACCAGCAGCTCCTGTTAACTTGAGCTGAAAATCAAGCTTGTTACATCAAGCACAAACACAATGCAGTGCCCAAAATTAGAGGCAAGTTTTGGCTTTAGTGAACAGTGAACACACTGCAGCAGTGCTAATAGTTTCCTAATGCAGTGTAAGTGTTAAACACTGAAGCCCCACATACCTATCCTTTTAGATCCATCATATGGAAATAACAATCTGCTATGTAAAATTAACTGTGGAACTGATTGCCAGAAGTATCATTGAGGCCAAGAGCTTAGTAGGATAAGAAAATAGAATTAGTCATTTACATAAGTAGTGAGAACAATCCACTGTTACATTTCATAGCATTTTTGAAAGAGTAGAACACATATACATGATCACGCTTCAGGGCATAAATTGACTTCTGACAGGCAGGGTTAGGAAGAAACTTCCCCTGGAAAAACCTTACCGTGCTTCTGATTGGTCTGGTACTAGCCACTTTCTGGTATCCTCTCTCTGAGTAGATGGACAGTGGATCTGAGCGGATAGCCAGGTTTGCTTGTTCCTGAAACAATACGATTCATCCCATACCCACAGGTAATGAGGACTTTGCATAGGTATAGAACACCATTGGCCATGACCAGATATTTGGTCATGTTCAAACACACCCATTGGACAATGGCCCCAAACACCATGGCTAGAGCAGAGACCATGTGATAGCTCTGATGGAGGAATGTTGGTGATTGAGATTATAATGATACTCCTGGATGTATCCCATCCCCAGAGGTATGGGTGCTATGACTATGGGGAACTGTGTAAAAGCAGGAGATAACATAGAGGCATGTGGTAGCAAAGTACATATAGTTACAACATGGCTACATGTGTTGTTCCAGCGTGAAGTGAAGACACAGAACACTTACATTGTGTTTTTTTTCTGCTCAGCTGTGTTGTGTCATGATACCTAATCTCCAGTCGTACCACAGTGGAAATAATATAAGCCACCCATGCCTGCTTGCTAATGTGCCCTCACTGACCCTGGCCAACTTGTTGCCAGTCAGCAGGCTTATATTTTAGCATATCTCTTTTGAGTCTCTATCTTCTTTCTAAATCCTCAGTAGGCTTCTGTGATCCCTCAAAGTATTTACCTCTATAGCAATTTGCCAAATTCTGTCCTTCTGGTAGGAACTGAGTTCCTTGCAGTGGCCCCCAGTTTCCTTTTAATTTATAGAACCTCAGTGGTAGAGAATGTCTATCTCCCCTCAGTCAGTCTGGCTTTCTTTTGGGGCCAGTGGTAGCAGCAGCAGAAGCCATGCTGGCAGTAGTGAGAGGGCCTAGGCAATTCTGGAAGCCTTTCATACTGTGTGAAATTGTGCTTGCCTTGCTATTAGTACAGGGTAATGAGCCTTAGGTGTGTGGTGGCGTGCACAGCTGCACATCTAAGTTAACTGGCTCACATACTTTAGTCATTGGTCTGTATCTGAGCAGGCCCATAGCTAATTATTAGGTATTTGACTGAGCTGGTGACCCATCTTCATCTGACAACAAGTCAGGAAAAAGATCTTGGAGTTATCGTGGATAGTTCTCTGAAGATGTCCGCGCAGTGTGCAGAGGCGGTCAAAAAAGCAAACAGGATGTTAGGAATCATTAAAAAGGGGATAGAGAATAAGACTGAGAATATATTATTGCCCTTATATAAATCGATGGTACGCCCTCATCTCGAATACTGCATACAGATGTGGTCTCCTCATCTCAAAAAAGATATACTGGCACTAGAAAAGGTTCAGAAAAGGGCAACTAAAATGATTAGGGGTTTGGAACGGGTCCCATATGAGGAGAGATTAAAGAGGCTAGGACTCTTCAGCCTGGAAAAGAGGAGACTAAGGGGGGATATGATAGAGGTATATAAAATCATGAGTAATGTGGAGAAAGTGGATAAGGAAAAGTTATTTACTTATTCCCATAATACAAGAACTAGGGGTCATCAAGTGAAATTAATAGGCAGCAGGTTTAAAACAAATAAAAGGAAGTTCTTCTTCATGCAGCGCACAGTCAACCTGTGGAACTCCTTACCTGAGAAGGTTGTGAAGGCTAGGACTATAACAGAGTTTAAAAGAGAACTGGATAAATTCATGGTGGTTAAGTCCATTACTGACTATTAGCCAGGACGGGTAAGGAATGGTGTCCCTAGCCTCTGTCTGTCAGAGGATGGAGATGGATGGCAGGAGAGAGATCACTTGATCATTGCCTGTTAGATTCAGTCCCTCTGGGGCACCTGGCATTGGCCACTGTCGGTAGACAGGATACTGGGCTAGATGGACCTTTGGTCTGACCCGGTACGGCCTTTCTTATGTTCTTATGTTTTCTCAAACTTGTTTCCGTAGTAGAGAGAATTTTCTCAGGGGCCAGCCCAAGATTGTGGAACCAACAACCAACACAAACCTTTTGCTCTAACAAGTGCAAGGAGCACTTCTTTTGACTGTACCTTCTCTAACAAACCCATAGTAGAGTGTACATGTTTTAAAAACAAAACTTACCAAATCAAAATGCTCTCCTGCACACACAATTCTGCCCCTGGGAAGAGCAGGAGAGAGAGAACAAACAACACATGATCAATATTGGCCACATAGCTTAATACTGTGGTGATGAGCGGGCTATAAGAACCTTTATAGAAAAGCGATATTTTTGACTTAGACCTGATGTCCATTTAATTTGCTATAAATTTAGATTTCTTTTTACCTACATGTTTTTCATATAAATTGTATTTCAGTTAAGACAATTTTCTTAGATGAAAAAAAATCTCAACACTTGAAAGATTCACTTGTTTTTCCTAGTGCCATAAGCTGTTTTAGAAAAGAAAATGCATTTGGGCCAAAAAGAGATCTCTTTTTGGCACTATCTGCCTAACTCTGTCACTTGATTCTAAAAACTTTCAAATTCTCCACCTATGTGCTAAGCTGACTGTATCCCCATCAAAGAATAGCCCAGTCTCACTGCTGAAAGAACACTTTCTGTTCTGCTTCTCCTTTTGGTTCAAGGTTGTGGGGGAGGGTTTAAAATGTTTTAATCACATCTTCATCTCCAAATTGTTCATGTTGAGAGTAATAGTGAAGCATCCATAAGCAAATTAAAAAAGTTACTTTCACTACATTCTTTGGCATTAACTGTAACAGCCTCTCTCAGAAGAAAGGAATGAAGTACTCCAGTTGGCTGTGGTAGCCATTGCTTTTTTTGTGTTTGCTTCAGCCTCTTCTCTGCTTGCCATCTTCCATTCCCTCTTGGCCTTGCCTCTCGGATTTTGCCTTCCAGCACTTCATGGCTTCTCCATGCTCCTCTGTTCCATCCCTAGCCCATTCTGCCTCCCCTCATTGCTGGGCTTCTATCTCTTTGCTCCCTCCCTATTCCCTGTTCCAGCATCCCAACCTGGCCTCCAGGCTGCTCTTTCCCCAGACTCCCTTCTTACTTGATGGAGCAGTGATCTGATGAGGCATAGCAAATCTTGTGTTCCAGAGTTCCCTTTCTGTCTGTGGAGTATGTGGGTGCTCATACCATTGGAGAACTGCATGTATAACCAAACATTTTAATTTTTGACTATTTGAGTTGTAGCACTAAAATTTGAACACAGCGTGCAATTATCTGTTTTTAATGGATTGCAGTTAAAACTTTTCATCCATCTCTAACCTTACCCTTATTTCTTTCCATTTGGTTATGAAAATAGGACTAGCTGGTTTGTTCCATAGTGATTTCCATTACAGCAGGAGGTTAATCTGGTGAGAAATTCAGTTATTTCAGTGACAAGATAGTGTTTATTTTCAGTGAATATAGGACAATGCATAACCTAGATTAAAAAGACACAATGAGTAAAACTTTGAAATCTGAGAGAGAAGCTAGCAATTCTTCACACTTCGAGTAAAGTCCAAAAAATCAACAGTTTATGCTAGGCTAAAACACCCCTTTACAGAATGCTGCAACATAATCCCAAAAGATGTAATTAGCATCACTCTTGTAAAGTGACTCACAATCCCGGGTACTCTGAGAAGCAACATGCTCCCAAACGAGGTTACAAAAGAAAGGATGATAGACTCTTATTAGTAATGAGCTTCTCACACAATAGACCTCAGGAACAGGATGCGTGCTCATCACTGCATTAGTCATCATTAGAAAACTATGCTTGGGTCTGACAATCTCCAGTGCTGTAGCAATAACAGGATCCATCATAGTAATGCGCAATAATACTGTGCATTGGCTGGGGAAAGTTGTAATTGAATTTGTCACAATCATCTTCCTTCTCCCATGCCATTCTGCTCTGTTAAGTGCCTTACACTGTGATATTTTCAATCCATCTACTATGAAAGAGAAGGTGAAAAGACTGACCATTACACTGGTATGGTACCTTGCCATCAGTATTTGTAGGCAATATAAACCATTTGGTCAGATTTTCAGGATCAATACCCATTTCATGCTGTACCTGCTCTCCCCTGGAGATAGACCTTTTAGCAGCCATTTTCAGCAGGCAATACAGTATTGATAAGCCACCTATTCACTTGCTGTTCTGTACATCAGCATCTTTTAAGCTCCTCTGATGAGGGAAAGACCAATATGGAAGGGGTAAATTATTGGTAATTGTAATTTCATAATCATGTCCTCTGCCCCATTGTTTCTTATCTTCCTTTCCTCTAATAAGTACTTCACCATAATATGGGGAAGGGCTTGATGGCAAGGGATAAAGGCTTTGTATATCTGTGGGTGAAGTGGTGGATGTAGTTGATAATTTTTTTGTTTCCCGATTCCTGTAGGTGGCATTGAAACAGCATTGCATAAGGTACTTTGCTGGATGGTGGGTGGAGAGTGGAGACAAGCAAATGTTCTGTTGAATCTAACAATAATTGCAAAGACACCACAATAAAAAATTCTTCTTCATGTAGATGCAGATGTGTATTTCATGTAGGTGTGCACATGCCCCATGGGCCAGAGCCGGAGACTTTTGCCTAGCAGTACCCATAGAGGGGTGGCGCTCATTCCTCGTGGCTGTGGCCCCTTCCCTGGCTATAAGAGGTGGCGCCTTCCTGACCCCCCTCAATTCCTTTTGTCAGCCTGTGGCTGGAGTTGGACCTCTGTGTGTTTGTAGTCTCACAACCTCAAATTTAGTCTTAGCCTATTTTATTGTATAGAGTAGTGTCAGTAATAGTCAGTAGATAGTGTTAGTTGCTAAATAGTGTCTAATGGTAGTTACCAGATAGATAAACATTATCCTTCTTGTGGAAGGGTGATCCCCAACAGCAACCTCCACATATGGTGCTTGCTTTCTCTCAGCAAGGCCCACCTTTTATAGAGTGTTGTTTGATCTGTAGATTGTCCAAGAAGTGGACTCAGATGGCACGGGAGCTTCGCCTCAAGCAGCATCTGCTTGAACAGGCCAGGCATCCTGATCTGGTATCAAGGCCCTTCTTAGGCAAAAGATTGCCCTTGGCATTGGAGAACGCTGCAACCTCTCATTCACGGGGCAGGCACCTCTCTGAAGAGGTGGAGGAGCCATTCTCCATCGTCGCTTTTAGGAAGAGGTCTCATAAGATCAATCAGGACTGCTGCAGGTCACAGGGCAACTACTCTGCCTCCCTCAGGAAAAGGGCAGACTGGCCCAGTACTGGTTCCAGCACATGGGAAGGCTCAAGTATCTCTGACCCTTTCCCAGTACTGAATGGGAAGGGAAAACCCCCTACATTGTTGACACCGGTTCTGGCCTCCAGGTGTCCATTGAGTCTGGTACCAATGAGGGAGATGCCGGTACTGATTGTTTCCATGTCATCAGTGAACCAGGCAGCCACAAACTTCCTCTGCCTTTTGGTCCTGACCTCACCATTCGTCCAGGACTTTCCCAGGGCTGCACCACATATAGCCCCTCTGATGGAGAGAGCTGCTGAACCCTCATGTCTGTTGGCAACACTCCCCTCCTTGTGAGGGGATGAAGCTGGTATCGGAATGAATCCCATGCACTGCTACAGGCTGGGGACCGACTGGCTAAGTGGCAGTTCTACAGAAAAGGACCTGGGGATTACAGTGGATGAGAAACTGGATATGAGTCAACAGTGTGTCCTTGTTGCCAAGAAGACTAATGGCATATTGGGCTACATTAGTAGGAGCATTGCCAGCAGATTGAGGGAAGTGATTATTCTCCTCTATTTGGCACTGGTGAGGCCACATCTGGAGTACTGCATGCAGTTTTGGGCCCAACTACAGAAAGGATGTGGACAAATTGGAGAGAGTTCAGCAGAGGGCAACAGAAATGATTAGGGGGCTGGGGCACATGACTTACAAGGAGAGGCTGAGGGAACTGGGCTTATTTAGTCTGCAGAAAAGCCGAGGTCACCCACCAGGTCAATGGTGGTGGCTGCTGATCAACCACAAGCCCAGGTATCAGTAGTCTTCCTCTCTCCAGAGCCACCGGAGTCCTCCCTCCCAGGTACATCTTCATGGGAGTGAGAGCTGGTTGTGGCTTACCTGAGACCCTCATCCTCATCGCCAGATGATGTCATTCTGCCTGGTTTGTCCTCCCCTTCTATTCTGGAGGATTTTAAGGTGTCCCAGGACATTTATGCCACATAGCCAAATCCCTGGGAATCCAAGCGGTGTTTCTCTAAGAGAGAACACACATACTGGTGACATTTTACATCCTACGTAACTTAGATTGTGCCCCCTCCCCTGATCAATGATGCATTCTTCAAGCCGGTGTGAGCCCTATGGAGTACACCATCCTTAGTACCATGAGTGGCTAAGTGCATGGGAAAGCACTACTTTGTTCCCATGCAGGGATTCGAGGGGTTCTATTCCTGCACAGCCCTGAATTCCCTGACCATAACAGCAGTAAACAACAGGGCCTGGCACAGTAGGTTCAAGTCTACCCCCAAGGAGAGAAACTCCAAGTGGTTGGAACTTCTAGGCAGGAAGATCTATTCCTCATCATCCCTACAGATGAGGATTGAAAATCAACAAGCTTTGCTGTCCCAGAATGCTTTCCTCAACTGGCTACCCATGGCTGAATTAGAGGACCAGTTGCCCAAGGCCTCACACAAGGAATTTTGGGCATTCGTTGTGGAAGACTGCTTGGTGGCCAAATGTCCTTGCAGTCTGCCCTTGACATTGAAGACACCTTGGCCAGGGTCATGGCCTCAGTAGTAACTATGAGGAAGGCTTCCTGGCTGAAAAACTCTGGGATTGTTTTGGATATCCAGTAGGACATTGAAGACTTGCCCTTTGATGGCCGAGTCTTGTTCTCAGACAAAACTGATGACACTTTTCACTCCTTCAAGGATTCCAAGGCTATTTTGAGGTCCTTGGGAGTCTGTGAGCCAGCTGCGTAAAGATGCCACTATGGGGCACAGCTACAGCAACAGTATCACCCAGATTTTTTGTGCAACTTTTCCCCCAATACAGCAGGACCACTGTAGAAAGAGGGATAGATCCCACAAGAGAAAGTAGTTGGGCTCAGGCTTTGGACACTCCACACACCCTTTCTCGGTGACGTCTATGTGCCCACTTTGACTTCTTAGTCCAGAGCACTGGTCCAGTCATTACTCCACCCTCTCTATTCCCCCATCCCTTTAGGGAAAAGCTGGACCACTTTTACAATGCTTAGGATTCAATTTACCTTTGACAGCTGGACACTGTCAGATTGAGCTACACAATCCAGTACCTCACCATGGCCCCTTCCCACCTCCACCCCATCCCTCTTAGGAGACGCTTCTCATGAGACATTGCTCATCAAGCAGGTTAGCTCTCTGTTGAAGTTGGGAGCAGTGGCGGAAGTTCCACTGGAACACCAAGGCCACGGCTTTTACTCCCAGTACTTCCTGATGCCAAAATCCAAGGGCAGGATGAGACCCATTCTTGACCTTCACAGTTTCAACAAATTAATCAAGTATATGAGATTCTGCATGGTCATTATCGGCTATCTTCCCCACACTGTCTCAGAATGACTGGTTCGCTGCTCTGGATGCTTACTTTCATATGGCAATTCTACTGAGACACAGGAAGTTTCATTTTGTGGTAGCAGAACATTACTTTCAGGATATGGTTCTCCCATTGGGCCTCTCTTCTGCCCCCCAAGTCTTCACCAAATGCATGGCAGTGCTCTTGGCATATCTCAGGAGAAAGGGAATCCACATCTTCCTGTACCTCAATGACTGGTTACTGAAGGGCAGCTCCAGAGACGAGGATCTTGCCCACATTGACACCATGTTACATTTGCTCGACTGTCAGGGATTCATTGTAAACACCACAAAGTTAGCCTTAGCTTCTGCTCAAAAAATCAAGTTAATTGAGGTCCTGTTAGATTCCAGGAGGAAGGGTATTCCTTCCAACCGACTGCTTTCAGGTAATTCAACAGCTCTGCCTCAGTCTGCAATCTCAGCCCTCCATGACTATCTGCATGTGGACTCATTGATGGTGCAGGACCTGTGGTCGGAACAGGAAGCCTCATTCCACATCAACGTGTGGGGAATTTGGTCCATCCACAATGCATGTTGTACCTTCCAGGACCACATCAGATACACAGTGGTTCACATATTCATTGATAATACCACCCCAATGTACTATGTGAACAAAAAAGGGGGGGCACATTCCAGGTTACTCTGCCTGGAGACGATCAACCTGTGGCAATTTTGCATTGAAGAAGACATCACTCCTGTAGCAGTCTATTTGCTGGGGGTGCAAAATCATCTGGTGGACCAACTCAGCAGTGTCTTCTCCCTGAGCCAAAAGTGGTCCCAGATGGATTGTGTCCTCCAGGGGCTCTTTGCAATGAGGAAAAATAGAAAGTGTTGACTATTTTGTTGTCGAGGGAGCCTGGGCTCCCCCTCCGACATCTTCCACTGCCACTGGCAATTGACGCTTCTGTACACCTTTCCACCTATTCTGGTTATTGCTCAGGTCATTGTCAACCTCAAGGCAGATCAGGCCAAGCTCATTCTTGTTGCTCCAGCTTGGCCGAGACAGTGCTGGGTCTCAGATTTCCTTGCTCTGTCAATTCAGCCTCTCATACCACTTCCTCTCCATCCTGATCTGCTCACTCAGAACCACAGCCTCAACCTCCATCCTGCAATTAGCTCCCTACACCTTATGGCATGGTTGTTGCATGGCTGAATGAAGAGGATGAGCAGTGGTTGGAGATTGTCCAACAAGTCCTACTCAACAGTAGGAAGTCCTCCACCAGGACTGCCTACTTAGTGAAATGGAAGAGATTCTCAGTGTGGTCCTTGGCCTGTAGGACCCAACCAACAGGGGCTTCCATCCAGGATATCTTGGAGTACCTGTTACATCTTCAGAAATCAGGCCTTGTGTTCAGTTCACTAGGAGTGCATTTGGCAGCAATATCAGTGTTTCATCCCCCTATTCAAGGGAAGTCAGTTTTTTCCAATGCCATGATGATGAGATTTCTGAAACGGCTTCTCTGCTTACATCCTATGAGCCAAGAACCGATTTCCCTGTGAAACCTAAACATGGTTCTGGCCCTACATCTGAGCCCTTCGTCCTGTCCACTGCCCCTCCTGTCTCAGAAAACTGAATTCCTGATAGCCATCACTTCGGCAAGAAGGGTGTGTGAGTTGAAGGCTCATGGCTGAGCCACCTTACACTCAATTCTCCAAGGACAAGGTGATGCTGCAACCACACCTAAAGTTTTTGTCCAGATCGTCTCTCAGTTTCATCTGAATCAGGCGGTGTATTTACCTGTACTTTTCCCTAAGCTGCACTTTTTCCTGGAGGAACAGCGTCTCCATACCCTGGTTGTCAGGCAATGTCTAGCCTTTTATCTAGACAGAACTAAACCACTTCATGCTTCACTGAACCTGTTCATGTTATATGCAGACTACAAGAGGCAAGCGGTCTCTGCACAGACCATCTCTAGATGGATAACATCCTGTATCAAGACTGCATATGAAAGAGCTTCTGCTACACCTCCTCAGCAAATACAGGCTCACTCCACCAGGGTGCAAGTGATGTCAATAGCATTTCTCAGTGACATTTCCATACTGGACATATGCAGAGTTGCCACGCAGTTGTCCATACAAATGTTTACAGACCATTATGCTATTAACACATCTTCTAGAGTGAATACAGGCATTGGAAGGGCAGTCCTGAGATCCCTATTGCAGTAGACTCCAAACCCTGCCTCTAGAGTGGGGTACTCTTCACGAGTCATCTAAATGGAATACGTTTGCATTTGTTCCAAAAAGAAATGGTTACTTATTGTAGCTGTGATTCTTCGAGATGTGATGCAGACATGTATTCCACGACCCTCCTTCCATCCCTTCTGCACCAGAGTCTCCTCTAATGGTCTTTCTTTGTTAAGGAACTGAGGGGAGAGGGTTGGGGCAGGGCCACCTCACAGAGCCAGGGGAGGAGACACATCCATGAATCACAAATGCCTCCCCTCTACAGATACTGCTAGGCAAAAGTCTCTGGCTCCAGCATGCTGGGCACACAGACCTCTAAGTCTGCATCACATCTCAAAGAACCACAGTTACAATAAGTAACCATTTCTTTCCACCTGTATCTCTGACCATTGTCTAAATACTAATTCTCTGTGCTGTAATCCTTAACTTTTGAAAATGATCTTTACTAATTAGCTCCTTTGGTCCATACAAAGTACAATACTCATCCAATGAACTTGTACTAATATTATCCTGTGGACATAGCCATGGGCGACGCTTGAACCAACTGCTGGGGGAGGCTAGCCCCCAGCACCACCCCTTCTGCCAGAGGCCCCCATCCCTTCCACATCCCTGCCCCCCATGCTGGAGCCCAGAGCCCCGCCCCCACTGCAGCCACCGGCCCCTGCCCCAGGCTAGTGCCCGCAGCCCTGGAGTGTCCCCAGCCTCCCCCACAGCCCCAGAATGGATGGCATGGCTGTAGACCCCCATCCCTAGAGCACCAAGAGGACGGGGGGCACAGCCACAGCCCCTCTATGGCCCCTGCCACAGAGCGCCAGAAAGGCAGATGGCACGGCCCAAGCTGGGGCCACCCCACAGGGAGACTGGAGCCATACTGAGCAGAAGCAGGAGGGGGTGGCCTGGGGGTGGAGTGTGGGCGGGGCCACACTGGCCTGCTGGGGAGGCAAAGCCACCCATGGACATAGGTGGGCTGGAGGAAGGTAGTCCCCATCCCTAGATTGTGGAAAGACCACAAGAGAACTGTTTAGCAGAAGGTTCATGCTGAAGTAGCATTAATCCCTGATATATAGTGTGACTCTGTTCCACGGAGTCAGAGTGCAGGTGTTGTTGGTTGCTGGCACACAGCATGGCTACTGGTCCTAACAAGAAGTTATGGTTGCAGTGGAAGGCTGTAGGGTTTCATGGAAGTGGTCATTCTGTGCATCTGGTTGGGATCAGAGAGGTCAGAAGCCTGAATCCCTTACTTAGGACCTTCACACCTGTTCATGCTACATAACACAACTGGAATCTGTGAGAAGCTGCTTGGACTCTGTGGTTCCATTTGATTCAAACAGCTTTTGAATAATTTATTTTTGTATATATTATTGCATGGCTGAGGGACTATATAGGTCAAGCTACTCATCCCAATTTGAATGAAATCCTAAAATAGCTACTGAAGGAATGAGAATCCCAAATACTGAGTCCCCTCAATGAAGAACTCTTCCTTGTCCCTTCCATTTCAAAATTCTTGGCATGCTCAACAGTACTGTCCTGGTGATTTTAGATATCATAAGGAGACATTGGGCAGCAGGCTTACTCAGTGGGGCACATTAGAACTAGCTTGGTCTTCAAGTGTCAGTGATGTGCCCTTAAGGAGTTAATTAGGGAATTGTAAAATGTATCTTCCTTTTTATTTAGATAACAATTTAGCACCTTTATAAATTCATGAGCTGAAATTGCTTTGCAACAATGCACAATATCCTATTTTTCATTCAACACTGTTTTCATTTTCCAGTGCCCTGTCTGACTTTGCTCATAGGTTGGAAAGTAGTGTGATGCATCATTTATGTTCTTTTCCACATTTATTGAGTGATGGCCTTCTTTCCTGTCAATCATCTCATCATATTCTCTCAAAAATAATGTGGAAGATTTGGTTACTAGTATGACTGAAGTGCATTCACCTGTAAACAAACACTCAAGACAGTTCTCAAAAGTATTGATTAGCTAAGGTCATTTGACTGATGATAAAGATGCAACTGAGAGCCAAATAGCGATGGTTACTTGAAGTGATGTGTTTTATTTATTTGTCTGGAGAGTTCTTGAGTAATAAGCTGATAAATATCAGTAAATAATTATTGATAGCATACTTATCCTCATTATGAAATTGCACCTCCATCAATAATATGTATGATGGAATATAATGCTGTAATAACAACTGTGGGAATTGGACAAAAACAAATTTGGTTACAATCCAAAACCTCATTATGTTATACTCACCTAATACTGACCCCACAAAATTTTGCTGTGTTACAATAATCCAATCCCATTGATTTTAGTAGGCTTACACAGGTATAATTGATAGTAGAGTTTGTCTAACTGTATTGTGTGTGTACATGCATTGCACACGCCATTTATGCATTGTGTGCTTAACCATTTGTGGTTCCAATTGCACACCATATCCTAATTCAATGTGGAGTGCAATTTAGTAAATTGATTTTCAGAATATGGTAAAAGACAAAGAGCAAGTATATATATCTACCTATTAATATAAATATAACCTTCCACTGAAATAAGTGTGAGAATTAAATGCTAAACTTTAAAATGGGTCCCACCTTCATTTTATATTGTGCAATATTGCAGAATCTTTGCACTTGCTTTTTTGCAAAACCTATAACTTTTCATAACTGTTTGCAAATTGAGTCAAGGAGGAGTCTCTATTCTTTTCAGTCCAATTCAGTCTAATTCACATAATGAAGCACATAAAGATGAAGAGGTCACCAGAATGACTGAAAGAAAGAGAAGGAGAGGAAGAGGAGGAACAGAATGTTGGCAGCACAAACAATAAAAATGAAAAAAAGATTGGCAGAGTGCCTTAACACCATAGAGGAAGGCACGGGTTCTAGAAGCAAAGGGTTTGATGCAATACCCTTTGAAGTCAATGGAAAGACTGACTGTGACATTGAGCCAGAATGGGTTAAACAACTTGCTGGCTAAATGACCCAAACTCTACCTTTAAAGACATATCAGGGAAGTATGTAAATGGTAATTAGGGCTATTCCTTATAAATAGCTAGTAAAGCCATGTTAGATAGATGTTAGATAGATAGACTAGAGCTTTGAAATGTAGACTTGTACTGTTAAAGAACTGGAAGAAGATAGTGATTGTAGTAGTCTGTTTACCTATATCTTGTTAGAGGTTAACAATGTAACCAGACGGTTCCTGTCTGTCACTATGTTCTATTGATTCAAAGATCAAAAAGGGAATATTAACATTTAGATGAAATGTGAGTGTGGTAATATCATTGTTTTCATTTCTCTTTGAAATGTTTAACAAACTACTTGTAAATGGCAGGAGATGGGGAGTTGCCTTATGCTAATCCATGTAGCTAATTACTGGTCGTGCTTAGGAAATAAGAGGTTACTTGAAAGCCACTATTCTTCACCCAAAGAATGCCTACTGTCAAGAAGCTATTGATGACCCACCAGAGAATCATAAAAAGCACCTTTGGGCCCTGATCCTGTATCTCAGATCTGCTTAAGCTTCATCAGGAGAAGTCTGAGTAGCAAGAGTGAAGTCTCCAGTTCCATTCTGGATCACCCTGATATTGGACATTGGACTATAACCTGATGAACTAATTCTGAAAAGGACTCTTTGCAACTCTAAAGCTCACCATCTCTACTATGAAACTGATCTAAGAACTCTGTTCATATCTATATGTATAATGATCTTGTAAGCAATACTTTCTGTCTTTTCTTTTTTAATAAACTTAGTTTAGTTAATAAGAATTGACTGTAAATGTGTATTTGGGTAAGCTCTGAGATATTCATTAACCTGTGCTTGATGTACCCGATCCTTTGGGATTGGTATAACTTTTTATATGAGGAACAAGATTTTCAGTAATCCTCATCATATTTGACTTGGCTGTCTGGGTTGGAGCTCAAGGCTGGGTTGCTTTAAGGCAGGGGTGTGCAAGCTATGGCCCACGGTACACATCTGGCCCTGCAGCCAATATAATCCAGCCCTTGAGCTCCCGCTGGGGAGTGGGTCTGGGGCTTGCCCCGCTCCCATGCTCCAGCCGGGGAGCGGGGTCGGCGGCTGCTCCACGCGCACCTTCTGAGGCTCTTGGAAGCAGCAGCATGTCCTCTCTCTGGCTCCTACATTTAGGGGCAGCCAGAGGGCTCTGCGTGCTGCCCCCGCCCCAAGCGCCACCCCCGCAGCTCCCATTGGCTGGGAACTGTGGCCAATGGGAGCTGAAGGGGCGGCACCTGAAGATGGGGCAATGCACAGAGCCACCTGGTCACGCCTCCATGTAGGACCCAGAGCGGGGACATGCCGCTGCTTCCGGGAGCTGCTTGAGGTAAGTGCTGCCTGGAGCCTGCACTCCTGAGTCACCCTCCCTAAACCCCAACCCCCGTACCCCAGCCCTGATCCCCCTCCCACCCTCCAAACCCCTTGGTCCCAGCCTGGAGCACTCTCCTACACCCCAAATCCCTCAGCCCCAGCCCCACCCCAGAGCCTGCACCTCCAGCCAGAGCCCTCACCACACCCCAACCCCAACACCCTGCCCCTGAACTCCTCCTGCAACCTGAACTCATTTCTGGCCCCACCCCAGAGTGCACACCCCTAGCCAGAGCCCTCATTCCCTCCTGCACCCCAACCCCAATTTTGTGAGCATTGATGGCCCGCCATACAGTTTCCATACCCAGATGTGGCCCTCAGGCCAAAATGTTTGCCCACCCCTGCTTTAAGGGAACTGTATTTCTGGCTTCTGGGTAACCAGTATGGTATTGTAGAAGCTGTTTTGTTGCTGGCCTGGTGAATCTAAGTATTAGAAATAAACAGCAGTTTTGGGGATTGTCTGCCCTATTCTTTGCAGTTTGCCCTAATTGAGCAATCCCAAAGTGGCCCCTCTGGGATCCCGGTCACACTGATATTGACTTCAATGAGTTTTGGGTTAGGTCTAACATGAAAACCAACAACACGCACCAAGGGCATCAGACACTTTCTCTCCCCATTTATTACAGAGGATAGGCAAAAGTGTCTGTGTTATACATGGAGCAATAAGCCAGTACAAGTGAAGCCATCACTCAAGAACCCTGACCTCAGAGGCTGCCCTTTTGCTCCTTGAAAGTCTTTCACAATCACCAGATACTGCAGTGGTGGGCACCTTCGAAATAAATGCCAGCGAGACAGAAGTGAAGAGTGAGATATGACCAGAGGTCACTACCTTCAAACCCTCCAGATTCCAATCTTACAATCCTCAGGTAAGCAAACCTCCTGTGAAAGTCAGTAATAATTGTACATCAGGGCTGCAGGATAAGTCCCAGAGACTTTAAGAATGGTGATTTATACATACAGATATAAAGTAATTGCAATTTTCTCATTTAATTAAATGTTTTAAGAGTTTTATAGCATCCAAATGACCACCAGTGAAGGTTAAATTTTAAATGAATAAATCAGGTGGCATGGCAGAATTTTAACAAGGCAGGTTTTGTAATGTGTGTGTAAAATCTCAAGACTTGCAGATTTGGTGAAGGCTAGATATAGGAGATATTAGAGGGTAATGGACTACACAGGTCCTTTAAGAGTAGAGGGGGCTAGAATACCCGGTGTCAGGAAGCTGGAATGAACAACAGCCCATGAAATGGCCTTGTAGCAAAAGAAAGGAAGTGGTCCTGAGGAATCAAAGGACCTGTGAATCACTTAAAGTCTACTGCATAGGCCCCAAACTAAGGACTTAGGTGGGGCTTTAGGAGTGCATGGAGCCTTCACATTATGTGAATTTCACTTTCAAACTACAGCATCCCCACAAACTGCAGGTCTCTCAAGGTTTTAGGGCATATGTGTTTTTCAAATTTTACAACCAACAATCATACTAACACTTTGAGCTTAACAGATAAGCAGTATGAATAAAATATAGTAAATGACTGGAATAAGCTCAGTCATTGGAAAGATGGTGTGCAACATGGGGCATGATGGATTTCAAAATAGGTAGTGGCTATAAGAAAAGAAAAACTATGAGGATAATAGAGTTGGAGCGTGGGGAGGAAGAAAGAAACTGGGCCAGAATAATGATAAAGAGGAAGTTCTCTGGGGGAGTTGGGGATAGAGAAAGGTAAGCACAAGCAAAACCAAGGAGCTTTCTTCAAATTATCAAATTCCTAGCATGCTTTAAATTTTAAAAAGGCAACCAGCCATAGTGAAGTATCTTTACTCCCCTTGACTGCTGCAACTCATCAGCTCCCCAGATTAATTCCTGACTGGCTGGGTGTAATGCTCCCTCGTTCTCCCGGTCAGAGGGAGGCCACTCAGGCTAGTCCTGTGGAGTCAGGACCAGAGTCTGTAAGACAGGCAAAAGCCCCAATAGGGCTGTGCGGTTAATAGTCAGTACCAGGCTTTAGCCTGGACTGGGGTAGCTCAAGTAGTCAGCCCTTAATGACAGTCTATCAGGGCTAGCTGGGGCCTGGGCGGAGCTCAGGCTGCCAGCAAACATACAGTCTCTAAAGGTGAGTGGTAAGGGAGCTCCTGTCCTGGGCTAGAGCCTTGTTGCACCGTGTAGGGAGTCAGCCACCTGGGGTGGGGTGGCAGGGGGATGCAGGCCCACCCTACTCCACAGCATCCCAGGCCAGGGCCCTGGCAGGGGCAGGATTGGCTGCCCCTGCGTCAGCGGGGATCCAGCCGCAACATGCCTACTGAGCCACTCCGGGCTCTGCAGCTGGCTGCTCCGTGGCTGCCCCTGGTCTACTTCCTGCCTTCCCGGGGTTTGGTACCTGCGGCCTCCAGGCCTCTTCCAGCTCTTCAAGGTAAACTGCAGCGGGTACTCCGGGCCAGTGGTTGTCCACGTCTGGGGATCGGGAACAGCCAGGCACAGGCTCCTCTTGGGGCCTCTGGAGAACAGGCCGAGCATCCTCCTCCGTTGCAGGCTCTCCCCCAACTGTGCTGCCAGGCTGGCCTCTTATACTTCCGACCACACCCCGGTACTTTCGGTGGGGGGGAGGGGGATTTAGGCTCCCCACTCCAAGGGGTGTGTAATGCTCCCTCACTCTCCCGGTCGGAGGGAGGCCACTCAGCCTCACTACACTGGGGCACAGATATAGCTCAATGGACTGCCTCATCTGCAGTGTTTCAACATGGATTTGCGTCAAAAGTTTCAGAAAAGCTTAACATTAACAAAGTTTTAAAAAATGTTTTTCTAAAACTCTGGCTTTTGCTGCTGCATACTATGAAAAGCAGTCTCGCTCCCATAACTGCGAGAGGCAGAGGCAGAGGCAATCCCATCAACTTTTCCCAGAACTCTGCTTCTGGAGAAAGAGAGGCTTAGTGTGACTCAGAGACTGGAGAGGTACAGCAGGCCAAGGACAGAGTAGTTGATAAATGATATATTGAATTGTTTGACCACACTTTGGTTACACTGCTCTACAGCCAAAATGCTTCTGAAATAAATGTAGTCAAAGTTTACTAATTGTGGGTCACTGAGAACGAAAATGATGCTTAAAATTGTTGATTGGCTCTAGTTTTCAAGATATGCTATTGGGTCAGTATATACGACCCTGGACTTGGGAATGGCGGAGGATAAGTGAGTTATAAAGGGAATGGATCTCAATTTAAACCAGAAATGACTAAAATACATCTTTGACTGGATCTATGAATAACTCTATGACTGGGTTTGGACAGTACTTGCTTTTTAGGCAAAATATGAATGATGCAATCTGAAGCTGGTATTGCGTCATACATGATATGAATTGCATCATGTTATTCCTAGAAGTCATGGATGATGCAATCCTAATGAAGCTTACATCACTCTGCTGAACAAATTGCCCTATATCAGCTCTAGAAATCATACAGTGTCGTGCTCTCTTATTTGTCAGTGTTTGATTTTGCAAAGGGACACATTTCTGTTTAGCCAAAGTGAGCAGAGATGCCTCGTACTTGTGTGAACAGTGCAGGTAACTTCTGCTATGTTTGTGGTGAAGTGACTTTTGCATCACAAAAGCGCAATATAACCACTATGGTTAAGAAAGCCTATCACCTTTATTTTGGCTGCAAAATTGGAGATCAGGACAAGAGATGGGCCCCACACATATGCTGCAACACTTGTGCAACAAATCTTCGCCAGTGGTTGAACAGGAAAAGGAAATCTATGCCTTTTGCAGTGCCAATGATTTGGAGAGAGCCAACAGATCATACCAGCAATTGTTACTTTTGCATGGTGCCTCCAGTTGGGAAAGGTGTATCAAAGAAGAAAAAGTGGACTGTGCATTATCCAAACATTCCATCAGCTATACGCCCAGTACCCCACGGAGAAGGACTGCCGGTTCCTGATGCCCCAGAATCATTCTCACTTGAGTCAGACGAGGAAGAGGAAGAGGATGACACTTCTGGTCCTGAACCATCAATGTCACAGAACCCACATTTTCTCCCATCCTCCTCCTCTGAACCACACCTCATAACACAAGGTGAACTGAATGACTTGTCAGGGATTTGGAACTACCCAAGAGTAAGGCAGAGCTGTTGGGCTCCAGACTACAGCAGTGGAATCTCCTGGCAGGTGATGTTAGGGTTTCCATGTTCCATGACCATCAAAAGGATCTTGTCCCATTCTTCTTCATGGAAGGTGATCTTGTAGCTTGCAACAACATCGATGGTGTGATGGCAGCCCTCAACATCGTTCACGATCCAGATGAGTGGAGACTGTTCATTGATTCATTGAAGACGAGTCTTACAGCTGTTTTACTGCATAATGGCAATGTTTTGCCATCAATTCCAGTTGGTCATGCAGTCCATATGAAGGAAACCTATGACAACATGAAACAACTTTTGAGGTGCATAAACTATGACCAACATCAGTGGCAGCTTTGTGGCGATTTGAAGGTTGTAGCTCTCTTGCTTGGTCTGCAGACTGGATACACAAAGTACTTCTGTTTTCTCTGCGAATGGGATAGTCGTGCAAGAGATTCCCACTACATCAAGAAAGATTGGCCACTCCGACAGTCATTGGAGCCTGGGAGGAAAAGTGTTCAGCATCCACCACTTGTTGAATCAAGGAAGATTTTGTTACCATCCTTACACATCAAGCTGGGTCTGATGAAGAACTTTGTCAAGGCCATTGACAAAACACAAGCAGCTTTCAAGTACCTCTGTGGAAAATTTCCAAGTTTAAGTGAAGCTAAGATAAAGGAAGGTGTCTTTGTTGGTCCTCAGATTCGTGAACTTCTTTGAGATGATGCATTTGACCATGCACTGCGTGGCAAAGAAAAGACAGCATGGAAAGCCTTCCAGTTAGTGGCAATAGATTTTCCCGGAAACAACAAGGCAGACAACTACAGGTTGTTGGTGGAAAACCTCCTCAAGGCATACAAAAGCCTTGGTTGCAACATGTCACTAAAGATACATTTTTTGCACTCTCATCTAGATTTTTTCCCACCGAATTGCGGAGCAATGAGCACGGCGAGCGATTTCACCAGGACATTGCAACAATGGAGAAACGCTATCAGGGCAAATGGAGTCCATTAATGCTTGCAGACTATTGCTGGACAGTGACAAGAGATGCTCCATTTAATGAATACAAGACACAAGCCAAGAAGCGCCGTGTAGACACTGAATAGGACTAAACTATGTACATAATAGTTTTTTGCCTTTTGTTTCATAATAAATTTTATTTATATAACCCTTTTGCTGATTTTTAAAGTGTTACATAAACAGGACAGGTGAAATATTATCATGTAAAACAACCATAAACACATGAAAAGACCTAGGTTTACAATTTATGATTAAAACTCTACTATCTACACAATATACATAGACATAAAATGTAAAAACTTAAATATCTTAGAAACAGTAGCCAATCAGTTGTTTTAATTGTCATATTTGAATTCAGCACATCAAAATACATAATAAATAGCACATTTTATCTCTGAAGCAGACGACTTCTCAAAAATTGTAGACCAGTATTATTTGGTCTCTTGAATATATTTTATACCAAAGTCTGTCAGGTTTATTACTATAAGCCAATAAGAATATACTACTGGAAAAAGGTTCAATACAATAGTTAAGCCCAAAGCTGATTGCAAAGAGTTACAAAGGGATCTCACAAAACTGGGTGACTGTGCAACACAATGGCAGATGAAATTCAATTCAATGTTGATAAATGCAAAGTAATGCACATCAGAAATCATAGTCCCAAATACACATAGAAAATGATGGAATCTAAATTTGTTGTTACCACTCAAGAAAGCTATCTTGGAATCATGGCTAGTTTTCTGAAAACATCTGTTCAATATGCAGCGGCAGTCAAAAAAGCTAACAGTGTTAGGAATCATTAGGAAGTGGATAGATAAGAAGACAGAAAATATTGTAATTCCACTATATAAATCGGGTCCACCCACGCCTTGAATCCTGCATTCAGTTCTGGTCACCCCCATCTCAAGAATTGGAATTGGAAAAGGTACAGAGAAGGGCAACCAACATGATTCAGTTTATAGAACAGCTTCTGTAAGGAGGAGAGATTAAAAAGACTGGAACTTTTCAGCTTGGAAAAGAGATGACTAAGAGGGGATATGATAGAAGTCTATAAACTCAAGAATGGTGTGGAGAAAGTGAATGAGTGTTATTTAAAAAAAGTGTAACTGCCACAGAGTCACCTCAAAAAAATCACTGAATAGAGCAGGCAACACAGCATGAGTGATGCACATATGTCAAGTGCAGGAGTGTAGAAAACAGAGCCATGGCCATGGACAAGACATCAGTACCATATGCTCCTTTCTCAGATGCATGTTTCAATCACGTGGAACAAAAGGTGGAATGTAAAGCTACCTAGGCAGCTGGGCAGTATCTTTTCAACAGACAAGAAAGGGTTGAAGATCTAAAAGGTCAGTAGTCTGACAGGCAGCGGAGAGACCAATGGTTGAGTGAGCACACCTGAGGTCCTTACTATTACGCAGCTGAGACCTGATGTTAATAATATTGCAGAGGAAGCATGTGACCAAGTGGCTTTAATGCCAGTTAGTGCCTGAGGTATATTCTTGGCAGTATTCATCAATATGTGTCCAGTGAACAGTTTGTGTATTGTTATTAGCTGAAATAATTGTCTGTGAGAACTGCACTTACAGCTAATTTACTGAGAACTGTTTCCAGCTATAGCTCTTTGTATTGTAATATGGGTTTTGCTGAGCAGTCTTTATTGTACATGCCTGTCTCCCACAACTTAATTTTTGAGATGGTTTCCAGCATCAGACTGAAGTTTTTATAGCCCAGCTTTTGTTAGGGTCCACTTCTCACATAAAATGCTAAATCTTGCATCTGTGTGGTTAAGAGAGATCCCTGGAGTCCTTCTGATTGCCCAGGGTTCTAAATAAGAAGTGGGATTTGTGTTTTAAATTTGAAGAGGGATGCATGTGCATTGGGAGGGAACATTGGAGAGGGATGTGAAGGTGAAGAGGGGAACTTCTTGGTTCTATTTTTTTCATTTTGCTGTTTGTTTCTTTTTGTGGTTTTGATTTTGTGGAGTGGTATTATTTAGCTCATTCTTTGTCAAATAATGGCATCAGCTTTCAAGGGGTCTTAATAGTTCAGTATTATGGTACACTCACTGGCAGACAAGGTGGGCAATATTCTTTTTTCCCTCAATTTACCACTGGAAAATCTGAGAAGACAAACTTATGATGGAATCAGCAACATACTGGGGAAAGTACAACCTATGGAGTGTACAAGAAAGGTGTGGTTCAGTGGAGGCACAGCCCCCTCCTTACATATACACATATCCTTAATCTTTCTTTTAAAATGTTTAATGACTTAAATAAACTCATGTGGAATTAAAACGGTCTAAAAGACTGGATGAAGGATAATGTTAAAAGCAATATATTACAATGAGGGGTTAGGTTTAGTGGGTTACTATACAAATAGGTATTATGACTGGTTTTATTTAACACCTTTGTGAAAGAACTAGAAGTAGTAAGCAATGAGATTTACAGATGTTTCTGTATTAGGAGAATATGCAGAGAAATAATAGCAAAGGACCTAGAAAGTGAAGAAACATTGGTAGAAAAAAAAATTGTTTTGGAAAAATGCAGGTTAATATATCTAGGTAAAATAATCTGAAAAACGATATATATTCAGTGACAAATAGCTGTTTAGCGGCGCTTAGAATTTTCTGGGAGGGAGGGGGAGGAGTGGAGAGGAGGGGCTTCTCTGCTCCTTCCCCTCCCTCCCAGCACTTCATGCTTAGGACTTTCTGGGAGGGTGGGGCAGGAGCGGGGAAGCGCTGCATCTCCGTTCCTCCCCCTCCCTCCCAGAAAGTCCTAAGTGCCGCCAAACAGCTGTTTCGCGGCTTAGGATTTTCTGGGAGGGAGGGAAAGGAGTGGAGACGGGGCGCTTCCCTGCTCCTGGAAGCCCTGGCAGGGAGGGGGAGGAGGCGGAGAAGCGGAACTTGTGCAATGCTCCCTTGTAAAGTCGCTGCTCTTCCACAGAATCTTAGAAGCAGGCAGCCAAACGACGTTATAAGGGAGCATTGCACAACTTTAAACAAGCATGTTCCCTAATTGAGCAGGGACGTAACATTGAAACAATGTTAAGTGGGACAACGTTAAATGAGGAGTTACTGTATTACCCAGGACTGTGTGGTGCTTGGATAAAAGATTACCTTTTATATATTCTATTCTATTACATGTATGCATAAAGGGGGAAGGCAGGTTTAAAAGCAGAGGGGTCCTTTTTATTAAAATTTATTATTTCTTCCTCAATTTGTTGTTCAGGTATATAGTGCCATCAATTTTTAAGTGAAGTCATCCATTTTTAAGTGAAGACTTCTGTTTGGACCTTCTGCTTAAAAACTGATGGCATGTGATAGGTTTGTGAGTATCTGATAATTTAGTATCGTAAGTGTAGCTCTGTAATGTTATATGTTTTGTTTTACTTTATAGTTTATCATCAAGAACATGGGTTGTTTTGTTGTCTAAAACATTAATCTAATTCGGTTAAGCATTTGTAAAATATTATAGTGTAGTCACAAAATTCTTAAGACGTACAGCTGCCTTATGGAATTTGACTGGTCACTGCTAGCAAAATACAATCCATGTTTATGTAGTCGCCTTTATGAGTTATTCTAGAGCACTTTACCAACAAATAATATATCGCTAGTGTCAGCAGGACTAATCCATCTCAGAGAAGGCTATTTTAAAAAGACGTGTTGTCGTTTGCTTCTAGAAGTACTCTGAGAATCAGCCGAGAAAATATCTTCAGGAAGCAAGCACTACATCCAAGGTGTCATGTAGTGAAATGCTCTGCCCTGGGCAGTCCCAAATCAATATTTTCTTTATTCAATGGTTGAAATAACAAAACAGAGATCACACAGATTGAGATGAAAATAAATCATATATGTGCCAAAAGCAAAATGAACTCTGACAATAAAGATTTTAAAGAAGAAAAATTATAACCCAAATGTTGTGTTGGATGCACAGGTATGACTCCCATTGATTTTTCACTGCAGGGTGAGTTTGAGGGCAGGATTTCACATTATGTGACTACACTTTCATTTTAGGCTTCAGATGAACCTATTTCCATTTTAAATTGATACTAAAATTCAGTATCTGAATACTGAAAAGAACTGAACTGAAGAACTGAACTGAAAAGAACTTGATCCAGGATTCCAAATGTCAGGAGACACTATCTGAATATTAGGAAATTTCACAGATGATGTTGATGATTTGTTATTTGTATTACCATAGTAAACTGACTGTCCTACCATGCTACATTCAGGATTTAAATTCCAGTTCTGTCCATGTCCTCCCATGTATTGGAAACCTGGATTTCAATTAAAATTTTACTACACTGTACATATCCAACTACACCATTATGCCAAGAGTCATGCATTCCAGAGGGATAGTTCAGCATGCTCCACTCCAATTTTGCATTTCATCGATTTTTAGCTTTGTTTTTCGCTGACAGGAAGGAGTCATGTTAAAGCAGTAGACTTGCTCCCCTTTGTCTGACTCAAGATATACAAAATTCATTCGAGTCAGGAAAGCAATTTGGTGCAGTCCTTATTGATCTGATGGCAGCCTATACACTGTGTGGCTCATTGAGCTGACTGCTAAACTGCTGAATGTTATCCTTGTAGGCCAATGGTGTGGTTCATCCAAGAAATGATTAATAACTGAAGCTTCATCTTGCAAGTGAAAGAGAAAGTCAGTTGCTGTGCCGGTCCTTCCTCGGGGCTTGGTTGATTGGGCTTAGGCCCATGCCTTGCAGGGAGGTTGTTGGTATTGGAACCTGGGCCCTCCCACTCTACCAGACTTCAACTCAGGGCACTTTGATCTGACAGTCAGGGGATGCTTAAGGTTGCCCTTCGTGGGCCACTGCCTATCACCCCCCACACATACATGATTGTCCAAAGGTTGCCACCTGGGTTAAGGTGGCATGAAGGGTTTCCGCTTACCACAAGTCACCTTCTGGTGGCTGCATGTAGCAAAGTTGCTTTCTTTCTTTCTCAGGCAGCAACTGTCTCCTTTGGTGATACGGCCCACCCTCCTGGGCCAGAACAGTCCTAGGGCTTTCCCCTGCTGAGATAGTCCAAATAAAATAAAGAGGAATTAATAAAACTCAGAGACCATATGAGTAGGAGAAGGGAATGCTTCCTTCCCAGGCTGTCTCTGTAGCAGGTCCTCTCGTCCCTCATGGAGGGACCCTTGGCAGTTGTTGTGGGGAGAGATTCTGCTTTTCCCTCAGCTCTCCTCTCCTGGAGCCACAGGTTGCAGGTTTGCCCCAAGTGAGCTGCTTCCCTGCCTTTTAACTCCTTCTCCAGTTGGAGCATTTCCTACATGTGTGTCAGGGTGGAGCTGGCTGAGCCCAAAGCAGTTCTTTAACCACTTGTTGCTGAGCATGGGGTTTGTATACCCCATCACAGTCACCTTAAATGTCTATGCAAAGGCCTTCCACAAGTGCTCCCCTTTTGTTCAAGATATACACATATGATCTTTCTGAAACACAGGCTGAGAAGTATGTATATGCTGATGACATTTGTATTGTTTGCACTGGCAATGATTTCTATAGGACTGAAGGGAGTCTCAGCCAAGACATTGATATTTTTACCACTTATTTCCATCTAAACAATTGTCTTACCCAATGGACCCATCTCAATATGTGTACAAGGACAGTTACTGCCATTCCAAGAAGCTGTCATATACTTGAAAGTAAAACTAGGCCTGACCTACTGGCCTCACCTGGAACACCTGAAAATGAAGATTTCTTCCCATACTGCCTTGATCCAAAAGCTATTGGGAACCTTGTGGACAGCAGACCCTTCTTTATACAGCTGTATTGGCCCTGGTGTTTGCTCTAGCTGAATACTACTTTGCAATCTGGGAGCACAGGTGCCACACTGCTTGTTGACACAGAGCTGAATTTGGCCATTTATATTATCAGTGGCTGATTGAATTATTCATTAACCTCTCATTGGTATGTGCTAGAGCACATCGCTCTGACAGATCCTTGATGAGATGCCATTACTGTTAATTCTGCCTGGAAAGCTGTGACGATTAAACCAACTTACTACATTTCCAGTTAACTGATGCCCCATTTTCAGACAGGAAACAACACGTGGTGCCAACTTGAAGATCTGCTCATATTCAGGGGAGGAATTCTACTCCGGTGGATTGTGTGTGATACTACAGCTGATCTCTCAAGAACCCTTTGCTACGGCAGCTCATGCACTCCTAGATAAGAGCGCTACTGGCTTTTTACTATGCTTGGATGATCAGCGCCACCAAGGAGCTGAAATCTATGTTTTTATTAAGAAGTAGCATCAGTGGGAAAGAAAGTCTAATACACTAAGTAAATTCAGGGGTCCATTGCTGAATCTGCCTCCTTGTCCGCTTGATCATAGATCCTGGGCCAGGCTACACTTTGGCTCGTCCAGTGTTGCTGCAACTATGCACCAGTGGAGCCTGGTTTCCTCTCCACATTGTGACTATAGGAGCATTGCAGACAATAACTTATGTGGTGGACGAGTGCCCAGTTCAACATGTAAAGGGTAGGTTAGAAGGCCTAGCCTTCCTTGATACAGGGGCTATCCTCTGGTTATGCAACCCGTAGATAGAGCCCAGACATACGTATGAGAGGAGGAGTTCAGATCACTACCCTGCATGCTGTGGTGGGGAGAAGAGGGACTCTTAGGCACTTTCTCAAAGAGCTTCCACCTGGGAGTATCTCTCCAACATAAGCCTTTGTTTTAAAAATGCCTAATTTGTCCAAGAGAGTTGCTGAATACTGGGGAGGCAGGCATCCCTGAAAGGCCTGATACCACCATAACTTTGTACAAAGTTGGTAGTGCTAATAGACTCATGAATGTGCTCCAGCACAGTCTAGCTAACATTCAAGTAAATCAACCCACCATAGCTCTCCTTCCTTTCTTCTTCTCATTTTACTCACAACTTCTTTTCCACAGCTTCTGCCCATTGCACCAGTGTTCTTTTCCTTAATTAATTTATCGTTGACTCTTTGGGAAAGAAAAGCAATATGGGAGCTATTTAGTGATGTGAATTAAATGCACCCTGCAGAGTAAGCTGCAACTCCAAGGGAATATACAACATAGTGCTCTGAGGCATTACAGAATGAGGATCCCTAAAGTCCTGGAATGCTCCTGCTTTACTTTACCATTTTTATAAGGCATAACATCCTTCTTCCCATCCTGCTACATACATTCTCCTATTGGTTTGTGACATTCTGACTGTCCACTATTATTATGTTGTATCTTGTGGGAGGGTGAGATACCACCTAGGTCACTTACTGGATCCCCGAAGACCCTTGGTACTGGCAGAAAACTGGCCTGTTTGTTCAGTGGAGAAACAAAAGAGGGAAACACTTTTCCTCCCACTGCAGCCACTGCTACACTAAGCCCAGGGACAGAAAATAAGGAGACACCAGATGGAATTCCATAGTTAAGGCTAAGTTGAGATTTGCACTTAACAAAGAGGTTGAAACCCCTGCTTTAAATATGAAAAATACAACATATCCTTTCCAAAATTACATCACTTACTCTTGGAGAATAGACTGATTTTTCTGAGAATTAACAAATAAATCCATTGGTTTATTTAGCAGTTTAATTAAAAAAAAAAGATCCTTTATGAAATTTAGCACCTCATATCAGACTTTAATTTTTTTTAAATATTAGAATAATGCAGATTCTTCAAATTTCCCATACAGCTAAAACTCACTGACACCTGGTGCATAGGTTACATTTGATTATTTTTTTAGGTCTTTTTTGTTCTTTGTAACGAATCTTTGCCTTCAGCAGAGGCTCAGGGATAATATTCTGCTTCAGAGAATTCTATGAATTACTGTCAGGTTTAAAAATTGTTACCATCTCCTATTCTTCTCAATGAGACTGAGGCCACAGGCTGCTCTCAGTTGTTTCTGTTTCCTTGTAGTGAGGCCATTGGAGGGACTGGAGAGGAAAGAAAATAAATCTAATATTTATTTAATCTACCTAGGAAAATAAATATTATTTAATTATATGATTATTGCATGGTGACAATACAAGGCAGAGTGGGTGTACAAACTGTGCATGTCCATACCTTAACATATTTGGATTCTGTTTGTTTAACCTTAACTCTGAATTTACTGGGTTTCTGGTGGTAGCTTTTGGGATTATTGCAGTTTTCCATTAATATTTTTATTGATGAATTAATTATATAAACACTCATCTTTAACACCATTTTAACATAATATTTGTCTGGAAATATTCAGTAAAGCTCACTTCAGATGTTAGGAAAATATTACAGCTTTTCTTTGGAACCACATAAGTAGAGCTGGGAGAATTTTTTCAGACTAATTGTTTATTTGAAACGTTTAATTTTGGTTTCTGAACCAAAAAAAAAAAAAATCAATAGCTCAGCTCATATGATAGGAGCTTTGAGGTTTCACTTCATAATGCATGGCTGGTGGGGAGTCCTGAATGTTTCCCTCCCCCAGTGCTATCCCCAGAAGACATTTGTGATCAGGAGCTACCCCTCTCCCAGTGCCAACACAGGAGAGAAGGAGCTGCTTTCCTAAAACCCAGGGAAGGTGCCACAAGGCCCATGAGATGATAGAGATGGCGGAAACTATTGAGCCTCACTTAGGAGCAGGAAAAGAGCAATGGTAAATAAAAGTGGGTGCTGGGGCTTCTTAGTTAGAGGGGTCTACTGTTGGCAAGAAGGCATTCTAATTGTGTGAGTCAGGTATTCCAGAAGGGCTTTGGTATCTTCCTCCTGTGTGACCCCATGTGGAAATGATCATAGTATCCTATAGTAATTATCCAAAACGTTCTACATTACAAGAACTGTGCTGTAGTATTTTGTTAAATGAGGAAGCTTCCTCAATTACATTTTTCAGTTTGGATCAAACATTGAACAGGTATAATTTGACCAAGTTCAAGGCTTAGTATGAAAGTCTGCTATGTCCCTATACAATATTCAGACCTAACATCCTTTGTTTTCAAATTGATTGAGTCATTCAATGTATTTGATTCCACCATACAGATCCCCTTTTAAAATACCTTTGTTCACAAGTATATATAAACTAAATCCAGAGGTTTCTTTTAATGAAACATTAAACATTTTACAATATCCAAATGATGACCAATACTGAAGGTTACTTCTTAAATCATTAAAGTGAGCAGCACAAAGGAATTCTAAGCAGGGTGTTCAGAGAAAGAGAAATACTGCATTATTTTGTGGCTTTGTCTAGGTTAGAGGCAGGAGACATCAGACAGTATATCCATTTGTGTTGTTTCTCTATATATTTTTTTACCCCCAAGTTCATACAGTAATATAAAGCTACTACCAGAGATGGAGTGAGGGGCAACTTCAAAGATATTTCAAATCCAATTAAAAAGTATGGGCTCAACTTACCTTTTAAAGCCAAACATTTAACAGCATTTATGCTTTGAGAAACTGGGGGCTGACAAATATTTACATTTTAACATGCTGACAATAGAGCTGTGTTTTCTATGGCTACGTCTACACTGGCAAGTGGACATGGGTCCATGAGCGTGGCTGTGCCAGAAGCCCCCTTCTGTCCACATCTAAACCCCAGAAGCACAACTTTCAAGGCATGTATGGGGCAAGAATATTAGCTCACCTGAAGGTGTGGGTATGAATATGCCTGGGGCTGTGGCACAGCCCTATTGCCAGTGTGTGATGTGGATGGGGGGAAGAGAACGTTGGGTCCCGAGTTCAGTAGTTCTCCAGCCCTGTTCCTACAATGCAGCAAACCCTTTCCTGCCTGACCCATACCCACATTTATAAAGGTCCCTGACCTCCTGTTGTCACCAGATATCATCTGACCACTTCAGAATAACTTTCCACTGTGCTCTTTTGACCTGTACAAGTGAACAAGGAACATGCTCTGAGAGCAGCCTCCTGGTCAGCTGACCACACCTGGGTCCTGATAAATGTGTGGTCAGAGTTCATCATCCTCCATGATTTCTCCTGCAGTACCAGGAACCTATACCTGTATTGAGAATTTTTGGAGAGGGTGGAGCAGGATATTCACCAGAATCTGGCCCAGTCCCAGGAATGGATAAAGCACCTGAGGCCCTGGTACCAGAGGGCAAAAAACTCTAGCAATCATTCTGGGAAGAGTCCTCCAACATGTTCATTTTTCAAAAAGCTTGACTAGGTGCTCTGCAAGGCTCCCATACAAAGCCTGAGGTGACTCGCAACCCCCCTCTTCAACCCCACTGGCCTCATCATCTGACCGGATGCTGATGAAGACAGGGCAGGGAAGCAGCAGGGACCTTGGAAGAGGAGATCCCTGAAGACCTGGAGGAGGAGCATATTTTTCTACACCTCTACCCAGAGGAGTTGGTTCAGTAAGTCTCTCCTGATGAGCTAGAGGAGGACCCCGAAACTCAGCAGGAACCAGAACCCAAGGCTGTTAAGTTAAACCCCTACACTACCTGCTACTTGCCCTCCCTCTTTCTCTGGGGCTGCATACAGGACTTGAAGGCCACCCTCTTTCCCCCCACCACCTCCAAATGTTCCCCGAGCAAGACACAACAGCAAATACCATGAACCACTATAAAGCTTTTGGCAAAAGCTGTGGAACAGATTAGCAACAAACTATCATAAGTACTCCTGGGTCTGTGAGTTCATAAGCCAACAGCCTGACAGTGAGAGGGGGTAGATAGATGCGGTTGAGCACAGAACATTTGTACAAGATTAATGGCTCTTCAAAGTTACAGCTGTTTTCTGCTCCTTTCAAGATCACAACCTTTCACTACAGTAACCTCCCCCCTTTACAAACTAGAGTCACATAGAAGAGCTGGTTATGTACAGGAAAAAGACGGGGAACCTGTCCTTCTCCAAGGAATGTCAGAGTATTTCTCATAGTACAAATGTTGACAAGCATTCCTAGTCCCTGGTGTACGCGTCTCCGCACTTGGAGACATGCTGGACAAGCCAGGAGAAAGGGTATTGGGTTAGGGCTCTGCTCCAGTTGCTGCACAAATACCACGGGGTGTCCCTTTGCAGTGGAGAGGTGAGACTGGCTTGTGGTGTTGATCAGAAAATTCCTGGAACAAAGTACAATTGTGGTGTGTTTCTCCTTGTTCCTTTTTCTGCTCTTCGCTGGACACAGGAGCCTGATTTCCTGATGCTGCAGGGGTGATCTGGGGATATGTGAGCATTTGCAGTGGTTCGCTTTGCCCCCTCCATGAAACCTCATTTGTTAGCTTAGAATATAGTCTATTTCCATTTGAATTGCCCCAGTCCCATAAGCATATGTCAGCAAACTTCTGGTGCAGCAGAAACTCCAGCTGATTCTAAAGGTTCAAAGACAGTGCAAATGTGCCACCTTCATAGCCCACCAAGCCCTTTCATTCAGAGATATGCAGAGGGGTGACAAACAACACAGATATTTATCTGGTGTAGATTGCTGGATCCCGACCACAGGATTGCAATGCCTCATCCTTTTCCAGCTGGTACATTCATAACTGCTATGTTCTTCAAATGATGGCCCCTAAACAGTGAAAAATGAAACATCCCAGTTTGTCTTCCTGCTTTGAACCATGGGGGTACTCATGATTAACAGCTAGTTAGTGCTCTTATCTCTGCACATAATCACAGTCAAGGGAAACCAGTTGTAAAAGCCCATCTAAATCCTCTTCATCAACTGTTCTCAAGTTTCTTCAAACATTCAGTAATCTTCCTAAACTGTGGTCTGGCTAACAGTTGTGAAACTTAACATGAAAAAAAAGAACAATAAGTGTAATTTCTGGGCAGCCAGTCTCAACAAATCATTACCTAAACTGGCTAATGACTTTTGCAGGAGGGTAACAAAACTGTGCATTGAAACATGACTGAGTGGGAATGCTCCCTCTTGTGTTTTTACTAGGGCTGTCAAGCAATTAAAAAAATAATCATGATTAATCACACTGTTAAACAATAATATAATACCATTTATTTAAATATTTTGGATGTTTTCTATATTTTCAAATATATTGATTTCAATTACAACACAGAATACAAAGTGTACAGTGCTCACTTTATATTTATTTTTGATTATAAGTATTTTCACTGTAAAAAAAAATATTTTTCCATTCACCTAATACAAATACTATAGTGCAATCTCTTTATCATGAAAATTGAAATTATAAATGTAGAATTATATAAAAAAACTGCATTCAAAAATAAAACAATTGTAGAGCCTGCAAGTCCACTCAGTCCTACTTCTTGTTCAGCCAATCACTCAGACAAACAAGTTTGTTTACATTTACAGGAGATAATGCTGCCCACTTCTTGTTTACAATGTCACCTGAAAGTGAAAACAGGTATTCACATGGCACGGCTGTAGCTGGTGTCACAAGATATGTACATGCCAGATGTGCTAAAGATTCATATATTCCTTCATGCTTTAACCACCATTCCAGGGGACATGCATCCATGCTGATGGTTGCCGAAGCATGAAGGGGCATATAAATGTTTAGCATACCTGGCATGTAACTACCTTGCAATGCTGGCTACAAAAGTGCCATGCAAATGCCTGTTCTTTCAGGTGACATTGTAAACAAGAAGCGGGCAGCATTATCTCCTGTAACTGTAAACAAACTTGTTTGTCTTAGCGATTGGCTGAACAAGAAGTAGGACTGAGTGAAGTTGTAGGTGCTGAAATTTTACATTGTTTTCTTTTTGAGTGCAGTTATGTAACCAAAAAAATCTACATTTGTAAGTTGCACTTTAACAACAAAGAGGGTGCACTACAGTATTTGTATAAGGTGAACTGTAAAATACTATTTCTTTTGTTTTGTCATTTTCACAGTGCAAACATTTGTGATCAAAATAATAAACACTTTGATTTCAATTACAACACAGAATATTATATATATATATATATACAAAAATGAATATGAAAATGTAGAAAAACATCCAAAATATTTAATACATTTCAATTGGTATTCTATTGTTTAACAGTGCAATTAAAACTGCAATTAATCACGATTAATTTTTTTAATCATGATTATTTTTTTTTAGTTGATCATGTGAGTTAACTGTGATTAATTGACAGCTCCAGTTTTTACAGCAGCCGGATGGGGTGTGGACCAGGCTGAGGTTTCATTGGGACCAGGCTGAGGTCGCAGGCCTGCTATTCCAAGATGTGGGCACAAATTGCATCCCTGATTTCCCTGGCCCACTGAGAACCAAAACTAGAATGAATGTTCCCTGGATCAGGCTGCTTGTAAAGGCTTTGCAAGTCAATCCTATCCTATACCCGTTCTGTCCTAAAGTACTCACTTTTAGTCTAACAAACATTATGGTGGGCACAGAATGCCACAATAATGCAGACAGCGTTAGCCACGTTGGCATCCAACCAGCTGTATAGGCATTGCCAATGCACCTTTAACTATCCACCGGAGCACTCCAATACCATCCTGCAGGTTCTGAGTTTGGAGTTGAATTCCCATTTTGCTGGGTCATTAATGTCAGGGTAGGGTTTCATTAGCCACCATAGGACTGGATATATCGGGTCCCCCAGAATAACTGTGGGCACAGAGACACCATATACAGTCACATCGTTTCTGCAAAATAAAGCCCCTTCCTCCGCTTCAAGCACAGTCCCGATCTCCTCGGCATCCGATCATAGTTTATCTTTTCTGTGAGTCTGATATTAATATTCATGAACCTGCCTTTATGGTCCACTAAGCCTCAAAGAACAAGTGAATAGTAATCTTTTTGATTGAGGTATCAAAGTATGGGGATGTGGGTGCCATCAATAGCTCCCACCCAGTTCAGAAACCCTATTCTCTGGAACCCTGCTATAATTTCTAGAACTTTGGTGATGACAACCACTTGTGGGTAGATGAGTGTTGACAGCTTTGCAAACCTGCATCACTGCAACCCCATCAGTCAAATTTTCCACCCTGAGGCAGTTTGTTGCTGATTGGTAGCTGTCCGGCATTGGCAGCTTCCAGGGGGCAATAGCCAGCTGCTTCTGCACCAGTCTGGGTCTCTGGAACTGAGTGTTCTGCTGCTGTGGGGTTGGACCCAGCTCATCACAGAGCTTCATGAATGTCTGCTTCCTCATTATGAAATTCTGCAGCCACTGCTCATCATCCCAGTTTTCCAAGACTGTGACATCACCCCACCATTCTGGTTCTCCTGGACCAGAAGAGGTGGTCCACCCACAGATATAATCACAACACTTTCAGTTTCCATGTCATGGGGGAACAGTAGATCAGTCACTGTCCAGGAAACTGAGAACACGTTTTAGGAGATACATTACTGGATTTGTACTTATGCTTGTTGATAATTAAAGACTAGCAACAGCATAGCATGTGTTTTGTTTTTCTTTTATTCAGTTAACATTATAATAAAAAGTTCTGCTTCATTAAATTAAAATTATGAAATATATTGCTGGGTTATGTTTATATCAGGGGTAGGCAACCTATGGCATGCATGCCAAAGGCGGCACGTGAGCTGATTTTCAGTGGTGCGCACACTGCCCGGGTCCTGACCACTGGTCCGGAGGGCTCTGCATTTCAATTTTAATTCGGGGGGAGAGATAGGTCAGTGGTTTGAGTGTTGATCTGCTAAATCCAGAGTTGTGAGTTCAATCCTTGAGGGAGCCACTTAGGGATCTGGGGAAAAATCAGTACTTGGTCCTGCTAGTGAAGGCAGGGGGCTGGACTCAATGACCTTTCAGGGTTCCTTCCAGTTCTAGGAGATAGGATATCTCCATTCATTATAATTTAATTTTAAATGAAGCTTCTTAAATATTTTAAAAACCTTATTTACTTTACATACAACAATAGTTTAGTTATATATTATAGACTTAGAGAAAGAGACCTTCTAAAAACATTAAAATGTATTACTGGCACGCAAAACCTTAAATTAGAGTGAATAAATGAAGACTCGGCACACCGCTTCTGAAAGGTTGCCGACCCCTGGTTTATATCATTCCTGCTTCTTCCTTGGTGACTGACATTCATGGAAAGGTAGATTAGGGCCATTTGTGCCATGAGATAGTTTTCTATTTGCTGGAGTACAGGCATTCTGTAGTTTTCTATCATATTTGTCTAGTTTGTAGTGAAATGAAAAACTTAAATACTGCGCCAGATCCTCAACTTCTGTAACACATCATAGCTCAATTTTAATCAATGAAGCTATGGCAGTTTGCAGTAGTTGAGGGTCTGGCCTAATAGTTCAGTTTTAAAATAAATTTCTAAACATATTTTGTAATAACTTTTATTCCAATAACATAAAAACAATGCAGTCTTTGCATTCCTCAGCTGTAGTTAGCTTTGTGACAGGAAGCAAAATGATTTAGAATATTTACACTTTGTTAAAAATACACCATTTTCATTCTATATATGGAAAAATCTGTCTGCAGGACCCTATTTACTATCATCTACTTGAACTTCAGATAATATCGCTCATTGGTAATGAACTCAGTGCTATTGTTTATCTTTTCCAGCACTTGAATAATTTATAAATGAACCAGAGATTTAAAAATCAGTTTATGAATCTGATTTATTTTAAATATCACAAAATATCTGTATTCTGTACAGGTTGACTCCTTGTTCTGCAAATGGCTCTTTCAGAAGCTTAAAGGTGGTCTGAAGGACACTGCATAAACCATGTAGAATGACAGTGAAACCATGACATGAAATTATGGCCTTCACTAAACTTTTATGCTTCACCTGTGCTCAGAATTCACAGGATTTACATAGAAGAAAATGTACAGTGCATCTTGTTCATTTAAATTCTGCAGGTTTACTATTCACTGAAAATCACCACTATTACCCAATGCCTCCCACTAATCTCAGTACTGCCACTGGCATGTCTTAGTACTCAACCAGGTTTTAAGGGTAGGGGAGAAAGTCTACAAGCAAGGGAAAAAATGATAATTTTTAGAACATAACTCAGATTTATGTGAAAAATCATCACAATCCATTGTGCACAAGGTGTGTTATTTAGTTGCATAATTGGCAACAGTGCAATAATGTAGGACAAATTAATATAGATATAATTTTGAACAGGAATATTATTATTTTGCATTAATTAATGTCTGCTTATTGTAAAGTGCTATCTGTAATTGAATAATTGTGTTAATAATTTACAGTATAAAAAAGCCTGTATATGAGTGGATATTAAATAATTTCCATGCAATGCCTTGCACAGAACGATATTTTTTCTTCTACTCTTATTCCCAATCATGCTGCACAAAGGCCAGGATATGTAACCAAATTTCAAAATGGATTCTATCAAGATAGCAAATGACCCATCACTTGTCTTAATCAGCACTGGTGCACTTTGCACTATAAATCAATAATTCAGTTTGGGAAGATCAAAGCGACTGAATGTGGTCTATTTATAGTATCACACACAAAATGAGACAGTGTAATTGCAAGAGCAGTGGCTCTCGACTCTCCTGCTGTTCAATACTACAGTACAATACAATACAATAAATCAGTTCTTTTCCCACAGAGCAATCTACCTCAGTGGCAAAAAGCAGGCTAAAATTTCAAGGGTGAGAGTGAGGAGAAGGGTATAAAAAGGTATTCTTTTCAGCTGAAGGGTTAGAGGTGGCTGTGGCTTCTTATGCGGAGCTGTAAGCAAGCAATGGCACTGTCACTCCAACTCCAACTGATTCTATGTCAAATAGAAAAGGAGAGAGGAAATGGAGATGCCAAGGCAAGAATCTGAATGTAATGAAGGTTTAGAATTTTAGACTGAATAGCAGGGGTTCATCTCTGCATCTTTTTTTTTAAAGTGAAATATGGAAGCTTAGTAATACTGCAATAATGTGATATTCGTCTTCTCCTTTTCCCCATTGCACAACTTCTTCCTCGCGTTCAAACCGTAAGTTAGATGTTTTGCATTTTTTGCATATTGCTGTTTACCACTTTCCAAACCCTTTAATTATTTTGTTCCTTTTCATAAAGTAGATGTAGCATTCCTGAAGGGCTCTGGAATGACAGCTCTGTGGAAATAATTTATTTGTCCACATAGTGAGTGCAGTGTGAGCAGTGACAGTGCAACCTCCCCCATGCTGCGCCATCAATGCACCTCATCCTAGTCTAGAGAGACCACCTCGAGGGTTGAAAGAGTAGTTGCTTCTCTGTTCTTATTCACTCACTGGCCTTTCTGCTGAGATTACAAACAAGGGTGCCAATTAGTCATAATTGGGACACTGGACACCTGTCTGCTAGGAACTAGACTGAAACCACCAACAGCTGTCAATGTAATCAGGGCCAGACTTGAATTGGTGACCTACAGGTGGGAAGCTTTTTATGCTATCGAGTTATTTTATACTCTGCTCTCCTTAAAGCAGAATGTTGTGTCTCTTAAGAGCCATAGCTGTTGCTTCTGGATAAATGGATTTGCTCTACCCTTTTAATCTCTGTTTGAATTGTTTCATTGCCACCCAACAGATTAAAATTCTTAGCATAATACACCCTGTGACCATCATAGACTTTACAGCACCAGCAGGGGTGAAACTTAGATCCTTCTGCTTTTCAAAGCACAGAAACCTTACTACCTCAGCTAAATGTGACTCTCCTCTAGGTGCAACAGTAATTAGGGCTTATGACTAAGATATGATTCCATCATGGTGGTCACAGATTTCGTGACTTCTTCTGGGGCAGGACTGGAGCAGCTGTCAGCCCTGAGGCTGCTGGAGCAGTGGCTGCTGGAACAGCTGAACAGCACTGGGGCTGTTCCTACATCCTTAATGCCCTCATGACCTCTTCATAAAGGGCAGAGTGGGCTCAACATGCCCTCAATTCCCTTTTACAACCCATCTGCCCTTTCTCAGAAAACTGTGCCACTGTTACTCAAGTAGGATTGTTGATAAATTGTATTTGTGACAGTTTGATCACACTTTGGTTTGTTATGATATATATTCAAGAGACCAAATAACCAATATGCCTCATGGTGCACCCACACATCCCCCACCTCAATATTCCATGGCCCTATTGGACACCCAGCCATACTTCAAAAAGCCCACATCATGCACTGTCTCCAGCACTGGCTCACCCTCTTGAGTAAGCCAGTTGGTGCAGCCTCAGATACTGAGGAAGCAAGGGAGGGAGAGCATCAGCTGCAAGAGAAGAAAAACGGATCCCTGCTGAAATCTCCTCATTCTCACTAGAGGAGGCAGTGACACCTTCCACACCAGCCTTAGTGGATGAGTTCAGGGTGTTCCAGGACCTCATGAGGCACATGGCGGACACTTTGGATATTCCCATGGAGGTAGTTCAAGAGAAACAACAGAAACTATTGGAAATCCTACATGCTTCTCCACTGGGTAAACGCGCCATAAATGAGAGACTACTGGAGCTCATGAAGGACATGGCACAAACCAACATCTATTTCAGCCATGTCAAAATTTGTCTCAGTTTATAGACAAGCTCCCTAAGGAACATCAAGAGGAGATTGGCCATTATGGCAGAGGGATAGCTGATTGTTTTCACTTCCTTACAGGCTGCATTGGACATATATGATATCACTGGAAGTATTGTAGCCACTGAATATCATTGAGGAGAATGTCATGGCTTTGGTCCTCAGGGATTCCCATGGATATCCAAGCAACAATTGAGGATCTCTCATTTGAAGACAATGAAAATTTTAACACTGGAATGGGTCAGCCCTCCCATTCCTTAAGACTCAAAGGCAACTCTTTGCTCTTTGGGCCTTTACGTTCCATTGCATGGAAAAAGCGAATACACCAGCAGTCATCCTAAATACAGAACTTCTCTGCCAAATATTATCATCAGCCACAGAGGATCTCAGAACCATGGAGGAAGGGACAGACATTCTATCATAGAGGAGACTCTGCCATTGCCTCTGCTGCCCCAAAGCCTGGGGCTTCCAAAAGGCAGCAGACTTGACCAAGATCATGGTAGAACCTCCAAGGATTTTTTCCATTCTGCCCCACCTCTCCCCCTTTGGCAAGTACCTCTTTTTTATTTTTGGGAAGCTTCGGCTAGGATTACCTCCAACTGGTGTGTCCTGGGGAATGTAGACAAGGGATAATCTATTCACTTCCAGTGTCTTCACATCCCTTCCTGTAGTGTACTGAGCACTGTGTTGGATTTGCCAGCTATCACGTTAAGTGTGTATGCACAAAGGGGGAGAGGTACTTTCCTACTTATGCTTGTAGGCTAAGGAGCTCTGTAGGAAAGCATGCAATCAGAGTCAGATGGAAAGAGACATCTTAAAGCAAGACGGGGTGAATTGTACCTCTCTGCCTTAGAAAGCAGCCTGTTCTCTCTCTCTCTCTCTCTCTCATGGGCCTATGAGAGGAGTGGGTGGGTGAGGCTTCTGAGGCTTGTAATGTACAGGAGGACAGACTAGATGATCATGAAGATCAAGACCCTTCTGGCCTTAAAGTCTATGAGTCTCAGTATCATGGGGACCAGCAGACAGACCTATCAGTCCCAGGATCCAAGGGATGAGAAAGACATTGTCAGGGAGGCTGGCCTTGCAAAAATATTTGACATCTCTCTTTGGGTTCTTGTGTGTAATCATTCTGAATTCTAAGAAATAAAGTAGTGCTACGCTGAAATCTCCCAGCAAGAGTATTTGTTTTTAAATCACACCAGTGGTTCTGCATCTTCCTGGCCTGCAAAACACCTTTGCAGATCAGATCAGCAGGCAATTCTCAGACAACCAGGAGAAATGTCTCAGACTCAGTCCTACAGAACATTTTTTGTAAGTGGGGGTTTCCAGACATAGATCTCTTCGCCACAGACTAGAAAAACAAATGTCAGATATTTTTGCAAGGCCAGCTTATGCAGTCGCTTATGGCCCATATATCATTGTAAGCAATCTCATCATACCAACCTCTCCATAAACGTATCAAGCTAAGTCTTAAAACAGTTAGGTTTGTTTGCCCCCACTACTCCCTTTGGAATGATGTTCTAGAACTTCACTCTTCTGATTACTAGAAACCTTCATCTAATTTCAAGCCTAAACTTAATGAGGTCCAAAATATATCCATTTGCTCTTGTGCCAACATTGGCGCTTAACTTGAATAACTCCTCTCCCTCCCTGGTTTGTAGCCCTCTGATGTATGTATAGAGAGAAATCATGCTTATTTTCTTAGGCTAAATAAGTCAAGTTCCTTGTGTCTCTTTTTGTAAGGTAGATTTTCCATTCTTCTGCTCATTTTAGTAGTCCTTCTCTGCACCTGTTCCAGATTGAATTAATCTTTCTTAAACATTGGTGACTAGAATTGCACACCGTATTCCAGGTGAGGTCTCGCCAGTGCCTTGTATAATTGTAATAGCACTTCCCTATCTCTACTGGAAATACCTTGCCTGATGCATCCTAGAATTGCATTAGCCTTTTTCAGAGCTGCATCACATTGGCAGCTCATAGTCATTCTGTAATCAGCCAATACAGCAAGGTCTTTTCCCTCTTCTGTCCCTTCCAACTGATACATCTCTAACTTACAGCAAAAATTATTTTTGTTAGTCCCTAGGTGCATAACCTTTCCCTTTGCACTATTATATTCCTTCCCATTTCAATTACTTCAGTTTTCAAGGTCATCCAAATCTTCCTGTATGATATTCCAGTCCTATGTACTAGCAATACCTCCGAACTTTGTGTCATCTGCAAATTTTATTATCACACTCCCATTTTTGTGTCAAGATCATTAATGAAATGTTAAATAAGATTGATCCGAAGACTGATCCTTGAGGAACTCCACTGGTAACCTCCCTCCAGCCTGACAGTTCATCTTTCAGCATGATCCATTGTAGTCTCCTCTTTAACCAGTTCCTTACCCATCTTTCAATTATTGTATTAATTCTTATCTTCTCCAGGTTAACTGATAATTTCCCATGTGGAACTGTATCAATGTTTTACTAAAATCCAGGTAGATTAGATGTACTGCATTTCCTTTATCTAGAAAATTGGTTATCTTCTCAAAAGAAAGAGATCCGGTTGATCTGACATGATCTACCTTTGGTAAAACCATGTTTGATTTTATCCCAATCACTGTTTACCTCTATGTCCATAACTAATCCTTCTTTCAAAATTTGTTCTAAAATCTTGCAAACAGTTGAGGTCAAACTAATGGGCATGTAGTTTCTTGTAGCACTTCCCGGCCCCCTTCTTAAATATAGGTACTATATTGCAATTCTCCAGTCATAGGATATGACCCACAAGTTTAAAGATTCATTAAAATCCTTGAAGTTGGGCTTGCAATTTCATGTGGCAGTTCCTTTAATATTCTTGTATTGAGATTATCTGGGGCCCCTTATTGGGTCCCATTAAGTTGTTTGGATTTGGCTTCCACCTTGGATGTGGTAATTTTTACTTACATATCCTTGTTCCCATTAGCCACCTTATCACTGCCCCCAAAGTCCTCATTACCCTTATTAAAAACTGAGGCAAAGTATTTTTTTAGGTGTTGGTCCAGACCTAAATTACCTTTAATCTCCACCCCATCCTCGGTGTTTAATGGTCCCACTCCTTGTTTTCTTTTTATTATATGGCTAACGAACCTTTTACTATTAGTTTTAATTTACCTTCAAGGTCCAACTCTGCTTCACTCTTGGCAGTTCTCACTTTATCCCTATACTTTCTGACCTCCAAGAAGTAGCTTTCCTTGCTGATCCATCCCTTCTTCCATTCCTTGTAGTCCATCTGCTTAACCTGTTTGAGATGTTTGGGCTGCAATCCTTCCCTACAGTTTTTCCCCTTGCTTAGGATGCAGTCTTCAGATAGTTTCTGCAACTTTGACTTAAAATAATTCCAAACCTCTTCATTCTTCAGTTCAGTCCACTTTCCTAACTAACTCCTCTATTTTTTTAAAGTTTGCCCTTTTCAAATTAAGGACCCTAGTTGCAGACCTGTTTTTGTTTATCCTTCCAATTAGTTTAAGCTGAATTAGCTCATGATCACTCGAACCAAGATGTCCTCTATAGCTAGTTCTTCTATGAGGTTTTCGCTGCTTACCAACACTAAATCTAAAATGGCATCATCTCTTGTTGGTTCATGACTATTTGGTGAAGAAATCTGTTGGCTAGCATAGCCAGGAATATCTAAACCCTACTATTATTAGTAGCACTTGTCCTCAATCTATATCTGGAAAATTAAAGTCTTCCATAACCACACAATTCCCGGTATTATTTAGTTCATTAAAAATATTAAAGAGGTCTCTATCAATATCTAAATCAGATCCTGAGGGTCTGTAGCAGACCCCCAAGCAATATCTCAGTGGAGCCTTTGTTACCTTTCTTCTCCAAAGTGATTGTGACCCAAACAGATTCTGTTTTATTAATTCCATCACTTCTAATTTCTTTACAGTTTACGTCATTAACATACAATGCTACTCCAGCACCTTTACCTTTATTTGTGTCTTTCCAGAACAGCATGTACCCTTCCATATCTGTATTCCAGTCATTGCTACTATTCCATTAGTCCTATGATATCTTCCTACACCAGTATTCCATTTTCTAACCCAGGTTCCTTGCATTGGTATACAGACATCTTAGTTGTTTCTGCTCGACTTCACCCAGACTCCTCACCCAATTATGTACAGTCACTTTACTCCAGTATCACCTACCTGACTGTTACAATCAGTAGTACTGGCACTCTTTTTCTTCTTGTTGTCCATTCTCCTACCCTCTGTTGTTCCTTTCTCCATTGCTGTATCCTCTTTTACTTGATTTTTTCCCCACTCAGTATAAGAATCAGATGTGGAGATTACTTGAGCATATCCCAATAGTCTCCCCTGAATTCCTAGATTAAAACTCTTTTAATCAGTTGTGCCAACCTCCATCCCAGAAGTTTATTTCTCTCCCTACTCAGGTGGAGTCTATCCTATGAGAACAGTTCTTTGGTTTGTTCTTTCTGGCTGCAAGCTGTCTTGTCTTCTGTTCTTAGGGTCCTGAGCAAGCTGAGACAAGATGTAGGGCTAATAACCTCAGCATTGACCAGGCTGTTCTGGTATTAGGATTTGATGAACCTTTCAACACAGTTCCCTATCAACACAGCCCCTATAGGAGGCTGTGCTCAGTATATCAGCTTTGCCTGATATAGCCTCAAAACAGTGGTCAGATCATGCACCTGGATGCAACTTCTTTACATCTGACAGCCTGTATGCTGGCTGGATGACATCTACCAAGATAAACTTTTTAGGCTGAGATTCAGAACATTCTGCTCCAAAGCAGGAAACCCTCAACTGGACTGACTTACAAAGATAAATGGAAAAGTTGTTTTATTTGAGCATCTCAGCACCAGCCTTCTCCTAACCCTGAAACAATCTGGAGTAATATCTGCACATCTCTCTGCTTTCCAGGACCACCCTGTATCTTTCCCATCCTACAGTGGCAAGATTCCTGAATAGGTTCCTGCATGTGTCTCCTCCAGTATGGGAGCCCTTTCCCTCTTGGAACCTCAGTATAGTAGTAACAAGATTGATGGGTTCCACACTTTAGCCCTTAGCAGCCTGTTCCCTATACCACCTACCAATGAAGTCTTCCATTTTATTATCCATTTCATCAGCTCAAGGGTGGGGGAGATGCAAGCTCTCTGGGTAGGTCCTCCTTATTTAGTGTTGCATAAGAACAAAATCACTCTTAGGCATCACCCCAAGTTTCAGCCTAAAGATGGTTCAGGCCAATACATTCACCTCTTAGGTTTTCTTTCCTAAGCTTCACTCAAATCCGGGGAAGCTAAACTTTACACATTTGCTGTGGTAAGAGCAGTGTCTTTTCACAATGATAGGACAAAATCATTCAGAAACATGCCCAAACTATTTGTGGTCTTGGCTGATAGAGTTAAGACTTAACACATATCCTCACAGACATTATCCAAACAGGTCTCCAGCTGTATAAAAACATCTTACAAGTTAGTTAGATTAGATCTACCTAGTTACATTATAGTTCATTCTACTAGAGCTCTGGCAGCCTTTGCTGCTTGCTTGAAAAATGTCCCTATTTCTGAAATCGGAAAGGGCAGCTACATGGAGCTTGGTCCACACCTTTACAAGACACTGTTCCTTGCTAAAGGCTTCTAGATTGGATGCCTGCTTCAATAGGACAGTCTTTCAGACCTTTTTAAATTAAACTCCAAGTACCCACCTCCAAGCAAACAGACAACTGCTTTTTAGTCACCAGGATCAGAATCCATGTGGCCAACCACTTGAAAGGAGAACCATTAGTTATGCTACATTAATTGTGATTTTTTTGAGATGTGCTATTCACAGAGATTCCACAGCCAACCCTGGTTTCCAGCTACTGTGGAGTTCTGATCTGCTTGGATTCTGTTTTGGCAAAGGAAAGGAGGGATGGTTGGGCCTGCTCTGCCCTTTATACATTTGACTAGGGGGTGCACCATGACTTCTACATCTCAGGCATGGCCACAATGGACACTTCTGGCCAAAAGAGTCCAATTTCACATGGATAGGCTGCATGTACACCAAGAGTAGAATTCATGTGGACAACACATCTCGAAGAGTCAGTTACTGTAGAGAAGTAACCGCTCTTTGTCTTCTGTTTGTTTTTCTCATCCTTTTGCTTCTTCCTGTACATCTTATTTCTCTCTTTACATCTCCCTTATATTTCTTCTCTTTTCTCCCTTTGTGTGCCAGATGGAGAATCTCTTGTTAGCTTGTGAGCGGGATCACTGCACCTGAAATCAATGCAGAAATTCCTCTCACTGATTGACAAGTCGGTAATGAATCTGAATTAATCTTAAAAAAGGTAGTTAAGCAAGAAGAGTTAAAACAAAATTAAAATCAACTTCAATCTAAAAACAACTATACAGATTTCTGAAGCCATCCTATTTAAATAAATTGGTTCTGAAAGGTATGGATTTATTACAAACATGCCCTTTCCCCAGTAGTGCATATCCAAAGTGAATTAGCACAAACTTTTTTATAGCAGCCAATGTTTTCCAATAGCATTTTATATTTTAATTGGTTTGTCAATTTGTCTTATTGTATTTCTCATTCAATGTCATCATTCAATTGATTTCTATTCCAATTTACTTTAATAAAGGTTTTCATACAATTTCCTTTCCTAAATTCAGCTACCACATACATCCAACAGGGAGGCAGTCAACTTCATGAATATTTTGTCCATTCAGAACTTCAGCACACCTGCAGCAGTTACTTTTAGAATGAATTCTGCATGCTCTGTCTGTCGACACAAAGAGACATTACATAATATAGTGGCATGGTCTGGTGTGAAGATATTAGTGTCATGGGTTTGGAGTATCTACATTACTCATGGCTACCACATTATCGTGTATTCTGTGTATATTACAGTAAAACTATTTTGCTTTCAAATAGAAACCTGGCTTTGCAGGTGATAGAAACATAAAACAGTAACTTAGGCTGCATCTACACTACATATCACTGGCAGCAGCATGATTGTAGCATATATATAGCTACACACCACAGTGCAAAGCAAGCTGTGTCCTCATTGTGGTGTGTAGCTGCATGTGTCAGTGAAAGATGGGCAGTGGGGAAAGGATTCAAGAGCTCCCCACTGCCAGAGCCTTTCCCCACTGCCAGCATCTTTGTTTGATCTGGGGAAAGGAGGCAGCATCAAGGAGCTGGTAGAGCCTGTACCTGCTGCCTCCCTGCTGCCGGAGTCTTTCCCTGGATTGAGGAGTGACTCCAGCAACAGGGAGTGTTAGCCGGAGTCTCCTTATGGGATAAGGGAGCAGGCCGATACCGCACACAGTGTTGGTATATAATACTCTAAATACTCTTTATTGCTTACAAGATGTTTAGAAACAGTCCCAGGCAGGTCACCATGACGCAATATGTTCCTCTTCTCCAGTTCTTGTTTACAACTGCAGCAGATACATTGCAACAGGTACATTGTCATGGCAATGCCCCCAATGTTATTTCCTTATCTGGTATTTCTCCATCTTTCTCATAAACATAACAAAGTGGTTTTGTACAAACAGCTCTTGACCGCTTAAATTCTCGCTTTGGTTGTCAACACGCAACTCATGTCAAGCATACTTCATCCACATTAGGCCTCAAATAGCCTATAATATATTATATATAATATATATAATATATTATATATTATATATATATCTCCCAACAGGAGCTGCCAGAGTGCCATCTACACTGCTATTTATACCCGTGCTGTAGGGTCTGAGTGTATATGTACACTAATACAGCTGGAAAGAAGCATGCAGTGTATACGTACCTTCAGTTACCTTGCACTATAAGTCTTGGAGGGAGACACTAAAAAAATCTAAAAATAATCCATTGTAGTTTGTCTATACCTAAGAAATTCATATAATTAAAGCTAACTATTTCAGTATCTTCCAGGGCTAGAAGTTTGTGCTGTTTGGCATCATCCCTTTTTAACTGTTAAAACAAAAAGCAATCAAACCCATCCCCCCAAATAACATTTTTAAAAAAGCACTAATAAAAAGGAAAATAAGGTCATTATAGTCCTAGGACCCAATTCTGTAAAAACTTATACATGGGTTGAACTCGAACATAAGTGGTCTTCTTGATTGCAATGCCTCAGAAGAAGTTCCGAGAGTCAGGGCACTCAAAAGATGAAAAGAGGAGCCATTAGGCTGTAAGCACACAAACATACAAACAAACCAAAATCCACAGGTAACCTAAACATCTAAATGTTCCACCTCATGTGCATGGGACTGCTCGGAATTGCCACCTCCAGGCACGTCACATGCTAGTGTTTATTTTGACTCTTCTGCTGACTTATGTCAGCTATATGTATAGTAGGATGGATGTGGAGTATTGACTTGGGGACTCACTTCCTCTAGGGCTGAATGATGCTCAAACTCCTGCATGGAAACACAAGAGAGAAGGAAGTGATTTGTTTATTTAGAAAATGAGGTTTGGGGTTGCAGCTCCCACTTAAATTCCCACTGGCATGAGTTTGCACTACAGGATCAAGGCCAGAAGGGTTCCAAAATAAAATATAAAATCATTGCACCCCCTGAGACCCATGCACCACCACCTTAAGCACCATTACCCACCTGTGGCAGTGTTTGTGTTAATACATTCTGAGTCTCCAGCTACAAGGGAACCTCCACGAGCAGGAGGAGGGTAATGCAGGAAGACAGACACATGGCTCAGTGGGTGGATAGACCTAATTGTTGGAACCAAACCATTTGATGGTGATTGGAAGCTAAGGCCTTGTATACATACAGGTTTTGTACCAATTTAACTTCTGTTTGGGGGAGTGATTTTATACAGGTAGTTGGGTGGTACAACCCCTCAGTTTGGACACAGGTATACTGAAATAAAGGTCCTTATGTCAGTACAGCTTATTCCCCTAAATATAAGGGAATAAATCACACAGCTATAAGACACCTTGATACCATACACCTCTGTCCACACTAGGGGGTTGTACCACTTTAATTATAGCTGTTTCTAAACAGTTACATTTGGTACAAGAACTGTGCATACAGCAGTTCTCGAGGATGTGCCTACACTGCAGGTAAAAGCGAGCCTCCCACCCTAGACCGACTCAGGATAGCAGGGCTCAAGCTAGTGCACTAATAATAGCAGAGTGAACATTGCAGCTCTGGGCTAGACACCCCAGCTCAGACTTTGGGGATTGGGGGGGACTAGAGAGCCTGAGTTGTCCCCCGAGCCACAATTTCCACGCTACTATTTTTAGTTCACTAGCTCAAGCTCTGCTAGCACAACTTTGTTTACCCACATGGGGAGGCTTGCTCCCAACTGTAGTGTAGTCATACCCTAAAACAGCAGAATAGCCTAATATTGTAGGGTCTGATCCAAACCCCAGTGAAGTCAATGTAAAGATTCCCATTGATTTCAATAGGCTTTAGACCAGGGCAACTTTGAACTCTGACCTAGGAAAATCATAGCATGTGAGCCAAAATTTTGAGCTACCTGAGTAACTCAGCCCAATGGAGAGTCCTGTGGCACCTTTAAGACTAACAGATCTGTTATTCATCTGTTAGTCTTAAAGGTGCCACAGGACTCTGTTGCTTTTTACAGATCCAGACCAACACGGCTACCCCTCTGGTACTCAGCCCAATGCTTATTGTTAAGAGAGGACAGTACTGGGAAATTGTTAAAGTCCTGGGAAGCTGCCAGATACAGTATGCTTCATTTGACCTAGCCAGCATGTGCTTTTCTTGGAATAACCACAAGGGTTTCTTTCTTTCTTTCTCCTGAACATGTAGCTGATTTTATTGAGAACACAGGTCTGAAGTTGGACACTAACAAAGATAGAGATTTTATTCCTCAAGGGAATAATTAATTATGCCCTTTTTTAAATGTGAGAAATTAAATCCTTCATGAGACTCTTCTGTGTGATGCTTTAAAAAAGCCTTCTCTTTCCCTTTAATCTCTCACACGTTTTTAGTCTGCATATCACTGAATGTATATAGTTACGTCTGTGTGGGTGCAGTAATTAAATAGCTCATAGACAATTCCTTGCAACGAATGGAAGATGTCTTTATGTTCTCTGTGTCCTTGTAGAAAAACCTTTCACTTGGATTGTTCTCCCCAAGATTGGTGTATGAAAGTGATCCTTCACACACACACACATATCTACAGTCTCTGTAGTAGCATTTCTCTTCCTTTCTGAACCCTGTGAAGGCACTGCAGCAGCTGTGCAAAGAGCAGCATGGGAGAGAATGGACACATGCAAAGGGAGAAATGGGTGGACAGGGATGGTCGTACATATTGTCCCTGCTTTGGACACACACACACACACACACACACAGGCCTAGTCTTCACTTACCGGCTGGTCCGGCGGCACGCCATCGATGTTCTGGGATCGATCCCGGAAGTGCTCACAGTCGGCGCCGGTACTCCAGCTCGCCGAGAGGAGTACGCGGCATCGACGGGGGGAGACTTCCTGCCGCGTCTGGACCGCGGTAAGTTCGGACTAAGGTACTTCGAATTCAGCTACGTTATTAACGTAGCTGAATTTGCGTACCTTAGTCCGATTTGGGGACTTAGTGGGGACCAGGCCACACACACACACACACATTGCCTCCACTCAGGTCACTTATTCCTCATAATCTGGTGTGGTACAAAGTATGTCAATAATAATAACTGAGAACTGTGTAGGTGTTTAATGCTATAAAAGTTGCAAACTACACAATCCCTCCTGTAGAAAGTTTACAAACTAAGCAAGATGGACAAATAGAGAGAGATTTTTAAAAGACCGCAGCTCTCATGTACGTACCAAATAGAATAGCCAGATTACTGCAGCAAATGTCTAATTGGGAGCTGCTGGGTATTGAGCACTTTCAAAAATCCACTCCTTATTTACGAGCAGAAATGGGAGCTGAGCTGTCTTGAAATTCAAGTGCTAGATGTGGGTGTTGAACATTTGACAATCTGTCCCTTCACCAATCTCTTAAATAGAACCGCTGGCCCGTATTAGAAATGCGGTATGACACAGTGTGATGTCCAGAGAAGAGGATAACTAGGATTGTTTTGGGGCTATTTTTGTTTGTTTGTTTCCCAATAGTTAATTACAGCTCATGTTTGGAGCTACTTTTGTTTATGAATCCTCATAATTTTGCGGATGATATGTGCAGAATTTGTAAGTTTTGTGGCTAAGAAAAAGAGAGAAATGTGCATGTTTTATCAGTTCTTATTAAATAGTCCATTGCCTACATTTTGTATGCATAGTACTGGAATTATGTTTTTCATGGTTAGATGTACTTTTGTTACAACGAGTTTATATAAATTATATACTATATATAGAAATACTTGATCCTCTGCCTCCTTCCCATCTGTGGTCTGCCTTTTTATTTACCTTTCTCACAAACGGCAAGCATGTTCCCACTAAAGGCTGCAATGTGTTTAGCCCTGTGCAGATGCACAAAGTGGGTGGAATGGCTGAGAGGTTCCCAGGAACTTACATCTCCTTGTGGATTTAAATGGGGCCAGCCAAACAGGGCTGGATTAACTCTCCTGTGGGCCCAGGGCTATTAGATTTCATGGGGCCTCTGTATATAAGCCTTTTTCCTAATTTAAAACAAAATGATCACAATTATGGCATCAAGGCTATTAACGCTATACTAAACTTGCCTTTTAATTAACATAAAGTCATTCTGTGGTTACATTTCAGTCTTAAAGCATGTAGAATATAGTTAAGTTAATTCAAACTAGCCTACTTCTTACCGTAGAACAGCTGTTATATTAATTTCCTTCTGGGAGGGAGTTTGGGTGCAGGAGGGGATTCTGACCTGGGGCAGGAGGTTAGGATAAAGGAAGGGGTGTAAGGTGCAGGCTCTGGCCAGGAGGTGCTTACCATAGGTGGCTCCCGGTTGGTGGCGCAGCAGGCTGCTGGCACGTCTCTGCGCGACCCTGGGGGGAGGGGGACAGCGTATCTCCATGCATTGCCCACGCCTGCAAGCACCATTCCTGCAGCTCCCATTATTGGCCAATGGAAGCTGCGGGGATGGTGCTGGGGGCAGGGGCAGTGTGTGGAGTCACCTCCCTCCCCTTCAAGGGGCCACAAAGATGTGCCAGTAGCCGGCCGCTTCCAGGAGTGCCATGGGGCCACGGCATGCAGGCAGCCTGCCTGAGCCCTGCTGCGCCGGGCCCCCCTTAGCCCGGGGCCTTGGGCTGCAGCCCCTAAAACTCCTGCATTAATCAAGCCCTGCCAGCCATAATCTCAGTCCTTGCTCCCCCATGGCCACTCCATTGAAGTCAATGGAAGGACTTTTGGCCAATTTGACTACAGCTGATTGTGTTGGATACCAAATGGAGCGGGGAAAGGAAGATAAAGGCAGAGCCTAGGTTCTAGTACTGTGCTCCACAAGCTGACAGTTGTGTGTGCGTGTTTGTGTGTGTGTGTGTGAGTGAGAGAGAGAGAGAGAGAATATGAATGATGCAGGCTTCACCCTGTAAAGGGTACAGCAGATACCACCACTCTTGGTACTGCTGTGTAGGATCCCCACTTCCTCACTGTTACTGCTCACCATCTACCCCAAAGACAGTAGCTTAAAGCCACCACCTACCTCTACATGTAAAAGGACACTTTTCCTCTTTAAAATGGAAGAAGCCTGAGCTGAACTTGAGAGGGACAGTGCAGACATAACTCAGCTACAGGAAACACTTCAGACAGAATTAGAACATGAAAAGCTAGTTAGATCCTGGATAGGTCAAATCTTTGTTTTTTCAGTTAGATCAAATAGTCCAGAGGTGGCTACACTGGCTCATAAAAAGGACTCACTTGGTTTTAAAGACCTCAATTAAGGAGAAATCAAGCAGAGTGGTAGCAATTCCTGGAAGTGTAGCACGTTCTGCAATTTCTATTAACATTTATGTGCCTGGTAGGAAGAAAGATGAATTCCTTTTTCTAAAAGAGGTGTTTGCTGCAGTACAAGAATTAATCATTGAAAATATAATAATTGAGGCGATCTTATTTGTGTTGTGGAAGGCAGTTTAGGTAGATTGAGCTATAGATCAAAAACTCCTTTCTGCTCCTAAATTTATTTTAAAGGCTATATCTGACCTTGGATTTGTTGAAATATGGTGCACTCTAACCAGGAGTGAGGGACTATACTTTTTACTTGGCACCACATGATGAGCTATATTTAACTTTGTTATTTCCTGTCATTTTTATGGAATAGATTATTTAGTAGAGGTCACTCAAAAACATATGAGTGCTGGAGAGGCTTTAGAGTCAGGGGTCACTTTAATCTCATCCAGTGGGTTCTGCCAGTTATCAAAATTTCTGTGGCCAAGTACTGTTTCATTGCTCTCCTATTATGAAAAAAAAAGTGGACACATGTCCCTCGGTTTGTCCCTTCTAGGAATCTGTGAATCACACTACTGAACTGAAATGGAACTGCTTGTTTAGGGAAAGCCCCTGGCGGACCGAGCCGGTTTGTTTATCTGCCACGTCCGCAGGTCCGGCTGATCACGGCTCCCACTGGCCGCGATTCGCTGCTCCAGTCTAAGGGGAGCTGCTGGAAGTGGCGCAGGCTGAGGGACATACTGCGGCCGGACCTGAGGACGCGGCAGGTAAATAAACCGGCCTGGCCCGCCAGGGGCTTTTCCTAAACAAGCGGTGTCCCAACTTTGGGAAACACTGTAGTAGATGAATTGTTGATGAGTGGAAGGTACTACGTCTAGTTGATAGAACGGGCGACTGTAAGTCAGGACTGCTGGCCTATATTCCCATCTTTGCTACTAATTTGCTGTATGATCTTTAGCAAGTCTCTTAACTTAAACTCAAACCTCCAAAATGGCATTAAGACAAATTTTCCTATGTCACAGGAATGTTGTTAGGATTAACTAATATTCATGTATGTATTTGTTTATTATTTTCTACTGTGTTTTGAGATCTTAGGGTAAAATGCATGAGAAAGGAGGAAAGTATCAAAAGTCCAGAGTCTGAAACAGATTGCTGAAGTTCTACTAATAAAAGTGTTGAGCCTACTGTCTGTGATCCTGGAATTACTTTGGATAGGGCAGTATAATAACTATACTGTTTGCAAAAGTGTTTCAAAAATGAAAAAAATAAAAAATATTTGCAATTCATCCCTACCACTCCCATTTTCTGACTACCTCTAATATACCACATTTATCTTGTTTGTTGTTGAGTATATTGGAAAATGCTCCATCTTCCGATACAATTTAATTATATGTAATATTGGGAACCTAACTCTGAGACCTTTTATTTTGGAATATTTGTTTTTTCTATAAGGTCCCTCTACTGTTTGCAAACTGTTTTCACTATTGATTACCACAGTGCATAAAAGATAGCATTCCCTATTCATTTTTCACTACATAGTCCTACAGAGCGTACAGTCTATTTCTCCCCTATTTTGTCTGTCCATTTGTGAGTCACACTTCATTTGTGTTTGTGAGGCATAATGCCAACATCATAACTTTGAAGAGTCGCATGACAAAAATAGTACCAATATTTTACAATTTGGCATATAATTTATCTGATTTTGAACATTAATTTTCATTGGCTATCAAGTGTGACTCTCATAAAATGTTTAATATCTTTAATCTGGTTAAAATGTGGGTGGTTAAAATGGTCTGTACAGTAACCTGATGTCAACAGAAATACGACATTTAGTTCCATGGATTTTAACAGACAGCAATCAGTGTACTAATACATTAAATGATGCTTAAAATAACAATAAAAACAATAATAAAAAAGATTAACAATGAGTAATAAGCAAGACCAAACGGGGGGCAGTGATAGCGCAGCAGTTTGAGCATTGGCTTACTAAACCCAGGGCTATGAGTTCAATCCTTGAGGGGGCCACTTATGGATCTGGAGCAAAATCAATACTTGGTCCTGCTCATGAAAATCCTTTCCAGTTCTAAATTTAAACCATGAAAGTAAAGCTTTCTTTGCACTTTTGACAGATTAATAAGATATTTTCTACATATCATTCTTAATAAACCATTGAAAGTGCCAGAATGGTTCAAAGTGAATGTGACAGTGGCAGATTTTGGCTTAGCATTTTGGTAAAACATGAGCTTATAAAGGATTTCGGCTGAAAGTCAAACATAAGCTTCTCTGAGTTATTGTAGCTCAGGTATGTGGTTGTGAAAGGTAAGAGGCTTGGAAGAAATTGTAAAAACAAACTAACCATCTCAAGAATCTGTGGAAGATTAAATAATTTTCAGAAGCTCTTTTCCCTGATGGAAACCAAATCTCAGGAGTATGGTGAACTATCCATGTATTCTGCAGAACCTCTGCTTGATATTTGGCACAATATATTCCTAGTGCAAGAGGACAAATAAATGCATAAAATGAGACATTTAACCCGGCCTTGAAGATGAGATAATTTGCTATACAGGTCTGTCTCATCTTACGCTGGGGTTACGTTCCGCGGTCAGCACGTAAAACAAAAACCGCGTATAGTCAAAATTACATTGAGTTCAATGGCGGGCGGAATCACCCGCACTACAGGTACAAGTTGGGGTTTTTTGTGTTTGACGAGTGTGTAAAGCTGAAATCGCACATGTTAAATGCTCGTAAGATGCGACAGGTCTGTACTGTGAAACAGCTCTTCAGGAAACAAGGTGCCAGATCCTCAGCTGGTGTCAATAGACATGCCTCGAATGAAGTCAACTGTTATGTTAAATTATACCAACTGAGGTGCTAGGATATTTACATAGTGTACGTATACTAACGATTTACGCATATTTGGGTCTAATGTATTCATCAGTAAATGGAATGTAACTCTGTACAGCAAATCAATGTTTTAAACAAGTTTACGTAACATGCAATGCAAATGTCCAATTTATTGGTAATATAAATGTTCATGTAAGCTTGATACTGGTACTAATTTATATAACTTTACTTACTGAAGTCCTGATTCTGCCACCCTTAATCATGTCCCATTCAGTGCTAGTGCAGCTGGCACAAACGGGCCTTAAGAGAGTTGTAGTTTCTATTAGTGAGTAATTGTAATGTAGAGGTTTCCTGAACACATTCATGAGTAGGACTTTGGAATATCCAAAGAAGTGACTGAGACTAGAGATTTTATCCTCATTTTATACTAAGTCAATGAGACATTGTGACAGGACCGTGAGAGCATGGGACCATATCTTTAAAGGTTTTTAGGCACCTAAAGATGTAGATAGATATGTAGGTGCTCTTGAAAATCCCACTAGGTGGCCGTCTGAATCTTTAGGCACCTAAATACCTTTACAATCTGATCTATAGTCACTGCTCTGTGAATATTCATACATAATCAATAAACTCATAGCTACCACTCTGAGTCTTTGATTTATGGAATTCCTCCTTAATGTGGACTGAAATATAAATTACAAAGGCCTTTTAGCTGATTTGAAAAAAATTACACATCTAATATATCTGAATTACATCATACTCTTCAATAAGACTACTATTTATACAAATATTTAGTGCTCTTAAAGTAGCACTATTTAATCAGACTCAAAGCTCTGGGCATAGATTGCCTTTTCAGATGCGAATTGTCTACAGTACATAGCTGCATAGCCATCGGATTTGGGCATACAAGGGCAGCTTGCATGTAAAACACAGTTTTTATTCATGCAAAATCACAGATACCTAAAAAGACATACACTTATAGACTTAGATACGAAGAACTGAAGGTGCAATTTTAGAGGCAAGATTTAGATTTGGGCCTAAATAGATTTGCCTTGAAAACTGTCAAATAGAGCTGGATGAATTCTCCCAACAATGTGCTCATCAATGTTTGTGAATATTCCGAACAATTCTTTCATTCAGTTACCTTCATGTCCCTTTGTTACTCACTATTCATAAATATTTGTATGAACAATTTTTGTTTGTTTGTTTGTTTGTTTGTTTGTTTGGAGAATAGTTGTTGTCTCTGGATGAATTAATCCTTGTGCAAAAGACCAGCACAAGGGAAATGCACTATTAAATCCTATTTTGATGGCTGACATTCTGTAAAGACCTTGGGTTGGCCCTCCACTTTGTTGTGAATTTCATCCAGTATAAATACTTTTGTTTTAATGCAAACAATGACATCTATGGATAAGCAAGTTTGTGTTCATTATTCATCATTTGCTATGTATTACTGTTCTGTTTGAATTGTTCAACTAAGGATCAGAAGCAATACCGTGTGACTTCCCACAAACCAATCACATACTACAAATAATAAAGGCAAAAATACTTTAACAAATACTAGGTGCCTGCTGCTGAATCCTGATCTCCCTCTGAATCTAATTACAAATTAGCAAACAGGTTGAAATGAGGAATCTGGTCAACATATTTACTCTTATCTGCCTTTAAAATTGAAAGGAGAACATGTTTGAATTACTCATATCTTGCAATGTGACCAAAAAGGAAAGTAAGGAGCTGGAGTTGCTGCCAAAATACCACTGGGCATTAGCATGGCATTGAAAAGCACAGTGAAGTCTCTAAACAAAATCAAGACAGTGGGACATCCTATTTTTCATTCTTCAGCACATTAAAAAATAATGATCTTATTAGAAAACCCTGGCATTTCATAGAAGTTGATCTTTCTTTGAAGCATGCTGCTTTTGCTTTACATTTCCACCAAAAAGGGCAAACATTTAAGAGACTCTTTTATTTAACTTTCATAAGAAACCTCTAATAAATAAATGCATTTTCACTGTATTTCAAATGTCAGTGCAGCTACACTTAGTGCAAATGCCTTTCTCTCCTCCACTCTCAGGAAGTATATATTAGCATCCCAAGAATTTGAATAATTGCAAAACAGCTATTTTGCTGTGTGTTTTACAGGAATGGTTACTAACTCCATTATAACGAAGCCTATAGCCAACATCTCCATTATATATATGGAAAGTTTCATTAGTAATTGAAATGTGGTATAGAAGGGCTCATTCTGGATTCAACTTGGCATAAGGATAATCCTCTTTTACAAAAAAACAGTTTTAAAATTCACTTTTCCCTGTGTAACTGGGCTTGGTATGAAGACTTCCTCAGAGCTTGGGGGATAGATTTTTTTAAATTTAGATTTCCACAAACATGAAAAACGGCACTTGTCCATATGCAATAGCAAGCTACCCACTCTGCCCATGGGTAGGGTAGCTTCATCACAGTCCTTATGCTTAAATGGGTACAAGTAAGTTTCTTTGCAGTAGCCACTCCCTCAGGCTGCCCCGCATATGATATGCAGAGACCTCCTGCATGGCAGCTCTGCACATCCCTTTTCCCCACCCCCATGTGAGGCTACTACAGGGGTTCAGCCATGCAGAGACCCTTGTGTGTTTCCTGCTTATTGGGGTTAATTTCACTCCCACTTATGTCTATGAAAAGTATGCACATATCTATAGCTAGAATCTATGGTCCAACCTGTCACAGAATCCTCTTCAAAGAGTGATTGCATTATAAAAGTGATGGGCAAGATACCCGAAAATTTTTCTTTCTTTCTTTCACCGAAGAAGACAAATGAACCAGTCCTTTGACTATGGGGGCAAAGGGGAGGTGTCCTGACCTGAGAATTGGGTCAGCAGCATTCCTGGGAACATGAGGTATGGATTTTAGCCTGAACCAAGGCTAGCCTATTAAGTGTTAGCTACCAGAAAGAGTTCTATCTTTATTTCTCTGCTACTCACTTAAAATTTCTTCGTAGTTAAATACACTTTATTTTTTAATCTAAACTAATCCAGGCTTGTGTTTAAATTGAACTGTTAGGTAATTCTAGTTAAAGTAGCAGGCTGTTGGATAGTGATTCTTTACAGGGGCAATGGACCTATAATATCTGAACTACCCAGGAGGGGGCTGGACAGTGCAGAATAGGTTTTGGGGAAAATCTGGGACTCATAGTATATTGAGGTCACCCTGAAAACAGTAACCAAGACTGCTGGAAGTTGATGGACCAGGGCTTCTGCTATACACAGACAGTCAATGTGTGACCTGCATGCTGTCTGGGCTGTTTGTGAGCAGCCCGGGTTGGGAGCTACGACAGCAAAGCATTGTGAGGCACCCAAGGTTGCAGTGCAGGTAGTGACACAACCCCTCACTGATCTGGATTGCACCCCAGAATGTGATACCATTACTCCCCCAATTTCACCATGATGTTGTATGTCAGGAATCAGCCTGTCCAGACAGCAACAGGAAGACAGAAGCTCTCATATTGTATCAAGTACGATTAGAGCTGAGACAATCACAGATTTTTTAAAGGTTTTTCAGCAAATTGAACAGTAGAAAAAATCATTGTTGGATGAATGAAACATTTTGTTCAACCCACAATGGAATGTTTCATTTTGAGGTTGAGCACTTTTTTTAATTTTTAAAAATAAAATTAAAGGAAATTTCAAATTTGAAGCATTTCATTTTGAAAATTGTCAAAACAAAATGTTTTGATTTTTTCACAATATTTCTTTTTTTCAGATATTTTTCTAACCAAAACAATTCAGCAAAAGTGACACATTCAGGAAATGTTTCAGTGTTGCTGAATCTGTGCTATTTGCAAAAAAGAAAGTTTTTGTCCGCAAATTTCACCCAGTTCTAGCTGCTACATTAAGGCAGGGTTAGGTAGTATGGCTGACCTTCCCTAGCAGCTGTCGCTCATTGTTTTCTTGTTCTTGCTTTCCTTAGTCATTTCCTGCTCTTGTAGAATAGGTATCACCTAAAGTTGGTAGATGGAGAAGTGCCCACCAGGCATCCCCAAATTCTACAATAAGCCCAAGTAGGCAGCCTAAGACCATTGTCTGAAGCCATCAACCTTATGTGAGGAGAATGGATCTTGTGGAATGGATACATGCAGGGGGCATGATTCACCACTGTGGACACAAGGGGTTGCAATTTGTCCCCCTGCATGTGTGTGGACAGTTATGCCTAGGCTGAATTCCATCCCTAGAGGGCAGGTAGGTGGCTTCTGGTAGATGATGCCAAGTAATACATTGAATCACTGGACACTTTTGAAGGCTATGAACCTTCCTCCGACCCATTCCATGTTGAGGTACACAGAGTTAAGAATTATTTTTGAATTATTCACCCATTTTGCAGATGAGAAACCTGAGACAGACAAATTAGGTGACAGGTTCTGACACTGGTTTGCTGATCTGTTGTGTGACCTTGAGCAGTTAGACCTACATTTTCAAAAGTGTCCATTTAATTTTGAAACTTAAATGGGAGCTCTAACTGCTCAGCACCTTGGAAAATTAGACATTAGGTGTTTCAGTTTGGATCCCTAAGAACTGATGCACTCAGAATGAACAAGCACTTGAAAATGTGTGTCTTGTGTGCATTTTCATGTATTTGAATCTTTCGTGATTTAATTTTAAATTTTTTCCCAAAGCAAGTACTTCCCATTATGACTATATACCTCCATCTCTCATCCTATCAAATGTCCAAATGTGGAGAAAGATTATAAAGATTGTGGCAAAATAACTGTTTTTAGATGTCTGTCCCCCACTCACTTTGGTTTCAGACTTGGTATCAAAGGATTGGGTATCCTTTTGAGGGTACGGCTGAGTTTAGCTCATTGCTGTTCCAAGTTCTGGCCCTTTAAGGAAAGCCATTCTGGGATTTATAGTCCTCCAGAGGGTCACATGACTACAGCCTATATGTAAGGTTGCTGGAAAAATAGTTGCTTGGGGCACACACAGGGGAGTCTTTTTGTGGTGGTTTATGGAAGAGGAATCAACAAAGGGGCTGCAGCCAGAAGCTAGAAAAAGGCCAGGGGAGGCCTGGCAAGGGAGCCAGAGATGGGCTGTCAGAAAATGGCCTGAGACAGAGCTAGTCAGGTGGTCTGGGAGGAGACAGAGAGCAAAGGAATTGGCCCAGGGAAAAGTGAAAGTTTTGTTTTAATGAAGTAGGTAAGGGTAATGATGAGTCAGAGTCCCTAGGCCATGACCCTTGTTTAGTGGTGCGGGTTGCCAGCTAGTGGCAGTAGAAAAACCTTTGCAACAAAGGAATTGGAAACGAAACTGGGGCCCAGAGAAGGAAAAATGTCATAACACCTTGGATATGATGGACTGGTCTTCGCAGCTCTGTGACCCGACAAGGAGGAAGGATGGAAAGACTGTGGATTTTATTTCAGATGGACTTTGGTTTGGGCTCTTATTTGCCCTTGAAGGAAAGATTCTGTATTGGTTTCGCTAGAGGTCTAAACCCCAAGTCAAGTATCCTGCTAGAAAGGGAAACTGCGGCATGGCTGCAACCTGACTTCAGTAGGAGGTAAGATGATTATATCACATCTGGGTATAGTCTGGAAATGGTACCTATTGGGTTAGTTAACATTCTCCTGCTGGCTATGGATGAAGATCAGATATCCATGCCAATATTTCTGGATCTATAGCTGCCTGCAGTATTGTTACCTCCGTGCTAGTGGTGTTGATGTAACTGCAGATCCTAGCAGGAGTTGCTTGCAAGTGGGTATATTCTTTTTTTTCTGGAATGGTGGCATTGGGGAGTTGCTCTACTGCTCCAAGGGTGCTCCTAAGTGGATTCCTCAGCCTCTAGTCACACTTCTTGCCCAATCTGTGTATGGGCTAATAGCAGGAAGTATAGTTTTCAGTGTGTTCAGCATACTGATAGTACCCACCTCCATATTTATTTCTGTCTGTTTAGATCCAACTGGTGCAGTCCAGTGACTTACCCAGTCTCTCAGGGAGACTGGGGTATAGATATGCATAAACTGCCTGAGAATGAGCCTCAATAAGACTGAAATATAGCTTATATTAACACGATGGAAACAATAGGAGGCAATGGTTTTATATATACATATAGACTTGACTATGAGCACCCTCTGGCTAGTAACACTGTCATTCATTTCTGAGGCTTACATCCTGATGGGGTTGGTGAATCCTAGACAGCATCTGGTTCATTCAATGGTGGAGGGCGGCTGTGGTGCAGCCATTAAAACTATGCTGATGTTGGCAAAATATCCTGTAGGCTTGAGTTTCATATCTCTTGTTAAACATTGGGCTTCTAAACACTGTACATGCATAGGATAAGCACAACATATGTCTAAATAAATAGAAAACAGGAAAATCATATAGATCTTTGTGGTTTGACATTGTAGCCTACAATAGCTACAATGCAGATTCTTTTCAATCTTCATTATGGCGCAAAAGACCTATCTAGGGTAACATGAAAAATCTTTTGCCCTTTAAGATGCATACTGATTAATATAATAGCTCTATTTCTTCAAAAGATAAGAAACATGCTGCTACAGTGCATTTTAATGATGTAAAAGATGAGGTGCTCACCCTGGAATTGATTATTATAGATTGGATTTAGACATCATGGAGAGAAGGTGATTTGAAAGTTGGTTTAATGAAATGAACCTAGAGTTTCATGTCCCCAAATTTGTTCAAATATACAATTTGATTCTCCCTTTTCCTCATTAGAATTTTACCTACAACATGTTGTTAGACAGTAAAAAGGGACTATTTAAAAAAAAAAGAAATTGAAAAAAAAAACTATTTACAGTTCTGTGTTTATGTCTCATTGAGTCTGTATAAAATGTTTTCACTTTTATAAATAAAAATGTGTTTATAGCTGCCAGAATTGTAGTGTGGCCCAGGAACTAGCACACCAGACTGGGGCTCAGGAGCTCTGGGTTCTATTAGCGGGTGACCTTGGGCAACTTGCTGCCTTTCTCTGTGCCTCAGTTTCCCTATATGTAAAATGGGACTAATGATGCTAACCACTTTGAAATCTGCTGTTGAAACATGCTATATAGGAGCTAGGCATTATTTATTAGTATTAAATACAGGGTACTGAAATTAAAGATGCATGAGCTGGGAAGAACTCATCAGTTATAAAGATTTGGCCTGAAGAATTATGCTTTCAATTAAACTTGTACTATTCTGTTGAAGGCTATCCGTGGAATTACCAGCACCTCTAAATGTTGCACTTTGATGCTCAATTGGATGTCCCGTATCCAGGTAACTGTTCTGAACTGCAGAATCAGAAACCATTCTTTTGAATGTCCTTAACAGACCACTTACCTTTACTGTACAAAAAATGAGAGATCAAAACAGAAATCTAAATAGTTTAGAAGCCCTCATAGTTCAAACCTCTCTCCCTAGTAGATCATATTATTTCATCTGGAAACATCAGCCGGAGCCCCGCAATCCCGCGGCCCCGCTACCCCGGCCGGAGCCCCGCAATCCCGCGGCCCTGCTACCCCGGCCGGAGCCCCGCAATCCTGCGGCCCCGCTACCCTGGCCAGAGCCCCGCAATCCCGCTCCCCCGGCCGGAGCCCTGCAACCCCGCGGCCTCGCTCCCCCTGCCGGAGCCCCGCAATCCCATGGCACCGCTACCCCGCCCGGAGCCCAGCAACAGTATATAGGTGAGGAGAATATCTTTTTAAATTAGATGGGTCTGGCAGTGACCTCTATCTTTAGGTTGCCTAACAATTTCTATTACAAAAGATTCTTGTGAACTTTTATTTGAGTAACTCTCATACCTCCATTATTAATAGCAGTTGTTTGATGTTTTGCAGGAGACAGGGCCTCAGGCTAGAGACATGCCTTTTCTTTGCCTCATGAATTCAGTTCAGCTTTTGCTGAAATAGAAATTGTCAAAAATTACCACTTCCGTTCTCACTGATGTTCCTCAGGAAAAATGTCAGCTTGCCAAAATACCTAAACAAACAGAAAAACTAAAACAGGGCTTCAGCTGCCCCCAAAGCAGTAAGAGACACTGCACAGGTAAAGTTGGGAGCTGTCAGATCACTGGGAGTGGGTGGGTCTCTTCCTGCTCCCAGGGACAGCATCTGGCTCTGTTGGTCCATTTCCTTCCTCCTAGCCACATCCCTAGGCTCATTACATGCCCCCAACAACCCTTCCTCCTTCCTATGCATTCCAAATGAGGCAATAGCTCACCCAACTTCAGGAAAGGGGATGGGAGAAAGAGCTTTGATGGGCTTTTCCTTGGACTCAGCACCTGGAGCAAGAGTTCCATCCTCACCTCTGGAAAAAGAGCTTTCTCTTACTGCTAGTTAATGTAGTTATGGCTACCACTTGAGATGATGTGCTCTGTCCTGCAATGCTGAAAGTTCAAGAATCAAATTGTGCTGCTGATGCACCATGGGGTTGTTACAGTTGCACATAAATGTTGAGTTTACCTTTCGCTTTACATACAGAAAAATACATTAAAATACATTAAAAGAATTCAAAGGTTTCAAAGTCAAGCTGTCAAAAGTTAGGAAATGGCAGAATTAAAGTTGCCCATGCAACCTTAATTCAGCCGTCTTGTAGATATGCATTATGGGACAGTCTTTAATTATATGATTACATTTTTTTTATCCAAAAGACCTCTGCCTCAATCAGTGACAGCACAGAAGCACGAGGAGCAGAACTAAGGTTGTATGGGCAATTGCACATCTGCCACGTCTCACTTTGAAGTTTTGACATTGCAACCCAAATGTTCTGTTAAAATAGCTTTTGTAGGCAGTATATTAAATGCATTTCAAACCTTGGCAGTTTTAGCAGTAATTGGTAATGGTAGCCTCGGAGGTCCAATTTGCAATTTTAAAAAATTGTACTCTTTTTTTGCCCAGGAAAAATGAGGTGCAGCTGCAAACATGTGTATTTCACTTCTGACTAACTAGTTTACATTCATAGGTGGCTAGAAATGCAGGAACCTAGAGTGGGTTGCAAGAGCAAAAATGTGTGTGAAAATTGCACATGACAACCTAAGGCTGCCACTTTGAAAATATGGACCTAGTCATTAATAAAACCTGTTAAACTGATATTTCAGATGTTGTAAATGTGCTCCAAGGCGAGTTTGAGAATAAAAGCAAACAATAATTGAGTATTAGTAGTGGTTGTATGGGAGTTGGCATAGTAACACAAGAGATCAAGGCTACATGATACATGTTTGATTTCTCTGTCTGGTGAGTTTCTTGATAGCCAGTATGTTCCATCCTTGCCAAGCTATATTACTATTGAAGAGACATACGGATTGTGTACCCTGTAGAAAGAGAGTCTGGCAGCTTTCAGCATGAATCTTAGAAGTGAGTCAACCTTGTCAGACAGAGATTGCTTATGTAAAGGAGAGGTAGGCATTCTCATGGATGGGGAGCCACAGAATATCCTGGGCATCTTTTGGGAAATGTGGACCCTGGGGAATTTTGCATCACAGGTGGCAGATTTGCTATTTGTTTGCACTTAAAAAGACAAAAAATACAAATAAACATAAATGTAAGAAATGAGCAGAAGAGAACAGAAAACAAAGTAGGCAAAAGAGAACATAGGAGGACTAGCTGTGTCTTCCCACCTACTTATCTCTATCATATTCCTCTGCATAGGCAGTGAGATCACTGTCCTTCCCCATCACTGAGTCCATACAATGGAGGAGGACTATCCCTCTCTTTGTACCTCTTTAATCAGACTTCCAGAATTGGAACATATGGGCACAGCTTCCATCTAGCTGACATGGCACCCACAAAAACTTTAAGTTCCTGAATATTCTTTGAAGACTGAAGAGGTTAATTTTCTTCAGGAAGGTAAAAGTAAACTTAAAGGAAGAGGTAAAAGCAGACCCCAAACTTCTGATTAGCAATTACCTTTTAATACTGTAATCCCTGGATGGTCCCATAACATGTTTTAGAAGACTCTAAAAATAAGGCAGTGACTACGTGTCATGTTGCTATTTTAAATGAGAGGAGTTTGCTGGAAGGGCATTTGCATCATCTTTACTACTGGCTGCCTACCTTGGTTTATCAGACACTCGGTTTGTTCACTCGCAGGGCATGCTTTAAGGCTCCTCAGCTTTCAAGGGCATCTGGTAAAGGGGTAGATTGAAGTTTGGTGAAGAAGGTGGCAATTTTCAGAGGAGTTTCATGGGAAGGGTCGATCATATCAAAATTCTGTGGATTTTTAAAAACTTTGGTAATGTATGCATAAGTGAATAAATGGTTTTTAAATATGCAGAAACATCCAGGTTTTCTCTTCAGGGCTTGGACAATGTTTATATCCTTTGCTTGACTGAATTTTCAACTTTTGGGATGTCACATTTTAAGTATCCTTCTGATTGATATATACAAATCTCCTTGTATTAAGAACTATCTTTTCTGAGTGTCCTGTGGCACCTTTAAGACTAACAGAAGTATTGGAGCATAAGCTTTCGTGGGTGAATGCCCACTTCATCAGACACAAGAAACCCACGAAAGCTTCTGCTCCGGTGCTTCTGTTAGTCTTAAAGGTGCCACAGGACCCTCTGTTGCTTTTTACAGATTCAGACTAACACGTCTACCCCTCTGTTACTATCTTTTCTGAGTGATACTGTCAGCCCTTTGTAGATGAGTAAAAGAATAAATACTTAATGGACCACATATTCAGTAACTTTTATGCCAGATATACCAATAAGTACTTTGGTATAATGAGTTTACAGTGGAACCAAATTTTAAAACTAGCCTTAACAACCTTTAAAAATATCGTCATTTTCCTTTTTTATTAGAATCCTCATGCCTCACCAATGTAGCAGAATTCTTTGAAGATGTCAAGAAGTCACAGACAAGGGTGATTCAGTGAATATAATGTACTTGGGTTTTCAGAAAGTCTTTGATAAGGTCCCTCGCCAAAGGCTCTTATTGAACTTAAGTAGTCACAGGATAACAGAGATGTTTCTCTGATGGATCAGTAACTCATTAAAACATAGGAATCAAAGGGTAGGAATAAATGGTTACAAAATTGGATGACTGGGCAACAAATGGCAGATGAAATTCAACATTGATAAGTGCAAATAATGCACATTGGAAAAAATAATCCAAACTACACATATATAATGATTGGGTCTAAATTAGCTGTTACCACCCAAGAAAGAGATCTTGGAGGCACTGTGGATAGTTCTCTGAAAACTTCAGCTCAATGCACACCAGCAGTCAAAAAGGCTAACCGAATGTTAGGAACTATTAGGAAAGGGATAGAAAATAAGACAGAAAAATCATAATGACGCTATATAGATGCATGGTGTGCCCACACCTTGAATACTGTGTTAAGTTATGGTTGTCCCATCTATGAAATAATATAGTGGAACTGGAAAAAGATTCAGAGAAGGGCAACAAAGATGAACAAAAGTATGGAACGGCTTCCCTATGAGGAGAGAATAAATGATTAGACCAGTTCATCTTAGAAAAGAGATGATGACTAAGGGGATATGATAGTGCTTTATAAAATCATGAATGGTGAGGAAAAACTTGAATAGAGAAGTATTATTTACTCTTACCCACACTACAGAACCAGGGGTCACCTGATGAAATTAATAGGCAACAGGTTTAATACACACAAGAGGAAGTACTTTGTTACACAATGCACAATTAACTGGTGGAACTCATCACCAGGGGATGTTGTGAAGCCCAAAAGTATAACTGTGTTCAAAAACAGAACTAGATACATCCTTGGAGGATGGGTCCATCAATGGCTATTAGCCACGATGATCAGGGATACAACCCCCATGCTCAGGGAAACCCTAAATCTCTGAATGCCAGAAGCTGGGAGGGAAAGACAGGGGTGGATCACCCAAATTGCCCTGTTTTCCCCCCTCCCCCCCATGAAGGTCTGGTACTGGCCACTATTGGAGACTGGATGGACCACTGATGTGACCCAGTATGGTTGTTCTTATGTTCTTACTAAAATGACTACTTTCTGGATATTCCCCCTGAGATCACTCTCACTTTGGGCAAGATTCTGATACATACTCATGTTGAATAATGCCTTGTTCTGGGTCTGACCTAAAGCACACTGAAATTAATAGGACATGTTACTAGTCAGTGAGCAACTTTATTTGTATACAAACTTGACTAGCTATTGGGCCAGAAAGAGTGCTTTTATAGGCATGGTGGTTAGTGCACGCACTTGGAAGGCGGGAGATTCAAGTTATGTCCCTGCTCCAGTGGCTATTTATATACACACAGTGAAACAGCTTTAACAGGAGAGATTGAGAAAGACCTGCTTCAGAACAGCCCAGTGGCTAAGGCACTCTTCTGTAATTTGGGAAACCAAATTTCAAATTCCTTCTTTCCATGGGGCACAGGAGGCAAATGAACATTCGTCTTCCACATGCTCTTTCCACTGGGCTAAAGACTTTAAGGGAAGAGCTGCCACCCCCTTCTTTGTTAACCATTTTGTGAATGGTGCCAAAATCCCTTTGTGAATCTAACCCAGATTTTTTTTTTTTTAGCTGAAGTTATTCACAAATAATTGTCCACTTCATGAATAGTTTTGGGTCGATGAAACTGCAATTTTTGGCAAATAAACTATTTGTCTGAAATATTTTTTGCCACACTTTAATCCTTTGCCTTGAGTTATACACATGTGCGTAGAGATTCTGCTCATCTACAGTTTTTTTTGTTCTCTTCAGCTACATTCCTCGGCATGTTTCAGTTGAGAAATTACTGATCTCTAAATACATCATGCTTTCCTTTGAGGTAGTTTTTTTTATGTGTGTAATGATATTTTGAGTGTTACTCATATAAGGCAGAGTAACTTGATTCATATTAATATAGTTTGTTTTCTAAACAGAAATTCTATTTGAAGAATATTTTATTATAAAAATGACATTAGCCAAATAACTGCTATATAGTCCAATATTATTATAGACTTTATAGGAAAAGTTTTGAGGATTTCTATTTGAAATATTCATTATAAACTTCTAATAACTTTAATTATTTTCAGGTGAAATATTCTGAGTTTAATATTTTGAATGAATTATATGTGTATTTCTTGAATAATGCAGGCTGTTTCCTAACACAGATCACCAGATTATTTCTAATATTAGTTATAAGCATTCAGTTTACTCTTACATTAGAACCTCAGAGTTATCAACACCTCGGGAATGGAGGTTGTTCGTAACTCTGAAATGTTCATAACTCTGAACAAAATGTTATGGTAGTTCTTTCAAAAGTTTATAACTGAACATTGACTGAATACAGCTTTGAAACTTTACTATGCAGAAGAAAAATTATGCTTTCCCTTTTTTTTTAGTAGTTTACGTTTAACACAGTACTGTACTGTTTTTTGTTTTTGTTTTTTGTTTTTTGTCTCTGCTGCTGCCTGATTGCGTACTTCCAACTTCAAATGAGGTGTGTGGTTGACTGGTCAATATGTAACTCTGGTGTTTCTAATTCTGAGGTTCTACTGTTATTGAATTATTTGGAATAAATATGCAGTAGCTATTTTAATCTCTAGAAATTCAAAACCATTTTGAGGTATCTTCTTTCTTTTGTTTTTTGTTGATCAGATCATACACGTTTTCTAGGGACTGTCTCAAGCTTAAAAAATTAAAAATCTGCATCAGAATGCCAAAAGTTAAGAGTCTTGTTTGGGCACGTTATAAAAACAGAACAAAACAGATTTAAGCATAGATCCATTTCCATATTGTTTGGTAGGTAAAGGACCACACTGGGCTGAATAGTAGTATAAAAAGGCAGTAAATTATAAAGAAGTACATTGAAGCAGATTCATGGGCCACCTGGGAGCACTCCACAAACCACAAGTGATCCATGAATCACTGTAAACAACTGTTGGGGATATCCAGCAAAAGACAATCCCTGTTACAATAAGGAGAAGTTATTGTAGACATTAAAAAAACTGCTGGATCACATTTTGCTCAGGAAACGAATGCTAAGAGGACGGTACATTATGCTGCAGTTCATAGATACTTGCACTGGTTTAGTTAAACTAGCACAAACTTCTATGTAGACACTCTTATTCTGGTTTAAGTGTGGCTTATTGCAGATCTGTTCCTCTTCTATTGATGATAAACTGAAATAAACTTTGGTTTAAACTGATATGTGTGTTTGCATTAGCTTAATGAAATCTGTTTAAAATAACACCTTAAATTAAACCAGTACAACTCTGCATGTAGACAATGATTAGAATGGTGTGATCAGAATTAAAAACTGTTTTGATGCTTCTTTTATCAGCTGAATTCTACAATAAATAACAACAAAAAATCCACTACCACAAAAAAAAATTGAGTTTGATTTTCCTCCTATTTAAGGCTTATCTACACATTGAGGTTGAAGGATTCAACTTAAGGTGTGATTTTTAATATTAATTAAGTTGGTGTAAAAGGCTATAAGGACACTTTGTGGTTTATTTCAGTTTAGCTTAAACTTAAACCCAACAAACGTAAACTAAACTGAAATTCAAGCTAAATCATGTTGAAACCAAAATAAGAGTGTTTACTCTGAGGTTTGATTAATTTAATTAATCTGGTGTAAACCTGTGTGTAGACAAACCATTGTTGTATAAATTAAGAGTGACTCCATTGAAGCTGAGGGTATGTCTCCACTATGAAGACTACACTGGTTTAGTCACATCAGCACAGCTATGCCAGCAAAATCCTAAAATAGATGTAGGCTACATTGACTAAAGAGGTTTTTCTATTGTGTAGGAACACCATCTCCACAAAGAATGGTAGCTAGGTTGAAGGAAGCATTCTTTTGTTGACATATCTGTGACCACACTTGTACTTAGGTCAACAGAGCTTCATAGCAATTTTGACCTAATGTTGAAGTGTAGACCAAGCCTGATGTACAACCGGTGAGAGGGAAATATGACTTATTGTTATGCCTAGATCATTGCTCTAGATATATATGGGCAGCTGTATTTTTCCATTTTTTTTATATAACTCCTTTAGAATTGTGCAGAGTTGACCATTTTTGCAATCATGCTGCATGCGGAAACAATGACCTTATTTGGCAAGTATATTTGGTTTCACTGACCAAAAAATAATCCACATTTGTGTAAATGTTACTGCCTAAATTGTTGGTGTTTAGATTTCTGTTGCTATTAAACTCTGCCCTACATTACACTCATGGAAGTCCATGGGGTAGCACGGGTGTTTAACTAATGGCAGGCATTGTACCAAACAGATAAAAGCAGAGAAAGGACAAAATTTCAATGTTTTATCAAAATCCAAATTCTCCAGAGTTTAGGCATGATTCTTAACAGACTGAACCCAAATCCTTGATTTAGTCACAAAAGATTGGATGTGGATTTGAATTTATCAAAGATTGTGGGCTGCTAGGACCTGGGATTTTGGTTTGACCTCAACAGTAAATCAAATAACTGCTTCAATGGCTTAAAATTCTTTGTTACTATATTACCTATTTGCTGTGCTTGGTACAAAGTACTGTGTGTTCCACTCTTACAAAGAGCTGATACATAAAAGTTGTATTTCTTTGTCAGGCTACAACTTCAAATGCATTTCTTTTAAACCAAATGAATTATGACAGACAGTAAAAGCCTAGTTCACAATAATTCACCCTTAAGGGTTAGGGCCTGATTGTCATCTCCACTATCGGCTAAACTGGCTTTATGCTGTTGCAACACAAGTGGCTTGAGTTTTGACTACCATTTTCCACCAGCATGAATTGCAGCAGAAACAGGCCCTCTGACTCAGTATTATATGTAGGTAATGTATTTATATTCTTTTTTTTTAATTTATAAACACCTTCCAAAGTTTTATAACAAAATTAGATGCATTGGGTAAAAACATTCTGAGAACATAGGAACATAAAATGCAGTAGTACACAGGGAAAAACCATCCAGCTCAACACTCCTGCTTTATTTCAGTTTGTTTCTCTCTCTATTCTGACATTTTAACCATATCCCTTAATCTCCTCCTTATCCAAAGAATAATAAAAAGCAGTACACTAATTAATGTTGTCTCAATTTTGTTAAAATGTAATTCAAATCTCTGTCTTTTGGCAATACTTCAAATAATTCATTATCTGGCAGGAAAGGTGGGGGGAGGCGACCACTGCCCCATGGTCAAGATCTGAACTGTTCCTTCTTGCAGTAAAATCTGTGGGAGGGAGCTCTGGGGAAAGCAATTTCTGAAGATTCCTTTACACAGTTCCTCTCCAGTCATGCTATCTATGGCTGGGGTTCCTCAACCTTCCAGAATAAAATGAGGGGCCTAACTTGATGGATCTCTGAGGGTTCCTGGGATGCTAGTGTCATCTGAGTGGAGGCCCTGTGCCACTGCAACAGCACTGGCTCCTCATATCCCTCCCTGGTTGCATGGTTCCAATCAATTTCAAGGAACTCACTGTGGCTGTGATAGCCCCTTTTGCCCCTCCTAAGGTTAGTTTCCTGGAAAATTCAGCCTGACACTAAGTTCTGTGAGATTAGAAGGTGAACAAAGTGTGTGCCCTCTGATCTAGGCCCCAGCCTGGCCTCTCCTACCCAGGGCTCATGTCATTACCCCACCTTCCTCTGCATTGACCTTACAGCCACAAAGTGGCTTCCAAAGAGACAGGAGAGGGTTCAGAGAAGAGCCACACGAATGGTGAAAGGATTAGAAAGCATGCCCTGTAATGACAGACATAAGGAGCTCAATTTACGTAGCTTAACGAAGACCAGGTTAAAGGGTGATTTGATTAAAATCTATAAGAATCTACATGGGGAACAAATATTTGACAGCGGGCTTTTCTATTTAGCAGAGACAGATATAACACAATCCAATGGCTGGAAGTTGAAGCTAGACAAATTCAGACTGGAAATAAGGTGCACATGTTTAATTGTGAGCGGTAATTAACCATTGGAACAATTTATCAAAGGTTCTTGTGGATTCTCCATCAATGACAACTTTAAAAACAAGATTGAATGTTTTTTCCTTAAAAGATATGCTCCGGGAATTATTTGAGGGAAGTTCTATAGGCTGTGTTGCATAGGAGGTCAGACTGGATGCTCAGAATGGTCCCTTCTGGCCTTGGAATCTATGAAAGGGGCATCTATGTAACATAATATGATTATTCCTATCTATGATCTTCTTGTTTAAAATTTTTTTCATACAAGTGATTGACTCTCACCTCTGTGCATTGTTGCCTGATTTTAGGAGATTATTATTATTAATTTGGATAGTATGGGTTATAGGTTCGCCAGTTAATCTGATCAGAAAATAATAAGGTTCTTGTCCCGGAATCAGGCTACACAGAGTTTGCAAAGGACCCTCGGGGGTAAGACAGAATGCTCACACTGAGACAAATACAGTCTTAAAGACTTTTACTGAGATAAATGGAATCGTACTCAAATAGTAATCAAATGATAAAATAATCATAGTTACAAATGAAGTACTATTATTCTAAAGATACATATGGTATTATAGATGATAAAGCTTTTGATTAATATACTCACACCCTTCCTTGATAACCTGGTGGTAGAGACAAAGGACTAGTCTTGCCTCTGGCATGCCAAAAGAGTTCAGGCCCAGGTTCCTCAATTCTTGAGTGGGAGGTGCAGAGCTTAGGAGAAGCTTAAGAGCTATCAAAGCTAATTTGGAATTTTACTTAACTGACTTAAAATGTACAACTAAAACTAGCAGACCAATAAACAAAGAAGCCTTGAAACTTAGAAGCTTAGATGCTTTGGAACTTAGAAGCTTAGCAAACTGGAACTTAGAAGCTCAGAAGCTTCCTCGGTATGGAGGGTCTCCCCTCTTATAGAGCTTGAGCTCTCAGGCCCTCCTTCTATGTCCTACCTTGGTTTCCTCACCCACAGAATGTTAGGGTACACTTACTCCATAGGCTGGTATGTTTGTATGTATTGATGACATATACATACATATTAATGGCATTAGATCATTCTCACATCGGTTATTTTTGTCCTACCCGGTTCTTTCGGTTCTTTCCTTGTGGTGTAACTGTTAAGTTTAAAAGGGTATGAACTTAGGAATCCCCCTATGCCAACCTGCTTCAATACATCCTTTATCTATCTATGTTAAAGGTCACAGCCATATATGGACCTTATGCTTTAACTCATCACTATCTATCTATCTGGATGAAAGGTCCCAGACATATATATACTAACTTTGCCTTAGCTCAACAAACAGGATGTGGGCTGTGGGTGCCTTATGTTACATCCCAAATACTTTAATAATAACCTATAAATATAATAATAAAACAAATAATCATAAGAAATCCATAAGAAATTATACAACATTGATTAGCAGCTAATGGCATTAAGTCTCATGGTTACAGTCATTGAACCCCACCAATGGCACGTCCCACAGGTTGCAACCCAGGCCAGGACTCCCTTAAGCTTTTTTGACCAGCTGAACTCAAAAGCCCAGATGCCTTCTTGCACATCCTGCATGATGGCTGTTCATCTTTACTGGATGAAATTCTCCGTAGTGTATGTTCAGTTGTGATCAGATATCTGGATGTCATCAAAATGGGAGATCAGCTAACACTGCAGGTAACTTGGTCCTAGTAAATGCAGAGTCCTGTATCTTGTCAGAATAATTTAACAGCATAGATACAAAATTCAAGTTGGGGAGGAGGTGGAATGTATTCAAATAGCATTCATAACCATTGCACTAAAGAGTGTTTCATAGTCTTCTGAATATTGCCCAGTGGCATGGCCAGCTTCTAAGAGGAGGGGGAGCAAACATAAAAAAGGCGCCCCCCCTTGGCTCCTCCTCTGGCTGGACCGCCCCTCCCCCCTCCATGGCCCCTCCGGCCCTGCCGTGCCCCCCCCGTGGCCCCTCCCGCTCCTCCGGCCGCAGCTGCCGGCCATGCTGCAGGCCACCAGCCTGCACCCCGCCTTGCTCCTCTGGCTGCAGCTGCCGGCCGCCAGCCTGTGCCCCCTCTCGCTCCTCCGGCCGTGGCTGCTGGCCGCCAGCCTGCGCCCCCCCTCGCTCCTCCGGCCGCTTTTGGAAGCGCGGGGGAAGCGCCTACTTCCCCTGCACCCTGCTAGCTACGCTACTGATATTGCCCTAATGTTACTCTTTCTACATGCTAAAGCTACCACAGAAAAACAATAGCTACACCTCACTCCAGCATAATGCTTCAATGTACTCCATGCATTGCTAATGTACTTTGCTGAATCAAAGCCCTAATGGGCTAGAAGCAGTTGCTTCCTAGCAGATCTGGTCTCCCTGTTTCATTATAGATTCAGAAGGGAGTTAGTCCAAAAGCAAATCTCAATCCTAAAATGTTATCCACCTTAGGAAAAAATAAGAGACCCTCCACTTGGATTGATCAATGTTTGTTTTTCTAGCAGTTCTTTGAATGAGCTTCATACTTTTCATGTAGCCTAGAACAGAAGCCTCGGAGATATGAAACTTGAAACAGATTTATTTCAATCAAATTAAATATGTTTATTTTTTTCCAGCATAAACTCCTTTTAGGATTGTGTGCCTATAATGGAAGACTGCAAGCTGGGCTTAATTAGACACGAAGAGGAACTCGTTCAAATGAGGGACTTTCATAAAAAAAAAAAAAAGCTCAGAGCAACATTTACTAGACATTCATTGGAATTCAGAGAGGAAAAACCATTAAACTTAATTTGAATGATTCCACAGATACCATGAAATACAATAGATTGACCTTGTGCTTGCTACAGTTCTAAACACAAAGGTTTTGATACACCGCTACACCAAACTCTGTCCTACATGTTACCTCAGATCACACATGGATTTTCACCTCCAATAATGATTCTCTTTTTTGATAAACGTCATAGGTTGTTACCAGATGTTCCTAACTCTGTATGTTCCAGAAGGTACAGTAACTAATTGGCACTTTGTATTCACTTTGTAACTCACATATTTTAACACCTATATTTTCCAGGGTTAGAAAATCCTTAGCGGAGGATGTACAGATTATAAATGTTTTCATCTTTATAAACATTCCTATTTATCTTTTCACAACACCGAGCAGTTCAAAATGATCCAGTAATAAATAAAGCAAAAGAAGCAATATAGAGAACTGAGGTGCGGGAGAGGACGGGCAATGTTACATTGATTTTTCTTGGCATTTAAAAATAGCCGTTTTCAGTAGCTCTTTGAGAATACTGGAGAAGCATGAAAACTTAAACGACTAAACTTTTTCTTAGAAATTTTGATCCATTATTTATTCCTTTCCAAACATGGCATAGGGCAGTATGTATTATAATTGTATCCTGTCAGAGTTGATTGATTGTGGCCTCTTTCAAGAAAGAAGTCGGTGATCCATAAATGACTGTTAATAGTATATTTTAATTGTTCTGTTTTTCATCATTTATTACTTCAGTTCTGCATTTATTATGTAATACAGATCTTCAAAGTTTACATACAGTTTCTTTTTGGTGATCCTCAAAGTTACTAGGTACTCCTGTTCAGAATGCATTCTCACTAGTAAAATAATAATTCACCTGAACTGCTTTTCAAAGTCTCTTCTAAATAGGGAACAAGTCTCTCCCTCTAAGATGTACTACATTTGTCTATAGAGAGTGTAGAAAATATTGTCTTTTTCTTAAACCACAGTGGAATGAGTAAAGATAAAAAGTCATGTTCAGAACAGCAATTTGGTTGATAAAACATCTACAGTAAAAGCATCAGCTTTACTAAGCAAAGTTATAGAGAGGCCATTGGTGACCAAGTGAACATGTCAGCAAAGGCTAAAGTATTGGGCTGTAACAGGGCCTGGATCTAGATTGTTATCTACAAATATGCTACGGTGCTGGCTGTTGTAAAAACAAAGGGAGTTGAAATTAGATTCCTGTGTGGAATTGTTGGGAATGTAGGACTTAAGTAGATTTATAATGCTCCTACTTAAACTGAAGTAGGAATGAAAGAGTGAACAGCTCCTGTCAAAGTTATAGGGGACCTGAATACTGCGCTCCCAGAAAGTGGACCAAGAACATTATCAGGTCCAAAAGTGATCAGTGATTTTTGGGGCCTGAATAGTTTGGTGCTCCACTTGACACCTGAAATGGACCTGATATTCAAATGGGGCGTGGGGGAGAGTTGGCTAAGCCCTTTGTTAAAATCCAGCTCCTTTCAGGTATCTCAAGTGCAGTATTGCCAACTGTCACAAATGTAACAATTGTGATATTTGTTGTCTTTTTCTAGGACCAACTTCTAGAAATGAGAAATGCCATACCAGGACTTGTTGCAAAGGTTTTATTTTATTTCTACAATATGATAGTCTTTCAATAGAGGCCACTCCAGGCATAGGTAAACTAGGCAGCTGCTTGGGGTGGCAGGTTCACAGCAAGCTATTCCACGTTAGCCTGCTTTGGCGTGGACTAACCATCCATATGCATCCTAATGCACTTTCATCTAGTCCTCTTTGAAACGTGACTAAATCAAAGTACATTAACAAGCTATTAATGAAGATCAGCAGGGGTGTGCACCCTGGACTCATTAATACATGTGCAGAGGCCTCTGCACTGACCATGCAGCTGGAAGGCCTGGGCCCAGTGATCCCTTCCTGGACAAAGAGCACCCCTGGGGTAGACAATGACTAGGGAAGTGGCACCCCTGTCTGCTATCTGCTCCCTGCCCAAGTCCTCCAGCCCCTCTCTGCCCCCTGTGCCCTACTCCCACCCCAATTACCCAGGCCCCCCATTTTCTCCTCCAGCTCCTCTCTGCCCCCTGTGTTCTACCCCTCCACCCTAGCTTTCCTACCCTCCATCTCTTCCTCCCATCCCATATCCTAGCCCAGAGTTGGCCAACCTGTGGCTTCAGAGCCACATGCGGATCTTCAGAAGTTGATATATGGCTCCTTGTGTAGGCACCAACTCTGGGGCTGGAACTACAGGTGCCAACTTTCCAATGTGCTAGGGAGTGCTCACTGCTCAACCCCTGGCTCTGCACAGGCCCTGCCCCCGCTCCTTTCCACCCCCTACCCTGAGTCTGCCATGCCCTCGCTCATTAGCAACTACACACCACACCACAGAAACACCAACCCAGGAATCAATCCCTGTAGCAAACCTCGTTGCCTACTCTGTCCCCATATCTACTGTAGCAACACCATCAGAGGACCCAACTACATCAGCCACACCATCCAGGACTCATTCACCTGCACGTTTACCAATGTTATCTATGCCATCGTGTGCCAGCAATGCCCCTCTGCCATGTACATTGGCCAAACCGGACAGTCCCTACGTAAAAGAATAAATGGACACAAATCAGACATCAGGAATGGTAACATACAAAAGCCAGTAGGTGAACACTTCAACCTCCCTGGACATTCGATAACAGATTTAAAACTAACTATTCTTGAACAAAAAAACTTCAGAAACAGACTTCAAAGAGAAACAGGAGAACTAAAATTCATTTGCAAATTTAACACTATTAATTTGGGCTTGAATAGAGACTGGGAGTGGCTGGCTCATTACAAAAGCAGCTTTGCCTCTCCTGGAATTGACACCTCCTCATCTATTATTGGGAGTGGACTACATCCACCCTGAGCCAATTGGCTGTGTCAACACTGGTTCTCCACTTGTGAGGTACTCCCTTCTCTTCATGTGTCATTATATAATGCCTGCATCTGTAACTTTCACTCCATGCATCTGAAGAAGTGAGGTTTTTTACCCACGAAAGCTTATGCCCAAATAAATCTGTTAGTTTTCAAGGTGCTACCGGACTCCTCATTCTTTTTGTCGATACAGACTAGCACGGCTATCCCCTGATACTCTCTATTCAGTGGAAATCTCAGTGCATCTGGCCTGGTGTTGCCGAAAACATGGAGGGGAATGTGTTGCTGAGTTTGTGTATCTGCTGTTGCTGTTCAGGTTGTAAGCCTTCCCTGACTGATACAGCCCTCAACTGGGGAACCATTGTGGCATGGGGGCTGAGTTCAAGCTCGGGGGGAGCAGAAAGAGAAGACCCTCCCGTTCTTTCCACACCTTGATGTGATATATTTATGTTGCTTTCCTTTTCCTGGACTGGCGAACTTCGTAATTTTCACTCCCGACCCATCTCATGATTTGAAAGGGCCACAGCCACTGAGCCAACAGCTTGGACTCAGAGGCACGTAGCAACAGTGGTAATTGATTCCCAGTTTAGAATTCTCAGATATGGGCTCCCTTGTTATAGTTCTTCTTCTGATCATGTTACACTTTCAACAAGTTCTCATTTGAAAACTCACCCAGGGACTTTAACTTCCCTCAATCATAGTACATACAGTATTGAGTTGGTGGACCTCGACTCCTCTCCCTCCCAGGTTTCATGAATCATATCTAATATTCCGTGGGGTTGACTCCCATATAGTAATTCACATGGGGAAAAAATCCCCTAGAATCTGTCAGCAACTCTCTCGAACGTCATGAGGAATGTTTTGGGCTCGTCATCTGGTCCCATTTTTGCCAGCTTTGGGGGAAGATTGGAAGCTGGGTTAGGGTTAGACATTTCTCCTCATAGGTTAGCTGGTACTGACTGAGGTTGCCGCAGGATCACCACCTGCTGCACAAGCTGTTGCTGTTGCTTCCCGTGCGGAGTAGCCAACTCCTGAATATGATGTTGTTGCTGCATTGTCAGACGCTATAGCAACTGAGTCTGTTGCTGTTGATTTTTGACAAGCCATTTTAGCAATTTGTCCAGTTCAATGGCCACAATTTTTTGTCTGAGGCATTTTACAGGCTCAAGATCCTACAATGCCTGCATTTGCCACCCATTTTTTTTATCAAGAAGGTCTACTGGCCAGCTGGCCTACTGGTCCTCTCGTGGCCTTACAGGACTGCCAGTCTAGTCATCTCTGAGGGAGTCCCAGCTGCAGTTTCAATCACTCCTCATGCTCTGATTGCTCCCCCAGAGCTCATCACCATAAAGGAGCAGGGGGTGGGGTCAGCAAGGTAGGCTCAGCCACTCTACCAGATCCCGACCCGTGGATCTCTCAAAGTGTCCAACCCAGTTACTGAGCTACCCCAATTATGTTACCCCCTTTGCCAATTCCTACCAATCTGGAGTTCCTCAGTTTGGGGCGTGGTCATGGCTTTAGCAGACTCCTCAATCTCTCAGTGTCCAGTTCAGTTAGTCAATCTCTCTCAGGATTTACAACTCCCAAAGAGGGGGCAGGAAACCCAAGTCCCTTTTGCTAGAGTAGCTTTCCCAAGCTGTTGCCATTGCCTGCATAGCTCTTCGCATCACTCTTGCTTCCTGGTGCCACATGCAGCTCATTCCCCTTGTGCTTGTTGAGGGGTGGGGCCTCTCTAGCCCAGTATTGCTCTACTGCCTGCCTTGGTTCCGTTTTGGGACCTGTAGATTTATCACACTGACTTCCAAGCATCTGTAGAAAGGCCAATATACCCTTGATAACCATTTCTGGTTAATATTGAAATAGTTCTTGTCTTTGTACTGAACACTTGGAAATCTGCTGTAGGTAGCTGAACTTTCACTCATTTTATATCTATTTATATTGTTGTTAGAATCTGCTTTCCAAAGAGCTTTACCTTTATATATGTATATGCAGGCAAAAATCAAAACTATAGTCAGCTTTTATTTCAACACACACACAATTAGGTCATGAAGTGATTTTCTTCAGATTCTGCAATAAGGATAGCATTAGAACACCTGAGATTACAGCATCTGCTTCCACCAATTTAAATTCCACTGTTGTTATCTGTACAGAGCAATGTTCATTACTGTCCCAGTAAAGAGACTGAACAGATGCAATGGAATAATGCATCCCCCGTTCAATGACTTTCCTATTGTTAAGCTGTTTTGTTTTCTGACTTAGATTTTGATTCACAGAAGCTATTGAGCTGTATGCTGTGGGTGCATAGCAATAAGAGCACATATTTCACTTATTATGGCTCCATAAAGCTAGATTCATATTAAAACTATTATTTCAGCTATATATGGTGCCAACCTTTGAAAAGCAATGCTGTCTTAAGGGAAATGCTATCTCTCCCTGGTTCCACAAATCACTGCTTTATCTGAATCCTTCTAGATTTACAAGATCATATGAGATCTTGTTCAAGGACCGAGATACCCAGCTACTTCGCAGTGGCTTGTTTTGTAGAGGAAGCACTCATTTGTCTCAGTTGTTCTATCTGAGCCATGAGTGAAAAGAAAATGTAATATCTTTAATAGCCTATAATGACTTAACATTTCTGGTAACTTAGGGTATGTCTACACTGTGATGAAAGACCCGTGGCACAGCTGCAGCTGGCCCAGATAGCTGACTCAGGCTCAGAGGACTTGCACTACTGGGCTGTAAAATTAAAGTGTAGATGTTCAGGCTCAGGCTGGAGCCTGGTCTCTGAGACCCTACCCACACCTAGGCTCCAACCTGAGCCCAAATGCCTATATTAAAATATTATTGCCTTGCACCCCAAGGACTGCAAGCCTGTCACCTGACCTGGGCCAGCCATGGGTGTTTTATTTCAGTGTAGACATATCCTTATACATTTAAGCGTAAGGTCAATGGGAGCTGTTGGGTATGCAGCAATTTTGAAAATCAAGGCACTTAGGAGCCTGATGTTAAATTAGTAAATTACTACTTTTGAAAATTTCAGGTCTAGGTTGCTTTAAAATAGTGTTTCTCAAACTGGGGCTGCCGCATGTGTAGGGAATGCCCCTGGCGGGCCGGGACGGTTTGTTTACCTGCCCCATCGGCAGGTCCGGCCGATCGCGGCTCCCACTGGCCACGGTTCGCTGCTCCAGGCCAATGGGAGCTGCTGGAAGCGGCGGCCAGTACATCACTCGGCCTGTGCCGCTTCCAGCAGCCCCCATTGGCCTGGAGCAGCGAACCGCAGCCAGTGGGAGCCGCGATCAGGCGGACCTGCCGATGGGGCAGGTAAACAAACCGGCCCAGCCTGCCAGGGGCTTTCCTTACACAAGCGGCGGCCCCAGTTTGAAAAACACTGCTTTAAAACAAAAGCTCATTGAAGCAATTCCCGCATATATAGTAAAGAAAGAAAAGTAGTATTAAAAAGAGAATGCTTTTCATCTTGTTTTAATACAGTTGTAACTTAAGTGTACAGTTTCAGAGGTAGCAAAATGAAAGGTGTGGCAAACACCCAAAATGTCAACCTATTCCATCTTGCAGCTGTAGAGAGATGCCATTTGTATTCTATCAGCCATACACCCACTGTGTCCTTGAATAGAGTTACAAACTGCAGTGGAAATAATTAAATAATTACAATTAAAGTCCGCAAACAACAATTATTTAATTGTGCCAATGAATGTATGAACTATCTTACAGTATGAGTCATTCAAAGCTCAGTGAAGATCTTGCATTTCAAAGTCTGCCACCATTTTGAAGAAGTCTGGTTCTGTAGACATATGCAATTTACATTTGTCCACGTGTTTAACACTAGGGAAGTATTCACAGGAAACAACTTATCTGACAAATATATCCCCTTTTTCCATTTGCAAATTGTCTGCAAAGGGGCTGAGACTTACAAATGTATTCCTTCATGAGCTGTTGACATATTTATTATGCTAACATAATTTAACACACTTGCTATTTATGAACTATTGGCTTCCATTCTGTCTTTACTCAAACATGAACAAAATCCATCACGAATGACATGATATTGTTGTCATCTTTGATAACTGGCACTTTATTAATGGGAATGGGAACTTTGAGAAAAACTACAAATGCTCTTTTTTTCTCCAAAACCCGATTTTACCATTAATATGGATCTTAACATAGGGTAACTTTCATATCCATCCAGAAATCCAATAAAAAGTCTGTGCATCACTCAAGTCCTACTTGAATCCCATAAACAGGACTTAAGTAACGCATAGGCCATGTCCTGGTTCTATGTATAAGAGTGAATATCATCTGATACAAGTGTTGATTGTATATCTTTTCCTCCTAACTGGTGTATTGTTAGTGGGGCAACTACCACATCTCTCATCCCATTGTGTAGCGCCATACCGAAATCTTGGAGCTGCATTCAGAACTAAAAGCAGTCACATTTAGTTCATGACTGTTGATGGTCAAGACAAAACAATGTCCACAGATAACAAACTATGTTTCTTTGGCATTGACTTTTTTCTTTAAAGCCTACTTACGGCCTTTGGGGCTTTACCACAGCAAGCTGTAAGTGATGTATGAAATAAAATAAAAGATTCCAGTGGAAAATAATGAGTTAGAAACATTTTTGAATACCAATTGCATCTTTTAAAAAAAAGCTTATTTCCAGGATTTATAATGCTATGAATAAAATGAAGACTCTAGGGAATGAAAATGAGAAGTTAATAAGTAAAAGGCAAAAAGATTCTAAGCAACTAATAACCAAAAGAATACTAGGATAAGTCACTTGTTTTAATGGAATCATCAATAATAAATACAAAATATGAATTACAGCACTATTTTGTTTAGATTACATTATAACAAGCATATGTAGAGGTTTGACAAAGACTCTGGAAATATGTAGCTGCTATAGAAATGCAGTAGGAATATGTTTTTACATATTCTAGCAATGCCTTTGAAATATTGTATTCAAAAGGAGTCTCAAAATTATGGGGAATTAATATACTGTAACCCCAAATCCATTAACATGTTTACAATAATTCAGCAAGATGAGATAAACAGAGATGTTTTCTGAATATTTCCAGGATAGGGAACAATAGTTTGCCACATAATGTTAGATCAGGAATTTTTAAATTCTTTAAAATAGAGGGAATAGTAAATACAAAATGTATATATGGACATAGTGCCCTAGGAGCTCTCTTCCAGTCCTAATCTAGACTCCTGCTATATGAGGTGACACCCATGTGCAGGGCTCATACAAGATACATGTATCCTCAGGATGGGGCTGTGAAAGTGGAGTGAAGTTACAGAGTTGCCAAGCAGAGGTCCTCTACAACCATGGTGTTCTGTAGAAAGTGGTCAGTGGGTAGGGCCCTGAATAGGCTGCTTCAGAGGAGGCCATTGAGGTCAGACTGAAAGTAGGTTACAAGAGAGGCTGCTGGAAATTGGCACCCTCATTGGCAAGAAAGGGGCCCCAAGAATTAAATGGGCAGAGTGACCACTGCCCTCTGATGCTTTTTATCAAGAGCAACTCTACCCACTAAAACAACACTTTTAAATCTGTTAAATCTGGGTACTTTTAAATCTGTTATTGAGTGTCCAGGGAGATGGAAATGTTCTCCTACTGGCTTTTGTACATTACCATTCCCGATGTCTGTTTGTGTCCATTTATCCTTTTACATAGAGACTGTCTGGTTTGGCCAACATACATGGCAGAGAGGCATTGCTGGCACATGATGGCATATATCGCATTACTAGATGTGCAGGTGAATGAGCCCTTCATGGTGTGGCTGGTGTGGTTGGATCCTATGATAGTGTTGCTAGAATAGATATGGGGACAGAGAAGGCAACGGGTTTGTTACAGGGATTGGTTCCTGGGTTAGTGTTTCTGTGCTGTGGTGTGTAGTTGATGGTGATTATTTGCTTCAGGGAGGCAGGCCAATCCTCGCTTACAGACAGCCCCACAAATCAGACATCAGGAATGGTAACATACAAAAGCCAGTAGAACACTTCCATCTCCCTGGACATTCAATAATAGTCTTAAAAGTAGCCATTCTTCAACCAAAAAAAGTCAAAAACAGACTTCAAAGAGAAACTGCAGTGCTACAATTCATTTGCAAACTTGACACCATCAATTTGGGCTTGAATAGGGACTGGGAGTGCCTGGCTCACTACAGAAGCAATTTTCCCTCTCTTGGTATTGACACCTTCTCGTCAATTATTGGGAGTGGACCACAACCACGCTGAATGAATTGGCCTTCAACATTGGTTCTCCACTTGTAAGGTAACTCCCTTCTCTGCATGTGCCATTATATATTTATGCCTGCATTTGTAATTTTCACTCCATCCGTCTGAAGAAGTGAGGTTTTTTTACCCGTGAAAGCTTATGCCCAAATAAATCTGTTAGTCTTTAAGGTGCCACCGGACTCCTCATTGTTTTTGTGGATACAGATTAACATGGCTACCCCTCTAATACTTTCTACCCACTAAGGTCAACATTTAAAAAAAAAAGTTGTGTGGGTGCTCAGCATGTCTAAATTTCAGTGCACTTATTTAAGTGCTTAACTAGTGATTTTGGTGGCAAAATTTAGCCACACACAGAAAAAATCTTTGTCTTTTATTTTACCAACTGTAAAATGGGGATGCTGATATTCACTTACTATATCTGCCTCACAAGGGCTGAGGTTGATAATAGGGGAAAGGGAGAAGACACCAGGGGATACTGGACGAAAACAATGAAGAGAAAGAGATAAGTTGTTGCCAGATTGTGACTTTTTTTCTAAGACAAGATCTTGATTAGAGAGGAGAGAGACAGAGGGGCTTTAAAAGAAAATCCAAGGGAGAGAGGAGTGATATGGTTAGCAGTACAACAGTAGATCTGTGGAATGTGTAGGGATTGCATCCACAAACTGCAAAGCCTCACATGGATCTGTTTGGATCTAAAGGATCACTGTAGGCACAGGAGTCCTCATTGGCTCTCTGCTCAATGCCCCATCTACCACCACATCTTGTTCCTGGTGTCACGTTGTTTGTAATTTCCCCATTTCATCAATTTACGGTAGTGGAGGACAAACTATGGTGAGGAATCTGGGGTTTTGTCATGACATCAACAAACCCTGGAACATTATTCATTTTTGTAAAAATCTACTCTTTGGCAAACATTAACTTAAATAGATAGGAAGAAATGTGTAACCAAAATGCAGCAATCTTCTTCCTATCTTTGTTTCGTAGTAAGATTGCTTTTTTAAATTAAAATGTCTATTAGCATTTCTTTGTTACAGTCAAGTCGGATTGCTTCTCAACAATTTCTATGACAAATAAATGTTATCTTCTCTAAAATGTATACACATAAGTGATGTAAGGAGGAAACAACTATTACTTACTGATGACATTTATAGCTACAAAACCAAACACATTTTAAAAGTGTTTCTGTTGGTCAAGTTAGCAAGATCTAATTCCAAGTACAGCGAGTCGGGGTCAGTCCCTTCCATTTTAGAGCTCATGATGAATAGGAACATTTAAGTATGTGTTTTGGTAAGGTGTTTTAATGGAATATAATACTCAGGAAATCAGTAGACTGAATAGCTGTGGATAAATAGATGGTGTCGTTCTTCAGGGCATGGAGCATGCTGCCTCACTCACCCTCACCGATGTGCCTTATTTGAAGAGACCCCTCCTAAAGGTGTGAAGCTGATGCAGTCTCCACATCCATTCTGTCATTGGCCTCTCTGCTAGAAGAGCCAAATGTAAAGGTCCTTTTTTGACACTTTGACAAAAAGTGGAAAGAACTCACTTCACATAAGTCACTCAGCAGCCACCTAGTAGCAATTTTTAACCAATTTTGACACAAGTTCAGATTAGACCACTGTTCTTCCTAAATATTATGGGGAGAAGTGACCATTATGATCAGCTAGTCTGACCTCCTGTGTAACAGGTTGTAGAATTTCACCTAGTGATTCCTGTATCAAGCCTATAACTAGAGTGTATTCTTTATAGAAGGACCGCTAATCGTGATTTTTAAAGACCCTCTGTGATGGAAAATCTTGTCCTTATTAAGCTTTTCCAACTGTTAAGGCACACATTTAAGAATGACGGTAACTGTTTCCAGTTTGAAGCTTCCTGACTTTAACGGCCAGCCACTGGATCCTTTTTATGTACGCCTTTATCTACTGAATTAAAGAGCCCTCTGGTATCAGACACTTTCTCCGTGTGTACGTACTTACAGACTATGATCTAGGAGCAATCCCCTGAGTCATGTATCACTGCCAATGGATCTATCACACCTTTATATGGCTGAACTGTTCTGTTTCCTAGCCTCACTTAATTTACATGTGAAAGATTTTGGCTTAGACAAAATACATGTATATTTAAAATAATATTGTTTTAAAAGCAATAAAATAACTATCCTATGTTTTAGATAGCATCTGGCACCTAGAGGAATTGAGGAATCTGACAATCTTTTTACATCCAGTGCTACTGAAACTGAACTATTTTTGGAGGGCTTTTTAATATAATAATACTTTTTTAATTATAAATATCTTTCAAAACAGAACAAAGATTTTGATTTGACAAAGGGGGTCATCTACTGTACCATTTTGCATGCTCTAAAATCTGTCTCTGTGGTACATGAACTAATGCTTAGCATACAAACTAATACTAGCTGATTAGAAAAAAATATGTTAATTCATTAGCCAGCTATATTAGAAACTAGATAGTGTAATTAGTAAAATGCCAAGATAAATCCTGCAATAGTAATGTTTATTCATGATTGAAAGTCTGATAACACCAAATAAAAAAAAGTAAACTGGAAAATGATAAATGAGGACAGACTACAGCTTCCTGGCTCTACATCTCTATTTTTCAATTATAAAACATGACAATTGATTACAATTTTGTCTAATGGCTTTTTATCATCACCTTTGGAGTTTGAAAGGAATGAAATAACACTTGTTCTTTGACTTCAAAGATAAAAGATGTTTTATTTTCTTTATAGAAGCTCATAAAAAGAGAGTAGATAATTATACAAATGGTTATGTAAATCCCAATAGAAAGAGTAAATCTGCTCTTGTGAAGAATTTCAACAAGTTTTTTAATTCAATAGGGGATATTTGATTTTCATTTCTTGGTTTATCAGTTAGGTTAATAAAAGCTATCCCATTGGTATAATGAAATAGTATTTTTCTTCCATTTAGAAAAGATCATTTTTAGATTTACTTTTTCTTTATGAACAACGGAAGTACCCAGTATCAGTGCAAGATAAGTATAGCCTAGATCAAATATAGAAATTGCTATGATTAACTCTGACTTTAAGAGTAGCAATTACATGATAACTCTTTTAAGACACAAAAGGGGCTATTGTAATGCTATTTTATTTATTCCCCTTTACAATATCTCTGTGAAAAATAATGAGGATGATAAATAACCTTTTGTATCTTGGGGTATTTTAGAGGCATCCATGTCCATTGCTATGAATGTATGATACAATTTGTTATGCTTATTTCGCCTCCTCCAGCCCCCATTTACAATCTTTCTGTAATTGCACTGGACTGAGACTCGGGGGATCTGGATTCTATTCCCAGCTCTGCCAGCTCTGTGACACTAGACAAGTCACTTCAACTCTTGGTGCACACATTTTATGCTTCGGTCAAATGTTGATAATGATACTTACCTTTTTGGTAAAGTGCTTTAAAATTAGTGGATGAAAAGAGTTATGTGGCGACAGTGGTGGTATGACAAAGTGGGATATAACTGTATCAAACTGTGATGTCTGGTTTGTACCTGTGTTGAAATATTAGCATTGTGGCTGCATTAGTTTGGACTTGCCTAAGGGCAAACTATTATACTACATTCCAGCCAGCTGCCCTGCCTGGGAAAGAACCATCACTGAGAGACATCAAAGCTGTAATCTGAGGCTATAGACTTTGATTGTCTCAACTACTGGCCCATTCCCATTGAACAATGGTCTCTGTGCAGCTCCCCACAATGTGCGGCAAGCACATTTGGTGGATATGGAACTTGACATGCTCCAGAAATGGAGGCTGTACTGGAGAGTGAGGTTCTGCTCTGTGCAGGGGGATAATCGTATCCACTTGTAGGATGAACTTGCAGGAGAGAGAGGGCAGAAGAGATTCTGCCCAGCCTGAAACACTGACTAACTATGAACTCACAAAGGTTACAGAAGGGTTGAGCTCAAACTGCGGAGAGTGTGTCTTAGTACTATTTTCATGATCTGTAACTCTTGAGTGCTTTGAGAGCAAAGTAAATGTAGTTAAGAAACTCCTTTACTAAGCCTGTGTTCCTTGTTTTCCTGCCACATTGTCCCCGGTCAGGTTAAACTAAAAGCTGAATGCCTACAGCATAGTTAGAGCTCCAGAGCACCTGGTGTAAGTGATGGGGGGGGACTCAGGAAGTCTCATACACTGGTTTCAGGATCTAGAGTGGCTGCATGACCATATCCCACATCCCAAGAGCTGCCATACATGGTCAGAGTATGTACATCTTGCTCAGTATCCTGTCTCTGACAGTGGCTGTACCACAGCTTGAGGGGTAGTGTTTTGAACAGGGCAATTATTGAGTGATCCACCTCCATCTTACACTCCAGGCTTCTGGTAGTCTTAGGTTTGTCTCAAGCATGGGGTTCTGTGTCTGACCACCTTGTTTGATAGCCATTGATGGACCTATACTTCACAAACTTATCCAGTTCTTTTTTGAACCCAGTTATACTTGTGGCCATCACAACATCCCATGGCAATAGGTTCTACAGGTTAGTTGTGTGCTGTGTGAAAAAGTACTTCTCTTGGTTGTATTAAACCTGCTGCTTATTAATTTCATCAGGTGACCCCTGGTTTTTCTATTGTCGGAATAACATTTCTCCACTTTGATTTTTTCCAAAACATTCATGATTTTGAGACCTCAGTCATATCCCCCCTTACTAATTATCTCTTTTCACGTAGACTTAAAGGCCAGAAGGGATCAACATGATCATGTCTGACCTCTTTCACACCATAGAACCTCATCCACCTACTGCAATAAGCCAATAACCTCTGGCTGAGTTACTGAGTCCTCAAATCTTGATTTAAAGACTTCAAGTTACAGAGAATCCACCATTTACTCTAGTCCAAACCAGCAAGTGACCCGTGCCCCATGCTGCAGAGGAAGGCAAACCGCCCCCGCCCCCCAAGGTCTCTGCCAATCTGACCTTGGGGAAAATTCCTTCCCAACCCCATCAGTTAGACCCTGAGAATGTGGACGAGATCTACCAATCAGACACCTGGGGAATAACTCTCTGTAGTAACCCTGTCCAGAGTCTCATCGCCAACCATTTGAGATGTTTGCTAATAGCAGCCAGCAATGGGCCATATGCCATCCCCTCCATAAACTTATCAAGCTGAATCTTGAAATAAGTTAGGTTTATTTTGCTTCAACTACTCCCTTTGCAAGGTTGTATCACAACGTTACTCTTCTGATGGTAATAACACTTCCCATTTCTGCTGACAATACCTCGCCTAATGCATGCTAGGTCTACATTAGCCTTTTTTCACACCCATATCATGTTGGTGGCTTATAGTCATCCTGTGATTGACCAATACACCCAGGTCTTTCTCCTCTGTCACTTCCAACTTGTAAATACCCAGCCAAAAACAAAACTCTTGTTGCTAGTCTCTAAGTGTGTGACCTTGCACTTAGCACTATTCCATTCCATTCCATTCCATTTCTATTACTCCAGTTTTCAATGTCATTCAAATCTTTTTGCATGATATTCCAGTCCTTCTCCCTATTTGCAATACCACTCAATTTTGTGTCATCTGAATTTTTTTAACACACTCTCCCATTTTTTGTACCAAGGCCATTAATGAAAATGCTAAATAAGATTGGTCAAAAGACTGATCATTGAGGAACTTGTGACGTCCCTCCAGCCTGAAAGTTCACCTTTCAGCCTGACCCATTGTAGTTTCCCCTTTAACCAATTCCTTAACCACTTTTTAATTACTGTATTAATTCCAATATTCTCCAATTTAACTAATAAGCTCTCATATGGAACTGTATCAAATGCTTTATTGAAGTCCAGGGAGATTAAATCTATTGCATTTCTTTTCTCTGGACAATTGGTTATCAAAGGAAGATCAGGTTGGACTCGCACAATCTTCCTTTTCTAAAAACAAGTTATATTTTATCTCAATTACCATTTACTTCTATATCTTTAATGACTCAGTCCTTCAAAATTTGCTCTAAAACCTTGCATACAATTGAGGTTAAATTAACAGTTTCCTGGATCACTCCCCCCAACATACACATTCTTAAATATAGGTACTATATTTGCAATGCTCCCATCATAAGGTATGACCTGCTGTGACAATCTATGCTATCACGGTCACCACTTTTACAAAACTCTGATAAATTTTGTACAAATTATGCCTTATGAGATATCAGTTGAAAACTCATAATCTGCTGAATATTATTGTCCCGGTAAAATGTGTATATCAACATTGTAAGAGAAGTTATTCGATTCTACTATGTGTCATTGTTTTAACATCCTCCAAGGTTAAGACAAGCAGACACAAACTAGTTTTTTCAGAAACAAAGACACAGGGGCACCTCCCAAACAGGTATCAACAAAGTCAAGTGGGTTATCCCTTAAGCAACCATTCTCCAGCAATGGAAAGGTGTGAATAAAGAATTTATATTGCAACACAGGAACATTTCAAACCTCACATCCACAACGGACTACATGTTACCATGACTTAGCAAAGATGTTTTGCTAAGAAATTGAGTTATAAAGGGGAAAGAAAACATTTGACCTCACCTCTCCTCTTCCTGTCTCTCTGCTCATGACATCAACAACTCCCAAAAGAACTGAACTAAGGAAGGAGTGATCACAGACTGGAAGGAGACCTAGCCTGTGAAATGTACAGCAGCGTATAGTGAGACAAAATCTTTGTTTTAAAGGCCACTTAGCTTGTTAAATTAGGTATTAGTTTGTGTATTATTTGTTTCTTTTCTCTTGTAACCAATCCTGACTTTTATGCATCAATACATGTAATCATTTAAACTCTATCTTTTTGTAGTTAACAAATATTTTTTTTTTTATCTTAACCAGCATATGTTTGGATTAAAGTGTTTGGGGAACTCCATTTGGGATAACAAGGTTGGTGCATTATCATTTTCCTTTGATGAAATGATGGACATTCTATGAGGTTGGATTGTTCAGTAGTGTGCTGGACAGTACAAGAAGCACATTTCTGCGGGAAAGTCTGGGACTAAGAATTTGTGGGTGTCATAAATATACACAGGGCAGCTGTACAATATTGCCTTAACTGTAAGGTGTTAATCAGTTCAATTCACCTAGTTGGCACCTGACCAGAAGGACTAATGGGGAAAGAAGATAGTTTCAAATCTGGGGGTGGGGGAGGTTTTGTTTGGTCTTTCTTTGTTTGTTCCCTCTCTGGACGGCGAGAGAGACCAGGCAGGAAAAGCATGTCCTGAAAACATACCTGAAATGAGCATCTAAGATTACAAAAGTTGTAACTAAGGGCAAGGAAATGCATTAGATTATCTTTTGTTTTAGCTTGTGAATTTTTCCTATGCTAAGAGGGAGTTGTAGTCCTGTTTCTGTAACTTTGAAGCTGAACCTAGAGGGGAATCCTCTGTGTTTTAAATCTTTTTTACCCTGTAAAGTTACCTTCCATCCTGATTTTGCAGAGGTGATTCTTTTACTTTTTCCTTTATAATAAAGTTTTTCTTTTAAGAACCTGATTGGTTTTCAGTGTCCTAAAAACCAAGGGGTTTGGTCTGTGCACACATTGTAACCAGTTGGTTGATATATTATTCTCAAGCCTCCCCAGGAAAGGGGATGAAGGGGCTTGGGGGGATAGGGCTCCAAGAGGCTCCTCCATGAATTTTTGTTTAAATCACTTGGTGGTGACAGCAATACTGTCCAAGGACAAGATAATGAATTTGTGCCTTGGGGAAGTTTTTAACCTAAGCTGGTGGAATATAAATTTAGGGGGTCTTTCATGCGGGTCCCCACATTTGTACCCCAGAAGTTCAGAATGGGGAGGGAACCTTGACAGCGGGTGTCATCCGACATGTAATTCATGAGTGACTCAGAGTGCTCATGTATTTAGCTAGGAGTGAATGCATATGCTAAAGGCTGCATGAGCAGGTCAGAGGTGGCTGTTCTGCCAATAAAACACCCCAGGCTAGAGAGTTAAGGGGACACCACTGTTCAAATGTCCAGATTGTACCCCAGGGAATGTCACAGCTGGAAGTTTATGGTTTCATTAAAAACCCTTGCAGTTGGGCTTGCAATTTTGTGTGCCAGTTCCTTTAATATTCTTGGATGGAGATTATCCAGACCCCCCATTTTGGGCCAATTAAGCTGTCTGAGTTTGGCTTCCATCTCTACTTCCATATCTTTGTTCCCAGTAGCCGTTCTGCCATTGCCTCATTACCCCTAAGAATGGAGGCAAAGTATTTGTTTAGGTGTTAGACCATACTTAGATTATCTTTAATCTTTACCCTATCCTTATCAGTCCCAATTCTTCTTTCTTTGTTTTCTTTTTATATATATGTCTTAAGAACCATTGACTATTGTTTTAAATTTCCTTTGCAGGGCCTAGCTCTGCTTGTTTTTTGGCAGTTTTCACTTTATCCCTACACCTTGACCTCCAAGAGGTAGCTTTCCTTGCTGATCCATTCCTCCTTCTATTCCTTGTAGGCATTCTGCTTTCTCTTAATAACCTGTTTGAGATGCTTGTTCATCCAGTTTGGCTGCAACTCTTCTCTGAGTTTTTCCCCCTTGCTTGGGATGCAGGCTTCTAATAGTTTCTGCAACTTCGACTTAAAGTAATACAAGCTACCTGCAGGTACAGTTCCTTGAGTTCTTCAGTCCAGTCCACTTACTTAATTCCCTTAATTTTTTAAAATTTTGAAATTAAGAACTTTAATTGCAGACATATATGTGTTTATATTTCCATTTAGATTAAGCTGAATTAATTCCTGATCACTACAACCAAGATTGTCCTCTACAGCCAGTTTTTTTCTGTGAGGTCCTTGCTACTTACCAATACTAAATCTAAAATGACATCACCTCTTGTTGGTTCAGTGACAATTTGGTGAAGAAATATGTCAGCTGTCACATCCAGGAATATCTGGGTCCTTCCATTAGTAGCATTTGTCCTTCTAGGACTGGCATTACCAGGGGGGCGAACTGAGGCGGCCGCCTCAGGCGCCAGACTTTGGGGGGTGCCACTAGGACCCAGAGTGTAGAAAATTGTGTCTGTTGCTGGTGCATATGTATTCTCTCTGCTCTAGATGCACAGAGATGGTGGAGTGCTGTGGTGGAGGAAGGAGGGCACAAGAGGCATAACAGGCAGGCAGGAGAAAAGGTGAGAGGGAATAACAGAAAGCAACAGGAGCTGCAGGGAAAGAGAGGAGGAGGAGCCTTTTATGTACCTTTCTAGCACCCCAAGGACCTGGACTGATTAACACCATGCATCTGAAGAAGTGAGATTTTTACCCACGAAAGCTTATGCCCAAATAAATCTGTTAGTCTTTAAGGGGCCACCAAACTCCTTGTTGTTTTTTTGATTAACACCAGCTTCTCAGGGAGCTTCCTGTTTCCTGCTGCTTCCCTGAACCCACTTGAGGAGATCAGGCAGTCAACTGAAGTAGTAGGAGCCAGTTAGGCTCTTAAGACGCTGATATCTTCCCTCACTCAGGCCCTGCTACCAGTCTGCTTATTTGTCCTCTTCAGTTAAGTGTTGAGAGCCACTATAGCTGGCACAGAACAGCAGTCATGAGTGAAAGAAGAAAATGCCCCTCTGGGGCAGCATTCAGAAAAAGAAAGAAAGCTTTTCTATCTAAGCAGGAAGGAGCTCCCCTGAGATACATAGACAAAATGTTCACGGTGAGCCTTCCAGCCCCAGTGAGGATGTGAGTGTTGAGGAGATGCCTGATCTTCCACTTAGTCAGAGTGCAGGTGACCTGGCAGCTACTGCAGTATCCATATCTCCATCTGAAATGGATGTAACCATGCACATTCCTGAAGAAAAGTGTAGATCAGAGAAGAGTGTGATGCAGGCGCAAGAAACAGCTGCTGCTGAGTGTAGTTCCTTACATCTAGACGATCCAGGACTGTGGACCCACTTGAGCAGTAGCCTGAGGGACTTTCTTGTTCTGCATGGGCCACAGCAAGTGAAAAACTTCATGTTCCCCAAAGACAATGAAAATAGAAGATTCCATCCAACACATTACTGGCATGAAATCCCCAATGGTGATAAAGTGGAGAGGCCATGGCTTATGTACTCAAAAACCCAGAATGCTGCATACTGTTTTTGTTGCAAACTCTTCCAGTCTAATGTTCCAGCCATATTGGGTTCTTCAGGAACAAAGAACAGGAAAAATCTGGCTAGAAATCTGGCATGCCATGAGAAGGCAGAAAATCACCAGAGAGTATTCTGAAAGAGCTTGAGATGAGACTAAGGTAAAAGGCCACCATAGATGATCAGCATCAAGAGAAGATTGCATCAGAGTCTCTTTACTGGCAAAATGTTCTGAAAAGGCTCATTACCATTGTGAGAATGCTTGCTACCCAAAACCTAGCACTGCGTGGCACTTCAGATTAGCTGTTTGTGCCAAACAATGGAAACTTCCTTAAAATTGTGGAGCTGATGGCTGAGTTTGATGCTGTACTCCAGGAGCATCTAAGAAGAGTCACCACCCAAGAAATGTACACACACCACTACCTTGGAAAAACAATTCAAAATGAGATCATACAGTTACTGGCAACAAAAGTCAAACAGAAGATTGTGGCAGATCTGAAGTCAGCAAGATATTACTCCGTTATTCTGGACTGCACACCTGACATCAGCCATATGGAACAAATGACTTTAATGGTGTGTTTTGTAACAACAACAGAACCTAGTGAAAATATCCCTCCAATGGTGACTGTCAGAGAGCATTTTCTAGAATTTATTGACATTGATGATACTACAGGAGCTGGTATGACAAATTTGCTTCTTAAAAAGCTGGAAAATTTGGGAATTGCGATAGTTGACATGAGAGGTCAGGGCTATGATAATGGTGCCAACATGAGAGGAAAGAACAAAGGAGTGCAGGCACGGATCCGAGAGTTAAACCCTCAAGCTTTTTTTGTCCCATGCAGGTCTCATTCATTGAACTTGGTGGTCAGTGATGCAACCTCAGCGTCTAGTGAGGCTGCTGAATTTTTTAATGTAATTCAAAGCATCCATGTATTTTTCTCTGCATCAACTCATCAATGGGAAATTTTGAAGCAACATCTGGGAACATCCTCTCTGACACTGAAACCACTGAGTGCCACACGATAGGAAAGTTGAGCGGAGGCGATAGAGCCTATCAAACACCAAATTGGGAAGATAGATCATGCCCTAGTTGCCATTATGGAGGATAATGCTATGACAGGAACCGTTCGTGGGAGAACAGTGGCAGTGGGAAATGGAATCACCAGAAACATACATAACTTCAAATTTCTGTGCGGCTTAGTGTTGTGGCACGACATACTGTTTGAAATAAATGTTGTAAGCAAGAGACTCCAAGGTGTTGACCTTGATATATCTGGAGCAATGGAACAACTGGACAAAGCAAAGTCATACCTACAGTCTTACCGGTCAGATGAGGGATTTCAAAGTGTTCGGAAAAGTGCACAGAAGTTGGCAGAAGAACTTCACACTGAAGCTACCGAAGAAGAAGACATTTTGATTACGAGGCACAGGATAATCCCATAAGAGACCCTAAAAAACAATTCAAAGTTGAATTCTTTAACCAGGTGCTAGATAGTGCAATAGTCAGTTGAAGAACATTTCATGCAGCTCAAGGAACACAGCAGTATATTTGGGATGCTGTATGATATTCCAAAACTCCTCACAATACCTGAAGAAGACCTACAATGCAGGGCACTAGAGACAGCATTGACACATGATGATATGCACGATATTGATGCGAGTGATTTAGGTCAGTGGTTCTCAAAGCCAGTCTGCCGCTTGTTCAGGGAAAGCCCCTGGCAGGCCAGGCTGGTTTGTTTACCTGCCACATCTGCAGGTTCGGACATAGAGAACTTGCTTATTATAGAAGCTTCTATTACTTTTTGAAAATCTTAAGATGGTAACTCATTTGTGCATACGTGTTTACCTGCTTTAACCTTGTAAATAACTCATTTTTCTATTTAATAAATCTTTATATAGTTTATTATAGGATTGGCTACAAGCATTGTCCTTGCTGCGAGATCTAACATGTCATTGACCTGGGATAAGTGATTGGTACTTTGGGACTGGTAGTAACCGCATATTTGCTGCGATTCTTGGTGTAAGGAGCCATATATTGCAAAGGTAAGCTTACTTGGCTGGCAAAACAGATTGGACTACACAAGGGGACTGTCTATGACTCCATGTTAAGGCAGTTATAGTGACTGAGGAGTTTACACTTGATAACTGGTTGGCGAAATCTGAATATAGAACTCAACCAGTTTGAGGTTTTTGTTCTGTTTCCTAGAAGCCTGCCCTGAGGTTGGTACTCACACTCTTGAGCCACTACAGAACAGCTTAACATCACCTACCTGACTGTAAACATCATTGGTATTGGCACTATCTTTCCTCTTGTTGTCCATTCTCCTGCCCTCTGTTGTTCTCGTCTCCTTTGCTGGATCCTCTTTTACTTGATTTTCTTTCAGCTTATTATTAAAACCAGGCCGGGAGATTACATGAGCATCTCACAACAGTTTCTTCGAATTCCTAGTTTAAGGAATCTTTTAATCAGTTGTGACAACCTCCATACCAGAAGTCTATTTCTCTCTCTACTCAGGGAGAGTCTGATGAGAAGAACCTTCTGTCTATGAATGCCTTCCAGTGGTAGAACATCACAGGAGCACTGCCTGATCCACCTTATGTTGATCATAATAATCTTGTCTCACCTTCACTCTCCACCTCCAGAGTCAGGTGGTATCCCACTGAAGGTCATCTGAGCTCCATTTCTTTAAGTGTCTTCTCCAGTCTTGTGTAGTCTTCCTTGATGTGTCCCAGCAAGAATTTATCAGTATCATTTGTTCCCACATGAAGGACAATCAGTGGATTCTTTCCCACTCCATTTAGGATCCTCTTCAGCCTCAGGTCCACATCCCATATCTTAGCTCCCAGGAGACAACACACTCTTCTGTTCTCTGAATCAGTTCTAGTGAAAGGCCTGTCCATACTTCTTAGTAGGGCATTCCCAATTACATAGACATACCTCTTCCTAGTGCAATCCCTAGTGTGATTCTCAGGCCTTCCCCATTCTATTCTTCTTTCTGAAGAGTAGGGCTAATCTTTTTAGTTAATCCCCAAAACTGGTGGATATTCCAATACTTAGATTTACCAAGCCAGCACAAAACAGCTTCTATAATACCTTATTGGTTACCCAGAAGCCAACAACACAGTTCCCTTAAAGCAACCCAGTCTCAGGCAACCACCCAGACACCCAAATCAAATATGATGACGATTACTGAAAATCTTATTCATTATATAAGAAAGTTCTACCAATTCCAAAGGCTTGAACACATTACTTCCCAGGTTAATGAATATTTCAGATCTTACCCAAATACACGCTTACAGCCAATTCTTATTAATGACACTAAAATTTAGTGTAAAAATGGCTGGGAGAAATAGCTCAGTGGTTTGAGCATTTGCCTGCTAAACCCAGGGTTGTGAGTTCAATCCTTGAGGGGGCCATTTTGGTTTCTGGGGCAAAAACAGTACTTGGTCCTGCTAGTGAAGGCAGGGGGCTGAATTTGATGACCTTTCAAGGTCCCTTCCAGTTCTAGAAGATGGGATATCTCCATTAATTATTATTATTTTATGTTATTAAAAAAGAAGAGAGAGAGATTATTGGTTAAAAGACCAGTATATATACAGACATGAGTACCATTCTGAGATCTGATTCATAGTAGAGATGGTGAGCTTTGTAGTTGCAAAGAGTTCTTTCAGAATTAGTCCACAGGTTATAGTCCAATGTCCATATTGAGGGTGATCCAGATGGGACTGGAGATCTCAGTCTTATGACTTAAGCTTCCCCTGCGTGAAGCATCAAGCAGATCTGAGATAAAAAGGATCAGGACCCAAGGGCTTTTTATATAGTTCCAGGACTTCTCTTGACAGATTGGAGTCTTTAGGCGAACAATAGGCAATCATGGAGTCTTTGAAGTAGACCTATTTCCTAAGCATCACTGATAATTAAAATAAGGTAATTTATCAATTAAGCAGTTTATCACAAACTTTAAAGAGACATATATACAATGACATTATTTCACCCAAGATTAATCTAAATGTCAATATTCCCTTTTGATCTCTGAATCAATAGCTATAGTGATAGACAGGAACTTTCTGTTTACATGGCTAATATCTAACAAGATATAAGTAAACACATACAATTAGTATCACCTCTAATTCTCTAACAATACAGGTTTGCATTTCAAAGTTCTAGCCTATCTAACATGGAATGGTCCTAATTACCACTTACATAGTTTTCTAACATGTCTCTAAGGGTTGATTCTGGGTCAGTTAGCCTGCGAGTTGCTTAACCCTTTCTATTGACACCTTAATTAACATACTTTATAGAAGATTCATTGCAATTATATTGTGACGGGTTGAATCACAGAAACCCCCTTGGGAGCTGCCACCCGATGTGCAAAGACTACCCCTGCTTCTGTTTTCCCTGCCAGCTCAGGACTCCAGCACCCTGTCTTGCTGAGCCAGACACTCCCGTCTGGCTCCAGACACAGATCCAGGGTCTGAATCTCCTGTCCCAAAGCTGCAAGTTACCTGAAAACAGCTTACAGAAGTGTGCTTGTCTTTAGCACTCAGATGCCCAACTCCCAATGGGGTCTAAACCCAAATAAATCCGTTTTACCCTGCATAAAACTTATGCAGGGCAAACTCATAAATTGTTCGCCCTCTATAACACTGATAGAGAGATATGCACAGTTGTTTGCTCCCCCAGGTATTAATACATACTCTGAGTGAATTACTAAATAGAAAGTGATTTTATTAAATACAGACAGTAGGATTTAAGTGGTTCCAAGTAGTAACAGACAGAACAAAGTAAGTCACCAAGCAAAATAAAATAAAATGCGCAAATCTATGCCTAATCAAACTGAATACAGATAATCTCACCCTCAGAGATGCTTCAGTAAGTTTTTTCTCAGACTGGACACCTTCCAGGCCTGGGCACAATTCTTTCCCCTGGTACAGCTCTTGTTGCAGCTCAGGTGGTAGCTAGGGGATTCTTCATGATGGCTCCTCCCGCTCTCTGTTCTCTTCCCCCCTTTATATATCTTTTGCATAAGGCGGGAACCCTTTGTCCCTCTGGTTTTCCACCCCCCCTCACTGGAAAAGCACCAGGTTAAAGATGGATTCCAGTTCAGGTGACATGATCAGATGTCACTGCAAGACTTCATTACTCACTTGCCAGCACACACATATACAGGAAGACTCACAGGTAAATACAGCCATCTGCAGACAATGGGAGTCATCAAGATTCCAAACCATCATTAATGGTCCACACTTTACACAATTACAATAGGCCCTCAGAGTTACATTTTATATTTCTAGTTTTAGATACAAGAGTGGTACATTTATACAAATCAGATGATCATACTCAGTAGATTATAAGCTTTGTAATGATACCTTACAAGAGACCTTTTGCATGAAGCATATCCCAGTTACGTTACATTCACTTATTACCGTATTTTCTCTAAAACTATCTCAGTTACATTATATTGACTTATTATCAAGTTTTTATAAAACCATATAGACTGCACAACATCACATATATAACAGCGGTAGCAACAAAGATTTGCATGGTCATATTCTAATCAGATAACATCACAATCGCCTTGAAAAATAATCATGCAAGTTTACTTGCCCAAATAGATTTTTTTTATTTGTTCACTTTATATGTTAAATTACTGTACTTCAGTTGAGCGAGTAAGTAGCCTTTTGCACAGATGAACTAAACTAATCTGTGTTTTGCTTATTTGTATTGTAACAGTAACATCAGATGTTCTAGGTTAGGTGTTGTTGAAACAAGAAAGAGTTTTAAAGAGATCAGTCCCTGAAAATACAAAATGGAGGAATGGTGGAAAAATGGGTTACAACACTAGATCCAAGTTATCAGAGTGAAGTCTGGCATGTCTTTTTTTTAATTCCAGAGTAGTGCAGGGGGAGGGGCTGCTCAGGCCTTTTTATTTGTTTGTTTTGGGGCCATGTCTTTAGAAAGTCCATATACTTATTTTTTCTAGAGGTAAAGCTGCCAAAGTGTATTTTTAAGAAAAGTTTAAATGTGGCAATGGTGGAGAATGTCCCCTAGATTGTGGTACTTGGAGGCAACCCAGAGGAGAAACTCTCTTCTCAGAGGCTAACATAACATAACATAACATAACATAATACTAACAGTTTATAACCTTACAAGTATACCAATACCTGAGACTTACCTGTGAACTGTTTTGGACCTTGTGGAGTGTGTTTATAGGATATGTTTTCCTCATTATGCTGGATAAAAAACAGTATCTTAAAGTTTATTCTCTAGACACCATATGTCAGATTAGACATATGAAATTTCATACGATACAATAAAAATGATGTGTATTTATCACTGGACAATTTTCCTGCAAATGTTTTGGCATAACTTTGGTTGTCACCATTTTTTGTTACAAGTATTTTGTACAAAAATCAATATGGTGTGAAATCAATATGGTGTGAAATGTTGCACAGCCTTATATGGGACAGACATCAATACTAATGTAAAATAGTTAACAGTGAATTTATTATTTAATTTTAGGTTACTGCAAGATAGCCTTTGCATTTAATGACTTTCAGGAGATAACTCCAATTACTTTCATACACAAGATGCTTGGAGAATGATAGCTTACATTCTAATGTTTTTGGTTGCCTATTTAATTAAATTAAATATTTGATCTAATTAAGGAAGTCCCTAGAAAATCTTTTTCTGTCAATCAGGGATAGGCACCAAAAGTATCAAAGAGGATGATACTCCCATAGCCATAAAACTATATTACCTTGAATTATGTTTACACTGGCTCTGGAATGCAGCTTTAAAATTTCTAGTTTGTTTTAATGTTCTATATGATTATTTTATACTATGTGTTAAACGATGTGTATAAGTGTTAATTATTGTGATGTGTGCTTTGTATAGAATATTTGATAGGAGTCTTTCATTTCAATTTGCAAACATACTAAAATGATAGGCTGTAAATCTAGGAACCTCTTGGTCAAAAGGTGGACAACCAAAAGAGTGTCTTCTCAAAGAAGAGAACACCTCCCCTTGTTCAAAACTCCACTCTAGTAGATATGATTGTTACCTCAAGAAAACAAATTTATTAAGATACTTATGTTTTAAAAAGAGACCTGGTTGTAAAAGGGTATAAGGCATGTTCCTTATTCAGGATATACCAAAGTGGAGTTATGCTTGTAGTAGAAAGAGAGAGCCTGAGACATGAGGCCTGGTATAAGTATCCTGGTGTGAAGCCCTAAGGCTCAAACTAAAGTCAGGCCCTGATGATATAAAGCAAAGTTAGCAAAAGTCAGGGTATGGGCAAAAGTCAGGCCCTGTTACAGTACAGATGCCTGCTTGCAAATTCATTGTCCGGTACATGAACTTGGCAAGAACATGGCTGGTTTTGCAAAAACACAAATACCCCTAAGAAGTTCTAGGCACTGGATACTTGCATAAACATATTCCAGAATAAGGAACCCTTATTGAGGTTGCAGGAACAAACCATCCTGATGTGTAGAAAGAATAGTAAATATGGCAGGTGACCAGCTTGGCTTAACAGTGAAATCCTTGCTGATCTAAAACACAAAAAAGAAGCTTACAAGAAGTGGAAGATTGGACAAATGACCAGGGAGAAGTATAAAAATATTGCTCAGGCATGCAGGAGTGAAATCAGAAAGGCCAAATCACACTTGGAGTTGCAGCTAGCAAGGGATGTTAAGAGTAACAAGAACGGTTTTTACAGGTATGTTAGCAACAAGAAGGAGGTCAGAGAAAGTGTGGGCCCCTTACTGAATGGGGGAGGCAAACTAGTGACAGAGGCTGTGCAAAAAGCTAATGTACTCAATGCTTTTTTTGCCTCAGTCTTCACGAACAAGGTCAGCTCCCAGACTACTGCACTGGGCAGCACAGCATGGGGAGGAGGTGACCAGCCCTCTGTGGAGAAAGAAGTGGTTCAGGTCTATTTAGAAAAGCTGGATGAGCACAAATCCATGGGGCTGGATGCGCTGCATCCAAGAGTACTAAAGGAGTTGGCGGATGTGATTGCAGAGTCATTGGCCATTATCTTTGAAAATTCATGGCAGTAGGTGGAGGTCCCGGATGACTGGAAAAAGGCTAATGTAGTGCCCATCTTTAAAAAAGGGAAGAAGGAGGATCTGGGGAACTACAGGCCAGTTAGCCTCACCTCAGTCCCTGGAAAAATCATGGAGTAGGTCCTCAAGGAATCAATTCTGAATCACTTAGATGAGAGAAAAGTGATCAGGAACAGTTAGCATGGATTCACCAAGGGCAAGTCATGCCTGACTAACCTAATTGCCTTCTATGATGAGATAAATGGCTTTGTGGATGAGGGGAAAGCAGTGGACGTATTATTCCTTGACTTTAGCAAAGCTTTTGATATGGTCTCCCACAGTATTCTTGCCAGCGAGTTAAAGAAGTATGGGCTGGATGAATGGACTATAAGGTGGATAGAAAGCTGGCTAGATCATCGGGCTCAACGGGTAGTGATCAATGGCTCCCGGTATTTGGCAGCTGGTATCAAGCAAAGTGCCTCAAGGGTCTGTCCTGGGGCCAGTTTTGTTCAATATCTTCATTAATGATCTGGAGGATGGCGTGGACTGCACCCTCAGCAAGTTTGCAGATGACACTAAACTGGGAGGAGTGGTAGATACGCTGGAGGGTAGGGATAGGATACAGAGGGATCTAGACAAATTAGAGGATTGGGCCAAAAGGAACTTGATGAGGTTCAACAAGGACAAGTGCAGAGTCCCATGCACTGCTATAGACTAGGGACCAAATGGCTAGGCAGCAGTTCTGCAGAAAAGGACCTAGGGGTTACAGTGGACAAGAAGCTGAATATGAGTCAACAGTGTGCCCTTGTTGCCAAGAAGGCTAACGACATTTTGGGCTGTATAGGTAGGAGCATTGCCAGCAGATCGAGGGACGTGATCATTCCCCTCTATTCTGCATTGGTGAGGCCTCATCTGGAGTACTGTGTCCAGTTTTGGGCTCCACACTACAAGAAGGATGTGAAAAAATTGGAAAGAGTCCAGCGGAGGACAACAAAAATGATTAGGGGGCTGGACCACATGATTTATGAGGAGAGGCTGAGGGAACTGGAATTATTTAGAATGATGGGGTATTTGATAGCTGGTTTCAACTACCTGAAAGGGGGTTCCAAAGAGGATGGATTTAGGCTGTTCTCAGTGGTAGCAGATGACCGAACAAGGAGTAATGGTCTCAAGTTGCAATGGGGGAGGTTTAGGTTGGATATTAGAAAAAAACTTTTTCACTAGGAGGGTGGTGAAGCACTGGAATGGATTACCTAGGGAGGTGGTGGAATCTCCTTCCTTAGAGGTTTTTAAGGTCAGATTTGACAAAGCCCTGGCTGGGATGATTTAGTTGGAGACTGGTCCTGCTTTGAGCAGGGGGTTGGACTAGATGACCTCCTGAGATCCCTTCCAACCCTGATATTCTATGATTCTATGATCATGCCCGATATTAAGTTATGGTATAAACACACTCCCTGAAGATGATACAGTACTCCTCCTAAAGATAAGGTTAGAATAACAGGGTGATTGATAGAGATGTTTGGATCAAACCTACAGGTACAAGGTGAAGGGTGGTAATTAACCACATCAGAGGGGCAATATGTAACTTGTATAAAAGAGGGGTCGCTGAAGGGGTGTCTTGGACTGACCGAGGGGGGAATGGCAAGTCCCATCATTCACTGAGCCAAGTCCATTTTAATGGGCATACATGTGTTAGTGTCCCTGTAGCATCTACTGGGCTCTAGGACCATGCTTCGTTAACAATAAACCTAGCCGAGCACCTTTGCCACTGAACCAAGTCTGTGATCTTCTTGGGCAGTTCGATCGAGGCCTGCTGTACAGGTTATCTGGCCAGAGCCAGTGCAGCATGCAGAGAGAACACACACACAGCCAACAACTGACAACAGTGCTTAGGATGGGTTATCAGAGCCATAAAGTAAGGCATAAAAGTGGGCCTCTTTACCCTTCCTCTTTGCAAATACCTTTAGATTTAAACCCACATAAGGAATTATAGAAATAACCTTACTGAACTTGATTTTTTTAAAAACATTTTTGGTTGTGAAAAGTTTTATGAGAGATATTGTTTATTTCTCACACATGTTTCCACTTTGTTAGCCCTCAAATGTTTAAGATGGTAGAAACTTCTTTTGATGTGTTTATTTGCAAATGTTGTGTATCTAAAGGCAAGCCTGTCATAGGACATGTGGTCTCTTCCTGTACGTCACCACAGGGATAAGAGACCTGCAGCACTGCTAAGGCTGGCACAGGTCAGCTGACTTGGGCTCACAGGGCTCGGGCTGCGGGGCTAAAAATCACTATGTAGCTGTTTGGGCTTGGACTGGAGCCTGAGCTCTGGGACACTCTCGCAGGATCCCACAGTTCAGGCTGGAGCCCAAGCATCTACACAGTGATTTTTCAGCTCCAGAGCCTGAGCCCTGCGGGCCCAAATCAGCTGACCCAGCCCAGCCACATGAGGCCTGGTATAAGTATCCTGGTGTGAAGCCCTAAGGCTCAAACTAAAGTCAGGCCCTGATGATATAAAGCAAAGTTAGCAAAAGTCAGGGTATGGGCAAAAGTTTATTCCTGTGTATACATACCCAGAGAGGGACCAGGCCCAAGATCCCTGTGACGGGCAGGAGGGGTGATGGCAGCTAGTTAGGGTGTTACTCGTTCCAGCTGGGGTAGATGCAGTGTTGGTTAAAAGAAGGAAGAAGCTGAGAGAAGGTCTGAAGCCTCTCTTCCTGAGAAAGGAAGGATACATAGGCTGGGAGGCTCAGGCAGCAACACCCAGAAGGGAGTTGTGCGAGCTAGGCCTGTCTGGAGAGGGTTCCAGGCAGGGGGCAACTGAAAAGAGCTGAAGGAGACCAGAGTAGCCCAGTAAAAGGGTAGTGGCTGGAGAGAACTCTGGGGAATGTACCTCTGGATCAAAGGAGGCTGTGAAGCATGGTGCCTGAGAGAAGGATTTCACACCATGTGTGACTGTTTCTCCTGCTTTGCTTTAAAGACATTTCTGTTGGTCTGTGTTTCAGGGCCCGGGAGATGAGTACCCAATAAAGAGAATCCTGTTTGGGGTGGATTTTTGAGTTAAGTAGTGTCACATGTGCTTGATCGATTGGCTGGGACACCTGGCTTCCACTGAGCATCATGGAGGCAACTTAACACCTGACAAAGCCCCTAATAATAACCTTCTGATAACCATTCTTATGTGGATAGTGAGATGTTTTAGATGTCAATATGGAATCAAATTACCTTCTTATAATTGATTAATAATGTAAGAAGTCATTTGAGTATAGAGACGCTTATATTAAATTAGTTATCTCGTAATGCATAAGAAATTCCTCACTGACCTCAGAAAGACAAGAACTCTCTCTCCAAAGACTGCTGAGAAGAGAAAACAATAATTTATTTGACAAATTAAGTTTTAAGACATTAAGTATCACCTTAAATTTAAGAAAACCATTTTAAGAGCTGAAAGACTTTGATACAGAAGATAGAGTTTGGATTCCTTTGAAATACAACTTCCACACCTAAATGCTGAGAACTAGAGTGATATCTCAGAAAGTGAATGGAATGAATGAGTTTAAACTGTTTTTGAAGATGTTCTGAGAATTTCATCCCAGAAAGGTGAAAATCTACGTGACCATAAAGATTGAAGGAGGAATTACAAGCCTGCTGCATATGCATTAGTAGATAGCATCAACTCACGAATATGCTATCAAGAGAATCCCATGAAGGTTCTGTGACAATGTGAAAGTAACAGTGGCTGATATCTGAATGTAGCTAAACACCTGAAAGATGTGCTTTCCACCTTCAGTGAGGCTATGAAAGGAGAAGAAGGTGTATTCTCTTACACCTATGTACTTTATATATATTCTTGCTCTTATACTCTCAGCTCAGCCTGTTCATCTCATCACACCTTCAGGCTGAGATCTCTGAAAACAATCAAACAATAGCAGCAACAAGACAGCTAAGAAAATAAAGGAGCTACAACACAGCATCAAGAAGATGCAGGCTTCCAGCTGGCACTGCTGCTGTGACATGTCAACAGCAAGACTTCAGCATCATCGGTGAGATGGAGTTTGCAAAAGCACTGCCAAGGGATTAGATTTAAGATTTGTCTTGTAGTAATTTTACTGGATATTGAAATGCTACTGTAATTTTTGGTAATAATAGCTTTCTTCTCCTGTTAAATACCAGATTGTTTAGACTGTGTACTCCTGAAGAGGAGACGTGAGCTAACCTTAGAAATAATTGTATTTAACTTGAATATAACTTGAGACACTACGCCATGCCTTGTGTAGCTCCCGATTCCAGAGCCTGGCAGCTGCACCCCAATGCTGTCCAAGATCGCCTAGTCAAAGCCATCCTGCCACCCGTGGGGAAGGCTACTGTGAACTCCACTGGACAGTCAACAGCGACCAGACATCAGCATTAATAATGAGGAACAGAAGAGGATCCTCATAGTGGACTTCACAGTTCCTTTTGAGAACAGGACCCCAGGCTTCCTTGATGCCCGAGCTTGCAAGGTGGAGAAATACGCCCCTCTGGGCAATGCTTTGAGAGCTAAGGGTTATGAGGTTCAAACATAGGTGCTGATCGTTGGAGCCCTGGTCGCATGAGATTCTTGTAATGAGCGAGTGTTGCAGGAATGCTGAATCGGTCAGCACCATGCTCAGCTGATGCAGTGACTCATGGTGTTGGACACCATCAGGTGGTCAAGGGACATCTATTTAGACCAGAGGTTCTCAAAGCCAGTCCACCGCTTGTCCAGGGAAAGCCCCTGGCGGGCCAGGCTGGTTTGTTTACCTGCCACATCCGCAGGTTCACCCGATAATGGCTCCTACTGGCCACGGTTCACCGCTCCAGGCCAATGGGAGCTGCGGGAAGGGCGGCCAGCACATCCCTCGGCCCGTGCTGCTTCCCGCAGCCCCCATTGGCCTGAAGCGGCAAACCGCAGCCAGTGGGAGCCGTGATCAGCCAAACTTTCGGACGTGGCAGGTAAACAAACTGGCCCAGCCCGCCAGGGGCTTTCCCTGAACAAGCAGCGGACTGGCTTTGAGAACCACTGATTTAGAACATATCACCGGGTAATGGTAAAATGCCATTGAAAAGTGAAATCAGGAAAGTAACTGAAATACTTCTCATATGGATTGTATTTACTGAGGGACAACTTATCCTAAAATCTCAATAACTGAGGGGCAATCTATATTCATTGCTATATTTGCTTTCCACAAGCTACTCTGAGTATAACTTTTTATAAGTGATGTATCTGAATATTTAGATGCTAATATTTAAACTGTATTGTTGAATTTATTAACCTTAATTTGGGATATTGCAGAGAATGTACTATATGTATTTTATGACTTTTTAAACCAAACTTTGTACTTTTAGATCATTTAAGCATTACACCTAGATGTATGGAAAGTCTTTATTTAACCTGTGTATTAGATAATTTTAACATTTGCTTTAATACAAATTTTTAATTTGCTAGTCTCAAGCCCACTCCTTAAAAAGTAGGTTGGTGAGTTTACATAAAACATTGCTATTTTACATTAGTAACAGCTGAATGGCTTCTCTTAAGTTAGCTCAACTTTCTTCAGTTATGTGGGATCAATTCAGATCACTTACCTCTGCTTATTTGTAAATTTTGTTATACAGGATTCACCAACACTTCAAAGAAATTCCTTTGCTTGCCTAAATGTTGTCATTTATCTGTGATACATGTAAGCAGGAATCACTACTGAATTTGGGAATAATGTGCTTTGGTTTTATTTTACCTAGGGAAGAGTGTCCCCACAAGAGCAGATCCGCTCTTAACATGTAATCTCCATTGAAAAGTCTCCACAGAGTGATATATAGAAGGGATTGTATATGAAGTAACCATTCTGTACAGTGTATGTTCAGTATTTTTTGCTTTGCAATTGTTTTTTTTTCTTTCATAATAAAATATTCATGGTTAAATAAATATTCACAATTATCTTTAATCTTGGTGTCCCCTAAAGCATGGCACAGAACCCCATGTGATTAAAATAGATTGTCTCTCTTAATGCCACTTCAGGGATGTGATACACATGCACAATTAAGATTTGCCCCCTATGATTTCTTGTTTTTCTAGACAAGGTTTTAGTAAACAAAATTCAGTAACAGAACAAGAGAGTAATTAGTGACGCAACAAGGAAAGGATAGAGAACAATGAGGAGAAACAATTCCATAAGGTACCAGAACTTGAGCGAAAGAGTTGCATAATATAAAAGGGGCTCACTATTACAAGTGTAACACTGCCAGTGGGCTCCATATAATGGAACCCCAAATGTTTACCCTTCATGTGCAGGGCATGTAGGGCTTGAAAGATAACAGAATGGTCTGCTACATTGCACAGGAATGGGGAGCTTATGGAAACATGAGTGGCAGAAGTGGAGGACAGAATATAATTATAAATTACAATCTGATAGATGTTCTATGATCTTTGTGAAATAAGTTGGGGATCTCAGTGGGATTATTTACAGACTGGTGATTACATCACAAAAGCCATCAGTACATATGGCAGGATCTGAAATCAGATTATTGGCATAGAGCATTGGAGACTGAACTATGGAGCTTTGACTGCTGCAAACTGCAAACTAGTGATCACACATCTGGGGTTTGGAGCAACCTAAATTCCATTGTAGTGAAGAGCCTGCTCAGTAGAAAGCAAGTTGATCTTGTTACATATAACTAACATGAAATAGAATTCTAAATGATGAGGAGGATAGAGGTAGCATACCACCACCAAGTGCAGAGGCCCTCTAAGTCTTAATGACTCTATTGTGCCTTATAGTCCTTTGTTTGGGGAGAGGAGGAGGCTGTACAGAGTCACAATGATAATAAGAAAGTTATGTGAAGGGGGCATGTGCAGAGGGCATGTGACTAATCCTACACTCCTACTCCTACACTACATCCTTTCATGGGAGTTGTCATAACTATAAAGGGAAGGGTAACAGCTGTCCTGTGTACAGTACTATAAAATCCCTCCTGGCCAGAGACTCCAAAATCCTTTTCCCTGTAAAGGGTTAAGAAGCTCAGGTAACCTGGCTGGCATCTGACCTAAAGGACCAATAAGGGGACAAGATACTTTCAAATCTTGGGGGGGGGAAGGCTTTTGTTGTGTTCTTTTGTTTGGGAGGGCATTCGCTCTCGGGACTGAGAGGGACCAGACATCAATCCAGGTTCTCCCCATCTTTCTAAACAAGTCTCTCCTATTTCAAACTTGTAAGTAAAAAGCCAGGCAAGGCGTCTTAGTTTTACTTTGTTTTCTCAACTTGTAAATGTACCTTTTACTAGAGTGTTTATCTTTGTTTGCTGTACTTTGAACCTAAGACTAGAGGGGAGTCCTCTGAGCTCTTTGATTACCCTGTAAGGTTAATTTCCATACTGATTTTACAGAGATGATTTTTACCTTTTTCTTTAATTAAAAACCTTCTTTTTAAGAACCTGATTGATTTTTCCTTGTTTTAGATCCAAGGGGTTGGGACTGTATTCACCAGGAGTTGGTGGGAGGAAGGAGGGGAATGGTTAATTTCTCCTTGTTTTAAGATCCAAGGGGTTTGGATCTGTATTCACCAGGGAATTGGTGAAAGGTTTCGCAAGGCTTCCCAGGGAGGGAATCCATTGGGAATGGTGGCAGCGGGACCAGAGTTAAGCTGGTAGTTAAGCTTAGAAGTTTTCATGCAGACCCCTACATTTGTACCCTAAAGTTCAAAGTGGGGATACAGCCTTGACAGGAGTGAAGGGTATTTCCCCCTGTGTGGCGAGCTCTATGGTCCTGGCCTGCAAGGGAGTGAACAATGATTCTGACTGCCCTTCCCCATCATCTTTGCATGTCATGCACTCCCATAGGTGCTAGAGTGGAACAGCTTCTCTTCCCTGGGAAGTACAGAAGCAATTATGGCTGACTCCTTAGCAGGGGCACAAGAGGGAGCAGACCGTCTAGTTCCCTATCTCACTAATCCATTCCAGCAGTGGAGTGTGACATTATGCCCCATATTCTTCATATAAATGTTGTTTTAATATGAATATGGCATAACTAAGATATGTTTTATGCAAGATGGGTCATTTGAGCTATCATTGGAATGGTTATAATTTACTGAATATGATTATACAATTTGTATGCATGTATCATTTCTGTATCTGAAGTTAGGAATATTGACGATGTAACAATTACAACTGTGTATTTACTTGGGGAATGCCCACCAGACTGTATGCCCAATCAGCCTGGATGAGGCATTAGGAAGGACAATAGGACTTTGAAGATACTAATCTCTCTCCTTCCAGAAAAGGTTCTTGGGATGCTGCTGTGACACTGCAGGGTCATGTGATCATGTCACCCGGTACAGGATCCCATCTTGAAATGCTGGTACTTTTCCATGGGAAGGGGGTGGGGGTGAGCAAACTGGGAAACAAAAGATTTCCGCCATATGCAAATCCTATTTAAGGCTGGGGGGTGAGTTAATCTAGGCTCTTCTCCACTGCCTCCCTGACCAAGAAGGAAGACTGCTGAAAATACCTGAAGAAACAAAGGAAATAAGCTGGGAGGGAGGGACAGGGGCTGAGCACAGTTGAGAAAGGTCAACCTGTAAAAGGAATCCCTGGAGATGTAAGCTGAAGTTTACCTTCAAGAAACTCTGCAACCTGCTTGAAACAACATTTAGGGTGAGAAATTATTATTTGTAGCCAGTATTCTTTAGTGTATTAAGCTTAGTTTGCATGTTTTGTTTTATTTGCTCAGTAATCTGCCTTGATCTGTTTGCTATCCCATATAATCACTTAGAATTTACCCTTTGTAGTTAATAAACTTGTTTTTTGTTTATTTCAAAACCCAGTTTGTGAAATTCATGATGGGGGGGGAGTGAAAAGCTGTGCATATCTTCCTCCACATTGAGAGAGGAGGCGAATTTCATGAGCTAATGTTGTATAGATCTCTATACAGCAAAAGACAATATAATTTTGGGTTTACACTCTGGAGAGTGTGTGCACCAGAGTGCTGGGCAATTCCCGAGTTGAGTCTTCCCACACAGAGCTGATTGCAGACTGTGTGATTCTACAGCTGGGTACATCCCTACCTTTGTGTGTGCAGCAATACAGGGTGAGGGAGCCCAGCCTGGTGGAACGGGCAGGCTCAGTGGGACCCCAGCACATCAGGTGGCACCCCGGAAGAGGGGGTCCAACACATCACATAGGGAATCACTGGAACAGACCACATTAAGGGAGGTGGAACTCATGTGTTCTTAGAATGCTTTATCCAGAAAAGAATATCTTTGAAGATCTAATGTCTACCAATAGCTTTATTATGAAGGTCTGTTCTGCCAGTCAAAAAATAGGCTATTGTACCACCAATGTACACATGTAATCAGGGCCGGTTCAAGGAAGTTTTGCGCCCTAGGCAAAACTTCCACCTTGCACGCCCCCCCCCCAGCCCTGCGGCAGCTCCCCGCGCCCCGCTCCGCCCTGAAGTTCCCCCCCGTGGCAGCTCCCCCCCCATCATGAGGCACCCCACCTCCCACAGCAGCTCCCCCCCAGGGAGCCGTGCGGCAGCTCCCCCACAGCTCCGCCTCCTCCCCGAGCACGCTGCCTCTGCTCTGATTCTATTCCCCTCCCAGGCATGTGGCACCAAACAGCTGATTGGCGCCGCAAGCCTGGGAGGCAGGAGAAGTAGAGCAGCGACAGCGTGCTCAGGGAGGGGGCGTAGCAGAGGTGAGCTGGGGTGGGGAGCCCTGTGGCAGTTCCCCCCCCCTCACCCTGAGGCACCCCCGCGGCAGCTCCCCACCCCCCCGGCCCGTGGAGCCGTGCGGCACCTCCCCACCCCAGTTCACTTCTTCTCCACCTCCTCCCCGAGTACACCGCCCCTGCTCTAATTCTCCTCCCAGGCTTGTGGCGCCAAACAGCTGATTGGCGCTGCAAGCCTGGGAGGCAGGAGAAGTGGCGCGGCGACCACGCACTCGGGGAGGAACGCTGTAAAAAAAATTGGGAGTACAGCTTTTTGGCGCCCCAGGCAACCGCCTAGTTCGCCTTAATGGTAGCACCAGCCCTGCATGTAATTCATTAGCTTCTGTGAGAGTTTTGCATGCACATGGAAGGAACAAATTGGTTCTCTGGTCAATAAAAGACAAAATGGGGAAAATATAAAACAGCATGTGTTTCTACATACGTGAAAGCTTTATGTATCAGACAGTACTGTAATTAAAGCAAGCGTCCTCGCTTTTGTCTTACTCAGTTCTCCCACTGTATCTTTGGCAAAGTTGCTTCACTACTTTGACTTAATAAACCCATTTTGCAAATAGATAAACTAAAAGGTTTATAAATCTTGTTATGGGGATGCCTTGGTTAATTCCAAATACATCTCAATTAAGCATCTTGCTCATTTAAACAGAAGTTTTCTAAATGTTACACAATGTAATATTCACATGCAGTGTCTCTGCATGTCAATACTATCATATTAACACCTCTAATTGGCACACTGAGCAATTTTCTGATTTTGATTGTGTGAAACGGGAAAGTACTGTGTATGAGCAGCTTGTGATCTTAAACAAGAATTTGAAGTGTTATATGTTGGCTAAAGGTAAGAGTTTTCAGCCAGTGCACTGAGCTACAAAATTGTCAAAACAAAATGATTGAGTAAATATGATTATCCCTTTAAAATGAGAAATGTCTATTCAGAATTCAGTCTAAAAGGACAAATAGATTCCCTGAATCTTGGCCCCATCAAGGCTTTTTTTATTATCAGTTTTGCCTTGAAATGACTTTGACTGTACTTACCTAACTCCACAGTGGTGGGGCTAGCCTGAATCAGTTAATGTGTATAAAGAATTAAGAGCCTCAACTGAAACTGTTACATGAATGCAAAATTATTTCTAGTTTTTGTTGCCTGAATTAGTTTTTTTTAAAGCACCTTGAAGATGGAAAGTTCTAGCAGTCCTAAATATTGACATTTTGCATTTAATTTTCTTGTGCACTTGCAATATTGAAGAGATTAATTAGCTAACCAATTTTCCATGAGCTAGTATATTCAGCAGTTGATTTCTTCACCTTCAGCTGCCCTGCATGTTTTTTTTCAAATCCTTTATGATATGTTGCAATTGCAAATGGTCTGTAAGAGAGAACCAATTTATTTATCTGTAGAACAGTTTGAAATAAATCAAAATGTATTACTTTTTCCTCCTTTCTTGCAAAACTGCCTACTGAGTTTCTACTTAGGGAAATAATATTGCCATCTACAGTCACAGTGATATGCAGTGGCAGTTTCCAAACAATCACACAAATCACACTTAAAAAAATGGAGATGAAAACAGAATTCAGTATTGATCCTTTTTGAACATCCTGCCAAGAAGAATGTTTACAAGTTGATTATAGCCATAATTACATTTGACTGAGCCACTACCATATTGTGCCAGTGCTGTTATTTTCTTTTGAAAGTCCATAATCCTCCATTTCGGATAAGCTTCAGGATTCTATGGCCTTGTCTGCCCTGATAATTATGGGCAATTCTGTACTGCTGGTCTTACCACAGTGCGGCTCCACCACAGGTGGTAGTGGTGACAGCAGTACCGTAGAGTGGCTGCAGGCCTTTTTACCACCATGATGTCTGGAGTTGCACTTAAACATTTTTACCACTGTTTCTTCTCACTCTACTGAATCCTGCATACATCAGCATTCTCACTATTGGTTGCAGTGGTGGGAAGATTACCTGAAAATATCACCCTATATTCATCTCTTGCACATCCTACAAGGTGCTCCCTCCTGATCACCTACAAGGACTGCTGAGAGGGGAATCCAAGGCTCTGTGCTCTGGATTCCCTGGGTGTGTGCTAAGCCCCCAGAGCCTCAACGGGCTGCAGCATTGGTTCCTCCCATGGCTTTGTTAGCACATTTTCTGGGCACTAACTTTGGCTGCTACCACTTCTTGGCAATGGGGCTCCTGAGCTAACTTGCCCTAAGCCCTCAGGACCAGCACTGACCCCTGAGATATGCCCGTAACTTACACAAACCCCTTCCCAGAACTCCACCTCAAAGGTGTGAAACTTCTGGTTTACGGTTTAATTCTCTGGGGCACACAGCAGTTGTGAAGCTGTGAACACACACTCACATACCTTGCACAGTCTAACACATTTATGATTTTATACTTAATCACATAAAGCAGAGGAGCATATAGATCACTAAAAAACAGACACACTACACAAGTCTCTTTCTATCTCATCTTTCCCTTCAGAGGAATCTGTAGAGCATTGGTGCCCAGGCAGGGTGTGTCATGGTGAGGGGACTTTCCCTCACGGACTAGAGAATACCTGTGCAGACCAGTCTCTGCCCTTTTAAAAATTTCAACCCCCTGTTCCAGGTAAAACCCTTTCCAGCTTCCCCAGATGAGCACCGACCCCTGCCAGGTTACTGTTACCAAAGCAACCTCCCCACTGCTAAACCCGTTCTTCTGGACAGGGACCAGTTTCTTGCCAAGACAGATTTCCAACATTTTGGGACTTAGCATAGTTGTTATTCTTTTGCTCCCTGCCTTTGAATTTCAAGCCAACAAGGAGGCAATCAGACCATAGAGAAGGCATGAGGCTACACATTCAAAATGGAGTTTGCAGCCTGTCAGGGACACAAGTTTCATAAGCTCACACAGAATTCATAAATTGTACAGATATGATATCTTCACATATCATTTCCACTATAGATTCTTCTAGTGAAGAGTTAAATGGCACTGTATATCAGGAGAAAATGCATTATTGCTTATTGAATCTTTTGAGAAGCTGTCACATAATTGTGCACCCATGAAAATAATACTGAGGAAGAACTTGCTGGAGATCAAGGGGAAACACCCTTCACAATAGATCAGAATTAAATGTCTGTCCCTGTGGCAGGTTGGTGAACACTTATGAACTCAATTTACAACCTACCATTTTTTATTTTTTGAGATTCCTTTTGAAATTCACTAACACTGTATTAGAAATATGAGAACTGCTTTTCTTGTGTTGTGTAGGCTGTTGACTTGTCTCCACAGCCCAGGAAAGAACCAGTGCCATGTTAAGTCTGTTTCAGGCCAACTTTTCAAGGGCTTCATTTATTGATGCCACTCGTAATCTTCAACAAAACCCCAAATAAACAGTTCAACATAAAACTAACAGCCAAACCAGGTCCTTTCTCCTAATGCAGGGGCTTCCTGGCTGAACCTCCCTGCTCCTGGCAGCTCTTCCCTAGTCTTCCCACAGGCCATCAGCTCCAGGGCCTGCCACAGGAGTCAACCTGCTTCCTGTAGCTCTCCTCCCTCAACTGAACTCTTTCAACCTTTATAGGAATCATCTGCTCACCAAGCAATCATCTAGCCCCTTTCAGACTTTCACGCTCCAGATTGTTCTTAATGGGGATCAGAATATCTTTCAACAGGGCTGGCTAGCCTCAGGACTTCTAGTCCTTCAAGGGGCAGAGCACCCTGTTACATGGTGTGGTCAACACTGATGCTAAATTCCATCACTTCTTTGAGTTCTTCAGCAATGGGCACATCCCACTTAATAGCGCTCTTAACTGCCACTGTTGTCTGTGTGTGGAATCTTTCACTTTCATCCAACAGGCTTTGGCACACGTGCCACCTTTCAGCTCACAGGTGTCTGTGCCAATTTCATAAAATAGATTATTTTTCTCTACCAAATGAATGGATCCAAGAAGAGACTGACAATGACATGTATCATAGAGGCATGTGAGAACTACAGACTGATGAATCTGATAACATTTGATGTAATGAATCCATCGTAAATGATCCATTCATGAACGCGATGATACTTTCTTGGTTTGAAGTATCTGTTAGTCTGTGAAGAAGAATTTAAATGGATTTTAAAAATAGGCCTTGATCATGCAGTTGGATGCACTTGTATGGCCCTCTCTGCCAACTGAAGTTAACGTGACTTTGTGTAGATTCAAAGGTTCATGCCAATACATTCAGATGTAAAATCAGGGCTATAGTGGTGGACCTGACGCTGGCAGTCTTTTAGTGGGTTGCATTAGATTCTTAACTCCATCCTGATCATCTTCCATGGTATTTCACTAAAAGAACTTACAGAAATGTCCAAGTGCTGACACACAGGTGGGCTTTTGAATATAAACTTTAATTAAATGCAGCAAATATATTATCATACCACGAATAAAATTCATCCACGGCATAACTCCATTGCTAGCAATGGACTTATTGCAGGAATAAATGTGGCAGTATGTTTTCAAAGCAGCACCAAAAAATTAGCCTGCTTTGTGAGTATTTTATATACTGTCAAATATATGAAATAACTGTTGCATGAGTACACATTTCTTGTCAGTTGTTACAAGTGATATCTTTGAATTTAACAAGGTGACTGACAAAAAAGTTACATAGTTTGACAATTGTGTCAGCTCTCTGTTTCAGAATAAACTAGGATTAAGATATGCTCTTATGCTCTGTCAGGATCAAGGAGAGTGTTGGGGTTTTCTCTGCCTGTTAAAATATCTAATTTTCATATGTGTTTTTGATTTATAAAACATATCCTACTCATCATGTGTGAGAGAGCATGCACAAATCAAAAACATTTCTAGCTTTTTGATTATTGTGCTAAAGTTATAACGACATTTCCTAAATTAAGAAGTGACATCCCACTGACTTCTTCCCTTCCCACACCCCTTTTTCAGGCAAATGCCTGAAAAAAAAAAAGAGCCTCACACCTTGTCCTAAACATCAAATTTAGCCTCTTTAATCATGAGACAGGACAGGGGAAATGAAATCCAGAGACAAGGACTCTCCATTGAGAAGATCTTGACATCACCAATACCCTCATTAACATCTGTATGTTGTTACCCCAGTTAATCTCAATTGTTCTGATAGTAGCTGGGCCAAAAGATGATCTCTCACATAGCCAGGATCCAGTGCATAATGGACTTTTATGGATCAGTTCCTTCAATTTCCCAGCTCAAAGCACTCTGCTTTCCTGAAATTGGAGAGGAAACACTCATACATTCCCTTGCAGGTTCACATGATAACTTATTGGGTACCAAAATCCCGATTTCAAAAGCCCTGAGAACCTGGCAGCACTCATTTCTCTTAAATCTGACCACTTCACTTAGGAGCATAAATGGAATCTGAGACTCTTGACAATCTAATCCCCAATAATACACTCATTATGGACCTGATCCAAAGCCCACTGAAGCCTTTCTATTGACTTCAATGGGTTTTGGATGAGGCCTTGTAGCAGTTAAGAGTTCATACTGAGCAACAAGACCTGAACTGTCAGATTCCTTTCTTATCTGTCTTTTGTGGGTGGACTTAGACAGTAGATGGCTGCAAATGAAATAATTTTAAAAAGAAACAAAAAACATTCCCTCTACAGCTCAACGAAGAAAACTAAGTTGTATTCTTAAATGAACTGGAGGGAATAGCTTAGTGGTCTAAGCTTTAGAATTACAATATGGAAGCCTCCCTCAAATCATAGATTCAAATCTTGGCTAGTTCAATCGGTCATTCTTTACAGGTATATTAAATGATAAACAGGCACCACAAAATTTCCTACATGGAACCATTTCATAAAAACAAAGGTTCTGTGTATTGTGTGTGAATGTTATAATGAACTCATTGGTCTAGGACAACATTTTCTCTGCCACACTATTGTGCAGTTTATGGTTGGATTTCCACATCAGAGATGGCTACATTACAATGGTGCTGATTATATATTTGTAAAGTGCTTTGTTACTAAATTTGTGTGTATACTTTACAGTAACAAAAGGTTATAAAGGGGACCTGTGTGGGAGAGATTAATGAGGAACTTTTGCATTTTTGGATTGTTCACTGGAAATGTTCATCATTATCAATTTTAACAATGGGATTTGCTGTATGGTTCTTGTGAACATGCAGAGAATAATTATTACTTTTGTTTCCCTGCTTGAATTTTAAAGTATTGAAGATGCCTGAAAATGGCAAGAGGAATAGGTCACTGGTCAGCAAACAGTTATATGTAAAGTCACATCACTGCCTGGTTAAACAAACTAAATAAAGAGTAGTCTTGTAATGATTTTCTTTGTGTTCAAATTGCAAGATCAAGTAGGTTTATTTGCCCACATGCTTAAATCCCCTTACTGAGCTGTGTAAAGTACAACAGATAGTAATCAAAGTATTGATCAACCAATTAGTCATCACAAGTAATTACAGCACATGAATCCTAATGAAAACCTAATTCATTTAATTACTTTCAAAGTAAAGATTATAAAGGCAGCTCCTCTTGGTTCAAGGAGTATGCTCCTGTAATTAGCCTGGAAAGGCAGGTAAAACCACAGAGACTAAGTGACCAGACTGAATTTTGTAGCTCTTAAAACTAAGCCTAACTGACACCACACTTTCAAGTAGGCACCACAGACAAGATGATGAACGTTTTGATTATTCTGTCATCAAAGGGATGTCAAGTGACATGTCCTAACTATTTATCTGTCAACTACTTTTGCAACATTTCAGACACTTTCTCCTTTCACATTATAGCAAAAAACCCAAAATTATATACCACTTGCTTCAGAGTGTCACACTGGGTATATAAGATCAAAGTGTTCCTGTCTGAAGAGTCAGTTCTGCCTCACAGTACATTAAGCTATAGTTAATAACCTGTGAGGGCACTCTTGTCAAATGTTTTCAGAGGCCTCCATACCCTGTGCCATCCAGCCTTTACTGAACTCAGACCCGTCATAGACGTGAGTGTGAGAGAGAGCTAGTGTGATCCACAGAAACAAGGATATTGCATGGGCAGCCAGTGTAATCCTGAAAGCTACATAGATGTTGCTGGTAGATGTTCCATTTGTTATCTTGGTTGCCAAATAACTCTTCTCATTTTAATCATATACTTGGATCTGTGTTTAAAAATTATCTGAAAGGAAAAGAAAAGAGTCTACAGGCATTTCCCACTAAATTAGATTACTCTTCATAAGCGATAAGCACAGGATGTTCTATACATAAATGCCAAGACTGTGAAAATCAAATGTTACTGTTAATATACTCAGAACAAATTTGAGGCAACAAATTCCATATTTGCCATGAAGCATTTGCAAAATAATTATTTCTATATTATAGAGAAAGATAGACATTATCCCCCCAAAGTACTACTAATGCATCTGGAATAATCAAATTACAGAACATGTAATGGTTAAAAAGTCATTGTTCCTGGTAACTTACATCTCTTTAAGCTTCTTTACCATCTGTAAACACAACTTTAAACCTGAGAAAAGGAGAGAATTGAATTTTCAGCCACTGCCATTGGTATTGAGAGTTTAAATAAATAAGAGGCATTTTTCCAAGTTGCTGGAAATCAATGGGAACATGAAGGCTAGATTATCCTAAATGTAATTGTGAAACAACATGGGAGGTCATCAAACTAATGAATGCATGAGGCAGCCGTATCAAATTAATTTGCTCCATATTGATTTTTAGTCAACCGCTTTCATAACTGCAGTAATGGTGATATGTAAAGGTGTAAAGAACGCTGGACAAAATCACTGCAGCAAGGCCCTTGGTAATGGAAAGTTACATTACTGTTAAAAACCTTGACAGAAGAATATATGTAGATCACATCTCTGGAGTATAATATCATTTTATGTAGTAAGCAGTGGATTTATGTCTGGCTGTGCCATGAGGAAACTGCTTTAGTGCTGCTTTTAAAGTTGCCAAAGATTCTACTTCATTTGTACTATGTGATACATAAGACGTTCCCTGAAAGGTGTGTAAATGACTTAATTAAAGTGCACCTTACAGTGGATGTACTTAAGAAGTTCTTTCAGGTTCTACAGATATTTCTGGTTCAAGTGGTATCAGGGCCGTCTCTAGGATTTTTGCCGCCCAAAGCAAAAAAAATTTTAGCTGCCCCCCTGCCGCCCCAACCCTGGGCTTTCCCCCACCACCTGCACCCCCTGCCCTGGGCTCTCCCCCCCGACCCGCACCCCCTGCTGCCCCAGCCCTGGGCTCTCACCCCCCCACCCGCACCCCCTGCCCTGGGCTCTACCCCCCGACCCGCACCCCCTGCTGCCCCAGCCCTGGGCTCTCACCCCCCCACCATTACTCCCACACACACACCTCCTGCCACCCCAGCCCTGGGCTCTCCCCCCCCCGCCCTGCACCCTCCTTACGCCGCAGCCCTGGGTCACTGGTAACTTGTTCCCAGGGCAGGTCATTCAGCAGGAATTTTGGATGTGCACAGAACACAGACAGGATTGGTTCCCATATGGTTACAGAACTGCAGTAAAGTGGAAAAAATTTCAGCTTGTGTGATTGGAGGATATCTGGATGCATATTATAAGACTGTCCTACATAAATGAGGAAAAGTTGAGGTGCCTTTATTATTCTTTTGTTCCACTCTTTCTTTCTATGGGGAATTTGCCAATGCAATATCACTGTCTTCCTTTTAAACAAAAAAACAAACAAAAGGCAATGGCTGTTGAAAATAGCAATTCCAGTCCTAATAACCACTGGGAAGCATTTCTTGCTCAATTTTATCCTACTTTTTCTACAGCAAGTTACAGTGGATCAGTATATTTGATTTGGGAGAAATGAAGTAACAGCCGCCCAAACTGAGCTTGAGCACTCCTGAATTTTGAGGTGTTCAAATCTGGAAGACAGGTGCTGGGGGGCGCTGTGGCTCCGCAGGTGAGCACGACAGCATGTATGCAGCAGTGTGTCTGGCGTTGCGCGAAGCCAGACACGCTGGTCTGAGTGGCACGGTAAGGGGGTTGGGGGGTTGGAGAAGGGGTAGGGAGTTCCGGGGGGGCAGCCAAGGGACAGGGAGAAGGGGGGTTAGATGGGTTCGGGGGGGGCAGTCAGAGGACAGGCAGCAGTTGGATAGGCATGGAAGTCCCAGGGGTTTGTCAGGGGACAGATAGGGGGTGGGTCCTAGGGGGGAAGTTGGGGGGGTCTCAGGAGGGGGCAGTTGGGGACTTAGGAGAAGGGAGGCTTAGATAGGGGTGGGGTCCCGGGAGGGGGCAATCAGGGGACAAGGACCAGTGGGGCTTAGATAGGGGGTGGGGTCCTGGGGGGCAGTTGGGGCAGGGGTCCCGGGAGGGGGTGATCAGGGAGCAGGGGGGTTGGATGGGTTGGGGCAGTCAGAGGGAGTGGATGGGGGCAGGGTGGGGCTACCCTCCCTCCCCATGGAGTGTCCTATTTTTTGAACGTTAAAACATGGAATCCCTACTAACAGCGCAGCTCTCCATTCAAAGCAGGCTGCAGCATGAGGTCTCAGCTTCCTCACTCCCTCGCCCTCTTTCCTGTTGGTAGTGGCCAAGGGAATGCTGGGAAATGTAGTTCTTTCCCTGCTCCAGGGCTGGCTCTATAGGCAGGGAGCTAACCAAGGAACTACAGATCCCAGGGCCCCCTGTTGGTTCTCAGCTCCCATGCTGGATCTCTGCCACCCCTGCAAATGGGCTACCCCAAGCACGTGCTTGCTTTGCTGGTGCCTAGAGCCGCCCCTGAGTGGTATTCCCCATTTTAAATATAAGGAGTATTTCTCAAATGTGTAATCACTCTAAAACTGAATGTTACGTGTACCCTCTGTACCAAACAGCTAATGGGGCAAGGAAGCAGCCAAGGAATGCAGTCTCTGTGTGGCCAAAAAGTACTGGAATATGATGGGGTTATAGATATGAAACAGGAGTGGTGTGCTGGCTAGTAGATTGTGTATGGAGTGTGGTGCTGCTGACAGAGCAGAGATATATGTACTTTCATGGCAGATGGGCACCACTACATGTAGTTGCCCTGGTTTGCAGATGTAGTTTTTCCTCTTTTCAAGTACTAGCTCATGGCAAAATGACTTCAGTGAAGATTATACAGCCAACAGGAAACTTCCTTTTTCCCCAAAAGGAAACTGAAATTTGTTTGGTCCAGTAATGAAGACCTGTATCTGTGCAGGCAGAGCCCTCAGTTTCTGTGGAGCTTCAGTGAACATGCAGGGTTCTGCCCACAGAGAGCCAATTGCAGGTTCCAGTTATTTTAAGGGGATTAGATGAAGAGACATCTTCACAACTGAAGATATGTTAGCTGCAGCAATCAGAGGAGCAAGAAAAACAGAGTGAGGCAGAGAGAAAAATTAATTTAAATTAAAAAAAAATCCATTTATCTTTCTTTCTAACCTAGACCTTTCCAGATTTTGTATCTGTTTGTTCCAGCTTTTGACATTTCTAGAGAAATATTAAAAACAGCTGTCTTTTCTTTTTCATGTCCTTACATCGTAGATGGGACTTGAGTCTATGTTTGTATTTGTTCTGGGGGATCTCTTTTTAACAAAGACCTCACACTGCTTTTTAGATCATATAACCCCACATTCTAGTCTGTTCATTTTTGAGTGACCTTACTGCACCAAACAGGGAATGTAAATTACACACATTTGATCCAACCTTTGCTTGGGGGTTCCATTCAAGTTTTCTTAATCATTATCTTCAAAAAGAAGCATGCCCTTGCTACAAGAAAACTTGAAGGCAGATGAAGCCCCTGGATTTATTAACAAATTATTTCACTAATGATCCAACAAAGTCATCTGCTAAAAGTCTTGTCTGAGTGACGATAAGGATTGGTGTTATCATTTATAATACTTTATTAAAGTTAGTGCACAAGTTGTATTTTCATTGGGTTTTAAATGGGCATTTACATGTACAAAAATAAAATAAAAACAAGTTAGAAAAAGATGACAAGGCCATATAAAGATACAGGACCATTTTAATCCCTGGTGTTGTGGCGTTACACCAGAGAAGTATTTGGCCAATTATCTCAGCCAATGAGACCTGGTTTGTGCTATGAAACTTAACTGTCTGATCACATTTCTCAGCAATAAACTTGACAAAACAGGAACTAAATGTGATTTAAGTGTAGACAAGGGAAAATAGCCAGCATCTTATCAGAAATAGAGCTGAATGTGGTTTGCCCTTGTCTACACTTACAGCTAAATCATGTTCAGTCAAGATTTAAGATGATACTGATAACTGTGCTGACACATGGCAATTTCATAGTGTGGTCCCAGTTTTAAGGTCTGATCCTGCATTCTGTGCACACTAAATATTCCCATTAACTTCAATACATTTTTAATCCAGTTTTTCTCAAGGAATACAGAATTAGGTCCATCTCAGTGGCCAAACTAAGCAAGACAGTTAAGTGTAAATTGCTCCTGTACAGAAGCTTATAAACCCGAAAAGGGGAGCCCATTTACCTCTAATTGTGCCTTGATATCTTTGCTTTTTTAATGGCTAACACTTATCTAGCTTGGCTCTTTGATTTCTTTTTTATACAGTATATCACACTTCTACTTTTAAACTCTCTGATATTTGTCTATGATGCATTTACATTTAAGATCAGACATCTAAGATAGTTGTAGTGCTTCTTAAATTCTCATACCTTTTTTTGTTTATAACACGGTACACTACCAAAAGTTAAATGCTAATATAAGTGAAATCCACACTCTTTAATAGCAAAAGAGTAGCACTCTCATTCCACAGATTATGATTAAAAAAGACAGTAATATTCAGATATTCAAGAACAGTTGACATCAGTGAGTGCCTTTGCATCTCCACGAATTTACTAGGAACTGAGTTGTATTTTTAAGGGCACCAGAATTCCTACCAAGTGCATTTCCTCATCCATACCTATGTTTAAACAATGTCAGAAGACAAAAAATCATTTTACTCTCTATTACTCTATTCTCCCTTTATAGTAAAATACCTCTCTGATCTGCAGGTTGGATCTCTTATCCAGAATGTGACACCCTACTATATATTGTATAGCTTTTATGCAGAAATTCCATTGACATTAATAGTAGTCGCTCCCATAGGAAAGTGCAGGAAGTGCTGTAGGAAGGATGGCCTTGTGTTTAAAGTACTGGACTAGGACTTCGGACAATTCACTTAGGCCGTGATCTTGCTTTGAACTCTGTCTGAGTGGATTCTTGTGCCTGTTCATAGCTCATTGCAGGATCAGGGCCTTAATCTCTTGTGTCTCAGTTCTCCATGTGTAAATTACTTCTCTAGCTCATAGAGAGGTTGTAAAGATAAATTCTTTAAGGTCTATGAGGTGCTCAGATACCACAGTGTCAAGCACTATAGCAAAGTTTACCAACAAATACTCTTATAGACAGTATATCAGTGTAGACCAGTCCGTCCACATCCCAGCAAGATTCACTAATTTTACAATACTGGTATGGCAGACTGGAAATTCTACAGCACACTTATCTATGGCTTTTTAAATGCAGCTTTTCATAGCACTGAATATTAGATAAGCCATTACAATCACCACTTTGATATTTATTATTATTTTAATTGAAGTGTGTTTTATTCTTCCAATTTTCAATATGCCAAAGATTTTTCTCAATTGATCATGTGTAATGGCTCATAGGAATTGGCAGGGGTAATATTGGCTATACCCTGTTTATATTTTCTACCATGAAGCAGTCTAACACTTTCTATTAAAAAAAATAAAAGCTTGGATTTTGGAGCACAATTCTGCATATGACTCTGGTAGAGCTGGAAGCTACTTTGAAACAAAGCTTAAAGTAATTTTAAACTTTTGTGCAGCTTTACCTGAAGGATGACTTTTCTATGGTAAAACCAGAATAGTAACATTCCCTAATAATAATCCAAGACAGAGAAAATCGGCTCTTACTTATATAGTAAACAAGATTCTTCTTTTGTTTCAGCTGAGCAGAGAGCAAGAAATCAAATGGGTCAATCACATAACATAATGCAAAAAGGCAGTTCATAAATCATATCACAAAATCAGCCACCATGCAGGTTGTGGAATTCATCATTTTCATTCAAATACCAGCCTTGGCAAGTACAGCATTAACAATGTAACTTAGTAAAGACTTCTTGCCCAGCTAGTGTGCTAAAACTGAATTACCTATCAGTAACTTATTAGCTGGCAACTCCTGCCTCCAATTTGCCCATAATGCCAGCTTCCATTGCCCACCTGTTAAATTTAGAGACAAGCACCTGTGTGCTCTCTTCTATGCAGCCCCTCATGCTTCGGAGGAGCTCCCTATAAACACCTTCAAAGCTACCTCATTATCCACCTTCAGATCCCTCCTCAAAACTCTCCTTTTCTTAAAACTTAAGCTTGTTGGACTAGGGACTGTATTTTTGTTTTGTGTTTGTACAGCACCTAGCACAATGGGGTCCTGGTCAATTAATAGGATGATAGATTTGGGTTGCATGTGTAAGCACCCTTTGTGATCTGCTCCAGTATTGCCTTCTCAGGTTTCTAGCCATCACCTCTGTCTATCAGGGACCCACATCCTTCTCCTGCCAGGCCCAGGGGGTTAGGCGGCACTGCCTACAGTTTCACTGTGATTATCTCAGAAGGTTTGACCAAGGTCCAGCCTCTGTGCTCTGCTTTCTCACCAATGGCTATGAACCAGCAGCAGTGCAAATAGGCGAGTACACTCCGGTACGCAGTACCAGCAAGATATTTATAGCCAGTTCAGTGTATTGGAAAGACGCAGGAGGAGCCGGTGGCCCCATACCTCCTCTCTGGTGTAACTGTACTGCACCTATCCCCGCCCCCTGCCCTTCCACGGAACTGCCTCTCCCCCAGCTCCATCTGCACAGCAGCATCCCCACTGGAGGACAGGGCTGAAGGAGCAGGGCTGGGGATGGTACAGCCACCGGAGGAGCTCCTGGCAGTCTTCTTCTTCCCTCACTGCCCTTCCCAGCAGGGAAAGGAGCAGAAGCCCAAGCCCCGTCCCACCAGCCTTGTCCTCTGCGGGGCTGCTGCTGTAGTACACAGATGGAGATGCAACTCTGTGGAAAGGCAGGGGGTGGGGCTGGGAGTTCTGCTCTTTTCCCCGCTGAGAGGGACAGAAATTCAGTAACTGCTATAGGTAGCACATTCCTACAGGGAGCAGTTTCCGTTACTATAGCAGCGTGGGGCTGTCCAGCGGCCCAAAGTCTCCAGCTCAGCAGGAGGAGGACAGAGCACCCACACAGGTAACATGGGATGGATCATGAGGAGGGGACAGGGAGAGTGTTGTAGCCCCAGGCTGGGGGCAGGGCAGGGAGGAGTCACATGGATAGTCATGAGGGAAGGTCACGTGCCTCCCACCCCCACCTTAGCTGGTTTTTAAATTCAGCTAAATGTTGCCGTCAGTTTTATGGTGATCCTAGCAGGTTCCAGTCCTACAATCCTTTCAGTGGGGGGGTCCCTCTTGGACCCAAGGTCATGTTGATTTGTTGAATCAAATGAAAAGCCTCTGAGTCTGTTTAACCTCAGCCTTTACACTCCAAAAGCCTTTGTCTCCCAGCCCTTTGAATACAGGTAAAACTAGTCACTGAACCTTTCCCCAGTGGGGGTAAAGCTTCGGAAGCTGGGTATCTGCATAACCAGCCTTGAGATCTTGCACTAATCACCCCCTTAGGGTTCCGATTTTGGCTGGATGTATTCCTGGAGGTTTCTTTGAATGACATAATCTTTAATTAAAGTTTAATCTTTAATTCCTGGGACTCCAGGCCAATCCTGGAGGGTTGGCAAGCCTATGCCCCCTAGAGATTCCAGATTCCACAGGAAATACCCCCAGTGAGCCAAGAATTCACAAATTCAAATAACATGTATTGATACAAAGATCTCTGAATAGTCTACAGGCTAATGTCATCTTGCCCATCTCAGTACAACAGTCTTTGAAATTTCATGCTTTCAAAGGCTGGCTCAAACATGCAGATAACATTGCATAACGTTAATTATAATAATCTCAAGATCGGCCTGTGTTCATCACATCTGTCACAAGGACTACTAAATGCTATGGTAATACAAAAATTTAATTAAAAAAATATTTTTTCAGTAAGCACCTCTTTAAATATAATGGTCCATTTATGTATTTTTTCCCCCTCCAGATTCAAATTTATGCTTTAGAAGCTGGGACTGGATGACAGTGTATAGATTGCTCAATAAATTGGCCTTTTTTTTCATTCCCTCTGACGCATCTGGCACCGGTCACTATCAGAACACAGGATACTGGGCTAGATGGATCATTTGTCTGACCCAGTATGTCCATTCTTACATTCTTAGAGTCTGTATTTTAATATAAAAGGCGTGTGTGTGTGTGTGTGTGTGTGTGAGACCCAACAGTGCCGGAACCAGGGGGCTAGAGGGCCCTGTCCCCACCTCACTTTTTAACATGGATGCAGTTTGGGGGGCAGCATTGCCTCCCAAATTGCAAGCCTTGGGCAGGCACGAAGTGGCCCCAGCAAGGGCTGCACCTCGCATCAGGGGAGCAGATCACCGTTATCAGCTTTCTGACATGAAGCACAGCCTCTGCCAGTGCCACTCTGCACCTGCCCTAGGTTTGCAGTTTGGGGGGGGGGCAATGCTGCCATGAATCGCAGCCCCTGCTGATGCCACTCCATGCCTGCCTGAGGCTTGCAGTTTGGGTGGGCTACAGCAAGTGTGAAAAATCAGAATGGGGGTAGGGGATAATAGGAGCCTATATAAGAAAAAGACCCCAAAATTGGGACTGTCCCTATAAAATCGGGACATCTGGTCACCCTAGCTACCTCCTTGCCCTCAATCTATGCCATGTTAAAAAGTGGGGGACATGGCCCCCTTGCCCTTCCTCCCCCTCGTTCTGGCATTGGTGACCCCACCACTTCTACAAAGTTCTAGAACCCTTGGTGTAACCTCACAGAAATACTGCCACTTGCTAAAGTAGAGCATTTCCAATGCTTAGCCTTTGTTAAACATGGATAGGGAGAGAAGGAAGAAACTTCCCTTAGACAGGTTATCCCATAAACTGCCTACTGTAACATTTCTTGCACTATCCACTGAAGCATCCGGTACTGTCTGCGGTCAGGCAGGAAACTAGATTGGGTGGACAACAGGTATGATCCAGTATGGTCATTGCTATATTCTTAGAATCTGGAATGAATGAATTTGTTTTTCAGCCTACACTTTTTAATATTCCTTTTCTTTATGCTATGTAATTCCATATCTTCACTCAGACATTCTGTTTTTCTTCTTCTGTCTTTCTTTCCTTTTGACACACAGTCCTGTCTTCCTTCTTGCTGATTGTCTGCTTCTGCAAGACCAAAAGGCACTGAGAAATAAGGTATAGGAATTCCATAGCCAATGTATACCTAAACAAAAGGGACTATCAGGATCTTCTGTGGGAAATTTCATCAAAGGCCCTTGTCATAGCAAGAAATATTCTGCTCAGCACATTCCATGTGCTTATACAATCAAGCTACCTTTACTCTGCACCAATTTAGGGACAAAATAATTTCTGCTAACCACTAAAATTCACCTTCACCCATATTTCACCAATTTTAAACATATCTTCCTTCAACTAGATAAATTAATTTGAGAGAATTCACTGAAGAGCAACAAAAATGATCAGACAGCTGGTGGGACTGCTTTGAAAAAAGATTAGAAGAGGTGTAGTTTGAATAAGCGGGAGACATGGAAAACCAACAAATACTTGAAGGTTGTAAATAAAATGGAAAGAAGAGAATTACTTAGTGTGAAGAAAAGAGATATAAGAATACAACTAAATGAAAGAAGAATTTAAGAGGCATATAGTGAAATGTACTATGCTGTGGAATAACTTTCCTTTGAAAAATGGTGAAATCATGTGGGACTAGAGTGGACAAACACTAGAATACATACAGTCGGGAGCAAGCCTAGGTTGGTTAGGGAAATGGGAGGGCTGACTTAGACCTGATCTACACTACATGGTTAGATCAATGCAAGGCAGCTTACATCAATCTAGCTGTGGCGGTATCTTCACTTAAATTTGGCTCTCACCAAATTAAGTGCCCTGCTACACTGATTTAAGAACACCAACTTCCCGAGCAGCATAGAGTCATGGTTGATGTAGTTAGGTTGATGTAATGACAGTGTAGACACTGTGTTACTTACATTGACTGTTACTGGCTTCCAGGAGCTGCCCCACAATGCCCCACCCTGTACACCCACCAATATAAGTGCTCCCGGTGAGGATGCACATTACCAACACATGGAGCAAAGTGTGGACATGCACAAGCGATATAAGAACTGTGGCAGTGAATGCTGTTGTAATTTAGGTTGACATAATGTGTAGTGTAGATGTGGCCTTAGATAATGAGTCATTTCTATCTGGAAATTGTATATTAGTATTTCTTAGCAGTATGCTTACACATTCCTGCAGTCAAGTAGGGAGGAGGATCTTTTTCTTGGGCCTTATATTTAACTGTGATTAGCAGACCTATAAAATGTCTTATGATTTGATACTAGTGAAGGTACAATAAATCTGAGCAAAATCAGTATGCCATTCCAATGGCTGGTATTGTCATAACAATTTGCAACCAACCAGTCCTATGTATATATGAGTCATACAACTGTACTCTCCTCTGGGTCCAATTCTGCATCTGTCAGGAATGGTCTAGATAATTAGTCCTGCCACAAGTGCAGGGGACTGGACTAGATGACTTCTCAAGGTCCCTTCCAGTTCTATGATTCTATGATTCTACCCCAATCTACTATCTAGCATCTCATGATTCTTTAGCCAATAATTTTTTTTGGGGGGGGGGGGGGGGGGAACACATGATTTTTGAACTCTTAAGGTTGGCAATTCTGAGAGATAGTCAAACAGGACTGAATAAGCTAAAGATTAACCCATTGTCAATTTCTTGAATAGAATCCAAGCCAAACAATTTTTCAGGTATGAAAATGTTTGGGTAACTTTTTAAGAATGTCCCTGCACCACAGCATTTCTTAGTTTCAAGAAGGATTAAAAGCAGCAAAAGTTTTTTAAATATCAGCAATATTGGCCTAGTTTAGCTGACTTCAGTGTAGCAACACCTGTTTATGGCAGTTTATCATATCACCCAGAGCTCAGTGGGAGTTAAGTTGGTTGAGAATCTTACAGGATTAGACCTCAAATGAAAAAGATAGTAACCTCTCCTCACTGATTGCTTGAAGCAAATACAAATAACCCATGCAGCATTCAGTCTGAGAATAAATCATTTCCAAATCCTATTATATTTTTCATAATAAAATAAGAGATTGAAGTTCTCTATAATAGTTTCCCTGTGGGTGTTATCTACATTTTACCAGTATGTTAGAGGAGTTATTTCTGGGAGGAAGCTTGTCAAGTGAAGCCTAGATTGGTACTTGTTTTCTACACTCCAATGCCATTTCTTACCTGGAAAAGGATGATGTTGATGATTCTGCTTGATTCCTTTCCCATCTCCAGCCTTCTAAAAACAAGAACGATGCAATTGCAAACCAGAGGATGCATGCTGCAGCTCTATAACAGGCACCGACATCATCACACTCTCCTGTTCCCAATATCTCAGAAAACTAGATTTAGGTAGGTCCGGCACTTCCACTAGGTGACCCTAGGCGGTCACCTAGGGCGGCAGGATTTGAGGGGCAGCATTTTGCCGCTCTCGGCAGAAATTTGGCGGCGGGGGTCCTTCCGCTCCAGGTCTTCGGCGGAAATTTGGCGGCGGGTCCTTCACTTGCTCCAGGACCCGCCGCCGAAGTGCCCCGAAGACGCGGAGCAGAAGGACCCCTGCCGCCGAAGACCCCAGTCCCCCTGAATGCTAAGAGGAGGAGCGCTGCCGCCTAGGGCGGCAAAAACCCTGGCACCGCTCCTGGTTAGGAACTACTTTTAGAACTTGTAATTATACTGTATCTTACCCTTGCATCTCAAACAACTTCCAAACAGTGATTGTCACAATGCCTCTATGAATAGGCAGCTATGCCTACAATTGTTTTACAATGTGGCAAATGGAGGCAGAAAGAATGTACCCAGTGAAATGCCAAAATTCTTTGACTTGGTTTTATTTTCATAATTCTGTCGTGGGTGTGATGCTGGTAGATTGGGTGTCAGCTCATGCCAGAGACCCACACCAATTTACTTGTGTATTAGTATAGATTAAAGTGATTGTTAAATATGAGTGTATTTGATATTTAAACTTCATGAAAACTAGTGGGATGTTACTTGCATTGCTTTCATTTATCTGTATCCCATTATGATGAGTAACTAAATAACACATCAAATGAGGAAGAAGTCATGTGGAATGCAAATAAAGAACTTTAACAGAAAAGGACTAATTTCAAAACAAGTGGTCATTGTGTGTGATGATCAGAGGTCAAAGACTCAAAATGCATTCCTCAGTCTCTGTCATCAAAGAAAAAGCCCACGTGGATAGTAATACTGTCAGCTAGTTTTCTGTGAGTTAGATGTGGATTCAAGGAAAGATCCTGGATCTCTGGATTGTTTGGACTCTTACAGGGAAGGGTATCAGATGCAAAGTGGAAATCCCCAGACACAGTCTGGGTGCCCTGAAAAGACTTTTGGGAAACTGGCAGTTTATTACATCACTGCCACCACTTGGAATTACAGAGTATGACTTACCTGTGCATATATTTTACCTGCTTTAAAATTTCAACAGCTCTCATTTCCTTTTCTTAGCTAATAAACCTTTAGTTAGTTTACTATAGAATTGGTTACAGCATTGTCATTGATTGTAAAGATCTAGAGTACCAATTGACCTAGGGTAAGTGACTGGTCTCTTGGGACCAGAAGCAACCTAAATGTGGTGTGATTTTTGGTGTAAGTAACCATTTTATCACAAAGTCCAGTTTGTCTGGGTGGCAAGACAGACTGGAGAGTCTAAGAGGACTGTCTGTGACTCCATGGTAAGCCTGATATACTGATCCAGGAGTTCACATTTGTCACTGGCTTGATGAAATCTAATTATGGAACACGCTACCAGTTTGGGGTGTCTGCCTTGTTTTCTGACAGTATGCTCTGAGGCACTCACAGTCATGAGCCACTCCAGAAAGCATGACAATTAGTTTAACATATAAGCAGGCCCCTTTATTGTAAAAAAGCAGAGAGAAACATGCCATATTTCAGATTTTTTTTCTATCAAATTTGGCAGGTGGACACTTGGTTATTAGTAAACATGCAGGCTAGGAACAACATTTCTGTTACTTGAAAAGTAAAGGGCAAACATTTTAAAAGCTCCTAAGTCACTTAGGGCACTTAAAATATATATATATATATATATAAATCAACTGCCTCTTTCACTCCATCCAATCCAATATAATTAATTTTTTTAGGAATAGAGCCCCAAGCAGGGTGTGAATATGGTGGTGTTAATTTGCCTGGTCCATGTAATGAGACCTATCACCAACCCCAGTAACTGCAACCATTCAAGTACCTCTCTATGTTGTCCCTAAGCCATTTGTGTATCTAAAGGTCAGATGCCAGTTTTAGCTTGCAAAATTCAAGCCAAGACATTTTGTGTTTTTTGGTTATTGCTTTAGTGAGTCAAGCAATTCAAAATGTATAAAAGCAAATGTTGTTGCTCATTTTGCAGCCCTGCAGTGATAGACCAGTGAGTGAATCCATGCAAGAGCACAAATGTCTACTTTTGGGGTTAAAGCAGCTGACGCTATAGGATGCTGAGCAGGGCCGGCTCTACCATTTTTGCCGCCCCAAGCAAAAAAAAAAAAAAAAAGCCACTCGGACTGTGCTGCTCCAAGAATGGACTCAATGCCGCCCCATAGCATGTGCCGCCCCAGGCACGTGCTTCCTCCACTGGTGCCTGGAGCCGGCCCTGGTGCTGAGGACCTATGCCTCCATGGAAGTCAATGAGATATGAGGGTGCTCACCAACTTGCAGGATCAAGGCCAAAGCCACAATGATAGAATCTCTTAATGAGAACTGAGCAATGTATGTTGTCTCCTCGTTGTGCTTTAACGGCTAATTGTCAAGCGTCTAATTAGATCCTCAGAAATATTAGGCTGCTTATTAAAGAGTGGCCATTGCCACTGAGCTCCTCTTGTTTATGGGGTCATCACAGTGCTCCTATTTCTGAGGGATCATAAAGGCTTGTGTAATCAATTCCACCCTTAAGGGCACCTTTTATAGCAGTGAGTTGGTTTACAGCCTGGCTCGTTTTATTAGTTCAGTGAAATGGCCACTGCTGCAATTGGCAGTGGTCTTATTCTACTTTTTTTAAAATATGTTCTTTACTCTCTTTTGTTTCTTTTTAAAAATAACAGAATACAGATCATTCGTTGCTCCTTGTAATTTCCATTTCCAACGCACTAAATAGGAGGTAAAATATGTCCACAATACCCCTTACTTGTGAATGTGATTTGTGTGCTTACCTTCTGTGCACTGCTTTGAAAACCTTCTGGGTAGAATATCCAGCCAATACCAATAAACCGTACTAAAAGGACAACATTACAGCTAACTATTGCTACTCTATATTATATTGGAGAAAATAAAGGTTAAAATTAAGATCCTTCTGTGCTCTCCTTTACGTAAACCATAGGTTATTGCTCTGCAAAGGAATAAGTCAAGTACAGTATCACTGGAGGAAGAACACAAAACATTCTGAAAGCTGTCAGATTTGTACCATCTCTCATTTTGAATCTAATCTGTGTGTCAGTGGGGGCAGGTGGGTGGGACCAATTTGTACACAAGTTGTGCACATTTGTTTCACTTTTATCAATGACAGTGAATTGCATATTTAATGTCTTACACAAGCAAGATGATCCTGGCTGTGTTTCAGAGTAGTCAATTTTATTTGTGATCAGTTTGCTAGTGGCTTGGGTCAGTTCTTCATGAATAAGCATCAAGTCTAGTCCATTAAAATGATAGTAATTATACTACATTGATTGTGTAGGGAAACAAATGTTGAATGGATAGGATGCAAATTAAAACTGAACTTTGTCTGTTACAGCTGTCCCCTTGCTGGATTCCTTTCTGTTTGTGCTGAGTGGCCACCCCACCCCCCCGGCCATGGAACTAACCAAAGTCACAGCCTGGCCCTGTTCATGAAAATGGCTTGTGCAGACTGACTGGAGCCATTGCTCTGCTCAGAGAGGGGAGCTTTTCGCTCCTTTGTCTAGCTTCTTTGTTCAGGACCCGGCTCGGTGTAGGGTGCTCTGCCCAGGTATGCGAGACCTAAAGTGGCCACATAGCTAAGCATATGAGTCATGCCCAGGCATGCCTATGCCTACCTGCAGTTTCCCTGGCCTGGTCCACACTAACCCCCCACTTCGGACTAAGGTACGCAAATTTAGCTACGTTAATAACGTAGCTGAATTCGAAGTACCTTAGTCTGAACTTACCGCGGGTCCAGACACAGCAGGCAGGCTCCCCCATCGATGCCGCGTACTCCTCTCGCTGAGCTGGAGTACCGGCGTCGACGGCAAGCACTTCTGGGATCGATCCCAGAACATCGATCGCTTACATCCAGACCAGGAAGTAAGTATAGATGTACCCCCTGCCTTCTCTCCTCCCCTGGATTAAGGGGAACCAATCAGAGTTACTGGCGGGAAACTGCCTGAGTTTGTCTATAAAAACAGACATTTTCTGATCAGACCCCCGGAGAAGGTCCTTGCTTTGCCACCTGGTCTGAGCAGCTAGGGGTCTTTGGGGGGCCCTTTCCCTGCTCTCGTTTGTTTTTGAGCGTACCCCCATTTTTAAACTCCCCTCCCACGAACAACGAATTTGTGCCTGGAGATCTCCTGATTATTGTAAGCGAATTGAGTCCTCTCTGTGTCCTCTGATGCTAAAACTGCTGTTCCTGCTGCTGCTTTGGGGATTGGTAAGGAAAAACCTCTTGCACACTCCCCTGGTTTTACCTGCTGGCTTTCTTTCCCCAGCAGGCAGACCCAAGCTAACTCCTTGGTCTGTATCTGTAATCTGTTTCTTGCTCCGCAGTGCCTTTGCTGCTAGAAATAAGCCTGTGCCTTCCTGGACTGTATCCTGGGCTGCCAGCTTGCAGCCACCCCACTGCTGCAGCCACCACTGATTAATCCCCCTCCCCTCCCTTAGAGCTGTAGCCTGGGCACACACCAGTCTGCCCTCTGGAACTACCCCTAGTATAAGGTGCACCCATTAGGTTAGATTTAGCTTTTAGTCTAGATAAATTGTAATTTCATTTTGCATAGCTGTGGATAAGCTAGGTTTAGGAAATTGCTTGCATTGTACTCTGTAAATTAGGCTTAAAGAATTGTTGCATTGTGTTTTGTTACTTGCTAATTTGTGTAGTCTTGGTTAAGTTAAATCATAGATAAGATTTTACTGTGTTCTGTATAATTGTCTCTCTGCTGTTTAAACTTGCAGCCTGTCTGCTTTCTCTCTCTCTTTCTTTCTGCTGTTTAAACTTGCAGCCTGTCTGCTCTCTGTGTCTCCCTGAGTTTAAATCTCCCTCCACCACGTGCTCCTCTTCCCCCATCCCCCAACCTCACTTCTCTACCACTTTCTCTCTCTCTCTCTCTCTCTCTCTCTCTTTTAATCACTTCCCCCATGTGCTCACCACGTTCCCACTGCTGCCAAACATCAATTGTTTTACTGAAGTCTAGCATAAAACCCCATTGGTTACCCCTTTTCTCTCTAACACACCTCACATTTTACATTTACACCACTGTGACACATTTTTTACCTAAAGTTGCTGGTTATTTAACACATTTTACCCATACTGTTAGTTGGTTATATGCTGCTGTGACACACTCTTTACATAGAAATTGTTAGCTACCTGTTACATTTATACTTCAGTGTTAATTGGTTACCAACTGTATTGTACCCCACTGTATTGTACCCCACTATTGACACCCCCTATCCTATTTACTAAAAGAAACCCCTCCCCAATTGTCTACCTTAACAAACCCCATACCTCTCACTATTAAATTTTCCCTGTTTTTGCATTTTCTTAATAAAGTTTATTTTGCACCCCACCAGTGCAGTAGTTATCCCCCAAGATCCCCTACCTGCTGGCAGGGTCAAACTTAAGCAAGCAAATGGTAAGAAAGATAAGGGAAATTCTGTAAAATCAGCAAGATGTCAGATTAAGGAGTTAAATAAAAATAGTCATGAATAAAAATATAAATGTTTATGTATATAAATGTGTAGTGGGGCGGCTGCCCCACTCCGATAGGCAGGGATCAAAAGCAGCCAAGTTAGGCTAAATGGGGAAGCAGCCATAGCTAATTCCCAAGACGACCAGTAGGAGGTGCTGTGCCGGTGAGTCTTCCCTTCGCTACACCTGATGGAGAATGTGGGCATAGACGGTCACCCCTGATACAAGGGGCAGGGAAAGGACTGTGGGACTATTGCCTGGATCTGAGACGCGGAGAAACTGAAGATGGAGAAAATGATGGACTACTACGGGAGGGCTTGTGTGGCCCAGCTTGCCAAACAGCAAGCAGCATTGCTTCAGCTGTTGTGGGGGAAGGCACATAGACCTCATTGGGGGCCAGCCACCTGGGGCTGGAGGCCAGTGCTGGGGCCTAAAAACTGTTATGCCTGTGGGCGAAAAGGACACTTGAAGAGGGATTGCCCCTAACAGAATGGAGAAAAGAGGCTCCACCTGGGGAAATGGGGAACTGCAGAGTGCCCCCTGTGAAGTCAACAGGGGGGCTCCAAACATGTTGGGCCTGGGGGGAGCCTGGGCACAGGAAGAGGGAGTGCCCCTATGGGACCTGCAGAGCCCAGGCTAGCCTTCAGGGGAGGACTAAGCCTGAAACAAACTGTGGGAGGGCCATGGCCGAAGGAAGGCACTGGAAGTGCTTCCTTTGTCACAAGGAGGGCCATTTGAGACTGCCCTGCCCCCAGAGAAGGAGGGGCAGGCCAGAGGATCAGGCTGGATCTGAGATGGGGTGGTGAGGACCAAAGCCCTAGAAAGGAGATTGTCTGGGGCAGAGATGCCCCAACTAAACCAGGGAACCCACACAGGAGCCAGGAGGGCTACAGTGGGGACCCAAACTATGGAGGAAGGGAGATGGCACTATACTGGCACTAGAAAAGGTTCAGAGAAGGGCAACTAAAATGATTAGGGGTTTGGAATGGGTCCCATATGAGGATAGATTAAAGAGGCTAGGACTTTTCAGCTTGGAAAAGAGGAGCCTAAGTGGAGATATAATAGAGGTATATAAAATCATGAGTGATGTGGAGAAAGTAGATAAGGAAAAGTTATTTACTTATCCCCATAATACAAGAACTGGGGGTCACCAAATGAAATTAATAGGCAGCAGGTTTAAAACAAACAAAAGGAAGTTCTTCTTCACACAGCACACAGCCAACTTGTGGAACTCCTTACCTGAGGAGGTTGTGAAGGCTAGAACTATAACAGCATTTAAAAGAGAACTGGATAAATACATGGAGGTTAAGTCCATTAATGGCTATTAGCCAGGATGGGTAAGGAATGGTGTCCCTAGACTCGGTTTGTCAGAGGGTGGAGCTGTATGGCAGGAGAGAGATCACCTGATCATTACCTGTTAGGTTCACTGCCTCTGGGGCGCCTGGCATTGGCCACTGTCGGTAGACGGGATACTGGGCTAGATAGACCTTTAGTCTGACCCAGTATGGCCGTTCTTATGGCTGCTCCAGATAGTAGAAAGCCTGCGGCAGGAGAGAGACCTCCTGCACCCCTCCCCCCAGATGGTCTTAAGGGGGATGGTGTGTAGGCTGCCCCACTCTGATAGGCAGGGGTTAAAAGCAGCCAAGCTAGGCTAATTGGGGAAGCAGCCACAGCTGTGGCCAGCTCAATTAGGGCCCAGCTGGCCCTGATAAGAGGGCTGTGGGCCAGAAGCTGGAGTAGTCTCTCTCTAGCCTTGGAGGGAGAAGGACCAGGCTGCCTGGGAGCTCAGGGAACCTGGAGTAGAGCAGGGCTGGGGAAAGGCAAGAGGACTGGGGAGCTCCAGCCTGACAAATCCCCGGGCTGCGGGCCTTGATAAAGGCCAAAGCCGGTACAGGTAAGGGGCACCGGGGTCCAGTAGGGACACGGGGCCTGAGTCAGGTGAGCCACCAGCCTGCAGAGGGCACTCTGAAGGCTGGAAAGAGCTAATTCCCAAGATGAACAGCAGCAGGCACAGCACCGGTGAGTCTTCGCTTTGCTACAAAATGCAAGAAATTTAAAAGCATAAATAGGTAAATTAGAATGTCTTAGAGTGGATGAGGACCTTGATGTAATAAGCATTACAGAAACAATGGGATATTGTTTTACCTGGTTACAAACTATATAGGCCAAAGAGCTGGTGGACTAACACTGTATCTAAAGGATTCCATAGAATCTAGGAGTAGAGGCCACACAGTTGAATCTATAGGTACAAATCCCAAGATGTAAAAATGTAAATAAATGTATAAGATTATACTAGTCTCCAGATCAAGAACAGGAAACTGGTTGCCTGATGATTAGAGAGATCAACGAGGCAGAAAAATCAAACAAAATTATAATAATGAGGGACTTCAACTACCCATGTATAAATGGGTTCAATGGCACAACAGGAAAATATTAAAGAACATTTCTTGACACTTTAAATCATCATTTCATGGAACAACAAATCATATAGTATGTAAGAAGAGAGATTATTCTTGACTTTACAGCTCAGCTACTATCACTTCTTGAATTAGCCCCTATGAGTAATTTAAGACTAAGTAATGGGCAGGTCTACTGGATCACCGAGTGTAAAACAGAACAATTAAGGAAGGACATTATTGAGAAGCTAAAATAATTGCTTTGCATCAGGATTTCCCATTGAGGATGTTGGGGAGATAACTAACCTGACCGGCTCTTTCTGGTAATAAAGCTGAAGTACTCTGAGCACATGTCAGAAGAATAAGTGCTGCATCAAACTGATAATCTTAAGAACAATAAGACGCTAGGCCCAGATGGCATACATCCAAGAGTTCAGAATGAAATTGTTATGGTTCAAAAACTGGCAATGAGATGAAAAAGCAAAGAATAGGATGAAATGGTCAATTTTTCATCACGGGAACACGCTAACTGCATGGTTTCTTACAAGATCCTGGTTTTTACATATTTATTAATTATCTGGAATGGAGCTAAGTGGTGAAGTAGCATAATTTGCAGGTGACTTTTTTTAGGTTATTAAGGACCATAGAGTATTGTGAGGAACTGCAAGGAGACCTAAACAAGCTAGGTAATTGGGCAACACAAGGGTAAATGAAGTTCAGTAACAATAAATGGAAAGCAATGCATACTGGGAAGAAAAAAAATGTAAACTACTTCTACACCTCACATGGTTCTAAATTAATACTCCAGAAGGGACCTAGGTGTCAATGTAGGCAACTCAATGAAGGCCCCTAGTGCATCTTCTATGAAAAACAAACAAACAAGCTGGTAGGATGTATAAGGAATGGGAGGGACAGAATACCAAAAATATTATAATGCTTTATATAAATCAATGGTGCATTCTCACCTAGAACACTGTATGCACTACTAGACACCTCATTTCAAAAATGATGTTGCAGAACTGGAGGGTGTTCAGAGAATGGTTATGAGAGTGATCAAAGGCATGGACAACTTTTGTATGAAGAGTGATTGAAAAGATTGGGATTGTTTACCCATGGAGAAAGGAGATGAATATAAGGGGACATGACAAATATATGTAAAATAATGTAAAATCTAGAGGAGGTAACTCCAAAACTCTGTCTCATCATACGTGTCGGGATACCAGAAGTGAACCCAGGCCCACTAACTCCTCAGGCAGTATCCTTAGCCACTGCACTACACTGATGCACTGGGATGTTTCCCCTGACCAGCAGCCTTCATGCCAAAGGTCTACAGGCCCATAGCAGCCACACCCCAAGCCTCTGATTGGATGGATATTTGCATTATATACCTGGGCTTTGTAAAGAGCCCAACAGAAAGGGAAAGCTACCTGAGTAAAAGACCACTGCCTGCTGCCTAGACTGCCTTACCTGATCCTCCCTCGTTGCCCTGTTGCCTCATCTGACATTGCCTTTCTACCTCATCTACCCTTGCCTCCTCAGCCCACTGACCCTTGGATTGGGTCTTCTGGATACAGAGTTCTCACAGGGATCAAACCATTGCCCCGAACTGCCTCCAAGATGAATTGATCTGCTGGCTATTCGACCACTCACATACACTTGACTGCTGCTCTAGACTGCCTCCCAGCCTGCCTAGGCCACTGTGTATTACAATACAAGAACAAGGGGACATTCAATGAAATGAAAAAGTGACATATTCAAAACTCATTAAGGAAATATTTCTTCATATAATGCATAATTAAATTCTTAAACTCTATGCCAGTGTTTCCCAAACTTGGGATGCCACTTGTGTAGGGAAAGCCCCTGGCGGGCCGGGCCGGTTTGTTTACCTGCCATGTCTGCAGGTCTGGCTGATTGCGGCTCCCACTGGCCGCGGTTTGCTACTCCAGGCCAATGGGAGCTGCTGGAAGCGGTGGCCAGTACGTCCCTCGGCCCGCTCCAGAGTTATTCTGCCCATGCACCCTATCCACCCTGACAGGTTGGGGTTTCTTTGTTTGTTTTATGAGGAGCATAAAAAGTAGCAGAGAACCTCTCTAGACAGGAGAATGCTTAGGCCATATCATCAGCACAGCAAATCAGGCTGCTACGCCCACCATAAAAAAGGAAAGATAAAGGTGGGGAGATAGAGCATTTTTTGAACAGCTAGGGTATGTATTACCAACAGCCAGTAGAATACATATACATCTATTTTTCTTAAGTTTTCAGTGATCTAGTTTCCCAAGTTCTTCTATATACAATTCAATTCCTTCAAGTAGGGGCCTGTGCCCCTCCTTCCACAAAACTGAGTAACTGGTAGAGAAGCCTGCATATTAAAATTTTCTGGACTCCACTCCACTCTCAGCAATGCTAAAAGGACAATAACAGGCAGAACTCAGTTTTGCTGTAGCAAGCCTGTTCTGCACCAAGAATTGAAATGCATTCTCCAGGTAAGGACAAACCTGTCACAACTTGTTTCCTGAACAGATTGCCCCAGTCTGGTACCACTGGAGAGGAGGGAAGCCCTGATTGATAAAAAGACTTCCTTTAAAAAGTGGAAATCAAATCCTAGTGAGGCAAATAGAAAGGAGCATATATGCTGCCAAATTAAGTGCAAGAATGTAATAAGAAAAGCCAAAGAGGAGTTTGAAGAACAGCTAGCCAAAAACTCCAAAGGTAATAACAAAATGTTTTTTAAGTATATTAGAAGCAGGAAGCCTGCTAAACAACCAGTGGGGCCCCTTGATGAGCGAGATACAAAAGGAGCACTTAAAGACGATAAAGTCATTGCAGAGAAACTAAATGGATTCTTTGCTTCAGTCTTCACAGCTGTGGATGTTAGGGAGATTCCCAAACCTGAGCCGGCTTTTGTAGGTGACAAATCTGAGGAACTGTCACAGATTGAAGTGTCACTAGAGGAGGTTTTGGAATTAATTGATAAACTTAACATTAACAAGTCACCGGGACCAGATGGCATTCACCCAAGAGTTCTGAAAGAACTCAAATGTGAAGTTGCAGAACTATTAACTAAGGTTTGTAACCCGTCCTTTAAATCGGCTTGTGTACCCAATGACTGGAAGTTAGCTAATGTAACGCCAATATTTAAAAAGGGCTCTAGAGGTGATCCTGGCAATTACAGACCGGTAAGTCTAACGTTGGTACCGGGCAAATTAGTCGAAATGATAGTTAAGAATAAAATTGTCAGACACATAGAAAAACATAAACTGTTGAGCAATAGTCAACATGGTTTCTGTAAAGGGAAATCGTGTCTTACTAATCTATTAGAGTTCTTTGAAGGGGTCAGCAAACATGTGGACAAGGGGGATCCAGTGTACCTAGTGTACTTAGATTTCCAGAAAGCCTTTGACAAGGTCCCTCACCAAAGACTCTTAAGTAAAGTAAGTTGTCATGGGATAAAAGGGAAGGTCCTTGCATGGACTGAGAACTGGTTAAAAGACCGGGAACAAAGGGTAGGAATTAATGGTAAATTCTCAGAATGCAGAGGGGAACTAGTGGTGTTCCCCAAGGATCAGTCCTTGGACCAATCCTATTCAACTTATTTATAAATGATCTGGAGAAAGGGGTAAACAGTGAGGTGGCAATGTTTGCAGATGATACTAAACTGCTCAAGATAGTTAGAACCAAAGCAGACTGTGATGAACTTCAAAAAGATCTCACAAAACTAAGTGATTGGGCAACAAAATGGCAAATGAAATTTAATGTGGATAAATGTAAAGTAATGCACATTGGAAAAAATAACCCCAACTATACATACAATATGATGGGGGCTAATTTAGCTATAACAAGTCAGGAAAAAGATCTTGGAGTCATACTGGATAGTTCTCTGAAGATGTCCGCGCAGTGTGCAGAGGCGGTCAAAAAAGCAAACAGAATGTTAGGGATCATTAAAAAGGGATAGAGAATAAGACTGAAAATATATTATTCCCTTATATAAATCGATGATATGCCCACATCTCAAATACTGCATACAGCTATGGTCTCCTCATCTAAAAAAAGATATACTGGCACTAGAAAAGGTTCAGAAAAGGGCAACTAAAATGATTAGGGGTTTGGAACGGGTCCCATATGAGGAGAGATTAAAGAGGCTAGGACTCTTCAGCTTGGAAAAGAGGAGACTAAGGGGGGATATGATAGAGGTATATAAAATCATGAGTGATGTGGAGAAAGTGAATAAGGAAAAGTTATTTACTTATTCCCATAATACAAGAACTAGGGGTCACCAAATGAAATTAATAGGCAGCAGGTTTAAAACAAATACAAGGAAGTTATTCTTTACGCAGCGCACAGTCAACTTGTGGAACTTCTTACCTGAGGAGGTTGTGAAGGCTAGGACTATAACAGCATTTAAAAGAGAACTGGATAAATTCATGGTGGTTAAGTCCATTAATGACTATTAGTCAGGATGGGTAAGGAATGTGTCCCTGGCCTCTGTTTGTCAGAGGATGGAGATGGATGGCAGGAGAGAGATCACTTGATCATTGCCTGTTGGTCCACTCCCTCTGGGGCACCTGGCATTGGCCACTGTCGGTAGACAGGATACTGGGCCAGATGGTCCTTTGATCTGACCCGGTACAGCCATTCTTATGTTCTTATGATTCACCTTTCTACAAGCCTTTAGGCCCTAACAATCAAATAAGAAAAATATTTATAGATTCATGGTTTAGAGGATTATCCACTATAGTTCAGCTGATTATCCCTCCATGTCTCTGTCAGTCGCTGCTTACAGGATAGAGTCCCCCATCTTGTAAATATGACCAGTTTCTTCATTCCCAGGTATATGACTTGCTGTCTGGTTGTATTGAAGCACATATTGTTTGCTTTTGCTCAGCTTACCAAGTGATCCAGATCACTTTGTATCTGTGTCCTGTCATCTCCATTATTTACCACTCCCTCTGGTCTTTGTGTCACCTACAAACTTTATCATTAATGAGTTTGTTTACTTCCAGCTCATTGATTAAAATGTTCCATAACATAGGGCTGAATCCCACTAGAAACATACCACTCGATAGTGATTCCCCATGTACAATTGCATTTTGAGACCTCTGTTAGTGAGAATTTGATATGTGCCATGTTGATTTTGTATCAATCTATTTTCTTAATCAAAATGTCAAATGCCTTACAGCAGTCTAAATAGGTTATAACAATGTTATCTTTATTTAAAAAAAAAAGAAATCAGGTTAATTTGACAAGATATATATTTTTCCAGAAACAGAGGAAGGGTTAGCAAACAGGGATGTTCTGCAAGTAAATTCTGCAAGGTGAAATAGAAGACTACTTAAACCAGGGGTCTCAAACTCAAATGACCATGAGGGCCACATGAGGACTGGTACATTGGCCCGAAGGCCGCATTACTGACACCTCCCCCCGCCGCCCTCAGCCCCGCCCTCACTACACCCCTTCCATGAGGCCCCACCCCTTCCCTGCCCCCATTCCAACCCCTTCCCTGAAATCCCCACCCCAACTCTGCCCCCTCCCTGCCCCCACAGGGTGCAGGAGGGGTGTGGTGGGGGCTCAGGGCAGGGAGTTGGGGTGTGGAGTGCAGGAGGGGTGAGGGGTACAGCAAGGGGTCGGGGTGCAGGGTGCAGCAGGGGGCTCAGGGCAGGGGGTTGGGATGCAAGAGGAGTGTGGGGTGCGGCAGGGGGTTCAGGGCGGGGTTCAGGGTGCAGGGTGCAGCAGGGGGCTCAGGGCAGGCGGTTCGGCTGCGGGAGGGATTCGGGGGGCAGGATCTGGCCCGGCACGTACCGGGGGCAGGTCAGGCTCCCTGCCTGCCTGCTCTGCTCTGCGCTGTGCAGCTCTGGAAAGAGGCTGGAATGTGGGGAAAGGGGGGCAGAGGGGCTGTGTGTTTCTGTTGCTTGAGGCACCGCCTCCAGCAGCTCTCATTGGCTGCGGTTCCCCATTCCCAGCCAATGGGAGCTGCTGGGGGCGCTGCCTGAAGCAACAGCCACACACAGCCCCTCCGCCCCCCCTTCCCTATGTTCCAGCCTCTTTCCAGAGCTGCACAGCGCAGAGCAGAGCAGGCAGGCAGGGAGCATGACCTGCTCCCGGTGCACGTCCGGCCAGAGCCGCTCTGGTAAACACTGAGGGACAGCGGGGGGGCTCGCGGGCCACAGAAAATCACCCTGCGGGCCGCATGCAGCCCACGGGCCGCGTGTTGAGACTCCTGACTTAAACCTTGAGGTGAGTTTGTTATCTCCTAATTTGTTATGTGCTTGCTTGTCTGTTCTGGGGGCTGTGTGCTCAGCCAAGTTACCTGCTAAGCTAGGCTGAAATCTTATTAATAGGGCTCTAGCCTGCTATCCTTTGATCCCTAATCCTTGTAAAATCCCTTGACCAGGGGGCGGAGGCTAACTCTCAGAAAACAGGCATTTTAAAAGACAGCTCCTAAGCCACCAGAGAAGCTAGCAAACAGGAGAATTTTGGGAGTGCAAGAGGCAGAAACACCTAACAAATATACTCTAAACCTAAGCAAATAGCACCCCCCTCAAACAACAACAAACAAACAAACAAAAACCAAAGAACAAAACAAACAAAAAACACCCTGAAAAAGTAAAAAACAATTCAGGTAGAAGTCCAGCAGCAGAGTGGGAGCTATCCAGTTCATTGCACTGAATGCAGCATATAGGGTTACCTACCTTGTGGGGAGGTGGTGTATGTGAGCATTTGGTGCAAGCAACTTCTGGCCCTCAGACTGAATGCAGGCTCTTGAAACCAGAGTAGCTGAACTGCAGGAGCTAAGGGAGACAGAGGGACATAGAGGAGGCTTTCAGAGAGACAATAGAGCAATTCCACCCCCAGTCTGATAGCTTCTGTGCCTTTGAGAAGGATGACAGTCTCAGGGAAGGAGAACATCAAGCAGAAGGAAATGATCCCATAGTTGGGACTCTCCTTCCAGATGATGTCATGGTATCCTCTCACATGGATAGCCTTCTGTGGTCGCAGAACCTGGGATCCTGCTGAGCCCAGACGTCTACACTACAACTTTATATTCTGCAGCCTGAGACCTGTGAGCTTCAGTTAGCTGACATGGGCCAGACAGGTGTTTATTTGCAGTGTAGAGATATCCTTACTTATTCACAATGAAATCCTAGCTTAGGCTGTTTGCTTGTTGTGATTTTTACTTTTGAATGAAAGGAATCCCCAGGAAGTGATATGAGGAGAGTTTTGGACAATAACTGATATAGATACAGTGTTGAGTGGAGTGGGAAGTTGGGAAACCACCTTTTTAGGCAAACAACCAAACTTGACATTTTCTATTTAAAACTAAGGTTGTCCAACAACTTCCCTTCCAAAAGCAAAAATCAGCTGAGAATCTCCTTTTTAAAAAAAACAAAAAACAAAAACAAACAAAACAAAACAAACCCAAAATTTCACCGAAATGTGGTTTGGGAAAATGGAAGGTTTATTGTTTATAATATTGGTTTGCTCATACAACCTGTCACTTCTTGAAAATGTTTTTTTAGTATTATCGGAAGGTTTATGTACTTACTAATTACATAAAACTCCAAGTTACTAGATGATGTATCTTTCAGCTAATGTTGCTGATGGGAAGTTGAGCAAGAGTTCAGGGAACTAGCAGGCAATCTGCTTACGTTGTTCTTATGCTCTATTCCTGCACTACCATGTCTATTGAAAATATTTTTTATAAATCTGGTTCTATTTTTTTCAGTTAATTTTTGTATGCTTGTTGAAACTTGATGTTCTTTCTCTTAATAATTTAATTGTGTTAGCTTTGTCTGTGATTATCTTTAGTCCTATTTTAATTTGACCAGCTTTAGAAAATGGATGATTTTTTACAGTGTAGCATTGACACCTTTTTCATTACACGACAGAAGCAGCAGATACGGTGGAATGAAATTTGGTACTTGCATTTTAAAAGTGCCATCAAAAGCAGGAGAATTGCTATTTCCACAAACGTGGTGCTAGCATAACTGAACCTAGGAACAATCCTGTCTCCATTTTAAGCTCCGATGCATCATCTTTCATCAGCAAAATTAGCTTGTGAATATCCATTTACTGCAAGTCAGAAGATGAGCTTTGGTTATTTAGTGCAAGCTGACCTTCCAGGAAATGAGTTGTGCTACAACACTGTACAGTATGTAAGACAAAACACTTTTTTTTTGTACTGCATTATGTGAATAAATGAAAATTACTCATTCAAAAAAAATTTAAAAATCCTATTTTCAATGGAAAATGGTGATGTGTACATGTCAAAAACAGCTAACATTTTAAATGTTCAGTACTATTTTTAGTTCAGCTCCTCAAAGTACTTATAAAGATATAAAAAACTTAAATGATTATTTTGAAAAAATAACATACAATAGAAACTTTGATGCTCAGCTTGCTTTTCTGCAGGCTTTATCATTTGCATAAAAATACTGACAATTGGACCATTTCTCAGCAAAGACTTTAAATAGTAGCCTAATATGGTGAGATAATATTGCTAAAATATCATTAACTTATGAAATTACAGTATATTGTGATTTATTATTGTAAATAATTAAAACTACTGTTGTAAAAACAGATGATCAAAGTACATTTTCTTATGCTTTATCCTTAGCCATTTATTATGAGTGTTTATTTAACTCACTAATTCTCATAATTCAGTAATGGCAATGGCACTCCCAGTCAATGGCAATTATGCCTAGGTTTGAACTACTGTAGTTGGAATCTATCAGAAGAAATCAGATAACTTAGTATTGCATGGGGAAAAAGTGTAAATCTCCAACAATAAGGCTTGGTCTACACTACCCCCCTAATTCGAACTAAGGTACGCAACTTCAGCTACGTGAATAACGTAGCTGAAGTCGAAGTACCTTAGTTCGAACTTACCTTGGTCCACACTCGGCAGGCAGGCTCCCCCGTCGACTCCGCGGTACTCCTGTTGCCGAGCTGGAGTACCGCAGTCGACGGCGAGCACTTCCGGGTTCGACTTATCGCGTCCAGACTAGACGCGATAAGTCGAACCCAGAAGTTCGATTGCCAGCCGCCGAACTAGCGGGTAAGTGTAGCCAAGGCCTAATTCTTAAGTGGCTACATGAATTCTTTTGTCTTAAGCAGCTCTAGACATGATTCTTTCAGCCCCAATCTACACAGACTTTTATTATGTAGTTCGCAAATACATAATACAATTATTACATCTTGAACAATGATGTCCAGCATGAAATTAACAGATGATTAGCAGGTATAACATGTCACTTCATAGAATCATACTGGCATTCTATTACTGCGCTTATCCAATTTTTAGTGCCTTCTCTAAGCAGTCAGAAAACTAACATGATTATAGCAAAGCACAGCCTCATTACTCCCCTTAGGGAATTAATTACCTGGTTTATCTGGGCAACTGTAATAATCTTAAATCGTGGATTGCTATGTTTAATATTGCCTTGTAGGTCCAGAGAGTGTAACAAGAAATTATATTTTGAACAATCCAGTAGCTATCATTTTATTTTGCCTGAATGGAGGGAGAGACTTTGGGGAAGAGAAGAACATTTCTCCCAGGAATGTGTTGAAAGATGTCTGTATACTGCCCATATGTCAGAGTTGCACAGAAATTCATGGCATCTCTTCATGTCTAAAGGAAAATTCCAGTGTTTCAATCAATTGTATAACTTAAAGATCCAGACACATTAAACAGAATATTGGTGTATACTTAAAAGCACAAATAAAATCTAAAGTGCAGCTGAAAGTCTTGCTGTTTTCCAAAACCTGTGGTCAAGCATTCGGTTCAATGTTATAATTCAGTTACAAGCATTCAGTTCTGTGTAACAACTGAAAGCACTAAGGCCATGTGTACACTAGGAATGCTTTGTCGGTATAGTTCTACCAGGATACTGTACTGGCAAAGTGCTCCGAGTATAGATGCAGTGATTCCAGCAAAACTACACTTTGCCAGTATACCTTATTGCAACCCCCTACTTCTGCCCCCCACCCCTCCTCCCACAGTGAAATAAGCTATACAGTACTGGCAAAACCAGTTTTGCTGATATAACTGCATCTACACTAGGGGCTTTTGCTAGCAAAGCTGTGCTGGTCAGGGATAACACCTCATAACACACATGATTGACATAGCTGGCAGAAGTAAATAATGTAAAAGTGTCCGAACACCTTTGGGAACCAATATTGGGTTCATTCCTACAATGGGAGTTTTGATGTTTAATTCAACAGAAGAATCTTCAGTCTCCATAATCTTGTCTGCGGTGTGGGTCAAAAGTTCTCACCAACATGACTATTAAGCATAGTGCTAGCAGGATCCTTGCTGTAAACAAGACTCTAAAGGCTTCTGGTGTTTTTACCAGTGTGTCAATTAAATCTAATTTGGAAATGTCCCAAAAATGCAGGGAGCTATATTTCTTACCCTTTTTTTCCCAAAGGAATTGGTGAAATCTTGACCCCTGCATCGGAAACATAGAATCCTGAACTCATCTTTTGTCACATAAAGGATGAACTAATTTTCAACTATAATATTTTGTTATATAATATTTTCCTGAGATCTATGCATTAATATTCAACATAAAGTAAGTCACTCCTTCCACGTGATGCACACTGAGGTTAATGGGAGTTCCAGACACTCTGCTGTGGTTTGAACAGCAGCAACATTTCTACACTAGGGCCCCAATGTTTCCTACGTTACGGAAGCTGAACTGGTGTTAGCAAGGGTAGGAAGTTCTTTAAAAATGTCCCTAGTGTAGATAGAGCCACATGGAATAAACCGAGTGTCATCAGGAGCCTGTGAAGAGAGGATTTTACCATAAATCTGATATATGCTGTCAGGGGTCTGAGATCTTAAACAGCTGTATTTATTTTAAAATACTTTCAGTATAATTTACCAGTTGGCATTTCTAAACACATGCAGTGAGGGTGCCTTAGAGCACACATTTTCCAGGAGCAGGTAGTTAGACAGAACGGTCTGACTCTTTGCTCAGACTGTCTCCTGTTTTATTTAGCGTAAATAATGTCCACCTGTCAAAAATTCAGCCTCTTCTGTACTTTCTCCTATCTGCTGCCAGCCTTGATATTTAAGCCCAATGGTATAATTCTTACAGCTCTTCTTTGGGCAGTTGGTACTGGGTAGGAGATACACTGGTCATGGTATACCATAGTTGATTACCATTTTATAATCGGGACTACCTTTGGTCCGTCATGGTGACTGATACACAGGTGCAGCCAATGCAGTCACATTTACAATTCTTTATACCTTACTAATCCATTTTTATGTTGAAATGTATTGTGTTTTCCTGTTGCTGTCTTCTTCCTGTACCATTCTTCCAAATGTCTTGTGATTGTAAACCATCCCTTGCCTATATTCAGTCAAAGGCTCTTAAAATAATAGTTTGGACTGGATTCCTTACTGCCTTGCATATTGCATAGTAATTTATGGTTGTGCAAAGTGAATATAAAATGCTGTCTTTCTGATTTTGTTGCATTTACACCCACATTGCATAGGTAAACAACTACACAAGGTGTAAAGTGCTGGAGAATCATACCCGCCCACTACTGTTTTTTTATGTTCAGTCTGAATGTGTGTGGGTGGTTTTATATTTTTTTATTATTTTCAAAAAAGAGAAGAGTAAAAACAAGCTGACAAACTTCCACTGGATAAACATTTCCCATAGGAATCAAAGACTTGTTTGTTCTTTCATAACTAAGAGATATTATTTAGAATCAGTCCTAAGAAGCTAAGATTGAATCATTGTAAAAGTAAACCCAGCATCCTAGAAAAACTTCCTTGAATTTATACAGAGACAAAGTATATTAAAACTAAATATAGAAAATATGAGTCACTTCATTTCTCGATGACGTCAGTATATCTAACAGTAAAGTAAAAGGATAAAACTCCCAAACAGAAATCAATACTGTATATCAAACCATGGTACCAAAAATTTTAGTTTTCACTAAAGAATACACTAAACTTTCCTGTCCTTAATTATCTGAAGATTGTGGATATATATTCTCTCACTCATTTATTTGGGTGGCCTGATACCAGTGCTCTGAAGACTAACTTGAAATATACCCTGAAATCAGACTCACACTAAGAAAAAAAAAAAACACTCTACCCCCTCGAAGGCTACATCTATGCTACAATCTAGGGGTGTGATTCTCAGCTCACATAGACATTCTCCACACCAGCTCTCATTGAGATAGAAGACTAAAAATAGTAGGGTAGACATGGTGGCAGTGGCTAGTTGTGTGCATTGTTGTGGGCATTGTTCTTATGTTCAAATCTAGACATACATTTAAAATAAAAGTTTCTCCTCCCCCCAAACAATGTGTTAAATAATTTTCTTTTAAGAATGCAACCCTGTCCCTTTATTGTATGGATAATTACAACACCCACAGTTATATTATATAGGATAAAAATATAAGGGATATACGTCTCTATCCATTAGGACATAAGCCAACCACTAAATAATGGAAGTTAAGGAAAAAAACTTTACCCCAAAGGCAAGTTCTTCCATAACTGTTCATTGGGGATTTTACCACCCTCCTCTGAAGTAGCTGATAAATGTAATGTTGCAGAAAGGACACTGGGCTAAGATGGTCACTGATCTAATCACATATGCTATTCTAATCTATACCACCTCTCCATTGTCTGAGTGCCTTATTGGCAATTCCTACCCCGTCAGTTAATGTATAAATCTCATACTGTTTTGAAAACATTTGTTAAAATATTATTCTGTTCTTAAACTGAAGTTTTCTAATGTACACTCATGCAAGGAAACAACGAAATGAGCAACACGTTAATCACAAGAAAATTAATACCTTTATTGGGCTGAAATCATGCTTAGTTTTATCATCTAAGGGGATGTGGATAATGTGAAGAGTATCTTATCAGAGGGCTATGACTCAAAAATATGACTTCTGTGGCTTCATTTGCAGAGTTCTGGTGTTTCCCGTGCTGCTGAGTTCATCTGGAGTTCTGCAGATGAACTTTCTTCTAGATTAGGCTGAAAAGATGGAAGTGTGAGGGATTTTCAAATGGAGGAAGGATTCAGAAATAGGGCTTAGAATGAGAACTTCCTTTGCTCTGAAATTACTATTTAGTCTCCACAATAGTGAAGGTGAAAAAAAAATTCTGTGTGTCAGTACTTGCCTGTTAGTGGCTTATATATAGGAGTCAGTAGTGCAAAGTAGCACTTGTTTAGGCAGACTTATTTAAAGAAAATATAATATCTTTAACCATTCAATTAGCTAGAAGAAGTGATTATCTCCTTCTGTGTGGGCTCCTTTGTTTCTTGGAAAGAAAACAAAAATAGCATCATTTGCTTTCCCTTGTTATAAAATGTAAAATGATCTTTTTATCCTCTGATTGAAAATAGAGTAAATGGCAACAGTAAACACAATCCTACTTTGCACCACCACATTTGAGTATCCCATGTAGCAGGATATCACTTTCTGCCAAACACATTTGTCTAAAAGAAAAAGAAATATTAAAATGTAAAAATTAAAATTGTGCTGTTTCAAAATAGTTAAAATTGAATTCAATTATTTGTACCTGCCAGAGCCGCTTATATTTCAGTCATATCATTAATTGTGCAGTTGGCAAAATGTGGCATTAGGTAGCAGGTTCCCTGGGAAAAAGGAAGCTAATCTGGAATGGGCCTCAATATCTCCCTGTCATTAGAGTTCACTCCTGCTGAAGGCGTTGACATTGGTATTGAGTAGCATTGTGGGAGTCACTGTGGTTTTAATTTTTATTATTATTATTATTATTTTGGTTCCCAGGCAATTGAAAAAAAAAATCCTTCCAAAATTTTGGCCAAGCAAAAAGTAAAAAAAAAAAAATCATTTAGGTTCAAACAAAGTGTTTTGGTTTGATGTTGATTTTTTTTTAAAAATTGAAAAAATGAATTAGAAGGAAAATTCAAAATGAAAAGTCTTTTCAAGTAAAAAAAAGTTTCATTTTGAAAATGTCAAAATGTGTTTCAATTGTTTTTCATTTTGTTGTTGTTGTTGTTTTTGTTCAACTGAAACAATTGACATGAATGTTTTGGTTGACCCAATCTGCATCAGACAAAAATAGCTAGTTGTGTCTCCCACTACCTTACATCCTCTGGCTCGCTTAGATGTCACTATTCTGTTCCTTTAAAGTCATTTGAGTAGATTGGATAGCTCAAAAGGATGGAAATGAGATACAAAGCCTTTCATCCTTGGATTGCAGGTTCGAATTCAGCCCACTTGGTCAAGACAAAGAGAAAATTTGTCACCATCCAATTGCTCTTTAGGGGTCAATATGGATTCAGGTCCAAGTGGGCAGTTTTCCACATCAATCAAAGCACATTAGGCACAACTTCTGACATCCTTTTACTGAATCTCAGCAGAGAGGTCAAATATACAACATCTGATCCCATGCCAATTGACATCAATAGCAAAGCCCCCATTAACTCATGTGGGTGTTGGATCAGAACAAGAATACACAGGGAAATTAAACTATCCTAATTCCTCAAGGTAATAAGGTTGTATTTTCCAGATCTGTCATGCCAGCATTTTTCAAAGTCACTAATTTCATCTGCATAGAAACATTTCTTTTGCTGCAAGTTGATCTTTAGTGATCAGCCACAGGTCTTCTCTCACAATGCTCCCAGATTTGCTCAAATTAGTCAGCCAACTCTCTGCCATCATGCTTTTTGACTGAAAGTTTTGTCTGTGTAAATTTCTTCTTCAGAAATATGAAGGAAAAGGAGAGAGTGCATCCTACTCAAAAGGGAGGCTGGAAAATGAGAGACTGAAAATCTTTGCCCTGGTAGAAAATCATAATGAAACTAGAATTATTGTGCGATGCATGGAGTTGTGCTCCCGTTTCGAGTTCTCCGATCAGAAGGAAGAGGTACAGGGATGTCAAAGAGGTAATGAGAGGAATTAGTGAAGAAAAGAAATATATCATGTCGTACTATTTTGACATACACAAGAATACCTATGAAAAATGACTCAGAGTTTTGAATCAATCCTCTGGTTATCGTGGCATACTGTAATTGCTACATATACAGATGCAGTGTGTGTTAGACAGAATGTCTCAGACTGAATAGTAATATGCTCCTTTGGTTGCCATAGAGAAGGTTATGCTTACAACCTATTAACACAATTGGGAACTTAAAAAGCAGACTGTCTGGCTCCAACCAGGCTCCTTGCCCCCTCCTGGGGAGAGCTGGGATCCTCCACCAAAACCCAGAACATAGCCAGCAGCCTGAAAAGCAGGCTCTCTGGTTCCTTTCAGTCCCTGTTTGCTAAGAAGCTGATGAAACCCAAGGTGAAATTCCTGGGAGCCTAAGAAAGAGCTGTCTCAATGAAAGTCCCTAGATTATGCGGGTTATTATCAAAGTACATTAGGATAAACCTAAGCCTAACAACAGAAACTCAAGAACTGACAAAACGAGGATGGATTGTCATGTGGTTAAGACAAGGGATTGGGACTTGGGAGGCCCTGCTTCCTGGCTTGGCCACAGACTCCCTTTATGATCTTCAGAGAATCTGTTAATCTGTCTCTACTTTATGTATTGTATGAAGGGTCTGTGTGGGTGTCTTGGAAACATCACAGGAAAGGAAACATCACATCTTAGATGTTGTGGAGGAAGAAGTGGCGGGATTTGGACCCAGCCTAGATGAGAGGGAAGAGACAATGATGACCCGAGGGCCTGAGCCACAGTGAGGACGTTGGTGTTAACAGTAATGGAAATATGGAGGATTTGGAGGGAAAATAAGGAGTTACATTTTTGTCATGTTAAGGCTAAGATGGCAGTGAGAGCCTGGAGATGGTGTTGGAGGAAGAAGCAGAAAGGCAGGATAGGACAAAAGGGGATTGGTCAGAAGTAGGAAAAAACCTTGCGAGTTGCCAGCATAAAGCTGGTGGCTAAATCCATGTGAGTAGATGACATCAGCCATAGACTCCCATGTAGAGACAGAGAAATTAATCTGTCAATGTCAATGGAGCTGGATCAGCCCTTATTCCCCTGGGCTTGCTACCCTAGCAACATTAGCAATGGTGGAGGGGGAGATCAGGCATTGCCAGGCCACTACACCCCATCCCTTGGGGAGTGAGTGGATAGAGTGCAGGGCTTTGGTTCTACCCCACACAGGCACCAGGCAGCACAACTTAGCTGATGCAAGAGGGGAAGAAACCTCTACGAATAAAAAAGCTGTCATAGCTTATTTCACTTGTGGGGCAAGAGGGAACCTGGGGCTGAGTTGTGACTCTTGGACTTAGGCCCTATTTTATAGCTGTTTTGCATAAAGAATTCTACTGCACTTGAAAGTTTAAAATAGTGTTTTGTTGTAGGAGTATACCTTGAATTAGTTAAATTATAGATGAATTCTAAAAGAATGTGAATAATACAACTAAGCAATTTGGCTCATAGAATCATAGAATCATAGAATATCAGAGTTGGAAGGGACCTCAAGAGGTCATCTAGTCCAACCCCCTGCTCAAAGCAGGACCAATTCCCAGCTAAATCATCCCAGCCAGGGCTTTGTCAAGCCGGGCCTTAAAAACCTCCAAGGAAGGAGACTCCACCACCTCCCTAGGTAACCCATTCCAGTGTTTCACCACCCTCCTAGTGAAATAGTTTTTCCTGATATAATATATGTATGAATTTTATCTATGATGTCGGGGGGGGGGGGGGAAGTCAATGATTATTATAATTAAGAGAAAAATAGGCTTAAGATTTAAATACACCAAAGTGACTTGAGGATTATAACTGAAGTCTTTTTTCAAAAACTCAACCAGAGTGATTTTGACATTTGCCTATACTCTCTGAAGATTGTAGTCTTTTAAAAATGTTGTTTTCTTGAAGCTATTTTTTCTACAGCAAAAGAAGGGAGCATAATACAGTAATATCTACACCAGCATCCCTTGGGGTTTATTTGATCTTTAAACTGATTGATTTTATTAATGCTTACTAGTGTTAATACAGTGGGCTAGCTGAGGTACAAATACATGCATTCTATTATCTCTTTGAGTTAAGTTTGGTAACAGAGCTCTCTAAAGATAAAAGATAGTACAGTGTCACACTGTACATTACTACATGCTATGCAGTGTTGACTACTGAAAGGCAGAGTGGACAGGGTCTGTCATCACTGAAATGCATTTGAGACCTGTGTCTCACAAGACTGTGCTACTCTTCTGTGTTTAGCTGTGGCAGAAGTGATTCCAGAAACAAGCATGTGGCAGTGCAAAGGGACAGAGAGCTTGCTTTGACAGCCAGCTGAAACATTCCCCTTATGTAGGAAAATACCACCTTGTCTGATGCAGATTTGGGTCAACCAAAACATTCATGTCACACTGGTTCCCTTCTTGCCTTGGAATCTATATTGATTGCTGAGAATCTATAAGGTGCAATCAGAATCAAGTCAGCTGAAGATGGCTTCTTCGCTGCCACTCTTTGAACTGACATTAGGTTGGGTGTTTAGATTCTTGGTTAAATAATGGACTAGGTACAGAAACTTTTGTTTAAACTGCAGGGGTCAAATCCTGCATGTGGCAGAACAAAGGAATGGAAAGCTTGCTTTGAGAGCCAGCTGAAACATTCCCCTTATGTAGGAAAATAGCACCTGCTCCTAGCCGTCTTAGCCAGGAGCAGGATGGATTGTGGATAGAGTGTGTTGTGATCCCAGGCTCGTATATGGCCCCTAAGAGCTGCAGTAAACTAAGTCAAGGATAAAAATAACCTCTGGCTTCCCATTAGGATCAAAGAAGTGTGGGATGGTGTTGTAACATCACCTTTGCTTCTCCCTCCCCCAGGTGCACTGAGTTTGTATTGTCCTTGCCTAGGTTGTAACTATTCAGTGGAGAAACAACTTTTAGTCACGAGCTGATTAATTTAGCATCTTGGTCAAGACTACCTACAAAGAAAATGATAAGAAGTTTCTGAGGACAAATGGACAAACCTTCACTGACTGGAACCAGGGGTCAAATTCTGATCTTCCTTACAGTGGGGTCTGTGGAATTACTCCATGTGGACAAGACGGTTCCAAATGGACAAATAAAATCACTTTTGGGGCAGTTGCATTCAATTTAGGTATAATAAAAAATTAAACGTGTCTCTATAAATGTATAGCTGAAAGTCCAAGAGATTTATTCTGACCTCATATATGCTGGGTTTAGCGTGATGCAACTTCATTGATGTAAGTGTATGTGAGCTCAGAATAAGGCCCACAATGTTTTTAATCTTGCAGTGACTGTAAGATCTTTGGGACAGATAGTATTTTTGTTCACTGGTTGTACAGTGCCTAGCACAATGGGATCCTGAGCTCTTAGGTGCTATGGTAATACAAATAGCACTGCTCTACAGCCAAAATGTTTCTGAAATAAATGTAGTCAAACTTTATTAATTCTGGGTCACTGAGAACGAAAATGATGCTTAAAATTGTTGATTGGCTCTAGTTTTCAAGATATGCTATTGGGTCACTATATCTGACCCTTGACTTGGGAATGGCGGAGGATAAGTGAGTTATAAAGGGAACGGATCTCAATTTAAACCAGAAATGACTAAAATACATCTTTGACTGGATCTATGAATAAATCTATGACTGGGTTTGGACAGTACTTGCTTTTTAGGCAAAACTATGAATGATGCAATCTGAAGCTGGTATTGCGTCATACATGATATGAATTGCATCATGTTATTCCTAGAAATCATGGATGATGCAATCATAACAAAGCTTACATCACTCTGCTGAACAAATTGACCTATATCAGCTCTAGAAATCATACAGTGTCGTGCTCTCTTATTTGTCAGAGTTTGATTTTGCAAAGGGACACATTTCTGTTTAGCCAAAGTGAGCAGAGATGCCTCGTACTTGTGTGAACAATGCAGATAACTTCTGCTATGTTTGTGGTGAAGTGATTTTTGCATCACAAAAGTGCAGTATAAGCACTATGGTTAAGAAAGCCTATCACCTTTATTTTGGCTGCAAAATTGGAGATCAGGACAAGAGGTGGGCCCCACACATATGCTGCAACACTTGTGCAACAAATCTTCGCCAGTGGTTGAACAGGAAAAGGAAATCTATGCCTTTTGCAGTGCCAATGATTTGGAGAGAGCCAACAGATCATACCAGCAATTGTTACTTCTGCATGGTGCCTCCAGTTGGGAAAGGTGTGTCAAAGAAGAAAAAGTGGACTGTGCATTATCCAAACATTCCATCAGCTATACGCCCAGTACCCCACGGAGAAGGACTGCCGATTCCTGATGCACCAGAATCATTCTCACTTGAGTCAGACGAGGAAGAGGATGACACTTCTGGTCCTGAACCATCGATGTCACAGGACCCACATTTTCTCCCATCCTCCTCCTCTGAACCACACCTCATAACACAAGGTGAACTGAATGACCTTGTCAGGGATTTGGAATTTCCCAAGAGTAAGGCAGAGCTGTTGGGCTCCAGACTACAGCAGTGGAATCTCCTGGCAGGTGATGTTAGGGTTTCCATGTTCCGTGACAGGTTTCAGAGTAGCAACCGTGTTAGTCTGTATCCGCAAAAAGAACAGGAGTACTTGTGGCACCTTAGAGACTAACAAATTTATTAGAGCATAAGCTTTCGTGGACTACAGCACTAACCAGTGGGAGAACACTTTAACCTGTCTGGTCATTCAATGACAGACCTGCGGGTGGCTATCTTACAACAGAAAAACTTCAAAAACAGACTCCAACGAGAGACTGCTGAGCTGGAATTGATATGCAAACTAGACACAATCAACTCAGGATTGAATAAGGACTGGGAATGGCTGAGCCTTTACAAACATTGAATCTATCTCCCCTTGTAAGTATTCTCACACTTCTTATCAAACTGTCTGTACTGGGCTATCTTGATTATCACTTCAAAAGTTTTTTTCTCTTACTTAATTGTCCTCTCAGAGTTGGTAAGACAACTCCCACCTGTTTATGCTCTCTGTATGTGTGTATATATATCTCCTCAATATCTATTCCACTCTGTATGCATCCGAAGAAGTGGGCTGTAGTCCACGAAAGCTTATGCTCTAATAAATCTGTTACTCTCTAAGGTGCCACAAGTACTCCTGTTCATGTTCCATGAGCGTCAAAAGGATCTTGTCCCATTCTTCTTCATGGAAGGTGATCTTGTAGCCTGCAACAACATCGATGGTGTGATGGCAGCCCTCAACATCGTTCACGATCCAGATGAGTGGAGACTGTTCATTGATTCATCAAAGATGAGTCTTAAAGCTGTTTTACTTCATAATGGCAATGTTTTGCCATCAATTCCATTTGGTCATGCAGTCCATATGAAGGAAACCTATGACAACATGAAACAACTTTTGAGGTGCATAAACTATGAACAACATCAGTGGCAGCTTTGTGGCGATTTGAAGGTTGTTGCTCTCTTGCTTGGTCTGCAGACTGGATACACAAAGTACTGCTGTTTTCTCTGCAAATGGATAGTCATGCAAGAGATTCCCACTACATCAAGAAAGATTGGCCACTCCGACAGTCATTGGAGCCTGGGAGGAAAAGTGTTCAGCATCCACCACTTGTTGAAAAAAGGAAGATTTTGTTACCACCCTTACACCTCAAGCTGGGTCTGATGAAGAACTTTGTCAAGGCCATTGACAAAACACAAGCAGCTTTCAAGTACCTCTGTGGAAAATTTCCAAGGTTAAGTGAAGCTAAGATAAAGGAAGGTGTCTTTGTTGGTCCTCAGATTCGTGAACTTCTTTGAGATGATGCATTTGACCATGCACTGCGTGGCAAGGAAAATACAGCATGGAAAGCCTTCCAGTTAGTGGCAATACATTTTCTCGGAAACAACAAGGCAGACAACTACAGGTTGTTGGTGGAAAACCTCCTCAAGGCATACAAAAGCCTTGGTTGCAACGTATCACTAAAGATACATTTTTTGCACTCTCATCTAGATTTTTTCCCACCGAACTGCGGAGCAGTGAGCGACGAGCACGGCGAGCAATTTCACCAGGACATTGCAACAATGGAGAAACGCTATCAGGGCAAATGGAGCCCATCAATGCTTGCAGACTATTGCTGGACAGTGACAAGAGATGCTCCATTTAATGAATACAAGAGACAAACCAAAAAGCTCCGAGTAGACACTGAATAGGACTAAACTATATACATAATAGTTTTTTGCCTTTTGTTTCCTAATAAATTTTATTTATATAACCCTTTTGCTGATTTTTAAAATGTTACATAAACAGGACAGGTGAAATATTATCATGGAAAGCAACCATAAACACATGAAAAGACCTAGGTTTACAATTTATGATTAAAACTCTACTATCTACACACTATACATAGACATAAAATGTAAAAACTTAAATATCTTAGAAACAGTAGCCAATCAGTTGTTTTAATTGTCATATTTGAATTCAGCACATCAAAATACATAATAAATAGCACATATTATCTCTGAAGCAGACGACTTCTCAAAAATTGTAGACCAGTGTAATTATACTAAGCAGAATACAAGCACCAGCATGTAGCAGTTAGCACAGGTTTCTAATGTAATATTTGCCCCAGTTGATCATGTTTGGCCTTAGAGTATATGGCCAAGCATCTTTCTTAGTGTGTTCTTTAAATCCAAAAAAACAGTCACAGGTAAATACTAAAGTTCTGGTGATTTTTTAAAAATTGTTTTCACGGTAGCACTTCAGCAAAGTTTTAGTGGCCTTGAATATTATCCTCCTCCTCCAGCATTTCACTCATTTATAATATTCCTACCCTTTGTATTAGGCATCTGTCGCTTCTCGTAGCCATACATAGAGATGCTTAAAAGAAAGGTGGAGTTATTAGAAAGGACCTATCCATCTCCTGCTGAAATCAATGGTAGTCTTTCCATGATTTTGGTGGGGTTGGATTGGGCCCTAAATTTGACCTGTACTGTAAAATAGCCTCAGACTAGATTAGACAATCTTGCTATATGATTCATAAGCCCTATATTTCTTTCAATTGAAAGAAGAAAACTGTTTATTCCTGAAAAATAGTTACTTGTGGAAAAGCTGGCAAGACATACACTACAGATAAAAATAGATTAATCATGCCTGAGATAATGGTTCTCTGGCAAACATTCCCCCCCCCCAAGATTTAAATCAATACATCCTTTAAAAAATGTCTAAAGCTTGACTCAAGGTGTTCAATTATTTAAGAGAATAATTATTGATTTTTCTGGGTTCATTATAAACCTGAATACTGAGAGCAAATATATTTGAGGTGGAAAGGTAATACATTCAGAGAGTTGGTAGATATATAGATTTTTAAAATAAAGTATATTAATATGCTTATATCCATAATGTAGCTTAGAGCAGAAAGAAAGGGTTCTAAGCACCACAGGAATAGTTCTTGCATTCATGGACAAACCAAAAATAACTTGTCTATTATTAAATTATGTCATTCAGTGATAAAAGGTATCTTTTGAAGTGGTGGTTGATTACAATTCTTAAAAATATATTCCTTTTTGTTTTAACTTTTAGTAGAAATCTTGCTTGAATGTAAGTGACGTTCAGAAATTTCATTATTCATTTTAAATATGTGAGTATTTATGATTTCATTTGGAGACTTTAAATTTAACATAGGCCAATAACCACCTGATGAATTTTGGACAGCTAATAAGGAATTTAACTACCCTTTAGCACAATCTAAATGAAATACCGTTTCCAATGCATCCATTGACAGATTCTTGACTTTTTTTTCTCATGCTATAATAATTGTCTTGATTCATTTTCCTTTTGAACTTGATTTTTTATTAAAGTTATTTTCAGCTCAACTTACCTGCTACTCAGAGACAAAAGACTTCATTTTCCATCATGGTACACTGCTAGATTAAAGACCATATTTTTAAAAACTCAATCCTTTGTCTTTAACTCCTCAGATTTCTGAAACTGAAAGAATAGTAAATGTTTAATGCACTTTTTGTCTCCAATACTCATTGCTTACTTTTTGCATTTTACTCAGCTTGTATAATGAAAAGTGGTTTCACTGCCTGGTTCTCATGTATTGGCACGATGCTGCAATATCTTGATTGGAAGAATTTTTAAACCCAAGCAAACAAACACATTTTAATAGAAATAAATTCAATTGAAATTTAACTTTTAAAAAGAACTCGTTAAACATTACTTTTTCTATTTAACTATTCCTAAGAACAGTACTGTTGACTTCAAAAATCATGAGTCAGACCGAAAAATATCATGAGATTGGCTTAAAATTAGATATATTTTTTTAAAATGCTGGGTTCTTTTTCTTTTCTGGTTTCTGATCCTTTTGGGTGCACTCAGATCATGTCTTCATGCTTTCCCGTGCAACCATAAGGGTTAAAACCTTTTTAAAAAAAACTTTAGCTGTGATTCTCATGCAGTCACTCCTGCAGGAGTTGGGGCCAGGGCTGGTGCAACCACTAGACGAACTAGGCAGTGGCCTAGGGTGGTAAGTGGTTGGGGGCGCCCAGGGCCGTCCTCAGGCATAGGCAGCTGGGTAGGGCATAGGGTGACCAGATGACAGGAAGAAAATATCGGGACACAAAGGGGGGGGGGTCACTGGCGGAGAAAAAAAAAATGCCGAGCGCTGCCGGTGTAATGACACAAACAGCTCCCTCTCCCAATTCCCTACTGTGGCCCAGTGCTGCCCGCAGTCAGAGGAGATTATGCACCCTCCCTTAGCTATGCATACCTCTAGCGTCTAGGTATTTACACCATGCTCATCACCATAATGGCAGAGCAGAGAAGTAACAACCGCTCTAACTTTTCCTTTCACTCTGCATTCTGACATGCAAGTCTAGCTGGGTCCAGACTGGTAGCAATGTGTGGATCAGTTTACAGTGGGGGAGCCTCTGTTTTTCAGGAGAGGGGGGAAAAAAATAACAACCGAGAACAGCCGAGTGCTGCAGGCAGTCAGAGGAGAGGGGAAAAAAAAAAAAAAAAAAAAGCCGAGACCAGCCGAGTGCTGCCAGCGGGGGAAAAAAAAAAAAAGGCGGAGTGCAGCATCCCAACCGAAGATCGATCGGGATTGGGACGCGGGACAAATGCCTAAATATCGGGACGTCCCGATTTTATCCGGACATCTGGTCACACTAGTAGGGCACCTGAAAATTTGGGGCACCGCTGGGTCTTAGTGTCCACCCAACTGGTTTTCCTATTCCTGTTCTGACCCTTCCTGCAGGCTCTGAGGGTATGTCTACACTACGGGATTAATCCGAATTTAGATAATTCGGATTTGAGAAACAGGTTGTATAAAGTCGAAATGAGTGCGGCCACACTAGCACAGTAATTCGGTGGTGTGCATCCAAGTACCGGGGCTAGCGTCGATTTCTGCACCGTTGCACTGTGGGTAGCAATTCCATAGCTATCCCATAGTTCCCGCAGTCTCCCGCGCCCATTGGGATTGTGGGTTAAGATCCCAGTGCCTGATGGGACAAAAAACATCGTCGCAGGTGGTTCTGGGTACAGCCTCACTTCCTCCCTCCCTCCCTCCCTGCATGAAAGCAACGGACGGCAGACAACCATTTTCGCGCCTTTTTTCCTGGGTGGGTGAACACTGCAGACTCCATACCACGGCAAGCATGGAGCCCGCTGAGGTCAAGACAGCACTCATGAATATTGTAAACACCTCACGCGTTCTCGTGGAGTTTATGCTCAGCCAGGACCAGAAAAACGAGGAGAGGAGGCAGCGGCGGCGGCAGCGCAGCGACAAGCATGATGAGGACATGGACACGGACACGGACACAGAATTCAGTGAAACCACAGGCCCCGGTGCTTTGGAGATCATGTTGTTAATGGGGCAGATTCTATCCATGGAACGCCGATTCTGGGCAAGGGAAACAAGCACAGACTGGTGGGACCGCATAGTGTTGCAGGTCTGGGACGATTCCCAGTGGCTGCGGAACTTTCGCATGCGTAAGGGCACTTTCATGGAACTTTGTGACTTGCTGTCCCCTGCCCTGAAACGCCAGAATACCAAGATGAGAGCAGCCCTCACAGTTGAGAAGCGCGTGGCGATAGCCCTGTGGAAGCTTGCAACGCCAGACAGCTACCGGTCAGTCGGGAATCAATTTGGAGTGGGCAAATCTACTGTGGGGGCTGCTGTGATGCAAGTAGCCAAAGCAATCACTCAGGTGCTGCTACGAAAGTTAGTGACTCTGGGAAATGTGCAGGCTATAGTGGATGGTTTTGCTGCAATGGGATTCCCTAACTGTGGTGGGGCAATAGACGGAACCCATATCCCTATCTTGGCACCGGAGCACCAAGCCACCGAGTACATAAACCGCAAGGGGTACTTTTCAATGGTGCTGCAAGCACTTGTGGATCACAAGGGACGTTTCACCAACATCAACGCGGGCTGGGCGGGAAGGGTTCATGACGCTCGCGTCTTCAGGAACACTACTCTGTTTAAAGGGCTGCAGCAAGGGACTTACTTTCCGGACCAGAAAATAACCGTTGGGGATGTTGAAATGCCCATAGTTATTCTTGGGGACCCAGCCTACCCCTTAATGCCATGGCTTATGAAGCCATACACAGGCAGCCTGGACAGGAGTCAGGAGCTGTTTAACTACAGGCTAAGCAAGTGCAGAATGGTGGTAGAATGTGCATTTGGCCGTTTAAAAGGTCGCTGGCGTTCATTATTGACTCGCTCTGACCTCAGCCAAAGAAATCTCCCCATTGTTATTTCTGCTTGCTGTGTGCTCCACAATCTCTGTGAAAGTAAGGGGGAGACCTTTATGGCAGGGTGGGAGGCTGAGGCAAATCGCCTGGCTGCTGATTATGTGCAGCCAGACACCAGAGCGATTAGAAGATCACACCATGAAGCGCTGTGCATCAGAGAAGCTTTGAAAACCAGTTTCATGGCTGGCCAGGCTACCGTGTGAAATATCTGTTTGTTTCTCCTTCATGAAAACCCTCCCCCTTTACTGACTGATTTTCTGTAAGGAACCCACCCTGCCCCTTCCCCCAGCTTTCTTTCAAACCAAATAAAGTCACTATCATTTAAAAATCATTTATTCTTTATTAATAGATTAGAAAAAGAGGGAGGGAACCCGGGTGGTATTTGGGAGGAGGATTGCTGGGAAGGAAAAAGCCACAAAGAAAAGGTTAAAAAAATGACAGCCTTTTGCTTGGGCTGTCTACTGGGGTGGAATGGGAAGGTGTACGGAGCCTCCCCCACCGCGTTCTTACACGTCTGGGTGAGGAGGATACGGAACATGGGGAGGGGGGAGGGTGGAACAGGGGCTGAAGCGGCAGTCTGTTTTCCAGCAGCCGTTCCTGAACCTCCACCAGACGCCGGAGCAGCCCCAGCGTTGCATCCTTCATCCTCTGGTCTTCCTGCCACCATCTCTCATCTCGATCGTCCCTCCTCTCCTCACGTTGGTCCCTCCTCTCCTCACGTTGGTCCCTCCTGTCCTCACGTTCACTGACTTCTTTCCTATACTTTGAAACTGTTTCCTTCCACTCATTCAGATGAGCTCTGTCACTCCTGCTGGATTGCATAATTTCAGAAAACATCTCGTCTCGCATCTTCTTCTTACGACGCCTTATCTGTGATAACCTTCGGGATGGAGGAGGGAGGCTTGAGGAATTTGCAGCTGCTGTAGGGAGGGGAAAAAAGAGAGAATTGTTTTAAAAGCTACATTTTGCAGAACAATGCTTATACTCTTTCACGGTGACCAACACTGTTCACATTACATAGCACATGTGATTTCTGTGCAAGGTCGCATTTTGCCTCTTAATGCTGAGTGCCTGTGGCTTTGCTGCTAGAGATCACAGGTCTGGGCAACAGAATTCGGCTTGCATGTGGCCATGGTAAGCTTCTGCGCCGTGCTTTCCCACATACCAAGCATAGCTTGTAGAGTGCTGCAGAAGCCTGGCCAATCTCAGCCAGTTGGGGGGAGGGGGGGCAGTGTGGTGGGGCTTGTCTGGGCCCCTTCAGGCAAGTAGAGTGCTGCGGTTTTTCTGTTAACATTCAGCAGCACCAGAAAACAAACTAACCCCCCCCCCCCTCGCCATGAATTCTCTGGGATGATCACGGTACCCTCCCCCCACCGCGTGGCTGGTATCAGGGAAGATCCCTGCAGGCACCAAACTACCCCCCCCTCTGCCGCCCCCCACCCCCCTCGCCATGAATTCTCTGGGATGATCACGGTACCCTCCCCCCACCGCGTGGCTGGTAACAGAGAAGATCCCTGCTAGCCAAACGCGAAAAACTCAGGGCCAATTTCCCATCTGCGCTTGGCTAACTGCAGGGAAGGATTTATTTTCCGCCACAGGCAAACAGCCCAGTAGGAACGACCACCTCTGTCCCCTTAATTAAGTTCCCGTATTTCAACCAGGTTACCAGGAGTGATATCACTCTCCTGAGGATTACACAACAAGATAAAGAACGGATGTTGCTTGAATGCCAGCAAACACCGGGACCATACGCTGCCAGGCTTTGTCAGGCAATGATACCAGATTACTTGCTGCAAGCATGGCGTGGTCAAGTGTCCTACCATGGAGGAGGGAATAAAGATGCACTGCCCAGAAACCTTCTGGCAAGGCTTTCGGAGTACCTCCAGGAAAGCTTCATTGAGATGTCCCTGGAGGATTTCCGCTCCATCCCCAGACACGTTAACAGACTTTTCCAGTAGCTACAGACTTTTCCAGTAGCTGAACTGACCGCGAATGCAAAGTCAGGCAAAGTAATCATTAAAAACCGTTTGCTTTTAAAACAAGTTTTATATTTTAAAAGGTAAACTCACCTGAGGTCCCTTCCATGGGGTCAGAGTCTTGGGTACTGGCTTGGGAGGCTTGGGAGGGTACTTCAGTCGGGGTGATAAAAAGATCCTGGCTGTTGGGGAGAAGGGAGTGCTGTGTGCTCTCTGCAAGCTCATCCTCCTCCTCCTCCTCCTCCTCTACCCCATCGGCAGAATCCTCAGGCGTCGAGACTATCCCCGACCCAGAATCCACGAACAAAGGTGGGGTAGTGGTGGCAGCCCCCCCTAGAATTGCATGCAGCTCGGCGTAGTAGCGGCATGTCCGCGGCTCTGACCCGGAGCGACCGTTTGCCTCCTTTGTTTTTTGATAGGCTTGTCTGAGCTCCTTGACCTTCACGCGGCACTGCTCAGAGTCCCTATTGTGGCCTCTCTCCATCATGCCCTTGGAAATTTTTTCAAAAGTTTTTGCATTTCGTCTTTTAGAACGAAGTTCTGCAAGCACTGAATCCTCTCCCCATACAGCGATCAGATCTAGTACCTCCCTCACGGTCCATGCTGGTGCTCTTTTTCGATTATCAGCCTGCATGGTTACCTGTGCTGATGAGGTATCTGTGGTCACCTGTGCTCTCCACGCTGGGCAAACAGGAAATGAAGTTCAAATGTTCGCGGGGCTTTTCCTGTCTACCTGGCCAGTGCATCCGAGTTCAGATTGCTGTCCAGAGCGGTCACAATGATGCACTGTGGGATAGCTCCCGGAGGCCAATACCATCGAATTGCGGCCACACTAACCCTAATTCGAATTGCTAAAATCGATTTTGGCGCTACTCCGCTCGTTGGGGTGGAGTACAGAAATCGATTTAAAGGGCCCTTTACATCGAATTAAATAGCGTCGTTGTGTGGACGGTTACAGGGTTAATTCGAATTAAAGCTGATAAATCCGAATTAAAGTCGTAGTGTAGACCAGGCCTGAGTCTTCCTGGGAAGGGGATCTAGTAGTTAAAAGAGAAAAAGTCTCCAGCCTGCTAGACCTATTAGCACAGCACTGAAACTGTTAAAGAGCCATTCAAGGGGTATATACTGTCAGTTTCTGAATGTACTGACAAAAACAGTTGTGCATGACTGTAATATTTACTCAGAACATGTCAGTCTACAGGACCTTAGTTTAAAATTTGCTTAAAAAATATTTCATTAGTGAGTTGGTGAAGATTATAAAATAACATCTCTAAAAAATCCTTGCATAGATTTTTAGATGTACAATCATCTTTAGCCTTAAATGCTTGGATATTCAGACATATGTTTTTTTAAATAAATTCTTCAAAAGACCACCCTTATCCAGGGCCGACTCTAACTTTTTTGCTGCCCCAAGCAGCAAAAAAAAGCACCGGCCCGCCGATCCCGCCCCCCCCCCCCCCGCCGAGCACCGCGCGCCGCGCCGCCGGAGCACCCCCGCCGAGCACCGCGCCACCAGAACCCCCCCCCTCAAGCGCCGCGCCCCACGCTGCCCCCCCGCCAAGCCGCCAGAGCACCCCCCGCAGAGCGCCGCGCCACGCTGCCCCCCACCACCCCAAGATTGGCTGCCCCTTACCAGGTGCCGCCCCAAGCATGTGCTTGGTTGCCTGATGCCTGGAGCCGGACCTGCCCTTATCTAAAATACACATTTTAATTACTATGGTAAAAAAAGCTTACTTCCAAAGTCTTCCTGTCCTTTCTGTCCATCCATTTCTCCCTTCATCCCCTCTCCCCTCCCCCCCATTGAAAGTAGCAACAGCCCATTGCTTGCACATAGCTGGACAAAGAGTTTCCCTTTCTTTACTTATGACTATCTGATAAACTAGTTTTTAAGCAAAATCAGTACCTTAGTAAGATATAAAATCCTTTGTTATGCCTAAAATCTTTGGAAACATATATTTTAAAGTTGGTGAAATTTTATAAACATGTGTATTGTTATGGAGATCACACACAGTAAATTAGTGTTCCCTTTTTCTAAAAGCAATGAACATTGTTATGAATACACTAAACCTGTGTGATTGATTAATTTAAAATAAAGTCTGTTTCAGTGAGTTAAATATGTAGTTATCTGGAATGATTACTTTATGAAGGCTTAAGAGTACATTTAAAATATAAAATCAGCTTAGAAATACTGATTAAGAAAATGTAAAACAGAGAAGAGCTGCATCATGTATTCCATAATATTTAATGTTGTATTCAGCAAGACAGCTGACTCACCCTTACTACAAAATTTTGGCAAATAAATGTCTGACAAACTTTGTGACTACATTTTTTATTCCCAAGTTTAGTGCTTTTAATTAGGTACCTTCTGCATGTCCATTCTGCGTGAGGGAGAGGGTACAGGGGTCTCTGCGGGGAACTGTGACTCTCTGTCACCATGAGGCAGGCCGTCACCATACTATATTGACCATCTTGTCACATCTGGCATCCCTACTTGTTCTGTATAGTCAGAAATCAGTTTGAACAGCATTTGAGAGAAGCATATAGTGGAGGAACAATGTAACTGAGAACTAAACATAAATTGTCTAGAATTTGGAAAGTATGTATGTTTCATCTGTGATGTATAAACTGTACTTTGCTTTTGCTGTCTTCAACAGAGTACATGTTTGTTAATTAGACTATGATACAGTATTCCCTATAGCCAGGAGTAAAATTTGGCCAGCAGAATAAGATCAATGAAATTTCTATAATAAGAGGTACAAAATAGTAATTAAAATAAATAGAAATGTGACTTTGCATTCTAAACACATTCAGATTTTATTTAAGATTTAACAACATAAGCATTGTACTTCAAACGTCAGAATGACTGCTAAGAGAAATATTATTGAAATATTTGCTGAATAAATTATTTTGAGCTGAACATGTTAATATATATTCATTTTCTTTGAGTAGAATTTTATTAGTAAGCTTCAATTGTATGTAATTGCCCTAATTCCAGGTCCTTTACTAGATGCACAGTTATACTCTGCAGATGTTTTGGATTGCATCTACCTTTCTGGTTTTGAAATCTTTATTGGATTAAATTCATTTTACTGTTGTGCAGCTCCAACAGCACAGTGAATCCTGAGTCTGTTCAGTTCATGCTTTTATTCCTTGAGGAGTCTTAATTTAAAACCTGTCCTTCAATTTCTGTCCTCTGAGATGGCGTACAATAAAACTGAGGAATAATTAAGAAAAAATGTGTTGTGTATCTGGAAGAAGAGACATCTTTCACTATTGACATTTCTTAATCTTTAAAATCATTTATTTTCTTTTTGACTCACCATTCAACTTACTTAAAAAGGACTATGCATTTCCAGATTTATACTGTGAATAAAGAACATTCAAGGTTTTGACTACTTGAATGCAAACCCTGTCCATGAATTTCAGCATACACCATGACAAATAGGTCTGGAGTTAAGGATGTGCTGCTGCATAGTTTATAATAGGAAGAGAGGGTGTTTAAGTGAAATATTAAATGTGCATTTTCTCTGATATATCCTGCAGCATATTTTTATTCCCAGATTCTAAAAGATAATGAAGAAAAGGGGACAGTTTTAGGTGCAGCAAACGGTTGGCAAGAGTGTGTGTGTGTGGGGGGGGTGTCTTCAGAGGGTAAAATAGAATAAAAACAAGAGATTACATACTGGGCACAGGGAAAGTCAATTGTAAAAGTGCTGTTAGTATCCACAAAAACACAGCTTGGCAAAACCTTCAAAGATATACTCCCTGAACATCTCTTGGCCGAACGGAGAAGCAGCTTTGATAGAATATCTTGTCCATCACTGAGTTCAGAATTACATTCTGTAGAGGAATCACAGGGCCCATAGTATCTCTTAAATTCTATCAGGTCAGACTTTGGTGCGCACCGACAGATTGATGCCTTATCCTGAAACAAGGTTGAGACTCATCATTCTGACATGTAACTACTTGGTCCCTGAAAAACCCATGAATATAGATAAGAAAAATGACTGAGTGGAGCCAGGCTTCTAAAGACAGTGTACCACTCTTTTTTTTTTTTTTTTTTTTTTTTCATGATCAGCCTTATGCAAGTAGGTGAAGAGAGGGGATATTCCATCTATTATTTCTATTACAATCTTGGGGTTTTTTTTGCTTTCTTTTGTGAGCCATTGTCACTTCTTTATGGAGGAATCTGACTAATGAAGTACATAAGGCAATAAGATAAAGCATGGCTGAGAGGTTTTACTATAGCCTAGATCAGGGGTCGGCACGCAGCTCGCCAGGGTAAGCCTAGTGGGCCGGGCCAGTTTATTTACCTGCTGATGCGGCAGGTTCGGCCGACCGCGGTTCGCCATCCCAGGCCAATGGGGGTAGCGGGAAGCGGTGCGGGCCGAGGGATGTGCTGGCTGCGGTTTCCCGCCACCCCCGTTGGCCCGGGACGGCGAACCACGGCCAGTGGGGGCCACGATCGGCCAAACCTGCCGCATCAGCAGGTAAATAAACTGGCCCGGCCCGCTAGGGTGCTTACCCTGGTGAGTCGCGTGCCGAACATTGCCGACCCCTGGCCTAGATCCTCAAAAATATTTAGGCACACAACTCCTGTTGATTTCAATGGGAGTCAGGCTCCCAACTGCCTTTGAAGATGTGGGTCTATATTCAGAATGCAACATATTTGCTTTTATCGCCTTGTAGTTCATGAAACAATATGCTAATATGAGTAGACAAACTGATTTTTTTTTTAACATGACAGCTGATGTTTCAATAAGAGGAAATGCTAACATTTGTCTGGACACTGTTCTCGTTTTCTGAGTTCCTGAGCAGTCTGTATTGAGCACTTGCTGGTCAGTCATCTTTTTGAAAGAGACACACCATTCCTGGTGAGAATGTCCTACTGTCTCAGGTCTCTTAAAAAAAAAAAAAAAAAAAAAAAAAAAAGTTACTGGAAGGTCCCTGTAGTTGGCTTGATAGGCTGCAATCTAGCCGCCATTTCCTATAAGGAAAACAGAAGCTTGCTGACTGTGATGGCCAGTGTGGGCAGGCACAAAATTGCTTCCACTTGAAATTCACATCAGAAATTGGGCAGTGAGTGAAATAACTTTCAAGCACTACTACTGTGGAAAAACATTACTTTTCTGAACCTCATTCTCAGTGTTGTTAGCTAAGAGGGTGTGGTAGGGAGAGACCAACAGAGGGAAGAACGGAGTGGGCAGAAAAGAAAGGAAACAAAGAAGAGAGGTCTACAGAAAATTTTAAACTTGTCCCATGTATGCTAACTGTGTAGTTACCTTTGATACAATCACACATTCTATGATGTTATAGCAGCTACATATTGATATTGGCAGCATAATAAACTAGTTTTTTTATGTTCATGGACCTACCAAAAATGTGCAACTCCAACCACCGTCTGTAATTGTATCAAATTACCACATTGAAATGGCACTATTATCTTTAGCAGATTAAGATTTTATAAGTTAATTGATTGAGAAAAACATTTAAATATAGGAATTATGTTAGTGCCATACCACATTTTCAGATGTGCCTATACTGACAAATCAATGCACACTTTGGGTTTAAGACCCTCCAACTGCACCTTTGTGTCTTGGCTCAGCCAAGAAGGACATATATTGGCCAATGAATATACCCTGTCACATGCTATTGCTTACTTATGTTCATTACCTGCACTTTTCATGAGCGATTAGGGTATTGAATTACCTTCAATGTGAATTTTTATTACAGTCAGAAGTCTACTGGTGTAGAGTTTTTATGTGGAAGCTTGCAGAGTTCTGGTAGCTATTTTATGTAACAATGTCCATATGGTACAATTCTCCAGTGATAAATTGTATTTCTAAAAAGTGTACATATTTTATTACAATTCTTAAAAAGCTAATCACATACAAGGCTGGAACATGGACTGCTTTTTCTGCAGCTACTGGATGTGTGGTTTTTTGTTTTTGTTTTTTATTATTTTTAAAATAGCTACCTTGGAAACAATTTTCTTTCAGAAAAGCTTTCGTAATGATTCTGTTCATTATTTTGTTTTTTTGCAAAGATATAGCTATCCTTTTAATCATGTATTGTCAATCAACAGAGAGGAAATTCTAAGCGTAAGAACTAGACAACTAACAAAACATTGGTTCCTATAAATATTGCAGTGTTCTCTGGCAAAGATTTTCAGAGATTAGTGATAGTTTACGTGCCAACTTGAGGCATCTTTAAAGGAGCATTCTTTTCAAGACCCACAGACTATCTACTCTCTGAACATCTGGTACCTTAAAGAACTTGGGCACTAAAAATGGGATAGTTTAAAACATTGGCCCTTATATCCAGAGCATCTTGCTACAAATGCAGGGCCCCATCTAATTCATCCATATCTGTTTGCGCACATTGTCATAGAATTGGAGTGCCTCAAAACTTTTAAGGTATTTGTCCTCAGAATACCAGTATTTTACTTGCAATATTATAAAGGCTGTAGTATGATTAAAGCACATGATTAAAAATCACAGTTTGCTCCATTGTGCACTACAAGCCCAAACCTTGTTTCAGACATTATGGAGAGCTGTCTTTTAACCTAGTTTTCCAACAAAATAGTTGTTATAATGTAGACTGGACAATCACTACTTTGCCTTTATCAACCTGCTATCAGAACAATAATACATCTGTTTTTTTTTTCCATTTTATGTTGGAGTTCAATAGCTTTGTCACAGAAACTTAGGAGATGTCATGAGTAAGAAAAATGCATGAAAATTCTATGTAGATTAGTTCTAAACATCTCTGTCCCCAGTAGTGTTTACTTAATGAACAATATCATAGTGCAAAAGTCTGTCTTTCCTTGGGAAAACATATTATCAATTTCTAAATCTTATGTGGTTATCTTTTGTTCTATACACTCACATTTAGGACTCTGCATTATTGAGACCAAGTAATCTCTCAGGGCCCACATAGTGTGTGTGTGTGTGTGTGTGTGTGTTAACAGACTGCTTAGGCACTTAGAAATCACTTTTAATACATTAGTCCTGGCAATGCTGTAGGATAGAGGTTCTCAGCTTGGGGTCTCTGGGCTATTGGTGGGCCAAGGTTGAGTTGGTTGCTCAGATGGTGGAGTCTCCATCTATTTCTGGCTGCTACATGACATGGAAAAACAGATACATACATTAACTATGTCCTTGATATTATGTCACTGTTGAATCTAAGTACTTGCTGTGGTGATGTTAGTCCACACAATTGTGGATGGGAGCGATATTGGTCAATGAGACAGTCAGTCTGTAACTTTGCATGTTGTACATACTGTGAGAACCTCTGACATGTGGCATCGAGAACAGGGGACACAATCCAACACCCAGAGTGCTTTTGGATGAGGACCTAGGTGCACAGTCTCTTCAAAGTGAGCTGTGACTTTCTCTGAGACCAGTTAAATAGAGACATACTTGATTACAGTATTATAATAAATCCCAGCATAAAATCAAAGGATGAGCACCAGATTACTGTGGAAAGAAGGTTGCTTTCAGTTCAGGCTCTCTGATGCCAGCACAGTTAACTCTGTAAGGAGTTTTACTGCCCAGACTTATGAAAATGATGTCTGCACCTAGCAACAGATATACAGGCAGATTGGAGGCTGGTATGAGTGTGGCTATCACATTTGCTCCGAAGCCCTATAAGATTGCATCAGAATAACACGCATATGCTACCCTGTGGCTGTTGACAGGTTCCCATGTTTCAGAGGTGATGTCAGTGAAGACACAATGGCAGTTAGGAAATGCCACTTATAACCAATAGCATTATTGCTATTGTGTAAACGTCAGGTACTGGCTCTGATTTACCACTACTTGTACAGTAACTAAAATTTCACATAAATACAAAGCTCAGTCCACCTTAGAAGTAATTGTTGGGTAGGAATTGTTGTCAGATGTCATGTGGATTATCTGCTCATTCTGAACCAAGAGATTTAAAGCCTGAAACTGCTGTTTTACTTATTTCACTGGTTTTATAAATGTTTACAGTTCCATGTAAGATTAAATCAAATTCCTGTAGCACTCAGCCTCTCTAGTCTCTTTCATTCCATATGTGTCCTTGTGCTCCACTTTTATAAGGGATCACAGGAATTCTGGAAATACTGTATGTTATCATAGCCTGCAGGTATTCCACACTTGATGGTACCCAGTGTCTGTTCCAGCTGTTACAGTGAATGGTTCTGGACAGCTTCTGATCTGGTGTACACGTTTAAATATATGCCATTCATTCCTCACTTGTCTTTGCACCTGTTTCTCCAAAGGTGCTCTGGCCACTTTAAGTAGGTGTCCGGCTACCTGGTTGGGTGTCAATGAGTGTCGGCAGAGTGCAGGTGGCTGCTGCACCGCTCCAGGTCATCGAAGCGGACTCCAACACTTGCAGCTGGAGCAGGTAAAGCTCATCCTCTCAGTTGTCTCCTCTCATCTGGCTCGGCGAGCAGTGTCCAATGATTCGGTCAAATGGTGGTCAGTGACATCTGGGTCGTCAGATGCCTCATACTGTTTGAGCAAGGCAGCACTCTCCTCACCAAGATGGGGGATGTAGACTGGGTGGCAACCGCATGGGATGACTCTTCAGGCTGCTTTGTAGATAGCACCACAGAAGCGACGGTAGGTCTCATTTACTGAGATATGCCGGGCTGGTATTGTCACCACACACTTCTCCAGTGCTTCACAGTATTTTTTCCAGTTGGCCTTTCGGCAGTAGAATCGCTTCTTTTTGGAACTCTTGACGACTGGGAGATGTAGCCTGATATGGATCAGTGACAGTCTGTGTTGGCTGCATGGAAAGTTATCCAAGACTTGGCATGTTGCTGGCTGAGGATGGCCATGAACTGAACTGACCCAGCATAGGTCAGGAGAATAGTCATGAGCCCATCTAGAAGAATGGAATGTCCCTTGCTGTTTAGCATCATGGATAAGGGCAAGGTCATTTCGAGATGCCTGGTCTGCAATTTGTTCACCATCAGTGTCAACCTCCTTATACCTCCAGTCTGCGTGATGGCTGTTGAAGTCTTCAACGTAGACAGCTGGGTGTGGCAGGCTTGGTAAAACATATTGGTTCCAGCTGATGCTTGGAGGCTTGTAAACATTTGCCAGCCAGAAACCGCCAACCTGGATGGAATTCAGTAGACATCAGCTGAGTGGCAGCTGCAATATCGGACCGAATATATGTGGCTCAGCCATGCTTCAGGTGTGCCACATGGCACAACAGGTCAAAGCCATCGATACTGAAAAATTCCTAAATTCCTGAAAAACCTTGGCCCCGTGCACGGATTTGGCTTGTGAAATTCTTCACCAGGGTCATCAGTGAAGGCAGGCTACAGAAGATATGGCACACTGCAAAAGTCATTGGCCTCCTAAAGCCTGGAAAGGACTCAAATCAAGCACCAAGCTATTGTCCCGTATTATTACTGTCGGTGTGCTTTAAGACACTGGAGTGCTTGGTCCTACAGCGCATATTATCTGACGTGGACAGAATTTTGAGCCCTGACCAAGCCAGCTTTCACCGAGGCCATAGCACATGTGACCAAGTACTTGCGCTGACCACATTTGTTGAAAATGGCTTCCAGAGAAACTTGAAAAGAGGTACTGTTTTCATCGATCTAACAGCAGCATACGACATGGTATGGCACACTGGCCTGCTCGTGAAGGTATCATGGGTCCTGCTATCTTGGGCACAGGCATTGCTGAACTGTTCCTATGTGACAGGAAGTTCAGAGTCCATATGGGGGAGAAGACAAGTGCTTGGAGATGACAGAGCAATGGGTTACCCTAGGGCTCTGTGATTTCTCCAACCCTGCTCAACCTTTATATCAATGACTTGCCAACAATGGAATCACAAATTCATTTATACAGACGACATCTGTTGCAGTACCCAGGCCTGGACGTTTCACGAGCTTGATGCCACATTAAACCAGGACATGAAAAAGTTAGCTGACTACAGTAAGACTTGGCACCTCCAGCCAAGCATCATAAAAACAGTCTAGTTTGTTCCAGCTTCATCATGCTAGCGCAATCCGAGAACTGAAGGTTTATCTGAATGTTCAGAAGGTGAAGCATGAAGTATAACCGGTCTATCTAGGTGTGACCTTAGACCGCACACTGAGTTACCATACCCAGCTGAAGAAGACAGCAGCTAAAGTTTAAGATGCATAACAATCTTCTTAGCAAATTGGCAGGTTCATCTTGGGGTGCCCATGTTCCAACTCTGTGGACGTCAGCTCTTGCCACCTCATATTGGTTGGCAGAGAACTGTGCACCAATATGGAGTCAGTCACCCACCAAACTGGTGAATACACAGATACATGCCGCAATGCGTATCACCTCTGGCACCCTGCTCACTTCACTCCCATGGCTTCCAGTTGTGAGCAATATTGCTCCTCCTCCTATCAGATGAGAGGTTGCCACTGAGAAGTTACTGGAGAAAGTATGCACCAAATCAAGCCTGCCGCTGCACAATGACCTTTTTAAACCACCAGCTGCATGTTTGCCTTCGCGCCGCCCATTATGATCTCATCTGCTACGCCAGGATGTTAGGGCAGAAACACTCTGAGAGGAATGGATATCTGTTATAATCCCCAACCAGTCCCTTGTTGCTGACCCCACAATCTGCCCACCTGGTTTTGACCTGCCCTGTCACCAGTGGTCCCTGTTGAATAGGTTCTGGACCAGGCAAGGTCTCTGTGCAGCTAACCAGTATCGCTGGAGCTTTTGTGACAGCCCTTTTGTGCAGATGCAGTGCAACACAGATGACATACATTGTTAATCAATGCCTGCTGACTATGTTCAGTCGTGGCCTAGAAGGACTGCATCACACCAATGAAGATGCCATCTCTTGGCTAGACAACTATACACAAGCTAAATAAATAAAATAAAATAAGGGATCACATAGTATCCAAGTTCACATGTTTGAACTTTAAATCATCAACAGAGGCATATTTCCATTGGTTGCCATTAAATAACAAAAGTCTCAGACATAACTCCTTTTCCTGGGATTATGCTACTTAGCCACTGTATCTAAACTGCCCAAACCTTCCTCCTTTTCCATCTCTCCTGTAAAACTTTTATGTACCTGCAATGCTGTTTGTCCTGCCACATGGAGATCATTCATAGCCTTCACTTTCTGTGCATGCTCTTTAGCCCCTATGGTGATTAGAAAAATGTTACTGTCATTTATATTTGGTTTTTTTTTCCTGGGTTTTTTTTCTGCAACTCCACTGGACTTGGAGGAAGAAATTACTCCTTCTCTGGTTCAGTAAAACTTCTGACATCTCTGGGTTAGGTTTTCAACAGGAGCATAAGTCAGATAGGTGCCCAAATCTCACGGATGTTCAACAGGATTTTGGCAACTATCTCCCTTAGCCTCCTTTGAAAATCCCAGTCATAATGTTTAGTGTGCACTGTTGGTTTGACAGAAGTCCCAGAACTTTCATGAACTCCATCAGCTGCCAAGTGAGACAACTTCTGCAAATGTCTAATTCATAGTGAGCATGCTCAAAGGCGAAGATATATCAACACTAAATCAGCTCATTAGCTCACCTACTTCTATGCTAATAACATATCTACCCTTGCACTTCCTACGGCTTTCCAACAGGCCGAACTATTCATGTGCACTACACTTTGCCTAGACATTCTGAGCTGATTCTTCAAACATGATCATATCATTCATGTGCCTCAAAATGGGAAATGAATGTGTAGATAAGAAATCATAGCACAATATAAGCATCTTAGTTTTTAACTGGGCCCATTTTATGGGTGAATAAAAGCACAGGTAGACTTCCACATTAGAGAGAAATGAATGAAATGAGTGGTGATAAGATTTAGTTGTGCATTTTGAATTTTTAGTTAGGAGTCATGAGTTATTAAAGTGTGAACGTTTCCAGATGAAATGAACACATGGCAAAGCAATTATTAGGTTGATTTGACTTGTTCAGTCTTGAGCTTGAAAGTCATAGCACGAGGAGAATGGCTGAGAGCTAGAAAAAATGCTGCTGCTGTGATACTAGAGACAGAGGAAAAGATATAGGAAGGTTTATCCTTCTAACAGGATTTATAGAGCTTAGCAGACTCTCTCTTTTAGGACTAATAGAGGAACAGGTTTTTCATACCTACGGATTTGACAAACAAACGTTATTTGATCTCTGTGAGGAGCTTAAAGGGGACTTAAAGTAGGGATGGGAGAACTGTCCTTTATAAAATAAGTGGTGGATACCTCATCCCAATTATCTAATTCCTGGCCAGAACATATCTAAGGATTGTGGTCAGTTCATTTAACTTAACCTTTCTTCCCTGCTCGACCACTGGCATGTTCTCCTTCTAAGTATTGTATTGCTTTAGGCTGATAGATCTTTAGAGTAAACATATGAGCTTTGCAGAGACTAGAGATTTGTTCACCACTGCAATTCTTCATTAAAAATGTGGGCTGGCACAGGAGAAACAGGTAGCATGGCTGTGATATTCCCCTCTGGTGTTATCTGGACGGGTGATCTGCTAGGTCACTCCAATCCTTGACTCTGGGAGCCAGCCTTACCCTGCTCTGCTGTGAGAACCCCCACTCCTGGGCTGTTCATGCAGAGCCTCTGGCATGTAAGCTGCTCCTTGGATTGTGCAACCAAATGACACTAGCCAATAGCTCTGGTCCCAGACACAACCCTAGGAACCTCCGTCTTGCAGTGCCCAGTTATGCCTGCTGGACACTGCAAGCTTATATAGGTTCATCAATTTAACAAAGAAATTAATAGGTATCAGGCTTGTTATCACAGCGGGAGTCTCTGACACACTTTAAACCGAACACACTGCTTCAGGTAGAATAAAAGATTTATTAACTACAAAGATAGATTTTAAGTGATTATAAGTCAAAGCATAACAAGTCAGATCTGGTCAAATGAAATAAAACCAAAACGTATTCTAAGCTGATCTTAACACTTTTAATGCCCTTACAAACGTAGATGCTTCTCACCACAGGCTGGCTGGTTGCTCTTCAGCCAGACTCTCCCCTTTGATCAGTGCTTCAGTCACTTGGTGTGGTGTCTGTAGATGGAAGTGGAAGAGAGAGAGGAAGAGCATGGCAAAGTCTTTCCCTTTTATCATGTTCTTTCTTCCCTCTTGGCTTTGCCCCCTCCCCCCCTTCAGAGTCAGGTGAGCATTCTCATTGCAGTCCCAAACTGACCAAAGGAAGGGGGGTGACTCACTTGAGAGTCCAACAGATCCTTTTGTTGCTGCCTAGGCTAGTGTCCTTTGTTCCTGTGAGGCTGAGCTGGGTTTGTCCCATACATGCCCTGATGCGGTATGTACTGCCTCTCTGCTCTGGAGAGTTTTTGCCTGGGCTTATTTAAAGCCATGAAGACACATTTTCAGCCTCACAACTATATACATGAAATCATAACCTATAACATTACTGTAATAACAATTATTATAACATCACTATAACAATGCTCAGTGCATCATGAGCCTTCCGAAGACATCCAACATGATAAACTTTGCATTGGATACCACACAATCATTTTACAAGGATGAACATGGGGGTGCTGGGTGTTCCCCCCGAGGTACAGACTGTCACATCTCCCCTCTTAGTTTACTGCAGGAGGGTTAGTCACTGACTAGCTCAAAGGCAGTTTGTGTTATAGTTGTCTTGGTATCCAGCCATTAGGGCCATTAGGCAGTGTGCCTCAGTTTCTCCATTCACACACAACAAACCAGGTTCTTTATGGTTTCTCTGCTGTGATAAGCTTTAACCCTGTTTACAGGTATTAATTGAAAAGTAGCATTATCATAAGGTTTAACATCAGTAACAAAATTCTTATCCCCAAACTTAACATTAATATCAATGTTTTTATCACAGATGGGTGTTTACAAATATCTTTGATACCGTGCCCTCTGCTCAGATATTCTATTTTGAGGTTAGCTTGTTCATTAGCCATGGTGTCCTTTGACTCTCTCCCATGTAATCAGTCACTGGCTTTTCTTTCCCTCCAGTGTTCCCCCCCTGTATGGGCTCTTAATTTAATTATGTTTCTGGAATTTTGGTGCCTCAGGGTCTGGCAAGATAAGGGCCGAGGGGGATCCTGCACATTGGCTGGCCCTTTGGGAGCAGTCTCCCAACCCCAGGACCTCCAGCTCCCTTTTGGGGGTTCCCTGGTGTTTCCCCCTCCCAGCACTGAGTCCTTCCCTCCTCCCTTTTCCTACAGGACTGTGCTCTGTGGGCTAGGTGTGTTTACCCTTTGATCAGATGCACCTTTTCCCAGCAGCTTTCCCATAACTGCTCTGTCTCACAGCCTGGGGAAAAACACCCCTTCTCTGTCAGTTTGGTCATTTGTATTCTGGCAAACTACCACCTGGCAATTTCCTGGTCCCATCTCTTGTTATCACAGCTATTGGAGCTGCATCTTGATGTAAAGACAGTTATTTTCCAGAAACTTATCAGAAATAGCATCCTGAAAAACTGGTACCTGGATTGGGGTACCCTCTGTCACCCCTTTCTCTGTCCCTGAGAAGTCAGCTGTGTGACTGCTCCCCTCCAGGAAGTCAGTTACACAGTTCCTTCTCAAAATCTGGGTCACAGGCTGAGTGCCTGGGTGCACAGATCCATCCTCCTAGTGTCCTGGGCATCCTGCCCCAAGTGACTATTGAGGAGACATTCCTGTACCCCCACTATTCCTTCCCCAGTTTCCTCCTCTGGGTCCCCTCCTAAGATATTCTTCTGTGCTCCCTAGGAAGGATTCTCTCTCTTGTTCACCTGCAGAACTCTGCCAGCTAACAACTGGGACAGTTTCCTTAATCACTGACAACACTTCTCCTGCGCCTGAGGGCATGTTGCCTTCTGCTGGAAAGGAGCTAATCTCAGCCCCTCCCATATTTGGAAGCACACTGCTTCCCTGTGTTACAGAGTCACAGGAATCCTCACTCATCTAAGTGGTTTCTGAGCTCCCCTGCCCGTTCCCTGGACTCTTCTCTGGGACACATTTCTCTCTGCTCCCTAGAGCCGGCTTTGCCTCTGGTTCATCTGCAACTTGCTGGCAGCTAACAACCTGGACAGTTCTTCCCTTGGCAGGCTTTACACCCCCATCCCTTCCTGATGTGGTGTTGCTTCCAGCTGCAGTGCAAGAGTTTGTCCCAACCACCCACCCCCCTGGAAGCATGTGGCTTCTCCCTGCTGCAGAAGAATCAAGGAGACTCTCTCCCCTTCTCTCAGCAGTTCCTGAGACCTTACCTTTTCCCTCTGGGTCCCAGCTTAAAACTCCCTCCTGCTGAAGGCAAATACTTTAACCTGAACTACATGAAAAAAATCATTACCAAGAAGCAGGTTGACTAGGAGGTGTTCTATTACTCCCACAGTCAAAACAGTTTCCAAACCTTCCCACACCACATGGATTTTAGCTAGTGGTACGAGGAATCTGCTTTCTCCCACTCCCCACAATCTCTGCCATACTTGCCTTTGGGACCACACTGCTTAACCAGAGATCTGGGCCCCTGTATCCCTCTGCCCCAAGTATTCCCTGCCATCAATTTGGACAGCCTTAACATGCTCCATATCTGGTTCTGCAGAGGCTAATCTCACAAAACCAATATGATAGGTTTCAATTGCTTGGGGGGTTCTGTGTTGAGGACAGCAGAATTAACAAGCGCTATTGTTTGCTGCTTCCTCCTAGTACAGGGCATTTATTCCTCAGGTAATCAGTGGAATTACACTGATAGAACCTTTGAGCTCTTCTGCTTTTACAGGAGATTTGGGATGAGGTTAGAGGAATGTTTTTGGGTAAGGGAATGTTTAGGCTTCCAACCCCTTCTCTCTTCCCAGAGGCAAAATGGTATCCTCCCTTCCCACCAGTTTTAAACCCCTCTTTCTGTGGCCTGCCCTCAATAGATACCTGATTCTGTTCAAAGGCATCAGCTAAAAAAGCCATCTCATCCACAGACTTTACATCTTTGTCCCATAAATGCTGCTTTACATCAGCCTTACGTATTCTTAGGAAATGCTCTTGAGCAACAAGATCCAACATTCCCTCAAAACTTGCCACCTCTTTACCCCTCACCCATTTTCCCAACAAATCTTTAATTTTGTTTACATATTCCCCATTAAATAAATATATATGGAGATATACCTATCTCATAGAACTGGAAGGGACCCTGAAAGGTCATGGAGTCCAGCCCCCTGCCTTCACTAGCAGGACCAAGTACTGATTTTGCCCCAGATCCCTAAGTGGCCCCCTCAAGGATTGAACTCATAAGCCTGGGTTTAGCAGGCCAATGCTTAAACCACTGAGCTATCTCTCCCCCCCAATAGTATACCAATATCCCTCTTAAGATGCCTAACTGTAACTCTATATGTTTCAGGGGTAATCTGAAAACTTCGTAAAACATTATCTTTGAATTTACAATAGTCTAAAGCATCTTCAGTTGGCCTTCCATTGAATACATTTTGAGTTTTACCAGTTAATTTCATCATCAGGGTAGGAACTCTCTTATCAGGGATTTCATGTATTACACACAGCCTTTCGAAGGTAATCAGATATTCAGCAAGATCATCCTCTTCACTATATGCAGGACATAAGTGTTCCCATTTGTGGATTTTTGGAGTGATGGGAGTTGTTGGGGTCAGGGGCCTCTGGTTCTGCTTCTCTAGCAGGTCCAGCTGGTGTTTTCTCTTTCCCTTTCCCTTTTTCTTCCATGGCCCTTCTGTGTGCAGCCTCCTCCCTGGCTGCCTCATATATTTTTTTTTCCCTTTACCTCCAGTTCTTTCAGTGCAATAATCTCTGGTGCTTCCTAACCTTTTCTGCAGACTGCAGCTTAAAAAGCTCCAACTTCGCAATTGCTTTACTGCTTTCACTCATTTTCCTGCTTTTCTGTTCCTACTTCCCTTTCCTGAAATAAGCAAACAGAAAATAACAAAACTATGACCTCCTCCTGACTGTTAGCCAGTGCACTTAAGATTCACTTAACATCACAAATATCAGTGCTTAAAGTGTGAACTTCACTTAGAGTAACAAGCCGTATATGCACCACTGTGACATTCCCCTCTGATGTTATTCAGATCAGTGATCTGCTAGGTCTCTCCAATCCTTGACTCTAGGAGCCAGCCTTACCCTGCTCTGCTGTGAGAACCCCCACTCCTGGACTGTTCACGCACAGCCTCTGGCATATAAACTGCTCCTTGGATTGTGCAACCAAATGACACTAGCCAATATCTCCAGTCCCAGACACAACCCTAGGAACCTCCGTCTTGCAGTGCCCAGTTATGCCTGCTGGACGCTACCAGCTTATATGGGTTCATCAATTTAACAAAGAAATTAATATGTATCAGGCTTGTTATCACAGCGGGAGTCTCTGACACACTTTAAACCGAACGCACTGCTTCAGGTAGAATAAAAGATTTATTAACTACAAAGATAGATTTTAAGTGATTATAAGTCAAAGCATAACAAGGCAGATTTGGTCAAATGAAATAAAAGCAAAACATATTCTAAGCTGATCTTAACACTTTTAATGCCTTTACAAACTTAGATGCTTCTCACCACAGGCTGGCTGGTTGCTCTTCAGCCAGACTCTCCCCTTTGATCAGTGCTTCAGTCACTTGGGCCTGGTCTACACTACGACTTTAATTCGGATTTATCAGCTTTAATTCGAATTAACCCTGCAACCATCCACACAACGACGCTATTTATTTCGATGTAAAGGGCCCTTTAAATCGATTTCTGTACTCCACCCCGACGAGCGGAGTAGCGCCAAAATCGATTTTAACATTTCGAATTAGGGATAGTGTGGCTGCAATTCGATGGTATTGGCCTCCGGGAGCTATCCCACAGTGCATCATTGTGACCGCTCTGGACAGCAATCTAAACTCGGATGCACTGGCCAGGTAGACAGGAAAAGCCCCGCGAACATTTGAATTTAATTTCCTGTTTGCCCAGCGTGGAGAGCACAGGTGACCACAGATAGCTCATCAGCAAAGGTAACCATGCAGGCTGATAATCGAAAAAGAGCACCAACATGAACCGTGAGGGAGGTACTGGATCTGATCGCTGTATGGGGAGAGGATTCAGTGCTTGCAGAACTTCGTTCTAAAAGACGAAATGCAAAAACTTTTGAAAAAATTTCCAAGGGCATGATGGAGAGAGGCCACAATAGGGACTCTGAGCAGTGCCGCGTGAAAGTCAAGGAGCTCAGACAAGCCTATCAAAAAACAAAGGAGGCAAACGGTTGCTCCGGCTCAGAGCCGCGGACATGCCGCTTCTACGCCGAGCTGCATGCAATTCTAGGGGGGGCTGCCACCACTACCCCACCTGTGATCGTGGATTCTGGGTCGGGGATAGTCTCATCAGCGACGCCTGAGGATTCTGCCGATGGGGGAGAGGAGGAGGATGAGCTTGCAGAGAGCACACAGCACTCCGTTCTCCCCAACAGCCAGGATCTTTTTCTCACCCTGACTGAAGTACCCTCCCAAGCCTCCCAAGCCAGTACCCAAGACTCTGACCCCATGGAAGGGACCTCAGGTGAGTTTACCTTTTAAAATATAAAACTTGTTTTAAAAGCAAATGGTTTTCAATGATTACTTTGCCTGACTTTGCATTCGCGGTCAGTTCAGCTACTGGAAAAGTCTGTTAACGTGTCTGGGGATGGAGCGGAAATCCTCCAGGGACATCTCCATGAAGCTCTCCTGGAGGTACTCCGAAAGCCTTGCCAGAAGGTTTCTTGGCAGTGCATCCTTATTCCCTCCTCCATGGTAGGACACTTGACCACGCCATGCTTGCAGCAAGTAATCTGGTATCATTGCCTGACAAAGCCTGGCAGCGTATGGTCCCGGTCTTTGCTGGCATTCAAGCAACATCCGTTCTTTATCTTGTTGTGTAATCCTCAGGAGAGTGATATCACTCCTGGTAATCTGGTTGAAATACGGGAACTTAATTAAGGGGACAGAGGTGGCCGTTCCTACTGGGCTGTTTGCCTGTGGCGGAAAATAAATCCTTCCCTGCAGTTAGCCAAGCGCAGATGGGAAATTGGGCCTGAGTTTTTCGCGCTTGGCTAGCAGGGATCTTCCCTGTTACCAGCCACGCGGTGGGGGGAGGGGTACCGTGATCATCCCAGAGAATTCATGGCGGGAGGGGGGCGGCGGCGGGGGGGTGGTTAGTTTGGTGCCTGCAGGGATCTTCCCTGATACCAGCCACGCGGTGGGGGGGAGGGGTACAGCGATCATCCCAGAGAATTCATGGCGAGAGGGGGGGGGGGGTTAGTTTGTTTTCTGGTGCTGCTGAATGTTAACAGAAAAACCGCAGCACTCTACAGGCTATGCTTGGTATGTGGGTAAGGAGGGCACAGAAGCTGTAAGACAATGGCTTACCATGGCCGCATGCAAGCCGAATTCTGTTGCCTAGACCTGTGATCTCTAGCAGCAAAGCCACAGGCACTCAGCATTAAGAGGCAAAATGCGACCTTGCACAGAAATCACATGTGCTATGTAATGTGAATAGTGTTGGTCACCGTGAAAGAGTATAAGCATTGTTCTGCAAAATGTAGCTTTTAAAACAATTCTCTCTTTTTTTTTCCCCTCCCTACAGCAGCTGCAAATTCCTCAAGCCTCCCTCCTCCATCCCGAAGGTTATCACAGATAAGGCGTCGTAAGAAGAGAACGCGAGACGAGATGTTTTCTGAAATTATGGAATCCAGCCGCAGTGACAGAGCTCATCTGAATGAGTGGAAGGAAACAGTTTCAAAGTATAGGAAAGAAGCCAGTGAACGTGAGGACAGGAGGGACCAACGTGAGGACAGGAGGGACCAACGTGAGGACAGGAGGGACGCTCGAGATGAGACGTGGCGGCAGGAAGACCAGAGTAGGCAGGATGCAACGCTGGGGCTGCTGCGTGAGCAAACAGACATGCTCCGGCGTCTGGTGGAGCTTCAGGAACGGCTGCTGGAAAACAGACTGCCGCTTCAGTCCCTGTTCCACCCTCCCCCCTCCCCATGTTCCGTATCCTCCTCACCCAGACGTGTAAGAACGTGGGGGGGAGGCTCCGTACACCTTCCCATTCCACCCCAGTAGACAGCCCAAGCAAAAGGCTGTCATTTTTTTAACCTTTTCTATTAATAAAGAATAAATGATTTTTAAATGATAGTGACTTTATTTGGTTTGAAAGAAAGCTGGGGGAAGGGAGAGGGTGGGTTCCTTACAGAAAATCAGTCAATAAAGGGGGACGGGTTTTTATGAAGGAGAAACAAACAGATATTTCACACTGTAGCCTGGCCAGTCATGAAACTGGTTTTTAAAGCTTCTCTGATGCACAGCGCTTCCTGGTGTGCTCTTCTAATCGCCCTGGTGTCTGGCTGCGCGTAATCAGCAGCCAGGCGATTTGCCTCAGCCTCCCACCCCACCATAAAGGTCTCCCCCTTACTTTCACAGAGATTGTGGAGCACACAGCAAGCAGAAATAACAATGGGGAGATTTCTTTGGCTGAGGTCAGAGCGAGTCAATAATGATCGCCAGCGACCTTTTAAACGGCCAAATGCACATTCTACCACCATTCTGCACTTGCTCAGCCTATAGTTGAACAGGTCCTGACTCCTGTCCAGGCTGCCTGTGTACGGCTTCATGAGCCATGGCATTAAGGGGTAGGCTGGGTCCCCAAGAATAACTATTGGCATTTCAACATCCCCAACGGTTATTTTCTGGTCCGGAAAGTAAGTCCCTTGCTGCAGCCCTTTAAACAGAGTAGTGTTCCTGAAGACGCGAGCGTCATGAACCCTTCCCGCCCAGCCCGCGTTGATGTTGGTGAAACGTCCCTTGTGATCCACAAGTGCTTGCAGCACCATTGAAAAGTACCCCTTGCGGTTTATGTACTCGGTGGCTTGGTGCTCCGGTGCCAAGATAGGGATATGGGTTCCGTCTATCGCCCCACCACAGTTAGGGAATCCCATTGCAGCAAAACCATCCACTATAGCCTGCACATTTCCCAGAGTCACTAACTTTCGTAGCAGCACCTGAGTGATTGCTTTGGCTACTTGCATCACAGCAGCCCCCACAGTAGATTTGCCCACTCCAAATTGATTCCCGACTGACCGGTAGCTGTCTGGCGTTGCAAGCTTCCACAGGGCTATCGCCACGCGCTTCTCAACTGTGAGGGCTGCTCTCATCTTGGTATTCTGGCGTTTCAGGGCAGGGGACAGCAAGTCACAAAGTTCCATGAAAGTGCCCTTACGCATGCGAAAGTTCCGCAGCCACTGGGAATCGTCCCAGACCTGCAACACTATGCGGTCCCACCAGTCTGTGCTTGTTTCCCTTGCCCAGAATCGGCGTTCCATGGATAGAATCTGCCCCATTAACAACATGATCTCCAAAGCACCGGGGCCCGTGGTTTCACAGAATTCTGTATCCGTGTCCGTGTCCATGTCCATGTCAATGTCCTCATCATGCTTGTCGCTGCGCTGCCGCCGCCGCTGCCTCCTCGCCTCGTTTTTCTGGTCCTGGCTGAGCATAAACTCCACGAGAACGCGCGAGGTGTTTACAATATTCATGACTGCTGTCTTGAGCTCAGCGGGCTCCATGCTTGCCGTGGTATGGAGTCTGCAGTGTGTTCACCCACCCAGGAAAAAAGGCGCGAAAATGGTTGTCTGCCGTCCGTTGCTTTCATGCAGGAAGGGAGGGAGGGAGGAGGTGAGGCTGTACCCAGAACCACCTGCGATGATGTTTTTTGTCCCGTCAGGCACTGGGATCTTAACCCACAATCACAATGGGCGCGGGAGACTGCGGGAACTATGGGATAGCTATGGGATAGCTACCCACAGTGCAACGGTGCAGAAATCGACGCTAGCCCCGGTACTTGGATGCACACCACCGAATTAATGTGCTTAGTGTGGCCGCATTCATTTCGACTTTATACAACCTGTTTTTCAAATCCGAATTATATAAATTCGGATTAATCCCGTAGTGTAGACATACCCTTGGTGTGGTGTCTGTAGATGGAAGTGGAAGAGAGAGAGGAAGAACATCTTCCCTCTTGGCTTTGCCCCCCCCCTTCAGAGTCAGGTGAGCATTATCTCATCACAGTCCCAAACTGACCAAAGGAAGGTGGGTGACTCCCTCGAGTCCAACAGATCCTTTTGTTGTTGCCTAGGCCAGAGTCCTTTGTTCCTGTGAGGTTGGGCTGGGTTTGTCCCATACCTGTACTGATGAGGTGTGAACTGCCTCTCGGCTCTTGGAGAGTTTTTGTCTGGGCTTATTTAAACCATGAAGATACATTTTCAGCCTCATTACTATATGAATGAAATTATAACCTATAACATTACTGTAACAACAATTACTATAATATCACTATAACGACAATGCTCAGTGTATCATGAGCCTTCTGAAGACACCCGACATGACAAACTTTGTATTGGATACAACACAGACATTTTACAAGGATGAACATGGGGGTCCTGGGTGTTCCCCTGAGGTACAGAGTGTCACAATAGGTTACAATGTAATAGAGAGATTATCCAAATTTACCTTCTGTTGTCATCATAGTGTGGATCCCTAAAGCAAACAGGCACTGGTATTTGTGGACTTGATCTTTCAAGCGGCTGAGCACTAGCATAATACTCCTGCCAAGCATTTAAGTGTATGCTTAATTTCAATGGGATTACTCACATGGGTAAAGATATGAAGATGCCTAAATGCTTTTCTTGATTGGGGCTAGAATGCTTTGGCCGTTGCAGGATTGAACCCTAAGTGAGCATCCATTTATTAACCATATGGGATAAGGGCAATGAGCAAATTCTGTTCTTGTTACTTTGTTGCCAAAGTGAAGTAACTTTAATTGACATCAGTGAAACTATTCTTTGTTTAAACCAATAAAATACCCAGTAACTTTCCCTCCACCTTTTATCTTTTATTAATCAAACTTAAGCATTAAATTTTAAGCCAAATAAACCAATTTCTCAGAGGCAAGTATCGATTACTGGCCCTATCTATTTGACAATGAAAAAAAATTTAACTCTGTCCAGGTTATTTAATTCCAAATATCACAATGTGAACTCTTGATTGAAAAATATCACCAACTAATACACTTTTTCCTGAGAGAGGTAAGGAAATGGGACAAGGCAGCTGGCTTTTGGACGAAAGTGGGAAGATCCTTGGTTGGTGGAAAGATCAAAGGTCCTGTTGAGAACTGTCTGGTTAAATAAACCTTCTGCTGGTTTATCATTAAATTGCATCATTTGCCTCTGTTAAGAAGAATCTGATGAAATAAAAGTCCTGTTTCAATGAATTAATTGCAAATGGGCATCTCCATGTGATTTATTTTTAATCTAATTCTTCCTGTTCTCTTGCAATAAATACTAAAAATCAAGGTTTTGTATTGGAAGTGCAAAGCAACCATACTACGCCTGTCTCTGTAACAAATGACTAGTATTTCCAAAAAGCTTGGGGCAAAGGAAGAGAAGCCTTCAAACAAAGAGCCTAATAGGGTTTTCAGTGTGAGGATATAACGTAATTTGAAAGATTGGTAATGTGAGCCAAGATGAATTTTAGCCTTTCTACTGTTTCTTCAGGCAAAGAGCAAATAGACAATTTTCAAATCCAAGTTGTTTTTGAAAGTCTCTGACAAATGTTTGAACAGCCTAAGTACATAAATTGGGAAATCATCACGTATATCTTGAACCCATTCTATTTCTTTATTTTTTAATTAGACTAACTACATTAAGTGATATGATAAAGTCCTATGTTAATGGAAATATTGAGGGTATATGGTATGGTCAAATATTTTACCTATTCAACTTATTTCTGAACTAGTGGAAACTACTGTCACAGTTCAGGGAAATGCACCTGTATTTCCCCTCTATGGTCCAGCAAGAGGCACCCATGCTAGGCTTCCAGCTCCCCTGGCCATTACATCTCTTGAGTGGAGATCCATATCTCACTCCATTCTGACTGGGGTATTCCAGGCTGCACAGTCCCCTTATAGTGTAAGGGGACTCTACCTAAACAGGCCTGCTTGCCTTCCTTTCAGGGATTAAGAACTAGGGCCCTACCAAATTCACAGTCCATTTTGGTCAATTTCACGGTCATAGGATTTTAAAAAGCATAAATTTCATGATTTCAGTTCTTTAAATCTGAAACTTCACGGTGTTGTAATTGTAGAGGTCCTGACCCAAAAAGGAATTATTCGGGGGGGGGGGGAGGTGTTGCAAGGTTATTGTAGGGGGGATTGTGATACTGCTACCCTTACTTCTGCGCTGCCGCTGGCAGTGGTGCTGCCTTCAGAGCCGGGCAGCTGGAAAGCGGCAGATGCTGGCCGGGATCCCATCTCTGAAGGCAGAGCCATTACCTGCAGCAGTGCAGAAGTAAGGATGGTATGGTATTTCCACCCTTCTGTGCTGCTGCCTGCCCAGTCAGCAGCTGCAACTCTCTGGCTGCCCAGCTCTGAAGGCCGCAGTGCAGAAGGATGGCATTGCCACCCTTACTTCTGTGCTGCTGCTGCTGGGCGCTGCCTTCAGAGCTGGGCACCTGGCCAACAGCCACTGCTCTCTGGCCACCCAGCTCTGAAGGCACAAAAGTAAGGGTGGCAATACTATGACCCCCCTAAAATAACCTTGTGACCCCCTGCAACTCCCTTCGGGTCAGGGCCCCCAATTTCAGAAATGCTGGTCTCCCCTGTGAAATCTGTATAGTATAGGGTAAAAGCACACAAAACACCAGATTTCATGGGGGGAGACCAGATTCACAGTCTGTGATGCATTTTTCATAGCTGTGGATTTGGCAGGGCCCTACTAATAACAGAGTAAGTGCTCACAGTGATAAGGTACCACATAGCACTTCCTCTGCAAGCCAACTTTATTCTTAAGGTAAAAGTATTACAGCAAACTTATTAAAAACAATAAAAGAACCTAACCTCATGCTAATAATCTTACCAGAGGTCACTCCATCACTAACATGGGCTCTGGCAAGAGCAGTCCTACAAAACCCCATGCAAGGATTTCCTTGTGGTTTCAAGTTCATCACATCTTTGACTCAGACCAAGCACACAGTCTTATAGAATCTCAGTAGGCCTAGTCCTTCCAAGACTTTCCTGAGGATTGGGGCCCTCCATGGACCAGGAGTCCTGACCATTTTCTGGATCAGGAAGAAATCCCTTATGTGTGTGGCTTTAGTCTTAAATATAATGTTTTGAAAAGAAAGTCTGTAGGTCATGAGTACATAGATCACTGTGTCTAGCTCTGTCCCCACTGAGGAGTACAGTCTTCTGATCAGTCACAGATGGAAGTTCTTGGGTTAGTGGGGTTTGTTTGCTTGCTTGCTTGTTGCCATGGCTATACAGAAAACCAGTAGCCACTGGGAAGTCCAAAAGCACCCCAAGGCTACAAACTACGTGAACAAGCTGAGTATAGGAACTCTAAGCAGTAGAGGAAGTTGCTGTTTGGTATCAAACTTTCCCTGGCAGCCTGGCTTCATTTAACTATTCGCTCTGTCTAAACATATACAATAGGTTCTTTCTGGAGGTGAGCATGGGCAGAATGGAAGTAAATGCTCTTCGCCACATTAACATCTAGCTTGATATCTGTGGCGTTCTGAGAGAAATATTCTGGAAAGGATGGCTGCTGTATCTCTGACCCTCTCCAAATGTTGTGTTCCTCCCCCAGCCACAGGAAGTTGGGACAGAAGGACTTTCATGCTCTTCTGAGGAAGAAGGGAGTGTGCTGTAGAGTTGCCACTTTCCCTCTTTGCCACCCATTCTTCCTCCCTTGCCCCCCTGACTGTGGCCTGTGAGGGTGGAGAGGGACACTGGTCTCAGATATTAGTAGCCTGATTTTTAGAAGTGCTGAGTCCCTAGCTTCAGTGGTAGTTGCAGTTGCTCAACACTTCTGGGAATCAGGCTACAAAATATATGATTACCTCTGTATTAATTTGTGTGGACTTTGTTAGCTGCCTGCTGTCTGTTTCTGAGTTCATAAGGTTGGCAGGCATTGTGCACAGAGCTTAACACTCCATTCTCACTGCTATGACTAAATCAATGTCTGATAGCACAGCCTGCAGACATTGTAAACTTCCAAAAGCTTTTGTTTCCTGTTATGAATCTTCAAGTGCTCACCCTGCAGATTTTAAAGAGCTTAAAGTGCTCATAGTTTGCAGTGGTTCTTAAAATGTTTGTGGACAGTGGTACTGGCTGGTGGAGGGATAGCTACTACGCTTTTGAAAAGGAAAGCTGTAGTTCAGTTCTTCGGCTCCTGCACTAGTGAAACACTCCTCATTTTCACTCTTTATTATTAATTTTGTAATTTTAATAGGGATTTTCTTCATTATTTTCTAGTCAACCAAATTAGCCCTGTTTTACTTATGGGGAAACTGAGTCACAGAATGGTTAAGTGACCTATGCAAAGTTATAGATAGTGTCAAAACCAGGATTACAACACAGGACTTTCTGACCCTTATTCCTGTGCTCAGCTTTAATTCTGTTAATGAAGGAGGGTGGGGGAGTTGGCTGTAAATTGTGTTAACTCTCTATCCCCTAGAATTACAAAATCATCATAATAAAAAATAGCATTTTGATTTCATTGCTGCAAAAATGACCTAATTCATTCTCAAGGCTGCATTCTTGGCAAACACCTAGCTAGAGAACCTTTCAAGTGTCTGGGCAGCAGATGAAAGCAAATTTATCCTTAGTAAACTACCTGTAGCAAAGTATTTTTTTTTTTACTTAGAATTCTACAGCTACAGACTTAAAGCTAACCGATACCTCTACCTTTTAGGGTAAGGCACAGAGGAGAAGAGATCAGTCAGCCCTTCCTCCCTGTCTCCCACATCTCACCCACATACAGGCAGGCTAGGCATAAACTGGATCCTATGCACTGTGGGTTGCACTAGCAGTTCCAGTGGGGTCTTATTACTTCAGGGTGAGGGTGGTGCTGTGCTCAGTCCTTGCACACTAGGAGAACTGTGCTGGGGACAGTGCTGGTGTAAAAGTACAGAAATTGATCTCTCTTCTCCTCTTACCTAGAAGCCATGGGGATAATTGAGTGTTTCAAACCTCTAGGTTGGCTGCTGGGGCAATGTGTCTCCTGCCCATCTCTAGGGAAATTTGGGGTCTTTAAGTGTTGCAACAGAGCATTAACTATTGTTTATTAGTATTTATTTAACTTCTTTCTATTTAAGTCTGTAAGTTTATCAAAGCATTATGTGAGAGATAAAGTGCTCAGTGAGGTTTTGCGCCCTCTACAATGTTTGAGAAGTCACAGTACCTCCCTAGGGTTAGTAGGTGGTGTGCAGGTTTTCTTTACTATACACTGATGGTTTCACCATGTAAATTACATATCTCCTTGTATAGGAAGCAGTTCCAGAATAATAGTGTTGCCAATTTCTAGTCTCTGGAGAATGTAAGGTCTGAGTCATCACACATGCAGAGGTAGATAAGTCTTCACTGGCAAATTAACAGTAAAGTGCTCCTGTGTGTGTATCTGTGAGCCAGTTGGGGATCACTCTCTCAACCAGTTCAAAAACAGTCTCAAGAGATATCTGTGACAAGAGAAAAAATAGTCCCTTCCAATTGTGCTTACTGCATTGTGCATATAATTCACCTAGGCAGAGAAAAGAATGGGAAGGTGCATACATCTTCATTCAGAGGCACATGTATTTCAGTAGGAATGAGTCATTCATCTTCCTTGAAATGCAAAATAAGATATGTCCCTAAACAATTATGAATATTGTCTTATTGTATGTAAGTATTTTCTGAAAACTGGATCCATGGTTAAACACTTCTGGAATATTTAAAGCAAAACCTTATCTGTGCAGGCATAAGGAAGAGTTTGAGTAGAAATCTGTTACTGGATATTGTTACCCAAAATTGGGTCAGCTAGTAAGCTTAGGGAGGACTAATAACCCACCAGAGTTTGGAAGTAAGCAGCATGTTTATTATATTGATAGCTAAGCTCAAAAGAAAGGTGGGGGAGGGTGTTACACTCACACTCACATACTCACGCTCCCAGGACAGGCGCAGCACTGTCAGGATCCTTTAAGGTAAGTGTCCCACAGCACAGCGATGGATGGTGCGATTAAGGTAAGTCTTCCCAAGGCATGACGGAATACAACGCAGTGAACCACTGGCCAGGTTGTTCGAGCGAAGGGCCTTCATGGGAGGTACAAGCTTGTGAGTGCACTCCTGAGCACATGGCCCCTTCCGTTTTTAAGGACCTGCTCCTCATGGCCTGCGACTATAGAGATGACTTGGCTGCATCTGGTTGGTCACACTCCACCTCAGCCAGTGTCCATGCATTGGGTGTGTGAGTGTTGCCTAATTAGAGTCCCAGACAACTTGTCTATCTCGGAGCTCTTCTGATCTTCCAGCTGTTTAAGCAGCCCATTCATCCCACAAGCATTCCAGGAGGGAGGGGTGGGGGAAAGCCACTTCACAGGTATTCAAAGAGGGAGAGGAGACAAGGTGGGGGGAGTGTAACAGACTTTTTGAGCATACAGGTTATACAGAGCATAGAGATCACTGCTGCTCCTACAACACTCTGCCCCTTGATCTATGATCATTACAATACAGTTGTTGTTGTAGGGCACAGGTGATCTGTTGTAAAGATACCAAACAATCATAACCAGGTGAATATAACTAAAACCATTACAACTGACTTACACCAGATATAATATAAACACAAATGCAAATAATCACAATTATAATAATTGGGAATACAATAAAACCATCACCATTAAAATAATTGGGTACCTTGACAAACAAAATGAGGCCCAAGTTTGATGCTGCAATAGCCATCAAACAATAAAAATCAACCCTAACCCTTCAGTACACACAACAAATAAGATTTGTAGGAGTACCAGTATTAATAACAAAACTTAACAACAAAATGATTATTAGAGAACCTAACAAAATAAACCTGATATATTGGGGACCAAAGTTTTTTGGACAGAGATGGATGTGATTGATAATTTGGTTGGAGATGAGGGAAGTAGAGAGAGGAAAAGGCATTTACCCTGTCTTGTGTAGTATCCCTTCTCTTTCCAGACCCAATGCTAGCACAGGACACCCACCAGAGACAGACACAGAACATGCAACACAGAGCACTGAACACACAACACTGAACACAGACTTTGTCACAACACTATAACCATGGTATTTGTATAACTCTTCAGCTGGTACCAGCTTTCCTGATGTTCTGGTTCGGAGGCTGAAAGATAGCTTAGAAACAAATTGGCAAGTGCTCCCACTGCAGCAGACCCTGCTCGTTTGAGTTGTCCATGGTGTCTGGGGTCCGGCCACCCAGAGTCCGGATCTGGGGGATCCAGATCATACCAGATATCCCTGTCCCAATCATATGGTCCCGTACCCCCGGGGCTTTCACCCCAATGGCGGTGACCCGGGCAGAATAAGCCCCCCGGACCCTGTTTTCCCGGGCGGACCCCTCCAGGACCATATCCTTCAGGCAGGTAACTGCCTGGCTCAGAGTGACATTCTCTACTTCCACCCACTTCCGCTCCTCCTCTGCTACCACCACCTGTACTGCGGCTACAGAGAGGGAAGACACCTGGGCGCTAGCAGTCAGAGCCTGCACATTTCACATATCCCATTCTTTCTCCAACTCATGAATTGTACTTCCAGTTGGAACTGCCCCTGGCATTCAGGGGCCTGCCCCTTTCTTTTGGAGCCATTCTAACAACAGCAGCACCGCTCCCCAAGGGGGTGTCTTCTCACTCAGGCTGCTTTGCCTTTTTCTTTCCCTTGCCCCACAGTGGCATACTTAGCAGTGGCATCCTTTTTCTTCCTGCAGTGGGTTGCTAGCCTACTACCTTTTACACATGCTCAAGCCGGACCCGTTCAAGAAGCTATTAGGGGGCACCAGGGGATTTACACCTAACTCTCTCCCTTGCCCTACACCGGCACTCAACAGTGGCGTCCTTTTCTCCCTGCAGTGGGTTGCTAACCTACCACTTTTTACACAGGCTTGAGCCAGACCCACCCAAGAGACCATCAGGGGCACCAGGGGACCCCTACTCTTGGGTCAAAACCTCCACTAAGCTGCCCGCATTCTCCACCATTAATGTTACCCGAAATTAGGTCAGCTAGTAAGCTTAGGGAGGACTAATGACCCACCAGAGTTTGGCAGAAAGCAGCACGTTTATTATATTGATAGCTAAGCTCAAAAGAAGGGTGGGGGGAGGGTGTCACACTCGTATACTCATGCTCCCAGGACAAGCACAGCACTGGAGATGTCAGGATCCTTTAAGGAAAGTGTCCCACAGCACAGCAATGGATGGTGTGATGAAGGTATGTCTTCCCGAGGCACGATGGAATACAATGCAGTGAACCACTGGCCAGGCGGTCCTGGCAAAGGGCCTTCATGGGAGGTACAAGCTTGTGAGTGCACTCCTGAGCACATGGCCCCTTCCCCTTTTAAGGACCTGCTCCTCATGGCCTGCAACTATAGAGAAGACTTGGCTGCATCTGGTTGGTCACACTCCTCCTCAGCCAGTGTCCATGCATTGGGGGTGTGAGTGCTGCCTAATTAGAGTCCCAGACATCTTGTCTATCTAGGAGCTCTTCTGATCTTCCAGCTGTTTAAGCAGCCCATTCATCCCACAAGCATTCCAGGAGGGAGGGGTGGGGGAAAGCCACTTCACAGGTATTCAAAGAGGGAGAGGAGACAAGGTGGGGGGAGTGTAACAGACCTTTTGAGCATATAGGTGTTAGACCCAAAAATATGGAGTATAGAACATTGTTTGGCCAGCTTAGCCAAAGTTAGGCTAACAGTAGTTGCTGGGCCATTCCTGTCTCTCTGTGAAACCTGAGGGCATGCTTGCTTGAGCTGCAGAGAATGAGATAAGAGGTGGGGGCCACATTCGTGTACCAGAAGTGCTAGGAACAGTTTGTTTGGACATATGGAAACTTGCAGTCTCCACTCCCTGTTTCTGTTCTTAACTCCCTCCTTTCTCCTAGTTTCTGATGCATGACAACAAAGCTCATAAGAAGTTGCTGAGGCATCACGAATTGTTTGTAGTGTCAAAGAAGATAGATATGCATGAATATTAGAAGCTTTCTAACTAATAAAGGGGGGTTGGGTTGTTTTAACTATGACGCGACGGAACTGTCTATATAACCTTACTAGTTATTGTAATTGGGGCTGGTTCTCTTTGGAGACGGGCCGCTCTCTATTGTTGTGAGCACTCCTCAATAAAGAGCTTGTGTTTGGACCTTGCTGGTGTTGCCTGTCTCTTTGCGATCAGACAACGAACCGTGCCGTCTGGGTTCGAGTCCCCGACACAGGTTATACAGAGCATACAGGTCACTGCTGCTCCTACAACAGATATAGTTAATTAGATTATTTTGGATGCAGTGCATAGTTAAGCATAATTGTATAAAAAAAATGGGGAAGCACAAGGGGAACAGACATAAATCTTTTGAGGTGAATAGAAATACTGTTTGTAAACAAATATACTTAAAACAGTTTGACTTCCCAAACTATTAACAGAAAAAAATATGCACAGTTAAGTGACAAATATTTGAAGATGTACTGGGAAGTAAATATAGCCCTTCAAGTTGCTGTAGCTTCATCAATTGATTACATCAGTAAAACCTGAAATCCTAGTCCTGTACACATTACTTACACAGACCAAATTCACTCCATATAGTAAGTACAATGAAGTTGCGTCTGACTATCTCACAAACACTCATGAAAAGATCCTCACAACACCACTGTGAGGTATGGAATTATAGGGGTATTACCCCCTCTTTATGAGGGGAAAACTGAAGAACAGTGGTCCAGATCCTCAAAGGTAATTAAGCACCTAATGTCTATCTGAGGATCAGGACCAGTCACTCAGCACCTAAGTTTTTGCAGTAAAAGTTCCCTAAGTGCCTATGTTTTTGTCTCCAGCATATGCACGGTTGCCCTTCTCTAGGCAATAGGATGTCTATCTCCCACCTAAACCCCAGAGCAGTCCACAAACTGGGGGAAGATAGGCATTCTGAGGCCTAAGTCACGTGTAGGACCCTGTAGCAGGGTGGTCACCTGCTCCTGCCCTGAAAGAGGGCTGGGTCTGTGGCTGTGAGCTAAAGGATCGCTGATTGGGGAAGCAGCCACAGCTGGGCCCCAATCAGACTGCAGCTGGTCCTATAAAAGCCAGGGAAGCCAGGAGCTGAGAGGACTTTCCCTCTAGCTCTTGAGGGAGAAGGGCCTGGCTGCCTGGGAGCTGAGAGAGTACCTAAGAGGGAGCAGGGCTGGAGGAGCTCCAGCCTGGAAACCCCCCAGGCTGCAGGCCTGGTTAAAGGCCAGAAAGGGTACTGGGGTTGCAGAGGGGCAGCCCAAGGGTAGGCAGAGACAGCAGGTCCAAACCTCCCTTGCCGGTGATGAGTGGCATTTACACTGCTGTCTGCCCCAGTAAATGGGGGCTAGATTGAGACTGGCAGTAGCCATAGTCTGAGGCGAGGTGGGGCTAGAGGGTGGGGGTTCCATGGGGAGAGGAGACCTAGATCTGTGGGGGTACTGCCAGGGGGCAGCACCCCGGCCTGAAAGGGGCACTGCGGTCCAGGAGGGACTCGGGCCCAGCGACAAGTGGGACACCGGCCTGCAGAGGGTGCTCCAGAGGCTGGAAACGCTAATTCCCTGGACGACCAGCAAGCAGTGCCGCACCGGTGAGTCCCGCCCTGTGACAGACCCAAACTGGTAGGAGTGCTCAGAAGCTGCCTAACTCTACACAAAACAGTCAGGGAGAGAAGCAGACCACCTCCCTTAAACCTTTAGCTCATGATTAGGGTATTCACTGAGGATGTGGGAGACTACTGGTTGAAGTTCCCCCTCTGCCTGGTGAGGTGAAGTGATTTAAGCAGGGATCTATTACTTCTCAGTTGAGTGCTCTGAGCAATGGGAAGTGGGATATTCTGATGTGGGGCTTCATCAAGTATTAGAATAACTCTAGTCTACTGGTTAGAGCACTCCCCTGAGAGGTGGCAGATCCCTTTTCAAAACCTCTGCATGATGGTTATAAAGAAAATATCCCTCTTCCTCTGACTGTTTTGTGGAGTTAAATGGCTTCTAAGCATACCTAACAGATCAGGCCCTGAACAAAATTTAGGCAGCTGAATTTCTATCTTTCCTGGTTTCATGGTTCACAAGCAGAATTAGGTGCCTCCCTGTAGCCCTTTAGCCACCGAATTCCGAGGTATGTGCAACTTAGCACATATCCTTCTAACCAGCATCTGCCATTGGCTAGCTTAGGTAGCTCCCAACCCGTATTCTGTCTTTGTGGATTGTATTTTGTGGTACTTCTTTCTCTCCATTCATTGTAGAGGGAGCCTAGGCACCTACTCTAGCTCGATAGATAAGTGTTGTTCCTGTGATTTTCTAGGTGCCTAAAAGTGAAGTGTTGTAACACCAAACTCTCCTTGTGGATCTGAGCATGAGTAACTTGTCTAAGGTCATGCAGGAAATCAGACAGGATTTGCACCCTGATTTCTTGAGTAACTGCCATGGTGTTAGATGTTTTTGGAAAATGTGACTAGGTACCTAGTCGCATCTTTAGGCGTCTAAATAATTTTAAAAATTCTGGACCTTAGTCCCATGAGGAAGGATAGTCATGTGGTTGAGCAATGACTACTCATGTCAATATCCTATCAAGGATGACTTCAGAACCCCACCAACATTCGTTGAAGTAAAGAAAGCCATCAAACAGATGAAAAGCAATAACACATCTGGACCTAATGGAATCCCCACCAAAATCTTCAAAGAAGGAGAAGAACTGGCCTCCCAACTTCAAGTCTTAACCCTCCAGCTGGGATTTCTTCTGAATTCCAAATCTTATCTTAGAGATACCATGATCATGACAGTCTTCAAGAAAGGAGACAAATCAGATTGTGGAAACTATCAAGGAATTGCCCTGTTGTCCACCTCCGGAAAGATTCTTGCCAGAATTCTCCTCCACCGGCTGCTCCTGTTAGCCAAGGAAATCCTTCCAGAATCACAATGCCAATTTAGACCATCCCAAGGTACCTCCGACATGATCTTCACTACCCATCAAAATTCTGGAAAAGTGCCATGAGCAACATCAACCTCTTTACATGGCCTTCATCAACTTCATGAAAGCATTCAACTCCATCAATTGTGAGGCTCAGTGGAAAATTCTCCTTAAATTTGGATGCCTGCCAAAATTTGTTGACATCCTTCAACTACTCCATGAAAACATGTCTGACAGTCATCAGCAATGGATCTGAAATGGACCCCTTCCTAGTCAAGACAAGAGTTAAGCAAGACTGTTTCATTGCTCCATCTCTTTTCTCCATCTCCCTTGCTGTCATTCTCCTTCTGATCATTGACAAGCTCCCCTCTGGACTTGACATCCAATACAGACTGGATGGCAAGCTCTTCAACCTCATTCACCTCTGATCCAAGACAGAGACAATCACTAAATCAGTCACTGAACTCCAATATTCAGATGACTGTGCCCTGTGCACCAACTCAGAGGATCTTCAAAAAATAGCTGACACTTTCTCTAAGGCCTACAATGAACTCAGCCTCATGCACAACACCAAGAAAACTAAAATACTCCACCAACAGGTTCCAGATCACCAGGATCCTGCTCCCATAATTCAGATCAATAAAGATACCCTTGATAACACTGAGCTCTTCCTTTCCCTTGGCAACTATCGATTATGGAAAGCTAACATTGAAGGTGGTGTTGAATTTCCTCATCAATGTGCCAGTGCAGCTTTTGGACACTTGAGAAAACATGTCTTCAAAGATTGTGACATCAAGAATCAAACCAAGCTTCTTGTGTATCAGGCCATTGTCATCCCTACTCTCTTGTACGGTGCCAAAAACTGGGTCATATATGGTAGACATCACAAGGTTCTTGAGCAATACCATCAATAGTAACTCCATAAGATCTTCTGAATCAAGTGGAATGACCAACACACCAATTACACTATTCTATCCCAAGCCAAAATCTCCAGCAATAAAGTGATGATCATCTACCACCAACTCCATTGGGCTGTTCATGTTCTTTGAATGTCAGAAAATCGACTTCCAAAGCAGGTCATGTTCTCACAACGAGCCATGGCCTGCAGATAAGGAGCAGCCAAAAAAAGCTCTTCAAATACACCATCAAAGCCAACATGGAAAAGTGCACTATAGACAAACTCATGGGAAACCAAAGTCCTCCACCAACCAAAATGGAAAAGGACCTTGTAGCCAGGATCCCAGTATTTCCATTTCCTGTTGGATATCGAGAAATAGGAAAGGAGGAAGGAACGCACTGCAGCCTGCCTCAACAATCCAGATCCGTCCCTTCCATTGAGAAATGTCTGCCCGAATCGTGACAAGATCTGTGGATCCCAGATCAGCCTCATTAGCCATCTGCAGATCTACTAGTGATAACTGGCCATCATTTTATGGAAGACTATCATCCTTGAACTCTGAGGGATCGCCGACGACTCATGTCAGTAAACGATTTTCAGGATTGTGCTCCAAAACAGCCACATTCCTTATATCATTTTAGATGTTTGCTATAGCTCATGACATTGCTGCCAACTGTCAAACACTGAGGGCTAGGTGCAGAAAAGGGAGAAGCAGATTCAAAAATAGCAAATATTGTTAATTTTATAATGTGCTTTAAGGCTACATTTAAAAAAAAAACCCTCAATTGGTGCTGGTTGCATACTGCAAATAAACAGTGTATTAGAGCCTCAGACCTTGTAAATAGGCCTAACATAACCTATATTTCTATCCAGAACAGTCAAACAAAAATATTCAGTATTTATTTGTTTACTAGTTACTTGTATGCAGTTGTTAGTCATGAATCTCATATTTAAAATGTCATCAAGGAGCAGAAGATATACCATGTGACTTAGATGACAAATCATACACTATGAATAGCAAATAGACAACAACAATCCATAGTCTGAAAGGCATTGATTCAAACTATGCAGTGAAATTTATTAACAAATTTCAAAGTCAGGACTCGGTTCATTAATTATTTGCAAACAGAAGGACAATTAAAAAATAACATTCACAGAGACGACATTTTAGATTAGCTCTAATCTAAGTCAGTTCGGGGAACTTTTTTCCCTAACCTATACCAGTCTTTACTCTGCAATTTACATTATGAAAGTAAAAAAAGCATTCTTGGTATTCACAAGGAATAAGACAAACTGCTACACTAAATAAATTGTACATTTACCATATACTTTGAGACAAGCAAGCAGGAAATTTACTTTCAAGGCCAGCACTGTGTACTCTTTGGATAGATTTATAGGTGTGCACTGTGCACATTGTACATCTACATGCAAAAGTGTATACTGTGACAATATCTATATGAAATGAAACAAACTGTATTCAATCCATGTCCTTTTTATTTTTCACTTCAGAGATCTTTGTTATGGTTTTCCCTGCTCATATTGTTGCAGAGTAGTTGTCACATGCTAGACATACATAATTGGATTTTGCTTTTCATGTCTGCACTATTTCTCTGAGCTGACAGGCTTCAGACAAAGCAGTTCCCAGGTTGCTCTTCCCTATCTTTATCCTCTCCTTTTTTCCTGCTCTGAAACACTGAAGTGTGAAATCCCTTTACAGCCTTTGGGCCAGAACAGAAAAGATAGTCGTTGGGCCTTCTAGGGTTCTCACTACTAGTTGTCCTCCAGTGGCAGGGCTTTTAAGCTTTTGAAGGCATACTATCAAAGTTCATACAACAGCCCAGTACTGGGTATTAAGGACTGTGCTGCACCTGAAATATTTTTGCTTTATGTGTGAGCATCCAGAATTAATGCAAAGGTCCCTGGAAAGCTGACACATTAACCTGCCTGAATTCAAGCCAGCAACTTGGGCTTAAACGACCCAATAACACACCACAAACATGCAGATGATGGTTGCAAATAATGTGAAGTATAGGGTACATTAGAATGACTTTTTTAAAATCCTGAGTACAACCTTGGGCAGCTCCTGAAACCCAAATGCTATGTAAATTTAATTTATGTCTATATCTACAATGCATACCTTTAAAGCCTTGACGCTTACAATCTGTATTAAGCAAATTTACTGTTTGGCGGTGTTAGAATTATGAATACAGCAAATACTACAGTTAGAGTAAATACACTGCTCAAAATAACTAATGATGACTCTAGTTAATTATAGTTGTAACATAATTAACTCATACTGATATGCAGGGTTTCTGCAGTAGGAAATTGTGATGGCATTCGCAGATGTATCCCTGGGCTGGCAGTGAAAGGGTTAACCCTTCAGCTCTGGGAGCAGCTGTATATATTAATATTTGGGGTAAGAGACTGTTGGGAATGGTCAAGTTACTGACCATGTGACCTCAGAAAGTGATCCATCTCTTGCCGTCTAGTCCCAGCTTCTAGCAGTTAGAGGGTTAGGGACACCCAGACCATGGGGTTGCATCCTTGTTGCATCCCTGTTCATCTTGGCTAAAACCCATCGATGGACCTATCCTCCAACACTTTGTTATTCACTTTATCCACACTATTCATAATTATCTAGACCAGGGGTGGCCAAACTGTGGCTCGTGACCATGTGCTTTGAAATAGTGACCATAATATAATTAAATTTAACATCCCTGTGGTAGGGAAAACACCACAGCAGCCTAACACTGTAGCATTTAATTTCAGAAAGGGGGACTACACAAAAATGATGAAGTTAGTTAAACAGAAATTAAAAGGTACAGTGCCAAAGGTGAAATCCCTGCAAGAGGCATGAAAACTATTTAGACACCATAATAGAGGCTCAACTTAAATGTATACCCCAAATTAAAAAACATAGTAAAAGAACAAAAAACAAGCAGTGAGACACAAGTCATCATTTAAAAAGTAGAAGTTAAATCCTAGTGAGAAAAATAGAAAGGAGCATAAACTCTGGCAAATTACATGTAAAAATATCATTAGGAAGGCCAAAAAAGAATTTGAAGAATACTTAGCCAAAGATTCAAAAAGTAATAGCAATTTTTTAAAATACTTCAGAAGCAGGAACAACCAGTTGGGCCACTGGACAATTGAAATGCTAAAGGAGTACTCAAGGACAATAAGGCCATTGCGGAGAAACTAAATGAATTGTTTGCATTTGTCTTCATGGCTGAGGATGTGAGGGAGATTCCTAAAGCTGAGCCATTCTTTTTAGGTAACAAATATGAAGAACTCTCCCAGATTGAGATGTCATAAGAGGAGGTTTTGGAACAAATTGATAGTCACCAGGACCAGATGGATGCTCTAGATAATACTTAGTCCTGCCATGAGTGCAGGGGACTGGACTAACTGACCTCTTGAGATCCCTTCCAGTCCTGTGATTTTTATGATTCTATGGTATTCACCCAAGAGTTCTGAAAGAACTCAAATGTGAAATTGCAGAGCTATTAACTGTAGTCAGTAACCTATCATTTAAATCAGCTTCTGTACCACATGACTGGAGGATAGCTAACGTAACACCTATTTTTAAAAAGGGCTCCAGAGGTAATCCCGGCAATTACAGGCTGGTAAACCTGACTTCAGTATTGGGCAAACTAGTTCATAGACTCATAGACTTTAAGGTCAGAAGGGACCATTATGATCTTCTAGTCTGACCTCCCGCATGATGCAGGCCACAAAGCCGTCCCAACCCCTTTCCCTTGACTCTGCTGTTGAAGTCCCCAAATCCTGTGGTTTAGAGACTTCAAGTAGCAGAGAATCCTCCAGCGAGCGACCCCAGCCCCATGCTGCGGAGGAAGGCGAAAAACCTCCAGGGCCTCTGCCAATCTACCCTGGGGGAAAATTCCTTCCCGACCCCAAATATGGCAATCAGTAGAACCCCGAGCATGTAGGCAAGATTCTCCAGCCAGACCCTCATTGGCCATTGATACTATTTACCAGCGATGGCACGCTGTTTATTTGACTAAAATCACATTATCCCATTAAACCATTCCCTCCATAAACTTATCTAGCTTAATCTTAAAGCCAGACAGGTCCTTCGCCCCCACCGTTTCCCTCGGAAGGCTGTTCCAATATTTCACTCCTCTGACGGTTAGAAACCTTCGTCTAATTTCAAGCCTAAACTTCCCCACGGCCAGTTTATATCCATTTGTTCTCGAATGGATATAAGCTTGAAACTAAAGTAAAGAACAAAATTGTCGGAGACATATGTAAACATAATTTGTTGGGGAAGAGTCAACATGGTTTTTGTAAAAGGAAATCATGTCTTATCAATCTGTTAGAATTCTTTTTTTTCGCGGGGGAGGGGGGGAGGGGGGTCAACAAGTATGTGGACAAGGGGGATCCAGTGGATATAGTGTACTTAAATTTTCAGAAAGCCTTTGACAAGGTCCCTCACCAAAGGCTCTTAAGCAAAGTAAGCTGTCATGGGGTAAGAGGGAAGGTCCTCTGAAGCTGGATATGAGTCAGTGTGCCCTTGTTGCCAAGAAGGCTAATGGCATGGTCCTGCTTTGAGCAGGGGTTTGGACTAGATGACCTCCTGAGGTCCCTTTCAACCCTGATTTGCTATGGTAGGAATAAATGGTCAGTTTTCAGAATTGAGAGAGTAAATAGTGGTGTCTTTGAGGAGTCTGTACTGAGACCAGTCATATTCAACATATTCATAAATGATCTGGAAAAAGGGGTAAACAGTGAGGTGGCAAAATTTACAGATGATACAAAACTACTCATTATAGTTAAGCCTCATGCAGACTGCGAAGACTTACAAAAGGATCTCACAAAACTGGGTGCCTCGGCAACAAAATGGCAGATGAAATTCAGTGTTGATAAATGCAAAGTAATGCACATTGAAAAACACAAATCCCAACTATACATATAAAATGATGGGGTCTACATTAACTGTTACCACTCAAGAAAGAGATCTTGGAGTCATTGTGGATAGTTCTCTGAAACATCCACTCAATGTGCAGTGACCGTCAAAAATGAGGACAGAATAATTAAAACAGGATAGATAATAGACAGAAAATATCATATTGCCTCTATATAAATCCATGGTACCCCCACATCTTGAATACTGTGTGCAGATGTGGTTGCCCCATCTCAAAAAAGACAAATTGGAATTGGAAAAGAGTCAGAAAAGGGCAACAAAAATTACTAGGGCTATGGAACGGCTGCCATATGAGGGGAGATTAATAAGACTGGGACTTTTCAGCTTGGAAAAGAGACGACTAAGGGAAGGATACTACAGAGGTCTATAAGATGATGACTGGTGTGAAGAAAGTAAATAAGGAAGTGTTATTTACTCCGTATCATAAAACAAGAATGAAGGGTCACCAAATGAAATTAATAGGCAGCAGGTTTAAAACAAAAAAAAGTATTTTTTTCACACAATGCACAGTCAACCTGTGGAACTCTTTGCCAGGGGGATGTTGTGAAAGCCAAGACTATGACAGGGTTCAAAAAAGAACTAGGTAAGTTCATGGAGGAGAAGTCCGTCAATTAGCCAGGGTGGACAGGGATGGTGTCCCTAGCTCTGTTTGCCAGAAGCTGGCTATGGGCGACAGGGAATGGATCACTTGATAATTACCTTTCTGTTCATTCCGTCTGAAGCACCCATCATTGGCCACTGTCGGAAGGGAGGATACTGGGCTAGAGGGACCTTTGGTCTGACCCAATATGTCTGTTCTTATGCGGCTCTTTTACAGTTAATATGTGGCTCGTGGAGCCCCTCACATCTTCCCCCCGCTCCCCAGTTTCCACCTACCAGCAGACTGTGGCAGGGGGAGCTCAGGGCTTCTGCCATGTGGCAGGGTGGTGGGGCTTTTGCCCCATAGGGAGTGGGGGGCCCCAGGCTTCAGCCCTGCGGGAGGTGCCTGACAGGGCTCAGGGCTTCAGCAGGAGTAGGGCTGAAGCTCCGAGACCTGGCAGATGCACCCCAAAGGCTAAAGCCCCAGCAAATGCACCCAGCACTCAAACTTCTGAAGATTATTGTATGTGGCTCAGAGGGTCTGTAAGTTTGCCCACCCCGATATAGATCTGTCATATCCCCCATTAGTCATTTCATTTCCAAGATGAACAGACCCAGTCCTTTTTTAAAATTTCTCCTCAGATGGAAGTGGTACCATGCCCCTAATCAATTTTCTTACATTTCTAATTTGTGGTTCTAATGTATCCTTTTTTTTTTTTTTTAGATGAGCTGACTAGAACTTCATGCCGTATTCAAGGTGTGGTAGTACCATGGATTTATATAATGGCATCATAATATTTTCTGTCTTATTATCTATCCCTTTACTAATGATTAGTAACATTCTGTGAACCTTTTTCACTGCCACTGCACATTCATCAGATGTTTTCAGAGAACTATCCACTAGGACTCTTTCTTGAGTGGTAACAGCAAATTTAGATCCCATCATTTTGTATGTATAGTTGGGATTATATTTTCCAATATGAATTACTTTACATTTATCAGCATTCAATTTCCTCTGCCATTTTCTTGCCCAATCACTTAAACATGCGGTATCCCTTTGTAACGCTTTGCAGTCAATTTTGGACTTAACTATCAGGAATAATTCAGTATCAGCTGCCAACTTCGCCAACTTAATGTTTACCCCTTTTCCAGAACATTTATGAATATGTTGAACAGCATTGGTTCCAGTACAGATCCTTGGTTGACCCTGCTATTTACCTTTCTTCACTGTGTAAACTGACCATTTATTCCGACTCTTTGTTTCCTATCTTTCAACCAGTTACTGGTCCACAAGAGGACCTTCCGTCTTATCCCATGATAACTTACTTTGCTTAAGAGCCTTTGGGGAGGGACCTTTTGAAAAGCTTTCTGTACGTCTAATATATTCTGTACACAATATCCTAGGGCTGTCAAGTGATTAATTGCTCTGTTTAAATAAATGGTATTCTATTATTGTTTAATATTTTTGGATGTTTTCTACATTTTCAAATATATTGATTCCAATTGTAACATCAAATATAAGGTGTACAGTGCTTACTTTATGTTTATTTTTCATTACAAATATTTGCACTGTAAAAAGGAAATATTTTTCTATTCACCTAATTCAAGTACTCTAGTGCAATCTCTTTATCGTGAAAGTTGAACTTACAAATGTAGAATTATGTACAAAAAAAACCTGCATTCAAAAATAAAACAATGTAAACCTTTAGAGCCTACAAGTCCACTCAGGCTTATTTCTTGTTCAGCCAATTGCTCAGACAAACAAGTTTGTTTACATTTTCAGGAGATAATGCTGCCCACTTCTTGTTCACAATGTCACCTGAAAATGAGAACAGGCATTCACATGGTACTGTTGTAGCCAGCGTCATAAGATATTTACATGCCATATGCACTAAAGATTCATATGTCCCTTCATGCTCCAACCACTATTTCAGAAGACATGCGTCCATGCCAATGACAGGTTCTGCCCGATTACAATCCAAAGCAATGCTGACCGACACATGTTAATTTTCATCATCTGAGTCAGATGCCACCAGCAGAAGGTTGGTTTTCTTTTTTGGTGGTTCGGGTTCTGTAGTTGCCACATCAGAGTGTTGCTCCACATCTCAGACCTCTCAGATTTTGGAAGGTAGTTCAGATTCTTAAACTGTGGGTCAAGTAGCTATCTTTAGAAATCTCACATTGGTACCTTCTTTGCATTTTGTCAAATCTGCAGCAAAAGTGTTCTTATAGTGAACAACATGTGCTGAGTCATCGTCCGAGAACTATAACATGAAATATATGGCAGAATGCAGGTAAAACAGAGCTGGAGATATACAGTTCTCCCCAAGGAGTCACAAATTCAATTAACACATTTTTAAGGACCATCATCAGCATGGAAACATGTCCTCTGGAATGGTGGCTGCAGCATGAAGGGGAATAAGAATGTTTAGCATATCTGGCATGTAAATACCTTGCAATGCTGGCTACAAAAGTCCCATGCAAATGACTGGTCTCACTTTCTGATGACATAAATAAGTGCGCAGCATTATCTCCCATAAATGTAAACAAACTTGTTTCTCTTAGCGATTGGCTGAACAAGAAGTAGGACTGAGTGGACTACTAGGTTCTGAAGTTTTGCACTGTTTTGTTTTTGAGTGCAGTTAGGTAACAAAAAATCTACATTTGTAAGTTGCACTTTCACAATAAAGAGATTGCATTATAGTACTTGTCCAAGGTGAATTGAAAAATACTATTTCTTTTATCATTTCTACAGTGCAAATATTTGTAATAAAATAATATAAGTTGAGCAGCATACACTTTGTATTCTGTGTTGTAAATGAAATAAATATATTTGAAAATGTAGAAAAACATCCAAAAATATTTAAATTTCAAGTTGTATTCCATTGTTTAACAGTCTGATTAAAAGTGCAATTAATCACGACTAATTTTTTAATCACGATTAATTTTTTTGAGTTACTTGTATGAATTAACTGCTATTAATCCACAGCGCTGCTATATCCACTGGATCAATCTTTTCCACATTTGTAATCACTCTCAAAGAATTCTGATTGATTGAGGCAGGATTTCCTTTTATAAAAAACATGTTGACTCTTCCCCAAGGTATCATGTTCATAAATTTGTCTGATTAATCTTTTCCCTACTATAGTTGCAAACAATTTGCCAGCCTGTAATTGTCAGCATCACCCATGGAGCTTCTTTTTAAAAAATTGGTGTCGTGTTAGCTATCCGCCATTCATCTGGGACACAGGCTGATTTAAGCGATAGGTTACATACCACAGCTAGGCATTCTGCAATTTCATTCTGAGTTCCTTCAGAACTCTTTGGTGAATACCATCTGGCCCTGGTGACTGATTACAGCTTAATTTATCAATTTGTTCCAAAACCTCCTCTACTGACACCTCCATCTGGGACAGTACGTCAAATTTGTCACCTAAAAAAAATGGCTTAGGTGGGGAATCTGCTCACATCCTCTGCAGTGAAGACTGATGCAAAGAATTCATTTAGCTTTTTGGCAATGGTCTTATCTTTCTTGAGTGTTCCTTTAGCACCTTGATCATCTAGTGATCTCAGTGATTGTTTGGCAGGCTTCCTGAGTCTGATGTACTTAAAAAAAAATTGCTATTAGTTTTTGTGTCTTTTGTTAGTTGCTCTTCAAATTCTTTTTTGGCCTGCCCCATTATACTTCTCCGCTTGTCTTGACAGAGTTTAGGCTCCTTTCTATTGTCCTCAGTATGATTTGACTTCCAATTATTAAAGATGGTCTTTTGGTCTCTAACAGACTCTGTTACTTTGTTATTTATCCATGGTGGCATTTTTTGATCCTCCTTACTTTTATTTTATTTGAGTTGGGGTGTACATATATGGTTTGAGCCCCTGTTATGGTATGTTTCCAAAATTTCCATGCAGTTTACAGCCATTTCACTCTTGTGACTGTTTGTTTAACTAGTTTCCTCATTTTTATATAGTTCCTTTTTTTTTTTTTAGTTAAATGCTACTGTGGTGGGTTTCTTTGGTATTTCCCCCCCCTACAAGGATCTTAAATTTAATTACATTGTGGTAGCTATTATTCAGTGGTTCAGGTCTTGGACCAGATCATGTGCTCCACTTAGCACTAAGTCGAGAATTGCCTCTCCCTTTGTGGGTTCCAGGACTCCAAGAAGCAGTCATTAATGGTGTCTAGAAATTTTATCTCTGCATCCCATCCTGAAGTGACATGTACCCAGTCAATATGGGGATAGTTGAAATCCCCCATTATTATTGGGTTTTCTGTTATTGTAGACTTTATAATCTACTTGAACATTTCACAATCACTGTTATTGTCCTGGTCAGGTGGTTGGTAGCATAATCCTACTGCTATACACTTATTATTCAAGTATGGAATTTCTATGCATATAAATTCTGATTCAATTTGATTTATTTAAGATTTTTACTATATTTGACTGTGCTTTCTTTCAGATATAGTGCCACTCCTCCACTAATGCGATCTATTCAGTCATTCCTATATATTTTGTACCCTGGCATTACCATGTCCCATTGATTATCATCATTCCACCAAGTTTCTGTAATGCCTGGTATACCAATATCCTCATTTAATACCAAGCACTCAAGCTCATCCATTTGGGATGTAAGATTGTGTCTCCTGTTCCTTCCCTACCTTTTTTCTTCTCTTTCCTATCTCTCTCCTTTTTTCTTTTGTCTAACAAAAGTCTGGCTTAGCTGGCCAAGACTGTTTTGTAACACTGCTGTAAGCCTGTGATCAAAGAGGCAGCTAAAAGCAATGCCCTAATTAGCCAAGTGCTGGTACAAGTTTAACAGGTCCAGGACTGACTCATAAGGACTTCTGCTGTGCCCGTGTTTCTCCGGCAGTGAGGTTGAAAGTGAGAGTCAATGCCAGAGACAGAAGCTGCATTTTCTATTGTTGATATTCTTTTCTCTCCCTGTGTGTGTGTGTGTGTGTGTGTGTGTGTCTTGTTTTCTAGGAAATGGGCTTGGATTTTAACAGAACAGCCACAACAACAGCTCCAGCCCATCTCAATTAACTTTTTCTCTTTTTTTCCAAAAAGTACAGTTATTTAATCTTTAATACCATCTAAATGATTGTCGAACAGAGGGTTCTTCTACCTCTTTCCCGCTAAAGAGAGAGGGTAAAAAGGATGTTAAAATAGAAGTCTTACTTGATATTTCAAATGCTTTTACTGTTTTTCCTTTTCTGTATCTTTAACAAAAAAGTTTTAAAATGTAATGGCCTGTTTGCCATGATACCCAGGAGGCCAAAGTCTCAGTATGCCAAAATCCAGTATCTTGTGCAAAGCTGATAGTTATACTGTGACAGAGTTATATTCCCAGCTTTGACTCTCTTGGCCCATTTAGTCCACTGGAATCAATACCCTAAGGAAGGTGATCCACGTGTCTGGGGATTACACTGAGGGAAGAGAATGGACAGCTAGATGTGGAATGGAGAGTCCAGTGGCAGGTGACCTGGGTTTCAAAGTGATTGACGCTGTAGCCTACGGATTAGTACACTCTTCTGGGAGACCCAGGCTTTGCTCCAAATCAGGCAAAGTAGGAATTTGAATCTGGATTTCCTACATGCTGGGTGAGTGTTCTAACCACTTGGCTATAGGGGTAGCATCACCTCTCCCACTGTATGAGGAGCGTGAGCACTAAACTCTGGCCGTGGCTTCTACTGGTTGGCAGGGTGCCTAAAGCTAGGCAGGGCACTGCTGAGCTTCAGTTCCCTTTGTGGATCTAGGTCCAAGGCTGAACATTTTGGCCTAAATGTTTTGATACGTTTAAAGTCCCTAAATCTTCATAGACTTAGACACCACAGTGAATTTTATTAAAGAAATAATAATTAACAATAAAAAATAAGATTGCATGAGAACAGTTCAGGAGAGAAGGCTGATTTCAATCAGCGTTGATGGCCTGTGAGGCAGGGGCTATGCCAAATGAGATGGAAAATCATTTGAGTTCCGCAGTGAATCCTAGCCCCTCTTTAACAACACAACAAACACGTGTGAAGCAGGCTTATGTTTGATCACTTGTAACCGAGTATTACTATCAGGAATGCCAAAAATATCTCCTCTTTTAATTGGTCCATGTGTTGCCTTACAGCCTGCTAGTCCAGTCATAATTATAATTATCTGTATCAAACTAAGTTTCCTAGTAAGGTGGAGGAGAATATAATAAACTAGTAAGAAATTGCTGTTTTTTTTTTTTAACCTTGGTAACGATAAACATACACCAGGTCTAGCAGTAGCAGAAGCTGTAATTACCAGCCTCAGCTACAAATGCAACTTCAGGATGTAAAAGGAGAGGAGTTAAAAGACCAAGGAACAGTGTGCTGCATCTCTGCTCCTGCTATTAAATAAGAGACACAAAGTTCTGTGTTGTGTACAGAGATTTAGTCAACAGAAGTTTCAGATATGAATGAATTAAGCTGCAGTGACTACAGGAAGGAATAATGAACATTTGAGGAGAGGGATTATGCTGTATTTTCCAACACTTAGGGCCCAATTATGCGAGCTGAGAACTCATCATAAGGAGCTGAGCAATCTGAACCACCACTTAGCCTGCATTCTGATCTCACCCTCATTGGGGTGAATCTATTGGACCTGTTCCTGAATTATATGGTCATAAATAAGGTCAGGATCCATTCCACAGACTTCAGTGGCTTTGAAGGCACTCAGCACCTGTTAGTATCAAATTCTGAATGTCCATGGAACCTCTTATGTTTAAGATTCTTCCTGAGATTGCAATACTTTGTGGGATTTGGAGGAATGTAAGAAAAAACTGAAAGATAGCTTCCCACCCACACACCCTGAATATATTGATGGAATAGAAGTTTATACTTATATATGAATTGGGAGAATGCCTCGATTTTAGTACTCATTTGGAGGGTGAGAGGGCTGGTTTTTGTTTTCTTTAAACTAGTTCAGGGAGCCATTTCTACACCTGAAGTACACAAAACTTTGTCTATTTAACCACTGACTGCATCACCAAATTTTTTAAAATTTGGCCAGCATAGACTTCCAGGTAATCTGTTACTTTATGCATTTAAACCATCAGTACATCAGATTAGGATTACTTGTTTTTATTTTTGTAATATTATATTTTAATTTGTATGTTGTAGGGTGTTAGCAGTGGTCCCTCCCCCTCTGAGTCAGTGAAGGAGCAACTCTGCCTCACTATGTCACTGGGCATCACCCAAAGTCAGGGAATTAGCAGAGCACTGAACAGTCTATGACTCTGGCCTGCTGTCCGGGCAGAACTGCAAATGAATCTCTGGGCTCCAAGCCCTCAAGCAGGGTGGGGCACCAACCAATCTATGACTCCGGCCTGCAGTCAGTGTAGAACAGGAAACAGTTAGGGGCTCTGGGCTGCAATCAAGGCAGAGAAGCAAGAGAGTCTTTGACCTCAGACCCTCAAGCAGTTGGGGCAACAAATAGTCTATGGCTCTGGCCTGTAATCCAGACAGAGCAACAAAAGAGTCGGGCATCCTAGCTCTGGTGGATAGCCAAAAAACACAGACCTCTTGGCCTAGAGAGGGGAGGCTGCCACCCCAGGGGTAGGGTGGCAGGGGGGTAGAGGGACCCAGGCCAACCCAACTCCTCCAGGTCCCAGCCCAGCACCCTGACAGTGGCAGAGTGTTCCACCACTGGGTCAGTGGGGAATCCAGCCACAACATGCTGTCTGGGTTTCTGACAGCAACACAGCCAGACTGGGGTGAGCTGTCCCTGGGCCACTTCCTCCCCTCCCCTCAGGGTGTACCTGGTTCCATGGGGGTCCTCTGTTTCCTTGAAGTAGAAGGCTAGTGGCAGTCCCTAAATGGTCACTTTTCAGAATGGAGAGAATGGTCACTTTTCAGAATGGGTGGCTCCAGCAGCTCTGGTCAGTCCTCAGTTTGACAGGCTCGGGAGCAGGCAGAAGGCATCTGTCTCCTCCAGTGGCTGCAGCCCAACTGAACTCCAGGACCCATCCTTTATACTTCCTGTCCCACCTCCTGACTTTCAGTGGGATGGGCAAGCACAGTGTGGCTCTGCCCACCTGGGTTCAGAGAGTAGTACCTCCCCCTCTGACTCAGTGGGAGGCCACTCCACCTCACTACAATGTTTTTTCTGATAGCTTTGTTCAAACAAAAGATAGCTAAAATGGAGAGGGGCAGCACATCTTTAAAATAAAGCTTAATGGGCAGTTATTTATAAGGCTCTCTCAACCAGTTCAAATTTCACTTTATTGCCTACTTTTATTTTCTATCACAGTGGGTGCTAGTAAATTAATTTCCCCTTTTGGACTAAATGTTCTGACAAATCCAATTTAGTTATTTTTAATAAAATGTGGCATCAAAGTTGTTAATAGTTTTTGGCACTCATAATGCCTTCCATCCTACGATCTCAATGTGCTTTAACAAATTAGCCTAATTCCTGAGATGGGTAAGCATTGCTCCTTTTTACAGGGGCAGAAAAGCAGTCATGCAGAAAATAAGGCCAACATATTCATACTTGGTTTTTTAAGCTAGTACTATATATATATAATGTGTGTGTGTGTGTGTTTGTGTGTTTATGGGGAAACCCTGAAATATTTACTGATTAAAATTAGTTTGGAAATTTGGGTCTACTGTAAATAGCTCAATATCATATAGGAAATTTGTATCAGAAATGTGAATAGAACCCAGGTCTCCTGGTTTATAATAATGGATAATGCAGTGGAAAGTATGTTTATAAAATTTGCAGATGACACCAAGCTGCAAGGAATTGCAAGCACTTTGGAGGATAGGAATAGAATTCAAAATGACCTTGAGAAATTGGAGAACTGGTCTGAAATCAACAAGATGAAATTCAATAAAGACAAGTGCAAAGTACTGCACTTCAGAAGGAAAAATAAAATGCACAGCTACAAAATGGGAAATAACTGGCTAGCTGGTAGCAATGCTGACAAAGATTTGGAGATTATAGTGGATCACATATTGAATCTGAATCAATGTGATGCAGTTGTGAAAAAGGCTAATATCACTGTGGGGTGTACTAAAAGGAGTGTTGTTTATATGACATGGGAGGTAGTTGTCCTGCTCTACTCGGCACTGGTGAGTCCTCAGCTGGAGTATTGTGTTCAATTCTGGATGCCACACCTTTGGGAAAGATGTGGGCAAATTGGTGAGAGTCCGAAGGACAGCAATACACATTATAGAAGGTTTAGAAAACCTGACCTCTGAGGAAAGGGTAAAAATAACTGGGCATTTTTAGTCTTGAGAAAAGAAGACTGAGGGGGGACCTGACAATAGTCTTCAAATGTGTTAAAGGCTGCTATAAAGAGAACTGTGATCAATTGTACTACTTTCAGTGGACATGGAGAACAAGAAGTAATGGGTTTAAACTTCAGCAAGGGAAATATAGTTAGAATTTTTTTCCTAATATCTAACCTAAAAGCATAGTTAAGCTCTAAAATAGCTTACCAATAGAGGCTGTGGAATCCCTCTCATTGAAGATTTTTAAGAACATGTTGGACAAACATCTGTCAGGGATGGTCTAGGTTAACTATGATGTGATTGGAATAGCAGAGACTTGGTGGGGTAACTCACATGACTGGAGCACTGTCATGGATGGGTATAAACTGTTCAGGAAGGACAGGCAGGGGAGAAAAGGTGGAGGAGTTGCACTGTATGTAAGATAGCAATATGATTGCTCAGAGCTCCAGTATGAAACTGGAGAAAAGCCTGTTGAGAGTTTTTGGGTTAAGTTTAGAGGCGAGAGCAACAAGAGTGATATTGTGGTGGGCATCTGCTATAGACCACCAGACCAGGAAGAGGAGGTAGACAAGGCTTTCTTCAAACAACAAACAGAAGTTTTCCAAATCATAGGCCCTGGTTCTCATGGGGAACTTCAATCACCCTGACATCTGCTGGGAGAGCAATACAGCAGTGCACAGACAATCCAGGAAGTTTTGGGAGAGAGTTGGGGACAACTTCCTGATGCAAGTGCTCCTCTTCACCTGCTGCTCACAAACAGGGAAGAATGAGTAGGGGCAGTAGAAGTGGGTCGCAACCTGGGCAGCAGTGACTGTGAGATGGTTGAGTTCAGGATCCTGACAAAAGGAAGAAAGGAGAGCAGCAGAATATGGACCCTGGACTTCAGAAAAGCTGACTTTGACTCCCTCAGGGAACTGATGGGCAGGATCCCCTGGGAGGCTAATATGAGGGGGAAAGGAGTCCAGGAAATCTCGCTGTATTTTAAAGAAGCCTTATTGAGGGCACAGGAACAAACCATCCCAATGTGCAGAAAGAATAGCAAATATGGCAGGCAACCAGGTTGGCTTAACAGAGAAATCTTCAGGGAGCTTAAACAGAAAAAGGAAGCTTACAAGAAGTGGAAACTTGGACAGATGACTAAGCTCCCAGATTGCTGCACTGGGCAGCACAGTATGGGGAGGAGGTGAGCAGCCCTCAGTGGTGAAAGAACAGGTTAAGGACTATTTAGAAAAGCTGGACATGCACAAGTCCATGGACCTGGATCTAACGGTGCTGAGAGAGTTGGCTGATGTGACTGCAGAGCCATTTGCCATTATCTTTGAAAACTTGTGGCAATCAGGAGAGGTCCTGGATGATTGGAAAAAGTTGAATATAGTACCCATCTTTAAAAAAGGGAAGGAGGAGAACCTGGGGAACTACACACCGGTCAGCCTCACCTCAGTCCCTGGAAAAATCATGGAACAGGTCCTCAAGGAATCCATTTTGAAGCACTTGGAGGAGAGGAAGGTGATCAGAAACAGTCAACATGGATTCACCAAGGGCAAGTCATGCCTGACCAACCTGATTGCCTTCTATGATGAGATAACTGGCTCTGTGCATATAGGGAAAGCAGTGGCTGTGATATAAGCTTTAACAAAGCTTTTGATACAGTCTCCCACAGTATTCTTGCCAGCAGGTTAAAAAGGTATGGATTGGATGAATGGACTATAAGGTCGATAGAAACCTGGCTAGATTGTCGGGCTCAATGGGTAGTGATCAATGGCTTGATGTCCATTTGACAGTCTGTATCAAGTGGATTGCCCCAGGGGTCAGTCCTGGGGCCGGTTTTGTTCAACATCTTCTATAATGATCTGGATGATGGGATGGATTGCACCCTAGGCAAGTTCACGGATGACACTAAAGTGGGGGGAGAGGTAGATATTCTGGAGGGTAGGTATAGGGTCCAGAGTGACCTAGACAAATTGGAGGATTGGGCCAAGAGAAATCTGATGAGGTTCAACAAGGGCAAGTGCAGAGTCCTGCACTTAGGATGGAAGAACTCCATGCACTGCTACAGGATGGGAACTGACTGGCTAAGCGGCAGTTCTGCAGAAAAGGACCTGGGGATTACAGTGGATGAGAAGCTGGATATGAGTCAACAGTGTGCCCTGGTTGCAAAGAAGGCTAACGGCATATTGGGCTGCATTAGTAGGAGCATTGCCAGCAGGTCGAGGGAAGTGATTATTCCCCTCTATTCAGCACTGGTGAGGCCACATCTGGAGTATTGCGTCCAGTTTTGGGCCCCCACTACAGAAAGGATGTGGACAAATTGGAGAGAGTCCAGCGGAGGGCAACAACAATGATTAGGGGGCTGGGGCACATGACTTATGAGGAGAAGCTGAGGGAACTGGGCTTATTTAGTCTGCAGAAGAAAAGACTGAGGGGGGATTTGATAGCAGCCTTCAACTACCTGAAGGGGGGTTCCAAAGAGAATGGAGCTCAGCTGTTCTCAGTGGGGCCAATGACAGAACTAGGAGCAATGGTCTCAAGTTGCAGTGAGGGAGGTCTAGGTTGGATATTAGGAAACACTATTTCACAAGCAAGGGGATGAAGCACTGGAATAGGTTACCTAGGGACGTGGTGAAATCTCCATCCTTAGAGGCTTTTAAAGGCCCGGCTTGACAAAGCCCTGGCTGGGATGATTTACTTGGGATTGGTCCTGCTTTGAGCAGGGGGTTGGACTAGATGACCTCCTGAGGTCTCTTCCACCCCTAATCTTCTATGATTTCTGACTCACATCAGTGTAAGTATGTTTCAGGGACTCCAAGTCTTGAACACTGCAGTCCCAACCTGCCACTCAGTGTGCTGCCAACAGCTGCTGGAATAGTAGCTCAGCTCTGACAGAGGACTCCAGTCCAGGGATCTGACTAGTGGAACACTGGACATCCTGACTGGTCCCCAGCCTCTATTTAACCCAAGCACAGGAATAGAAAGTTGTCTATGCTGAGAATTGCTTCCCCTATGATACCTGTCCTACTGATCTCCTGAAAACCTGAGGACCTCCTGTCACCTGACTCTCGGTTTTGCCCCCTGGCTTGCATTGGACTCTGACCTCATGTTATCTGACCCAGCCTAATTTCCGACTCCTGCTCTGACCACTAGGTCAGACCACCCAGGCCCCAGTTGTGACAGGATGGCCTTGTCTACTTGGGAAAGCTGCACTAGTTGAACCTAAGGTGTGAATTTACACTGACTGAAGTAAATTGGTGTTTACTCCTGTGTGGCTATTTTTTTTTCCACTTAAGCTAAACTGAAAAAAGCCACCCTTAAGTCAGTCGGTAAGAGGTTTAGGCTAAACTAAAAAAGCACAAAACACTCTAATGGAAATAGGAGTGTCCATATGGGTAAGCATCAGTTTAACTACACTGATTAAAAATATGAGTTAAACCAGTGCAACTTTCCCAAATAAATGTGTCCTCGGGAGAATCAGGCCTTCTGATTTGTTTTTAAGTGTGTCTCTTTATTTTTGATGCATTTTACTGTAATCTGCAAATTTTAAGCTTTCATTTTAAACAACATTTTTCCTTTTAATACCTATCTACCATGTTCTGCTCTCCTGTTAACTCAGCACTGAAGCCAAATATTGACACCCGAAGGTAAGGGCTCTTTCCTCCTGCACTCCATTTACTTCAATGAAGTGTGAAAATTAGAGTCTAAGTGGGACTATTTATAGGGCTGCTCCAAGTGAAATTAATGAGAGCCTTGTTATTGATATTAATGGAAGCAGAAATGGCCCTAAACTTCTGCAATTCCTTACTTTTTAAAAAATAAACTGTGCACCTTTAATAATGTATTAAACAAAGCCCTTCTGGGCTATACTCACTAATGATGGTGAACACTTACACAGGTAAATAGTTATGTTGACTTCAGGTACTCACTAATAGGAGTAGGGTCATGGCTACACAGTCAGCCCTGTAGTTTCTTGCATTTTATTAGAAAATTTCCCATAACCTTTGACTGGTATGGCTTTCTGCAGTGTGATTTTGTGTTCCTTCAAAATGAGAGCACACCATTGCTTCCATATATTGGGATCAATATTGCTAGCCCTAAGCATTACAAAATATCATGAGTTAAGCCCCACAAAAAATAATAGATTGGCTTTAAAGTATGTGGATTTTTTCAAATGGGTTCTTTAAATTGCCTTCTGGTTTCTGAGCATTTAGGGTACACTGGGTTCACTATTTCAAGCTTCCTTCTACAACCATGCAAACTAGAAACTTTTTGAAGCTGAAATTCTCTTGATCTAGAAGAGGGGGGTTTAACAAAAACACCAAACTGGTTGAAACTGTAGTAAATAACAGAATTATCAGACATGTAGATGAACATGATTTGTTGGGGAAGAGTCAACATGGTTTTTGTAAAGGGAAATCATGCCTCACCAATCTACTAGAATTATTTGAGGGGGTCCATAAGCATGTGGACAAGGGTGAGCCATTGGATATAGTGTGCATGGACTTTCAGAAAGCTTTTGACAAGGTCCCTCACCAAAGACTCTTAAGCAAAGTAAGCAATCTTGGGATAAGAGAGAAGGTCATCTTATGGATCAGTAACTCATTAAAAGATAGGAAATGAAGGGTAGGAATAAATGGTCACTTTTCAGAATGGAGAGAGGTAAATAGTGGTGTCCCCCAGGGATCTGTACTGGGACCAGTCCTATTCAACATATTCATAAATGATCTGGAAAAAGAGGGAAACAGTGAGATGATAAAATATGCAGATGATACAAAGCTACTCAAGATAGGTAAGCCCCAAGCAGACTGTGAAGAGTTACAAAGGGATTTCACAACACTGGGTGTCTGGGCAACAAAATGGCAGATGAAATTCAATGTTGATAAATGCAAAGTAATGCACATTGGAAAACATAATCCCAACAATGCATATAAAATGGTGGGGTCTAAATTAGCTGTTACCACTCAAGAAAGAGATCTTGGAGTCATTGTGGATAGTTCTCTGAAACAGCCACTCAATGTGCAGCGACAGTCAAAAAAGAGAACAGAATTTTGGAATAATTAAGGGATAGATAATAAGACAGAAAATAGCATATTGCCTCTATATAAATCCATGGTACTCCCACATCTTGAATACTGCGTGCAGATCTGGTCGCCCCATCTCAAAAAAATTTACATTGGAATTGGAAAAGGTTTAGAAAAGAGTAACAAAATGATTAGGGGTATGGAACAGCTTCCATATGAGGAGAGATTAATAATACTGGGAATTTTCAGCTTGGAAAAGAGACGACTAAGGGGGAATATGATAGAGGTCTATCAAATCATGACTGGTGTGAAGAAAGTAAATAAGGAAGTGTTATTTACTCCTTCTCATAACACAAAAACTAGGGGTCACCAAAGGAAATTAATAGGCAGCATTTTTAAAACAAATACAGGGAAGTACTTCTTCACACAATGCACAATCAACCTTTCCCAGAGGATGTTATGAAGGCCAAGACTAGAACAGGGGAGAAAAAATAACTAAATCAATTCATGGAGGATAGGTCCATCAATGGCTATTAGCCAGGATTGGCAGAGATGGTGTCCCTAACCTCTGTTTGCCAAAAGCTAGGAATGGGCAACAGGGGGTGTATCATTTGATGATTTCCTGTTCTGTTCATTCCCTCTGAAGCAGCTGGCATTGGCCACTACTGGAAGACAGGATACTAGGCTATATGGACCTTTGATCTGACCCAGTATGGCTGTTCTTAAGTCTCATAAAATTACAAGAATTGGCAACACTGCAACTGTCCCACCAGCTGAAAAGCAGATACAGAGCTCTAGAAGCTGTATGAGATGATGGGTTGTGAGTCTCACAAAGCACTTCCTTGGATTTATTAAATAAAATGCTTAACTCTTCTTAAACAAGTAGTAATAGATCAAAGAAGCAATCTAATGGGTGTAGCTTCCAAGCCAGCTCTGTCTCCAGACTGATTAAAATGGGTGTAGGTGTGGCCCCCCTCCTGTTCACTGGCTCAGTATGAGGTTGTTCAAGGTAGAGGAAGCCTTCCTTGTGACGTTTTACACAACTTGGGAAACGGGGCCTGGGACTCCTTTGTGTGTTTTGCGTTGTGTGTCAATGTGGGTTTACCTCAGACCAGACCCACTCAGACAAACCACCAGGAACAAGGCTTTATTCTGTAAGGAAAGTAGAACAAGATTACAGTCCAGCAGCCTTCTCTCTGCTTGCCTGCTACGTGCTCCCAGCTCAGTCAGTGCTGAGACCTCCTGCTTGGGTGCGGGGCAGAGGGTACATTCGGCCAGCATGCCGCAGTTTGTAGTCCACAACTTGTAGTTCCCAGGGCTGCTGTTGAAGCATGCTGGACCTTGGGCTACGTAAGGTTAGACATTAGTTTCAATGCTAATATTTTTGTCTGTGCAGATGCTTGTAGCTTATCCTGTACTACAAGATACTATATCTCACATGGACTTCATCTTAGCTGATCTTTCAGTATGATTATTAACAATAAAGCTACAATACAATACAGTGTAGTAAGGTATTTATCAAGAGTGCCTCACAACTTTTGGAAATGTTGGATGCCAGCATGATTCTTTAGTAATTAATTAGGTGTTATACCTAAAACTTATGGATCAGACTCCTAAGTGGTTCTTAATGGTACAGTAAATTTGATGAGATGTCTGTTAGTTAAACTAATCAGAGAGATAGAAATAGGCAACGGAATTCAGAAATCTAGACTTGCATCCCAGGCAATACACTGTGGTACACAGTGCATGAATACAGGTTTGAAATACAACCTGTTGTCTAAGGCCTGATCTACCCTACAATTTTAGGTCAAATTTAGCAGTGTTAAATCAAATTAAGCCTGGACATGTCCACACGATGAAGCCCTTTTTTCTGACTTAAAGGGCCCTTTAAACCGATTTCTGTACTCCACCTCCGATGAGGGGATTACCGCTGAAATCAGCCTTTCCGAGTCGGATTTGGGGTAGTGTGGACGAAATTCGACGGTATTGGCCTTCGGGAGCTATCCCAGAGTGCTTCATTGTGACCGCTTGGGACAGCACTCTCAACTCAGATGCACTGGCCAGGTAGACAGGAAAAGGCCCGTGAAATTTTGAATTTCATTTCCTGTTTGCCCAGCGTGGAGAGCACAGGTGACCACGCAGAGCTCATCAGCACAGGTAACCATGATGGAGTCCCAGGATCGCAAAAGAGCTCCAGCATGAACCGAACGGGAGGTACAGGATCTGCTCACCATATAGGGAGATGAATCAGTGCTAGCTGAACTCCATAGCAGTAAACGAAATGCCAAAACATTAGAAAAAGTCTCAAAGGGCATGAAGGACAGAGGCCATAACAGGGACACACAGCAGTGCTGCGTGAAAATGAAGGAGCTAAGGCAAGCCTACCACAAAACCAGAGAGGCAAACGGAAGGTCCGGGGCAGAGCCACAGACATGCCGCTTCTATGGTGAGCTGCATGCCATGCTAGGGGGTGCAGCCACCACTACCCCAACCCTGTACTTTGACTCCATCAATGGAGAATCACGCAACAGGGAAGTGGTTTTGGGGGACGAGGAAGATGATGATGAAGACAATGAAGATAGCTCCCAGCAAGGAAGTGGAGAAACCAGTTTCCCCAATAGCCAGGATACGTTTTTCACCCTGGACTTGGAGGCAGTAAACCCTGAACCCACCCAAGGCGTGCTCCCAGACCCTGAGGGTGCACAAGGCACCTCTGGTGAGTGTACCTTTTGTAAATATTACACATGGTTTAAAAACAAGCGTGTTTAATGATTAATTTTCCCTGGCATTCGCAGCCAGTGCAGCTACTGGAAAAGCCTGTTAACGTGTATGGGGATGGAGCGGAAATCCTCCAGGGACATCTCCAGAAAGCTCTCCTTCATGTACTCCCAAAGCCTTTGCAAAAGGTTTCTGGGGAGTGCTGCCTTATCCCGTCCACCATGGTAGGACACTTTACCATGCCAGGCCAGTAGCACGTAGTCTGCAATCATTGCATAACAAAGCATGGCAGCGTATGGTCCCAGTGTTTGCTGGCATGCAGACAACATCCATTCCTTATCGCTCTTTGTTATCCTCAGGAGAGTGATATCATTCACGGTCACCTGGTTGAAATGGCATGATTTTATTAAGGGGACATTCAGAGGTGCCCGTTGCTGCTCGGCTGAACAGAAATATTCCCCGCTGTTAGCCACGCGGTAGGGGAGAGGGGTGAAGTGATCATCCCAGAGAATTGGGTGAGGAGGGGGCTAGTTGGGTTTGTGCTGCATGTTAACTCGGAAACCGCAGCCCCTCCTTTTACATTGCAAACCAATTTTAAATGGCCAACCCAACGGCCGCTTGGTATGGGAAATGAGGGCACTGCTGTTTGAAACCATTCCCACATGTTATGAAGGTTAAAAAAGCCAAAAGACTGTGGCTTACCATGGCTGCCTGCAAGCCGAATTCTGTTGCCTGGCACTGCATGAGTGATCTCTCACACCAAACCGGCAGGCCCTCAATATAAGAGGAAAAATGCGACCTTGTAACAAAAGCACATGTGCTGTGTAATGTGAACAGCAAAATGTAACGTGAAAGAGTGTACTCATTGTTCTCTAATATGTGTCTTTTTAACCACCTCTCCCTTTTCCTCCACCAGCTGCAAATGTTTCTCCTTCACAGAGGCTAGTGAAGATTAGAAGGAGAAAAAGGCGCACTCGGGATGATATGTTCTCGGAGCTCCAGATAGCCTCCCACACTGACAGAGCACAGCAGAATGCAGAAAATGCAGAAAAGCACAATATGAATGAGAGGAGAGGTGGCGGGCTGAATCGCGGGATGAAAAGAGCAAGTGGCGGGCTGAAGACAATAGGTGGCGTCAGCTTGCAGACAGACGGCAAGAGTCAATGATCCGTCTGCTGGAGCATCAAACTGATATGCTCGAGAGTATGGTTGAGCTGCAGGAAAGGCGGTAGGAGCAGAGACCGCCGCTACAGCCCCTGTGTAACCAACAGCCCTCCTCCCCAAGTTCCATAGCCTCCTCACCCAGACGCCCAAGAACGTGGTGGTGGGGCCTCTGGCCACTCCACCCCAGAGGATCAGAAGGCTGGCCTGCAATAAGTGTTAAAGTTTTAAAGTGCAGTGTGTCCTTGTCCTTCCCTCCTTCCCCACCCGGTGCTTCCCTCCTCCTCCACCACTCCCGGGATACCTTGGCAGTTATCCCCCTATTTGTGTGATGAATCAATAAAGAATGCATGAATGTGAAGTAACAATGACTTTATTGCCTCTGCAAGTGGTGATCAAAGGGGGGAGGGGAGGGTGGTTAGCTTACAGGGAAGTAGAGTGAACGGTGCGGGGGGGGGGTTCAACAAGGACAAAGAGACAGAAGTTTCACACCGTAGCCTGGCCAGTAACAAAACTGGTTTTCAAAGCTTCTCTGATGCCCACCACACCCTGCTGTACAAGTCTAACCGCCCTGGTGTCTGGTTGCGCATAATCAGCGGCCAGGCGATGTGCCTCAGCCTCCCACCCCGCCATAAATGTCTCCCCCTTACTCTCACAGATATTGTGGAGCGCACAGCAAGCAGTAATAACAGTGGGAATATTGGTTTCGCTGAGGTCTATCCGAGTAAGTAAACTGCGCCAGCGAGCTTTTAAACGTCCAAATGCACATTCTACCACCATTCTGCACTTGCTCAGCCTATAGTTGAACAGGTCCTGACTACTGTCCAGGCTACCTGTGTACAGCTTCATGAGCCATGGCATTAAGGGGTAGGCTGGGTCCCCAAGGATAACTATAGGCATTTCAACATTCCCAACGGTTATTTTCTGGTCGGGAAAGAAAGTCCCTTCCTGCAGCTTTTGAAACAGACCAGAGTTCCTGAAGATGCGAGCATCGTGTACCTTTCCCAGCCATCCGACGTTGATGTTAGTGAAACGTCCCTTGTGGTCCACCAGTGCTTACAGCAGCACTGAAAAGTACCCTTTTCGGTTTATGTACTCACTGGCTTGGTGCTCCAGTGCCAGGATAGTGATATGGGTTCCATCTATCGCCCCACCACAGTTAGGGAATCCCATTGCAGCAAAGCCATCCACTATGACCTGCACGTTTCCCAGAGTCACTACCCGTGATACCAGCAGGTCTTTGATTGCATTGGCTACTTGGATCACAGCAGCCGCCACAGTAGATTTGCCCACTCCAAATTGATTCCCGACTGACCGGTAGCTGTCTGGCGTTGCAAGCTTCCACAGGGCTATCGCCACTCACTTCTCAACTGTGAGGGCTGCTCTCATCTTGGTATTCTGGCACTTCAGGGCAGGGGAAAGCAACTCACAAAGTTCCATGAAAGTGCCCTTATGCATGCGAAAGTTTAGCGGCCACTGGGAATCGTCCCACACCTGCAGCACTATGCGGTCCCACCAGTCTGTGCTTGTTTCCCGGGCCCAGAATCGGCGTTCCACAGCATGAACCTGCCCCATTAACACCATGATTTGCACATTGCTGGGGCCCATACTTTGTGAGAGGTCTATGTCCATGTCAATTTCTTCATCACTCTCGTCGCCACGCTGCAGTCACCTCCTCACCTGGTTTTGCCTTGGCAGCTTCTGGCTCTGCATATACTCCAGGATAATGCGCGTGGTGTTCATAGTGCTCATAATTGCCGTGGTGATCTGAGCGGGCTCCATGATCCCAGTGCTATGGCAGCTGGGCTCAAAAAAGCCGCGAAACTATTGTCTGACGGAGGGAGCGAGGGAGGGAGGGGCGACTGACTACATGGTTTACAGGGAATTAAAATCAACAAAGGTTGCTTTGCATCAGGGAGAAACACAAACAACTGTCACACAGAATGACCCCCCCCCAAAGATTGAACTCAAAACCCTGGATGCAAGGTTGATTTCACGGGGGGAGGGGGAAGCAAATGAATACAGAACAAATCTGGTCCATCTATCTTTTACATTTTAGGCTGGCAGCAGACAGTGCAGCATGACTGATAGCCATCGGCATCTTCTGGGTGCTTGGCAGAAGATGCTGCATTACAATTGCTAGCCAACATCGTCAAGAGGGTGCAATAGGACTGCCGGCAGGACTGAGTCTCCAGGAGACAAAACATGTCTGCCCAGGCTCCTCTGACCAAAGTCACTGAGGAGTACGACGACGACGGATACCAATTGTAATACACCATCTGCTGCCAAAGGGCAAGGAGCTGCTGCTGTATAGCAATGCAGTCCCAAGTCTGCCAGCACCCAGATAGCCGATGATGGCTACCAGTCATACTTCACCATCTACTGCCAAATGGCAATTAGCTCCTGCTGTGTAGCACTATAGTACCACGTCTGCCAGCACCCAGATGACATATGGCGACGGTGAACTGAGCTGAGCGGGCTCCATGCTTGCCGTGGTATGTCGTCTGCACAGGTAACCCAGGAAAAAAGGCGCGAAACGATTGTCTGCCGTTGCTCTCACGGGGGGGGGGGGGGGGCTGACGACAAGTACCCAGAATCCCCCGCGACACTGTTTTTGCCTCATCAGGCATTGAGATCTCAACCCAGAATTCCAATGGGCGGCGGAGACTGCAGGAACTGTGGGATAACTACCCATAGTCCAACGTTCCAGAAGTTGACGCTAGCCTCGGTACTGTGGACGCAGTCCGCCGACTTAATGCATTTTATGTGGGGACACACAATCGACTGTATAAAAACGATTTCTAAAAAAACGGCTTCTATAAATTTGACCTAATTTCGTAGTGTAGACATACCCTAAGTCTCTTTATTTGCATACACCAGTCATAGCAGATGAAGCAACGTGCTGATAGCAAGCCTAAAGTGAGTAGCATAATGCATTCTTAGAATTTATGCACATTCCCCTCTTACATAGTAATAAAGATTTGTGTGGATGCTTTGTTCAACTTTAACGACACACTCTATTTTCATCAAAAGTACTTCTGTGCTAATCCAGTGACTCTTGCTTATTTGTCTTTGAAGAATTTCTTTATGGTTTTGTTATGATGCAGTGATTGATCAGCCATCTTCAATAAGCTTTCAGCCTATTGCTAAGGCTCCTTGTTTGCCACGGAGGTCACAGAAGTCATGGATTCCATGCCTTTCTGTGATCTCTGTGACTTCTGCAGTGGCTGGTGTGCCTAGCCTGGGAGCTGCCTGAGCAGCTCAGGCAGCCCTGGACTAGGCGCACTGGATACTGCTGGGGCAGTCTCTGGCCCCTCCCGCAGCAGGCATTTGGGTGGGGGGGGTCTCAGGGCTGGGGATTGGGGTGTGGGGCGGTGCTTACCTCGAAACGGTGACAGGAACTCCTCTCCCTCAGCTCCTAGCTCCATGTGCCGCCTCTGACGGCAGGCACCAACCCCCAACTCCCATTGGCCGCGGTTCCCAACCAATGGGAGTTGCAGAACTGGGGCTTGGGGCAGAACGGAAGCAGCAGCTAATTGCAGGCTACTCTAGCGGACATTTGCACAAGCCCTACTATTGTCAGTAAAACTTGTCAAATTATCTCCTCTATTGGATCAAGTAACTGAAGGAGGAAATGTACATACTTTTTCTAAGTGAAATTCTCATAAATTCAGTGAACGATATTTAAATTGAAAATGTTATTGCTTTCAAAATGACATATTAATTTGCAGCCCTCAGAGTAGCCATATCAGAACATGCTTTGTACACGCTTCTAGTAAGCGTTTGACCTTTCTTGATTTCAGGACTAAGCATTTCTTTCTCTTTACCAGTACTTTGTCAAACTGTCTTAATGTCTTCATAGACAAGGACCTGTGCAAGAAGCCTGTTCTGGTAGCCATAGAAACATACATTACATTATTCACTTTCTGTTGTCTAACACATTTTGCTTTCTCATATCACAAAGCAAAGGCAATACCAAGAGCAGCATAATTTCAAGGGACGCTGACATGCTTTAGACAATGCTTTTTCTTTTTCAAGTAGTCTATAAAACAGGGCAATAACCTTTATTTAGGAATGCAAAGCTAGGCAAACTATGTAGAGAATAGGTATTATTTGTGACATTTCAACACCTGGAAGTTTTTTAATGCAGCTTGATATCAAAGCTCTGAATGAAAGTATGGTGTTGAATCAAGTCCCTAGTTCACTGGACTAACAGAATGTGCTTATGTGGTAAAGATTGATTACAATCTTTGAACTAGTATAGCATCTCCAACTGAGGATCTCAAAGGCCTTTACAAATATTAAGGAACTACGCCTCACAGCTGGCCTATGAGGTAGATATAGTATTGTTACATACAGTCCTGCTCTCCTGAATTCCAATCCTGTGCTTTAAATATAAGTAACTATTAGATTCTGCTCCCATCCCTAATAATTGCAGTAGTGTTAGAAGAGATGTCATTGGGGAGAGGAGGAGAAAGGGCACACATCTTGTAGTGGCCCAATATCAACAATGTAATGAATGGAGCTGACAGTAAATCAAAATTTCAAATGTGTGAGCATGAGGTAGGAAATTAGTCAAGCTTACATGCCTGTGCAAATTTTGCTCACTTTAAACACACCTTTTGTTGTCTTCAAACAAGGTTGCTATAAAAGCTGTATTGGTTCAAGTTAACATGCTTGTAACAGGGCACAGACTCACCACAGTGGCGCCTTCTGCTGGTTGGTTTGGGAATTAACTATTTCAGCAGTGCACCTTCACTAGTGGTGTCTCACTCACTGTTACTCTTTCAGTCTCCACCGTCCTCACAGTTGGACCCACATCACTCCCGGACTGCAACATCTGCTTTTGGACATTGCCCTCCGGCTGTGCCCGCTCCACTGGCTCTTCCCCGCTTCCAGGGGACCATCAGCCTCTGGTTCTATCACTCACCTCAGTGGCTCATTGCAGTCTTCAGTCTAGCCCCTTCTTCCAAGGGCAAACTGCAATCTGGCTTAGCCACTCTTCATCACTGGCAAGTGCGGGGGAGATGGGGGCCCAGGCCTGCCCACTACTCTGGGCCCTGACCCAGGGACCCTCTAGCAGCAGCCACTTACTGCCCTCCTCTAACTCTCTTCTACTGCCTGCTTCTCTGGGCCACTTCCCCATAGCCCCAGCACCTTCTCTGCCCCTTTGTGTCAGGGCCCAGTCTGGCAGTCGTCAGCCTAGAGCTCTCCCAGACTCTGCTGACCCTGCCCTATGTGCTTTTCTAACAGCCAGTTCTTCTCCCTTTGCCCTCCAGGGAGAGACTGTCCCTCTCTGCCCTGCAGCCTTCTTATAGGGCCCAGCCTGGCCCTGATTGGCTGCTTTCAAGCCTCCACTTGATTAGCTCCCAGTAAACCCTTCCAGGATTGGCTGGGGGTCTGCACAGCCTCTCTGGCTTGCTTTAACCCCTTCCATGCCAGAGTAGGGAAGCTGCCCCATTACAGTGCTATAATGCATTTGCGAGGTTGCCAGATCTGTAAGCAGAAATAACTGTCTAAAGCAGTGGTGGGCAGTGGTGGGCACTGGTGGGTACTTGGCTAAAGCAGTGATGGGCCCCAGGGACATGCTGGCCGTCGCTTCCCGCAGTTGCCATTGATCGGGAATGGCAAACCGCGGCCACTGGGAGCTGCGGGCGGCAGTGAAAACGTAAACAAACTGTCTGGCAGCCCACCAGTGGATTACCCTGATGGGTCGCGTGCAGCCCGTGGGCCACAGGTTACCCACCACTGGTCTAAAGGCTAGAGGGGGAAATCTCAAATGAGCAAAAGCTTTTTCTCTATAGCTGTGAAGTTTGTGTAAGAGGCACACACCCAAGGATTGGACCACCCGGTGATCGTTTACAAAGATTTATGAAAAAAGAACAGGAGTACTTGTGGCACCTTAGAGACTAACAGATTTATTAGAGCATAAGCTTTCGTGGACTACAGCCCACTTCTTCGGATATGCATCCGAAGAAGTGGGCTGTAGTCCACGAAAGCTTATGCTCTAATAAATCTGTTAGTCTCTAAGGTGCCACAAGTACTCCTGTTCTTTTTGCGGATACAGACTAACACGGCTGCTACTCTGAAAGATTTATGAATAAGTCAGTTAATGATCCTACTCTTAGCCAGGCTCCCTGAAGATTGACTGAAGCAGTTGTCTAAGGTTTGTGAATGAATTGCACAGAGAGTTAGTCATTGTCTCTAGGGTGAAATCCTACTCCGGTGGGTGGCTCAGGATTTTCTGGCACACATCCTATGGCTAAAAGTAGGATATTATTATGATTGTATTTGCTATAGAGCTAATGGGGCAGGAGAATGGTGATCCTGGATTGTTTCTGGGACTGTGATGGTTCATACAGACTCTGCAGTATAATTATCAGGGGGTAGCCGTGTTAGTCTGTATCTACAAAAACAACAAGGAGTCTGGTGGCACCTTAAAGACTAACAGATTTATTTGGGCATAAGCTTTCGTGAGTAAAAACCTCACTTCTTCGGATGCATAGAGTGAAAGTTACAGATGCAGGCATTATGTACTGACACATGGAGAGCAGGGAGTTACTTCGCAAGTGGAGAACCAGTGTTGACAGGGCCAATTCAATCAGGGTGGATGTAGTCCACTCCCAATAATAGATGAGGAGGTGTCAATTCCAGGAGAGGAAAAGCTGCTTCTGTAATGAGCCAGCCACTCCCAGTCCCTATTCAAGCCCAGATTAATGGTGTTGAATTTGCAAATGAATTTTAGTTCTGCTGTTTCTCTTTGAAGTCTGTTTCTGAAGTTTTTTTGTTCAATGATAGTGACTTTTAAATCTGTAATAGAATGACCAGGGAGATTGAAGTGTTCACTTACTGGCTTATGTATGTTACCATTCCTGATGTCCGATTTGTGTCCATTTATTCTTTTGCGGAGGGACTGTCCCGTTTGGCCAATGTACATGGTAGAGGGGCATTGCTGGCACATGATGGCATATATGACATTAGAGGATGTGCAGGTGAATGAGCCCCTGATGGTGTGGCTGATGTGGTTGGGTCCTCTGATGCTGTTGCCAGAGTAGATATGGGGACAGATTAGGCAACGAGGTTTGCTACAGGGATAGGTTCCTGGGTTGGTGTTTCTGTGGTGTGGTGTGTAGTTGCTGGTGAGTATTTGCTTCAGGTTGGGGGGTTGTCTGTAAGCGAGGACTGGCCTGCCTCCCAAGGTCTGTGAGAGTGAGGGATCATTTTCCAGGATAGGTTGTAGATCGTGGATAATGCGCTGGAGAGGTTTTAGCTGGGGGCTGTATGTGATGGCCAGTGGTGTTCTGTTATTGTCCTTGTTGGGCCTGTCCTGCAGTAGGTGATTTCTGGGTACCCGTCTTGCTCTGTCAATCTGTTTCCTCACTTCCCCAGGTGGGTATTGTAGTTTTACGAATGCTTCATAAAGATCTTGTAGGTGTTTGTCTCTGTCTGAGGGGTTGGAGCAAATTCGGTTGTATCTTAGGGCTTGGCTGTAGACAATGGATCGTGTGATGTGTCTTGGATGGAAGCTGGAGGCATGTAGGTACGTATAGCGGTCAGTAGGTTTCCGGTATAGGGTGGTGTTTATGTGACCATCAATTATTTGTACTGTAGTGTCCAGGAAGTGGATCTCTTGTGTGGACTGGTCCAGGCTGAGGTTGATGGTGGGGTGGAAATTGTTGAAGTCCAGGTGGAATTCTTCAAGGGCCTCCTTTCCGTGGGTCCATATGATGAAGATGTCATCAATATAGCGCAAGTAGAGGAGGGGCATTAGGGGACGAGAGCTGAGGAAGCGTTGTTCTAAGGCAGCCATAAAAATGTTGGCATACTGTGGGGCCATGCGAGTACCCATAGCAGTGCCACTGACTTGAAGGTATAAGTTGTCCCCAAATCTGAAGTGGTTGTGGATGAGGACAAAGTCACAAAGCTCAGCCACCAGGCTTGCTGTGGCCTCATCAGGGATACTGTTCCTGACAGCTTGTAGTCCATCCTCATGTGGAATATTGGTATAAAGTGCTTCTACATCCATGGTGGCCAGGATGGTGTTTTCAGGAAGAACATCAATGCATTGTAGTTTTCTTAGGAAGTCGGTGGTGTCTCGAAGATAGCTGGGAGTGCTGGTAGCATAGGGTCTGAGGAGAGAGTCCAAATAGCCAGATAATCCTGCTGTCAGAGTGCCAATGCCTGAGATGATGGGGCGTCCAGGGTTTCCGGGTTTATGGATCTTGGGTAGTAGATAGAATACCCCTGGTCGGGGTTCTGCGGGTGTGTCCATGTAGATTTGTTCCCGTACTGTAGCTGGGAGTTTCTTGAGCAGATGGTGTAGTTTCTTTTGGTATTCCTCAGTGGGATCAGAGGATAGTGGCCTGTAGAATGTGGTCTTGGAGAGTTGCCTGGCAGCCTCCTGTTCATAATCTGACCTGTTCATTATGACTACAGCACCTCCTTTGTCAGCCCCTTTGATGATAATGTCAGAGTTGTTTCTGAGGCTGTGGATGGCATTGCGTTCTGTACGACTGAGGTTATGGGACAAGTGATGTTGTTTGTCCACAATTTCAGCCTGTGCACGTCTGCGGAAACACTCTATGTAGAGGTCCAGTCTGTCATTTCGACCGTCAGGAGGGGTCCACGCAGAGTCCACGCAGGAGGGGTCCACAGCATCAGAGGACCCAACCACATCAGCCACACCATCAGGGGCTCATTCACCTGCACATCCTCTAATGTCATATATGGCGGTAATGTCTGTGGTCAGGAATTCAGAACAATCCATTAATTAAATTGAGAGGGATAGAAGCCAATGTTTAAAAACACAGAAAAAGCTGCTAAAATGGATCTGATATTGCAAAATGCTGAGTATCACCTTCCATTTTCCATTTCATTTCAGAACTATGTAATATCAGAATGAGTATTATAGATGGGCAGAATGGTTCAGCTAAAACAAGGACTAAACCAAACTTTTTATGAGCTCTGAAAACATTCCAGTAACTTTTTTGAATTTTTCTATGCCCCTTCACCTCTTGCTTTCCACTGGGACTAGAGGCAGAGGTACCTAGATGCAGTGAAGATGGTCTTGCAGTTTGGTATTCTGAGTCCAGATGGAACAAAGATGTAGAAAACCTCTCTCAAGAAAGTAAGCTGCTGAGATGCATCTAAGCGAAAGAGGTTCATATAAATATTCAAATGTGATTGCTTAACTGAAGAGAACCTCCAAACCTTCTGAAATTTGATCATTGCTATATAGTGACTCTACCTTGTTTTCTCTCATGGCAAAGATGTCCAGAGAAAGTTTCCACATCCTCCCTAGATCTACCCACAAACACTTGAGGAGGTTGCAAGAAGGGGCAGTGATTGCTTGCCTTTGCCCAGCATTGCTTCCCCTCTGCTGTATTCTTTTCTTTTGGACTGAACATGTGACAAACCTTATGGAAATGAGACAAAGAGCACATTATATTTCCTCTCTGGTGCTATGTTTATTTTTCTTCTTCACACTTAAGTTTATCAATTAGAGAAGTTTAAAATGATTTGAAGACAGAGTAACATATCTAGCCTATTGGGAAAGAAAATATGCTTCAAAGCATTTCTCAAACCCACTGTGCATAGGTATTTGTTGGTGTAATGGCTTGTGTAACAGAATAAGGTGGGGGTAATTGATCAATGCTTGTAAACCCACCAATCTACTTGATAAATTCATAAATCACAATACTAATTCCTCCCTGGGTCTGTATATAAGCATTTACTGCATGAATTCTTATGTTATGCATCCATGTACTTAGTTCCCAGTGCCCTGTGAAGATGCGTCCATTAGAGCTAGTCAGAACACTTATGCACATGGGCAGTGGGTATAATAGGCCACTGGAGGCTCAACCTCCCCTGGCGCGGCCATGGCCGCCGGACCCCTGATTGCGGGGCTTTGGGGGGAAGTGTATTATGCCCCATGCAGGTTCTGGGGCAGCTATGGAGGTGGTATGTGCTATTCAGCTTCCAGGGTTCATCAGTAATATCCCTGGACTCCAGGTTGATTACTGATGAACCCAGGAAACTGAGTAGAACATACCGCCTCCTCAGATGCCCTGGAACCTGCATGGAGCATATCAAAAGCTTCTTCCAGAGGAGCGTCTGAGAGGGTACAATCTGGACTGTGAAATTGCTGTGCCCCCTTAACTCTCTAGCTCAGGGTACTTCTCACACTGTTCTGCTAGTGAGAAGCAGCCCCTTCAGGCTTTGCTGTCACACAGCCACTACCATGTGAAGGCACACACAAAGTTACATGAAGGCTCTCACAGCCACTCATGAACTGTATACAGGGAAATACATGCAAATTTCCCCAGCCCCAGCTTTGCACCCCAGAAATGTGCGTCACACTGCTCAAGACCCCCTTGATCACAGTAAGCTCATTAATTAGTTCATCATACCATCAAGGTCATGAATATGCACCAGACTTTGTAACCTGAGTAGATTCCCCAAACGTCAATCAAAAACACACTGGCTTAGATAAAACATTAAAATAAGTTTATTAACCACTGAAAGATAGGTTTTAAGTGAGTATAAGTGGCATAGGCATAGAAGATCAGAATTGGTTACAAAAAGTAATAAAAGATAAAAATTGCAAGCTGTTTGCTAAACTTTATCAGGCTAAGCCAAATTTGAACCAATACGATTTCTCTTATCCAAAAGCCTACAGCAGTCTGTGCTAACCGGAAATTTTTTCCAGTTAGGACCACTCCCCTCAGTACAAACGTTTCTTTGTCTTCCAAATGATCTTGTTGCTTTCAGTATAGGTGGGAGAGGAAAGGTGGTCTGATGATGTCACTGTCCCTTATTTTAAACTCTCCTCTAGGTGTTGGAACAATCCTTCCTGTGTCATGGAGTTAAGCAGTCCCATTGCCTGAATGCCCTGCATTCAGTCCTTCACATTCATTGCAAATTCTTCATTACACCCTTTGCATAGGTGAGACTTGACATGTAAGGCACGTGTCCACAGTTCCTTTGTTATTTCCCAGGGGCTCGTGTGTCTGAGTTTCCCAACATGTTTCAGTAACAAACATATAGCAAAATCCCATCACTTCATATACAATGATGGTACAAACATTTCAACAGGACAGTAATGGTCAACAGGTTATGACTTTGCCAATGATATCACACAAGGCATACTCTTCACAAGATTTATCATAATTTTATAGAAGTGGTGACCACAATAGTGTGGATTGTCACACCTGCACCACTCAAGTCACAGGGAGGTTTGCTATTGACTTCAGTGGGGGCAAGATCAGGCTCCTTAGGACTCCTGCTGAGTAAGCACTTGGAGAATCAGGCACTAATTTTCAATGCACTGAAAGAGTTAAGAAATGCCACTTTATTTTGTAATGGGAAAAATATTGTCATCTTGGTATCTCTAGCTGTTTTTTTTTTTAGTTTCAGAGCTAAGAATATTGTATAGCCCTAAAAAAATTAAAGTGACATCTGCTGTGAACTGCAAATGAGACACATCAGACCCAAGAGTTGCTTAAAACTTAAATTATGTAATTTGGTTAGATATTCCTATAACATCGCTGCGGGATTTAGTGCTGAGATTTTGGAGCAAACTAATCTCAGAAATGTTAATACTGTTTGCATCTTAACATGCTGCTCATAGTATAATATGCTCTGTGGGAGAAAACTAGTATCTCTCTTTTACTTTAACTAGGCTATTCCACCTTATAAAATAATTAAAGGGTCTCTCTGCTAAATCAAAGAGACTGTAGTAAGTTATTATGAGGATAATAAAGCCTCATTTAAGCATGGAACTAAAGAGCACTGATATCCTGTCTTTTGCTTAACTTTCAATTTAGGCTTAAGCGGCATTTTAAGGCCAAATCCCTCAAAGTGACAAACCATAGATGCCAATAAAAGAGTTGAAGGAGTGCAGCATGTTGCAGAATTGGACACTCACAAAGCTGCACAGGAGTCGGGCAATATAATTGTATATTAATATATGATATTTAATAGTAGCAATACTTTACATACTGAACTGGCAGTGACAATGTGGAGAAAGGATGGTCAGAGTAGCTCCATTAATTCCACTTTTTTAATGTTAATATTTAAAACTTATGTCTCTTAAAAAGCAAAACCTACAAATGTTACACATCATCACAAATAACATTTTATTAAGGAGAGTAAAACACATGGAATAGTTTTAGGTTTTAGATTAAATAAAGGACAAAAGAGAAAATCACCTTTTTTACAGTCCCCCCCTTCCCTCCTCCCCACACTCCATTTTTTTCATTGGGAATGCATCTCTTATGCAAAAAACATGCCCCTCACCCTGTTCTAAGTGCTCATCGAGACAAACTTTCTTAAGTAGAATCAGCAGGTAATAAGAGTCCTAATGTACCCAAAAGCCAACTAGCAAAGGGAAAGGAATGAACTATTCCCCAGGTTCCACCTTTGCTGACATATCAGCCAGTCTTAGATTTTTGACTTTGTTTTCTAGGTCATCAGTTTTAGCAGAGAGAGTGAGAAATATATTCCCTTTAATTACTGCTGACACTTGCCATCAAGCCAAGCCAGCACAAATAAAGTCCAAGTCTTTCATTCTGACCTCTAAATGTTGGGTATTAAATGGAAGTCCTCCCTTTCCCTTTTCTCTGTCCCTTTGTTTGTTTGCATGAGTAAGTGCTAGAAAATGGACCCTATCCATTGCTCAGATATTTGTGGAAGCAATATACATTTTTTTGTAAACATGTCATACACTGAGGTATTAACTCTCCCTACCTATATGCAGCTTCTTCTGAGGGGGAGGCGGTTGCAAAGGCTGCAAATGTATAGAAGAAAAAATATGTTGGTGGATGATCTTTTGATTTTATTCTAGTATTGTAAATGGTATTTATTTTCTTACCCTAAGTTCATTTCTTGTGAATTTCAGGTGGGGGGGGGGAATGCTATGTTTCCCCAAGTGCAGCCAGCTCTTGCTTTAAACATTTTCCTCTACATCATTTTAAAGCTACATCATCTAGACTACCACTCCTGCAAGTACCAGCAAGGGGGCTGAAACAAATGAGTGATTAGAAATTGACTCTTTTTTCAATGTTTTCTCTCCCTATGCTCCACTCCCCACATCCACCTCAGGAGAACAGGTTGTTTCAAAGCTCTAGGAGGAAAAAACCACAATAGATACATTCTCACCTCTTCGCCTGCACTCCCTCTATTTTCCTGTGTATTACGGAGAATTATTTACCTCTCCTACCCAGTCACTAACAGTATGTATAAAGAACGAGGAGTACTTGTGTCACCTTAGGCCTGGTCTACACTAGGCGTTTATGTCGAAGTTAGCGCCGTTACATCGAATTAACCCTGCACCCGTCCACACTGCGATGCTATTTAGTTTGACATAGAGGTCTCTTTAATTCGACTTCTGTACTCCTCCCCGACGAGGGGAGTAGCGCTAAATTCGACATGGCCATGTCGAATTAGGCTAGGTGTGGATGGAAATCGACGCTAATAGCTCCGGGAGCTATCCCACAGTGCACCACTCTGTTGACGCTCTGGACAGCAGTGCGAGCTCGGATGCTCTGACCAGCCACACAGGAAAAGCCCCGGGAAAATTTGAATTGGAATTCCTTTTCCTGTCTGGCCAGTTTGAATCTCATTTCCTGTCTGGACATCGTGGCGAGCACAGCAGCACTGGCAACGATGCAGAGCTCTCCAGCAGTGATGGCCGTGCAGTCTGTGAATAGAAAGAGGGCCCCAGCATGGACTGATCGGGAAGTCTTGGATCTCATCGCTGTGTGGGGCGATGAGTCCGTGCTTTCCGAGCTGCGATCCAAAAGAAGGAATGCAAAGATCTACGAGAAGATCTCTAAAGACATGTCAGAGAGAGGATACAGCCGGGATGCAACGCAGTGCCGCGTGAAAATCAAGGAGCTGAGACAAGGCTACCAGAAGGCCAAAGAGGCAAACGGACGCTCCGGATCCCATCCCCAGACATCCCGTTTCTATGAGGCACTGAATTCCATCCTCGGTGCGGCCGCCACCACTACCCCACCAGTGACCGTGGACTCTGAGGATGGGATAGTGTCCACGGCCGGTTCCTCGGACATGTTAGGGGACGGGGAAGATGAGGAAGGAGATGAGGAGGGCGAGGCAGTCGGCAGCGCTCACAACGCTGATTTCCCCGACAGCGAGGATCTCTTCATCACCCTTACAGAGATCCCCTACGAAGCGTCCCCAGCCGTTACCCCGGACACAGAATCTGGTGAAGGATCAGCCAGTAAGTGTTGTAAACATCTAAACATTTATTTTTAACAAAACAGGAATATTAACAATTAAAAGAATGGGTTGTTCATGATTAGTGTGCCCTAGGCGCTTAACGGTTTAGTCATGGGCAGTGCAAGTTTTGAAAAAAAATCTAGCAATGTCCGGTTTTCAGTGATTGTCCTGCACAAGCCGCTCTACTGTTTATTCCCTGCTACTGCAGCTACAGTAAAATGCGGTCTATATGTCCGGGGATAGAGCAGTAATCCTCCTGGGACATCTCGATGAAGCTCTCCTGGAGGTAATTTGAAAGCCGTTGCATGAGGTTCCTGGGGAGAGCGGCCTTATTGGGTCCTCCGAAGTACGACACGTTGCCGCGCCACGAGACTATCAAGTACTCGGGAATCATTGCTCTGCACAGCAGGGCGGCATACAGCCCTGGTCTTTGGAGGCTTTCCCGGAGCATTCTCTCTCTGTCGCTCTCAGAGATCCTCATCAGGGTGATGTCGCCCATGGTGACCTGCTTTGAATTAGGTAGGGGAATGTTAGTGTTGGGACTGCTTTCCCGTTCCTTTACAGAACTGTAACCGCTGGTTTGTAGCCACGTGGTGGAGGCGGGAGAGGGGCAGCCGAAAGGGATCGTTCCCGGGGACAGCCGCGAGGGGGTGGGACAGGGGCAGAGTTCCCGCTTGCCGGATTGCTGGCTGCAGGAACTGACATAGCTTTAAATGTGAAATGAGGCCAGTGGTAATATAAAAGTTTTAAACTGCCACAAGTGTACGGCTTACCATGTCTGCCTGCAACAGAAATTCCGTTGTCCTGCCCCGCTTCTCAAATGTGCTGTGCAAGACCCCAGGCACTGAATGCGAAGGCCGAGAATTCGACCTTGTGCTGAGTGCGCATGTGATAGGTGCTGTGCATGGTCTTGTTCACAGAGAAAGACTATGTTCTTTGTTCACAACTACATTTATCTTTCTGAGGAATTCACTCCCTTTTTCCCATTTCCACAGCCCCATCTGCGACTGTCTCACAACCTAGCCTGGAATCACACTCCCAGAGGCTAGTGCGGATTAGGCGTAGGAAGAAGAGGACATGGGAGGACATGTTCTCTGAGCTTATGGCCTCTTCCCAAGCCCAGGCAGCACAGCAGACCCAGTGGCGGGAGAACTTGACCCGAATGCACCAAGCCAACATGGATCGGGAGGAGAGGTGGCGGCAGGAAGACCAGCAGGCGACTCAAACGCTGCTTGGACTACTGAGGGAGCAAACGGACACGCTCCGGCGCCTTGTGGATGTTCTGCAGGAACGGAGGCAGGAGGACAGAGCCCCACTGCAGTCCATCTCTAACTGCCCTCCCCCGCCACCAAGTCCCATACCCACCTCACCCAAAGTGCAAAGAAGGAGAGGCGGCAGAGTCCCTGCTAACTCTCACTCCACCCCTGCAGAGAGCTCTAGTAGCAGAAGGCTCTCATTTCCCAAAATTTGAAAAGTTCTTTCCTTCCCGCCTGACACAAGCCCCCGTCCAAGTTTCACCTCCCAATGCCATGTGTAGTTGATAATAAAAAATACGTTTCTGTTAACTACTGTTTCAATCATGTTCTTTTGGAGGAGGAGGGGAAAGGGGGTTGGTAATTGGACAGGACAGTCACCTTTGGCAGGGTACATAGTCGGGGGCAGGCACAGCAGCAGGGCACATACACAGTGCAGTGATGCAGTGACTAGTTACCCTGGTTAGTCTGGGAGGTTGTTTTCATGTTATGTTGGGGGTGGGGGGGGGTTGCTCTGTGACTTTGTGGCGGGGGAGGGCAGTTACAGATCTTAAGCGCCGGTCCTTAGGCAGGATCACAGAGCCACACAGCAGGGGATCTGTAACCGTCCTCCCCCTGCCACAAAGTCACATAGACCCCCCCATACACACAGTCCCGATCAGGAGGGGTGACAGGCTCCGTTGAAACAACCATCCCACCGCAGCGGAGCCTGTCAATCCTTGAGTTTAGAAGCTGCATTCGCGTCACTACACTAAACCCGCTCCGCACCACAGTCTGCGTCCCAGTTTAAAAAAATTCCCGCGAAAACAGTATTAAAGAAAACGGTGTGCTTTAACAAAGTAGAACTATTTTTATTTCGAAACGTGTGTTGGAAGGGGGTGAAGGGGGTATGTAACTGGATAGGATAGTCAACATTAACTGGGTAAAGAAACGGGGGCAGGTTTAGCTTCTCAGTACACAAACTTTAAAATCACAGGTTACCCTGCTCACTCAGGAACTTTGCTTTCAAAGCCTCCCAGATGCACAGCGCTTCCCGCTGATCTCTTCTAATCGCCCGGCTGTCTGGCTGTGAGTAATCAGCAGCCAGGCTATTTTCCTCAACCTCCCACCCCGCCATAAAGGTCTCCCCCTTGCTCTCACAGAGATTGTGGAGCACACAGCAAGCTGCTATAACAATGGGGATATTGGTTTCGCTGAGATCACAGCGAGTCAGTAAGCTTCTCCATCTCCCCTTGAGATGGCCAAAAGCACACTCCACCACCATTCTGCACTTGCTCAGCCGGTAGTTGAAGAGTTCTTTTTCAGTGTCCAGGGCGCCAGTATAGGGCTTCATGAGCCAGGGCATTAGCGGGTAGGCTGGGTCCCCGAGGATGACTATAGGCATCTCCACATCCCCAACAGTTATTTTGTGGTCCGGGAAGTAAATACCTTGTTGCAGCAGTCTAAACAGACCAGAGTTCCTGAAAACACGAGCGTCATGAACCTTGCCCGGCCATCCCACGTAGATGTTGGTAAAACGTCCCCTGTGGTCCACCAGTGCTTGCAGCACCATGGAAAAGTATCCCTTTCGGTTAATGTACTGGGTGGCCTGGTGGTCCGGTGCCAGTATAGGGATGTGAGTTCCATCTATGGCCCCACCGCAGTTTGGGAATCCCATCACTGCGAAGCCATCTATGATCGCCTCCACGTTTCCCAGGGTCACTACCTTTGGCAGCAGTACATCAACGATTGCCTTCGCTACTTGCATCACAACAACCCCCACGGTAGATTTGCCCACTCCAAACTGGTTCGCGACTGACCGGTAGCTGTCTGGCGTTGCAAGCTTCCAGAGGGCAATGGCCACTCGCTTCTGTACACTCAGTGCAGCTCGCAAGCAGGTGTCACTGTGCTTCAGGGCAGGGGACAGCAACTCACAAAGTTCCAGGAAAGTTCCCTTCCGCATGCGAAAGTTTCGCAGCCACTGGGATTCATCCCAGACCTGCAGCACTATGCGGTCCCACCACTCAGTGCTTGTTTCCCGTGCCCAGAATCGCCATTCCACGGCATCAACATGACCCATTGCCACCGTGATGTCCTCGGCGCTGGGTCCCCTGCTTTCTGAGAGGTCTGTGCTACTCTCAGACTTCAGGACATCACTGCGGTGCCGTAGCCTCCTCGCCTGACTTTTCTGCATCTGCCTCAGGGAAACCTTTATGATAAGTTGCAAGGCGTTGAGAGCGGCCACAACTGCAGCGATGGTCGCAGCGTGCTCCATGCTCGCAGTGCTGTGGCGTCTGCGCTGTCAATGACTGGAAAAGTGCGCAAACTGATTTCCCGCCGGCGCTTTCAGAGAGGGAGTGCGGGAGTGATGGACGGATGACGACAGTTACCCAAAAGCACCCTCGACTCATTTTGTTACCCAGAAGGCATTGCCGGCTACACCCAGAATTCCAATGGGCAGAGGGGACTGCGGGAACTGTGGGATAGCTGACCACAGCGCACCGCTTCGAATGTCAACGCTTTCACCGTTAGTGTGGACGCACAAAGTCGAATTACTGTCCTTAGTGTGGACACACACGTTCGACTTTGCAATATCGATTCCAAAAATTCGATGCAAGTAAAATCGAACTACTCTCGTAGTGTAGACAAGGCCTTAGAGACTAACAAATTTATTTGAGCATAAGCTTTCATGGGCTAAAACCCATCACATCGGATGCATTCAGTGGAAAATACAGTAGGAATATATATATATATACACACACACACACACACACACACACTCGGAAAACATGAAACAATGCGTGTTACCGTACACACTATAATGAGAGTGATCAGTTAAGGTGAGCTATTACCAGCAGGAGAGAAAAAAAACTTTTTGTAATGGTAATCAAAATGGCCCATTTCCAGCAGTTGACAAGAAGGTGTGAGGAACCTTAGGGGGGGAAAAAAACATGGGGAAATAGTTTTACTTTGTGTAATGACCCATCCACTCCCAGTCTTTATTCAAGCCTAATTTAATGGTGTCCAATTTGCAAATTAATTCCAATTCAGCAGTCTCTCATTGGAGTCTGTTTTTGAAGGTTTTTTGTTGTAATATCGAGACTTTTCGGTCTCTAATTGAGTGACCAGGGAGTTTGAAGTGTTCTCCAACTGGTTTTTGAATGTTATAATTCTTGACATCTGATTTGTGTCCATTTGTTCTTTTATGTAGAGACTGTCCGGTTTGGCCAATGTACATGGCAGAGGGGCATTGCTGGCACATGCTGGCATATATCACATTGGTAGATGTGCAGGTGAACGAGCCTCTGATAGTGTGGCTGATGTGATTAGGTCCTATGATGGTGTCCCCTGAATAGATATGTGGACAGAGTTAGCAACAGGATTTGTTGCAAGGATAGGTTCCTGGGATAGTGTTTTTGTTGTGTGGTGTGTGGTTGCTGGTGAATATTTGCTTCAGGTTAGGGGGTTGTCTGTAAGCAAGGACTGGTCTGTCTCCCAAGATCTGTGAGAGTGATGGATCGTCCTTCAGGATAGGTTGTAGATCTTTGATGATGCGCTGGAGAGGTTTTAGTTGGGGGCTGAAGGTGACGGCTAGTGGCATTCTGTTACTTTCTTTGTTGGGCCTGTCCTGTAGTAGGTGACTTCTGGGTACTCTTCTGGCTCTCACAATCTGTTTCTTCACTTCAGCAGGTGGGTATTGTATGTATGTATGTATGTATAGTATATCTTTTAGCTTCTCATTAGTCCTTTAAGCCTTCATGAATCTTTCAGCAACAAGACATTTCTGTTTCTTATATCTTGTTCTCTTTTATTTGTTCATTTCTTTTATTCTTGGTATTTTCATCTTGTTTAAAATTTGGCTCTCTAACTTCTTATTCTATTTCTCTTAATTGGATCTATATTTCCTTAGCCAAGTGTTGATTATGCCTTTTAACTTCAATGGGAAATACATATGTGCAGAGTGTTCACATAACTAACAATAAAATACACACATCTGCTTACTAGGAATGGGTATGTATACATAAAATACATAAATAAAGATTGTGTTGTGATTCCCTTTTTGGAATGTGATTCTATTGGAAACTAAACTCCAATTATGACTCCCACTGCACTCTGGAGGAAGTATTCCCATAGATGGAGAGAAATATGGTACCATTTACTCTGGTAAATAAAACTTCAGTTGTCAAAATACATCACCTATGCTCAGTTGATCTAAGAATATAGGAGAGGCATTACTAATCATCAACTCCTTCATTTGTATAAACTGATTGAGTGGGTTTCACTGCATAGGTTTATAATGCATAAACGTACATGCAAAGTAAATAGTTACTTCCCTTTAAAATGAACTAGCAGGATTTTTCAGGAAAATATATTACTTTATGGGGGCTGGGATTGTAAAATCCCATGAATCACCAATGAAAATGAAATTGTTAAATTGCTGAATCCTGTGAAAACTCCACAAATTCTCGCGAGCACCAACTATGTCATACCGGTTGGCATTGTAGTAGAATTTATGTACTTCATATTCACGTTTGGCTGCTTCTCTCTTTCCTATAACTAGTAGGTATGAAACTGCTGTCTTGTATGACATCTTTGCAGAATGAGAGCTTTGATAGCAAAGATGTGTTTTAGCCTTGTAAAAACATATAAAAAAGAACTAAATGGAATGCATGTGGTAAATGGAATGTATGTGGCTGTAAGTGATGCTTCACAATGGACCTTTCCTGCTTTCTACTTGATACTTTGTATATAATGTAAAAAAGTATGATGTAGCTGAACAACATGTTACACTACATAGTTACTATAGGAACAAATTAAAATGCTAACACATTTTGTGCTTTATGTTCTTTTGCTCATCGTAGGGAGGAAGATTTATGATTAAGACTGGGAGTTGGGAGATTTGTATTCTATTCCTGGCTACAACATAGACACACACACAAACTTCTGGTCTGATTGTGGGTGTGTCACTTACATCCTGATCCAATGACCATTGAAACCAATGACAGTCTTTCCACTGGCTTCAATAGGCACCAGGTCAGGCGCTTAATTTCTCTCTCCATCAAATAGCCATCTGTAGAATGGGAATAATACTCAATTACTGCCTCACAAGAGTGCAATGAGGTTAAACCTCAATGAGGAACTTGGACTAATGTGATGAAGGCCATATGAGTGTCTAAACAGATGTGCCAAATTCAGGGTAATTGTAAGTGAACAGAACTCAATAAACTTTTGCTTATATAGCTCTGAATTCAGCTCCATATTTTTAAAAAGAACATACAAAATAAAACTTGAATCTAGCCCAGAGATCAGCAACCTTTGGCATGCGGCCCATCAGGGAAAGCCGCTGGCGGGCCGGGACAGTTTGTTTACCTGCAGCGTCCGCAGGTTCGGCCTATTGCAGCTCCCACTGGCCGCGGTTCGCCGTTCCAGGCCAATGGGGGCTGTGGGAAGCGGCGGCCAGTACATCCCTCAGCCCATGCCGCTTCCCGCAGCCCTCATTGGTCTGGAACGGCGAACCGTGACCAGTGGGAGCTGCAATTGGCCGAACCTGCAGACGCTGCAGGTAAACAAACTGTCCCGGCCCACCAGAGGATTTCCCTGATGGGCGGCGTGCCAAAGGTTGCTGATCCCTGATCTAGCCTTACTGAGCCATTGATATTAAAGGTGGAAAAGGCCCATTTTGTTTAGTCTATCACATTGTTGATGTTCAATTTTAATATATGTACTCCTGACACAGCCAATCAGATATACTACAAAATTTAAGAATCAGTAGTTACAGAAAAAAAGAAATTGCCTGGCATACATCACAGAATTTTTTATATATCTTTTTGGAGATATATATAATATATATAATCTCCAAAAAACTATGTGAAAAGAACATTAAAATTGTAAAATCAAGTATTCAAAAGTTAAGAAATGACAAAATTGAGGTTGTCTGGGCAACCGTAATTCAACCCCGCTTTGCGCATGCATTATGATAGTTTTTAATCCGTGATCACATACCCTTTGTTCCCCATGACACCCCTACTTCATCCAGTAGGATGGGTAGTTATTCAATATTTATCTTCCTCCCCAATCAATGTGTGGCTCCAGGCCTTATTTCCTGCACACAACAGTCAAGTCTTGCACTGAATACAGAATTAATTTTCTCCTTGACATTTCTGTAGTGCTCTCACCATATTATCAGGGTGCTTGCTTCACAAACACTAATGAATTTAGATTTGCAACTCACTTGTGAGAATAGGTGGCATTATTATCCGCATTTTACCAATGGAGATCTGAGGCCCAGAGTAAGGCCAAAATTGTCTAAAGTATCCATTAACTTTGAGTGCCTAATCTGAGATGTCTGTAGCTTGACTTTTCAGAGTACTTCGAATTATGGTGCATACTATATGTTCAAAGCACAGCACTGACTTCAGTTTCAGTTATGAGTGCTCAGTGCTTTTGCAAATCAGAACCCTGTTGTTTCAAGGTGAGTACTTAGAAAATGAGAATACACAATTAGTGACCACCTGTGCAAAGCTTGGTTTTAGAATTGTCTAGCTTTACACAGAAACGATAAGGCAGAGACAGGAATAGAATCCATTTCTACAGGGCAACATTCAACTGCCTTAATCATGAGATCATTGTTTCTCTTTCTATGCTGTAATCCTCTGCCTTGTCCACTACATACCTTTCAATTGCTGCAACAAATGCAACAAACAGACATCTGTTTCCCTTTTTCCATAACTCTGATTTATCCCCATGGCAGTTCTATCTTGTGTACTGAATGAAACAAGGGTCTTATGACAAGAGTACTATATGATCATGTAATGACTGTTACATAATGCATACGCATTAGGAAGCTGAAGCTGAAGGCAACCTTAATTCTGACATTTCCTAACTTTTGACTGATTGAATTTGCAACCTTAATGTTATTTTAACATAATTTGAGTTCCATGTCCTAGGTTTTTAAAAAAGCAAAATGAAAAAACAGAAATCAGATTCCGTAGTAGCATATTGACACCCACATGAGTCATTGACAAGGTTGGTACGTTTATTTCCACTGTACAGACCTCTGCCACTTTAGCTAATGGAGTAACTGAAAGCAGTAGAAGATTGTTCTTTCATGTAGGCAGGGGCGGCTCCAGGCACCACCGCACCAAGTGCATGCCTGGGGCGGCAAGCCGCAGGGGACGGCCTGCTGGTCACCATGAGGGCGGCAGTCTGGCTGCATTCGGCGGCGTGCCTGAGGAAGGTCTGCCAGTCCTGCAGCTTCGGCAGCAATTTGGCAGCAGGGACGCTGAAGGCGCAGCACAGGCTGACCTCCCGCAGGCATGCCGTCAAATCTGCATGACCAGCGGACCACCCGCAGGCGCGCTGCCGAAAGCCACCTGCCTGCCGTGCTTGGGGTGGCAAAAAAACATAGAGCCGCCCCTGCATGTAGGCTGGCCGCTAAAGGGTTTCACAGCTATTTCCTAGACAGCAAAGGTATGTTGAAACTCTGGAATAAAGGGGTCATACTAGATTCCGTGAAGGCTTTAGTTGGAACAGATCCTTCTGAGTTGATTCCCTCTATTGTGGTGCCTAGAGTGGGTCACAGCTGAGAATGCCAAACTCAGGATGGATTGTCAGAAAATAGGGCAGACATTCTCAAACTGGTTCTATATTTTCTCATTAGATTCACCAAGCCAGTAATAGAAGAGTATTCCTGGACCATTACACTAGTGGAATACATGACAATCATGTAACAATGGAATACAGACAATCCCCTTGGCATTCCAGCCTCTCTTCATCACCCAGGCAAACTGGACTTTTTGGTTTTAATAATCTTACATCATAAACACCATACATTAGGTTCTTCCAGTCACTAAAGACCAGTCGCTCACCCTAAGTTACTGCATACTTCAGGATTTCACCAAAAACAACACTGTTATCCCATCCTTAGTAAACTAACTAAAGAGTTGTTTATTAAGAAAAGATGAGAGTTATTAAGAAATTAAAGAAAATAATACACATTATAGGTGAATTAGCACTTGTAGTTCAAATGATAGCACAGATATAGTCTGTTAGAGTCTTTTCATACATCCTCAGGACTTCCCGAAACTGAATTCTGCCAATCTCTGTCTGTATGCTTAGAAATCCCCCTGCCAGAGTTCAAGCAGTCCAAAAATGAATCAAAGATAGCAGGGTCGTTCCCATAGTACAGTATTTGTAGTTGAAAGCTGCTCCTTGAGGGTTACTGGCACAGCCTGGGTTTTCCTCTGACAAAGAATAGGTAATGCAGACAGTTTGTGAGTCTCCATTGTTAAACCAATGACCATTGTTTTGAAGTGAACTACCTACTTCCCATGCATACACTGATTTATATTAGGCAATTGCTGGCCATTCATTAAAATATGGAGGGATAAGTGATGATGATACAGGAAATATTCATTAGTTCCATGCAGCGTATACACATCTTTTGATCTTAAGGTTAATTGAGTACCGGATATAGACAGATGTAAATATACAAACATTTTTCTTGATTTCTTATCCACACCAGTCAATAGGCTGGTGTCTGCTGGCCCATTTAACATCCCTTTGTTACCCACACACAATTGAATTATCCAGATTACATTGCAATGCCTCTTGACATGCCTTTAAGGGTCACACTTAGGTGAATTGGCCTGTTACTTTTGATCTGAGCTGGTTTGCCAGCATGACACCCTCTTTCTTCTGTTCTCTTCACACAGGGATGCAATAAACCAGGAGACTCAGTGTGCCTCTCCCCACAACACACACGCACAGCTCCTGACCAGAGCTGGGTGGCATAACCCTGTCACTTGACATTGCAACCCTGTGCACCAGGTTCACTATTCACTCAAATTTGGCCAGGCCACCCTTCCTTTTGGATGGGCCAAATTTCAGTGAATGGTGTTGCAGCCTGGAACACGAAGTCACAATGTCACTAACTCATGGGGTCACAATGCCACTGACTGAAATTTGGCCTGGACACACCTCTGTCATGAAGGAGGAGTGGCTGGACCATATATGAGTGAGTGGTGTTGCAACCTCATGCACGGGGTTGCTGTGTCACTCAAATTTGGTGCATTTGGACAGGTAACCTGGATCCCCTACTTATCAAAATTTGGATTGCATCCCTGTCTTCACCCCGTCTTATCAGGTCTCCCTGATCTAGGTTCCTGTACCTAGTGCCCTATTGTCCTACAGCATCTAGCCAAGAAAATTACAGAGAAAAGTCCTGATGAGCTTCAGGTTGCAGCATGCTCCATTACTCTGTGGACATGGTGTAAGTACAGCCTTTCTGGCATGAAGTAATGGAGCATGTGCAGATAGAATTTTTAATGAATTTATTTAGAGGCAGACACTGGGAACAGGAAAATTCAAACCAAAGGATTTGTTTGGCAAAGTGATAACTAACACAAAACAAGTTCTTATACTGTCAGTAAACTTTAACTATAGGCAGAGCTACATTCACCACGTATTTTAAAAAAGAGATGAACACACAATATTATGTAGTAACATTGATAGATTCTCTACATTCATGTGTCCTGTGCTGAATGCAAGTAAACTAAAAATCTACTGGAAGCTCAAATGAAAATGTACAATGGTTCAAGAAAGATGACTTCTTTCCTTACGTGTGCATATCTGAATAGACTAATGTAAGTCTTGAGTTCCTTTGAAGTGTCAAATACTTTGGGTAAAGGATTTAAATCTCAGTAGACATGTAGTTTAGCGATGCAACAAAAATAACAGAAGAAGCTGTTGCAAAATGCTTTTTGTTCCAGTTAGAGGTAATTCATTCTAACCCTTACAGAAAAAGTTAGAACATAGGCAAAGGTTTTGCTATTACATTTGAATATTTATTGTGAAGTGTCTTCTCCCTTTCCAATTATAGATGAAAATTCACTTTAAGCACTGTTTCAGAAGCAGTGGTATGTTCCTCTTCCTTCTGGGATCCTAGCACCTTTACCTAGGCACTTGTATGGATAGCAAAGGACATCCAGATCTAACTTGTTTAGTATCGGATTGCTCCTGCCATAATGTAAATGAAATGCTAAAACAGAAGGTTGTTTCAGTCAGGAGTATTATTATAAGACATGAGCTTTAAGTGACAGAATTAAGTAACCTTGCAGCTCTGTGTGTGTGTGTGCATATGTGCACATGGGGGTAGGGACCAGGGTTTATTTGAATGCCCACTGTAACACCCAATAGTTGTAGCAATAGTGCCAATCTTCTAAAGGCCACCATTAACCCCCTGCATGTGCTGACAGAATAGTACTAATTGCCTTTTTATTTCACTCACAATTCTCCAGGGAATTCCCACTAGTGAATGACCTACCTCCTTTGCTTGGTACCTGATGATCTGAATGTGCATTTAATCACTGTGTACTAGAAACAATGGAGCTTGATTTGCCACAAAAATCAAGGCTTATATCCACTCAGTTTTACAGGAAAGCCATTTTTCAGCCAACTCACTGTCTTGCCTTTCCATTCTTATAGATATAGAAAACTTGGCTCTCTTTGCCCTTTCATTTAGTGGCCGTGAATAGCTTGAGCAGTTTTGATATTTCTTAATTGTGTATGTTGGGGTGGGGAGAGAGTGCTGACTACTCTATGAGTTCTCTGAATTCAGAACAGCGTAATCTAGGCTGTAGACAGAAGAAAGTCTGCTATGAGTAGGTGGGGGGGTCTACTTAGATCATGGAGAAATCACACATTTTTTGCAGGTTGGTCACGGCATAAGTAGCAAATTTAATGGATATGTTACACATCTGCAGAATTTGTTATTTATGCCATAAGCAACCCATGAAAAATGTGTGATTTCTCCACAGCATTTCTCAAACTGGGGTCCCCGACTCAGAAGGTGGGGGTCACAATCCTATTGTAGGGGGGCGTGGTATTGCCACCTTTACTTCTGCACTACTGCTGGTAATAGTGCTGCCTTCAGAGCTGGGCACCTGGCCACCAGCCTCCGCTCTCCACTCAGCCTTCAGAAGTAAGGATAGCATGCCAAATTTCACAGGGAAAAGCAGATTCCACAGTTCATAGTGCAATTTTCACGGCCGCAAATTTAGTAGACTCCTAACTATGAGTGGGGTACCATGACATAAGCTGTCTGGAATCATCACTTCATGGAGCCGGGCTGGAGCTTTTTATCCCATTTAGATGCTGATATGAGAACTGTTGTTATAACTGAGCCTACAAATCTATCCCTTTTGTGAGCCTAACTGTGGGAAAGTAGGTAAAAGTTTATAAAGTGTCACAATTACCTAGAACCATAAATGTTAATGGGAAAGATGCAAAAGGGAGACCAAGACTGAATTAGTCCAAATAAAAAGAAATACTGATATAATTCAAAGATTATGTAATTCAAAGACAGGCGATTAAACTCAGCACCCCTTTTTGAGGTTCTTAACAAGAAAAGACTTGGAGTGCAGAGTAATTAGCAGAAGAAGCAGTCAACAAGTGCTGCAGTGAGTTTTGCTATCATGGCTGCCACCCCCACAGTCTCCTGGGACCCCAGGATCCACCATGACACAATTGTGTCTTCATCCTAATCTTGAGAAATGTCCTGACAAGACCAGGCCTAGAGAGGGAGCTAGATGACACCCCACCTCCACTGGATCTGGCTAAATTCCAAACAACACCTGGAATGTCAGACTTTGTTACATACCTCTACCACCATCTGGTGTGTCCTTTTCCTTCCCCACTTTATTCCTTCTCTTTCCAACCCCTCGCCTTTTGCCTTCAGTTTAATGCATCTGGCTTAGCTGACCAAGACTGTATATTTTGCCATCATGCTGCGAGCCTGTGACCAGAAAGGCAACTAAAAGCAATGCCCTAAATAGTCTGATTCTGGTACAAGTTTGCCAAGTCTCATGGTGGCTAATATGACCAAGGGCCGTGCCTGTGTTTCTTCAGCAATGAGTTTGCAAGTGAGACTCAATGCCAGAGGCAGAAGCTGCATTTTCTCTTTCCTGTTCTTTTCTCTCTCCTTTTGGGTGTGAGTCCTGTTTTGTGTTCTAGGAAATTAGATCAGACTTTACCACCAACAGCAGCAACAACAGTTCCAGCCCTTCTCAACTCACTTCTCTATTCTCCAGAAAGGACAGTTGTTACCATCTAAAAGACTGTCAAATATGGGTTTTCCTTCTAAAGACTTTCTCCAGCCAGGGGGGAAATTAAAATTAAAGCCTTATTTAATACTTTACATTTCAAATGCTTTAACAGCATTTCCTTCTTGTCTGTATCTTTAATAAAATATTAAACAGATGTTTAATGGTGTTTGCCAAGGTACGAAGCAGGCTGAGGTCTCTGTATACTAAACCCCAAACATTGAGAACTGTTCTCACCTTTTGTCTGCAACTTCAAGGTCTGCATAAGGCCTTCTAACCTTACTCTGTTCCCTCTAGGAATGTCACAGTTAAGTTTCATCTGAAGAAGTGGGTTTTTTAACCCATGAAAGCTTATGCCTAAATAAATCTGTTAGTCTTTAAGGTGCCACCGGACTCCTTGTTGTTTTTGTGGATACAGACTAACACGGCTACACCCTGATACTTGACAATTAAGTTGCTACTCACTGGGTAAAAACTGTCTTCAAAATAAAGAATCCAAAATAACACTTACATTTCATGTTGGTATTTTGTTTCATGCATTTCATGCATGGCTGTATTTTAAAGAATCCTTATTGAGGTTGCAGGAACAAACCATCCTGATGTGTAGAAAGAATAGTAAATATGGCAGGCGACCAGCTTGGCTAAACAGTGAAATCCTTGCTGATCTTAAACGCAAAAAAGAAGCTTACAAGAAGTGGAAGATTGGACAAATGACCAGGGAGGAGTATAAAAATATTGCTCAGGCTTGCAGGAGTGAAATCAGGAAGGCCAAATCCCACTTGGAGTTGCAGTTAGCAAGAGATGTTAAGAGTAACAAGAAGGGTTTCTTCAGGTATGTTGGCAACAAGAAAAAAATCAAGGAAAGTGTGGGCCCCTTACTGAATAAGGGAGGCAACCTAGTGACCGAGGATGTGGAAAAAGCTAATGTACTCAATGATTTTTTTGCCTCTGTCTTCACGCACAAGGTCAGCTCCCAGATTGCTGCACTGGGCAGTACAGCATGGGGAGAAGGTGACCAACCCTCTGTGGAGAAAGAAGTGGTTCGGGACTATTTAGAAAAACTGGACGTGCACAAGTCCATGGGGCCGGATGCGCTGCATCCGAGGGTGCTAAAGGAGTTGGCGGGTGAGATTGCAGAGCCATTAGCCATTATTTTTGAAAACTCATGGCGATCGGGGGAGGTCCCAGATGACTGGAAAAAGGCTAATGTAGTGCCCATCTTTAAAAAAGGGAAGAAGGAGGATCCGGGGAACTACAGGCCAGTCAGCATCACCTCAGTCCCTGGAAAAATCATGGAGCAGGTCCTCAAGGAATCAATTATGAAACATTTAGAGGAGAGGAAAGTGATCAGGAACAGTCAGCATGGATTCACGAAGGGGAAGTCGTGCCTGACTAACCTAATTGCCTTCTATGATTAGATAACTGGCTCTGTGGATGAGGGGAAAGCAGTGGATGTGTTATTCCTTGACTTTAGCAAAGCTTTTGATACCGTCTCCCACAGTATTCTTGCCGCCAAGTTAAAGAAGTATGGGCTGGATGAATGGACTGTAAGGTGGATAGAAAGCTGGCTAGATCGTCGGGCTCAACGGGTAGTGATCAATGGCTCCATGTCTAGTTGGCAGCCGGTTTCAAGCGGAGTGCCCCAAGGGTCGGTCCTGGGGTCGGTTTTGTTTAATATCTTTATTAATGATCTGGAGGATGGTGTGGACTGCACTCTCAGCAAGTTTGCAGATGACACTAAACTAGGAGGCGTGGTAGATACACTAGAGGGTAGGGATCGGATACAGAGGGACCTAGACAAATTAGAGGATTGGGCCGAAAAAAACCTGATGAGGTTCAACAAGGACAAGTGCAGAGTCCTGCACTTAGGACGGAAGAATCCCATGCACTGCTACAGACTAGGGACCGAATGGCTAGGTAGCAGTTCTGCAGAAAAGGACCTAGGGGTCACAGTGGACGAGAAGCTGGATATGAGTCAACAGTGTGCTCTTGTTGCCAAGAAGGCTAACGGCATAAGTAGGGGCATTGCCAGCAGATCGAGGAACGTGATCGTTCCCCTTTATTCGACACTGGTGAGGCCTCATCTGGAATACTGTGTCCAGTTTTGGGCCCCACACTACAAGAAGGATGTAGAAAAATTGGAAAGAGTCCAGCGGAGGGCAACAAAAATGATTAGGGGTCTGGAGCACATGACTTATGAGGAGAGGCTGAGGGAACTGGGATTGTTTAGTCTCCAGAAGAGAAGAATGAGGGGGGATTTGATAGCAGCCTTCAACTACCTGAAGGGGGGTTCCAAAGAGGATGGAGCTCGGCTGTTCTCAGTGGTGGCAGATGACAGAACAAGGAGTAATGGTCTCAAGTTGCAGTGGGGGAGGTCCCGGTTGGATATCAGGAAAAACTATTTCACTAGGAGGGTGGTGAAACACTGGAATGCGTTACCTAGGGAGGTGGTGGAGTCTCCTTCCTTGGAGGTTTTTAAGGCCCGGCTTGACAAAGCCCTGGCTGGGATGATTTAGCTGGGAATTGGTCCTGCTTTGAGCAGGGGGTTGGACTAGATGACCTCTTGAGGTCCCTTCCAACTCTGATATTCTATGATTCTATGATATCTTCAGATTAATGTTCTTTGATCAACAACTGATCCTGGTTTCAGAGTAGCAGCCGTGTTAGTCTGTGTCCGCAAGGTGCCACAAGTACTCCTGTTCTTCTTTTAACTGATTCTGATTTTTCAAGATTTCAAGACCTTTTTTTCCAGTCATGGCACCAGCCAGATCGGTCTCTTCCTCGTACAGGTATCTGTGGGTTGGGGAGTGGTAGGGTTTTTAATTATTTGGTGTGCAACCATTTTATTTAAAAACATGTCTAACTATGTTATTTAGAGAAACAAGAAAGGGGAGGCTAGCTTTTACTAACTGTCTCTTACTGCCAACTCAGGAGTGTCGCCCCCACAATTTAGTTATAGGGTTCTTTTACCTACCTTAGGGGACATCATGATCAAGACCAAGGAAAATATTCACAATTCCTAACTATGGCTATTTTGTTATTAAGGAAATGAAAAGAAAACATTAAACAACACAAAGGATAAATTAGTTACTTCCTTTATAATCTCTTCTGTATGTCCCTCTGTGGAGATGTTTAAACAGAGTTTACACCCTTGAGAGTGAATCATCTCTGGGAGACTCTTCCTCTTGGTAAATTAAGACTAAAGTATATTATTTTCCAAAAATATTGGGAATTCAGTTTCAATATTAGATATTTAAAACTGTTTGTGGGGAAAATAATTTATGGGTAAGTGAAACCTCCCTAGTTATTAACAATAACCTAACAGTTTATGCTAGGGCAAGGGTGGCCAAATCATGGCTCGTGAGCCACATCCAGCTCTTTTACAGTTAAAATGCAGTTTGCAGAACCTCCCATGTCCTCCATTTTCTGCCTACCAGACTGGGGGAGGGGAGGGGATCTTGGGGCTTCTGCCCTGTGACAGGGTGGTGGGGCTAGGGGCTTCTGCCAGAGTCAGAAGTGCTCAGAGTGGGGGGAGGGGACAATTTAAAAATTTGCACCCACCCCCCAACAGCTTGAGTCATGCCCGCCCCCCCAAGCACACACCCCTTCTTACCCTCAGTGGCCACTCCCTGCAGCTCGCAGGTGTTAGCTTCTTGTGGAGAGGCAGAGGTAAAGAGCTGGGAGCTGTAGGGTGGGGCTGTTGCTGCTTTAGCTCCCTGGGGAGAGGCAGCAGCAAAAGCAGTGGTCCTCCCTGCAGCTCCTAGCTGTTTGCCACTGCCTCTCCACACAGGGCTCCTCAAGCCTGGCAGGTGCCTCCCATGGGGCTGAAGCCCCAAGACACTCCTCCCCACAGGGCTGAAGTAGGTGTGCCATGGTTCTTGAACTTCTGAAGATTGTCATATGCAGCTCAGATGTTCTGTAAGTTTGGCCATCCTTGTACCAGGGCAAAGTAAACAATCTTGACTAAATCCTATGAAATCAAAGAGAATATTTAAATTAGTTACTTAGAAGAAGCCATTTAAGGAGCTGAAGCCAGTTATGAATATGAAGACTCTAAAAGCCAGTTACTTCCCACTATTTCTCTGTTTACCAATGTTTAGCCCCATCTTCTTTCCATGAATACATGGTCTTGCTGATTAATATGAGAAACTGTTAGTCTTTTAAATTACCACATCATTTCAATATTCCACCCAAATCATTATGAGAATTTTAAATCTAATCTCTTGGCAGTGTTTTAGTCAACTTCCTCTCACCAGTCTATGTTAAAGTCTTGGGAAGGTTTTCCTTGGCTTGGTTTCTTCTTGAGTCTTCTGTTTTTCTTATCTGTCTGTGTCAGCTTGCTTGTGGAGTGCTGTGTTTGAGAAGGGTAGCAGAGGATGTGTGTGAGAAGTGCTCGCTTCAGAGTTGCTATACTTTTCCTATTTTCATGAAATTATGGGAAAACACACTTACTTTAGGCTTGTTTAGATTCAAAGTTGCTGTCACCCTTTCAATGGCTTCATGCCTTTGGGTTTTGCTTAGGTGACACTTTCAACTCCTAATATTCAGCTTGTTTAATAAATATGCAACATTTCTTTAATTGCCTTTGTTCTTCCTGTGGCAGGAAAGATTCAGATAACTTTTAAAGTTGGTTTTAACTCTATTTATTCAGTCCAGATTCTGAGATATTCTTTCAATTTTATTACAGTTTGACAAGAAATTCTGTTTTCAAGAAGTCCAAACACCCCTGTTTATGTTTTTAGTTCTCAAAACTGTCTTTTTCAGTTAAGTAACTCTTACAAAGTCTTTAGCTTAAATAGTTAAAGTCATTGAGTTTAGAGAGATGATTCTCATCTTCCAGAGTTGGTTGAGGGTTTGCTTGTGCACCGCCAGTAATTAATTCCTGGTTAATATAAATAGTCTACACTTAAATGGCTTGTTACACTAATTTAGCAAGGTTTTTAGTATCCATTTTGGTACATAAAGCATTTTTATATAGCAATGACATTAGGAGCTTTGCATTTAGTTAATATATATTTGCAAGTATGCACTTCACAAAGGTTTTTGTTATTGCAACATTTAAAAAAAAAACCCCAAATTTAAAACATCTCCCACTACACCTTTTTCTCTAAGCTTTTAAGAACACAAGCAGGTTTTCTTGCAAGAGGGTGGGGGTTTGTAGAGCCTACTTCATCAAATCAAAAAATCTAGATAACATACCCTATATTCCTTTTTACAATTAGGCCTCTATTTAAAACATGAATGTTTTACAGGGTCGGTCTTCTTGAGGTTTGTTTGTCCTTGGGAGATAGAAACAGAAATCTTCTGGAATTCCTTTGATTAGCGTTAATATTTTGTAATACAACTAGCTAAATGTGTTATATTTCCAAGCAACCTGGCTAGAACATGGTCCAGTACTCTAGTTATTATGTAGTCTGGCCTTGAATGCAGGGGACTGGACTAAATGACCTTTTGAGGTCCCTTCCAGTCTTACAGTGACAAGAATCCTATATGTGTATCTTAATATTCAGTAAAGGTGCAAAATATATTCATAATGACTTAATATTTTAAAGTTACAATAATTCTGTTAATATTTTTGCATCAACATTGAGGTGTCTCCCCCACAAATCCCACAGCCTTTATCAAGGCCCTGACCCTTCATAGTGACTCCTCCTTGATATTGGCACATTCCCATGCAGAACATACAACTTCAGGTTTTGATTTTCAGGAAAAATCACCATTTTTTTTCTCTTCCTCCCATTGACCATTTCCTATGACCTTTCACCAGATGCCCTTCATTGCGAAGCACAAGTTGATTTTCAGGAAGCCACAAGCAATCCAACCAGAAGTGATAGTTCCCCCTCTTCTGGATTTCCAAATGCCACTTTCCTTATGGAAAATCTGCCCTGCTCTCTGAAGATCAGCAGAGCAATCTGCTGTCCAGTGTTGGTACTTCCATAAGCATGTCCAACAGGACAAACTCCTAGTCATAGCTTTGTGACACTTGCATCAGAGCTCAGGGTTGATGGTTTTGCATGAAACATACTGCATCAATATGCCATGTGACACACAACTTTGTTAATTGACGTTTATGAATCCCAAAAGTGATCTCAAGAACTGTGAGTTTTGTACAAGCTGTGTCAAAGGAACACAGAATCTTCCCGATAAAGTTGGGGTGACCTTGCATATACTAGGAAGGAAAGCAACAGATGCAGGAATGTTGGTTATTTCACTTTGCAAGAGTCTATGCAAATATTTTTGGCTTCAATTTGAATAAGCTGGTGGCCTCCACCACTGAAGTTTACTTTGTGTTTTGGGTCTTGGGTCTGAACTTGGTTATATTTTATCTCTGGGACACTATTTCAGGCAGTGGATGCTATTTTATTATATGAGAAGGGGACAGAGTCTCAGAGGCAACATTCCTAAAAGAATATAGTATGAAATTTGTAACATTTTCGTAGAAACTTTTATAAGCAACATTAGTCCAGTAAGCAAGCAAATCCAAAAGGATTACTGGGGTAACAGCACCAGCCACATCTTCCTTCCTTTTAAAAAACAGAAACACAAAAAAGCCACGCTAACACTTACACATTTATCTAAATTGCTACAACTGATAGAAAAAGAAATTTATCAATGATGGTGTGCCCGTATACACCTCAGTTTTCTTTGTGCTAGTCTCTCTCATTAAATTTTATCCTACAACATTAATTTTGAGTTAAACTAAATAAATAGGTCTTCTATGGAGTTGAATAAAACCTTTATACTGAGACAGATGCTCATTTCCTTGAAGGCCCCTTTACACTGCCAAAGTAGAGTAAAGTGGCCTTAGTGTAAAAGAGAATGGGATCTGTTGTATTTTATTTATGCCATTTTGGGTTTAATGGAATGTGAAAGGGAAACTCAGGCTAAGTGAACCTACTAAACTGGAAAAGCAATGGAAGAGTGTGATGTACAAGCAAACCAAACAGTTTAACAAAAGATATCCACAGGTCACTTAGGGCAATACCTTTTGCTGCAAACTACATTTCACTGCTATTTAAAGCACCAGCTTTTTTTTCCTTGGTCCTGAAATTAAAGATTGTGCAGTGACCAAGAGATCAGTTTATTCCATTTCTGGCAGTAAAGAGATAAGAAGGGGCTGAGGAACACTAAAAAAAGGAAAAGATAAAAGCAAGCTATTAGTTACAAACCAATCAGTACCAGAACACTCACCCACAAAGTGACTACCCAAAGCATGCTATTATGAGGGCTTTTATTTTTTAAAATTCCACTTTCCCTTCACAGTAATCCTTTACAAACTGTGCTGCAAGTACAGCATCAAAGTGATCACTGGATACTCTAGTCTAGAAGACACCTGTATCATTGTTTTTCCCATAATAAAAAACTTATTTCTACAACTTAGTCAAAGTACACCAAGTTACTATAACTCACATTTGGGATAAGCATAAAATGGTCTAGCTGACTTTTGTAGAGGTGGCAGAAGTTAATTCCTCCACTTTAATAAGGGTAATGTTTTTAAGAGGAATCAATTTTGAAACTCTCATACTCCAAACCATTTAGAACCCTACTCAAGGATGTATGTCCTAATTAGCATCTTTGTTACTGCATTAATGTATATTGCTTTATGGAGCTTTACATTTTATGCAAGCCAATAGTGTCGCATTTTAAACTGTCTTCAGCAAGATCTTTTCCATCTTTACTGAGAGTGGAATGTATTTGCCTCTTGTCAGTGTAAGAAGAGTGAATGTTGGGCCCTTACTTCACATCACCTTGGCATGGAAAATGACGCCCTTGCTGTAGACTGTTGCTGGTGCCAATTCTGCAGCATCTTAGATGTGTGTAGTTGGCCTTCACAACGTAGGCAGCATCTAAATATTTATTTTGTTCTTTTGCTCTTTGCACAACAAAATAACATGAAGAAGTCACTTAGGAATAGTTGGATCCCAAATAGCCATGTTTACTAAATATACCCAGATATTTCTGGCCTTGATGTTCTGAGTAGTTTCTGGTAGTTCCAAAAACATCAAGCACAATGAACACCACTACGGCTTGCAAACTGTTTAAAGGAATATGACTTTATTTCTAAACATTACACTAGCCCTCATATTTACAACATTGTGTAAACTGCTGTAGCGTTGTCTTTCTGAGTTGGCAGGGGGTCTGAAACTGATTGACATGTCTAGGGAAACCCCTACCCTCATTAAATTCACTCACCTGTAAAGTCTAATAGCTCTTCAGATGTCAACACTAACTGTTTCATTGCTGATCATTTTCATGAAGCGAGAAGCCCATGGGGAGCAGGATTGGGAATTGTTAATGTGAAAGAGATGAAGGAGAAAACAAAGACAAGCAAGATGGAAAAAAAGAGAAAAAGGAGTACCAGGAAGGAAGAGAAACAAAAGACAAAACAGAGGTGGTCCTAAAAATGAGCAAGTTGTCCCTGTGTGATGATCAATACTACAATAAGTTACTCAAGAAGTAACAATGAAAATTTTAGTTACTACATAGACTGGTCTACTCTTTATCTTTGTGCAAACCTTCCTTTAACACTAGTGGGAGATCTCCCATAGCTAAACCTCTATAGCTTTCTGATCCCCTGGCTACTACTTGTTCTCATAACAGTTCCTTCTGCAGTGGTCTGTTTACATAGTGGATTCACCTCAGGAGCAAGACATGTAGTTGCTGCTCCTGATGTCTTCCATAGTCGGTGGCTGTGCATTACTTTTCTCAGCACAGGAGCTGTGTCAGAAGCATTCTCGATGTTGTGTACATTTGGAAAGCCAGTGTCGTCCTTTCTATTTGAGATGTTTTTTTCTGTTCCTCTTGTAGGACTGACTTTCAGATGGAGTTATAGTATCATGTGAATGGGGTTGTGGTTTTTTTGGCAGGCTTCCAGACACTTTCTATATGAATTTGACATTCTCTTCCTCTTGCAATTGGGTAACTCTTTGCAATTCTTATCATAGTGTGAAGGGCTTGGAAACACAGACCTGGATCATAACAATAGTTTTTAGATTATTTTCAGTGTTTCTTGATTAAGGATGTGAAGTGGAATGTTTGATGAAACAAATGCTTTGATCAAGCAGAGTAATTCAGTGCAGAAGTGTTGCTCTTGGGGTGTGGATTGAGCGAGAGACCATTGAACAGTGGTGCCTGTTTAGTTGCTCTCTATTCTTCTCCAATATTGAAAGCTGGTCAGTCAAATTTACCTTAAAACTGCAGCTCACAAATGTATTTAATCACCACTAGCTTTGTTGATGTGATCAACAGGAATATTGCGAGATGAGAAGAAAAGCTTTCCATCACTGACATGGAAAGACTATATTCTTATAGTTCTCGCTTCCATTGCATTAGTGTCACCTAAGGTGTTGCAGGACAAAGAAGCCATTCTGCAGAACTTTTTGAATGTTAAGAAATGATTACTCAGATTAAGTGAGCAATTTCTTAGACAACTACTTCACTCTGTAATTTACAGATTGGAAGCTACATTTACAGTTTGAAATTTGAAGAACTACTGTTATAATCTGGTGATTCTTAAAATCCTATGAGCTGCCACTTTTGCAACAACCATATCCAAAGTGAGATTCAGCTATAAGGAAAATGAGCAGACTGTGGGCACACAAATAATATATCAGTCATCTAATAAAGGGATGCACTATTAGCTGCTTTCAAGCAGGATTCTTGAGTCTTTAACATCCAATATATTCTACTAAAGTATTCCTTGGATGGTTAAAAATGTAGAACTGCAACTTTTGCAAGAGTTGACCATAAATAGTTCCTGAGTTGCTAATACATTATCTAATCTTTCTTTTTTGCATATGGATTTCTCATCATGAAAACAGACTCCCTTTGATATGTGGTAGTGGAGACAGATTAACTTTGTCTGGATAGTGCTGCCCTACTCAGAGCTGATCGAAAATGCACTACCGCTGTACATGCTCAAATGCACCCACAAATTGCACAGGAACACTGGATGTTATCAGTTAGCAACCCAAGAAAACTCAGCTCAAATACAGATATGGCTTTTGAAGTTATCTAGTCTTTACCCAGCTCTCCAGGTAGATGCCCTATATTGACAGGAAGAGATTTAGTGTCACACAAACTTTAGAAGCTGATTAATCATATTGGGTTTGGAACGTTATCAGCTTAAAAAAAAATCCCATGCCTTTTGTGGCCCTCTTCCCTCTGTCTCTTGTAAAATCTGTTCATAGTCCCTCCCTAACTTTATTTGGCAAGATATTCAGGGGCTTGTAGAGGAAGCTGCAGAAATTCGGGTGCAGTTGGGGGTGTACATTTCTTCTCACAGGGTGAAATCTGATGTTCCACCCCTCTCCAATGGCATCTGAAAATAATTTTTAAAGAGAATGTGCTTTTGTAATTTCAGCTGCCTACTGAGCAGCAGTTTTCATTGAGTTGTCACAATAGCACCCCAGTCTTTCCAGAGTGTTTACAGTTAACTTGGAACCAAAATTGCATATAAATACTTCAAATTATTCATTCCGATGTATTACTTTTAGTCAACATTGATTTCACCTGACATTGTGGTGTGTGCATCCATCTTGCTTGGTTAGGTCCTTCTAAAATTCCTCCATGTCGTTTTTTAGTCTTGTTTAACCTCAGTTTTGTGTCATTTGATATTTTGGCCGCCACATCACTCATCCCTTTGTCCGGATAAACGAATTATATTAAGCGCCCGTCCTATATGGAACCTGGTGACATCTTGCCTTGACTCTTAACACATTATAATGATTCATATGTAGCTATATGGTTGAACCTTAACTCTGAATTTTCTGGGTTGTTTATTACGTGAGTGCTAATAATATAGACTCTGTACCAAGTTAAAAGAAGATACAGTCCATGCCTCCAAGTTTCACAATCTAAAAAGAAAGGACAAAGAGTGAAAAGTAAGAAAAGTGATCCAACATCCAGTACATGATTTAAGGAAGACTGGCCTTAACAATTTTTTGGTTTTTGTTTAGTTTTTCCTCTATTTTTATTTGGAGATTGCATTTTTTTAAAAGCTTATGCTCAAATAAATTTGTTAGTCTCTAAGGTGCCACAAGTACTCCTGTTCATCTTGTTCTCCATCACTCTTCAACTTTGCCATTATCAGATGGATAGTTTCTTGTAGGCCTCATAGAAGATATGGGTTCTGAAGAAGTTTTTGTTAAAATCTCTCCCTTGATACTTGTGCTTTTCTTTGTCCTTTATTGTATCGTGCAAAGTTGGATATTTGTCTACTCATATGTACTTAGTTTATGACTCATAATGCACACATAATTAATCGATATTTCTGTGCATCTTGATACTTTTATTTTGTTCAAATATTTGCATGAAGTGTGGCATCTTTGTGATTCAGCGAATAGGGTAATTGATCATGTTGGAAATTCAATTAGAATGTCCCTGCAAATGCATCTATGTGCAAGAAGCAAGCATTTAGAACAAATAATCAGCAGTCAGAAACAGGGTTTTACAGGTGCATTTGTGTCTTTTTTTGTTTTGCTTATATTTATTGTTGAACCCTAGATAGTTACTTTCATAGTATGTGGTCAAATTCTGCTTGCAGTTACCTCAGGGCAACTCTCAGTGAAAACAATAATTTGAAGTAGAATTTTGTCTGTTTCTTAGCTTAAAGAAATAAGCAAACAAAAACCTAACAAAGATGTATAATTGTTAGTTCTTAAGCTGATCCAAAAAATGTTCTCAACAAGGATTTTTATGAACAAAGGATTTTAGAAGGAAACTAAAATTTGTTTCCTTCAAAATATGTTTATTTCCATTATGTATTTTTTCTTGGGAAACCCCCAATTTTTTCCCTCTATTTATTCCACTGAAAATGTGTGTCAAGAGAAAGGACAAGAGGTTCTTTGAATTATGATGTCCAAATGGAATCGACTACTTTCCCTCCTCTGTACCTACTATGGAGTCATAATCCTGGAGGATTCTGTACTGGCAAAACCAAAGGACAGTTGGGCCCATTCTGCCCTTTATGCCCTCAGCAGGAGATAATGAGGGGTGTGTGGGAAGGCACTTAGGGCATAGGCACGGCCCCAATAGACACTGCTGGCCAAAAGCATCTGATCTCACACATGTGGGCCACATGCAAACCAAAAGTGTAATCTGAACCACATCTTGAACCACATTTACAGTAGTAACCATTCTTCACCAGGGATTGTTCTGGGGATCAATAGAGAACTTTGACTCCTTTTATCTAATCATGTCTCTTAGGCTGGGATCCTGTGCAGAGGGGTGGCTCTATATCACCCAGTCATTCCAATATGCCAAGGGGCTCTTCAGATGACCAGCTTGACCAGGTTTCTGCTACCGCATCACCACTAGAAGAATGCAAAGTAACAAGAACAAATTACAGGTTTCAGAGTAGCAGCCATGTTAGTCCGTATCCGCAAAAAGAACAGGAGTACTTGTGGCACCTTAGAGACTAACAAATTTATTTGAGCATAAATATTAGAATATTTTGTTCCTTTAAGGTTCCATTTATAAATAAAGCCTTGTCAGTTATTTTTTCCTTATGATTCTAAGTACTTATTAATTTACTAAAAATAAATTTTGAACTTGTAATCAGTAAAATTTCCAGGAGTAACAAATTTATTATTGAATACTCCATTTATTTTGTAGCAGCAGTAAGTAGTTCAATGTAATAAAGAACTACTTCGAATATTGTTTATAAAAATGTTACTAGACATTTTTTAGATTTCAATTAATTTATATTAGTACTACGTGATTGTACAATTAGTAATTATCACTGACATCTTTTTCTCCCATTTAAGAGAGAATACACCATTCTGTGGTCCACTGCTGGGTTTTTGTCTATCCATCCATGTCTATCCCATGGATACAGGTGCACTGATTTGGAACAAAAGTGCTCTTCTGCAAGAGTATCTATCTCCCTGGGATAGTATTTCTAAAACTAATTACTCAAACTAAAGGTTGCAACCAACGCCATATAGGACACATATTTGCTATCAATCTTAAAGTGTGTATGCGTGTGTGTGGTCCTCCAAATTAGTTGTTGGGTACAGACCAAACCAAACAATATGAAGTATCCCTGCTCTTGTGCAGCAAGTTTCAGTGATACTCCCTCTGTGAAGTCCCATTGATCTGACCCTTTAAAATGGAAATGATAGTAGACAGTTTTCTGCCTGGTGTGTATTTCATTATTGGGAATTCTCTTCCTCCATTCTCATGAGAACAGCAAATCTCCCAAGAAGGAGACAACCCTACTTCAACCAGTTCTGTCAAGAACCATTCTGAGGACATTCTACTGCCTAAATACCCATAAGAACAGCTTGTTCTCAGGGGGACGGATGAGGAGATTTCAAATGCTGTGATATTTAAAAATATTGCTGTGCACTTTGAGGCATTCTGACAGGTGGACTGCCAACACCCTGTGGCAATATAACAAAATAACTGCAGTAACCTGGCTTTCTGCCACTTGTCCTTGCTAACTTAATGGATAATTGGTGTCGTATAGTCAGGATTTCTGAATGAAATCTAAAGCATGGGCTTGTGCGTACCACAGTTTAAATAAGTACCTCAAGTGCTTCTTTCAGTTGAGGTTCCCTCTTGTGTCCATATCTGATATTACAGGTTAGATTGTGAGACTCCCCAGAATGCAAAAGTGGTAATGAGGGGATATTATAGTAAAATAAATCAATCATAAAACTAGGAACAAATGCATCTAATGTAATCTTGATAGTGCTGACTCATTCTTTGCCTTCATCCCTTGACTTTGCTGTCTATTCAGGTTTAGTACCTCAGAACAGAAACTGTTTTCTCTATGTTCTAAGAAGCATTTGCCACATTTTCAGATGCTAGATAAATGACTTACTTTTTAACTAGAGCTAGTCAGGAATCTTCCATAGAAATGATTTTTTTTAAAAAACAGAAAATGCTCTTTCCACAGAGTCAACATTTTCTGTGGGGAAAGGTTTTTTTTAATTTTATTTTATTTTAATTTTTTCAGTTGGGGAAAGTCAAAATGAAATGCTTCATTTTGGGTTGGCTAGATTTGAATAAAAATACTTCAGTTCTTTGAAATAACTTGAAGTGAAACATTTCAGTTCAGCTCAACATTAAAAAGCATCTTGCTATACTGCCATGGTGCCTCATGGAAATTGGTAGTTCATGACCCAGTTCGTGCCTATGTGTTGGACTCCTTAGCCAAATTATAGCTTCTGTGATGCAACATGGTCTTCCTTCAGAACTAGCCCTGGGGTACAATTATGGGAGTTGTAATCCAGTCAGGGAGCTCAGCCAACAGCCACCCAAACTTCCAACTCCCGTGAAGCACTGTGATACCATAGGTAGATGCAGTTTAATGTTGACCTGATTTGAAATGAAACACTGACATTTTCTGAATTGGAACTTTTTGTTCTGTGAAAAATATTGATACTTTAACTGTATCCCTATTCTGGACAGAAACATCAGTGTTTAACATCAGAATTGCTTGTGGGACAAAAACTCCAATTTTAACTCAGCTTTATCTGTAACCCACTCTTGCTGAGCTCAACTGTATTTCCTTTGTGGCTGGCTTCTTGGCAATCCCAGCCTTAAGGGAAAGCAGCTGTACTATTTTAAAACTCCATTCAGGGAGTAAGTGTTAATCCTTTGATCATCCTCCCTCACTTCAGTCTGCCAAGCACAGGCAGAAACTCCTGAGTAACTTCCAACTCTTGAAGTAGTAGATTAGACCTAGAAGTGGGGATGCTGCACCACTCCTTTCCAGAGAAAGGAAAGCAAGTCACCCAAGTAACCTATATGGAGGGCGAAAGGGTGGGGGGGAGAGGCCAAATTGTTTGTACTTCCTGACCCTATGTGGATTGGGCTGGAGATGTGAGTTTGGCCCTGAGCAGCAGAGAGGTTTCTTCCCATCCCTGCTTAAAACCTTGCTCCTGTTTTAGGAGGCTGGGGGACGGGGAATTCATGTAAATGACTCACTTTAGCTGTTCCTATCCTTTTATACTGCAGTACCTGTCTTAGTTCAGGACATTGAATACGTCTCTAATATGAGCTGTGTTTTATGAATGGCACAATATCTATTCCACAATAAATTACATGTCGGAGCAGTGTGTGTCAGAAGCAAAATATCTTCTCTCAATGAGTGTGACTGTCACAAGCCACATCTTAGTCTATTTATATTTTAAAGTTCATTCAAGAGGCTTATTAATAAAAATCGAAATGCAATTGAAAAATACTGTAGGACATTCCAGTGAATCATGAAATACAGCAGTGTTAGAAATGGCACTAAAAAGCCTACTTTTGTCCATGAAAACTTCTGGAGAGAAGACAATTTAATATTGCATGAATTAATGGGGGCATATACTCCCCTGCATAGAAAGTATGCCTTTGAAATGAGTCCGGTGAGTAATCTTACCTGGAGTGTAGAATTCTTCAACTTAGAAATTACCCACTGGTATGCTGAGGTTATCTTCACTAAATGGCAATTTATACCATGGAGAAGGAAATACTTCCCTAATGTACCCCTTATTTTGTTCTTTTTAATTTGGGAGATTTTTTTCAAAACAGATGTGCCTTCTATTTCAGAGACTGAATAATTATATATAAATAGTGGATTTTGGTAATTGACTCAGGAATTAACTCAAGGTGAGACTGTGTTTTCTGAACTAAGACTTCACATCCCTTAAAAAAAAAAAACGGTTTTAGGTAACAGAAACAACAATTGAATAAGAAGATTTGTTGTGAAAGATTGAATTAAATTCTACAATAGGAAATTGCATGAAGACTGGGAACTCTACCAGAAAGGGATGGCTCATGTTAAAATACAAGCTCTGTAATAAGCAATTTCAACAAGATTTGCTTTGCTAAATTAGCTATTTTCATCACATTACCCCCCCCCCCCCCCGCCACATGCAGCTTTGAGCCTTTTTAGGCCATTGCCAACTACAAGGAGAATCTGCATGGATTTTCAGCCAAAAGTGACTTTTTTGTTTAGTGTTGCAAATAGTGACCTGGTTTCCGTATATGGAATTTTTGCTGGAAAAATTAAAGATTATTTTACAGTATATTATAATTGGTCTTACTCTCTTCATATCAAATGCCATTTAAAAATTTGTTTTATGGGAGACCTATAACCACTTTTTCTCTGATAACATTTGTACATACCATTTTAACATCCCCCTTTTTCCCCCAAGACAGCAGCAAATGACCTAGATATCTGATAACCAAAGACCAATTTATAATTCAAAGTGTAAATAATTCTGATGTAAAATCAGCCATGGCATATTTTTCATGGTTGTTATTTAATTGGTCAATATTTAAGTTTTAAAGTTCTTATCTTATTGAAGTGAATGGAAGACGGTTACATGACTCTTAGAGCAGATGTCCCATATGGAAAAAGTTCTTGCTAAATGAGCGCTGTCACAGCTTCAGGGTTAGCTGCACCTTTGACTGACCTGCTCCACAACTCAGGGGTGGGCAAACTTTTTGGCCCAAGGGCGACATCTGGGTGGGAAAATTGCATGCAGGGCCATGAATGTAGGGCTGGAGCAGGGTGTTGGGGTGCAGGAGGGGGTGCGGGAGGGGACTTGGGATAGGACGTTGGGGGCTCAGGGAAGGGGGTTAGGGTGCAGGAGGGGTGCAGGGTTAAGGAGAGGGTGTGGAGTGCAGGAGAGGTAACGGAGTGTGGGATGGGTGCAGCAGGGGGCTCAGGGCAGGGGTCTGGGGTGCAGGAGGGGTTCGGGGTGTGGGCTCCAGCCCGGCGACACTTACCTGGAGCAGCTCCAGGGTGGCAGCAGCATGCAGCGAGGCTAAGGCAGGCTCCCTGCCTGCCCTGGCCCCGTGCCACACCCGGAAGTGGCCGGCAACACGTCCCTGCGGCCCCGGGGGTGGGAAGGAGGCAGAGGGGCCGCGCGCTGCCCTTGCCTGCGGGTACCTCCCCCGAAGCTCCCATTGGCTGCAGTTCCCCATTCCTGGCCAATGGGAGCTGTGGAGGGCAGTGTCTGTAGGCGAGGGCAGCACATGGAACCCTCTGCCTCCCGCTCCCCTAGAGGCCGCAGGGACATGGTGCTGGCTGCTTCCGGGAGCGGCGTTGAGCCAGGGCAGGCAGGAAGCCTGTCTTAGCCCCATGGCGCCACAAGGTGGCAATCCCATGGGCCAGATCCAAAGCCCTGACAGGACGGATCCGGCCCACGAGCCGTAGTTTGCCCACCCCTGCCTCAAACCTTTGCCTGCTTGAGGGCATCCACTTAAGGGTTCCGACTCCCAGCCATCACTGCTTTTAGGCACAGAGCTGCATCTTTCTCCCTCCAGATCAGCATTTCTGCTTGCAGTACCCCTGCACCTTACTGTAAGTTTCCCCAGCAGGTCTGACTGGGATCTAGCACCTCTGACTAATTTTCTCCAGTGACTACAATAATGTACACCAGTTACCTACCTGTCTTTACAGAGTAAATTACTTAGTCAAAAGCATTACAGAGAAAACATATAAAAAAAAATTAACCTACATGCATGCTAAAAGCTTACCAGATGTCACCCCTGACTCCAACATAGGGCTCAGGTAGGTGTCAGTATTTCAAACCCTTCAGCTAAGTTTTCTCTCTGGGAAATGGTCTGACCAATATTCAGATAACCAGCCTGGGTTTGTTTGTTTTCTTTAAAAAAAGGGAGCATGGCACAAAGCTGACCCCCAATCAGGACCTTCTCAGAAGGGAGAATGGGTTAAACCATACCCATGAGGGAGGCAAACCCTGAGCAGGGCCCAAAAAAGGAACCTGGGGATTTGAAATGCTTTTATTGCAACAAGAATGGTCATAAGGGAACACACCGTTCATAGGCTTTGGAGAGAAAGTACAGCCCATGTAATGGGCTTTAGGCAGTAGGCTTGCTAAACATATCACAGTGCGTGGCAGGGATCTGTGCCACCTTAAAACCCTTGGCAAGGAGGAAGACAGATGCGGGTCACTGCCCAACAAAGATGACTGGGAACCTGAAACCTTAAATAGCTGCACTTCAAGAGGCGGGATGGGGTGGGGGGGGGGGTGCAGCTAACCTTGAAGCTGTGACAGACCCAGTCCTGCAAACAGATCTGAAAACATGAAGATTCTTATTCCCATGTGGAGTCCCTCTGGCTTGGGTACCAAACAGGAACAAACATTGACCTGTGCAAATGTGTTCATAGGATTGGGCCCATACTTACTCCCCTGTGTAGAAGAAGCCATTTAGTCTGCTCTGCTGAATCATAATGCCAAGAGTTACAGCTATTTATGCAGTAAAAGCTATGGTTGAGAACTTTCAGACATGTATGCCACTATATTGATATCAATGGGACTACTCCATGTGTGTAAAGTTACTTATGAGCTTAAGTGTTTGCAGAATCAGAGCTTGTGTTTGCAACCATAAAGTGTAGAAACTGCACTCTTGTCTTAAACAAAAGTGTAGGTTCTGGAAAATACAATAAATGCTGTTGTAAGAGCAAATTCTCAGAATCTGCTGATTTTTTTCTGCAGCCGTGTTTTTTCTATTAAACCAGCCCAACACAACATTTTCTATTAAACCAGCTCACCATTTTTGTACATCAAGAAACCAAGTTACTTTTTAAAACAAAAAAAAAATTAAGCATGGAAATTGGATCTAATTTCTATTGTCCACAAATAATTGCTTGTTGTAGTCTATGCTGATCTGTGCTCTGAAAATATTACAGTTTCAAAGCCATGTCATGAAGACCAATTAAAACAAGGTGAAATTCTCCTCTCCCCTCCAAAAAGCCTACAGACATAAAAGTAATCAAAAAGGCTAGATAGATTGACGCTAACATGAATCCATTTTTAAAAATGATACTAAGTGTTGAATTATAACTTCATTTGTAAACTTTTGAACTAGTAAACATCACAACCCAGGAGGCTCCATGCTGCTGCTTTGCAGTTTTGTTACAGTAAAAATTAACACTTTGGAACTGCTCCAGAAATGACTTCTAACTCAGTCATTAGTAGATTTATAAAGCTAGACTGCAGTGCTTAAATACTGTAGAGTAGCTTAAATTGCACTGTACTAGTAGCTACCTCCTGGATATCAATTATCTCTGCTGTCCTATAGTGGAGGTGACATGATGATATTACAGACTGAAGCACCATAGAAAGAAGTAGCATTTGGCTATTAAATATTTAAGATGAAATGGGTGCTGACTAGATGGAATGGAACTGCAGTTACACAAGGGAGGTTAAGACTGGGATTTTCTGGCAATCTGAACAGTGACTCCTGGTTCATGGGTCTCAGGAGCAGCTGCTCTTAAAATTGTGGCTATTCTGCTGCAGCCTGGACCTTCTGCTATTCCTGTTGGGCATACTGCGCCTTCATTTGTTACACCAAGTTACATCAGTGCAGCTCCATTGACTTCAGTGGGGCTATGCCAATTCACATCAGCTAAACCCTTATTTAGTCTAAGCTGATTCCGTTCCTGGGGTTTGGCTTTATTGGCAACTCAAATAGCAACAAACAAAGTTAGGGCTGAACTTGCTCTCTAAGCTTAGCAATGCATAGAGATTTGCACATAACAATTTCCCAGCATCGGTGTCCCTGCAAACACATTCTGGATACTCATTTTTAGACAGCCTGTTACTTACCCAATAGTCTGGATTTAAACACTTGAAAAGTGGATAGTCTATTTTACATTACTTGTCTTTTAAAAACTCTTTAAGCAAATTATTCAGTGGGTTTTCTTTTCTAAAATATCTAAAGGGAGCGTTCTATATTATGGTATGATGGCCCTAAAAAATTAAGTTTAAAGGGCTTTTGCTTTTCCATAAACCATTAAAATATTTCCTAAACTTGCTTCAAGGGTCATAATTAGAACTGGCTTTACCATTCATTTAAATTCATATTCATAAAAAATTTAGCATTGTTAGGAGTGCTAGTGCCAATATAGGATCCAGACCTGTATTTTTGCCTGAGATAGTATTTTGGGTTTTGCTTCCCTGTTGGATTTTTTTTTTTTTTTGATACACATATATTTTTACTAATGTGTGTGAACAAAGGGATCCTTACAAATATGTGACAAAGATACTGTGTATGTTGCTTTTGCCTAAGCCAGGTGGGCCTGTCAGTATAATGGGAACAGATAAGAGTAGCTAGACTGTTACTGGGCATGGTGGGAGTATAATATATGAGCGCATACTTGGAGACCTCCTCAACTCCTTATCTCAAGGCAAGGTCAAGCAACAAGTTGGGAGGGGCAAGGGAGGATTGGGGGGGAGGTAAAACACTAAAAGACCAGAGAAATGCCTGCCCCTGACCGTAGCACAACCTCACTCCTTACCCCTCCCATGGGGTACAAAAGGGGTGGGATGAAGACTCCAGACTAACGACCCCCCAGAACGGAACATGACCATAAATTGCAAGGGGTGGGAAGGGACTGTGGGTATGCATTTATGCCTGCTGAGGTGGGGGGAGTCAGAACACTGGGAAACAAGGCTCTGCGGCGTCAGAGTTATGGGACACATGCCTGCTGGAAACTAACCCCAACAAAAACAATGAGGAGTCTTTGTGGCACCTTACAAATTTATTTGGGCATAAGCTTTCGTGGGCTAGAACCCACTTCATCAGATATATGGAGTGGAAAATACAGTAGCAGATATATATACACAGTACATGAAAAGATGGGAGTTGCTTTACCAAGTGGGGGGTCGGTGCTAATGAGACAATTCAATTAAAGTGGAAGTAGGCTTAATTGAATTGTCTCATTAATACCAACCCCCCACTTGGTAAGGCAACTCCCATCTTTTCATGTACTGTGTATATATACCCGCTACTGTATTTTCCACTCCGTGCATCTGATGAAGTGGGTTTAGCCCATGAAAGCTTATGCCCAAATATATTTGTTAGTCTTTAAGGTGCCACAAGGACTCTTCATTGTTTTTGCTGATACAGACTAACACAGCTACCCCTCTGAAACCTAACTCCCATAAACATCACATAGCCTGCACTTCGGCCTTCTGGTCTTCTGCTTTCTGTCTGCGTGACAAGAACCAGGGGAGAGGGTGAAGAGAAAGCCCTCTAACAATCATCCACTGCTGCTTTAATTTCTAATGGGTTGTTCACATACCTCCTCCTCCACATATCTATCTCAGCATGGTTATTATGTTATTGTTTGCCTAGTAGTTTTGAAAAATATTCTTTATGGACTCTTCACTTCAACTTTTTGTTCATTTGTGATTGCTCCTCACCTGAGCCACCTGGTACGATTTTCACCCACCATTCAGATGTCTGAACGTTTAAAGAGAACAAAATTTTTGTATATGGTTTGCACAACGAATCACAGCAGATGAAATTTGAAACATTCATGATGTGCATATGCTTTCTCAAATATACCAAGCTCACCCGAATATTTGCAAATAACTAGTAATAGGACCCCACAAATCATACCAAACCAAACTAGGTGCTTTTTTACATTAAACATCAGTTTAACAGTTCAACCAACTCTAGCTGTATAATTTGCTGTATTTCTTTGGCACTTCCTTAACTCCAAAACTACCTTACTGATTTCCTTCCTCCTCCCCTAATAAAAATAAATGTTGTTACATTTATTTTTGGTTGAGACCTTGTGTGTCAAGTAGCAGCCTGGAGCATGTTTTAATGGATGGATTTTAAATCCCTGATATGAGGGGATTTTAATAGGAATTCTGGCACAACCTCAACCATAACAGTGCAAAGAGAACCTCTGTAATAAAAACATCATTTGCTTGATTGCAATCTATCACTCATTGAAATAAAAAGATTATAAAAAACTCCAGAGTGTCTGTTTCTCATTTATAAGCAGCAGTGCTGTGATAGGAAGATAATTAAGGTGAAATAATGTTATTAAAAAGAGGAAAGTGAAAAGTTAATGCCTTGTAAAGTAAAACAAAAGAGAAATATAAGTTTTAAAGGGTGAAAGGTGAACAGCTGGCTGCTGGTGGTTGACTTTGATGGTCCTCAGCATAGAAACATCACTGATGTATACCTGAAAATTCTTTTTAAGATCATTTCTGACCCAAAGGTTGTATATACCAGGAGTCTGAGTCAGAACTGCATAACGCAGCAAAAGGAATATTATACTTCCCTTGTATTTAACCAGTTTAATATTTTAATTGTCATTTTCTTGTCAAGAGACCTGCAATTGGCCTAAAGTGTAAGTTATAGAAATGTACGGCTAAACGGTATTTAAAGTGGGAGCCATGTTCACTATTAATTGTAGACTTCTAGACCCAGTAGCTCTTTGTTTTCCTAGGATGAAAGGCTGAAATTTTCATAGAAGCTTTCAAAACAGAAAGAAAAAATATTAAAATACTTATTGATTTGTTTCTATTTTTCTGTTAGCATTGTGGGGGGAAACGCTAAAAAGAATTTTTTTAGTTCTGCTTAAGAACATTATATTGATTTGTGGTGAATTTACAGAAATACTACATAAGCATTTTCTTCTTTAGAATGAAGTCCATATATCCATCTTACAAATGCCACTGGACACAATAAAGTGCTCAGTGACTTGAATAGTTATAGTACCTACAAAGAGTGTAATCTGACAATTGGAAGAGCCTGTTTCCTTAGCTCACTTCTGCTGCCTAATGCTAGAGGGAACATGCTATTCATAAAAAGGAATATAAAAAGATAGTGGAGAAACAAATTACTCTAAACTGTAATATTTAGGATTAATTATTTATATTTCTTTCACTCTTCCAGTCCATCAGTAAAATCTTGAAAGTCTATTAATAAGATAAAGCTGGGATTTTCTTTAATAGCTAGAGAAAAGTACACTACTCTTTGGTATATAATATTAAACCAAATGTCTTTAATATCAGAGTGCTTGGGTGAGACCAAAAGAACTGAGATACAAAGCAAGTGGGTCTGTCTTATTTGAACAGCGAACATGAGTAATCATTCAAAAAGCGGCATTAGTTCCTTGCACACATATATTTTGGGCCATATTCTGTCTCAGTTATATCTATGCAACCCAACTAAATAAGGGCAGAGGTTGGCTTTATATTATATGTTGGAATAAATGACCTGGGCCCTCATCCTATAAACAATCATGCAGGCCCAGCATGAAAAATTTGGGACTCCACAATCTCGTGTTTACTGGGGCCCCACCCCCTCCCATTTCACTTTATTTACACAAATATTACATATATTTTGGGGGCCCACATGAACTCGGGGCACCATTGTCTCCCCTTTCCCCACCTTTTGTCAGCCCTGCACTTATGCATAAGTTTAACTCTTTCCACCTGACTAGTTCCATTGACTTCACATGAGTAAAGTTACATTCAGCCATAAGTATTTGCAAGATGAGCACCTGAGTGCACTAATGTCAAACTGGCATTTCATACTTGGCTGGAAGCTAAGGTTCAAACTGTAGCAGCATTAATTCAAATCCTTCTTTCTTTAGAGGTAGATTGAGTTCAAAACATCTTTACTTTATGCGGATCTCTCAGATGAGATACCTGAAACCAAAACCTCACTGTTTTATGTGGACATTAAAATGTTTGTGACATTTTTTTTTGTAAGAGTAAAGGGGTTACCCTTGTGTCCTTGTCCAAGTATTCTGCTTCCATACCACTGTGAAGTGTACAGTGAACAGGTTAGTCACCAATCTCCACCTCACAGGGAACTACATTTTCAAGTGTGTTGCAAAGTCTGTATGTCATAATTATTGTAATATCTACCAAAAAATTGAGATCACTGAGCACCAACAGGTTGTGTCCTAATCCAGCAAAGCACTTAAATGTGTGTTTAACTTTAGGCATACGAATAGCCTTTTGATTTCATTGGGAAAGCAATTGCTTAAATGTTTTGCTGGATCAGAGCCTAGCTAACCTATGTAACGATATCTTTGTTAACACTGTTTCCCTCCTCTTCCACTCCTTTTGTGCATCTTGTCTTAAATTAGTTTGTAAGTGATTTTGGGGTAGGGATTTCCTATATATTTGTACACAATTTAGCACAATGGGGTCTAGATGCTGTCTGGGGCCCTCTGTGTGCTATTGCAATACTAACAAACTGCTTACAATACAGTTATTACCTTATAAATAGAACATATGCACAAGCTGACTACACTCTAGCCCCATGGGTCTCCAACTTCATTGGTTCATGTATCTTCTTTAAAATTTCCTGTGGAGTGAATTGATGGACCATCCACCAGTGGTATATGTAGAAACCATTTGGAACCCTTGCTCTAGAACAAAAAGTTAGGTGTTTATAGAAAATAAAATATGAGGCAAAAGGCTGATGTGCTCATTAGTCCAATACATGGCTGTGACACAGGCAGACCAGGTGCCAACTCATGTCAAGGCTCCTAGGCCTCAAAAGAACACTGATAAATGCATAGCTGGAAATCAGTCTGACTCACTTGTGTGTTAGTATTGGCAAAATAGAGATTAGATTTATGAAAATGTGTTGAGACATTATGAAATGCTTTTAAGTTGCTGCATGCATTAATCTCATTTCTAATATCTCTATCCCATGTTATAAAGTAACATTTAAGCGTTTGCTCTGAAACTGTAAAACTACCAGTCAGGAGAGAAGCATTACCAATTATGAAATACTAGTTTACCATAGGAGGTATTGTCTCCTGCCCAATAAAAGAAGGACCATAGACACGAGACAACTCATTGTGGAACATCAGAGGACAAAAGAAATTTGATTTTTCCCCTCAAACCCAGGAATTGGAGACATGCATAGGAACTCGCCCCATCAGTTTGAACTCTGGGGGAAGGGAATAAAAAGCTCTGACAAGAAGAAACTATGTTTAGAGAGGGCAAGATTTCTAAGCATAAGTAAGGGATCCCCAGCTGTTAGCTTGGGTTAGCCCTAGAGGACATATAGAGCTTGCATAATACAGCAGCTTTTGGAACCTAAGACTGTAACTCATTGAGTGCATCTGTTTACTTGCTTTAACCTTGCAAATAACTCTAATTTCTCTTTCTTAGTTAATACATCTTTAATTAATTGATTATAGGATTGGCTACAAGCTTTGTCTTGGGTGTGAGATCTGAGGTGCAATTGACTTGGAGTAAGTGACCTGTCCTCTGTGACTAGAAGTAACCTAAATGTTGTGATTTTTGGTTTAAGGGACCATCTTCCGCAAAGGAAATCTTGCCTGGGTGGCAAGATAGACCGAAGTACCCAAGGTGGCTGTCTGTGACTGAGGCTATTATAGTGCTTGAGGAGTTTACACCTGATACTTGGTTGGTGAAATCTAAGTATAGAACTTACAACCAAGGCCAGATTAACACTGTACACACTGCTAGGCACAGCATCTTCAGTGTTTTCTATAAAAAATGAAACTTTCCCCCCCACCACCTTTGTGTTTTCTATAAAAAATGAAACTTTTAACCCACTTTTAACTTTTAGGCACCCCTAGAATGCTGGTGCCCCTAGGCACATGCCTACTCTGCCTAATTGGAAATCTGGCCCTGCTCACAACCAATTTGGGGTATGTGATCTGCTTCTGAACAGTCTGCTCTGAGGTTGGTATTTATGTCCTTGAGCCACTCCAGGCAGGCTTACAGTTTCAGACAAACACTTACAATTTCAGAGCAAACACTTAAATATTGCCTTATAACATGGGATACAGGTATTATGAGTGAGATTAACGCATGCAGAAGTATACAAGATTTAATAAAGTCTAAACACTAAACACATCTTTTATAAATCTAATATCTATTTTACCAATACTAACACACGGCCAGACTGGTTTCCAACAATGTATTTGTCAGTGTTCAGTTGAGGTCTAGGGGTCTTGGCATGAGCTGGCACCTGGTCTGCCAGCATCACACACCCAATGTAAAACTGGTGTAGGAAAGGGTATGACCAATGTTCCTGAATATGCCTCAGGGCTCCCCTATTCTTAATAAACCATCTGCCAGTACATTTTCTTTCCCCTTGATATGGATTATTTGCATGTCATATTCTTGCAGAGCTAAGATCCAGTGTAGTAACCTGGAGCTGGTCCTTTCAGCTTGATGCAACCATATTAAGGAGGAATGGTCTGTTAAAACCTTATTTGTATAATAAAACCTAATATTTTTTATTAGACAAATAAGACTGAAATAAGACTTAAATTGCTTAATAGCCCAAACTATGGCATAGCATTCCTTCTCAATGACAGCATAGCTCAGTTCAGTGGTGGGGAGGGTCAGTTTTTTTACTCAAGAAGGCAATGGGGTGCCTCTTTTCCCCCACCCTATTGTGCATTAGCACTGTGCTTAACCAATATTAGAAGCATCAGTGCACATCACAAAGAGTTTGATGAAACCAGTGCTCACTAAAACTAGTTCTTTAGACAAAGCCTCTTTTATGTCCTGAAAGCCTTTCTCATGGGCATTGATCCATATCACCTGGTCTGGCTGAGGCAAAAGGCTGATGTGCTCATTAGCCCAATACACAGTAATTATGGAATTTAATATGAATAGCCCCCGCCCTTAACCTTTATATTGATGTTAAATAAAATATTCAAATTTAAATAATTAATTAAAAAAAATCCGATGTCAAGCTAATAAATAAATTGTGTTTTAAAAAGTTAGACCTGTTTGGCTTTTTCCTGTTTCTCTCTCCTTTTCTGCCTATTGTCATTCATTTAGTTTGCATTCTCTATCATCTCACTTTCTTTCTTCTGTCATTACTTCTTTTCTCCCCTTCCCCAAACCTTTTCTTCCCATGAGTCAGTACAGTAACGACTGTAGATGTTACTTTCGTTTTATATACTGGGTTTAAAAATTGAACTTGAAGAAAGACTATGACATTCCAGAGTGCAATCCAGACCACTGAGAGGCTGTGTCACCACCTGCCCGGCAACCTCAGGTGCCTTACAATGCTTTGCTGCTGTAGCTTCCACCTTAGCCTCTCATAAATAGCCTTCCAGCATGTAGATAACACCCTGAGTGTCTCTGTATAGTTGCAGGCTCCCAGCCACACATCAGTTGCACTCTGGCTTCCAGCAGCCTGGATTACTACTTGCAAGGTGACCCCAACATACCCCAGATTTCCCAAGATTGTGTGTTCTGCACTGACCAGCACTCTTCCGGACAGATATTTTAGGTCCTTGCCCCTGTAATGGGATAATATCCAACAGTTTGCTTCCTTAAATGGAGGTGCCCAAATGGTTCAGTTTAAAGACAACATTGGATTAGTTTTGATTAAAGAATAAAAGAAGTTTAGTTAACTACAAAGAAATAGATTTTAAGTGTGTACAATGTATTAGAGTCAGAAATGGTTACTACTTCCTAGTAACTATAGTTAAATAAAAAAGTCTTAGTTCAAAGTAAAATTCTTACCATATGTTCCCAGCAACAGGGCTGACTAAATTCTCAGGTCAGAATCCCGCCCAGAGTCCAAAGGTCTGGTTTCTTTTGTCTTCTTCTTCTTCAAGAGAGAGAGAGAGAACGAACACCTTGGGTATTTTGCCCCTTCTTTTGATAGTCCATTCACCCTTTGAAATGTGTTTTCCTGAAGGTTACCCCAGATAAAGTTCCTTCCAGATGTGAGGATGGAGACATGGCATCTTGCGATGAAAGAGGCTCCATGGTGTTGTTTGATCTATTCTTGCTCCCCTTCACTGCCAAAGAATGGCCACTTGACCACTGATTGTCAATCAATTTTGATGACATCTGTCTAGAGGCATCAGCTTGTCCTTTGTCTTCAAGAAATTGCTTTACCCCTTCCCCAGACTTGTCTGGTAAACACACTTCAGACATAACTTCAGCTTATGTTCATAACTTTACATATAGTGTTGCTACATTTCACCATAATATTATTGACCAGTCAGTTAGTTTTCAAATGATATCTCACAAGGCATATATTATAAAAGATTATTATAATGGTGTGTAGGATGTGAATACAGGGTTACAGGAGCATGTGATAATCCTAATAAAAACAAGGTATGTAAATACTAAAGCCTTCTCTAAACTAGAATAAAGGTCAAGTTCAGGTCAGGTTTAGTTGACAGAAGTTAGATAAATCTGACCTAGACTCAACCATTTTTCCTAGGGTAGATTCAGGGTAACACCATTAGCTGGAATTTAGTAAGTCTAACAATAGTCTAGAGTGACTATACTACTTTTCCTAGTCTAAATAAGGCCTAATATAAAACAGTTATTCTTCTGACCTGTTGGGAGGAGAAAGGCATGAAGAGGAATGGAAGAACAGGATTAAAAGGATTTTAAAACATCACATTTCTCTTATGTGTGAATGGTGAAGTCTATCCATTGTCACTGAAGGGAGGGAGAAGTGGTGGTAGTATCTTTGCTGGCAAACCACATGAATACTTCAGCTACAATCACAAGTTAGATTTGCATAATCATGGCACAGTTAGACACCCCTAGAATCAAGCAGAATGAAAGGAATTAAAAGAATGAGAAATAAGTGTAGTATTGTGCATCAATAGCAGTGCTATGACTAGCTGAGACCTTTCAATTTCAGTGTTCTTATTAATGTGAAGCACCTACCAGTGTTAATTCAGTTGAGGTTTGTTCTGTCACACATTGAGGTCAATGGGAGTCCTTCCATTGATTTCAGAGAGCATTTAATTAAGGCCTTTGATCCAGGGGTGAAGAGGATTAACTTTGATCATACCCTGACGGTAAAGATATAACTTAATATTCAATCTTATTTAAATGCCAAATTGAGATGGGGGGGTTATATTTCCTTTTAAGTCTTAACAGTTTTAGGTGTTCTCGGTATTTAAAATTACTTAAGATTCACATTCTGAGACTGTTGTAAAACCATTTCAAAGCAAAGATTTAGTAAAATTTAAATAAAGTAACAAATTAATATTTACATCCTCTGTGCCACTCTTCCCACCAAACAGTAACAGTGGAACAATGAGTGCATGCCAAGGGACTTTGCTACTTTAACTTTGGTCATAGCAACACAACCTGATTATAATATGGTCATATAGGAGTTCAGACAGTTTGCTGGAACCTGGAGCTAAGGAGACAGCAATCATTGAACAGAACCTTTAGTTCAAAAGCTGTATGTAAAACGTTTGAAGTCAGATCCTGAGGCAGGTAGTCTATTGGGGTATCCCTAGGTTAATCTCCTCCAGCTGGTTGAGTGTGAACTCATCTACATTTCAGGCATTTGCCTCTTCAAAGCTGTCTGAGACAGTCCTTGTTAAAGTAATCAGTGCTCTGTTGTAGAGCATATAAAACAAGGGCCTCTTTTCCAACAGAGATTTGTGACCTGTTTGCAATTATAAACCACATCTTTATCAGCTTTTCTTGACCTAAATACCTTTGTGTAAATTGGTGGGAAAAGAGCTTCTTGCTAAATGCATCTTGTTCATATAATCAATCTGCAGCTTTCTATTGAAATATTTTAATATGTGAAACCTTCTTTCAGAAAGGAAAGGACGAAAGCACATGTAATGGCTAGAGCAGAGGACTAGGGACCTAGGTTCTATTCCCAAGCTTGCCAGTATCTTGCAGCTACTCTTAGAAAATTAACCACTCTGTGCCTCAGTTCCTCTCTTTAAGGCATGGGAATTGTGGAGAGATAATATCTCTAGCTGGCAAGCTGTGAGTCACATGCCCCCACTCATCTGTCTCACACTTGCCATATGAATATATGCCCCACCTATGCAGTATGTGTGTGTCTATTTATCTATCTATGTGACTGATTTGGATCTGCATTGTAGTAATTTATAAATATGATATGTTAGCCTGGTTATCAGGATGTTTACTATGTGAAAATAGTGGTTTAACTCAAAAGGGGACTGAAGACAAGAAGGCAAGAAGGAGAAGTTTGGCTCAAGATAGCCACCTATCAGCAAAATCGTAAGAGTCATTAAGGGACAATGCTAGACCTATTATCTGAGATGATTCTGTCTCAGTGTCTCTAGCCAACCTATGAAACTGGTTTTGAGTAGGAATGACCAATACTCACACAGCAGAGAAAAGGACTCAGGCAGGGTTTAAAGAGAGCATTCTCTAAGGTGGGGAGAGCTAAGGGGGAAGGCGACTCAAGCACAGGAGTCTAATGGGGTGGCTGGAGAAGCTGAGAGTGCTTAAATTACCATCACCATTATGGGATGTTTTGACCAAATACAATAGCACACAGATGGTTGTTTTAAAAGCCTTTTTTTCTCTAATCCTTTGGTTGACACACAGGGTACTATAGCTCAGGGCTTGGTCTAACAGTGGGAGAATTACAAAATTTCACCATGAGTCAGGTAAATACCTGAGGCTTGACATCTAAGGGGGTGCACACAGAGAGACCCAAAAGGGATCGGGGGGGGGAGGGGCGGTGGGCAGCTACCTCGTAACCATGATGATCTATATGAACAATAACCCAGCAAGAAAGAAAAAAATTAAACCACCCCTAGCAGAGTCAATATTGCCTGCACAGACTCACAACTCTCTCTGTGTTCATGCTACATAGGTGGTACATATATTCATATGCTAGCTATGGTACAGGGGTGTGTGGGAACTGGGTTGTCACATTACCTCTATAAGTACCACTTGGCCAATTAAGGTTGTAAATCTGTTTCCTCCAATTCAGCATTCCTGGACTGAATAACAATATATTCTCTCTTGCTTAGGGTACATTGCACAGGCATGCTTTTCTCCCCCAGTGGACAGTTGTGAAGGTGGGTAGTATGGAGGCTCTGATGAGGCGGGAATGCTTAAATGATTTTTTCCCTCCTGCTGCTGGATTATTATTCACTGGGGAGTGAATTGTTTACTTGTATAACTGTATACTTTAAAACCCTCTCAGGAATCAGTGGCAATACCCAGAGCCACAGATGGGTGGTGTTTTAATTATTATTATTTGCACTGCAGGCCCCAGAAGCAATCAAGGCTCCATTGTAAGCACTGGCCATATTCATAGTATGAGACAGTACCTGGATTGAGGCACTTAAAGGGCATGAGAAAGGGAGTATTATCCTGATTTTTAAGAGGTTGAACTGAGGCACAAAGATTAGGTGACTTGCTCAAGAAGTCTGTGGAAGAACCAGGAAAAGCCAGATCACCTGTGTTTTAGTCCAGTGCTTTAAGCACTAGACGATCTTTCCTCTACGTTTTGTTGTACAGAAATCACAATGAACAAATGCATGGATCTACATGCCAGTCCAGCCTCATCTCACCTCCCAGTGTTGTTTTTTCATGCAAAACTTTTGACATTTAACCCCCATTTTAAAACATTTATTCTCTACGATGGTTTGAGGGACATTTGAACATTATACATTATTGGGCCAGGAATACGTATACTAAATCACCAGGTACACCTCTACCCTGATATAACGCTGTCCTCGGGAGCCAAAAAATCTTACCGCGTTATAGGCGAAACCGCGTTCTATCAAACTTGCTTTGATCCGCTGGAGTGTGCAGCCCCACCCCCCCGGAGCGCTGCTTTACTGCGTTATATCCGAATTCATGTTATATCGGGTAGAGGTGTATATATTTATTTCAATGGAAGATTGGTTCCTGGCTTGCATTGCTTTTGAAAATCCTATTAGGTGCATATCTGGCCTCTACCTCTCATTGACTTTCTCTATTCCCCCTCTTTGAAAAATTCAACTGGAATCGACAAATAGACTTACAAAAGTGAATAGACTGTCAAGGACCTCAGGAGGTCATCTAGTCCAACCCACTGCCCAAAGCAGGACTAATCCCCAAACAGATTTTTGCCCCAGATCCCTAAATGGCCCCCTCAAGGATTGAACTCAAAACCCTGGATTTAACAGGCTAATGCTCAAACCACTGAACTATCCCTTCCCCCAGATCTTGGTTGCCTAACTTGAAATATTTTGAAGGGGGCAGATATTTAAACATTGTTGAGCACCGCCCTCGAAAATCATTCCTGCTTTAAGATGTCTAAAGGTGGGCACCCAAAGTCCCCAGAAACGTTTTTAATTTAGGCCATATCTCTTATGAAACCAGTAATTTTCAAGAATAATGAATGAACGATAAAAGATTTCCAAAAAGCCCAGGACTTTCTTGCACAAAATTGCAATATTTTGCCAGCAAGTAGTGAGTCACAACATGTTAACTTTAGAAAGCAGATGTGACTTATTTCTTTCCCTAGATGAACTTGCAAGTTACACGGATGTTCTCATTTTGAATTCTTTAACAATTCCATGAAAAGGTGTTCTTAAAAAAGCAGTAAGGGGTTAGTGCTAAGATCCTCACTCTGTGAAATGGCAACACCCTGTTAAATAGAGAGATTTGATGATTATATAACTATATAATGTCTCTCTAAACAAAAGCTCACTGTTGTAATGATTATTATTTTGTCTCTAATATTTACATTGCAAGGGTTTGCAAACCTGTTAAAACTCCCTAACTAAATAAATAGTTTTTTAAAAGGCAGTACTGCATCTGTACCTGCAAACACAAATAATTTCTAATATGCTAAAGAAAATCCATTTGGAGTCCCCCATTTTCCTTGAATAGTAGTTAATTTGAGTAATGTCAGAAGTTCACATCTGGCACTATTTGTATCCATGAAAATCCTTTTCATGAAATAAGGTTTATCCAAGCAAATAGCAATAAAGGATGATAGAAATCTCTAAAACTTATTTTTGAAATCAAGTAAAAGATATGTTTTGCTGGATCCTTGCTAACATTATTGAAACAATCATTTCAATAGTATATTAACTTGATTAATTTCTCACTGCCAAACTCATTACAAAACCAGACAAAACTCTGTTTCAACAGGTCACATGAGAAGGAAGTAATAAATATTACTATATAATGCGACTGATTGAAAAATTGGGGTTATTCCCTCAAAATACAAAACAACAACAACAAAACTTTTTGCCAAAAATATGAAAACCAAGTTTTCACCAAAAAAAAAGTGTTTTGGTTTTGTGGAAAGCAGTTTTTGATGGGGAAAAAAAAGTGTAGTAAAAAAAATCACAATTTTCCATCAAACAGTTCCAACAGAAAATTTTTGACTAGCCCTGCTAGAGAATAGGGGTGGGGCGGGGAGTAAGCCAGGCTTTATGTGACAATTTGGGGAATGGGAATGTGTCTGTACCATTTTTGTATTATGTGAGATTATGAACTTTCTGTATATATCTTTACCAAGCTGCAAACTCACTTTTCAGTGTGCAGCCCTTTTGCCTGTACTCTTAGTTGTTTCGACTGAAATTCCAAAGGCTGGTGGCAAAAGAATAACAAAAGAGAGTTGCTGACATTAGGAGCTCCCCAATGAAATGGAATAACTCTAAATAATAGATTGACTTCCAACCAGAAGAACTGGTATATCAGTGGAAAGACCATATTGGTAATAAAGTTACCTGCTGGGAGTATCTGGTTACCAGTTGTGGCTGCAAGGTAATTGCAAGGTTATGTAAAGGGAGGAGCTGTTCTTTGGGGCCAGTTTTCTTCAGCTCAAGATGAGGGAGAAGCAACCCAACATATGGGTGCCTGATGTGGCAGGGACCTTGACTGCCTTCGTGAACACAGATGATCCCCCAAAGACTCCCCCAGGGAAGAGTGAGCTAGTGAGGTGATAGTATTTAGAATGTTTGTTTTCTAAATTACCTCGGCATAATTCTCATGCTATTAAACAGCAATGGTGTGAGAATCTGTGTGAAGTGTGTCTGTATGTCTTATATGGTATGCTTACTGTGTGCCTCCTGGGAGAGTTACACTGTAAACCAGAGGGTCACATGTTTGGGTGGAGTTCTGGGACAGGGTGTGCTTAAGCAATGGGAGAGTCTGAAGTGTCAGCACTGAGCCCAGGGGCTAAGGAGCAGGACAATGGGTTCCAATTCTAAGGGGTGCCAGACAATGGGTCTGTATCCCAAGAGTGTGCCTATGATCCCCAAGGTTCATAGGTACAGGGTATGTTGGCAGTGGCAGGGCTCTGTTCTTGCTCAGGAGTCTCAAAACACCAGGGGATCCTTTTACAGAAGTCTGAGTGGTCAACAGGAGTTGCTCGACTGGCATCTGTAACACTTTGCTTGAGAAAGATCTTGATTCTGCTGAGTTAGAGCAATAGGCTCAGAGCAATAGCTGCATTGGCCCTGCGTTGCTAGCAATAGCAATGTCTTGCTTTTGTCAGGAAAACTGGCTTATTACTAATACTAATCACAAATATTGAGCATTAATACAACATTTTGTATCTTCAAGTTTGTGTACAAACATAACTAATTCACATAAACAATACAAACTTTCGCAAAAACTTTGTCTACATATTCTATTCATAGATTCTATCACCCTTTGATCCTAAGAGACCCTCCTCCCACTAAAAGACCAGAGATACTTCCTCTTACTCCACCCTGATATGTTTTGTACAAACTATGCCTTGTGAGGTGTCATTTTAAAAGTATTGATCTGTTGAACATTAAGATCTTGTTGGATTGTATGTGCTATCATTGTACATGAAGTTACAAAGCATTGCTATATGTGTTACTGAAAGATGTTATGAGGTTGGGAGACGTCCACAGACAACCTTTCAATTGCAACAAAGGACCAGAGAACATGACCTATGAAGGAAGGCTGAAAGAATTGGGTTTGTTTAGTTTGGAAAAGAGAAGACTGAGAGGGGACATGATAGCAGTTTTCAGGTATCTAAAAGGGTGTCATAAGGAGGAGGGAGAAAACTTGTTCACCCTAGCCTTTAAGGATAGAACAAGAAGCAATGGGCTTAAACTTCAGCAAGGGAGGTTTAGGTTGGACATTAGGAAAAAGTTCCTAACTGTCAGGGTGGTTAAACACTGGAATAAATTGCCTAGGGAGGTTGTGGAATCTCCATCTCTGGAGATATTTAAGAGTAGGTTAGATAAATGTCTAACAGGGATGGTCTAGACAGTATTTGGTCCTGCCATGAGGGCAGGGGGCTGGACTCGATGACCTCTCGAGGTCCCTTCCATTCCTAGAATCTATGAATCTATGAACCAGCCAGACTTGCTGATGGCCCATTCAAGGGAATCCAGTCTCCCAACAGCCATCCCAGAGACTTCTCAGAGAGACCACTTATGCAATGGAGACTGCTTGACCAATGGGGACAGCCTGATCCCCATGTCACGGCAAACATCTTTCCAGCAAGCTGGAAGAAAGTAAAAAAGAGAGCCAGTGACCTCATCACTTGGCCTCTCTCCCCTCATCTCAACACCTGGAAGCACATCTGGAAGAAAAAGACTTTGAACTGGGGAAGGATGGTCCTAGGCTGGAAAAGAGAGTCCAGTCTGTGCACTGGGGAACTATAACCTGCTTGTACCAATCAGGGTGAAACACTGCTTTATTCAAATTCTCCTTAGTTTGTAGAACTTAGACTGTGTTTACTTTTTATTTTCATAAGGTAACTAACTCTGACCTTTATGCCTACCACGTATAATCACTTAACATCTACCTTTTTGTAGTTAATAAACCTGTTTTATATTTTATCTAAAACAGTGTTTTTTGGTTGAAGTTCTTGGGAACTCTCAGCTCAGTTTACCAAGGCTAGTGTGTGTCCATTCCACACTGAGGGAGTGATGAATTAAAGAACTTGCCCTGCCCAGGGGAGCTTTGAGCAGTGTAGGGCTGGGACCGGGGGAGGGGGGTGTAGGGCTGGGACTGGGGGAAATTGGCTGGAGCCTCTCTATTGATGGTTCATGAGTGACTGGGAAATCATTCATGTAACACAGTTGGGTATATCCTGGCCTATGGATGGTTGTGTAACTGCAGTGCCTGTCAGAGGTTTGTAGCTTGACATCCGCATCACAGTGTCAGAGGCAGCCCAAGTTGGTGGGTTTGAAGGGCTCAGCGGTCCCACAGTCTAGGTTGCACCCCAGGGACCCCATCACACCCATACCAGTTGACTTGGGCTCGAGAGGCTTGGGCTAAGGAGCTAATTAATTGTGGTGTAGACATTCAGGCTTGGGCTGAATCTCTAAACTCTGCATTGCAGTTAAACAGCTCCTTAGCCCTGCGAGCCGAGTCTGCTGACAAGGCAAGCAGTGGGTTTTTAATTGCAGGGTAGACAGTAACAGTTTGTGCCCTAAATGTATCACTAAAATCAATGAAAACATTTCCATTACCTTCAGTGGGAAATACATTATGTTCCTATCAAAAGATTGTCAAGCCCGAGCAAAGACAAGAAATTTTAATGTGACTGCTTTCCACAGACCTAGCCATAACCGTACCATACACTTGGTGTTAACATTCCAAACCACATCTTTTTTCTTCCACTTACAAAATAAGAATTACTCTACATTTGTTTGATTTTTTTTTTAGTGGAGAGAAAACAATTAAAAAACGTCCTTGCATCTCTGTATAAAAAGGTCATCTCAATATAAGACACTTACTCATAAAACACCTATACTCCTTTACATGCAGTTACATAAAATTCTACGAAAATAATAAAAGTCTTTAAAGATTTACAGCCCTACAGGATGTACACAGAGCTGTTTACATCTGGACCAGTTGGAAAAAGTTTGTTACATACTAAAAGATCACCAGCATCAGCTTGGAATTCCTTATCAAAATGTTTCCCTTTTATTATACACAAAGTGCTGAGACTAGCAGCCTGCTAGGCAAGGCTGAGAGCTGAGACCTTCTTAACAAGGCTTTGATCCCTCAGCCCTTTAGCACCCATCAACCCTTAACCAGGGGGGTGGGGCTACTTAGGAAGACCAGGGCTTTAAAAAGCCCGCTCCTAAGTGACCAGGGGAGCTAGTGAACAGGAGTGGCTAAAAGGGGAATTTTGCGAGGGAGTTTACAGGGGTAATGTGTGTGGGGGGAGGTGCTACATACACTTAACATTCCTTAAGCTTCTTTAAACTTAACCCAAAAAACACCCTCTGATAAAAGCAAAACAACAACAAAGGAACAAACTGCAGGAGTAAGAAGAGAATGCAGGCAGAAGTCCAGCAACAGAGTGGGGACTACCCAGTTTATTGCAGCCAATGCAGCATGTATGATTACCTGCCCTATGGGCAGGCGGCGTATGTGTGCATTCAGTGCAAGGAGCTCCTGGCCCTCAGAGACTGTGTACGGGCTCTAGAGACAAGGGTGGCTGAGGTGGAGGAGCTCAGGGAGACAGAGAGGTACATAGATGAGTCTTTCTTGGATGCAGTAGAACGGTCCCACACCCGGTCTGACAGCCTGTGTGCTGTTGAGGAGGATGAAAACCTCAGGGAAGGAGAACATCCAACTGGAGCAGAGGGAAATGATCCCATTGTTGGGATGCTCCTTCCAGATGATGTGGTATCCTCTCACACTGAGAATACCTCTCCGGGGGAGGGATCTCCAGTTATTAGGAAGAGACAGGTAATGGGTGATTCAATCATTAGAAACATAGATAGCTTGGTTTGTGATGACCGGGAGAACCACATGATGACTTGCCTGTCTGGTGTGAAGGTTGCGGATCTCTTGAGACATCTAGATAGATTTATGTGTAGTGCTGGGAGGAGCCGATGGTCGTGGTACATGTAGGTACCAATGCCTTAGGGAAGGATAGGAGAGAGGTCCTGGAGGCCAAATTTAGGCTGCTAGGTGAGATAGAAGTCCACGACTTCCATGGTAGCATTCTCTGAAATGCTTCCAGTTCCATATGCAGGGCCAATTAGACAGGCAGAACTGCAGGGTCTCGATGTGTGGATGAGACAATGGTGAAGAGAGGAAGGGTTTAGATTTATTAGTAACTGTGGAAACTTTTGGGAACAGGGAAGCATATACAGGAAGGATGGGCTCCACCAAAACTAAAATGGAACCAGATTGATGGCACTTAAAATTAAAAAGGTCGTAGAGCAGTTTTTAAACTAAGGGCTGGGGGAAGCTGACAGGTGCGGAGGAGCATGTGGTTCAGACAGAGACATCCCTTAGGGGAGGATCTACTGATGGAGATTCTCTATGTCCTAGTAAGGAGGAGAGTATGGAATGTAAAATACAGGTAGGATCTGATGAGAAAGAGTCAAATGAAAAAAAAATCCCTGTGATGGGGTGCACTTGCCTTGCACCGGATGGGAAGGAGTTAACACCACATTGTGGGCTGAAGAAGCCACGCCCCCTTCCCCCTATTGGGAATGCTCCAGGTGTACCAGTATAAAAGAGAGCAACCCAGCTCAGTCAGGGAAAGACGCCGGAGGGAAGGACATGTACCAGGAGCTCCTGCTGCGGACGGCCTCCAGCCTGTGCCAGAGGGGAGCAGAGACGTGGACCACAGCCTCAGACCCCAGCAGCCCATGGAGCCCCAGGAAGCGGCCGGTGCTGGGGAACTAAGAGATCCCAATGTCTCCTGGACTACAATGCCCAAGACTGCAGTAGGAAGTTACCCAGGGGCAGTGTCAGAGCGGTATCTCCCACCGAGGTAAACTTGGAGTGTTTCGGTGGGACTCCCTGCTGAGCTGGTAGCGAGTTGTTTCACCACTACTAGGGCCCTGGGTCGGGGCCCGATGGAGTCGGGTGGGCCCGGGCCCCCCTACCTGGGCTGCCGGCCATCCTGCCGATGGCCCCCATGAACTCTGTCATTGGGCCACACTGCCCTGACAGTAGGAGTATGTTGTTTGAGCTCCAGCCACTAGGCCATGCTATGCCAGCCGAGAGAGTGATCCTATGAACTTTGGCCATTGGGCCACTCTACCCGCAGCTAAGCACAAATGTGCGAACTTGAGATGGGGGAAATAGGAACGTAAGGCTCGTGCATCTGCCCCTGTTCCCCAAGGAAAGCAGGCACACTCACCCAGCACCAGATGGGGCCCACCTTAATTGTGTCACAGTCCCATTCAATTATATCATGTAATGGGAGATAGCTAAAAAGTGACAAGTTTTTAAAGTGCTTATATACCAATGCTAGAAGTCTAAATAATAAGATGGGTGAACTAGAGAGCCTCATATTAAATGAGGATATTGATATAAATAGGCATCACAGAAACTTGGTGGAATGGGGATAATCAATGGAACACAGTAATACCCGGGTACAAAATATTTTGAAGGACAGAACAGGTTGTGCCAGTGGTGTATGGCACTGTATGTGAAATAAAGCGTAGAATCAAATGAAGTAAAAATCTTAAATGAACCAAACTGTGCCATAGAATTTGTATGGATAGTAATTCTATGCTCGAATAATAAGAATATAGCAGTAGGGATATATTACCGACCACCTGACCAGGATGGTGATAGTGACTGCGAAATGCTCAGGGAGATTAGAGAGTCCATTAAAATAAAAAACTCAGTAATAATGGGGGATTTCAACTATCTCCATATTGACTGGGTACATATCACCTCAGGACAGGATGCAGGGATAAAGATTCTTGACACCTTAAAGCAGTGATGGGCAACCTGCGGCCCGTCAGGGTAATCCTCTGGCAGACCGCGAGACAGTTTGTTTACATTGAACATCTGCAGGCATGGCTGCCCGCAGCTCCCATTGGATGGTCAATGTAAACAAACTGTCTTGCAGCCGTCCAGTGGATTACTCTGATGGGCCGCGTGTAACCCACAGGTTGCCCACCACTGCCTTAAATGACTGCTGCTTAGAGCAGCTAGTCATGGAACCCACAAGAGGATAGGAAATTCTTGATTTAGTCCTAAGTAGAGCACAGGATCAGGTCCAAGAGGTGAATATAGTTGGACCGCTTGGTAATAGTGATCACAATATAATTAAATTTAACATCCCCATGGCAGGGAAAACAGCGGCCCAACACTGTAGCATTTAATTTCAGAAAGGGGAACTACACAAAAATGAGGAGGTTAGTTAAACAGAAATTAAAAGGTACTGTGTGAAAAGTGAAATCCCTTCAAGCACATGGAAACTTTTTAAAGACACCATAACAGAGACTCAATTAAAAAGAAAAACATAGTAAGAGAACCAAAAAAAGAGCTACCGTGGCTAAACAACAAAGTAAAAAGCAATGAGAGAGAAAAAAAAAAGGCATCCTTTAAAAAGTGGAAGTTAAATCCTAGTGAGGAAAATAGAAATTATAAAAATATAATTAGGAAGGCCAAAAAAGAATTTGAAGTACAGCTTAGCCAAAGATTCAAAAAGTAATAGCAAAACAAATTTTAAGTACATCAGAAGCAGGAATCCTGCTAATCAACCAGTGGGGCCACTGGACAATCGAGATGCTAAAGGGGCACTCATGGATGATAAGGCCATTGCAGAGAAAATAAATGCATTCTTTGCATCTGTCTTCATGGTTGAGGATGTGAGGGAGATTCCCAAACCTGAACCATTTTTTTTAGATGACAAATCTGAGGGAACTGTCCCAGATTGAGGTGTCATTAGAGGAGGTTTTAGAACATATTAATAAGCTAAACAGTAATAAGTCACCAGAACCAGATGGTATTCACCCAAGAGTTCTGGAACCTATCATGTAAATCAGCTTCTGCACCAAATGACTGGACGATAGCTAATGTGACACCAATTTTTTAAAAGGGCTCCACAGGTCACCTCGGCAGTTACAGGCCAGGAAGCCTGACTTCAGTACTGGGCAAACTGGTTGAAACTATAATAAAGAACAAAATTGTCAGACACATAGATGAACATAATTTATTGGGGAAGAATCAACATGGTTTTTGTAAAGGGAAATAATGCCTCACCGATCTACTAGAATTCTTTGAGGGGGACAACAAGCAAGCGGACAAGGGGGATCCAGTGGATATCGTGTATTTAGATTTTCAGAAAGCCTTTGACAAAATCCCTCACCGAAGACACTTAAGCAAAGTAAGCGCTCATGGGATAAGAGGGAAGGTTCTCTCATGGATTGGTAACTGGTTAAAAGATAGGAAACAAAGGGTAGGTTAAATGATCAGTTTTCAGAATGGAGAGCGGTAAATAGTGGTGTCCCCCACAGGTCCGTACTGGGACCAGTACTATTCAACATATTCATAAATGATCTGGAAAAGGGGGTAAACTGTGAGGTGGCAATATTTGCAGATGATACAAAACTAATCAAGATAGTTAAGTCCCAGGCAGACTGCGAAGAACTACAAAAAGGTCTCTGAAAACTGGGTGACTGGACAACAAAATGGCAGATGAAATTCAATGTTGATAAATGCAAAGTAATGCACGTCAAAAAACATAATCCCAAATATACATATAAAATGATGGGGTCTAAATTAGCTGTTACCACTCAAGAAAGAAATCTTGAAGTCATTGTGGATAGTTCTCTGAAAACATCCACTCAAGGTGCAGCGGCAGTCAAAAAAGGTAACAGAATGTTGGAATCATTAAGAAAGGGATCGATAATAAGACCAAAAATATCATATTGCCTCTATATGACTCCATGGTACTCCCACATCTTGAATACTGCATGCAGATGTGGTTGCCACATCTCAAAAAAGATATATTGGAATTGAAAAAGGTTCAGAAAAGGGCAACAAAAATTATTAGGGGTATGGAATGGCTGCCGTATGAGGAGAGATTAATAAGACTGGGACTTTTCAGCTTGGAAAAGAGAAGCCTAAGGGGAGATATGATACAGGTCTATAAAATTATGACTGGTGTAGAGAAAGTAGATAAGGAAGTGTTATTTACTCCTTCTCATAACACAAGAACTAGGGGTCACCAAAGGAAATTAATAGGCAGAAGGTTTAAAACAAACAAAAGGAAGTATTTTTTCACAAAACTCACAGTCAACCCATGGAACTCCTTGCCAGAGGATGTTATGAAGGCCAAGACTATAACAGGGTTCAAAAAAGAACTAGATAAATTCATGGAGGATAGGTTCATCAATGGCTATTAGCCAGGATGGGCAGGGATGGTGTCCCTAGCCTCTGTTTGCCAGAAGCTGGGAATGGGCGACAGGGGATGGATCACTTGATGATGACCTGTTCTGTTCCTTCCCTCTGGGGCACCTGGCATTGGTCACTGTCAGAAAACAGGATACTGGGCTAGATGGACCTTCGGTCTGAACCAATATGGCCGGTCTTATGTTCTTATGTAAGTAGTTTAATACAACAGTCTAGCCAGTTTAGAAGCCAACACTCCCCTCCAAAAACTCACTCCATCCTGTTGTTCTGCATAGCTCTGTCTCTTTAATTAAACATGTGTAGGCTTTGGGTCTAATCCTGCAGACATTTACTAATGAGTATAGTGCCTACTACTGTGAGTGGCCCTGGTGACTTCAGTGTGAGTATTCACTACTTAACCATGAGCTTAGCCTTCATCCAGTGAGAAAAAAAGTTACAGTAGCAGTATTGTGGGGAACTTTTGTCTCCCAAGTGCATTCAGAAACTAAGAATAATTCTTTAATGTTTTAGGTGAAAAAACTTTATTTAACTAGCAATCACAAAGAATTAGCAGATGTCTCAATTTATTGCAACATATTTGCTCATGAGGTACAATATTACCCTCTACATGTATTATTAATTAGCATATGCAAATTACATTTATGTAAAAAAATAAATCAAAAACAAGGCCTGGCTTAGTGAGGGATACATTTACCACTATTCCTGGACAAGATATTGTCTCAAAAGCAAATGTGTACATAGAATTACTAAAAATACAGGGTAACAGTGCAACAAGTGTACATTTGTAACCTACATACTTTTTGATACAGAAAAAATGTTTTTCATGCAAAATTTTTTTGTAAATAAATCGCTTAATTGTGTACATGTGCTTAGGGGACAATGTTCTAAAACACAGTTGGAGGACCATTAGTGCATGAGTTAACACAACACATGTGCTTGCGGGGTACACCATTACCCCACAAATGTGAATGAGGGTTAAAGCCGTTTTAACATGACCTTTTATTATTAAGTAGCACTTCTGGCAAACAGGACTACCACAGCTAACATGTACTCCAGATTACATGTAAAATACTCAACCCTTTAATTACTGAAATGTAGCACACTACAAAACGCATATTCAACAGGTGAATTAAAAAGGATAGAGAAAAATATTACCAGGAAACAAACTAAGTGATCGATATGACTGCCTGCATTGCAATCTGACAACAATAATATCTAACAGCTAATTAGAAGGAAATGTAATGTTTTGATGTGTAAAATAGATACTGAATTTTTAATTCAGTAGATGAAACTTGCTTAGATTGAGGAGCCGCCTAAGAAACCTATGGACCTTCCTCCAACAGATATGTCTGCACAGACACCAGAAATTATTACTTTTACTTGGAGTGAATTATTAATTCTTTGTGATATATATGTTAAAAGGCTACAACTCATATGCAGGGTGAAAAGAATCCTTTGAACTGGGCCATTACTTTTTGCAATGCTCAAAATGAAAAGGAAAGATTAGATATCAAGGTATAGTGATTTTAATCTTTATCAAATATAATACAAAAAAAGTATCTCATATAGCAATATACCTGTAAAACACATGATTTACAATAGGCTGCTAACAATTTTGTTATATTTTCTGCATGTCATTTCAATTGTTTTTAAATATAACGGTAAGGTTGAGAAATCATTAAAATCACTTTAGTTCTCTCACATTAATTATGTCATGTTACCAATATGCAGAACTTTCTACTTTTGTTTTCCTTGTTAAATATAACCATGGAAGTACAGAATGTGCAACATGTGCAAGTTAATGCTACAGGATACACTCCAAGGGCCAGACTAATATCCTTAGTCATAATCAGTACTCAGTAAAGTGGTATCAGGTGCTATTTGCTGTGAGTAAAGGTATCACAATGGGGTGAGTTCATTTGACCAGAAACATTATCAATTCAATTCTATTTTTATCATCAGGACTGCCCCCCCACCAAATGTTTTTGCAACATTTTCCAGCTTCTTCATTTTTCTGTGAAAAACAGTATGATTCTAAATGAAACTCCTAATATACAGGTTTACATTCTCACAATTGTGAAGGGAGAAAAACCTCCTCATCACATTATTCCATTTCCCTTCTTATAAAATGAGTAACGTCTGACTTGTCCATTGGTTCTCCTTTCCGGGACACTGTCAGGGGCAAGGAAGAGGGTGAAAGACCACCGTTTAAAACAAAACTAATGTTGGGATAAAAATGCCTAGGGAATAAGGAACAAAAATGCAAAATTAGAAAACCCTAAGTGATCTATGCTAGACAAAACCCAAGAAATCTCCCAGCAATACACAGATAAATATAAAATATATTCAGTATCAGTGTATTTCCATTTATGGTGCACTATTGAGCCCATACATTCTCAAAACATAAAAAAAGAAGAAGAAGAAGAAAGAAAGACAGTGTACTATTAACAGAAAGTTAAAAGGGGCTCAGAGAGATTCCAGGCAGAAGCAGAATTCGCCCCTCTTTGCATTAATGAAATTTACAGGACTGTAGCTGCATTATAAGAATCACCATACTGGGTCAGACCAATGGTCCACCTACAGTTTGTTTCTGACAGTGGCCAAGATCCTGTTTCTGACAGTGGCCAGCGTCAGATGATTCAGAGAGATTGAAAAGAACAGAGCAATTACTGAGTGATCTACCCCGTCATCCAGTCTCAACTTCTGGCAATTGGAGTTTAGGGACAACCGGAGCATGGGGTTGTGTCCCTGACATTCTTGGATGATAGTCTTGGATGGACATATGCTCCATTAACTTATCTAATTCTTTTTTGAACCCCGTTATACTTATGGCCTTCACAACGTCCCCTGGCAATGAGTTCCACATGGAGACTGCATTGTGTGAAGAAATTCTTCCTTTTGTTTGTTTTATTCTCAGATATAAGAAGTTATAAAAATGAAGCCTAGAGGTCAAAAATGCATGGACCACTATGACCAGGTCTGTGTCCAATAGGATAAGGTGCAATCTTCTGGCTAATCACATATCACGATGCATCCGAAGAAGTGAGGTTTTTACCCACGAAAGCTTATGCCCAAATAAATCTGTTAGTCTTTAAGATGCCACCAGACTCCTTGTTCACATATGAAAAAGGACATTTAAAAAGAATTGCTGCCAGAAGTCCGTGGATGAACTGTCAAAGTCTCAGGGCCCTCCATATTTCAATGGTTAGGAGGAAGCAAGTGCTTTAAATCACTTTCTTCCTGCCAGCATCATTTCAGTGTTGTCTGGTTGCAGAGTTAGCCAGCTGCTCTTCATCCAGATGCTGATTTTCAGCTAGATGTCAAGAAAGGTGAGAGATGATGCTGTTCAAATTTGATCTAATTGAAATGTAAGAAATGCAATGGGGTAGTATGAATTTCTTATTAGAGATCTATGGCAAGATCACATAATGCCTGCATTAAAAAGTGTTATTATTTGCAATTGATCAATGCCATAGTTTTGTTGCACACATAGCTTTTCCAGAGAAATAGAGGTGTGTTGTCTTGATAGAAATCTCTTTATTTCTGAAGTGCCAATTGTTAATTTAAGGAGTTTGTACAATACACTCAGATGTATTGCTTGCCATTTATGCTGTTCTATAGCTCTTTAATCAGAAGAAGTGGAGTGAGTCTGGAAACCTCAAAATGGTGCATCATTCTTTAGTGCTGTTCATTCAAGTGTATCCAGATAAGTCAATCTTTTTACAAGTGCAAGAAAGCCACACATAAATATATGAATTATTGCCAGCACTGAGGCCCACATTCACCAACAACACTTCAGAGCTGACGGATTTCCAAAAACACTCAAAGCAAAATGCATAATTGCATTACTATAGCAATAGGCTTAACAGTCCGTGTGTGCCTTATGTATGTTGTAAGGCACAAGGGCTTTTTTCCTTGTGCTTTCAACCACTTGATGTGCACCAATAGACTCTTATTGCAAACCCTGGCGGTGTTAGTCATTTTTAGTGTCAATTTAGTGAGACAAAAGAGGAGTCCAAATTGGAAGCCAGAAATGAATACACTAATCACCTAGTCTGACTCCTGCATAATACAGGCCATAGAACATCACCCAGGTCAATCCTATTTAGGATCAATTTATTCACATGACTAGTCCCATTGACTGCAATGGGACTGCAATGAGATATATGTTCAAATACTGTGTTGGAAAAGTCCTGTCAGAAGGAGATATTTGCCACTGATGGTGGAATCAGACTTCATTTCTAATAACAACCCTTAACCTGGATTGGAGGACCAGATTCAGGAATGACTAAAATATCCATATGATATTACGTGATTTATAATAGTGTAGAATAATGGCTTAACAATGCTGCGGATGCTATTTCATACAAGCCATTAGCCTCTGCCAACTTTTAGGATTAGATTTTCACTGTGCACATTATGAAAGTAAAGCATAGGTGTCAAGTATCAGAGGGGTAGCCATGTTACTCTGAATCTGTAAAAAGCAAGAGAGGGTCCTGTGGCAAATTTAAGACTAACAGAAGTATTGGGAGCATAAGCTTTCGTGGGTAAGAACCTCACTTCTTCAGATGCAAGAAGTGAGGTTCTTACCCATGAAAGCTTATGCTCCCAATACTTCTGTTAGTCTTAAAGGTGCCACAGGACCCTCTGTTGCTTTTTAAAGCATAGATGTGCATAACATAGAATCATTAGCTTTATATGATCACAATTACACAATGATCAACTAGGTATCAGGGCCGGCTCCAGGCACCAGGCAACTAAGCACATGCTTGGGGCTGCATATGGTAAGGGGCGGCCAATCTTGGGGTGGCGGGGAGCAGCGCGGCGCTCGGTGGGGGGCGCTCCGGCGGCACGGCACACGGCGCTCGGCGGGGGGGCGGCGCGGGGCATGGCACTCAGGGGGGGTGCCGGCAGCGCGGCGCTCGGCGGTGTGGGCTCGGCGGGGCGGCGCTTTTTTTTGCTGCGTGGGGCTATGGTATGCAGCTTCTAACAGATCAGTTTCCTTTTTGTTCAAGAAAACAATAGCTCTAGTGTCCACACAGATAATTCAAAGCAAGTAAAATACATAATTTAAGATTACTGAGACTAAATTGTCATTTAAAGAGAACTAAACATACCTTTTGTAAAAATATTAACGTATTTTATACTTAAGTGCCATGTAATTTCTCAGAGATTAGTTATAATTTAGTCATAATCTTGTAATACCTGTACCTCTGAAAGAGTTCTGAAAGTAGTATTTTGCATTTACACCTTAGTAGCAGGACAAAAACATTCTCTCGCTCTTTCTTTTTCCATAAGAAACAATGAAAACTTAGAATCATAGAATCATAGGACCAGAAGGAACCTTGAGAGCTCATCTACTCCAGTCCCCTGCACTCATGTCAGGACTAAGTATTATCTAGATGAGGGATTGCCAGCCTTTGGCCCGTGGCCCGTCAGGGAAATCCACTGGCGGGCCGGGACAGTTTGTTTACCTGCAGTGTCCGCAGGTTTGGCCGATTGCAGCTGTCACTGGCCGCAGTTCGCCCTTCCAGGCCCATGGGGACTGCGGGAAGCGGCAGCCAGCACATCCCTCGGCCTACATCGCTTCCCGCAGCCCCCATTGGCCTGGAACGGAGATTCCACAGCCTCCCTAGGCAATATATTCCAGTGCTTAATTACCATGACAATTAGGAAGTTTTTCCTAATGTCCAACCTAAACCTCCCTTGCTGCAATTTAAGCCCATTGCTTCTTGTCCTATCCTCAGAGGCTAAGAAGAACAATTCTTCTCCCTCCTGCTTGTAACAACCCTTTATGTACTTGAAAACTGTTATCATGTTCCCTCTTACTCCTCTCTTTTCCAGACTAAACAAACCCAATTTTTTTTCAATCTTCCCTCATAGGTGATGTTTTCTATACTTTTAATCATTGTTGTTGCTCTTCTCTGGACCCTTTCCAATTTCTCCACATCTTTTTTAAAATGCGGTGCCCAGAACTGGACACAATACTCCAGCTGAGGCCTAACCAGAGCGGAGTAGAGCGGAAGAATGACTTCTCGTGTCTTGCTCACAACACACCTGTTAATACATCCCAGAATCATGTTTGCTTTTTTTGCAACAGCATCACACTGTTGACTCATATTTAGCTTGTGGTCCACTATAACCCCTAGATCCCTTTCTGCCGTACTCCTTCCTAGACAGTCTCTTCCCATTCTGTATGTGTGAAACTGATTTTTTCTTCCTAAGTGGAGCACTTTGCATTTGTCTTTGTTAAACTTCATCCTGTTTAACTCAGACCATTTCTCCAATTTGTCCAGATCATTTTGAATTATGACCCTGTCCTCCAAAGCAGTTGCAATCCCTCCCAGTTTGGTATCATCCACAAACTTAATAAGCGTACTTTCTATGCCAATATCTAAGTCGTTGATGAAGGTATTGAACAGAGCCGGTCCCAAAACAGACCCCTGCGGTACCCCACTCGTTATGCCTTTCCAGCAGGATTGGGAACCATTAATAACAACTCTCTGAGTACGGTTATCCAGCCAGTTATGCACCCACCTTATAGTAGCCCCATCTAAATTGTATTTGCCTAGTTTATCGATAAGAATATCATGCGAGACCGTATCAAATGCCTTACTAAAGTCTAGGTATACCACATCCACCGCTTCACCCTTATCCACAAGGCTCGTTATCCTATCAAAGAAAGCTATCAGATTGGTTTGACATGATTTGTTCTTCACAAATCCATGCTGGCTGTTCCCTATCACCTTACCACCTTCCAAGTGTTTGCAGATGATTTCCTTAATTACTTGCTCCATTATCTTCCCTGGCACAGAAGTTAAACTAACTGGTCTGTAGTTTCCTGGGTTGTTTTTATTTCCCTTTTTATAGATGGGCACTATATTTGCCCGTTTCCAGTCTTCTGGAATCTCTCCCGTCTCCCATGATTTTCCAAAGATAATAGCTAGAGGCTCAGATACCTTCTCTATTAGCTCCTTGAGTATTCTAGGATGCATTTCATCAGGCCCTGGTGACTTGCAGGCATCTAACTTTTCTAAGTGATTTTTAACTTGTTTTTTTTTTATTTTATCTGCTAAACCTACCCCCTTCCCATTAGCATTCACTATGTTAGGCATTCCTTCAGACTTCTCGGTGAAGACCGAAACAAACAAGTCATTAAGCATCTCTGCCATTTCCAAGTTTCCTGTTACTGTTTCTCCCTCTTCACTAAGCAGTGGGCCTACCCTGTCTTTGGTCTTCCTCTTGCTTCTAATGTATTGATAAAAAGTCTTCTTGTTTCCCTTTATTCCTGTAGCTAGTTTGAGCTCATTTTGTGCCTTTGCCTTTCTAATCTTGCCCCTGAATTCCTGTGTTGTTTGCCTATATTCATCCTTTGTAATCTGTCCTAGTTTCCATTTTTTATATGACTCCTTTTTATTTTTTAGATCATGCAAGATCTCGTGGTTAAGCCAAGGTGGTCTTTTGCCACATTTTCTATCTTTCCTAACCAGCGGAATAGCTTGCTTTTGGGCCCTTAATAGTGTCCCTTTGAAAAACTGCCAACTCTCCTCAGTTGTTTTTCCCCTCAGTCTTGATTCCCATGGGACCTTACCTATCAGCTCTCTGAGCTTACCAAAATCTGCCTTCCTGAAATCCATTGTCTCTATTTTGCTGTTCTCCCTTCTACCCTTCCTTAGAATTGCAAACTCTATGATTTCATGATCACTTTCACCCAGGCTGCCTTCTACTTTCAAATTCTCAACGAGTTCCTCCCTATTTGTTAAAATCAAGTCTAGAACAGCTTCCTCCCTAGTAGCTTTTTCAACCTTCTGAAATAAAAAGTTGTCTGCAATGCAGTCCAAGAATTTGTTGGATAGTCTGTGCCCCGCTGTGTTATTTTCCCAACATATATCCGGATAGTTGAAGTCCCCCATCACCACCAAATCTTGGGCTTTGGATGATTTTGTTAGTTGCTTAAAAAAAGCCTCATCCACCTCTTCCACCTGGTTAGGTGGCCTGTAGTAGACTCCTAGCATGACATCTCCCTTGTTTTTTACCCCTTTTAGCCTAACCCAGAGACTCTCAACACTTCCGTCTCCTATGTCCATCTCTACCTCAGTCCAAGTGTGTACATTTTTAATATATAAGGCAACACCTCCTCCCTTTTTCCCCTGTCTATCCTTCCTGAGCAAGCTGTACCCATCCACACCAACATTCCAATCATGTGTATTATCCCACCAAGTTTCAGTGATGCCAACAATGTCATAGTTGTATTTATTTATTAGCACTTCCAGTTCTTCCTGCTTATTCCCCATACTTCTCGCATTTGTATATAGGCATCTAAGATACTGGTTTGATCTTTCCTCCCAGTTTTGTCCTGACCTCCTTTCTCTCTGCCAATATAGCCCACGCTCCCTCTCGTTTCCGACCCATCTCCCCGGTCTCCATGTTCCCCACTTACCTGTGGGCTTTGCTCACCTGTCCCCGTCAAACCTAGTTTAAAGCCCTCCTCACTAGGTTAGTCAGTCTGTGTCCAAATAGGGTCTTTCCCCTCCTCGAAAGGTGAACGCCATCTCTGCCTAGCAGTCCTTCCTCAAATAGCATCAAGTGGTCTAGGAAGCCAAAGCCCTCCTGGCGACACCATCTTCGCAGCCAGGCATTCACCTCCATGATGCATCTGTCTCTGCCCGGGACCCAATTTGACAGGAAGAATTGAAGAGAATACCACCTGCACTCCAAACGCCTTCACCCATACTCCCAGAGCCCTGTAGTCACTCTTGATCCGCTCAGTGTCACACCGCGCAGTATCATTTGTGCCCACATGGATGAGTAGCATGGGGTAGTAGTCAGAGGGCTGGATAATCCTCGACAATGCCTCCGTAATGTCTCGGATACGGGCTCCCGGCAGGCAGCATACCTCCCGAGATGAAATGTCAGGGCGACAGATGGGCGCCTCCGTCCCCCTCAGCAGAGAGTCTCCGACTACCACTACCCTACGTTTCCTATTCGCAGTGATGGCAGCAGACCTCCCAGCCTTAGGGGTACGAGGCTTCTCCTCCTTTACTGTCGGGGGTGATTCCTTCTTTCCTGTATCAAGAGCATAACGGTTACCTATTACCACGGCAGGAAGGTTCAGAGCAGGGGTGGAGCACTGCCTGCTGCCAGAAGTAACCAGCTGCCAGTGTCCACCCTGAGCCATCTCCTCCTCCACCAGTGGTGTATCAGCAGTCCTGTGTACTGGGACAGCTACCTCAGCTGTCTCCACATGGACACTGTTGAGGAATTGCTCGTGGATTCGGATGCTCCTCAACCTAGCCACCTCCTCCTGTAGCTCTCCCACCTGCTGCCTGAGAGATTCCACCAGCAGGCACCTCTCACATTGGATGGATATCAGTAAGTGGAAATTGCAAGTTACAGTCTCTGCAAAACCACACCAGGATCTGGGTAGAAGCATCCATGCTCAGGTGCTCTGTCTGGCTACAGGCACAGGTGGAGGAGACAGAAGCAGTGCTGGCACAGGTGTTGCGGGTCTTCCTAACCATCGTAAGCCTCCCTCTGTCAAACTCCCGTCTGCAGCCCCCTGTCTGCTGAAAGGGTTGTTTAAGCAAGAAGTTTTGAATGTAGTTGGTTTATAGGTATTAAGGGGAATAAACAGAAAACAGATAGAACCGGCAAGGAACCCTCGCCCCCTTCCTGCTCCCCTTCCCAAACTCCCTTGCGAAACTCCCTGTTAGCAGCCCCTGGTCGCAAAAGATCCCTGGTCGCTTGTGCGCTGCTTTATAAAGCCCTGGCCTGTATGAATGCCCCGCCCACTGATTAAGGCTCAGCCACTTACCAGAGGCTTCTAGCTTTCAAACCTTCCTTTGAAGCTCACAGCTTCCAACTGCCAGCCATAGTACACGGTCCTTCAAACAACCAAACAAACAAACAGACTGACAAACACAAGCTCAGCACACAGCAAGTAACCCTCAAACACAAACAAACACACACTACAGACAGTCACTTACCCCAAAAGGGTGCTGTATTGCTCCTCCTTCACCTGGAGAACTCCCTTGCGAAACTCCCTGTTAGCAGCCCCTGTTCGCAAAACTCCATGCATCTGAAGAAGTGGGTTTTTTACCCATGAAAGCTTATGCCCAAATAAATCTTAGTCTTTAAGATGCCACCAGACTTCTTGTTGCTTTTGTAGCAGACCCCTATCATGATATCACACATGTTTTTTACCTCTTTTATCCTTACCCAGAGACCTTTAACAAGTCTGTCTCCTATTTCCATCTCCACCTCAGTCCAAGTGTATACATTTTTAATATATAAGGCAACACCTCCTCCCTTTTCCCCATGCCTGTCTTTCCTGAGCAAGCTGTACCCTGTTATACCAATATTCCAGTCATGCATATTATCCCACCAAGTCTCAGGGATGCCAACTATGTCATAGTTTTGTTTATTTACTAGCATTTTGAGTTCTTCCTGCTTATTCCCCATACTTCTTGCATTAGTATACAGACATCTAAGATACTGATTTGATTCCTCCCCCTCCCAGTTCTGTCCTGTCTCTCCTTTATCCCTGCTATAACAGCCCATATTCTCCTCCCAAGTTCTGACCCTTCTCCCAGGTCACCTGCCACCTTCAAACTTAGTTTAAAGCCCTCCTCACTAGGTTAGCCAGTCTGTATCCAAATGTGCTCTTCCCCTTCCTCGATAGGTAGACCTGATCTCTATTAACAGTCCTTCTTCCTGGATCTGCATCCCATGGTCAAGGAAACTAAGTCCTCCTGGTGACACCATCTTTGCAGCCAGGCATTCACCTCCAGGATGCATCTGTCTCTGCCTGGGCCCCTACCCTTGACCAGAAGGATCGAAGAGAACACCACCTGCACTCTGAACTCCTTCACCCGTACTCCCATGGCCCTGTAGTCACTTCTGATTTGCTGAGGGTCATATCTTGCAGTATCATTAATGCCACATGGATGAGTACCATGGGATAGTAGTCCAGGGCTGGATGACCCTCAACAATCCCTTCATAATGTCTCGGATATGGGCCCTGGCAAGCAGCATACCTCCCGGGATGCCATGTCAGGGCAACAAATGGTTGCCTTCATCCTCCTCAGAAGAGAGTTACCAACCAACACTACCCTACATTTCCTCATGGTAGTGGTGGCTGCGATCCTCCCAGCCTTAGGGGTACATGGCTTCTCCTCCTCCACTGTTGGGGGTGATTCCTTATCGCTCGATACCAGGGCAGCATATCGTTTTTCCATCACCATGGTGGGTGGGTTGGGAGTAGGGGTGGAGCACTGCCTGCTGCCAGAAGTAACCAGCAGCCAGTGTCCTCCCTATGACAGAGCCATATCCTCCTTCCCCGGTGGTGTGACAGCCATCCTCTGTAGCTGGATAGCTTCGTCGACCTTAGATGTCTCCATATGAATACTGTCAATGAATTCCTCATGGGCATGGATGCTCCTCAGCCTAGCCACCTCCTCCTGTAGCTCTTCCACCTACTTCCTGAGAGATTCCGCCAGCAGGCACCTTTTGCACTGGATGGTCCCCCCAGCCTGGCTTTCTGTGAGTGGGAAATGCAGGCCACAGTCTCTACAAATCCACACCAGGATCTGGGTAGAGGCATCTATGGTTAGGTTATCTGTCTGGATACAGGTGCAGGGGGAGGAGACAGGAGCACTGTTGGCACAGGCCATGCGGTCCTTCCTAACCATAGTTATTATATCATGACTCCCTCCCTCAAACTCCCGTTTGCTAACTCCCCTTGGTCACTTAGCCTCTGGCTTTTAAGGCCTTCTCTCCTAGGTCAGCCCTACTCCCTTGTTAATCACACAGGGAGAGGGTGATCACAAGGCTGATTGAGGCTGATCAAAGATGATCAAGGATGATCCAGGGAACAAAGGCTCAAACAGTCCCCAGACACACAATCCCAACTGACGCAGTAACTGAAATAACTGGAATAACCTGAAAGAGAAAGAAAAACACAAACATAAGTAATTACTGACATATACATATAACAGGCAGGACTGGTAGTATCATCTATTATTAAATTGGCCAAATACTTCCCAGTATAACACCTGATTTTCAGTTGCTTATCACTTTGTCAAACTTTAAACATTAAGGATTACATTTTCTAATCCAGCTGTCTATTTAAGATTAAAAAACAAAACAAAACAAAAAAACACCTGTAACCAAAATGGTTTAGGTCATTTTCAAGAATGAGACTAGAGAAATATATGTTGTTGTCCCCCATAGTTGACCTTTCTTTTGGAAAGCTATTGTGACACCATGAATTGAGGCAGGAACTTAAAATTTGGCAAAAAAGGGGTCTCCATTGTGTCAGGAATGTTCCTTTTGCCATCCCTATGAAAAATCTGACAATATTTGGCCAAGTTATAAGACTTTTAAAAGTGACGATTTTCCACATGCTTGGTAGAGACTTCTTTGATTTTAGCACTAAAATTGCCACAGATTCCATCCTCACTGAGCTCCCAATTCTGGAAGGTAGAGACTATGACGGGGTGGGGAAGGAAACTGGGACTGGGAGTTGGGGATAAGGAAAGGCTGGGACTGACTGGGCAAGGAGGCTGGGCTGCAACTGGGAGCCAATGGTGGGGAAGGCTGGGACTGGGAGCTGGAGTGAAGAAGGGAAGGCTGGAAATGATTGGGCAAAAAGACTGGGACTGGAACCAGTAAGGGAAATGCAGGAGGACTGGAGTAAGTTGACTGGGTGGGGGAAACAGAGATCAGACAAGAAGCTGAGGGGAGGAAAACTGGCTGGACAAAGAGACTGAGACTAGGAAACAGTATGAGGGGAATCAAGATGAGTGGAGAGGGGAGAGAGATCTGACAAGTTGCTGGATTGCCAGAGAATTGGGACTGGCTGGGCAAGGAGACTGGGACGAGGAGCTGGGACAGAGGTGGGGAAGAGACAGGACTGGGATAAGGACAGATTGTAAATATGTGGCTAAAGTAGTCAAGCTTGGGAAGATTGTGTGGGCCGGACAGGCTGTGCCTACTAGAATACACTCCTCTGTAGAGCCTGGAATAGAATCCAAGTTTCCTGATACTCACCATTCCTCTGCTGTTAGCAAAAATCAGTGAAACCCACTGGTAAAATGTGTGCGACATCTCCTTCTAGAGCTGGTGCACATAGAGGATAACAATCTACTACTGCTGCCAGTTACTCGCTTATCTCCCCTGTCAGAAGTCTGGGTGGTGGATCTAAAAGTTCTAGATCTGCTGATGGACCATGTGGGTGTCAGTATGATGTCATATGATGGAATTTCTGGGGGGAGGGGTTGTGTTAAAAGAACATTATTTAAGTTGCAACACTAAGCACTCAAAAGATAGGAATTGCCAGAAGTAAGATTGCCTTTGAAACCTTATTTTGTGTATGAAGGTACAGTGTTTCATTACATGTTCACATACCATTTTTTAATATGGGACCATTGCTTCTTTCAGTGCACAGCACAAATGGGAGTTGGGATGAATCAGAGTTGTGTACTGAAGGAGGCTGTCAAATGAGTGACTCCTGCCTCATTTGTGGCAGAAGTTGGAAGAGAAAGTAGGGCCTCATGGTTAAGTCAGCTGAATGCTGCCCTGGAGAACTGGATTTTATCCCTGCCTCTCCTACAGAGTTCCTGTGTGATACTGAACAAATCACTTACACCAAACTTTTCACAGATGGTCACTAATTGTGTGTTCCTTATTTTCTGGGTGCCTAACTTGAGACCCTGGGGCCTGATTTGCTGAAGTGCTGTGCAGTCACAGCTGCAACTGAAGTCAATAGGTGCTGTGCTTTGAGAATATAAAGTGAGCCAGTTAGCTATAATGCTATGTTTTCTGAAAAATCAGGACCTAGTCATCTCAAATTGAAAATCCAAAATTAGAGATACTTTTGACCTTGAGCTGTCTGTGCCGCAGCTCCCCATCTGTTGTGAGGCTAAATTAATGTTTGTGGAGCACTCAGATATTATTGTGATAAGTGCCATAGAAAAGTCCCTGTGGAAACCAATAAGTCTATCTTCAGAGCAGGATTTCAACAGTGTGCAGTAAACAAGGCTTAGAGATATAGACTCATATACTTTAAGGCCAGAAGTTACCTTCATGATCATCTAGTCTAATCTCCTTTTCCTTAGGCCACAGAACCTCCCCCTCCTGTAACAGACCCATTAGACAATGAGGATAAAACAAAATATTGAAAGCTGTTCATGAAGTGAGCACCATCAGTTCTGTTCACTGAATGAAGCAGGGGTCCTGTGGAAACAGCAGTATGTGATTATGTAATTAAAGACTATCATAATGCATATTGTGATGGGGCAAGGCCAGATGGCTACAGTAAAGTAGTGAGGAACAGGTATGTTAGCCCCAGGCTAAACAAATCCCTGGTACCATGGTAACCAAATGGCAGTTGCTCCAAGTTAATCAAGACACCTGGGGCCAATTAAGATCCTTCTAGAAGGCAGGAGAGACAGCTAGATTGATTGGGACACCTGAAGCCAATTAAGGACTGTCTGGAACTAGTTAAAAGCCTCTCAGTTAGTCAGTGCGGTGTGGGTGCCAGGAACTATAGGAGGGAGCTGTGCTGTTGGAGGAATGAAGTAGTATAAAGCCATATCAGGTGCAAGGAAGGAGGTCCTGAGGTAATTGTGAAGAAGATATTGAGTGGGGGCTGCTGTGGGGAAGTAGCCCAGGGAATTGTACATACTCTAGTTCCAAAAGTCAGATTTCATAGCTGCTAAGTTTAGGGTCCCTGGGCTGGAGCCCAGAGTAGAGGGCGGGCCCGGGCTCCCTCCCCCCTCCCTGATTAATCACTGATACTGGGAGACGACAGAGACTGTGTGAGGGAGGGTGGTTTCTCCTCACCTCTCTTGCTGGCTTATGATGAAAATGGCTCAGTAGACTGTGACCCTTCTCTCTAGAGAGAGAAGGGCTATGTGGAGGGTCACAGTGAGCCTCTGAGGTTAGGTCTACACTACCCGCCTGAATCGGCGGGTAGAAATCGATCTCTCGGGGATTGAATTATCGCATCTTGTTGGGACGCGACAATCGATCCCCGAATCGACGCTCTTACTCCACCAGCAGAGGTGGGAGTAAGCACCATCGACGGGGAGCCATGGAGGTCGATTTTGCTGCCGTCCTTACAGCGGGGTAAGTCGGCTCTGATACGTTGAATTCAGCTACGCTATTCGCGTAGCTGAATTTGCGCATCTTAAATCGACCCCCCCTGTAGTGAAGACCTGCCCTGAGGCTAGCAAAAATCCATCATGAACACAGGAGCCACGGAGTCAAGGACAGAACTTTGTCACAACTGGTGTCAGGAGTGGGATCATCATTCACAGCGTGACGGAAGAAAGAGGTTAAAAAGAAGTGCACTGGGGTTTTGAATTTGTTTTTGGTTTTTGTTTGTTTTTTTGTTTGCTTTGTATCACAATGGAGGAGGTGTTAAGAGCTTTGGTACAAGCCAATGCAGCCCAGCAGGAGGCCACCCGGGTTCAGGCAAAGGCGCAACAGGAGTCTATGAGGCTACAGCAAGAAACCAATCAATTATTAATGGGCCAGGCAACCCAAGATCGTGCCCTCTTGCAAGAGGTAGTGGACCAGCTAAAGATCCTCACCACCCAGGCCCAGGGGTCAGATGGGACGCGAACCCTGAGGGACACTGGTTGTCTGCCAAAGATGACATCAGAAGATGACGAAGAGGCATATCTCCTCTCATTTGAAATGACTGCTCAGCGTGAGACATGCCCCAGGAGCAGTGGGCCAGCATTCTCGCCCCTTTTTTGTGCTGAGAGGCCCAGAAGGCCTACTTTGACTTGCCTGCCACGGACGCCACTGACTATACCCGACTGAAGACAGAGATCCTAGCACGTTCAGGGGTGACGGCAGTGGTATGGGCCCAGAGGTTCATGGAGTGGAAGTACCAGGAGAACAAACCCCCGAGGTCCCAGCTATTCGACCTCATACACCTCGCACGGAAATGGTTACAGTCCGAGGTGTGCAGCCCGGAGGAGATTTTGGAAATCCTGGTCATGGACCATTACATGCGAGGACTGCCACCAGATCTCCGCAAATGGGTAGGCCAGAACGATCCATCCTCCTATGATGAGATGATCATGCTGGTAGAAAGACGCGTGACAGCCAGGGAATTGACCCGACTACCCAAGGAAGGCCCCTTTCGAAGCAAGCACCCGACCCCAACCCTGGAAGGTGGGACAGCCAAACCCCTGGGGAGTCCTAGGTGGAGGAGGGGGGTGGGGCTGAAAACCAGCGGGGACCTCAGAAGGAAGGGATTGTCTTAGTGGGGGGAACCCTGGGACTAAACCCCCTAACCTCCGTGATAGGGGAGTGATTAGAAACAATTATAGATGTTATGCATGTGGGGAGTGGGGACACATAGCAGCACAGTGTCCCAGCACTGAGGAGCCTATGCAATGCAACTTGGGGGATTGGGAGATCCCGTGCTCCCTTATCCACCTTGCAGGTGTCACATTAGCCCTGCATAACTACACCAGGCCGGTGAAGATAAATGGAGCAGAGACTACAGCGCTTGTGGACTCGAGGAGTGCCATCACCCTTATATCGGGTAAGCTGGTAAAAAGTAGCCAGCTGCTACAAGCCAAACGTGTAGCAGTGACGTGTGTGCATGGGGCCGTGAGCCATTACCCCACCATCCCAGTGGAGATAGAGGTTCAGGGGAACCCCATTGAGGTGACAGTGGGTGTGGTTCCTAAACTCCCATATCCTGTAGTTATTGGGAGGGACTATCCAGGGTTTGATAAATTACTCCCCCCAGAGAGACTGGAGGGAAGTGGGGACCCTGATGGCAGCGACTCATCATTGGGGGAATGTCAACCCCCAATGTTCGCTGAGATTTCTCAGGATCTATTCTCAGTCCCCCCAAAAGGCCCAGAAGACAAAAAAAGAGAGGAAGGCTGTGAAGGCCTTGGGAACTCGGATCCTTACCCAGGGCCAGAAGACCGCCCTAGTAGGCAGAGGGACACGAGCAGCCAACAGAGAAACTACCAACACGGAAGGTGAGCTGGAGGCTGGCCCCAGCCATGACAGCGGTGAGCCGTTGGAAGAAGCAGAAGCTGGCCCCTGGGAGCTCAGACAGGTTAGTCCTGGGAGAGAGACTTTCGGGCGGGACCAGGCAGAGGACCCTAGATATGATAACATCAGGAAAGAGGTGGCTGAGATAGATGGGATACCAGTGGAGGGGAAGGTCCGGGGTCCAGGACCTTATTTTATAGTGAAGAAAGATCTCCTGTATCGGGTGGTGCAAATGCAGGAGCAGGAGATGCATCAACTTCTGGTGCCACGAAAACATCAAAAAGCCATATTGAGCCTCGCCCACAGTCACCTGTTTGGAGGACACCTAGGGGTAGAGAAAACCCAGGCACGGATCCTGAGGAGGTTCTTCTGGCCAGGAGTACATGAAGATGTCCGGCAATACTGCACCTCTTGTCCAGAGTGTCAGCTACATAGCCCTCACCCGCACTTGCGGGCCCCTTTGATACCTCTTCCAATAATAGAGGTACCATTTGAACGCATAGCCATGGATCTGATTGGGCCCCTAGAGAAGATAGCTAGGGGCCACCAACATGTGCTTGTTGTAGTAGACTATGCAACCCGATACCCGGAAGCCGTCCCGCTACGCAACACGGCTTCCAAGACAATAGCTAAGGAGCTACTACAGATCTTTTCCCAGGTTGGGCTACCCAAGGAGATACTGACTGATCAAGGAACACATTTCGTGTCCAAGTTGATGAAAGATCCCTGTTCATTGCTCCATGTACAAGCTCTACGGACCTCTGTATACCACCCTCAAACAGACGGCCTTCTGGAAAGGTTCAATAGGACCCTCAAGACCATGATCAGGAAAGTGGTGAGCCGGGATGGGAAAGATTGGGATATCCTATTGCTTTACCTCATGTTCACCATCTGGGAAGTCCCACAAGCCTCCACAGGTTTCTCTCCGTTCGAACTACTATACAGGCGTCACCCCCGGGGCATATTGGATATAGCCAGAGAAGCCTGGGAAGAGGAGCCAAATCCCAGAAGGAACATAGTCGAGCATGTACTGCAGATGAGGGATCGGATAGCCCGAGTTACACCCATTGTACGTGAACACTTGGAGAAAGCACAGGAAACCCAACAAACCCATTATAACCACCAAGCAAAGCTTTGACAGTTCCAACCAGGGGATCGAGTGATGGTCCTGGTGCCCACAGCAGAAAGTAAGCTGTTGACCCAGTGGCAGGGACCCTATGAAGTGATCGAAGCCATGGGAGAAGTAAACTATAAGGTGCGGCAGCCAGGCTGAAGGAAACCAGAGCAAATTTACCACATCAATCTTCTAAAACCTTGGCATGATCGAGAGGCATGCTTAGTCACCCAGGAGACCCTTCCCCAGGAGGATAACTTACATGAGCAAGTGAGGATATCACCCGACTTGACGCTGATCCAAAAGATTGAGGCAGCCGAAATGATTAATCACAACTGAGATGTGTTCTCTACAAAACCGGGGCGGACGACTGAGACCTATCACCATCCACATGATCCCCGGAACCAAGGTAACATTGAGACCCTACCGAATCCCAGCAGCTAAAAGAGAAGAAATCAACGCCGAAGTAAAGATAATGTTAGAATTAGGGGTTATTGAAGAATCTTACAGTCAGTGGTGCAGTCCAGTTGTTCTAGTGCCTAAACCTGATGGTACCATGAGATTCTGTAATGACTTTTGCCAACTGAATGAAGTATCCCAATTCGATGCATATCCCATACCACGCATCGACAAACTGGTTGATCGACTGGGTAGTGCCCGATTCTTGACTACACTGGATCTCACAAAAGTGTATTGGCAGATTCCCCTGACCAAAGACGCTAAAGAAAAGACAGCGTTTTCTACCCCGGATGGGCTATTCCAGTAAACCGTCCTCCCTTTTGGGCTACATGGGGCCCCGGCCACATTCCAGCGCCTCATGGATAAGCTGCTGCGCCCCCATACTAGTTATGCAGCCGCATACTTAGATGATGTCGTCATCCATACGCCAGACTGCGGAACCCACTTGGAGAAAGTTGAGGCAGTACTGCGCACCTTAAGGCGGGCTGGCCTCACTGCTAATCCCGCTAAATGCGCCATAAGGCTAGCAGAGGCTAGGTACCTGGGATATATTGTAGAGAGGGGCATAGTGAAGCCCCAAACGAATAAGCTAGAGGCGATTGAAAACTGGCCCCGGACGACCGGAAAGAAGCAGGTCCGCACGTTCCTAGGCATGGTAGGCTACTACCGACGTTTTATTCCCCATTTCGCCACTAAGGCAAGTCCCCTAACAGACCTGGTGAAGGCCCGAGGTCCAGACATGGTGAAGTGGACCGATGCAGCAGAGGGGGCATTCATAGACCTTCGGACGGCCCTCTGTAATGACCCTGTACTCATAGCCCCGGACTTTAACAAGGATTTTATCTTACAAACAGATGCTTCCGAGGTGGGGTTGGGGGCAGTTCTGTCGCAAATGGTGGGGGAAGAGGAACACCCAATCCTCTACCTAAGCAGAAAGCTTCTCCCAAGAGAACAGAAATACGCAGTAGTTGAGAGAAAATGCCTTGCTGTCAAATGAGCCATGGAGACACTGCGCTATTACCTCTTAGGCCGCCGATTTACTCTTGTGACAGACTATGCACCCCTCCAGTGGATGCAGCGGAATAAGGAAAAGAACGCAAGGGTCACCAGGTGGTTCTTATCCCTCCAACCATTCCAGTTCTGCATACAGCACAGGGCTGGATGCCACCATGGCAATGCTGATGGTCTGTCACGAGCACACTGCCTGGCGTCCCAAGTTGCCCAACTCTATGGTGTTGAGCAGAGGGGAGGGATATGTGATGGGGCAAGGCCAGATGGTTACAGTAAAGTAGTGAGGAACAGGTATGTTAGCCCCAGGCTAAACAATTCCCTGATACCATGGTAACCAAATGGCAGTTGCTCCAGGTTAATCAAGACATCTGGGACCAATTAAGATCCTTCTAGAAGGCAGGAGAGAAAGCCAGATTGATTGGGACACCTGAAGCCAATTAAGGACTGGCTGGAACTAGTTAAAAGCCTCTCAGTTAGTCAGTGCAGTGTGGGTGTCAGGAGCTATAGGAGGGAGCTGTGCTGTTGGAGGAACGAAGTAGTACGAATCCATATCAGGTGCAAGGAAGGAGGTCCTGAGGTAATTGTGAAGAAGATATTGAGTGGGGGCTGCTGTGGGGAAGTAGCCCAGGGAATTGTACATACTCTAGTTCCAAAAGTCAGATTTCATAGCTGCTAAGTTTAGGGTCCCTGGGTTGGAGCCCGGAGTAGAGGGTGGGCCCGGGCTCCCTCCCCCCTCCCTGATTAATCACTGATACTGGGAGACAACAGAGACTGTGTGAGGGAGGGTGGTTTCTCCTCACCTCTCTTGCTGGCTTATGATGAAAATGGCTCAGTAGACTGTGACCCTTCTCTCTAGAGAGAAAAGGGCTATGTGGAGGGTCACAGTGAACCTCTGAGGCTAGCAAAAATCCATAGGAAATGCAGGACTCACGGAGTCAAGGACAGAACTTTGTCACAATATGTACCAGGGGCCTGAACTGATGTTTCACAAGCAACCTTAATTCTGGCATTTCTTAACTTTTTAGTGTTTGACTTTGCAATCTTAATGTTCTTTTAATGTAGATTTTATATGTGTGTTATATATTTGCAATCTGAAATCTCTGCATATTTAATAGTACTGTGATATATATATATATATATATTTAATTTAGAGCTCACTCTCTCTGGATTCAGAAAAGAAGATAATTGGGCTTTCAACCCATGCCACAGCTCTCTAAAATGCAGACTATCCTTTAAAATTCCATGCCCGGGAGAACTTTTAGTTAATGTGTTTCTCTGTTCTCCCACCAGCCATTCTGTAATCCTACAAAGGTGTAAAGGGCTTTGCATGCTGTTCTCCTTTCCCTTCTGTATGCTTTCTCTTCCTTGGTACTTTATATATTAAAATGTTATAATAATAATAATAATACATTAGTTTCCTTGCACTATATTTTTGGTGTACTTTAGTTTACTGGGAAGTTCCCATTGGGCCTGTTTCTGTAGCTACTTTTTGTGAACATTTCCCTTGGAGATCAATCATAGAAATGTAGGGCTGGAAGGAACAGCTGTGGCTCCTGTGACATCCTCAGGGCCATACATTTTACATATATATAGTGTGGATTCTGCCCACATAACACACAGAGAGCTGCATATGTGGCCCACAATGGTAAATAGGTTGAGAAACACTGACCTAGATCATCCCTGACAGGTATTTGCGTAACCTGGTAAAAAATACCAATGCTGGGGATTCCATGACCTCCATTGGAATCCTATTCCAGAACTTATCTATCCTTATACTTAGAACGTTTTTTTTCTAATATCTAACCTAAATCTTCCTTGCTGTAGATTAAGCCAATCACTTCTTGCTCACCACCAATGGTCATGCAGAACAATTCATCACCACACTCTTTATAAGAGAGAGGTAGATACGCTGGAGGGTAGGGATAGGGTCCAGAGTGACCTAGACAAATTGGAGGATTGGGCCAAAAGAAATCTGATGAGGTTCAACAAGGACAAGTGCAGAGTCCTGCACTTAGGACGGAAGAATCCCATGCACTGCTACAGGCTGGGGACCGACTGGCGAAGCAGCAGTTCTGCAGAAAAGGACCTGGGGATTACAGTGGATGAGAAGCTTGATATGAGTCAGCAGTGTGCCCTTGTTGCCAAGAAGGCTAACGGCATATTGGGCTGCTTTAGTAGGAACACTGCCAGCAGATCGAGGGAAGTGATTATTCCCCTCTATTTGGCACTGCTGAGGTCACATCTGGAGTATTGCATCCAGTTTTGGGGCCTCCACTACAGAAAGGATGTGGACAAATTGGAGAGAGTCCAGCGGAGGGCAACGAAAATGATCAGGAGGCTGGGGCACATGACTTACGAGGAGAGGTTGAGGGAACTGGGATTGTTTAGTCTGCAGAAAAGTGAGGGGGGATTTGATAGCCGCCTTCAACTACCTGAAGGGGAGTTCCAAAGAGGATGGAGATTGATGTTCTCAGTGGTGGCAGATGACAGAACAAGGAGCAATGGTCTCAAGTTGCAGTGGGGGAGGCCTATGTTGGATATTAGGAAACACTATTTAACTAGGAGGGTGGTGAAGCACTGGAATGGGTTACCTCGGGAGGTGGTGGAATCTCCATCCTTAGAGGTTTTTAAGGCCTTGCTTGACAAAGCCCTGGCTGGGATGATTTAGTTGGTGTTGGTCCTGCTTTGAGCAGGGGATTGGACTAGATGACCTCCTGAGATCTCTTCCAACCCTAATCTTCTATGATTAGATATCAGCCCTTAAAAATATTTGAACAGTGTTATCAGGTCCCAACTCAGTTTTCTTTTCTCAAAACTCAGCATGCCCAGTGTTTGTAATCTTTCCTCATAGGTCAGGTTTTTCTAAAAAAAAAAAAGAGTACTTTATTCTGAACTCTCTCCAATTTGTCCACATCTTTCCCAAAGTGTGGCACCCGAATAGAGCAGAACTATTACATAGGACAGTCCTGTTAATACACCCCACAATGATATTAGTCTTTGTCACAACTCTATCATATTGGGCATACCTACATGGGAAAAAAAAATCCTGTGGCAGCGAGTCTCAGAGCTCAGGTCTACAGACTCAGGATTAAACAGCTTGCACTACAGCACTAAAAATAGTCATGTAGATGTTTGAGCATGGGCTCTGAAGTCCAAGGTGTCAGGTGGGTTTCAGAGTCTGAGCTCCAGTCTGACCCTGGCTATTTCTAGAGCTATAGCATGACCCCCATGAGCCTGTAGACCCAGACTTTGAGATTTGCTGATGTAGGGATTTTTTTTCCCATTTAGACCTACCCATTGTTGATTCATAATCGAGCTGTGATTCCCTTCAGAAGGGAGTTCTTGCCCATCAGCTCCCTACACTTCTTCCTTTTGGATGTAGCAACTGTGAGCCTCCCAACCTTGGGGGCAGGTGAATTCTGATTCACTGGGGTCTGCTCCTCTCCTTCTGTTGCCAGTACTGCATACTGGTCTTACTGCAATGGACAGGGGACCTGCAAGGAGGGAGAGTGGAGGTGAAGCATTGACTACTGCCCAATGGGGGCAAGCAACCAGTCTCTTCTTTTTTAGCTAGTTAGTGAGCCATGGTGTCATTTAAAAAACCCTGGGCCTGAGCCATTGCAGCCACTATCAGGGATGCAGCTCTCATGGGTGATATCCTCTTCTTCTATTGACTATGTGAGTAATTTTCTTCATGGGTGTTCTCCTTGTCTTGGGTTTGTATGAGCCCACAGGCAGCATGGCAGAAGTAGGTAAGACAGTTAGCTTCAAGCCCTATCCTTCATACAATGCTGTAATGACCATTACCAAGCACCATGTTCAGGGTCTTTAGCACCTGGAAGAAGGTCACAAAACAGACAGATATTTGTTCTGCTTCATATTCACCATATGAATCTACAATGATCAGGATGGCTGCCTCTAAGTCCTATTCATGGACAAGATTCATCAGACAAAGTTGATTTAGTCTAGTAACATCTTGCATAGTTGACTTTGAGAGGCATCTCAACTTTGCAGATCCACTTCCAAAACAGTTTTACACCTGGCAAGAGTGTCATTAGGGTACCCAGTCTTCCCTCAATCAGTGAGTCCAGTACAGATTCAATGTTGGTAGGCATCACAGTTCCAAACAGTAACTTGCTGAAAAGTAGCTTAAAGTCCAGTCAATATTTCATTGTAGTCTCTGATCTAGCCTGAGTTAGCCAATATCTGTCCTGACTGGCACTTCTGATATTAATGGACATCTCAGCTCTGAAGATCTGCTAGTGAGACGTGGATGTTACTCCAATCTAGCACCATCAAAGTCCGCAGACTTGATTGAGGTGAGGAAGTATGCAAAGGCCAGTACCTGAAACTTCTCAACAGAGCAGCCAGTTCTCTTTCCTCTTCTGGAACCACTGTAGTTATCTGTAGTCGACTAGTATCGTCCATCACAGATGTTTCCACATGCATCCGGTTGATATCTTTATGCTCCTGGGAGTTGCTCACATGCTTCCTTCTATTTACAAACTTTTTCATATGCATTCTTGAAATTTCCAGAGAATTTGGTAGCTTCGTTCCAAACACTTCTTTTTTTTATTTCTCACAATAAAGACATAGTTGACCTTTCACCATGGAATATCTTTGTTCAAGTTTCTGTTTTCATTAAAATCCTTAATCAAATTTAAGGTTTTGATATAAGTATATTCTTGTAAAACATATTTTATTTTTGACCTTGTGCCATTTTTCATTCCTTCTCTGTAGGTTAGCAAAGCTATAAGCAAGGAAAGGAATGGAATAGCCATCCAATTAACCACAGAATATGAAAAGATCAAAGTAGAATAGCTCAAGATTTGCAGAATAAATGAGACATAAATTGTGATACCTCAGTCTCATCACAAAGATTCTAATGAAAAGAGAAAATGGGTCAACGCCAATCCCCTTTTGTGACAAAGAGAGCAAGAATGGTATAAACTTAACCTTAACCTCCTTGTTACAGGTTTATCACACTAATCTTATTGTCCTCCTTATCTGATGTTCCAAGGCACTTCAAGTTTACAGAGGGATCATTCACCTGATACCACACATAAAATTGTTGTATTTTCTCTCTGTAGCTTCCATACTTGTTACTACGTATAAGTCAGAAAAAAAATTGCAATATATTAGACTTAGTTAAAAATTATATTGTCTATCACACACACAACAACGGGGAATAGCTTAATCCCTCCCCCTGGTAGGAGGAGCAGAGAGAATTCAAGGAACAGCTGGAGTGTAACTGAGTTGTTGCTTGCAGAACTGAGTGTTAACTCTTTGAGCACATGTGATTTGCTCTGTCACAGTGATTGCAGGATTGAGTGTTATCTGAATGTTTTTACCTACAGCAGAACTGAATGTTCTTGATTAGGTTTTCTTTCTTTTCTTTCTCTCAAGTGGTTAGATAAGGGTTATTAAATATTTTGGCAGTTGCTTTAGTTGATTGTTGGTACTTTGAATGTAGCATTAATGCTTGGTGCATGGGAAATCTCTTGCTGCAACTGTCATAGGAAAGTTATAAATAGATAGAGGGGAGCTAAGTAAAGCAGAGGAAGAACGATCAGCCTGAAGAAGGATGGTCTGGATGGTGAATCCATCTCATCCCACTGAGCTCCCCACTCATCGAAGGGTAAGACTTGTGTTGGCTGTTATGGATAGCTAGCTTATAGTCAGGAAATCATTGTCTCTGGGTTGGCTCAATGGGAAGATTAGGATAAGGGCACATGATCATGGGATCATGACCTTATTATCCCTGTAGGAAACCACAACCTATCTACTGACCGGCCTGTGGGGTGAGGTATGTACCTCCTATCCAAAAGCAGCTTAGATAGGTGCCATGGAGGAATATATCCACAACTATATTGTGGAGCATGGTGGCACATTTTGGAAACAGGGACAGTTTCAGAGGAATAGCCCCTGGACAGAGTTAGAAAAGAAATGGCAGAATGATGCAATGGTCATAAGAAACTGAGTAAGGAAAGGAAAAGGGCAGCTTTATTCCAAGGTTAAAAAAACAGAGTGGTTAGAAGAAGAAAATAAAAGGCCCAGTCACACTATGGCCCTAGAAGTTCAGAACGTGACAGATGCAGTTTAGCTACAGGCAATTAGAAATGCTTGTGATCATTGGCAACAGTCATGTGCAGCTGTCACAGAAGAGTTAGAGAAAGTTAGAAATCAATTACAAGAGGTGCAGGCAATAATTAGAAGACATATAAAAGCTGCCCGTCATGTTAGATTGAATGCTGCTCATCATGATGTATGTGAAAGGAAATTTTACCAGTTAGAGGAAAAACTAAAGTGATTTAGGAGAACTATTGCTACTGTCCAAGCCTGGTCCAATTGGTCCCAAGTGACAGTGAAGAGCAGGTGCCAAGGGGTCAGTTGAATAAGACAATAGTCCCTCCTCAGGGGGACTGAGTCATCTATCTGCCGCCCCGACTGAGAAAACCGAGAGGTCTGCTATTTGCCAGGAGCTAGGATTCATGATGTGACGGAGAGACTGCCGAGACTCATCAAGCCCTCGGATCGCTACCCCTTCCTGTTTCTCCACGTGTGCACCAATGATACTGCCAAGAATGACCTTGAGCGGATCACTGCAGACTACGTGGCTCTGGGAAGAAGGCTAAAGTAGTTTGAGGCGCAAGTGGTGTTCTCGTCCATCTGCCCTGTGCAAGGAAAAGGCCTGGGTAGAGACCGTCAAATTGTGGAAGTCAACGAATGGCTATGCAGGTGGTGTCGGAGAGAAGGCTTTGGATTCTTCGACCGTGAGATGGTGTTCCAAGAAGGAGGAGTGCTAGGCAGAGACGGGCTCCACCTAACAAAGAGAGGGAAGAGCATCTTCACAGGCAGGCTGGCTAACCTAGTGAGGAGGGCTTTAAACTAGGTTCACCAGGGGAAGGAGACCAAACCCCTGAGGTAAGTGGGGAAATGGGATACCGGGAGGAAGCACGAGCAGGAGAGGGCAAGAGGGGAGGACTCCTGTCTCATACTGAGAAAGCAGGACAATCAGCGAGTTATCTTAAGTGCCTATACAGAAATGCAAGAAGCCTGGGAAACAAGCAGGGAGATCTGGAAGTCCTGGCACAGTCAAGGAACTATGATGTGATTGGAATAACAGAGACTTGGTGGGATAACTCACATGACTGGAGTACAGTCATGGATGGATATAAACTGTTCAGGAAGGACTGGCAGGGCAGAAAAGGTGGGGGAGTTGCATTGTATGTAAGAGAGGAGTATGACTGCTCAGAGCTCCAGTACGAAACTGCAGAAAAACCTGAGTCTGGATTAAGTTTAGAAGTGTGAGCAACAAGGGTGATGTCATGGTGGGAGTCTGCTATAGACCACCAGACCAGGGGGATGAGGTGGACGAGGCTTTCTTCAGGCAACTAACAGAAGTTACTAGATCAAAGGCCCTGGTTCTCATGGGAGACTTTAATCACCCCGATATCTGCTGGGAGAGCAATACAGTGGTGCACAGACAATCCAGGAAGTTTTTGGAAAGTGTAGGGGACAATTTCCTGGTGCAAGTGCTGGAGGAACCAACTAGGGGCAGAGCTCTTCTAGACCTGCTGCTCACAAACCAGGAAGAATTAGTAGGGAAAGCAAAAGTGGATGGGAACCTGGGCGGCAGTGACCATGAGATGGTCGAGTTCAGGATCCTGAAACAAGGAAGAAAGGAGAGCAGCAGAATACGGACCCTGGACTTCAGAAAAGCAGACTTTGACTCCCTCAGGGAACTGATGGGCAGGATCCCCTGGGAAAATAACATGAGGGGGAAAGGAGTCCAGGAAAGCTGGCTGTATTTTAAAGAATCCTTATTGAGGTTGCAGGAAAAAAACATCCCGATGTGTAGAAAGAATAGTAAATATGGCAGGCGACCCGCTTGGCTTAACAGTGAAATCCTTGCTGATCTTAAATGCAAAAAAGAAGCTTACAAGAAGTGCAAGATTGGACAAATGACCAGATTGGAGTATAAAAATATTGCTCAGGCATGCAGGAGTGAAATCAGGAAGGCCAAATCACACTTGGGCCTGTTCTACACTATGACTTTAATTCGGATTTAGCAGCGTTAAATCGAATTAACCCTGCACCCATCCACACAATGAAGCCATTTATTTCTAAATAAAGGGCTCTTAAAATCAATTTCTGTACTCCACCCCGACAAGCAGAGTAGCGCCAAAATCGATATTGTAATTTCGAATTAGGGTTAGTGTGGCCGCAATTCGATGGTATTGGCCTCCGGGAGCTATCCCACAGTGCACCATTGTGACCACTCTGGACAGCAATCTGAACTCGGATGCACTGGCCAGGTAGACAGGAAAAGCCCCGCGAACATTTGAATTTTATTTCCTGTTTGCCCAGCGTGGAGAGCACAGGTGACCACAAATAGCTCATCAGCACAGGTAACCATGCAGGCCGATAATCCAAAAAGAGCACCAGCATGGACCGTACGGGAGGTACTGGATCTGATCGCTATATAGGGAGAGGATTCAGTGCTAGCAGAACTTTGTTCGAAAAGATGAAATGCCAAAACTTTTGAAAAAATCTCCAAGGGCATGATGGAGAGAGGCCATAATAGGGACTCAGATCAGTGCCACGTGAAAGTCAAGGAACTCAGACAAGCCTATCAAAAAACAAAGGAGGCAAACGGTCACTCCGGGTCAGAGCCGCGGACATGCCGCTTTTACGTCGAGCTGCATGTAGTTCTAGGGGGGGCGCCACCACTACCCCACCTCTGACCATGGATTCCGAGGTGGGGATAATCTCATCAGCTACACCTGAGGATTCTGTGGACGGGGAAGAGGAGGAGGAGGAGGAGGAGGATGAGCTTGCAGAGAGCACCCAGGACTCCGTTCTCCCCAACAGTCAGGATCTTTTTCTCAGCCTGACTGAAGTACCCTCCCAAGCCAGTATCCAAGACCATGACCCCATGGAAGGGACCTCAGGTGAGTTTACCTTTTAAAATATAAAACTTGTTTTAAAAGCAAGCGTTTTTTAATGATTACTTTGCCCTGAGGACTTGGGATGCATTCACGGCCAGTACAGCTACTGGAAAAGTCTGTTAACGTGTCTGGGGATGGAGCGGAAATCCTCCAGGGACATCTCCATGAAGCTCTCCTGGAGGTACTCCAAAAGCCTTGCCACAAGGTTTCTGGGCAGTGCAGCCTTATTCCGTCCTCCATGGTAGGACACTTGACCACGCCATGCTTGCAGCAAGTAATCTGGTATCATTGCAGGACAAAGCCTGGCAGCGTATGGTCCTGGTGTTTGCTGGCATTCAAGCAACATCCGTTCTTTATCTCGCTGTGTAATCCTCAGGAGAGTGATATCGCTCATGGTAACCTGGTTGAAATACGGGAATTTAATTAAAGGGACAGAGGTGGCCGTTCCTACTGGGCTGTTTGCCTGTGGCTGAAAAGAAATCCTTCCCTGCAGTTAGCCAAACGCGGGGGGAGGAGGGGTGGCGGGAAATTGGCCGAGAGCTTTTCACGTTTGGCTAGCAGGGATCTTCCTTGATACCAGCCATGTGGTGGGGGGAGGGGTAAAGCGATCATCCCAGAGAATTCATGGCGGGGTGGGGGGTTGTTAGTTTGGTTCCTGCAGGGATCTTCCCTGATACCAGCCACGCATTGGGGGGAGGGATAAAGCAATCATCCAGAGAATTGGATGCGGGGGGGTAGTTTGTTTTCTGCTGCTGAAGGTTAACAGGAAAACCGCAGCACTCAATGGGCTTTGCTTGGTATGTGGGAAAGGAGGGCGCAGAAGCCGAAAGACAAGGGCTTAACATGGCCGCGTGCAAGCCGAATTCTGTTGCCCGGACCTGCGTCTGTGATCTCTAGCAGCAAAGCCACAGGCGCTCAATATTAAGAGGCAAAATGCGACCTTGCACAGAAATCACATGTGCTATGTAATGTGAATAGTGTTGGTCTGCAAAATGTATCTTTTAAAAACAAATTCTTTCCTTTTTTCCCTCCCTCCAGCAGCTGCACATTTTTCAAACCTCCCTCCTCTGTCCCGAAGGCTATCTCAGATAAGGCGTCGGAAAAAGAAGATGAGAGACGAGATGTTAGTAGAAATCATGGAATCCACCCGCAGTGAAAGAGCTCATCTGAATGAGTGGAAGGACACAGTTTCAAAGTATAGGAAAGAAGCCAGTAAATGTGAGGACATGAGGGACCAACGTGAGGACAGAAGGGACCAACATGAGGAGAGGAGAGATGCTCGAGATGAGAGGTGGCGGCAGGAAGATCAGAGGAGGCAGGATGCAATGCTGGGGCTGCTGCGTGAGCAAACAGACATGCTCCGGCATCTGGTGGAGCTTCAGGAACGGCAGCAGGATAACAGAGTGCAGCTACAGCCCCTGTATAACCCCCCTCCCCCCTCACCATGTTCCATAGCCTCCTCACCCAGACATGTAAGAACAGCGGGGGGTAGGGGGAAGGCTCCGTACACCCTCCCATTCCACCCCAGTGGACAGCCCAAGCAAAAGGTTGTCAATTTTTAACCTTTTTTTAGTGGCCTTTTCCTTCCTGCCGATCCTCCTCCCAAACCCCACCCGGGTTCTCTCCCTCTTTTTATAATCAATTAATAAAGAATAAATGATTTTTAAACGATAGTGACTTTATTTCCTTTGAAAGCAAGCTGGGGGAAGGGGGAGGGTGAGTTCCTTACAGAGAATGAATCAATAAAGGGGGCAGGTTTTCATGAAGGAGAAACAAACAGAAATTTCACACTGTAGCCTGGCCAGTCATGAAACTAGTTTTCAAAGCTTCTCTGATGCACAGCGCTTCCTGGTGTGCTCTTCTAATTGCCCTGGTGTCTGGCTGCACGTAATCAGCAGCCAGGCGATTTGCCTCAGCCTCCCACCCCGCCATAAAGGTCTCCCCCTTACTTTCACAGAGATTGTGGAGCATACAGCAAGCAGAAATAACAATGGGGATATTTGTTTGGCTGAGGTCTGAGCGAGTCAGTAACGAGCGCCAGCGACCTTTTAAACGGCCAAATGCACATTCTACACTTGCTCAGCCTGTAGTTGAACAGCTCCTGACTCCTGTCCAGGCTGCCTGTGTATGGTTTCATGAGCCATGGCATTAAGGGGTAGGCTGGGTCCCCAAGAATAACTATTGGCATTTCAACATCCCCAATGGTTATTTTCTGGTCCGGGAAGTAAGCCACTTGCTGCAGCCGTTTAAACAGATTAGTGTTCCTGAAGACGCAAGCGTCATGAACCCTTCCCAGCCATCCCACATTGATGTTGGTGAAACGTCCCTTGTGATCCACCAGTGCTTGCAGCACCATTGAAAAGTACCCCTTGCGGTTTATGTACTGGGTACCCTGGTGCTCCGGTGCCAAGATAGGGATATGGGTTCCATCTATCGCCCCACCACAGTTAGGGAATCCCATTGCAGCAAAGCCATCCACTATGACCTGCACATTTCCCAGAGTCACTACCTTTCGTAGCAGCACCTCAGTGATTGGCTACTTGCATCACAGCAGTCCCCACAGTAGATTTGCCCACTCCAAACTGATTCCCGACTGACCGGTAGCTGTCTGGCATTGCAAGCTTCTACAGGGCTATCGCCACTCGCTTCTCAACTGTGAGGGCTGCTCTCATCTTGGTATTCTGGCGCTTCAGGGCAGGGGACAGCAAGTCACAAAGTTCCATGAAAGTGCCCTTACGCATGCGAAAGTTTCACAGCCACTGGGCATCGTCCCACACCTGCAACACTATGCGGTCCCACCAGTCTGTGCTTGTTTCCCGGGCCCAGAATCGACATTCCATGGATAGAACCTGCCCCATTAACAACATGAGAGAATTCTGTGTCCATGTCCATGTCCTCATCACGCTTGTCACTGCGCTGCTGTCACCACCTCCTCCTCCCCTCGTTTTTCTGGTCCTGGCTCAGCATAAACTGCACGAGAACGCGCGAGGTGTTTGCAATGTTCATGACTGCTGTCTTGAGCTGAGCGGGGTCCGTGCTTGCTATGGTATGGAGTCTGCAGTGTTCACCCAGCAAAAAAGGCGTGAAATGGTTGTCTGCCATTGCTTTCATGGAGGGAGGGGTGAGGCTGTACCCAGAACCACCTACGACAATGTTTTTTGCCCCATCAGGCACTGGGATCTCAACCCAGAATTCCAATGGGCGGGGAGACTGCAGGAACTATGGGATAGCTATGGGATAGCTACCCACCGTGCAACGCTCCAGAAATCAACGCTAGCCCCGGTACATGGATGTACACTGCCGAATTAATGTGCTTAGTGTGGCCGCATACATTCGACTTTATACAATCTGTTTCCAAAATTCGAATTATATAAATTCAGATTAATCCCGTAGTGTAGACATACCCTTGGAGTTGCAGCTAGCAAGAGATGTTAAGAGTAACAAGAAGGATTTTGTCAGGTATGTTAGCAACAAGAAGAAAGTCAAGGAAAGTGTGGGTCCCTTAATGAATGAGGAAGGCAACCTAGTGACAGAGGATGTGGAAAAAGCTAATTTACTCAATGCTTGTTTTTCCTCTGTCTTCACAAACAAAGTCAGCTCCCAGACTGCTGCACTGGGCAGCACAGTATGGGGAGGAGGTGACCAGCCCTCTGTGGAGAAAGAAGTGGTTCGGGACTATTTAGAAAAACTGGATGAGCACAAGTCCATGGGGCCGGATGCGCTGCATCCGAGGGTGCTAAAGGAGTTGGCGGATGTCATTGCAGAGCCATTGGCCATTATCTTTGAAAACTCATGGCGATCGGGGGAGGTCCCGGATGACTGGAAAAAGGCTAATGTAGTGCACATCTTTAAAAAAGGGAAGAAGGAGGATCCGGGGAACTACAGGCCAGTCAGCCTCACCTCAGTCCCCGGAAAAAACATGGAGCAGGTCCTCAAGGAATCAATTTTGAAGCACTTAGAGGAGAGGGAAGTGATCAAGAACAGTCAGCATGGATTCACCAAGGGCAAGTCATGCCTAACTAACCTAATTGCCTTCTATGATGAGATAACTGGCTCTGTGGATGAGGGGAAAGCAGTGGATGTGTTATTCCTTGACTTTAGCAAAGCTTTTGATACAGTCTCCAACAGTATTCTTGCCAGCAAGTTAAAGAAGTATGGGCTGGATGAATGGACTATAAGGTGGATAGAAATCTGGCTAGATTGTCGGGCTCAATGGGTAGTGATCAATGGCTCCATGTCTAGTTGGCAGCCGGTTTCAAGCGGAGTGCCCCAAGGGTTGGTCCTTAGGCCGGTTTTGTTTAATATCTTCATTAATAATCTCTAGGATGGCGTGGACTGCACTCTCAGCAAGTTTGCAGATGACACTAACTTGTGAGGAGTGGTAGATATGCTGGAGGGTAGGAATAGGATACAGAGGGACCTAGACAAATTAGAGGATTGGGCCAAAAGAAACCTGATGAGGTTCAACAAGGACAAGTGCAGAATCCTGCACTTAAGAAGGAAGAATCCCATGCCCTGCTACAGACTAGGGACCGAATGGCTAGGCAGCAGTTCTGCAGAAAAGGATCTAGGGGTTACAGTGGATGAGAAGCTGGATATGAGTCAAGAGTGTATCCTTGTTGCCAAGAAGGCTAACAGCATTTTGGGGTGTATAAGAAGGGGCATTGCCAGCAGATTGAGGGACGTGATCATTCCCCTCTATTCGACATTGGTTAGGCCTCATCTGGAGTACTGTGTCCAGTTTTGGGCCCCACACTACAAGAAGGATGTGGAAAAATTGGAAAGAGTCCAGCAGAGGGCAACAAAAAATTATTAGGTGGCTGGAACACATGACTTATGAGGCGAGGCTGAGGGAACTGGGATTGTTTAGTCTGCAGAAGAGAAGAATGAGGGGGGATTTGATAGCTGCTTTCAACTACCTGAAAGGGAGTTCCAAAGAGGATGGATCTAGACTGTTCTCAGTGATACTTGATGACAGAACAAGGAGTAATGGTCTCAAGTTGCAGTGGGGGAGGTTTAGGTTGGATATTAGAAAAAAAACTTTTTCACTAGGAGGGTGGTGAAGCACTGGAATGAGTTACCTAGCGAGTTGGTGGAATCTCCTTCCTTAGAGGTTTCTAAGGTCAGGCTTGACAAAGCCCTGGCTGGGATGATTTAGTGGAATTGGTCCTGCTTTGAGCAGGGGGATTGGACTAGATGACCTCCTGAGGTCCCTTCCAACCCTGATATTCTATGATAGAAGCACAACCTCTACAGCTTAAAGCCAATGGCCAGCAAACTGTATTAATCAATATTCAATAGAAAAAAAATCTATGTATGGAAAATTCCCCTGTGGAAATTGTCTATTGTGCACACATAGACAATCTGTCCCCAATTTAGAGCCACTAAACAAGATCTGTTCAGGGGATGATTAAATGAAATCCTTGGACCAGCAGAATGACATGACCCACTTCATCCTGGAGATGTAGGAATTGTTTTACGAGGAGGAACATGTGTAGGTGGTACTATGGATTTAGAAGTAATTAGGAATAAGTTGATTGTCATTACTAAGCCCTGGTCTACACTACAAATTTTGGTTGAATTTAGCAGCGTTAGGTCAATTTAACCCTGCACCTGTCCACAGGACCAAGCCTGTTTTGTCGACTTAAAGAGGTCTTAAAATTGATTTCTGTACTCTCCCCGGTGAGGGATTTAGCTCTAAAATTGACCTCGCTGGGTCAAATTTGGGGTAGTGTGGATGCAATTTGACGGTATTGGCCTCCGGGAGCTATCCCAGAGTGCTCCATTGTGACCGCCCTGGACAGCACTTTCAACTCAGATGCACTGGCCAGGTAGACAGGAAAAGCCCCACAAACTTTTGAATTTCATTTACTGTTTGGCCAGCGTGGTGAGCTCATCAGCACAGGTGACCATGCAGAGCTCATCAGCACAGGTGACCATGGAGTCCCAGAATCACAAAAGAGCTCCAGCATGGACCGAACAGGAGGTACTGGATCTGATCGCTGTATGGGGAGAAGAATCCGTGCAGGCAGAACTCCGTTCCAAAAGAGGAAATGCCAAATATTTGCCAAAATTTCCAAGGGCATGGTGGACAGAGGCTACAAAAGGGACACACAGCAGTGCTGCGTGAAAGTTAAGGAGCTGAGGCAAGCTTACCAAAAAACAAAGGATGCAAACAGTCGCTCCAGATCAGAGCCCCATACATGCCTCTTCTATGATGAGCTGCTTGCAATTATAGGGATGGCCCCTACCACTACCCCACCATTGTCTGTGGACACCTGCAAGGCAGGAGTCTCACACAACAGGGATGAGGATTTTGTGGATGAGGAAGATGATGATGAGGAGGAGGTTGAGGGTAGCGCACAGCAGGCAAGCAGAGAATCCCTTCTCCCCGACAGCCAGGAACTGTTCATCACCCTGGAGCCAATATCCTCCCAATCCTCCCAAGGCGGGCTCCCGGACCATGAAGCCAGAGAAGGCACCTCTGGTGAGTGTACCTTTGTAAATATAATACAGCATTTAAAAACAAGCGTGTTTAATGATTAATTTGCCCTGAAGACTTGGGATGCATTCGCAGCCAGTATAGCTACTGGAAAAGTCTATTAACATGTCTGGGGATGGAGTGGAAATCCTCCAGGGACATCTCCATGAAGCTCTCCTGGAGGTACTCTAAAAGCCTTTGCAGAAGGTTTCTGGGGAGGGCAGCCTTATTCCATCCTCCATGGTAGGAGACTTTACCATGCCAAGCCAGTAGCAAGTAGTCTGGAATCATTGCAGAACAAAACGTTGCAGCGAATGGGCCTGGGCTTTGGTGGCATTTAAGCAACATCTGTTCTTTATCTCTCTGTGTTAGCCTCAGGAGAGTGATATCATTCATGGTCACCTGGTTGAAATACAGGAAATTTGTTCAAGGGGACATTCAGAGGTGCACGCTCCTGCTGGGCTGTTTGCCTTTGGCTGAAAAGAAATCATCCCCACTGTAAGCCACGCGGTGGGGGGAGGCTATTTCATGCTGAGCTGTTTGTGTTTGGCTGACAGGGATCTTCCCTGATACTAGACACGCAGCGGGGGCGGGGAGTGAAGCGATCATCCCAGAGAATTGGGGGGGGGTTAGATTGTGCTGCACATTCACCCTAAAACCGCAGCCCCTCCTTTTAAATGGCCAACCCAACGGGCTTTGCTTGGTATGGGGAAGGAGGGCGCTGCTGTTTGAAACCATTCCCACATGTTATGAAGGTTGAAGAAGCCGAAACCCTTTGCCTTACCATGGTTGCCTACAAACCGAATTCTGTTGCCCAGCCGAGTGTGTGTGATGTCTCACACCAAACCGGCAGGCACTGAATATGAGAGGCAAAATGCAACCTTGTACCAAAAGCACATATGCTATGTAATCTGAATTGCTTGATTCAGTGTGAAATAGTCTTCCCTTTGTTCTCTAAAATGTATTGTCATAAACAGACAGTTAAGGGTTAATGCCTCTTTTACCTGTAAAGGGTTAAGAAGTTCACCTAGCCTAGCTGACACCTGACGAGAGGAACCAATGCGGGGGACAAGATTTTTCAAGAGGAAGGAGGGAAGTTTGTCCTTTGTTCTTCTCTCTTCATTAAGTTCTGTGCCGGCGTGAAAAGATCCAGGAATCAACCAGGGTAGTGAGTATTAGAGAAGGAATGAATTAGCTTATGTTTATTTCCTTTTGTGACTTTGTCTTTTTGCATTAGAGGGATAATCAAATTGGGTTTTCTTTTGTGTAACTAAGGTTTTTGCCCAGGGGAACATCCTCTTTGTTTTGAATCTGTTGTCTGTGAGAGTAGCTTACATGCTAATCTCACAGAGGTATTTCTTTCACCCCTTTTCCTTAACTAAAAGTCTTCTTTTTAAGAACCTGATTGATTTTTTCTTGTTTTAAGATCCAAGGGGTTTGGATCAGTGTCCACCATGAAATTGGTGAAGAAGTCTCTGAAGGCTACCCAGGAAAGGGTTATAGTACTTGGGAGGGAGATATTTTCGGGGGGCGGGAGGAAGACAAAGTTCCCAAATGACTCATAAACAGTTGTTTAAATGATTTGGTGGTGGCAACATACTGATCTAAGCTGGTAATTAAGCTTAGGGGTTCTCATGCAGGTCCCCACATCTGTACGTTAAAGTTCAGAGTGGGGGTGAAACCTATGACAGTATCTTTAAATACTACTCTCCCTTTTTTTCCTTCCACAGCTGCAAATGTTTCTATGCTCCCCCTATCATCTCGGTCCCAGAGGCTAGCGCAGATTAGAAGGTGAAAAAAAACGCGCTCATGACGACATGTTCTCAGAGCTCATGCAGTCCTCCTGCACTGAAAGAGCTCATCAGAATGCATCGAGGCAAACAATGGCAGAGTCCAGGAAAGCGTTAAATGAACGCGATGAGAGGAGGGAGGAGCACCCTGAGAGGAGGCAGGGTGCAATGCTGAGGCTAATGGGGGAGCAAACTGACATGCTCAGGCGTCTGGTGGAGCTGCAGGAAAGGCAGCAGGACCACAGACCACCACTGCAGGCCTTGTATAACTGCCTGCCCTCCTCCCCAAGTTCCATATCCTCCTCACCCAGGCACCCAAGAACGCGGGGGGGGGGAGGATACGGGCACCCAGCCACTCCACCCCAGAGGATTGCCCAAGCAACAGAAGGCTGGCATTCAATAAATTTTGAACTGTAGTGTGACCTTGTCCTTCCCTCCTCCCCTCATCCGCCACCCCACCCAGTGCTTCCCTCCTCACTCACCCCTTCTGGGCTACCTTGCGAGTTTTCCCCCTATATGTGTGATGAATTAATGAATTAATAAAGAATGCATGATTTGGAAACAATAATGACTTTATTGCCTCTGAAAACGGTGATCGAAGGGGGAACGTCGGTTGGCTTACAGGGAAGTAGAGTCAACCAAGGGGCGGGTTTTCATCAAGGAGAAACAAACAGAACTGTCACACCATAGCCTGGCCAGTCATGAAACTGGTTTTCAAAGCTTCTCTGATGCGCAGGGCACCCAGCTGTGCTCTTCTAATTGCCCTGGTGTCTGGCTGAGCGTAATCGGCCACCAGGCGATTTGCCTCAACTTCCCAACCCGCCATAAATGTCTCCCCCTTACTCTCACAGATATTGTGGAGCACACAGCAAGCAACTATAACAATGGGAATATTGGTTTTGCTGAGGTCTAACCTAGTCAGTAAACTGTGCCAGTGAGCTTTTAAATGTCCAAATGCACATTCTACCACCGTTCTGCACTTGCTCAGCCTATAATTGTACTGCTCCTTACTACTGTCCAGGGTGCCTGTGTATGGCTTCATGAGCCATGGCATTAAGGGGTAGGCTGGGTCCCCAAGGATAACTATAGGCATTTCAACATCCCCAACAGTAATTTTCTGGTCTGGAAAGTAAGTTCCTTCCTGCAGCTGTTCAAACAGACCAGAATTCCTGAAGATGCGAGCGTCATGGACATTTCCCAGTGTGGGGAAATAGAACAGGGGGGGCCTTCTTTTTAATAGCCAGAACTGTGAATCTGAAGGCCCCGAAATAAACCCTCCAACAGAGATCTGGTATGCTGACTGCCCTTACACAGAGCAGTACAGGCCTAAGCCTGAGCAAGACTGAACAACACGGTTCTCTGCCAAACTCGGTCAAGGGTAATGGCCGAGGGCGGGGGGAAAACACAGAACGATGCTAAAGGCTACAACAAGAAACTGCTTTAGCAACATAATAACCGCAAGTTTATGAAACCGCTCGAAAAATAGAATATCCGCTTACATTAAAAAAATTGCTTTTGCAAAGAGCTGATCATTCTTGCAGTTGCAGCTATCTGCAAAATTTTCCAATTCCAGCTATGTGCAAATTAACCAATCATAGATCTTCTTTTGGCGTCCCATGATAACCCCCCCTTAACCCTTAACCGAAAAACCCCGGGAAATAACATGTGCCTTGCCGAGAAATGTACCCAAACTGGTGCCAAGTACCACCCCTGGGGAAAACCGCCAAGCGCCCCTCTACCCAAATAAACACCCACTTCTTGGAAAATAATGAGGAAGGTACCGGGGGGTATTTATACAAAATGACGAGAGGACCTGCAAAGTGGATTCATGGCACCAGGAGAGCAGGAGATCAGCGTTGCAGCGGAAGTGGTGGAAGATGACGGTTAGCACTGCGCACATTTCCCGAGGAAGAACACATGTACCTGGGAGCCCATGACAGACAACATGGAGAAATTCGCTATTGAGACAAGAGAGGCAGAGCAGAGTTGCAGGAGAAGCTGCGTATGATGACGGTTAGCAGTCCCACTGCACCGTCTGCTGACAGCAGCACCCAGGACACAACAACAATGGTGTCGGTGAGCTGAGCTGAGCGGGCTGCACAGTTGCTGTGGTATGGCGTCTGCACGGAAAAAAGGCACAAAACAATTGTCTGCCATTGCTTTCACGGAGGGCAGGACGACTGACAACATGTACCCAAAACCACCTGCCACAATGTTTTTGCCCCATCAGGCATTGGGAGCTTAACCCAGTATTCCAATGGGCGGCGGAGACTGCGGGAACTATGGGATAGCTACCCACAGTGCACTGCTCCGTAGGTCGATGCTAGCCTCAGTACTGTGGACGCACTCCACTGACTTAATGCGCTTAGTGTGGACATACGCAATCAACTGTATGAAATTGATTTCTAAAAATCAACTTCTATAAAATCAACCTAATTTCATAGTGTAGACATACCCTAAGGGTGTGGGTCAAGCCCTATGGAATCAAGCATGAATGGATCAAGGATTTCAAATATTACACTATCAGATGATAGTAATAATGGGATCACTGACAAATCTACTTGTGGGTAAGTTAAGAGCGCTGATAGATGTTCAGAGGAGTTTTAAAAGGAAATATATTTTGGGATCTAGCATGCTTGGAAGGAGAATCCTATGTGCAGGAAATCATTTAGGAAGTCATACTATTAGTAAAGCTAGGAGCATTGCCACCTGTTTTAAGCAATTGGATGCAGGGTCAGGTTTCCAACTATGCTTGGAAACATTGAGAATGGTGGTCGATTTTAACACATGGGTGTGCTCACCCACTGCAAAATGTAAGTCATGATCCTACATAACAGTACTAACCAAACAGTATATCCAGTAGTCAGTGTGGGAAAATTGATGAATAAATTAATCCTGCACCCAACAAAAAGGCCTCAGTGGGTATTTTATAACAACTCAGCCCAAAGGAGGTAACCGAGCACATGGAAGATAAGGGATTTCTGTGCTGTGGATAGAGTGAAACCCAGACTAAAACTGGTCAGAGAGCTTTACTGAACTGTTTCTCCTTGAGAGGAAAGTAACCAAGGGAGGGTATATTTTGGATATGGATTTCAAAAGCATGTGCAGGAGACCCAGGTTGGAAGGTTTTATTTGTTATATACTCCTCCTCCTCTGTCAGCAGGATCTCTACTGAACACGTGTGCTCTGTCTGCACCATTTGATGTGTCACAAAAATTCCTACAGATGCTCATTATAAATAACTTTCTCAGAGAACGAGTTCTGTGATGACTGCTTAAGTCTTGCAGATTTCTTGTTAACATTATTTGGATATACACATGACTTTGCATAATCTCCTGATTGCTCACATTTGTTAATGAACTATTTAAGGCAATAGGGATAATAAGGCAATAGATGTATTATCTAGAATGTCACAGGTATCAGTTCAACACTTCATCAATGCGATTGACTGCAGAGAAAGACCTTATACACAATAGTACAATAGTTCTGTCTCCCACTAGTTTGTGATACTGATCCTCTACATTTATCAGACTCCTCATTGAGCAGGAAACTCTCTGTGCATCATAAAGCAGGTGAATCATCTTCTAGGGCTATATGAAGGAATAGGGAACAGATATCACTGGTGACCAATAAGAGAAACAGTGCAGAGCCTAATTATGTGGTGATTACCCCCTGTTCTCTTCATGACTTTTTCAAATGTATTACTGATTAAATTGAGATATTTGATGTCAAAGGAACTACACTGCAATGCACACTTTAGAATGTTTGCACATTTATATATTTGTGGGAATAATATGAATGCTTATGTTAAAAAATTCTACACAAATACATGTTGCAAATTTTTAAAAGGTGTCACACAAGGTAATATTAATTGTCTTGCTTCTAGGTGCTGAGGGAAGCTGTATGTTAAGCTGATCAGATGCATGTTTATTTAATGTACTCTTTCAGGGTATGTTGGTAGAATTACTATCTTGATTTGAATCACATTGAAACAGACAAAGAAGCAGAGGTGTCACAGGGTTTATCCAGACATCTGATGTGGCAAACAGTCTGCGTTAAGTGGAAGTCATGTCTGCAAGGGAATGAACTGCAGAAGCTTAAGAAATGTTATGTGAGAGTGCAGTACAATATATATGGATTCAAATCCCCAGTTAAAGCAATGCACGTAAAACAGAGTGCCTCAGATCAGGATAGGAATAATGAGTGCACAATGTTGGCAGAGATCAACAAGGCCATCTCTTCCATTAAAACAATAATGGAGGATTCAAACTACCCAAATATTAATAGCAGCACATCAGGAGGGTTTGGAGAAACAATTTCTCAACACCATAAATGGCTGAACCTTGGAACAAGTACTTCTGGGGCACACAAAAGAAGGATTTTCTCTGTTCTGTCACATTGATTGCTTTTCAATTTTACTATGATATGATAAAACAGTACAACTTCTGTAAGGAAAATTATGCCTCTCTAACCAATTTGAATTCTTTGAAGGAATCAAAAAATAGGGGAGAAAGTAGAGTCAGTTGATATAATATATTTAGACTTTCATATATCTTTTGATAAAGTCCCCACATGCATCTATTGAGGAAAGTAAATCTCCAAGGAGTCAGAGATAATAGAATGTGCGCAATCTTCAATGTTAAACACGTGCTTACGTGTTTTGCTGGATTGGGGCCAGAGAATTCATCATGTTATAGGATTCAACTTTGGAGCTCATGCTACTACTGTTTTTATTTCTAACCATCTGCTTCATATATATCAGGATATATACATAAACTTACTGTTTATAGGAACCATAGTATAAAACATGATATAACTATGATTAAAACCATCATAACAGACAACTTACACAAATTTATGCCTGCTGACATTAATTCGCATCCTCTATAAACTGTTTCCCTCCCACCTCTGTGTAAGTAAATGGCACTGATATCTAGATCCAATTTATGAAAACCGAAGCTGCATGGTCCTCCTTGATCTATCTTATGCCAAATACGAGCCAAAGTGCCAAAGTCCATGATAAACCAAAGATAGAGTACTATGACCATCACTTACATTAAAATGGAATCACCCTGAGGCAACAAAAAATGAATAAATACTGAAAACAGCAACATTCAACTTTTGCACAAAAGTTATTGAACTACAAAAGCGGACTACGTCCTGGATAAGTTGTACTCTCGAAAAGTAGGCTTTATATTGAAATAGTAAACAGGGGCATCTTTAAAGCTACATTTATAATCTTTCCTCAACAAACCCACAATGTTCTGACTGGCTCAGCTTTTGGAAGGAGACACAGTGTGACATTGCACTCTATATGTTTATGGAAATATGCTTATAAGTGTAAATATAACATAATTGGAATATGCTTTATGCTGTGGTCAGGAGAGACCTGATCCAGTAGAAGGATTTGTTACCAGGAAAAATGGCACAAGTAGAATTGGTGGGAGGTTACAAAGTCCTGTACCTTTAGCTAAGGTACACATGGAAACTGATGATTTACAGGCTGAACTAACTGTTGCAGCAGTGGCACACAATTTTGCACCGTTTCACTGGGAAATGATTTCTTTGATGTGGCAGAATCTGTCCCAGGGTTTGTTAGCAGCAAGAAGGAATATTGTGCTGAAAGTTCGGGGGGGGGGGGGGGGGGGGCTGAAGTCATATGTGCTGCTGTGGGAATAGGAGAGTGATTCTTTAATTCCTCTGTAGCAGTGGAGAATGCAGCTTTGGGGGCAGGGGTGGTCGAAACCAGTTCCTGCAGCCCTGGGGCTCAAGGCAGGTCCCTGAGGGAAGGTCTGGATAGAGCCAGCTCCTGTCCTGGGATCATCTCCCTGGTGGAGGGGGATGTTCCACTAGGGTTACCATATTTTGAGTGTCCAAAGAGAGGAAACTCCACGGGGCCCCGGCCCCGCCCCGGCCCCGCCCAACTCCACCCCTTCCCCAAAGTCCCCGCCCCAATCCCGCCCCCTCCCCTGCTTCCCGCGAACATTTGATTCGCGGGAAGCCTGAAGCAGGCAGCAGGTAAGCTGGGGAGGGTGGGGGGAGGAGGCGAGGCCCAGTCTGGCCCCCACAACCGAGCGGCTCCCTCCGGCAGCCGGCCCCAGCATCTCCAGCCTGGCTCGGCTCCTGGGGTGCCAGCCCCGGGCCAGCCCCCGGCCGAGCACCCCCGGCCCGGCCCCGGCCCCCGGCCCAGCACCCCTGGCCCCGGCCCGGCCCCCAGCCCAGCACCCCCAGCCCAGCACTGCCAGCCCGGCCCGGGTCCGGCTCCCGGCCCAGCACCCCCGGCCCCGGCCCAGCACCGCCGGCCCCGCACTGCCGGGCCCGGCCCCCTGCCCCGCACCCCCGGGCCAGCCCCCGGCCGAGCACTCCCGGCCCAGCACCGCTGGCCCCGGCCCGGCCCCCGGCCCAGCACCCAGCGGCGCCGACCCGGCCCTATTTTCACGGACATGTTCGGCTTTTGGGGATTTCCCCCCGGACGGGGATTTGAGGCCCAAAAAGCCGGACATGTCCGGGAAAATCCGGACGTATGGTAACCCTATGTTTCACCTTGTAACAGGAAGGCCTTCACAGCTGCTGACTGCCAGGAAATGGCAGGTCAGCAGGGGACAGATCCTGTCCCGGGGTGCACAAAGACATGTATCCCGGGGATGGAAGTTGGGATCCTGACGACTGCTGCAGTGGGGACAGACCCCAAAGGTTCTGTAGTTGGCAGCAAGCCCAATCTGAGTGAAAGGGGGGATTTTGCTAGCCAGTAAAGGGTCTGTCATTGCTGGTAAGCTGTGAGCCCACAGCTGAATAAGGGTAACCTTCCCTTTTTGGGGACACAGGAGTGTCTGCCTCAGAGGGAGCCCAGAGAGGGAAATCAAGACAGGAGGTGAGGGGGGACAAGAGAGTCTGCCCACCTTTTGTAGGGAGGCTTTTCCTCAGGAGGAGGGTGAAGGATCTGCATCTAAAATGCCAGACCCTTCACATATGAATCAGGTTTTTAGGGAAGACTGGGGGTCAAATCTCCTGGAGGGGAGAGTCCACCCAGCTGATCTGTTGGGAACAGAGAGTGTGGTAACCCAGGGAATCTTACCAATCTAAAACACTCCATTAAAGGATGTTGTTCCTGCTACCCTGGTAAAAGATAACATTGTCTCTTCAAGGCTAGGGGAAGAAAAAAATTGCATTTGGGAAGCTTCACAAGGGGGTGGGGTCTAACAACAATAAATTCTTGAGGGAAGGACCGAGGGCAGGCATGGTTGCAGTGCACCCTTTCCTTACCAGAACCCCAAACCCATACCTGAATTAAGAGCTTTCTCCAAAGAGACAGGAGAATCTGTGTCTGAGCACCTACCATGGTACACTAACGGACTGGGAAATACAGTGGACACTGGGCCAGCCAGGCGGTGTGAACGGAGTCTGTCCATCATAAGTTGGCTGTTAATCTTGTATCTTTTGCTACTTCATCTAGGGGTCAAAACAAAGGAGTTAATACTAATGGTAAACCCTTTGAAGATGTGTGACATACCTGATTTGTGGCAAAAACTTTTGTACATGCTAGCAGGAGTGTAGCTAGGGGGAGAGCAAGGGGAGCAGTTGCCCCCCACTGAGCACATTCTCCAAAAGTGGCATCTTAGTAGGAATTTGTAATAAGGTAGAAAGGTCCGGGATTTTTCCCCCCCTCCCATTTCCCCCCCCCCATGCAAAGTGTGGCACTGCTGATTGGCTGCCTAGGCCTGATTGAGCCACTCCCATTGGGCCTCCAGCAGCCAGACCCCCTCCCCCCCACTGCCTCAGCACTCTGTGCGGGAGGGGCTGTGTGCTGGCAGCATGTTTAACTTTGGCTCCAGAGGCAGCCAGCGGCTGGAGCTGCATGGTGGTAAGGGGTCCCGGAGGCCAGTCAGGGAGCAGAGGGAGGGTTGGATGGTTCTGGGGGGTTACTTTCTGGGTGTGGAGAGGGGCTGGGGCAGTCAGGGAGCAAGGGGGGTTAGATGGGTTGGGGGTTCGAGATTGGAGGAAGTCTGGGCCTCTTTCCAACAGCAAAACACAAGTATATAAAAGCCAGCCTTCAGTGTGAAGTACTATCAGATGGCCTGGGCAGCCTGCACGGCACCCAGCCTGCTTGCCTGAGCTGTATTATTAATGCATTTTGTTTGGAAGATGCAGCCCGAGTGATTTAAAGGCCCCAAACACTGCTGAAAGAGCTGGGAAAGTTGCAAGCTTTCTCTGCAGGGCTTTTCATCTGAGTAAGACAATACAAACCTGCTTGAGGCACTGCACAAGAGAGATTTATTGAGGAAGTTCATGCATCTCACAGCTTAAGCTCTTCTAAACTTGCAGCCATGGCACAAAAGGATTTGGGAGCAGTTAACAATTCTGTGTCGTTAAGAGATTTTCATTTCCTGGGCCCTGCTACCCAATCCCACAGGGCCCCACAGGGGAGACTGAGTGAGTAGCCCCACTTGTCCTCTGCCCAGACACAATCCCTTCCCTGCTTCTTCCCCTTATGTCTGCAAGCGTCTCATTAACATGCTGCATCTGAACGCCCCTCCCTCAGGCCTTCCTGGCTTCTCCTTCTTCCTCACTTTCTCCTTCTCTCCATCTCTGCGGTTTATGCCCCGTCCCTTTGTCTATACTCCCTCCCCACCCTATGCATTTGTATTAAGCACGTCTCTGCCTCTCTTGTTTATGGGCTCTGTGCTGGGATGGCAGAGGCAGCGTTATTGTTGTGTTCTCTGCTAGGTCTGTTTGGATCAGACACTAAAATCAAACGCTCCCTTTGATAGCAGTATCCCTCTGCTTGCTCACAAAGGCTTCTGGCTAAACACTAAAGCCAGGTGCTAGGGCAGAAGCAGCTGCCCATGTACCCTCAATGGCAGGAGCTGTGCATGGTCCCTCGCCCCCCCACTTTGGATTACGGGGTGTGTCTCAGTGTATATTGGGGGTCCTGTCAGGGGGCAAGGAGCGGTTGGATAGGCGTGGGAGTCCTGGGGGTCTGTCTGGGGGCGGAGGTGTGGATAAGGGTCAGGGCAGTCAGGGGACAGGTAGGGTTCTAGGGGGGGCAGTTAGGGTGGGGGGGTCTCAGGAGGGGGCAGTAAGGGGACAAGGAGCGGGGGGTGTTGTGGGTTCTGAGGGGGCAGGAAGTGGAAGGGAGTGGATGTAATTAGTAATTTGATATGTTGGGTGGTGCCTTTTTTTATGTGTTCACTCCCCCGATGTTAAAACCTGGCTACGCCACTGCCTAGGGCTAGTGACAAGACAGTCCCACAAACGTGTTGCTTTTCAGATTATAGCTGTAAACAGGCTGGAAGCTTAGCACAGCAGAAAAAGCATAGCAGGCCTACATGGCTGTGTGGAAGGGGAAACTGAGGCAGAGCGCCTCATGGCATTGGTGGCTAAATGCCAAGACACCTACACTTTAACAGATATTGCTATATGCATTCGGTTAACAATACTACACCCAAACATGTTTTCAGGCATCCAGGGACCAGGAACCCAGAACTTTGCTAGACATCATAGGGTTTAAAGGTACTGGGAGGGTGTGTAACCAGACACAAACCGGAATTTTACATATACTGCCTCCGCCATGGACAGTGTCCAAATCTCTGGCAATAAGTTCAGGAGGAGGGTGTGATGTTGCACTCTATATGTTTATGGAAATATGCGTATACGTGTAAATATAACATAACTGGAATATGCTTTATGCTAGATATGCCATGTAACATATCTTTGCAAAGGTTATGATCCATTGGATATATTCATCCTATTGTATACATGTATCATTTTTATATCTAAAGTTATGAACATTAGCTCTATGCTTGTATTTGAAGTGTTTGCTCTAGGAAACACATAAAGGAGGTTTGGCCAACATATTGTGAAGGACTATACAAGTAACGGAGAGTACTTAACTAACAGTGGACTTCAGGAGACGCCAGTCCACATCTGAGCTTTCCTGGGAACGTTCAAACTAACATGTAAACAATGGTGTCGGCCTGCAAAAAGCTGATCATTCATGGACATATGACTTGCCTAGGTGGCTACAAACTCCATCTTGGGTATGTCTACACTACGGGATTAATCCGAATTTAGATAATTCGGATTTGAGAAACAGGTTGTATAAAGTCGAAATGAGTGCGGCCACACTAGCACATTAATTCGGTGGTGTGCGTCCAAGTACCGGGGCTAGCGTCGATTTCTGCACCGTTGCACTGTGGGTAGCAATTCCATAGCTATCCCATAGTTCCCGCAGTCTCCCGCGCCCATTGGGATTGTGGGTTAAGATCCCAGTGCCTGATGGGACAAAAAACATCGTCGCAGGTGGTTCTGGGTACAGCCTCACTTCCTCCCTCCCTCCCTCCCTGCATGAAAGCAACGGACGGCAGACAACCATTTTCGCGCCTTTTTTCCTGGGTGGGTGAACACTGCAGACTCCATACCACGGCAAGCATGGAGCCCGCTGAGGTCAAGACAGCACTCATGAATATTGTAAACACCTCGCGCGTTCTTGTGGAGTTTATGCTCAGCCAGGACCAGAAAAACGAGGAGAGGAGGCAGCGGCGGCGGCAGCGCAGCGACAAGCATGATGAGGACATGGACACGGACACGGACACAGAATTCAGTGAAACCACAGGCCCCGGTGCTTTGGAGATCATGTTGTTAATGGGGCAGATTCTATCCATGGAACGCCGATTCTGGGCAAGGGAAACAAGCACAGACTGGTGGGACCGCATAGTGTTGCAGGTCTGGGACGATTCCCAGTGGCTGCGGAACTTTCGCATGCGTAAGGGCACTTTCATGGAACTTTGTGACTTGCTGTCCCCTGCCCTGAAACGCCAGAATACCAAGATGAGAGCAGCCCTCACAGTTGAGAAGCGCGTGGCGATAGCCCTGTGGAAGCTTGCAACGCCAGACAGCTACCGGTCAGTCGGGAATCAATTTGGAGTGGGCAAATCTACTGTGGGGGCTGCTGTGATGCAAGTAGCCAAAGCAATCACTCAGGTGCTGCTACGAAAGTTAGTGACTCTGGGAAATGTGCAGGCTATAGTGGATGGTTTTGCTGCAATGGGATTCCCTAACTGTGGTGGGGCAATAGACGGAACCCATATCCCTATCTTGGCACCGGAGCACCAAGCCACCGAGTACATAAACCGCAAGGGGTACTTTTCAATGGTGCTGCAAGCACTTGTGGATCACAAGGGACGTTTCACCAACATCAACGCGGGCTGGGCGGGAAGGGTTCATGACGCTCGCGTCTTCAGGAACACTACTCTGTTTAAAGGGCTGCAGCAAGGGACTTACTTTCCGGACCAGAAAATAACCGTTGGGGATGTTGAAATGCCCATAGTTATTCTTGGGGACCCAGCCTACCCCTTAATGCCATGGCTCATGAAGCCATACACAGGCAGCCTGGACAGGAGTCAGGAGCTGTTTAACTACAGGCTAAGCAAGTGCAGAATGGTGGTAGAATGTGCATTTGGCCGTTTAAAAGGCCGCTGGAGATCATTATTGACTCGCTCTGACCTCAGCCAAAGAAATCTCCCCATTGTTATTTCTGCTTGCTGTGTGCTCCACAATCTCTGTGAAAGTAAGGGGGAGACCTTTATGGCGGGGTGGGAGGCTGAGGCAAATCGCCTGGCTGCTGATTACGCGCAGCCAGACACCAGGGCGATTAGAAGAGCACACCAGGAAGCGGTGTGCATCAGAGAAGCTTTAAAAACCAGTTTCATGACTGGCCAGGCTACAGTGTGAAATATCTGTTTGTTTCTCCTTCATGAAAACCCTCCCCCTTTATTGACTGATTTTCTGTAAGGAACCCACCCTGCCCCTTCCCCCAGCTTTCTTTCAAACCAAATAAAGTCACTATCATTTAAAAATCATTTATTCTTTATTAATAGATTAGAAAAAGAGGGAGGGAACCCGGGTGGTATTTGGGAGGAGGATTGCTGGGAAGGAAAAAGCCACAAAGAAAAGGTTAAAAAAATGACATCCTTTTGCTTGGGCTGTCTACTGGGGTGGAATGGGAAGGTGTACGGAGCCTCCCCCCCCGCATTCTTACACGTCTGGGTGAGGAGGATACGGAACATGGGGAGGGGGGAGGGTGGAACAGGGGCTGAAGCGGCAGTCTGTTTTCCAGCAGCCGTTCCTGAACCTCCACCAGACGCCGGAGCAGCCCCAGCATTGCATCCTTCATCCTCTGGTCTTCCTGCCGCCATCTCTCATCTCGATCGTCTCTCCTCTCCTCACGTTGGTCCCTCCTCTCCTCACGTTGGTCCCTCCTCTCCTCACGTTCACTGACTTCTTTCCTATACTTTGAAACTGTTTCCTTCCACTCATTCAGATGAGCTGTCACTCCTGCTGGATTGCATAATTTCCGAAAACATCTCGTCTCGCGTCTTCTTCTTACGACGCCTTATCTGTGATAACCTTCGGGATGGAGGAGGGAGGCTTGAGGAATTTGCAGCTGCTGTAGGGAGGGGAAAAAAGAGAGAATTGTTTTAAAAGCTACATTTTGCAGAACAATGCTTATACTCTTTCACGGTGACCAACACTGTTCACATTACATAGCACATGTGATTTCTGTGCAAGGTCGCATTTTGCCTCTTAATGCGGAGTGCCTGTGGCTTTGCTGCTAGAGATCACAGGTCTGGGCAACAGAATTCGGCTTGCATGCGGCCATGGTAAGGTTCTGCGCTGTCCTTTCCCACATACCAAGCATAGCTTGTAGAGTGCTGCAGAAGCCTGGCCAATCTCAGCCAGTTGGGGGGGGGGGCAGTGTGGTGGGGCTTGTCTGGGCCCCTTCAGGCAAGTAGAGTGCTGCGGTTTTTCTGTTAACATTCAGCAGCACCAGAAAACAAACTAACCCCCCCCCCCCCTCGCCATGAATTCTCTGGGATGATCGCTGTACCCCTCCCCCCCACCGCATGGCTGGTATCAGGGAAGATCCCTGCAGGCACCAAACTACCCCCCCCCCTGCCGCCGCCCCCCCCCTCGCCATGAATTCTCTGGGATGATCACAGTACCCTCCCCCCACCGCCTGGCTGGTATCAGGGAAGATCCCTGCAGGCACCAAACTACCCCCCCCCCCGCCGCCCCCCCCCCCCTCGCCATGAATTCTCTGGGATGATCACGGTACCCTCTCCCCACCGCGTGGCTGGTAACGGAAGATCCCTGCTAGCCAAACGCGAAAAACTCAGGGCCAATTTCCCATCTGCGCTTGGCTAACTGCAGGGAAGGATTTATTTTCCGCCACAGGCAAACAGCCCAGTAGGAATGGCCACCTCTGTCCCCTTAATTAAGTTCCCGTATTTCAACCAGGTTACCAGGAGTGATATCACTCTCCTGAGGATTACACAACAAGATAAAGAACGGACGTTGCTTGAATGCCAGCAAACACCGGGACCATACGCTGCCAGGCTTTGTCAGGCAATGATACCAGATTACTTGCTGCAAGCATGGCGTGGTCAAGTGTCCTACCATGGAGGAGGGAATAAAGATGCACTGCCCAGAAACCTTCTGGCAAGGCTTTCGGAGTACCTCCAGGAGAGCTTCATTGAGATGTCCCTGGAGGAATTCCGCTCCATCCCCAGACACGTTAACAGACTTTTCCAGTAGCTACAGACTTTTCCAGTAGCTGAACTGACCGCGAATGCAAAGTCAGGCAAAGTAATCATTAAAAACAGTTTGCTTTTAAAACAAGTTTTATATTTTAAAAGGTAAACTCACCTGAGGTCCCTTCCATGGGGTCAGAGTCTTGGGTACTGGCTTGGGAGGCTTGGGAGGGTACTTCAGTCGGGGTGATAAAAAGATCCTGGCTGTTGGGGAGAAGGGAGTGCTGTGTGCTCTCTGCAAGCTCATCCTCCTCCTCCTCCTCTACCCCATCGGCAGAATCCTCAGGCGTCGAGACTATCCCCGACCCAGAATCCACGAACAAAGGTGGGGTAGTGGTGGCAGCCCGCCCTAGAATTGCATGCAGCTCGGCGTAGTAGCGGCATGTCCGCGGCTCTGACCCGGAGCTACCGTTTGCCTCCTTTGTTTTCTGATAGGCTTGTCTGAGCTCCTTGACTTTCACGCGGCACTGCTCAGAGTCCCTATTGTGGCCTCTCTCCATCATGCCCTTGGAGATTTTTTCAAAAGTTTTTGCATTTTGTCTTTTAGAACGAAGTTCTGCAAGCACTGAATCCTCTCCCCATACAGCGATCAGATCCAGTACCACCCTCACGGTCTATGCTGGGAACATCACTAGTTACCCCTCTCCATTCTGAGAATTTACTATTTATTCCTACCCTTTGTTCCCTGTCTTTTAACCAGTTCTCAATCCATGAAAGGACCTTCTCTTTTATCCCATGACAACTTAATTTACGTAAGAGCCTTTGGTGAGGGACCTTGTCAAAGACTTTCTGGAAATCTAAGTACACTATGTCCACTGGATTCCCCCTTGTCCACATGTTTGTTGACCCCTTCAAAGAACTCTAATAGATTAGTAAGACACAATTTTCCTTTACAGAAACCATGTTGACTTTTGCCCAACAATTTATGTTCTTCTAGGTGTCTGACAATTTTATTCATTACTATTGTTTCAACTAATTTGCCTGGTACTGACGTTAGACTTACTGGTCTGTAATTGCCGGGATCACCTCTAGAGCCCTTTTTAAATATTGGCGTAACATTAGCTATCTTCCAGTCATTGGGTACAGAAGCCGATTTAAAGGACAGGTTACAAACCCTAGTTAGTAGTTCCGCAACTTCACATTTGAGTTCTTTCAGAACTCTTGGGTGAATGCCATCTGGTCTCGGTGACTTGTTAATGTTAAGTTTATCAATTAATTCCAAAACCTCCTCTAGTGACACTTCAATCTGTGACAGTTCCTCAGATTTGTCACCTACAAAAGCCGGGTCAGGTTTGGGAATCTCCATAACATCCTCAGCCGCGAAGACTGAGGCAAAGAATCCATTTAGTTTCTCCGCAATGACTTTATTGTCTTTAAGCGCTCCTTTTGTATCTTGATCATCCAGGGGCCCCACTGGTTGTTTAGCAGGCTTCCTGCTTCTGATGTACTTAGAAAACATTTTGTTATTACCTTTTGAGTTTTTGGCTAGCCGTTCTTCAAACTCCTCTTTGGCTTTTCTTATTATATTTTTACACTTAATTCGGCAGTGATTATGCTCCTTTCTATTTACTTCACTAGAATTTGACTTCCACTTTTTAAAAGATGCCTTTTTATCTCTCAGTGCTTCTTTTACATGGTTGTTAAGCCTCGGTGGCACTTTTTTGGTTCTTTTACTGTGTTTCTTAATTTGGGGTAAACATTTGTACCTGAGATAACATCTAGGGTGAGAAGTTAGTATTTGTAAATAGATCCTTAGTGTATTAAGTTAGCCTTGCATATTTTGATTTATTTTCCTTAGTAACTTACCTTGTTCTGTCTTACTTGGAATCACTTAAATCCTACTTTCTATACTTAATAAAATCACGTTTATTAATTAATCCAGAGTAAATGATTAATACCCGGGGAAGCAAACAGTTGTGCATATCTCGCTATCAGTGTTAAAGAGGGCGAACAATTTATGAGTTTACCCTGTATAAGCTTTATACAGAGTAAAACGGATTTATTTGGGGTCTGGATCCCATTGGGCACTGGGTGTCTGGGTGCTGGAGATAGGAGTACCTGCTGAGTGGTTTTCAGTTAAAGCCTGCAGTTTTGGGGACATGGTTCAGACCTATGTCTGTGTTGCATCAGGCTTGCATGTCTGGCTCAACAAGACCGGGTTCTGGAGTCCCAAGCTGACAGGGCTAATGGGCTCAGAGGTAGTTTCAGCACATCAGGTGACAGTCCCAAGGGGGTCTCTGTGGCCAAACCCATCACACACAGAAATAGCTACACCACTTCAGAATAGCTATTGAGCATGTCTAGTGAATTTCTAGACATATGTCCAGATGTTTCTGGGCCTTTCTAGCTTAGTTGCTCTGTGCTACACTCTGCATGTGTTCAGACACACAGTATTCCAACTAAAATTCATGTCCTTTCTCCACTGCTTCTCTTCCTGTACTTTGTGAGAAAGGAAGTCAAATACTGCAGTATAAAGCATGACGGTTACACTGGCACTGATGCAGAGTATCTTACTCCCTTATCTGTTCAATGAAGCTTGTCAGTAGACTTTCTCTCTGGACAGTGATTTTATGTATCTCTCATGGTCAAAGTTTTGTGTCTTTCACCTTCCTTCCAACTGATCATAAAAGAGCAGAAGTTCAATAACATTTCTTGATTGATTTCAATCTCAGTTTCCCTCTGGCCACAGGACTATGAGAAATCATTCTTCTCCATGCAGACAATGATCACCTTATTTCTTTATTTGATTGCTTTTTTCCCTCTTCATTCGCCTTTAAATCAATGGAAGATTTGCATAAGGACTTCAGGTGAAAACCTGGCTACACTAAAGACAAATGGTAAAATGGTAAACTCTCTAGCATCAATGGGGTCAGGATTTCACCCTTCAGGTTTGGCCCAATCTTCATTAGATAAACTCTGTTTTTTCATGATGAAATGTGGGACAATACATACTACATAGACTGCTAGAATAGTGTAGTAATGTTTCAGAAGAGTAGTTTGCAATCCCTTTGAAATTTAAATAGTTAGTATTGGAAACTCTTATAATAAGAGGTGTAATAATTTCCATTTCTTTTAATCAATAGACAGTAACTTTCCTTTTGTCTTTAGTATATAATACTGTTTTTCTTTTGCTGCATAATTTTCTTTAATTGTGTGTATAATCAAGTCAGTGAATTGAGTCACTTCATCCTGAAAGTGACTCAATCATAACTATGCCAAATAAGCAGAATGGTTGAAGTAATGATTTACAACGTTTTTTGGCTTGGATACAAAATAGAAAAAGTCTGATTAATCTAAAGGGGAAAAATGAAATATATGTCCAGAAGAGATTTTTGTTAAGATGCTGGTATAAGGTAAATTGGAATACACTGTGCTGTTTTGAATTGCTGAATCTGTTGGAAATCAATTCTTTGGTCTTTACTTATTCCATTTATTAGATGATGGAAGGCATTGTCCACAGATGGTGAAAACATATTTTATCTTTCAAATGTGAGAAAGTCTTTGCAATACTGTAATTTTTCTTGCTAAACATTTATACATCTTTTAATCTATTCAAACACTATTTAAAGTGTGAATCTTTTGCATATTTGACTTTTGCATTAATAAGAAGATGTGGATGTGATTGAGTTAGGGTGACCAGATGTCCCAATTTTATAGGGATAGTCCTGATATTTGGTGCTTTTTCTTATATAGGCATCTATTACTCCCCACCCCCTGTCCTGATTTTTCACATTTGCTATCTGGTCACCCTAGAATGAGTTACTGAAGTCATGAAGAGTGCTATTGTAATATGAAATTTTACAATGCTGAGGTATAAGCTGTGATTTTTGTGGTGTCAGTTAGGGAAGAACCATGGTAGGGGTTAATAAAGGGGCTAGGGACAGGATACAAGAACTATTCCTAATTCTGCAATGAATGTGCTGTGTGACTATGGGTACTGTAAGTCACTTATTCTATTCCTTCTTATTTACTAAGATTCAGGAAAGTTTGAGTTATTTTGGAAAAAATAAGCTCCTAATGTTTATTCAGACAAAAGTAGAGAGTGGCCGTGTTTACTTAGATACCATGGTAATAGGCACTATATTAACATCTTAGATATAAAAGCATTTGGTTGGCTTAGGAAAGTAATTATGTAAGAGACATACATACATTACTTGTATTTATGGTTTGTGTTCATTTCTCATATTATTGGGGAGGGGAGAGAGATTCTGTAAGTACACAGTATATAATATCACAAGTGAAAAGGATTAGATAAGTGAATTTATGAAACAGTGACCGGGGACTGTATTGTGCAAGCTCTTAGGGCTTGTCTGCACTAGAGTTTTCTTAACAGTCAATCAGGGCTGGCCTAAGGGAAAATGGCATCCTGGGTGAACTTGTATTTTGGTGCCCTTTCTTTCTGTATCAGTACAGATACACAGAATGGCCACACACCTTCAGTATACTGGAGAAGCTTTTTAAATTATGGTAGGGACTGTGTGCATCTACAGCAGAGACCACTGCAAATGGCACGGGCAGCCCGCACACTCAGCTTTGGTTCGCGGTAGCACCCAAGCCTCTGGCACCAGTGGTGAGAATGCCAGGCTGGACATGCTGCGAAGCACTGGGGGGATGGCAGCATTGCGAGGCACAAACTGAAGCACAGCATGCAACCAGCACAGGGTCTGTTTCCCCAAGCTGCTGGGAACCTGTCCACAGTGTTACCCGGAGTGCCCTAAACCCAAAGCTCTCGGTAACTTTACTCTCTGTAAGGTGATATAAGGAAATAAACCCCAAGGGAGAGACAGCACATCAGTCTGCTATATGGCTGTCATAAATCACAGAAAATCAAGTGCTTTTACTTAAAACCTTCACTTTATTCATCTTCAGCACTCTCACCAGAATGCCTTTACTCAAAGTCTCTGTTTTATTTAGTCTCAAGCACATACAAATATAATAGGTTATAGAGCACCCCTAAACAATAGTTACCCATGGTCTGGAGGGGTCTTGAGTGGTCAAACAACAAGGTTCAAGTGGCCAGCTACCCACCTGTCATTAGGGATTCCAAACGATGTCCAGAAGGTAAAATCCAAATTCCTCAGATCTGTCTACCCCTTTTATATTAGTAACTGCTACAATTACATCAACAACATGTCAATCAAAGAAAAACCATTAAGCAAGCACTTTTTGAGCCATTAGTTATACAGACATGTTTTTGCAGAGTCTGCAGTCTCATGGACCCCGACACACATACAATATAGATAGACTTCCTGTTTTTCACAGACTTACCCCAGCATATCAGAGAAGACATAGAATCAGGCTCACTCCTCATGATCGCTGTCCCCCTTCTTTCCCTGCTTTGCCTTAGTGATGCCAAGGCTGGTACAATGGCCTTACAGGTGCTACTCTTGGCAATAAGCAAAATAATCAATATTCTATCCCAATAATTGGCAGCGACTTGAGCACCTGGATGGTTGCTGAAAATGTCCCTCTACAAGGGGGCCCCGTTGCATCCGCTATTCAGTGCCGGCCAACTTTGGACACTGCTGTGCACTCCCAGGAGCACTTGCCATTAGCCCAGATGCTTCCCATCTTCCCCTGCTCCTCAGGCATTTGGGGGCAGGTAAGCAGCTACCCTGACATGTAGGCTGCACCAAGCAGCCCAGGATGAGTGCAGGAGACACCCGGAGGTGCTCTCTTTGCCCCCTCAACCCAGTTCAGACTGCTGTATGGCACAGCCCCAGAGGTAAGGCTAGCTCTGTCTCTAGCACGCCCTGCAGGGTGCCCCCTCAGGTTTGCTGGGGCTTTTGCAGCTCACCCCGGGACCAACCCTTCCTAGCCACACGTTGTAACAACACCCCCAGCAGTTAATAGTAAATGGCCCTGTGGACTAGTAGACAGCATGGCCAGAGGAGGAATGACTGCAACATCTTGACAGCTGGGAGCTGCCTCCCACCTGTCAGCTTTCCTCCCTGCTCTGGGCAAGCTCCTTGCAGCAGTGAGGAGGAGCCGGAGCCACCACTGTGGGAGGCCACGGGGAAGTTTTGGGGCTGGCTCCCACTTACCACCCTGACAGTGCATGCTGCCTGCATGCCCCTGCACATGCAGGGCCACGGGGCAGGGGGATGGAGGGGAGGTGCAGAGAGCAGGGACCAAGCAGCTCCCCTGCAGGCAAGGGGAGCAGCCAGATTGTTGGGGGTCATCACTCCCCCATAGTAAGGAGGAACCAGAGCTGCCACCATAGGAGGCTGGCCCACACTTACCACCCTGTCAGTGCACACTGCCCAGGTGCTCCTGCACACACAAACTGCTTAATTAGCTCCTACCACTCCCTGCAGGGTAGCCTTTTAGTCCCCACTCTACTCTCTGGCCCTTGCTCCTGCCTCTCACCCTCCCTGCCCTCTTTCAGGCTGCATGTGCAGAGGCTCCCAGGCTTCATGCACTGTCAGAGTGTTGAGTGGGGGCCAGCCCCAAAACCTCCCTGCTGCCTCCTGCCTGTCAGCTTTGCTCCCTATTCCAAGCAAGCTCTACACAGTAGAGAGGAGGAGACGGAATTGCAGCCACCGCAGCTGTGAGACAAGCAGGATGAGGGATCATGCTTGGCCAGGTAGTAATGAAGCTTTCTGCCTGCAGCACTGCTCATCTATCACCGGGAACTCTGGGATACATCTGGAAGACTTCTGGGACCTGAGTTAAGCTGAGACCACATGCACATAGGAAAGCAATAGGTCTCAGACTCTAGGTCCCAGCTTAACACGAGCTCAGACCCTCCAGCCCTGCAGGGTCCTGAGACCTCAGGTCCGAGCCCTAGGTTAGCACAAATGGTGAGTGGACGCAAAGGGGGGTTACGCTTGAGCCACATTGCTGTGTAGACATACTCTCAATGTAATCTCCAGCAGAGCTCTGACTTGCTGAGGCAGAGAGGTAACACAGTGGTTCACAGTTCTTGAAAAGCATGTCACAGATGGGGATTCCAGAACCTCCCTTTGAGCCTATTCCAGAACAAAACTACTCTTTTAGTTAGAATTTTTTTTCTAATATCTAACCTAAGTCTTCCTTGCTAAACATTAATTCCATTACTACTTGTCCAACCTTCAGTGAACATGGAGAACATGATCACTGTCCTCTTTATAACCACCTTTAACATATTTAAAGAGTGCTATTATGCCCCCTCCCCTGGCTTAGTCTTCCTTTCTCAGAACTAAATATGTCCAATTTTATAACCCTTCCACATAGGTCATTCAATTTGTGATCTACTATAACCCCCAGAACCTTTTCAGCAATACTACTACCTAGCCAGCTATTCCCCATTTTGTAGTTGTGCATTTGATTTTTCCTTCCTAAGTGAAGTTCTTTGCACTTCTCTTTATTGAATTTCATCTTGTTGATTTCAGACCAATTCTCCAATTTGTTAGGGTCATTTTGAATTCTAACCCTGAACTCCAAATTGCTTGCAATCCCTCCCAGCTCAGTGTCATATGTAAATTTTATAAGGATACTCTCCACTTCATTATCCATGTCATTAATGAAAATGTTAAATATTATCAGACTCATGACAGACTCTGTGGGATCCAATTAGATTTGTCCTCGCAGTTCGACAGTGAACCATTGATAATTACTCTTTGAGTATAGTCTTTCATCCAGTTTTGCATCCACCCTGTAGTTATTTCATCTATCATATTTTGTATTTCATAGTTTGCTTATGAGACTGTAATGTGGATCTGTGTCAAAAGTCTCAATAAAATCAAGATATGTCACATCTACAGCTTCCTCCCTATCCACCAGACCACTAACCCTGTCAAAGAAGGAAATTAGGTTGGTTTGGCATGATTTGTTCTTGACAAAACCATGCTGACTATTGTTTATAACCCTCTGGTATCCTCTAGGTATTTACAAACTGATTTAATAATTTCTTCCAGTATCTTTCCAGCTATTGATGTTAGGCTGACTGGCCTATAATTCCCCAGGTCCTCCTTGTTTCCCTTTCAAAGATAGGTACTGTGTTTGCCCTTCTCCAGTCATATTGTATCTCATGCATCATCTAAATATAATTGCTAATGGTTCAGGCATTGCTTCAGCTAGTTCCTTAAGTACCTAGGATGAATTTTATCAGGCCTTGCAGCCTTGAATTCTTCTAATTTACAAATATTCTTTAACCTATACTTTCCCTATTTTGGCCTGTGTTCTTTCCCCGTTGTTAATATTAATTATGTTGAGTGTCTGGTCACCACTAACCTTTTTAGTGAAGAATGAAGCACAATAGGCATTTATCAGCTCAGCTTTCTTAATGTCTTCCATTATTAACTCTGTTTCCCCACTAAGAAGAGGACCTACACTTTCTGTTGTCTTACTCTTGCTCATAATGTACTTACAAAGCCTTTCTATTGCCTTTTATGTCCCTTGATTGGTGTAACTAGTTTTGTGCCTTAGCTTTTCTGATTTTTGTTCCTACATTGTAGCATTATTTTTTTATATTCATCCTTAGCAATGTATCCTTATTTCCCCTTTCTGTAGGATTCCTTTTCAATTTTCAAGTCACTAAAGAACTCCTGATGCAGCCCCTTTTTCACCTCTTACTATTCTTCCTATCTTTCCTTCACATTGGAATAGTTTGCAGTTGTGCCTTTAATATTATCTCTTTGAGAAACTGCCAGTTCTCCTGAACTTTTCCCCTGAAATTATCTTGCCATGGGACCTTACCTCCCAGCTCTCTGAGTTTGATAAAGTCTGCTTTTTTGAAGTCCATTGTCCTTATTCTGCTGCGCTCACTCCTTCCTTTCCTTAGAATCATGAAATCTATCATATCATGGTCACTTTCACCCAAATTGTCTTCCACCTTCAGATTCACAGGCAATTCTTCCCTATTAGTCAGAATAAAGTCTAAATGGCTGCCCCCTGGTTACTTTGTCCTCTTTCTGAAACACAAAGTTGTCCCCAAACATTCAAATAATTTATTGGAGATTTTTGTTTTGCAGTAATACTTTTCCAATGGATGTCTGGGAGTCACAGTGTGCATCCCTCACCGCTGGACTGGAGCTTCCTCCTGGTTGCTGTGGGGGCTTAGCTCAAGGCCAACATCCCCATCTGCAGTCTGAAAACCATCACTCTGTCTCTGCTTCTGCTTACAGCCCTTCTCTTGGCTTTCGGAACCACAGCATTCTCTTCACAACTCAGACCTTCAATAAGGTTGCCATCCGTGTTTCCCCCTTCCAGGGGGAGGGGCATATCACAGTCCTATTGTCCAGCAACTTCCCCAGTGGTGAGTGGGGAGGGGGCTCTGGGCCCACGCACTACTCCAGGTCCCAACCCAGGAACCCTGTAAATAGCAGCCTCCTGTTGCACCTCTTTAACTTCTGGCAATGCTGCTATATTTGCTTGGGCTACTTCCCCACGGCCCTAATGCCCTCTTTGCCCTCACCTCAGGGCCCGCAGCTGCTCAGCCCCAGAGCCAGCCAGTCCGTGCTCCCCCAGTCCATGCTAGCAATTTCCCTGTCCAAGGTACTTACAGTTCTCTCAGTCTTCCGGGGACACAGTCCGTACTCCTTGAGCTTCCAGCAGCAACTAAGCTACACTGCCCTGCATATTCCTTTTATCTGAGCCTGCTGGCCACAGATTGGTTGCTTACTACACCTTCTCCCTGATTGGCTGTGCTTCACGCTGCCTCTAGAGGCTGCTCGGAGGACTCACCTCCCCTGCTTTTTCTGGGACAGGGCATGATTAACCCTTTGTATACCTCTGTGTAGTAGGCACCCATTACACTGGGTAAAGTCTCCCATTACTACCAGGTGTTGTGTTTTTTTGTGTGTGTGTGGGGGGGCATTTATGCTGTTTGTTCTAAAAGTGCTTCATCCCCCACCTCCTCCTGATTTGATGGCAAATTTTAGACACTCTTTTTCTTGCCAGTCTCACTTGATGATTTGGGGGCTGTATAGATTTTTTAAAAAATACACGTCCATTTGACAGATGTAAACAAAAAAAAAGAAAGAAAATGGTGAAAATGTTCAAATATAATGTCATTAAAATAAGTTTACCTCTTTTATGTTAGATCTGCATGCATTGTACAGGAATCAGTTCAGACACTGAATGTTTAGTAATGCACTGCTACACAACATAAAATTTAAGACAGGAGTACACAATACTATGCCATCACTATTTCTTCTCTCCCAGTCCTCTGCTGCTCTGGGGACTGGAGAGGCCCCTGATGTAACTTAGACAACTTTGGGGACTTGTCCAAGTTATGGACGTTTCCCACCCCTGAAAGGCCCCTCACTTGTCCCACCCCACTTGTGAAAGGGGTGTTTGGAGGGCATTCCTTACAGATGTCTTTCACAGTACCAGTGCTGGAGAAAATCCTCCCCTGGCCAGATACAGGGAATGAAGTAATATAAAGGGTCTGGAATGGGGTTGATGATCTCACTCCTAGGTATCCAAAGTCTCTAGAGTAGTTGGATACTCACTCTGTACACCCTGAGTCTGTTGCAATAACTGGGGCCTACAGATCTACTGTAATTCTGAGCTCAATTGTTGGACAGTAGGTGAAAGTTGATCAAAATGTTACACTAACCCAAAACAATGAATGTTGAAAGAAGGGGTATGAAAAGGTGACAAAACTGGATTAGTCTAAAGAAAAAGGGCTACTGATGCAACCCAAAGACTGTGTTAGGGTTGTGAACAGTAAACAAGGGAAGGAAACATTGGAAATCAGTGAAATTAAGCATATTTGTAATTAAGCCAAATTGATTAACAAAATAATGGGGGCAATGGTCTATTCCACTCACCATCATATTTTTTTTAAAGCTTTAGAAAGAGAGACTTTGGGGACCAATATGGTAGAATGGCTTCCTGGGGGATTCCCTGTGGAAAAGTTTAGAGGCCTCTGCTTTGCTCCAGAGATTCTTTCCTTCTTGGGTGAGCCTTGATCACCAGGACAGCCAGCCCAGAACATCAGTGAGGATGCAAGACCATCACCACTGCGCCAGAAGGATCCCACCCTGATACACATGAGCTCCTGCTTTGTCTTCCCAACCCTTGTGTGTCCCTTTCTGTCTCTTCTTGCTGTCCTATTTTTCATTTGGCTTTCACCTGATCCTGAGACCACCTGCACCAGCACCATGGAATGGGATGGTCCATCCAGCTCTGCCCAGCCTGAGAAGGACAAATGAAGGAGAGGGACCTGACCAAACCAACCATATTACATTCCAGGCTGGGAAAGTGAGCTAGGGTCCAGAGCTAAGATCCAGTGGTCGTGACCAAGCTGCTAGCCCAGCATGTCCATCCATGATTGACAACCACATTGTATCCCAAGAACATGAACACAAGCTGTATGTCCTCCAGCTTTTACTATCCTATCTCTTCTTACATTTTGCATCTGTCTTCTCAAAAGCAGAAAAAATAATCACCATTCACAGCAGTTGACTTGAAATTCAAGAACAGGACTAACCCTTTCTTCCTCAATAAGAAGGATAGCTTGACAAATTAAGAGACTAACCAATATCTTTTCTCTAGAAAAGGGACTTTGATAGATTGTCATTGTTTGTTTTGCATAACCTCTTGATTTCAACTTTAAAATACTTTATATTCTGTTTTTGAGTCTCCTTCTTGTGTGTGAAAAGATTCCAAACTTTGTCAAGAATTTTTAATGATGTGTTTGCCATGGGACTAAGCAGGCCAAGGTCTCTGTACTTGAGAACACGATAATGTGGGAATGGCCATACTGGGTCTATTTAGCCCAGTATCCTGTCTTCCAACAGTGGCCAATGCCAGATGCTTCAAATGGAAAGAAAAGAACAAGGCAATCATCAAGTGATGCATCCCATGCTGTCCAGTCCCAGCGCCTGGCAGTCAGTGGCTTAAGGACACCCAGAGAATGGAGTTGTGCTCTTGACTATCTTGACTAATAGCCATTGATGGATGTATCCTCCATTAACTTATCTAATTATTTTTGGAATCCATTTATAGTTTTGGCTTGTAAAACATCCCCTGGCAATAAGTTCCGCAAGTTGACTGTGTGTCCCCTAACTTTTACTATCCTATCTCTTCTTACATTTTGCATCTGTCTTCTCAAAAGCAGAAAAAGTAATCACCATTCACAGCAGTCCACTTGTAGTTGCTAGGATTGCCTCTGGAGCCTTTTTAAAAAATTGGCATCACATTAGAAAACCTGCAGTCAGAGGCTTATTTAAGAGAGAGGTTACATAGAACAATTAGTATTTCTTCAATTTCATATTTGAGTTCCTTCAGAACTCTTGGGTGAATACCATCTGCTCCTGGTGAATTATTACTGTTTAATTTATCAGTTTTTTCCCAAATATCCTCAGATTAGCCACATAAAAGGAATGGCTCAGGTGTGGGAATCTTCCTGACATCCTCAGCAGCGAAGACCAATGCAAAGAATTAATTTAGCTTCTCTGCAATAGCCTTGTCTTCCTTGAGTGCTGCTTTAGCACCTCAATCATCTAGTGGCCCCACTGACTGTTTGCCAGGCTTCCTGCTTGTACTTAAAACAAAATTGATGTTAATTTTTGAGACTTTTGTTAGTTGCTGTTCAAATTCTTTTTTGGCCTGCCTAATTATACTTTTACACTTGACATGCTAGAGTTTATGTGCCTCACTATTTTCCTCAGTAGGATTTGACTTCCAATTTTTAAAGGATGCCTTTTTGCCTCTAACTGCTTCTTTTACTCTGTTTATCCATGGGGGCATTTTTTTGCTCCTCTTACTATTCTTTTTAATTTGGGGTATACATTTAATTTGAGCCTCTATTATGGTGTTTTTAAAAAAGTTTCCATGCAGCTTGCAAGCATTTCACTCTTGTTACTTTTTTGTTTCCATTTAACTAGCATCCTCATTTGTGTGTAGTTCCTCTTTCTGAAGTTAAATGCTACTGTGGCAGGCTTCTTTGATATTTTCTCCCTTACAAGGATGTTAAATTTAATTATATTGTGGTCACTATTATTGAGCAGTTCAGCTATCATTGCTTCTAGGACCACATCTTGTGCTCCATTTAGGACTAAATCAAGAATAGTATCCCCTTGTGGGTTCCAGGACTAGCTGCTCCATGAAGCATTCATTAATGGTGTCCAGAAAGTTTATTTCTGCATCAAGTTCTAAGGTGACATGTACCCAGTCAATATGGGGCTAGTTGAAATATGCATTTATTCTTGATTTTTCTGTTGTTTTTTGTAGCCTCTCTCATCTCCCTAAGCATTTCACAATCACTATTAACATCCTGATCAGGTAGTTGGTAGTATATTCCTACTGCTATGCTCTTATTATTCTATCATGGAATTTTTATCCATAGAGATTCTATGGTACTGTTTGATTCATTGAAGATTTTTACTATATTTAAGCCTATGCTTTCTTTCACATGTAGTGCCACCAGCACAACCAATCCTGTCATTCCTATATATTTTGTACCCATGTCCCATTGATTGTCATCATTCCATCAAGTTTCTGTGACACCTATTATTTCAATAAACTCATTAAATATGAGGCACTCAAGTTCACCCATCTTAGTATTTAGACTTCCAGCATTTGTTTACAAGCACTTATAAAATGTGTCACTTTTTTAGTTGTCTGCCTTCATGTGATGTAATTGAATGGGACTTTTTTCATTTGACTGTTTCTCTTCAGTTCCTACCTGTACTTTATCAACTTCTATCCTCTTCTCTTTACTAGGATATAAAGAATCCCCATTAATAGATCCACCCCAAGGGATGACTCTATCTGAACTGTGTGCTCCTCCATACCTGTCAGCTTTCCCCCAGCCCTTAGTTTAAAAACTCCTCTACAACCTTTTTCATTTTACATGCCAGCAATCTGGTTCCATTTTGATTTAGGTGGAGACCATCCTTCCCATGTAGGATATTCCTTTCCCCAAAGGTTCCCCATTTCCTAATAAACCTAAAACCCTTCTCCTACACCATCTTCCCATCCATGCATTGAGACCCTGCAGTTCTGCCTGTCTAACTGGCCCTGGAACTGGAAGCATTTCAGAGAATGCTACAATGGAAGTCCTGGACATTAATCTACATTTTCAAATTTGGGTGCCTAAAATTAAGCACCCAATTCAATAATAGGCACCTAAATAAGTGAAATCACTTTAAATATAAGAGGGGTAGCTGTGTTAGTCTGAATCTGTAAAAAGCAACAGAGGGTCCTGTGGCACCTTTGAGACTAACAGAAGTATTGGGAGCATAAGCTTTCGTGGGTAAGAACCTCACTTCTTCAGATGCAAGACATCTGCATCTGAAGAAGTGAGGTTCTTACTCATGAAAACTTATGCTCCCAATACTTCTGTTAGTCTCACTTTAAATAGTGAGGAGCACACATAACTTCCATTGACATTAGCTGTGTCTGCTCTGTGCTCTTTAAAATCAGGCCACTTATTTATGTGCTTAGTTTTAGGCAACCAGATTTATAAAATGTACAATCTTAATCTCTCATTGCATCATTTTCCATATGTAGTAAATGTAGTTACATTATGCAGAAATAATCATCCAGTTATACCTTATCCATAGTTCTAGCTTCTGAATAGCTAAGTAAACTGTGTGGAGAAAGTAGTTTGCATACTCCTTATAGCCACTTCTGTTCATACTAGCCAAAATTTCTCTATGCCAGTTTTGAATCTCAAACTACAATAATAATCTACTTTAAATTATAATTTATTATTGTTATAGGTTAGGTATTTAAAATACTATAAAATAACCAATTGGGGGGAAATGTAGGAATATGTGAAGAACAGCTATTTTATAATTGGCTCATCTTTAATCTTATGATACCATGTACTATAAATCACCTAACAACTAGGAGAAGCTGTCATAATAGCTCAATGTGAAAGTTAATCATACTTAAATTTGCCTAAAATTTGTGCACTGTTCAGAGAGTTATTTTCCTAATGAATCTCTACTTCTATTACCTAGTCCTTCAATGGAGCTCAGAACCTTTCAGGATCAAATGAATTATCGATTTTTTGCATTATGTGAAGCATTGCATTTAACTTACTTGACTTGGAATGCTATCTATTTTGAACTTAGAAAATCTTAAAAGAATTTAATTATCCCAGTGTTGTTACAGTTTCCACTCGGGAAGATCCTCAAAGTATTAGCATTACAGAGAATCTTTTTTTTCTACAGATCCAATCAATGAAAGGTGAGCTTGGGTTGTCACCATTAACATGATAAAAATCATACTGACAATGCTGTTAAAGAAAAACACAAAGGGCAAGCTACTCAGTTTATATAATTTGGGATAAGATCATTGAAATCAGTGGATTTACACTAGTTGATGATGTGCCCCAAAATTGAGACTGAAATTACTGCCTTACATTGTGAGCTCTACAGTTCATAAGAGCTAAGTAGAGCCAGACTAGATCATCACTTGAATAAGTGACCTCTAAGGACTAGCTAAGTTCTTCAGGAAGTGACAGTGGCAATTCAGTAAGTCTATTGAGTCAATACTACACTCATGCATGAGCTGCTGATTTGAGGCTATTGTCTTGGATAAAACACAAAAAACAAAGCTTCTGATCATTGATGATCAAATTCTTATTTCCCTTTTTCAAGATTAGAAACATTAGGTGCAGTGTACTTTCCAAATGCCAATTTAGGTAATTGCATCCTGGCTACTCACATTCCTTTTTAGGATAACACCTAAGTTGTGTATTATTGCTGTTCACCTTCAACAGCAGACATGATTCTCTTAAGAAATGTCTCTTTTTCACTGTGCAAGGTTTGCAATGTAACGATTCAAGCCTACAGTTATGCCTGTAAATATAAATGTTTCTGCACTGAGATCCATTAAGCCATTGTTTGCAGGCATAACTTTTTCCAGGATCAGGCCCTACATTTATAAGATGCTTTGGAACTCTGCAATATAAAAGATGCTATAAAAATTCATAGATTGTAAGGCCAAAAGGGACCATTGTGATCATCCAGTCAAACCTCCTGTATAGCACAGGCCATAGAACTTCTCCAAAATGATTCCTAGAGCAGATCTTTTAGAAAAAACACTCAATCTTTATTTTAAAATTGTCAGTGATGGAAAATCCTCAATGACCTATGGCAAATTGTTACACTGCTTAATTACTCTCACTACACCTAATTTCCAGTCTGAATTTGTCTAGCTTCAACTTCCAGCCACTGGTGCATGTTATACCTTTCTCGGCTAGATTGAAGAGCCCATTGTTAAATATGTGTTTCCCATGTAGAGAATAGATTGAACTTCTTGAGTCATGTTATCTAATCCTTTAATAATTCCTGTGGCTCTTCTCTGAACCCTCTCCAATTTATCAACCTCTTTCTTAAATTGTGGGCACTATAACTGGACATGATATTCCGGCAGTGGTCACACGAGTGCAAAATACTGAGGTAAAATAACCTCTCTGCTCCTCCTCAAGATTCCGCTGAGTTAGCTCTTTTGGCTACAGTATGACACTGGGAGATCACAGTCAGCTGATTATCCACCATAACTCTCAAACCTTTTTTCAGAGTCACTGCTTTCCAGAATACAGTCCCCCTATCCTCTAGGCATGGCCTACATTCTTTGTTCCCAGATGTATATATTTACCTATATTAAAATACTTATCGTTTGCTTGTGCCCAGTTTACGAAGCAATTTAGATTGTTCCAACTACTGTAAGTGACTGCAGATATTGAACCCTGGTGCACTCAGCTCTTAGGAGCAATCAAGATCCAACCTGCCTGGCAGGGATCTGTTAACAGTTGCCAGAATAGAAGCTGAATCCCGAAAGAGAGCTCCAGCCCTGGAATCCTACTGGCAGAATGCTGGGGGTCCTGACTGGTTCACAGCTTCTATATAACCCAGCACAGGTACAGGAAATTGTCCATGTGACTGGGTTCTTCCTCCTTTGGAGTGCTTCCCCTGTGATTCCCACTCCCTGGTAACTTCACGACAACTCTGGCCCATTTCAGACTCTGATCTCCTGGTATCTAGTCCTGCCTGACTCCTGCTCTGATCACTAGGTCAGACTGCCCATGTCCTGGTCATGACCACCAGTGACGTAGCCTTTTCATTATTTACCACTCCCCCAATTTTTGTGTCATCTGCAAACTTTTTCAGTGATGATTTGATGTTTTCTTCCAGGACATTAATAAAAATGTTAAATAATGTGGGGCCAAGAACCTGATCCCCATGGAACCCCACTGGAAAGAGACTTCCTCAGTGATGATTCCCCACTTATAATTATATTTTGAGACCTATCAATTAGCCAGTTTTAAAACCATTTAATGTGTGCCATGTTAATTTTTTATTCTAGTTTTTTAAACAGACGGTTGAGCAGTAGCAAGTCAAATGCCTTACAAAAGTTTAAGTAAATTATGTCAGCATAATTACCTTTATCAACCAAATTTGTAATCTCACCCCAAAAAGATATCAAGTTAGTTTGACAGGATCTATTTTCCATAAACCCATATTGCTTTGCATGAATTACATTACCCTCATTTCATTCTTTATCAATCTACTTACCATAAAGCCATTCCACTATCTTGCCCGGGATCGAGGTCAGGCTGACAGGCCTATAATTACCTGGGTCATCCTGTTTACCCTTTTTTTTTTTTAAAATTGGCACATTAGCTTTCTTCCACTCTTCTGGAAAGTCCCCAGTGTTCTAGGACATTGAAAAACAATATAAACTGTGCAGTGAGCTTCTAAACCAGTTAACTGGAACTGCTAATTTAAAAATGTTTAACTTTAGTAGCTTCTGTTTAAAATCCTCCATACATACTAGTGGAATGGAAATAACCTTATCATCACAATATTATGAGACTATATCATCTGGTTTTTCCCCAAATACAGAACAGACATGTATTGAACTTTTCTGCCTTTTCTGAATTATAAATGATAATTCTACCATTCCCATCTAGTAATGGACCAATAGCATTGTCAGGATTCTTTTTGTTCCTAATATTTAAAAAAACTCCTTCTTATTGTCCTTAACTCTGCTGGCCATAGGTTTCGACTTGTGTCCCTTGGCTTCCCTTGTTCATTTCATACAGTTCCTAACTTCTGATTTATATTTATTACAATCAATCTCCCTTTTCTTCCATTTGTTGTGGTGGTGGGGGGGGGAAGTCATGCTTACTTGTACCTATGCTACCATTAACTTTCAGTTCTGTGATCAGATCCTCTATATCTGTTTGGACAAAGTTTAATATAAAATTCTCCCATGTTGGTTGCAACACTTTAAGTTAGAAATGTTCATTTATAATGTTTAGAAATAACAAGAATGTTTTAGTACTGACAACATGACACCTCCAGCATATGTCACTCCAGTTGAAGTCCCCCATGATCTCACAAGTTTTTTCCCTACACATTATAGATAGATAGAGCCCTGCACAGATACAAATTTATACCCACACATGCAGATATCCATGGATATAAATCAGTATCCATGGAACCGCAAGGCTTTCCTGGGAACCACAATGGTGAAAGGAGCAGAACGTGGGGTTGCCACTCCCAGGAGTCAGCGCCCCGCGGTGGCAGATCCTCCAGCATGTGTGTACCACCCCACAGCCCAGCCCCCATTCCTTCCACACAGCTGTCTGTGTCTCCTGTCTTGGGGCACGTGCACTGCTTGAACATAAGAGCGCAACCAGGGACAGCTGCTAGTGAAACTGGTGCCCACCCCAGTGGGCAGGGTTGGAGGCACCAGAGAAGCTGTGGGCATGGCGCGCTGGCTCCTGGGAGCTGCGGCCCCACGTTCTGCTCCTTTTACCACTGCGGTTCCCGGGAGAGCCCTGAGGTTCTGTGGATACCAATTTATATCCACAGATATCCGCATCAGTGAGTACAAATTTGTATCCCCGCAGAGCTTTATAGATAGATGTCTAAGCAGGCAACCATCCTGTTCCCTTGTATGATTTAGTGGTCGATAGCAGACAGCAACTAGTACCCTATCATTGTGCTTTATCTGTTAGGACATTGAGCCATTAGCATTCAGGATTATTTTCTTTTGTGTTACCAGTGACTTGGAAACAGGTAATGCCATTTTTGACATAGCACGCCACTCCCTCTCCCCTTTTTCCCACTCAGTCATTCCTAAATATGTTAAAACCATAACTTTAACATTCCACTTGTGCAAATCATCCCACCAGGTTGCAGTAATGCCAACTAGATTGAATTTATGCTCATAAATTAGCAATTCCAGGTGTGATGGTGCCCCCCATAAGGTTTTATGGAATATGCTTATGAATGTGTATGTGACATAATTGGAATATGTTTTAGGATACATATGCTATGTAACATATCTAGGTAAAGGTTATAATCTACTCAATGTATTCATCCTATTTGTATGCTTGTAACATTTTTGTATTCAAAGTTATGAATATTGGCTGTGTACTGGCTTGATTTTAACTAGCCTAGTAGAGCATTTGGTCAGCTTCTTGAGAAAAGTGCAAATTAAGTGCCCAATCAAAAGCCACTTAAGCCAACAATGAACTTGAAAATGCCAATCCACATCTAAGCCTTCCCAGGAATGTGGCTTGGCTGGTAAAAACTGAGTCATGCATGGACATGTGGCTTGCCCATGTGACTCCAAAACTCCATCTTGGAGCTGGACTTTGCATAGGAGTGAGGAGGGGGTCTCCACCAACAAGAGAGAGTCTATTTAAACCCCTGGGCGACCCCTCCATTTTGTCTTGAGCTGGCTAAAGAGATAGCCTCTCCACCCCCAAGCATACCTGAGAGAGACTGGAACGAAGGACAGTAACTACAGGGGGTGTGAGTGACTGCTGGACCCAGACTAGAAGGAGACTAGTCTGTAAAAGGAAGCTTACTGGAACTGGTGAGGTTTTTATCTGTACTCAATTGTATTACTGTATTAGGCTTAGATGCGCATTTTTTATTTTATTTTATTTCACTTGGTAATTCACTTTGTTCTGTCTGCTATTACTTGGAACCACTTAAATCCTACTTTTTGTATTTAATAAAATCACTTTTTAAATATTAATTAACCCAGAATATGTATTAATACATTGGTGGGTTGAGGGTGGGGAAAGCTGTGCATCTCTCTATGGCGAACCATTTATGAGTTTACCCTGTATAAACTTTATACAGGGTAAAACGGATTTATTTGGGGGTTGGACCCCATTGGGAGTTGGACATCTGAGTGTTAAAGACAGGAACACTTCTGTAAGTTGCTTTCAGTTAAGCCTACAGGTGTTAGGGAATGTGGTTCAGACCCTGGGTCTGGGTTTGCAGCAGGCTAGAGGGTCTGCCTCAAACCAGGCAGGGCACTGAATTCCTAAACTGCCAGGGCAGGAAAGCAGGGGCAGAAGTAGTCATGGCACATCAGTTGGCAGCCACAAGGGGGTTTCTGTGATCCAACCCGTCGCACAAGGATCCTAGTATTAGCATATAAGCAATTGAAGAATTTATTCTCTTCATGTCCTTTGGTTTCTTGTTTCATTTTGTTCTCAACATCTTAATTTTGTGCTGTTTGCTCATATCCTCCCTGTTAATACCCCGCTTTTGCTATAAATTTAATCCCTCCTGACTACTCTAGCCAGCTTGTCTCCAAGGAGATTAGTCTCCCTTCTGCTGGAGTGGAGGTCATCCATGCTATACACCCCTCCCACCTCCAAAGATGGTGGTCCAATGTTCCAAAATTCTACACCATTTACCTAGCCAGCAGGTCATTTTCAAAATCTTCTGTCTTTCTTTGCTTGTCTTCTCTTTGCAGAGAAGTTTCTTAGACCTTCTTCAGCACACTTCTGAGTTCCCTGAAGTCATCTACTATCTGAGATATCCTATGATGCAGTGTCATTAGTGCTGTTATGAACCATCAATGGATCGTTGCTTGTTGACTTCAGAAGCCTATCCAATGTTAGAATGACACCTCATGTCTTGGCTGAGGGAAGACAACACACTGTCCTGTTGTCTGCCTTTCCCTTGCAGAATGTTCTTTCAATTCTTCAGAGTACTGATTCTCCAGCAAGGATTGTCTGTCTTCCTTGGATGGTTTGGGAACTCATTTGTGGGTAAGCTTGATTTTTCTTACAGGTTGGATGGAGCTGCCCTCCACATGTGTGTCCCATACATCTCTCTGTTCCCTTGCACCTGCTGGATCTTGATAGGTATCTTCCATAGTTTCCATGTTGCAGGCCTGGTATCGATTAGAAACTTCTAGATACATAGAATTCTTCTTTTTTCTCTACCCTCTAGGGATTACAGTCTGCCTACCCTCATCCGTCTCCAGTCACATAGATTGCTGCTGTGAACCTCTTGCCTCTGGCGGTTACGAAATGTGAGACTTCCTCTCTGACTTCTTCTCTCACTGATTCCTTTGTGGCCAACTCCATTCTTCCTTGAACATGGGGTACTAGCGTTTCCTGAATCTGGTTGTCTAGGAACTCCTCAGCCTCTCTGATTCTGACTACCATCGCCGCTTGCCCCTCCAATCCTCCAAGAACCTTCTCCTCCACCACAGCCACTAACTTGCACTTTTGTCTTCAGGCAGGAAAGACAACATGGCACATCCACTGCAGGTCACCATCACTGGCCTTCTTGCTATCACACAGTATTGAACCTGGAAGAAAAATCTCTCTCTCTCTCTCTCTCTCTCTCTCTCTCTCTCTCTCTCTCTCTTTCTGAAACTCCCATGTTAACTGCCTCTGCTCACACTCTTGAGTTCATCTAGCAAATGACTTTTTATACCAAGCCTTCCCCACTTAGCTCAGCTCAGTTCCACCCCACCCCTCGCCACCAGGAAGCGATTAACCACTCAGAGTCTTCAAACAGCTGGGCTGCTCAAAGGTCCAAAGGCTAGAGCCTTAAAGCCTTTACCAAGACACTGATCAAAGCTCCAAAGGATTATACAGGGACCCACAGCCCAGCTATGCAGCTTGTACACAGAAAACAAACAAAAAGCCCACACATGGACCAAATATACCACTCACCAAGTGCTGCTACTTCCAAGAAGAGTCTGTTGGTGGAGCTACTCCCTCTGACACTCCCCTGTTAGGAATTATTTTTATGAAAATCAACTAGCTTTGTACAGCATGATAACATTTAAGTAGGTCACAGTAAGATGACCTGTGTTTTAATATTTGATCTAAAAGAAACTTTTAGGGGGAAAAGTGCACTGCATCTCTGTTACAGCCCTGAAAATTCTCCCTCTATCTCCCTAAATACACTTATAGCTGCACTACAGTCATTTCCTCTAACTAAGTGGGTTTGGCCTACCAGTACAGCTCCTTTATCAGCTGGAGGAGCTGCCGTACAGTGAGATGAGGTACTCTTTCTCTATCCCAATCTCAAAGAATTAGCCATATTGCCTCCCTAGCAAATCTAGTCAGCTCTGAAATGGAGAGTTGTGAATAGACTGGGACTCAAAAACAGATGTCCTACATTTGAGAAGTGCATTAACCAAACATGGTTAAACTAGCTTCCAAGAACACGTTTATTAGAAAAGACTGTCTAGCACTAATGAATATAAATGCTGCCTCATAGCTACAATTTATGCCTGCATAGTTTTGTCCTTATACACAGAGCATTAAGGAGAAATATTAGAAATAAAATATATGTACAAAATGCAGTCATCAGTAGATGTAAAATATTAATATGCTGGAAAGACCAAAGACATATGTTTACAGTACTTGGGAAAAAAGAGATTCTAATAGCATTTTTATGTCAAATCCTGGACAAATTCATGTATCTATGGAAATAATGCATGAAATAAATTTCTAAGAACTAGAAAAAGACTACTTGGCAGGAATGTTCCTTGTTTTATTTTATGTTTGTTACCTTCTCTAATGTTTGAGTCTAACTTAATTAAAGTGAGTGGAGAATTAAAGTCTGGAATATAATTAGGGCAGAAGAAAAAAATTCCAAAATAAGGCATGGACTTGCCATCTCTAATGGCTCCTTCAGCTCTCCCTGAATAAAACGATGAATCTTTCACCCTTTCTTGTTTAAAGCACACAACATCTTCTGCGGATTGACCATCAGGAGCATTTCTGAAAGAGAAGGACAGAGTTTTGTGACAAGTTTTGTGGTGTACATGAACACACCACATAATGTGGTGGCTATCAGTATCATTAAAAAAGTCAAAATAGGAAAAGGAGTTTACCAGTTCTGGTGGTTTTATATCATCTTAGGTGTTGAGGCCATGAGGTGGTCATATTCTATCATCTTGAGTAATGGGACATGGACAAGAGGACAAGGAGTTAAATGTACCTGAAGAAGCCCATAACTTCAAGCAGACCAACAGCCTGCCAAACAAATTGTGTGTGCACAACCCCAACACACTCCCACATATAATGAAGTGCCAGGAGGGGAGAGGGAACTGACAGGGCCATTCTCTTTTCCCTGCCTAAGAATGGGAAAGTTGGTGACAGAATCTCCATTTTTTCCCTGGAGAGGAGGGCAAGATAGAGACATCAGATCTTCTCCTGGGAAGGGAAGCCAGAAAGGCAGTAGGTCTTCTGATAAAAGAAAGCAATGATATAGTGGAGTCACAGTGTGGAAATTCTTCTCCCATCAGAGGCAGTGTTGCTCCATCTACTGGCAGAATGGTTTGGAGTCACTTATATGCCCCCGCCAGGCACTAGCTCCTACTCCTGCTCCCAGCTTACATTCTTCCTCATAAGTCTTAATTTCATCACCCAGCGAAAAGGTAGAAGGGACAGACATTTGGGATAGCTGTGCTCCCGCCAAGCCCAGAAAGGGAGAAATTTGGTGAGGTGAAGAAAAAAACATTCACCATGTTCTAAAAAAACTATAAATAAATAAATATGTTTTCCAGGGTAAAACTGAACATAGTATTTTTTGAAAAATAATAAAGTAATGTACTCTGTGGGTCAGCACCTTAATTTTGCTGATCGTTATGAAGGCACAGGCCTTTGTCTGTTTAGTGTCTAAATAACTCTACCTTGGTGTTGTCATATCAAAGCACAAGACTCTCTGAAGTTCTTAGCTTAGCACTTCTCTTTGGCTGGGCTGATATCAAGGTGTGGGAGTCTATCATAGTTCTACTAAGCTTGTCTGATGTCAAATGACAAGTTACAGTGGGTTCAATGACTCAGCATTTCTAGCTTACTGGGCTGATGTCAAGAGTCAGGCATCTGTTAGGTCATAGGCTCAGATACTTTAGGTGACAGGTCTGATGCCAAGGCGGGAGTCTCTCAGAGGTCTAGCCTCCTGGTCTAACAGCCTTTATGCAGTTTTTGGCTCATCATCTCAAGCTTGCTGGGATGATTTCAAAGCACAGATTTCTATGAGGTGTCCAGTTTTGCATCTGTAGCTTACTGGGCTGATGTCAGAGCCCAGGACTTTGTGAACTCACCAGGTTTAGCCGCTTTAACATGCCAAGGCACATGCCTCTAGTTTGTGAGATGATGTCAAGGAACAGTCTTTTGTGACATCTCTACCTTTCCAAGCTGATGACAAGGCTTAGGCCTTTATGAAGCAACTGACTCAGCATCCCTAACTTTCTGGGTTCATCTGAAAGCACAAGTCTCTGGGAGGTTATTGGTTATGTGATATTCTAATGGTAAATTGCATTTTTCGTAGACCATTAACTGCCTCACCTGCACTCTGGCCTCAAATCCAAAACATCAGAGCAACTTCTAATATTCCAAACCTCTGAGCAGCTTCAAACACCTTTCACTTCTTAATAAAAGCAGCCTGCCACAAAAATCTTTTTCTTACCCCTTGGGACCCCAAAAGACTAGAAATAAGAGCTTTTTACCATTGGAACAGAAAGATTCCCCTGCTTTCCAGTGGGGGACACAGCAACTGTTTCTAGTCCTGGAAGTTCCTGAGATCACACCTAAAGTCACAAAATTATATATGGAAAAACTATTTCATATTATAAGTATCTGAAACCTGGCTCTTAAAAGAAAGTGTTTAGCAACCTTAACTATAATTGTTGCTACCTGATCTCTTATAATACATCATAGATGCTTGCAGTTTATTAGTTATAATAACTTTTCTCTCTCGTAGGTTTGTGCATTTGGATTTGCAATATTCAGAAAAACTACATTATTCATAAGGTCTTTGCAGGATCAGGGCCTTAGTCTTTACACATGTATGCACCTTCGCGACTTGGTATAACCAGAGAGCCAATGGAATTAAGCTTCCTGCAGTGTTTTCTGGAATCTAAATATTTATTATAAGAGATTACTTTTCTAGGCCTGGCTACCTTTGAACAGTCCACTTGTTGAATCTACTGGTTGAATTGTTGTGGTTTTTGTGTCTATAGCTAGGCTGACAGAAATATAACTCAAAAAAGGTAATTTTTCTTATTCATCTTAGTAGAGTATTAACCTTGAAATGTAATTGTGACTACTTGACTTCCAACACTGTTACCTAAAAAAAAATGTTTGTGGTTGTCATGTTGGTTTTATGTTACCTAATTTGAACAGAAAAATTCTAATCAGTTATAGTTTGCTTTGGTGGATAGGAAGACAAGGTTGAATTGGAGGAAGGTGGGAGATCTTAAAAGTGGGAGTGTTCCAAATCAGATGGGTAGCAACAGAGATTGGTTCCATGAGCTTTGTCAGTTTATCATCATGTATGGAGCATTTCCCTTCAGTTTGATGCATATTGCAAACTGGCAAAAGTTTAGATTACCAACAAAATCTCACAGAGTGCCAGATCAGATATTTTACCTGCTTACTGGGGCAGCTGGAATTGACATACCCAAGCACTGCTAGTTGGGGTTTGTGAATTGCAGCTGCTCCAGTAAGCAGGTAAAATATCTGATCGGGCATCCTCTGGGTTTATCAAAAGATATGTACATTTTTGTTGGTAATCTAAAAGTAAAGCAGTGTAGCCTAGTGATTAAAGCGAAAAGATTGGAGTCAGAAGATCCTGCTTCTGCAGTTGGTTCTGTTACTGACTTGCTCTGGGTCATTTGGTAAGTCACATAAACTTTCTGTTCCTCTGTTTACCTGTTTGCAAAGCTGGAAAAATAAAACTGTATTCACAGAAGAGTTGGAAGGCTAATTAATGTTTGAGGGCTTTGGATGAAAGGCTCTATTGAACTGCATAATGTTACTAAATTTCTAATTATTTTATTATTATTATTATTAGCAACCTTGCATTAAATCTTGAAAATGTGGTACACAGTGTTTATCAAGTCTCTTCCACTGAAGTAATTTGAAATCTCCTGGTAAAGACATTCAATGAAATGTACCTCAGTGAAAGAGAACAAAGTTTGGCAGTTTAGGGATTACTTCCTTAGTGGAAAGGCTGCTTGTCTACCATCTCCCAGGGGGGAAAAAAACACTTTAATTGAATCAGCTAGATGTTTTAGGCATTTTCAGGTGGAACATGTGAACATATAATTGAAGGTTAATTAACTTCAACTAGCACTAGATGTTCCTTGAATCAAAATGAAAGGGAAAGACTAGGAAAGTTATTTATATATATATATATATATATATATATATATATATATATATATATATGTGTGTGTATTGCTTTTTGGTACAGACAACACGTGAGAATACTTTAATCTAGATTCACAACAGGAATTTAGGCATCACAACTAGAGCTGGGCAAAATGTTTTGGAAAAATAGTTTAGTTTGTTTAGTGAAAAATGCAGTTTTGATTGACCTGAAGTTATCCATCAATTTGGCCCAATAGTGTTGGGGAAAGTTTTTCAGAGCCAGCAAAGTGTGTGTGTGTCCTCTTATAACCTCTAACCCAATATTTGGGGCACTTGGCTAGAAGATAGGAGACCCAAGTTTGAATCCCCACTCTGGAGCAGGAACTTGTACTCAGATTGTACCCCTCCTAAATGACCAGCTAAACCACTAGGCTATTGTGGAGTGGAGAGGGTGCTCTCAATCTCTCCTATTGAAACTGTAGCACCTCAGAGTTACGAACTGACCGGTCAACCATACATTCATTTGGAACTGGAAGTATGCAATCAGGCAGCAGCAGAGACAAAAAAAGCAAATACAGTACAGTACTGTGTTAAATGTAAACTACTAAAAATACACAGTGAAAGTTTAAAAAAAGATTTGACAAGGTAAGGAAACTGTTTCTGTGCTTGTTTTATTTAAATTAAGAGATAAAAAGCAGCATATTTCTTCTGCATAGTAAAGTTTCAAAACTACATTAAGTCAATGTTCAGTTGTAAACTTTTGAAAGAACAACCTTCATGTTTTGTTCAGAGTTACAATCTCCATTCCTGAGGTGTTTGTAACTCTGAGATTCTACTGTAAATTAATATTCAGTGAAGCAGGGGCTTGAATTTAAGTCTCTCCCTAAGCAGCAGGTTAATTCTGCTTGTAGTTGCTCCTACTGAAGCTAGGGCACTCATCTGGGAGGTGGATCAACCTGGATTCAGGTCCTTGTCCTAACTCAGGCAGACTGGGAATTTGAACCTGGGTCTCCTAAATCTTGAGTGAGTGCTTTTAATCACTGTGGCTTGGGGGCGGAAAGGGGCACCAGCTCTTCTTTCGCCATCCTTTATGTGGCTTTAGACATGTTTTGAGCACAACTACCAGATTGGGTTCAACAGGCAAAGATAGACTAGGGAACATTTAGAATCCCATTAGGGCTTAAGAGGTGTCCAGAATTAGACACACATTTAAACACCTACAGGGTTAGGTGACAGATGAGCAGGTGGTTTGTGAATGCCAGTGGTGCCTAAATGTTGGATTTACAAGGTTAAGTCCCCTGTGAATCTTGCTCTTTATTTCTGTTAAATTTCACTGAATGCAGAAACTGAACCAGGCAGGCTGGGACCAATAAATGCGAGAGGTCTTGACTTTTCAGTTAAAAGACTTTTGGTTTATTTTATCTTTTGGATTTTCTGAAGATGAATAATTTAGGCAGAATTTCACACTCTTTTCACAGAAGCTATTGATCAGCAAATGATTAGGAAGAGGAGGAATCAGGAGGGAAAAAAAACAGGAGTGAAACCAAAACAAAGAGAATAAACAAATTAAGACAGAGGAGAAAAAAGGTAGAAGGGAGAAATAAGACAGAGGGAGAGGGGAAGAAAATTATAAAGAGAAGAGGGGAGGAAAAAAGAGGAAGCATGTGGAAACTACATCAGGAGAACAGAAGTTGGAAAAGTGCATGGGGAATTATATAAACTATGGTAGAAAAGAGTAGAATATTTGGTTATAGTGTGCAGAACTGCTGGTTCCAGGTCCTGAATAGATTGTAATTACCTTTTATCATCCATACTCCTCTCCAAAACCAAAAGACTTTGTGTTCCACTACCAATATTCTGAGCCATATATTTTCTTCAATATTGGCAATAATCTGTCCCATTAGAAGTGCTGAAATGTGAACTATCTCCTGCTTGTGAAGGAATTTTTAAAAGAAATTTATTTATTGAAATGAGTCATTTTAATACCTTTGAGGTAGGGACTTTTAATTATGTGTACTTAGAGCAGTGGGGTACCAATACTTACTTAGGATCTCCAACTACTACTACAAAACAAACAATGATGCTAGGCATAACTCCAAAGTATCCCCTCCTCCAGAAATAATACAATCTCCTTCTGTAAGACTTTTTCCCCAGCATGCCTTTTTGGGGCTAGCCCTTTAGATTTGGTAGAACCAAGCATCTGCAGCTCTAAAACAGCCATTTTGTAATGGGTGGCTGCATCTCCTTCCCTTCTCGTGGTGAGTATCTGTTGTGTGTTCTTTCTTTTTACTGTGAAGTTATATTTTCACATGAGTATCAGTGATTTTTACTGCATTTCCCAGGGTTGCAATCTTATATGGGCAATCTTTTGCATCAGAATAATCTAGTAAAGACCTTGCATTTGTGTATAGTCCCAGTGTGGTTAAAGAAACTTTGTAGTGGTTTTTCCTAAGATTCCCATGTAGGATTGGGGCCAGGAGATATATGAAGAAAGATATAGTTTCTTATGTCACTCTGTCTAGCCAAGAATTCTATTTTATTTGAAGTCTAGTTACTATTTTTCAGTTTTCAATGTCTCTAAAGAAGAGTGTATGCGTGTGCCACTCCTTACTAGTGAGAAACAGACAGCGCACGTACTATGATTGGCATGCACCTCAGTGTCTGCAACTCTTTTGCTGCAGTTGCTCTATTAAAAACCAATTAACTTCAAAGCTAATCAGGTATTTAACTTATCTGTTATTCAATGTAAAATGCTGGGAATGATAGCAGTGACTAACAGGCTTTCTGTCAACTGTTTAATTAATTTGAAAGTTATTCTTGTTTAATACAAATTGTATGCATAATGTCAGCTATTTAAGACATGGTGACAAATATGTAGCTCTGGAACAGCCTTTGGGAAGGTTTAGCTTGAAGTCTGTTCAGCAGGCAGCTGAAAGGACAACCAGATCCAAGAAGCACATGGTACAAAATGTTTTGGTCTCTTGTTTCTAAAGTAACCTTCTTCAGAGGTTAATAGAAAAATCAAGGAAGGGAAAATTGTTTAACCAGGGTTGATTGGGAAAACCTGTCTCCATATTGGGGAGTATTTAACTACTGTATAAGGCCACACAGGCTAATTCTTGGCTTCTGTTATAAAGCTATGTTTATAAGGGAAAAAACTTTATTTCTATGGTATAACAATTAGAATGGAGCCAAGTGACTAATTTGCAAAGAAAATATTTTTTCCAATGAATTTATCTACTCTTTGCACAACATATCATTTGAAATTTCTTCACATTTATCTTTTTTGTGGTATTTCTCTTTAACCTTTTGGGCTTGATTAAGATATCTGTTAGAAGTCATTAGTTCAGCTGCGCTGGTTAATTGTCACGTGGTATTGTTCCTGGTTCTCTGTCAGAATGAGTGCATAAGGACTTCCGGTGTGCATATTTGTATATATGTATAGCTATTAATCATCTGTATTGCACTAGCAACTAAGGGCCTAAACCAAGGCCTCATTGTGCTACATACAGATAAATAGTGAGAGGGGAAACAGATGCACGAGGTGAATTGAATAAGATTACATATACAGCAGGGGTAGACCTTTTCCAGTGCCCTATAGTTGGACCATCCTGCCTCTGTATGTTTCCGTCATACTCAGACATGCAATCTCGAAACCTCATTTCCATTAACATTCATGCTAATAAAATTCAGTATCATGAATCTTTGCAGAAAGCAAACATCATGGTTTGAGTGAATATTCATGGACTTTTTTCTTTTTGTTTGCTATATTTGCCTAGTCTAATTGGGTGACTTTCGGGATAACAATCTCTTGTCCAAACATGACTTTCTAAAAAGAAGTTTGTGGTAGTCAAGTTCCAGTTTCAGGTGGAAGTCTGTCAAGCTAGGAGGGCTGGAATGTGCATAAGAATATAATGCATATTGCAGCCTAGATCAGAGCTCTGTTTTCAGTCTTGAAATGGCTCCTTAACCTTACAGAATGATCACTTAATGCTTCTATAATGTAATACTATGCCTTTCACTTCTACTTTGGTGATTTCCTGCTATAGGATTACTTTTGTGAGAGAGTTTTCAGGATCTGGTCCTATGTTTTGCAAAGAAAATAGTGAGCAAATCCAATGTTATTCCTAGTAATAAGAAAATGCTCTACATCTGATTTAAATATAGTGAACAAGCAATGCTTTGCAAAATTAATAAATTTTGAGTAGACAAAAAAAATGGGTTAAACAAGCTTCCCAGTGTTACATTAATCAAGTCACAAACAGGAATAGCCTGATGAAGATAACTTTTTTTGGGTCAACAGTTATATTTCTACAGTATATTAAGTATAGATTTTTGTGGCACTCAATGTCCCTATGAATAAAGATTAATCAAAGTTGAAACATAAAATGACCTTGTAAGCAGATTCAGGAGCATAAAGCGGATGTGTGTATGTGTGTGTGTGTGTGTGGGGGGGGGGAATGGCACAGTGGTCCCAGCCCCCTTGGCTGGCTCTGAGCAGAGACCCAGCAGCCACCACCTCCTCTCCCAGCCATTCCTGAGACAGGGGTCCAGGCTCAGCATGATCCAATGTATCTTTCCCTGGCTGCAGTGCTGCAGACCTGTCTGTGGCTGGTTGTGCCCTCTGTGAGCCATTCTGAGCTGTGACCAGTACCCCGCTGACTTCTTCGCCCTGGGGCGGGAGCCCTACTGGAGAGGGGAGCTTTCCATGGGCCCCCTCCTAAGGAAAATTCTGGTTGCACCCCTGAGCAGATGTAGCATACTATAACTCTTCTGTATTACTTATTCTCCTTTGTCCCACTAATTTCCTTCTCCACTCAAAGTGAGAGGAATTTGCTAATGGCCAGCAATGATTTGCAATTGGCCATTTGCAAGGATTGATGGATTTGAAGACTGTGAGGTGTGCCCCCTTCTCTTAATAGTACGGCTGGAAGATGCAGAAAAGGTGATGTTGCAGCAGCTGCTTATAGCAATGGTAGGTTCACAGAGGGCTAAAACTTTTGACAACTCTTCACATTTTCGAGAGGGGCTATGAATTAATTTCTCAACCTCCCAACAGCTATATAAGTCCTATGTACTCTGATGACACTACTGTCCTCAGGGCCACTTTAAGGATTATAGGGAGGGTTAGTGAGGGTTTTTTTGGTGTGTGTGTGTGTGGTGTTTTGGGGGGGGGCGGGGGGGCGGGGAGAGATACATCCCAACTTAACTGACTGACTCAATGTAGGAGGAGCTGGGAGCTGTTTCATGTACTGTAACAACATGAAAGGACTCCATGCTTGTAAAATTAAATTGGATCTTCATTAAGAAAACAATTTAGAGAGATGGCATAACTGCAGCTGACATTTTAGCCATATTCAAATGCACTGGCTTCCTGGTGCCTCCTTCAAACTCTTCCCTCCTGCAACCTGTGCTCCTCCCTGCAAATTCCATGCAGGATGTAGGGGTTAACATTCTTTGGCAATTGCTCCTTGAGATCTGGCCAACCTTGGACTATGAATTATTGTACTGCCTTTAGCACCCCTACCTGTTTTGTACTTTGCTAGGTTGCCTGAAGCCACCCATCAAAGATATGAAACTATTGTTGAATGTTGATAGAAACTATCTCCTGCTCCACAGAATCATCTGTGTTGTACTCTATAAGGAATGCCCTGCTCAATGGTTCTGCCACCAGCATTGACTTTCCTGGGCAGTAACTTATCTTTATATTATGGTGCTGGAATCTCAATAACATGCATTGGAATCACTTGGGTGTATTCAGCAGTGGCTTCTTCATCTGTACATCCACCTGATGGAATCATTCCATTCTAAAGAGCACAGCCAGTAGCTCTTTTTCTACCTGAGCATGTCCCCTTCCGGTGTCTGCCAAGGATCTGCTAGCAAATGCTATGGGCTGCTGGCTTTGCATCACTGATACTACTAGGTCCCCTTCCAAGTTCCATGCAGATTGCTGCAGTAGCAACTCTTATTTAGGTTGCTGAACACTTTCCATTATAAAGGATTCCTTATAGCTGTTCTTTAAAAAGCTGTCACCTCCTTTGTTCAAAGGTCTACTTGGATACTTGGTGAAATGCCCTCAGACTACAGTACTGTCTTTTCTTCACTGAAATTCCATTTACCTTTTGCTCAGTGTGACACTCTGTACCTCAAAATAGCACTTGAACCCCCATATTCACCACTGTGGTATGATTATGATATGTTTTTTTACAATGTTTGGCTTGTGAGGTATCATTTAAGAAATCTTGATCTGTTGAACATTCAATTCCTGTTGCATTCTACATACTATCATTTTATACAAAGTTATAAAGTATTGCTATTTGTATGTTTCTGATATATGTGGTAAGTGGGAGGCTAGCTCTGGGTGTTTTTCAGCGGTAACAAAGGAGCAAATAACAAGACATTTAAATCAGGACCAGATGGACATGTTTATGGCCCGTCAAGAAGAATCCCCTCTCCCAGAGACTCTTCAGAATGGGCACGTACACAATGGGGGCTGCCTAACCCCCGCATCGCAGCAAGGATCTTTCTAGCACCTGTAGAAGAAGTATAAATGAGGGTTGATGACATCACCACTTGGCCTCTCACATCCCCCATGTCAACCCCTTGAAAATCGTTTGGAAGACAAAGACTTTGTACGGGGGAGTTTGGTTCCAGGGTGAGAGGGAATTCAGTCTGTGTATAAACTGCCAGGAATATCCAGTGCGGTGAGAAAAGCTGTTTGATTCAAATCTTGGTTAGTCTGTTAAAGTTCGAATTTGGACTGTGAGTCTATTTTTATTTCTTATGTAGCCAACTTTGACCTCTGTATCTAATACTTATAATCACTTCAAATCTATCTTTCTGTAGTTAATAAACTTATTTCAATGTTTTATCCTTTCCAATGATTTTTGTCTAAAGTGCTTTGGGAATCTGCTCGGATTACAAAGGCTGGTGCATGTCCCCTATCCTTTGATGAAGGATTGAACTAATTATTGAGCTTGCACTGTTAAAGAGAAGGTCTTGAACAGTGTATGGCAGTATATTTCGGGGGAGAGGGGGAACTTGGGAGATTTGCTGCTGTTTTCCTGTGTATAGTTTATGCGTGACTTTGAGAGCATTCATGCAATTTACCTGGGTGTGTCTCTGCATGCTGATGGCTGAATGATAACAGTGCCTGGAAGGGGTTGCTGTTTGTCAATGGCAAAGTGTCGTGAGGGACAACACAGGGTGGAAAGTTAAGGGGGCACAGCCGTCCGACAGATCTAGGCTGTACCCTGGGGATCCCATCACACTAAGATATAAAAGGGTTTAAATTGCCATTTGTCCTTGTCTCATTTCTGTTCCTCAACAAAATTTTGGAAACTGGACAATATAATATACAATACTCACAAATATTCCAAAGTGCTGGGCTCATGCCACCACCAGAGTAGAAGCAGGCGCTGTACTGAGACTATCTGGGAGCTACGAGAGCTGCTATTGTGTAGGGAGGAGAGGGGTATGCCCAGTGTTGGAACAAGAGCAGGAGTAGGCTCCCTTGCGTCCAGCATTGGACCCCAGCAGCCCATTGCCTTCTAAGGAAATGCCAGATTTACAGTTGCCTGTGCAGCCTTACCTTGTTCTGCTTACACATATTTATTATGATTAGAGCTCTACAAATAATGGCTTTTTGGTTAGTTGCCTATACCAAAAATGCTGGGTCAAAGTGAAGCAAAATGTTTTTAACACTTTGAACCAACAAGTCAAAGAAAAATACAGTTTGGGGATTAATGAAACATTCTGTTTGATTTAAGGTATTTTTCAGGGTTTTTTTTTTTTTTTTATGAATGAAATTTAGGGGGGAAAAAACCATTTTGATATTTTGGGGAAAAAAATTATCAAAATTATTTGACAAATCAACACACCATTGCAAAATATTTTATTTCACTTGAATCTGCATCTTTTGGCAACACTGTTTTGTCCAAAAACTTTTTTCCCAGTTGTAGTTGCAATAATGTTTTAGATACATAATCACATACTCTTGTTTTCTACAGGATCCTTGTCTTATTCAGTGCACAGGATGAATGCACATAGCAGCACAATTGAGAGTGTGTGGGCAACTGTAAATCTGGTATTTCTTTACCTTCAAGTGTTTGACTTTGTAACCTAAATAATATTGGGGTTGGGGGGGGGATGTGTAATTTTAAATAGGAAGTGTGCTTGTGTGGTGAAAACTTACATTGTGTGTGTGTGTGTGTGTGTACGCATGCGCGCACACGGGCATATGCGTCTGTCTGTCAGTCAGGCCACTCTAGCCTCCTGCTGCAGAAATGGAACCCAACTGGATGTTTCTTCAACCCTAGAGAGCAGTTTATGTTATGTTATGCTATGTCAATCTACAGTTTCCAGGCTATGTTCACATGGAAATGGGTTAGAAACTTTTTTCTTGAGTCTGAATTCTTGTTCACTAGGACCAATGCCTGGCTCTGTTAACAAGCCTTGTTACTTGATTAATCATTCAGTCCTTAACTGATTATTTCCTTAATTTGCTCCTTGTTGGGTTGCTTACCAAGTGGCCAGGGCGGTGAGTCAGCCTAAGGCTATAACTCTCACTGAAGGTAGTGTGTCCTGTGAGTGTTCAACACTTATGAAAACCAGGCCACATTCACCTTTTGTAGTGTCCTGTTGTATTTTTTAACACCTTTGTATTGACCACAATGGAATAAATTCTTCACAAATAGAGCCTTTTCCTCAGTGTTTCCTTTGCAAAACTCTACCAAAACCACATTTTTAACACACAAGCATTACTTTCCCTCTACTATCAGAACAATAGCCAAACCTGTACAAATAAATCATAGCTTCCGTTTCTGGAGAGTAACCCTGAAATAAAGCACTTTTGGAGGGGGAGCATGGGGAGTTGCACTTCATCTTAGAACTCAGAATAATTACAGGGAAGATATCACCCATAACATTCTTCGCACTTACATACCACTGTAAAACAGTGACACAGGAAAAGGGTTAATTCCCAGACCAAATGAAATTTTAATTAAACAATTTGAGAATGTGGATTTAGATCTATTGACTGTATGTGAAACCTCTGTGTTGCTATCAATTTTTTCAGGCGTCCTGCTGATGTATATTGTCAGTGTCACTTAGCTTTACGTGTCTGAACATGGAAAGCATAAAGACACTGATCTGAGTTTACAGGAGATTATACTGGTAATGATTTAGAATCTATTTAGTCAGCAGTACTTAAAACTGTAGTCATTAGGAGCTAGATTCCTTCTGTTAGATGCAGCGCACAGTTACAAGCAATGTAGACCCATGCTGTCCCGGGACAATATTGGGAATCACTCCTTGAATTTCTCAGTAGGCAGGAAAGCACTCCTGCTACATTTCTTTATGGAGCACAAGCCTGTTTCTCCTGTATGCTGGTGCTGCACTGCAGGCTGGTGTGGAGCCATGGCCCTGTCTCTCCCTTTCTGTGGGTGGACACTTTGCATACCCTGGGTCATAGGAGGGACAGAGCAGTAGTGCAAGAACTGGGCCATGTAAGGGCAGCAGAAGCCTTCACATGCCCCTACACAGCACTTTCCTGGAAGAGCCATGCAGACTCTGCCTAACTTAGTTTTTCATCTGCTTTAATCTAAGAGGGAAATACATGTTAAAGCTACAATATTCATTTTGCTCCTTTGAAAGCAAGTGACTTAAAAAAAATCTTATGAGAAAATACAAATGGTTTCTATTCAAAATCTTATTTGTATCACCCAAATTCTGTTTAAAGTTAAGTTGCAATCAGTCAAATTACTGGGTTTAATCATCCTGTCACAGGCATATAAGAAACTGTAAACTGTGTCAAGTCTGCAAACGCACCAATGAGGTATCCGTAATACAGCAACGGGGGAACAGGCTAATTAACCATTTGAAATAACTCAAACCACTCTCTCTGCCTTAACTTGGTTTCCTTAAATCTTCAAAAATGAACACATACTTCAACACAAAGTACAGACAAAACCCACACACTTTCTCTAATACATTTTCAATATCATGTACTATCTAGAGTTCTTTGTTACGGAACAAAATACAGATTTACTAATCATAATAGCCACAAATTGAGCACCCAGTATCTTAGGCCTTGTCTACATTCAAAGTTTTGTGAGAGTAGCTATACTAGGAAAAAAACCTCCTAAAGTAGACATAGTTATACTAGCAAAAAAGTACTTTTGCTAGTTGTCACACTGACAGTGGAGCTACACCTTTGTCTCTTTTCTGCTCTCTAAGAGCCTCCTCTGATGTAAGACTTAATATCTTTATTTTCTTGGGATTGAATTTTTCAATTCTCACATTCTTGGACCTGGCCCTGGGCCACAGTACTGTGTGTGTCAACCATTCTTATCCAGCAGATCAGACTGAGTTCAGCCCCTGTGATTCTTCCCTTCTGATGTCTGTGACTAGTAGAATGGATGGGAAATGTAATGATGAAACGAAATATTAAGTGGAGATAAGTAATGAAACAGACAAGCATTGTGTCATTTTCACCCAGCAACTGGCAGGCTCCCAGGGTGCATATTTTATTTCAGAAACACCAGGTGTTGGTGTGTCCAAAATGAAGATTGTATGGAATTTCTGGTTTGTGGTAAATTTAGAAAAACGTGGGTTTGTTCATATTTGGAACAAACCCAAATGTTAAAATATTAAAATTTCCCCCAAAACAGACATCCCTGAGTTTTGGGCAGTTCTAGTAATCAATGGTCAAACAGCCATCTTAGCATAAAAGTACTGTTTATTTTATCAGTAGGAATAAAGATTTCAGGGGAAAAAAATTTAAAACAACAGTCTGCACGCATGTCTGTCTTACCTCAAAGGCTCACCCATGCCCTGTTTGCCTACTTGGGTCTAACTTCTTCAGCACTGTGGTGTCTCAGTCTGGTGCTCCCTAACAACTGTTTCTGCTTCCTGCCATAGTTCTTTTGTTTTTCTGTGCTTTGGCACGTCTGTTCAAAACCAAACGATCGAAGATTGAGCCTGAGACCCCAACCTTTGGTGTTGTCTGTTGTTAACTCACGTGTTTGCTGAGGGGTGGCTTATATTGTGCTATTCTCCTTCTCCCTATCTGTTTTTCCCCCTAGGCAGATTCCTGTTGAGTTACCAAAATTGTCATAGAGAAAACATCCTAACAGTCCAGCCAACATTCAGTATTCATAAATTTTCACAGAACAGCTCCAAATCTGTCACACTGGTGGAGCTTATGCTGATTTCAGCAAGAGAAATAAACTATATAAGCAAAAGCACTCTTTTATAATGGCATCTACATGGGGGGTTTCAAGGGTGGGTCTCTCTCAATTTCTTCAGTTGAAGCTCTTCCAGTTTCTATACATAATACTCATTGGGCCAGAAAGAGAGAGAGAGAGAATCCCCCTTCAGCCTGTGATGAAGGGACTCACCTGTGAGGGGGGGAATAGGTGGATTCCAGTTCCTACTCCAAGGGGTGACAGAATACCTATAGACCCGTGGTTATGGCTCTCATTTACAACATAGGAGGCCCAAGTCCAAGACCCTGTTCTGAATTCAGCAGAATGGGAACTTGAACTGAAGTTTCCCACATGCCCAGTGAGTGCTCAAATCACAGGCCTATAAGAGGAGGTGGGGAGACACCACTATCAATTATTTTTCCTCTTAACTAATCAGCATCTTCAAATTAAACTCACAGTTTTGTTTGACCCCAAACTGCATTTTTCAGCAAATAAAGAATTTGTCTGAAAAATTTCACCCATCTCTCTCAGATGCTTCCCCCTGAGAGCAGCTGAGCTGAGGATGGACAGAATAGGGGCTCTCCCTACAAACATACTTTCGGCTAGGGGTACTGTGTTGCAACCTCAATAAAAGTGTCATACATTCTCCTCCTCCCACCAGCACAAGCAGGGAGCCCTGGAAGAGTACAATGCCTCCTGGAGGTCCTACAAGGGCAATACACTTGGCTGCCCCCTTTCTCAGGGGCTTTGTGCAAATGGTACAGTTCAGTCACATTTTCCACTCAGATTTCTTTTCGATATGTCCATGCACACAGCCAGAAGAACAATGGGAGATAGTTTGAAAATGAAGAAAACAAACAACTCTATAATCATGAGTTTAAAAAATAAGGACCATGCTCTAGGTTTTTTCTTAATTCATTATAACCCAGGAAAATGTAAAGTAATTTAGGAATTGCCGTACCAGATTAAACTATCAATTACTTTTTCTGACAGTGGTCAACCACAGCTGATTCAGAAGAAGATGCAAGAAACCCTGCTGTCTCCAAACTAGATAATCTGTTCCCAATCCCTAATATTTAGAAACTGGTTTAAACCCTGAAGCTTAATTCCTTCTAAAATCCTTTTTTAACCTTACTGTTATTATTTTGGATATTGTTAATAGCCATATTAATGTCCAGTCCCTCTTCAACCTTCACCAGACTTCCAAAAGGCACGTTTTGCCCTAACAACAATTTTTTCGCTAGATTTTAAGGTCCTACATCAACCAGCAGAGATGCTAGAACAGTTTTATAAAGAAGTAGCACACACTGATTTATAATCACCAAAGGATACTTTTTCATTTATTTACATTTGAAAATAATAGAACCATATTTTGTTAAAACTTTACAAATCAAACAGTGTGAGAAAACTTTATACACCAAACAGTTTAGTCTCTACCTACGCTTGGGCAGAGACTAAACATGTAAAATATCAGCCTGAAAGATGAAAAGTTGACAACTGAAAAGGCCGTATACAACAGAAATATTTAATTAGCTACAATGTACAGTTATAAAATGATCATAAATGGTTATTAGAATTTGTATTGTATGAAAAAATAGTGATAAATCACACTGGTCTACAATTTTTGAGACTTCGTCTGCTTTAGAGATAAAATGTGCTATTTATTATGTATTTTGATGTGCTGAATTCAAATATGACAATTAAAACAACTGGCTACTGTTTCTAAGATATTTAAGTTTTTACATTTTATGTCTGTGTATATTGTGTAGATAGTAGAGTTTTAATCATAAATTGTAAACCTGGGTCTTTTCATGTGTTTATGGTTGCTTTACATGATAATATTTCACCTGTCCTGTTTCTGTAATACTTTAAAAATCAGCAAAAGGGTTATATAAATAAAATTTATTAGGAAACAAAAGGCAAAAAACTATTATGTACATAGTTTAGTCCTATTCAGTGTCTACTCGGCGCTTCTTGGCTTGTCTCTTGTATTCATTAAATGGAGCATCTCTTGTCACTGTCCAGCAACAGTCTGCAACCATTGATGGGCTCCATTTGCCCTGATAGCGTTTCTCCATTGTTGCAATGTCCTGGTGAAATCACTCGCCGTGCTCGTCGCTCACTACTCTGCAGTTCGGTGAAAAAAAATCTAGATGAGAGTGCAAAAAATGTATCTTTAGTGACATGTTGCAACCAAGGCTTTTGTATGCCTTGAAGAGGTTTTCCACCAACAACCTGTAGTTGTCTGCCTTGTTGTTTCCGAGAAAATGTATTGCTACTAACTGGAAGGCTTTCCATGCCGTCTTTTCCTTGCCATGCACTGCATCGTGAAATGCATCATCTGAAAGAAGTTCACGAATCTGAGGACCAAAAAAGACACCTTCCTTTATCTTAGCTTCACTTAACCTTGGAAATTTTCCACGGAGATACTTGAAAACTGCTTGTGTTTTGTCAATGGCCTTGACAAAGTTCTTCATCAGACCCAGCTTGATGTGTAAGGGTGGTAACAAAATCTTCCTTGATTCAACAAGTGGTGGATGCTGAACACTTTTCCTCCCAGGCTCCAATGACTGTCGGAGTGGCCAATCTTTCTTGATGTAGTGGGAATCTCTTGCACGACTATCCATTCGCAGAGAAAACAGCAGTACTATGTGTATCCAGTCTGCAGACCAAGCAAGAGAGCAACAACCTTCAAATCGCCACAAAGCTGCCACTGATGTTGGTCATAGTTTATGCACCTCAAAAGTTGTTTCATGTTGTCATAGGTTTCCTTCATATGGACTGCATGACCAACTGGAATTGATGGCAAAACATTGCCATTCTGTGATAAAACAGCTTTAAGACCCGTCTTCGATGAATCAATGAACAGTCTCCACTCATCTGGATCGTGAACGATGTTGAGGGCTGCCATCACACCATCGATGTTGTTGCAGGCTACAAGATCACCTTCCATGAAGAAGAATGGGACAAGATCCTTTTGACGGTCACGGAACATGGAAACCCTAACATCACCTGCCAAGAGATTCCACTGCTGTAGTCTGGAGCCCAACAGCTCTGCCTTATTCTTGGGTAGTTCCAAATCCCTGACAAGGTCATTCAGTTCACCTTGTGTTATGAGGTGTGGTTCAGAGGAGGAGGATGGGAGAAAATGTGGGTTCTGTGACATTGATGGTTCAGGACCAGAAGTGTCATCCTCTTCCTCTTCCTCGTCTGACTCAAGTGAGAATGATTCTGGTGCATCAGGAACTGGCAGTCCTTCTCTGTGGGGTACTGGGCGTATAGCTGATGGAATGTTTGGATAATGCACAGTCCACTTTTTCTTCTTTGACACACCTTTCCCAACTGGAGGCGCCATGCAGAAGTAACAATTGCTGGTATGATCTTTTGGCTCTCTCCAAATCATTGGCACTGCAGAAGGCATAGATTTCCTTTTCCTGTTCAACCACTGGCGAAGATTTGTTGCACAAGTGTTGCAGCATATGTGTGGGGCCCACCTCTTGTCCCGCTCTCCAATTTTGCAGCCAAAATAAAGGTGATAGGCTTTCTTAACCATAATGGTTATACAGCGCTTTTGTGATGGAAGAGTCACTTAACCACAAACATAGCAGAAGTTATCTGCACTGTTCACACAAGTACGAGGCATCTCTGCTCACTTTGGCTAAAGAGAAATGTGTCCCTTTGCAAAATCAAACACTGACAAATAAGAGAGCACAACACTGTATGATTTCTAGAGCTGATATAGGGCAATTTGTTCAGCAGAGTGATGTAAGCTTCGTTATGATTGCATCATCCATGACTTCTAGGAATAACATGATGCAATTCATATCATGTATGACGCAATACCAGCTTCAGATTGCATCATTCATTGTTTTGCCTAAAAAGCAAGTACTGTCCAAACCCAGTCATAGATTTATTCATAGATCCAGTCAAAGATGTATTTTAGTCATTTCTGGTTTAAATTGTGATCCCTTCCCTTTATAACTCACTCATCCTCCGCCATTCCCAAGTCAAGGGTCGTATATATTGACCCAATAGCATATCTTGAAAACTAGAGCCAATCAACAATTTTAAGCATAATTTTCGTTCACAGTGACCCAGAATTAGTAAAGTTTGACTACATTTATTTCAGATGCATTTTGGCTGTAGAGCAGTGTCATATTTGGGGTATATTGGTTAAAATCTTGTAAATAAGTTCATATATGACCCCACTAAAGTCTCATATTGCTGTTGATACCTTAATAATATTCCTGTTAAAACTCTGTATAAATAACAAAAATCCAGACAAAACTAAGCTGAATTTCTTTTTAAGAATAAATAAATTTGCCTTAGAAATCTATTTATACAATTTTCAGGCTGAAAGGTGTAAGTTCCAGAAAGTTGTAAGTGACTGAAAGCACAAGGGTTAAGAATGGAAACCATTATGCAACCTTTATCCATACATCTAATGTACACAGACACCCCATAGAAGAGCATATTTAATTTACTTCTACGTAATGAGTTAGCAGGGCCGCCCAGAAGATTCAGGGGGCCTGGGGCAAAACGGTGGAGCTGCGGTGCTTGTACTCAGCCGGCGGTGGTCCGGGTCTTCGGTGGCATTTCGGCGGCAGGGGGCCCTTCACTCGCTCCGCGTCTTCGGCAGCATTGAAGGACCCGCCGCCGAAATGCTGCCAAAGACCTGGACTGGCGCCGGGCCAGGGCTTGCGGGACCCCTGCAAGACCCGAGCCCTGGGGCAAATTGCCCCACTTGCCCCCCCGCTCCCCCGGGCAGCCCTGTGAGTTAGTTATGCTTGCATTACAATAGAATTCCTCTGAAATATTTGTTATCCAGAATTTCAAAGACTCATCCACAAGAAATATCCCATATTCAGTTATTGTAAAATGTACAGACAATATATTTCATGATATATATAGGACTCTGATTCAAACGTAGATCCATATTGCTGAGTGTTTCTGACAGCTCCTGAGAAAGTATAGCTTTGAGTTTTGTTAATAAGTGTATCATTCCCTGAAACATCTCTACAGTTTTGTCAGACTTACACTAGAATTTGCTTCTCTGTTTCTTTCTCTCTGCTTTGGCTCTTTCACTTTTCATTTTCAGCCCTACTTCATGATGTTCAACTAATACTCTGAGTTTGAAAGCTTTCTTCTTAAGCTTGAAAACCCTCTTTGCCTTTTTCTTCTTTTTTAGATTTGTCAGGGAATCTCTATGACACGTATCCCTCTCGTTAAAGAGTTTCTGATGAACAGATGGTGATAACTCAGTGTTTCTATTCTGTTGCTCTCAATGACTCCGTGGAAAAACTCCCTGCCATCCTTTCAATCCCTGCTCTCCTCAGATCCTATAAAATGAAAATGACAAAATATAGTGGCATTGACAAATGCAGAAATAAGATTGGTCAGTACATTTTCCATAGTAGTGTGAAATCACACATTTTAAATTAAAAATACTATGCTAAAATATGGGGTTACATTATAAACCATACCAACACTAATAATAACCAGCTTCTTTAATGCAAGTACTGGAATCATTCAAATCAAAATATGTAAAATTGATTTACAGGTCCCAAATTAATCGGATGTAGCAGAAGTAGAATCTCTGCTTTCTGGAATCTCTGCTTTCTGGGAGAGCAGGTGGTGTTCTCTTTGATCCGTCCAGTCAAGGGTAGGGGCCGAAGCAGAGACACATGCATACTGGAGGTGAATGCCTGGCTGCAAGGATGGTGTTACCAGGAGGGCTTTGGCTTTGGCTTCAGCTTCCAAGAAGGACTGCTAAGCAGAGATGGGATCCACCTATTCAGAAAGGGAAGAGACTATTTTCATACAGCCTGGCTAACCTAATGAGGAGGGCTTTAAACTAGGTTCAAAGAGGGCAGGTGACCAAAGCCCACAGGAAGTCAAAAACATGGAGAGCTGAGAGAAGGGTCATAATTTCCGGGGGAGCGTGGGCTGTTACAGTATGGATAAGGAAGAGACAAGACAGAACTGGGTGGGGAATCAACAGTATCTTAGATGTCTGCATACTAATGCGAGACGTATGGGGAATAAGAAGGAAGAACTCGAAATGCTAGTAAATAAATACAACTATGACAGTTGACATAACAGGTGGGATAAAAAGCATGAGTGGAATATTGGTATAGCAGGGTACAGCTTGCTCAGGAAGGACAGTCAGGGGAAAAAGGGAGGAGATTTGCCTTATATATTAAAAATATATACACTTGGACTGAGGTTGAGATGGAAATAGGAGACAGACTTGTTGAAAGTCTGTGGGTAAGGATAAAAGGGTAAAAACAAGGGTGATGTGATGGTAGCGGTCTACTACAGACTACCTAACCAGGAAGAAGAGGGGGATGAGGATTTATTTAAGCCACGAACAAAATCATCCAAAGCACAAGACTTGATGGTGATGGACAACTTCAACTATCCAGACATCTGCTGGGAAAATATCACAGCAGAACACACATTATCCAACAAGTTCTTGGAATGTATTAGAGACATTTTTTTTATTTCAGAAGGTGGAGTAAGCTACTAGGGGAGAGGCTGTTCTAGATTTGATTTTGACAAATAGGGAGGAACTGGTTTGAGAATTTGAAAGTGGAAGGCAACTTGGGTGAAAGTGAACATGAAATGATAGAGTTCATGATTCTTAGGAATGGTAGGAGGGAGTAGAGCAAAATAAAGACAATGGATTTCAAGAAGGCAGACTTTAGCAAACTCAGGGAGTTGGTAGGTAAGATCCCATGGGAAGCAAGTCTAAGGGGAAAAACAATTGAAGACAGTTGGCAGTTTTTCAGGAGACATTATTAAGGGCACAAGAGCAAACTATCCCACTGCGTAGGAAAGATAGGAACTATGGAAAAAGACCACAGTGGCTTAACCAGGAGATTGATCTGTAACTCAAAAAAGAGTCCTACAAAAAGTGGAAACTAGGTCAAATTACAAAGGATGAATATTAGCAAATAACACAAGTATGTAGGGACAAAATTAGAAAGGCCAAGGCACAAAATGAGATTAAACTAGCTAAAGACATAAAGGGTAACAAGAAACATTCTACAGATACACTAGAAGCAAGAGGAAGATCAAGGACAGGGTAGACCCATTATTCAATGGCGGGGGGGGAGGCAATAACAGAAAATGTAGAAATAGCAGAGGTGATTAATGACTTCTTTGTTTTGGTTTTCCCAAGAGGTTGGTGGTGACTGTATGTTTAACAGAGTGAATGACATGAAAATGAGGTAGGATCAGAGGCTAAAATAGGGAAAGAACAAGTTAAAAATTACTTAGACAAGTTAGATGTCTTCAAGTCACCAAGGCCTGATGAAATGCACCCTAGAGTACTCAGGGAGCTGGCTGAGGAGATATCTGAGACATTAGCGATTTTTTTGGAAAGTCATGGAAGGTGGGAGAGATTACAAAAGACTGGAAAAGGGCAAAGATATTGCAAAGCTATAAAAAGGGAAATATAGACAACCTGGGGAATTACAGACCAGTTAGCTTAACTTTTGTACCCGGAAAGAAAATGGAGCAAATAATAAAGCAATCAATTTGCAAACATCTAGAAGATAATAAGTTGATAAGTAACAGTCAGCATGGATTTGTCAAGAACAAATCATGTCAAACCAACCTGATAGCTTTCTTTGACTGGGTAACAAGCCTTGTGGATAGTGGGGAAGCTGTAGATGAAGTATATCTTGACTTTAATAAAGCTTTTGATAGTGTCTCACGTGACCTTCTCATGAACAAACTAGGGAAATTCAACCTAGATGGAGCTACCATAAGGTGGGTGGTGGCTGGAAAACCATTCCCAGAGAGTAGTTATCAGTGGTTCACAGTCATGCTGGAAGGGCATACCGAGTGTGGTCCTGCAGAAATCAGTTCTGGGTCTGGTTCTGTTCAATATCTTCATCAACGTTATAGATAATGGTATAAAGAGTACATGTATAAAGTTTGCAGATGGTACCAACCTGGGAGGGGTTGCAAGTGCTTTGGAGGATAGGATTAAAATTTAAAATGATCTGGATAAACTGGAGAAATGGTCTGAAGTAAAGAGGGTGAAATTCAATAAGGACAAATGCAAAGTACTCCACTTAGGAAGGAACAATCAGTTGCACACATACAAAATGGGAAATGATTGCCAAGGAAGGAGTACTGTGGAAAGGGATCTGTGGAAAGGAAAACTAAATATGAGTCAACAGTGTAACACTGTTGCCAAAAAAGCGAACATCATTCTGGGATGTATTAGCAGGAGTGTTGTAAGTAAGACACGAGAAGTAATTCTTCCACTGTACTCTGCGCTGATTAGGCCTTAACTGGAGTATTGTGTCCAGTTTTGAGTGCCACATTTCAGATAAGATGTGTACAAATTGATGAAAGTCCAGAGAAGAGCAACAAAAATGATTAAAGGTCTAAAAAACATGACCTATGAGGGAAGATTGAAAAAATTGGGTTTGTTCAGTCTGGAAAAGAGAAGACTGAGAGGGAATATGATAACAGTTTTCAAGTACATAAAAGGTTGTTACAAGGATGAGGGAGAAGAATTGTTCTTAACCTCTGAGGATAGGACAAGAAGTAATGGGCTTAAATTGCAGAAAGGGAGGTTTAGGTTGGATATTAGGAAAAACTTCCTAACTGTCAGGGTGGTTAAGCACTGTAATAAATTGCCTAGGGCAGCGGTGGGCAACCTGTGGCTGCAGCCCGTCAGGGAAAGCCGCTGGCAGGCCACCAGACTGTTTGTTTACATTTCCATGGTCACCTACAGCTCCCAGTGGCCGCGGTTCGCAGTTCCCGGCCAATGGGAGCTCTGGAAAGTGGCGGCTTGCCCTGATGGGCCGCGTGCGGCCTGTGGGCTGCAGGTTGCCCACCACTTGCCTAGGGAGATTGTGGAATCTCCATCATTACAGATTTTTAAGAGCAGGTTAGAGAAACACCTGTCAGAGTTCGTCTAGATAATACTTGGTCCTGCCATGAGTGCAGGATATTGGACTAGATGATCTCTCGAGGACCCTTGCAGTCCTATGATTCTATGATTATATCCTAGGGTTTGATCCAATTCCTCATGAGATATACAAAAGATTTAACTGGGACCTGAGAATCTTCTCTTCCAGTTGTTCATTACATTGTGGGGCACTCAAATCAGGAGGAATGTGTACTGGAAACATGCATGACACAGATTTATTGTCCCAGTTGTCTGTTAGCTTCTCTGTTTCCTCATATAATGAAACACTCAAACATTCAGATTCATCTTCACAAATATTTCTAGACTTTTTTCCCCTTCTACATACACTATGCAGTATTTCATTTAATTCCCATTTTGTGTTACTTAAGCTTAAACCTTTTATTGCCTGAGTGCATGTTAACCATTAATAAAGCATGTTAGATTCCCTGTTTTTAAAAACTAACAGATTTATTTGGGCATAAGCTTTCATGATGCATCTGAAGAAGTGGTTTTTTACCCACAAAAGCTTATGCCCAAATAAATCTGTTAGTCTTTAAGGTGCCACCGGACTCCTCATTGTTTTTGTGGATACAGACTAACACGGCTACCCCCTGATAATTGGCAAGTGTAGATGCTCCCATGATTTTTGTGAAAAAAGGGACTTTTTCCGCTTTAAATGGCAAGTGTAGACATGCTCTAAGAATGTTTGGTGAGAGACCGTGTTTTTGCGAACAGGGGCGGCTAACAGGGAGTTTCACAAGGGAGTTCTCCAGGTGAAGGAGGAGCAATACAGCACCCTTGGGGTAAGTGACTGTGTGTAGTGTGTGTTTGTTTGTGTTTGGGGGTTACTTGCTGTGTGCTGAGCTTGTGTTTGTCAGTCTGTTTGTTTGTTTGGTTGTTTGAAGGACCGTGTGCTGTGGCTGGTAGTTGGAAGCTGTGAGCTTCAAAGGAAGGTCTGAAAGCTAGAAGCCTCTGGTAAGTGGCTGAGCCTTAATCAGTGGGCGGGGCATTCACATAGGCCAGGGCTTTATAAAGCAGCGCACAAGCGACTAGGGAGCTTTTGCGAACAGGGGCTGCTAACAGGGAGTTTCGCAAGGGGGGGTCCCTTTATTCCCCTTAAAACCTATAAACCAAACTACATTCAAAACCTTTTGCTTAAACAACCCTTTCATTAAGTAGGAGACAATGCAGGCAGAAGTCCAGCTGCAAAGTGGGGGCTATCCAGATTATTGCACTGAGTGCAGCATGTATGATTACCTGCCCTGTGGGCGGTTGGCATATGTGTGCATTTAGTGCAAGGAGCTCCTGGCCCTCAGAGACCATGTATGGACTTTGGAGGCCAGGGTAGCAGAACTGGAGGAGCTAAGGGAGGCAGTGAGGTATGTTGATGAGGCTTTCCAGGACACTGTAGAATTGTCCCACCTCCGTTCAGACAGCCCCTGTGCTGTTGAGGAGGATGAAAGGCCCAGGGAAGCAGAGCAGTCAACCGGAGCAGAGGGAAACCTTCCCATAGTTGGGACCCTCCTTTCAGATGGTGCTGGGATTACCTCTCGCACTGAGGTTGCCTCTCCGGGGGAGGGAACTCCAGTTGCTAGGAAAAGGCAGGTGTTAGTAATGGGAGATTCGAGCATTAGAAACGTAGATATCTGGGTTTGTGATGACCGGGAGAACCGCATGGTGACTTGCCTGCCTGATGCGAAGGTTGCGGATCTCTTGAGGCATCTAGAGAGACTTATGTGTAGTGCTGGGGAGGAGCTGGTGGTCATGGTACATGTAAGTACCAATGACATAGGGAAGGGTAGGAGAGATGTCCTGGAGGCCAAATTTAGGCTGCTAGGGAAGAGACTGAAATCCAGGACCTCTATGGTGGCATTCTCAGAAATGCTCCCAGTTCCACACGCACTGCCAGGTAGGCAGGCAGAGCTTCAGAGTCTCAATGCGTGGATGAGATGATGGCGTAGAGAGGAGAGGTTTACATTCATTAGGAACTGGGGAAACTTTTGGGATGGGGGGAGCCTATACATGAGAGATGGGCTCCACCTAAACCAAAGTGGAACCAGACTGCTGGCACTAAACATTAAAAAGGTTGTAGAGCAGTTTTTAAACTAGGAGATGGGGGAAAGCCGACTGCTGCAGAAGAGCATGTGGATCGGACAGAGACTTCTCTTAGGGGAGAGTCTAATGATAGAGAATCTCCAGGTTATAGTCAGGAGCAGAGGATGGAGGAGGATAATGTAAGGGCCAGATCAGATGATAAACATTCACATAAAGAATTGGACACACAGAAAAGGGCAGACAAATAAACAGTGACAAGTTTTTAAAGTGCTTGTACACAAATGCTAGAAGTCTAAATAATAAGAACTAGAGTGTCTCGTTATAAAGGAGGATATTGATATAATAAGCATCACAGAAACCTGGTGGACTGAGAGCAATCAATGGGACACAATCATTCCGGGGTACAAAATATATCAGAAGGACAGAACAGGTCGTGCGGGGGGTGGGGAGGAGTGGCACTATATGTGAAAGAATATGTAGAATCAAATGAAGTAAAAATCTTAAGTGAATCCACATGTTCCATAGAATCTCTATGGTTAGAAATTTCATGCTCTAATAAGAATATAACATTAGGGATCTATTATAGACCACCTGACCAGGACAGTGATCGTGATGATGAAATGCTAAGGGAAATTAGAGAGGCTATCAAAATTAAGAACCCAATAATAGTGGGGGATTTCAATTATCCCCATATTGACTGGGAACATTTCACGTCAGGACGAAATGCAGAGATAAAATTTCTCAATACGTTAAATGATTGCTTTATGGAGCAGCTGATACGGGAACCCACAAGGGGAGAGGCAATTCTAGATTTAGTCCTGAGTGGAGCGCAGGAGCTGGACCAAGAGATAACTATAACAGGACTGCTTGGAAATAGTGACCATAATACAATAGCATTCAACATCCCTGTGGTGGGAAGAACATCTCAACAGCTCAACACTGTGGCATTTAATTTCAAAAGGTGGAACTATGCAAAAGAGGGGGTTAGTTAAACAGAAGTTAAAAAGTACAGTGACTAAAGTGAAATCCCTGCAAGCTGCATGGGCGCTTTTTAAAGACACCATAATAGAGGCCCAACTTCAACGTATACCCCAAATTAAGAAACACACTAAAAGAACTAAAAAAGAGCCACCGTGGCTCGACAGCCATGTAAAAGAGGCAGTGAGAGATAAAAAGACTTCCTTTAAAAAGTGGAAGTCAAATCCTAGTGAGGCAAATAGAAAGGAGCATAAACACTGCCAGATTAAGTGCAAAAATGTAATAAGAAAAGCAAAAGAGGAGTTTGAAGAACGGCTAGCCAAAAACTCCAAAGGTAATAAAATGTTTTTTAAGTATATCAGAAGCAGGAAGCCTGCTAAACAACCAGTGGGCCCCCTTGATGATCAAGATACAAAAGGAGCGCTTAAAGACGATAAAGTCATTGCGGAGAAACTAAATGGATTCTTTGCTTCAGTCTTCACGGCTGAGGATGTTATGGAGATTCCCAAACCTGAGCCGGCTTTTGTAGGTGACAAATCTGAGGAACTGTCACAGATTGAAGTGTCACTAGAGGAGGTTTTGGAATTAATTGATAAAATTAACATTAACAAGTCACCGAGACCAGATGGCATTCACCCAAGAGTTCTGAAAGAACTCAAATGTGAAGTTACGGAACTATTAACTGAGGTTTGTAACCTGCCCTTTAAATCGGCTTCTGTACCCAATGACTGGAAGTTAGCTAATGTAATGCCAATATTTAAAAAGGGCTCTAGAGGTGATCCTGGCAATTACAGACCGGTAAGTCTAACGTCGGTACCAGGCAAATTAGTCGAAACAATAGTTAAGAATAAAATTGTCAGACACATAGAAAAACAAACTGTTGAGCAATAGTCAACATGGTTTCTGTAAAAGGAAATCGTGTCTTACTAATCTATTAGAGTTCTTTGAAGGGGTCAACAAACATGTGGACAAGGGGGATCCAGTGGACATAGTGTACTTAGATTTCCAGAAAGCCTTTGACAAGGTCCCTCACCAAAGGCTCTTACGTAAATTAAGTTGTCAAGGGATAAAAGGAAAGGTCCTTTCATGGATTGAGAATTGGTTAAAAGACAGGGAACAAAGGGTAGGAATTAATGGTAAATTCTCAGAATGCAGAGGGGTAACTAGTGGTGTTCCCTAAGGGTCAATCCTCGGATCAATCCTATTCAACTTATTTATAAATGATCTGGAGAAAGAGGTAAACAGTGAGATGGCAAAGTTTGCAGATGGTACTAAACTGCTCAAGATAGTTAAGACCAAAGCAGACTGTGATGAACTTCAAAAAGATGTCACAAAGCTAAGTGATTGGGCAACAAAATGGGGCAAATGAAATTTAATGTGGATAAATGTAAAGTAATGCACATTGGAAAAAATAACCCCAGCTATACATACAATATGATGGGGGCTAATTTAGCTACAACAAATCAGGGAAAAGATCTTGGAATCATCGTGGATAGTTCTCTGAAGATGTCCACGCAGTATGCAGAGGCGGTCAAAAAAGTAAACAGGATGTTAGGAAACATTAAAAAGGGGATAGAGAATAAGACTGAGAATATATTATTGCCCTTCTATAAATTGATGGTACGCCCACATCTCGAATACTGCGTACAGATGTGGTCTCCTCATCTCAAAAAAGATATACTGGCACTAGAAAAGGTTCAGAAAAGGGCAACTAAAATGATTAGGGGTTTGGAACGGGTCCCATATGAGGAGAGATTAAAGAGTTTAGGACTCTTCAGCTTGGAAAAGAGGAGACTAAGGGGGGATATGATAGAGGTATATAAAATCATGAGTGATGTGGAGAAAGTGGATAAGGAAAAGTTATTTACTTATTCCCATAATACAAGAACTAGGGGTCACCAAATTAAATTAATAGGCAGCAGGTTTAAAACAAATACAAGGAAGTTCTTCTTCACGCAGCATACAGTCAACTTGTGGATCTCCTTACCTGAGGAGGTTGTGAAGGCTAGGACTATAACAGCGTTTAAAAGAGAACTGGATAAATTCATGGTGGTTAAGTCCATTAATGGCTATTAGCCAGGATGGGTAAGGAATGGTGTCCCTAGCCTCTGTTTGTCAGAGGATGGAGATGGATGGCAGGAGAGAGATCACTTGATCATTGCCTGTTGGTCCACTCCCTCTGGGGCACCTGGCATTGGCCACTGTCGGTAAACAGGATACTGGGCTAGATGGACCTTTGGTCTGACCCGGTAGGGCCGTTCTTATGTTCTTATGACCTTGTCAAAGGCTTTCTGAAGATCTAATTACACTATATCCACTGGATCCCCCTTGTCCTCATGCTTGTTGACCCCCTCAAAGAATTCTAGTAGATTGGTGAGGCATGATTTCCGTAAATAAAAATCATGTTGACTCTTCCCCAACAAATTATGTTCATCTACGTGTCTGACAATTTTGTTCTTTACTATAGTTTCAATCAGTTTTCCCGGTACTGAAGTCAGGCTTATACTGGCCTATAATTGCCGGGATCACCTCTGGAACCCTTTTTAAAAATTGGCATCACATTAGCTATCCTCCAGTCATTTGGTACAGAAGCTGATTTAAATGATAGGTTACAGACTACAGATAGTAGTTGTGCAATTTCACGTGAAGTGATCCATTCATTTAACAACAGATCTGGGAATAGGTCTGATTCAAACATACATCTTCTTTTAATAACTTCAAGGAAAATTATTGGCAAGTTATATTACATTTTATAAATGTTCTCATCTTCTCCAAATTTAAGAGCTAGGTATTATTATTGATTAAATTGATAGTGTGCATAGAGGCAGTGACTTAAAAATTAAAATTACAGTCTTTGTTATCCTTAGTGCTACTGCCCTCAAAATAAATTATTTATAATTAGTATACACATTGCCAATCAGCAACATACATTAATGCTATTTACAAACATTGGGTCAGATTCTGTCTTCATTTACACCTGGAACACTGGTGGTGTGTGTAAATCAGGGTAGAATTCAGATCTTTTGGTCTGTGGAGTGAATCAGTACTGCTTCTGGTCAGTAATCTATCATCAAAGCAGCTGTGATAATATTTTAAAATAATGGAACAAAATGCCAGCTCTCTAATGATATACTGCTTGCTCATACAGCCTTGGGCTATGCTTTATTAAATAAATATCAAATGTTATGTTAGAGATGCATTGTTCTGTATTTTAATGTACATTGTATGCACACCGTATACATATTATACAATTTGTCTTAATTTATGTAATACATAAATGTATTAAGACTGTATTCCATGCCTCAACAATACTATGATGTAAATTCTAGTTTTCAAGAAGAAATGAGACATAAATCATGCTAGAAACAGGGGCAGCACAGGCAAATACTGTTTACACACACCTCTCAAATGCACCTCAGTACTGAGTTGTAACTCACTTCCTATATCAATCCTATGCCTCTGACAGATTTGTAGTGATTTATGTGGGTCTTACACAGCCCACTGAAATTATGGAAAGATACCTACTGACTTAAATGGGATTACATCAGGCTTGTTATGTGAATAAATAGGTCCCAGTGGTAAGACTGATGCCACCAAGCTCCTGTTTGATTGTGACTAAAGCCAGGTTTGAAAAGACTTCTACAAGAGTAATAAACTACTAGCATATCTTCTATGCTAGTTAGCACCTTCACTTTTAAAATGTATATTGTAGTTGAATTTAGAAATCGGTATTGTTTCAAGCTAATCAGTATCAAGCCAGCATTTCAATTAGAATTATTTTCTCTGCTACAAACACTTTAAAAAAATTAAGTATACCTGCTCTGGCATGACACTCTATATTCTTTATGGAAATATGCTTATGATATGGATATGGCATAACTGAGATATATTGTATGCAAAATGGGTCTTGTAAGGTATCATTGGAAAGGTTATAAGTTACTGAATGTGATTATCCAATTTGTATGCACATATCATTGCTGTATCTAAAGATAGGAATACTGACTATGTAACAATTACAACTGTGTGTGTATTTGGGAAGCACCCACCAGACAACAGGCCATCAGCCTTGATGGGCCATTAGGAATAAACAACAAGACTGTGAAGATACTAATCTCTCTCCTTCCTGAGAGTCATCCTGGGACGTAGCTGTGACACTAGGTCAATGATCCTCCCACTTGGTTTTAAAAATTTTATTAAAGCTAATGTTAAAAAAATATATATAATACATAGGTTGGGAAAAGAGTGTCTGTACATTTGGGTATAGTGCTTAGATTATTCACAAATATAAAATTAGTTTTTAAAAGTCATATGATACATAGACTACATAATCAGCAATTAACCAAATTTAGGTGAATAGATTTAACAATATGGTTTATATATTAGAATCCGAATACTTAGGTACATCACTCATGAAAAGTTGTACAGAGATTTGGTTGTGGAAATTGTGGAGATTGTCCCTCAGTAATTGAGAATTAGGTTGGTTGTCAATTTAGAAAATACAATCCATGAGGAAAGTATTTCCTGACTGAGCTTCTCATCGGCAGTCCAGCTCATCCCTCCTGGTATTGCCGATGTCCAGGGATGTGTTCTATGTAGATGTCCCTTGACTACCTTATGGCATCTGACACCATGAGTTGCCACATCAGCCAAGCGTAGCATTGACTGATTCCACATTCTCTCAGCGCTCGCTCATTAATTTTCCACTAACAAGAGGGGGAAGTCAAGTTTGGGAAACAAAAGATTTCCGCCCTATGTAAATCGTATTTAAGGCTGTGGAGTAAGGCAAACTGGACTCTCCTCCATTGCCTACCCAAGAAGAAAGACTGCTGAAAATACCTGAAGAGACAAAGAAACTAACCTGAGGGAAAAGTCAGGGGTGAGTCCAGACTGAGACTGAGGTCCAGTCTATAAGAAGAGATAACTGGAACTCTAAGCTATAGAAACTCTGCAACGTGCCTAAAAGAACATTTAGGGTGAGAAATTATTTCTTGAAACCAGTCTCTTTAAGATCTTAAGCTTGGTATGCCTGTTTTGTTTTATTTGCCTAGTAATCTGCTTTGTTCTGTTTGCTATCCCTGATATTTACTTAATATCTGCATTTTATAGTTAACAAACTTGTTTTTGTTTATCATTAAACCCAGTTTGTGCAATTTCTAACTGGGGGTGGGGGGGCGAGAAGCTGTGCATACTTCACATTGAGGGCGAATTCTTATGAGCTTGCATTGTGCAGATCTTTATATCTGTAGCACAAGACAATATACCTTTGGGTCTGCCCTCCAAGGGAGGTGGACACCTGAATGCTGAGGCAAGTCCCTTAAGCTGAGTCTTCCCAGAGCTGATTTCAGTATGTGTGCCTTTCTGCAGCTGGTTGTGGCCCTGCCTGTGTGTGTGCTTAAGAGCCTGGCTCAGCAAGACAGGGTAAAGGGGGCTCAGGCTAGCGGAACAGGCTGTCTCAGTGGTATCCCAGTACATCAAGTGGCACCTTAAAGGGGGACAGCCCATCACACCTGCCATTTTAACAAAGTTCTGGATTTAATTTTAAGGAGGAATATAGATTATAAATGGGCCCAATTTTATGAATAAAGTACTATTTGAAATCTAGATATAATGGCCTTATTGGCTAGCAGTTTCCTCTGCTATGGTGTCCTCTGGTTATATATGTATCTATATGCCATTGTCATTTGATGTGACAATTTAAAACATACCTCCTCTCTTCAACATATATAAATATGGGAATATATATTCCAGTATATGTATGTGTTTGTGAGTGTATATACATATAGAGATATACAGTGTATATTTATCACTTTTCAATAAAACAATACCCTTTTTATGACTGAGAGTGACTGTAAACACAGATATATTTCTTCTGTTGTGAATCATAACAGTACTTGCCTGCCTCCTGAAAGCAACCTATACTTGTACTATAGCAATTATAGGCTTCATGCACTTTGGACTGCAAAAAAATTCATTTGTCTAAGAGGTGGCAAATCCTCAAATCAGCACTGACATTTGCTTCAAGAGAATCACTCATCTGCCAGAAGGGTGGGCCAGAAAAGGGACAGGTACTGGGGATATGAAGAAGAGCTGAAGCACACTGTTCACTCCACCAGCAAACTTGGATAAACAGACATGTTAAAGTTCTGGAAGTCTAGCTTGTGAGTTTTGTACTGTTGCCTCTTCAAGGCAAACCCTAAGACCTCCATTAGGCTCACTTTGAAAAGCAAACCCCAAGAAAACATGGGAATTCACATCAGTGAGTTATCTGAAATACCTATATTTTGTATGTGAGAGATTTGAAATGCTGAAATGAAATATAATTTGCAGTTCAGTATGTCACAATATCATTCTGAATGGGATAGCTGAAGTGTGCAGAAAACCAAAGGTCAAAGTAGGTTGTGGCATTGGACGGAGTGAGGAAAGAAGAGGTGAAAGAGTGGCATATAAATTAGGTACTAAATTTGTTGGAGCACAGCACCTTAGTCACTGTGACAGAGTAGTAGGTACAAAGGCCTGAGTCAGCACTCTTCACAGCAGTCCAAATCAGGCAAAGCAGATTGGAGCTGATTATGCAAGGCTGTACCTAATTAGTTGGCGGGGCAGGGCAGAAAGGCCAATTAAGCCATTAGCCAAAATCCCACAAATAGGCACAGAAAGGAAGAACATAGGGGGGAAGTAGGTAGTAAGAGGGAGAGTGAAATTGCTCTCCTCTGCTTGGGAAAAGTCTTAGGTAGGATGTGAAGGTGATGGGATGTAACTGTAAATAAACTGCCCAGGGTGTTGAACCAGCAAAAGGGTCACTCTGTAATTTGTGGACTGAGACAGAGGCAGGACTAAGGCAGCCCTGTTACAGTCACCTTTTTTTGATTTTGAAACAACTCCATTCCCTACAGACTTAGAGAAAGTAAGTAGCTCTGAGATCTCTAAAGTTATGGGTTATGTATTTATTCTTACATGCTTCAGGTCTGGTCTACACTACGAGTTTAGGTCAAATTTAGCAGCATTAAATCGAATTAAGCCTGGACACGTTCACACGGCTAAGTCCCTTTTTTCGACTTAAAGGGCCCTTTAAACCGGTTTCTTTACTCCACCTCCGACGAGGGGTTTAGTGATAAAATCGGCCTTAGCGGGTCAGAATTGGGGTAGTGTGAATGGAATTCGACGTTATTGGCCTCCGGGAGCTGTCCCACAGTGCTTCATTGTGACCGCTCTGGACAGCACTCTCAACTCAGATGCACTGACCAGGTAGACAGGAAAAGCCCCGCGAACGTTTGAATTTCATTTCCTGTTTGCCCAGCGTGGAGAGCACAGGTGACCACGCAGAGCTCATCAGCACAGGTAACGGTGATGGAGTCCCAGGATCGCAAAAGAGCTCCATCATGGACCGAACAGGAGGTACGGGATCTGCTCGCCATATGGGGAGATGAATCAGTGCTAGCTGAACTCCGTAGCAGTAAACAAAATGGCAAAATATTAGAAAAGGTCTCCAAGGCCATGAAGGACAGAGGCCATAACAGGGACGCACAGCAGTGCCACGTGAAAATTAAGGAGCTAAGGCAAGCCTATCACAAAGCCAGAGAGGCAAACGGAAGGTCCAGGGCAGAGCCGCAAACATGCCGCTTCTACGGTGAGCTGCATGCGATGCTAGGGGGTGCAGCCACCACTACCCCAACCGTGTGCTTTGACTCCATCAATGGAGAATCACGCAACAGGGAAGCGGGTTCGGTGTACGAGGAAGATGAGGATGAAGACAATGAAGATATCTCACAGCAAGGAAGCGGAGAAACCAGTTTCCCCAACAGCCAGGATATGTTTATCACCCTGGACCTGGAACCAGTAACCCCCGAACTCACCCAAGGCGTGCTCCCAGACCCTGAGGGCACACAAGGGACCTCTGGTGAGTGTACCTTTTGTAAATATTACACATGGTTTAAAAGCAAGCGTGTTTAATGATTAATTTGCCCTGGCAATCGCGGGCAGTACAGCTACTGGAAAAGTCTGTTAACATGTGTCATAACTATAAAGGGAAGGGTAACAGCTGTCCTGTGTACAGTACTATAAAATCCCTCCTGGCCAGAGACTCCAAAATCCTTTTCCCTGTAAAGGGTTAAGAAGCTCAGGTAGCCTAGCTGGCATCTGACCTAAAGGACCAATAAGGGGACAAGATACTTTCAAATCTTGGGGGCGGAGGGAAGGCTGTTGTTTGTGCTCTTTGTTTGGGAGTTCATTGGCTCTTGGGACTGAGAGGGACCAGACATCAATCCAGGTTCTCCACATCTTTCTAAACAAGTCTCTCCTATTTCAAACTTGTAAGTAAATAGCCAGGCAGGGCGTCTTAGTTTTACTTTGTTTTCTCAACTTGTAAATGTACCTTTTACTAGAGTGTTTACCTAAGACTAGAGGGGGGTCCTCTGAGCTCTTTAAGTTTGATTACCCTGTAAAGTTATTTTCCATACTGATTTTACAGAGATGATTTTTACCTTTTTCTTTAATTAAAAACCTTCTTTTTAAGAACCTGATTGATTTTTTTCCTTGTTTTAGATCCAAGGGGGTTGGATCTGTATTCACCAGGAGTTGGTGAGAGAAAGAAGGGGGGATGGTTAATTTCTCCTTGTTTTAAGATCCCAGGCAGGTTGGAACTGTATTCACCAAGAGTTGGTGGGAGGAAGGAGGGGAATGGTTAATTTCTCCTTGTTTTAAGATCCAAGGGGTTTGGCTCTGTATTCACCAGGGAATTGGTGAAAGGTTTCTCAAGGCTTCCCAGGGGAGGGAATCCATTGGGATGGTGGCAGCGGACCAGACCTAAGCTGATAGTTAAGCTTAGAAGTTTTCATGCAGGCCCCTACATTTGTACCCTAAAGTTCAAAGTGGGGATACAGCCTTGACAACATGTATGGGGATGGAGCGGAAATCCTCCAGGGACATCTCCAGAAATCTCTCCTTCATGTACTCCCAAAGCCTTTGCAAAAGGTTTCTGGGGAGGGCTGCCTTATCCCATCCACCATGGTAGGACACTTTACCACGCCAGGCCAGTAGCACGTAGTCTGGAATCATTGCATAACAAAGCATGGCAGCGTATGGTCCCGGTGTTTGCTGGCATGCAGACAACATCCATTCCTTATCGCTCTTTGGTCTGTCAACACTGGTTCTCCACTCCGCTCATAATTGCCGCGGTGATCTGAGCGGGCTCCATAATCCCAGTGCTATGGCGTCTGGTCTGAAAAAAGGTGTGAAACTAGTATCTGACGGAGGGAGGGAGGGGCGAGTGACGACATGGCGTACAGGTACAGGGAATTAAAATCAACAAAGGTGGCTGTGCATCAGGGAGAAACACAAACAACTGTCACACAGAATGGCCCCCCCAAAGATTGAACTCAAAAGCCTGGGTTTAGCAGGCCGTTGATTTCACGGAGAGAGGGGGAAGCAAATGAATACAGAACAAATCTGGTCCATCTATTTTTTACATCTTAAGCTGGCAGCCGATGGTGCAGCATGACTGATAGCCCTCGGCATCTTCTGGGTGCTTGGCAGAAAATAGTGTATTAAGCCTGATAGCCATCGTTGTCAAGACGGTTCGATAGGACTGAGCATGTCTGCCCAGGTGCCCATGATTGAACTGCAATATGACGACGATGGATATTAGTCTTAATACACCATCTATTGCCAAAAGGCAAGGGGCTGCTGCTGTGTAGCAATGCAGCCCCACGTCTGCCAGCCCCACGTCTGCCAGCACCCAGATCGCCGATGAAGGCTACCAGTCATACTGCACTGTGTACTGCCAAAAGGCAATTAGTTAGCTGCTGCTGTGTAGCAATGCAGTACCTCGTCTGCCGGCACCCAGATGACATATGGTGACGGTGAGCTGAGTTGAGCTGAGCGGGCTCCATGCTTGCCATGGTATGTTGTCTGCACAGGTAACCCAGGTAAAAAGGGGCAAATCGATTGTCTGCCGTTGCTCTGACGGAGGGGGAGGGGCCTGACGACATGTACCCAGAACCCCACGCGACACTGTTTTGCATCATTCAGGCATTGGGATCTCAACCCAGAATTCCAATGGGCGGCGGAGACTGCGGGAACTGTGGGATAGCTACCCATAGTGCAATGCTCCGGAAGTCGACGCTAGCCTTGGTACTGTGGACGCGGTCCACCGACTTAATGCACTCAGAGCATTTTATGTGGGGACACACACAATCGGCTGTATACAACTGATTTCTACAAAACCGGCTTCTATAAATTCGACCTAATTTCGTAGTGTAGACATACTCTCAGGGAGTCTAGGAAAGGAGATGATGTCAAGGTACCTCTTTTCAGGGGCTTGTCTACACTAGAGCACTCCGTTGACTATGCATCTACCAGTTGTTCTGGGCTGACTGACATGCCAATAGCTGAATGCAGGCATGCTAGCCACCTTGAATCTGTGTAAGATTTGCCCTTGTATCCTCCATGTAGGAACTGCCTTATACCAAATCAGAAGGGATGAATGCCATCTTTGATAGCTCCCTTCAGCAGGAGAAACTTAGTTCAACAGAATGCTAACATTTTATATGTATTTTGCACAAGTATAAAATGACTGTATGAGGTACAAGACAGTGGAGAATCAGGCCCAAGGATTTTTGTGTTTTCTTATGGACTCAAACGTGACTTGCTACAGTAAGTAATGCAAAATTGGCAAGAGAAAAAGCCAATTTTCATGTGAAAATGAGACAGTTTTCAGTGAGCATATGGAAAAATGGATGCATTTTTCTAGCAAAAAACTCTTTGCAGTAAAAATAGACATTTTGTTTTCACATGATTTCTATGAAAAAGTCACTTTTTGTATGAAACTGTGAATAAAGCTACATTTGAGAAGGTTGAACCTCATGCCAAAAGGCTGATTTTGGGGGGAATGTACATCAAACAAACTGAATTTCACACAGCATTGGACATACAGAAAAAAAAATCTTCCCTCCCCTGCCCTACATTTTCATTTCCCTGTATTAGGAATTGTAGAGAAAATCCTCAAATTATTTGAAAAGGTGTCTATTCTTCTATGAAGGTGGTGGAATTTGTGTAGCAATTTGTCACTACATTATTAAAACATACCTCACCCCAACCCCACATACACACACTCACAATGAGGGGAAATAGATTAGGGACCTAGTTCTTCAAAGATTTTGAACACCCACAGTTCCCACTGACTTTAATGGGATTTGTGTGTGGCCAGTATTTCAGTTCATTTTTTTCTGCATCTGTGGAGGAGGCCGAGAGGTTTTATCAAAGGTGTGGGGAAGCACTTGAAAGTTATGTGAATACTAAGGAAGCTAAGTGGCAAGTAGAGGTTGGGGATGGGGTGTGGCTTTTAAAAGTCATTATATAATTCACAGAATTTAAGTCCAGAAGGGTCCATTATGATCATCTACTTTTACCTCCTGCATAATGTAGGCCATAAAACTTCACCCATTAATCAAACCGAAAACTTCTGACCGAGCTATAGCATCTATTTTAGAAAGACATCCAATCTTTATTTAAAGACTTCATGTAATGGAGAATCCACCATGTGATGTCATGAAGTGATGAGTGCTTTTTTTATGGTAACTAGTAAAATTTCCTGGTTGAGTGATTCCATAATCTGATTTAAAAATTCTCTGTTTCATTAGAGAAGGAACATATGTCAAATATTCAAATGTTAGATGTGTATTACTGCTAAAATATGCCTCAAATAAGACCTTTCTATACAATAAAATTGATAAATTGCTGAAATTATAAAATTGCTGTGGGGATACCATTTGGTAATTAGGTTTATCTGGAGATTTAAAAAGTCTTTTAAGAGGAAAGGCTTCAAGAGCTAAATATCTTTAGCCAAAGGGTGCAGGGAGGGAGAGACTGAGTAAGGGACTGGGGTATGGTGTGTCAGTATTGTTAAAGGATTATTACAGGGATCTATGAGAACTCTTTAGGTGACTGGGGATCATAAAACATCTGATTATTATGATAATTAGGATCTGAAGCTCTCACCAAAATAAAAAACATACTCAGAACACAGCATGCTTTGTGATGGGGTGGAAATGAAGATGTGAAGAGTTTTGCCTTGGGAGAATAACTGCCATTACTGTTACTGAGAAAGAGGAAATGTATAGAGAAGAAATGGATGAGATTGTACAAGAGGCCCAAGGCATCCACCTTGTACTGTGTTCCTGTCAGATCTCAAATGCTTAAGCTGCCTTGTGTTGGGACTGCAACTGAAGGAGGGTCATATGTGTTACAGGAAATGGTATTGATGGTTCAGTAAATAGCACTCTTCCCTTTGAGCCAGAACTCAAATACGGATACAATATAGTGTTATGGGACATTGTAGGTGCTGAAAATAGTCCATCTATGGCTATTATAAATCCAACAGAACAACTTTTAAGGTAAAAAATTAGCTAGAAGTGGTCAAAATTATTTTGATCAATACAATTGTCTCACCCAAAAAGGATTTTGTCAAAAATGATTTTCTTTTGGCAGGAAAATATCCTTTTTGATTATTTTTTTCTGAAACTATACAACAATTTTCATTTCTTTTCACTTTTTGAAAAATAAAACATTCAAATTTTTGGATTTTTGTTTTTCCTCTTATCTTTTTTTGCCACTGAATGCAGTAGGTATGAATGTCTAAATTTGGGGTATGTCTGTTTTTTCCATTTCTTCTTTTTCTCTTTTTCTTTTTCTCCTTTTATCCAATCAGTAACATTTCAGTGTTTCCTGGACTTTGGAAATGTTATAAAGCAGCAAAGGGAAGAATAAAACTCTTGCAGTTTGCAGTTGTGTAACTTTTCCAAAGTTGATGTAGAATAGAAAAGGAGGGAAAGAATATAAAAGTAAAGAGGGAAAAATGGGTCTGTGTCTGTGTTATCAACCGTGGACATTATATATCTTTATTGTATTTGGTGGCAAAATGGGAGAAACGAAAATTTAAAACAATTGACATTTTTTCATAATTATTTTGAAAAAATGAACACCCCTTCAGTATGTAAATACAAAAAATTGTTCCATTTTGAACCCTGTGAAATGGAAATAATTTTTTTTTTTTTTTACAAAATTCTACTTTTTTGATATGCTCTAGTTAGCCCATGTCTCTTCACCAATTTCCAATTCAGGTGAACTGTCTGCCTACCTAAAATCCCCTGAAGTTTTAACTGAATAAGAATTCTTTCCTTTCACTCCTGAACAGCATTGCTGTACCCTATTAGAGAACTGTAATATTCCATCCAAGAGGCAGCTGTGTTTCAGTGGTTGGAGAAGAACTCTCTATATAGCTTGTAGCTTGTAGGCTCTCTTCCATTTTTAATGGCAGGGATTATATTTTTAAAAGGTTAAAAAACAACACCACCACATCCAAAGCGTCCCAGGCTGTTTGAAATCCACCAGATTGTGCTGGATTTTAATTGTTTCTTATAGCTGCTTTTTCCCAATGATTTCATTATTGAAATGTAAAAACTATGCAATTGACTGAGACATTTAAAAAAAAAAAACAGTGAAATGAAGCTGTGTGTGTAACATGAATACTTCATTTAGTTTAGTGGATGCTAATTATAGATAGTGTTACCACTTAAAGGGTATTTTTGAGCTTGCTCTATTTTTATTTGCCTGGCTAAATCATTTCATGTGATCCTCAAAACACTATTTTGGCATCAAAGCTTTTCTAAATGAATAATACATTTCCTAACTACATCTTGCCAAAGTCCCATATCCTAGCTTAATGGTAATGTTGTGGGGAGGGATCCATGACATATAGCAGAAAAGTTCATTCAAAATAAAAACCAAGATTCAAATCAGGAAACACAGCCAGAGACATCATGCATCCTGTAAAGGGGTGATTTACTCCTGGGAGGATAGAGTGTTGCCAAATACAGACTGATCTGTACTTTTCATACCAAAACGATTTAGCATTTGTTACAAGCCCAAGCCCCATCCCAGGTACACTGACATTCATAAATATTTTGGAAAGACGGGGACATAGTTTAAGTGAATCTGGGGCAATTTATAACTTAAGGTTGAAAACAATTGATTTCCAGTTAGCTTTAGATTCACAGATGGTAGTATGGGTTATTTTCCAAGGTTCTCTTTATATTTCACTTTCAAACTGAAAAAATCACCCCCTGCCCCATTTTAAAAAATGCTTCTCCTGCTTCTAGGACTACAAGTGAGGAGGAGAGAGGGCACCATACAAACAGTAGCATTGCCATGACAAAACTATATAATCATGCAAAAAATCTATGTTAAAAGAAGTTTACAATTTAGGGCTGTCAAGCAAGTAGTCGCACTGTTAAACAACAATAGAATACCATTTATTTATATAATTTTGGATGTTTTCTACATTTTCTTACAACACAGAATACAAAGTGTACAGTGCTCACTTTATATTTATTTTTGATTACAAGTATTTGCACTGTAAAAAAAACAAAAGAAATTGTATTTTTCAATTCACCTAATACAAGTACTGTAGTGCAATCTCTTTATCATGAAAGTTGAACTTACAAATGTAGAATTATGTACAACCCCCCCACCTGCATTCAAAAATAAAACAATGTACAATTTTAGAGCTTGCAAGTCCACTCAGTCCTACTTCTTGTTCAGCCAAACGCCCAGACAAACAAGTTTGTTTACATTTGCAGGAGATAATGCTGCCTGCTTCTTGTTTACAATGTCACCTGAAAGTGAGAACAGGTGTTCTCATGGCACCGTTGTAGCTGGCGTCGCAAGATATTTATGTGCCAGATGTGCTAAATATTCACTTGTCCCTTCATGCTTCAACCACCATTCCAGAAGACATGCGTCCATGCTGATGAAGAGTTCTGCTCGATAACAATCCAAAGCAGTGTGAACCAACACATGTTCATTTTCATTATGAGTCAGATGCCACCAGCAGAAGGTTGATTTTTCTTTTTTTGGTGGTTTGGGTTCTGTAGTTTCCACATCTGAATATTGCTCTTTTAAGACTTCTGAAAGCAAGCTCCACACTTCATCCCTCTCAGATTTTGGAAGGCACTTCAGATTCTTATACACTGGGTCAAGTGCTGTAGCTATCTTTAGAAATCTCACATTGGTACCTTCTTTACATTTTGGCAGATCTGCAGTGAAAGTGTTCTTAAAATGAACAACATGTGCTGGGTCACCATCCAAGACTACTATAACAGGAAATATATGGCAGAATGCGGGTAAAAGAGAGCAGGGGACATACAATTCTGCCCCAAGGACTTCAGTCAGAAATTTAATAAACATTTATTTTTTTAATGTGCATCATCACCATGGAAGCATGTCCTCTGGAATGGTGGATGAAGCATGAAGGGGCATATGAATGTTTAGCATATCTGGCATGTAAATACCTTGCAATGCTGGCTACAAAAGTGCCATGCAAATGCCTGTTCTCACTTTCTGGTGACCTAAATAAGCAGAGGGCAGCATTATCTCCCATAAATGTAAATAAACTTGTTTGCCTTAGCGATTGGCTGAACAAGAAGTAGTACTCAGTGGACTTGTAGGCTCTGAAGTTTTACATTGTTTTGTTTTTGATTGCAGTCATGTAACAAAAAAATCTACATTTGTAAGTTGTACTTTCATGAAAAAGAGATTGCACTACAGTACTTGTATGAGGTGAATTGAAAAATACTATTTCTTTTGTTTATCATTTTTACAGTGAAAATATTTGTAAGCAAAAATAATATACACTTTGATTTCAATTATAACACAGAATACAATATATATGAACATGTAGGAAAACATCCCAAATATTAATTGGGATTAATTGACAGCCCTATTATGACCGTGAAGTCAAACATTCAGAAGTTAGGAAATGCCAGAATCAATATTGCCCATGAAACTTATTTCTGACCCTTTTCTTTAATTACGTGATCATATATGTTTCCATCCCTCCTACCCCAACGCTGCAGGACCTGTGTCTCACTAGTGCACAAGATGGTGAGGCAGCTGATCAATACCTCATTTTTATACTTTTATAAAAAAATAAAAAACAATCACCTTGCTCTTGAATGAACTATCTGAAAAAATGATAAAAGACAAACACCCTATCAATTGTGGGCCACATCTGGCCTCTCAGTCCTAGTCCTCTAAAGAAACTTGCACAAACACCTTGAAAAGAAGAGGCTGGGAATTAAATTCACAACTCTACTGCACACTAAAAAACATGGCCTTAAAAGAAACTGGTTTTATGACCCAAACAACAATTTGTAACATACGCTGCTGCATACTAACATTCCACTGACTGCAGCGGTGTTAATTGTCCACTTCATTGTAAGTGGCCTCCTTCAATATGTGTGAACACTTTATGCTTAACAATCTGTCCCAGCTGGTATTTAGCTTGAACACTACTGTTTCCTTCTTCAGAACTGAAGAATCGCTCAGTGAAGCTCAAAATCTTGTTCCTTCCACTAACAGAATTTGGCCCAGTAAAAGGTATTACCTCACCTATCTTGTCTCTCTCCCTTTTATATACTTATCATTCATTGTGAGGCCCCATAGTTTATTTATTACAAACCACCCAAACTCAATGATTCGAGAAAGAAGTCTGAAATGATTTGGGCATGTTATATAAATGTCAAAAAAAAAAAAAACCCTACAAAACCTCAAACAAACCAACCCAAAAACACTGTACTCCCAGACAAGCCCTTGATGGATACCACTTAGTGGAAGACAGAACAAGGAAAACACATGACATATAAGAAAATCACTGAGAAAGATGTAATTGTTTTGGAAACAGACTATAATGGAGCAAGAAATATGGCACTAGACGGATGTGGAACTATTAGGTTGTCTCATGTCACAAGGCATGGGAGCATCTAATCTAATAATAAAACCCAGAGTTGAATAAGGATTTAATATTTCTTCATTCTCATCATCACATTATGTGTGTGAGCACTTCACAGATATTAGTGCATTTATCTTCACCATATCTCTGTGAAGGGGGAAAGGACTGTATCATCATTTTACAGATGAATAACTGAGACACAGATTGAGGCAAACATTTGCAAAATTTCCACTAATTTGGGATTCATCAATAACTGGGTACCCAGATACTGAGAACCGACATCTTCCATTGTAGTAATGGGGAGTAGTGAGTGCAAAGCACTTGTGAAAAACAGCCCAAGATGAGCACCCCGAAAAAGAGGAATGCACATTAGTGGCAACTTCAGAAAATGTTGGTTGTAGTGACTCACCCAGTATTGCAGTGTTACATGTTCAAATTGAATGATAATAATAATACAAGATTGTCGGATAATCACCTCACTTGGAATAATTTAATCAGAGATTATTAGTCAAAGATTTAATATAACACAATACAGAATACAGAAAGAAAATCATACTTTACCAAACCCTCTGTAACAGGTGAAGCAATAGCAGCTAGTCCACTTCCAGTTTAAATTAAAAACTCTTTCCTTTTATAGAATATGGGACAAAGAGATTCCTTTGTGGGGAAGGAAAAGCTATTTTCCCACAGTTGATCCCACTATGTGTTCTGTTTTCAATATCTCAATTTACCAAATACCATAAAAGAAGCTCCATATGTAATCTTAATGTACATCATTTATAAACTAAAGGGGTTTTTAACCCAGTCATTATTATTAAAAACATCTGTAGCAACAAGCAATTCCTAATTAGTTAAAAACCTCTTTCAATGGATCATTATTTCACAAATCATAGAAAACATTTGCAATAATAAATATCCCTTATCAGTCAGAGACCATATTTTTGGATTAATACTAACCCTTATCTATCACACGGTCTTGTTCATTACAACATCCAAATGCACTGACAGGCATCCTTTTTTAGTTGCCTCTCTGAATAAGTGGACAGCATTCTCCATAGGTCAACAGAGTCAAAGTAAAAGATTATCCACATTCCTTCATTTGGTCACCCTACTATGGTTCAGTCTAAGTACAAAGAACTTTTCACTTTGATAGGAACAGAAAGCTATATTTTATAGCTCCAAAACACTTTGTTTAGATACATAAAGGTTTCTGTTTAATATATAAAAGACTGGTAGCGGGTTTGATATCTACTAACAATAGGAAGTATGTAGCAGAGGCAGTGATGAAATCCAATTATCATAGTTCCCAGGCAAGTGTCTCAGCAAAGGACTATCTATTCTTCTGGGATCCTGCACTTGCCCCTCTTTCACTATATCATATCACCTTGTCTGTGGCGTGGTCTACAGTACAGAGATAGGTCAATGCAAGGAAATTTATGTCAACCTAACTTTGTAAGTGTCTGTGACACTCTGTACCTCGGGGGAACACCCAGCACCCCCATGTTCATCCTTGTAAAATGATTGTGTGGTATCCAATGCAAAGTTTGTCATGTTGAGTGTCTCCGGAAGGCTCATGATGCACTGAGCATTGTTGTTACAGTAATGTTATAGGTTATAATTTCATGTATATAGTCATGAGGCTGAAAAAGTATCCTCATGGCTTAAAATAAGCCCAGGCAAAAACTCTCCAAGATTAGAGAGCAGTTCACACCTCATCAGGGCAGGTATGGGACAAACCCAGCCCAGCCTCACAGGAACAAAGGACGCTGGCCTAGGCAGCAACAAAAGAATCTGTTGGACTCTTGAGAGAGTCACATCGCTTCCTTTGGCCAGTTTTGGACTGCAATGAGGTAATTCTCACCTGACTCTGAAGTGGGGGGGAAGCAAAGAGGGAAGAAAGAACATGATAAAAGGGAGAGACGTTTGCCATGCTCTCTCTCTCTCTTGCACCTACATCTATAGACACCACACCAAGCGACTGAAGCGCTGATCAAAGGGGTGAGCCTGGCTGAAGAGCAACCAGCCAGCTTGTGGTAAGAAGCATCTATGTTTGTAAGGGCATTGAAAGTGTTAAGATCAGCTTAGAATGCGTTTTGCTTTTATTTCATCTGACCAAATCTGACTTGTTATGCTTTGACTTATAATCACTTAAAATCTATCTTTCATAGTTAATAAATCTGTTTATTTATTCTACCTGAAGCAGTGTGTTTGGTTTCAAGTATGTCAGAGACTCCCCTTGGGATAACCAGCCTGGTACATATCAATTTATTTGTTAAATTGACGAACTCATATAAGCTTTCAGCGTCCAGTGGGGATAACTGGACACTGCAAGACGGAAGTTCCTAGGGTTGTGTCTGGGACCAGGTATATCGGCTAGTGTCATTCGGTTGCACAATCCAAGGAGCAGCTTACATGCCAGAGGGTGTATGTGAACAGCCCAGGAGTGGGGGTTCTCACAGCAGAGCAGGGTAAGGCTGGCTCCCAGAGTCAAGGAATGGAGTGACCTAGCAGATCACCGGTCCAGATAACACCAGAGGGGAAAGTCACAGCATCTACACTAAAATGTCGCTCCCGCTGAAGTAATTCACCTGCTATACTCACTTAGTAACTCCACCTCCATGATAGGTGTATCACTTAGATTAATGTAGTTAGTGCAATGCAGTGTCAGTGTAGACACTTTGGTTACTTACATCAACTTTTAGTGGCCTCTAGGAGGTGTCCCACAATGACCCACTGTGACTGTTTTGGTCACGATTTTGGACTCCACCACATGAAGACAAGTACACAGTTATACATCCCATATCTTTTAAAACACTGCAAATTTTTGAAATTCCATTTCCTGTTTGCTCGGCATGGAGAGCTCACCTAGCAACTGCCCAGCTGACCATTCCAGCTCCATGCTGCAGACTCAGTCCTACCTGGAGTATACAGGAGGTAGAGGATCCCCTGTGTCTGTGGGGAGAAGAGGCTGTGCAGGCCCAGCTCTGATCCAGCCATAGAATCATCGATATCTATGAGCAGATCACTCAGGGCATGGGGGAGAAGGGCTACATGAGGGACCCACAGCAATGTTGAGTGAATGCCAAGGAGCCTCAGCAGGCGTACCGGAAGGCAAGGGAGGCTAACAGTCACTCTGGTGCAGAGCCACAGATATGCTGCTTTTACAAAGAGCAGGAGAAGGAACCTCTGGTAAGTAGGCAATTTGATGTGATATTGCAGGGACACATCTGTTCATTTACTCTTTTTTAATCATGCTAGAAGAGGTAGTGAAATAACAAGTAGAGGCAGAGTCGCTATCTGCTTCTCATTCCTCTGTCTAGCTAGGGTGAGGGGACCCTGCAGAACAGTTTGTTTATATGAACCGGGATGCCGCGTGAGTCCTCCATAAAGATCTTGAGTAAACTTTCCTGGAGGTAGTCTGCAATCCTCTGCCAAATGTTTCTGGGGAGGGCTGCCTTATTTCTTCTGCTGCGGTAGGACACTTTCCCACATCACTCAGCAATTACTTCAGCAAACATCATTGCAGCATGCAGGCTAGCAGCATATGGACCCAGTCTGTAGCTGGACATGTACATGAACTGTTCCCTTTCAGCCTCCATTATCCTCAGGAGTGAGGTATCAACTAAAATCACTACTTGTTATGCTTATAACATAAAGGGGATAAGGCAATATGCCGTGTTTACTGAGAGTACAATTTAAGCATTAAAATCAGCATGCTTTCATTTACACACACACACACACCTCAAAAGATTCTGCAGCTGGATTTTATAGTTACCAGTTTTTAGTGTTGCTCAGTCAGTTCCAGTGGCCAGCTGAAACTGCACACGAGGGAGGGGAGCTGGGCTTCTGTCGAATACATTCGAAGCTCTGATGTTGATGCAGAACGAATCCAAAGTCCCATGGCAACACACCCTTCTTTTATAGTAATAAGTTCCCACACAAGTTTCTGGACCTTGCTGTGTTACACCGGAGCTGTTTAAGGTTGCTCCAATCAGCATTATTTGCGTTGTTACTGGGAGTTATCTGCAGCTGTTTTTTATCTCATTCCTCTGGCTCCACTCTTTATCGTGTCCTTGGGGTGTATGCCTTTGCTTTAGGGTTGTCAATCTGCCATCCCGGTGAAAGTTGGCGCCTCTCGACTTCGCCATTCCCTTTTGACCATCCGGCCTAGCTGTTTTTATTCAGTTAGTTACCATACATTTTTTACTCACAACAAACAGTAAATAAGGCAATTACAGCCATAAAACTTCTATTCTTTTAAGAACAATTATTAACACAATCAGTAAAGAATAAACTCAGAAAAAAAAATTCTTACTAATTTAAGGCTACAATTTCTTTTTACTAATTTAAAACTAGCAAAATGGAGTATAAAGCAAAATAAGTAAAATGGAGTACAATTTTACTTGAGATAATTTTTCCCCATTAGGCTTTTGCTTACATAAAAGCCTGTGGAAAACAATGCCAGTATTCAGTTCAGTTGTCCTATCTGCATATACTCATGCCAGTGAGCCACCCCGCACCATTTATTGTCCCAACTCACACCTCCCCCGGCCATACTCCAAATGGCTGGGAGTGCCACAATGCTCTCTGAAATAAAAAAGGAGAAATTAGAATGTAGTGCTTGTAACTTGTGTGGATCAAGGGGAGTGAGTTCAGTATACTAAGTATACCAATATTTTGAATATACTCATGACAGTACCCCTGTGAATTGTATCTTTTGCAGCTGGAGATGTGGCCTTGAGGGTGTCTCTATCCACACCAGTGGAGCAGCTCAGCCAGACAGGAAGGAGAAGGTAGAGGACATGGGCTGGCATGTTCCAAGAGATCCTGCAAGTCTCTGGTGCTTTGTATACTGAGCATAGGTCTTGTAGGATCACACTCGCAGAAAGAATGGACAGGGATAGAGTGGAGAAGAGAAAAGCACAGGAAAAGGAGAGAGATGTGCAGCAAGAGATGCTAGCGCTTCTCAAGCAGCAAACAGACATTCTGGAGACTCTTGTTGACCTTCACGTTCAACAGACCTGCATTTACCTCTCTTTGCAGCCCATAGAGAACTGCATTCTTGGACCTCCCTACACACCCACATTCCACGTGACATCCATGGCTGCTGCACTACCCCTACCACTCCACCCCAAGGAGAGTACAGATAATCATAGCCACCTGTACTGAACCTGTGAGAGACATGGTTGGTGTATATGTTTGTGAAATAAATATAATTGTTCTTTCCCGTGTATTTATAAAGTTTCATTCAGTTACAAATATGTCTGTTTGCATGGGTTCGGAATAAAAGTCTGTTTATGGAAACTTAATTCATCTTTATTAATTTGCAACATATGTTGGCTGTGACATCATTCATAGATAATAACAATAGGTGCATTTGCATTGTTATATTACTACACACAGAACACTCATTACAAGGTTCATACTGGGGAATAAAAAAAAAAAATGCCAGGTAGAGCACACTACTGCAACATACATTACTGTGACTGACTATTTAAACGGTCTTTCAAAGCCACCCTGAGCATTATAGTTCTGCATTGAGATCTTCTTATAGCCCTGGTATCTAGCTGCTCCAAATCAGCAGACAGATGTTCCACCTCTGCCCTCCACCCCTGCAGAAACTTTTCCCCCTTTTCTTCACAGATATTATGAAGCATACATCAGGCAGCTATAACCATTGGGTAATTTTTTTCACTGAGGTTTAATCTCATGAGTAGACAGCACCAGCGGCCTTTCAAATAGCTAAAGAAACATTCAACTATCATTCTGTCCCTGCTGAGCCTGTAGTTGAAGTGCTCCTTACTGCTGTCGAGGTAGCTGGTGTATGGCTTCATGAGCCACAGCAGTAAGAGGTAGGCTGGGTCTCCCAGTATCACTAGTGGCATTTCAACATCCCCAATGGTAATACTCTGGTTAGAACATAAGAAAGGCCGTACCGGGTCAGACCAAAGGTCCATTTAGCCCAGTATCCTGTCTACCGACAGTGGCCAATGCCAGGTGCCCCAGAGGGAGTGAACCTAACAGGCAATGATCAAGTGATCTCTCTGCCATCCATCTCCATCCTCTGACAAACAGAGGCTAGGGACACCATTCCTTACCCATCCTGGCTAATAGCCATTAATGGACTTAACCCCCATGAATTTATCCAGTTCTCTTTTAAACTCTGTTATAGTCCTAGCCTTCACAACCTCCTCAGGTAAGGAGTTCCACAAGTTGACTGCGCGCTGTGTGAAGAAGAACTTCCTTTTATTTGTTTTAAACCTGCTGCCTATTAATTTCATTTGATGACCCCTAGTTCTTGTATTATGGGAATAAGTAAATAACTTTTCCTTATCCACTTTTTGGTTTGGAAAGAGAGTCCCATCTTGCAACTTTCTGAATAGGCCTGTGTTTTTAAAGATGTGTGCATCATGCATCCTCCCATGTTGCTGTTGGTAAAACATCCCTGGTGATCCACCAGCGCTTGCAATACTATAGAAAAGTAGGCCTTTCTGTTGAAGCGCTCTGTGGCAAGGTGGTCTGGTGCCACACTAGAGATATATGGGTGTCACCATGGCTCAATGGGTCACAGTTGAGAATGCCAGATTCAAGACAAACTACTGAGAAATATGTCAGACTCACCTCAAACTGGTGGTTAGTCTATTATGAGATATACCAAACCAGCAACAAAAATCAACTTCTATCTCACCACACTGGTTAAGAAAAAGTCCAAGCTTCAGTTTCCTTAGGCATCCCAGACCTTGTTTCACCACCCAGACACTAGACTTTTTCCATGAGTGGTTACTGAAAACCAATTTAATCAAACAAAGGGTTCTTCTGATCTCAAAAGACCAGCCACACACCCAGGTCAATATTTAACTCAGATCTGACTCAATAATCACACTGTTGCCAATCCTTTAGTAGCTAATATCTAAAGGTTTATTTATAAGAGAAAAAGAGGAAACAGAGTAACAATGGTCAAAGAAATAATCTACATGCAATCATTGCAAAGTTCTTGGATCAGGTTTGTAGCAATTATATTACAGACTGCTGGCTTGTGAAGTTTCTGGTAACTTCCAAAAGACTGGAAGGTCCTCAGTACATAGTCAATATGTGCCTTTTAGTGCAAGTCCAGAGATCAGAGCAGGAAAGAGACAAAATGGAGATACTTCCAGGGTCTATTAGACCTTCTCCCATGAGGAGGGAATGCCCTCAGTCTTAATTTGTGGAAAATTACAGGCACAAGATGGAGTCCAGGGTCATATGAGCAAGTCATGTGCCCTTACATGCTTTGATGACTCATAGGAGCAGCCATTAAACATATTCTGGCTAAGGCATCCTCAGGAAGGCTCACTGGGTAGGATGATTTTCTTCTATGGCCCATTGTGAGAGTTAATTACCTTTAATTAAGGTAATTAGCCAGCCATTGTGAATGGACTATTCAAGCTTGATTAGGCTAGATTGCATGTAAAGTACCTTCTGGGAGTTGCCCAGGAATATAGCATATGGGTAGCATGCCAATATATAGTCAATATTTATAACTTCAGATATAAAAATAACACATGCATATAAGCAAGATAATCATACTCAGTCAATCATAACTTTTCCATTGATACCTTACATGACATACTTTGTATAAGATTTGTTGCAATTGTCTAACAGTGGCAATACTAAATATATGGATAATCATGTTTCAATCATACAGCATCACAGTGTTCCATCTATAGCCCCACTGCAGTTCAGGAAGCCCATTGGTGCAAAACCATCCACTGTCTTGCATGTTGCCCAGAATCACAGTCTTTCATAGCAGGATGTGATTAATGGCCCGGCAAGCTTGCATCATAGCAGCCCCCTGGTGAATTTTCTAACTCCAAATTGATTCCACTCAGTGATCACCACTGGTTTCTTCACTGTCAATGCAGCTCTCATTTTGGTGTCACTGCACTGGAGGGCTAGAATGAGTTCTGCACACAATTCCAGGAATCCTTGCATATCTGAAAGTTCAGCAGTCACTGCTCATCATTCCATAACTGCATAATGATGTGATCCCACCAGCCAATGCTTGTTTCTTGGGCCAAGAACTGGTGCTCCACTGTTTGCAGCTGTTCCTGGAGTGCCAACAGCCACCTTTCTATGTCCCACAGCAAGCTAGCCTTCAAGAAATCATCATGTTCCTCATGGTTCCTCTGGTGGCTCTGCAAATACTGCAGAATTAGGTGATTTGTGCACACAACACTCATCACAATAATGCAGAGCTGCGCAGGATCCATGCTTCTCACAGAGATGGCATATGCACAGGGTTTCATGGCTTTTGAAAAGAGGCATAAATCATCATAGGATGCAGATAAAATTATGGGATGAAGAAAATTGCACCATGGGACATTGAAACTGTGTTCCCAGTCACCGCTATGCAACTCATTTGCTCCCATGAGGCATTGGCAAGTTCCACTGCTCTCTGCATTGATGCAAGCGCTGCTAGTGAGGACACACTATCAATATGAGGACCATAGCATGGACATGCAAAAGAAATTTCATTACTGCAATGGTTCTACGTTAACATAACTTAAGTTGACTTAATTCTGTAGTGTAGACTTGCCCTCATTCAACATCCATCCTGTGCACTGACTGAAGTCAAGAGTCATATGGAAAAAACGGTATGTGGCCATGTATTTAAAGAATGTATTCTAAGCCATATTTGTCAAGGGACAGAATTATGGTTGCAAAGGCAGCTTGAGGAGCCCATTGGAAATAGCAGAGCATGCATTACAAATATGCAGAGCATGTGTAAGCAGAGTCAGGATGAGCTCTACCCTGACATCTGGTGGTGAATTATGGCGAGTGTGGAAAAGAACTCCAGGGGCTGATCTGGTTTGCATAGCCACACCCACTCGCCTGGCATGAAACAACAGCAACTCAAAGTGGTTACTTTGGCTGGTGTGGGATCCCCAGTTTCTCTATTATTGGGGCAGGAAGAATAAAGTTTTGTTACCCTGATTCTGTGAATCAAGGCCAGTGGAACTGTTGTATGACAGAAGGACTGAGTGAGTCCTTCACCATTACCTAAGTAGCACTTGCTTGACAAGGGGCATGGGTTACAAAACCCAGTGAATTGAGAGAGGATGGGGACAGGTATTTATACCTGATGGTATGGGCCCCTCTTTGAGGGTTTGAAACACCAATTGCACTACCTCCTCTCTCCACTGTTGAATGTCAGAGCTAACTTTGATTCCATTAGGAGTCTAGTTACAGGCTGCTGAGCTGAATTCACTTGGGGCCAATGGTGCACTAGCACTGGGGCTCCCCTACTAAGAGCTGAAATTGCTAAGAGCTGAAATCACAAAAGAGCTAAAGTTATTAAGAGCTGAGATCACTGAGACTGTGTTAACTAGTGGGGGAGCCTGAAGCTATATTGCTAAGCGGCTGGTGGAGCAGCTAGCAGAGTGGAGCCTCACGGGGACGGTTGGAGCGGAGCTGAGCGACTCACAGGGCGGTGAGCAGGGCGGAGTGGCTGGAGAAGCAGCGAGCAGAGCGGAGCCTTGTGGGAGCGGCCCAAGGAACAGCTGAAGTGGAGCAGAGCTGAGCGGCTCACAGGTTGGTGAGCAGAGCGGAGCAGCTGCCAGAGCAGTTCGTGGACGGCGGGAGCGGCTCACGGGACAGCTGGTGGAGCGGAGCGGCTCGTGGAGAAGGCTGCGGCAGAACCCCACGGATAGGCAGCCAGTTGGCCTCGGATCACGTAAGGTGCCCCTTAACACCCTGCGTGCCTTTCCCCCCCTCCCCCCGCTTGAACTCTGGGGCTGCACTGACCAGGGACAGAGACTTTGGGGGGTTGTTGGACTTTTGGGACTTTGGTGATCCTTGGGTGGCTGGACCCAAGAACCAAAGGGAAAGGACACAGCCCAATTTGCTGGGGTGGGTTTTTTGCTCATGAAGCCTGTTTGTGTTGTTTTTCCAATTTAATGCTGATGTCGTTTACCTCATGTTATTGAACATTTTCTGTTACGCTCAGACTCTGTGCTTGCGAGAGGGGAAGTATTGCCTCCTAGAGGCGCCCAGGGGGTGGTATGTAATTGTGCCAGGTCACTGGGTGGGGGCTCGAGCCGGTTTTGCATTGCGTTATTGAAACGGAACCCCTAGATACAGAACCCAGCCCTTGTTGCTGCCAACTTAGATGGGCAGAAGGGTTACACATGCATTTTGCAAATATGCACAATCTCCTTTGAGCAGTGTCTCATTTTGTCTTCTCTAAAGGGGGGAGTTTGGGAGAGTACTCTACTTGTACTACAGGTATGTTAGCAAGAAGAAGAAAATCAAGGAAAGTGTGGGCCCCTTACTGAATGAGGGAGGCAACCTAGTGACCGAGGATGTGGAAAAAGCTAATGTACTCAATGATTTTTTTGCCTCTGTCTTCACGCACAAGGTCAGCTCCCAGATTGCTGCACTGGGCAGTACAGCATGGGGAGAAGATGACCAGCCCTCTGTGGAGAAAGAAGTGGTTCGGGACTATTTAGAAAAACTGGACGTGCACAAGTCCATGGGGCCGGATGCGCTGCATCCGAGGGTGCTAAAGGAGTTGGCGGGTGAGATTGCAGAGCCATTAGCCATTATTTTTGAAAACTCATGGTGATCGGGGGAGGTCCCAGATGACTGGAAAAAGGCTAATGTAGTGCCCATCTTTAAAAAAGGGAAGAAGGAGGATCCGGGGAACTACAAGCCAGTCAGCCTCACCTCAGTCCCTGGAAAAATCATGGAGCAGTTCCTCAAGGAATCAATTATGAAACATTTAGAGGAGAGGAAAGTGATCAGGAACAGTCAGCATGGATTCACAAAGGGGAAGTCGTGCCTGACTAACCTAATTACCTTCTATGATGAGATAACTGGCTCTGTGGATGAGGGGAAAGCAGTGGATGTGTTATTCCTTGACTTTAGCAAAGCTTTTGATACAGTCTCCCACAGTATTCTTGCTGCCAAGTTAAAGAAGTATGGGCTGGATGAATGGACTGTAAGGTGGATAGAAAGCTGGCTAGATCGTCGGGCTCAACGGGTAGTGATCAATGGCTCCATGTCTAGTTGGCAGCCGGTTTCAAGCGGAGTGCCCCAAGGGTCAGTCCTGGGGCCGGTTTTGTTTAATATCTTTATTAATGATCTGGAGGATGGTGTGGACTGCACTCTCAGCAAGTTTGCAGATGACACTAAACTAGGAGGCGTGGTAGATACACTAGAGGGTAGGGATCGGATACAGAGGGACCTAGACAAATTAGAGGATTGGGCCGAAAATAACCTGATGAGGTTCAACAAGGACAAGTGCAGAGTCCTGCACTTAGGACGGAAGAATCCCATGCACTGCTACAGACTAGGGACCGAATGGCTAGGTAGCAGTTCTGCAGAAAAGGACCTAGGGGTCACAGTGGACGAGAAGCTGGATATGAGTCAACAGTGTGCTCTTGTTGCCAAGAAGGCTAACGGCATTTTGGGCTGTATAAGTAGGGGCATTGCCAGCAGATCGAGGAACGTGATCGTTCCCCTTTATTCGACATTGGTGAGGCCTCATCTGGAATACTGTGTCCAGTTTTGGTCCCCACACTACAAGAAGGATGTGGAAAAATTGGAAAGAGTCCAGCGGAGGGCAACAAAAATTATTAGGGGTCTGGAGCACATGACTTATGAGGAGAAGCTGAGGGAACTGGGATTGTTTAGTCTCCAGAAGAGAAGAATGAGGGGGGATTTGATAGCAGCCTTCAACTACCTGAAGGGGGGTTCCAAAGAGGATGGAGCTCGGCTGTTCTCAGTGGTGGCAGATGACAGAACAAGGAGCAATGGTCTCAAGTTGCAGTGGGGGAGGTCCAGGTTGGATATCAGGAAAAACTATTTCACTAGGAGGGTGGTGAAACACTGGAATGCGTTACCTAGGGAGGTGGTGGAGTCTCCTTCCTTGGAGGTTTTTAAGGCCCGGCTTGACAAAGCCCTGGCTGGGATGATTTAGCTGGGAATTGGTCCTGCTTTGAGCAGGGGGTTGGACTAGATGACCTCTTGAGGTCCCTTCCAACTCTGATATTCTATGATTCTATGATTCCTCCCTACCCTACCCCAATTAAAGTCCTGAAACAGAACAGGTTAGGCCAGCATTTTAAAATGTGGTCACCGTAGCTGCATGTGGCCACCAGGGGATTTTCTTGCAGCCCCAGCCTCTTAGGCGGTGATTGCGGGTGATGGTGGGGAGCAAAGCAATGACCCCTCCCCTGGGGCCACCAGCAGAGGTTGGCCCCTGTCCCCCTCTGGAGACACAAACACTTGAGGAGCAGCCAGACAGTGAGTTCATCATCTTCCCAGGGGCAGTGGGGTCAGGCTTCAGCCCTGGAGTGGCAGATGGCAGAATCCAGCTGCAGGGCTTTGGCTGTGCGGTGGCAGGGCTTCGGGCTCTGGCTCTGGGCCCCATCTCCAGGCCCCAGGCTCCTGTGGGGGTCAGGGGAGGTGCACCACCAGAGCTGATGGAGAGAATACCAGAGAGAGGAGGGACGGATGCGGTCGCCGATGGCAGGGCCATGTCAGCGGGGGCAGCCCCTACCACAGAGGTTTTGGCCTTCTTGGTGGGGCATTTGCCCTTTGTAGTCCCTTGGCCCTTCCTGCTGGCTGTGGGGGCTCCCCCAGAGTTAGAGGGGACAGGAGGCATGGGAGCAACTGAGGCCACCCCTGTGCTTGCTGCTGCCAGTGCCCCAGCGGGGGCGATGACAGGCAGTCCAGAAGCAGTGGCTGAGATGGTGACCATACGGGGGGCGGGGGGGAGGACAGGGGGAGGAGGAGCATAGAGTCAACCCAAGGGGCCTCACCCACCTTTTCTTCACCATGGTCAATGGGGATGGGATTGAACACTGGAGGGAAGGAGGGGAAGGGAAGGGTCGACTGCTCCTCGCTGCTAGGCTGCAGGTGAAAGAGGAGGGTGCCAAGAGACGAGGGGAGGGCACGGGGGCACCTATCAGGGCAGGGAAGGAGGGGGTTATCACCGACACAAGGTGAGATTACCGGCTCCTCTGGCTGCACTGGAGAAAAGGGAAGGACTATATCATCATTGGGGAGTGACGTGAACAGTGAGCTCAACGGAAAGGTGCTCAAGTGCTGGGGAGGGGGACGGACATGGGTGCATGGAGCAAGGGGCCAACCGAGCGGGCAGGGAACACTGGAGGTCAATGGGGAAAAGAAACAGGCTGGAAAAAAACCATGCCCAGGATAGGCAAACTGAAAGGACTAGCTTCAGGGGTTAGGGCAGGGCAGGCAAACTAACAATCATCCAGGGACCAGGGTAGGGCAAGCAAACAACTAGACTCACAAGGACGAAAGATGAGGCAGGCAATCAAACTGGGGACTAGGGCAAAAAGGGTGGGGAATAGGCAGCAGGGGGCAGGCAGCAAGGGAAAAGGGTGCAAACTGCTGCAAGGGGCTGAGGGTGGGGGAAGCAGAGGATGGGATAGTCCACCAGCCAAAGGCAGCAGGAGAGGTAAGGGCCAGTCCAAGGGGAATGGAGGCACGTGACGTGTGCCCACGTGTGCTTGCAAAAACTCAGTCTGTGTTTGCTGCTGCTACAGGCCCAAGTGGTGGGGGGCGGGGCGAGACAAGCAGCTGAGTCCTGGAGTAAGTAGGGGAGTCAGATAGTAGGTTGGGTGGTAGGTGGCAGATGGTAGGTGGATGGGGAGACATAGACCAGGCTCTATGCCATCCCCCTATGTCCCCACAGTAACAGTTATTACCTCCACCACAAGAGCAGAGATGGAAACAGTCACCGAGTCCAGCAGTGAGCCCCTCCATGGTGTCCTGCAGGTGTTGCAGGGTTCCTGCATGCTTCCCAAGCAGCAAAGGTCCTCCTCTTCCTCCTCATGGCAGAAGCAGGCTCCCAAGAAGCACAGGCAGCAGCACCAGCAGGCAGTCTGACAACCAGGCAGGAGGGACCCTTCAGGGGTGGCAGCAAGAGTAGGGGCGGGTTCCCTCACTCCTTCTCCAGGGAGCAGGCCAGCAGACTCCCCCCAAGGAGCAGCAGCAACCAGGGATTCCACCGGCCAGATAACAGAGAGAGGGGGTCTGGCCCAGACAAGAATCTGAAGCGAAAGAGCTCTGGGCCCAGCAGCAGCAACTCCACACCTGAAGAGGGTCCTGGAATGTCAACGTGTTAGCCCCACCATAAGCAGGTTCTTTTTTCCTTAGTAACTCAACAGAGGTTACTCTAGGTTAATTAGGACACCTGGGGCCAACCAAGGGCCTGCCAGAACCCCTCCAGCCAGATAAGGGTGTGTGATAGGAATTGTAGGAGGAATGTGTGCTACTGGAGAGCTGGGTGGTACAGACACTAACAAGCACCAGGAGGGAAAACCCCACAGGTACAGAGGCAAAGGACAGGAAAAACTCTACCTAACAGGGTGAACAGCCCTTTTGGGCACTGAGGGTCTGAGGGAAGAGACCTTGCCAGAGGGGAGAGACTAAACTGGGTGCCTGATTTGTTACCACCATGCCTGGAGGGACTATCAGAGATTAAGAAGCTCCCCTCTCCCATCAGAGAGGCTGGGAGGAACCTTGCTCACGCAAGGTATGGACAACAAGCCCAGGGATGTTGTGAAATTCTGAGGTTGAGAGGAATACCTCAGCTCACTGCTAAGTGGAAGCGTGGAACCAACTGAGGCAGAGATTCTTACATATATTTTAGAAAATTAATGATATGCTTGTGTGGGATTTACCTAAAAGTATCCCAGTTTAAAAAATCTTTAGCAGCCTCTCAAAAATTGACTCTTAACCATTTCATAAATAAAACCTGCCAGTTTTTCAATGGGGAAGGGAAATTATATTCCAAAAAACCCACATTTCTGTCAATTTATAACGTGTGATCAATGGCGCTGTGATTTCCTGACCTTATTTTATCTTAGCTAGAAATGTAAGGCAGTGATCAAAATTTACATTATCAAGGTCATCTATCATTCCTGGTATTGGTCTAGCCAAAATAATATTTGTCATGCTGACAAGATTCACAGCCCCAAGTTAATGTAGCATTGGGTGACAGAGTATGTATATTATCTCACTAGCCAAGAGATAGCCAAATTGAACTGTAGCTCAACAAAATCATCTTCAGCAAAACTGGAAGGGTATATTAACTTCTAAATATAAAGAAAGACCATATTTACTAGATCTCACATTTTATAGCATATTACAAGTTGCTAGAGAGCAGCTTTTACAAAAATACATCCCGTCAGTGCACAGCATATATTTATAGCACAGCAACACAATAGGACTGTATTTAAGGATCAGATGTTGTTTTCTAGGGTTTATAACTTTGTCATGTTAAATTACATTCTACTGCAACAAGAAATATGCCATCTCTTCCCCTAAAACGTCTTTGTTCAAGTTAAAGGATTTTGTGTCTTTTTTCTAATTTGCCCCAAACATTTTCTACTAATGTGTTTTTAAAGCCAGTTTTAATTAAAAAAAAAGTCATGATTAAAAAAATAAGAAATTAATGGAATAGCATCTTGGCAAGAGGTGATGACAATTTAACATCTTTTGCCCTTCTGTTTCTGGCCAGCAGTCATCAGCACTGTGGTAATAAGGAAGGAGAGGTCATTTTTCTTGCACTGTGCTGGGCTCAGATGTATATTGAGAAACCTTATCAGTGAGAGGTTTCAGAGAAGTAGCTGTGTTAGTCTGTATCATCAAAAACAATGAGGAGTACTTGTGGCACCTTAGAGACTAACAAATTTATTTGGGCATGAGTTTTTGTGGGCTAAAACCCACTTCATCAGATGCATGGAGTGGAAAATACAGTAGGCAGGTATAAATACACAATACATGAAAAGATGGGAGTTGCCTTACCAAGTGGGGGGTGAGTGCTAACGAGACAATTCAATTAAGGTGGAAGTGGGCTATTCTCAACAGTAGAATACCAAGGGAGGAAAAATCACTTCCTTCACACTGAAGAAATTGGTTGTACTTGCTCCCTTTTCCCTATGATTAAGCTATCAGTTGTCCCTTTGCTCTGATGTCAGGTGAGTATCAAATAATCCTAGCTTTTAAGTGTTTAAATTCCCCTCTCTTATATGAGGGCTTATGTTCTAAGTGTTCTATGTTCAAATGACTGATTTTTGCTTGAGCTGATATGCAGCTGCATGAAGAAAATCCTAATCCCCTCAGGTGTGCCTTCTCTAGTGACACCCCCCACATTGGCTACACCTGCATTTCAGACTTCTGGAAGAGACTGAATTATCTGAAGGGAATTTTCTTCTTTTTTTAATTCATCTTGACTGACACTGCTTGCAGATCTGGTAAGGGCTTGGTCACAAAAAGGGTCAGACATATCTCAGAGATAGAATGCATCAGCTTTATGAGACCTATGCCAACCCCTCAGACAGTGACTTGCAACTTCATACCATGACAAAAGGCCAAAGGTGAATACAAGAAAGATCTTTGGGGTCCCCAGACTGTTTCCATTCTTCCTGGAAAGATATCCTTACCTGGTATTGAGGTCTAAGGGCTCGGCTCTTCAGGAACATGCATCAGTGTGATTACTTCACCCATTCCTTCCTCCTGGAACAGTCATCCCCAATGATCCTAGCAATCTCCCCTGAGTTTTCCTTTCAAGTCTGTGAGAGCTTCTGCCCAGAGACTCTGTGCAGCCAATAAAATAGTCACCATACCCCTAAACTCAGAGATACAGAAGTGTGAGCAGACCAACATTACAGGAAAGACCTAATAGCAGCAGCTACAGCAAAGACCTAATAAAGAAAAGTGAAGAAGTCTATGGAAGAGTGGTCCCACACTAACATAGCAAGGAAGTGCTGCTATTCCTGGCTCCTAACAGACTCTTTACAGCTACCAGCCCTGTACTATCACAAACCATATCAACCATGCACCACAAAGTGCTGGCATAGGTGAACAGTTTTTGTTCACTATCTTGGAACAAAAGGCTAAACTTGTCCATTTTGTACATCCACAAAGGCACTGTGGTGTTTTGGTTTCTGACAAGAAATCATGGCTGGCTGGGGGGGGGAGGCGGGGGGGGGTCCAAGGTGGAAAAAAAATGCCTCATGGAAGCAAACTAGTTTTACAATAATCCATTCATTGATGGAAGAGTTTAAACACAGCCGTGACGATTAATAGTGAATTCTGGCAATTTCTGACAATTTTGGCGATTGCAAGTGAGAGAATACTATAATTTCTGAACACGTGTAGATTTTGTGGTGGCTGAAGTATGAGAGCAAACTAGAATTTAAATGACCAATTCTTTTCCTATGTAATATCTGTTTTCAAAACTGTATTCTCAGGAGATATACATAATTCAGAAACACACTATGAACAACTGACATTAGTGTCCTTTCTCTCAAAAAATAACTCACTTCTAGAGTTCAAAACCTCCCTGACAACTTGGAGGTCATTTTAAATATCTGAGATTCAAAGGCTTCATGTTGCTTTACTGCAAAACATAGAAGCAATTTGTGACCATCCAAGGCCAGAATAAGAAATTATTTTTCTTCATTTCCAGACGCTAGGCAGCAAGTAGGACAGAGGCATGATGGTAGAATGGGATTGGAACTCTAACTCTCAGATGATAGGAAGATGTTCTATGACAAGTTAATCTCCTTGCTCATCACATTTTTCTTCATCCTTCCAAATATAACTCAGGAACAGATATGGCCAGCCACAGGGGCTGACTTTTCTTTTTCTTGATGGGTGCTCCACCCCAAGGCCTCACCCCGAGACCCCCCACCCACCAGTTCCTTATCCACCAAGCACCTTCTGCCAGCTGCCAAACAACTGATTGGTGGCCCCAACAAACAGCTGTGGCTGGTGGGTACTGAGCACCCCCTATTTTTTTTTCTGAGAGTGCTTGAATCCAGGAGCCCCATGGAGTTGGCGCCTATGTGGCCACCAGTAAGCACAGCAAGGCAGTGCTGTCTAATAAATAGGGCACCAAACTCATTGTCAGGATATCTGTGATTGATTCATAGATCTACCTTTGGCAAGTCACTTTACCTTTCTGTGCCAGTTTCCCCATCTGTAAAATGGGGGATAAAAGTTCTCACCTTCCTTTTGGAAAGTACTTTGAGATCTGTGATGAAAAGTTGTACGTGAACCAAGTGCTGTTATAGGGCATCCTGACTGTTCTCCTTTAAGTGCATCATGTGAATGAGTTGAAGCCTTTTCCAACAGCAAAATATGTGCCTCTCCATTTGTAATGTGGATGCAGTGACATTCAAAAAAATGGACACATGCACCTTTTACTTAAGAAGTAAAGGAAACCTTGCACAAGTATAGATGCTTTGTAATTTGTCTGTCACTGTCAATATCCTTGGCAGTACAGGTACATGGAATTCTCATGTTTTGATCATCTTTGCCCCCAAGAGAGGGCTATCAATGATTAGTCTCTCCTCTCTGTGTTAAATAGTTTTTCTGCCAGGATTTGTATAGATACCATTTATGTAGCAGTGATTACTTTAAAAGTGATGTCAATTAAACCCTTCCTTTTTAAAAAAGAAACCTCCCCTGATAATGTTTGTAAGCTGACATACAAGGAGAAGGGGGAAAAGAGAAAATACATAAGAATGGAAAACTGAGCTCTGCTGTATTAGGTTAGGTTTAGCTAGACTTGTCAAAGCATGGGGGAAAAAATAAATTTTCAAGTAAGTTAACTTTATCTGGAAAAAAGAGAAAAGAAAGGAAAAGGGGGAAAGGAGTTGAAAGTTCAAAAGCTAAAGAAATTTAATTCCAAGTCAGTAGAATCTCTCTGCATCTAAAAGTGATGGCTCGATTACTTTTGTCATTCTTCAAAAAGCACTTAAGACACCTGAGCTGATTGAATAATTGATTTTTTCAGTTCACTGGCAGTTCCAACAAAAAAAAAATCATTTTAAAAAATCAGTTTGGATCAAACTAAATCCAAACTTGTTCTGAATATTTGGTGAATTAAAAAACAGTTATCAAAAAGTCCATTTCAGATCAAATGAAACGTTTAGTTCAACCTGGAATGTTTTGTTTCAGGGCATTTTTAAAGGACTAGATTCACAAAAACGCAGTTGAGAGGAAGAGGTGCCCTTATTACCTTTAGCCTGGTGGTTAGGGCACTCACTTAGGATCTGGGAGACCCAGGTTCAAATTCCTGCTTTGACACAGGGATTTGAACCTAGGCCTTCCTTCTCCCCAAAGAGAGGACCCTAATCATCAGGGTATTGGGTCTTTCCGATTCTCTACTGCTGGAGCTGTTCCATTGCATAGAGAGAGTGAGCTTCTCCTCTGGCCATTTTGTGAATGGCGCCTAAGTCTCCTTGTGATTATAGCCCAGAATTTTTCTGGAGACCAAAACAATTGGGCACATTTATTTCCAACTCCCGAATATAGGTACAGGTTGACCCCAAGCTGCATTTCTTGGCAAGTAAACTAGTTGTCTGAATAAATTTTATCAGCTCTTGTTCTGAACCATAATTTTCATTCTGACTATTCATTTTATCCTTGCTTCAGCCTCTCTACACCATACAAAAGGGCCAGAGCAGCATAAAGAGGTTCTAAAAATGACAATTCCAACTAGAGGAAGATTCATCCATCCACTGATGGGACTACAGAGTAATAGAAATGTAGGGATAGATGGGAAATCAGGAGTCCATCTAGTCCAGCCTCCTGCACTGAGGCAGGACTAAGGATCCCTAGACCATCCATGGCAGGTGCTTGTGTAAACTGTTCTTAAAAACCTCCAGTGATGGGGATACTATGACCTCCTTTGGAACCCTGCTCCAGAACTTAACTATCCTTATAGTTAGAAAGTTTTTCCTAATATCTAACCTAAATCTCCCTTGCTGCAGATTAAGCCCTTTACTTTTTGTCCTTCAATAAATATGGAGAACAAACTATCAGCATTCTCTTTATAACAGCCCTTAACATATTTGAAGACTTATCAGGTCCCTCTCCAATCATCTCATCTCTTAAGGCTTCATGTGGACGGTTTTTTAACCTTTCCTATAGGTCAGAATTTCTAAACTTTTTATCATTTTTGTAGCTCTCCTCTGGACTCTCTCCAGTTTGTCCACATTTTTCTTAAAGCGTGGTGCCCAAAACTGGACACAATACTCCAGCTGAGGCCTCACCAGTGCTGAGTGGAATGGTACAACTACCTGCCGTGTCTTGAATAAGACACCCCTGTTAACACCCCAGACTGATATGTGCCTTTTTTACAACGGTGTCACATGGTTGACATATTCAATTTGTGATCCAATATGAATTCTCATCCTGTCCTCCAAAGAAATTAGCAATCCCTCCCAGCTTGATGTCATCTGCAATTTATATGAGCATACACTCCACTCCATTATCCAATTATTTAAGGAACATATTGAATAGTACCGGACCCAGGAAAGACACCTGTTGGACCCCAATAGATGCATCCTCCTAGATTGGCAGCAAACCATTGATAACTACTCTTTGAGTACAGTTTTTCAACTAGTTGTGCACCCACCTTTTAATTATAGTTACTATATTTGTCCTTCTGCAGTCCTCTGGGATTTCACCCATCCTCCGTGAGTTCCTGAAGATAATAGCTAATATTCCGAGACTGCTTCAATTAGTTCCTTACGTACCCTAGGGAGAATTTCATCAGGCCCTGCTGACTTGAATACATCTAATTTATCTAAATATTCTTTAACCCGTTCTTGCTCTATTCTATCTTACGTACCTTCTGCCTCATTGTTAATATAATTGTATTAAGCATATAGTCACAATTAACATTTTTAGTGAGACTGAAGCAAAATAGGTATTAAACACTGCAGCCTCTTTGGTCGCCTCCATTTTTAACTCTCCCTACTTGCTAAGTGGTGGGCATACACTTTCCTTCATCTTTTCTTGCTTCTAATGTTTTTTATAGAACCTCTTCTTATTGCTTTTTATGGCTCTTGCTAGGTGTAACTCTTTTGGGGCCTTACTCTTTTTGATTTTGTGCCTGCCTGTTTAGCTCTATTTTTTTGTACTCATCTTTAGCAATTTGTCTATGTTTCCATCTTTGTGTAGGATTACTTTTTGACTTCCAGATCATTAAAGAACTTCTCTACATTGAATGGTCCCTTTTAATATGTGCTAACTACTTCTGCTAAACAATTAGTTGAACCTTTCGTTTAGCTGTGATACTTGGAGTACCTTTCCCAGACCTGAAGAAGAGCTCTGTGTGGCTTAAGAGCTTGTCTCTCTCACCAACAGAAGATGGTCTAATAAACAATATTATCCCAACCACATTGTCTAAGATGTTGAGCAGATTCCCTGACCCCCAGTGTTCCCTCTTGTTGTTCCTATGACTCAATTGTAGCTTTTCATTTCCCCACCACATCCCCAAGAAAAGGTGTTTATCTTATCGCCTTTCTCTCTAAATGATAGCAAGTAGAAGGAAGTAAGTTTACACCCAGAAAATTTTGCTGGAGTTCCCTATAATTAGGACTGCTTTCTTTCTCCTCTGATTTTTTTTTAACCTGATGCCAACTTTGACTAGCTGCATGGAAAATGCACCCTGCATCTTGATATGGCTTGTGATGTTTTGTCTCTGACATTTCCTTCCTTGCAGATTTTTGTTTGGTTGTAGGGAAATGGAAGATCCCGTGATAGCAAACTGCTTTGTCTTTAGCCTGGCCTCTGTCAGGCCACCTCCCTGATGAGGGATCAGTATAGAAGGCCTTGCTAATACCTTTGAGGATTAAAATATGTATCAGAGAGATGCTTTTTCAATTCTTGGGCTGTCAATTTCAGTACCTGTTATCAACCTTCTAAATAATTCACTCACTACTAGTGTGAACAGTGAATGACAAACCAGGCAGATGCCTCTTGATACTCCATTACTGGCTGTCCAGATCATGATTTCTTTCTGTCTTCCAGATCCTTTACACATGTCCCAAGAAGGCTGGGCAAAGTGACAAATTTGCAATGAGATAACTGTGCAGTCTAGGATTCTTTGATAGCATGTCTGGTCTCAGGTAGCTTTTGTGAAAGAGACTGAAATGGAGTTATTGCTTTCAGACTGAAAGAAAAAGGAATCTCTTACATGTTGTATCAGTTTGAAAGTTTAAAAATTCCCTTGTGGTAGTTAACACCTAATCACTGACTTTAGCCAGAGAGGTAGCAGATGGTCAGTCCACCAGCCATTCAGTTATGTGCCTTGCATTGGTTTCACTGGAGTTACCAGAGTTAGGGAATTTAGCATACCTATCAAACTGCCTCCTTATCGTAACTGACTCCTTATCGGATTTATTTTCAGATGCTAGATTCCCTAGTTACAATTCTTCCTGAATCTTGACAGACTTACCTGGCACAATGCTGTGTTTGCTAGCTTTTCTGCTACTCGGTCAAGGGGTCGTAACTGGTTCATCTGAAAGCCAATGAGTCCTGGCTGAGAGAAAATAATAAAGAATATACAGGTCTGTCGCATCTTAGGTGCATTTAACATGTGTGATTTTGCTGACCGTGTAAAGCTGAAAACAAAACAAAAAAAAGAGAAATAATTTAAATATTGTTTCTGTAGTGCGGGCGATTCCGCCCGCCATTACACTCAATGTAATTTTGACTACAGGCGATTTTCGCTTTAGGCACTGACTGCGGAACGTAATCCCAGCGTAAGATGAGACAGACCTGTAAGTTTCTCTAGATTGGCCTTCATCCTGTAATACTCTAGATCAGAGGTTCTCAATTTTTCTGTGCTATAACTCCATATTACAATATAAATACAGCCGTACTTAATTGCAGGATGATTGCCAAATAATTGCGGGTGAGTTGCAGACAAGCCAAGTTGTGGGAAAGTAATAATGGATCTTACTATTTGCTGTAATAAAGTCCAGTCTTACTTTTCTGCTGTTGGTCACCCAGGGCTGAGAGTGGGGGCTCCCACTGTCAAAACTGCAGTGGAAGCCTAATATTGAGGATTCAGCAATTTCCACAATATTGCAAGTTAAGAGTGCCATTAATATAAGGTTTCAGGACCACCCTTCCCATTTAGTCAGAGAGAAAGGGAAAGGATGGACACACACCCAGACTGTGCTTTATTTTCTTAAATAGGTAGGAGCCAGGAATGTGTTTCCCTTCTTACATAAAAGGTACATTGAAAGGCCCAGTGTCATAGGGATGGATCTAGAATCTCTCTTTTGTTACAACTGCAGGCCCTTGTACAATCAGTGTTGAATTAAATTTCTCATCAGATATACAGGTTTTGGGGACATCCACTTCTATGAAAGTCAAGCAGAGTTGTGACATAGCTACAGTTATCTCTGAAGCCTGCTGGTCCAGAGGCTGGACCTTTATCAAACAGAACTAGAAATATTTATATATCAAAAAATGAAGTGTTACAGCTGTGAGAAACCACTATTAATTGTTATTGCCGTTGGTGGAAAAACAACATGATGTTCATCCTAAATTATATAAGCAGATAAGCTTTGATTTCAAGAATAAGCAAATCTGTTTTTGAGGGGGATGTACACATTTTTGCACACATAAGTGGGTATGCACATGCACAAACTAGTAGGATTGGTTACAACACTTCCATCAGATTTTTTGATAGAAAACTGTTTTTTTAATTAAAGTTTTTTTTGTTTTGTTTTGTTTTTTGGCAGAAAGTGTCTGCTTGCTTTGAAAATGTTCACCTTTCCACTCCAACTGCTCAATCTGAAATTTTTTGGGCAGCTCTATTAATCTGTTCTGCCATATAATAGAACCCATTATATTTGTCCTGAGATTTGCCCTATGTTTTCATTAGAGGCAGCACACTCCAGAGGATAGGCTATAGGCCTAGAAATCACAAGAACTGGATTCTGTTTCTGGCCCAAACTCTAACTTGTTTCATGATCATGGCCAAGCTACCCTGCATTTCTATTTTCTAAAATAATGATAATAGTAATAATTCATAATTAATAACTGAGACTTTAAAGGTGCTTTGTGTTAAGTGCTCTTATGCTACCTAGTGTTCATAATATTTGCAAATGGTTTTATTAGTTAGCATATATGTTTATTGGTAGAGTTTGCCATGATTTCAGAGTTGTACACTTCCTTATCATTAGGGTATAGATCAATGACAGGTTAAAACTATAAGAAATACTTCTTCCCAAATTCATTGGATGTATACTCTATATACAGTATAAAACATTTCCATCTACTTTAGTTCTTAAAATTATATTTATAAATTCTGAAAGGATGAATTTCAAATTGTGGCTTGGTTTGGAGTTTCACAATATAAATACCTTACTGGCATCAGATATTTAAGAACTGTCTAAATAACTGCTCTTTATTTCATGAAAAAAAATATGGCTGACTGTAGCGGGGTGGTCACCGCTGCTGGGGAGCTAGAGTAGGTACCTGGAGTGGAGCGGAGCAGGGCTGGGGGAAGGTCAAGGGTGCTGGGGAGCCTGGACCCCCACCCCCCCCCAGGCTGCAGCCTAGTTTAAGGCCAAACAGGTACTGGGATTGCAGGGGACAGCCCAAAGCTATGCAGAGGCAGCAGGTCCAAACCCAACCTTGCCTGTGATGAGTGGCTTATACTGCAGTCTGCCCCAGGGAGCGGGGGGCTAGTTGTTGACTGGCAGTAGCCTATGACTGAGGTGAGGTGGGGATAGGGGTTGGGGGTTCCCTGGGGAGGGGAGACCCTGAGAGCGAGGGGTTACTGCCAGGGGGCAGCACTCCAGATAATGGGGCACCAGACTCCAGGGAGAGATGCGGGGGCCCAGCGGCAGCAGGACACCGGCCTGCAGAGAGCGCTCCAAGGCTGGAAAAAAAAGAGCTAATTCCCAGGACACCAGCAGGAGGCGTCGCAGAGGTGAGTTCCACACCATTACACTGACAAAGATGAGGAAAAAAAGATTTGAACTACTAGATAACACCTACAATAGTAAGGTTTCTAAATGAAAAGTGGATATATTTTAAGCAACAATAAAAATACTTAGTTTTCTTTGAAGTGCTATCATTACATGTAAAACAAACAAAATGTCCTGTATATAAAAAAAAAAATCTATATTTTTTTTGCCAGAACAGTGGCTGAAGATTACAGTCTTTATACAGTTTTGAAGTGCAGCTCAAATTGCAAGGTGCCAGTGGCCATTCAAATTGCAAAAGCTACAAAGAGTGCTGAAAAATGAAGATAATATTCCTCCTTTTGTTTACAGACTTAAAACTAATCTTGTTGTCCACCTTCAATGCTCTCATCTAGAGCTATGCTGCATCGCACTCAATGTACAACTATGTGCTGTTAATCAGAAGAGACAATAGCATGCATTTGAAGTGTATGGAAATTAGAAGAATGTAATTTGCCAATTATGCATTTATATATGATTATGCAGAACCTAAACCTTAAATCTAGTGCTTACTTTTATTGAGTTGAGAGTCATATTTCATTTATTGCTAGAAATAAAATGGGTTTTCTCAGAGCAGCAGCCAGGAGCCTAACGAACAGCATCACCCGAGACAGCCATGTCTCAGTCTAGACAAAGAAGCTAAGACTAAAGAGATTCACAGTTTTCAATACATAAAAAAGAATCCCTCATGAGGAAAATAAATGCATCTGAAAAATAAAATTGAACATACTAAAAAAAGCATTGAAAGTTTGTAAATGTTCTCTCTGAATCTTTGCAAAACAATTTGTGAAACAAATGCAAAATAGCATGGGACTGAGCAGAGGACCCAAACAGGGATATCATTTGTAAGTGCAGCTGCTAGCATTGCCACTAGACTACTGATCTGATGTCTAATACTTTAATGAATATATACCATCAAGACAGATTGTGGCACTTCCCTGTGCATCCATATGTGGGTGCAGGAGTCCCCATGTCCCTGTGTGACCACCCTGGGTTTCCACTGCAGGTGTGGGGAAGAAAAGTAGGGACTGTCCCTGGTATTTTTACCAGTACAGGAAGGAAACTTAAGGGGAGGGACAGGGCATGATCAGAGTCTTGGCTCTGACCCCCTAATAAAGGGAGGCCAATGCTGCTCATTTAGCAGGAAAGAAGTTCATAATGTGCTACTGGATAGGTCCAGTGATGCAGGAACAAATGGGGAGTCACTGTCTCCCTCAGCACGTGGGAGGTGGAGGTTTCCTGCTTGACTGATGGCTGGGGAGACAGTGAGTGGATTTAGTAGTCCCCCTTGCACCCTGGTGCTAGCTGACACAGGACCCACAGGGCCTCTCCAGAGAAGGTAGTGGAGGAAGAGCTGCTGAGTCTCAAGCAACAGCCAGCCATTCACCCACAAACACTTGTTGGGGGGGGGGAGGGGGAATCACCTTGAGTTCCAATCATGCACTCACATACACAGGTTACTCTGCAGGAGCTGCTGCCACTGCTACGATATCAGGCAATAATAGTTTCCAGGGTTCCTGTGTGGGGGAGGAGTCAGGATCCATATAGAGCCAGTGGAGGGCATACAGATCTCATTTGTGTGCATCACTCACCCTTATCATCCTTCATAGGCCACAACCATAGAAGGAGGAGCTCTGTTCTATGTCACATGGCAGCCTGACTGACCCCAGGACTGGTGAGTTTTCCTCCGCATGAGGGGTGTCCAGGACCATTACATATTAAGCATCAGTAAAAAACATGTTTTCAATGGGTGCTTAACAATTAAAATGTAGATTTTCAAGGTCAGGCATGCATCTACCTGCCCGTGTGCACATGCAAATGTCTACTTTCCATGCACCCAGCTGGTATTGCACACACAGATAGGTGCACAGAATATTTGAATCTGCCGAATAATCTGACCAACTGGCAGCTTATGCTATTGGTTTTGTAGCTAGTTTATTGTCCAAGTCTGGATGGGAAAAGCCCTTTATTTTTGGTGCTTCTAAGTTAATTTAGGTTTTCTTCTCAATTGCTGTTAAATATGAAACAGCAGCCATCTTGTTCCTTCCCATTATGGCAAGTTCAATCTTTGTTTATCTCATTGATGTATTGCTTTTTGGGCCCTATCGGTCACCTCTTTTTCTCTGCTATGTTTTAAAAAGGAGCCATTTCTGTGGAGGGTTTTTTGTGCTTTTGCATCATTCATATTTGACTAGTTATAGTGACCCCCCCCCCTTTCCACTGTAATGTATAAAAGCATTTCTTATATTTTTCCTCAATCAGTGGTTTGTGCCTTCTTTGCATCTATTAGTCTTTTATTAATTTAATCTGTTATATAATGAAATATAAAATCAACAGGGTGAAAATCAAATTGATCTGACTGGCTGCTGTTTTTCACCCTCATAAAAACTCTTACTTTAAGTGTTGCCCAATCATTACTGCTGTCAATTCCATTTGATTTTATATAAATATATTCATACTTGCTATTTGAGTTTGTCAATCTCTCCGTTTGCTCATGCCCAAAACATGAAAACAGATCTCTTTCCAGATCTTAAAACTGCAATTTCCTTTTTTATGTAGTGAAAAATAGCCAATTAATGACAAATGTCATGCAATTTATATAAAGTTTGCAAAGAACATTGAAAAGACAAACAGGATTTTGACCCAACTCTATGATTTGGCTCAAAAATATGGATCAACTTCCAGAAACAAAATTTGACCGCAGCCCTGTTTGATTAATTAAAAACAAACAATCCTCTCCCATTGGTGTCTCAGCTGAAGAATTTCATGGTGATCCTGATTTTCTTCTTGGCTAACAGAAATAAAAAGTCAAAGTCTCCCAGTGATTTTCAAGCAAATGGCAATTCATAGATTCATAGATTCTAGCACTGGAAGGGACCTCGAGAGGTCATAGAGTCCAGTCCCCTGCCCTCATGGCAGGACCAAATACTGTCTAGACCATCCCTGATAGACATTTATCTAACCTACTCTTAAATATCTCCAGAGATGGAAATTCCACAGCCTCCCTAGGCAATTTATTCCAGTGTTTAACCACCCTGACAGTTAGAAACTTTTTCCTAATGTTCAACCTAAACCTCCCTTGCTGCAGTTTAAACCCATTGCTTCTTGTTCTATCCTTAGAGGCTAAGGTGAACAAGTTTTCTCCCTCGTCCTTATGACACCCTTTTAGATACCTGAAAACTGCTATCATGTCCCCTCTCAGTCTTCTCTTTTCCAAACTAAACCCAATTCTTTCAGCCTTCCTTCATAGGTCATGTTCTCAAGACCTTTAATCATTCATGTTGCTCTTCTCTGGACCCTCTCCAATTTCTCCACATCTTTCTTGCAATGCGGTGCCCAGAACTGGACACAATACTCCAGTTGAGGCCTAACCAGCGCAGAGTAGAGTGGAAGAATATCTTCTCGTGTCTTGCTCACAACACACCTGTTAATGTATCCCAGAATCATGTTTGCTTTTTTTTTTTTGCAACAGCATCACACTGTTGACTCATTTAGCTTGTGGTCCACTATAACCCCTAGATCCTTTTCTGCTGTACTCCTTCCTAGACAGTCTTTTCCCATTCTGTATGTGTGAAACTGATTGTTGCTTCCTAAGTGGAGCACTTTGCATTTGTCTTTATTAAACTTCATCCTGTTTACCTCAGACCATTTCTCCAATTTGTCCAGATCATTTTGAATTATGACCCTATCCTCCAAAGTAGTTGCAATCCCTCCCCGTTTGGTATCATCTGCAAATGTAATAAGCATACTTTCTATGCCAATATCTAAGTCGTTAATGAAAATATTGAATGGAGCCGGTCCCAAAATAGACCCCTGCGGAACCCCACTTGTTATACCTTTCCAGCAGGATTGGGAACAATTAATAACTACTCTGAGTACGGTTATCCAGCCAGATATGCACCCACCTTATAGTAGCCCCATCTAAATTGTATCTGCCTAGTTTATCGATAAGAATATCATGCGAGACCATATCAAATGCCTTACTAAAGTCTAGGTATACCACATCCACCGCTTCTCCCTTATCCACAAGGCTCGTTATCCTATCAAAGAAAGCTATCAGATTGGTTTGACATGATTTGTTCTTTACAAATCCATGCTGGCTATTCCCTATCACCTTACCACCTTCCAAGTGTTTGCAGATGATTTCCTTAATTACTTGCTCCATTATCTTCCCTGGCACAGAAGTTAAACTAACTGGTCTGTAGTTTCCTGGGTTGATTTTATTTCCCTTTTTATAGATGGGCACTATATTTGCCCTTTTCCAGTCTTCTGGAATCTCTCCCGTCTCCCATGATTTTCCAAAGATAATAGCTAGAGGCTCAGATACCTCCTCTATTAGCTCCTTGAGTATTCTAGGATGCATTTCATCAGGCCCTAGTGACTTGCAGACATCTAACTTTTCTAAGTGATTTTAAACTTGTTCTTTTTTTTATTTTTTCTTCTAAACCCTACCCCCTTCCCATTAGCATTCACTATGTTAGGCATTCCTTCAGACTTCTTGGTGAAGACCGAAACAAAGAAGTCATTAAGCATCTCTGCCATTTCCAAGTTTCCTGTTACTGTTTCTCCCTCCTCACTGAGCAGTGGGCCTACCCTGTCCTTGGTCTTCCTCTTGCTTCTAATGTATTGATAAAAAGTCTTCTTGTTTCCCTTTATTCCTGAGGCTAGTTTGAGCTCATTTTGTGCCTTTGCCTTTCTAATCTTGCCCCTGCATTCCTGTGTTGTTTGCCTATATTCATCCTTTGTAATCTGTCCTAGTTTCCATTTTTTATATGACTCCCTTTTTATTTTTTAGATCATGCAAGATCTCATGGTTAAGCCAAGGTGGTCTTTTGCCACATTTTCTATCTTTCTTACCCAGCAGAATAGCTTGCTTTTCATACTCATTGGTTTCAGTTTAGCTACATCCTTCATTTGGAATCTGATTATGTCACACAGAGTTTCTGGACCTCACCTGACTCTTATTATTAAGACCCAGTTTTTCAAACTGTGCCTCACCCTGGGTGTAGATTTCTAACATTAGGCACCCAAGTTTAAAAACTTTGACTTGAACTCAACATTTTAAGGTATGCAACCTCAGTGACAGGCAAGTCAAAAATCTAGATTTAATAAGTGTTTAGTTGACCAGATGATCTTGAATAAACATGGTAATGTGTAGTGCCAGTGTATTTTGTATTTCAAATGAGGTTGTACCATCTTAAAATATCATAAAATACAAGGCTTTCCCTTCATTTTAATCAACTCTCTCCTAAGACGTTGACTGAAATACAGTAAGTAGTTGACTTTCTTATCTATATGGCCATGGGGATACAAATAACAGCTTCTCTTACCCATAAGTATGTCAATAACAATGTCTGAAATATACAACTTTTAGTAGTAGTAACCTTTTTGTTATGTGTATTTGTAGTGAGCCGGTGTGGCGCCCCTCCGTCTACAATAGGGCTGAGCTTCCTCCAACCCCAGCGTGGGCGACGCCACCGGGTCCGGGGCCCGCCCCTCCGAGGTCATGGCCCCGACCCGGAAGTATAAAAGCCCGCCGGCAGAGCTCAGTGAGGCCCAGACCGCCAGAGAGAGCAGACGTCCCGGGCCGAGCTTCCGCTTGGGAAACAGCCGCAGGCCGCCTGCTACCTGCCCGCACCAGTCGAGCCTACCTCTCGCCAGGTACCCCGAGGAGGACTGGCCAAGCCTGCCCTGGACCCGCTACCCCAAGGAGGACTGGCCAAGCCTGCCCCGTGCCAGCTACCCCGAGGAGGACTGGCCAAGCCTGCCCTGTGCCAGCTACCCTGGGGGAGAGCTGCCGGATCAGCCCCCAAGCCCCGCACCAGAGGAGCCGATGCTGCTGGACTGGCCCGTACCCGGCATCGCCAGCGAGGTAGGCCCCGAGGGGGAAAACGGAAGTAGCCCGGCGGTAGCCGACCCCGGTCCGGCTGCAGAGGCCTGTGAGCTGATGTCAGTGTGTTTCGGTCAGGATACCCCACTGACCAGCAGCGGCAGTAACCGCTGCTAGGGCCCCGGGCTGGAACGCAGTGGAGTGGGTGGGCCTGCGTTCCCCCCTGCCACCCCGCTCACGGATGGCAGGCTTCCCCCTCACCCAACGCTCAGGTGTAGGACCCTGGGCTTACCCCAAATGGTTGTCTGCTCAGCCCCTGCGCCAGAGGGCCTGAGATGTGACTGTTTGTGCCCCGCCCTGACCCAGGGCCTGGGTTCCTTAACTGCTCGTCTGCTCAGCCCCTGCACCAGAGGGCCTGAGCTCCTTAACTGGTTGTTTGCTCAACCCCTGCCCCAAAGGGCCTGAGATGTGACTGTTTGTGCCGCGCCCTGACCCAGGACTGCTTAAGCCCTTGATTAGCGCTCTGCCCCTGCGTAAAGGGGACCTGAGCTTTGACTGTCTGAGCTATAGTGAGCCGGTGTGGCACCTCTCCGTCTTGGAGCGTAGAGCCCCGGCGTGACCCTACTACAGTATTCCTTCAAAGAAGGAAGATTTCAATACGTGTATCACCGAAGTCAGAATCAGGCCCTCAAATCAAAATTGTCAGAAATGTGATTAAAGTTAAACTCCAAGTCCATAATTGGGGTACTTAAATAAGTGGCATGATTTTCAAATGTATTGAATACTCAGCTGGTTTGTCTCTGAAGTCTGTGCATGCTGTAGGTTGCTCAACATTTTTGAAAGACAGGCCATTCATTTAGGTGTTTGAATTTGCACTGTTTAGCTGATATTAGTATGTGAGGTGCACTGTCCAATTTGAACCCTGCATACACTGGTTCTATGATAGGGCAAGTTGTTTTGGACTTTCCTGAAATGATCAGCATGTGCATTAGCATAGACAGGGCCGGCTCTAATTTTTTTGCCGCCCCAGGAAAAAAAGAATAGCGCCACCCCCCCATACCCTCCTCCCATGAGCGATGCACAGCTGAACCCACCCCCACCAGCGCCACTGAAATCCCCACCCCCCCAGCACCACGCCGCCCTAAGCCCCGCCCCCCGAGCGCCGCAAAAGCCCCCGCCCTCCCAGCGCTGCACCGCCCGAAGCCCTGCCCCCTACAAGCTCCGCGCCCCCCTGAGTGACGCGCCGTGCCAAGCCCCTGCCCCTCCAAGCGCTGTGCTGCCCAAAGCCCCACCCCCGAGCACTGCGCAAGCCCCCGCCCCCGAGCACTGCGCCACCCGAAGCCCCCGCCCCCATCCAAGCACCAAGCCCCCCCCCCTCCAAGCACCACGCCGCCCAAAGCCCCGCCTCCTCCAAGCGCTGCCCCCCCACGAAGCCCCCGCCCCCTCCAAGCGCCGTGCCATGCCAAGCCCCTGTCCCCCCCCCGAGCACCGTGCCAAGCCCCTGTCCCCCCGTCCCAAGCGCCCCACCGCCGAACCTAAATAAATAAATAAAATTAAAATCCTAGCGCCGCCCCGCTCCAAGGTGCCACCCCAAGCACGTGCTTGGTTGACTGGTGCCTGGAGCCGGCCCTGAGCATAGACATAAAAAGCCCAAGAGCATGTACAGGAGACACGGTCTGGCTTGCATATACAGCCATCTCAGAAATTGGTTTCTGATAAGTGCCAAGCCTTGTGGAAATTCTGGTTTTACTCAGATTGGAGTGCAATCAAGTTCCAGTCTTCTTCATACTCCAGTTCTCTAGACCACTGTACCCTGACACCTCATCTCTCCTTATTGAAATCTTCATTAACACAATGGTGTAATGAAGTAAGACAAAACACAAAAAATTGCTATCCATGCAGTGATAGTACTGTGACAAAGCTCCTCCTCTACCTAGGTGGGTCCTGCACTTATTGGCAGATTTGCTCACCTCACAGATTCACCATGTGGGTTGGGAAACAGCCCAGAGACCTTCCCCTCTGGTAGAGAAGCCACAATCCAGCTCAAATCCTCCTGTGTTTGATCAGGAGTTGGGAGGTTTGGGGGAGAACCCGGGTCCGCCCTCTACTCCGGTTCCAGCCCAGGGCCCTGTGGACTGTAGCTGTCTAGAGTGCCTCCTGGTACAGCTGTGCAACAGCTACAACTCCCTGGGCTACTTCCCCATGGCCTCCTCCAAACACCTTCTTTATCCTCACCACAGGACCTTTCTCCTGGTGTTTGATAATGCTTGTACTCCTCAGTCTTCCAGCAATGTCTTCTCACTCTCAGCTCCTTGTGCCTCTTGCTCCTCGCATGCACGCCACAAACTGAAGTGTGGTCCTTTTTAAACTCAGGTGCCCTGATTAGCTAGCCTCTCCTAATTGATTCTAGCAGTTTCTTAACTGGCTCCAGGTGTCCTAATTAGCCTGCCTGCCTTAACTGGTTCTAACAGGTTCCTGATTACTCTAGTGCAGCCCCTGCTCTGGTCACTCAGGGAACAGAAAACTACTCATCCAGTGACCAATATATTTGCCCTCTACCAGACTCCTGTACCTCACTAGTCTGGGTCTGTCACAGTACATATAAAGGATCAAGCTAAGACAGATTTGAACCCGATATGTAAATTGTAGTGAACTCAAAAGTTCTATGCAGGACTTTTCTAAATGGAGTTTGGATTTTTAGTGAAATGTTCACTGTAGAAATTTGCATGAACTTCAAAACAAAAATCTATACTGACAGTAGCTAAGGTGCAATATTTCATCCTTTTTGTGATCACAGCCTCTCCCATAGAAAGAAGCAATTTACTCATTCTGTATGTTTGGAGCAGATTTGAAGACCCTACATATAATTAGATTTATGGTGGCTGAGAAAGATTTATAAAAACTTGATCAAAACCAATCAGTACCTGGATCAATCTTACTGCAATTTTGTTTTTGTTTTTGTTTTTAATCACCTCTTAAATGTCATGTATCTGAGGGCTTGTCTACATGTTGGGGTAATGTGCTCTACAAAGCTGGGACTTCTGAAGTGCATGAACATGTTGTACATTAATTGGTCCATGCAGACCCTGCTGGTGGGCTTTAACATAGAGCTGTTTGAAACAGTACCACGTTAAAGCTCTCGAGGGAATCTTTAGTAAGCACCAGCAGGGTCTACATGGATGAATTGACACTCAGCACATTGATGCATTTTAGAGATCACACCTTCCTGGAGCGCATTTCCTCACCATGTAGACAAACCCTTAGTAGCATGTTCTAAGGTTGAAACTGTATCTTTGTTTTAATGATCCTTGTTTTAGCTATATGCTTTTTAATAAACTGTGGTCGATATATATCCCCTTGATTGATCAGTCCACCAGCCCTCACAGAGAGAGCTTAGATCACAACATGTCATTCATGTTGTTCTAGCCAGTCCTTCAGCCACCCGCTGGCTAGGCTGTCAGTGGCACCGGATAGCCAATCAGCATAGTGCACTGCAGCCTAGAACTCCTAAGTGATCTATCAGCCTCAGCCTCCCAAGTAGTTGAGATTACAGGCACACGCCACCATGCCCAACATTGATATATATACTGCTAAAAATATAATTCCTCATAAAAACATGGGCTATTCTCATCAAGATGGAGGAACTAGATCTCTTGGTGCAGGACGTGAAACCAGATATTGTAGGGATAACAGAAACATGATGGAATAGTAGTCATGACTGGAGTACAGGCATCGAAGGGTATGTGCTATTTAGGAAAGATAGAAATAAAGGCAAAGGTGGTGGAGTAGCATTGCATATCAATGATGAGGTAGACTGTAAAGAAATAAGAAGTTATGGAATGGATAAGACAGAGTCTGTCTGGGCAAAAATCACACTGGGGAAGAAAGCTACTAGAGCGTCCCCTGGGATAGTGCTTGGGGTGTGCTATAGACTGCCGGGATCCAATTTGGATATGGATAGAGACCTTTTTCATGGTTTTTAATGAAGTACATACTAATGGGAATTGTGTGACCATGGGAGACTTTAACTTCCCAGATACAGACTGGAGGACAAGTGCTAGTAGTAATAATAGTAATCAGATTTTCCTGGATGCGCTAGTTGATGGATTCCTTCACCAAGTAGTTGCTGAACCAACAAGAGGGGATGCCATTTTAGATTTGGTTTTGGTGAGTAGTGAGGACCTCAAAGAAGAAATGGTTGTAGGAGACAACCTTGGTTCGAGCGATCATGAGTTAATTCAGTTCAAACTAAATGGAAGGATAAACTAAAATAGATCTGTGACTACGGTTTTTTATTTCAAAAGGGCTAACTTTAAAAAAATTAAGGAAATGAGTTAGGGAAGTGGATTGGACTGAAGAAGTTGTGGGTCTAAAGGTGGAGGAGGCCTGGTTTTTTTTTATAAGTCAAGGTTGCAAAAACTATCAGAAGCCTGCATCCCAAGAAAGGGGGAAAAAACTCATAGGCAGGAGTTGTAGACCAAGCTGGATGAGCAAGCATCTCAGAGAGGTGATTAAGAAAAAGCAAAAAGCCTACAAGGAGTGGAATATGGGAGAAATCAGCAAGGAAAGCTATCTTATTGAGGTCAGAACATGCAGGGATAAAGTGAGAAAGGCCAAAAGCCATGTAGCGTTGGACCTTGCAAAGGGAATTAAAACCAATAGTAAAAGGTTCTATAGCCATATAAATAAGAAGAAAACAAAGAAAGAAAGGGACCGCTAAAGAATGAGGATGGAGTGGAGGTTAAGGATAATTTAGGCATGGCCCAATATCTAAACAAACACTTTGCCTCAGTCTTTAATGAGGCTAATGAAGAGCTTAGAGATAATGGTAGGATGACAAATGGGAATGAGGATATGGAGGTAGATATTACCACATCCGAGGTAGAAGCCAAACACGAACAGCTTAATGGGACTAAATCGGGGGGCCCAGATAATCTTCATCCAAGAATATTAAAGGAACTGGCACATGAAATTGCAAGCCCATTAGCAAGATTTTTTAATGAATCTGTAAACTCAGGGGTTGTACCGTATGACTGGAGAATTGCTAACATAGTTCCTATTTTGAAGAAAGGGAAAAAAGTGATCTGGGTAACTACAGGCCATTAGTTTGACATCTGTAGTATGCAAGGTCTTGGAAAAAATTTTGAAGGAGAAAATAGTTAAGGACATTGAGGTCAATGGTAATTGGGTCAAAATACAACATGGTTTTACAAAAGGTAGATCGTGCCAAACCAACCTGATCACCTTCTTTGAGAAGGTAACAGATTTTTTTAGACAAAGGAAACGCAGTGGATCTAATTTACCTTGATTTCAGTAAGGCATTTATTATGGCTCCACATGGGGAATTATTAGCTAAATTGGAAAAGATGGGGATCAGTATGAAAATTGAAAAGTGGATAAGGAACTGGTTAAAGGGGAGACTACAACAGGTCATACTGAAAGATGAACTGTCAGGCTGGAAGGAAGTTACTAGTGGAGTTCCTTAGGGATTGGTTTTGGGACCAGTCTTATTTAATCTTTTTATTACTGACCTTGGCACAAAAAGTGGAAATGTGCTAATAAAGTTTCCGAATGACACGAAGCTGGGAGGTATTGCTAATACAGAGAGGGACTGGGATATCCTACAGGAAGATCTTGATGACCTTGTAAACTGGAGTAATAGTAATAGGATCTGGATGACCTTGTAAACTGGAGTAATAGTAATAGGATGAAATTGAATAGTGAAAAGTGCAAGGTCATGCATTTAGATATTTTGTTATAAACTGGGGATGCATCACTTGGAAGTAACAGAGGAGGAGAAGGACCTAGGAGTATTGGTTGATCACAGGATGACTATGAGCCACCAATGTGATATGGCTGTGAAAAAAGCTAATGCGGTCTTGGGATGCATCAGGCGAGGTGTTTCCAGTAGAGATAAGGAGATGTTAGTACCGTTATACAAGGCACTGGTGAGATCTCATCTGGAATATTGTGTGCAGTTCTGGTCTCCCATGTTTAAGAAGGATGAATTCAAACTGGAACAGGTACAGAGAAGGGCTACTAGGATGATCCGAGGAATGGAAAACCTGTTTTATGAAAGGAGACTTGTAGTGAGGTCGTTACCCCACTCCTGCCCTGAAGGGCTTAAAACAGCCCTGGGAGAGGGCTGTGGCAGGGGAAAGGTTGGTCTGATTGGAAATCAGCAACAGCTGTGGCTGGCTTAATGAGGGCCCAGCTGGCCCTTATAAGAGGGCTGGGGCCAGAAGCCAAGACGCACTCTCTCTAGCTACATGGAGAGAGGAGGATCTGGCTGCCTGAGAAGCTGAGGAGGGTACGTAAGGCAGAGCAGTGCTGGGGAAGGGCAGAGGAAGCTGGGGAGCTCCAGCCTAGCAGGGCCCCAGACTGCAGGCCGAGGTGAGGGCCCACAAAAGGGTACTAGGGCTCCAGAGGGGCAGCCCAGACCTAGGCAGAGGCAGCTGGTCCGACTCCCCTTGCTGATGATGAGTGGTACAGACTTCAGTCTGCCCCAGGGAGTGGGGGCTATACGGTCACTGACAGTTGCCACTGAGGCAAGGGAGGGATGGGGGTGGGGGTTCCCTGGGGAGGGGAGACCCAGACTAAGGGGGTACTGCCAGGGGACAGAACCCTCATCTAGAAGGGCACTGGGGTCTGGGAGGGACACGGGGCCAGCGGCAGGTGAGATGACAGCCAGCAGAGGGCGCTCCTGGCTGAAAAGAGCTAATTCCCTGGACAACCAGCAGGAGGCGCTCCACCTGTGAGTCGTCGCTTTGCTACAAGACTCAAAGAGTTTGGTTCCTGTTCTTTTTGCGGATACAGACTAACACGGCTGCTACTCTGAAAAGAGTTTGGTTTGTTTAGCCTAACCAAAAGAAGGCTGAGGGGAGATATGATTGCTCTCTTTAAATATATCAGAGGCATAAATACCAGGGAGGGAGAGGAATTATTTAAGCTCAGTACCAATGTGGACAAAAGAACAAATGGATATAAACTGGCCATCAGGAAGTTTAGACCTGAAATTAGATGAAGGTTTCTAACCATCGGAGGAGTGAAGTTCTGGAATAGCCTTCCAAGGGGAGCAGTGGAGGCAAAAGACATATCTGGCTTCAAGACTATGCTTGATAAGTTTATGGAAGGGATGTTTGATGGGATAGCCTAATTTTGGCAATTAATTGATCTTTAACTATTAGCAGTAAATATGCCCAATGTGCTGTGATGGGATGTTAGATGGGGTAGGATCTGAGTTACTACAGAGAATTCTTTCCTGGGTGTCTGGCTGGTGAGTCTTGACCACATGCGCAGGGTTTAGCTGATTGCCATATTTGGGGTCGGGAAGGAATTTTCCTCCAGGGCAGATTGGCAGAGGCCCTGGGTTTTTTTTGCCTTCCTCTGCAGCGTGGGGCACGGGTCACTTGCTGGAGGATTCTCTGCACCTTGAAGTCTTTAAACCACAGGCTGAGGATTTCAATAGCTCAGACATAGGTTAGGGGTTTGTTACAAGAGTGGGTGGGTGAGATTCTGTGGACTGCGTTGTGCAGGAGGTCAGACTAGAAGATCATAATGGTCCCTTCTGAGGTTAAAGTCTGAGTCTAAGATGGTATTTTATGAGTATCTGATTTAATCACCGTTTCTCTCTCCTCAGCCATGCTTTGACCTACCCAGATCCGTTTTGTATGAGAGCACTGTCACTGCTAGAGCACTAGTTGGCAACTCCAAATCTATGGTATGCTTCACAGCATGTCAGCCAAATTATGGCTGCCCTCTGCACAGCTGCATTTAGAGGGTATGTCTAGATTAGGATAAAAGATGGGGGGTTAGCATATGATGGCTAGCCTAGGCTAACTAACATGCAGCCTAGACTTCGACTCAACTATCTAGCACATGCTAACATACAACTTGCTTTGGTTACATGATGTATTTCAAGTATATGAAACACTTAATATCCTAGCTTAAGACATATGAAGGGTGGAGGAAAGGAAGGATTGCTCATGCCCTCTTATCCTTATATCCCACTACCGCAAAAGTAGGGGATAAAGTCTGAGTTTTCTCAAAATTTGATATAGGCAGGATTGTTTTTCCCTGTAAAATTATTCTCATTTACAATGATGCTAGATATATTTAACAGATCACGACTCTGTTTTTTAAAAAAAGTTAATGGAAATTGTCTGTTCCTGTTCTTTCTACTTCTCATCCCTAGAAGTACCATATTCTAGGGATAAGATTAAGCATTGCTATTTAAGATTTATAATTTGAGTAAATTGCCAAATATAATAGTATTTTTTGTGAATGGGCAATGTTGATTACCTAATTTTTAAAAGTACTTTTATATGTATCTAAGCAGCATTATATATATATTTCTTCAAAACAAGAGTTAAAGCAGGGATTAAGAGTTTTCAAGTATATAGTGCTAGCTATCATATTGTACTCTTTACATTAACAGATGAAAAAATCTTCAACAACTTTTCTTTTTGATTGGTGACTATTTGATACCAGAACATTTAAACAGAAAGAAAGGGTTTGTATTAACTAGTACTATCTACTATCCAAAATTACAAGAAGTGGAATTAGAGTTAGAGGGCTATTGTTCCCTGGAGAGACTAATATTGACAGTATGCCAAAGGAAACAAATAAGGCCTGAGATTTAGGTTGGAAGCAATTCAGCCACATGGACAGAGCAGTCCACAGGGTTTAATAAAGTTCTGACTTGTTCAACTTAATCTGCATTCAACTTCATTCAGAGTGAATGAAACATGGTAGGAGCATCTGAACAATGAGTTCTCTGCTGTGCAGCAGGTGGTAGTATGAGCCATGGAACTTAGTATGAAGCCTCCTGGAGTTCTGGATTTTGGAGGTACAATCCTAACCCAGTGATGGACCCAGCAGAAGCAGAGTTTACGTTTACATAGACCTGGCCATGCACCAAGACGACAAGAGCAGGAAAGTAAAACTGTTATTGTGCCTTATTGGGGAACAAAGCAGAAAGCTGTTTATCACTACTTCAAGCCTCAGAGCAGTCCTAGGAGCCATGGGGAAATATTGTTCCCTGAAGCAGAACAAAACTGTGGAGTGTAACACATTCTTCACTAGAGACCAATCCGAAGGGGAAGGGATAGACCCCTATATTACTGCCTTATGCACAATGGCTGCTACATGCAATTTAAGGACTTGACAGTCTTTGTGGTTTGGGACAGAATAGTTTGTGGCACTTGGGATCACCCCCTGTGGGAGCAACTGCTTCGGGATGGTGATCTTACATTAGCAGATGCTTAGACATGGGACTTGGAGCAGAAGCCTCAAGAGACATGATGAAAGCCTTAGGAAATGCAACACTCCCAGAAGTACAAAGGAGAGCAGGTGGCCAGGGTTCCATACCCACCCTGAGGTGCATTTACCATGGGAAACAGCATGAGAAGCTAAAGAAGTTCCACACAGTAGGACAGCATTGCAAGGAATGTGGCAACTCAAACCATTTTAGCAGTGTGTGCAAAAGCAGAGGAAGGTCTCAGAAAGATTCAGTGAGACTTGTACCTAGGTACAAGGGGGAGAAAACATCAGACAGGGTGACATTTTGACTCTCTCCTTTAGTCTGAGAGCATATCAGGTTCAGTCTCGCAGGACAGGAAAGCAACAAGAGACAATACCATGAGCAACTGATTGGTTATACCAGCACAGCCCTATCAGAGACTGAGCAGGGATACACCCAGTGAGAAAAAGAGCTTCTTGCTGTGGTATGTTGAGTGTAGTTATTCCATCAGTACATCTTTGGCCACGCACCAATAGTGCAGTTAGACCCATAAATCCCTAGTAACAATCATGGCAAAGCCCCTTTTTGTGTTCCAAAGAGATTGCAGCACATGTTGATGTACACCCAGGTAGAGAGCAGATCTTGTCCAGGATGATTACTGGTGTCAGCTGACACCCTGAGCAGGGCATATATACCCAGCATAAGCAAGTTGGGGAAGGGATCAGGACACTGAATACATTAACATAGTGCACTGTCTCCCATTTCTACAACAAAGCTGATGGAAATCAGAGAGGCTGTGGAAAAGGACATCCAACTACAAGCAATCAAGAAAGAGATACTGTTGCAGGGTGGTCAGGAAACAAAAGCCAAATACCTGTAGGAGCAGAACCATATTTTCAAATTAAAGTTGAGCTGAATATGGAGGATGGAATCATATTTCAAGGACAGAAAGCAGTTATCCCTGCCTCATTACATAAAGATTTCATGTAAAAAAAATACATGCTTCACACCTAGACATTGACAGCTTTCTTAAACAGGCTCTAGAATGTGTTTACTGGCTGGAAGTGAATACACAACTCCACTCCTTGATAAAAGGATGTGATACCTGCTACTCATGTGAAAGTTGCTGGTAGAAAGAGACTGTTATCACATGTGTTGCACACCCAACTTTGGGAAAGGTAGGAGCAGACATATTTAGTTACAAGTCAAAGCTGTATCGTTTACAGTGGGCTAGTATTCAAATTACCGGGAGGTCAACACCTGCCTAATACAAGGAGCAGGTCAGTGATTGGCAAACTGAAGGCCCAGATGCATTATTCATTGACAATGGATCCCAATTTGTCTGAAGAAATCAAGGAATTTGCACACAAATGGGAGCTTAGCCACCACACCTCCCCCCTCCACCTCAGCATACCCACAAAGTAAAGCTTAGGTGGAAATCAGCTGTGAAAACAGCTAAAAGATTGTTACATATGGCTGTTCTTTCTTGTTCAGAAACCTGGCCAACATTTTTGGCACGCAGGAATACCTCATCACAGATGTGCAAAACAATTCAGAATAGGCACTGGTGTGATGAAGGACCAAAACCCAGTGAGGGGAGACCTATTGCAGCCAGCAGGATGGAGATACCATTGAAAGGAGATGGCCAACAATCAGAGAAAGCAGGCACTATAATACTACAATTCAGCCAAGGACCTATCAGTCTTGGAGACAGGCACTGCTCTGAGGATCCAGCCATTACACAGACACCAGAATGAGTTGACTAAAGGGGTCATGAGAGGTGCATTGGCACCCAGGTCATATGAGATGACTATGCATGGGGGCAAGTGATCTGAACAGGAGGCATTTACGAGCCAGCAGACACAACACCCAGGGAGAGCCTGCAGAGATCTCCACAGAATGGAGAGATGGAGAACCATCTGGAGACACACCCCACAGGGAAGGAGCAGACTCCACAGAGAGAGTTTGCTAGACTCAGAGAAAGATGACGGTGACAGAGAGGTCGTTCCTGGTGTGATTGCCTATTGAGGAGACCAAACTATTTCAAAGACCATGTAACCAGCTGAGTCTATGGTAAAGATGAGATTCCCATCTCGGCTATGTGCTAGCAACCTCTGGCTGAAGGAAAACAGGGTGGGCGTCTGAGTACCAATCATTTGTTTGTAATGTTAAAATGTTTGTAAAATAGGGATGATATATCATGATCAGTGGAACTGGAGTCAGCAGGTCCATGTTCCCTGGAGGGACAGTTATGGATGTGTTGATAAATAGTATAGTCAATTGCTTTGATAACCCTTTGGTTTGTTATGAAATATACTGTGACCAAATAACCAATGTCAGTCAGGTTTATTGCTATAAGCCAATAATACTATAGTACAGGAAGAAGGCCATCTCGTACAGTGTCATTATGTTCACCTTAATGCAGAAGGTGTGCTCCCAAAGTTACACCCCTAATGCCTTTTTAAACAGGTCCTACCTGTTTACAAGTAAAAAATTCTGTGTACATCATCTGAAACTAGATTTAGCCAATCAACTTTCTACCTTGTTTTTCTGATATGGTGTACCCCTTATCCCTTTGTTCTGAACACACGTGTTTCAGGAACCAAAGGGCATGAAGGCACCTCCTAGGTCTGTACTATGATAGAACAATCGTATGTCTTGTCCTCTTCCTTTGGGACATTCCACTACAGACCTGTGAAATTAACTCCTTTTCTTTTGCTATGATAAAGATCTGTCCTGATCTTGACAGCTTCCTTGTTTGCTCAAGCGAAAACTTACCTCAGTGAATGCAAGGGGTTATGATACTGAGTATAAGAGAACAGGATTTTATGAAAATTATAGGCCAATTTATGCTATATAACTGCTGTAATATTTGTGCTTGATGCTGTTTGTGCTTAATGTATTCTAATATAAATTGATAATACATATTATTAATATGTTATATACATATGCTAGCCAGCATATATTAGTCAAGAGATGGGACACGAGTGGAAACATGGAATGTGGGGAGTTAGGCTGGAACCAACTCAGCCAAATGGACAGAGTAGTCCATAGGATTTAATAATGTTCTACTTGTTCAACGTAACCTGCATTAGGTTTCACTTGTGAATAAAAGAATTATGCTATTTCTCCTAAGCTTGTTCTCAAGATGCAGACTGATCAGCGAATCTCCAATGCTAAATGAGTGTTACCTTTATTGGTTTTCACTGGACTGTACTTTACCATCCCTCACAACCTGAGAAGATAAGAGGACAGACAGATCTAAGTCTTATCCATTTATGTAGAATACTGATATGCACAAGTCATTGTTTTATAGTTTTCTTTCATAACTTGGATTTGATGAGTTTGTTTTCGAAGGCCTAAAGAAGGTCTGTTTTCTTTCATTCTCAGGATGAAAGTTGGAATTGGTGTGGTCCACAAAGTGAGGTCCTGGCTCTGTTCTGTCAGTGACACTGTTCTGTGCTTTCAGTTCAGAAAGTGAGACACGGTCCTTCGCTTCTATGTCCAGTGAATACTGTGCTGGATTAAAGTCCACATTGATTCCTACTTTAGCTTTCATAAAATGGTACATCAAAGCCCAGTAGTTACTTATTGATGAAATGAACAGCTCTCTTGGCAATGCAGTAAGGAATCTGAGTCACACCCACTTTTAGTGCAACTCGGGTGCAGAGATGATTGCATTCTATTCAAAATGGCAGAGGAGTGGTACTGGATTGCTCAATTTAAATTTGTGTATTTGTTCTGATGTTTGTTCAGAGGAGTCTCATCATGCTGACAGGCATTGCAGCTATTCATACATTTTAGCTGTGGCTATTTCTAGTTCTTACATTTGACTGAGGATTCTATTCTTAAAGGGGAATCCTATTTTTAAATCACTCTTTAAAAATTAGACCGGAAAAATAGAAAACTCTAATATCTAAATGCAACTTTTTATAAATTAAAATTATTATTATAACTTGAAAAAAATCTCAATCTTGTATTTTATAACATTAAACCTGTTATTATTATACTTTAAATGTATATGCTTATAAATGCATGTATTACTAAAGTAGGCAGCACAGGCCAAGATGAATGTGAGAGATAAGGGAAAACCCTTACACTGTTTTCTCTCAAGGCATCTCAAGTGTAATTTGGTGCACCTAGACCTGCATATCTGCCAATATCCAAAGTGTGCATGCAAGTCATGCATGGGCAAATCACACATGGGGAGGCAAATCTTCTGACTTCACTCACACTCGTTAGATGTGTCACGTACAAGACAGGGACCACAAAAGCACATGCATACTTTAGAATTTGCATTTTTGAGACTTTGGATCCAAGCTGGTGCAAATAAATAACATTCATTCATATTCAGAACTGGGAGTAAATTGTTAGAAATAATTTGAACCAACAGAAACATTCAGATTCTGCTTCTTTTAAAAGGGTATTACAGTGGTTTATAGTTATTCATTACAGTAGAAACGATGGTCATGAGCATTAGGTGTATAACCAAAACTTATGTTGTACTTTATCACTGGCAAAATCACCTTTTATCTGAAAATTAGATTGTATGTAACCCTTAGCTTCTTCTGCCTCCAGGGCAATGGCTCAGGTTATTGATTTTTGTCACTGGACAACTGAACACTTTACACTGAAAAATAATCTACAAAATAAAGGCCTCTGCTGTTGAAATGTAGAATCAAAATGCTCCATTTTTTTCAGCTTTGTAGATGACACTGCACTAAAGTTACATTCACTTTCTGGAGTCTGTTCTAATTCTGTAGGTTTTTGCGGGGTTGGGATTTTTGGGCAGCGTTGTTTTAGTTTCTTAACGCTTTCATAGAAAACACACTGGAAAATCATCACACTGTTATATCCCAAGAACGAGAGGCTTCTTTTCTCATGTATTTTTGAATGAATAATTGTTCTTTTCTTTTCTTTTTTCTTTATTATCATTGATGAGACAAAAATGGATGTTCAAAGATAAAGTCTTCTCTCCTTAATTTTCTGAGTGGATTGAGTGAGCTGGGCATAGACCAGTCCTGGAGGTTTTGGTTCCAAGTTGAAATAAAAATCAGGAGACTGGAAGAAGAAATTTTTCAGATAAATAGTTTATTCACTGAAAAATGTCATTTCCATTGATTCAGAAATATTCATGAATTTGATGTGAATTCACCAAATAGCTTCAAACAAAAACAACTTGAGGAGGGAGCCTAGATTCACTTTGACTTTTGAACCATTCACAAAACAGCCAGAGGAGGTGCTGTCCCTTATAACTTTTAGCCTGATGGTTAGGACATTGACCGATGATGTGGAAGACCTGGGTTCAATTCCCCCTTCTGCCTAATGTGGCACATGAATTTGAACCACTGGGCTTAATGTTACAAGGAGGGGGGGCACTGCGACCACCTCTTCCAGAAATTTTGTGAATCTCATCCTTTACAAATGCACAGAAACAAAATGTTTCAGATCAAACGAAATGTTCAATTCTCCAAAATGGAGTTTTTCAATTTGCCAAAAATTCTAAGAAAGTTCATATATGGTTCTACCAGAACCAAAATTCTTCTTTTTTTAGTTTTTACAAATCTGCCAGCAAACCAAAAAAGTCAGTGATTCACCTAGCTCTATTCCTAACTACATGAAAATTCTTGCAAATAAAGAATTAGTGACATTTCTCAAGATGATCAAATATCCAGTCAGTGATTTTTTAGACTTCAAACATATGAAACCCAGTTAAAATGTCATGAACTGGTGATTTGGAAAAACTAAAACCAAAAAGTCTCTGCTGCATTGCTTCAATTCTATCATAATTTCACTAGGTGAGCTTTATTCACCTGTTCAGGTATTGAACTGACCTGTTAACCATAAATAGAATATGTCACGTCAGTGGAGGATACTATATGGGAGGATAAACATGTGTCTCAATCAGGGCACCTAAATGTGATGCACTTTTTGCTTGTTTGTGAACTTAAAGAGGTGAAACATTAAAGGCTGCTTGGATGAGATGCTACTTTTAGAGGCTGCAAACTCAGAGCTCTGACTTGAAGGCTCTACACCAGCAACGACCAGAAATGTAGAGTCCTATATTCAAGCACTTTCTGAAATATAAACCCCTTTGACTTTTTGTTACTGAAATGACAACTATTTCCACAAGTAATTAGTTACAGTTTTAAACCAAGTTTAATTCTAATGCCAAGCCAAATACTCATTTGCTGAAATAAAAGAGAAATGAGGGGCTCTTTTGTGGCATTTAAATCAAGACCTGAACTTAAATGAGCCCTGAATTCAGCAAGCTAAACAAATGTGGAGGAAAAAAATCTATTTCTTCACCATTTCAGAACACTATGCAAAATCACTTATCACAGTCCAGGCCAAAGTCGATCACAATGAGCTGCGCACCATAATGAATGACTTTTCTATTCCTGGCACTTTCCTTTATTGAGTGGTTTTGTTCAGGAGGCAAATCCATTAGGTGCTGAAGTAAAAATGTTTTCTCAGGATACTGTCAGGGTGTCACTATGGAGACGGCCAGCAGCAGCTTTGTCTTCCTCATACATTTCTAAGGGCTGAGAGAGGAAAGAAAATGCTGTATTTAAGCAAACTACAGCTAACTCTGTGCAGCTGTCAAGCAGTGTGTGTAAATACAGATTTTATTCCATTTGTATGCAAACCATCGAACCGTCATTTGGAACTGTAACCCTGTGCATAGTTAGCAGGGGTGCTGGAAAAATTTGTATAGTGGGGGTGCTGAGAGCCATTGAACCAAACTGTAAACCCTGTATATAATGGAAACCATTTCAAGCCAGGGGGTGTGGCAGCACCCCCAGCACCCCTAGTTTCAGCACCTATGCATAGTTAGGGACAATCTCCATCCTTTGTGTATTTCCTGAGTGGTTTCTATGCCTAGCATCTCCCTCCCCCCCACACACCCCACTAATGACTTCCCCTTTCCACATCTTCCCACTCTCTCCCCCTTGGCAGGAACTAACATCCTCTTTGCCTGCATGGTGCTGTAATTGGCAGCTGCTTTTCCGCTGAGCCCAGCTAAGAGGCTGCTAAGAGGGGAATAAATACAGCTGGGAGTTGCTGATGCTGAGAGCGGCAGTGAGTGGACTAGGTGGCAGTTGGCAATCTGGAAGGTGTGCTGCTGTGCTTGGAGCACAGCACTGCAATATATGCCTGTGCTGTGAATACTGACCTGGGCCATAGATTCCTGGAGATGCTAAACCCCAGAGCTGTCTTAGTGAAACTGGGGTCATTGGCAGCTATGCTATCCCATCCACTTTGATAAAGCAAATATAATTTTCAATCCTTGCGTGGGCCATTTCAGTGCTAACATTAGTAAGCAGGGGACGGGTTTCTTTTTCACTTTATTTTTCTTTCTTTAAAAAAATAATAAAAGGGAATAAAAGCAAGAAACTCTATCAATGCAGCTTGTAAGTCATTAAGCTTACTATACAGGAGTCAGGACAAATAAAAGTTGTTTATTTCCCCTAATGTTAATAAATCCATGGGATATCTTTAGAGATGGGCCCTGAATGAAACGGTCAAGATCTTGAGATCAATCATAGTTTTGGTTCAGGCCCATACCTAATACTGTAAATGGTGAATTCTCTGTAACTTGAAGTCTTTAAACCATGATTTGAGGACTTCAGTAACTTACCCAGAGGTTTGGGGTCTATTTCAGGAGTGGGTAGGTGACATTTTTTGGCCTGTAATGTGCAGGAGGTCAGACTAGATGATCACAATGGTCCTTCTGACCTTAAAGTCTCTGAGTCTAAGTTTAGGTACACTTGTTCCTAGCCTTTCATTGGAAATGAATGTTTGCAGTGTGATCTCATTCATTGTATTTTGCAAACCATAGCTTGTTCATTTCCTTATTTTTGTATTTTAAAATTCCATTGGATTGTAACCATATTCCTCCTTTCATCCAAGAAGTTAGAAAGGAAGGGCGGGGTCCTCATTGTTACACGTTCGCCATTGAAACCCCAAGTTAATCAATAATCAAAGAATTAATCAACAGGCTGTCTCAGTGTTTCACCATTAATTACTCTCCGAGTAAGTTCCATTTAATACCATCTCATTTGCTTATTAAATATTAGGAAAAAAATGTTCATCAAGTTACAGAGCTGATCAATTATACTGTATAACACTTAAGTACACATTAATTAACCTTTTGCCTTCTTAATTCTTATCCTTTAATTCATGTTAGAAGTTTTTCCAGCTTTTCTCTATCATGGAACATTTGCATATTATTGATTAACCTTTTGCCATTTCAAATTATTTTTAGCTTTTTTTAGTTTCCACAAATTTACAGCCCCCACCTGAGTGACCAAAATGTTACACTGACGTGGATTAAAAATCCTTGTTTTTGACAAATTAAAAAATGCAAAATGTTTTAGCATAGAGTCATACCATCCCTATAGGAGGCAACCCTATGCAGGGGACAGGAAGTACTGCAGTGTCTCCCTGGTGGATGGATCATTTGCACTGGGGGGAGTAGAGGGGGAGAGAGAGAGAGAGAGAGTGTGTGTGTGTGTGTGTGTGTGTGTGTGTGTGTGTTTGCAAACAATACAGGACAAAGTTGCATAATGGTCAAGTTAAGGAACATTTAGGACTCCATCTGCCTTCCTAGCTCTCCCAATCCCAATTTTCATCATTTATAATGTTGCCATATTTTGCAATAAAAGCAACAGAAATATGGGATTAATTCATACCAATATCTATATGCAGTTAAAATGTTATGAAAATTAGACTCAATACTGTTTATTGGAATTTTCGTCTACACAAATTAAGTATTTTCATTAAATGCAGAGTATGTGAGGATTATAAAGATAATTAAATGTTGGCAATGCAGTGATCCATTTGACACAGGGAAGAAAAGATGCAAAGAATTACATAAAAACAACCCCAACATGATTTCAAGTTTAAAACTTTTTGTGATGGGTCCTCCCAGGGTGCCACCTGGAACTGGGGTACCACTGAGCTCCCTGACCCACGAGCCTGGGTTCCCTCTCACACTGTACTGCTGTGACAAGATGCAAAGCCCTCCAGCCTGCACTTTCACCAGCATTCATACAGGTAGGGACACACCCAGCTGCAATTACACACAGGGCAGACTCTCTAACCACCAGCTTCCCAGCATGGGACCCCAGAGCAGTACCGTCGTGCCCTGGTCAAATCTGGCCAATATATGGGTTTAATACCTCGTCCACCTCTCCCTCAGAGTGAAGAGAACTATGTACACTTGTGGCAAACAAGTAGAGATTTTCCCCAAGCACTCCAGTCAAAGCTCACTGGTTTAGATTAAAAGAAAAACAAGTTTATTAACTACAAAATAGATTTAAAGTAATTATAAGGGATAGCAAACAGATCAAAGCAGATTACCTAGCAAATAAACAAAAAAACACAAACTAAGTTTAATATACTAGATAGATTGGATATGAATTAGCAGATTCTCACCGTAAGAGAAGATACAAGCAGCCTGCAGATTCTTAAGGGGAAAGCTTCCCATTCTTTACAGGTTGGAAGCCCCAGGTCCAGCACTTCCCGCAGTTCAGTCTTTGTTCCTCAGTTATTTTTAGGAGTCTTCTTGTGTGGGGAGTGAAGAACCACATATGATGTCACTCCCTACCTTATATAGCTTTTGCATATGGTGGAAACCCTTTGTTCTAAAACTTAGTTCCCAGACCAGTCTGTGGAAAAATACTGACATCCCAAGATGGAGTTCAGCATCATGTGGCCTGGTCACATGTCCTTGTAGAGTCATAGGAGCCATCACTCACAGTCTGTAGCATTCTCAGGAAGGCACACCAGGTGAGAGATAAGCTTCTCCTAAGACCTATTGTTTTCCCTAATGACTCATTGCCATGAATAGGCCTTTCCCAACCAGCTATCTAGACTGAAAGCATCTTGTCTAGTGGACATTACCAAAGTGTAACTACAGTTGAAGTACAGATCATAGAATCATAGAATATCAGGGTTGGAAGGGACCTCAGGAGGTCATCTAGTCCAACCCCCTGCTCAAAGCAGGACCAATTCCCAACTAAATCATCCTAGCCAGGGCTTTGTCAAGCCTGACCTTAAAAACCTCTAAGGAAGGAGATTCCACCACCTCCCTAGGTAACCCATTCCAGTGCTTCACCACCCTCCTAGTGAAAAAGTTTTTCCTAATATCCAACCTAAACCTCCCCCACTGCAACTTGAGACCATTACTTCTTGTTCTGTCATCTGCTACCACTTAGAACAGTCTAGATCCATCTTCTTTGGAACAACCCCCTTTCAGGTAGTAGAAAGCAGCTATCAAATCCCCCTCATTCTTCTCTTCTGCAGATTAAACAATCCCAGTTCCCTCAGCCTCTCTTCATAAGTCATGTGCTCCAGCCCCCTAATCATTTTTATTGCTCTCCGCTGGACTCTTTCCAATTTTTTCACATCCTTCTCGTAGTGTGGGGCCCAAAACTGGACACAGTACTCTAGATGAGGCCTCACCAATGTCGAATACAGGGGAATGATCATGTCCCTTGATCTGCTGGCAATGCCCCTACTTATACAGCCCAAAATGCCGTTAGCCTTCTTGGTAACAAGGGCACACTGTTGACTCATATCTAGCTTCTCGTTCTCTGTAACCCCTAGGTCCTTTTCTGCAGAACTGCTTCCTAGCCATTAGGTCCCTAGTCTGTAGCAGTGCATGGGATTCTTCCGTCCTCAATGCAGGACTCTGCACTTGTCCTTGTTGAACCTCATCAGATTTCTTTTGGCCCAACCCTCTAGATACATAGTCAGTATTTATAACTTCAGATACAAAAGCAATACATGCATACAAATAGGACAATCATATTCAGCAAATCATAACTTTTCCAATGACACCTCACATGACTTATCTTGTACAAAATACACCATAATTATGCTACAATCATATCATAATATCACTATGAAGAATATGTGGTGCAGCATTACACCTTTTAAATATGAGAGAAAACTATTTTACCCACTAGGCTCTGATGGCTGATCAACAGCCATACAAATTGAGGAAAATCATTTTAACCTCCTGGAAATTATGCTATTTTTCTATTAATTCACATAGGGAGAATGGAAAAAGTATCAAAAAATTAATATGAGAAATTTCCCTAGTGGTCTAGTATTGTCATAGTGTTTAAATCAAGAATCGACCATCAATTCATCCAGCCTGTCCTCCCATATATCACTGGTCACCAACACCACTCAGCATCTGCACACTAAACCGAACAGTCAAAATCAGACCAAAATATTATAGCCCTTTGGTGACTAAATTAGTATGTGTCACAGGCAGAGAAGAGGAGGGACAAAGGTGCACCAATAGCAGAAGACACTTCAATGGCTGGGAAATAATCCTGGCAAGTGAACCACACCCACATGCTCTAGAGGAAGGTGAAAAAACACCAAGGTCACTGCTAATCTGATCTGGGGGAAATTTCCTTCCCAACCCCACATACGGTAATCAGTTACACCATGAGCATTTGAGCAAGAACCAGCCAGCCAAATACCTGAGAGAGAGAGACTGCTTGGTGCCACATCAAAGCCCTGGCTAATGTCCCATCTCCAGCTGGGTTATCACTAATGCTTCAGAGGAAGGAAATAAAAATTCCTAGGGGTGACAGTGGTGAAATCTTTCCTGACCCCAGCAGGTGGCTGGCCTAAACATTGAAACATGACCTATTAAGACATAAACTGGAAGTAAGCCCCAGTGTTGCTTAGTCCTGGCCTCTACCATCATATCTAACCCCATTATACAATTGCACTCATAAATGTGTCCAGCTCTCTCTTAAAAGTAATTAAGTAGTTTGCCCCGCAACTCCTATTTGGGATACTGTTTCAGAACCTCACGCCTCTGATGGTTAGAAACCTTCTTCTAATTTCCAGCCTGAATTTGTTCATGATAAGTTCAAATCCATTTGTTCTTGTGCTAACATTGTCCTTTAGCTTAAATAGCTGTTCACCCTCTCCAGTATTTATCCCCTGCCATATATTTATAAAGATCACTCATATCTCTTCTCAATCTTCTTTTTCCTAGACTAAAAATGCTAAGCTCTTCCAGTCACCTCTCACAAGATAGGCCCTCCAGTCCCCTGATCAGCCCAGTAGCTCTTCTCTGTACCTGTTCCAGTTTGAATTCATCTTTCTTGAGAGACCAGAATTGTACGTAGTATTCTGAATGAGGTCTTGTAAAGTGCCATTAATATTCTCTATCTCTATTGGAAATGCCTTGCCTCATATATCCTAGGATCACATTTCCCTTTTTCACAGCCGCATCATATTGGTGGCTCACAGCCATCCTGTAATCAACCCATACACTCTGCTCTCTCTCCTTGTCTGTGGCTTCCAACTGATGAACTTCCATCTTGTAGCAGAAATTCTTGTTATTAGACCCTAAGTGCATGACTTTGCATGTTGTACTATGGAATCACATTAATAGGATGAAATTCAAGTCTTCAAGGTCATCCAGATCTTCTTGAATAACATTTGAATCCTCCTCTGTATTGATGATGCCTCCCAGCTTGTTATCATCAGCAATTTTTATTAGCACACTCCTATGTTTGTGCCAAGTTTATTAATAAAAATATTGATTAAGATTGGTCCCGAGATCAATTCTCGAGGGACTCCACTTATAACCTCTCTCTGGTCCGATAATTCACCTTTCAGCATAACCCATTACCTCCTCCCCTTTAGCTAGTTCCTTACAATTCTTGTACTGATCCCCAACTTCTCTAATTTTGCTGATAGTTTCTCATGTTGTACCTTGTTGAATGTTTTACTGAAGTCTAAGTATATTAGATCTAGTTCATTTCCCTTGGCAAACCCTGTGTTTCATTACACCCACTTTATCATTTACCTCCAGGAATTTAATTAGTCTTTCCTCCACAATTCGTTCTAAGCCTTGCATACTACTGAGGTCAGACTAACAGGTTTGTAATTGCCTGGACCACCTCTTTTTCCATTTCTTAAATATAGGTACAATGTCAACTATTCTCCAGTCTTAGGGTACTACCCCTGAATAGACAAATTTATTAAAAATTCTTGCTACTGGGTTAGCAATCTCATGTGCCAGTTCTTTTAGTATTCTAGGATGGAAATTATCCAGACCCCTCTCACTCAGTTTGAGCGCATTGAGCTCTTTAAGTTTTCTTCCACTTCAGAAGTGGTATTTTCCATTTCTAGACATTCATTTCTATCAGCCATACCGCTGTCATGCACACATTCCATATTATCATCCCCATTGAAAACCAAGGCAAAGTATTGATTTAGTTTTTGGGCTATAGCTAGATTATCTTGAATTTCAGTCCCAAACACACTGCATGACAGGCCAACCTCATCCTTCCTTATTCTATTTTTAATTATGTAACTAAAAAAAGTCTTTCTTTATTTTAGTTTCCTGGATGAGTGCTAATTCATCTTGACTTTTAGCAATTCTCATTTATTCCTACATCATCCTCCTTTTCTAGGAGTCCGCCCTCCAGCTCCTTTTGTTTGGCAGGTTTCTGCAAATCTTGAGTTGTCTGTAAAACCTCCTCTCGTTCATTATATTTTCAAATTCCCATCTGAATTCCATCATCATCTCCAGCTGCATCTCTAATCCTTGGATCTTCTCTGCCATGAGCTCTATGAGGTGACATTTCATGCTTTTGCAGCTTCCATAAGATACTCACTCAAGCTTGATGTACTTCCTGAATCTTCTGCATCTGATTATATCTTTTGTCTCCTCTCCTCCTTGGGTCACTTCTAGTGCTACTTCAGTAGCCATCATTGTCTTCTCTTCCTAGAGCCTATTCCTCTGGGAAATAAAAAACCGGGGAAGAATACTCCCCAGATTCCTACAGAAACTACACTGCTAGCTGTTCACTGCTCCACTGATTGCCAGTGACTGGTTTTTAAACCTAGCCAATGAGGTCAGCACTTCCCCCTCACTATGGGATGTCAGCAAACACTGAATCAAGCCATGTAGCTAGACAAAATCATTACACTCTCAGAATACAAAATCACCACTCTCCTGTCAGGCTGTACTCCCACAAAAACTCTGCTGTTAGCTGCATTTACATGTAACTGTTTTAGGGCAAGTATATTTTCTCACTAAATACATTTTTTCCCCCACAAAGAAAACTGGAACAATAAATTCCATTCTGTGCAAATATAAAGACCTCCCACATTGGACTTCAGCTGGGTTTAGTAACCTGGAATTTCAGATACCCAGTATGGACTTTTATCTTCTCTGTGTACTAATAACTAGAACAGGACCTGACACAAACTGCCAAGGGCGGGTGTCACACAACAATTTGCTCAATAGTAGTAGAAAGTAGTGAATCAAAATTCCTGGATTGTGTTCATGTCACTGGGAGGAGTGTATGATCAGGTTGTTAAAACAGCAGTTACAGGCGGTAGTCAGACACATACATTTGGTATATTCAGACTGAAAGACTAAGTTCTTGAGACGTGGGTCTGCCACATTCCCAGCTCTGCTTGCAAGTTCAGTTAACTTAGTTGTGTGAATATTTTCAAAAAGGGGGAGGAGGAATGGGAGAATAGTAATAAGACCCATAAAGTGCACAAAATATAAGAAGCAATGAGTAGAAAAAATTAGATTTCAACTTATGGTTTTCTGGATCCTAGTCCTCTGCCCCATCCCCTAGAACAGGGGGTGCACAAGATGATCCTTGGGGGTGCGCGGTAGGAGAAGGGTTGTTGTGGGGTGGTTTTTTTTTTTTTGCTTCGTCAGGCGGGAGTCCGAGCGGTTTTTTTGTTTGGTTTGGTTTTTTGCTTTGGCGCGGCAGGGGGTGCATGCTCAAAAATTTTTTACTGATAGGGGTGCACGATCAAAAAAGTTTGGAGACCACTGCCCTAGAATAAGGGATCTTTTGTACAAAAGACTCTACCTTCTCTTTTCCCATGGGAACATTGTCTGACTTGATGGTACTGCAGAACAGTCAGCCTGATTCAGCTGAAATATTGAATGTTCCACAAATTCCAGTATGCTTCTGAGCTCCAAATACTACATTAGAACTTAAGAACCATGTTACTTTAAAATTGAAAGACGCAAAGGCACAGGCTCAGTTGAGAAATATTTGAGTATCTATGAAAGATAATAGGAGAAGTTAGATTGCTCTCAGAACATAATCTGCACAGATTCAAGAACAGTAACAACGCAAAATGAAAATACGTGTGATATCCCTTTAAAAGGAGGGGTGGAAAAATAATGTTATGAATAAAATCAGTGAGCCTGAAAATGAGCAATCACAAGACAAAGCTCTGCTATGACAGAATGGGATGTGAACTGTACAGGAAATGAAAAAGAGACAGAATCACTCAGGAGAAAGAAAAAGAGAAGAGTCTATAACACACAACACGTATACTGAGATTTATTGTAGGGAAAAAGTCGTATAGGTAAGAAATAAATTCAGTAGATAATGGGGAGAAGAGGAAAAACAGTAGAATATAAGTACAAAGGCATTGGGAGAAAAAAATGGCAAATGCTGAAGGGCAGAGAACAGCAAAAAGGAGCAGCAGGAACTGTAACAGGAAGAACAGAGTAGGTGCCCCACATATCCATGCAATACATTAAAATAAGGCCTGAAAGGTGGAGGAAATTCTGCCCTTATTTACATCACATAAGCCCAGTAAAGCGATTTTTTGGGGCTTTGTTTCCCTGCGATTGAGCTGCCGCCAAAGTACCGTCGATCGGCTTTTTTTTTTTTGCCACTTGGGGCGGCAGAAAACCTGGAGCCGGCCTTGGTACTAAGCACTCTGAGGTTTCTGTATACCAGCTCCAGACCTTGTTTAATACTGTGTAATGTTGGACAGTGACTAGGTTATGTTAACACCTTTGGCCCATATATTCCATCTAAATTAATACAACTGGTCCCATACTGCAAAGAGAAGCACATGGGAGGACTGAAGGTATACATGGAACGCCATTGACTTCAGCTTCATTTTGCAACTAATTAGGTACATAGTCTCTCAGGAACATACATTTTGGGGTTACATGATTGTATACGTTCTGATGATAATCATTGTGAAGATATAGGCCATATGGGGCAGAGAGATGAATTTACATGCTCCATGAGCTTAGCAAGTCTGTTATATCCAGGTTCTTGCTCCCATCATGGTTTTGCTCTTTCTCCTTTAAACAAAACCACAAGGGAATTAAATTAAAAAAAAAGATACTGCAACCTTAAGATTCAAGTCAAGCATTCAATAGCCAGAAAATTCCAGCAAATTAAGGTTGCTCCTGCAATGCTAATGCAGCCATGCTGCACACATGCACCATGATTTTTTTAAAATTCTCTTTCCCTTGTTAAGTTAAAAAAAACCAAACCCACTATATATTCCTCTTCGTTGTTAATGCATACAGTACTATAAATGCACTGTGGTTGAGATAGCATTACCTCTGCAATCTTGATTTGCCACACTCTTATTGACTTTTGAGTGCTTGACTTTCAAGATCTTAACCATTAATACAATTTTATTTTTGTATTTAATAGTGCTTATTTTTTAATGACTGCACATTTAGCACCTGATAATGGCTCACATTGTCCCTCTGAGCTCACATATCAAAAACACCTATTTGCGTGCACTATTACTGTGAGCTCCAATGAATAGTCACACATCTAACTGCCTACCTGTGTGCAATCACCCTATGTGTATGTGCAATGCAGGAACTGCAGGCGCTAATTAGATGAGACATAGAGCAAATCAGTCCACTATAGTTCTAGGTTACTGAGTGAATACTGCAAAACACCCAAGGAAGAAAGTTTTAAGATGCTGGATACTAATGACTTTTATATAAGGAATGCATGGATAGGAGCTGAGAGAATGTATAATTAAAACAAACTACAAACTTTGAAAAGCTAGGAGTACAGGGCATGTCCTGTAGTGCAAATTTGCTCAGGATCAAAATCCTGATTTTCTATTAAAGTTGCAGAGGTATCTCTCCCCCTGATACACCTGATTGTCTTTCTGAGACACTAATCAGGATAAATAACCTACCCATGATTTTTTTTTAAATTTAGCCAGTCAGAATACACAGAGGTTTGTAGTCATTAACCCACCTAAACAGCATCAATACCTAAGAAGGAGGACCTTACAGAATTATGGGTACAATGTATTGTGTAGATTAAATTATGCTCTAAATTATTCCTGTGCTATTGAAGTCTACTGTGATTGCACAGCTACAAAGAGAACCTGCACAACCATAATATTTGCGATTAAATATATTTCCAAGGTTAAATCAATCTAAAGTAATCTGGGGTTTCAGTTCATTATCCTCCAATTTTAGCTGGAAGAATCCTGGTTCATAAAAAAATACGAGCATTCAGCATTTGGTTTCATTTTTTATAGGGATGAAGCTGAGACCTTTCAAAATTGCTCTCAAAAGAGCACAGAGAAACCCACCACATAATAGCCAGTATTATAGGTCAGGGCACTTACCTGGGATAGGCAAGTCTCAGGTTCAAGTCCCTTTCTTACTTGATTCAGAATGGGGACTTGTGCCAGGGTATCTTGCATCCCAGGTGAGTGGCCAAACTACTGAGTTATTAGCTATTCAGTGGGTATTAACTCTTCCTCTCTCTCATTTTGACCAGAAACCTTTCTGATGAAAGTTTTGTCAAAACTGATATATTGCTGCAAAAAGTTTTAGTGTTGATGAATCAGTATTTTCAAATAGAAAAATGTTTTGAAAAATTCCTTACCAACTCTAGAGGAGCTGCAAGGATTAAGTAATGAGTTTCTAGATGCAGACTGACAGAGAATTCATAAGGAACTTAAGATTCTTAATTGTGTTTTGGAATAAAAATGCCTCTGCCATGAACGGATTTGTCTTTGGGATAGCAAGAGTTGATCATTTGCTGAAACTGAGAAGCACTGGAAACTGTGTGTGTATGCATGCACATGTATGCACACATGGGGAGTTTGTGATATCTGCACTTGACCCGGTGCATTTTGAGATAAATATCAGCCAGTAACTCTTTGAAGCGTTAATGTAAAATGAGATAAAAATAAGAGATCTAACACTGAAGACGGTAGCATTCCTGCAGATTTGCGGTACATAGAAAAAGGACATGCATGTGCTACAAGAAGTAAGAGAAAAAACTTTTGAAGTGATAATCAAGATAGCCCAGTACAGACAGTTTGATAAGAATACTTACAAGGGGAGATAGATCAATGTTCAGCAGCCATTGAATCTATCTCCCCTTGTAAGTATTCTTATCAAACTGTCTGTACTGGGCTATCTTGATTATCACTTCAAAAGTTTTTTTCTCTTACTTAATTGGCCTCTCAGAGTTGGTAAGACAACTTCCACCTGTTCATGCTCTCTGTATGTGTGTATATATATATCCTCAATATATGTTTCACTCTATATGCATCCGAAGAAGTGGGCTGTAGTTCACAAAAGCTTATGCTCTAATAAATTTGTTAGTCTCTAAGGTGCCACAAGTACTCCTGTTCTTTTTGTGGATACAGACTAACACGGCTGCTACTCTGAAACCTACATTGTCAATTAACTATCTATCTGTGAACCATAGAGTGTAATTCCCATTTAGTGTTTATATGGAAGTGTTAGGGGCTTTCCCTTCGCCCCTCCCGGTTCTTGTCATGCAGACAGAAAGCAGAAGACCAGAAGTACAAAGGGCAGGCAATGCGAAGTTTATTCTGGTTAGTCAAGCAAAGCATATCCATAGCTTTGCATGCCAGCAAAGACTTTTCCCAGTGTCCCAGGTTCCCCTTCCTTAGCAGGTATAATTATACCTATAGTGCATGACCTTGATCCCACCCCTTACAACTTATGGTCATGTTCCATTTTGGAGGGTCTTGGATCTGGGGTCTTTGGTGCCACCTCTTTTGTATCCCATAGGAGAGGTAAGAAGTGAGGCTGCGCTTTGGTCAGGGACAGGCATTTCTTTGGCTTTTAGTGTTTCTTGTACCTTCCCATCTCCCTCACCCCTCCTGACTGGTGGCTTGACCTTATCTTGGGAGAGGAATTGAGGCAGGACTGTCCTTCAAGTGTATCCTCTATATTAAACTGCCACTCTACTCAGCAACACTTTTGCTCTATCTCTTATCTCTATTTCCCCCATCTACTTCTGGACGGATGTCTCTGTTCTTTGCTCTTCACCTGGTGTCTTTGTTCTTTGTTCACACATATTAGTAAGAATATAAAAATATCAAAAGTCAAATGGGCAAACAAGACCCAAAATTCTATCTCAGGCAAATATACAGGCCTGAATACTACATTATCATCACTAACAATCATAACAGGAAACAATACTGTTTCTGCTGGAATAAAGGCAAAACAATTTTATTTGCATAATACTCCCTTCCCCCCAAAAGAGGTAACTCCGCCCCATCACCATTCTGATTGCCTTTAGTTTTGCTTTGAACAATGAAAAAAGGAAGGGGAGAAGTGAGGAAAGTAAAGGGGAGGGGCTACCACCCAACTGTGTTGTTTTCTAAGCGGAAGTGAATCTCACAGTGCAAGTCACAGTGAAAAATGGAAGAATGTGATCAGCAGCACTGAGAGCAAAGTCTGGAAACAACACAGGGGTGGATTTATTGAAGGAAAGAAAAGAAAATGTAAACAAATAGGTCCAAATTTTGTCCCAACAGGATTGAACCAGGTGTAAGTTGAAGTCAGAGGAGATCCACAGGTTGTAAGTCAATGTAGAATGCCCCCTCTCCCCCCAGTATTTAAAATTCACTGTAAAGTGTTAGAAGTTATCAACCTTAGTGTTTTTTTTTTTTACTGTAATAGCTTTTGTTGGGTTTTGTGTTTATGACATTTTTAGAAGTGGTGTTAGTTAAGCTACATCTGTTTACAATTGTATTGCCAGTGGTAATTAGAGGTTGTTACTTTTAATTTACTTGCACTAAAACAGCAAACACACTATTAAAACAATTAACTGCATGGTATTTGATCAAAAACTGCACAAGTGAGAGTTAGCCAGGAAATTCATGCATCTAGGCCAAAGTGGTTAAAAAATGTTTACAGAAGGCTTTGCAAAGAACAACTGTGCTATTCGCAAGCACATTTGTTTTTTGCAATTGCAACTGTTTGTTAGTCAATCACCTCCTAGGAATGCCTAGCAGAACATCAACATGAAGACCAGACAATGCACATACCCCAGAGAAGGCTGTGTCTCTTTAGACAAAGTCTTTCTGTCAGCTTCACATTCAGAGAGCTAAATTTTGTTTTAATTTTGTTCGGCTGGTGAAAAAAATCTTCCATTATTAGGAATGATATCAGTTGGAATGTCCCTGGATATTACTGTCTGAGTGAGAGAATGAAAAGACACATGACCAAGGGATGTAGAAGAGAATGTAACTACCCTTTGCATAGGCTTAGGTGATATATGGTTTTAAAAGTTGGCCCTAATTTCATTAGTGTGGGGTTCCATGTGGAGAGGATAAAGCACACGACCAATGTGGTTGCAAGCTGAATTCAATTCTGTTTATTACAAGCTTTCTTTTATAGTTTTTCTTAACATTACATAACACAATTAGGCTATAATCACACATCTACGGATTGGACAAGAAGGAGAATCATGTGTTTATCACATGTATAGCCCCACACCGATTGGTTCAACCGTTCCTTACATAAGGCCATGATTTATTACCTTGTTTACCTCATCTTATATTATCCCTAGACCACCAGGGGGCCTTACATAAGGCCATGATTTATTACCTTGTTTACCTCATCTTATATAATCCCTAGACCACCAGGGGGCCTTACATAAGGCCATGAGCCGTTGCCTGGCAAGTGTCCCATCGTGACCCTTACCTCCGCATGGAACTTTCCATTAGGTTGGCATAAGGATGATACATCCCCACACCTCCCCCCTTTTCCTTAAATAAGGAACTTATTAAGAAACGTAATATTACATAAATGCCCACGAAAACCATTGGGGTATAACTAAGGATAGCCAATAAGACATATCCTAACGGGATCTGATGGGGTGGCCATGGACAAACAAAAAGGCTTCTTGACCAATCTGGTTCGCCCAGGTGTCCCAAACATTTTGTCGTGGGTTAACAAAAGGTACAGAGTTTGGATATACAAAGACCCCTGCTCCTATAATAAGGAGTCCGAACAAATAGAAGCACAGCATTATCAGGTGTCTAGGTTGTAGCAAACAACAAGTGCAAGTCCGGTGCCGCGGGGTTCTGTGGATCCGGTGTCACTACTGGATAAGCCTCGGGCGCAAATTCCCCCTCTATATGGGCTTCCCTAATAAGTCGGTGCCAACGCCTTACGGGGTCTGGGGGGCCCGAGCCGCCCGGGATATTGTCCGAAGCATGTCGCAGGGTGGAAACATCGGATGAGTATGCCGGAGGCTTTGGAGCAAATGGGTTGGCGACATCCAGTGGCCAGTGCGTGGACACGTTGTCCCGTCCAGTGCACCCAATCGTGCAGCTCCACAAACCACAACGAGGACAGGGGGTAGCTACATCATCCGCCGGAGGGATCTTATCCGGTGGTTTTTTTTCTATATGTCCTTTTAAAGTTAGATAAGCCTGGCTCTGCCATTCTTTCCAACCTATTCCGCAACTGCTCACCCTGCCCCGGGAACTCCGCCCGGAACTTTGGGGTACAAACATCATTGGTGACAGGAAAGCCGGGCTGGTTCAGGGCTCGCAATGTGTGGGACTGCAGGGGATGGCTCTCACCGGCCAAATGGGACAACTGATTCAGCATGTCCTGTAGCTGAAGGCCCAGTTTGTACATTTCCGCCCGAAATTCTTGTAACTTATCCCCTTCTGGGCTCGAGACCTCCATTTTATCCGTGGGGTCGTCCGGTAACGGGACGATACTAGGATCAACTTCGGGTGCACTGGGGATGAGTGGTATGATAGTGTCCTCACCCCCAAAGAACTCACGGGCTCCCACCAGCAACACATAAGGCGGCTCCTCTTTTGGCCGAAAGAGGTCATTAATGGCTGACTGGACCTCGGCTTCTGCCGCAAGTGTTTCTATCAGTTTTTTAGATTTGCACCATATTTGGCTCAATGACAGGGCCTCCTTGTTGCCGTGAGAGACCGACTCCCAGAGGTCAGAGCCTAGACTTTCCCAAACTGCCTTATTAAAGACAGTATCAGGAGTAACAAAAAACCCGCATCTCTGCCCCCATTTTAACAAACAGGACAACGCGTCAGAGGGAAGCTTCTCTCCCTGCTTTTCAGCGATGCGTAATAAAAAATCATGCACCGTCTCCTCCTCTGCAGACAAAGCAGAGCCCATTTTATTAAATGCAGCCGCTCACCTGTGAGCTCACGAACGTCTCTCTCGGACGACCAGGAGCCGGTATCCTCCGGTACCTCCTGCCGCGGCTGCCACCTCCGCCTTTTCTCACCGAACGCTTCAGTCGGCTGTCTTGATGTCCAAGCCGAATCACGTCGGGGTCACCATTTGTGGGGTTCCATGTGGAGCGGATAAAGCACACGACCAATGTGGTTGCAAGCTGAATTCAATTCTGTTTATTACAAGCTTTCTTTTATAGTTTTTCTTAGCATTACATAACACAATTAGGCTATAATCACACATCTACGGATTGGACAAGAAGGAGAATCATGTGTTTATCACATGTATAGCCCCACACCGATTGGTTCAACCGTTCCTTACATAAGGCCATGATTTATTACCTTGTTTACCTCATTTTATATAATCCCTAGACCACCAGGGGGCCTTACATAAGGCCATGAGCCATTGCCTGGCAAGTGTCCCATTGTGACCCTTACCTCCTCATGGAACTTTCCATTAGGTTGGCATAAGGATGATACATCCCCACACATTAGCTTTATTGTCCTTTAGAAGCACATGCATACCTTGCTGATGTGTAATTTAATCTAGTCATTCTTTGTTAACTCACGGATATTTGTTTGTTAACTCATAAATATTCCATGGATAGTACTAATGTATGCTCCTTATTCCCCTAGGACCAGATTCTACTACCTTTATTCACACTATGTAATACTTTACTCTGCTAAAGTTCTGATTATAATCGCTCCATTCTTCGGCGGCAGTTTGGTGGCGGGTCCTTCACTCCCTCTCTTCCTCTTCAGCGGCACTTCGGCGGCAGCTCAAAGGGGAAGAGAGGGACTGAGGGACCCGCCGCCGAATTCCCACTGAAGATCCGGACGTACCGCCCCAATAGCAGATGGAGTGCCGCCCCTTTGTATTGGCCGCCCCAAGCACCTGCTTCCTTAGCTGGTGCCTGGAGCCGGCCCTGCTGAGTACCATGGCAAACACATCCTTAAAAATCCTTTAAATCTTTTAATAAAGATTCAGAAAAGAAGGAAAAACAGTTAAAACATTTGAAATGTAAAGGTATTAAACGAGTCTTTCATTTTTACAGTATTTTTGTTCCCTTCCCCTTTAGCTGGATAGAGTTTTTAGAAGGAAACCCTCCTTGTTTGACAATCTCTAGATGACATCAAAGATGGTAATGGCTGTCTTTTTGGGGAAAAAGAGAAGCAATTAGTTGAGATGAGCTGGAATTATTGATACTGCTGTTATTAAAGTCTGACCCCATTTCATCTCAGGTGATGTTTGGGATTCAGCTGGAGCTGATAGGCTGGCAATGTCATCATTACATGCCCCTGGGTATAATTTGTACTGTTGGATCATTGTGCCCTCTTAACTTTCCAGTCTGATGTGCACTATGCCCTGCTTTGCTGTGTGAGCTGCCGCTCACCCCAGCCCCCAACATGCAAGTCACCCCCAGACAACTTCCAGAGTGCTATGCTCAGCAACTCTTGAATTACATATAGGGTGACACCCATATATCCCTAGTCCCAGCCTTGCACCCCAGAAATATTCTGTCTTGTACTGCTCAGTTATTTACTAAGCAATACAGGCTTATAAAGTCCATCATTTTAATAAAAGAAAATGAATATGCACCAGCCCTTGTTAACTTGAGAAGAGATGTCCCAACCACTTGAGTAAAAAAAAAAAAAACGGTTTAGATAAAATATTAAAATAAGTTTAGTAACTACAGAAAGATAGGTTTTACGTGATTATAAGTGGTATAGGCATAGAAAGTTAGAATTGGTTGCAAAAAGAAATAAAAGTTAACCTTACACAATCTTAGTCAAATTTGAAGCAATAAGGTTTTGCTTACCCAAAAGCCCACAGCAGTCTTTGCTAACTGGAAAGTTTTCCAGGTAGGACTAATCCCCCCACTTCAATGATGTTTCTGTCTTCCAAATGATCTTGTTGCCTTCAGTATAGGTGGGAGAGGAGAGATGGCCAGGGGGCTTTGTTCTCCCTTTTTATATCTTGATCCTTTTAACTGGAAAAGTCCTTGATGTGTCATGGGATCAAGCAGCCCCATTTCCTGCACTCACTCCTTCATATGAATTGCAAATTCTTGCTTGCACCTTCTGTATACATGCAGCTTGAGGTGTCTCTGGGGATGACATGCCAGTCCTTTGTTTATAGTTCTTTTGTTATCTAAAGAGCTAGTTTGTGAGCATTCCCCTGACTCACAACATGTTTCAGTAACAAACATATAGCAAAACCTCATAACTCCATATACAATGATAATGCACACATGTTAATGGACAGTAATACTCTGCAGACTATGACTTTTCCAATGATACCTCACAAGGCATACTTTGTACAACATTTATCATAATTTTGTAAAAGTGGTGACCATAACAGTGTAGACTGTCACAGTCATCTGGATTCCTCTCTCTGGCCTTCTTTGTTCAGGGCATCTCTCAAAATTAGGACAAAGACATTCCAGGGCTCCAGGAGATGAAGGGGGTAGCAACCAAACCTAGGGTTGTGAGTTCAGTCTTTGAGGGGGCCATTTAGGGATCTGGGGCAAAAATCTGTCTGGGGATTGGTCCTGCTTTGAGCAGGCGGTTGGACTAGATGACCTCCTGAGGTCCCTTCCAACCCTGATATTCTATTCTAACCATGATGGCAAAGTTTGCTTCAGCAGCCTCCATCTTTTCTTATTTTTCCCCCAAGGTCTCTTTCTTTAAGTACCCACAATGGGAGTGATGGGCAGAATAGGCTATTCTCTCGTTATTTTTTCCACCAATTAGGCCTAATATCCAACACACCCTATTTTGGCACATTAATTTCCAGACCCACATTTTCCTGTTTATCAGGCATGAACTTAACACAATCCTGAGTTATACCAGTAGGCCTTTTTGTTTAGACTAATTCGATCTGCTTCCTTTTCATATATTTTCCCATCAATATTTGTTACTATAAACTATTGTGACATCTTATGAACTTTCACATACTTTTTACTGTTGAGCTCAAAATTAGAGTAAATGTAGGCCTAGTTACCACAACAGGCCCTTGTTCGCCTGCCCATCTTTACACTGCAGAAAATGTTCTAATGTGCATGCTCTGTGTGCAATTTGCAGATAGTTCAGATATGTCTGAATTAAAGCCAGTTTCATTTTTTTTAATCAAGCCAAGTCATTAACTGAAGCCTTTTAACTAATGGTTATAGCCAATTGCTTGACTACACTTTTGATTCAATATTGAAATTATTCAAAAGATCAGCTTATTCAAATGTATTAGTCAAAGACAAAGCAGTACAATTACAGAAAGTAGTTAATATTTTACTGATCTGATCCGGAGACCACAGTCTCACAGTATTCAATTTTGCTCTGAAAATATGTATTCATACTAAAATATGCATTCATAATGGTTGTTTACAAGTTAGAGAACATTCTAAACATCACCTAGGCCTTAACCCACCAATCAGCTTTTTATCTTATTTTTCTATTTCAACACATTTCTTTCCTATCTTTTTGTTTTGTTTTGTTTTTTGATACCACATTCCAGGTACAATGGGCTGGCAAACACTCTTTACCTGTACCAGGGCATTGGATTAATGTATCTTCTCTCTGATAGGTTTGTATTTGCCTGTGACAAGAGCTGAATTCAGCTTTGCAAAGCATTGTATGATATATACATTAGCACTATCAGAACAGCATTCTGTGGAAAGCATAATGCAAGTCACTTAACACAACTACTCAACATCAATAGGTGATATAATGTATATAATAATATTAATGCCCATACACATTAATGTGGTGTGTGTAATACATATTCATGCAGTTTGGCAACTCTGACATATATGCTAATTTAATAGGCCTATGTCCGCCATGGTTGAAGTTTGAACCTTGAAATCTATTTTGCTGTCGGTAAACATTTCAGAATGTTCTGGCTATATGAAACCAGAGATGTATAATTAAAAGAGTGGAGGCCTTCATCTCCAGTGAGCACTAGAGCTCACTGGGAAATTTTTGACTACACTTTTGTCAGAAAATGCCAATTTGTCAAAACTGTAACTTTTTACAGAAAAGAATGTTTCAACAATATGTCATTGGGAAGAGTTCTAGGGCTATGTTTACATTTAAAATGCTACAGCAGCACAGCTGCAGCTGCATCATTGTAGTGTTTCAGTGTAGACGCTACAGCGATGGGAAAGGTTCTCCCATCACTGTAGATCAGTGGGTCTCAAAAACTTTTTTACTGGCGTCCCCTTTCACATCACAAGCCTCTGAGTGCGACCCCCCCCCTTATAAATTAAAAACACTTTTTTACATATTTAACACCATTATAAATGATGGAGGCAAATGGGGTTTGGGGTGGAGGATGACAGCTCGCGATCCCCACATGTAATGACCTCCTGACCCCCTGAGGAGTCCCAACCCCCGATTTGAGAATCCCTGCTCTAGATAATCCACCTTCCCAAGAGGTGGCAGCTAGGTAGAGGGAAGAATTTTTCTATCAACCTAACACTGTCTACACCAGGGTTTAGGGTAGTTTGACTATGTCACTTGGGGGTGTGGATTTTTCACACCCCATGAGCAACGTTGCTAGGTCGACCTAACTTTTCAGTGTGTACCAGCCCTAAGGTCCAGAATGGAATTTGGGAAGGAGGAGGAGGGGGAAAGCCTCTCACCTACCTCCTACCCCTTCAAAAGTCCAATAGATGAGTGGTCAGGGCACTCATTTGGGATGTCTGAATCAGGCAGAGCAGGGAAGCTGCGTATCTTGCATCCCAGGTGAGTGCCCTGAACAACAGGCTATTGCTGTTCTCAAGTGGCTTGGTCTCATTCATGCTTTTTTAATGAAACATTTCTAAAGGACTTGTTTTCATTCCACTGTGGAACAAAAGTAAATCTGGAAATCTTTCTTTTGTGTGTGTGAAACAGAATTCTTGTTTTCTAGCCAGCCCCAGTGCTATGCAGCACTCACTATGATGCATAGATAGACAAATGAAAATCAGTCTATCCTGTTTTTGATAAATGTTCGCATGACACTTAACTGCCTGGACTATGAACTAACAGCTTGGCATCATCAAGCAGTGCTCTGAGCGCGTGCTGCAGCTGTAACCCTTTAATAATACCCTGAATGCAAAGAAAGAATTCAAAACTAGTGATTATATTATTTGCCAGAGTGATATTTGATGATTTACATATTCCTTTTTGGAAGCCAGTTCTGCTTTTTAACCATGAACAGCAAAGAGGCAATACATGTGTGCCATTTGTGTCATATGATGCATATGGAAACTTTCAATGGCACTGAAGCACACTTTCATTCCTCTTCATTTTATGCTCTCCATTTATAACCATGGGAAAATGAACATGATTATCTCTGATGCATTACTGCCTAAGAAATTGTGTGAAACATGTAGATAGTCATCTGACTAATGCTAGTGATAATACCTGTCACTTTCTAAAATGATGGAGCAACAAGAAAAGATAATGGAATTATAACTCTTAATAGGAACAACATGACCTGTCCTCCTGCTCATCTTGGCATTATCCACTTTTTCATCACTCAGGACTAAAATGCCTTCCTTGTCCAAACAATACCACTGTCTTTTTAAATAATTTATCTTGCCCAGTATGTATGCCTCCATTTTTTATACTATAAAAAGTATTTTTTTCCTTTTATGTGCTCATTTTGGCTGCAAAGACAATCTGCCATTTTTGACAATTGATGTGAATTGTGTATACAGTTTAAAAAAGAAAATCTCATGGCACTATTTTTTTAGTTGAGAGAAAGCTGCAATCTAATGGTCTGATCGCAGATCTGAGAGCCAGAAATTCCAGAGTTCTGATCCCAGTTCAGACACAGAATCTCTTGGACAAGCCACTTAACGTAAACAGTTTCCCCATCTGCAAAACAAAAGTACAATTCTCCTGAAGTCAAAACAAGTCATTCAATGGAATTGGTTAACTGTATTTTATAAAAGCAAATGAAATCTAATTATGGCAATGGCTTGCAGGAAATATAAGATGTATCAGAGGGACCACATTATCCAAAACATTTCTTCAGTGTACACACTTGCGTTTCACGTTTAACAGGATAGAAAAGTTCTTTTTTTTTCCTTTTTTTTCCAGAAAACAATCTTGAATTTTTCTGTTGACCTAATCTGAATTAAAATGGGAATCTTTTTTAAATTCTGAGTTTTCCCAGGCATTCTTAAGTTTATTAAACTTTATTTTTGTTACAGCCCAACTTAAGGTTATTTAGTGAACATGACTCAGGGAAGGATTATTATTTAGCAATTATTGTAACTGTATTTTGTAAAGGGTCACCAATACCTAGGATTCTTATAAAAAGAACAGGAGTACTTGTGGCACCTTAGAGACTAACAAATTTATTAGAGCATAAGCTTTCGTGGACTACAGCCCACTTCTTTGGATGCATATAGAGTGAAACATATATTGAGGAGATATATATACACACATACAGAGAGCATGAACACGTGGGAGTTGTCTTACCAACTCTGAGAGGCCAATTAAGTAAGAGAAAAAAACTTTTGAAGTGATAATCAAGCTAGCCCAGTACAGACAGTTTGATAAGAAGTGTGAGAATACTTACAAGGGGAGATAGATTCAATGTTTGTAATGGCTCAGCCATTCCCAGTCCTTATTCAATCCTGAGTTGATTGTATCTAGTTTGCATATCAATTCCAGCTCAGCAGTCTCTCGTTGGAGTCTGTTTTTGAAGTTTTTCTGTTGTAAGATAGCCACCCGCAGGTCTGTCATAGAATGACCAGACAGGTTAACGTGTTCTCCCACTGGTTTTTGAGTATTATGATTCCTGATGTCAGATTTGTGTCCATTAATTCTTTTGCGGAGAGACTGTCCGGTTTGGCCAATGTACATGGCAGAGGGGCATTGCTGGCACATGATGGCATATATCACATTGGTAGATGTGCAGGTGAATGAGACCCTGATGGTATGGCTGATGTGATTAGGTCCTATGATGATGTCACTTGAATAGATATGTGGACAGAGTTGGCATTGGGCTTTGTTACAAGGATAGTTTCCTGGGTCAGTAGTTTTGTTCAGTGATGTGTGGTTGATGCGCTGGAGAGGTTTTAGTTGGGGGCTGAAGGTGACAGCTAGTGGTGTTCTGTTATTTTCTTTGTTGGGCCTGTCTTGTAGGAGGTGACTTCTAGGTACTCGTCTGGCTCTGTCAATCTGTTTTTTCACTTCAGCAGGTGGGTATTGTAGTTTTAAGAATGCTTGATAGAGATCTTGTAGATGCTTGTCTCTATCTGAGGGATTGGAGCAAATGCGGTTACATCTTAGAGCTTGGCTGTAGACAATGGATCATGTGGTGTGTCCTGGATGGAAGCTGGAGGCATGTAGGTAAGTGTAGCGGTCAGTAGGTTTCCGGTATAGGGTGGTATTTATGTGACCATCGCTTATTAGCACAGTAGTGTCCAGGAAATGGACCGCTTGTGTGGATTGATCTAGGCTGAGGTTGATGGTGGGATGGAAATTATTGAAATCATGGTGGAATTCCTCAAGGGCTTCTTTTCCATGGGTCCAGATGATGAAGATGTCATCAATGTAGTGCAAGTAGAGTAGGGGCGTTAGGGGACGAGAGCTAAGGAAGCGTTGTTCTAAGTCAGCCATAAAAATGTTGGCATACTGTGGGGCCATGCGGGTACCCATAGCAGTGCCACTGACTGGTATATATTGTCCCCAAATATAAAATAGTTGTGGGTGAGGACAAAGTCACAAAGTCACAAAGTTCAGCCACCAGGTTAGCTGTGACATTATCAGGGATACTGTTCCTGATAGCTTGTAGTCCATCTTTGTGTGGAATATTGGTGTAGAGGGCTTCTACATCCATAGTGGCTAGGATGGTGTTTTCTGGAAGATCACCGATGGATTGTAGTTTCCTCAGGAAGTCAGTGGTGTCTCGAAGATAGCTGGGAGTGCTGGTAGCGTAGGGTCTGAGGAGAGAGTCCACATAACCAGACAAGCCTGATGTTAGGGTGCCAATGCCTGAGATGATGGGGCGTCCAGGATTATCAGGTTTATGGATCTTGGGTAGCAAATAGAATACCCCTGGTCGGGGTTCTAGGCATGTGTCTTTACAGATTTGTTCCTGTGCTTTGTCAGGGAGGTTTTTTTAACAGATGGTGTAATTCCTAGTGAAATTACACATTTAGGCAGTGTCACAGTTACAAGACTATCTGCACCTCTGCTCCCTTTTGGGGTCTCTGAGTGCTCCTGCTCAGGTGTCAGGCCTAATGCCTTTACCTTCCCTGGGGTGGAATTCACAGTATTCCTGCTCTTACATCAGGCTACAGTATCTTGTGTATCAATCGTGCTTACCCAGCAGGTTTCAGCACTTCCATTTCTTCCCTTCAGGAGTCTGTTACCAGTGGTGTCTACAACAACCATATAGCCTGCTTTGAGCAAAGTATTGTTTATTTTATGTGTAGGAACAAAGCATTTAGAGAAACATATTTTAAAACAACAAACAATCTATACTAGTATGTTTCTCCTATCTGAAGCTCTACCATCCTTTGATGGTGGCCAGGGTAGGCCAAGCTTCTTCACACACCACTGCCTGTGTCAGCCTGGTTTCCCAAACAGCTCCCCAGCAACTGCCTCCCCTGGAAAGAGAGAGATCATTTTTATTCAACCAGAGTACCATTGTTCCTTTCAGCTCTTAGCCCAGCTTTGTCAAAACCAGTTGGGTAGACTCTGCAGGCCATTGAGTCAGACTCCTCAGAGCCAATGCCTGTGTCATTGTCCCTTAACAACCCTCAAACATTTACAGTAGTGTGGCTTATCTTGGGCCCTTGCTGCCCTTCCCTACTTGTTTTCTCAGCAGCCCTGTTTATTTAACCCAACATACTCATAAAATAAACACCCTAATTACCATGTCAACATACAGTTTCATAAATTACAGAGTATCAGAGGGGTAGCTGTGTTAGTCTGTATTCACAAAAACAATGAGGAGTCTGGCGGCATATTAAAGACTAACAGATTTATTTAGGTAGAAGCTTTCATGGGTAAAAAAAAAAAACACTTCTTCAGATGCATGGAGTGAAAATTACAGATACAGGCATAAATATATATTGGCACATGAAGAGAAGGGAGTAACCTTACAAGTGGAGAACCAATGTTGAAGGCCAATTTAGTCAGTGTGGATGTGGTCCACTCCCAATAACTGATGAGGAGGTGTCAATACCAAGAGAGGGAAAATTGCTTTTGTAGTGAGCCAGCCACAACCAGTCCCTCTTCAAGCCCAAATTGATGATGTTAAGTTTCAAATGAAATGTAGTTCTGCAGTTTCTCTTTGAAGTCTGTTTTGAAGTTTTTTTGTTGAAGAATGGCTACTTTTAAATCTGTTATTGAGTGTCCAGGGAGATTGTTCTCCTACTGGCTTTTGTATGTTACCTTTCCGGATGTCTGATTTATGTCCATTTAGTCTTTAAGGTGGCACCAGACTTCTCGTTGTTTTATAAATTACAGAGCTGCTCCAAGTCTGTCACAGACAGGTCCCTATTTCTTTGGAGTTCTACACATGACTTGTATCTTTAATGTAGATTTTAAACAGATTTTTAAAAAGTGTGAAATATGAAAAAGGAGCTTTGACCAAACTTCTACTCAAAATAACTATACAAAGGATTTTCAACATTAACCAATTGTAATATGAAGTTTAATTATAGCTTTGCTATATCTGTATTACATTTGGTTTGGGGATTGAGGAAGGAACAGAAAGCATGTGGTTGCTGATAAGGGGCCTAGTCCAAAGCCTGTTGAAATCAGTTGAAATCCTGCCGTTGATTTCAGTTGGCTTTGGATTGGGCTTTAAAGTAGAAGATCCAGGAGTCTAGGCTTTTAAGTTCTATTCCCAACAGTGAGTCACTGAGAGACCATATAGACTCATAGACTTTAAGGTCAGAAGGGACCAGTATGATCATCTAGTCTGACCTCCCGCATGATGCAGGCCACAAAAGCTGACCCACCCTCTTTCCCTTGACTCAGCTGTTGAAGTCCCCAAATCTGTGATTTAAGGACTTCAAGTCGCAGAGAATCCTCCAGCTAGCGACCCCCGCCCCATGCTGCGGAGGAAGGCGAAAAACCTCCAGGGCCTCTGCCAATCTACCCTGGAGGAAAATTCCTTCCCGACCCCAAATATGGCGATCAGTAGAACCCCGAGCATGCAGGCAAGATTCTCCAGCCAGACCCTCATTGACCATTGATACTATTTACCAGCGATGGCACTCTGTTGATTAATTGACTAAAATCACGTTATCCCATCAAACCATTCCCTCCATAAACTTATCAAGCTTAATCTTAAAGCCAGAGAGGTCTTTCGCCCCCACTGTTTCCCTCAGAAGGCTGTTCCAAAATTTCACCCCTCTGATGGTTAGAAACCTTCGTCTAATTTCAAGCCTAAACTTCCCCATGGCCAGTTTATATCCATTCGTTCTCGTGTCCACATTAGTACTGAGCTGAAATAATTTCTCTCCCTCCCTGGTATTTATCCCTCTGATATATTTAAAGAGAGCAATCATATCCCGCCTCAGCCTTCGTTTGATTAGGCTAAACAACCCGAGCTCCTCGAGTCTCCTTTCATACGACAGGTTTTCCATTCCTCTGATCATCCTAGTGGCCCTTCTCTGTACCCGTTCCAGTTTGAGTTCATCCCTTTTAAACATGGGAGACCAGAACTGCACACAGTACTCCAAATGAGGTCTCACCAGAGCCTTGTATAACGGAAGCAGCACCTCCTTATCCCTACTAGATATACCTTGCCTAATGCATCCCAAGACCGCATTGGCTTTTTTCACGGCCACGTCACATTACCGACTCATAGTCATCCTGCGGTCAACCAGGACTCCGAGGTCTTTCTCCTCCTCCGTTACTTCCAACTGATGCGTTCCCAGCTTATAACTAAAATTCTTGTTAGTCATCCCTAAATGCATCACTTTACACTTTTCACTATTACATTTCATCCTATTTCTATTACTCCAATTTACAAGGTCATCCAAGTCTCCCTGCAGAATATCCCGATCCTTCTCCGAATTGGCAATACCTCCCAACTTTGTGTCATCCGCAAACTTTATCAGCCCACTCCTACATTTGGTTCCGAGGTCAGTAATAAATAGATTAAATAAAATGGGACCCAAAACCGAACCTTGAGGAACTCCACTGGTGACCTCCCTCCAACCCTGACAGTTCACCTTTCAGTACGACCCGCTGCAGTCTCCCCTTTAACCAGTTCCTTATCCATCTCTGGATTTTCATATCGATCCCCATCTTTTCCAATTTAACCAATAATTCCTCGTGCGGTACCGTATCAAACGCTTTACTGAAACTGAGGTATATTAGGTCCACCACATTTCCCTTATCTAAAAACTCTGTTACTTTCTCAAAGAAGGAGATCAGGTTGGTTTGGCACGATCTGCCTTTCGTAAAACCATGTTGTAATTTGTCGCAATTGCCATTGACCTCAAGGTCCTTAACTACTTTCTCCTTCAAAATTTTTTCCAGGACCTTGCATACTATAGATGTTAAACTAACAGGCCTGTAGTTACCTGGGTCATTTTTTTCCGCTTTCTTGAAAATAGGAACCACATTAGCTATTCTCCAGTCCAACGGTAACACCCCCGACTTTATAGATTCATTAAAAATTATCGCTAACGGGCTTGCAATTTATCGCGCCAGTTCCTTCAATATTCTCGGATGAAGATCATCCGGTCCGCCCGATTTAGTCCCGTTAAGGTGTTCAAGTTTGGCTTCTACCTCGGATACGGTAATGTCAATCCCCCCTCCTTTATTCCCCTCTGTCACGCTGCCACTATTCCTAAGCCGTTCATTAGCCTCATTAAAGACCGATGCAAAATATTTGTTTAGATATTGTGCCATCCCTAGATTATCCTTTATCTCCACTCCATCTACAGTCTTCAGCGGTCCCACTTCTTCTTTCTTTGTTTTCTTCCTATTTATATGGCTATAAAACCTCTTACTATTGGTTTTAATTCCCCTCGCAAGGTCCAACTCTACATGCTCTGACCTCAATAAGGTAGGTTTCCTTACTGATCCCTCCCCTCTTCCACTCTTTGTACGCTTTCTGTTTTTTCTTAATCACCCTTTTGAGACGCTCGCTCATCCAGCTTGGTCTAAATCTCTTTCCTACTAACTGTTTTCCCTTTCTCAGGATACAGGCCTCCGACAGCTCCTGCAACTTCAACTTAAAATAATCCCAGGCACCATCCGCCTTTAGATCCATAAATATGTTAGCCCAATCCACTTCCCTTACCAGTCCCCTTAATTTATTAAAATTAGCCTTTTTGAAATTGTAAACCCTAGTCTCTGATTTAATTGTGTTAATCTTTCCATTTAAATTCAAATTAGCTCATGATCACTCGAGCCAAGGTTGTCCCCTACAACCATTTCCGCAACGAGGTCCTCACTACTTACCAAAACCAAATCTAAAATGGCCTCCCCCCTCGTCGGTTCAGCTACTACTTGATGAAGGAATTCATCAGCTAGCACGTCTAGAAACATCTGAGCCCTATTATTGTTACTAGCATTTGTTCCCCAATCTATATCCAGGAAGTTAAAGTCTCCCATGATTACACAGTTCCTATTAGTATTTACTTCCCTAAAAACATTAAATAGTTCTCTGTCCATATCCAGGGTAGATCCCGGTGGTCTATAGCACACCCCAAGCACTATCCCAGGTGAGGCTCTAGTAGTTCTTTTACCCAGTGTGAGTATTGCCCAGACAGACTCCGTCTTATCCATTCCATCACTTATTATTTCTTTACAGTTTACCTCATTATTGACATACAATGCTACCCCCCCACCTTTACCTTTGTTCCTATCGTTCCTAAACAGCACATACCCTTCCATACCTGTACTCCAGTCATGACTATCGTTCCACCAGGTTTCGGTTATTCCTACGATATCCGGTTTCATTTCTCGGACCAGGAGCTCCAATTCCTCCATTTTGTTACCTAGGCTTCTCGCATTGGTGTATAAACATCTTAATGTATGCCGTTTAGCCTGTCTCCCATTAGTTATGCAATTTGGTATGAACCCCTTGCTGTTCATCCCCCCTCTCCTTCTTATGTCCAATCCCTTCCCCCCAGCTATATCTGTTCTTATCTCATCACCCTCCTTTTCAATGTTGGAATCTGGCGTGGAGATTAACTGGACATCTCCCAACCATCTCCCCCAAATTCCTAGTTTAAAGCTGTTTTGATGAGATGAGCCAGCCTCCCTCCCAGAAGTCTATTTCCTTCCCTACTCAGGTGAAGTCCATCCCGTGAGAACAGCTGTCTGTCCCCGAAAGCCTCCCAGTGGCCATACATCCCAAAGCCCTCCTTATAGCACCACTCCCTTAGCCAGCTATTTATCCTCACAATCCTGTCAGCCCTTTGCTGCCCTTCTCTAGGAAAAGGCAGAATCCCACTGAAGATGATCTGAGCCTCGATTTCCTTGAGCGTCTTCCCCAGTCTGGCATAATCTCTCTTGATTCTCTCTAACGAGAACCTAGCTGTGTCATTTGTTCCTACGTGAAGGATTATCAAGGGGTTCTTACCTGCTCCTTTTAGGATCCTTTTCAACCGTAGGTCCACATCCCGTATCTTAGCACCTGGTAGACAGCACACCCTTCTGTTCTCTGGGTCCGCCTTGGTCACAGGCCTGTCTAACCTCCTCAGTAAGGAGTCCCCAATCACGTAAACCTGTCTTTGCCTGGTGACAGTGCGATCTACTAATCTATCCTCTGTTCCCTCCAGTCGTAACCTGTGTCCGTTCCTATTTTCCCTTATACTCCCCCTTGTGCCATCCTGTATCCTCCCGGGGCCCAGATTTGGTGCTGTCTCCATCAACTCCTCCCCTCTCTCTATTGGACTAGCTGCTCTTCTCTTCTTCCTCACCCTCCCACCTTCAGTTACCACCTGCTGCCCCCCCTCCTCGCTATCCAAACACCCAAACCTGTTCCTGAGTTCTGTTTCCCCTTCACTAGCCCTCCTTTTCCTTGGCCTGCTTCTCACGGTCACATGCTTCCACTGCCCTTGTTCTCCCTCAGATATTCCCCCCTCACAGATCTTAGCCCCTGCTTCCACCTGTACCCCTGAGCATTCCCCTTCAGCCCCTCCTTGCCTTTGCTCCATCAGCTGCTCGAACCCCCTTCTAAACTCTACCAGGGCATCTACCTGCATCTCCAACCCTCGGATCTTTTCTTCCAGCAGCTCTATTAGGCAGCACTTCATACAGACATACCTCTGTTCAGGCACCCCCGCTAGCACCATGTACATACCGCAGCTCCCACATGCAATCATCTGCATTGTGTCCCCTGCTGCCTGGCTCATGGCTGCTGTAGTCTCTGCCCACTGCACCTGGGGAAACAGAGCACACAAGACACCGCGCCCTCCTGCCTCCCCTTCCACCTCCCCCTGCAAACTCCCACTCAAACTCCCCTGTTAGCAGCCCTGTTCGCTGCCTCCTTATCCTTAAGCACTTATCCTTTCTGTGCCTCCATGAAATAGCTACAGTAAACCCAACTGGGTCAGTGCTGATCCTCAGATGAAAGGCATTTATAGAAATAAAAAGAAAATGGGATTGTCAAATCTGCATTTACTGACATTTCATAGGTCAAATGCTGGTCATGTGTGTTATAAAGAGCCTGTGTTTTTGTGTCTTCAATGAACAATATCCCTCCTTTTATTCAAGTATTCAACATACAGTACATTGTGCCACGGTCACATGTTGCTTACATTTTCTATATACACTATCTAATAAAAGCCCATATACACATTCTTGAACCAAGCAGCACTAGGACTCACTGCACTTTCCAAAAAGAAAGGGGATGTACCAACTTAAAATCAGGATTGCAACCTCTCCAAATAGTGGCAAGGTGTTTACATTACAGTTATGAACATGAGGCACCCCTCTTTGGGCTCAACCACACCTTCTAGGTTCACATTTTCAGTCAGAAAAAAATATAAACTTCCTCATTAAACATCAGAAGAGATGACATCCTCCCAGCAACAAACTGGCATTAGATGTCAAGTAGTACTCTGGCAAGAAACTGTCATATCCATCCATGATGCATCTGAGAGGCGAGGATAGGATTCAAAAGAGGAGACTTACCAATCAATGACAAGTCAAGTCCATAACACAAAACAACCATTTATTTCTGATGACATTAGCTTATTTCCTGCCAGCTCATGTCTGGATCTGTCCAGGGCTGGATTTCATTCCTCCCTAAAAGAGTTATTACACATCAGAGATAGAAATGAAAATACATGAATCAAGTACTAAGTGGACTGTGCAATATATAGAACACATCTTGAAGTGCTACTTGCGCTCTGCAACACATGCACATATGAACAACCACAGCTTTCATATGCCTTGTGTAATTTGAGTTTAGAGTAAAGTTGCTAATACAATTGATAGGAGAATAGACTACAGTGTAAGAAAACTGTCTGGAAAGAAGTCTGTCACTGTGTATCAATAAACAGAAGAAAAATAATTGTGAATGACGACAATTAATAATCTTCTGTTCCATTTTTGAATGAGGTGTTCCATTTAAACTAAGGGACATGCTTTCAGAAGGGCTTAAACTTGACATGTAATCTTGTGCAAGTAAGTTTTCAGGAACTATTTATTGTGGGCACAAATGAAAGGCACCTAACATCAAACTACCTGCTTTATCGGTGTGCTTCCCAAAATGAGGTAGCTGTACAACAAATACACGTGTACAGTTGACTGTGATTACAAAATGAGAGGCCCCTGTGAATGTAAGTGAATTTATACAAATAGGATTATTACCCTCTGCCACTGACAACACAGTGTTAGAGGTCATTTTTGAAAATTATGATACTACATGCCAAGGGTCTTGAAACAAGTGTTAAGTCTTGGCTGCTTGCATTTGTCATTTTATGTAATGATCGCTTTCTGAGAATTCCAAAAATTAAAGGTTACATTGAACCAGCTTTGCAAAATCAATGCAAAATCTTTTGCTCCCTGAAAAAAATCACTGAATTGAATTATTTAATTATAAATGTTTGAGGCAAAATTTTGTATTGAATTCAGGCATAATACCCATATTATGCTATAGTGTATGTTTTAGGGTTTACAACAAATTATAGACACCGATGTTTTAACTATGAGTTAATGTGAATTCCAGATAGCAGGGTTACCCTGTCTTCAGTCTATGAATAAATTCCCTAATTTATGCAATTTCACTTTCAGCTATTCTGTTCCAGCTACTCATTGAAGAGAGTGAGCTTGAGCTGAAGGAATAGTAATACAGGTTTTAACCTCAATGAGATGGTAAAGGAAACATTCCGGTTTTAAATCAATCCCACTAATGGAGCTTTTAAAATCCTTGGTCTCCAGAGTATGTTTACTGTTGGCTTTGGTAAACATCCATAATTGCCTGGAGATGCAACAACAAAAGTCACTCCATGGCAGGGAGGGTGGAAAATTGTGACAACTGGCTCATTAAGACATCACTTAAGAACGTCAGCTTTTCAGAAGGAATTTTCTAGTTTCCTAGCCATTCCCATAACACTGTTTAAGGGGAAGTTTGATCAGAACTGCTGGTGAAAAAATTGCTTTCAACTTCAAGTATTAAAATATGAGAAAAGATCTTTGAAAGCTGTGATCACATCAGAAGCTAATTCCTGTGCCATTTTAAGACTGATGAGACTGACTTTAATAAAGCAATGCAAATATTAATTTCCAATTGAAAATACAGATTTCATTTTAAAGTAAAGTCATATCTACATCTTCCTTTTCTGATCCATTGGTCTGTTGATGATACTCAGAGTTTATATTCTTATGCTTCAAATTGATTGATGAGCTCTGAGTTTTAGGGCCTCTGATGATGACTTTACAAAAACGGCAGTGCTAAGTCTTTTCAGAAGACTTAGGAAGTAGCTAAATTGCCCCGTTACCTTATGCCTTGGAAACACAGACATAGTCCTAGAATTATCCAGATTTTGTTTAGCCTATCAGAGTAGTGGACTTGTTATAGGGATCTTTTGAGTAGTGAATGAATAAAACCTGACTCACAAGACAGCCACCACCCAAAAGTTCATGCTTGTTTTTCTCTGCCAGAGTAGGAGGGTTTATTTACAATGTAATGAAGATGGAGTTTCCACATATATTTATTATTTATTATTTGAATTGCAGGAGCACATACAGAACCAATCATAGACTTGGATCCTACAGTTTTAAGCATTGTACAAATTTAAATCCATCTTTTCAGACAAAGGGCTTGCCAACATATATTTCAAACAAGATATACATTTTTAATACTTTGTCTAAGCTGGTTTAAAAATGTGATTTAAAAGATCTTTCTCTATATGTTCTATTGGGTTTGAGACTAATTTCTTAAGAATCCTATTTGATGTGTACAGAACCCTATTTGGATTCATCCCTATTAAATTTTATACACTAGGCTTTTTGGCATAAGGACATGCTGGTTTACATCCAAGTGAAGCTGGAGGGGGAAAATGAGCTTGAAGGAGAAGACTTGTATTTCAGAGCAATAAAACTCCACATGCTTTCCAGCCCCAGCTACCCCTTGAAATTGTTAGTTCACTCAAATCCATCAGTGCTCCACTACTTTCATGTCATTATTTTCCACTAAAGTGTATTGATTTTCTCCCTTCTTGCACAGTCCATTAGTTCTCCCTTGCAACCCTATCCCCAAATACACTTTTGATTCCTCAGACAGGAGGTCACTCATGGTCCCAGCATTGGTTTTCTCTTCTCAGCAGCAGCATCTGAGTTTGCTAGGATGAAGTAAAGGCTCAGGCCTTTGTGAGTAGTTCACAGCCTCAGCAAAACTGGCTTGAGCTGATGTCAAGGTCCAGGCCTTTGCGATATCTTTGTCTCAGCTACTCTAGTGTTCTATGTTTATGTGAAATTGTAGGTCTATGAAAGGTAAATGAAACAGCACCTCTAGCTTCCTAGAGTGATGTCAGGTCTTGACCTTTGGAGGACTCCTCGTTCAGTACCAGCTAGCCTCTAGACTTTATGTCAATGGAAAGGCCATTATAAACTTAGTAGGCTTCTCTGAAGACTTTTGTAAATAACCTGGCTCAGCGTGTCTTTCATGATCAGCTGATAACTAGGAAAAGGCCTTGTGAGCTCACTGGTCTGATGACAGGGGACAGGCCTTAGTGAGGTCATTGTCTCAACTCCTCTAGTCTGCTGCTGGGCTGTTTTCAAGGTGCAGTTCAGCATCTCTAGGTGGATACAGGGACATATTCAAAGGAGACAGTTTGAGTGTGTAGCAGGAAATGTGAGCACTTAGCCTTGGATGCACTGGGAGCTGCAGGAATTTTCAAAGGTAAGAGTAGGCCTCATGGGAATTTAAAAAATTAACCCTCCACTATATCTATGGATGCTGCTTCAAGCTACATGCTCAGCCACCTTTCTGATTTTCAGAAACCACCTCTCACATTAGTTTGTTGTGCTCAGCCACTTCCAAAAGCCAACTCATTACTCAATGTTGCATCACTTCTCTCCTAGTCTTGGCCCCAAACAGATTCAGGGTCTCTCTGATGACCATTGGCTCATATGAAGAACCCACACAGACAAGGGAATATGCAAGACAGCAGAAATGCAAAAGATACCTCCATCCCTCCACGGACATCCTTTGCAGTGTCTGGAAAAAAAAATCAGTCCTTGTCCTCCTGTGCTAAGCTCCACAAAGATATCAATGATGATATAGGGCCATACCTTGCCCCCCGCATTACCCCATAGATCATCCCACCTAGGGTTATATGCTACACCTTTTGGAATTATGACGTAGTTGCCCAGATCTCCAGGAAACTTGTGCTTGATTTAGGCATAAATGCCTTTCAGAGTCTTGATGGCAGAGATGCACCTGAGCTGAGGGGGCGCTGATCTGAATGTGGCCAGAGATAAACTTCCTCTATGGGAGGAAAAGCTTCTCAGGCAGGCTTGATCTGGGGAAAGGGACAGCTCTGAGCTGGGCAAGCATTACTTTCCCAGGTGTGAGAGCTGGACATGGAATGGGGGAGAGCCCGCAGGGAGGATGCAGCTAGACATACTGGTGGAGTGTAGCCCCCTCCTGTTCCCCCACGCACCGGGAAAGAGATGGGTTGGGGCCCCAGGTCCCACTCTGAACTGGGACCTGGGTTGGAACTGTGAGGAATGGGATCGGGAGGGGGTTGGGACCTCCCAGAGCCTGCGTGGGAGGAGTGTGGGCATGGGCAGGGTCCGAGCTGGGGGAGGGGGTGGCTGCTCATTTGCACCTGGGGCCAGGGCTGCAGCAAAGCTGCAAGTTCACTCATCAGACACAAGGGAAAACTTCTCTTAAAGGAGCCACATCCTTTTTTCCTCCCCCAGGCCAGCACTAAGGGGGTCTGCAGCTGGTTCCTCCTGGCTGGAGGCGGTCCTGTGTCCTGGGGGAGACACCAGGGTATGCTGAGAATGGGGGCTCGGTCCTCGAGAAACCCCCCAGCCCATACTCCCCCCAGCAGCCCCTTGCGGCCAGCTGAGAAGCTGCCCCTCAGCAGCCCTCTACGGCCAGCCCAGGAGCTGCCTGCCCTATCTCCCCCAGCAGCCCCTTATGGCCACCTGAGAAGATGCCCACCCATCTCCCCCCAGACCCCTGCAGCTAGCAGGAGTGCAAAGTCCAGCTGGGAACGTCAGCAGCCCCACGCTGGGAAACAGCTGATAGGCAGTGACTTTGCGCCAAACAGCTGATTGGCCACAGCAAGCCAAAGAGCTGATGGGGGTTGCTGCACATGCCAAATAGCTGATGGGCAGTTGTCAACAGCTGATCTCTCTGGTGGGTGCTAAGCACCCTTTTTTCCCCCCATGGATGCTCCAGTCCCAGAGCACCCACTGAGTCTGCCTCTATGCAGGAGACCACCAACAGCAGGATGATAAAACTGTTTCCCTTGTGCCTTATTAGGAACAAGGCAGAGAGATGCTCACCACTACCTTAAGCCTCACAGCAGTCATAGGACCCATGAGGACCTATTGCTCCCCAAAGCAGAACAAAACTGTGGAGCAACACAGTTTCTTCACTAGAGACCAATCCAAAAGGGAGGGGATAGACTCCTATGTTACTGCCTTTCACACAATGGCTGCTGCATGCTATTTGGGGTCTTGACAGACTCCCTGGTTTGGGACAGTATAATCTGTGGCACTTGGGATCACCCCCTGTGGAAACAGCTGCTTTGGGAAGGTGATCTTGCATTAGCAGATTCTTAGACAAGAAAAAGGATGAAATCCCTAGGCGACAGAACACCCACAGAAGTGCATACAGTGGGACAACAGCAAAGGAGAGCAGGTGGCCAGGGTTCCATAACCACAGTGAGGTGCATTTACAGTGTGATACAACACGAGATGCGAAAGAAGTGCCCCACAGTAGGACAGCATTGCAAGGAATGTGGCAAGTCGAACCATTTTAACAGTTTGTGCAAAAGCAGAGGAAAGCCTCACAACAATTCATTCAGATTTGTGCAGGAGGGGGAGGCCACATCAGACAACAGGGATGTCAATATGACTCTCTCCTTCAGTCAGAGCATATCAGATTCAGGCAGTTGGGACAGGAAAGCAACAATGTGCATGCAACAATGGTAAAAGGGATGAATTGCACTCAAACATACTGTGACATTGTGGGGTCCAATTCAGACCAGTGAGGCTCTGTGTCACCGCCTGCCCAGCAACCAGGGGTGCCTTACAATGCCCTTCTGTTGTAGTTCTTCCCTGAATTGTTCACAAATAGCCTGCCAGCATGTAATTCACTCACTAAGTGTCTGTGTGCAGCCACCATCCTGATCTGATTCCAGCAGCCTGTCAGCAAACACTAGTTACACCTGGGCTCCTACCAGCCTTGGTTGCTCTTTGCAAAGTAACTGTAACACACTCCCAGTCCCAAATTTCCCCCACAAAGCATGTATTCTGCACTGATTAGCCCTCCCCTGGTCCATTGTCCCTCTAAGGGTACAATACACAACAGCTTGCCATCTTAAACAGTTTAACTCAAGCACACTGGATTTCATTAAACAATCAAATAAGGTTATTTACAAAAGAAGATAGGCTCTTCTGTGAGTATAAGCATTGGCAACACAGTTAGAAATGGTTTACAAGAAAAATAAAGATAAAATGCTTCCTACTACTAAACTTAACAAACTCAACTTGGTTTAAAGTGAAATTCTTATGAAATACCTCCAGCAGCCTTACTGACCAATCTGTAGGTCAGGACCGATGGCCCGAAGTCCAACAGCTGTTTCTTTTGTCTTCTCAAGTACAAAGAGAGAGATGGACAGGGAGATAGAGGGATAATAGGGGTTGTTTGCCCCTCCTTTTAATAGTTTCAGTCCCCCTTTTGAAAAGCATTTCTAGCTGAGAATAAGGAGACAGCGAGGGTGGTGGAAGAATGCTTCCTGCTGGGTTCTTTCACCTGTGTATGCTCACATACAGGTTTTCTTTTGTTTGCTCCCTTTCTGCATGACAACTCTGTTTACCGCTAAATGCAAATTAAGGCAACCACACATCCCTTTGTTTAAGACTTACTTGACCAGCTGTGTCTAACTGGGGCTACGTGAGTTTGAACAGGTCCCTTTAACATTATACAGGGAATTTCATAACTTTACAAAGAATGTTGCTATGTACATTTCACCATGATATTACTGACCAGTGAGTTATTAGTTTTCAAATGATACCTCACAAGACATATTTTGCACAAAGATTATTGCACTAGTGTGGAGGGTATGAATAAAGAGGTGCATTCTGTCACACACATCCATGAAAAACAGCAGACATAATCTAATAATGTACAATAAGAGCATAATACACCCCTTAGGAAAATGTGACCCTTATAGTAAGTAATCCAAAAAACAGCAGATGGTCCAACTGAAATTTGTGGTGGTGGATGGTAAGAACCACAGATCCCTCTTGGGGCATATGCCATACAAGCCATGGATGTGATCAGGAAGCAATATCAGAATTTTATAATTTCTGTGCAAGAAGCAAAAGGGAGAATTCCATGGACAATGGAGACAATTTTAGAAGCATAAGTGATGGGTGCCTCGAAGAAAAGCTGCACCTGGAAGTAGACCCCACAGAGGAACCTGTGTACTTACCATAAAGGAAAATTCTGGTGCAAGGTTAATGAAAATCAAAGACTACAGAAAAGGACATCCAGCTAGCGACTGTCAAGAAATCAACACTAGCAGCATGGCTAGAAGAATTTTTAAATCAAGATTGGATGTTTTTTCTAAAAGATCTGCTCTAGGAATAATTTTGGAGTATAAAGCCATCCTGCACATTCAGAATCTCTTTAATCTGAAAATATGGTTTTGCTCCTACCAGTACAGGACTGGGTTTTTTTAGATTCACAAATTCCAAGGCCAGAAAGTACAATTGTGATCATTTAGTTTAACCTCCGGTATAACCCAGGCCATAGAACTTCCCCAAAATTATTCCTGTATTTTGTTACACCCCCTTTTCAATGTGTTTAGGTTATGGTGGACTGGGCTATGGTGTCTCCAGTGTGTGAATGGATGACACTGAGCTCTTGGATCTCCATCTCATCTAGTTAAGTCAGAGCTGAGTGGCTGTTCTGATGTCTAACAGAGATAGCTCTTGGATGATAGCTAGTTGTACAAGCTGCATCCCTCTCAGGGACTATAGTGCTGCCTACCTCCCCATACCCTCAATGCCTTTGTCCAGTTCCCCTCTGCAGTTCCTCTCCACTTGTGGCAATATGTATCCCTGGGGATGCATAGGGACTTCAATCTATAGCCCTTGCATGTGATGCGCAATGGGGTGGGGGTGAGGGTGGGAAGGCTTTTTTCAACATTTCATATCCTACCTATGCCACCACATTATGGCTGGGACATTCTGGCTCTACGTCTACAAAATCATGTGCACTCAATCTGTTAGGGATTGTGAGAAATAACATATTTGCTTTAGGAGATTATAGGTTGCTGTACTCTAGATCAGTCAGCATGTATGTACAGAAGCTATGTATGGGAAATTCAAAATAGTGATGCAGTGAATGAAGAAACATGTATAAACCCTGTAACCCCAGTTTGAAGACTTCTATCTAATAAGATTAAAACACTCTTAAGCATTGAGTAAAGACTTCTGTGATTTCAGGAAAGCAATGGAGCCCTATTTTTTTTTTAGCTGTTTGGAGAGACTGAATGAAAGAGTGTTCTCTAAGCAATTCATTAGAAGCAAAGAGAGTACTTGTTGAACTGCTGTCTTGTAATCAAACCCCGATAGCTATGTCACTCAGAGTGCTCTTGACAGGGAAAACTACATGCAATTGGAAGACCAAAAGAGTGTAAACAGGAAAAGGTGCACTTTGTAAAAGGGAATTGTCAGTGCAACAAAATATGCCACTCACAATAATTCCTGAAAATATTTTTTCCACCTGGAATTGAAACCTAATTATGCAGGTTTACTTGAAATGTAGATAATAGCAGCAACAGTAATGACAAAACCCCAGAACCTTCTGAAACATCAAATACTATGGGATATAAGCATGCCTGGCCATATTAAAACTCAGTGTTATAAAATCACAAGCCTAATTCTCTTACACCAGTATAAATTTAGAACTACTCTCATGAAGTCAATTGTACAGTTGTCTGGGTGGCATTATGCCCCATATTCTTCACAGTAATATTATTATGATATGATTATGGCACACTATGATGTATTTTGTGCAAGATAAAGCATGTGAGATATCATTGAAAAGGTTATTATTTACTGACTAGGATTATCCTATTTGTATGCATGTATCATTTTGGTATCTGAAGTTAGGAATATTGTCTATGCATCTATTACAAATGTGTTTACACCTGGGGAACGACCACTAGACAGAATACAATCAGTCTAAATGGCTGGCTGGGAAGGGCCAATAGGGAGAACAATAGGTCTTAGAAGATGCTAATCTCCCACCAAGGAGCCTTCCTGGGGATGCTACCAACATCCTCTGACTCATGACTCTGTTATAGCCCTACAGAGACATGTGACCAAGTTACCTGGTTCTGGACTCTATCATAGAGCACTAGTGTTTTTCCACTGAAAGGTGTGAGAACTAACGGTGGAGACAAAGGATTCCCTCCATATGCAAAAGCTATTTAAGGCAGGGGAATGACATCATTGTTCTTCTTCTTCACTGACTCCCCATGCAAAGGAGGCATTTGGAAACATCTGAGAAACAAGGACTGAACTGAGGGAGAAGGGCTGAACCCAGGCTAGAGGGATTTCTAGCCTGTGAAAGGTATACCTGGGGATTTAAGCTGCAAGTAAGTGCAGCTAACCCTCAAGAATCTCTGCAAACTGCCAACTAACAAACTAACCAACAATTAGGGTGAGAATTTGCTACTCATATTTGATTTCTTTAGTATATTAAGCTTAGATTACGTTTCTGTTTTATTTGCTAGGTAATCTGCTTTAATCTGTTTGCTATCCCTTATAATTAATTAAAATCTTCCTTTTGTAGTTAATAAACTTGGTTTTGTTTTGTCTAAAACCAGTGTGTGGAAGTCATAACTGGGGGCAGAAAGCTATTGCATATCTTCCTGCACATTGAGGGAGGGGGTGAATTTCATGAACTTATGCTGTACAGTCCAAGATGGTATAATTTTGGCTTTACCCTCCAGAGAGGGTGTGCACCTATGAAGCTGGTTAGTGCCCTAGCTGTATAGCCTTCCCATGCAGGGGCTGGCCAGAAAGCCTGTCTGCATGTTATTAAAGCTGGGTATGTCCCTATCTGTGTGCTGGTGAAAGTTTGAGACCAGGAGTGTGTCTGCAGCTTGTCACAGCATTACAGGGTGAGTGGGAGCCCAGGCTGGTGGATCGGGGGGGGGGTAGTGGTACCCCATTCCCAGGCGGCACCCCAAAGGGGGGGAACCCATCACAGGCTGGAAAACAATAAATTTGTTTCAATAAAATTTTGAGCTTTCGAAAATTGTTTTCATTCCACATCAGACAAAAACAAGACCTTTGGAACCGAAATATATAAATTCCTATTTAGGTACCTACATTAGCACTAAGCTTCTTATAATGGTTAGTGTGTATCATTTCCAGTCTGTCTGCATTCCAACTCCAATCAAGGTTTCTCTGCTTTCATATTTTGCAAATATTTCTAGATAGAGCAACATCTTGAGACTGTTATTCCAAGTCCTGTTGCCTCTTGCATTTTCTGGCTAAGTGGCTTTATGCCAGCCTAAATTTACAAATAATTGCAAAACAAGCCTCTTTTCACCAGAAATGCTTTGCAGAAGTCTAAGCTGCTGCCTCCGATTTGATTTGCATCTTTTATTTTTAACTGACTCTATTTGAGTCACAGTTTTTTGCTGCCATTTCCATTGCTTTTGCTAATTCTGCTTTTTTTCCAGATAAAATCCACCTCTGACAGCAAAAAGTATTTGAATTAGATGATTATTGATGCCACAAATCAATCTATCCTGTAGAATGTATTTGAGCACGTCTAAGAACACACTATCCATTCACACTTGAGTTCTGCCACATAGATAGCTCCTTTTGCATGTTTCCACTTCTATGGAATTTGAATCATTGTACAAAATGCTTAGCTTCAGTTTGTAGTGGTCTCCTAAGGTATTTTTCAAACCTTATGAAGTTGTCTCGCATAGTTTATGAGGTTGCAAGAAACTCCTTAAAGGTGACCTGGAAAGCTAAAGAAAATGGAGTTTGTGCCCTTTGTTTCCTTATGTTGTATTCATTTCCTCTCCAAAATTAGTTTTTTTCTTCCTGATTTTTTTATTAGTAGGATTTTATCATAAGATTAGTAATATCATGTTGAGAGAGGTCTCTGTTTGTTTGTGCCAGGGCCGGCTCTAGCGTCTTTGCCGCCCCAAGCAGAAAAAAAGAAAAAAAGGAAAAAAAAAAAAAAAAGCCGCAATCGCAAACGGCAGCCGCTCTACCACCGCTTCATTCTACGGCAGCAATTCGGCAGAAGGTCCTTCGCTCTGAGAGGGAGTGACAGCCCCACCGCAAACGGCCGGACATGCCGCCTGCCTTTTCATTGGCCGCCCCAGGCACCTGCTTGCTAGGCTGTTGCCTGGACCCGGCCCTGGTTCGTGCTGAGGGAGTGGAGAACAAGTGGGATAATGATGTTACACTATCTTGAAACCTGAGCAGCATCTTCCTAGTCCTCAGTTAAGGGGAGAAGGGATGGTTAGGCAGCCTGTACAATTCTTTGCTTTTTTGTTGTTGTTGTTAAAACCAGTTTAGATCTAAATCCAAACAGCTAGGGGGAAGAAATCTCTTAAAAATCCCCTCTCCTTCAGTTAAAGCCAGAGAAAGTACCGTTTCATTCAGCTTTCAGCCTATTGTGCTGCAGCTATTCTTATGCTAATCCTCAAGCAAACTAAGAAAATGAAGACTGGATATCCCTCATTATGGCTGAAATTCAACCCTTTGCAGTAGGTCGGCACAAGGATCTATGCTCCCTTTCAGTTCTACTTAAGCCCCATCTTAAGTGGGACTCAAATGGTGCATAAGGCTTTGTATGGGCTAACTACAAAGGAGTGACTTTCCTTTTGCATTACTAAGGTATACAACTAAACAGAAAAAAATGGGACGTTTCTATATCTGTTTAATTTTTGGAAGAAAAGAAATAGAGGCTGTCTTATGCCTCATAAAGGAGCAATAAAAAGTATTTTCCCCCTTGCAGTACACCTTTGGGAGAGAAGGTCTTTATTACTAATGACACTGAGGGGAAGATTAATTCGTTTGACCCTTTATATAATTTTTTGCACTAAAACAACAACAATGCAGTCTTTCAGTGCATTTCTGCCAATCTTCATTTTCTTGATTAAACACCCAGTTTCCAATAAATTAGCATTTGTTTCCCTTAACAGCCATTTTGTAAAGGGAATTCTTAGTGTAATCAAAATTCTATTATCAGCAATGTCCTTGTGACTGGGGTCCTAGTGGGGAGCCAGCTATGGTCACTCAATTAGGGTGAACTGCAAAGAATGGGGCAGCCAAGCCCCCAAAAGCTGGTGGATATTCCAATACTTAGATTCACCAAGCCAGCATAAAACAGCTTCTTTATTATCTTACTGGTTACTCAGAAGTCCAAACAACACAGTTCCCTTAAAGTGATCCAGCCTCAGGCCTCCAGCCATGTCAAATATGATGAAAAAATTTGTAAATCTTATTTCATCATATAAAAGAAAAGGTTCTACCAATCCCAAAGGATCGGACACATTACCTCCCAGATTAATGAATGTTTCAGATCTTACCCAGATACTTGCTACAGCCAATTCTTATTAACTAAAATCTAAAGGTTTATTGAAAGAAAGAAAGAAAGAAAGAAAGAAAGAAAGAAAGAAAGAAAGAAAGAAAGAAAGAAAGAAAGAAAGAAAGAAAGAAAGGCGAGAGTTAAAATTGGTTAAAGGAATCAATTACATACAGTAATGGCAAAGGTCTTGGCTCAGGTTTGTAGCAGTGATGGAATAAACTGCTGGCTTAAGTCAAGTCTCTGGAGTACATCCACAGCTTGGATGGGTCATTCAGTCTATTGTTCAGAGCTTCAGTTTGTAGCAAAGTTCCTCCAGAGGTAAGAAGCAGGATTGAAGACAAAATGGAGAAGATGCAGCTGCCTTTTATAGTCTCTTGCCATGCGGCCTGTGCTTCCTTTGTTTCACACACAAGCTGCCCAGCACATAGCTTGGAAGCCTTAGAGTTCTCTCCACAGGCATGTCACTGCATACCTTGCTGAGTCACAAGGCGTATCTGCCTTCTCTCAATGGGTCAGTTGTTTAGCTGATGGTCCTTAATGGGCCATCAAGCAGGTTAGGCAGTGCTGATGCCAAACTGTCTGGGGTGTCACCCAGAAACATAGTACAAGTTTGAAATACAGACATATATACATATCTATAACTCATAATACAAAGGTGATACAAACATATAAACCAGATCATCATATCTGGCAAATTATATCATTTTTGCAGATATCTTACATGGCATATCTGGCTGATTATTTCAGGGGCATTACCCCAGGAGCCAACTTTTGAAATGCAGGTATAGCGCCAATACTCCTAACTTTAAATACAAAAATGATACATGCATACAGATAGACTAATCATAACCAGCACATCATAACTTTTTCATAGACATCTTACTCAACAACCTTTGTACAATATTTGCTGCCAATATATAACAGTGGTTGCAACAATGACCTATATGGTCATATTTTAATCAGATATTGTCATAGTCATAGAATCATAGAATATCAGGGTTGGAAGGGACCTCAGGAGGTCATCTAGTCCAACCCCCTGCTCAAAGCAGGACCTAATCCCAACTAAATCATCCCAGCCAGGGCTTTGTCAAGCCTTATCTTAAAAACCTCTAAGGAAGGAGATTCCACCACCTCCCTAGGTAACCCATTCCACTGCTTCACCACCCTCCTAGTGAAAAAGTTTTTCCTAATATCCAACCTAAACCTCCCCCACTGAAACTTGAGACCATTACTCCTTATTCTGTTATCTGGTACCACTGAGAACAGTCTAGATCCATCCTCTTTGGAACCCCCTTTCAGGTAGTTGAAAGCAGCTATCAAATCCCCCCTCATTCTTCTCCTTAAATGGCTTTATTCAGTCATCATACTGCCTTCCTCAGCTGCACATCAGATCCACTCCCAAACTGCAGGACCTTGTGGAACACAGAAAGTTAGGGAATAAAGCCAAGGACCACTCCTTGAATACCATGGGCTTGATTGACCATTGAATTATTCCAGTTTTAACCCCGGGATTTTAGAAACCATTGCTTAACACAATTGACTTCTACAGTTGCCACCTAATATCTAACTTCCCATTGCTGAACAAATTTACTAAGAAGCTTGCCGTGGGTTGTAGGCAACTCCACCTTTATTTCCTTTTTCTTTGTACTTTCCCATAACTTCTTCTTTGCTTTTTCTTCCTCTTTCTTTCTCCTTCCATTCTATCTGTGCTCTTCCATCCATCACTCTTGCCCAGCCACCCCATCATTCTCTCTCTCTCTCTCTCTGCCTTACTAAATGCATTAAAAAACAGTAATGTATAAAGAGGTATAGGACATGAGTTTGCATATGGAGTGGCTGTAAAAGAAAAGCCAAGATAGCTTTGGATTGCATTGTGCCCAGTGATTGTCCCCAGTGTGACTGTACATGGAATGGAACGCTGTATTCAGTTCTAAGCACCGCTCCAGAAAAATTGATAAACTGGGGAAAAGTGCAACAAAACTACTTGGGGGACTGGTGGGACTTATTCGTTATAAGTGATGACAAAGAAAAGACATAAGTGCGTAAAACTATTTCAACAGTCTAAACTACAAGGTAGAAGACAAAATATTTAGGTTGGTAGAAGTCAAATTGGGAGTAACGTGATGAAATTAAGAAAGTGAAATTTAGGCTGAAAATAATAAAACTTCCTATGAGCTCCAGTAGGCTAGAGAATAATCTGTTCAAGGAAATGGTGGAAGTGACACCATTTGGTACATTTAAAATAAGAGTGGCCAGGGCATGAACAAATGTACGATAGGAAATAGTCTTACTCTGGTAGGGAGAGTGTAGCTGGCCTGCTCTGCCTTTTCCATCTCTAACTTCTGTGATACCATGAGGCAAATTTATATTTATCACCTTACCAGCTTTTTGAAAAAGTAACTTTGTTAATGCTATCAAACTGAGACTTGCACTTATAGTGTCACCTATACAAGCAATACACTTTCCAGGAAACAAGGGGCTACAGCTTGGGTTTTGTTTTTTTTTTTTTTTTAATTTGAAATTGATTATTTGGAGGTTGAATTTAATAAATCCAAACCTTTCTACCGCACTTCCTGGTAGGATTGGGAGATGAATATTCTGATAACACCACAAGCAGCATGTCCAAGCTATGTCTACACTTATGGAGTCGTGTAGAGTATACACGCTGAACGTCCCCATAGCACAGGTGTAAATAGCAGTGTAGACAGTGAGGCCTGGCTTAGACAAGAAGAGTAAAGACATTCCAGAACCTTAGGACTGGTCTTCACTACCCGCCCGGATTGGCGGTAGAAAATCGATCACTTGGGGATCAACTAATCGTGTCTCATTGGGACACCATAATCGATCCCCGAATCGATGCGCGTACTCCACCAGCACAGGTAGGAGTAAGCGCCATCGATGGGGGAGCTGCGGCGGTCGATTTGACGCCGTCCTCACAGCGGAGTAAGTCGGATCAGATACGTCGAATTCAGCTACGCTATTCCCGTAGCTGAATTTGCATATCTGAAATCGATCCTCCCCCATTGTGTAGACGTAGCCTTAGGGTGTACATCCTACATAGCTCTTTACACACCCAAGCCATGCCTCTCTGATCTACACCGCTAGTTTTAGCAGTGTAGTGTCCCACTGTCTCCCCACTGCTGGAGCCTTTCCCTGCCACTGGGAACTACTGCAGCCTTTCCCCACTGCAGCAAAAGACTCTGGTAGCTGGTAATGGCTCTGGCAGGTCCACACTGCCAGAGCCTTTGACCTCTGCTGGAGCCTTTCAATGACGTGTAGCGACATCACATTGTGGATGAAGTTTTTTTTCCATTGTGGTGTATACTTAGACATACTGTACACACTGCCACCAGGGTAGACAAGGCCCAAATGGCACACAATAAAATGCAAGGCTGGGTCCCACTCCCAACCCTTACTGATTTTCTCTGTCTATGAAGAAAGGAGGTAGAGGTGGCAGGGAGGCACAATGATCTGTGAGGGAGGGAAAAACATGGAGCACAAGCACTGGCAGGAGGTGCAAGGAAAAAGGCAGGAATTAACAGCTGGCTGTGGCTCTGTGACTCTGACTGCTGCTTCAAATATGCTGGAAAAGCAGAAGAAGCTTTTAATCTCATAATGCCTTATTTTCTTTCTAGCAGCACCAGTAGCTGTCAAAGCTTTTAATACCTAACTTCCTGTTTTTTTGCCAGCTGCTGCCTACTGTTACGTTTAAAAAACCAAACATATAAATACTTTTTCGGGAAGGTTGCATCATAATACTACTTTATTTCTCAGAATTTAAAATGCTAAGACACAAGAACAAGAACAAAAAAACAGAGAGAGAGAAAACAGGCTGCACCCAAAGTCAGACAGGCACAACGTACCTCACCTTGATTTATGCTGGTTCTCCCCAGACCTACTAATTGCATGCTTTGCTACAGAGCCCTCTAACCTGCAAGAAGGACCAAGAAAACACACACACACTCTTAAAGTGACAGCTTGCAATTTTCAGTCCCCACTACACCACACCTACCCAGCCACCCTTTCATTCTTCTGAATCAAAGACATGCTTGTGGTGCAGAAAAGACAAAGCAAGTCACATAGAACAAGAGGCTGGTAAGTGAAAACTTTGGAAGCTGACTCTAGGTTGAACTGGCAGGGAAGGAAGCAGGGTGCTTAGGAAACTAAACATTCTTTCCTGGCGACTTTTAAGAAGCCACCCTTCCTATGACTCTGCATTTCCCATCCCTATGCTGTAACTTTGGAGATGGTAGAGAGGGGAATCCCCTATTTCCACAGGCAGAGTCTCAGCAGATGCTGAGAGTCTGTGGGGCTGCTGCTCTGATCTCCTGCTTGTAGCATCAGAGCATCACTCTCCCATCCCCCACATCAACTAGAAAGTGGGGAAAGGATTGGGATTTACTAAACCTGATCTCCAGATTAATATCATAATTATAACTCCTCATTGAGTGGAGGTGGTGATTTCAGACTTTGTGGAAAGTGAGTTTTCATGTGAGATTTACACTCGATCCCCAAGTATAGGGACAGGTTATTTAATGTTTTCATCCCTTCTAGTATTGATCACTGTAACTAATTATTTACTTTTCTTCCATCCTCCTCTGTTTGTAGACTACGGCTGACACTCAGTGCTACAATTCCAATTATTACTGAGGTCTGGGTGTATTGGATTACATTACCCTGCTCAGGGCCGGATTAAGGCAGGGGCTTTAGGGGCTGCAGCCCAGGGCCCCGGCTCAAGGGGGCCCCGCAAAAATAAATCTCAGGCAGCATCTCTGGGCGCTAAAAGGGGCGCTCAGGCTGCCTGCATGCCGTGGCCCCACACCACTCCCGGAAGCGTCTGGCTGCTGGCATGTCTCTGCAGCCCCTGGCGCAGCTCGGGGGGGAGAGAACCGGCCAGTGGGAGCTACAGGGGTGGCGCTTGTGGGTGTGGGCAGTGCACAGAGACATGCTGTCCCCCTCCCCCAGGGGCCACAGACATGTACCAGAAGCCAGCCACTTCCGGGAGCGGCTTGAAGCTATGGGAGGCAGGCAGCCTGCCTGAGCCCGGCTGCGCTGCCAGCCAGGAGCCGTATATGGTAAGCACCTCCCGTCCGGGGCCTGCACCTCGCACTTCCTCCTTCACCCCAACCCCCTGCCCCAGATCAGAATCCCCCTCCTGCACCCAAACTCCCTCCCAGACCCCGAACTCCTTCCTGCACCCCAATACCCTTCCCCAGACCCCTCCTGCACCAAACTCCTTCCAAGGAAAAAGACTTGTATACAGGGGCCCCACAAAATCTAACAGCCCAGGCCCACAGGAGAGTTAATCTGGCCCTGACCCTGGTGTTAACATGTCTTCATTGACATTGAAGTGTTGCTGATTATCTATAAGTGCGTAAAGATACTGTGCCTAAATTGCTTTCTGTTTTGCCTGCCCCATGTTTAGATAGCCATTTTTTTAAAGGGTCAAAGTCTATACATTTATTGAATTGCCATGGGTATAATTCAGACATGTCTGGAATTTGGGCCATTAGTGTTGCCACTCCGTGTCTGTTTGAAAGAACTTGATTTTTACATTCAAAAGGCTGTATCTTCTCTTTTAAAAACTATCAAAAGGGCTGTTTGAAGCCGCTCTTAATTGTGCTGAATTGTAAAGCACCCAGGGACTATTGTAAAGGGCACTAGAAAAGTGCATTGCATTGTTGTTACAACTCAGCTGGACTCCATGGAATCTTGCTTTGCAAAACTCCACCAAATTAATGAATTATCATGGCTCTGATTCTAATTTCACCCTTGCCCTTATGCTGTTTTCATTCCAGTTCTACTCAGACAGCCACTGCAGTTTCTACATTTAACTACATTTCCCTTTGAAAGTGAAAAGCCCCTGAAGTCACTAGATCTACTTTTAGTATAAAGCCTATTCATTTTCCATGTTGGGAACACTGCAGCATATTTGTTCAATGAACAAAGGCCATAAACACATTTCATTTGTAAATATAGATAAAAGGAAGATGTGCCCAAAGTTGTTTGTGTTAATTACAGTTTGCCTTCAGACTTTGAACGCAATACTAATTGCACATGTACACTTTTAAAACTGTGTTTTAACATGTAAAGATGCATACATTGCGGACCCTATACAAATAAATGGTCTTTTGTCCAATATCCTTGTTTTGACAATACAAGACTCTTCTATATTGGCAAGCAGTAGTACAGACAGAAATCCCAGCTCATCCAGTTTCAGGTATATGTGGTATGTGCTTAACCCACCATGTGCTCATTTAAGAAGTGAACACCACCACAAAGACTACCCATTTATTAATCAGTTGGAATGTCAGTTTATGAGGTTAGGAGATACACATTTGCTTCTTGTCTGATTGGCACAATCTGACTTTGAAATGCCATGCACATATCACACTATATTATTATCACAAGAAAATACCACTGCTTATCTGTGATTATTATTTTTTATACTATCTACAAGGAATGAATGAGGAGACAAGTGTTTGTGACCGGTTTAAGCTAGAGATCTGGTCAATGGCTTGAGAGAAAATTTGTGAACCTGCAATCATTGAGAAGAGGAATCTTCCCACCTGGTTGAATAATTATTCAGGCAAGGACTCAGGTATGGTGACCAGCTGTTAGGGTGACCAGATAGCAAGTGTGAAAAAATTGGGACAGGGGGTCGGGGGTAATTGTCACCTATATAAGACAAAGCCCCAAATATCGGGACTGTCCCTATAAAATCGGGACACCTGGTCACCCTACCAGCTGTAGATCAGAACATAAGCGTGTTTGTTTCCAATTAGAAAGTAGGAACTTCCTGGAGCAGGCTCAGGAAGATTGAAGTGACCCAATCGCCCAACTCCATCATAAATCTTTGTGCAGGTTCTGTACCACAGTTCAGTTCTTTTATTTTTCAGAGTAGACTGTTTCTTTTTTATTTGTTTAAGGAGAAGAAACCATTTGGATTTTCAGGTGATAGGTCTTTCTGTGATGTGTCAGTTTATGGTGTGTTCATCATCTTGTATTATGTCACCTCAAATAGTGTATTGTGGTGTGTGACTGATGAATTCTGACATGATGTGTCAAGATGTTTATGTCAGTGGATAAATTTAAGCAGAAATTAGGCCTCTGAAAAGATGAGGCCAAAACAATTTGAGATGGTCATTTTAAAATCATATAGAACTCTGCAGGTTATGAGAAGGTAGAATTCTGTTTGCAAAGTCCTAATTACTTGCTGCTAATTATTACAGGTCATAATTACAGGTTTAAAAATGATAATGTAATACACATATTTATGGTAGTATCAAAATACTCTTAAAATTAATTAATAAAAGAAAGAAAACCTCATTTCACAGGGTCCAATGGTATGGAAGTTCACAGGATAGGAAGTTATTTCTTTTCATAATTGACCTATGAAACTCAGTTGTAGACAAAGCTTCTATATGAATTTGGCAATAAGTTTGCTCCTGAACTCAGAACTTCTTTGCTAATCTGAAAATGTACAAAGGCTCTGTGTTATTACCAGCAGGCAGGGAGTTAACTTCCTGTTCTGGTCTCAAACAGGCATTCATTTTGAAGTAATTAAACAGGGCTGAGTGGAGAATTGAAGCCCTCTCAGATGTTCAGAAGGAGACAATTCTGTAAAAATAAATATTGAGTACAAATATTTAGTAACCCTGACGGGTGAAGGCATAACTAATCACCCACATTTTATAAGGCTAAGTAGTGCAACAGGTTTCTCTATTTGTTTTCAGCAAAAACAATGAGGAGTCCTTGTGGTACCATAGATACTAACACATTTATTTGGGCATAAGCTTTCGTGGGCTAGAACCCACTTCATCAGATGCATGGAGTGGAAAATACAAGAGAACGTATAAATACATGAAAAGATGTGAGTTGCCTTACCAAGTGTGAGGTCAGTCTAACGAGACAATTCAATTGACAGCAGGATACCAGTGGAGGAAAAATAACTTTTGAAGTGGTAAGTGGTAATGAGAGTGGCCCATTTAAGACAGTTGACAAGAAGGTGTGAGTAACAGTAAGGGGAAATGAGTATTGGGGAAATTAGGTTTAGGTTTTGTAATGACCCAATCACTCCCAGTCTTTATTCAGGCCTAATCTGATGGTGTCCAGTTTGCAAATTCTGCGGTATCATGTTGGAGTCTGTTTTTGAAGTATTCTGTTGAAGAATTGCCACTTTTATTTGTTTACAGTTTATGTAAAATATATATTACTTATAACCACTGCATTAAAAAATGGTGAAAACTTGCTGACTCAAAGACATTTTGTTGTTTCTGAGCCAGTTGATGTGCTTCAACAACTTTACAAGAATTTTTTTTAAAAAATTACAAAATGCAATTAAACTGACCAATGTGAAAGGCTTTCACAAAAACATTCTTTCCAAACCTATAGAGTTGCAGACAGACCATAATGCAAAAGAACCTTGGTAAACCACAATTCACACAACCAAAAAATAGTGGTCTCACTCCTCTTCTCAAATATTTGGTTCTATTTTTGAAAAAATAAAAGCATAAAGTTAGTTTCCTAAATCTATATTTAGGTGCCTAAATAATTAGTCTGAGTTCAAAAAAACACTAAGCACCTAGAGGTCAGAAAGCTGTGGGATGCTTAGCACTTTTGAGAACCACTCAGTGGAGGTGCTTAAATATGGATTTAAGTGCTTAATTTTAGGCACCTATGTTTGGAAATCTAGTCCTTACAGCAGATCCTCTAAAGAGATTTTGTTACCAAACATCATTGCTTACATAATTTTGTATAGTAAGATTTGAAATATTTTAAGTAACTAAAACAAAATTGAAGTTCACACTATATGGTCTATTTTGTGATCCATTATCCCTTGTTTGTTTCCCTCCTTGCAAATTCACAAAAAATAGCTAGCTTCAGGGTCTCACAGTCACTGATATGAATGATCAAGAGTCTACCATACTTAACAGGCACCTAAAGATGAATTTCAATGGGACTTGAGTACCTAACTCTCACAGGCTTCTTTGAGAATCCCAATTCTGCTGAATATATACCTATTACTTTTTTTACAAATAATTAATTATAATGTGGTGACAACGCAGGAAAGGAAACAGAACACCAGGTCTGTGGTAGCCGAAAAGCCCCTCTACCTCCAGGAACTTTTCCTGGGGCTTTTATTCTTTACACTTCCCTGCTTACAACGCTTCTCATTGGTACAAATCTTGCGCATAAAAAAGCCAGGCAGTATACATGCACATAAGATAACGAACCCATCTCTTGAGCGCGTGAACACCAGCTGCGAGGGTACAATCAAATCAGCCAAATAAGTTTCCCAAACATAGGCGCTAGATTGAAGGTCACTCCTGCCTCGTAGCCATGGGAGCAGTTTGCTGTTCTTCAAGGCTTGTGATTAGGGAGGAACACATTCCTACATCCCCTCCTATTTTATTTTATAGATGCAGTGTTGGTGGTTAACAGGACTTGGAAAGGGCCTTTCCAGTGTGGAGCCAAAGCAGTCTTTCGTTGATGGACTTTACATAGACTCCGTTTCCTTGTTTCAATAAACGGCAGGGCTGCTAGGGTCTTTGGGTAGCACTTCTTTTATCTGTGAGAAAAAAACCTAACACATTTCATTAGTGCCTGGCATTGTTTTACAAATCTCAGTTGTTTGGGCACATTCAGGCCCCCCCTTTTCGTGGCTGTCAGCCAGGTCTTATCTTTGGACTGAGCTTGCTAGCTATTTTTTCCTCAGTTAACTCATTCCGTGCTTTTTCTTCTTCTCCCTTACTCGGCTTCTTTTAACCTACAAAGGAAACTTTCACTCTTCACTTATACACTTTTTTCCAACAATGAACGCATACACATTGCCATTATACAGTACATTAGTCTTATTATTTAATGTATGCCATGTACATTCTTCCAGTAAAATAACTTTATTACAGAGCTTTGGAGCAACAAACCGGGACAAGCACACCCACTTTTGAGGAGTTCACTCGGTACAACCTCAGGTGTCTAATCGCTTTCCTCCCTCCCCAGCCCTCTGGCTAGAAATCTGAAGTAGCCAGAAGGATCCCATGGGCAATATGGGGAGTGGGTTAACCTTCCATGTCCTTGTTTCCAAAGACTGTTGGTATGCAAATTTTAACAACAATTTTGCAATTAAAAATCTGGCCAATGAAGTTTCTTTTTCTTACTTAAGCAAATATATTAGACTTTAGTATATCACATTTTCCTGATTTATCCAAACACTTTGTATTCCAAGATGAATAAAACAAGTATCTGCTTTTTGATTTAACCCTTCTATTTAAATTTGAGCTAGACTGTCCTATGAAAATATTAAATCCAACAATTCTGGCCACAAGACAAACATCACAAGACAGGACAAAGAACACAAAAATAATTCCTATTGTACCAGTAAATGCATGGTACATCGAATGCTATTCAGCTGGCATCCGTTTTCTCTGATGATCTGAAAGACAAAAGAACCGAGGTCTACCCCTTCTGGGCAGTCAGTCATTACTTAAAATATTTCCTTTATATACACATACTCTTGTTGATTTTAGGCAAAACAGAGAAATCACCACATATTTCCTTGTATTTGTTTCATATGCAGCCCAGGTTTCAGTGGCTACTACCTTATTAGTTAGAAAATTGCATTAATACAGATGCTTTCTGGCTTGCTTCCAGATCCAAAGCTATCCACGGCTTAAAGATTCTTACTTAAAAAGGGACACAATTAACTTTCCCGGACTTTTGATTGCCTTTTACTTCTTTACAGTGATCTGAACAAGACAACACAACCTATATTGGTAGGTTTGCATTTCTTATACCTCTACTACAATATATACTGCACGTGTTTTCCACAATTCAATTTCCACAACACTAGCCACATAAATTTCTACACAAGGTGTAACTATTTCTTTTTAAACACCGGGTAAAAGCCATTTACTTAACATATAATTCAAAGAGCTATCCTTAGAGGGTTTTACCAGAGAGTGTCTCCTTATCCTATTAGGACTCACCTTATCGGAGCACGAACCCCAGGGGCTGCGGTGAAGCAGAGAAAAGGGGCGAAACACCCCGTTGGCGCCGTTCCCAGTTCGCCGCAGCCGTCCAGAGTCCAATGTCCGAGCCAGGAGAGTCCCGGCGGAGTCACCAGAAACTGTTACCGAAATATCGGGTCCACCTGGCTGAGAGCCAATGACAGCCAGATAGGGATAAGGAGGAGTTGCTTTATTCTGCAGAATAAAGGAGAGCTTTGCATCTTGGTACAAAAACTCTGTCTCATACACATTTTACCGTTCCAGTTATCATCCTGGGGATTTGAAATCCCCATGCCTATAATTACTTACTCCTTTCCTTCCTCTATGCCCTCAAAGTTTCCAACCTGTTTTCCAGTCAAGAAGCCATACCGACCTGCAGTCCGGATACCAGGGGCACTGGCGGTCTATTTCCCTTAGGGGGTCCTCAATATGAGCGACCGGGACAACGATGCATGATCGCTGCCGTGTAATCTTGAACTCTCTTGTGTGCTCCTTCTGGGCACTGGAAAGTTCGACCCCCATACTCACGAATAAGGGGCGGCAAACAGCCGCGGGCGCGCTCGGCATATCCAGCCGGTGAGTATGGGGTCGTCACGTCGGGGTCACCAGCTGTGGTGACGACGCAGGAAAGGAAACAGAACACCAGGTCTGTGGTAGCCGAAAAGCCCCTCTACCTCCAGGAACTTTTCCTGGGGCTTTTATTCTTTACACTTCCCTGCTTACAACGCTTCTCATTGGTACAAATCTTGCGCATAAAAAAGCCAGGCAGTATACATGCACATAAGATAACGAACCCATCTCTTGAGCGCGTGAACACCAGCTGCGAGGGTACAATCAAATCAGCCAAATAAGTTTCCCAAACATAGGCGCTAGATTGAAGGTCACTCCTGCCTCGTAGCCATGGGAGCAGTTTGCTGTTCTTCAAGGCTTGTGATTAGGGAGGAACACATTCCTACATTATAAATTTTAAGTAATCATGGATATGTAACCCTAACAACTTCCTTCGGCTCAATATATTTAAGAAAAATTGGTTTTATACTCAGAATACCTTGTTGCTTCAGAATCTATTTATTTTATACCAATGAAAATTGGATAATAAAAGTAGTCCAACATCATTCAGAAACACTATTATAGAACATTTTAATAGCTATTGTGCTTATAAATATACCCCATAAAACACATTTCATAAAAAGCCCAGATCTTTGGCTGTTGGGCCTCTGCAGGGATGGCCCAGTGAGGCTCCACATTGGCTTTGGATAAGAACATAAGAACGGCCATATTGGGTCAGACCAAGGATCCATCCAGCCCAGTATCCTGTCTGCCAACAGTGGCCAATGCCAGGTGCCCCAGAGGGAGTGAACCTAACAGGCAATGATCAAGTGATCTCTCTCCTGCCATCCATCTCCACCCTCTGACAAACAGAGGCTAAGGGCACCATTCCTTACCCATCCTGGATAATAGGCATTAATGGACTTAACCTCCATGAATTTATCTAGTTCTCTTTTAAACCCTGTTATAGTCCTAGCCTTCACAACCTCCTCAGGCAAGGAGTTCCACAGGTTGACTGTGGCACTGTGTGAAGAAGAACTTCCTTTTATTTGTTTTAAACCTGCTGCCCACTAATTTCATTTGGTGGCCCCTAGTTCTTATATTATGGGAACAAGTAAATAACTTTTCCTTATTCACTTTCTCCATACCACTCATGATTTTATATACTTCTATCTTATCCCCCCTTAGTCTCCTCTTTTCCAAGATGAGAAGTCCTAGCGTCTTTAATCTCTCCTAATATGGGACCTGTTCCAAACCCCTAATCTGTAATTGCTGGGATCATCTCTAGAGCCCTTTTTAAATATTGGCCTTACATTAGCTATCTTCCAGTCATTGGGTACAGAAGCTGATTTAAAGGACAGATTACAAACTTTAGTTAATAGTTCCTCAATTTCACATTTCAGTTCTTTCAGAACTCTTGGGTGAATGCCATCTGGTCCCAGTGACTTGTGTGACAAAGTTCCTCCTCTGCTTTGGTGGGTCCTGCGCTTATTGGCGGATTTGCTCACCTCAGAGATTCACTGCAGCCCTCAGTTTGACCACTTTCGTCTCTCAGATCTGCCATTCACTCAGCTAACCTCATCACTGGCCAGCATGGGGAAAAGGAAGAATAACAATCCCCACAGTCTCTGCTGATCCACCAAGTGGGTCAGGGACCAGACCAGAGACCTTCCCCTCTGGTAGAACCCACAGTCCAGGTCAACTCCTCCTGTGTCTGATCAGGAGTTGGGGGGATGGGGGAAACCCAGGCCTGCCCTCTACTCTGGGTTCCAGCCCAGGACCCTGTGGATTACAGCTGTCTAGAGTGTCTCCTGTAACAGCTGCATGACAGCTACAACTACCTGGGCTACTTCCCCATGGCTTCCTCCCAACACCACAGGACCTTCCTCCTGGTGTTTGATAATGCTTGTACTCCTCAGTCCTCCGGCAGTACACCTTCCTACTCTCAACTCCTAGTGCCTCTTGCTCCCAGCTCCTTGCACACACACCTCACTGACTGAAGTGAGGTCCTTTTTAAACCCAGGTGCCCTGATTAGCCAGCCTGTCCTAATTGATTGTAGCAGCTTCTTAATTGGCTCCAGGTGCCCTATTTAGCCTGCCGTAATTGGTTCCAGCAAGTTCCTGATTATTCTGGAACCACCCCTGTTACCTTATCCAGAGAACAGGACCTGCTTAATCTGGGGCTACTATCTCTCCCTTCAATCCCTCTCCTGCTCTCTGCGCGGAGAGGCCGGGGCTGGCCTATTGGCACTTTAATAATAGCTTGTTGGAGGATGTGGGCTTCGTGGCGTCCTTCCAGGAGCTCTGGCTGGCCTGGCGAGGGCAGTGGTGTGCCTTTCCCTCGGCGCGGCGGTGGTGGGACCTGGGGAAGGTGCGCGCCCGTCTCTTCTGCCGTGACTACACCCGGGGCGCCAGCCGACGGAGGGATGCGACGATAGGGCAGTTGGAACGGGAGGTCTTAGAGCTGGAGAGGCGTCTGGCTGCCAGCCCCGGTAATCCATCCCTCTGTGGAGCGTTCCGGGAGAAGTGGGAGGAGCTCCGGACCCTCGAGGACCATCGGGCCCGAGGTGCCTTTGTTCGATCCCGCATCCGCCTCCTTCGGGAGATGGATCGTGGTTCCCGCTTCTTCTACGCCCTGGAGAAAAAGAGGGGGGCCAAGAAGCACATCATCTGCCTTCTAGCAGAGGACGGCACCCCCCTCATGGATCCGGCGGAGATGTGTGGGAGGGCCAGGGCCTTCTACGCAGGCCTTTTCTCCCCGGATTCGACCAATCCAAACGCTCTCAGAATGCTCTGGGATGAACTCCCAATGGTCAGTGTGGGTGACCAAGACCGGCTAGAGTTGCCTCTCACTCTGGCCAAGTTCTCGGAAGCCCTCCGCCGCATGCCAACCAATAAATCTCTGGGCATGGATGGGCTGACCGTGGAGTTCTACCGCGTGTTTTGGGACATCCTCGGCCCGGACCTTGTCACCGTCTGGGCCGAGTCCTTGCAGGGCGGGATCCTCCCTTTTTCGTGCAGGTGAGCCGTGCTCGCCTTATTGCCGAAGAAGGGGGACCTCCGCAATTTAGGGAATTGGCGTCCCATCTCGCTCCTCAGCACGGACTATAAAGTCATAGCAAAGGCCATCTCGCTGCGGCTAGGGTCCATGCTGATGGACGTGATCCACCCAGACCAGACCTACACCGTCCCGGGCCGCACCATCTTCGACAACTTGTATCTGGTCTGGGACCTTTTGGAACTCGGGTGTAGGGATGGTCTGTCATTCGCCCTCCTGTCCCTGGATCAGGAGAAGGCGTTCGACAGGGTGGACCATAGGTATCTCCTGGGCACTCTGCAAGTGTTTGGCTTCGGGCCCCAGTTTGTGGGTTTTCTCCAGGTGCTGTACGCGTCCGCAGAGTGTTTGGTCAGGCTCAACTGAACCCTTACTGAACCGGTCAGCTTCGGGCGAGGAGTACGTCAAGGGTGCCCCTTCTCAGTCCAGCTGTATGCTCTGGCGATCGAACCCTTCCTCTGTCTCCTCCATAGGAGGTTGACAGGGTTGATGATGTGGGAGCCGGAGCTGCGGGTGGTCCTGTCGGTGTACGCCGACGACATGCTTCTCGTGGTCCAGGACCCGGGCGACTTGGTGCAGGTGGAGGCTTGCCAGACCATCTATTCGGCTGCCTCCTCTGCCCGGGTCAACTGGGTCAAGAGCTCTGGCCTGGTGGTAGGGGACGGCTGGCAGGCAAGCTCCCTCCCACCCGTGCTTCAGGCCGTCCAGTGGAGCACGGGTCCGCTGCTCTATCTCGGCATTTACTTTTGTGCCACACATCCGTCTCCACCAGAGAACTGGCTAGGTTTAGAGGGCAGGGTGTCGGAGCGGCTCCGGGAATGGACAGGACCGCTCCGGTGTCTCTCTCTCCCTTCGAGGGAGAGCACTGGTGCTCAATCAACTAGTCCTGTCCATGCTCTGGTACCGGCTCAACACCCTGGTCCCGGGTTTCCTGGCCAACCTCCGAACGTTGATTCTGGAGTTCTTTTGGTCAGGATTGCACTGGGTCTCTGCGGGGGTTCTCCATCTACCCCTGGAGGAGGGAGGGCAGGGCCCGAAGTGTCTGCACGCTCAGGTCCACGTCTTCCACCTCCAGGCGCTGGAGAGGCTCTTTTATGGTGCAGGTAGTCTGGCGTGGAGCGTATTGGCGCACGCCTTCCTGCGCTGCTTCCGAGGGCTCCGATATGACCGGCAGCTCCTTTGTCTCCATCCGAGAGGTCTTCCGCGAGACCTCTCCAGGCTGCCGGTCTTCTACCAGGACATCCTCCGGACCTGGAAATTGTTCTCAGTGACCAGGTCCGTGGCGGCCACCGTGGGGGCAGAGCTCCTCGTGGAGCCCCTGCTACACAACCCTCAGCTCCATGTGCAGGTGGTGGAGTCCCCCTTGGTGCGCCAGAGGTTGGTCCTGGCAGAAATCACCAAAGTCGGAGTCCTCCTGGACTACGACCGGGGAAACTGGCTGGATCCCCTGACGCTCGCTCAGTGCATGGGGCTCTCCAGACCTTGTACTCCCCGCTGCGTCCTTCAGGAGGTGAGGGCCGCTTTGCTGCCCACTGCTCGGGACTATCTTGACCGGGTCCTGCGAGAGGGCACGCCCCACCCACCCTCCACTCCGAGCCCTCCAGACTTTTTCATCAGGCCCCTGCCCCATGGACTCAACCGCCCCCGCCGTCCCTTCGCCATGAGCCAGCTGCACGATCTGCAGCCGGTTCTGTTCCGGACCGCGCCAAGGAAACATCTATATACTCCATGTTCTTCATGTCCTCACCCTCGCGTCCCACCCCGATACAAAGTGGCGGGACCTTCTGCCACCTCTGGAGGGTGAGGAGCCCCGGTGGGCCAGCCTTTATTCTACTCTGATCCCGAAGCCCACCGGGCACATCAGTTGGTGGCTCCTTCATGGAGCCATGAGCGTGTACTTGGCGCGGTTTACCCCATCCCAGACACCTGCCCCTTTTGTGGCGTGAGGGAGACCCTGGCGCATGTTTACCTGGAGTGCGCCAGGCAGGGAACATGGCAGGTGAGACCCCTCAGACAGACCCCACTGCCCGCCTCTGCCTGTCCCCCTATCGACCCCCTCAGGTCTCCACCTCAACCGCTGCTGCCGAACCATCTGATACTGCCCCCGTTGGGGCGCCGGCAGCGGCAGACAATGGAGTGCCCTCCGCTGCTGCCACATCCCTCGCCCCCTCCAATTCTGGAGGAGTCCCCCCAGCTGGCGGGAAGGGCCAGGGCAAAAAGAAGGGTAAGGGCCCCGCCAAAAAGACCAGGCTCTCCATGGCAGGGGCTGCCCCCGCTCCCGTGGCTGTGGCGTTCTTCCCCGCTGCTCCATCCACCAGCTCTGCAAGTGCCCCTCCCCCAACCCCCAGGGCATATGCCCAGGTGGTGGTGGCCCCCCTGCCTGCTGCTACATCATTTCTCCCGACCATCCGCCTCTGCTACCATCTATAGTGGCCGGGGCCCCTTCCCCACCTTGACTAGGAAGCACGGCGGCCGTTGCCTCCTGGTGCCCACCTTGCCCCATGTGGAGACCTACATGCGGGCATTGGCGAGGGTGATGGGGCCCACGGCCATCGTGGCAGTCTCCAAGATGTACGGAAAGGTCGTCTTCTTCCTAGCATTGGAGGCCGCTGCCCAGGAGGTGGTGGAGAAGGGCCTGGTGGTGGGGGGTGTATTCATCCCCCTGGAGCCGCTAGAGGACCTGGGAGTCCAGATAGTCCTGACCTCTGTTCCTCCCTTCCTTCCCAGTGCTGCCCTGCTACCCACGCTCTCTACCCTGGGGAAACCCCATCTCCATCATTGACTCGCTCCCACTGGGCTGCAAAGACCCCATCCTCTGTCACGTCCTCTCGTTCTGCCGGCAGGTGCAGTGGCACATGATGGAGAGGCGCTCGAGGGGTCCTACCTGGTCCCCTATCGGGGGCCCACTACCGGGTGCATTATTTTTGAAATTAAATTAATGGAGATATCCCATCTCCTAGAACTGGAAGGGACCTTGAAAGGTCATCAAGTCCAGCCCCCTGCCTTCACTAGCAGGACCAAGTACTGATTTTGCCCCAGATCCCTAAGAGACCCCCTCAAGGATTGAACTCTCAACCCTGGGTTTAGCAGCCAATGCTCAAACCACTGAGCTATCCGTCCCTCAGGGAAGCCCGGTGCTACCTCTGCCAGGCGATGGGTCATGTCCGGAGGGACTGCCCTATGGCCCAGCACGGAGGAGCGTCTGGGACCCCCGAGCTGCATCGGCGCCCCTGGCTGCCCGGAGCCGCCCCTCCTCCTTCCCAGCCCACCACTGCTCCTGCTCGGGCCCAGGGGGTATCTCCCCCAGTACGCCCAGACGAGTGGGAGAGCCCCACCTCCGCCACCTGCAGTCTGGCGGGGCCTGTGGAGGAGGGTGCGGCGGGGATACCGCCGGGCACGGGAGAGGGCCCGCCCCAGGGGGAATCTTCCCTCCCTTGTGCCGCCCCACCATTACCTCCCCGAGTCCCTGATCCATCGCCCCAGCCCCCCGACCCAACCCCTGTTTGTCAGCCCCCAGATTATGGCATGGAGGGCTGGGACCTAGTGCAAAGGAAGTGGGGCAAGCGGAAGGCTCATGCTCCACTCCTTCCCACCGCTGCAGAAGCCCTCTGGAAGACCAGGAAGGGAGGCACCAATGCCGAGACTTCCGCATTGCCCCCGGGTGGATTTTGTCCACCGGTGCCGGCCGGGGAAGACGTGGCAGCTCTGGAGGGTAGCACCGTCCCTCCCCTGGAGTCTCTTCCCTCAGAGGACCCTGATGGAGGCCCTCCTGCCCCCTTGCCACCTAAGGCCCCAGCGAGCCCCAAAGCGAGCGTCGCTTCAGGTGCCGGCAGGGAGAACCCCGGGGTGGTGGAAGCTGATCTCCCCTCCATTTATGAGGAGATTGAGGCCCTGGGTCTGACCCCGGTTACCCAGGGGGAGGATGACCCTCTGCCAGTGGGCCTCAAGCTAAGCGACCTCACCCCATCCCCCCTTTCCCCATGCTCCCTCCCCCTAACCGCTGCTTCTGCTCCCGCCTCTGAGGGTCCCCTGGGGTCTTCCATCTGCCCGGCCCCAGGTGGCACCCTGAGGCGGCGGCTGGTGCCACGTGGCTGGGACCCAGGTCCCATGGGGTATCTCTCATAGGTGTGGGGCAACCGACCTCCTTCCCGGCCTGGGACCCCACTGAAGACCACGTCCCGATGCCACGGCTGCCACACCAGCCATTGAGCCTGAGCCCGGCATCATTGAGGGTCCCCTACCTAGCCCCCAGATCCCTGAGCCAAACCGAGAGGGGCCACCTCCCAGCGGCCCATCTGCTGGGGCTCAGGATCCTGCCTCTGTCCCTCTCACCGACTCCACTCCTGACCCCTGCCCTGCCCCTACTCTTGGTCCCTGCCCTGCCCCTGATGCCAACCCCGTCCTTATCCCTTCCATCTCGTGTGATGCCATTGCTGCCCCTGGGGCCGACGTCTTCTGTTTCCCAGAGGATGACCCCCAGGGAATGGCCTTTGTATTTACCTGTCCCGACCCACCAGGGGCTGCTCTCTTCCCTCCGCCACCCCCCATTGAACCGGGGTTTGAGGTGGGCCGCGTGGCGCCGGCCCATCGGACGCCATGTCGGGGGTCTGCCCCCTGCCTGCCCATCTTGGTGGGCCATGAGACTGTGTCAGGGGCCTGTCCAGAGGATAGCCGGGGGCCAGTGACCCCGACCCCCCATATGCTGCAAGAAGAGCTGAGTGAGTTCCTTGAAGACGTTCGTGGCTCCCATAACAAGGTGCAGCTCACTCTCCAGCGATGGGGGGACTTTCATCAAATCCTCTGGGCCGCGAGGGCCCTCATGGGGGAGGGTGAAAGGACTGGGAAACAGGCCGCCACGGCCTACCAGCGGATCCTCCTCTTCCGTGACTCCTTACTCACCTACGGGGTAGGTCACGGTTTGCTACGGGGGCGTGAGCATCCCTGCTGGTGGGGATCCCCCCAGCCCTCCTCATGGCACCTATCACCTTCGCAACATTGAATGTCCAGGGCTGTAGGATGGGTCTCCGCAGGAGCCAGGTGCTCTCCTTCCTTTGGGAGGTGGGGTACTCTGTGGTTTTCCTGCAGGAGACCCGTACGGATCCGGCTGTTGAAGACAGCTGGTGGCTGGAATGGGGGGACAGGATCTACTTTAGCCATCTCACAGCTCGTACGGCTGGAGTGGTGACCCTGTTCTCCCTCGACCTATGGCCTGAGGTGCTGGGGGTCGCCGAGGCTGTGCTGGGCCGCCTGCTGCACCTCCGGCTCCACATGGAGGGGCTCGTGGTCAACCTCGTTAATGTCTATGTCCCGACATCGGGCCTGGAGCGGCTGCATTTCTATCAGCTGGCGTCTGCCTTCCTCGGTACCTTGGATCCTCGCGAGTGCCTGGTCCTGGGTGGGGACTTTTATGCCACCCTCGAGGAACGGGACCGCTCGGGGAGGTAGTCAACCATCACTCCCTGGTGGACGTCTGGCGCAACCACCACCCGGACGACGTTTCAACCTTCACTTTTGTCCGGGTGGAGGCCCATCGGTCGTGCCATTCCCGATTGGACCGCACCTACTTATCACGTTTCCACCTCTCACGGGCCAACTCCTCCAGCATCCGGCCAGCCTTGTTCTCTGATCAACATTTGGCCACCGTGACGGCCTCTCTTAGCGTGCAGAGGCCGGGGCCGGCCTATTGGCATTTTAACAACAGCTTGTTGGAGGATGTGGACTCCATGGAGTCCTTCCGGGAATTCTGGCTGGCCTGGTGAGGGCAGCAGTGTGCCTTTCCCTCGGCGTGGCGGTGGAAAGGTGCGCACGCCTGGCTCTTCTGCCATGACTACACCCGGGGCGCCAGCCGACAGAGGGATGTGGCGATAGAGCAGTTGGAACGGGAGGTCTTAGAGCCGCCAGCCCCGAGGATCCATCCCTATGCGGAGCGTGCTGGGAGAAGCGGGAGGAGGTCCAGGTCCTAGACGACCATCGGGCCCAGGGTGCCTTTGTTTGATCCCGCATCCGTCTCCTTTGGGAGATGGATCGTGGCTCCCGCTTCTTCTACGCCCTGGAGAAAAGGAGGGGGGCCAAGAAACATGTCACCTGCCTTCTGGCAGAGGACGGCACCCCCCTCACGGATCTGATGGAGATGTGCGGGAGGGCCACGGCCTTCTACACAGGCCTTTTCTCCCTGGATCCGACTGATCCCAACACTTGCAGAGTGCTCTGGGACGAACTCCCGGTGGTCAGCACGGGTGACCGAGACTGGCTAGAGCTGCCTCTTACTCTGGCCAAGTTCTTGGAAGCCCTCCGCCACATGCCAACCAATAAATCTCCAGGCATGGACGGGCTGACCATGGAGTTCTACCGCGTGTTCTGGGATGTCCTTGGCCCAGACCTAGTCACCATCTGGGCCGAGTCCTTGCAGAGCGGGGTCCTCCCTCTTTTATGCAGGCGAGCGGTGCTTGCCTTATTGCTGAAGAAGGGGGACATCCGCGATTTATAGAATTGGTGTCCCGTCTCGCTCCTCAGCATGGACTACAAAGTCGTAGTGAAAGCCTTCTCGCTGCGGCTAGGGTCTGTGCTGGCAGACGTGGTCCACCCAGACCAAACCTACACCGTCCCGGGCTGTACCATCTTTGACAACCTGTATCTGGTTCAGGATCACTTGGAACTTGGGTGTAGGGATGGTCTGTTATTTGCCCTCCTGTCCCTGGATCAGGAGAAGGCATTTGACAGGGTGGACCATGGGTATCTTCTGAGCACTCTGCGAGCGTTTGGCTTCGGGCCCCAGTTTGTGGGTTTTCTCCACAGAGAAAACCTCCACAGAGTGTCTCGTCAGGCTCAACTGGACCCTGACCGAACCGGTGAGCTTCGGGCAAGGAGTACAGCAAGGGTGCCCCCTCTCGGGCCAGCTGTATGCTCTGGCGATCAAGCCCTTCCTCTTTTGACGGGGTTGGTGCTGCAAGAGCCGGAGCTGCAGCTGGTCCTGTCAGCGTACGCCAATGACGTGCTCCTTGTGGTCCAGAACCAGGGCAACTGGGCGCGGGTGGAGGCTTGCCAGGCCATCTACTCAGCAGCCTTCTCCACATGGGTTAACTGGGTCAAGAGCTCTGGCCTGGTGGTCGCGGATGGGTGGCAGGCGAGCTCCCTCCCACCTGCGCTCCAGGCCATCTGGTGGAGCACGGGTCCGCTGCTGTATCTCGGCGTTGACCTTTCTGCCACGCATCCGTCTCCACCAGAGAACTGGCATGGTTTAGAGGGCAGGATGACAGAGCAGCTCCAGAAATGGACAGGACTACTCCAGTGCCTCTCCCTTCGAGGGAGAGCACTGGTGCTTAATCAACTAGTCCTGTCCATGCTCTGGTACCGGCTCAACACCATGGTCCCAGCCCTGGGTTTCCTGGCCAACCTCCGGACATCGATTCTGGAGTTCTTCTGGTCAGGACTGCACTGGATCTCTGCAGGGTTTCTCCATCTACCCCTGGAGGAGGGACGGCAGAGCCTAATTGTCTACACACCCAGGTCCATGTCTTCTGCCTCCAGGCCCTGCAGAGGCTCCTTAATGGTGCAGGTAGTCTGGCGTGGAGCGTACTGGCGCACGCCTTCCTGCGCTGCTTCCGAGGGCTCCGATATGACCGGCAGCTCCTTTATCTCCACCCGAGAGGTCTTCCATGAGACCTCTCCAGGCTGCTGGTCTTCTACCAGGACATCCTCGGACCTGGAAACTGTTCTCAGTGACCAGGTCCGTGGCGGCCACCATGGGGGCAGATCTCTTCATGGAGGCCCTGCTACACAACCCTCAGCTTGGTGTGCAGGTGGCAGAGTCCCCCTCGGTGCGCCAGAGGTTGGTCCTGGCAGAAGTCACCAGAGTCAGAGACCTCCTGGACTACGACTGGGGAGACTGGCTGGATCCCCTGACGCTTGCTTAGCGCATGGGGCTCTCCCGGCCTCGTACGCTCTGGTGCGTCCTTCAGGAGGTGAGGGCCACTTTGCCACCCAATGCTCGGGTTTACCTTGACCGGATCCTGTGAGAGGACAAACCCTGCCCATCCTCCACCCCAGGCCCTCTGGGCCTTTTCATTGGGCCCCTATGCCGTGGACCCAATCGGCCCCCCTGCCCCTTCATCGTGAGCTGGCTGCACGATCTGCAGCCAGTCCGCACCAAGGAAACATCTATATATGCTTGTGCTCCATACCCTTCACTTCCTCACCCTTGCGTCCTGCCCTGACACAAAGTGGCGGGACCTTCTGCCACCTCTAGAGGGTGAGGAGCCCCAGTGGGCCAGCCTATATTCCACCCTGGTCCTGAGGCCCACCGGGGATATCAGTTGGCGGCTCCTTTATGGGGCCATGAGCATGGGCGTGTACTTGGCATGGTTTACCTCTATCCCGGACACCTGCCCCTTTTGCGGCATGAGGGAAACACTGGCGCACATTTACTTGGAGTGCGCCAGGCTGCAGCCCCTATTCTGGCTTCTCTTAGACATCTTGTTAAGATTTTGGTTGCACTTTTCCCCTCACCTTTTTATTTATGCACTCCCTATCTGTGGCCCCACAAAGTCACAGGACCTCCTGGTCAACCTCCTCCTGGCCCTGGCTAAAATGGCCATCTATAAAACCAGGGTGAGGAGGTTGGCCGATGGGGTCTCTTGTGACTGTGGGGCCTATTTCCGATCCTCCGTCCATTCACGTATCCGGGCAGAGTTCCTCTGGGCGGTGTCCACTGACTCCCTTGATGCCTTCAAGGAGCAGTGGGCGCTGTCCGGGGTTCTCTGCTCGGTGTCCCCATCTGGTTCCCTTCATTTGACCCTTTGACCACACTCCTGCCCCTATTATTTCATTAGTTGTCCCCCGTAATCATTTGGTTTCCAGGTGCTGTGGGTCCCCTCCCCGCGTTAGGCGGGGGGAGGGGGAGATCCTTTAGCCCGCCCACTTCCTGGATTCCAATTGGATCACTCTTCTGTAGACATCTGGCCTGACCCTGTCATACTTGTTACTGGTAAATTTATCAATTAATTCCAAAACCTCCTCTAAGATTGAAGCAAAGAATTCATTTAGTTTCTCCACAATGACTTTATCATCTTTAAGTGCTCCTTTTGTATCTCAATCGTCCAGGGGCCCCACTGGTTGTTTAGCAGGCTTCCCACTTCTGATGTACTTAAAAAACATTTTATTACCTTTTGAGGTTTTGGCCAGCTGTTCTTCAAACTTCTTTTTGGCTTTTCTTATTACATTTTTGCACTTAAATTGGCAGGGTTTATGCTCCTTTCTATCTACCTCACTAGGATTTGACTTCCACTCTTTTAAAAATGCCTTTTTATCTCTCACTGCTTCTTTTACATGGTTGTTAAGCCACAGTGGCTCTTTTTTAGTTCTTTTACTGTGTTTTTTAATTTGGGGTATACATTTAAGTTGCTCCTCTATTATGGTGTCTTTGAAAAGTATCCATGCAGCTTGCAAGGATTTCACTCTAGTCACTGTACCTTTTAATTTCTGTTTAACTAACCTCCTCATTTTTGCCACAGTATTGGGCTGTTGAGGTGTTCTTCCCACCGCAGGAATGTTAAATGTTATTATATTATTGTCACTATTTCCAAGCGGTCCTGTTATAGTTACCTCTTGGACCAGGTCCTGCGCTCCACTCAGGACTAAATCAAGAATTGCCTCTCCCCTTGTGGGTTCCTGTACCAGCTGCTCCAAGATGCAGTCATTTAAAGTATCGAGAAATTTTGTCTCTACATTTCGTCCTGAGGTGACATGTACCCAGTCAATAGTGGGGGATTTCAATTATCCCCATATTTTTGAGTTCTTTATTTTGATAGCCTCTCTAATCTCCCTTAGCATTTCATCGTCACTATCACTGTCCTGGTCAGGTGGTCGATAATAGATCCCTACTGTTGTATTCTTATTAGAGCATGGAATTACTATCCATAGAGATTCTATGGAACATGTGTATTCATTTAAGAGTTTTACTTCATTTGATTCTACATTCTTTTTCCCATGTAGTGCCACTTTCCCCCTTTCCCCCTGCACAACCTGTTCTGTCTTTCTGATATATTTTGTACCCCATTGTGTCCCATTGATTGTCCTCGCTCCACCAGGTTTCTGTTATGCCAATTATATCAATATCCTCCTTTAACACGAGGCACTCTAGTTTACCCATCTTATTATTTAGACTTCTAGCATTTGTGTACAAGCGCTTTAAAAAAGTGTCACTGTTTATTTGTCTGCCCTTTTCTGATGTGTCAGATCCTTTTTTATGTGAATGTTTCTCGTCTGATCTGGCCCATACTTTATCCTCTTCCATCCTCTCCTCCTGACTAGAACCTAAGGAATCTCTATCAATAGACTGTCCGCTAAGAGAAGTCTCTGTCCGATCCATGTGCTCCTCTGCAGCAATCAGCTTTCCCCCATTTCTTAGTTTAAAAACTGCTCTGCAACCTTTTTAATGTTAAGTGCCAGCATTTAGGTGGAGCTTATCCTTCCTCTATAGGCTCCCTCTATTCCAAAAGTTTCCCCAGTTCCTAATAAATCTAAACCCCTCCTCCCTACACCATTGTCTCATCCAGGCATTGAGACTCTGAAGCTCTGCCTGCCTACCTGGCCCTGTGCGTGGAACTGGAAGCATTTCTGAGAATGCCACCATAGCGGTCCTGGATTTCAGTCTCTTTCCTAGCAGCCTAAATTTGGCCTCCAGGATGTCTCTTCTACCCTTCCCTATGTCATTGGTACCTACGTGTACTATGACCACCGGCTCCACCCCAGCACTATACCTAGGTATATCTAAATGCCTTGAGAGATCCACAACCTTCGCACCAGGCAGCCAAGTCACCATACGGTTCTCCCCGTCATCACAAACCCAGCTATCTGTGTTTCTAATGATTGAATCTACCATTCCTAACACCTGCCTTTTCTTAATGACTGGAATTCCCTCCTCCAGAGAAGTAACCTCAGTGCGAGAGGATACCCCAACATCATCTGGAAGGAGGGTCCCAACTATGGGAAAGTTTTCCTCTGCTCCCTTTGACTGCTCTCCTTCCCTGATCCTTTCATCCTCCTTAACAGCACAGGGACTGTCTGATCGGAGGTGGGACAAATCTACAGTGTCCCGGAAAGACTCATTAACATACCTCTCTGCCTCCCTTAGCTCCTCCAGTTCCGCCACCCTGGCCTCCAAAGCCCGTACGCGGTCTCTGAGGGCCAGGAGTTTCTTGCACTGAATGCACACATACGCCACCTGCCCACAGGGCAGGTAATCAGACATGCTACACTGAGCACAATAAACAGGATAGCCCCCACTCTGCTGCTGGGCTTCTGCCTGCATTCTCTCCTACAGCTACCTAGGTTAATGATAGGGTTTTTGTTTAAATCAAGATGTTTTGATTATAGTTCAGTTTAAAGGTTTCAAAGAATGGCATGTGTCCCTTGCCCCCTTCCCACTCCCCTTCCAAACTCCCTCTTGAAACTCCCTGTTAGCGGCCCATGTTCGATGTCCGCCTAAAGCACCACAACACCTTAGGTTTGGTGTGTGTGATCAGTCGCAACACAGATTATCAGACTGCTCTCAGGTACTGTGCCAATGGGTTTGTAGAGGTAGTGAACATATGCCTAATGACATACTAGACATACTACGGAGGATAGATTATCCTTGGCTGTCACTCAGCTGGTGAAGGGGAATGGGTCAGTATAGCCCAACGGAGGAAAAAAATGTCAGCAGACAGTGCAGCCATAACCTATGGCCATGGTTCTAAAAGATGAGACAAAGCATATGATGTAATACATGGGAAATAAATGCTTTGAAAGCTGAGTAAATATGTTTTTGTTTATCAAATGCAATTGGGGTGGGTTTTTTTATAGTATGTTAAAATGGGGTGGAACACATATTTTGTTTTCTTTAAAAAAACATGAAAAAAAATCTCTGTGACGGGGCATGCATGCCCCGCACTGGGACTGCAGGGGTTAACCCATCACTGTGGGCTGAGGAAGCCACGACCCTACTGGGCATGCTCAAAGTGCAACACCAGTATAAGAGGGAGCAGCATGGCTGAGACTGGGCGGACCACTGTAGGGGAAGGATGTGTGCTGCTGGCCCCTGCTGAAAGGCTGTGGGCACTCCATGATGCAGAGGCCAGCCAGCTAACAGCAACCCTTAACCCCAGGTGCTGGATGCGACTGAGGGAGAAGGAACCGAGGGATCGAGGAAGCCACGAGATGCGGAGAAGCGGGTAGGAAGTAACCCAGGGAGTCTTTGTGGGGAGTTGGTTGGACAACCGGAGGTTAGCTTGGTGTGTTTCGGCTGGATCCCTGCTGAGCTGGTGGCAGGCAACCCCACCACAGACCGGGCCCTGGGTTGGGACCTTGTGAAGAGGGAGGGCCTATTTCTGGCCACCTTACTGATGTTGAGGAGTAATCCCTTTGAAATCATCATCAGCAAGGTATCAGAGTGTGAACACTAATTGTCTGTATTTCTCTCCAGAGCCTGTTGTCTGATTATACATGGTAGATATAAACACCAATTTAGTTACTAAGTATATTGCAACTAGAGCTGGTTGGTGAATATCATTGAGTAGAACCCACCAATTTGTATTCATGGTCCTTTTCACTTTTCTTATACATGAACATTTGAGGAGTGAGCTTTTATTTGCAAGAATATTTGTGGTAAGTAGAAACATTGCAAATGGTAGCCGAAACCAATATTGGCAAGAGACATCATACCAAAAGAGTTCTCATGGTCACTTTAAAAAGTTTGTCTCCTTCTCCAAAAACAGCTCTGAGATCTCTTTTACACATGCTCTTATGTGTAAAATGACCTCCCTGAACTGACTTATAGACTGCTTCCCTTTTCTTCAAATCCCTCAAGAAGCACTATTTTAGTGATTCATACAAAAAGACCAACTAGCAATAGAAAGGTTTCAGAGTAGCAGCCGTGTTAGTCTGTATCCGCAAAAAGAACAGGAGTACTTGTGGCACCTTAGAGACTAACAAATTTATTAGAGCATAAGTTTTCGTGGGCTAAGTGGGCTGTAGCCCACAAAAGCTTATGCTCTAATAAATTTGTTAGTCTCTAAGGTGCCACAAGTACTCCTGTTCTTTTAGCAATAGAAAGTTTTTTAAGGAATAGTTGTATGTGTATGTATTTAACGTTTATATAAAACTATTTTGATTGTATTCTTATCTCCTCCCTTTGTGTGTTTCTTGCCTTTATTCTGGACAGGAGTTGTCTTCCTATGTGTGTTTGGACATGGCTGAGCATATTATGAGTTCTACCATAGTACTAATAATCAGTATCTCCAGACCTGTAAACCTTCAGGTTAACTCATTACTAGAATGCATTAGTTTTGAACTACTGATAGTCCTGCATTGGTCAACCTATTTGAACTATCACAATAGATCCTAACTGTGTACAAACACCCATATTTTTACATAATTTCTGAAAACCGCTAATTCCAGGAATCTAGATATAAAGAGGGAGTAAAACATTTAGGAGCAGAGAACCTGATTCTCCCCTCTATGCACTGTGTGTAGGCATTAGCTTTGATATAAATTGAATGCAGAATGGATGTAAAACCCAATCAGAATGCTAGAACCTGGTTATTTGTTCCACCTAAGCTTTCCATTTGGCACAGAAATAGAGGGAAGGGGGAGCAAAGTTAGCTTGAAGCCTACTGGGTACCTCTTTGTATTATCAGTCCAGCTCCTGGCATAAGTTACAACAGCCTCAGGTCTGCTCTAATTTGTGATCAGCTGAATCACCCCTTATAGGCTGTCCAGCCAGCAGAGAACAGCTAGCACGCAGCTGTATTTTGATTATTCCTCCCTTCCTCCAGTTGTGCCCCTTACACAGAACATATTGGGGAGGATGAGATAGAGCTGTTCTGCAGGCTTCATACCACCCAGGGAAACCACTTACACTGGAGGGTATTTCATGGAGCCAGTTCCACCAGCTTAACAACCTCTTCTTGCTGCCAGAGCAGCCAGGATGGAAGAGAGATTTGGGACTGTTGTGTTTTACATGAACTTTTGCATAGGTGTAAATGACAATACAGCATGCAAGGCAGTAGAGCATCTGTTTCTAGGGACTTTTGTTGGGTAAAATAGCCTTCATCATGAAGCAGTACTCCCCCTATATTCCCAGGTTATTGTTCTAGGGCAAACAGATGGATTTTCTGCCTAGATAAACACCTGTGTAAGAAGGGGAAGTAGCTTATTACCAATGTGAGAAACACATGGGAGTTGCTACAAGGAACTAATTATGGTATCAGAACAAAAACACTTGTAACAAATGTATCTATTAACTAATTTCAACCTGTTCATACAGCTTCAATAAATTTTCACTTAAGACACTTTCAGATTATAAAAACAAACATCTCAGATGATCATATGTTGTATGTTCTTTAAAATCGTCAGAGTCCAAGATAATTAATTGGAAGTCACATTATATACAATGAATTTTTGATAAGATCACATGTATTCTAAAAGGACATATCAAATCACATATTTCAGTCAACATTAGAAATAATTACAGTTACATTGCACCTTCAAGTATAGACTTCCTTTAGTATTCTAGGACAAAGCAATATTGCAAAATTATTCCAATTGCTAAAACAAAAATCTATCCTTAGGAGCTGTGGACAATTTATTCTGGAATAAGAGTAGCTACACAAGGAGTGTTATTGATATAACTATAGTGATATAATTTTTCTGGTAAATGTCCCCATGTGGACAAGCCCTTAGATGCAGCCAAATCACTAGGCAATTCCCCCCTGCCTACACACAACTTATTCATTCATTTGGCATCCAACATAAATCTAAGGATTAAAATAGGTCTAAGTATTAAATGGTCACATAGAATGCTGCAGAGAGGAAAAAGACCTGTTCAGACAACATTACTAATGATCAGCCAATGGATATACTAGATAGGTAATAGTTTAATATACCATAGCATTGGGGTCTTTCACAGATCACACGGGCCTTCCAAATGCTGATGTTTTGTTCTTACAACAAAGATGGCAGTACGAAGGGGAAGTGTTTGAACATATGTCCATTCTTATAAAAGTTATTGTAGTGTGACTAGGTAACAGTACAACCCAGAAGTCATTCTGTTGCCATTTTAAGATTTCACTCTTGTGAGATTTGTTAAAGAAAATCAGGTCTGTCAGAGGGGCAGCCCATGTCTCTGAGGGACTTGAAGACTCCTTTCCTTAACTAAAATATGATCATACTAACCGCTAAACAGTAGCTTTTCATGATGCATGCACCTTCTCCAAAGAGAATCTAGGCCAATATTTTCAAGCTAGCTTGAGCAAAGTTAGACCCCTACATTCATATTTAGGAAGCTAAAATGAAAGACCTGCTTTTTCAGTGGTGCAGAGCATCCCCAGAGCCCATTGACTCAAATGCCTATATGTTCTCAACATCTCATGAAATCAGGTGATTTATTAAGTGCTTAAATAAAATATTAGGTGATGAACATTAGGTTAGAAAATATTAGCTCTATGTTTTCATCAAAACCAAAAGGTGAATAGTCAGGAAAAAATCATAGTAATATTTTAGGAAGAGTCATTGTAGTGATTGAAAGAAGGCATTTTTTTCTCAAGCACTGAACTTCTGACTCCATTTCTTAAAGTGTGATTGATGACAGCTACTGACAGTTAAGATAATTTTATTATCACCTTATAGTCTGCCTCTGTTCTATTTGAGATGTCGTCATGTAAGAATTAATATTCAGCATATATATTTTAACAGTGCTGGAGATCTACTGCCTAAGACAGTGAGAAGGTAGAACAAAGACTGTTTTCTTCACTGAACCTTCTAAAGATAAAATTGACTATTCAGAGGCACACAATGAGAGAACTAGAAGACAAGGGATATATTAATTCTCAACCTGGGAGGAGGTAGAGGATCCAGGCAGACAGTCATTACAATAATGATTTTAAAAACAACATTATTTTGGGCTATGGAGGAAGTAAGCTTATTCACAAGTATCATGTAGCAGTTTTTTCCTCCTTGCTGTTGTTTAAAAACCCTGTAGAAAAACTGTTTCAATGCTTTATACTTGGAAAAATGTGATAGCAAGACATAGTGATGCAAATATTCTGTGCCTTGAAATTGATATATGCAATATCCAGTGCTGTTTCTGAATACTTTCCTTAGATGAGGTAGTACAGAAACCTCAGTTTTTCAAGGGTAAAAGGAACAAATCAAAATGCAGGAAGCCATTCCAAGGGAAAATCAAGGCTCTAAATGCAATTGATGAGGTAGGGGACAGTGATATGGTGCTGGCTGTCCCACCCATTCAGCTACATACTATAAGTGAAGGAAACGATCCCATTTTACTGCCATATATTGCATAAGAGGATTTTACAGTGACAGTGCATCAGTCCATGAGACTGATGAATGTATATATGTGGGGAAGGGAAAATAAAGCTCATGTGCAAGACTTAGGTGTATTTCCAGACTAGTGGGAAGGCCCTTCTGCCTTTTGATGCATTCTGGTATATTTGGAAGGCAAACCCCAAATAAACATATAACCCAAAATGAACAAACCCTGCTCTTTTCATATATCTTAATGATTACAGAGTCAACTTCAGAGGGGTGTGTCAAGACTGAGTCCCCACTCTGGCACTTTGAGTGCAGAAGGTGGGGGTCCGCAAGGATTTTAAAAATTAATACTGGCCACTCCAGGCTGGTATTAAACTCCCAAGGTCATAGCTTTTCTCTGACCTTGGATGGGTAGATGCTGCCACCACCCAAGTACAACCCTTCCCTCCCCACTTTTGAGAACCCAGGCACGAACACTTGGGAATTCCTTCCTGTGGGGTACACTCAAGCCCTTTCACCCGCCTTCCTGGGGAGAGCTGAGGAAAAAAAACAAAGGAAATCAGCTGTTGCCACCAGCTAATTAAACAACATATGCACAAACTTCTTAGGGACACAAATCCAATCCTGTTCTTTAAAAAAGTAAATGTTATTAAACCCAAAAAGAAAGGAAATACATTTGGAATTTAGGCTTTTTGCTAGCACTTAAAAGAAACAATTACAAAAATTAAGCATCAAGATAATTCTCTTGAGGTTCAACTTAAAGGTTACAAGCAAAACAAAAGCCTCTGGGGTTAGCACAGAGGAGTCCACAAGCCAATAAGAAATAAAATAAATAACCCTAATCGTGTCTTCCTACACATTCCCTGATTACTTACATATATGGGGTTTCAGATAAGTAGATTTGAGGTATGATTTGATGATTTTTCATACCTCGTTTTAAAGCTTTTTTTACAGCATAGCTCCAGCCCTGTCCTGCTCTGTCCCTCTCTCTGGAGAACAACAACAACAGACAAAGGGAAGTTTTTTCCCCAATTTTAAAAAGTTTTAGGCCTCTCATTGGCTCTTGTGGTCAGGTGCCCACTCTCCCTCTTTTACCTAGCCAGGGAGACTTTTTAACCCTTTACAGGTAAAGCAAGCAGAGAACAGCCACCAAGAGGGACTTTATAGCTAACTGGCTGGCTGGGTGTCCATAAAAGGGGCAACCCTCCCCCCTTCATTTATCACATGCCCCCAAATCACAGATGGTGCTGGCCAGCCTGGTTCAGGTCGGGTCCACACCATCTAGGATTTCTTCCTGGAGGTTTAGGAGACAGAGTCAATAAGATACATGCACCTCTAATTTTACTACTAATCTCATGAAGAACTAAACAGTATTTTTCACATTTCAAGGACTACAATGACTTAGAATACAGGGACATTTTTACCTAGCTGATTCTGGGAAACCTTCCGGGAGAGTGTATCAGCCACTTTGTTAGAAGCTCCTGAAATGTATTCTTTTTCAAAATCAAAGTCTTGAAGAGCTAAACTCCACTGAAGAAGTTTTTTGTTAATCTCTTTGACTATGTGAAGCCACTTCAGTGCAGCATGGTCAGTCTGCAGGTGGAAACGCCATCCCCAAATGTACGGGCATAGCTTTTCCAGAACATACAAAATGGCGTAACATTATTTTCTGAGCTTGACCAGTGGCTTTCCCTCTCAGAACTTTTGTTGCTGAGAAACACAACAGGATGGAATTGTTGATCTGGTCCTTCCTACATTAAAAATGTTCCTACACCACGCTCGGACGCATCTGTGGTTACGACGAAAGGTTGGTCAAAGTTCGGGGCCCTAAGTACAGGGTCAGATGTAAGGGCCGCCTTAACCTGGTTAAAGGCTTTCTGACATTTCTCAGTCCACTGAACTGCGCTTGGCTGTTTCTTCTTGGTTAGGTCTGTCAGTGGGGTGGCAATTGGCTGTAGTGTGGTACAAATCATTGGTAATACCCGGCCAAACCCAAGAAGGATTGGACCCCCTTCTTCAACTTAGGGACAGGCCAATTTTGGATAGCATTTACTTTAGCCTGTAGGGCATTGATAGTTTCCTGACCCACCTGGTGTCCAAGGTATGTTACCCTGTTTAGGCTTATTTGACATTTTTTGGCCGTAATAGTTAAGCCTGCCTCCCTTATGTGCTGGAAGACAGCTTGGAGGTGTTCCAGGTGTTCTGCCCATGAATCTGAGAATATGGCCACATCGTCAAGGTAGGCTACTGCAAATTCCCCAAATCCAGACAGAAGGTTATCTACTACTCTCTGGAAGGTGACAGGTACATTTTGCAGTTCAAAAGGGAACACATTAAATTCATACAGCCCTACATGGGTAATGAAGGCTAATCTTTCCTTGGTGGGGTCATCTAGCAGCACTTACCAGTACCCCTTAGTTAAGTCTAAGGTGGAGATGAATTGGGTACGTCCCAGTTTCTCCACTAGCTCATCAGTGCATGGCACTGGATAGTTTTCTGGGTGAGTTATGGCATTTAGCTTATGGTAGTCCACACAAAACCGAATTCCCCCATCTGGTTTGGGAACCAGAACCACTGGAGAAGCTCATCCACTCTCACAGGAGCAGATTACACCCATCTGTAACATGTACTTGATCTCCCTTTCTATTGCGGTTTTGGCCTGCGGAGCCATCCGGTAGGATTGGGCTCTAATTGGGTGAGCATCACCTGTGTCAATGGAATGGTACGTCTGTTCTGGGGTGACTGAAAACATTGGTGTGAAGCTGGTGCACAGCTCCTGGATTTGCTGTCACTGCTTACACCCAAGGGTGATGGAAAGGCTCACCTCTTCTATGGCACTGTTGCTTTTCCCTTCATAGTAGACTCCTTCAGGCCACTCAGTCATCTCTCTCCTAGGCTGTAAACTGGAGAACCTTGATTTTTCGGGAATAAAAGGGCTTTAGAGAATTAACATGGTATACTTTAGGTTTTAGAATAGGATCTGGGAATGCTATGTGGTAATTAACAGCTCACAGGCGCTTTTGGACCATAAATGGCCCCTCCCACTATGCTTCCATCTTATTGGCCTGGAGCACTTTCAGGACCATGACTTTGTCACCTACTTTGTCATGCTCTCTGGCATGTTTATCAAACCAGGCATTTTGCTCTTGTTGAGCATCCTGTAGGTTTTTTCGAGCAAGGGCTAGAGAGTCCTTGAAAGTGTTTTGCCGGTTAGTTACAAAGTCCAAAATATTAGTTCCTGGAGAAGATGTAATCCCCTCCCACTATTGCTTCACCAACTGTAATGGCCCCTTAACTTCATGGCCATAAACAAGTTCAAAGGGTGAAAACCCCAAACTGGGATGTGGTACAGTCCTGTAGGCAAAGAGCACTTGCTCCAACACTAGGTCCCAATCATTGGAGAGCTCATTCACAAATTTACGTATCATGGCCCCCAAAGTCCCATTAAACTTCTTCATTATGCCATTTGTTTGATGGTGGTAAGGGGTGGCAACCAAGTGGTTCACCTCATGAGCTTCCCAAAGATGTTGCATGGTCCCTGCCAAAAAGTTAGTTCCTGAATCTGTAAGGATGTCTGAGGGCCAATCTACCCTGGCAAAAATGTCTGCCAGTGCCTGGCTCATGCTTTTAGCCCTGGTGTTACTTAGAGCTACTGCTTCCAGCCATCAGGTGGCAAAATCATGAAGGTAAGTATGTATAGCTTTCCTCTGCATGTCTTCTTAGGGAAAGGACCGAGAATATCCACAGCTACACACTGAAATGGAACCTCAATTATGGGGAGTGGCTGGAGAGGGGCCTTGACCTGGTCTTGGGGCTTTCCCACCCCTCACAAGACCAGACATACGTAGAAATGTCCTTGCCATTCCCTCCCAGTGAAATGACTTCCCCAAACAGCCTTTGCTCCTGTTCACTTGAGCGTGGCCACTAGGAGTGATCATGGGCTAAGCCCAAGAGCTTTTCCCTATACTTAGTTGGAACTACCAACTGTCTCTGAGGATGCCAGTCTTCCTTGAGCCCACCAGAAAGGGTTTCCTTGTATAAGAGTTCCTGGACCTATTGGAAGAGCTCAGGGGTGGTGGGTTGCTCCATGCCGCCATCCAAGCTCCCTTGAGGCTTTCATCCGCTTCCTGCTCTGCCTGGAACTGCTCCCTTGATGCTGAAGACATTAGTTCCTCTCTCGGTTGTGGACTTAGGCTTGGTCCCACTGGAAGTGACGCCAGTGATGGGGGTGTCTCCATCGACTGTGAACCACTCTCCATTGGGGCACTGGGTTGTATTTCAGGCTCTGGTTGAACTTCTTGCACTGGTTTAGCTGCTGCTGCAGGTGCAGGCTCTGTGGCACCCTTTGGTGCTGGCTCCCCGGACTCTGGTGGGGTTGCAAGCATGGGCTGTGGTGCTGACTGCTCCGCTAGTTCCTTGGGCTGGTTCTGGCTGTGTTCCAGGAACTGGATCTACAACTGCTGTCATAGACTCTGATCTGGGGTCTGGTTTCCCCACCTCTGGCTGTGGGGAAGGCTCAGGAATGGAGTTAGGTGTGGAGACCTGTTTAGCCTAGCTATGCATGACTATCCCTACCCTTTTTGTTAGCCTCACATTGTTGGCTAAGTCTTCTCCCAGCAGCATGGGAATGGGATAATCGTCATAGACTGCAAAAGTCTATATTCCTGACCAGTCCTTGTACTGGACAGGCAACCTGGCTGTAGGCAATTTAAAAGTGTTGGCCTTAAAGGGTTGCACCATCACTTGGGCCTCTGGTCGATGAATTTGGGGTCCACCGGGGATTGGTGGATAGCTGACATCTGTGCATCAGTGTCTCTCCATGCAGTCATCTTCCTCCCGCCCACACTCAGTTTCCCTTCACTCTGGGGGTATTTGCGAGGCATCTGGGCCTGAAGGCTCTCAGTGGGATTCCGGGGTGATGAGTTGCAGTTATCTGGTGCTCTTGGGGCAGTTGGCCTTCACATGCCACAGCTCATTACTTTTAGACAGGGCCGGATTAACTTTTTGTGGGCCCAGCTCCAAACATATTTGTGGGCCCCCCGGGGAATGATTGTAAAAGGGGATGGGGGCAAAAGCACAGTGGCACGGGAGCTAGGGTTGGTCCCTGGAGCAAGGTAGGGGCCGGGGTAAATTGTAAGTGCAGTAGGGCTGGGGAGGGGGTAAACAGGATCCCCCCCACCCCTGCCCACATGGAGCGGGTACCTACCTTCTCCCTGGTTCTAGCCCATTCTCTTCATCTCTCTCTGCATTGAGATGTCCCTCCTCCAGTGTGACAAAGTGGGAATGTTCTGTAATGTTTTCTCTGAATACTGTGTGGGTGCCTCAGTTTCCCCTATGCATTTCTTAAGTATCTAGGTAAGGGGTCGGCAACCTTTCAGAAGTGGTGTGCCGAGTCTTCATTTCTTCATTCTAATTTAAGGTTTCCCGTGCCAGTAATACATTTTAATGTTTTTAGAAGGTTTCTTTCTATAAGTCTATAATATATAACTAAACTATTATTGTATGTAAAATAAATAAGGTTTTAAAAATGTTTAAGAATCTTCATTTAAAATTAAATTAAAATGCAGAGTCCTCCGGACCGGTGGCCAGGACCCTGGCAGTGTGAGTGCCACTGAAAATCAGCTTGCGTGCTGCCTTTGGCACGCGTGCCATATGTTGCCTACCCCTGATCTAGGTGGTGAGATAAGGCTGCGTGATTGTTGCAGAGCCCTAGAGGGCAGGTGTGATGCTGTCTGCACAGAGAATGGCTGACACACTGTCTCCTGGCAACTAATGGCCTGGGCCCCTCTCCTGCAAGGTGCCAACTGAAGGTGTTGGAGAACAAAGAGATCAGGTGGCCTCCTGGCCTGGGGAAAAAGACAAAGGACTGAAGAGGGGATGGAGGGGGTTGCTGTTTGGAGCTGGCTGGGGAAACGGAGGGAGGCCCAGCACTGGTATCTGGGCTTCCTTCCCCACAAGAAGGACCTGACTGAGGGTGTCCTGTTTTCCATATCTACAAGCTCTGCTTTGACTGTGTTCCTGTCATCTAATAAACCTTCTGTTTTACTGGCTGGTTGAGAGTCACGGTGAATCGCAGGAAGTGGGGGGTGCAGGACCCTGACTCCCCCACACTCCGCAACATCCATCAGCAACAGGACAGGTTCTCTTCCAGCCCTCTGGGGTGGGTGTTGAGAGTGGGAGGAGCAGAGGGTAATGTGGTTACTCCTATAACCGGACTTTTAGTTTCCAGTCAGCACTGCTAACCGGACACCTAGGTCCCATTTTCTACTGGAGTTTCCAGTCTAAAACTAGATATCTGGCAACAGGGGTGCCAGAAAAGCCTGGGGGGAGGGAGGAGGGGCAAGCAATCATTTTTAAAAGTGAGAGGGCTAAGCCTTAAGCTGTGGGAAGAAAGGGGTGGGCGGGCTAGGGAGTGGAGAGGAGCTAATGGGCAGGGCCATGTCTGCTGTACTGCCCAGGTAGGTTGGAGACTGTGGGGATCAGCTGACACAGTATCCCCAGCCCAGGTGACATGACAGCCAGTGATGGATTTAGAGTTAGTGGGGCCCCCCGGCCCTGTGCTCAGCTTCATTTTTGGGGCCCCTCCTTGGGACCCAGCAAGAAAAAGAACATTCTCTCTTATCTCCCCCCACCCCTGTTTTTTTCATTCTTTTTTTCTTCATCCTCCTCCTATAAGTAATAGCAAGTAAATGAAAATAAAGTGAGGTACCTTGATTGTTCTTGTAGTCTAACTTATTTTTCCACAGACTGCTTGAAAATCATGGAGGGTCTCAACGGACCACTTAATGATCTTTCCAAATATTGTAAAAAAAGCATTGGGGTGCGGGGTCTGGCCAGGAGTTAGGGTGAGGGAGGGGGCTCAGGGTTGGGGCAGGAGGTTGGGGTGTGGAGCTCTTACCTGGGGTAGCTCCTGTTTGGTGCGAGGGGTGCAGGTGGGAATGCAGGGGGTGCAGGAGCGCCTGTTTGGTGCTCAGGATGGGGGTGGGGATGTGGGGGGGGGGTTCAGGAGTCAGGGCATGGGATGTGGAGGGGCTGGGTATGTGTGGGGGTGCAAGAGTCAGGGCAGGGTGCTGGGGAGGTGTGAGGGGGTGCAGGGGTCAGGGCAAGGGGCAGAGGGGGCATGAGGGGGTGCAGGGGTCAGTGTGGGCAGGGGGATGGGGAGGTGTGAGGGGGTGCAGGGGTCAGGGCAGGGGGCTGGGTGTCTGTGTGTGTGGGAGTGCAGGAGTCAAGGCAGGGGGCTGGGTGTGTGTGAGGGGGTGCAGGGGTCAGGGTGGGAAGGGGGCTGGGTGTGTGTAAAGGGTGTAGGAGTCAGGGCAGGGGGCTGAGGGGGTATGAGGGGTGCAGGGGTCAGGGTGGGCAGGGGGATGGGGAGGTGTGAGGGGGTGCAAGGGTCAGGGCAGGGGGCTGGGAGTGTGTGAGGGGGTGCAGGGGTCAGGGTGGGCAGAAGGCTGTGGGTGTGGGCTGGGGTCACGGGGGTGCTCACGGCAGGGGGCTGGAGGGGGTATGCCCCGATTCCAACTCCTTCCCCAAGGCCCCGCCCCAGCCCCTTCTCCTCCTCCTCCCTGGAGCAGCGAGCGTGTTAAGGCTCTGCTTCTCCTCCTCCCTCCTGCCAGCAAGCAGCTGATCCAGCTGATCAGCGGCAGGGGGGGGGGGAGGGAACGTAGCACGCTGGGGAAAGAGGCGGGGGAGGAGCTTGGCTGCCGGCAGAGCCTGCCCTGCTGCAGCAGGAGCCAGCAGCACTAAGCTTTGGCCCCTATGGGACACGTTTGGGGCCCCTTTGGACCGTGGGTCTGGTGCCATGGTAAATCTGGTACTGCATTTAAAGCATTGCCCAGCTGACTCTGGGCTGGGGTGAGGTGGGCTGTTGGAGAGTTGGGTGGTGCGACGAGAGGGTATCTGGGGTCTTCCTGGCTGTGTTGAGGGCTCCCCCTTGCAAGGTGGGGCTTTGGTTTGATTCCAATGTTGGGGTGTTGTCTTAGGTTGCCCCTTGTGGTATCCGCACCAACTGCTACTAGCTTTCTTCTTCTCCTGGGAGGTTCCCAGTTCCCCATTCCCTCCCTGCATTTCTGTCACGGAGCTGGATGTCTGGGCTTGTTCTGGGTCTGTCTTCTCCATGACGTGCCGCTTTGGGAAGACTGTTTTTTCTAAGGTTTCGGTGCCTGACCTCAACCTCATGCAAAGGCTGCCCTACTCTAGCCTAGCTATTTCATTGCCATGAAGCAAGAAAAAAAAATAACCTGCTTATTGGACTCCCTGGCTTTGCAGGTTGAACCTTTGCGTGCCTGTTCCCCCTCAGACAACAAAGAAAAGAAAAGGAAGAAAAAAACTCCCTGGCTTTCAAGCAGGCAAAAGGAAAAATGTGTCCTTTTAAAATCCTGAGGTCTGTGCTTCTGGTTCAAAATGATCCCACTGCTCTGCCACCATGTCAAGGCTGATTCCCCACTCTGGCACTTTGAGTGCAGAAGCTGGGAACCTGCAAGGATTTTAAAAATTAATACTAGCCACTCCAGGCTGGTATTAAACTCCCAAGGTCATAGCTTCTCTCTGACCTTGGATGGGTAGATGCTGCCACCACCCAAGTACAGCCCTTCCCTCCCCTCTTTTGAGAACCCAGGAAGGAACATTTGGGTATTCCTTCCTGTGGGGGTACCCTCAAGCCCTTTCACCCCCCTTCCCGGGAAGAGTTGAGAAAAAAAACAAGGAAATCAGCTGTTACCACCAGCTAATTAAACAACATATGCACAAACCTCTTAGGGACACAAAAATACAATCCTGTTCTTCAACTAACAGGCTGTCTGGATGTCCATAAAAGGGAGCTCCCCCCACCCCCCTTCATTTATCACAGGGTGGGTCACAGGAGCTCCAGAAAGGATAATGAACTGAAGTCTGTAAAAGCAGCAAAGGGTCCTGTGGCACCTTATAGACTAACAAACGTATTGGAGCATGAGCTTTTGTGGGTGCATGCATCCGACGAAGTGGGCATTCACCCACGAAAGCTCATGCTCCAATACGTCTGTTAGTCTATAAGGTGCCACAGGACTCTTTGCTGCTTTTACAGATCCAGACTAACACGGTTACCCCTCTGAACTGAAGTCTGTTAGGGCCAGATAAAGACTCTTCATGCCATCCCTTCAACTGTAAGTATATCTGTCTGTCAACATGTAGGCACACTGCTGGGTTTTGGTAGCTGGAAGCTACACTCTTATGTTATTGCTTCATATTGTATGCAGTGTTTGTTGTAGCCATGTCAGTCCCAGGGTATTAGAGAGACAAGGTAGGTGAGAAGAAGAACAGGAGGACTTGTGGCACCTTAGAGACTAACAAATTTATTAGAGCATAAGCTTTCGTGGACTACAGCCCACTTCTTCGGATGCATATATGTAGTCCACGAAAGCTTATGCTCTAATAAATTTGTTAGTCTCTAAGGTGCCACAAGTCCTCCTGTTCTTCTTTTTGCGGATACAGACTAACACGGCTGCTACTCTGAAACCTTTCATTATGAAAGGTAGGTGAGGTAATCTTACAGATATTGGATTATTGGACAGAAGTTGGTACAATAAAAGATATTACCTTACCCACCTTGTCTCTCTATTGCCTATATATTGGTATTCAATATTCTATTACATATCTATTAATATAACTTCTCTTCATTCCCTTTTTCCTCTTCTGTATATTGGTTTAGCTCTCCAATCTCTTCCAGTATCAATTGTTCCTTCTCTGCTTCTCTTTCCTTCCAACTCCTTGTTCCCCTTCCTCTTTTTGTCCTTGAGGTGCGTTTTCTTTCCTTCTGTTCTATCAACATTTATTCACTCCTCCCTCACCTCTCATTCCCAATAGATTCTCATTACTTTCTTCTCTTCCCCATTCTAAGTCTCACACCTTTCTGAACTCACTCATTCCCCATAATCCCTCCTGCCCACCATCACACACCTGGAGTCCTTCCCTTAGCACCAAGCTCCTTCACTGTCTTCTGCACCCCACTTCCTCTCAGCTACCAAAACCCAAACAATTGTTCACTAGTTACTGCTCACCAAATGTCTTTTTCCCTAGGTCATCAGGGGTTCATCTCTCCTGAAGGGGTTGGCACTGCTGGTTTCAGTGCTTCAGATGGAGGGTCCATCAGAACTGGTTAGTGAACAGAACCCTACACCTCATTTAGCCACTTTCCCCAATTGCAGTACTGCTGCTGTGGCTTGGAGTGAGCAGTGAGGAAGAGGCTCCAGGGGCCCCTGTGAGCAGTGTTATGCAGTATTTTGACATCTGCCTAAAGGATGATCCACAGAAAAGCCCTGCCCCATTACAGTCCCTTTTTTTAGCTTCCTCTCCTCCTCCTCCTCTTGCGTGTTCCATTGGCAGTCTCTATCATGAAGGAAGGAGCAGTGGGCTGGAGCAGCAGCCAGCAAGGGTGCCATTTCTGCCTTGGCTGCTTCCACATGCAGATTCAGAAAAAGGGAGGCACTAGAATGCAGAGTGTACCCAAGAAAATGACATGCCTATGGGCAAATACCTAGCTTCTAGATAGTCCAGCCTAGGCCTACTGCCTGGAGGACTCATGCAAGCCATGGGAAGTGAGTGTGAAGTTGAAGTCAGGTTAGACGTTCCATAGGAGCTGATGTAAGTTGTATTATTGAAGCAGTATTGTAGCAAGAATAATCCTACTTGCTTTACATGCATAACCTCATGGTAGATAGAGAAGACAAGGTTAGATGGAAGAGGGAGATTTGGCCTTTAAAGACCAATGAACTGTTAAGCTGTGACAGTAAAATTGGTTCACTACCTGGAAGTTGTCCATATTTATTTATTTTTTTAGATATTTAGATACTCTGGTAATAGACACTTTTGGCCTTGATCCAGAAAGGTGCTGGACAACTCCTGGTGATCCTGAGTGCCTTCAACTCCTATTGATGTTAATAGGAGCCAAGAACACTCAGCACCTGTCAAGATTGAGACCTGGTATGGTATGACTTAATTCTGGTATATATTGCATGGCTCTTCCATATTTTTACTACTATAAATACTAGGTCAGCCCTCTATAAACACCTATAGATAGTAAATATTTTGCAAAGAGAAGATCAGCCTGTCCAGGCACCTTAAACAGGAACTAGATTTCTGCTGAATATCTTGCAGTCTTAAATCTATTCTGTTGCAATGACTGGACACTCTGGATTTATTATGCCAATGAAACATCAACACATAAAAATCTCCACAATAGTTTGAAAGGGTTAAACAAAATACTTTTTGATACTTTTAAAATCATATTTACATTTTAGTGTACACTATAAGTAAAAATAATATACTAAAAAAGAAAGTACTTGCATAAACCCTGAGTGGTGTCCAATATAAAAAGTTTAACTATGCCCATAAATAAAAAATTACAAATAACATATAAACATCAAGTTTCACAGATAGCTATTCCTGAAACAAATAAGTTCATATGCCAGTAGTATTATATATGTCCCAAATGAAAATCACTGGTCAATTTAATTAGAGTAGCATTTGAAACAGGCAAAAGGTTGATAAATGGGTCCAGTATAAAAAAATCCTCTAATATATTATCCATAAAAGCAGACTCTCTCTCCATGGTTAGAATATTTAACAAAGTTGATGCCCAGAGAGACATAGTAGGTACTGAATCAGAAGTTCACTTAGTCAGAATGGATTTCTGTGAAAAGAGACACAGCTACAAGCTTAGTGTAATCTTCAAGTAGCTGGATATTCCCCCTTAGAAAAAATGCTATGTCCAGAGGAAGAATTCTTTCTAGGATCTAGCTAACAACACTGCATATCTGAAACCAAACCCTTTGGGAAGGGATTACTTCTTACTAAATCCTTAATATTACAGTTGAGAAGGATTTTTTTTCTTGATGAGGTCAGGTGCTCCAAGTCCAGGACCTAGGCTGAATCCAATTTAAATACCTATAGGTTGTTAGGTGGCTGGCCCTAGAACATCTACCAAATCCCAGCTATTGTTATTTTTCCCCACAGAATATTGCAGACAGAAATGTAACTCTATTCAGGGAAGGGCACCTCTGCCAATGATTCATATCAGTTCTGCATCAAAGCTTGAACAAAATTGTTTAACTTTCTATTTTAGGAAGCAGCAGAGCAGGAGAAAACAAAACAAAAAAAAGAAGTGTGGTATAACTATAGAAGTTATACATGCTAATTCATGCAGCACAAATATATTTTTTAAACTTCCTTCAGGCAAAATGTGTGTGGTCGAGTGGAATGAACATATGGCAGTTAGCCTGTAATCCCTAGTTCTAGATCTTGTACTTACAAGGAGAATATATGGCAATTGGGAAATAACTTTAACCTCTCTGTCTCAATTGCTAGATGTAAAATAGGGAAAATAATGTTTGCACATCTCACTCACAGGGTTATGTCAAGATGGGTTGGAGGGAAAACTGATTTTTTGGTTTGCTGGCAGTTGTGAATAATCTATAACCCTTCTGCCAGGGGAAGTCAGCAGCAACAACCGCTGAGTTCAGTGTCTAGGGTTCCTCTTAACAATACAAAACAGAACCAGTTCAAGCCCCCACCCAGTAATCTGGGACAACTTAACCTCTAAGTACCTCTAAGGGTACCTCTAAGAGGCAATATTTCCCCACTCACAACTACTGAGTCAGTTTAAAACAAACAAGAACTTTTATTAAAAGGGAAAGGGAACCAAGCATTAGTTTGGGAAAACACCACAAAAATATGCTATCATAAGCCAACTCGACTACACAGTGCATTGGGCAGTGTCCTTTGCCTCATTTTCCCACTTTGTGGTGTGAAAGTCCAATGAATGAATGTCCCTTTAGTGCATCAGTCCCCTTTCCCTCCACTGCACCCCACTCACAGCTGGTTGTCATTGTTCAGCAAAAACCCAGAGTTCAGAGGTGTGTTTATGTGGGTTCACCTCCCATCCCCAGGGGCGGAGGGGGGAAGGGCGGAAGCATCAAGCAGTACCTCAATTGTGATGCCACATTCTGAGGTTCCACCACTTAACTCAGCTCTCAGTGATTTCAGCAGGTAGTGGGGAACCTCACTGCTAGTGCAGACCGGTCAGTCTCTTTCACTGCAACAGTGTCACACAGAAGGTCTAAGGCTCAGCAGCTACACCTGGGTATCAGCGATTTCAGCTGTAGTGATCCCTTAACAAAACACAGACTCTCAGTTGTGTCTAATCAACTCTGCCTTTAAACAGTGGAGAGGGGGAGAATCAAATGGGGTCCAGGACTCTTAGACAGAGCCCACCCTCCCCAAGCAGGCCATTTTCCTTTTCACTGGGATTTGGCACCCCTGCTTAGCGAATGCAGCTCAGGTGAGGGTGACCTAGGGTTACTATACATCTGGAAAAACAATGAGGAGTCTTGTGGCACCTTAAAGACTAACAGATTTATTTGGGCATAAGCTTTTGTGGGTAAAAAACCCACTTCTTCAGATGCATGCAATCCATGCATCTGAAGAAATGGGAGGTTTTACCCACAAAAGCTTATGCCCAAATAAATCTGTTAGTCTTTAAGGTGCCACCGGACTCCTCATTGTTTTCATGGATACAGACTAACACAGCTACCCCTCCGATACATCTGGGTTTTCCACAATATTGCCTCTTTTTTGATCCCATGCCTTCTGTCCAGACAGATTTTTGAAATAACAGGCAATGACTCAGATTCTTGCAGATCAGTCGTTGCTGATCAGAAAGAGCCCTGATTGGTCCGCTTCCCAATTTGTCCTTCCCTGCATCTGCATCTGATTGTTCTATTGCCCTGCAGCCACAGCTGATGGATCCTGCCCATGCAGGCCCCCACTCCTAGCCCTGAGGAGGGGACCCCACAGGGAGGCACTGACTGATGGCTGGCACTGAATCCTGGATTTGCACCACCTGCCCTGCCACCATGACAGGGAATGACACTATCCCCCACCTCCAGTGAGTATCCCCACTGCAGGTAGCCCCTCCAGCTCTCCCCCAAATACCTCTCCCAATACACACATCCCTCCTGCCCCCCATGTATCCCCTCCAGCACCCTCCAAATGCCCCTCCCAGTACACACACACACACACCTCCACCATCCCCAAATACCCCCTCCAGCACCCCAACTGTACACCCCTCAGCTCCCCCTCCCCTCTCCACCTACCCCCCTTGAAAGTGTCCCTTTTTGGCAACCTAAAATATGGTAACCCTAGGATGACCCTCTCAATCAGGGCATGCTAAGCACAGTTCTGCTGCCCTTTACTAATACAATAAGGATAACAATATTTCACTACCCCTACATTCAACACTAAATGTGTTGAATGTACAAATACGAGCCAAAATTGATCCTATTTGGCAACACAGCTCTGTCTGCTGAATACCTAGGCAGAGTAGGTGCATTTCTGCAAATATGATCTGCTCCTGAAGTCTTTTCCCCACGAGCTCATTACTAGATGTCAGGGGTGAGCTCATTCAGACCCTGCTTACAAATTGAAGCAATAATTTGGTTTGTGTCAAACTGAAAATGGAACATTTCAGCAAATCAAAAAGTCAACCAAAATTTGATGTCAAAATTAAATATTTAGCGTGAGTGAGAATGACTCTGTAGCCTGGTGGTGAGGGCACTCCCCTGAGTGATGGGAGATTCAAGCTCAAATTTTCTGCTCCAATGGCTATTTAATTATTTATGCAAAGTGGAACAACTTTAGCAGAAGAAATGGCAAGTGAACTGCTCCTGAATACCCCAATGGGTAGGGCATGCTCCTGTTGTGTGTGAGAGCTAAGTTCAAATCCCTGTTTTACATCAGGAGGGTACAGACTGAATCCAGATCTTCCTCTCCAAGATGACTATCCTAACCCAGGGTTAAAAGGCTTCTCCTTCATATTGTGAATAGTGCCTCAATCCCCTTGTGACTCCAGCTCCACCCTTCCAAAAATATTGTTTTTGGCCAAAACTGGTTGGAAAATTTATACCAAATCCATGAAGGGTTTCAGGTTGACCAAAACTGCATTTGTCAGCAAATAAACTATTTATCTGGCAAACTTTGCCCAGCTCTAGTTGTGAGGTCAATTAGAAAATGTTAATACAGTATTTTGAAAACACAAAGTGTTATATTGTATTATAAATAATATTTCTAATATGATGATAATTTATATCGGGAGACTATTTTTTTCCATAATTGAAATATAAAGTGTAACATATTGTTCCATTTTTCACGGTAGTCCTTTTTTTCCCAATGGATCACAATCTCTAGCAGTGTAAAAAAATTCCTGTTGAGGACACATAAGCTGGTTAATGTAATAGATGTTAAATTCATAGTCGATATGAAAAGAATTCTTTATTGAAGAAAGCTCAGAAGAGAGTGCTGAACAATTCTGTTTTTGTACAAACAAAATATATTCAAATAGACCAGTTTAACATAAATGATGGACAGAAAGGAGTCTTCATTTTCAGTATTTTTGATAAGTTATTGTGTATCTTTACCCATAATGATTAAATACATAGAGGAAAAATACATCTGTATATCTTGTAAACACTGCTATACGTGTACAGTGCCTTTGAAGCTGCATGTAGTACAGCCACAGTGCCTATCAGAACCAAAGCATTTCTCCAAAATGTCAAGATCACTGGATGAAATGGAAACTCCTTCTCTACCCCCAAACCTTTGCCTTTATTGATATCAGAGTCTTCTGCTAACCCTACTCTTCTACCTCCAGGTTCCTAGGTATTATCCACTTCACAGCACATCACAGGCCTCAGATTTTTGATGTTTTGCTTTTCATGTAAAATCGAAAAGTTTGACACAGTTGCAGCTACTGAGTTGTGCAAAAGCCTTTCTCTGGGATGGATGCTATGGGGACACTCAGTGATATATAAGGTGGTGTAAGTTACACATCAAGTGTGAGTTGGGGTTGCCAACCCTTCAGGATTGTCCTGGAGTGTCCTGGAATTAAAGATCAATCTTTAATTAAAGATTATGTCATGTGATGAAGTTTCCAGGAATATGTCCAACCAAAATTGGTGACCCTAGTGTGAGTATAAAGTAGTGTGGGTGTATGTAGAAGGAGAAGTGACTAATGGGACAGCAAGCTGGGCTTGTCTTCTTTATCTTGAATTCTCCTCTTAGCTGCTTTTCCTTCTCTACTCCTTCAACATTTAACTGATACTCATGTTGTACACCCGTTAAGTCCAAATTGGTGCAAGTCACATTACTTTATCATTTCTTTTGTGTCCAATTTATTCTTGACATGTAACTTATCCCATAATGTATGACTGAATATGACACTTTCATGGGAGTTGTATTTGCGTACGTTATGTCTCCCTTTGGGCCAAATATCTTAATCATGCAAACATGTCCATCTGAGCTGTGTGGTCACAAGAAGTATAAGTAAATCGTGTGAGAAGGAGAGATGCTGGCATATTTGACAGCAGAATATTTTTGAAGTGATTACAGTTTGAGAAAATCTGGAGTGAGAGTCCTCATACTGGTGGGAGGGCAATGAGGGGACTGGTAAGTGCCAGACTGGGACAATATTTTTCTTAAAACTTCTAGTGATTTATGTGGGTGGTTTTATTGTAAGAAAGCAATTGATTTGAGCTTCACCTTACCAACGTGAAAGGAACAGCAGGGCAGGGTTCTACCTAAGAATTCTTATAACTGTGCCTGTGAGAGATAATCAAATGTTGTAGTTTTTTTTTTCTCATTTTGCAAAGAGTGTTCAGTCTTTAAGCTTTTCTCTCATAACTTTTTAAAAATATCTGTTTTTGCAAGATGAGCCTTTTGCCAAACTTTGTGGTCAACAGCAAAATCATAGCGTTGATTTTCTCAGGTTAATCCAAAGATCCTTATGTCATAAGCAGTCCAGCTCACTCCACTGCCGGTCTATTGCTAGTTGCCATGACATAAATTAATATTAAATTAAAATGTTGCCTCAGAGGTAAGGCCCTAAAATGAAAGGAAACTATGTGCATTATAATTTTAATAATTAGGTGTTATACAGTCTTCTGAGTTTCTCACTTGAATCTCAATTAGATCGTTTGAATCCATACTATCAGTTACTCTTCCTGTCATTTATTGCCACTAATGAGTGGCCACCAGCTTTCTTATCCAGTGCTTTCTATCAGGTTTGCTAAAGTCTTCTTTAATGGCTTCTTATCCTTTTAATGATGACAAGGCTTAATAGTTAAGTCCTAAGAAATTGACCATAGGAGTGTAATTCATGCCTATAAAATGCAAGAAGAGAATACAAAAGATCTCTGAAGGGAGTTTGAGTCCTACAATTCTGAACAATATGTTCAATACAAACTCAGTTCAGTACCTTTGTGTGATGCGGCTATATACAGTCTAATGCCAGGTAAGCATTAGTGGCCCTGCAGCACAGTAAGGCAAGCTGGAGAGCAACAGGAAAGTAAATACACCCTAGAGAAAAACCCAACAGCAGTAAAAAAGAAATTGCCCAGCAACCTGAAGCAAAAACAGACTGATGAGACCAACAACTGCATCTCACTGATGATCCTTTTTTGGTTACATAATCTGTTCCTGTGAATACTAAAGAGTAGTAACTCTGCAATCCAGTAGTGGTTAGCAAGACAGCTGCTTTCAGAGGGAAGGAAGCCCAGGCCGTGTCTGGAAGCTTTGTAGCTTGCTCTATTCCAAATGGTCTTCATGGAAGCCACTTATTAATAGCCAGCATCCTACCCTTGAACTTCAGCTTCTTATTGTATAAATATGGTCACTTAGTGATGGGATGGGGGACAGGAGAGTCAAGTTCTATTAATGAAGTTGCTTTATGTGTTTGTAGAGCCAGTGTACAAATATTTTTTTTTCTTTGAGTACCTTACAGTTTCCCAAATTTCTTGTAGCCATTAGTTCCCCATGTAGATAACTACAGATCAGCATGAGTTGTAACTATGCACCCTAATTATGGATTGGATTAAAATAATTTCTTAGCCCTATCAAACTATTTACAATCCTACTAAAACCTCAGAGAACTCCTCTACTTTCTGTCAAGTATCAGAGGGGTAGCCATGTTAGTCTGAATCTGTAAAAAGCAACAGAGGGTCCTGTGGCACCTTTGAGACTAACAGAAGTATTGGGACCATAAGCTTTCGTGGGTAAGAACTCACTTCTTCAGATGCAAGTCTTACCCACTTCTTACCCATGAAAGCTTATGCTCCCAATACTTCTGTTAGTCTCAAAGGTGCCACAGGACCCTCTGTTGCTTTCTACTTTCTGTGTTTGTCTTGAAATTCTTCTTATTTTGTCCTGGTCTAAGGATTATCTACCTAGAAATTCTAACATCTTAGCTCTGGCAAGTCCCTGCCATCACCTTACCAATTTTAATTTATATGATGCTCAGTTAGAAACTTATCTGCATGTTTAAAGAAGCCGATTGTACCAAAAAATTATACAACATATAGAATTAAGGATTCCAGTCATCAAAATATTACTTATGTGAATGTATCTCAGGTTCCATGTGAATCTCAGCAGTAGGGGAACAAGTAAGACTTAGTTATCTGCATAGGAGTTCACTGGGGTCAATTCCAAAGTGTTCTCACTAATTTTATTATACTGCAGTAATCTTCTGTGCTCTGCTAGTCACAGCTGAACTTAGTTGCAGCCCTAGAACTACTACTTCCTTTCTAAATTCTGTGTTATCATTAAAGAGATCATCATATAGCCAAGCTCATACCAGTATGGGACAATGGAGCAGGATTCTCACAGCAGATGTGGGCTTAGTGAAGGACTGGAGTGAGGGGAAAGGTGGCTTTATGCTACCTTTCAGGCCTGGGGCTGGCTGGGGTCTTGTTCAGCTCTCGGTGCATCCAAGAGTAGCCTCGGGGATGCTCTAAGTTTTTACCTGAATGCCTATGTCCCCTGACCAGACTCCTTCCTTAAACTGGGAACTATGCTGGAATCCCATGAGAGCCAGTTAAGCACCACTGAAGAAGGCCCAGGGTCTAACTCATTCTGTTAATTATAAATATGTGATATAAGGAGTATCCAATTAAAATGAGCTGACTCCAACTATCTTCTGCACTTTGACACTGCCATCAGTTATTGGAAGAGGTGTTGGGGACCCAAACATAAGCAGCACTGTGGGGATACTAATGGCCCAGTGGACTAAATGTATGAAGTTCTTCACTTATAGGTCAGAGTTTTAAATCTGTCCCAGATCAGTAGTGACCAAAACCGTTCGTCTGCTAGCTACAAAGTGCTGGATGCTACGTGATTTGGTGGCTTCAGTCCAATTTCTAGTGGCCAGAATGTCACTGAATCTACCTTAACACTTGGTCCCCTTGTTCGCCATCATTTGGCACCTTCTAAGCAGAGAGGCCAAGAATTTGAATGAATATGAACTATGAATAAAATGAAAAATAAGAATTGTTTGGTCCTTAGAGGTGGCCCTTTTTAAAGTGGGATTGAAACTTACTTGCAGGATAGTAAAAATACCCATGAATGCCTCCCCATGAACAGATGGAGCCAATGAATGTAACCAGCTGAATGAAAAGGCAAAGTTAGCAATATCAAATTCACCCATAAACACAGGACTGACTACATCACAATTTTATTAGAGGTGAGAGGCCTCTATAATTGTACATTTCCCTAAATGTTAAAATTCCCATGCCAGTTCTCGAAGGATGGTGTGAGAAATATTGAGAACAAACAAATTCCCACTGTATATGGTATTGTATAAATAGTAGGCTGAGAAAGCTCTCATAAGAAAAGCTCCCAGAGGAACAACAAATTTTAAGATGGTTATGTAGACATCAAGAAATTGTTTTTAGAAGCATTTTAAATTGGAGAAAAAAATGCAAGGAAGATGATGTTCACAGCTAGTAAAAAGACAAAAGATTTGAGAGTTTGCATTAGGAGTCCTCAGGGAAATAAGAGTAATAATCAAAAGTGCATACACAGAACAGAATTCAGAATGACATCCAAGTTCCTGGTCACATTAAAGTCTGAAGTAACTGCTAGACAGGAGAGCTTTAGTGTTTCAGTACAACTATTTTCTGTAGTCAAGAGTTAACCTCTGGGAAAACTAATCATGATAGAGACCCAAAGGGAACATTTTCAGAGCTGTTCATGGTAATTTAGCTGCATGGGCCTCATGAAGAGCCATAATAAGTATGTGGCTAAATTGTTATACAGTGAAAGTGTAGCCCATATAATATGTTCTTGACATTGAAGAAAGAAAATTAAGAAATAGCAAAAATTCCAGAGAGATCTCTGAATGGCCTAAGAACAAAGCCACAAAAACAGCTCTCACCCAAAAGGACTCCATAGAATAGTTGTGCTGCTATTTAAGTTTCTTGCTTCAGCCTCCTTATAGTCAAAAGGAAATGCCAGATTGAAGTATGCACTAAGATAAAATCAGCCATAATTAAAACAAATTGCAAAAATCTGAGTCTAAAAATTCCCGAGAAGTCTGGCACTGGTGCAACTGTTTGGAAGTCCGTTAATGTGTTTTATGAGTGTCAGTCACTGCAAATTATTGATTTATATAGTAATGTTAACTCTTACAGCATTAAGACCCCAAGCCTGCCAAGATTTAAATGCATGTGCTTAACTTCAAAGTTATGAATAAACCCATTAAAACTATTGCAGCATTCAGGTCCATGTTCTGAGTGGTCTTTACTATGGGACTGGAGCCGAGCAAACTTGATTCTAGCTATAGCTGTACAGAGGACAGAAATTCTGTTTTGCAAAGAACTTACAGATTTTGAAATCTGGTTTTGCTCTGATCAAAACAAAATCCCCAAATATGTAAATTCTCAAAGAAAATTCAGAAGAAGATATTGATTGATCAAAATGTTCCATTTTAACTTTTTAACGTGTTATATTATATCTAATATCATACAAAAATAAAAATGAAAATGAAAGATCATTTCAAAACAAAAAATCAAAACATTTTGTCAAATGGGACAAAATTGTGTCATTGGCTACGTTTATGTGGAGACCTAGTATGAATCGCTTGTTTGAATGTCTGGATAAAGCTTTCCACTAATTCATTTGTGGTTGGATTGTGTTGTGGAAAATTGACCACACAGTTGATTTTGGATCAGACAGCCTTTGGCTCCTTTATTGATCAATCAAACATGCATGCACGGGGGAGTCAGCCCAGGCAGCCGAACCCCCCCGACAGATAAAATGTGAGAGCTTATATAGAATAAAACCACCAAAATTACATATGCTTCCTTAAAATTTTACATCCATATAAGGAATAAAGCAAAGCAAGCCTTTCCTGTTTTTCCCTTACTTTTGCGGTTTCTTGCTTTGTCACCTGGCAGCTATTAATTATAAGCTGTTACAAACGGTTAGTTCTCCTTTTATACTTTCTACAGTTAGTTCTGTTTTTATGACTTCTCTTTACCCTTCTTTTTCTACCCCCCCCCCTTTTCTGCCTTCAGTCCATACTATACAGACTGCTTAACCAAAGTTTAGACCCTGACCATTTTTCCCTCACAATTTTAAGGAGAAGTATGTGTTGGGTAGTATAGTAATTATCAAAAATAATACAGTGAGACTTCTAAAACAGAACAATGTGAGTGCCATTAGGAGGGCTCACAAGCTCTTTAAAGGGATTACTCCATTTCTATTCACTACAGAAGTGCTAAAATATCTCCCCCTCCTCATGCTCCCTTCACATCTCTGTTGAGGAACCTAGGACTTGTTAGACTAAATCAGATAAGTACTCATCTACTGCAGGAGCCTGTCTTAGACAGTGGCCAGCACTGGCTGCTTGAGTGGAAGATACAGGAAACCTGACATACAAAAATTCTGGAATAATCTGTTCACAGCGAAAGTTTCTTGCTAACTCCTAGTAATTAAAGGTTGGTTTGTGCCCTTGAGGATATATATCCCTTCATATTTTTTTTAATTCTTGACTATTATAATTTTAGATACTCTTGTTATCCATGCCAATTACAATGTATTTTTGAGTTTTGACGTGTGCTCTTCACTTCAATGAAATATTGTGGCTATGAGTTCAACAGGGAAATTGTGCATTGTGTGAAAAAGTATTTCCTTTTAACAGTTTTAAGTTTTGCTTCCTTTCAATTTCTTTGAATTCCCCATATTCTTGAATTATGAGAGGGTGAACAGCTGTGCCCAATCTATATATCTTTCCTATATCATTCATAATTTAGTATATCTTTTTTTACAGGGTTACTGGCTGAGTGGATAGAGGGAAGCAGTAAATGTGATATATCTTGATTTTAGTAAGAATTTTGGCAAAGTTCAACACAATAGCATAACTCATAAGCAAACTAGGGAAATAAAGTCTAAATTAATGATTATAAAGTAGCTGCAAAACTAATTAAAAATGGTTCACTGTCAAACTGGAAGGATGTTTCTAACAGGATTCCACAGATGTCTGTCCTGCATCTGGTACTATTCAGTATTTTCATTAACGACTTGAATAATGGAGTAGAGAGTATACTTATACAATTTGAAGATGATACCTAGCTGGGAGGAGTTGCAAGCACTTTGGAGGACAAGATAGGAATTCAAAATGACCTTGATAAATTGGAGAGTTGGTCTAAAATCAGCAAGGTGAAATTCATTAAAGACAAGCATAAAGTACTGCACTTAGAAAGGAAAAATCAAATGCAGATACACAATGGAGAATAACTGGCTGGGAAAAGGATGGAAGGTTTATAATGAATCACAAATGTAATGAGCCAACAATGTGATGCAGTTGTGAAAAAAGATGAATATAATTCTAGGATGTATTAACAGGAGTATTGTATGTAAGAGATGGGAGGTAATTGTTATGCTCTGCTTGGCACTGGTAAAGCCTCACGTGGGGTATTGTGTTCAGTTCTGGGTGCCACGCTTTAGGAAAGATGTGGACAAATTTGAGAAAGTCCAGAGGAAAGCACCAAAAATGACAGAAAGTTTGGAAAACATGACCTGTGAGGAAAAGTCTTAAAAAGTGGGCATATTTAGTGTTGAGAAAAGATGACTGTGAGAGGACCTGATAACCATCTTCAAATATGTTAAGAGCTGTTATAAAGAGGACAGTGATCAATTGTTCCCCAATGTCTGCTGAAGATAAAACAGGACATAATGGGCTTAATCTGCAGCAAGGGAGATTTTGGTTAGATATTATGAAAAACTTTCTAATGTTAAGGGTATTTAAATTGTGGAATAGGCTTCCAAGGGAAGTTGTGGAATCCACATCTCTGGAGGTTTTTAAGAACAAGTTAGACACACACCTGCCAGGCCTGGTCTATATATACTTGATCTTGCCTCAGTGCAGGGGGGGGTGGACTTGATGACCTCTCGAGGTTCCTTCCAGCCCTATATTTCTAGGAGTCTATATCTTTATCATGTCTGCTCTTATTTCTCTCCTCCCTAAGAGTTGGACTGTACACACAACTTGCATATTCATAGCAATGGGCCAGCATTGTACAGTCCTAGGAGTTGGCATATAAGAATTCATACAACACTCTTCACCCCTGAACATTTCTCTCTCTCTTTTTAACAGGATTAATCCTAGGAAGTCCCAACCACCAAGGTTCCATCCTGGAGAGTGATGCTGTAAAAATAGCAGCTATGTTCCTTTTGCGTAGGTCTACGCAGCCTGCTGCAGTTAGCCTACCAGTGCCTTTGAAGTTGTGGCTTAGGCTGTAACTCAAGCTCTGAAGCCCAACCCCCTTCCTAAGCTTCAGAGCATCAGCTCCAGCATGAGCCACAACTTCAAAGTGCTGTCTACACAGATATTTTTAGAGCACAAGCATGAGCCCCACTAGCCTGAATCCGTCAACCCGGGTTGGGAGGCTAGCTGCTACGGGCTGTGTATACATACCTATGTGTATTCAGAGTCCTATCTGTTGCCACAAACCCTTTACTTCTGTTAGCATTTAGCAAACACAGCATTGCTAAAAGAAAGGGCAATGGATTCTATTGTTGCTTCTGCATTGGCAGCAGAATTGTTGCTAAGTCCCCATCAGCTATGTCTGTGCAACCTCACTAATAGCAATAAAGCAAAGGTGCCAATCATGGCCTTGTTTGGTCTGCATATGTTGCATAGGTGTAAATGTGAGCCTCATTTGGCCTTCCAAACTTTCTTTCCGACCTGGTGGTGATGTATATAATGACCCAGATTGATCCTTGCAACCAATGCTGACTTTGCACGGTTGGTAGTTAGGGAGGAATATTTTTAATTGTAAAGTAAGCCTGTTACATATAGAGTCATTGAGAGAATGAATGAAAATGGAACCCTTGCAATATTTGTTCCGTCACCTCTCAGACCACAACCACACTTCAAGGTAGTTTTCACCTGGAACGGAATTGTCATTCCGGTGCCAGGCAAACATTTTCTTGTATAAAGTCAAACTATTTTCATATTCACAATGGATGATATTCATTCACAACTGGAGAGCCAACACAAAACCTTTGCTCTACATAAATCTTGAAAATATGGCTTAAGGGTTTCATGGCCTTGTGTTGGCCCTCTGCATAGGGGAGCATTTCACTCTAATTTACCACAAAACTAACATTTGCTTTGTGTGGAAAATTTTCTGCCCAGGTTCTCTACCAGGTTCAGTTCATATAAATAAATTATCCTGCAACAGCATTAGCAGTTCTAACACTCTATTGATTTCTGTTTCCTGTCTGTGATGCTGACATATGACTCACTGGTTTTGTACTTATGGTCTTTCAGAACATCCTGGTGTAAATTAGGAATTTTTACTTTAGTTTGGTGACTCACAGCTCACTTTATGAAATGCTTTTGCAAAATTGAATTTTTGAACATTGAGTGGGAAAAACAATACCAGGTTGACTTCTATAAAATACTTAAGGCCAGAATCTGACATTTTAGAAAAGATTTGTCCACTTTTAAATGAAGCCAGTGAATCAAAACAAATATTAAAAGTTTCAGTTTAGTAAGTACTAAAAAAGTCTAGAAAGTAATGTTCTTGCTTTCGCAATGGGGAAATTTTAATAGTAGACCTTCATTTGGCACTAAACTGGAATTCTTTTGTTTTTTTCTTGCTTTCTCTCTCTCTCTCTCACACACACACAATGAATTGAGTCAAATGAAACATTTTTAAACATTGTTTCAAAATGACATTTAGAAATGAAGTGGTTAGTGTCTAAGCAAAAGGTCAATTTGAAATGATATTTCAAGATTGTTCATTTATACTTTTTCAAACATATTTTCCTCATTTTCTATTTGGCCAAAAATCATCAAATTTGATCCTAGTTAATGGATAGTTCCAATCACCCCAACCAATTTAGTATTCAACTGAAAAATATTTCACCTGACTCTAGTTAAAAAGCACCAGAAGTTTGGGTAAAAAAGTATGAGACTTGTATGTCACTGATGGCCATATATGTAAATAGTTAGCTATCTGTTCTGAATGTTACTTATTGACAAGGCTTTATAAGTAATTTTGGAAAGATTTCCCATAAGGTTATTGACTGTCAACAAGCAATCTTCTCCAAAGGGAGAACAGGGGGACTAACCCCCCCAAACTAGGTAGTTGAATCAACCGGTTGTATAGAATGTTATTGTGTATGAAAATATGTCAAGTAAGGTCATTTATGAAAGCTTGTAATGTTCTGAACTTGATGGTCATTAGGAGATATGTACACAGGTTATGGTTATGAATGTATGTTTGTGTATATAGATGTTTTGTAATTGTAATGGTGGTGCAACTTCAGCATCACCTCACAACAAGATGTGAAGCAATCAGACAGGTAGGGGAACCTCCCAACCCAGTTGTTTATATGACACCAACTTCAAGTACCCATCCATTCTCCAGCTAGGAAAAGACAATGGTGGACCATTAGAGTTAATGGAAGGACATTGAGACAACTGGAAATTCCTTGCACTCTGAATAACCATGACTCACCATGCCAGGAAAGAAAAAAATGTAAAAAGCCTTTTAAAAGCAGGGTTTTGGTTTTGGATTTTTATCCAGAACTGAGTGACGGTTTTGAAGGCAGGGGACTGTCTGTGAATGCTGGATCCCCTCTGTGACAGGGGGCATGCTGGGAACCTATTCAAAGGCAATAGGTAGTTGGTATTAGAAAGGGGAAATTATGTAATATAGAACTGCAATACCTGAAGTTGCAGCTTTATGTTTAATTTCTGTGTAACTTGCATGTGTTTGCTTTTCCTTACTATTTCATCATTGAATCTGTGATTTTTCTATTAAATAAACTTTTGTTTATTTTTACCCAAGCAAGTCTCCTTTGTGCAAACTGTGTTGAGTGTGTATGCCAAAGTGAACTGATAACACTGGTCTACAATTTTTGAGAAGTCGTCTGCTTCAGAGATAAAATGTGCTATTTATTATGAATTTTGATGTGTTGAATTCAAATATGACAATTAAAACAACTGATTGGCTACTGTTTCTAAGATATTTAAGTTTTTACATTTGATGTCTATGTATAGTGTGTAGATAGTAGAGTTTTAATCATAAATTGTAAACCTAGGTCTTTTCATGTGTTTATGGTTGCTTTACATGATAATATTTCACCTGTCCTGTTTATGTAACACTTTAAAAATCAGCAAAAGGATTATATAAATAAAATTTATTAGAAAACAAAAGGCAAAAAACTATTATGTTCATAGTTTAGTCCTATTCAGTGTCTACTCGGGGTTCTTGGCTTGTCTCTTGTATTCATTAAATGGAGCATCTCTTATCACTGTCCAGCAATAATCTGCAAGCATTGATGGGCTCCATTTGTCCTGATAGCGTTTCTCCATTGTTGCAATGTCCTGGTGAAATCGCTCACCGTGCTCGTCGCTCACTGCTCCGCAGTTTGGTGGAAAAAAATCTAGATGAGAGTGCAAAAAATGTATCTTTAGTGACATGTTGCAACCAAGGCTTTTGTATGCCTTGAGGAGGTTTTCCACCAACAACCTGTAGTTGTCTGCCTTGTTGTTTCCGAGAAAATTTATTGCCACTAACTGGAAGGCTTTCCATGCCGTCTTTTCCTTGCCACGCAGTGCATGGTCAAATGCATCATCTTGAAGAAGTTCACGAATCTGAGGACCAACAAAGATACCTTCCTTTATCTTAGCTTCTCTTAACCTTGGAAATTTTCCATGGAGGTACTTGAAAGCTGCTTGTGTTTTGTCAATGGCCGTGACAAACTTCTTCATCAGACCCAGCTTGATGTGTAAGGGTTTGTAACAAAATCTTCCTTGATTCAACAAGTGGTGGATGCTGAACACTTTTCCTCCCAGGCTCCAATGACTGTCGAAGTGGCCAATCTTTCTTGATGTATTGGGAATCTCTTGCACGACTATCCCATTTGCAGAGAAAACAGCAGTACTTTGTGTATCCAGTCTGCAGACCAAGCAAGAGAGCAACAACCTTCAAATCACCACAAAGCTGCCACTGATGTTGGTCATAGTTTATGCACCTCAAAAGTTGTTTCATGTTGTCATAGGTTTCCTTCATATGGACTGCATGACCAACTGGAATTGATGGCAAAACATTGCCATTATGCAGTAAAACAGCTTTAAGACTCGTCTTTGATGAATCAATGAACAGTATCCACTCATCTGGATCGTGAACGATGTTGAGAGCTGCCATCACAACATCGATGTTGTTGCAGGCTACAAGATCACCTTCCATGAAGAAGAATGGGACAAGATCCTTTTGACGGTCACGGAACATGGAAACCCTAACATTACCTTCCAGGAGGTTCCACTGCTGTAGTCTGGAGCCCAACAGCTCTGCCTTACTTTTGGGTAGTTCCAAATCCCTGACAAGGTCATTCAGTTTACCTTGTGTTATGAGGTGTGGTTCAGAGGAGGAGGATGGGAGAAAATGTGGGTCCTGTAACATTGATGGCTCAGGACCAGAAGTTTCATCCTCTTCCTCGTCTGACTCAAGTGAGAATGATTCTGGTGCATCAGGAACCGGCAGTCCTTCTCCGTGGGGTACTGGGCGTATAGCTGATGGAATGTTTGAATAATGCACAGTCCACTTTTTCTTCTTTGACACACCTTTCCCAACTGGAGGCACCATGCAGAAGTAACAATTGCTGGTATGATCTGCTGGCTCTCTCCAAATCATTGGCACTGCAAAAGGCATAGATTTCCTTTTCCTGTTCAACCACTGGCAAAGATTTGTTGCACAAGTGTTGCAGCATATGTGTGGGGCCCACCTCTTGTCCTGATCTCCAATTTTGCAGCCAAAATAAAGGTGATAGGCTTTCTTAACCATAGTGGTTATACTGTGCTTTTGTGATGCAAAAGTCACTTCACCACAAACATAGCAGAAGTTATCTGCACTGTTCACACAAGTACGAGGCATCTCTGCTCACTTTGGCTAAAGAGAAATGTGTCCCTTTGCAAAATCAAACACTGACAAATAAGAGAGTACGACACTGTATGATTTCTAGAGCTGATATAGGGCAATCTGTTCAGCAGAGTGATGTAAGCTTCGTTATGATTGCGTCATCCATGACTTCTAGGAATAACATGATGCAATTCATATCATGTATGACGCAATACCAGCTTCAGATTGCATCATTCATTGTTTTGCCTAAAAAGCAAGTACTGTCCAAACCCAGTCATAGATTTATTCATAGATCCAGTCAAAGATGTATTTTAGTCATTTCTGGTTGAAATTGAGATCCCTTCCCTTTATAACTCACTTATCCTCCGCCATTCCCAAGTCAAAGGTCGTATATACTGACCCAATAGCATATCTTGAAAACTAGAGCCAATCAACAATTTTAAGCATCATTTTCGTTCTCAGTGACCCAGAATTAGTAAAGTTTGACTACATTTATTTCAGAAGCATTTTGGTTGTAGAGCACTGTAATTGTAGGCAGGCTTCACTCCTCTCTGGGGTGAAAAACCAGAGGGGAAAAGTCTGAGTGTCTGGTAATTAAGAACTCAGGGTAAACTATTTTTGGAGACTAGGGACTGGAAGGGCTACTGGTGTCGGGTTTTGGCCGCCCCAAGCAGCCAAAATAAAAAAGCCGCGATCGCAATCTGCAGTGGCAATTCAGCGGGAGGTCCTACACTCTGAGCCAGAGTGAGGGACCATCCACTGAATAGCTGGACATGCCGCCCCTCTTCGGAGTATGCATCCGAAGAAGTGGGCTGTAGTCCACGAAAGCTTATGCTCTAATAAATTTGTTAGTCTCTAAGGTGCCACAAGTACTCCTGTTCTTTTTACGGATACATACTAACACGGCTGCTACTCTGAAACCTGAGGTTGAATAATTTTCCCATAAAAATGCAATTTCTTCGAAATTGAAGCATTTCCCAGGAATGTGTCCACTTTGACAAGAAAAAGTAAATATGAATAGTTTAAACTTCCTCATTTTGATATTGTTGAAACATTTCATTTTCATAAGGTAAAATGTTTTGTTTAGACTTTTATATTATATTAAATATTTTAAATATTGTATTATATTCTTTTCAACATTATTGAAACAAAATACTTTTTGCTATATCAAACAAGATGTTTTAATGGTTTCAAGTGAAAATTTGTTGGATTATTTTATTCCACAGGAAAGTTCCAATTCAGAATGAAAACTAACTTCAAAATGTCAGAATTTCTCACAGAATGGAAAATGTTTTTCACCCAGGTCTAATGTTAGTGATATAACTTCATCAGTACCAAGAGCTTAACTTAAAACCAGTTGAGAAATAATTAGGGCTGTCGAGTAATCACAGTTAACTCATGCGATTAACAAAATAAAAATGAATCACAATTTAAAAAATGAATCACAATTAATCACAGTTTTAATTGCACTGTTAAGCAATAGAATACCAATTTAAATTTATTAAATATTTTGGATGTTTTTCTACATTTTCAAATATATTGATTTCAATTACAACACAGAAAACAAAGTGTACAGTGCTCACTTTATATTATTGTTATTACAAATATTTGCACTCTAAAAATTATAAAGAAAAGAAATTGTATTTTTCAATTCTCCTCATACAAGTACTGTAGTGCAATCTCTTTATCGTGAAAGTGGAATTTACAAATGTAGATTTTTTTTGTTACATAACTGCACTGAAAAACAAAACAATGTAAAATTTTAGAGCCTACAAGTCCACTCAGTCCTACTTCTTGTTCGGCCAATCGTGAAATCAAACAAGTTTGTTCAGATTTACAGGACATAATGCTATACGCTTCTTATTTACAGTGTCACCTGAAAGTGAGAACAGTTGTTCACATGGCACTTTTGTATCTGGGATTGGAAGGTATTTACATGTCAGATATGCTAAACATTAGTATGAACCTTCATGCTTCGTCTGCCATTCCAGAAGACATGCTTCCGTGCTGATGACTCTTGTTAAAAAAATAATATGTTAATTACATTTATGACTGAACTCCTTGGGGGAGAATTCTATGTCTTCTGCTCTGTTTTATCCACATTCTGCCATATATTTCATGTTATAGAAGTCTCGGATGATGACCCAGCACATGGTGCTTGTTTTAAGAACACTTTGTTTGCAGATTTGACAAAATGCAATGAAGGTACCAATGTGAGATTTCTAAAGATAGCTACAGTAATTGACCCAAGGTTTAAGAATCTGAAGTGCCTTCCAAAATCTGAGAGGGAGTAGGTGTGAAGCATGCTTTCAGAAGTTTTAAAAGAGCACACTTAGATGCCACCAGCAGAAAGTTGATTTTCTTTTTTGGTGGTTTGGGTTCTGTAGTTTCCTCATCAAACTCAGATAATGAAAATGAACATGTGTTGGGCCGCACTGCTTTGGATCGTTATCGAGCAGAACCCTTCATCAGTGTGGATGCATGTCCTCTGAAATGGTGGTTGAAGCATGAAGGGACATATGAATCTTTAGGGCATTTGGCACACAAAAATCTTGTGATGCTGGCTATAACAGTGCCATGCGAATGCCTGTTCTCATTTTCAGGTGACATTGTAAACAAGAAGTGGACAGCATTATCTCCTGCAAATGTAAACAGGCTTGTTTTTCTGAGCGATTGGCTGACCAAGAACTAGGACTGAGTGGACTTGTAGGCTCTAAAGTTTTACATTGGTTTATTTTTGAATGCAGGTTTTTTTTTACATAATTCTACATTTGTAAATTCAACTTTCATGATAAAGAGATTGCACTACAGTACTTGCAATGAGGGAATTGAAAAATGCTATTTCTTTTGGGTTTTTTATAGTACAAATATTTGTAATAAAAAAAATATAAACTGAGCACTGTGCACTTTGTATTCTGTGTTGTAATTGAAATAAATATATTTGAAAATGTAGAAAACATCAAAAATATTTAAATAAATGGTATTATATTATTAACAACACGATTAATCGCATTTTTTTTAGTCACATGATTAATCTCAATAAATTTTTTTAATCACTTGACAGCCCTAGAAATAATATTATCAGTTGGTCTAGTCTATTGAATTGTCCAGCAACATAACCGAAAACTGTTTAGGAGAATCACAATTATGTTTTGAGGGTTGGCTACTGGTTGTTACCTTTTTATTTCAAAACCAATGAATTCAAGCCCGGTATGGTATGTGTTTCCCATCTGTTCAGAACAGTTGTTTAAAGGCTCAGTCTTCATTGCATGTTCAAGCTGATGATAAAGACTGAGTAAGTCTATCTGGCAAATGGCACAAAGTTCCTGAACTTTTGAGGGTTTTGTTTTCCTCTGTAGAGTTAGTTCCATATTTGAGGAGCCACAACATTTTTATAGGATTTCTGGTGATCAGAAGCAGACAACTCATTTCTTTTTAAGTATGCATGTCCTGACATCAGAATAGTTAGCTACTATAAAACATTAAATAATTTACATTGTTTTTAGCCTGAACAGAATCTTAACTTTCAGGGGAAATGGTTTGTAATCACATAATGTACTTGTGTGCATTGTAAAGTAAAATATAAGGATACTAAGCTAGTCTAACTGTGTGCCTTGTATTTAGCTGTGACACTTTGGTTACCTTTTCCAGACCTGAAGAATAGGTCTGTGAAGTTCAAAAGCTTTGTCTCTTCTGCCAAGAGAAGTTGGTCCAATAAAAACACATTACCTCATCCACCTTGTCTCTCTCATTTGCCTATCTCTCGGCACTTATGCTGTCCCCTTTGCCATGGTATGTGAGTTCTTCTAAAATTATAAAAATAAATATGACAAAGAACCTCTGTACCTTTCTTTTCATGCACAAAACAATCAGAACCTGGCTTTTGGTTTCATTACTGGAACTAGTTCAAAGAAGTGGTTTTACACTGGAACTAAACAGACTTGTGGTACATCTTATCTCTACCAGGAGCAAGCTTTGTAGTTGTTGGTCAGTTGCAGAGTCACCCATACAAACAAGTCACATGCATCAGATTGATAGTTCCATTGGTACAATTCCTTGGTTAGCATCCAGTTTAATAAACTGGGCAGTTTAGTTTCATTGATTCAGGATGTCTGTTTATAGAGTCAGGCAGACATTACTGCATCCATCTGCATTTGGTTCATTTTTGGAAGGTATTTGCAACCATAAAGGCTAAAGATTTTTTAAAGAAGAAAGCTTAGATTTTGGAGCATGGTTTTGCAAAAAGGGCAGATCCTACTGCTAATTCTGGATCCATTGAATTGCAGATTATGTGGACCCCCAATGACGTCCATCACTTTAAAGTAATTGTATGAGATATAGGATGCTCATGAAGCTGAAAAGATGTTGTTTTAGACAAACTTAGTTCCCTTTTAAAGATGGATAAATTGAAGTCCAGAGAGTTTAAATTACTTGGCAAACTTATTAAGGGATGTCCGTAGCTGAACCAAGACTAGAACTAGATTTTGTGGTACACCGCGTTTCAACTACAGGTCTATCCTTCCTCCCATAAGAAAGGATTCCCAGTTCAAGTAGATATACTCGCACTAGTTCTCATTGAACTAGTGTGCTAAACATACAATGTAGCTGGGGCAATGCCAGCTGTAGGAGGGTTTAGGTTCCGTGACTACCTACCTATTTGAGACCCTAGGCATGTACTTGGGGCTGCCATCCCATCCCATGGCTTACACTGCTATGGCTGCATTCTGTGTTTAGCATGCCAGCTCAGGGAGTGCTAACGTGAGTGTGTCTTCTCAAGCTGATAATCACACCTGAAGTGTAGACATACCATCTGGGAAGTAAAAAAAGATTCAAAAGATCACAAGGGAAGATTTATGATCTTGTTCACGGGGATGCTGGAGCTAGGAGTGTTGGGATTATGGCAGCACCCCTTGGTTTGATGTGGTTTTCATTATATACAGGCTTTACAATTTTGTTCAATGACTTTCAGCACCCCCCCTTTAAAAATTGTTCCAACACCACTGCTTGTTCACACTGGGGAAAATGGATCCTGATAGAAAACATGTGAACCACAGCCAGCTAATATGTTTTTAAACATGATATGTCCTTGTCCACACTAAGTGCTAATTCATGTTTAATATCATATTAGTTAAAATGTTTTAGTTAACACGTTCTGATACATTTCCATAAGATAGCCAAGAACTATCAGTGTGCCTGAAAGGGACAGAGAATATCTGAATTGATGACCAAAAATTGTTTGCTGATGCAATACTATAAAAGTGAATGCTAACTTTGCAGATTTCATTTTTGTAGACAAGAATGTAATTGGCCATTAAAAGGCTAAGAACATTAGTTTCCATACAGTATATTTGTCAGCCTGCTAACAGAATACTTGAGCCTTACAGATGGTTCTTTCCTCCAAATAGTAAATAACTCAAAGGAAGTTTGACTACAGCAATACTGCAATCTATGAAAATGAGCAAAAAACAAAACAAAAAAATCTCACCCAAAGTCACCTAATTTAGACAACTTATGCCTCATCGGTTAAGGTGGACTGAAAAGGCAAAACAGAGCACTGTGAATCTCTGAACTCTCTTTGACTCTGTAAAAATGATCTGTTTCATTTTTAATATGAGCATTGATAGTTTCAGCTGATACTGTATAAATGACACCAGCTTCTGCAATTTGATTATTTTTCCCCTTGAACAAGTGCCATAAGAGCAAATCATGTCCTACTACAGTTTTATGTGGCCATTTAACACAGTCATCATTTCCTATGATTAAAGTCAGTGAATTGATTTAAAAATATATAGATTTTTATTGTGTGACATATTTATCTGATAGCTAGAAATACCACTATATGTTTTCAAAATGACGTACAAGGTGTGTGTGTAAAACGCAGGGCCTGAACTAAGTAATGGCGCTGGTGATTTATTTAATAGCTACAGTTTCATTGGGAAGATTATTTTTTATTCCTTTTAGCCAATTGTCATGGAAAAAGTTTCATTTTTAATACAGATGAATTGAGACAAGTTTAGACCTTATGTAAACAATGTAGTTCCCATGGAAGTCTCTGGGCCGAATTCAGCTGGAACTCAAACAGTGGTCTAAATTATACCGCAAGCTTAAATTGGTGCACAGTTAAGCCATGAAAAACTCAATATATGTCAACTGTTACCACACAGTTACACAGATGTGGCCAATTAATTCTAAGTGAAGAAGAAAAATCTATTGTAATTTTAAATACCAGTACGTGGAACCTATTAGCAAATGCTGACTCTTTAATGATAACCACAGACAGTGGTAGAAAAATGTAACCTGCAATTATTTGGAATTCAGTTTTGAGGATAAATAACTCTTACTCTCTCCCCCCTCTACAATTCCATTCGCTTGGTATATAAGCAGTACAAGAAACTAACTGGGGGTAGGTCTCAGAGAAAGCAGCCCTCTCCACTCATTTAACTTTACACTCTTGTATTAGTCACATTTATGGCTAGTTTCCCTTTCACCCTAAATGCCAAATAAGTGCAAATTATATCTTTTTACCAGTTTTAGGCTTGACACTTCATTTACACCATCATTAATATCTCCAGTGACTTTAATGCATCCCATACATAAGACAGTGTTCAATGCATGCACTTGCTTATTTATTGTTTTAAATGCATGATCCTAAATGATGATGTCTGATCTATTAGTACAAAACTCAAAGTGAACTGAGGTGCTGAAAATAATAGTCAGAATAAAGAAGTTGGTACAAGAGAAAATATATACCTATCGTAATTAACAGATTAACATATAAAACAAATTCTAAGCATAATTAAAGTTAGATTAGAAAGTACAATTCTGCTGCCACCCCATGTTGCAACTTCTAGTGAAAACCTTTTGTAGTTAAAGATGAAGACTAGGAGCCAGACAACCATCAGCTGATGCATCCAGTCTTTCCTGATGTCTTCTGATGGCTCCCCAGGACACTGTATGAGCAAAGTGCAAAGATCATGCATAAATGGAGCATGGATCCAAAAGTCATTGGAATGTGCAAGGAACTACACTTCACTAGGCACAATCCTTGCATATTCTTTGTTTTTAACTTGAATAGTTGATTGCTGCATCATCCATGTGCGATCCTTGTATTTACTGCTGACCACAGCTGGGAACACCCCCAGAAATTTTTGACATGGTATGCACTGTCAATTCCTGTGGAGCTACCCCTGCTCCAGCCGCTGTTGATATGGAGTGAAACTCAAAGATCCCATGACTCTCTTTAAAAATAATAGGATGTAATCTTAGTTTTGTTCTCGTGTGTCCTGTCTGTCTCGCAGTAAAACATGTTATAATGCTTTTAGGTATTGTTCACAATAGTTGATAGTTGTGTATAATACACCTCTACCCCAATATAACACTGTCCTCGGGAGCCAAAAAATCTTACCGCGTTATAGGTGAAACCGTTTTATATCAAATTTGCTTTGATCTGCCAGAGTGTGCAGCCCCGCCCCCCCCCAGAGCACTGCTTTACCGTGTTATATCCGAATTCGTGTTATATTGCGTTGCGTTATATCGAGATAGAGGTGTAGTTGATTTCTGTGCCTACAGAGGCACTATGCTACCTCTTCAACTAATTCTTGTTAGCAGTTTGGGAGAACTTCAATACAAACATCACTATTTAAAACAAAATGCCATTCTACTTAAATTATATATGTATGTAACTTATATGTACAGTATGTAGGCACTTACTGCATTTACTGTAATATCTATTTAATCTTCATGATAAAACCATTTGTAGGTAAAGGCTTGTGCTATGTAATGTATAAGCTAACTGAAATTGTCTTTTTTCCACTAAAATGTAATTAAAAATGGTTTATGAATAGATTAATGTTATCCTTGTACCAAAATTCTACACTGTAAAATTGCTCTGTTTGGATTCACATTTTTTGTTGATTAAATATGTTGCTTTTGAGTGGCTGAAAGGCTGCTATTATGTGTGATGAATGATGTTCCTTTGCAAGTGCTGAAAAAGTTACTGGAAAGCTACCCTGTCTTTGATAGACTTAAACAAATGATCTATATAGAGATGCATAGAAAGCCAAGAAAGAATACACTAGCTTTAAAAAAGACCATGTCAGCAGAAGGACGTAAAAACAATTGGTCAATAACCAACAAGTACATTAGGGTAATGCAACCATAGACTTATCAAGAGGTCTTGGCAAGCCATCTAGAAAATGTTAACAATGGATTGGAATTCCATGGTAGAATATTCTAACAAGTAAAAGTGGAAAACTACAGTGAAAAAATGAAATCGCTCAAGAAGAAGCTTGAAGCCAGTTTAATGGGAGCATGCAAAAGGCCTCATTAAACAGATATAAGCATAAATAAAATACCTACTTGAGTAATTGAGGTTGACGTGATCACTAATCAACTAAAGGTTTTTCAGCATACAGTATGCATTAGAAAAGTTTACTGCCAAGAAATCTGAGGAACCTGATAAGAACTAATGATAACTTCAGAGACAGCACCAGCATTAGCAGAAAATGGAATAACCCAGCATGAAAGGAGGAAATGTATTCCAGTTAAAATATATAAGATGAAACAGCATATATAGAATCAAACATTAAGGTGTATCAATCATGGAAGTTCTGTCTTTTAGGGGTACTGAAAATACACAAATGAATGAGCAGCAGAACTCAAGGAGAGAAAAGTACAGTAGTGCTAGTATTTGTTTTTTGTATAGTGTTAGGAGTAGATTTCAACCTATATGTTTTTTGGCACAGGTCATAGGACTCCTGCTGTTCTGGATGAAGGTAAAAAGTCACATTTTTGTACAAAATATAAGGAGGATAAAAAATAAAATATGATAACAAATACAATGAAAAGTTTAATCATGAGAAATTTAAGATTATTAAAGACAAAAGGCCATCTCATGGAGTCAAGACCCATTGCAGTATGAAGGAGAGAGATTCCAGATCTGCTGAATGAGTTGAATGGATTTGAGAAACACATTTAAATTTTTTGACTTTTTTCACCTGATACAGCCTTTCAAATCTCTGAGTCAGATGGACAGTCCTGATGGTTTTTGCTATTGATTTGCAATGAACAACACAGGAAGAATAGCTTGAGAAACACACCTAGTCCCACTTTATTGATTGATGCAGCAGTTTGCAGAAGCAAGCTGTCATGAACAAACATGCTCAGAAAATAACCATAACTTAGGGGTAGGGTAGTATTCATAGAATCATAGGACTGGAAGGGGTCATGTAGTACAGTCCCCTGCACTCATGCCAGGACTAAGGATTATCTAGACCATCCCTGAGATGTGTTTGTCTAACCCACTCTGAAAAATCTCCAATAATGGAGATTCCACAACCTCCCTAGGCAATTTATTCCAGGGCTTAACCACCCTGACAGTTAGGAAGTTTTTCCTAATGTCCAACCTAAGTCGACCTTTCTGTAATTACAATCTTTCTCCATCCTCCTTGTAACAACCTTTTCTATACTTGAAAACTGTATCATGTACCCTCTCAGCCTTCTCTTCTCCAGACTAAACAAACCTATTTTTTTTCAATCTTCCCTCATAGGTCATGTTTTCTACACCTAGAATCATTTTTGTTTCTCTTCTCTGGACTTTCTCCAATTTGTCTATATCTTTCCTGAAACATGGCAGCCAGAACTGGACGCATTACTCCAGTTGAGGCCTATTGTCCTCAATTAAAATGTAATATATTAAGTAAGGAAGCAAGGAAAAAGTCTAAAGAATATTTATGCATTACAAAGCTCAGAAGCCAAAAACATTTTCAACACAGTTCAATAGTCTCAAATGGACACATTTATAACCTTGAAGTAGTTAAATGTTTTTAAAGTGTTCATTCATAATTGATACTCTAATGTGCCAAGGAGAACTATCTATTTTAATGTAAATGGACTCGCAGTGGATTCTTCTACCCATTGGTGAATACAGCTGTGAGAAAAATCCTCACTGCTTTAAAACAAACCAAGAGAGAAAGAAGCTTTGCTTAAATGATAAGGGATAAATCTATTTGTGGAGGAACTGAAGGGTGAAGGAGAAATAAGTCCCAGGTAGCTCTCTCTCTCTGAGTATGTTTACAATAATTGGAGGTGTGATTGTCGCTCATGTAGGCTTTAATTTAGCTAACATGGCTAAAAGTGACAGTGAAGATGAGGTCGCATGGATGCCGGCACAGGCTAAGAATACGAGCATGTATTCAGGAGTTCAGCCCTGGTACATTCTATGCCACCTCATCTTCACTGATATTTTTGCCACACTAGCTAGAAAAAAGCTAGCACAGGTATCCCACATACCCTGCAATCACACAGCTGATGACAGTGTAGACATACCTTCTCTCTCTCTAGCACATCTGTGGAACATTAGGGTAGGATACATTCCTAGCACTCACTTAATTGAGCTTTACTGTAGCCTATTTTCTAGCCAAGGTTTCCTTGTGTGCCGGGAGGTAGCCTGGTTCATATGCCCCAAGGGGTAATGTTTACGTGACATTGTGACACTCTTCACCCCATATTCACTGTAGTGGTATGATTATGATATAATTATCACGTAATTATGATGCACCTTGTACAAAATGTGCCATGTAAGGTGTCAATGAAAAATTATGATTTGCTGAATATGATTATCCTATTTGTATGCTTGTATCATTTTTGTATCTGGAGTTATGAATATTGACTATGCATCTGTATTTCAAATGTGCTTGCTCTGGATAATACCCACAAAGCTTTACATACAGTCTACCCAGCACATTATGAATGACCTATTCAAATTGAATGGCCTATCAACAAAGACAAGAGGCCATGAAAAGGCTTATCTTCACCTGGGGACACTTCAGTCAGCCTATGGATAATGGTTACTGTGACTCATGAAAGCATGCAAGGGCATGTGACTGGATCACTGATACTAAACTCCATTTTGGTACCTGTATTTTTCCACAAACTGGTGGTAGCTTGGCTTGGGACAAGGGTTCCCACCACATGGAAGGAGATATAAAAGGGGGAAGTGATATCACCAATTGGCCTCACACAACACACAAGATAATACCTAGAAACACCTGAGGAACAAAGACTGAACTTGAGGAAGTGCTGGTCCCAGGCGGGAAAGAAGGAAGCCTGTGTATGAAACCTTGGTGGACTGTTTATAGTATCTAACAGGGTGAAACACTGCTTGATTCAAATCCTATCTAGCATATTAGGCTTAGATTGTGTTTTTTGTTTATTTGCTAGGTAACACTGCTCTACAGCCAAAATGCTTCTGAAATAAATGTAGTCAAACTTTACTAATTCTGGGTCACTGAGAACGAAAATGATGCTTAAAATTGTTGATTGGCTCTAGTTTTCAAGATATGCTATTGGGTCAGTATATACGACCCTTGACTTGGGAATGGCGGAGGATAAGTGAGTTATAAAGGGAAGGGATCTCAATTTAAACCAGAAATGACTAAAATACATCTTTGACTGGATCTATGAATAAATCTATGACTGGGTTTGGACAGTACTTGCTTTTTAAGCAAAACAATGAATGATGCAACCTGAAGCTGGTATTGCGTCATACATGATATGAATTGCATCATGTTATTCCTAGAAGTCATGGATGATGCAATCATAATAAAGCTTACATCACTCTGCTGAACAAATTGCCATATATCAGCTCTAGAAATCATACAGTGTCGTGCTCTCTTATTTGTCAGTGTTTGATTTTCAAAGGGACACATTTCTGTTTAGCCAAAGTGAGCAGAGATGCCTCGTACTTGTGTGAACAGTGCAGATAACTTCTGCTATGTTTGTGGTGAAGTGACTTTTGCATCACAAAAGCGCAGTATAACCACTATGGTTAAGAAAGCCTATCACCTTTATTTTGGCTGCAAAATTGGAGATCAGGACAAGAGGTGGGCCCCACACATATGCTGCAACACTTGTGCAACAAATCTTCGCCAGTGGTTGAACAGGAAAAGGAAATCTATGCCTTTTGCAGTGCCAATGATTTGGAGAGAGCCAACAGATCACACCAGCAATTGTTACTACTGCATGTTGCCTCCAGTTGGGAAAGGTGTGTCAAAGAAGAAAAAGTGGACTGTGCATTATCCAAACATTCCATCAGCTATACGCCCAGTATCCCACGGAGAAGGACTGCCGGTTCCTGATGCACCAGAATCATTCTCACTTGAGTCAGACGAGGAAGAGGATGAAACTTCTGGTCCTGAACCATCAATGTCACAGGATCCACATTTTCTCCCATCCTCCTCCTCTGAACCACACCTCATAACACAAGGTGAACTGAATGACCTTGTCAGGGATTTGGAACTACCCAAGAGTAAGGCAGAGCTGTTGGGATCCAGACTACAGCAGTGGAATCTCCTGGCAGGTGATGTTAGGGTTTCCATGTTCCGTGACCGTCAAAAGGATCTTGTCCCATTCTTCTTCATGGAAGGTGATCTTGTAGCCTGCAACAACATCGATGGTGTGATGGCAGCTCTCAACATCGTTCACAATCCAGATGAGTGGAGACTGTTCATTGATTCATCGAAGACGAGTCTTAAAGCAGTTCTACTGCATAATGGCAATGTTTTGCCATCAATTCCAGTTGGTCATGCAGTCCATATGAAGGAAACCTATGACAACATGAAACAACTTTTGAGGCGCATAAACTATGACCAACATCAGTGGCAGCTTTGTGGCGATTTGAAGGTTGTTGCTCTCTTGCTTGGTCTGCAGACTGGATACACAAAGTACTGCTGTTTTCTCTGCGAATGGGATAGTCGTGCAAGAGATTCCCAATACATCAAGAAAGATTGGCCACTCCAACAGTCATTGGAGCCTGGGAGGAAAGGTGTTCAGCATCCACCACTTGTTGAATCAAGGAAGATTTTGTTACCACCCTTATACATCAAGCTGGGTCTGATGAAGAAGTTTGTCACGGCCATTGACAAAACACAAGCAGCTTTCAAGTACCTCCATGGAAAATTTCCAAGGTTAAGTGAAGCTAAGATAAAGGAAGGTGTCTTTGTTGGTCCTCAGATTCATGAACTTCTTCGAGATGATGCATTTGACCATGCACTGCGTGGCAAGGAAAAGACGGCATGGAAAGCCTTCCAGTTAGTGGCAATAAATTTTCTCGGAAACAACAAGGCAGACAACTACAGGTTGTTGGTGGAAAACCTCCTCAAGGCATACAAAAGCCTTGGTTGCAACATGTCACTAAAGATACATTTTTTGCACTCTCATCTAGATTTTTTTCCACCAAACTGCGGAGCAGTGAGCGACGAGCACGGTGAGCGATTTCACCAGGACATTGCAACAATGGAGAAACGCTATCAGGGCAAATGGAGCCCATCAATGCTTGCAGACTATTGCTGGACAGTGACAAGAGATGCTCCATTTAATGAATATAAGAGACAAGCCAAGAAGCGCCGAGTAGACACTGAATAGGACTAAACTATGTACATAATAGTTTTTTGCCTTTTGTTTCCTAATAAATTTTATTATTATGTAAGTGTTACATAAACAGGACAGGTGAAATATTATCATGTAAAGCAACCATAAACTCATGAAAAGACCTAGGTTTACAATTTATGATTAAAACTCTACTATCTACACAAGATACATAGACATAAAATGTAAAAACTTAAATATCTTAGAAACAGTAGCCAATCAGTTGTTTTAATTGTCATATTTGAATTCAGCACATCAAAATACATAATAAATAGCACATTTTAGCTCTGAAGCAGAAGACTTCTCAAAAATTGTAGACCAGTGTAATCTTCTTTGATCTTTATATCTATCACTTATCATCATTCAAATCTATCTTTCTGTAGTTAATAAATCTGTTTTATATTTTACCTAAAACAGTGTGGTTTGAGTGAAGTGCTGGGGGTAAAATCTCAGCTCAGGAACAAGAGTTGGTGCATGTTCACTTTCCTTTGTAGAAGTGGTGGACTGGGTAATAACTCATATGCTGGTAAGGCTTTTGACCAGGGCAGGATGGTACAGTCCAGGATCCTAGGCTGGGGAGCTGGGAGTTTTTTGGCTGAAGCCTCTCTCTATTGTTAGTTCATGAATGGCTCTGGGAGCATTCATACAGTCTATCTGGGTGTGGGGCTCCACATGGTGTTGGGCTGAGTGACAACAGCGCCTGGAGGCTACTTGCTTGTCACTAGCAAGGCACTGTGAGAGACAGACCAGGCTAGAGAGTTCAGAGGGCTCAGTGGTACCCCAGTTCCACATTGCACCCCAAGGGGGGACCCGTCACAGACATATCCAGGTCCCAGGCTCCCATGCATGCATGCTGTTGTCCAGTGGCACCCACAGCCATAAACTCAGTATGCACGGTGTGTAACCATTGGCAGGGATGAAAAGGAGCAGTGCTGGCAACCCCACTACCCACTCAGTTTGCCCCCATGGCCCATCTGTCATGACCAAGGTGCGGGGGACCAGCAGGACCAAAATTGAGTGAGTGGGATTGTGACCTGGTGCATGAGATTGTGACCTGGTGCATGGGAGTTGCAGCTCAGTTTAGGCCCTGTAGTCCTTCTGTCATGGAGGGCTGAGAGGGCCAAACCTGAGTGGGCAGTGGGTAGGCCAGCTCTGCTCCTCTTTGCCACTGTCCTGGAACCAGCTTTTGCACCAGGGCTTTCACCCCAATGGCTTTCCTGATCTCGTCCTATTCCAGCAGTCCATGTCCCCTCTTATACTGGGCTGGAAGGCAGGGGCTGAGCATGGCACTGACTCAGTGAGGAGGCACTGGGGCCAGTTACTGGAGCAGAGGTAGCTCCACAGGAATTGACAGTGCATACCATGTCAAAAATTTCTGGGGGTGTTCCCAGCTGTGGTCAGCAGCAAATACTATAAGCACTAGTTCATCATGGGTCTCAAGCACATGTATCCATCCAAGAGAAATTACATTTGAAAAAGAGCAAGACAAAAAATGTACATGAAATGAGAGGTTAGCTTACAGCACTCTCAATGAATGAGTTCCTCAATCTTTTTCTTTCTGTTTCTTTCCCCCCTCATCAAAAAAGAAAGAAAGTTTCCATTCACTAAATGTACAGTACACATTAAATGCAGCCCTCAGTGACAGACTGAAAGATCATTTTAAAATAGAGATACAAGGTGAATGCAGTAAGGAAGCCTAGGGTCCCAACATACTGAACCCTCTCTCTAAGGCCTGGTCTACACTAGGCGTTTATGTCGAAGTTAGCGCCGTTACATCGAATTAACCCTGCACCCGTCCACACTGCGATGCTGTTTAGTTCGACATAGAGGTCTCTTTAATTCGACTTCTGTACTCCTCCCCGACGAGGGGAGTAGCGCTAAATTCGACATGGCCATGTCGAATTAGGCTAGGTGTGGATGGAAATCGATGCTAATAGCTCCGGAAGCTATCCCACAGTGCACCACTCTGTTGACGCTCTGGACAGCAGTACGAGCTCGGATGCTCTGACCAGCCACACAGGAAAAGCCCCGGGAAAATTTGAATTTGAATTCCTTTTCCTGTCTGGCCAGTTTGAATCTCATTTCCTGTCTGGACATCGTGGCGAGCTCAGCAGCACTGGCAACGATGCAGAGCTTTCCAGCAGTGATGGCCGTGCAATCTCAGAATAGAAAGAGGGCCCCAGCATGGACTGATCGGGAAGTCTTGGATCTCATCGCTGTGTGGGGCGATGAGTCCGTGCTTTCCGAGCTGCGCTCCAAGAAACGGAATGCAAAGATCTATGAGAAGATCTCTAAAGACATGTCAGAGAGAGGATACAGCCGGGATGCAACGCAGTGCCGCGTGAAAATCAAGGAGCTGAGACAAGGCTACCAGAAGACCAAAGAGGCAAACGGACGCTCCGGATCCCATCCCCAGACATCCCGTTTCTACGAGGCACTGCATTCCATCCTCGGTGCGGCTGCCACCACTACCCCACCACTGACCGTGGACTCTGAGGATGGGATATTGTCCACGGCCGGTTCCTCGGACATGTTAGGGGACGGGGAAGATGAGGAAGGAGATGAGGAGGACGAGGCAGTCGGCAGCGCTCACAAGGCTGATTTCCCCGACAGCCAGGATCTCTTCATCACCCTTACAGAGATCCCCTACCAACCGTCCCCAGCCGTTACCCCGGACACAGAATCTGGGGAAGGATCAGCCAGTAAGTGTTGTAAACATAGAAACATTTATTTTTAACAGAACAGGAATATTAACAATTAAAAGAATGGGTTGTTCATGATTACTTTGCCCTAGGCGCTTAACGGTTCAGTCATGGGCAGTGCAAGTTTTGAAAAAAAATCTAGCAATGTCCGGTTTTGCATGATTGTCCTGCCCAAGCCGCTCTACTGTTTAGTCCCTGCTACTGCAGCTACAGTAAAATGCGGTCTATATGTCCGGGGATAGAGCAGAAATCCTCCTGGGACATCTCGATGAAGCTCTCCTGGAGGTAATTGGAAAGCCGTTGCATGAGGTTCCTGGGGAGAGCGGCCTTATTGGGTCCTCCGTAGTACGACACGTTGCCCCTCCACGAGACAATCAAGTACTCGGGAATCATTGCTCTGCACAGCAGGGCGGCATATGGCCCTGGTCTTTGGAGGCTTTCCCGGAGCATTCTCTCTTTCTCGCTGTCAGAGATCCTCATCAGGGTGATGTCGCTCATGGTGACCTGCTTTGAATTAGGTAGGGGAATGTTAGTGTTGGGACTGCTTGCCCGTTCCTTTACAGAACTGTAACCGGTGGTTTGCAGCCACGCGGTGGAGGCGGGAGAGGGGCAGCCTACAGGGATCGTTCCCGCGGACAGCCGTGAGGGGGTGGGACAGGGGCAGAGTTCCTGCTTGCCGGATTGCTGGCAGCAGGGACTGACATTGCTTTCAATGTGAAACGAGGCCAGTGCTAATATTAAAGTTTTAAGCTGCCACAAGTCTACGGCTTACCATGTCTGCCTGCAACAGAAATTCCGTTGTGCTGCCCCGCTTCTCAAATGTGCTGTGCAAGACCCCAGGCACTGAATGCGAAGGCCGAGAATTCGACCTTGTGCTGAGTGCGCATGTGATAGGTGCTGTGCATGGTCTTGTTCACAGAGAAAGACTATGTTCTTTGTTCACAACTACATTTATCTTTCTGAGGAATTCACTCCCTTTTTCCCATTCCCACAGCCACATCTGCGACTGTCTCACAACCTAGCCTGGCATCACACTCCCAGAAGCCAGCGCAGATTAGGCGTAGAAAGAAGAGGACACGGGAGGACATGTTCTCGGAGCTTATGGCCTGCTCCCGAGCCCAGGCAGCACAGCAGACCCAGTGGCGGGAGAACTTGTCCCAAATGCACCAAGCAAACATGGATCGGGAGGAGAGGTGGCGGCAGGAAGACCAGCAGGCGACTCAAACGCTGCTTGGACTACTGAGGGAGCAAACGGACACGCTCCGGCGCCTTGTGGATGTTCTGCAGGAACGGAGGCAGGAGGACAGAGCCCCGCTGCAGTATATCTCTAACCGCCCTCCCCCGCCACCAAGTCCCATACCCACCTCACCCGAAGTCCAAAGAAGGAGGGGCGGCAGAGTCCATGGTAACTCTCACTCCACCCCTGCAGAGAGCACTAGTAGCAGAAGACTCTCATTCCCCAAAAGACTCTCATTCCCCAAAATTTAAAAAGTTTTTTCCTTCCCGCCTGACACAAGCCCCCGTCCAAGTTTCACCTCCCAGTTCCATGTGTAGTTGATAATAAAAAATACGTTTTTGTTAACTACTGTTTCCATCATGTTCTTTTGGAGGAGGAGGGGAAAGGCGGTTGGTAATTGGACAGGACAGTCACCTTTGGCAGGGTACATAGGCGGGGGCAGGTACAGTAGCAGGGCACATACACAGTGCAGTTACTAGTTACCCTGGTCAGTCTGGGAGGTGGTTTTCCTGTTATGTGGTGGGGGGTGGGTTGCTCTATGACTTTGTGGCGGGGGAGGGCAGTTACAGATCGTAAGCGGCGGACCTTACGCAGGATCACAGAGCCACGCAGCAGGAGATCTGTAACCGTCCTCCCCCTGCCACAAAGTCACATAGCCCCCCCATACACACAGTCCCGATCAGGAGGGGTGACAGGCTCCGTTGAAACAAGCAGCCCACCACAGCGGAGCCTGTCAATCCTTGAGTTTAGAAGCTTCATTTGCGTCACTACACTACACCCCCTCCCCAACACAGTCTGCGTCCCAGTTTTAAAACAGTCCCGCGAAACAGTAGTAAAGAAAACCGTGTTCATTAACAAAGTAGAAGTGATTTTATTTCGAAACGTGTGTTGGAAGGGGGTGAAGGGGGTATGTAACTGGAGAGGATAGTCAACATTAACTGGGTAAAGACACGGGGGCAGGTTCAGCTTCTCTGTACACAAACTTAAAAGTTACAGGTTACCCTGCTCACTCAGGAACCTAGCTTTCAAAGCCTCCCGGATGCACAACGCGTCCCGCTGGTCTCTTCTAATAGCCCGGCTGTCTGGCTGTGCGTAATCAGAAGCCAGGCTATTTGCCTCAACCTCCCACCCCGCCACAAAGATCTCTCCCTTGCTCTCAAAGAGATTGTGGAGCACACAGCAAGCTGCTATAACAATGGGGATATTGGTTTCGCTGAGATCACAGCGAGTCAGTAAGCTTCTCCATCTCCCCTTGAGACCGCCAAAAGCACACTCCACCACCATTCTGCACTTGCTCAGCCAGTAGTTGAAGAGTTCTTTTTCACTGTCCAGGGTGCCTGTATAGGGCTTCATGAGCCAGGGCATTAGCGGATAGGCTGGGTCCCCGAGGATGACTATAGGCATCTCCACATCCCCAAAGGTTATTTTGTGGTCCGGGAAGTAAATACCTTGCTGCAGCCATCTAAACAGACCAGAGTTCCTGAAAACACGAGCGTCATGAACCTTGCCCGGCCATCCGACGTAGACGTTGGTAAAACGTCCCCTGTGGTCCACCAGTGCTTGCAGCACCATGGAAAAGTAGCCCTTTCTGTTAATGTACTGGCTGGCCTGGTGGTCCGGTGCCAGGATAGGGATGTGAGTTCCATCTATGGCCCCACCGCAGTTTGGGAATCCCATTGCTGCGAAGCCATCTATGATCGCCTCCACGTTTCCCAGGGTCACTGTCTTTGGCAGCAGTACATCAACGATTGCCTTGGCTACTTGCATCACAACAACCCCCACGGTAGATTTGCCCACCCCAAACTGGTTCGCGACTGACCGGTAGCTGTCTGGCGTTGCAAGCTTCCACAGGGCTATCGCCACTCGCTTCTGGACAGTCAGGGCTGCTCGCATCCGGGTGTCATTGCGCTTCAGGACAGGGGACAGCAACTCACAAAGTTCCAGGAAAGTTCCCTTCCGCATGCGAAAGTTTCGCAGCCACTGGGATTCATCCCAGACCTGCAGCACTATGCGGTCCCACCACTCAGTGCTTGTTTCCCGTGCCCAGAATCGCCATTCCACGGCATCAACATGACCCATTGCCACCGTGATGTCCTCGGCACTGGGTCCCGTGCTTTCTGAGAGGTCTGTGCTACTCTCAGACTTCAGGCCCTCACCATGGTGCCGTAGCCTCCTCGCCTGACTTATCTGCATCTGCCTCAGGGAAAGGTGTATGATAAGCTGCGAGGCGTTGAGAGCGGCCACAAATGCAGCGATGGTCGCAGCATGCTCCATGCTCGCAGTGCTGTGGCGTCCGCGCTGTCACTGACTAGAAAAGTGCGCAAACTGATTTCACGCTGGCGCTTTCAGGGAGGGAGGGCGGGAGTGATGGACGGATGACGACAGTTACCCAAAAGCACCCTGGACACATTTTTTTTACCCAGAAGGCTTTTGCGGCTACACCCAGAATTCCAATGGGCAGCGGGGACTGCGGGAACTGTGGGATAGCTGACCACAGTGCACCGCTTCAAATGTCGACGCTTTCACCGTTAGTGTGGACTCACAAAGTTGAATTACTGTCCTTACTGTGGACACACACGTTCGACTTTGCAATATCGACTCTCGTAGTGTAGACATGGCCTAAGACAGGCAATAGGAGATGTAACAAATTTGCAGGAGGGGTGAGTCCTACTTCACAACATACATCAAACACATCCTCAATGTTACAAGATGCTGCTCCTCGTGGGAGTGAATGATACCCCAGTGTGATGTTGGCCATGGCATTAAAACACAGAAGGGGAAGGTCGTGAAAGGTCTTCTTAGAGTCAGTCTGCTGCTTTAAAATTATCGTTATTTACTATTTAAATACGAGCAGAGTCCAGAGACCCTATTGTGCCAAAAAGGAACAATCTGATCAATTAGCTGATAATAATAATAAATAATAAATAATGAATACATAATTTCATAATTATTTCTATCCATTTTCAGCCAAAGAATAGATTCCAACATATCACTTGGGCATCACCTCACCCAAAGGAATTAGAAAGAAAATTAAATAAAATATTTTTTCATTTTGTCCTGTACCAGGTACCTAGTGCAGATGTGCACATTCCAGAAGGGGATCTCAAAACAGTATTCGGAGGACTTCACTGAAAAGCCCTGGCAGCCGCAAAAGAGCAGTGGAAGGTGAGTGAAGGGCTAAGGCAAGTTATAACATCCTAGCTAAAATCTGGCCCCTGTGAGGTAGCTATCTACTTAACCAAGGTCTTGTGTGCTGTAGGTTGTGTTTCTTTTTTGTTTTGTTTTGCACTGATATAGCTGCACTAGTGCAAACTCCAAGTGTAGATATGCTGCACTAGTGTAAAATGTGACTTGTATTGGTGGGTTTATGCCAGAATAAACCAGATTAGCCAAACTCAAAATGGAGCTTGGACAAGAAATACAAAATGGAGTAGGAGTTCAAAACCAATAGCACTGTTTCCTTATTAAAGTACATAATCACTTGTCTCATGCCACCTACTGCTTTCTTTACAATGTTGGTAACAAACAAGTCATTTTCTTTCATACTGAATTATATCAACCACATGGTGAAATAGGTATAGTGAAGTTTATGTTTATTTGTATTTGAATAGTATGGGCAAATAACTTGCAAACTCTGGGCTGCTTGCAAAATATTGGCTTCAATTATTGTCTATTCATTATTTCTGGTTTTTGCTTGGTCAATTAAGTGATATTTTTTTCTGCTCCATGATTGGATGACTGAAACATTTAAAACAAAAAATAACTAACTGCACATAATGAATAATATTGTGCTGTGTGAATCCTGATTTTATTTCATTAACATTCATTTTCACGCATAACCAGTGGTTCTCTAAATGCTCACAGCATTGAATTCACTAAGTATTTAGGGATTTATTTTTAATTGGCTCATTGTGGGTTTATTTTGTAGGTTGTTTTTATTTTTAAATCAACTCAAATAGTTTTAATGAAGTTTCCTCTCTGCCAGACTTCTGCAGGAATTCTAGGAGAGTGATTGTCAATGTTATGATATAAAGTAGTGGATGGATCCAAATAAAGTAACAACACATAATATAGGATCATGTTACTAATAATTTATTCGTTCTGCATAACATAAAAGAATTCTCAGAAGTTCATTAAAGAACAATAGCAGCACTACAATGGTCGACTTCTACTGCTTTTCCTCTAGGGCTTTTTGAAATGTTGATGTCTAAACACTTGTATTTGCCTTTCGTCAAGAACTTCGGGGACTATTAAGTCTCCAAACTCGCAGAGAACTTCCCAAAGCAGCAATATTTTATTTTCATTGAACTTCTGTCACATCCTGTTGAGAAGGTTAACAGAAACATCAAAGCTGTGATTACTACCTTTCAGGGGAATTACACAAGCAAGGATTTACTTCATTTAGGTTGCTGTTTTCTTGCTAACATTTGGGCATTTCAGTACTGCACTGAATCCTGCTGTATCAAAGCTAGAAGGAAGAAATTTGATTTCTGGATGAGAGTTTCTCACTGACAGAACATCAGTGGTGACACTTTATCTGAAGAACATGAGTCTAAGGTGAAAAGCTTATCAAGACTTAGGAAGGATTAAAGTGACCAAAGAATATATCTGATGATAAATATGGAATAATACAATGGAATGAGGAGAGAAGGGCATGAGGGAAAATGGCATTAAAAAGGATTTCAAAATGCCAAATTTTCTCTCTGTGTCATGTATTTTAAGTAGGAAGATTCTTTGTAGGCTCTTGTAAGCAACTCTCTAATTTTTACTATAGAGAGTCGTTAAACAATTCCAACCACCTGAATTCTATATATAACAAAATAAACTCTAATCAGTTTGAATAATTTTCTTAGAGACAAATTAAATCCTATTGTAAACTGGTGCTATAATGGGGTGGTACCAGTTTACAAGTATTATTATTGCCCAAAGACTCGATGCCCTGAAATTTCAGGGGAAATGCAAATGAATATCCTCCCAAAGCTGCAGTCTTCCTAATGTACTACTTAAATACATCTGGTGCTCAGCATTGCCCCAGTGAATATAAAATCATGCACCCAAATGAAATAAGGGGAATAAGCTGAAAAGAGTTTACTTTGCATACACTCCATACTTACAGATGTCAGTAAGTAGCATACTCCTACATGAGTTCGATAGAGAAGATGGCTAGAGAACAACTAGAAGACTATATAACTATATTAAACATTTAACTTACACTTAGAGGCTATCATGACACAGTCTGAAATATATGCAGGAAGAACTAATGTTGTTAATGGTGGCTGTATGTGAACTGCAGCAGAGTTAACAGTACATGTTCCAGGGTTCTTCAACTCTGGAGTACATTTTAGAGCTGCTCTGAGTTGGCTTAATATTTCAGCTGGGTCTGGAACACACATATAGCCATGAGGTTCATTTAGCACTGTCCTGAATGCTGTTTGAAGGCCCCGAATGTGTCATGTCCCCATTTATAACAGTGCACTTCTCAATCACAGTGCTCGGACCAAAGCATGTTGCACTGCACCTAGGATCTACTTGCACAATATTGCCTTGTTATTAAGGTAGATATTTTCCAAGTTATACTGACATATTGCATGTACTTATGCTCTGCTGCATCGCATTGGAACTGGGGAACAATTTTGCCCATAAGATTTATCAAAATTAAATATTGATGACTACCAGATTTGGAACAGGTTTTTAACCTCGGTCCATAGGCGCCAACTCTATGGGTGCTCCAGCCCCGGATGAAAAATTAGTGGATGCTCTGCACCCACCGGCAGCCAAGCTCCCCCCTCCTCACCTCCTTCTCCACCCCCCCTGAGGTGCTGCATCCCTGCTCCTCACCCTCCCTCCCAGCACTTCCCATCGCCAAATAGCTGTTTGGCAGCGCTTAAGACTTTCCAGGAGTGAGGGGGAAGGAGTGGGGATACGGTGTGCTCAGGGGAGGAGGCAGAGAAGAGGTTGGGCAGGGTGGGGACTTGAGGGAAGGGGGTGGAATGGGGGTAGGAAGGGGGCGGGACTTTGGGGAAGGGGTGAAATGGGGGTGGGTGAGGGCAGTGCAGGGGCAGGGACAGGGGTGGCTGGGAGGGTCCAGCACCCACCGGGAAGAAAGGAAGTTGGCACCTATGCCTCTGTCTAATTGGTATATTAAATCTCTAGTGCATACTGATCATCTTAATGCATATTTACTTGTTATTATTTGATATTTATTTCAGGCTCATGACAGTAAGCTTTAAAAGTCCAGAATATGGATATGAGAGTATACCTCTTACTGTATAACTAGGCACATGCTCTTGCTGTTCTAAGGTAAGTCTCTCTGAAGTGAGCAATAGAACATTTTCAGTTGAGAGTCTTCACCTTTGATGTTCATTTTCTTTTGGCAGTGCACAGGAGTCCAACTATACCAAGCTCCAGGGCACCATGCAAGATGGATTTATTTATTTTAGTTGGTTTTAATTTTATAGAGTCTACATTTTTGCACAGAAAGAAGTTTCTCAGTTCTCCGCATTATATATATATGTAATGTAACTTAGGTTCCCCTTTCTTCTTGTATTGTTACCTGCCAGGTGTGAAGGGTATTTTTTTTCCCTTGCAACATGACAAGCAACACTGTGACTGTGGGAAAAGTCACTTCACACTGAATGAAAAATCTGGAACTAAAATCACTGGGGGGGAATTAATGCAAGACTCTAGAAAGGTAAGCGACTCTGGAGAGACATCACCATGCCGGGGAAATTTATATATACCACTTGGAACTGTTTAAACTGTTTAAAGAAGGCAACCCAAACAAAGAAGATGAGAGCTGTATAAAGTGACCAGCCTACTACAGAGGAAAGGTCACTCTCACTCAATCCAAGAACTAATATGACACTGCAACTAACAGGGACAGATCCTGCAGAAAGGGTTTGAAGGACTTAGAGACCTACCAGGCTCCTATGAGGTAAATAGGTATTACCTGGTAAGCTTGTGTGTAAGCTGTGTATTGCTTTGTGATATGTTTTCTCTGTAATTCATTTGTTCTGATAAAATACCTTGCTTGATGAAGGTTGGCTGGTCACTGGTTATCCCTGTGATAGCTCTTAGGCAGCAGGAGTACAGGTATTGAGCTAAATTCAGACTTGCTGAAATGATCACAGTAAGTTGCCATGAGGAATTGCAGCCTAAATGCCTGGTCTTGTGGGAGAGGCAAGTGCATTCCCACCCTGAGAGACATGTTCGCTAGAAGCCTAAGACTGGTGTGGGGAGTCCTCAAGGAGGCCATGAAGAAGTCAAAGGTGCAGATATCTCAGGAACTGTGACATATAGTTTTATGGAATTCATGATTTTGGCTTGTAATTAAGAAGCATCTTGCTATTACAGCAATAGTTACTCTATACATAAATAAAATAGACAGTTATTTCTGGTTCCCTGTGTCAGAACAGATGCAAAATGGTGCTGTGCTGTGCATGATCCCCATTTAATAACAAAAATGAACACTTCAAATAGTCCCTAAGTAAAAGCCCTAACTATAGATCGCCTGCTGAGAAAATGTGATTATCTGTTGGAAACTGTGGGCTTTTCTCTTGGTTAAATACATTGGCATGAATATCCATGCCATGTTGACCTCCACATTAAATCACTGCAACGCACTCTGCTGGGATCTAGACAAACAAAGTTTGCTCTCAAACTTCAGCTAGTGGTCAATACCTCTGAATCTGATGACACTGTTGTCCTGTAGTCTTCACTATAATTCAACCCTTTGCTTTTGATCTACAAAACCCTATATGGTTTAGGTCCAATGTGCAGGGCCGGCGCTAGGCACCAGCAAAGCAAGCAGTTGCTTGGGGTGGCAGATTTGCAAGGGGCGCAAGAATCCAGCATGGGAAATGAGAACCAACAGGGGGCCCTGGGAGCTGTAGTTCATTGCTTAGCTCCCTGCCTATAGAGCCAGCCCTGGAACAGGGAAAGAACTACATTTCCCAGCATTCCCTTGTCCATTAGTAACAGGAAAGGGAGGGGGAAGGAGTATGAAACTGAAACCTGCAGCTTGCTGTGAATGGTAGGGACAGAGCCAGCTCTAGGTTTTTTGCCGCCCCCCCCCCCCACCCCAAACCTGGGCTCCCCCTGCACCCCTGTATTGCCCCAGCTCTGGCCCCCCACCTGCACTCCCCTGCTGCCCCAACCCTAGGCTCTCCCGCCACCCGCACCTCCTGCCACCCCAGCCCTGGGCTCTTCCCCCTCACCCGCACCCCCTGCTGCCCCAGCACTGGCCCCCACCTGCACCTCCTGCCACCCAAGCCCTGGGCTCTCCCCCAAAGAAAGAATTGGGTGGACTAAATGGACAGTGCACCTCTCTATCTGAAGCCTAGCAACGGAGGTATGTGGATCCCAATAGAATTTAAAATGAAAAGTAAGGGAGGGGAGACTCTACTAGACTGGGCAGCTTTAGATACAGTACCAGGCACGTAGGAGAATTTCCACTTCTGAGCCATGGAAGCAGAAACTGACTTTTCTTTTCCAGATTTAGCCAATATTCAGAAAGGGAATCTAGCACCTGCCTTCCAGATTTGAACACCCTCAGAATTCAGGAGTGCTCAAGCTCATTTGGGCAGCTGTTACTTCATTTCCCCCAAATCAAATATACTGATCCACTGTAATTTGCTGTAGAAAAAGTAGAATAAATTGAGCAAGAAATGCTTCCCAGTGGTTATTAGGACTGGAATTGCTATTTTTAACAGCCACTGCTTTTTTTTTTTAAGTTTTAGTTTTATTTGTTTAAAAGGAAGACAGTGATATTGCATTGGCAAATTCCCCATAGAAACAAAGAATGGAACAAAAGAATAATAAAGGCACCTCAACTTTTCCTCATTTATGTAGGACAGTCTTATAATATGCATCCAGATATCCTCCAATCACACAAGCTGAACATTGTTCCACTTTACTGCAGTTCTGTACCATATGGGAATCAATCCTGTCTGTGTTCTGTGCACATCCAAAATTTCTGCTGAATGACCCACCCTGGGAGCGAGTTACCAGTGACCCAGGGCTGGGATGGCAGGAGGGTGCATTTGGGGGTTGGGGGGAAGAGCCCAGGGCTGTGGGGGGGCAGCCAAAAATTTTTTTGCTTGGGGCAGCAAAAAACCTAGAGCCGGCCCTGCCAATGTGTGTTAGATGTCAGCTGTTGCCTGGTACCATATCAGATGCTGAAACAAAGAAGGTGTGTGAGCTAGCAGGCTTCCATATTGAAATGTCTTGGGACTTGCTAAATGATCAGTAGTCACTAGTAATGTAGGGAGAGGGAACATTGTAACCACAGCACAGAGTCTTTCCCGAAGGCTGGAAGTTACAGTCTTTTACAACAGGCCCTCCAATCCACTTTCTCCTGCATCATTAACTGGATTTGTTGTAGATTTATATGCTTTTATTTATTTGCTTAGCCAGATAAATATTTGCACTAAAAGTCATTTTTAAAGCAAGAACCAGTTATGAACAGAGAGAGGCAAAAATGCAACAATTAATTCAATTAAAACAATCCCAATAGTTTCTAGCTATGAGGTATTATTTCAGTTCCATTATCAAGGGCAAAGCTGCTCCTACAGTGATTATTTTTAAAGTCTAATGATATATGATTATAGTTGTAGAGACTAATTACTTAAGGCTTTTATTCCATGACCTGTATTCATTATTGTGCATAATGTTTTCAAAGCCTCTATGCAACATACTGTATAAACAACCCTTTTGGAGTATAATATATTAAAGAGTTCAATAGGTTTTCAACTGTTCCTAAGTTTAAAACAAAATTATACTCCTCTGTTTAGTAATAAATAATAATGTTCATCCAATCTGATGAAACACAATCCCACTTATTCTGTTGAACGGTAACTTTATAGAACATGGTCAAGCACATCATCAGGTGCAATATCATCACTTACAGTATTATCGCCCTTATCTTTTCAACTATTAGGACAAAATTGTCCAAATCTTCCCAGACTGCAACAAATCTCCTTATAGGCTTCACCAAATGAAAGAACAGGGTGAAATGTCCAGATTAGTCCATTTAAAAAAAATTGATCATTTTGCAAAATTTTTACTTCTCTAACATTTTACAGAATTTTGTCGCCAATATTTATCCAAATAAAATTATGTAAATAATATTTGCAAGGTTTTCCCCCCAAATTTGTAAGCGAAGGATAGGTCAGTAACAGTAAGGTCAGAGGGAGGCAAATGAAGGTAGGCTTGAGCCAATACATTGGGCAAGCATTTCCCTAATAGTACCAAGAGTTCTGCAGAATGTAAGCTTTCATTTTGTACCAAATTAACTTTGGCCTTGTCTTCACTTACCGGAGGGTCCGGCGGCAGGCAATCTGGTTAAGACGCGATAAATCGATCCCGGATCGATCCCGGAAGTGCTCGCAGTCGGCGCCGGTACTCCAGCTCGCCGAGAGGAGTACGCGGCATCGACGGGGGAGCCTTCCTGCTGCGTCTGGACCACGGTAAGTTCGGACTAAGGTACTTTGAATTCAGCTACGTTATTAACGTAGCTGAATTTGCGTACCTTAGTCCGAAGTGGGGACTTAGTGGGGACCAGGCCTTTAAAACATTATGAAAGAGAAGATATAACACTTCTGAAGGTGCTGTCTTACTGAGTCTCCTGGTAGCCTAAAATAAGAGCTGTAAAAGAGGTCTGACTCATTACTATTCATCTCACGTTGATTGTCAACAATGTTAAATAGGAATAATTTTTGCAAAAACATTCAACCGTGCTCAGGCTATGACCAGAGTGTGGGATTGTGGGGGGAGATTAGGTGTTTAATTTTTCTCTCTCAAATCTTTCTTCTCATCTTAAATATAGATATAGAAGAGTGGTAGAGTGTCAAAGGCTTCCTATGGAAATGAGCCATAGCATGCAAAGTGGGAAAAGGGAAAGAAAGAAAAGTCAATGACGGTAAATTGGTCATTATAACTCTGCTTGCTATAAAGCAAGGAGACAGAATACCCAGGGAAAAAAACAAAATATCAATAGCCTCATTTTAGTACATTTTTCATAAAGGCCACCTATTGCTGGAAAAGGAGGGGGAAATGGCACCCTGTGAAGATACAAAGGAAGGATAAATGGCATTGGGATATACTCTGCGTGATGAACAAGAGTTTTCAAATGGACTGAAATAAAATGAAGGAAGGAAAGAGTAGGGAACTAGGGAGTATAGTGAGCTAGACACTAGCTTTATATTTCTAGGGACATAATGTAAATTCAAACCCTGGATTAAATCACAAAATATATTTAGTTGGTATTTGTATGTCTAGGTTCTTTGTGTTCTGCTGATGCTTCATCCGGTTAATTTTAATCCACTTCCTTTTAGGTATTTGTTTCATATTTCAAAACCATGATCCCATTTGGATACAATTACCTTGCTCTGCTCGAGAGCGGATGAGGATTAGTAAAGCAGTGGTATTGCAGGTCAGGACTGAAGAAGACTAAAAAAGCAGTGTGGGCAGTCTTGTGCATAATTGCTTAGAAGTATGAAATAAACCAAGTTCCCTTGATCAACAAAACTTACAAATTGACATGCCTCTCTCAGTAATTATCTTCATATATTTACAATTCTATGGCCAAAATTTGCAAATGTGGGTGTCTAAAACCATAGTTAAGACACCTACATGAGTGGCCTGATGAGGTACTAAGCACCTCTGAAAAGCACAGCACTTACTTAGGTGCCTAATTTTAGAACTCAAGTATGAAAATGTTGTCCTATATCAGGGGTCGGCAACGTTCAGCACGCGGCTCGCCAGGGTAAGCACCCTGGAGGGCCGAGCCAGTTTTATTTACCTGCTGACGCGGCAGGTTCGGCCGATCGTGGCCCCCACTGGCCACGGTTCGCCGTCCCGGGTCAATGGGGGCGGCGGGAAGTGGCGCGTGTGAGGGATGTGCTGGCTGCAGCTTCCCGCCGCCCCCATTGGCCTGGGACGGCGATCCGCGGCCAGTGGGGGCCACGATCGGCCGAACCTGCCACGTCAGCAGATAAATAAAACTGGCCCGGCCCGCCAGGGTGCTTACCCTGGCGAGCCGCGTGCCAAACGTTGCCGACCCATGTCCTATATACTTTATACCATATATTGTGTGAAAAACAAACTTTTTATTTCATTTTGCAGTTAGTAGTGCTAATAAGCATAATCCTAATGAATAACCATGGCTCTTTCTGAAAGAATTTGAAACTTTGCTACAGTTACTTAAAAACTTTAGATAATAATCAGAAAGAAGAGTACAGTTTGACCTCATTAGCTGGCCCTTTAGTCATTTGCAAACCTAAATTTTCCAGTGATTTAAGATTTCTGTATGGTTATTCTAATAGATCAAACTTAAAACAAATCCGATATTTCTCCTGTGTTGGTCTTTCCTGGGATTTAATCAAATTGCTTTTCATCATTACATTTCATCTCATTTCATTATTCATTATATAATTCACAAAGGATCTACTCATTAGTGAGGATTAGCAAGGCAGTGCTAAGATCAAATGCTGTTTTCCCCTTTTCACCTTTTTGCCTAGGGCAACCAATACAGATCTCTCATGATAGCCTGGAAATAAGTAAAAGTCATGGTAAACTGTTCTACAATGTCAGAAGCTCAAGGAAATAAAGGTCACTCACAGGCAATCCTGTTCATGCTATTTCCAGGAGCATTTAGCAGTGCTGCTCCCACTGCAGGATTTTCTCTTGAAGTTTTCAGTGTCTCATTGTTAGATGAGAAACAGAAGAGGGTATATAATAGGGGGGATGGATCCCTTCATCCCATTCCTGAAGGCAACTAAGCTCCCGTCCTGGGAAAGGAAACAGTGAATTGAAATCTACATCAGTATTTTCTACAGTATTGACAGGGAAACATAAAATCCATCACAACTAGTTCAGACTATTGGTGACAATCAGGTTCAAGACACTGCAGAGGAAGAACAGGGGGTTTAAACCCCAAAGAATAAGCAATTGAACGAACTGACTTTACACAACACTATTGCACTATAAAAGTGTATTAAGTAAGGTATCATAAAACCTGGTGACACGCTAATCATAAATATCATTGTGTGATGTATGGATGGATGGGGTGTATAGAGTTCTGTGTGCGCACTGGAAATATACCGTATTTTCCGGCGTATAAGACGACTGGGCGTATAAGACGACCCCCAACTTTTCCAGTTAAAATATAGAGTTTGGGATATACTCGCCGTATAAGACTACCCCTCTTCCAACGCACACCAAATAAAAATTAAAAAAACATCAGATTTGATTTCAATATGGTAATTTTAATTCAAATGCTTATGACATGCAGGTACTTAGCAGGAAAATTGTCACTTATAAACATAAGGCTGTTTGTCATCAAACATGTAAACATAAAACAGTGCAAGTGGATTAAACTTTTCCTAATTCACTCTAAAGCTGAAAGGAAGGATAAGACAATAAACCCATGGGAGCTGCCATGCTGTTTGTTTTCTAAGCTGTCAACCAAACTGGAACTGATGATGATAGGAGGAAGATAACAAACAATAGAGAGAGAGCAAGTGCCGGGCAAGTCCCTGGCGAGTTAGCAACGCCCATCATAACTGCAAGCTATGGTATTTTTACAGGTTTTGCTGGCATGACAGTTTCCCTTTAAAAGCCTTCAAAATCCTCCTGTTCGTCATCTGATATCATAAGTACATCAATGACATCTTGTGATACATTTGTAAGGCAGTCATCGTATGGATCGAATTCCGTATGGTCTCAGCTTCAGCTTCCTCTTCATCTTGCCACAAGTAGTCGTCCTCCATACCATCTAATGAATTTGATATGCCACACTTCTTGAAAGACTTGATTACTGTTTCTGCATCAATATCATTCCAGGCTTTTATGACAAACTTGCACAAAACATCCAACTGTGGAGCACACATGTTTCCTCCTTTTGTGAATGACTTTTCGCCGCTAACCATCCATTCATTCCACTGTTCTCGAATGCGATCTTTAAATGGCTTGTTTAGGCACACATCCAGTGGCTGTACCAACGATGTCAGTCCTGCAGGAATAACTGCCACATCTGTGTTTAGTCTTGCAAGCCTTTGCTTGGTGCTGGGAGTTAAATGAGCCCTGAACATATCCCACACCAGTAGACTACATTTTTGAATAAGTCCACCTGGTCGCCTGCTCCATACATTATCAAGCCATAGCTTTACCCCTTCTTCATCCATCCAGCCTTTTTCATTCACATGTACAAAACAACCAACAGGGAACTTGAGTTTCGGCATTGTTTTTCTTTTAAAAATAATCATTGGTCTCAGTTTGGCGCCATCAGCTGTGCATCCTAGTACCACTGTAAAACTGGACTTCTCATGTCCTGTTGTTTTAATTAAAATTGTTTTTTCACCTTTTTGATGGACAGTTTTATTTCCAACCATATCAAAATTAATTGGAGTTTCATCCATATTTCCAATACTACTTAACGCATAGCCATGTTTAGTGCGCTGTTGTATTACGTATCGATGGAAACTATTTACTTTGCTATCAAGATCTGCAGGTAATTTTTGGGCAATTTTCGTCTTTTGCCTCAGTACCATATTATGCCTTCCCATGAATCTAGTACACCAGGATACAGTGGCCTTAAATCTGTTGCTGTGATCTGGGTTAGATTTGGCCCACTGAAGTGCAAACAAACGTATTTTATTTCGTGTCACTACATAACCGTTTTGGCGATGCTCATTCACCATGTCTGCTACATGTTTTTTGAGTTCTGGCCAATGTGGGGTGCCTCTTCTTAATGCACACTTACCCCTTGGCATACTCTTTAATGCTTTTTCATTTGCTTTCCAGTCCCGAACCATCTTTTCTGTTACTCCATATTGTCTTGCAGCAGCGCAGTTATTATGTTCCATGGCAAAGTTTACAACTTTAAGTTTGAAATTGGCTTCATATTTCTTTCTTCTTGCTGGTGGAGCCATGATGGGGTTTTGACTGTTGGAAATTTGTATACTGTACTGCATGTACTGGTGCTATACTGTATGAACAGGTACAGATACTGGTGCTGTACTGTATGTGGTACCCAGTATACAACAACGATGTACCTTACCGGCGATTGGCTGGTTGTTGTATACAAAGCCTGCTTGGATTGGTCAGCTCTCCCTGCCTGCCCAGCCCTCCCTGTCTCCAAGACTATCAGAGCGGTAGCGCAAACACGCCTCTTTCACCCGTCTGGCCCGCCCTTGTATCCTATTACCTCCTTCTCTGCCTCTCAGATCTCGCACATGCGTGCCTGTGCCGCTTCACTGCAGTCCTCAGGAGCGAGATCTGAGAGGCAGAGAAGGAGGTAATAGGATACAAGGGCGGGCCAGACGGGTGAAAGAGGCGTGTTTGCGCTACCGCGTGTTTTTCTGGGCACAGCGCCGCTCTCTCTCTTTTTTCCATACCCCGGGCGTCCCGGATGCCTGCAGCTTGCTCCGCCCTTGCTGCTTTCATACGGTCGCCGCATACGGCGGGGATGCGGCCGCGGCCGTTTTTGAGCTCCCCCCACCATATGCGGTGACCGCAGATTCTCCAGTCCGGCTTGGAAGTTTCAGCACCCGCCCTATAAGACGACACCCAGCGTATAAGACGACCCCCGACTTTTGAGAAGATTTTCCTGGGTTACAAGGTAGTCTTATACGCCAGAAAATACAGTATTCCTAGCATACGTTTTTGGGGATAGACTTGATAAACAAGTTTCTCCTAGACAAAAAGGGTTGTTTTGCCTGTGTCTCCAATGTAAATTGAGCAAGGTAATGACAGATGATGGAAGTTATATCTATATATGAGCCAGCAAGGGGATGGGAATCAGCAGAAAGAGACCAACATGGGGGCAGAATAACTTTATCTGGAAATAAACATCACAAGAATACATCTCAAAAGTTTACTGGATTATAAAAAGAAGGGGAGAGACCCCTTAGTTATCCATCACTTAAGTGATGAAAGGAATGGCACCCTCTGATTTTGTGAAAGGTGAATCCCCCTGCCTGAAGGGCTAGAGTTGCTGATAGCTTGATGTAAGAGAGCAGCTGTTTTAGGCAAAGATATAGCTTGCTAAAATTAAGTTTTAGGCACTAGAGAGAGTTATTTTGTTTTGTTTATAACCATACCAGTCTCTGTTACTCTTGCTTAGTGTCACTTAAATCTCTGTTCTTTATTAATAAACTTGTTTAGTTTTACTATAAACCATCTCAGTGCTGTGTATTAAAGAGTGGGACCAAATCTAACCGACTGTTGTGCGCTCTGTCTCTTTGGAGGCAGTGAACTTAATTTCTGTGAATGCCTAGTGAGAGGGACTGGACACTGCAAAGAGATGTCCCTGGGGAATGTAGGAACTGGGGTTCACTGACTGAAGGTAACAATGCAAAGTTAAGAGTCTTGAGGAATTTGCTGGTGAGGCAGACAGCCTGGTGTGGCAGGAAGTTGTCTCATAGTCCAAACGCCAGAAAAACTCTCCCTTGCTAAGGCAGAGGAGTAACACAGTGGCTTACAGTTTTGGGTTCCAAGAGGAAACTGTCACAGCTTTCTGTCAAGAAATTATTGTAACTTAGTTCTCAGATATAACCAGTGCACCTGGTATACCCAGGAAAAAATTAAAATGAAAATTTTAGTACTTGCACCTCAGTTATTGAGGTGGACTGTTCCTAGGGGCCAAAATATGTATTGACCATTATCTTGCTTGATTCTTACCAAGAAGCACAAAAGAATGCTCTTTACTCTTCTTCCCACGTTAGTAAATCAGAAATCAGTGCTGAACTTGGTTACCATGAGGATTAAACCACACCTAGCTGTATCCTCCTCATATGTTAAACCTGCATTTTATTTGGCCAGTAAATACTTCTGTATCAGAAAGCAAAAGGCCACCACTAGAGATGCAATGCCACCTAATAACAACAGGTATAAAAGAGCACTAAGGTTGCAAGTTGTTGCTTTTTTCTTTGAAGGTAAAACATTCCTTACTTTACCAATATCTGAGAACTAAGTTACAATAATTTCTCGCTTTGCCTATCCCGAAGCTAGAGCACCTGTTTGGTTAAAAATATCACTTTCAACTAACTGTCCCTAAAAACGTTTCATGGTATTTTCAGGAGTACTGGTGAATCTGTTGGTAATAGTGTCTATGGCAATGCAGTTCCCCCAATATTATTATAACAGTGCCATTGGTGACAGGAAAAATCTGCTTTTCAAAACAAGAGTTTAAATGCTGCTACTTTATAATTGTATTATTTTGAAGCTTTCTGAAAAAAATTCCTCAACTATATTTGCACTTCATGCCTCGTAATCCTTATTTTGTTCTACTATCATAGCAGTTCCTAAGAGCTGGGCATTTGTAGTGCTGTAGAATTGACTCTTTCAGCTAGTCATCTCCCCTAGAAAGCAACAGTTGCTAGCCAAGACACATTTTTTTCCCTTGGAAGAATTTTCACACCACAGTAGGTCTAAAGTTAGCATTGAAGTGGAGGCTGGTAAACTAATTTTTCCATAGAATGTGTAAAACAACCTCAGTCTGAGAGTTTTCCCCTTTGCTTTCAATAGCGGCAGGATTGGGCTCTAAGTAGCTTTTGGATATTTCTGTTGGGGGGAACATCCATTGATGCTCAGTGGCCTTATCCAGGAGATCCAGAGCGAACATTTTATCCACATCATCTCCTGAAATGTCTGAACCCTGTGGCAGTGGCTGAGCCTAGCACATACTGCCTCCACAATGAGTCTTCATGCTCCCTGACTGACAGACTGGTTTTATTTTGTGAGCTCTGTTAAAGATATTTGGCTGTCCCTCTTTCACAGTTTGATTGTTTTCTGGGGCTGCTTATTCAGTGCTGCTGTTTGTGTCTGAGTATTTCATCTGACACATTACCTCGCCTGACAGAAACAGTGAGCACAAGGATTTCCTGAGGTGAAATGTCAATATGTAGTGTGTAAACTTTCTCATTTCCCCAACCTCACTAATTAAATTATCACCTTTACACCAGCTTCCAAGTAATAACGTTTACCAAAATGCATATAATGCTGCTTGTCTTCTTTACAAAGGAAAAGTCACCTCACAGACTGCATAGCAGCAGCTCTCTTAATGCCTGCCATTGTGTTTAACTGATTTAGGGCCTGATCCTCCTCCAACTGAAGCAATGGCAAAACTCCCACTTTCTTCAATGGTAGAAGGATCAGAACTATAGAGAGGGTAAAGTTGTCCAAACTTGTAAGGTTCCTACTTCCATTATTGTTAATATAGCTCCACAGATGTGCATGAAACTTGACAGATTTTTTTTTTAAATGGCATCCCAATCTCTAGGAAGTTGCAACCCAAATTAGACATAATGCAAGGCATAGCAGTAATTATAGCTTAGGAGAAGGGTTAAATCATGAGATACGCTTATTCTTAGTTACACATTATTTTAGTTCTTATGATGTTTTAGTTAATATATATTATAATTTTGGGGCAAATGTTGAGAGAGAGGGCAGAATCAGTGAGATATGGCAAACACAAAGGAGTGAGTTTTGAGGAGGAAATTGAAGGGGAGTTGAGGTCACATTGCATACAAGGTCAAGGAAGACATTCCAGGAATAGAAGGTGACATGAGAAAAGGTAATGAGCTTCTTGTGGGAAAAAGTAATTAGGTGCCAAGTGTGTATACACCGCCACTTAGATACGTAACTAGTTATATGTATGCAATAATTACTGATTTGTTTTCACACATGTAACAAGGTTGGGACTCACCACCGTGGTGCCTCCTACTGGTTACTCTGGGAATTAGCTCAGTCCAGTGGAGCGTCCCCTCTCAATGGTATCCTGCCCATTGTCTTGCCCTCAGTTGGCTTCTGAGCCCACATCGCTCACCAACTCTCAGTGTCCTCTTCAGGACCATGGCCCTCCAGCAGTGCCCCTTAGTCCATCCATACCCCCTTCTGGGGGGGAGGGGGGTCAATCAGCAGTCTCTATGTCCAGCCACCATGGTCAACCACACACCCCAAAGTCTAATCCCTCCTGTCAGGGATCTGGCATGGTCTATAATGGCCACTCCCTATGGCCAATGGCTGGGTGTACTGCAAGAGAGGAAGGGGTAGGGTTACCATACGTCCTCTTTTTCCCGGACATGTCCGGCTTTTCAGCAATCAAACCCCCGTCCGGGGGGAATTGCTGAAAAGCCACACATGTCCGGGAAAATGGCCGGCACTTCCTCTCCCCCTGTGGCTCTGCTCCACGCCTCCTCTCTCAGATTTACAGAGCCAAGCTGCCCGAGCAAGCGCTACTGGCTTCAGGCAGCACCCCCCCCCGCCTCCGGACCCCGAGCCCCCAGCCAGGCACTTCTCCTACCCGGCTCCAGCTGAGCTGCTCCCACGGTGCAAGGTCCCGAGGCAGGGGGGGTGCTGCCTGAAGCCGGTAACCCTGGCTCCTGCAGCTCTGCTCTGTAAGTCTGAGGGGGCGGAGCCGAGCAGCTCGGCTTGAGCTGGGGAAGGGATGTGTCCAGCCAGCTCTGGGTCCTGAGGTAGGGGAGGGCTGCCAGAAGCCAGCAGCTCGGCTCTTACAGTCTGAGCTGGCAGGAGCAGCTCAGCTAGAGCCCAGGTAGGAGAAGTGCCTGAAGCCGGTAGCACTAGGGCAGCTTGGCTCTTAAAGAGAGCCGAAGAGTCAGGGAGCAGCAGCAGTCACCAGAGCCTGCTCTAAGGTAAGCCAGGGATGCCAGCAAAGCTGGGAGTACCATGCGCCGCTGATTGCACAGGTGGGGGGCAGCGCTGGGGGAGCTGCTCCGGGGAGTCGCCAAAAAGCACTGACTGTGGTGGGGGAGGAGGGGAGGGCAGTGTGAAAAAGGCAGGAGTGTGCAGAGGGATCAGAGCTCTGGCTGCGATGGGTATCGGGCTGCCTTGCCTGCAAGTGGATCAGAGCTCCTGGGGCTGGGGTGTGCTGTATGGCACTCAGCTCCCCATTTGTGATGAGACACAGCAGTGTGGTGGATCACTGCGAAATACCTGCCCAATCAGAGCTGCGGGGGCAGGGCTTGCAGGGGCTGGCTCCGACAGCTCCCATTGGAGCTTTTCCCAGCCAATGGGAGCCTCTGAGCTTGGCTTGTGGCGGGCCCAGCACGTGGAGACCCTGGCTGCCCCTTATCCTAGGAGCAAACACAATGCCAAAACGAAAATACAAAGTTCACTACATATAAAGAATTACGTTTTAGAATTAAAGAATTAAATAGCTCAAAATGTCCGGGATTTTACCGGGCAGGGAGGAGAACTGGGTGCTCCAAGGCATCTGGGGAGCTGGGAAACAGAACAGTGTGAGCTGCGTGTCCTGACCGCTCCCAAAAACTGAGCGCCGGGGCAGATCCTCCACTGAGCAGCTTCATTAAAGTCATGGGAGTCTATACTAGTGGAGTGCCTGACTTTAGAATTGGTGCAGCTGTTTCGTGTGGCTGGGAGGGAGGAGGGGGAATGTAGGGTGCTCAGGGGAGGGGGCGGAGACTTTGGGGAAGGGGTTGGAATGGGGACAGGGAAGGGGCAGAGTTGGGCGGGGCCGGGGGTGGGGAAAGGGGTGGGACCGGGGGAGGGGAAGGGGCGGAGTTGGGGCGGGGCCGGGGCCCCATGGAGTGTCCTCTTTTTTCAATGTTCAAATATGGTAACCCTAGGAAGGGGGAGACACAGGCCCACCCTCTACTCTGGGTCCCGGCCCAGGGACCCTCTGGCAGCAGCCTCGCTCTCCTCCTTCTCTCCCCTCATCTGTCCACTTCCCTGGGCCGCTTACCCTACGGCCCCTTGCACCCGCTAGGCCCTTCCCTTGAGGGCCTGCAGCCTGGCAGGCCTCAGGCTAAAGCTCCCTTTTGCTTCCTGAGGCTTGCCAGCACTGCACTGTCCACTGTGCTAGTCTCCCTGCTCTGGAGACAGCCCTTTCCCTGTTGAAGGCCTGGGACAGACAGACTGCTCTTTCCCTGAGCAGCCTTCTTATAGGGCTGAGCCTGGCCCTGATTGGCTCCCAGTAAGCACTTCTCCCATTGGCTGTGCGTCTGCGCAGGCCCACTGGCCTGCCGCAGCCCATACTCTCAGGGAGTGGGGCAGCCGCCCCACTACAACACACCAGATATTTGCATGCTCAAGCTGGGCATGTGTATATATCTCCACACAGTTGCTCAGAGTATTGCACACCTAACTCCGAATATTTGGCCTGAATGTAGGTAGCAGTATAGTTATGATGGTAAGGAGTTTGAATCTGATAAAAACAAAAATCAGGAATCAGTGCAGAGATGGAAGGAGTGTGATATGTGCATGGATAAGAGGTCACAACTGGATCCAAGGTTGTTTGATATACACTGTAGAGATCAGGGAGTCCAGAGAACTGCAGGCTGTAGAAGTCAAGGTGAGATATAACCCAAAGTTTTGCTAGTTGGGATGGAGAGGGAGGGACAGATGTTGGAGATAGTACAGATGAAGAACCACCAGGATTTAGGTACAGCCTGGATATGGACATGGTAAGAAGAAAGGAGTCTCATGGGTTGACTGGAAGAATAGTGTAATGATCAATAATGATAGAGAAGGCAAGAAGAGGAGGATTTAGTGGAGCTGAATTTTGACCGTGATTAGTTTTAGTTGGTTGCAGGATATCCAGGAAGAGATGTTAGAAAGACAGTTACAGATGTAAGACTGAATGGAAGTGGTGAAGAGATTGGTTTGGAAGATGTCAGTGAAGAGAGTACTGAAGCCATGACAGCAAATGAAGTTACCCAGGGATAGGATGTAGAGGAAGAGGAGGAATAGGGGAAAAACCTGAATGAATCCTAAAGGAGACTGAGAGTGGGATGATCCACCTAGGGAGCACTGAAGGAATGACTTGTGTCATGAGAAGAAAACAAAATGGGGTAGAAAACCATAAAAGCCTACGGAGGAGATGGATAATCACTTAGTCAGTTGAAGGCAGCATAAAGATCAGGTAGGAGGGAATGGAGAGGACATCCTTAGACCTGGCCAGCACCCTGTCATTAGTGAACCTAATGAGAGCAATTCTAGTAAATGGGAGTGGGCAGGCACAAGAATTAGGGATGAAGAATTTGAACAATAGAGTTTAAATTGTATACGAGGCAACTGTCACCCATACTTAAAACAGAAAAGTCTATTGAAAGGACCCTGATTTCAACAGTCACTCATTTTTAGGAAGCCCTTAAAACTCTAAAATTTTGCAGTAAATTTAGTATAAAAGAATGTAATTTCTCATGCAATAAATCACATTGCTGCTTGTGATGGGGTGCCTGCCCCACACTGGTCTCTAAGAGGTTAATAGAGCCCTACGGAGTCTGTGCAGGAGGCAACCAATCAGAGAAGGACTGAAGGGAGCAGCCAATAAGGACCAAGCAGGCCCATATAAAAAGGGAGCTGCAGAGTAAAGCAGGACAGTTCTCTGGTAAGAGCCAAAGGAGGAAGGACTGTGTCTCTGGAGGTCTGAGAGAACTGTCTGTACCCTAGACAGAAAAGTGCTGCTAGCAGAGACTGGGGGAGCGAGTGATAGCTCCTGGTTTGCTGTTGGGGTTTGCAGGTTGAGGCCCTTAGGCAAGGGCAAAAAGTAGGCTGAGGCCACGAGGATGTGGCTGAACAGTGGACTGCAGGTCCTGCGGAAGTGGGGAGCACAGCGTGTGGCACGGCCGGAGGGCTGTGTTGCTGAAGAGAATGCCACAGTCCTTGGAGAGAGGTGGATCCTAGAGCAGGAGTGATGGTGGTGAGACACCACCTGAAGAGGGTGCTGAACTAATTCCTAAGTCAGCCAACAGGAGGCGCCACAGTGGTGAGTGAACCCCATTACACTGCTCCTTTAGTTTAGTAAATATCAGTTCCCTGGAGATGGCAATAAACTTCTGAAGGACTCTGAATGACCACTTCTGACATCACAATGCGCTTCCTTCTTCAGCCCATAGAAATCTTACTAAATGACAAATTGCCTCCTTGCTATCTTTCTCCTGATGTGTCTAGCAAATATTAGTTATTACACTCTAACTTATTATAGTACTTAGATACCTTCTTTGGGAGCATTGCTAGATGCAGTATTCAAACTACAGAACCTTATCATTTGCAATGTGATAAAATGTAAGATGACATATTATAATCTATATATTTCCTGGCTCCTTCTAAGCAAGCAGAAGGGGGTGCTGGGGAGGTGGTAACACTACGTAGTAACACTGTAAAGAGTATTAATCAGATTAACCTGGGTACTGTATAACTTTACTGTCACTGGCTGGCGCTTAAGAACTGCACGAAGATATGAGTCCTTTTCACTTGAGTAGCTCAGTAGCATAAAGTAGTCAGGGGTCTGCAACATTTGGCACGCGACTCACCAGGGTAAGCACCCTAGCGGGCCGGGCCAGTTTATTTATCTGCTGACACGGCAGGTTCGGCCGATCGCGGCCCCCACTCGCCGCAGTTTGCCGTCCCAGGGCAATGGGGGCAGCGGGAAGCGGCGCGGGCGAGGGGTGTGCTGACCGCGGCTTCCCGCCGCCCCCATTGGCCCGTGACGGCGAACCACGGCCAGTAGGGGCCGCGATCGGCCGAACCTGCTGTGTCAGCAGGTAAATAAACTGGCCCAGCCCGCTAGGGTGCTTACCCTGGCGAGCCGCGTGCCAAACGTTGCCAACCCTTGAAGTATGTGATAATTTAATCCTTGCTGTCTAATGGGCAGCAAATTAATTCAATGTATAGTTTGTTTTCTAAAAAAAGAAAGAAAAGGAAAATGACATGATAAATAACGTGCTTTTAAAGGTGTCAAACAATTTGGTACCCAAAAAGTTTTTTTTTTCTCAACAAAGCTAACCTTGTTAATTTAGATTCATTACAAGAGCTATAGGATGTCAGCTGTAATCAGCGTGTTCTATACACATGCGCAAACACACATTCAGAGTTCCCTTAAATATAACCTTTTTTTAACTGACAGTAAGTTGTGAGATATTAAGATCTGCAGTGTGTGTCAGCACTTAAGGAAACCGATTACTTTTATATATAATGTGATTTGGGTTAGTCAAATGGATTATGAGGTTTATTTTCAGGAAGCAAAGTAAAGGTGTGGAACGTTATGTCTTCTGAGAGAGAACACTAAGAACTCAAATGATTTATGCCACTTGGAAAGAATTTAAGTGATGAAATTAATCTGTGTTGGTGAAAGAAGGTAGCTGAAGAAAAAAACATATTCTGAAGTGAAGGTAAAACTTTTGAACATTTTATAAATGCAAACTAGAAAAATTATTTTGCAACCAATATAATAACAATATGGAATCCTTTATCTGGAAAGGAGAGAGTATATCACATGGGTCCAGCAGGTTCAAATCTGCTTAAAATACCAAAGGGACACATGATGAATTTAGTGTCTATTAACTATTTTATCCGTACTGTAGGACATAATTCTCCAAACCTTTCTCGTGCAAAGTACTCATTGTTTCAAGAAGTTCCCTTGTGATTAAGAATTGTAGAACTGGCCCCTAGCTGTGTATGGTACCGATAAGGCCTCCATCATGATAGTATCCAAGCATCTCACTGTTTTTAATGTGGGTTTTTTCTTTTTTTTTCTCCCTTTTTTTTTTTTTTTTTTGTAACACCCCTGTGAGGTAGGGAAGTACTATCCTCCCCAGTTTGCAGATCAGAAGAAAGGCTCTAGTCCATGGCTGCTATTACAGTACCTCTTCTGGACTTTGGTTTCTGACTATGTCGATGTGCCACTTTTCACAAGTACTAAAATTCTGTTTACATTGTTCTATGTATGATTATTTATTGCAAGCTATTCATTCTGGTGGTTGGGATATACCATAAAGGTACTTAAATATAGTGCTCCTAAAGTGACAGTAGTGCCACTGGTTCAACAACTGAAGAATAAAGCAGAAAAAAAAAGCATTAAATGAATCATTCAGTATCAAATCCATCAAAAGCCAGTTAGGGGCAGGATGCCCCTATACTCATATGGAAGGTTGCAGTTTTCAATAATCCAGATTTACAGTTCAATCAGTTGAACATCATATTGACACTTGAGTTTTCCTTTTTTAATTAATTTGAATTATCGCTGAGTCCTTCTTGAATGTAGCAGTATGTAAATTGATACGGAATGCTGAAATCATATTAGTTCCTAAACGTTACATTGCAGGATTAAAAACGGATATATTTTCAATATTTGTGTAACTACACACCCTTTTATTTTTACAAAAATATCTTTATCAGTATCGCTTGTTGAAAAGACATCCTGATGAGGACAAGCTACTGTCATCAGAAAATTAATAAGACTGTGTTAAAATAACTAAGGCTACCACCATATTTCTGGTGACCCAATACAGTAATGGTAGCATTGATGCAACCTTGTGGCCACTATTAACTTTACACTATGCCTGAACTGGTAACATTGCCATAACAGAAGCAGCTCCAATCCAGTATTATCCACAAGTTCTACACTAGTTAGAGCAATTAATTTTTAAAATTATTCCTACTCCATAGTCTAATTTACATTAGCATGGAGCTTTTTTCAGTGATAACATGACATTAGAAAAGTGGGGTATTTGTTTTAAACTGTAATATTATTTTCTGTATAGTAGTTTGAGTTTTATGATTTGAATGAGTCAAAAAGCTGAACCCGCCAAATTTTGCTTGGTTTCTGATAAAACCCAAGAGGCTTACTAAAAGGGTTAATAAAGCAGCCCCTGTTTCAGGCTTGTATCAAAACACAAGACCTCATTTGGTTTCAGGTGGCATTATGAAAGTAGGGCTGGATTAACCCATCACTGGGCTCTAGGCAAATGCACACTTCTGGGCCTCTGCCTTGCTGGAGAAGGAAAAAGTTTCTTTGCCCAGTGCCCTCCTCTCTCTTCTTAGTTCTGTTGGAAATGGCAAAATGAGTCTCAGCAGTGTGAGAAGACTATCTCTAGCCACACATCCACTGGTGTGGATTTGCACAAGAACTGAAAGAACTTCACTCACTTGAGTGAGTGGCATTGCAACCCTGTGCGCCAAGTCACAACAGCATGCACTCACATGAGTGAAGTTCTTTCAGATCACATGCAAAGCCAATGTGGTTTAAAAGGAAAAAAAAAACGCATATTTTGGGCCCCTTGATACACACACAAATCTGGATCCTTGGCATGCGCTAGTTTTCCTATGTGTTTATCTGACCCCGTACACATGTACATATATGCCAAACACAATTTGCTCTGCTAGTATTTTGATGAGATGCATTGTGGCCTACCCAATAGCTGAGCATTCCTGGTGTTCTTTCACTCCCTATGTTGATGTTTGCAGAATAAATCATTTCAGTGAAATCTATCAAACTTGGACATAGAGAACCAAAGAGTCAAAGGTGTTGATTCTTATTAGCCCATCAGATACCCCAATACCCACTCTTACCTACACTTCTTTGAAAAAATTGACACACACACAACATGGCTACACTAGTTTTAGTGCACTACAATCACATCTAGCATGGGTATGTCTCCTCAAGATGGATTTAACTCTGGATTTAAACTGGTTTAGTGAGAGCAGAATTTATCCTTGAAGTACTGGGTTTGCACTTGATTTATTTCTGAAGAATGCCAGTGTCCACACTATGCCTGTTGTGAATACAGAGGATTTGAGTTTCCAGAGCTGTCAATCCAGCACCTTTCATAAGCACTAATCTAACAGAAAAGATTGTAAAAGCATATTGGAGGTGTGACAGATATGGCAATTTCCTGCAATATCTTTGGGAGATATTACTGAATTAAGTTTATATATCGTTGGACTCCATTGTATTAAATGCAAAGGTTATGTATTATTGTGGGCCTGGATAATCAGAGCACTATATTGAACAATGGGGCAGACAAGAATGAACGAGATTTTTTTGGGGAAGATGAATGTAAATTCCCCTCCCCACCCCGGCCTCTAGTGACATACAAACACAGACATTTGAAGCTATGGCCTGAGGAGAGGGCTATTGTCTGCTGATTATCTGTCCTGAGGGTCCCAAGATGAAAGGACCAAAGTGCATAAAGAAGGGACTCGCAGATTCATGGGTGTGCTTGTTCTGAGCTAACAGTGTTATGAACTTGTAACCATAGAGCAAACCCCTTGGTGGGGTTTCAAGGGCTGTTCACCTGTCAAAGCTCTTGTTGGTGTTGGGGGTGATATCTGGTAAGCTTATTAGCAGGCGTGTAGGCTCTTTTATTGTTGTAATGTTTTCTGTGTAATGCTTTCACCTTAAGAATAAATGTGCTTGCTTGGAAAGGGCTGTGTGGTAGCTTCTAACCATGGGCAATTATTCTGTTTGCTTTCTCTCCAGGATCTATAAGTGTAGACACAGGCCTGCTTAGGCAGTCTGACTTGCTAGGGATCTCACAGTATAGGCAGGGAACTGTGCAGCCTGGAAAAACCCCAATCGAGAGAGAGAGAGAGAGAGGTGACAGCTGGGGAGCCAGAAACCTAAAAGAGTGGTACCTTTGCTAGACCACAGAGAGGGAAGACAGGTGCAGTTGCCCTGAACTGTGACATGAGATGCTATTGTAGGATTTATAGATTCCAAGACCAGAAGGAACCACTGTGATCATCTAGTCTGCCATACTGTAAAGCACGGGCCATCAAACTTCCTCATAATAATTCCTAGCGCACAGCTTTTAGAGAAACATTCAGTCTTGATTGAAAAATAGTGAATGATGAAGAATCTATCATGACCCTTGGTAAATTGTTCCAATGGTTAATTACGCTCAGCATTAAAAAATTTATGCCTTATTTCTTGTCTGAATGTGTCTAGCTTCAACTTTCAGCCATTGGATGTGGTATACCTTTTTCTGCTGGATTGAAAAATGCATTATTAAATGTTTTGTTCCCCATGTAGATACCTATAGACTGTAATCAAGTCACCACTTAACCTTCTCTTTGTTGAGCTAAATAAATTGAGGTCCTTGAGTCCATCACTATAAGGCCAGTTTTCTAATCCTCTGATCATTCCCGTGGCTTTTCTCTGAACTCTGTCCAATTTATCAACCTCCTTCTTAAATTTTGTACACCAGAACTGGACACAGTATTCCAGCAGCAGTCAGACCAGTGCCAAATACAGAGGTAAAATAACCTCTCCAGTCCTACTCAAGATTACCCTGTTTATGCATCCCAGAATCACATTAGCTCTTTTGGACATAGTGTCATACAGGCAGCTCATGCTTTTCATGATAGTCTGCCATTCTGTAAGCATGACCTACATTCTTTGTTCCTAAAGGGGTATTTTTATGTTTGGCTGTATTAAAACACACATTGTTTGCTTGTGTGCAGTTTACCAAGTGAACCAGATCACTCTAAATCTGTGACTTGTCCTCTTCATTATTTACCACTCCCCAAATTTTTGTCACCTGCAAACTATCAGTGATGATTTTATGTTTTCCTCTTGGTCATTGATAAACATTTAAAATAGTATAGGGCCAACAACCGACCTTCATGGGACTCCACTGAAAACACACATAGTGGTGATTCCCAGTTTACAATTACATTTGGAGATTTATCAGTTAGCCAGTTTTTAATCTGTTGAATGTGTGCTGTGTTAATTTTATATCATTCTATTTTTTTTAATCAACATGTCATGGACAACCAAGTCAAATACCTTACAGAAGTCTAAGTATGTTACATGAACACTATTACCTTTATCAATCAAACATTTAATTTAACCTAAAAACACATCAAGATAGTTTGACGGGATCAATTTTCCATAAGCCCATGTTCATTTGAATTAATTATATTACTCTCCTTTAATTCTTTTTTAATCGAGTCCTGTATCAGCCACTCTATTATCTTGCCCAGGATCGATGGCAGGTTTGCAGGCCTACAGTTACCAGGTCATCCCATTTACCCTTTTTAAATATTGGCACAATTTTAATTTTGTTCCAGTCTTCTGGAACTTCTCCATTGTTCTAAGTCTTATTAATGTTTATTTTCAACAGTCCAGTGAGCTCTGTATATTTCTTGCAACTTGCTTGTACCATAGCTGTGCACTTTTAACATTACTGATTTATCTTTAAAAATGAACTTCAGGCATTGTGTAGAGGGGAAGAAAAGAGGTTTGATAAAAGTGATTAAATGTAAAATATTGTCTATAATTTAATGCAACATTGTTGCTTTTGCTAACGAGTAAAGCTATATTAATTATCTAAGACCTACAATCGAAGATAATTTCCTTAATCACTATTGTAGCAGAAGCTGCTGCTAGATTAGTAGTTGTGTTTGGGGTAATATACAGAGAAAAAAGTTTATCTTCTCAGAAAATGAAAGATTTACCTCTATAGATTAGTTTATTCATTCTCTATCATTCTTTGTGCTCATGTGTTCTTGTAGCTATCTCCAGTACATACCAGACAGCTGTCTCATCAAGCAGCAAGAAATTCTACAGCATGTTGAAAATTTTCATTTCATGTAAATGACTTAGAAGAACCATGTTCCCCAAATTTTCCATAAAATGACAGGGAGAAATAGCCTTTCACAAACTTACATCCTTTTGGAATGGTCTCCATAATTTGTAAAGACCAGGTAATTTTTCTTAGTAAATAATGTATCTTGCTGGCACAGCTTTGTCATCTTGATTTATGTAGGTACAGAAAACAGGCTCTCTCACTGTTGAGGGCTAATCATAATCCAAGTATTTATTTTCTTGTCAAAATGTATGCCTGCTTTTTAAGCATCTGAGGTATTACCTGGTAACATTTCACAAATTATAAATTGGTTCTTCAGCTTTAAGCTGAGATGTTTTCTTTTTTCTGGCTTACTGCACCTTCAGTTCACACGTGAGAGAAAATAGGAGTTGATCAGAGATGGAAATAAGACAGGTCAGACACTAGCGCCATTAAACCAGGGTGGTAGAAAAGGGATTTAGCCTTAAGGGTTAGGGATAGGGGGAAAGCCAGCTACTACATACATTACAGCTCCTTCCCTATTCACATAAGAATAATTAGAAGTAGGGTGGCCTTTTTTTTACTACTGTGGCCTTGAAGTAACAATTTAATCTTAAAATAATCTTTCTTAATATTTGTTATTGCATTCTGGAAACACAACTTTGGGAACTTAAATAAGCTTGTCAGGCCCCTGATGGCCAGAATGCTAGACTAACAATCCTCATAAGTTTCATGGTAGGGGAGGGAGGAGCAGACAGGGATAAAAGGTAGTCCCTGATAAACCTTGCCCTTCCTTAGTCCTGGGTGATTGTCCTTGTCTGCAGACTTCAAGAACCCCACAGGAAATGTGGGCATGCTGGCCTCATCTCCCAAGCCTCCTGATCTTTAGCCCTTCCCCTGAAGACCACCTGGTGTCTAGAGGATCAAGGTTTGCTTCCTACAGATCTTAGGAGTTGTGCAGGAGCGGCACCAGGGTTTTTGGCGCCCTAGGCGGGGGTCCTTCCGCGCTCCCGGTCGTCGGTGGCAATTCTGCGGCGGGGGGGGGGGGGGGGAGAGGTCCTTCCGCACTCCTGGTCTTTGGGGAACTTCGGCAGCAGGTCCCAGAGCGAGTGAAGGACCCGCCGCAGAATTGCCGCTGAAGACCCAGAGCGCGGAAGGACCCCCCACTGCCGAGTTGCCGCCAAGGGCGGCAAAATGCCACCCCCCAAAATCCTGGTGCCCTAGGCGACCGCCTAGATCACCTAAATGGAAGCGCCAGCCCTGCAGGTGTGTGGCGGATTAGATTGAGATTTTAGAGAACAGGGCTTTTGGCAGGGTGCAGCAGGGCAAGGAGGCACTCCTCCACCTAACAGATGGATGCATTTAAGTTAATTTTAACTTTCTCTCACTTCCTTCTCCAGCTAAGATATCTGGGAGAAAGTTAGAAGACGTTTGTAACGGGTGACCACCTCTACAATTTACAAGCATCTCATTTGATTATCTTCAGTTTTGCTGAAAAAGTCTCCTTTTTTCCATTGACAGGCCAATATTTGACTTGCATTTTTAACTCTATCTCCACATGGAAAAGAGCTAGAGATCTACTCCCTTTTTTAAAAAAATGCACACTTAAATCTCCACCAGTCATTTGGCACTCCGTATTAAGCTTGCCAGAGCTGATCAGCCACGATGTCATTCCTATTTAACAAGGAAATATTTTCTCAGATTTGATTGCAAACAGTCAGTCTTTTGGTCCTGTGCATTAGATCTTACCTAGGAGATTCCAATAAAAATAGTTTTCTTTCCTTTTCTTCCTCTTTTTCTTTTCTACATGGTGTCAAAAAAATCTAAAGACTTTTTGAACTTCAGAAAATGCATCTAATTTTAGGGTTTCATAATTCATTAATTATTTATCAAATTAAATTTAGATTTAGAAGAGGGGAAAGAACTTATACTGACTTCAGACTGAGGCTACTGATTTCAAGGCCAATTTATGTAGATCTTGCACATGGGACAGAATTAAGTTTATAGTGGAAACACAATGGAAACCTTAAATGAGGAGGGGCTACTTCTACTCAGTTATAGCGAAAAAGGAAACAGCTATAAAATTCACATAATCTATTAATATGGAATTGATGTGAATGCATAATCACAAACTACATTTATGCAAAAATCATTGAAATTAAACTTTGGTTTACTGTATATTTAGGCTTGGCAGAATTAGTGCGGTTTTTTTGTATAATTTCAACCAATAATATCAATGTTAATTTAAGTTTTTAGCAATTTAGATTTTCACAGTTGTGGGAAATTCTGGGGAGTCTGACAATTATTTAATGACAATAGATGTTGAAATTTAAAAAGTTAAAATTTTATCAACTGTTAAAACACAAATTGTCAACATCCCATTACAAAAATATCCCTAAATCAACTATTCTTACCTGTTTTTATCACTCATTTGTCATTTTGATTCTAATAAGTTCTCAAGCAGCATTTTATTTCTTTACCCATCTGTACATTTTTATTAGTATCAATGGAAATGTTTTTTCGTCGGTTTGTGTGTGTACAGTGAAATCAATATTTACTGACATTCACCAATAAAATTCTAATTCTTCCATTCTTGAATATAATGTTTCAAAATGCAGAATTATCCTTGAAGTTGACAAAAATTTTCTCCAAGAATGTTGTATTTATTAAAAAAATGTTCAGGTGTCAGGTTAGACTCTTGCAGCGGTTCTCAAACTGAGTGTTGGGACCCCAAAGTTGGGCTGGCGTAGACTTGCTGTGGCCCAAGGCCAGAGCCAAAGCCCAAGCCCCATCACCTGGGGCTGAAGTTAAAACCCAAGCCCCACCACTTGGGGTTGAAGCCCGGGGGCTTCAGCCCTGGGCAGCGGGGCTCAGGTTACAGGTTCCCTGCTGGGGCTGAAGCCCTTGGGCTTCAGCTTTGACCTCCCCGCCCAGGGCAGTGGGGCTCAGGCTTTGGCTATGGACCTCCACTTGGGAGGCAGGGATCGGTCTTTGGTTCAGGCTTTGGTCCCCCTCCTGGGGTTGTGTAGTAATTTTTGTTGTGAGAAGGGGGTCCCCTGGGTTAGTGATTAGTTGTGTGCAAAAATAAAAAAGAATACCCTAATGCTTGGAAATATTATTTCTTTCTCTTTTAAATGCACGGATTGCTTTCAGAGATTTTGCACTTCTAAACAATTGGGCTATCATGTGCATACTTCATTTTGTTACTTTGTTACAATCAGATTTTTGAAAGACAAATGAAGAGATTTCTGGCTATATCATATTAATGTAAAATGGCCTGTAAATAAATCGTTCTCATAATATATCCTGGATTTCCTTGGAGATTTGCATGCATTTATTCATCCATTGGTTTTTTTTGGGGGGGGGAGGTTGTCATACGTCTTTGCTGTGTGTTTGATATATCCTTGAAGAGATTATTTTCATTTCTTAATGTCCTTTTTTGTAGTATTTTTCAGTCCTTAGGTAACTTAGTCCATGTCTTTATCAAACAGAATCATGATCATGGACACTTTTGTTCTGCTAATTGTAAAGAGATTTTTTTTGTATGCTGTTTGAATGCTCATGTCTCATGGGCACATATTTCAGTGACAAAATCTGCATATTTACCAGTTATAAAATGGAATTCATGGGGCTCCATGGGAGCTCTGGCATAGTCACAATGGGTATGTCTACACTGCAATGTAAGCCCAGGGTTAGTGGGACAAAAGTCAGCTAACCCTGGGTTAGAGAACCCTGGGCTTGACCTACACTGGTTGTTAACCCTACATAAAGAATTTTCTATCCCGGGCTTGAGCCTGGGGCTCTGATGTCCACACTGCAGCATGAAGATCCAAGTCAAACCAACTCAAAGACTCCTTAGCCCCCTCTTAAAATGTGGCCGCTCTATCCCTTTGACCATGGTGCATCGTGGGAGAACTTGATTGTCAACCTTGCACATTACAGGGAGTTTGAATACCCACCAAAACATCCTGCCAAGCTGTCATTTTGGTCTGTGCACTGCCAGCTACTGGAACTAGCAACATGGAGGAGCCACCTTTTGAAATACTTCTCTTGTTTGCACTTTTACTCCTGTTTCAGGAAATAGGCAGAATTTCACTGAGACTCTAGTGGACATTTAAGTCGCATTTTCTGTCCCCTCAGAGGCACCTGACAGAACTTCTGATGGAGGAGGAGTGTGAGGGGGCAGATTGGCCCCGCACTGGTACGGCAGGGGTTAATCCTCCCTCCTAGCAGAGGAAGCCATGCCCCTGAGGCTCTGCTGGGCATGCTCCACCTGGAAGTCAAGTATAAAAGCCTGCAGAGCTGCTCAGTCAGGGCAGACTGCTGGAGGGGAAGGAGGCTCATCACTCTCCGCAGCAGAAGAGCGGCTCGCACCCCGAGATGAAGAGGCCAGACATGCCCAGCCGCACTGCAGAGGGGAAGCCGAGGACTCCGTGGACCTGGCTGAATCTGAAAATATGGTAGGAAGTGATCCACAGAGTTCTTAAAGGGGAACTGTGCTGAGACCATTCAGGCCAGCGTGTTCCAAAAGGACCCCCGCTGAACCACTGGTGAGGAGAACTCGCTGATAATGGGGCCCTGGGTCGGGATCCGGTGGAGTGGGCGGGCCCAGGTTCCCCTACCTAGGCCACCCTCCTTTGTGAGGCCCCCACTAGGGGAGAGGAATTAGGTGGACTCTGGCCATTGGGCTGCACTGCCCTAGGAGCACATTGTATGGACTCCGGCTGCTAGGCTGCACTACCCCAATCGGGAAGGGGAAGTAGATAGACTCAGACCATTGGGCCACCCTGTGCAAACTATGGAAGGGTTTAGCACACGGACTTGGTCATAGAGAGTCTATGCTACCTCCCGCCCCCCTGACCTAAGGGGCCGACGAGGTACTAGCACCGCCACGAGGAAGAGGAAGAGGAGGACACAGACTTGTCAGGCTCAAGTTGACTGATGCTGCCCATGACACTGTACAGCCACTGATGTCCCCTATGTAGACCAGCACTTCTGGAGCAGGGCCACAAGCACTGTCTGGTGGAACCACATTGTCTTGTAGGCCTGGGATGACTGGCAGTGGGACCATAACTTTTTCATAAAGAAAGCTACAATTCTGGAGCTTTGTGAGCAGCTTGCCTGGACCCTCCAAGATAAAGACACACACATGAGGGCAGCCTTGCCTGTCCAGAAGTAGATTGCTATAACTGTCTTCAAGCTGGCTACCCCAGACTGCTACAGGTCATCTGCCAACCAGTTTGGTGCTGGCAAATCAACTGTGGGGAAAGTGGTGGTGGCAGTTTATGAGACAATCAGGGTTTTCCCCAAAGTGATGGGTATAAAAGATATACCGGAAGTAACTGCTGGCTTTGGGAGAATGAGTTTCCAAACTGTGACGGGGCCATTGAGGGGACTCATATGACCATAGTTTGCCCTCCTCAAGGAGCACATGAATATATAAACCCATAGGTGCTGAAACTATGAATGCTGGGGATGTGGCCACACCCCCATGATTAAAGTGGTTTCCATCATATACAGGCTTTACAGTTTGGTTCAATGGCTCTTAGCATGTCCACTATAAAAAAAAATAAAATCCCAGCATCCCTCTATAAACCACAAGAGGTGCTACTCCATGGTTACGCAGGTCCTTGTCTATCACAGAGGTTGATTTATGAATGCCAGCATGGGCTGTGCTGGAAAAATTCATGATTCCAGGGTTTTTTCCAGTCATAAGTCTACATTTCTGGACAGAGTGGGACACTATTCCCACCAAATAAATGGAGTTACAGTCCCCACTGTTATCCTGGGGGACCTCACACACCCAGTTTTGCCTTGGCTTATGAAGCCATACCCTGATATCAGAGGCCCTGGCAAAAGAAAGTTTAATTACACCCTCAGCAGGTGTAGAATGGTTGCTGAATGTGCTTTTGGCAGATTGAAATCCTGTTGGAGATGTCTGCAGTCTCATTTGGATTCCAGTGTCTTCAATGCTGTCTGCATTACTGTGGCCTGCTGTGCTCTTCACAATCTTTGTGAAGCCAGAGATGAGCCACTTCCCCCTGAATAGACCTATGACAGGGAGAGGCCACTGAGTCGGTACAGTCAACCAGAACGTGCACCTTCCATAGCTAGAGCTGGATGCACCTTGCCGATAGAAGTCAGGGGTGCTTTGTGCTCCCACATTATTTACTTGCATGGCCCAGTGGAAGAGGGGGAATTTTACCTTTATGAATGTGCTTGTGCAGGAGGAGGTGCTGATTGCTTGTGGGAGCGGGGGGTTCAGTGCATCCTGGATATAGTCCATGACTTTTACTAAAAATACCCGACTAAACCGTGCGTGTGTGTGTGTGTGTGGGGGGGGGGGGTGATTTACAGTGTGTGTGTGGGGGGTGACTGAATGTAAAGATTTCCCTGGAATACCAGCACTGATGTAGTAGTGTGCTTCTGAACATGCCCAAAGCATCTGGAAGGCATACGAGAGCAATGAAAGAGAGAGACTTTATTGTTTTCTATCTGCACTGAATTATTGACTCAAACGAAGGATCATGAGTATAAACTTTCTGAAAATACTGAGAATCAGAGTTATTAATCTTACATAAAGTATTCAGCGTCAAGTCCAGTCTGAGTTGAGTGGCTTGAATTTATATTTGTACAGCAGAATGTAATTATGGAGCCTATTGATATTATGTTGCTACTGCTGCTGTTGCAGCTCATCTGTTCCTTGGGAAAGTGCAAGCAATGCTGTAGAGTGTTTCTGCACGCCAGTCAGCATCACTAATCTGTCTATACATACACACACTTGAATTGTAGTGAAACCAACTTCCAGCATTAATATTTAAAGATGGGAATATTTATTTTACATAGAAAAAAGATCTAAATTCCTTTCATAAGCTTGCATCTCATTTAAAAAAAGACATAGCTCTCTATGTTGTAGTTTAGTTCACACTTTTAAAGGGGAAGACACTGTAGGTACCATTCATTTCTTTCAAACACTCACTTTCTTCTTTCCTCATTGTCTTTCTCTGTTCAGTACTACTAAAAGGAAAGAAGAGAATGTTTCACTATAGAGTTGGAGGGATTTTGATGACAAACTCATCAACTTTGGCCAACAGTCAATCAAGTAATGCTGTCTTTTGCACACACAGTCACACATGGAGTCAGCTCCTTTCTTTACTCCATGGTATTTGTTCTATAAAAAGATGCATTTTCTTTATGAGAATGGCTCAAGCAGTGTTAAAGTGCTATGCTATCCTGAGTGCTATGGTGTGTAGTATGATTTTTTTTTCCCCAAGGGCAGTTTGACTCAAGGCCTTATTACAAGAAAATATCTTACCAGCGAGTTCTAAAACAAATCCACTTTTATACCTAGCTTCAAGTTTGCACAGCATAGGGCAGGGTGGCCAAACTGTGGCTTTTGCAGTTAAAGTACAGCTCCCGTAGCTCTCCCAACCCACCGTTGTCCACCTACCAGACTGAGGGCAAAGCTCAGGTCTTCTGCCATGTGATGGAGTGGGGGGTGGGGTAGGAACTTCTGCCAGAGACAACTGCTGCATGTAAGCGTTGGGGGGGGCATAATGTAAAGGTTTGGCCCTCCCAACAGCTTGAGTCACATGCCCCCAAGAACATAGGTGCCGACTCTGTGGGTGCTCTGGGGCTGGAGCACCCACGGGGAAAAATTAGTGGGTGCTCTGCAGCCACGCTCCCCCCTCCTCGCCTCCTTCTCCCCCCCAAAGCACTGCATTCCTGCTGCTCCCCCTCCCTCCCAGCACTTCCCACCTCCAAACAGCTGTTTGGCAGTGCTTAAGACTTTCTAGGAGGGAGGGGGAGGAGCAGGGATAGGGTGTGCTCAGGGGAGGAGGCAGAGAAGAGGTGGGGCAGGGGTGGGGGCATGGGGGAAAGGGGTGGAATGGGGGCAGGAAGGGGTTAGGGACTTTGGGGAAGGGGTGAATGAGGGTGGTGCAGAGGCGGGGGGAGGGTCAAGCACCCACTGGGAAGAAAATAAGTTGGCGCCTATGCCCAGGACCATCCCTCCTCTTTCCCTCAGCGGCCCCTCCCTTCAGCTCCCTGCAGTGGCAAATAGCTGGGTGCTGCGGGAGGGGTCTCTGCTTTAGCTCCTTGGGGAAAGGCAGCAGCAAAAGCAGATGAAGCCCTGAGCCTAGGCAGGCGCCTCCCCTGGGGCTGAAGCCCCAATCCCCAGCAGGTATGCCCTAGCTCTCGAACTTCTGAAGATTGTCATATGAGGCTCAGAGGGTGAATAAGTTTGGTCACCCCGGCATAGGGTATAATAATAATTACACTCAGTGCTGCCTCACATCCTGGGAGCTCAAAGCACTTTGCCTACATTAAGGAATTTAGTCTCAGAACATCTGAAAATGTAGACTGGGACAAGGCACCAATGCATCTTGAAATGCCTGGGAACTGGAATGCAGAAAGTTTGAGGCTCCCCTGGGTGACAATCCCTGACTTGTATTGACCCAACTGCACTAAACATCAATAGAGACAACAGGCAATTACTTGGCAGCTGTTTGTAATGGCTTTGCGGTGCAGCAGTGATGTACTCACGTTTCACTATGGATCCAGGCTCAAGCTCATATAGGATGGGGAAAGGGAGACAAAGAAGGCCTATGGTCCCACTGGATCCAGGAGTCTGTCCAGATTGCCTACCCAGAGTATGGGTTAATTGATACCGGTGGCTGCAGGAACAAGTCTGGCAAAGGTACAAAGAGACAATTCTATCCAGCAGGTCTCTGAGAGTTCGGAAGGGGATGTGGAGAATTACACACACAGGTGCCAGGCTACGTCTGAGGCAGTCACAGTCACCATCAGACATGGAGAGAGGGGAGAAAGCAATGGGGTCCTGTTAGGGAAACAGCACAGGGATGGGAATCTGCTCTGCCTCTTCCAAAAATTTAGGAGTGCCAGTCCCAAAAAAAGATAGCCATTAGGGACCTGATTTTCTAAGATGCTGACCCATATGTCTCATTGACTTCAGTGGTGGTGATGAGTAATCTGCACTCCTAAAAATTGGTCCCAACGATAATTCCCCCATAACTCCTCAACATACACCAGCAGCAAGTTATGGGAGAGCTGAATGATGCTGCAGAGTGCGCAGTCTGTCTTTGGAGCTGACGGCTCACTTCTGTCAAACCCTCTCATTGAGAGAAGTGGCAATGGCACCAATAAGGGTTATAATTTTTTGATAGGTCTCCCTAATACAAAACACCTCATCACAGACACAGTGGCACAGTACCCAGGAACATATCATGAGATGTTGAGTAGTGGGTTCCCAACTTTTCTGAGTGGGAGCCCTCCCACCACATATAGGAGTTCTGCACCTGGGCACTTCACTGCCAGGTGGTGTTGCTGCACCTTACTCCTGTTTGTGTGTGAGTGTACATTCTCTTTCCACCTCCTTCCTTTTCTGTCTGGTTTTCTTTTTTTTTCTTTTTGCTGAGTATATTTACACTTTTGCTCTCTATTTATTTTTCTCCTCACTAACTTTCTTCTAATTTCCCCACCCTTTTTCTGCCTCTTTCTTTCCTTCTCTGTGAAGCACCCAGTTCTGATTTCCTCTGAGTTCTTTCCCTCTGTTTGCTCTCCTCCAGTTCTCTCTCTCTACCCTGATCCCACATTTCCTCTTCTCCCCACTCATTCAGGTCCTTCTCAATTCTCTCTCCTTCCTTCTCTTTCCTTTCCTCACAGTTTCCTCTCCCTTCATGTCTAGTTATAAATAAATAAAATTAATGGAGATATCCTATCTCCTAGAACAGACCTTGAATGGTTATTGAGTCCAGCCCCCTGCCTTCACTAGCAGGACCAAGTACTGATTTTGCCAAAGATTCGTAAGTGGCCCCCTCAAGGATTGAACTCACAACCCTTGGTTTAGCAGGCTAATGCGCAAACCACTGAGCTATCCCTTCCCCCATTAACACAAACTTTTTGCCAGGGACAATTCTCCTAATAATCAAACATTCTGTGTTCCACCTCTCTCCCCCCCACACACACACACAGCTGACATAACACATCAAATTGCTCACAGAATTGTCTAATGTATTTTTACCTTAGAAGGCAAAAGAGGAAAACAGAAAAGAAAACCCACCTAAAACATACCTGAGTGTCCCTACAACGTGCGACTGACCCACTGCCCATTGAAAAATAATTTGAAAAATAATCCTTGAAAATAGCAGGCTTCCTAGGAAAATGTGCCATCCCATCTGCGTTTAGAAAGTAAGGTGCTATGCTTGTGTTTTGCTTATCACTTCTCTAACTGATTGCCCCATTTCCCCCTGGTGACTTTGTCTACAGTGAACTCAGACTTCTTTGCCTGTTGACTGTCTTTTTCCAGTGGACACCAAGACACCTACAGGTATTTCCTGTGTTGAGACTGGGATTTCTCTGGCACTAGTAGTCTCCACTCTATTCTTTGTGAAAATGTGACCTCAACCCAACTACAGGCGGAAATAGGAGTGCTATTATAAACCTCTTGCTGAGAGAATAACAAAAGCTTTGCCACTGCTACCACAGAATAGAGACAATTACTATGACTCTGTTTCTGTATGACCATAAACATCTGTAAACCACAAATCTCAATGTTGACTAATTGGTCAATTAATTGCATTAAATATTAATCTAAACAAAATCAGCCTAATAGATTTTTCTAGCAGTATATACTATATAAGAGAAGCTACTCTTCCTGTTGCCTAGATATAGCATGTTCAATAACCTTCATTGGTGTATTCTAAGTACAATGATGAACTATTTCTATTCATCCTTGTTGCCCTTTCAGACTGTTGCTGAACGCAGTACCTTATTTTCCCCATAAGGAAAAAGATACTAGAATGATGAATGAGATACATACATGGATAGATAGAATATCATTTTTCTCTGATCTAGGAGAAAGAACACAGTATGGGGGCTGATAAAATTATAACTCTCTGTCCTCCGAATTTTCAGTCCATGATGATCTCCTTTGCCTGCAACCTGAATGATCAGGTTGCCACTACCACTCCTGCTCCTGCAGTTACCCAGCCCAAAATCCATAGGTGGCATTGCAAGTAAAGATTCTTAAAACTAGAGAGATGCTACACTCACGGGGTATTGTCATATTGCTCAGTGTAATCCCAAAGGTTTCCACCCCCAGTAGCCAGAGCATCCAGAAAAGGACAATGCAGCTTTAGAAATGCTAATTCACTAGTTGCCAGCGATTTTGCTTTTGGGGAATAATAACACAGTACAGTTAGTCACCAAGTATTTTGGAGGAAGTCAGGAGGTTGTGTGGGTACTGGCAGGTTATCTCCTCTGAAGCTGCTGTTCCACCTAAACAAGAAAGTTGTTAATCACAATTCACTTCACATTTCATAAAAACTTAGCCTGGAGCACCTAGCCAGAACAGTGGGATGTTTCAGCAACTCCTCATGCAATTCACTGCCAGGATCATTGTCACAAGCAAAGAGGGGTCTGATGAACCATATGGGAATTTCCCCCTCAGTGGAGTTATGTTCCTAAATCTTGTGTTTGATACTAAATGAATCCATAATCTGTTAACTGCTAAGAATGCTAGCTCCTACTCACTAGTTGATATCTCTGCCTCCCATCATATAAATCCCAATGTTGTTTCTATCACATAATTCATTGTTCTTCCACTTTTGCTTTGCCTGTACTTGATGTAAGCCATCTGATTTTTTTTTTCATACCAATTATTGACCTAGCAGCTGATTCAGTAGCACTGGACAGGTGATATAAGACTTTATAGAAGCATCATTGCTAGACTCCACTCCTGGATGGCATGGATCTTTTGACATATACTCTTTCCCCTGTAGTTCTCAGTGGTGCCAGCATTCTGTGGAGCATTTCATTTGCAATTTTATTTGTAGTGAGGTATTGTCATCATGGCACCATCTATCCAAATTCTTCTTAGTCTAGCTACTTTTCATGTTATGCTTTTCTTCGATACTGATATTGGAGAGTCTCAGGAAATTTCTTTTGTATTGTTTATTGATTTTTCATTAGAAACCAGACCAACAGAAAAAAATCATCAGGACAAACTCAAAAGTAATGACTACAAAGAACAACTGAATTCATACATGCAGAAAAACACGAATGTGATTACATTTTTATTTATGCAAGAAAAATGTTTCTTTCCAGTAAAAGTTCAACTGTATGAGATCAAAAATAATAGGTTTAATGTTAGATATGGTCCATCAACCAAATTTGCTACAGTGCCTGTATCTGCAACAACTAAGTTGCACAATACAAAAAAGCAGAATAAATACCAGCACTGCAGAAATACAGCAAAAAAGTAGTGCTCACAAATATTCTTGTGAAGCAAACCAGGCCATTTGCTTTGCTAGTAGCTGTAAACTTTTTACTTTGCTAATTTGCATACATTCAAGTTTATTCACAGGAAAATGTGTGGAAAGCAGAAGCCGTAAGAATAATGCCATGAATGTACTGTGAGATTATTTACACTGGAATGTTTTTATGGACATTTGTAAAGCGGTGTTTATTATTCATACTTTAGATTAATCAAACAATTATGAATATTCATGGATATCTGCAAACAGCTTTATTTTTTAAAGTTTTGGTCATATGATCAGGGAATACAAAATAAAAAATACCCCAAAACCTTGTGACCTAGGGGAAAACTCAAATAACAAATTGTAAATACTCATAGTGATCAGTTTTTGAATAAACCATAGTTAAAATTTGTTTGCATAAACTATTCATTAAACAAGTGCAAATACACAGGAAAAAAAAAATCAAACATGACCTGGTTGCAAATAACTTGTAAGAAGATAAAAAGATTAAACTTCTTCATTAAAATATCCTTAATAAATAGTTTGGTCAGCTTGAGTACATGCATAGGGATTATAAACACCTTTCTGCTTTAATCAGCATTCCAAATTATGTGTTGTAGTCGTCACATTGTGTATATGATAGGTTTCCCATTGAAGCTAACGGGAGCCTCAAATGCACATTTAGAGGTAGAATTTGGTTCATTCTTGATAATTTTGTTTACTCATTTCCTCTTAATATTATACATGCACATTTAAAGATGTAGATATGGGTTTCTACAACCTCCAGCTTTTATGTGCACATCAGCGATTTGTGTGCCTACCCCAGGTGCACACAAAAATGCACATCTTTGAAAAGTCGGCCACAATGCATTGTCATAACTTTAATGTCATGGGCTCGATTCATCCTTGGGTTTATGATGGCTAGTGTAACCTAAGGAACAGGGCTCGAGATGGTGGGAAGCCTTTCTGCATCTGGAGATGTCATGGTACAAGGGTCTTGCAATCCAAATATCACTGTGCTGTGGAATGGGGTATGCTGGCTACAGAGAGACCTCCAGGCACCATAGAGGCAAGATGGTAATACAAACACCACTTGACTTTCCCAGTGGTAAATGTCTCTTACTGCTGGCTCAGTGAAGTTCAATTTGTGCAACCACAAGGGTGAATCAGTGTTGTTGAGAGTGAATTCGATGTTTTAGAAAGATGGTCATGCTGCATCCTAATTTTAAAGAAACCATTTTTTTCTTTTGATGCTAATAGAAAAGGGTAATTATTTGTGAATGGTAAAAAAAAAAAAAAAAAACCTTTTCATGTAACATGAGGTACGAACAGGGTAGTGTACAGGGTATTATCTGGCATTATATTTCAAAGTATCCTTCTTCCATAAAAAAGGACTACAGCATTCAATACTGTCTTACAAAATGGACTGGGTAATGGTAACATATCTATATATAAAATTCAGTAAACACACTGATGACTCAAGAAAGGAGTTGAAACATTCAGAAGAAATTATAATTACACACGGTACTGAGCACAATAAATCAACAATATGGAAATTGTCCAACACAAAAATAAACTCCCTTTCAAAAGCACAGAATGTAAATAAACTGTATAATATATAACAAATTGGATCACACTGAAAACGAACATCAAAAAATAAATCTTGTAAATTCACACGTATGAAGTCACCCATTCCTCATAATTCATGGAAATGATGGCATTTTTGATTTTTAAGTATCTTCTGAAAGGAACAGCAAGAGTCAAAAACATGAAATTCAGTGAGGGGTTAGTCCAAGTATGATTTTTGATTAAACGGTCTTTCTGCCATAGGGGAGGAAACATCCTGACCAATAGAGAGGAAGGCAATTTTGAGGAGTGGAAAGATGGTGTAAATTAAAGTCAGATGAGCGATACTTCAAGCAATACCTGCTTCCAGTTTCTTGATGTGTTAATTATACCAATTTATGCTCCTTTAATAGCAGTAGAGTGAGTGTTGGTATGTCTAAGAGAGTCTTACTTACATATCATCTGCGAATATTCCATGTAATCCTCACTTCACCATTATGAAGTAGGTAAGCTGATTATATTGAGGGGCAGATGAAGGCAGAGAGGATAAGTGTTCTGTTTAAGATTACAAAGGGAGTTGGCTACAGAACCAGGATCAGAATTTAGGAGTACATGATTATTAGATCTGTGTTTAAACTACTGGCCTTTATGTAGGAGTTTGTGGGTACTAGGCATCCTGATGTTTAGAAGTCAACCCGTAATGGGTTATCTGCAAGGATTTCTTTGGCTAAATCCTACTCATTGCCTTGGTAAGTACCACAATTGTTTATGTGTTTATTTGGATTACAGACCATTAGCGACATACTGCACAATAAAGAAATTAACTCCTTTACCATCTGTAGTGTGAATTTAACTTCACTATCTTGCCTCCCAGATATAACATTTTGCTTTAAAAGCTGCTAATGACAAGTGATATATATGAGCCAGGTATTACTATTTTTCACTTCTGGCTAAATCCACAATGGGAATCTGGACTCAATATTGCAGTGCCTAACTTTAGGGGCTCTGCTGCCTAATAGACTCCACACCCCCAAGTTAGGCTTACAGGCTCCCTATACAGTGCATGGGGACAGTTAGGTGCATGAGGATGGGAGCCACAAAAGCCTAAAAAGCCAAAAGCCTGTCCTAAAACAGACACTAGTAAATGCCAGGTAGCAGAGTGTGGCCTAAACCTTGTGTCTCAAAGAGATTTCTGCACCTAAATCTGGATCAGAGGGCGGCACCTATTTCTGCTGTGGATTCACAGTCATGTACTTTCTTCTTGAATTAGGAATCTAAACAGCTATTGAAACAGGGACTTGAACCTCCCACATCACAGGTAGGTGCCCTAACCATTGGGCTATAAGGTTATTTATACAAAGTGGAACAGTTTCAACAGGAGAGATTGAGTATGACCTACCACAGACTATCCCACTGCCCACAAGTTGGGGGACTTCTTTCAGGGATGGGAGACACGGGTTGAAATCCTTGCTCTAAACCAGGGAGAGGGGGAACTTGAACCTGGGTGAGTGCACTAACCACTGGACTATAGGTTATGGTGGGGAGAGGAGGAAGGAACCAACCTTTTCTCTTGTTGTGTTTTGTGCATGGCTTGATCGGTTAAGTGGCCTCTGAGAATGCCTATAAGACTGGGCCCTACAGGCAGGATGGGAAGTGAGAATGCCTATTCTAATGATCACACCAGGGCAGAGGCTGACATGAGGACTAAGGTGGCTATGGGTATGCCCATGGGAAGATTTTTAGGTGTCTAAAGACTGTAGGTACCTGCAGAGTTAAGTGGCAGCTGAGAGGATCTAAGTTTTGGACTTAGGTGCCTAACTCCATTTGTGGATCCTAAAGGATGGTTACAAAATGGTGTCATATTTAAGAAAAAAAATGATGCCACCAAACACACTCTTGGAGTGGTAATTTCTTGTTAACTGTTCAAGCATACTATACTCTGCATCTAAATATATAAACATTTTTAAAATCTGCAGCAGGACACAAGCATCGGCCTGCAGTCATACATGGCATAAACACTTAGGAATGATCATATCCCAAAGTGAATTGTACAGCAGCAGGTCTTCTATCAGAAAACTAGAGCCATCTAGTGCCTACCAATTGATAGAACCTATTGGACTCCCTTCCCACTTCTGATGGCTCACTTCCATTGTGGGCATTTTGTCAGAAGATAAATGCTAGAGGAGTAATCTGTGCAAGTATGTTCTAATCTGCATGGTTTGAGGTTTTTCTGTAATAAACTCCATTGTGAAATAAAGTTCTAAGGAGATTGGGCCTTATTCTTAATAATACAGTTTAGGCCAAGAGGCATTTTATCCTTTCCATGAATATTATCTCCTATGCATCCGAAGAAGTGGGCTGTAGTCCACGGAAGCTTATGCTCTAATAAATTTGTTAGTCTCTAAGGTGCCACAAGTACTCCTGTTCTTCTATTATCTCCTAGTATTCTTTGATCCACAGGTGAAAGCCCAGGTTTTGGAAAATTGCATTGGTAGCAAAACCCTATGCTAATAAACAGAGCACATACACTCACATAGATTAATGTCCTTCTGGATATGGCTAAGGGTGAAAAGTAGAACTGATTGATTTTTTTCCACCAACACTATTTTCAGAAAATTGGGTTATCAATTACTGAAATGATCTGGAAAAAGGGTAAATAGTGAGGTGGCAAAATTTGCAGATGATGCAAAACTACTCAAGATAGTTAAGTTCAAAGCAGACTGCAAAGAGTTACAAAGGGATCTCACAAAACTGGTGACGGGGCATCCAAATGGCAGATGAAATTCAATGTTGATAAATGCAAAGTGATGCACATTGGAAAACATAATCCCAACTATACATGTAAAATGATGGGGTCCAAATGTGCCCACATCTCGAATACTGCATGCAGATCTGGTCACCCCATCTCAAAAAGATATATTGGAATTGGAAAAGGTTCAGAAAAGGGAATAAAAAACTATTATGGTATGGAACAGCTTCTATATGAGAAGAGATTAATAAGACTGGGACTTTTCAGCTTGGAAAAGAGACAACTAAGGGGGGATATGATATAAAATCCTGACTGGTATGGAGAAAGTAAAGAAGGAAGTGTTATTTACACAAGAACTAGGAATCACCAAATGAAATTAATAGGTAGCAGGTTTAAAACAAAAATATTTCTTCACACAATGCACAGTCAGCCTGTGGAACTCTTTGCCAGAGGATGTTGTAAGGCCAAGACTATAAGAGGGTTTAAAAAAAAGAACTAGATAAGTTCCTGGAGAATAGGTACATCAATGGCTATTAGCTAGAATGGGCAGGGATGCAAAAACATTGCTCTGAAGTGTCCCTAGCCTCTGTTTGCCAGAAGCTGGGAACAGGTGACAGGGGATGGATCACTTGATGATTAACTGTTCTGCCCATTCCCTCTGGGGCACCTGGCATTGGCCACTGTTGGAAGACAGGATACTGGGCTAGATGGATCTTTTGTCTGACCCAGTATGGCCATTATTATGTTATGAAAACTGAAATATTTCAATTCAGATGTGCTGCTGCAATGTCTCCAGGAAGTTGCACTTCAATTGCCTCTAATTCCCATTCTCTTCTATGGGTTGGCCTCCCCGGCTGGACTTCATCACCCCTCTGGAGTTATTGGGCCTAATTCTCATTCACATTACTGGCAAGTTACACTGCCAAAGTGCAGTGGCACCAATGTGGGAGGGAGGGGGTAATTTCCTCCCCCCCCCCATCCAAGGTTTTTCATCTTCATCAAATTTCCATAGGTTTTGGAGCCAGGAGACCATGGCCCAACCACTTTAATGCTGTAATCCTAAATCAGCACAGCTGATATCATAGCAGTCCAGAACTGGCTGCATGGTTGCAATGCCATTGAAATTTGACCCAGCTGCCCCTCCATACAGATGAAGATGTGACCTGCCTAAATTTCAGTGAGTGTTGTGACCTGGAGTACAGAGAGTATGTTCCTTCACAGCAGAGTTTAGGGCAGGCCACCAAGAGCTGGACCCTTGGTGGCACTGGTCATGCACTGTGTGGGTAACAGAGGGGAGAATCCCTCACCAAGGGAGACCCAGGGTCCCTGTGGGAATGAGGGGAGGGGGGGATGAATTAGGTTCCTGTCAGAGAGGGTGGGGACCACAGACCAGAATTTTCCCCCACTACCTAAAACATATCTGAATTGGAAGAATGCCATAGTGATGTAATGTTGCCTTAATGTAAGTGGTTATTACATTCATATTATATTGCAAGATGTTAGAGATGAAAAACCACTTTATTTTTTTCTTTCTTTGCATTTGCTCTTAAACACTGTTCAAAGTGAGATCAGAATATGTCTGTGACACTGACAGAGTAGCCAACGTGGGTCTAACCCATAATAATTTAACAAGGGCACTGAAACATAATCAAGACAATCTACTTGTATGTGAATTTGGAAGAGGTGTACTAGACCAGCAATCATTAACCCAATCATTTGTAGTAATAGAAACCAAGGGTAGATGTTAAGTGTATCGGTCTGTGTTCACCTATATCTTGTTAGAAGTTTAACAATGTAACCAGATTATTTTGTAGATACTAATTCCCTTTCATATCTTAATTACCTTATATTATGCATCAGATGGTTCAGTTAACCTTAAGATCAAAGATGTAAGCTTATCTATGCTCTAATGAAATACCAGCTAATTGCCTTATGTGAATGAATACAACTAGTTTACCTGTGTATGCATAGAAAATAGAAGATTAGCTTCAAATCCATGGTCAACAGATAATATGCACTGCCTAATCTTCATCGGGGGAAGGTCCTGCTGTGACAATTTTTGTGAGGAGGCTTGTCAGCCTGCTAGAAAAACTATAAAGGAATCCCTGAGCCTGATCCTTTTAATCTCAGGTCTGCTTAAACTTTATCAGGGAAAGTCTAACCCATAAAACAGAGATCTCAAAGTCTACCCTGGATTACCCTGGAATTCTTATGGAAAATCTTGACCAGACACTTGGACTATAACCTTTTAAATTGATTCCTGAAAGATTTTTACAAATCCTCAGCCTCACCATCTCTGCTATGAAACTGACCTGACTATACACATATTTGTATGTATATTGATTTTTTTTAACCATTTGCAACTCTTTTCTTTCTTTTCCCTTTTATTATTAAAACCTTTAGTTTTAGTTATTAAAGGATTGGTGTCATTATGATTATTGGGTAAGATCTAAGATTCATATTGACCTGGGAATAAGTGTCCAGTCCTTTGAGATTGGAGAACCTCACATATGGTGAATCAGATTTTCAATAATCCCTAATTATATTAGACTTGCTGTCTAGATGAGAATCAGGAGCTGGAATTCTTAAAGGGGACTGTATTTGGCTTCATGTTAACCAGTGTGTTAACCAGAAGCTGGTTTGTCACTGGGTTGGTGAATCTAATTATAGAATTAACTACCAGTTTGGGGGATTGTCTGCCCTATACCTTGCAATCTGCCTGTGGCATTCTCATGTGGCCCATCCAGGCACCCAGTCACAACATCTGATATACCTATTAATAAAATCACAAATATATAATGTATGGACTTGGGGACATAGCATCTTGGTATTGAGATCTGTATATTACTGGAGTTACACCAACTTGATAGCTTGCTTTGTATCCATATGCATGGTTGTGAAAATCCAATCAAACATTAATCTTAGTAATTGTTTTAATCCCAGGGCAAATAAGGCATAATAAAGGGGAAAGGCTGGTGTACAGTATTTTGTCTTTTCAGTTAATAGATCTTTGGGTGGAAGAGTAACTGAGCCCGAAGGCATTAAACAGGGCACAAAATGACATATTTCTTAACATTAAAGAGTATTAGGTACATAGGTTTCAATACTCAAAATATTTAGCATAATGAGGATGGACAGGCTTAAGGGAGAAGAAAGGAGATAGTGCTTGGGTTTCCCCCTCTACTTTCTAAATTACAGCTTGATTGTATGCAAGTACATAGCAAAATATGGTGTAAAATTTGATTATGATCACTAAATCCAAGACTGTACCGGCAGTAGTTTTTCATGTTTTACTTCTTTTGCTTGTGTTGTGTTGTGGTTATTTTCATACTTGCAGCCAAGTCAATCACGCTCCATCTCAATTCTCAGAATTCCACATGGCTGGTACTTTCTTTTTTTCAGAAGTGATTTCTCCCAATATGGGTCAAGCTGAGTACAATAATTATGTTGTTATTTTGGAACAAATAATAATTATCTGTATTTAATACACCTCCCTATGATAAATTTCACACAAGTAGTTATTCTTATTACTACTAAAGGATCATTCTCAAAGGGGTTAGTATATCAGGGTATGTCTACACTACGAGAGTAGTTCAATTTTACTTAAATCGAATTTTTGGAATCGATATTGCAAAGTCGAATGTGTGTGTCCACACTAAGGACAGTAATTGGACTTTGTGAGTCCACACTAACGGGGAAAGCGTTGACATTGGAAGCGGTGCACTGTGGGCAGCTATCCCACAGTTCCCGCAGTCCCCGCTGCCCATTGGAATTCTGGGTCGAGCCGCCAATGCCTTCTGGGTAAAAAAATGTGGCGAGGGTGCTTTTGGGTAACTGTCGTCATCCGTCCATCACTCCCGCCCTCCCTTCCTGAAAGCGCCGGTGGGAAATCAGTTCGCACACTTTTCTAGTCAGTGACAGCGCGGACGCCACAGCACTGCGAGCCTGGAGCCCGCTGCGACCATCGCTGCAGTTGTGGCCGTTGTCAACGCCTCGCAGCTTATCATCCACCTTTCCCAGAGGCAGATGCAGATAAATCAGGCGAGGAGGCTACGGCACCGCGGTGAGGTCCTGAAGTCTGAGAGTAGCACAGACCTGTCAGAAAGCACGGGACCCAGCGCCGAGGACATCACGGTGGCAATGGGTCATGTGGATGTTGTGGAACGGCGATTCTGGGCCCGGGAAACAAGCACGGACTGGTGGGACCGCATAGTGCTGCAGGTCTGGGATGAATCCCAGTGGCTGCGAAACTTTCGCATGCGGAAGGGGACTTTCCTTGAACTTTGTGAGTTGCTGTCCCCTGCCCTGAAGCGCAATGACACCCGGATGCGAGCAGCCCTGACTGTCCAGAAGCGAGTGGCCATAGCCCTCTGGAAGCTTGCAACGCCAGACAGCTACCGGTCAGTCGCGAACCTCTTTGGCGTGTGCAAATCTACCGTGGGGGTTGTTGTGATGCAAGTAGCTAAGGCAATCGTTGATGTACTGCTGTCAAAGGTAGTGACCCTGGGAAACGTGGAGGTGATCATAGATGGCTTCGCAGCGATGGGATTCCCAAACTGCGGTGGGGCCATAGATGGAACTCACATCCCTATCCTGGCACCGGACCACCAGGCCAGCCAGTACATTAACAGAGAGGGCTACTTTTCCATGGTGCTGCAAGCACTGGTGGACCACAGGGGACGTTTTACCTACGTCTACGTCGGATGGCCGGGCAAGGTTCATGACGCTCGTGTTTTCAGGAACTCTGGTCTGTTTAGATGGCTGCAGGAAGGTACTTACTTCCCGGACCACAAAATAACTGTTGGGGATGTGGAGATGCCTATAGTCATCCTCGGGGACCCAGCCTACCCGCTAATGCCCTGGCTCATGAAACCCTATACTGGCGCCCTGGACACTGAAAAAGAACTCTTCAACTACCGGCTGAGCAAGTGCAGAATGGTGGTGGAGTGTGCTTTTGGCCGTCTCAAGGGGAGATGGAGAAGCTTACTGACTCGCTGTGATCTCAGCGAAACCAATATCCCCATTGTTATAGCAGCTTGCTGTGTGCTCCACAATCTCTGTGAGAGCAAGGGGGAGACCTTTATGGCAGAGTGGGAGGTTGAGGCAAATAGCCTGGCTTCTGATTACGCCCAGCCAGACAGCCGGGTGATTAGAAGAGCCCAGCGGGACGCGCTGTGCATCCGGGAGGCTTTGAAAGCTAGGTTCCTGAGTGAGCAGGGTAACCTGTGACTTTTAAGTTTGTGTACAGAGAAGCTTAACCTGCCCCCGTTTCTTTACCCAGTTAATGTTGACTATCCTCTCCAGTTACATACCCCCTTCACCCCCTTCCAACACACGTTTCGAAATAAAATCACTTCTACTTTGTTAATGAACACCGTTTTCTTTACTACTGTTTTCGCGGGACTGTTTTAAAACTGGGACGCAGACTGTGTTGGGGAGGGGGTGTAGTGTAGTGACGCAAATGAAGCTTCTAAACTCAAGGATTGACAGGCTCCGCTGTGGTGGGCTGCTTGTTTCAACGGAGCCTGTCACCCCTCCTGATCGGGACTGTGTGTATGGGGGGGCTATGTGACTTTGTGGCAGGGGAAGGACGGTTACAGATCTCCTGCTGCGTGGCTCTGTGATCCTGCGTAAGGTCCGCCGCTTACGATCTGTAACTTGATTGTATGCAAGTACATAGCAAAATATGGTGTAAAATTTGATTATGATCACAAACTAATCATGAGAAACCCATTGTTGTTATTCTTAATATTCCTGTTCTGTTAAAAATAAATGTTTAGATGTTTAAAACACTTACTGGCTGATCCTTCCCCAGATTCTGTGTCCGGGTTAACGGCTGGGGACGGTTGGTAGGGGATCTCTGTAAGGGTGATGAAGAGATCCTGGCTGTCGGGGAAATCAGCGTTGTAAGCGCTGTCGACTGCCTCGTCCTCCTCATCTCCTTCCTCATCTTCCCCGTCCGCTAACATGTCCGAGGAACCGGCCGTGGACAATATCCCATCCTCAGATTCCACGGTCAGTGGTGGGGTAGTGGTGGCGGCCGCACCTAGGATGGAATGCGGTGCCTCGTAGAAACGGCATGTCTGCGGCTGGGATCCGGAGTGTCCGTTTGCCTCTTTGGTCTTCTGGTAGCCTTGTCTCAGCTCCTTGATTTTCACGCGACACTGCATTGCATCCCGGCTGTATCCTCTCTCTGCCATGGCTTTAGAGATCTTCTCATAGATCTTTGCATTCTGTCTTTTGGAGCGCAGCTCGGAAAGCACGGACTCATCGCCCCACACAGCGATCAGATCCAAGACTTCCTGATCAGTCCATGCTGGGGCCCTCTTTCTATTCTGAGATTGCACGGCCATCTCTGCTGGAGAGCTCTGCATCGTTGCCAGTGCTGCTGAGCTCGCCACGATGTCCAAACAGGAAATGAGATTCAAACTGGCCAGACAGGAAAAGGAATTCAAATTTTCCCGGGGCTTTTCCTGTGTGGCTGGTCAGAGCATCCGAGCTCAGACTGCTGTCCAGAGCGTCAACAGAATGGTGCACTGTGGGATAGCTCCCGGAGCTATTACCGTCGATTTCCATCCACACCTAGCCTAATTCGACATGGCCATGTCGAATTTAGCGCTACTCCCCTCGTTGGGGAGGAGTACAGAAGTCGAATTTAAGAGACCTCTATGTCGAACTAAATAGCTTTGTGGTGTGGACGGGTGCAGGGTTAATTCGATGTAACGGCGCTAACTTCGACATAAACGCCTAGTGTAGACCAGGCCTCAGAAAAATAACCAATAATAATAATAATGAGCAGTACCAAAGTGTGTTATATTTTCAAAGAGCTCCACAAAAATGGAGGGCTGCATTATGCATTTAAGGCCCAGCCCCTCACTGAGAAGAGATCCATAGCTCCAGGGGAAGCACAGCTGCAGTGACATCTTTTACAAGGGAGCAGTACGTGCTCTTCTCTGCACCGAACCTGGTTTTCTGACTTTTGCAGTTGCAGCCTCTATTTAATATTGACGTGATAGTTCTGTGTTAAACTATAATGTCCCCTAGGGAGTGAGATGGCTCCTGTGGTGCTACAATTTTCAGATCAATAGGCTGAAAGTTACCCTTTACAATTCTCTTAGGTTAGGAGACTCTTAGGAGCATACTTAGAACAAATACAGTGACAAAGAACAAATACAGACACAGTTACAAGTAAAAAAAACAACCCTTGTTTGTTTGTTTTACACACACATACATATATATACAATCTGAGAAAGCCCAAGCAATAGGCAATGCCATATTCATATTCAGATCCCCTGAGATATTATAGAGTCTGGTGGATCTCTCAACAGATTGTCATTGATAAAGGTGTGGTTCCTACTGGGGTCTTCCCAATGAGGTATTTCCTTGGGGGTCTCCCCACCCTACCCATATTATGGAACCCTTTTATGTTATTATTATGACCCTGCCTACCTACCACCTTATGCATATGCATGAAGATCCCAACCTCCTCTTCCTTATCTGTACTTCCACATGCCATAAATCTTGGGGTCCTTCACTTTTCATAGATTAGTCTCTTAGTTCCCCGTATTCTGATTCACATGTCATTAACATTTATGTAAACACATTCCCATGGTAACCTGTGGTCACAGAGCAGAACTTCCTGTGATGTTACAATCAGGCATCTTGTGGTCTAACTGGTACATTGCAGTCTAGACGGGTACTTTATAATATATTCCCCCGGAACATCACCTATTGGCCCATCTTTTACAGTAATCTTCTAACCTTACTGGCATAGGGTCATTCCTGCGTCACCCACATCAAGTCTTATTAAGCCTGAGACCTACTGAGGCCAAGCTGAAATCTTATAGGCCTTAGCTTATAGGCCTTGCATTGCTGCTTTACTTTATTTATATACTTAATGCACCCTCATTGTAGGAGAAAGAGAGAGCCTGGAGCCCTGGGCCTGGTGCAAGATTTGAGGCCTGAACCAAGAGTCTGTGAACCAAAGTTAAGGCATGTATTAAAGTAGATGTTTGCAAGTTAACTAAATAACTGGCAAAAGTATTGCTAGTGTGGCTAAAACACAGGCACTCCTGAGAAGCAACAGATACTGGGTATGTGTGAGAACACACTCCAAAAGATTATCCCAGGGACATCCTGACCTATCACCAGATAAGAGGGTCTGCTAGAAGTAATGAATAGGGATGTTATGCCCGAGACACCTGGAGCATGATACATGGGGAGGTAACAAGCAGATTTCAAGAAACACTTATGATGGTATGAGAGTTGTTCGTCTCACTCTATAAATATTAGGGTGCCTCGCCTTAACCCTTATTGCAGCCTTGGGGACAGTAGACAGTCCCGCTGCTGACTCAGCCATTCCTTGCCACTGGGCACTCATGTATTAGTGTACCAATAACCACAGAGCCAGGGCACTAGTACTGTGTCTTGAGGACAATAAACCTGGACATGTGCCTTTGTCACCGAACTGTGCCTGTGGTCCTTCTTTCTGGGTAGTAATATTGAGGTCTGCTGAATCAACTGTCTGTACAGGGCTGGGACAGCATACAGAGAGCGAGCACACATGCACCTGACAACAATCATCTCTCCTAAATACTTGTCAATCTTATACTCATAAAATCTTACAACTTAAATCTAGTAATCACACATTGATTACATATGAAGTAACATGAGTTAACTATGATAGTAGATAACACAATTAAATGATCAAATAAACTGACTGGCTACATAGTGAGGACATGGACTCTGAGTCTAAGAAGGGCTTGTCTACACATGGAGTAATGTGCATTATGGGGGTGTCATTTCCAAAGCACACTAACATTAATCGGTCTGTATAGGTTCTGCTGATGAACACTAAAAGTTCCCTTGTGACGTTTAATGTAGGGCTGTTTGAAACAGTACTACATTGAAGCACACTTGGGAACATTTAGTGCATGCCAGCAGAGTCTACACAGACCAACACATTAGCACACTTTAGAAATCACACCCTCTTAGTGCACATTACTCCACCTTGTAGACAAGTCCTGATTCATCATTGCCCTGAACACTATACTGCCATGTACATCATTTTACAGTGAATATAAACTGTTACCATTCTGACGTGGTGGTATTTTATACCTACCTTACATTCATGTCAATGACTGGGCAGCAACAGTGAACCAGTTAATCAAACCCTCTCTGGAGAGGTTAGTATTAGCCTTGTACAGCCTTATGGCCCAGAGCACCTAAGTAACTTGCTCAAAAGGTCACAGTCAGCAGCTAACCTACTCTAGACATGCTACTTTAATATAAAGTGCATCTATACTAAGCATGGAAGTACAACCCCACAAGTTCAAAAGATTACTCATTCAGCATCACTGGTCCTAAATTCAGCCAACACAGGGTACATAGGCAAGGTTAGTCTATATTTTTACTGCACCTTGCAAACATATTACCACTGAGTACAGTCTCTGCGCTATTCTTACTGTCTTCTTTAGATACCTTTTTCCTCCTGCTGTTGTGTTTTTTTAAGTTGTCTTCCACTGACATTTTATTTTGCTGGTGACTGAAAACAAAATGAATTTTCATTTAGCATATATAAAAAATATATGCATTTTGGTTTGTACGTGATTTATTTAGATGTTCAGATTATTTCAGATTTATTTATATTTAATAATATTTAAATCTTTTAATCCTACCGGCTCAATTAGTTTTAATCTCTTTGTTGTGTCATGAGTGCTGGTTATAAACTCAGATCTAAAGATGAACTATTCTTAGGACAAGCTCTGACAGAGTGGTTCAAGGGACAATTATTTACTACATTTATCATTTATTTCTGTCTCAGTGGTAGATATCTTCAGGGTGCACTGCTTGATCCATTGGGCTGAAGTTGCCCAAAATCACAGGCCTGCTATCAGTACATTTCATCTTTAACTCATGACTCACTATTTCATTGCTATGCCTTTCCTAACTTACAAGTTCGAAGTATAGTCCTTTCACCCTCCCATCCACTGACTCAACCAGGTTGGTTTCTTTAGTCTTTCCAGAGCTTAAAATTATGATTTTCAACCTACTGAGTCTTTCCATAGCATCCCTTAACCTAATAATTTGAATCTAGCTGTATCCTCTGTGACAATACATTCCTTGTAATCTAATAATGTTGTCACTTGTACCTTGTTGTGCATTCCTTGACCTGCCTCTCCTAATGGCTGTCACCATGCTGACTAAAGGAAAAAGGAGGGTTAGAAAGGGTAAGTGAGTTATCACTGGTGTGGTAAATGAAGGTGGGGGCCAACTCCCTTTTATGGACACCCAGCCAGCTAGTTAGCTATAAAGTCCCTTTTGGTGGCTGTTCTCTGCTTGCTTTACCTATAAACAGTTAACAAAGTCCCCCAGGTAAAGGAAAAGGATTGGGCACCTGACCAAAAGAGCCAATGGGAGGGCTAGAATTTTATAAAATTGGAAAAACTTCCCTTTGTCTGTGTGGTGTTGTTTTCTGGGAGAGAGTGGAGACACAGAGCAGCAATGCTGTAAGCAGCTTTAAGCCAGGTATGATCATAGATCATCAATTCATACCTCAAACCTACTTATTTGAAGCCTCAGTTATGTAAGTAAATTAGGGAATGTCTAGAAAGACTTGATTAGGGTTATTACTTTATTTTTGTCAGGGTTCCTTACCCGCTCTGAACTCTAGGGTACAGATGTGGGGACCCGCATGAAAGCCCCCTAAGCTTATTTCTACCAGCTTAGGTTAAAACCTGGTACGCTGCCACCACCAAGTGATTTAACAAGAAAAAGGGAAAGGACCTCTTGGCGTTCCTCTTCCCCCAAAATATCCCCCCAAGCCCTTACGCCCCCTTTCCTGGGGAGGCTTGAGAATAATATCCTAACCAATTGGTTACAAAGTGATCAAAAACTCAACCCCCTGGGTCTTTGGACAATGGAAAAATCAGTCAGGTTCTTAAAAGAAGGATTTTATTAAAAGGAAAAGGCAAAAATCATCTCTGTAAAATCAGCATGGAAAATAACTTTACAGGGCAATCAGATTCAAAGAGCCCAGAGGAACCCCCTCAAGCCTTAGTTTCAAAGTTACAACAAAACAGGGATAAACCTCTCTCTAGCAAAGGGAACAGTCACAAGTTGAGAAAACAAAGATAAACTAATACGCCTTGCCTGGCTGTTACTTACAAGTTTGAAATATGAGAGACTTGTTCAGAAAGATTTGGAGAACATGGATTGATGTCCGGTCCCTCCCCCCAACAAGATTTTAAAGTATCTTGTCCCCTTATTTGTCCTTTGAGTCAGGTGTCAGCCAGGTTACCTGAGCTTCTTAACCCTTTACAGGTAAACAGATTTTGGTGCCCCTGGCCAGGAGGGATTTTACAATATTGTATACAGGAGGACAGGAGGGTTGTTACCCTTCCCTTTATAGTTATGACAATTTTCTTATTGGCTTGTGGACTCCTCTGTGCTAACCCCAGATGCTTTTGTTTTGCTTATAACCTTTAAGCTGACCCTCAAGACAGCTATCTTGATGCTTAATTTTTGTAATTGTTTAAGATCTAGCAAAAAGCCTAAGTTCCAAATGTATTTCCTTTCTTTTTGGGTTTAATAAAATTTACCTTTTTTAAGAACAGGATTGGATTTTTGTGTCACTAAGAGGTTAGTGCACATGTTGTTTTATTAGTTGGTGGCAATTGCTGATTTCCTTTGGGGATTTTTTCTCAGCTCTTCCCAGGAAAGGGGGTGAAATGGCTTGAGGGTACTCTACAGGTTCTCAAAAGGTTTTTTGTTTTTGTTTTGTTTTGTTTTTTGCACTTGGGTGGTGGCAGCATCTACCCATCCAAGGTCAGAGAGCAGCTGTGACCTTGTGAGTTTAATACCAGCCTGGAGTGGTCAATATTAATTTATTTAGAATTCTTGCTGGCCCCCATCTTCTGCACTCAGAGTGCCAGAGTTGGGAATCAGCCTTGACAACTGGTTTCAGTAGAGTTTTGCTACTTTGATTCTAGAGAAATTGATTTTTGTTTTTTGGTTGGTTGGTTTTTTTTAACTGTTTTTCCCCCAAAGAACATTAAGAATTATTTAACTGCTACTTTTGATTGTTTTTGTCTTGAGTTGGGGGGGGGGATGCTTGGGGGAACCTGGTACAAATGGCTACAGGGTGAAGAGAAGAGAAGCCTAAGGCCAGTATTTGGCTCCTCACTTTGCTCTCTGATGCCACCTCAGGGGAAGCAGGGAGAGGAGGTGCCTGGCTGCCTGCTCATCAGATGCCATAGCAGCCTTTATTGGCCAAAATGTGGAACTGCAGCCGTATGCTTGCTACCTTCCTACGGCTCAGCCAGATGCATGAGATAGCAACTGAGGTGAAGGATTATAGGTAGGGTTGCCAAATATGTGTCATTGACATGCATGGCACTTGGCAGACCTGAGGTTTTCTTTGGGCTTTGAGTGTTCAGGGTGTCTCTAGACACCTTTGTTAAAGAGCCAATACCATCTGTATTGCCAAACAAGGAGAAATGTAGGGTACAGGGAATTTGCTCATTTCCTTGTAGATTCCTTCAAGCAATATAAAACTACCTTACCTCTTTTTCTTAGAGTATTTAATTTGCAATTTTCAATAGTTATGTGATGAAACAATTACTGAATTTTTAGTGTACAAAATACAGATGACATGCCAATGTATTCCTGATAAAGCCCAAATTAAAATAATAGAGTATTTAATTTTTTTAAAACTCTACATTGAAGCCACTTTAAGTTTGCACAGTTAAAAATGTCAAAGCCATTAAAGCCAAAGTTAAGGCAACCTTTACTCTACCCTTTGTGCATATCCATTATAATACAGTCTTTAATTATATGATGACATACTAATTTTTAAACAATGCAATACAATATCATGCTATTCCCCCCCCCCCCCCTGCAGACTGCATCTGGCCATAAAGCTGTGAAAGGAATGTGCATTACTGATACAAACAGTTGAATTTGGTTTAAGTTATACTATAATGTACAATCGCTGTACAAATGGGAGGTATATTTTTGACAAAAGGAACTTGTGTGTTCTTTAAGGATTTTAGTTTCTCTTTGTTCTTAGTGTGGTGTTGAAGGGACAAATAAAGATTATTTCCAAATGGAAACTTAAGTTTGGACTTGTAGGCTTTCCAAGGTTGGTTTTTGATTTTTAGTTTTTTAACTCCAGTGTTCTTTAAGATACTTTCAGAATGGTTAATGATATGTGAGCTCAGGTTATTCCTGGGTATATACAGTGGATGAATCACTAGAGCCACAGTACTACAGGTAATAGGTGCTTTCAAGATCCCAATGAATACAGAAGATAGACTAAAAATAAATAAATACAAATAGACGAATAATAAATAAACACCCTCTTATCTGGGCATGAATTTTTAATTGTCATTATCTTCATAGATGGAGAAAAACAAGATCAATTTTTTCACATTTGCCCGCCACCAAGTACTTAGGGAAACCATTCATTAGGCATCTTCATTGTGTAAGCAGAGTCAGGATAAGCTCTACCCTGACATCTGGTGGTGAATTATGGCAAGGGTGGAAAAGAACTTCAGGGGCTGATCTTGTTTGCATAGGCACACCCACCTGCCTAGCCTGGGACAACAACAACTGAAAGTGGTTACTTTGGCTGGTGTGGGATCCCCAGTTTCTTTGTTATTGGGGCAGAAAGAATAAAGTGTTGTTACCCTGATTCTGTGAATCAAGGCCAGTGGAACTGTTGTATAACAGAGGAACTCACCAGTAACTAAGTAGCACTTGCTAGACAAGGGGCGTGGGTTACAAAACCCAGTGAATTGAGAGAGGTTGGGGACAGGTATGTGTACCTGATGGTATGGGCCTTTTTGAGGGTATGAAACACCAGTTGCACTATCTCCACTGTTGAATAGTAGAGCTAAGTTTGCTTCCATTAGGAGTCTAGCTAGAAGTTGCTGAACTGAATTCACTTTGGGCCAATGGTGCACTAGCACTGGGGCTCCCCTACTACAAGCTGAAATTGCTAACCTGAGATCACTGAGTGCTGTGTTAACCAGTGGGGGAGCCTAAAGATTTATTGCTAAGCAGCTGGCAAAGCCGAGCAGTTTGTGGGACAGTTGGAGCGGCCCATGGAACAGCAAGCAGCGCAGAGCGGAGCTGAGCCATTTGCGAGGGGCAGCTGGAGCGGTTCATGGGACGGCTGGTGGAGTGGAGTGGCTGGCAGAGCTGAGCAGTTTGTGGGATGGTTGGAGTGGCCCACGGAACGGGGAGCAGAGCGGAGCGGAGCGGCATGGTGCGGCTGGCAGAGCGGAGCCATTCGTGGTAAAGGCTGCAGCAGAACTCCACGGAGAGTGGGGCAGTCGGCCTCGGACCACGTAAGGTGCCCCTTAACATCCCGTGTGCCCCCCCCCCCATTTCCGCTCAGGCTTGGGGGGTAAAACTCTGCAGATAAACTTTTGAACTCTGGGGCGGCACTGACCAGGGACAGAGACTTTGGGGCTTTATTATATAATTAGATGTGTGTCTCTCTTGTTCTGTGTTATTTTATGGTACTCTTGTTTAAACTTTCATATTTTTTTCCATACCTTGGGTCAGTGTCACATTACCACTCTTTATGACTTTATGGCTTCTTCATATTTACATACATTTTATACCGTTATATTAAATTATATCACAGTATTTTTCTTAACTTTCGAACACTTTATTCTTTTTAGTTGCTAAAAAATAATTGATACATTTCCCATTTTCCCTCTTGTTCAGTACTTTACCTTTTCTGAAATTTTGCTATTGATTTTCTTCTTTACCTCAAACCTTAAGGTTAAACTTCTAACTGCAAAGCCCTCATATCACATAAGTACAGTATTTTTTCCCCAGAATGCTATCTATGTAAGAGCTATCTTGTAAATACATGTGATTTCATAGTAATTTTATGTTTCTACATAGTACACAGTAATTACCGATAGTTCCATGATTAAAATCATGCATTTAGTTAGCAGCTACATGGTACCGTGCTTATGTAATCACTGTATTGTATCATGTAATGGACTCTAAAAAGGGCTTTCCACTAGCAAAGAACTGAGCCACTAGAACCTCAGAAATGAGGCCCTGATTAAGTAAAGCACTTAAGCACATGTTTAATGTTAAGGCCTTAAATGGTTCTTGAACAAGTGCTTACAGTTAAGTGATTGCTTAAAAACTTTGCTGAATAGGAATACTCATTGGGGCTAGTCGAAAATTTTCCAACTGAACTTTTTTCCATCAGAAAATGCTGATTCTTCCAAATTACAGTGTTTTGCAGGGACATCTCAGTTCAGGCAGAGACCTGCCTGGTGTCCTGCCAGCTCACCAGCCTGTCTCCCAAGTACAGGTAGGCGGGAACTATTTTTCCAGCACAATACATTTTTTGAGATTTCAAAAAAATTTCTGTTCGGCATCAAGGCAAAACTGAGATCTTTGAAGTTCTTTGCAAAAATTGAGAGAGTCACTGGGAATCTGGATCATTAATCTTTCTTTTTCAACCTCTACCAAGCACATGACTGATGATGTTTGTTGAAGAGCTTCTGGAAGGCCTGAAGCAGCGGGGACTTAATTTATCATTGTGATTATGTTTAATGATAACACTCACTTCTTTGGCTCCCCATAGTGCTGTGCAATGAAAGCAAACGCCTTGCCATTGCCTTCAAGACCCTACATTGCACAGCCCTGTCCTCTAACTCTGACTTGGTCTCTTCTTACAACTTCTACCCACCAGCACTTTTTCCAATGCCAGTTAGGCCATCCTTGATGCTCCTGTCATCTCTTTCTCTTGCCAGAGTCTCTGAATCTTTCTTCCATGCTGTCCTTTATGCTTGGAATACTCTGTTTGTCAAGCATTATCTTTGCCACATCACCTCATCCCCTTCTGCGGGAGTGTGGCTGTGCCTATTGTGACAGATTCTGCTCTGTAAAAATTTATGAATACTGTATGTTGGCCTGGTTATTTGGCCAACATACAGTATTCATATGAATATACTAGGTTAACTCAATAAAGGTCTGTCTGGGAAAACAGCCAGCAAGGAAGAGAATGGCTCATGATAAACTACCTCTCAGCAAATACTTTAGAGTCATGAAGGGACAACACCAGACCTATTCGCTGTGATGATTTTGCCTCCTCTCTCATCTACCTACAAAACTGGTTTGGACCAGGACATAACAAGGCCTGAGAACACAGAAGAATAAAAGAACTCTGGGCGTATCCCACTAATTCCCTCTTTTGAGATGGAACCTCTCTCAAGAGAGTGGCAGTAGCTGTCTGGGGGAATCACACTGAGATATAGAGACCTGTAAGAGTATCTAAAGAAGTTAGTCCTGCCCAGGTCATGGTAAGCCTTTAGGTGAGACAGCCATGTTTGTAGATAGTTGTTTTAAAATCTTTTTTCTCTAATGCTTTGTTCCTACTGCTAAAATAAAAAGGACTCTTATTTTAAGAAGGCTGTCTGATCACTGGATACCACTGGTCACAAACCCTGAAGAGAAGAACTGCAGGTACTCAAACCCAGTCAGACCTGTAGAGTAAAAATGGTTGAGACAAGGGTACTGTAGATCAGGGCCTGGTCTAAGAATGAAATAATTGCAAAACTCCCACCCACAAGTGATAAAGACATGAGGCCTTCTGAGTGAGAGAGACCAGAAAGGGGACAGAGGTGCAGTTATCCCTGTAACTGTGACAGTTATGGCTTATATTTCTCACTCTCTAGAATGTCCTTTTATATTTGCCAAAATGTAAACATTTCTATAAGAAAATAAAAGAAGGTGCTTCATCATTCCTCAATGCACTATAGGATGGGTTCATATTTGAAAGGATGATCAGTTTATCAACATGTATCATTAAAATTACTGGCACTGAAACTCTTACTTTCACAAGTATTCTCATTGAATTCATGTGAATAAAGGTTTGCAAGATTAGCCCCCCCCCTGTAATGAGTCATTAATATATTAATTCCATTTAATGTAAAGGTTTGACACTTCAAACAATAGTAGGTTGTAATAAGCCAAAAAACAAAAGTTTGAGACATCCTGTTGCTCAGCTTATTTCTGTGACACAACATTTTTCATTTTCACTTAGCTGTAGCTAACAGAACAAAACTATACACTATGTATTTGCCTTACAAAAATGGGAAGTGAATGGCAACATTAGTGCTACCATTTGTCATCAGCAGTTTCAAAGAGAGTTAGTCCTGGCTGACAATCTCAACGTTTGATCTCACCCTCTGAATCAGATATGCCTGTGTTTATTTGTGTGTTTTAAAATATCCAACTTCTAACAAATTACTATCAAACTCATGAAGGGGGTATGGAAGGGTCTTGAAAGTCCCAACTGTTAGGTTGGGCCAATTATACAAAATAAAAGGAGGAAAGGTTTTTAATGTTCATAAAGCAGGTGTCCATTTCCCCCTTGCCAGTTCCATTCTTGCTAATCTCCTGTTGGCTCAGAAGAATAGAGCTAGCAGGGAGATCGGAAGGAACTGGGCAGGGTACAATCATATATTCTCATTGTATAAATGGAACAGGAATAACCAACATGCTGGGTTTGTTTTGGATGATTCATACAGATTAAGTGTTGAGCTGTTAAAACTGCTTACAACTCTTTTTGGAAGAGAGCTGATATATTTTTCATTATCAGGGTATCGTTTAGATTCATAGATTACAAGTCCAGAAGGAATTGTTGTGATCATCTAGTCTGACCTCCTATACAACACTGCCCATCGAACGTCCCCAAAATAATTCTTTTAGAATATCTTTGAGGACAACATCCAATGTTGATTAAAAAATTGTCAATGATGGATAATCCACCACATCCCTTGGTAAATGGTTCCAAGGATTAATTATCTTCACTGTTAAACATTTATGCACTATTTCCAGTTTGAATTTATCTAGGTTCAACTTCCAGCCATTGGATCATGTTATAACTTTCTCTGCTAAATTAAAGAGCTCATTATTAAATATTTGTTCCTCATGTAGGTACTGATAAACTCTAATCACCAGTTCCACATAGACAGGTAAAATAGCCTTGCTACTCCTACTCAAGATTCCCTGTTTATGCATCCAAGAATTGCATTAGCCCTTTTGACCACAGCATCAGACTGGGAGCTCAAGTTCAGCTCATTATCAACCTGTGACGGGTTCTCCCTGGGGTGCCACCTGGGACTGGGGTACCAGCGCTCTGATCCACCAGCCTGGGCTCCCTCTCACACTGTGCTGCTGTGACAAGTTGCAAAGCCCTCCAGGCTTGCACTTTCACCAGCATTACCACAGGTGGGGACACACCCAGCTGCAGTTACATGCAGATTCTCTAACCACCAGCTCCCATCTTAGGACCCCAGAGCAGTACCATCCTGCTCTGGTGAAATCTGGCCAGTGTATGGGTTTAACATCCAGTCCGCCTACCCCTCAATGTGAAGAGGACCATGCACACTTGTGGTAACCTAGCTGAAATTTTCCCCAGACACCTTAGTCAAACACACACTGGTTTGCATTAAAACATAAAATAAGTTTATTAACAACAAAAGGATAGATTTTAAGTGATTATAAATGAGAGCAAACAGATCAAAGCAGATTACCTAGTAAATAAACAAATCCGCAAACTGAGTTTAACATACCAGATAGGTAGGATATGAATTAGCAAATTCTCACCCTGAGTGATAAACAGGCTGGCAGGTTCTTAAGGCATAAGTTGCCTTGGCTTTGCAGTTTGGGTGTTTCCCAGGTTTTCATACACAGGCTAGCAATCCCTTAGCCTGGGACGATCACTTCCCCGCTGTTCAGTCTTTATTTCTCAGATGTTTCCAGGTGTATTGTTGTAGGGAGAGTAAGGTCCCATCATGATGTCATTTTCCCCCTTTTATATCTTCTTCCCACTTGCTGGATAGCTCTTTTTCTGTTACCTGGGTCAAACAGTCCCCATTGTGTAGTGCTATCTCTGAGAGGTTTCTATTGTACACAGTTCCTGGGGTAATCCTTTTTCCTGTGTGGATTTCTTCAATAAGCCATTAACACTGTTTGGCCTTTTTACTGTTGTAGCTGAAAGGCTGCTTGTGGGTGTTTTCAACCTCACAACATGTTTCAGCAACACATACATAGCCAAACTTCATAACTTCACATGCTATGATAGCACATACAATCCAATGAGATATTAATGTCTAGCAGATCAAGACTTTTGGAATGATACCTCACAAGGCACACTTTGCACAAAACATAACCTAATTGCATGACAGTGGTGAATATTGGGGTGCCAGGGTGTCATACCACCATGATCCCAAATCTATTTTCAAAGCCAGTATTTCTCAGGATAGAGTCCACCATCCTGTAAGTATGAACTATATTCTTTGTTCTTTGATGTATAGATCTACATCTAGCCATATTAAAATACATATTGTTGGCTTGCACCAGTTTACAAAGCAATCCCAATTGCGCTGAATCAGTGACCTGTCCTCTTCATTATTTATCACTTCCCCAATTTTTATGTCATCTGCAAATTTTATCATTGACGATTTTATGTTTTTTTCCAGGTTACTAATAAAAATGTTAGAAAGCATAGGGCCAAGAACCAATCCCACCAGGTTCCCACTAGATATACACCCATTCAATGGTGATTCCCCCTTTACTATTACATTTGGAGACCTATCACGTAGACAGCTTTTAATGTTGTGCCATGTTAATTTTATATCCTTCTAGATTTTTAATCAACATGTTATGCCTTACCGTAGTCTAAGTATATTATATACACACTGTTACCTTTATCAACCAAATTTATAATCTCAACGAAAAACAATATCAAGTTAGTTTGACAGGATATATTTCCCTTAAACTCATGTTGATTGGCATTACTTATATTACCCTTCTTTAATTTCTATGGATTGTGTCCTGTAGCAGACTCTCAAATATCTTACTGTGGATCAATGTCACACTGACATGCCTATAGTAATCCATTTACCCTTTTCAAATATTTGCACAAAATCAGCTTATGTCCAGTCTTCTGGAACTTTCCCAGTGCTACAAGACTTATTAAAAAAAACAACATTAACAGTCCAGCGAGATCCTCAGCCAGTTCTTTTAAAACTCTAGGATGCAAATTATTTAGACCTGCTGATTTAAATATGTCTAATTTTAGTAGCTGCTTTTTAACATCCTCCTAGGACACTAGTGGAATAAAAAGTGTGTTATCATATGATATGACTACATCATCTGCTTTTCCCTCAACTACAGACCAGAAATATTTATTGAACACTACTTCCTTTTCTGCATTATTATTGATAATTCTACCATTTCCATCAAGAAATGGACCAATATCATTGTTAGTGTTTACACACACAAATATACTTGTCTTGTCTCTGACCATTATTTGTACATTTTTACTATCAATGCATTTGGGTAGTCCAGCATTGTTCCACGGTGGCATTGCCCAAATTACAGCTTATTCTATAATTACCTGTAAATATTTTAATACTCCATACCATAATTGTATATTGTCAGAGACTTTAAACTCCTGTGCTAGATGGCATTCTGTGGACTATTGTTTAGGCAGGAGTACCTGTTCCAGGTTTCTGTCAGGAATTTTCTGTTCCATGATACTGTAATATACTGAAGTTCTGTAACCCAGTAGTAGCAGTTTATGAGGCAACACAATTGTGATTAATTTAAAATAGGGTATTTTCTCCTCGCCTCTATATAAAGGGATCACTTTGGGATTTACCTGTTTAAATAACTTTCTATTGTTGTTCATCAGTATTTTGGGAGCTCTAATTATGTGCCTATGGTAACCACTATTATCAATAGAGTAATGGAGTAGACACAGCATTTGTGTGATCCAGTTGGATTATTCCTTTGTTTTTCTTTGTGTGTGTATGTGTAGTGAAAATGCTGTATTTAGTAATTAATTATTAAGCACCAAAATATGTTGATGCTGGGTGATGGTTGTAATTTTATAGTTTCCAATATGGCAATTCCTGTGGTCCTAAGATATTAGCATCAGAATGCAGTGGTTTGAAGGATGGCTTTATGGTTATTGAATACTAAGTGTACAGCCATTATGCAAATCACTCCCCTTAGCAAATCAGAGCCTAGGGATTTAGATCATTGAGACATAGCTGTACAGTTATGCATCAGTAACTGTACAGCACCCTTTCACTTTGATTGGATTATATACCTCTCAGTATAATTTGTAACAAATTTGGGTCTGTTAACCTTGTCGGCATCTCTTTAAATTCCATAGACAACACTATTGGTGAACTATTTTCTGAGGAGAAAAAGAAATGCAAAGTATAAAATGCAGGGGGGACAATGCTCTTGATCCAGGCATATGTTTGGAATAGCTGCCCTTCATTGGACCCTGGGCAGTTGGTTGACCTTTCTCTCCAAATAGCACCTAATACTTAAGTATGTTAGAAATGAGGATTTTTTGATTACTTTTACTATTTTTATTCTTTATGACGTGAATCGAGTGTTTATTCCCCTTCCCACTGTAATGTCAGATTGAAAGACAAATACTGTCTGTGCCACAGCCATCCTATCTTAGTATATCAAAGGCTTAGGAACGACTTCTATGTAAGCGGTAGGCTCCCAAACATATCAAATAAGTTTGGATATTGATGCTGTTTGTCAAGCTAACATTGGTTGGATGGCAGACAATAAGGGCATGTCAGACAAGATCAGTACAGCAGATCTTTCTTTATTGCTTTGGATGGTCTCGGTGAGGTCACTGTGGGAGAGAAGCAAAACCAGCCAATGGGTATAATAACCCGTGAACTAGGGGAAGTGCTGTGGATCATGAATAAAGCAATTACAGCTTTGCCTGGAAGTGGAAATTCAATTCTCAACACATAGTTAATGAGACCATTATCATGTTCTCCATAGCCCCAAACACTTAGAGGCTGTTATGCTGAATTCTAACTGATTGGTATCATTATGTTGTGTAAATGTCGGAAATTAGCATAAATCGCCTGAAATGTGTCATTTGAAAAACAGTGCAGAGTGATGCTGAATATATCGTCTTTCCACTTTGCAAAACATTAGTGTATAATTACTTTGTATCCCTTGTGCTAATATTCCATATATGTAAATGTTAAATGCTGCCAACAAAAAAGTATAAAGAAGAAAAGTTTTTGTGTGCATTGTGTTAGTCTTACTGCTAATTGAATTAGGGATGAACAGTACTGGGTAATGAAAACTGTGCTGGTTAAAATTTCACACAGCATATGGATAGTAAGTGCAATCCACTGTGGAACTCTAAGAGCAGGAGCTGTAACAGTAGAGCATTTCTCTATAAATGATATTTGTAATTAAATGGAATCTCAGTTCTTCAAAGACTTTCCCTTGTGTTCACAAATAAGGCAGAGAGCCATGTGATGACACACAACCTTTTATGTGCACCTGCTTGTTATTAAAAGATTTCCTTGGAGATACACCGAAACAATTCTCAACAAACAATTTGTCATCCATATACAGTATGTCGAGCGGTTCACCTTCCTGCCTACCTTAATTAGCCCAGTGCAGAAGCAAGTATTGATCATTTTATTTTCTCATAGACTAGAAAGCTTGTCTTAATGACTGTTCTTTTAAAAATGTTAACACAGATATGACAAACTGGCTTGTGTGTCTCAAGAGGAGTGATTCTATTGCTGCCTCCCTCAGAGTTGATTAGTGTTGACTGCCCATTGACTAGTGCTGAGTGAATGCAAAAGTGTCAACAAATCTTCTCCTGTAAGAACTGAAAATCCAGATACTTATCTGCCATTTTAGAGTGCTAGAAAGATAAGATGAGTGTATCATTTATTGGACCAGCTTCTGATGGTGATAGAGACAAGCTTTTGAGCTACACCTGCAGAAGTGTGCTGTGTAGCTCAAAGCTTATATCTCTCATCAACATAAGTTGGTCCAACAAAAGATATTACCTCACCCACCTTGTATGTCTAATTTCCTGGGACCAACACAGCTACCATAACACTGCAAACAACATTTTAGAGAGCTATTTTTTCTTCTTCTTACATCTTCCTACCAGGATACTGATTCCTGTTGTTCTCCCTCCTCATGGCCACTTGTGACAAACTACAGAATCCTCATGCCATGCCCTTCCTCCAACATCTTCCACCACCTCATCCCTTCTCCCCACCCCACAACAAAGGCTAACAGCATTCTTCCTTTCCCTCTACTCATCTCCACAGTACACACATGAACAGTGCATAGCCACACTGTATACACACACACACACACACACACACACACACACACACACACACACACACACACACACACACGTCTTTCTATTCATAGACTCATAGACTTTAAGGTCAGAAGGGACCATTATGATCATCTAGTCTGACCGCCTGCATAATGCAGGCCACAAAAGCTGACCCACCCACTTTCCCTTTACTCAGCTGTTGAAGTCACCAGATCATGATTTAAAGACTTCAAGTCGCAGAGAATCCTCCAGCAAGCGACCCCCGCCCCATGCTGCGGAGGAAGGCGAAAAACCTCCAGGGCCTCTGCCAATCTACCCTGGAGGAAAATTCCTTCCCGACCCCAAATATGGCGATCAGTAGAACCCCGAGCATGCAGGCAAGATTCTCCAGCCAGACCCGCATTGACCATTGATACTAATTACCAGCGATGGCACGTTATTGACCTATTGACTAAAATCACGTTATCCCATCAAACCATTCCTTCCATAAACTTTTGCCCCCCACTGTTTCCCTTGGAAGGCTGTTCCAGAACTTCACCCCTCTGACGGTTAGAAACCGTCATCTAATTTCAAGCCTAAACTTCCCGATGGCCAGTTTATATCCATTCGTTCTCGTGTCCACATTAGTACTGAGCTGAAATAATTCCTCTCCCTCCTTGGTATTTATCCCTCTGATATATTTAAAGAGAGCAATCATATCCCCCCTCAGCCTTCTTCTGGTTAGGGTAAACAAACCGAGCTCCTCGAATCTCCTTTCATACGACAGGTTTTCCATTCCTTGGATCATCCTAGTGGCCCTTCTCTGTACCCGTTCCAGTTTGAGTTCATCCTTTTTAAACATGGGAGATCAGAACTGCACACAGTACTCCAAATGAGGTCTCACCAGTGCCTTGTATAACAGAAGCAGCACCTCCTTATCCCTACTAGATATACCTCACCTAATTCATCCCAAGACCACATTAGCTTTTTTCACGGCCACGTCACATTGCCGACTCATAGTCATCCTGCGATCAACCAGGACTCCGAGGTCCTTCTCCTCCTCCGTTACTTCCAACCGATGCGTCCGCAGCTTATAACTAAAATTCTTGTTAGTCATCCCTAAATGCATTACCTTACACTTCTCACTATTAAATTTCATCCTATTACTATTACTCCAATTTACAAGGTCATCCAAGTCTCCCTGCAGGATATCCTGATCCTTTTCCGAATTGGCAATACCTCCCAACTTTGTGTCATCCGCAAACTTTATCAGCCCACTTCTACATTCGGATCCGAGGTCAGTAATAAATAGATTAAATAAAATTGGACCCAAAACCGAACCTTGAGGAACTCCACTGGTAACCTCCCTCCAACCTGACAGTTCACCTTTCAGTACGACCCGCTGCAGTCTCCCCTCTAACCAGTTCTTTATCCACCTCTGGATTTTCATATCGATCCCCATCTTTTCCAATTTAACCAATAATTCCTCATGCGGTACCGTATCAAACGCTTTACTGAAATCGAGGTATATTAGATCCACCGCATTTCCTTTATCTAAAAAATCTGTTACTTTCTCAAAGAAGGAGATCAGGTTGGTTTGGCATGAACTGCCTTTCGTAAAACCATGTTGTAATTTGTCCCAATTGCCATTGGCCTCAAGGTCCTTAAGTACTTTCTCCTCCAAATTTTTTTCCAAGACCTTGCATACTACAGATGTTAAACTAACAGGCCTGTAGTTACCCGGGTCACTTTTTTTCCCTTTCTTGAAAATAGGAACCACATTAGCTATTCTCCAGTCCAACGGTACCACCCCCGAGTTCACAGATTCATTAAAAATTTTCGCTAACGGGCTTGCAATTTGTCGCGCCAGTTCCTTTAATATTCTCGGATGAAGATCATCCGGTCCGCCCGATTTAGTCCCATTAAGCTGTTCGAGTATGGCTTCTACCTCGGATACAGTAATGTCAACCCCCCCTCCTTTATTCCCCTCTGTCACGCTGCCTCTATTCCTAAGCCCTTCATTAGCCTCATTAAAGACCGATTCAAAATATTTGTTTAGATATTGTGCCATGCCTAGATTATCCTTAATCTCCACTCCATCTACAGTCTTCAGCGGTCCCACTTCTCCTTTCTTTGTTTTCTTCCTATTTATATGGCTATAAAACCTCTTACTATTGGTTTTAATTCCCCTCACAAGGTCCAACTCTACTCGGCTTTTGGACTTTCTCACTCAATCTCTACATGCTCAGACCTCAATAAGGTTGGTTTCTTTGCTGATCTCTCCCCTCTTCCACTCTTTGTACGCTTTCTGTTTTTTCTTAATCACCCCTTTGAGACGCTCGCTCATCCAGCTTGGTCTAAATCTCCTGCCTACAAACTGTTTTCCCTTTCTCGGGATACAGGCCTCCGACAGCTCCTGCAACTTCAACTTGAAATAATCCCAGGCTCCATCTGCCTTTAGATCCCTAAATATGTTAGCCCAGTCCACTTCCCTAACTAGTCGCCTTAATTTATTAAAGTTAGCCTTTTTGAAATCGTAAACCTTAGTCTCAGATTTAATTCTGTTAATCCTTCCATTTAGTTTAAACCGAATTAGCTCATGATCACTAGAGCCAAAGATGTCCCCTACAACCATTTCCTCAACGAGGTCCTCACTACTCACCAAAACCAAATCTAAAATGGCATCCCCCCCTTGTCGGTTCGGCTACTACTTGATGAAGGAATTCATCAGCTAGCATGTCTAGGAAAATCTGAGCCCTATTATTGTTACTAGCATTTGTTCCCCAATCTATATCCGGGAAGTTAAAGTCTCCCATGATTACACAGGAACACTTTAACCTCCCTGGCCACACAATAGCAGATGTAAAGGTAGCCATCTTACAGCAAAAAAAACTTCAGGACCAGACTCCAAAGAGAAACTGCTGAGCTCCAGTTCATTTGCAAATTTGACACCATCAGATCAGGATTAAACAAAGACTGTGAATGGCTATCTAACTACAGAAGCAGTTTTTCCTCCCTTGGTGTTCACACCTCAACTGCTAGCAGAGCACCTCACCCTCCCTGATTGAACTAACCTCGTTATCTCCATACTGATTTATACCTGCCTCTGGAGATTTCCATTACTTGCATCTGAAGCAGTGAGGTTCTTACCCACGAAAGCTTAAGCTCCCAATACTTCTGTTAGTCTCAAAGGTGCCACAGGACCCTCTGTTGCTTTTTACAGTTCCTATTAGTATTTACTTCCCTAAAAACATTAAATAGTTCTCTGTCCATATCCAGGGTAGATCCCGGTGGTCTATAGCACACCCCAAGCACTATCCCAGGGGAGGCTCTAGTAGTTCTTTTACCCAGTGTGAGTATTGCCCAGACAGACTCCGTCTTATCCATTCCATCACTTATTATTTCTTTACTGTTTACCTCATTATTGACATACAATGCTACTCCCCCACCTTTACCTTTCTTCCAGTCGTTCCTAAACAGCACATACCCTTCCATACCTGTACTCCAGTCATGATTACGGTTCCACCACGTTTCGGTTATTCCTACGATATCAGGTTTCATTTCTCAGACCAGGAGCTCCAATTCCTCCATTTTGTTATCTAGGCTTCTCTCATTGGTGTATAAACATCTTAATGTATGCCGTTTAGCCTCTCTCACATTAATTATGCAATTTGGTACGGACACCATACTGTCAGTATGACCTATTAGTCTAGTATCCGTCCCCCCCACCTTCTTATGTCCAATCCTTCCCCCTAGCTATATCTGTTCTTATCTCGTCACCCTCTTTCTCAATGTTGGAATCTGGCGTGGAGATTAACTGGACATCTCCCAACCGTCTCCCCCAAATTCCTAGTTTAAAGCTCTTTTGATGAGATGAGCCAGCCTCCCTTCCAGAAGTCTATTTCCTTCCCTACTCGGGTGAAGTCCATCCCGTGAGAACAGTTGTCTGTCCCCGAAAGCCTCCCAGTGGCCATACATCCCAAAGCCCTCCTTATAGCACCACTCCCTTAGCCAACTATTTATCATCACAATCCTGTCAGCCCTTTGCTGCCCTTCTCTAGGAACAGGCAGAATCCCACTGAAGATGATCTGAGCCTCAATTTCCTTAAGCGTCTTCCCCAGTCTGGCATAATCTCCCTTGATGCTCTCTAACGAGAACCTAGCCGTGTCATTCGTTCCTACGTGAAGGATGATCAAGGGATTCTTATCTGCTCCTTTTAGGATCCTTTTCAACCGCAGGTCCACATCCCGTATCTTAGCGCCCGGTAGACAGCACACCCTTCTGTTCTCTGGGTCCGCCCTGGTCACAGGCCTGTCTAACCTCCTGAGTAAGGAGTCCCCAATCACATAAACCTGCCTTTGCCTGGTGACAGTGCGATCTACTAATCTATCCCCTGTTCCCTCTAGTCGCAACCCTTGTCCGTTTCTATTTTCCCTTATAATCCCCCTTGTGCCATCCTGTATCCTCCCGGGGCCCAGATTTGGTGCTGTCTCCATCAACTCCTCCCCTCTCTCTATTGGACTAGCTGCTCTTCTCTTCTTTCTCACCCTCCCATCTTCAGTTACCACCTGCTGCCCCCCCCTCCTCGTTATCCAAACACCCAAACCTGTTCCTGAGTTCTATTCCCCCTTCACTAGCCCTCCTTTTCCTTGGCCTGCTTCTTACGGTCACATGCTTTCACTGCCCTTGTTCTCCCCCTGGCATTCCACCCTCACAGACCTTAGCCCCTGCTTCCACCCGTACCCTTGAGCATTCCCCTTCAGCCACTCTTTGCCTTTGCTCCATCAGCTGCTCGAACCCCCTTCTAAACTCTACCAGGGTATCTACCTGCATCTCCAACCCTCGGATCTTTTCTTCCAGCAGCTCTATTAGGCGGCACTTCATACAGACATACCTCTGTTCAGGCACCCCCGCTAGTACCATGTACATAACGCAGCTGCCACATGCAATCATCTGCATTGTGTCCCCCGCTGCTTGGCTCATGGCTGCTGTAGTCTCTGCGCACTGCACCTGGGGAAACAGAGCACACGGGACACTGCGCCCTCCTGCCTCCCCCTGTAAACTCCCACTCAAACTCCCCTGTTAGCAGCCCTGTTTGCCGGCTCCTGTGCTGCTGCCTGGCTGGGTGGCCGCTTTTATAGGCCCCCTAATCTGCCAAGCTCCGCCCCCAAATCAGGGCTCGGCTGCCCTCCCAGCACACTGCCCCTACAGGCCTCTACACACACAAGCACTATTCTACTAGCCACCTTCTTATCTATCTCAACAGGAGCCCAATGACTCCTTCCACCACAAGCTTCCAGAATACTTTGGTCTGATCACCCTTCTTTGCTTCTGATGCACAATCAGCAACACCCCTCTCTCTCTCTCTCTCTCTCTCTCTCTCTCTCTCTCTCTCTCTCTCTCTCAAACACACAGGTTGCTAACACTCCATGTTTTTACATTCTCCTCCTTGACTGGATAGTGCAGCCACCCTACCTTGTATGGATAAAGCTGTGAGACCCAACAGCGGACAACCACTCTGCTGTACCCCAGACTCTGTGCCTTTACATTCAAATTATGAATGCATTGGAGTTTTCTCCCTCATAGACACTTGGAGGGCATTTGGCATCAGAGCTGAACACTCTATGACAGTCCTACGACTGTGCACAGAGAACAGCTTACATAGGCCACTATGGGTACACATTACAATCAGTGAGAAGATATCCTGTTAGGGAGCAAGCCAGAAGGTCTGCCTTACTCTGCCCCTTCTGCAGCACAGCTGCACACAACTTACTGGCCTCTGCTCTGGTGGCTTTCCTCTTATTTGGATTGGGCAGTGGGTATGGAGCTCATAACACCTCCTTGTGGATACTCTTCTGCAGTTTTAAAAATATTCATTGTCCTTGGGACCAAAGCCAAACACACCCCCAAGTTCTGTGCATTTAGCATAACTTCACAGGCTCTATTCCCCATCAAGAGGAAAAGATTTCCAACCCTGCCCCATGTCATCCAGCCTCCTTGCCATTCTGCCCTTCCCTTTCTTCTCTTTTCCCCACTCAACCTTCTGATCACTTGTCATCTTGCTTAACACAGAAGATTCTGTGTCACTGGACTGACATGTAAATAACCATTTTTTTCATTCTGCCTCTCCCATCTCTCACCCCTTCATAAGACACATTTCAAAGAGGTCTACTATCCCACTTCTACTTTTAAATGAAATTTTCCAAGCATGAAATTTCATACATAAGTGGAATTTTGTGCTTTTCTTGATTGAAAAAAAAAATGTCTGCTGACCTGAACTTCCATGAAAAAGCAAAATTGTCTATACAGTAAATAGTTTGAAAAGGAAGGGGAATGCTTTTTGGAAGAAAATGTGCTCTAAAATGTCTTTTCTCTCATCTAGCTCTACTACTAGCACAAGACCACTACACTAAACATGATGAATTAGTTATTGAACACTGAGTGTATTGGATGGATTCTCCTGTCACTTTGATGACTGAGTGTCTGGCGAGTATTGACTTAATTTTGGTTTTTTTTTGTTTTTATTCCTTTTCACATGGGAAGCAAGTCAAATTGCAGATTTGGAAATGCAGTTGCAGTTGAGAGGAGGGTTTGCATTGGCCTTACAATGTGCTCTCTTCTCCTGCAAAGACCTCACATGCCACTCCTCAAAAGTAGACACAGCTTCATGGCACAGACCTCTCCATCTGGGTCTGTCCAGTGCAACTTTCCCCAGAGGTTTTAATGTCTATCTTGCATGCTTTGAGGTTGGCCATCAAGATGCCTTTGCATCTGAGTATGGGTCAACCCTTAAAGTAGATACCATGCTCAGCTGTCTGTAGAACACTGCTTTTGGTATACTGGAAACCTCCATGAGGACCATAAGTCCGACCCAGTGAAGTTGAGCCCTGTTAAGCATACTCTCAATGCCATGAATTTTTCACCTCTCAAGGACTTCAATGTTGGGGATCCTATCCTCCACTTGATGTTGCAGATGGATCTTGGGCAACAAAGGTGGAAGCTATGCAGCTGTTTGATGTGGCATTAATAAAGTGTTCCTGTCTAACAGCCCATAGAGGAGTGAGGTGAGTACAATAGCTCAACAGATTTTTATCTTGGTTCTGAGGCAGACTCCACCCTTCTTCCAGAGCCTGTGAGTGAGCCTGCCAAATGCCAAGCTGGCCTTCACCAGACACAGAATGATCTAATCAGTCAACAGAGCATTGTTGGAAAATATGCTACCCAGATAGCAGAATTTCCTGATCAAGTTGAGGGACATGTTGTCAATTGTGACGATGGGATCATAATTCTTGTGTTGCTGGTGGTCTGGTGCTGGCTGGTACGTGACCTCTGTCTATTTCTGGCTGATTGTGAAACCGAAGCATTTTGAGGCACAGGCAAAGCAGTGCACAATAAGCTGAATGTCCTTGAGCATGTGCACAATAAGGGAATAGTAGTCAGCAAACAGGAGTTCTCTTAATAGCTGTTCAGTTACCTTAGTGTGGACCCTGAGTTGCTGTAGATTGGATACACCTCTATTCAATTTAAACCAAATGCGTACGCTTCTATCAAAGTCCTGGAATATGAACAAGAGCATGGCTGAAAAGACAATGGCACAGAGAAATGGAGCCATTACACATTCTTTTTTGGTGCTATTGGTGACAGGGAAGCCTTCTGATGAATCACCATACCCCGTCACCCTGGCCATCATGCCATCATGAAATGAACAGATGACAGCAATCATCATCTCTGGCCAACTGAAGTTATGAAGGAATTTCCATATGCCCTTGATTCACTGTGTCAAAGGCCTTGGTCAGGTCAACAAACACCATGTACAGGTCCTTATTCTGTTCATAAGCCTTCTCTTATATTTGCTGGGCTGCAAAAATCACATCCAGGGTGCCACAGACAGCATGAAAGCCACACTGTGTCTCTGGATACACCAAGTCCCCCATGTGAGAGAAGAGCCTGTTGAAGATATCTCGTGCCAGGATCATCCCTGCTATAGACAACAGTGAGATTCTACTAGGTATGTTTCCTTTTGTATAGTTGGACTATGAAAGCATCCTCATACTCCTGTTTCCATATAGTCTTGAAGAGGCTGGTGAGTTTCCTGACCATGTGGATACCTCCAGACTTCTACACATCAGGTGGAATGCCATCAAGGCCTGGAGACTTGCCCATGCTTGATGGCCTTAGATGAGATTACTAAGGAAATGTCCACAGACAGCTCTTCCAGGATAGGATGGTGCAGGAGCGAATTGATGGCTTCATTGGAAATAGTGGCTTGATAGTTCAGGAGACTATCGAAGTGCTCTGCCCAGCAAGAAAAAATATCACTTTTATCAGTTACCATCTGCTGTGAGTATAGGGGCTGTACACTGGATTTTATGTCATACACAGCACGGAGAGCTTTGATTTGTGTGTGTACAGTCAAATTGATGTTTACTGACATTTACAGATAAAAATCTAATCCTTACAAGCCTACTAATAATACAGTTTTACTGTTAAAAAGTAACTTATCAGCAGTAACTCTTGATCTCTGAATGTATTGCCTTCCCAGAACCAGAGTGAGCCTAGCAACACAGCCTTTGAAATTTTGTTAAATAGTAGTGGTAGTTGGGGGATGTATACATGTCCCTTGAGCCCACCATTCCATAAACCAAGGTCATAATTTTCAAAGTAGTTGCTTAAATGCAAGTTCCTAAGTCCTTATTTGGTACCTAAATATGCGTCTTCTTACATAAGAACATAAGAATGGCCATACTGGGTCAGATCAAAGGTCCATCCAGCCCAGTATCCTGTCTACTGACAGTGGCCAATGCCAGGTGCCCCAGAGGGAGTGAACTTAACAGGTAATGATCAAGTGATCTCTCTCCTGCCATCCATCTCCACTCTCTGACAAACAGAGGCTAGGGACACCATTCCTTACCCATCCTGGATAATAGCCATTAATGTACTTAACCTCCAAGAATTTATCTAGTTCTCTTTTAAACCCTGTTATAGTCCTAGCCTTCACAACCTCCTCAGGCAAGTTGACTGTGCGCTGTGTGAAGAAGAACTTCCTTTGATTTGTTTTAAACCTGCTGCCCATTAATTTCATTTGGTGGCCCCTAGTTCTTATATTATGGGAACAAGTAAATAACTTTTCCTTATTCACTTTCTCCACACCACTCATGATTTTATATACCTCTATCATATCCCCCCTTAGTCTCCTCTTTTCCAAGTTGAAAAGTCCTAGCCTCTTTAATCTTTCCTCATATGGGACCCATTCCAACCCCCTAATCATTTTAGTTGCCCTTCTCTGAACCTTTTCTATTGCCAGTATATCTTTTTTGAGATGAGAAGACCACATCTGTATGCAGTATTCAAGATGTGGGCGTACCATGGATTTATATAAGGGCAATAAGATATTCTAAATCCATGATGATGCCAAGATCTCTTTCCTGATTAGTTGTAGTTAAATTGGCCCCCATCATATTGTATGTATAGTTGGAGTTATTTTTTCCAATGTGCATTACTTTACATTTATCCACACTAAATTTCTTTTGCCATTTTGTTGCCCAATCACGTAAGCTTTTTCAAAAGTATTGAGCACCCAGCAGTTGAAGCTGCTGAAGTTTCTTAACATATATTCCTTCCTTATTTATCTTCTTCTGCGAACACCACCCTCCTCCACTTTACATTTAATTTACTATTTAAGTATGAGTTAATATTGGCATTCTTTTCTACAGACTTTATTACAAAGCTTTCTTTTACCCATTTCAATTTCCCAATTTTTTCATAACCTCTTATTCCATTATCTTGACTACGTAGTCATCATTGATCTTGTTTTTATTTACTCAGGACAGTTTTTTATTCTCAGTGAAGTTTTGATTCTTCAAAAGAAACCTTGAATTACAGAATTGAGATTCAATTTAATTTTACTGTAATTTTTCTGGCCAGGTTAAATTTATAATATAGCATCAGCCGTTAGAAGACGATGATGATATGCTGTTGAAAATATTTAATTAATGGACGTACTGAGAAGTGATGATTTTTGAACAGTCACAAAAGTTGTGTGGTATATCCTCTTATCTCAATTCCATGTTTTGCCCCATGTCATTATGCCAGCTGTCAATAATCATCATTCTTTTTATTGATTATTTATACTACTGTAGCATCGAGGAGCCATAGTCATGGAACAATAGCCCGTTGTGCTTAACAATGTACAAATACAGAACAAAAAGACAGTCCCTGCCCTAAGGGAGTTACACTATTCTCCCCAGAGACTGAACTTTCCATGCCTCCAGAGTAACACAGGTGGCTAGGTAAAAGTTAGGATGTTTGAACATTTAAAAACAACACTTTCACCATTTCTTGTTTAAAAAATGCAAAATGTACCATCAGAAGTTACCTTTAATGCCTAAACTGATTTAAACTATTTGCTGTAACACTTTAAAAAACAAATGTAATTTAAAATTGCATAAAAAATAACAAATGTGATTACTATCTGTTGAAACCATTGTGATGTTTAGATCGTTGTTGCTAACTAGGATATTAAATGTATAGGACTTTTTCAGTGCTTGGATATATATGTATTTCGTATATTGCATATTTAGAACTGAGAGACCAGCTGTCTTCTGATGAGGCACTGCCGCAGTTGCTGTCTATGGAGGTACTGATGCTAGATACTCTTGAAATAATAAAGAGGTGGGAGGCTAGTAGGACAGTCTCCACAAGGTCCTTGGAGCTCAGGAATCTCTCCTGCCCTGGTCCAAAATATCCCAAATTTGACAACTTTCAGGGAATGTTACAGGGCCCATTTCTTCACCTGGTCTTGGAAGAGAGGTAAGTAGATGAAGGTATAGGCTGATGTATGAAGCTAGTAATATGTGACTGTAGTAGAAGGTCTGAGCTAATTGCATTGCTTTATGTTTTTTGTAATTTTCAGTGGTTGTCATGGTGCTCAGAACCTATCCATGTTATTCTAAATCAAATTAAAATGATATAAATAATATTGATATTGTCCTAACATGATACCGCATGGGACTTAGCTGGGACTGGGGAGCCAGCTCACATGCACACGCAGGGGGGTAAGAGGGTAAAAGGCACCTCCTTACTCCCTTTAATGAACTCCCCCATCACAGGTCACAATGTGTTACTCAAAATGGCTGCTACTTCCATTCCATTAAGGTTGGGAGTAGCTGGAGCCTTGACAGTAGTGTCCTTGCACTAGAAATTGTGAAGGGTTTTGGATAAATAATAGTGAGTCAGAGTCTTTGCCTAAAATCCAACCTATGCAAAATCAAACTGCTTCTGAACTTTGAAAAAGTTTGGCAAATATTTAGTTTCTTTATGTTTTCATACACCTCTGACATTTATTAGTTTTGTGTTCTTTCCCTTAGTACCACACGAACTGAACAATAGCTAAAATTAGAAGAGTTTAGTGATGCTCTGTAACTAAGGCTCCAATACTCAAGTACAATTTTAGATGCCAACAGAGAACAATAAGTGATGAGTGAGAGTTGTCTAGCAATTAGAGCTGGGATCAACAGCATAAAACTCTTCAGTTCTGTTCCACACATTGCCATTAATTGTCACCTTGGCCATTTAATCTCTGTGCCTCCAATTATCCATTTGCCTAATGATTAAATACTTACCTGTCTCTTGGGGTGTTGTGAGTCTCAATTAATTAAAGTTCATAAAGAATATTGAAGCTTTTGGATAAAAGTAATCCTATTTTATTATAATTGCCAAGTATGACTATTTTAAGAAGAATCGATTGTAAATAGGTCTGATATCCTTATTTGACTGTAGCTGTTTTTTTCCACCTGTTTGTTGGTTTATTTATTTACTTTCATTGTCATTTAACAATTATTTCAAACACCATTCATAAAATAAGAAACTTGTAGCATTTCACTGCTGGAGTTCTGCTATCCTAGGACTTGAAAGCTGTGAGGACGGCAATTGAGCGCCAGTGGGAGCTGTAACAGGTCAGAACTACAACTTCTCATAAGGCATCATCTTTATCATTCTCAAAATGTGGTTTTACACAACATGCTCTTAATATTCCACAAGATCAGGATATATAACTTCTCAACACATCTCCCATGTAGCTGAGCTACAAATCATAAGCCTGGTCCTAGGACAGGGATGGGAAAACTTTTTGGTCTGAGGGCCACATCTGGGTATGGAAATTGTATAGCGGGCCATTAATGCTCATGAAATTGGGGGTTGGAGAGTGGGAGGGCTCCAGCTGGGGGTGCAAGCTCTGGGCTGGGGCCATCGGCACCAACTTTTCCCGACATCGGTGGGTGCTCGACCCCCCCAACTCCACCTCTGCCACGCCCCTTCCTACCCCTCCCCAATCCCATTCCAACCCCTTCCCCAAAGTCCCTGCCCCAACTCCATCCCCTCACTGCCCCTATTGGACACCTTCTCCAAATCCCAGCCCCGGCCCTGCCTCTTCCCCGAATGTGATGCATTCCCCCTTCTCCTCCCTCCCTCCCAGCACTTGCTGCTGCGAAACAGCTGTTTTGCCATGGCAAGCACTGGGAGGAGAATCAGGGAAGTGGTGCACTCAGGGGAGGAGGCGGAGGCAGAGCGGAGGTGGAGGTGAGCTAGGGCAGGGGGACGGGGCGGGGAGCTGCCGGTGGGTGCAGAGCACCCACTAATTTTTCCCTGTGGGTGCTCCAGCCCCGGAGCACCCATGGAGTCAGCACCTATGTGGCAAGCCCCAGACCCTGCTCTCTGGCAGGAGCTCGAGGGCCGGATTAAAATGTCTGGTGTGCCAGACGCGGCCCCTGGGCTGTAGTTTGCCCACCCCTGTCCTAGGAGGTGCTTATCAGCTTTACCTCCCATTTATTTTCATGGGAGGAGAGGGCATTCTGTATCTCTCAGGAGGTACTAAGCAAAGTAGGGCCCTAAAAGGTAAGCATCTTAGAAAAACAGAGAACTGAGCTGTTTACCTCTTCCAGAACATAGGCCTGATTTTGAGAATCAGACACCTTCCCAAAGGGTCTCTCCCCAAAATCAGCCCCTATATGTCACTTTATTTTCTGTATCTCTAAGATTATTAATAAATCATCATCTTTTTGGAATGTACTGTAAGTGAAACACTAGGCTACAATGTATTTTCCTTAAAAAAAAAATCTTAAAAATATGTCTCACAACTGCCTGTTTTTTGATGTTTGTAGTCACTGATTATCTGAAGAACTCTCCTCTGGGTTGGCTGAGCTCAACTCCCAATATCCTGTCATGACTTCAGAATGGTCAACTTATTCAAGAAGCCCAAAAGCATTTAAGCCAAATAAGCCTCATTCTCTTTCCTTGCCATGTAAAAATAAATCCTGAAATGTATGCATTAGACTTGCTCAAAGTTAGGGAATGGAGGCTACAGTGTGCTAATGGAATGAAAATAAATTGATAAAAATATTTGAACATAAAATACATTACTTTAATTATTCATATTTTTTCCGGCTGGTATAGGCCATTGCCCATTGACATCAGTAAGAGTTTTCTATTGACTGCAATGAGTTGTGGATCAGGTCCACCATTCCAGTTTGGTGTACTATACACCGTTACCAAAGGGTAGCAATGGGGGCACCCTTAATTGTTTGTAATACTTCTCTTTTCTTCAGGAAACAATATGTTATGTTAAATAAAGACCTGGAAAATTTCTTATAAAACAAACTATTTTAGAGTGTCTCAGAAGAAAAAGGTCTTTGCTGTGATTATACCAAAAAATTATCTTGTTTTGAGCAGACATACCTGGCAAGCGTGGGCCCAGAAGCCTAGCTTGTTTTTTTTTTTAGAATGCCTTTGAAAATATCCTGTGCCAATTCAGGGACAAAAATATCTGGGGAATTTGTATTTGTGAGATTGTGGGCAATGAAACAAAGTACAGTATTTCCATTTTCTATTTTAATAATGAAAACAAAATTAAAAGCTATGGTATTTGTGGGATTTTGGAAAATAAAATGTCAGGGCATAACAATCAACCTTTAAAATAAGAGCCAAACTATAAATGCTTGATAGACTTAAATATGTGTCTCAGCTAACTGTGCTTAAAATGAGAGGAACTAAGCTGTCAAGCCTGAACAGATCAAGTGCTTTTGGACAGTGCCCCGAGAATATACACTCATGGAAACCATACTCATAGTTTTGTGCCATGAAATCACAGACAATAGTGGTAATTTTCTTCACATATTTATATAGTAAAGTGTCACTGGGCTGGATCCTTGGCTGGTATAAATCAGTACAACTGCAATGAAGTCAATGGATTCACACCAATGTATGTCAAACTTAGGCTCTGGCCCACTGTATTCAAATATTTTTTATGATGCCAAAATCACCTTGATATCTGCCACATGTGATATGTAAGCAAGACAAGGGAGGTGAGGTAATATCTTTTATTGGACTCACTTCTGTTGGTGGAAGGGATAAGCTTTTCTGCCTGACCCGAGGAAGAGCCCTGTGATATTTGGAAGCTTGTTCTTTCCACCAACAGAAGTGGGTCCGATAAAATATATTACCTCACCTACATTCTCTCTTTCATATTCTGGGACCAACAAAGCTACAACAATTCTGCAAACACGTTAATTGGACTAATTAATTGAATTCCCCTTAAAATACCTTCTACATGATTTTTCCCATTATATTGAGGCAGACCAGCCATCAACATTTTGGGCCATATTCTGATTCAGGTGGTGAACTGCTGTATCTGTGAGATTCAGACCTTTGCTACCTAGGGAATGTGCATATTTCTCAGATATATCTTGAAGCCCCCATCCTGCCCCATTTGAAGTGAGTGACAAAACTCCCATTGACTGAATTAAACATAGCTCTGCAAGGACCACTATTACCTTGGCCAGTGTCTCTCACATGTTTTTTCTAATAAACTGGTGACTTTTCCCATCTTATTTATCAACATGTTAAAAATGGTGTCTTCAATTACTCACACTAAAAAAGAAATGAAAGCTGTTTAAAAAAGCAGAAAACAAAACAAAATGCTCCCCTAGGAAATTAAAGAAACGCTTATGCTGTTGTCAAGAGACAGCAGACTAGTTACCTACCACGTGATTTACAAGACACAAGCACTTAAAAGCAAAGCAATGCATAGTTAAGAATATTATAACTCTTTCACTGACTTCATAATGAACACTCCGGGCCAGATTCTGCATTATGCTCTTATATTGCTCTCAGGGACCCAACAAGCCCTGATTCTGGCTGTAATTCATCAGCCAGGAATCACTCTGATGGAGATGAATTCCCCACTGGTGTTAAGTGAGCCAAACTGCCTCCTATGCCAGCTGCCTTCCCCCTCCCCTACCAGAATAAGAAGAATGTCAGGGAAAAGAGGAGGCATGCCAGAGGGCAGGAGTATGGTGGCGCATTGTCATGCTACACCAATCCATTGGTGTAAGATCCCTTAGGGAAGATTCTAGACTGCTGTAACTTACACCAGGAAGATAGGTCTAGGGCATTTCACCACTATTGCTGACAATGTTTCAGTGAGCTCCTTTATGAATCCTTTATTCTATGGGAGTCTGTAAATCATCATAAAATCTGTTAGCTGTGACTCTGGAGTCTACTGTCAAAAGAATGAATTTGAATGAAGTTGTCTTACCTGAGGCGCCTGTCTTCCATTGATGATTGCCGAGAAGATGAATGCAGTGCCACCTGCTTTCTTTTCCTGTCAAGGTCTGTGATGTACTGAGTATGCTATGGGGATGAGGTGAGCTAGCTCAGGGCTCACAGTGTCATCCATCCAGGTCTCAGTGATGCAAGCTATATTGGATGCATCATTGCAATGAGGTTGTGGATTGTTCATTGTTTGTTACGGTTGTGTTTCACAGGATACAAACAGCGAAGTTAAAAAAAACATTAAATTTGCTTGCTGGAAGGTTGCAATGTAACACTACTTTATTTTTTAGGATTCAGAATTATTACACGCAAGAACCCAAAATCAGAGGGACAAAGCTGGCTGTTCCCTAAAATAGAGAGGCACTACTCACCCCACCTTACTCTAGGCTGGCTGGCTGCAAAATGACTGTTGCTCACATGCTTCCCTATAGAGCCATCTAGCCTGAAGCAGGACCAGGGAACTCCCACATGCACTCTTAAAGTGATAGTTTGAAATTCCAACAGACTTCTTAATATACCACAGTTAGCAGCAGATCTTGCATTGATCAGCATTGCCTTCAGTTTGCCTTGTTTTGTGCTGTCTGCTTTCAACCTGTGCCTTGCTAGTTGTCCTGTACAGGTGTTAGATGTCTGGGATCTGTTTTTGTCTGTCTGCTTTTCTGTTTCCTAGAACCATTCCTCCCAATTTGAACACATGTGGTAATGAAGTTGATGGTTCCATAGGATGGACAGAGTGGAGGAATGGCTGTCTGGTTTGCCAGATGCCATGGGTAAGGCAAGTCTACTGGATACCTTTTGGAGCTGTAATCTGGCTGACTCCAGATTGGTGTCAGTGTATTTCTGGAGTTGTTGTGGATGTGCTGGAAGTATGGTGGCATAGCACCAATGGAAATAGTAAAAAGAGTGAGGCTGATGATAATAGGTAAGGTTGAGCTCAGCAAGAGAAAGCTTCAATGGCATCAAACATTCATTTCCTTGAAAAAGCTGTCTGTGTTGTCATGACATTCCTGTTGCTCAGACCTGCTTTTGGAGAGAGATGGAGAGGAAAGAGAGAGGTAGCATTACCCTTTAGCCCAGTGGTGGGCAACCTGTGGCCCGCGGGCCGCATGCGGCCCATCAGGGAAAGCTGATTGTGGGTCGCGAGACATTTTGCTGACATTGACCATCTGCAGGCATGGCCCCCAGAGCTCCCAGTGTCCGCGGTTCACCGTTCCCAGCCAATGGGAGCTGCGGGAAGCGGCAGGCCACAGCTCCCATTGGCCAAGAACGGCGAACGGTGGCCTGTGGGAGCTGCAGGGGGCCGTGCCAGTGGACAGTCAATGTAAACAAACTGTCTCATGGCCTGCCAACAGATTATCCTGATGGGCCACGTGCGGCCTGCACCGCAGGTTGCTCATCACTGCTTAAGCCATATCTGAGTTAGAACTATAAAGTGGTCTCCTGACGAGTAGGTGGTGGTGAGGCTGAAGGGAGCAGAGCAGAGCTTCAGGGGTGGGGGCTTCTTTAATTACAAGCAAATATTTAAATAATGAAATCAAAATAACCAAACTAATACATAAAGAAAACTCCAAAAATCCATGGGTCAGAATTAAGTTTATTTTGTCATGATAAAACATTTATATTTAGCAAGAAAGTGTGTTGGTTTATTATATGGACAGCATGAATTTTTTTATGTCCTTATCTAGTCATTTTCTTGATTGTCAGAGCTTAAGTTTTGTAAGTGGTGCTACATCATTGCTTACAACCTAAACTATGTTTTTTTAAACAAGATTTTTTGATTTTGGAATAGAATATAGATGTGATGTATACTGCATGATACAAGCTGCTAGAAAATATTATATCATATTAAAGTGATTCCTTCTTTACTTAGTATTACTTGCCATATAAATAATGCAATAATATTTTCTTTGAGTGACTTTATCTAGTTCTCATGCAGGCAAAAGGATATTGCCTAGTGCTCATGCATCCAGAAGGATTTTGTTGTATGGGCAATTTAGCATCTTATTATGAAATGGTCAATTTTTTTTCAACATTTAAAATGTAAGTTTTCTTTCTTTATTGTGAATACCAACTTATATGAATAGTAACCTATTCCCCAGTCAAAATATACAACATGTACAGGGTTACTTGCTTATCTCTTTTATTTTAACAAGGATACAAACATCAAAGTATAATTCCATAGGCATACTTTTTGACTCTTGACACCTAAACTAATGGTTCAGATACTCAGATGGTATATATCAGTATAGTTGCATTAAAGTCAGTGGAGCTACACCGATTTCCACTAGTTAAAGATCTGGTCCAGTGTCTTTACCTGCAAAAAAGGGTAGGACCAGCTTGCAAAATCCTCACATTAGAAGTGGATTTGTTTTGTTCCAAGACATCATGAATGTCCTTCCTACTACCAATTCACTAGAAATTCCCATGTATACATTGAAGCTGCTGAAAGTCTTCCCTGGGGATCTTACAGTCTAAAACACATGAACGATATACAGACAAGAATGTACTGGGAGTAGAGAGTCAGAGAGTTTGAGACTATTACCACGTTTTTGTATGTTTTTATTTGTTACCTTAAATAAAAATATTTCTAGTCTACCCTTTTTTTTTAAATCCCTCTTGGGACTTCACTTCCATGGCAAGGCTTTGAAATGCAAAGCTGTATGAACAGACAATTTCTCTTCCCCTCCAAATCCAATGTCAAGTTTCTTCTCTTTTTGAAATTCAGGTCCTTCAAATTTAAGTTCCCCTGTATCTGTATGTGTTTACAGTGGAAGACTTCACAGTAAAAGTGAGTTTTCAGATGAGATTTAAAAGAAGAAACCATGGGAGACCTACTGTGCTGGAATAGGAAGATTTTTCAATACATTAAAGATGAGAATGAGAGAAGTAAATAAATGGAGCAGGGAGATTGGTATCTTTGGAGGTGTGAAAGGGACAAGATGGGTTAAAATAAGAAATGAGAGCAAAGATATAAAGAGGGACAGAGTTGTGCTGAGTCCAAAATAAAGGGCAAAATAAAGGGCAAGAATCCTAAATTTCATTCCGTAGGTCAAGAGGTTCCCGTGGAAGCATTTGAATAAAGTAATAAGGTGGACTGAACAGTATATGAGGAAGGTATATTCTGGATTTTGCTGGAAGGGTGTAAAATGACAAACAGGGAGGTAAGAGATAAAGAGGTTGCAGAAGTCAAGTCAAGTGATAACTAAGCCATGCACAAGCATTTCAGCTGAAGGGATGAAGTATTAATATGCTGTAGGGAAAGAAGTCACAGTAGTTGGCAATAACTTCTTTGTTGTGGGGAAAAATAAAAAGGGGACTTGAAAATTACTCCCAAGGTCATAATTCTGCATGAAAGAGAGGAAGTTGGTATTATTAATACAAATGGGATGAGGGAGGAAGAGGAGAAGGCTTTGTAGGAAAGAAGAATTTCGCATCTTTAGTCATGTTTAATTTGAGGAAACAGCAGGACATCCAGGAAGAGATGTTGGAAAATTGAGTCAAGAAGTGAGTTTAGACAGAGTGGGGAGGGTCAGAGAAAAAAGTAGGGCTGGAAAGGTAGATAAGCAAGGGATCGGTGTAGAGGTGGTGATAATGTCATGGAGATCATAGGAGCAGATAAGGTCACCAGAGATTAATGTAAAATGAAAAAAAGAAAAGGGACCAAGTACAGAGCTCAGTGGAACACTAAGAAGGAGAGATGCAAGAGCAAGAGGATTCACTGAAGTAACATTGCGGGAGTAGTCAGATAGGTAAGAGGAGAATCAGGAAAGGGCAGAATCATGGAAACACAAACATTAATGTCAACAGCAGCAGAGAAATAGAGGAGTCCCTGTAGAGCAGTGGTTCTCAAACTTTTGTACTGGTGACCCCTTTCAGATAGCAAGCCTCGGGGTAAACCCCCCTTATAAATTAAAAAACACTTTTTTGTATATTTAACACCATTATAAATGCTGGAGGTAAAGCGGGGTTTGGGATGGAGGCTGGCAGCTAGCAACCCCCATGTAATAACCTTGAGACTGCCTGAGGGGTCCCAACCTCCAATTTGAGAACCCCTGGTGTAGAGAGACCTGGAGTCAAGAGGTGCCCATGAAATGCCCATTAATGACTTTGAGACCAGAAGCCAGAATGAAAGGAATCAAAATGGCTAAGAAGCTGGTGTGTCGAGACCACTGCCTACTATGCCAATCAATATTGTCTCATTGTTTCCTTGTACTCCCTTGTCCGTCAGTATCTATCTGTTTTCTCTTATCTTATATTTAGATTGTAAACTTTGGGGGGGGCAAGGACTATCTTTTTGTTCTGTGTTTGTAAAGAGCCTAGCACATTGGGGTCCAGGTCCATGATTGGGGTCCATGTGTGCTACCACAGCACAAATAAAGAATAATAATCAAGAAAAGAGTTGGATAAACTGTAGTGATATAACAAATTTCCACCAAACGACTTCTATCAGGAGAACCAAAGAGTAATTTGGGAATAATGGGTAAAATCAGTACATTAGATGGAAAACAGGTAGTGTACTGTATTGGAGATGGACTTCTTTTATAAATAATAAACATAAATTGTGATGTTTTATTAGGGAGGATTTTTAGTTTATATTAGTTTCCTTCTTCTTGACTTTAGCCAGCTCAGAATCTTGGGAGCTGGGATGGGATCTTAGTTCTGGGAGGAGAGAGAATAAATTATACAGGAATCACATATTAAAAGAACTTGTTAACAAGATGGGATGGTCTGGAGCTTTTAAGGGAGTAGTAGGTTGCCTAAAGCATAGCAGAGTGGGAAATAAATATCACAACACCAACCTAAAAGAACAGTCTTTTGTGGCACCACTTTAGTTGGTCAAAAGGCAATTGGAGGCTAAAAGAAACGTACAAATTCCAATCTGTAATCCCATAGAGATTAGAATAACAATATGATTCCCTGACTCTTTAACAGTTTTCATTCAGGAAGCATCATAGAATTATAGGACTGGAAGGGACCTCAAGAGGTCATCTAGTCCAGTCCCCTGTATCACTTTATCCTGTAAAGAGATTGAAATGGACCGTGCTTGTTTCACAAATTTTATTGAAACATCTTTTTCCATTAACTTGTTCTGTGCTAGTGAGTCCAGCTACCAACAAAGGAAGTGAAACACTAGAAAGTATGTCGAGAGAGTCATGTAGAGACTTCTACTTCTGATCTCTTAGAGTAAGAAAATATGCACAGTCATAGAGGTAAACAAACTCTACAGGAAAAAAATTCCTGACACAGATTATGATAGTTATTGAATATTTTATTTCATTTCCTGCATGTAGAACCTTGGGCTTCTCCATTTTATGACTTTATCAGAAGCCTCATCTTCATCAGCACTGTATTTATAGAGAATCTAGGAATAAAATCCACCTTAATTAAATACCTCTTACAAGTATTTGAATGGTTTAACTATCAAGGACAGGAGGATTAATTGTTCAAGGTGACTCAAGAAAGTACGACTAGAAATTGGGCCTCTAGCAAACCGAGCAAACATAGTAAGGATGTGGAGAGCTGCAAGGAGACCAAACAGAAAAGGGAGCAGGGATCCTCCACAGTAAAATTATGAAATGTCTGATGTTATTTTCTGTAATTTAAAAGATTTTTAAAAACCAAACATTTATAACCAAAAAAGAAAAGTGCTGAATTCTGTACCTCAGATAATTTATGAATGTGGCATATTATAGTCTACTAAAAATCTCAGTGAGAGACAAATTAGAACATAAGATTCAGCCATACTGTGTCATCAGACCAAAGGTCCATCTAGCCCAGTATCCTGTCTTCTGACAGTGGCCAATGCCAGATGCCCCAGAGGGAATGAACAGGTAATCATCAAGTGATATTTTCTGCATTATTATCTATCCCCTTTCTTAATGATTCCCAGCATTCTGTTTGCTTTTTTGACTGCCGCTGCACATTGAGTGAATATTTTCAAAGAACTATCCACAATGACTCCAAGATCTCTTTCTTGAGTGGTAACAGCTAATTTAGACCCCATCATTTTATATGTATAGCTGGGATTATGTTTCCAATGTGCATTACTTTGCATTTATCAACATTGAATTTCATCTGCCATTTTGTTGCCCAGTCACCCCGCCTTGAGAGATCCTTTTGTAGCTCTTCACAGTCTGCCTGGGACTTAACTATCTTGAATAGTTTTGTATCATCTGAGAATTTTTCCACCTCACTGTTTACCCCTTTTTCCAGATCATTTATGAATATATTGACTAGGACTATATTGAATAGTACAGATCCCTGGGGTACACCACTATTTTACCTCTCTCCATTCTGAAAACTGACCTTTTATTCCTATCCTTTATTTCCTATCTTTTAACCAGTTACCAATCCATGAGAGGACATTCCCTCTTATCCCATGGCAGCTTACTTTGCTTAAGAGCCTTTGTTGAGAGTCCTTGTCAAAGGCTTTCTGAAAATCACTATATCCACTGGATCACCCTTGTCCACATGCTTGTTGACTCCCTCAAAGAATTCTAGTAGATTGGTGAAGCATGATTTCTCCAACAAATTATGTTCATTTATGTGTCTGACAATTTAATTCTTTACTATAGTTTCAACCAGTTTTCCTGGTACTGAGTCAGGCATACCGGCCAATAACTGCCAGGATCACCTCTGGAGCCCTTTTTAAAAATTGGCGTCACATTGGCTATCCTCCATTCATTTCGTACAGAAGCTGATTTAAATTATTGGTTACAGACTACAGTTAGCAGTTCTGAATTTCACATTTGAGTTCCTTCAGAACTCTTTGGTGAATACCATCTGGTCCCGGTGACTTATTACTGTTTAGTTTATCAATTAGTTTATCAAACCTCTTCTAATGACACCTCAATCTGGGACAGTTCCTCAGATTTGTCACCTAAAAAGAATGGCTCAGGTTTGGGAATGTCCCTTACATCCCCAGCCGTGAAGACTGATGCAAAGAATTCATTTAGTTTCTCTGCAATAGCCTTATCGTCCTTGAGTGCTCCATTAGCATCTCGATTGTCTAGTGGCCCCACTGGTTGTTTAGCAGGCTTCCTGCTTAACATTTTTTTTACTTTTACTTTTTGAGTCTTTGGCTAGCTGTTCTTCAAATTCTTTATTGACCTTCCTAATATTTTTGCATTTCATTTGCCAGAGTTTATGCTCCTTTCTATTTTCTTCCCTAGGATTTAACTTCCACTCTTTCCACTTTTTGCCTCTGACTACTTCTTTTACTTTGTTGTTTAGCCACAGTGGCACTTTTTTGGTTCTCTTACTATGTTTTTTTACTTGGGGTATATATTTAAGTTGGGCCTCTATTATGGTGTCTTTAAAAAGTTTCCATGTAGCTTGCAGGGATTTCACTTTTGGCTCTGTACCTTTTAATTTCTGTTTCACTAACCTCCTCATTTTTGTTTAGTTCCCCTTTCTGAAATTAAAAGCTATAGCGTTGGGCTGCTGTGATGTTTTCCCCGCCACGGGGTTGTTAAATTTAATTATATTATGGTCACTATTACCAAGGGGTCCAGCTATATTCACCTCTTGGACCAGATCCTGTGCTCCACTTAGGGCTAAATCAAGAATTGTCTCTCTTCTGGTGGGTTCCAGGACCAGCTGCTCCAAGAAGCAGTCATTTAAGGTGTCAAGAAACTTTATCTCTGCATCCTGTCCTGAGGTGACATGTACCCAGTCAGTATGGGGATAGTTGAAATCCCCCATTATTATCATTGATTTTTTTTTTATTTTAGAAGCCTCTCTAATCTCCCTGAGCATTTTACAGTCACTATTATTATCCTGGTCGGGTTGTCGGTAATATAGCCCTACTACTATATTCTTATTATTAGAGCAGAGGTTCTCAATCTGTGATCCGTGGACCATCAGTGGTCCACGAGCTCCAGTCAGGTGGTCCATGTATAGTTCCCTCTAAGGTGCGCACCTGGGCAGCTGCATATGAGAGAATGAAGGGCCACCCACTTAATTAGACACAGAGATAAAATGTCACCATTAATGACTGCTTCTTGGAGCAGCTAGTCCTGGAACCCACAAGGGAACAAGCAATTTTTGATTTAGTCCTACTTGGAGCACAGGATCTGGTCTAACAGGTTAATATAGATGATCTACTCATTAACAGTGACAACAGTGTAATTACATTTCACATCCTTGTAGAGGGAAGATGCCAAAGGATCCCACACAATAGCATTTAACTTCAAAAAGGGAACTACACTAAAATGAGGAGGCTAGTTAAAAGGAAATTAAAAGAAACAGTCATAATGGTGAAATACTTGAAATCTGCCTGAAGACTATTTAAAAATGCTATAATGGAGGCACAAACTAAATGTATACACCAAATTAAAACAAAAAAAAATCAAGAAGACCAAAAAAAATCCACCATTGTTAAGAAGCAGAGTAGAGTTGGTTAGAGTCATCCTTTAGAAATTGGAAGTCAAACCCTAGTGAGGAAAATAGAAAGGAGAATAATCTCTGACAAATAAAGTATGGACATATAATAAGGCAAGCTAAGAAAGAATTTGAAGCAACTAGCTAAGGACACAAAAAAAACAGCAAAAAATTGTAAGTACATCTAAAGCAGGAAGCCTGCCAAATAGTCTGTAGGGCCGTTGTATTATCGATGTGCTAAGGGACCATTCAAGGAAGACAAGGCCTTTGTGGAAAAGCTAAATGAATTCTTTGCATCAGTCTTCACTGTAAAGGATGTGGGGGAGATCCCCACACCGGAGACATTCCTTTTAGGTAATCAATCTGAGCAACTGTCACAGATGAAGGTCTCAGTAGACGAGCTTTGGGAACAAATGGATGAATTAAACAGTAATAAGTCACTACGGCCAGATGGTATTCACCCAAGAGTCCTGAAGGAACTCAAATTACAGAACTACTGAGTGTGATATGTAACCTATCACTTAAATCAGCCTCTGTACCAGATGACTGGAGGATAGCGAATGTAATGCCTTTTTAAAAAAAGAGGCTCCAGAGGCAATCCTAGCAATTACAGGCCAGTAAGCCTAATTTCAATACCAGCAGATTGGATGAAACTATAGTAAAGAACAGAATTACCAGACATATAGATGAACACAATATGGTGGGGAAGACTCAACATGGCTTTTGTAAAAGGAAATCATGCGTCACCAAGCTATTAGAATTCTTTGAGCAAGTCAACAACCATGGGAACAAGGATGACCCAGTTGATTTGGTGTACTTGGACTTTCAGAAAACCTTTGAAAAGGTCCCTCACCAAAAGCTCTTAAGCAAACTAAGCATTCATGGGAAAAGAGAAATCTTCTCGTGGATCAGAAACTGGTTAAAGACAAAAAGTGTAGAAGGAATAAATGGTCAGTTTTCACCAAAGAGAAATAAGTGTCAGGATCCCACAGTGATCTGTACTAGGACCTGTGCTATTCAGCATATTCATAAATGATCTGGAAAAGGGAGCAAGGAGTGAGGCGGAAAAAATTGCAGATGATACAAAATTATTCAAGATAGTTAAGTCGAAAGCTGACTATGAAGAGCTACAAAGGGATCTCACTAAACTTGGTGACTGGGTGTCAAAATGTTAGATGTAATTCAATGTTCAAAGTAATGTACATTGGAAAAAAATAGTCCTAGCCATGCATACAAAATCATGGGGTCCAAATTAGCTGTTAGCACTCAAGAAACAGATCCTGGAGTTATTATGAATAGTTCCCTGAAAACATCTGCCCAACATGCAGCAGCAGTCAAAACAGCTAACAGAATGTTAGGAATCATTAGGAAAGGGATAGATAAAACAGAAAATAGCATAATGACACTCTATAAATCCATGGTATACCCACATCTTGAACATGGAGTTCATTTCTGTTCACTCCATCTCAAAAAAGATGCATTCCAACTGGAAAAAGTACAGATAATTGCAACAAAAATGATTAGGGGTATGGAACAACTTCCATATAAGGAGAAATTAAAACAACTGTGATTGTTCATCTTAGAAAAGAGATGACTAAGGAGGTATCTAATAGGGGTCTATAAAATCATGAATGGTGTGTAGAAAGTGAATAAGGAAGTGTTATTTATCCCTTCATATAACACAAGAAACAAGAGTCAAACAGTACAATTAATAGGCAGCAGGTTTTAAACAAACGCAAGGAAGTACATCTTCACACAACACACAGTCAATCTGTGGAACTCATTGCCAGGGGATGCTGTGAAGGCCAAAAGCGTAACTGAGTTCAACAAAGAATTAGATATGTTTATGGAGGATAGATCCATCAGTGTCCATTAGCCAAGATGGTCAGGGATGCAACCCCATGATCCCGGTGTCCCTAAATCTCTGATTGCCAGAAGCTGGGACTGGATGACAGGGAATGGATCACTCAATGAATTGCTCATTACTTCTGAAGTATCTGGTACTGGCCACTGACGGGATAGTGGGCTTAGAGGGACCTAGCTAGGGTCTGACTCAGTATGGCTGTTCTTATGTCTACACAGCCCAATCCAGTAGGCACGCTTTGAGACTTCCTAACTCCACACAAAAAAAGCTGAGGAGGAGGCCTTCCCTTATAACCTTTAGCCCGCCATTTAGAATATCTGCTCTGGACATGGGAAACCACCAGTTCCAGTCTCCACTCTGCCTGCTGAGAAGAAGGGATTTGAACATGGATCTGCCACCTCTCAGTTGAGTGCTTGAACCCCTGCATTATGGGATATTTAAAAAGGATGCTCCCTAAATCTATCCTATTAAATTTGTTCCACTTTAATTATATAATTGAATAATTAATTGGGCCAGAGAAAAATGAGAATCACTTTCTAGCCCAGTGGTTAGGACACTCGCCTGAGACATGGTGAATTTCTGTTCAAATCCCTTTTCCTCATCAGACAGAGGGGAAATTTTAACAAGAGGTCTCCCAGATAAGGACCCTATCTGCTCAGTTTTTATAAGGGAGCTCCTCTTCCCCCCACCCTGGCTGTTTTGTGTGGTGTTAGGTGGACTCTGAACATGCCTACAGGATTAGGCAAGATAGGTGGACAAAAGTCTATCTTCCCTTGGGTGTGGATCACAAGCAGAGATAAGCACAGCCTGGATGTAAGTATCAAAGTCCATGAGAGCGGTAGGGATTAGGATGCCCCCTTCTCATCAGCATCTCCCATTGGCTATTTTAGGCGGCTCCCTGCCTAGTGTGCTGGCTTTTGTGGATTGCATTCTAAGGGGCCTATCTCTCCCAATTCATTGTCTAGGGAACCTAGGTTCCTAACTAAGGCTTTTTGGATAACAGTGTTGTTCCTGTGATTTTCGAGGTGTCTAGAACTTAGGCGTTGCAAAGCTGACTGTTGCAGTGCCGAAATCCCTTTGTGGAACCAGGCCTTAGTGAGATTGCTATTGAGTGATATGACTAACCCCAAGGATTAAGGGTGATTCCCTTATACTTCTCCCACACTCCCAGTTCCAGCCATCCAGGAAACTGAACCATAGACCTGGAGCCTGCTTTTGGGAGTTTTGGATATTTTTGATTAAGTGTACAAAGACAAAGATTCAGAGTTTGTGTCCAAGATAACATCCAAAAGTTTCAATATTTGTGCAAGGCTTACCTGAATTATCTTGAAAGGGAAAACCCAGATATTAAGGAGTGAGCTCCTGGGCCACTCCACAAGAAAGACTCTGAATTAGCGAAACTTACAGGAGATCTGGCAACAAATGGGAGAAACTACCAGGTTATCTTCAGCACAATGAGCTTGACAGGTAAAGGTGTGTGTGCTGTCACAGGGGCAGTTAGCACCTTCATCTTCCCCCCATTAGAGTCATCAGATAAACATTCCCAAACTTCAGATATGGCTTTATTTTTGTTTGGTTTTATATATGTGCAAAGGATTGACCAATCTTACTCTGAAATTGGGGATTTATCCATCCATCTGTTTATTTAGGTTATTAGAAGGTCACCCATCACTGTAGCATTTGGGTGCCTGCTAAGAGAATTTTGTAGTCAGCACATCACAAACAGTTCACTGACACCCACTGAAATAAATCTGACCATGAACATGTTTTTGAGAGAGAAACAGAGAAAACCTTGCTCAGCTTTTATAAGATTTGAAAATTTGCCCCCAACCTCTTGTTGCTTACATTTCCTTGTGTGTTGTAGTGTCGATTAATTTCCAAGTGAGTCAAAGTGGCAAAACCAGGAGCAAAAATATTTCACCAACCCGTCTTGCCACTACACATTTCAGACATATAGAAACACACAGAAAAATACTCCATCTTTCAGCCTTAAAAAGACCTCTATAAAAATTACACTGAAATAGCTGCCAGTCAGTTCTGCAGTTCATTGTGTATCCATTCACATTTCAGTGATGCAAAAAGCTATTGAAAATAATAACATTGGAAACCAGTATGCTTGATTTAGAAAATGAATTATAATAGCGCAGAAAGCTGCGCTGCAATATTCACCGTGTTTAGAGTTGCAACTAGCATCATAATGCTGAGCATAAGCTTGGAGGAGGATTTTTTCCCCTCACAGCTTGGGTAGAAAAAGATGTAATGGACTTTTATTAGATTAGAGGAATGCAATTTCAATCACAAGTAAACAAAACATGAAAAAATTGCAAGATACAGAATATATTTTACTGAGTTGATTAAACTCTCTAGTGGGACTGGTCTCGTTCAAATATTAGTAATAAAATTTAATGGAAGAGCACTTGTCAGTGTCAGTGGCAGCAGCTGGGTTCATTATTTCAAGTGTTCATGGCAAAATGTACAAGTGTTCTCCTGCTTGGTATGTTTTCCTAAAGTTATCAAAAGATGCCATTTTCTCACAATCTGCAAAAACATTATAAAACTAATATAGAAATTATTCTGAATTGTGTCTGTGTCTGGGTGCCCAAGGCCCAGATTTTTAAGGGTATTTAGGCATTGCTCCCTCAGCATTGCAACATCTAACTAATTTAGGAGCCTATGTCTCATTTCCACATAGAAAGACTTAGGCTTCTGAGAGTGAGATTCACAAAAGTACTTGGGCACCTAAGTCCCATTAATTGCAAGGGAGTTAGACACCTAGGTACCTTTGTGAACCCATCCTTTGTGTTTACGTTAAATCCTAAGTACCTAAGTCACATTTGAAACCACAACTTGGCAAAATGAGCAAAGCAATGCATAAGCATCCTTAAAAATCTGGGCCAAAGTCCCTATATTCTGATCCTTATCCTCCCATTTGCCATAACATGTTAAAACTAGCTTGGGTGATGTCTTCTCCATAGGTTAAGAAGAGCCACCATTGCTCCCAAAATGAATGCCAGTCATGATTCAGGGTGAGATATTCAAAAGTGCCTAGGTGAGTTAAGAGCAGAAGTTATATTGACCCTCAATGGGGCTGGGCTTATGTTCCTAAGTCACATAGGCTTTTTTGAAAATTCCATTCATAACCTACCTGTGGCGCACTGAAATTTGTCAACCTCCAAAAACTGCTTCTAATGGTGTTCAAATGTAGGGAACAATGTCTTGTGCCTAGTCCTTGGCTCACGTTCCTGTATCTCTCAGGGCTAGAAGCTACTTGCCCTGAATGCACACATGCACCTCTTGACCAAAAATGCAAGTAGCTGTACATTCTGCACTCTGGGCCAGATCCTATTCCCATTAAAATCAAAAGGATTTTACCACCAACTTTAATAGGCTTTGGATCAGACCCTCTTTGCTGTAAGCTGGGAAATCCCTGCAAGGATTCATTTGCTGATGGACTTCGGTCTTCATAGCTAAACCACACACATGCCCAGTCTAATTGTTTTTATGTTTTTCTGTGGAACTTTTCTACTATTTCTGTGTCTATTATTTATTTATTATCTATTATTTATAGTGGGGTAGCACCTAGTGACACTGCCCCCCACACTTGCAGTAGGCACATCCCTGATTGAGCTAAAGGCATATGAAAGCAATTTTCTTCTTGCAGGACATATTCAGTAATGGAACCTCACCTCTTGTCAAGCGATTCTGGAGAAATTTCCTATTCTAAATCAACACTATTATCTTTCTATTCCTTTAATAGTTATGGAGCCATTGCAGAACACTAGACCAAAAATTGGAATTTGAGGATAGAACATGCAATAACAGGTATCGAGAAAAAAATATTTCATATGGATAAACATTTTTAACAAAGCATAAAATAGGGTATGACCAAAAAGCTACCAGTAAATTGTGAGAAGAATCTGATCATCTTGTGGAACCTGAAGGCCTAGGATGGAATCTGACCTGAATGTCTGAAAGCCTATAACTCTATACTTTTACATGAGAAAAGACCATTTTATCTAGCATCAAAATAAAATAAAATAAAATGTTTTTCAGAGAAGGAAGACAAATGCCAGTGAAAGGAAAGAGGCCCCATCTCATCTGAGACTGTCTGCTGCCTTTCTGACAGCAGCAACTCCAGTTATGAGATACCTCTTACATAATAGGGCCATGCCTCATGAATTCCCTTTGTGGGCTGGGACAGATTAAAGCCCCGAGAGAGGGGAAAGAGAAGAAATTTAGCTTGAGATCCAGATCCAGTAACATACATGACAGCAAAGATCTGGAAGTGTCCAGATTCCCTGTCTAGACACATGTTCACATATTAATAAATAAGGTAGATGGGGGAAGTTAATGATTTCTGACAAATAGAGGAGAATAAGGGGATACTAAAAATAATCAAAGGGAATTTCTGAGATGCTGGTTGAAAAGTTGTATAGGCTCAGATATAACTGGAAGCCAAACCTGAATTTGTAATTTCTACCACTTCTCTGAATAAAAAAAACATGTTGTTTTAAAACACACATGTAAATCACATTTATCCAGATGTGTGGAAAGCGAGCCCATGTTTAAAGAAATACATTATTTCGCCATCAAATTCAACTTATTTCAATTGCTTTTACAGCCTTTGTGCGTTTTTTCTGGCCAAATTACGCTCAAACTTCTTTAAAAACTAAATCCTAAGAGTATGATGTACAAGGGCTTTTTCTCTACTCTTCTTCCCATCACCCATCTCCACTTTATGATCCCAAAATGATCAATCCTATAATAACTCACTTCCTCCAACACTGCCTGGTACCCCCCACCTGTCCCAAACAATGCTTCTGAAGAGAACTGAATGAGTAGGCAGTGCCCCAAAGGAAGCACTGTCACTGAGCTCTATTTGGTGTGGACTCTCTGATGTGACACTAGTTGGGACTTCGTCCTGAAGCTTTTGCCACAGTCACTGCATCCATAAGGCTTCTCGCCTGTGTGGATCCTCTGATGGATTGTAAGTCCTGATTTACAAAGGAAATCTTTACCACAGTCAGGACACTGATAAGGTTTCTCTCCTCTGTGCATTCTCTGGTGCTGAATGAGCGTTGAGCTCTGACAGAAGCTTTTTGCACAGTCCCGACACTTATAGGGTTTTTCGCCCGTGTGGATTCTCTGATGCTGGAAGAGTGTAGAGCTCCGACTGAAGCTTTTGCCACATTCAGCACATATGTTTGGTTTCCCTCCGGTGTTGATTTTGTGGTGGACGATAACATTTTGGGGTTTGCTGAAATCTATTTCAGATTGAGTTGATTTATACCATTTCTTCGCTAGAAATCTTTCCTGCTTGCTCTCTGGTCTATGCTGACTCTCACAGGCTGTCCCTTGATCAGAAAAATGGAAAATATTGGCTTTGGCGATCCCTGGTAACTTCCCATGTGGTTTCAGTTCCTCAGGATACTCCTGATAAGTATCCTTCTCCTTTCTTTCTCTCGGAATCCTATCACCAGCTGGAACAGAAAAAGAATCCAGCCATGATTAATACTCTGCACTTCTGAGAAAAAAATAGAGTTGTGAATATTGTGTCATAAATCAGCCACTGTCTGTAACCTTGAAACTACAAATTGGTTATAGGAGAAAAATTAAACAGGGTGCATGACAGGCAAGAAGATGGGGGTTTAGGGATGCTGGTGTGGACATTTCACTATTTTCCTTCTATCTTTTGAAAGCTTTGACAGGTTTATCAGTAGTGGGGTCAGATTTTGCTTGGGGACAGTGATTTGTTGGACTTTATCAAGAGTCACTGACAGAAATTTCCGCACCACTTGAGACATACCCCACGTGCCACAGGTGTAATGTTCACAGAAGGGTGTGTACGTGTGAGCATGCCTGTGTGTGAGGAGAGAGAGAGTGGGAGAGAGAGAGATAGGGGAGTCTATTTATTTGTTTATTCCATTTAAACAAAAATGCTTTCTCATAACAATAACCAAGGGAGGGGGCATTTTGATAGAAATGTTTATATATTTTTAAATATACTGAGTATATTGATAGTACAGTCTTCCTAGACTCAGAGGAGGAGAGTTGAGATGAAGGCCTTGCAAGGAGAAAAAATTTATCCTGACCTAAGAAACTGTTTTTGAGTATACTCTTCATCTGGTACAAACTGATCCATACTTAAGGAGGGAAAATTGTACTGAAGACACTTTTGTAAACGATGTCTGGCATGCATGTTTGGTAGTATCAATAGAATGGTGAGTTCCAACAGGTAGGGAACTCTTCCCAAGCTTTCCTTCAGCTGGGCAGCAGAAACTTAACAAGTGGCTGAAGCAATCATTAAGAGGTCCTTTTTACACATCAGTACGTGTGTGTATGTGCTGGGAGAATATGAAATGTACTGACCTGGAGTTTCCCTTCCCTCAAAATCCCAAACAGAACCATCCCCTAACAACTCTTAATTTCTTCCCTTCATTTGAGAGATACACCCTTTCTCCATCTTCCACTCATCTGACAGGGGTCCTGTGGGTTTTTCTTCTTCTCTGTTTCTCAAAGTGGGAGGCTAAATCACTTCTGAATTATAATGTGTTTATGAAAAATATGTGCACAATAATAAGAGTTTTTCTCCATTTCCAATTCTCAAAGGATAAATTTACAATTGCCAGGTGAGTTTTTTATATAGGTGGAAGAAACTCAACATAACGCTCAGTATCACAATGTATAAATTACTCAGAATGAAACCCAAGAAAAGGTTCTCTCTTTGCCATTGTCCAATAGAGCCATGTAGATGAGAGAAGGCAAAACTATAAGCAATTACAACTTTTTTGGAATTCTAGCTATTTACTTCAGTCACTGAAGGTTTCTGATTTGTTTTAATGTATTCCTTACCTGTGCGGTCACCCCTCAGCAATTCCCTTTCCACTGGGTCCTGTAAATACAGGACAGACAGCTCCTCCCCTTCCTCCATTGATGATATCTCTTCAATTTGGAGAATTAGACAGCCTGCTTGTGGGAAGGAAAAAGTGCAATATCACAATCTGACATAGTTTTGTCAAATCCTTTTTGAAAAAGCAAGTTCCCTGATTTTCTTTGCTGGGGATTGAGGAGAGAGATGTTTACTCCAAACACATGTGGAAAATAATCACAGAGACTATGAGAAATTAAATATTCTAACACGAAGTATGTTGTGCTGTCTTCTGTGAAGTTCTTGCTTGTCTTTCCCCAAGATACTAAAATCAAGTTATTTTGCATCCAACAGGTATCATACAGTATCTCTTCTACCCCTAGAAGTAACTTCAAATTTACCTGGGAATACACAATGTTAAGTAGCTGATATTTTAGATTATAGAAACCATAACAATCCCACTAAAGTTTCAACTAAATATACAGAGATTTATCACTGCTTCCTTGTTTACAGGCAGATGTGCAGCAGACACTCACTGAAAATAAAACACAGGCCCAGATTCTTAGGTGGTGCAAATCGGCATAGTTTTAATTTACATCAGCTGAGGATCTGACCTAACAATATAACATACATCAGTAAACTATAAACTAAAAGGTTAGGAAATGTGTGGATTAAAGGATGGAAATTAAAGAGATAAACCAACTTCCTTAGCTGTACAAGGCTCTTTGTCTGGTGACACAATGAAAGAACCAGCAACTGAACAATTAAAATTCCCACAAACCCTTGCTGTTTGCTGCAAAGTAGCTTTGTGCTACTCCTGCCTTCCCTGAGGTTTAAACAGAATTCGCCAAACTGTTTGCTTTAAAACTTGAAGCTAAACATTCCGTGTTGTGATTCTACAGCCTCTGCCCCTGATTGGTTCCTTTGATGATATTATAACCTGTATGCTTCCTGTTTTAATACCCTGGTCACATGACACAGGACATCATTCTATGTGTTATGTCATCTGCAGGAGAGTCAGGGATCTACACACGCAGACACTCCAAAGTCAAGGACAGTATTAAACAGTTTAGATAGAAGAACCACAGCACCTGAGGCACAAGACAAGACGTAAACCCTTACTAAACTTGTGGAGAGTCCAGATACTTTCACTTGTCTTCAAAGAAAAGTGGAACAGGAGTACTTGTGGCACCTTAGAGACTAACAAATGTATTAGAGCACAAGCTTTCGTGAGCTACAACCCACTTCTTCGGATGCATATAGAGTGAAACATATATTGAGGAGATATATATACACACATACAGAGAGCATGAACAGGTGGGAGTTGTCTTACCAACTCTGAGAGGCCAATTAAGTAAGAGAAAAAAAACTTTTGAAGTGATAATCAAGATAGCTCAGTACAGACAGTTTGATAAGAAGCAAGTGTGAGAATACTTACAAGGGGAGATAGATTCAATGTTTGTAATGGCTCAGCCATTCCCAGTCCTTATTTAATCCTGAGTTGATTGTGTCTAGTTTGCATATCAATTCCAGCTCAGCAGTCTCTCGTTGGAGTCTGTTTTTGAAGTTTTTCTGTTTTAAGATAGCCACCGGCAGGTCTGTCATAGAATGACCAGACAGGTTAAAGTGTTCTTCCACTGGTTTTTGAGTATTATGATTCCTGATCTCAGATTTGTGTCCATTAATTCTTTTGCCTAGAGACTGTCCGGTTTGGCCAATGTACATGGCAGAGGGGCATTGCTGGCACATGATGGCATATATCACATTGGTAGATGTGCAGGTGAACGAGCCCCTGATGGTATGGCTGATGTGATTAGGCCCTATGATGACGTCACTTGAATAGATATGTGGACAGAGTTGGCATCGGGTTTTGTTACAAGGATAGGTTCCTGGGTCAGTGTTTTTGTTCAGTGATGTGTGGTTACTGGTGAGTATTTGCTTTAGGTTGGGGGGTTGTCTGTAAGCGAGGACAGGTCTGTCTCCCAAGATCTGTGAGAGTAAAGGATCATCTTTCAGGATAGGTTGTAGATCTCTGATGATGCGCTGGAGAGGTTTTAGTTGGGGGCTGAAGGTGACAGCTAGTGGTGTTCTGTTATTTTCTTTGTTGGGCCTGTCTTGTAGGAGGTGACTTCTGGGTACTCGTCTGGCTCTGTCAATCTGTTTTTTCACTTCAGCAGGTAGGTATTGTAATTTTAAGAATGCTTGATAGAGAGCTTGTAGGTGCTTGTCTCTATCTGAGAGATTAGAGCAAATGCGGTTATATTTTAGAGCTTGGCTGTAGACAATGGACCGTGTGGTGTATCCTGGATGGAAACTGGAGGCATGTAGGTAAGTGAAGCAGTCAGTAGGTTTCCGGTATAGGGTAGTATTTATGTGACCATCGCTTATTAGCACAGTAGTGTCCAGGAAATGGACCGCTTGTGTGGATTGATCTAGGCTGAGGTTGATGGTGGGATGGAAATTATTGAAATCATGGTGGAATTCCTCAAGGGCTTCTTTTCCATGGGTCCAGATGATGAAGATGTCATCAATGTAGCGCAAGTAGAGTAGGGGCGTTAGGGGAAGAGAGCTAAGGAAGCATTGTTCTAAGTCAGCCATAAAAATGTTGGCATACTGTGGGGCCATGCGGGTACCCATAGCAGTGCCGCTGACTTGAAGGTATATATTGTCCCCAAATGTGAAATAGTTGTGGGTGAGGACAAAGTCACAGAGTTCAGCCACCAGGTTAGCTGTGACATTATCGGGGATACTGTTCCTGATAGCTTGTAGTCCATCTTTGTGTGGAATATTGGTGTAGAGGGCTTCTACGTCCATAGTGGCCAGGATGGTGTTTTCTGGAAGATCACCGATGGATTGTAGTTTCCTCAGGAAGTCAGTGGTGTCTCAAAGATAGCTAGGAGTGCTGGTAGCGTAGGGTCTGAGGAGAGAGTCCACATAACCAGACAAGCCTGATGTTAGGGTGCCAATGCCTGAGATGATGGGGCGTCCAGGATTTCCAGGTTTATGGATCTTGGGTAGCAAATAGAAAGTCCCTGGTCGGGGTTCTAGGCATGTGTCTGTACAGATTTGTTCCTGTGCTTTGTCAGGGAGTTTTTTTAGCAGATGGTGTAGTTTCTTTAGGTAATCCTCAGTGGGATCAGAGGATAATGGCCTGTAGAATGTGGTGTTAGAGAGCTATCTAGCAGCCTCTTGGTCATATTCCAATTTATTCATGATGACGACAGCACCTCCTTTGTCAGCCTTTTTGATAATGATGTCAGGGTTGTTTCTGAGGCTGTATATGGCATTGTGTTCAGCATGGCTGAGGTTATGGGGCAAGTGATGTTGCTTTTCCACAATTTCAGCCTTTGCACGTTGACGGAAGCAATCTATGTAGAAATCCAGTCTGTTGTTTCGACCGTCTGGAGGAGTCCACGCAGAATCCTTTTTTTTTCTGTAGTGCTGGTAGGGGGGATTCTGTGAGTTAGTATGCTGTTCAGAGGTATGTTGGAAATATTCTTTGAGTCGGAGACGTCAAAAGTAGGATTCTAGGTCACCGCAGAACTGTATCATGTTCGTGGGTCTGGAGGGACAAAAGGAGAGGCCCTGAGATAGGACAGACTCTTCTGCTGGGCTAAGAGTATAGCTGGAAAGATTAACAATATTGCTGGGTGGGTTAAGGGAACTACTGTTGTGGCTCCTTGTGGCATGTAGCAGTTTAGATAGTTTAGTGTCCTTTTTCCTTTGTAGAGAGGCAAAGTTTGTCTTGTAAAAGAAAAGTGGAATCCACTCTGACTCATTGTTAAAAGCCACAAAGCACCCCACCTAAAAGTGCCATCCCAGCAGGCCCTCCAAAGGAGTCATTTCCAGAAGGGGAGACACCATAATATAATAATTCCCAATGTGTGTATGGAAAAGTATGTATATCCATTCTTCTCCTATGCTCAGAAAGTCCTGGGCATAGAAGAATTAGTGCTGTGTTTGGGTTTCTAACTCCCTTGTACATAGCTGGTAAGTTTTGTGTAGGTCCTTGAATGACATATTTCATAAGCAATTGAGCTGTAATGCCAGTATCCAGAAGCATGCCCACTGGATAAAATGATTCTGTATTTCAGCTCCTCTCCTCACTGTGTTTTTAATTCTGCTCTCCTCTGATCCCTATTGTCCACACTTGAACAGACATTCATGACTCAAAATCCCCTGTAACATTTAGAAAATACTCAAAGTTTGTTTGCCAGAAGAGAAGACACAGCACTCACTATACAAGTAGTCCGCTTTCAATGAGTCTGCTCAAGCCTCTGGAAACAGTTCACACTGGGTATGCTCATGAGATTGCCTGTTGGCTTTATTTAGTGAAAACAAACCAGTTAAATTAGCTACTTATGCCTGACAAAGATGACTGGGAGCAATTTAATTACATGACAGTGCTGATTGCTTTTTCAGCTAGTGTAATGACTCAAAGTGAGAAAAAAATTAAAACTGTGGCTTAACAGAAAAAGAGAGATTTGCTGTAGTATGTGGCATTGTCCACAGTAGGAAATTTCCTTATTCATTTTTCAGCAGCCGTGCAGCGGCCAACAGCATTACTGACAGAGTAAACTGTATCCTTAAGCTCTGAGCAGGATTAATTGACCTGATAGTAAAAACATAAAATGCTTCAGCTTGCCCTCCTGGTGTCCATCTCCTTGAAATATGTCCTCCTTTTCTGTTGCAATGCTGGAAAGGGCCTGCAGTGACTATTCTCCCTCTTTTTCTCACGTTGAGGATATTGCAGTGTTGTACTGCAACCAAATCGCTGATTTCCACTGCCCTGCTGCTCAGCAGTGGGTGGTACAGTTGTGTGTCAACCACTCTAAACTCCAAAAGATAATGTCTCTTGTTTCATTGGTATCTTTCCACAGCCTGCATTTGCCCACTGGCTTCAGGACGGTTGTACTGTATGTATCTAGCACTAGGTTACATGTTGCCAGTCTAATATTGCTGCTTACCAATGTTGCTGGGATTACATTGCAGCACTACACAATCCAGCTGGAATCAAATTGGTCATTGATAAAATAGCATAAGTGCAAAAATGGCAGTTGAATGGCTGGCAGCGTTCTTCTGCAGCATGTGCACACTTAGTCTTTGGATTTGCTAAAGTCACACTGCAGACACCTTCCTCTTCATTGGAAGGCTTTACGTCCTCAGTCACTGCATGTGCTGCTGCTTTTTGATTCCTGGGGTAGCTGTGGCATTGGGACATACAGTGGTTCTCTTTTCCACACCCCTTGCACTGGGTATTTTTCTTTCTTATGTTTTATGTTTCTTTCCATGGTATATACACTGACCATGATGCCGGCATTCTTGGTCAGCCTGTCTCTGTCCTGCTTCCTGAGTTCCATTAGCTTGAGCCGATGTACTTTATTCTGAACCAGTGGCTGCCATTGTTTTGATCCTTTTTGGGTTCAGTTGCCCTTGCTGTTAGGGTGCATTTTTCCAGGGTTAGCTCTATTTTTCTCAACAATTTCTCCAGTAAATTGGAACCACGTGTCCCACAAATAATGCTGTCTCTAATTAGGGAATCTTTAATGCCTCCAACGTCCCATGTGGATACCAGAATTCCCGTCTATTCCCTCTTCTGCTTCTTGGTTTCAGGTTTAAAAAAAACAGTATCCCTATACAGTTTCATTCTGTCTGGGGTCACAGAACTCATCAAATATTTTTATCAGATGTTCCAATTTTTCAGGTATTTTTAGTGGCAACAATGTCTCACTCACTTCTCTTCTGTTTTCCACCAATGAGACAGTAGAAAAGCTTTAGATTCAATTTCTCATCTTTGTCCCCCATGGTAAACTCTGAATATAGATTCAGTTCTTGCTTCCATGGTTATGCAAGGTTTTTTGTCCAGAAATCCAGTATTCCCAGCAATACCAGGTTTACCATGGCACCAGTGGGGCCATGGCACCAGGCCCAGAGTCAGAAGGGGCCCTGGCCAGCCCGATCCCCCAGCTGGCTTTGAGCCAGCAAGGAAAGCTGCCCCCGCCCCTGCTCCACCCCAGCACCACCTCTTCCCAGCCCTGCTCTTCCCCAGCCCCGCCCCCACTTTGCCCCTTCCCCCTCAAGTTCCCTCCCCTGAGCTACGCGTCCCGGGGGACTGCAGCAGGGGTCGGGCCTGCCCTGCATTCACCGGGCTGCGGGAAGTGGAGCAACCCGGCCCCAGCCCGCTCCGCCGGTTCCCAGCCGTGCCGCCGGTGAGTGCTAGGGGGCGGTTCCCTCCTCCCCCAAAGTCTGGGAGCCAGGGGAGCAGAGCAGAGCAGGCTAGGGCTGGGTCGCTCCATTTCCCGCTGCCCTGTGAGTGCAGGGGCGGGCCCACCATGTTATCACCGGGCAGCAGGAAGTGGAGTGACCCGGCCACAACCCACTCCTCTCTGCTGGCTCGTACTAGGGGTGATTTCCCCTCTGCCCCCAAGCCTGGGGAGGAGATGGAGCGGTGGGGTAGGGGCATGGTATGGGGAAGAGAAGGGGATGGGGAAGTGGGGGCAAGAGGAAAGAGGCAGTGGGGAAGGAAGGGAGTGGGATGAGGAGGAGATGGAGCGGTGGGGAAGGGGCATGGTATGGGGAAGAGAAGTGGGGGCAGTGAGAAGAGGCAGGAAGGAAGGAAGGGGGTGGGATGGGGAAGAGAAGGGGATAGGGTACGCCAGGGCAGGGGGGAAGCTTGAGCCCAGCATGTGGTATCCCCTTGGCAGAAGCTGGGGCTCCCCTGTTAAGCAGGCGCATCGAACCCTCACCCTGACAAGCCCCACCTCCCCTGCATCTGTACCATCCCGATGAGCCCCCCGCCCCAGACACCCTCCCCACTGAGCTCCAATCACCTGCACCTGGACCCCCACCCAAATTAACCCCACTTCCTCTGCACCTAGACACCCCCCCCCCGCTGAGCCTCAAAAACCTTCACCTGGATCCCCTGAAGAGTCCCATTGCCCCTGCACCTCGAACCCCCCAATGAGCTTCTGTGCATCCAGATCTCCCACTGAGCCGCCCACACCCATATTGCCCCACAGAGAACTCTCTTACCCCCACCTGGATCCCCCCACATTAAGTCCCTCTGCAATTGGATCCTGCTGCCGGGCTGAGCCTGCTCACCCACACCTGGTGTGCCTGGCACGCGGGGGCAGGGCCCCAGGGTGTTTCTGGGCCAGGCCCGGCCCTTGCACTGTGTCAGGGTTGGGTGCAGCCTCAGTGCCGAGTCCCTGTCCCAGGGTGGGGTGGGGGGGAGACTGCAGGGTAATCTCCTACCTCCATGCAACCGGTGGCCTGTGCTACCCACTGTCATGTTGGAGCCTCCACATTTATTTATTGACAAATAAAATTTGCAGAATTTTAAAATATTGTGCACAGAATTTTTATTTTTTTTTGGTGCAGAATCCCCTCAGGAATATGGGGTGCTGTGCAGCTGTGATGGTGGGACTCTGAGGAAGGTGGTGGGCAGTGGGGAGGTCTATGGGTAGGGGGCGGTGTGGTGTGCAGGGTGCTGTGCAGTTGTGGTGGGAGGCCAGCGGAGGAGGTGTCTAGGAGGGGTGGGGGCTAGGCATAGAGATCTGCGGTGGAGGTCTCTGGGCAAGGGGGCGCTGGGCATAAAGGTGGGACACTGGGCAGGGGGGCGGTATGGTGCGGGTCTGCCCTCATGGGGAAGGGGCATGCTGGCAGTACAGGACTGGGCAGGCCAGTGTGCGTCTGGCAGCTACAGGTTTGTAAACAGTGCCCTCCTGCTGGGCTGCGCAGAGCAGGGCTGCTCCTGCCGTGCTGTGCCTCATTGCCCCCAGCCCGCCCTTCACTCTGGAGACTGACCATCCCGCCCCCCACTGCACCTTTCCCCATGGGGGCCCATAAATAGGTTTGGCCAGGCCCACAAAAAGTTAATCCGGCCCTGATTCCCAGGCATCCATGGTGCAGGTTTGCATTGTTTCTAAGTTTGCCTTTCACTCACACAGTTTCTTCTGTGCTATAGGTCTCACTGGCTGACCACTGCCCCCTTGTTTCATGTACAGCGTGCTAAGTAATAACACCAGGATTCCATGTTTCTAAAACTAAATTAGTTCTTTATTAGGAGAACTATTTAGAGAAATGCTGCAACTGCAGCTAGCATTCTAGCCATGTGCACACAGAGTTGCTTCCTAGTGCCTCCTTCAAATGCTTCTCTCCTGCAACCTGTGTGTCTCTCTCTCCAAGTTCCATGAAGGTTACTACAACCAGTGGTTTTCAATATTTTCCGTATCAAGGTATTCCTTGCTAGAACTTCCTCTCCCTAGGGAATCATGACCCCCAGGTTGAAAACCCATGATTTGGAAAATCAGTTTAACCCCTTTTTTGGATCAGGAAAGACTGAAATTAGTTTTGTTTTCTCATATTTGACACTTGATGTTTGCAAAATATTGTGTGTGATCAATGTTTGGGTCTGTAGAACATTCAGAAGCAATTCATTGTGAGTTTTAAATATTCAAACTGTGTTGGTTAGTTGTTATTGGACATATAGATCACATGGTATTGGTTCTGTTCCCTGAGTGGATGAGTGTAACTCTTAGAATAAGGTTTTCTCTTGGAATACTGTAGTGTAGGTGTTCAGTAATTGATTTCTAGTAATTAAAATCTGGATGACCTTGAAGACTGGCACGACAGAAATGGGATGAAATTCAATACAACAAAATACAAGGCCATGCTCTTTGGTTCTAATAATAACTTCTGCTATATGCTGGGGACTCATCAGTTGGAAGCGACAGAGGAAGAGAGTGAGACATGGGTGACTGGGTCAATCAAAGGATGGCTGTAAAAAGGCAAATGTGGTTTTAGGATGTATGAGGCATTTTCGGCAGAGATAGAGAAGTATTAATGCCATTGTACAAGGCACTGATAAGACCTCCTTTGGAATACTGATCAACCACGTTGAAGAAAGATGAATTTAAACTGGAACAAGTGCAGAGAAGAGCTACTAGGATGATCAGGTGAATGAAGGGCCTATCTTATGAGAGCAACCTGGAAGACCTTGGCTTGTTTAGTCTGGAAAAAAGAAGGCAGAAAGGGGATTTAAGTGTGCTCGATACATTGGGAGTGGGGAGGTAAATACCAGCAATGGTGAAGAGCTATTTAAGTCAGAGGACAATGTTGGCACAAAGACAAATGGATATAAACTGGCCATGATCAAACTCAGGCTGGAATTTAAAAGACAGTTTCTAACCATCAGAGGGGTGAAGTTCTGGAACAGCCTCTCAAAAGGAGTTGCGGGGGCAAACAATTGAATTTCTTTAGAGAGCTGGACAAATTTATGAGTGCAATTGTATGATGGGGTTGATTATGATGGTAGGGGATAGGGCTCAACAGCCCTCGGGATCACTTCCCGTTTATGTCTTATGTCCCTAAAAGCTCATGCTTCCGGGTTTCAGCTGGCCACATGAAAGGGTCTAGGAAGAGATTTTTTCCCACACAAACACTGTATTTGGGGTGGGGTGGGGGTTATCTCCTTCCTCGGAAGCATCAGGGATGGCCATGGCTAAGATGGCACACTGGACATGGCTCTGAGGTGGCACTGATCATTCTCTCTCTGAGTCCAGGAAAGCTGGCTGTATTTTAAAGAATCCTTATTGAGATTGCAGGAACAAACCATCCCGATGTGTAGAAAGAATAGTAAATATGGCAGGCGACCAGCTTGGCTTAACAGTGAAATCCTTGCTGATCTTAAACACAAAAAAGAAGCTTACAAGAAGTGGAAGATTGGACAAATGACCAGGGAGGAGTATAACAATATTGCTCAGGCATGCAGGGGTGAAATCAGGAAGGCCAAATCACACTTGGAGTTTCAGCTAGCAAGAGATGTTAAGAGTAACAAAAAGGGTTTCTTCACGTATGTTAGCAACAACAAGAAAGTCAAGGAAAGTGTGAGCCCCTTACTGAATGAGGTAGTGACAGAGGCTGTGGAAAAAGCTAATGTACTCAATGATTTTTTGCCTCTGTCTTCGTGAACAAGGTCAGCTCACAAACTACTGCACTGGGCAGCACAGCATGGGGAGGAGATGACCAGCCCCCTGTGGAGAAAGAAGTAATTCAGGACTATTTAGAAAAACTGGACGAGCACAAGTCCATGGGGATGGATTTGCTGCATCCGAGGGTGCTAAAGGAGTTGGCGGATGTGATTGCAGAGCCATTAGCCATTATCTTTGAAAACTCCTGGTGATCGGGAGAGGTCCCGGATGACTGGAAAAAGGCTAATGTAGTGCCCATCTTTAAAAAAAGGGAAGAAGGAGGATCGGGGAACTATAGGCCAGTCAGCCTCACCTCAGTCCCTGGAAAAATCATGGAGCAGGTCCTCAAGGAATCAATTCTGAAGCACTTAGAGGAAAGCAAAGTGATCAGGAACAGTCAGCATGGATTCACCACTCACCTAATTGCCTTCTATGATGAGCTAACTGGCTCTGTGGATGGGGGAAAGCAGTGGACGTGTTATTCCTTGACTTTAGCAAAGCTTTTGATATAGTCTCCCACAGTATTCTTGCTGGCAAGTTAAAGAAGTATGGGCTGGATGAATGGACTATAAGGTGGATAGAAAGCTGGCTAGAACGTTGGGCTCAACGGGTAGTGATCAATGGCTCCATGTCTATTGGCAGCTGGTATCAAGCGGAGTGCCCCAAGGGTCGGTCCTGGTGCCGGTTTTGTTCAATATCTTCATTAATGATCTCTAGGATGGCATGGACTGCACCCTCTGCAAGTTTGCAGATGACACTAAACTGGGAGGAGTGGTAGATATGCTGGAGGGTAGGGATAGGATACAGAGGGACCTAGACAAATTAGAGGATTGGGCCAAAAGAAATCTGATGAGGTTCAGCAAGGACAAGTGCAGAGTCCTGCACTTAGGAAGGAAGAATCCCATGCACTGCTACAGACTAGGAACCGAATGGCTAGGAAGCAGTTCTGCAGAAAAGGACCTAGGGGTTACAGTGGATGAGAAGCTGGATATGAGTCAACAGTGTGCCCTTGTTGCCAAGAAGGCCAACGGCATTTTGGACTGTATAAGTAGGGGCATTGCCAGCAGATCGAGGGACATGATCATTCCCCTCTATTCGACATTGGTGAGGCCTCATCTGGAGTACTGAGTCTAGTTTTGGGCCCCACACTACAAGAAGGATGTGGAAAAATTGGAAAGAGTCCAGCGGAGGGCAACAAAAATGATTAGGGGACTGGAGCACATGACATATGAGGAGAGGCTGAGGGAATTGGGATTGTTTAGTCTGCAGAAGAGAAGAATGATGGGGGATTTGATAGCTGCTTTCAACTACCTGAAAGGGGGTTCCAAAGAGAATGGATCTAGACTGTTCTCAGTGGTACCTGATGACAGAACAAGGAGTAATGGTCTCAAGTTGCAGTTGGGGAGGTTTAGGTTGGATATTAGGAAAAACTTTTTCACTAGGAGGGTGGTGAAGCACTGGAATGGGTTACCTAGGGAGGTGGTGGAATCTCCTTCCTTAGAGGTTTTTAAGGTCAGGCTTGACAAAGCCCTGCTGGTATGATTTAGTTGGGGATTGGTCCTGCTTTGAGCAGGGGGTTGGACTAGATGACCTCCTGAGGTCCCTTCCAACCCTTATATTCTATGATTCTATTCTTGGCTGACTGGTTCTTTCTCACAAGCTCAGCATCTAACTGATTGCCATCTGTGGGGTTGGGAAGGAATTTCCCCCCAGGTCAGATTGGCAGTGACCTTGGTGATTTTTTTGCCTTCATATGCAGCACATGGGTGAATGTCACTTGCCAGGGTTATCTGGATATATCCAAGTTAATAATTTCCCTTCTATTGTGGGGGCATGCAGCCCTGGTAAACCTCGGTCCCTCCCAGTCTCTGCCTGTGGCCCATTATAGTCTAGTCTCCTGAGGGCTGTAATGATTTAGTTTAATTTCAGTTTTTGGGTTTAGTGTATGGTTGTTGGGTGGCGTTGGTGGCCTGTGATATACATGAGGTCAGACTAGATGACTGGGTGGTCCCTTCTGCTCTTAAACTCTATGACTATTACTCTAATTGTGTCTAAATCTCACTTCAAATTTGCTATTTATATGATTATTCCTTCCAGTGAACTCATTTGCTAGACTATTTTTAGAAAGGAAACACAAAAGGGGAACAAATGCAACAACACTAATTGAACTGTGTATTTGCGCAAATGTTCATGGAAAATACTGTGAAGTATTTGATAGCTCTCTGAGAAACCTACCAATGTTACTGGTAAAATACAACAGCCAATACAAGAAACTTGGAAGGATACAGAAATACAAGCCTCAAAAGGATAATATTTGAGAGATGGCCGGAGGCAAAGAGAAAAATCTTGTCAATTCCACATCATTACTGCTCTGTTTGTGATGCATTAACAGCTGATGTAATTCTTAAAAGAAAGAACATAAGTGTTTTCAAGCAAAATGAGGAAAGAACTGCTATGTCACATTTATGAAGGATGAGTGAAATGGGGAATTACACAGAAGGAGAGCCAGAGAACTCCTTTATTGGCTTGGAACTACACACAGACTGCTGATCCATTTTTGAAATGTTCAGTGTGTCAAATGTATTGATCACAACACCATAACTAACCAATACATCCTCAGCAAGTGTCTGAAAGGCTATGGCTAAGTATTGTCTGACTTATTTTACTCTTAAGGCCAAGACTGTTTAGTGATAATTGACTAGCATTCACACAAGTTGAAGATGAGTCTTCTACAAGACACCCAGAGTGAAACAGAGACTTGTCATCTGAAATCCATCTTCACAAAGATGGTTCTTGAGCAAGGCTGAGTCTGTGGCTTTTAGACACAGCTTGCTTCATAGGTGAGGAAGGAAGGAGCTGCAACAAGAGGCATTGTATTCAGCAGTCCCAAAAGTGGCAGCTAGTTGCTAGAGTACTTACCTGTGAGGGGTATCACTACTCACTCCCTGCTGCCTTTTTTTTACATGATTTTTCCAGCCTGGCTGCTGATCACACGGCAGAGGAAGAAACAAGTGTTTGAACACCACTACATTCATGATACTGAACAGATATACTTTTACAAGTATATCCTTTTACAAGGCTAGCCTCAGCAGTTTTGGAGTTATTTATTTGGTGTTATTTTGATTATGATGTCCTTGGGGCAGGGGCCTGTATTTATCTTTTAATCACATACAATGCCAAACACACTTTCAATACTAGCAGATAGTAGTTGTAATAGTAGTAGTTAATGGTACCATACAAGAAAAAATATTTTTATGTCCAAACCTCAAAAACAATTAAGGAGAACAGTTAACCACACTTTAAACTGAGGAATCCATTTATGTGTTTAATTGTGTTTACATATTTTGGGCATGGTTCTCATTTACTCTAGGGCCAGAGCTGTGTATAGGGACCTTAGTATAAATAAGAACCAAGTCCTTTCATTTTGTTATCCAAGTAGCTCCTGGCTCAGGTTCGAAAGACAAGTAAAGTATACAAAAGTAACACAGCAGTACAGAGATCGGTGGTGTAGTGAATAACTCAAATATCCTTTGCAGGAAAGACTAGGACAATGCCTGAGAGGCAATCAGAATTGCACTTATCTGGCTTTTCTCCTGGCAGTGTCCTTAATCCTCCTGCTCTAATTGAGCTCACGAGTGATTACATTTTCAATGGAAATCAAAACAAATTGCTCTCTGTCTCTACTCACCTACAGTACGGACGGGAAAGGATGATTCTCCCAGTTTTTTCCCCTAAGTATATTTCCCCTGTTGAAAGTGTTTCCCCTCAATTTATTACTACAGGATTTTCCACGCAGGCTGACTTCCTCAATTTTTTTCTCTCAATGGCTGTTTTCCAGTGACTGTTTCCATGGTTCAAAGATATTTCTCTCAGGATTTTTCTCACAGGCTGTTTCCCTAGGATGCTTACCCTTCTCATTATCTTCTCTATCAAGCATTCTTAAAACTACAATACCCACCTGCTGAAGTGAAAAAACAGATTGACAGAGCCAGACGAGTACCCAGAAGTCACCTCCTACAAGACAGGCCCAACAAAGAAAATAACAGAACACCACTAGCTGTCACCTTCAGCCCCCAACTAAAACCTCTCCAGCGCATCATCAGAGATCTACAACCTATCCTGAAAGATGATCCTTTACTCTCACAGATCTTGGGAGACAGACCTGTCCTCACTTACAGACAACCCCCCAACCTAAAGCAAATACTCACCAGCAACCACACATCACTGAACAAAACCACTAACCCAGGAACCTATCCTTGTAACAAACCCCGATGCCAACTCTGTCCACATATCTATTCAAGTGACATCATCATAGGACCTAATCACATCAGCCATACCATCAGGGGCTCGTTCACCTGCACATCTACCAATGTGATATATGCCATCATGTGCCAGCAATGCCCCTCTGCCATGTACATTGGCCAAACCGGACAGTCTCTAGGCAAAAGAATTAATGGACACAAATCTGAGATCAGGAATCAAAATACTCAAAAACCAGTGGGAGAACACTTTAACCTGTCTGGTCATTCAGTGACAGACCTGCGGGTGGCTATATTACAACAGAAAAACTTCAAAAATAGACTCCAACGAGAGACTGCTGAGCTAGAATTGATATGCAAACTAGACACAATCAACTCCGGTTTGAATAAGGACTAGGAATGGCTGAGCCATTACAAACATTGATTCTATCTCCCCTTGTAAGTATGCTCACACTTCTTATCAATCTGTCTGTACTGGGCTATCTTGATTATCACTTGAAAAGTTTTTTTTCTCTTAATTAATTGGCCTCTCAGAGTTGGTAAGACAACTCCCACCTGTTTATGCTCTCTGTATGTGTGTATATATATCTCCTCAATATATGTTGCATTCTATATGCATCCGAAGAAGTGGGCTGTAGTCCACGAAAGCTTATGCTCTAATAAATTTGTTAGTCTCTAAGGTGCCACAAGTACTCCTGTTTTTCTTTTTGCGGATACAGACTAACATGGCTGCTGCTCTGAAACCTTCTCATTATTACTTCCCTAAGGGTTTTCCTCACAAACTTTCTTTAAGGATTATACACCCATTCAGTGATGATTCCCCTAAGGGCTTTCCACCCAGGCTTTCTCCCTTCCCCCTAAGGATTTTTCAACTGTTCCAGGGTTTTACCTCTTCTGTTCAAAGAAATTAGTGATCTTGTTTAATTTAAAAATGTTATTTTTAATTTATTGTAGTATAGCTGCCCAACTTCCCCTCTCTTGTTGTAGCTGCAACATATCCAAAGATCATGGTTAGGAGGTGGGGGCAGGGATTTACATAGATTTTTTTTTCTGTAATGTCAAAAAAGGGGTAGAGATGAGATTTTTTTCACACAGCATTCCCACTTGTCAACTAGGAGGGCTACATTAATTCTTTGGCTTTGATAGGAAGGGAAAAGTTGGTCCAGTGACTGTGAGACAATTAGGATATGGTATATTCCATTTGCCAGAGTGCAACTCCCAAAGCCATACAAAAACAAACAATGGTTAGGTGCAGAATTTCAGCACCCGCTGTTGCTCACTTCTGGGAGAGTCAGGCCAAAGTGGACTTTTTCCAAAGAGTAATTGGGAGTACTGAGTGCTGAAGTTCTGATACTGCCCAAATACACATGCCTTGTTGTGACATAGGGCACAGGAGACCTTCATTTCTGATGCATCAGTGCAAATCATGGTTTTGTTTGCTCTGGTGCTGTTACATCAATCTAGTTACGCCAGTGCCTGACATCCTAATGTAAAGAAGACCTCAGTGAAATGCAGCCATATCACTTCACATTCACAAAGTACTTAACTGTTTTTAATTAAAACTTATATTCGCAGAAATTGATGGGACCAACACAGAAGTGCTGGTACAGTATAGTTATCGAACCTTGCTCAGCCTGACCCCCTGCAAACAATCATAAATTGTGACTGTTAAGAGCAGTATTTAAAGAACTGCACACAAGAAGCTATTTACAATGCACAACAATAATTTTCATACAGGACTAGTGCTTCATATTCTTGAGCATCATCTACTGGCATCTTATCAATGAACTATTTACATTTATACAGACTTCTTTCGTTAATAGAGCACTTCGGTAACAATTACCGAGATTTACATTTTTACTAAACCAAACTGTTCAACCCTACTTTCTAGTGACACTGAAAACTGCACATTAAATCAGAGCTTTCATAATAACCATTAAAAATCTTACTGTGAATTACTTATCAGCAATAAGCAAATTCAGATCAACTGTCAAATTTCCATGGTTGTGCCAGGAGATGTATGTAGTGGAATTATGCCCTCAGATGAAAGCATGACTCATATTTACTTCAGTAGGAGCCAAGTGTGTATCTGGGGACACAGTTTAGCCACTGAGTGTAAATATTGTGGATTGTCAGACATTCCTACGAAGAGATCGTAGCAGAGTTAATTTGTATGTCTAAGAGCTAAGGGATAAAGACAAAGAGAATGTGTATACACCATTCATCTTAGACATCTCATAAAGCAGGGAAATCTATTTACAAGTGTAATGCCTGAATGTCTAGAGAAGAGTAACTGAATCATAGTACTGAGCTCAAGCAAAGGCACAGATTGGAAATAAAGGGCAAGAGACGGCTATTTTGCAGTTTCATGTCCAATGCCATACTAATTCCTGGAAGCCAAGAACATATATACCCCATTACAGATTGCCATATGGTGGAATATAGGATCCTTTTATACTGACATATATGTTTTACAAGGTGTTAAATGCAAGCACCTAGTACTGAAGAGCAGAGGTTGTTGACCTTTTAAAGTTTGCAATCAGCAAAATGGCTGAAAAACCGTCCTATGACCCACTATATTCCACAATCCTTGCAGATAAAAATTAGTATTCGTTTTGGTTCACAGGACAATTTTTCATCATTTTGTGGGTTGCAGATCAGAAAAGGTGGGGGTGAGGAGGCTCAGGTGGAGGAGTTTCTCTCTCACCCCTTTCCTTGCTCACTTCCCAATAACCTCAGAGTGCTGTGCTTGGCACAGCAAATCCACTTTGAGTCAGTGAGTTCACAAGGTCCTGTGTCTTAGCATTGTCCCCCGTACCTACAGCTACTGAGCCAGAGACCTCATAAAGGTTTGGACTTTCACATAAGCTCAGGAAGGTAGAGGTGATGCTCCATTGACCTCCCAGACTCAGGGGAGCCTCTTCCTTGACATGAGATCCAGCTGATGAAGAACTGAGCCAATAATGTCACAGAGAACTTACCTTTGACATCAGACCAACAGGTAGATTTGCTGAATTCATGATTTCCCAGAGGCCTGCCCCTGATTTGAGACTAGCAGGAGTTGGAGATGAAGCTGGTAGCTGTGCCAAGGGTCAAAGCCAGAGCTGGGAGCCAGAAGTCACGCCAAGGGTCAGAACCAGAAGTCATGTCAAAGGTCGCAGGTGGAAGCCTGGAACCGGAAGCCGTGCAAAGGGTCGGAGCCAAGGCTGGGAGCCAGGAGCTGCACTAAGGGCAGAGCTGGGAACTAGTAGCCACACTAAAGGTGAGAGTGGGGCTGGAAGCCACGCTTAGGGTTGGAGTCAGAGCCAGAGCCAGAAGCCATGCCAAGGGTCGGAGCTGGAAGCCTGGAGCTGGATGCTGCGCCAAGGGTCAGAGCCAGAGCTGGAAGCCAGGAGGTGCACCAAGGGCCAGGAGCCACAGCCAGGGTCAGGGCCAGAAGCTAGGATCCACACCAACGGTTGGAGTCAGAGCCACACCAAGGCTCAGAGCCAGAGCCGGGAGCCATGCCAAGGATCAGAGATGGGAACCAGAAGCTACACCAAGGCTCAGAACAGGAGTCAGAGCCAGAACCGGAAGCCATGCCAAGGGGCAGAGCAGGGCCGGAAGCCACACCAAGGGTTGGAGCCAGAGCCAGAAGCCATGCCAAGACTACTGTTTGCAGTTTCCTCATCTGCCCTAGTGGTGTAGAGGGTAAGGTTCTTGCTTGCAACCCTACGGGTCTGGTGGATTTGAAAACCTGTGGTGCCTGACACATAAGAAAAAATCTGTGCAACTAATACAACTGCCCTGATACCAAATCAATGGCAAAAAATAAAAATAGCATGCATAGACATGAGTCAGAAAAGTTTCATAACAGAAATAAATTCCTGGAAGCCTGCTCATATCAGAAGAGGCACAATTATAAACAAACTAGGGAAATACAATGTAGATGGAGCTATAAGGTGGGTGCATAATTGACTGAAAAACTGTTCTCAGAGAGTAGTTATCAGTGGTTCAAAGTCATGCTGGAAGGGCATAATGAGCGGTCCTGCAGGGATCAGTTCTGGCTCTGGTTCTGTTCAATATCTTCATAAATGATTTAGATAATGGCATAGACAATACACTTATAAAGTTTGCAGGTGATACTAAGCTGGGAGGGGTTGCAAGTGCTTTCCTAGAATATCAAGGTTGGAAGGGACCTCAGGAGGTCATCTAGTCCAATACCTTGCTCAAAGCAGGACCAATCCCCAGACACATTTTTACCCAGTTCCCTAAATGGCCCCCTTCAAGTATTGAACTCCCAACCCTGGGTTTAGCAGGCCAATGCTCAAACCACTGAGCTAGCCCTCTCACCCCTTTGGAAGACAGGATTAAAATTCAAAATGATCTGGACAAACTGGAGAAATGGTATGAAGTAAATAGGATGAAATTCAATAAGGACAATGCAAATCCACTTAGGAAGGAACAAACAGTTGCACACATACAAAATGGAAAATGACTGCCTTGGAAGGAGTACTGTGGAAAGGGATCTGGGGGTCATAGTGGATCACAAGCTAAATATGAGTCAATAGTGTAACACTGTTGCAAAAAAAGCAAACATCATTCTGGAATGTATTAGCAGGAGTACTGTAAGCAAGACACGAGAAGTAATTCTTCCGCTCTACTCCGTGTTGATTAGGCCTCAACTGGAATATTGTTTCCAGTTCTGGGCGTCACATTTCAGGAAAGATGTGGACAAATTGGAGAAAGTCCAAAGAAGAGCAACAAAAATGATTAAAGGTCTAGAAAACATGACCTATGAGGGAAGACTGAAAAAATTAGGTTTGTTTAGTCTGGAAAAGAGAAGACTAAGAGGGAACATGATAACAGTTTTCAAGTACATAAAAGGTTGTTACAAGGAGGGAGAAAAATTGTTCTTAATCTCTGAGGACAAGAAGCAATGGGCTTAAATTGCAGCAAAGGCAGTTTAGGTTGGACATTAAGAAAAACTTCCTAACTGTCAGGGTGGTTAAGTACTGGAATAAATTGCCTAGGGAGGGTGTGGAATCTCCGTCATTGCAGAATTTTAAGAGCAGGTTGGACAAACACCTGTCAGGGATGGTCTAGATAATCCTTAGTCCTGCCATGAGCGCAGGGGACTAGACTTGACCTCTCGAGGTCCCTTCCAGTTCTATGATTCTATGAATTTTCAAGTTTTAAGGAAATTACACTTTCTGTGCTTAATACTAGATAAAAGAAAATAAAGTGGAACCTTGGTAATTTTACATCTGCTAAGATAATGTGATGCTATTTTTATAGACTATAAGACTATAAACTATACTGTTTTTAAAGACCAATATATCCTTAGGGAAAAAACATTCTACTTGTTCACCTAAATAAATTCACTAATAAATGAGATCGTTTATCTTATGCTAGAAACAAGTATCCAAATAACAGAAACAACTACTGTTAGACCAATCACATTGAAATCTTTTGTTTATTAATACTGAACATATAAATCTCCTACTAAATTAAATGTAGTATATTAGTGCATGCAGAACATCAATAACAGGCAAGAGGCCATACAAATAACAGCAAGAGCTTCTCTACAGGTTTATTTAATAAAGAAGCTAAATTCCAGAGCAGAAAAGATGAATGAATGGCCTGTATGCCCCAGTTTTGATATACCTTTACTTCCAGCAGCACAGGGTCTGCTCAGCACTTAATGCTGCCCCGGCAGATAAACTGAGTTCCCTACCCGTTTACTGCATGTGGGTCTTTCAGATGAGACCTTAAAATCAAAGATACTGCCTGTGGACATTTCAGATCCCATTGTTCTTTTAATAAGAGCAGGGAATTGCCACAATATCCTTGCCCATAATTGCCTCTCCTCCCATTGCTGAGCAGTATGTTGTGCTTCAGGTGCCTGTATCACATTAGTGTTGCAAGCCCAGTGCTTTAGGATAAAAGGCACAGCATAAAGCTAAAGTTAAGTATAAACAGGCAAAGGTGGAAATCAGTGGCATTCCATCAGCATAAAATTGGAATAGGCAGTGGTAAATCAGGCCCAAAATGTTACTAAGATGACCTCTGTGCCCCTTAATAAAGCAGTGTTTTAGCTAGATAGCGATGTCATTTAGTAAAGGGATTGGTGCTTTTTATCATTATAGGAGTTAAAGCAAATATCTAATCTTGTGAACAACAAGCAGCTGTTTCATAATTAACAAAAAATCAAAACTCAGTAGGAAATTGTTGTTTTTGGACTATGAGGACTGATCTCTGACAAGATAAATCTGAATTTACGTAATAATCATCATAACAGCTCAATGGAAGACTAATTTTACTGGACTTTAGTAAGGCTTTTGACGTAGTCCCATGAGACATTTCCCTACGCACACTAGGAAAATAGAACCTAGATTAAATTACTATAAAACTGGTTGGAAGACTATTCTCAAAGAGTAGTTATCAATGGTTCACTGTCAAAATGGGAGGATGTAACTAGTGGAGTTCCACAGGGGTCTGTCCTGGGTCTGGTACTATTCAATATTTTCATTAAAAACTTGGATAATGGAATGATGAGTATGTTAAAAATGTGCAGATTGTGTCAAAATGGGAGAGGTTACAAGAATTTTGGAAGAGAAGATTAGAATTAAAAATGAACTTGATGAATTGGAGAATCGGTCTGATATCAGTAAGATGAATTTCAATAAAGACAAATGCAAAATACTATGACATAGGAAGGAAAACTCAAAGGAACAACTACAAAATGGGGAATAATTGGCTAGGTAGCAGTACTACAAAACAGATCTGGGTGATATTGTGGATTTCAAGTTGAATATGAGTCAATACTATGATGCTGTTTCAAAAAAATCAAATGTCATTCTGGAAAGTAACAGGAGTATTATAAGTAAGACATTAGATGTAATTATTCTTCTCTACATGGCATTGGTGAGGCCTCAGAGGTTTGAGATTCAGGGGTGCTGGCACAATTTGTATAGTGGGGGTGCAGAGAGCCATTTAACCAAACTGTAAATCCTGTATCTGATGGAAACCACTTCAAGGCAGGGAGTGCTGCAAGTAGGAAAAGCTTTCTAACTATAAGGATAGTTAAGCGCTGCAACAGGTTACCTAAGGAGGTTGTGGAATCCCCATCCTTGGAGATTTTTAGGAACACGTTAGACAAACAGCTGTCAGGGATGGTGTAGTCCTGAGTCAGTGTTGGGGCAGGATTAGATGACCTCTCGAGGTCCCATCCAGCCCTTTATTTTTATGATTATATGAAACCGTATTGTCAGTATGTGAGAACCAAAGAGACAAATGCTGAGAAACCACCTGAGTTTGTGAGGACCTTATTTTTCTGAGACCTTCTACCTTGGAAGGCAAATGATGGTCCCAAAATCCTCTTTTCCCACATTTTCCCCTAAGCCCATCACATCAAGTCCTCCTCGTTCAGGTTAGAAGCAGAACACGCAAGATAATCAGATAACAGAACACTGAGACCTGTGGACCAAATTCTGCTCTGTTAAACCAGTGTAAATGGACACTTCTGTAGAGTTAATCCAGATTTGCAGAGGTTTAACTGAAAGCAGAATTTGGCACTGTCACTAAATGTTAGTTGGAAGTGAGGAACTATTCATTTTAAAGGCTAAACAATCCTTGATATGTGATAGCATGGGGAGGGATGAAAGGACATTGCTCTAGAAGTTCAGACACACTGGGGACAGAGCTGCACATGAATTATGTTTATTTTGCTTTGCTGTTGCTACCGTATTATGCTCAGACAGACCTTGTCAACTGCCTTGTTTTCAGAAGTATTTCTGCCACCTTGAGGCTACATTTCCCTTATTTTGAAATGCCTGATCTTATAATTAAATCTGAAATGCTGGACTAGCTTAAGGGTCAGTTTGCTCTGAAGCCATGGTCTTCAAGAGCAACATCCTCTTGGTCTAATGTGACTGATATTCTCAGCAGACCTGGTTCTCTGACTGACACTACTTTTTGTTCAGGAATTAGCTTAAATCTTGATGGACCCAATCTGAGCCTCCCTCCAGTGCACAGCTATTGGAGATGGCATTGAGAGAAGGTGAAGTGTACCTGCCTGTGGCCTTTAAAAATCCTATTCATCTCCCCCAGCTCAGATTAGTCAACTGGGTCCTGCTCCTACAGGATAGGAGAAGGATGAGATGTAAGTGTGAAACTAGATTTGCCAATATGCCAGTGAAATTCCATCCCAATATTGGCTATAACACTTATCAAAATATTATAGCCAATATTGTGATAGAATTTAATTAGGACAACTTTGACCTAGGACAGTATTCCTCATATGAGGATGCTTTGCTATTCTTAACCAGTCAAAAAGTTTATTAATTCATCCAGAAGCACTCAAGTATACAATCAACAGTTTATATCAATCAAGGCAAGTACTAACACAAAATGCATATGCAGCCTTGTACATGATTAACATAGACCATTGTTGTGGTCCAGCAACTATACCAAGAAAAAATACAAATCAACAAGATTTCTTTTTACGTTTACTTATAATCATTAGTTATCAATTCTTTAGTACTTCTAGCACATTTATCTCACTTCTAGTAATTATCCAAGGAGTAAGGATGCATTTCTCTTCAGGCACTTTAAGGAAAGTGGTCCCTGCTATTAGAAGTGTTTGGTCTGAAAGGGACAAATGGAAAATATCAAGAGCAATTGCTTAAAGCTATTGCCTAGATCTTTCAAGCCAATTTGCTTGGGTTTACAAAGGAGAACATGAATATAGGATTTTTAGTTAAAATCCAAAATATGGTTACTTGAGGTCTCCCTAAAAATAGTGTGGACTCAAGAAGATAACATTGCTATTTGTATTTAAAAAAGAGAAGAAGAAACACAGTCTTTGAAATTAAATCTCACCACCTCTTCTTAGTTCTATAACCCTGGAGGAGGGGACAGCTGTTCACAAAGCTGGTCTGAGTGTCCCACAGTACTTTGGAATGCTACAGCTTATTTGTGGGTTAAGACAATCTTTTTCTTAGCCTATGTCTACATTTTAAGCGAGGGGTGTGATTCCCAGCTTGCATTAGACATTCTTGGCTAAATTGAATTAATGCACTAAAAATAGTGTAGATGTGGCAGCAGGGACTGTGGAGAGCAGCAGCAGCACAGCCTAGCTGTGCCATGGATGTACCCACAGTGTTCAGGTGGGTTTGTACTCGGCTCAGCTAGTTCATGTCACTGTTTGCCACTACTTTGGCTATATCACTATTTTTGCATGGTAGCTCGAGAAGAGCTAGCACAAGTGTATCTAAGCTGGAAATCCCATCCCTGGCTACTTGTGTACTTGGGTTAATCCTGTAACCCTGAAGGAGGACAGAGGCCCTCCACAGGGGTTCAGCAAACTCTGGAGTCCAAACAGTGGCCTCAGGTTTATATATCTTGTTTGTGTTCCCTTGGAGGAGGACAATCTTCTCATTTTCTATTGGTTTCAGTTCTCTTAGTTTCTCAGCTGCTTCCATTGGCACCAGCGAAGGAAGCAGGTGCTTAGGGCAGCCAATGGAAAGGGGTGGCACATCGGAGTTTTCAGCGTCAGTTCGGTGGTGTGTCCCTCAGTCCCTCTCTTCCTCTTTGAACTGCCACCGAAGTGCCACCGAAGAGGAAGAGAGGGAGTGAACAACCTGCCGCCGAATTGCCGCCGATCAGCTTTATCTTTTTTTTTTCCCGCTTCGCCGCTTGGGGCGGCAAAAAAGCTGGAGCCGGCCCTGGCGACCGTATATAACAAATGTCTTCAATCCTTTTCTCTTCTGAGGTTTTTTATTTGATTCATTTCCCAGACTGTATTTCAGTATTAGCCCAGACTTTTAACTGAAATCCCCCCACCTTTTAAGGCAGTTTCTTTTAATATTCCAAAGTAATACTCTGGTTAGGTGATTATATCTTTCATCATTCCCTTTTGTTCCTTGGGCTATACAATTCCTATCACTTTAAGATTGCAACAATAATTTACAAATAAAAAAACCAAAATACCTTATAGTTCTTCTAAATTTAGTGGACATAGTCTACACATTTTTTATTATAACAGTTACTTTTCATTTCATATTTTTCAGGTCTTATCATCGGATAGGAGAGAGATTACATTGGAGGAACAAGACCAATTATTCACATATAGAGAGAGATATATCTGATCCATAAGGCAGACAAATGTACAGTTTCTACTTTGGGGTGAAAGATATTTATTTGACTTTTTGGACTATCAGTAAGTTTGATGTCTGGATTTTTAAGCTTTTTTGGGTCACCAGCAACTATTCCTAGCTGGTTTAAAATTACATTTGCGGTGCTCATCACTGATCATTGGTTAGCATATAGCTGACATTAGAGCACTTAGCCCAGGAAAAAGAGCAGTCATTTTTGTATGTTCCCAGTAGGGGTTCTCTTAAGCAACAGCAAGAGAGATGGAACTTTTATCCACACATAAATTATGGAAGTCTTTAGTTTGAGGGACTAACAATAGTTGGAAGACTCTTTATCAAATATCAAAGATTTCATTTCCTGGAATTTATGTACTTCAACTTCAGCTTAATTGATGCTCCCCAGACAAGATGTCCGAGCTGTTAGGTGTGTATATTGATTCTCATTGTATTTAAATCTCAGCCAGTGCTAAAGGTTTGGAATATACATAGGGATGATTGGTGGAAATCTTAGTTGCTGCAAACAGATAGAAGGGAAGAGTGAGAACTATAGCTGTTAATATATTTTCAAGGCATATTTGACTCCTATATGCCTTGTAGATGGCTAGTCATCAAGGGCCCTGTGTTATACTGAATATAGTGTCCTTGTCTGGTGAACATGTAAAGAAAGAAAATGGGAGGAAGATTATATGGTGACTTCTAGAAAGTGTTTGAAAGGAGATCAAAGACCACAGTCTACCATTTCCCCTCCACTCCACTCCCACAAAAAATACGGGGAAATACAACAGAACCTCAGAGTTATGAACTGACCAGTCAACGACACACATCATCTGGAACTGGAAGTACACAATCAGGCTGCAGCAGAGACAAAAAAAGACCAAAAAAAAAAAAAAAAGCAAATACTGTGCAGTTCTGTGTTAAACATAAACTACTAAAAAGGGGGGGAAAGCAGCATTTTTTCTGCATAATAAAGTATCAATGCTGTATTAAGTCAAGCTGTAAACTTTTGAAAGAACAATCATAACGTTTTGTTCAGAGTTACGAAACATTTGTGAGTTACAAACAACTTCCACTCCCGAGGTGTTCATCACTCTGAGGTTCTACTGTACAAGGGAATATTTATGAGAGTATTTAGGGTGATTACCGTGGGATTTAAAGACTGGAGGAAAAGATCTCTCCCTCTCCTCCAAGAAGATGGGGTCCTCAATTCCCTCTTATCTGAAAGGGGTCCTGAGAATTTCCCCCCTAGCCCTTCTGTAGATTTTTACCTCACTATCCTACAGGAGCTGAGGTAAGGGTTGAGCCAGAGTTGGTAGTTTTCTTATTCTTCTAAAAGTGGTTTTGGATGAATAATCACTAACACGTTGCTAAATCACTATGTATTTCTAAATAATCCATGAACCCTCACAAGCCTCAAACGTAATGAGATCTGCTTCTACCTAGCAGACACTGGTATTGAATTCTCTTAATTTTAGCACAAAAATTAACTCTGATATGTTGCTTGTTGGTGAAAGATTTATGTATCAAGACATATTCCAACTGGAGACTTAGAAATGCAACGGCCTGGCCCCAGGAAAATGCATGGGAACCCTTTGTACTCTGGTAGCAGATCAACTTTTAAAGCAAGATGGCTTGGATTAGGCTGTTTTCCATGAGACGCCCTCAACTTTGGAACATACTCCTCACTCTTGCTCTAAAACAGCCTTGTCTTTTGACCTTCAGGGAAACATTCAAGGCTTATGTATTTAAGCTTTGTCAGTAACACTTTAATTTGTGTTATTGAGGAAGAAGTGATCATTACTTCGCAATACTTTTGCAAAGAATTAAATGAGAGTATTTTCAGAAGTGACAGTCTCACCACTGAAAGCTCAGAACTCCTGCCCCTTAAGCAATTTACTACTATGTTTATATAGTATGTAATTGGTTTGCTTTGGTTTCTAAGAGCTGTATGCAAAACACAAGGCACTTTAGGCACCTTATACACCTTTGAACATAGGATGAGGAAACAAGTAATCAGACTAAATCTAACCAGCAGTTTGCCTCATCAATAGTCCCCAGTAAAACTCAATCTCTAGCAACTCAGCTCCCATCTAAACAAAGCTCCCTGCCAGGGTCGGCGCTTCCACTAGGCGACTCTAGGCGGTCGCCTAGCACGGCAGGATTTGGGGGACGGCATTTTGCTGTTCTCGGCGGCAATTCGGCGATGGGGGGGTCCTTCCGCTCCGCGTCTTCGGGGTGCTTCGGCAGCAGGTCCTTCACTCGCTCCGGGTCCCGCCTCCGAAGTGCCCCGAAGACGCAGAGCGGAAGGACCCCCGCCGCCGAATGCTCTGAGGAGGAGCACTGCCACCTAGGGCAGCAAAAACTCTGGCGCCGCTCCTGGTCCCTGCCTACCACACAGACCTCAGTCCCATCAAGTCCTTCCCTCCCCCAAAGCCTGAGCCTATTGATAATTTCCATTTTTCAATGCTGCAGCTTAACCAAAAGCAATCAAAGCCTTTTGGTGATGACATGAAAATATTGTACTTTTACTTTAAGTTACATGATTATCCTGAAAAAAATGAAACAACTCTCACTACTGCAAATTAAAAACAAGCAATAGACAATTTGGGGGAAATTTGCAACTCAAAATCCAGAAATTAGAGGCTCTAAGAAATAAAATAATTTTCATAAATTCTCACTGCCTTGAAAACAAACATTGTGTGAGCCTCTCTGTGACATTAACAGAAGGAGACCCATTTTTAGTTATTTGGCTTTTGGCAGAGAATTTCAGTTCTGTATGCCCAAGTGATATTTACTTGTTCTAAGAAGATGGGGGAAATTTCTAAAATAATAGACATGTCTTGCAAATGACAAATGCTTTTCATTGCAAATGTTATTTGTAAATCTCAGCACCTACAGAATAAATCTCAAAACAAATAAATGAAGCACATTGTTTCCATTTGTATTAGAAACTTTTTAGAGTAGTTAAAACCCACTGAACTGAATAAGTGCATAAGTCTGAATATTTTGTGAGTTTCACTTCTAAAGTTCCTGTGTCTCCTGAAAGTGTCTGTATTCATCATATTGCTAGTTTAATGCACATGGAAGATTATTGATGTAACATTTGCTTCAGTTGTTCGCTTGCAAGATTCAAATACTATGATGACTCTTAAGACTACGTATTGCATGATTGCAAATATCTGGAAATAAAGGATTTGCACAAAAAGAATCACATTTCAGTACTTTTTAAAAAACATACGATTCATGCATAACTTATTTTTTATTTCAATAAGAATACGATGAGTTATATGCTAAAAAAAAATCCTAAACTGTTGCTGGGAGTCATCTTTGACTCATCTTCTTGTTAGACCCATTCAACCAGGCCATCTTTAAGTCTTGCTGATTTTTCCTGCACAACATTTCAAACATCAAACTGTCAAAACTATCATTTGGGCTCCGTGCACTCTACCAAAGATACCAGCTCTTATAACCTGGAGGTTATGTCTGATGTAGTGAACAGAGGGATCCAAAGAGGAGAATGCCCAGCTCAGATCAATGCAGGAGGAAATGAGGGTGTTACAGAATTGGGTGGCTTCTTTAAAAGAAAGTGTCACTAGTCTAGGAATTGGGAAGGTCATGTGCTTACGAGGTCAGGAGACTGGGCAAGTTAGTATAAGAAGAAGCTTGGGATCCAGTAAGAAGAGAGTCCTGAGGGGAGGCATGAGTATGCTAGAGTGCTCCAGAGCCAGGAAGAAAAGAAAGTCCTGCTGGAAGCTGGCAGCAGATCCACTGAAAAAGCCCTGCAAGGATTAGGTCTTGCGAGAGAACCTGAGAAGGATTACACCATGTCTAGCCAGCCTGGGAAAGAAACCTAGAAAGACAGAAAACACAGGAAGAAGCTCTGGGAAAGACCTAGTAACAGGGCTCAGTAGGAAGTGATCCAGGGACTACAGCAAAAGATCTGAGTATATAAACCTTGGTAATTTGTACAACTTCCCTGAACTAGAACCCAGAAGAGAAGAAGGACCTGGGCTCCTCTACAGGGCAACTCAGGAAGGTGCTGTAAAACTTCAGCTGCAAGAGAAGGAAAGACTATTGAGCCTGGAGTCAGGCTGAAGACTCAGCACAAGGTTGCTACATTTGTTTTGTTGGACTGTGTTTACCCCTCAGAATGGGGTTGGACTTTACCTTTTGGCTGAAGGGCTGCATCATTCAGAAAGACTGGAATTTGCCTATCCAGGAGTGGGAGACTGCAATGCCTGGCGCCAGAAGATGGGAAATGGAGGCATGGAGCACCAAGTAGCAAGAGAGGATAAGGTGATATTGTCACAGATAGAGGTGTGGGTCTTGGGGAAAGGATGGAAGTTTGAGGGGACTGTGTGTGAGAAAATGTGGGTTGTCTGTAGAGAGGGACTGGAGAAGGTGGGGAAGGACTTGGAGGGGGACAAGTGGAATTCATGGGGAAGGAAACGGTATCCCTGAGAGCCTCCTGAAGGCAAGGATCTCATGATACTGTGAGGGACAGCATTTGTCCCTTTACTTCCCAACTCTGTAGGCAAAATTATTCCACTGTAATTTATATAACCATTTTGAGAGTAGCTATCATTTTACACTTCCAATAAAAGTCTTAAAACAACTTTTCAGTAAAAGTTTTTTTTTTCCTTAGGACTAGATATTTAAATGGGCTTTAACCCAAGCTGTAAATCTGCTTATCAAAGTGTCTGGTATTGCAAGGGGATAGGAGCTGGTGGGAAGAGGGGTGTATTTGGGGCAGGAGAATCTCTACTGATGTTAAACTGCCAAGTTACTCAGTCTGAGCTCCAGGGAACAATGGGCATTTGCCAGTTCTGTGGACTCCCTTTTGTGATAGGGCTCCTAGGCAGTCGCAGATGAAAACTAGGGATCCAGTCCTGTAAGGGAAAGGCTTATACGCATGTGGAAAGGCCCTTATACTCATGCATAGTCCCAATGAAATCAGGTAAAGGTCCTTAGCCAGATCATGGCCTAACCCTGCCGCCCCCTAAGGGAAGAATATTCTGAGGGAGAGCTCTACTAGGCTGGATCCCACTTCGGCTACACAGAGGTTTTCAAGCCTCCATGCACTAACTTAGTGGAATATGGCTGATAGTATAGGCAAATATAGCATTACAAAATGCTCTGGGCTTCTTCAATTTCTGCATAAATCCTTAATCCCTGATTTGTAATAACCCCATTAGTAATAGGAAGAAAATAAAAATTATATATAACATCCTGGGGAAGCCTCAGAGTCTGAACATCTATCAAAAGATAATTAACCAACATAGTATTTTTTTCTTGTTAGTTTAATAAGTAATAAAGTGAAATAACATTTTATTTTGTCATAATAAAAACATTACTTCAGAGAAATAAATAAAATGAATTAAAAATTGGTTAAACAGAATTATCGAGATTACAACAGAATGATCAAGATGACAATTTCTTCGTTTCAGAGATATGGAAATGTCAATTTAAGGAGCATATGGAAATCTTAAAAGATCCAATTTACATGTACTGAGACAGTAACAATTTTGAAAGTGGTTAATTAAACATCTGGGCGCTCGCAGCGTTAGCCTTTGGTCGAGAATGGTTGTGTTGTCATTCTTTTTCAGAGATGCTTTGAGTAGTACTTACAAACCTAATCTTGGAATATAACAAATTTTACGGAATACCTTAGATTTATATAATTAGTGTCTTTTATCCAAAAGATTGCAAAGTGCCTTATAAGAGTATTCACAGCACATGCAATCTCTTCATCCACCACTGAAATGCATCTGCCTCAGTGAGGCTACTTAACAGGCCACAGCAATATTACACCATAGTTTAAGATGGGATGTGATGCACACTATAGATTAATAGAATTGAGATAGGCAGAATGTAAAATTACCTAAATTTAGAATTTGGCCATGACACTGGCATTAATAACTACACTTTGATTAGCGATATTGTGTGATCTTATGGATACATATGGTCAGGACCTAGGCTGTGTATTTCATCCAAAGTCTTGTGTACATTAAGAAAATGAGCAGTTGTTGACAAGCATCAGCAACAGCTGCAATTTTACTGGGTAACCATCTTACTGTAGACAACACTGTAATGATTATACCTCTGGCAGTACCTAACACTTTGCTTGTTCTATATGATAGCCTCCATAGTGGACTTGATGATCAGAGATCAATGCCACGTATTTAGGATTCAGTCTTTGTAGCCCACTTCCCAGAAATCTGGTAGCCAGCCAAGCAAGAAACTGACCTAACATTATGTTCTCTCTCTAATCACGTTTAAGGGTTTGTTATTCCTAAACCTCTGGCTGAAATATATGGCAATTGGCCTGGATGGTTTGGAAAGGTATATATTTTATCCCAAACAGCTCACCTCTATGGCAATTTCTGTCCCATGAGTTGTTGTTTTATAAAGAATTTTGCAATATATGTAAATATATATTGTCCAGTACCTATGTCAATGGCAAATCATTGCCCTAAAATGAAGAGGGCAAAAAGATAACAAACTGGATCAAATGTAACTGTAATAAATATTTTATAGAAATGAGCTACAGTTAAAAAAATAAAACTAATATTTCTTGACATTTTTGCTATTCCACCTATTTGAAATCTCTGAAGCACAACCAGAAAAAGAAAAGGAAATCTCGTTTTTGTTAAGTACTTTGAAGACAACCTTGAGAATAGGAGACTGTAAAAATACATAATATATATAATTAGATATTCATTGTTAATAACAACCCTGTGGAAGCTAGAAATGACATCTGTTTCCCTAACAGAAAATTTCCTTGCCCATTAGGCACACACATTGGCAGAGACCTGCCGATAAGTGGGGAGGCACAAGTAAGGGCAGAGTGTGGGCAGCGGCTTCAGCAGATGTTACTGAGCATGCTCGGTCCATCTGAGCATGCTCAGTAGAAGCCAAGTAATTAAATCTCTGGGGGTGGCATGTGACCCCCACGTGTTCAGCCCCCATGCGTCACCTCTGCACATTGGTATGTTATTGTAGTGTCATTCTTGAGAGTTCAGCTGCTGGTATTTTTTTAAATGAGCTTTAAAACTATCCCTTTGAGGAAAGAAACCAGTCCACAAATAATTATTTATACTTTTTCAACTTTTAGAAATGCAAATGGTATGCTCAGATTATGGGTTACCACTGAACACCAATGATGGACCCAGTCCTGCTTGCTTCTCATTGAAATTGCAGTCTAGGAGAGTTCTGTATGGTTATGTCTTCACTGGAAAAACATGTTTATGTTTTTAACTCAGGTTAAAATAGCAGTAAAGGTCTACTGCTATTCTGTATCTTGGGGAATGATTCATTTCCCCCTTGCCCCTGTGAAGCTCTGCAATGCTCAGCCCATCTCTAAAATGAAGGATAATAAAACTTATCTCATGGCGTGGGGAAAGAGGAGGTGTGTGAGAAAGAGAAACCATCATGTTTGTAAAATGCACTGCTATCCTTGGACAGAAAACCCTATAAAATGCAAAATAATATTCTTCCCATCACAACCCCTCATCCATTCAAATAAATCCCTGCATCCATGCAGCATGCTGTTAACTGGAATGGGACGGTGAGAGTGTAATGACCTGGTTGCATGGATCAGTCTGCATAATTGGGTACCACTGTGCTTATTCTGACCATAGACTTCAGAAAAGGAATGTTAATAAAGGAGTGGAATTGGCGCATTTGTTGTTAGGTACCTTGATATATATACAAAATCCAGAGAAAATAATCCCAAGGACTATGGTCATGTTTCAAATCTAAGCAAGTTGAAGACCAAGCAACACTACTTTTCACACAATTGAAATATGGGTCCCAGTGCACTAATATAACAAGAAGAAAATGATTGCTATTTTGTCGGCTTAAGCAAAAGAGGATTAAATCCATATATACTATGGACTTGGCATATGAGCTGACCTGATCCCAAGCTTTCATTACTTATTAATGCCCACTTTGTTACCAGAGCTCTGACACTGCAACCAAATGTCAGAGCTTAGACTGAGTAAAAGAAGACATTTCATTGGATAACGTCTCTCTTTTTTGCTTTTATTTGAAGCATTCTTTAATTAATAAGTTTTTTTGTTGATTTGGAGGAAACGAGAAAAACATCTTCAATAATTTTCTCTTGTATTTTAACTAAATACCATCACTGTAACTTACAGTAACTGAATGTAGTTACCATTAACATATTATAAGTGTTTTGTGGCTTTGGTTTGTTTTTAAGTAACTGATGACAATAACACATCACCTTTTTATAACCCTGACGAGTATTCTGATTACTCTTCCGGCTGAAAGATGATGGGAATTTCAGTTACTTGGCAATCCTTTCATTCCTGTCTCAATCATAAATAATGCAGGCACTGTATCCAAACAGCCACAGTCATGTACAGCTCACAAGCATGATGTAAACATCATCTGAAAAGGAGCACTGGTGTATTACTTCTATGTGAGTCATCAGTAATATACAGATAATATACTTTTTGGATCAAAAACTGTCAGGGACCAGACCAACTGGGAACAACAGCTGCTGTCTGCTCCCTGACTAATGGCACTGTTAGGCAACCAATGAGCCCAGCTGTACTGCTTTAGAAGGCTGAGTGTCCACAGCCCCTGAATGGCTGCTGGTTTAGCAGTCCTGCTCATAAGCCTGGCCACACAGCAGTTCAGTAGCTGCTCAATGCATACCATGCCCACAGCTGTGCTTGACTTTCTTTCAGTCCCTGCTTCCAGTCCTTGTTCCAGAGCTTGCTCCTGCTTGTTCCAGCTTCTGCTCCCCTCTGGCTTCGACTCCTGGCTTATGACTCCAGTTGGCCCTTCAGTTCTGGCATTCAGCTTCTTTGTCTCTGGTATTGATCCCTGGCCCTGCCTCTGGCTTATGATTCCAGTTTACCCTGTCCAGCTCTAGCATTTGGCTTCTGCCCCTCCACTATTGACTTTTGGTTCATTTCATTTCACTCTGCTCATCCCAGACCCAGCTTTAACCAGTAGGCTGACCTCTTGCCTTAACCAGTAAGCCTGACCGTTCACTGCCCAGTCAGCAACAGATTAAGCATCCCAAATACAAAGACTAGGGGCCCACCTCTTTGGCATGAACCCCTCTCAGGCCAATGCCCCCCTGGCGGAGCTGGTAGGGGCCATACAGAACTTGCAGGCACAGTTGTCTGCCCTGCAGGTGCAGAATGTGGCCTTACAAACCCATTTGGCTTTGATGGCAGCCCAAGCTCTTGTCCCACAGGAGCCAAAGGTGCCACTCCCAGACAACTTTAGTGGCAATTGTGGTCAGTTTCCCACAGACCAGGACCAAGTAGGGCTAATCATTAGTCTGCTCACTGAGGAGGCCTTGGCCTGGGCCTCACCACTTCTGGAACAGTCCAGCCCCTTCCTGGGCCAGTTGGAACAGTTCACTCGGGCCATGTCAGTTATCTTCAGTGACCCACACCAAACTACTGAACCCATGCTGCAAATGCTGCAGCGAGGGCATTGATCAGCTGCCCAATACACAGCCAAATTCCTTCTTCTCCGCAGACACTGAGTAGAATGAGGCTGTGCAGTGTTGTCAGTTTCAGACTGGGCTTAATGATGATGTAAAGGACAAACTTGCCCCATCTCAACAGCCTGATCAATCTATGCATCACAACTGACAACTGCCTTGCCAAGCGGTGCCATGAATGTGGCACAGCCCCTTGAGTCCTGACAATGCCTTGGCTTCCCACCCCTCTACCACACACCCAAGTCCAAGACCCAGAACCTATGCATGTCTATTAGGCCCATCCACACCTCTCTGAGACTGAGAAGAACTGACACCAAACTTCAGGCTATGTCTGTATTGTGGGGGCAGCAGACTCTTTGCGTTGAGATGCCCTGCAAAGATCAGACCAGCTTTGGGGTTGGGAAATGCCAAGCCCCAGCCCTGATAAGAGGGTCTGGGCTGGGCCAATCCTTTTCCCTCTCCAGAAACTCTCAACCTTTTGGTCTCTGTCAGGATGGTAGCAACTGCTAATCCATCCCTGATGCAACTTCGACTGCCTTTTTAGTTCCTACGTCTGAAGAGCCCAACAGTTATCCTGGAGGCTATTGTCAATTTGGGGCCTCAGTTAATTTTATGGATGAGGATGTGGTTTAAATCCATTGGATCCCTGGAGTGTGTAAGAATTCCACAGATCTGGTGGAAATCATTAATGGATCATTTCTGGCCTCTGGGCCAGTCACCCACCAGACCATACCCTTGGGAATCATTACCCTTCAGGGGCACTGGAAAACTCTTCAGTTTGGGTTGATTCAAGCCTCTCACTCTCTGGTCATCCTTGGAATGCCCTGGCTCACTGCACTTGACTCCCGGATCTGATGGTGAAAATGGACAGTACACTTTTGCATCCTGTACTGCCAACAATTCGGCCTTACTGGGGCCAAAATGATAACTGGTAGTGTCTGCAACAAGTATCATCATTCAGGGAATGCCTGCTGTGAGGGAATGGGCCCTTGGTAGTTGAACACACCCCCAACCGTCCTTCCTGCTGCGACCAAAATACCTCACAAGTATCATAACATTGCAGATGTACTTGACAACGGAAATGGAGACACACTGCCCATGCACTGAAAATACAACTGCCCAATCAACCTTCAGCCAGGCACCAAAATTCCCTACGGCTGCATTTATGCCCTTTCTGAACAAGAGCTCCACACCCTTCACATCTATCTGCATGAGAATCTGCAGAAAGGGTTTACCTGGCTGTCCACTTCTCAATAGGGGATCCAATCTTCTTAGTTAAAAAGAGGGATGGCTCCCTGAGGCCCTGCATTGATCAGGCCCTCAATAAGGTGACGATTTGGAACTGTTACCCATTTCCCCTCATTTGGGAACTCCTACTGATCACACTCTGCCTGAATTTTTACAGTTAGACCTCCATGGGCCTATAATCTGGTGCAGCTTTGAGAAGGAGATGAATGGAAAACTACCCTCTACACCCAGCATGGACACTTTGAATACCTAATCATGCTATTCGATCTATGTAAAACTTCCATGATCTTCCAGCACTTTATCAATGACATTTTCCAGGACATTCTGGATCAGCTCATTAATGATTTATCTCAATGACATCCTTATTTTTTCCTACAACCAAGCACAGCACGACCAGCATATACAGAGGGTCTTAGAAAGGCTTTGCCAATGCCGCCTTTATGCCAAACCAGAGAAATGCCAGTTTCAGCAGGATGCAGTAGAGTTTCTTGGCTACATCATCTCCCCAGAAGGGCTGGCCTTGGACCCACACAAGCTGACAGCCATCATTGACTGGGCAGCATGCAGGGACACATGGGGGGGGTCCAATACTTTTGTGGCTCTGCCAATTTCTATAGAAGGTTCATTGAGGACTTCTGAGGGATGGTCACCCCAATCACAGCCCTTCTGAGGAAGGGAGGCCATTTTTCTTGGTCCCCAGAGGCACAAACAGCTTTTGAGTGCCTAAAGCAGAAATTCATCAGAGCCCTCATTTTGGTGCACCCTAACCTGGGCTTGCCATTTATGGCAAAAGTGGATGCCTCAAACTTCGCGCTGGAATCAGTCCTTTCCAAAACAATGAACAGCTTGCACTTTTCACTTGTGCAAGCTCACACCAGCACAGCAAAACAATGACATCCTCGATACAGAGCTACTGGCCATCAAAGCAGCCTTCAAGGAATAGCGACATTTCCTGGAGAGTGCCAGATTCTCAATCCAAGTCCTCACCAACCATAAGAACCCGGAATTCCTAAAGACAGCTCAGCACCTGAATCAGCAATAGCCCACTGATCCCTCTTCTTCACACAATTGGACTTTGTGGTGATTGACTGCCCTGGAACCAGGAACGGGAAGGCAGATGCATTATTCTAAAAGGGTTGTTATTCTGGATTTGAGGGGTGTGTGTACTCCAGAATGTGAACTAGCCAATTGCAACCATATTGTGTGCATTCAGCCACTATGAATTAATTAAATAGAACACCACATAGTTAAGGGTTAATTTGAAAAACAGGCTTTCAAAAGCAAGGTCAAAACTAGTTGGCAGTTTCTGCTAATCAGAATGGGAGGAGGGGAAGAAAAGTAAACAAGTGAGACTGAAAACATTGGTGGATGGAAGACTTTGGGCTGGTCCACACTAACCCCCCACTTCGAACTAAGATACGCAACTTCAGCTACGTTATTCACGTAACTGAAGTCGAACTATCTTAGTTCAAACTTACCACGGGTCCACACGCGGCAGGCACGCTCCCCCGTCGACTCCGCGTACTCCTCTCGCTGAGCAGGAGTACTGGCGTCGACAACGAGCACTTCTGGGATCGATCCGGGATCGATTGCTTACCGCCGGACCCGGAGGTAAGTATAGACGTACCCTTTGACTCTGGGATCTTCTGATATAAGAAGTTTATTGAAAGTTAGGAAAAGTGATGATCCAGTAGAGGTCATTATGACCTATGTGTTTTGTAGAAGTTAGTTATAAAAGATTAGCTAATAGAGTGTACTTTGGAGTAGTCCTCTGAAGCCATCTTGAGAGACCTTTTTCCTGACACCTTTTCTCCCCAGGGGGTGAGAAACTGGCCACTGTGAACCTGCTGTTAATTACTCAGTACCATTCAAAATGTTAGATAAATATCTGGGATGTTCTAAAGCTATTGCTTATGTCTGTGTGTGCTTACATCTAATAAACTGCAGTTTTTGATAGAGCATGCTTACTTGCATGCATCTTTTATCAGACGGAATTGCTGAGTTCCTATTGATTTCTTAAATAGTTAAGTTACCACTGTTGGGGGTTCTGAAAACCCCAGGTAACAGGGTGAATATTGCAAAGTTAACCAAGAGACATCATTCTCCACATGTTCCTCAAACGATCAAATTTTATTTCGGGTGCCACTGTCCATGACCTGCTATCCTCCATATGTGCCTTGCTGCCCAAAAATCCATTTGCAGATCAGATCTGCCTAGGTCTAGACATTGCCAACACCCAGAATTCTGTGAAGAAATTCTGCATAAGAAGGGCTGCATCTACATACCTGATGGCCAACCCAGGCTTCAAACCCTCTGAATCTGCCATGATGCTCCTCTTGTGAGTCACTTTGATCGATTCAAGACCCAGGCCCTGATGTCAAGGAATTTCTAGTGGCTAGTCCTCTGCACTCCAGTAGCTACTTATGTCCAGTCCTGTGACCTCTGCACCCAGACCAAAACCCCCTCAGTCTCCTTCTTGATTCTCTTTGCCTGATTATTGGTACTAGGGTGGTAAACGGTCAACATGCCAGGTTCAATATCCAGGAGGTGCAGAAATTCCTGCCAAATATGGGAAACATGGGTTTTGGTCTGGGTCCAGAGGTCACAGGACTGGAGATAACTGTGTTGTGGCATGTGTGGAGCTGTTGAAGGCAAATTTGTCCCCACATTTCTCTACTGCTCCCTCTCTTCCAATAACAATACAGGGCCAAGAGCAATACATAGTCCAGCGTAGTATCTGACTGAGGGTCACAGTTTGTTTCCCATATTTGGCAGAAATTTCTGCGCCTCCTGGATATTGAACCTTGCATGTTGACCGTTTACCACCCTAGTACCAACAATCAGGCAAAGAGAATCAATCAGGTCTTGGAGCAGTACCTACATTGCTTCCTAAATTGCCACAGGAACAAATTTGCCTACAACAGCTCCACACATGCCACAACACAGAAGACCCCTTTCTTCCTGAATTATGGGTTCCACCCTTAGTATCACCCCAAAATCCCCCTTGATTCACCAATGCCCACCATTGTTGATCTCGCCACACACATCCACTCAAGAATTCAGACACTGGTTTGAAGAGGCTAAAACAGCATATAAGCACCACATCGACCAACACAGTCAGCCGACCCCAAACCTCAAGGTTGGGGATAAGGTTTGGCTGTCCATCCAAAACCTGTGCTCCACCCGTCCATCCATGAAACTGGACCAGAAATACTTGGGGTCATCTGCAATCATGGAACAACTTAACTCGATAGCCTTTCAACAGCCACTGCCAAAATCCCTCAAGGTCCACCCTGTGTTCCATATCTCCCTCCTGAAACCTTACACTGATAATCCCTTCCCACATCTCTCTACTGCTCCCTCTCCACCAATAACAATGCAGGGCCAAGAGCAATACATAGTCCAGCAGATTCTGGACTCTGCTGAGTCTGAGAAGAACTCCAATATCTGATCTGAAAGGGAGGTATGTGTCCCAGAAGAGCATTCATGGGAACCTGTGGAATATATCCCTGCCCTGAATATCCTGCACACCTTCCACCAGACCCACCCCAAGAAACCTGGTCCAAGGTCTCCTGAGAGATGACCACAAAGGGAGGGTTGTGCTGTCAGGGATCAAAGCATCAAGGAACAGCAGCTGCTGGCCTGTTGCCTAACTACCATGCTGTTAGGCAACCAATGATCCCAGCTCCACTGCCTTAGAATTCTGAGTGGCCACAGACCCTGACTGGCTCCCAGTTTAGCAGTCCTGCTCACAAGCCTGGCCCCCAAAGCAGTTCAGCAGTTGCTCTATGCATACAACCCCCACAGTTGTACTTGCCCTTGCTCGAGTCTTTGCTCCAGCCTGTTCCAATCCCTGCTTCTTTTTGTTCCAGCTCTTCTTCCAGTCCTGCTCCAGCCTGCTTCCAGTCCCTGCTCCTCTCTGGCTTCAGACGTCTGGCTTCAAACCCCAGCTCTTCCTCTGGCTTATGTCTCTAGTTGACCTTCCAGTTCTGGCATTCGGCTTCTGTCTCTTTGGTACTGATCTGTGGGTCCACCTCTGGCTTACGACTCTGGTTTATCCCCTCCCATTGTGGCATTTGGCTCCTGCCCCTCCGGTACTGCCCCTCGGCTCATTTCCTGGACTCTGCTTATCCTGGACCCAGCTGTAACTGGTAGGCCAACCTCTGACCTTCATCAGTAGTCCTGACCACCCACGGCCCAGTCAGCAACAAAAACTTGCATTTTTTAGACTTGCCCTGATCATTCTCCTTAAGGAATATTAGTTTTGAGGCCATGTTCTATATTTTCATCAGAAACTGTCAGTGTCCATGATTAATCTTGTGATACCTTTGATCAAGATTTTTAAATTATTAAATAGAAAATATCAGAATGAAAAAAGCTGGCCAGCACATTTGTTTACAACAATTCAATATTTTCTTTTAAAATATATGAATGCAGACTTTTTAAATTTGTGTATAGGTTTAATTCCTGTGTATGTATGTATATAAGGTGATTTATGGTGGGGGGCACATAGAATATAAAATATATTTTTTCAGCTTATATGACAGTAAATGGATTGATATGATCAAACGTGTCATTGTGCTTTAGTCCTTTTCTTGTGTGATGGGCTCTTTCTTCAGTGATCAAAGAGGGGAAACTTGTCAAGGTAATGGTTAACCTTTTTCTTCTTGTTTTATATGACATTTATGGAGAACATTAACCAATGAAAACCAGAGCTAAGACTGATTTGAATAGATGTGCTTTAGTCTGTGGCTTTAGACCACTAGACTTGTATATGTTGAGGGTGAACTGAATGGAGAAAAAGAGAATAAAAAGTTTAGTGACTATGAGACCTGTTAATTTCAATGAGGAATTTAGAAAGCTCCATGGATGACTGCTTTAATCAACCACCTCCTACTTGGCCAAGAACTTGCTGAAACATGATATCATCTTTGACTCTGGTAGTGTGGGAGATCAATGTCAAAGAATATAAACAATCTTCCATCCCACTTTACTACTGATTTAAGAAACAGAAGAGAAAATAAATCTTGCTGTTCAAATCATTTTTACTAGATCAAATGGCCATGTATGATTGAATTGCTAAACCATTTTAAATAGAAGGATATGAACCTACTTGCAGTTTTTAACATTGGGCTTCTGTACTGTCAGAGTCCTATGAGGGGGGAACCAAGCTTTCATCGACAGGGGTGGCGAAACTGTGCTTGCCTAATAAATAAGTGCATGACTGCTCATTTTATGCAGCAGAAGGCTTAAAAACTGTGCATGCAAAGGGGACTTATAAGTCACCAAGATTCTTTCTTTCTTTCTTTCTTTCTTTCTTTCTTTCTTTCTTTCTTAATATATGTTTGAAAATGCTGCCTGCTTTGTCACAAGTTTCATGCCCAAAGAGGTTCAAAATGGCAAGTATTAATAAACATGATTTAAAAATAAAGAAGTAATGACTGATAAATTATAAATATTTGTCTCCATGCATACTTTCAGAACTCTGCACTCTTCACTCAACTCTGCACTTCTCTTTAAGATATGGAAACTCATCAAATGGAAAATTAATCAAGGCCACATTTTTTCTCCAGTTGTCTATTCAGAACATCATCGTTGGACTGATTATAATTGTCTTCATAGGTATAAACACTGTGCGGTGGGGGGGATTTAAAAAGCACTCTTCATCTCATGGACATGTAGTATGTTTTTCCATCAGGCAGTAACATACATCAGAATTATTGGCTGTCAAAGTAGCCCAATTTGAAACCAATGCAGGGAATCTGGAGTAAATTAAAGAAAGCAATAGCTAAGAAAACCTACAACACAGAACAATTGAAACAACATATTATATACACCTAGAATGAACCATCCCCCCATTTGCAAGAAATATATTGACAGTGCTCCAGAGAGACTTGAGTGTGTAATAGAATGTGGTGGTGTGCACACTTAATATTGAATAGAATGAAAGGGAAATTACAGTATCTTTGTTTTTTTTACCTCAGAATAAATGTTTGTAAATCTTAAAACCAGGTGCCCAATGAAATTATTTCTCTGTAAATTCATTAATTACATTCATAATGTAAAGCATTAATTAGATGATAATGATGTCTTTGAATACCGGACACTTAATCCAAGTAAATAATATGGGGGGCAGAGTCTTCAACCCTTACTTACACTGATTAGCACTGACATGAATAGTCAGCAGGGCTATTTAACTGGGCAAATGCTACTTAACAAGAGTAACCATTATAGAATCTGACCATTTCAGATTTGTAAACTCTTTGAGGCAGGGACTTACATTTTTCTATATGTTCGTACAATGCTTACTTAGATTGGCTCTTGTTAGTTTTGAAATATATATATTTCATAAGAGTAGAGAATAAATATATTGCCATTATCTTTCTTGAACCTTGTTAAGTGTTATAGTTTAGTAGATTCAAGGTGTCTTTAACAGTGCAAATTGCTCTCACAATATACTACACACAATGCTGCTCTTATCTGCCAATTTACTCTCTCCTTATCTCATATAAATGGAGCTCTCCTTTTAAAAAAGCAAAACACAACACAGACTTCCATGATTGTTGTATCTGCAGCAAGACACACTTCACTGTGGAACATAAAATGCAAATTAATGAGTAAATGGATAAAGTAAACTACTATAATTATTTCATACAAAAAATACGGTCAAAGAATATCACAGTAGAGCGTTCAAATACACAAATGACAAAACACTCAATTATAGCTCTCACTGGTACTGTAAGTGGGTTTCTTATACATATGCATTGAGATCTGTTGTACTGCTCTTCGGGCTGTTACATGCATACCTTAATATATATGTTCAAAGTGGCTGAGCTGCAATTGCAGTGGGAAATGTAAATTGGAATTTCCTGACGTGATAGCATTTTTAACAGAAAGATTCATGCATGAATACAGGGTTTTATATTCAATTTATCTTTAAGAGTATAAAGTTACTTTGTGTTTATTTAAATGTTCCAATGCTCTGACAAATGTGCATTCACAGGATCAGGGTGTGATCCATGAACCAATATAGGCACCTAAACTCCAGAGTTAGGCTCCTAAGTCCTCTTGCATGGCACCATTTTGATCCACAAAACTCCTACTTAGCTACCCCCTAACCCTATAGGTACCTAAACTTACTTGGCACCTAACTTTCCAGTGTAAAAGTCCCCTAGGCAGCTAAGTTTTAGACCCTGGCACATGCACTGATGCCCACCCTTGACAGTCATATTCCTATCTTCTATCTAAGCCCCACAGCAATTCACAAACCAGCATTTGCTGCCTAAGTCAGGTGAAGAGTCCAATCTGGTAGGCAGGTTCTGAGCATACCTGCTGGATTGGGTTCTACTCAAAGTCCAGCCAAGTAGGGAGGTGGTGGTGCCCACTTAGAACTTTTAGCCCCATGGTTAGGGCATTTGCCTGGGATGGGGTGGGAGGGGCAAAGGATTTGAATTGGAGAGTTGTGGACACAAAGAAAAGGGAGTCATCAAAACATCATTTTCTATGTAACTGTAAGGGGATATAAACCCTTATCCACTAACCAGTGGTATTCAATCTTTAGTATATATAGCTATTTAGTTTCATGAATTTTATTTTCATGAATATAATTTCCAGTAATAAAAGTGAGGAGATACCAAACTTGTAACTAGGTGTAAATTAGTAATATCCCTTAGATGTTTGAGAGATAAAAATAACCCACATAATTCAAATACACCAGAGCGTTATTGTAAAATGGTAACATTTATCATTATGTAGCTAAGACACTACTAGTCTTAACTGCTAACTCTTTGACATTATGTTGCTTTAGTTATTTGTGAATTACGATTATGCATGAATCATGTATGACAGGACATGAATAATGATTTGGAATGGAGGGTTGTAAATTTATTTTGCAGACAATGCTGTTATGGAAATTATAATCTTCATTGCTATAAGTCTAATGTAGAGTTAATAGTTATGTAAGAGTAAAATGCCACTGTTGTTCCCTGTTATAATATTGTGTTTTTATTTGACCAATTATAAAAAAAATTCTGGTCCTTTCAGATGTAACAAAACTGTTTGCATCTGGAAACATTCTATCTACTCTCAAGTATAGAAGTAATGGAACTCGTGTTTCATTATAATATCTTGTGAGTGCAAGTAGGACCTATGCGGAAATATGTTTTAATGTTAGCATGCCATATGCATATTACATTCACTGTTTGGCATGTGAGGGGACTTGAATTCCTCTTTTCATCCCAGACCATCTTTGCAGACATGGGGAGCAGTACAGCATCACCATTCGTTCTTTATGGCTTGTTCCTCCATTAAGCCCAGCTTGGCCATGTCCCTGTGTATGATGTCCTGCTATGTAGTCAGTGGTTGGCCTCCAGGTCAGACTGACCTTGGCTGTGCTAACATTATTTCCTTTGTCATTTGTTTGTCTTCTGCAGAGTCCCCACTATTATTATCTTTTTTGACTGTAGCCAATCCCATATCCTGATTTCACATCATATTCTCCTTCTATTTAATTTGTCCAAAAATTATTCTGCATTATACACATGCTATCTTTCAAAGAACTCTCTCTACTGCCTGTAGCCTTCTGATGTCTATTTCATTTGATGCAGCTACTTCCAGACCATAAAGTTATACCATTACTATACCTTGAATAGTAATACATAATTTATTATAATATGGTTATATATGAATGTGGAGTGAGATAGTACGAAACTGGGGACTTGAGATTATACAGCTATTTTCTCCAGTACTGTGCTGTTCTGTGTACAGCCAATCAGGAATTAAAAACAAAACACCAAGGTGAAAATGAAAATCAGCAATCAGTGGTGTGTTGGAATAAAATTTTAAAAGATATCCAAGTCTCCCTGAAAGTCAATAGGACTTAGGTACCTAAAAGCACCTTAATGATGTGAACATTTTGTCCTTGTTGAGTGGAAACCCTGTGTGATAGAACTCTAGCTCTATGAAAATTCATTATAAAATGCAGATAAAAAAGTATACACACATGTATACATCATCATTGCCAATTCCTACTGCCAGCTGGAAGTTCTGCCTTATAGATGTGAGGTTATAAAAATTCCACCACTCTAGAACTGTGCTGATTTTAGAGCTATGGATATTGCACAATAATTAAATTAAAATGAGTAATGAGAAGCTGTATTGGGACTAGATAGGCAGTATTAACTAGGTTTTGTTCCCTAAGTATCTCACTAGCATTGTAATAAATAAAGGTCAGCAATTTTCCTCAGCAGCCAGAAAGAAATGTTGATTCTATTTATTAATAATGACAAGGTCAAATCACCTACAAAATAAATCATACCACCTACATAGCTTGTTTCAGAAATTTAGCATAATTTCCTACTGACTATACCACATTGCTGGCCCTAATAATGTGAAAATAAGTAGGCTTTACTCTGAAAAGGTTACAGTGGCACAACTTTTCCCCAATTACACAACAAAACTGGGAATTACCTCTCTAAATATTTTGATACAAACATAATTTGTAACATTGTTACACACTTTAATATGCTGAACAGTTGTAACAGAATGCAATCTCTACCACCACACTTTAATTTCCATTGAAAGTATGCTACATACATTCCTAGCATGACTATTATTAAGTATTTTGAATTTGATACGGTAGATCAGAGTTTCTCATTATAATATTAAACAAGGATGAACCCCTGTAAGAGAAAGAATATCCCCCAAATCACAACTTTTATTATGTTACTTGTAGGATAGAATAATTTAGGGATATTAAACAACTCAATAACAATAAAACTAGGACTGTCAATCACAGCTAAATCAAATGATTAACTCAAAACTAATTAACTTAAAAAATTATTCACAATCTCTGTTTTAATCACATTGTTAAACAATAATAGAATTTAAAGTTATTATAAATATTTTAGATGTTTTTCTACTTTTCAAATATATTGATTTCAATTAAAACAGAATACAAAGTGTAGAATGCTCACTTTATATTATTCTTTTTTATTACAAAAATTTGCACAGTAAAAAGATCAACAAAAGAAATAGCCTTTTTCAATTCACCTCATAGAAGTACTGTAGTGCAATCTCTTTATTGTGAAAGTTCAATTTATAAATGTAGAGTTATTTTTACATAACTGCATCCAAAAACAAAACAGTGTAAAACTTTAGCACTACAATCCATTCAGTCCTATTTCTTGTTTAGCCAATCACTAAGACAGACAAGTTTGTTTATATTTACGGGACATAATGCTGCCTGCTACATATTTACAATGCTACCTGAAAGTGAGAATGGGTGTTCACATGGCACTTCTGAAGCCAGCCTTGCAAAGTATTTACCTGCCAGATATGCTAAATATTTGTATGCCCCTTGATGCTCTGACTTCTGGATTGCACTTTTATCTTTTTTACAGTGTGAATATTTGTAATAAAAATAATAAAAATATAAAGTGAGCACTTAACACTTTGTATTCTGCATTGTAATTGAAATCAATATATTTGAAAATGTAGAAAAACATCCAAAAACATTAACAATACATTTAAATTGGTATTCTATTATTAACAGTATGATTAAAACTGCAATTAATTGCAATTTATTTTTTTTATCATTTGACAGCCCTAAGTAAAACCCGAATTGCCATGAGTTTGCTCCCTCACAATGACTCACTAATCATATGGTGTAATTTTCCATAATATTCCAGTAGGGTTGCATTAGTGCCAAATAAAGATGTAATATAATTTCTCTACTCCTTCCCAACATTCCCCAGTTTTATACAATCAAGGATCACACTAGCCCTTTCAGCAATAGAATTGTACTGGGAGTCCATGTTCAGCTAATTGTCCACCATGAAACCCAAATCTTTTTCAGAGTCACTGCTTCTCAGGACATCCTCTCCCATCTTAAATGTATAGCCTATATTCTTTGTTCCTAGATGTATAACTATACATTAGGCTGTGTTGAAACATGCATTGCCTGTTTGCTCCTATCATACAAAATGATCCAGATCATTCTGTATCAGTGGCCTGTCCCATCTTCATGATTTATTATTCCCCAAATCTTTGTGTTATCTGCAAACTTTATCAGTAATTATTTTGTTTTCTTCCATGTTATTGGTTAAAATGTTAAATAGTGTAGGTATCAGTCAACTGGGATGATGGTGGTCTAGCCTGGTGACCAGAGTGGGCAGCAGGCCTAGTGGCTGGGATCAGAGCTGTACTCAGTCATCAGAAGTCAAAGTCAAGGGGAAAACTGGAGGGCTGAAACTGGTACCAGAGCCAAGGAGCTAGAGCCAAGTGTCAAAGGAACTAGAGGGCAGGAATTGGAGAGAACAGGGTATCAGACTAGGAGGGGTTCAAGGCATGAGCAGAACAGAGGCAAGGCTGGGTGCAAGGCAGGAGCAGCAGGAAAAAGGTAACACAGAAGCAGACATAGGGATGAGAATAAACACTGAAAAGCCTGCTGCTGCTGCTGGTTTAAGAGCCTGCCTGCTGGCCTCTGCAGCCAATCAGGTGGCGTAGCTAAACAGGCAGCCTGCTGCAGGCCATGTGCACTGATGAGACTGCCCGGAGACTAGCTCTGTTGCAAGCCCCAATTCCTGACAGTAGGGCCAAGAATAGATCCCTTCAGGACTCCACTGGAAACACACCAGCTCAGTGACGATTCCTCATTTACTATTACTTTTTGAGACTTGTTGGTTAGTCAGATTTTGTACCATTACAGATTTTTTTCTAGTTTCTTAATCAAAACATTACAGTACCATACTTAGACTTTACAGAAGTCTAAGTATTTTACATCAATGCTATTTTCTTTATCATAGAAATTTGTAATCTCATACAGTGATGCTGGAACTAGGGTTGCCACACCCCCTGGATTGAAGTAGTAGTAACAAACACCAAATCCATGGTTACCATCATCAACACCCCCACTATAAAATTATTCCAGCTCCCCGATCTCATGAAAAAATCAAGTTAGTTTGACAAGATCCATATACCCAAGTTGATTGGCATTAATTATATTTTCCTCCTTTAATTTTTTATTAATCCAATTGTAGATCAGTTGTTCCATTATTTTGCATGGGACTGATGTCAGGCTCACCCTACTCACCCTTTTTAAATATTTGTACATTAGTTTTCTTCCAGTCCTCTGGAACTTTCCCACAGTTCCAAGATTTATTGAAAATCAACATCAGTGGTTCAGAGAGCTCCTTGGCCAGCATTTGAAAACTCTTGGATGCCAGTTATCCAGACCTCCTGATTTTAAAATGTCTAACTTTAGCAGTCGCTGTTCAATATCCTCCTTTGTTATATTGCTACTGGCACAAGGAAATCATCTGGCTGCTGGTTATGTTCCTAGAGAACTGTTTGAGTATAAAACATACGAGTGATACCTGCAACCCCCTGAGCTATTCATGGTGCCAGAATTAGGATAACCCATATAAATCTTCCAGATGCATCATAAGGGTAAGTTATAGAAGATTGCAACTCCTTATATTTCATTGTGACTCTTAATAGGGATGTTTTGCAGCAGTATTCAGTAAAAATGATGTCTCTGTAAACACAGTTTTGACACTATGTCTAATAATCCCTGCCCCAGAGAGCTCACAAGCTAATACTATGACAAGTTGCAGCAAGTTAAGGAAACGGACAAAAGGACGAATGAGGGAGGAAGAGGAGATAACAGCAAATCAAACATATGATGCATAATAAGTAATTATCTTAGCTTTCCATATGTCTATGCAGTTGTAGTAATAGGAGTTTTATATGTACATATAAGAAGAGCAGAGAGTGGGCAAAATACCACTGCACCCATCTTTTAAGAGATATATGTGCTAAATCCAGAGCAAGTTCAAAGGTTTTTTAAATATGGGTTTTGAGGGGGCGGGGACAGACGTATTCAAGTATTAAAGAGCATTTGAACAAATATAACTAGTGGGGAGGGTAACTTTTTCATGCTCAATAAACGCCAAAGTGATTTTTAAAAAAAATCTGGAATAATTCACCTTTGGTCTGATCATTTGTTGAAAAATCTTATCTTAAAGGGTAATTTTATTTTCCAGCATGAATAAATGTTTCTGAAAACAGAGGCTTATAAAGTTTATAATGCCTTTTCAGCATTAACTGTAACATCTTGCCTCTGATACTACAATACATCGCCTGATACATTTATTAGTTTGTATAAAACTGATATAGCACCTGCTTAAATTCACCCTACATTACTGATTTGGACTAATAGCCTCTTAAGCCAAGCATTTCTTGCTCAAATAAACTGTTTTGTGAATTGGAGCCATCCTACCCAATATGATTCTTCATATATTGGATGGAAGCCACCACAAACTTTGTTTCCTAATAAATCTTATGAATGTTCAATCAAATATGTAGCATCTATTACCAGGTGAAAGGTGTCTAACAGAACTTTCAGACAGCGAATACATGGTGAACTAAGCCCATTATGGCAGCTGCTGAATCTGAGCGATCCATTTTTGAACCTGGCACATCAGCTTTGAGAGAAATCTGTCAATGACTAGAGAGGCATTAATGTCAGTGTCAAGAAGGTAAACACATTAAAACATCACTCTTGTTGTTGCTTTAAAGCTGAGATGATTTGTAGTAAAATAACAGCACTTGTAGACTCAGTGCTCCCTAAGAATGATTTAATAAATCCTTATGATAAAAGGTAGTAAAAAGACAGATTAATCTGTTGTGAACTTTTCAGTGAAAGGGAAAATATATTTGTTCCGTTCCTGTGAAAGGAAGTCAAGGAAATAGCCAACAAATATTGTCTTTTGAAGTCAGGTTATTTTTAATAGGATACAGTTCAACAATGTATATCAATGCAAGAGGCATACTGGATAACTTTTTTCCCCTGTTTCTTTTCTTTGAACAAGTAAGGTGACTAAATAACTAGCTTGATGAGAACTGCATATGCACAGTCCCTCTGAAAATCAGGTCAGTTATCAATGATTAACTTTAGGCTCCCAAGTTGGAATATTTTGCCTCAGACTTGGTGTTTTTTTCCAAACAGAACCTGCAAGCCATCGAAGATTTTTCCCATCACTACAGCACTAGTAATACACGAGGTTCTATGTTGTGATGGAGTGAATTTTCAGTAGAAAGTATTTGCCAATAAGGAAAATAAAAATGATTCACTTGGTTCCTTTTTTTTTAAATGACTTTAATGCCACATATACAAGTGCACAGCTGGCTTTTAGATAAAATCAAAGCCCACTTTACATAAAAGGACAAGACTGATCCATAGATTAGCTTTTATATCCTTTCAGAGGGGGAAAACTGTTAAACAAAATTAAAATAGTTGGCAATCTGGCTTTGGAAATTACAACAGCAACAAAACATTATCATTTTTTCTTCAACTACATTAAACTGGCAGTTGCTTATTCTTAGAGTTATGTGAGGTGGGGGCGGGGGAGAATCTGACACAAAGTTACACTCACACATAAGGGAAAATAAGCTGCTTCTTGACCAAAGCTGGTAAGATAAATGTTTTGCTTTTTGCAGCATAAAACGTTAGTTTTCGTAGTCTGAATGTCTTGATGTTAGATCAGTCAAAAGTTCTCTCATTGCTTTTCCAATGCCCCATGCTCTTTTTTCAGACCAATATTTTTTTCAGATATGATCCTGCAAAGAGATGAGCATCTATTCAAATTTCAGCACTCAGGACCTCATAGACTCTGGCCCTCTGTCTTTATAAGATCCATGTCTCAATACTATATATTTTCAACGTGATTTTTTTGATCATTAGCACAAAGAAATTAGGGTCTCACTGGAGAGCTACAGTTTTTGCTTGGTAGCAGTAGCACAGTCTATTCTTTACTTAAGAACAGCTTACACTGTAAATACAATGTACCTGTCATGAGGAGTTCACCCCTACACTAGCCCAGGAGGAGTTAATACAGTAACTCCTCACTTGATGTTGTAGTTATGTTCCAGAAAAACGCTACTTTAAACGAAATGATGTTAAGTGAATCCAATTTCCCCATAAGAATTAATGTAAATTGGGGAGGTTAGGTTCCAGGGAAATATATATATATGTACACACAGTATAAGTTTTAAACAAACAAGTTAATTCTGTACAGAGCAATGATGATTGTGAAGCTTGGTTGAGGAGCTGGAGTCAGAGGGTGCAATATTTCCCAGGGAATGCCTTACTGCTAAATGATGAACTTGCACTTGGCTGAGCCCTCAAGGGTTAACACATTGTTGTTAATGTAGCCTCACACTCTACAATGCAGCATGAATGGAGGGAGGAGACATAACAGACACATGGCAGTGGCTGCAAACATTTCCTGCGGAAACTGAACGTGATGATGAACCTATGCTCTCCCACTGGAGCGTACCACTCCCTCCACTTTCCAAAGTGCCAGGGTGTGCATGTGTGTGTGAGACAGAGACACACACCGTGTGTGTGTGTGTGTATAGAAAGAGAGAGACGCGCTTTGCCCCTTTAAGTACACTGACCCCACTCTAAGTACACTGAATTTTAAGTAGATCAGCAAGTTGAGACAGCAGCTACTGCCAGCAAGCTCCCGCCGTCCCCCCAACCTGCTCTGTGGAGATGGGTTACAGAAGCAGGGGGCAGGAGCAGGGGGAAGCGGCACACCCTGACATCAGCACCCCTCTTCCCCATACCCCGCACAGCAATCAGGAGGCTTTTGGGAGCAGCTGCAAGGCAGAGGGTGGGAGCAGCACATGGCAATAAGGGGAGGGACAGCTTAACTGCCCGGCAATTGATAGCCTGGTGGGCGGCTGCCGCACACGGAACTTAGGGGAGCTGATAGAGGGGCTGCCGGCCCACCCTGGTTCCAAGCCCACACCAGCTAGCTTCAATGGGCTGCTATTTCTGCAAGCAGTGGACAAAGCAGGTGGCTGCCAAACAACGTTATAAGGGAGATTGAACAACTTTAAATGAGCATGTTCTCTAATAGATCAGCAACGTAGCAACGAAACAATGTTAACCGGGACGATGTTAAATGAGGAGTTACTGTATAGGCAAGTGAGACCAATTAGCCATAGGTGGCACCTGGAGGCTGCAATAAGGCTTAATTGGGGATGAAGCTCACCTGGGCAGAAACAGGTGGGACTTCTATAAAGCCAGGGAGTTGGCAATGCAGAAAGAAGGCCCGCAGGGAGGAAGCCTGATCCAGAGGGTAAGTCCAGGTTCCCCTAAAGTGACTGTGGGAGTAGCATTGTAGGGCAAGCCTATTTGGGGACTTCCAGGGATCATTTGCAAGGAGACTTTTAACCCAGAGAAAAGCATTGCAACTCTGGAAAGATGAGAGAGGCCATAGAGGTGAGTGAGTGGGATGCTGGGCTGAGCAACTGCAGAAAAGGATGCCAGACCATGTGTTGAGCTTATCCCCAGATGGGCCCCTTGGAGGTATCAGAGCAGCAAGAGAGTATGCCCTATACAGTACCACATACATAGTTAGGCATCTAATTTCTGGACATAGAGTTCCAATGAACAGTTTTGTGCCCAGCAACATATGCTAATGAAGTTGCACATACAACTGAAAATGTCACACCAGGATCATTTTCCAGGAACACTTATATAAATGCTCCATTATTTTTTTTCAATATCAGTCTCTGATTAGATGTGAACAATTGCATGTCCATCAGTATATTTGTATACATTTGAGGCGTTCCTTCCTCCTTCCACATTTGAAACTTCACCTCTGCATAATACATTTTAAGTGGCCTAATATAAAAGAATTGATATTAGATTCTAGACTATTTCTGAACTGCCAAGTCACGCACAAAAAGGTTTTAGAGAGTCTAAAGCAAATTGTCCCAATTAAAACTAATGAAAGGCCAATTAGTCTTTTGGCTGATGAAATAGTAATTAAAGTTCTTTTTAAAACTGTTGAAGCTTCTAATGACTGTATTGTTACAGCTGAAGACTTCCAACTGAAAGCAAGAAAAACAGCATTATTTTATGACAACAATCCCAGAGTTAATATTAGAGCAGCACTCAGTAGTGCCACTATAATTAATGTTATGTCAGCATTTTCATTATAAATCCTGATTTCAAGAGTGTATAATTTGGCTGCAAAAATTCATTTTGGCCAGAAACTACTCTTATAAGGCCTCAGCTTTGCAGGGAAATATTTACCATGTCTTTCTTCTATAAAATAAGTTCTGATTTGTTTAAGTTATGGAGATATATAAGAGAAAGATAGCCTTCTTTCCTATGCATAAATGTCCTTATCTAACTCAAAAGGGAATTTAATCTCAAAAAATGGGGTTTACTAAGTGATTTGTAACAGAGGGGTAGCCGTGTTAGTCTGAATCTGTAAAAAGCAACAGAGGGTCCTGTGGCACCTTTAAGACTAACAGAAGTATAGGAGCATAAGCTTTCGTGGGTGAATGCCCACTTCATCAGACGCAAGTAACGGAAATTTCCAGAGGCAGGTATAAATCAGTATGGAGATAACGAGGTTAGTTCAATCAGGGAGGGTGAGGTGCTCTGCTAGCAGTTGAGGTGTGAACACCAAGGGAGGAGAAACTGCTTCTGTAGTTGGATAGCCATTCACAGTCTTTGTTTATTCCTGATCTGATGGTGTCAAATTTGCAAATGAACTGGAGCTCAGCAGTTTCTCTTTGGAATCCGGTCCTGAAGTTTTTTTGCCGTAAAATGGCTACCTTTACATTTGCTATTGTGTGGCCAGGGAGGTTGAAGTGTTCTCCTACAGGTTTTTGTATATTGCCATTCCTGATATCTGACTTGTGTCCATTTATCCTCTTGCGTAGTGACTGTCCAGTTTGTCCAATGTACATAGCAGAGGGGCATTGTTGGCACATGATGGCATATATAACATTGGTGGACATGCAGGTGAATGAGCCGGTGATGTTGTAGCTGATCTGGTTAGGTCCTGTGATGGTGTTACTGGTGTAGATATGTGGGCAGAGCTGGCATTGAGATTTGTTGCATGGGTTGGTTCCTGAGTTAGAGTTGTTATGGTGCGGTGCATGGTTGCTGGTGAGAATATGCTTAAGGTTGGCAGGTTGTCTGTGGGCGAGGACTGGCCTGCCTCCCAAGATCTGTGAAAGTGAGGGATCGTTGTCCAGGATGGGTTGTAGATCACTGATGATGCGTTGGAGAGGTTTAAGCAGAGGACTGTAGGTGATGGCCAGTGGAGTTCTGTTGGTTTCTTTTTTGGGCCTGTCTTGTAGCAGGAGGCTTCTGGGTACACGTCTGGCTCTGTTGATTTGTTTCTTTATTTCCTTGTGTGGGTATCATAGTTTTGAGAGTGCTTGGTGAAGTTCTTGTAGGTGTTGGTCTCTGTCTGAGGGGTTGGAGCAGATGCGGTTGTACCTCAGCGCTTGGCTGTAGACGATGGATCGTGTGGTGTGTCCAGGGTGGAAGCTGGAGGCATGAAGGTAGGCGTAGCGGTCGGTGGGTTTTCAGTATAGGGTGGTATTAATATGGCCATCGCTTATTTGTACTGTGGTGTCTAGGAAGTGGACCTCCTGTGTAGATTGGTCCAGGCTGAGGTTGATGGTGGGGTGGAAGCTGTTGAAATCATGGTGAAATTCTTCCAGGGTCTCCTTCCCATGGGTCCAGATGATGAAGATGTCATCAATGTAGCGTAGGTAGAGAAGGGGCGTGAGTGGACGAGAGCTGAGGAAGCGTTGTTCCAGGTCAGCCATAAAAATGTTGGCATATTGTGGGGCCATGCGGGTGCCCATGGCGGTGCCACTGGTCTGGAGGTATATATTGTCACCAAATTTGAAATAATTGTGCATGAGGATAAAGTCACAGAGCTCAGCAACAAGTTGTGCTGTGTCATCATCAGGGATACTGTTCCTGACAGCTTCTATTCCATCTGTGTGTGGGATGTTTGTGTAGAGAGCCTCTACATCCATGGTGGCTAGGGTGGTGTTTTCTGGGAAGTCACCAATGCATTGTAGTTTTCTCAGGAAATCAGTGGCGTCACGGAGATAGCTGGGAGTGCTGGTGGCATAGGGTCTGAATAGGGAGCCCACATATCCAGACAGTCCTTCAGTGAGAGTGCCAATGCCCGAGATGATGGGGCGTCCAGGATTTCCAGGTTTGTGGATCTTGGGTAGTAGATAGAATAACCCTGGTCGGGGCTCTAAGGGTATGTTGATTTGTTCCTGTGTTAGTGTAGGGAGTGTCCTGAGTAGATGGTGCAGTTTCTTAGTGTATTCCTCAGTGGGATCTGTAGAATTTGGTATTGGAGAGTTGTCTGGCAGCCTCCTTCTGGTAGTCAGACCTGTTCATGATGACAACAGCACCTCCTTTATCAGCCTCTTTGATGATAATGTCAGGGTGGTTTCTGAGGCTATGGATGGCATTGCATTCTGCACGACTTAGGTTATGAGGCAAGTGATGTTGTTTTTCCACAATTTCTGCCTGTGCACGTTGGCGGAAGCATTCTATGTATAGGTCCAGACTGTCATTTCGACCCTCAGGAGGGGTCCATGTGGAATTCTTCTTCCTGTGTTGTTGGTGGGAGGGTATCTGTGTGTCAGTGCGCTGTTCAGTGTTATCTTGAAAGTATTCTTTGAGTTGGAGGCGGCGAAAGTAGGCTTCCAGATCACCGCAGAAGTGATTTGTGCACAATACTTTTGATGCTACTTAACATTTTAAATATAACATTGGTACTTGTTTAATCTAGTTACTGAGCATGCTATCAAAGCACAACTAACTACAACAGCAAAAAAGATACAACTATATAAATGTAACCCAATTTATATAAAAACTGCATAATATACATAATCCTAACAAAACATTAATAAAGTATCAAGCACTGCATTTCTTCCTCAGGCAAAACCTCTCACTAAATTCAATTGTCCGGCCTGAAAAAGGACTACAGGATTTGACTTATTATTAGCAAAATCCAGACATATTTAAATAATCCTAATAGAAACTAGCACTGATTATTACGTTGTTATGATGTGTTATTCCAGTGACCAATTAACTGTCATTTCTATATAGGATACTACCTCCTTTTTCATTAATTTCAGATAATAATCTCAGAGACAAAGTTTCAGAAAGACCATAACCTGGACACTAATTTTGCATCCATATATCTGTGTGAACAATTGTTTCTAAAAACAAATGGTATAATTTCAACATCCAATAGTAACTATCTAATTTGTGGGTGTAAATGGTTGCATGTGCAAAATTTCAGATTTAAAATGCAAAGGTTGCTTTTTGGAATTTGACACTGAGAGTTATTTTGATGGAGATTTGGTATTTAGAATCTCTTTTTTCAGAAATGTAAGATTTTTGTTGTAGTTTTAAGAAAGTATACATGGAAGTGTAGTAGAGTTAATATAAGATAAATATAATCTATCTAGTGTTCAAAAGATATATTCGGACACATTTTTAAAATGTGTATGTATGTGTATGTGAGAGCGAGAGAAAGAGCGAGAGAGAAAAATACATGATGCTGTGGCAGAACATAAAATTTTATCAGCATGAGTATGGGATGGCTGCATTACTCACAAGTGAATTATACAGGTCACTCCAACCTGGACCTGCTGAAAGCCTAGTATATTGTAACTATGATAGAAGAGAGGGATTTTGTTTGGACATTAAGAACCCTCTTACTGCTGTATGCCATTCCAGTAATGGAAAGAAGCCATAAGCCAAGTATAGGTCTGCTTTGCCTCACTGGAATATTGGAAAGGAGCATTATTATACCAGTGACTTCATAAAGTATTTCATAAACATTCTAGGGGCTTCAGTGAGCTATTAGAACAACATTTTTTCTAATATAGAAAAGTCTAAATAAGCTAGTTCAATATGTTAGAATTCTATAAAGTTCTTGGAGTCATTGTGGATACTTCTCTGAAAATTCTGTGCTCAATGTTTAGCTGCAGTCAAGAAAGCTAACAGAATGTTAGGAACCATCAGAAAAAGGGATAATAAAACATAATAATAAAAAACCAGATAATAAAACACAAAATATCATATTGCCTCTTTATAAATCCATGGTACGCCCACCTCTTGAATATTGCCTGAAGATCTGGTCACCCCATCTCAAAAAAGATATATTGGAATTGGAAAAGGCACGGAGAAGGGAAACAAAAATGTGTGGAGTATGTAACAGCTTCTGTATGAGGAGAGACTAAAAAGACTGGGATTTTTCATCTTGGGAAAGAGATGACTAAGGGGGGATATGATAGAGGTATATAAAATCTTGACTGGTATTGAGAAAGTGAGTAAGGAAATGGTATTTACTCCTTTACATAACACAAGAAATAGAAGTCACCCAATGAAATTAATAGGCAGCAGGTTTAAAACAAACAACACACAGTCAACCTGTGGAACGCTTTACCAGAGTACATGGAAGAGAGGTCCAGCAATGGCTACTAGCCAGGATGGTCAGGGATGTAGTCCCATGCTCTGAGTGTCCCTAGCCTCTGTTTGCCAGAAGCTGGGAATGGGGAACAGGGAATGGATTACTTGATCGTTGCCTGTTCTGTTCATTCCCCCTGAAGCACCTGGTATTGGCCACTGTTGGAAGACAGGATACTGGGCCAGGGCCTGACGGAGTATGGCTGTTCTTATGAGCATCATGGTACTAAGCATCTCTGAATGCCAGGCCATTTGTTTAAGTGCCTAAAAAAGAATTTAGGAGCCTACCTTTGATGTTCCTCTTTTAGAAAATCTAGACTCTTCCGGTCTAATGCTGCCCTCGGTTGCTTGAGATCCTGGCTCCTTACATGAAAAAGAGTCTGGGTCATCTGACTCCACATCCTAAGAATTAATAGGTAAGTCTCATTGCCTCCCACTTCAGGTTACTTTCTAGTTATTGTCATCTGTATCATATAAGATTTTTACCGGAGCCTTCTTAATTGGGGTACATAATTTAAAAGTGATTTGTACTTATCTTCACCCAACTGTTTGGCTGTAACTGATGTGAAGTGCAGCTGAGTTTAAAAAAAAAAAAAATAAAACAAGAGGAAAAGTATTTGAATGTTCTTTTTATTTAATGTCTGCTACTGCATGAAAGGGATACAAGAACTGTATTGTATGGTAATACGGCTCCATATTGTATGATATAGGGCTCCGTGTCTGTCATAGGGGTCACTGAAGTCATGGATTCCGCGACTTTCTGCGACCTCTGTGACTTCTGCAGCAGCCATTGTGGCTGACTCCAGGGCCATCCAAGCAGCTGGTTCTGGGACCAGCTACTCAGGTGGCCCACAGGACAGCCACACCAGTCACTGCTCCAGCGACCCCCGGTAGAGGTCCCAGGGCACCCGGATCAGCCGCAGTCCACTGGCCCCGGCAGCTGGTGCCACTGGCCCTGAGTGCCCCCCAAGCAACAGTCCCCCTGTCCCCCCCGAAGCAGTGGCCCCCTGGATTCCACCCCCAAAAGCACACCCTCCCCCCACCCCCGATGTTTCCAGCGCTCATCCAAGATTTAATCACAGGTATTTTTAGTATAAGTCATGGACAGGTCAGGGGCAGTGAAGTTTTGTTTATTGTCCATGACCTGTCCATGACTTTTACTAAAAATACCCATGACTAAATTGTAGCCTTAGTAATGTACCAGGCTAAACATCTGTATCTCCTTTCATTTAGATAATACATATTTTTAAAGCATGTTTCAGAGCATATTTAACAGTGTGGATGGTGTTTTACAGAAATAACAAGGTCCTGCTGTATTCATTTTTTCTTTAGAAAACAAATGACTATATAAAGCTCCAACTTAACAAATTGCTAATGATGTGCACTCAGCTACTCTTCTCTGTAACATGAATATAGCGCATATAATGCTAGAGAGAAATTAAAATGGAAACTTTTGACACTATACTTTAGAATAAAAATGTGGTGTTTCGTTCAACTGGACCTTTAAGAATTGTCACAGGAGGTTCGGACAATCCCTTATTCCAAAATTCTAAATTACCCTCCAACTATAATCGCAAAGTTTTGAGAACAAAGCAGAACAAATCATCACCGTGCTCTTTACAACAGTCCTTAACATATTTGAAGGGTGTTATCAAGCCTCCCACCCCATCCCCAAGTCTTCTTTTCTCAAGACTAAAGATGATCAAATTTTTAACCTCTCCTAATAGGTCAGGTTTTCTAAACCTTTTTTTCATTTTGTAGCTCTCCTCTGGACTCCCTCTTATTTGTCCACATCTTGTCTAAAGAGTGGCACCCAGAAGTGAACACAGTACTACAGCTGAGGCCTCACCAGAGCAGAATAGAGTGGGACAATTACCTCCTGTGACTTACATATGACATTCCTGTTAATAAATCCCAGAATAACATTAGCTTATTTTTTGCAGCTGCATCACATTGTCAGCTCATATTCAATTTATGATCCACGGTAAACACCAGATCCTTTTCAGCAGTACTACTGCTGAACCAGTTATTCCCCATTTTGTAGTTGTGCCTTTGATTTTTTCTTCTTAAGTGTAGTACTTTGCATTTATCTTTATTGATTTTCAGACCAATTTTCTGATTTGTCAAGGTTCTCTTGAATTCTAATCCTGTCCTATAAAGAGCTTGTAACCCCTCTTGGAGTCATCTGCAAACTTCCATCTCCCACAAAGTCCAGTCCTGCTGTTACCCCTCTACTGCTACAAATCCATCCCCTAATAGTGCATTACCCCCATATTCCACCCAGTATCCTCACAAATGCAACTTTTCTTAGGCTCTGTCCAGCTTCCAACATCTACCGCCACTCTCCTACCCACTCCAGCAGCCCCCAACACCCCTGTCTTCTGCTAAACTTGGCAGCTAAGGAACCCCAGAGACAGATTATGATGTGGGAAGTCACAATGTCTCTCCTAGTCTCCCTGCCACTTTGGGGCGGGAATAAACTGTGCCATGTCTATTCTCCACATGGTGCATACTCCCTGATGCACTGGTGCAGCAACACTGAAGGCCCAGAGTCAAAATTCTGCCTATTTCCTGCCCCCTTCTCATCTGCCTATGTGAGGAGGGAATATAGACATTCTGAGAAGTCTGTTTTCCCCCATCTTCCCTACTGCAGTGCAAGGGGCATTATGGCATATTGGCATAAGTAGTAAGAGTGTCCTGTGCTCCTTTATTCCTTTTGGCCACAAATGTGGCACCAGGGAAGCAAGAAATAAGTGGGTGAACTGATTAATATCTTTTCATTCATAAAATGTTTTCATTCAGTTGCTCATGAATTACCTGTCAGTGATCTCAGATCCATGTGACAGCACTTCTATAAAACATTGCTTTAACTATTATATTAAGGCTCCGGGGTGCTTTGTATAAACACTGAAATGTCCTTATTTTTTGGGTCCTCTTCTAACTCAATTCCCTCAGAAAATTACACAGATATATTTTATCTCATACTCTGTGGCTGTTACTAAATAGATTTTCCCTAGTTTCTGAGAAAATCTTCTTTCAGGTTAAGAAGACACTAAATTATTACTCTGCTGAAGAAGTTCTCTTCAGCTAAAAAGGAGTCTATTAATTATTGTCCCATCCCAATTTAACCATCTGCATATAGTATTTTGAAAGGATCAGGTTGGGGCAGTTGTAATTATTTAATTTATATGAAAAAATCCTGTAATCTTGTTTTGGAGCTGATCCTGGTCAGGCTGGTTGATTCTGGCATAGTATTTGTTTTCATCTTTTGGACATATTGTACACAGGAATGTAAGGAATCAAATGTCTTTTTATGGGATCATTTAAACTGACTGGAACTTCTGGTAGGTTTATTGAACACTGTATTAAATTTATTTTTCATTTATGTATCTCAGTGATACTGAGTCACTTTTTAAATAAAATATTCATCTGGCCTTGTGCTGGTTTAATATAGAGTTCCTGAAATGTCTGTCCTAGCCTCCTTTTCATTCAATGTTTCCCTTTGCTCCTCTTTTCACAAGTTTTGTTCAAAATCTTTATTAATGATCTGGATAATGGAATGAATTGCACCCTCAGCAACTTCACAGATGACACTAAGATGGGGGGAGAGGTAGATACGCTGGAGGGTAGGGATAGGGTGCAGAGTGACTTAGACAAATTGGAGGATTGGGCCAAAAGAAATCTGATGAGGTTCAACAAGGACAAGTGCAGAATCCTACAGGCTGGGAACCAACTAGCTAAGCAGCAGTTCTGCAGAAAAAGGCTGGGGATTACAGTGGACAAGAAACTGAATATGAGTCAGCAGTGTGCCCTTGTTGCCAAGAAGGCCAACGGCATATTGGGCTGTATTAGTAGGAGCATTGCCAGCAGATTGGGGGAAGTGATTATTCCCCTCTATTCGGCACTGGTGAGGCCACACCTGGAGTATTGTGTCCAGTTTTGGTCCCCCCCCCTCCAGAAGGGATGTGGAGAAATTAGAGAGAGTCCAGCGGAGGGCAATGAAAATGATTAGGGGGCTGGGGCACATGACTTACAAGGAGAGGCTGAGGGAACTGGGGTTATTTAGTCTGCAGAAGAGAAAAGTGAGGGGGGATTTGATAGCAGCCTTCAAATACCTGAAGGGGGGGTTCCAAAGAGGATGGAGCTAGGCTGTTCTCAGAGGTGGCAGATGACAGAACAAGAAGCAATGGTCTCAAGTTGCAGTGAGGGAGGTCTAGGTTGGATATTAGAAAACACTATTTCACTAGGATGGTGGTGAAGCACTGGAATGGATTACCTAGGGAGGTGGTGGAATCTCCATCCTTAGAGGTTTTTAAGGCCTGGCTTTAGAAAGCCTTGGCTGGGATGATTTAGTTAGTGTTGGTCCTGCTTTGAGTGGGGGGTTGGATTAGATGACCTCCTGAGGTCCCTTCCAACCCTGATATTCTATGATTCTATGATTCTAAGTGTGAACGATCACATTTCAAGAAGGGATACCAAGTTATAGTTTGGTATTTGCACATGGATTCCACCTTAAAGCTGTCTCAGTTTTCTCATCATGATTGTCAAAAATCTAAATCTGGATATCACAGACTTACTTCAAAATTATCAATATACCAAACCAGTGGCCACCTTACACTTGAGTGAAGTCAGTGTACTCTTCACCAGGGCCTCTTGTAACTTCATAGCGGAGCAGAAAGAGGCTAGATCTTCCTGCTCCAAAAGTACAGGTGTCCACCACTTAAGGAAAAGAAGAATCTGCTTTAGCTGTTAGCAGTATGGAACCTAAAAATCACAGTTGGGAAGTTCTGTTTACATCCAGTAGAGGGCTATGAAACTGTGCACCAACTAGTGTGTTAAATAGAGCTATATGAAAATCAGAATTTCTATCCTGCTGGAAAAATCAATATTTTAACATTTGTTTTTATCCTGAATTAGAACTAAAAGTTGAAATATCAAAATTATTAATGGAACAAAAAGTTTTAAATTATTTCAATTTGGAAATATCAAAATGTTTTGATTCATGTCAGTTTCATATTAAACTGTCAGTAATTTCGCACCAACTGCATTTTCCACTGAAAAACTATTTCAATAGAAAATTCCCAACCAGCTCTAGTGTTAACATATATGTGACGTTGTGCAGTCTATATGGTTTTATAAAAACTTGATAATAAGGCAATATAATGTAACTGGGATAGTTTTAGAGAAAATATGGTAATAAGTGAATGTAACGTAACTGGGATATGCTTCATGCAAAAGGTCTCTTGTAAGGTATCATTACAAAGCTTATAATCTACTGAGTATGATCATCTGATTTGTATAAATGTACCACTCTTGTATCCAAAACTAGAAATATAAAATGTAACTCTGAGGGCCTATTGTAATTGTGTAAAGTGTGGACCATTAATGATGGTTTGGAATCTTGATGACTCCCATTGTCTGCAGATGGCTGTATTTACCTGTGAGTCTTCCTGTATATGTGTGTGCTGGCAAGTGAGTAATGAAGTCTTGCAGTGACATGTGATCATGTCACCTGAACTGGAATCCATCTTTAACCTGGTGCTTTTCCAGTGAGGTGGGGGTGGAAACCCAGAGAGACAAAGAGTTCCCGCCTTATGCAAAAGATATATAAAGGGGGGAGAAGAACAGAGAGGGGGAGAAGCCATCATGAAGAATCCCCTAGCTACCACCTGAGCTGCAACAAGAGCTGTACCAGGGGAAAGAATTGTGCCCAGGCCTGGAAGGTGTCCAGTCTGAGAAAAACTTACTGAAACACCTCTGAGGGTGAGATTATCTGTATTTAGTTTGATTAGGCATAGATTTGCGCATTTTATTTTATTTTGCTTGGTGACTTACTTTGTTCTGTCTGTTACTACTTTGAACCACTTAAATCTTACTGTCTGTATTTAATAAAATCACTTTTTATTTAGTAATTTACTCGGAGTATGTATTAATACCTGAGGGAGCAAACAACTGTGCATATCTCTCTATCAGTGTTATAGAGGACAAACAATTTATGAGTTTGCCCTGCATAAGCTTTATGCAGGGTAAAACGATTTATCTGGGTTTAGACCCCATTGGGAGTTGGGCATCTGAGTGCTAAAGACAAGCACACTACTGCGAGCTGTTTTCAGGTAAACTTGCAGCTTTGGGACAAGTGATTCAGACCCTGGGTCTGTGTCTGGAGCCAAACGGGAGTGTCTGGCTCAGCAAGACAGGGTGCTGGAGTCCTGAGCTGGCAGGGAAAACAGGAGCAGGGGTAGTCTTTGCACATCGGGTGGCAGCTCCCAAGGGGGTTTCTGTGATCCAACCCGTCACAATATATTTTTAAAAGAGGGGGCAAAAAGACAATTTTCAACCTTACTTTTAAACAGAATAATCTGGCAGCCATCAGAGCTTTTATGAGGTCAAGAATACAAGAGTCATTTGAACTTTATGGTAATAAAGCTCTTATCTCTTTTTTATTTATTTATTTAATGTTTACCATAGAAATATAGTTCAACTTCCCAGTTTTTTAATGCAGACTTTCAATGTAATGGTACTGTTTGCTTTTGTAACATCAAGAATCAAAACAACAACAGGCCACTGCTAAGTGTGGTCATTCTAGCATCTGTGGTTGCAAAAGAGAACAGGCACAGGCTGTGAGGAGGCACATTCAGCTGCAGCTGATGAGAACTGAGAAAAGCTGATGACAGAGGCTTTTACAAGGCAATGGAAAGGAAGGGAGGAAAAGAAGCTTGAGGAAAAGGACTGGCAGAAATGGGGATTTTGTTTGTTCAAATTTATAAACCATAGTAAATACACAAATATGCCCCATCAGACACAAAAATATAAAACCCCACCATAGAAGGCATGATGATAATCAAATCTCTCTAAGTCTTAGACCAATCCCTCCCCAAGTGATTAGGAGAAAAGATCAGCCATGCACCACATCTTGAAGATTAACAAATCCCAATTTTGATTGGCCTAGAAGGGGAGCAAATTTCAGTGACTCCGGATGGACTTCTTTTAAATTGAGGTCCCAAGACATTCAGGGCTTTATCGGTTTTAACTAGAACTAGTCAACAACAATTGATAGACATTTCCCATCAGAAAATTCAGCTTCATCAAAATCAAAACATTTTGTGGGAATGTATCAGTTTTGACAGATTTTTTGATGGGAAAAAGTCAAAATGAATCATTTCATCATTCTCATTTTATTTTTCGATGCCGAAAGGTTTCATTTCAATAAAGTTAACATGTTTTGTTTCAATGTTATTGTTTTCATTTAGTTTTAATGTTTATATTTATATATACTTAATAATTTCTATATCACATTATGTTATGTTTAAGATTTTATATTTTATTTTAGTGTTTCCATGTTATTGAGAGGAGATATTTGTACCTTAGCAAAACGTTTGGATGGGGAATTTTCATTTTGTGGGAAATTTTGAAACTTTAGTTTTTTGTTCTGATTTTGGATTTTCAGAATGTCCTAGGAATGGAAATTTCCTTTTCTGACCAACTTTTTATTTATACCATAGCACCTTGGTGCCCCAGTCACGGACCAGGACTACAATGTGTTGGGCTCTATACAAACACAGAACAAAAAGACAGTCCCTGTCCCAAAGAGCTCACACTCTAAGTAGTTTAAAAAAAATAAAATGAGACCACAAACTAAGGCCACATCTACATTGTGGCCCACTTGCGGCAGTATATAGGTTAAGTGTCGCTGCAGGCTGTGGTGAAAGGCAGGCTGCGTCCTCACTGTGATGTGTAGTTACACGTTAATGAAAAGCTCTGTCAGGGGGGAGGCAGCAGGGGAGAAGCAGTATAAGGGAGCTGCTGGAGCCTTTTCCTTCCACATCCCCCATGTCAGAGTCTTTCCCCACTGGCAGAGTCTTTCGCTGTTGCAAGGAAAGGCTCGGGCTGCAGAGAGGCAACTGTGGGACAGCACACTGCTAAAAATAACATTGGAGGAGGGGTGCCTTGCCATCTACAGGGCTATTGATACCCATGTTAGGGGGGCATGTTGTATATATACTCAACATGTTGCCAAAAGGAGTGTGCAGTATAGACATATCCTAAGGTGAACTGGTTTGTCCTAGCCTTCAGTTTCATTTTAATAATATCGGCCTTATTCTTCTGTCTTTGAATAATGGTGTAACTCCACTGACTTCACTGGATTGCTTACACTATATGAAAGGAGAATCAAGCCCATCATGTTTGCTTGTTTATGTAATATAACCAAAATGATATGTAACTACTTATTTTTAAATAACCTTTAAGGAATAAAATCTTTTATTCTGTCTCTTTCAATGGTCGTTTTACTTTCACATTAATTTCACTGTGCCTAAGATATTCAATAATACAGGCACTATAAAACACTATAGAAAGGGAAAATTGTATTTTATTGTGTTATATAAAATGCTAGAATTTCCAGATTTTTTTTTAAACTGACTATAATTTATAGTGGAAGTAGATCCCAGCCATGAACCTGTACGCTAATCATACATGCCACTGATCAACTGTTTGGAGGCTGGAGGAGGTGCTTGGTGGAGAGCAGACAGCAGCAAGTGGCAGGCAGGTGGAGGCCTTAGGGGCAGGGCCGGCTCCAGGCACCAGCTTGCCAAGCAGGTGCTTGGGGCGGCCACTCTGGAGAGGGGTGGCACGTCCAGCTATTCGGTGGCAATTCAGCGGACGGTCCCTCACTCCCGCTCGGAGCAAAGGACCTCCCGCCGAATTGCCGCCGAGGATTGCAATTGCGGCTTTTTTTTTTTTTGCCGCTTGGGGCAGAAAAAACCCCTGGAGCTGGCCCTGCTTAGGGGAGGGGTTGGAGTGGGAGTACAAGAAACCCAACAGTAGGTAAAAATGGAATAGCCCTTCCTCAGGGAAAATTTCCTCTTAACCTTCCATAGTTAGAAGTTGCCTTAAAACCTGAGGTCTAATCCTTGTTTGATTTTTTTTGTTTGTTTGGTTTGGTTTAGTTTAAGTCTGGTTTTTGTATTTACAGTTATTACTCTGGATAGTCTTGTTGTCCATATACATATCTAATCCTTTTTTTAATCATACTGAGCATGTGGCCTCAATAATATCCCCTGGCAACAGTTTCCACAGGCTAATTGTGCATTGTGTGAAAAACTACTTCTTTGTTGTCTATTTTGAAATTGTCACTCTTCAATTTCATTTAATGCCCCCCCTTGTTCTTGTATTATGAGACCTGGTGAATAATAAATTCAGATATACCTTCTCTATAACACTCCTTGCTTAGTCATTATCATTATCAAATTTTTAGCTGGAGCAGTATAGCCCTGATCCTGTACCACTGAAAGCAGTGGGAGCTTGACCATGTATTAGGATTCAGGATCAGGCACAAAGTGCACAAAACAGAACTGTCTACTCTCTCACTTGATGCTTCATTGCCCTATGGACTTCTCATGGGTGCTCTGGGACAATTTTGCTGCATTGGTAATTTGTCCCATGTGTTGTCTCTGTCTACAGAAGGCCTTCTCTTTCACCTTTGTAGTTTAAAATGTCTAATGGGTCAGTGTGGCATTCTGGTGAGAATAAATAATAGTGTTTTCAGAGGGATCTGTTTTTGCACCCTCATTGTCTTCCTGAGCCAATAGGAAGCAAAGACATAATGGAGTTGATGTTCTCAGCTGCAAGGAAAAAGGTGTTCTTTGTTGGCTCCCAACTGGATAACACTGCTCTACAGCCAAAATATTTCTGAAATAAATGTAGTCAAACTTTACTAATTCTGGGTCACTGAGAATGAAAATGATGCTTAAAATTGTTGATTGGCTCTAGTTTTCAAGATATGCTATTGGGTCAGTATATACGAGCCTTGACTTGGGAATGGCGGAGGATAAGTGAGTTATAAAAGGAAGGGATCTCAATTTAAACCAGAAATGACTAAAATACATCTTTGACTGGATCTATGAATAAATCTATGACTGGGTTTGGACAGTACTTGCTTTTTAGGCAAAACAATGAATGATGCAATCTGAAGCTGGTATTGCGTCATACATGATATGAATTGCATCATGTTATTTCTAGAAGTCATGAATGATGCAATCATAACGAAGCTTACATCACTCTGCTGAACAAATTGCCCTATATCAGCTCTAGAAATCATACAGTGTCGTGCTCTCTTATTTGTCAGTGTTTGATTTTGCAAAGGGACACATTTCTGTTTCGCCAAAGTGAGCAGAGATGCCTCGTACTTGTGTGAACAGTGCAGATAACTTCTGCTACGTTTGTGGTGAAGTGACTTTTGCATCACAAAAGCACAGTATAACCACTATGGTTAAGAAAGCCTATCACCTTTATTTTGGCTGCAAAATTGGAGATCAGGACAAGAGGTGGGCCCCACACATATGCTGCAACTCTTGTGCAACAAATCTTCCCCAGTGGTTGAACAGGAAAAGGAAATCTATGCCTTTTGCAGTGCCAATGATTTGGAGAGAGCCAACAGACCATACCAGCAATTGTTACTTCTGCATGGTGCCTCCAGTTGGGAAAGGTGTGTCAAAGAAGAAAAAGTGGACTGTGCATTATCCAAACATTCCATCAGCTATACGCCCAGTACCCCACGGAGAAGGACTGCCAGTTCCTGATGCACCAGAATCATTCTCACTTGAGTCAGACGAGGAAGAGGAAGAGGATGAAACTTCTGGTCCTGAACCATCAATGTCACAGGACCCACATTTTCTCCCATCCTCCTCCTCTGAACCACACCTCATAACACAAGGTGAACTGAATGACCTTGTCAGGGATTTGGAACTACCCAAGAGTAAGGCAGAGCTGTTGGGCTCCAGACTACAGCAGTGGAATCTCCTGGCAGGTGATGTTAGGGTTTCCATGTTCCATGACCATCAAAAGGATCTTGTCCCATTCTTCTTCATGGAAGGTGATCTTGTAGCCTGCAACAACATCGATGGTGTGATGGCAGCCCTCAACATCGTTCACGATCCAGATGAGTGGAGACTGTTCATTGATTCATCGAAGATGAGTCTTACAGCTGTTTTACTGCATAATGGCAATGTTTTGCCATCAATTCCAGTTGGTCATGCAGTCCATATGAAGGAAACCTATGACAACATGAAACAACTTTTGAGGTGCATAAACTATGACCAACATCAGTGGCAGCTTTGTGGCGATTTGAAGGTTGTTGCTCTCTTGCTTGGTCTGCAGACTGGATACACAAAGTACTGCTGTTTTTTCTGTGAATGGGATAGTCGTGCAAGAGATTCCCACTACATCAAGAAAGATTGGCCACTCCGACAGTCATTGGAGCCTGGGAGGAAAAGTGTTCAGCATCCGCCACTTGTTGAATCAAGGAAGATTTTGTTACCACCCTTACACATCAAGCTGGGTTTGATGAAGAACTTTGTCAAGGCAATTGATAAAACACAAACAGCTTTCAAGTACCTCCATGGAAAATTTCCAAGGTTAAGTGAAACTAAGATAAAGGAAGGTGTCTTTGTTGGTCCTCAGATTTGTGAACTTCTTCGAGATGATGCATTTGATCATGCACTGCGTGGCAAGGAAAAGACGGCATGGAAAGCCTTCCAGTTAGTGGCAATAAATTTTTTCAGAAACAACAAGGCAGACAACTACAGGTTGTTGGTGGAAAGCCTCCTCAAGGCATACAAAAGCCTTGGTTGCAACATGTCACTAAAGATACATTTTTTGCACTCTCATCTAGATTTTTTTCCACTGAACTGTGGAGCAGTGAGCGACGAGCACGGCGAGCGATTTCACCAGGACATTGCAACAATGGAGAAACGCTATCAGGGCAAATGGAGCCCATCAATGCTTGCAGACTATTGTTGGACAGTGACAAGAGATGCTCCATTTAATGAATATAAGAGACAAGCCAAGAAGCACCGAGTAGATACTGAATAGGACTAAACTATGTACATAATAGTTTTTTGCCTTTTGTTTCATAATCAATTTTATTTATATAACCCTTTTGCTGATTTTTAAAGTGTTACATAAACAGGACAGGTGAAATATTATCATGTAAAGCAACCATAAACACATGAAAAGACCTATGTTTACAATTTATGATTAAAACTCTACTATCTACACAATATATATAGACATAAAATGTAAAAACTTAAATATCTTAGAAACAGTAGCCAATCAGTTGTTTTAATTGTCATATTTGAATTCAGCACATAAAAATACATAATAAATAGCACATTTTATCTCTGAAGCAGACGACTTCTCAAAAATTGTAGACCAGTGTAATCTGAGTAGACTGCAATGCTCTGAAGTTGTGGGTATTCATGTCTCTGAATTTAAATCTGCTTTATGACAGTTTCATGCCACTACTCAGATTTTGGCATTACACAAGCTGGGTAGAATAGAAATATTGAAAAATGTGTGGGTGGCGTTCCATAAAATGCTGCAACTAGTGCTGGCATTTTAAAAAAGTGTCTTTATAACTACCATTTATAATAAAAGAAAGAAGCAAGTTACAAAATGGTAACATACATCAATAAGAATGGGCCTATTATTATTAATCAGTTATAAAGATCAGTACATCAACTATTAGAAGATAAACATCCTTCTCTCCCACCATTATACTGTTGACATTGACATAATAGCTTTACTCCTTGAGTGGAGATAGAGTTTAGATGACATGTGGGAGGTATGCTGTCTAGTAGTGAAATTAAAAACATCCACTCCAGTCCAAGTGTCTTATTATCCAAGGGCTCCCATATACTAAATACGAATATTCCATCCATTCAGAACAAAAATAATTATGAATATTAACAGTTTTGAAGGCCAGAAGGGACCATTGTGATCATCCAGCCTCAACTCTTGTATAACACAGGCCATAGAACTTCCCCAAAATAATTCTTAGAGCAGAGCTCTTAGAAAAAAACTATCCAGTCTTCATTTAAAAAGTTGTCAGTGATGGAGAATCCACCATGACCCTTGGTAAATTATTCCAATGGTTAATAACTTTTACAGTGAAAGATGTATGCCTCGTTTCCAGTCTGAATTTGTCTAGCTTCAACTTCCAGCCATTTGGTCATGTTATACCTTTCTCTGCTAGACTGAAGAGCCCATTATTAAATATTTGGTCCCCATGTAGATATTTATAGGTTGTAATCAAATCATCCTTTAACCTTCTGTTTGTTAAGGTAAACTGATTGAGCTCTTTGGAACTATAAGGTATGTATTCTAATACTTAACTCATTCTTGTTTCTCTTCTCTGAACTCTCTCCAATATATCAATATCCTTCTGAATTGTGGATACAAGAACTAGACACAGACTTCCAGCAGCAGTCACACCAGTGCTAAATATAGAGGTAAAATAACCTCTCTTCTCATAGAACATTGATCCATAAGCATTCAAGATCATTTTCTTCTGGGTTGTCAGTGACTTGGAAAAAGGTAATGACATTTTTGACATAGAGTGTTATTCCCAGTCTCCTTTTTCCTTCTCATTCTTTCCTAAATAGGTTATAACCATTGATTTTAACATTCCAATAATGTGACTCTTCCCACCAGGCTTCAGTAATATCATCTTGGTCAAATTTTTGTCCATAACTGAGCAACTCCAACTCATCTTATGTATTACACAGGTTCTGAACATTGGTGTATGGGCAATTTAAGAATTTCTTCACTCCACATCCTTACTTTTTTTTATTAATTTTGTTCTCAGTAACTTTATTTTGTGCTCACCAAATGCTCATTTGTTCATTCTTTTCATCCTCCCCTTTTGTCAATAGTTTAACACCCTCCTAACTACCTTAGCCAGCCTGTCCCCTAAAAGATTGGTTCCCCTTCTACTGAGATGAAGGCAATCCAAATTATGTAGCCCCTTCTTCCCACAGAAGGTGGATCAATGTTATGCAACAGCCAATACACAGGGGTGAAAGTAACTTAATGGACTTACCTGTATGCAGGATGGCAGGCGTCCTGGGGGTATGGGCGGGTGGCTCTGGGACCCCAGAAGGGGCGGGGCCTCAGGCAGAAGGGGAGGGGCTGCGTCCAGACTCCCCCAGCCAGCCCTTCAGTGCATAGGTGCCGACTCCATGGGTGGTCTGGGGCTGGAGCACCCACGGGGAAAAATTAGTGGGTGCTCTGCATTCACCAGCAGCCAAGCTCCCCTTCCCCCCGCCCCACCTCCTCCTCCCCCCCCGAGCATGCTGCGTCCTTGCTCCTCCGCCTACCTCCCAGGGCTTCCCACCCGGCCGCCGCCAAATAGCTGTTTACATGCTCCGGGACGGAGGGGATGAGTGGGAACATGGCGCACTCAGGGGAGGACGCAGGCTGGGGTGGAGATTTGGAGAAAGAGCTGGAATGGGGGCGGGGGGAGTGGAGTTGGGACGGGGACTTTGGGAAAGGGGTTGGAATAGGTGCAGGGAAGGGGTGGGAAGAGAAGGGGCAGGGGCGGGGCCTCATGGAAGGGGTGGAGTGGGGGCAGGGCTGGGAGTCGGGGGGGGTCAAGTACCCACAGAAAAGAGGGGAAGTCGGTGCTTATGCTTAAGCGCTGCCTGGCTCATGTCGCCCGGGGTTCCGGTGGTGATTTTAAGGACCCAGGGCTCCGACCGCTGGTGCAGTAGTAGTAGCGGCAGTGACGGCCAGGAGCCCTGGGCCCTTTAAATTGCCACCGGAACCTTGGGGTAGTGGTGGCCAGAGCCCCGTAGCTTCAGCAGTGATTTAAAGGGCCAGGGGCTCCGGCCTATGCTGGGAGCCCCAGGCTCTTTTAAGTTACCGGGCCCCAGGGCTGCTGCCCCTTTTGCCCCTCCCCCCCTTCAGTGGCCCTGCCAGTATGGTCAGCTGTGTACCAGCTTACTTACTGGTATGCCGTACTGTATCGTGCCATTTTACTTTCACCTCTGCCAATACCCTACATCCTACTACAATACCCTCCATTCACAGGACAGGAAGGTTCTTTGAGAAGATCACTTGTCCATTCTTCTTCGGCCCCCTTCCAAGTGCCCTGAAGTCATCTATAATCTGTGAAATATCCTCTGATGCAATGTCATTAGTGCTGATATCCACCAATGGATCCTTGCCCTTTCACTTCAGAAACCTATCGAATCTTAGAGTGATGTCTCATGTCAAACAAACAAAATTTAGCAGCACAAATAACACACATTTTTATTCCATATACATTTAAAAAAAATCAATATCTACAAAATCATAATTGTAAAAATTAACATTTGTTTAAAAAGCCAAATGTCTACAAAAATGTTTTGTGTGAAAAATTCCACTCAGCCCTATCCAGGGCAAGTTTGAAGCTTAACAAAAGATCCATTTTGTTAGCTAAGCACAAAAAAGTATAGTGGTGATATAAAATTACTGTTTGGAGTATGAGATAATCTTATGGGTTACAGAGTAGCAGCCGTGTTAGTCTGTATCTGCAAAAAGAACAGGAGTACTTGTGGCATTTTAGAGACTAACAAATTTATTTGAGCATAAGCTTTCGTGGGCTACAGCCCACTTCTTCAGATGCATCCGAAGAAGTGGGCTGTAGCCCACTTAAGCTTATGCTGAAATAAATTTGTTAGTCTCTAAAATACCACAAGTACTCCTGTTCTTCTTATGGGTTACACATTCCTCCCCCAGAATAATTCCGTTAAACTGTTGAACCAAGATTAAAGACAGAGGTGACTGCATAGTATATAGTGACCCTTAGAGTTGGTCCTGCAATCGTTTCGTAATATCAATTTTTCTATTCTAGTCAATGAGAGTATGAGTACAAAGCAATCATAGGATCAGATAGTCTTCAAATTTAGAAAGTCATAGAGTTACTTTATAGGTCTGTGCTAACACATACAGTTACAATGGAGTTAAATTTACTCAAACTGTTACATGAATCAATGTACAAAAGCACTATTTAACAGAACTGTGCAAATTGTGTACAGATCTTTCACCTAGGTGAGGCAGCTTTGGTGCTGCTTTGGTGGCACTAAAAATCCCTACAGCTGGTCTTAGTAGCCATCTGGGGATTTCCCCATGGTAGTGAAATCCCAGGGTGATGCAGAGAAAGTACATCTCCCTCTTTCAGCCCCCATCTTAGGGGAATGGCATATAGGGGATGGGATGGGAGGGGAGGGGCAGGGCCGGCTCTAGGCACCAGCAAAACAAGCTGGTGCTTGGGGCGGCACATTTTTAGGGGCGGCATGGCCGGCGCCAGAATGCTGCCCCTAAAAGTGTGCCCCGGCAGCCCTAGCTCACCTCCGCTGCTGTCGCTCGCGCGCCACAGCACGCGAAACAGCTGATTCACGCGCCGCTGCTCGCCCTCCCTCCCAGGCTCTCAAACCTGGGAGGGAGGGGGAGACTCCGAGTGGCCGCGGCGCGTGTGCTGCTTCTCCCCCTCCCTCCTAGGCTTGAGAGCCTGGGGGGAGGAGGCAGGGCTGGGGATTTGGGGAAGGTGTGGAGCTGAGGCGGGGCCAGGGGTGGGGTAAGAAAAAAACGGGGGTGGGGAGCGGCCAAAATTGTTTCTGCTTGGGGCGGCAAAAATCCTAGAGCCGGCACTGGGGGGGGGGTCATAGTTGGAATGCACTTTGTTCCCATGATCCTCAACTGCTGCAACAGCCCTTTGGAACCATTATAACCATGCAGCTATGATTTAAAGGGGTCCTGAGTCTGCCCTAATTTATAGCCCTATAATCTGCCCTAATTTATAGCAGGGACTAAATTCTTGCCTATGGGATCATAAGACCACACATATGGCATAACGCCACATTTGTTCTCCCACGCTCTTGGGTCCTGCACCAAGCACAGTTCATCCAGACATAAGAATTGGAGCCAATGTGTCCTCTTCTAATGACCCTTATACAGCAAATAAAGTGTGACAGACCCAGACCAGTGGGGTACAGGAGTCTGGTAGAGGGCATATATACTGGTCACTGGATGAGGAGTTTTCTGTTCCCTGAGTGACCAGAGCAGGGGCTGCACTAGAGAAATCAGGAACCTGCTAGAACCAGTTAAGGCAGGCAGGTTAATTAGGACACCTGGAGCCAATTAAGAAGAAGCTGCTAGAATCAATTAAGGCAGGCTAATCAGGGCACCTGGGTTTTAAAAGGAGCTTACTTCAGTTTGTGGGACGAGTGTGAGGAGTTGGGAGCAAGAGGCGCAAGGAGCTGAGAGTGAGAGGGTGTGCTGCTGGAGGACTGAGGAGCACAAGCGTTATCAGACACCAGGAGGAAGGTCCTGTGGTGAGAATGAGGAAGGTGTTTGGAGGAGGCCATGGGGAAGTAGCCCAGGGAGTTGTAGCTGTCATGCAGCTGTTACAGGAGGCACTATAGACAGCTGCAGTCCACAGGGCCCTGGCCTGGAACCCGGAGTAGAGGGCGGGCCCGGGTTCCCCCCAAACCTCCCAATTGACCTGGACTGTGGGTTCTTCCAGAGGGGAAGGTCTCTGGACTGTTCCCCAACCCACATGGTGAATCTCTGAGGCAAGAAAATCCACCAATAAACGCAGGACCCACCAAGATAGAGGAGGAACTTTGTCACCACTGGTGTCAAGAGTGGGATCTTGGGGTGCACAGCACGGCAGAAGGAGGGTGATTTAAAAAAAAAAAAAGGGAGAGGGTTTTTTTTTTTCCCACAACAATGGATGATGTAGTGCAGACATTGATACAAGCTACGGCGGCCCAGCAGGAGGCTACCCATGTCCAGGCAGCCACCCAACAGGAGGCAGTGCGGCTGCAGCAAGAGACTAATCACCTGCTGATGGACCAGGCTGCTCAAGACCGAGCTATGTTGCGGGAACTGGTAAACCAGGTAAAGTCCCTTACAGAGCTGAATCGCGGCCATGATGGGACGCGGCTCATACGGGCCAGCCATTGGCTGCAGAAAATGACATGGGAGGATGATGTAGAGGCATACCTTCTGGCCTTTGAGAGGACAGCCCTACGGGAGGCCTGGCCTCGAGATCAGTGGTCTGGCATCCTTGCCCCATTCCTGTGTGGGGAGGCCCAGAAGGCCTACCATGATCTGCCTGAAGAGGCTGCGGCAGACTACCCCCAGCTGAAAGTAGAGATCCTGGCCAGATCTGGGGTAACGACTGCAGTGCGGGCCCAGCAGTATCACGGTTGGAGGTACCAGGAAGAAAAAACCCCACGGTCTCAATTGTATGACCTCATCCATCTCGCACGAAAGTGGTTGGAAACAGAGTCCCGGAGTCCGGAAGAGATACTAGCGGTTCTGGTCATCGACCGATACATGAGGGAACTACCACCAGACCTTCGTGCCTGGCTAAGCCAGAACGAACCCTCCACCTATGATGAGGTTGTCACCCTGGTAGAGAAGCGAAGGACTGCGAGGGAGCTGACCTGACCCAGTTAAGGAAGAGGCACCCCAGGTTAAACTAGCAGCACCAAGCCCTAAATTTCGAGTGACTGGGCCACCAGGAGGGCCCAGGTTGAAAAAGAGAGAGGCTGAAGGCCCATCAGAGGCCACAAAGAGTCGGAGCACTGAGTGAGAAGAGGATCGTGATGTTAGACTGCCCAAACCAAGAGACCGGGGAACGCCTAGGGCTCCATACAGATGTTATGCCTGTGGGGTGTGGGGACACATAGCTGCACAGTGTCCCAATGCTGAGGAGGCTATGCAGTGTAACCTGGGGAACTGGGAAGATCCATGCTCCCCAATCCACCTTGTGGAAGTCTCACTAACCCCACATATGTATGCCAGACCAGTGAAACTAAATGGGGTAGGGACCACGGCACTGGTTGATTCGGGGAGTGCTATCACGCTTATCTCAGGGAAGCTCGTTAAGAGTAGTCAGCTGCTGCAGGCTAAACGTACGGGGATAACATGTGTCCATGGGACAGTTAGTTACTACCCCACCATCCCAGTAAAAATCGAGATCCAAGGGAACACTACTGAGGTAGCAGCATGTGTAGTCCCTAAACTCCCATACCCGGTGTTCATAGGGAGGGATTTCCCAGGGTTTGGAAACTTACTCCCAGTAGGGGGACTGGAGAAAGATGGGGACCCTAAAATTGGTGAGGCTCCACAGAAGACTGTCAACCCCCAATCTTCTCTGAAATATCCCCAGATTTGTTCTCTACTCCCAGACAGGGTAGAAAGACAAAAAGGGAAAGAAGGGCAGCTAAGGCTTTGGGAACCCGAATACTGACTCAAAGCCAGAGGGTCGCTCTTGTAGGTAGGCGGACCCACACAGCTGAAAAGGAGGCCACGCAGGAGGGAGAAGCACCTGAGTCTGACCCCCACCCTAATGCTTCTGAACCAGTAGAGGCAACAGAGACTGGGCCCCTAGATCCTGGGCAGATTAGCCCCGGAAGAGGAAATTTTGGACGGGACCAGGCAGAAGACCCAAGGTATGACAACATTAGGAAGGAGGTGACTGAAATAGATGGGGTCCCCGTGGAAAGGAAAACCCAGGGACCATGACCCTACTTCATAATGAAGAAGAATCTCTTATACCGGGTTGCACCAGTACAGGGGCAGAAGGTACAGCAGATCCTAGTACCTCAAAAACGCCAGCACACTGTATTAAGTCTTGCTCATAGTCATCTTTTTGGGGGACATTTGGGGGTAGAGAAGACCCTGGCACGAGTCCTATGACGGTTCTTCTGGCCCGGAGTACATGAAGAAGTGCTGAGGTACTGTGCCTCCTGCCCGGAGTATCAGCTGCACACTCCCCGTCCCCACTTGAGGGCACCTTTAGTACCCCTTCCCATCATAGAGGTCCCCTTCGAGCGAATAGCCATGGACCTAGTGGGACCCCTGGAGAAGAGGGCTCAGGGCCACCAACATATACTTGTTGTTTTGGACTATGTTACTCGCTACCCAGAAGCCGTCCCCATGCAGAACATGGCCTCTAAAACTATAGCCAAAGAGCTGGTGGGGATCTTTTCCCGAATGAGGCTACCGAAGGAGATATTAACAGACCAAGGAACCCCGTTTATGTTTGTCAAGGCTGCTTCCACACTATGAACTTTAGGTTACAAATGTGGGGGCCTGCATGAAAACTTCTAAGCTTAACTACCAGCTTAGATCCGGTCCGCTGCCACCACTCCCAAAGCTAATTCCCTTCCCTGGGTAGCCTTGAGAGACTGTTCACCAATTCCCTGGTGAATACAGATCCAAACCCCTTGGATCTTAAAACAAGGAGAAATTAACCATCCCCCCTCCTTCCTCCCACCAACTCCTGGTGGATCAAGATCCAATCCCCTTGGATCTAAAAACAAGGAAAAATCAATCAGGTTCTTAAAAAGAAGGCTTTTAATTAAAGAAAAAGGTAAAAATCATCTCTGTAAAATCAGGATGGAAAAATAACTTTAAAGGGTAATCAAACTTAAAGAGCTCAGAGGACCCCCTTAAGTTCAAAGTACAGCAAACAGAGATAAACACTCTAGTAAAAGGTACATTTACAAGTTGAGAAAACAAAGGAAAAAACACGCCTTGCCTGGCTGTTTACTTACAAGTTTGAAATATGAGAGACTTGTTCAGAAAGATTTGGAGAACCTGGATTGATGTCTGGTTCCTCTCAGTCCCAAGAGTGAACAACTTCCCAAACAAAGAGCACAAACAAAAGCCTTCCCCGCCCCCAAGATTTGAAAGGTCCTGTGGTGAGAATGAGGAAGGTGTTTGGAGGAGGCCATGGGGAAGTAGCCCAGGGAGTTGTAGCTGTCATGCAGCTGTTACAGGAGGCACTATAGACAGCTGCAGTCCACAGGGCCCTGGCCTGGAACCCGGAGTAGAGGACGGGCCCAGGTTCCCCCCAAACCTCCCAATTGACCTGGACTGTGGGTTCTTCCAGAGGGGAAGGTCTCTGGGCTGTTCCCCAACCCACATGGTGAATCTCTGAGGCAAGAAAATCCGCCAATAAGCGCGGGACCCACCAAGATAGAGGAGGAACTTTGTCACAAAGGGTACAAATTGCTATAACTGCCGCCAGTAGTTAGAGGCACAAAAGCACCTCACATTGACATTTGTATCCTAAAGCAGGTCTCAGGTCAGAATTAGAGGGGCTGTCAATGTGCCAAGAGCATCGTCTACATACAGCTCCACATATAAACAAACATGCATTGACAGGACACAGCAGACCACATCTGATATACTCCTCTATTTCATTCAAGCTGTGTAAGTGTCCTGAACATTATTTCCGGTTTTGGCACAAGGATTCAGTTCTCCCAACTCTTTTAGTTTCTATAAATTAAGTTCTTTACTCTGGCATTTGACTGAGCTAAGTAAAAATACTTGTTTTTATCCAAGAGCAAAATACGATGCTTTTTAGATCATAAGTCATGCACTTTTCTAATTTTTCTGTTTCTTTGCTATTTTTAAACAAAGTAAGCTACTACATTTGTGAAAAAAATATTCTGTAAATATTAACAATATTTTCTACAAGCTCTTAGGCATTTTATTCTATTTTAGTAACTTGTGAAATAAAAAGTCTATTGCCTAGGGTTTGTTGTCTAAGGGTTTGAGGATTTTCCCCGTTATGTTCCAGATGTTTTTTTTCTATGGGTATCATTATGGTTCAGCATTCTATGATACTAACTGATCATCCGGGTTCACTATAGTTTTGTTCCTACAATAAGATTAGAAGCCCTTATTTTGATTTTTAAAGTATGAAGAGGAAAAGATCAGTGTAGAGAATTGCAAACTATGTATTTCAAGTTCCTGTCTCAATTTTATGGTCTTCGGTTTACATATTTGTTCCCACTTGAAAATGATTAAGGTACATCAGTTTACTCATGTGGCCAGTTGGAATGCTAGTAATGACAGTCCACAGAAATATCAGTGAATAGTGTCCTTCTACTCAAAAATGTGATTTATATGAATTCTTTAGAGCATTTTGAAAAGGGAATTAAAGTTTCCAAGCTAGATCACATTGATGTGCTAGAAGATTCCAGTGGGTAACCACTGAGGATAGCCCTTAAGACTTCCGTAATTTAAAGAAATGTGAATAGCACATATTTGTTGGAATTCTGACTCAGAGAGTGTACCTATATTTGCCTGTGTTTAACCTTTTTTTCAAGTTACTGCACACCATCTTGCAAAATCAGGTAATACATTAAATAACTAATTAACATTAATAAGCAGTACTTGATTGCACTGCAGTTTCAGAGAGGCTCTACAAGCCTGACATTACATGATATGACTGGAACAATCCCCTGTTACCATCTTCAGATGGATACAAGGAGTCAGTAATATAACATAGATTTAATATCCTATTAATGTTAATTAGGTTTGCTTCACTTGATTCACTTTCTGTTACATCCTTGTCCTATAGCTTCTCTGTCCTTGATAGATGTAGGTATCTAGAGATGAAGTATAGTCATTGCCAGTTAACACTTGCTTTCATCAAGAAAGTTTTTGAAGTGTTGTATAGTTTATTCTTTTTGTCTGCTTTGTCATATAGTCTGCCTGTATTAAAATGAGTCATGGTAATATCAGTTTAGCTACAGTCTATAATGTATCACCTTAGTAACTCCTCTACAATCAAATAATGCTCATATAACACCATAGAGATATGAGTTTTGTCTTCCTTCACAACTCGATGACCTCTCTACCAATTATCCGAGGCTCAAGATCAACCAGAAACAGTGAGAAACAGCATGAGGCAGTAGCTGAGTGTGAAAGAGAAGCCTAAACATTTCCAGAATAAACAACTGTGTTCATCTGTATCAGGCAGGGGGTCAGTCTCATCAGCAGAGGATGAATAATTGCTTACTGTGGGTATAACCAGAGTTTCAGAAGCAACCAACCTTTTGCTGCTTCTCCAAAAGCCCACCACTGTTTAACAGCTATCACAAGAAGGGTAATGGCTGCAGGGAATACATTACATCTCTTCTCTATGTGAGACAGATGCATGCATATCTATCATTCTCTATAGAGATAGAAAGAAAGATAGTCGTGTACCTTTATTTGATATTTTTCTCACTGTCTCTGATACTCACTATGGGATAGTATTAAAATGGAAAAAAGTCAATGGTTTTAATGATGGTTATGAAGGAGATTAGAGAGACACAATGTCAGATAGTAAACAGTCAGTTTTAGACTTCACTTAAATAGCTGAAAGCTAAGGAATAAAAATGATGACACAAGATGACAAAGCGCCAGCTTTAATTTTTAAAGCAAATTTTACTTAACATTTTCTACTGATGCCCAGGCAAATTTCCGTGTATGCAGAGCCCTTCCCTCCTATGGTGACAATGAATTCACAACGTCCAGTAACACACAGAATGAAACAACATTAATTTCAGCTTTTGCCTTTTGGCCCAACCACTACACACCATAGCAGAGCCAGGACTAGAATTTCAGTTTCTTGATGCCTAGTTGCATACTGTCACTACATGAAAAGGAAGGGAAGTTTAGTGCTACTCAGAGCCAGGTTAATTGCTGCTTGTATTCCTGCCAGGGCCGGCTTTAGCCCGATTCCCCCAAATCGGGCACGGCACCTAAGAATGCCCCGCGCCCAGCCAGAGTCTGGCAAGCCCAGCGGTCCCACTCTTTCCGCCAGAGTGCTGCAAGCCCCGCCGCCCCGCTATCCCGGCTGGAGCCCCGCAACCCTGTGGCCCCGCTACCCCCGCCGGAGCTCTGCAATCCCCGCGGCCCCACTACCCCGGCCGGAGTGCGGCAAGTCCCGCGGTCCCGCTACCCCGGCCGGAGCCCCGCAACCTTGTGGCCCCGCTACCCCTGCCAGAGCGCTGCAATCCCCATGGCCCCGCTACCCCGGCCGCAGCCCCGCAACCCCGCGGCCCTGCTACCACTGGAGTTCTCCCTGAGTAGATGCAGAATACCAGGTACCTGGTGGGCTGACTTGGGATCTCTGCTGGTGTTTTGAAACATCTGCACTGTCTGAAATGACAGGTTCAAGTTCCTTAACAATGTCAACTCAAACCTTTGTTCTTCTGGGGTCAACTGAATGACATTTATTTATGTTGGTCTTTTGGCTGAGAACTTTAAAAACCAAATACCTGTCCAATCTGTGTGGAAATGAAGGGACAGATTTCAAAGAATATGATTTCGTCTGGGACAAAGGGGCCAGTCAGCCCCAGATTTTGTTTTGCTCCCCCACCCCAAGATTTTTCATAGGTCTATATGCTCCAATTTTTGTGCACATGCACACACACACATACACACACACATTGCAGGATCTATCACATGTAATGATCCATACAACTCTGCATTCCCCAACCAGAATATTTCTGAAATGACGCTCCTGCCGATTTCTAAAGCTCAGCCTCCCATATTTTACATGCATTATGCATTTCATGTAAACTAAAGTCTATAACTGTTCCTAGAAATCTGAAGATAGGAGAAGGGAATCAGATGCCAGGACTCCCTCTGTTGGAGTAGGGGTTTGACCTGATGTTTTTGAACGTAATTCCCACTCTTCCCTACTCTTGTGTGGCACAAAGGGCCACCCTCTATCCCAGATGGTTACACTTCCATGACATTGTATGTACGAAGTCTCCGAACCTCTTTGAAATCCTGCACTATGGAAGGCTCGATGCTTGTTTATTTGTAGGTTGCTGATATTCATGTCCTGGGTCCAGGTCGTAGTGCCCCCTCACTCCTGCCCCCCACCCCCCATACTTTGGTACTAAATTATGTTTGAAATCTCTTTGAAAATGTCACTGTCTCTTCCTTACACTACCTACATTTCTGAAAACAAACACCCTGCAGCAGACTGTGATATGCCCTTATGTGAGTGGGGGGGAATTGACCCAAGGAGCCTCCCCCTCTCTTGCCCAGCCTATCACATAATGGAGGTGTACCTTACCTCCCCCCACTAGCTTGGCAGCCCTGGTCTTCATGCAACCCCTGTATGCTCACAATTTGGCAACTAATAGCTCACAATTTGAAAATCACATTTGGCCCTCTGTAAGCAACAGTGCAGGTCAACTCCTAGTGAGCCTAATTCCTTCATTCCCCGTTTTTTGGAGTTCTCTTTTTGGGACAAAGGATGTGTTGTACTGCTGAATGCTTACAACTCCCATTGAAGACAATAAGCCCAATACTGCAGCCTGTGGACTGGGGAGTTCTGTGTTCAATTCTTAGTTATGCTGCATACTGTCTCTCACTTAGACCCTCTGTGGCTCAAGTCCCTATTGGTGTAATAGGAATACTACTACTTACCTACCTCACAGATGTTGTGAAGATGAACTCAATGTCTGATGGGAACCTACACTACGAAAATGGGACATATCTAGGTGGGGAATGATTGTGAGATCTTTTGAGACTGAACTTCCATTGAAGTCAATGATAATTTTGCCTGAGTAAGGAATAAATAAAAACTTCCGGTTTTAGCCAAGTAACTGTTGCTGATGCTCAGCACATCTCAGGATTTGGTCCTCTGGATGTGATAACTGTTTTTATTTTAGCCCCCCTAGATTCAAAGCATGGCTGTTTTGCAGCACGCCATTATTTTTTCACCATACAAATGTTATATGGTCCTAATTTCTGTGATAATGGCATTTTTTTTCTCTTATGAGGCTGGCAGAGTCCATTCTGATTCATAGCTAGCTAGAACGCAGTAGCTGCCCATTTTTAAAATAACTCCATACAGACTTTGTTAATTCATATCATATATGTTGTAGCTTTTAAAATACATTGGGGAGTAGTGTTCCTTTTTGTGCACTGGCATCATTTTGCTGTCCTGAGTCTTTGTATAAATTTTTCATTATTGTTGCAACACATCTCAAGGTGAAAATAGAAATACTCTGCCTGAATTCAAACTAAATATTTTGAAACAGTTTTCTTTTGTTTTATTGACTTTCCCAGTGAAATTGAAAGGCTGAGATAACACAAGTAGAACACAGCACTGATGTGACAGGTAGGTTAACATTGTTAGAATTTTTCTTACAAATGCCAGTAAGCATTAGAAACAATAAGGACCTGTTCCTGCCTGTTAAAATCAATGGGAATGTTGAGCACAGAGGGCTGTTTGGGAGTTATGTGGACCTTGCATAGGTGGGTAGGAAAGGCTTTTTACACCTTCCTTGTCCACTGCACACTGGCCAAGCAGAATCAGGTACTAAATGATTCTTTACAGAAATGATCTGATGACCGCAGTCTGTCCACAATGGACCAGATTGTAGCCTTTGCTGCATTCTAGCGCAGAGAAGTAAAGTAATGTGGTATGTGGAGCCTCCTTACTCTCCTGCACCTGTAGGGAAGGAAAAAGAGTTGCAGGATAGGAGGGAGAAGAGTAGCCTCGGCAGGGCCACCATTCCCCCTACTATTCAGGTAAGCAGTGCCTTGCTCTGTCTCCCACCCACTTCCTTTGCAGCTGGAGCAGCAGAGCCAAGTGCTCTAGGGAAAGTAATCTGTGCCACGTGCACAGTATACAGACAGTGTAGATTATTTTACTTTTCTCCCCCTGCTCCCCACCCCAGAGCAAATAATGAGCTAAAAAGCAGATTACAATTGAAGTCACAATTTGATTAATGGTCAGCTCCTCCTCAATCACTATGGTACCTAGGCGCTGAAGGAACCTGGCTCTACCAGAACTTATCCTGTCCCTCTTCAAATGGAAGAGGGACTGCAGGACATGGGCAATTGGTCTGCTTTCAGGACCAAGCGAATATGTGTAACCCACATACCTCCTGGGTGTGATGTTCTGTCCCATCTAGTGGCACTGAGACCACTTAGAAAGAGAGATAAAATGAGTCTGCTCTACAGCCTTTGCTAACAGCCAGTTGGCTTTTAGCTCATGTTGTAGAGGCTCATGCACTAAGCTTCAGAGGTCCCAGATTCGATCCCACCTGCTGACGACCAGTGTCTGTCAGCATTACATATGCACTACCCCTTGCCCATGGTTTGTGGCATAACCACAACTGAGTCCTTCAATGAAAAAATCAGATTTAGAGCTCTCCAAAGCCTGCCAAAATCAGTTGGAGTCTTTCCATTAACCTAAATGGGCTTTGGATCAGGCCCTATGCACCTAGGCTGGGATTTTCAAATGAGCCAAAAAGTCAGCCACATTTCCTTGTTATTACTAAGGGAGTTGGTAGCCTAACTCCTCTATAATTCTTTACAAAGCCCAACCTCTAGATGTGGGCCTTATAGCTAATCCATAACTGATGTTTCAGCAAATGACACCTCCGATCAGAAGAACCTACTGCTTAGGCCTACTTTGACCTATTGATGTTAGTGCAACTATGGAACATTTAGGCCTGGTCTACACTTGGGGGTGGGGGGGTGGGTGGGAATCGATCTAAGTTACGCAACTCAGCTACATGAATAATGTAGCTGAATTCGACGTACTTAGATCGACTTACCATGGTGTCTTCATTATGGTGAGTCGACTGCTGCCGCTCCCCCGTCGACTCTGCCTGCACCTCTTGCCGAGCTGGAGTACAGGAGTCAACGGGAGAACACTCGGGGATCGATTAGACGCGATAAATCCATCCCCGCTGGATTGATCGCTGCCTGCTGATCCAGCCAGTAGTGAAGACATACCCTTAGTGTGTGGTAGCAGGATCTACACAGCCACTTAGTGCATAGCAGGCTAGAGAATTGTAGATTTACCCTTGACCTTGTCATAGACTGCCGCCATGTAGACAATTCCCTAAGAAGTTGTCTATACTATAAAAAAACATAGCAAGACCTGCTCTTTGGGTTTGGGTGTAGAGTAAACGATTGAGTTGTATTTAAAAAAGAAAATCTAGTAACTTACATTCAAACGAGCCATTATGGGTGGCTTAATTCACCATTATGGTTAAAATTAAAACATCCAAATGAGATAAAATAATGCTTCAAATATTCAGGCCAACAGTGTGTGCCTCAAGAGATAAGACTGTCTCTTAATTAAACTAACAATGAAAAAAGAAGCAAACTGCAAGAGTTATTTTCAGGTTCTTGACATCTCCACTAATGAATCATACAAAGCCACAAAGGTTATTTTAGACATCACAAAAGGAGTGCACAATGCTTTTTTTATAACAAACTTCATTTGTAAAGCTTGTTTCTATTCTTCTTTTTATATAAGATAGAGTACAGTAGTACATTAACTTGCATTCTCTGCCTTGCATGAGAAGCTAAGAGACATTTCAGCACAGTTCCCACTGCTTTGTATTCTTCACAGGTGTGAACCCAGTTTGAGGAACATCAGGAATGTTTGGATATTGCCTCCAGTATACCAATCAATCAAGAAAATCCAAAATCCAATGAATTCTCTGCTTTGTGACAATCAATCTTTATTCTCTCTGCATGCACATTTATCAACAAAAGTGGCAGTTTTTGTTTCTTTCTTCTTTTTTGTCTTTAAGGTTCAAAGTTCCTCATGAGTCAGATGAAAATATTAATTATTTAGTCAGACATTCATGTATAGCATTAGACAGTCTCCCAGCAAAAAATAAGATTCTAAATTTCTCTGTGGAGGGGAATTGGGAGGAGGGGGAGAATTGTTGATAGAAGTGAAATTGCATCCTGCCTTTGATGAAAGGAGTGTGAGTAATGTAATACATATTCTCAACAAAAACTGCTGTACCACATAGCCAGATTTTAAAATAAACTTGTTCTAAATTCAGCATGTCTTAGATCTGGACAGTTTCATGTTTATCTGCCTGCCTTTGCTCTCACTTATTCCAGTATCATAAACATTTCTAGGGGTCCCACTGTTATGGTTGTTTAAATTAGAAGTAGTGCCTAGAGCTTCCAACTGGGATTGGGCCCCATTGTGTGTGGCATTGTGCAAACACATAGTAGGAAACAGTCCTTGCCCCCAAAGGCTAACAATCTAAATACTGATTCCAGAAAAGAGACAGCACCCACTATGATTTTGACTTCTCTTGGACTAGAGAACCACTCTTGGTTGTGAAGCATACAGCAGCTGGGATGGATCTAGGATGGTCCCTGAGGTGGATGGAAAGAAGATCCATCAAAGACTGGAACTAATGCCCATGACAATAGAACTGGTTAAAGCTGCAGTTAACATTTTCTGCTATGGGTTAGAGCAGTGGTGGATTAGCCATAACCAACTGTGGGGAGCCCGGAAAAAATCCGCCACTGGGTGGGCAGCGGGAAAGCCCTCGTGACCCAACCCCACTCCCTGGTAGCAGCACCTGGGGGAGCGGAATGGGGGAATACCCATGCCCCGATCCCACTCCCCCTGCAGCAATGCCAGATGGGTAGGGTAGGACGGGGGAAGCCCCACCACCCCCTGACCCTATCCCAGGCAGAAGCCGGGGACAGGGGAAGCCCCCAGCGCCCCGACCCCACTCTCCGGCAGAAGAGCTACAGTTTTGGGGCCATCCTGAGAAGGGGGCAAAAGGGAGCAAATGGGTTGTGGGGTCGCAGTGGAGGGCAGAATGAGGGGGACCCTGGGTGGAACAGGTCATGGCCCAATGAAGCGGCAGAAAGGGGTGGGCCCATGGGCAGGGCTGCAGGCTGAAGGGGAGGAATGGGGGTGGGACCACAAGTGGAAGGGGTGGGGGAGGAGCCCCACACTTACTCTGACCCAGGGCCCCAGGAAACCTTGATCTGCCTCTGGGTCACAGTGTACCTTTAGGCCCAGCACTGAACAAAGCAATGGTGCATAAAAGCTGTACCACCTCAAGAGTAAACCTGGAAGATATTGTGCACAATTTCCTCTCTGCTTCCTTCTTGCCCCAGTTGGCAAGATGTGCATGTGGGAAATGAGCCTTAGCGCCGCACAATCTTTCCTATCCACCTGCTCGAGGTGGGGAAAAAGATGCAGTGTGCCTGCTTTTTCCTGTACAACCATACATAATGCCTGGGTAGCTTGTGGGTGCGGGGGTGTTCTTCTTATTCCCCAGCACTGGTCTGTAGTTAGGGTGACCAGACAGCAAATGTGAAAAATTGGGACAGGGGGTAAGGGGTAATAGGAGCCTATGTAAGAAAAAGACCCCAAAATTGGGACTGTTCCTATAAAATTGGGACATCTCGTCACCCTATCTGTAGTTAAGCCACAATCTAAATGTTAGTATTTTGTAAAGATAGACCTGACCCACAACATTTCAGAGTTTAAGGTTGTTCGCAGCTGAGGTTTTGGTAGATGATCAGCATATAGTAATGGGTTAAGGCAGTGGTTTTCCCCTTTTTTTCATATGTGGACCCCTAAACATTTTTTAATGGAGGTACGGACCCCTTTGTGAATTTCAGACATAGTCTGCGGATCCCCAGGGATCCACGGATCACAGGTTGAAAACCACTGGGTTAGGGAGATGGTACTTAATTAATTTTATAGCACACAATTGCTGCATTAAAACATATATCATACAAAGCCAATGTGAATAAATCAACTCTAACATTACTTTTATTTAGTGCCATGGGAGTTGCTGTTAACTCTGAAGTCAACATTAATAATATTTAGCATTCCCATTAATGGGCTAAAGCTGCATGTTAATTATAGAATCATAGAAATAAATGTAGGGCTGGAAGGGACCTCAAAAAGTCATCAAGTCCAGCCACCAGCACAGAGGAAGGATCATGTAAACGTAGACCATCCTTCACAGGTGTTTGTCTAACCTTTTCTTAAAAACCTCCAGTGATGGGGATTCCAGAGATTCCCCCGAAAGCCTATTCCAGAGTTTAACTACCCTTACAGTTGGAACATTTTTCCTACTATCAAACAGAATTCTCCCTTGCTACACATTAAGCCCATTACTTCTTGTCTACCTCCAGTAGACATGAAGAACTATTAATCACTATCCCCTTTATAACAGCCCTTAATATATTTGAAGACTGTTATCAGGTCCCCCTTGGACTTCTTTTCTCAAAACTAAACAGGCCCAGTATTTTTAACCTCGCCTTATAGGTCAGGTTTCCTAAACCTTTTATCATGTTTCTTGCTCCTAGTAGATGCTACTAACCTGGCAATAATTGATAATGTCAGTGAGAAAAGAGAAATTTTAGAAAGAGAATTGAAGAAACTAGATATATCAGCTGGAATTAAAGGATGAGATTCAACCTGGAAAATGCCAGCTAATACTGTGCATTGGAGGAAATATAATCCATGCCACACTCACTCAGTGGAAGGGAAAAACCTGGGGAAAAAGCTAATGTTAATGGTCTACTGTAGCGGTGATGGTTAACAGTAAATTTGATATAGCTTGCAGTGTGGCATAGCTGAAAAATGTTTCTTCTTCTTCATGCTAAGGTCCCCGGATCCATCACCAGACTAGTCAGTTGCTGGCAGCAGTAATTACTGCGGTTTATCATGTCCACAATACCCTCCTTCTGCCGGTGGTGCATGTCCTCACTAGGGCCACTTGCACTCACTTGTGTGGGGGGCTGTCAGCCCTGTGTGGGGTCATAGTTGGAGACTTGCTGCCAGGCCCTGACAGCCCAGGCTGTCGGCTCTGCATGGAGCTCATATTGCCTGTCAGCAGCACTGCACAGGGCTTACAGCTGAGAGCTCCATGCTGAGCCGACAGCCCAGGCTGTCAACACCCAGCAACGGGGCTCACAGCTGTGAGTTCTGTGAGGTGCTGACAGGCGATGTAGATAATGCGACACAGTGTCTGTGTTACATCGACCTATGTGCTATGCCTCTCCTGGAGGTGGAGTTATTAGGTCGGTGTAGTGGGGGACTTACATCTGTGGGCACAACCCTGTAGTGTGGATACTTACAGAGTTAAGTTGACGTAAGCTGCCGTATGTCAACCTAACTCTGTAGTGTAGTCCTGGCCTGAGAATCACACTATTTTCAGGTCTCTTTGAGTCTCTATCCTTTCCCTAGTTCCCTTGATGCTCCTGGGGGAAAATAATAATCAAGACACACTTAAAAAGCGCAGCAAACTCCCCATCACCATCCCTTGTGCTGGCTCAGTTGAGCTAAGGATGTGACCACTCCTCATCAGACATGGCAAACCTGTGGAAAAAATGAAGAAATTGGGCTTGGTTTTCGCTTAATTGGCTCGTTAGTTGCTTGTTGGCTAGGTTTTGGCTTGTTGCTTGTAGCTTCTTTTTTTTGATCGGCTTCCGACAAGCAGAGGCAGGTCAAGCAGGGTCAATGTGGGGAGAGTCAGGGGTGCACACCGGGCCTACTACAGTACCAGACTGCACAGCGGGAGGATCTAGTCATATAGAGTGTTGGGGTTCTTAGAGATTGGCTTGTTTTGGCCTTTATTTGAAATGGGATAGCTTGATTTTTGGCTTATTATCAAAGTTGGGGTGCTTATTTACCACGTTAAAGTTGGCAACTGTGCTCCTCATCCCTCTCCACTAATTTCTCACTCGTGTGTTGGAGGGAATGCAGTGGCCCCACAAAGGCTACTGTTCCTCCTGTGTGTAGCGCACTGATCTGGTTAGGCAGTCGGGGGGAGGGGTAGAAAGCTGTTTACGTCTCCTCATCTCCGTGAACAGCATCATAAGGTCCAGTTACAATCTGACCTAAAGAAAGGAAATGATGTCATAAGCAAGAACAGAATACAGTTCCAGGGTGATACATTCCAACACTTTTATTACGGGCAAACTCAATCCCAGTGGAACTGAGGAAACGAATAATACTGGCTAGAGCCAGGCATAGTGTGAGCAAGAATTGTGAAAGCTGCCCATATGCCTCTGCCAATATGTCTCAATCTTGACTTGTGAGATTTTTGTAACTGAAATACTTGGACTATTCCTTATATTGTCTTGTGTTATGTGTATCCTTCTACAGTGAAATGAACTATCTTATTTTCCTGCATGACCCTGGGAAGATTTGAAGTTTGGTTTCCAAAGAGGAAACATTAGGGTACTAATGTGGGGCCTCATCCTACTGCAGCCAGTGGGTCTTTTGCCATTCAGCACCCTAGGAGCAGGTTGAGGCACACCATCTACTCTTTCATTTTCCAATATACCTAGTAAGTGGAATAACTAAGTGGTTGTTTTGGGGAAATACATCATCACCTGATAAAAATCCTGTTTCTGATTAGGATGGATGGGGACATTTATCTCCTGTTGACAGCTTTGGAGGAAAGGGAGATAAGTGAAGCTATTGAAATTGTAAAGAGACCTTTCAGCTTTAACAACTCTGACAGCTATCCTCTTACCTCCATACAGTATGTTTGCCATCATGATAATTAGATTTTTGTTAGCCTATTGTTGGTTCCTGTATTTATAATGTAGTCTTCCTGCAATGTTTGTAGATTTCATCTGGCTTTTCAAGATAACGTTAACTATAAACCTGACAAAACATCAGTAAATCGTAGCACACATTTTCTTACAAGGAGCCTCTCTTTCTTTCATGTTTACAACAAACAACCATGATTTGGCAGACTAGAACAAAACCGAGTTTGTTCTTTTTAGCTGAAAGAAACATTCTTCTTTTTGTATATCCCTTTGGGATTCACCCAGTTAAAACACTTGAGAATAGACTGCTATGTCAACTACATATATTCAGATATGTGGGGGGAAGCCACAAAATTCCATTTTGAATTTGAAAAATGAAGGTGTATTTGTAGTCCAAGTGGCATGAACCACTCACATACAGCAGACAAGCAGAGACTAGGAATTTGTAATTTGAGTGACAACTTCAAATAAAATTTAGCTGACTGCAAAATCATGTTTGGGACTATTCTACATGGGTCACCTGGAAATGCCAAAAGGGGCTAGTGGTTTAGGACTAGACTGTGACATGGGTTGGACACTCATTCAAGTGAATAAGAAGGAAACCCTCTTTATAACCTTATGAGCATTACCCCGACCTTGTGGGCTAGGTGCACGTGAGAAAACTGAATTCCATGGAGCATGTAGGTGGGGAGGTAGTGGGAATGGGAAAAGTCATGTCTTCACTCTCACCTAGACATAAATACTAGTTGCCAATGCAGTTGCGTCAACATGAGGAATATCATAATCTACTGCTGTAGGCCAACCAGAAACTACCACAGCGTCAGAGCAAGGAGGATGTAGGAGAGAAATTGTGGTTCAAAGGTATGTGGTCCCACCAGCAATACAGTTGGCCTTTGCCTCTGAGAAGACACTGAAGCAATAAAAAAATCATACATGGAGTTCCAAAATATGCATAAAATTTGATGGTAAACTGATCCTACACAATTTGCTTGGAAGAAGCTATGCGCTGTACATCAGAGTGGACATTGGGGAAAGAAAGAACCAGATAGAGAAACATTTGGAACTCCCTCTGAAGTTGGAGGGAGTTCTTAATGCAAATTAATTGCAAACTCAAGCCTGCAAAGTGGCAAGTGGTCAGTTGTATATCAGTTTCTGTGGCAACAATCAAGCATATAACCCGCAGTTACCATAGTTAAATCTATACAGCATGCATGTACATTCCTCAGATACTGTTTGCTTGTAATCAGATATAAATTAATCCCAGCATGGGGAAAAAAGTGTATACAACACAACACATAAAATAAGCTATGCACTTACCTGGACATACTGACAACCAGTCAAAATGATTTTATTTTTGTTCTTTCAAGTGTAGCCAAAACAAAAAACAAAAAAAACCCAACAACAACCAAGAAGATGTGCTCATTTGTTCTGACAGAAACAGAAACAGTCCTTACTGTGACAGGTATAGTGGAGCTAAAGAGACAGAAGATAGATAGATAGATAGATAGATAGATAGATAGATAGATAGATAGATAGATAGATAGATAGATAGATAGATCTTCTTGGCAAAGGCTGTAAAGTAATGTAAATTAGCCCCTTCAGGTACAATCCTGATCATCTCGGACTTTATTTTTCCTATTAACACTGTACAAGCAAAGAAACATTTTCATTTATTCTATAATACATTATAATCTGGAGAAATATTTCAGAGATATGGGGCACATCCACAAAATTTAGATCTTGACTTAGATCTTCTTCAAAGACTGGGAAGTAGATAGCTCTGGCAATTGGGTGCAGCCCCCATCTCTAATTTCAAAACTAATCTTAGGCTGTGTCTACACTATGGACCTCCTGCCAGCATAATTAAACCACCCCAATGAGTGGTGGTCACTACATCGGAGGAAAAGCATCACCCAGCAACATAGCTCTGTCCACACTGGCACTTTTGTCAGTGAAACTTATGTCCATCAAGGGTATTTTTTTTTCCACACCCCTGACCGACAAAAGTTTTACCAACAAAAGTGCTACTATAGATGTAGCCTTAGAATTTCTTCACTATTGTCTTTTACCAAGACTAGCCACTGCGAAATTCATCCAGGATCAATTTGAGTTATCACTGCTAATACCCAAAGATCTTATAAATAACATCTTATACATAACATATTTTAAGACAAAGTTTCATGCACCTTTACCTTTACTGTCATAAATAGTTTGTATTAGCTTTGTCTGTGCTACAGTGTCTCTCTAATGCTCTTAGTTGTCTACTTATTTTCTAGGGCAAAATCCTGTAGTCCATACTCAGTCCTTACTCCAGCAAAACTGTCATTGAATTTAGTGAGTAAGGAATATATAAGCACAGAATTTGGCTCATACCACATCTGATCCAACACTGAGGTCCATATTTCTGCACCTGCCAAGAACCAAATGTGGGATACAGTGAATGGTGAGGACATAAAAAATTAACCATGCTGGAAACATAAAATGTTGTGATGAAAATGCATTGCTTTAGCACAAATAACTCCCCTCCATCCCCCGATGTGTAAGGGGGCTCTTGGCTTCTTACTGAAAATTAGTGTGTGTGGGGGGGATTGATTGGCCCTCTCTCAATACTAAAAGAAAGGGTAAGGGCCAAAGAGAAATAAGAATCCTGAGACTGACAGTCCTCAGGGATAATGGAGAGAGGCCAACCCCCCATCTTAGCTCAATTGACGGAGCAGGCAAGCCGATAAGGGAGTCAAGAGCCTGGAGGCCTGTCCTCCAGGTGAACTGCAGCTGCCTGAGCCAGAGTAGGGCAGAGCTAAGGAGAGAGCAGCAGCAGCCAGACCAGAGGGAGCCAGAGCTGGGTTGGAGCCAGAGCTGAGGCTGGAGGCAGGGCAGCAGCACTGAGCCAGAGGAGCCAGAGATGGAGAGCTAAAGCTGGAGCAGCCCAGAGCCAGGAGCGGAAGCAGCACAGACCAGCTGCACTGACCGGGAGTAGGGTGACCAGATAGCAACTGTGAAAAAACGGGACAGGGGGTGGGGGGGTAATAGGTGCCTATATAAGAAAAAGTCCCAAAAAAACAGGACTGTCCCTTTAAAAATGGGACATCTGGTCACCCTAACTGTGAGTCAGGGCCGAGCTACAGTGGTGAGCCGTGGGACCAAAGCCAGGATAGCAGACTCTGGCTGTGCCACAAGTAACTCTACAGCCAAATGTGGTGAGCAGCAGGGGAGAGCAAGATGGGGACCTTGGACAGAGAGTCCGATGCAGGGAGATGTCGCCAGATAAAAGGGCCATGAAGACTGGACTTGGGGGCGGGGGACACAACTCTGATGGGAGGGCCAGTGCTGGAGAGAAGGGTCCCTGCCACCTAGACCCTCAGGATGTTTAGCCATCATCAGAGCAGGTGTCTTACCCACGGTATCATCGGAGCGCAACCAAGGCCTTGGAGGGAGACCTGGAGCATGTGAGGAACAGACTATGATCTTTTCTTATGTTCCAGAGATAGCTGTTTAAGGTGTTCCCTGTGCCCATAGGGCAGGCCCCTTGTTCCTTTAACACATGGGTAGCAGGTATCAAAGGCTGGGGGGGAGGGGTAAGTCTTTCCTAACCCAGGCTGTGGCCCCGCCCACACTCCACCTCAAGGCTTGGGCCAGTGGCCAGGGGCAGGCCAGGGCACCTCAGCTGGCCCAGGGGTTGGCCAGCCAGCACAGCTTGTGTGGCTGGGGCCAGCAGGTGCAGCTGGGGTGACCTGGCTGGGACTCCTCTGGCCGCATGGGGGCCATTGGAGCTCTTCCAGCTGGGGTGGAGAGGTGTGGGGCTTCTCCGGCCACTAGGTAAAAGGAGTTGGAGTGAGAACTCAGATCCTTTCCCTATCCAATTCCACCAGGGTATTGCAGAAGCCAGGAAAGTTCCCCACAATTGCAGGACCATTTCCCTGCTTACAGATGTCAATAACTTTAAGCAATAAAAAGGAGCAGGGCAATAAATTGGTTTGGAAGGTAGGTTACACAGAGACCAAAATGTGTGTGAGACTGTTTCATTACAACACAAAAAGAGCCTTGATACAGAAAAGAAGATAAAATGTTTCAAACAGTACTGTGAAGCAGCTGTCCTTAATGATTTCAAAAATAAAATAAAATGAAAATAATAGAATATTGCAACAATTATATTATGATATGTCAGTAGTAGCACATATTATTACAGTTATTGAAATAATGTAAAATAATATAAAAATAAAACATTTTCTAAAACTGACATTTTTTGGAAATTCCATTTCATGGAAAATTTTTAAAATACTTATTTCATTCCAATTCGGAATGAAAACAAATTTTGAAATGTTGAAATGTCACACAAAATAGAAATTCCATGTTTTGAGCAGCTCTACTTTCCATAGATCTTATTGGGAGCTGGATCACTCCAATTGGGCCAGATATTGAAACTTTTACTCATGCTAAGTAGCACTTATACCATGAGCAGCCCTTTTGTTTCAGTGTGACTGCTTGTGTAGCGAAGTATTGCTCAGCGTGAGGACTCACTACTCTGTCTCATAGTGATTTCTTTATACAGCAATACTAAAACGGGCCATCTCTCACCAAAGAGTAGTCCCTCAAAAATATAAAAAAGTAAATATCATAATATTATTATATAAATAACATAATAATAAAGATGCTTTATTTTCAACTGTAAACAGTTACATGCAGATACATTTTATTAAAGCTAATGTAAAAATTATATAATACATAGGTTAAGTTTGCTTGTTTGTACATCTGGGTATAATGCTTAAATTATCGAAAAGTACAAAGGTTGGTTTAAAAGTCATACAATACATATAGTACATAATCAGCAATAACCCACATTTAGATTAATAAATCTAACAATACAGTTTAGATATTAGTATCCAAGTATTTGGGTACATCACTCATGAAAAGTTATACAGAGGGTTGGTTGTGGAAAGCAAATATAGCAATGAGTGAAGATTGTCCATACTAGAGTTTGACCTAAACCAAATTACAAATCCAAACAACCCTGAATTTTGAGGATGTTCCACTCTAGAGACCCACTCTGCTATTCAGATCCAAATATCACAGAAGAGCAAATGTTTTGATTTGGGCCCCAGTCCTGCAAATTACAGTGCATGGATAGCCCTTGCGCTTGAACATTTACTGCAGTGGGATTCCACAGGAGTGCAGGGGTCTGTACATGCATTGTAACTTGGTTAGGATCCTTAATGACTAATTAAGCATTCCTCCCTAACGGCACTCCTACACATTGCCCAAAGGGTGGGCGTGGAGTTTTTTCCACCCTGTGCCATTTCTGTGGGGCCAGGGAAGTGGGATGCAATGCCATACAGCCACTATTCCACACCCATCCTGACCTCACACCGGCATCTCCTCTGGACACTGGAGTGAAAAGGGCAATTTTTGTCTTCTTTCAACGCAACAAGCTTTCCTTATTTTTGTTCTTGAGTGCTGTGTCTAGCCAGGTTATCTCCTCTGCTATTACATTAGCTAACATAATGTACAAGTGATATTAAAATGATCTTCAGACCTCTGCCTCAGCAATCTGTTAATATATTAGTCAGTTAATCTAGGAGACCTATTGTCAGTTTTCCCCCCTCATCTTCTCCCTGCCCCCTCAGGAGAAGCTTTAACACTGGAGGCTCACTCCTCTGATGCTGTAAGATGGTACAGAAGGTCAAGAAGAAAATAGGGGAAGAATTTACAGGGATGGAAACCAATAAAGCTGGCCATAAATGTGCAGCCACTCTGTACGGAATGAAGATGAGTTCCTCCTGTAATGTAGAGGGTAATTTCTTTTCTAAATGCATCTTCCATTTTACTTCTGTACCTTTGCCCTGCCTCAAACTTTCAGCTTTTCCCCTGACTCCATTATTTAATCTTGTCATTGCTTCATTGATCACTTGGCTCCCACAATGCAAAGAGTTTAAAACCTTCTCTGCTATCTCTGATTCTTTGCCCTAGTGCCAGCTCTAAAATATAACTCTTTACACTTGATATAAAGATGAGAAAGCTAATGGTGTTTGAAGAGTAGTATAATTTGAAGTTCGGGTTATTTAATTCAGATTTCAACTAAAATCTCCCATCCCCACATCTTCTGCACCACTGTATCTTTAGCCATTCCTTCTCATATCTAGCCTATATTTGTGAATACACAAACAACAAAAGTGATAGCAAGGACACAGTTACAGTGTGGTGCGATCACACTGTCAATTTGACTTTAGATTAGGAGTGTATCTTAAGGCCTGAATTGTGTCTTGAAGGCATAATGGGGTAGCACAGCAACAGTGATGCATGGAGGAATTCTGGCTGGCTCAGCCAAGTTGGACCCACTGGAGCTGCTGTTCCACAACCCTTAGGAAGGGTGCAGCTTGTACTCCCCTCCACATCCAGCCAACCCTATTAGCCACTGCATGGGGGTCTGAGGCCATCACCCCATCCTCACTCTACTGCCTTCTGCCTCTTTAAAGAAGCTAGCACCACTGATGATGCTAGCAAGGATGCTGAGCACTGGTAAATCTGATCCTAAACATTTTTGAAAATCTGGCCTCTGTCTGCTGGTGTCTGCCTGGTGATGTGTGTGGGGGTGTGTGGAGAGAGAGTGAGAAAGAAGGTTCCTTATCCCCTTTTCCTCCTTCACACCCACACAAGCTCATCCACAGAGTAACCTGAAGTATACATATTCCCAACCTGACTGATTGCAATGACATATAGGCATGCAGAAGATGAGAACCACTATGCTAGCATTTGAAGAGATAACACATGATGGTACTAACAATTAACTTATTTATCAAACAGTATAAAATATCGTAGTTGTTTTTTCATATAAATAACTCCATTTTTAGAAGTTAGCTGCCAACATCACATTAAATAGAAGCAGCAACTGTACTTTTAAAAGAAAAAACATGCAGTTTTTCTTCAAGTATTGTCAAGTATATGTAAGCCCTATGGCCAGAAACTCCAGAGGAGAAAGAACTCTCTACTTCTTTTATTAGTTAGAAAGGAAAAGGCTGCTGCTGTACAGTGCTTCATTTGCATAAGTTACCAACCCACAATTCCTCTAGTGACACTAGATAGATGATAGAGCTAGGCAGGAATCAGATTTTCACTGCATGGTGGTTTCAATTATTTTCCTCTTCTCAAACAGAATGAAAAAAAAATAGAATTTCAGGCAAAATGAAATTTAAAAAATTGTTTTATGTTGATCGATTTTTTTAACTGAAATGGTTTGTTCTGGTTTTGATTTTTTAAATGTGTATATATATATATATATTATATACAGTTTTAGATAACATCACATTTAAAATTGAAACAAAAAGCCACTTTGAAATGGAAAATCTAAACATTCCTTTTGACCATATCTGAATATTCCATTCTCTTTTTTTTTCTAAACAAAACTTAATCAAAATCAGTCTGTTTCTGGAAAATGTTTTGCTCTCAAAAATAAGCATTTTTCCAATGGAAAAACATTCTGATCGGATCTAATAGCTATACATTAACTTATATGTTCAATGGTAGTGAGCGCCAGAGTTTCAGTCTCCATCCCAAGACCCAATGTGTACACTGCTATTTTTAGTCCTGTCATGTGAGTCCCATGATCCTGAGTCAGTTGACCCAGGCTGAGACTTGCTGCTGCATGTTGTTTTATGGAGGTGAAGTCAAGGGAAATTATCATCATGCTAAAATTGTGTGTGTGTGGGGGGGGATTACTCTTTCTTTGCATATATATTCTATTGTTGTGTTTTCCCACATTTGAAACTGTGTTCCTTCTCCCTCAATAAAGAGTTACTTGTTTGTACATGCTCCCTGAGTGCTTGCAAGTGGGGATGGCTCTGCCTGGTAAAGGCACCTAGGGAGGGTGCTTTTACCTTTCCCTGGTTTTTTGGGGTGGGGGTGACTCTGGAATGGGCTTTGTTATTTGTCAAGAGGGACCCTACATATTTTGACTTAAGGCCTTTTTGCTGTAGAAGGGTTACATGTGGAAGGAATGCAGCCTTCTCGAAAGAGACACACCACATGCCGGATGTGTGCTATGCCCAGATGGAACAACTTAAAGACTCCAAAATGAGGATGATGGACTGCTCTTGCAGTTCAAATTTGATGAAAAAGCCCTAATAGAGGGTTATACTATTTACCCTATGGAGTGATTCTCCTTGCATCCACTGTTCAATGTGTCTGAGTACCAGCATTCCACACAACATCGGAATGAAAACACTGAAACTCTTTTTGATTGGCTGCATCTGGAATAGAGAAAAAACTAAAATGTCGTTCAGAAAAGGTCAGAAACACCTCTTCCCTGGAGTGGATATAGATGGGGACACACACAGGGCGAGAGGCTTTTCCTTAAACACTTTAAAAGAGGATAGATTTTGTCCATAATAGAGACTGCGTGTGTGTGTGTGTGTGTGTGTGTAAAAGGACAGGGGGCGAGAGTTTTGCCTTCAAGAATCAGCCAGGCAAGGCCCTCCTACTTTGTTGTTAATCATACCCACATAGAACTCCTAAGCTTCAATGACTATGTCGACAGTACCACTGATGTCGGTCTAACTTCCATCACTCAGGGATGTGAATAAGCCACCCCCTGAGCGACATAAGTTACGCCAACCTAAGCACCGGTGTATATTAATTGGGACCTAACTGAAAGACAGGTAGTTGCCAGAGCGTGTCAATTAACTGCAACTGCACCACTGTAAGCTCTCTAGTGTAGCCATAGCCTTAGAAACATTCTCAAGAGCCAGCCCCTCCACCCTACAATTGCTAGACAGCCACTACCCTTACCAATAGAACTCAGGGGTTCACATTAGCCTTAACAAAAGGATGGCGTTTTCTCCTATTCTGCTGCTGAGGAGCAATGCTGCGGATTGAATGGGAACTGCTTTTTTTTCACACCTCCAAATGACCTGGCTAAAGGTTTTGTAAATTATGATATAAATAATGTCATAATGGCCCAAATGATCTTTTCTCACTCTGATGAGTACAAGTGTATGTAATGAATTCCTTATATAGAAACCAGAAGACATTAGGTGTGAAAGGCAGAATGGGGACTCAACTGAGAGAGAGCAATGGCCAGTGGATAGGGCACTGGACTTGCACTCAGGTGACCTAGATTGTATTTGCCCCTCTGCCACTGACCTGCTGTCACTATAGGCAAGTCACTTTGCCTCTGTTTCTCTCCATCTTTCGTCTTGTCTGTTTTGACTGTTTAGATTTGAATCTCTTCAAGGCATGGAATGTCTCTTACTCTGTGTTTGTACAGCACCTAGCATAGTGGGATCCAATGAGATTGGGGAACCTGGGCATTCTGTAAGAGGATATGCTTAGTCAGAAACCACCACAGCACCCTGCCACTCTAATATCTCTCAGTATATAGTAATTGGGACCAAACTGGAAGACATGTAGTTGACAGAAGGTGTCAATTAACTGCATAGAGCTATATCTGAAGGGCTAATTGAAGAGGAAGCAATCCCAACAAGTGGGATTATATAAACTGACAGAAAGGAAGGCCTGGAGGGCAGGGGGGTCTGAAGTTGGCAGGGCTAGATAATGCTAGTACTGGTCCTTTTGGTAGAAATGAGTGGGCAAGCTGGCTAATGGCTGTAAACATATGTAAATAATACTGCAAATTGTGGCCTGCAAGAAGACAACAATAAAATATGGTGGTGGTGAAGGAGACCTGGAGTTGTGATAAATTGCTGAGGCTGGAAGAGACCTCCAGGGGCCTAACCTGTGATACTTTCTTAACGCAGATAATAATTCAGATGGTATCTGAGCACGTACTGAGAAAGGTACTGTTGATAAATTTTGTAGTCAATTACTTGACCACACTTTGGTTTGTTATTCAATATACCCAAGAGACCAGTATCAGTCAGGTTTATTTTGAAAAGTCTATAATAGTATAGTACAGAGAAAAATGTTCAATTTGATAACAGTTTCTGGGAAGCTGTCTTGTGCAGTATTGTTAAATTCACCTTATGCAGAAGTTGTGCTCCCAAAGTTACACATATCAGCTAGGAGTGATTATAGGATGACTTTACAAGTTACAAAATTCTTCACACATTACTAAAATCCAATCCACCAGTTAATTTGAGTGCCTTAACCTGGTGTTCTGTATCTTCCTTATCTGTTTTGGATACTACAATTCCTAGTACTGGTCTGTGAAGTTACTTCTCCAGCTTGTAGTGGGGCAGAAATTAACATTTTGCCTTTGACAAATTTCCTGTTTTGTAATGCCAAAGCTGAAATCAGCTTTGCAAAGTGTTATGGCATATTGAGCATAAGTGAACAGGATTACAGACAGACATTGGCCAATTCAGGTCATGTAACTGCTAGAAGTATATAAAAATATCAATATATTTATCAATTACGTGGGTTTCTGTTTCAGCTGCTAACTGAATTTTAACTCTTGCCTAACAGTAGTGTCTGGTTGTCATTTTCTGTCTTTTATCCTGTTTATTTCTCGCTCTTCCTCATCTTTTCACACTGTGTACAGATTGTGGATGCTTTATGCACCCTGGCACCTGGCAAAGAAATGTCAGTATTAGAGCTAAACCATTAATCTGTAGTATGATGCTGATTATGCAAGAACCCCTCCCATCCTGAGCCCCATGGACAGGGGCATGAAAAACAATAATGGACAGTGTGACACCACCATAATACCTTCCATTTTGAACAGCTACTAACCAGCTAAATTGATGCATTTCTACTGAATACTGTTGACTTTAATATATGCTAGGCTTGCACATCATATTATCAATATGTCTGAGTCACACTAAATATATTAATATTCACTAAGCATACAATATCAATATAACATTACATAGTATGTGTGTGTATAATGTCTACCTCACACCCACACCTTGGAGAGATTGAGGTTCACTTCTCTTTTAGGGTCAGGTTGTGAATCCTTAACTCTCACTGCTGCACAGTTACTCTCCCAAATAGTACCCCTGATGCCAGTGGGACTGCTTGTGCGAGATAGATCTCACCACAGTGAGTAACTTCTCCACAGTCTGGCACTTTGTCACTCCCAAAATGGATATGGTTTGTGCACAAGATTGTGCATGTTTCCTCTGTTCTATAAAGGTCACAATGTGCCGCTCTTACTCTGACTGAGAGATGTCTTATGCTAAAACTGGTGCTATTGATATGAATGGCACTTCATGTTGAATAAAGTACTACTCGAAGTAAAGAAGGGTGATACAATCCCTCACTTCCATGCCATAGAAAGAAAACATTAAGACTTGTCTCTCTGTAGCTGAGATACTAACAACAATCAATTCACATGCCTCAGGATTTCAGCCAATCAACTGTACAGGGATGAGGAAAAAACTTTTTGTCCCCAAATTGAGAATCGGCTAGCTGAATTACTGGGGGGGGGGGTTCATCTTCCTCTAAAGCATCAGATATTGGCCACAGCTGGAAGCAGGTGCCAGGTGTAGATGGGACCCAGGGTCTAATGCAATTCCATGAATCCTATGGTTCCAATGCTTAGCTATGCCACTCTTCTCTTGTGCTCAGTGTTAAGCCAAACAACAGATTTGGGGTGTTAAAGGAATGTTCCTCTTGTTTGAACAGGTTGAGAACTTGGAGGTTTTTTGCCTTCCTCTGCCCCATTGAGCAGGAATTATCTGATGGGATCACCTGGGCCCATCTCGCAAAAATTATTCCCTGCCATTTCAGGGGCCTCTGACGTTGGTGGCACTTGTGTCCTGCCTATTCTTCATCTGTGAAATATGTAATAATTTAGTCTCCTCAAGACTCCAACTTTAATGATATAACTGGCTCCTGATTGACTTCCTGGTGTGGATTTGTTTCAGTAAAATTAATCTGGAAAGAATATATAATGAGGGGTGTTTGTGTCTATAGTTGGGCTCTGTCTGTGTTAAAAACACATTTTCAGTTTCCACAACCAAGACTTCTCAACCAGAGCTGAGATGTCATTTATACTTTCAAGGGCTGTCTCCAAAAGGGGCTGGTGAAAGTTCCTCTGAAGTGGGGGAACGAATGGTGAATAGTCAGGGAAACAACTGGAGTGTGTGCAGGGTGAGACCATGGGGAAAGGGAAGAATGTATGGGTGATGTTGTGCTTCATATGTTTTATGGAAATATGCTTATGAGTGTGAATATAATGTAACTGGAATATGCTTTATGCAAAAGGTCTCTTGTAAGGTATCATTACAAAGCTTATAATCTACTCAGTGTGTTCATCCTATTTGTATGCATGTATCATTCTTGTATCTGAAGCTAGAAATATGAAGTATCATTCTGAGGTCCTATTTTAATTATGCAAAGTGTGGGCCATTAATGATGGTTTGGAAGCTTGAGGGCTCCCATTGACTAGGACAATTGGTTGTAAATGACTTGGTTTACTTGCAAACCTCCCTGGGTACATGCAAGCCAGCCCTGCAAGAATGAAGAATGATGTCTCACAGGACATGTGACCAATAGCACTAGGAAGTTTAGACTTGAAATTAGATGAAGGTTTCTAACCATTAGAGTAGTGAAGTTCTGGAACAGCCTTCCCAGAGGAGTAGTGGAGGCAAAAGACATATCTGGCTTCAAGACTAAGCTTGATAAGTTTATGGAGGGGATGGTATGATGGGATAGCTTAATTTTGGCAATTAATTGATCTTTGATTATTAGCAGGTAAATATGCCCACTGGTCTGTGATGGGATGTTAGATGGGGTGGGATCTGAGTTACTACAGAGAATTCTTTCCTGGGTGTTGGCTGGTGAGTCTTGCCCACATGCTCAGGGTTTAACTGATCACCATATCTGGGGTCGGGAAGGAATTTTCCTCCAGGGCAGATTGGCAGAGGCCCTGGAGGTTTTTCACCTTCCTCTGCAGCGTGGGGCACGGGTCACTTGCTGGAGGATTCTCTGCACCTTGAGGTTTTTAAACCACGACTTGAGGACTTCAATAACTCAGACATAGGTTAGGGGGTTGTTACAGGAGTGGGTGGGTGAGATTTTGTGGCCTGCATTGTGCAGGAGGTCAGACTAGATGATCATAATGGTCCCTTCTGACCTTAAAGTCTATGAGTCTATGTCACAGGATACCGGAATCCATCTTAAACCTGGTGTTTTCCCATTTAGAAGGAGGGGTGGGGTTCCAGAAAGACAAAGGGTTTCCACTTTGGGCACAAACTATAAAAGGGGGTGGAGCAGAACAAGGGGGGCTGCTAGTCATGAGAAATCCCCTAGTTACCACCTGAGCTGGAACTAACAAGGACTGTACCAGGGGAAAAGATTGGGCCCAGATTAGGAAGAAGTCTAGTCCGTGAAAGAAGCTTATTGGAACATCTCTGAGGGTGAGATTTTACCTGTAAACAGTTTCTTAATGTACTAGACTTAGACTTACGTGTTTTTGCTTTATTTTGCTTGGTGACTTACTTTGTTCTGTCTGTTATTACTTGAAACCACTTAATTCCTACTTTTTATAATTAATAAAATCACTTTTCTTTATTAATGAATCCAGAGTAAGTGATTAATACCTGGGGGAGCAAACAGCTGTGTATATCTCTCTATCAGTGTTATAGAAGGCAGACAATTTATGAGTTTATCCTGTATATGCTTTATACAGAGTAAAACAGATTTATGTGAGGTTTGGATCCCACTGGGGGCTGGGTGTCTAGATGCTTGAGATAGAAAACCTGCTGAGCAGTTTTTGGTTAAAGTCTGCAGCTTTGGGGGTGTGGACCAAACCTGGGTCTGTGTTGCAGCAGGCTAGCATGTCTGGCTCAACAAGACAGGGTTCTGGAGTCCCAAGCTGGCAGGGAAAACTGGCTCAGAGGTAATTCCAGCACATCAGGTGGCAGTCCCAAAGGGGTCTCTGTGACTGAACCTGTCACAGTATGACACTTAGAGCTATCCAAGAGGGTGCAGCACAAAGACCTATGTGTAAATCCAAGCAATAAGCCTCTGAGCTGTCAGGTAGGGATATATCAGTGAGACCCTGAGGAACTTAAAAGGATGGAGGAAGCTGAATGCTGGCTTATCAGGACATAGGCAGGCACAAATACAATAAAATGGTAGTGTGGCCACAGTTTTCACTGTCTCCAGTCTTTCTCTCCCTAGGTCAAACAGAAGAAATGGTGACTGTACCACAAATGGGCCAATCTGATAAAATTGCCAAATCCAGACAGCAAAGGGGCAGGCAGAGTCTAAAACATGGGCCCTTGCAGCAAATCCATATAATTGGGAATCAGGTCCCAAGACTCTTAGGAATGGGCGCTGAGTAATCCATTGTTTCTATTAACAGGATCCCACAGGAATAAATGCTGACCCTTATAGCGAGTGGGTCTACTGGACCTCCACATAGTGCTTCCCTGAGCTCAAACATCTTAGTTTTTGAAAAGTGGTGAAAAAGTACAAGGTGATCTTAGGAGTCCTGCCTTTCAAAGAAATCTTAGCACATGATTGGGAGGATCAAATTGCTATTAGCCTCTCCTTGGTGCCATGGCAACACAGTACAAAGTGGCCAAGCACAACAGTTTGTCCTGAGAGCTCCTCACACCTGGGGCAGCTCACACAAGAAGACTCTGAAGTCAGAGAAACTCAGATCCTCAAAGCTATTTAGATGCCTAACTCCCATTGAAATTCCAATCAATGGGAGTTAGGCACCTACATGCCTTTGAGGATCTGAGCCAAAATGATTTCTGTTCTTTAATTTTTTTCTTGCATGTGTAAGTCCTATGGCTAGAATCTCCAGAGAGGAACAAGTGATCCTAGAGAGCTTTATTTGCATAGGCTACCTACCCACCATTCTTCTTGTGACATGTAGGTGATTTCCATAACTAGACATGAAGTTGGATTCTGAGGGGATTGTGGGCTCTCAGCAAGGGAAAGAGATTTGACTTTGTGACAAAGCAATTCTAAGCAACCAGGATTCTGCTCATGGGTCCTAAGTTCTTGTGGTTCTTCAGTAGTGGGGATTTTGATGTGAAAGATGACATAGACTGAGGATTTTTATGGCAAGTGATGATACAGACCATCAACTTTGTAGATAGAGACAACACAGAGAACAGCACTGGAGCTAAAACCTTAATAAAGTTGAATCACTAAATCAGCTTACTTAAATCAGTGAAATTGGCACTTCCAGTAAGCCCAGTCAAGCAGTTCCTTTCAAACAAGGAACAGTCCTGTGGAGAGATACCTGGGATACTGCTACTCACTGATCCCAAATGTGAGTCGGGCTCAGTGAGTGGGGGAGGTAGTGCCACCAATGGGACAATCCCTGTGGGACAATCTCACAAGCTATACTGACTATTACCAAAGATACTATGTGTGTGTGTAGGGGGGTATTGTTATACCAATAGAATAAAAACCAGCAGGATCTTATTAAGAGGGATAAGGCAAAGATGCCACATTTATTGTAAATATACTGATAAAGCAAAAGATAAAAGTAAACAACGTTGTTTGACTACTTATTTCTTATACATACACACATACATATATATATATATATAGAGAGAGAGAGAGATTCATTCACACAATCATTCATTCAAGTTCTGTATAGGTGTTATAGTTACCAGCCTAGAAGTTGCTCATGCCAAGTTACTGGCCAGGTATCTTGGTCATGAGGATGGAGCCGAGTCTGTGTCAGGTGCACCTGATGCTCCTGGAGGCTGGCAGCAGAACCAGAGACTCAAAGTCATCAGTCTTTAGAGTCCATTCTTATAGGAATTAGTTCCTATGTTAGTCTATGGGAGCTGTTTCATCCTGCTGTTGCTGACTCAATCAGCAGATGGCACATTCCTGTCCAAAGTGGCACATTCCTGGTGGCTCCACACTGTCCAAAGTTTGTGTTTCTCATCCTTCCAGGTGATGGGGTGGGTCCCAGTTTACCCTCCGGGGGTTTCTGGTCATCCACTTGACACATTCTTCGGCCGATGGATACTCCTTTTCTAGGCTGGCACCTCCCTAACCATCCATGTATATCAAGCATTCATCAGCATACATTCCATCCCTTAACCATATTTTAATTTACTGTCTCCACCACTTTCAGAGTGTGTGCTAATTCATTTGAGACTCCCGGCCCTTTAATCACAGAGGGTGGGGGTCTGTCCTAGGAGCCACTGAATGAAGTGAAAGTCACTTAACAGCTTATAGTGTGTGTTTACATTGTATCAATTACTTCAAGAACAAAGTCAGTTAACCTGTTTGTAAGTTTTACATAGTAGTAAAATATCTTTCACAGGATAGATATACTCAATGGTTTCTACAGACAGTAGTTTACAAGTTTTAACAGAAGACCCAAGAGATTTTTGTACTTGGTGAAACTGTTGTATTTTAAAGTGTGGGGGCCAAATTATGAGGGGGTCACTGTCACTTGGGGGAATCACTGTTAGTACCTTCTGGGGTCACTGTCACTTGGGGGAATCACTGTTAGTACCTTCTTTAATATCCCAACAGTATTTTACTCCTTCTTTGCATATATATTCTGTTGCTGGGTTTTCCCAAGTTTGTCATTATGTTCCCTTTCCCCCCAAAAAAGTTTTCTGTGTGTGTACACTCTGCTGGAGCACCCACTGAACTTTCTCTACCTTCTGGGTGGCACCTTGAGCCATATTATTTATTTATAAAGAGGGACTCTAGACATAATGAATCCAGCTATTTTTGCTGCTATTTTCCCCATGGAAGAAATATTACATATAGTATAGAGCCCCCTCCTGGGATTCATTTGCCTTCAGCAGGAAAGTCAGAACCCTCTGGAGATCAGTGATATTTTTGGCGGTGTGTATATTCCCTTAAAGGGCCATATTGAAGTGTGAGTTTAAATAAGGAGTCAGGGTCCTAATTTCCTTCTAAACATAGCAGGCAACATAGTCAGAACTCCCTGTGTTTTTTGCTTCATCAGCACCATTTAAAGGTACTTTAAAAATAGCTTATAAATGGTTGTTATGTACTTACTACAATATTTAATGTTTACAATGCAAAGCTAGTTGTCAGTTAAGTCTGTGCGATCGCAGAGGCCTGTCCATCAGTTCTAGTGGCCTCCATTTTGATCTGTTCTTTTGTTCAAGCAGCCACAGTTGTATTTATTCTAGGATGGAAGATTCAAACAGTGCCCATCTTGCAAAATCAAAAAATCATTAGCTGACCTGCATACACAGTGCCTTAAGTGCCTGGATGAGGGGCATTTGCCAGGGAGATCAGAGACTTTGATGTCTTCACCTCCTACTGCCAGTTAGAGATGTGAGGCTGGGCTCTGAACCTTTCTGATGAAAAGTCTTTGTCAGACTCTGGCAGTGTGGCCACGTCAACTCCTGGACTTCATTCAAAGCCCTAGTCCCAAGGCAAGTTGAAGTCTGGATCTGATAAGAGATTGGATATATTTTAAAATGACGAGATGGGATACATTTAAAACTACTCTCTGATCTTCAGCAGGGAGAGGCAGTGTGGTCTATGGATAAAATACATAGATTGGCAGTCAGGATACTTGTTTTCACTTCCTATTTCTGCCACTGTCTCTGTGTGGCCTTCAACAAAGCATTTAATCTCTCCACTCCTCAGTTTTCCCACTTGTAAAATTGAGAAGATACTTACCACAGATCCTTAGATGAAAAGTACTTGATGAGAACTAAAAGTTATTATCTACCCCTTCCTTCATTAGCCATTATCAGAGGGACTGACCCTCACCTCCTGAAGGTGATTATGGTCTCAGAGTTATCCAGGCTGCCATTTAAGACAGTTAAGATGATACAACTGCTAATCTGAACCACTGCAGTCATGAGAGGAATAGGACAAGAGTACATATATCACATCAGTTTTACAAAAATGAAACATTAATTATTAGTAATTCTATTTGTTAGATTTGCCTCTTTGCTCCCTGGAGTGGGACATGCAGACATGCTGAGTCCCCCAGAAACTGTTTTCCTGTCCCCAGAAAACACCCAGATTCTGAGTTAGTGTCCAGACTCACCCCCTACCCCTTGGGGATTGATGTTATTTATAACAGTCTAGTTTAGCATTTTTAAAGCTATTTAACAGAGTAAGAGATGGTTAGATGCAAAAAGACATCCTTTAAAAATTAGAGGTCAAATCCTACTGAGGAAAATAGAAAGGAGCATAAATTCTGGCAAGCCAAGTGTAAAAGTGTAATTAGGCAGGGCAAAAAAGAATTTGAGGAGCAACTAGCAAAAGACTGAAAAACCTAACAGCAAAAACATTTTAAGTACATCAGAAGCAGGATACTTGCAAAACAGAGGGGCCACTGGATGACTGAGGCACTAAAGGAGCACTGAAGAAAGACACGGCTGTTGCAAAGAGGCTAAATGAATTCTTTGCACCGCTCCTCACTGCAGAGGTTGTAACGGTTTCCCACACTTGCACTAATCTTTTTAAGTGATAAATCTGAGGAACTGTCCCAGATTGAGGTATTGATAGGTATTGATTTAGGAAGTTTTGAATAAATTAAACAGTAATAAGTCACCAGGACCAGATGGTATTCACCCAGGAATTCTGAAGAAACTCAGGTATGAAAATGCAGAACCTACTGACCATGCTATATAACCTGTCATTTAAGTCAGCCTCTGCACCAGATGACTGGAAGACAGCTAATGCTCATTTTTAAACAAAAAGGCTCCAGAGGCAATCCTGGCAATTTCAGTCCAGTAAGCCTAACTTTAGTACCAAGCAAATTGGTTGAAACCATAGTAAAGAACAGAATTATCAGACACATAGATGAACACGATTTGTTGGGTAAAAGTCAACATAGCTTTTTTAAAGGGAAATCATGCCTCACCTATCAAGAATTTTTTGAGGGGGTCAACAAGCATGTGGACAAAGATGATCCAGTTGATATAGTGTACTTGGACTTTCATAAAGCCTTTGACAAGATCCAATGATGGGGTCTAAACTGGCTGTTACCATTCAAGAAAGAGCTCTTGGCATCATTGTGGATAGTTTTCTGAAAATATTTGTTCTATATGCAGCAGTGACCAAAAAAGCTAAGAAATCATTGGGAATGGGATAGATATTAAGAAAGTAAATATCATACTGCCACCATCTAAATCCATGGTACGCCCACACCTTTAATATTGCATGTAGTTCTGGTTGCCCCATCACAAAAAAGATACATCAGAATTGGAAAAGGTACAGACAAGGGCAACAAAAATTATTAGGGATATGGAACAGCTACCATATGAGGAGAGATTAAAAAGATTGGACTGTTCATCTTGGAAAAGAGATGACTAAGGGGGGGATACGATAGAAGTCTATAGAATCACGAATGGTGTGGAGAAAGTGAAAGGCCCTTCATATAACACAAGAACCAGGGTTCACCCAAAGAAATTAATAGGGAGCAGGCTTAAAACAAATGAAAGGAAGTGCTTCTTCACACAATGCACAGTCAATATGTGGAACTCATTTCCAATTAGGCATGTGTTCAAGTGACATACTAACTGTGGTGACTATATGCTGATGTAACTTGGATTAACATAAATTTGTAGTGTAGATATGGCCTTATGTCTGTGAATTGTTTGGGAGAGGTAACAGCAAAAGTCTGAGGTAAGGCTAAGATTGACTCAGGAGTTTAGGCTCCTACTTTTGTGGAGCTGGGTGTCCTGCATTAAAAGCTCAGGAAAAAAGGCACATAAAAAAGAATCCAATATCATTTATTTATTTTTTAAAATTTTATGACTTGTGGGTATATAATTCATTATTTTTTATTTCTTGTGCGTGTCAGGCAATCTTGGGCTTGTAGATTTGTGTTTATTGTGTTATGAAGGTCAAAACTATAAGTAGGTCCAAAAAAGAATTAGATATGTTCCTGGGGGATAGGTCCATCAATGCCTATCAGCAAAGATGGTCAGGGATGGAACCCCATGCTTTGGGTGTCCATATCCCTAGCCTCTGACTGCCAGAAGTTGGGAGTGGATGACAGGATCACTCAATGACTGCCTGTTGTTTTCATTCCCTCTGAAGCACCTGGCACTGGCCACTGTCGGAAGACAGGATACTAGTCTAGATGGACCATTGGTCTGATCCAGTATGGCCATTCTTATGTTTAGTAAAAATTACATATAAACTGATAAGGGAATCTCTGAAATACTCAAAATGTGTGACACACAGTTTTTAGGGGTGCATGTAAAATATTTCACTCCATCAAGTCTCCTGTAGCATCTCAGCTAGAGAGGCACTGCCATGTCTAGGCATTGGGTTGCCTATGCCTTTAAGAATAAAGTGGGAAGTGGGTGTTGTGACATACTGTCCTGAGGAAGGGGAAATAAAATTCCCTTCTGCCCCCAACCCTGCTCATCCCATCAGGGTAACTGTTACCCCCACCCTGTGCCGGGGCTTTGCCCTCTGCCACTGTCTGGTAGCACCTCATCCCTGGGCTTAACCCCAGTTCTCCCCTGATTTTGCCCCTCTCCTTCCCCTGCCTCCAGCTGTTTGACCCTCCACTGTGTGCAATTTACATGTCCTGCTCAGACCCTGCCCGTTCCTGCCCCGATTTGCCCCATTTGTCCCCCTTTAACCTTTTAAATCCCCAGCAAGAGCAGCAGGTTCAGCAGATGTTACTGAGCATGTTCAAGCCATACTCAATGCCCTGCCCACCTGCCGCCCTGCCGTGGTCCTAGCACCAGGGAGAGCCTGCTGCGGCTAGGGACACCACACCTGTGATCCTGGGGGTGGGGCACTGAGTACCTTGGGCTCTGGCCGACACCACTGGGCTCGAACCTGCCAGTGGCGGTGGGGAGTCTGATGCCACTAGCCCCGCTCCTGCATTGCCCTATTTTTGTACCTCTACCAGCTCTGCACCCTGAGCAGCTGGTCAAAGAGCCAACCACATGCTCAGGGTGTCCCTAAGCCTTTGACTGCTAGAAGTGAAGACAGGAGGACAGGGGATGGATCACTCGTTACCCTGTTCTGTTTATTTCCTCTGAAGCATCTTTCAGTCCCTGTTGGAAGACAGAATATTGGGCTAGGCAGACCATTGGTCTGACCCAGTATGGCCATCCTTATGTTCTTTTTATATTCAGTAAGTTTTGATGTTCCTTGTATTTACCTGCAGGACTTATACTGCCCTAGTTCTCTCTTCCTTGAGGTTCACTCCCCCCCCACCACTATTTTAGCCAAGTTTCCATCAGTGAGTCACATTTGCTCCAGTGAGTTGATATGAATCAATCAGCATCTCCTACTGCTAACGGGTTGGATGAACAGCAGAGACCTGCCCTCCAGTTACAGTGAGGAAATTGTTGCTGCTGTTATAGAATCTTATCTTAGCACAGGAAAAAGAAGAGGACTGAGGCAGACAGGATTATTGGTAAAGACATAGCAGGAAGGCCTTACCATTTGAAGGCCTGTCCAAGAATCAGTCTGTCTCCCTTCTGCTGCTCCCCCTTTGAACAATTTTTAAAATTCCATAGGGAAAGATTGCACCCAGTGTAGTGCAGGTCAACCCGTGGGAGACAGTTCAACTAACATGGTCCATGTGATCCTGTAAATTAAAAAGACTATTCCAGGCAAACACTGCTGCTGGCACTAGCCTCTAAAGGAGACAGGGAGGAGTGGGGAGAATGGAGATGTGCCCCCTCACATGGGGAAGCACAGATGGCTGAGAACAGAGGGAAGCAGATGCTGTTCAAGGGTGGTACAACAGCTGCATTCCCCAGGTGCATCCTCAAGTTGGAAGCATATGTTTCTTGAGGCACAACTCCACACACCAGCTTGGGCCCGGGTTCTAATCTAAAGGAACAAGAGTCCTTAATGTGTAAGGATCTATATAGTTTACCAATGGCTCTTGCAACTGGCAAAAAGCATTGTTTTCCCAAGCCAGAATTTAATTCCTGACTGTAAATCAGAGTTTCCTTATTCCTGATCACAAACTGCTGTGAAATGATATGCTCCCCTCTATGAAGTCTACGTGGGAGCCACAGTCTGTTGTGAAATTCATGTTTTGAAATGACCTAAGACATCTACACAATGCTGTTGTTTATGAAAAAAGGGAAATATACAAATTTGTTTTTCCATTTCTTAGAGCAGATGATTTGTTTAAAGGAGTCTGCTTTGTGGATTTATACCACCTTCAGTCAAGGACACCATGTTCACATGGTTATATCAGTTTTATGCAGTACTTTTGTCAGTCTCTCTCAAGCAATCCATTACTGCCAACACTAAAATCCATTTGGATTGATAAAAAACATTATGAAAGTATGTTCAGCAACTGAACACTGTCCAGGAACCAACAATGTAATTATACCTACTTTCCCCTGTACATCATGATGATAGACTGTGTCATCTGTGAGAAGATGAATAGGGAAAATGTGGGGACATACTTTTTATTTATCTGACAAAGATACATTTCCCTGATAGCATCACTTTAATTCTAAAGGCTTATTTTCTCCTTGCAAAAAGAATGACAGCACACTTTCCCTGGCTTCACCGTACAGTTTAAAGCTATATTCTTGGCCTTGGCTTCTGTCTTATTTTGAAAGACAACTATAAGCTTTAATAGGACAATGAATGTGCAACTTTTTTCTTTTTTTTTTAAGATAACTCCCACAAGAGTAACGAAGATTGAACTGAAATATTTTAAAATGCTCACATTCTGCTGTTCTGTTTTATGAACATTTCTAAACCTCAGGAGCTGTATAATATAAAAAGCAGGTATCTTATCTCTTCATTCAATAACCCATGTGTAAGTATGAAGGAATCACAGAACCTGAGGCATGGCAAGATTCTATGGAAAGCGAGCATTGTGCTTCAAGAAGCTACAGCTCTGCTCGGCGTCCTAGAGAAAAATGTGCAGCCCAGAGGAAATCTTGGAAAATCAATTCTGCAAAGACAAAGATACCTCTCAGGATTTTGATACACACACATGCTATTGTAGTAGTGAGCTGACGCGTGTTGATAGCCCGCCCATTCCAGATGTGGAGATGTGTATCTTGGGCAGCTTATAAAACCACTGGAGCCTCCTTACCAGTTTCCATTCTACACATATTTGCTAACAATACCTGAAATGTACAGAAAAACCTTTGATAGCAAGTGACAAGTTTGAGTAAAGACCAGACAGTGCTACTCATTTACTATGGACATGTGGACACAAAGCTACAGCACAGAAGATTCTCTGGGTCTAAGAGCAAACTGAATAGACAAGGAGTTTACAAAAACCAATTAGCATTGCATTGTGATGTTTCCAAGAGTAAATACAGGGGAACCTCCATTCTAAAGTGATTTCTGTGTCTGCTTGCAAACTGACTGCTCACCAAATAAAGCATTGCCATGATGCTCTAAAACAATGGAACCAAACATAAGAAAAGACTTAAATGACTAATGTATACAGCATGGGATGCTTTGTGCTCACTCTGGTTCAAGGATAAATTTTAGCCTACCATCTTCAGAGCCAGAAGATGAACATTTCAAGAACATTGCTGATACACAGCTGTTTCAAAATATCATGTCCAGATAGTACTCTACTTTCATCATATTTAGAAACCTTCTAATAATAATAATGATTAATAAAAAGCAGATTATCACTGTATTTTTTTTAAAGATAGTTGTGCTATGCCACTGGAGTCTTGGTTTCTGCGCCTGATGTTGTTGAAGGAGTAGATTGCAGTCAAGCCTATATTCAAGATTGCATTTCTGTGATCTCCTTGTTTGTAGAAATGACAACCACCTGGACCTTGGCTCCAGGTACACAGGAGTAAGTGGGTGACTTGTCCACTTACTCCTTCCCTGAAGCAGATGAGCAGAGAGGGCAGGGAATGGGTGGAACTTTGGCTCCCCCACTTACTTGCTGCCTAGAATAGCTGAACAGTAGTCATATAGGTGATTAGAAGTGTCTACCTGTTGGAGCAAGGATGAAGCAGAGTAGGAATTGTGTCTCAGGGGGTGTCTCTAAATCACAAAGCCTCTCAGGCATACCCCTGGGATAGCTCTTCTTTTGCACCAGCCTTTACTCAGGGCTTTTCCCAAAGTTACAGTCTGGCCCTTAGAACATAGTTCAGACCAGCTCAACCACAGCAGGATAGAGCGAGGGTAGCTACAGCTGCTGTGCTGGATCCAAATTTAAATTATATCCATTTGCTTCAAACTCACCCCATTCTGCTTCAAGAACTGCTGTCCTGGAGCTGATTGAAGAAAATATACACAGGACAGGCAGAGCGGAAGAGCACAGAGACAAGGTGGAGACGAGAAATAATTATTCAGCAACCTTTTAAAGAATGCCAAAGTGAATAGTGCAAATGTGTAAAGCTGCTGGGAGAAGATAATGGCCAGGTCTCAATCTCCACATAATGACAATGAATTGAAGAGGGAACTCTCTCTGTATCTGTCACAGCCCACTATGCTGCAGACAGCTGACCACATAGACTGGTGAAAACAAATTTCAATCAGACTTCAAATTTTTTCTCCTACGGTGATGTCTTTCAATTGAATTCTGCCTAGGCAGTATGCCCTCTGAGAAGCAATGTAAAGAATAGCTGTGCCAATCACATATAAAGGCTAGTCCCAGATAGTGCAAAAATCATAGAATCATAAAATATCAGGGTTGGAAGGGACCTCAGGAGGTCATCTAGTCCAACCCCCTGCTCAAAGCAGGACCAATTCCCAACTAAATCATCCCAGCCAGGGCTTTGTCAAGCCTGACCTTAAAAACCTCTAAGGATGGAGATTCCACCACCTCCCTAGGTAACCCATTCCAGTGCTTCACCACCCTCCTAGTGAAATAGTGTTTCCTAATATCCAATCTAGACCTCCCTCACTGAAACTTGAGACCATTGCTCCTTGTTCTGTCATCTGCCACCACTGAGAACAGCTGAGCTCCATCCTCTTTGGAACCCCCCCTTCACATAGTTGAAAGCAGCTATCAAATCTCCCCTCACTCTTCTCTTCTGCAAACTAAAGAAGCCCAGTTCCCTCAGCCTCTCCTCATGAGTCATGTGCCCCAGCCCCCTAGTCATTTTCGTTGCCTTCTGCTTGACTCTCTCCAATTTGTCCACATCTTTTCTGTATTGGGGGACCAAAACTGGATGCAATACTCTAGATGTGGCCTGATCAGTGCCGAATAGAGGGGAAAAATCACTTCCCTCAATCTGCTGGCAGTGCTCCTAATGCAGCGCAATATGCCGTTGGCCTCCTTGGCAACAAGGGCACACTGTTGACTCATATCCAACTTCTTGTCAACTGTAATCCCCACTGTAATAGTGCAGAACTCCTGCTTAGACAGTCGATCCCCAGCCTGTAGCGGTGCATGGGATTCTTCCTTCCTAAGTGCAGGACTCTGCACTTGTCCTTGTTGAACTTCATCAGATTTCTTTTGGCCCAATCCTCCAATCTGTTTTGGTCACTCTGGACCCTGTCCCTACCCTCAAGCTTATCTACCTCTCCCCCCAGTTTAGTGCTATCCGTGAACGTGCTGAGGGTGCGTTTCATCCCATGATCCAGCTCCTTAATGAAGATGTCGAACAAAACTGGCCGAGGACTGACCCCTGGGGCACTCCGCCTGATGCTGGCTGCCAACTAGACATCGAGCCGTTGAGCTCTACCTTTTGAGCCTGACGATCTAACCAGCTTTCTATCCATTGTGGTAAACCCAGGACAAACAGCTACAAGGGGTGGAGGGGTAGTAATTAGTCCCAGGGGGTTAAAAGGCCTCTCCCAATCCAGTGAGGAGAGAGAACCACAGGGAAACAAGGTTCAGCTGGAAAAGAGGTTACTAGGGAACTAATTAGGTTCAGCTGGCTCCAACTGCTTGAGACCTTTTTAAATCCTCCCCTGCATGGAAGGAGGGGAGAGAGTGAGAGAAGCAGGGAAGCTGCCAGTAGGCTGGGTGCAGCAAGACACAGAACCCTTCCAGCAAGGAAGGCTGCACTCTCTCCCCAGAAGGGAAGGAAAACAAGCACAAGGGACTGACTGGGGAAAGGAATAGCTGGACCCTGTGCTACCGATAAGGCTCTGCCTTGCCCAATCCTGTGTCTCCAAGGCAAAAAGGATTGAGCCTGCTGAGGAGAAGAAGGTACTTTGCCACACATGGTGTCAAGAGGGGGATGAGGTATAGTGAGTGAGGCTCTGTGGCAAGCCATCTCAGGGCAGGGTAAATCACACACACACACAAAAATGGAGGATGCAGTGAAGGCATTGATACAGGCCACTGTGGCCCAACAAGAGGCTACCAGGGTACAGATGGCGGCCCAGCAAGAGTTAGTATGTGTCCAACAGGAGACAAACCAATTACTAATGAACCAGGAGGCCCAAGATCGAGCCACCCTGAATGAAGTAGTGAACCAGTTGAAAGCCCTGACCACGCTTATTCATGTGCCCCAGGAGACCCAGCCACTGTGGGCAAGCAACTATTTACAGAAGATGACAACAGATGATGATATAGAGGCATATCTCCTCGCGTTCGAGAGGACGGCACTGCGGGAGGCCTGGCCTCAAGACCAGTGGGCAGGTATCCTGGCCCTATTTCTGTGTGGGGAGGCCCAGAAGGCCTATTTCAACATGACCACAGAAGCAGCTATGGATTACCTCCAACTGAAGGAGGAAATCCTGGTGAGGTCAGGTGTGACGCCTGCCATAAGGGCCCAGCGCTTCCACGAGTGAAAATACTGGGACTACAAAGGGCCGAGGTCCCAGCTATTTGACTTGATCCACCTCGCCCGGAAGTGGCTCCGCCCCGAGTCCCATGGGCCGGAGAAGGTAGTGGAAATCCTGGTGTTGGACAGGTACATGAGGGGGTTGCCGCCGGACATACGAGGGTGGGTCTGCCAAAATGATGAACTAGTTGCCGTCATAGAGAGACACTTAGGAGCCCATGAACTTTCTCAAACCACCAGGGAAGGAAGGCGCCAGAATCGGAGACCAGTCTCTGCGCTGAGGCCCCAGTTTGCCCTAGAGCCAGGCCGGACAATGGAGGGGAGGAAGGAGGCGGAATAGCAGCCAGCGGTCCCGGAGAGACTTGAGGACTGGGGGAGAAAGACTTGAGGGATAAAGCCCAGCAGCCCGAAAAATAGGGGGCTGCCCCGAGCGGGGTACCGATGTTATGCCTATGGTGAATTGGGGCATATCGCTGCCCAATGCCTGAATCTAGAAGAGCCTATGCAATGCGAACTGGGAGATATAGGGGGACCATGTGATCTAATAAGTCTAGTTGGGGTTGCGATGGTCCCTCATAGATACACTAGGCCCGTTAAGACGAATGGTATAAAGACCACAGCGTTAGTAGACTCGGAAAGTGCAATTACATTAGTCTCGGGGAAGCTGGTCGGGCAGGACCAACTATCCCGAGCCAAGCACTCGGGAATATCCTGTGTGCATGGGGATGTCAACTATTATCCAACCATCCCCGTAAAAATAGAAGTTCTTGGAAACCCCACTAAGTTGACGGTGGGAGTAGTTCTGAAACTTCCCTACTCAGTCCTTATTGGATGAGACTTCCCGGGGTTTGATAGCCTATTCCCCGGGAAGGAGGTGGAAGAAAATAATGACCCTGGGACCCAGGGGGTGGCCCAGATAGTTAACCCCCCTCCGTCCTTCCATGAATTTAGCCAGAATTTGTTCTCCCCACCGGAAAAGTCCAGGAAGACTCGGAGGGAATGGAGGGCGGATAACAGGAAGGGGACGAGGATGCTGACCCAGTACCAGAAGTATACGTTTGTAGGAGAAAGAAGGGGCTCAACCAACAGCGGGACTGGGCCAGCGATCAACAACCCTAGCGCCGGACCTGGTTCTCCAGGGGCTTTCCCCGAGGGGGAGATGGAGGTAGACCCTCCTGAGTTTGGACAAATGGGGACTGCACTCGGGAATTTTGGTCAGGATCAGGCCAATGATCCCATATACAACAATATTCATAAAGAAGTAGTCGAGGTAAATGGGGTCCCTGTGGAGGGGAGAGTTAAGGATCCAGGGCCATATTATGTGATTAAGAATGATGTGCTATACAGAGTAGTCTGGGTCCAAGAGCAAGTCGTAGAGCAACTCTTTGTCCCATGGAAGCATCAGAGGGCCGTGATGGATCTAGCCACAGCCATCTGTTTGGGGGCCACGTAGGGATAGATAAGACCCTTGACCGGATTCTATAGAGGTTTTTTTGGCCTGACATTTATGCAGCAGTCCAGCAGTATTGTACATCCTGTCCGGAATGCCAGATACATGGGCCCCGACCACACTTAAGGTCCCCTTTGGTACCTCTGCCAATTATTGAGACCCCATTTGAGCGAATAGCTATGGACCTAGTAGGGCCATTGGAGAAGTCAGCCTGGGGCCATCAGTACATTCTGGTAGTACTAGATTATGCCACCCGATACCCCGAGGCCGTATCCCTACGGAAAACCATGTACAAGACCATAGCCAAAGAATTAGTCCAGATTTTTTCCAGAATAGGGATACCTAAGGAGATCCTGACGGAACAAGGGACCTCCTTTGTGTCTAAGCTAATGAAGGACCTATGTACAATGCTCCACATATGGACCCTCAGGATATCGGTCTACAATCCCCAGACTGATGGCCTTGTCGAACACTTTAATAGGACATGAAGAACATGTTACGGAAAGTGGTTAGTCATGATGGGAAAGACTGGGATGCCCTGCTCCCTTACTTGCTGTTTGCCGTACGGGAGGTTCCTCGGGCTTCCACTGGATTCTCCCCCTTCGAGCTGTTATATGGTCACCACCCCAGGGGCATACTGGATCTGGCTAAAGAAGACTGGCAAGAACAGCCGAACCCGGGAAGAAATGTTGTTGAACATGCCTTGCAGATGAAAGACAGAATATCCCAAGTCGCCCCCCCTTGTGCGCGAACACATGGAGAAGGCCCAAGGGGCACAACAGACATACTACAATCGCCAAGCAGCGATCCAGAAGTTCCAGGTGGGAGACCGGGTGATGGTGCTCATACCCACGGCAGAGAGCAAGCTCCTGGCCAGGTGGCAGGGGCCGTACAAGATAATAGAAGCTATAGGAGAAGTCGACTATAAGGTCCGACAGCCGGGTCACCGGAAGCTGGAGCGGATCTATTATTTAAATCTGCTGAAGCCTTGGCAGGATAGAGAAGCTCCAGTGGTTGCGCTAGGGGCACCATCCCCTAAAAGCAACCGCCCAACCAGGTGGGAATATCTCCAGAGTTGACTCCGGAACAACGATCAGAAGTGATCAAATGCAACCAGGATGTGTTCTCGGAAAAGCCAGGCAGGACTACTGAGGTGCACCATCACATCCTCACAGAGCCTGGAATGAAGGTGAATGTCAAGCCATACAGGATCCCGGAGGCCAAAAGAGAAGAGATTAGGACAGAGGTCAGGAAAATGCTGACCTTAGGAGTCATCGAAGAATCTCATAGCCAATGGTCAAGTCCCGTGGTTTTAGTGCCTAAGCCTGACGGCAGTATGAGGTTCTGCAACAACTTCCGCAAGTTGAACGAGGTGTCCCAATTTGATGCGTATCTTATACCCAGGATAGATGAGCTAATTAACAGACTGGGAAAAGCACGGTTTATGTCTACCCTTGACCTGACCAAGGGCTATTGGCAGATCCCCCTGGCCAAGGCCGACAAAGAGAAGACAGCCTTTGCAACTCCAGAGGGTCTGTATCAGTACACCGTCCTCCCCTTTGGGTTCCATGGGGCTCCCGCTACTTTCCAACGGCTAATGGACAAACTATTGCGACTCCATGGCAAGTATGCTGCAGCCTATCTCGAAGACGTCATCATATATAGCCCTGATTGGGAGATGCACTTGGAGAAGGTGGAAGCAGTCCTGGACATCCTGAAGAAGGCGGGGCTGACTGCGAATCCCTCCAAATGTTTGATCGGGTTAGCTGAGGCCAAGTACCTTGGGTATATAGGGGGGAGGGGCGTGGTGAAGCCCCAACTCAGCAAGTTAGAAGCTATACAGAAGTGGCCCCGACCACTCCGGAAAAAACAGGTCAGAGCATTCCTGGGACTAGAGGGGTACTATAGGCGGTTCATTCCCCACTTTGCCACCGGGGCATGTCCATTAACGGACCTAACAAAAGCTCGGGGCCAAAACATAGTAAAATGGTCTGCCGCAGCCGAAGGCGCTTTTGCAGATCTGAGGACGGCTCTCTGCACAGACCCCGTACTAGTAGCCCCAGACTGGGGGAAGGAGTTTATCCTACAAACCAATGCCTCTGAAGTAGGTATGGGGGCGGTACTTTCACAAATGGTCGGAGACGATGAATACCCCGTCCTCTTCCTCAGTAGGAAGCTCCTGCCTAGGGAATGGAAATACGCCGTAGTGGAAAAGGAATGCCTGGCGGTAAAATGGGCCGTAGAAAACCTCCACTACTATCTACTTGGACGGAGGTTTACCCTTGTCACAGACCATGCTCCTATGCAGTGGATGCACCAAAACAAGGACAAAAACGTGAGAGTAACAAGATGGTTCCTGTCACTTCAACCCTTCCACTTCACAGTACAACATAGGTCTGGAACCCAACATGGCAATGCGGATGGCCTATCGAGAGAGCACTGCTTTCCGACCCAAGTAGCCCTACCTGTAGTGTTGAGCGGGGGGGAGGGAGGGGAAGGGGGATATGTGGTAAACCCAGGACAAACAGCTACAAAGGGGGGGGTAGTAATTAGTCCCAGGGGGATAAAAGGCCTCTCCCAATCCAATGAGGAGAGATAACCATGGGGAAGCAAGGTTCAGCTGGAAAAGAGGTTACTAGGGAACTAATTAGGTTCAGCTGGCTTCAACTGCTTGAGACCTTTTTAAACCCTCCCCTGCATGGAAGGGTGTGGGGAGAGTGAGAGAAGCAGGGAAGCTGCCAGTAGGCTGGGTGCAGCAAGACACAGAACCCTTCCAGGAAGGAATTCTGCACTCCCTCCCTCCCCAGAAGGGAAGGAAAACAAGCACAAGGGATTGACTGGGGAAAGGAATAGCTGGACCCTGTGCTACTGATAAGGATCTGCCTTGCCCAAGCCTGTGTCTCCAAGGCAAAAAGGATTGAGCCTGCTGAGGAGAAGAAGGTACTTTGCCACACCATCTTATAATCCATTCATCCAATCCATACATTTTTAACTTGCTGGCAAGAATACTGTGGGAGACCATATCAAAAGCTTTGCTAAAGTCAAGGTATAACATGTCCATGGCTTTCCCTGCATCCACAGAGCCAGTTATCTCATCATAGAAGGCATTCAGGTTGGTCAGGCATGACTTGCCCTTGGTGAATCCATGTTGACTGTTCCTGATCACCTTCCTCTCCTCCAAGTGCTTCAAAATTGATTCCTTGAGGACCTGCTCCATGATTTTTCCAGGGACTGAGGTGAGGCTGTAGTTTCCCGGATTCTTCTTATTCCCTTTTTTAAAGATGGGCACTATATTTACTTTTTTCAAATTGTACGGAACCTCCCCCAATTGCCACGAGTTTTCAAAAATAATGGCCAATGGCTGTGCAATCACATCAGCCAACTCCCTCAGCACCCTCAGAAGCACTGCATCTGGCCCCATGGACTTGTGCATGTCCAGCTTTTCTAAATAGTCCTTAACCTGTTCTTTCACCACTGAGGGCTGCTCACCTCCTCCCCATACTGTGCTGCCCAGTCTGGGAGCTGATGCTAGTGTTCCTTGTATAGAATTTGTCAGTACTGAAGTTCCAATATGATATGTAGGGCTGGATTCTGCCTGGCCCTTATGGGGGCAGGGAGTAAGGAATGTTTGGTACCCCAAAGGGCAGGAAGTTAGCAGACAGCAGGCAAAAGAATGACTCTATTCCTCATGCAACAGCGAGGAGTATTGCCTGGCCACCTAGGCAGCGGGTGTGCTGCATTCTAGGAAGGAGTGTACAGAATTGACAGGCCCTGAAAATCAGGAGATTAGCTCAAAAAATCCAAAGATTATAGAAATAATAAATGTTGGGCTCTTTTTACTTGCTTTCTGGGGGTCACACTTTCAAGCTTTTAGCTGTTACAATGAGACTAAAAAGTTTCCCTCTTTTTAAATAGAAAATGAAAAGGGAAATAAGGGATGATGTGTTGCTATACCACCCTAGGAGATTTCAGGGAGCCATAATCCTTTCCCTGTCCCCCGCCCCACCCCCACATGCTGCCAGTGGAAAGTAATGCCCTCTGCAAATTATTCCAACCCCTACACCAGGTCACTGCATTGGAGCATGTGCTGGAGTCAAGGCACATGCACCACCACTGCCCTCCCCCACCACTGGATCAGGTGTGTGATGGAGCCACTCCCCTCTCCTTCCATACCACCTATTCCTAGGAGCAGGAGGTGAGGCATGGGGAACTGTAAGCAGGCATTGAACCCAGACTCCGGGCAGGGAGTTCTTACTCCCACTTGCTTGCTTGTGCAAGCGTGCAGTCTAAATCACAAGCTAATCCTCATCTTTGTATGCATGTGTTCTCCATGTAGACACATTTATTCCCATTGCCAACACAGCTGAGTCTCTTGGGCATGTTATTGTTTTTATTTACAGCTGTTAAACCACTTTCATAATGACTGAGTTGTTGTTTAAAAAAGTGTCATAGGTAAGATTGTGTAACTTCACAGCACAAAGGACATTTTACATGTCACAAAAGTGTTTCCAATTGAGTAACTGTTTATGACCCTGTACTGAGAGGTATATAAAAACTCCAGTTTCTTTAATATCCGCTTTGCAAATAAAGTTGCTATCATGCAGTACTACCCTTTTCTGCTTGGCTACGTTTGCTTATATTCTTGGTTTTAAGGAGCAAAAGCAATATTATTTTAAAATGCATATTATGTTTCCACAGAGACAGAAGGTTGGGGAGGGGAACCAGCTATACATATCATGAATTTCTAACTTCAGCAATGATCATACAGTAAGTTCATTTAAAACTTTTTATATGTAAACATATATTTTAGTCAAAGCAATTGAAAAAATATTTAAGACCAATTTTGCTTTCTGTTACACTGGTGTAAATTCATTTTAACCTTTCTGAAGTCAGTGATGTTAATCTGGATTTACAGCAATAAGCAGAAATTGACCCATTGTCCAGACCGTAATCTTTCTTTAAAAGACAATCTAAGTGATTGCTGTGCTGAGATATCATTCCTCACTGCACCAAGTCTAAAAGGCAGTATACCTCGGATTGATGTTGCAGTGCCGGCAAATCAATATTCCCAGGGTTGTGATTTCTTTCTGGTTATAAGTATAATCTGTTAGAGTCAGTACTTCTGGGATTCACATCTGAAAACATATCTGTGCCCCCCCAAAGATGTGGGAAAGACATTAATACTATCAAGAAACAGTAGCTGTGGCTTTGTGGCCTGTATTCTAATACTGGCAGGATATTTTGAATTTTAATAGTAGAATTTGCAACATCTAAAAATACCTATGGTGTTAAGAATTAAAGCTATTCTCCCTTTTGCCTCCACACAATGTATAACCCCAATATGGGCATTTTTCTTCCTTTTTGTTTTTGTTTTCCTTCAGACTATTCTTTTTCTTTTTCTTGCTTGTCTTTGTTTGTACTGTTAACTTTTCTGCTTGTAGTTTTGTCCTTGCTTTTGCCATTCTTGCTCACTTTTAAATGAGTTCATGTTGCATATTTTTTTCTTTCTGTGGAGTGTTTGGGTCTGGGTGCCATTTCCGTCCAGGGATCGGCCGACCAAGGGGTTCCTGTCCCCGCGGTCTGAGTGAGTGAAATCTGCACAATCGCAGCCGCACCACACCTTGGGTAAAACCCTTGGTGTGAAAGCAAGGGCGATTGAGGCAGTAGCCTGTGGGCTCCTTTTGTGTGTTGCACCGGGCATCACTCTGACGAACCCGAATTTCCTTCTTGTGTGATTGGTGTATGTAAATTCCTCCTGTATTGGTAACCAGATATCTATGTCGGGACAGTTCCCTAAAGGAACGCCGGCTCAGTTTTAGAAAGGGTCCAGACTCCTGTAAATTTCTGGAAAAATGGTCTAGGCTAACTCAGGGAGATCCCAAAACTCAGTGGCCACTGTTAAAATCTTGGAACAAGGACCGAGTGGACATCTTAAAAGACAAACTTGGCCAATCTAAAACTAAATTGGAAAAGGAGAGGTTAATTGTTTCATGCAGTGGTGGGAAGAGGCAAATCGTAGGTGGACAAAATCAAAATTCGCCTCTCTCAAATATTCAAATAATAAGTTAAAAGCTTTATTAAAAGCCTCCTCTCCCACCACCAGACCAAGCGCTCCCATTTACCCTGTTCTCCGGAAAAAAAACAACAACCCTGGATCGATCCCAACCCCCTCCATACTCCCATCTCATTGTAAAAAGGACAAAAAGCCCCTTGTTCTGTTCCCCTTCAATGTCTGCCTCAGAAACTGATTCTTTAGTGTTCCACTATGAATTCAGCAAGGAGGGTGGGCTCCTCAACTAGCCCTCACCCTTCCTGGTCCCTTTCCTTAAACATTTCTTTCAAAATTGTGAAATGACCACAATATCACTCACAAAAATGGTTCTTTGGAAAAAGCAAGATCGGGCCCAGACAAGCAGGCAAGCAACAGATAAAGAAACTGAAAAACAGGTTGGAAGCCCTAAGGGCATAGTGTCAGGAGTAAGTGCAAGCATGAACCCCCGGAACAATACTTAAAATGGTGAAATCTGAGTTGATAAAGGTGTCATTTTGGGAAATAAACAAGTGATTTAAGGAAAGAGATTGAAAAGTTAATTCTACAGAGGCTGAAAAGAATTAAGCAGTTAAGCCTTGTAAAAATGTTTAAAAGGACCTTGTTAAAAGAATTCTTGGTTTCTTTGCAGCCATTCTGAAGGAAAAATGGCCCCTTTCCCATAAGAATGTCTGTAAATAATCCAGGTAAAGAGACTATCTAATTAGAATCATTTGACTTTGGACAATTGAGTCAAATTTGCTAAAAGAACATAGGTGGGGGGGTTCTATTGGAACTTAACTGACCCAAATGTATAAAGGTAATGTAATCTATGTACAGCTATGTAAAAACAAAGCAGTGTAAAAGGGTTGTTAAGGAAAAGAAAATATGTATGTATCCATCTGTCTGTGGGAATATGTGAGGTTTGTAAAACTCCTGTTTTGTAGGTTTAAGATAAATTGGTTTTGTTTTGTTTATAATGCCACTAAAAATCCATTTGACTCTTTAATTCAAAGTTGCAAAACTGGCAGACCTTTTTGCCAGACACAGGTGGTTGGCTTTGAGATTTGGTATTTAACCCTTAAGGGGTAACTTGATTCTTTACAAAATTTAAATGTTTTCAAATAAAGGCCAAGTCATGACTGCGGCAGGGCAGTCAAAATCAGAAGAATAGGGAGAGATTCTGGATTCTTTTTGTTTGTTTGTTTGTTTTTGTAACAAAATAGCAGATGAAAGCTGTAGTAAAAGAATAAAAACAGTGTCCCTCTGAAGCAACAGCAGGGGTGAGGTGCACAAAACAAAAGAAGCAAAGTTAGAAACACTGAGCCTTAAAATGGCTTTGTGTAATCAGACTGTCACTTTGATAAGGGTACATAAAACTCTGTAAGAACAAAAGAAACAGTTACACCTTATGTAAAAATTAATATGGCTAATGTTTTAAAAGTTAAAGTATAGAAAGAATGTGCAGACATGTGCAGTATATATTATAGAGGGGGTAAAAGAAATGCAAACGAAACATGTTACTTAATTAAAATCCTATTAGGGCTCCAAAGGAGCCACAATAGACTGTGTTTTCTTTTGTTTTTCATTCTCTGTGTGTTTTGGAAGCAAGAGTTAAAAGTAATCAAAACTCTGGTAAAAGTTAATTGTGTTCCTTTTAAGACAGAGTCTCTGAGCTCTGCTGATGGCTTTGAATCCAAAAGCCAAGCCTGTGTTGATGCAAATTACCTAACTGATAAAGGAAGTGAGAGAACTGCCAGCACAAAGAACTTGCAGATAAAGAACATACCTGGTCAGCAAACAAAGTGTCTAAATAAAAGGCACAGTATAACAAGATACCTTTAATTAATATAAATTTAATGTTAATAAGTACCCCTGTAGCAATGTATAGTGTGTATGATTATTGGAAAAGTCCTTTATGGTAATGATGCTTTTCAGCTGTTACCTGTGAACAAACTTAAAGCTTAACACAGCAGGAAAGACATTGTAAACTTGGTCTACTGTAAAGGAAAAACTGAGGTACACCACCTCATGGATTTAATGACTGAATAGTGGGATAATTTCCCCATAACTCTTAAAAGATAAAAGCCATTGAAACCTGGCCTGCCTATAGAACAAAAACACAGGAAAATATGGAGGTAATTCCTCTTGTTTTGCCTGCAATCAGCAAGGGTATTTGTGAAAGAAAGGAATATTTTAAGCAATAATGAATGCCACCCCAAAAGGGGTAGAAAAATATTATTTTTGTCTTTCAGAAAAAGCTGATACCAGCTACAGGACAACCTAATACAAAAACAAATAAAAGTGGGTATGCTTATCCATGCCTGTTGCTCCAAAGCCCTGTAGTAAAGACATCTCACTAGGATCCTGTATGTGAGATAAAATGAATAATGAGACCAAAGTACTGTATAATGGGGTATGTGTATGTGTTAATTCTTGGGGAAAAGTGTTTCAAAAGAATGGAAGTGTTAGCAACCTTCCAATAGACAAATGTAAATGTAATGTAAGTACTGTGTTTACAAAACGTAAAAAGGTAACATAGTTCCTAAAACAAACAAAAAGGCAATGTGGGAAACCGAACCATTCATATTATACATGCAAATGGCAACATGTTAAGAATTGCCACTGCAGAAAGACATAACAGCTTACCATTGGTATAACATATTTTCTGAATGGTCTCCCACAACTAATGGCATACTAATGTTACTAACCCTAATTGTTTTTGTTTTTAAATTGTATGTGGGTTTAATTGGAGTGTTTAAAATGTGCTGTTGGATAAAACAAATGTATGCAAAGCTAGAGCCACAGGCCCAAATCACCTCCCAGTATTTTCTATTACGTGGACTAAATAAGGGCTTGTCTATACTTACGCGCTGGTTCGGCGGCAGGCAATCGAACTTCTGGGTTCGATTTATCGCGTCTTGTTTGGACGCGATAAATCGAACTCAGAAGTGCTCCCCGTCGACTCCGGTAATCCTGCTCGCCGCGAGGAGTACGCGGAGTCGACGGGGGAGCCTGCCTGCCGGGTCTGGACCGCGGTAAGTTCGAACTAAGGTACGTCAACTTCAACTACGTTATTCACGTAGCTGAAGTTGCGTACCTTAGTTCAATTTGGGGGTTTAGTGTAGAACAAGCCTAAGAAGTGACATTGGCGTTAATAATCTTAGTGTCAAAAGGGGGATATGTAGGAGCAGGATTTTATAATGTCCCATAAGAATTAATGTATGATTTGATTTCATCCTGTCAGCCACCCTTTTTGAATAGCAGAAAGGAATGACAGACCAGAACAATCCTTATGACTGATTATGGTCACCCTTTTGTTTTAGAATAAGTTATAATGTCTACTATGGTTTCCTATATGTATTACAAAGTAGGCACTCTAGTTAAATATACATTTCTTTCTTTTAAGGTTTAGTAAGTAAGAAACAGGCTTCTCTATTGTGTCTATGTTAAGTAAATTAGAGAAACATTAAAGGCCTGGGTCTCAATGTAAATTGTCTTGGTTATTGATTGTAAAACTTAGCAAGGTTTTAATTTGCAATGCCTTTTTGCTTTATATAAAATACTACTGTTTGTATTCTCAATCTGTTTGTGTGAATGAGGAATGTATGCATCAGAAAAAGATAAGGTGTGAAGACCATTGTTATAGCCAGAGTCAAGGAAAAAGAAGTAAAGAGACTTAAAGGACATCAAAGAATCATCAGGTACGGCTTACTATCCAGACGGCTGTTAAACTGTCTGGCATCACAGCGTGGATACATGCTTCGCAGTGTAAGAAGGCACCACCCCCAGCAAACCAATCATCACCTCAGGACCACGCAGAGTCAATTTTGACTCCAGAAGAAGACGTAGAGGAACAGCCTGCAATACCTTACCATCTACGCTCTCGTAAGGGTTGCCAGAAGCAGATGACGACCTAAAGCAAGGCCCAAAAAGAAGCAGTAGTGAGCCTAGCACCTGCTGCCTGGTGGATGTAAAACCATGACTGTGGTTCCCTCAGTTGAGGTTGTCAGAACCAGAAGGGCCTTGCCTCCAACATGCGCCTCTGGTGGCGCGTGTTCCTCGGCTGCTGGTGTCTTAAGGTCTGAGGAGTCCACAATGACAATTCTTTTATCCAGCAGCAAGTGTGGATAGCTCAAACCCTTAATATTTCTAATTGCTGGGTCTGCAGCCACATCCAGCCCACTCTCAAGCTGTTCCTGTCCTGGCAATCCCACTCAATTCCCCAGACCTCACTGGAGGACCTCGTCCGTTTAACAAAACATGGAACAATAATGACACTTGGAAAGCAGTGGGAATAAATGTATCTAAATGGATAAGTGTGGTGGAGGGAAAAGGTCATTGGTGTTGCGTGTGTAATGGGACAGGGCTGGATCTGGGAAAAAGCCGTTGCCTTCAGCATATTGTGGCCAGTGATGTATGGGATTATTCGAACAAAACTAAAAAGTGGCGGGCTGGGTATGGGGATATGACATTTTTTCTTGACCTGAGGATCAAACAGAAAAATCAATTTCATGTTCCCCCTACAGTAACCTTAGTGAAAACAATACAATCTTTCAACACCATGCAAAAAGGCTCTTGAGTTTACAAGCAGTAGTTGAAATAATGGCAAATGACACCAGAGAGAGTTTAAAAAACCCTGGCCAAAGAAACATGGGCGATCTGACAGATGGCCCTCCAAAACCATCAGGCATTGGACATAGTGCTGGCGGCCAAAGGAGGGACCTGTGCTCTCATTGGAAAAGAATGTTGTGTGTTCATACCTGACGACACCAATGAGGTAATAGATTGCTCTAGTCACTTAGAACAAATCGCATAACTTCCCCATGAAGAGCCAAGTTCTTTATGGAAGTGGCTAAGTAACCTGTTCAATTTCTCTGGCATAGGAAACTGGTTGTTTCAGGGAGCCCTAGCTATCCTGTTTGAAATCTTAAAGATTTTTGTATGTTTTCAGCTAATCTCCTGTTGTATCCAGAATTGTGTAAGGTATGCCAACCAAGTGACTGCCCCAAAACAGAGTGCTAATATGATGATTTCGAAATATCACGGATGAACGAAGAGATAAAGAACAATTAATATGTGGAACCCAGTAATTGTTGCTCTTTGCGTAAGCTTGACCAAGTGAAATGAATTATATTAAAGAAATAGAATGAATTAAAGAATGCTGTATGTACCTTTAAGTAGAAATGAGAAATGCTGCAAGCCAGGGGTCAGGAAAGCAGACATTAACTGCTTAATGAATTGCCCCACTTAAGGGCAATTGGTGAAGCACTAGCCTTAGATCGATAAGAGTTAATAAGGAAGCAGGATATGCATATTGTGCCCCATGCAAATTTTACAATTTTGCTCTCTCTGTCCCTTTGTTTAGTTCACACCCTTTTATCTGTATAAATAAGACTGTTTGAATCTTGCAAGGGAGCTCACATTATCTGAATATATTAGCAGAGCACTGTGCTAATAAAACAGAGTGGTCTGACAAACTATGAGTCCTGAGTCTAACTTTGACACCTTCTTGTTTTGTTGTTTATCCTTGTGAGAATTTTTTTGAACTGTGGTAGGAATGGGGTCTTGCTAGAGGTTTTTACAGTGAAGTGGAGTAAAAGAGAGCGAGTGAGTGAGTAGCTTTAGGGATAATACTGTTTCCTATTTCTAATAAAGTTACTTGTTCAGTGTTGGAAGAAAGCATTTCTTTCTGGGTTACCTTCCCATTGTCCCATGACAAACCTCTGTAGTTTCATTGGGCTTTAAAGTGATTTGCTGAGCCCTGGCTCTGTGAAAGATGATCAGGAGTGCACTGATAACTCCCTGCTCATTCATGACACTCATTCATCAGTGAACTGCTGGGCACTGATTCACAAGTGGGTGCCTAGTTACTTCCTACAAAGCTTCTACATCTGCTGTTTCAGACAGAGCAAGGGGAAGAGCATAATGACTTCCTGTGGACAAGGAATGGGTGAGTAATTTTAGAAGTGTTGAGCCATCACACATTTCCTGGATTAAAAAACCCCAAATAGAAATGCATTGGGAAAAGAGTGCAGCAGAACAGTGAGAAATTTCAGCAATAGGTTTTTCTCTTTTCTTTCTCTCTTCCCTGCCAGCAATAAGACAAGTGAAGATGGAAGAAAGCAGTAGACAGCTGTGCAAATAAAGGAACTGATTATCGGATACTCCATTCTGACACTTGTAACGGGGTGGGATAAACAAAAGCTTAAAGACACATTTTTGCTCCCTATATTTGGGGACCCTGTATGGGCCTGTCTGGATTGTTCCAATGTAAATTAGAGCAGGGACTTGAACTTGGGTTTCCAAAATTCCAAATGAGAGACTGAACCATTGGGGTCCAAAGTCAATCTCTCTCACTGCTGCAATGAATAGTTATATGTTTTATACAAAGTGGAACTGTTTCAACAGGAGAGAGCCCCAGAACACCCCATAGCCCAGTAATTAGGGCATTCAGCTAGGAGATGGGGGACCTGAGTGTGGAGAGTCCCCTCTCCACATCAGGCTGAGGGTAGAATTTGAACCTGGTTGAGTGCTCTAACTACTGGGCTACTGGGTAGAAGACCACCACCATCACTGCCAGTATTCTGTGCCAGGCCTGATCTGGTAGACTTAGCCTAAGGTGGCCTCTGAGTACCTTTACCAGATTGAGCTCTATAGGCAAAATGGGCAGGGAATGCCTAGTCTGTGAATTCCATAGAGGCTTAGATGTGAATTAGGCACGAAGCTACTTAATGTTGTCCAGACCAAAGCAGCTGTGTGCCTGCCCGGCAGCAGAGATTTAGGAATCGTGGGGACTTTACCTTTGAAAACGTAGGTATCTAAGGAATGTATTGCCTACAAAGTTAGGCAGCAACTGAGTCAGGTTTTGGAAGATCTCAATTTTGGATTTAGGCTTCTAAATCCCCCTTGTGAATCCCACCCACAGTAACTTACTCCAGTCCACAGTGAGTCAGTGAGACCACTAAGGCTAGACCCCAGGTTTTATGATAGCCTGGGGCTTTAGCCTCCAGATCCCACTGCCTCCCTATAGGATTTGCCTTCTGCCCCATGTAAAGGCCTGGCATATAAATTGCTAAGTTCTGAACATCAAGAAACTGCTAGTGTATGGAGGAAAATTATTATCTCAAGCTGTCACAAATACAGGGTTTTAACAATCCATGAAGCATAGCCTCTAAAGCAGCACCACTACTGCAAACAGAGGGATGGTCCTCTAGAGAATATGTGAAATTGGAAAAAGAGAATAGCTCTCTAGAGAATCACACACTATAATATTCAGCTGGTGTGCATGGCAAAAAAGATATGAATAAAGGTCCATTAGGTACGGATTTCATTCTATTTCTGTCATTACCTTAACAAAACTGTTTTGGCTTTTATTTCTTTAGTTATTTTTGCCGTGTAGCCTGCTTTAAAGGTTATGGATGTGCTAAATAACATTGCTGTCTAATTTTTTTTCTGGAGTTGCTGGAGCACCACAGTGATGACCAGCAATAAAGGCCATTTACTTTATAGCCTGAACCCACAGAGGCAAAGTTCACATAAGTGTCAAATTGTATCCTGTGTCCTGTCAAAGAAATTGACAAGATGTTCACTTGCAGGGACCCAAAGCAAGGTTCTAGTGTGTACATTATGATAATAGTGGGAATATTAGTGGTCAGGAGTCTCTAGGAGATAATGGGGGATTAGTGACATGGCCTTTTGTAAGTGTGTTGGTATAATCAAGTTAAAAGTGCCCATTGGAACACAACCTACTGCCGAATTGGCACCTATGCTGCTAGTGTGGGGGCAGTAGTGTAAAAGTTGTCATTCTTTCCCTTGAGCCATCCCACTCTACTCCCTTAATTTGCCTCTTCCTCTCTCTCTCTCCTCCCATTCACTCTCACATTCTCCCTTTCCTTGCTCCCGATGTTTAAACATTAAATTTTACCTAAGAAACTTGTCAGCTCTGAGTCAGCTACAGCCAGGTTCCCATAAAATGACAGCATTTGTCATCAGCTAGCACATTTCACTATATTTAGGACCTACAAATGGAATTGTTATAGAACCTGGTTACAACATTAATGTGTCCCGAGCTGTTACATTGTGATTCCAATTTGTAGTGCAAGATGATGGTCTTCTGTTATCTTTTCTTCCCATTAATCATCTCCAATCTACTAAAGATAATGGGCTTTTGATGTTTTTAATTTTATTTTGTTGATGAGGTTCTAGCTATGCTCCACTGGGTGTTGGTGAATTGCTGTGACATCACCAAAAAGATCCAGTCAGCCAAACACTGTTTAACCAAAGCACAATATATTTCATTATAGTCATACGTTTCTGGAGCCCTTTCCATTTCTGCTATATATTTTTGAGGTAGGGTGACTAGAACTGAATACATTAGTCCAGGAAAAAGTGTACCACTGATTAATATAATGGCATTACAATATTATCAGTATTATTTTCTATCCCTTTCTACATCCATGCTAACATTATGTGATCTCAAGCTGTCCCTCCTCCAGTTCAGCTGTAATTTCTGCCATGTTTTGCTAAGTACATTTTATTGGATATTTTGTTTTTTCCATCAGTCCACCTGCGTTCCATGCCTAGTGGCTCTTTTCCTTGTTGACCTCAGGAGAAAATGGACAGAACAACAGATAGCAGGGAAACAGGAAAAGATGTTTATAATGAAAAAAGTGCAAGAGTTATGCAACCTAAAGCCAGAAAGCCAAAGAGCCGCATCATCCTGTCTTCATTGTAAACCACTGGGCCACGTCCTGGGAAGCCACTGGTGTGTGTTTGCACAAGGAAGGGAGGTAATATTTAAAGTGAATCAGAATTGGGCGGAGGGGGAAGCTCACTAGTCTTGGTGGCTGTCTTGACAGGTCATGGCAGTTACTGGTGATGCAGTTTTGAATCGATTCATAGTGACAGGGTGCAGCAGAAAGAAGAGGAATGGTGTATGTGAGGGGGGAAACGTAGATACATATTTAAAGAATATATTGGATGAAAGGAAATATGGAAAGGATGATGAGTACAGCTGTGTGGAAAAATCATGGAGAAGGAGCATCTGAAACTTGGAATGTAAATCACAGATTCATAGACTATAAGGGACCAATGTGATCACCTGGTCTCCCCTCTGTATAACACAGGTCACAGGACTTCCATGAATTAATTCCTATATGAACCAAAGCATATCTCAGAAAAACAGCCAATCTTGATTTATAAATTGCCAGTGCTAGAAAATGCACTGCAACCCCTGGAAAAAAAATGTTTCTATGGTTAATTACTCTCACTATTAAAAAAAGTGTGCCTCATTTCTATTCTGAATTAGTCTAAATTCAGCTTCCAGGGACTGAATCTTGTTACACCTTTATCTGCCAGATTGAAAACTCATATGTTATCAAATTCTGTTCCTTATGTAGATACTTATAGACTGTAATCAAGTTACCCCTTGACCCTCTCTTGCTTAAACTAAACAGATTGAGCTCCTTGAGTCTTTCATTATAAAGTATGTTTTCTAGTTCTTTAATTATTATTGTGCATCTTCAATGGATCTTCTCCAGTTTATCAACATCCTTCTTCTGAACTGTAGATACCAGAACTGGAAACAGTATTACCATCCTGGTTGCACCAGTGCTGAATACAGTGGTCATATCATCTCCCTACTCCTACTTGAGATACTTCTATTTATTCATACATTAGCCCTTTTGGTCATAATGTCACACTGAGAGTTCATGTTCAGGTGATTATCCATCATGACTCCCACGTCCCTTTCAGAGTCATTGCTTCCCAGGGTAGAGTCCCCCATCCTGAATCATGAATTGTTTTGCAAAATTGCTTTTTAAAAAAGTGTTCTGAGGCTGAGATCTTGTCTGACAGGGTTCAGCCCGAAGCAAATGCTAATGCCTAAGGGTAAACCCTCCTAAAATAGGAGTCTGTGGTAGAGGAAGAGCCTTAATTTGACTCTGTTATATATGACCTGAAAAAATACTACCACCAGCAGTAAAGGATATTCACAGTATTTCTTGTGTTTTTTGTTTGCTTCTTTCTTTTCATATAACAAACTGGAGTCAAGATATACTGATTCCCTGTGCAAACAATAACATTACATCTATTATACACATACAAACATGGCCCCAAAAGCATAACAGAAGGGCAAACACTAAATGAAAAAATAGCAAGGAAGCCTCACATGCATAGAACTGTTTATTAAAATTGAATTCTGTATCCCAAAGCATTTTTACTTCAGGAACCATACACTCTATAATCTGCTCCTCCTGGCAGATTCGAGACCTGTTTCACATATCTCTGATGGAAGTAATAATTCATTTAAAATGCATTAAAGTCATATACAGAGAATGTAACAAATTGAGAAATATTTATTTCACAAATATGAGCTAAGTAATGAGAAGCAGAGAAATATGTTTGTTCATAACTTGTAGCCTAGTTGCACATTAGAAAACAGAGTTCATTATACTGTACATCTAACTGACAGTCCTAAAAAAACATAAAATATAAGGTAGTAGGAAATCACTGAATACAACTCTATCATGACCATGTAGACAGTTACATATGTTGGCAATATACAAATTTGGCAATGATCAGCATGTATTTATAGAAAAAAAATCAGATTAATCTATTACACACCACAGTGGTCTGAGAATCTAGGACATTCTGGAGAGGTCTGGAGAGGTCCATAAATGTTTGGATACAGAGAAGAAAGGAAAAGATTAAATGTACTTTTTTGCCATTAAATTTACAAAGCCAATTCAACATGAAGTTACAACAATATAAAGAGCTTTGGAACAATTCCCATCAGGATTCACATTTCCACTACAGTGGGATCTGCGCATGTCTGTTATAACCATTTATTTCTATTTGCTTTCTATTTCTAGGGAAAGTACATTATAATTATTACTGGTGCTCATAACATTTAAATTAAAGTCCCGAATATCCCCGTAAAAGCATCTTTGGGTTGGCAGTGGTTAAGTACATATCCTGCTTCTGAAGATCTTCAGCCCCTGAATCAGTCTCATTAGTTAGTTTTGTGAACAGGGACCTGTGATGTCTTCTCAGATTCCTGTAAAGATGACTAAAGCTGGAATACTTTCAGGTGATAAGAGAAATCTAATCTGCTGTCACTTCAGTTTTCTAACTAAAATCAGGTACTTCAACCTTTCCTTTCCTTGCAGATTTCCACTTTAAATCTCTCAATTTAAAAGTTAGCACTTATACTCACTCAATATAAATGTTCAAAAGTACTTTACCAACAGTAACTAATCAATCCTTCCAATATCCCTGTGAGGTAGTTAAGTGTTATTATCCACATTGTACAGAGGAAAAAGACAAGGCAGAGGTATTATCAATAACTCGCCTAAGGCCACATGTTGAAGAACTGACAGAGACAGCTAGTTTGCAGATCTCTGGACTCTCCATTTCTGTTCTAGATTCCTTGCTTTTATAAATATATAAGTACTAATTACATAAAACGGCCATGTTTTCAAATTCAAGACTGGGACACATGTGTGGCAGATTTATTTAGGGCATGAAATACTCATAAAAGAAACAAGTATATTTCCTTTGTTATTTAAAAGAAATATGTATATGTGTTGGTTCTGCTACTCAACAGCAATGTGACCATGTTTCTCAGAGTGAAAGATTTTTTCCCCATACACCTCATCCCTGAGACACCACAGGGGTTTATTACTGGCTAGACTTGGTCATAGACATCTCAGACTCACATTTGAATACTGTTGATTGGCACATGATGACTAGCTTTGGCCTTGACAAATTGTTGGCGTAAAACACATGCTCACTATATGGTCAGAGTGAAACAGATGAATACATTTTAGATTGAAATAGGGATCTGCCTTGAACAAGCACTTTGCACTTATTCTCATTTTATATAAATGTTTTGATTGATGAACATTCCAGGCATCATGAAAGATATTTCAGACACATCAGGCCATCTTAGGTGAAACAGAAACTCTCCTGGTAAAACTGGGATATATGGTTCATTTATAACTATCACTAACTTCATTTTGATGAACTCTTGGACTCACTGAATAAAATGTTATTAAAAAAATCAGAGCATAACCCTGCAAGGTGCTAAGCATCTCCCGGGAAGTCTAGGCACTCTCAACTTGCAATCGAATCAATGGGAAGTGAGGGTACTTTTACCTCCTTGGAGGTGTTTGCCACCTAAAGGGATTGAGCCCAATGCTTGGTGTGGGGGGCAAGTCTGCAAGGTGTTGCAGACCTGGCAAAAAATAAAAAATAAAACACAAGCCGGGTCACTGAGGGGTGCACTTTAAGCACTGCCTTATCAAAGCTGCTGCTTTCATATTCCTTGTAGACACCCCACTTCGTTCACACCACTTTAAGAAGTGATTGAGCCCTCAGTTTATTCATTGTGCTTTTAACACTAGTTTGTCTAGCTCTGTACTGTCTGTCAAATTCAAGGAGGAATCTGTTTCTTTTTTTGCTGTGCTACAACAAGACTGAACATTTTATTGGTTTTTCCAGCAGGATTTTTAACTACAGGTCGAATGGTTTCTTCTCTTTCAAGACAACCCTGTCTCACCACTCTTCCAAATTACATAAAAATATTACACCCCATTCTTTGGATTGGCAATTTGGTGCACAGCACATCTTGAGTGTGGAGATGGGACACAAAGGTGGATGTAAATCACCTCATCAGCTGCTCCCAGATTCCTGGACTGCCAGACTAGAGTGGTTCTAAATTATGCCAGCTGCAACCAGGTCAGTTTGGCAGCTGGGGATTGATGGAGAGTAAAGATAAGGCTGCCATCTACTGAGCTGATTGTCAGGGCTGCTCAAGTGCTTGCACTAGAGGTTGAACTACAGACAATATACACTTATATTAGCCTAGGAAATGTGGCTTTTAGGGGGGATTCCTGGGTTTAATTGCAGCCACAGTAATAATAAAATCAAGGATGCAAAACTAGGCAAACATCACATCTCCCAGCCCAGTGTGAAGGGGAGGCCATGGGGAGAGACAGGGGGAGGTTGGAGAGCAAGCCTCCCCTCCCTCACTATGCATGGGCAGCTCCTGTCCTGTGGGGCTGGTCCCAGCTCCCCAATCCAGGTGTTGCAACCTGGCTCACAGGGCATAGCACCAGTCAGGCATGGCCCAGGTGCCACTCTATTTTGATGGGGAAGAGGTGGATGAGATTTTAGTGGGGTTGGAATCCCGTGAGCCATATGATAAGGCCTGGAACAGGTTGCCAGGACCAGCCTTATAGGACAGGACCCCCAACTGCAGGGTGAAAGTGGGGTGGGCTTCTCTTCAGACCCTCCTCCCTATATATATATATACACACACACATACACACAGCCAGGATTAGGGTTATGGTGTTGGGGCAGAGGGTGCTGCTGTGGATGATCAGTCCCCCCTTTGGCAGTTTAATACAGTCCACCCATTGAATTGGGAGGCTACATTTGTCCCTGCTTCTCCTTAAATTCAAATGTAAGAGGCCTGTGATTTTGGAATAGAACTTACAGAGCTATAGCCTCACTGCCACAAATATTTATTTTAAATATTTAGTTTTGCCAGTGACAGTGACTTCTGTATGTACCAAGCTATGCAGTCATGCAGACATATTGCTGGGACAGCAGGGTTTTTGACTTGGACAAGTAATGAGAAAATATTCCAGCACAAGGTCATATATTTCACAATTTGTTAGTAAAGATTTTTTTTTCTATCTGCCAGTTTCACATACTGTGTGAGAGATTTCATGATGCTCTGAATGTTACTATTTTTCATTTGAAAACTAAAATAATGGTGTTATGAAGGGTGTTTATTTTTGTTTTAGTTTGCTTTTGCTGGTTTACAGTAATTCAGTTTAATACCGCAAAATCTTCAAAATGGCACACCATGATGGAAAAAAAAATTCTAATTAAACAATTATCAGTGGTTCGCAGGGCACATTGTGCTGGCACATGTTCATTTTCATCCCATGTCTGCTTAGCACATGATTAAGGCTGAGGTTGTGTGGGTCTGTAGAGGTGCCACAGGGAAACTAGACACAGAGATTAATGGAGTAAGAATAAACCAGACTGACCAGTTTGAGTACCTTGGCAGTTGGATTATAGAAGACAGTGATTTCAAACATGAAATGCAGTCCAGACCTGGGGCATTCTGGAAGAGTGGTGAATAATGTCTCAAGGGTTGTGTGAGACAAGTTTATGCCACGGAGACTGAAAGCCCAACTGTACAGAACAATGGTGCATCCCACAACACTATATGGTACAGAAGCATGGGCAGTAAAGAGACAGCAAGATCAACACCTACAGATGTTTGAGATGAGATGTCTTTACACAATAAAAAGAGCTACCTGAAGGGACAGACTTAGAAATGAAAGCATTAGGCTGGAAGTCAAAGTCTGTGATGTGGCTGACTGAATCCAGGCAGTGTGACTTCACTGGTTTGGATGCATACGCAGGGTCAATGAAGAAGACCTAATGAAGATAGCATGGCAGGAGAGGGTGGTAGGAAAATGACCCTGAGGAAAGCTGAGGAAGTGATGGATGGATTGCATTGAAAAAGATGGTAAGTAGATGGCCATTAGTGCCACCTCGAACAGATGAAGATGACATATGCTTGCACAGTAACCCCACATAATGGGATGAGGTGAAGAAGACAGAGAAATTGTGCTGGTGCTCATTTTTATTACATGATTTTCTAGAAAATCACCATTAAGTATTATACAAAGTAGAACATTAAAATAAAGATACTACATTAAGGTAAGTTTGACTTCTTTAGCAGCTATAATAGAAGAGAAGAGCAGCTTGGAGAGAGCAGAAAGCCACATGGAGGAATACATATAGTAGTAAACACCAATTCACCCTCTACTGAGTTTAGATTTGGCAGACATTGGTGCCATTTCAATAGAAAGAGGGCATGATTCTCACATACAAGGAGGTTCCTTTACACTTCTTTGGTACACAATGTGGGTGTACATCCAATTAAACATGCAAGCAGCATAAAGGGGCCTTGGTGTAAATGAGAATCAGACACTTGTTCATTTTAGCTATTGTGATGGGATCCCTGGGGTGGAACCTGGAACTAGGGTACTACTGTGCCCCCTAAACTCTCCAGCCTGGGCTCTCTCACAATGCTTTGCTAGTGATAAGTAGCATACCCCTCCAGGTGCTGTTATCACTCAGCACAGAAACATGCGGAGCACCACGTGCAGCTAGACTGCATGAATGTTCCCAGAGTCACTCATGAATCAGACAGAGAAAGGCACCAGCAAATCTCCCAAGCCCCCAGCCTTGCATTCCAGAACGGTACCATCTTGCCCTAGTCAGAAGCCTGACTAGTGTGAGTTTATTACCCAGTCCACCCCTCCCTCGGTGTGGAGAGAACATACACAAGCCTTTGTAAACCGAGATGAGATTTCCGAAGCACTTCAATGAAAACACGCTCTTTTAGGTACAATATAAAACAGATTTATTAATTACAGAAAAATAGATTTTAAGTGATTATAAGTGGTAGGCATAAAAGGTCAGAGATAGTTACCAAAGAAAATAAAAGGCAAGTGCACAATCTAAATCTTAGACTTTATTAGACTAGGCAGTATTTGGATCAAGCAGTTTTCTCACCCCACTGGGATGTTACAGTTCTTAATACACAGGTGTCTCCCTTAGTCTGGGACCACTTTCCTCTGTTAAAGTCTTTGTCTTCCCAGCATTCTTGTTGCTTCCAGGGTAGGTGGGGGAGGAGAAAGGCCAAGACATGGTGCCACTGTCCCTTATTTTATACCCTCAGTCAATGTGCCTGGAAAATACTAGCCCAGACATGTCCTGGTGGTCTTTGTTGAGTCACAGAATTGAGCAATCTCCCTGGTATGGTCTTGTGCAACTGTCATTGAATTGTAAATCCTTTGATTACAACTCCCCTGCTGATTAATGGTCATTTGACACCCTCCTGGGAGGGGTTCACCACTTCAGTAGATCATGACCTTTCATAGGATATCTTAAATGGTATACTTTGTACTAAATATATCAGAATTACATGACAGTGGTGAATATGGGGGTTCCAAGGTGCTGCTTTGAGGTACAGAGTGCCATAGTCACTGAGTTTACCAAACAGTCAACATAGCTGTTTAAACCATGTAGTCAAATCACACATCTGCACATGGAAAATTGGCAATTGCCCAAACAAAGATGAAATTTATGTACACAGTTGAGGTACTGAGTTTTGAAAATTTCTCCCTGTTCAGAATCATTAATGGGCATTACACCGAATGTCCTAGTTGCTCTCCCAGTTATTTGACAGGTTTCAGAGTAGCAGCCGTGTTAGTCTGTATCCGCAAAAAGAAGAACAGGAGTACTTGTTGTTAGTCTCTAAGGTGCCACAAGTACTCCTGTTCTTCTTTTTCCAGTTATTTGAGTGTCTTAAGTGTCAGAGTGCATGTTCTGTTGTTGTTTTTAAATGGGTTTCTCTAGAAATATACCCCTGTACAGCACTGACAAGATGTATGGAAGGCTTACTATACTTTGCAAAAAGTCATTATACTGTAAGTGAAATACATGACTTAAAGAGTTTTACAAACACAGTAAAATTTCATGTAGTTTGAAACTGTCACAACAAATTTCTATAACAGGTTGTATTTTTAGATATGCATTGGGAGCTTTATTATGAACTGACTGATGGGTACATGAAAGTGCATACATACCAGTCTACAGCTCCTTTCAATGTCTAACTAAACTAAAAGGAAATGAGATGCTCTAAGGGGGGGGGGGAAACCTTGAAGAATTAATATACCCTCTAGTTTTTGTCAGTAACATCTTTTGTAATGTTTTGTACACTAACATATTCAGACCATTATAAGTTTATCAACCAAGAATATACAATACCCACATCTGAGGAAATAGTTTTATATGAGTTGATCTCTTGTCAACCCTTATTGCAAAGGTCATCCAGCACACTGGCTGTATTTTGTTTACCTTCAGAGCATGGAAAATTTTGGATCCAAATCTCAATCCAAATGTGAATTTTGCCATTTGAGTCCATCTCTAGTTCTTGATTATTAGAATTTCTGAATTTGACTTTGAGTTTTGGGTTCAGACTTGAAACTCAGTGACAGACAGCTGACAGAAGCTTTTTTATCTATTTTGGGGTCAAAGCTATGCATAACCACTGAGTTTCACATGGTTTCTACTCTAACCAAAATTCTATCTTAAGTTTGCTGAAAATGTTCATAAACATCAGTAAGCCTGACTGACATATATAGCTTAAACAAAATTTCCACCCAGGTAATGTTTCATTGGGTTTCAAAATGTTGGATTTTTTTAGCCACCTTTTGCTTCAGCAGACATACCCCACTGATCACCCTGCTCTGGCAGAGGGCACATGCATAAGCCTAGGGGAGAAATGAAGGGGACATCTTCCCCCACAGCTTTCAGCTTTTAGGGGGCAAACATGTCTTTCTCCCATCATATTTCTGCCTGGCTGAAGAGGGGCAGAAAGGTAGCAGAAAGGGACAGGGAGTATCTGAGCCTGCTGCTTTGAGTCAGTTCCCTTTCCCCTCTCCTTGCTACCTCACCGCATCTTCCTGCCAGCAGAGGCTGCACTGTACTCCTTGCTGGGCTGGCAGGAGTGTGCAGTGACACTTTCTGCAGTCAGTTCAGCTACTTTTTGGCCCTGGCCAGGAGTCTGGCCAAGCTTAGAGGAAGCTGAGGTGGCTGGGAAGGACTCACAGCCAGTAGCCTCCCAACCAACATTTACTGCTGCTTTTCCTCCCATCCTCATTATCGGGGGCATAGCTAAGGGGCATATAGGAAGGTGTTACCTTCCCAATGATAAGTTTGACAGATCTGTGTCAGTGCTGACACACAGAAAATCCTCCAATCACAGGGGAAAATCAACAATAACAAAATATAACAGTTTTGTACATATCAGCATTTTACATAGATGTAGATTTGTTGTGCTTTGTAGGATCACTGTACTGAAACCCAGAATCAGGTCCTTCTCCTTTTTGTGCCTCCTCCTCTACACATAGCAGGCCCCTGTTGACAAACTGGCTATCCCGTTAACACATACAAACTTTCCAGCCAAGGGAGCAAAAATGAAGATTTTCTGTGATATCCAGGGTCTTCTAGCAGAAGGAAAATATTGTAATTCAGAACTTTGTACAGTTAAATTTCCCCTCTGTCCCCACCCCCATCTCCTCATTCTTCCCTCATTTACATTGGAACTGTGGACCAGCTGTCCCATTCACTGTCCACTGATGGGTTCCTTGGCTAACCATCACCTTATTTCCTTCAACACTGCTCACCTGTCTCTTTTCCTACCGACAATCCTTCCAGGACTCTGAATCCTTCTCTTTCCTCCATTCTTTCAGTTATTGACACTCTCCTCTCCACCTCCCTTAACTCTTATGAGCCTCTCTCCCTCCATATGTTCCACCCAACCAAGCCCCAGCTTAGGCACGTTTGAATAAATATCATCGTTTGACTGCTAGCTTGTCCTTCTCTCCCTATTTGTTGGCCATTGTCTTTGTTGTCTTGCACCATATGCTAAGATGTAAGCTCTTTGGGGCAGGGACTGTCTTTTTTAAATTATGTGTGTACAGCACTTAGTATAATGGGGCAATACGGTAATATACATCATTATGCCAATTTGGGGGGCTTGTGACAAGCAATTCCCATATCAGACAGTACTACAGAGGTAGCAGTTGGGAAAATTAAACTGAAACCACCAGCCTAAGCTCTGTGCCTGAGCCTTAGGGGATGCCAGTGAGGAGCAGGGCAGAGAAGAGAAGAAGCTGTGAGTGGGCTAGGAGCCTGACTGACATGCCTGGAGAAGCAACCAATGCTATGATGTGTGGAACTGAAGAAAGAGGGTGGGAGTTTCAGCAGGGACCTACTTGGGAGTCTCAGAAGTGCAAGCCAGGCGAGGGTCCTGCTAATCAAACACAGGCCTCTCCCCACATAGCGCTGCCCTCTTTGCATGCTCAATGAATACTTCTTTTCTACAATACTGTCTGCTTGCTGCATCACTCCTGTAACAAAACACACCCACCCACCCACACCCCTCAATGTTGCTTCTCAGCATGGAGGAGCCAGTAGCACTCAAAAGACAATGTCCATGCTAGTGCAAATGTGGCCTTTTTTTCCCCTTCTTGGTGGTGTCTGTTTTACACAGAACTGGATAGAATGGCAGGGCTATGGTTTCCAGTGTCCTGTCTCTTTAAGCTTTGGAGCTCTGGCAAAGTGCAAGAAAAAGAGAGCTCTGGGGAAGAAGGTATGGTTGCAGCAGAGTTGGGGAGCATCTGGAAAGCCCTTGAGCAGTGTGCTGTTGTGACCAAGGGGTTGCTTGTTTGATTCTTGGGGGAGAAATGTTAATGATGTGTTCCAGTGTAACTGCTCCCTGTTTGGGGGGGAGTCACAAGAGCAGTTGCCCTGTGGTATTCTGGTTCGTAAGTGTCCCTCCTCAGTTAGCAGCTCTGCAAAAACCTTAGCTACCTCTGGCATCAAGTCTGAATCAAGGGAGAAGGAGCCCCCAGACTCCACCATCCAGGGCAGGAGGCCAGATTGCCAGCCTTACCTGCTCAGGCCTTCTTTGCGCCAGAAATTCAGGGTTTGAGCAAACCAGAGAGTTGCTCTAATCTACAGAGGGATCTTTCTGGTTTGCAGTAGAATATCACAACTGTGATCAGAGTTAGATATGGTCTGTGTGTCCACAGATACCTGAAGGGTCATATTGAGTTGAAAGGGTGCATCAACACCACCATGCGCTCAACGGATGCTTTGCAATATTTATTTCATTGTGAATTTAATTTTTTTCCAGTAGCTCTATCGAGCTACAACACAAAGTACCGTGTGCACATGTCCAGCAACCCCAATGGCATGTTTATCAATCAACACAAACTTGCTACGATGTGTTGTCTGAAAGGCGAGCTTTTTGGGGGGGTTTGTTTGAGCCCCTCACCCCCCAAGAGGTGCTTTATTTCCCTAACAATTAGTTTGGGTAAAACTAGTTGAGTAAAAGCTGAATCATGCCAGATCCAGTTTTTGGCCCCAGCCCTCAAGTTCCACTGCATAAATGGAGTACACAACCAGCTATTGCAATTAATTTCACCAAAGATCCCAAGACCTCAACCCACCCTGGTGCAAAAGCACTGCAAAAATCTGGATCTGGAAGTGGGATTTTGCTGGCGATTTGAGTTTGGTGATTTACAATTAGAAAACTGCTGGAGTTTGGATAAAATGAATTGAAAAAGTTTAGTGACTATTTTTGCTGTCTTTATGGAGGGGGCAAGTATAGTTATATACTGTGGATAGGGAAGCATTCTTTTTCCTTCTGATTTTCTTCCTCTGTGATGAAGTACCTGAAGGTAAAAGGGAGCAGCTCTCTCACATGTCTTGCAAAATTATTAACTCACAGCACACTCACCTCCCTCCCCCATTTTTTGGTATCAACAACACCCCTGGTCTCTAGAAGGCAAGTACAGAATAGGAACCTGGGGGAAGGGGGTGGAATCTAGATTGGAGGAGGATTCAGCAGGCAGCTTGAGGAAAGGAAAATGTATGGTGAGTTGAGGTGGATGGGATGGGTGGGGGCGGGGCCATGGGGAAGGGAAACAGGTACAGCCAGGGAAGGAAACAAAGAACTTTGTGGGAGCAGGACCACCTTGTGTACAGATCCAGAGGAGCACAGGGTAGAGGGACTAATAGGGGGGCACCTTGGGGTGGAAGAAGTGGGAGCTGGGAACAAATACAAGATAGGATCCTATGCATTAGTACACTGTGGGGAGAGGAAGCCAGAGACTTGTGTTGGGAGAGAGCTGGAGAGGGAGAGGCAGAGCTGTAGGGAGGACTTGAAGTGAGAATGAGGAGAGGCAGGGAGGATGCAGGACCTGGAGAGGAAAAGAGAGCTCCTGTGTAAGAGAAGAGGTAACTTGCAGGGTGTCAGAAGGGGGCACTGTTAATGAGTGTAAATTTATGGGGGAAAATTTGGAGGCAGTGGGATATTCAGAGAGGAACTGAGCAAATATCTGTGTGATCTGGAAGGGGGATGGCTGGCGGTTTCTGGGGAATGAAGGAGGAGAAACTAGGTTTGGGGGAGGAGAAAGGGAGGGGAAAGTGGAGGGAAGAAGAGGTCTGGAAAATTATGACTCCACTGGGAGATCCTGCTTTAGTGTATATTACATTTAATTGTTTTGGATTTAAACATAGTGGTCTGGATTCTGCTCTCAGTTGACAAATCAAATGAGTTATTCTGGATTTATGCTGGTGTAACTAAGAGCAGAATTTGGGCCATTATATGTTAACCTGAAGTCAATTTCAATTCCATTCAATAGTACCTTTCAAAAGTAATTACAGTCTGCCCAGGATTGGGTTACATGCTGTTTGGGGTTTGATCCCCTGTGCCCATCTGTCAGCAGTATCCATTCCTGATACAGCAGGAATAGGGCATTGTTAAATAGCACATGTAATCTTTCTTGTCTCTTTATTCTTTCTTCCAGGGTTAGGATTATTGTAATATACATTGTACAATATTATATATGCATGCAGCACTCAGCCAAAGAATATTCAAGAAGGATACAGCTCAGTGTTGATTATCCTTAAAAGTTTCCCATGAACAAATATTTGTTATAATTAATACAATAAAGGGAAGGGGAAAATGTACTTTTTAAACAGATTTACATGCAACAGTCCTGCTAGCATTTATGGAGATTATGTGCATGAAATCCCCTATATGTTGATGGCAATATAGATCTCAGTGTGCATGGAGGGGGGAGAGGAGCTTATCATCTGATATTTTCTTTGGCAAGAATCCTAGTAGCCATTTCCACAGTCCCCTCAAATCTAAACGATTTAAGTACCACCACACGCACAGGGAGACATTTCTGAAAAACTTTCACATAGTTACTGTTGCTAAGTAAATTACTCCCTTGGCATCCATCTATTTAGTTGTTCATCTCACTTTGTGTCTCAGAATTGACACAGTGACTTGACATTGAGTTAAAAAAGGAAGAGATATGCAGCCAAAGCAACTGTTACGCACTGGGAAAGGAATGAAGAACTCCTAGGAATAAAAAATATTAGGTATATTTTTAATTATGTTATTGTTTATATCACAGTGTGTCTTTGGGTAGAACTCCCTCCCACAGGTCACCCCATACATGGACTGGATACTTATTAAAGTTCAGTAGGAAGGAAGAGGGGAACAATAATGCTAAAAAACTTAAACCTGAGCAACCTCATATTGTAAAATCCAACATTTCTTACTCAAGCAAAACCACACCCAATTCAAAGTTTTCTTGGAGTAAGGACTGTAACTTTAGAATTGTAAAATAATGCACTGAGTTCATCTTGTCACTCGCTAGCTTTTGCTTGTGTATACTAGCTGATTTAAAGGCATAATAAAACAAAAAAAAATGAGAGCAATTTTTGTTTTCCACATTCAAGTATATCAAAAGTCCCAGCTGCAAAATTCAAATTTGAGGATTTGGGTTTGAAAACATACTGTTGTCAGTGGGATGTGGCTGAGGAAAAAAGGAAGAGTTAGTGGGAAACAGTTAAACAAAAATAAAGTAAAGGGGAAATTTAGCCCATTTCTTGCAAAAGAAATAATATGTAGGGTTAGCTTGACTGATCTGCCCTTTGTATTGTAGAATGTTACAGCCTTGGGGTTCAGTGGGACTTCAGTTATGCATAGACCTTATTCTGCCTTTGTGCCCAGGAGTGAATTTCAGCCTTTGTGACTGTGCAGTCCATTTTTAATGGTGACAATGAATATTTTAACAACAAAACTACCAAGGAAGGAAGGCTGTGCTCCTCAAGTGTGCCCAGTTAACTTACCTGCGTAGTACATCTACACTACATCTCCTGTTTAAGAACAAAATAAAGACCTAGGATTTGGCTCTTGGTGGACAATTGTAAACCTTATCATAAATACATGAAATGGAATAGATCTCGTCTGGAACTAATGAATAAAATTAATGTGAATTTATAGACTTAGCCATTGTTTAGATAAAACTTTGTGCAAAGCATTAGAGTATGTTTCATAAAGTGTAAACACCTTCTTGTTCCAAGTCTGATATCTAAAATAAAAAAATATATATATCAAGATATACCTATATCTCATAGAACTGGAAGGGACCCTCAGAGTTATGGAGTCCAGCCCCCTGCCTTCACTAGCAGGACCAAGTACTGATTTTGCCCTAGACCCATAAGTGGCCCCCTCAAGGATTGAACTCACAACCCTGGGTTTAATAGGCCATGCTTAAACCACTGAGCTATCCCTCCCCCTAATATTAATATTGATATTAATATGGATATTACATTTTTTGAATTTTGAGAACTGGATAACTCGGTCTTAACACTACATGAATGAAAATTGTTAATTGAGTTTGTAAATGCCTTAATCTGCTATTATTTGGCACGATACTTTGAGGGTTGTCATTCTTACCAAAAGCTATCAGAAACCAGCTTCAGAGGTTAGAATTTCTCTCCTATTTAACAATTGCTACAACCAAATTCTTACACATTGCAATGAACCAGGCAACTCCTCCATAGGTTCGCCCTGACCATTATCTTTCCTCTTTGAGGTTTGTATCTCAGATGCCAGAAGCTTTTTTCCCCCCCTTCTTCTTTTCTTAATCTTGGAAAATACATTTTTGGAACCTTACAAATTAAGGATAGTTTCCCAGGTCTGCAATATCTTTACCGACATTTCTTCATGTTTTAAAAGATTGGGGGCCTGATTTACTATTATGTTTCCTACTAGTCTAATTCCAGTGAAATCAATGTGTAAAACCAGAGTAGTACAATGGTAAATCAGACCCCAGAAAGAATTTAAGCATATTTGCATAATTCAAGTAACATCAATAAAGATATGGACATGCCTTTGCCAATTAAAAATTCTTTATTTCTCATAAAGTAGCTATGACATTATTTTTATCCTCTACCAATAAAAGTGTTACAATTACAGTGTGAATAAATGTGCTGTTACAATACCCCTGAGTAATTTAAATGTCCATGAACTTCAGAGGGATGCAAAACACCTTAACTTGTATAGGAGGCAGGTTTTTTATACAATATATATTCTAAAAGGAAAGGGGGAAAGTCTCTCTAGGGGATTAACCCTGTAGCTTCCTTGGCAAATCAAAGTATCAAATTACAAATCAGAAATACTTGCAAGTGTTTCCATCTTTCTTTGCAAAATCTCTTTATAGAATCATAGAATATCAGGGTTGGAAGGGCCCTCAGGAGGTCATCTAGTCCAACCCCCTGCTCAAAGCAGGACCAATTCCCAACTAAATCATCCCAGCCAGGGCTTTGTCAAGCCTGACCTTAAAAACCTCTAAGGAAGGAGATTCCACCACCTCCCTAGGTAACCCATTCCAGTGCTTCACCACCCTCCTAGTGAAAAAGTTTTTTCTAATATCCAACCTAAACCTCCCCCACTGCAACTTGAGACCATTACTCCTTGTTCTGTCATCAGGTATCACTGAGAACAGTCTAGATCCATCCTCTTTGGAACCCCCTTTCAGGTAGTTGAAAGCAGCTATCAAATCCCCCCTCATTCTTCTCTTCTGCAGACAAAACAATCCCAGTTCCCTCAGCCTCTCCTCATAAGTCAAGTGTTCCAGCCCCCTAATTATTTTTGTTGCCCTCCGCTGGACTCTTTCCAATTTTTCCACATCCTTCTTGTAGTGTGGGGCCCAAAACTGGACACAGTACTCTAGATGAGGCCTCACCAATGTCGAATAGAGGGGAATGATCACATCCCTCGATCTGCTGGCAATCGCCCTACTTATACAGCCCAAAATGCCATTAGCTTTCTTGGCAACAAGGGCACACTGTTGACTCATATCCAGCTTCTCGTCCACTGTAACCCCTAGGTCCTTTTCTGCAGAACTGCTTCCTAGCCATTCAATCCCTAGTGTGTAACAGTGAATGGGATTCTTCCATCCTAAGTGCAGGACTCTGCACTTGTCTTTGTTGAACCTCATCAGGTTTCTTTTGTCTAGGTCCCTCTGTATCCTATCCCTATCCTCCAGAGTATCTACCACTCCTCCCTTATCTTTAATTAAAGACTGAGTTGAAGCTCTGGAGTTTCAGATACCTATGAAATTATCAGGGATGGGGGAAGATACATTTTGTTTCCTTTTTTTCCCCACTTTGTCCTGCAGTGTAATCAGCTCAGGACTTCTAAGAATCATTTTTAGATTCAAGAGCTGTAGTAGCTAGGAGGAGATGGTGGTCCAGACTACGGGTTGCACAAGGTGGTAAATAGAGGAGTAAAACCCACTCCTTGCCCCTGCACAACCTCCCTACATCTCTGGTGATGTAGGTTCAGCAGCCAGAATAGCTGAGAGGGGTGTAGTAGCAGATTACTACCTCCTGGAAGTGAGGGGGAGTAGGAAAGGACTTGTGCCTCTGAGCCACAATTCCTTCTTGGGCTCCTCTTGGGGTAGAGCAGCTATGTGCCACCATGTATACAGGAACAAAGTATAGTCTAGCCCTTGGAAAACTGGGTTCATATGGAAAATTTATTCACAGGATAGGCCACAAAAAATGTAAAAGATCCTTGAATGTTATCCTTTCCTTAAAAAGAGACTACTTGGGGAGTGGAGCTTCCCGATCAAGTTGAATGCTTCCAGACCCATGTAGAAACGATGAATTTGCGGGGAAATGTTTCCATTGCTCCAGTTGTCCACTGAAGTTTTTGCAGCCACTTTGCAAACATAATTAAAAGATAATTTAGAGCAAAAGTAATCTCTAAAAAATACTGAATTACAGCTCCCAGCAATACAGCAACTCCCTTACCCCCCAAAAAATTAACAGCCAGCCCACAAGCTACTGTCCAAATGGAACCTGCCACACTGACAAGAGGAAAAAGCATTTTGTTTCTAGGCAGTGTTGTAGCTCTCAGTTTCCATAGTACTCTGCATTTCTGTAGCACCTATCATCTCAAAGTACTTTACAGATTATTTACTGTACACACAGCACCGCTGACTTGCAGTGGCCTCTGGAGTACAGGCAGCAGCCATGTGCTGCACAGGTCACTGCACAGCAGAGGGGGAGTGGAAATATGACACAAAACCAAAACTCCTGCTCCTGCAAAATATATCATGGGGTCTTTAACATTCACACGAACCAGACAGAGCTTCCGTTTTTTAAGGTCTTACCTGAAAAACCCACACAACGTGCCTAGAACTCAACGTATCTGGCTTGAGGATATGAACTAAATCAGTTCTGCCTAGATTTGAATATTTGGCTCCAGGGACATCATTTAGGGTGCTTGCGGGCCCCAATCTAGAATCAGGGCCCCATTGTGCTAGGTATAGTGGCAAACACATAACAAAAAGATGGTCCCTGCCCCAGAGATATTACAATGCATGTATAAGAGGAGAGACAACGGGTGGATACAGACAGACATAGGAAGCACAAAGTAACAAGAAGACGACTACGAACAGCATGGTAAGGAGCAGACACAGCACGCCAGCTGCCTACCCATTGTGGAATTTTTTGTAGGCATTATGGTAGACAGGGCCGGCTCCAGGGTTTTGGCCGCCTCAAGCAGTCAAAAAAAAAAAAAAAAAGCCGCAATCGCGATCTGCGGCGGCAATTCGGCAGGAGGTCCTTTGCTCCCAGCGGGAGTGAGGGACCGTCCGCCGAATTGCCGCCGAATACCTGGACCTGCCACCCCTCTCCAGAGCGGCCACCCCAAGCACCTGCTTGCCAGGCTGGTGCCTGGACCTGGCCCTGATGGTAGAAGTGAATTTTACAGAGGGATTTGAATAAGGACACTGAGGTAGCACTCTTCCCAGGCATAAGAGCTGGCATGACAAAAAGAACAATGGTTCTTTTTGGAAAATTTGTCAAATGGGCATTGGACTCTGGCATCATTGGTGGAGTGGAGGCAGGAGTTGATATCTTGAATGTGTACAAGAGTTGACAGGTAGGATAGGGGTAGCTCATGAAAGGTTTTACAAATAGTTTCCTTGATATAATGGAGGGCTGCAAAGAGGGGGTGACAAGGTCAAAGCAACAAGCTAAGAAAATGATCCTTGCAGCAGCAGTTTGAATGTATATAACATTGTCAATTTCAGGAAGGAGTAGGTTGCAGTTGTTAAAGTGTGAGGGGGTGAGGTCCTGGAGGAAAGTATTACTTGTGTGAATGGAGAGGAAAGGTCAGATCTTAGATATGTTGTTCAGGAAGAAGCAAAAAATACTCTGTGGTCTCCCATCAGGAACCCTGGGAATCTGTGGGAGTTTTTCCCATTTACTTCAGTGGATCGAGTCCCAGAAGAGCTTAAAAATTCCATTGCAACTGTGTATACTTTCTGTATTTTCTCTTTAAAACACCTCCTTTATGGAGAAAATGCTTTCCCCCCCAGTATTTACCCCCCCCCCCCAAAAAAAACCCTTTCCATTCTGTCCCAGTTTATGTATCCTGAAAATCTCCCAATCCCTTTCTAGTTCTGTAGGAAGGCAGTAAAACTAGGATACAGGGAATAAAATGTTTACTGTCTCCATGCAAAGCAGCTTCCACATAGCAGTCATATACAAAAGTACCCCAATATAACGCTGTCCTTGGGAGCCAAAAATATCTTACCGCATTATAGGTGAAACTGTGCTGCTTTACCGCGTTATATCCAAATTCGTGTTATATCGGGTCACATTATATTGGGGTAGAGGTGTATTGATTAAATAAACTGTTTGACAAATTTCACATTTTCAATTAAATTTTGGGGCAAGGTACCTTCTCAGTCTCACCACCCTCAGCAGTTTTTAAGCCTTGGATGAGATGGGTTTGGGTAAAACAGTTCTTCTAGGATGCACGGGGCAGTCCATTCCTTCTCTCAGTCAGTCTTTTGGGCTTGTTTTTCTTCCCTCGTGGGAGGGAATGCAGCCTCCCCTCCTGCTGAGCCTCACTGTCTTGCTGCTCCTAGCCTACTGGCCGCTTGGCTCCTTCTCTCTCTTCCCCCCTCTTCTCCTAACAGGGGAGGGTTTAAAAAGGTCTCGGGCAGCCCTTAGTTGGAATCAGCTGATCCTAATTGATCTCAGGTAACTCCCTCTCAGCTGATCCTAATTGATTCTCTGGTAACCCCTTCTCAGCTGAACCTGATTAACCTGTAGTTACCCCTCCTCAGTTGATAGGGAGGAGTGCCTTTTAACCTTCTGGGCAGGGACGGCTCTATGTTTTTTGCTGCCCCAAGCACGGCAGTCAGGCAGCTTTCGGTGGCACGCCTGTGGGCGGTCCGCTGGTCACGCCGATTCGGCAGCATGCCTGCGGGAGGTCCGCCGGTGTCGCGCCTTCAGCATCCACGCCGCCGAATTGCCGCCGAATCTGCGGGACCAGCGGACCTCCCGCAGGCATGCCGCTGAAAGCAGCCTGACCGCCGCCCTCACAGCGACCGGCAGGCTACCCCCAGTGGCTTGCAGGCCCAGGCACACGCTTGCTGCGCTGGTGCCTGGAGCTGCCCCTGCTTCTGGGGCTGTTTTCTATCCCCCCCCCTGCAGCTGTCTGTCCTGAGTTTATTACAATATTTATTAATGATAATGAATTGTGTCATTATTAATCCAATGTAGCAGTGTATACATAATTCATAAATGGGTTAGTGAAATCATTTATTTGATTAATTTTAGATATTTTCAAATGAAATAAGTGACTAATTCTTTCTTTGTTACTCACCCAGCTATATTTATATAGTGCTTCACCTTTTCAAAGCATTGTAAAAACATTACTAATTCTCTGAGCCCTTGTGGCAGGTGGATAAGTCACTATTATCCCAGTTCTACAGAAAGGGAAACAAAGGGCACTGAGGGTCAAAATCCAAGGTGCATAATTGGGTAGAACTCCATTGACTTCTTTTGTATTGCACCTAATTATAAGAACAGTGATTTTTGCCCAACAGAGTTTAAAGTGCAGGTCTGCTGAAAAAATAAACAAAGATTATCATTGGTCTGATTTTCCCCCAATTTACTTCAGTGGACTTTAGATCTGGCTATTTGTAGAGTTTCCTGATAATTGCATCTCTTAATGACATCTAGATGACCATTTCTCCTTGTGTAAGTGAAAAGTCTATCTGAAAGCCTTGTACGCTCCACCTGGGACCTGAAAGGAAAGCCTTTTTTCTTTCCAGCTTGTGCATAATCATCAGACCAAATTCTGTAGTCAGTTACACATCTTTAACCCCATTATTCAGAATGAGGTGCAATGGGGTGCATCCATATAACTGATAAATAATTAATTAAAAGTTTGACCTGAAATTAGAAATAAGTTAACATTTGTAGTGATGATATGTGAACCAGAATAGAATCCACTGTGCTCTCCCATAGCTGTATTAGTCCTATTGGAGTAAGAAGTAGTATAGTTAGCACACATTTATTTTTGTTACTGAAAGATCATTCTCAGGTGTGTAGAGGTTGGAAAAAATGCTCAGCACTCGTTCCTCACATAAAAATAGTGTTGAATATGTTCTTCTTGTAGAGTAAGCTAACTTGTTATAATATATTAATATAGATGTAATTCAACTGTCAAAGTGCTTTCCTTCCTTTTCTCTTCTTTCTCAGTATATTTGATAGTACAAAACCCACCCGTAATGCATTTAATAATTGGCATTGCTTTGTGATAAATAGGTCTCCTCTCTTGCTGCATTGGTGCTTTCTGAGTTGAAATTCCCCAATGAGTATTAATTCTTTCAATATTTAATGCGAATAAGAATATGGCAAAAGTGGTTTTCTTTCACTAATTACTTATGATGTCTCAAGAAAGAAGAAGATGTAACAGGTATCTTCCAAACTGTTCTGTGTATCATAATATTCCTTGCTCATTTTCATAAGATTGTATATCTTGGAAAAAAAATAGAACACAGGAAGATTCTTCAGGGTTGTCAGACTCAAATGCCTAACTAACATCAATGGGGACCTTTGAAGTGTGATTAAAAATGGAGGAACAACAAACAACACAACATACCACATTACAGCCCCATCCTCCCAATAAAATTAGTGGGAGTTCCGGACCAAGGACTGCAGGATCAGACCTATAGCGTAAAGTAATCCAAAAGAAAGCAGACCGAATGCAAGAGTGTGAGAGATTCATGACAAAAACAGTCATGTGAAGAATTTGTTAGTACTTGATGTCTCGACAAAATTTCAAGTTATTCTTTAGTACTTGAAATCCGTAGAGCTTGACATGTTTTTATTCAATGCAAAATATTATGGCTGAGATTGTGGATGGGCCTTGCATTGATGCACAAGAGATGGACAAGACACAAAGAACCTCCTCTTCCTTGCAATCGCTCATGAAGAGGTTGGCCACAATCAGAGTGTCTGTGCTGTCGTAAGAACTCACCATGGTAGTGTCTGCTGGGGCTCATCACTCAAAAGCAGGTTGGAAGAGGCACTGAGGAGGAGTCTCATAAACTTACCCCCTCTTTTCCAGAAGAGCTAGCCAGCCCTGTCAGCTTCACTCTCCTGAGGTGTACAAAAGTGGGAGTGCTAGTTATGCCTCTTGAGGGGAGCTCCTGGAGGGATTGTGTATTATGGATATTGCATTGATTGCATAGGTAGATGACTTCTTACTAGTGGCAGATGAAAATCAGATGTCCAGGCTAATGTTATCAGATACTTTTGATCAAATAGGGCTGGTTAAGAGAGAGGTCCCATTTCTTCTTTTCAGAGCATTGTGAATAGGTGTGAAATGGGAAATGTTGGGAAACTGCTCCTCTTCGAGAGATCTCTTGCTTGTATTCCAAAGGGTTTCATCTTGGTGTCACTCTTTATATGGAGCTGTTGGGAGGGTAAGTAAGGAGACACGAGCCATGATGTTTTCGGTATGCTGAGGATGAACAGCTTTTCATCTCCATTTCATCGATCCAGCCAATGGTCAATGATCTTAGTGAGTGTCTGAGTGAGATTGGGGCATAGGTAAGAGCTAGCTTATTCCAGACAAACCTGAGATGCTACTAGTTGGGGGAAGCAGTCATCAAATAAACACAAAAGTGCTTTTGTCTGAATGAGCACTTATTGATCATGCAACACAGAAAGATGATATTCCAGTTTCTGAGGAATCAGTTCTAGCAAGAAACTGAACTGCAGATCTTTGTTTCTAAAGGCAGTGGGGCTACCTAACAAGTTAAATGCCCTTTCCTAAGTCCTATTTGATTCTAATAAGCAACAGGCCAGTGCCCCCCAAATTGAACATGTTCCACAGATTGTTTTCCCTTTGGAAACTCCCATCTATCAGCCTGTCAACATTAAAAAGCAATAGACTCAGGAGACCTAATTACAATACAGTGAAAACATGTAATGTGGATGTGATTTAGCCATGTGGTTCAGGTCACTGCCTAAAGCCTTGATCATGATCAAAGTTGATCTTGTTTCTGGAAAACAGTTATGATTCTGCCTATATTAGATGTGTTAACCATGTCCTCTGACATGTTGTATTGTGGTGTCGACAGGCCTTATGTATTGATTATACCCAATCCTGCTTCTTCATGCTGACTAGGCTTAACCCTGTTCAGTGTTTAAACAAGAAGAAATCAAGCATCCACATAATAGACAGCCCTCCTGTTAAACTAACTAACTGTTAGCAGCAGAGGTATTGGCATTCCTTCTGTAACCTAAGTTTCATGATGTTGCAGAAACATAGATATTTATGGGAGCAGTTCAGAGTGGCCAATTTTCTCTTTTTATTTCACTCAATTTACCAGTGGTTTGAAGTTTAAATGTCAATGTTTTCTTTAGTCTCACTCTTCATGACAAGCTTAATTGATGTAGCTTTCTACTCTGTGAGTTTTTAAAGACCTTCTCAATTAAGTTTCCTAGCAGGAAAAACACTTCATTGAAGCTCTACTAAAAATACTGAAAAAGGTGTGGTTGATAAATGGGAAAAACAAAGCAGCAAAGTCTCAAAAACAAACAAAAAAACCAGACTTATTGGATTGTTCTAAAACTTTTTACTGAAGACTTCAGGAGGGTGTCTCTAGCTTCTTAGCAAGAGAAAAACTAAAATTAGAATTAAAATATATTTTAGTCTTATTTGTCTTCTCTTGCTGCACTAGAATTCTTAAATATAGTGATTTTGATCCAGGTATTCATAAGGTGAGGTGCTTTTAACTTTTTGTTTTGTTCTATACAGTTTCAAGTTACTTTGGAAGTGATTTCAGAAAGGTGTTTAATGTTGAAATTGAATTATTGTCTCTTCTTTCTTTTTTACAAAGTTCTTTGACTGGAATATCAAGGGAAAGCTGTCTGTCACTCTGTCCAGTTTAGTTTTAGAATAAATCACAAGTGACGACATTTTATTCCATAAATTGCAACGCAGTTTGCCAGTTATAAGAATATGTTATGCCTGTGCTACATTTTGATTATAAAACATTATCCCATGATTTTCCTACAAACTTCCCTTTTACACAGACTCTACTTTCATAAAAAATATTGGGAAATTCTGTATTGTGATACTATTCCTAAACGGAATTTGCAAAATACAGGTTTTTCCAGACATCACAGTATAATAGGATCTCATATTTCATGGATGAAAGGTGCTGCTGCTTTTTTTTATTCAGTCATCCATCTCTACAACTTTTGTGCTGCTGACCCTTTGAAACAATGCAACATTGACTGAAAAGTAGGAGTCTACACTCTCACTGTTACTGCTACTTGTATACCAGAATTGGGGGCAATAACGATGGTAGAAATTTTACAACAAATATATTATACAAAAGCCTTAAAGTAATGAAATTGCTGTTTTAGCTCCTGCACTCTTGGGTGCTTCTCCTACCAAAATGGTACATTAGAGTGGGCATGGTCGTACTTTCCAAATTGGGAAGGTCTTTCAAAATCGGAGTACTTGGCACCCCTACAGAGTTGTCTTATTATGCATCAGGTATGTATAATAATGTACGTTCTGTTCTTATAAAGTGACAGGTGTTTAAAGGCAAAAGCCTAAAACAAAAGGTATATGTCCTGAGAACTTTTCCATTTCAGCTATATTTTCCTTCTGGACTAAAACACAGTAGCTTCTCTGTGCTAGATTGACACATCAACGAACAAAGAATTTGGAACAAAAATTACTGTGTTTTGATGTTTTACAAATTCTGTTTTGTGTATTGTTACCTGGATTTTAACTTGTTCTAAGATCTCAATTTGGAAGAACTATTATCTGCATGGGAAGGGGAAGGTCAGAAACTCAGTTCTGTTAATTTTAATTAAATCAGAAACAGGTGACTCAGTCCCATTCCAAATCAGTGGAGCCAAACTCTTTCTAGCCACAGGAAGTTTTCACTGACAAAGGCAAACATAGCTGAGTTAGGAAACATACCTGTTTTCATCCATTTGTCCATTTTTTGAACAACCTCCAATATAGTGTTGTTTTATGCACCAAGTACTGATTTTCACTGGACCCCTGATCAATTTTAACTGCAGTTTCCATAAAGAAAAGAATGTAGTGGTGGTGATCATCATCCACATTGGTATTTTTTGTAGCACCAAAAAGTCTCCATCATGTGTGGGTGCTGTACAAACAAGAAGAAACAGCCCCCCACCCTCTGTTTAGTTTTAGGCCCAGATCTTGTAAACACTTACACATATACTTAACTTTAAGTATGTGAGTAGTCCCATTAAAGTCCAGCAACATATAGAGAGAGGGGTAGAAGGATAGAATCAAATACACCTCTACCCCAATATAACGCGACCCAATATAACACAAATTTGGCTATAACGCGCTCCGGGGAGGCGGGGCTGCGTGCTCCGGTGGATCAAAGCAAGTTCGATATAATATAGTTTCACTTATAACGCAGTAAGATTTTTTGGCTCCCGAGGACAGCATTATATCGGGGTAGAAGTGTATATACATTTTTATTTATAAATTATACTTGTTAGATATTTTATTTTTAATAATTAATAAAACACACATTGTCCAATCCTCACTGCCCCTCAACTTTGTTCTTGCTTGTGGGTATAGAGGTGGGATGAACTTAAATCTGAATATGAAATTAATACATGTAATGTACTTCAGAGTTAAATTTAGATGTGTTTGTATTGTTTGATTATGTTAATTTCCATGTGCTAAGTGGTTGATCCAGTGCCCTTTGAAATCAATAGGAAGATTCTCATTGACTTCACTGGGCAAGCCCTCACTTGTTATGAAATAGTTGATTTTCCAACAGATTCAAATAATTATAAAGATTTTAATTCATATAGAACCCATAAGGGATATATGGCCTCTCATCACGTCATCAGCCCAAACCAACAGCAATAACTTGTTTGTGACTTGCTACTACAATTCCTTTAGCAGTTTTTCTTCTAATATGTTGACAAACAATGAAACAGACCATGCACTACCCATGTGGGTAAGAGAAAGATACAAAACTGAGCAAACAGCAGTACTATTAACTCACCACTGGCTGCCCATGCAAAAGGGTCAGAATCTGGGGGAGAGGAGGAGGGAGGAGCATGGGCCATTATAGCAGGGTTTAAGGAAGAGAGACAAGAGAGAACATAGGGGGGAAATCAAATCAGTAACTTGGATCTCTGTATACTAATGCAAGAAATATGGGGAATAAGCCAGAAGAACTTGAAATGCTAGTTAATAAACACAGCTGTGACATAGTTGTCTAGCTGGCATCACAGAGATTTGGTGGGATTCTACATATGACTGGAATATTGGTATAGAGGGTACAGCTTGCTCAGGAAGGACAGGCAGGGGAAAAAGGGAGGAGGTGTTGCCTTATGTAGTAGGAAGAGGGCCTGAAACATAAGCTCTTGTAGCAGAGGCCTGGTATGAAGCCTGAGGCCTGGGCTAAAGTTTTGCTGATATAAAGCAAAGTCAGGCTGTGAACTGGCAGGGTCTGCTCACAGAACCTGGCAAGAATAGGGCTGATATTGCAGAAACACACATTCCTAAGAGGTGCTAGGCACAGAGCACTCACACAAACACATTCTAGAAAGGTGGTACCATAACACCACGATACCAGCACATTCCCCAAAGATAACAGGAACCACTGACCCATCCTAAAGATAAGGTCAGGATGACAGCATAATGGATAGAGATGTTTTGATTGAACCAACAAGTACAAGGCAATGGATGGCACCCAAATAGGTCATAGGGTGGCACCCAAATATGTCAGAGGAGCAATACGTAACTTGTTCATATCAGTGTATAAAGATGTATCTCAGAGGGAGTGTCTTTGTCTGGCCCTGGGGGGAACAGAAAGCCCCACTGTTCCTTGTACTGGTCCATTGTAACAGGCATACATGTGTTAGTGGTCCTATAGAGTCCGTGGGATACTAGGACCATGCCTTTTGACAATAAACCTGGCCACGTGCCTTCACTAAAAACCGAGTCTGTGGACTTACTAGGCAGTTTAATTGAGGCCTGCTATCTCCGCTATCTACGCAGAGCTGGGACAGCATGCTGAATGAAAACACACACACACACAGCCAACACCTGACCACACTTTATATATTAAAAAGATATGTTCTTGGACTGAGGTTGAGGTGGAAATAGGAGACAGACTTGTTGAAAATCCCTGGGTAAGGATAATAGGGGTAAAAACAAGGATCATGTCATAGTAGGGGTCTACTACAGATCACCTAACCAGGAAGAAGATGTGGATGAGGCTTTTTTTAAACAACTAATAAAATCATTCAAAGCACAGGACTTAGTGGTAATGGAGCACTTCAACTACCGAGACATCTGTTGGGAAAATAATGTAGCAGGGCACAGATTATCCAGCAAGTTCTTGGAATATATTAGACACCTTTTTTTTTATTTCAGAAGTTGGAGAAAGCTACTAGGGGAGAGATAGTTCTAGATTTGATTTTGACAAACATGGAGGAACTGGCTAAGAATTTGAAAGTGGAAGGCAGCTTAGGTGAAAGTGATCATGAAATGATAGGGTTCATTATTCTAAGGAATGATAGGAGGGAAAATAGCACAATAAAGATAATAGATTTCAAAAAGGCAGACTTTAGCAAAACCAGGTAGTTTGTAGGTAAGATCCCATGGGAAGCAAGTCCAAGGGGAAAAACAATTCAAGAGAGTTGGCAGTTTTTCAGAGACATTATTAAGGGCACAAGAGCAAACTATCCCACTGCGTAGGAAAGATAGGAAGTATGGCAAGAGAACACCCTGGCTTAGCCACAAGATCTTCAATGTTCTGTATCTACAAAAAGGGGAAACTAGGTAAAAATTAAAAAGGATGAATATGAACAAATAATACAAGTATGAAGGGAGAAAATTAGAAAACCCATAGCACAAAATGAGATTAAACTTGCTAGAGACATAAAGGGAAACAGGAAAACATTGTACCAATACATTAGAAGCAAGAAGAAGACCAAGGACAGGGCAGACCCCTTACTCAATGATAGGGGGGAAACAATAACAGAAAATGTGGAAATGGCAGCCACTAGCAATTATCTTCAAAAAGTCATGGAAGATGAGAGAGATTCCAGAAGACTGGAAAAGGGCAGATATAGTGCCCATCTATAAAAAGGGAAATAAGGACAACCTCAGAAATTACATATCAATCAGCTTAACTTCAGTACCGGGAAAGATAATGGAGCAAATAATTAAGCAATCAGTTTGCAAAGACCTAGAAGATATTAAGGTGATAGGTAACCGTCAGCACGGATTTGTCAGGAACAAACTGGAGAAATGGTCTGAAATAAATCAGATGAAATTCAATAAGGACAAATGCAGAGTACTCCACTTAGGAAGGAACAATCAGTTGCACACATAGAAAATGGGAAATGAGTGCCTAGGAAGGAGTACTGCAGAAAGGGGTCTGGGGGCCCTTGTTGTTACAAGGAAGAAGGAGAAAAATTGTTCTCCTTAGCCTCTGAAGATAGGACAAGAAGCAATGAGCTTAAACTGCAGCAAGGGTGGTTTAGGTTGGACATTAGGAAAAACTTCCTTACTGTCAGGATAGTTAAGCACTGGAATAATTTGTCTAGGGAGGATTTATAATCTTCATCATTGAAGATTTTTAAGAGCAAGTTAGACAAACACCTGTCAGAGATGGTCTAGATAATACTTAGTCCTGCCATGAGTGCAGGGGATTGGATGACCTCTTGAGGTCCCTTCCAGTCCTATGATTCTAAATCTTCAGTATCTCTTAAAATTGCAGGGGAAACTTTTAAGGAAATAGCTGTACACCAGAGTTTTATCTAAAAAAACACCATCAAGGAAATCTGCCCATGGTCACATACACTTTCTCTTTTACAGTAGCTCAAAATTTAAGTGTATGGAGGGCATACTTCAGGTAGGGTTCAGTACAAAGAAAAAAAAGATGGTCTCTTCCCCAAGTAGCTTAGCTTAGTCAGACAAACTGCATCTCTCCCTCCCCCCGCCCTCCCAACACCACACTTACTGTAAGGGGTTCATCCCAAGGCCAATTTTATGGGCAGTTCTAAATGTTTAATTTAAAAGGACTGTGGACTTCAGGATTTGGCCCAAAATGTTCTTCATGTGCTCAGGGCCTATGTACCACTTAAGCCTTTGCTGCACATAAGTGAATTTCACCCAGTCTGCACAATGTGTTCTACTACACGCAGCCCAAAATGAAAGGTCCAAAGCCACTGTGGGTGGAGCCATTTACCATCCATTTCCTTCTCCTTAGCAAATAGATGAAGCTTAATGAGTCAATTTGTTGTATCTCACAACTAAAACTCTATACTGACATCACATATATAGTTACAACTAACTTTCTTTAAAGTCAAAGCAGAAACTCTTTTCATTATTTCTGTAACTCATTATTGGTTGGAACTAATCCATTGCTTTCTGGTTAACACTTGGGATATGGACATACATCAAGTTACCTTCATTCAAATTGTTATGCCCTGAATCAGATCTACAGCTGCAATAATCTCCTGTCACCTCTTTCATTCAGTGTCTCTCCTTCTCCATCCTGCTGTAATCCAGTAAATACAGTCCATCTGGATTCTGTTGTGTTGCCACGGCACTGAGGTACAAGAGTCCTGTCCCAAACTGCTTTTTCTTCTTTATACTACGGCTTAAAGGACCCAATTTTTGAAAAAAATAAAACATGTACTTTTCTTACAAAGTTTAAATAAATTATCTCACTTAATTTTATAGAAGGAGGACCCTCTAACCTAGGTTGTGTTCTTCTGTAGGTGTCTGATTGCTGTGACCAGAAACATAACTTTGTCTAGGAATAAGATCATGGAGTAACAACAAAGCCCATTTGTTACTGTTAGAGGAGCAGGACTCCCTTACGACCCTGCTTCTGTTGATTACTCTCCTGTGGCCATGCACTGGCTGGGCAGAAGCCACAAGCTGATGCTATTAGCATTAGCTCCTGGGCATATTTTGAGTTGGAAATCTACTAGCACCCAAGGATAGTATGTTGAATGGCTGCTCCACAGCTCCATCCACTATAGTCCCTTGTCCCCCTCCACCTCTAAATCTACAGAGCTTTGACTGAAGAGTTAATAAAGAGGGGCTTTTACAGGATACTAGAGAGGGGAGAGCATCACCTCTGTACCACCTGCCCAAGTAGCATGTCAATTAGCATTCCTTCCACAGTGTAAGGGGAGGGAAGTAAATGAACCTAAATCAGGCATGGGTATTTCTAGTCTTCCATTTTCAAATGATGCTGAATGATACCATCATCATTAGCAGAAAACAAACTTAAATACAAAACATTATTCTGAATGTATTGCCATTTATTTATTCAGAAAAGAGGCTCAGTGATAGAGCAGTGTTACTGCAGTTCCGTCTTAGATCCTCTTTGCTCAGCAATATTAGATTTTTCTTCTAGCTGCAGGCCAAATTATCTTCTTTCATTTTATCTAACAGGCAGGTTGTAAAATCTCTTGGCAAGGTACTGTAGTGTGTGGGGTTTTTGTTTTGTTTTGTTTTATCATGTACATTTCTCACGGTAGTTTAGCAGAGAAATATAAGGATATCTTTATTCCTGCCCCTATAAAACTATTTCCTCCTAACCTGCATAATAGTGCTGATATCTGAGACAAAACCATCCTCTGATATCAGTTCTTTCTTATGCCAGGTTTCCCCCATAATCCAGTCCTAAATAGCAACATTTGTAATATTTTTACAAATCCAAGTACTTACTGTTCTAGCATTGCAACACACACAGCAGTTATTGTCTATGATAAATGAGTACTGTTTGACAGAAATGACATATTTTCCACTCTGTTTGCCTTATATAATCATATTAGATACTTAAATGTCTATTGCAAGAGAAATGTTAGAGATTGCCTTTCAGTTATAGCAACATTTTTATTGACAGTATTAAGTCACAATCAAGAATGGTGACATTAATATGACATTATTGAAAGGGAGAGGTTAATTTCTTCACGTTTATTTCTAACATTACAATAAAGTGAAAACTTTTATTTAGAACTGGTGAGATTGCCCAATGCACAGATACTTTGTGGTTTAGTGCACTGCCCATCTGTTCTCTGGTGATAAGGTTATGAGTCATACCATGGGATACTCATTTAGAGGTATGCTCTCAACTCAATGCATGGAGATTTATGTACATACTCCCCAAAACATTAATTGAAATTATACACATAAATTGTCCCTCACTCAGATGAGACTATTCTGCTGGATAGGGACAGTAGTGATTAATTTAAGTGTTCATATCAGTTAAATAGTATGGTAGACTCAAGAAGAGACAAAATTGAAACTGGCTCCATCAGTATATTGTAAGAAAGCTCTGTATTTCCCACTCCTCTATCCTTGTGGATCCCATCATTCAGCCATAGTATGTATGTATTTTTTATAAATGTTTGCATACATTTCACAAGTATAATTTTAGTACCTAATAAGAAATGCACAAGTATATCTATAACAATGTTATGATGACTGCCTCCCTGTTTTCTGCCACTCTGTAGCAACATTTTGCTAACTTAAGAACTTATTACCTGTTAGGATACAGATATTCAGGCCTGTCTGTAAAGGCCTGTACTTTAAGAATTTACATGTATTCTTATCACTTAGCTAGTTGTAGAGGTATAAAAGAGAGAATCAAAATCACTGTCTGCCAATGTAAGAGCCTTCTCGTACGGTGACAGTCTGAGGCTCTGTTCTTAGGCTAAGTAAGGCCTTTGGCTAAGCAGCAGAGGCAGCCATAAGCTGAGAAGTGAACGGTCACGTCATCATATTCCAAACTAGTCACATGGAAATAAGGCAATCTGGGGCTGTTAGGGAGGTGATCCAATCTATCACCTCCAGAGAAAGGGAAAAGCCTAGAACATGCAAAAGGAAATTTAGTCTGATAGTTTTCTGTCTGGTAAGAACTCACTTATCAATAGACACAGCTGGAAAACCCTTATGTCTGTATAGATGTAGTTGTGAAATCCTCGCTTCTGTGTTTTGTATGTTTATTTGCATGGTCTCTGTCTGGTTCTGTAATTGTTTCTGTCTGCTGTATAATTAATTTTGCTGGGTGTAAATTAATTAAGGTGGTGGGATATAATTGGTTAAATAACCATGTTACAGTATGTTAGGATTGGTTAGTTAAATTTCAGTAAAATGATTGGTTAAGGTATAGCTAAGCAGAACTCAAGTTTTACTATATAGTCTGCAGTCAATCAGGAAGTAAAGGGGGAATGGAAACAGGGAATGGGGGTGGGGAAATTGGAATCATGTTTTGCTAAGGGGGGAATGGGAACAGGGAATGGGAACAGGGATGTCTCTGTAGTGTCAGAGCTGGGAAGGGGGACACTGAGGAATGAAACTGGAATCATGCTTGCTGGAAGTTCACCCCAATAAACATCGAATTGTTTGCGCCTTTGGACTTCGGGTATTGTTGCTCTCTGTTCATGCAAGAAGGACCAGGGAAGTAAGAGGGTGAAGGAATAAGCCCCCTAACATTATCTTTTATTTACATAGCACATTTGATCCAAAGTGCTGGGTCAGAGTAGGAGAAGAACACAGCAATAAAACAAATACAATTAAACAAGTAAAAACAAGATCTTGGACTTAAAAGAAGAATACAGGCAGCAGATCATTAGGATTTGTTCTTCGGCTAGTTCTCCTATCATCTTGAAATCTAAAATGATAGTCTGGCAGAAAAACTTGAGCAGTAGGGAGTTCGAAAGTGTTGGGCCTAGACAAAAAAAAAATGCAGCATGATGGAAATGATGATAGAATAATGAATTGCAGTAAGAAAACAGAATAAACGACAGAAGTTCTGGCAATTGATTTAATTTAAGTATGGAAATTTTAAGGCCCCACCTTAGAAGGATATAAAGCTATTGGAGTGAATTTTGAAAAGAATAAAAATAAATTGCTGCATGGCTCTGAAACAACTGTAGTGCTGAAGAGAAGATTTTGAAAGACCAATGTAAACAATGTTATAGAAATTAAAATATTAATATCACAGATACAAGGAGTTTCGGTCTGTTAAACGTAAGAAATGTGGCTATGCCAAAAGATTAAGGCTGGGTCTACACTGGGAAATCAGATTGGCATAACTATATTGGTCAGAGATGTTCAAAATCTACATGCCTGAGTGATACAGTTAAACCGACCTAACCCCAGTGTAGACAGGGCTCAGGGAGGTGGGATACCTATGCTGACAGGAGAAGCCTTCCTGTCGGCGTAGGTGTGTCTTCACTGAAGTGCTACAGCTGTGCCACTGCACTGGTGCAGCTGTGCCACTGCAGTGTTCTCAGTGTAGACAAGCCTTAAAAGTCCAGGCCAGGCTCTTGGAATGGACAAAAAATAGCCACAGAATTAGTTGTAAGTTGCTCTGGGAGGATCTCTCTGGTGCAGAGGGACCCTCCGATGGCACAGTGGTGACATTCTGTAGCAGGTCCTTCAGCAGCCTTCATCCCTGATGCCAGCGTAAGGGGTGGGACTGGCGCTTCCCTAAGCTACACAGATCCCTAGCTGCTGTTTTGGCCCCTTGATACTGTTTGCACCTGGTATAACTTAGTAGCCTTCAGGCTGCTTCAACTTATATTGGGGAAGTGCTGCACCCCCAGGACTGGAGTCGTGCAAAGGACAGCTTTAAACCATCTCTAAATCCCAGCTCCCCACCTTGCACTGAGTACTTCTCAACCAGAATTAAGGATCTGGTTTGGTTTAGGCAAAATTTAAGAACATAAGTATAGGTTGAGCAAAAAACTTTCTGGTCACATATAATAGAACACAAATTTGAATAAACTTGCTTCCATGGCAAAATTTTCAACTAATGATGTTCACGTGGGTTAGGAATATCATAAAATGTTTCCTCCCCAAAATTTATTCTATAATAAGTATCAGTACAATTCACCTTGATTTGTATTTATTTTTTAGGTTTTAATGTCTTAGTACTCATCTTAACTAGCTATCTAGAACTTTAGGAAGTTTTCTGTTCATTTTTTTTTCATTTCAAATATTTCTAATGAAAAATTCCACCAATTGTTTACCATATATGCCCGGGTGACAAAGATTGCTATTGCCTTTCATTTTTCCCTGAACTGTCTGGTATCAGGTTGTATTCAGCAATGAGGGTTTTGTATTGCCATCTAGACACCAGTTTGCACTGGGGTAATTTCATTCATATGCATAGCTATGAACCTGCCCTCAATTAGTGCTCTGTTTCTGCCATTATCTGATTATTTCAGGGTTCTATTTTGGGCCCAGAACTATTAGGCTTTACATGACTGTTTTTTTGGCCTCAATCATTTGGAAATGTGGGCTAAATTCCTGTTACACTGATGACTTTATGGCTCAGTGCTGTCACCCTCTCTGGCAGAAGTTCAGCACTGTATGTCAAATAATTTTTTAAACTCAACACTTCAAAAGAATGAAATTGTGATAATTGAGGCACAAAGGTGCAGAGGTGCTATTCCATCCTCTTTTGTAACATCCAACATCAAAGATGACCTTATCAGCTCTGCTAATATTGCTGTCATAAATGTGAGACAAATAGAAATGTGGCTGTCACATTGTGACCTCTCTTTGTTATTCAAATGCTATACACGATCCATGGTCATATGATCATTTTACATTCTAAGAAATAGCATATTTTGGTTTATTGTCTCTCTCATGCTTAAAAGCGGTAATTTATACCCTGGTGACCTAAAGGTTTCATTGTTACAGCACCCTAATCTTTCAACACCCAGACAGAATTCTGCATGAATTAATCATACAACTTGTGCAGAAATGTGTCACTGTGGTTTTCATTGACACAATTTTTTTAACATACTGGTCAGATTCAAGGTATTCGAGGAATCAAGTCTGACATGATATTCAAGATCTTGCTCCTAACCTGAAAGATAACCTGGGATCTTCCCCTGGTGTAAAATGGTGTCGCTCCATTGACTGTAATGGAGCTATGCTGCTTCACATGAGCTGAGGATCTGGCATCTTCCACTGCAAGTGCAATGTACATTTTTTTGACCTTCCCCTCATTAAAATAAATACATTACATAACAACATGTATATTAAAAATAACCAACCAAAAGAAGACACTCCACTGCACACACCTTCTTCTTCTGAGGAGAGAATGAGAGAACAAATGTAACACATGTTAGATATGCTTCTTAACACATTATTGGAAAGAGTGTAGTACAAGAACCTATATAGAAGAGAATATGCCAAATCACATATAAATTGGACTCTGCAATTAAGACAATTATTTGGAGTCTTATTCTGAAAGGGCAAAATAAAACATCTTATTGAAAGCATTGGTGTGAAGTTAGGGAATTTCAGACATGAAGTGAAGATGGTTCCAAAAGTCTTACATTCAGGGTTGATGGTGATTTTAAAGTACTAAATTTGCATTTAACAGGAGGCAAAATTACATTAGTTGGACTTTAATTTCTTATCTAGCAGCCTAAATTTGGCCTCCAGGACCTCTATTCTTTGAAATCCTTCCAGTTCCATGTGCAAGACCAATTACACAGGCAGAACTGTAGGGTCTCAATGCATGGATAAGATGATGGTGTTGGGAGGATGGATTTTAAGTTTATTAGGAACTGGGGAACCTCTTGGGAAAGGAGGAGGCTATACAGGAAGAATGGGTTTCACCTAATCAAAATGGAACCTGATTGCTGGCATGTAAAATTAAAAAGGTTGTAGAGTTAAAAAAAAAAAAACTGGGGAAAAACCAACTGTTCAGACAGAGACCTCCCTTAAGGGATGACTTATTAAAGAGGATACTCTGTATCCTAGGAAAGAGGAGAGGATAGAAGTTGATAAAGTACCAGTAGGAACTGAAGAGAAACAGTCAAAGAAAAGAGAGTCCCATTCAATTACTTCACATGAAGGCAGACAACTTAATATTGACAATTATATAAGTGCTTGTATACAAGTGCTAGAAGACTAAATACTAACACGAGTGAATTTGAATGTCTGGTATTAAATGAGAATATTGATATAAAAAGCATCACAAAAACGTGGTGGAACAGTGATAATAAATGGGACATGGTAATACCGGAATACAAATTATATAGGAATGACTGAGCAGGCCATTGGGGTGAGGGAGTGGCAATATATGTGAAAGGAAGCAGAATCAAACATAATAAAAATCTTAAATTAATCAAACTACAACATACAATCTGTATGGATAGAAATTCCATGCTTGAATAATAAAAATGTAGCAGTAGGAATGTACTACTGACTAGGATTGTGATGGTGATTAGGAAATGCTCAGGGAGATAGAAAACCCAGTTGAAATGCTGCATTATTATTATTCTCATAGGGACTGGGTATATATCACCTCAAGATGGGATGCTGAGATGAAATTTCTAGAGACCATTAATTACCGCTTCTTGGAGCAGCTAGTCCTGGAACCCATAAGGGGAGAGGCAATTTTTGAATTAGTCCTAAGTGAAGCACAGGATCTTGTTCAAGAGGTGAATGTATCTGAATCACTTCATAATAATGACCATAATCAAATTAAATTTAACCTCTTTGGAGGGGGGAAATACCAAAGAAACTCACCACAGTAGCAATTAACTTGAAAATGGGGACCTACACAAAAATAAGCAAGCTAAAAGGGAACAGAAATTAAAAGGAATAGTCTCAAGAGTGAAATGCCTGCAGACTGCATGGAGACTAGTTAATAACATGTAAAGGCTCAAAATAAATGTATAAACCAAATTTTAAAAAGGCAGTAAGAGGAGCAAAAAATGCCTTGGCTAAACAACAGAGTAAAAGAGGTGGTTAGAGGCAAAAAGGCAGCCTTTAAAAATTGGAAGTCTGATCCTACTGAGGAAAATAGAAAGGAGCATAAACTTTGGTATGTCAAGTGTAAAAGTATACTTAGGCATGACAAAAAAGAATTTGAAGAGCAACTGGTAAATGACACAAACTAACAGCAATTTTTTTTTCTAATTATGCCAGAAGCAGGAAGCCTGCGAGGTGTTAAAGAAGCACTCAAGGAAAATAGGGCCATTGCAGAGAAGCTAAACTCAGGGTATGTCTACACTACCCGCCACATTGGCAGGCAGCAATTGATCCAGCAGGGGTCGATTTATCGTGTCTAGTCTAGAAGTGATAAATCGACCCCCAAGCACTCTCCTGTCGATTTCTCCACCACCGTGAGAGGTGCAGGCAGAATCGATGGTGGAGTGTCAGCAGTCGACTCACCGCAGCGAAGACACCATGGTGAGTAGGGCTAAGTACGTCGACTTCAGCTATGTTATTCACGTAGTTGAAGTTGCATAACTTAGATCGATCCCCCCCGCCTAGTGTAGACCAGGCCTCAGAGAAGCTAATTTGCATGGTCTTCACTGCAGATGATGTGAGGGAGATTCCCACATCCAAGCTATTCTTTTTAGGTGACAAATTTGAAGAACTGTTCCAGATTGAGGGTCAATAGAGGACATTTTGGAACAAACTGGTACATCAGACAGTATAAGGCACCAGGACCAGATGGTATTCACCCAAATATGAAATTGCAGAACTATTAACTGTGATATGTAACCTATCATTTAAATCAGACTTTGTACAAGATGATTGGAGAATAGCTAATGCAATGCCTATTTTTTAAAAAGGCTCCAGAGGCATTCCTAGCAATTATAGGTCGGTAAGTCTAACTTCAGTTCCAGCCAAATTGGTTGAAACTATTGTAAAGAACAGAATTATCAGACATACAGATGAACACGATATGTTGGAGAAGAGTCAACACAGCATTTGTAAAGGGAAAACATGCCTCACCAATCTACTAGAATTTTTGAGGGAGTCAACAAACATGTGGACAAGAGTAATCCAATGAAAATAGTGTACTTGGACTTTCAGAAAGCCTTTGACAAGTCCCTCACCAAATGCCCTTAAGCAAAGTAAGCAGTCATGGAATAAGAGGGAAGGTCCTCTCATAGATTAGTAACTGATTAAAAGATAGGATACAAACGGTAGGAATAAATAGTCGGTTTTCACAAATGACAGAGGTAAACAGACTGAACTGACCAATTGTGGGTGTATAACTTGAAACAAAAGGGACTGCACCATGGCTCTGAACTCTTCAAAGTGCTTTCCTCTGACCACTAGCATCACCTGTGTCTTGCTCAGGTTTAGCCTCAACCATCACTTCTTCATCCATTAGCAGATCTTGTCCAAATACTTGGCCAACTTGGTTGTAGTGGTGTGGTCATATGTAGTGAAGGATATGTAGAGCTGTGTATTATCTCCATCTTTCTGGCTTACTTATTTACTCTTTCTTATCTTCCTCTATTGTATAAGGCGCATTTTTAAACACTGAGGGTAGTTAATCATTGGAAAATTTACCTAGGGTTATGATGGATTCTCAATCAGTTGAAGTCTTAAAATCAGGATTGGATATCTTTCTAGTAAAGATGCTCTAGCTCAGCCAGAAATCATGGGCTTGATGCAGGAGTTATTAGGTGAAATTCTCTAGTCTGTGTTATGCAGGAAGAGATCAGACAAGGTGTCATAATGGCTCTTCTGGCCTTAAGGTCTGTGAGTCCAGGTGCTAATTTTTTAAATTTTTTAATTTTGTCATTTAAAAATGCTAGCAATCACCATGCGGATAGAGGGGAGAAGGCTTTGGTTATGTCCTCAGGGTCACTGGAAGTAGTGGCAGAGCGAATATCCTGCCTCCTCCCTTGGCAGCCACTAGGTGTATGTGTAGTACCCTTTCAAGCGTATTATGCAATTTGTCCAAAGAAGGTATGTGACACGAATTTTCACACTGGTATGGAGAGCAAGCCTACCCCACACTCACCTGGCAGGCTGAGTTTGGTTCCCCATTCCAGGCACTGTGACATGCTTCACAGGGTTACATGCTGCTGTCACTCCGTGTGCCAGATTGCAACACCACTGACTCAAATTTGGCCTGTCTATCCCTCAGTCATGATGGAGGTGCAGCTGGGCCAACCCTGAATGGCATGCGACCCCGTATGCTCTGTTACAATGCCTGGAGTAGGGAGTGGGCCTAGCCCTGCAGAACAGGAGCTGCTACTTCAAGGTGATTTTGGAGCAGACTCGCTCTCCAGCCAATCACCAATGACCCATCGACCCCCTGGTTACAAAACTTCGCTCCATCACTGACTTGCAGTGCACCCTTGCAGACTTGCCAACACCATCAATCACACTCAAGTTAGTGCTGAAAGGAATGCAAGCTCTGTATTTTGACCTACATCAGTGTGGGCTGTGGGCAGTGGAAATGGCTCCTTGTGTCATGTTTTGCTTGAGTGCACTTACACAGAAGCAACCAAACTTTGGCCCTTAATAGAAATATCTTTACAGTGGTTTATTACCTGAGTAAAAACACCAGAGAGGAAGTTATATTTTTATTGTTAAATCATCAGAGTTTGTGCTTTTTTCTTCTTCTCTGTGCCTTGTTCTACTGCTTGGTTGCTACAGCCAGGGAATTGGCAGAACTATAGTTCCTCAACTGGATCAGAGGTCTCGGCCATACTCTAAAATAAAGCAGCTTTGGAGTACGTGTAAATAATATCATAACACAATTCTTGGGCTAGAATCAGAAGGCTAGAAGGAAAGACAACACTGCAACAGGACCCCCTGGGAATGATTGTCTGACTCAGTCAGAATTCCTTCTGGGGCTTTCAGAGAGGACATGCCAGCGGTGCAGCTCTACGAGTGCAGTGTGTACTCCCCACAATTAATTTCAGTGGGAGTTAGGCAGATACATGCTTTTGAAAATCCGACTAGATACCTATCTATATTTTTAGGTTCCTAAATACTTCTGAAAAGTTGGCTCTTCATTCATAAAAGTGTTATTGCTTATTCCTCCACTCTTGGTAAACTTTTATTTCGACATCAAAATTTCACCGATGATATGAAAATCATTTTGAAAAAATGCTTCCTCTCTGTTTAAATGTCATTGACAGTATGAGGCTGGATTTTAATGCCCAGGAATCAATTAAAGCTAGGAGTTTGATTTCTGCATTAGTTCTAGATTCTGGTCCAAGTCCAAAATGGCAGACTGGGCCTCATCTTGCTGCAGTAGAAGTCAATGGATAAATTCCCATTGACTTCAACTGGAGTAGGATTGGACACAGTGGATCAGAAGCATCTTTTGCCAATTCTAATGTTAAAGAGCCAGGAATTGTTTCAGGTGACAATATAGTTTGAAGATGTGACAAGATTAAAATAATTTGTTTTGTGGTCATTTCTTCCAGAAGATTGTTTTATTCATAAACCACCTTCTCACTGGAACACAGTTTATCAATATTTTGCAAAGATGGATATTTTTATTCAGGCTGGGCCTTATCCTCCCTGTTTGTGAGCTTAATTTGCAGACACAAAATATCCTTACTCACAAAGAATTGCAACCACAAATCTGAGTGATTGCACAATTAGCTAACTGATTTGCCCCCCTAATTAAGTAATTAGAAATGGAACTACTGATCTGTGCCTAAAATTGAATTATAAGTACAAAAATTTATAGACTCATATGGTACCCATCTGAAAATTTAACCCATTGGTAAAATTTACCACTCAAAAAGTTCAGCCACTGCTCCTAGGACCTAAATCAATGCCATTGAAATCAAGTCAATGGAAAAACTCCCTTTAATAGGCTTTGAGGTCCCCTAATGAGGTCATTTGGATTTTTGCCACTAGGTGGGAGCAGGAATAGACTAGAAGCAATGAGAAGGAGATGAAATTCACTTCTGCTCCAATCCTTTTGCAGCCCACCCTCAGTTTGTCCTTAAAGACAACCTTAGTCACTTACTGTTCTTTTGGGGAAGGTAAATGCAGTTCCACTTGGCAAATCTCCTGGATTGCTTCTCACAAGGTTACAAGATTCTATAGAACCATGTCTCCTAGATGAAGGCTGTGGGTTGCTGCCTAGATGCTGCTGTCCTTGGTTAGAAAGACATGGTGGAGTCCCCATGAGAGCACTGTTACATATAAATATATAATTACAAAAAATAAGTCAATATAAGATCATAGAAATGTAGGGCTGGAAGGAACCTCAAGAGGTCATCTAGTCCACCCCACTGTGCTGCAGCAGGACCAAGTATACTTAGACCATTCCTGACAGATATTGTTCTAACCTATTCTTAATACCTCTAATGACTAGGATTCCGCAACCTCCCTTGGCAACCTGTTCCAGTACTTAACTGTCCTTATAGTTAGAAAGATGTATCTAATACCTAACCTAAATCTCCCTTGGTGCAGATTACACGAATTACTTCTTGTCCTACTGTCAGTGGACATGGAGAATAATTGATCACCAACCTCTTTATAACAGCCCTTAAAATATTTGAATACTGTTTATCATGTTCCCCTCAGTCTTCTTTTTTCAAGACTAAACATGCCCAGTTTTTTAACCTTTCCTCATAGGTCATGTTTTTGCAAACCTCTTACCATTTTTGCTGCTCTACTCTGGACTCTCTCCAGTTTGTCCACATCTTTCTTAAAGTTTATCTCCCAAAACTGGACACTGTACTCCAGCTGAGGTTCATCAATGCCGAGTAGAGCAGAACAGTTACCTCCCGTGTCTTGCATATGACACTACTTTTTGATACACTTCGAATATTTGCCTTTTTCACAACTGCATCATGCTGTTGACTCATATTCAATTTCTAATGTGCTATAATTTCTGTATCCTTTTCCTCAGTACTGTTGCCGACCCAGTTATTCCTCATTTTATATTAGTGCATTTTCCCTTCCTAAATATTGTACTTTAATGAATTGGGGCTATATCTGTAAAAAATTATGAATTCTGATTAATATTGTGCAGTTTTATTACAAATAACTGGGGTACCCTCTGTTCCTATATGTATTTGGATCTGCCATTGCTGACACCCTGTAGAGATACAGACCAGACAGGGATAATAAGAAATACTTAACCTTAACAATGGTACTTAGATCTTATTAAGGTTATGCTAACCACCATCCCAAACCAGCTGCATCCTTAGAAATCAGAGTTAGCTGGTTTCTCTGAAGGAAGGGGAAAGTAGGAGCAGTTGAAATTTACCAGGAATAAAAGAAAAAAAGACCAGGTGACCAGGAGGAGTTTAAATAAACACACAGCAATGGGTGAGATGGAAAATGTGGGGTAGGGCAAGAAAGGTCATAGAAGCTGGGTAAGGGTCTCCAGAAGGGAGGGAGACCAGCCATCATGTAACTGTCTGCATAAGACAGAGAACACACTGCCTTCCAGCCTGGACCCAGATGGTTCCCCAAGGACTCCCAAGAGAAGGATGAGTTAGAAAGTGAGGGGCATTGCAATTTCAGATGTTTTTAGTTTTGTATGATCTATATTCTCCTGTGCTTTACATGATTAGAAGAGCATTAATGTGTCAGACTCTGAGAAAAGTGTCGGTATTTAATAACTGCTACATGCCCCTGAGAATGTTAAACTGTAAACCAGAAGCTTCACACCTCTGGGGTAAAGGTCTGAGAAAGTGGTATGTTTAAGTAACTAGGGTATCTTGAGTGTCAGCAGCCTTGGACAAGTGGGCTGGAGAGCACCACATCTGTGAAGTGAAAGCAGACACAGTTAGTGCCTGGGACATGTGCCAGAGAGGCTAAGGGAGGAACCAGGGCTGCAGCCTGCTGAAGCTTCAGAAGCTTAATACACTCTAGGGGATCCAGAGCACAGGCTTGGAGTTGGATTCCCCTCACAGCAGTCCTAGTGGGTGGTCCGGAGGAGATGCTCCATAGGACCTGTGACACTTTGCACTTGTTTTTATTGATTTCAATCAAATTCTCCAATGTAGCTTTCATTTTGAATTCTAATTCTCACTGCAAAGTGGTTGCAACCCCTCCCAGCTTGGTGTCATCTGCAAATTTTACAAGCATACTCTCCACTCCATTATCCAAGTCATTAACAAAATATTTAATAGTGCCAGACCCAGGAGAGACCCTTGTGGGATTCCACTAGATATATCCTCCCAGTTTGACAGCAAACCATTGATAATTACTCTTTGAGTACTGTTTTTCAACTGGTTGTGCAGCTACTTTATAATAATTTAATCCAGACCACATTTCCTTAGCTTGCTTATCAGAATGTTGTGTGTCAAAAGTCTTACTAAAATCAAAATATATCACATCTACTGTTTCCCTCCTATTCACTAGGCAGTAACCATATCAAAGAATGAAATTAAGTTGGTTTGGTTTAATTTGTTTTTAACATATCCATGTAGGCTATAACATATCACCCTATTATTCTCTAACAGTTTACAATTAGATTAACATATTGTTAGAGTATCTTTCTGGGTATTGAAGTTGAGCCAATTGGTCTATAATTCCCCAGGTCTTCTTTGGTCCCATTTTTTAAAGATAGGCACTGTTTGCCCTTCTCCAGTCTTCTGGGACCTCATCCATCCTCCAAGAATTCTTGAAAATAATCGCTAATGGTTCCAAAATTGCTTCAGCTAGTTCCTTAGATACCATAGGATGAATTTCATGAAAATGAACTTTAACAATTATACAATAATTTCTTGAATTATTGTAATATGGGCTGCTGCTAGTTTCATACCAATTCAATTGATTAAAGTGGAAAAATTGCTATCTATCTAATCTATGAATTTCCTTTGCCCTCATTTGAAGCAGTATCTGAGCTTTTTGTGGGGCTAGAAACACTTCACCATTGAAGTAAATTTTCAGATGGGTAGCTATCCTTTCTCGGCACAATCTTCTTTTACATTTTTATTCCACCCATTACACACACTCTCTCTCGCAATGTCATTGATATTTTCTTTGCTTTCCTTCAACTATTTAAATTGATTTCTTATGATAGCACATTAGAGACTAATTTGTTAAATTATTGTCTTATAATTATGTCTTCATGTTGATTCAATGTTTGTTTTTGTATTTGAGCTAGTTTAAATATACATACTAATTATTCTAGAAAGGGCTTTCCAAGTTAATTATTTACTATTTTTAAACATTAAAATAATTAGCAATTTACATGTAAAATTAATGAATTAATTGTTCTTTTTGTGTTTGCCATCATCCTCATGTATTTCACAATTATCAGTTAAATATTTAACTATTTTCATTTGTAATTATTTTTTAAATTCACACATTTGTGCTCCTTGATACTCTTGTATCCTCAGTAATTATTTACAATGATTTTACATTTGTTTTGCTTGGAATTAATTAGATAAATCTGTATTTTTGTTGATTTATATCCTTATTGCATTACGGGCCAGATTTTTGCTTGACCCTATGGCGAGCGCTCAGGAGAAGAGGAAGGCAAAGAGATCCGACCCCAGTTTGCACCATCCATGCCAGGGTTGGATACAGAAGCATTTCCTCTTCTCAAGGGAGAAATCACCCCAAAGCAGATAAGAAGGGGGAAAGAAGGAGCAAGACCATGGACTAACCTCCCTTCTACGTCACACCTGTAGACTGGCCAGCTCTGAAGTGGGGAATACTGTCATGTGAATATTATTTTTTAAAATCACAGTTGTTTCTTTTTAACACTGAAGGAGCTGTATTAGAATAAGGAAAATAGAACAGTCCCTAAAGCTTCACATTAGGGCTTCTGCCTAGGACCTTCCCACACACCCCTTTTGGCTTCCTTCCTGCTACACTTTTAAATAAACAGTACACATATCCTCTTCACGCTGCACCATCCACAAAGAAAGTGCAGCATGTGCCCTCCCCCATGCACAGTGAGGAGTTTGGGGAGAGATCTGGGCCCAGATCCTCAAAGATATTTAGGCACCTAACTCCTGTTGAAATCAAATGCCTAAATACCTTAGAGGATCTGGGGCTTGGCTGTTTCAGTCACATTCCCCGCAGGGCTCTGACATCTCTGCAGCAGCCCAAAAGCAGACTGGACTATAAATCACACATGTAGCCCTAATACTTTTTTTTTAAGTACATTTTGCAAAAATGTTTTTTGTTTGTTTTTGGATTGTTTCTCTCCAAAACCTCAGTAACACTGTAGAAATGTCTCTCTTGAGGACTTTAAAAACTTGTGTTTGTGAGAGATAGCAATTTCTTCCATCTCTCCTCCTTTTGCCTGAGATTGAGATGTACTCATTCAGGCATCTCCAGGAGCCTTGACAATGATTCACAGTCTGAAGCTATGTCTGACTGCTGTTTGTTATGTTGTTTGTACTGTGTATCTTTGTAGTCTATGCAGTCCCTATGCTTTGTGTGTCTTTTTTGTCCTTTCAGCTTATCTATGTCACGTCAGTGGATAGAACTTCAACCAGTAGAGACAGACAAGGAACTCCTAGTTACTCTTTAAGAAGAAAAGAGAAAACACGTGAAGAATATACTGCACTTAATTAAACCCAACATACTCATGGTGTATTCTGAAGGACAGCTTCAAGGTATCAGAAATTGAATTGTATCATGGGATGTGAAAAGAATCAAATAAACTTTTTAGGAAAAAGATACTTTTATACTGTACCTACATTCTGTCAGATTCTATGGAACATACAGCTCGTTGATAAGTAAAGAAAAATCACCAACAGATGGATTAGCAGTAGATAGATGTTCTTCCCTTTTACAAAGAAATCTGTGTGGGTTTCCATATGTTGCCGTAAGAGAGACAGATGAGAGAATATGGGCTTTACTTAAAAAAAAAAATCTTATAGGAAAAGGAAGACTTACTTATTAATATAGAAGTACAGATTAAAGGTGATTCAATCTTCTACTAGTTGATAACTGAGAAAAACAGAAGTGTGAAGTTTACAATGAAATACTTGACAACGGCTCTGCTTAGGCATTTGACCACCTCCTGGCTAGTTCTTCAAATCCAATTCTAAATCAGTGTCCTAGAGACTCTTAAAGGCCAAGGTACATTTCCTTCTGTAATGAAACACCTCAGCATGGTGGACATTTTTAAGCATTCTTAATTTTTTATTCTTCCACACAAATGAGTATATTTTTCACCTGGAAAATCTCAACACTTCATTAACAAACATGACCATTAATATAACTGAGCATGTGTCAATATGATTATAGTATGTTTCCAACAGAAGGTGGGGTACATTCATCCATAAACTGATGCAGCACAGAGTACAAGCAAACAATGGTGTATCAGATATACTTTTGAGCAGAACAAATATCTTCTCTCTCAAGGATTGCTCCAATCTCTGTCTGCCAGGAGCAGGTCTTTCAGCAGGGAAGTGTATATCTCTTAATAGCTCAGAAAAAACAGGAGCTTGGAATTTTGATAACTGGATGCAACTGATCATTTACCAGTATTTCTAACTGAAATGTTTGCCTTGTGAAATAAAGAATCACCCTTGCAACTTTCTATGGCAATTTTTCTCTAGTATGGTGTCCTATGTATGTAGTGTTGCTTTGTATGTGCATAATCTATCCTTAGTCATTTTGACTCCTCAGCTATATATATTCTGTTTCACTTGTCTGGTGTCTCTAGTGTTGGAGCTATTCTTCACTCTTCAAAAATGATATTTGCATTGTTCAAACAAGGACAATCTGTCAAACTTTTGTTTATTATTAAATTTAATTTAATTTGTATTGTGGTAGCATCCACGGCACCAGTCAAGGCCCAATTTTCTTAAGCAGTATAGGAACATAGGGACCCTAATCCACAAAGGCACTTAGGTGCCTAAACCCCACACTTAGGCATCTAAGTCCCTGTTTTTAGGCTATCCGCAACCCCCCCACTCAGCTGCCATCTAATCCTGTAGGTGCCTAAAGTCATTCAACACCTATCTTTTTTGAAGTAAAAGTTAGCTAGGCCCCTATGTTTCTGTCGCAGGGCATGCACACAGCTGCCTCCCTCTAGGTTTTCACATGCCTCTCTCCTGCCAAATCCCAGTATAATCCATGAAGCTGGGGAAGATAGGTATTCATCTTCTTAGCTCACGTGCAGGCTCAATTCAGCTGGAGTGTTCAGAGGCCACCTAACTCAACACAAAGCAGTGTGTGTGTGCCAGGGGGAGGGTGGGGAGATGGAGGACTACCTCCCTTTTAATCTTTAGCCCAGAAGTTAGGATACTCTCCTGAGACCTAGAGTTCAAGTCTACCCCTCTGCCTGATGAGAAGGGGTTTGAACAAGGATCTGCCACTTCTCAGGGGAGTGCTCTAACCACTGAGCTATAGGATATTCTGATGTCAGGCTCCCATAGGCTCCACTATTGAAGTCATTCCACTTTAATTATATAATTGAATAAATAAATACTAATTGGTCAGAGAGTTAAAATGCCTCTAACCCAGTGATTAGTGCACATGTGAGAGGTGGCAGATCCCTGTTCAAATCCCTTATCCTCATCAGGCAGAAGGGGGACTTTAACCAATTGTCTCCTACATCCAGATGAGTATCCTAACTACTGGGATAAAGGTTATCGGGATGCTCCCCCTCTCCCACTCCCAGCTGTTTTGTATGGAGTTGTGGCAATAGTCAGCCTAGCAGATCAGGGCCCACACATGACTTAGGTGCAGGAAAGCCTATCTTCCCTCAATTTGTAGATAGCTTTCAGAGAGGCATCTCCCTGCGCTCTGGACTTAGGTGCCTACTTCTGTGATAGGGGTGGGGCTTAGCACACATCCCTGTCATCAGCATCTCACATCTGCTAGTTTAAAAGGCTCCTCACCTAGAATGATGGCATTTGTGGATTGTATTATAAAGCACTCTCTCTCCACATTCATTTTATAGGGAACCAAGGTTCCTAACTCAGACTTTACGAATCACAATGTTGTTCCTGTGTTTTTCTAGGCATCTAAAAGGTAAGCATTGCAATGCTGAGTGTTGTAATGCCTAAGCCCATTTTTGGATCTGGGCCAGGGTAAAAAGATGGTCTCTGCCTCAGCCTAGCTTATGACAAAACATAACAAGGGATAGAGAGGATGAGGTAAGTCAGTTATTATGCAAGAAATGAGGGGTCTTGGCACTCTTTCTGACTAGCCATAATTAGCTGGTAGTGCTCTTTGGATATGCTGTGTTATACTACTCATGTAAGTACCCCATAGACACATGTGGGCCTACTGTAGTTAACTGGACTATACATACAATTGAGGACTGCCGTCCGGAGTAAGGGTTTGTATGACTGAGTTCATAATGTACATACAGTGTGTGTTTAGTGGAAGTTATGTATTTAGCTTTTGTGGTATTGGTTGTTATAGGGTTGGTTTGTTTTAATTTTAAGAATTCTACTTTTTAAAATTTGAATGGAAAAGGAATTCCAGCATCTGGTTCAGGTTCCTGATTTATCTTTTCTGAAGTAATCTGAAAGTTAAAAATGCCTAGGTCACCAGGGAAGCCCTGTCAGAACAGCTCTTAGGCTTGTGCATGTTCTTCAAAAGGAATTAAAAACACTTTTAAAACTCTCTTTGCAGCCTATCTACTGCTTCTGCAGAAGCTACTCATGGGCAGCTCGGCAGCTTTTCAGTATGTTTTCCTGTTATAAAGATGAAAATGTAAGGGATTGACAATGGGGTAAACAGCTTTCATAGAGCTGTTGGTGGCTATAATCCACCCGAACAGGGCCGGCTCCGGGCACCAGCTTAACAAGCAGGTGCTTGGGGCGGCCAAGGGAGAGGGGCGGCACCTGCGGCAATTCGGGGGTGGCAGGTCCCTCACTCCATCTAGGACCTGCTGCTGAACTGCCGCCGCCGATCGCGGCTTTTTTTTTCTTTTTTTTTCCCAATTGATGTGTCTGTAGTCTCAGTTCAATCTCTGGTGAACATAAAAAAACCCACCACTACAGTTGTCATTAACTTGCACCTTTTTTGACAATTTCAGCAGAGCAGTTAAGGACTGAAAAAATAGTCATTTAAAGATGGCAATAAACTTAAAAACAGAATTTTCTTCAAGTAGATGCAGATGTGTATTCCACTTAGGTATGTACATGCCCAGCATGCTGGAGCAGGAGACATTTTCCTAGCAGTATCCAGAGAGTGGCAGCCCTTGTGCTTCAAAGCGGTGGCCCCTTTCCTGGCTATGTGAGGCGGTGCTGCCCCAACTCCACTCAGTCCCTTCTCACCGCTTGTGACTGGAGTCCTAGCTCTGTGTGGTTGTAGTCTCACAAACTTGCATTTAATCTTAGCCTAGTTTATTGTATATAGTTAGTTAGTATTAATTAGTAGCTAGTAGTTCGTGCTAGTTGATAGATAGTGTTCTTGTTCTTGGTAATACCCTTATTGGGGTTTGAACACTGTCTTTCGTGTGAAGGGGCAATCCCCAACAGCAACCCCCACACACGGAGCTTGCTTTATCTCAGTGAGCCCCACCTTAAAAGAGAGTTATTTGATTTGTAAATCACTTAAAAAGAGGACTCGGATGGCCCTGGACCTTCACCTCAAGCAGCACAACCCTCCTTCTGGGGCAGGCACCTTGCTGAAGAGGCGGAGGAGCCATTTTCCATCATTGGTGCTGAGGAAGAGTTCTCATAAGACCGACTGGGACTACTCCAGGTCGTGGGGTGACTCCTCTGCCTTCCACAGGAAAAGTGTGGACCAGACCAGGACTGGTCCCAGCATGCAGGATGGCACAGGTACCTTTGACCCTTCCCTGGTACCAAGTGGGAAGGGCAGAAACCCTGTACTGTCGACTCTGGTTCGAGCCTCCAGGCATACATTGACTCCAATACCAAAAAAGAACATGCTGTTACTGATTGTGTCCATGTCAGCATACCAGGCAGCCACAGACCACCTCTACCTTTCGGTTCTGACCTCTCTGTTGGTTCAGGACTTTCCCAGGGCTGTGCTACCTATGGCCCCACCAATGTAGCAAGCTGCTGAACCTTCACATTTGTCGGTGCTGCATCCAGATTCTCCCCTCCCCTTGGTGGGGATGGAGCGGGGGGACCTCAGCACTGGGACCCTCTTTGGCCCTGCCACATTTGATGCCACAAGTGCTCCCATGGCGGCTCTCATCACCTCCAAGTTTAACACACTCAGGAGCTATGGTACCTCTATTTGTGCTGTGACTGCCACTGCCTATGGCACTGGCATGCTCAGTACTGATGGTATTGCCTTCATCAGGGGCACCGATTCCCACCTTGTTCTGGGTGATGAGTGAATCAGACTTCTTATTGGCTCCCTTGGGTGTCACTCCACCCTTATCACCAAGATTTCGGAGCTCTGATTCCGAGTCGGAGTCATCATCCTCCTGCTCCACATCACCTGAGGAACTCCAGGAGCTGTCAATGGGCTTCCAGGGTTAGCATGTGCCCTGTAGCTGGGACGGAGGTCCCTGGCTTTGCCCCTACCAGCTACCAATGCCGTACCCATATCAGCAGCCTTGGACTCAGTGAGACGTTCCTTGTTCACAGAGATCCCGCTCTTCATCCAGTTAGAAGTTGAAGTCAGATTGACAATGGTGGCCTTGGCTCGACTACAAAGACAACAGGCATCAGGCATTGTCGAGGATTATCCAGCCCTCTGACTACTACCCCATGCTACTCATCCATGTGGGCACAAATGATACTGCGCGGTGTGACACTGAGCGGATCAAGAGTGACTACAGGGCTCTGGGAGTACGGGTGAAGGAGTTTGGAGCGCAGGTGGTATTCTCTTCAATTCTTCCTGTCAAAGGTAGGGGCCCGGGCAGAGACAGATGCATCATGGAGGTGAATGCCTGGCTGCGAAGATGGTGTCGCCAGGAGGGCTTTGGCTTCCTAGACCACGGGATGCTATTTGAGGAAGGACTGCTAGGCAGAGATGGCGTTCACCTTTCGAGGAGAGGAAAGACCCTATTCGGCCACAGACTGGCTAACCTAGTGAGGAGGGCTTTAAACTAGGTTTGACGGGGACAGGTGAGCAAAGCCCACAGGTAAGTGGGGAATATGGAGACCGGGGAGATGGGTCGGAAACAAGAGGGAGTGTGGGCTATATTGGCAGAGAGAAAGGAGAGTCAGGACAAAACTGGGAGGAAAGATCAAACCAGTATCTTAGATGCCTATATACAAATGCAAGAAGTATGGGGAATAAGCAGGAAGAACTGGAAGTGCTAATAAATAAATACAACTATGACATTGTTGGCATCACTGAAACTTGGTGGGATAATACACATGATTGGAATGTTGGTGTGGATGGGTACAGCTTGCTCAGGAAGGATAGACAGGGGAAAAAGGGAGGAGGTGTTGCCTTATATATTAAAAATGTACACACTTGGACTGAGGTAGAGATGGACATAGGAGACGGAAGTGTTGAGAGTCTCTGGGTTAGGCTTAAAGGGGCAAAAAACAAGGGAGATGTCATGCTAGGAGTCTACTACAGGCCACCTAACCAGGGGGAAGAGGTGGATGAGGCTTTTTTCAAGCAACTAACAAAATCATCCAAAGCCCAAGATTTGGTGGTGATGGGGGACTTCAACTATCCGGATATATGTTGGGAAAATAACACAGCGGGGCACAGACTATCCAACAAATTCTTGGACTGCATTGGAGACAACTTTTTATTTCAGAAGGTTGAAAAAGCTACTAGGGGGGAAGCTGTTCTAGACTTGATTTTAACAAATAGGGAGGAACTCGTTGAGAATGTGAAAGTAGAAGGCAGCCTGGGTGAAAGTGATCATGAAATCATAGAGTTTGCAGTTCTAACGAAGGGTAGAAGGGAGAACAGCAAAATAGAGACAATGGATTTCAGGAAGGCAGATTTTGGGAAGCTCAGAGAGCTGATAGGTAAGGTCCCATGGGAATCAAGACTGAGGGGAAAAACAACTGAGGAGAGTTGGCAGTTTTTCAAAGGGACACTATTAAGGGCCCAAAAGCAAGCTATTCCGCTGGTTAGGAAAGATAGAAAATGTGGCAAAAGACCACCTTGGCTTAACCATGAGATCTTGCATGATCTAAAAAATAAAAAGGAGTCATATAAAAAATGGAAACTAGGACAGATTACAAAGGAGGAATATAGGCAAACAACACAGGAATGCAGGGGCAAGATTAGAAAGGCAAAGGCCCAAAATGAGCTCAAACTAGCTACGGGAATAAAAGGAAACAAGAAGACTTTTTATCAATACATTAGAAGCAAGAGGAAGACCAAAGACAGGGTAGGCCCACTGCTTAGTGAAGAGGGAGAAACAGTAACAGGAAACTTGGAAATGGCAGAGATGCTTAATGACTTTTTTGTTTCGGTCTTCACCGAGAAGTCTGAAGCAATGCCTAACATAGTGAATGCTAATGGGAAGGGGGTAGGTTTAGCGGATAAAATAAAAAAAGAACAAGTTAAAAATCACTTAGAAAAGTTAGATGCCTGCAAGTCACCCGGGCCTGATGAAATGCATCCTAGAATACTCAAGGAGCTAATAGAGGAGGTATCTGAGCCTCTAGCTATTATCTTTGGAAAGTCATGGGAGACGGGAGAGATTCCAGAAGACTGGAAAAGGGCAAATATAGTGCCCATCTATAAAAAGGGAAATAAAAACAACCCAGGTAACTACAGACCAGTTAGTTTAACTTCTGTGCCAGGGAAGATAATGGAGCAAGTAATTAAGGAAATCATCTGCAAACACTTGGAAGGTGGTAAGGTGATAGGGAACAGCCAGCATGGATTTGTGAAGAACAAATCATGTCAAACCAATCTGATAGCTTTCTTTGATAGAATAACGAGCCTTGTGGATAAGGGTGAAGCGGTGGATGTGGTATACCTAGACTTTAGTAAGGCATTTGATACGGTCTCGCATGATATTCTTATCGATAAACTAGGCAAATACAAATTAGATGGGGCTACTATAAGGTGGGTGCATAACTGGCTGGATAACCGTACTCAGAGAGTTGTTATTAATGGTTCCCAATCCTGCTGGAAAGGCGTAACGAGTGGGGTTCCGCAGGGGTCTGTCTTGGGACCGGCTCTGTTCAATATCTTCATCAACGACTTAGATATTGGCATAGAAAGTACGCTTATTAAGTTTGCGGATGATACCAAACTGGGAGGGATTGCAACTACTTTGGAGGACAGGGTCATAATTCAAAATGATCTGGACAAATTGGAGAAATGGTCTGAGTTAAACAGGATGAAGTTTAACAAAGACAAATGCAAAGTGCTCCACTTAGGAAGGAAAAATCAATTTCACACATACAGAATGGGAAAAGACTGTCTAGGAAGGAGTACGGCAGAAAGGGATCTAGGGGTTATAGTGGACCACAAGCTAAATATGAGTCAACAGTGTGATGCTGTTGCAAAAAAAGCAAACATGATTCTGGGATGCATTAACAGGTGTGTTGTGAGCAAGACACGAGAAGTCATTCTTCCGCTCTACTCTGCTCTGGTTAGGCCTCAGCTGGAGTATTGTGTCCAGTTCTGGGCGCCGCATTTTAAAAAAGATGTGGAGAAATTGGAAAGGGTCCAAAGAAGAGCAACAAGAATGATTAAAGGTCTTGAGAACATGACCTATGAAGGAAGGCTGAAAAAACTGGGTTTGTTTAGTTTGGAGAAGAGAAGACTGAGCGGGGACATGATAGCAGTTTTCAGGTATCTAAAAGGGTGTCATGAGGAGGAGGGAGAGAACTTGTTCACCTTAGCCTCTAAGGATAGAACCAGAAACAATGGGTTTAAACTGCAGCAAGGGAGGTCTAGGTTGGACATTAGGAAAAAGTTCCTAACTGTCAGGGTGGTTAAACACTGGAATAAATTGCCTAGGGAGGTTGTGGAATCTCCGTCTCTGGAGATATTTAAGAGTAGGTTAGATAAATGTCTATCAGGGATGGTCTAGACAGTATTTGGTCCTGCCATGCGGGCAGGGGACTGGACTCGATGACCTCTCGGGGTCCCTTCCAGTCCTATAATCTATGATTCTATGATTCTATGATCAGTCGTCTTTGCAGAGCTACCAGAGTCCTCCCTCCTGGATACAGCTTCCCAGGAGTGAAAGCCGGTTTTGGTTCAGCCAAGACCTTTGTCCTCATCACTGGCTGGTGCTGTGCTGCCTGGGTTTGTCCTCCCCTTCTATTCCAGAGGACTTTAAGAAGTACCAGGACCTTTTACGCCATGTAAGATGCATTCTTGGGCATCCAGGTTGAGTTCCTCCAAGGTAACAGCCCTCCGTTCCTGTGAGAGTGTCCCTCCTGGTCAATTATGTGCTTTCTGAGCAGATGAGAGCCCTGTGGAGTACACCAGCCTCGGTACCACCTGTGACTAAGCATATGGAAAAGTACTGCATGCAGGATTTTGAGGGGTTCTATTCCCACCCATCCTTGAATTCCTTGGTCATAATGGTGGTAAATGACAGGCTGGCCCGCTTTTACAATGCTTGGGACTCGATTACCTCTAACATTTGGGTCCTAGACACTGTCAGATTGAGCTACACAATCCAGTTCATCTTCACACTCCCTGCCCACTCCCTTTCCCTGTCAGTCTTCAGGGACCACTCTCACAAGACACTGCTCATTGATCAGGTTAGCTCTCTGTTTGACGTTGGGAGCAGTGGAGGAAGTTCTGCCAGAACCGCTGTACCATGGCTTTTACTCACTGTACTTCTTGGTACTGAAATCCAAGGGTGGGATGAGACCCATTCTCCACCTTCATGGCCTCAACAATTTCATCAAGTACACGAGACTCCTCATGGTCACTCCTCCCTGCACTGTCTCAAAATGACCAGTTCACTGCTCTAGTTACTCTTCAGGACACTTAATTTTATGTGACAATTCTACCAAGCCCCAGGAAGTTTCTGAGTTTTGTGGTAGGAGAATGCCACTTTCAGTATACAGTTCTCCCATTCGATCTCTCTTCTGCCCCCCCGAATCTTCACCAAATGCGTATGGTCATGCTATATCTCAAGAGGAAGGAACTCCACATCTTCATGACTGGTTGCTGTTCTCAGTTTCATCTGAATCAGGCAGTGTATTTACCTATGTTTTTCCATAAGCCACACTCTTTCCTAGAAGAACAGCGCCTCCATATTCTGAATGTCAGGCAATATCTAGCCCTTTATCCAGACAAGACTAAACCATTTTGTTTCCTCTCACCTGTACATGTCATATGCAGACTGCATGAAGGGGCAAGTGGTCTCTGCATAGACTGTCTCTCTAAATCAGTGGTTCCCAAACTTTAACAGCCCGCGAACCCCTTTCACTAAATTGTGAAATCTCGTGAACCCCCTCCTAAAAACGAATATTTCCAGGGATTTAAGTTTAAATTTCCTCAGTGTGATGGATGCACTTGCTTTGCTCTGCATAGCTCTTGGAAGTCCGGAACCACTGGAGAAAGATAAAGTCTCAGTTCTGGTTCGGCATCAAGTCTGTTTCTGTATTTGGTTTTCAGATGTGCATACGAGGAAAATGCTTTCTTGCATAAGTATGTTGTTGAAAATGGTAACAAAACTTAAGCAGCTTTTTCTGTCAGAATGGGGTACTCGTTTCTTAAACTCAGCCAAAAGTTAATTGGAGCACTGGGGTTCGGGCTGCTGGCTCCCTCGCTGACGGGGGCAGGGCTCGGGCTGCCAGCCCAAACTACCCGGCCCTGCTCTCCCTGGGGCTCGGGCTGTCTGCCCTGCAACCAGGTCCCACCTGTTGCCTCCAATGCCTGGGGTCCTCTGGCCGCCATTAGTGAAATTTTTCTGGCGAACCCCCTGTAACATTCTGCGAACCCCCAGGGGTTCGCAAACCCCAGTTTCGGAACCACTGCTCTAGATCAGTGGTTCTCAACTTATTTATCATTGTAGGCTGCCTATGCAGCCTACAGTGTGTTACCTGGGCTGCAGCTTTGAGAACCACAGCGTGCCCCGCACCACAGACCACAGGAGTGGAGCCCTGGGCAGGGGACCAGGGAGTAGGAACCACGGACTCCGCTGTGTGGGGCAAGGCAGCAGCCCCGACCCTGGACCTGGTTATGCAAGGCCGGGTGGTAGGGCAGCCAGGCGGCAGCCCCGGACCCTGGACTCTGCGGGGCCGGCTGGCAGCCCCAGCCCATGGACCCCTGCCACTCGGAGCCGGCCGGCGATCCTGACCCCGCCGTGCTGAGCTGGGGAGTTGGGAACCCAGACCCTACCGCGTGGCCCAGCGGCCTTTAGCACACAACTGAGCCGCAGTTGTGTGCTAACTAGGCCGCCAGTTCAGAGCCATTGCTGTAGATGGATAACATCCTGTATCAAGGCTGCATATGACATATCTTCGACTGCACCTCCTCAGCAGATACAGGCTCACTCCACCAGGCGCAAGTGACATCGATAGCATTCCTCAGTGACATCTGCAGGATAGCCATGTGGTCGTCCATACATATATTGATGGATCATTATGATTTTACTGTATCTTCCAGAACAGACACAGGCCTCGGAAGGGTGGTCCTGTAATCCCTCTACAATAAACTCTCACTGATTCAAGCTTATTTCTTGAATCATGAAATTCAGTTTTTGAGTAGCTTTGAGGATAGAGCATAGACTGAGCTTCAGAAGACCATGGAGTTTATTCCTAGCTCAGCCACTGGCCTCCTGGTTTATTTTCTGCAAATCACGTCACTTCCCTCTGCCTCAGTTTCCCTATCTGTAAAATGGAGGTAATGATTCTGACCTCCTTTTCAGATCTACAGATAAAATATTGTATATAAGAACTATATATTATTATAAACTGAAAAAGGTTTTGTATAAGTTTGCACAAAAGAAGGGATATTTAAATACTCCAACGTGGGGTAGAGTGTAAGAACTCTCATAGAATAAAATAGAATCCTGGGACCTAAATCATTTTGTACAAATCTTGAGTGGTTTGCTTTCATAGTCTAACCCTAAATGAGATAAATTTCATATGGCTTTGGGGGGTTGTTACTAAAGGTTCACACAACTCTACTTAAAAGCTATTTAAATCCTATCACACTTAGGCCTGGTCTACACTATGAAATTAGGTCGAATTTAGCAGCGTTAAATTAAATTAAGCCTGGACATGTTCACATGGCTAAGTCCCTTTTTTTGACTTAAAGGGCCCTTTAAACCGGTTTCTTTACTCCACCTCCGACGAGAGGATTAGCGATAAAATCGGCCTTAGCGGGTCGGAATTGGGGTAGTGTGAACGGAATTCGACGTTATTGGCCTCCGGGAGCTATCCCACAGTGCTTTATTGTGACTGCTCTGGACAGCACTCTCAACTCAGATGCACTGACCAGATAGACAGGAAAAGCCCCACGAACATTTGAATTTCATTTTGTGTTTGCCATGCGGTGGGGGGAGGGGTGAAGTGATCATCCCCGAGAATTGGGTGTGGGGGGGAGGAGGGTTAGTTGGTTTTGTGCTGCATGTTAACTCGGAAACCGCAGCCACTCCTTTTACATTGCAAACCCACTTTAAATGGCCAACCGAACGGGTGCTTGGTATGGGAAATGAGGGCACTACTGTTTGAAACCATTCCCACATGTTAAGAAGGTTTAAAAAGCCAAAAGACTGTGGCTTACCATGGCTGCCTGCAAGCCGAAATCTGTTGCCTGGCACTGCGTGAGTGATCTCTCACAACAAACCGGCAGGCCCTCAATATAAGAGGAAAAATGCAACCTTGTTATGAAAGCACATGTGCTGTGTAATGTGAACAGCAAAATTTAACATGAAAGAGTGTACCCATTGTTCTCTAAAATGTGTCTTTTTTTAACCACCTCTCCCTTCTCCTCCATCAGCTGCAAATGTTTCTCCTTCACAGAGGCTAGTGAAGATTAGAAGGAGAAAACGGCAGACTCGGGATGATATGTTCTCGGAGCTCCAGATGTCCTCCCACGCTGACAGAGCACAGCAGAATGCGTGGAGGCAGTCAATGTCAGACTACAGAAAAGCACAGTATGAACGAGAGGAGAGGTGGCGGGCTGAATCGCGGGATGAACAGAGCAAGTGGCGGGCTGAAGATGATAGGTGGCGTCAGCTTGCAGACCGAAGGCAAGAGTCAATGCTCTGGCTGCTGGAGCATCAAACTGATATGCTCCAGCGTATGGTTGAACTGCAGGAAAGGCAGCAGGAGCAGAGACTGCAGCTACAGCCCCTGTGTAACCAACAGCCCTCCTCCCCAAGTTCCATAGCCTCCTCACCCAGACGCCCAAGAACACGGTGGGGGGCCCTCCAGCCACCCAGTCACTCCACCTTAGATGGTTTCCCGAGCATCAGAAGGCTGGCCTTCAATAAGAGTTAAAGTTTTAAACTGCAGTGTGTCCTCTTCCTTCCCTCCTCCCCCACCCATCCCGGGCTACCTTGGCAATTATCCCCCTAGTTGTGTGATGAATTAATAAAGATTGCATGAATGTGAAGTAACAATGATTTTATTGCCTCTGCAAGTGGTGCTCAAAGGGGGGAGGGGAGTGTGGGGTGGTTGGTTTACAGGGAAGTAGAGTGAACCGGGTGGGTGGGGGGCGGAGGGTTAATCAAAGAGAAACAAACAGAAGTTTCACACCGTAGCCTGGCCAGTCACAAAACTCATTTTCAATGCTTCTCTGATGCGCACCGCACCCTGCTGTGCTCTTCTAACCGCCCTGGTGTCTGGCTGCACGTAATCAGTGGCCAGGCGATTTGCCTCAATCTCCCACCCTGCCATAAATGTCTCCCCCTTACTCTCACAGATCTTGTGGAGCGCACAGCAAGCAGCAATAACAATGGGGATATTCTTTTCGCTGAGGTCTGAGCGAGTCAGTAAGCTGCACCAGCGCGCTTTTAAACGTCCAAATGCACATTCCACCACCATTCGGCACTTGCTCAGCATGTAGTTGAACAGGTCCTGACTACTGTCCAGGCTGCCTGTGTACGGCTTCATGAGCCATGGCATTAAGGGGTAGGCTGGGTCCCCAAGGATCACTATAGGCATTTCAACATCCCCAATGGTTATTTTCTGGTCCGGGAAGAAAGTCCCTTCCTCCAGCTTTCGAAACAGACCAGAATGCCTGAAGACGCGAGCATCATGTACCTTTCCTGGCCATCCCACGTTGATGTTGGTGAAATGTCCCTTGTGATCCACCAGGGCTTGCAGCAGCATTGAAAAGTACCCCTTGCAGTTTATGTACTCGGTGGCTTGGTGCTCCAGTGCCAAGATAGGGATATGGGTTCCGTCTATCGCCCCACCACAGTTTGGGAATCCCATTGCAGCAAAGCCATCCACTATGGCCTGCACGTTTCCCAGAGTCACTACCCTTGGTATCAGCAGGTGTTTGATTGCCCTGGCAACTTGGATCACAGGAGCCCCCACAGTAGATTTGCCCACCCCAAATTGATTCCCGACTGACCGATAGCTGTCTGGCGTTGCAAGCTTCCACAGGGCTATCGCCACTCCCTTCTCAACTGTGAGGGCTGCTATCATCCTGGTATTCTGGCACTTCAGGGCAGGGGAAAGCAAGTCACAAAGTTCCATGAAAGCGCCCTTATGCATGCGAAAGTTTCGCAGCCACTGGGAATCGTTCCACACCTGCAACACGATGCGGTCCCACCAGTCTGTGCTTGTTTCCCGGGCCCAGAATCAGCGTTCCATGGCATGAACCTGCCCCAGTAACACCATGATTTGCACATTGCTGGGGCCTGTGCTTTGTGAGAGGTCTATGTCCATGTCAATTTCCTCATCACTCTCGTCTCCGCGCTGCAATCGCCTCCTCGGCTGGTCATGGTTTTGCTTTGACATGTTCTGGCTCTGCATGTACTCCAGGACAATGCGCGTGGTGTTCATACTGATCATAATTGCCGCGGTGATCTGAGCGGGCTCCATGATCCCAGTGCTATGGCGTCTGGTCTGAAAAAAGGCACGAAACTAGTATCTGACGGATGGAGTGAGGGAGGGAGGGGTGAGTGACAGACATGGCATACAGTTACAGGGAATTAAAATCAACAAAGATAGCTGTGCATCAGGGAGAAACACAATTAACTGTCACACAGTATGGCCCCCCCAAAGATTGATCTCAAAACCCTGGGTTTAGCAGGCCTTTGATTTCACGGAGGGAGGGGGAAGCAAATGAATACAGAACAAATCTATTTTTTACATCTTAAGCTGGCAGACGATGGTGCAGCATGATTGATAGCCCTCAGCATCTTCTGGGTGCTTGGCAGAAAATACTGGGCGCTTGGCAGAAAATAGCATACTACGACTGATAGCCATCATCGTCATGGGGAAGGCAGCGACTTGGGGACATACGGAGTTTCAGCCACTGCAGTACGACGACGACGGATACCAGTCGTAATACACCATCTTCTACCAAAAGGCAAGGGGCTGCTGCTGTGTGCAATGCAGCCCCACATCTGCCAGCACCCAGATCGCCGATGAAGGCTACCAGTCATACTGCACCGTCTACTGCCAAAAGGCAATTAGCTGCTGCTGTGTAGCAATGCAGTACCACATCTGCCGGCACCCAGATGACATATGGTGATGGTGAGCTGAGCTGAGCGGGCTCCATGCTTGGCGTGGTATGTTGTCTGCACAGGTAACCCAGGTAAAAAGGCGCGAATCGATTGTCTGCCATTGCTCCGACAGAGGGGGAGGGGCCTGATGACATGTACCCAGAACCCCCCGCGACACTGTTTTGCATCATTCAGGCATTGGGATCTCAACCCAGAATTCCAATGGGCGGCGGGAACTGTGGGATAGCTACCCATAGTGCAACGCTCCGGAAGTCGACGCTAGCCTCGGTACTGTGGACGCGGTCCACCGACTTAATGCACTTAGAGCATTTTATGTGGGGACACACACAATTGGCTGTATACAACCGATTTCTATAAAACTGGCTTCTATACATTTGACCTAATTTCGTAGTGTAGACATACCCTTAGAGGAAGCAGTTTTTAGTATCACCACAAAGTGATTGCACTTCATGCAGCATATGGTGCATTTATGGGAGCTTTTATTTGTGTGGGGGGAATTATAAAGACAGGGACTTTGAGATGTGTTGCTAAGAATTTACCATGCTTAATTTTTCACTTTCTACACACAGATATGCTGAACTTCTGGTTAAGGTTGCTGGCATATACTTCCATACAGGGCCATTTCCTGAACTAAAAAATAGTAAAGTAGAACTATCACTGAAGAATAGCAGACGGTGTTGCCAGCTCACAATATTTACAGTTTTTCATAAAGCTCTAACTGCAGGATTGAAGAGATTGAATGAGAATCTCAGCTTTCATTTTTATTTTTAAAGTAAGTTTCTAGCCCTCATGGTTGCAGAGAAAAGCTTAAAACCATGAAGTAAGTGCGACCTAAAGACTCAGAATGTTCAAAACACAGTGGGACAAATCCTGAAGTCTTCCTTAATTTTTACTTAGTCTTTATGCAAACAAGCACTGAAGCCAAAGTGACTTAGGACTGTCTAAATATTGAGTGCCCAAATCTGCAAGGCACTGAGCATCCTTGTTTAGAATTTATTTCAATAGGAGTTGAAAACGCTCAGCATTTTATGAGGAGGAACCAGGATTGGGCTCTGAATAAGGAGCTTCACCTGAGTGAGGAATTGGGATTTATACCGATGAACTCAATCCTGCAGAATGCAAAGCACTTAAGCATGTGAGTAGTCAAACTGAAGTCAATGGGATTACTCATGTTCATTCAAGGTAAGTATGTGCATCTTTAATATAAAACTTCAATAGAAGTAGTCCAACTACTATTGAAAACCTAGCTAAAAACTAGCACTAAATTGTCTATTTCTATCTAAGAGATAGTGAATTACGTATTTGCACATAGCCAGGGATATTAGGATTGTTTTTAATGGTTTATTGGAGTTGGCTGTATTATGCTTGGTGACATGGGCATGCAGCAGGCACTATCACAAAGATACAACAGCAAAGCATTTTATACTTTATTAATATGTATTAAAGACAATCAAAAAGAGTAACAAATAAAGCAAATGATTTCATTTACCAGCTGATGTGACAGTGGTATTAAGATTTGCTGTTTTTTCATTGCTGAAAACATCACACTGAAGGCTGTTGTTTGTGCCTTTATGTTAGCGGCTGATATGACAAAAAGTATTTGGCACGATTCTACAACACCACTGTTAATGCTTTTCACCCATAGCTGTTGTTGAATTTCTTTGCTGTTACTTTTTTTTTTATATATTCTTAATTTTTAAGCTTTTTTTTTTTTAAGCAAGTAAACATTTTAAGTCTTGGATCCACAGTTGTAAACATATAACATTTTCATTGACTAAAGATTACTGATAAAATACCTATTTTTAAATGTAACCACCATTTTTTTTAAATTTGCTTTTTCAGAACAGCAGATTGAATTAATTAGTTTCTAATGTTATCCTAATCTCCCTTCAAAATACGATTCAATGAAAATGCCATCCTGACTTGAAATTGAAAATCAAACTGCAGTTTATTTGAAAAACATATGATCACTTCATCTTGTTGTGAAAAATCTATAAATCATTGTTCCAAAACCAACAGTTCAAGCCTATTCCAAATCCACTGTCTGCATAGCACCACTCTCCCTCTCTTCGGGCTTAATTCTGAAGCCTCTATTCATATGAGTAATCCCATTTATTTAAGCATATGTGCTGCAGAATGTGGTGTTTAGGACCCAGCTATAGAGGTGTTGCGTTCCCTAAGTAAGGGCGAGTATTCTCAATTCCTATTAATTCTAGGGTTGCCAACTTTCACAAAAGTGAACACCCTAGGCCCAAATCTTCCCTGAGGCTCCACGCCCCGCTTACTACATTCCCCCTCCCTCGGTGGCTCTCTCTCCCCCTACCCTCGCTCAATTACACTGGGCTGGGGCAGGGGGTTGGGGTATGGGAGGGGGTACAGGCTCTGGGCTCGGGGTGCAGCTGAGGAATTTGGGGTGCAGGAGGCAGCTCCAGGCTGGGGGGTGGAGCCGAGGGATTCAGAGTGCAGGAGGGGGCTGCGGGTTGAAGCAGGGGATTGGGGTGCAGGGGGGTGAGGGCTCTGGGTTGGGGCTGGGGATGTGGCATTTGGAGTGCAGGAAGGGGCTCTGGGTTTGGGCAGGGCATTGGGGCTTGGGGCAGGGGCTTACGTCCGGCGGCTCCTGGTCAGCAGTGCAGTGGGGCTAAGGCAGGCTTCCTGTCTGTCCTGGCTCCGCACTGCACCCCAGAAGTGGCCAACAGGTCCGGTTCCTGGGCAGAGGCGCGGCAGGTGGCTCTGCGTGCTGCTCTCGCCCGCAGTCCAATGGGAGTGCAGAGCTGGTGCTTGGGACGGGGCAGCGCACAGAGCCCCGGGGCCCCTCCCCGCCTAGGAGCCAGATCTGCTGGCTGCTTCTGGGGCACAGCATGGTGCCAGGACAGATAGGGAATAGCCTGCCTCAGTCCCACAGCACTGCCGATAGGACTTTTAACAGCCTGATCGGCGGTGCTGACCTGAGCCACCAGGATCCCTTTTCGACCAGGTGTTTTGGTCAAAAACCGGTACCTGGTCACCCTAGTTAACTCCAGTGGAAATCAAAGGCACTCAACATGCTAGTCCCGTAGTTCTGGTCTCCTTGCTCCGAGACTTGCCTGGTTTCTGTGACTTTACACAAGTACACATCACCGGGTAACGGATAACAGTCAGGCTTAAATTTAGATCATATGGCTCAAACCAGAAATTACAGACAAATTTATCAAACCTGGGTGCCTGCAATTAGACTTCTAAATTCTTATTTTAGCTCCTTTAACAAATGGTCCAATTTTTACTTTTTAAAGTTTTTTTCTAAAATATCCTTGCTATTATAACTTTGAATATTCCTGTTATCCATATAAATGTTAAATCCTGTTAAGCTCACAGACTTAGCAAGATTTTGTGGCAATGAGTTCCAATACTTCTGTGTGAAAAAGTATTTTCTTTTTATCTGCTTTGCAGCTGCCATCTTTTAATTTCATTGCATAGCTCTTTGCTTTTGTATTATGGGAAAGGATTAATAGAAGTTCCTGATCTACCTTAATTATACCCCTCAGTATGTTGTATATCTGTATCATCTACCATCTTATTCATGACTAGATTAATGATGCTTGAGGCTCAAAAGGGAAGATTTGATGAAAACTGTGCAAGGTAGTTCTTACAAAGTAAGTCTCCAGTGTTACTTATCATCCTCCTTTAGGTGTAAATGTGGGAGAACATGATTTGACTCTTAATCATATGAACACATTTCCCACAAAATTATCACAGGTCACACTGTGGCAAACAACATTTTTCAAAATATATCTAAACATTTAGAATTACTGAAAGAACAGGAAGTTGCCCTGTTGTCCCATAAAGTTGTTTGCGACAAAGGAATTTATGTGGGAAGGGGAGGTGAAAATAAGAAATTCCTTTGAATATAAACCTTCAGGCACAGTGATATATTTTGGGCCAATCACAGAGAAGAAGTGCATTGTACTGCCACTGGGAGAGTTGGGTTTTATATCAGCTTTGTGAGTTCTGCTCCTTGGGCATCTCACAGGCAACACTATCCTACTTTAGGGAAGGTACAACTCATTCAGCTTTTAGTGCCAGATCCAAAGCCCATTGAAGTCATTCATTGACTTCAGTGGACTTTTGATAGAGTGTGCAAGTCATTTGGACCTTAGAGGACCCCTCATGCCAGGTGATCCTTGATGATCTTTTTTTATCACTAGCTGGCTTATTTTTTCCAGGATATTTTTTCCTCTAGTAGCATGAGATCCCTGTTTCCAAGTTCAAAAGCAGAACACACAGAACCATTTGTCTTCCAATAGTTCTCCTTTGGAGCTGCTTCTTTACTCACTGCTAGTCTGAAACAAATGTAAACATCCTCCTCCATGCAGAATCCTATTGCAAACCCACAGACAGCCTCACCCTCTGTTCAACTCTCCAGGATAAGTCACTGTCCTGATTGTTCTATCCAAAAAATATCGAGTAATATCAGTGAAAAAAACCAAAGATGTTAAATGCAAGGCAATTCAATTTCAGCATTAAAACCACAAGATTAAACCCAGGGATGTCTGTTTACTCCTGGGGGGACTTCTGCATACATTCCCCTTCTCCCTTTTCCACTGTCCCTAACCCTTTCCCTCATATCATTGTGAACACCTATATCTAGATTTCTTTTTCTTTTATTAATGTTTTTACCTGTTCTTAAAATTCTTCAGTATCTGTTCATATAACTGAAGTGTTACCCTCAAAACATATGCCCTCTTCCTTTCAGTGATGTAAAAAGCGGTGTCTGTTGCTATGGCAATGAACAGCGTACAGCATGAGCCACTGTGATTACAGGTCTACCACTAGACTGTTTTTTCCAGTCAGTTCACAGAGATATCTTTTGTTCCTGGGTGTATTCCAAGTTCTGTTGTTAACACGTTTAACTAATTAAGTGCCAACATAAGTGCCTATCAATGCAGAAACTACATTCCCTGAGGGCCCCCCTAAATCACCTTTTGGATGTATGCGAGTGCACCACTCTGTACAATATTCATGCCTGTTGAAAGGCATGGCCTCATAGGTGTTGAAGTGTGGCATGCAGAAGGGTTAACCTGTGATTTGAAATTGCATTTAGGTCTCTTCTTCCCAGGCCCATAGGCAGCCAAGTGCAGGTAGGGAGGTTATGACAAGCTGTGAGAATTTATTAAAAAGGGGGTAGCCCAAGGTGGTCCCTTGACAAATGTTAAAATGTCAGGTACAGTTTCCTGCATTTTAGTCTGCAGCTTAAAGCCAGTGCCTGTGCTGGGGTGGGAGGAGGGAGGCTGCTGAAGAACCCCCCAGGAGGAGTTCTGATTCAATTCCTAGGGAGCACATGCCAGAGCAGTGGGTCAGCTGCCCTGGGAGATGGTTCATAGCGTACTCCTTTCCAAGCCCCTTTAGCCAAGCACTGCAGAAGTTGGGGGTGGGGAAAAAGGCCCACTGCACTCATTTTCATTTAGGTTTTATGGATCCCCATGTTCTTTGACATGAAATGACCTTGGAACCAATTATAAACAATGGCATAGCACAGTGCTTCCCAACTGTGAGCCATGGCTCATAGGGAGAGCCATGACTGTTTGGGAAAAAAACTTTTAATCATTAGGCCCGGTTTTCTTTCAAAAAAACTATAACGCTAGACTTAAAAATCATCTGCATTTTATGTATGGGTCCGTGTCTTATGCTGCTGCTGCCAGGCCTCAGACGCTCTTAGGCCTTGGCTACACTGGCAATTCACAGCGCTGCACTTGCTGCGCTCAGGGGTGTGAAAAAACACCCCCCCTGAGCACAGCGAGTGCAGCGCTGTAAAGCGCCAGTGTAATCAGCGCCTGCAGTGCTGCACGCTCTCTCGCAGCGCTGCAAGCTACTCCCCTCCGAGAGGTGGAGTACTTGGTGGAGAGAGCTCTCGCAGTGCTGGCGGCGCGACTACACTCGCGCTTCACAGCGCTGCCTCGGCAAGTGTAGCCAAGGCCTTAGTGTTATCTGCTCCTGCAGAGGGCCCTCAGCCAAGAGACTCGCTGCTGGGGGCAGCACTCAGCAGGATCTCCCTTGGCTGAAAGCCGCTAGATCAGAGGGCACAGAGAGGGGTCCCAGTGCTGGAAGCAGCTCCAGCACTAGCAGATAAGGGAAGGGGACTGAAGGAGAAACAGATGTGTCTTACCTTTATAATAGAATGACTTTTAGCAAATGCTAAATCTACACTTAGCAAATGTTCAGCTGATGAAGATGATGATTTTAATAAAGCTAAACAGAAAAGGAAGAAGAGGAGACATTATGATAACAGCTACATTACATTGGGATTGTCGTGTCTCGATATTACTGCAGAAAATGCACAGTGACAACGTGTCACTTTTTCCAGGTGTTAGTGAATGAAGTTAGGAGACCAGGGAAACTACAGAGATATTTAGAAACAAAACACCCAGAATTTGTAAACAAGAGCCTCAATTTTCAACTTCAGAAATGAGAATTAAAGCAGCAAAACCAAAAAACAAACAAACAAAAACAAACAAAAGCCATGTTTAAAGATGCAGCTGTTCCTTGAAAAGGCTGAGAAAGACCTTAGGTTTTCCCCATACAAACTGCAAAATGCAAACAAGCACATGTCAGTGGTGAGACCCTTTTACTTCCAGCAGCAATAGACATGTAGAATTATGATTGGGAAGAAGCAGCCATGGCACTTAAACCATTCCTATGTCATATAATAAAGCCATCAACACACTGATGACCTTACAGAAAACATCCAGGAGCAGTTGGTAGAACATGATGAAAGTCAATATTTTGCACTGCAATTTGATGAATCCACAAACATAGCCAATATGGCTCAGCTTCTGTGTTAAGTGAGATTTGTCAAAGCAGGTACAGTAGTTGGGTCCAAACATGGTATACATGGTAGTCTGTGTCCAAAAACCAAAAATTCATATTTTCAAATTATAGTTTAAAACACCATGGATTAAGTTGGATTTTATATTTTAAACAAACTATGTAGTTGAATAAAGCCTCAAAACTGTCCAAATTATAGTGTCTCTCCTGAATCTAGTGTGCTAGGTCAGTAAAATAAAATGATGTTTGATTGTGGGGAACCAAGGGGTTTTAAAATATTTTTAAAGGAGCAGCAGTACTAAAAAGATTGGGAACTATGGGTTTAGTATGTCTTTCCTTCCACACTTTAGTTTAGAGGATATCTGAGGAATCTGATCTTCCAGGGATTCTTAGTAGAGCCGGTGGAAAATTTAAAATATACTTATTGAAAAATGTATTTGAAAATCTGAAATTTGTTAAATAAATAATTCATAAATGTGTGGAATTATCAGCCCAGCTCTATATCTGTAAATGTTTTTAAAAATTATTCCTAAAATAATTTATTCAAAAATATCAGGACATTCATTTAAGAGATTATTTGACTATTATTATTAAACCAGCTCCAGTTCCCAACATGGGGGGCTGCCAGGAGAGACACACTGTAGAAGAGAATGCTGCAAAGACTGGCCACAAATTATTCTAGAAACTTGGTATGAATTCTGCTAGTTTGCATTCTTGTTCAGAAGATCAATGAAAAGAGCAGGAATTGATTGAAATTGTCTACTTTATATAGCTCCTATGCCAGCAGCAGTGAAGTTTCTTTGCCAGCAGTGATCCCTATGTCTCCTTAAGAAGTCAGCATGTATTGATATTATTATATGCTTTAAACTAGATCATGGATTATATTAATACCAATTATTCCTAGTTTAATCGCTGGCTTTCATCCTCCCTCCCAGCATGCTGTGCAGTAACAGTATTCAGATGAACATCATCTCTAGAAAATGGAAGTTTAGGAAATATTACACCATGCAAAAGGGCATTGATATTTCTAGCACACGGATTTCAGTCCTGTTTTGTAGTGAAGTTAAGCTGCTAGCATTCATTTTGACTGGCCTCTGACACTCTTAGTCACAATCAAATTCCCGCTGCCACCTACACTGCACTACAAAGCTCTTTTCTTCTACTCAGTATTTAGTGCTGCTTTTTAAGGCCACTTCATGGAAGAGGCAGCACTGAGAATTAGTAGCTATGAACCCTACCTAGGATTCCTCAAAACAGCTACTATAAAACATTATGGGTTTGGGGTTTTTTCTGTACTTTTGTCATTTTGGGGTGTCAGCAACATACTCAACATGATTATGTATGTGTGCACAGGAAGATAATATATAAAAGAGGATAATCTGCAAGTGAACGAGTGCATCAATACAAGTGTTAGAATGTAATTAAATTTTTTAGATTTAAAATGACAAAATGTCCAAGGCCCTAGGCCCCATAACAACACATTAATTATACAATATAATGAAACCCCAGGAGCTTCCTTTCTTATTCTCCTGATTAAAAAGTTGTTGCCCAATCTGGGAGCCAAAATGATACAGGGGTCCATTGGTGTCACTCCACTGAAGCTATGATTGCTATTCTGGCCCTTGTCTTTGCTGGCTACACATCTCCAGCAGGAGTCATACTGCCATCGCAGAGCCAACTTGCATCTTTTAAAGTCCCCCTTTAGAAACATAGGCTATGGCTACACTAGAGAGCTTACAGTGTCACCGCTGTAAGCTTTCTAGTGTAGCCACTCTAAGCCAACAGGCGAGAGCTCTCCAATTGACTAATTAATCCACCCCGAATGAGTGGCAGTAGCTATGCCAGCTGGAGAAGCTGTCCACACTGGAGCTTAGGTAAGTATAATTTATGTTGCTGGGGGGAGAGAGCTTCTTTATGCACCTGAGTGACATAAGTTATACTGACAAAAGTAGTAGTGTAGACAAAGCCGTAGGTACAGATAGCCAATTGGCTACCTGCCATCAATGGAGGTGCTAATACCCTGGACAGCGGTGCGGGTCAGGCTACCGCTTCCCGCAGTTCCCATTTGCTGGGAACGGCAAACCGCAGCCACTGGGAGGTGCGAGTGGCCATACCTGTGGATGCTCAGGTAAACAAAGCATCTCACGGCCCACCAGCGGCTTACCCTGAAAAAGCCGCATACCAAGTTTGGGAACCCCTGGTCTAATAGGACACTACTATGTAGACCTGATAAAACATAGGCTACTCCACTGATAGAAGAGGATCATGCTAGCTATGCTGTCTGAATGCAATTTGGGTTGTTCAGAGAGAAAGAGGCTAGCTGTTCTGTGGGTGGCACCGCATGTAATGTGAATACTCCACCACATCTCTCCCCATTAAATTTCATTGAGGGTTTGCTAGAGGTCTGCTGGCTGTTTTGGCATAAATGAAAGAATCTGTTGATTATTAATCTATCAGATATTTCTTAGTGGGGAAGGAAAATAGAGTTGTTGTTCTGAGGATTTCCCTTTCCAAGCTACAGCTAGCTGAATCCTCTGGAGAGAAAGAAAAGCAATGTTTTAAAAAGCACTAATTTATCTAATGATGATGCTTTATCACTTCAAGATGAAAAAAATATTTAATGCAAATGGCTTTCTGCAGGGAGGCATTGTTACATGGAACACATCTGAGGGCCTCAGAGACCAGCATGCTCCAACTTGGTGCCTCAGGCACTCTTAACTTCTTTGACTAAAAATAGAACATCAGAAAAATTACCCCTCATGAATATTATAGATTGTTTCAACGTTTGGTATGTTTTGCTGTTTTCTCATTATTTAATTTAGCAGGCTCATCTCCCTAGCCCGATGTTGTAGGCTTGTTTTTCCATCTGCAACCTCTGGCCCCACTTTCTCTCACATAAACAACAGGAGTCCGGTGGCACCTTAAAGACTAACAGATTTATTTGGGCATAAGCTTTTGTGGGTAAAAATATGCCCAAATAAATCTGTTAGTCTTTAAGGTGCCACCAGACTCCTTGTTGTTTTGTGGATATAGACTAACATGGCTACCCCCTGATACTTTCTCTCACATATAACTCAAGTGCCTGACATAAGATCATGATAATTCCCCTTAAAAAAATAAAACAAAATCACCTGCAATTTATGGCTACAACGACAGATGAAAAAATAAGCAAAAGTTATTCTAAAACCCTGCAGTTTTCTTGACATCTTGCCACTTAATTTTACGATGTACGATTTCATCAGGTGGCACTTTATGTCTACAATCACTGAGGCAGTATATCCTGAGAGCACACAGCATACACAGCTCTTAGTGTGAGCTACTGTATTGCCAGACCCACAATACAGAGTAAATAAATCTGATTGCTAAAGCAGGACCTCCTACCTCTACTAAGTCTCATGCTTTGATTTTTAACATCCTGTCCAACACATTGGCTGCTTCTTGCACTGTATGAAGAATTTCCTACTAATCTATCTTCTAGCTAATGAAAGCAAGAAGAGTGACCAAACTATACAATAAGTTAAATTGATGATCAAATAATAGCCAGCTCCTGCTGATCGATTTCATTTTGAGATCTGTTCGGTTATTTTGTTCTCTACTCTAAGGATACCAAAGGATGTGCTTTCTGATAGCTAAATAAAGCACTCAATTAGGAAAAGAATCCAGAGTTCTTTATAGAGTGAACAAAAGCATGTTCTGATTCCTAATCATTTTGGATGGGATTTTTCATGGGCAGGTGCTGAGCAACATAATATCACATCATCAACAGAAACAATTAGGATTGGGATTAAAAGAAGACTCTTTCCTTCGATGAAGGCAATGGACAATGACCAGTACTACTAACAGAAGTGGGGTGATATATCTAGATAAATGGGAGATTTGTGTCAATTGGAATGGGCCTTCTTGGCAAAGGAATGCAATTACTTTTCTCTAGAATAGTGCTAGAAAAACCAAAACCAACCTACTTACCTCTAGAGAAGATTGGGAATTTTCCATCAGAATGATTTTCCAGTGGAAAATGCAGTTTCCATAAAATCAATATTTTCTGTGGGAAAATCTCAATTTTGCTGAAAAGCTTTTGATTTTCCATCAGGAAATCGAAATGAAATATTGTGTTTTGGATTGGTTTAATCTGAATCAGAATATTTCATTTGTTGAATTGACCTGAAACATTTAATTTTGAATCAATTCAATACTACAGTACAGTGCATTTCCCTATCAGCACATTGTCTTCTGGGAATTCTAGTATAAGCACCCATTCTCTCCTCTGGGTTGAACTCCTTGGAAGATTATATCTTCTGCAATGCATAGCAGATTTCCCTCTCTGAATGGTTCATCATAGGAGCTGAATGACTGGGTGCATCATGAGAGATGTATTCTGGCCAGGGATCTTAGCCAGAATCTTAGCCGTGAGGGACAGTGTGGGCGGCGGGAAGCAGCGGCCAGCACATCCCTCGGCCTGCATCACTTCCTGCAGCCCCCATTGGCCTGGAGCGGCGAACCGCGACCAGAGGGAGCCGCGATCAGCCGAACCTGCGGACGTGGCAGGTAAACAAACTGGCCTGGCCCACCTCCGTGTGCCAAAGGTTGCCGATTCCTGGCTTACACCATTGTGATAATGGTTCATGTTAATTATTTTAATGTACCAAGGGTGAAGTAGTTTGATAGAGAGCTAGTTGGCTATTTAAAGTTGTATTCTCACATTTTTTCTATTACAGTAGAGTGAATACATTTAACTAAACTTAAACCCATAATTTAGTTACATGTATCCATACCTTTTTGTATTTCTTTACCAATATTTCTTTTCTTTATCAATAATTTGCATCCCTAAGTACCCTATCTTTTCTGTCTCTTGTTATTATTGTTGTTCTGTTTTAAGTAAACAAAATAGAATTATATAACATAAATATAAATACAAGACTTAAAGGCCCAATTCTCCTGCCCTTTTCATGTGAAACAGAATCTTACTCTGTGAATAGTCGATTGAAATCCAGGGCCAGCCTCATAGCTGATGTAAATTGGCATACCTGTTTGCAGCAATTGAGAAGCTGGCACAGGAGAAATGAGTACAATAAGGCACTACTCAACTCAGAAAGGTTGGCAGAATTGGCTTCTAAATAAAGGCATTTGAGCATCACATGGAGTTAGAGGAATGTCATGAAGTATGTTTTTATTGCACAGTGGAAAATAGTGGGAGTTGCCATTTTGTTCAGCAGCTGAGCTTCTTATAGTTTATGCAAATAGTTTCTGGTAAAGTCTGGAGGAAATTATAATTTTGTGCGTAAATTGAGGGAACAGGTGGTTATAATTGCAAATGTCTATGCTCCAAATAATTTTTTCACTGTTCCACTAAAGATACACAGCTCCTTTTCACTGTTGGTTTGCATGAGCAAAAGGGAGTTTTCACTGGATATGGGGAAAGAACATTATTCTTTTCCTAGATGGTAAATTAAATCTTTTATGGAAATTTTCTCCTAAAACAGTGGAGATGAAAACAAATACTTGTATTATTGATCTAAATTACAATTATGGAGGAACAAAAATAACGGCAGTAGATGTACTTTGTTTTTAGTCTAAATATGAATGGTCATATGCTGACCTCTTCTATGTTACACTCAGATTGACATAAAGCAGTGATGTGGCAACCTGCAACCCTCTGACAGCATGCGGCCCATCAAAGTAATCCACTGGCAGGCAGCCAGACAGTTTGTTTACATTTGTATGGCCATCTGCAACTCCCAGTGGCTGTGGTTCGCCATTCCCTGCCAATTGGCGCTATGGGCGACCATGAAAATGTAAACAAATTGTCTGGTGGCCCACCAGCAGATTACCCTGATGGGCTGCGTGCAGCCCGCAAGCCGCAGGTTGCCCACCACTGACATAAAATTGTGACATTTACTATTAATAGCTCCACCTTGTGACCCTAGATTTCAATTGGTGCCTATTTGTGAGTTAATTTCTTATTATCTTTCAGAGTATTTAAACTGATCACTAGGTAGGGTGAGGAAAAATGTCTGTGTGGTGGATTATTGCACCATTGGCCTGTTTTATGTGAGTTTTTATATTTCCTTAATAGAAACCACCAACATAGACAGAATACCAGAAAAGATGGCCTCTTCTGTTCCAATTTCTGTTCCTACAATGTCTGTTGATTTTTGGCATCAGACCTAGCAGCTGTAGATGAGTCAGTGGAATGGTGGAATGTGATAGGTATATTTGAGATTTAATGACAATAATGAGACTAATATTTTGAAAAAGGACTTTGGGATCTTAAGTTGGAAGAGAAAATTAGTTGTTATAAATGCAGCATAAAATGTAGAACATCAGTATTGAAGAAAATTGTGATGAACTAATGGAGGCCCAGGATAAATTAAAATCTTTATAACTGCAAAGATGGACCGCACCACACCTTTAAGCAGGTGGGAGGTTGTCCAGCTAGCTGAGGGAAAGGGAACAGTGCTCTATGGGTGGGGGAGAAATGTCAGAAGCTGCTGCAAAATGGGGGAATGGGTCAGTGTGGTGATGCTGACTCATCCCCTGGGACCAGAAGGGCAGAAGGGTTGAAAAGGGGAAAGCCCAGGTGGGAGAAGCCCTTGTCCATGGAGCCCACGAAGCAGCAGCAGGGAACAGAGGACTCCAGCACACCAGGCGACATGGCTCCACATGGACGCAGGACAGTGAGAGCCAGGAGAGGGGGGCAATTTCCTCCTTCCACCACTCCGGAGAGGGTCAGGCAGAGTCAGGAGAGTAGAAGGAGAATTAACTAGTGAGATAGCTCAGTGTCAGACACAATCACCAGAGAGGAGAAGGGGCAGAGGGAAAGGGATGGGTAGGAGGAGGGGGAGAGGGAGGGAGAGGGGGAGGGGAGGAAGTGTACCCCCTCCCCCATCACAACCAGGGTATGAGTAGAGGTCTAGTGGACTGCCCTAATTTGTATATATATCCAGGGAGAAGAAGTTGGAAATGTGAGTGTAATTTTGTGTGTTGAATTGTTTTATTTAGTATAGAGTGTCTATTCTCTTGTATTTTTCAGAGACTATATGTTGTTTATAAATGTTTAGCTTTATTAGTTAGGGGGTTTAATGATCTTTTCTAAACATTAATAACTCATAATAAAATGAGAAGTCTTCTGTGCTATATGAACTATCAGTGGAATATTACAGCAATAAATATTAGTTCATCATTGCCTCAGAGTGTAGAAGAGTGTTACAACATATTCTAGCACACTTAGGGTCTCACACCATTTGTACTCACTTATAACTGTGCAAAGTGGGTGGAATCAATAGCAAATCAGAATGTAGCATTTTACAATCACTTGGCACAGCTGTAAATGACTACATGTGGCATGAGGCAATGGAGAATCATGTCCTTAATATGCTTGTAACGATTATGAAGCATACCAACCCTGATTCCTGAAAAGCAGGCTCCTGGCAACAGGGTTTCATACAAGAGGATTTATCCCCCTTCAATATTACAAAACGTTTTGCCAAGATTTTGGTAAAGTCTAGAAGATTCCAATAAGATGAACTGATCAGACTTACTATATATTGAAAATTGTGTATAGTTATATGTGGCTCCACAAAGCTGCACAATCTAGGGCTCAGAACTGGGAGTCAGCAGAGCTGAGTTCTATTCCCAGCTCTGCTACTAACCTTCTCTGTGACTTCACACAAGTCACTGCAATCTCTGTACCTCCATTTCACCTCCCACCCTTTGTGTGTCTTGTCTATTTAGACTGTAGAGCATCTAGCACAATCTGGGGCCCTGATCTTGGTTTGGATCCCTAGGTGCTATTGTAATATACATAATAATAATAAAAACTTAATCATGTAGATTTTGGAGATGGTGTCAGGAGGATTGTTCTTTTTTCTTTACATGGTTGTGGTCTAGTTTGCAGCTAGTTCTGAGTGTGTGATGGAGATTGGGTAATTTAGCAATGGACTCTAGCTCCTTCATTTTGTGTATAATTAATGGCTATTCGTCCTTTGGCTGAAACTATTTGGTATACAGAGACTTCAGCCTGCTTAGTACCATCGAAAACATATCATTACAACATTTAAAGCTTCATTAGCTATCAATGGTATAAGGAATCCCCAACCCCCTCTCTCCCCATTCTGTTCTTTTTAAGTCCTTTACCAAGCCATTTATCTGATCACTGGATGTTTTCCCTATGGAGTACCTGTACTGGACATCTGCCACAAGGAGGCATCAGCAATTAGCTTGGCTGCGTCCTCCGCAAACCCAGTCAGGTTCCCAGACATCTCCCAATACCCTTTTATAGCAGCCCAAATAGATGAAGCTCCATTCTCCCAAAAGAACCCGTTGTCCCTTGCACTATGCCAGGATCGTCAAGTACACCAGCATCTGGGTTGTCAACGACCAGGTACCGCAACACTTGCCCCTCCATGGTGGGCAATATCAGTGAGCAGCATTCTGGATCCTGAAATTGGAAGAACTCATTAAATCTTCCTTTATAGCTCAGCTGTGTGCCCGGAGCCAAGAATCTCCATGCCATTGACAATATCATATGCTGAGGCTCCAGAGAGCCAGTGGCATCTCCTCAGGTTCATTGCTAGCTCCTGGTGCGAGCTCACGAAATCAGTCAAACTAAAAACGAGACAAGGCATTATCCATTTAAACATTGTAGAACAAATGCCCTCACTAACTTCATAACCCTGTGTGATCTGTAAGTTTGGCAATTGATAACCTGTACCACTGCCATGTTGTTGCACCAGAAACACACCCTTTTATTAACCAGCTCCGGTCTCCAAATAACCACTGTAATGGGGAAAAATTCCAGGAAAGTCATATCACATACAACCCCATTTTGCGTCGAGATGGCAGGCCATTTCTGGGCACACCACCTGCCTTGATAAAAAAAAAAAAAAAACCAAACCTGTACCCCCGGAAGCATCTGAATGGATTTTTAAACCCTCCATTCCTCCCTCCACAATGGCACCCCATTAAATTGACTCAAAAAAGTTCCCACACCTTCAAGTCTTCTTTCATCTCTGTATTAACTCGTATGTAATGGTGTGACCTGGCTATGCCTGCTGTTGCCACAGCAAGCCAGGGACAAAATGCCTGCTCCTGGGCAACAACCCTGCAGACAAAGTTCAGGTGCCCCAGAATAGACTGCAGGTCTTTCAGCAAGAGTTTTTTTGGCTCCTACAGCTCTCCTGAGCAATCCCAATAGCTCCTGAAGCTTATCCTGAGGGAGCCACGATATGCCCACCCTGGTGTCCAGGTCAATCCCCAAGTAGGTCAATGTAGTGGAAGGGCCATCTGTTTTTCCTTCCACTAGGGGTACCTCCAATTGTTTAACCAGGACCTGAAATGTGTCCAAAAGGTGAACACACTCATCTGACCCAACTATTCCCACAAACAAAAAGTTGTCTAAATAATGCACTACTTGGCATAGTCCCGCTGACCGCACCACTGCCCAGTGCAACATTCAAATGCTGAACAGGATACCGAACAGCCCATTGGCATAGTCTTGTCAAAATAAAACTGTCTCTCAAAAGAGAAACCCAAAAGGTTGAAGTCCAACAGATGCACTGGCAGCAGTTGAAAAGCAGACTTGATATCATACTTAGTCATTAGTGCCCACAGGCCACAAGCCCTAACCATACGAATGGCTTCGTCAATGGATGACTAGTGCATGGAACATAGCACTGGACCTATCCCATCATTAACAGAGCCACCTCGTGGGTACGACAGGTAATGAATTATCCTGTATTTCCCTTGAGTCTTCTTGGGGACCAAACCCAGGGGGGAAACCCTTAAGTTCTCTATAGGAAATTGATCAAATGGCCCTGCCGTCATTTAATTCCTGTATAATCTTTTCTTGAACAATATGTTCTCACAGCCCTCCCAGGAACCTCAACTCTGTCCCATGAAGTTATATTTCTTAACAACGGGGATTAAAAATGTGCCCAGGGGCTTAATCCCCCACCATGGGCTCCCATACCCGTGTGGATAGACTGTCCCACCTGCCCATCTCCAGCGCCCAAACTTGAGCCCATGCTGGGCCTATCCTGTCACCCTGTCCAGCTCCCTCACCCACAGATGCCTGAAGTTGCAACAACTGTAAATTAGGTTGCAGCAGCTGTGTAATCAGTTAGTGTACCCCCCAGGGGTGTGCCCCTGACAGGTCTGCTATGGCTTCTGAGACTCCCGCTCCTAGGCCCAGGCCTATTTATTACCCCGCCAGGCCCACTCCCGTCTCCCCCAAGTAAACTCATAGAGGGACACTTGAGCCCAGACCCGGCACCTCGCTGAGGCCCCTGCAACTGCCACCTGTTGCCACACTGCAAGGCAGTATATCACCTGTGCCAACTGTCCCGTCCCCCCCCCCCCAACCTTTCTCTGTTGCAGATCACACTCACCCCTGGAATCAGCATCATCCCCATCTCTTGTGTTCAGTGGAGAAGAACATCCTGGTTCCGGGTGACCCGGTACACTTTGGAAGCACCGCAGTGCTGTTGAAACAAACTCAGAAACAACTTCACTGACCACTTGCCGCACTGCACTGCTGACTGTCCCACTAGCAAACACAGCCTGCCCAGCTGCATGCGTGCGTGCTTCCTCACGAGCATCCCCATCCTTCTGTCCATGGGGCTGCCTTGGATGATCCGACACTCTGGGCTCCACCAAACCCCATCCTGGTAACAACCCCTTGCCCCTGCTGGAATGAAACTCATCGTTGACGCTTGTCTGGTGGCCTGGGAGACTAGGATGTATAGTGGGGAGTCCACCAAACCTGCCACTTCGAAACCAGCTCTTCTGCAGTAGAAGAATGCAAAGGAACTGAATGCATCCTACACACAGATCTCTGCTGCAGCTGGCCGTCCTGCTGATGCTGCCTCAGGGAAACCATCCTCCAGCACCCAGCTTCCTTCTCTTCTGGTGGAGTCCCAGCACAGTCATGGCAAAACTCCCATTGACTTGACTAGGAGCAGGCCTGGGTCCTTGGGTTCTGATTTAATGATTAAAAAAACGTCCAGGGCTTGCATCTTTATAGCCTTTCGACCTCACATTCCCGGGGGGTGAGTCAGCACCACAAAGCTGATCACCGCTCATCTTTTGCAGCAGTTTCTGACCTCCCATCTCCCACCCACACTCCACCCCCACCATAAAGCACTGCTGCCTTCCTTCGGCAAGCCCAGACAATGTTACCCCCACTTCAGGTGCAGTGTGGCCATTACCACAACAGGTCTAATCACCCAGCCATTTCCCACTCAGGAAGCCCACCCCTAGACAAGAAGTACCAAGGATCCTAGCAGGACTCACTGATGTTTTTTTCCTACTGCCAAGCTATGATGGTATTTACAATAGACCTTTTAGTATGATGCCAGGCCCTATATATTTGTTTGATAGTCACAACTGTAAGCAGAGAACAAAGACTATTTATGTTCAGAGTATGTTTTTCAATGAGTGTCTTACCTGAGTTGGAGAAATAACACCATCTTTGAAGAATGACTGTTCTACTGAGTTTCTCACGTGAAGGCTCATTAATTGTTGCGTGACTGGTTGAAAGCAGAGAGATTACACTGTTAAAATTATTCTACTTTACTAATTGGGTCAAAAGTATGTGAAAAAGGCTATAAAAGCAAAATGATATATAAAAAGCAGGTATAAAATAAACTATGTAACTGAAAAGAATGCTATAACACAAACACTGTGTGAGTGAAATCAATTATTTTATGAATAACTAGTAAATGTTCATCAAGCAATGTTTCAGCTGGTGAGAGGAATACATGAAGGAACTAGGAGGCAGAGCATTTATATCATTTTCAACTGCAAACTGGAGGATTGATCCAAAGTCCACTGAAGTTAGTGGAAAGGCTCCCCACTTGCTTCAGGTCTGACCCTAGCCAATGTTCTTATTTGACAAAATGGGTTGTCAGTGGTCACATATTCATTTGTTTAAAAAAAGGTTTTGTTTTGTTTTAAATTGCCCTTAATTTATAAATCCAGTCATTTTGAGTGAGATTGAATTCTGTTTATTTAAGGAGAACCCTTATGTAAAAAAGCCCTGTAGGATTAATAGAGAAGATTATCCTATGTATAAAATTTTTAAACCATGCTTTAGAGCAGGGGTTTCAAACATGCAGCTCGTAGGCTGCATGCAGCCCACTAAGTTATTTCCTGCGGACAACAAGCTCCCCTCCCCCCGCCCCCGTTCTTGCCCCCCAGCACACCATGTCCCCACTTGCCCGCCTACCTCCCAGCACTTCCCGCCACCAAACAGCTGTTTGGTGGCACTTAGGGCTTTCCAGGAGGGAGTGGGGAGTAGCAGGGATGCGATGTGCTCAGGGGAGGAGGCAGAGAAGAGGCGGGGCCAGGGCGGGGATTTGAAAAGGGGTTGGAATTGGGGCAAGGATGGGGTGGGAAGAGGCGGGGCATGGGTGGTGCCTCATGGAAGGAGTGGAGTGGGGGCAGGACTGGGGGTGGGGGGGACTTTAACAGAAGTAATTCTAAAAGTAAGTGTGTGTTTTGTCCTTTGAGTGAGTTGCATTACTAAGTGTTTATATTTTATTAAAACCCCTCGAAAATGACTTATAGAACACTCATGGAAGAAAAAGAGAGTTTTCCAAAACAAATGGGAGAATTTATATTTTTTCACAGAGGTAAAAGATAAAATTCAATGCCTTATTTGTCAGCAAACGATTGCTGTTCCCAAGGAGTATAATGTGTGTCGGCACTAGGACACGATGCACTGTGAAAAATATAATGCATTCACCAGAAAAATCCGAGACGAAAAAGTTCAGCAACTTAAAGCAGCATTTGCCAAGCAAAGAAATTTCTTTTTGGAGATTAACAAGTCTAGCGAAGATTCAGTAAGAGCAAGTTTTGTAATAAGCGAAATTATAGCTAAATCATCACGACCTTTTACAGAAGACCTATTCGTAAAAGAATGTCAAGTTGTGAAGGCCAGCGAAATTTTATGACCTGATAGGAAGAAATTTTTTGAAGGAATAAACGTTGGTGTGGTTGGATTATTGAAGACCAAACTGAACAGCCTCAATATACCAGGAATTAGCTTCACCAATGTACATTGCATTTTGCACCAAGAAGCCCTGTGTAGTAAAAGTCTACAAATGAAGGAAGCTATGGATGTAGTTGTTAAAACCGTTAATTTTATATGTGCACGAGGGCTGAATCACAGACAGTTCACTTCTTTTCTAGCAAGTATGGACAGCGAATATGGGGAACTTCTGTATCACGCTCAAGTTAGATGGCTGAGTTGTGGAAATTTTTGAAGCTTTTTTTTTGCATTTAGAGAGGAGATTGATTCCTGCATGAAAGTGAAAAACAAGGAGGTTCCACAGCTTGCTGATTCCACTTTTATCTGCAACCTTGCTTTTCTAACAGATGTAACTGATCATCTGAATGCACTGAACTTGAAGCTTCAGGGTAGAAAACAGGTGATAACACAGATGTATGACAGTGTTAAGTCATTCAAAGTCAAGCTTACTTTGTGGGGGAAACAGCTGACTGCTGACAAGTTGGTCCATTTCTCGACTCTGAATTCCTTAGGAAAAGTTGAACCCAAATCCTTGAAAGAATATGCAGATATCATTTCTAACTTCCACAAACAGTTTGATACGCGGTTTAAAGATTTCAAGGCACTTGAATCACATTTTCAACTTTTTTCCACACCATTTCCTGTGGAAATTGACAATGTTGCAGAGGAAATGCAGATGGAGTTAGTGGAGCTTCAGTGTGATACCATTTTGAAGCAGAAGTAGACAGATGTTGGAATTCCAGAATTCTACCTGTTTCTTTCACAAGAAAGATTTCCCATGTTATTTGCTGCTTCCACAAGGGTAATGGCAATGTTTGGAAGCACATATATATGTGAACAGTTTTTTCTCTTCCATGAAGATTAACAAATCTGTGTTAAGGTCAAGGGTCACTGATGAACATTTGAAAGCAACATTGAGATTGGGTTTGTCTCAGGATATCAAACCTAATATTGATGCTCTGGTTGATGCAAAACTTTGCCAGCTAAGTGGCCAAAAATGAAATGACTGACAAAATTAGCACTGAATTTTCACATTACAGTTTTTTAAAAGTTAATACATTGACTTTTAATAGCATACTATATTACTCTTCATTTTGTTTATTTTTTACTGTACTTTTGTATCGTTGTATGAAAAGGTTTCAGTGATGTGGCCCTCAGGCCAATGTACAAGTCCTCATGTGGCCCTCATGGTGATTTGAGTTTGAGATCCCTGCTTTAGAATAAGTATTATATCCCAGCTATAGGTCATGTTTACACTTGGGGTGTAAGTCCCCTGCTTGTGTACACATGTGGTAGCTCAATGAGAACTATCATGAGTATAGCTAGCAGTGCAGCTGTGATAGCACTGGCAGCAGAGGTACAGCTGAGCCATGCCAAGTATGTACCCACTGTTTTCAGGCAGGTTTGAGCTTGGCACAGCTGAGCTATGCCACCAATTCCACTGCCCAGGCTGTTGTGGCTACGCTACTAGTTATACTCATGCTAGCTCTCATCATGCTACCGCGACTATGTGTACATGAGCAGGAGAATCGCATCCCTAGCTCATAGTGTGGACATAGCCTTAGAATTCCACAGGATGGTTAAAGCATCTTACATGGCAGTTATCAACCTGTATTAAATGCTGTAGGTTTCTAAAACAATTGCTCTACAGGGCTTTTTCACAGGGCTTAATTTGTAATTAAAGGTGCCGGGGCTCAAGCAATTTTTTTTTCTTTCATAGCTAGAGCCCTACAAACTCACGCCCATGAAAAAACATCACGGATCATGAAATCAGACCTCCCCATGAAATCTAGCTGCTGGAGGGAAGGGAGAGGGGCAGGGCTGAGGGCACCCAAGCCAGGGGCTCCTGGCATGCGCTGGACTCCAGCTGCTAGTGCACTGGGCTGGGGAGGGACTTCCTCTTCCCTTGCACGGCTGCTCTCAGGGGGAGATCAGACCTACCTCCAGGTGCCTCCTCTGCCTGCAGGAAGCTCTTTGGCTGAGCTGCCTTCAGAGCCACCCTCACTTCTGTGCCGCCTTCAGAGCTGGGCAGACATCTCTAAGCTAAGAGTCTCTGTTTGCTGTAATGCCTAAGCACAAGATGTTAGGGTGGGACTTTTGGATCATTACATCTTGGCTGTTTCTGAAAATTAAATTTGTGATTTCGTAAGGCCCTATCTACATTACAACTATAATTGAGCTGGGAGACCTGGTCCTAACACATTTTTTCTATGTCTTGTTATAACAGTTAAATATTTCAGTGTAAATTGGGCCTCAACCTTGTCCCCATAATTGGGTTTCAGACATCAAGCAAGGAAAGCCCTGTGCTGTAATATGTTTCTATTTATGAGGGGCTGGATTCTGATACCCAGGAAGTCAGTGGGAATAATCACAGATTAAGTTGGTACTGCTCATGAATGAGGGTATCAGAATGTGGCACAAAGTGATAAGAGGAGTTGTCTTCACACATGTGGAAAATTATGCTCCCAAAAAGTCTCTTTCAGGGCTTTATTTTTATTGAATGGTTCTGCTAACACTGTAAAACAGAGAAAGGTTTGAGTAACTAGAAGCTTGTGAATAAAAATGAAATATAGCCATGTACATTATTTATAATATATGGAGAAATCAAAATAAAAAGGCTCCCTTCTTCAGTTTATTGAGGGATTATATCCATGGCTATAACAGCAAAAGAAATTTTAATTTCTACAGCAGCCATGGGTATTCCACCACAGGATTCCACCACCATGGCAGATAATTACTTGGCAGCTGTTGAAAAGTCACATGACCTCCAGAGTATGTCTCTATGGACCACAGTTTTAAAGGTATTGAGATGTTACGGTGCTCATGGTGCTCAAATCTTACTGATTTGGGAGCCTAGATCTCATTTTCAAAAGGGATTTAGCATTTAGGAGCTTAATCCCATGGAATGCTGATGGGATTTAGGCTCTTAAATGCCCAAATCCCTTTTGAAAATGAGATTTAGGCTCCTAAATCAGTGAGATGCTGCAACCCTGAGTATCTTCTAAAAATCTGGGCATATACATATAGTTCTCAATGTGTCTCCACAAGGTGAACTCTTCATGCAGTCAGAAGAGAGTGCCCATCAGTTAGTTGTACAGTCAATGCTATTAAAATCTCAGAACCCTTTTTCTTCAAAGAATACTAATACATTCTGTTGATTTCAATGGGAGTTATACCCATACTCCAAGAAGCAAATAAGACCCATGTGATTACTACACCACAGTATTTACCATTACAGCATTATTTCTAGTACTCCCATACTTACAATGGAAATTCTGCAGTAATTTACCAACTGCAAAGAGATTTTAATGCCAGACTTTAATGGCACCCACAGTATCCATCTTTCAACAAGGAATAATTGAAATTGTAGCATTATTTCTGTTTAGCTGAAAAAAGTTCCCCTTATAATTTTAAAATGCTAAGATGCAATCAGTTTAAAAATTAAAACTAAATTGTTCAAGAAATTACCTTATTTTAGAAGGCAACAATCAATGTGTGGTTGAGGAAAGCAGGGCATTGTCAAATTTGCTCTACAATACTACTATCGGTGATGTCCTTTGTTTAGAAAAAAACTTATCTAGACAAAATATAGCCTCTCCTTCATTCTTGTATTGACATTGCTAATTCCTAGCTCATAATTCTAGCTCATATCTAATTCCTAGATAAGCAATTTTTTAGTGCCAGTGTAGTACTGCATGACAGAGCTCAGCTGTAGAACAAGGCAGCATTCTACAATGCTTAGGACTGAAACTTTTAGTTGTTTGTGCGAAGAGCAGCAGCCAGAATGGGACAAGTAGGAGATTGATAGAATTATTCTATTTCACATTTATCTAACTCATACCTAAAAAAAGAGATCTTGTCTGGGGAGGAGAGATGCAGAATAAGAAAGGCTGATGAGAGAAAGGAATTCACCTTTAATAGAAAGGACAGAAGTAATGGGATATAGAGCCGTTCACTTTTGATATAGGTCACCAGTTCAAATCCAGCACAGGTTGATAGTTATCAGAGTTTACTAGTTGATGATTGTTCCACATTCCATTGTGAAACGAGCTTGGTATTTTGTGATATGAGTTTGATTATCTCAGAAAAGTGCTCACATTGCAAAAAATATTGTCAACAATGTTTGCAGATTCTGCAAAGGACCAGAGACTGAATGGGCCATGGAAAGAGGGACACTTGATTTTATTTAACTAAAACAGAACAAGATCTTCTAAAAATGGGTATCAGCAGAAGACAGGTTTCAGAGCAGCAGCCATGTTAGTCTGTATCCGCAAAAAGAACAGGAGTACTTGTGGCACCTTAGAGACTAACAAATTTATTAGAGCATAAGCTTTCGTGGACTACAGCCCACTTCTTCGGATGCATAAGCAGAAGACAGAACTCTGTGAAGAGAGCAAAAAAATGTCATCCCTGGTTATCTAACTACAAACTTTTAGTCAGTACAGCTATCCTTTTATTTGAGAATAATGTGAAAGAAGCTCTGAATTTTGTCTGATGCAGAGCATTCAGTCAATTGTAATCTAATTCTACAAAACATGCATTTTAACTGCCTATGGAATACAGAAGACATGATTCTGGCAGAGCCAGATCCTCATAGACTCATGGACTTTAAGGTCAGAAGGGACCATTATGATCATCTAGTTTGACCTCCTGCACAAAGCTGGCCACAAAATCTCACTCACCCACTCCTATAACAAACCCCTAACCTATGCATGAGTTATTGAAGTCCTCAAATTGTGGTTTAAAGACCTCAAGGTCCTCAGCTGGTGTAAATCAGCATAGCTCTGACTTTGGTTTATATCAGAGGCGGATCTGGCCTGTGGTATTCATTTTACAAAGCAGAGGGGACTATTGTGTAGTTTGCGCTGGCCTGTTATAAAGTTCAAAATTGTTTTAATGTATTAGACTGTTTAGTCTGAAAAAACTAAAAATATTTTTAAAGTTGTTTAATAAATATGAATGGCAACTATACTTATATTGATGGTAGATGCAGGAAACAGATCTTTTCAGTACAAGTTAAATGTTTAAAATTTGTTACCTTTTTTGTTCACATTAAATATTTTTCACTATTTCCTGGATTCCATTTTTCTCCAATAAGTAGAAGTTTCTAAAGATTTTCTTTATATGTTTTGAGTGAATTTAGTGATGGTCCAAAGTGCTGAATTAAAAGCATTGGAAATGGAAGTTCTTCATGTATTGGTTGAAGAGGCACATTGCATAGTGCATCCTCATAAAATCCGATTTAGTTTTGGTAACAATTCTGTTTCCTTATTCGTCCTTGCTGTGCTGTCAAACAACAAACTGTAAGACTCTGAGGGCTTAATGTCACCCTTAGATTAATATGCATACACATATTGCATATATTGCAATTGCAGGTGCTGAGTTTACAAATTACATATACAGCCTCTGGTTCTGAGAGCAGGGTCAAACTATTCTGCCATCACTTACATGAAATAAGGAATCAAGTTACTTTAAAGATAAGTGGTTATGCTTTTTCAGCTTCTTCATGCTCACCATGAGGCACATCTACCTTTGACATTGACAGCAGATAAATGAAAAGTAGAAGAGTCAAAGAAATCTGAAAAGGACTATACTGAGAAATGAATTCATACTTGGTAATAGAGCAAATAGGAAAACTTGCAGAGTATAGAGTATGTCAGATCTAATAATCAACTAGTTTATTAAACTAGAGAAAATGGCTAGCAACTGCAGAATAATTTCCTCAAAGTTTTACACAATTTGCTACTACATTTTAACACAAACATGGGACAACAAAATTCCTTTCTCAGAAATTTAGGCTAAATGACACAGTATTTGCTGGTGTCCCTGCTGATGACACAGCTTCTGCAATATTGAGACATAGGGACGTCGGCATTTACTGCAACATTTTTAACTGCATGCCAGATTAGCACTGATTTATGGACTCCTGCAAATTACAAATATAAAATAACTAGATTGAAATCCTGGCCATTAGATTTATGCCATTGACTCCAGTAAAACTAGGATTTGATCCCAGTAAGTCAATATAGTTCATTCTCTTCCCAGTGCAATATACTTTCTAATTCTTCATCTGGTCTGATTTGAAAGGCTCCAAATAATGGGGCTTCCATCATCAGGAAGATTTCTAAAATATTGTGGATAAATAATACTTTTTATACAACTGTTGCGATTGTCCATCAATATTTACCATATTTGCCTTTACTGGGGTATTAATGATGTCCTATATTTAGAACATGTAAAATCATTAGTATTTTTAATTTTAAGAAGGGCTGTCAATTAATCGCAGTTAACTCACACAATTAACTGAAAAAAATTAATCGTGATTTAAAAAAATTAATCGTGATTAATCGCAGTTTTAATTGCATTGTTAAACAATAATAAAATGCCAGTTAAAATGTATTATAAATATTTGTGGATGTTTTTCTACATTTTCAAATATATTGATTTCAATTACAACACAGAATACAAAGTATATAGTGCTCACTTTGTATTATTATTTTTGATTAAAATATTTGCACTGTAAAAAAGATAAGAACTAGTGGTTTTCAATTGCACTGTGGTATTCATATAAGGTGAATCTCTTTATTGTGAAAGTGCAATTTATACATCTAGATTTTTTTTGTTACATAACTGCATTCAAATACAAAACAATGTAAAGCTTTAGAGCCTACAAGTCCACTCAGTCTTACTTCTTGTTCAGTCAATCGCTCATACAAACACGTTTCTTTATATTTAGGAGATAATACTGCCTTCTTCTTATTTACAATGTCACCTGAAAGTGAGAACAGACATTCGCATGGCACTTTTATATCCAGTGTTGCAAGGTATTTACATGCCAGATATGCTAAACATTCACATGCCCTTTCATGCTTTGGCCAGCATTCCAGAGGACATGCTTCCATGCTGATGACGCTCATTAAAAAAATAATGTGTTAATTAAATTTGTGACTGAACTCCTTGGGGGAAAATTGTATGTCTCCTGCTCCGTCTTTTACCCATATTTTGCCATATATTTCATGTTATAGCAGTCTTGGATGATGTTTTAAGAACAATTTCAATGCAGATTTGACAAAACGCAAAGAAGGTACCAATGTGAGATTTCTAAAGATAGCTACAGCACTTGATCCAAGGTTTAAGAATCTGAAATGCCTTCCAAAATCTGAGAGGGACAAGATGTGGAACATGATTTCAGAAGTCTTAAAAGAGCAACACTGTGATGCAGAAACTACAGAAAATGAACCAACAAAAAAGAAAATCAACCTTCTGTTGGTGGTACTTGACTCAGATGATGAAAATGAATGTGTATCAGTCTGCACTGTTTTGGATTGTTATTGAGCTGAATCCATCATCAGCATGGAAGCATGTCCTCTGGAATTGTGACATTGTAAATAGGAAGCGGGCAGCATTATCTCCCATAAATGTCAACAAACTTGTTTGTCTTAGCAATTGGCTGAACAAGTAGTAGTACTGAGTGGACTTGTAGGCTCTAAAGTTTTACATTGTTATGTTTTTCAGTGCAGTTATGTAACAAAAAAATCTACATTTGTAAATTGCACTTTCATGATAACACTGCTCTCCAGCCAAACTGCTTCTGAAATAAATGTAGTCAAACTTTACTAATTCTGGGTCACTGAGAACGAAAATGATGCTTAAAATTGTTGATTGGCTCTAGTTTTCAAGATATGCTATTGGGTCACTATATACAACCCTTGACTTGGGAATGGCGGAGGATAAGTGAGTTATAAAGGGAAGGGATTTCAATTTAAACCAGAAATGACTAAAATACATCTTTGACTGGATCTATGACTAAATCTATGACTGGGTTTAGACAGTACTTGCTTTTTAGGCAAAACAATGAATGATGCAATCTGAAGCTGGTATTGCATCATACATGATATGAATTGCATCATGTTATTCCTAGAAGTCATGAATGATGCAATCATGACGAAGCTTACATCACTCTGCTGAACAAATTGCCCTATATCAGCTCTAGAAATCATACAGTGCCGTGCTCTCTTATTTGTCAGTGTTTGATTTTGCAAAGGGACACATTCTGTTTAGCCAAAGTGAGCAGAGATGCCTCGTACTTGTGTGAACAGTGCAGATGACTTCTGCTATGTTTGTGGTGAAGTGACTTTTGCATCACAAAAGCGCAGTATAACCACTATGGTTAAGAAAGCCTATCACCTCTATTTTGGCTGCAAAATTGGAGATCAGGACAAGAGGTGGGCCCCACACATATGCTGCAACACTTGTGCAACAAATCTTTGCCAGTGGCTGAACAGGAAAAGGAAATCTATGCCTTTTGCAGTGCCAATGATTTGGAGAGAGCCAACAGATCATACCAGCAATTGTTACTTCTCCATGGTGCCTCCAGTTGGGAAAGGTGTGTCAAAGAAGAAAAAGTGGACTGTGCATTATCCAAACATTCCATCAGCTATACGCCGAGTACCCCACGGAGAAGAACTGCCGGTTCCTGATCCACCAGAATCATTCTCACTTGAGTCAGACGAGGAAGAGGAAGAGGATGAAACTTCTGGTCCTGAACCATCAATGTCACAGGACCCACATTTTCTCCCATCCTCCTCCTCTGAACCACACCTCATAACACAAGGTGAACTGAATGACCTTGTCAGGGATTTGGAACTACCCAAGAGTAAGGCAGAGCTGTTGGGCTCCAGAATACAGCAGTGGAATCTCCTGGCAGGTGATGTTAGGGTTTCCATGTTCCGTGACCGTCAAAAGGATCTTGTCCCATTCTTCTTCATGGAAGGTGATCTTGTAGCCTGCAACAACATTGATGGTGTGATGGCAGCCCTCAACATCGTTCATGATCCAGATGAGTGGAGACTGTTCATTGATTCATCGAAGACAAGTCTTAAAGCTGTTTTACTGCAAAATGGCAATGTTTTGCCATCAATTCCAGTTGGTCATGCAGTCCATATGAAGGAAACCTATGACAACATGAAACAACTTTTGAGGTGCATAAACTATGACCAACATCAGTGGCAGCTTTGTGGCGATTTGAAGGTTGTTGCTCTCTTGCTTGGTCTGCAGACTGGATACACAAAGTACTGCTGTTTTCTCTGCGACTAGGATAGTCGTGCAAGAGATTCCCACTACATCAAGAAAGACTGGCCACTCCAACAGTCATTGGAGCCTGGGAGGAAAAGTGTTCAGCATCCACCACTTGTTGAATCAAGGAAGATTTTGTTACCACCCTTACACATCAAGCTGGATCTGATGAAGAACTTTTTCAAGGCCGTTGACAAAACACAAGCAGCTTTCAAGTACCTCCGTGGAAAATTTCCAAGGTTAAGTGAAGCTAAGATAAAGGAAGGTGTCTTTGTTGGTCCTCAGATTCATGAACTTCTTCGAGATGATGCATTTGACCATGCACTGCGTGGCAAGGAAAAGACGGCATGGAAAGCCTTCCAGTTAGTGGCAATAAATTTTCTCTGAAACAACAAGGCAGACAACTACAGGTTGTTGGTGGAAAACCTCCTCAAGGCATACAAAAGCCTTGGTTGCAACATGTCACTAAAGATACATTTTTTGCACTCTCATCTAGATTTTTTTCCACTGAACTGCAGAGCAGTGAGCGACGAGCACGGCGAGCGATTTCACCAGGACATTGCAACAATGGAGAAACGCTATCAGGGCAAATGGAGCCCATCAGTGCTTGCAGACTATTGCTGGAAAGTGACAAGAGATGCTCCATTTAATGAATACAAGAGACAAGCCAAGAAGCACTGAGTAGACACTGAATAGGATTAAACTATGTACATAATAGTTTTTTGCCTTTTGTTTCATAATAAATTTTATTTATATAACCCTTTTGCTGATTTTTAAAGTGTTACATAAACAGGACAGGTGAAATATTATCATGTAAAGCAACCATAAACACATGAAAAGACCTAGGTTTACAATTTATGATTAAAACTCTACTATCTACACAATATAAATAGACATAAAATGTAAAAACTTAAATATCTTAGAAACAGTAGCCAATCAGTTGTTTTAATTGTCATATTTGAATTCAGCACATCAAAATCATAATAAATAGCACATTTTATCTGTGAAGCAGACGACTTCTCAAAAATTGTAGACCAGTGTAATGAGATCGCACTACAGTACTTGTATGAGGTGAATTGAAAAATACTATTTCTTTTGTTTATCTTTTTTACAGTGCAAATATTTGTAATCAAAAATAAAAATATATAGTGAGCACTGTCCAGTTTGTATTCTGTGTTGTAATTGAAATCAATGTATTTGAAAATGTAGAAAAACATCCAAAATATTTATAATAAATTTCAATATTCAATAAATATTATTGTTTAACAGCACGATTAAAACTGAGATTAACCGTGATTAATATTTTTAATCTCATGATTAATCACAATTAATATTTTAATTGTTTGACCGCCTTAATTTTAACATTTATTACTAATAATAACTTATATATGATATAATTTACATAGCACTTTATAAACACAAAATGAGAAAAGTTTGCAACCTTGAATTGCTTACATTCTAAGAACCCAGTTCTGCAATCTCTTCTCATGTGTGCTATCGGGTCAGGTGTTGTGTTTCTCACTTGAGGGGACCTGCACATCAGATCCATTCAGCATCAATGGAACTGCTCAACTGAGTAATATTTGCTCACCAGGATAAAGGTTGCATGATCAGGCATTAACTTTGACAAGATGAACAAATGCCAGATATTGACAATAGTTAAAGTGAAAGATGGTGTAGACATTCCTGATAATAAGAAGTAAGAACCAATTCTGCACTATCAAATCCGTGGGCCTTTTGCCATTGACTTCAATGAGCACAAGATCATGTACTCAGTATATAATTACTGTTAATGAGCATAATATGGGAAGGATTTCTGGAAAAACTGGGTTTTAAAGTGGAATCTAAAAGAAGTAAGGGAGGTATTTTATGAATGAGAACCTAAAATACTACATATACTGCACCTGAGCAACTATTGTGGACTAATAAATATTATTCTTAGTGGTGATCTCTATAATTTCCTCTCTTTACTTCTAGCTACTGTATAACCCCTAGTTTATAATTCCACTTCCAGATTGATCATACCTATCAAATATTTGAAGACTGTTACCATGTATTGAGCAGAGCTGGGTAGGAAACAGTTTTCTTATCCCACAAATATTGTTAAAAGTTTGAATTTTTTCCCAATTTTGAATGTAGACAAAGGGGTGAAATCTCACAAATATTTGTAAACCAAACAAGTAATATTGTCATTTCAGGTCAGTCAAAATATTTTCTTTTGATTTTGACTTTTTCCTTTTTTAACCTTTTTAGTCTAATTAGCTTAAATATTTTAACAAAAAGTTGTTTCGAATCAGAAAACTGCAATTTTTCATTTAAAAAATAGTGCAACAAAATATATTTACAATTTTTAAACTCATGAGAGATCAACTACCATCTTCTTTATTCCTTTCTACATGAAGTGTTCCTTCTCCACACACAGCCAATAAACTCATTGAACTGGTTTGCTGACAGATCTCAGTTAAAATACACTGCAGTTAATATCCTGTCCACTATTTCCCTCCTTCTTTTTCAGCATTATTACCTCTATTGAAGTATCTTTCTTTCAAATACTTTTTCTCCAGATGTATTTCTCCAAATACAATCTCATTTCATTATTTCCTAACCATAATTCTAACCTCTCTAGGTCCTTTTGTTTTATGTCTTTTAACTCAATGGTGTATGTAATGTCTCCCAGTGTAATATAATCTGATTTTATTAGCCTCTTCCTGATCATTAATGGTGCAAGATAAGACCAGAACTAACACAATCCTTAGATCCCCAATAGATAACTCTCCCCAGCTCAGTACTTTTTTCTTTATGGTTACAGTTAGTTTGCAATGTCAGCTAGTTTGCATTTCTTGTGACAGTGTTTCTACCTAAGGAATCTGAATTAAATTTGTGAAAGAGATTTCATGAGACACTGTATCAAACACTTCAGTAAAATCCAAATATTCTATTGCATTGCCTTTGTTCAGTTATTTTGTAATTCTGTCAAAAAATGTAATTGTTTGCCTTAATTTGTTCTGTGATGCTTATGTTTTTTGTTTCCATTTTCTTCTAGAGGTTTACAGGTTTTTTTTTTACTCTGAGTTCCTGATCCTGCAAATATTTATGCACCAATGCTTAACTTTACCACCTAGTAATTTATCAGATATGAACTGCTAGGATCATTCTTCCCTTTATTGAAGAGTGGTACCACATTTGCTTCCTCCACATTCCCCAACCCTGAGTCCTCTGATATACCTTCACTTCGCCATGCCTTCATTATTTACATGTAAATGGTTAAATTTCTGCTTATTTTCTAAAATGTGATTTTAACAAAAAGCAGTGAATCTTGCTTCCTCTCCTATATTTACAGCACTATGAACTGTTCTCCAAATTCTACAGAATTATTCCAATGTTGTGGTATTTATTTTGGATGTGTATTAAGTAACAACACTGGCATGTTCAGCATGTATTTATTTTTGTTTAATTTTTATCATGCTCTTAAAATATCAATATCTTTTCCTTCTATTCTGTCCTTCCATTTTCTTAGATAGCAGATAATATACCTACATATACCTTCCAAAATAAGTTTGGGTTTATAAACTTTTTTGAACTCACAATTGCTGTTTTGTCTTCCTGATTCCCCTTGTTGTTACAGATAAGGTTGATCAATTGAGAAAGTTCCTTAATTTTTCAATATGTTCTCATTTATGAAAAGTAATTTGCAATATGTTTCTAAATACTGTACTTTCCTGAGAGCTGACATATCCTGCATAATGCTTTGGAACAGACTCTGAATTGGCTACATAAAATTGATTCCATGCTTCCTTAAACAGTTTGTTTAAACCACATTTGAATTTCACATATGGAGTATCATCACTTTAAATCTATTGGGGAAAATAAAACTGTTAAACTGAAAAGTCTATCTTTACCACAAAAAAGGAGAAAGCTGACCCTGTATATAATGAGGGAAAGAAGTCTGCAACAAGTGTACACTGTGTATTAACTCAACATTGTGACAGGTTTGAAATGAATCTACTTCATTGTCATTTCAATTTAATTGTCTGTTTCACAGAAATGAAATCCTGGAAGTAATTGTTTCATTCTACAAAAGTCACCTGGCAAGTGAAGCCCCACGTTTATTCACACAATACTACACAAAAAATAACACACACAAAACTAAAAATAATTCCAAGGAAGAATACTTTCAGGACGGATACTTACACTAACGGTTTGTCTACACTGCAGTCACATCACTGCAGCATGTGTAGACATCCCCAAGCCAGATTGAATTTAGCTAGCTTGGGCACTGGAGCAGGGAAGCTGTGGCAGTGCACATTTCAGCACAGGCTAGACTTACATGTAATTACCCAGGGTTACGGTCACATTTGTACAGCCCACATTGACACCTGTACTGCTGCAGCTTCACTGCTCTGGTACCCAAGCTCGCTACATAAAAGCTATTTTAGATAAGTCTACTTGAGCTGCAATCACACACCATGCTTTGACAGTACAAAGGAGCCTTAAAATAATGTACTCCCCCTTGAAGTACCCTTTACTCTGCTAGTGCTCGGTAAAGGGGCCTTAGCGTAAATGAGAATCAGGACCTTCATGTTTTCAAAATAATGACCGCCTCGTTCTTAAAAACAAAAGAAAAATAAAGATACAGATTGTGCTATTACTGAAGTCACTATGGAGGATTAATATTAATATTATTTTTTAATTTTCATTGCAGTAACATCCTGAACAGGATTTGTGCTTCACTGTGCAAAGTACTGTACAAACACCGAGTCACTACGGACTAGATTCATAAAAGGATTTTGGTGCCTAACTGCCACTTTAAGCATCTAAATCAGGCCTTTCTGGGATTCATAAAACCCACACTTAGCCCCCATCGAAAACTGTAGACAACTAAACTCACTCATCACCTAAACTTTTGTAGTGAAAGTTCCTAGGGTCCTGCCTTTCTGACTCTGGACAGGTGCATTGCAGCCCCACACGAGGCATCCAGATGCCTGAGCCCCAGCATGACTCGTGAACCTGGGGAAGACAGACATTCTTCCACCTAACTCACTTGTGGGGCCCAGTCCACTAAGTCCACTCAGAGCTCGCCTATCAGATCAGGCCACAAAATGATGGTGGCAGTAGCCACTCACTCATAGCCTTTAACTCAGTGGTTAGGGTACTCAGCTGGTATGTGGGATCCCCCTATTCAAGTCTCCTCTTCAACCAGAGAGGGAGAAGGGATCTGAACAGGGACTTGCCACCTCTCAGCAGTGTGTGCTAACTACTGGGCTATATGATATTTTGATGAGAGGCTCCCTCAGCCTCTCCTGTTGAAGCTCCTCAGATGTGGATAAATAATTTAAAAGTCGTTGGGCCAAAAGACAGAGAATGACTCTGATCCACTGGTTGGAGCACTCACCTGGGAGGTGGGAGTCCCAGAATTCAATCATGCTGTTCCAATCACTTTAAAAGGGGATCTGAACCAGGGGTCTTCCACATTCCAAGGGGATATCCTAACCTCTGAGCTGGAAGTTATGGGAGACAGCCTCCTCTTCTTCCTCCTCTCAGCTTCTTGCAAAAATACATAGGAGCCCAGTGCCAATAGAGGGGTTGTAGATGAGAATCCCAAGCAGAGGGAGGCACTTCCCTGCAGTCCAAGCTTGGACACCTATCTCCAAGAGATGGGTGAGGCTTAGTACACACCCTTTGGCTTGGCATCCCTCATTGGCTAGTTTAAGCAGTGAGGAGCCTAATATGCTGGCTTTTCTGAATCCTATTCTGAGGCACTTCTCTCTCCCCATTCACTGTATAGGGAGCCTAGGCACCTAATGCAGGCTTTGTAAATCCCAGGGACATTCTAAGTGCCTAAAAGTCAGTGTGGTGGTGCCCAGTGTTGCCATGCCCAAGTTTCATCGTGAATCTAGCCCCATCGGTCCAAAAGAGCTTGCAGTATTTGACAGAAAAGACAGCCAGAGGGAGGGGGAACAGGATATGGTATACAGGCAAAGTGGTTAGGGTGAAGATAAGCACAAATCTTAGTAGTCCCATTTTTTACATATATATTTCAATGAAACTTTCCCAATTTTCTGTGTATAATATTAATCTTTTCAATTTACTGTATATTTTTGTATATAACTGTTTAGCCTTTTTTCTGTGTTTTTATAATGAGGCCATCTTTTTGAGCTACCATTCTAGCTCTTCACCACTGTTTGTTCCCCTGACTTCTTACCACCCTCATACTTCCCCTTCCACTACAATGAACCAGTGGCTATGAGAAAAGCAGTAAAATTGCAGCCAAACACAAAGAATCTTAGAAGTATAAATCAATTTTTTTTTCAGTTGAGCACATATACTCAATAATTTTTATCTCAAATCCATCAGAGAATACACTCCAAATGGACAGCAGATCTGGCCAACATTTTAAAAAATAGCAGCCAAAAGTTAGGTACCCAAATAAATTGTGTGGTTTTGAACAGTGATAAGAGTGCTATAAAGTAAGTCCTCAAGAAGAGTGATGATGCTACACTTACTATATACTCTTTATGCAATCTCTTCATTTTTGTGTCAGGCACTGAAAAACAAGAGGAGAGAATAGAAGGAAGTTTTGTTACCTTATTTCTGTATGTAAGTTTCCCTTCTTTTTCAAAATAAAACAGTCACGCTCATCCATCAGATACCACAGTAAATACCTATCAGCTCACTAAAATTAAATGACATTTTTATGATGTAACATTATTATTCTGTACACAGTATTTATTTATTTAAAACTTTGTAACAGAAGACTAAGAATCTGAGATATAAGATTTTTGTTTGCAACGGGGTCTTCGTTGCCAACAATTCTCCATTGTATACATCAATTTATTATTAAACTGGTAAGTGATTATAAAGTATCTATATATTCAATAATAAACTGACATTTTCATTTTGAATATTTCCCAGTGTATTGTACATTACCCATTATAAAGCATCTTTTTTGCAAGAGAGACAAATTATCTAATTCCATTCTGAAGTAAAGATTTTGGATTATGATGATCTTCAGGACTGCCAGACTGTTGTTTGGAGTCTGCAATATTCTGCTCAGTATTAGCTAGAACATTGTGTGGGAACCAATATTGTAAAGGTCATTAAGGATAAACTCCAAACCATTGCCTTTTGGCCTATTGTTTCTGAGTCTATCATCCAAAGGGGATAATTATCACTAGATCCCTTGTGTTGCTGTCTTTTTTCAGCTTTTCTCTGGTGTTCTAGGTACAGTATAATAGAGAGCTTCAGACTCACGTGACCAAACAGCAGGAGTAATGTGAGGGCAGCCTTCCACTGTCTCTTCTAGTATGTTTATTTTCCATCTGAGTAAAGAAGAAAGAGAGCCTCCAGAGGGCCCAATGCATTGTTGATGTGCATAACAACAGATCTGAGATAGGGATCTGTCAGCTGTTGTTTCAAATTCTCTATAAAACACAGTGCTCAGTCAAATCTTATAGGAATACCAACTTTATGCTTTCTGCTTTTTTTTTAAATCATTCACAGGATACTGCTTCTCTAAAGAGGCTAGAACATTTACTAAAACATTAATGGAAGAAGCAGAGCAGATCACTTTAAGTGAATCGTGAGACTGTAGGTAGGTTCAGAGAAGTGGAAAGGGACAGAGTAGAAAAAGTCTTCTGTTTTAAGTTCTCTCTGTAACAAGGGTTTGGCACACAGCAGTGCTATTAAGCAACTGGACTTTATTTCTTGGCCTCAGTGACCTGATCTGGCTCAAGGTAACAGTGATGATGTGACCCCTTGTCATATGGCAGGGGTCAGTAGCACCTGTGACTACACTTATATCTTGCTTATTTGTTTTTAAATCATCTGAACATAAGAATGGCCATGGTGGGTCAGACCAAAGGTTAATCAATCCCAGTATCCTGCCTTCTATCAGTAGCTGGTGCCAGGTGCTTCAGAAGGAATGAACAGAACACAGCAATTATTGAGTGATCCGTCCCCTGTCATCCAGTTCCAGCTTCTGGCAGTCAGAGGTTTAGGGACACCCTGAGCATGGGGTTGTGCACCTGACTATCTTGGCTAATAGTCAGTGATGGACCTATCCTCCATGAATGTATCTAATTCTTTTTTTAACCCAGTTATACTTTTGGCTTTCACAACCCCGGGCAAAGAGTTTCAGAGGCTCACTGTGTGTTGTGTGATGAAGTACCTCCTTGTGTTTGTTTTAAACCTGCTGCATGTTAATTTCATTGGGTGACCCCTGGTTTGTATGTTATGTGAAGGGGTAAATAACACTTCCAACTAAAGTTCTGAAGAATTTTTCCCTATGATTTTCAACCCTCTCTATTCACCATGAATATATGTATATATTTGACTATATGACATATTGTTAGTGACAAAATCATTGAATTAACTATAAAGGATAGCATTTTATGTACATAACACTGCAGTGCTTAAGTGGCTCAACTAGAAATCAGTTTGTTTCTACAGGAAGAAGATGAGTAAAAAATGCAAAATCAGGGATTACCTCTAACTTCCAGTATCATGAATTATTTGGCTCACCCCTTCACATCTTGCTACCTTAAAGTGTTCCTAGCTTGGAAGAAAAGGAGAGCTGAATACATCAGTCAAGTAGCTTGTGGAAACAAGTGTCTTCTTGCTAAACTGGTTAAATGTTTAGTGGAAGTCACCAGGAAGCAGCAAATACAAGCTCCAGGGGATCAGCAACTAAATAGGTCACTACCGAAGGGACTGTTTTGTAAATAAGATGTGCCTGTGTGATAAGAAAACCATCAAGACTCAGAGACAGTAGTTACTATTAATTTGCAGGTATTATTATGAAGTACTGAAAGTACTGAAACAGTCTGATTCCAAGCCATACCGAATTGGGCATCAGTGAAAACAGTTCCCATTATTACAACATGGTGGAACCTGGTCCATAGTCTCCTGAATTGAGTTACAATGTCCCAAATGACATCACTTCTCAGAAAAATGGTCACCTCCACCACTAGACTGCGAAATGTCATTTGAAATTAAACAATTTTTTTTTAAAAAGTCATAATTTATCCTTAGTGGCAAGTGCTTGTTAACGTGTGAACTTTTATAAGGTGGGACATAGCGACTCAGGAGCAGTTTTCCTTTAAGGTACACAAATATATCATTTAACAACTTTTCTGCATCGTGGACAGATTATTTGTGATGTGGAAATGAGATGTGGCCCTCAATGGTAATTCACCTACAGTATCAACTTTTACTGAGCTAAGTGCAAATGTCATAATGGCAGCAAGCAGGAAAGAGGAGAAATCTGTGAAAGGAACTTTAGCTAACAAATGTTGTTGTTGTTTTTCAAATTACCTGCAAGCAGGTTGTGATTTTCTCAGATTCATTCATTAATTTGCTGCTCGGCCAGGTAGCACATCCACTTTTGCAACAAGAACCATGATTTCTTCAATTACCACAATTGGCCAGGAACTCAAGTTTTTCCCTATTGTTTTGAAGCACAGCACAGTGTCATCTAATACTATGCTGGGTCATTGGTTCACTACAGACTCAGATAGAAAATAGCCCGCTGAATAACTTTTTGCAGCACATAAGTGTTCCTTTGCATGATATTGGACATGAGAGAAAGACTGGTTCAGTGGCTAGGGTGTTAGACTGGGGTTCAGTTCTCTGCTCTGCCACAAAGTACTTGTATGATCTTGGGCAAGTCACTTATGCCCACATTCACAAAGGTATTTAGGCTCCTAACTTTCAGGAGCCTAAATGCCTCAGTCTCTTGGGGCCAGATTTTTAAATGTATTTAGGCACCTACTGGGATTTTCTAAAGCATCTAGGCATCTATCACCCTTTCAATCAATGAGTTTTAGGCATCAAAGTGCTTTTGAAAATCCCACTAGGCACCTAAATACTTTTTAAAAATCTGTCCCTCAGTGCCTCAGTTCCCCATCTGCGTAATGGGGATAATAGCACTTCTCTACCTCACAGCAGCATTGTGAGGTTTAACATGGGGATGCAATCTAATACCATAGTAATAGGGGCCATATAAATACCTAAAATAGATAAGTAGATACTGCCCCATCCTGCTTAGTGTTTGAGAGCCATTGCAGTGCAGAGTATAATAAACAATTCCTGATTCATACAGCAGCATAGCTCTTACTGAGTTTATTGGCATGTTAATCACCTTAAAGTTTATAGAAACTGGTTGCTACTTATTGCAGAAAACAACCAGTGGTACAGACTACAATACCACCCCTTCTCATCCTATACGATAACAGGTACCTATCCATTTTTGTCTAAGCTTATGCAGATCTTTCTATCCTAAGAAACTGCAGTTCATTACAGTTAGGATATGAAATGGCTCATGATGAAGTAAAACAAAACAAAAAAATCTCCCAAAAAATCCTGCCATAATAAGTACCTGGAACAACACCAGTCTTTTTAATTACAATATGACTGAAAATAGGATCAGAGAGCTAAATGTAAGTACTTTGCACTGTCCTCCACTACATACATCACACTAATCATAATACGTATTGAAAACAGTAAGCTGGGCTAGCTAGTCAATTAGAGGGACCTGTTATCAATCTTGCAGTATAAAGAGCCATTAAATTCAGTCAAAATCTTTAAAATTGAAAATGCTAATTAAAACATTCTAAATATTTAAACATACAGGAAGAAATGTCAAATACACACAAATACCATTTTGGCTAAGATTTTTATTTTTCATTCTTATCTATGCACAATTAGCTATCCCCGTTCCTAGCTAGAAAAAGTAAAACTTGCTGCATCCATCCCTGCTAAGACATGCCAAAAGGTCAAAATAAGCTGTGCCCTGTATGTGCAAAACTGTGGGTCCTGTTTGTAACATACATTGTCTCTAATAGTGTGATTGAACAGTTAAGGTTTCTCGGCTGACTTCAGCTCCTTCACATTTGTTATTTCATGTGCAATGCACCCTGATCTGACAGCATACTGACACAAACAAGGCAGGTTAGTCAGGTAAAGCAATAGATGGAACTGTGTAAATTTATTCCACACTACTCTCGCTTACATATCTCGGTTCTCACCTTCAAAACCCAAGCATCTTCATTCTTTAAAAGAGGAAAGATTGCCCGCCATAGCAAATTAAATTCTGTTTATTAGCAGGGGCAGCTTTATGTACTTTGCCGCCCCAAGCACGGCAGTCAGGTGGCTTTCGGCGGCATGCCGTCCCTGCCTCCGAATTGCCGCCGAAACCGCGGGACCAGCGGACCTCCCACAGGCATGCCGCTGAAGGCAGCCTGACTGCCGCCCTCACGGTGAGCAGCAGGCCGCGCCCCGCAGCTTGCCGCCCCAGGCACACGCTTGGTGAGCTGGTGCCTGGAGCCGCCCCTGTTTATGAGGAGGTGTGGTCACATAGGGACCAGGATGAGATCATCAAATTGATTTTCATTTATGACCTAAGCCACACTTTGAACTCAAGCCTCCTGAAGTGAAAGGCTAGTGCATAAACCCACTACACCTCTTGAGCCTCCTTTTTAATTTTCAGTTATTTTAGAGGAGACAGAATAGAGACTAAAAAGCTGAGGAAAGTTAGGTGCACAAGGAAGGCTGAGATCATGAAACAAACTCCTATCTTGAGGCATTTTTAAAGTCATAATTCTGTCACCTCCAAGGTTAGAAAAGATGGGTAATAGATGTAAGAGGAAAAATAAAGCTTACTAAAGGAGAAACTTGTTTTTGCTTGAACCCTCTTTTACCAAAAACATTTCTCTTAGCCAACACTCCAATAGTCTAGTAACAAATGTTTCTGTGTTCTTCTATTGGGGATTGAGTCCCCATTTTTTCTAATTCCCATAGTTGTATATTGTCCAATTGTACAATAATTATTTTAGACATCGCTATATACAATACAGTTTTCCAAATGTATTCTTATACTGAATACAGTTTTCCAAATGTATTGCTTATACTGTACTTTGCTAGAATAATTTCCTACGCTAACTTGTTACAAATGTGCAACTCTATATATTCTAGACCTTTGCCTCTGCAATGCTTTTATCGTGAGTGGGAGTCAGGCATCTAGATACTTTGAAAACCCCACTAGGTGCCTATTTTCATCTTTGCATCTAAATTCCTTTAAGAATCTGCCCCTAGTGATCAAAATAAGTATTTTCTACTTTTTATTCCCGTTGAGCTTGCACGGTCAACACAACTAAGCTGGAATGACTTTGACTATCTTTCCTTATAGTTCATCAAATAAAAGGTTTTTAAGCTAGTATGCATGAGAAGGAAATACTCCTCACTTTTGAGAGGTCAGCTTGACTCTCAGAGCTCATGTTGAGTTTGCAATTAAAATCCATCTTTTTTTACCTATGAATTGATCACGCAGGTTACAGAAATCATTGGAGACAACAACCATGAAATCCCATATTGCAATTTTTAGACAATCAGTTTTCACATGAGAGCTCAACTTTTGAATTTTTATTAGCAACATATACAACTCAGAGATCATGATCATATAGTCTCTAAATACTGTCCATGATGTCTCTCTTCCTTTTTTCTCGTCATGGAAATCAGAGCTTCACAACCAGAATGATGGCAGATAAATCTAGCTAAACCCATGACTGAATCTATAGCAGAATTTTACTGCCACTCCTACATATCTTTTTTAGATTCTGCAGTTTAGCCTTAGGCAAAACTCAGATTCAGATTGCTAAATTTCTGTCCCTTCCAAATGACTCATCTGGAACTTAGGTGAATTTTAAGAAACTGTGGAAGATCAATTATCATGCAAAGTATTCACTTTCAAAAAGTGTGGGCCTGTCAGCATCATCAAGAGACAAGCATGAAAATGACATTTTGGAAGACACCAACATTTACCAAGCATTAATATGGCCACCTTGACCATCTTGCCCTTTCAGTCACAACTTACAACATTAAACATTCCTTCAACTCTTTGCAGAGAATCAATATATGGCTACAGTGGGTGTTAAACAGTTGACTAGAAAGTGCTTGAATGTCTATTGGGAGAAAATTAAGTCAAAGCCTGACTTGTAGAAAATAGGGCTGTCAAACGATTTAAAAAAAAAATCACAATTAATATTGAGATTAAAAAAATAGTCACGATTAATCACAGTTTTAATTGCACCATTAAACAATAATAGAATACCAATGTAATTTTATTATAAATATTGTTTTTCTACATTTTCAAATATATTCATTTCAATTACAATACAGAATACAAACTGTACAGTGCTCACTGGTGACAGGTTTCAGAGGGGTAGTCATATTAGTCTGTATCAGCACTAACAATAAGGAGTCCTTGTAGCACCTTAGAGACTAACAAATTTATTTGGGCATAAGTTTTCATGGGCTAAAAGCCACTTCATCAGATGCATGAAGTAATGATTTTAAGTAATTTTCCCTCTGTTGATATTCACACCTTCTTGTCAACTGTTGGAAATGGGCTACATCCACTCTGATTGAATTGGCCTTGTTAGCTCTACAAAAGTATTTTTTCCTCTGTTGATATTCACCCCTTCTTGTCAACTGTTGGGAATAGGCCACATCCACCTTGATTTAATTGACCTCATTAGCACTGACCCCCACTTGGTAAGGCAACTCCCATCTTTTCATGTGCTGTAATATATATATCTGCCTACTGTATTTTTTACTCCATGAATCTGATGAAGTGGGTTTTAGCCCACGAAAGCTTATACCCAAATAAATATGTAAGTCTCTAAAGTGCCACAAGGACTCCGTGTTATTAGTGTTCACTGTATATTATTATTTTTATTACACATATTTGCACTGTAAAAAAGATTTTAAAAAACTAGTGCAATCTACAAGTCGAAGCATGAAGGGGCGTATGACTGTTTAGCATATCTGCCATGGAAATACCTTGCAATGCTGGCTACAACAGTGCCATGCAAATGCCTGTTCTCACTTTCAGGTGACATTGTAAATAAGAAGTGGGCAGCGTTATCTCTCGTAAATGTAAACAAACTTGTTTGTCTTTGTGATTGACTGAACAAGAAGTAGGACTGAGTGGACTCATAGGCTCTAAAGTGTTACATTGTTTTGTTTTTGAGTGCAGTTATGTAAAAAAAATAATTCTACATTTATAAATTGCACTTTCACGATAAAGAGATTGCATTACAGTACATATATGAGGTGAATTGAAAATTACTATTTATTTTATCTTTTTTACTGTCAAATATTTATAATAAAATAATAATAAAAAGTGAGCACTGCACACTTTGTATTCTGTGTTGTAATTGAAATCAATGTATTTTAAAAAATAGAAAAAATATGCACAAATATTTATAATAACTTTAAATTGATATTCTATTCTTGTTTAATAGTGTGATTAAAACTGCAATTAATCGCGACTATTTTTAAAAAAGTTTTGCATTAATAGCTTGAGTTAACTACAACTAACTGACAGCCCCAGTAGAACCTGAGTTAAAACAGCATAACTTCAGTTCCTCAAAGAGTAAACTTGAATTTACGTTAAGAACTGTGCTATAGATTCAAATGGCATTAGGTTAATGTTCTGCTACACTAAGTTTATCCATCAGTTCTTGATTAAACCTTTTATGGCTGGCTACAAAATGTGTGTAAAGCATAAACATTAGAGTGTTGTTTGGGAAAGGAGGAAAGGTACTGCATTTGGTTTAAAAAAATAAAAATAACAAGGAACTTGCTGAATTACTAACAAAATCACTTTATTAAAACAGCTTTTCACTGACTGAGACTTCTGAAGTAGATTTGTAACACACTAAGTGTCTTGCGTCCTCCTCTAATGTTTGGTCCACAAAGGATAAAAGCCTACTATTGCTACTGGAGTTTCTCTTTTAGCTCAAGTATTAGAAGTCTGTATTCTGGTACTGAAGGTCTTGGCATCTGACAACACATTGTGGGGGTATAACTCACATTAAGTAATTTTAGTTTCATTATTTTCTTCTCTCCCCTCCTTTTTTTCAGCAGACACTCTTGACTACTATATAAAGCCTTTCTAGGTACCCTCTCTGTTTTACAGAGTAAATACAGTCCTTGACCAAAATTCTTATGCTTGCAAAGGACCCCGTGCTTAACTTTAATGGCATGAGTGGTCCCATTAAATTTCGTGGACCTAACCAAAAGCCCACTGAAATTAATAGAAGGACTCCCATCAGGATCCAGCCCTACCGGAGTACTGTGAGGCCCTCCTGTAAATTAAAGATATGCTCAAGTGCTTGCTGAATCTGGACCTAGAGCAGTAAGTGTGAGGTTATAAGTGGACTCTATAGCCCTTAAGGAGATGGAATTGAGCAGTTATCTTTGTATGTGAGAGTTCTGAACTGGCAATCCCTATTTTAACATTAAGCTTATTTGGTACTGATTGTGAGAGCACTTAGTAAGGTTTTAGGGAAATGGAAATGAATAAAAACAGTTTATGACTGGTTGTGTCTATGTTTTATTTATTTGGCATCAGCTAGGAAAACTTCAAAGAAAAAATTGATTGAATTTTAAAAGCTATTTGATTAGTTTTGATTACTTTGTTTTTGGACACTGCATTTTTCCAGTATTTTGTGATTAATTGACTACAAAACATAAAGAGACAAGCTGCTAAAATTGAACAGCTTTCTAGACACGTAACATTTGTTCAGACCAGCGCAGAGGCTGATATAATAAACTGTTCAGACCAATGTTTCTTGGAACTTACATATTAGCTCTGCTCTTCTAGCTGTGTCAGCTTTTTCACTGATACCAAGTTGCTAATTTCTGTTATGTGCCTATACTAGTATTTATGCTTACATAGAATAGTATAGTAAGTGTGAATAGTTTCTGTTTGCTTAAATATACCTCTCTTGGTGTAATGATCATGTAAATAGCTTAAGTAAGCAGTAAATGAACTCTCTTGATCGATTCTTTGAAGGATAACTATATGTCATATTACACTGAATGTGGTAGGAGCATTTGTGTAGCTTCACCTTAAGTGTCTTGCACAGAATCACGATATTATACTCTAGTATTGTTAGTCAACTGAAAATAACTGCTAATCTAAAACATCTACTCTGTTAAAAATCTGATTTAAATTTACATTGTAACCAAAATATTCTCCTGTTCATATTACTGAGAAAAGTATTACAAATAGTGTCCTGTAGCATCTATTTCTGTTAAGATTAAATGTGTCCATTAGATCTCATCAGAAAGATAATATACACTGTAGGTTCTTCAATAAGTGTTCTATTTTATCAATCAAAGTAACTGAGGCAGAAGAGAAAAGACCACATACATCTGGTTTGTTCCTAAGTGAATCCCCAGTGTAATCATTCCTTTGCTGGATTTGAAGATGGTATAAAATTCAAAATATAGATAAATTAGTGATGAGTCTTTTAAGGTTTGCCATGTCTTATAAATGATTATACCAGTCTTTGGAGACAAATAAGGCCTCCATATTTGCAAGATAAATAAGCTAGCTACAATTACAGCCCAAACAAACCAGTTTCTGAGGATCTGTAAGGCCTAGTTTACCTGCATCAGTCAAAATTTGAACATTCTAAGTATTAAAGTAAAATCCACATTTTAAAAGTTGTTCTGTCACCCACAGGTGCCGGCTTCCTTCAGGCCTTGGGGGTGCTCAACCCCCTGCTCTGCCCCAGGCCCTGCCCCCACCGGACCCCTTCACCCAAGCCCCCACCCCCACCAGCTTCTTCCTGCCCAGTTCCGCCCCGCCCCCCAAGCACCCCATCCTCGCTCCTCCCCCTCTCCCTAACACCTCCTGCACTCCGTGGAACAGCTGATCGCAGCGGGCAGGAGGCGCTGGGAGGGAATGGGGGAGCCAACTGCTGGTGCTAAGCACCCATGGAGTCAGCGCCTATGCTGTCACCTGCATCTTACCAAATTCCCTTCAGTTTAGGACAGTCCCAGAATATTTTTTGGAATGAATTAGATTATACAGCATCACCACCATTCATCATCCTTTTATGCCAACATTAAATAAATCTAAGGAGCTTCAGTGCATCCTAAGGAGAATCATCTGTTGAATTGAGTATAAAGCTAGGTCAGCTGCGGATTGTATAATATTTATGGTGAATGTTATTCCACTGGGATGTAGTTAAAATGGTTGTCAATGTGGATTCCACAACGGAAATATGATTTTTTTTTTCATTTTTAAAAGTGCTGAGTTCCAGATTTTCAAATTATAATACAATCTAAATATTCTTTCAGACACCTGAAGAACCCAGAAATGACACAATCCATAGATATTTGCTTGTACAGGAAGAAAAAGAAATCTATATTATTCTTCAACATTTTTTTCTACTTCAGGAGAGTGAATGTGGAACACTTGCATTTTTAGAAGTTATCTAAATTAATCCTCTTACAGACAGTGTCAGCAGGATTGTCAGCGTGAAACGAAGACCTCATATGCTTGAAGAAAACTTTAAAAAGATTAAGTGCTTAATCTATTATGTCTATGTGTGTAACTACAGAATGATGCGGGGGGGGGGGCACCAAATGTGTGGAGATTCAGTTTGGAAGCACCTCCAAACTTACCTGAACCATTTGGCCTGGGAATATCTCAATATCAAGCGTTTTTGTGAGATTTTTAGTGTGTCATTATGTTAGTTGGGGCAGAAACATTGTAAGAAGGTTCTTTCCATTGGGACTGAAATGCTTCTATTTCTGGTTGAAACCATGAAGTGCGAAGACACACATTTTTTCAATGATATAAAATTATTATCCAGCTATAGACAAACAGAAATTCCTATGAACCAGATTCATTTTCCTAATGGTCACCACCAACAGCTGAAAAATAAATAATCATATCCCTTCTTAACATCCTCACATACAGTTTCTTGTCTTCTTTTTTGCTTAATTTTCCAGACTGAACATCAAAGGAAAAAAATATTTATCATGGGATATGTAGCTTATTCTTTTAAATGGAATGGAATGCAATGTTCTCAAAAACCTCTTCACTGAGAAAGATTCTTTAGCATTTTCAAAGTACTACTAGTCATTCTCTGTATGTTGCTCTATTACACTTGAAATAAATTGGCAATGCTGTTCCATTCAGGGCTGATAGCAAAAATCCCATGCGGTGGTCAAAAGAGTACAATATGCCATTTCATTTTTCTGTTGTTGGTAAAAATTCTGGACTCAGCTGCCCACTCATGAGTGTGTGTGTGTGTGTGTGTGTTGGCATGAGGCAGGGGGAAGGTTGGAGAAGCAAAATGGAGAGCACTGACAAACTGTGCCTCTGCAGCCACCCGAGTACACAAGGGCGGTGCATAGGCTGCACAATTCCTTGTGGTTGTACAGCCTCCACCCCTTGACAAACCAAATCTACTTGTGGGCTAGTAGGGAGCTGTCATAGATCCACCTGTTCTCTACCATCACTTGGTGTGGAGCACAGACTGTGCACTGCCTTAGAATACTGGGTCAGTAGCCCCTGCACTCCTTTGAGCACAGGGACAGTAATTAGCCCTAAGATTTGCAGAGTGAGTGGGGAGGAGGGGGAGACCCCTGGTGCTTTTCCCCACCATCACACCTGCATGAGGTTACGGGACAATCTAGCTCTTTTTCTTATCATTGTTGCTGATGTGGATATTCTCATGCCTGTTTCTTAATATTTGCTCAGTAATTCTGAGTTACAGTGGAAGATTATTTTGTTGAGATTGATGTAGTTTTTATTTTATGATTATACATGAAACTGAGGAAGAAAGAGGATGGGTAGAAAGACAGCATTATGTAAATGAGAACTTGTGTCATCAATCTCTCTACTTCATGATACTAAAAATTCAAGTCCACCTTCAAATTGTAATTCCAAGAAAATTGCTAGCACAATGTATATATTTGTCCTTAGCAAATATATAATAGTAGTTTTGGAGATTGACTAGTCATATCATGTGACAATGCTACATCAAAAGAGGTCTTTTATGGGTATGAGGGCATTTAACTATTCAACTGAAAGGTGTGAATTCCCAAAAAGTATTTTAATTTGTGTGACATTGCACTCCATATGTTTTATGGAAATATGCTAATGAGTGTGAATATAATGTAACTGAAATATACTTTATGCAAAAGGTCTCTTGTAAGGTATCATTACAAAGCTTATAATCTACTGACTGTGTTCATCCTATTTGTATGACTGTATCATTCTTGTATCTGAAGCTAGAAATATGAAGTATTACTCTGAAGTCTTATTGTAATTATGCAAAGCGTGGGCCATTAATGGTGGCTTAGAATCTTGATGGCTTCCATTAAATAGGACAATTGGTTGTAAATGGCTCTGTTTACTTGTAAGCCTTTTTGTATATGTGGGCGCCAGCCCATGGGTAATGAAGTCTCACAGGATATGTGAACATGTCACATGATACTGGAATCCATCTTAAAGCTGGTGCTTTTCCATTTAGAAGGAAGGGTGGGAACCCAGGGAGAGACAAAAGATTCCCACTTTGTGCCAAATATATAAAAGGGGGTGGAACAGAACAAGAGGGCCACAGTCATGAGAAAACCCCTAGTTACCACCTGAGCTGGAACTAACAAGAACTGCACCAGGGGGAAAGGATTGGGCCCAGACTAGCAAAGAGTCTAGTCTGTGAAAGAAGCTTATTGGAACATCTCAGAGTGAGATTTACGTGTATTCAGTTTCTTAATGTACTAGGCTTAGACTTCCGTGTTTTGTTTTATTTTGCTTGGTAACTTACTTTGTTCTGTCTGTTATTACTTGAAACCACTTAAATCCTACTTTTTATACTTAATAAAATCACTTTTGTTTATTAATTAACCCAGAGTAAGTGATTAATACTTGGGGAAGCAAACAGCTGTACATATCTCTCTATCACTGTTCTAGAGAATGGACAATTTATGAGTTTACCTTGTATAAGCTTTATACAGAGTAAAACGGATATATTTGGGGTTTGGATCCCATTGGGAACTGGGTGTCTGGGTGCTGGAGATAAGTGACTTGCTGAACAGTTTTTGGTTAAAGTCTGCAGCTTTGGGGGTGTGAACAAGACCTGGGTCAGTGTTGCAGCAGACTAGCATGCCTGGCTCAACAAGGCAGGGTTTTGGAGTTCCCAAGCTGGCAGTGGAAAACGGGCTCAGAGGTAATTTCAGCACATCAGGTGACAGTCCCAAGGGGGTCTCTGTGACCAAACTCGTCAGAATTTGCTTCATAAACTTCTGTTTTCTAAGAGACCAGCACAAATGGGTTATAAATAAGATGGCAATTTAACTGCCCAAGAGATTCAGTTGCTCTCCAAATAAGAATGTTTTTCTACTGTATTTGGGCAATCTTTAACACACAGGCACTTGCACATGGGCATGCCTGCTCACACACACAGAGCTCAAAAGCCTGCCGCTGTCCTTTGTCATTTGGTTCTGTCTCAGGAGTCAGTTTAGATCTTATTTTGCAACATCTCTCTCACATAGTCAAATACCACTTCCCAAAATTTAAAGAATTTAGGACAGTATCAAAAATATGTCTCTACAAATTGTCTCCAGCACTATGCTTGGAGTGATATTCTGATGTGCTATATTTTAGTATGCATGTAGTAAAGGTTACATATTAGATTCAAATGAGCCTGTATTTCGATTATAGGGAGATCTTTATCACTAAGAGGAAAATATCAGATTTATTTTGGGGAATAAGATTGACCCTGAGTGCAGTTTTCAAGAGCAATAATGACAAAAATAGCATTATTGAACTATAAGATTTAGCTTTTATAGTCATTGTTATTGAGATTAATTACCTACTGTGAGAGACCATTCTGTTTCTCTGTTCTTCTCTAGCTCCTTAAATGCCTGGGGTTAAAGCTATAGCTGACTAGTTTTTTCTGATATCTAGACAGATCCATATTTTATATATATATATATATATGTAGTTAACTCAGAAGCCTGTCTACAGGAATCCAAAGATTTAAATAATTCTCAAGTATCTTTTCATGTTATGTGAGATCACTGGAGTGTGTAGTTTTGCCAGTGGTAGCTAGAAGTCATAAATTCTCACCATGACCCAAATTACCAGAACTGTATTATCTCTTGATAACATGAGTCTTCATGGTATATGCCATTCAGTAGGGGGTGGGAGAAATATTCTTGGTATTTTTTTTTTTTTTGGTGATCCCACACAACCTCATTTACTTCAAAGGGGCTCTGCATGGGGACAGGTCACACATTATGCATTTTGTGATCAAATTCACCCTTAGAATTAGGGGTGTGGAAAGGAGACTTGAAACAAAGCAATCCTCCCCAATACTCCCCTTCAGCCCTGTGCTGAATGCTGAACCAGAGGGACTGGCCTGATGTTACGTTTAACAGTCTTATAAAATAATCATGTTATCAAAGTAACATAATACAATTTAATGCTCAGAGTAGTCTTATTCTCTCAAGTCAATATCACTGATCAATGCAATATAAAGGGATTAAACCTGCAATTCATGTAATTCTTACATTTCATTCCTGATAAGAACAGTGGAAATCTCCAACTGTTCCATGTGTCTGTATATAATGCCTGCATCTGTAGCTTTCACTCTATGCATCCGAAGAAGTGAGGTTTTTACTCACGAAAGCTTATGCCCAAATAAATCTGTTAGTCTTTAAGGTGCCACCAGACTCTTTGTTGTTTTTGTTCTCTTCAGGCCAGATTTTTGTGTTGGGGAATTTCCAGGTGTAGTAGAGCTGGTGTAGTTGTGCATTCCTGTGGGAGGCTCGTCACAGCTGTTCCCAAGAGAGAGGGGTGTTGTCCGTCTTCCCCCATCTGGCATGTAATGAGCACAGTTTGGTACAATCTGACCATGAATCTCAAACTACAGCTCTAATCTTCTTGTTTTGTTGCATGTCACCAGGGTGGGGTTTTCCATTGGAACTATCATTAAAGTTTATATCAATGGGGGTTTGAGAACATTTGTGTGTATTTTTAAATTCTGTTTTGTCATTTTTTGCTTAACTTACATGTTCTGATTTTGACTGTCCCAGTAATCTTCAAAGGCATGAGTAAAAATCACACGTTTTTCCTTTAACGTTATTTTATATGATCTATATATCTAGCAAGTGTATGTAGTTTAGTAGTGTCTACATTTTTATGTCATATGGATTAAATAAATAGCATATTCAGTAAAACATTTTTAAAATGTCATGCTTTTGTGCCTTGTGTATTTGAGTCATTGATGTTCTGTCACTGGTGGCATACTAAAGGATTTCTACATGGCATTACAAGATATTAGAACCCAGTCCTGTAGCCTTTAATGAGACAAAAGATTCACTGACTTATATTAGAGTTTTCCTATGTAAGTAATATAGGATTTGGATTTTAGGGAAAGATCCTGCAAACCCTTACTCACATGTGTGAATTTTACTTACATGAGTAGACCCATGAAAGGGAGAGAGAGAGAGAGGAAAAAAGACTTGTGGGAATTTCTTAATGTTCCCTGTGTCTCCACATCTGGCTGCAATTTCCTGTGTCTCCAGCTGCACTTTTGATCTTCATGTCTTATTACTTGGCATCAGACAGAAAATATATTTACCTGCACCTACTTCATTATTTTATATTTACATGCAAGGCTAGTCAAAGAAATATCTTTTACTGGTTTTTGTTGTGTTTTGCATTGGATCAAGTGATTGCAAAACTATTTTATATTCTATTGTAGTTTTCAAACAACAAATATTTTGAAATTCAGTGCAGCAATCCTGTAACATCCCCCCCCCCCCCCCAAATAAAGATTAGTAATTACTGACTCACACAAGGACACCACCTCCCAGTTCAGAACAGTCTCATAATTTTTGGCTGTAGCTATTTGTTTTCTGTTTGGTCCAAATGATTTAGCCATTTTGAAGCAGGGTTTCTCCTCTCAGTGTGCAATGGTATCTTTATTGAGCAGCTGTAGATCACTCATTTGGATTCCACTTTAATACCGGGGACAAATTTGTGTGAATAAAAAGTTACATATTTTCCAACTCTGTTTTCAGTGATGATCATTGTGGGTTCTTCAGCTGACCTGGGAAGCATGACCTGAACATTTATTCAAATAAAAACTACAGCTGAAATCTTGGCCCCCAATCAAGTCAGTGGGAATTTTGCCATCAACTTCAATGGAGTCAGGATTTCAAACTAGGGATCTTCTTTAGTGGTATGTAGCAAAGTGAAGATTCACTGGTGCGATGCCTCCTGCTGGTTGTCCTGGGAATTAGCTCGATTCCAGCTTGGAGCGCCCTCTGCTGGTTCACCTACCTCAGGCCCCCCCGTGTCCGTCCTGGACACCAGTGCCCCTTACCCTGGGGTTTTGCCCTCCACAGTACTCCCACCCTCTGGGGGTCTCCCTTCCCCAAGGAACCCCCAACCTTCTAACCCCCCCTTGCCTCATTGGCTACTGCCAGTCATCATCTCACCCCCACTCACTGGGGCACACTGCAGTCTGTAATGGCCACTCATCACTGGCAAGGGAGTCAGACCAGCTACCTCTGCCTAAGCCTGGGCTGCACCTCTGCAACCACAGTATCTGTTTTGGCCTTTTAGCAAGGCCCCCAGCCTGGGGGTTTAGCAGGCTGGAGCTCCCCAGCTCCTCTTGCCTTTCCCCAGCCCTGCTCCATCCCTGTACCCTGAGCTCCCAGGCAGCCAGGTCCTTCTCTCTCCAGAGCAAGAGAGAGACTCCTTCAGCTCCTGGCTTACAGACCCTTTATAGGGCCAGCTGTGGCCTGATTGGGCTGGCCACACCTGTGGCTGCTTCCCCAATCAGCCTAGCTTGACTGCTTTTAACCCATTCTCCAGGAGTGGGGCAGCTGCCCCACTACATGGTATTGTTATCCTTTTAGTTGTTTTCCATGGCCATTCATGAAATCATTATTTATTTTCCAAAAATATTTGTGACAAGTGAAAATCTTGTGAAAACTCATTCACGTGTATGGATGCTTCTAGCACAAGCCTTCATGGGTATGTCTACACTGCAATTAAACATCCACAGCTGGCCTGTGCCAGCTGACAGTCTCACAGGTCTCAGGCTAAAGGGCTGTTTAAATGCGATGTAGATGTTTGGACTTGGGCTAGGGCTGGGTTCGGACCTCTCATAGCGTCCCAGACATGAGGCTCCAGCCTGAGCCCTACCATCTACAGCACAATTCAGCAGTCCCTTAGCCCATGCCCTGTGAGCTCAAGTCAGATGACATGGGCCAGCCATGGGTTTTTAATTGCAGTGTAGACATATCCTTTGTGTCTACATGTCCATCTCGAAGTCTCTTACATTCTTCTCCTTCCGTTTATAAAAAAATAATTCATCAATTCCATGAGACTGTCAGGACTTGTCTACATGGTGCCTTAGGCTATGTCTACAATACCACTTATGTTGGAAAAACCTAAGTCACTCAGGGGTGTGACTATTCCAACCCCTGAATGACATAAATTATGCTGGCATAAGCACTAGTGTGCCTAGCACTATGTTGGCAGAAAAGCTTCATTCACCAACACTGCTCATTAGGGGCAGATTAATTATGTTGATGGGAGAGATTTCTCATAAGAACAGCCATACTGGGTCAGACCAAAGGTCCATCTAGCCCAGCATCTTGTCTTCTCATAGTGGCCAATGCCAGGTGCCCCAGAGGGAATGAACAGAACAGGTAATCATCAAGTGATTCATTCCTTGTCACCCATTCCCAGCTTCTGGCAACAGAGGTTAGGGACACCATTCCTGCTCACCCTGGCAAAGACTTCCACAGGTAGACTGTGCATTGTCTGAAAAATTACTTCCCTTGTTTGTTTTAAACCTTCTGCCTATTAATTTAATTTGATGACCCTAGTTCTTGTGTTATGAGAAGGAGTAAATAACACTTTCTTCTTTACTTTCTCCACACCAGTCATGATTTTACAGACCTCTATCATATCCCCCCTTAGTCGTCTCTTTTCCAAGCTGAAAAGTCCCAGTCTTATTAATCTCTCCTCATACGGCAGCCATTCTATACCCCTAATCATTGGTGTTGCCCTTTTCTGAACCTTTTCCAATTCCAATACATGCTTTTTGAGATGCGGCGACCACATCTGTATGCAGTATTCAAGATGTGGGTGTACCATGGATTTATATAGAGGCCATGTGATATTTTCTGTCTTATTACCTATCCCTTTCTTAATGATTCCCAGCATTCTGTTTGCTTTTTTGACTGTCGCTGCACATTGAGCGCATGTTTTCAGAAAACTATTCACAGTGACTCCAAAATCTCTTTCTTGAGTGGTAACAGCCGATTTAGACCTCATCATTTTGTAGGTATAGCTGGGCTTATTTTTTCCAATGTGCATTACTTTGCATTTATCAACATTGAATTTCATCTGCCATTTTGTTGCCCAGTCACCCAGTTTTGAGAGGTCCTTTTTAGCTCTTCGCAGTCTGCCTGGGACTTAACTATCTTGAGCAATTTTGTATCATCTGCAAATTTTGCTACCTCACTGTTTATCTCTTTTTCCAGGTCATTTATGAATATATTGAAAAGAACTGGGCCCATTACAGACCCCTGAGGGACACCACTCTCTGCTCTCCATTTTGAAAACTGATCATTTATTCCTACCCTTTGTTTCCTATCTTTTAACCAGTTACCAATCCATGAGAGGACCTTCCCTCTTACCCCATGAGAGCTTACTTTGCTTAAAAGCCTTTGGTGAAGGATCTTGTCAAAGGCTTTCTGAAAATCTAAGTACACTATACCCACTGGATCACCCTTGTCCACATGATGGGTGGCCCCCTCAAAGATTTCTAGTAGATTGGTGAGGCATGATTTCCCTTTACAAAAGCCATGTTGACCGTTCCCCAACAAATTATGTTCATCTATGTGTCTGACAATTTTGTTCTTTACTATAGTTTCAACCAGTTTGCTCGGTACTGAAGTCATGCTGTAATTGCCGGCATCACCTCTAGAGCCCTTTTTAAAAATTGGTGTCACATTACTATCCTCCAGTCATTTGCTATAGAAGCTGATTTAAATGATAGGTTACAGATGACAGTTAGTAGTCCTGCAATTTCACATTTGAGTTCCTTCAGAACTCTTGGGTGAATACCATCTGGTCCTTGTGACTTATTACTGTGTAGTTTATCAATTTGTTCCAAAACCTCCTCTAATGACACCTCAATCTGGGACAGTCCCTCAGATTTGTCACTTAAAAAGAATGGCTCAGGTTTGGGAATCTCCCTCACATCCTCAGCCATGAAGACTTATGTAAAGAATTCATTTAGTTTCTCCACAATGGCCTTATCATCCTTGAGTGCTCCTTTAGCATCTCGATCATCCAAACTGGTTGTTTAGCAAGCTTCCTGCTTCTGATGTGCTTTAAAAAAAATGCTATTACTTTTTGAGTCTTTGGCTAGCTGTTCTTAATTGGCCTTCCTAATTATATTTTTACATTTCATTTGCCAGAGTTTATTCTCCTTTCTATATTTCCTTTTTGCCTCTCGCTGCTTCTTTTACTTTGTTGGAAAAGCATACATGTAAAAGCATATAAGCATAGAGCATCTATACAAGAGACTTTACAGCAGTGCAGCTGCATCAGTACAGGCTTAGTCTGCAATAGCAGGAATGTACATTCTAATGCAAACTAATGTGTTGCACACTAATTGGCTCATGTGAACCCTGCTGGTGCTCTCTAAAAGTTCCCTAGTTTGTGTTAATGGAGTCCCATTTCAAACAGCACAAAGTTCAACAGAATCCAAATCTCATTTACTTCCCCCACTTTAGGTTATTTTCCTGTTGAGTAAATTGAATGACTGGAGAATGGTCTAAGATTAACTATCTGATGCGGGTGCATATTCATGCATCTCTCCATATTCAAATGAACCTAGTTTATTCACTGCAACCAGATCATACGTTTTCTGAGATTTTTTGTTTGTTTGTTGTTATATCTTGCATCTCCACAATGAGTGAATATGTGCCCCATCATAGACTTCCCATTTATTCTACAGACAACTATACCTTCATTGTGATTCCTGTCAAGTATTTTAAAAAAGGTTTCGTTTAAAAAGCTCTTATAGTCAGATTTCATAGTGGTCACTGCTTACTCTGTCAAGTACAGTAACTATGTCACTTTGAATGTATTTCAGAAATTTCTTGTAAATAAACAGAAGATCAGGCAACAAACTGATGTTATCTATAGATGTTAGGAAAGCTATGTGCCCAGCAGCTGCTCTGTCAGGACACCCATTTTAATATCTGAGCAGAGCATGCCATGAGGTGAGAACAGAGTTCATCAAGCTGTAAGTGAATTCAGTCCATTTCACTCTGAAATATCAGGAGAGTTCACAAGCTGAAGGCTGTTGTCCAAACCTGTCTTTTCAGCTCACAGGTTACAAATCCTGATATGTGGAAAAATACAGCCAGACATTTTTTTTTCCTATTCAAGCCCACAACCCATTTCTTTCCCCTCTTTCAAAGTGGCCCCTCAATGAGAACAGATTTCCAAATTAGTCACTTTCACTGCATGAAGCTCCAAAGCTTTTTGTGACTCTTGCATATTTTATGGTTATGAAAACTCACATAGATTAATTTAACTTGAAGAGAGAAGAACTAAGAACACAACTCCTATTCCAAAACAAATTTAGAAGTGATACAGATTTGGCCAATCTCACAACAAACAATAGACTTGCCTTACCTTCTTCATAAGGCAGCAAGAGTGTTCCTGATCTTGTTAATTTCATCGCATCAGGATTCTGCAGCAATCAAGGACTTTGCACTATAGCTTTGGAGAAACACCTGTAGGCCAGCCTCTACTTCCCTGCCCCCCACTGTAAAATCTGTACAGTTGGACCTAAGCTTATCTTTAAGATGGGAGTCAATTTGAATTAAGCACATGCTTTGTGCTTTGCTGAATCAGGATCTCAACTGCTTCTCCTATTCTGGAAGGGAAAGTCCAAGAGAAATAGCATTAAGGAATGTTATGTACAAGGCTCTGTATAGTCTGTTGCCAACTTAACCTACATCCTGTGGCCAGGCTCCTAGGTTTCAGAGGCTCCCTGGTGCAGCAGACTGAAAATTCTGTGTCAACTTCAAGTAAATTCACACATTTGTGGGGTTTTTTTATTTTTATTTTTCTCTTCCCCTAGTTCAAACTAGATTGATGGCCATGGCTGACCCTCTTCTTCAAAGAGAAAGCAAGGAAACATTCAAATTCTCCAGTGGCTGCAGGAAGTGCACCAAAAATTTTCTTGGTAGCTTCATCATTGTCTGAGAGTGATGTTTCCACTTTCACTGGATGTGAAAATGATGTCATATGCTTCCTTTCTTCCATTTCCCCACTAGTGGAAGATTCTGCTACCACTGGCTTTTCAAAATTGAGTTGATATTTTTTCCTTGCTGAGGAAGCACCTCTTTTCAAATTGTTCTCAAATTGTCAGATATTTTCTAAATCCTTCACATAATAGGAAAGAAGTACTTTTAAAAGCAAGCAAATTAAATAAATTGAAGATTGAATGATATAAGGACATGAATTCATTTGTCTCTGTTTTCTGCACTCTCTCTCACACACTCTCTCTCTAAAACAATGCCATGAATTTACTTCATTGGTAAAAGTAATATGGCTATAATCAAGTCAACAAATTTAAATCTGCATTTTTCCCAAATAGCCACTTCATAGTTTCTTATCACGTTAACCTCGTGATTAACCTCACAACTAATTATTCTACAAAAAGACAGGCATCATTGTGACAAAATAATTACTCTGATCTCAGAAGAAAACAGACTTGTATGGGGCATGCTTAGATACCCACTATTTATCTCACACACAGTTACAGCTCTCTGAAAGAACAGAAAAGTTTGTGTCAGAAAATTAATTATTCAAAAAAATACATGTAATATTTTGTAATTTTTAAGCTTTACATCCCTTTGGAATTTGTCATGTTGATGATGATGATGATGATATTTCTGTCTGAAATGAGATGTTACCCTGTCTAGTTATTTTTGCCATTGCCCATTTAAAAAGCTATTGGAGCAGGAGGACTGGATTCTGGATCTCCCACCTCCCAGGTTCTCTCTCTGGGACTTAGGCAGGAGATAGGCATACAGACACCTGGAGTGAGGCTGAAGTGTGCATGCCCAGGGCAGAAAAATAATTTTTTGAACTTTTACTACAAAAAACTTAGATGCCAAGTGAGTTCAGATGCCTACAGGATTTGGTAGCAGCCAAGTGGGGGGTTTGGGAATTCCAGTGGTTGCCTCATGTGGAATTTAGGTGCCTAAGCTCTTATTCCAAGCATCCATAATTGTTTCAGGATGTATCTCCCTGTATCATGGCCCTGGTCGGAGCACTAAACAGATTCCCTCCCCTTTGCTTTTTCATTTTAACATACAATCTTGATCTGCTGTTCCCACAACTGCTTCCAAAAACACAAACTAGTTCTGCACTTTTGGCACATTAACAGTTTACATGTGCACACATATACATGCAAATTATATTAAACCCAATTGGAATTAAACCCAATTCTAGCTGGCATTGCCTAGGAGTTTAGGAGGAGAAAGTTGCATACTGAATCTTGGGGTTTCCAGCTATGGGGTCACTAGTTGAATGACTCTGCAAAAGCCCCCAGTTTGCTTGGATCAGTCCTGATTAAAATTATTTACTTAGTCATCGGGTGCTTGCAATGTGCTCAGAGCTTTGCAGAATATGGAAGAGCCTTAGTTCCTGCCCCATACAAGCCATAGACAGACATTCACATTGGCAAGACACTGGGCGACCAGAAGATGAATTAACCACACAGAGGCACAGATGTATTTTTTTAATGTATAAATAAATAACACTTTTAGGGTGGTGAATTAACATTCATTGGCTTTGTCTATAAACTACAAATTGTATTGGAAGAGTTAGTGACATTAGATTTTGACATTTACAAAGTGCAGTAATTAAAATGATCACATTTTCAACATTTCTCATACCACATAAAGGAAATATTGCAAATACCATTGATAAGGTAAATTCTGAGCTGTATTAGAGATAGAAGGCCAGGTGCTCAGTTGGTATAGACAAGCATATATTTGCATTGACTGCAGTGATACAGCTGATGATCTCATCATCATCATGGAAAGTCCCAATGGAATAGAACCTTCTTGCAGATCAAACACTACCTGGATTGATCTCTAACTAGGCCCTAAAGGTGCTCTTACTGGATATTCCATTTCTGTCCATCACTGGTGATTTTATCATGCCACCAAAGCTTTTGGTGTCCATGTGATTGCTAGCTATTTAGTGGCATTCCTTGGTAAAGATGCTTCGGAATTCATTGGTCTTACATCCTAATAACATGTCCATACCAAGAAAGCCGCTGAAACTGAGCCAGTGCTGATGGGACAATTTCGGAGGTCAGGGTCAAATATCCTCATTTCTGATCTTGGATTGATGTTTTTGATTCAGTGCTCTTCAAGTTTCCTCTGTGCCTACATTTCACTTCTGTACAATAGAATTGCTATAACTCTGTTCTGTAGATCCACAGCTTCATAGCAAATCCTCACAGAGGCTGCTGCAGATCAACTGCGTGGGCTTGGCCCTAAGAATTTAGGACCCAACCATCCAAACACTTACACACTCAACTTTAAGCATGAGTCATTTCAAGTGTTTGCAGGATCAGGCCCATAATGGTTCCCACTCTGTGAATCTATTATCTTTGTTATTTGTACACTTCATAATTTTTTCATTAAAAATTAGTTTTTTGAAAAACTGCAATTTTCATTGATTTTACACAGGAAAAAAATAAATAAGTAACAGACTATTTAGCAGTGTTTATATACCCACTAGGAAGAAACACTTCCATACAAATCTGCAAGATCTAAGCCAGGGGTCTCAAAGTCCTGGCCCGTGGGCCATCTGCCGCCCAAGAACCTCCCCACTGCAGCCCGTGGAGGAGAGACACATGCAGCCACGTTGCTGGCTCTGTCTGCTGCAGGCACCACCCCCCACAGCTCCCATTGGCTGGGGAAGAGGGACAGAGATAGCATCACTAGTCACCAGGCAGAGTCAGCTATGGAGACAGCATCACTTTTTTCCCCACAATGAATATGAACAAGTCAAAATACCAAACACAACTATCTGATGCACACCTTGCTGCAATCCTGAAGGTTTCAACTGCTCAGTCACTGAGTCCAAACATCAACAAACTGACAGAACTGAAGCGTTGCCAGGTGTCTGGCAAACACTAAACTCTCTGGCAGGTGAATAATTGTATAAAGTTGTATGACTATTTTTTATTTCAAATTTCTTAGAAATAATAAAACTCAGTATAAACGTTTTCTTTTCTGAACACTATCTTCGTGATATTATTGGCCTGCTGTGAGGATTTGGAGACTGGGAATGGCCCTAGGGTAAATTGAGTTTGAGACCCCTGATCTAAGCCAATGTAGAAACAGTTCATATGTCTATGTTTGTGATTTCTGCTCACAAAAAGCGGGGGAGGAAGGAGTTTTCCAAGAATGAAATGATACTTGGACCACCACAAAACAGATACTATCTATCAGGGTTTGAAAATCAGGAGAACCTGGAACTGAACTCTATTCAACACCATTCTCCCCATGCCCCTGTATTCCTGCTCTTTCCTACATGTTCTTATATTGGAGCCCATTGCTGTGTTATCTGAGTGCCTCCAAAGAATAAAATATAACAATGATATTTCCTGTGGGCAAGAGCCAGTATTGGGTGTGTTAGTGTTTGTTTTTTAATCATTATTGAATATAGAAGGAGGATGCTGGTGGGTGAGATGGTACTAGTGCAGGAAATTTTGCATGAACAGGTGGATTTTGCATTTAGCCCTGGATGTAGTGAGATTAGGAGTCATTCTTATTTCATCTGGCAATGAGTTCTGTACTTGTTGTTTGGCATAATTTTAATGGAACAAAAGTGTCCTTGAAGAGTGAAGTTGTGAAGACAGAGCTGGTCCCTCATGTAGCCAGGGTTTGAAAATCAGGACAGCAACCTCATACACAAGTCAACCCTCTCCTCACTGAAATACACTTTTCCTTAGATTGGAATGTGTGGACCAGGTTTTTAGGCTGTGGAGGCAGTGTATCGGGTTGCAGTGTAGGGAGATGCTCCAGTTGCATAGACCTGGCATAATTGCTGTTATGATACCTACTTGCTTAGAAGGCTTGGACAAAGTTGCAGAGGCATAGTCAGGGTTACTCTGCAATGTATTGGTCACTGGCTGTCATTGTGTGAGCCCTGATGAACAAATCACATATACAAAAAATAAGAAAATCTGATCAATTAACATAGAAATAGTAACAATAACCTTTGGATGAGGTTATACTGGTCTAACTAGAGCACTCAATTACTTCCACTTGAATATTATAATTCTGAAGGTGAATGACTAACAGAGTATTGTATAGGTCACTAGTTCAAACAAACTGATTGATTTTTTGTGTGTAATGTCCAAACAATCAAAATAACTGAATAAAATACACATAATTTCCCACTTAATGGAGTATCTCTCTCTAACACATACACAAGCTTGTGCTGAATTAATAAGTATAACTTATAAAATATTTCCCCAGTTCCACTATGAATCTTCTAAATAAGAAAGAACATGATTTTATTTTTATTGGTGATGGCAATTCTAGTTGCTATTTTTATCTTTGGATTTAGCAGAGGTTCTGAAAAATTTGGGAAACAGACACAGATAATAAACTTGGAATACTAGCAGTTCTCTAGTTGCCTGAAATCAAGCTGAGAATTTCTGCTTTAATAGTCAAGTCGCTGCATGAACCTTCTTTTGATCTTTTTACACTGCTGAATTGCTCCTTGACTTTTCTTGTTTCCATTGGGAATGCAAAATCATGTTACCTCATATGAACCACTGAATTTGCAGGAAAGGAATGTATTGCCATCAGGCACTTACAACATTCATCCTGAAATTTAGGATTTTCATTTCCTGTGTATCCTGTAACCTTTAGATCCATAACTGAGTCATGTTGAAAATATGAAGGAAATAGCTAAAGTTGTATGACCCTTGAACAAGTATTTGGTAGTTCAGCCATCCCAAATTCTGCAATGATGATAAAAAAGAATCTTAAGAGTATTCAGAAAGATATAGCACCAAATTATGTTCAAATTTAACACTGGTATAAAAATTCAATAGACAATGTGAGAGCAGTATTTGGCCCTTATGATGAGATGGGTCGGCATGCGTCATTGTGGAAAATTGTATCTTCATGCTTGAGTATATGCTGAGGCAGATAATGGGTTTTTACACTGAAAAATATCATGCAGTCATGAGCAGAGGTGGGAGCCTGCCTATTTGCCATTAAAAATGAATGCAACACAGTTTATCTCTTTCATATATTTCGTTAACCTCCATTATAAAAGCCATTGTCAGCGTCCTACTTTGCTTCAGTCTTCTCACAAAAAATAAGATGTGACCAGATGACTAGCAAAGTTACCGTAGACAATAAAGGGGAAGGGCTGCAGCTCAGAATAAGTAAAGAACATGTTGGAGACCTTCTGAACAATTTGAATGAATTTAAGTCAGCAGAGCCTGATGCTGTTCACTCCTGGGTCCTGAAGAAATTATCTGAAAAATCTCAGAGTGACTGGTGATAATGTTTGGAAATTCATGGACGACAGGAGAGGTCCCTGAAGACTGGAGAAGGGCTAACATAATGCCCATCTCTAAAAAGGGGAAAAAACAGGAGCTGGGGAACTTTAGTTCAGTCAGCCTGACCTCAATACCTGGGAAGCTACTAGAGCAATGTATAAAACATTCAATTCGCAAATGCCTGGAGCATGAAGGGGTGATCACTAGCAGCCAACATGGATTTACTAAGAACAAATCATGGCAAACCAGGTTGATTTCCTTCTTTGACACAGTAATTGGTTTGGAGGATAGGGAGAATGCGGTGGACAAAATATACCTGGACTTCAGCAAGGTTTTTGACACAATCCCACATGGCATTCTGATAAGTAAGCTGCAGAAAGGCAGGCTTGGCGGAACTACCATTAAGTGGATACATAAATACTATATTCATTGTTGGCAAACCACAGGAGGGTTCTGTCTTTTTGAAAACAGGCAGCACTTGTAATGCCAATCAAGTATTGTGTGCAGAGCTGATACAGCTATAATCTTCCATGGGAAACTAACTCTTAAAACATCCTCTTTGGCACTGAGAGTTTTACAAGTATTTCAAGAATGAAGACACAGTCATTACCCATGGATGAGATTGTGTCTTCAGTGGAACATGGCACTTTACTTCTATTGTTACTAGGGAAAAGCTCAAATTCTGATCTCTGGGTAAGAAAGCTGAAGATGCTTTCACCAAAGGGTACAATGATTGCAAGAATGTGATAGTAAGGCTAAGCAGAAGTTGACAAAAGTGATCTTTGTAATGTCTAATTATAGTGTGACTGAATTGTAGAAGAAAGGATGCTATCTTTCAGCTATTAAAATATCAGGGTTAGAAAGGACCTCAGGAGGTCATCTAGTCCAAAGTCAGACCAATCCCCAGACAGATTTTTGCCCCAGATCCCTCAGTGGCCCTCTCAAGGATTAAACTCTCAATGCTAGGTTTAGCAGGTCAATGCTCAAACCACTGAGCTATCCCTCCCCCCTGTTCCGCCTACATTTCCTATCATGGCAAGGCAATACACAGACATGAAGATTTTCTGGGGAATCCTCCAACAACTTTTGATTTTAAGAGCTGAAGACAATCCAAACATCAATGCATGGGTTGCTAACAAAAATTATCACATGAGATTGTGAATGAAATGATCTCTCTCATGGGAAATGAGATTCTACAAAGCAAAACTACCTGAAATCCAGCAATACCATCAGAATTGCTGACCTGAAGCCACTGACCTATCTGAAAAGGAATAAACGGTAATTTGTGTTTGATGGGTCAACAAATTCTTTTGACATTCATGAAGGCTGCAGAAGCTTTATGCAACTAGATAAAACTGACACGCAATACCTGTGCACAGTTGTGAAAGACACACTGGTTCATTGCATGTTACCCCTTTCCACCTGCCAGGGACAAGTATATGATGGAACGGGTAACATGGCTGGAAATGTCATGGAGTTCCTGAATGGGTATAGGAACTAGAATTAGCAGCATTGTATGTACACTGTTTTGCACACTGTTTAAACAGTGTGCCTGCAGGATTCAAGCTATTGTATGTCACAAGGAATGCTTTAAATATTTGTATGGATACTGCATAACTGTGCACTATTCAGCAAAATCTTCCAACCACTCTTTTGTGGAATATTGCTCTGAAATCAATTAGTCTTTTAATGCTGAGCATGGTAGCAAAGCCAAAGATGTTCTCAACCAGCTTTAACTGTTCAAGTTATATTTTGGACTTTAGCGTAACGAATAATCAGTTACACTGAACAGACAACCTGAGTTCTGCAAAAAACGTCTGTTCTTTGCAAGAAGGCTTACAATCTGTTGAGCTCACTGTAGCATTTCTGACATGTCAGAGAACCAATGAAGCATATGAGCTAATTTACCAAACCATAGTTGTGGAAGAAAAATGGTTAACAGACAAGCCCTCTCTACCCATCACCAAGAGTTCAATCTTCTAGATGATGGATCACATCCTCATCAATTTGAAATGCAAGAAGCCTGGTCTGGCAACAGTACAGTATTTTGGTATTCTTTCAGGTGAACTGAGATATTGGTTTGATAAAAGCTGTTGGGTTTAAACTAAAACACATTAAGGCTGCTTTAATTCAGAATGAGAATGTTGACATAGGGGTTTAATGCAGTTTAACTAACCTGCTTTAAATTCACACCTTTAGTTAATTCAGAGTAACTTTCTTGAGTGTTCTCATGTATACCAGCCTTAAGTTACACTAGCCCGAAATATGTATGAGGCGCTGAAAATGTAGCTCAGAATCAGTGTTGCAACCATGCTGTATCTTCAGTAGCCATCCCTTCCAACTATGCTGATAGTAAGTAGGGTGTGTGGTATGCAGGCCCTTACATTGAATGTATGCTGTTACAGGATCATTATTGTGACACTGGCAGACCAGGTGCCAGCTCTTGCTAGAGTCCCAGGCCAATTCCCTTGTGTATTAGTATAGATCGAACTGATTGTTAAATGTATAAGAGGGTATTTGGTGTTTAAACTTCATGAAAACTAATGGGATGTTACTTAGATTGTTTTCACTTATCTGTATCTCGTTATAATGTAGTAGCAAATATTTCCATTGGGTCTACCCCTGTAACTAATTAACTCAAACAAGAAAGAAGCTTTGTGGAATGCAAATGAAGAACTTTAACAAAGAAAATGCTAATTTCAAAGCAAGTGGTTATGTGTGTGATGACTGGAGGTCAAAGATTCTAAGTGCATTCCTCACTCTCCATTATCGAAGGAAAAGCCCTCATGCATAGGGACACTGTCAGCTTGCTTTCTGTGAGTAGAAGCTACAAGTATGGATTCAAAGAAAGATCCTGAATCTCTGAACTGTTTGGACTCTTACAGGGAAGTGCACCAGATGCAAAGTGGAGATCCCCAGAGACAATCTGGGAACCCTGAAAAGACTTTTTGGAAACTGGCAGTTTATTACATCACTGCCACCATATGGAATTATAAACTGTGATTCACCTGTACGTGTATATTACCTGCTTTAACCTCTCAATAACTCTCATTTCCTTTTCTTAGCTAATAAACCTTTAGTTAGTTTACTGTAGAATTGGCTACAGATAACTGGTGTTGTCTCTGGTGTAAGATCTAGAGTACCAATTGATCTGGGGAAAGTGATTGGTTCCTTGGGCCTGGGAGCAAACTTATGTGGCGTGATTTTTGGTTTAAGTGACCTTTTATCACAAAGTCCAGTTTGTCTGGGTGGCAAGTTAGACTGGAGAGTCTAAGAGGACTGTTTGACTCCATGGTAAGCCTGTTATAGTGATGCAGGAGTTCACATTTGTCACTGGGTTGGTGAAATCTAATTATAGAACACACCACAAGTTTGGGGCGTTGCCTTGTTTTCTGACAGTCTGCCTGAGGTAGGCATTCATGGTTGTGAGCCACCTGAGACAATGTGACAACTATCATACTGGGATAATCCTCCCTCACCAATTTGCTCAAGGCTTGCAGCCAAAGCATGCTGGTGGTGCAGTGCAAAGCAGTCTCACCGCATCCAAACATCTGGCTTACCATATTTAGAAAAAGATGAGCAAAAAACTAAAATGTTTGCGGGGAGTAGACAAAGTGCATTCAAAATATAGAACATTGGTATGGTCACTGTACTATGCCTTAATCCTCTAACATAAATAGTAAAGAAGATCTCATTTAGAATTGATTCTTGAGGGTTAAAGCAGATCAATAACTGCTGTCCTCTACAACATTACAGTGTGCAGAATTTGTTAAATTACCGATATGTACCAGGATGCTGAAATTCATCACACTGTCCACCCTACAACCGAGTTCATTTACTTTACCATTATTGAAAAGCATAAATTATGAAGCTTCATTCCACTGGACCCTTATATTAATCATCCTTTCAAAATATGAAGTGTCCTTGGAAAAATTGTGTCCAATAGTAGGCATCTGACATTAGTTACGGTGATATTATAACCAATGTAACTTAAAAAGTGGTTAATTGCATGAATTTCTAGCATTGTTGTGACTGAAAATGTTAGTCATTAAGAATAAACAGCATTTAGGTATTTGGGTTCAAACCCAGCTGTTCACATATTGAATAGTTAGAATTAATATGCACTAAGATGCGACAAAATCTTGTCTAATGAGGAACAATTCATGCAGTCCTATGGTTTCTCTCTTTGTGTATTAAACTGCATATATATATGCAATTTAAAACTGTATCTTACATTGCTACATATATGGAGTTTTAAATTTCAGGGGAAATGTATTGCAGAAAGGTGGAGAGTTGCTGTAGAGAGTTTAAAATATATTTTACACTTTGGTAAAATAGATGTTATTTTTATGCCACAGCAAATTCAAAGAAGATGAGAACATTTATAAAATGTAATATAACTTGCCAATAATTTTCCTTGATGTTATTGAAAGAAGATGTATATTTGCATCAGCTCTATTCCCAGATCTATTGTTTTTAAAGGCTACTGTGTTGATCTTATAATCCTGTATTTGTGACATTCCTGTGCAAGTCATGAAGCAAATGACAATAGCAAAAAATTAGTATTGAGATTTTACTACAGAAAAAAGTTAAAGGAAGATGGATAGTAAGAAAGTTCTTGTTTAAACACAAGGCTTGAGATTTTCAGAGTAGTTTAGGGGATTTAGACACATGAAGATGGGTTGCATATGCAATATAACACCCTTTTCTAGTGCAAAAGAGGTAAAATATTTTCTTGTCATGTCCTAAAATTATTTGGATTCTCTTGTTTCCCATGTCACTCTCCCTAAAATGCCCCGACCCTCTCGCTGTAAGATTAAGCCTTCCTGTGTTAATTCTTTCAAGTACTGTTGCTATTTGAAGTTTAGGTAATCTAATTGGCAGAGCAATGGTTTGATCACCCAATGAAACTATACCCATGTGACTTAGGTGAACAAATACATGGTATAAATTCTGGATTTCATATTTCAGATACTCATGACCCATTTCTGAAAAACCATTGGCCAAATGTGTGCATAAAATATTGATGTCAAAAAAGATTTAAAGTCCCCATTGTTTCATGGACAATCTGCAAACACTAAAAAAGGGACAAATCAATCAAATGAATTGCTCAGGATGAATAGTTAACCAGCTGTATTCAGTGCACTAGGGATAGCACATCTGTTCTTATGAAAGGTGCCATAAGATCTGTAACTATTAAAAGTAGACATGTCCATAAGTTTTTGTTGTTTTAAATCCAAAAAGTCAAGGTGTCCCTTAATGCCATGCTGGAGCACTGGTTTTGTTATTAACTCAGAAAGAAGATCACCAACTACTGAGTCAATATAATGTATTGACTGTGATGGAGTGGACACAGCTCATGTTAGTTCAGGCAGGGAAGGAGCTAATTCACTGGGTGAAAAGAGCCAGTTGAAGAACCGATCACATCCTGGAGAACCAGCCCAGCCTCCCAGCCCAGCCTCCCAGCTAGAGGGAGTGTTTTCAGTGGGCTCGTCAAAGCAGATACTTTATCTGAAAGAGGAAGCTACTTGAGATTGGTCAGAGGCCTCATCTGGAGTACTGTGTCCAGTTTTGGGCCCCACACTACAAGAAGGAAGTGGAAAAATTGGAAAGAGTTCAGCGGAGGGCAACAAAAATTATTAGGGGTCTGGAGCACATGACTTATGAGGAGAGGCTGAGGGAACTGGGATTGTTTAGTCTCCAGAAGAGAAGAATGAGGGGGAATTTGATAGCTGCTTTCAACTACCTGAAAGGGGGTTCCAAAGAGGATGGATCTAGACTATTCTCAGTGGTGGCAGATGACAGAACAAGGAGCAATGGTCTCAAGTTGCAGTGGAGGAGGTCTAGGTTGGATATTAGGAAACACTATTTCACTAGGAGGGTGGTGAAGCACTGGAATGGGTTACCTAGGGAGGTGGTGGAATCTCCTTCCTTAGAGGTTTTTAAGGCCCGGCTTGACAAAGCCCTGGCTGGGATGATTTAGTTGGGAATTGGTTCCTGCTTTGAGCAGGGGGTTGGACTAGATGACCTCCTGAGGTCCCTTCCAACCCTGATATTCTATGATTCTATGAGAGGGAAGTAGCCTGTTTCTCTGCTTTTTGTCTGAAGAGTGCACAGAGTGAAGTGCCATTGAAGCCTGCGTAAAGAACCCCCAAGAAAGGGAGGGAGGGAGGTGTTTGGAGTTTTGATACAGGCCTATTTGGAGAGCTCATCACCCTTGAGAGACCGAGAAAGGAGTGTATTTACTTTGGACTCTGTTTCAATTGATTTTGCTACAAGGTTCTGGGCAGAAACTTGCAGAAAGGAGAGTAAACAGACCTGCGGTGTAAGTGGATCCGTTTTGTTGGAATTTTGTTTTGGAAGAAAATGATAAAAAACAAACAAACCAACAACCAAAAAAATCAATGTTGACATTTTAGGAATAAATAGTTTTAGTTTTTCATTGTGTAACACCTTCATTGGTTTTTTGTTTGTTTTTTTACTTTGTAAAATATTATATAGTATTCCAAACATTTCAAATGACCTAAAACAAAAAACAAACAAAAAAATGGAATTTTCCATCAGAAAGAATTTCAAAATTTTCACTTTTCATTCAGATTTGTAACAAAGTCAGATTTCAAAGGCTCAAAATCCTTCTGTCCTCTGCACAGTTCTGGTTTATATTGCCATGAACTGAGTTTTCCTTTTGTGGCCCTCCTTTCCAAGTATTGATTAAGTCCACTCTTTTTATTCTTATAAGAAACGATAATATACCAGCCTGACTGGGTATGGCTATAGGTAACGATGTAGGTTTCAGTTTTTCCCAGTTAAAAATATGCTTTATGTAATAATAATTATATATAAATAATTTCTTTGCATATCTTCTTCGCTAAACTATTGTGGTACTGAACATTCAAGAGTACATACAAAATACTGCAGAGCACAAGTATGGTATAAAATAATAAAAGTATGCCAGACTTTCTTGAAGATATAATTTAAAGTAAGATTGGTCAGACCACTCTTGGAAAGAACTGAAAAATAAGCTACTTGAAACCATGTAATATGAATATAGGTGTTATAGCTGAGGAGAGAGGCAGAATTCAGGGGCACTTTACAGATATATTTATTCTTAAAGTGTGGATTTTATGTCAGTGAAAGATGACTACATCTATTTTGGGACAAAATAACTTAGTAATATTAACCGCTGAAGGTCTATTTAATAATAATAAAACATACTAATAAGTTACCAAGCAATTGCAATATTTCTCTGAAAGTTTTAAAAGTAATCTGTGTTCATGTATAACACTGGTGGCATTAGAATTCATAATATCTGCTGCACAGAATGAACATGGGAATATGTATTCCTCTTTGATTTCAAAAACTACACGAAAGGATCTAATCTCTTGTTGCTATCATGCATAACTCTTATAAGAGTAAATATTTAGTATAATTTATGCTGTGCCATATCCATCAGCTTAACCTCATGAATAATGTACTTGCTCAAGTATTAGAACTAAGAACAGTTTAATAAACACTGTTAAAAATGCAGCAGGAAGAAAAATTAGATGATTTACACTGACTTTTGGACAGGAATTCACTGTCTCTCTTTTGTCTCTTGAATTACACTAGAGGTGCCTCAGCACCTGTTACAATGCAGAGATCAGTAAGGTCTCTGCAATGGATTGATAACATGCTGAAAGGAAATAGTTAAATATCATCTTAAAAATAAAAAAAACTGAGATGAAGAGATGTATAGGAATAGCATCCTGAAAATGGCAGTTATGCTGTTGGAAGTAAATTTATAGAACATTTTCCTGGACTACAGGCAAAGCACACAATGATGAAATTTCTTGGGTAATCTTAAGTATAGACAAGATTTTTTCTTTGGGGCTGAAATTTAGCATGTTTGTCTATCAAGGAACACCCAAGCAACTTTGGCTGTCAGGGGCTACATTTGTCTGAGGGGAGGATGGCTTCACTCCCAGTGGAAACAAACGGTGATGGTAGCCATTTGAAAGAGGGCATCTTTGCTGAGGACTCTTTTAACCTCTCCCAGTGAGCACAAGATGAGAGGACAGTTCTGTGAGGAATTCTTTGTGGTAGAACATTATTTGCTGAAGGAGAAACTTCTTCACAAGTAACATTTCAGTGAGTTTGAATTATATGGATGTTTGAAGAGTCAGCATTATTCTGTTAAGATCATTCAGGATGAAAATAATGCTCTAACACCAGAGACATTTCTTAAAGGAACTATTTTAAAATATATATTAACTCATAAATGAACTAATTTAATTGCAAATTCTCAAAAAACTCATTCTGTACTCGGAGTAAGTGCTCTAATTTTGAGAGAATGCACTATATTCTTCATATGCACCACAGTGGTTGAATCCCTACATGTAGAAGTCAGCGTTAACTACAGAGCTGTGACTGTCTCTTCCTAATAAAATGACTGTACAACACCACAGAGCACTCACTGGCATGGATGTTATCATGAAGATACTTATGAACCGAGATGGGTTGAGCATCTTTTCTGTCCACTCCTAGTTCCAGTTACATTTAAGACAAAACAAGCATGAATCATTAAGGTTGACGGGATTATGTGTATTAGGGGATAGCATACAGTGTATCTACAAAAGAGGTTTGTGCTTCTGTATGAATATCAGAGGTCCTGTAATACTCCTCCCTTCTTAAGTTTCACCCCATTCTGCACATCTCATGGTCTTTTTACTATATATGTTGTTATTTTTATAAATACATAAGATAAGATTTAGATACAGTAGCAAGTTACATGACCACACAAGGCTATCTTGAGGACATAATAGCTAACTCTAAATGGAAGAGAAAAGAGCCTCAATAATGAGTTCTAGATGGCTTTGCGATACAAAGTTTGAACATTTACACATTCAGTAAAGAACCGAAACCAGCCAAATGCCAGGTATCTGCTTATAGAGACCTCTGTGTATAATTCAGATAGTCACATAATCAAAGGGTTTGTCTATATGGTGTTTTAGTGTATGGCAAGCTGGGATTTGAATCTACAGTGTGCTAGCCTGATGCACGCTAAGTGATTGTGTGGATCCTGCTGCTGCACACTAAAATTCCACAGTGTGCTTTGACATACTGATGAACAGAGAGTATGTAGCAACAGTTCCAACACTTATAGAATTATATTGGAATTACATTTTCATATTTTGAAACTTTCTAGAAACTCCAGGAAGGATATTAAAGTATAGTGTGTTACAACTTGGCCTTGTCCTCCCTCTTGACAGACACCACAAGTCTGTTTTGAGTGCACCCAAGAGCTGAATAACACATAGTGCTAAGCCTCATGACTGCGGGCAGTGACTGGCCACTGTTCCTAGCTCTGAGTCTCTCAGGTGTACACTCAGGTCTAGGCCCTTTGTCTGACATCTTTCTTGCACAGTGGGGCCCTACAGTCTAGCCACCTAGACCATAGAATTACTGTCACAGCCCTTGCAAGCCCCAGTTGCTTGGACATGTTCTCCCACACATTCCACCTGGCTGAGGGAGCTCTGACTTCTATTTAAAACTTTCAGGGACAATGTGGCATAAAGCAAGAAACCCAGACTTAGCAGTGGAATTTCTTAAAAACAAACACTCTTACAAAACAGGCAAACACCACAACAACAAAATTCTGAACAACCCTGCCTCTCATCTGATCTCACCCCACCAGTGCATCCTGGTTCTGGTCAGTGTCCTTAGATAAGGCAGAGAATCCCCTGCCTTCACTCTCTCCAGTAACTCCTGCTTATTTGTGGCATTGGAAAGCCACCTCACAGAGATCCCCTTCTTTAAATAACGGTTATCAGGTAGAGGGTCGGCAGGTCTAATTCCAGCAACCCACTCCCAGATGGGTTTCTGTGTAGAAAGTCTATTCAAATCAATGATCTCTAGGTCCCCCGCCCCCGCAGCAAATCCATTGTTCCAGTAGGGAAGAGTCACTTAGAGTTGACAGTCCTTAATGGCAGGTTTCAGAGCAGCAGCCATGTTAGTCTGTATCCGCAAAAAGAACAGGAGTACTTGTGGCACCTTAGAGACTAACAAATTTATTAGAACATAAGCTTTTGTGGACTACAGCCCACTTCTTCGGATGCACATGAGTCCTTAATGGCTCACTAATTCATAGTCATTCAACTAGGTGCCCAATCCATACACAAAAGCCTCCCAAACACAAACCTTCCCAAATGGTCGTTACAGCACAAAGTGAAGGTTACAGGAAAGGTTACAATCTAAGTAACACTTCAAATACATTATCACATTCACAGAACAAAATGGAGTTCTGTATTTATATCCCTCTAATCTGTCACATAGTACATTCTTCCTGGTGAATTTTATGGCCACTGTTTACAAATCTATTTTACAGCCTGTGTTTAAAAGAACCATTAGAGAACCCCAAAGCTTGTCAGAGACATTTTTTTTAAAAAGGCAAATGTTTCCCAGATATTGAATTTGGATACTGAATGAGTGAAAGTGAAAAATGTTCCTTCAGTGAAAGTGTTCTTTATTCTCTGCAATTTAATACATAAGTGAGAAGGAGGACCTGTACAAATAAATTGTGATATTTTTGTTGATACAAAATGTTTTTGATATATAGAGATTTGTGTGCTATAGCAGACATAGACTTGCCCAACTGCTTATGCAAATACTGAATATAACTGTGTGATCTTCGGCAAGTGATGTTAATCGCTTACTGCCTCAGTTCCTCATCTGTAAAATGGTGATAGTACTATTATTATTTTTAAATTAAATATTGTACTAGTAATTTTCTTAAGACAATCTATTCTTAAAAATTGAATTGAAATTCTTGCACACACAGAGTTCTTCATTACTGATTACACGTATTCCTCATATTCATGTGAATGTTATTCTAGTCAATCATTTTAAATTCTGTAGTCAGGTTGACAGCATACCTACAAACTGTATAAAGCAACTGCCAGTTAGGTATCTGTACTCAAGGTAATAAAAAATAATCTTTTTTCACTTCAAGACTGGAGGAAACTTCATATTGCTCAAGATGTTAGTATGTCGTTCATCAATTTGAATTGCTTTTATCAACTCGATAAGCAGAAAAACAAAATATAAGAGCTCAATCAATATTAAGAATTTTTTTCCAAGTACTGAATACAAGTATTAAAGTGCCGAACTGTGAGTTAAATCTTGCTCCCACAGAAGTCAATAGGAGTTTTGCTATGGGCTTCAATGGGGCAGGCTTTTGGTCTATAAGATGTGGAAGCAGATCTTCAGCTAGAGTAAATCAGCATAGCTCTCCTGACCTCCAAGGGTGTAATGCTGGCCCCATTGAAATCAAGGGGAGTTTTGCCATTGACTTCAACAGGGCTAAGATTTCACCCAATTAATCTATTTTGATTTATACAAGCTGAGCATCTGGCTCAATTAAATTAATGGCCTTCTTCTGCATTCCATGCACACTCAAAGCTGCCCTTGTAAAATGAGAGAGAAGTATGCACAATACATGTAGTTTTGGGCTCCAGTGGCCTTCACAAAACTAAGATGCTCTTTAATTCTCAGAGAGGAAGACTTTGTAGGAAAATAATACTTAGTTTTATGTTATGAAGCTTCAGCATTCTAGACCAAATTGCTTTAAGATGCTTCATTGGTTCAGAAGCATGTTATGTACCATGATAAACAAAATAATCTCTGGGGGATTAAAACTCCATTCACAATTCCTCTTTGAATATAAATTAGGTAATATTGGCCAAAGGAAAATTTGTTGCTAAGTGGATTTAGATTTTTAAAAGTTTATTCTCAATGCTTTTAAATATTGGTATTGAACAACAAGTTAGGCTAGTGAAAAAGTCTAGAGGAAAAATTATTAATTTTCCCAAAAACACAAAAGCAAACAAATATTACAAAACAGAGCAATCTGAAAACTAATCACAAATATATACCAGCTGTGGACCTGTACACAGATTTCGCTTTGAGGCAACAATTTTTTGGGGAACAATCTCAAAACATTAGCTCAGGCACTATCTCAAGCCTCATGAGCCCAGTTGTAATGTAATTAACCCAAAGCCCGCATCACCAGCCAATCAGAACTTGGTCTCTAGTCTTCTACAGCAGTGGTTCTCGAAGCCGATCCGCTTGTTCAGGGAAAGCCCCTGGCGGACCGAGCCAGTTTGTTTACCTGCCACATCCTCAGGTTTGGCCAATCGCTGCTCCCACTGGCTTTTGTTCACTGCTCCAGGCCAATGGGGGCTGCGGGAAGCGGCGCAGGCCGAGGGATGTGCTGGCCGCCCTTCCCGCAGCGGTCTGGAGCGGCGAACCACGGCCAGTGGGAGTTGCGATCGGCCAAACCTGTGGACGCGGCAGGTAAACAAACCGGCCCAGCCCGCCAGGGGCTTTCCCTGAACAAGCAGCAGACCAGCTTTGAGAACCACTGTTCTACACTACTCTTCCCAACACCTTTGCTAGAGCCTGATGAAACTTTCATTGATGACCCTAAAAAGAGTCCTACTGATTTCAGAGGGATTATATTGAGTCTTTTAATGAGCAGGAATACAAAATGACCAGCTTTGATCTATCCACATGTATGACCCTGAAGAGACAATTGTAATCATCTAGTCTGGCCTCTGTGTGATACAGGCCATAGAACTCACACAAAATAATTCCTAGAGCATAGCTTTTAGAAAAACACCTATTTTGATTTTAAAATTGCCAGGGATGGAGAATCCACCATGGCCCTTGATAAATTATTCCAATGGTTACTTACCTTCATTGTTAAAAATTTACACTTTATTTCTAATCTGAATTTGTTTAGTTTCCACTTCCAGACAGTAGATCATGTTATACCTTTCTCTACTAAACTGAAGATCCCATTGTCAAACATTTGTCTCCCATGTAGATACTTACAGACTGTAATCAAGTCACCCCCTAACCTTCTCTCAGATCTTTGAGTCTATCACTTTAAGTGATGTTTTCTAATTGTTCTCATGGCTAACCTCTGAACCCTCTCCAATTTATCAACATCCTTCTTGAATTGTGGATGCCAGAACCGGACGCAGTATTCCAGCAATGGTCACACCAGTGCCAAATATTGAGGCAAAATAACCTTGCTACTCCTACTCAAGATCTCCCTGTTTATGCATCCAAGGATCTCATTAGCCTTTTGGCAACAGCATCACACTGGAAGCTCACGTTCAGCTGATTATCCACCATGACCCCTAAATCTTTTTCAGAGTCACTATTTCCCATCCTGTAAGCATGGCCCACATTCTTTGTTCCTAGATTTATACATTTACATTTAGCTATTTTAAAATGCAGAAGACTACATTGAGCAAGAATATTTAGAGAGTCTACTGACATCTTTGCAAAAAGACACTTTTTAAAAAAAAATCTACAAAATAAAAAATGTTATGTGTTGCTACAGTCTGAAAAAGAACCCATATCTGAATTTATAAAGTACTCAGTTTCCCCAGTCCATTGACTGGTTTCCAGCTAGCAGTCAACATCATCATGAAAGTTCTTTTTATACCTGGAGAAATAGAGCAAACAGAGAAGCCTAATTTTTTTAATGCATATTTGTAATGATTTTCTCTAAATTGATTAAATGAACACATGCCTTACTCAGGAAAATCTCCTGTAAGTGTTTTGCCTGATTCTAAATGTTCCCAGGATTAGTTTAGAGAACAAATATCAGTGGGCCAGATACCCATTTTGTGTAAATTATTATATCTGAAGTCCTGCTTATTGAAAACCTTTTTTTATTATTATTATTTCCAGAAGACCTTGTTGATCTGCAAAACTTTTTGAAAGCTTAGAGTTATATTGCATGAAATGAATGAGTATAAATGGATATCCAATCCAACAGATAGAGCCTTGAAGTGGGGAAGGGAGAAGTAGGTATCGTCTATAGCCTGTACATGGAGAACAGGATGTGTTTTTTGGCCTTAGCAGGTTGTTTGGATAGAAGAGGTTGAGTTTCTGACCTGCATATGAGGAAATAGGCAAGATGTTGTTGTTTCTGGCTAGCAGTGGAGAGCTGAGCTGGAAGATGGGTTTATGAGGTAAAAACAAGCACAATAATGATAGCAAAAATCTCTAGCCATTCTTTAAAATGTGCCTGATGTAAGGTTGGGATGTGTAAGAGAATTTCTAGTCTGTAGACTGCAGCTATGCAAAAGATATATATATATATATATATATATATATACACACACACACACAATGAGATTTTACATGTGTATATGTTTAAGTGATGGTATGAGCTGTGAGAGAATTTGAACATTTTTCTTTTTTCCCTTAACTTATCATGCCATACATTCAAATAAAAATATTTTAACAGATGTTTCATCTATTTTATTATTCTACATACTTTGTAAATCTTGTAAAGTACTTTGGAATTACTTGACTGTAAAGCACTAACAGCGTAAAGTAATCATTCATTATTATACTAGTTAATAGATATATTGAACTCCATAAACTCTGGTTATTGGTTTACAAATGGTACTGAAACAATAAAATAATAATTGATAGCAGTTGGATATTGACAAATATTTTGTAATATACTTACAGTATAAATTTGCAATCTATATTAAAAATATTAGTTTCCAGGCTTTTTTTTAATTTTTGACTTCAGTGGGAGTTTTGTGCTCAACCGATGCAAGATTGGACAGGAGAAATGTCAGCTTTAATGATAATGTGCTAACACCTAAGAAATATACTCAATGCAACAAATATTGCCTACAATGGAGCTGTAATATTCACCATCACAGAACTACTATTCAAGGCCATACTATGATAGACTCCTAATTTCTGGGGGATACTTTTGTATGAAGTTTCTATATGCGTGATAATTTCTAATTTATCACACCCTAGATGTCGTCTCCAAACAGAGAAATATACACCACTGAGATTATGCATCATTATCATAAACGATTTTTAAAACTTCAAAAGGGGAGAATGATACATTTGTATAACACAATACATTTAAGGCTCTCTAGAAAAAACCTTCTCTAGAATCTGTAGGCATTCTTTATCGGATATTTTTGTATTCATGCAGGGAAAAAATGAAGCTTATCTACATAAAGCTCAAATCATTTGATTTTGTGCTATTCAAGGGCAGAAGTGAGGAGAGACACCACCCACAGTATAGGATTAGGCTTCAGGACTATAACTCAGACAATCCATCCATCATGGCGGCTAGTACCACCTATGAGGAGTTGGGGGGAGGGGCAAAGAATCCATGCAATAATAGCATCATCATCGTGTTCCTATTATGCCTCTGGTGTTTAGGGCAGTGACGAAGCTCCTCCACTCCTGTCTGTTTCTGGCAAGTTTTTCAATGGTTCCCCACCTGTGCCCCAGTTTTTTCAGCTCGGCTTCAACAGCTCTTCACCATGTTGTTTTCGGACGGCCTCATTTTCACTTGCCTTCAGGTGTCCATCTTATTGCTACTCTGGTGATGGAATTAGTTTCCATCCGAAGCACATGACCGATCCATCTCCAACGCCACTAGACAATGATGGTGCTCAGATCCTCTTGGCTGCACTGTGTCAATAGATCTTGGTTTGAGATTGTTCTGGGCCAAAAGATATGGAGGATTTTTCTGAGGCAGGTTGTATGGAATGAAGACTGTTTGGACTTGTCATACTTTCTCATTCCCCAGCATTCTGCACTATAAAGTAGTGTTGAAAGTATGCAGCTCTGATAAATCTTGACTTTGGTTTTGGTGTTGTATTTTGATGATTTCCAGACTGTATTTAAGCTCCTGAAGGTGTTCCTGGATTTATTGATTTTGTTCCGGATGTCCTGGCTTGTTCCACCATCCTGGCTGATGGTGCAGCCCAAGTATATACATGTTCATACATTAGTGAGAACATAATCCTCTATCCATACCGGTGATGGTAAGGCAATATTAAAGATCATGATATCTGTCTTATTGTGGTTGATTTTCAGTCCAATTTGCTGTCTGAATGCATTGAGTCAAGTTGTTTTTTCTTGTAAATGTTGTTGGGTATATGATAGGAGAGCGACATCATCTGCGAAGTCCAGGTCTTCAAGGGATGAGAAGAGTGTCCATTTAATGCCTCTTGTCATGTCTTCTGTTGCACGCCACATTACCCAGTTGATGGCAATGTTGCAAATAATTGCAGACATGACACACCCCTGACATGCTCCTGTTTTGACTTCAAAATTGAGCTCACTGTGGTCAACACTGCATGTCAAGTTGAAATAGATATTAGAAATTACAATGCTAGTGCTAAAAACTAGCAGTTAGTCATCTGCTCCAAAGGCTATTTGTGTATTGTTCCATAGGATCTCTGTAACCCCCCACCCAGTTTTTGAAACATATATGGGGAGGTCAGGAGGGCTCATGAAGGAGTATGGACTGTGGAGACTTCAATATGCAAATGACATCTATCCCTACATCTCATTCAAACTAATCAGTTTCGTTTAGTGGCTTACCCTTTGCTTAACGGAGCATGGATCTTGGATAAGTATATACTGTTGATTCTGCCGAAAACATTCAGAATTAAGTGAATATATACACGAAAAACAAAAAAATGTGTCACAAACAAAATCAGGAGTCTGAACAACAATAATAGTTATAAATATATTAATTATATAATTTAATTAATAGTGGTATAAATATATATAATAGCATATGTCTTTCACAGCTCTAAGAGAGTTTGCAAAGAAGGATAAGCATCTTACTGATGTGGAAATTTAGGTACAGAGCAAGGAGGTGACTAGCTGAAGGTCACAAAGCACAGCAGTAGCAGAGCCAGGAGCAGAATCCAAGTCTCCAGTTTCCCAGGCCAGTGCTCTGCCCACTGGATCACTTTGCTTTTTCTTCTCCTAAAATTTTGGGCTGCTAATAATTTGAGCTATTTGTTAATTTGACTCTGAGTTTGTATCCTAATTACGTGGCTCAGGCTTCTCTCTTTGTAATAGGCCAAATTAAAATCACAGGTTGAGTTGAGAGGGGCTTGAAGGCGATTCCAGATTTTGTGGGTAAGGCCTGTCTCTGAGGAAAATATACTTGTATACAAACAAACAAAGAAACAACAAACAAAAATTTCTATTTATTCTATTATTTAAAAACATTCTTTACCTCTGAAAGTTGTTTTATATGATCAGAGAAATTTCTCATGTTTAAATCTTAGCATACACCCCAAAAGCCCTATATTATTTTTATTTAAAATAAATGAAATTTCATTTTCTTTTTAGCGAGTTCAGTATATTTTACTACCCATTGTTAATCAGAAGAGAAATTGAATAAGATCATAATAGCAACACCAGAGAGAGGCCCTAAAAGATCACAATTTAATTGCACATGATCCCGAGGAAAGCATACAAATGCTCCTCTTCAAAACTAGAAAACTTCCCTAATATGCAGTATAAATGAGTCTGCAGTGCCAAATTGTTTATGATAAGTTAAGGATTACTTGTACTGCATGTTTTTAAGGGCTTACATTTAACAATATAAGAAGGTTAACTCCTATAATGTTTTCAGTGATGAATTTTGCTTTTAGTATAGTGCCACTAGAGAATAGGTATTAATCTTAGCCTCTTATTCATTAGCGGACTGCAACAGAAGACATTAACTTTCTTCTTCCTCTAGCCATGCTATGTAAATAATTTACAACATACTTCCCCACTATGGGTTTTTTGTTTGGCTTCTGTTTTACTAGAATTTTTTAGGAGTGGACTAAAATAGGCTTCTTTACACAAACCTCGTATTGTTCCTCATGACTAGGCAAATTAAAACAATTCTTGTGGAAGCAGACACTGTCTTTATTTCAATTAGATTGCCGATGATAATGTCCAGAGTTAGTTCTGTAGCACCCAGCAGCACAATATATTTTTGTTAGAGCTGTGTTACAAATTTAGTGCTTGTAGCAAAACTAGGCTTATTGCCAGCTTTGTGCAGACCATACAAAAGGATCATTTGCCAGTTTCATTAGTTTTCACCCTAAGCAATTTCCCCCAAGTGTTATGCATTATAATAGAATAGCAGAAAATGGAGGGCAAAGAATAAGGTTGACTATGACACATTCTTCTTGCCCTGAAACTATAGAAAGAGTTCTTCTGAAGAGTAATAATCACATTCAAACAAGAGATCAATTTAAGAGGTGTGACAAAGTTCCTCCTCTATCTTGGTGGGTCCTGCACTTATTGGCGGATTTTCTTGACTCAGAGATTCACCATGTGGGTTGGGGAACAGCCCAGAGACCTTCCCCTCTGGAAGAACCCACAGTCCAGGTCAATTGGGAGGTTTGGGGGGAACCCAGGCCTGCCCTCTACTCCGGGTTCCAGCCCAGGGCCCTGTGGACTGCAGCTGTCTATAGTGCCTCCTGTAACAGCTGCATGACAGCTACAATTCCCTGGGCTACTTCCCCATGGCCTCCTCCAAACACCTTCCTTATTCTCACCACAGGACCTTCCTCCTAGTGTCTGATAACGCTTGTGCTCCTCAGTCCTCCAGCAGCACACCCTCTCACTCTCAGCATCTTGTGCCTCTTGCTCCTCACACTCACACCACAAACTGAAGTGAGAGGGTTTTTAAATCCCAGGTGCCCTGATTAGCCTGCCTTAATTGATTCTAGCAGTTTCTTCTTAATTGGCTCCAGGTGTCCTAATTAGCCTGCCTGCCTTAACTGGTTCTAGCAGGTTCCTGATTACTCTAGTGCAGCCCCTGCTCTGGTCACTCAGGGAACAGAAAACTACTCATCCAGTGACCAGTATATTTGCCCTCTACCAGACTCCTGTACCCCACTGGTCTGGGTCTGTCACAGTGGGCAGGAGAGACTATATCAAGGGCACAGATTGTCCTCTCCCACATCCTTAGGAAGGGGCACAACAGGGAGGAAACAGCAGTAATGTTACCTTCATGAATCTTTTCCCACATCACACTGTTGTGGGGAAACAGAGTTTACAGTAATTTAGGGTAAAAAGGATCTGCACAAGCCCAGAAACCCTGTGTCTCTATCAAGGCTCTATTGCCTCCAGCTCATATCCTACTTCTTGTCAGAGAAAGCCAGTGGCTGCTCCAACAAACCCTTCTTAATGAGGTTTCTCAGGTACACAGGGAAGTGATTTGTGAGATGGGTATCATTGAGCAATGTTTTCTTTAGTATTGTCCAGATTATGGGATACTAGATGGTTAGTGGGTAGATTTCCTTCTTGGAATAATGGTGATGTCAACCATTTCTGCTAGCAGGTATCCCAGACATTGTGGATTCTCTTTCATTAGCTACTCAAGGCATGGGTTGGTCATAGGTAGTGGCTCAGATTTCTGAGATACCTTCCAGGATTTCCTGATTTCTGATTGGTGCCAAATGTTTGGAATGAGTGTGCTGCGTTATCAATCTCCCTTAGCTTAGTTTACTCCTAGTGTCTGGAAATACCATCTCTGATGCAGAGGGATCCTCTCTGAAGCGGAAGTTAATTCCTCCCATTGTGGGAGTGTCGGGGGGGAGGGGCAGGTCTGGCATTCTTGGAGTCATTCCAAATGACAGGATGATGTAACATCCAAAATAGACCTGTGGGATATGAGTTTCTTGCCGCTACAGCAGAGGACAAGTACAATCTCTTGGCTCCTCCTACCACCGATGAAGTTTTGAAAAAAAAAGTATTGTGCCAGTTTCTATCTTTGCTAATGTTTTCTTCTAGTTACTGTCACATTTTCTAGCTTCCTGCTGTTTCTGTGAAGGACATCTGAAAACTAAGAAAACCTTAGCAATTGTAGGAATAATCAGGGAGGAGGATACTTCAGTGTCAGCATGTAAACAGCAACAGTCTAGGAGTAGCAGGTTGATTTCCGGGCAATCTCCTTGAGTGGTATTGAGTGGTGAATCCAGGAGCAGCTTATGGTGATGGGACCACCTTTCCCAAGGATGAAGTTGTGATTTCGTTAGAACTGGAAAGCAATGGGTATCCACTCTATGTCCACACACAGCCTGAGGATCAGATATAGTGTGTGACTGGCTAACGTGTTTAGTCTCAAAGATTACCTTAGAAAAACTTACGTTTGGGGCTTGACTATCAGCAGTTCTGTCAGCAAAGATACTGATATCACTTGGAATGAGTCACTGGAGCTGACCCACCATGTCCATCAGCTTCGCTGCAGTATCTGGTGTTCTGTAGAATAACAGGTTCCCACTGGGTCCTATTTGGCCTCACTAATGAAGCATATGCATTTACTACTTTGTTTCAGGGGACTCGTCTTCATTTGAAGCTGGATGGGAATAATGTCAATTTTTTGTCTTTAATTATTTTTAAGAACATAAGAACAGCCATACTGGGTCAGGCCAATGGTCCATCTAGCCCAATGTCCTGTCTTCTGACAGAGGCCAAAGCCAGGTGCTTTTCGACTGGATTTGTGACGTATAAAGGAATTTGTGGGAGTGCAGTAAGCTAGCACTGAACCTGCTATGTCATCTAGCCAAGATTCAATAAAATAGATTGTTTGGGGGGGCCTCATCTGTAATGAGGTTTTGATAGCTGTCTGGTTAACCTCTGATCTTGCAGTGATCAACACAAACCTGAGATGTTGGGGTTAGTCTTTGTGAGCTGCAGCCTCACGTGAAGCAGTGTGTGACTTGAGTTGACTAGAGTGGCTGTGGCTGTCCATTGATGCATTTTCTCAGAATCAGTTTGTGTTTTCTGCAGTTGTATGTTGCTTTTATGACTTGGATCTCAAAGGATAAATAGAGGGTGGGGCATCAGATATCCGGTGTGCAATCACATTGCTTGATCCTTGGAACACAATATTAAGGTTGCATCAACAACCAGTGTCAAAGAATTCTCTCATTCTTGAATTGTCCTACAGTGCAGTGAAAGCAGTACATTACCCACATCTCCCATTCAAATTAATATTATTAGCTATAATTTTTTCCTTGAGATGCATCAACTATTCAGTCCTTTGAGTCAGCTCATGGGCACAGAGATATTGTATAGATTGGTCAAGAAAAGGAACAAATCAAAAACGAAGCAGAAGTAAAACTACCATTGGGACATAAAAGTTTTGAAGTCAATTGATTTTATCTTTTTCTGGATGAATTTTGAATAAGAACAAGTTTCTGATGCACTCTGTCATCGTAGCACTTTGTATGTGAGACTGGTTAGGGAGGGATGCTTGTTGGAATGGTGATTATTCAAAGCTGGAGTGGTACTCAAAAGAAACAGATACTAAGTAGTTCCAGAAAGACATTTGCTAACAAAATACACATATTTGATGGGTTGTAAAATTTGTGGCCTTAAAGTGCTTGGCAGTGTGCCTTGAAATTGGAGCAGGCAAAGCTTCAGCTTCAAATTAGGAACTTTGGGGAAGTCATGTAATTTGCCACCTTGCACTGCATAATCTATATAACAAGAGTCCAGGATTGTTGCTCTGCTGCCTAGAATGTCTGTTGAGTCAGTGTGAAGCAATGGAAAGAGCTACAAGCATGGCTGAGAGCTCTTTTTGTTCAGAACATCTGCAAGTTGAATCATCACTGGGATTCGTGGTCTGTTACCATCCAATTTTTAAGCTTCCAGCATTTTTCCTTTATAAATTACACCCATGTGGTTTGCAACTCAGCTACAATAAGGCATGTATTTATGCCCAGCCAAGAATCCCAGAACATTATGACAGCAAAGGAACTCAGCCAATCACCACCCTTACTCTACAGCTAACTATCATGCAACAGTTAATTTGGTTGAATGAGGGGGACTGCACAGCTGGTGGATTACTTGGCCCAGCTGCCGCAGTTCTTCAAAACCACACAGACACAATAACCCTAAACACACAGTCTCTCACTACAGCACACCCCTCACTTGCCACCTGCACAAATCAACACACATCTTCTAGGTTTGACACTCTCTGTCTTTGTGTCTCTCTGAAGTGTTGAATGCCTGTTGAGTTAACGTAAAGCAATGGAAACAGCCGCAGGCTTGGCTGAGAGCGCTTTTCGTTTGAAATATCACCAGGTTCAGTCATCACTGGGCCCTGTGAGAACCAAATGGAATGTTGGTGTCCAAAGGTTCTGTGATGGTTGGAATGTGACAGCTGATCAGAGATAGAGGGAGTAACAGCTACATGGGGTAATACAGAGGTGGTTGTACCTCCACCAGGGGACAGCTAAGTGCACAAATTTTGTGCAACATGTATTCACAGCAGCATTGCTCAGTGCAACACAGCACATGGAAACAAGAACCCCCAAATATTACCAGCCTACATGCTGCTGTATGTGACTTCACTATTACAAGCTGCTTTGTGTTGTGTTAGCACGTTTGTCACTGTGGTGTTTTGTGAGTGTATTTCCTGCTATGGTGTTCAGTAAAATAGTACACAGGCATACTGGTGGGCAGGCCTGCCACGAGTACTGAAACAGTCTGATTCTAAGCCATACCGAATTGGGCACAAGTGAAAAACAGTTCCTATATATACTGGTTTATGGTGGCACCATTACCAGTACACCTCTAAGCTTTGACAACACACAATGCCAAGAGAGAAAGCTACTTTCACTGTCCATATGTCTACACTGCAATGTAAGCCCAGGCCTCAGGCTTGAGGCCAAATCCACCTTCCACCTACACACAAATCTCTCCAACTTCGGATGAGACCCAGAATCCTAGGACCCACATCTCTAGGACCCACATTTCCTGAAACAGTACTGAAAGCAAAGCAATAGAAGTCCTTCAAATTGTTCCTTTTCCATATTGCTGGCTCCAGTTGCTGAGAATGCCCAGAATAAAAAGTTCACTTGGCAGGATGTGTTGGCAGGCTGTTCAAACTTCCTGTAACATTCAGGGTGGAGAGCCAAATTTTCCCACAGTGCACGACAGTCAAAAGGCTAGAGAAGCCACATTTCAGAAGGACACTAGGAAGTCTGGGATATGGTTGGCTGGACTTGAGTCTGGGTGCTGCAGTGTGGACGCCAGAGCCCCAGGTTTGAGCCTGGGTTAGAAAATTCTTAAGCTAGGGTTGACAGTCAGTGTAGATGTTTAAGCCCTGGGTTTTCTAACCCAGAGCCAACAGATTCAAGTCCTTACTACCCTTGTGCTTACATTGCAATGTAAACATATAGCCCCAAGCCTTTCCTTGGTTATTTCAATGGGAGGGAGCAATCAAGCCCTAAGCAATTTCCAAACAAAATTAAGTAATTCTACATAATTCTAAGTAATCACTGGAAAATGACAAGTAATTATCTTACTATGAATCAGTAATTAAAAATGAATACATAATTTTGGAGTTTGACTGTTGCTTCTAGCTTCTAATTATTAGCAACTGTTCAGATCCAATACTGAGAAATATTTTAACCCAAATGATACAAATGTAGATATGATGTTCTGGGAAGCTGAGAGAATAATACCAAGGGGAAAAATAATTGGCCTTGCTGCTGGCTTTCCATTAAAAAGGAAAGATTAAAAAGATGCATTCACTGGAAACAGAAATTAACTTCAAAGGTTACATATTAGAAATGGGCATTTGATATAATGTTAGAAAAAGGAGCACTCAGGGTATGTCTACCCTGCAATTGAACACCTGCTGCTGGCCAATGCCAGCTGACAGGATCCCTAGGCTCAGGATATGGGGCTGTAAAATTGTGGTGTACATGTCAGGGCACCTCTGATATCTCAGGCACAGGGAAGCCTGCAGAGCCTGGAGAACTATCTGTGACAGATGAAGGACATTTATCCAAGAACTAAAATGAAGAGATTTTGGGGACTGACTTGAATAGTAACCATCAAATAAGCAATCTCTAGTTGTTGTTTAGGAAGTAGTAAGCTAGCCTATGTAGCTTCCTCTATCATGAAGGTAAGGCAGTGGTGTTCAGGCTTATCTGTGTTCTCTTTTATGATTGACATATTGTGATGCTCTGTACCTCATGGGAACACCTTACACCCCCATGTTCATCTTTATAAAATGATGGTGTGGTATCCAATGCAAAGTTTGTAATGTTGGGTGTCTTCGGAAGGCTCGTGATGCACTGATCATTGTTGTTATAGTGATGTTATCATAATTACTGTTACAGTAATGGTATAGTAATGTTATAGGTTATAATTTCATGTATATAGTTATGAGGCTGAAAAGGTATCTTCATGGCTCAAAGCAAGCCCAGGCAAAAACTTTCCAAGAGCAGAGTGGCAGTTCACACCTCATCAGGGAATGTATGGGACAAACCCAGCCCAGGCTCACAGAAACAGACTCACAGGACACCAGCCTAGGCAACAACCAAGGATCTGTTGGACTCTCGAGTGAGTTACCCCCCTTCCTTTGGTCAGTTTGGGACTGCGATGAGGTAATGCTCACCTAACTCTGAAGGGGTGGGGGCAAAGCCAAGAGGGAAGAAAGGACATGATAAAAGGGAGAGACGTTTGCCATGCTCTTCCTCTCTCTTCCACCTCCATTTACAGACATCACCACCAAGTGACTGAAGCGCTGATCAAAGGGGAGAGCCTGGCTGTGGTGAGAAGCATCTAAGTTTGTAAGGGCATTGAAAGTGTTAAGATCAGCTTAGAATGTGTTTTGCTTTTATTTCATTTGACCAAATCTGACTTGTTATGCTTTGATGTATAATCACCTAAGATCTATCTATGTAGTTAATAAATCTATTTGTTTATTCTACCTGAAACAGTGCGTTTGGTTTGAAGCATGTCAGAGACTCCCCTTGGGATCACTAGCTTGGTACATATCAATTTCTTTGTTAAATTGACAAACTCATATAAGCTTGCAGCGTCCAGGGTGCATAACTGGACACTGGAAAATGGAGGTTCCTAGGGTTGTGTCCGGGACCAGAGATATTGGCTAATGTTATTCAGTTGCACAATCCAAGGAGCAGCTTAAATGCTAGAGACTGTGCGTGAACAGCCCAGGAGTGGGGATTCTCACAGAAGAGCAGGGCAAAGCTGGCTCCCAGAGTCAAGGATTGGAGTGACCTAGCAGATCACCGGTCCAGATAACACCAGGGGAACATCACACCTATTATCACATGTTAACAGTTTAATAAAGGACATCAGGTTTAGAGCTCTGCAAATCTGTGGATATCTGTGGATCATGTTTGTGGATTGTGGATCAGATGCGGATACAAATTTTCCAATAAAAAATAGGGCTGTAACCATGGTTGCCAGCTGTGAAAACAGCTCATTGATAATATTTTATTTTTCTTGACTTTCTTTCAGTGTTAATAGCAAATCTTATTGGCAAGATAGTGTGTTTGGCATGGTGTCGGACCATAAAATATATTTCTTAAAGTCACAGTCTTTGTCATTAATTTTAAGTGGCTATGGTAAAAAAAGTAGTTGATTTCTTCTTCTCCAACACTTTGATTTTTTTTAAAGGCAAAAAGAGGTATCTGATGAGGATAAAGTTAACATTTTAATTTTTTTGATAGAGCATTTAAAGAAAAATGCCATCCAACTGATAAATATGATCTACTGTTGAGTTCCACGGACTTTAAAATGAGCTGTACACAATGCCCACTACCAGTAGAGAGAAAAAGTCCAGAGCACAGGCCCATAGCAAGAAATCAGGAAGGATTTCTACACTTTTATTTTCCATCCGGGGTATTGGTAACTAGTTTTACCATCTGTTGTGATACTAGGGTTCATCAGGTATATACTCACAAGTATATAATCACACATGTGGACCTTACTCCTGTAAAGACTTACACATGTTCTTAACTTTACTTAAGTGAGTAGCTCCATGACATCAGTGAGAGTAATCATGTGAGTAAAGTTAACCACATGCATATGTTTTTGCAGGATCTATCTATTTATGTAACAGCAGCAAATCCAATTGGGAAATAATTATACTCTGGCAAAAGACACAAAGCCTTTTTTGATTCCATTTAATCTTGAATCGGCCAATTTATCTCACTTTTTTTTCACTCCTGTGTCAACAGTGAGACATAGGTCAAGTCTTATAAAATAAAAAAGACCTTACCAAAGGGTATTGTTAAGTGGTCTAGAGTGATGACTCACTGAATCTTTTCATCCATTGATCTGCCTGGGACCTAAGAGCAAAGTTATCTTCCATTAATTTCAATTAGATGGAGTTTACCACCAGCTTTGAGCTGCATTCCCAAGCAACCCGACTCCAGGAAGACCCAGTCCCGGTGCGCTGGGGGCCGCTACCAGCCTCACACCATCCATGGGCACTTCTTAACGGTTTCACACCCTCTTGAACTCTCTCTTCAAAGTTCTTTTCAACTTTTCCTTCAGTGTGTTTCTAGAAGACTAGAAAACTAATTTGTTCCTTGGCTTCTCAATGACGATATAACTATGCATGTGGGTTCCATTCAGAAGATGCAATGTTAATGTTTCTAATACTTGAATGGTTTATTCCTTTTCTTCTAATTATTTCATTACAGAAATATTAGCAGATGAAAGTCTGTGCTGTCACAAAAGTGTGGTAGTTGTCTTCCTTATAGACTTTTTCATGGAGTACATGAGCAAACGTTTTCTCCAAATCACCCTATCCTGGAGTGCAGTGTTGTATTCCCACCTCACATCAATGCAAAATGAGCAGACGTTTCAACTCCAGAAACCACAGATCAGACAAAACCTGCACTGATCCCAGGGGATCTACAGAAGATTAGAAAAATCCAGGAAGAGGCCAGTGCATCCATGTTGGCTCTAGAGGCTTCTGCCCAAAGTACTTCTCTCCCTTCAACATGCACACACACTTTTCCCAGCCTTGACTTGTGCATCACCGACCCCACAAAGCATTCTCTGCAGAAATCACCTAAAGGTGATGGTGACGAAGAGTTAATCCCTTCCTCCTTTTTGCCTGATAGGGGGAAAATCCACCCAGAGTGTGCAACTAATATCAGACTTTCTAGCAGGCCCTTCATATTTTTATACTTATTATTAACTAGTTGTGACCCATGGACATCTTGATGCCAACTGGCTGAGGGTACAGGAGTACATAAGGGTTAGAGGAATACCCTGAGTCTGGCACATACCTACTAGTCTGACAAAGAATGTCATGTAGGGTCTCTAATGAAAGCTTTTGTGACATTGGTCATCATAATCATAGCAAGATGTATGTACAGAAAATATGTGAAGAGTTATATCTATAAACTGCAAATTATGTTCTCTAGGTCTGTGAGTTAAGTCAAGTCACCAAAAGGTGACCCACATATGCCATCAGGCAGGGGGAAAAGATGCTTGTATCACTCTGACTGGTCATGTACAATCTAAGTATTGTATGGTTCACAATGGACACCCATTTACAGTCTAAGCAAAATGTTAATCAATAGATTGTGGAGGCTGCAGGAAAAATAAACAGCAGGGGTTATCCTTATGACAAGGGCAGGTGCATCACAACCCTGGATTCTCCTCAGAAGCATCCCACTAGTGATTACTTAATTTAAAATGGCTGATACAGTTACATGTTATTTATTAAGAAGTGCTTAAGGCCTGCAAATATCTATTGGAAATTATTAATCTGCTTAATACAAACAATGCAAACATAATGTACCATTGGTTTTATTTCCATTCACTTTTGTTTACAAGCAAGCATTCTGGATTGTGTCCATCAGATATGTCACAAGCTAAAAGGGGAAGTGTAAGGTGGAAGCTCTCCACTCCAGTTCTTCCTCCTCTTAAAAGACACGGACAGTCCAACCTGTAGGACAGTGTTTCTCAATCTGTGGGTCGTGACCCGTACTGGGTCACGGCATGTAAGGTGGTGGGTCGCCTTGCTCTGGTCAGCACTGCCAACAGGGATGCTAAAGGTCCCGTCGGCAGTGCTGCCCAGCTAAGGCAGGTGAGTGCCTATCTTTTCCGACACTGTGCTGTGCCCCGGAAGCAGCCAGCAGCGGGTCCAGCTTCTAGGCTGGGGGGCCACAGGGCTCCGTGCACTGCCCCCACCCCAAGCACTGGCTCTGCACTCCCATTGGCCGGAAATGAGTCAGTTTTCAGTCTTCTGAGCTTTCTTGTTGCTTGCAGTGTAGGTGGAGGGAGTTCTGTTTTATACTCATAGTTGTGTTTTATACCCTTAGTCGATGTGCTTGGAGAACATAAGTCCAGGCATGTCTGGTGGGCATTGCTGAGACACAGGTGAAGTTGAACAATTCTTGTGCAAGTGAGTCATTGCATTGTAGCTCCCTTGCTGGACAATGGCTGTTGTTGGTTGTTCAACACCTGCACAGGCATTGATTATCTCCCTTGTTATTGTCTTTGAGGAGCTAGTATCTGGGTGCTTCACAAACCCACAGCATATTTTAGTGACAATCATACAACACAATTCTCATAACTTCATATGCATTAGTGATATAAATATTTAGATGGAGCACTGGGTTTCAGCCAATCATAGCCTTTCCCTTGATACCTTACAAGGCATGCTTTGTATGCAATATCACAATCATATACAAATGATGAATATGGGGGTTACTGTGACACTCTAGCCCCTGGGGTGAAGAGTGTCACAGTAGTGTTGTGTCCAGTTCTGGGCACCACATTACAGGAAATATGTGGACAAATTGGAGAAAGTCCAGAGAAAAGCAACAAAATAATTAAAGGTCTATATGAGAAGACTGAAAAAAATGGGTTTGTTTAGTCTGGAGAGAGAAGACAGAGGGGACATGCTAAGAGTTTTTATGTACTTAAAAGGTTGTTACAAGGAGAAGGGAGATGTTACAAGGAGAAGGGAGAAAAATTGTTCTTATTAACCTCTGAGGATAGGACAAGAATCAATGGGCTTAAATTGCAACAAGGGTGGTTTAGGTTGGACATTAGGAAAAACTTCCTAACTGTCAGGGTAGTTAAGCACTAGAATAAATTGCCTAGAGAGGTCGTGGAATCTCTGTAATTGGAGATTTTTAAGAGCAAGTTAGACAAACTCCTGTCAGGGATGTTCTAGATAATACTTACTCCTGCCTTGAGTGTAGGGGACAGGACTAGAAGACCTCTTAGGTCCCTTCCAGACCTATGATTCTAAGATGAACAGCACTAATCTTTTTAGTCTCTCCTTATATGGAAGCCATTCCATATCCTTGATCATCTTTTGTTGCCCTTCTCTGAACCTTTTCCAGTTCCACTATTGCTGGCGATCCCTCGAGGTTGAGGATGATCTCTTTCATAGGTTTTATTTTTCATGGGTCCTTTGGTGACTGAAGAATCTGATTCTTGGGCCACAGGCTTCTTGGCAGACATTGCAGGTGGTGTTGGAAGATAGGGTTGGGCCACGATTGCTGCATGACTCTTGTCTTTCTTTTATGCTGTTTTTCTGCGACCAAAGCAAGGCGATTTTCCTCAAAAATCCACAATATCCTCTTTGAAATGGTGCGACCAGAACTAGACATCGTATTCAAGGTGTGAGAACACCATGGTTTTATATAATGGCATTATGATATTTTCTGTCTTATTTTCTATTCCTTTTCAAATAGTTCTTTACATTCTGTTAGCCTTTTTGACCGTTCTGCCCATTGAGCTGAAGTTTTGGGGGAACTATCCACAATGACTCCAAGGTCTGGTTCTTGAGTGGTAACAGCTAATTTAGAATCTATCATTATATAAGTGTAGTTGGAATTATTTTTTCCAATGTGCATCATTTTGTACTTTTAATGTTGCATTTCATCTGCCATTTTGTTGCCCAGTCACCCAGTTTTGTGAGAGTCTCCCTGTAGCTCTTCGCAGTCAGCTTTATACTGAACTATCTTGAATAATTTTGTATTATCTGCAAACTTGGCACTCTGCAACTAGAAGGGGAAAAAAACATGACCTTCTCTCCATTAGTAGCTCAACATAAGCTACTCTAGCAGTGTCAGAATGTTCTGTTCCAGAGACTAAACATGTAACCTTCATGCCACACATTTTAGCTCCTCTTGCCTGGTGAGCAAAGAGTCTTATGAATTAGGTCTCCCCCAGGCCTGCGTCTCCTGCATGGCAGCACATTGTGCTGCAGCTGTGCAACTGTTTGTCTGTTACAATCTTAGGTTTGATTAGTAACATGCTGCACACAAGGTTCGTAACTCGGTTCCAGTCTTCACATTCTAATACCTCACACATGAATCAAAGTGCAGATTTTTCAAGAGACCATTTTTAAGCCCCCCACCACTGCTGGGCTGTTGCCAACTACCTGCCCCCCTACACTGTTCTGCATCAGCCCTTCCAAAAGCAATACCTCTGTACTTGTCAGTCACCTAAACATCACACGTAAATGGAAGGATCAGAAGTACAATCAGAGCCATAGACATCCTGAAAATAAAGCCTAACTGTGCTTTATTGGCTTGAAAATGGTCACAAATCTTTCAAATCTTTCAATGTTCTGTTTTCCTCGTGAGTGTAACTGTACTACTGCTTTCCATCAGATTTTTTTTTCCATTTAGTTTTTAATCTCATTTTAGTTGTATTTCTATAAACAAGTTTCAGTTTCACGGCACTCACAATTTATAAAGTATTCTTACAGGTTTTTATCTGTTTATCTCTTAATTTATAAATCTTGATTATTACAGCATCTTCTGACCTTGTGTCTCCCTTCTTCCTTCTCTTCTTCAGCTAATGCATTTTCCCATCATTATGTGTGTGGTTCATGGTAAGTTTTAAGAAAAGTAATAGGCTCATCATGGTGAAACTGGGAGACATCATTGAAACATGGCATAGAAAACAAAAAGGGAAAATGGGCATTGTTTTGTTACTAAGTATTTTTTTTTATTTGAGGTAAAAATAAGAAAAACTGCATATGCTTCAGCAATACAACTGCTGAGGATCTAGTCCTACCATTCTAATCTGGTAGTGTTTTATACCCCATTTACACATTGGCTGAGGATTTTGTTTAGTCAGAAATACAATTCCTTGTGTCCACAATTACATACTTTTGACAACAGGCAAGCATGTTGCAGGCACACTTATTATGATTCAAAAGGAAAATTCTAAAGGAAAATTACCCTGCACTTCTTGGGTACCTTGACTGCCGAGGCTAGGCCCTGGTTATTGCTGAGGAAACTGAGCTTCAGACCCACCTACCAGAAAAAAACACACACTTGAAAACGCACACCTGAGAGTCACTGCAGCTACAAGCTCTCTTTTTGGGAGAGTTAATAACTGATTGGTGACAAATGTGTGCATTCACTTAGTAAAAATATACTCTTAAACTAGAAGATACATTGTATTCTACTTTGTAGGCAATTTGAACATAAAATCATATCAGCTCAATATCCTAGGTAAATACAAAATAACTAAGTCACTGGGCCCGTCTGCACTGTGTGTGGTCATTGGCACTTGTGCAAACTGTGTCATATCTTGCAATATGATAAGATCACCTGCCAGGTTCTGGTCATGTAACTGGGCAGAGGAAGATTGCCTAGTGTAACAACCTGCTATGCCATTTCCATCCCTGCTGCAGAAGTAGAGGACATAGCAGGAGCAAAGGGGTGCGACTGGAATGTCCTAAACAGTACCAGTCCCTGGCTGCAGCATTGGCCCCATGTAGCTATTAGCACTCAGCTTCAGTTAAAGCAGCCTTTTGGCTGTATTTGCTTATGCCTGAGAAGCAGCTCCAGGACCAGATAGTGGAAATGTAACCTTTATGTCACTCTTGCATGACTCCTTGGGCAGAGCTGAATATCTGGCCTGGCAAATGCAAAGTGGACTTAAGTTAGTTTGGAAAACTGAGTTGGTAGTATTTTAAACCCTCCTTGCAGAGTCCTAAATACAGTGACCAAGTCCTTAAAAGAGTAGTGCTGGCAGCACTCATGGTACTTCTGGTACTACCGAGTCATGGAATGCCTCCTGCCAGCAAAATGTGCCAAAATGGTGTTCCGGCACATTCCGGCACCATTCAAGCCCTGCCTAAATGCAGTACAAGACAGTGGAAAATGAGGCCCACTGTATCCATAAAGCCTCAATCCAAAGATGCATTCCAGATCTTGTGCTTCAGTATAAAGCAAGTTTCTCCCTATTACTGCAACCACTGGAACTACGTGTACACATCAAGCCACTAGCAAGATAAAGACAAATAATAATCTAGCATGGAGCACAATCAAAAACCTCTCCTTTCATACCTGAATAATCATTTTATTAATTTTTCTAAGAGTCAAAGGTAGCTGAGTGGGACCTGTTGCAAAAAACAACTTATAGGAATTGTGACAGACCAAGACCAGTTGGGTACAGGAGTCTGGTAGAGGGCAAATATACTGGTCACTGGATGAGTAGTTTTCTGTTCCCTGAGTGACCAGAGCAGGGGCTGCACTAGAGTAATCAGGAACCTGCTAGAACCAGTTAAGGCAGGCTAATTAGGACACCTGGAGCCAATTAAGAAGAAGCTGCTGGAATCAATTAAGGCAGGCTAATCAGGGCATCTGGGTTTTAAAAGGAGCTCACTTCACTTTGTAGGGCGAGTGTGAGGAGCTGGGAGCAAGAGGCGCAAGCTGCTGAGAGTGAGAGGGTGTGCTGCTGGAGGACTGAGGAGCACAAGCGTTATCAGACACCAGGAGGAAGGTCCTGTGGTGAGAATAAGGAAGGTGTTTGGAAGAGGACATGGGGAAGTAGCCCAGGGAGTTGTAGCTGTCATGCAACAGTTACAGGAGGCACTATAGACAGCTGCAGTCCACAGGGCCCTGGGCTGGAACCTGGAGTAGAGGGTGGGCCCGGGTTCCCCCCAAACCTCCCAGTTGACCTGGACTGTGGGTTCTTCCAGAGGGGAAGGTCTCTGGGCTGTTCCCCAACCCACATGGTGAATCTCTGAGGCAGGAAAATCCACCAATAAGCGCAGGACCCATCAAGATAGAGGAGGAACTTTGTCACACTGGGGTGCACACTGGTGGGGTGCACAGCGCAGCGGAAGAAGGAGAGGGAGAGGGTTTATTTTTTTTTTCACCACAATGGATGACGTAGTGCAGGCACTGATACAAGCTACGGTGGCGCAGCAGGAGGCTACCTGTGTCCAGGCAGCAGCCCAACAGGATGCAGTGCAGCTGCAGCAAGAGACTAATCGACTGCTGATGGATCAGGCTGCTCAAGACCGAGCTATGTTGCAAGAACTGGTAAACCAGGTAAAGTCCCTTACAGAGCTGAATCGCAGCCATGATGGGACGCGGCTCATACGGGCCAGCCATTGGCTGCAGAAAATGACACGGGAGGATGATGCATACTTTCTGACCTTTGAGAGGACAGCCCTACAGGAGGCCTGGCCTCGAGATCGGTGGTCTGGCATCCTTGCCCCATTCCTGTGTGGGGAGGCCCAGAAGGCCTACCATGATCTGCCTGAAGAGGCTGCGGCAGACTACCCCCAGCTGAAAGCAGAGATCCTGGCCAGATCTGGGGTAACAACAGCAGTGCGGGCCCAGCAGTATCATGGTTGGAGGTACCAGGAAGAGAAAACCCTGCGGTCCCAATTGTATGACCTCATCCATCTCACACGAAAGTGGTTGCAAACAGAGTCTCGGAGTCCGGAAGAGATACTAGCAGTTCTGGTCATCGACCGACACATGAGGGGACTACCACCAGATCTTCGTGCCTGGATAAGCCAGAACGAACCCTCCACCTATGATGAGGTTGTTGCCCTGGTAGAGAGGCAAGGGAGCTGACCCGACCAGTTAAGGAAGAGGCACCCCGGGTTAAACTAGCAGCACCAAACCCTAAAGTTCGGGTGACTGAGCCACCAGGAGGGCCCAGGTGGAAAAAGAGAGAGGCTGAAGGCCCATCAGAGGCCACAAAGAGTCGGAGCACTGAGGGAGAAGAGGATCGTGATGTTAGACTGCCCGAACCAAGAGACTGGGGAACGCCTAGGGCTCCATACAGATGTTATACCTGCGGGGAGTGGGGACACATAGCTGCACAGTGTCCCAATGCTGAGGAGCTTATGCAGTGTAACCTGGGGAACTGGACAGATCCATGCTCCCTAATCCACCTTGTGGGGGTCTCACTAACCCCACATATGTATACCAGACCAGTGAAACTAAATGGGGTAGGGACCACGGCACTGGTTGATTCAGGGAGTGCTATCACGCTTATCTCAGGGAAGCTCGTGAAGCGTAGTCAGCTGCTGCAGGTTAAACGTACGGGGATAATGTGTCCATGGGACGGTTAGCTACTACCCCACCATCCCAGTAAAAATCGAGATTGAAGGGAACACTACTGAGGTAGCAGCAGATGTAGTCCCTAAACTCCCATACCCGGTGCTCATAGGGAGGGACTTCCCAGGGTTTGGAAACTTACTTCCAGTAGGGGGATTGAAGAAAGATGGGGACCCTAAAATTGGTGAGGTATCCACAGCAGACTGTCAACCCCCAATCTTCTCTGAAATATCCCCAGATTTGTTCTCCATTCCCAGACAGGGTAGAAAGACAAAAGGGGAAAGAAAGGCAGCTAAGGCCTTGGGAACCCGAATACTGACCCAAAGTCAGAGGGTCGCTCTTGTAGGTAGGTGGACCCGCACAGCTGAAAAGGAGGCCACGCAGGAGGGAGAAGCACCTGAGTCTGACCCCCACCCTAATGCTTCTGAACCGGTAGAGGCAACAGAGACTGGGCCCCTAGATCTTAGGCAGATTAGCCCCGGGAGAGGAAATTTTGGACGGGACCAGGCAGAAGACCCAAGGTATGACAACATTAGGAAGGAGGTGACTGAAATAGATGGGGTCCCCGTGGAAGGGAAAACCCAGGGACCAGGACCCTACTTCATAATGAAAAAGGATCTCTTATACCAGGTTGCACCAGTACAGGGGCAGAAGGTACAGCAGATCCTAGTACCTCAAAAACACCAGAACACTGTATTAAGTCTTGCTCATAGTCATCTTTTGGGGGGGCATTTGGGGGTAGAGAAGACCCTGGCACGAGTCCTACGACGGTTCTTCTGGCCCGGAGTACATGAAGAAGTGCGGAGGTACTGTGCCTCCTGCCCGGAGTGTCAGCTGCACAGTCCCCATCCCTACTTGAGTGCACCTTTAGTACCCCTTCCCATCATAGAGGTCCCCTTTGAGCGAATAGCCATGGACCTAGTGGGACCCCTGGAGAAGACAGCTCGGGGCCACCAACATATACTTGTTGTTTTGGAGTATGCTACTCGCTACCCAGAAGACGTCCCCCTGCGGAACACGGCCTCTAAAACTATAGCCAAAGAGCTAGTGGGGATCTTTGCCCGAATGGGGCTACCGAAGGAGATATTAACCGACCAAGGAACCCCATTTATGTCGAAACTAATGAAGGATCTCTGTACGCTGCTCCATATACATACCCTGAGAACTTCGGTCTACCATCCGCAGACTGATGGGTTGGTAGAAAGGTTTAACCGAACCCTCAAGGCTATGATAAGGAAGGTGGTAAGTCATGACGGGAAGGATTGGGACGCCCTACTACCCTACCTTAAGTTCGCTATCCGGAAGGTACCTCAGGCCTCAACCGGGTTTTCCCCCTTCGAGTTATTATACGGGCATCACCCCCGTGGCATACTAGATATCGCCAAAGAGAAGAGGAAGAGGAACCCAATGAGGGGAGAAATATAATAGAGCATGTAATGCAGATGCGAGACAGGATAGCCCGGGTTACCCCTATTGTACAGGGACATTTGGAGAAGGCACAGGAGGCCCAGGGAACCCATTACAATCGCCAGGCAAAAGTGCGACAGTTCCAACCAGGGGATCAGGTTATGGTGTTGGTACACATGGCAGAAAGCAAGCTTCTGGCCCAATCGCAGGGGCCCTGTGAAGTGGTTGAACCTGTGGGGGAAGTAACCTACAAGGTGCAGCAGCCAGGACGCAGAAAACAAGAACAGATTTATCACGTTAACCTTCTGAAACCCTGGCATGCACAGGAGGCATGCACAACGGTCCAAAAAGACCTAACCCAGGAAAACAAGCCTTCCAAACAGGTAAGGGTGTCTCCCGATTTAACACCAGACCAGAAGAATGAGGTGTCTGAGATGATCTTCCGGAACCAAGACAAAACCGGCTTGAACAACGGAGACATATCACCACATCGTCACAAACCCTGGGGCCAGAGTAAAAATGAGGCCCTATCGGGTGCCAGCGGCAAAAAGGGAGGAAATAAAAGCAGAAGTAAAAAAAATGCTGGAGTTGGGGATCATCGAAGAATCTCACAGTCAGTGGTCCAGCCCAGTCGTGCTGGTGCCCAAACCTGATGGCACCACAAGATTTTGCAACGACTTCCGGCGACTAAACGAAGTATCCCAGTTCGAGGCGTACCCCATACCTCACATAGATGAGCTAGTGGACCGTCTGGGTAATGCCCAGTACTTGACTACCCTAGACTTGACAAAGGGGTACTGGCAGATTCCCCTTGCAGAAGACGCAAAGGAAAAAACTGCGTTCTCTACACCAGAGGGTCTTTTTCAATATATTGTCCTCCCTTTTGGACTACATTGGGCCCCAGCTACCTTCCAGTACCTCATGGACAAGTTATTATGCCCACATAACAGTTATGCTGCTGCCTACTTGGACGATGTGGTCATTCATACCCCAGACTGGGAAACCCACCTGGAGAAGATGGAGGCAGTCCTCGATACCTTCAGGCAAGCTGGCCTTACAGCAAACCCTGCCAAGTGCGCTGTAGGGTTTACAGAGGCCAAATATCTTGACTACATTGTGGGAAAAGGTTTGGTAAAACCCCAAGTGAACAAGTTAGAGGCCATCCAAAATTGGCCCCAACCAAGTCGCAAGAAACAAGTCCGGGCGTTCCTAGGTGTGGTGGGATATTACCGACGATTTATCCCCCACTTTGCCACAAGGACAAGCCCCCTGACAGACCTCATGAAAGCCCATGGACCTGATCTGGTGAGATGGTCTGACGCAGCAGAGGAAGCATTCACAGACCTATGGACTGCCCTCTGCAGTAACCCTGTATTGATAGCCCCTGATTTCACCAAGGAGTTTATCCTGCAGACAGATGCATCGGAAGTAGGGTTGGGGGTCGTTCTATCACAGATGGCCGGGGAGGAAGAAAACCCAATTCTATACCTCAGTCGGAAACTCCTTCCAAGGGAACAAAAATATGCAGTGGTGGAGAGAGAATGCCTCGCTGTAAAATGGGCCATGGACACATTGCGCTACTACCTGCTCAGGCGCAGATTTGTCCTCGTGACTGACCATGCCCCTCTTCAATGGATGCAGTGGAACAAGGAGAAGAACACAAGGGTGACCAGATGGTTCTTATCCCTCCAACCTTTCCAGTTCCGTGTGCAACACAGAGCAGGGAGCCGTCATGGAAATGCCGATGGCTTGTCATGTGTGCACTGTCTGGCGTCCCAAGCTGCCCAACCCCTTGGCGTTGAGCAGGGGGGAGGGATATGTGACAGACCCAGACCAGTGCGGTACAGGAGTCTGGTAGAGGGCAAATATACTGGTCACTGGATGAGGAGTTTTCTGTTCCCTGAGTGACCAGAGCAGAGACTGTACTAGAGTAATCAGGAACCTGCTAGAACCAGTTAAGGCAGGCAGGCTAATTAGGACACCTGGAGCCAATTAAGAAGAAGCTGCTGGAATCAATTAAGGCAGGCTAATCAGGGCACCTGGGTTTTAAAAGGAGCTCACTTCAGTTTATGGGGCGAGTGTGAGGAGCTGGGAGCAAGAGGCGCAAGGAGCTGAGAGTGAGAGGGTGTGCTGCTGGAGGACTGAGGAGCACAAGCGTTATCAGACACCAGGAGGAAGGTCCTGTGGTGAGAATAGGGAAGGTGTTTGGAGGAGGCCATGGGGAAGTAGTCCAGGGAGTTGTAGCTGTCATGTAGCTGTTACAGGAGGCACTATAGACAGCTGCAGCAGTCCACAGGGCCCTGGGCTGGAACCCAGAGTAGAGGGCGGGCCCGGGTTCCCCCCAAACCTCCCAATTGACCTGGACTGTGGGTTCTTCCAGAGGGGAAGGTCTTTGGGCTGTTCCCCAGCCCACATGGTGAATCTCTGAGGCAGGAAAATCCGCCAATAAGCGCAGGACCCACCAAGATAGAGGAGGAACTTTGTCACAGAATGTTGAAATAAAGCTTCTCTTTCAATTATGCTGTTTGAAAATTTTTGAAAGGTACCTTAAAGGCAAAGGCTTACCCCTTACACGAATCAAGCTAGAGCCTATTACACTTAATGCAGATGGAAACTCCCATACACTAGAGCAGATGACTGCTAAAGAGCCAAATCAACACTGTATATCTTGAATAGTTTCCAGGTTACCAGTCCTGCTCCCCATTGATGTCAGCGAGACCAGGAACAGGTGGTGAAAGTTCTGCACAACCTCTCCACGAAGGCAAATGTGAGACATTACATTAATTGAAACATGGGGCATTGCTCCATTATAAGCTCAATGAGTACAACGGCTAATGTTGACCTGTTCAAAAAAGCAGATCTATGTTCATTTTCTTGTCATAGTTACCGCTTTGGACTCTGGTGGGTATGTTATTCATACTTTTGGAAAATGCATGTATTAGATTCTTTCCTTGAGGCATTTGAGGCTGAGAGCATTGTATAGATCAAAGTGAGCAGTTAATTGGAATGGTTTTAAACAGATACTTTAGGTGACTTCAGTGGGGCCCTTTAAGTTTTACTATTGACAGACTGGTTTTCTGTGAATGCTTTTCTTAGTCATTGGGCTGTAGCATTGTATTCTTAATCTGATATCCTACATTTGATGGTTATATATATGCCTGTAATATCCAATGACATTCTTAAACTTAATTTAAATGTTCTAAAAATGGCAACAATGTTTAAAAAACAAAAGGAACAAGGAGTACTTGTGGCACCTTAAAGACTAACACATTTATTTGAGCATAAGCTTTCATGGGCTAAAGCCCACTTCATCAGTTTATGCTCAAATAAATGTGTTAGTCTCTAAGGTGCCACAAGTACTCCTCGTTCTTTTTGCTGATACAGACTAACGTGGCTACCACTCTAAAAAAAAAAGGGGGTTGTACATACAGAGCCAAATCCTGCTCTCCTTACTAATGTATAAAGTCAGAATGTCTCAAACATCTGTGTCAGATTCTGCTCTCTTTTGCACCAATGTGAATCTAGAATATCTCTACCAAATCCAGCGGAATTACTTTTGGATTTACACTAGAAGAAGAACATAATCTGTCTCCATGACACATCAAATTGGGGGATTTCATCCCCCTCTCTACCCCTGGGGAAAACCCATGGGGTGTGGCCCTGGACTGAGGAAATCTCTGGAAGACTGTGACATTGTTTAGTCAGAGAGAAAGGTTTGCCCCCCATGGAACTGGCAGCCTGTAAACTCCATGGCACCCCACTGTTCTCAGAGGATCTGCTAATAGGTTTAGTGTTATCTGCCTTCAAGGGTTTCCCCTCTTGCCAGCAACTTGTGAGTCATTTCTCAAAGGAGTCTTGGGTTCCCCAGTACGGTGACGGGCTGTGGGAAAGTCAATACAACTTGAGGTTTGACAGATTTATTGCTGGATGCCATGGGGGATGATATACATCCCACCTGGCCCTAGCTTATGCCCGGCAAATCCCCCTGTCTATGCATAGATTCTGGGATCTGGAGAGGGGTCACCATGGAAGTACATGGCAGTGCCTCAGAGACACGTGACTCACCCCTTCCATATGGGAAGGGGAAGTCCACAAACATATCCCCTCTCAGTAAAGTTGTTTGTGGGTATGAGCAGAGCAGGATTGTGCCTGTCTACTTTTCATTCAAGCCAATCTATTAATTTTAATTGCCTACAGCTGTCTGATGATAGGAGACATAATAATGAGGATGCAATGCCAAGCAAGTAGAATAAGGTGTGTCCCTCACTGAAGCAGGCAGCCACACTGTTTGTGGTAAAGTTTTAATTCTTTATCTTCATAAGTCTTATGACCATTTTTAATGGAGCAAATTCATTGCAGGCTTTCAAAGTGAAGTCAATAAATATAAAAGGATTAGAAAGCAAAGTCTGAACAGTGTTAAATAAGTCTAAATAGTAAGTGACCTGTATTCTCTGACATTTAGATGAGTGTTCACTTTCATAGTGTTTGGGCTCTACTGATATATTCCAGAGTAATACTATATAACTACTAGCCTCCAGGTACCCTCACAAAAACCAGGGGCCCTATCCTCATTGATGTAAATTGACATAGCTCCATTATCTCATGAGGTTACACCAGTGACCCATTTTAAATAAATAAATATGACCTTAATGTTCTACAAATATCCGTGTATGAATAAAGCTACTGTTATCCCTATGGGGCAAGCTAGGCACAATTAAAATAACTGTGTCTTGACCCAGTTCGCTTATCTTTGTTATAGCTACTCTGTTTAAACTCTGTAATAACTAGATTCAACAAATAAATAAGACAAGTAAATTTAATTGGCTCAACAAGAAGCTTAGGACAAGCTGGCACAAATTCTCTCTTTGTGCTAAGGGAAAGGAGACTTGGGGGTTACTTACAAGCCTAGTGTGCATGTTACCTATGCAAAATATTTCTCCATTTGGATTTTCTGTCCTGAAGAGATTCTCTACATATGGGTTGAACAAAGCAGATAACTAAGCAATCATGACTTCTGAGTAGTCAGGCATTCCCTGATCTCTGGAGGAGACAGGGCCTGCATTCAAGATTTTTCCATTCTTCAATGTCCCCTTTTATTTCATGCTGCAAGTGCAAACAGCTTCAGAAAATTCTTCACAGCAGATGGGTTTTTCAAGAGTTAACTTGGACACTTTGCTGTGAAGGCTGTCTTCAGAAGAGTCATGCCTGTTATGCAGAAACTACTTTGCTCTTAGAAGGTCATTAAGTCCTTTTTACACCTTCCAGCAATACCTTAAGTACCTTGAGCGTAGAATTCACAGTGTAGCCAAAGAACTTGTCCTTATTCACTCTCCTCTCAATTTCACTAGACAAATCATAGAATCATAGAATATCAGGGTTGGAAGGGACCTCAGGAGGTCATCTAGTCCAACCCCCTGCTCAAAGCAGGACCAATTCCCAACTAAATCATCCCTGCCAGGGCTTTGTCAAGCCTGACCTTAAAAACCTCTAAGGAAGAAGATGCCACCACCTACCTAGGTAACCCATTCCAGTGCTTCACCACCCTCCTAGTGAAAAAGTTTTTCCTAATATCCAACCTAAACCTCCCCAACTGCAACTTGAGACCATTACTCCTTGTTCTGTCATCAGGTACCACTGAGAACAGTCTAGATCCATCCTCTTTGGAACCCCCTTTCAGGTAGTTGAAAGCAGCTATCAAATCCCCCCTCATTCTTCTCTTCTGCAGACTAAACAATCCCAATTCCCTCAGCCTCTCCTCATATGTCATGTGCTCCAGCCCCCTAAACATTTTTGTTGCCCTCCGGTGGACTCTTTCTGATTTTTCCACATCCTTCTTTTAGTGTGGGGCCCAAAACTGGACACAGTACTCCAGATGAGGTCTCACCAATGTCAAATAGAGGGGAATGATCAGGTCCCTCAATCTGCTGGCAATGCCCCTACTTATACAACCCAAAATGCCATTAGCTTTCTTGGCAACAAGGGCACACTGTTGACTCATATCCAGCTTCTCATCCTCTGTAAATCCTAGGAGAACTGGAAGGGACCTTGAAAGGTCATTGAGTCCATCCCCCTGCCTTCACTAGCAGGACCAAATACTGATTTTGTCCTAGATCCCTAAGTGGCCCTCTCAAGGATTGAACTCACAACGCTGGGTTTAGCAGGCCCATGCTCAAACCACTGAGCTATCCCTCCCCCACAAAGCCACATTCCTTTTGGACAGGGACAGTGCTGCACAAAATTAGGACTGTCTGGCTTTAACCCAGACAAATGGCCTGTTAAACCAAACATTGAAGACACAGTGACCTCATAGATGCCTGAGCTATTATATTAGCCCAATAAACTAGAGGGACCAAGCAAGTAACCTTACAACGCATTGGGCTTTGAGAGGACCTGCAGCCTGGCATCTTACTGAAGATACTTTAGTTATGTTCTTCCTCAGCTCTTCCCCCCCCACCCATCAGAAGTAAATACCATAAGAATGACATATAAAATAAATATCAATCAATCTTTGATTGAATGAATCCTACAGCCAACAGCCTCCCTTCACTATCCAACTCTGATTGATTCCCAGAGCAGGTCGATCCTCCATAATGAGGGAGGCATGCTGTGGAAAATATAGTATGTGGTCATGTAATTCAAAATTATATCACAATGCATATGCATAAGGGGGCTGAATTAACATTGCACAGTCTACCTTAGTTTGGCATTTCCTAACTTTTGAATGCTTGACTTTGCAAATTTAATGTTCTTTTAACATAGTTTAATAAAATTTCCTAATTTAAAAAAGAAATTGACCCCTCCCCTGAAATTCCATCCTGTGGAACCAGTTTGGTCCCCAGCTGGGTCATCAAAATGGGTTCAGAGCTTTAAATTCACAGCACAGATATCTACCACTTGAGCTAACAGAGAAACCAATAGCAGTAGTAGGCAGTTATTCTCTGTATGGACCAGGCACTAGAAGGGGATGAGACACACTATACTGGTTGGTTTTGTTTGCTGACAGCAGAAGAATATAGAGACACTGCAAGTTGGGTAACAGAGTGTTCTTTAGTAGTTATAGTCCTTTCTGCCTCTCTGCTCCCAGTCTATGTCCCCCTTTGTTACTATCATACATAATCCAGCTCCTATCCGACTCTTCTCTGTCCATCCCCCATCCTGGCTTAAGCCCTCATCTACTCCTTCCCCCCTACCAGACATCTTCCACCATCCCTTATTTCTCATCCCTATTCATTCCACTCTGGTTGCTTCTTCATCCTCTTCTACACTGCCTGGGCCCAGAAGGGGAACATTGAGAGCACAAGAAAGAGTCTCTCTGTCTTGTGTCCAATGCCACAGCAGCCCACAGAAGCCAAGGGAAACACCTGTTCTCAGGCCCTGCAACTCCAAGATGGAGCATGTTCAGTCACTCTATGAGGATGGCACATGTGCAGTAGGGCCTATGAGGAAATGGAGCATGCTCAGTGAAGACAGAATCTTGAAGAATTCAGTTGCCAAACTCTAACAAATCTCTCCTGAGAGTGTTAAAATTGAGATTTTTCAGAAGTGTATAAAATGGCCATACTTGGACAAGTTTTCATGGGGATGGCAAAAAGCACATCCCTGATACCAAAGTGACCCCTTGCCAAATTCCAGTGCTTGCTCCAAATCATTTAGGCACTGCCCAGTCTCAACAAAATGGTCGGAAGAATATTTTTTAATATGGGCATAGTATATCCTTGTTCTCTGAAAGGGCTAAACCATTTTAGCAGAAACGTGAAAGAAAATAAGAAAGAAAAACAAAGAGAAAAAAGTTAGCCTGAAGCAGACACCTGGCACAGATAATTTAAGCCCATATGGTGGAAGTTTGGCCAAGTTATAAACCACTGAAAACAGGTTCTTATGATAGAAAATGCCAGGCAATCTTAGAAGCAGCTGGTACCATCAGATCCACCTATCATAACATTCAGATCTAGCAAAGGACTATGTAGTCTATAGAAATTAGAACAGGAAAAGAGTTAGCAATATCCTCGCCAATGCAGGGTATCTTTCCCAAATAGAAAATGATGCTCTGGTGACCCAAAGCCCACTGCCATACAAATTGTCTTGGGGAGAAAACTGTAGAAGTGTGGGTGTTCTAATACACTAGTTGTTTGCCTCTGGGGCTCTGAGTTTACATCCTTGTTTAAGGCACAAGTTAAATGTAAATGACTTTGGAACTCTTAACCCAGTCATGAGGGGATGTTTGCTATATTGCAAAGCAACCATGCAAGTTAGCATAATTGGCAATGTCTCTTCAAGTGAGACCATGTTCTGCATAGTAGAGGAATGATCGGGTTTACCATTACAGCACTCCACAGTGGCCCAGGACTGACTCATCCAGCCAAAGGGTTTCTTCTGATAGGTCACTGCCTTTGTTGAGAGCTGATGTAGTGGTGCTTTGGCCAAGGCATACTTCTGTCCTACCCCTTTCAGGGTGTTAAAGTCCAAAAGAAATCAAGAAAAACACCAACTCAAAACAGGGTCATTTGACAAACCTTTGGCAGGCCCCTGACTTTCCATTCAGGGCCTGTCTTCAAATAACTAGTACTCCATCTGGTCTCCCAGAGTATGGTCATCCCTTCCATCAGGAGGTTCATCCAACTGGCAAGCTACCTCAGTCTCTGGGCTGCAACCAGTCTTTTCTCACATTAGGAGAAGCAGAGCTCAACTCTCCTTCCTGGTCAGCCCTGACCTGGGCTAGGTCTCCTTTTAAATCATCTCCCCATGCCTGACATATGCTGCAGGTGTACCGGCGTAAAGTCATTTGGGGCCACAGCCTGTCATTAACCCTCTCCTTGCCAATGTGGGGCCTGTCAATCCCATCAAAAGAGGATGTTCTGAAATGTGTGTAATAATACATTGGCAACACTGCATTGGAGCTCAGATCCAGAAAATCAGGAATATTATGGATTAAGGTGTGTCGACCAATTTGTAGGTCAGATTCTGATAATCTTCCTCTTGTTGAGTAGCAATTTATTCTGCTAGTAGCCCCACTGAAGTCCAGGGCAAACAAAGGTATCAGAATGTGACTCTGGGTAGCCTTCATGGTTACCCACCACCTACACTATACTTGCAACTAATATTTTTAGTTCCTCCATTCCATGAGCACTAAAGTCATCATAATTCTAAGGCAATCAATATAGGTGTAAAACAAATTACCTGAATCTCAGCTGTATTTAGGTTTTGTGATTTTTGCAATTTGCAAAGCATGAAAGAGATTTCTTTTTTAAAAGAAATAAATCAAATGATTGTACTTATAGTTAATTAACTGAAAACTAACATCATAAAATTTCAGTAAGGAAAGAATTCTAACAAGCATTCATCAGTTTCATAAGCTATTTACTGAATAGAACACACTTTTTAAAGTGTCAAACGAAACCATCACTCAGCCTGATCATTAAAAATGTCCTGACTATGCCCCTGACAGTATAAAGTAACTAAGTTACAAACAGTTTCCAACACTATTTCAAATTAATTGTACTTTGCAATCATACGTTCATCCCACATTTGAACAGAGAGAGGTCAAACAGGGTTAGGTAATGATATATAAACAAAATAAGGAGTGTATGTTTTAGTGCTGCTGGCTTCCTAAGTCAATAGGAGCAATGTGATTAAATAACTGAACTGTCTCACCTTATGCAGTGGAGCAGAATTCCAACAAGAGCAATCTTGAACTGGATGTACAAAGGAATGCAAAAGTCAGGAGGTGGACCAGGCATATTCAATAAATTCTCTGGATATTTTCCCCCCAACAACGCAAGTTTTATAAGCAAAATATCAAATAAACATGTACATCGATTAGTTAACCAGGCTCTTTATTGGGATTGATTTTCTAGCTGCTTCACTCTTTGTAAGACCTCTCAACCTTTTATAGCCTACTGTCTCTTTCTTTGTTATTTTTCTTTCTTTTTTTAATAGTTCTGCATGAGCTATTAAACTAGAGGGGCAAACAGTGCCCTGTATGTGGGGCACAGTAGTAATTAACCTATGTATATAAACAGCCAAAGGAAGGGCCTATCGAACAGGTCAAAATCTTACACTGTTTTTTTTCAGTAAGTATGTGCTGAATCATATTATTTTGTGCCTCCTCTAATTCTTTATGTTAGACCCATGTTAACTAGAAATAAAACTGTAGAATAAAGCACTGTCAAATATTTAATACTTGTCACATTGGAAGTGTGCATCTGCTCTGTTCAGTGCCTGGTTCCTATCCAGTTTCACCTTCTGAAAGCAAGAGAAGCAAAGATGGATTTATGTTGTGCCCTTTGGACCCTGAGCCAATTTTCTGATTCTGCAAGAGGAAGCAGGGATTTGACAAGAGCAGCCCAGCAATGAGAGAGGGCCAGGCACACCAGCACAGGCAAGGGGGATCCCTGCAATGCAGCATTAGTTGAGAAGGCCAGCATAGAATCATAGAATCATAGAATCATAGAATATCAGAGTTGGAAGGGACCTCAAGAGGTCATCTAGTCCAACCCCCTGCTCAAAGCAGGACCAATTCCCAGCTAAATCATCCCAGCCAGGGCTTTGTCAAGCCGGGCCTTAAAAACCTCCAAGGAAGGAGACTCCACCACCTCCCTAGGTAACGCATTCCAGTGTTTCACCACCCTCCTAGTGAAATAGTTTTTCCTGATATCCAACCTGGACTTCCCCCACCGCAACTTGAGACCATTGCTCCTTGTTCTGTCATCTGCCACCACTGAGAACAGCCGAGCTCCATCCTCTTTGGAACCCCCCTTCAGGTAGTTGAAGGCTGCTATCAAATCCCCCCTCATTCTTCTCTTCTGGAGACTAAACAATCCCAGTTCTCTCAGCCTCTCCTCATAAGTCATATGCTCCAGACCCCTAATCATTTTTGTTGCCCTCCGCTGGACTCTTTCCAATTTTTCCACATCCTTCTTGTAGTGTGGGGCCCAAAACTGGACACAGTATTCCAGATGAGGCCTCACCAATGTCGAATAAAGGGGAACGATCACGTTCCTCGATCTGCTGGCAATGCCCCTACTTATACAGCCCAAAATGCCGTTAGCCTTCTTGGCAACAAGAGCACACTGTTGACTCATATCCAGCTTCTCGTCCACTGTGACCCCTAGGTCCTTTTCAGCAGAACTGCTACCTAGCCATTCGGTCCCTAGTCTGTAGCAGTGCATGGGATTCTTCCGTCCTAAGTGCAGGACTCTGCACTTGTCCTTGTTGAACCTCATCAGGTTTTTTTCTGCCCAATCCTCTAATTTGTCTAGGTCCCTCTGTATCCGATCCCTACCCTCTAGTGTATCTACCACGCCTCCTAGTTTAGTGTCATCTGCAAACTTGCTGAGAGTGCAGTCCACACCATCCTCCAGATCATTAATTAAGATATTAAACAAAACCGGCCCCAGGACCGACCCTTGGGGCACTCCACTTGAAACCGGCTGCCAACTAGACATGGAGCCATTGATCACTACCCGTTGAGCCCGACGATCTAGCCAGCTTTCTATCCACCTTACAGTCCATTCATCCAGCCCATACTTCTTTAACTTGGTGGCAAGAATACTGTGGGAGACAGTATCAAAAGCTTTGCTAAAGTCAAGAAATAACACATCCACTGCTTTCCCCTCATCCACAGAGCCAGTTATCTCATCATAGAAGGCAATTAGGTTAGTCAGGCATGACTTCCCCTTCGTGAATCCATGCTGACCGTTCCTGATCACTTTCCTTTCCTCTAAATGTTTCATAATTGATTCCTTGAGGACCTGCTCCATAATTTTTCCAGGGACTGAGGTGAGGCTGACTGGCCTGTAGTTCCCCGGATCCTCCTTCTTCCCTTTTTTAAAGATGGGCACTACATTAGCCTTTTTCCAGTCATCTGGGACCTCCCCCGATCGCCATGAGTTTTCAAAAATAATGGCTAATGGCTCTGCAATCTCACCCACCAACTCCTTTAGCACCCTCGGATGCAGCGCATCCGGCCCCATGGACTTGTGCACGTCCAGTTTTTCTAAATAGTCCCGAACCACTTCTTTCTCCACAGAGGGCTGGTCACCTTCTCCCCATGCTGTACTGCCCAGTGCAGCAATCTGGGAGCTGACCTTGTGCGTGAAGACGGAGGCAAAAAAATCATTGAGTACATTAGCTTTTTCCACATCCTCGGTCACTAGGTTGCCTCCCTCATTCAGTAAGGGGCCCACACTTTCCTTGATTTTCTTCTTGTTGCTAACATACCTGAAGAAACCCTTCTTGTTACTCTTAACATCTCTTGCTAACTGCAACTCCAAGTGTGATTTGGCCTTCCTGATTTCACTCCTGCACGCCTGAGCAATATTTTTATACTCCTCCCTGGTTATTTGTCCAATCTTCCACTTCTTATAAGCCTCTTTTTTGCATTTAAGATCAGCAAGGATTTCACTGTTTAGCCAAGCTGGTCGCCTGCCATATTTACTATTCTTTCTACACATCGGGATGGTTTGTTCCTGCAACCTCAATAAGGATTCTTTAAAATACAGCCAGCTCTCCTGGACCCCTTTGCCCTTCATGTTATTCTCCCAGGGGATCCTGCCCATCTGTTCCCTGAGGGAGTCAAAGTCTGCTTTTCTGAAGTCCAGGGTCCATATTCTGCTGCTCTCCTTTCTTCCTTGTGTCAGGATCCTGAACTCGACCATCTCATGGTCACTGCCTCCCAGGTTCCCATCCACTTTTGCTTCCCCTACTAGTTCTTCCCTGTTTGTGAGCAGCAGGTCAAGAAAAGCTTTGCCCCTAGTTGGTTCCTCCAGCACTTGCACCAGGAAATTGTCCCCTACGCTTTCCAAAAATTTCCTGGATTGCCTGTGCACCGCTGTATTGCTCTCCCAGCAGATATCAGGGTGATTAAAGTCTCCCATGAGAACCAGGGCCTGCGATCTAGCAACTTCTGCTAGTTGCCAGAAGAAAGCCTCGTCCACCTCATTCCCCTGGTCTGGTGGTCTATAGCAGACTCCAACCACGACATCACCCTTGTTGCTCCCACTTCTCAACTTTATCCAGAGACACTCAGGTTTTTCTGCAGTATCATACCGGAGCTCTGAGCAGTCATACTCCTCTCTTACATACAATGCAACTCCCCCACCTTTTCTGCCCTGCCTGTCCTTCCTGAACAGTTTATATCCATCCATGACAGTACTCCAGTCATGTGAGTTATCCCACCAAGTCTCTGTTATTCCAATCACATCATAGTTCCCTGACTGTGCCAGGACTTCCAGTTCTCCCTGCTTGTTTCCCAGGCTTCTTGCATTTGTGTATAGGCACTTAAGATAACTCAATGATCGTCCCTCTTTCTCAGCACGAGAAGGAGTCCTCCCCTCTTGCGCTCTCCTGCTTGTGCTTCCTCCCAGGATCCCATTTCCCCACTTACCTCAGGGCTTTGGTCTCCTTCCCCCGGTGAACCTAGTTTAAAGCCCTCCTCACTAGGTTAGCCAGCCTGCTGGCGAAGATGCTCTTCCCTCTCTTCGTTAGGTGGAGCCCGTCTCTGCCTAGCACTCCTTCTTCTTGGAACACCATCCCATGGTCGAAGAATCCAAAGCCTTCTCTCCGACACCACCTGCGTAGCCATTCGTTGACTTCCACGATTCGACGGTCTCTACCCCGGCCTTTTCCTTGCACAGGGAGGATGGACGAGAACACCACTTGCGCCTCAAACTCCTTTATCCTTCTTCCCAGAGCCACGTAGTCTGCAGTGATCCGCTCAAGGTCATTCTTGGCAGTATCATTGGTGCCCACGTGGAGAAGCAGGAAGGGGTAGCGATCCGAGGGTTTGATGAGTCTCGGCAGTCTCTCCGTCACATCGTGTATCCTAGCTCCTGGCAAGCAGCAGACCTCTCGGTTTTCCCGGTCAGGGCGGCAGATAGATGACTCAGTCCCCCTGAGGAGGGAGTCCCCGACCACCACCACCCTCCTCCTCCTCTTGGGAGTGGTGGTCGTGGAACCCGCATCCCTAGGACAGTGCATCTTTTGCCTTCCAATCGGTGGAGTCTCCTTCTGCTCCCTTCCCTCAGATGGGCCATCTAGTCCACTCTCCGCATTAGCACGTGTAGAGAGAACATGGAAACGATTGCTCACCTGTATCTCCATTGCTGGTGCATGGACGCTCCTCTTTCTTCTTCTGGAGGTCACATGCTGCCAAACCTCCTCACAATCCTTCTGTCCCTGCTGCGCCTGCTCTGAATCTTCAGAACATTGTGGCCGTAGAAGCATCTCCTGACGTCTGTCCAGGAAATCTTCATTTTCCCTTATGCAACGCAGAGTCGATACTTGTTTCTCCAGCCCTCGAACCTTCTCCTCCAATATGGAGACCAGCTTGCACTTTGTACAGACAAAGTCACTTCTGTCCTGCGGAAGAAAGACAAACATGGCACAACCTGTGCAGGTTACAACAGCTGATCGCTCACCTTCCATATCACCGTCCTCTTAGGAGCTTCCTCAACTGTTGCAGGAACTACTCGGAGAAACCTGCAGATGAAAGCCTCAGTGCGCTCTCCCCACGCGAACTCCCAGGCAAACTCCTGCTGTTAGCCTCTGCTGTTCACAGCTTTTGTAGGTCCCAATTGTACAAGGTCCTGAGTGCCTTCTACAAGTGGCTGAGCTTTCCTAGCTCCCATTGATTCCAGTTGGAATTAGGGGGGCTCAGCACCTCAGAAGATGCATTGAGCACCACTCTGGATTGGGCCCTTGGTTTGTTATATATGTGGGGGGCTTCCAGTACATTCTCGCTCAAAATCTATGAAAATATGGATTTTAACACCTGTACAGAATTAAGTGATGAACAGTTTGTGGAGAAAGGGAGAATGTTAACTTGAAGTTGTTTGAAATTAGATGTTGTTATAGAGTAAGTGGTAAGAGAAATTGTACGATGGGATAAGCTGTGGAATGAAGACCAAAAAGAACATGCTGCTAGGCTCACAGAGACACACAGGCTTGGTCTCCTGAACAGAAGCTGCACCCAGACGGCTTGTTTGGAATTTTGGGAGGTTGAATTTGAAGGTTGTCAGCTGACATCTGAGGAGTGAGGAAGCAGGATCATAAAGAAGGAATCTAGATTGTGATCAGAAAGGTGAGCATGACTGGGCTATTATAAGCTTAGCCTTTCCCTAGTGAAGAAAGAGGTAGAAGAGTTACTGGATGCATTTATGTTTCTTCTGGCTAAATAAAAGTGTTGTGGTTTTTAAAAACGGTAAGTGGGAGGCATAATCAGTTGGTGGGTTTTGGGGAGATCTGTAGGGGTCTCAAAGTAGAATTAGAATTAGGGAGGGCAGCCACGATCACCTGATATTTACAGGCAGATGTCCTGAGAGGAAGCTTAAATGGATAAAAGGACTACATTAGCAACCCAGAGAAACAGGTGTTGAATAAGGTGTATGCCCAGGAAAGTTTCCCTTAGGCATATCAGTTTTGAGGGACATTGCAAATAAGACTAGGACTTTGGGAAATTTTGGTTTAATAAGTTTTCTTGTTTATTGGATGGTTTATATTTGCCTGAGTTTGTTACTAAAACCTTAGGTAAATGCAAACTCTTGCCTGAGACAACATCTCTCAAATCCCAGAGAGGACTCACAAAGACAAAGTGAGGGTTTTGTGACAATAGGATGAAATGACAGTTTTCACTTGTGAGAAAGTGGGAATTTTCTGTAATATTTTTATGACCCTATGTGGGCCTCAGTTTTTCCTATGTGTTGCATTGTTACTGGAGGAGTGGGAAGGACTGTTTGCTCTCAGGGCTGGCTATAAGACATAGGTATGAATGACTCCTAGCTTTCCAAGTCTGAATGAGTCATTATAAAGGAGTGGTTGAGACTGACCCCATATCAGTGGAGAATCTGAGAAGACAATGGCAAATCCGCTCACCAGGACATTGGCATATAGCAACCAACCACCCAGAGGAGGACCCAACCATCTCTTAGCAGGAAAGCTGAGCAAAATCTCCCAGCTTGAGAACAAAGGACTGTGAAGGTTTCGGGGGGGGGGGTGATAAAAATTGGCTGCTGGAAGGCGGCAGGGTTCTCACCTGGGAACTGACCAGGAAGGTCACACAGAGGGAGAGAGAGACAGAGTCTCAACATGGAGTTCACTGCAGCTTGGCTGAGCTCTGGGCTAACCAGAGCCCTTTTGAAAATCCCCCCCTTATATGTTTATCCTGCTGTGTTTGGAGCTAAAGTTTTGTGTCTGGTGCTCACATGGTGTTGGAAGTGCACTGGAGTTAGCTATAGATGTGAAGAGTCCTTGACTGTGTTTGGATAATGTGATGTCTCGATGTTAAACTATGTGAATGAAGGTTGACTTTCCTTGATTTTATTGTGATTATGGTGCAGAAATTTGCTCTTGAGTAACCATAAACCCTAGGCAAAAGTGGGGTTCTCTTGTTTGTATTTGTATTGTGGTGTTTATAACTGAAAGTGGGCTGAAAGTGGTTGTAGAGCTACAGACTGTTGCTACAAATGCAGTTAGACTTCTAGAGGAAAGAGAAACTGTCCAAATACCCTAGGAAGCCTCCTTCAGAGGCACAATGCAATCAAACACCATGTTAGAGCATTGACTTAGGAGATACTCATTGGAGAATGAGCCTTCAACTGAATCAATAGCACCACTTACAACTAAACCATACTGAATACTCATTGGGGTCTCCTGTCAATCAGTGACTCTCTCCAGTATTGCTTAGCTTGAGAAAACCAGGGAGGGCTCAGCAGAAAGTGCTATGTCTGCATTTATATAGTCACTTATCCAATCAGACTGTAGCATGAAAATTGTGTAAACTTTTATGTGGCTTATTAATAAAGTTGACATTTAGGAAAGAAGCGGCTATCGGGGTGGGGAAAGCTCATCAAGATCTATGAACTGAAAACAAAAAGTCCTCACAGTACCGCCGCCTCAAGACCGAGTGGAAGAACAACGTGTACCTGGCACGCTCCCGCATCCAGGGGCTGGGGCTCTACGCTGCCAAGGACCTGGAGAAGCACACCATGGTCATCGAGTACATCGGCACCATCATCCGCAACGAGGTGGCCAACCGGCGCAAGAAGATCTACAAGGAGCAGAACCGAGGAATCTACATGTTCCGCATCAACAATGAACACGTCATCGATGCCACGCTGACGGGGGGCCCAGATTTACAAATCTACCCATTTCAATTTAGGATTCATTGGGATGACTTGTAAATTAATCAGAGGAATTACATATACTGGTTAGGATTTATAAACCTAGGGGAGGATTATAAAATATCGTGTAGGATTAGTAAATCTGTTGTATAGTGTATAAATACATTTCTAGACTTCTAAAGCTGTTGTATGTGTTAGCTAAATTATATGTTTAAAACTGTGGGGTTTTAATTTTAATGGGGTTACCAGGGCTGGCTTAGACTTGCTGGGGCCCGAGGTCAGAGCTGAAGCCCGAGCCCCTCCACCTGGGGCAGAACCCTGAGGTTTCAGCCCTGGATGGTGAGGCTCAGGTTACAGGCTCCAGGCTGGCGCTGAAGCCCTTGGGCTTTGGCCTCCCTGCCCAGGGTAATGAGGCTTTGGCTTTGGCCCCCACACCCGGTGCAGCGGGGATCGGGCTTTGTTTCAAGCTTCAGTTCCCCCTCCTGGGGGCATGTAGTAATTTTTGTTGTCAGAAGGGGGTCGCCGTACAATGAAGTTTGAGAACCCCTGATTTAAAATAATGATTTCTAAATCAAAACTGTGGATAATATATCGTTGGGTTTTATAAACTAGAGGCAGGATAAGACAAGTAACACTAAGTCTAGAAAGAAGCAGATTTATAAATCCAATTTACAGAACAGAAATTCATAATGGAGTGTATTCTCCTAGATGGGGATTCAAAGGAAGTGTATCAATACTACAAAAATAAAGGTTTTCTAAAACTTGTTCCTCAAAAAGTAATAGACAGGACCAGTTCTTGCATAGAAACAGAACAGGTGATCACGTAAGGCAGCAAAGCAGCAAAATATTCAGTGATTCTTTGTGGGGGAAAGTAGGCCAAAGGGGTGACTGAACACTGCTAAGGAGCAGATATTTGCTGATAGTCTCGATTAAAGCAGAAGTACGAGGGTCAATGATCAGAATAAAAGAAAAGGTACACCATAGTTGGAAACAAACTCCCCATGGCCACTTATGAGTGTACAAACTATGGTGGAGTTTGTCAGCAGCTGGGCATGGGCCACCCCATCCAGAGGAATCAACTAATTTCTCTTTCCAAATGGACAAAATAGCTTAGGGTTAGGGTTACCAAAATGGTAATATGAGCAATATCAGATCTTTCATAATACGGCATTATAAAACCAAACCAAAACAAAACAAAAAGAACTTCTTGAACTGTGTTCATTCAATAGAAGGTGCCATAGAGTATCACATAACTCGAGCTGTGGCACTCAGATAAGACTCCAGAATTCAAAAGAAGAAAGAGAACATGCAGCATAAGCAGAATAGTATGAACTGCTTAAATCAAAGCACAAATGTATTTAAAATCAGCCTTGGCTGGAGTTCAAATTGCATCTGCCAACCTACAGATTTTGTTTGCGTCTGCAAGCACTCCAAGGAATAGCTTTTTATCCTGTCTCTGGATATCCACAAACTATGTCTCCTATATTCCCCTCCAATTCAAGGTGGAGAGGGGAACAAACAAAAGTAAAAAGAAGGCAGAACAGCCTTCAAATCAGCAGAGAATGGGAGAGGGCTGCCTGTTTCTTTTAGTATCCCTCATGGTAGAAGAGAGATGCGACTTGGTTGTAATTAGCACAACGGTATTCTTCCTTCAGGCTACTGGATGCAGACAAGACCCCATGGTTCTTAGAGCTAGTAAAAACTTTCTGAAATTTGATTTTTGACTAAAATTTTTCATCATGATTTCAACAAAAAACTGAAGGAAGAAATGACAATTTTCCTCTTTTTTTTTTTTTTACCAGCTCTAGTAGTTCTCCTTAGCTCTAGAGCTCTTCAGCTAACAAAACACAGACTGTGGTGTTTAGCATCACCGCCCCACATCTTTATAAGTCCTCAGCAATCATGGAAGAGAGGAACTACACTTCACTCCCTGTTTGAATCTCAGGCTCCTTTCAATGAGGTTTTTGCAGCTCAGAGTGTCTGGATAGGAAAGGGAGCAGCTCATTTAGAATCAGAAATACATCTGTTTTTACATCTGTCAGTAAAAGCAAGGAAGTTAATGCTGCTAGAAGTCTCCTCCATGTGGAGTCGGAGTAATGTACAAGATTTCCTTTGTTGTAGGAGTAAAGCATGAGACTTTGTCTTTCTAGCGAATAAAGTGAATCTTTGAATCAGTAAATATTACACAGAAAAGGCAATGAAATTTCTTGCAGATATACCAAAAGTCCTGCCTGAAGCACGAAACACACATTGCACTCCATGCCATGCTATAAAGGATTAAGCATCTGCAAAAAATATAAAATTGCCACACATCATATAGGATAATATGCAGTGCCACACTTCCAGGAGACTGATCTACATACACACTTAGGCAGGAACTGAAGCCAGGTGTACACTAGAAACATTCACCAGTTCAGCACTATCTGTTAGGTGTGTGATTTCTATGATATATTATTTATACCTGCAAATACCCTAGTGTAGATGCAGTTATATCGGCATAACAATGCTTTAGAGAGCATAGTTTATTTTGCTCGGGCAGCAAAACTACATTTTTTGGCAGTATAAGCTGCATCTAGACTAGGAGTGTTTGTTGGTATAGCTCTATTGACAAGCCTCTTCTACTGAGTGACCTGCCTCAGATGGGGAACACAGCCAGACTAGACCATAGCAGCATCAGGACTGCATATGCTTTACCATTTATTTGTGTTTGTTAACTATATTATCCTAAAGCCTGCCTTGGTCTTCACTGAAACACAATACACTTGGCACTCCTCTGTCCCACATAAATAAAAGCCATTCATCCTTCTTTTTCCCTCCCAGCCATTGGAGACAATATCTTGGCTGTGTCAACTGAGTTCCCCTCTCCCCAGCAGCAGCACTCTCTGCATCTCTCCCATGATCCCTGGTGTTCTGTGTGTGTGACAGCACAGCAGAAAATGTAAAAAAAAGAACACCCTGAATCATATGTAGCCTGCTCTGTTATGTTTGTAACTTGCACATGGATGATTTTTTACGTAACCACATGGTTTGGGTTGGAAAAGCATGGGGAGGTTTACTGAGTTTGCTTGATCACCCTGATTTCTTGGGCACTAAAGCAGAGAATTTTAAAGTGCATCACTTCCACTCTTAATGTAAGAATTTGGAGGTGCTATCATGTGCACAATTCTCACCTCCTCTCGACTGATGTTTCTTAAACACAGAACAAAGGATCTCTGCAAAACTACAATTAAGTTAGTGAAAACAAACATAGTAACAAAACAGAACAGTTTCTTCTGTGCTAACAGAAGATCACACAACACCTGATGATGTCTTTCTGGAAATTGTTCACAATAACACAGGGCTAAGTCTTGGGAAATGGGACATAGGCTAAACAGCAAGACTGTACAATGAGATATTCACAGAATGTGACATGTTTCAGGAGGAATATAAGAGACAGAATGGGTCAGACCAATAGTCCATCTAGCCCAGTATCCTGTCTTTTGCCAGTGGCCAGTGCCAGATGCTTCAGAGGGAGTGAATAAAACAGGGAAATTTTAACTATTTCATCCCCTGTCATCCAGTCTCAGCTTGTGGCAATTGGAAGTTTAGGGACAGCAAAGCATGGTGTTGTGTCTCTGACCATCTTGGCTAATGTCCATTGATGGACTTATCCTCCATGAGCTTATCAAATAGTTTTTTTAACCCAGTTATAATTTTGGCATTCACAACATCCACTGATAATGAGTTCCACAGGTTAACTGCAAACCTGTGAAACCACAAACAAGGGTATACCAACTAAGAAAAGGGGTGGTACTAATCAAACATGTTCACCATCCACTTGCAACTGCCCATACCACTCAGATCTAAGTGTAATAATGGAATATAAATTCCACTATCACTAAATTGTTAGAAACTTTGCTTTGCAATAAGAGAACTCAGTTCCCTCTTACCAATGCCTCCTCTTTTCCACACATCACTTGATCATATTCCCCAATGCCTTTCATGTTCACATCCCTCCTACTAGCTTCTGTTCACCCATCCCAGATAAAGCAGGTTTGGCTTGATGAATGGACCTTGTTTTGGTGGTAGGGGCTAGAATGGGGATAGGGTCACAGTTTACTTCAGTTTTTGCCTCACTGTCAGGTGACAACTCTAGCACCAGCCAATGTGAAGCATTCAAGCCAATAATGTACTTAAAATTGTCATTCAGTGCCTCTTTTAAAAGCATCCCAAGTCAAAGAAAATTCTCATATATAAAAATCTTCCTTCAACTGATGTTACAGCTGTAAGTACATATGTGACATTGCCCAAGGTGCAATCTGAACTGATGGACAGCGATGTCCATTCAATTCTCCAACCTGGGGTGCCTTTTACACTGCTTTGCTGTGAGAGCAACCACTCCTGCTCTGGCCACACACAGCCTCCAGCATGTAAATCACGCCAAGCTATACTGTATGAGTACTATAGCCAGCCAGCCACCCACCCATGAATTACATTATAGAGCAACACAAGTAAATTCCCACTCCTAGACTTTCCCCCAGAAATGTGTGCCTTGTACTGCCCAGCACCTTCCTGGACAATACAAGCTCATCATCAATAGAAAATGATATGCACCAATGTTGTTATCTCAAATGGAGTTTCCCAAACACTTCAATCCAAACACACACTGGTTCAGATAAAACAATAAAATAAATAAACAAATTAATGGAGATATCCTATCTCCTAGAACTGGAAGGGACCTTGAAAGGTCATTGAGTCCAGCCCCCTGCCTTCACTAGCAGGACCAAGTACTGATTTTTGCCCCAGATCCCGAAGTGGCCCCCTCAAGGATTGAGCTCACAACCCTGGGTTTAGCAGGCCAATGCTCAAACCACTGAGCTATCCCTCCTCCCAATTTTATTAAAGAAGATTTTAAATTATTAAAAATAATGAGGCAAAAAGTCAGAATTGGTTACAATGTAAATAAAAGATAAAACACATCTAATAACTAACTTAACAAGCTAAACGAATTCACAGCAACAGTTTCTTTCACTGCATGCTTTAGCAGCCTTAACTGGCTGGATTCCTTTCAGTCAGGACCCCTTCCCCAGTTCAGTGTTAATGTCCTTGTCCTTCAGGCATTGTTGGGTGCTGTGAGTAGAGATGAAAGGAGATGAATGATTTGGGGCCTCTGTTCCTCACTATTTTCCTTTTCCTCTTCTTTGTGAATCATCTGCTGCTGGGATTCAGGAGACAGAAAATCTGGGGAAACAGGAACTTCCAGCTGCTTCTTTGCCAAAATGTAAACTTCTCTGTCACATCCTTTTGCCTGCCAAAGAATGGCTGCTTAACCAGGTGATAGTCCATCTGATTTTGTTGACACCTGGCTGAGGTGTCATTTTGCCTTTTGTCTCTGAGGAACTGGTTTGTGCCTGCTTTTCTAAATTTGGTATATGTCTCAAAAATGTTATACAGTAGAGTCTTATAACTTTGCATACAATGGTGCCAGACATATTTTACCAAGACAATAATGATCAGCATGTTATGAGTTTTCAAATGATACCTTACAAGGCATACTTTGTACAAAATCTATTATAGTTTTGTTAAAAGGGTGAACATAGGGATACAGCCTGTCATACCATAGCATTAGCTTAAAGTGTGATCTGATCTGAAAAGTGACTGTGTACAAATGACATCTTCCAATCAGCAGATCTGCTCCCCATGTATATTCAGGCTTGAATCTGTTGACTTTAGTGAGGCAAAAACAGGTTTTTATTACTCTCTGCTCCTGTTAGACCTGCAGAGTCAAAAGAGCTAGGAAGCAGTGATCTGAATTCTATTTCTTCTTGCTTAGCATCAAGAGAATTGCTTACTAAATTCCAGTTACAGGGCCAATCATTTACTATTATGCAACCCATTTAAGGTTTTCCAAGAGGTATAATTCTTTCTATAAAACACTTATTAAAGATGAAGATGCATTACAAAGGAGGAATCCAGTTTGATTTTTGAGATCTCAAGTTGAATTTGTAAGGCGGGAAGATGGGGGAAAACATTTTTACTTATAAACTAAGCTCTTCTGACTTGGAGTCATTTTAGAGACATAGAACCCCACAATGCTAATTTTGTCCAGCAACTTTTCAGACAAAATTTTTCTTATGGTGAAAAACCTTAATAGAACTTGTAGCTTTTAAAAAACACACAAAAGTCTGAAAACCCAGATAGTTAAAGGTAAGTTTTCACTGTTTAAAAATAAATAAAACGTGGAAATGCAATTACAGCATCAAAAACAATTTAACCATTCTCATTTCCACAACACACTGTGTACTCCATGCAGAGCAGATACATATCTGACAAGTATAATATCACAGCAAGTGGGGATGTTAAATCTCACTTATCTTGCCATTTTGGCCAGGGAGCCAGTGGGCATCTTTAGTGTTTCCCTGCAGTTGCAAACATTTTAAACCATTTCCACTGTGTTGGTGCATTAGGATTCTCAAGCACAGGACAGGAATCATTAAACTCAGCTCCCATTCTAGAAAAAGCTCCATTTACCATTTCACTTATGTTCTTTCAGACTCTCTCAGCTCCAGAAAGAGAGCCTGCCCATTTGCTGCCTCCTCACTCACCAAAGAACAATAAAAAGGGTTTCTTACTCTATACATGCCTTACCTGAGCTGCTGTCATCTTCCTAATGCTTCCAAGCTCTCTTTATGTGGATAGAACAGTGTCAGTTATTTCTCACCTTCTGCGGCTATGTGTTACTGCCACCTGTTGCTGCTTGGACTCAAGGAGTGGGCTGGACCTGGTAGCAAAGGGGAAATGAGACACACCATGAACACAGGCTAGAGTGGGGAAGGTAGAGTGTCAAGGGATTAGCTCCTTCCAGATGTCCCAATGTAGTCTCTCTTCCCTTTGGTAACAGATACTTCTTCTTCATCTCCACAGCACACCCTCATAGCCCTAAAAACTGTCCAGGATGGGTATACCAAGGTGTAAAACACCTCAGCTAATTTAATCATATTTTCTAGCTGTCTAAAATTCTCCATTGTCCAATAACCTTGACTAACCTAAATAATAGTGCCATTTATTATAGCCAAAACTCTGTATATCGCTGTAGGTAAACCATTTAGCTATAGATGGAGGGATCTCCGGGTTTTCAGACCTTAGTGCATTTCTTATGTATTTAGTTAGTTATTGAATGCAGTATGCTTGGGATGTCGCTGCAAGGAACATTGTGACCTTTTAACAATCTTTTTTTCGAACATTTACAAATCTCTCTCATTTATTTCAATCAAAGGATCTACACATGTACTTTCTGCCATTCCCAACTGATAGAGCACATAAAATTCATGATCAGCTTAATTACACCAGCTATAGACTTTGGAAATAAGTATAAAGGCAAAGTGGCTCCTGCATGCACTAACAATGAAAAGCTGAGTGTATGAATAAAAATGAAATAAGTGAAAAATACAAACTATAGGGAATTGTCATGTTTTAACATACTGCTCCGTATTTTGAATAGTTGTATCGCTTTATATAAAAGGTCGATCTGGAAAATCTTTGACTCTGTCACCATAACAGATAGAGGAAAAAAGCTGCTTCACCTTAATTATGTGAGAAAATCCCCTTTGTTAGAAAGCTAATTTGCAGAACTGATTAAAAAAAGAGGAAAAATATATTTCAGAAAAAAATAGAAAAAAAGGCTATTTTTCAGCATAAAAACTCTTATTGCAAAAATATTTTACCAGCTCTACTAATCTGCATACATATTCTCAATCATAAGTGTTCCTGTCAAAGTATTATATTACAGCAACATTAAAATGAGGGTCTTTTGTAAAGTTCTCACTTGGTACCCTCTTCCCTGCTCTTTCTCCATTGTATTCCCCTCTCTCTTCCAGATTTTCTCTTTCCCTTCCTTACTTACTACAGTAGTTTTGCCTGACTTCAGATGACATTACATGTAATAGGATGTTTTGTTTGCACCTGTACAAGACAAGACAAGTTTTCTCTGCATTTCTCATATGCTTGAGTTCAAATTAAAAACAAAAACAAAAAAAAACCTCAGTACAGATTTTGAATTAAGCACTTCTTACAATCCTGTAGTACTAATTGTAACTCACATTTTGCCTAAATTATCCCCTATATTTTCAAAATATAAAGACTGTCTATTTCTCATCCCAAACATTTCATATGGAAAATAAGAGAAAGAGACATTAAGTCATCTTGATTCAGTGGGGTTATAGGTTTAATTGAGTTCAGAAGTGGGCCTTTAATATCTATATCTATTTTAAAAGCCTTATTAGAAAAAGATAATTAGTTTAAACTCTCTCAAGTATAAAAAGAGACAGACAGGGCCAATTTGATCCCCCTCTTCAAGTCAATGCTTCCATATGTGGGCTTATAAACCATAGAAATGGGAACAACTCAGTCCTAATGGTGCCTTGTTTAACTTGTAAAATAGATCTTTTTTATTATTTTATTTCTTTTTTTTCTGTACAGAACATGAAAAAGGCTGTTGGTCTAGGAGTTCTGGGTTTTTTAAAGTTAAAATAAACACATATTCCCTGTGTTCATAGAAATCAGCCTTAATTTATTGTGTTTTGCCTCTTCAGTAAGAACAACTTTTCCACCTTTTTCGCTATAACATTTCATAATAAGTTACCTATTGAAATGTTTTGTTTTGTTAATCAATTATGTTAGCAGAATAGGATCTGTATCAAATTACTAGTAGAATAAAGCTCTTGAGGCCCATTTCTGTATTCCTTGCAAAACTACAACTTTCATAAAAAGCTGTGGGAGGTTTGGATGTGCAAGGAATGGAAGAGTGACCCTGCAAGGTTTGGTAGTATTACAGTAATAGCTCAGATTCCCCAGTTATCTGGTAAAAGCAATAAGGGTGTTGCTTTTCTACCTCCACTCATTGCCATGACTCCCAATGTACTGAATTCGCACATCACAAGGATTCATAGAAATAGTTTTGCAGTCTTGCATTACTGTGAGCTTCACACATATACAGCAAGATTAAAGAAGCATCCAAGTTTTCTCTGCGATTAAGCAATTAATGCATTTAAGTAATTAATGTGTAAAAAAATCAAATATTTTTTTAAATGTTGAAAGTATGTAGCACACCTGTTTTGCAATAAGCTGTGTTCTTAAGAAATGTCTCTTTGCAGTACCCAAGTAATTAAACAAGGCTTAGAAACTCATTTGTATTTTCAAATATTCTTAAATGAAGATAAATAATGTATTTCTGTTAGAAAAACTACTGGCTCCATGTAATTTATTACTTTGTTTAGTTTCCTATGAATGCACTGTTCGTCAGAAAGCAGCAGGAAAAATCCATCTCCTGAAGCTGCAATACATGTACTGGAACAAATTACCACCTACAGCAAACTCCATGTCAGATTCCTGGAAGTATACCTCAGCATACTGTTGGACTAGAAAAAATATAGGACGAAAAGAGGTAATGGTCCAGATCTTCAGAAGTCCATGTGCTTGAAGCACACATGTAACCCCGATTTAGGAATCCACGGGCATATAGGTACACATTTTTGTGCATATGTTTTTTTTAAAACTTGGGTCAATGTGAGATATGGATCAAGTGAGGCCATATTTTCAGAAGTGTTCAGCACCCCCAGCTTGAGCCAGATTTCAAAAGCGCTCAGCTTTTATTTAAGCACCTAAACAAGAGACATTTTTTCAAGTGCTCAGCACCCAGCAGCTCCCGCTGAGTCACTCATGGCCAGATGTTTTAAATGCAATTGGAACTCAGTGTATTGACTTCTTTTAACAATCTGGCCATTTATTAGGTGCCTTAAAATGGGAGCTGATGCCTTTCGAAAATCCAGCCCCAGTGGTTCAAAATTTGATTGGCCCAAGCTGTGAAATTTACTGTCTATATTCAAACTTAATTTAAATTTTGCCAGAATTCAAAGGAATTCAGATCCAGTGTTTGAGTCATAGGGTCAAGTTTGCATCCCACTAACAGAGATGGGACTGATCCACCAACTATAGATCTAGTGCTGTGGTTTGGGCCCATCATGAAGGATAAACTTCAACTGAAATTAGGTTGTATGGCAGTCCTGTTCCTGAAGAACTGCTTTCCATGAGATAAAATATTAAACACTTCTTTAGGGTTGTAAGTTCTTTGGGGTAAAGACGGTCATCTATTATGTGGTACAGCACTTGGCACAATGGGGGTAGAATTCTTATAGGCTTTATGAAAGCAAAAACATTTTGCACTACAAGGACAAAATCAAATATTACACATAGGGTTCAACAAAGACGCATTCTGAAACTCAATTTTCAAATAAAATTAAGGTGTGTATAAACATTATGAATTTTTCACTCAGCTTAGACATGTGGACAAAGTCAAATACATCTCCATGTTTAGACACTTCAGCCCCAAAAGTAGAAAAAAATCAACTTTTTGCAGAGTTCACCATACTTAAGAAACTTTTAGACAGGTAATAACGAAGGATTGATACACACAAGATGTCAAAATTATTGATGTTGTATACAGTACATCATATCGTAAGTAAGTGGATTTCATCTTGTCAGCTGATTTGTCATATTCTTGCATGAAATTAAAAATAACATCTTTGACGTGTTATACCATAACCCCACTGGCACTTCCAAAACCATTTCACAAACATAAAACCATCCAACCAATGCTGACAAATTTATAAGTGCCTAGCTGTTTTGCTAATGCTTACATTATTTTTTCCTGTATATTATACTTACACATTATACAGGTAACATAAAAACTTAACTACATTCCTGCTTAAAACTAGGCTATGAAAATTCTGTTATACAAAGTCATAAATAGAATTTAACATTTGCACTCCTGTTAAATTACTGTTAATGGTTATTGTTTTTTTTCTTGCATTTCTGTTTGTATTTAGATGATAACTCCTGAAATATTAAAATAGTTATAATTACAAACTTTCAATAATCCTACAGTATGTAAAATGAAAAAGCACTCAGAGTTTTTATACCCTGAGGGACTATTTTGATTCCTTTTTGTACTTATGTCTCAGAGTATTATAATTGCATTTTGGGTGTGTTCAGATAACTGCTTACATGCTTATATTTCCAGCTCTGCAAGTGTTTATGATATTAGAATTATCTGAATCTTTTCAGTTTATTCATTAAATCTGGTAGCTTTCAGACTTAGAAAGCAATCTTAGTTGACATTATGTTAAGGGATCATATATAAAATACTTCTTTATTCACTGCCTATCCAAGAAAGCAGATAGCTTCAGAGGCAGCTATAGCTCCAGGCCCCAACAAATTGGATCTGCACTAGGAAATACAGTGAATAAAAACTGTAATTTGTAAGAGTCTAGAATAGATATGCCGCCAACCACTGAAAGCAGGGTGGCAATATTCTTCCATATATTGAAAACCGTGTATTTAATTCAAACCCCTCTTCTTGGAGGGTCATAGATTCATAGACAATAGGGTTAGGAAAAAGCCTCCTGATTTTTGTAATCCAAAGCAATAAGAATTCTGTGCTATTCTTTCCATGGCCCAGATTGTCCCCTCTGAAGAAGAAAACACAAAGAAGGGAGCCAGACAGACAGGAAATTTCCATGAGCTTTCCCTCCAAGTGTTTGCTATACATTATCCCATCAATGAAATAGATGTAGAGGGACAAGGTCTCCCAACACTGTGGTTCCTGGGGATTGCTAGGAAGGTGCAATATTCCTTCTGCAGGAGCCCTTGGACATTGTTTGTGTCTCCCTACTTATATACTGTAGCAGCCACAGAAATATGGGCAAGTCAACAGGAGATGGTGCAGGATAATTTGCTCTTAGTCCCCTGCTTCTTCCCCTCTCACCCTGAATCAGAATTCTAGTATCTCTTCTGCAATGAAAACCTATGAAAATGTACCGTGTGATGTTAGTGTAGGAGGACTGTGCCTTGAAAACAGCACTTCCCTCCATTCTGCGTGCATAGGTGGAGATATTCTGGTGGAGGACAGGTTCATGAATCTACCCAGGGGACAATCTGATATCTGACTATGTCAAACAAGATCTGAAACAAGGATTCAAAAATATAGTGGTACTGGGAGTAAATGATTAGCATATTGAGTTGTGAGGGCTGGTGCTCTACTCTTGCTGATGGATGGTTGATATTCAACCTTGTACTTATTCTGACATGATCTATTTAGATACACATTTGCAGGTTCCCAGCTAAGAGTTTTCATGGTTGCATCTCTCTAAATACATGTATTTAGTTTAATCTGGAAACCTCCAACTGAGCAATAAAATACTTAGGCTGTTAAGATTGTCAGACAAACTACAATAGATTGTAAGCTTCAAGAATAGTCTTTTCAGCAGATTATTAGCTTGTGTGATTTCTTAGTGCAATTTTTGTCAAATCTGCTTAATTAAAATAGTCACATTTAAATTGCGATATGATCCATGGTCTAAGACACAGTTTCTTCATTTTCTTTAGAAGATGTTTTGTATTAATGTCCATTAGATTTAAGCTGAGTTCAATCAGTTGATGCATGGGAGGAAGTGAACATTCATATTTGACTTACGGACACTTCTTGCATTTGATATAAATCACCTGAGATGGAGTATTACACTCATCATTTTATACACTGCAAGGTGTACACTGTGGGTCGTTGTGTGGTGAAGCTTTTGATGAATCTTTATTCTGACTGTGGGGCAGAAGATCTGGTTTAATCATACTTTCATGGGGCTATTAAGAGCACTTTACTAGGATATATTATCATAGGTCTCTCAGTTGGAGTTTGGTATTCTCTTATTTAAATTCTTTCATTACAATATGATGAACCTGTAGAATTCATTACTACAGGAAGTTAAAAGGATATTTTACATACCAAATGGGTTAAACTTACCTGGAGCTATGAAGGAATGATTTCCAATTTACAACACTGTATAATAGGTTACAGGAATAATAGGCAGGAGGCGATGGGCTTCCATTACGGCATTTAGTATTGGCTACTTCTCCATCTCTGTGGTCCAATACTATTTTCTTTAAAAATAAAGAGATTGACTTCACTTATGACAGTATGCAGCTGTTGATCATGGTAGGTGTTTTGGGTTATGTAGTTCAGAGTTTGATATGGGGTGGTCATGCCAGGCTCTTTCTGAAGTTGCTATCTGTGCAATCTCAGGTTTCAGTTAAGCCAGAAAGAAAGGCTCTTTCCCTTTCAGACATGAAGAAAACTTTGAAAACATGAAATGTGTGAAAACAAATGCAGAGATGCAAACCATTCCATCAGAAAATGTCTGACTGGTTCTGATCTGAATGATGATTTAAATGTCAGTACTGTTGGTTATTTCACTGCTATCAAAGTATGCAAAAAAGGAAAGTGAGGATCACAGCTCTGCCAGTTCAGATGTGAGTGGGATTTCATTTTGGTGTCATTATGAATGGTATTTGGGGGTTAGCACAACTGACCTACAGAGCTGTCAGGGCATTCATGACCCTCAAACAGCCAGTCATCCTCTCTCTCTCTCTCTCTCTCTCTCTCTCTCTCCCCCTTCTCCCCTTTCCCTCCCTTCCCCCCAAGTAATAGGGCAAGGTCTGCTTTGGTAGTGGATGTCATGTAGAGCCATTGCTAGGCATAAGCAGACTAAACAATTGCTTAGGGTCCCTATTCACTTCTTATTATAAGAACTGCAGTATGAATATATAGAGGTTCATCACTCAAACACTCTTAAATTTACATAAAATAACTGTCTCTTTCCATCTACACAAACATCTTGCTTGGTACATTTATATGGATAATGAGAACATGTACAATTACATTAGCTAGGAGAATCTCAATAAAAGTTACCCTGTATCTAATCTCCACTATTTAAGGAAGATTACTGGGGTAGTAGTATCAAAATAAAACTGGAATAAACCTATTCAAATAACTGATTTCTCAGGTCACTGACAATTCTGGAAAAAAAAATGTTTCAGGTCAGCATGAAACAAACTCACGTTTTAGGCAAAATTATTTTAGGTTCAACAAAACTTTTGTTTGACCTGAAACTAAAGGTTTTGTTTAGTTTTTAAGCTTCTAAAAATTTTATTCTTTTTAAAAAAATTGAAGTAAATGTTTAAATGAAAAGTCATTCTGAATAGAAAAAATATTTTGTTTTGAAAATGTCAAATGGAACATTTCGTTTTTTTCAGATTTTTTTTAAGGCAATTCTGCAAAACTGAAATGAATTTGCAAAATACTTTGGTTGACCCAAATTTATATTTTTCAGTGAAAAAAGTTTCAGATGAAAAATTTCACCCACTTCTAGTCTGGAATCTTTAGTGTCCTCAGATGTAGTATCTGGTATTAAATTTAGACATAATATGAAGGAGTCACTGGTCTTATTAGCTAATTATCATCTTCTAATAATAGAATATCAGGTACTATGCTGACTCTTTTAGATATATTGACAACTTTTCATATCCTAACCAAAAAGTATGGTTGGCAAGCCTGACTCATACTCTGGTTCCTCATCTAGTTGAGAATGTAACAGAGGAGAGGATGTAGCCCCCCATCTATCTTCCAGTGAGGATTAAATATCCAATATCCTTATAGATTGCAAACTATAAAGTGGGGTTTATGCGTAAAAGATTATCTAAAGCAGTCCCTTTGAGGGGCAAAACTACTCATCTCGCTTTGTATTTTATGCCACATCCAATGTCTTTGGAAGATAGATTAGATCTGTGCTGACCTATTCTACCATAGAAACACCACACTCTTTCTCACTCTCTGAAGTACTGTATAGTCATGTTACTGTAAATGTAGCTGGTGAAAGAATTCATTTTGTTATCACAAAAGCAGCCAGATGGTCTTAAAAATAAGTGTGCTCAAAACTATTTTTGTGACCTGTAAGCTCCAATATTGTTAAGCAAAGATAAGGAGGATACACTCTCCCTATCCGTGTGGCTTGGTGACCATTACTTTCTGCAAAACAGAGATTTGTAAGAAACTGTTAAAATTAGGTTAGAGAAAATATAAAACTGCCACCAAACAACAGCTGTGCATCTGGCCATTTTTCTGTACTCCCTCTCTGGCTTCTATTGTTCCATTCATGCTTTTGTTTCCTGTCCATTCCCCCCGTCCCTGTCTGCTCTACTGTGTCAAGAAGCAACTTTCAAAAAGCCTCTCTACTGTGTGGCTCTTAACTTTTTTAAAACTCCTATCTATTTCAATGGGAGTTTTGGCTAAGTCAGATCTGTTGGATCAGTTTCAGATTTTGTAAGGGAGACTTTAAGTTCTGTTCCTTTTTTCAAAGACAAATTAACCAATTAATTGGTAGTGTTTTTTAATTGCATGCAGCATTTTTCTTATTGCATTCTTAGTAAAGTTTTGGTAATATTCTGTGATGCTGAGTTATTAGTATCATACTAAATACTTTATAAATGTATTATCTGTAGTATCATTCTAGCAGGGTCTATAGCACTCCATAGTCATAATATGCAATACAAAATCCAAAGCGAACATTATAACTATTATTATTATTATTGATTTGTATTATTGTAGGACCTTAGACCCCTACGCATGCTAGGCACTATACAGAATAGGAGCACAATCTGATACAGACCACATATAGTGGCAGCAGTGGATCCCTAAGGATTGTATCCCATTTATTTCCTCTGTCACTAGACACATGGCATTGTTGTAGTATCATGCTCGCTTCATTCTCCAAAACAGCAGTCTCCTTGAGGTAGGTTTAATAGAGGCTTTCTCCCTCTTCCATTACTGGATTTCCACACATTCCATCATTTCATGCCACAAATGTCATCAAACTTGTTTGGTGTAGTTCAAAAACTTCTCTCTTTCACCAAAAGTGGTTGTTCTAATAAAAGATATTACCTCACCAACCTTCTCACCTGTTAAATTCCCTGCATTGGACTAATTGTTTGTATAGCTGGTCAGACTATTCATTACAAATAAATGATCCATCAAATTTCTCTCTTATTTCTGTTCACAAATCATTCACAAACCATCCTTATTTTGGTATTCACTGAATGGATTATATGAACAAATCTGACTATTCACTGTTCATGGAGTGTGATTAAACTGCTAATTAACATTAACATTGTTTCCATTCTCTGATCGGATTGTTTTTTCCTAAAAATAGGATACAAACTAATAACAAATAGTGAACAGTGAATAAAAAATATCCCATAACTACTCTTCTCTACATGTCCATAGGGTTATATATATGAAAAACAGCCATTTGCCTAACCTGTTTGAACAAAAACTTGTTCTCAAATAGCAAATGATAAGTAAGGCTGTGAGTCTGTCACGGAGGTCACGGAAGTCATCGATTCTGTGACTTTCCATGACCTACATGAATTTGCAGCAGCCACTGAGTCAGCAGCAACAGCCGTTTGGGTGTCAGAGGGGGCTGAGGGCTGGGGCAGGATTAAATTTCAAAATGATCTGGGCAAACTGGAGAAATGGTCTGAAGTAAATAGGATGAAATTCAATAAGGACAAATGCAAAGTACTCCATTTAGGGAGGAACAATCAGTTGCACACATACAAAATGGCAAACGACTGCCTAGGAGAATTACTGTGGAAAGGGATCTGGAGATCATAGTGGACCACAAGCTAAATATGAGTCAACAGTGTAACGCTGTTGCAAAAAAAAAAAGTGAACATCATTCTGAGATGTATTAGCAGGAGTGCTGTAAGCAAGACACAAAAAAGTAATTCTTCTGCTCAACTCTGCGCTGATTAGGCCTCAACTGGAGTATTGTGTCCAGTTCTGGGGGCCACATTTCAGGAAGAACATGGACAAATTGGAGGGAGTCCAGAGAAGAGCGAAAAAAATGATTAAAGGTCTAGAAAATATGGCCTATGAGAGAAGATTGAAAAAATTCAGTTTGTTTAGTCTGGAAAAGAGTAGACTGAGAGGGGATATGATAACTGTTTTCAAGTACATAAAAGGTTGTTACAAGAAGGAGGGAGAAAAATTGTTTTTCTTAACCTCTGAGGATAGAACAAGAAGCAATGGGCTTAAATTGCAGGAAGGGAAGTTTAGATTGGACATTAGGAAAAACTTCCTAACACAGTGCTTAAGCACTGGAATAAATTGCCTAGGGAGGTTGTGGAATCTTCATCATTAGTTTTTTTTAAGAGCAGGTTAGACAAACACCTGTCAGGAATGGTCTATACTTAGTCCTACCATGAGTGCAGGGGACTGGACTAGATGACCTCTCAAGGTCCCTTCCAGTCCTATGGTTCTGTGGGTGCCCCATTACCTGCCCTCCTTCCACTCTGCTTCAGCAGTTCTTTAGAGGATGACTGAGTAGAGAAGGAACTGAGGATGATTTGCCTGCACACATCTATATAGCATCTGTATCTGCCACAAGGAGGTATAGGGTGCTTGTGAGGGCCGAAAGGTCACTGCTAGCTAGAAATCTCCAATCAAAGACTCAAGAGCTGCATTTGCATCTGAAGTGGAGCATCCATAAGGACACATATCTCAAAGAACTACAATTAGTGCACAGGGTAAGTAACATTTCCTTCCTGTATACCTACTCTTTAATACAACTACAAAGCGCATTGCCCTCATTGTTGCTTGTTTCTGACACTTCAGCAGAATTTCTAAGTACCTTCTATTGTTGCTCTGTTTATATGGTCAGGTTCTAAAATGACTACCTAGGAATAATAGCTGGACATGTCTCTCCAAGTGCCATTATTGTCAGTATGTTCAAAGTCTGTATCTCTAATTACAAGAATCTTGTCATATCTGCAAGGTTGCCCAGATGATGTAGACATCACAGATTCCTGTAATCAGTTGCATGAGATTGTTACATTATTACACTTTGAAATATTGGACCATGCTATGCAAATTCGATTTTCCTTTTTTCAATCTAAATCAGAGATAATGGATTTGAGAATCAGACCTATTTTTGAGAGATCTTGGGCTTGCTTTCCCTTTATATTTTCCTTTTGTCAAATCTACACCCTGTGTTTGTAAATACAGACATACAAAGACTCTATACCAGCACACCTTTTTCACAGGGGGAAGAAGTAGGCACTTATTTTTACCTAGAAAATATTACCTTTTGATTCTTCTTTGAAAAAACCAGCAACACTCCAGACTTTTTAAAAACTGTTGTAGAGGCTCTCAAAACCCAAATATGTATTTAATTCTCCTGTCCTTAATATAGCAATAGTAGATGACAGATCTCCAAATGGAATCAAGTTGTACTATTTTATTAAAATATTTATTGTCCATAGGTCTTTTTCAATACTTATTCAGACTCAAACATTGGTAATGCTTCCTCTTCAGTATTCTCTTACAAACTATTCTAGGATTTTAGATTCATACTTTCCATTACAATACTTCCGTGATAAGTAAAAGATTTTTCTGCACCTTGTTTAAAATCAACATTTTAATATTACTAACAAAAATTTTAAAATAGTGACACAGTAAAAGAGACTGTAGAAATCCAATTCTAAAGTCTTGTCTACACTACTGGGGTAAGTCGACCTAAGTTACGCTACTCCAGCTATGTGAATAACCGTAACTGGAGTCAACATAGTTTAGGTCGACTTACCCCGGTGTCTTCTCTCCTCTGTGTTGACGGAAGACACTCTCCCATCGACTTACCTTACTCTTCTCAGGAAGCTGGAGTACCACAGTCAATCAGAGAGCACTCTGCCATCAATTTAGTGGTCTTCACTAGACCCACTAAATTGACACCTGCTGCATCAATTGCAGCAGCGTCGATCTCCCCAGTAGTGAAGACAAGCCCTAAGTTGAGAAATTCAGTTGAAGATAATTAGAAATATATAGCTGATGTCAAGTCCAAATAAATAGTCACAAGAAAAAGATTCTAGTGTTTAAAATAGTAAAAAAATACTTTTATAGTGAGCAGGAACCTGAATAATTCTGCACATAAAATATAGTTAATCGCAAATCGTTCAAAGAAGTTTAAATATATGATGTCAGTGAGATGATCCAAGATTGCCTTTAGAAATACATGGAAGGTAGCTAGTTAAAGGAGCCATAAAGTAATACATCTCACAATGATATACCTCCTAGTTTCTTATTGTTCACATATTCTTATCTATGTGTACCGAGCAATGGCAGGTAAATAGTATAATGGTTAACAAGGGTCAGGCTGGAGACTCTTGCCTACATGCTCGGGGTCTTACTGATCGCCATATTTGGGGTCGGGAAGGAATTTTCCTCCAGGGTAGATTGACTGAGGCCCTGGAGGTTTTTCGCCTTCCTCCGCAGCATGGGGCAGGGATCGCTAGCAGGAGGGTTCTCTGCCAATTGAAGTCACTAAAACACAGGATTTGGGGACTTCATCAGCAGAGTCAAGGGAAGGGTAGGGACGGTTTTGTGGCCTGCAGCATGCAGGGGGTCAGACCAGATGATCATAATGGTCCCTTCTGACCTTAAAGTCTATGAGTCTATGAGTCTATGTACTATAAGACATGAAGGAAATTTGCCTTGCTTTTGGCACATGTATAATAAAAATATGCTGATAGATGAATTCAAAAGAATCCATTAAATAGAATCATTTTCCTTTTGATAAGAACTGGTATGATTAAACTTTTAAGATTTCTGCCATTATTTCAACAAATGAAATGAAAAATTAAAAGTGACATTGCATTAATTGTAAATGTATTTATGAAATTTGTTGTCAATGCTGAATTGACTTGCCTTTTTGTATTGAAATCTGCACAATGTAAACCACTCAAGCAGACATGCCAAGCTTTAAAAACTGAATTGAGATGAGTTCTTGGCAAATTACCCTGATAATTATATGACACAATTAGATGTCAGATTTCTCCAGTAGAAAACCAGAGGCCCTTTTCTGTGTACTTTGGACAAGAATGGCCATTTACTATACATTTGTAAATCAACTAAGACAATGGTACCCCCAATCTAGTTGGGGCCTGGGTGTTACGGCAATATAAATGTTAAGAATAATTATTATTATTAAACAAGAGCAGAATGACCTGGACTGATTTTATGGCAGGAGGAACAAAAATAGCAAACCCAACAGAAGGGCTATCAAATGGATGTAACATTTTACTAATAATGTATTATTTACATAGTTCAGTTGGCATGCTTGTACGGTGGGCATTTCAAAACTACAGGAATTCAGAGAGTCTTAGGGGTTAAGGTGATGTTGAGTGTTTACTTCACCAAATGCACACCTAGTGTGGGACTGAGCAATACAGTGCTGTCCAGCACAGAAATCAACATCACAAAATTATTTTTTAAATATTTTTTCTGTAAAATCTAGGAAATGCTGTTAGAAGACAGATCTTAAAAGAACATTGAGATAGCAAAATGAAGCTCTCAGAGGGAAGGAAATGCCAAGTTAAGATCACACAGGCAATCTTAGACACTGCCTAGTACACTGCATAATTATAGACCACTCTGCAAAGATGGTGGCAAATATTACTTTTCTGATCTGGTAGCATTTTTGGACCCATTTTGCCCAGGTGTAAATGATTACACAAATTTCATAGTAGAAGAGCAACAGGCCCATGGTCTTTAATCATATGATCACATACTGTGATATCTGAAGGCAGGATGGTGCACAGCGAAGGAGGCAGCTAAGCAATATTTATTTTTAACCTCACTGTTCAATAAGTGTGGACATCTGCCTCATTTACTGTACTCTGTTATTTACTGTAACTACCTACAATTAAATTAACGAAGTTTGTCTAATTGCATTATAAAACCTTTTCAAGCCAGGAGTGGCTATTATCCCGCTTATACCTCATTCTCCATTTATAAGCCTGTGCTGCCTTTTATAAACATCTGAGAGCTATACTCGCGCTGTTAATGGGGATGACATCCCAGATGCTAGAAAGCAAGCTTGCTAATGTAGTGTTTGGGAACTGATGGCCAAAATACATATTATCCATTTCCTCTTCCTGATAACTAGTACATTGCTACAGCTCAGGGTTAAAGAACTATTTCTTAACCAAAATAAATGTGGCAGTAGAAAAATGCCTGAGTGGACTCTGAATTGTACACAATGGAATATATTTCAGATTTGGATGTATATCCAGGCTCCAATAAACACTACCAGCCAGATACTCATCCTCCATTCTGCTATGGCAGCACATAGCAGGCAGAAAACCATCTGAACTCAGTTTATTGGGAATTCCTAGGTGATGCAGAGTTTGACCCCTTCCAGCCTGCATATAGGTATCTCAGAGGTTAGACCAAGAGAGGGAACGTGGCCTGAATGCTGCTATGTTCCAGCAAGCACACTTTAAAGCAAATGTGAAGTTGCTCTAAACTGCATCAAGAACCAATCTAGCCCCTGGCCAGCCCCAGGACTGGAGGAAAAAACAAGTGGAGTGAAGCCAGCTTTAGCCGCCCCCTCATCTGCACCAAGCCCTGCTCCAACACAGTTGAATATCTATTTGCAGAAGTATTTCAAGAGATGATGTTGGTTTGACTGAGTAAAATATAATTAGATACTCTTTCTATTAATATTAATACAGGCTGCCTTGTGTATCATCAGTGGTACAAAGCAGCCATACAGCCATACAGCTGAATCTGGCCCCATTCTGATTCCTCCTACCTAGATGAAGCATCAGGTTACCTATAGCCAGACTGGCTCTAATGCCACCTCCCTCCCAGCCCTAGGGCTGTGAGCTGATGGGCATAAATTTGAGCAGTTCTGAGACTTCTGTAGTCTGGGGGGTGAAAGGGTTCCTGGCTGGCCCCTGCATCAGTGGAGAATAAAAGTGGTTTAAAACCAATTTTGCACCCCCTTTCTGGATTAGGGCCTATAATCCTGGAGGATTTGGATCTATAATTTTTCTTCTAATTGTGGTTGAAAATATATCCTAGTACTCTTCTTAGAACCATTTAGTTTTCTGAAAATACCGGTAGTGATTTCCTTTGTGTTCCTTAAATTTATACAGCAGATATTTTATCCATTTCCTCTTCCTGAAAACCAGAACTGTACCGTAGTTTCAGCTGTGAAGAACTTTTTTTCACTCTTCAGGTAAATGTGATATTAGATTGACATAGACTGGTCAAATGTGCCCAGAAAGTGAGTTACTACTGACATGCTGTCGCTTTACAAGAACTTGTTGTTACATGGTGGCATGAGGACACATCCAATGACATTATTTGAGTCAAACTTGTGCAGATAAGACCCATAACATGGGTACATGGGTGGTTACTACTTGAACTAGAACTAACTTTACTTTACTGTACTTCTTGCTAGCCAAATTAAGTCTGCTCTGGCAGAGGCTAAATAATTGCTCAGGGTACTAATCACAGATGAATAGTTAATTGATTAATAGTGCATTCTACACATTAGCATAGGAATAGCAGACAAGATTGTGGTAAATCAAATACAGTTCATACATTGAATAAGCAATGTATAGCTCACTGCCCTACATGACTTCAGACAAAACCATGGTTCTGTCATGAATGTCTACTGAACATTGACGTGGCCAGGCAGACAAGATGACTTGCAAAAGATGCTTGGGATCACTATGAAAGAGCAAGACATTATATAAGTGAATGAGGCAGCTATTCAATTTTTTTGTATATACCTTGTCTCACTACACATCCCTATACTAAATGAAGTTTACTGCCCTCACTCACTACACATCAGTGACACACACATCATCCAACCTGCACACAGATTGAAGCATGCACTCTGCTGGTAAAATAACATGTGATAAAGGAATTAACTGCAGCATATAATGCATACATGCAAGAAGTAAGAATTAAGTTGGCATAGGCAACTTTAGCTTTGGCATTTCCTAACTTCTGAGCTATTCACTTAGCAACCTTTATATTTTTAAACAAAGATTTTGTATGGAATTTCTCAGGATATTTTAAAGGAAAAAATAGAGAACAAAGGTCCTTTCATTATGTGGAACTTTTTGATAGAGAATAATATAATTCTGTGTCTGACACACTATCTACATCTGTTGGATTGCCTGGGTGTAACTGGCAGAATTTGAATGTGTGTGTTTTAGCAGATTTAATTTAAGACTTATCTCCTTTATCACTAACTTATTGTTATGTTGGAAGTGTGTTAAAGGTGGCCATCAATTACAGACCCGGTAGAAGTTGATGGATATACTAAGCACCCTTCATTTAGGCTAAATGATGGCGCAATTAAATGCCTCTTCATTTAATGAGAGCTGAAACAACAGACGCCACCATCCAAGACATGGTCCAGCGTGGCAGGGTCTGAGTAGAAGCTAAGCTATGTGGCCCAAAAGGTTTCTCTGTCGACTGATCACAAATGTAGGGGCTGGGGCATTGACGGGTTGTGTGTGTAAGGAGGCAGAAACTAAACAGACAGTGATAGAAGCAGTGTGAATGTGACACTTATGGAAAGCCAAGAGAGAGAGTGCTTCTTTGGGGCACATTACTCGCTGAGAAGGCAGACTTGGATTTCTGAACAGGGCAGTAGTCTCCTGTTTCTACTGTACTGAAGTAAACAGGAATTTGTACACATTCTTTATAAAGACATATTTGACTCATCTAATCAATTTCTCTTCCAAACAGAAACAAGCTGGCAAAGTGCTGATTTGACTAACCGCTCGGGCCAAATAAGGGCAACACTATTATAAGGGAAAGTTTGCTGGATTAGTAGCTCCTTGGAGCTCTAGAATACCGGAACAGACAGCGAGGTTACACTTTTAATAATTTAATTGTGTTTTTATGAATAGGTGTATTTTAATTTAGTAAAAGGAAATGTAGTTACAGTACAAATCATTGACCTAAATGTAAATATGATCAGTAGCTTTTCCTAAAGAATTTAATAATTGCAAACAAAAGAGAACTTAAATTAGACCAAATTTCTGTGGCCTCATATGTCTGACCTTTACATGAGAGCACAGGAAAGGAAACTTCTGCCCAATCCTTCAGTCCCCCCACACAAGAGCCAGCTGCACGGTGCAGTGATGGGGCAGTGTCCATGCCACATCTGTGCACCATGGAAGGAGTGTGATTCCTGAGGCACAATCAGTTCCACAGTTCCTCATCCATGGAGCAGGTCGCACCACCCTGAACATGGAGCCATGCATAATGGCTCAATCTGACCTTGGCAGGGCCGGCTCCAGGCACCAGCCCACCAAGCTTGTACTTGGGGCGGCACCTGGAGGGGGGCGGCGCGGTGCGGTGCTCTGGCCACCGGGGAGAGCGGGGCCACGGCCGGGCTCGCCGCCCTCCCCCCGGGGCTCCGGCCGACCTCCCTGCCGCGCTGGGGCGGGGGGGGGGGGGGGGGGAGGGCTGCGGGCAGCGGCTTTTTTGCCTGGGGCGGCAAAAAAGCCAGAGCTGGCCCTGGACCTCGGATAGCAGAGTGAAAACATTACATGTATTTAATGTATTGAAACAAACTAAAACAGACTTATTTATATATTTATATATATTTATATATACATTGAATTATTGATAGTTCATATTGCAGATGATCAAACATAAATATAAAGCAATGTAATAGAGAGTAAAATTTTATTATTCTTCCTCTTGGGCATATGCAAACAGATATATAAACAACTCTTGCTTTTTTTCTTTGCTACCAAGACTTAATCTTCTATTCTTTTTGTTAATCCATTCTAGAGTAGCAGATTACTATAATAAAAACATTTGTTTAAATATATAAAGTAGTCAAAGAGCATGTCAAATTAGATTTGTTTGTATTTTTAAAAATGGTTTGAAAACAACTTGTAGTTAGGGTAAAATAGAAAAGATACACAGGGCTAAAAACAGAACCATCAATAAAACAAAAGCTGTGGCTATGATAGCTCTCAATATTCTCAAACTGATGACAGAGGCCCAAGTGCTTAAGCTATGATTTTAAACAAATGTTCACTGTGAGAAGACATGATAGAATACTTTAAAAGCTACATTTTTAAAATGCTCTTCTGTAGATATCATGGGCCTGGTTCTACATTTCCTTATACATTATACAGACATTTACACTGTGCAAAGAAGTGCATAGCTGGTATAAAACATTACCATTGCCTTCCTCTCGGTCCTGTGAACCGTTCCGCTGAATCATAGATTCTGGCACAAGAAGTCTACAACATTGTGGAAGAATTTCTGTACATGAATTAGCTATTGGCTGTATTATTAATTTAACTTGGATTTTACAATTTGGATGATAATGCTTTATTTAACATTACTGTTAAAATAATGTGGATGTATTCTGAATCTTTACAGAAAACAATGTCCATCGCGTACATTAAAATATATGGTAAAGGCTAGAAATTCCCAGGAATTAGCAAGGCTAGAATTATTTCAGCCTAAATGTAAGCAAGTTGAAAAGAAATTTTAAATTAAAATAAATTACAAATATAGCTGTATTTTGGAATGTAACCAAAGATGCAGAAACATAACTGATTCCGGTCTTCTTTTTGTATCACTTTGAGGGAGACACAATCTTGATTAAAGCACAATATTGAAATTCATCATACACCATGTAATGCTAAACATTCACATTTCCTGTTCACACATTACGGGATCCTTTAACAAAAAGGACAGTAATAAATTATTGTTTTCCATTGAAATACATACATGTGTTAAATATTCCTCAGTATGAATGAAATACTACATATAAGAAGCCAGATAGAATCCCATAAATACAAGCACAGAAGATACTCTATATGTGGATCTCACCTTTTGTAGGTAGATGAGAGGTGTGTGGGCGGGTGTCAGTCATCTCCATGGACTCAAGGAGCTCATGTCATTGAGAATGGGCAGGCACATGCACTATGGACTGGACACCCCAAAATGGTGGGGAATCCACTGAAAAGGAAATTCAGCTTTGGCTGTTTATTCTCTTTTCTGTAGGTTCTTGTGCAGTGCTCACCAATCATTGTACCTGAGCCATTGGTGGCTTTAGCGAGGCTTCATGCTTTCAATTGCACCCACAGAAATCATGAACTCCTGCTAAAGTTGCAAACCTGAGTTGCCTTCTATCCCTCACCTCAGGTTGCAACTCCACTCACTCAGATTCGGCCAGGCGCCCCTCCACTGGCCATAACATAAGCATCTCCTGGAAGTGCGTTAAGCAATGTGGCTAACATCTGTCGTGTTTGTTCTTTCATTGCTTGAAACCCCTTCTCACCATGGAAACTCTTTGAGGGGGTTCCTGAGACACTGTTACAATAGATAGGAGAAATAATGTCAATACTGATCTATCAGATGCCCATTAACCACACAAATGTTTGCTGATCTGCCTTTTTGGGGGCCATATCCACTATTGCTTCCACATTGGTAAGCCCTCTCCCCCCCCTTTACCCCCACAAAAGAATTTGACATGCAAACTACCTTAATTCTGCCCTGTAATGACAGAATTAGAGTTAAAAATAAATAAATACATCTAATGTTTCTTTAAAGATCAGTTTTATCTATCCTGGGACCACAGACACCTATGCACTAACCATAATTGTATGGCAGAGGGCAGAGTTAAGGTTGCTTGCATGCAACAATGGGTGGAAGCGTACACTTAACAATTTAACAGTTTATGGGTTTTTGTTTTTGTTTGGGGGCAGGAAGGAGAATAATATATAGTAAAATAAAATAGAGGGGGAAAGGTATAAGGGTAAATTTCCACAAGGAACACTACATCCCTAAATCACCTCCCTTAACTGAAATATCCTGTGCCTGAAATCCTTTTTGTCCTCCCCATAAATGTACACAACTATTGTACCTTTATTTTAACAAGGGGAGTTTTTTTCCTCAACTCCCACTCTGTTTCAGCACTGGAACAGATCAGCCCAATGAGCAGGAAACGTAACAGTTTGAATTACTGTGTAATTTAAGAATCACTTACAAAGAATACCCATACTACCAAAACACATCAGGCATTCTGACAAATATAATCAAGAAATCTAGGGCATTACAAGAAAGTATTAAAATGAATTTAAAACTTAAAAGTAGCATGGTATGTCAAATAAGGATGTCTTGCCAAGTTTCTTTGATAAAGACAATTGCTAGCATTAGAATTATAGCTCTAAAACATGTGTAGAATTTATTCCTATGAAACATCTACATTTTGGACAAATATGGAGTAAATTATTAAAACTGTTTTCTCCAAAGGAAAAAGAAAATTAAGTTTTACTTTAAAAACAGAAATAAAGGATTGTTCGGACCTCCAATTCCTATGCAGAAATAATATTTAAGGAAATTCTCAAACACTGAAAACTGGTTTCTACACCAATCTGAAATGAAATGACCTGAGAATGAAACCAAGTGATTTATTCCGTACAGTAGGGTGCCACATCTCTGGACCATTAATGTTCATTTTCGATAAGTCTTGGAACACTGGAGAAGTTCCAGAACATTGGAAGAAAGCTACTGTTGTGCCAATATGTAAAGGGTAAACAGGACAATGTGTGTAATTATAGGCCTGTCAGCCTGACATCAATCCTGAGCAAAATAATGGAACAGCTGATACAGGACTTGACTGTTAAAGAATTAAAGAAGGGTAGTGTAATTAATGCCAATCAAGAGGAGTTTAAAGAAAATAGATCTTGTCAAACTAACTTGATATCTTTTTGATGAAATTATAAATTTGGTGGAAACTGGGGAAAAGGTAAATAATGACACGGACTGGTCACTGATACAGAGTGATGTGGGTCATTTGGTAAGCTGGGCACAAGCAAATAATATGTGTTTCAATATGGGCAAATATAAAGTCATGTACAGAAACAAAAAAATGTAAGCCACACTTACAGGCTGGGGGACTCTCCAGTCGCCTCCCATGGATTTTTCACATGCAGCAGTAATCTGGGGCACTGTGTATATTCATAAAAGAAACTTTACAATGCAGGATAAATAAAATGACTACAAACCTGCTTTTAAAGAAAAAAAATGTTAGAAGTTACACTTCCATTGTGTCAGTTTTGGTGCTGTCTGTCAGAGTGGAGCTGGAGGTTAAGCACGAAGGATCATGCTGTGCCAATGTGGAGGAAACACATCCATTAACAACTTGTACATTTATAACTAATAAAAGGTCTATTCCAAGAATGAAAGTGCCAGTTTTAAAATACACATTATGCAGGCACATAGCAAATGTCATACATTCACCAGCCCAGCAAGACAATCAGGCACCAGGATTGTTTTGTTTTGTTTTTCAGTTCACTACCACATATACTTTAGCTTTTGTAAAGTGGGCACTCTGAAAACATTGTAAGTACTGTACGCAGATTCAGACAGAACTGACAGAGTTGAACCAATATCTACCATCAGGTCATTGAAGTGTGGCTATCCTGCTTCCAGGGGTGCACATGTCAACCCAGCAAAACCGTTTGTGAACAGAGTAAGGCAAAATGCAATGATCTATACTCAGGACAGTGACTTCAGGGACAGGGACATGACATACCTGATTTCTGGAGTGAGACATGTGCATGCTTGAACAAAATATCCTGCCTTTCCACAGTGACACTGAGCTTGTTTTGCAGGCTATCCTGTGTGGCTGGCCATGTTCAGTAGACATCCACAATAGAACCATGGTTTGTCTGAAGGAAAAGGAGCATGGGGAGATACATGGAGGTTATTCAATGTCGTACAGGAAATGTATTCCATTTTCCACAGTCTTGTCTGTCATTCCTGTGCTGATTTGGAGAATGCACTGTTAATTAATTAACTACTTGGACATGATCTGTAGTGCTCTAAGCAATTATTTAGCCTCTACCAGAGCAAACTCAGTTCAACTAGAGCCTGGTCTACACTACGAGTTTAGGTCAAATTTAGCAGCGTTAAATCTAATTAAGCCTGGACACGTTCACACGGCTAAGTCCCTTTTTTCGACTTAAAGGGCCCTTTAAACCGGTTTTTTTACTCCACCTCCGACGAGGCGATTAGCAATAAAATCGGCCTTAGCGGGTCGGAATTGGGGTAGTGTGAATGGAATTCGACGTTATAGGCCTCCAGGAGCTATTCCACAGTGCTTCATTGTGACCGCTCTGAACAGCACTCTCAACTCAGATGCACTGACCAGGTAGACAGGAAAAGCCCCGCGAACGTTTGAATTTCATTTCCTGTTTGCCCAGCGTGGAGAGCACAGGTGACCACGCAGAGCTCATCAGCACAGGTAACCGTGATGGAGTCCCAGGATCGCAAAAGAGCTCCAGCATGGACCGAACGGGAGGTACGGGATCTGCTCGCCATATGGGGAGATGAATCAGTGCTAGCTGAACTCCGTAGCAGTAAACGAAATGACAAAATATTAGAAAAGGTCTCCAAGGCCATGAAGAACAGAGGCCATAACAGGGATGCACAGCAGTGCCGCGTGAAAATTAAGGAGCTAAGGCAAGCCTACCACAAAGCCAGAGAGGCAAACGGAAGGTCCGGGGCAGAGCCGCAAACATGCCGCTTCTACGCGGAGCTGCATGCCATGCTAGGGGGTGCAGCCACCACTACCCCAACCGTGTGCTTTGACTCCTTCAATGGAGAAACACACAGGGAAGCGGGTTCGGGGTACGAGGAAGATGAGGATGAAGATAAAGTAGATAGCTCACAGCAGCAAGGAAGCGGAGAAACCGGTTTCCCCAACAACCAGGATATGTTTATCACCCTGGACCTGGAACCAGTAATCCCCGAACTCACCCAAGGCGTGCTCCCAGACCCTGAGGGTACACAGGGGACCTCTTGTGAGTGTACCTTTGTAAATATTACACCTGGTTTAAAAGCAAGCGTGTTTAATGATTAATGATTAATTTGCCCTGGCAATCGCGGCCAGTACAGCTACTGGAAAAGTCTGTTAACATGTATGGGGATGGAGCGGAAATCCTCCAGGGATATCTCCAGAAAGCTCTCCTTCATGTACTCCCAAAGCCTTTGCAAAAGGTTTCTGGGGAGGGCTGCCTTATCCCGTCTGCCATGGTAGGACACTTTACCACGCCAGGCCAGTAGCACATAGTCTGGAATCATTGCTTAACAAAGCATGGCAGCGTATGGTCCCAGTGTTTGCTGGCATGCAGACAACATCCATTCCTTATCGCTCTTTGTTATCCTTAGGAGAGTGATATCATTCACAGTCACCTGGTTGAAATGGGGCGATTTTATTAAGGGGACATTCAGAGGTGCCCGTTCCTGCTCTGCTGAACAGAAATGTTCCCCGCTGTTAGCCACGCGGTGGGGGGGAGGGGTGAAGTGATCATCCCTGAGAATTGGGTGTGGGGGGGGAGGGAGGTTAGTTGGGTTTGTGCTGCATGTTAACCCGGAAACCGCAGCCCCTCCTTTTACATTGCAAACCCATTTTAAATGGCCAACCGAATGGGTGCTTGGTATGGAAAATGAGGGTGCTACTGTTTGAAACCATTCCCACATGTTAAGAAGGTTAAAAAAGCCAAAAAACTGGCTTACCATGGCTGCCTGCAAGCCGAAATCTGTTGCCTGGCACTGCGTGAATGATCTCTCACACCAAACCGGTAGGCCCTCAATATAAGAGGAAAAATGCGACCTTGCAACGAAAGCACATGTGCTATGTAATGTGAACAGCAAAATTTAACGTGAAAGAGTGTACCCATTGTTCTCTAAAATGTGTCTTTTCTTAACCACCTCTCCCTTCTCCTCTACCAGCTGCAAATGTTTCTCCTTCACAGAGGCTAGTGAAGATTAGAAGGAGAAAACGGCAGACTCGGGATGATATGTTCTCGGAGCTCCAGATGTCCTCCCACGCTGACAGAGCACAGCAGAATGCGTGGAGGCAGTCAATGTCAGACTACAGAAAAGCACAATATGAACGAGAGGAGAGGTGGCGGGCTGAATCGTGGGATGAAAAGAGCAAGTGGTGGGCTGAAGATGATAGGTGGCGTCAGCTTGCAGACAGAAGGCAAGAGTCAATGCTCCGGATGCTGGAGCATAAAACTGATATGCTCCAGCCTATGGTTGAGCTGCAGGAAAGGCAGCAGGAGCAGAGACCGCCGCTACAGCCCCTGTGTAACCAACAGCCCTCCTCACCAAGTTCCATAGCCTCCTCACCCAGACACCCAAGAACACGGTGGGGGGGGGGCCTCCAGCCACCCAGTCACTCCACCCCAGATGATTGCCCGAGCATCAGAAGGCTGGCCTTCAATAAGAGTTAAAGTTTTAAACTGCACTGTGTCCTTTTCCTTCCCTTCTCCCCCACCCATCCCGGGCTACCTTGGCAATTATCCCCCTAGTTGTGTGATGAATTAATAAAGATTGCATGAATGAGAAGTAACAATGACTTTATTGCCTCTGCAAGTGGTGCTCGGGGGGGGGAGGTGGTTGGTTTACAGGAAAGTAGAGTGAACCGGGTTGGGTGGGGGGGCGGAGGGTTCATCAAGGAGAAACAAACAGAAGTTTCACACAGTAGCCTGGCCAGTCACAAAACTCGTTTTCAAAGCTTCTCTGATGCGCACTGCGCCCTGCTGTGCTCGTCTAACCGCCCTGGTGTCTGGCTGTGCGTAATCAGCGGCCAGGCGATTTGCCTCAACCTCCCACCCCACCATAAATGTCTCCCCCTTATTCTCACAGATATTGTGGAGCGCACAGCAAGCAGTAATAACAATGGGGATATTCTTTTCGCTGAGGTCTGAGCGAGTCAGTAAGCTGCGCCAGCGTGCTTTTAAATGTCCAATGCACATTCCACCACCATTCGGCACTTGCTCAGCCTGTAGTTGAACAGGTCCTGACTCCTGTCCAGGCTGCCTGTGTACGGCTTCATGAGCCATGGCATTAAGGGGTAGGCTGGGTCCCCAAGGATCACGATAGGCATTTCAACATCCCCAATGGTTATTTTCTGGTCTGGGAAGAAAGTCCCTTCCTCCAGCTTTCGAAACAGAGCAGAGTGCCTGAAGACGCGAGCATCATGTACATTTCCCAGCCATCCCACGTTGATGTTGGTGAAACGTCCCTTGTGATCCACCAGGGCTTGCAGCAGCATTGAAAAGTACCCCTTGCAGTTTATGTACTCCGTGGCTTGGTGCTCCGGTGACAAGATAGGGATATGGGTTCTGTCTATCGCCCCACCACAGTTTGGGAATCCCATTGCAGCAAACCCATCCACTATGGCCTGCACATTTCCCAGAGTCACTACCATTGATATCAGCAGGTCTTTGATTGCCCTGGCAACTTGGATCACAGCAGCCCCCACAGTAGATTTCCCCACTGCAAATTGATTCCCGACTGACCGGTAGCTGTCTGGTGTTGCAAGCTTCCACAGGGCTATCACCACTCGCTTCTCAACTGTGAGGGCTGCTCTCATCCTGGTATTCTGGTGCTTCAGGGCAGGGGAAAGCAAGTCACAAAGTTCCATGAAAGTGCCCTTACGCATATGAAAGTTTTGCAGCCACTAGGAATCGTCCCACACCTGCAACACGATGCGGTCCCACCAGTCTGTGATTGTTTCCCGGGCCCAGAATCGGTGTTCCACGGCATGAACCTGCCCCAGTAACACCATGATTTGCACATTGCTGGGGCCTGTGTCTTGTGAGAGGTCTATGTCCATGTCAATTTCCTCATCACTCTCGTCGCCGCGCAGCAATCGCCTCCTCGGCTGTTCCTGGTTTTGCTTTGGCATGTCCTGGCTCTGCATATACTTCAGGACAATGTGCGTGCTGTTCATAGTGCTCATAATTGCCGCGGTGATCTGAGCTCCATGATCCCAGTGCTATGGCATCTGGTCTGAAAAAAGGCGCGAAACTAGTATCTGACTGACAGAGGGAGGGAGGGAGGGGCGAGTGACGACATGGCGTACAGGTACAGGGAATTAAAATCAACAAAGGTGGCTGTGCATCAGGCAGAAACACAAACGGTCACACAGAATGGCCCCCCCAAAGATTGAACTCAAAACCCTGGGTTTAGCAGGCCTTTGATTTCACGGAGGGAGGGGGAAGCAAATGAATACACAACAAATCTACTTTTTACATCTTAAGCTGGCAGACGACGGTGCAGCATGACTAAGAGCCCTCTGCATCTTCTGGGTGCTTGGAGAAAATACTGGGCACTTGGCAGAAAATAGCATACTACGACTGATAGCCATCATCGTCATTGGGAAGGCAGCGACTGGCGGACATACGGAGTTTCAGCCACTGCAGTATGACGATGACAGATACCAGTCGTAATACACCATCTACTACCAAAAGGCAAGGGGCTGCTGCAAGGGTCGGCTCTAGGTTTTTTACCGCCCCAAGCAAAAAAAATTTTGGCTGTCCCCCGTCCCAGCCCTGGGCTCCTTGCCGCACCCCCCTGCCGCCCCAGCCCTGGGCTCTCACCCCTTGACCCGCACCATCCTGCCGCCCCAGCCCTGGGCTCTCACCCCTTGACCCGCAACCCCCCTGCAGCCCCAGCCCTGGGCTCTCACCTTCCCCACCCGCATCCCCCTGCTGCCCCAGCCCTGGGCTCTCCCACACACACACCCTGCTACCCCAGCTCTGGGTTCCCCCTAACTCCCCACCATTGCCACACACACACACACACATCTCCTGCCGCCTCAGCCCTGGGCTCACCCCCCCCCCACCTGCATCACCCTTCCGCCGCAGCCCTGGGTCACTCTTTCTTTCTATGGGGAATTTGCCAATGCAATATCACTGTCTTCCTTTTAAACAAACAAACAAACAAAAGGCAATGGGTGTTGAAAATAGCAATTCCAGTCCTAATAACCACTGAGAAGTATTTCTTGCTCAATTTTATCCTACTTTTTCTACCGCAAGTTACAGTGGATCAGTATATTTGATTTGGGAGAAATGAAGTAACAGCCGCCCAAACTGAGCTTGAGCACTCCTGAATTTTGAGGTGTTCAAATCTGGAAGGTAGGTGCTGGGGGAGGGGGGGGGAGCCTCTGGCGCCGCAGGGGAGCACGGCAGCATGTACGCAGCAGCGTGTCTGGCGCTGCAAGAAGTCAGAAACGCTGGTCTGAGTGGCACGGTAAGGGGGTTGGAGGGTTGGAGAAGGGGTACAGGGTTCCGGGGCGGGGGCAGTAAAGGGACAGGGAGCAGGGGGGTTGGATGGGGCAGAGGTTCGGGAGGGCAGTCAGGGGCAGGGAAAAGGGGGGGTTAGATGGGTCAGGGGGTTGGGGGGGCAGTTAGGGGACAGGCAGCAGTTGGATAGGCATGGGAGACCCAGAGGTTTGTCAGGGGACAGGTAGGGGGTGGGGTCCTAGAGGGGAAGTTGGGCGGGGTCTGAGGAAGGGGGAAGTTGGGTACAAGGACCAGTGGGGCTTAGATGGGGGTGGGGTCCTGGGGGGCAGTTGGGGCAGGGGTCCCAGGAGGGGGTGATCAGGGGACAGGGAGCGGGGGGCTGGATGGGTTGGGGTTTTGGGGGGGGCAGTCGGAGGGAGTGGATGGTGGCAAGGTGGGGCTACCCTCCCTCCCTGTGGAGTGTCCTATTTTTTGAATGTTAAAATATGGAATCCCTACTCACAGCACAGCTCTCCATTCACAGCAGGCTACAGCATGAGGTCTCAGCTTCCTCACTCCCTCCCCCTCTTTCCTGTTGGTAGTGGCCAAGGGAATGCTGGGAAATGTAGTTCTTTCCCTGCTCCAGGGCTGGCTCTATAGGCAGGGAGCTAACCAACGAACTACAGCTCCCAGAGGACCCTGTTGGTTCTCAATTGCCATGCTGGATCCCTGCCGCCCCTGCAAATGGGCTGTCCCAAGCACGTGCTTGCTTTGCTGGTGCCTGGAGCCGCCGCTGGACACGCAGCAGGGGGTTGTGGATGGCCAGCACTGCCGTCCAGAGGAAGAGTCTTCTCTGCCCTTCCAAGAAGAACTTTCCGAAGACCTAAAACCAACAGGATGTGAGGCATTAGCAGATTGCCCAGAGCCAGGCTCCAACTCCTGGGGATAGAACGGCATCTCCATCTAGTGGCCCCTGGAGGCAGCCACTGCAGGGGACCCAGCCACCCCCACTCCCTGAGCTGCCTTATGCCCTGGCAGAGTGTCCTTACCTCCCCGACCCTGGCTGTGTTCCTGTAGCCCAGGAGCCTGCTGTCCTGGTGCCAGTCCCAGCACCACAGGTCTTTGGCCTCATGGATGCTCAGCCCTGGGAAAGAGAGACACACACACACATTTGTCATTCTGGTTGCAGCGCTTGTGTCCTTCCAATCCTATTGGTGGCTGTACAGTGGGCAGAGTCCTTGCTGCGTGCCTGGCCCAACAGAATTGCAGGGGAGGGGTGTAGAACAGAGAAAGAGACAGACAGAGACTCATCCTCCAGCCGGGGTCAGTCTGAGAGAAATTGGCTGGGGTCCCAGTCTCACTCTTCTATCGGGTGCCATTTCCCAGCTGGGTTCCTTTACCCCTCTGGTGCAGCAGCAGCTGGTAGAGCCAGTAAACCCCCTCCCTGCCCTGCCGGCTGATGTCCTTGGCTGGGTCACTGATCAACAGAACCAGCTGTGCCACCTGGTGACCCATCCTGTGGAATTCTGCTCAGTTCTAATGGAAGTGAGAGGGAGAGGGGACTCCATCAGCATTTTCCTGCCAGCTCCCAGTGCCCCGTGGGCCAGGACTCTCTTTTTCCCCTCATCCGCTCTGCAGGAGATGCTAGAGGATAGAAGCTAGAGCTAGACCCTTAATTTCCTCTGCCCCCCAGGGAGCCTGGAGAACAGGGATATGGGCAGGGCCCTCCATGAGGACTTGCTTCCCCAGCTGCTCCAGGATGACAGGTAGGCATGAACCTGGAGCATGGTCCCCTTAAAAGCCCAGTCACCACTTAACCAGGACAAGAAGAATTTGACTCCAGCCAAGCTCATTCTCTGCTCTGCCTCTGCCTCCCCAAGAGGAACACTCCTAACCCAGAGCCCCTGCAGCAGCAGATCCTACAGCCAGTTGGAGTCAGCCCGCCTCACCCCTCCTGGTGTTGGGAGGGAAACAGGAGAAAGGACAAAAGAAGGAAGAGATGAAGAGAAAGGAAGGAGGGATGGAGGAAAAGGTAAAACGAAAAGAGCAAACCCTAATGTCCCCAGTGATTGTATGGGACAAAATCCCAGGTGGGGAATAAAATTCTGCCTCCTTAAACTAGTGTTTTCCATGCCTAGAATTCAGCTGGCACCAGGTGGATCAGACTGAGCAGGTTCCAAACCTCTCGGAGACTCTTACCTTCTAAACAAGGACATCTGTTTTCTAGTAAAATCAGTAAAAGGAAAGGAGAAAGCTCAAAAGAGGCTCCTCCTCGAACTCACGTATGTGAACCCTAATACTCTCTCAGTCCTCAAAGAGAGACCTCGAGAAGGAGACTTGCTGAAGCAAAGCCGACAGGGGTCTCTGAGGTTTCCCTGGCCCTGCGCCCCTATCCTGCCTGGCTGATGTCAGCTTCTCTCTGTGAGGTCACCACCTCCCCACCACCTTTGACCAATAGGCTGAGGTCCTGCAAAAGGCCTTTGTGATGTCACTGCCACACACACCCCTCCCCTGAAGTGCGAATGTCCTGCTGCTGGCCAGACACTTTGACGGTTTGAGCTACTCTCTGTGGATCACCCCACTCAATGCGTGTTTATTCTAGGAAGCAAGCTGGCTAGACAGTAAAACATAAGAGGCCGCTCCCAATGCTACACTCAGTTCTTCCAAAACTAGTAGACTTGATGGCCAGAAGGGATCTTTAGAGCATCTAATCTAACCCCCTGCATGATCACCGATTCAAATGCCCCGAGGAATCAGGGGGAATTAAGAGCACCTGGAACCAGCAGCATTTCCACACAGCACCTGCCCACCACTGAGGGATGGATTCACCTCCTGACCCCCAGAATGGAGTCTTCTTGTCCTTTCTAGTAACCTCCCGTGCCAAACCCGTTCCTTGAAGGGTGAGCTCCTGCCACCTCCCCCTCAGTGCCCTTGACAGCTGATCCACCTCCATACCACAGCTCAAGTTCTCAGTACCCTCTCCTCCCACCCCCACCCAGGTTGGGCAGGGAGGGGCCTCTAGCAGGGGTGGGCAGGAGGGATTCTGGCAGCAGTGAAGTGGGTTGCGGGGAGGTCGAGATCTTGCCCCAAATCATCCCAGACACTAATGCTGAAGCCACAGGATGGCAGCCCTGGTTAATGGGGCATCCATCCCTCAGTGGTGGGCAGGTGCTTTGTGTGGAAATGCTGCCTGCGGAACTGGCAGCCCGGGGACTATCCCCACTCACCCCTGGGGAGCCCCTTATGCCTCTCCGCTCCACCATCACCAGTCCTTGCTGCTGTTGCTTTTCCTGCAGCTTTTCCTCGGGCTCTTGCTTTCTCTCACGGTCCTCTCGCTCTCTCGGACTCAGCTCCAGTCCCATCCATCTCCGATCCCCTGATGGGGAACCCGATCGTGAAGACCCCCATCTGGTTGGGGACCAGACTCTTGGGGATGCCTGGCTACTGCTCCACCTGCTCCCAAATCCTCTTGTAGCCCCATCTGGGTCAGAAATTTGCTCCGCCTGCAGAGTGAGGGGAAAGCAACCATGCCAGCTCCCTTCCCTGAGCAGGAGGGGAGCCAGGAAAAGAGGTGGAGGGAGATGCACGAAAAGGACAGAAGGGAGCTGCTGGCATGCCAGGCAGACGATAAGCCCACACATAAAGTTGGAACTGTTTCACTCCCAGAGATCTTCTCCTTGGCCCTCTGGGGTGCTTGTAGGGTGACCGCCCCTGCTTTCAGTCCTGATCATGCCATTGTTTCAATATATTCTATGTTATTTTTAGCTGGATGATGTTTCAGATGTTTTCAAATCATTCCAACAAGATTTACATCTCTTTCTGCTCTCTATACCTGGTCCATGGGAACCCAATAAAAATTCCCATGGAATGCCCACATTACCCTTATTAAATCACAACAGCCTCCATCTGTTTGTTTGATAATGATGATATACTGTTAGTATCTCCACATCTTTTTCAGTCTAACAGAATTTCATAGAATATCAGGGTTGGAAGGGACCTCAGAAGATCATCTAGTCCAACCCCCTGCTCAAAGCAGGACCAATCCCTAACTAAATCCTCAAATGGATCCCTCAAGGATTGAGCTCACAACACTGTTTTTAGCAGGCCAAGCCTCAAACCACTGAGCTATCCCTCCCCCCAATTTGCATGGCTGTGCCATATTCAAGACCATTATCAAAAACCTTTTGCAAAAGAGATATAGGTGCTACAAAGGGATAGGTAGTGGTGGTTCCTAAACTCACATGGAAATCCATTGACTGCCACAGAACTCGCTGTAAGCAGACACTGACGCCTGTCTGGATTCCTTTGGAGGAGGGACTTTAGGGAACAGTTTAATAACTCATGCATTACTGAACTCTGTCCTGAGCTATTGTTTATGCATATCTCTAGATGTAAGGGACTATGCATATCTCTAGATGTAAGGGACTTTTCAGTTATTTGAAAAGTTTCACCACTTCAGGTTAACCCTCTGATTTTCAGGAACCTTCTATCTTTTAAATGAAATTCCATTTATGTCTGAGGCTTCTCTTTGTTCATCTGCTATGCTGTTTATCCTACTTCCTTCAATTTCATTCCACCTTTCCTTTAATAGTGTGAGGTACAGGGCCAGTTCAACAAAAAATTGTGTCTAGCTCTTGTACAATGTTATAGAAGCTGATTTCAACTAGGGCTTCTGTAACATGGGAACCAATTGTGTTGTTTGCTAAATTGGGTTCATACAAAACTTTCTAGCTGCCTCTTTCTGTGACGTAAGTCACACTCTGAGCAACATCTGTTAGATCTTTCTTTTGAGAAGTTAATAAAACCACCACTGTTACACAATGAACACTTTCCATTTATGCTCTTCTTTTCAGCTGTGTTTTTCTTCATTCAATGATTTCAGTCCAATGATCTTTCAGCTTTTCTTCCTGTGAAGTTCATTTACAATTCCTAATAGCTGACTGTTCGAATACTTTCTTTCTTTCTTTCTTTCTTTCTTTCTTTCTTTCTTTCTGTAAGCGGGGGAATGGTCCCGCTATTGTGGGGAACTTTCCTGGCTTCTGCACTACCCCGGTGAAGTGGACTAGCGAAAGGATCTGAGTCCCCGCTCCCACTTCCTTTACCCAGAGGCCTCCCTGCCCTTGAGGGCTCCCCTTCCACTCTCCTGTCTGGCTGAGTCCTCGTAACCCCAACAAGGCTGGGCCCAGGATTCCTGGGGGGCTCGACCCCCAACCCTGCTGTGGTCACCTAGGACAGGGGCTAGGGTGTCCCCACTCCGGGGTACTCTCTCTGCACTGGGCACCTCCCTGACCCACTGATTATTCCATACAATTTAAAGCAAATACAAGTTGTTTAATTAACAATTAATTTTAAAAAAGAATAAGGAAAAAATGGGAAAGGTTAAAGGAAAACACATCACCCCACTCTGTGGCAGGGAACATCACAACCAGTGTCTCTGGAACGTCAGGGCAGTTCAGTCTGTTCCTTGTAGGTCCCAGGCCTGCTTCTCAGGCCCTGTCTGTGCTGCAGGGACGCTGTGGGTTGGACACTTGCTCTGGCGGTGGCCACACGCTCTCAGGCTCTAGGTGGCAGGACCCTTCTTCCCAGCGTCGTCCCCGCCCGGTCGGGGTTATGATCCCCCTGCAAGTTTGGCCTGCAAGGCCTCTTGGCTGAGGCGTCTCCCTGTGCTGGGCCCACTGCCCAGGGTCCCCCTCACTCTCCCCAGCTGCTCACCACACTGGACTGCACACGGCTCTGGACTGCCCCAGCCCCAGCTCCGGACTGCTCCAGCCCCGGCTCCAGCTCCACTCTGCCTCAGCACGGCTGCTGCTGCTGCTGCTCTGCCTTCAGCTCCCTGGGCTGCTTCTCTGGCCTCTCTGGCTCTGGTTACTGCAGCTCTGCCCCCAGCACAGCTCTGCTCTGCAGGCTGCTTCTGTGACTCTGCTCCCAGCTCTGACCTGCTTCCTGGCTGCTTGTCTGGCCCCTCTGGCTCTGCTTGCTACAGCTCTGCTCTCTCTGGGCTGTGCTCTGGCTTTGGGGCTGCAGCTCTGCTCCCAGCAGCTCGGCTCGGGCCCCTGCTCTCTCCTTAGCTCGGCCCCACTCTGTCTGACTCAGGCCATTCCAGTTCACACGGAGGACGGGACCCCCCCGGCCTCCTGACTCTCTGATTAGCCTGCCCGCCCTGTCAATCAGGCTGATCTGGAGCATTGGCCTCTCCCCATTGTTCCTGGGGACAGTCAGTCTCAGGCTCCTGATTTGCCATCCACCCTTCCCCTTTTAGTGCTGGGAGCTAGCCAACCAAAACACCCCCACTGAGTGTTAGTAAGGGGGCAACAGTCCCCTTACATTTCTTTCATTTTCTGGATTTCCACAATTGTATATTCAAACTGCATTTTATGCTTTTTTTCCCTTCAGGATCCAAGCCTTTCAACTAAAAATGCAGAGTGAAGAGATATCATGTTGGGGCATTGCCAGTGGGCCCAGACACAGCACAGATGTATTGGGCCACAAGTTCACAAAGGGGAGAAAAGAGAGTCTTTCATAAATGAGTAAAGAAGCGGGCCTGGATTGCATCTCTCTCCTTATTCTCTGTATGATTCATGCAGGCAAAGCTTATTTCCTTGGTCTTTGTACAGAGGACCAAAATTTGGCCCTAGCTGGCATATAAAACTATTTTTCAATATTAAGAGTCTAATACAGCAAACTTTTAGGCATGTGAGTAACTTTTCTCATGTTAGTGGGACTACTCCTGTGACATCAGTGGGATTATCCATAAGAGTAAGGTTCTTCTTTGAGTGATTGCACATGGCCATTCTACTGTATGTGTGTGTATGCCTCATGCACATTTGTGGGAAAACCTTTTCTCTCAGCAATTACTGTTGTGGCAACTCAAGCACCCTCTGTTGCTGCATGCCACTGCCTGATGGTCTAAGAGGATGGAGCTGCTTCCAACCCTCCTCAGTTCCTTCTTACCATCAGTGATGGTTTTTGGAGTGCTTCCAGTATTGCTATCACACGTTTATTTCCCTCACTCTCTGTAAACAGTCCATTTCTTGATTGATAGTTAGATATAGAATCATAGAAGCATAGAATATCAGGGTTTGGAAAGGACCTCACGAGGTCATCTAGTCCAACCCCCTGCTCAAAGCGGGACCAATATAGTGTAGAGTTAGTAGTAATCTTAGGTTTCAGTTTCCCCTTTTGGACCAAATTTGATTCTTGGTACCAGGACTGGGACTGGAGCTATGCCTCGCTCTCCAGAGTTCAAGACCTGCTGCTCGAGTGCCTGACTGATGCTGGTCAGTGATTGACACCCCAGCTGCCTAAAATGTTTGGGGGAGTCCCACATCAGTGACAAGTGTCACATTTGTAGAAGGTTTAAATCTCGCTCTAATAATGATAGAGCACTGAGACTCAAGTTTTGCCTTATGGAGGTGGCACTTCATCGTCCATTGGAGCTGTCGGTTTCAGAGTGTACTCCTAGTGCAGCACCATCAGTGCAGAGTGTTCTTCCTGAGATGTCTTCAGCACTGCGTTCTGTGTCTCTGGTACCAAAGAAGGGACACAGTCCTTCCAGGACATGTTACCTCATTCAGCAAGACCTTCGTTACTGAGGCCATCTAGGAGCAAGAACTCTGGGAGGGACTCTGAGGGTAAGCGTTCCCCAGAGCGTTCCTCTGCACAAAGCAGGGTTCGTTGACTCTGGAACCTGTGCCATGTCCATTCAGGGTGACTTTCTGAAGTTCCTATATGCCAGACTCAAGATCCCATTCTGGTACTGCTGACTCCAGCAGCATATGCTGCCACCGGAGAATTGCTTAATCTTTCTGTATCGGTGTCCCTGGCAGTGCAGATGGTATCAGCTTCGCAAGAGCACACAGTATTGATGACACTTCCGGTACCCAGGAAGCTGGTACATTTCAGGGGCAAGCCACTGTTAATATTCCTGGTACCATGGGTTTGGCTTACCTATCTCTGGTATGCACAGGTTCTGCTCCACCCATTATGGCAGGACTCAGAGTCATCTTTGTCGGATTGTATCTTTGTGATTCTTTGTCTTTTGTGTCCCATACCAGATGGGAGGCTTAACCTCCATCAGAGCTTTGGGGTCCATGGATGTCAGAGCAGTCTCAGCAATTGGCACCTGGTAAGGGGCAATGGTCTTCACAACCATGGGGCCCACTACCATATCAGTGGCCTTTCTGGACACCATGGGGTGTCCCTCCCCTGATTAGGACCTCTCTTCACCCATCTGAGCTGATTTCCTTCAGGGGGCACTGAGATCATTGGCACCGCAGACAATGTTCTCTGATGCCTGGTGCCAGTACCAAGCAACTGGACTTGCTCAAACAGCTTCTCCACCTCAAGAGGCAAACCAGCCATTGCCTCAGAGTCCTGGTGAGTTTTCTTACTCATCAGTAGATGAGCCCATAGAGATGGTGAGTGATTCTCCACCCCAAGGCTCACCAAGAACTGCTTAAAAGGGTGACCTCAGCTTTAGACATTTAAGTGGAAGATCCATGAGAATCCCTCAAACTAGTGGACCTATTAGCAGCTGCAGGGCCCTTGAGAGTGGCACTTCCAATCAACAAAGCAATTCTGAAGCTAGTTAAAACATTTTTGCAGACCCCTGCTTCCCTCCTGCCTATGGCTAAACAGGCAGAGAGGAGATCCTACGTATGATGGGTTCCCCCTGGGGTGCCACTTGGAACTGGGGTACCACTGAGCTCACCTGACCCACCAGGCTGGGTTCCCTTTACACTAGGCTGCTGTGACAGGCTCTCAAGCTCCCTTCCAGCACACACACTGGTAGGGCCACACCCAGCTGCAGTTTGACACAGATCCTGAGATCAGCTCTGCATAGGAAAGCTCAGCTAAGGAATTGCCCAGCACTCAAGTGCACACCCCCTCTGGAGTGTAACCCAAATTTGTATCTTCTTGCGCTGCACAGAGAACTATACAGCATAAGCTCATTGAAATACACCCCCTCCCTCAATATGAAGGAAGATATGCACAGCTTTTTGCCCCCCAGTTATGAATTCCACAAACTGGTTTTAGAGAAAACAAAAACAAGTTTATTAACTACAAAAGATAGATTTTAAGTGATTACAAGAGATAGCAAACAGATCAAAGCAAATTACTGAGCAAATGAAAAAACACGCAAACTAAGCTTAAGGGATTAAAGAAACTGGTACAAGTAGCCAATTCTCACCCTAAATGTTGTTTTAGGCAGATTGCAGAGATTCTTGAAAGCTAGATGCACTGGCCTGCTGCTTAAAATTTAAGGTATTGCATTCACAGGCTAGACACCTGGGCTCAGCTCTTCTCCCCCGCCCCTGTCTTTGTTTCTTAGGCCTTGGCTACACTTGCATGTTATACCACAATAAAGCCTCTCAGAGCGCTCTACCTTACTCCCCGTCCACACTGGCAAGACATGTAGAGCGCTCTGACTCCCTGGCTGGAGCGCTCCTGGTACTCCACCTCCCCGAGAGGATTAACAGCTGTTGCGTATTGGGTGAGATGCTTCAGTGCCAGTGTAAATGAGAAGTAACATCACAACACTCTAATTGACCTCCGGAAACATCCCATAATCCCCTTAACTGAAGTGGCTTCTCTTGTCTTTGTTGTGAACTCGGGACGCAGAAGTGCCCTTTCAAAGCTCCATTTCGGAGAGCCGGTAACTTATCTGGTCTGAGAAAAAAACAAACAGCTAATGTTTGCTTTGAGTGAGTGAGAGAGAGGCGGGCAATGGAGAGGGGTCTGAACTTACAAGACAGCATGCTGACACACTCTCAGCACCCCAAAAACCCACTCTCTCTCTCCCCCACCACTCCCTGTCACACTCCACTCCACCCCACCCCCATTTGAAAAGCACGTTGCAGCCACTTGAATGCTGGGATAGCTGCCCATAATGCACCGCTCCCAATGCAGCTGCAAGTGCTGCAAATGTGGCCATGCCAGTGCGCTTTCAGCTCTCAGAGTGGACAGACTGGAGTGCTTTCCCTAGTGCGCTCTCCGAAGGCTGGTTTAACTTAAAGCGCTCTACAGCTGCAAGTGTAGCGAAGCCCTTAGATGTTTCCATCAGTCATCCTGGGTGGGGATTCAGTGAAGAATGAGCCACGATTATGTCACTCCCCTGCCTTAAATAGGTGTTACACATGACGGGAATTCTTTGTCTTCCAGTGTGATTCCCACCCCCGGTCAGTGGAAAAGTACTAATTTTATCATGGAGTACAGTATCAGGTGACATGATCACATGACCCTGCAGCCATAACTCAAAGTCTATTTGCAGCATTCCCCAGGAAGATTTTTCTGAGGGTGATAAACATATTCTGAGACCTGTTCTCTTTAATGGCTCTTCCTCACAGCAAGCCACCTAGATTGATTGCATTCTGTCCTGTGAGCGTTCCCCAGGGATAAATACACTTTTAATTGATAAATAGTCAATATTCCTAACTTCAGATACAGAAATGATACATGCATAGAAATAAGATAATCATATTCAGTAAATCATAACCTTGCCAATGATATCTCACATGACCCATGTCGCATAAAATACATCTTACATATGCTATAATCATAACAATATTTCTATGAAGAATATGGGGCATAATGCCACACTATGTGCTTTTGAAGACTTCAAACACCTTTACTTTCACTCGCCCCCAAGCTCTTTGGTGGTGGGAACAGGGGCACCAAGCATTGACACTGAAGTGTAAAGAATCAAAGAGGCTGGACTTGTTTGATTGTAAACTTTATTCAACAGGAGGCCTACAGCTTAGAACTGTTAACAAGAAGCTGTCCTAAATTGCTATGATTTCACTGTATGGGAAACATCATGAAGTTATATTTAATCCTGCCATGAGTGGAGGGGACTGGACTAGATGACCTCTTGAGGTCCCTTCCAGTCCTATGATTCTATGATTCTGTAGTTCTATAAGTTTAAAACAAGGCTACAGGAGGACGCCAGGCAGGAGTTCACTCTCATGGTAGAGGAGAGCAAGATGGTGGCAAGGACAGCTCTTCAGGACCACTTAGATGCGGTAGACTCAGCAACTCAATCCATGGCATCTGCCATATCTCAGAGAAGGTGGGTGAGACTGTGTTCACCCATCTTGTCTCTCTAATATGTTGGTGCCAACACAGCTACAACAACACTGCATATATATCTCTGAGGAAGTATTTGTGGCTGCAGTCTTCTTCCAGTCTCCCTCCTGAAAACCAGCAGACCATGCAGGATTTGCCATTTGAGGGGCCATCCCTCTTTTTGGAAAAGATGGATGATAGGCTGCGTAGCCTAAAAGATTCCAGAGCAACACGTAAGTCGATTAGAATATATACACTGGCAACAAAGTGGAAGCAGTTCCGACCCCAGCAGGCTTGCAGTGATCAGAGCTTTATACCTTGGCCCCAAGACCTGCCAAGAAAAAGGGGCAGGAATTACTGGAGGTGACCAATTCCTCTGTAATAGGTTTGGTCACAGGAACTCCCTCAAGACTCTCACTAGATGTGTTGGGATACCACTGAGAGCAACCCCCCCTGCCAGGATACCACTGAGAGCAAACCCCTCCCCCCCCCCCGTCATTCACAGGTGTTCTAGCAAGGTTTGGGGTTCCTGGTCCCAAAGTGCCTGAAAACATGTTGGGGGTGTAGTACTGCTAACAGAATACAGATAGCAATATATGTTAAAAGTGTAGGTGTCTTGGCATTTAGCCACCAATGCCATGAGGTGGTGTGCCTCAATTTACCCTTCCACACAGCAGCCTAGGCCTGTTATGCTTTTGCTGCTGTGCCAAGCTTCTGGCTTGTTTACAGCTATAAGCTGAAAAGCAACATGCTTGTGGGACTATTTTGTCACCATCCCTAGCATGTACAAAAGTTTTTTCCACAAATCAGGTATGTCACACATTTTAAAGGGTTTACCATTAGTATTAATTCCTTTGTCTTGACCCATAGAAAAAGTAGAAAAAGTAGAAAAAGACACAAGATTAACTGCCAGTTTATGACAGACAGACTTTGTTCACACAGTTTGGCTTGTTCAGTGTCCATTCCATTTTCCAATCCCTTTGTCTACCATGGTAAATGCTTTGGTACAGATTCTAATTCTAATTGTGCCATTTTTCCTGGTAACAAATCCTTCTCATGGATCAGGTCCCTCCTGACCACAGAAATTTCTGAACCAGTGTCTCTCCATCCTTGCAGCACTTCATCATTAAGTTTAACAGCATGCATATGCTCACTGCTTGATTGTGTAGAAGCAACCTTTACAAATCCTGTGTGGAAAGAAGCAGCAACCTGGGACACCCCTGTGCTCTGAGAAGCAGCAGCTTCATGAGTTACCTGCTGCCTGTTCCTACTCAGCCAAGAACATTTACTCCTCAGGTGCTCAGTGGACTTACAATGATAGCACCTTCTGGGCTCCTCTGCTTGTACAGGAGATTTGGGATGAGTAACAGGGGACTGGGGAGGTGAATGCCCAGCCTCCTTTTCCCAGGGGTAAAACAGTGATTCTGCTTTCCACCAAACCTGTACCCCTCCGCCAGTGGTTTATGTTTAATTGCAGCTTGTGACTGCTCGTAAGAGTCTGCAAACTCAGCTAATTCACCCACTGCACCCACCTTTTTGTCCCACAAATACTGTTTTACATCATCACTGCACATATTCAGGAACTGTTCCTGAATAACTAAATCACACATTTCTTCCAAGCTTGTAATGTCTTTTCCCCTCACCCACTTGTCTAACAAATCTCTCATTTCATGTACATAAGCCACATTACTTAATCCAGATCCCCTCTTAAGACTTCTGAATTTAGCCCTGTGGGTTTCAGATGTAATCTGAAACTGTTTTAAAACCAGTTCCTTAAATTTACCATAGTTTGAAGCATCATCAATAGACATCTTACTGAATATGTCCAGAGATCTCCCAGTCAACTTTTCAACAAAAGTGGTCATATTTTGGTCATAAGTGCATGTCGGGTGCACAGTCTCTCAAAGGTGATGAAATATTCGGCAGTATCACTGGATTCATCATACTGCGGACATAATCACTCCCATTTGTGGATTTTTGGGGAAGTAGAGCCAGCTGCTAAAGGGTTTTGTCTCTTCCATTCCATTACAGTCAGTTCACACTTCTGGGTCTCAATCCGGGTCTGTATTTCTCTGTCTTTTAACTCCAGGGCTAACAGCCTCTCTTTCTCCTCCTGCCTTTCTTCGTCAGCCTCCAGCTGCCTGAGCTCCAGGGCTTGCTGCCTCGCTTCTTGAGCAGCTTGTTGGGCTAACCTCTGGGCTTCCAAGGCTCTTTTGTGAGCAGCTTCCTCCCTGGCTGCCTCTGGTTCTTTGAGCCTCATTTGAAACTTGCGGTCCTTTGCCTTCTCTTCTGCTTCCAGTCTGGCCAGCTCTAGTTTCGTAGCTGCCTCACTGGTAGTTATTTTCCTGCTTTCTTGTGCTTAATTACCTCACCCGAAATAAACAGAAAATAACAAACCAGTAACCACTTTGTCTGTTCTCCAGCCACCACACTTAAAATTAAAATCACTACCAGTGTCTCAAAGCAATCAGCTGAGCACAGATCCGGCCGACTACACCACTGTGATGGGTTTGGTCACAGAAACTCCATCAAGACTGTCACTAAATGTGCTGGGAAACCACTGAGAGCAAACCCCCCTGCCAGAGAAGGCTTCCCTCCACTCCCATCTTGCTGAGTTAGACACTCCAGTCACCTACAGCACAGACCAAGAGGTTGGGCCACGCCCTCCTGCAGTGCAGAGAAACTAAGATTCACTTAGCCCAGAGGCTTCTCGGTTAACAGGGACTTTCCCAGCACCCAGTATTCAGTTTTTCTGGGAGCCCAAACCCCAAATGAATCCGTTTTACTCTGTATAAAGCTTATACAGGGTAAACTCATAAATTGTCCGCCCTCTATAATGTTGATAGAGAGATATGCACAGCTGTTTGCTCCCCCAGGTATTAATTACTTACTCTGGGTTAATTAATAAGCAAAAGTGATTTTATTAAGTATAAAAAGTAGGATTTAAGTGGTTCCACGTAATAACAGACAGAACAAAGTAAGTTACCAAGCAAAATAAAACAAAACACGCAAGTCTAAGCCTAATACAGTAGGAAACTGAATACAGGTAAATCTCACCCTCAAAGATGTCCCAATAAGCTTCTTTCACAGACTAGACTCCTTCCTAGTCTGGGCCCAATCCTTTTCAAACCAACATTGTAGCTTATGGCCTGGGTCCATCAATCACTCACACCCCCATAGTTACAGTCCTTTGTTCCAGTTTCTTTCAAGCATTTCTTTGGGGTGGAAAGGCCATCTCTTGAGCCAGCTGAAGACAAAATGGAGAGGCTTCCAGGGCCTTTTATATTCTCTCTTGTGGGCATAAAACCCTTTGTTCTTCTGTGCAAAATCACAGCAACAAGATGGAGTTTGTAGCCACCTGGGCAAGTCACATGTCCATGAAGAATTAAGCTTTTTGCAGGACGACACCATTGTTTACATGTTAGTTTGAACGTCCCCAGGAAAGCTCAGATGTAGATTGGCATCTCCCAAAGTCCATTGTCAGTTAAGTGTTTCTTGATTGGGCACTTATTCAGAATAGTCCTTTCTCAAGAAGCTGACCAAATACTTCACTGATGCTACTTTTAGAATCAAACAGATTGAGATACAAGTACATAGCCAATATTCATAACTTCAAATAGAAAAATGATACATACAGACAGACAGCATAATCATAACCAGCAAATTACAAACTTTCCATAGATACCTTACTTGACCTCCTTTGTACAAGATTTGATGCAACTATAGGACCTTGGTTGCAACAATGATCTATACAGTCACAGTTTATGTCAATAACATCACAACCCCTCTGATCATCTGCAACAGCTGTTTCCTTTTAATTAGCAGCTCAATCTAAACATGCATTTTGACAGGCTTGTGGAGGGTATCATAACAGTGTTTACAAACAAATCATTTCCTATCCGTATCTTTGCTAATCATTTATCCTTCATGCTTGGATTCTCATCACAGCGGATGTTTTATATCCTTTCTGCTTGGACTCACATCACATTCAATGGGTTCTAAGCATAGTGGATCTGAGATATTCTGTTCAATTTGTTTCTATCCCCCCTTCCCACCACCTTTCTCCATCCCTCTTCAGGGACCACTTTCACATGACCATTCTTCAGCGGGAGGTCCAATATCTCCTTCTAGCAGCAGCTATTTCAGGGGAAAGGGTTTTTATTCCTGCTATTTCCTTATTCCCAAAGCAAAAGGTAGTCTCAGACCTATTTTAGATGTAAGAGAATTAAACAAGTACCTGAAGAAGTTAAAGTTCCACATGATTACTGTAGCTTCCATCATTCCTTTCCTGGAACAGGGCAATTGGTATGGTACCCTCAATTTAAAGGATGCTTACTTCCGTATACTAATCTTTCCAGACCACTCTAAATGTCCCAGATTCATAGTGAATGGAACACACTACCAATTCACAGTACTTCCATTCAGGCAATCAGTAGCCCCTCATCTTTTCACAAAGTGCATGGAATTAGTAGCTGCGTATCTGTGGAGATTAGGAACACATGTGGACAGAGGCCCATCAGAGTTTAATTACTGCCTAATGTGACCTTCACTCACTTCACCTTTAATGCACTGAGGCTATTACTCAATCTGGACAAATCAATTCTAAAATTTGTGCGAAGAATAGAGTTTATCAGAGCACTCCTGGGTGCTACCAAACCCAGACTCTTTCTTCCCCAGACAAGGTTCCAAACACTCTAATATCTGGTCTTGGATCTAAAAGCACATCCCATTATCACAGTGTTCATTTGCCTCAGATTTCTGGGATATTCTAAATAGTGGCAGTATGAGACCTCCAGTATATGTGACTCAGCATAAGGAGCCAGTCATCCTGTTCCCTAGTGTGATTTGGTGCTCTGTAGCAGACACCAATTAGTAACTGATAATTCCATTTCTGATATAGAGTACCATTCTTCTTCCCCTTTTACCCTCTCTATCCTTCCTAAACAGGTTTGTAACAGGGGTCACGACCCGCCCCTCTTCCTGGGGACCGCTTGCTCTCCCCAATAAGGCTGAGAGAGGCTTCAGGGATGTGCAACACCCATGTCTTTATTTACTTAAGGTTGTCCCACTACCAGTGTCCATCGATATACAAGCTTTACAGGCAGAGTCAGCCTTCAGCTCCCTCCCTGACTGACTTTTCCCTTGCTGCCCCCTGCCTTCTGGCTCCCTCCCAGCCTTTATAGCCCTTGGCTTGTCAGGCCAGCAGGTGTTGCCAATCCTGAGGCCGGCATCAGGCCTTTTCCGTCAGCCCCAATCTGCTTCCCTTGATTGGAGCTGACTGGGCAGGGGCTAATTAGGTGCTTTTGCACCAGCACCCTGCTACAAAGTTATAACCATTTATTTTAACATTCCAATCATGCAGATCATTCCATCAGGTTTCAGTAATACCAACAAGATTGAATTTATATTCAAAGATGAGCAATTCTGAATCCTCGTTTGTTGCCTAGGCTCCCAGCATTGGTGTATAGGCAATTAAATAATTTCTCCTATTCATGGCCTTTGTTTCCTTGATTAATTTTGTTCTCAACATTTGAATTTTGTGCTAAATGAATGCTCATTTCCCCTCTTTTTACCCTCCCTTTTTGTTATTAGTTTAATACCCTTATGACTACTCTAGCCAACCTGTCCCCCTCTATGAGTGAGGAGGCCATCCAAACTATACAGAGCCTCCCTCTCCCCATAGAAGTTGGACCAATGTTCCACAAACCAAACCTCTCCCAGCATTTATGTAGCCAGTGGTTCACTCCCAGAATCTTCTGCCTTCTTTCGCTTGTTAGACAGGAAAGATCTAGGAGATGATCGCTTGGATGCTCTTCTTCTTCAGCACACTTCCTAGTTCCCAGAAGTAATCTATTATCTAAAGGTATCCCATGATGCAGTGTCATTAGCACTGATCTGAACGATCATCAATGCCCATTTACTTCAGAATCCTATCTGATTTTAGAGTGATGTCTTGTGACTTGGTTCCAGGAAGGCAGCACACTGTCCTCTTGTCTGACAGTCCCTCACAGAATGTTTCTTTGATTCTTCTGAGTATTGAATTCACAACAAGTGTCAACTGTCTTCCTTGGATGGTTGGAGATTTCTTTGTGGGCAAGCTTGATTTTCTTACACATTGGGCTGAGCTGCCATCCATAGTCATCTCCTGTACATCTCTCCATTCCCTTGGACCAGCTGGATCTTGAGAGATATCCTCAGTTTCTACACTGATGATCTAGTATCCACGAAAATTGGTACATCTGTTGCAGGTCATCACCACTGTTCCATCACTGGCCATCTTGAAATTGGATGTAAAGCTGAATATGGAAGGAAAGCCTCTCGCACTCCCTCTCCAAACTCCTTCCAATACTCCCCTCTTAGCTGCCCAGTTTGCAGCTTTTGAGTTCACCTAACATGTATTTTTTATGCCAATTCTCCCTGCTTAGCTCAGCTCAGCTGTGCTCTTCACCACCAGAGAGCGACTAACCATTCAAACACTTCAAACAGCAGGGCTGATCAAAGCTCCAACGGTCAGAGCCACATGATGCTTACCAATGCACCAACAAACAGGCTTATCTCAGCTGCTTACTCAAGGGCCCAGGGCCAGTCAATACACTTAGAACAATCAAATGAACAGTCAAACAAAGAGCCTACAGATGGACCAAACGCACCACTCACCAAGTCCTGCTACCTCCCAGCACAGAGTCCAGAGCTATGCCCTCTGAAACTCTCCTGGTAGTTGCCTCTGTTCATCGTGCTCATGGTTGCATGGCATGGGTTAACACTAAACAGATATAGATTTGGGAGAACTATCACAGGCTTTTCATTCAGTATAGAAAATCAATGAATCAGACTTTAAACATTTGATATCCCTCAAAAGGTGGCTTGCTTGGGTTATGTTATATAAATTTTAACTTTCGGAATATTATGTGGCTAGGTTATTTTTACAGGAAAATGCTCTCCTGTCCATAGGTAAATGCCAGTCTATTTACTGACGAAAAAAATGTTGAAGTGCAGCAGAGATGTATTTCCAAAATAGAAAAAATTCATCAAGTGAGTGCATTATTTTCAAAAGACTTTATATATTCTGCCAAGTGATTAAAAAAGCATCAACCCTTCCTGATGTACTGAACAGATATGAGTGACAGTGGTTCACTGCATATATACTGAACAACAGTCTTTTAATATAATTACAGTCCACTTGTCCTATGAGAGACAACTTCTCTACAAAAGTTCATCCCTTTTAGAGTGTACTTTAATTATATGGTTTGTAAGACTCCAATTGTGGCCCCATTTAAATCAATGGAAGTTTTACACAGACTTTAAGGAGAACAGCGGTGGGCCCTAAGTAACATTTTATTTTGTTTTTAATAATTAAAGGTTAGTCAGTAGCCCATCACCAATAATAATTAAAGGTCAGCCAGCCAACCAGAAATATGACTGACATACAGTAATTTTATAGGTAGCCAGGAAACAATAACTGTTACATACTTTCAAACATATGTAGGAGTCTAGTACAATAATTATGGAAGTCATGAGCTTTTCAAGTTGCTCTACAATAAACACAAACATCTCCTGTGTGGGGAAATACTCTGAATGTATTGTTTCATTTTCTTTGGTCTACTACTGCTCTCCTCCCTGTAGCTACTCCTTGTGTAGAATTCCCATTGATTTCCTTGGGAATTTTATTTATGGAGTGGCAGCAGAATTGGGACCTTATGCCATGAGTTTGCTTGGTGTTGGTGTATTGAGCTAGTGATGAGATTGCAGCTCTCTCTTTTCCCTCTTGTACTCATTTAAAAAAAAAATTACATTTTTATATTGCCTTCTATCCAGGGATTGCCAAGGCCTTTACAAACATTAATGAATTAAGCCTCACAACACCCTTAAGGTAGTTATTTGTTGTTATCCCTCTGGGCCCAGAGAGGTTAAGTGACTGGTCCAAGGCCACAAATAAGTGGTGGCTCAGGGACTAGAATCCTGGTCTCCTCAGTGATGTTATTCACTGAATAAATTATCCCATCTCAGAAATGAGAAGTTTTGGTTTTTTTTAAATACAGAAAGCTAAAAGTCAATGGAAAGTTAAGAATATTGATCTATGAGCAAAGTTTGTTAAGTGTTATTCTAATCATGGTGAACATTAAAGAAAATCTTTAGAGAGTTATTAGCCCAGGCACTGCATCATCTCCTGGTAGTTGTGCCTATCATGTAGTTAAATTTATATCAGCATTTTCCCTTCCAAGATCTTTATAATTTAGACATTAAAATTCTTTCTATGCTGAAATTTTACATAGAAAGTTTTACATAAAAAACCCATGACAGATTTTTTTTGTTTCTTTTTCACAATTTTTTTTTAATTTGCCATTTGAAGAAGACATAAAAATAGAATTTAGGACTTTTCATCTGCACTTGAGAGTAAAATATGAATTTTAATATAAATATAATATATTATTATTATAAATTTATATTTTTGGAACATTGAATTTGGCAGGAATGTCACCCAACTTTAAAAAAAAACTTTTTTAATATTTGGAATAACCCAAAATATAGAATTGTCTCTTCACAGAATCACAGAACTGGAAGGGAACCTCGAGAGGTCATCTAGTCCAGTCCCCTGCACTCATGGCAGGACTAAGTATTATCTGGACCATCCCTGACAAGTGTTTGTCCAACCTGCTCTTAAAAATCCCCAATGATGGAGATTCCACAACCTCCCTAGGCAATTTATTCCAGTGCTTAACCACCATGACAGTTAGGAAGTTTTTCCTAATGTCCAACCTAAACCGCCCTTGCTGCAAATTAAGCCCATTGCTTCTTGTCTTATCCTCATAGGTAAAGGGGAACAATTTTTCTCCCTCCTCCTTGTAACAACCTTTTATGTACTTGAAAACTGTTATCATGTCCAATCTCAGTCTTCTCTTCTCCAGACTAAACAAACCCATTTTTTTTCAATCTTCCCTCATAGATCATGTTTTCTAGACCTTTAATCATTTTTGTTGCTCTTCTCTGGACTTTCTCCAATTTGTCCACATCTTTCCTGAAATGTGGTGCCCAGAACTGGACACAATTCTCCAGGTGAGGCCTAATCAGCGCGGAGTAGAGCAGAATTGCTTCTCGTGTCTTGCTTACAGTACTCCTGCTAATACATTCCAGAATTATGTTTGCTTTTTTTGCAACAGTGTTACACCATTGACTTATATTTAGCTTGTGATCCACTATGACCCCCAGATCCCTTTCTGCAGTATTCCTTCCTAGGCAGTCATTTCCCATTTTGTCTGTGTGCAACTGATTGTTCCTTCCTAAGTGGAGTACTTTGCATTTGTCCTTATTGAATTTCATCCTCTTTACTTCAGACCATTTCTCCAGTTTGTCAGGATCATTTTGAATTTTAATTCTATCCTCCAAAGCACTTGAAACCCCTCCCAGATTGGTATCATCTGCAAACTTTAAAAGTGTACTCTCTATGCCATTATCTAAATCATTGATGAAGATATTGAATAGACGTGGACCCAGAACCGATCCCTATGGGACCCCACTTGTTATGCCCTTCCAGCATGACTTTGAACTACTGATGACTACTCTCTGGGAACGATTTTCCTCCCAGTTATGCACCCACCTTATAGCAGCTCTGTCTAGGTTGAATTTCCCTATTTTGTTTATGAGAAGGTTATGCAAGACAGTATCAAAAGCCTTACTAAAGTCAAGATATATCACATCTACCACTTTCCCCCTATCCACAAGGCTTGTTACCCTGTCAAAGAAAGCTATCAGGTTGGTTTGACACGATTTGTTTTTGACAAATCCATGCTGACTGTTACTTATCACCTCATTATCTTCTAGGTGTTTTCAAATTGATGTCTTAATTATGTGCTCCATTATCTTTCCGGGTACAGAAGTTAAGCTGACTGGTCTGTAATTCCCCGGGTTGTCCTTATTTCCCTTTTTATAGATGGACACTATATTTGCCCTTTTCCAGTCTTCTAGAATGCCTCCTGTCTTCCATGACTTTTCAAAGATAATTGCAAATGTCTCAGCTATCTCCTCAGTCAGCTTCTTGTGTATTCTAGGATGAATTTCATCAGGCCATGGTGATCTGAAGACATCTAACTTGTCTAAGTAATTTTTGACTTGTTCTTTCCCTATTTTAGACTCTGATCCTACCTCATTTTCACTGGCATTCACTATGTTAGACATCCAATCACTACTAACCTTCTTGGTGAAAATCGAAACAAAGACGTCATTAAGCACCTCTGCCATTTCAACATTTTCTGTTATTGTCTTTCCCCCCTCATTGAGTGATAGGCATACTATATCCTCTGTCCTTGGTCTATGTGGTGCAGTTTTAGAATTAGAGTTCATAAGACTGCCATGACTTAGAGGAATATGAAACTTGAGAATGACCAGATCAGACCAGTGGTTAACCTAGACCAGTATCCTGTGTTTCACAGTGCCCAATATGATATGATTCAAAGAAAAATCCACAGTAGACAATTATAGAAGAGCCTACATCACTGATAGAAAGCCAGTTTGTGTCATGTACAAATTAAGGTTTGTATCCCTTCTAATTTTTAATCCTATCTAATGTAACTACAGATGTCCTCGCCATTCCTATAAGTGTCCTACTCTAATTCATACTAAGTTCTTCACCAAAATAATATCTTCTGGCATCAAATTTGGTTAACTATGCACTGCATAAAGAAGCATTTCCTTTTACCAGTTTAAATATCAATTGTTTCTTGTTGTATGAGAAAAATCAGGTGCTCTTATTTGCCCTATCTTCTATATAGCATTTGTTATTTTGAATGCCTCTATTATGCCGTTGCTTATTCTTCTCTAAACTAAACAGTGCCAATCTTTTAAATCTCTGTTCATGCATAGATTCATTTTCTCTTTCTATACCTCCAATCATTTTTACAAAAACCCTCTATATGTGCTCTATCCCCTTTCAACAAACATCTGAACACAGTATTCCAGGTGAGCTGTCCATGCTGATGCTCAGCTCTTTCCCTGAACTGTTAAATTTAATTTAGTGCTCAGCAACGTGGATGAGTAGTTCATATTAATCTGTTCAATGTACATTACTTTATACAGTATTTGCCAGTGTTAACTTCATCTGCCAGCACTCCAGATTAGTCCCTAGGAGGCACTGTGCCACAGTGACACACTTCTGAGACACAGTTCCCATCCTTCTCCCTTGTTGTGGGGGAGGGGAGGGGAAGGGAGAAAAATAAGTTGTTACTGGCATATAACAGCAGCAAATCTCAAAATGCCCCCCTAAGGCTCCATAACCACCAGCTCGCTCCCCAATCACCTGCTCCATGGGAGGAGTGGTTGTGCAGTACCACCTTCCTCCTTCATGCCCATACTCAAAGTCCAGGAAGCCAGTGCAGGGATGTAAAGGGATGGGGGTGGGATGATTTTTGTTCCCTCTTAGGTTTGCACACAGACACATTGTCCAACTCACAATCTAGCCCTATGAATTTCAATTAACAAAATTGAAACTTAGTTCCCCCAGCAATCACAACTAATAGATAAAATGTTGGTACTGTCCAATATGTTATTCTATGTGATAACTTAATATGCCTTGCAGACAAGTTAATATTGTGTGGGACCCATCGCTTGAATTTACTGAGTTTGTGTTCAGATACTCAACCCTAATGATGAATATTCTTTTCTTCCCCTCCTCCCACTTTCCCCAGCAGCTGCTACCCTGTCTTCCAGCTGTCTTCTGCTGACAGGTTCCTGCCTGTGGGACTCTCCTCCCAAGGAAACCCATGTGACACAGCACCCCAAAACTAGTATAATTTCTCTGTACAAATATAACAATAGGAGAATTAATTATGTTATCTAAGGAGCCAAGTGATATTATTGTGTCTTGAAGGTAGCTCAACATTTAACTCCTTGGGATAGTATATAAAAATAACCATCTAAAACATTAAAAGGTTATTTGAAGCAATAGTATACAGGTATAAAAATGCATAAATATAAGGTAAGTCTGTTGATGTAACCAACATACATGTCCAGATTTTGGCTCCAGCCAGTTGTCCATTCAAGTGTTTTCAGCTTGTGGAAACAAATTGCTGAAACCATTCTAGGCTTTTCATCTAATTTTAAGGGACAAGATATGCTGTCTGTTGACTCACCAAAGGAACTAGGTTTATGACATCACTTTGCATAAATTCAATCAGAGGAGATGACATTTGCGTGTTATACAGATTTTTTTCCAGTGTTTCATGTCAGTTTGAGTTCCTTTTTTCCCTCCAGACATTCTTATCTCTGAGAGTAGTTCCTTTTATCAGCAATATCCTTCTGTATTGTTTACATACAGCCTGCTCAAGGCCAATGCTGTATTCTGCCCATCAGGGTATTACTTGTTTCAGAGTGTATGTACATACAGAAAGCATGGGTCAACTTTTCCTTTGAAGTGGCAGAAGCTTCAATTTGTCTACACTACCTCTTTGAAATTGGAGAATGCGCAGACATCTTGTCTGTAGATTGTCATGTTGAAAACTTGAAAGTTAATGGAAAATTAGTAATAGACGCATGACTGTTTTTTCCTGCATATAGTCTACATAAATTACTGTTTGTTGGAGAGGTGGGGTGTGTAATCAGTAAAATATGTGAATTCCCCTGGATTTATTAGAAATAAGCCATTGTAATATACCATTTGGTTTTGAAAACCTTATGGTTCTCCTACTGTCTCCTTCTTGCCAGATTATTTCAGGACTGCAGGCTTGCATAAAAAGGCTTTACTGGCTGCAGAGATGTGGGTGGTTCAGGATTCCTGGGTGGAAGGAGTCCCATTTCTTGAGGGCCTGCCTCCCAGCAGCCTCCTTGTTTCCCAGAACAGCATTCACTAATGTACCTCTGAAAATGCTAGAAAACTAGGCCAGGGTAATCATCTTGAAGATTAGGGTTAACATGCATATTACACTAAATTGCCTTGATCTATCAAAGAAAAATAAAAGAGAGAGAGAGAGAGAAAGCACTACAGCTTGAGATACCTTCTCATAAAAATTACATCAATAAATTACAGAGAAGTCAAAGGAAGATGACAAAATAATTAATGGATTAGAACAGATGAACTCTGAAGAGAAGTTAAAGGAAACTAATACTGTATGCACAGACTGGAAAAAGGAGAAGAGGAGGTATATTAATTGTCTACAAATATTTGAAAGCTGAAAGTCTATTTAAAGTAGTTGAGAAGAATGGGAACATCAAACTGCAAAGGCTTGCATGAAAAAGAAGAAGAAAAGTTAGACATTAGAGGTCATTTTTCTAATCTGGCCTCCTTTTGTGTGCATGCAACCATGAGGAGGCAAACACCTGTGTGTGCGTTGTTTTAGCTAGGATGTTTCCATTCACAATTGATAGCATTTACACATGCAAAAACGTGCAGGCAAGGGTTTGTGTGTTGGATGTTGAGCATGCACAAATAGAGGCTCTTGAAAAATGTGGACCTTGAAATAATGTTTTAACAATAATGGCAATTAGGCAATGGAATGTTCTGCCTCTGGCATTCAAATTAATTACTTTGATGGGGAAGTTTGCACAGGCTCTGCCCACGTCATTCCTGTTCTGTGTATATAAGCAGAGGTTTTTGGTATCCAGAGCTATCAGTTCAGCATTCCATTCATTTAAAATAAAAAATCTCCCATTGTAATAGTAGGTCATCTATCTCACTGACTTCAGTGAGACTAGAGGATTCTCTGTACCTAACCCTCAAGTATCAGGGTCAAGAGTATTACTTTGTGGTTTTTGTGTGCCAAGCACAACAGCACCCCAATCTTGGTTGGGATCTCCAGGAGCTACCGTGATATAAATAATAATAATTTGCAGCAGTGATGTGCAGAAGGGGCTCTCAAGGGCTTCTGGAATCCCCTTGTTAATATTCTGCCATCAAAGTAAAGGGAAAGATTTGGTTGGAAAGACTTCCCAGCGTTGATGGAGTTTACTCCCACTTTAGATATTGCTAAAACATCACTGCCAGAATTTATTTATGAGACCCAGAGATTAACTAATTGCTGAAGAAGAATTGTTCTATTTTTATTTATTTATTTGCTTGTGGAATGTACCAAAATACACCAATCACCAGATATTAAAAATATCTTCCAGAAAACACTTCTGAATCTCTACCCCTTACCCACAGACAAATATCTAGTTTCAAGTTACAGCAGTTGTATTCTATGCTATACCGACAGTATTTTGGTTTAACAGGAAAGCAAATGACTAGATTCCCCAGGCTCCCATCACACCTCCCTGAAGCACATGCATACCTTTAGTGTGGGGTTTATTATAAGTTAAAACAAATTGTTGGTGAGGGAAAACTCTACAATTGAAAGCCTGGGAATCAGATAACAATTAAGAATGGGCTTGAAAGATCTGAAAAGCAAGGTAAAACTACTTTCTGAGTTGTTCAGCTGTACAATAAAATAACATAAAGCAACTTTAGAAATGCTACACTTGAAAAACAAGTTTACGTAAAAAATTTGTGATGCATTTCCAGTAGAAGAAAGAGAAGAGTTGGCAGTACTTTTGGATAAATGCCTGACAAAAGTTTTACATTTAAAATATGAGATTGATAAGATCTGCATGGAACAGACCTATAGGGAAGAAAATGATCAAATTTTGCAAGCAATTCATCGCCAAACAGCTACACCGAAACAAAGAAAATAACTTTGAGGATAAGGGAATTTTATCTCAGTTGATCTGTATATCAATATCCTATTGGGATATTAATTCATCTTCCTATGTTCCCAGAAAAAAAATTCCTTTACAAAGGGAAACCATTGCACTTAAACTTTTCTTGTCTACAAAACTCAGAGTTTGTTAAACAGTGAAGACATTCCTGTTTGGGGACCATAAAAAATACAAGAAACTATTGAAGTGGACCGAGTGCTCCTGTGAGTAGTAATATTCTGATTCAGGCACCAATGCTGAAATGCATGAAGGGCCTTGGAACGGTACATAGTGGGGTACTAAGTTCCCTCTAAGCTGCGCAGCCAGGTGCCACCCAGTAAGCTATCAAGTGCCCTGCACTTCAGGTGTTTCTCTGCCAACTGCTGTACTGCTCCTGCCCTCTGCCTTGGAGCTGCTCCCGGGAGCCTCCTGCTTGCTGTGCAGAGTGGGGGGATTGTGGGGTTATTGATGTCAGGGTGTCCCCCTCCCATGTACCCCATCTCTGCAGAGCTGGGGCGGGGGGACACGCAACAGGGCTCAGGAGTGGGATGGAGGGAACTTGCTTGGTGGCTAATGCTGTGTCTGCTTTGAGTGCCAATCTACTTAAAAGGGCAACATACAGCAGCAAACCAAAGGGCTGAAAAGAAAGAGTAGCGCTTAGGATTTTAGTGAGGCTCCACCATTTGGGCTGCATTTGGCCATCACCTGAAATTTTGCACTTTAATTAAAACAATCCTCGAGTTTCTGTCTTTTTCTATTGTGAATATAGAATCATAACACTGTAAACTGATGTGTAAACACTAGAATGACAGTAACCTCCACAGAGCTTACTCTGGTGGAGAGAGAGAGCTGGGTCCTCTGTAGAACAAGAAAAAAAAGGGCCCCTTTCAGTGAGGAATGTGGTCTGGGAGATGTGTTCTCCCACCCTGGATCCATGTTGCCTGGGACTGGGGCAGTGGCCTGACTTCTCTATCGTGCGCAGCCTCATGTCAGAGCTGTCAGCCAGGACTCCACACTTCGGGCGTACGGATACTTTTAAGTTTTAGTCATATTAACTCAGAATGGGAGGAAGCTGCTCCACTTCTCCCAGAACTTAAGGGGATGCTGTATATACACACTTCTTCCTCAATATCATCCTCCTGTGCCCGTGTATAACACACTGGGGCTTAAAGGAAAAGCATCATATAGCATGAGAGTTAGCAATATTGATTACCTGAATGATGCCTCAGGGCAGCAGCAGTCCACTGGGGAGTCCAGCCAGGCTGTGAACATACTTAAAGGGGCAACGCATGTCTCTGTCTCACACACACACACACTGTGTCTCTCTCTCACACATACACACTGTCTCTTTCTCTCTCTCTCTCTCTCTCTCTCTCTCTCACACACACACACACACTGTCTTTCACACTCACCTCCCAACATATACATGTATTATTGTTGTTGTTGTTGTTGTTGTTACTTCTTGATACTTCCTGCAATGCACACATATTCTCTGTTCTTTTATTCTTTCAAAGTACTTTTATTTGAGTTTTTTGACTGGTCTATGCAATTCATAATTTTTATTTTTCTCTTAAGCTTAAATTTCATTCTTTGAGTAGTGAGTTCTAAAATGTCTAACCTGTCCTGGATGGAGTAATTATCCATATGGTAACTTTTAAAAAATATATATTATAGCTACGTTACATACCAGTGTGGGGACATCTCCAGTGACATTATCTGAGTCCTGCTTGTGGAAAAAAGAGCTATAGAATGTATATGTGAACAGTGTAGCCTATAGGACTAACCTGCTTGCTTGCATATATATCTTTTCTTATAATTTAAGTATTTGGTTTATTGTAATAGGTTTATAGATTTATAATAAAGTAAGTTTGGCTGTAATGCAAGAAACCTACAGCCCATATCCTGTATGTTAAGCTAAGGCAAAGTTAGCATATCTATATTAAAACCTTTTACTCAAAAAGCAAAGTTAACCTATACCTTGTTACCTAAATAAATAAGTACCCACACCTATGTCTATAACCTTTTATCTAAACCAATAAACAATAAAAAATGGCATACGGGGTTTTTCAATGTTGTACCCCCAAACTTAACAGGTACATCACAAGGGAACATATGTGCGTAGGTACATGTCATCAATACACACATACATACTAGCCTACCCACTAACATTTTGTGCATAAGGAATAAAATTTGGGCATAAAAAAATAATTTCTGGCACTTTGCCCTACAAAAAAGGTAACCCACCTCAATAAAGTACTCCATTCTCATTTACTCCATTCTCACTTACTTCCTGCACTCTCTCTCTCTCTCTCTTTCTATCTATCTACAATAACTGCTACTATTAGTATGCTGTACTTGTTCTTCTTAAACTTTAAGTTTCAAGGAAACTAGGCTAAGATTGGTTTCCCTAAGTTTTATACTTAGTTTTGTTTATTAGGTTTTAATTTTAATTTTAAGTTAGTCAAGTAAACCCTAATTTAGTTTTAATAGCTCTTAGCATTAAATTCTTCTAAGCACGGCGTCCCTCACTCAAAAATTAAAAAACCTAAACTGCAAGGCTGGTCCTGTGTCTCTTACCACCAGGTTATCAAAAAAGGGTGTAAGTATATTAACCAAAGCTTTGTTGCATATGATACTACATTAGCATATGTATCTTTTAAATAGCAGTAATGCAACTGTAACTTTTTGTAACTCTAGGTATTTTACCATTTACTTATTATTATTAATTTTAATAAAATGTCTTTAAGGCTATATCTGCCTCACTGTAAGCTTCCTGTCATACCCCCGAGGGTCCTTTGTAAATTCTGTAAAGCCTAATTCAAAACAAAAACTTTTATCTTCTAATCAAACAAATTGGCAATTATCAGTACACCCTAAATCAGGCTATAATAGTTACTACTATAAGCAGACTACTACTATAACTATACACAAAGCTATTCATAGTGCTAGGGTATGTCTACACTACGAAATTAGGTCGAATTTATAGAAGCCGGTTTAATAGAAATCGGTTGTATACAGCCTATTGTGTGTGTCCCCACATAAAATGCTGTAAGTGCATTAAGTCGGTGGACCGCGTCCACAGTACCGAGGCTAGCGTCGACTTCCAGAGTGTTGCACTATGGGTACCTATCCCACAGTTCCCGCAGTCTCCGTTGCCCATTGGAATTCTGGGTTGAGATCCCAGTGCCTGAACGATGCAAAACAGTGTCACGGGGGGTTCTGGTACATGTCGTCAGGCACCTCCCCCTCCGTCAGAGCAATGGCAGACAATCGATTCATGCCTTTTTACCTGGGTTACCTGTGCAGACAACATACCATGGCAAGCATGGAGCCCGCACTGCTCAGCTCAGCTTACCGTCAACATATGTCATCTGGGTGCCAGCAGACATGGTACTGCATTGCTACACAGCAGCAGCTAATTGCCTTTTGGCAGTAGAAAGTGCAGTATGACTGGTAGCCTTCATTGGCGATCTGGGTGCTGGCAGAGGTGGGGCTGGCAGACGTGGAGCTGCATTGCACACAGCAGCAGCCAGGGGCGGCTTTAGGCACCAGCAAAGCAAGCACGTGCTTGGGGCAGCCCATTTGCAGGGGCGGCAGGGATCCAGCATGGCAATTGAGAACCAACAGGGTCCTCTGGGAGCTGTAGTTCGTTGGTTAGCTCCCTGCCTATAGAGCCAGCCCTGGAGCAGGGAAAGAACTACATTTCCCAGCATTCCCTTGGCCACTACCAACAGGAAAGAGGGCGAGGGAGTGAGGAAGCTGAGACCTCATGCTGCAGCCTGCTGTGAATGGAGAGCTGTGCTGTGAGTAGGGATTCCATATTTTAACATTCAAAAAATAGGACACTCCATGGGGAGGGAAGGTAGCCCCACCCTGTCCCCATCCACTCCCTCCGACTGCCCCCCCACAGAAACCCCAACCCATCCAACCCCCCTGCTCCCTGTCCCCTGATCACCCCCTCCTGGGACCCCTGCCCCAACTGCCCCCCAGGACCCCACCCCAACTTCCCCTCTAGGACCCCACCCCCTACCTGTCCCCTGACAAACCCCTGGGTCTCCCATGCCTATCCAACTGCTGCCTGTCCCCTAACTGTCCCCCCCAAACCCCTGACCCATCTAACCCCCCCTTTTCCCTGCCCCTGACTGCCCCCCCAAACCTCCGCCCCATCCAACCCCCCTGCTCCCTGTCCCTTTACTGCCCCCGCCCCGGAACCCCCTACCCCTTCTCCAACCTCCCAACCCCCTTACCGTGCCACTCAGACCAGCATGTCTGGCTTTGTGCAGCGCCAGACACGCTGCTGCATACATGCTGCCGTGCTCCCCTGCGGTGCCAGAGGCTCCTCCCCCTCCCCAGCACCTACCTTCCACATTTGAACACCTCAAAATTCAGGAGTGCTCAAGCTCAGTTTGGGCAGCTGTTACTTCATTTCTCCCAAATCAAATATACTGATCCACTGTAACTTGCTGTAGAAAAAGTAGGATAAAATTGAGCAAGAAATGCTTCTCAGCGGTTATTAGGACTGGAATTGCTATTTTCAACAGCCATTGCCTTTTGTTTGTTTGTTTGTTTGTTTGTTTGTTTGTTTGTTTGTTTGTTTAAAAGGAAGACAGTGATATTGCATTGGCAAATTCCCCATAGAAAGAAAGAGTGGAACAAAAGAATAATAAAGGCACCTCAACTTTTCCTCATTTATGTAGGACAGTCTTATAATATGCATCTAGATATCCTCCCATCACACAAGCTGAAAATTGTTCTACTTTACTGCAGTTCTGTAACCATGTGGGAACCAATCCTGTCTGTGTTCTGTGCACATTTAAAATTCCTGCTGAATGACCTGCCCTGGGAGCGAGTTACCAGTGACCCAGGGCTGCGGCGGAAGGATGGTGCAGGTGGGGATGGGGGGGTGAGCCTAGGGCTGGGGCGGCAGGAGGGGTGTGTGTGTGTGTGTGTGGCAATGGTGGGGGGGTAGGGGGAACCCAGAGCTGGGGCAGCAGGGTGTGTGCGTGGGAGAGCCCAGGGCTGGGGCGGCAGGGGGGTGCAGGTCAAGGGGTGAGAGCCCAGGTCTGGGGTGGCAGGGGGGTGCGGCGAGGAGCCCAGGGCTGGGATGGGGGGCAGCCAAAATTTTTTTTGCTTGGGGCAGCAAAAAACGTAGAGCGACCCTGACCCTGATCCAGTTAACTGAGGAAACCTCCCAGATCTTTCTCTGCTCCCTTCTGGGAGGCTCAATCTGGTCCTATGCGTTCCATAGTAAAGTCTTGTGGTGAACATGTTATGGGTTTCAGACTTCAATATATTTTGCTGGGTGTGTGCAGCGATGCAGGGGCAGAAGTCAGGTTGGTGACTGATTCTTAATGATGAATTTCCAGATTTTCACATATTTAGTTGTTCTTATAATGGCAGCATTCTTTATACATGTGTTGTTGTTTAAGGGAGAACTACAAACAACTCCACCTCACTGATGGCATTTTTTTTGGCCTGGTGCCATTTACGGCTTTAGCATCCAACCAATCTACACTGCTTTCAGTTGCAAAGGTGGGGAACAGCCCCAAAAAGGAGGAGCAGAGTAAAAACTAAAGAAAGAAATCAGTGCAGGGAGTTTAAAATGCTTCCTCTCTTCAGCAACCAGACAGTCTTCCTTGCACACATTTTCACAATCCAGCCTTAAACAACATACACTGAGGGCAACAGTCCGAAGAGCTGTGCATAAGTTTGGGACCATAATGAGAGTCCTCTTCCCATGATTTCTGAGCCACTATAGCTGCAGGGGAAAGCCCTCCAGCAGGCTACATCTCCAGATGGGCAACTAGTCCTTCCCTTACTCTGTGCTCCCTACACTAGCTACCCAAATAACCTGTAATTCCAGTGGTTTTCTGCCACTTCATTTGGGATTGTTTTTCACTCCCTTTTCTAAGAGACATAATGAAAAAGACTTTAAACTACTGGTGGTGGTGGGTGGGAGGAATGTCCCAGCAGCCAAGCACCCCAGAGGGCCAAGGAGAAGATCTCTGGGAGTGAAACAGTTCCAACTCTATGTGTGGGCTTATCGTCTGCCTGGCATGCCAGCAGCTCCCTTCTGCCCTTTTCGTGCATCTCCCTCCACCTCTTTTCCTGGCTCCCCTCCTGCTCAGGGAAGGGAGCTGGCATGGTTGCTTTCCCCTCACTCTGCAGGCGGAGCAAATTTCTGACCCAGACAGGGCTACAAGAGGATTTGGGGCAGGTGGAGCAGTAGCCAGGCATCCCCAAGAGTCTGGTCCCCAACCAGATGGGGGTTTCCACGATCGGGTTCCCCATCAGGGGATCGGAGACGGATGGGACTGGAGCTGAGTCCGAGAGAGCGAGAGGACCGTGAGAGAGAGCAAGAGCCCGAGGAAAAGCTGCAGAAAAAGCAACAGCAGTAAGGACTGGTGATGGTGGAGCGGAGAGTCATAGGGGGCTCCCCAGGGGTGAGTGGGGATAGTCCCCGGGCTGCCAGTTCCGCAGGCAGCATTTCCACACAAAGCACCTGCCCACCACTGAGGGATGGATGCCCCATTAACCAGGGCTGCCATCCTGTGGCTTCAGCATTAGTGTCTGGGATGATTTGGGGCAAGATCTCGACCTCCCCGCAACCCACTTCACTGCTGCCAGAATCCCTCCTGCCCACCCCTGCTAGAGGCCCCTCCCTGCCCAACCTGGGTGGGGGTGGGAGGAGAGGGTACTGAGAACTTGAGCTGTGGTATGGAGGTGGATCAGCTGCCAAGGGCACTGAGGGGGAGGTGGCAGGAGCTCACCCTTCAAGGAGCGGGTTTGGCACTGGAGGTTACTAGAAAGGACAAGAAGACTCCATTCTGGGGGTCAGGAGGTGAATCCATCCCTCAGTGGTGGGCAGGTGCTGTGTGGAAATGCTGCTGGTTTCAGGTGCTCTTAATTCCCCCTGATTCCTCGGGGCATTTGAATCGGTGATCATGCAGGGGGTTAGATTAGATGCTCTAAAGATCCCTTCTGGCCATCAAGTCTACTAGTTTTGGAAGAACTGAGTGTAGCATTGGGAGCGGCCTCTTATGTTTTACTGTCTAGCCAGCTTGCTTCCTAGAATAAACACGCATTGAGTGGGGTGATCCACAGAGAGTAGCTCAAACCGTCAAAGTGTCTGGCCAGCAGCAGGACATTCACACTTCAGGGGAGGGGTGTGTGTGGCAGTGACATCACAAAGGCCTTTTGCAGGACCTCAGCCTATTGGTCAAAGGTGGTGGGGAGGTGGTGACCTCACAGAGAGAAGCTGACATCAGCCAGGCAGGATAGGGGCGCAGGGCCAGGGAAACCTCAGAGACCCCTGTCGGCTTTGCTTCAGCAAGTCTCCTTCTCGAGGTCTCTCTTTGAGGACTGAGAGAGTATTAGGGTTCACATACGTGAGTTCGAGGAGGAGCCTCTTTTGAGCTTTCTCCTTTCCTTTTACTGATTTTACTAGAAAACAGATGTCCTTGTTTAGAAGGTAAGAGTCTCCGAGAGGTTTGGAACCTGTTCAGTCTGATCCACCTGGTGCCAGCTGAATTCTAGGGCTGGAACGGGGGACAGCCAAAATTTTTTTTGCTTGGGGCGGCAAAAAACCTAGAGCCGACCCTGACTGAAAGAGGTAAAATCAGAAGTATTTTAACTGAAGAAATGACAGGGTTCTATCGTCTCTCTCTATGTTTAATAATTTCATGATCCATCTTGTACAAGGTGGTAATGCACAGATAGTATAAAGATGGTAAACTGTAAAGGTTAGGAATTGGTCAGTAACAAGTAAAGTAACCTGAGAAATGTTACCCAATGTTTTGATTGTGACTCAGGGATGAAGGAAGAACTTATGATCTCATAAGACATTCTTCTTAGACTTAGAAAATGCTGAAAGTATAAAAGTGAGAATAGAAAGAGAAAGGTGACTGCAGAGAGTAAATATTAATACCGAATGCTACCTTTATTTCATCACTAATATTCACTTCTTCACTTCTGTGATGGATGGGCTATATGCCTTTTACAATTTACAAATTCTGTGTGAGATTAGAAACCCTATGTGTCTGTCAGGCTGCAAACTCTATTTTGAATGTGCAGCCTTTTGCCTTCTCTAAGGTCTTTTTACTTCCCTGTTGGGTTGAAAACTACAAAGACTGGTGGCAAAAAAATAACACTAGAGGGTAGTTGACTAAGTATCCAATTGCTGGAAATCTGTTCACTCTACAGAAAAGACTGGTACCTACCCAGAAGTACTGGTTTAGCAGGAAGGGAGTCACCTTGAGAACACAATCATCTGACTGGGATTTCTGCCCTTCTGGAGAAACTGGCAACAGGGGGCTGAAGGTTTTAAAACGACAGAAGCTTTGCTTATATTCAAAATTGGAAATGGCACTTCTAACCAGAGGGAGAGGTCACCCAGTATGTAGAGCCCTGATGGGCAGGGGACCCTGCTCACTTTCCTGAGCCCAGATGGCCCCAAGGACTCTGGACAACCCAAGGGACTTGGATCCCAACTCAAATAATTCCCTGGAGTGATAAGGAAGGGACATGTTTAGTGTTTATTCTTTTGTATGATCTGTTTTGTCCTGTGCTTTACGTGACTAATAATAAAAGAGCATCCAGGTGTTACTCTATACAAGTGTATGTTTGTATATGTGTCACAAGTACTGTGTGCCCCTGAGAAAGCCATGAGCTTCACACCTTTGGGGTAGAATTTTGGGGAAGGGGTATGATTACATAACTGGGGTATCTTTGGGGTCAGTGCTGGTCCTCAGGGCCTCAGGCAGGTAGGCTGAGGAGCCCCATTTCATAACAGACTGAGAGCCAGCTCCGTGAAAATGGGCCAAAAAGGCCAAAGAAGGAACTAGGGCAGCAGTCTCTTGTGGCTTAATATACCCGAGGGGATCCAGAGCACACAGGCTTGAATTCCCCTCACAACAGTCCTAGTGGGTGGCCAGGAATGGGGGCTCACTAGGATCGGTGACAACTTCAAATCATAAAACCAGTTTCATCAGCCTTTATGTAATGAGCATGACTGGGGTCAACTTCACATTGCAATTGCTTTGCTTATATTCAAAATTGGAAATGGCACTTCTAATCTACCTCAGCAGTGTCTCCTGGTAATTAATGTCAGGAAATAATTATTACTGTTTTAAATAAGTAAATTCAAACATGCCTCACACTCTTGTTCCCTGTGACGGGGTAGAATCTACAAGCCGCGGGCCAGAACTTCAGCTGGTGTAAACAGTCATCCCTCCATTCCTTTACTGGAACTATGCTTACAACAGGATCTTGCCCTATATGCTATATTCTGTGAGAAGTGTGGAAGTAGGTGGCATTTATCTGGACCTGAACAGAAATTTTCCCACACACATTAAAAATATCCTCAGACAATGAAGTTCTAATGGTGCATCAGCCCTCCTGCAACAGAGGTCACTTTATATAATTTGGGGGATGTCCACAAAACTTGTATGAACTAGACTCCCAATGTCACTGACCAACACAACCCCGATTCGTCACCATACCTCTGCAAGTGCAATATCAAGTAGGATAAATTCCTCATTTGGTCCAGCATAGATTTAGACAGAGTTTTATTCTAGATGAGGTTTTGTGTGTTTCTGTGTCTCATTTTGCATTAAATTCCAAGGAACAGGGCCCCCTCCTTGTCATTTTTGTGGGTTTTCTGGAAAACTGTATTTGAAATAATTTGTCACCCGTGCATCTTTAACATTTGTCTAAACTGTGCCTATCCAAAGGGTTTGCTATTTCAGCATCTCTGGGACCTATTTCAGACTAATAGAAAAGTCAGAGAAAAGGCAGCCCTGTTTACTCAACAGGTGACTAATATAAGAAGCCCTTGATCAATAAATTTACATTCCCTGGTCAGATTCCATGTACACTTCTTGGAAGATTTAATTGCAAGTTACTACAACCTAAGCTGCAACTTAACTTGAATTTTATCATCTCCCTGTGATCAGCTGAGCCTCAATCAGGAAAGAAAATATGATCATTCACGATTATTTTATGCCCTCAAAAAAAAAAGCATTACATGGTGGCTAATCTTGTTTTTAAAGTCTTGTTATGATTAGAAAAGAGATTGAAAAATGATGCTGTGTCTTGTTACAGCCCTTGGGAGAGGTGGAGTAGCAGGAAGGCTTTTGCAGTCTTTACGACCCTTGTTACAAAATCTTGACCTTTGTGATTTTTCAGTAACCTACATCTGTGGGAGATTTTCAGTCTTGTTAATACAGACTGACTGGCCTGGTTGAATAGGTCAGTTCACTGTGCAAGCAAGTTATTATACTGTGTGCAGTGTGATCTCACTAAATCAGGATTATTGATCAGAATCTAGCACAAAAGAATTACATCACAGATGAATTTGGCCCATAAAGTGGAGTGCAATATAACGTAATTCACCAGAGTGATTAAGGACAAATATTTGCATTGTTTCTAGCACTATTGTCATGCTAAAGAAAAAATGCTTTGTAGGCAACAAGGCCAGTTTAATTGGCCAGAATACAATATATCTGAAATGTCAGTGGGCTGATCTAATCAGCTAGTGGCACTAATAGAGTTAAATTGGTTTTGAAATACCAACAGGAGGCATGTATAAAAACACCTCAGCCAAAAAATTGGCCACCTTCACTGTATCTGAAACACAAAGTCTGAATTTTAGATAGCTGCCTTAAAGGGATTTGAAAAGATCACCATGCAGAAAAGAGAGGAAATCAAGGTCATCAAGAACAATACATTAAAAAAAAAATTCTATCGGCTTTATTGTGCCTTATTGTACAAAAGCCAGTGCCCACAGCTCTGGGAAGCATTATGCCTCAGGGACAGTATTTTCCAGAGTTCCCCATTACGTAGGAACAGTTCACCTGCTGCCATTTCCCCACTCCATAGCTCACTATCCCCACACCCCCACATCATCCTTTTTGGCTTTGTCATAGCCTAGCTGGGAGATTATTTCAATGGGGGTTTTCATTGTGTAAGGGTGGCAGAGACTTGCTCTTTTGGATACTAAAGTAAACAGATTTGAAGCAGAATACATTCAGGGAAGGAAAAGATCAATTGAATAAGAAGGTGCCAGTCTCACCTATTGTTTTCTATCTTCTTACCATAACTGCACCTTACTAAATCTTTCACTTAATTATTAGTGCAAAATTCCATCCCATCTTAGGTACATCACAGAATTGTAATTGTACTTGAGAAGTGACGATATGCAAATTGCATCTTTACATCAACAGATGTGCTCTCTTGTAGGTGAAAAATTCACATGTGGTGCATAGGACTAGCAGAAAGCCTCGACACCACTAAAGGTCTGCATGGGGTCTGCACCCGGGGGAGTCTGCTGCTGGAGCAGCTACATAGGGTTGCCAGCACATCCCTATAGGCCACGGAAAAGATCTCTACATTGGCCTTGCCTAGGCTAGCATAGAGGGTCACAAGTGCAAGCCTGGGTGTGAATCCATGTTTTACATGAATCTAGTGGCCCCAGCACCCTATGCATCTGGTACAAAAAGACTTTGGCTGCTATTAAACCCATAGGCTGGAACAGCAACTCTATGGGGACTATAGAGCTGCCCTATACCCTGTATCTTGATTGGTGGTGGATTTCATCTCCTCAATTGCTCCACATTCCACCCACATTCTGATGAATATTTAGACTATATGAGAATGGGATGGATTTCACTGTATGTGCATTTCTATTCACTTTAGTAGCAAAAATAAATTTTACTATTCTAACTCTGCAGCACCAATACAACTATGTAAGAATGATCTGGATGCTTTCCTGGCTCCTGCACAGTCAACAGAATTCTGGAATGGCGTTCCGGCTGCAGGACGACATGCACAATCTCATTGCCCTCAATTTTTGCCTTCAGTCGCAACGATGGGATCCTAAATGATGACAATCAGTTCAGAATTTTTATTCTTGGATTATCATTTAGGAGTACAGAAAAAATACTCAGTATGACTTCTAGACAGGTTTTAGGTTGTGATTATAAGGATGGCACAGTAGAAAAGAGTTTCACATTTAGTCTAATATAATAAAAATATTTCTGAGGGAAGAACTACATTGGCTTGAAATCAACAGCATTCATTGTGACAAGTGTTCCATATTTTCTGAATAAGGATCTATGAATTGGGTCAAATTTGGGCCCATCCACCTTGACTGTATCCTTTGTGAATGTCGCAGGGTTGTTACACCCGTCTCCCTTTGGGGGGCGGGATGGGGAGTGTTACATCTGTAGGGCTTCCCCCGGTCTTGGGGCTGCATGGCCCTATGCCCTTAATCAGTGATACGACACTTGCAATCAGGGCAGCGTGGCCTGATGGCTGGAGTCAATAATGGCCCCAGCTGTCCAGGCGGTGCAGCCTAGCGGCCAGAGTCCATAATACAGCCCCTGCTGTCAGGGCGGTGCGGCCTAGAGGCCAGAGTCAATAGTGCTAGGGAGCTGGGCCACTACCCTGGGGTGGGCAGTGGCCAGGATAGGGGCATCCAGACCCATCCTCTCCCAACCCAGGGCCCTGTTGGTGGCGGGGTTGCCCACCACCCACTCAGCGGGGATCCTACGAAAACATGCCGAGCCTGTCTCCAGTTCTACAACTGCTTCCCCACCAAGTTTCCCTGGGTCACTTCCTACCCGACTCTCCACAGTTTGTCATCTTGGGGTCTACATGGTCTCTCCCCTCTCTGTGGCATCTCAAGTCTGTGTGTAGGGGTCCATCTCTGGTTGGCTGGCTTCCACGTCCTGGAATGCAGGCAGTCCTCCCCCAGGAGTCAGCAGCATGTCTCCTTCTTCATCGTTGGACAGCCAGACTGAGCTGCTCTGCTGCCTTTTATATTATGCATGCCCAACAGGGCAGAGGGGGCGTGGCCTCCTCAGCCAAGAGAGAAGGGTTAACCTCTGTTGCACCAGTGCGGGGTTGATACACCCCGTCACAGCGAAGCACAACTAATGATGAACTGTGGCTTTGCTGCTCGAGTTCATAGTACTGTGGTAGGGGTTAAAAAATTCTAAACTCCTTTCCTAGGTTGCTTCCTAGGCTACACCATTTCCTAGGCTGGTGGGTCTAAGACACTGTAAACAGATGATTTAGGCAAGTAGGTGTGTTGTGCTGGAAGACCGGTATTGATTTCAGCAGGTGGTGACTGACAGGCCTGTGCTGTGGTGAGGAGCTATATGTATTTGTGATTATCATGTGCATGCTAGTTGTTGTTGTGTGGATGACTGTGTTGATTTGTGCGTGGGTTGTGTTGTGCTGGGAGATCGGTGATGAGTTGTGCATGGGCTGTGCTTGGGAACTCTGTGTTTATGTGTTTGGGTATATGGATTGTGTTGGGGAGTTTGTGTTTAGTTTTACAGGTAGTGAATCAACATTTGGAGAACTGTGGAATTTGGACCAAGTAATCCACCATCTGTGAAGTCTCCCTCATATCACTGACTCATTACAACCAATGAAATTGTTGCAAGAAAACTAGCTTTAGAGTAAAAGTGGTGATCGGTTGTGTTACCTCTATCAAAATAATTGAAGATTCTTGGCATGGCATAGAAATATGCCTTACTGTTTTATTACATAAAGATATTGTAATTGTTTTATTTGTACATAAATTAAATATAGTCTTTCTACAACTAAATACAGCTCATTTGCCATCCTGGGGTGCATAATGCTACTCAGTTCTGACCCAATAAAGGTCTTGGAAATAAATTATAATTAAAATATTATCACATTTATGAGTTAATATAATGTATTAAATTATATTTTGTACTATAATCCACTTGTATACATGATGTGGCATGTACCAAGTAACTCAAATTTAGGGCCAAATTTTAATTCAAGCCCTTTTAATTCAATGGCAGTCTTTTCATTGACCTCAGTGGGCTTTGGGTCAGTCCCATAATGCTTCATGTACTCTAACAAGACACAAATATTGTTAGATGATTTACCTAGGCACATTTGGCTATGTAAGTTACGTTGTAAGAGTAGAATAACAGCTCACCAGTTCCTCCCTTCAAAACATCCTGTCAATAACCATATGTTTTCTCACTGATGCAGAATTAGCTCAAGGAGCTGGTGGTGACTTTCCCCTCCATACTATCCCCCTTATTATACTTGCCATTTAATCAATGCATTTTTTGTTCTCCTCAGTACTGCAGAAGAGAGAGGAGCATAGGGGACTTGCATATGGCACAAAGCACTGAACTCTGCTGTAAGGTAATGAGCACCTTTACATCTTCTTAAAGTCAATCGGATGTGCACATTTGCTGAAAGTGTATTGGGGCCATAGAAATTAGATGTGTGTACAAACAAAAGAATAAATGTCCAACGTCTGGCACTCTCAGGCCAATACTCCGGGTTCCACGTCGTGGTCTACATAATAGACTTAGTGACGATAGTGCTCTTTTTAAAAAAAATAGGTCACTACTTTGACTTTTAATATGAGAAAGCTGAAATCAAATTAATTTTCTACTTAATTTTATTGTATTGATCAGAAAATAACAAAAGAAATGCATGAAATGATGATTTCTAACAGTAGGGCACCATTTGACAATAGCTTGTAGGAAGTGTCTGCATATGAAAGGCGTTACATCAGAAGATTACTTAGACTAAGATAGCAAATAAATATTATACCTTGTTAAACTGAATAGCTAAATATATCTCATATTATAGTCATTTTCAATTTGTATCTCTTTTTTTATAATAATAGATCAATCATACTCTTGCAACAGTGAAATTAGACTATCAACCAACTTCCAGTTTACTGGGATACACACTTCCTGGAAGCCAGCATAAAATTATGTTACTATCAGTGGATGCTTTTTACTCCCAGTGTAATCAGATTTCTTTTCTTTCAGTTCACTGAATTTGTTAATTTCAGTATTATCAATTACTGAACTGAGACAATTTGTCAATTTCAGAAGATACCATGAAGCTAAGCCTATATGAAGGAAACTGTTAAATTATGAAGCACAAACTTTAAATTATGGGTCTATGATATTAGTCATTTTAAATAATTTCTTTTAATTTTTCCTTAGTTATGGTATATTTTAGTGCCTTTTGACAGTTCTCAGAAATCAAATGAAAATGGTGACACTATATGTTGATTAAAAATAAAAATGGCCCCTTCTTCTTTACTAAATTTAAACCCTAATATTAAAATTAATTCATTCCTAATATTTGTGTCAACTGCTACCTCTAGCTGATTTTTTTTCTTGACATAATATGCTTTTATTTCCTTGTTTAATTTATACACTGTTTGCAGAGGTGTAACTTCCCACTGCAGTTCCATAATTACTTTGTTTCCTTAGGCATTATAGGCAATAAGTTAAAATAAATATTTCTTGACAGTCCTAATTTTTTCTTCTTTTTGTAAATGGAAAAAATTAAAATGTAGACGTTACAACATGTACAACAATTGCAATATATGGAATAGCTGTACCTGGCATCATAATGTACTAAATATGGTGAGAAGAGATTTTTAAGGAGATATGGTATAGTCCAGTGCTAGAGTGCTGGGCTGAGACTCAAGAAGATATACAGTCTATTCCCACCTCTGCCACTGACGTGCTCTGTGACCTTATGCAAATCACTTAACCTCCGTGTGCCTCTGTTTCCCCTCCAAACCATTGTCTGTCTTGTCTATTTAGATTATGATCTTTTTGGGGCAAGGACCGTCTCACTATGTGTTTGTAGAATGCCTAGCACTATGGGACTGGTTCATGACTGGGACCTCTGGAGACTACTGTAAGACAACTAATAATTAAGGCAGATACTTTATTTCACCTACCCACAATTTGGGTTAATCCATCTGAATTGTGACGAATATAGTTGTATAGAGGATTTAAACTGTCCAAGAACCATTAATGCCTAAATTTGTATTGCCTTCTGTAGAAGTAATATTAGGCCTTTAATACTAAAGGGATACTCATGACAGATCTCTCATCATCATGGTATCGAAGGCATCAATGCACAAAAGGGGTGAGGTGGTATGATGCTCAGCATCACAACACCTCACTGTTAAGCGCCTAGAAAATCACTGTGATTCACAAAGCCTGAGTTAGGCACCTGAGTGATTACCCAATGCATGGGGAGAGACAGGCATCTTAGATGATGATTCTCAAAAGCCAGCCCACTAGGCGGGGAGCTGCCAAAGCTAGCCAATGAGAGATGCCAACAAGAGGGGTGTGTTATGTTCTGCCTCTGTCTCAGGTGCCTAACTCTAGGTTGCTGGGAGGCATCTCTCTCTGCTTGGGATTCTTAGCTTGAAACTTTCTTTTGGCATTAGGCACCCATGCCGTTAGCAAGAAGCGGTGAGGAGGAGGAGAAGAAGAGGAGGAGGAGGAGACCTTCCTTCATAACTTTTAGGCCAGTTATTAGGGTACTCACCTGGGATGTGGGAGACCCCCTGGTTCATGTCCCCCCCTCCATCTGAGTGACTCTTAAAGAGTCATTTGGGAAAAAGAGAGAATGAGAGAGTGCACAAGCATGATTCATAGCTTCATAGTTTCTAAGGCCAGAAGAGACCACTGTGATCATCCTGTATTGTATCAGCAGAGGGCAGGGAAATTCCCCAAGATAGTTCCTAGAGCATATCTTTTAGAAAAACAACGAATCTTAACAGAAAAATTGTCGGTGATGGAGAATTGACCACAACCTTTGGTAAATTGTTCCAAGGGTTAATTATCTTCACTGCTAAATATTTACACTTTATTTCCAGTCTGAATTTGTCTAAATTCAAATTCAAGCAGTTGGATCATATTAAACCTTTCTCTGCTAGACTGAAGAGCCCATTATTAAATATTTGTTCCACATGTAGGTTCCCCATTATAGGCTGTAATCAAGTCACCCGTAATCTTCTCCTTATTAAGCTAAATAGATTGAGGTCCTTGAGTCTATCACTATAAGAACAACAAGGAGTCCGGTGGCACCTTAAAGACTAACAGATTTATTTGGGCATAAGCTTTCATGGGTAAAAAACCCATCTGAAGAAGTGGGTTTTTTACCCATGACAGCTTATGCCCAAAAAAATCTATTAGTCTTTAAGGTGCCACCAGACTCCTTGTTGTTTTTGTGGATACAGACTAACACGGCTACCCCCTGATACTTATCGCTATAAGGCATCTTTTCTAATTGTGTATTCATTCTTGTGACTCTTCTCTGAACCCTCTCCAATTCATCACATCCTTTTTTATTGTGAATACCAGAACTGGACACAGTATTCAATCCAGGGTCGCATCAGTGCCAGATACAGAGATAAAACAATCTCTCTACTCCTACTCAAGATTCCCCTTTTTATGCATCTAAGGAACACATTAGTCCATTTGGTCACAGCATCACACTGGGAGCTCATGTTCAGCTGCTTATCCACCACAAACCTCAAATCTTTTTCACAGTCACTGCTTCCCAGGGTAGAGTCCACCATTCTGTAATTATGCCTACATTCATTGTTCCTAGATGCATACATTTATATTTGGCCATATTAAAATGCATATTGTCTGCTTACGCCCAGTTTACCAAGCAATCTAGATCGCTCCATATCAGTGGCCTGTCCTCTTCATAATTTACCACTATCCCATTTTTGTGTCATCTGCAGACTTCATCAGTGATGATTTTATGTTTAATTCCAAGTCATTGATAAAAATGTTTAATAGTAATACGGTCAAGAACCGATCCCAGAGGGACCCACTGGAAACAGCTCTTCCAATCCAAGAATCTTCTTCTTCATTAAAACTACCAACTTGCACTTAATGCACAGAAATCTCTTCAATGTGCAGGCAGCAAAGAGAACATGGCGCATCTATTGCAGATCACTACCATGGTTCCATCACTGGCCATCTTGATATTGCACATAGCTCTGAACCTTGAAGGAAAGCTTCCCACCCTCTCTCAACTCCTGCCGAAACTCCCCTATTAGATGCCTCTGTTCACAGCTCTCGCATATGCCTAGCATGTTACTTTTTTATATTAAATCCTCCTTGCTTAGCTCAGCTCAGCTCCACCCCTCACCACCAGGGAGCGATTAACTACCCAGGAACTTCAAACAGTTGGGTGATCAAAACTTCAAGGGCTAGAGCCTCATGACTTTTAGCAAGATACTGATCATAGCTCAAAGAGCTTGCTCAGGGGCCCACGGCCCAGTTACCCAGCATGTACACAGAGAACAAACAAACAAACAGTCAAAATAACAACCTACAGACAGACCAAATGCACCACTCACCAAGTCCTGCTACCTCCAAGCTCAGAATCTGTAACTGTAGGTACTCCCTCCAGAACTCTTTTGTTAGCTACCTCTCTTCACAGCTCTCGAGTTCACCTAGCAAGTGACTTTTTATACCAAGTCTTCCCTGCTTAGCTCAGCCCCTCATCAGCAGGGAGCAACTAACTGCTCAGAGATATCAAATGACTCTAGAGCCTGGTGGTTAGAGCACTCGGGTGGGAGACCCAGCATCCAGTTCCTGACTGTGCACCATTTAATTGATCATTATTTATCCATGACTGAACAGTTAAACAGGAAAGACTAAGGGAGCCGTGCATCAGAATATCCTGCAGCCCAGTGGTTAGAGAACCCACCAAGGAGGTGGCAGATCACTGTTCAAATCCTTTCCCCTTGTAGGGTGGACTTGAACTGAGAGTCTCCTCTATCCCATGTGAGTACACTAATCACTCGGTTAGGTATTATGAAGGGACTGCTCATCCTCTCCCCTGTCCCAGCTGTTCTGTGTGAGGACCAGCCTGGTAGGCACTATTTAAGCACACCGACTGGATCAGGCCCCACACATGACTTAGACAGAAGATGCCGATCTTCCCCTAGCTTGTGAATCACTCTGGGGATTAGGTAGGAGATAGACACCAGTGTCATACTGAAGCACAATCCTGACTAGTTAGTGGCTGTGTCACCCCTGCCCTGCAACCTTGGGTGCCTTTCAACACCCTACTATATTAGTTCCCACATGGGCCACTTACAAACAGCTTTCCAGCATGCAAGCCACACCCTGAGTGTCTATGTGTAACTGCTGCCTGCCAGCTACACCCTGGGTCTTACCACCCGTGATTATACTGCAGGATGACCCCAACACACCCTCAGTCCCAGATCTTTCCTCTGAAATGTATGACTTTTACTACCCATCTCTCTCCTGGACAGTACAAATATATTAAGTCCATTATTCCTTTAAGGGAATAATATGCCGGTTCATTACCTGAAATGATTACCCAGACACTTCAACTTAAACACACTGAATTAAATAAAACAGTAAAACAAGTTTATTAACTACCAGGAGATAGATTTTAAGTGAGTACAAGTAACAAAGGTATAAAATTCAGAAATGGTTACAAGAAAAATAAAGATAAAATGTGTATTAGTGCCTAACTTAACAAACTATATTAGATTTATGCAAAATTTCTCACCACATGTTTCCAGCAAGGTTACTGACTAAACCCCTCCACAAAGTCCAGTGGCTGTTCTCTTTTGACTTTTTAAAGTGCAGAAAATGTGATAGGCAGAGAGAGGGGTGGGGGTGCCTTTGTGTGTTAGTCCCTCCTTTTTTTGGTTTCAGTCCCCCTCTTGAAAAACATTTCCAGCTGAGAACTAGGAGCCAAAGAGTTTATGTGGAAGGATATTTTCTGCTCATTTTTTCAACTGTTTGGACTTCCTTTGTTTTCCCTTCCTGCTTGATGACTCTCTTTACTGCTTACATGCAATTTAAGGTAAGCACACATTTGTTCCTTTGTTAGGACAGGCCTGACTTCTGCATGGGCAGGGCTGTGGGGTATGGAACATGTGTTAATAACATCATACAGAGGAATCTTAAAACTTCATATACAATGTTGCCATGCATATTTTACCAGGACAATACTGACCAGCAAATTATGAGTTTTCAGATGATACCTTAAAAGGCATACCTTGTACAAAGAATATTACAATAGTGTGTAGGGTGTGAATATAGGGGTGTATTCCATCACAGCAGGTGGGCACATGGTCACATCCTTACATTCCAAACTAGTCACATTGAAATAAGGTGCTATTGGGCTGTTAGGAATACAATCCTGTCCTGATATTCCTATCACCTCCAGAGAAAGGGAAGAGCCTAGAAGATGTAAAAGGAAACTTAGTTTGAGAGTGTCCTGTCTGGCAAGAACTCACTTATCAATAGCTGGGATGTGAAATCCTCATTTCTGTATTGTTCTATCACTGTAGTCTCCACTTCCCTATTGTTTGTCTGTATAATCTCTGTCTGGTTCTGTGATTGTTTCTGTCTGCTGTATAATTAATTTTGTTGGGTGTAAACCAATTAAGGTGGTGGGATATAATTAGTTAAATAATCATGTTACAATATGTTAGGACTGGTTAGTTAAATTTCAGTAAAATGATTGGTTAAGGTATAGCTAAGCAGAACTCAAGTTACACTATATAGTCTGCAGTCAATCAGGAAGTAAGAGGGCAGAATGGGAACAGGGAATGGGGGTGGGGGAATTGGAATCATGTTTTGCTAATGGGGGGAATGGGAACAGGGACACAGGCAAGGCTCTGTGGTGTCAGAGCTGGGAAGGGGACACTGAGGAACGAAACTGGAATCAGGCTTGCTGGAAGTTCACGCCAATAAACATCGAATTGTTTGCACCTTCAGACTTTGGGTATTGTTGCTCTCTGTTCATGCGAGAAGGACCAGGAAAGTGAGAGGGTGAAGGAATAAGCCCCCTAACATTCCCCAGAGGTTGTAATTTCTGGACACTTCCTACCCTTGCTGGCTGGGGTTGTTGTGGTATAAGGGCAGGCATTTTAGTTTGAGCCCTGTTCAATACAAAGCCGAGTCTCTCTCTCTCTGCTCTGCATTACTGGTGTGTGCTATACGTTTATGCTTTCAAGAGTTCTAAAACTTCTATTGCCTAAATATAAAATGGTTTAAATAGGAATCTGTGGTTATGGAAAATAAATTGCTTTTTTTGTTTTGTTTTACTCTGTGTTAGGCCAGGCTTTGGACACTATATACTGTAAAAAAGCAGAAAAGCTTAAACCACATTTTACTATTATTAGGCTATTGAATCAAGTTGTTTAGCCATGTTAAACTGTGTTTGAGATGTTTTAGTTTGAGCCCTCTTCCATGCAGACCCTTGAGACTCTCTTTACTCTGTATTACAAATATTTGTGCTATCTGAAGTAAAAAAGTATCCTTGCCTTCAAAGAACAGAATATGAGTTTGAAATGTGTTACTGTGGTACTTCTCACTTTCTGCCCCACATTGTTGGGTAGTGTTAAACAGATGTCATATTGTACCTCATCGGTGGCTGCATTTCAGTGATTCCACTGACTCCTGTATCAGTTTGTAATGCACCAATTTGTGATCCTTTGAGAGGAAAGGTGCTACATAAATGTATAGAGAGTGGCATTTTTAAAAGTGCTCAGTACTAGTCTAACTCTTCCCACATTGAAGTAAATGAGAGGGTGTTTTACTATTGATTTCTATTCAAAATGATCACTTTGGAAAATCCCCCTCACAATCATTATCATAGTGGAGTAAAAAATGTGTGAAAACATGAGACCCTCTAGAGTCCCATGAAGCATGCAAAGGATTCCCACGTACAAAAGGGAAAAAAAGGAAAGAAAACCTGAGATCAATCAGTAAGGAGATATGTTATAGCTTAATAATGATGTTAACACTTGCTTACAAGGAGTAAAACTGGTGACTATTTCTGGAATATATAAATGGCATTGAAACCTTGTCAACCCTTAGCAAAGCATTCATTCTCTATATTCTCTGTCTTCCTACCTACCCCCATCCCAAAGAATTTCACTGATAAAGTAAAGAAAGTGGATGAAATTACCAAATTCATCTGTGGAGAGTAATTGACAACCAGTATTCAAACTAGCTCTCCCAATCTACAGAGAGAATGAAATAGATAAAGGAAAGAAAGAAGTCAGAGGATGAAGAAGAAGAAGGGGAATTATAGACTAGTGAAAAGAAAAACGGCTGCTATCAGTCCTGCCACTGCACAAGAAACTGAGCTGCAATTCATGAATGTGACAAAACACATTCTCTTTGCAAAACAATAAAACACAAAGAGGACAGAAACAGGGACACAAGGGAAGGTGTTCAGCATACTTAGGGGGGGAACTGCTTAGAGTTTTTCTGCCCAGGTAGGAAGAATGCGGATATTTTATTTAATTACAAAACAAGGTCACTTAGGATGCTGAAACAAAGTAGAAGCACACATTTTTATGCCACATTCTCTGGGGAAAAAATGAAGATGCAAATTAAAAGGGTTTGTAATTGATGTGTAACCCAATGGTTCCTGGAGTGGGGTATTTAAGGTTAATTAAAATTAAACATCAGGTTACTTTTTTTTTCTTTCAGCTAGGGATTCTTTTAAGGACAAGCACTTTGGGTATGTTGGAGGATGACAGAAGCAGAGGTCTCTTACATTTGTCAGATTTTTTTTTTTTTTTTGCTGTTGTCTCCCTAAGACTGGAGCTCCCTCTTCTTTTTCCTAGCACCTTCTTCTTGCTATAAAACTCTTCCTGAGATCCATGGATCCACTTCCCTTCCCATGTGTTGCTGTGTTTCTGAATAGGACTTGTAGTGTATGGGCTATGACCTTTTCTCTCCTCTACCAGAATTGCTGGGTAGTACTCCTACCCTTGGAAATAAAAGGAGTTCTGTCCACCTGTAGAGAAGGAACTTCATGGGTCATGCTGAGGAAAGCCTTTACAATGCTACGTAACCAATTTTAAACAAAGGCAAGGTACATGGGCCATTGCTTAGTCATCCCAGGGCAAGTCTGCCATGCTGCCTTTTGCTTCTGCTAGGCCCAATTTTCCTAGCATGGGACCACAGCCTCTACAGCCTTGCATGAAACATGCTACGCTTGCCATGGGATTCTTGGTCCATTTTAGAAAAACTAGAGAATTTCCAGCCCTTCAGATGGGATCTAAATTTCGGGTCTCAAATTAGAGTGAGATGGTAGAAGATCCCCAAAGCAAGTGGTCTGAAATCAAACTACTGAGCCAATATGATAGGAAAACCACTAGTCCAATTCCGACACAGCTTGGGAGATCAAGGCAGAGACCACAGAGGCAATGCAGAAAATGGCTTCTTCTGCAAAATGAAAAACAACCGTTTAGAAAATAACAACAATAGTGTACCCAAAGAGAAAGATACAGTGGTCTTGGGGCTTCAGGATTTTAATTTTCTTCCTAATTTTTCCATGGAGCTACCCCCTTTCCTTACCCGCTGCATATTTAGGATGACTACATGGTCCATTCTTAAAAGAGTCATAGCTACTGGTCGAAAAGTGATGGGATGGGGATAAAACCTAGATTTACTTCTCCTACATGCATAATACAGGTATCATACCAATAATTACTAACACATTGCAATTAATGTTTCTATTCACTTTGAGCGAGTTGGATGAAAGGCAGTAATTAGGCCTTCTTAATTAATTTAGTCTGTGAGATAGGTAGGTATGGACAATGCAATATGATTGTTAAGGTCAAGAGCGTGATAGGTTATTGGAAAAAGTACTGTGCAGTGAATCTGTGAGGAAAACCCTGTGCCTTTTTAAAAACAGCACAGAACTGTGAGATGTCAGGCTTCACTTCTGTTCCCTGTCAGAAGAAGGTCAGACCCTTCCAAGGGCTGTGGTTTACCACTGGAATACATCTGGGGAAAAATACAAAAATAAAAATGCTGTGAATATTCTTTAGAATTTTTAAGACATTCAATTTGTCTGTGTTTGCATCCGCTTTGTGTTCATTCTCCAGAAATATTCTACCAAATAAGAACATAATATCAGGGACCCAGAACTGAACCTGGATGCAGCTCATTGAACCACAGCTGCTGCAGCTAATGAACTTGGCCTTCTGACTGGTTGAAGACTCCAGCAGACACATTTTTAAACTCTGCAACAGGGCTACACCTCTGGCTGCTCAATAGCATTCCTTGACTATAGCTGTGTTTCTGGTCCTGTTTCCTGCTCTGGGCTCCTGGCCTGTTTCTGCTCCTGGCTCCTTCGCCTGGTTTCCCCCTCCTGGTTCCTGCTCCTGACCCTGCTCTGGCTGATACTCTGCCTTTGAAACTCAGGTCCTGATTCTTGGCTCCAGCTCTCTCCCTGGACTTGGTGCTCTGCTTCTTACCAAGTGTCCAATTCTCTGCTCCTGATTCCTGCCTCTTGGCTCAGGCTCACTCTTGGTAACTCAGCTCCTGATCTGGGCTCTGGCAACTAGGCCTTGTCACTTCTGCTCCAACCAGTAGACCAGCCTCCTATCCCTCGTAATGGGCAAGACTGCCTACAGTCCAGTTCTTATCACATAAGAACACAAGAACATCCTTACTGAGTCAGACCAATGGTCCATCTAGGTCAGTATCCTGTCTTCTGGTAGTGGACAGTACCAGAGAGAATAAACAGAGCAGGGCAATTTTGAGTGATCCATCCCCTGTTATCCAGTCCCAGCTTCTGCAGTTGGAGGTTTAGGGACATCCAGAGCCTAAGGTTGTATTCCTGACCATTTTAGCTAATAGCCATTGACGGACGTATCCTCCATGAACTTATCTAATTCTTTTTTTAACTGAATTATACTTTTGGCCTTCACAACTTCCCCTGAGAATGAGTTCCACAGGTTGACTCTGCATTGTGTGGAGTGCTTCCTTTTGTTTGTTTTAAACCTGCTACCTATTAATTTCATTGGGAGGCCACTATTTAAGTGAAGAGGTAAATAACACTTCCTTACTCACTTTCTCCATATCATTCATGACTTCATAGGCTTCTGTCATATCCCCCTCTTAGTTATCTCTTTTCTAAGCTAACAGTCCCAGTCTTTTTAATCTCTATTCATGTGAAAGCTGTTACATATGCGTAATCATTTTATTGCCCTTCTTGTCACCTTTTCCAATTCTAATATATCTTTTTTGAGATGGGGCAACAAGAATTGCATGCAGTATTCAAGGTGTTTAGCCACAGAAATGTTCATGAACACAGTGAATTTAAGTTAAGATGGCAGAAATTAATAAAAAGCAAATTTTGAATTAATAAATGTAAATAATGGCACCAGAAAACTGTTTTGGAGAGCAAATCTTGTCTAACCAGGCAACGGAAACATATTGTGTGACAGAAGAATACCATGCTGGTATACGTCTAATTAAACCAGCTTGAATTTATAATCATAGAAATGTAGGGCTGGAAGAGACTTGAGAAGTTATCAATTCCTATTCCTTGCACTGAGGCAGGTCCAAATGGACATATAGAACAATTGATCAGTCCTTGTTACAGCTGCCCTCCACATATTTGAAGACTGTTATCAGGTTGCCCCTCAGGCTTCTTTTCATAAGGCTAAACATGCCCAGTTTTTTTTTTAACCTTTCCTCATAGGTCAGGTTCTATAAACCTTATATCTATTTTGTTCCTCTCCTCTGGACTCTCTTCAATTTATCCATGTCTTCCCCAAAATGTGGAGCCCAGAATTGGACAGAGCATTCTAGCTGAAGCCTCACCAGTGCTAAGCAGAGTGGAACAACTGCCTCCTGTCTCTTACATATGATACTCCTGTTAATACAGCCCAGAATTATATTAGCTGTTTTTGGAACTGCTGTTACCTATGAGCTCTGTGTTCTTGGAGAACCAAGGCGCAATACCCAGCCTGTCTGACTCACAAAAGACCTTCCACCCTCCCCAGCCTCTGGTTGAACCAAAACCGATCAGAAGAAATACTTACAAAGAGCAATGAAAAGGCAGTGGGAGACACACCCAAACCCCTCCAGACAAGGGTGACAGGATTAAGGAAACTCCCCTAGCCCCATTTGCAAAAAAAGATGGCACAGGAAGGCATCTCCATTAGCATACAGAATGGAGAACAGAGATTCCAAGGCAAGAACTGCACTGAACTCTGGGACCAGAAAAGCAGGGAAGCACTGCATGATGGAGGATCTCTGCTCCAGATGTTAATGAACTCACACCTGCACACACCCAGCTCAGTAGTTATAGGACCAATTCTAGTAATAAATCCTTTATTGGTACCCAAAATACTGAAGCTGCCTAATTGCATTGTGAGCTCCCTCAAAGCCCATAGCCAGGAATAATCAGTTCCTATTGTCTAGCCTGAATGAAACAACTTTGGTATACTCCCTTGAGCCATCAGTTTACCCACAAACAAATCTAGTGTTCTCTCTTGAACCATTGTTCTTTCCCTACAAAAAACCCTACCCATGCTCAAGTAAGTGTTCTGGTGCCTGGATCCAAATCTGCATCAGTTGCATTGGGACTTCATCTTCTCCTGACTAATCATGCTTGGGGCTTTGCCTGTCTCCAGCACTCTGGACCCTCAGCTACCACTACCACTTGGGACCCCTGATGAATTCAAGCTCCATGGAGTGGTGACAGCCCATCTCTCTCTCTCTCTCTCTCTCTCGGTATTGCCTTCTGACCCTGACTTGTATGATCAGTTATAATTTTCTAAACCTGACTTTTATAATCAAATTTAAGTTAGATTTAATATTATAACTGTTTTGTTTGTTTGGCTCCCCTTGTATGGTTATTACCTGGCAAAAAATAACATTCATGGTTAAGCTGGTTGCCTCGCTCCCTCTCCCCCACCCACCCTCGTGGGTGTTTTTTAGCTTCCCCATTCACTCTGCAGCAACATTCCTTGTACCTAAGCTAAAGATCCCTGCAGCGCCCAAAAATCCTGTGGGGTTTTCTCATCAAGTGGGTTACTACTAGAACAACTGTAATGTGAAAGTGGGGATAGAGATGTGCTGAACCACAGGCATATAAGCGTGGCAGATTGAAAGTGCTGTTCAATCCAGCCTGCTCAGGCATACTCTACTCCGGTGCGGTGCCCAGAGCATATGAGGATGACAGTTTCGAGGTGCTGTTCAACCCAGCCTGCTGAGTCCAAGGGCCTATGAGGGTGACAACTTGGAGGTGCTGTTCGATCCAGCCTGCTGAGTCCAAGGGTCTATGAGAGTGACAGTTTGGAAGTGCTGCTCAACCTAGCCTACTGAATCCAGGGACATATAAGGGGGCAGCTGGGCGGCTTGGGAGTGCTGATTAACACAGTCCTCTCAGACACAGTCTGTTAATGTGTGTGTTCATCTGATTCTGGGGCTGGAAGAACCCAGCCCTGGGGAACCTAGGTCCTGCAGCATAGCTCCATTGGGAGGGAACTTGCAGCAGGGAAAAGTAGAGCTCCATATGAGAACACAAGTGACACAAGCAATACATTGATAGAATTACAGACACTTCCCCCACCACCTCCAGAAGAGTAACCCTAATAAATGAGTGTACCCCAAAGTAATGGGAAAATCTGGTAACACTGCATTATGTTGTTGTCTCAGTCAATTTGTGATCCATTAGAGGGCCCAGATGCTTTTCAGTAGTACTACCTGCTAGCCAGTTATTTCCCATTTTGTAGTTGTGCTTTTGATTTTTTTCCCCTTCCTAAGTGAAGTACTGGGCACTTGTCATTAAATTTCATCTTGGTGTTTTCAGACCAATTCTCTAACTTGTCAAGGTTGTTTTGAATTTGAATCCTGTCCTCCAAAATGCTTGCAGCCCCTCCCAGCTTGCTGTCATCTGAAAATTTTATAAGGCTACTCTCCACTCCATTAGTCAAGTTATTAATGAAAATATGCAATAGTACTGGGTCTAGGACTGACCCCCTGTGGGATCTTACTAGATACACCCTCCCAGTTAGATAGCAAAGCTGTGATAATTGCTCTTGCAGTATGGTCTTTCAACCAGTTGTGCACCCACCTTACAATAATTTCATCTAGACCACACTTCCCTAGTTTGCTTATGAGACTGTCATGTGGGACTGTGGCAAAAGACTTACTAAAATCAAGATCTATCATATTTCCTACTTCCCACCCCACCCACAACCAGTAGGCCAGTAATTTCATCATTCATTAAATCTCTAGACATGGCAGTCATCACATTCCAGATGAATATTCTGGACCATCTTTAACAAACAAATTGAATTCAGCTTTACAAAGGTCTTAAAGCCATAGGAGACATATAAGTCCCTTGCTGTACTACTTAACCTCCTGGTCTGGCTCCTCAGATACACTAGGTATTTCATCCTTCTCTCTGGCCCTTCTTTTCCCCTTATTTCTCTTGTTCCTAGTAAGGAACTTGACTTCCTAATATTCCTATTCCACCCCTGCCACATAATGTTTGCTGTTTTTCTTGTCAGTCTCAACTCCCTCCTCTATCATCCCCATCATTCTCTTCACACTAGGATATATTTCAAGATGACAATCTAAGCTAGGACTCTAACTTCAAGATCTAATGAAGTCTTCCGTCTAATGAAAAGTCTTCTCTCTCTAAAATCACATAGCATATTTCCACTTGTTAGCCTCTTCTGTTCCATAGACCATTAAAGGCTACCTGTGTGAGATACCAGATTCCTTCTAAGCGAGTGGTAGGTGATGTACACTTGATTAACTGTAGATCAATAAATCCCATTCACATCAATGGCTATTAGGGATTTAGGCAGGGCTTAAATTCAGCCGGAACCGTCCGGAGCAAAGCTCCAATACATATTTTCAAACCCGTGGGGAGCCCCGGCTCCTCCCATGGGCTGAAAGCCCAAGCCCCGGTACACCATACAGCACAGAAGCCCCAAGCCCTGGCACTTCCTGCAGGGCAGAAACCCCACGCACCCCATGGGGCAGAAGCCCTAAACCCCGGCACACACACAGCCCTGCCAGGGCTAACACCCTGAGACCCCTGCCCCACAGCTGAAGCCTGGAGTCCCGAATGGAGAGGGGGGGCTCCAGGAAATAATCTCTGAGAATTTAAGCCCGGGATTTAGGGCTCTGATCCTGTTCCCACTGAAGTCAGTTCCCTCTTCATTAATAGCAAAATTGGTGCCAAAATCAACAAAGCCCTAGCAAGAGAAAATATGCCTACATTTCAAAACGGTGTAGTGCAAGTAATGCAAGAATTAAACAATGTACTTTAGGGATAAATAAAGATGCAATACCAAATGTTATCTTGGTTTTATTTCTATAGGCTTCTGCTGCACAAAACAGCTATTTTGAAAATTAAATATATCTCTGAAATCATAGGACTGATGTCACCTCATGCTTTGGAAATTGAAAACAAACAGTTACAAATATATCCTATAGGACTGTACATACTACATTTTCTTTCCAATCTTTTCTTCCTTCTACTTCTGAAGCCATATTCTTTTATCTATATAACCAATTTCTGTTCCTGATCTCTACCAGGAATTCACAGGTTATGTTTTCCTCCTTTGTTAAAGTTCCTGCTTTCACTGTGCATATATTACTATCGCAATCTGGGGTGCAATTCAGACTAGTGAAAGGTCGGATCACTGCTTGTTCTGTAATCCCGAGTGTCTTAAAACGCTCTGCTGTTGTAGCTGCCTGTCTGGATGCTCCCAGCCAGCATATAAGCATGAACTGAGTATCTCTGTGTTGAGCAGCCTGGTTCAGCAACCATGGCTACATCTACACTACAGGGGGGGGTCGATTTAAGATACGCAAATTCAGCTACGTGAATAGCGTAGCTGAATTCAACGTATCGCAGCCGACTTACCCCGCTGTAGGGACAGCGGCAAAATCGACCTCTGCGGGGGGAGGGATAGCTCAGTGGTTTGAGCATTGGCCTGCTAAACCCAGGGTTGTGAGTTCAATCCTTGAGGGGGCCACTTAGGGATCTAGGGCAAAATCAATACTTGGTCCTGCTAGTGAAGGCAGGGGCCTGGACTCGATGACCTTTCAAGGTCCCTTCCAGTTCTAGGAGATAGGGCTTCCTGTCGACGGCGCTTACTCCCACCTCCGCTGGTGGAGTAAGAGCATCCATTCGGGGATCGATTGTCACGTCCCAACGGGACGCAATAAATCGATCCTCGAGAGGTCGATTTCTACCCGCCGATTCAGGTGGGTAGTGTAGACCTAGCCCCTGGCTCCAGCAGCCTGCTTGTTACACCACAGTCACACTATAGTTAGTGACCCCAGCACACACCCATCCCAAATTTCCCCACATTATTACAGTCCTTTGGGCATTTACTGTATGTACACTATGCAGGAATATTAATGGTCAGTGTGTTATTTGTTTTCTAATAACTTATGACACTTGTTAGATACAGACTATGACATAAGTGAACTGGAGTACACTGAACTGGTCAGAGCAGCTGAAACTCACTGCATGACACAGGTGAGCCCCTGCCCCTTTGCCCTCTGCACTGAGATGCTCTTAGTGTCACAAACTACATGCTTTAGATTTCATGTGGTTGTTTACTCAATATATGGAGTTTTATAATGTAATTTCAAGAGAGATTTATTTAATCGTGCCCTTATTTACAAGTTTATTTAAATTGCTGTCTGTGTCTAGATTTTCATAATTGATTTCTTTCCATCCATCCATTAGAGGAAAGAGCTTTCTTGTGAAACAGTTCTATAATAAGTTAAATTTGGTTTCAATTCTCTTCCCTCAATTCTGTTAAAAACCTATTTTAGCTATATTGGATAATTACCTTTTTTCCCCATAAGGTACAGCTGGAGATCTCAGGGATCCATAAGATTAATGTACCATAGAACTTGCTCCTTAAAAAAAATAGAATGAAACCTCTAATACAATCGTACTAATACTTAGGAAGAGTCTAATTATATAATTCTCAGTGCTGTTAATACTCTGTTAGTTTTAAAAGCACCCAAAGTACAGTGTTTTGTTTAGTTTTAACAACTTTAAATTATTTTCACAATGAGTACACAAACTGGGTAAAATGAAAAAAACCCTCTCACTGAATTCAGAGGGATAGTGAGGGGGAAGGAGGAGAATGTGGAATTCAGGCAGAGATGGAGATTAAGGGTGGGCAGCGGAATGCCAGGAACTAAGTGGGAATCTGAATGGGTTGGTGCATTGTATGGGGACAATGAGGAAACTGAGGACAGAGATGTCTAGAAGGGGCAAAAGGGAGAATTAAGGAGGAGGGGGAGACCTGGAGCAAGGCAAAGTGAGAAAGATGGGGGATGTGAAGAATGGAGGCTGGAATAAGGTAATCAGAGGCAGAAAGGACATTGTAGTAGGTCCTAGCCGGGGCTCGACCCTTCCGGACAGGAGGGGAGCCACACCGACTCACTACAGTGGGAACAAGCAGTCAGTTAGTCCTGAAACTCCGGCTCTTTGGTGCAGAGTAGGAGCAACCACAGTTAAAGCTCAGGCCCTTGACTGCAGGGGCTGAGCGAGCAAGCAGTTCAGAACCCAGGCCCTGGATCAGGGCGGGGCAAACACAGTTAGCTCAGGCCCTTGTTTGCAGGGAGCTGAGTCAGCAAGCAGTTTAAAGCCCAGGCCCTGGATCAGGGCGGGGCAAACACAGTTAGCTCAGGCCCTTGTTGCAGGGGCGGAGCGGGCAGATAGTTCAGAGCCCAGGCCCTGGATCAGGGCAGGGCAAACACAGTTAGGCTCAGGTCCTTGGTTGCAGGGGCTGAGCAAGCAGACTAGAGCCCAGGCCCTGGATCAGGGCGGGGCAAACACAGGTAGCTCAGGCCCTTGTTTGCAGGGAGCTGAGCGGGCAAATAGTTCAAAGCCCAGGCCCTGGATCAGGGCAGGGCAAACACAGTTAGCTCAGGCCCTTGGTTGCAGGGGCTGAGCAAGCAAGCAGTTCAGAGCCCAGGCCCTGGATCAGGGCGGGGCAAACACAGTAGGCTCAGGCCCTTGTTGCAGGGGCTGAGCGAGCAAATAGTTCAAATAAGGTACGCCTAGGCTTTCTGTAGCCGAGCGTAGGGTGAGGGGGAAGCCTGCCACCCATGTGGAGGGTGGCAGGGGGGAACGCAGGCCCACCCACTCCACTGCGTTCCAGCCCGGGGCCCTAACAGCGGTTGCTGCCGCTGCTGGTCAGTGGGGTATCCAGACCGCAACACACTGACATAGGCTCACACTCAGTTGCAGCCGGACCGGGGTCAGCTACCCCCGGGCTACTTCCGTGATCCCCCTCAAAGCCTACCTCGTTTGTAGCGCCGGGATCGGGCCAGTCCACCTGCATGGGCTCCTCTCTGCCCGGGCTCGGCGGCAAGTCTGGTAGCTCTGCTGGGAAGTCCGGCCAATGGTCCTCAGGCGGCTCCTCTGGATAGCAGCAGGGGCGAAGGGGTTCGGGTCCAGTCTCACCCTCAGGGTTAGTGGGGTGCGGTTCCCAGGGATTCTCCCAGTAGCGGGCGTGAACAGGCTCCGGCGGCTCCTCCTCGTAGCGGGCCCGGGGTAGCTCGGGCCAGCTAGGGTCCAGGCCTTGGTCTTCTACGGTCTCCTGGCCGGGAGCTCCCAGCCGCAGGTCTGCTCCCTGTGGTGGCTGGCCGCAGACTGAGCTCTGGCGGCCGGCCTTTATACTTCCTGTCCCGCCCCTTGACTTCCGGGGGGCGGGGACAGGCGGTGGTGGTCCCACCCACTCTGGTGCCTGCACGTGGGCTCCCTCTTCCGGGCAGGAGGGGAGCCACACCGACTCACTACAGACATGTTTGGAGCAGAAAAGAGACTGGGGGAAGAGGAGACTGTGAGTGTGAGGGGAAATGGGTGGGAAATGTGGGGAAACATGAGCATGGAAAGATATAAGAGGGGAACGGTAAGGGAAAGAACTCCCTCACCTAAAGGTTAGGAGAAGAAAAGTGAGGATCCCTGCCTGGAAGTCGGAGGAGACATCTACATTTCTGTCTGCATTTTGGTTCTGATTCAGCAAGAGAATTGAGCACATGCCTAACTTTAAGCACCTGAATAGTTTCATTGTATGTGAAAATTTAAACTTAAATGTACACATAGGCCCCAATTCAGCAAGGTTAACTGCAGGAATGAAGAACAATATGTATTTTGCCATTTAAGTAAATTAAAGGGTTAAATTAGTTCAAAAAGAAAAAAATACATATTTTTGTAGGTCATGTAAAGTGCAGATCAGTTAGCAGTCATGGGAAGGCTCTGAAAGAATGAGGCTTAACTGGAAAAACTGGCCCTGACAGGTAACTGATAAGATAGAAGACAAGGCCCCAGTTATCAGTGATAGTTAATAATAAGGAAGGATTGTGCATGTTGAACTAATAGTGACCCCAAACTGGCCCAACCCTGGTTTTGAGCTAAAGTTAGCAATCCACAATTACGTCATTTGTTCGCTAAAGTACAAAAGGGTAAAATCTTCAAGGGTTTATTGCTAATATCTGCCTGACCAAGCTGGAGCTGACCAAGATGGTTCTAAACACACCTGGATTTAGCCCTTTCATATCTTGATCAAATACTTATTAATGTCTGTTACTGTCTGAATGTATTAACTGCTTATTAATTAGGCTATTAGACATGTTTAGAGCAACTGTATAAATACCATTCAGCCTTTGGACTTAAAAAAAGGCATTAAAAAGGTTGTTAGTGGCTGGTGGCATCCTATATTACTAGTAGTAGTAGTTCCAACATTCACCAGGTATTTAATTTTAAGTATTGAAAACAAATTGGGGGTAGGCATTTTCCCCTAGGGGCTCAAAATCAGAAGCTAGCATAAAAACAGTTTAATGTATTATTTGTTTAAACCTCATGATTTTTAAGCAAAAACCATGAGTTGGGAAGAGATGGCCTGTCTCATTTTGCACAGTGGGGGATTGGCAATAAATAATTGTAATCAATAAAACACTTCTTCAGTGACCCAGGACAGAAGGTTAGGAAAAATTAAATGCAAGTTAATAATTATATGGCACTTGCTACAGAAATTAGTATTCCCATCACTTATCTAACATTTCTACTAGCTACAAAATTAGGCTCCAATCTTGCAAGCTGAACCATGTAGGTTGATCGCTGATTCCACATGAAGCCCCCCGGACCTCAATGGGGTTCTTCAAAGACAGAACCCTACCCTCTCATGGACTCCCATTAAGGTCAATGGGCTTTGTGACCAGGCAGGTGTTTGCCCATGCGTACCATCTTGCTGGATGGGGGTAGGGGATCCTGAGTTCCTGATCCTGCACTTGTTGTATTCCAATTGAAACTCCATTGACTCACTGGAAGTAGGATCAATCCCATGGTCTTCTTTTCAACAAAACTTTGTGCAGTTTTTAATTCAATTTTTATTTGTTGTAGCTCTCTAGCCACATTTGCATAACTACATCAATTCATTTTATGTTCCATAAAAACCTGACACTCTTATGAATGTTTGACTGACAACAGTTGGCAATTGTTAGAAATAGTTATTTGAATTGGCCTTTGTGGTATCTAGTAGGAAAAGTAATAGTTATGTGCTTAATACAGCAAAGATTTCCAATATTGCAATTTTATGATATAATATGACTGCAATGTTTTTATTACACAATATGGATCTCTCCTTTCATACTAAATATAGCACTAGAGAAGAATAACCTGATATTACTGAACAATTTCAGTTACAACTTGTTAAATGAGTTGTCTCAAAATAAACAGATAAAATGGTTCAAAATGGTTTCTGCTATATTTTCATCAGCGTGATGTAAATTAATGTAAAACCAGTTCAGGAGAAATAAGCCAGATTTCATAGAATCATAAAAATGAAGGGCTGGAAGGGACCTTGAGAGGTCATCTAGTCCAGTCCCCTGCACCAAGGTGGGACCAAGTAAACCTAGATCATCCCTGACACATGTTTGTCCAACCTATTCTTAAAAACCTCCAATGAGAGCAGTTCCACAGCCTTCCTTGGAAGCCTATTCCAGAGATTAACTACACTTATTGTTAGAAAGTTTCCCTAATATCTAACCTAAATCTCCTTTGCTGCAGATTAAGCCCATTACTTCTTGTCTACCTTCAATGGACATAAAAAAAACCAAATGATCGCCGTCCTCTTTACAGCAGCCCTTAACATATTTGAAGACTGTTATCAGGGCCCCTTCATCCTTTCGCAAGACTAAACAGGCTCGTTTTTTTAAATCTTTCCTCAAAGGTTAGATTTTCTAAATCGTTTAGCAATTTTATTGCTGTCCTCTGGACTCTCTCCAGTTTGTCCACATCTTTCCTAAAGTGTGGCATACAGAATTGGACACACTAATCCAGCTGAAACTCACCAGTGCAGAGTAGAGCAGGACAATTATCTCCAGGTCTTTCATGCGACAGTCTTGTTAATACACCCCAAAATGATATTAGCCATTTTCATAGCTGCATCACATTGTTGGCTCATATTTAATGTTAATCCACTATCATCCCCAGATCTTTTTGAGCAGCACTGCTGTCTAACCAGTTATTCCCCATTTTTATGCAGGAGTAAGAATCATATTAGCCATTGGAATCTACATCACTAGCACAGCTGACCCTGAGATGGTTGGGCCTGGTGTGAACAAGGTTGGAGTAGAATTGATGTTTGCTCTGTGGGAATATGGACTGGAGTCACTTGGAAGGCTCACAGAGTAATCTAAAGTACAAGGATTTTCTCTTCCCCCCCCCCCAAAGAAAGAAAGAAAGAAAGAAAGAAAGAAAGAAAGAAAGAAAGAAAGAAAGAAAGAAAGAAAGAAAGGTTACTGCAGTCCCAAGTGTCCAGTAACTTGCAAGGGACAGCCACAGAAGCAGAAAAAGAAAACCTTGTAATTTAAAAAAGCTGTTCCATCATGCCCCACTCTTAATCACCTGATGGGAGAATTTGAGTGATCAAGAATAGGACATAATCCTAGGCTCACAGGCCAGAGGGTTTTCTAATCATGAATGCTTCAAATTCAAATACAATGCACCTCCTACTTTAAATGTTAAAAGAAGCTCCAATCCCTGCAGCAAAATGCTTCCTGATCTTTAGAGCCCTACTACTGTCCTTGGGACAGAGCCCAGATTTAAAGAGTGAGAGAAGTAGAAATATAGAATGGGGTATTTTAAAAAGCACTCAGTGATAGTTTAATTCTGCACCCACTGAAATTAATGATAAAACTCCAACTGACCTCAATGGGAGAAAAATTAATCCAGCACTGAGAAATTTTGAAAATCCCATCCATAGAGTTATGGCATTTTATACAGCTTGGTATAAAACAAACACCTTTTTCAAAAAGAAAAAAAAATGGCTACATTTACTGAAAAGATCTTACAGATGAGCTTATCACTGTTGAGTGCTATATCCATAGGCCTCTCCCCTTTTTCGGTTTTGTCTCTGTGGGCTAGTAAATGACTTTGGGCTGCTTGGCCATTCAGTCTCCCTTCCACAACAATCACTTAGCTGGAAAAGAAGCCTGCTGTAGCACCAAGGGAGAAATGGCCATCTGAGATATCATATTCTGGAATGTCATCTGTGATATATGACATTTGAGGAGGTAGTTTAACCACAGACTTCCCTTGAGGGGGGAAGCAGGGAAGAAGCATCCAGCTGTGTAAATACTGTAAAGCAATTCTCAGAGAAGAGTCCCCTCCCTAAGGATATGAAGAAGTGGCTATTTCCCAGCATAAATCCATGGGTGATTTTTAAAAAAAATCAATGTAAATGTAGAGCTTATTTGTAATAGAGATTTACTATTAGTTCATTAAAAGGATAATGTGAGACATGTATCACTGTGTGATTACAAAGAGCAAAAGTAGGAAACTGATATTTCCTGCTAAATACTCTCAGATATTTAGAGGCTATTTTTAAAGTTAATATAAACAACAACAACACACTTTGTGAAAAGCATCTAACATTTATATATGCAAACCAAAGAAGAGAAAGTAAATGTTTTCACCTCTCTTCCCCTTCAGCCAATTAGGCAGGTTGGCCAATGGGGCAGTCTTGGTGCAACCCCTCTGTGCTCATTAGTCAGCCTGGAGACTGAGCTAGCCAGTCGACCGGGCTCACCTGCAGGCCTTCATTTCTGATACTAGAGTAGACTGGGCCAATTAGCAGGAGCCCATCATCTCAGGCTAGAATCAGTTACAACCTGCCTTTACCATGGCTGAAAATAGATCCTCATGTTTTGCAAGACAAGCAAGAAGTGACCTTCTCTCTGGTCATCTTAATATGACCTGTTCTAAGCTTGTCTTACCTGCAATTGTCTTATCTAGTAGCTTTCAATTCCCTTGTAGCAATTCATATCGTTCTTAAACCTGGCCTTACTTAGGCTAGGTCTACACTACCCGCCTGAATCGGCGGGTAGAAATCGACCTCTCGGGGATCGATTTATTGCGTCCCATCGGGACGCGACAATCGATCCCTGAATCGACGCTCTTACTCCACCAGCGGAGGTGGGAGTAAGCGCCGTTGACAGAAAGCCGCAGAAGTCGATTTTGCCGCCGTCCTCACAGTGGGGTAAGTCGGCTGCGATACGTCGAATTCAGCTACGCTATTCACGTAGCTGAATTTGCGTATCTTAAATCGACTCCCCCCTGTAGTGTAGATGTACCCTTAGTTCCATGGAGGTCTGGGTGAGTATTGTAAGGGAGCAGTGTAAAGCTACTTGCAGGATTGCTGAGTATGGTGTTTTATTTTACTCTTGATCTAGTAAGGTAAAACAAGCTGAGGGGAGCAGGTGTTTCAGGATGGTGAGCTAGATAGAAGACTTCTCAGCATATCTGTGAGGAACTGAGGTGCTGGCTGTCAAAGATATTGTTTCATGGGAACCTGTCAGGTGCCAACCCTTATGACTGTACCTGATCTCATATTTTTTCTCTTAAATTCATTTAAATCAGTCTTACTGTAAGTCAGCCTCTGCTGTGGCAGGCATTAGGAGGAATTGAAGATCTTAATACTGGTTACTCAATACACTGGATTACACCTTCCTGTGTCAGGGAGACCTACTGCTCCTCAGAGGAATTCACCATAAGGGATGGTAAGAAGTGGTACAGCCACTCTTTTTCTTCAGGATTGTTGGGCTGGAAGGGCAGCTTTTATGTATGACTGGGTTCCACAGGGCTTTTGTTTTACTAGGAGATATTAAAGGGTCTGCTGAATCAGCACAACCGTTGGCTACGCTGACTATGTCCTCTTCCCAGGACAGCACTGCCCATCATTTGCAGCTGTGCTGGTTCCCTCTGATTCTCCGCAGCCCCCTCACCACCCCCACTCCACATCCCCCCGTTTTGGCACTTTTGTGCTGTCAAAAGCATTTTAACTCACCAATCTGTTGTGATACTGCATCAGTTTCTTCATTAGCTTATGGACCTGTACCAGATCTGGACCATTGTTTTGTAAAGGACCTACTGTATATAATTAATACATTCCTTTTACTTCAACTAATTTGTTATATAACAGCAATCTACCAAATAATTTACCTCCACATTACAAAAAAGAGGAGATGCTATGCATTAGAGATCATATAGTTAATGAATATTTTTGACATCTGATCACAGTGATAAATAAGAACTAAGAAGAGAGAAAATATTTACAACGTTTGTATAATATTTCATTGCTTGTTATTAACTTAAAGTATGTAGGTTGGGATTTTCAAAGGATCCTAATGGAGTTAGGTGCCCAATTCCAACTGAATTTTAATAGAATTCAGGTACCTAACTTCCTTATCCTTTTTTTAAAATCTCATCTATAGTCACTAAACTGCACAATGTGGTTTGATTGTTCAAGGGGAGATTTTCAAAAGCACACGTGGCAATTGGGAGCCCAGCTATAGTATTTAAGTTCCCAACTGCCATGTGTGCCTTTGAACATCTTCCCCTTCATATGTTAAATAAAACGGAAGCTGTCACAGGATGGTTGGCCCTTTAAGGGGAGTTGGGCCTTGCCTCACCTGGGATTAATCAGCTGCCTCCTGACTAAGGCTGAGAGACCGGAAAGTAGGTGATAGTTTGAAAACTACTTGGTCCTCATAGAAGCCAGCAAGCCACTCAGGCAGGTAAACTTGCAGCAAGGGAAGAACTGAGGACCAGATTCACAAAATACTTAGGTGGCTAAAAAGTCAAGTGCCTAAACCCACTACTGCTCATTTGCTACCTCTCACTGTAAGAACCTTTGTTTTCTGGGAGAGAGACCTCAATTTGATGAAAAAAGAATATTAACAACAATATGATTTTTAAGTCATTACAAAATTGTTTGTACCTTTACTGAATATTAAGATATAGCTACAAGAGTATAATAGCCAGGATGCTTGGAAATATAACAATACATATGTTTAGCTCATTGTGTTACAACATGTTAAAGCTAATCAGAGAAATTCCAGAAGGTTTCTGCTTCTATCTCCCAAGGGTAAGCAAACATCAGGCAGACAAACCATGTAAACACATCTAGGAAGAAACCTGATTGTAAAAGGAATGTAGAGTTGTGTTATCAGAATAATAAATCTAGAGGTAAAGTGGGCTTATTCCATCCACTCATACACACTTTTTTTCTTTGAAAAGGAAATCTGAGTTTAAACCCACACACAGAATTCTACAAATACCTTATTAAAATTAATTTATTTTCTAAATAATAAAGATTCCATTCTTTAAACTTGGAGAACCTTTATAGTGAGGAATCTTTTACAGAAGATACTGGTTACTTCTAATTCATGTTTCCATTTAAAGATGAGAACCTTTGTTTCTCAAAAGCTTACAATGTCATAAGCTTTTTTAATATGTATATTTGCAAATATTTTGTATATAAATGCAAGCCTTCATATAATAAATGCCTGCTCATTGTTTATAAAATAATAAGATATTTTATCTACAAATATCGCAAGGTCATCTAATGCTAAACTAATTACTAATATAAGAAGCCATTTAAGTATAGACTATATTTATGGGGATTTAATTAGCCACTGGAGGTGCTCAAACAACTGTCAACCCACTCAGGTAGACAAGAGAAATTATCTTTCCAAAAATGTCATATAGAAGTAACAACTTAAGCCAAAGACTTCTTATAAGATTATTTTATTTAAAAGACTGTTTTGTGGACTAAAACCTCATTAAATACAAATGTTTGGACTCATAAAAAACAGCATTTCATTTCCTGTCAAACTCTAATAAAACTGAAAGAATATCTCAGAAAATGGAATGAATATAAAGAAGTTAGTTTTAACTTTACAAGTTATCTGAATCTTTCCTGACACAAAAACAAAGGCAAATAAAGAAATGTTGCATATTCATTAAACCAACTGCATATTCAAGAGCTAAAAGTGTTACCTAAGCCAACCCTAAGGGCATAGAGCCAATAAAAGAATGACAGCAACCAAACTGAATCTAAACAAACATGAAAATAATAAGAAGAGTATTAAAAATTCTGAAGTTAGCAACCCACCTTAACACCCTCTGCTACTCTGCTTAGATAGCAAGCCCTCCACCACTCATCCTGTCCATCTGTACAAGCAAGCTGTCATAGACAGTTAAGAAAAACAGAAGAGACGCAAGAAGAATCAAGCCAAGGAAATAGGATGACCAGATGTCATGATTTTATAGGGACAGTCCCAATTTTTGGTTCTTTTTCTTATATAGGCTCCTATTACCCTACACCCCATCCTGATTTTTCACACTTGCTGTCTGGTCACCCTAGAAGAAAACCTCCCAAAGACTTCAACTTGTATTGGTGAGAAGAAGTTAACTAAGGCACTGCCAAGGGATTAGATTTTTATAATGATTTTGTTGAAATGTTATTGTAATTTAACCACTAAGTGGTCAGATCATGTATTCTAGAGAGGAGACAGAAGCTAAACACTGCTAAATAGTGGCATTTGATTGAATTCAAGAGTCTTAATATTAGTTAAGGCAGCTCCTTAAATGGCTTCTTCTCAGTAACTGATTTAAATATTTTCTTTGATTTCATAGGATGTAGGTAAGATTGTTTAAGTTGCTAACTATAAACCGGCTGGTTTATTTTATTGATTACCAACAGATCCACCTGCCCTGAAACAAAGTTCCCTTGCCAGTTGTGACAATCAGGGTCTGACACCCCAAGGGGATAACAGAGGGTCTGAATCCCCAAAGAATAAGCAATTGAATTAACTGGTTGTAACCAATATATATCAAATAAGGTCTTTTATGAAAGCTTGTTATGTGCTAAACTTGATGGTCCTTAGGAGATCTGTATATAGGTTATAGTTATGAATGTATGCATGCATATCTAAATGTAGATAATTGTCATGCACTACAGCATCACCTCACAAGAGAGGGTGTAGTAATCAGGCAGGGAGGAGCACCTCCCAGGCTAGTTGTTTACACAAAACTAACAGCAAGCTCCTAGCATTGTTCAACCTGGGGAAAGACAATGATGGACAGTTAAAGTTAGGGTGACCAGATGTCCTGATTTATAGGGACAGTCCTGATTTTTGGGTCTTTTTCTTATATAGGCTCCTATTACTCCCAACCCCCGTCCCGATTTTTCACCCTTGCTGTCTGGTCACCCTAGTTAAAGTTAATGAAACAACTTGAAACTGAAAAAAAAAAGTTCAGTGTTGGAAAACTAAGGCCTTGTCTACACTACACAGTTTTGTTGACAAAAGTCATCTTTTCATTGAAAAATAGTGGAGGTGTACACACTGAAATGTTCCTCCTGCCCATGTAATTCTCCTGCTACACCGACATAACAAAACCACCTCAATGAGAGGATAGAGCTTTTTGCAACATATTCGAGCGACCCATTGTCAGTGTAGACACTGTGCGCCTTTATGTTGCCCTAATTGGCCTCCGGGATGTATCCCATAATCAGGGGCCCCGAAATAGGGATGCGGAGGAGGCCATGCTCCCCCCTATTTTTACCGGTCACAAGGGCGAGTGCCAGAGTGGTTTGGGGGGAGAGAAGCAAATGGGGTAGAGCCTTGGGGAGAAGGGGTGGCACAGGGGGGACCTCGAGGGGAGAGGGGCTGCATGGAGGACAGGGCCACAGTTCAGTTGCCAATGGCCCCCCCACTTTTATGGAGCTTCCGCCTCTCCTGCCCACAAAACTCATCATGATTGCTCTAGTCCGCAGTTTGAACATCACAGCTCTGCAGGTACACAGGTATGTGCCCTTTCCCAATTTAAAGGCCTGAGAATTTTTGAAATTCTTCTTCCTGTTTGCTCAGCGTGGCCAGATCACACATCTTCCCAGCTGACCATGCCAGCTTTCTGCAGCAGTCGCGCTCCCACATAGAGTACACCGGAGCTGTTGAATCTGTGGGGAGAGGAGGCTGGGCAGTCACAGCTTTGCTTGAGCCATAAGCACTTTGATATCTACAGGCTGATTGTTAGTGGCATGCAGGAGAAGGGGCACACAGCAGTGCCATGGTAAGATCAAGGAACTGAGGCAGATACACCAGAAGGCAAGGGAGACCAACTGTTACTCGGGTGCAGAGCTGCATGCCATCTTCTGTGGCAACCCCACCTCCACAACCAAGAGCCCCGGGGATACTACAGATGGGAGGCAGCGGCCAGTGGAGTCAACCCAAAAGATAAAGTGGTAGATGAGGAAGTGGAGTTGGAGGAGGATGTGGAACATACGACATGGTCATCTGGTGGCATGGTGAGTCAGGACCTGTTTTTGACTCCGGAGGGGTCTATCCAGTCCCAGCACTTAACCTGTGGTGCGCATGAACCAGGAGATGCAAGCTCTGGTAAGCACACATTTTGCTTTGATACTGCATGGTGAGAGGAGATTGAGCACTTTGTTATATGGTAGAGGACGGATAAGGGACAGAAATTAACAACAGAGACTATGCAGCCACGCACTGGGGACCCAGTGGAAAAGTTTGTTATTGTACACTGGGATGTCCCGGGAATCCTCCATAGTGATCTCTAGGAAATGTTTGTGTAGGTACTCTGCAATCCTCTGCCGAAGATTTCTTGGCAGAGCTGCCTTGTTTCTCTCCCCACTGTAGGAAACTTTGCTGCACCAATTGGCAATTATTTCTTCAGGGACCAGAGCAGCACACAGTGAGCTGCATATACAGCTGGTCTGAAACCACACACATGCAGGAGATGCATCCTGAGATATTGGGTTTGATTACCTCAGCCTGTGGAAAAGTGTACCAATATTCAGAAGAGACTCCCTAGGCACTTGTCAGAATCCCCTTTGCAAACCACTCCGATGTTTTGTCTCTTCTTGCCCATTCCCCCTTCCCCTCCTACACCTTGGTGAACTCACCATATTTGGGACTCATGATGAGCTGTGTGATAGTCAAGGGAGAGTGAGAAAGAGGTGAATTACAAAAGTTACATACATGTCTGAGAGTGCACTCACAATGCTATATCTGTCTATTCTTTCTTTGGCTTTTGCAGATGTGCCTTTGAGGACCCACTTCTCCACACTGGCAGAGTGCCTCCATCAAAGAAGGCAGTGAACCAGGAGGAGTAAGGAGGATATGTTTTGTGAAGTGCTGCAGTAAACAGATACAGCAGATAGTGAAACAAGAGCATAGAGGGTGGCAGTTAATGAAAAACTCTGGCTGGATAGCTTGGAAAGAAGACGAGGGCAGGGGCGGATGATAGATTGACAGGACCGGATGATAAAGCTACTGGATGGCCAGACAGAGATGCTCAAGTCCCTCATTGCACTGAAGTCTGAGTACATCCATGCATGACTCCCCCTGCAGCCAAAACCGAACTCTGAGCCATGCCTTCCCCAAACTCCCGCACACATTGCTCACATGTTCTCAATCTCTCACAGTACTCCTTGCACTCCACCCCAGAGACTGGTTTCACAATGAAAGCTGGAGTTACACACAGCTGTGAGAGTCATAACCAAGAGACTGCTTCTCATTGCCATGTCTCCTGTTTGAAAAAATGTGTTTTGTCCTGTAATTAAACTTTACTGTTTGAAATAAAACTGAGTCTTTATTTGTGTCATACACATATTAGTGGGTGCTAAAATGCAAACACAGTAGCTATAGGCAGGAATATTTGCTCACTACAATTAACACTCATGAAGCAAGCACTACAGGGGTCATTCAAGGTGGCAAGTAAACATTGCCTGGCTGAAAGCATCACATAAAGACACATTACCAGGCATCATTGTCAAAATGCTCTTTCAAAGCCTCCCTGATTCAAATAGCTCCCTGCTGTGCCCCTCTAATTGCCCTGATATCTGACTGCTCCAAATCAGCTTCAGCACTACAACCATGGAGAAATTTCTCCCCCTTAGCTTCACAAATGTTATGCAGAGCACAGCAGGCTGCTATGACCACAGGAATATTTTCTTCATTGAGGTCAAACCTGCCCAAAAGGCAGCGCCAGTGACCTTTTAATTGGCCAAAGGCACATTCAATAGTCCTTCAGCACCTACTGAGCCTGTTTTTGTTGATGTGCTCCTCGCTGCTATCTAGGTTCTCGGTGTAAGGCTTCATGAGCCACGGAAGCAAGGGGTAGGTGGGGTCTCCCAGGATCACTATGGGCATTTCAACATCCCCCATTTGAATCTTCTAGTCTGGTAAGAAAATCCCAGAATGCAGCTTTCTAGACAGTACAATGTTCCTAATGATACATGCGTCATGCATGTTCCCTGACCACCCCACATTGGTGTCAGTGAAACAGCATGGTGATCCTCCAGGGCCTGCAAGACCACGGAGAAGTTACCCTTTCGGTTGATGTACTCCATCACAAGATGTTCTGGGGGCAAAATTGAGATATGCGTTCCATCTATCGCCCTGCCACAGTTAGGGAATCCCATTGCCTCACAGCCATCAAGTATTTCCTGCACATTACTGAGAGTCACAGTCCTTCATAGCAGGATGCAATTAATGGCCCTGCATACTTGCATCACTGCTAAACCACGGTGGACTTTCCAACTACAAACTGGTTCGCAATTGACCAGTAGCAGTCTGGGGTCACCAGCTTCCAACTGTGATAGCCACTCACTTTTCCACAGTGAATGCAGTTCTCATTCTGGTGTCCTTGAACCACACTGCAGGGTCAAGCTCCGCACATCGTTCCAAGAAGGTGGCTTTGTGCATTCGAAAGTTCTGCAACGACTACTCATCATCCCATACGTGCATCTCGATGCAATCCCAGTACTCAGTGCTAGTTTCCTGAGCCCAGTACCAACGTCCACTGTGTGCAGCTGCTCTGTGAATGCCAGCAGCAATCTTGAATTGTTTCTTTCCATGTCACACAGCAGGGCAGGTACCACAGATTCACTTTCTGTTTCACAGCTTGTGAAATACTGCAGGACCAGCTGTGCTATGTTCATAATGCTCATCACCAGATTGGTCATCAATTCAGGATCTATACCTTCAGGCAGAAAGGGTGGGTGCACCGTTTACAAGGGCTGTTCAAAAACAGTGTGAAATGAAGTCAGAAGCCCATGGAATGATGGGACAGAAAGAACTGCATCATTGGACAATGAGCGTACCCCATGATGGACTGTGATCTGTTCCGGCAGCAGAGGGTGGCAAGTTGCAAAGTGGGCTAGATACCCATGATAGCGAAGCCCCAGGCTGCAGGCCAAGCTAAGGGCCCACAAAAGGGTACTAGGGCTGCAGAGGTGCAGCCCAGATATAGGCAGAGGCAGCTGGTCCAACCCCCCTTGCCGACGATGAGTGATTTACAGACTGCAGTCTGCCCCAGGGAGCAGGGGCTAGATGATGACTGGCAGTAGCCACTGAGGCAAGGTGGGGATAGGGGGTTGGAGGTTCCCTTGAGAGGGGAGACCCAGAGCGAGGGGGTATTGCAGTGGGCAGAACCTCTGGGCAAAGGGCACCGGGGTCCGGGAGCGACACGGGGGCCTGCGGCAAGTGAGACATCAGCTGGCAGAGGGCGCTCCAGAGCTGGAAAAGAGCTAATTCCCTGGACAACCAGCAGGAGGTGCCGTGCCAGAGAGTCGTCGCCCTGCCACACCAAGCATGTGGGATTAATGCTCACTGAACCTTTCTCTTTCCATAACACACATGTGTGAGGGAAGGTGTAATTTAGCCAATACTTTGCCTGGTAACAGATGCACAAGTTCACCTTAGGGTAAATATTATTTTGACATAGAACAAACGGGGGTAGTAAGTGGGGGAGGAAGCCTGTGGAGCATTAGAGGTTGCACTTTCCCCAAATCTCTGCTGAACACTTCATTTTAAGGAATATATAATAACTTCCATTACTTTTTAAAAAGATATATATGAGACTATCCAGCATACATTTGCATAGATCTTCCTGGATCTTGCTTATATCTAATTAATGTATAAATAGTACTGTTCTATGGAAAACACACACAGAAAAATATGAAATGAACTAACAAGCACAGACACATTAGGCAATAAAAACAAATTTTCCAAGGCAGCTTTGTAGTGCCTTAAGCTAAAGATGACAGGGTAAATCTGTTTGTTAAGTTGTACTGCTAGTCTTTAGTAATAGATAAAAGACAAATATTTTGGTAACATACTTTGTTATCAAATTACTTGACTTTGTCCTGGGGCCACATCTTTCTCACCCAATCCAATCTAATGGGACTTCTTGCAGGAGTAAAGCAATCAGTATTTGGACCTGTTACATTCTTCCAAACACAAAGAGCAGCCACAGGGTTTCAGCCAGAATGAACTTTATTTTCCAGTTAAGGGCCTGATATAAACCCTATTGAAGTCAATGGGAAGACTCCTATTGGCTTTGGTTGCATGAGGCCCTAAGGGCTTGTAGACATGTAGAAATGTACTGGTATAAATACCAGTTATATTGCTATAGTTATACCAACATAGATCCCCCTGTGATATTCACATTTTGGAATAAGAATGTCCACATTCCCTGGTTTAGCTTATATCACTTGGAAAGCAGTTTACTCTACACTGGAAAGGGGTGCTCTTCTTCAAGCATGGGTGTCTACAGGGGGGTCTATATTGGTATAACTGTGGCTGTAGAGTTGTGCTGTTAAACATCCCCTTATAGACAAGACCTAAGAGAACACAACAAGAAAGCAAGGTTTCCATTGGAAAATACACTGTGTGAATGTTTCCTCTGCATGAGGCTTCATCTGAATACAAAATGGCAGCTGCCCCTACAGTTTGGAGGGAGAGTTCTTTCTATTTCAAGATGCAGCACTCAGAAAACAAGATATAACAGATATACCACACTCATTAATAATAATACAGATGATGTATTAGTTGGTTAGCATAAGCTATGAGAAGAAGTACACTTGGGTCTGTACAGAACATGCACAGAAAGACTTTCTCTGCCACTAGGAATCTCTAGGGGATCCTGGAGTGTAGTTATTTTTAGAGTAACAAACTCAGTGTTTCTACATATTTATGGTAATTTCCCTTTTCAATATTTTTCTGGTTTGTAAATTGCTGCTTGTGGGGAAAAAAATTGCAGGAATTGTATGAAGATTGCAGGTTTCAATTCCCAGAGCTTTCTATTTTCTTTTGCAATGAACTATGCCTTTGAAATTTTGCATTTGCTTTTGGGTTTAGAGCAGGGGTGGGCAAACTTTTTGGCCCGAGAGCCACATTGCGGTTGCAAAACTGTATGGAGGGCTGGGTAGGGAAGGCTGTGCCTCCCCAAACAGCCTGGCCCCCATCTCCTATCCTACCCCTCCCACTTCTCGCCCCCCTCAGAACCCCTGACCCATCCAACCCCCCCTGCTCCTTGTCCCCTAACCACCTCCTCCTGGGACCGTCTTCCCTTAACCGCCCCCGGGACCCCACCCCCTATCCAACCCCCCTGCTCCCAATGCCCTGACTGCTCTGACCCCTATCCACACCCCCGCTTCTTGACAGGCCCCCCGGAACCCCACTCCTATCCACACACTCCCATTGCCCATCCCCTGACCCCTATCCACACCCCTGCCCCCTGACAGTCCCCCCCACCCTGGGACGCCCATGCTTATTCAATCCTCCCCTGTCCCCTGACTGCCCCTTGGGACTTCCCACCCCTTATCCAAACCCCCAACCCCAGTCCCCTTACCATGCCTCTCAGAGCAGCATGTCTGGCAGCTGCGCCGCCCGGCCGGAGCCAGACACACTGCCGCGCTGCTCGGCAGGAGTGCGCAACTCCGCCGCCCAGAGTGCTGCCTGCACGGTGCCGTGGCTGCAAGGGAGGGGAGACAGCGGGGGAGGGGCCGGGGGCTAGCCTCCCTTGCCGGGAGCTCAAGGGCCGAGCAGTATGGGCGGTAGTATGCCCACCTCTGGTTTAGAGCAATGTGTCTTTGCTTCAGGGTGGAAACCAGGTGTAACTTTTCAGTTTAGCACAGTTCACACCCAAAATAATAAATCAACCCGTGCTTGTGAAAAACATAGGCTAACTTCATTAACTATCTAAAATGCTAAGCATATCTGTTCCAAGTCCTGGCCAAGGTTTGTAGTAGAACCTCAAATCAGATGAAATTGGATGCTTTTGAGTTTCATTGCAAAGTTTCACACTGCAAAAAAGTGAACTATATTTGCCTTCTGAAACAATGCCAAAATGATCTTGTAATAAAGCCATAAGCACAAACACACAAAATTGCCAGCTAACATATTTGCACTGAGAATAGAAACTAGGACCTTCAGTTCTAAAGACAGATGCCCATAACATGTGACCCAAAAGTGAATATCAGTTGGCAAGTGTACTAAGGGTTTATCATACAACCTAATCAGCCTGCATGATAAGAGTACATGATAAGGCCACCCTCACCGCTATTTTATTAACAAACATGAAGATCTAGCCTGAAAATGCTAAAGACACTCAATATTAGGCTCTGTAAATAGTCTCTTAATTTTTTCTTTTGTTAGCAGAGAGCTTTTTTCGACAAACTGACAACAATGGAGAATCATATGGGACAATCTATTCAGTGACGAGATGGCTTATGAATTAAGGTACAATTTCTAGATATGAAAATAGACCAGCTCTCTATAAACAGTTAATTAGAAGCACTATTATCAAGGGCAGACATTTGAAGATTTCTGCTTATAAGTCCACAGAGTCAGTAAAGGACAGTACGGAGGAGAGAGATTGGTCCTTTTCTCCATTTCTTCCCTTTCCAGTCTCCTCATCTCTAAAGCATGATGGAGCTTCAGGGCTGGGGCTACTATACAATACCCTTCACCCTTCCAAGTGTCAGAAAGAAGTTCTGGAATTGAGTCCCTATATTCCTGGAAGCAAAGGGGATGAGCCAATCCATTCTAATGCACACATCTTCCTGAATTTTTATCCTGTTTTCTGTGGAAACAGTGGGGAATGTAATAACTTTGCAATTTAAATGTGATGAACAATATGAGAGTTCCACTACTGAATTATAAAAATTTCATTTTGGACAAGGTCAATTTAAGTTGTTTTTCCTCCTCAGTGATCTGTCAGTGTAAAACAATTGTTACATGAATAATTTTACTACAGTTGGCATTTTAAAATCTTCCATAATTTGTATTATAAAACTCTGAACACTTTTCCAGAGAACTACCATTTAAAAATGTTTTGCTCTCTGCTGTCAATTTAAATAAAACCTAAAATAAAGATTATTCTTACCTGGAACATTTACTGAGTCTATTGAAATAGAGATAATAGAATATTATTATTTTCCACTGTATATTTAAATTAGCAGGCTTGTTAGGTTTGTTTAAAGCAGGTATGTGGAATTGATTCGTTTTCCATTTTCTGGTACTTACAAAGAACTGAGAACTCAGATTCTGTACAGTGATTTTGGGGGGTCAGATTTCACTTATATGATTTTACTGTCACACAAGATATATAGGGCGTCTTTCTGTGATTTCATAAAAAAGACAAGAAATATAAAAATTATACATTGAGAGCTAGTCATGATTGGTTGATGATAAAGTATCTAGATGTGCTTACAGAATGCATGCAGAAAGAGCTATAAACCTCGTTATTGGTAAACCTGTGTGACAGGCTGTACCTCAAAACAGCCCCCTATAACCTCTATATTCATCATTTGTGTAGGGTTTTGATATTTCATCATATGAGAGTTCATGATCTGCGGAAACTCATTGTTCTGTCAAAATGTGTATCATCGTTGTGTATGGAGTTATGACATTTTGTTATATGGTTGCTATTTAAATATGTTGTGAGTCTGGGAGTCGCGCACTGTTAGTTCTACAGTGGCAACAGAGGAGATGACCCATAAACAGATGCATGTTAAGCGACCATCACCAGCCATTGACCAGCAGGGGAACTGTAAACAAGATATTTACAATTCAATAAGAGACAGTTGCACAAGCACCACACAATGAGGATTGCTCAACTCTGTAACTCAGGCTATGTCTACACTATGGACTTGACTTAGCTGCACAACTGTACTGCTACAGCTGAGCCACTGTAAGGTCTTCTATGTAGCCACTCTATGCCGCTGACAGAGCTCTGTCCACACTGGCACTTTTGTCAGTGAAACTTTGTCAGTCAGAGGGGTGGGTTTTTTTACACCCCTGACCATCAAAAGTTTTATGGACAAAAGCTCTAGTGTAGACAAAAGCCTCAGCAAGGTCCACCAGGACATGTCTGGGCAGGGGTGAAAGTGAGCCGGTGCGGGCTGGTAGTCCATACCGGTAAGAACCCGCACCGGCCAATACCTAGCCCACATTAAAGTGATGCCACAGCAGCACTTTAATATCCCTGCCCCTTTTGCCTCCCCTGTCGGCAGCCCTGCTGGTAGGGTCCGTACCTGCAGGGCTGCCGATGGGGGGAAGGGGCAGCGACGTTAAAGCGCTTTAAGGATGGTCCTTTGCTGCGGCGGTGCTTTAAGGATCCTCAAAGCGCTGCCACGGCAAAGGACCATCCTTAAAGCGCTGCCGTGGCAGTGCTTTAAAGTCTCTGCCCCTTTCCTCCTTCGGCGGCCCTGCAGGTAGGGTCCATACCGGCAGGGCCGCCAACAGGGGAGGCAAAAGGGGCAGGGATATTAAAGCATTGCCGCGCTTTAAGGATGGTCCTTTGCTGCGGCAGCGCTTTAACGGTCCTGTGCGCCCCCACCCGGTCAGCAGGGGGGCACAGCAATGTTAAAGCGCTGCTGTGGCAAAGGGCCCTGCAGCACTTTAATGTTCCTGCCCCTTTGGCCCTCCCTCCCCCGCAGCCTCCGACGGGTGTTAGGGGCAAAGGGAGCAGTTGCCCTTGGGCCGGCGATTTAAAAGGGCCCGGGGCTCCAGATGCTGCTGCCGCGCGGAGCCCCAGATCCTTTAAATCAACACGGGAGCCCCGGGCGGCACGGGCCAGGTGGCCCAAAAGGGCTGATTGGGGGATGCTGACCCCTAGCCCTGCCCCTTCGGCCCGAGGCCCCGCCCCTTCCGGGGGCCAGAGGCCCCCCCCCAGCCCGTACCGGTAAGTGGCCTAACTTACTTTCACCTCTGTGTCTGGGACAGTATCTTTTTCATGGACATGAATGGAGAGTATAAAATAAGGGACAATGGCATCATGAGACCACCTTTCTCCTCCTGTATTTACTTTGAAGGAAAAAAGAATGCTGGGGAGACAAAGAGTAAACTGGGGAGACTGGTCCCAGGCTCAGAAGGAAATTCAGCCTGTGTATTAATAACTGAATCTGCCTGCAGAATACAGGGGGGTGAGAAATGCTGTTGATTCTAAACTTACTGCGTCTGATAAACCTTAGGATTTAGAATGCAGGTTTACCTTTTATTTCTTAGGTAACTATCTCTGACTTTTATGCCTAACACTTATAATCACTTCATCTATCTTTCTGTAGTTAATAAACTACAGAATGTTTTATCGTTACCAGTGAGTTTATCTAAAGTGCTTGGGGAATCAGCTCAGAATACAAAGGCTGGTGCATGTCCACTTGCTTTTGACAAAGTGGTGAACTAATTAATGAGCTTGCATTGTTCAAGAGGGTCTTGAGCAGTTTAAAACAATATATTTCAGGGGCACAGGACTGAGGACTCGGGGCAGGGGGGAGGGTTTTTCTGGTGTTTCCCTGTGTATGCTTCATAAGTGGCTTAGAGAGCATTCATGCAATTTTGCTGGGTATGTCCCTATATGTTGTTGACTGAGTGATCACAGAATCTTGAGAGGTTTGCTGCTTGGCACTAGCAAAGCATCATGAAAGACAGCCCAGCATGGAGAGTTCCAGGCTGTACCTTGGTGATCTGTCACAACCTGTAAAACTCATTGAACTATTATACATACATCTAAAATTAGTACTAATAAATATAGAAAAAATGGGGCTATTAAAAAAAAATTCTTCCAGGCAGTTGACCTGAAAGTAAGATACAATAGCCATTATAGTAATGTGAGTGAATATTTTAAAGAATGTAGAATTTGTCAGCACCCCAACTTGACTGAAAATGTAGAAGTGATAATCATTCTTGCTAAATAATGAAAGCCACACATTGGTGAAGAGGTGGGGTTGAACATGGTTCTTGATGATTTGTCAGTACACATAATGGGAAGCAATATAACGAGAACTACTTGTTAGAATATAGATATTCAGGACTGCCTATAAAGGCCTATACTTTAAGAACTTAGGTGTATTTTTATCACTTAGCTAGTTATAAAGGTATAAAACAAAGAATTAAAATCACAGTCCGCCTCTGTATGGGCCTTCTCTCACTAGGATAGTCAGAGGCCTTGTTCTTAGGCTAAGGCCTGTTCTGATAGTGCCCATCACCACCAGATAAAGAAACAGATTTTAAGATGGGTAATGAAAACTTAGTTTGAAAGCATTCTATTTTGGCAAGAAATCACTTATTAATGGTTGTGGTAGTGAAACTCTCATTTCTGTATTGTTTTATTTTTATGGCACCCAATTTTTTATTGGTTAATCTGTCAGTTTTTTTAATTGTTTTTGTTTGCTGTATAATTAATTTTGTTAGGTGTAAATTAATTAGGGTAGTGAGATATAATTGGTTAGAGAATTATATTACAATATGTTAGAATTGGTTAGTTAAATTTCAGTAAAATGATTGGTTAAGGTATAGCTGAGAATATTACTATATAAACTGGGATCAGACAGGAAGTGGAGGGGAAGGAAATTGGAATCATGTTTGGTAATGGGGGGACGGGAATAGGAAACGGGAACAGGGACACAGGCAAGGGTCTGTGGCATCAGAGCTGGGAAGGAGGACACAGGGTAAATACTCTGTGGCATCAGAGCTAGGAATGGAACACTGGGGAACAAACTCTATCGGCATATAGAGATAAGTCTGACTGGTGTGAAGGGCTTCAGAATATGCTTGCTTGGAAACTAACCCCAATAAAGATTGCGTTGTCTGTGCTTCAGACTTCTGGTCTTTTGCTGCTTGCTGTCTGCATGACAAGAACCAGGGAAGTGGGAGGGTGGAGGAAAAGCCCTCTAACTCTACTAGTTATTTGTTTTTAATTATTTCAAGTTAATAATATGCGGCACAGATATAACATTCCACATGTCTAAGTACTTTGGAAATATTATCTAGTTTGTTTGTAAATATGTGTCTCTCTGATGGAAGCTTTATTTACACTACACTTTGTTCTGGAGAAATGTGTTAAATTAAAATTAGACACCGTAACATGCAATGTACCAAGACAAGAGAGGTGCTTGAATGAAAAAGGATTTTATTGAAACTTTGATATAGGGCCCCATCTAACATTGGTATTTGTATCAAATAGAAGGTTTTTAAAGCTACACTATCAGGGGCCAGATTGTATCATTAAGTCATAGCTGTGAATATAGTGCACAAAGGCTCCTGGGAGCACTGTTATTATGCCACTCCCTAAGGCCTGGTCTACACTAGGAGGTTATGTCGAATTTAGCAGTGTTAAATCGAATTAACCCTGCACCCGTCCACACAACGAAGCTATTTAGTTCGACATAGAGGTCTCTTTAAATCGATTTCTGTACTCCTCCCCGACGAGGGGAGTAGCGCTAAATTCGACATGGCCATGTCAAATTAGGGTAGGTGTGGATGGAATTCGACGCTAATAGCTCCGGGAGCTATCCCACAGTGAACCACTCTGTTGACGCTCTGGACAGCAGTCCAAGCTCAGATGCTCTGACCAGCCATACAGGAAAAGCCCCGGGAAAATTTGAATTCCTTTTCCTGTCTGGGCAGTTTGAATCTCATTTCTTGTTTGGACATCGTGGCGAGCTCAGCAGCACTGGCAACGATGCAGAGCTCTCCAGCAGAGGTGACCATGCAATCGCAGAATAGAAAGAGGGCCCCAGCATGGACTGATCGGGAAGTCTTGGATCTGATCACTGTGTGGGGCGATGACTCCGTGCTTTCGGAGCTGCGATCGAAAAAACGGAATGCAAAGATCTACGAGATCTCCAAAGCCATGACGGAGAGAGGATACAGCCGGGATGCAACGCAGTGCCGCGTGAAAATCAAGGAGCTGAGACAAGGCTACCAGAAGACCAAAGAGGCAAACGGACGCTCCGGATCCCAGCCCCAGACATGCTGTTTCTACGAGGCACTGCATTCCATTCTAGGTGCAGCCGCCACCACTACCCCGCCAGTGACCGTGGACTCTGACAATGGGGTATTGTCGACGGCCACTTCCTCAGAGATGTTCGTGGACGGGGAAGATGAGGAAGGAGATGAGGAGGACGAGGCAGTCGACAGCGCATACAACGCTGATTTCCCCGACAGCCAGGATCTCTTCATCACCCTCACGGAGATCCCCTACCAACCCTCCTCAGGCGTTAACCCGGACCCTGAATCAGGGGAAGGATCAGTCGGTAAGTGTTTTAAACATGTAAACATTTATTTTGATCAGAACAGGAATGGAATATTAACAATGGGTTTTTCATGATTACTTTGCCCTAGGCGCTTTACTTTTTAGTCCTTGCCAGTGCAACCACTGCAAAAGTATCTCCAAATGTCCGGTTTTGCATGATTACTTTGCCCTAGGCGCTCTACTTTTTAGTCCTTGCCAGTGCAGCTACTGGAAAATTGTGTCAATATGTCCGGGAATAGAGCAGAAATCCTCCTGGGACATCTCCACGAAGCTCTCCTGGAGGTAATTTGAAAGCCTTTGCATTAGCCTTTGCATTGGGGAGAGCGGCCTTATTGCATCCTCCATGGTAGGAAACTTTTCCGCGCCAGGCTAGCAGCAAGTACTCTGGGATCAGTGCCTCGCACAGCATGGCCGCATACGGCCCCGGTTTTTGCTGGCATTCACGCAGCATGCAGTCTTTCTCTGTGTCCGAGATCCTCATCAGAGTGATATCACTCATGGTGACCTGCTTTAAATTAGGGGAATGTTAGTATTGGGACTGATTGCCTGTTCCTTTCCATAACGGTAACCGGCGATTTACAGCCACGCAGTGGAGGCGGGACAGGGACAGCATACAGGGATCTTTCCCGGGGACAGCCGCGAGGGGGGTGGGACAGGGGCAGAGTTCATGCTGGCCGGATTGCCGGCAGCAGGAACTGGCCAACACTAGGGGCACTGCTTTGAACGTGAAAGGAGGGCACTGCTATAAATTAAGCTTTCAGCAGCCAAAAGTCTACTGCTTACCATGTCCGCCTGCTAGCTGAATTCCGCTGTCCTGCCCTGCTTGTGTGATCTGTACTCCAAGACCCCAGGGACTGAATGCGAAGGCCGAAAATTCGACCTTGTCCTGAGTGCGCACGTGATAGGTGCTGTGCATGGTCTTGTTCACAGAGAAAGACTATGTTCATTGTTCACAAAAATGTATCTTTGTGAGGAATTCACTCCCTTTTTCCCATCACACAGCTGCGAGTGTCTCCCGACCTATACCGGCATCCCCCTCCCAGAGGCTGGCGCAGATTAGGCACTGAAAGAGAAGGACACGGGACGAGATGTTCTCCAAACTTGTGGGCTGCTTCCGAGCCAAGGCAGCACAGCACACCCAGTGGAGGGAGAACATGTCGCAATACCAGCGATCACACAGCGAACGGGAGGACAGGTGGTGGCAGGAAGACCAGCAGGCGACTCAAACGCTCCTTGGACTAATGAAGGAGCAAATGGACATGCTCCGGAGTCTTGTAGATGTTCTGCAGGACCGGAGGCAGGAGGACAGAGCCCCGCTGCAGTATATCTCTAACCGCCCTCCCGCGCCACAAAGTCCCATCCCCCCCTCACCCAAAGTCCCAAGAAGGAGGGGCGGCAGGGGCCGTGAAAACAGTCACTCCACCCCTGCAGACTGCTCAAGTACCAGACGGCTCTCATTCCCAAAGTTTTGATAAGTCCTTTCCTTCACTCCAAAAGCACCTCACCCAAGCCCCCGTCCCAGTGTCATCCCCTAACTGTGTAGTTGTTAATAAAAAATACGTTTCTGTTCATTACTGTTTCCGTCATGTTCTTTTAGAGGAGAGTGTGTTTGAAGGGGGGAAAAGGGGTTGGTAATTGGAGAGGACAGTCACCTTTACCAGGGTACAGACACGGGGGTAGGTTCAGCAGCAGGTCACACACACATTGCAGTCACTAGGCACCCTGGTCAGTCTGGGAGGTGGTTTTCATGTTCTGTGGGGGGGGGCTATGTGAGTTTGTGGCAGCAGGGGATCTGTAACCGTCCTCCCCAGCCACAAAGTCACATAGCCCCCATACACAGAGTTCCGAAAAGGAGGGGTGGCAGGCTCCGTTGAAACAACCAGTCCACCACTGTGGACCGCTCTAGGAGCAGGAGCCTGTCATTCCTCGAGTTTAGAAGCGTCCTTTCCATCACTACACCCGCTCCCCACCACAGTCTGCGTCCCAGTTTCAACTCTTTATCACGAAACCCTTAATAAAGAAAACGGTGTTAATGAACAAAGTTCCATTTATTTTATTTTTAAAGGTGTGTTGGAAGGGGGGCAACGAGGTGAGGGAGGTATGTAACTGGAGAGGATAGTCAACAGTAAGTGGGTAAAGAAACGGGGGCAGATTCAGCTTCTCTTTAAACAAACTTAATAGTCACAGGTTACCCTGCTCACTGTGGAACCTAGCTTTCAAAGCCTCCCGGATGCACAGCGCATCCTGCTGGGCTCTTCTAATCGCCCGGCTGTCTGGCTGGGCATAATCAGCAGCCAGGCGATGTGCCTCAACCTCCCACCCCGCCATAAACGTCTCCCCCTTGCTCTCACAGAGATTGTGGATCACACAGCAAGCTGCAATAACAATGGGATATTGGTTTCGCTGAGATCAGAGCGAGTCAGTAAGCTTCTCCATCTCCACTTGAGATGTCCAAAAGCACACTCCACCACCATTCTGCACTTGCTCAGTCGGTAGTTGAAGAGTTCTTTTTCACCATCCAGGGCGCCTGTATAGGGCTTCATGAGCCAGGGCATTAGCGGGTAGGCTGGGTCCCCGAGGATCACTGTAGGCATCTCCACATCCCCAACAGTTATTTTCTGGTCCGGGAAGTAAATACCTTCCTGCAGCCATCTAAACAGATCAGAGTTCCTGAAAACACGAGCGTCATGAACCTTGCCGGGCCATCCGACGTTGATGTTGGTAAAACGTCCCCTATGGTCCACCAGTGCTTGCAGCACCATTGAAAAGTAGCCCTTTCTGTTAATGTACTGGCTGGCCTGGTGCTCCGGTCCCAGGATAGGGATGTGAGTTCCATCTATAGTCCCATCACAGTTTGGGAATCCCATCGCCGCGAAGCCATCTATGATGACCTGCATGTTTCCCAGGGTTACTACCTTTGAGAGCAGTAGCTCAACGATTGCGTTGGCTATTTGCATCACAGCAACCCCCACGGTAGATTTGCCCATGCCAAAGTGGTTCGTGACTGACCGGTAGCTGTCTGGCGTTGCAAGCTTCCAGAGGGCTATGGCCACTCGCTTCTGGACAGTCAGAGCTGCTCGCATCCGGGTGTCCTTGCGCTTCAGGGCAGGGGACAGCAACTCACAAAGTTCCAGGAAAGTTCCCTTACACATGCAAAAGTTTCGCAGCCCCTGTAATTCATCCCAGACCTGCAGCACTATGCGGTCCCACTAGTCCGTGCTTTTTTCCCGGGCCCAGAATCGCCGTTCCACAGCATCAACATGACCCATTGCCACCATGATGTCCACGGTGCGGGGTCCCGTGCTTTGCGAGAGGTCTGTGCCACTCTCAGACTTAATGTTCTGACCGCGCTGCCGTAGCCTCCTCGCCCAATTTCTCAGCATCTGCCTCTGAAAAAGGTGGATGATAAGGTGCGAGGTGTTGACAACGGCCATAACTGCAACAATGGTCGCAGCGGGCTCCATGCTCGCAGTGCTGTGGCGTCTGCGCTGTCACTCAACAGAAAAGTGCGTGAACCGATTGCCCGCCGGCACTTTCAGGGAAGGAGGGCGGGAGTGACGGTTGAATGATGACCGTTACCCAAAACCACCCTCGACACATTTTTTTCCCCAGCAGGCATTGGGGGCTCGACCCAGAATTTCAATGGGCAGCGGGGGCTGCGGGAACTGTGGGATAGCTGCCCACAGTGCACCGCTTCCAATGTCGACGCTTGCCCCGTTAGTGTGGACTCACAAAGTCGAATTGTAATATCAGTTCCACTAATTCGATTTAAGTAAAATCGAACTACTCTCGTACTGTAGACGTACCCTAAGAGTATGTGGCATACACTTCTCTCTGCAGCCAGCTAAGAATATCAGAAGTAGAGACAGCTGTAAAAGCTGGAACTCACAGGGTGTGGATGACTGTTCATTTGTTTATGTCTGTAGTTTATAGTTTTCATTCATAAATCCCGCCTCCTGTTTATGGTTCATTATGTTTCCATGTGTCATGACACGAGTGGTCATAGTCTGAACTGAAGAGGTGGTTTTCAACCTGTGGCCCATAGACAATGTCTAAGGGGTCTGTGAAAGGTGACTATGAAAATAAAGTTTCAGATCCCGGAAAAGGTATTCAATTTTTCTGATCAATCAAAAACATGTGAGTACCGCCCCCCTTCAGTTCAAAACCTGGAAGTGTTGTTAACATAGAAGCCCACCATTTAGTGCCCTTTGTCACGTTGCAAAAAATGCCATGCTGTGAATGTGCAACATTTATAGTTGAATTCTGTTCAGTCAGTTTTCAGTCTAAGATTTCTATGATAGGGGTCTGAGAACCACAGGTTGAATTTCCAAAGGGTTCTGCATCTCATTCAAAAAACTTTAGGGGTCCACAAATGAAAAAATGTTGAAAACCACTGAACTATAGTGAATCTGTGTTGGCACTTGGCCTAATAATCTTGAACGATATTAAGAGAGATCTTGAAGCTTGGTATCATATGGATTTATAAACCAAAGCACCTACTGGTCTGGCATTGTTTGCATTTGTTTGTATTCATTATAATAAAAACCTTAGCAAAGAAGTTCCAGCCTGAATGAACTTATTAGGAACCCAAGAAAATATGTCATAGTTCAGGGCAACTGCACCTGTATTCCCCACTTATGGCCCACCAAGCACACCCACTCTAGGTTCCAAATTCCTCATGTCTCCTGGGCACAGAACCATGTCACTTTCCCTCATGTCCAGGGTTTTTCCAGGCTGCACAGTTCCCTGCCTAGACTGTGATATTCCCAGCAAGCCAGACTGCCTAAACAGACCAGCATCTGTGCTTTGCTTTTTCTCCAGAGGTTATGAATACCATAGTGGCCTGGAGTTATAAGTTACCACATAGTTCTTTCTAAGCAAGTACATTTATTCTTAAGGTGAAAGCATTATAGAGAAAACATATTACAAATAATAAAATATCCTACATGCATACTAAAAAGCTTATCAGAAGTCACCTGAACTCCACCCTCAGGTGCTGGTAGGTGTCAGTCCTTCAAAACCCATGGTTCCTAGCAGTCTCAGATTAAGAATCAAAACAAGCATGAATAGTTCCATCTTTCCTTTATACTGCTTAGGCCTTTGATTGTGGTCTCATGTAACAGGTAATCGGCAATCTCTCATTCCTCAGGGATCAACCTCAAAAGGCTTGGGCTTTCCATAATCAGAGGTGGGAAATTTGCATTCACCTTTCCCTACACATTCTCCAGGAAATTCACTGAACACTTTTTTGTTTCAAAATTCCATTCTTGTCCAGCATATTGTTCAATATAGTCCTTTGATCCTCCAGGTCTCACGTCTGTCACATCTCCCCCCTTGAGAGACTATATACAATTCTGGCTAACAACAATACATAAGCCATTCATTTAATACAATGTACCCCAAAGATATTTAAATTTAATTCAGTAAGGTCTCTCAGGGCTATGGCAGGAAATTGCCATATCTGGTACAGGGCCCAATCCAGTAGGTCGCCTCTGAGCACAGATTAGGCCTTGCACACATCTCAAGCAGCCAAACAGCTATCTTCCCCTACAGTGCATGGGTCAGTAAGCAGAGCTAGGCAACTATCTATAGCCTGGATTTAGGCGTCAATCTCTGTGAGAGGGGCGGGTTTCAGGATACACCCCTAAAATCAGCATGTCCTATTGGCTAGTTTAGGCAGCTCCCGGCCTTGAATGCTGGCTTTTGTGGATTGCATTCTAAGGCATTCATTGTTCAGAGCGCATAGACACCTACCTCGGGCATTGTGGATCACAGTGCTGCTCCTGTGATTTTCTATGCATCTAACAGTTAGATGTCAACATGTGATGCTGAGTGTCACAGTGCCTATATCCAGTCTGTCTATAACATGCTTTATTTCATTTTCTGGGCAAAAAGTTTTTATCCTTCATGTGACAATATAGGAAACACAAGAGAGTCTTGATTGTTCCTATAGAAAGGGATTCTTATGTGTCATAAGAATTTAGTGGCCATTTTGGCTTTCCTTGAAAGTAACTTTATTCCTATGATCTTTAGTGGTAGCTGGGTAATTCCTGATGGCAGGCTTCAGCAAAAGGACTAACTTACATGCATATATCTATATTAAAGAGGTCTTTGTTATACTTTTTTTTTTAAAAATTAAATGATTCCTGTGCTTTGCCAGTCTACATATTAACATATGACAGGAATTTATTTTTATATTGTTAATAAACATTTGAATTTCAGTACAAAGTAACATTAGAAAGAGAATAGATGTTTGGAATCCTTTTCTAATGAACATTTCTCAATTGCTTTGTGGAGGATCTTGCATAGGAGAAACAGAGTTTACTTTCTTCTTACTTTGTTTCAACCTGCCATTTTAAAGAATCAGAATAGAGGAATATAGGATCCACGTTGCCCAAAAGTCCAACAATGGCCAATACTAAATGCTTCATAGGAAGCTTTAAAACCTCCATAATAGACAATTATGAATAACCTAAATCAACTAACATTAGTGATAGGTTTAATAGGATGGATATTGCAAACATTACCTTGCTAAATATGATCATGTGATAATTTCATTGGCTAGTGAGACTGGTTATGGTTTATTGAGTTATTTATAGCAAAGGTTTTCAAATTATTTTGACGTCAAAGTGAACAGCTTGAAGAATATGGAGACACAGTGGGATGTACAAACTGAGAATAAAATGAGTGCTCTTTGGTCTTGGGAGATAGCCAAGACATTTATCAGCCAAAATCAGAGAAAAAACATGATTTTGGAGTTCAGGATCAGCAATGCAGAGAGGTAGATATGGAAAGATACAAATGGAGTTGGATGGGAATTAATATATGGTGCAGTACCAAAAAGCAAGCTGTTCCTAACATGTGCTTAATTCTTTTCAATGAGGCAATAAATCTTAAAAATTGTCTGCTTATTTAATTAATGCTAACTATGGTCCAGACACTGCAGCCTGTCCTCAGACAAAAATACTGCTGATTTTTCAATGGACTTTTCTCAAAGATTTGCATAAGGAAGTCCTGCCCAAAAGTCCTGCCCAAAAGAAATAATAGTATATTTCCACTATTTCATATCTGATTTGATCCCAAGCAATCTATACTAAACATTTTTAAACAATTTGTTTAGGCTTTGCGGTATTCTACAGAAGCAAATAGCTTTAGAAAATAACTTCTTTATCTAAAAAGCATGTTCTTGAATAAGTTAATGAAGCAATTTTACTTAAGGAAGTAACTAAATCCTAACAAATTTCCAGGGGCAGATATTGCTTTTGAGATCCACAGCAGATGTAATTCAAGGATTTTGTCATCAGATCAATAAAAGTGATACATTTAGCCTTCATAATATTCATAGATTCTGAGGCCAGAAGGGACCATTGTGACCATCTAGTCTGATCGCCTGTATAGCACAGGACATAGAACTTCGCTAAAATAAATCCTAGACCATATCTTTTAGGAAAAAAACATCCAATCTTGACTGAACAATTGTCAGTAATGGAGAATCCACCATGACCCTTGGTAAAATATTCCAATGGTTAATTGCTCTCTCTGTTAAAAATGTATGTCTTATTTCTAGTCTGAATTTGTCTAGCTTCCACTTCCAGCCAATGGATCATGTTGTAACTTTCTCAGCTAGGCTGAAGAGCCCATTACACTGGTCTACAATTTTTGAGAAGTCGTCTGCTTCAGAGATAAAATGTGCTATTTATTAGGTATTTTGATGTGCTGAATTGAAATATGACAATTAAAACAACTGATTGGCTACTGTTTCTAAGATATTTAAGTTTTTACACTTTATGTCTATGTATATTGTGTAGATAGTAGAGTTTTAATCATAAATTGTAAACCTAGGTCTTTTCATGTGTTTATGGTTGCTTTACATGATAATATTTCACCTGTCCTGTTTATGTAACACTTTAAAAATCAGCAAAAGGGTTATATAAATAAAATTGATTATGAAACAAAAGGCAAAAAACTATTATGTACATAGTTTAATCCTATTCAGTGTCTATTCGGCGCTTCTTGGCTTGTCTCTTGTATTCATTAAATGGAGCATCTCTTGTCACTGTCCAGCAATAGTCTGCAAGCATTGATGGGCTCCATTTGCCCTGATAGCATTTCTCCATTGTTGCAATGTCCTGGTGAAATCGCTCGCCGTGCTCGTCGCTCTCTGCTTTGCAGTTGGGTGGAAAAAAATCTAGATGAGAGTGTAAAAAATGTATCTTTAGTGACATGTTGCAACCAAGGCTTTTGTATGCCTTGAGGAGGTTTTCCACCAACAACCTGTAGTTGTCTGCCTTGTTGTTTCTGAGAAAATTTATTGCCACTAACTGGAAGGCTTTCCATGCCGTCTTTTCCTTGCCACGCAGTGCATGGTCAAATGCATCATCTCAAAGAAGTTCACGAATCTGAGGACCAACAAAGACACCTTCCTTTATCTTAGCTTCACTTAACCTTGGAAATTTTCCACGGAGGTACTTGAAAGCTGCTTCTGTTTTGTCAATGGCCTTGACAAAAGTTCTTCATCAGACCCAGCTTGATGTGTAAGGGTGGTAACAAAATCTTCCTCGATTCAACAAGTGGTGGATGCTGAACACTTTTCCTCCCAGACTCCAATGACTGTCGGAGTGGCTAATCTTTCTTGATGTAGTGGGAATCTCTTGCACGACTATCCCATTCGCAGAGAAAACAGCAGTGCTTTGTGTATCCAGTCTGCAGACCAAGCAAGAGAGCAACAACCTTCAAATCACCACAAAGCTGCCACTGATGTTGGTCATAGTTTATGCACCTCAAATGTTGTTTCATGTTGTCATAGGTTTCCTTCATATGGACTGCATGACCAACTAGAATTGATGGCAAAACATTGCCATTATGCAGTAAAACAGCTTTAAGACTCATCTTCGATGAATCAATGAACAGTCTCCACTCATGTGGATCGTGAACGATGTTGAGGGCTGCCATCACACCATCGATGTTGTTGCAGGCTACAAGATCACCTTCCATGAAGAAGAATGGGACAAGATCCTTTGGACGGTCACGGAACATGGAAACCCTAACATCACCTGCCAGGAGATTCCACTGCTGTAGTCTGGAGCCCAACAGCTCTGCCTTACTCTTGGGAAGTTCCAAATCCCTGACAAGGTCATTCAGTTCACCTTGTGTTATGAGGTGTGGTTCAGAGGAGGAGGATGGGAGAAAATGTGGGTCCTGTGACATTGATGGTTCAGGACCAGAAGTTTCATCCTCTTCCTCTTCCTCGTCTGACTCAAGTGAGAATGATTCTGGTGCATCAGGAACCGGCAGTCCTTCTCCGTGGGGTACTGGGCGTATAGCTAATGGACTGTTTGGATAATGCACAGTCCACTTTTTCTTCTTTGACACACCTTTCCCAACTGGAGGCACCATGCAGAAGTAACAATTGCTGGTATGATCTGTTGGCTCTCTCCAAATCATTGGCACTGCAAAAGGCATAGATTTCCTTTTCCTGTTCAACCACTGGCGAAGATTTGTTGCACAAGTGTTGCAGCATATGTGTGGAGCCCACCTCTTGTCCTGATCTCCAATTTTGCAGCCAAAATAAAGGTGATAGGCTTTCTTAACCATAGTGGTTATACTGCGCTTTTGTGATGCAAAAGTCACTTCACCACAAACATAGCAGAAGTTATCTGCACTGTTCACACAATTACGAGGCATCTCTGCTCACTTTGGCTAAAGAGAAATGTGTCCCTTTGCAAAATCAAACACTGACAAATAAGAGAGCACGACACTGTATGATTTCTAGAGCTGATATAGGGAAATTTGTTCAGCAGAGTGATGTAAGCTTCGTTACGATTGCATCATCCATGACTTCTAGAAATAACATGATGCAATTCATATCATGTATGACGCAATACCAGCTTCAGATTGCATCATTCATTGTTTTGCCTAAAAAGCAAGTACTGTCCAAACCCAGTCATAGATTTATTCATAGATCCAGTCGAAGATGTATTTTAGTCATTTCTGGTTTAAATTGAGATCCCTTCCCTTTATAACTCACTTATCCTCCGCCTTTCCCAAGTCAAGGGTCGTATATACTGACCCAATAGCATATCTTGAAAACTAGAGCCAATCAACAATTTTAAGCATCATTTTCGTTCTCAGTGACCCAGAATTAGTAAAGTTTGACTACATTTATTTCAGAAGCATTTTGGCTGTAGAGCAGTGTTATTAAACATTTTCCCCCATGTAGATACTTATAGATAAGGATATGTTTTAGTCACAGGGTTTTTAGTAAAAGTCATGGACCAGTCACGGGCTGCTCCAGGGGAAGGGGGGCAGCCGAGGCTGCCACAGCTGCTCTGGGGGAAGGGGGGCAACCCAGAGCCCCGCAGGTGCTGGGAGGGGCAGCCCTGGGTCCAGCAGCTGATCCAAGACTGCTGCTCCAGGCAGCATCCAGGACCGCTGCTGCTCCTGCATCCCCCTGGGCAAGCTGCCTGCGGCTGCCCAAGCAGCATCTGGTTCGGGCAGCCTTGGGGTCAGCCACACTGCTGCTACAGAAGTCACAGAGGTTCTGGAAAGTAACGGAATCCGTGCCTTCCGTGATCTCCATGACAGACTCACAGCCAGTGGTCCCCAAACTTGGGGTGCATCCTCCCCAGGGGGGTGCAGAGGAACATGCGGGGGGGGGATGTGTGGTGGGGCCTGAGCCATGTCCCCCCATGGGGGGGGCAGGGAGGGAGCACCACCCAGCTCCCCTCTGCCCCCAGCCCAGCTCCGGCCCCAGCCGCAGCTCTGCTCCGCCTCCTGTTCCACCTCCAGCCACAGCTCCACTACACGCCCTGTCCAGTTCTAACCACAGCTCCACTCTTCTCCCTGCTCCACACACTGCTCCGGCCCCAGCCACAGCTCCTCTCCACCCCCCTGCTCCATCCCCAGCCCAATTCTGACCTCATTCCCTCTCCGCCCCCAGGTCAGCTCCTCCTCAAGCCCCAGCTCCTCCCCCATACCCAGTTCTGCCCTCAGCTCCACCTTCAGCCCAAGCTGAGCCAACTGTGCAATAATGGAGGGAGAGGTACAGACAGATTCCATTACTGGTTAAGAGGGGACATAACAATAAATGTTTGGGCATCATTGTTATAGAATGTAATCAAGCCACCTTTAACCTGGTCTTTGTTAAACTAACTAGATTGAGTTCTTTGAGTCTATCGTAATAAGGCAAGTTTTCTAATTCTTTAATTATTTTTGTCGCTCTTCTCTAAAGCATGTCAAATTTATTAATATCATTCGTGAATTGGGGGCATCAGAAATGGACACCGCAGTCCAGCAGCAGTCGCACCAGTGCCAAATACAGAGGTAAAATAAACTCTCTATTCCTACTCAAGATTCCCCTCTTTATGTATGCCAGGAACAAATTAGCTCTTTTGGTCACAGCATCACAATGGGAAGTCTTGTTCTGATGATTATCCACCATGACCCTCAAATCTTTTTCAGAGTCACTGCTTCCCAGGATAGTGTCCCCCATCCTGTAAGCATGGCCTACATTCTTTGTTCCTGGATGTATACATTTACATTTTGCTGTATTAAAAGACACATTGTTTGCTTGCGCCCAGTTTACCGAGCAAGGCAGATTGCTCTGAATCAATGACTTGTCCACTTGATTATTCACCACTCCCCCAATTTTTGTGTCATCTGCAAACTTGATCAGGGACGATTTTATGTTGCCTTTCAGGTCATTGATAAAGATGTTAAATAATGCAGGGCCAAGAACCAACCCCTGTGGGACCCCACTGGAAACAGCTGTTTAATTAATATTCTCTATTTACAATTACACTTTGAGACCTAGCCATTTCTAATCCATTTAATGTGTGCTGTGTTAATTTTATATCTTTCTAGTTTTTAATCAAAATATTGTGCAGTATCAAGTCAAATGCCATTCAGAAGTCTAAGAATATGCCTACATTGCAAAAAAAAAGAAAAAAAAAGCCAGCTGCAGTGCGTTTCAGAGCCTGGGTCACCTGAATTGGGTTTACAGGGCTCATGTTATGGGGCTGAAAATAGCAGTATAGCTGTTCGGGCTCAGGCTGGAGCCCAGGCTGTGCGACCCACCCCCATCACCAGGTTTCAGAGCACGAAGCCTGAATGTCTACACTGCTATTTTTAGCCCCATAGCTTGAATCCCACAAGACCAAATCTGTTGACCTGGGCTCTGAGATCCTCTGCCATGGGTCTCTTTTTTGCATGTATATCCTTAGTATATTACCAAACTTGTAGTCTAATGAATAAAAGATATGAAATTAGTTTCATAGGATCTATATTCCATAATCCCCAGTTGATATTCGTTACTTACATTACCCTCCTTTGATTCTTTATTAATCAAGTCCTGTATCTGCCACTCCATTATCTTGTGCAGGCTCACTGTTAGACTGACAGGACTCTAATGGTTCAGGTAATCCCATTTACCATTTTAAATATTGGTGCAACATTAGCTTTCTTCCAGTCTTCTAGAACTTCCTCAGTGTTCCAACATATACTGAAAATCAACATTATTGGTCCAGCAAGCTTCTGAACCAGCTCTTTTAAAATGAAGATGCATATTTATGCTGGGCTACAAAATTGACTCAATCGTCTCACCTTTTATGGACAGATCTCTCTGGTCCAGATTGTGATACCCTCACTCACCTTGACCTCAGGGAGTAATGGAATTACTTGTTGAGAGAGTAAATCTACCAGAATCTGGGTCTTTGAGTGACAGTAAAAACGATGAGAGAAATTGTGGTCTTCACTAGTGATGGCAGGCACTGTTATGCATTACCAAATGCCTTCAATTTTATAAAGTTTAACTGCTAGTAGTGAGAGAGCACTGCACCAAGGCATCACCTTCTGATGCTTCTTCCATGGACTATATGAACTGAATAGGTGGGAGCAGTCCAATTCCTGGTGTACAAGTGTCCTCATGACAAAAAAACACCTACTCAGACATTGCCATGCTGGCAATCGCAGCAAAAGGACCAGGACTTTTTGGGCACTGTGACTGAACTGCTTACTGTATCCAGATAAATTATCCTCCCAGGATAGAATTGAGGAACATTGACAATTGGCATGGGGAAGATTCTGAACATGTTCTATGGATAAATATAGAACTTCATTTTCCAGTGCTGTTAATATGGCACTGTTCATGACCTCTAAATATAGTTACAAATTTTAAAATAGAAGTCATGCTACTACATATAGCAATAACAAAACAACAACATGCCTGGAAGAGTTCCTAAAAGCTCACCTTTGACATTTTGGATTACTTGTGTATGCTTTTAGGAGATGAATTAAAATGAAAAACCATGAAGCTACAGAAAAAAATTCACTAGAATTTGGAACATGCTGGCTTCTTTTTCAACTCATTTTAAGCTTTTGTTTTATATTTATATGGTGTTTTTAGGCATTCATCTGAAGTTTTATTATGTGCCACATTGGGAGCGGGATTGGGCCCATATTGTTAAAGTGTAAGGATCTTGATTCTCTTGCCACTAACAGTAGTGCAATATGAGTGTAAAATTACCATTCTGATTTGGAAGTGTTTTTCACCAACTTTGCAGGCACTTTGGAGACGTGTGAACAACTAACCAGAACGGACAAGCTTTCATCAGAAAGTAAGCAGAACCATGACTCCATCTATCCCTGCTAAGTTCTACAGTTGCAATACTCAGACCTCTTAAGCAATGGTATCAAAGGCAGCTCACAATCTAGAAGAATTATCATGGATGCCTGGGCCAGATTCTCTTCATATCACTTTCCCCCCACCCCCACTGCCTGAGTGGTGCAAAGAAGCCAGTATCTTGCTGAAGTGCCCCACAAATAATTTCCTTGGGGACTGAAGGAGTTCTTGGCTGGGGCAAAGGTGGCACAACTGGGTCCTACAACAACTGCTCCAACCCCAGCATATGGGGTGTGTCAAGGTAGGGGCAGGGCACAACACAGCACCACCTGTGCCAGTTCTCTGGGCACATTATATTGAACCAAGCTATATATGTTTAATTTGTTTTAATCCTTCCTCATAAATAATTTCCTCCAGTCTCATAATCATCTTTGTTGCTCTTCTCAGGTTTAACACCAATTTGTGGCTATTTTTGTAGTTTGAGATGCCTGGAACTGTGTGCAATTTTGTAGGTGGGATATCATCATGCAGAATGTCTCTTTCATCTGAATTAGAATTCTACTGTGTTTTATTCTGCTACCACATAACATTATAAACTTTTGCTTAAGTGATTGATAGGTTACTTAGAAATTACTGTTTTACATGTAGATCCCTTCTATTGAATATCTGCTTTAGATTATTTTCCTCCAGCTGTATTATTTGCATTTCCCAGAGTAAAGCACATTTTGTTATTTCATGGCCATATTTCTAACCTTCCTAGTTTTGTTGGTATTATGTATTCAGTAGTGAATGACATTTATCCTGCTTCAGATGGTCCATGTTAAGGATTTAAATGGGTATTAAGTGGTGTGAAGAACTTTATGTGGGGCTGCTGCATGGGGTGAATTTCATATAAGCGCTCGGCTTGTCTACACAGGGAGTCTAATATAATATATATAGAGAGAGAGAGAGAGTGATACCCCTATCTCATAGAACTGGAAGGGACCCTAAAAGGTCATCAAGTCCAGCCCCCTGCCTTCACTAACAGAACAAAGTACTGATTTTGCCACAGGTCCCTAAGTGGCCCGCTCAAGGATTGAACTCACAACCCTGGGTTTAGCAGGCCAATGTTCAAAACACTGAGCTATCCCTCCCACTCCTGCAGCTTTTTGACACACACCACATAATGTACAATACACAAGCTGCCCTACTAGTGTGCACATTGGATGGTGTGTGCCCTCTTTTTTCAATATGCATCATTGTGTACACATGATGGCAGCTTGCTTCTTATGAAGGGCATGACATTCTTGGAGGGTATCCTTTACTTCGCTGCTGAGCCATATGCATTCTGGGATTTTTTCTTGCTGTTCATTGTAGGATGCATAGCAAAAAATGGACTAGTTCAAATTTTAAAAAAACAAACCAAACCATATTTGCTTGCTGAGGGGGCTAGCACCATTTTGGAATCGCTGTTGGCCAGCATGGACCCAACAATGCTCCACATTGGTAGGTTGGTATCCACGACTATGCAAAGGCTGCTTCAGCTGTATTTCAGCACTCAGAATCAGATGATTTTGGCCTTGGACTTTGCTGAGCAGATGATGTGACAGTAGCAACCACTCCTCCAGCAGCAGCAGGAGCTTCAGCACCAGACAATGTAGGAAGAGGAAGATGATGAGGACACCAAGCAACTCATAGTAGAGAACCAGTTCCTGGAGGTGCTTCATACTGTGCAGTGCCATTTCTGGGCTTATGAAGCCAGCATGGACTGGTGGGAACGGATTGTTCTGTAAACCTGGGATGACCAGCAACGGTGAGAGAATTACAGGATGGGGAAGGCAACCTTTTTGGACATACGTACTGAATTAATCTTGGAGCTGCAGCAGTAGTGTACCAACATGAGGTCCCCATATCCAAGGATAAGCTGGAAGCTGGCCACACCCAAATACCAATCGTCTGTGGCAAACCAATTCAGCATGGGGAGATCGACTGTGTGGGCTATTGTCATGCAGGTGTGTGATGCCATGGAAAAAGTACTGTCACATCGGGTTATAAAGCTGGATAATGCTAAGGAGATTATTGATAGCTCTGCACTATGGGGTTCCTGAGCTGTACAGGGGAAATTGATGGGACCCATGTGCCTATTATTTTCCTCCCTGATCAGGGATCAAAGTTTAGAAACAGAAAGGGTTATTTCTCCATAGTGTTCCAAGGACTAGTTAACCACCATGGTAGGTTTATGGGCATGAGGGTAGCATGATTTGGAAGAGGCCATGATGATAGCATCTTTCAGAACTCAGTTCTATTCACCTTAATGGAAAAAGGACAGTTTGCTCCCAGGAACGCTATTGACATTAATGGTGTGGACATTGCTCCAGTTATCCTTGGCTTATCCTCTGCTTCCCTCATTAATGAATCCATTCCCAGGCCACTTGGACAGAAGGAAGGAATGGTTTAACTACCACCTCAGTAGTTGAAGAATGGCAGAGGAGTGTGCATTTGGCCGTTTGAAAGGAAGGGGGTACTGGTTGTAGAATAAATTGGAAGCAGCACCAAAGAAGTACCAAAGGTTATAGATGCATGATGTATTTTGGACAATATTTGTGAAAGTAAGAGAGAAAATGTTAACCATGGTTGGGATGCTGAGGTGCAGAGAACTGCTCGGTGGTTTGAACTGCCAGCAAGGCATCCAATATATTATCAGGGAAGCTCATGGCTGTTGTTTTGAATCTCAAGCCTGAAGCTGTGCAGTTGTATGTCAAGCTATAAACCCATGGAAGGGAATGATGGGTGGTGGAATGGATTGTGAGCAGTTCAGTATTGTTTATGTGTGGTAGAAGTGCAACATTATGTCAGTCCTCATTTTACCTCAGGTCTTTGCCTGGGTATCTTTGTAAAACCTTATGAATCATATAAAACTTAATGGTTGCCTGTGTAAAATGCATTGTCAACGCCTTATGAATGAAGTTTTCAATATTTTTATTAAACAACAATCTATTTATGTAACAAATATAAATAAACCTTTAAATGATAATGAAACCATTTTTAATTATGAAACAAACAATCTATTGTCTAACTACAAAGAAACCTTTAATTAAAACAATACTGAAACAAAACATCAATGTGGCGCAGTTGTAGAGCAGGGCACAACACAAAGGTGGTGCCTAAAGGTACAAGCAAATATATATCTTGCCTCTTTGCCTCTTCTTGTTTGTGGACCTTCTGGTGTTGAATGGTTAGGCTTTATGGTCTTCTCTTTCTTGAGTGCCCCTTTAGCACCTTGATTATCCAATGGCCCTCATTGATTGTTTGGCAGGCTTGCTGCTTCTGATATACTTACAATATTTTTTGCTTTTAGTTTTTGTGTTTTCCTAGTCACTCTTTACAATCTTTTTTGGCCTGCCTAATTATACTTTTACACTTGACCTGTCAGAGTTAAAGTACAGCTCTCAGGTAATCCCTTCTGAATTAGCAAATCACGAGTTGCCTAGAATATTTACCAATTCCTATTTAAAGAATAGCTCCAAATGACTATGACCTCGACAGCCTTAAAAGAAGCCTATTTGTAAACACAGGTTTCCAAAATGTATTAAGTTCTTTCAATGTATTGTAGATTGAAAATCATTTTCAGTATATAGCAATAATATAGATCTTCAGCAAAATGCTCAAATGGTACAGTATTTGTGTCAAAGAGCAGTGTCAGGACACTTGTTGCTTTGAACCCTTCCAGCAGGGGTTTCTCCTCTTGGTTACAATATCATGTCAGTTTGCTAGATCAAAATGAGGGACCTCTCAACAAATTCAGGCTGCCCCTTTATATCACAAGCTCTTTCTTTGTCTCCTGGGCCTCTGGAACCTGGCCTGGCGCAGTAGTCACCCCAGAGGGAGGTATTCCTCTGGAGTTGTTTATCTTCCCCAGAACTGCAGTAATTACCCCTTGCTGATTTTAGTTCCTGGTGGGAGAGCTTGGTAAGCCTCCCCCATGGAATTAGAATAAATTCCCTGGCTCACAGAGATAGAGATAACATTTAGAAAATCGATACTATAGTCTTAAAGATATTGCATGTGCCTATAATATTGGCCACACTACTCTCTCATGAGTATAGTGGATTGGCTACTTATTTACAACTACAGCAGAGACTTTATACTCCAGAAATAACTTTCTTTATATCATTTATAATATGTTGTAGTTCTATAAACATTTTGAAGTCAAATACGTTTTTGTTGCAGGCGATTCATGTGAGCCTGTATTCGCCATCTTGGCAAGCCCAATCTGCACTTTGTTTTCTGTGTCTTTATAGTTTTCTCTTTCCCTTTGAACAAGAAGTTTTGTCCTATCTGAATTTTTCCTTCTTTTCATTCATAGAGTCTTGCTGTACAATATTAAAATGGTAGATTTCCTCAAAAATAAAAGACTTGCTAAAATGTTGGGAATGGTTTAGAAGCTCGGTAAAGGTCTACATTGCAATAAAACACCCAAAGCTGGCTTGCAGGGCTTGAGCTACGGGGCTGTTTAGTAGTGGTGTAGACATTTGGGTTCAGGCTCTGGGACCCTGTGAGCAGGGAGTGTCCAGCACAAACATCTACACTGCAATATTAGACAGACACAATGTTAGGTTTTCTTTTCACAGGATGCAAGAAGGGTCTCAGTCTGTGTTCACTCAGAATCTAGGACTCAGCATTGCGAGCTTTGTTACAGTATGAGAAGAAAAATAAATTAACTCTTTATCTACACAGCATGTGCTCTAAGTGCAGTATCCAAACTAAGACCGCCTTTGTAGCAGTATTTTTAAAAAGTGTAAATTTAATCTAGTGTTACCAGTAATTTATGAACATATAGTGTTTAAGCCATTGCTGGATCTTTTCCTTGTTTAATATATATCTATATCAATTATATAGATATAGATATCTCATTAAGTCTCGTTCTTTGTGTCATTCACCATTAACTTCAGCCAGAAGGCTAAATTAACCAGGATCCTTGTCTATCAATGAGTCATTCATACATTTATTTCCAGATAAAGTACTGCTGAATCCAGCTCCGGAGTTCATACAGAAAATCAATATGTTGTTCCATTTGAACTGAAGTATCACCTTACTTTCCGTTTATCCTAGACCTCAGCACCCTAAGGAGATTAAATTGCATAATCTTTATGGTCAGAGTGTAATGAAAAATTCATTCAAATTGGCTTGGATAGAAGCATTGTCACATGAACTGAAAACTGTCTGAAGGACCATCAACAAAGGATAAATGGCAATGAACCATGGGGAAGGAAGGAGCTGTCTAGTAGGATGCCACATGGATTGGTTATACCCTATTTTATTTATTTAATTCCTTTTCCCCACTAATTTTGAAACATTATGTAAAATAGCACCAGGATAAAAATAACAGGAATATTTTAATAAAATATCATTTGGATAACATGAGAGCTAAACTAAGAGATTCTTCCAGACAATTCAGAGGGATATTAGTATTGTACCCTGATAAACCTGAACCGTAACTATTATTAAAACTTTGTATAAATCAGTGTAATTAAGCTACTTCAACACGGGCATGAAATAAAATGGAATAGAAAGGAATGCACCCATTGACATCTAATTTACATTTCAATCTGTATTACAATGTATTACTTGAATACATTCAAGAAAACAAACCAAGGAAGCCCCTCTTCCCACATGCTTATTAAAATACAACCACATAAAAAACTGTAACTATTTTGCAGAGCTATTTGAAAAGGAACTATTATTTCTCATAATGGGTGCAGTTCCGTTAATCAGTAAATATCAATGCCATGTAACTCAAATGAAGGCCCACCATCAGGAGATTTGAGTTCCATAACATTGAAAAAGGAGACCAGATGGCAGCTAAGCCTATTTAAATCCATATTAATGATCTATGAGAGAGACTAAAAAGCACATTAATTAAATTAATAAGTGATTCTAAATTGGGTGATGCTGAAAACACTAACGGCTTGTCTACACAGAGGAGTTTCAACAGGATTAAGAATTAATCTGGTTTGAAAATGCTTGTGTACACACAACACAGTACGTTATAGCTAAGGTTACGATTTTCTCACTGGGGTCGCAGAAGTCACGCAATCTGTGACTTCCTGAGACCTCTGTGACTTCAGCCCATGGCAACGGGGAGCTGCAGGGTCCCCTTACCACCCGCGGCAGCTGGGAGCTGCGCAGTCCTCTGGGAGCTCTGAGACATGACAGGCGGCAGGGCCCCCACCCCCACAGAGCTCCAAGTTGCCATGGGCAGTGGGGGAACTTCAGAGCGGGGAAACCCCGGAGCTCCCAGCCACCGTGGGTGGTGGGGAAACCATGGGGCTCCCAGCCACAGACCCCACAACTGAGCTCCCCATTTTGTCACAGATATTTTTAGTAAAAGTCACAGAAAGGTCAGGGGCTTCTGTGAATTTTTCTGTATTGCCCATGACCATCTGTCTGTGACTTTTACTAAAAATATCTGTGACAAAATCTTAGCCTTAATTATAGCTCACTAACTCTGCATTCATTGCAAAACTCTGGAGTCTTCTTTTGGTGTATTATTTGTGTGCACACAAAGCTGCTGTGGACTGCTTTGGCTGTCTTCCAGTGGCTATCTCACACTGCTTTGCAGATGACCATTACTGACCTGCCTGTTTATCTCCATGCCCTCCCTTGCTCTGGAGTCAAGCTGACCAGATGTCCCCTCCCCTGTTTAAAACCTGACACAAGGCTAGAATTTGCCCATTTGCTCCTGGATTCAAGTACATTGGGATTGTTGCAATATTACTCCAGAAGCCTTACACTATGCCTCAAGCAGTCACGTGGAGATCTACTGAGACCCTGGTCTCATTGCCATCAGGGGAGAAGTGTCAGTGCAGCAAACTCTTGTGTCCAACCACTAGGGTGACCAGATGTCCCGGTTTTATAGGGACAGTCCTGTTTTTTGGGACTTTTTCTTATATAGGTGCCTATTAACCCCACCCCGTCCCGATTTTTCACACTTGCTGTTTGGTCACCCTACCAACCATTGGAATACAAATCTTTTTGTGGACGCTGCTAAGCAGATAACCTAGAGAGACCACAACCGGGATGTTGACTAGTTCTGGGTAAAGAGCAAACAGCTCAGGAGGACGTACATGAAAACAAAAGATAAGAGGGGGAAAAAATCCAGCAAAATACATTAAACCTGTCCATTTTTTGAGGAACTGGACAGGGCTTTGCACAATCTCGGGGGGAGGGATAGCTCAGTGGTTTAAGCATTGGCCTGCTAAATGCAGGGTTATGAGTTCAACCCTTGAGGGGGCCACTTAGGGATCTAGGGTAAAACCAGTACTTGGCCCTGCTAGTGAAGGCAGGGGGCTGGACCTGATGACCTTTTAGGGTCCCTTCCAGTTCTAGAAGATAGGATAGCTCCATTAATTTATTTATTTTAATTTATTATTTATTTAATTATATTCCCACTGAACACAAGAAGATTGTGGAGTCTGCTGCTAACTCTCTTTCCCTGCCCTTAACCCCCAAGGACAATCAGCAAGACTCCTCGGAGGATGAGTATGAGGAAGCCAGTGATGAGATCTCCCTGTTAAGGCAGGATGTCTTTGGAACTCAGGACCCTGATGCCAGCCAGGAAGAAGGTGAGCCCAATTCCTGCTAGGCAGCAACCCAGGGTGGGACTGAGGAGGCAGATCCTATAGAGGGAACCTTGGCATATAGATATCTATCTTTACAATTTATTATTGTATTATACTGCCATGCTACCTTGTGTTTCAGGTGCCCCCTGGCAGAGGCCATTGAAAGAGGATGTGAACTACAAGCCTTTCCAAGTCCCCAGCCTCTGCTTCCCTCCCTCCATCTGCCCATGCTGTCCATTTGGCCCCCCATACATATTTTTTCCAGGTTTTGCTGGCCCCCTTCAGTTCATGGTGCGACTGGGCCTCTTTCCTGCATGGCAGCTGCTGGAGCTGGCAAGTTGAGAGCTGGAGGAGAGGCAGTGGCAAACAGCTGGGAGCTGCAGGGAGAGCTGCTGTTTTGCTGCTGCCTCTTCCTGCGGAATTGGAGCAGCAGCCCCACCTGCAGTTCCTCTTCATGCAGCGTTAACGCCTGGGAGCTGCACTGAGGGTAAAGGGGGGCATATCTGGGGGGGATGACTCAAGATGTTGGGGGGCAAACTTTTAAAATACACCCCCACCCACTCTCAGCAGACACCAGTTGTCTCTGGTAGAAGCCCCTAGCCCCATCAACTTGCTGCAGGGCAGAAACCCTGAACTCCCCGCCGCCCCAGTCTGGTAGGCAGAGAATGGGAGAGTGGGGTCTCCGTGAGCCACACTTTAACTGTAAAAGAGCTGCATGCAGCTCGCAAGCTATGGGTAGACCACCCCTGTTATATAGGAAGGATGGGCTCCACCTACACCAAAATGGAACAAGCTTGCTGACATGTAAAATTAAAGAAGGTCATAGATGAGTTTTTAAACTAAGGGCTGGGGAAAAGCTGACAGGTACACAGGAGCACACAGTTCAGACAAAGACATTGCATAGGGGAGGATCTATTAACAGGGTTTCTCTATATCCTAGTAAAGAGGAGAGGATATAAGTTGATAAAGTATGGGTAGAAACTGAAGAGAAACAGTCAAATGAAAAAGTTCCATTCAATTACATCACATGAATATAGACAACTAAAAAGTGACATTTTAAAGCACTTGAATACAAATGCTAGGAAGTCTAAATACTAAAATGGGTGAACTTGAGTGCCTAATCTTAAATGAGGATATTCATATAATGGGCATCACAAAAACTTGTGGAATGATAACAGTCAGCTGCAGCGGCACAGGAGCCAGCAAACAGAGCTGTAAACAGGGGAGTTTGAGTGGGAGTTTGCAAGGGGAGTTTGGGGGGAAGACTAAGGCCTGGTCTACACTACGACTTTAATTCGGATTTATCAGCTTTAATTCGAATTTACCCTGCAACCGTCCACACAACGACGCTATTTATTTCGATGTAAAGGGCCCTTTAAATCGATTTCTGTACTCCACCCCGACGAGCGGAGTAGCGCCAAAATCGATTTCAACATTTCGAATTAGGGATAGTGTGGCCGCAATTCGATGGTATTGGCCTCCGGGAGCTATCCCACAGTGCATCATTGTGACCGCTCTGGACAGCAATCTAAACTCGGATGCACTGGCCAGGTAGACAGGAAAAGCCCCGCGAACATTTGAATTTCATTTCCTGTTTGCCCAGCGTGGAGAGCACAGGTGACCACAGATAGCTCATCAGCACAGGTAACCATGCAGGCTGATAATCGAAAAAGAGCACCAGCATGGACCGTGAGGGAGGTACTGGATCTGATCGCTGTATGGGGAGAGGATTCAGTGCTTGCAGAACTTCGTTCTAAAAGACGAAATGCAAAAACTTTTGAAAAAATCTCCAAGGGCATGATGGAGAGAGGCCACAATAGGGACTCTGATCAGTGCCGCGTGAAAGTCAAGGAGCTCAGACAAGCCTATCAAAAAACAAAGGAGGCAAACGGTCGCTCCGGGTCAGAGCCGCGGACATGCCGCTTCTACGCCGAGCTGCATGCAATTCTAGGGGGGGCTGCCACCACTACCCCACCTGTGATCGTGGATTCTGGGTCGGGGATAGTCTCATCAGCGACGCCTGAGGATTCTGCCGATGGGGGAGAGGAGGAGGAGGAGGAGGAGGAGGAGGATGAGCTTGCAGAGAGCACACAGCACTCCGTTCTCCCCAACAGCCAGGATCTTTTTCTCACCCTGACTGAAGTACCCTCCCAAGCCTCCCAAGCCAGTACCCAAGACTCTGACCCCATGGAAGGGACCTCAGGTGAGTTTACCTTTTAAAATATAAAACTTGTTTTAAAAGCAAACGGTTTTTAATGATTACTTTGCCCTGAGGACTTGGGATGCATTCGCGGTCAGTTCAGCTACTGGAAAAGTCTGTTAACGTGTCTGGGGATGGAGCGGAAATCCTCCAGGGACATCTCCATGAAGCTCTCCTGGAGGTACTCCAAAAGCCTTGCCACAAGGTTTCTGGGCAGTGCATCCTTATTCCGTCCTCCATGGTAGGACACTTGACCACGCCATGCTTGCAGCAAGTAATCTGGTATCATTGCCTGACAAAGCCTGGCAGCGTATGGTCCCGGTGTTTGCTGGCATTCAAGCAACATCCGTTCTTTATCTTGTTGTGTAATCCTCAGGAGAGTGATATCACTCCTAGTAACCTGGTTGAAATACGGGAACTTAATTAAGGGGACAGAGGTGGCCGTTCCTACTGGGCTGTTTGCCTGTGGCGGAAAATAAATCCTTCCCTGCAGTTAGCCAAGCGCAGATGGGAAATTGGCCCTGAGTTTTTCGCGTTTGGCTAGCAGGGATCTTCCCTGTTACCAGCCACGCGGTGGGGGGAGGGGTACCGTGATCATCCCAGAGAATTCATGGCGGGAGGGGGGCGGCGGCGGGGGGGGTGGTTAGTTTGGTGCCTGCAGGGATCTTCCCTGATACCAGCCACGCGGTGGGGGGGAGGGGTACAGCGATCATCCCAGAGAATTCATGGCGAGAGGGGGGGGTGGTTAGTTTGTTTTCTGCTGCTGCTGAATGTTAACAGAAAAACCGCAGCACTCTACAGGCTATGCTTGGTATGTGGGAAAGGAGGGCACAGAAGCTGTAAGACAATGGCTTACCATGGCCGCATGCAAGCCGAATTCTGTTGCCCAGACCTGTGATCTCTAGCAGCAAAGCCACAGGCACTCAGCATTAAGAGGCAAAATGCGACCTTGCACAGAAATCACATGTGCTATGTAATGTGAATAGTGTTGGTCACCGTGAAAGAGTATAAGCATTGTTCTGCAAAATGTAGCTTTTTAAACAATTCTCTCTTTTTTCCCCTCCCTACAGCAGCTGCAAATTCCTCAAGCCTCCCTCCTCCATCCCGAAGGTTATCACAGATAAGGCGTCGTAAGAAGAGAACGCGAGACGAGATGTTTTCTGAAATTATGGAATCCAGCCGCAGTGACAGAGCTCATCTGAATGAGTGGAAGGAAACAGTTTCAAAGTATAGGAAAGAAGCCAGTGAACGTGAGGACAGGAGGGACCAACGTGAGGACATGAGGGACCAACGTGAGGACAGGAGGGACCAACGTGAGGAGAGGAGGGACCAACGTGAGGAGAGGAGAGACGCTCGAGATGAGAGGTGGCGGCAGGAAGATCAGAGGAGGCAGGATGCAACGCTGGGGCTGCTGCGTGAGCAAACAGACATGCTCCAGCGTCTGGTGGAGCTTCAGGAATGGCTGCTGGAAAACAGACTGCCGCTTCAGCCCCTGTTCCACTCTCCCCCCTCCCCATGTTCCGTATCCTCCTCATCCAGACGTGTAAGAACGCGGGGGGGGAGGCTCCGTACACCTTCCCATTCCACCCCAGTAGACAGCCCAAGCAAAAGGCTGTCATTTTTTTAACCTTTTCTTAGTGGCTTTTTCCTTCCCAGCAATCCTCCTCCCAAATACCACCTGGGTTCCCTCCCTCTTTTTCTAATCTATTAATAAAGAATAAATGATTTTTAAATGATAGTGACTTTATTTGGTTTGAAAGAAAGCTGGGGGAAGGGGGAGGGTGGGTTCCTTACAGAAAATCAGTCAATAAAGGGGGCGGGTTTTCATGAAGGAGAAACAAACAGATATTTCACACTGTAGCCTGGCCAGTCATGAAACTGGTTTTTAAAGCTTCTCTGATGCACAGCGCTTCCTGGTGTGCTCTTCTAATCGCCCTGGTGTCTGGCTGCGCGTAATCAGCAGCCAGGCGATTTGCCTCAGCCTCCTACCCCGCCATAAAGGTCTCCCCCTTACTTTCACAGAGATTGTGGAGCACACAGCAAGCAGAAATAACAATGGGGAGATTTCTTTGGCTGAGGTCAGAGCGAGTCAATAATGATCGCCAGCAACCTTTTAAACGGCCAAATGCACATTCTACCACCATTCTGCACTTGCTTAGCCTGTAGTTAAACAGCTCCTGACTCCTGTCCAGGCTGCCTGTGTACGGCTTCATGAGCCATGGCATTAAGGGGTAGGCTGGGTCCCCAAGAATAACTATTGGCATTTCAACATCCCCAACGGTTATTTTCTGGTCCGGAAAGTAAGTCCCTTGCTGCAGCCCTTTAAACAGAGTAGTGTTCCTGAAGACGCGAGCGTCATGAACCCTTCCCGGCCAGCCCGCGTTGATGTTGGTGAAACGTCCCTTGTGATCCACAAGTGCTTGCAGCACCATTGAAAAGTACCCCTTGCGGTTTATGTACTCGGTGGCTTGGTGCTCCGGTGCCAAGATAGGGATATGGGTTCCGTCTATCGCCCCACCACAGTTAGGGAATCCCATTGCAGCAAAACCATCCACTATAGCCTGCACATTTCCCAGAGTCACTAACTTTCGTAGCAGCACCTGAGTGATTGCTTTGGCTACTTGCATCACAGCAGCCCCCACAGTAGATTTGCCCACTCCAAATTGATTCCCGACTGACCGGTAGCTGTCTGGCGTTGCAAGCTTCCACAGGGCTATTGCCATGCGCTTCTCAACTGTGAGGGCTGCTCCCATCTTGGTATTCTGGCGTTTCAGGGCAAGGGACAGCAAGTCACAAAGTTCCATGAAAGTGCCCTTACGCATGCGAAAGTTCCGCAGCCACTGGGAATCGTCCCACACCTGCGGTCCCACCAGTCTGTGCTTGTTTCCCTTGCCCAGAATCGGCGTTCCATGGATAGAATCTGCCCCATTAACAACATGATCTCCAAAGCACCGGGGCCCGTGGTTTCACAGAATTCTGTATCAGTGTCCGTGTCCATGTCCATGTCAATGTCCTCATCATGCTTGTCACTGCGCTGCCGCCGCCGCTGCCTCCTCGCCTCGTTTTTCTGGTCCTGGCTGAGCATAAACTCCACGAGAACGCGCGAGGTGTTTACAATGTTCATGACTGCTGTCTTGAGCTCAGCGGGCTCCATGCTTGCCGTGGTATGGAGTCTGCAGTGTTCACCCACCCAGGAAAAAAGGCGCGAAAATGGTTGTCTGCCGTCCGTTGCTTTTATGCAGGGAGGGAGGAAGGGAGGAGGGAGGGAGGAGGTGAGGCTGTACCCAGAACCACCTGCGACGATGTTTTTTGTCCCATCAGGCACTGGGATCTTAACCCACAATTCCAATGGGCGCGGGAGACTGCGGGAACTATGGGATAGCTATGGGATAGCTACCCACAGTGCAACGCTGCAGAAATCGACGCTAGCCCCGGTACTTGGACGCACACCACCAAATTAATGTGCTTAGTGTGGCCGCATACATTTCGACTTTATACAACCTGTTTTTCAAATCCGAATTATATAAATTTGGATTAATCCCGTAGTGTAGACATACCCTAAGAGGCAGGCAGAGGAACAGACAGGCTAGTGAAGGGAGCATGTGGTGTTCTGGCAGTGTTTTTGTTCTCATTGGGGGGTTTGTTTTGCTGTGGGTGGTGGTGTTGTGGTTTGGTTTGTGTTTCTCAGATTTACAGGTGTAACAGGGTCAGGCCAGATGGCTACCAGAGAGTGGTCGAAGGTAGATACATTAGTTCCAGGTAAGGCTGGTCCCTTTTCCCTGGATAAGATCACAGGGACTATTCCAGAACATTCAGGAACTTTCTAGAACTAATTAAGGCAGGCAGGCTAATTAGGACACCTGTAGCCATTTGGGAAGCTGCTAGAATTAATTAAGGCTAATCAGGACACGTGATTTAAAAAGGCTCTCACTCTAGTTAGTGAGGTGTGCGTAAGGAGCTGGGAGTGAGAGGACATGCTGCTGGAGGACTGGGGAGTACAAGCATTAACAGACAACAGGCGGAAGGTCCTGTGGTGAGGACAAAGAAGGTGTTTGGAGGAGGCCATGGGGAAGCAGCCCAGGGAATTGTAGCTGTCGCGCAGCTGTTCCAGGAGACACTCTAGACAGCTGCAGTCCACAGGGCCCTGGGCTGGAACCCGGGGTAGAGGGCAGGCCTGTGTTCCCCCAAACCTCCCAACTCCTGATCCAGCACAGGAGTTTCTACCACAGAGCTGTTCCCCGACCCACATGGTGGATCAGCAGAAACTGCGGGGATTGTTCTTACTCTTTTTTCCCCGTACTGGCCAGTGATGAGATTATCTGAGTGAACAGCAGATTTGAGCCATGAAAGTGGCCAAACTGAGGGCTACTATGAATCTCTGAGGCAAGCAAAATCTGCCAATAAGCACAGGACCCACCAAGGTAGAGGAGGAACTTTATCATACAGGATTTAGGTGGGAAGCCTATGACAGATACAGAGGCAGCAGTGGTAGTGACCCAAGCAGTGGAAGACACAATGAAGATGACTGGATGTGGGAGCTGCGTCATATACATGATCCTGGAGAGTGTACCTGAAAAGAGTTTCGTCTGCATGAAGTGCCGCCTGATAGAGCTGATGGAAGAAAAGATACAAGGATTGGAGATGCAGGTGGAAACTCTGGTTGAGTTTAGAAGGGGGTTTGAGCAGATGATGGAGCCAAGACATGAGGAGGCTGAAGGGAAAAGCTCAGACTTGCAGATGGAAGCAGGATCAAAGAACTCTGAGGGGAGACTGCTGGGTGAGGAAAGTGGAAGCATGTGACTAAGAGAACCAGGCAGAGGAAAAGACGGGATAGATAGGAGAAATAGAGCTCAGGAACAAGTTTGCGGAGTTGGAAAATGAAGAAGGGGCACAGCAGGTGGTCGCTGAAGGTGAGAGGGCAAGGAGAAAGAGAAGAGCAGCTAGTCCTATAGGAAGAGGGGAAGAGTCAATGGAGATAACACCAAATATGAGCCCCAGTAGGATATGCGATGGGTTGCAGAGGATTGCAAGGGAGAATAGGAATCGAGAGGACTTACAGCCAGAGGGAACAGGGGATAGACCGGAGAATTGCACCATCACCAGGAAAAGGCAGGTCTATGTGATTGGGGACTCCTTACTGAGAAGAATAGACAGGCCTGTAACCAGAGCCAATCCAGAGAACAGAAAGGTGTGCTGTCTGCTGGGTGCTAAAATACGGGATGTGGATCTGAGGCTGAAGAGGATCCTAACGGGAGCGGGAAGGATTCCACTGATTGTCCTTCATGTGGGAACAAATGATACGGCTAAATTCTAGCTGGAACGAATCAAGGGAGACTACGCCAGACTGGGGAAGACGTTTAAGAAAATCAAGGCTCAAGTGATCTTCAGTGGGATTCTGCCTGTTCCTAGAGAAGGGCAACAAAGGTGTGACAAGATTATGACGATCAACAGATGGCTCAGGCAGTGGTGCTAAAAGGAGGGCCTTGGGATGTATGGCCACTGGGAGGCATTCATGGACAGAGGATTGTTCTCTCGGGATGGACTTCACCTGAGTAGGGAGGGAAATAGACTTCTAGGATGGAGGCTGGCAAAACTGATTAAGAAAGCTTTAAACTAGGAATTGGGGGGAGATGGTTGGGAGATGTCCAGGTAATCTCCACACCGGATTTTAACATTGAGAGGGAAGAAAACAAAGTAAGAAAGGATACAGCCATGGGTAGGAGAATGGACATAAGGAGGAATGGCAGTGTAGATACCAGTCTAATAGATGATACTGGTAGTAGAATATCTGGGCCTAATTGGGTAAAGAATGTGAGCGAAGCCAAACAGCAAAAATTAAGATGTTTGTACACCAATGTGAGGAGCCTAGGTAACAAAATGGAGGAACTAGAGTTACTGGTGCAGGAAGTGAAACCGGATATTATAAGGATAACAGAAACATGGTGGAATAGTAGTCATGACTGGAGTACAGGTATTGAAGGGTATTTGCTGTTTAGGAAAGACAGAAATAAAGGCAAAGGTGATGGAGTAGCATTGTATATCAATGATGAGGTAGACTGTAAAGAAATAAGAAGGGATGGAATGGATAAGACCGTTTGTCTGGGCAAAAATCACATTGGGGAAGAAAGCTATTAGAGCCTCCCCTGGGATAGTGCTTGGGGTGTGCTACAGAGTAGACCATGGGGATCTGATTTGGATATGGATCGAGACCTCTTTAATGTTTTTAATGAAGTAAATACTATTGGGAATTGTGTGATCATGGGAGACTTTAACTTCCCAGATATAGATTGGAGGACAAGTGCTAGTAATAATAATAATAATAATAATAGGGCTCAGATTTTCCTGGATGCGATAGCTGATGGATTCCTTCACCAAGTAGTTGCTGAACCAACAAAAGGGGATGCCATTTTAGATTTGGTTTTGGTGAGTAGTGAGGACCTCATAGAAGAAATGGTTGTAGGGGACAGCCTTGGTTGGAACGATCATGATCTAATTCAGTTTAAACTAAATGGAAGGTGTAGCAGGGTGGCTACCTTGCTCCTGCCTGAGGGGTTTAAAACAGCCCTGGCAGAGGGCTGGGGCAAAGGGAAAAGCTACTGGGCTGATTGGGGAAGTAGCCACAGCTGGGCCATGCCCCAATCAGGCCCCAGCTGGCCTGTATAAGAAGGCTGGGAGCCAGGAGCTCAAGAGTCTCTCTCTGAGTGCAGAGAGAGAAGGGCCTGGCTGCAGCAAGCTAGAGATAGCGTACCTGAGTCGAGCAGGGCTAGGGGCAGGCTGAGGAGCTGGGGAGCTCCAGCCTGGATAGCCCCAGGCTGCGGCCTGGTAATATGCCAAGGGGTACTGGGGGTTGCAGAGGGCAGCCCAGGGCTAGGCCAAGGCAGCAGGTCCGAACCCAACCTTGCCGATGATGAGTGGCCTATACTGCAGTCTGCCCCAGAGAGTGGGGGCTAGCTGGTGACTGGCAGTGGCCTTATCCTGAGGTGAGGTGGGGTTAGTGGGTGGGGGTTCCCCTGGGAGGGGAGACCTAGCGTGTGTGGGTACTGCCAGGGGGCAGCACCCAGGGCAAGGGGCACCGGGGTCCTGGGAGGGACACGGGGGCCAGTGCAGAGGACAAGGCAGATCACCGGCCTGCAGAGGGCACTCCAGAGGCTGGTGAGCTAATTCCCTGGACAACCAGCAGGAGGCGCCACAGGGGTGAGTCCGGACCCGCTTACAGAAGGATAAACAAAAATAGATCTGTGACTAGGGTTTTTTATTTCAAAAGGGCTAACTTTAAAAAATTAAGGAAATTAGTTAGGGAAGTGGTTGGACTGAAGAACTTGTGGATCTAAAGGCGGAGGAGGCCTCAAATTTCTTCAAGTCAAAGTTGCAGAAACTACCGGAAGCCTGCATCCCAAGAAAGGGGAAAAAATTCATAGGCAGGAATTGTAGACGAAGCTGGATGAGCAAGCATCTCAAAAAGGTGATTAAGAAAAAGCAGAAAGCCTACAAGGAGTGGAAGATGGGAGTGATCAGCAAGGAAAGCTACCTTATCGAGGTCAGAACATGTAGGGATAAAGTGAGAAAGGCCAAAAACCATGTAGAGTTGAACCTTGAAAAGGGAATTAAAACCAATAGTAAAAGGTTCTATAGCCATATAAATAAGAAGAAAACAAAGAAAGAAGAAGTGGGACCGCTTATCACTGAGGATGGAGTGGAGGTTAAGGATAATCTAGGCATGGCCCAATATCTAAACAAATACTTTGCCTCGGTCTTTAATGAGGACCTTAGGGATAATGGCAGGACAAATGGGAATGAGGATATGGAGGTAGATATTACTACATCCGAGGTAGAAGCCAAACTCGAACAACTTAATGGGACTAAATCGGGGGGCCCAGATAATCTTCATCCAAGAATATTAAAGGAACTGGCACATGAAATTGCAAGCCCATTAGCAAGAATTTTTAATGAATCTGTAAACTCAGGGGTTGTACCGTATGACTGGAGAATTGCTAACATAGTTCCTATTTCTAAGAAAGGGGGGGGAAAGTGATCCAGGTAACTACAGGCCTGTTAGTTTGACATCTGTAGTATGCAAGGTCTTGGAAAAATTTTTGAAGGAGAAAGTAGTTAAGGACATTGAGGTCAATGGTATTTGGGACAAAATACAACATGGTTTTACAAAAGGTAGATCGTGCCAAACCAACCTGATCTCCTTCTTTGAGAAAGTAACAGATTTTTTAGACAAAGGAAACGCAGTGGATCTACTGTATATACTCAATCATAAGCCGGTTCGTTTATAAGCCAATCCCCCCAAGATGGATAAGTAAAAATGGAAATTTTTTATAACCCATTCATAAGCCGACCCTATAATTCAGGGGTCAGCAAACTTTGGCTCCTGGGCCATCAGGATAAGCTGCTGGTGGACCAAGATGGTTTGTTTAGCGCAAGCATCTGCAAGCACGGAGGTAAACCTAAGTAAACAAGGTGTGCCGGCGTGCCAGATGCTTACCCTGACGGGCCGGGACAGCAAGTGGTGGGGAAATTTTTTGGGGGGGAGAAGCTGGGAGTCTCCCAATCCCATCCCTTCCCATCATATCTGGGGAGGGCCAAGGGAGGATGTCTTTGACCTGGCTGGAGCTGCTCTGGCAGGCTGGGCAGCGCGGCTGCAGCCTGGTCTGGCGGGCCAGACCACATGGTGCTGCCGCAGTGTGGCCACAGCCTGCTCTGGGGGGGGCAGGGCCGAGTGGCATGGCTGCAGCCTGCCAGCCCTGGAGCTGCAGCTGCTTCAGAGACTGGGGGGAGAGCAGCGTAGCCAGAAGCAGAGAGACTCTGGCCCTGCCTCTTCCCTTCTGGTGTGCTGCCTCTCCTTGCTTCCTCTGTTGGGGGAGGGGCTGTGTCCCACCTCTCACTCTCTATACCCGTTCATAAGCCAACCCCCTTCTCTGGTGCTTCCCTTTTTTACTAAAAAAATTCTGCTTATGAACGAGTATATACGGTAATTTACCTCGATTTCAGTAAGGCATTTGATACAGTTCCACATGGGGAATTATTAGCTAAATTGGAAAAGATGGGGATCAATATGAAAATTGAAAGGTGGAAAAGGAACTGGTTAAAGGGGAGATTACAATGGGTCATACTGAAAGGTGAACTGTCAGGCTGGAGGGAGGTTACTAGTGGAGTTCCTCAGGGATTGGTTTTGGGACCAATCTGATTTGATCTTTTTATTACTGACCTTGGCACAAAAATTGGGAATGTGCTAATAAAGTTTGCGGATGACACAAAGCTGGGAGGTATTGCCAATACAGAGAAGGACCAGGATATCATACAGGAAGATCTGGATGACCTTGTAAACTGGAGTAATAGTAAAAGGATGAAATTTAATAGCGAAAAGTGCAAGGGCATGCATTTAGGGATTAATAACAAGAATTTTTGCTATAAGCTGGGGACGCATCAGTTGGAAGTAACAGAGGAGAGAAGGACCTCAGAGTATTGGTTGATCAAAGGATGACTATGAGCCGCCAATGTGATATGGCTCTGAAAAAAGCTAATTTTGTCTTGGGATGCATCAGGCGCGGTATTTCCAGTAGAGATAAGGAGGTGTTAGTACTGTTACACCAGGCACTGGTGAGACCTAATCTGGAATACTGTGTGCAGTTCTGGTCTCCCATGTTTAAGAAGGATGAATTCAAACTGGAACAGGTACAGAGAAGGGCTACTAGGATGAGCCGAGGAATGGAAAACCTGTCTTATGAAAGGAGACTCAAAGAGCTTGGCTTGTTTAGCCTAGCCAAAAGAAGGCTGAGGGGAGATACGATTGCTCTCTATAAATATAGCAGAGGGATAAATACCAGGGAGGGAGAGGAATTATTTAAGCTCAGTACCAATGTGGACACAAGAACAAATGGATATAAACTGGGCATCAGGAAGTTTAGACTTGAAATTAGACGAAGATCTCTAACCATCAGAGGAGTGAAGTTCTGGAATAGCTTTCCAAGGGGTGCAGTGGGGGGCAAAAGACATATCTGGCTTCAAGACTAAGCTTGATAAGTTTATGGAGGGGATGGTATGATGGGATAGCCTAATTTTGGCAATTTATTGATCTTTGACTATTAGCGGTAAATATGCCCAATAGCCTGTGATGGGATGTTAGATGGGGTGGGATCTGAGTTACTACAGAGAATTCTTTCCTGGGTGTCTGTCTGATGAGATTTGCCCACATGCTCAGGGTTTAGCTGATCGCCATATTTGGGGTTGGGAAGGAATTTTCCTCCAGGGCAGATTGGCAGAGGCCCTGGAGGTTTTTCACCTTACTCTGCAGCATGGGGCACGGGTCACTTGCTGGAGGATTCTCTGCACCTTGAAGTCTTTAAACCATGACTTGGGGACTTCAATAGCTCAGACATAGGTTAGGGGTTTGATACAGGAGTGGGTGGGTGAGATTCAGTGGCCTGTGTTGTGCAGGAGTTCAGACTAGATGATCATAATGGTCCCTTCTGAGCTTAAAGTCTATGATTCTATGATTCAGTCAATGAGACACAGTAATACCAAGATACAAAATATATAGGAATGACAGAGTAGGTTGCGCTGGTAGGAGCATGGCACTATATGTGAAAGAAAGCATAAAGTCTAATATAGTAAAAATCTTAAATGAATCCAATTATACCATAGAATAGAATAGAATAGGATAGAAACTCCATGCTTGAATAATAAGAGTATAGCAGTAGGAATATACTACTGAACACCTAATCAGCGACCATAATATAATTAAATTTAACATCTGGGGTAGGGGGGGGGGGGAGAACAACAAAAAAAGCCCACCACAGTAGCATTTACCTTCAGAAAGAGGAACTACACAAAAATGAGGAAGCTAGTGAAACTGAAATTAAAAGGAATAGTCAGAAGAGTGAAATGTCTACAAACATCAAAAATAGAAGCTCAAATTAAATGTATACCCCAAATTAAAAAGAATAGTAAGAGGACAAAAAAATGCCATGATGGCTAAACAACAGAGTAAAGAAGCAGCTAGAGGCAAAGAGGCATCCTTTAAAAACTGGAAGTCAAATCCTATTGGGGAAAATAGAAAGGAGCATAAACTCTGGCAACGCAAGTGTAAAAGTAATTAGGATGGCCAAAAAAGAATTTGAAGAACTAGCAAAAGACACAAAAAGTAACAGCAAATTTTAAGTACATCAGATGCAGGAAGCCGGCCAATTAGCTGGGCTACTGGATGATTGAGTTCCTAACGGGGCACTCAAGAAAGACAAGACCATTGCAGAAAAGCTGAATGAATTCTTTGCTTTGGTCTTCACTGCAGATGATGAGAGGGAGATTCCCAAACCTGAGCCATTCTTTTTAGGTGACAAATCTGAGGAACTGTCCCAGATTATTGTGTCAGTAGAGGAGATTTTGGAACAAATTGATAAATTAAACAGTAATAAGTCACCAGGGCCAGATGTTATTCACCCAAGAGTTCTGAAGCAACTCAAATATGAAATTTCAGAACTACTAACTGTGGTATGTAACCTATCACTTACATCACCTTCTGTACCAGATGACTGGAAGATAGCTAATTTGATGCCAATTTTTAAAAAAAGGCCCCAGAGACAATCCTGGAACTTACAGGCTGGTAAACCTAATTTCAGTTCCATGCAAATTGGTTGAAACTATAGTAAAAAATATAATTATTAGACACATAGATGAACGTGATTTGTTGGGAAAGAGTCAACACCGCTTTTGTAAAGGGAAATCATGCCTCACAAATCTACTAGAATTCTTTGAGGGGATCAACAAACATGTGGACAAGAGTGATCCAGTGGATATAGTGGGCTTTCAGAAAGCCTTTGACAAGGTCCCTCAACAAAGGCTTGTAAGCAAACTAATCACTCATGGGATAAGAAGGAAGGTCCTCTCATGAATCAGTAACTGGTTAAAAAACAGGATAGAAAGGGTAGGAATAAATGGTTACTTTTCAGAATGAAGAGAGGTAAATATTGGTGACCCCTAGGGATCTGTACTGAGACCAGTACTGTTCAACATATTCATAAATGATCTGGAAAAAGGGATGAACAGTGAGGTCACAAAGTTTGCAGACGATACAAAATTACTTAAAATAGTTAAGTCCAAAGTAGACTAAGAAGATTAATAAAAGGATCTCACAAAACTGGGTGACTGAGCAACAAAAATGGCAGATGAAATTCAGTCTTGATAAATGCAAAGTAATGCATATTAGAAAACATTATCTAAACTATACATATAAAATGATGGGGTCTAAATTAGCTGCTAGCACTCAAGAAAGAGATCCTGTAGTCCTCGTGGACAGTTCTCTGAAAACATCAATTCAATCAGTGACAGCTGAAAAAGCTACCAGAATGTTAGGAACCTTGAGGAAAGGGATAGATAATAAGATAGAAAATATCATATTGCCTCTATATAAAGCCATGGTAAGCCCACATCTTGAATATTGCATGCAGATGTGGTCACCCCATCTCAAAAAAGATATATTGGAATTGGAAAAGGTACAGAAAAGGGCAACAAAATGATCTTTCATACAAAGAGAAATTAAAAAGACTGGGGCTGTAGAGCTTGGAAAAGAGACCACAAAGGGGAGATATTGTAGAGGTCTCTAAAAACTTGAATGGTGTGGAGAAAGTGAATAACACATAACAGAAGTCACCCAATAAAATTAATAGGTGGCAGGTTTAAAGCAAACACAAGGAAGTACTTTTTCACACAACACAGAGTCAACTTGTGGAACTCATTGCCAAAGGATGTTGTGAAGACCAAAAGGTATAATTGGGCTCAAAAGCAATTAGATAAGTTCATGAAGGATAGGTGCATCAATGGCTATTAGCCAAGATCGTTAGGAATGCAACCTCATGCTCTGAGTGTCCCTAAGCCTCTGACTGCCAGATGCTGGTACTAGACTACGGGGGATAGATCTCTTGATAATTGCCCTGTTCATTCCCTTTCAAGCATCTGGCATTGGCCACTGCCAGAAGACAGGGTACTAGGCTAGATGGACAATTGGTTTCACCAAGTATGGCCATTCTTATGTTCTTATGTAACTGCAGAGAATCTCACATCGTTTCCAGTGAACATTTCTCTAGCAGAACTGGGATGATAGCTCTTATCTTTGGATGATTTGATTAGGGTATTTTACCACAGTTTTGGAGTTTAAATTGTAGGTGTTCAAGATATCAGTGGGGCACCCAGAAATTCTATGTTATTTACCATTCTTGTTTGAATTCTAGAGTCACATTGTCCTCAGTGCAATTAGCCCAGGAGTTGAAGAAATATTCAAAGCCATCCTTTTAGGCAAACGTGGTACCTGAACTGGCAAGAACTCATAGATTGTAGTTGAAGTTATTTCCAAAGTTGCTGGTTGGACAACCTCTCTAGGTTTAAACACTAGGGAAGTATTAGAAAAATAAAAGACTTGCCAGTCTGTTTGATTTCCATTGATAATTTGTAGCTTGATCCTTGTACTAGTATTGGCTTTAGTTAGCTTTGATACTTTGAAGAAGCAGCATGTTAAGTTCTGAAGAATTTTTTTAGAGGTTTCTCTGTAGATTCACAACAATCTGGTTCCCTCAAAGGAAGCCTCTACTAAATTTATTCTACAACATCCAATGTCTCAGAAATAAATTTATTCTAGCTAAGATATTATAAAGTTAAGTTCTGGAAGAAAACCTTCTCCTGGCACGAGACATCATACATAAAGTATAGGACAGTGTGTAACAATCTGGGAGATTTTTGTCTCTTCAGAAGATTTAGATTTCTTTTTCATTGAGAATGAATATTTGACCCAGATCAAAGCAGCTTTGAATACGACTACATTGCTACCCATAAAATGATGAAAACTGATGCAAATAATCTTTTTTTTTTAAAGATATGTTAGGTTTTTTTTTAAGAAATAGGAAAGAACTTTTTTGTGAACATTAACTTACACAAGGCAAGGTTTTTAAAACTTTTTATAAGTTTACAAAGTTTTCTTCAAATGCCCAAGAGTAATCATTTAACTATTATATATCATTTGCACAAGAGTAATAAAATACAAAGTTAAATTTTACACAGGGACCTTAACTATATAGAGTTGCTAGGCATCCTGTTTTCAACCAGAATGCCTGGTCAAAAAGGGACTCTAGTGGCTCTGGTTAGCACCACTAACTGGGCCATTAAAAGTCTGGTTGGTGACGTATGGGGGCTAAGGCAGGCTCTTTGCCTGCCCTGGCTCTGCACAGCTCCAGGAAGTGGCCAGCGTGTCCCTGTGGCCCCTAGGCACAGGCACAGCCAGGGAGGCTCCGCGTGTTTCCCCTGCCCCGAGTGCCAGCTCCGTAGCTCCCATTGGCCGGGAACCATGGCCAATGGGAGCTGCAGGGGCGGTGCCTGTGGGCGAGGTCAGTGCATAGAGCCCTCTGGCAGCCCCTGTACCTAGGAGCCACAGAGACGTGCTGACCACTTCCAGGAGCCGCTTAAGGTAAGCGCAGCCTGGAGCCCGCACCCCCTTTCACACTCTGAACCCCTCGGCCCCAGCACAAAGACCCTCCTGCACCCCAAGCCCCTCATCCCCAGCCCCACACCAGAGCCTGCACCCCCTGCCAGTGCCCTCACCCCTTCCCCCTGCACCCCAACCACCTAAGGCCCCCTCCCGCACCTGAATCCCTCATTTCTGGCACCACCCCAGAGCTCGCACACCCAGCTGAAGTCCTCACCCCCTCCCACACTCCAACTCCTTGCCCTAGCCCCAATCCAGTGAAAATGAGTGAGGGTGGAGGAGAGCGAGCAACGGAGGGAGGGGAGATGGAGTGAGCGGGCGTGGGGCCTCAGTGGAAGGGTCGAGGCCTTGGGGCAGGGCGTTCGGTTTTCTGCAAGCAGAAAGTTGGCAACCCTATAAGTATATCTCTTACACACATGCATTATAAATCATATTTACATGTAGGTGCAAAATATATATGATGGTAAAAACATACTACGTATATACAATTAAGTGGATAGGAAAAAATCTCTTTTAATTAGGGATGGGAAATTTGCTTCAGATCAGATAAACACTCGCAAATTAAAACTCCAAACTATACTTTTTCACTCATTATTTTTTTTCATTTTTTTTATGTCATTGGCTTCCCATGTTCATCTGGGACTGGAAACAGAAATGCCATACAATAAAAAATGTTCTTCTCGTGTTTCTGACCTGACAGGAAGCAAGAAGTACCAGAAATCTATAAGATCCAGTCAGAGATCCAAACATTTCTATGTGTCACAACCAAATATAGTTAGAAAGCTTTACTTTTGGGGATTTGCTCTTTACTGCCTTTTAGACCAGATTTTTAAAGTTGTGTGCACAACGTTTTCATGTGCCTAATTTGTGTGCACAAAGACCTGATGTAGGATCTCAAACATAAAGAGCTCTGTGTAAGCTTAAAAGCTTCTCTCTCACCAACTGAAGTTGGTCCAATAAAAGATATTGCCTCACCCACCTGGTCTCAGATTCTTTTTACTTGCTGTGACAATGTCTGAAGACTCAGGGTCAACATTTTCACAACTGAATGCCTAAAGTTAAGCAGACACCTCAAGATGGGGTTTGATTATCAAAGGCAATGGAAGACTTCAATAAAAATGTCAGGAATTAAATCAGGTCCCTAATTTAATGGCCTAAATATAGATTTTTGCGCCTTACTTTGAGAATTTTGGCTTAAGTTACTTTAGGGACTCATAGGGATATAGTTATAGAGAATTTTTTGGCACTGAAGTTCCATAATCCCTGGATTTTCACTCCTAAAATGGATGTGTCACCTGACACTGTTGTCTATCTATCCGAAGAAAAGCTGTACAGTAATTTTATTTTTGTTAGTGAAATGAATCATCCTATTTCCAGCACAAATGGTCCCTTTATAACTTCATGATCTATACAAGGGCTTCTCAATCTTTTTCCTTCTGCAACTCTGCATTGAGTCATGTCCGCTCACCTTCATGACCCCATAATTCAGCTCCTTAAAACAACTCAGAATCAGTTATGCTTCATAACCGCCTCAAAAGAAGCACCCATGACCCCACCGGATAACTGCTGCTAACTGCTTTGGTCACAAGACTAATGACTCATATGTTAAGATTTTTCTGATTGAAACAAAACAAGACTGACTAAATAAATTAGAGGAAATGTTGAAATATTTAGAAACCTCTTTTTGCAAAATGGGGGGGAGATGTGAAGATAAAACAGATGGAAGCTGTCAAAAGGCTTTATTAATGTTTGATTTTGTATATCACACTGTATGAGGTATCGATACTCACTTTTTATTGTTATATACATTAAATAGGACTTCTCTGCTAATGTGATATATTGTATTGAATGGCTGCTAAACAGAAAAAAAAAAATTAATTGCAAAAAAGCCATAATAAAAATTACCAAACACGAACAAAAGTTATAATTTTCCCAAAAGGCATATCACAAACTAACATGAAAACATATGAAACTTAAAGGCCAGACGATGATGGTTTTATTTTTCTTCAGTGTCTGCCCATACCATATAGTCTATCAAGGATTATTCTTACCTTGCCCAAATGTGTTATGCATCTGTTGTTTTACAGTTATAAATTCTAGGAAAATTAACCACTGGAACTTTTTTGAGTAGCTAATTTCAAGAACAAGTATCAGAAACATTTTAGCATATTTCCTTTAAAATTAGAATGAACTTCATTCCACATTAATATTTAAAATTAAATCTTGTTTTTGAGAGCTATTAAAACAGAGTCCAAAACTCTGTACAAGCATATGTATAGAATATGCTGCTCTGCACTAATGAAAGAGAGGCAAATATAATCTGTTGGAAACCAGACAAAGGGGAGGCAAAGGAGTTTACAAAATGCTCCGCCGCACTTCATCTACTTTCTGCAGGGTCAGGCCTTCATGGATAAGTAGGTGGGGCTATAAGGAAAGCAACCTTCAATAGCAGCATCCTCCCCTGCAATGAGTGGGGATTTCCCTGCTGAAGGCAAAGCTTACCCTCCCTTCCACTGAGTTCACTTACACAAAATGCCCACACTATTAGGAGGGGCCAGAGCAACATGTGACAGTGATCTAATAGAAATAAGGCTGCCGCTGTGAGGGTTGGGGCCAAAGAAACCATGCAAGAGCTCTAAGCTTCTAGAAAAATGCATCTGCCACATGGAATTTTCCCAAAGATGTCAGGACAAATGGGACTGATGTGTTCTTCCCTCAGACAGCCACATTTGGTAGAAAGGGGAGGAAAATCCTACCTCTGATGCCCACTTCCACTGATATTATGAGATAAAATGCCAGTATTTGAAACCAACAATACAGAGTTTTCTGCATGGGAGCAAGTATGATCTAATGATCGGAGCGGCCCGTCCATATATTCAAACTAGGCGGTCGTCTAGGGTGCCAAGGTAAATGGGGTGCCATATTCGAGGTAAAAAAATCAAATTAAGAAAAATGAAAAAGATGAAAAAATACAAATAAAATAACGAAGATGTCATTATTTCAATTCTCATGCATGTATGGAGGGGATATGAATTATAATTCATTTTTCTAGATTTCTGAGAATTTATTAATATGTCAAATCTTTTATTTACTGCAAAAATAAAAAATATTTTAGCAAAAAAAAATTTTTCAATTTGCGACATAGGGTCAAGATGACCCACTCTGCAATTTTGATAAGCAATAACTCAGCAACGATGAAACACATCCGCCAGCAGCAAGTGCTGCAATGCTAGTGACACCTAACTCGAATATACATCAAGGTCGCATAGCCGGAAATTCATGTAGAGCGGTGATATCGTGAGTTGATACATGTCAAACAGTCATCTTAACACATGTCGCAGGTAGATGGTTAAGAATCAAGCCAATACTGTGGAAAATTGTGTTTCTTGGTGCCAAAGAATAAAGACTAACATCTTTCAGCATTATAAATAAAAAATGTGAGTATCTTTAAGCATTATTAAACCTTAGCATTATCATCAGGCTGTATAATTATGTACTGTTTTCTGTTATAACTGCTTCACATGTGTCATAACTATAAAGGGAAGGGTAACAACCCTCCTGTGTACAATACTATAAAATCCCTCCTGGCCAGAGACACCAAAATCCTTTTACCTGTAAAGGGTTAAGAAGCTCAGGTAACCTGGTTGACACTTGACCCAAAGGACCAATAAGGGAACAAGATACTTTCAAATCTTGGGGAGAGGGAAGGCTTTCGTTTGTGCTCTTTGTTTTGTGTGTGTTTGCTCTTGGGACTAAGAGGGACCGGACGTCAATCCATGCTCTCCAAATCTTTCTGAACAAGTCTCTCATATTTCAAACTTGTAAGTAACAGCCAGGCAAGGTGTATTAGTTTTATCTTTGTTTTCTCAACTTGTAAATGTTCCTTTGCTAGAGGGAGGTTTATCCCTGTTTTGCTGTAACTTTGAACCAAAGGCTAGAGGGGGTTCCTCTGGGCTCTTTGAATCTGATTACCCTGTAAAGTTATTTTCCATCCTGATTTTACAGAGATGATTTTTACCTTTTCTTTAATTAAAATTCTCTGCTCAGCATTACAAGAGGAAACTAATTAATGGGGAAGAAATTCATCAAAACTGGTTACAATATTCAGTGTCGAAGGACTCTGGTTTTTTGCTTTTGCTGCAAGTTGTTGTACATCACTTACTGAAAATGGTTCAAAGGACTGGAAAAACATATCTTCAATTCTCTCTTCACATGAAAGTAGTACAGAACATTTGGAATGTTTTCAAAATTGGAAAGAACTTGAATTACGATTGAAAAAAGGAAAAACTATCGAAGAAAATGTATGTGATATCAAGGTAAAAGAAGAATATTGGCAACAAATATTAGAGCATCTGATTGCTTTAGTGAGAGTTCTCGGTGGGCAAAATTTAGCATTCCATGGCTGCAGTAGAAATGAAAAATTATACACTCCAGGCAATGGAATTTTTTTAAAAATTTGTTGAATACCTAGCTTTGTTTGATTCAGTCATGAAGGCGCATCTTCGTGAAATAACTGATCATGAAACACAGGTTCATTACTTAGGAAAAAATATGCAGAATGAACTGATTCAAATCCTAGCAAATGCCATTAAAAAGAAAATTGTAGAAGCTGCCCATTCTGCAAAATGCTTTTCAATAATACTGGACTGTACATCAGATGAAAGTCATGTCGAACAAATGACAATGATCATTCGTTTTGTGGATATGGAAAAGTCTGCAGATGAAGATAATGTTGAAGTGGTCATAAAGGAACATTTTTTGGGTTTTGTACCACTGAAGGAGCATTTATGACAAACTATTCTACAAGAGCTTGAAATAATGTCACTATCTGTTGAAAACTTATGTGGCCAAGGTTATGATAATCATAGGCATGCGCACGGGGTGTGCCGGGTGTGCCCGGGCACACCCTAATGCCCATGGGCTGAATCCGGGTCTGGCACCTCAGGGCTTTGGATCTCGCCCGCGGGATTTGCCCCCGTGGTGCCGCAGGCCCCGCGCTGCTTTCAGAAGCAGCCATCAGGGCACCATGTCTCTGGGGCCGGGGGGTTGCTCCAGGCACTGCCTCCTGAAGCTCCCATTGGCCGGGAATGGGGAACCATGGCCAATGGGAGTTTCAGAGGAGGTATCTGGAGGCGTGGCAAGGGCAGCGTGCAGAGCCCTGAGCCGCCCCTCCCCTCCCTTTCCCTGGGGTTGCGCAGGGACGTGGTGAACAGCGCGGCGTGGGGCACTGGCAGGCAGGGAGTGCGCCGCTGTGGGTAAGTGGCTCTGGGCCGGGCCGGAGCCCGAACCCCTCCTGCACCTCCCCTCCCTGCCCTGAGCCCCCTGTCTGCACCCTGTTGAGCCGGGCTCCCCTTCCCCAGGGCCGTGCTGGCTGCTTTAACAGCCTCGTGTGCTCGCTGGCAGCCTCCCACCCGGCAGCACCAACACAGCTGCTTAAGGTGGCCCGCGGGGGTTCTGTCACAGCCCCCTCCCCCAAGGCAGCTGCCCCCCTCCAGCAACCAGGGCCCCAAACCTGCCTACGCTGGCCACAGGCCTGGGCACCACCCGGGGCGGGGGTCAGGCTGCCCCTGAGCCCAGCCCACCTTAAGTGGGGCCTGGGAGCCAGCAGGCCCAGGGCAGGGGGTGAGCCCGGCCCACAGCCCCCTCCTCCCCCCCACCCCCCCCCACCCCCCGCAGCCCGGCTGTGAGCTCAGCTCCCCGGCGCTGTTCGGGGGCTCCGGCCCAGCACCCTCGGCCTTGAGTCCAGCCCTGGGAGCAGCCCGGCTCCTCTGCGATACACCCCGGCTGCCTCTGCCTGGCCTGGCCCCAAGCGCCCAGCCAGGCCCCCTCTGCCCGGCCCCCTCTGCCCGGCCCCCGAGCCTGCCTGCCGGGACGGGGGAATCCAGATCCCCAGCCACGGGCCTGCGTGCAAACAGCCTACCCTCCTGTACCCCAATTCCCTGTCCTGAGCCCCCTTCCTGCCCCCCAACTCCCTGCCCTGAGCCCTCTGTCTGCACCTCTCACCCCAACCCCTGCCCTGAGCCCCCTTCTTGCCCCCCAACTCCCTGCCCTGAGCCCCCTGCCTGCACCTATCACCCCAACCCCCTGCCCTGAGCCCCCTGCCCCCCAACTCCCTGCCCTGAGCCCCCTGCCTGCACCTTACCCCACAACCCCCTGCCCTGAGCCCCCTCCTGCACGCCTGTCCTTACCCCCTGCCACACCTCTCCTGCACCCCAACTCCCTGTTCTGAGCCCCCTGCCACACCTTGCACCCCAATCCCCTGCCCTGAGCCCCCTCCTGCACTCTGCACCCCTCCTGCACCCCAACCCCCTTCCCTGAGCCCCCTCATACATCCCACCCCCTCCTCTGCCCCAATCCCTTGCCCTGAGCCCCTTCCTGCACACAGCACCCCCTCCCACACCCTGCACTCCCTCCCACACCCCAACCTTTATGATGTTTGCCTTTAAAAAAAAATTCCCTGGGTGTACACCCTAATGAAATGTGCTGCGCACGCCTATGATGATAATGGGAGTAATATGAAGGGTAAAGACAATGGTGTGCAAAGAAGAATGATGGAAATCAATCCTAGGGCCTTTTTCGTTCCTTGCAGTGCGCATTCTCTGAATTTGGTTGTCAATGATGCTGCTAGATGCTGTTTGGAGGCAAGCAGTTTCTTTGACCTGGTGCAACGTGTTTATGTATTTTTCTCAGGCTCAACAAGCCGTTGGGAAATTCTGACTTGCCATGTGAATTCTCTAACTGTGAAACCATTTAGTCAGACAAGATGGGAGAGTAGCATTGATGCTTTGAAGCCTCTTCACTATGAACTTGGAAACATTTATGATGCCCTAATTGAAATTTCTGATGATACTACCTTTACTGGATCATCTGGCAATACGGCACATTCAGATGCAGAAGCTCTTGCAAATGGCCTTTCCAAGTTCAAATTTGTGACTTCACTCATTTTGTGGTATAATATCCTTTTGGGGATTAACCTCACTAGTAAGCAGCTTCAGGAAAAGAACTTGAACATACATTCTGCTATTCAAAAACTGCAGCAAACTAAAAATATTCTGGAGAAATTCAGAAGTGATGAAGGGTTCGAAAGAACATAAAGATTCTCTCCAGCTTGCTGAAGAAATAGACTTTCCAACAGAATTTGAACCAGAGCCAGTTCACATTCGGCAAAAGAAACAGCAGTTTTCATATGAAGGACGCGACACACCCATTCAGAACCCAAAACAAAGGTTCAAAGTGAATTTCTGCTTCACAGTCCTTGATATTCACTCGGTTGATGAAAGATTTCAACAGATGCAGCAGCTAGAGACAGTATTTGGCTTTCTATATGCTATCCACAGCTTGCAAAAGAAAACAGCAAAACAGATAAGAGAATTTTGTATAAAACTGGAATCGGCATTGACTCCTGAAAATTCAAAAGACATTGATGCTACAGATTTGTGTAGTGTGCTTGAGGCTTTTTCAAGACGACTTAAGAAACATTCCACTCCTGAAGAAGTACTGAAGTTTGTTTGTGAAAATAAACTTACAGACAATTTTCCAAACATTTTTATAGCTCTACGCGTTCTTTTAGCTTTGCCAGTTTCTGTAGCTAGTGGGGAACGTAGCTTCTCAAAGTTAAAATTGATAAAAACATATCTGCGTTCAACAATGGTGCAAGAGACTTGCTGGACTTGCCACAATGTCAATAGAGCATGAAATAGCTGGAAAACTGGATCTAAAAGAACTAGTGACTGATTTTCCAAACTTAAAGCAAGAAAAGCCATGTTTTAAGAGCACACAGTGTTCTTTATTTGGAGTGTTTTGTAAATACAGGTTAAAGTTCATTGAAGACTTTTCTTATTTCTTTCTATAATGGATGTGGTGGTAATGGCAGTTAAAGCAGGATAACGTAATGGATGATTTTGGATTTGTAATAATAAAAATTATAATTAACATTTTAAAGCATTTTTATTTGAAATCGGACTGAAAAATCATCTAGCTGTCGTGTACAAATCTATTCTGAAAATTTCATGTCTGTTTTATCTGATCTCAGAAACATTGGTTGGATGGATGGACGAACCGGATAATTAAGCCTCTGTTTAAAAAAAAAATGCTTAAAAACATTAAAAGGAAAAAAGGGGCAAAATGTTTCCTAGTTTACCAAAAACCTCAGCCTAGATCTGCCCTTGGGGTTTGGGGTTGGGGGTGCCGATTACATGGTTCGCCTGAGGCACCAGTTGCTGGCAGCTAGTCTAGGGCCGCCCCTGCTTATGATTTTTATTTTTTGTAAAATCAAATTTTGATAGAAAATACATTTGATCCAAGTTAGTAATTAATAGAACAGGTTGTGATTTAAAATGGACTGAGATACTACACCTTGCAAATTGGGATTTATAATGTAAAGGCTCAGAAACTATTTAACACTAGCAGCATGAATGGAACCACCCTATTAGGTTGGTTCAGTCACCTCTGAATTTCCTGACATTAATTATAATAATTGTCATGGACTGCTGTGACAGTTTTTAATGTGGAAGCAACTGATCAGATGTAGATTTCTCAGTTGCTAATCTGAACCAGCATTGTAGTTGTGATGAGTTGATATTTCTGTTATATATACACATCAAAACAATAACAGCAAGAAAGGCTTTTAGGTGAAAATGCGAGCATAATTCATATCTATAAACTTTTCACATGGGGTGACTTAATTAGCAGCAGCAAGCATTAAGACATTATTTTCAGTTTTGAAAAATGAGAATGTAATTGACTAGTATTATTATTTGCAAAATAGAATTAATGAAAGTAACCACCAAGTTAGTAATTTAGGCTTTATAACAGAAAGAGACAGGAAGGGTCTTCAGCCTTTGCTGGTTGAGGGTATGTCGACACTGGCAGAGTTACATCGCCGGCAGTTACAGCCCCGCTCAGAGAGCACTGAAGGAAAACTGCTGTTGTGTGCTCACACTGTCAGCTGCCTGCGCAATAGCATGTTCACACTTGTGGCACTTGCAGCTGTATTTGGAGCAATGCACTCTGGGGAGCTATCCCACAGAGTATCTCTTCCTCTTCTGCTGGTAAGAGTTGTGGGAAGGCAGAGGGGGTTGCAGGGCATCCTGGCAGGGCCGGCTCTGGCTTTTTTGCCGCCCCAGGCAAAAAAGCCTCCCGCCGCCCCCCGTCCCTGGGCGGGGAGCGCGGCAGGGGAGGGCGCCGAGCTCAGCCGTGGCCCCGCTCTCCCCGGCCGGCCAGAGCACCGGGAGGAGGGCGGCGAGCCCAGCGGCAGGCCCGCTCTCCCCGGCCGGTCGGAGCGCCGGGGGAGGGCGGCGAGCCCACTGCGGCCCCGCTCTCCCCGGCCGGTCGGAGCGCCGGGGGAGGGCGGCGAGCCCACTGCGGCCCCGCTCTCCCCAGCCAGCCGGAGCGCCGTGGGAAGGGCGGCAAACCCAGTCGCGGCCCCGCTCTCAGGCCGGAGCGCCGCCGGGCGCCCCAACAGCCCCAGTATGTTTAAAAAAAAACAACCCAACCCTGAGCGCCGCCCCCCTCCAGGTGCCGCCCCAAGCACATGCTTGGTAGGCTGGTGCCTGGAGCTGGCCCTGCATCCTGGGTCCTGTCCCAATGCCCTGAAATGCACTGCTTCGCATCCCAGTAATCCCTGTGCTTCCATCCGCATTTGGCACCATCTTCCAAGGGTTTGTGTACTGCGCACTCTGCCTCTTCGGTCTGCAGAAATGGATCCCACACTGTTGACCAATATGCTGCTCACTCTCACTAACACATCATGAGTGGCAGTGGAGTTATTCCTTAAGCTACAAAGACAAGAGGAGTGTTACATTGATCTCGCCACGCATAGTAGCTAAGACATGAGATTGCTTGTGGCATTCACGGAGGTGCTGACCACAGTGGAACACTGCTTTTGAGCTCGGGAAACAAACACTCAGTGTGGGATCACATTATCATGCACAACTGGGATGGCGAGCAGTGGCTGCAGAACTTTCGGATGAGGAAAGCCACATTCATGGGACTGTGTGATGAGCTCACCCCAGCCCTGTGGTGCAAGGACATGAGAATGAGAACTGCCCTGTTGTTGGAGAAGCATGTGTCGATTGCACTGTGGAAGCTGGTTACTCCAGACTGCTACCGATCGGTTGCTAACCAGTTTGGAGTGGGAAAGCCGATCACTGGATTCGTGTTGATGGAAATGTGCAGGGCCATTAATCGCATCCTGCTCTGAAAGACCGTGACTCTCAGCAATGTGCGTGACATTGTGAATGGCTTTGCACAAATGGGCTTCCCTAACTGCGGAGGGGTGATAGATGGCATGCATATTCCAATACTGGCACCAGACCACCTAGCCACCCATTAATCGGAAGGGGTATTTCTGTATGGTTCCCCAGGCGCTTGTAGATCACCATAGGTATTTCACAGACATTAACACAGGCTGGTCTGGAAAGGTGCATGACGCACGCATCTTTTGGAACACTGGCCTGTTCGGGAAGCTGAAAGCCGGGACTTTCTTCCTGGACCAGAAGATCACCGTAGGGGAAGTCGAGATACCATTTGTGATCTTGGGAGATACCGCCTACCCCTCAATGCCATGACTTATGAAGCCATACACGGGGCACCTTGACAGCAACGAGGAGTGGTTCAACAACAAGCTGAGCAAGTGCAGAATGAGTGTGCTTTTGACTGTTTAAAGGCCTGCGGGCACTGCCTATATGGGGGCTGGACCTGACCAATGACAATATTCCTATGCTTATAGCCACATGTTGTATGCTCCATAATGTTTGTGAAGGGAAGGGTGAAAGCTTCACTCAGGGCTGGACCACTAAGGCTCAGCACCTGGAGGCTGAATTTGAACAGGCAGAGACCAGGGCTATTAGAGGGGCACAGCGTGGAGCCATAAGGATCAGGAATGCCTTGAGGCAGCAATGTGAAGGTGAAATCCACTAATATTTGTTGCTATGTTTGGGAGTGCAGTGCTTGTAATGCTAGGAGGTGATTGTGATGATGCACTATGAAGGTTTAAAAAAATTGCCTGTTGCTTTGCAGGGCTCTGTTTGCTTTCAATTAATGGAATAAAGATTGCTTTCAAACCAACACAATTATTTTATTAAAAAACAACAACTGGAGGAGAGAGACAAACAAAAAACATGTCAGCACTGTGGGGATAGGGGAAGGGAGGGTCTGTTAGGGGCTTATTCCTTCACCCTCTCACTTCCCTGGTCCTTCTCGCATGAACAGAGAGAAATGATACCCAAAGTCTGAAGGTGCAAACAATTTGATGTTTATTGGGATGAACTTCCAGCAAGCCTGATTCCAGTTTCCTTCCTCAGTGTCCCCCTTCTCAGCTCTGACACCACAGAGCCTTGCCTGTGTCCCTGTTCCCATTCCCCCCACTTAGCAAAACATGATTCCAATTCCCCGACCCCATTCCCTGTTCCCATCTCCGCCCCCCTTACTTCCTGATTGACTGCAGACTATATAGTAAAACTTGAGTTCTGCTTAGCTATACCTTAACCAATCATTTTACTGAAATTTAACTAACCAATCCTAACATATTGTAACATGATTATTTAACCAATTATATCCCACCACCTTAATTGGTTTACACCCAATAAAATTAATTATACAGCAGACAGAAACAATCACAGAACCAGACAGAGATTATACAGACAAACAATAGGAAAGTGGAGACTACAATGATAGAAAAATACAGAAATGAGGATTTCACATCCCAGCTGTTGATAAGTGAATTCTTGCCAGAAAGGATGCTATCAAACTAAGGCTAGATCCACACTACCCGCCTGATTCGGCGGGTATAGATCGATCTTCTGGGATCGACTTATCGCGTCTCATCTGGACGCGATAAATCGATCCCAGAAGCGCTCCCCCGTCGACTGCGGAACTCCTGCTCGCTGAGAGGAGGAAGCGCTGTCGACAGGAGAGCTTGCCTGCACCGTGTGGACCCGCAGTAAGTAAACTTAGTTCAATCTAGGAAACATTGACTTCAGCTACGCTATTCTCGTAGCTGAAGTTGCGTTTCCTACATCGATCCCCCGCCCCACTGTGCACCAAGCCTAAGTTTCCTTTTACATCTTCTAGGCTCTTCCCTTTCTCTGGAGATGATAGATCGGATCACCTCCCTAACAGCCCAGTACCACCTTATTTCCATGTGACTAGTTTGGAATTGAGGATGTGACCATTCACTTCCCAGCTTATGGCTGCCTCTGCTGCTTAGCCAAAGGCCTTACTTAGCCTAAGAACAGAGCCTCAGACTGTCACAGTACGAGAAGGCTCTTACATTGGCAGACAGTGATTTTGATTCTCTCTTTTATACCTCTATAACTAGCTAAGTGATAAGAATACACCTAAATTCTTAAAGTATAGGCCTTTACAGACAGGCCTGAATATCTGTATCCTAACAGGGTCCCAAAGGAGGTAGGGTCCCTGTACAGTTAAAGATTTGTGTATGTTCAGGTATCATATGCAACCTTGTCCTTTGGAGTACAGTGCAGCGGGTATTGTACTTCAGCGGGGCTAAACTGCAGCGGGATGGGTGTTGAGTGCAGTGAGTACTGGGTGTTTGCAGAGCTGGACTGTGATGGGGCAGGAGTGGAATGCAGCGGGTACAGACTGGAGCCAGGAGGTTGATAAGAGTGTGTTAGCAGTGTCTGGGGGGTGCATGGGAAGGAGTTTTGTGACAGCAGCTGCAGGGGAGGGCAGGCACGGAACTGCTCGATTTGTAGTGCTAGTAGCTGGAGCATGTCCACTTGGTGCTCCATAACTTTTAAGAGCCATTCCATGACTTTGTTCTGGCATGCCGCATTCTTCTTTCAGTCCCTCTTCTTGCTGTCTCGCCACTCCTTTAATTCTTATACTCCACAGCCGAAGAACATCATAATGTCATGCAGAAAGTCTTCTTTAGTTCTTTGTGGCTGCTTTCTAATTCTGCACAGCTGTTCAGCCGGAGATAAAGAGGGAGGTTGGGCTCCCAAGGTCATATCTGTGAAGCCAAAATGCAATATTTTACAGAAGCAGTATTGTTTGCAACACAGAGACCACTGTTTCAGTGATTTAAAACACAGCCACTATTCACATACCTGTCACTAACTGGCTGACCCCAGGCAAGCACACATGAACCACAAGACTCCCAAAATGGTGAGTAACTGCATGGGCAGGGTAAATCAGTGTTCCAGGACCATACTGTACACTGGGCATGTGGGTCTTGGGGAGAGCCATCACTGTAGGGCGGGGGGGCTTATAATCATTACTGTTCCCACATTTTCCACAGACTGTGTTCATTATGAAAGAGATCTTGCTGCTGAGGGTGAGCAGTGAATCAAGGGAAAGTCTTCTCCAAGACTGCTGCTTCTGCCCTGGCCCTTATGCAGCTTGCTTGTGTGCAGCTTTGGTGTCCCCCCATCTCCCCCCCAGTGATGGCAGAGTGGCGTGGGAAAGTTACCCTTAATGGGGCAAGAAACAAAGCAGCTCTGCCAAAGAACCTGCGGCAGCAGATTTCCCAGTATGTCCATGAGAGTTTCGTGGAGATCTCTGAGGCAGATTCCTGTGAAGTCAGGGAGTCAATCAACAGCCTGTTCCACCGCTCAGACTAGGCATGTGGTGGTACGTGCATCATACAGACACAAGCCTGCTTTTTGCAACCCTCCTGCCCCCAAAAACTCAATTCAGCGATTCCCAAAATTAAAGCTACTTACCAGGGGCCTCCTCTCCTGTTTGTGCTTCGCCAACCTTCAGCAGCTGTGACTGGCTAGCCTCCTCCAGGGTAGAGAAGAGCTTCTGGCTGCTTACCTCTCTGACCTCTGAGTCATCCTCTGCTTCTGGGTCCCCCCACATACATATCCTTGTCCAAGATTTCCTCCTCCTGGCTCAGTCCACTCTTGACTGGCATCCAAGCCACCGAAGTATCCACAGTGGCCTTCGCAGTGGACGTGGGGTCACCACAGAGTATCGTGTCCAGCTCTTTGTAGAACTGGCAGCTCGTAGGTGCAGCTCCGGAGCAGCTGTTTGCCTTCCGCGCCTTGTGGTAGGCGTTCCACAGCTCCTTCATTTTGACCCTGCACAGCAGTGTGTCCCGGTCATGGCTACTTTCTGTTATGTATCCTGAAATCTGTCCATAGGTATCATAATTCCTACGACTGGAGCATAGCTGGGACTGGACAGCCTCCTTTCCCCAAATGCTGATGAGGTCCAGCAGCTCAGCATTGCTCCAAGTGGGGGATCGCCTGGTGTGTGGAGCTGGCTTGGTCACCTGGAAAGATGCGCTGAGACCACTGCACGTGTCACCCAACAAATAGGAAGGAGAATTTATGGGGTGGGGATGATGGTTGGTCACCTGAGGGCAGGGCAGTAGAGTTTTAACCAATGACCAGAAAGGCAAGAACAGGCATTGTGGGACACCTCCCCGAAGCCAATCGCAGTGCTGTAATCGACCAAGGTGTCCAAACTGGCAACACAGCGCTGTAGCCCTGTTGCAGAAAGCTGTATGCCTTTCATCGGGGTGGTTTTTTTACAGTGCTGCAACTGCACAGTTTCTACACACTAAGTGGCTTGGCAGTGTATACACCTTACACCGAAGAAAGCTGCTTTACTGTGCAGAAATTTGCCAGTGTAGAAAAGGCCTGAGTCATGTGTATTATGATACTATATTAGGATGAAGCAGGCGTTAAAATCTTTAATCGTTAAATCCTTGTAATCCTAATGAATCAGCATGCTGTGTAAATGAGATACAGAATGTAAATGATACAAAAACGCTGGTTACATACATTGTGTTGGGGTGATATCCTCAGCTATTTAAAGAAAGTTGTACCCATCTTGCTCAGCTTTGCTTAGACATCAGCCCAATCTGACAGTATTTAATGATGTATATACCATGCTACCCACAGACATAAGTTATCACTTAATAAATTATGCATTTATAAGAATTCAACATTTATTGCTATTTATTTCTGGCAATCCTACAACATAGATTTTAATGTGTCTTTTTCTGATTTGCAATTACAATTATTTCTAATTTCTATATTAACCATTCTTTTGGGAGTCCAACATGTCCAAAAAAGCATGATTTGTCGCATTAGACATATTTCAGCTCAGCAAAGGATAGATACTAGAATTGGTAGAAAAACCTGGAAACTAGAAATATGAACTTTTCTACTGAAATTTTGAAATTCAACAAAAAAAATTGTTTTCTTTAAAACTCACCCATTTTTCAGCCAGTTCATAGTTCCCAGTTTAGTTTCAATACAAATATAATGACTTTTCCACATAATTCTATGGCTCTCATTGATATTTCTTATAGAACAGAGCTAAAACAGTATTAAAGCAGGAATTAAACCCCTTTAGCATTTGAAATATTCTTTTCTCTTTGTCAGGGACTGATCACTTTCAAAGATTGTTTTTTTCCTGGAGTGAAGAGTTTGATTCCATTTGATTGTGAATGAGGTGATATGAATCCTCCATATCCGCTCCAAGACAGCATTTTAATTTTTTTTTGGTAGGAACTTGTTATATAGGGCCAGATTCTCCTCTATATGGAACAAACCAGGGTATGAGACAGGAAAAACCTGCACATTTCAGCATGTTGAATTTCCTCCTATTTTTTCCATTGTGAAGCAAGAGGATTTGGAATGAGATTTACTCCTCCAAAAGCAGTGGATATCCCAAGAAACATGTGAATATGAGGACATTCAGAGTCCAAGAGCCATTCATGTGGTGCCCAGTGCCTCCACTCAGCTCACCTGTCCCCTAAAATTTCAGTTCCCCTAGATCCAGGCTCCTTTGATGTCCCCACCAGCGGTTGGCCCTGACCCCATAATGGAGGTTACATTCAGTGTAAGAAGTTGCCAAGTAAGACAATGCTGTTCTTAAGAATCAGTGTTCTCATGTTAGGTAATCTGTCCTCTTGTGGGTCTGCAGGGTGTACAGTGCCAGGCTAATGAATGATCCCCTTTGGCCCAGCCCTCCAGGAGCCTGATTCAAAACCCATTGACATCAGTGAGGTTTGGATCATGCCTCCTATCTCCAGCGCCTGAACCCAACAGTGTAGCTGCAGAGAAGCTTCTTCCATAGGATCGGTGGCAGGAGAGAGCATTCTGAGGCCATTTCTCCTGCTGCTGTGCTACCCATCTGAAATCATCTCACTCGCCAGGCCTTTCCTCCACACACTGTATGGGGAGGAGAAGATTGAGCCCACAGACTCCAAACTTGCAAAACACGTTAGTTAAGATTATATTTGCTATTTATGTATTTATATTGACTTATACCCATTCATAAAATGGAACACTCACCCTTTGCTCTAAGTGGTCCTGGACACATGTTAAAAATATAATTTTAAACAGACTACTCCAGGGACCCCAGAGATACAACAGTGTATCTCACCTGACAAAGGGGTGAGTCCCCCTTAAAGGCTTGCCTTCAAAAGTATCACCTGCTGCTGTGGTCAATTCCAGTGATGGGGCTGCAGTGGCCTGGAGGCTACTTCAGCCATTAGAGAGTCTCTCTGCTAGTAGGAGTCTGAGAAATGAGAATTCTCATTAAAACCTTTATTTATTTTTATTTATAGATGCTGAGAGAGATGCCTTAGCATGTTCATTTTTAGGATGCTGTGCTGAGCAAAATCACTGCAAATTTCTTGTAAAAGTGTTCTCTTTTGTACCATATGATGGAAGAGACACCAGTAGCTCCTCTGCAGGACTTAACCATCAAAATATATACAAGACCTTCCCAGACTTTTAGGCAGTAAAAGACTATGAACTTTGGACTATTTGCAAATTCAGTGTGTTGTGCACATTTCCTTTCTTACACCCAGGATAGTGGATGATATAAAGATGATTCAGAAATGCAGCTATGCTGCCTCTTGAGTTGTAATGTGGGGTGCCTCATTTTCCTATTCGGGCCAGGCTTCCCTGCCAGATTTAATCTCCTATGATGCACTACAGCCATGTGATTGCCAAGATGCAGCAAGAGAAAAGACCACAGTGCATCACAGGAAGTAGAGACTGACCAGGGAGCCTAGCCTAAGAGAGGAGAATGGGAGCATAAGGCACCCAAATCACATGAAGTGCTGTGGCAACGTTTAGAATAAAAAAAATATTAAATTTTAGGCCAAAATACTTAAATTTTTTGCTGAAAACTCAAAATTTTCTGCAAAGAAAAAAAAATATTTCTCAGCCAACACTTCTGCTCACAGTGGGAAGCAGCCCCAGCAGCCATGCCTCTCTAGAGACAAGTGGAACTTCTGAAAGCCAGCAGGCATGTAGACTGATTTCAGCTAGTGTGTGCCCTTAATATTCGTTTATGACATCCTCATGGTAGTGAATGAGACTATTTCCATTATTCATTATTAAACATCCATTCTTTGTATTACTTTTATCAGAACATACTGTGCAGCAATCCAAGGATCTTCATTATGTTTAGTTCTGCTCTCTTCAAAATATGTGTAGAACATATTGTAATGTTTATAATCCTCCTCTGTTCAGCAAATGTGCATAACAAAGAAGAGCTCCTATATCTGCCAGTCATATATCAGTTTTCTTGAATAGTTTAGCAAATGTTGAGCAAATGCCAGGGAATATAAATAAATGCCATGCAGAATTTCTCAAGTAATATCTGTGGTAAAATTTCTGTTCTGGATTTTTTTTTAATTTGGACTATTTCTAGTTGCCACATTTATATCTTTTATATGTTCACTTTCTAATTAATATCTTATTTCCATTAAATTAAGGAGAGTTAAGTATAGACTATGGGCAAAATGCTTATCTGGTCCAATAACAAAGTTGACCAGGACCAGAGCAGAACAGTATGGAAGAGCAGAAGTAGCTAATTTCAGTCCATGGAGAGGATACAAGCAAAGCCTAAATACAAGGACAAGTTTCCTACATCTGCTTAGGAAGGGAGGAAATGCGGGGGGAGGGGGAAAGGGGCAGAGACAGAACAAAAGACAGCCAAATTTCTAAGAGGGAAGCTGAGTCTTTGAGGAGGGACGTGGGAATTTGTTGGGGCAGAGCGATGCAGCTGGAGCCAAGAGGGTGTTGGAAGTCTTACCTGGAAGTCAGAACCAGTATGACTGATTATCACAAGGCATCAGGGGAGACCATCAGCAGTTGACAGGGTGCTGGAGCAGGGGAGAAAATGCTCAGCTGGGAAGGGAGATCAGGAGTAGAATGGGGTAGTGTACTCTGAGATAAATGCCTCCAGACAGGAGGTGGGAGATACTTATCTTCCTAGCAAACCATTGTGAATCTTACAATAGAACTCTATTAGCATACTAAGTCAAATGCTAACAAAGAGCTTGGGAGGAGGGGGGACTTTAAAAGAAAATGAACAGGACCAGATAAACAGCAGGAGGGAGAGCTGTTTTCAGGTGAAGATCAAAGGTCTGGTCTATCTGGGAGTGAAAAAAGGCACCTTCAATGAATGAGGTAAACTGACTGTAGGTTTGTTTCATGAAAAAGGGATCTCAGCCTGGCTTTGCTGGGAAGAACTTTGGTTGAGAGAAATTTTTTTAGACAGGCGGATAACTTGTTAGCTGAGTTTTGGCCATAAAAAGCATGTCATGATTTTGTTTTACATTTAACCATTTGTTTTTATTAATCCTGCTTGCTGTCATATGAATCTCTATTCTTTGTTAAATACACTTATACTTTATCTATAAACAAATCTAAGTACTGTGTGTTATGAGAAGCTGTATTCTAAGGTGAATTAGTAAGCGGATGTGTATTGTTCCTTTGGGAACAGCGGGTCTCATAATTCTGTGTACTTCAGAAGATGCTCAGAGGACCCAGTGGTGGATGTGTGCTCACTGCTAACCTGTAAAGAAAGAGGGAGGCCTGGACTTGTGTTGCCAGTAGCTGGTGGTGTCAGGGAGCTGACTTCAGGCAGTCACAGAGGGCTCATTCATGCTAATGGCAGGTGATAGCAAGATGCCTCATGGAGACCCTGGGAATCCCTGGGGAGAGTCACAGTCTCCCACACCCCAAAATAATGCCCTAACCACTGGGCTTAAAGTTATAAAAAGCACCAGGGCACAACCACCACCACCACTTCTTCCTCTGGGCATTTTGTGACTCTAGCTCTTTAAAAATACCAAATGTTTGTTTTGACCCAAAATGTTTTTTTTTAAATTCACCCATGTTTTTCACAACTTTTCAATTCACTTTGACCCAAACTGAATTTTTTTCTTCAATCTTTCAAAACTGCCAGAAAATCAAAAAATACATTAACAACAAGGAGTCTGGTGACACCTTAAAGACTAACAGAATTAGGGTTACCATATTTTAAGTGTCCAAAAAGAGGACACTCCACAGGCACCGGCACCGCCCCAACTCCTCCCCTGCCCCACCCTGCCCCCCAACTCCGCCCCCTGTCCCTCCCCCTCCCCTGCTTCCCCTGAACATTTGATTCGCGGGAAGCCTGAAGCAGCAGGCAAACTGGGGCGGGGGGGGCGCGGCTCTGGCCACGGCGTCTCCTGCCCAGCTTGGCTCGGGCCCCGCACCGCCGGCCCCCGGCCCCGGCCCTGAGCACCGCCGGCCCCCGACCCCGGCCCAGCCCCAGGCCGAGCCCCGTCCAGCCCTGCACCACCGGCCCCCGGCCGAGCACCCCCGACCCGGCCCCGGCCCAGCACCCCTGGCCGAGCACCCCTAGCCAGCCCCAGCCCGGCCCCCAGCCCAGCCGAACACAGCTGACCCCGGGCCCCGCACCACCGGCTCCGGCCCCGGCCGAGCATCCCGGCCCCCGGCTCCGCACCGCCGGCCCCAGCCCGACCGAACACCGCTGGCCCCGGGCCGAACACCGCCGGCTCCGGGCCCCGCACCGCCGGCTCCGGGCCCCGCACCCGGCCGAGCACACCGCCGCCCCCGGCCGAGCACCCCCAGCCCAGCCCCGGCCCAGCACCCCTGGCCGAGCACCCCTGGCCGGCCCCAGCCTGGCCCCCGGCCGAACACAGACGGCCCCGGGCCCCGCATCACCGGCTCCGGCCCTGGCCGAGCATCCCAGCCCCCTGCTCCGCACCGCCGGCCCCAGCCCGGCCCCCGGCCGAGCGCACCACCGCCCCCGGCCGAGCACCGCCAGGCCCAGGCCCCGCACCGCCGGCTCCGGCGGCTCCAGCCGAGCACCGCCGCTCCCTCCCTCCCTATTTTCCCGGACATGTCCGGCTTTTTGGGATTTCCTCCCGGACGGGGATTTGAGACCCAAAAAGCCAGACATGTCGGGGAAAATCCAGACGTATGGTAACCTTAACAGAATACATGGTTTCCCCGGCTCTAATCAGGAGTGCTATCAAGTGACGTTGGACACAAAGAAGTGGGAGGAAAATGAAGTAGACTGGTAGACATAATGGTTATGGGAAAGCACAGTTAACATGATGAGATGGAAGGGGGTATGAGTAAATAAGTAGCTGTTTTTCTTGGGAAACCAGAAGAGATTCTACTATCTATGCTAAAATGAAAGAGTAATTAAGGCACTTACTCCAAAGGAGAAAAGTATGTTAACCAAAAGAAAAGAGCAGCACACTAGTTTGGGGATACATTATAACAAACCCATTCCTTTAAATCCTAGCTATACTCCCAGTGTTTACTCACCCCTTGCAGAGCTGAGAGCCTTTAAATGTCCTAGTGAAAAAAACAGCAGGATGTTCGATTATAGTTTAGTTGTGATGCCATCTCCCTCCCATTGAGGGTTTTTTGGGGTTTTTTTGCCTTTTCATCTTTGTGGAGTAAGCCAGCTGTATTTAGTTTTATATCACCTTGCAGAGATTTTAATATCAATAACAAGAAATACTCTATACTTGCGCAGTGCTTTTCATCCCAAGATCTCAAAGTAGCTTACTAAAGTTAGTGTTACTCCTATTTTACACATGAGAAAATAGAGACACATTTATATAAACTACCTAAGGTCATGTGGTGAATCAATGACAGAGCCTGTAACAAGAGTCAGGTGCCCTGACTCCCAATCACCTACTCTAACCATTGCCTCATATATAATTGACTGCACCAATGATCTGTTACCCACTAGTACTACTACTGAACCCTTCAAAGCACTCCTGAGCATGCTATTTGATCTTTTCAAGATCTAGATCATGTTTCATGTAATGCAATAGTATAATTTTATTCAGGAAAACAAACTGCTTACCAAGATTTGATGAAATTTCCCCTACATATCTAACTGTATTTAACTATTTTTTGAGCTATGGTTTTTGTTCACTGCAATAAATTGACTATTAGTTCTGTTCACAAAACACTGAAGCATATGTTGAAAGACCAAATTTACATATTGTGCAGATGAATGCTTGTCACTTCAAGCACACATAATTACCTCCTTAAAGAGATAATTTGATTCTCTTTAACTTTGTCTATAATAATGAAGACTATATCCTTTAACACTATTTCTCTTTCAATCACTCAGACCATTAAAAAAGGACAACAGTAGCAAAATGAAATGAATCCTCGTTAAGTTCTTGTAATTCACCAGTCCGGTTTCCAGTAACAAATGGATAGATCCAATTTACTTACAATAAAAATAAATCATACTTTTAACATATAGATAGATCGGTTTTTGTTAAAGTTCTATCAATTTGATAATTATTGAGGACCCAATTCTGAACTACATATTTATCTTAAGGATATCAAGAGTAGAACTACAGTTCTATACCATAGCACTGTCTACACAGCAATATCATAGCTTGAACAAGTGGACATTTTACACATTTCTAACTGACATTAATAGAAAAATATACCAAGAATGGGTTAGTTGGAGCAGTGATATTTTTATAGAATGTCATATCAAGGTAGCTCTAATTTACACTGGCTAATCATGGACCCCAAGGGCACTACCCTATGCTATCTCTATGCCAGTAAGGGATCCCTCCATGCCAGAGAGATGCTCAGCTGTCCATTTAGGGAAGCTTCAAAGTCCATTTGTGCCACCAGAGCAAGTTCAGCATGAGTTCTTCATGGGCCTGATCCAAAGCCCATTGAAGTCAAGTCAGTATGATTATTAAACCAGGATACTATGGAGATGCAGACTCTTATAAAATCTCTGACTGGCAGTAGTAAGAGAGCCTAATGTTTCACATAACATCACTTATTTTAGCAAGCTATCTACCATTAGTAGTATGTTCAGAAATGCCATCTGTAATTTAAAAATTACTTTTTAAAATATCGTGCGCAGTTTATTTATAATGAGATTTTCTCATCTTACAGACTTTCAAATTGCTAGACTCAGCAAAGTGATCACAATTTACCCTGAGCACACCCTCAACAGAGGCCAAATGCTGAGACTATTGGAAGCTGAGCTAATGCTGACTGCCTGCAGCTGCTGCAATATTTTGCAACTTTGAAAGGAGTTGCAGGAGTTTCAAGATTTGGCCCTGGGTTTGGATAATACAGCAAATATTGTCCAAAAATGTACTATAATTCAGTGGTCTGAAATTGTGACAATGTCTGGATTAAATAGGAAAAAATTCAAATGAAAACTGTACTTTTAATTTAGAAAATCTTTGCTACTGCTGTTTTGTGTCACGGCATGAAATGTTTTAATCAAGCAGTTTTAAATCAAATATTTTAAAAAGTAGGTTTGCAAATCTTTGCCAGTCCCAAGACCTTTCTGGAATTTCCAACATCAGCTTTGGAACACTAAAACATGACAGCCAGTAAACCTTTTATGAGTGAGTTTGAGCTCACTGAAGCTAAAGATGAAATGAATCTGTTTTAAATTATGTTCCTTAGTTTTTATTTTTTTAAATTTTTCCTTCCTTTTTGATCTCAGAAGGTTTAAAAATAGTGTTACACTGATGAATTAATTGACATACAGTCGAAATACTTAAAAAATAACTATTTTGTAGAGATGCATATGAAAATAGACAGCAATAATAAGATGTTTTCTTCTTGCATCAAAGCTAGCAGTATACAAAATTCAGTTACCATTATATTATACAGACATGTTGATGTAGATGAAATGTTTTCACAAAGTTAAAAATAATGGAACAAGGAGGCCATGTGTATGGTAATATATAAAAAATAGGATTCGACAAAAATAGAGTAGTTTTATTGAAAAGACATTGGGCCAGATTTTGAGGCCCATACTCACCTTGAGTAGCGCCTTACTCCACAAAGAGAAAAGCAGAGATGCGGGAAGGGAGAGGTCTGCCCCCACTTGATGGCTCCCAATCGTCTTTCTCCCTCAGTGCCCCTATCTCTTTTTTTGATCTGTTGAAAAGTAACATTAAAATTATCACACAGAAAAAGAGATGAGTCAGAGGAGGGCAGGGAAATTGAGAAGGAGATGAATGGAAATAACAACCTGATAGGGATTAATGGATGGAGAATAAAGACTGTTTCCCCCTCAACTCCTTCATTCTTGGGCTCTAACATCACCAACAGGAAAATCTATGATTTCCCATGTGAAAGACCATGATGTGGAAAACTTCAAATATCAGGCAAATTAACATTTTTTCATGCCCATAGCACATTTATCAATGACAGCGTTTGTGGGGATCCAGTCTGTAGCATTCAATTTGTACTTTTAAAAATTCTGAAAATGACCATTTCTAAGCAACTATCCTAAATTTGACTCAACAGGGTATTATAACTTTTTTTGTAACCTTAACCATAGTGAGTTTCATGACCACTCTAATACAATACATGTATGTGTACCAATGGTACCATGACTTTTGACTCCCTAAGTAAAGGCAGTGTGACAGGGTGTATCAGCCCTGGACTAGTACAGCAGGGGTTAACCCTTCTCTCTTAGCCAAGGGGGCCACTCCCCGCCCCCAGCTCTGTTGGGCATGCTCCAGCTGGAGCCAGGATATAAAAGGAAGCAGAACAGCTCAGTTGGGGCTGACTGCTGGAGAGGAAGGAGGTGTGTTAATAGTGCCTGAGAGAAGACTGCCTGCACTCCAAAATGTAGAGGCCAGACGGAGATGGACTCTGAGACACACACACACACACACACACACACACACACACACACACACACACACACACACACACACACACACACAGATGTTGCGGAATGTGGAGAGATCAGAGAGCCTCAAAGATGGAGGACTCTAGAGACTTGGATAGGAAGTGACCCAGGGAGGTTTTGCGGGGAAACGATGACAGAACCAGACCAAGGCTCTGTGTGTTTCAGTCAAACCCCTGCTGAGCTGGTGGTGGGTAAATCTGCCACTGACAGGGCCCTTGGTTCAGAGTAGGTGGAGAGGGCGGGCCTGGGTCCCCTTATCCTGGCTACCATCCACCCCGGGGTGGTGTCCCAGTTCACCTGTAGTATTGACTCTGGCCATTGGGCTGCACTGCCCTGACGGCAGGGGTTATAGTATTGACTCTGGCCATCAGGCATTAAGGAGCGAGGCCCTGGAGACATGGGGTACCCCTTTAAACTTGACTGTGGGGATGTGACACACCTTTTCTCTACCCCCAAAGGGTGACTGGGTGTATCAGCCCTGTGGCAGACAGTTACACCATTCTTGGTCTAAGGGTAAAGTAACATTGCACAACAAAAGAGCAGCTTTGCAGCTATTTTGAATGTCCAGCATAAGGAGACCGCAGCCTTAAACCCTGATTTCACCCCACCATGACTGTCTTCCTGATATAGAGACTATGCTAGCCAAAGACTACATGGGGGGGGGTGGTTAAATAGCAAACATCCTGTGCAATGCAAAATAATCCAAGCCACCTACTCTACTTTCTTGGGTGAAAAAATGTCAATGTGGTCTTCACCCAGTTTTTAAAATCTGCAGCTGTCTGAAAAAATCCCTAACAACTTCTAGAATGCAGCTGATGTGTTGTCAATATAGAAATCTATATCACATAGAAAAATTGTTGGCAAATTGGATTCTACATAAAAACAAATAACAAGGGACACTGCACTGATTGTATCATTCATTTCCATATTTAATTCAATATAATCATCACTTTTTGAATTTATCTGAATCTGTTGCAAAATTTCCATTCAGCCACACCAGAGTGCTGCAGAAACCAGAGTGGCTTACTGCAGAATTTAGATACAGATTGCAGCAGGGTACACTTGACCTTGACAATATCTACTCTGCCAGTAGGAAGCCTGTCTTATGCACCAACAAGTAGGCTGTCACAAGGAAGAGCCCTGTGTAGCCCCTTGTGAGGTCAAGCTTTATGCGATGATTATATCAGAAGGCTTTCAGGAAGGATGTTCAGAGATTTACCTAATGTCTATGCACCATAGAGAGGAAAAAGAATCTGAAGATGTGTAATACAGTTCTGGTAGTGTTATACCTTAATCCTAAATGCTTTTGCAGCTCTAAATGTATTAAGGAATACCTTTTGAAAATGGCTTGGCAATGAGGAATTTCAATTGACACTAATAGGGATAAACATGTTTAGAACTGTTAATACTAGATTGTACTTTTCAGCTGAGTTGACATCATACTGCTGACAAAACTGGTCATGTGATGATAGATTGTGATTACTTTCTTACACAGGACTAAGGTTTGAATTTATTATTTCCAAATGTTGAGGTCTTCATATGCATTAATCCCTTTAGTGCCATTTGGCACAGGATATAAGTCCATAAAAAAGCATTAATATTTTTTCTTTAAACTGGATGCTGAAGAGGCAACATAATCAGTATCAATTTACATATACATAGTCATTGTGGCATTCTGTACCTCAGAGCAGCACCCTGGAACCTCCATATTCACCGTGGTGATATAATCATGATATGTTTTGTACAAAGTATGCCTTGTGATATCATTCTAAGTCTTGATCTGCTGAACATTAATATCCTGTTGTATTGAATGTGCTATCATGGTATGTGAAGTTTGCTATATGCATGTTACTGAAATATATTGTGAGGTTGGGAACACCCACAACTAGCCTTTCAAGTGCAACAACAGATGAGCCAGACATACTGATGGCCCATTAAAGGGAAACCACACTCCCAAGAACTATCCCAGGAACTGTATACAATGGAGACTTCTCAGACAGTGGAGACTACTTGACCAATGTCATAGCAAGCTGGAAGAAACTCTAAAAGAAAGGAAATGACATCATCACTTGGCCTCACTCCCCCCACAACTCAACACTGGAAACACATCTGGAAGGCAGACTGAAAGGGGGAAGGTGGTCCCAGGCTGGAGAAGAATTCTAGCCTGTGTATTGAAGATCTTTAACTTGCATGTACTATCTAATAGGGTGAGGCACTGCTTGATTCAAATCCTGTTTAATTTATAGAACTTAGATTGTGAGCTTATTTTCATTTTCTTTGGTAATCATCTCTATCCTTTAAGCCTACCACTTATAATCACTTAATCTATCTTTCTGTAGTTAATAAACCTGTTTTATGTTTTACCTAAAACAGTGTATTTTGTTTAAAGTGCTTGGGCAAACTGAGCTCAGGAACAAAACCTGGTGCATATCCTCTCCACATTGAGGGAGGAACGGACTAAATTATTAACGTTCTTCAGACCAGGGCAGGATGGTACAGCTCAGGGAAGCAAAGTTGGGGAGCTGGGGGAATTGGCTGGAGCTTCTCTATTGTTAGTTCATGATTGGCTGGGAGAAGCATGCATGTAATGCAGCTGGGTGTGTCCCTGCCTGTGGATGTCTGTGTTAATGCAGTACCTGCCAGAGGTTTGCTGCTTTTCACAGCATCGTAGGGTTAGAGGGAGCCCAGTTGGTGGGACAGAGGGCTCAACAGTACCCCAGTTCCAGATTACACCCTGGGGACTCCATCAGTCATACTTCTGGAATATTTATTAAACAAAATTCTTTAATATTTGACCCTCTACTTTCCAATGGACAAAGTAGCAAAATGCTTTAAAAAGCAGAGCAGAAAATTTTAGGATATAAAGCCTGTGCCTCAGTCAAATGCAAACATCTTTTTTTGACAAACATTTATCTTGTTTTACTTGCTTTTTTTAATTTACAAATTTAGGTCCCATCCTTCAACTACTTCCATGTGGTCAGACCCTTGCACCCATGTGGAGCCCATTTTAACTCAGTGGATAGGGACAGTGATCTGACTGAACTGAGCTGTTTGCAGGATTGAGACCTTAACTAGATCAGCTCTTTTAGTTTCCATGTATCAGAGAAGGAGGTCAATGATGGCCAAGGAGTCTCAATTATCCAGGCAAAAACTGTTCATAGATTCTCGGACTGGAAGGGACCTCGAGAGGTTATCGAGTCCAGTCCCCTGCCCGCATGGCAGGACCAAATACTGTCTAGATCATCTCTGATAGACATTTATCTAACCTACTCTTAAATATCTCCAGAGATGGAGATTCCACAACCTCCCTAGGCAATTTATTCCAGTGTTTAACCACCCTGACAGTTAGGAACTTTTTCCTAATGTCCAACCTAGACCTCCCTTGCTGCAGTTTAAGCCCATTGCTTCTTGTTCTATCCGTAGAGGCTAAGGTGAACAAGTTTTCTCCCTCCTCCTTATGACACCCTTTTAGATACCTGAAAACTGCTATCACGTCCCCTCTCAGTCTTCTCTTTTCCAGACTAAACAAACCCAATTCTTTCAGCCTTCTTTCATAGGTCATGTTCTTTAATCATTCTTGTTGCTCTTCTCTGGACCCTTTCCAATTTCTCCACATCTTTCTTGAAATGCGGTGCCCAGAACTGGACACAATACTCCAGCTGAGGCCTAACCAGAGCAGAGTAGAGCGGAAGAATGACTTCTCGTGTCTTGCTCACAACACACCTGTTAATACATCCCAGAATCATGTTTGCTTTTTTTGCAACAGCATCACACTGTTGACTCATATTTAGCTTGTGGTCCACTATAACCCCTAGATCCCTTTTTGCCGTACTCCTTCCTAGACAGTCTTTTCCCATTCTGTATGTGTGAAACTGATTTTTTCTTCCTAAGTGGAGCACTTTGCATTTGTCTTTGTTAAACTTCATCCTGTTTAACTCGGACCATTTCTCCGATTTGTCCAGATCATTTTGAATTATGACCCTGTCCTCCAAAGCAGTTGTAATCCCTCCCAGTTTGGTATCATCCGCAAACTTAATAAGCGTACTTTCTATGCCAAAATCTTTAAAAGTCATTAATGAAGATATTGAACAGAGCTGGTCCCAAAACAGACCCCTGCGGAACCCCACTCGTTATGCCTTTCCAGCAGGATTGGGAATCATTAATAACTACTCTCTGAGTACGGTTATCCAGCCAGTTATGCACCCACCTTATAGTAGCCCCAACTAAATTGTATTTGCCTTGTTTATCGATAAGAATATCATGCGAGACCATATCAAATGCCTTACTAAAGTCTAAGTATACCACATCCACAGCTTCTCCCTTATCCACAAGACTCGTTATCCTATCAAAGAAAGCTATCAGATTGGTTTGATATGATTTGTTTTTTACAAATCCATGCTGGCTGTTCCCTATCACCTTACCACCTTCCAAGTGTTTGCAGATGATTTCCTTAATTACTTGCTCCATTATCTTCCCTGGCACAGAAGTTAAACTAACTGGTCTGTAGTTTCCTGGGTTGTTTTTATTTCCCTTTTTATAGATGGGCACTATATTTGCCCTTTTCCAGTCTTCTGGAATCTCTCCCGTCTCCCATGATTTTGCAAAGATAATAGTTAGAGGCTCAGATACCTCCTCTATTAGCTCCTTGAGTATTCTAGGATGCATTTCATCAGGCCCTGGTGACTTGCAGACATCTAACTTTTCTAAGTGATTTTTACTTGTTTTTTTTTTATTTTATCTGCTAAACCTACCCCCTTCCCATTAGCATTCACTATGTTAGGCATTCCTTCAGACTTCTCGGTGAAGACCAAAACAAAGAAGTCATTAAGCATCTCTGCCATTTCCAAGTTTCCTCTTACTGTTTCTCCCTCTTCAGTAAGCAGAGGGCCTTCCCTGTCTTTGGTCTTCCTCTTGCTTCTAATAAAAAGTCTTCTTGTTTCCCTTTATTCCTGTAGCTAGTTTGAGCTCATTTTGTGCCTTTGCCTTTCTAATCTTGCCCCTGCATTCCTGTGTTGTTTGCCTATATTCATCCTTTGTAATCTGTCCTAGTTTCCATTTTTTATATGACTCCTTTTTATTTTTTAGATCATGCAAGATCTCGTGGTTAAGCCAAGGTGGTCTTTTGCCACATGATCTTGCATGATCTGTTTTATTGATACGTGTAAATGTCATTAATTTTAACTAGAGTTTAACCTAATTTATCTCTGTGTTAACATTTTGGGCAATGAGATGGTTTGCTCTATATACCAATGCAATGGAACTCTTTTACTCCTCTGGGTTGCCTAATTGCATCATAGGTCACAGTAAAAGAGGGATAATATGTTGGTGGGGACTATGCAGACAAAAGTGGGAAATTGGCTATTCCGGGCATGGTGAGGAAAGTCATCTGATATTTGCATTGACAAGTAAAAAAAATCAACTTCCTCCTTGTAGCAAAGTGGGAAGACAGGTAGAGAACTGTGACTGAGTCACAATTCTCTTCCTGATCTGCCCCTGGGGTAGCAAAATCATGTGTTCCTCCTTACTATAGACTGAGAGTAAACTCTTAATCTAGTTGTTCATGATTAACAGGGTCAATTGAAATTTTACAAAACTTCAAAGAAAATCATGCTGAAAATATTAACTAATTTAGGAAATTAATGGTAGATGTTGTTTAAATGATAATCCTTTATATGGTGTGATGAATTTACGCAGGCACAAGTTGACTGTTAAACCAACTGTTTGTAGGGAGGTTATATTTATAATTGGTTATCTGACCATCCATGATAGAGTTAATTAGCACCTGAATAGGTGCTAGGATAATCTTTTCTACTGAAGGAGTCACTTTAATTCTTTATTTTAATTTTCACTTTATGAAAAATCTGAAAGATGATTTACATAGCTTGCTCTAGGCATGCATCACAAAATATATTGCACGTACCATCAACTACTAAAATATTCAACTGAATGTAGGGTAAGCAGTAAATGGATGCCTTTACACATATCAAATCAGACAAGAAATAAAATCATGCAAATTATTGTCTCTAAATGGACTTCCCAAATGGATATGATAGTCACACAGGAAAAATAATATTTAGGCCTTATAAAGTGCTTTACATCTGCAAATTATTATACAAACACTAACTAATTAGTTCTCATACTTTAAAGGAAAGTATCATTGTCCCCATTTTACAGATAGGAAAATTAAAACTATGAGGTTAAACTGACCAAGACAACACACCAAGAATGTGACCAAGCTGAAATTAGAATTCAGGACATTATAGTTATTAGTTTTATTCTTTATCCACTAGACCACATTGCTTCACATATAAATCCAATAGAAGACAGGGACATTTTGACAGGTTTTAATTAATGGTTTTGTAAAAGGTTTGCATATAATACAAAACTCACAGGAAAGCCAGGTGAGTTAAAGTTCTAGGACCTGTTATGGTTCAAGGCCTCAGCCCAGATTCAGAACAGAGTCTCAAAGTTGAGCTGATAGTGTTCATACAGTTCTCTCTTTCTCTCTGTGGGGTCCCTCAAACGATTCTCCTTCACTCATCTGCTCTGCTCTAGGACACCGTTGCCACCTTGCCTTAGGTATCTTCAGTGGGTCTGTGGGGGCTGCCACACCATCTTGTGTGACCTCCTGCAATCTCCCTAGAGTTTTTATAGGGATGGTTGTCATTATAGGGACAACTGTTATGTTGCCATGCCCAAAACCAGTTAGGGTCTTTGGAGGGAGGCTTTGAGGGAATAAAGGCAGAATCTTCATGGCACCAGATATTCCACAATTCTCCCTTGGTAGGTAGGATATCCATGGAGTTCCTTAACAACGATACACTAGGGAAGTGATGACTCATGATCCCAAGGTTGCTGTTGCTAGGATCCCTCCTGGTTCCCCAACTACAGTGTTAGGGATTAAAGGGCACCAGTGCCACTGATTCACTAGAGATAGGGGCCTCTCTCCCACTATCTCATTATGCTCCATGTGGACTAGGCTATCAGCCTATATCAAACAGACCCCTTCTCCTTCCCAAACATCCTGCTGGGACAAAGCAGCCACCAAATGCTCCTTAAAGACCCCAAAAGAAAGGAAAGGGAACTATCCACGCACAAGAGAACAGTAGGCTTCCCCAATGAAAGCATCAAAAAGTATGATGGCCATTTCTGGGGCATGGGTGGATAGGAATTTTCTTGGGTGTTTGGGTTCATTTAGATTCTAGGTCTTCAAGTGAACCTGCAGCTTCATACAAAGCACGGTCTACAAGATTTACAAATGAAATGAAATGTGTATCTTCATATTGACAATCAAATAGGGCACAAAAGTGCAACAACAAACCTAACCATTCTACATACACATAAATAAACTGAGTTAAAACCAGGCATACCATAGATCAGGAAATAATACTTTTAAAAGAAAACTGTGAAAAAAATCCTTTCATGTGAACATCCCAATACCTCATCCAAGTGCAACTGCACCTCCACTGAGCTGCTATAACTCTACTCAGTTTCTCAGCTGTGAGTTGGAGCTCTGGTTAAAAAAAAATCCATCCAAGAACTGGTGTGTATCCTGCTGATAAATAAGTCGACGTGCACATAGTACTGCATAACATTTTACAAAGTCATAAAAATCTATAGTAGGAAAATAGCATTGCAGAAAGTTTAGATGCACACCATCCAGTGTTAACTTAGCTTCTTTAATGATAATATTTGCATCTGAGCCAAATAGCAGAAAGACATCAAAGCTGAATCAGCAGACCATATAGACATCCAAGTCCATTCCCTCTTTGGCTTTCATAAGATACAGTTCTACATAAGCCAACAGAGGCACATTCTTTCCAGTCTGAAATATATCTGTTCTATTGAATGTTATGCACTTTAAATAATTCCACTTTTATTTGGAAAAAGAAAACAAACAACAGCAAGAAGTCTTTAATTTATTGCCCTAAACATGTCATTTTAATAAAGCATAGCTGATTTTCATAGTTCACAAAATAGGCTACATTTCAGCCAAAGTCTTCCTCAGTACCAACTCTGGACTGTAATCAGGAAAAAAAAATCTTTTCTCCATGGAAACACCCAGTCTTGACTTCAGTTATACCCATGTGACCCTCATTGAACTCAATGGGAGCTGTGCATAACTGAGCGAAGTATTGAGCTCTTAGTAACACAGATGACTTCACAATCTTCAGCATTTTATTGCTAACACTAAGTCAGTGATGTGTAATATGAAATGTAAGCAAGCTTCTAGGACTGATTGTAACAGGCACCTTCCTAACCAAAAGCAGAGACATTAGGAACAGAGGATAAATTAATGAATAAGCTAATGCTGTTAGCCATTTATGGAGTTAAAATTTCACCTGATTTAGTACCTGATCCAATGCCCATTATAGTCAATGGACTTTGTATCTGGTTGTTAATCTTCTCAGAACTATCCACTAATTATAAATTAATGCTATTTTTTCTCCAAAGCTTCTGCTCTATAGGCAAAAAGTTTATGATATCAAATAAAAGACCATAGGCATACTTTTTTGTATTTCTACATATATTCTTCAAGAGATTGTGTTAACTTTCTGCCCTACTGCAGAGAGGAAGATAGTTGGACTTGAGCCTTTTGAGGACCGAACAAGGATATTTGTTTATGGCATCTTAAAGATTCTAGGAATATTTTTGGTTTTGATTATAGTAATGTATTTTCATTGCCTTCAGTGGATTTGTATAGGTGTAACAGAGATCAGGATAGGTTCCACTAAATCTTGATTGCAAGTCTATCTCTGTTTCACTAGGCAAACAAGGTCAGATCCACAAAGGTACTAAGGCACCTAAGTCCCAGTATACCAAAGCAATCCACAGAACTTCCACATGGGTGCTGCCTAACCCTGCAGTTGCCTAAACTCACTCAGCATGTAAATTTGTGCTATGGAAGTTTGCTAGGTGCCTAAGGGCATGGCTACACTTGCAGATATAGAGTGCTGTGAGTTAAACCAGCCGTCGGAGACTGCAGTAGGGAAAGTGCTACAATGTGTCCACACTGTCAGATTCAAGCGCACTGGCATGGCCACATTAGCAGCTCTTGCAATGGCCACAAAGAGCAGTGCATTGTGGTAGCTATCCCAGCATGCAAGTGGCTTCAACGTGCTTTTCAAATGGGGAGGGGGGGGATGGAGTGTGACAGGGAGTGTATTGTGTGTATGTGGGGGGAGAGAGAGTGGGTTTTTGGGGGGCTGAGAGCATGTCAGAATACTGTCTTGTAAGTTCAGACAGCAGCAGACCGCCCCCACACCCCGCCTCTCTCTCTCACACACAACATTCCACAGTAATGGTTTACTTTGTCCCGGAGCAGATAAGCATGCCAGCTGTCAGAAATGGAGCTTTGAAAGGGGATATCCACATTCTTTCAGCAATTGAAAAACAATTACAAGAGTGGTCACTTGACTTAAAGGGATTATGGGACATTTCCGGAGGCCGATCAGAGCACAATAATGCAACACCTCGTTCACACTGATGCCTTGGTGTTTCAGCCGAGGTGCACCAAGCATTACGCTTCTCGTGGAGGTGGATTACCAGGAGCGCTCCAGCTGCCGAGTCCAGGCGCTCTAAGTGCCTTGCCAGTGTGGACACGTTGTGAGTTAGGGTGCCTGGGGCTGCTTTAATGCTCTCTAACTTGCAAGTGTAGCCATGCCCTAAGTTTCTGCCTCTGAGCATTCACACTGTTGCCTCACTCTATGTGTACAGATGTCTATCTCCTGCCTAAGCCCCAATGCAATCCACAAAACCAGGGGAAGACAGATACAAAAGCATCTGTCTCATCTGTGAGGCCCGATCCAATGGGTGTTCTCAGAGGCCATCTACTGGATTGGGTTCCATTCAAAACCTGGCTGGAAGAGGAGGTGCCCACCTTATAACTTAGCCGAGTAGTTAGAGCACTTACCTGGGATGTGGATACACATATTCTGATGTGGGGCTCCCTCAGTCTCTCCTGTTGAATTTGTTCCATTGTGTATAAATAGTTAATATGGGCCAGAGAGAGAGCAAGGATGAAAATGATTCTACATCCTGGTGGTGAATGCATCCATGTGGGAAACCCAGGGTCCAATTCCCCTACTCCAATGATTCTTTAATTAGTTATCCAAAGTGGAACAGCTTCAACAGGAAACAGTGAGGAGGCCCATACATCAGAATACCCCATAGACTAATGGCTAGAGTACCCTACTGAGAGGTTCGGGAGACCCCTGTTCAAATTCTTTCTTCCTCTCAAGCAGATGGGGGACTTAGAAATGTCCCAAGTGAGTCCTCTAACCACAGGGCTAACGATTATAGGGTGAGCTTCTCCTCCTCCTCCAGCTATTTGGTGTGGAGTAAGGCAGATGCCTAACTCATTCTTGTAAGAAATGCCTTGGGTGACTTCAGGAGAAGGGTTCCTGGCTATGGATTAGACGTAGAGATAAATGCTTCCCTGCAGCCCAGACTTAGACTCCTACTCTGTGAGAGGGGTGAGTCTTAGGTCACACCCTTCTAATCAGAATCTTCCATTTGTAGGAGTAGGATTTTATATTTATATTAGAGGTTATAATGATAATCACTGAATCTCAGGGTTGGAAGGGACCTCAGGAGATTATCTAGTCCAACCCCCTGCTCAAAGCAGGACAAATCCCCAGACAGATTTTTTTTTTACCCCAGTTCCCTAAATGGCCCCCTCAAGAATTGAACTCACAATCCTGGATTTAGCAGGCCAATGCTCAAACCACTGAGCTTGACGGTTATAATAATGTAGTATGTATAAAATGTATTAATGTATGATTTGGTTTCATCCTGACAGCCACCCTTTTTCATTTCAAGACAGGAATAGACCAAAATAGTCCTTATGGCTGATTATGGTCACCTTTTGTTTTAGGATAAAATTTCATAGATTCATAGATTCATAGATTATAGGACTGGAAGGGACCTCGAGAGGTCATCGAGTCCAGTCCCCTGCCCGCATGGCAGGACCAAATACTGTCTAGACCATCCCTGATAGACGTTTATCTAACCTACTCTTAAATATCTCATTACAGTATTTGCTATAAGGTCTTGCTTCTTGTATGCATTGCAACTAAATTGTGTAAGGTTCTTTTGTAATCCCTTTAATAACCATATAATCCTTTCCAAAATGTTATTCTGTCTGAAAGTCTCTGTAAAATTGTTTGGTGTGAGTAAAGGATGTGTGCATGGTTAAGGATGAGTGTGAAAGCCATCACAAATGTCCAGATGGTCAAGAAAAAGTGAGAGACTTAGAAACATCCATTGTATCTGATGCTAAACATGTTAGTCGCATTGACGACCTCAGAGGTGAGGCAAACACCCCCCGAAGGTGAGACAACAAATAGGAGATAATGATGGGAAGCCCAACAATAACATCAAATGATAACAGCAGAAAACCCCAATATTAACACCACTTAAGGACTAATGATTATAGGATGATATTGCAAAATGCATGGACTCAAATGGGAATTTACAACTATAAAGCTGAGGTATTTTGCCATGAAACTCTGGGTTCAGTTCTGCAAAGCTTCGGAGCATTGGATCGCGACCGACAGAGCCCAGCTCCTCACTCGTGCTCAGTCTAACTGGCCATTGGATTGACTCGAGCTACGACAGACTGGTAACTATAAAGACCATCTGCGGGACTTGTGTGTGTGTTGTGTAATTGAATGCATATGTTAACTGTCGTATTTTCAATAAACGCGGCGTATTGCCTTTTTCCCTGAAAAAGATCCCATGTGCTCTGTACGGGCAAAACACATTGGCTAGTTAAGGCACCTCCTCACCTAGCATGATGGCTTTTGTGGATTGCATTCCAGGCACTTGTCTCTGCCCATCCATTTTATAGGGAGTCTAGGTATATAACCCAGGCTTTGTGGATCAAAATTTTGTTCCTGTGATTTTCCTAGGCATCTAAAAATTAAACTTTGAAATGCTCAGTATTACCTAAGAGCTTCTGTGGATCTGGGCCTTAGGCATCACTTTCTTAAGATGCACAAAAAGTTCTCTGGAAAGATCAGTTTTCCATTTGAGTATTATAAGCCTTCATACTAGGGGAAACTAAGTGAAGTCTATTAGTTTATGGAATAGTTTCCCAAGTGGCATAATGCCTGAGTAATATAAAAGTAAGTTTCATAAACCTCTCAAGAATATTAGACATAATACTTCTTTAGCAGAACAATGGAGAAAAAAATCTTAAATTTCCTTTTCCATACAATGATCAAAGTGTTGGTAGACATTTTCAAATAGTAGAACAAAAGAAAGTGAGTACAGAGCTGAAGCAGGTGCACTATCCCACCTGTCCCTACATTGAAATCCTTTTATAAACTCAACATGGTGTGCTGACAAATTGGTGCTATTGAGTGAAGGAAGTAGTCCAGTTGTCACCTATTTTGTATATACATCTGACTTACATGAAGTTCCTGTGAATAAGGCAGGTGGCACAGTTCTGGTATAGGATGTACTTTAAATCATTATGCATCCGAAGAAGTGGGCTGTAGTCCACGAAAGCTTATGCTCTAATAAATTTGTTAGTCTCTAAGGTGCCACAAGTACTCCTGTTCTTTTTGTGGATACAGACTAACACGGCTGCTACTCTGAAACCTTTAAATCATTATTTTGCCATTCCAAAAATATTGAAACCTTTGCATCTACATTGAATGTTTAAATGACCCTCTAAGGAAATTTTTGAAAAAGAGGAACTGGAAAAAGGGAATAAGCAATAAATTATTGCTCTTTCTCTTAAAAATATTAAACTAAAAAAATAGACCTTGATGTCTTGATTAGTTCATGCACGAAAATAATACATCTTTGAAAAATCTACTAAAATTGAATCTACTTATTTAATTAAAGTTAAAATTTGTCAATGGCTAAACATTCTGCTTGACATTGTCTGTTTAAGTAAACTGGAATAGTAAGTGCTCAGCACCTCTGAAAATCAGACATTTAAAAGTAGGTGACTAAATATGTACTTAGGTGCCAACAGTTAGATAACTAACTTGGAAAATGTTGGCTTTTACATGATCTTTGAGGGACCCAATTCCACGGTTGTTCTACAAACTAATCTCCCACTGAAGTCAATAGAGGCAAGCTTTATAGGATTAGTCTAGACACCTGAAATAATAACTAGAAGTCAAAAGCCATATTTGCTCATGTTTGTTGGAAATGTTTGTTGTACTTACCAGAAATGTTTAATGATGATAATTTTGAGAATCCTGGGAGACATTATTAGTGGTAAAAATTAACAACCAAATCCCACTACCACTGTCAGTGGCAATAAATAAATAAATAAATAAATAAATAAGAAAATTTCCCACAAAATGGAATTTGAAATATACACCAAAAAAGAATCAGTACTTTTTGGGTTAATCTGAGAGTCCTGAATCCTCTGTTCATAATGTCTTCATTATTAATTTGTGCTTAAATAAAATATTTTTGAATAATACGTTGTACTATTTGCCCGTAGCATAACCAGAAAAAAAGGGAGGAAAATGTGTAATATCTACATAAGAACATAAGAATGGCCATACTGGGTCAGAACAAAGGACCATCTAGCCCAGTATCATGTCTTCCGACAGTGGTCAATGCCTGGTCCTTCAGAGGGAATGAACAGAACAGTAAATCATCAAGTGATTCATCCCCGTCACTCATTCCCAGCTTCTGGCAAACAGAGGCTAGGGACACCATTCCTGCCTATACTGGCTAATAGCCATTGATAGACCTATCCTCTGTGAACTTACCCAATTCTTTTTTGAACCCTGTTATAGTCTTGGCCTTCACAACATCCTCTGGCAAAGAGTTCCACAGGTTGACTGTGCGTTGTCTGAAGAAATATTTCCTTTTGTTTGTTTTAAACCTGCTGCCTATTGATTTCTTTTGGTGTCCCCTAGTTCTTGTGTTATGAGAAGGAGTAAATAACACTTCCTTATTTACTTTCTCCACACCAGTGGTGATTTTTATAGACCTCTATCATATCTCCCCTTAGTTGTCTCTTTTCCAAGCTGAAAAGTCCCAGTCTCATTAATCTCGCCTCATATGGAAGATGTTCCATATCCCTGATCATTTTTGTTGCCCTTTTCTGTACCTTTTCTGATTCCAATATATCTTTTTTGAGATGGGGCGACCAGATCTGCATGCAGTATTCAAGGTGTGGGCATACCATGGATTTATATAGATATTTTCCGTCTTATTATCTCTTTCCTAATGATTCCCAACATTCTGTTAGTTTTTTTGATCGTTGCTGCACATTCAGTTAGAATTTATCATTTTATATGTATAGTTGGGATTATGTTTTTTTGCATTTATCAACACTGAATAAAAAAGAACTGGATAAGTTCATGGAGGATAGGTCCATCAATGGCTATTAGCCAGGATCAGCAGGGATAGTGTCCCTAGCCTCTGTTTGCCAGAAGCTCGGAATGGGCGACAGGGGGTGGATCACTTGATGATTATCTGTTCTGTTCATTCCCTCTGAGGCACCTGGCATTGGCCACTGTCGGACACAGGGTACTGGGCTAGATGGACTTTTGGTCTGACCCAATATGGCCGTTCTTATGAATTTCATCTGCCATTTTGTTGCCCAGTCACCCCATTTTGTGAGATCTTTTTGTAAATCTTCTCAGTCTACTTTGGACTTAACTATCTTGAGTAATTTTGCATTATCTGAAAATTTTTTGACCTCACTGTTGACCCTTTTTTTCAGAACATTTATGAATATGTTGTACAGTTACTGGTTCTAGTTACTGGTTTCATTTATTCCTACCCTTTGTTTCCTATCTTTTAACCCGGGGTGGGCAAACTTTTTGGCCCGAGGGCCACATCTGGGCATGGAAATTGTATGGCGGGCCATGAATGCTCACAAAATTGGGTGCTGGGATGCAGGAGGGGGTGAGGGCTCCGGATGGGGGTGCAGGCTCTGGGGTGGGGCCAGAAATGAGGAGTTCAGGGTGCAGGAGGGGCTCTGGGCTGGGGCAGGTGTCTGGGTGGGGGGGGATGAGGGGTCTGGCTGAAAATGCAGGCTCTGGGGTGCAGGAGGGTGGGACCAAGGGGTTCAGAGGACAGGTGGAGGATCAGGGCTGGGGCAAGGGGTTGGGGTGCAGGACGGGGTCAGGGGCGCATGCTCCAGGAGGCGCTTACCTCAAGCAGCTCCCGGAAGCAGTGGCATGTCCCTCCTTTGGCTCCTATGTGGAGGCATGGCCAGGCAGCTCTGTGTGCTGCCCCATCTGAAGGTGCTGTTTGCTGGTCAATGGGAGCTGCAGGGGCAGCGCTTGGGGTGGGGGCAGTGTGCGGAGCCCCCTAGCTGCCTGTACCTGTAGGAGCCAGAGGTGGGACGTACCGCTGCTTCTGGGAGCCGCAGAGAGCAAGCCCCTGACCCAGGTCCCCGGCAGGAGCTTGAGGGCTGGATTAAAATGTCTGAAGGGCCAGAAGTGGCCACCGGGCCATAGTTTGCCCACCCCTGTTTTAAGAAATTACTGATCCATGAGAAGACCTTCCCTCTTATCCCATGACAACTTATGTTGCTTAAGAGCCTTTGGTGATGGACCTTGTCAAAGGCTTTCTGAAAATGTAAGTACACTATATCCACTGGATCCTTGTCCACATGCTTGTTGACCCCCTCAAAGCATTCTAGTAGATTGGTGAGGCTTGATTTCCCTTTCCAAACCCATGTTCACACTTCCCCAACAAATCATGTTCGTCTAAGTGTCTGATAATTCTGTTCTTTACTATATTTTCAACCAATTTGTTTGGATGAATACACACTACAGAAAGAAGATGCAAACTAGGGGAGAAGACCTTCCAAGTAGATTGCCCTGGGAGTGGCAATTTCGACATATTGCTTGATTCTGCTGCCATTCCTAAGAATACTACCTTGTTTATGTCACCCTTGCTCATGTTGAGTAGTGCCTTTTGTCTGCAAGTAGTCCCAATAAAGAAATGCAACTACTTATCACATTAAATGTGTAGAGTGGCACAATCTGGCCCATAGAAAGATTTTTCTCAACAGAAATGTGCCAGAATCAGAGGACAAGTTTGTGGCTTGTCCTAGGTGCTTGCACTCTGCCCTAAAGCAGGGGAGTAAGAGGAGCCCCCATTCTTCTCTGCCTGGGCTACTGCCAGTGGGAAGGTTCAAGGAGTGGGGTAGAGCTTTGATTCTGCATGCAGGTGCAGACTCATAGATCCCATTATGTCTTTGCCAGTGCAGCTGATAATATTCCTTTATGTTTTTCCCTTTTGGGGAGAATAGTGGCAAATCCACAGCCTATCCCAAAGTAATTTACTAATCATTGTGGTTAAGACTAGGCATTAAAGGTGGAATTTTTAAAGGTTCCTAAGTGACCTAGGTGCACAATCTTAAAATCATTTGGCTACTTTTGAAAAGCTCACCCTAAAGCTGCCTCAGACCTGAAAGATGAGTTCCAACACAGCTCTAATTGGGTGGAGGGGGAGAAACAAAACTTTTTCTTAGTTAAGAATAGACCTTTGATTTGAATCCAGAAGACTGAGTTAGATAAAGCTCTAATTTGTAAAGTGTCCTGCAAAAGGAATAGCTACTGTGGCACCTTATCTTTGGGGATCCCACTTACCCAGATTATCTTCTTTTGAATGGTCCTCTTGTGTGGTGCCTTCTCTTTGACCATTTAGAAGCAAATGTCCTTCTCCTAAGGGGAGAGTCACTTAGCAAATGAGACAGAGTCAAGGTAGAGTGCATATTAAATTCTGCTTTTTAATCTTAAAATTGAAAGAAAAAATGTATTATTCCCATAATCCCTCACTATCTAATTAAATACCAAAAGGGAAATAAAACAAGTCAGAAGTGGGAATATGGAAGCAAAACAAAAATACTAGGGCTGTCGATTAATTGCAGTTAACTCACACGATTAACTCCAAAAAATTAATTGCGATTAATCAGTTTTAATTAAACAATATAATATGAATTGAAATTTATTAAATATTTTTGGATGGTTTTCTACATTTTCAAATATATTGATTTCAATTACAACACAGAATACAAAGTGTTCAGTGCTCACTTTATATTATTATTTTTATTAAATATTTGCACTGTAAAAATGATAAAAGAAATAGTATTTTTCAATTCACCTTATATAAGTACTGTAGTGCAATCTCTTTATTGTGAAAGTGCAACTTACAAATGTAGATTTTTATTTGTTATATAACTGCACGCAAAAACAAAACAGTGTAAAACTTTAGAGCCTACAATTCCACTCAGTCCTACTTCTTGTTCATCCAATCGCTATGACAAACAAGTTTCTTACATTTATGGGAGGTAATGCTGCCCGCTTTTATTTACAATGTCTCCTGAAAGTGAGAACAGGCATTTGCATGGCACTTGTATAACTGGCATTGCAAGGTATTTACATGCCAGATATGCTAAACATTGTATACCCCTTCATGCTTCGGCCAGCATGTCAGAGGACATGCTTCCATGCTGATGATGCTTGTTACAAAAATAATGCATTAATTAAATTTGTGACTGAACTCCTAGGCAGAGAACTGTATGTCTCCTGCTGTTTTACCCACATTCTGCCACATATTTCATGTTATAGCAATCTCGGATGATGACCCAGCACGTTGTTCGTTTTAAGAACACTTTCAATGCTGACCTGACAAAATGCAAAGAAGGTAGCAATGTGAGATTTGTAAAGATAGCTACAGCACTCGATCCAAGGTTTAAGAATCTGAAGTGCCTTCCAAAATTTGAGAGGGATGAGGTGTGGAGCATGCTTTCAGAAGTCTTAAAAGAGCAACTCCGATGCGGAAACAACAGAACCCACACCACCAAAAAAAAAAAAAAAAAATCAACCTTCTGCTGGTAGCATCTGACTCAGATGATGAAAATGAACATGCATCGGTCTGCATTGCTTTGGATCGTTATAGAGCAGAATCCGTCATCAGCATGGACACATGTCCCCTGGAATGGTGGTTGAAGCATGAAATGACACATGAATCTTTAGCACATCTGGCATGCAAATATCTTGTGACACCGGCTACAGCAGTGCCGTGAATACCTTTTCTCACTTTCAGGTGACATTGTAAACAAGAAGTGGGCAGCATTCTCTCCTGCAAATGTAACAAATTGCTTTGTCTAAGCCAAGAAACAGGACTGACTGGACTTGTAGGCGCTAAAGTTTTACATTGCTTTATTTTTGAGTGCAGTTATTTTTGTACATAATTCTACATTTGTAAGTTCAACTTTAATGATAAAAGAGATTGCACTACAGTACTTGTATTAGGTGAACTGAAAAATACAATTTATTTCATTTCTTTTTTACAGTGCAAATATTTGTAATAAAATATAAACATAAAATGAGCACTGTACACTTTATTCTGTGTGGTAATTGAAATCTATATTTAAAAATGTGGAAAACATCCAAAAATATTTAAATACGTGGTATTATTATTAACAATGTGATTAGTCGCACAATTAATTGTGATTTTTAATCGCTTGACAGTCCTAAAAAATGCACACCAAAACATAAAACAAACAAAGAATATATTGTGGTTTTGGCATTGGGAGTTAATATAAATACAAAGTAATGATCTGAAAATACAGTCTCTGATCTCCCCACAAAATTAATATTGGAAATAACTTTTACTAAAATGTTAGTGAAGAATAATGTATGCAGTGTTGTTGTAGCTGTGTTGGTCCCAGGATATTAGAGAGACAAGGTGGGTGCGGTGCCATCTTTTAGTGGACCAGCTTCTGTTGGTGAGAGAGACACACGTTCTAATGTACACAGAGCTCTTCTTCATGTCTGATAACAAGGTATGATTTAGTGTTTTTTGGGGAAATTGTGGAAATCGCCAGGCAAAAGGTGGCAGCAGTGAGTCATTCTGAAATCTGATATTGGAGGCAATCATTATTATTACTGAGTCTGCTCAGTCTGTATGAAAATATATTTTTGAAATTCACATCTGCTAAGAAAGTGCCTGCTAATTACAATTTGTTGACAGGCCGATTCCATGACTTTGTTCTAAAATTAGATTATGTACTTGGGTGTCAACGATTTAAAAAAGAAAAAAAGAAAAAAAAAAAAAGAAACAACCCGCCCCCTGCTTCGAAATCCCTCCCCCCCATCCTTTCTAGTCTCAAAAACACGTAGTTTTCATTTACTAGAATTCAGGTGTTTTAGACCTGGTATAGCTAAGTCTTGCTATCAAATGTACGCATCACCCTGGCAGCTCAGCTGACTACATAGATTTGCTGATTGTTACCGCTGTGCTCAGGTCACACCTAGGAAAGAAGATTAACATTTTTTTTTTCCAAACGAGAAAACTTTGCTCAAGGAAATACACCGCAAAGGGGCTGGTGGCTGGGTTATGGCTGCAATGGTATTTTACCTACGTTTCTGCGTATAGCAAGGGGTTAAATCTACATGCCTGTCGTGTTTCCTCAACATCTTTGCCAGTCTGTAACGAGACTCCTGGAAATTGTTTAAGTGGATTTGCCATCTAAAGACAAGGCAGAGGGGGATTCAGAGTAGTGGGGAAGGAAAGCGAGGGAGACAGGAGCAGGGACGTAAGCAATTGCTCCATTGTTGGGGTTAGTTGACCTGAAGTTTTAATAAGCTCAGCTAAAGCTGGGAAGATAGCTGCCAGCCTGCGGAGGTTGCTCAGCTCCAACGTCCTGCCCAGCTCATCCACGCCTCAGCCTCCCATGAACACCTCAGCTGCATGGCTCTGCTCTCCCCCAATCTCTCCCGTCGGAGGGTAACTCAAGGGCATTTCCCACATCTCCTTCGCTGGTCCATGTGCAGCAGCCGTTCTTGAGCGTGGGTGTCCCTGCGAGCGCATTGTTCCCTGGCCGGGTGTGTCCTGCTCACCCACACACACCTGCGCTATTGACTCGTGCCCAGTCAAAAGCCCCCGCCTCACTTCGCTGCCCATGGCTTTCTGGGGGTCTGCCGTGCTGGGCTTTCTTCTCCCTTGCTCGTGAAGCCCATTTCAAACAAAGCAACGTGCACGCCCTGCCTCGAGGGAACGGCATGGGGGTGGGGGTGGAGCGGGGAGGGAAACGGCCCAGCTTCTGTGAGAGGATGCAAAGGGGCAGGCAGCAGCGCTGAGACAAGCCTGGCCAAGGAACCCCTCTTTCCCCGCCAGCCGCTCTTTCGCACAGCCTGGGCTCTGCTGCTGTCGCTGCCCACAAGCCCGCGGCGCGCGCCTGCCCGGGACCGGGCGGTGTTCGAACGCAGCCCGGGAGGAGCCTCGCGCCCCCGCCTCGCCAGGCGCAGGTGGTGGCGGCGGCGGCGTCTCAGCGAGCGAGAGAGAGCGAGCGCAGCCGCCCGCCCCAGCCGGGCTCATCAGGCGCGCGCGCTCCTGCCGGAGAGGGGAGGAGAAGGGAGCGCAGCGGCAGCTGTGACTGTATCGTCTCCAGCCACAGCCGGCGGCGGATGTGCCAAGCAGCAGCCGCTGCACCGGAGCGCCGCTGCTGAGCCTGGCAGAGCCGCGGAGGAGGGGGGAGGAAACCACAGAGTGATCCAGAGACTTTGCCTCTCTAGAACAGGCGGTGGATGTGGAGCCAGCCGCTCCCCTCGCAGCCGCCGCCACCGCCAGGCAGTTGTCCCACGGCAGCACCACAACACAAAGCGAAGGATGCTGCAGCTGGGCAAGGTCAGGACCTTGCATTGAAGCCCGGGGGCGCCGCACACACCTTCCCCACCGGATTGAGGATTTGCCTTTTATTTGCTGTGTATGCCTGGGAAAAAGCAGGCAGGGTCGACGCCGTTCGGTGAGTGCAATTGCGATCGTAATGGTGCCAGGTTTCTCCTCTCCTCTTCTTGCATTATTTCTTCTGCTTCTGGTGGTGCTAGCAAGCATTGGCTTTGGTACCCACATTGCAAAGGTCCCTCTCTTTTCTAGAAGGCAGCTGTGTCTGGCTGTGGAAACATTGCTTGTGCCTTCAGCAGAGAGGTAACAAAGTGTATTATTTTTCATGTGCCTCCTCCCCCACCCCCCTTATACGTTAGTCGCTTGCTTATGTAGGGCATCAGCAATACTGGATTCTCTAACATCCTGCGATGATATACTCATTACAGCAGTGAAGTCATAAATATACGGGGGGGGGGGGGGGATAGACCCTGCTCTTCCATGTAGTCCTGGGCTGTTGTGATCTCTGTCATTATTCTGTTACTTGCGGAACGAAATTGAAATACTTAGTCATACGTCCATGTCAGCTTCTTCTGCTTCTTCCCTATATTGGAAACCCTTGTAGTCTATATTTAGAGGCATCAAATCGTGAGATTTCAGTGCAGCCAGCCGGGTTCTCGGGCATATGTATAGTGACAATAAGTATGGGCTTTTCTTCTTTGGAACCAATGTCTTTGGAACCAATGCCGGCTCGAGGGGGGTGGTGGTGTGTGATCTGCAATGTGATATTTGGTTGATCTATAATTAATGGCTGAAAGGAAAGATGCATTTCTCTTCATTTCCTTTTCCTTAGCCTTATTCTCGTGTGTAGCGTGCTTGCATCGATTGCTTCAAACATAGCCTCCACTGAATCAAGTCACTATAGAGGAGGTGCGGCAGCACCATTCTAGTTGTGATACGGATACTGGAGAAATAACGCTAACGAAAGAGCAGTTTAAAACACGTCTTAAGTTTTCCCCTTGAGAGGGTTGTGTGATGGGAGTATAAAACGCAAGAAACAAAAATGAGATGTCTGGTTACTCTGGTGCATTTTATATTACATGTTTTAAATGTTAGGGCGTGATTTGCTTTCGCTCAGGAATTTATGATTAATCTTAGCGATTAATTTAATCAAGAAAACTTGTAGTGGTTTACCTTAAACAATTAGAAAGGGATAAGCTTTATTAAACTGCCAGGTATTAACTTTTATGAACTGTAGCGATTGCAGTTAATATTTATATAAAGCTCAAAACATTAATATGTTTTTTTTCTATTGACAGCAGCAAGAGAAGGGATTAGAAACTTTTTAGATTTCAGTTCTTTCATCATACATCATGTTTATATATAGTATACAGATTCATTCAGTGAAAGTTCTTACAAGACACAATAGAGGGATTTTCCATTTTCATGAAAGAATTGACTGTTGTTATTCAACAGATAAAGGACTGTACAAAATGATGTAGAACTGTATTTAAACCTATTGTATGTGCCTGTGAGACAGAACGAAGGAGAAAAGTCTTCTAAATACTCATTCTGTACAGTGTCTTTACTTTAAATGGAAGTCTGCAAAGTTGCCAAATCTCGTTTTGGTCAGCTGTCTGTGAGGAAGAAAAATTATAGTGACCTACATTTGTTATTGAATTTCTTAATTCAGGTAACACACTTCAAACTACTCAGTAAATACAGTAGTTTTACTATAGAGTGAGTTAGGTTTAAGCAGAGGAAGCTGCTGAATATTCTCCTTATTAGCCCTTGACTCACAAAATTGCTTTAGAGCTTGCATGAATCCTTTTATGTTAGCAGTTTATTTGCGAAAGATTGTGAGGCCTGTGATAAATAAGCAAAACTTACACAATTTTATAAATCCTCAGATGGTTCTTTAAGACCAGTCCTGTGCCAAGTTTGTGCAGCTATCTTAAACCCATTTACACACTGTATATCTTTTCAGGCTTTGTATGCATACCCGTCCAAATAGGCAAACTGGAGAGAGAATGTCCATTAGATAATCCTTATTAACAGAACTTGATCAATGGCCCAGAACTGTGCTATTTGAGGCACATGATATGTTGAATGCTGCAATATAGAAACATGCGATCACATCTTCAGAGTCAGTGCTTGCAGTCGGTTATATAAGAGAGATTTTGAAAAAAGGAGTAGTGGACTATGCTCCTGTGCACATGCCATAGGAAATACCCTTTAAAGCTGCTGGTAGGCAATAAAGAAATCCATTTATTCCTGAATGTGAGTTGCATGTCTTATTGTGGATTACAAAGTAAAAGGATTTACAGAGCGGTCTATGGAAGTAATCTACAGCTACTGTACTTGAGGTTTGTTTCTCAGATACCTTAGTTGACATTAAAAGTAATAGACAGCACTTTAATGGGAATAATGAGCTTGCAACTTCTTTAAAAAAAATAATCTAACCTAAGGTAGTTTCATCTTCATGTAAGGAAGGACTTTGACACACAGCTGCACTGAATAAAAATAGTATGAGCTTTAACAAAAAAGTTTGCATAATTCTTATTTAAATAATTTGCCCCAAATCACAGCAATTAACTTGATGCCATTAAACAGCAAAGGCGACTTGTTTGTTTCTTAAGATGCATGTGTAAAACTAATTTAATTATATTTTGTTTAGTACTAACAGGGGCATGGACCAGTTTATTTTAATGGGTTTTAAAAATAATTTTTAAAATAGGACTGTAGATTGACATGTAAATGAAGCAGATAATACATTCAGCAGAGCTCATGAGTGTTCAATTTTGCACTAAATTTCATATACACTTTCTGCTTCATGGTTCATTGTGATATGATTTTTACAGCATATCAGTTACAGAATTTTCAGTTTAGCATTATTGGGATTTTAAATATGTATATTTCAATAGTGCTAGCAGCAAATGCTGCCAAAATTATCAGTAGTCCAGGGGAAATTTTTTTGTTGCGTTTTGACATATTTCAGAAAACATGGGCTCTGATTTTTCTATTTCCTCTTCTTAAGATGATTACATCTGAATTAATAACATTATTTATAACATAGTATCTGCCCACTATATGCATTATATTTCGGTCACAGAATATTGCTAAATGCATCTATTGTCTGGATTTCTAAATAAGGTCTTCCAAAATTGACAAGTTTGGGACAGTTATTTTGCCAGTGAACTGCTTGCTAATAGACTTATAACAAAATAACAAATTATAAAACATAAAAACTTTGATTTAATCATAGAATATCAGGGTTTGGAAGGGACCTCAAGAGGTCATCTAGTCCAACCCACTGCTCAAAGCAGGACCAATCCCCCAGACAGATTTTTACCTCAGTTCCCTAAATGGCCCCCTCAAGGATTGAATTTACAACCCTGGGTTTAGGAGGCTAATGCTCAACCCCCCGAGCTGTCCCTCCCCCTATTATTTCTTAATACAGTAATACAGATTTTATTTTTAGCAAAATTATAGGATGGTTCTTAAATGGACCATTTTATTTAAAATATGAGTGCCCGTCCCCTGTGCAAAACTCATTCCTCCTACCAAAATCCACTTTTTCGGGAAGGGGGGGGCAATTAAGGAAAGCTCGATCTTATTTGGTGATGAAGGAGCTTCCAAGAAAGCCACTACATCTTTCCATCACCAACCTACTTCTTAACTGCAGTATTGTCCTCACAGGAGGGAGAATGTTGGCCTGCTACTCACGTGCTACTTATGTGTAGGTCTATTCTTTATGCTACTCACTTCTAAAATCAGGGTTCTTCTGAATGGGGCAGTCTTGAGTCCCATATCCCCTAAATCAATTCAGGTCTCATCTTTTGGGGGCTAGTGGTTAGGAGTCTCTCTGCCCTGTTCATATACAACAGCAGTGGTCTCCAAAGTGGGGTGCGCAAGAGGATCCTTGGGGGTGCGCAGCAGGAGGACTGTGTGTGTGTGTGTGTTTTTTTTGTTTGTTTTTTTTTTTTTTTTTTTTTTCTTCGGCAGTTCGGGTGGGAGTCTGAGCGACTTTTTGTTTTTTTTTTTTTCCGGCAAAAATGGTAGAGCTGGCGGGGCAGGGTGTGTGTGCACAAATTTTTTTTACTGATGGGGTGCGTGATCAAAAAAGTTTGGAGACCTCTGTACTACAGGACCCAGGAAAACTTTCATTTAGTCCCACAGATATGTCATTCAAAAATCTGAAAGGCACTCCACAATATACATAGTTTTGAAATCCCTTCGTTCATTCCTGTGAGAACCACTTATCTAGTGGTATGAATGGAACATAAATGGATTGAAAGCAGATTGCCTGATGAGAACGATCAGCAGAGCAGTGGAGAAGTTTTAAGTTTTTGAAGTCTAATTCTCAACACAATATTGTATTTATTTTGATCTGATTGGATAATCACATAAACATGGCTATATGTAAAAAATAAATTTTGAGTATAAATGGCTAGTTCATTATACCAGTTGCTACTTTGAAATATGTCTGAGTGTCAACATAATGGCTTTTATATTAATAAAGTATTAAATATGTCATAGATAAATAGTTTCTGGCAAATTCACTGCCAATCCATCCTAATGATTAATAAGCTGCCTGTTTTTGTTTAGAGAACACAATTACACTCATAACAGTAATTTCAGCTCAGAGAGAACATGGAAAAGCTTGTATCATCCTATCCTCTTTGTTCGTTGCATATATATCAGAGCAGTTTGTAGTTTCTGAAAAATAAACTTGTTCATAATGAAAAATATATGGAATTTGGAAGTCCTTACACTTGATGTTTGTAATACTACAAAGAAGAGCATCCTTCTAGTGTCTTTTTTTTTGTATAACATGACCCATATATATAATATTTATAAACATCTGTTTCATTTCAATAACCAGTATAAATTTACCATATACATAACTTATTGTTTTCTTTTCATCTTCCCAAACATTTGGCAGAAGAAGAGTGCATATTTCTTCCCCTCCCCTTGTGACAGTATCACAAGCTGCTGATGGTTCAACCACTCCAGGGCTCTCAGAAGCAAATCAGCACATGGCTTCTTTCTGAAAGGGAGAAGGTCTTCAATGGAAAGCCTCTTCCACTTTCAAATTCATATCTCTTCTTTTCCTCCTCCAAAAGATCCAAGTTATAACAATTTACTTGTGGCCAAAGAGAAACTTCTTGTTGAGATCATCAGTGCTGCTGAGAAGAAAAATCCATTCTATATACATAAGAAGTATACTATTTTGTTCAGTGATAGATGCAACAACAATTTGTATTTCAAGTAGTCCATTATATTTTGTTTCATTATATAGCATTAGAATATATATTTTTTTAAGGCTGAGATTTTCAAAGGAGCTTAGGAGAGATAGGTACCCAATGAAATTCAGTGGGACTTCGGCACCCAACCCCCTTAGGCTCCTTTGAAAACTCCAGCTAAACAGCCTAAAGGCTTAGAACAATTGATTTGTTAAACATCTTTTATAAAGTCTCTCATAATTAATTTATTGTTCACTTCCTAAAATATTGTAGCAATAATACCAGTTACTTACTTTCCATTACCTTGTTGAAACTGCCATCTAAAGTTTAGTCACACATCCGAACACTTACTGAGTGTTACACAACTGGTAAGATCCTGTATGCACCCAAAACATCCAGTGGGAGTTTTGGGAGTGAGGATTTGGAGTATGCATCAAATGCAAGTCAGAGTTCCAGATATTTAACTTACAGGACAAATGATGTCACTGAAAATGCTCTTGAAATAGAGTATTTCTAAAATTTGGGAAACTAGATATTTTTAAGAAAAAACAGAAATTGAAAACAAAATGTGTATACTCTGTAAATGTTGTTATAATTATTCCACCTACGTAGCAAATTTGACATTCATATAATGGGCCATTGAGTTCAGATCTGCCTGAGTAAAGACTGTAGGACGGGGCCCGTATGTGCAATTTCAGTATGCAATGTTCTGAAAATTGGATGCAAAATTCCATGAAAAATGAAATTCTGCCTTCAGGTGTTTAGTATCCATATATTGGTGATTCTTGTCTGAAATGTTTAGCAGTATAAATCACTGGGCAGCAGTAAGTTCTTAAATGTGAAACGAATCCACATTTATTTCCAAAAAAATGTAAATGTCTTTACATTAATTATCTGGTATTTTCATAGTTTTAATAAGCAGATATTGTTAGATAATGTAGTCATATCCCCTATCCACAAAATTCTGCCTTTTTGACACATTCGCTGTGTAGGTATATTAACATTTTAATAATTGTGTGTTGTCCTAAAGGCTGCAGTTTGCTTTCCAGTCCACAATACTCTGCTCTACTCCCTTCACCCCCAGAACATGTATATTGGCAGCTCCTTTTTGCTGATAGAGTTTGGCTGTCCAGATCAAATCTGATCATGTTTTAGACTAACACTTACTTTTGCCCTGATTTGGTTCTTTGCTTACCTGTTTGTTTTCTTGGCACATGGGAAGAGGGCAGCCACTTCAGGTGTAGTATTTGGCATGAAAAATTGCATGGAGTCAACTGGGAGGATGGAGACAGGATGCTGGCATCCAAGAAAAGTTACAGGAGGGAATAAGGCCCTAGATAATGCAGAGGTGGAAGTGTGTAGGTCCTTAAAGGTGCTTGAACTGGATTCTGAAGGGAAAAGAGGACCATGTGGGGTTTTGAGGAAGGGGATAATGGATAAATCTAATCAGCTTTTCAGAAATATTTAGGCATCTAAAGATGTAGATAGGCACCAAGGCGCAGATCCTCAAAGGTGTTTATACACCTAAACTTCCATTGATTTCAGTGGGGTTATCTTTGGGGATCTGGGCCCTAGTGGCATTTTGAAAAGCAATTATCCAGATTCGGTGCCTAATTTCTATTGATTTCAATGGGAGTTAGGCACCTAGTAGCATTTTCAGAAGTGCTTAACTACATTTTTAGGCATCTAAATAGCTATGAACATATGTCCCTAAGTGATTTAGGGACCTAAATCTGATTGAAAGTCAGTGGGTATTAGGATTCTAAGTGATGCAGGTGTTCAAACACAGGACACTCAAATTCATACCCATTATCCTGTAAAATTCAGCTGTGTTGTATGAATTTGAGATTCAGTCAAAATCCACAAGTACCCATGAAAGGTGGTAGAATATGATTAAATTAAGGATCTTGCTATATCTTCTGCTCTTTCGTCACATTGTTTGAGGAGATCTTCCATCAAAAATATGGATGAGAAGCTACTGTTAAGACCTCTGGGGTTTTTTGGGGGGTCGAAAGATATCAATGGGTCGTAAGATACACCTAAGCCTCTCATCGGGCCTCTAATAAAATTTTGAGGCACTCTGTGGATATGAGAGTTTAATTCAGGTATTAGGTAGTAACTAAAAATCAAATGCATGTATTATAGTTGGAATAAAGTAATATGATGCTGATGACATGGAGACGTATATGAATCCTTCTATAATACATCTTTTATTTTGGATGCCTTTTACTGCAGCAATATTTTATTTATTTTTGCTTATATGACAGTCAAAACTTAAAATATATTGATTGTTTGAAACATAAAAAATAATAAAGATACTATTTAAAACAAGTCTATAGTTTGTTTGGGGGAAGAGTTGAGATAGGATAAGGAACACATTTTATGCTTAAGTCTTTTGTCACCAGAAATTGAAAGTGGAATTTCCTTGTTTTCAAATTGTTTAGCTAGCTAATTTGTTTTTGCAAATTATGATAGTCTTTACTTCCATGATACACTATTTCTCAAGTAATAAAATATTGTTTCTTTTCTATAGCCTTAGATTCAAGGAACCCCTGAAACGAAATAGGGGTCCTGTGAAAATAGTAATGTATGACTGCATAGCTAAAACTTTATTATAGTGCAACATGTACGAGAGGAAATGTTAAAATTGTGCATGCACAATCTTAACGTTTTGGTACTGTTTGATTTTTTTGTTTAGTTTTTTTTTGCCATCTTAACATTCTCAACATATTATCAAAAGTAGTTGGTACACTAAAAATACTGAAGGAATCAATTGTTTATGGATATGTTCCTTTTAGGGCAAATAATTTCCCAAAGGCACTGCTATAAACTGCGGCTGCAGTATCTCCTAAAGATTCTTGCCTCAAAAGGGGGGAGTACTGCCAGATAGTTACAGATCCACTGACCCTTCTGAAATCCTCTAGGAAAGCAGAGTGGGTCTCCAAGTGCTCTAGTCCGCAGGGCTGTGGGACCTCTGTGTGGGCTCCCCAAACCCCTCACCCTTCTCACCCAAGCATGGCAGAAGCAATAGGCTCTGCTGTGTCTAGGGCCCTTCACACCTCCTAAGAGGGACAATGTGTGACAACTTGCCCTTGAGTGCAGTGCGTAAGTTTTTAAAAGTATTTGTGTGACTGGGTATGCTGAAGAATGCATCTAGTAAACCAAACGTGTAAATTTCTCTTGTTTTGAAATTTTTAATATTTGCATTGTGGAAAATGATTTAACCAGGGCTCTTTACTCTTTTTTTTCAGCTTGTGCGATATTATCGTGAATTTTACCATGCTTGGTGTTCCTCTTAAAACTCTAGCTACTTAAGTCATGTGCTTTTTTCAGCTTCTGTTTTTAAAAACAAACGTTTCTAATGCTGGTTTGGAGAAAAGCTTGAAAACATGACACCGCCTTCCTACTACCCCAGAGGCTCAAATTCCAGAAAGCAAATAACCCTTGTCCCAATTTATTACTTTTTAGAGTCTCATGGTTTTTAAACCGAGCTCACGGTACTTTGGGCAGCATTTTGAATACTTGGTGTTGGCAATATTGCTACCTAGGCTGTGGAATCCATTTCCCCAACTTTTTCAGCTTTCTACATGAATCAGGAGGATGATATTTGGCTCACTATGGAGAGAATATTTTTCTTAATTCCATCTTCATGAGGCCTGAACTAGATGAATTGCTCCTTAGGTTTTCTAATGCATTCTCCTAGGTAAACATTCCTTTTTTTTTTGCATAGTATCCTATTCATTGGCCCATTCTGCAGATGTACAACTTTGTTCCCTCTCCACATATTACAGATAAAATTGGCTGTACTTTTAAGACTTTAGAGGTTGTGTCACCAACTACTCTCCATGTACACATATTTGAGATGGTCCTTTCCTGATTATTTATTTTACACATCCTGGATTTCATGCACCTCTTCTTTATCTTTATAAGAGCAAGGTACAGCATTGCACAATGCACTCAAGGACCTTAATGGGCTGTAACTGTAATCTCTTCAGAGAAAGATGGGCAGATAGATATTAATATGAATCACACAGGTCAAGTCAATGAATGTTTAAAATTAAAGATTGTTTTTTTTAGTTGCAGATTGAAACACAAATAATCATGTTACAAAGAAATACTTAATGTTTAACAGAGTCCATAAAATGATTTTTAGCATGCTTCTGTTAAATATAAGTCTTTAACATATGTTTAAGACATTCATGGAATGGAAATAAGTTTTTAACATAACTGTTTATAGCATTAAATTTTGTCTAATACAGTTTGAAGGCATACATTTCTGCTCAAGTTAAGGAAGTCCATTAACCTCTCACTCTGCACTTTCTCGATGGCTACAGATGCTAATTCTGCACGGTCACTTTCACAGTGAACATCCAAAAGACAAATAATGCTCCTCTTTCTCATTCAAAAGGAGCAGGTATGCTCTCCTGGACTGCAGTCTCTCTGTGTTCTTTGGCTCTGTGCAGCAACAACTTCACTTTCTTTTTATTTGAAGAGTCAAAGGCAGAATGGCCAGACTCACCCATTACCAATGCAGTTATAAAACTGTACCTATGTGCCAGCTTCTCTCCCTTACTGGCAAAACAGATTGAGGTTTGCTCATTTACCTTTTCTACCCATTCTCTGTGGATATTTTTAAATGAAATATGGTCAAGGCTACCTGAGATCACATTAACTGTGATTCTCAGCTCTGTTTTTTCCGCTTAAGCATGGTGACTGCTATTCTCTGAGGTCTCGCTGCTGTTTAGAGAGATTTGTGAATTCTTGGTTAGAGTGCATGCTGAATATTTAGTATTTAATCTTCCTAGTTTATATGTAAATAATATTTTAATATAGAAGCTGACTTTTACTAACCAGACTGAAAGTTTACCTTCTCTTGGTTTGTATAGAATTAAAAAAAACTTACTTTCAGAATATCTTGTAACATGAGTTCAGCTCAGCTTACGGGGATTTTGCACAGCTTTATAAAATAAGGAACTGTACATGGTTTTTAACAAGATATCTTTCTGATGAGATGAAGCATATAATATATTTCCTCATATAGTAGTACTTGGTGCTTAACATTAGTCAAAATGCTGCATAAGCTTTAACTAATCTCAGAATGCTCAAACACCTTAAATCTCTGAGATGTTCCAGGCTAACTGGCTGTAGGGAAGCCATCTAAGTCTCTGAGTGCATCCACACTGTGACTTTTGTTGCTATTGGGAAGTTTTCCGGATGTGCTCAGTTGAGTTCCATCTCATGCCTTTAGTTTGGACCGTATCTTTCCATGTATGTATCTAACTGAAGTATTTATAGATGCCACTTGCCATAGTATGTAGGTACTATCTACCCGAATACAATATGTTCTGGGGGTCAGGGAAAGTCCTCTACTCATAGGCACTTGCTAAATGACAACAACATTAAATTGAGGGAGGAGGTGGTGGCAGTGGTGGTACTCTTCTAAGGTCTGCCCACAAAATAAACTCCACCCATGTGAGTTATCAGAATACAACACTAGTCATAGGAGATTACACAGATACTCACATTACAGTCGTGCACTCTGGGCCTATTGACCTTGTCCTTCAGTATAGTTTGAATATGCTCCTGGACTATGCTAGGTTCCTTGGCATTTTCTCCTTTGTAATTTGGGTGGGGGAAGTGGTGGTAGGGTGTTTTTTGTTGTTGTTGTTTTTTACGAAAGCTGAGATTTATCTGGAGAACAAGCTAGCAACTTCAGAGAGATGCTAGTACACCCTACTGCTGTGTACTGGCCCAATCCAAGCCTTCAGTGATGAAAGAAAAGGAAAAATGTGATTGAGTATAATATGTAAGAACAGGAGAAAAAACAAACTCATATACCTGAAATAATGGTAAAAGGTTAGTTATGGTAATGAGACATACCTAAAACTAATGTTATGGTAGTGTTATGTAATACAGATGCACCATAATTTGCCTCTGACTCCCATTTTTAACAGCTCAATAATATGCATGTACAAGGTCACATTTTCTGCCTCTTTCGTGCTACAAAGGGAAATCACCCATTTAGTCTCTTGTTGGGATCCCCCTGTGATGGGTTGGATCACAGAAACCCCTTTGGGACTGCCACCCAATGTGCTGGGACTACCTCTGAGCCAGTTTTCCCTGTTACCTTGGGACTTCAGTACCTTGCCTTGTTTGAGCCAGACACTCAAACAGGGATCCAAGTCTGAACCATGACCCCCCAAGCTGCAGACTTAACTGAAAACAGCTTAAGAAGTGCTCCTGTCTCCAGCACTCCGGTACCCAGCTCCCAATGGGGTCCAAACCCCAAATAAATCCGTTTTACCCTGTATAAAGCTTTTACAGGGTAAACTCATAAATTGTTTGCCCTCTATAACACTGATAGAGAGAGATGCATAGCTGTCCCCCCCCCCCACATATTAATACTTACTCTGGGCTAATTAATAAGTAAAAGTGATTTTATTAAATACAAAAAGTAGTATTTAAGTGGTTCCAAGTAATAACAGACAGAACAAAGTGAATTACCAAGCAAAATAAAATAAAACACGCAAGTCTAAGCCTAATGTAGTAAGAAAACTGAATACAGGTAAATCTCACCCTTAGAGATGTTTCAATAGGCTTTTTTTCCACAGACTGGATGCCTTCCTAGTCTGGGCCCAGTCTTTTCTCCTGGTACAGTCCTTGTTCCATTCACGTGGTAGCTAGGGGATTTCTCATGACTGCAGCCCCCTTTGTTCTGTTCCACCCCCTTATATATATTTTGCGCAAGGCAGGAATCCTTTTTCCCTCTGAGTTGCCAGCCTTCCTTCTAAATAGAAAAGCACCAGGTTAAAGATATGATCATGTCACCTGAAGTGGAATCTATGTAACTGTAAGACCTCATTACCCACTTGCCAGCACACAGGTATACAGGAAGACTTACAAGTAAACAAAGCCATTTAAAACCAATTGTCCTGGTTAATAGGAGCCATCAAGATTCCAACCCACCATTAATGGCCCACACTTTGCATAATTACAATAGGACCTCAGAGTTATATTTCATATTTCTAGTTTCAGATACAAGAATGATACTGTGATCAGTGTCGGTCCACCTATCCGCTAGGGGGCAGTGGGGAGCTACGACGTCACTGGCCGGCCTGGGTCACGCCTCTGCCACTGGGGAATTAGCGGCGGGAAGGATGCCAGCCAGTGTCTGTAGCGCCGCCCCTCAGGCAGGGGAGCGTCGGCAAAGGTCAATAGCACGCCCCTCAGGCAGGGGAGTGCTGGCAAAGGTCAATAGCACGCCCCTCAGGCAGGAGAGCGCCAGCAAAGGTCCCGGCATGGGTTGGCCTGGTAGGGGAACCTAGGCCCACCCTACACCACTGCGTTCCAGCCCAGGGCCCTGACAGTGGCAGAACAAGGGTCCCGCCACTGGGTCAGCGGAGTCGGCCCGCTACATACACTCACCACTGTGCAGCTCTGTCCCTGGGCTACTTCCTACCTGCTTGCTCGTCTGAATCCCTCTGGTCCCACCAGTGCGTCAGGGTAGTCCGCTGTTGGCAGCTCCAGCTCCCCCTCGGGCTCAGGCTCCTCCAGCTCGTCCCGGTTCTCGGCTGCTGGCAGCTCCCGCTCCCCCTCCGGCTCCTCCAGTCCCTCTGGGTACTCAGCAGCAGGCAGTCCTGGCAGCCCCAGTCCTTCCTCCAGGTGAGGTTCCCACTGGTCCAGGGCCTCCCCGGCATGGCAGCAGGGTCTGAAGGGAGCAGCCCGCGGTCTGCATCTGCCTCCCTCCCTGGTGCTGCCCTGACTGAACTAAGGGCCCTGCCCTTTATACTTCCTGTTCCACCCCTCCCCTTCTGGGGGGTGGAGCGAGCTTGGCCTGGCCCCGCCCACTCAGGCTGAGAGAGCGGCCCTTTACCCTCAGGTTCGGAGGGCAGCCACCCTGGCTCCCTACAGATACATTTATACAAATAGGATGAACATACTCAGTAGATTATAAGATTTGTAATGATACCTTACAAGAGACCTTTTGCATGAAGCATATTCCAGTTACATTATATTCACACTCATTAGCATATTTTCATAACATCATACAGAGTGCACTGTCACACCCCCTACAGTGGGAGAGTCCCCTGCAGGCATAGAGAAGCTGCAGCCAGCTTCTACAAGTTTCTCACCAAACCACCAGCACAGAGGACATGTAGGGCGCAAGGGAAGCTAAATAAATGGGGGGAGGGTTTTTTTGTTTCCTCCAGATTATCTTGTCCAATTGCACCTTGTATTACTTCCCTTACTGGATTGCAACACTTATAATTAGCTGGCCACTAAAATACCATTTGAAATAAAGAAGTAAAATTTAGTTTCTGTGTAGAATTCTTTTATGCTTCCCCAAAACAAATACTCTGTTAAATAAAATAATGGATGCCAGAAGAACCTGGAAGAAATGAAGTAGTTTTGCTAAATAAGTATGTGCTATGCCATACATGTCATTAAAAAAGTGCACACAGAGAAAAACATTAAAGTATTTATTCACAGGCTAGGATATGTTAGGTTGTATTTGGCAGAGAAGATGTGACTTGGCTCTTTATTCACCTAAAAACTATAACTGTATAGTCCATAAATTGACATTATTGGGGAACAGGTATAATTATGCCAACCAAATAAATATGGGCATGTAGATACTAACCTGTTTAATGCTTGTACAAACATTTAAGGAGTGATCTGTGCAGGAATGTGTATGAATTCTCCAGACCTAACAGTGAATCTTAAAATATGTCTCTGTTGACAGGAACACTCAGAGAGACTACCAGTGGTCTAACAATGTGATGGGCAACTCTAAAGCTGTCAATAGAACTTCCAGAGGAGTTTGTCAAGGAGCCAGAGGCACAGCAGAACATCCTCTGCTTTACAATCACTGCTTTATAGTTGCTATCTAAAGTAGAGCCATGGAACACTGTGATGCTGTAAATGGCAAACCAGAACAAGAGGCATGGGGGTGGGGGAGTAGGCAGTTGCAGTGTTGTAAATGGCACAGGTGGATACTAATTCAATCATTTAACTTCCTGATTTATATTGAATAGTGTCCCAATTTAAAAACATGTCTTGACAATGTATGTTTCTAAATGCATACCTTTTAAATAACAAAACACCCTATTCTATTAGGAATCCTTGCATTGTAATGTGCAAATAATGTTTGTTCTTGTACTGTTTATTCCCTTTGCCTTGTATTTGGGTAGCCAACTTAATCTGATGCATTTTTCTGTTTTCCAAAGCAAAAACTGAGGTTACGAATATGTTGATATAAAACCTATGGTGCTGTCTAACACTGCTTAATCAGGAAAACCTGCCATTGAAGCAATGGAAGTTTTTGCCTGATAGAGAATTTCAAGATCAGGTCCTAAATCTGTCTGTATATAGTTAGATGTCACATTTTTTAATCAGTTCTCTGGCATTTTTGTTCTGATGTGAACAAATAGGTTGACAGAAGCATTTTCACTTTCAAGATGTTTATAATATTTATATCAAACCTCTACAATTTTTATTGATAACTGAACCAAAAAGATCTAAGGTATATCTCCAGGTTCCTTTTTTCTTTACGTCTCTTGCCACATTCCTTTAGTCACATAAGCCCCTCAAATAAAAAAGCAACCATCTCTTTTCAGAGCTTGTATGCAAAAAAACACATCAAATTTATATACAACATTTTGGAGTTAGGACATTCATTGTAATTGTGGATGGATGTTCATGGGAGTCAACTGCTAAAATTGTTCATCTGCATATGACAGTATATTACATAATGCTTATAATAATGTGGAAATATTTGGCACAGAATATATAGTTATTACATTTCTTCTCAATATTGAGTCTGATCTTGCGCTCGTTGAAATAAGCTGCAAAACTCCAACTGATTTTAATGGGAGGTTCATACTTCCCGAGTAGTCCTTCAGTCATGAACATTATTTTGTTTTTATTTATTTCGCTATTCCTGTGTGATTCACTACTTAGTAATTCAAAAATAGTGTCTTTTTTGTACAATTTTTTGTATGAAAATAATGTTGATGTTGCAAACACTTGATTGTGATGTAATTGAATTAATGAGACAGGAGGAGCCAGTATGAGAACACAGAAGGTAGTTTCCATTTAGGCATATAGGTTTTGCTACACTGGATCAGATCACTGGCCCATCTAGTATGGCATTCTGCCATCACCAATATCTGATTTACCAACTGCTTCCATTTTGCCGTGCTCTCTTTGGCCATGTCTACGCTGCCACTTATTTCGGCAAAACGTATGTCACTCGGGTGTGAAAAAACACCCCTGAGCGACATAAGTTTTGGCAGCGTAAGTGGTAGTGTGCACAGCACTGTCGGTGGGAGAGCTTCACCCACCAACATAGCTACTGCCACTCACTGGAGGTGGTTTAATTATATCGATGGGAGCGCTCTCTCCTGTCAGCATAGAGATGCTACACGAGAGGTCTTACAGTAGCACAGCTGCATCGGTACAGCTGTGCTGCTGTAAGGTCTCTAGTGCTGAACCTTACACATTCAAACATTGTCAGCCCCCAAAATATCAGGAGACTGACTTAAAAATAATGAGATTTTTTTAAAAGACATAATATTTTTTCTTTGTTGCCTGATTTCTGAAAATCAGGCAACAAAGGTATATTGGGGTACATGTTCAAGTATTTTCTCTGCAACTATGAGGGTAGTAACTTATTTTTTAAATGAAACCTGAGATTCGCATGTAGCTGAAGTTCTGTGGAAGCTGGGTTTTGAAGAAAATAAATATTTTAATGAGAAAATCTTTTAGAACGTTTTAGTGGTGTTTTAAAATAACTTTTTCAAAGTTCTTTGTGGATGAAACTGCATTTAAGAGTTTATTATAATAAAGACAGTATATATCTGTAGAAATTTTTGTGAGTATGTACACACGCATACAGAGGGAGACAGAGCAGGTGCAAACGCAAGCAAATGTGATATTTCAACATGTGCTTTGGATGGCCAAATAACTCATGAGTTCTGAAGATATGACTGGGTCACCCCAGATGAGAGTCAATAAACCTTTTATGCTGTACCATCATGTTCTATATATATGTTATAGAAAAATATTTTTGGGAATATTTGAATTTGAAACAAATTAACTGAAACCCTTCCCTCTATCTCCTGCCACTCCACTAAAAAACCAGCAACCCCTCCTTTCAAATTATTAGGAGGGGGTAGCAGATGAGGTTTAGAACAACCAGCACCCCCAGCTTCCACAATGAGTTGGGTTTCAGCTAAATAGCAGGACTGAGTTACATCTGGAACTCAGGAAGGGCCTCACTCGGTGTAAGGGCTTAGGCTGATGCCTATTTAGCTGAAGGGTGGCAACACTAAAATATCTGTACTATTTGAATTTGTACTTGCAAAATTTAAGAAAAGATGCAATAGTTCTAGTTCTCTCTGTTTTCTCTTTTTTTTTATTAACTGGTGATTCCATCCACAATTTTTTGTAATGCCATCTAGAAGATTAGAAACATGTGATGATGTTTTACAATACCACAACCTCTCAGATGTCTTCATGTACAGTGTGGAAGTATTTATGAAACACAGCTATACAGTTGACATTTCACAGGAAGAAGAATTAAAAGTAAGAATGGGATAGTGTTCCCTCTCCCTCTCCTTGTTTTCATTTGATTAATTTTTAGATATTTATCTGGAGGATGACTTATACTGCTAAAAACTGAATGAATTGCAGAGTATTATGTGACAGGTTTCAGAGTAGCAGCCGCTTTAGTCTGTATTCGCAAAAAGAACAGGAGCACTTGTGGCACCTTAGAAAAAAAGGTACTAATAAATTTGTTAGTCTCTAATAAATTTGTTAGTCTCTAAGGTGCCACAAGTACTTCTGCTCTTTTTAGAGTATTATGTGGTGTGCTTTGATGCTTTAATTTTTGTCATGGTAGGTGTAGAGTAGAAGAGTTAAAAAGGATCTCTGTTTAAGCTTCATTGCTGCTGTGCTAGAAGAATTTTGGCATTAAACATAGCATATGTGTAATAGCTCTTGCTTAGCATTCATAAAAATATAACAAATGCAGAAAGCAGCATTATCGCCCTTTCAGCTTTGAATTTGGTCTAGTATGCTTTTGTTTTTAAAAGAAAATAGGTGCCCCATTATAAACAGTGGTTTCTAAAATGGCTTAAAATGATTTTACCTTGAAAATAATGGTGTTTGGCTGTTAATGGATTAAATATTTTTATGTAATAAGTTTTATGCTTTAAAGATAACTACACCGCTTTATTTTTTTTATTTTTAAACATGATGGGTTCTTTCCTACTGTCTGCCATACTGCAGACACTACCACACATCTTAAAAAGTAGCTGATGATTTTTCTCTCAAGATCCTATGCATGGCAGTATGCATTGGATATTAGAACTCAGCTATAAGGGTGAAATTCATCCATGGTGCTGAGGGCCAGTGCAAAGTCCTTTGCTTCATGTAAACCTTGTGTAGGTCAAAGAGGAGTCATGTCCTCATAGGGGTACCTGTGCACCCTCTCTGTGCCAAGAAAAGTGTCTGTATGCTGGTCTCTCATATGCTTTGTGTGGAAGGCTGCACAACAAAGTCTATCATCACTTAGCTTTGGTCCAGACAAGAACTCATTTTCCAGAATACCGGTGCTGAGTGAATCATCAGCACATAGCATATCATTAGCACTGTACAAAGAATAATAAGAACAATCGTCACAGGTACACTTCATGAATGTCTTCACATACAGAATGGAATATGGCCATATCCTTCTCTTCAGCCAAAAGAAATGTGCATATTTAGAAAACCAAGTGCTGTATATTCATTAACTGTTTTGTGTTTAAAGATGGTATGCAAGAATGAAGATGGGGTGACGACAGCAGTGACAATTTGTCAGACTTCCTTAAGCAACTAAATATGTTAGTAGTAGTTTGTTTGTTTGTACTATAGTGTTGTCCAGATGTCCCAAACAAAACTAGGACCCCATTGTGCTAGGCACTGTACAAACACAAAGATTCATACATTATAAGGCCAGAAGGGACATTGTGTTCATCAGGTCTGACCTCCTGTGTAACAGAGGCCATAAGACTTCCTTCAATTAATTCCTGTTTGAAATATAACATTCCTCTTTGGATGTTTTTCTATCTTGATTTAAAGCTTTCCACTTCTGGAAAATCCATCACGTCCCTTGATAAATTATTTCCTGTTTAAAAATTTGAGCCTTATTTTGAGTCTGAATTTGCCTAGCTTCAGCTTCCTGCAATTGAATCTTGTTATACCTTTGTCTGTTACACTGGTGAGCCCTCTATTATTAAATTTCTGTTCCCCATATAGATATTTATAGATTGTGATCAAGTCATTCCTTTACCTTCTCTTTGCTAAGCTAAACAAATAGACTTAAGGAGCACAATCACTGTAAGGCATGTTTTCTAATCCCTCTCCAATTTGCAAGGTAATAAGAGAGAGTCTTTATCCTGAACAGGTCACAAACTAAGTAGACAAGGTTGGGAGAGAAAACAGGCACAAGGAGGTGTAATGACTGGTCTAAGGTCATGCCACAGCTGGGAATAGAATTCATGTCTCCTGAATCCCAGCCAGTGCCCTAGCCACTTGTTCAGGCAGCCTTTCCTAGTTTGTTTTGGAACAGGGAGTTAAAGTGAAACCTTATAGAAAAGATCTGAGATCTTTGATATAACTCCCCCAAATCGTTTTTTCTTGCTTCTACAATTGTATGTCCACATTTGTCATCTCTATACTGCCCATAAATACATAGCTGGTTCAAAATAAATTCTTTTGACAAGTTTTCTTAGAGCCTCAAACCACTATTATGTAAATATAAATTATATTTGTCATGTCTTTTTTTTCCAGATAGAGTGAAATTGCAGTATGCACCAGTCCTGCCCCCATTGAAATCAATGGCAAAGCTCCTATTAGAGTCAATGGAAGTAGAATTTGTAACCTTAGATATTTTTCTTTTCACAAAAGAAGGCAATGGCTTATTGGATATGATCACCTGTGCTCTCAAAAAAACCCATAAAATGGGTGATGCAGCATTAGCATCCCGTTTTTAGAATTCTTCAGGTTAAATGTGTGCACAACTTGATTAAAAATAGAAAAAATGCAGTAAAATAAGTTGGTGTCTGTTTTTCAACATACAGCAGTGTAAAATACTGCCCTTGGGATAGAAAAGTTACCTCGATGGTGAAATTATGATGAAGCTGACAGAATCTCAGTAAACGTTTGTCTCTGACTTTATTTTCTGATCCACTAATCCAGGATCATGCTAAAATCATCAGTGATTGACAGTTAGCATCAATAATGAGAGAAAATTAATGGCACCTTCTGGAGGTTCTAATCCTGACTTGCCTCTGACAGGAGTTACATTTTGTTCCTGTTCCTTCCAGATTGTCTTCTTACTTTTATTATTTTTAAGAAGTCCCCACATTGCAGGGGAGGATTGGGACATTTCTCAGAACTAAGATTCTCTACCTTTCAGTCTGCATGAAACAAAAAACAAGCTAAAACTAGTTCTTTGCTTTGTCTCTTTTTGGACCCAATTTAAGAAAACCAAAAGTGCATTGTACATCTCCTGGGAGCAGAGCAAGAATTTCAAGAAAATGTCACTTTGTAGGTACCTGAAGAGCAGTCCAGGAATATGGGATACTTCTCACTCCCCCCAACCCGTCCCCCCCACAAAGATAATTTGTCGAAATGAAATGGGAAGGTGGGCTTTTTCCATTATTCACCTAGTTTATTGACTAGAGTTCAGTTTATCTTCCTTTTGTGTCTCAAATGCTGCACACTCTAGGGTTTTAGAAGTCTCACCACAATGAAAATTTATAAACCGCACTTGGGAGTCTAGTAGTACCAATCAGTTTAGTAAAGCTCCAAGAGCATGCACTATATGATGATTAGTGGGCAGATATCCACAGCATTGGGATAAATCATGTTTTCTGTAAGTTTCTCCAAGAGCTTCCCTTTTCACACCAGCTACACCTTGAGCTGGAGCCAACTGCACGTTAAGTATTAATGAAGCTTTCACTATAGTGTTGAAGTGCTAAATACATTAATTTAGATTGGCATAGCATTGCTCAAAGATGACATCATAATGGACTTTGCTTCTATTGCCATTTCCAAGTTCTACGAGGCTCTGCTGACTTAATTTGGTGTGTGGGCGTATAAGTGTTAGTAGTTTTCTTTTCCTGTGGTGGGAAAGCTATGGCAGAGAGATGGATTTTGCAGTGTGCTCTGAAAATGGATAGGCTTTGTCTCAGTCTTATCTTTTACAGTAGATTGTTCCATAGTTGAGCATCTTGACTCTGCGCACTTTTTCTCCTGCTCTCATGAGCTTTGTCCTAGGCTTCATTACCTGTGTTTTCACCCAGGAACGTTTTTCTTTCTGACACTGCTTTTGCTAGGGTATGGCATTGTCTGCTACTGGTGAGAAAGAGAGAGAGAGCTGTGCCTCATCACCACAGTGGTAATGATTGATCCCATACCATCTTATGATATATCTCTTACTGGTCTGACATATTTAATAGTAGGGGGCACCATGTAAATACTTTGGGGAATCTTCACCTTTCAGTCACAGAGAGGAAGTCCAGTTGCTCATCACTATCCTCTAAAATCTATCTGAAAGGAATTAATAAAGCCATCTTATAATTACTCTGTCAGCCTTGGCCAAGTCCTCTAGGTAGGCAGACAATACATTGTGGTTGATAGTCTTACAGGCAGCTGATAGGTCCAGAACTATTAACCTGGATGGTTGTCCCCTGTCTGTGGCTGTAAGTGTATTCACCTTCAATGCTACTATTGCCTTTTCCATGCAATATTCTGGTTTGAAGCCTGAGTGGGAGAATTCTAATACATGTGTGAAGAACTGGTTTGTGCTGCAGGAACTGGTTTATAACCACTCTCTAAATATGCTTGTTTGAAAGAAAAGCCATTGCCCTTGTGTGCAATCTTATCTTCTCCATTTTAGAATTTTATTCTGATACTTATCACCGTATTATCTAAGCACTTTCCTCGTACAGTGAATAGCAATAGTGAAGTCCTTAGTGGACTCACAGGTCATGGAGTCTCTGGCTCCTTTCCCTTTTTGAAAAAAGTAAAATATCTGCTTGGGATGGGCTTTTTGAAGGGAGGGAATTGATAGGAATTTGAGATTAGAAAGGGTGTTCATATTGTGAGCATTACTTATGTTGGAAAGGCTTTCTCAAAGAGGAAGTTTTTGCAAAATTTTGTAAAGATGGTCAGTGTGATCTATAAACTCCTCAGTGTCAACTGGCAAGTGGGTTACAATAATATCCTGATCCTGGTATCTACATTCTGGTTCATCAAATAATATAGTGAGGTCTTAAATAAAAGCAAGGGTCACACTGCTCATTAACACCTTTGTGAAATGTATGTACAGATACTCTATAAGGTGATATGCATATTGAAAATATATTTCCTCGAGTCAGTATGAAGGCAGAGATGACAAACAGGTTTCTGCCAGACAAAGGATATTTAATTACCTGTCTCTGTTGGTCTGCATGTCAATTAAGCATTGTAATGCTTACACAATGGGGAGCCATTTACATACGAAGTCAGCAGGTAGAATGTGACATCAGCAAGGAGGCAGCACACTGGAGAATGAGCTATAGGGGGTTATCCTGACTCTGGGTATAGACAATGAATTTCAGAATCTATAAGGAGAAGGTAACAAAGACTCCCCTTTATCCTGGACCTAGGAAGTAATCAAGCAGTGTGATTACATTAATGAAAACAGGACCTCAACCTTTTGGTTTAAATGATGCAAGGACATTTGGGGTGAGAGAGCCTTATTTAATTCCGCTGTGGATCTAGGGACAGAATAGACCCACTGCTCCTTCTGCATGTCATAAGAGGCAACCAAGAGGGGGCTGCCTGGAGAGGGATGGGCTGCACCAGATTAGAAATTTGCCCAAGACACACCATATGATGAGCAAGTCAACCATGTCCATACCGGATTGATTGCAGCCCAGGTTAATAATGACTGCGCCATCTGTCTCCCACCAGGGCGGACATGACAAATATATTACTGGTGTAACCCCAACAAAAAGGATCCGTGGAAGAGATAACATCACCATAGCCACATGGAATGTAAAGACATTGAGACAAATAGGGAAGTTGAAAGGACTCGCGTACGAAATGGAACAGTACACCTGGCACCTCCTAGGAATCTCTGAGGTCAGATGGAAGAACTTTGGAGAGGTATTAGCGGAAGAAGGCCATTTACTCTATTACAGTGGAGAGGACAAACATGTCAACAGCGTAGGATTTCTTGTGCATAAAGATATCAAGAATTCAGTATTAGGATGCCGCCCAATGTCCGGCAGGTTTATTTCCATCTGTCTAAAGGCAGTACTGTTTAATATCACAGTGGTACAAGTCCACGCCCCTACAACAGACTATTACAGGGGTCGGCAACCTTTCAGAAGTGGTGTGCCGAGTCTTCATTTATTCAGTCTAATTTAAGGTTTCGTGTGCCAGTAATACATTTAAACGTTTTTAAAAGGTCTCTTTCTATAAGTCTATAATATATAACTAAACTGTTGTATGTAAAGTAAATAAAATTTTTAAAATGTTTAAAAAGCTTCATTTAAAATTAAATTAAAATGCAGAGCCCCCCGGACTGGTGGCCAGGACCCGGGCAGTGTGAGTGCCACTGAAAATCAGCACGCGTGCCATGGGTTGCCTACCCCTGGACTATTACGATGAGCAAATTGAAGATTTTTACAATCAGCTCCAAGACATCATCAATAAGGTACACAAGAAAAATATCCTGATTATACAGGGAGATTGGAATGCTAAAGTGGGTACTGATGCACAGGCAGATTGGAGAGATTATTGTGACCCTTTCTGTAATGCGGTAACCACTGAGAAGAGATTGAGACTTTTGAAGTTTGCCAGCTATAACAATCTGGTTCTTGCAAACACATTAGGAGCACATAAAGACAATCAATGTGGCATGCACCTAATGGTATACATCACAGTCAGATTGACTTCATCATGGTGCAAAACTGATTTTGTTCTGGGATTAACAGAGCTAAAACAAGGAGCTTCCCCGGTGCTGATATTGGAAGTGATCATGACCTTGTGATGCTAAATTTTTGGATTTTCTAAGGAAAATCGTCAGGCCAAAGTTCATCATAACCAAGTTTGACTTAGAAAGACTCAGAGACCGAAACATTACAGAGTCATTCCAAGCAATGATCGGCAGAAAATTTGCCCCACTGCTTGCTCTAGAGGAAGATGTAGAAACAGTGACCAACAATTTCAACGCAATGGACATCCTTGGGAAACATCATAAGAAGACAAAACCATGGGTCACAAATGAAATATTACAAATGTGTGACATTAGAAGAGAACTTAAGAGAGACAAGAACAGCACTGAGGGAGCTGATAAATATAGAGTGATTGGTAGAAGATCAAGAAAGGAATGAAGGTGGCCAAGGAGATATAGATTGAAAAGCTGTGCTCTAAAATTGAAGAGTGTCAATAATAAAAATAGAAAATGAACCTTCCAGGTTGTAAAAGATCTGACCAAGGAAAGATGGACCAACGCTAACACAATTCAAGACAAAGAAGGGAACAATCTTACAGAAGAAAGGAACATCATCAATATGTCGACAAACTGCTGCTCTGATCTATACAACCACCAGACAAATGGAGATCCTAGTGTCCTAGACAGCCCAGATTCAACAGAGGAGGATGACTTTCCAATACTGTGTGAAGAAGTGGAGACAACTGTGAAATCACTCAAGAACAGAAAGGCTATAGGTATTGACAACATCCCAGGCGAATTGATGATGAAATTCGGAGGAGAATAGTAATAGAGGTACTCACCAAGATCTGTAACAAGATCTGGCAGACCAGTGAGTGGCCCTCCATGTGGTCACAGTCATTAATCATCACTCTGCCAAAGAAAGGCATCCTGCAATTGTGTCAAAATTACCGGACCATAAGCTTAATTAGCCATCCCAGCTAAGTGATGTTAAAAGTCATATTGAACAGATTGAAGCCACAAGTGGAGAATATCATCACTGAAGAACAGGCTGGCTTTCGTGCTGGAAGAAGTACCACAGAACAGATTTTCAACCTTCGTGTTTTATGTGAGAAGTACTTACAACACAGCAGGACATCTGTCATGTCTTTATTGACTTCAAGAAGACCTTTGACATAATATGGCATGAAACTCTCTGGGCAATCATGAAGGAGTACAATGTTGGTTGTAAGCTTATTCTTACCATTAAACAACTGTATGCCAAGGCCAGCAGTTCAGTTCTCGTCAATGGCACAATAGGAGAGTGGTTTTGTACCACTGTTGGAGTCTGGCAAGGCTGCCTTCTTTCGCCTACACTGTTCAACATCTATTTGGAGCTCATAATGACTGATGCCCTAGAAGATCACATATGCACAGTCAGCATTGGGGACCGAACAATCTCAAATCTTCGGTTCGCTGATGACATTGACGGCCTGGCAGGCAGCGAAGATGAAATTGCCAACCTTGTGAAACGATTGGATGAAACCTCCGCAAAATATGGCATGGAAATCAATGCAGAGAAAACCAAGCTGATGACAAACAAACGTGACGGGATCAGCTCACATATCACTGTCAGTGGACAAGAGCTGGAGACAGTGAAACAATTCAAGTATTTGGGGACAATCATCACTGATGAAGGATCCAAGGCAGAAATTCTGGCAAGAACTGCGCAAACAACAGCAACAGTGGCAAAGATAAAGCCAATTTGGAGGAATAAGAACATCTCCCTGGAATCCAAACTGAAACTGCTGCATGCGCTGGTCATCTCCATTTTTCTGTATGCGTACGAGACATGGATCCTTATGGCATAACTTGCATGGAAAATACAGGTAAGTAGAGAGAGATTTCCATAAAATCCTGGATATCTCCAACTTTGACCCCATTACTAATGAAGAGGTCCACAACATCCTCGCCCAATGCGCTGGGTCATATGAAGACCTCCTGGCAACTGCAAAAAAGTGCAAGCTGAAGTGGTACGGCCATGTAATAAAATAATCTGGCCTATACAAGATCATCCTCCAAGGGACAGTACAGGGGAAGAGAAGAAGAGGAAGACAGAAGAGATGGACAGAAATGGACTTAGCAGAGATTCAAGCACTGACATACAATCATCAGGGGTGGAGACAATTGGCTGATTGGTCGTTGGGGCACCATCATTGATGAGTGATGTGGTTATGGGAGTGATGATGAGACTTATTTAAAGACAGAAGATTAGCCTGTTCAGTTTAGTCTAGAAAACATGTTATGATTGTTTTTTATACGTAACCCTGTTGTGTTCATTATCCTTATTCACTATATCTTGAATCTTGACCCTTTGATAAACTTATATTTGTTTTTACTATAAATATATCTGTGCTGTGGTACTGTACAAAGAAATGATTAATCATTGAATCATTCATGCTGGTGGTACACTGGTCCCTTGGGGATAGCAGACCTAGTATTACTGTGAGTGTTCAGTGAATAAGGGGCTGGATACAACGGAAACACTTCAAAGGGGATCAGGGACTAGAGTGCACCTATTGTTAACCCTCAAGGCATAGCCTGGAGGAGAGTGCTTGGGTAGCTAACAAGCTAGTGGTGTCAGAGGGCTGACACCCAGTTAAGCTCAAGCAAGCCTTCCTCTTGCTGGAGGCAAGTGGTTATAAGGTGACTTTTATAGTCCCGGGTACCTTGAGAACCATCACAATCAGATGCTAGATTTGCCTGATCTCTAAAAGCTTGCTCCATAGCCAGATCCACTTGATCAAGAATGCCCTGTCTCCAGATCTCACATGCTTTGTGCCCTGCATTGTCCCAAGGAGTGCAGTTGTCCTGGTAGCTTATGGAATTTGGTCTTTGAGGTAACTGGGCTTGATCCATTAATTGCTTTGAAAATTAGAACACTGGCATCAAAAGCAAAAGCTAACTGGGAGCCACAGGAGGGTATGAGCATCACAGTTGTCTGAGCCACGGAGAAGCCATGGAGAAGCTGCATTCAGTACAGTCTTAAATTCAGTTTCAGATGCACTGAGTTACAGCAATCCAGCCTGGAGGTGACAAATACAGGGATGACTGTGGCCAAGTTCTTGCCCAGGAGGAACAGACAAAGTTTCCTAGCAATCTGGAAGTGAAAAAAGGTATTTATGGGAACTGATGCTACCTGGTCATCCAAGCTTAGTGAGGAATCAAATAGGCCTCTGAGGCTTCACAACACATTGACAATGGAGGCCATATACCTTTGATTGAAGGTGGAGTTAACTGCTGGCCAGCTCCTTGAAGCATTTCCCCTTTCTAACTTGCATTGTTATGTTCTTACTTGGGTTCAGTTTGAGCCAGCTGGTCTTGACCAGAATCTAATTTCCTGTAGTTTGAGACTGATGGCATCCAGTGATGGATTCTTGAATATCAGTCTGACTAGTGCATATTTCATTAAGGTATCATTAGATTTCTCTCTATGAAGTAGGGATTGACTACCTTTGTCGGCAATGGATCCAGGTGTTCTTCACTGGCTTTCAACTGCCATTGGTGCAGTAGTCAATCATGCACATAGTGGCATGCGCATCTCAAATCATTTTAATTTCTGTTAACACAATTGAGGCAAATTCTGTAATGGGTTTGAGTGGTCACTCCCTTCTGTTCCTGTTGTGATATCTTGGATACTGCAAGTCCTTACTAGATTTAGTTGATCTTGTTGATGATATAGGATGCCAGCTATTTGCAGCAGTATGTATTTTGGTCTCTGGTTGGTTGGGGATAATTTGGGTTGACTAGATGGCTTACAGTCTGGAAGAATTCTGCTGATCAGAACTTTAGCAGTTGTATGTCAGAGAAGAAGCATTTCTGATGTCCAATCACAAGTGCAACATAGGTTTTCAGGAATTCTTTGTGTTACAACTGAGTGTCTTACATTATCTGTGTTCTAGTCTTTTGCTTTGGGTTTTTAGGGAATCATTAGGATTTGCATGAATATTTTTTGGAGGGAGGAAGTATATTGGATTAGTGTATTAATGGTAGTGGATAGCAGATGATTGCAGTGTCTACTATCCTTCAGCACTTTGATCTTGGAGATAATTAAAATTTTCTGTCAGGATGTGGAGAAATGGTATGTCTTCCCATCTCAACAAATATTCTACTTGAGCCCTAGCATCCTACTTAGTCAGAGAGAGTGGGAAAGTTAAAGGGGGAAGCAGTTTTGTAATGGCAGGTTCTTGAGCTTTCTTATGTCTTTTTCAAATAGGTGGACATTTCAAATAATGTAGACACTTTTTTGGCTTGGCAGGTGATGCCGTATAATTTTGACTACTAATAACATATGTATGTAGTATGTAAGGTAGAATAAAAGTAATGGAATCTCACATTTCAAAGGATAACCTGGCTGTCACTAGAGGTCAAGAAGATTGATTTTATTTATTTATTTTACCATATGCAATGTTGCACAATAGGCCAGGTGCATTGTTTGTTGTTTTGCTTGATTCACTTTCTTTTTCCTTCCTGTAAAGAGAGTGATGTGTTAGACAAAGGCTTCTGCCACAGGCATGAGCTGGGACTTAGTGGACTAATAATCTGATCCAGTATGCGAATTCCTGTATCTTTCAGCAGGAATGAATATTTTGTTTCTTCTGTTTTCTTGTTCTATATGATGAGATTACTTGTCACATCTGATCAGTCTGGAATTGTTGGATTTAAGGGAACAGAAAATAGAATTTTACCTGTAATTTTTTTTTTTCATCTCAGACACACCAATCCAGGATGACCCTTTCTGTTCTAGTTTATAATACTGGAGTAATTACACAAATGACTTCAAGTAGGAATTTTTTTAAAGTTTATCCTTTTCGAATTTTTTGTTTTTAATGATCATGGTGCCAATTTTAATAGCTCTCTCTTTGAGTTACTTCAATGTGGGAGTTGAGAGAGAAGGTGGGAGTAAAACCTCTAGAGGGTGCCAAAAAACTTTGCTTAAAATTGGAACTGCTAACCTGCTGTCAGTTTCATCTAGGAAGAGCACAACCCCTAACTGCTATACTAATGCACATATGCAAGGGAAAAATGTTTACTGGTCAAATCATTATGTCTGGAATTCGGTAACCACTACCTAAATGTTTAGCATGTAGCTGCTTTACAAATGATTGTTCTTTTATGAGGTTCCAAAAACTGTTTGTAACATCTAGTGGTATGTAGTTGACATGCAGTGGAGAAGTCAGACATTCTTTGACTTGTTTTTTTAATTTAAACGTATGCCAGGATTTCTAAACTTCATGAAGGAATATGTGAAAATTAGTTACTTTCTAAGTTTCTGATATCACACACATTAATACTGAAATACAGGTCTGTCTCATCTTATGCTGGGGTTACGTTCCGCGGTCAGCGCGTAAAGCAAAAACCACGTATAGTCAAAATTACATTGAGTTCAATGGCAGGCGGAATTGCCCGCACTACAGGTACAGTATTAAAATTGTTATTTTTCTCTTTATTTTTGTTTTCGTTTTGTTTTTGCCGACCGCGTAAAGCTGAAATCACGCACGTTAAATGCGCGTAAGATGTGGCAGACCTGTATTGTAAACTGGATTTCTTTTACCAGAGATTTTACATAACAGCTATGACCAGAGTCTGCAAGACTGCAAGTGTTTTTCTGTCATTTTAATATGACATAAGATTGTATCCTTCTCTCTTATCAGAATAAAAGCTGTTCACTTGCATAAAAACTTTATTTAAGAATTTTTGCAGAAGGCTTTTAACAGCTTTATTCTTACAGAGTATGGAACATTTTTCCAGTGATAAAGACAGGTGCCAGGATAGAAACTCTCTGAACAAGCTCTTAAAATATGAACATTTAATTTACTTTTCAACATGTTGTTGTGTTTCTAAATAAATAAGAACTGTATTTTTTAAAGCATTGGTAATAACAGTGATACAATGTACAGTAAGTTATGTCTTATAACATATTATGATTCAGTTAGTTTCAGTATATTCAAAATTGTATCCTAATTTCTCAATAGGCACATCATTGTCTTTCAGACACAGTCTTGTGATGGTGTGGGTGGTGAGATAAACAGGGGTGCTAGCATTGTGCCCGAAACAGGTACAATTCCACCAGGGAATTGTCTTGTTTCTGTTTTGTTTTTTAGCACTATGAGTAAGGGACACCTTAATATATGAACATGAAGGTAGCTGATGTTTCTCTTCCAAATTTCATGAAGCTAGCATTCTCTTAATTATAATTTTATGTATGTCTTGGGAAACCTACTGGGTTTGCAAAAGGGAGCTGTTCATTAGCAAAAAAGGAGTTTTTAGTAGCTTGGTCTGAACAAACAAATTACACAGAAGGCAAAATCCTGCATGCTTTACTCTAATTTATAGTCTCATTGACTTCAGTGGGAGTACTTACATGAGTAAAAAGAGTAGTATTTGGCCTATACTTGATTATTATTCTCTCCCAAATACTATGATATTTTTTATAAATTAAATGGAGTACTAAAAGCTGACCATGATCATGACATATTAAGTCTAGATGGAGAATGGCTATACACATCTGAATTATGTAATCTAAGAAGGATATTAAAGAGCAACAGCTACATCTACACGACCAGATAATTTGCACCCAAGTATATTAAGGGTCAGTATGAGAGAGAACTAGTTGAACATGACCTCCCAGTGCCAGGTATAGCTAAGGGGGGGGGGGAATATCTAGTGCAGGGGTTGGCAACCTTTCAGAGGTGGTGTGCCGAGTCTTCATTTATTCACTCTAATTTAAGGTTTTGCGTGCCAGTAATACATTTTAACATTTTTAGAAGGTCTCTTTCTATAAGTCTATAATATATAACTAAACTATTGTTGTATGTAAAGTAAATAAGGTTTTTAAAATGTTTAAGAAGCTTCATTTAAATTAAATTAAAATGCAGAATCCCCCGGACTGGTGGCCAGGACCCAGGCAGTGTGAGTGCCACTGAAAATCAGCTTGTGTGCCGCCTTCGGCACACGTGCCATAGGTTGCCTACCCCTGATCTAGTGGGAGGTGTTATTGCCCCTGCATGTAGCATTAATTAAACTAGAGCTGTCAATTAATCGCAGTTAACTCACGCAATTAACAAAAAAAAGTAATTGTGATTAATCACAGTTTAAATCATACTGTTAAACAATAGAATACCAATTGAAATTTATTAAATAATTTGGATGTTTTTCTACATTTTCATATACACTTCTACACCGATATAACGTGACCCGATATAACATGAATTCAGATATAACGTGGTAAAGCAGCGCTCTGGGGGGCGGGGCTGCGCACTCTGGCGGATCAAAGCAAGTTCGATATAACATGGTTTCACATATAACGCGGTGAGATTTTTTGGCTCCTGAGGACAGCGTTATATCGGGGTAGAGGTGTACCTTGTATTCTGTGTTATAACTGAAATCAAAGTGTATATTTATTTTTATTACAAATATTTGCACTGTAAAAATGATAAACAAGAAATACTATTTTTCAATTCACCTCATACAAGTACTGTAGTTCAATCTCTTTGTTATGAAAGTGCAACTTACAAATGTATTTTTTTTGTTAGATAACTGCACTCAAAAACAAAAACATTGTAAAACTTTAGTGCGTCCACGTCCACTCAGTCCTACTTCTTGTTCAGCCAATCACTAAGACGAACAAGTTTATTTACATTTACAGGAGATAATGCTGCCCTCTTCTTATTTACAATGTCACCAGAAAGTGAGACCCGGTATTTGCATGGCACTTTTGTAGCTGGCATTTCAAGGTATTTACATGCCAGATATGCTAAATATTCATATGCCCCTTCATGCTTCGGCCATCATTCCAGAGGACGCGCTTCCATGCTGATGATGCTTGTTAAAAAAAAATGCATTAATTAAATTTGTGACTAAACTCCTTGGGGGGAGAATTGTACATCCCGAGCTCTGTTTTACCTACATTCTGCCATATATTTCATGTTATAGCAGTCTCAGATGATGACCGAGCACATGTTGTTCATTTTAAGAACACTTTCACTGCAGATCTGCCAAAATGCAAAGAAGGTACCAATGTGAGATTTCTAAAGATAGCTACAGCACTCAACCCAAAGTTTAAGAATCTGAAGTGCCTTCCAAAATCTGAGAGGGACAGGGTGCGGAGCATGCTTTCAGAAATCTTAAAAGAGCAACACTCCGATGAGGAAACTACAGAACCCGAACCACCAAAAAAGAAAAATCAACCTTCTGCTGGTGGCATCTGACTCAGATAATGAAAATGAACATGTGTCAGTCTGCACTGCTTTGGATTGTTATTGAGCAGAACCCATCATCAACATGGACGCATGTCCCCTGGAATGGTGTTTGAAGCATGAAGGGACATATGAATCTTTAGCACATCAGGCACGTAAATATCTTGCAATGCCGGCTACCACAGTGTCATGTGAACACCTATTCTCACTTTCAGATGACATTGCAAACAAGAAGTGGGCAGCATTATCTCCTGCAGATGTAAACAAACTTGTTAGTCTGAGTGATTGAAGTAGAAGAAGTAGAACTGAGTGGACTTTTAGGCTCTAAAGTTTGACATTGTTTTATTTTTGAATGCAGTTTTTTGTACATAATTCTACATTTGAAAGTTCATCTTTCATGATAAAGAGATTTCACTACAGTACTTGTATTAGGTGAATTGAAAAATACGATTTCTTTTGTTTTTTTACAGGGCAAATACTTGTAATCAAAAATAAATATAAAGTTAGCAGTGTACACTTTGTATTCTGTGTTGTAATTGAAATCAATATATTTGAAAATATAGAAATCATCCACAATATTTAAATAAATGGTATTCTATTACTGTTTAACAGTGCGATTAATTGCACAATTAATCGTGATTAATTTTTTTAATCACTTGACAGCGCTAAATGAAACCATTACTGGAATATCATGTCCAATTCTGGGGTCCATGGGTAAAAAAGGATGTTGGCAAGATAGAAAGGGTTTAGAAAAGAGCAGCAAAAATATTTCTGAATCTGGAAAACATGCCTACAAAGTGAGAGACTAAAGAAGCTCAATCAAGATGAGGCCAAGAGGGAACTTGATCAGTTTGCAAGTACCTACATGGAGAAGAGATTTCTGATAGTAGAGGGCTCTTTTAATTTAGTAGAAAAAGTCATAATGAGATCCAATGGTTGAAAGCTGAAGTTAAACAGATTTAGATTAGAAATAAGGCATAAATTTAACTGTGGGTAACTAACCATTGGAACAACTTACTAAAAATGTGGTGATTTTCTGTCATTTGTATTTAAATCAAGACTGGATAATGTTCTAAAAGATCAGATATAACTCAAACAGAAGTCATGGGACTTAAGCATAAATTATTGGGTAAGGTTCAGTGGCCTGTGTTATGCAGGAGGTCAGACTAGAATATCATAATAACTTCTGGCCTTTAAAATCTAGGAACCCATGATTTACCTTTGTTGCACTGTAGTGGTTTCCCTCATGTACAAATTGGTGACCAATGTTCCACAATATACTCGAGAGACGTAAGTATAGTTTGGTTCTCATTTTTAATATAAGACTTGCGTGTAATTTCTTTCCAACTATATTTCTATTATCGAGAAGGTTTTGAGCTGACTCCAAGAAAATTAGTAGTCCTCATCTTAATGGTTAAAACTCTGTTTCCTCCCTCTCTCCTTTTCTCCTGTCCCTTCCAAATCCAAGAATATGATTGTAGATTATAGGACACAACTCTACACTTTTAAAAACAACAACAACAAAAAACACACACACAGATCCCTGAGGGCCTGGTCCTGCAGTATTTATTCAAGTAAAACACTCCCATGAACTCAAGCTTGAACATTAAATTTCCTTCAAGACTACAATACCACAAAGCAAATTGTCGTGTTCATTGCTCTTTTCCCAGCTGTTTCTGGTGTTTTATTTTGTGTTGAGGTGTTTTTTAGTTTTTGTTTTTTGTATGGATGTGAGGGAGGAGTTGGAGTCAAATAGGACACTTTTTGATATGCAATAACTTTAAAATTAACTGTCATTATAGGTTTAATTAGAAGGCAACACTAAAAGTTATACTAGGTTAGAGGTGCCTAGAGTGTAATTGGCTTTATAATACACACAGTCATAAACCACAGCTGTAAACTTTTTGGATCATTTATCTTGTGAAATGGAGACAAATAAAAGGTTTTTTAGAAAGGAGAGGAAACAGCATACCTACATTTTTTTAAACAGCATCATTGGCAACTAAGCCATCCCTCTAAAAGAGTCCTCAGTGACTCAGCACTCTAGCATGCTGTGTAGGCCTTGCTGGAGCCCTAGGCATAACTAAGCGTGTGAACCAAAGGCTGTGAACCAGAATAGTCCTGGCCTTGGCAAAATAGCAATGCACCAGATATTAGCTAGTACCGAGTAAACACATTCCTGACATGAGAAGATGTTACAGGAGCGTCCAGAGTCCTCAAATAACAACATAAGCACATTCCTAGGATATGGTACAAGAACACATTGACCCCCCATAAGATAGGAACAGGATGACAGGATAATGAATAAGGATATTTTGTTCGAACCAGCAGATTCAGGAATAAGGGTGGTAACCAATCACGTCTGGAGTGTAAAATGTAACTTGTCTGTATCAGTGTATAAAAGGAGGGGCATCTTTTGTTCAGCCTAGGGGGCAGCAGCCTGGTGCCATTGTTGTTGGCATACATGTATTAGTGTACCTGTAACGATGGAGCCAGGGCGCAGGTACCGTGCTTCGTTGACAATAAACCTGGCCGAGCACCTTTACCACTGAATCGACCCTGTGGTCTTTCTTTATGAGCAACACTGGAGTCTGCTGAAGTATCAGGCTGTGCTCTCTGCTTGTGCTAATAACCCAAGAGCTCCAAGAACAGAAGCACTGAGCAGCTGTAACAGCTTAGCAGCCTGGACAGCGTTGCCAAAGCAACAACATTTCTCAGCACTTAACATCATGCTGCAGCAGCCTATCCCTGAGCTGGACCCGGATCAGATGACCCCCAGGCTCAGGTATAGTCCGTGCAACAGCAATTCCAGGTCAAGAAACCGGTTGCTGCCTCGACTCCCTAGGATTTCAGCCTGCCCTTGATCCAGTTCCTGTTCTGCCCCAGCCCTGCCTGAGCCTCATTCCAGCCTTATCAGAGTCCTACTCTGACCTTGCTCCAGCCATTTTAATGACCCACTCCAGCTCTGTATCCACCTTCTGACCCCCCGACCCTTGGACTATGCCAAACTCGCTTCAACCTTTGGTCTGTATCTGGACTCCAACTACAATATTGATTTGGCTTGCCTACAGACTCTGACCTTGGTTCTGACCCAGGGCCTGACCCCAGTTTTGCTGTTGCCCTTGGCCTGGTCCTGGTCCTGGTCCTGATCCTACATCTGCTGAAGGCTTCATGCCCAAGTATTTCACACTGCAATAATCCATCTGAGAGGTGATGAAGGTGTGAATAACTAAGCCTAGGTCATAATCTTCCTGGATGGGATGAAATTGACCAATGTGGGTATGGACCTTGAACCAAAGGAGACTGCATTGTGGCAGTAAACTGTTCAAAATGATTTCCTCTTCCCACCAGCATCACCTCTGTCTTGCTTGGGTTCAACTTTAGCCAGCTGTTCCTCATCCAGGAGCTGATCTCATTCAAGCACTGGGACATCTTCATGGTGGTTCTATGTGGTAAAAGATAGGTGGAGCCGTGTATCATTTGTATTTGGCTGAAACTTGAGTCCATGTCATCTGACCAGTTCACCTAGGGCTGGATGTTGAAAGTGACCGAAAATCCTTGTGGGACTCACAAGTGAGGAATCCTGCACTGGAGGTGCTGTTTCCCATTACTACCATTAGGGTGAATCCCTCCAGGAAAGACTCGAGCCATTGTAATGTAGTACCTTGGACCTCTGCCACCTCCCTCAGGTGAGACAACAGAATCTCAGGGTTAGTACCGTGAAATGCTGCAGAGAGAATGATTATTATATTTGTCACTTCACTGAAACTAATAAATTACAATGGCATAACTGAGTGATATCCCAAATTTTTCCATCAGTTTTCGTAATCAAAATATTCTGGTACAATGAGTATAATTCTGCAAACAATGTCAACCCTGAGTAGTTCTGGAGCCATTCCATTTGCTCTAATACCAACTCAAATTACACTCTTATTATGAGTGTTCATGTGAAAGAATTAGGAAGAATTAGGAAGGGGGGTCGCACTCAGAGGCTAGCTATGTGAAAGGGGTCACCAGTACAAAAATTTGAGAACCACTGTATTAGCAGGATTGTTGTAAGCAAGGCACAAGAAGTCATTCTTCCACTCTACTCTGTGCTGATTAGGCTGCAACTGGAGTATTGTGTCCAGTTCTAGGCACCACATTTCAGGAAATATGTGCACACATTGGAGAACGTCCAGAGGAGAGTAACATAAATCATTCAAGTTCTAGAAAACATGACCTATGAGGGAAGATTGAAAAAACTGGGTTTGTTTAGTCTGGAGAAGAGAAGACTGAGATGGGACATAACAGTTTTCAAGTACATAAAAGGTTGTTACAAGGAGAAAGGAGAAAAATTGTTCTCCTTAACCCCTGAAGATAGGACAAGAAGCAATGGGCTTAAATTGCAGCAAGGGAGGTTTAGGTTGGACATTGGGAAAAACTTCTTAATTGTCAGGGTATTTAAGCACTGGAACTAACTGCTTAGGGAGATTGTGGAATCTCCATCATTGGAGATTTTTAAGAGCAGGTTAGACAAACACCTGTCAGGAGTGTTCTAGATAATGCTTAGTCCTGCCATGAGTGCAGGGGACTGGACTAGAAGACCTCTGTCCTATACTTCTATGATTCTATGAATACTCTTGATGTCGGAAAGTGGGATTTTCTGCTTCAGCAAAGAGCTGAAAAGGTGGTGTTACCTTTTTTTTTTTTTTTTTTTTTTTGTTGTTGACCCCACTGGTTACCCAAAATTCAGGTCTTTGATGCAATCCTGTATATACACATTTCAGTAGTAGCCGTGTTAGTCTGTATCAGCAAAAAAATGAGGTGTCCTTGTGGCACCTTAGAGACTAACAAATTTATTTGGGCATAAGCTTTCGTGGGCTAGAACCTACTTCATCAGATGTATGAAGTAAAGGATACAGGAGCAGGTATAAATACATGAAAGGATGTGGGTTGCTTTACCAAGTGTTAAGTCAGTGTAACAAGATAAATCAATTAACAGCAGGATACCAAGGGAGGAGAAATCTCTTTTGAAGTGGTAAGAGAGTGGCCCATTACAGACAGTTGACAAGAAGGTGTGAGTACAGCAACCTACATCCTTTCATGTATTTATACCTGCTCCTGTATCTTTTACTTCATACATCTGATGAAGTGGGTTCTAGCCCACAAAAGCTTATGCCCAAATAAATTGGTTGGTCTCTAAGGTGCCACAAAGACATCTCGGGTTTTTTGTATATACAAAGAATTATAAGAATGCAGGGTTGGAAGGGACCTCGAGAGGTCATCTAATCCAGCCACCTGTGCTGAGGCAGGACCAAGTAAACTAAATCCCAGACTGGTGTTTGTCTAACCTGATCTTGATGGAGGGTGGAATCTTCCCCCTCATGACCCCTTTCCCCCTCTCCCCCCCGGAAGCCTATTTCAGAACTTAACTACTCTTATAGTTAGAAAGTTTTTCCTAATATCTAAATTAAATTTCAATTGTTGCAGATTAAGCCCATTATTTCTTGTCCTATATTCAGTGGACATGGAAAACAATTGATCATCATCCTCTTTAATAACAGCTCTTCACATATTTGAAGACTGTTATCAAAACACTCCTTAGTTTTCTTTTCTCAGGACTAAAGATTCCCATTTTTTTAAACCTTTCCTCATAAGTCAGGTTTTCTAAACCTTTTATCATTTGAGTTGCTGTCCTTTGGACTCTATCCAATTTGTCCATATCTTCCCTAGTCTGGCATGCAGAATTGGACACAGAATTGCAGATGAGGCCTGAACAGACAATTACCTCCCGTTTCTTACACACAACACTCCTGTTAATACAGAATACTATGAGCCCTTTTCACACTTGCATCATGTTGTTGACTCATATATTCAATTTGTGATCTACTATAACTCACATATCTCTTTCAGCAGTTCTACCACCTAGCCAATTACTCCCCATTTTGTAGTTGTGCAGTTGATTTTTTCCTTCCTAAATGTAGTACTTTGCACTTGTCTTTTATTGAATTTCATCTTGCTGATTTCAGATCAATTCTTCAATTTGTCAAGGTCATTTTGAATTGTAATTCAGACCTTCAAAGTGCTAGCAACCCCTCCCAGCTTACTGTCATCTGCATATTTTATAAGCATATTTTCCACTCCATTACACAAGTCATGAATGAAAATATTGAATATTACCAGGAGCAGGACAGACTGCTGTGGGATCCCTCTAGATATGTCATCCCAGTTTGTCAGTGAACCACTGATAGCTACTCTTTGAATACACTCCTTTCAACAGTTTTGCTCCCACCTTATAGTAATTTCATCTAGAACATGTTTTCCTTGTTTGTTTATGAGACACTCATGTGAGACTCTGTCAAAAGCCTTACTAAAATCAAGACCTCTACAGCTTTACCTCTATCCAGTAGGCCAGGAACCCTGTCAAAGAAGGAAATGCTGTTGGTTTGGCATGATTTATTCTTGACAAATCCATGTTGGCTATTCCTTATAACCCTATTATCTTCTACAGTGCTCACGGATTGATTCCCCCCCCCCATATCTTTCAAGTTATCAAAGCTAGGCTGATGGTCTGTTTCCCCAGTTCTCCATTTCCCCCCTTTTAAAGATAGATACTATGTTTGCCCTTTTCCAGCCTCTGGGACCTCCCCTGTACTCCATGAGTTCTCAAAAATACTCACTAACTGTTCTGAGATCTTTTTTTTTTTCAGTTAGTTCCTTAAGTACCCTAGGGTGCATTTCATCAGGAACTGCTGACCTGAATACATTTAACTTATCTAAATATTCTTTAACTTGTTCCTTCTGCTTTGTTGTTAATATTAAATAGAATGTACACAAAGTCCTGTTTCCCCAAACACAGTAGGAATAGAACAGCAGGAGACAGTTTCCTTGCTAACAGTTCTAAGCCTCTGTTCAGCAAGCACTTTCCCCAAAAGCTCTCTCCCTTAGCTTTTTCTCAGGGTCATGGTACAAGTTCTTCTGTGGTTGTCTCTGGCTTTCTGTTGCCTTCTCTGTCTGTTTCTTTTGGTGTTTCTGCCTCTGACATGCAGACAGACAGCTCTAATCCAAACAATTCCCCTGCTTCTGCATTTTGTTATCAGACCTCTGGCCTACATGACTCAGTTCCTACTCCACTCTTTCATGTGCCCTGTATTTTGGGTGGTGGACCCTATTTTTGCAGCTTTCTATTTCATAAAGGAGCTTAATTGCTTTTTATGTTTATCCTGAATGAACAGCACCTGCTTTACCCGTCAGCTTCAATGACTTTCCTCCCTGCCCCAGGAAATCTTTCCTAGACACAGGGAAAGACAAATAGTCTCTAGTTCTATTAGTATTGTAAAGTCAGTTTTAATTTTCCTGAGCAAAGATTTCAAGAGCAGGTTCTTAAAGAATGAAATTCACAGAAAAATAATGGAACCTTTTCATGTATTGCCTGTCTTCTGTTCTAGGGCTATTTGAAGTCATTGGTAAAGAATATTTTGCAGAGTATGTAATTTTGGAGACCCATTTTAGTGTTGAATACTTGTGTAAAATTCCATTTTTTTTTAAGTTCCTCCTCCATTCATTCTGAAGGACCTAATTTAAAGAGTTTTCTTTAGTACCTCTTATTTATTGGTGGGGTTTGAGATTTGTTGGGTGCAAAGCACTCAAAAGCTCTAGAAAGTAGAAATAGATATTGGGTGCAGAGTTTTCAATGAAATGTGAACTATATAGATATGCTTGGAAGCTTTTTCTCACAAAGAATTTTAAAAAGCCTTAAACTAATAGCTAGACAAAACACTTAGGCCATGTCTATGTTAGGAGCACTTCACCGGTATACTACATAAACTACACCAGCAAAGCAACGTAGTGTGGATGCAGCTTATACTGGCAAAGCTCACAGTTTTACCAGTACAGCTTATTCCACAATCCCCAAGTGAAACAAGCTATACTGGTAAAATGCAATTTTGCCAGTAAAATTGCATCTAAACTAGAGGCTTCTGCCATCACTCCTATGTCAGTCAGAGATCACACCTCTTCACATCCTTGACCACTATAGCCATGCTGGTAGAAATCTGTAGTGTAGACCTAGCCTTAGGGCCCGATCCTACTCCCTCTAAAATCAAAGGAATTTTTGCCATTCACTTCATTGGGAACAGAATCTGGCATTTAGATAATAAAGCAAAAGGCATTGCTTATATTTTATGCATTGAAAAATACAGAAACCTCTGTATTTCTTAATAATTGAGATCGTGATCACCGAGATACGGTTTATATATAATTAAAAGTGAACTTTGCACTGAGTTTTGTGAGTTTCTTCTTGTGTACGATTGCTTAGTCTTAGCATTTGACTACAAACATGCTCTTAAAGCGTGCTTGATCTTTTAATCTTCTGTGAGCTTTCAGGAAAATCCCTCTGTGTACTATTTTCATTGTGATACTGCATTCTTGGTGTAGTGCTCCCATATTAATCTAAAATTAACTATTCTTCAGCCCCCAAGTTGGATTTACCTACACTTTTACCAGACAGAAAGGAATTTCATTGTAAAAGTTTTCTTTTCTTCTTGACAGAAAAATATGTGCATACTTGGCAATTTTCTGTTGTTTTTTGAGAATCCATCATAAACATGCAGTTTCTATACATTTGCAAATATGAATTCTTTTACACATCTTTAATCATTTTATTTATCACAACGTTTATTTCTTTTTCTCCCAATTTCCTCTGTCACTAGATTTATCTGTTGTTTCTTTTCAAGCATAATGCTTTTTGTAATATCTCACATTTATTCGGAACATTTATTTTGAAGGACCTCATAACACACTTTACAAACTAAAACTCATTGCGTATATAGAAGAATCACTGTAACTACCCCTGGGGTAGACTGTAGACAAGATTTAGAAGAAGTTTTCTGGTAAGATCAGCCAGGTACTCAGATTATTTTCATTCATGTATTACAGCATATTTACAGATTTGATTTAATATATAATTGTGTGTGCGCGCACGCGTTTGTGTGTAATTTCTTTAAAGGCTAACCACAAAGCAAGCTTCTTTTTAATTATAGTGGCACTATCTATATATCATTTTCTTTTAATTTATATATGGCCTAGTTCTGCAACTTCTATCACATTGAATAGTACCATACTTTTTTAATAGCCTTATTGGAATCAGTGTGCGTAAGGATAGAAAAATCAGACCCAGAGTGAATTGGGATCATTCTGATCCTTGGTACATATCTGAGAAAGAGGTATGAAAATACTTTTATGCTGAAAAAGATGGTTTTGTAAACTCAGCTGTGTGTGTGTGTGTGTGTGTGTGTGTGTGTGTGTGTGTGTGTGTGTGTGTGAGAGAGAGAGTTGGGGGGGTGCATTTTGCTTTTGCAGTCTGTGGTAAAATAGCATTATGTACGAGGGCCTGCAGGTGTTCCTACTTAAGTCATTGGGAGCAGGATTCAGTTCAGAGTGCTGACAATTGGCATCCTGCAGCTTTCCCTACTAAAGTCTGTTAACGTTCAGTTTGACTTTTAATGGGAGAAGCCCTGGCTTACTGACTGTTATGAGATTCTGTAGCTCACCTTGGATGGCTCTAAAGAAGAAAGCTAAAGCATTTTATTTGTTGGGAATACTGTAATGCTTCTCTTCATGCAATTCTTGACTCACAAAACTAGCTTGATTAAGGTTATTATGTCTGTGTGTCAGTGTTTTATTTACTTTAAAAGCCCTGTCACAATATTCATGCCACCAAGATACCTTTATGGGAATCAGTAGTGAAACACAGTATCTTCATGCAAAACAATGGAACAGCATATTGTTCAGCATTCAGAGATGCAGTAGTAGATTTACTGAAAGCTTCTGCAAAGATGATTAGATTCCATGAAATGCAATTGAAATGCCTTTCAGGTTAGATATTAGACTCACAGTTTCAGTATATGATACTATACTCTTCCAAGGTACATGTCCATTTAGTTACTCGATATTATATAATTAACAACAGCCCCATCAAGTGAAAGTGCAGAAATGTTGAGGAAGTGGAATTTGTTCCCTAACAGGTTGTAGCCACAAAGGACTCCATCTCTAGCTTCAAAGCAACAAATACTAAGAATCTTGGTGCCAAATTCTATCTGTCTGAGCACAGATAATGCCCACTGAGTGCCATTGGGAAAGAATTATTGTGCCCAAAGGTTCCCTGCTTTCAAGATAAGGATTCTTCTCATTAGTTTGTGTGGTGAGCTATCTTTTTAAATATTGTGAGACTCTAGGTTTGAACTAGGACTTCTTTGGGAGGAAAGAATAGAATAAACTTAATATTTCAATTTTTTTTTTATTAATTTCAAGGAGAAACTGAGGCAACTCCTACAAGATTACTTTATATTGAATTTCCTCCTGAAAAGAAAACTTTCACTGATGAAGTCTTTTAGGTTCCAGTTCCTTCTTTGTCCTCACAGGCATGGTTTATCTTTGCACTCCTTTTCTCCCTCCTAATGATAGTCAGACACACATGAGGGTTTGAGAAGACATTAGTCTGGAAGAGGAGCAGACAGAACCTGCCTGAAAACAGAAATGCCGTGATGTGGATAAATGTGACTTTCAGAAGAGGCAAACTTAAGAGTCCCTGCTGACTAGGCCTTCCAGAGTCCTTGTTTTATTACATGTGGGAGAGTTCTGCTTGCAAGCTGTGAGGCTTGTGTTTTGGTTTTCAGATTAATCGGTGCATTGCCAGATCCAGCCATGATCTAGAAGATTGTGCTAATTTTGTAAGGCCACTTACTGTGACTAAATACAGGCTGACAGACATCACTATTGTTCATCATTCAGGTAACTTTTGTCAGGATACCTGGACTTTTAAACTAAAAGTATGACCGTTTAGGCAAAATTGATATCTGTGAAGAGTTTGCTTTGATTGGATTAAACACAGATGGGCCAATTTACAAAAGAAGTTTATTGCAATACACTTGGAGGGAGAACAAGCATGTAACAATGTGATTCAAAGCAACACTAGTAGAATTTTCTGTAATAGTGTCCAATTTTGGCACCCTAATTCACACTGAGCAGTGCTATGCAAGGAGTCCCATTTATCTCAGTGGGAATACTTGGAGTAAGGTTGGCAGAATCAGGCCCAAAGGTAGTAAAATTCGACATCAACTTACACAAAATGCAATTTCTTACAAGTGTCTCAAACATATTCATTATAGTTTTCGAACCCCTTATTGACATATATAATTAATGGATTCATTGCTTATTTAGTGAATGGAAAAGAATAAATGTTTTACAGTGTTTACACTTTATTGTGTGTGGCCAGATGTCACATTATCACATTGCATTATTTTTCTTTGAGATTAATGATGCTTTGTCTGTCTCACAGATGTATCCCAAACACCTGCTAGTTTAATATCTGTCTAGGTCATTGCTACAGCGCTTCCTTTCGTTAAATGTATGCTGTAAGATATCTGCTGTAGACACTTATGTAAAAGAGAAGTGGTATAGAATGAAACAGTTTTATTCATAGTAGATTCATTCAGGAGACATTTCCCTTTGAAAAACTATACTCCTTGACTGCCGCCATTGGCTGTCTTGACTGGTACAAGAAAAATGCATGGCAAGCTCTCCACTGGCTCGTTAAAAGGAGTATGGGAGGGGAAATGCTATGCTGGGCATAGACAACTGGAAAAGGGACAGTGATGGGCACCTTTAACTCTAACCCCATTTTCAGCATCACTTCTAAGAATAATCCTTACATAATCTATACATCATCTGGAGGCACTGTCCAGTCAGAAAGACTTACTTCAGAATTTCACTACATATACTGCATCCAACAAAGAGTAGAACAGCACCTTGCTAGCAGTGATGAAATTTTTGCTGATTCATTTTTTCCCCTAAGAACCCATACTTTTAGGCATATAGAACTTCATGTTTAGCATGCAATTCTTTACTAATGTTTAAACAATGTAACTACAGTACTTGCAAATTTCCATTTATCTGCATGTGTGAACATGCCTATATCTGTACATTCTACACTTGATTAAACACTCCTAGGACTATACCTCAGCACAGCCAAAGGAAAATCATTTCCTGGGGAGGACAGGATGATAAAGTTTGACTTACTGATAACTGCAGCTGGTGAAAAAAAAATTAAGTGGTGAGAAAGGAGTTCTGCTGAAATAATTAAATCTTCAGCGGAAATTTGAATACTGCAAACATTTTGCCCCCAAACCAAAATATTTTTATTTGACAATGCTGCCACTCTGCCTCACCAAAGATGTTGTTTGAGTGCCTCAAGTTCCCATTCTCTTCAGGCCAGGTACCCTGGTTGGACTAAGTATCCCATGATGCAACACAGTCTCCCCTTTTGGAGAGGGAAGACATTGTGTCATGGGAGATGTAATCTAGCTGGGGATCCTTGCCCATAAAACAGAATGGGGACACAAGACAACTGAACTATAACTCCCATGAGGCACTGTGCCAGTGTTTCTAAAATAGTTTTGTTGGGCATTTGGTTTTTCCAATGAAAAATGAACACTTTCCATGAAAATTTTAATTTAATTGCAATAAAAAAAACCCATTTCTTATGGAAAAATTTCTACCAACCCTAATGATATGTACCTAAAAGGGGGTTCCAAAGAGGATGGATCTAGATTGTTCTCAGTGGTACCAGATTATAGAACAAGAAGTAACGATCTGAAGTTGCAGTAGGAGAGGTTTAGGTTGGATATTAGGAAAAACTTTCACTAGGAGGGTGGTGAAGCACTGGAATGGGTTACCTAGAGAAGTGGTAGAATCTCCTTCCTTGGAGGTTTTTAACGGCAGGCTTGACGAAGCCCTGGCTGGGATGATTTAGTTGGTGTTGGTCCTGCTTTGAGCAGGGGGTTGGATTAGATGACCTCCTGAGGTCCGTTCCAACCCTGATATTCTACGATTCTATGATAACTCTTGTTTCATCCCAAGTTCAGTGTCTGGGACTGGCTTATTTTCATCAGTGTCTATATCCAGCATAGTCTGTAGACACCTATTAGCTGGATGATGAACCCAAATTAATTAGAGGAAAATGCAAAAAGATGGTGGGATGAGTCATCAGAAGTACCCTGAGGCAATGCTTTGAGAAACCCATCCCCCTTGGCATTCCAGTTGCTAGTAAAGGGGAGAAGGACTGTCTCTGAGCTTTGCTTGAGGATTCAGTGTTTCATAAAGACATCTAGCAGGAGTCTGGAAAAAAATAGAAACTCTACCTCCTTTTAGGTCCTGGAGGGGAGAAGGGACGTTCTGTATTTCTTTCATGCCAGAACTTCCTGGCTGTTGTAGAAGTCCACCTCTGCTTTACCAAAAACATCCTGGCTGCTGCAGGGGCAAGGGTGGAAGGAGAGGGTCAAGTTCAACTTCACTACCCTTCCTGCAACCTACTGACCACTTCAAGGCTTGGAGAGGAAAAAGGCCTCTTTTCTTTAGCCTTCTGCCAGCCCCAGCTGTTTTGGGACCATTTTTATGCACGTATAACGGTGCTTGCCTCTGCTGCGCTTCATTGGTTTGCTAAACAAAAGAGGCATGAAATAGACATGATTTGTGTCAGGTTTCACTGCTCCCCAAAGGGTTCCCAATAGCTATGGTAAGTGATAATAAACAGGGTCTTATTTGCATTTTGCTGCTGTTTGACAAAGCTATGCGTAGTTCTCTTCCTGCAGACTCGGGAAATCATGATTGCACCATTTTATAGTGGAAACGTTATCACCACTATCATACGGACTAGATCTCTTTTTTTCAGAATGAACTCTATTAAATTCTGCAGAAATGGACAAGCTCCCTGCTTCATATAGAAAGTTCTCCCCAGTCACCCTTGTTGAATGGAAGAGTGCAATATTCAAGCACTCCAATAGGGCCTTTGTCTTACTTTCCCTTAATCTAGGGTTACCATACGTCCAGTTTTTCCTGGACATGTCCGGCTTTTCGGCAATCAAACCCCCGTCTGGGGGGAATTGCCAAAAAGCCGAATATGTCCGGGAAAAATACCGGCCGGACACTTCCTCTCCCACGGCTGCTCTGCTCCTCCCCGGACTCAGACTTCGTCTCTGTTTAAGAGCCAAGCTGCCCGAGTCAGTGCTACCGGCTTTGGGCAGCCCCCTTACCTCCGGACCCCAGCCGCCGGCCGGGCACTTCTCCTCCCCGGCTCCAGCTGCTCTGCTCCGGTGGCGCAGGGTCCGGAGGCAAGGGGGCTGCCCGAAGCCCGTAGTGCTGGCTCGGGCAGCTTGGCTCTTAAACAGAGCCAAAGAGTCAGGGGTGGAGCAGAGCAGCTGGAGCTGGGGAGGAGAAGTGTCCGGCCGGCGGCTGGGGTCTGGAGGCCATGGGGCTGCCGAAGCCGGAGCGCTTGGGCAGCTCGGCTCTTAAACAGAGCCGAAGAGTCAGGGGAGGAGCAGAGCAGCTGGAGCCCGGGAGGGAAAGTGCCTGGCCGGGGGCGCAGGGTCCGGAGGCAAGGGGGCTGCCCGAAGCCCGAGCGCTACCGGCTTCACGGGTTTGCCGGGCAGCCTCCAGACCCTACGCCCCCGGCTGGGCGCTTCCCCTCCCGGGCTCCAGCTGTGCTGGGGAAGCGCCGGCTGGGGGCGCAGGGTCTGGAGGCTGCCCGGCAAACCGTGAAGCCGGTAGCGCTTGGGCAGCCCTTTTTGCATGGCTGGGAGGGAGGAGGGGGAGTTAGGGCGGGGACTTTGGGGAATGGGCGGAGTTGGGGCAGGGGCGGGGTGGGAAAGGGGCGGGGCCAGGGCCCCGTGGCGTGTCCTCGTTTTTTATTTTTTAAATATGGTAACCGTACTTAATCAGTCTTGTTTTTCTTTCCATGAGCACTACAGAGGCACTGAACAGTTGGTCATTAGAGTCAAAGCTTCAGCAATTACTGCTTTTTAATTGAAAAAGCGATTTGTCTGAAGGATCCGGTATGTCTTTTGGGTAGCTAGTTGTTTGTTTTTTAAAGCAGTTTCCTTGATTCATGCTTGTGGTGGACCGTGTACCCCAGCGCCCCTTTGTGGCAGGGGTAGGATGGGGTGCCGGTGCCTCACCATTCTCAAGTCCTTATGTCTGTCTCTATGCGGGCAGTCAGTGACAGACTCTTGGCCTTTCTCCCTACTATCACCCCTGTCTGGCGCGGTAACATGACCTAGCGGTTGGAGTCTATATAACCTCCCTTACGAGTGGGGTAGCACGGCCTAGCGGCCAGAATCCATATAAACCCCCTTATGAGCGGGGTAGCGCGGCCTAGCGGCCAGAGTCTATCCACGATCCCTCACGGTTCGGGGGTGAGGGGTTGGGGGACTCGGGCCCGCCCTCTCCACTGAGCCCCGACCCAGGGTCCTGGTAGTGGCAAGCTCTCCTTGCCACCCGCTCGGCGGGGATCCGTCTGCAACACGCCGAGCAGCAATACAGCTCTAATGCTGTTAGTCTCTAAAGTTCCACTGGGTCACTTCCTACCGTGAATACCAGTTCATCTGCGGTGGGGGCGAGGGGTCCTCCGGTCTGTTCCTCCCCTGTGACTTCCTCCATTGGGATCTCAGGTAGTGCCTCATCTTGGCTGACTCCTGGATCCTGGTGTGCAGGCTCTCCCTCTTCAGGAGCTGGCAGCATACGTCCTTCTCCTCCGGTGGTCAGCCCAGACTGAGCTGATCTACAGGCTTTTATAACTGTTCTGCAGTTGGTGCATGCCAAGCAGAGATTCCGGGGCGTGGCTTCCTCTGCTAGGAAGGAAGGGTTAACCCCCGCTGTACCACTGCGGGGACGTTCTGCCCTGTCACACACCCTCCCCCTTAAGACAGCCGCCTGGGCCGGCTGACCCTTGACCGTCTCCTCCCACTCCTCTTCCCCGACTCGGGAAAAGAAGTTTGCATTTCCATGAGCCTTTCCCGGCTGGTGTAACACGTGGAAGGAGTAGGGTTGGAGGGACAAGTACCACTGCATGATCTGTGTGTTTGCATCTCTCAACAGACCTGAGGGGTGCGTGGTCTGTTACGAAAGAGAAGGGGTTCCCTAATAGATAGTACCTCAGTGCCTCAACTGCCCATTTCACTGCCAGGGACTCCCGCTGTTTGGTGGAATACCGGGTTTCTCGGGGGAACACCTTTTGGCTTAGGTACAAGACAGGGTGTTCTTCTCCCCTCACCTCTTGCGACAGTACGGCCCCCAACCCTACCTCTGAGGTGTCAGTCTGGAGGATAAAGGGCCTTGTGAAATCAGGCTGGATCAGTATTGGCTCCCATGTTAATCGTTCCCACAGGGTGCAAAAGGCCTTCTTGCAGTCTTCCGTCCACTGGACCTTCCATGGCTTGGAGCTTTGCATCAAATCCATCAGGAGGGTGGCGAGCGTGGCAAAATTAGGCACTAACCGACGATAGTATCCGGCCAGCTCTAAGAACTGTCGTACTTGCCTTTTAGTTGTGGGAGTTGGATAGTTCTTCAAGGCTTCCACCTTGTCTACCAAAAGGCGGATTTTCTCTCGACCCACCGTATAGCCCAGGTAGGTGACTTCTCTTTGGCCCAGGTGACATTTGGCTGGGTGTGCGGTGAGACCTGCTTTGTCCAGTGCTCGTAACACCTCGGCGAGGTGTTGGAGATGTTCCTCCCATTTGGGACTGTAGACGATGATGTCGTCAATGTATGCTGCAGTGTACGCATTGTGGCAGCTCAGCACTTGATTCATGAGCTGCTGGAAGGTAGCTGTGGCCCCATGCAACCCAAAAGACATCATTGTAAACTGGTAGAGGCTGAAGGGCATTGGGAACGTCTTTTCTTGGGAGGCCGGTGTCAATGGGATCTGCCAATATCCCTTGGTCAGGTCTAGGGTGGAGATAAATTCTGCCTTGCCTAGTCACTCCAGCAGCTCATCCACCCGGGGCATGGGGTAGGCATCGAAACGCGAGATCGTGTTCACCTTGCGGAAGTCAATACAAAACCTGACTGTTCCATCCGGCTTGGGCACTAATACTATGGAGCTTTGCCACTCGCTTCGTGACTCTTCGACCACCCCCAGGGCCAACATCATGTCGAGCTCTCTCCTCACCGTCTCCCACATCTTCCTGGGGAGTGGGCGGTGGGCCTCCCTTACTTTGTGGCCGGGGACGGTGGCAATATGGTGTCTGGTCAGCAAGGTCTTCCCGGGCTGTGTCAACAGGACTGTGGGGAACGCTGAAATCAGTTGCTGTACCTGCTCTTGCTGGCCTGGGTTGAGCTCTGGGCCTATGGCCGCTGCCCCTGGTTCCTCTGGTTCCCCCGCCAACAGCCCTAACTCGGCTCTGGAGGGCACGGGGCAATCATCAGGCCCTTCTGATCTCTCTAGGCCTTGAGGAGGTTTACATGGTAGACCTGAGTGTCCTTCCTTCGCCCCGACATCTGCACTTCATAATCGACAGGCCCAATGGGTCTGGTCATCTCGAAGGGGCCTTGCCACTTGGCTAGCAGCTTAGACTCGGAGGAAAGAGGCAACAAGAGGACACAGTCCCCGGGCTCAAAACTTCTCACCTTGGCCCCTTTGTTATATTGTGCTTCTTGGTTACGTTGGGCTTTCACCAGGTTCTCTCGGGCCAAGGCTCCCAACTCTCAGAGCCACTCTCGCAGGTGGAGGATGTACTGGACGGATCCGGGTCTCCTGCTCTTCCTAAGTTTCTTTTAGGAGGTCTAGAATTCCCCTGGACTTCCTCCCGTAGAGGAGTTCAAAAGGGGAGAACCCTGTGGAAGCCTGTGGCACCTCTTGCACGGCAAAGAGGAGTGCTGGAAGCAATTTATCATAGTGTCGGGGATCGTCATCCACGAACTTCCTTAGCATGGCTTTCAAGGTGCCATTAAATCTCTCTACCTACCCCTCCGTCTGAGGATGGTAGACTGAGGTCTTAAGCGCCCGGATATTCAGCAGACGGCACAATTCTGCCATTAGTCTAGAAGTTACATTAGTCCCTTGGTCCATTAGTATCTCCTGCGGCAGGCCAACCCGAGCGAAGATCTGCAAGAGCTCATTGGCGATGACTGGAGCCGCGGCGGACCGTAGTGGTACCGCCTCTGGATACTAGGTTGCATAGTCAACCACGACCAGGATATACTTGTGGCCAGAGCTACTCTTCTCCAAGGGCCCCACTAAGTCCAAGCCTATCCGTTCAAAGGGTGTCCCAATCACCGGCAAGGGCACAAGGGGGGGGTTTGGTATGCCTTTTGGGCCAGTCTTCCTGCATTCGGGGCAGGAGGCACAGTAGTCCCGTACCTCCCTATGGATGCCTGGCCAAAAGAACCTCTGGGTCACCCGTTGCAGCGTTTTCTCCCTCCCCAGGTGCCCAGCCTATGGCACTGAGTGAGCTAAGTGGAGCAAGTTCTGCTGGAACTGCCGCGGGACCAACAGTTGGTGCATGTCTTCTTTCGTCTGTGGTTCCTGGACTACCCGATAGAATAAGTCATGGTGGATCGCAAATCGGGGTCCTTGCTGCTGGCGTTGGGGCAGGTCTTCCTCCCCGGGGGGTCCCGTTGCCTGCTCCCAGGCCCGACTAAGGGTGGTATCCCTCCGTTGCTCTTCCAGGAAGTCAGCATCTACATCCAGCCATCCCTGGCCCTCACCCGTTGGGGCCTCGGTAGGGGTTCGGCTCCCTTCCTCTATCTCTGGATTCCCAGAGGCCCCTCCAGGGGGTCGTCTGCCACTGGTTGGCCTAATAATCTAGGTATTCTAGCACGCCCCCCACTTTTCCTCCCGGGCTGTGTACCCCACTCCCGCAAGAGGTCAGCAAAGTCCGGTCAGTCACGTCCCATGATCACTGGGTAAGCTGACTTTGGGGCCACCCCAACTAGACACCGCATTTGGTGCTGAGCCGCCTTGAGCTGCACCCAGATGGTGGGGTATCCTCGTGAATACACTGCAGGCTGATGGGGGGCCCCAGTGGGGCCGGTGGGTTCTATCAGCCCAGCCCGGATGACCGTCTGGCTACACCCCAAGTCCACCAAGGCTCAGGTAGACGTCCCCTTTACTTTCACCTGTATGACTATATTCCCTGGCTCCCAGGTCCGGGCCCGGTGACCAGCAGCCCAAACCTGCCCATAATTACAATCCATGTACGGACACTCCCTCCGGAAGTGCCCTATCTGTCCGCACTCATAGCACCGATCCCGCTTCCCTTCTTCGGTTGGGGTGGGGCGGGGGCTGCTCTGCCTCCCCCGTGCATCGTCTTGACTTCTTACGAGGTCCGACCCAGATGGGTCGTTGGCGCTGCGGGTCGTGGGTGTCCCTGATGGCTGGGGGACTGATGGGGGCCTCCCCCGTCCACCTTATGGGCCTCCCGGGCCGGGTTCAGGTTCCGTTCGCCCGAGCTCCCTCCCCTCCCCCCTTTGGGGCTGGTCTTCAGTTCTCCCTTTGCTGCCAGGTAATCCTCCATTAGTGAGGTTGCCTCCGCGATGGACCCGGGGCGGTGTCTCTGCACCCATTCTTTCCCTTGGGTGGGGAGGGTCTGCAGGAACTGTTCTAGTGCCACAGCCTCAGCTACCTGAACACTTGTCCATCTTTCTGGTTCAAGCCACCTCCAACAGAGGTCTCAGATTCGCTGGGCCATGGCTCGTGGTCTGGCTCCCATCGTGTACCGTTCTCTGCGGAGTCGCTGGCGGTAGGTTTCAGGGCTGATGCCTGTTTGGTCTAAGATGGCGGACTTGACCTTCGAATAGTCCAGTGCATCCTGTGGATCGAGGTTACGGTAAGCGGCTTGAGCTGGGCCCGTCAGGTAGGGTGCTAGAATAGTGGCCCGATGTGCGGGGGGCCATTGTACGGCAGTTGCAACCCGCTCAAAAGTCACCAGGAAGGCCTCGGGGTCATCCTCATAGACTCATAGAATGTCAGGGTTGGAAGGGACCTCAGTAGGTCATCTAGTCCAACCCCCTGCTCAAAGCAGCATCAATCCCCAGACAGATTTTTGCCCCGGATCCCTAAATGGCCTCCTCAAGGATTGAACTCACAACCCTGGGTTTAGCAGGCCATAGCTCAAACCACTGAGCTATCTCTTCCCCGGCCCCTTCTTTGTTAGGCGCACTGGTAGTCCTCCGAGCCCCTCACTGGCACTGCCCCCGGTGGTGCCTAGGAGAGGACCTGGTGCCTGTGCTATCAGCGTTGCCATCTGCTGAACCAGTCGCTCCTGGTTAGCCTGTTGTTGGGCCGTCAGCTCCCGAATCAGCTGTTGCTGCTGTTCTTGCTGCTGTGCCACTTGCAACTGTTGTTGTGCTGCTAACTGCTGGAACAACTATGCTTGCTGCTGCTGTTGCTCCACCTGCTGCTGTTGGTTCTCCAGCAGCCATTTCAAAAGGCTCTCGGGGTCCATCTTGGGCCTCTGGGTCCTTGTTTCAGGCCCTGATGGGTGCCCGCATTCTCCACCAGTTGTGGTGGACCGTGTACCCCAGCGCCCCTTTGTGGCAGGGGTAGGATGGGGTGCCGGCGCCTCACCACTCTCAAATCCTTACATCCGCCTCTCTGCGGGCGGTCAGTGACGACCTCTTGGCCTTTCTCCCTACTATCACCCCTGTCTGGCACGGTAGCAGGACCTAGCGGTCGGAGTCTATATAACCTCCCTTATGAGCGGGGTAGTGTGGCCTAGCGGCCAGAGTCCATATAAACCCCCTTACAGCTGGGGTAGTGCGGTCTAGTGGCCAGAGTCCATATAAACCCCCTTACAGGCTGGGTAGCATGGCCTAGTGGCCAGAGTCCATATATACCCCCTTACAGGTGGGGTAGTGCGGTCTAGTGGCCAGAGTCTATCCACAATCCCTCATGGTTCGGGGGTGAGGGGTTAGGGGGACTTGGGCCCGCCCTCTCCACCGAGCCCTGACCCAGGGCCCTGGTAGTGGCAAGCTCTCCTTGCCACTCGCTCGGCGGGGATCTGCCCGCAACACGCCGAGCGGCAATACAGCTCTAACGCTGTTAGTCTCTAAAGTTCCCCTGGGTCACTTCCTACCGTGAATACCAGTTCATCTGCAGCGGGGAGGGGGAGAGGGGTGTGTCCTCCGTTCTGTTCCTCCCCTGTGACGTCCTCCGTTGGGGTCTCAGGTAGTGCCTCGTCTTGGCTGACTCCTGGATCCTGGTGCGCAGGCTCTCCCTCTTCAGGAGCTGGCAGCGTGCGTCCTTCTCCTCTGGTGGTGAGCCCAGACTGATCTGATCTGCAGGCTTTTATACCTGTTCTCCAGTTGGAGCATACCCAGCAGAGCTTCCGGGGTGTGGCTTCCTATGCTAGGAAGGAAGGGTTAACCCATGCTGTACCAGTGCAGGGCCGCTCTGCCTTGTCACAGTACTTTATTGAAGGTTGTTATTCCCCCTATAAAAAGCCAGATTCTCAGGTGAGGAAAATTAACATAGAGACACTGAAGTCAGTGGAGCTATGCTGATTTATACAACCTGAGGATCTACCCCAGAATTTAAACTTGACTTCAGTTAAAATTGCTCTCCTCCTATTGAGCCCATAAGCTCGTAATCACTATAGTTCTTACCCATCAGTGTATTTTTTTCTATCTTATAATTTTTACCAGAAGAAGGATTGAAGTGGCAGTACTTTCTTGCTGCATCATATCCAATTTGGGGGTTTCTATGAAGAAAAGGTGGTCTTCTGACCCATCCCCAATTTTTAACTCCGTTTCCTCTGGATGTCACTTAAATCAAGCAGTTGTGCTCAATTTGTGCCTCAGTCGACGGAAGAAAATTAGTTTTGGCATTATTTGCATGTTCAGGAAGCTTTATATTCATTTCTGGAAAAAGGAAACCCTTTTCACCTCTGTGTAACTGACACCCCCTTGTGGGACTGCTCAAGTGCTGTAGTGTACCAATCCCTGGTGATGTACCAAGTGTGGCACTGATAGGCAAGCATTGTCAGTGCTTTGCTGCTAATTTAGTATTTGGAATATCCCAAAGACCATCTTGCCCATTCTCTCCAACCTTCTCATTTCTCCCAGGATCCCTAGACAGTGTCTCTCACTCATTCCTTCCTCTAAATCCTCTTCGAACTTCGACTCAGCCTTCCTGTCCTGGCAACATACATCCCTATTGAGCAATACAAGGGGGCTGGAATAATTTTTGTAGTGGGGGTGCTGAGAGCCATTGAACCCAACTGTAAACCCTGTATATAATGGAAACCACTTCAAGCCAGGAAGTGCAGCAGCACCCTCAGCACTCCTAGTTCCAGCACCTAGGGAGCAATAGGAAGAGTGACAGCAGATCTACCCATGGGAAATTGATTGATTTATTGCCCTTTGCTGACCTATCACAGTGCTTGGACCTATCACAGTGCTCAGAGTCTCATCGCTTTTGGAATGCATATACTATTTTTGAGAAGGTTCCAAGTGCGAAAGAGCCAAAAATCATCCTCTCTAGAAGGTTCAGAAAAAAACCGGAAGAGGGGCTGATGAAAGAGACCGTTTTAATTCTACCTATCATTAACTGAAGTCCATTCAATCCAGGTTTTATCAACTATTTAAAAAACAAAAGAAAAGATATTTATCATGGTGACCTGTATTCTGTTACAAAACACAAACACTACTGCCACACTTTCACCTCTGTGAACATGACCCTTGGTCAGTGTGTACTCCCTAGATGGGGAGGAGAACTTGTATGAAGTGATAGCTATGTAAAACCCATAGATCTCAAATTGGTGTATTTAAGATGCAGAATCAACCATTATAGGTAAAATTCAACATTCCACATCTGTAGATCCACTAGGCTGGGATGATCCTGCAGTTGGTTAACAGTATTTTTGCAGCTAAGTGTTTTGTATTTAAAAAAAAACATGTAGAGAGTCAGAGATGCATGCTTCACTCCTATGGACTAAAGTGGGAGTTACAGGTGCATGTCTGAGGAATTTGGTATTTACTGTTGCCCCAATGGCTTTTTATGTGCTTGTTTTAATAGTAGTCTAAGTTGCTACAGAAGCTTCATCTGGGAGATGGAGTGTAGATATAGCAATGTCAGATTGTCAGAAGATGCCAAAATTCTATTGTCACTACAGCGGCGTCCACTCTTTAAAGAGAGAGAGTGCACTCTGTCAATTCCAGATTAGTGTATCTAACATAGGAAAAATATTTACAGGTAAAATCCAACTATTTGTCATTCACATCTAGTATACACTTATTGTTCAAAAAGTCAGTTAAAATTAGTCACTAAATGTTAAATTAAAATGTGTCCTTTCAGAGAATGTCATATTTATGTCCTTTTGAGGAAGAAAATGAAATCATAGTTCAGTTATTTCAAAATTATAATCTAATCTTTTGAAAATCGTTGTATTGTTTGTATTTGAGGAACTAGCTTTCTTTGTAATGACATTTTGACAACTCCTATGTTTTCTGACTTTTACAGTAGGATAGGTCCTAGGTTTGTCAGGTCTCTTGATTTGTATTGCTAAATTGTATGGTGTTCATAAATACTAAAGATTCAGCTTTTGAGATTCAAATGTTCACAGCTAAATTTCCTGACATTTTAAAGATCGATAGTTAACATATATTTAAATTACAAGTTTTAGACTCATTTTGCTAAGATATTCACAAACAAATATGTTCATTATGGCCTTTCACAAACTAAGTAGTAATTGATCTTTAGTAAAAGGAGGTATGTTAATATGCAATAAATTTCACTAGTATTAAGCTAGGCAGGAACTGGAATTTCCCTTTTATGGGAAATTCTGTAATTTCAAAATTTAGTTTTCATTCCACATCAGAACTGGCTGGCATCATTAATTCTCAAGTTAATTCACCCATATCAAGCTGGTTTCACAAAAGAGTGTCTACAGATTAGTTAACACCATCTACCCACCCGGACTGATGGCTGACCCAAGAATAAATTGATCCAATTGTTAATTACTCTCACTGTTAAAAATTTACACCACATTTCCAATCTGAATTTGTCTAGCTTCAACTTCCAGCCATTGGATCATGTTATATCTTTCTCTGCGAGATTGAAGATACCATTATTAAATGTGTGTTCCCTGTGTAGGTACTTACAGACTAATCAAGTCATCCCTTCATCTTCTCTTTGTTAATTTAAACAGATTGAGCTCTATCACTATAAGTAAGGATAAGATTTTTGTCATGCATATTTTCAGTAAAAGTCACGGACAGGAAAAGGGCAACAAAGAAAAGATCATGGAAGCCCGTGACCTATCCGTTACTTAAATATGCATGACAAAATTGGGAGCTGCAGGCTCTCCACACCACCCAGGGGAGCCTTCCTCGGAGCTCCAGGGCACCCCAGCCACCCGCGGCAGGGATTGGAGCTCTGAGGCACCTCGGCTGCCCACGGCGGTGCTTGGAACTGCAGGGCACCCCTGCAGCCCTCTGCCTGGGAGCTGCGGGGCACCCCTGCTACCCTCTGTGGCTGGGAGTTTGGCCTCTGCGGTTCCAGCCGCCATGGGTGGCAGGGGACCCTACAGCTCTCAGGCGCTGGGGGCTCAAGTCACAGAGGTCTCTGGAAGTCAGGGATTCCATGACTTCTGTGACAAAATCGTAGCCTTAACTATAAGGCTAAGGCATGTTTTCTAATTCCTTAATCATTCTTGTGGCTTTTCTCTGAACACTCTCCCATTTATCAACATTCTTCTTGAACTGTGGGCAGTATAACTAGACACTGTACTCCAGCAGCAGTCACACCAGTGCCAAATACAGAGACAAAACAACCTTTCTACTCCTACTCTATATTCTTCAATTTATACATCCAAGGATTGTATTAGCCCTTTTGGCAAAGTCACACTGGGAGCTCATGTTCAGCTGATTATCCATCATAACCCTCAAAATCTTTTTCAGAATTACTGCTTCCCAGGATAGAGTGCCCCATCCTGTAAGTATGGCCTACTTCTTTGTTCCCAGATGTATACATTGACATTTGGCCATATGAAAATGTGTACTGTTTATTTGCACCCAGTTTACCAAATGATTCAGATCACCCTGCATGTGTGTGTCCTCTCCATTAATTTATCATTCCCCCAAGTTTTGGATCATCTGCAAATTTTATTAGCAATGATTTTATATTTTCGTCCAGGTACAAAAATGTTAAATAGCATAGGGCAAAAAACCAGATCCCTGCAGGATCCCACAAGAAACGCCGCTATTTGATGATGATTCCCAGTTTACAATTCTATTTTGAGACCTGTCACGTAGACAGCTTAAAATCCATTTAACATGTGCCATGTTAATTTGATATCATTCTATTTTTTTTTTTTATTAAAATGTGCGGTACCAAGTCAACCAGCCTACTGAAGTTTAAGTACATTACATCAACACATACCTTTATTAACCAAAAGTGTAATAACATAAAAAATATATATCAAGTCAGTTTGAAATGATCTATTTTCCATAAACTCATGTTGATTAGCATTAATTACATTACTCTCCTTTTGTTCTCTATTTATCAGATCTCGTATCAGTCCCTCCATTATCTTGCCCTGCATCGATACCTGACTGACAGGCCTGTAATTACCCACATCATCCTGTTTACCTCTTTTTAAATATTGACACAACATGAGCTTTCTTCCAGTCTTCTGGAACTTCCCCAGTGTTCCAACACTTATTGAAAATGAATATTAACAGTCCAGCAAGCTCCTCGGCCAGCTGTTTTAAAATGAAAGTTATCTGGAGCTACTGATTTTAAAATGTCTAACTTTAGTAGCTGCTGTATAACATCCTTCTGAGATTCTGGTGCACCCAGCATATGCAGATTTTTAGGCTTTCAGTGTCTCATATATTTATTTATGGGACTGACTGAGGCCTCTGTGGATTACAAAAAATATAACTAAATAGAGCCCAAGGTACCCAAGGGATACCATATTTTCATTGAGTAAGCTAAATAAGAAACGTTTAGAGCCAAAATAGCTCTTCTCATTATGTACAGTCTGGCAATGGGGGTAGCTCACATAAGGTAAGAAGGGTCCTTGGTCTCCTTAACAGGTGTTCAGCTCAGATCATAACTCAGATCATAACTGAGTAAAATTTGTGAATAATGTATTCTTCCCACCTCTGTGAAATGACACTTGTGTAGTTTAACATGAGAAAAGTACTCTGGGTAAATTTTATTTAAAATAATACAAAGTCTAAACATCTTATGCAACACATACCTCAGATCAGGATATGGCCCATAAACAGTAAGAAAAAATACCTCATATGTTAAAATAAATAGCTGGTTAAAAAGCCAAGCTCTGAAATCACTAGTTACCAACACACTCATTACTCATACATTAGATAGACTATTCAAAATATGTATTTGCTTTTTGCTGCAATATCTTTATCCACACTGTAGGCTTTAGTAGGTTATTTTATATACACAAAGAAGACCTTTTCTTGTAAGTTTCATGAATACTACCAACAATTATAAATGTCAAATACTCTGGTTTAAAAGTCCTTGTTTTTGTATAATATTTTGGGTGTACAAATTACCAAAATTCATGTTATGTGGTCAGATAACACCTCCTACAGCCAATTTACGAAGAGTCAAACATTAATTGACTATGAAATGTTTTTTTCTGAAGATTTACACTCATACATATTTTATTTAGTTAGGTTTTAATGTGAATAACAAAAAATTCATTGATATTGCTCAAAGCATCAATATAATAACAAAACAGCTCATCTTGTCTGTAATATCTTTCAGCAGGGTTCAGGTTGTACAGTGGGAATCCCACATTTAATCTATTAGGTCTGCAGGCTATCTTCTCAGCAGGAGGTTTCTCACTTTCTTCTGCATTGTCATTTATGGTTGCTGCAAGGAAAAAAAAAAGCCTGGCAGGCTTTTGCAGCTTTTCATTAAAAATTGAAGATTAAAAGTAATCAAGAGTTTTAATTCTATACTCTATTTACATGCCAACCTAACACCAAAACACAAATGGTTTTCAAAAGTTGAAAAGAAATCCATGGTTACTATTAACTTTAATTTTAGCAAAAATTAAAAAAGAGAAAATATAAAACTATTTAATAGCATCCATCTTATATTTATAACATGTAGGCTGTGATTCACTGTGTATTTTATCCATTAAATCCTCACAAAATATCACAACATAATTTCAATGAAACACAGGTTTAGTCAGGATTAAGGCAAACATAAATTTATGTTAAAAAATAATGACTAGAGTGGGGTTAAGTACATGACAAAAGATTAAGGTTAATCTGAACCATGGTGGTATCCATATCACAATGATCCATAGGTTTATTTGCTACAAAACCTGATCAGCTTATCTAGCCATGATTTGTATGGCGGTATTTTTCCATGTTATGCTCTACAATGGGAACATCAAAGCAAATCTCTGGCTGGTAAAGTGGGTTAATGAAACTGTAGGTTCATGGGTATTTAAGGAGAAAAAGAAGAAACAGACACACACTATTTCTGTGCTGATCTGAATTTGTGGGAAAACCGACAAGTTTTTAAAACATCTAAACACTGTATATGTTTATATGTCATTGTTTTCAATAATATATGATCAACTATTCTAAGATTATATTCAGTCTAGAAAACAAGATCTGAATCTGTGGATCAATGGACGTTATTAGGGTCTCTGGGACTACACAACTGAGGTGGCTGCACCCTCTTCCAAGGAGAATGCTGGTGGTAACCTGTGTTCTTCAGCCACCATATGATAGGTAGTTTGGTAGTCACCATAACAACACTTTCTTCTTTATACAGCCACCAGACATAGTCATGGGACATAAACAGAAATCATGGGAATGAGACTCATGGGAATGACGTCAGGAAAACACTGACCTCAGTTTGTCCCCTGATGTCCTGACAGAAAAAAGCAGGGTGTTTTTTCTTGATTGTCAGAACAGAATGTTTTCCACGTGCTGTATGGCTCTCATAGGAAGTCCTCGTGGCTGTTAGCTCCATTATGGAAGTGTCAGCCAAGAAGATGAGAATGAATTTATTAGATTAGATTAACATAATTTGTTGAGGAAGAGTCAACATGGTTTTCGTAAAGGGAAATCATGCCTCACCAATCTACTAGTATTCTTTGAGGGTGTAAACAAGCATGTGGACCAAGGGGATCCAGTGGATATAGTCTACTTAGATTTTCAGAAAGCCTTTGACAAAGTCCCTCACCAAAGGCTCTTACACAAAGTAAGCTGCCACGGGATAAGAGGGAAGGTGTTCTCATTGGTTGGTAACTGGTTAAAAGATAGGAAACAAAGGGTAGGTATAAATGGTCTCAGAATGGAGAGAGGTAAGTAGTGGTGTCCCCCAGGGGTCTGTTCTGGGACCAGTCCTATTCAACATATTCATAAATGATCTGGAAAAAAGGGGTAAACAGTGAGGTGGCAAAATTTGCAGATGATACAGAATTACTAAAGATAGTTAAGACCCAGGCAGACTGTGAAAAGCTACAAAAGGATCTCTCAAAACTGGGTGACTGGGTAACAAAATGGCAGATGAAATGTAATGTTGATAAATGCAAAGTAATGCACACTGGAAAGCATAATCCCAAATATACATATAAAATGATGCGGTCTAAATTAGCTGTTACCACTCAAGAAAGAGATCTTGGAGTCATTTTGGATAGTTCTGTGAAAACATCCACTCAATGTGCAGTGGCAGTCAAAAAAGCGAACAGAATGCTGGGAATAGATAATAGGACAGAAAATATCATGTTGCCTCTATATAAATCCATGGTACATCCTCATCTTGAATACTGTGTGCAGATGTGCTTGCCCCATCTCAAAGAAGATATGTTAGAATTGGAAAAAGTTCAGAAAAGGGCAACAAAAATGATGTAGGGGTATGGAATGGCTTCTGTATGACAAGAGATTAATAAAACTGGGACTTTTCAGCTTGGAAAAGAGAAGGCTAAGGGGAGATATGATTGAGGTCTACAAAATCATGACTGGTGTAGAGAAAGTAGATAAGGAAGTGTTGTTTACTACTTCTCTTAAGACAAGAACTAGGGGTTACCAAATGAAATTAATAGTCAGCAGGTTTAAAACACATAAAAGGAAGTATTTCTTCACACAACACACAGTCAACCTGTGGAACTCCTTGCCAGAGGATGTTGTGAAAGCCAAGACCACAACAGGGTTCAAAAAAGAACTAGATAAATTCATGGAGGATAGGTCCATTAATGGCTATTAGCCAGGGTGGGCAGGAATGGTGTCCCTAGCCTCTGTTTGCCAGAAGCTGGGAATGAGCGACAGTGGATGGATCACTTGATGATTACCTGGTCTGTTCATTCCCTCCTGGGCACCTGGCATTGACCACTGTTGGAAGACAGGATACTGGGCTAGATGGACTTTTGGTCTGATCCAGTAGGGCCATTCTTATGTTCTCTCCTTCATGAGTCCCAAATCAACAGCAATGGCAGGAGAAAGACTCAACATACCTGCTGTCAATATGTGGGCAAGAGCTCCTTCTCCTTCAACCTCTAGCATCCCCCCCCCTTTTTAAGAATAATTTATTTATTCTGTGAATAGTTACCAAGAATTATCATTACACACTCTTTGACCCTTAGAGCCTCATGCCACACAGCCCCTGCAGGTGAGAATATTAATCCAATGGAAATCACAGACAATTAAAGAGAAGGGGGAAAATTGACAGCCAGATATCAAAGGAAATGCAAAATACAGGAGGGAAAGAGAGAATAACAAAAAAGCAAAACAAAAAAACCCCAAGACCCTGATATATAGCAAACAAAATGTTTGAAATTACAGAAGATCAAAAGGGAAAACAAATCGGTCCTTGCTAACTTGTTTACACTCTAATAACATGTCCATGAGCTGATCCAGCACTGATGGGTCAGGTCCTTCATTACTGCATACAGAGACAATCTGGAACTATCAATCATGACTACCCTAGATTGAAGGTCCACCCACTTTTACCTCAAGTCCCTTTAGTGTTCTTCCAAAACTAGCAGTGATCCAGTATATCGTGGACAGCAATTTAACAGGGTAAGACCACTTGAACACATAAGAGAGGACTAAGACAGAAGTGTAGTTTTTCATTTAAATATTATATATATCCTGAAAAAAGATGTATTGAATGAATATAACCATGCCATTTTGGAGAAAAGGAATTAAATAATATGCAACATTTTCTTCTCCCTGTCAAAGCATGTCTTCTATTTTATCTGTGTTCCATCACAGGTCAACAATGTAATCAGTCCCTGTCTATGCTGCATTCTGATAACTTAGAGATCAAAAGAACATCCTAGCATTTAAATGAATTGTAAACATGGGGTATCGCTGTATTCATCTCTTTGAAATGTATAGCAAGTCATCTGTGAATGGTGGAAAAACAGGCAGTTGCCTTATGTTAATTCATATAACTAAGTACCAGTGATAGACTGCCTAATGGATAAATTACCTTATGTTAATCTGTGTGAATAATTAAGAACAATGCTTAGGAAATGAGGGCCTATTATTCCCTGAGGGACTTGTCAAAGAAGGCATGAATTGTATAAAAGATGTTTGGGTCCCAATCCTCCTTATCTCGGATCTGCTTAAGCTTCATCAAGGGAAGTTTGAGTCTCTAGATTGAGATCCTAGTTAAGCTGGTACTCCCTGAATATGATATTGGACATTGGACTATAACCTATGGACTAAATTCTAAAGGAACTCTTTGCAACTACAAAGCTCACTATCTCTGCTATCAGAGTAGTAGCCGTGTTAGTCTGTATCCACAAAAAGAACAGGAGTACTTGTGGCACCTTGGAGACTAACAAATTTATTAGAGCATAAGCTTTCGTGGACTACAGCCCACTTCTTCGGATGCATACCATGGTAATTTATAGCAAATAAATTTGTTAGTCTCTAAGGTGCCACAAGTACTCCTGTTCTTATCTCTGCTATGAATCTGAACCTCAAGAATTGAACTCATTCTTGTATGTATGTATATTGATCTTTTAACTATACTCTCTCTTTTCTTTTTAAATAAATTTTAGTTTAGTTAATAATAATTGGCTGTAAGCATGTATTCAGGTAAGATCTGTAGTATTTAATAACCTGGGAGGTAATGTGTCCAATCCTTTGAGATTGGTAGAACTTTTTCTTTTATATGACGAAATAAGATTTTTCAGAAATCTTCTTCATATTTGATTTGGGTACCGGGGTGGAGGCCTGAGGCTGGGTTACTTCAAGGGAACTGCATTGTTGGCTTCAGGGCACCCAGTGAGGTAATAAAGAAGCTGTTTTATGCTGGGTTGGTAAATCTAAGTATTGAAAATATCCACCAGTTTTGGGGATTATCTGCCCCATTCTTTGCAGTTCACGCTAATTGAGTGAACTCAGCTGGCCCCCACTGGGATCCCGATCACAAATAAGTAATTTGGTAATTGAAGACCAAATTGTGGCATGGCCAATGCAACAGTGACCGATAATAAGAGGAAGTAAGGTGCCATAGAAAAGCCTATGATGACCAGAATAATCCTGTCATCAGACTAGGGTTTGAATGGTGTGCAGTACATAAGGCATGGAACCACATATTGAACAAAGAGGAGAAAATAAAAATACTGAATAGCTGCTTATTTAGTGAGCACCATCCATATTGTGCACTGAATGAGGCAGGGGTCCTGTGGGAAAAAAAAAATGTGATCATGTAATTAAAGACGTCATTATAATGTATATACAGAAGAGGCATGGGCAACATTTAATTATGAGTGCTTGACTTTACAACCTTAGTATTCTTTTAACATATTTTTATATGTAATTTACATATTAGACAGCTTCATTTTGGAGTACATGAAGCTCTCATCCTTTTGGGGATTTATATTGACAGGGTTCATCACAGCTAAGAATTTAAGCCTTATTTGAAAAACTGATTATTCAAGGAACAAAAGCATAAACTGTTCTTTGATCACTATAGTTTTCCTAGCAAGGATAGTTTGTTTGTTTGTTTGGAATTTAGATGATGGGATTATTATCTTGGGCCTTGAAAGTGTTGATTAAATTGTATAGTCAATTGCTTGACCACATTTTGGTGCCTTATGAAATATACTTGAGAGATCATATAACCAATGTCAGTCAGATTTTTTAATATGGTACAGGAAAAAGGTTCTATATGATAGCAATCTCTGAAGAGCAGCCCTGTGCAGCAATGTTACATTCACCTTAGGCAGAAGATGTGCGCCCCAAAGTTACACCTCTAAAGCCTTTTATACCCTACTTGTTTACCAGTGAAAGCTTCCATATATATCATTTGAAACTAGATATAACCGATTAGGTTTTTACTTTGTTTCTGTTATGGTGTACCCCTGTTGTTCTGAACCCATGCATTCCAGGTCATGAAGACCCTTATCTTTTTTATGGGTACATACATTCTAGGTACTAAGAATATGCCTCCTGGGCCTGTACCAGGATAAATAGGTTTGTGATGGTAACTCCATATCTGTTGCTATGAAAAAACAATTGTGTCCTGATACTGACAGTTTTCCTATCTACTTAAGACAAAGGTTACCTCAGCAAATGCAAGGTGTGATAGGACACTTAGCATAAGTGAACAGGATTATAACAAAGGTACAGGTTAATCTGGGCTATATAACTGCTTATATTCAAGACAGCATATATGATCAACAAGAGCAAATAGTGTTATTTTTCAGAAGACGTACAACTGAACCCACATTGTTTCTGTTTTGATTAAAGATTCCCCCCTGCCCTCCCTTGTGAGTGACAGTCAGTGTGCTGGGAACTAAACTGTAGGCTGGGTGCCTACCTTCACCATTTTTTTTAATTCTATTGTTGTCTCCTTGCCATAGTTTCAGCACTGTAAAGATTTGATAATTGTTAAACAGTGAATTTCTTGGCTTCTTGGAGAATGGATTCTTTGTCAAGAGCACAGGTAAGAGCAAGGATTGGTAAGCAAGGTCCAATAAGACATTTAAAAAATCTGGTTCTGGCATTGGTTTTATCTCAAATATTATTTTAAGTAAATTCTGTAGTCATGTTCCCTGCTTCAATGTCTGAATTCCTGGGGTTTCGATTGAGAATGTTCATATACTTTATTGGCATGTGCACATATATATCTTTCTTACTCTTGCTTCAGGATCCTTCATTGTCTTTTGAAACCTGTCCAGTTTTCTTTGGGAGTTGTTAGTGAAGTTTTAATAATAGCAATATCCTTATTAAGAGTTTTTTGTTGTTGTTATCCTAATACTACATACCTTGCTTTTTTTATTTGGAGCTTGTACTCACCATGAGTTCTCAGCTGCCATATTTGTTCAGTGCACCAGGTTGTTGTGAGTGGACTGTCCTCATATCATCTATAAACATCTTATTGAGTAGTTTTAGAGATTCATAAATGTCTTCAGGGTCTGAAGCTGTGGCAGTGTTCCTCTTAATGCATGCTACAGGAAATCCTTTATTATATAGCAAAATCCATCATTCTACATGATGGATGTTGGCATCTACATTTTTATAGATAGAAGTGCCCAAAGGAATCTGAAATCACTAAATAAATAAATTAAAACAAAATAAAACAAAACAATAAAAATCCTCTGTTTAGAATTAAAATAGCATTCAACTTCTGAGCACAGTGCATTTTAAGATGGTCCAAATTGAAAATCCTGGAAAACATGCTTGGTTTTGTGGAAATAACAGTTGATCCTTAACTTTTACTCTCACAAAGTAGAGAACCAGTGTTAAAATTTATCATGTGTTTAAGTATGTGCTAACTGTCTCCATTTGGTTGTTCTGAATTTTTTTTTTTTTGAAAATGCACTTTATCAAGTTGTTTTTTTAAACTCTGAAAAGTAATGATTTTAAAAATGACAAGAAAGACAAAATATTGCTATTTGAACTTCATGTTAGTGTTACAGGCCAATGGAAAGGATACCAGCACTCACTGGCTTGATTTGTGGGCCCCTTTTGATGTTGCAATAAAGACCTTATTGAGGAGCTGATGAAGAGTCACAGGATTCTGCCTTCCCCTTAGGCAGTGGACTGCACTCAACAACCGCGTTTGGACATCCGTGTTTGGACAATGCACAAATGGAAAATCAAAGAATCACTAAATTGTGACTGTGGTGAGGTAGAAATCATGTGACACATAATGGATAACTATTGTCTACAGTGGTGATAGAAGCGGGATCCACTCCAGAAGCATTAGAATTGTTTTTGAATCTTATGATTCAATTATTATCCCAGCCCATTGCTTTTCAAATGCCATTTGAAAAAAGAAGAGGATAGGGGAAGTAAGACCATTTGCAGAGAGGACACAGCTTGTCAGCAAAGTACAATGAAGGTCTTCTGCAACTGTTGTTCAAGCTCTGTAACTTGCTAGCATATTCACCATGGTATACAGTGAATCTTCTGTTATTCCGAATCTCAGTGATGAGTCTGATGGTTGCTTGGCATAGGAAACCTAACAGTAACTTCAGCAGGAGACCTTTATGCCATATGGTATCCTATGCAGGAGAAAGGTCAGTCAATGCTGCCACTATTGTTAATTTTTGCTGGTAGCTTGACTCTCTGTGTAGCTTAAGGCCAGCACGTGGTCACAGTAGTTGTGACCAGTTCTGAATCCAGTCTGCTTTTTGGGAACTGGTTGCTCCAATATTGGCTGTAACCCTTGACGTAGGAGCCACTCCTGCAGTTTATAGCAACAGCTTAGGATGGAGAAGGCTCAGTAGCTTTTTGGGTCAATGGCTTCTTTTCTGGGCTTCAAAAGGCAATAATCTTAGGTACCTTCCACTCCTTTGGTATTATGCCAGAAGAGTGGATGTTGCAGAAGAAGTCTGCCCGCCACCTTCTTGCCCTCAGGTCCAGGATCTTCAGCAATTCTGGATGTGTTCCATCCATTCCTGCTGCTTTCCCAGAGTTAGTGTTAGAGAGACCCTCGTCCACTTCATCTACTGTGTCGGGGACAAAAAGGGGTGAAGACAACTGGCAATGGTTTAGTGCATGGTATAGTTGTTTGTGGACTTGCTATCTTATATTTCTACCCATTGGTACACAATACTTGGCAATTAAATATTCAGCAATGGCATCTGCTCTTACTTGAGGTGGCTTGTAAGTTGCTGGAGCCACACTACCTAAAAGACAGAGGAACTTGCGGGCCTTGTGGCTTGACGTTTTGAAGTCAGGCACCATCATGGTTTTGCACCAGCTTTTTCTTCTTGCTGAGTTCAGAGACTCAAGCAACACCATTGCAGTTTTGAGGCTTTTGTCGACTTGATATTGCTGGAAGAATACTTTGTTCTCATCCATCCAGCAAGGAGTGAATGCTTTTTTTGAAGCTCCTTGCAGTGCTTGATTTGGTGGGTGATATTAGTAGGCCTGCAAAATGGTGGTAATGAACTGGATATGGTGGGATCTGGTTTATTGAGCCATGTACGATCACCACATAACAGGACCAGTCAGCAGACTGTAAATTCCAGCACAGTTTCGTGAGGAATCAAATGAGTGGAACTTGCCAATCACAACCAGGCCATGTTGACTATTGGGGAAAGTCATCGAGAACTGACCTTGTAGATGGTATTGTGTATCTGCTGCTAATATCACATGATACAAAACAAAGGTCAGGAATGTAGTACTTCCTCCATTGAGCCGCCCTGAACATGCCATGGTCTTTGGCATTGCAAAGGAGGTGCTAGCCTTTGGTGAAAGCCCAGGATGTCAGCTGTTTTCAATCATGATCATTCTTATTATAGCCCCATCGGCTAGGACGGCCATTGAAATTGCTGATGTGAATGGTAGGATGGCTTGGTGTTGGTAATCCTGGATATGGCCATTCCATTGACTGTGGCTTGTACATGTTTATGACTGTCAGATCCTCAGTCTTGATGGAGATTGAGTAAAGGTTCATGATAGGCATGACCTGGATGGAATCGTTAAGGTCATTTTTTATGTATGTCATGAGCTCATATTTGGGGCGATCGCTTGCATGTACGAGGGCATATCCATTGATCTTCAATTGGTAGCCTTCGCTCTCCAGGTGTGTTTCTTGTGGCTAAAGGATATGGAAGTTTTGAGTCTGAATGATTGTTGTGATGTCATCACACTTTTTGTTGGATAGGCCCTCAGTGTTGAGCTGCATAATTCACAGCAATAGGCCTATTGGAAGGAAGGTTTGGTCCTTACATGGCCTGTTACTGCCAATGCTTTTCTGACTAGGAGGTCCTTTAAGGTCATTCGGGCACCGATTTGATGACATTCATTGTGCTTTCACATGTAACAGGGGAAGACCATATGAAGGTTGTCTTTTCCCCCACTTCCCCTATAATTTCTTAGGGTAATTATACCCTTATTCTTTATTGTTTATCTTTCCAATCACTATCTGTTTCTTCTTATCTTCTTATTTTCTAAGTTCACTGTTCCCATGTAACTTTCCAGCTGCCTCAACACCTTATTAATAGTCATTGTGTATTCACCTTTTTGGGATATGGGAGTGGTAATGTTATTCATTATACTCTTGCACACATTTTGTGGTTAATGTTACTAAACTTTCTGTTGCAGAAGTTTCTAAAGGTTATTTCTTAGTAAAATGTCACTCAAAATTAGCTTAACTTCAAAGCATCATGGGACTCTTTCTCCCAGGCAAGTCTGATGTTCTTTCTTTGGCCTGTTTTACATGCCAACAATATGTTGTGACAGACCCAGACCAGTGGGGTACAGGAGTCTGGTAGAGGGCAAATATACTGGTCACTGGATGAGTAGTTTTCTGTTCCCTGAGTGACCAGCGCAGGGGCTGTACTAGAGTAATCAGGAACCTGCTAGAACCAGTTAAGGCATGCAGGCTAATTAGGACACCTGGAGCCAATTAAGAAGAAGCTGCTAGAATCAATTAAGGCAGGCTAATCAGGGCACCTGGGTTTTAAAAGGAGCTCACTTCAGTTTGTGGTGCGAGTGTGAGGAGCTGGGAGCAAGAGGCGCAAGGAGCTGAGAGTGAGAGGGTGTGCTGCTGGAGGACTGAGGAGCACAAGCATTATCAGACACCAGGAGGAAGGTCCTGTGGTGAGAACAAGGAAAGTGTTTGGAGGAGGCCATGGGGAAGTAGCCCAGGGAGTTGTAGCTGTCATGCAGCTGTTAGAGGAGGCACTCTAGACAGCTGCAGTCCACAGGGCCCTGGGCTGGAACCCGGAGTAGAGGGCGGGCCCGGGTTCCCCCCAAACCTCCCAATTGACCTGGACTGTGGGTTCTTCCAGAAGGGAAGGTCTCTGGGCTGTTCCCCAACCCACATGGTGAATCTCTGAGGCAAGAAAATCCGCCAGTAAGCACAGGACCCACCAAGATAGAGGAGGAACTTTGTCACAATTTACACTTAATTTTCAGCTTCCTGTTAAAAAAACCACCAACAACAAAAAAACCATAGTTCTGAGTGTAATGTTGGGAATAACCTCCAATAGAATGTGAATCATGTCATTCTTAAATTGTAACTTTCAGATCATTTTAAGAATTATAAAGAAATCTTGACTTGATACACATGCAGTGGGCCTGGAGGACTAAGACCTGAAGATAGAAAAATTAGGCCTAACTTTTCTTTCACATACATGGGTGTAACTTCCCAGCGACTGTGGTGAGAACTGCACTCACGTTAAAAATAGGCTCTGTTTCATTTTCACTCCCTGCTGTCAGACACCCTTGTTCATTCTCTGCTGTCTCCCTACTGACTTTCTCTGGCTGGTAGACAGTGGGCGGTATAGTACCATGAGCATTAATACTAGAATAAATAGCTGTTCTATTTTGTAAATAGTAGAGAGACTTTGCAAAACTGACCCAAGATTTCCTGTAGCTTTATTTTAGCACAATATAAATGTAGCTTTTTAAAACAAAAACAAGAAACCCTGTCTCTTGTTGCTGCTTGTTTTTCTAAAATGGTTTAAAAACTCTGGGCCAGATTCTTCCTTCATTCATACTCCATGTGACCTGAATGACCTGACCTCAGTGAGATTTACTGGATTATAAGTAGGAGCAGAATTTGGTTCCTTGGACTTTTCATCATCTTTGGTCATTTTATATTCAGGCAGAATCATCATGAATCTGCTATTCTGTGACTAATCTATTCACTCGTCATTAAGGACCAAATTCTACTGGTCCTTTACACAGGTAAGCAGTGTGGAAGCAAGGGAATAAGGAAAGCCCTCCCTTCTTTGTGTGGCACACATTAGGATCATGGTGGAAGTGCAGCTCTTTCACTTCAGCAAATGAAGGGGCTCCACCCACTTTACTCTCTTGAAGGGGACATAGTGCCCCAAATGAGAAAGCAGAGAATGGTTCTTGTTGTAGATCACATAGGAGGTAGGATGCTGCATTGCACAAAGGATCAAGTAGAGGGCATGTTGCCTGTGTACTCCATGAGGCAGGAAGGTTTCCAGTGCCCCCTGTAGTGTGGTGCAGCTCCACACCATTCATTACTATGAGCTGTTCTTAAATGTCATGCTCTAACCCTAAGCTCTTTGGAACAGGAACCATGGCTGAAATTGTCAAGGCTGCCTAAGGGATATAGGCACCCTCACGTACTTCCCATTAAAATGAATAGGAATTGGCATCCAAATCTCTATGTGACCTGGAAAAACCTACATACTGATTTACATCATTTTGTGATGTGCCTAGCAACGTTCCTAGTCCATTGCAAGAGACAGGCCTGGTCTATGCTACAGTTAAGCTGACATAAGCTGCCTTGATTTGACCTAGTTGTACATGGTCTACACTCAAATATGTCTCCCACCAAATGTAGAGTGCCACATTTTGGCAATGAAGTAACACCACCTCCCTGACAGATGTTGAGCTATGGTTGACCTACTCACACTGGATGCAGTGTGAGCATAGAGACAAAGTGAATTTCATTTACCTTAACAGTCCTCCAGCAGCTTTCCTGGAATGCTTGACACTGACTGCTCTGATCACAATTGTGAACTCCACTGCCCAAGGGTCATGGAGATTGGGAGCCACCCACCCTCTAAGAACAGTGCATGTTTCTGAAATGTCTTTTCCTGATTGCCCAGGTTGGTGGGCACACCTAGCAGCTCTCATTTGAGTGCAACCGCCCAACCCACCATGCTGGCCACACGCTCCAGATACTCTCCTGTGTGAAGTAGAGAGAAGCTATTGGATCTCTTGGGCCTGTGGGGAGAAGAGGCTATGCAGGCACAGCTATGGACCAGATGTAGAAACATGGACTTCTATGAGCTGATTGGACAGGGGATACAAGTGAAGTGGTAAGACAGGGGTCAGCTGCAGTACTGCATGAACATGAAAGAACTGTGACAGGAATACCAGCAGGCCAAGGAAACCAACTGTCAATCAGATGCTGAGCCACAGACTTGCTGCTTTGACAATGAACTACATGCCACACATGGCAGATACACCACCAGCCCCCCACAGAGCACTGTACATGCCTCCAAGGAGTCTGAGACACAGACCTCTGCTGTGAACAGTGAAGAGGAGGATGGGGGACATGCAATCAGGAGGGGTCCAGCTATGCTGTGACCTAGGACTTGTTTGAGACTCCACCACAATCTAGTCAGACCTGACAGTCAAACAAGGGCGACCCCAATATAAGGAAAGGAACCTCGGGTAAGAGTGTGAATGCATTTCCTATTACAATGTTTAAAGAAATGTACAGATGGTACCTGACTCCAATTTGGCAGGACACAGGAACTGACTTTTCATTCATGTGCTCATACTAGAAAGGTAGCAGTATAACAAACAGAGGTAGAGTTATCTTCTTTTCATTACCTTGTAGAGTTAGCAGGCAGGGGAAGAGAGAGGGGGAGGATACAAACAGTTTGTTTATGTACACAGGGATGCCCCTTGAATTCTCCTGAGAGATCTCAATGAAACTATCATAGAGGTATTTGGCAAACCTCTCCTGCTGGCGATGGCACCCTTATTTCTTCCTCTGCAGTAGGACACTTTCCCATGCCACTCTGTGACATTTTCAGCTGGCACCATTGCAGTAAGGCTAGTGGCATGTGGGCCCAGGCAGCTTTGGGATGCCAGCAGCAGCTGTGTTCTCTGTGACTTGGGAGTACAATATCAGCTAGGGTTACCATTCGTCTGGATTCCCCTGGACATGTCCGGCTTTTTTCAGTTAAATATAGTGTCCGGGGGGAATTTGTCAATGTCCGGACTTCCCCCCCATGCAGAGCCTGCGCAGCATACAGGGCAGCCAGCCGGATCGAGCCACTCGCACGGGCTCCAGCAGCCAGAGCCCTTCCTCCACTTCCCCCTCCTCTCCCCTGCAACTTGACACCACTTCCCTCCTCTCTCTCCCTCCCTCCCCCTTCCCCCTGCATTCGCAGATCGCCGGCCGGCCATTCGCCTCGGCCTCCGGCAGTCTGGAGCTCCGACCCTGCTCCCCTCCCCCGCTGTCGAGCGCGCTGCTCTGCAGCACAGTAAGGGGGCCGGGGGTCAGAGAAGCGGCAGGGAGGTTTGGGGGGGGGGTAATCAAGAGACAGGGAGCAGGGTTTTTATTTCCCTTTTTATAGATGGGCACTATATTTGCCCCTTTCCAGTTTTCTGGAATCTCTCTCGTCTCCCATGATTTTCCAAAGATAATAGCTAGAGGCTCAGATACCTCCTCTATTAGCTCGTTGAGTATTCTAGGATGCATTTCATCAGGCCCTGGTGACTTGCAGGCATCTAACTTTTCTAAGTGATTTTTAACTTGTTCTTTTTTTATTTTATCTGCTAACCCTACCCCCTTCCCATTAGCATTCACTATGTTAGGCATTCCTTCAGACTTCTCGGTGAAGACCGAAACAAAGAAGTCATTAAGCATCTCTGCCATTTCCAAGTTTCCTGTTACTGTTTCTCCCTCCTCACTGAGCAGTGGGCCTACCCTGTCCTTGGTCTTCCTCTTGCTTCTAATGTATTGATAAAAAGTCATCTTGTTTCCCTTTATTCCCGTAGCCAGTTTGAGCTCATTTTGTGCCTTTGCCTTTCTAATCTTGCCCCTGCATTCCTGTGTTGTTTGCCTATCTTCATCCTTTGTAATCTGTCCTACTTTCCATTTTTTATATGATTCCTTTTTATTTTTTAGATCATGCAAGATCTCGTGGTTAAGCCAAGGAGGTCTTTGGCCACGTTTCCTATCTTTCCTACTCAGCGGAATAGCTTGCTTTTGGGCCCTTAATAGTGTCCCTTTGAAAAACTGCCAACTCTCCTCAGTTGTTTTCCCCCTCAATTTTGATTCCCATGAGACCTTATCTATCAGCTCTCTGAGCTTACCAAAATCTGCCTTCCTGAGATCCATTGTCTCTATTTCTGTACTCCCTTCTACCCTTCCTTAGAATTGTGAACTCTATGATTTCATGATCACTTTCACCCAAGCTGTCTTCCACTTTCAAATTCTCAACGAGTTCCTCCCTATTTGTTAAAATCAAGTCTAGAACAGCTTCCCCTCTAGTAGCTTTTTCAACCTTCTGAAATAAAAAGTTGTCTGCAATGCAGTCCAAGAACTTATTGGAGGTCTGTGCCCCACTGTGTTATTTTCCCAACATATATCTGGATAGTTGAAGTCCCCCATCACCACCAAATCTTGGGCTTTGGATGATTTTGTTAGTTGTTTAAAAAAAGCCTCATCCACCTCTTCCACCTGGTTAGGTGGCCTGTAGTAGACTCTTAGCATGACATCTCCCTTGTTTTTTACCCCTTTTAGCCTAACCCAGAGACTCTCAACACTTCCGTCTCCTATGTCCATCTCCATCTCAGTGCAAGTGTGTACATTTTTAATATATAAGGCAACACCTCCTCCCTTTTTTCCCCGTCTATCCTTCCTGAGCAAGCTGTACCCATTCACACCAACATTCCAATCATGTGTATTATCCCACCAAGTTTTGGAGATGCAACAATGTCATAGTTGTATTTATTTATTAGCACTTCCAGTTCTTCCTGCTTATTACCCATACTTCTCGCATTTGTATATAGGCATCTAAGATACTGATTTGATCTTGCCTCCCAGTTTTGCCCTGACCCTCCTTTCTCTCTGCCATTATGGCCCACGCTCCCTCCTATTTCCGACCCATCTCCCAGGTCTCCATGTTCCCCACTTACCTGTGGGCTTTGCTCACCTGTCCCTCCTGAGCAATTCCTTCCTCATTTCCCCTCCCCCCAGGTCCCTGCTGGGCCATACTTACTATGGGTGGAGCTGGAGAAGAGTGGTATGCACAGGCACTCCAAGGCTGATGTGTCAATAAGCATGTCTTGTTTAAAAAACTTTTAGGGGCACAAGGGAAGGGATTTCTGAAACTTAATTTTTGTTTTGTGCTGTGTACAATGATACATCTATATGTTTCATCTGTAGCTGCTACTGTTGCTGCTTTGAGGGGTCCCCCACTCCACACCTGCAGAATGCCTGACCATGATAAGGAGAAGAAAGAAGAGTATACAGGAAGATATATGCAGCAAGATCTTGAAAGCCAGTGCTGCATCGGACTGTGAACAGAGAGCCTGGAGGGTGAATATTTCAGGCAGCATGGAGAAGGAAGGAGCAGACAGGAGATAGGCCCAGGAGTCTCAGCAGGAAAAGGAGAGGAAGATGCACCATGATATAATAGGGCTTCTCTCACAGCAAACTCAAATGCGGCAGACTCTTGTTGACCTACAGGTTCAACAAGCATGGGGTTGCCTCCTTCTTCAGTCAGTCGAGAACTCCATTTTAGCACCTCTCTACACCTCTCCCACAAAACTTCATGTGGCATCAGGAGCTGCATCTCTCCCACTCTACGCAGGAGGACATTAAGGACAGCCACAGATTCTGATACACTGACCTGTAAGAACCACAATTGCTGTATATTTTCAAAATGAACTTTCCCTTTGTTAATTTCTGTTCCATTAATTTATTTCAAACGTTTTTTTTTAGTGTACTTATTTTTTAATTGTACATTGGCTTTTTGCACTGGTTTTTGGCATGTAATAAAATATTTTTTGATAAATAATTCATTGATATTACTTCATAACATATGCTGTAGAATGCTTAGTGCTACTAAAAGCATCCATTACTTGTTTCTGTACAGGGCAACAGAACTCATAGGATCAGTGACACACAGTGTAATAATTATAAATGTACAGCAAACACTGCAAAATTAATAGGTGCATTAACAGACTGTTATATTCATAAATGTACACCAAGCACCAAACATTTCCTAACAGACCGCAGAACTTCTGGCCTGGGTAGAACATGATCCACCACATCACATTACTGGGGCTGACTGTTAAAGTGCTCTTGCAAAGCTTCCTCAGCCACATAGCTCCACCCTAGGCTCCTCTAATAGCTCTTGTGTCTGGCTGTTTGAATTCAGCACACAGCTGCTCTACTTTTGCCCTCTACCCCAATGGCCACTTTTGCCCTTTGTCTCAGAGATATTATGCAGGACACAACAGGCAGTTGTAACCACTGGGATATTTTTCTCACTGAGATCAAGTCTTGTGAATCAACACCACCACCATACCTTCAGTCTATCAAAAGCACACTCAGCTGTCATTGTGCGCCTGCTGAGCCAGTAGCTGAATCTTTCCTTGCTGCTGTAAAGGTGGCCGGGATATGGTTTCATGAACAAGGGAAAGGCTGACCTGCCCCTCTTCCCCCGAAGGTCACTATTGACATTTCACCACCAACAACAGTAAAATCTGCTGGTTGGGAAATAATGCCCCTACCTACAGCTTTTTGAACAGCCCTGTGTTCTTAAAGATATGAGTGTCTTGCACCTTCCCTAACCAGCCAGCGTTGATGTTGGTCAAGTATCCCTAGTGATCCAGCAATGCTTGCATAACCATAGAAAAGGAGCCCTTTATGTTGATGTACTGTATGGGAAGGTGCTCTGGGACCAAAAGAAGGATGAACGCTAGATCACCCAACCACAGTTTGTTGCTAATCCATCCACTATGTCCTATAATTTGTTGAGAGAGTCCTGCATAACAGGAGACAATTAATGGCCCTACACACTTGTGTGACAATGGTCCCCACTGTGGATTTTCCAACTTCAAAGTGATTTCCCACTGATAATACAGTATTGTTATCTTCCACTGTGCTATTGTAACCCACACACCTCCTGGGTGTGGTAGCCTGGCCCATCTAGTGGCACCAAGACCACTTAGCAAGAGTTAAATGAGTCTGTTCTACAGCGTTAGCTAAGAGGCTTTTAGCTCTTGCGGTAGAGGCTCATGCATTAAGCTCCAGAGGTCCCAGGTTCAATTCTGCCCGACAACGACTGGGGTCTGTCGGTGTTACACTATCACCACTCGCTTTCTCAATTGTCAGTGCAGCTTTTACTTTGGTGCCTCTGCTCTGAAGAGCTGGGGCAAGCTCGGTGCACAGACCCAGGAATGTGGCCTGTCGCCTTCAGAAGTTCTGCAGCCGCTGCTTTGTCCCAAACTTGCATTATGATGTGATCCCACCAGTCAGTACTAGTTTTTTGGGCCCAGAAGCAGCACACAACTGTCTACAATTGCGCCATGAAAGCCACTAACAACTTTGAACTGATTTTTACAATGTCATACAGCAATCTGTCCTCCATGAAATCATAATTCTTCCTGCAGCTACCAGAGCTAATTCGTCCCGTATTTGCAATGCTTGTGACAATAGTGCAGAGCTGTGCAGGGTTCTTAGTTTTGTCAGAGATGGTGGATAGGGAGAAATGCAGAGTTGTTTTGGAGCATGGACAAGCGACATGCCAACTGTGGCAACTTTTTGCCTATGTAACTTGCTTTTGACCAAAGTTCATAGTGGCCACAAGATCAACTTCTGAAATATTATAAAAGGGTTTGATGAAACTATATTTGTCAAGTATGAGTTTTCAGCCAAACATCTCCTCAGTGCCCTCAACAATACTGTTGAAACTAACATGGACCACAGTACAGGGGTATGTCTACACAGCAAATAAAAAAACCCAAAACCAAAAAAAAAAACCCCCCAACCCACCTGCGACAGCAAGCCTCAGAGCCCGATCAACTACTCAGGCTCCCGGGGCTTGCACTATTGGGTGGGATCTCAAAGTCTGGGTTAACACTGCTGTTTTTAGCACTGTAGCATGAGCCCAAGTCACTTAACTCAGGCTCTGAGACTTGGTGTGGCAGGGTTGAATGCTTAGGGGAAGGGTTATGAGAATGGCTATTTAAGTAGTTGGGATGAGATGATGTTTTTGAGAAGACAGGACAAATGCTACAGGACTGTATTGAAACCCAAGATGAGTTTTTCTATTTACTTTTTGAATATTAATTCTTTTACTTGCTATAAATGCTGAACTTTGAAGAAAAGATTTTGCTGATTGCAACTGCTTCTCTTTCTGCTAAGCTAATGTATGAGTTTACAGTCATAATTTTTATCATGATGAATTTAATATTTCATTAGTATACAGGTGGTAGGTTCTATGCTAGAGTTGCTCAGTTTAATTTTTAATGTATCTTTTTAAAAAAAAGTCTCCTTTTGTTTCTAGTAGTTACAATCCTTTTGGTTTGTTCTCTTCTTTTGTTTGTATTAGTGCTAAAAGTGTCAACTTGGTGGCTTGCTCTCTGCTGCCATGTTACAAGTAAACTGTGAGACACCACATTCTGAGCCAGGTTTCCTTCAAAGTTGTTTTGCTGTAAATGTTTTAGCTTGCCTGGCATTTTCCCCAGACCAGTCAACACTAAAAGCAGTGAGGAACAATCCAAACATAAGAACTCAGCCCCCAACGTGACAGAATATAGATAGTAATTACGTTCAAATCAAGCATCTCGGTCTGCTGTTGCATTATTATTCTGTTTAGCTGATATTTTCTTCTTCCGTGGTTTGCTACAAATATATTGTCTGAACAGAGGCCTTGCTAAAGTACAACTTCTATTCTAAATATTTTAGAGCCCATAATCTCCCCAATGTAATTGCTAGGGTCAGAATCAAATTTCTGCAATATCGTTTTCTCCAGTCCTGAACAATGGGTTTACTCTTCCACTCAATGTAACAAAGAAACAGAGGCACCAATTCTCAATGAACAGTGTGGGCTCAACTATCAGTCGCTCCACAAATGCAGTAATTTCCGGCTAATTATTCTTACCTCCAGAAAAAGTTGAAATACAGAAGTGGAAAGTATATTTCAGAATTTGGTCTATTTTTTTTTTCAGTTCTGTACTCACCTTTTATGTCATTAAGCCCAGGAAAGATGGGGGAGTCTGATATTATTACTTATTCATATTGTGATAGTACCTCCCCAGTCATGGAGCACGCCTCCTCTCCAACCCCCCCTAAAAACACAACAAAAACAACACACACACAAGCTGTACTTTTGCCAACATTTCTCATTTGAGGGAGTGATTGCTGAGCAATTTTAGTTCAGGAAAATTTAATTGTAGTTCAGGCCGCTCCATACTTAAAAAAAAAAATAAAATCAAAAATGCTGCTTTCAGGAGAAATGAATTTGTGAGATGGCTGCTTAAAGATACACATATTTACTTCCACTGCATGTAAAAACTGTATTCTGGAGTTAGCAGTGTTATTAAATAGAAATTTTCTCCTGCCATGTGAGCAATCTTGAAGATATCTCCCATTCAAAGCACTACTAACTCTGAAAAAATTAAGGCCAAATTCAGCTCTTCTGTAAGTGGATGCAATTCCATTGATGTCAGTGGAATTGCACTTGCTTACATCAGGGCTGAATTTGTCTCCTAGTTTCTGACACAAGAAAGGGACAAGAGAATTGCATTAGGCTTCTTTTTCTCACTTGGAGAAAGTGGAAGCTTCTTCAAGTCCTCCATTAAGCCTCACAAAGTAAAAACAATCAGAAAATTGAAAGGGAAGAGTTTTGTTTTGTATTTATTCATGTTATTAAATAAGCCTTTGCAATTAGCTTCCCTGCTAACAAACATGGAAATCTATGTTTGGTCTTTACTTATATATTAACAGGTCATTGTCCAGTCAGCAATACCAAAAATGCCATTTCACGTTGCCAAGTAGCCACTGCTTTCACATAAGCAATGTCTTTATAATAGGGGAATTTTAAGAAAAAAATTCCCACTGGTGCTACCACCAGTTTCCAGACCCTTGTGTGGCTACTGCTCTTTAGTAGGGACATGGCCCCAGAGACTTCTAATTGTGTATTTCTAAAGGTGTGTCATTAGAATAGTATTGAGGAAAACCTTCTAATGACATCCCTGGTCTGCAAAACTTTTAGCACAATTCTCTGTTAAATTTTTTTAAAGAGGGAGAAGTTGTTCAAAGGCTCATTTGACTAAGCTTTAGGAGATGTTTCTTTATCTTCTCGAACCTTCAGGTGCCTGGACGTCCACCAGTTTCTGCCATTTATTCAGCCTTGTGCTACTCTGTTCAGGCATTTGAGTCTCATGGTGATGGTTTCGGCTTCTTTCTCTATTGTTCTGTGAGATGTTTCTCTAGGTCACCCTAATTTTCTCTTTCCAGGTGGTGTCCATGAGAAATAACATATAATAGATTCCCCCCCCCCCATATACTTCTTGTAAGTTTATATCCCAAATATCTTTACAGAGGTTTTAAGGAAGAACATAATTTTCCAGATTCTTTCCTCCTTCATACAGGAGAAATTCTAAAACAGCTTTCAAAAACGAAATAGATTGTTTGTGACATGAGATTAGGGCTCTCTGGGTCATTAGGAAAACAACTTCTGTTTTCCAAAGAGACGGCAGAATAGCGTTCCAATGGACAAGTGGGTATTTACTGTAGTGAACAGGGAGTAAAGGAGAATTCTCTATTCTCATTCTGGTCTGAAACAGTTTCCTCTCATCTTTCTTCAAACTCTGACAATGGGAGAAGTTGTTTTTTGTTCTCCCCTTTCAGAAATCATCAGTTTCTCATCTGTTGGATACTGAAGCGGTGAGCCCATCTTTAAGAATTTTAAAAGACAAATCGTATTCTTCATGGTGCAAAGATCGGACGAGAAATATCTATTCTATGCTTGAAGTAGTTGAGCATACTGTAAAAAGAGAGGCAAGGTGGGTGAAGTAATATCTTCTATTAGATCAACTTCTGTTGGTGAGAGAGACAACAGCTCACGGCTACAACAATGCTGCATATTGTAAAAAGACAGACTTAAACAGAATCCAATCAATAATTCATTTTGGCCATCAGCTGTGGGGGTTACCTGTGACAATAGTCTAAGAACACATGTATCTTCCTGTTCCAGTTGTAAGCTCTCATCATCACTGTGACAGTTTGGGGGATAAGTCTGTGCCAGTTTATGAATTCTATTGTATTTCAACCTCCTTTTTGAATGTTGCCTTAAGTGAAGCTTTGAGCATTTGTTTTGTAGCAGGGACGTGACACCTAGTTGAAAGACTGTCTGGAAAGATAAATAAAGTTGAATGACTCCGCCATAGTGGAACAATTGGTTTACTACCACAAGGCCTATTGATGTTTAATGACTGCTGCCTAGAAGCCTAAGGGGTGGGGAAAAAGAGGAGCGAGAACCTGGAAATTCTCCAGCAGAAGAGAATGGGCAAAAAAGGATGTTTTGAAAGAAGAGTGTTCTCTGAGCAGAGGAAACCATTCCATCACCACATACAGATGACCAGGACAAGTAGGCGGGAATGGTTTCTTGGCCTAGGGATTCAGATGAAACCTAGGAATCCCAGGTGTGGCAAGGTCACACTGAGGGAATACATTCAGGAGTTTGTTTTTCATATAACTGTAACCCTCTTGTACTTTTTAAGAGTAAAAGGTTTTTCTGGGTAAGAAATTCCTGTGCTAAGTCTATGTTGCTTGCTTTACTGCCATGTTGTCCCTGATGCGGTTAATTAAGAAACTAGCGCTCCCACAGCTAGATGCATTCTGGGTGTCTGGGTGTGAACATCTCTAAGCAACTGTGGACTCAGGAGGGCTGTGGCATTGGTTTTGGAGCATAAGGTGGCCGGACTGCAGGGTCCCACTGCTAATGGAGAGGGTCAGCCACATGATCTATAACTCAGCATGCACCTGAAGGACCTTGAGATAAGAACAGTGACCAATCACTGCTACAGCAAAGGGGGCTTAGAAACACATGGGATTCAGTGGTTGGATCACAACAGATTGATGTCAACCTAGAGAGCTAAATGGGGCCAGGTTGTGTCAACCAGTAGTTGAGCTTTCTTCTTGGAATGTAATGTCTTTAATTTGTGAACCACAATTAAAGTCTTAGTGACTCTTAACTAAGCTAGTGGTATGCAGAGTTCAGTTCAGCCAGCAGATATGTAATATAGTGAGAGAATTACATCAAATGGCCATTCATCTCGGACTGATGGCCAATCAGGAAAACAATTTTATATACACATCAGGTTTTTTTATTGGATTTTGGAAGGCTGTTTGACATGAAAACAGGAGAGAGTTTTGAAGAAAAAAGATGCAATTTCCATTAAATGGATTCCAGATGCTTCTTTGACAAAGGGCTTGCTTCTTTTCACATTATTGGTGTCATAATAGTTTTATTTCTGATTTTAGGAACCTGGTTATGGTCTATTAAAACAAGGTGTTTCATTCTAGTGAAACAGAAGATCTGAAGGAATGATCCTTTATCAAGTCATTTCTTCATATGATGGCTGGAAGACACCTACCTTCTGTAGGGGATCCATGACAAGGCCTGGAATGGTTGTTTTCAATTACATGCCCATCTTTCAGATCATCAACTGACCCACTGGAAATATCCATGGTCAGAGTTTCATTGCTAAACTTTATATATTATTAGAAATGAAGGTAGGAAGGCAAAGTGTTAAGTTTCCTATCGTAGTCAATTACAGTTGCATAGTCTGAGTGCTCTGAGAACACAGGTAGAAGCCAGCATCAGAAACCTGAGGAAAGGGCTTCTTTGTGTTAATGTAGGGATAAAGTCACTTTTGTGGTGAGAACAAACTTGTTAGTGGGTGGTCCAATCAGACACATTTCCCCCCCAAAAGAATGGCATTTACCTCCCAAATCATTTCACATAATATTAAAAATAGCTCAGTGGTTTGCACATTTGCCTCCAAAGCCCAGGGTTATGAGTTCAATCCTTGAGAGGACCACTTAGGCATTTGGGGCAAAATCAGTACTTGGTCCTGCTAGTGAAGGCAGGGGACTGGACTCAATGACCTTTCAGGGTCCCTTCCATTCTATGAGATAGGTATATCTCCAATTATTATTATTATAATATTGAAAACTCAAAACACATGAAAGGTAGGGAATGAAGATGAGAAGCTATAAAAACACTAAGTGTTATTTTTATTATTATTATTACCATTATAAACCTAATATTGAGCCCACCCCCAACTTCCTTAAAACAGCTCTTCTAGAACAAACATTGTTCATATGTATATCTTTATTAGACTATCAGGCCATCTGCCTATATGGCGGTCTACAAAGCACATTAAGCAAGTTAAAAGACATGGTAACTGCCCTGAAGAGTTTTTACAGTCTAAACTGACAAGACAAACATACAGAAATTAACTCAGAAGGGAATGAAGGAGGGAGGGGATGTTTCACAGTCATTAAACCTCCTCCCCCAACACAACGAGAAAAGGATAAACAGCCATTAAGTTGCTTGAAGTGTTGGCCTCCTGCCTACATAACATAAGTGCATTTCAAAGTGATTTTTTTCTTTTATAGTTGCTATGCCTTTGTTTTATTTCTGTTTAATTTCATTCTTTCTTTTTGAAAGGTTTCAGAGTAGCAGCCGTGTTAGTCTGTATCCGCAAAAAGAAGAACAGGAGGACTTGTGGCACCTTAGAGACTAACAAATTTATTAGAGCATAAGCTTTCGTGGACTACAGCCCACTTCTTCGGATGCATATAGAATGGAACATATATTGAGGAGATATATATACACACATACAGAGAGCATAAACAGGTGGGAGTTGTCTTACCACCTCTGAGAGGCCAATTAATTAAGAGAAAAAAAACTTTTGAAGTGATAATCAAGCTAGCCCAGTACAGACAGACAGTAAGTATTCTCACACTTGTTATCTAACTGTCTGTCTGTACTGGGCTAGCTTGATTATCACTTCAAAAGTTTTTTTTCTCTTAATTAATTGGCCTCTCAGAGGTGGTAAGACAACTCCCACCTGTTTATGCTCTCTGTATGTGTGTATATATATCTCCTCAATATATGTTCCATTCTATATGCATCCGAAGAAGTGGGCTGTAGTCCACGAAAGCTTATGCTCTAATAAATTTGTTAGTCTCTAAGGTGCCACAAGTCCTCCTGTTATTCTTTCTTTTTGTAACTGTTCAGTCTTGAATAATGTAATTTAAATGCTAACCCAACATTGCTAAAAAAAGTACCAATAATTATTCTTTAGATTTTTTTAGAACTTCATTTTATTATTTCACATTTTTCTGAGTTAAAATAACTCAGTCAAATAACATGTTTTGGGTAATTAGGCATAAGTAGCTATATAAGACCAAGCCTATTGGAGACCATCTAATCTTATTTTTTTGTTATTGTTACTGTTACTAAATTGGTTTTTTTTAAATGTTGACATTGGCAATATTTGACCAATATTTGATTGGTCAATTGACCAATTATATTTGGACAGGTGAAATGCCCAACCGTACACTTACCAACATGCCACCATGCATATTTCAGTGACTGTGCATTTGACAAGGTGCCCTCAGTGCTTTGAGGGTCCCTTCCCTCATGAAATACATGATAGAGATATGAGGATATTGGAATAAATGCACATATTCACATATTGAAATAAATAGTTTCAAGAGACTTCAGATATAAACAGGCAGCATTTTATGCATAACCAGAATGGCTTATATTTGAATAAATATGCATTTATTTAAGTACAGTATATGATTGAAATAAATGCAGCTGCAGATTTCCAGAAATATAAATACTGTTGTATATCTAGCGCTTTAAACATTTCCTTTTTCACTTTGAATTAAATGTGATCATATATTAACTGTAAGAGTGAAAACAATCAAGCGTGTGATCAATCAAGGCTTCTGCTTTAACCAGTGGGAGGGGCAACAAAACTATATGCACCTAATGTTCACGTTTTATGTTGTCAGTGCAACCATAAGGTCTAGAAACCATCTTTTAACTACAAAATCTGAGATCCTGGAACACTATTCTGGAACAAGGGCTGAATTCTACAGCAAATTCTGCAGCTGTGGAATCATGGAATACATGACGGCATAGGCGCTAACTTCGTGGGTGCTCCAGTCCTGGAGTATCCACGGAAAAAATGAGTGGGTGCTTAGCATCCACCAGCAGCGTGCTTCCCCCATCCCCACCCCAGTCCTTCCTGTCTGCCGGTGGCCCCGCCACTCAACTCCTCCCCCTACCTCCCAGCACCTCCTGCCCACCACGATCAGTTATTCTGCGGTCAGGGCCGGTACAACCCATTAGGTGACCTATGCGGTCGGCTAGGGTGCTAACATTTGGGGGGTGGCGACCGCGGCGGCCAGATCTTTGGCCGCCCCAGTTGGGGGTGGCATTTCGGGGGCGGGGCCTTCTGCCGCCTAGGGCAGCAAAAAAGCTGGTGGCGCTCCTGTCTGCGGTGTGCAGGAGGCGCTGGGGGGGGGCAGAGGAGTGGGGACACGGCAAGCTCAGGGGAGAGGGTGGAACTGGATGGGAGGAGGGGCAGGAAGAGGTGGAACGGGGGTGGGAAGGGGAGGGCTGAGGGTGGGGGCTTGGGAGAAGGGGTTGGGCGGGACCTGGGGTGGGAAGAGGCAGGGCAGGGGTGAGGTCTTGGGGGAAGGGGTCAGGTGGGGGCAGGGCACTTTTCTTTTGTAATGGATCCACTGCTCATAGAAGTCATAACTTGTAGACATTTCTGTCCAACCTAGAGAGAGAGAGAGGCAGAGTTTTCTTTCTATAAAATAAAATTGAAAGTTCCCCTTGCTATCACTTTTGCTAAACCAGCTGTGGCCTTTCTCCTTTGTCTGTTGCCAGTGAAGAGATCAGCTGTTTCTTTTTGTAGTCTTTGTGTGGGGACTTCTTGCAAGAGATTTTTCTTTCTGCCTTTCCCCCACCTTTGCAGTTTTCTTCCTCCAACCAGCATGATCTCAATTGGGAAGATGTTTTTTTTTTCCCTCTGAAACATTTTTGGGACAGTTGAGACTCCCATAAATTAGTGGGTATATCCCAAGTATATATCAGCATCTGAGTGAGCCCAGATAGATCCCATTGATCCCATTTTTTAGGCAGATGAATTTGCAACCTGAAAACCTTGGAGCTGATGGGGGCATTCTGCCAGAAATATACAACATGCCGTATGCAGAAATAACAGCCTTCTTCAAAAGGTATCTGCAAAGCTGCCACCTGATCATGAATACATTATTTGTCTTATGCATTACAAAATTAAGTTGCTGTTTTCTTTGGATACAATTTTCAGGCAATAGTTCCCTCAGTATACTCTCACTAAATTGCAGAATGAAGATAAGTGTTGTTTAAAAAATAAAAAGTATATATAATCTATAAAGAAGTAAAGTAATAATGTTTTAAGTTCAAAACATATTTAATATATTTCTCAACATATTAATCTTGGAGTAATTCTACCGTGGCAGAGTCTTGTGGAGAATAATCAGTCTTTCTTTTATTTAGAATGAATCTCCGCATTTATGCAATATTTTACTTGTGTGGTTGGTGGATGATGGTCACTGCATGACATATCCCATGGGTTAGGACTTTGGTTTCTGAGCATGGATCCATAGTAGGGAAAAAATTGTTGCTTTTTAGCTAGAGTGTTTACATGAAAACTGGGTTATCATTCTATTTGATGTCAGTATTACTGCAGGTGGCAATTTTTGGTTTTTTTTTTTGCAAAGAACCCTCTAATAATAGAGTTTCTTTCCAAGACAGGTATCTTTGTAAAAGACATTACATCAAAAGATGTTCAAATTTAATATCAGCATTTGCTAACAAATGCATGTATAAGCTTGAAATTAAGTCTTTAAAACCATAATTAATAAGATATCTTCACAGTGTGACACAAAAAGATGATAAATGGTGCTCTGAAACACAGAAATGTAAGATTCAGAACAAACCAATGCGAAAGCACATGTATCACCTTAGAGCAGTGGTCCCCAAATGTTTTCAATCACGCCCCCCCCCTTAGTCCATGCCCCCCAGGAGCCAGGGATTGGATGTGGGGGTGAGTGGGGCAGGACAGGGGAGGGGGAGCCATGTTCCGGGAATGGAGGGTGGGGGCTGACGGGCAGGGGGAGACGCTGGTACTTCTCTCTCCGGAGCAGCCTCTGAGTGCTCTTCCGTGCTCCAGCAGCAGCTACTGCTCTTCCCCCCCTACCCCCCGGTGGCAGAGGCCAGTTACCACGGGTAACAGGACTTTTATTGTCCAGGCAGCTGGGGCTGGGGCTGGGGACAGAGCAGGGCTCGGTGGCGCTCCCTCCCAGCCCCCTGATGGGGATGGGAGGGTTGGCTCAGTCCCGCTGCGCCCCCTGGACATTCCTCTGTGATCCCCTGGGCCCTGGGGTAGGTGTGCCCCACAGTTTGGGGACCACTGCCTTAGAGCCAAGGACACGTAATACAGTGTAATGTCTTAAAATATGCTTTGTTTCAGTTGCACTTGGCTTTAAACAGCTAATTGTTTAATTTTATTTAACTAAAAATATTCAGTTACAGTATTTGGGGGTAGGCTGGGACTGGGGCTATGGCTACACTAGAGAGCTTACAGCAACCCAGCTGTATGGATGCGGCTGCACCACTGTAAGCTCTCTAGTGTAGCTGCTCTAAGTTATGGGAGAAAGCTCTCCAGTCAGCTTAATTAATCCACCCCCAATGAGCAGCGGCTTCTCCCGCCGACATAGTGCTATCCACACCAGCGCTTAGGTAGGTGTAACTTACGTCGCTCATGGGGGTAGTTTATTCACACCCCTCGGTGACATAATTTATACCTACTTAAACTGTAGTGTACCCATAGCCTAAGTCCTTAGCTCACAGACAGGATATGCATAATGACAGTTTTTTTGCTGTGTGTGTATTTTAGGACTCATTATTTCAGATACTTTCTATGGGGCCAGTTTGGTACTCCTTACTCAAGCAATAATCCCAATGAAGTTCAGGGGTTAAGTGTGTAGAATAAGGTGTAAAAAATATAAAATAAGGTCAAATTTGGCCTAGGCTGTCCACTTTATTTCTAATACAGAGTGCCCTTTTGAGAAATGAAAGAAGACATGCTTGTTCTGTCTCCCACTTACAAGGCTGTTTAGAAACTTTCAGCATCTTCCACGTATTGTTTTTATCCTCTTGATATTGCTTTGATGGAGTGATGAAGAACGTGGTTGTAAAAATATGGTCACTAAAACTCTTCATTTCTTATGGTCCTTTCTTGGCGTTTGTGATATTATGTTGCCTCTAATAAAAGAAGCCATAGAAAGCATTCTCCTCTCTAAGCCTTTTTCTAGTAATGTATTTTTGTCATACAAAAACTGAATGCTAGTGAACATATTCAGAATGGATTTCTTTAGATTTCTATGTATTAAGAAGCCAATATAAAGTGACTTTTAAAATTAAACTTAAAGGACATAGTGTGCTCTTTAGTAATATAACATGTGGACAGCTCAGGCGTTTTAAAAAATGTCCAGTAGCTCACAATGGTCCCCTAGTCGCTGTACCAGTGCAATATGTATGAGGGATCACAGGTCTCAAAACCAAGCCCATGGGTCCCCAGGCAGTGCTTGGGCCATGACTGCCACCCAGAAGCTCATCTAAGCAAGCAGAGAAGGGGACCAGTGAAGTGCTAGCTTGCAGAGGGCCCCACCCCCAAAGCTCCTCATTGAGGGAAGCATCCAGCACCCCCAGTTGGCTCTATTTAAAGCAGGAAGAAGTACAGGAAGTTGCCTGAGCAACTAGAGGAGTTCCTGGCTGGCTGCAATTGAGGACCCCTCCTGACTCCTGAACCCTGCCTTCCTACTCGCTCCCGGTTCTTATTCTCCTTATCCCAGATTGTTCTTAGTTCCTGCTTTTCTGCCTCACTCCAGGTTCCTTCTCCTACGCCTTACCCCTCACTTTATCTCTGGCTCTGACTTTCATCTTGGGACCAGATGATGTGTCCTGCTCTGACTGACCACACCCTGGTCATTAAAATATGCTGACTTGATGCGTATGATCACGAGCCCTCTAGTGGCTGGCCTCCACAAGAACAAACGCCTGCTACTTAATAATGCAAATTCTTTTTAGTGAAGGTCTTGTGCTTTATCAGTGCTGATGGTCATAGGTCAGTTCTAGCTGATAATAGGGGGTCTGCATATATGAGGCCAGTTTGTAAACCCTAGTTCATAAAAGGAAGGATTGTATTTTGGCTAAAGCACAGAATTGGAGATGAAGACAACTGTGTGCATACTCCCCTTTCTGCCATGGATCTGCTGAGTGACTGTGGTCAAGTTATTTAACTTCTGTGTCCCACTTTACTCATCTATAAAATGATCATGATCATATTTCATTACCTCCCAGAGTGTCATTAATCTGCTTTTAGAGCATCTTGCTGTTTTCAGGTTGAAGGCACAGTGTAGGTGCCAGGTTTTATATAATTTAAACATAAATTTTTGATGTCCCTTTCTGTACAGTTCAAAAGTATAGGGTGATGCTTCGAAAAAGTAATGACTGCATGTGGTGTCAACTGCATGTGGTGTGATCGTCTTATTGAGAAGTAATTGGAAAGTGCATTCAGAGGGCCAGATTCAGGCCCTGTTTATTTTAGTGGTGGAGTTGGTGCAAATTCATGTTGCAAATGCAGATTCAGTGTGGACTTGTATTCTGACTAGGTGGCAACCCAATACGGAGCTGAGTAGCAGGGATTTATATTACAGTATCACCCACAAGCCCCTAGCAGAATCACTGAGTTACACACAAACACATGTGAAAACACATTAGCAGTAGTAATATGTGAAGCAAATAGGGCAGCTGACAATGACCCTATATCACAGAACTTTGGCTCCGGAAACCTGTGGAGTGCAAGCTTTGTGGTTTTAGGTAAGCCAGCACCAAGTGAAATAATTTTCTCTCAGTCAAATGTCTCTTTTTCTATGCATTGATATACAGGGGTTAGTCTGGATTTGTCCCTAAGTATGTGGTTAGTGACTGAATAGTACAGGGTGAAAATTACTAATTAAAAACAAGAAGCATATTTTGGCACATATTGTATTATTAGGTGCATATGTAAGTAATTTTAGATACTTAACTTTACGACAGAGTACATTGTATGTTTTCATAGCTGGGCTCTGGGGTTTGTGTCAGATATCCTTATAACAAAATAGTGGGATTATTACACTCCTACCATGCACTTTAGTAAAAGGTATTCCTTTTAACTTTGGCACAACCTTTAATACATTGTGAAGGTACATAAAGAATGCTGGATACATCTCAAAAGACTGCTTTTTCCTACACCAATGTCAGTAGTGTAGTAGAGGGTAAACATAGAGGAATGGAATTTATGCACTTCTCATTTGGGGAATATGGAGTTTAGATTAGTTTACCCTCTTCTTTGTGTGTGTGTTTTTTTTCCTTTGCCACTAACCAGTATCATACTTATTTTTATATCTGTGTTCTTTGTGATAAACTGTTGTTAATAGCTAATCATATATGTGTGCAACACAAGTAATCTTACAAGTATTCTGATGTCCACAACAGAAATAATTTGCAATTAGCAAACCACCAGCAAAGAGTATGGATGTAATAAGAGGCCTAAAATGTCAGAATGAGGATTTTCATAGTAACTTGAAATATTTTCAAGCTGGAAAAACAAATATGATCTCTCTTGTGTTAAATCTGTTCCTTTTGAATTGAAATGCCTTTTAAAAACATGCTAGCAATAATTAAGTAATTTTGGGTACATGTATCGTGACCGGATGTTTATAATAGATAACTAACTTAAGTAAAAATCTGTTCAGTGAATTAAAACTCTCAAAATGTATTTTGGATTATACATACACAGTAAATGACAATATCTACACAGCTAGCATTGCTGGCTGCAGATTACTGATGTGTTAACATGTTTGCTGCCACCCCAATCAACCATCCAAGTGTACCTCCCTGTAAAATAGCTCCATTCTAGCTTATTAGCAAGCACCCAGAATGACATCAGTTTGAATAGCAAGACAATTTTAACAGAAGCAAATGTGATTATGTTGTCAGTGTTGATTAACTAATGTTTAACTAACCTTGAATAACAGTGGCACTGCAGCAGAAGACAGGAAAATGCATACTGAAGTAATTAATTATGATTAATATTAATACAATTAATATTTAATAAATTATTAATTTTGTAAATGACTACTTTTCAAAAATGTGTAAGTTACAACAACAACTAGAGACATTTAGCGTAGTGCTACCATTGTGACAAAAACATTATTATTTTGAAAGACAAGTGGCCAAAGAAAATATATTTCTCTAGGAAAATGTTATAGAAATTGAAGGTAAATACCAGGTGCCTAATGCACCATTATTTGTGTCTGCAATTAGAAACAAAGTACTATAGGAATTTTTTGCAATGCTACTTGCTTCTAAAACCAATTTGCTAATCTTCAAGCTGATTGTAATAATTGCAGCTGGCTGATTGCATCCATTTTACAGGAATCTACAATTACAGTGCCATACAGCTCTGAGAAGTGCATTGTTGGTCTTTTGAAGTACTGGGTGGGGGAGTGTTCTAAAGTCCTTTTGGTTTTGATGAGCAAAATGGACCACCAGTCACCAAGAGACAAGATACCCTGCAATGAAAGTCCCCATATTGCACCTAGGGCTGTGCCAGGTGATTGTGTGTGTGTTTTCAGAGAACATTTGCAAATGAAGCTGCTGCCTAGGGCAGTGGTCTCCAAAGTGGGGTGTGCACACCCCAGGGGGTACGCAAGAGGATCGTTGGGGGTGCGCGGCAGGAGGAATGCTTTTATTTTTATTTTTTTTTGCTTTGGCAGTTCGGGCGGGAGTCCGAGCAGCTTTTATTTTTTTGCTTCGGCAAAAAATGGTAGAGCCGGCATGGCAGGGGGTGCATGCTCAAAAAATTTGTACTGATAGGGGTGCACTATCAAAAAAGTTTGGAGACCACTGGCCTAGGGGATACACACAACATTCATTGGAGGATACAGTCAACTCTTCTTTCTTTAAACCCTAATAATGGTTATCTAAATGGATAGTGAATGCAGTGAAACCTACTATAAGGAAGCTCAAGCCCAGGTATTGGAAGGGTTTAGGGTTCATTCCAAAGTTTTGCAGCTTCTAAAGCTTGCTTTTGTGAACTTTCCATTCTTGAATACAGAAGCTACTATAAGCTTATTCCTGAACCACCTCCTTGTCCCTATGATACTTCTACTCTGGGACTTGATAGAGACAATTTTAGAATGAGAATACTAGTTAGTGGAATTCTCTGAATATATTGCCTTCATAGGTCTGCACTCATCTTCCCTCCATCTTCATTCTTTATGAATTTGGAATCTCTCTATTTCAGATAGATAGAAACTCAAGAGCCATTGTGCTACCTTTCTGGTATTAGTCTTGGCACTTAAGGGTGCACACATTTAATATATGTCTTCCAAATAGGGTAGCTACTCAATTATGGAATCAAAACAGTTTTCTGTTTACTTCAAACATTTGAATCTCTTACCATCTTACATGTACTAGCACAAGTGGATTCCCTTCCCTTGCATGCAATTTCTGTGTAAGGAATTCTCCTTTTCCTCAACCTCTCAAGGAAAATTCTTTCTATTCCTCCTTGATCACCATCCATCATGTCACTGGGTTTTATCAACTAGAGCAGTGGTTTTCAAACATTTTTTTCTGGGGACCCAGTTGAAGAAAATTGTTGATGCTCATGACCCAACGGAGCTGGAGAGGTCAGGGCTGGGGCAGAGAGTTGGGGTGCAGGGGTAAGGGCTGTGGGGTGGGGCCAGGAATGAGGGGTTCAGAGTGTGGGAGGAGGCTCTGGGCTGGGGCAGGGGTTTGGGGTGCAGGAGGGGGTCAGGGCTCTGGCCTGGGGGTATAGGCTCTGGGGTGGGGCAAGAGATGAGGGGTTTGGGGTGCAGGAAGAGGTTCCGAGTTGCGGGGGGCTCAGGGCTGGGGCAGGGGATTGAGATGTGGAGTTGGGGCACGGACTTACCTCTGGCGGCTCCCGGTCAGTGGCACAGCCGGGGTGCAGAGGCAGGCTTCCCACCTGTCCTAGAACCACGGCCCTTTCTGCACCTGAAGCGGCCAGCAGCAGGTCCGGCTCCTAAGCGGAGGTGCACAAGCAGCTCTGCGCGGCTCTCGCCTGGAGGCACAGCCTCCCCCAGTTCCCATTGGCTGTCCGGAGCCAGTGCTCAGGGCGGGGCCAGCGCACGGAGCCTCGTGGTCCCCCTGTCTAGAAGCCGGACCCGCTGCTGGCCGCTTCTGGGGCGCAGTGCGGTGTCGGGACAGGTAGGCACTAGCCTGCCTTAGCTGGGCAGCACCGCCAATGAGACTTTTAACGTCCTGGTCAGCGGTGCTGACCCGAGCGACCCAGCGCCTTACATGCTGCGACCCACTACTGGGTCGCAACCCGAACTTTGAAAACCACTGAACTAGAAGATTAAAGCACCAGTTCACCAATTTTATCTTCCAGAATCTGTGTGTGCCTTTAGAGAGCCTTGGTTTGCTCGCACCAAAAAGCCTGATTCTGTAAGGGCTTGTCTACACTTTAAATGCTACAGTGGCACAGCTGCACCACAGTGGCACTATGGTGCAGACACAACCTACACCAATGGGAGAATCCCTCTTGTCAGTGTAGGTAATCCACCTCTCCAAGAGGTGGTATTTAAGTCGATGAAAGAATTATTCTGTCGACCTAGAGCTGTCTACAGAAGGTCTTAGGCCGGCTTAACTATGCCACTCAGGTGTGGATTTTTCACATCCCTGACCAACATAGATAAATCGATCTAATTTTCTAGTGTAGACCAAGCCTAAGTCTTGCTCACAATAGTAGTTCTATTGAAGTCCCCATTGGGACTACTCACATGAAGAGGACTTTTCAGAAGCAAGCCCTTAATAGTATTATGTATCAAATACAGCTGTATACTTCAAACTGTATACAATAAAACTGTATGCATCCGAAGAAGTGGGCTGTAGTCCACGAAAGCTTATGCTCTAATAAATTTGTTAGTCTCTAAGGTGCCACAAGTACTCCTGTTCTTTTTGCGGATACAGACTAACACGGCTGTTACTCTGAAACCTGTATACAATAAAATAGCTACATCCCATCTTTTCTAACTCATAGGTAAATTACTTTCCTTCACTAAGTACTAGGCAACCTTTTTGTTTACCGTAAGACTGTGAATTATCACCTCTGTTGTTCACTCAGGTCCATGCACCCATTTACCCACATGCCTATCAGATGCATAATCATTATTTATATGTATTGCTGTAGTGCTTAGAAGCTCTAATTATGAATCAGAATCCCATCGTGCTGCTAGGCACAAAAGCAATTTACCAGGCCCAAGAGCTTAAAATCTAAGTTTGTGACGAGCGGCAACATGGTGGATACAAAAATGGAAAACAAAGTTAGTGTAACAAGCAGCCACAACACTTGGACCAAACTCTGTGTTTTAGGAATCGTTCAGTTGTTGCTACCCTTCAGCTGGCCTCAGAGCAGGTGAACTGTGTGGTGATAGAGTTTTATAATGAAGCATATTTGCTCACCCATTTAATCTTGTAATGGCTCAGTCAGTATGACAATCAAAAGAATATTTTCTCATTTGAAAAACAAAAAGTGATATAGAATATGCCATAGTGGCAGGGCTAGTATGTAATCAAAGCTCCCCCATTGTTTATTCTAATAGAAAATAAATAATAACAATATTATCTCCATGGGGAATGAGGTATAGAGTACGTCACAGTATTGTGGAAGTGACAGGTTGAACTTACATGTAGAATTTACATTCATTCTTTGTAAGGTGCTAAAAACATCCCAATGTCCACATTTAAAATGCATAATCTTTTACACCTCTCTACTAGAACTACCAAAAGATTCCAGTGATATTTATCAATCGTTCTAGTCCCCATAGGATTAGAGTTCCCTGATATTTAATGCTGATAATTAAATTGGGGGCAATGTATGTCTCCAAGAAAATACATATAATACTATACTTGGCTATAAGTCTCACCCTGAGCTTTGCAGGGTATAAAATGTCAGATGTATTTGCAGTTATTGGTTCAACTATGATTCGCGTAACTGATGTATTTTGATCAACTGCAAGGTTTAAAGTAGTTACTGTAATAAAACATTAAAACATTTTTACAAGAGGAAACAAAAATGAACAGAAAGGGAAGGGGTTATCACTGACAAAGAGGCATTATTGGGGTGAGGGTGGGAGGCCTTGAAAATGCATTATTTGGCTATTTCAGTTAAGTCTGATTGAGGTTTCCAGATTCTGTTTGTGAAGTTTGAGAAATCAGCCTTTTCTTCCATGCTGTAAATAGAAGATAAATTTATTTAAATGAAGATAGATTTTTAAAAATCTAATTGTTAGCACTATACAGTTCTAGCAGCCATCCTGACTCTCTAACTGGGGAAATTTCAAGGAGAGACAGCCACAATAACAGCCCTCTGTTTTGCTATGAGTAAAAATTGTTATGCAAGTGACAGCAGCCCTGTGTATGACAGCATCCCACCCCCTTCACATAGGTGACCCTCCTCCTCACCTCCAAAAAATGCTGCCAGCCAGAAGAAACATGCAGCCTGTATGCATGGATTGCCAGTGTGATTTTAACTAAACTGACTGCCATCATGGTGGTGCTCTGAGCACTTTGCATATGCTGGAAGCAAGAATAGAGATCAGGATGTGAGGGTTGAAAAATGAGGGAGATTTTATATATATGGAGATATACCTATCTCATAGAACTGTGAGGGACCAAAGGTCATCGAGTCCAGTCCCCTGCCTTTGCTAGCAGGACCAAGTACCGTCCCAGACAGATTTTTGCCCTAGATCCCTAAATGGCCCCCTCAAGGGTTTAACAGGCCAACGCTCAAACCACTGAGTTTTCTTGTTCTCAGCTGAGTGTCTATGTGCTAGACAGCACTGGTCCAGCGGCCTATCTATAGCCCCACTCCGACTTCCAACAGTCTTGGTTACAAATAGTAAGGTGATCTCAACACACTCCCGGTCCTGAATTTCCCCAAAACCATGTGCCATGAAGTATCCAGCCTTCACTGGGAACCCTTAGAGAAATAATAAGATTTGTTGCTCCTTTAGAGACACAAAAGGATATTATAGCTTATTAACTTAATAGTGGTAAATATGCCCTTTCATGCAAACACAGGACAGAGTTGTTTTATAGTAAAAATAAAACAAATTTGTTACCAATAGGACATAAGTTAAGTGATGCCAAGTAAAAGGAATAAAGTTAGAAATTGTTACAACCAAATAAAAGTGAAAACACATATCTGAAAGTCTAAAACTTAAACTAGCAATATACAGGCTTTGTTCAAGATGGCCTGTCTCACCAGTCATTCTTCTTCCCCTCTGTGGCTGTCTTTCCCTCAGTCAGGACCTTCCACAGGACTACAAGATGCACAACAGTGAGGACAATGAGCTATGAAAAGTTTGGCCTTCCTGTGGATGTTCCATACTGCCACTGACTCATGGACACTGTGATACTACAGGGTCAGGTGGTCTTGTCACCTGATGCTAAAACATTACCTGGGACTTCTTTTAACTTTCCACTGAAAGGGAAAGGGGGTCAAGTTTGGGAAACACTGGATTCCTGCCTATGTAAATCCTATTTAAGGGTGGGGAGGTAGGCAAACAGGACTCCTCCTCTCCGTGGCCTATCTGCCCAAGAAGAAAAACTGAAGACAAGGGGGGAGTCCAGACTGTGACAGGGGCCTTGTCTGAAAAGGAATATACCTGGAACTCTGGACCACAGAAGCTTTGCAAACTGCCTGCAACAATATCTAGGGTGAGAAATACTATTTGTAACCAATTTCTTTAGTGAAACTAGCTTAGTTTGAGTGTTTGATTTCATTTGCTTAGTAATCTGCTTTCTTCTGTTTGCTACCCCTTTACCACTTAAAATCTGCCTTTTGTAGTTAATACGATTTGTTTTGTTTATTATTAAACCCAGTTTCTGTAATTTCCAACTGAGGGGATGAAGAGGGGGCAAGAAGTGTGCACACCTCTCTCCACTTTGAGGGAGGGGGCAAATTTCATAATATATCTTTGGGTCTGCACTCCAAGGGAGGTGGACATCTGAGTGCTGGAGCAAGCCCTTTAAGCTGAGTCTTCCCAGATCTGATCTGCAGCTGGTATGGCCCTGCCTATGTGTGTGTTAGAAGAGGTTTTAAGAGCCTGGCTCAGAAAGATAGGTTAAAGGGGGCCCATGCTGTCAGAACAGGTAGACTCAGTGGTATCTCAGCACATCAGGTGGCTTTCCAAGGGGTCCAACCCATCACAGTGGCGTAATTGGCAGGATAGTGTGCACAACGTATTGCCCTGAAACACTGGTAGAGAGTTTAAGTGAGTTTTAAGTGTGGTGGCTAGAGAACAGACAAAGTGGTTACTGGTTTGTTATTTTCTGTTTGCTTATTTCGGGAAAGAGAAGTAGGGGCAGAAAAGCAGCAAAATGAGTGAAAGTGAAGCTCCCAGAAAGTTGGAGCTCAGCAGGTTCCTCACAGAGGAGAGGAAGAAAGAACATGAGAGACAGTTGGAGTTGAAACAAATGGAAATTGATGAGCAGAAAGCAGCCCACAAGAGAGCTTTGGAGTTGGAAGGCAAAGAAATTGAGGCCCAGAAGCAAGACATGGAACTGAGACAGCTCAAGACTGACAGGGAAAGGGAACCTCAGAGGCATGAACTGGCCATATTGGAGTGGAAGAGACAGAACCCCCCACCATGGGGTTCCACCTCTCTAAAAATATAGAAGTGGGAGTGGTTATGTCCAGCATACAATGAGTCTGGTGATATTGCTGAATATTTCATCACCTTTGAGAGACTATGTATCCTCCATGTGATTCCTGATGATCAAAAGATGACCACTTTGGTTGCAAAATTGCCTGGGAGAGCTCTGTAAGGTTCCCATGAATGATGCTTCCAATTATGGTCAATTTAAGGATTTGGTTTTGAAACAGTTTCAGATTACACCTGAAATTTATAGAGTAAAATTTAGAAGCCTTAAGAGAGGGACTGGATTAAGTACTATAGTTTATATGAACCAAATGAGAGATTTACTGGGTAAGTGGGTAAGGGGAAATGGTATTGCAAGCTTTGAAGGAATGTGTGATTTGGTGCTCAGGAACAGTTCCTGAATATGTCTAGTGATGATGTAAAACAGTGTTTATGGGATAAAAAGGTGGAAACGGTCAATGCACTTGCTTCTTATGCTGATAAATTTGAGCAATCCCAAGCACCTAGTAGGAATAAATCACAGGCAGCAGGGTTAAAGTTTGGTGGGAAGTAAAGTCCCCGTTTTACCTTTGGGAAGAAGGAGGGTGGATAGGAGGCTAGACACTCACCTCCCCAAGTTCACTCCTCCAGTCCTCATCCCAAATCTCCTGTGAAAGCTGAAGAGCCCAGAAGGTGCTATCATTGTAATTCCACTGAGCACCTGAGGAATAAATGCCCTGTGCTGAGTTGGAACAGGCAGCAGGTAACTCATGGAAATGCTGTTACCCAAAGCACAGAGGCACCTCAGGTAGTTGCCACTTATCACACAGGATTTGTAAAGGTTGCCATTGCACAGCCAGGCAGTAAGCACATGAAGGCTGCCAGAATAAATGGGCTGATCTGCAGCTGGGTGTGGCCCTGCCTGTGTGTGTGTTAGAGGAGGTTTTAAGAGCCTGCCTCAGCAAGACTGGTTAAAGGGGGCCCATGCTGGCAGAACAGGTAGACTCAGTGGTATCTCAGCACATCAGGTGGCTTCCCAAGGGTCCAACCCGTCACACTGATGATGACATCCTTATGAAGTAATATCTGGTTCCACAGATACAGCTAATAGCAAAAAAACTATTTATCTTAGGTGCAGCATACAATGATGATGGCCATTTAAAACTTGCGAACTTTACCTATCTTCACATCATACCTTTTGGTTCTTGGTCAGTAACTGTAAAGTAATCAATACAGCACTAAAGCAATTCTTCCGTTATCATGGTGATAGGCATGGTTTAAGAACCTGGATAGAACACAAGAGAACTACAATAAGTACTCATTAAATGAAAACCTTACATGTTCATGTCCTCATTGCCAAAAACACGAATGCAGTGTAACATAGGAAAGCAATGCACATTAACAAGCTCTGGAGTTCACTCTATCCCCTAGTAATTTCCACAATGTTCTCGCCACAGACGACTGTTGTCACTGTTTCTGTCACTTTCTCCTAGCAATTTACTGAGAGTGATAGCAACACACAGGGCTGTCACTGTCACTCTCTCCTAGCAATTTACAGAGCGATAGTAGCCTGGAGGGCTGTTGACACTGACTGTCTTCTGTAGTCATTTCCACAGTGATTGCATCAGGAAGGCTGCTAGATCTGCACAGTGATAATGGACACAGTCCAAAAGCAAATATGGACACAGACCAGGCTGACAACTCGTATCTCCAGTTTCACTCAAACCAAATAATTAACCTCATAAAAAGAGGATTTATCCTGACATAAAACAAATAAATCCTCCTTCACAAGTAATTTCTTAGGAAAGGACTATCCAATACACTATGAAAAAATATTTAACAAAAAACCCTACATATCTATTACTTTAATTATTCTCACTATATTTTTCTCGGTAGTATACCACCCTTATGTACTTCAGATTCTATTAGTTCATAGAGGTCTGTTAATTGTTTGCAACAGCAAAGCAAGCTAAGTCTTTTGAATTAGGCTGTGATGAACTGCAGGTTTAAAAAGTATGTGCTTAACTATTAAATGCTATGTTATAGAATTACAGTACTGTAATTTCCTCTAACTTCACTAAGGACCCAGGCTTGCACCATAGAAGTCAATGGGAGTTCTGCCATTAACTTCAAAGGGAGCAGGGTTCAGTTCTGATACATACCAGCCTGTGGCTATCTGACTGCACTGTGAGAGGGTTCCCCACACTTGAATTCATTTAGTTCACTTGTGCCAAGTGGTGTGGATGTGGAAGAGTAGGATGTCAGGACTCTGAACAGAGGTGTGTCCCACCTACAAGCCACTGAACTGAGCTCCGTGGGAGTTCACTTCATCCAAGAAAGTGGGAGGGATGTGGGAGGGGAGTTAAGGTGGAGAACCAGGGATAAACCATTGGATTTGTAACTGTGTGGATCAGTTGGCCGGTGTCCTGTCCTCTCCTGGCCCTGCGTCGAACATAAGTGCTGCAGACATCACTGCAACCTCCTGGTGAACTGTGGGAGAGGAAGGATTCTGCCTATCCCTGCAAGATCCTCCCTGGCCCTGCGCTAACTCAGGCTATTCAGCTTTGGTGTAAGGGAATAGGAAAGGAATAGGATTTTCCCCTTATCAGCATTTTTGTAGATTGATTTCAATCGTAAGTCCCTATTTCCCACTGTTTCTACCACGTGGTGGTTAGAACTCCACTAGCAGCTTACTTATCCTAGAGATCTTGCCATTGCTGGCGGAGCTTCACTAGGAACTTATGCAAAATAAATATTTTGTAGACTGGGCCTATGTGGGGGATTTACAGGGTGATGACTACCCAGAGGTGTCTATGTAGCCACACTCCTGTGCTCGTGGCAGCATGGAGAGACACTGACTCCATGCAGATGACCCTGGCCTCCAGCATCTCCTCTGACATTTATGCAGATCTTAAGTGATCTGCTACTTCAGCGCCTGAACCTCTTGTCAGTTCCATAAGTGAGGGGGAGCACATGTGACCTCCATGACAGAGCTAAGGAAGGAAACTGAGTGAAATCTCAGTTACTGCAGTGATGGGGGCTGGATAAGAACTGAAGCTGTGTGCATGATGGGAGTTCCTTTTTCACAAAGGATTTCAAAATTTTAAAATTTGGTTTGTTTTGAATTGGAAAGAAAACTAATAATTTCAAAATTGTTTGTGAAGCAAAAATTCCTCCCAAATGTTCTGTTTCAACCAAATCAAAAATTTTCATTTTGACTTTTTGTGGGCGCATGCACTTGTGAATGTTTTTATTTTGTATTTTAGTAATTTCAATTTGTAAAATGAAAAATTGAAAAGTTTTATTCCGATATTCAGAAAAAGAGTTCTAATGTTTTCTTCCAGAACAAAAGTGCTGCAAAATTTACTCATTTTGCAAAGTTATTTTGACAGAATTGCCTAGTCTGATGGAATTTGATTCCATTGAGTTTCTCCATCCAATTCTAATAAGAATAGAATAAAAGCCTCCTTATGGAATGATTTGGTCCTATATTATAAATGCAATGTTAGCAGATTTTTGCAGTTAGTGGTACACATGCAGCATTCTTTCCAACATCTCTTCTTTTGATTGTTTTCAAAAGATACTCCCAATTAAAGACTGAAAGGGTGGCAGTGCTTTTTCATGTTTTTCACGATTGTTCTCCACTGCTGAAAACTACACTCAAGTTTCAATTGTTTTTTGTTTGTTTGTTTGTTTTAAACCTAAGTGCTGTTCTATAAAATCCAAAATTCCTAAATAGAGCTGATTTTTTTTAAAGTGAAATATTTTGCTCTTTTCCCATTTTTCAAAAGGTCAGTAATTCCAAATTTTGAAATTAGAAAATTTGTAACCAGCTCTCTAGATGGTTACAAATGGGAAAGAAACTTCTTTTCTGCTTTTTTGTTTTGAATGTTGGAATTTTAAAAACATTGATCAGCTCTAGTACTGAATGGCCTGGGACCTGACTGTCCCATAAAATTGCCTATCTCTTTATGCCCAATCAGAGCAATTGCATTCTGCTGGAATCTGTCTTCAGCATTGTACTTCATGAACAGGTGTCAGGGTGTTCATGGAGGGCTATGGCTCTGGAATTTGCTCTTTCCCGCCAGCTGTTGGTCCTTGAGTTGTGTACCCATGATGAGAGCATATTTAACGTATTCACTGGTGGGCATCATAGAGGAGGGGGTGAATTTCATTTGTGCCAATTGCTCAGTTTTTCCAATGGATGCAATATGAATAATTATATACACGTTAGCTACACAATGCTACAATTTTAATTATTAAATGGAATGAAAGAAAATATTAGCTTGTACAGAGAATAGTGTACTTCAGACAAAAGTCAGTCTATATGTCCAAAATATTAACAAATTAAATGTTTGAGAGATTGTCACTTACTAAGAGTTGGTTGTCAGACAGGCTGATTGAAAACAGAGAGACAATAATCTCTGTACAATAGGTAAGAATCCAGCTTTGGAAGGGTGGGTGGACTGAATGACTAAATAGGACAGTGGTGGGCAACCTGCGGCCCATGGGCCACATGTGGCCCGTTAAGCTAATCTGGCGGGCCGCCAGATAGTTTGTTTACATTTGCACAGCTGGTCACAGCTCCCAGTGGCTGCGGTTTACCGTTCCTGGCCAATGGGAGCTGCGGGAAGTGGTGCGGGCCAGCACGTCCCTGCGATCCGCGCCGCTTCCCGCAGCTCTCATTGGCCGGGAACGGAGAACTGTGGCCACTGGGAGCGCTGGCCCATGCCACTTCCTGCAGCTCTCATTGGCCAGGAATGGCAAACTGCGGCCACTGGGAGCTGCGGGCGGCTGTGCAAATGTAAACAAATTGTCTGGCGGCCTGCCAGCGGATTATCCTAATGGGCCGTGTGCAGCCCATGGGCCGCAGGTTCCCCACCACTGATATAAGATGTTTGGTGTCTTATTTCTGTGATTCTGTAAATGAAAATAGGAAGGGGGTGCTTAAATTAGCTCTGATACTGCCATGTGTGTAAAATCCTAAAACTGTCATGAAGACCATTCTCGGGTATTAATTTTTAGCAAGAATTTAATTTTATGAAAAACAATGTCATAAATTATATATAAAAAAAATTACATGAAAATAAGTTATGTGCAGATATACGGATGTAATTGAGGGCAAGATCTATAATATTCCCTTCTATATGCGTCTGATGGGTTCCAGGGATATGACATAAAGTAAAATCCTGTTAAGGATTGGGCATTTGATTGGTTCAAAAATACTTAATCAATTGAGTGGTCAAAAATGATCAGATGTCAAATTTTAAAGCACTAATTTATTAGAACAATATCATAAAAGAGTAAGATTTGATGATATAGGCATCAGCCTTAGATACTTTTGCCTAATTGCAAAAAACAAGTTATTGAGTTGTTTTATATCAGAAAAATGTGAAAAACAATTAAATTAAGTTCTAAAAAATGAAAGCATGGTAGCAAGATGCAATCAAAAAGATAGACCACTGCCTGCATCGGGGCATTCTTGCTGGAAGATTTGACAGTATGTGACTATGGTTAAATAATGGGTGGTCAGTTGATATTATTTGACTCATCAATTGACTGGTTTGGGAAGCCTAACCCTGTTGCCCAGAATCTGGGACCAGTGTAAGTGCTACCTGAGCAAGAGTTAATTTTTCTGCCCAATGGACAAAAGGGAGGCTCAGGGCAGATTGAGTAGCACAGCAGCACTAGAATACCATTTAGAGGAGAGGGTAGAATACAGACAAATACAATGAGAAGAAATAATTGAACTGCCTCAGGAGTATGCGGAGTAGAAGAAAAAGCAGGGCAAGTAGATCTGAGACACCACAGGGGGAGGCTGAAGAAGGAGGTGCTGAATAAAGCAATATAACCAAGGTGCTAGGCAGTGAGGAGCTGAATGGACCTCCTTGAGGTCAACACAAATGTGCTGTGCCTTGAGAGAGGGAGGTGGGATCAGGCATAAGGTCACTACTCTGTGAGAATGTGTGGTTTGATAGGGCTAGAGCTGGGTGAAATTTTTCAGACTAATTATTTATTCACTGAAAAGCACAGTTGAGGGCCAACCAAAATTATTCATGAATTTAGGTCAAATTCAGCGAATAGTTTCAGCTGAAAATATGGAGGGAAAAAACAACAAAGTCAAAACAAAACATTTCAACTTTTGATTTAAAAAGAAGTCTTGTTAAAAAAATTAGCTAGATTTTTTTAAAATAGAAATGTTTGAAAAACCCAAAGAAAATGAAATAAATGGAACAATTTTTGTTTCAGTGAAACAAAATATTTTCTTCAACCCAAAATTACATTTTTTGTTGCATCAAGAAAAAAAACAAATTTCTATTTTAGGTAAACCCACTGAACTGACAAATAATTATTTACTCAGCTCTAGTTAGGGCTCTATTTGCATATCTGTAGTGATTTAGGTCTAATCTACAGTACAAAGTTATCAGTATAACTACATTGCTCAGGGCTGTGAAAAGTTTCACACCTTGTGTGATGTAATTAAGCCGTCCTAAACTCTAGTGTACACACTGCTATGTTGACAGAAAAATTCTTCCCTCAATCTAGCTACTGCCTCTTGGAGATGTGGATGTACTACAGTGACAGAAAAACCCCGTCTGTTGCTGTAGTGTTTACACTACAGAGCTACAACAGTGTAGCTGCAGCTGTGCTGCTGTAGCATTTCTAGTATAAACATACCCATAGAACAGGAGACAGTGAATCTTGTTAGTGGCAGTTAGAAAAGCCATCTTTTTTTACTCATGAATTGAGCAAACTGATCTGATGGCACTTAAAGGAAACGAAAGTTGAACCCCATGTTGCCATTTATATAGTATATATTTTAAACCTTTAATCATACTTTAAACCTTTAGCCTTTAAAACCTTCTTGGAGTTTCATTAGAGGAATTTGTTTCACAACAGCATATGAAAAACTCAATGTTAAGGAATTTTACTGATTTCCAATTATGGAGTCTCCAATCTTAGATTAATCTGGATGATACAGTGGAAATGGATTCTTTCTATGGAGAGATATGACCATTGATATGATCTGTTGCTTAAATAACTCCTCTGATTACCATACGGCACGTATGTGATAAAAATGTATCTAAACACTTTGGTATTATGATTTCATTATTGGGAGAGAGTAAGATCAGTACACTGTGTCATTTGTCTTACAAAGATAACACTTTAAAGACTTTGGTTACTGTACACATTATTTTGTACATTTTAATGGTTTGATTTAATCAGGTTCAGAAAAATTTCCTGTACTATGTACTCTGTCTTTAACCAACCACAGTCTATGTCATGAAAATAACTGAGCATCAGTGGAAGTTTTTTTTAAGTCTTCAGTTAGCAAAATTGGTTAGTCTGAGAACCAAGCAATTTTCTAGAATAATCAACTGTAGCAAAATTACAGGCATGATGGAGAGCTCTTTTGAAGTCAATGGGAGTCTCTTCATTTTTCTTTCTGCTCAAAAAATAAGCTGTGCCCACTGGAAACACCAGAATGAACCACTGCTCTCAAATGTGATTGTGCAGATGGTCAAAATATGAGTGTACATGCTTCCTGAACTCTGCTGGGTATTTAAGCTTCACATCCCCTCCCTGGAGCTCAGATGTACTATTGAGTTCCTTGAGGTTAGTTCCCTCATGCTTGGGGGAAAAGATAGTGGTGGTATCTCCCAAGTGACACCACCTCATTCAGAGTAGATTTTCACAATATTACTTCCGTACATGCTTCCATGAACAATGAAAGAGTTAACAATAAAAAGAAGAACAGGAGTACTTGTGGCACCTTAGAGACTAACAAATTTATTAGAGCATAAGCTTTCGTGGACTACAGCCCACTTCTTCGGATGTGTTCTACATCTAAAGTTGCATCCCTGGCATCTAAGTTTATACTCCACTGAAATGAAAAGAGCAATTCACCTATCAGATTTGTTGTTTCAAGATCTCTGCAAATTTAGGCAGATCTCTGTATCGGTTACATTTGGTGCACATTTTTCAAACATTATTTGCAACCATAATAATTAGAAACTTTGCTTTTATTTATTTGTTTTTAAAGTACTTCTCTGGAGAACAAGGCACACTGAGAGAGGTGCTGTACCCCATGTACCCACCCAACTTTATCCCTGAGCAACATGATCCATCTTTGGCAATTATGGTTGGCTGACATCACCACTAATCCATGCACAACTGCAATATGTTGCTGGTGTTGCTCTTGTTCTTCCTCCATTCCTCCCTATTGAACTGTCTTATCATATATAAAATTAGTTATTCATAAAATAAAATAAAATTGTAAGCACCTTGGGGTGGTGATCATGTTTTTTGTTGTTGTTGGCAGCCACAAAACATGCTGTTGGTGGCTGTTGAAGTAATAAGAACATAAAACGGCCATATTGGGTCAGATCAAAAGTCCAACTAGCCCAGTATCCTGTCTTCTGACAGTGGCCAATTCCAGGTGCCCAGGAAGGAATGAACAGAACAGGTAATCATCAAGTGATCCATCCCCTGTTGCCCATTCCCAGCTTCTGGCAAACAGAGGCTAGGGACACCATCCCTGTCCATACTGGCTAATGGCCATTGATGGACCTATCCGCCATGAATTTATCTAGTTCTTTTTTGAACCCTGTTATGGTCTTGGCCTTCACAACATCCTCTGGCAAGGAGTTCCACAGGTTGACTGTGAATTGTGTGAAAAAATACTTCCCTTTGTTTTCTTTAATTTCATTTGGTGCCTATTAATTTCATTCGGTGATCCCTAGTGCTTGTGCTATGAGAAGGAATAAATAACACTTCCTTATTTACTTTCTCCACACTGGTCATGATTTTATAGACATCTATCATATCCCTCCCCCCCCTGCAGTTGTCTATTTTCCAAGCTGAAAAATCCCAGTTTTATTAATCTCTCCTCATATGGAAGTTGTTCCATACCCTTAATCATTTTTGTTCCCCTTTTCTGAACCTTTTCCATTCCAATATATCACATCTGCACACAGTATTCAAGATATGGGTGTACCATGGATTTATATAGAGACAATATGATATTTTCTGTCTTATTATCTATCCCTTTCCTAATGATTCCCAACATTCTGTTTGCTTTTTTGACTGCCGTTGCACATTGAGTGGATGTTTTCAGAGAACTACCCCCAATGGCTCCAAGATTTCTTTCTTGAGTGGTAATACTAATTTAGACCTCGTCATTTTATATGTATAGCTGGGATTATGTTTTCCAATGTGCATTACTTTGCATTCATCAGCATTAAATTTCATCTGCCATTTTGTTGGCCAGTCACCCAGCTTTGTGAGATCCTTTTGTTAGCTTTTTGCAGTCTACTTTGGACTTAACTATCTTGAGTAGTTTTGTATCCTCTACAAATTTTGCTCACTTTTTACCCCTTTTTCCAGGTAATTTATGAATACGTTAAATAGGAGTGGTCCTAGGGTTGCCAACTTTCTACTTGCACAAATCTGAACACCCCTGCCATGCCCCCTGCCCCGCCTCTCCTCTGAGTTCCCAGCCTGGCTCCGCCCCTGTTCATTCCATCCCCCCTCCCTCTGTCACTCACTCTCCCCCCTCCTCATTCACTCATTTTCACTGGGCTGAGGCAGTGGGTTGGGATGCGGGAGGGGGTGAGGGCTCTGGCCGGGGGTGCAGGCTCTGGAGTGGGGCCAAGGATGAGGGGTTGGGCTCCAGGCTGGGGGGGGGGGGGGAGCCAAGCGGTTCAAATTATGGGAGGGGGGCTCTGGACTGAGGTAGGGGGTTGGGGTGTGGGAGGAGGTACGGATTCTGGGCTGGGGTGTGGGCTCTGTTGTGAGGGCAGGGATGAGGGATTTGGGGTGCAGGACTGGGATGGGGCTGGGGATGAGGGATTTGAGATGTAGGAGGGGGCTCCGGGCTGGGACCGAGGGGTTCAAAGGGCAGGAGGGGAACCAGGGCTGGAGCAGGAGGCTGGGGCATGCGGGTTTGGGCTCTGGCTGGGGGTGCAGTCTCTGGGGTGGGACTGGGGATGAGGGGTTTGGGATGTAGGAGGGTGCTCCAGGTTGGGGCCAAAGGATTCGGAGGGTGACAGGGGGATCAGGGCTGGGGCAGGGGTTTGGGGCACATGAAGGGGTCAGTGATGCAGGCTCTGAGAGGCGCTTACCTCAAGCAGCTCCCGGAAGCAGCGGAATGTCTCCCCCCTGGCTTCTACACAGAGGCACGGCCAGGTGGCTCGGTCTGCTGCCCCATCCACAGGTGCCACCCCCGCATCTCCCATTGGCTGTGGTTCCCTGCCAATGGGAGCTGCAGAACCGGGGCTTGCGGCAGGGCAGCGTGCGGCGCCTCCTGGATGCCCCTATGCATAGGAGCCAGAGGGGGGATGTTCCGCTGCTTCCGGGAGCCACATGGAGCCATGGCAGGCAGGGAGCCTGCCTTAGTCCCGCTGCGCCGCCGACCAGACTTTTAATGGCCCAGAGCTTCCAGGGTCCCTTTTCGATCAGGTGTTCTGGTAAAAAAACAGACACCTGGCAACCCAGGGGACACCACTATTTACCTCTATCCATTCTGAAAATTGTCCATTTATTCCTACCCTTTGTTTGCTCTCTTTTAACCAGTTATTAATCCATGAGAGGACCTTCCCTCTTATTCCATGACTGCTTAGAGAGTGCTTCACTGAGCTGACTCTGAACCTTTGTTGGGAGTTATTACAGAAAACTCCTCCAGGCAGCTGCCTAGTTTGGTACAATTTCCTCAGAGGGGCAGTCACTGAGGAGTAGTGCATGACTCTGCAGTCCTCAGCAAGGGACACCCAAAATACCAGCATGCCATGTCACAACAATAGACATTATTTTGAGCTATTTGGTTTGCCATTTAACTGGAGATAGCTAACACATTTGTAAAGTCTAAAGTGGACACTCCCAGCACATCTGTTGCAGGATACACATCTAGACAGCATCCACACAACTTTCTATAAATGTGTCCGCTACCTTGACTTAAATGGCAGTCAATTCCAGGTTAAAACATCTTATGATATCTAAAACCTTAGCTTTTGACGATTTTCTTTACATTGCCTGACACTTAAGCCTCATCCATGCTACATCTACCTCGTCTCCCTGGATGTTCTTGGAGTTAGTGTGGCCTACAGACTTTCCCTGAGGTTGAAGGAAGGCAGAATCCTGACCTTTCATACTCTCTGCCCCTAAGAATCTGCAAAGATTGTCCCTAGCACCTTCAAGAGGTAGTTGTGCCCTCCTGCTCTGTGCATACTGAGAGCTTGTCTTCACTAGATTTGTATACATAGTTAATTGATTGCCATTGACTTGAGGTTCTTTACATATTTGTGAAGGTGAGTGTGGACTCTCCCCACACATTTGTTCCAGATTATGCAACAAATGTAAGTAGCCTAGAACAAAAATGTGTCCTTGCGCCGCTTCCCACAGCTCCCATTGGCTGGAAACGGCGAACTGCGGCCACTGGGAGCTGCAGGCGGCCATGTAAATGTAAACAAACTGTCTAGTGGCCTGCCAACAGATTACCCTGACGGGCCGTGTGAAGACTGTGCACTGCAGGTTGCTCACCACTGCCCTAAACTGTAACTGAATACAAATGGGTTTCTCAAAACTTAATTTTTACCATGTAGTATTATAGAAATGTAATGGCATGACTTTCTCTCTATTCAGAATCTAATTTTTCCCAGAGTAAAGTCTGACACTAACACAGAGGATAAATGGTCAATTAATATTTCTCTATTATTCTATAATTTAATCTCTGCCACTGTACAAGTATCTAAATGAAACTTTGTGCCAATCCAAAGATTAAGTGTAGTTGATGGTTTTGGGGGATGCTTCTTTCAGAAAACCCAAACCAAATCTTAAAGCTGATTCACGTAGAGTTGAAGTAGGGATAATCATGCCTTATGAGCAATGTTCCCTCTAATTTTTTCCACCCATGTGCAGAATAAATTTTGTTATGTGCACCAGTGTAATGAGCAGATGTGCACCACCATTAGAAACAGAAAACTAGATATAATGTATATTTTTAAAAAGTTACCAATAGGGATAATTACTCCAGCCAGGACAGGTTAGGCATTTTAGAATTCACTACTCAAAGAATTAAATTTAAGTGTTAAAGAGTGTGAAATGCATAGACCAGTCAAAAAACTAAAATAACACACATTGAAAGAATAAAATTAACGAGAATATATGTGCATTGTGGGAAGTACCAAGAACTAACTACAACAGTGTTGGGAGGTGTGTGACACAGAGTATATGTGTGTGACACAGACAGTGTGTGTGTGTGAGAGAGAGAGAGAGAGACAGACAGACAGAGACAGACACACACACACAGTCTGTGTACGTGTATGCTGGCTGCTGGGGAAGTTTCTGAGAGACACCCATCCGCTGTCTCTTTCAGGCACTCACTGAAAACTCTCCTACTCCTGAACCATGTCCCTCCACCCCCGCTCTGTGGAGCTGGGGTACATGAGCAGAGGGGAGGGGGAGAGACAGAGTGTGTGTGCATGTGTGAGAGAGCGAGAGACAGACAGACAGAGACAGAGATTGTCTGTATTGGCTGCTGGGGAAGTCTCTGAGAGACCTATGCTGTCTCTTTAAGGCACTCACTCACCCGAAAGCTTGTTCAGACCTCAGAGTTGCTGTGAGTCCTGCACCTGTCCCCTCTACCCTGCTCTGTGGAGATGGGGTACAGGAGAGGGAAAGGGGGACACCCTGACATCAGCACCCTCCTCCCCCACCCTGGCTCTGCACAGCCAGCAGGAGGGTCCCAGGAGCAGCTGCAGGAGCATCGTGACTGCAAAGCAGCGGGGAGGCGGGGGGAGGGGCACCTGAACACACGCTGCCAGCTGGATGTGCGTGGCTCTGCTAATCAGCTGTGTGGCACTTGAATCTCTCCTGGGCAGCCACCCAACCACGCAGCTTCCAGGGAACACAGCTTATGAGCGTAGTATATAAAATAAAATGTGTTGGGTCTAACAAGTTTTTTCCCTGGAATACAAATATCTAGGAAAAGGATCTATTTAACTTTAGCAGGAATCAGCAATGTATGGCACAAAAACTTCTTGTGAGAAATTTGTTGCCCAAGTTTTTCATTGCAATGGAAGCTTATTGAAGTTAATGCTCTTTTAGCAACAGGTAGCAGAGACAGTTTCATAGAAATGTTTGAATTGATAGATGGATATCCTTAATATCGAGATTTAAATCATAAGGGACAGCAAGGTGGCTCTACAGATGTAGCTTTTCCAGATAGCCAAGATATTCAGAAATGGATCTTTAAATTTAGGGTTCATAATGCTATGTCTACACTAGAAAACGTTTATTGGTATATCTATACTAATACAGCTATATTTGCAATCCTCTTAGTGGGTAGCTTAGCTCCTACTGGCAAAAGAGTTCTGCTACTGCTATAGCTTATACAGTTTCCTGAAGAAAATAAGCTATACTGTCAAAGGGACTTTTTTGCCAGCATAATTGCATCTACATGTGGGCTTTTGCCAATATAGCTATGGCGATGACTTTTTCACACTTCTAGCTATGCTGGCAAAGATTTCAAGTGCAGACCAGGCCTTAGTCCATATTTCGGCAGCATAAATGGTCTGGTTTTCAATAGTTTTATTCTAACTGCTATTTGTTATTGCTACTTAAGAAAGCTGTGATTGGAGTTAAAGATCTAATTGGAGGAATTAGATATTTGTAATATGGTGGAAGCGAAAGAGGAATTTGTTTTTGAGGAAAGAATTGTATGGGTGCATTTTCATATTGTCTGTAAGAGATGTGATTTTAGGTTTGTGTGGATATTAATGTCACCAAAATCGTTTTATTTATTACTGCTTGCATTGATAAGATATGCACTTGAGCACCCTTAACTCTAAGGTCTTATCTATACTAGAAAACTCGTTAGAATTTCTCTACCTTGCTACCACCGGTTCACTCCACTAATGGCAGCAATGGGGTGCGAGAGCTAATGTAGATCAGTGCAGTAATCACCAGGATTTGAAGTCTCAGATCATGTAGATCTGCTCTGAGCAGGGCTGGATAACACAGTGCTTAGAACCAGTGGTGAGCTGGAGCCGGTTCCCACCGGTTCGCAGGAACCGGTTGTTAAATTTAGAAGCCCTTTTAGAACCGGTTGTCCAACCAGTTCTAAAAGGGCTTTTAAATTTAAAGTGGCGCCCTAGGTGCCAACTCCGTGAGCTCCGCCAACTCCCTGCCCCCGGCCTCACCCCACCTTTGCTCCGCCTCCTCCCCTTAACGCTCTGCCCCCTTCTCTCCCCTTCTCCCCCGCCCCCGCTTCCCGTGAATCAGCTGTTTGCATGGGAAGCCTGGGAGGGCTGAGAAACAAGTGGCGGCTTCGCACTCAGGCCCAGGGAGGTGGAGACGGAGCGGAGATGAGCTGGGCGGGGCCGCGAGGAGGGCCGCCCACGCCGCAGCAGATAACCCCCTGCTCCCCCCCAGCTATGCTACACCGCCCCTAGGAGCCAGAGGGACCTGCCCGATGCTTCCCGGGAGCCGCCCCAGGTAAGCACCTCGCCCCCCTGCAGGTCCCTCTGGCTCTTAGGGGCGGGGCGGGGTGGGCACCCACTACGGTGGCCCACGAGACCCTCCTGCCTGGCTCCTGAGCTCCTGGCTGGGGAGGCTAGCCCCGGTTGTTCTCCCTCCCCCACAGCTTCGGCTCACCCCGCCACCAGCGCTTGCTCTGGGCGGTGGGCTGCACGCTCGGCCAGACCCGGTGCTCCAGCCGAGTGGCGCAGCCCGGCTCCAGCCGAGCGGCACAGCTGTAGCATCACTAGCCATCAGTGCTCCATGTGGTGCGCGGTGGCGGCGGTCTGGCCTGGCTCCAGCTGAGCGGTGCGGCTGTAGCGCCGTCAGCCACCAGTGCTCCACGTGGTGCACGGTGGCGGTGGCCTGGCCCGGCTCCAGCTGAGAGGCGCAGCTGTAGAGTTGGTGGGCGGGGCATTCATATAGGCCAGGGCTTTATAAAGCAGCACACAAGTGACCAGGGAGCTTTTGCGACCAGGGGCTGCTAACAGGGAGTTTCGCAAAGGAGTTTGGGAAGGGGGCGAGGGTCCCTTGACGGTTCTATCTGTTTTTTCCTTTATTCCCCTTAAAACCTATAAACCAACTACATTCAAAACTTGTTGCTTAAACAACCCTTTCAGCAGACAGGGGGCTGCAGACGGGAGTTTGACAGAGGGATGCTTATGATGGTTAGGAAGACCCGCAACACCTGTGCCAGCACTGCTTCTGTCTCCTCCACCTGCGCCTGTAGCCAGACAGAGCGCCTGAGCATGGATGCTTCTACCCAGATCCTGGTGTGGTTTTGCAGAGACTGTAACTTGCAATTTCCACTTACCGATATCCAGGCTGGGGGGACCATCCAATGTGAAAGGTGCCTGCTGGTGGAATCTCTCAGGCAGCAGGTGGGAGAGCTACAGGAGGAGGTGGCTAGGTTGAGGAGCATCTGAATCCACGAGCAATTCCTGGACAGTGTCCATGTGGAGACAGCTGAGGTAGCTGTCCCAGTACACAGGACTGCTGATACACCATTGGAGGAGGAGATGGCTCAGGGTGGACACTGGCAGCTGGTTATTTCTGGCAGCAGGCAGTGCTCCACCCCTGCTCCGAACCCTCCCGCCGTGGTAATAGGTAATCGTTATGCTCTTCTTGATACAGGAGAGAAGGAATCACCCCCTACAGTAAAGGAGGAGAAGCCTCATACCCCTAAGGCTGGGAGGTCTGCTGCCACCACTGTGAATAGGAAACGTAGGGTAGTGGTGGTTGGAGACTCTCTGCTGAGGGGGACGGAGGCGCCCATCTGTCGCCCTGACATTTCATCTCGGGAGGTACGCTGCCTGCCGGGAGCCCGTATCCGAAATGTTACGGAGGCATTGTCGAGGATTATCCAGCCCTCTGACTACTACCCCATGCTACTCATCCATGTGGGCACAAATGATACTGCGAGGTGTGACACTGAGTGGATCAAGAGTGACTACAGGGCTCTGGGAGTATGGGTGAAGGAGTTTGAAGCGCAGGTGGTATTCTCTTCGATTCTTCCTGTCAAAGGTAGGGGCCTGGACAAATTGGAGAAATGGTCTGAGGTAAACAGGATGAAGTTTAACAAAGAGAAATGGAAAGTGCTCCACTTAGGAAGGAAAAATCAGTTTCACACATACAGAATGGGAAGAGACTGTCTAGGAAGGAGTACATCAGAAAGGGATCTAGGGGTTATAGTGGACCACAAGCTAAATATGAGTCAACAGTGTGATGCTGTTGCGCAAAAAAAGCAAACATGATTCTGGGATGTATTAACAGGTGTGTTGTGAGCAAGACACGAGAAGTCATTCTTCCGCTCTACTCTGTGCTGGTTAGGCCTCAGTTGGGTCCAGTTCTGGGCACCGCATTTCAAGAAAGATGTGGAGAAATTGGAGAGGGTCCAGAGAAGAGCAACGAGAATGATTAAAGGTCTTGAGAACATGACCTATGAAGGAAGGCTGAGAGAATTGGGTTTGTTTAGTTTGGAAAAGAGAAGACTAAGAGGGGACATGATAGCAATTTCCAGGTATCTAAAAGGGTGTCATAAGGAGGAGGGAGAAAACTTGTTCACCTTAGCCTCTAAGGATAGAACAAGAAGCAATGGGCTTAAACTGCAGCAAGGGAGGTCTAGGTTGGACATTAGGAAAGAGTTCCTAACTGTCAGGGTGGTTAAACACTGGAATAAATTGCCTAGGGAGGTTGTGGAATCTCCATCTCTGGAGATATTTAAGAGTAGGTTAGATAAATGTCTATCAGGGATGGTCTAGACAGTATTTGGTCCTGCCATGTGGGCAGGGGACTGGACTCGATGACCTCTTGAGGTCCCTTCCAGTCCTGGAATCTATGAAATTTGTGGGAGAGGGCAAACTAAGTTAATAAAGCTTCTATGTGGGAATGTCCCTGATTAAATGACTATTTATCCATGTTGATAGGTTCTTAAATTATAAAATCCTTAGTACGGGTACTGTCTCTTGCTCTGAGATTTAGCACAGCACCTAGCACAATGGGTGTCCAATCCTAATGTGGTCCTCTGGAACCTGCTACACTAGAAATGTTTAAACATATTTACATGGAAAACTATGAAAACCTATATAATAGGGCAGAGGAGTGAGAGAGCTGAAGAGAAAGGGAAGCCTGGAACTGGGGAGCTGAGCATACAAGGCTGATAAACTGGACTAGGCAGCAGGGTGAGGAAGTCAGCATCTGAGGATAGAAATGATCCATGAAGATCCAGTGCTGTGCTCGTCTGTACAGTGAAAAATAAGTTAATCATAGCAGAAATAAGCTAAATATTTTTTGACCTCGAAGCTTCTCTAACTTGCACCAGCAGTAACAGCCATTTAATAGCTTTCATGCCAGCTCAAAGGTCAGTAGAGCACAGCATGCTTCAGCCACACTGTCTGGTCTCAAGAACAGGTAGCAAAGAGGCATCTATGCCAGCTTTATGTCAGTATGGGATACCCTCACATAAAGAAAGAGGATATATATATATATATATAAGCAAACTTCATAAAGGAGATATTATTTATCGTTAGAATTCTGAAACTACAAAATAGATTGGGAGAATGCCGAGTTTTAGGATCCCACCAACACTTAGGCATCAGCTAGTCAATGGGTGTCAGGACTTAAGTGCTGTGGAGACTTCACTGGCAGAAATGTAGGCATTTAGGGACTTCAGGTGCCTACAGGGTTATTAATGTTGATTCTATTTCAGCTACAAGAGCTGCTTTAGAGCACTTGAAATTTGACCCTCCCTACACCTTCAAGCAGAGATTGAGCAGGGTCCCAGCGACTATAAGCCCTGGGGGCAATTCAGAAACATTAAGAAGTTTTCCCTCCGGACTCCCAATCTTAAATTCTAGGCACAAGACCATCCTTTCCCTCCTAAATCCCTTCCCTCCTTGTAATACAGCTGCTCCTGAAAGATGTGTCTGTAGTATATTCTGGTGAAGAGTTCCTTGGTGCCTGTAAAAATAGCTACAAGTGACATTTTATCCATCCTCACGAATACAACACACAGATGTCTGCCTATAGAGATCTACTCACAGGACAGACACCTCTATCCATGTGGAACCCCATTGACTTCATGCAGACATAAGAATTTGCCTACCCAGTCCTATTTACAGGATCAGGGCCAGAGATCTATATCAAGGACAGAAGAATTGAAGACAAACATAGATTGGTGCTAGAAAATAAGTTATCCCACCCTGTCTCCAATGCCAGAATCAAAAATATTGTCGAAGTGAAGTGGATGCATAGGCCCGCCAGCTAAGCACAACCAGAAAAGGCTGCCTACTAGTCATCTGCTCACCAATCACAGCCTCAGTAAAAAGCCTTCAGGAGAAACAAAAACCTCAAAATGGAATTTTTCTGTCAGATTTGGGATTTAACTATTAAAAAATTGTGCTACAACTTGCAATTTTATTTAATTTATTCTAAACAATATTTCCATTACAAGATGTATTTAGTGAGAGTTTTGTCCAAAGTTATTTATATATCTTTAACCATAGTTGTGGTGCTAGTTATTGACTTTTAGTTTCCATAACTTAGGGCTACATTTTCAGACAGTGCTAAGAAGAGTATTCATCTGTTGTTCTAGGCACTTGCGTGTTTCATACCACTTTTTGTAGAGTCAGTATCATTGCCTCCCTGCATATACACATAATTTCCCCCTCTGTTATTTGTAGGGATCTTGTACTGCAACAGGTAGGAAAAAATATTTTTAAATTAGGAAAAATGCTGTAAACTAAATAATTGCGTGGTGCAGTCAAAGTCAGGTGCAGAACTTGAAACTACTTTTAACTATTTTTTCAAACTAACTAGATTTCAAGTTGTCCTTAAATAGTGCAGGAGTATACAGCGTGTATTCACTATGTACCAAGAATAGCAAAATTGCAGTCATACGAGATGAAAGTGGCTTTTTCAGAAAACAATTGCTACAAACTAGGTCATAGGTTTTGGTAATACAGCAGAAAGCTAATGTAAGGAGCTGTCATAGCCCATTGTCTTTTGGACATCATAGCATTTAGAAGCAGAGAGGGGAACAGAAAGAAGGCTGCATGGCAGGGCTTCTGGTATTTTCCCCCTCTCTCTCCTCCTATGGGCTGGTATCTCCACTTTGGAAGTAATCTTAATGAGGTAATTGGTCACTAACCCCAGAAAGGCTCTTTCAAAGTTCTTTCCTATGGACCAGCTTCTCCTGTTGCTGGGTTCTGACAGAATGATATCACTTGTTGATATTAAAGACCTCTCTCTCTCTCTTTCTTTCTCCTTGTTCTTTTAGTCTAAGGCTTTGTCTACACTAACACTTTTGTTGGTCAGACGTGTGAAAAAACACATCCCTGGCCAACATAAATTTCACCCACAAAAGGCCTGCTGTGGACTGCATGATGTCAGAAAGAGAGTGTCTCCCGCTGACATAGTTACCACCACTTGTTGGGAGTGGTTTAATTGTGCTGGCGGGAGAGCACTCTCCCATCGGCATACAGCGGCTACACAGGAGACCTTACAGTGGTGCAGCTGCGGCCGTACAGCTGTGTTGCTGTAAGGTCCATAGTGTAGACATAGCCTAAGATGTTTGCACCCCTTTGTTTGAGACTGCTAACCTAACTGTTCCACAATACACTCATGTATATAGAGAGACTAATTATAGCCAGGAATAATTAACAAGGGCTTGAAGGGACTTAGCTGAGTCAACACTCTCCTTCCAGTTTCAAATGCAGGTTTTAACATTTACACGAAATCAAAATAAAAAGAATGTAACATTTATATTTAAAAATTGCAAACTGTCAAGGCAATATGTGGAATCACGTGAGGTTTATTGCATATAGGTAATTCCTGAACTATTAAATATTTATTTAAAGTTTGATATAACAGTCATTTCAATTGGAAGAAAATGCCAAAAGATGTGAGAGCTCCAATGCCACTGTGTCCTGCCCTGGGAGAAAAAAACCAAAAAAACCAAATGGTATTTAAGGATTACGAAGAGGGTCATCAAAAAGGAGAAAGGTGACAGATTTGAATAGGTTGGAAATGTTTATCCTGTAGAATAGGGAGGCTTGGACATGAAAACCATCATCAATCTGTGATTGATGAGATAACATTAGAAAGAAGTTAGATGACTGTGGCATAATTTAGTCATAAAAAGTAATTTATGAAGGGTTCCTATTTTTCCTCAAAATGATTACGACAGTCTTGGGTTGAATAAATGACTTTCATATAGTGTTGTCAAGGATAGTTGTTGTAACCATTCACTATAGTTTCCCTCTAGTCACTATTCTGTTTTAAGATGCAGCAAGTGGTTTTAGTAGTAGTAGTAGTAGTAGTAATATTGCCTGTATTTATTCCAGGTAGTATCTTTGCTGGAGGTAAGGACAGCAGTGAAGAGGGGCTATAGGCAGAGTGGAGCAGGAGAGGATGGAGAAGGCTGTATGACACCAGATCTGTATCATCCTTAATGCTTCTCTTCTCTGCCCTATGCCCTCTTGGGATATTCTAGCATTGCTGAAGAGAGCCCACACCCCATGTTGGGAAATACTACTTGCCTGTGCAGCTGCAGGTAAAGAGCTTCACTGGTGCAGATAGCCTTGTATATGCATAGAGAATTTATCCTTAGCTGCTACTAACAAATAAACTAAAGCAGTATCTATTATTTATATATGGCCTGGGAATATAGGATCTGTAATAGGCAGCTTTTGAAGGAGACTGTACTGTTTCTATCTACTTTGCTATTTGTATGTTTGGCTAAATTGTCTCTATTATCTAAAATTCAGGAATTTAGTTCTGATTGACTGCATTTACTGTAGCATCATCTAAAGGTTTCTGTATTGTTAAATTTAACCATAAGGAAAATGATACACCAAGTTCTACTTTGAACATTGTATGCAAATGGAATCCTGGGTTTCCATGTCTGTGGTGTCTCTCTCTCAAGATCACATTTGCTCAGTGCACAAGAAAAAAACATTTTTTTTTTCTAATTCTAAGCTTTTCAAACTCAGTGTGGGAACGGAAGGTGAAGCTGTGTTATTTCTGGTTGGTGAATCTTCACCATTAATAAATAGGTTCTGTGGGAAAAATCTTGCACAGCTGTAAACGAGGACAACTCCCTTGTCTCCAGTTAAAAGCCATGATAGAATGTAGAATTTAGTTCATAATTCCAGTCCTAATGTGAGAGCCAACATAGAATCCAGCTCATTCTCCCACAGGTATACTGGCTCTGCTGTGCTAAGAGGAGTAAAAGGTAATTTAATCTTATTTTTGTGACTAAGATAAACAGATAAAAAACTCTGTTAAGTCATAGCAGACATCTTGAATAAAACAGTGCCATTTTTGCATAGTCACTGTCTGGTCATAACTAAATTACTCTCTCTAATGGTGTCCTCCTGAAGTATTCAGCAGAATGCCATTGTCAGTTGCTCAACAATTCAGTTTCATTTGATTTAGATTGTCCTCCATTGCCCGTGATAGCTTTTATCTAGTGATTAGAAGACTGTGTTCATAATTCTCATCCATCTCATAGGTGATGATCTAGCAGTATTGGGCCTAAAGTGATTAGTTGTTAGTAGAATATGCATGTATATAGTTGGGACAGGGAGGAAATCTGTATGTACAGTCCTATGGCCTTACAGTAGCACCTGTCCTGCAGGAATAGGTGTCATTTTCTTATTTATTTTTATTTTATTTTTACTGGAACTCACTGTTCAGTGGAAACCCCCTTGAGGGGAGGTGGGATTCTATGTCTTCAGGATATATATGTAGTCACACTTAAACCTACGTGCCCATATGCTTTAAAATGTACAGCAACTTAAACCAACAGGATCAGGTGATTCCTTCTGTTTCATTGTGAATAAGGGAGCACATGTGAGTTCATTGCATTGATAAAATGCCATTTAGATAGGGGTGAAGAGATGTGGGTAGGCAGCAGCTCTACTCTACTCCACACCATGTGACCATTAGTAGCCCACCTATGCAAATAGCGCAATTTTATAATTGATGCTGTTGTGGAAGGTGTAGTGGATGGAACCAAGGAGCAGACATTCTCTCTGCAGCATGCTCCCAGAAGAAAGGTCCTAAGTTACACAGTAATGCGTAGGGGGGAGGGATAGCTCAGTGGTTTGAGCATTAGCCTGCTAAACCCAGGGTTGTGAGTTCAATCCTTGAGGGGGCCTCTTAGGGATCTGGGGAAAAAAATCTGTCTGGGGATTGGTCCTGCTTTGAGCATGGGGTTGGACTAGATGATCTCCTGAGGTCCCTTCCAACCCACATATGCTATGATTCTAATACCAGCTCCCTCCATCAGTGTGCAGCTGTGGTGGGAGAACCAATAGCAGAGTGGCAGCCAGTTTACATCAGCCTTATTGTCTCCAACTTTTGCTTATTTTAATAAACAATTTTATATTATGTTTGTTACTTTTTAACACCATTCTTTCTCTGCTCCCTCCCTCCCCACCTTCCACCCAACAAAATCAAAACTACCATCATGGAAACAGGCCTCTGTGCACCGTAGCCCCTCCCTGTCCCTTTCAGGTATCAAACAGCTATTGGGCTGCTAGGAGAGAGCAGGTACTTCAATGCCCCTTAAAATTCTTGCCAGCCCCTGTGTAGGACTGCAAGAGGCAGAGGTGAGATGCTTGTTGTCTCTTTCCGTTGCACACTACACAAGAGCAGCTGGAATCTTACCCTTTGCTAAAGAAATGCAACTTCATGGTGTGAGACCCTGGCACCCCAATATTCACCATTGCTGTGTAATTAGAATAGGTTTTGCACAAAGTACGCCTTGTGAGGTATCATTCTAAAAGTCTTGATCTGCTAGACAGTAATGTCTCGTTGGATTGTATGTGCTGCTGTGGTATGTGAAGTTATGAAGTTTGACTATTTATGTGTTACTGAAACATGTTGTGAGGTTGAGAACACCCACAAACAGCCTTTCAGGTATGACACTAAAAAGGCCAAACAATGTTAATGGCTTATTGAGGAAATGCACACAAGCACAAGGATTACCCCAGGAACTGTGTACAATAGAACCCTCTCAGAGATTGCACTACACAATGGGAACTGTTTGACCCAGGTCAGAGCAAAAGAGCTTTCCAGCAAATGGGAAGAAAATATAAAAGGGAGAGAATGACATCATGATGGTACCTCGCTCTCCCTACAACAACATACCTGAGCGGCAAAGACTGAACTGTGGGAAGTGATGCTCCCAGGCTAGAGGGATTTTTAGTCTGTGTATGAAAACCTGGAAAAGCTAAGGCAGCTTGTGCCTTAAGAATCTGCCAGCCTGTTTATCACTCAGGGTGCAAATTTGCTAATTCATATCCTACCTATCTAGTGTGTTAAGCTCAGTTTGTGGGTTTGTTTATTTACTAAGGTAATGTGCTTTGATCTGTTTGCTATCACTTATAATAACTTAAAATCTATCTTTTGTAGTTAATAAACTTGTTTTTGTTTTTGCTAAAAACCAGTGTGTGGAAATCCTGAATGGGGGCAGAAAGCTGTTGCATATCTCTCTTCACATTGAGGGAGAGGGTGAATTTTACGAGCTTACGCTGTACAGTTCCCTATGCAGTACAGGAAGGTATAATTTTGGGTTTACCCTCCAAAGAGGGGTATGTGCCTTATGAAATAGGAGGTGCTTTAGCTGAGCCGTCCCATGCAGAGATGATCTCAGCATCTGTGTGAAGCTGCAACTGGGTGTGTCCCTATCTGTGTGTTTACTGGTGAAGGAGCAAGCTTGGAGAGCTTTGAAGTTTATCACAGAACCACAGTGTGAAAGGAAACCCAGGCTGGTGGGTCAGGCGGGCTCAGTGGTACCCCAGTTCCAAGTGGCACCCTGGGGGGAACCCATCACACATTATCTTCACAAAAAAATAAATCGGTGTGTTTACCTTTTTAATTTATTGCATGTGTTTTGAGTACGTATTGGCCATTCACTAGACAGCTTGTCCTTTTGAGATGCTAAAATTTTAAAGGTAAATGTCAAATTTGTACCCTGAAATGCATTGTACTCTCAGATTTTACTTTAAAAAATACAGCTCTTAATTAAAAACAACTCTCAAATCTTAATTGGAAATGCTCATTTCAGATTTAATACATCTGAGCACAGTAAAAAATGTGACAGAGCAAATGGATGAAATTAGTGTGTTAAATAATGTTTAAAGCAGTGTTTTGGTGGCAAGGAATTAAGTAATCACTGGATGGATGGGAAAATCTAAGGTTTTTTTTAAGTATTTGCACTGAGAAGCTTGTTACATATCCTTAAGACTTTCGTCCATTTGATCATGTTTCAAAAGTGTAGATCTAGACAACAATCCCAAGCTGTCCTACTGTACTGTTCATTCCTACCATATTTTTCTTAGCATAAGGATGTTTGCCTCATTATAGTTCATAGAAAGCAACTTTTATCCACTACAATTACAGTTAATTTCAGAAAGTTTTGTATAGCTGATGTAGAGCCTCTGTTAATATTTCTTTTTCAGGAAACTGCCTGTGTTTATTGTGAGGCATTTCAGAAAACATGCCCAGATAAACTATCCTTTTATTCTGTTTAATAGCCTTTTATATCATTTTCTGATCTGAGTGTGACAGCAAAGAGATTACAATATCACCATTTCTAACTCTATCTCCTGAATTTTATGGAGCTAGGTAGGGATTTTAAATTACTTTTCAGTGTTCTGTTCAATTCTGGTTACTTGCTATCTTCTTAGATATATCTGTTAAAAGGGTCCCCAAACCTGTCCTTCATGGCACTTTAGAAACTTTACATTTGCAAATTGAGACTGGTATAGTAGATTTTTAAAGGAATTTCCCCTTGCTGCTAACAGCACTTCCTGATACCTACATATTTCTCTCCATCAGTTCAAGTCTTTCTGGTGTCCATGTTTGTTAACCAAACTTCTAAGCTAACAAAAGTTAATCTGACAATACCCCAGGCTTTTGAAAGGATTTTCACTCAATAGTTGCAGAACTACTTTGTAGACCTTTAGGACTGTAAATGAAATTGAGTTGGATAATTGTGAAAATGAAAAAGGCAGCATTTACGATAGAACCCAGAGTTGTGAACACCAGAGTTGCGAACTGACTAGTCAACCACATACTTCATTTGGAACTGGAAATACGCAATCAGGCAGCAGCAGAGACGAAAAACAAAACAAAACAAATACAGTGCAGTACTGTGTTAAACGTGAACTACTAAAAAAAATAAAGGAAAAGCAGCATTTTTTTCTGCATAGTAAAGTTTCAAAGCTGTATTAAGTCAATGTTCAGTTGTAAACTTTTGATAGACTAACCATAATGTTTTGTTCAGAGTTACAAACATTTCAGCCTGGGCGGTGCATCTAATATAGGGTTACCATATTTCAGCAAGCAAAAAAGAGGATGGGAGGAGCCCCGCCCTAGCCCCGCCCCCATCCTGCCCTAGCCCCGCCCCTCCCACTTCCCCCCCTCAGAACTCCTAACCCTCCCCCCCACTCCTTGTCCCCTGACTGTCCCCTCCTGGGACCCCTGCCCCTAACTGCCCCCCCAGGACTCCACCCCCTACCTAAGCCTCCCTGCCTCTTGTCCCCTGACTAGCACCTCCTGAGACCCTCCCCCCATCCTAACTGGCCCCCTAGGACCCTACTCCCTACCTATACCCTGACTGCCCCAACCCTTATCCACACCCCCACCCCCAGACAGACCCCCCCCAGAACTCCCAACCCATCTAACCCCTCTGCTCCCTGTCCCCTGACTGCTCCGATCCCTCTCCCCACCCCTGCCACCTGATAGCCCTGCCCCCAGAACTCCCAACCCCCCCCCCCCTCGGTCCTTGTCCCCTGACTGCCTCCTCCTGGGACCCCTGCTCCTAACTGCCCTCCAGAACCCCACCCCCTACCTAAGCCTCCCTGTTCCTTGTCCCCTAACTGCCCCTTCCTGAGACCCCCCCCAAATACCTCCCAGGACCCTACCCCCTACCTGTACCCTGACTGCCCAAAACCTTATCCACACCCCCACCCCACCTCAGAAAGCCCCCCCCAAACTCCCGACCTCCCCCCCCGTCTCTTGACAGCTCCCTCCAAAACCTCCCTGCCCCTTCTCCGACCCCCTGGCCCCCTTGTTGTTGGCCTTCGCCTAATGTCTCTGTGAACTTGCTCAGGAATGGCCTGAGCCAATCGTCCCGTCCCGGCACGCTGGGCAGCAGCGGGGGAGGAGCTCCAGACTGCCAGAGGCGAATGCAGGGAGGGAGGGAGTGATCTCTGCTGCAGGGGGGAGGAGGAGGAAGTGGAGGAGGGGTCTCTCTGGCTGTCGGAGCCCCATGTAAGTGGCACCATGAGGCCGGCTGCCCTGTCAGCCGCGCGCGCTCTGCATGGGGGGGAAGTCCGGACATTTACAAATTCCCCCCGGACGCTATTTTTAGCTCAAAAAGCCGGACGTGTCCGGGGGAATCCGGACGAATGGTAACCCTAGTCTAATAGGCAGGGGAAGGCTGTGCCTCCCCAAACAGCCCTCTGTTGCCCCGCCCATGCTCTGTCTGGAGGGCCCCTCCTGCTGCTAGTCCAGTCCAAGCAGGCTGCTCCATTCTTTTCTGGGAAGGGAAGCCGGCTGGGATTAAGGCCGCTGGGACATAGGTGTAGCTGGGGCTGCCCAGTGCTGGGGGGGCCCCCGGCACTGAGGCTGAGCCACACAGCGCTCCAGGGCTGGGGGGAACGGGGTCCGTGCGCCGCCTGCCTCTCTGGCTCAGGAAGGAGCCGTGCACTGCCTGCCCGGTGCTCGGAGGGGCCGGGTGTGCACTGCCTGCTCAGTGCTCTGGAGTTTGGGTGGGAGGCTGGCAGTTGTGGGGGGGAGGGATCTGGGCTTGAGGGGGAAGGGGGCAGGAGGAGTGGGGCCTCAGGCAGAAGGAGTGGGCCAGGCTGGGGGGCTAGCCTCCCCGAGCTGGTGGTTCACCCACTTTCCATGTATTTCAGAGTTACAAACAACCTCCATTACCAAGGTGTTCGTAACACTGAGATTCTACTGTATCTTATTGGGGTAACAACTGCTTATTGAAAGATTACATTACAAGGATAGGAAATTCACATTTCATTGCAGCATGGTTTGGCCAGTTACCAAAAATACATACCATCATACAAAAATACCATAATACAAAAATATGCTCCAACAAAAAGAGAAGCTTCATTTTTGTTATTGTCACAGCATTGTAGGGACAGTCAAACTAAGGAAGAACTAAGAGAGGAGAGTGTGACAAGGAAGAAGGAGTGATTAAACCGGTATTGAAGGCTACAGTGATCAAAGGATGGGGTTCAGGTTTCCAGGCTTGGTCAGAAAGAGGTCTTTTGGAAGCATTTTCAGAGAGAGCAGTTTCAGTGGAGTGCAATGGGTAGAAGCCAGTTTGAAGGAGATCATGAGGAGTTACATGTGACAAAAATCAAAGCAGAAATTGTGCATTGTCTGTTCAAGGAGTGTCAGGAATCAGGGACCGCAGCAGAGCTAGTCTCCAGGCAGCCTCATCAGTACAGCTGGCCTGCAGCAGGCTGCCTGATTAGCCACACCACCTGATTGGCTGCAGAGGCCAACAGTCTGGCTCTTAAGCCAGCAGCAGCAGCAACTCATTGGCTTCTTAATGCTGATGCCCACCACAGTGCCTGTTCCTGTGCTATGTTTAGGACCTTACCAAATTCACAGCTGTGAAAAACGCATCACAGACAATGAAATCTGGTCTCCCCTGTGAAATCTGGTCTTTTGTATACTTTTATGCTATAATATACAGATTTCACAGGGGAGACCAGCGTTGCTCAAACTGGGGGTCCCAACCCAAATGGAAGCCATGGGGGGAGGAGGGTGGTTTGCAAGGTCATTTTAGGGGGTTCGTGGTATTGCCACCTTTACTTTTGCGCTGCCTCTGGGCGGCCGGAGAGCAGCGACTGCTGGCTAGGCACCCAGCTCTGAAGGCAGCAGTAAAGTAAGGGTGGCAATACCATATCATGCCATCCTTATTTCTGTGTAGCTGCTGGCGGTGGTGCTGCCTTCAGAGCTGGACTCCTGGCCATCAGTGCCACACTCCGGCCATCCAGCTCTGAAGGCAGCACTGCCGCCAGCAGCAGTGCTGAAGTGAAGGTGGCAATACTGCGACCTCCCTACTATCCCCTGTTGAGTCAGGACCCCTACAGTTTCAGCACCATGAAATTTCAGATTCAAATATCTGAAATCATGAAATTTACAATTTTTTAAATCCTGTGACCGTGGAATTGACCAAAATGGACTGTGAATTTGGTAGGACCCTAGTTCTCTTCTTCCTGCTGCTCCTGCCTTGCACCCAGCCTTTCCTCTGATCTGTCCCTGCCCTGAACCCCGTCCCCCTTGCCTGACATATGGCTCGCTCCAGTTTCTGCCCTCTGGTTTGACCTTTGGCTTTGGCTCCTGACTACTAATGCCTGCTCAGACCACTAGGCCTGATGCCCGCTCCAGCAACTAGGCTAGACCATCCTCATCCCAGTCAGCTGACAAGGAGCTTAGAAGTGAAAGGAAGAAGGGAGTTTACTTGTCAGTTAGAGAGACAGGTGGGCCCACGGGTAATTTACTGAGGATATTGGTTACTATAGATCTTGCTTTTATGCTAGAAGATCCAAAGCACATATTTCAGGTCACAGGTATAATTATAAAATCCTATCATGTTCTTCTGTATACGGGTCTTATTTCTTCCATAATGTTTTCTGCATCACCTCATTTCTCATCACTGTTAATGAAAATACTAGTTTTTGAAATTTGTTAACCTCCCCTATTTCTAATGCTATTTTCAGTCCACCTCATACCCATTTTATTTAATTTTTAATCAAAAAGGCGACATTCTTCCTTCAAATCTGCATGTTTACCTGTCAGCTAAGTATGGGACTATAGATATGTATCTGAAGGTAGAACACTGCCTTCATTCTCCTGAAGCAGTGACTTCTATCAGTCATTCAGAAGATGTTGTGCCAAATTTTGCTCACACTTACATGAACGTTATTCTGGAAAGTTTCCTTCAAATATTGGGCAGCCCACAAGCCACTTTCCCACACAGAGAAGAAACATAATGGTGGGGTGAGGGAGAGGGAGGAGTTACTGAAGCCCTGAAACTTCAGGAAGAATCTAAGGTAGGAGGAGGATTCTTTCCTAACCAACTTCACTAGAGGTCCCGAGAACACAACTGGGCTACTTGGGCTGCATACTGAAGAAAACTGGTTTGAGAATATCTGAGACCCTATGCAAAACTTGAGATAACTCTGTCCATAGTAGCAGTGCCCAAAAATCAGTGTGAAAATTTCTTCCCTGCTCTGCCTGATCAAAATTAATTTGCCATACCAGCTGAGTAGGAAGGGAAAATGACCATGGCACAAGTAATTAGTCCAGATATAAATTGTGATGGGATCCCCAGGGTGGGATGGTGGGATCGCTGTGCCCCCTTAACTCTCCAGCCTGGTCTGTTTCTCACAATGCTTTGCTAGTAGCACCTTCAGGAGCTGTTATCACTCAGCAAAACCACATGTGGCACCCCACACCCAGCTAGATTACATGAATGTGCCCAGAGCCACTCATGAATCACACAGAGAAAGGCACCAGCCAAATCGTTCCCCAGCTCCTAGCCTTGTACCTCAGGAATATACCGTCTTGCACTGCTCAAGACCCCCAGTTTGAGAACCCCTGCTATAGAACGATGTGATTTATTATAAATGTCTTAGCTATTAAAAGTGAAGTTAATTTATTGTGGTAACACCTGGGCCCCATTGTTAGATGTCTGTAGAGTGTTGAGCACAAAGAGACTGTTCCTGCCCCAAGTCACTCATAGTCTGTGTTGAAGTTGGGTTTCCCCTTCTGCCAGGTGAGTGCTCTAACCACCAGGGTATAGTATTTCTTTTTTGCTTGCTCGCTCTCTCGTTCCCAGTGACTATTCAAGTATTTTATGCAAAGTGGAACACCTGCCACAGGAGAAGTGGAGAGAGACCCACCCCAGAATGCCCTGTGGTCTCGTGGTTAGGGCACTCATGTGGAAGGGAGGAAACCTAGGTTCAAATACCCGTTCCAAAGTGAGGAGTCAAACTTGCTTCTCCCACATCCCCAGCAAGTGCATTAACCACTGGGATAAAAGTCATAAGGTGGACTCCTCCTCTGGCCATTTTTGAATGTAGTCTGACATATTTTTATCTAGCTATAAAATTTATTGTTGAATTCATGTCAAATTCACAAATAGTTTAGAGTCAACTGAAGCTGCTTTTTTCATTGCAAAAACGATTTATCTGAAAAATGTAATCCAGCTCTAGTTATGAGCAGTGTAATAAACAGCAGTCACAGCACACTAGATGACTAACCACTGTTTAATGCTTTTATCTAACATTTAAGTAAGGCAAGTCACTCTAAAGCTAATATTTTCAAAGATGCCTTTAATTCTGAATGTGTGTGTTTTTGAGTGTTTGAGACACTGTGGTCCCGATTTTCCAACATGCTGAATATCTGTAATTCTCACTTATGTAAAGTTATGGTTGCTTGGGATATCTGAAAATCACGTACAAGGTATCTTCAAACTGGGGGCCCAAAACCAGAGGCTACTTTTGAAAACAATGACCTAAGCACAGAAACTGATTCTTGAATGTTGCTGCCAGCCTCCTGGACAGGGTGAGATGCAGGGCAGGAGTGTTTTTGCAGATAAGGAGCTTATAAAAGGTCAGTGTATTGGTCATGAGGGATTTCAACTACCTAGTTGTGCTTTGGTAAAACTAAAGAATTAATAACATCCACAGAGATATCCAGAATTTCTTTCTTATAGTGTATATTTACTGGCTAATAAGGACTGAGGCATTTCTGGACTTGATGTGCTTGATTGACCATGTTAACATAAGGGCTCCAGTTTGGAACCATGCCTTCAGATCTAGTCATGATTCTATAGCTATAAAACATAGTTAGTAGTAGTTTATAGAAATGTTATTTCACCATGATGTTGTCTAACACCATGCAGACAGTTTTACTTACTGTTTGTGCTTAAAAAGCAATAAATGTTCTCTCAGGTGCCCCTTTTCTGATCTACAATGTGGTATTGCCCTTGGATATCCAGATATTTAGAGATCATGTGGCACAACTGAATACATATTTAACATTTTGCTAAATGTGCATCTTTGAGTTGCAGTGCTTTGCTTCCTGGGCATTAGCTTGGTTAAACAGCTGCCAAAATCTGCAAAGTGGATTTTTAGTTCACACCACTGCTCAAATTATGGTTTTATTTCCACTTGTAAAGAATTTATTCTGAATCAATGAATACCTGAAACACACTTACACTGAATCATCAGTCTTCCTCATAAAAGATCAAATGCTGCCAGCATAAATAACCTCACATTTTGTGGAAGACAAGGACACACTTGAGCATAAGCTTTCTCCAGTACTGAATTTAGTTTAATGACAAGCAAATAGACTATTTACTATATGTGCGGACTTGAATTCTCTGCAATTCTGCAGTAGCAGAATCCATACCTTCCACAAAGCTCTGCTCCATCTAAGCTTTGATTTTAAAATAGCCCTCATGGTTCTGAGAATAACCTTGAAAATGCAATCTATTTCTGACTGCTGCCGTGATATCTGCCCGAGTGCATAGCTAGCCTAAGGCTTAGCCTAAACTTAAAAGTTAGGGTAAACATAGCTATGGCACTCAGAGGTGTGAGAAATTCACACCCCTGAGTGCCAATGCTAGGCCAACCTAACTCCTTCTGTGGATGCAGCTAGGTTGATGGAAGAATGTTTCTGTCAGCCTAGATTCCGCCAGTTGGGGAGGTGGAGTTCCTACAACAACTGAAGAACCCTTTCCATCGCTTTAAGAAGCATCTGCACTACAGTTCTACAGTGGCACAGTTATGGTGGTAATGTGAAATAGGTGGTAATTCTGAAACCAAAACATGACAATTTTAATGTCACCATTAACTAATTCAGTTCAAATCATTTTAGCAAAAATATCCCATTTATTTCAGAATCCAAAATCTCCTCTCTTATCCTCTTGGGTACCACCAGTCTCATCTGTCCACTAACCAAACTTTCAGCTTCATACTTACAATACCTACAATGCACACTGAAAACTGAAAATGTGGAAACAGCATAAAACAAATTGAATTTTATATACAAAGTTACTATACTGACTGTATCATTTGCATATTTAATTAATTAAATCCTCCATTTAAAATGTCTAAATAAAGCTGACACAACATTTCCAGTTTGTTGCACCAGGTTACTGCAGAATCCAGGGATCTTGCTGGAGAATTTAGGTCCATCTTGCTGACTAGTATAAGGGGTCTTGACTATGCTCATCTATGTTATGTTGTAGTTTACTGTAGGACATTTTCTCTCACCAGGCCCAAATGATCCATTCTCTTTCTACCCAAAGCTCCCCAAAATGGATTTGTTTTCAATTACAACTGCCGTACAGATAATTAAAAGTAAAAACAGAACAGCTAATGAAAGTTCAATTTGAAGATTGTGAATAATTCTGATTTGGTGTTTCATTGGCTGAGTGCTTGTCCTTATGTATGCAGTGTTGTATTAGCCCAGGATATTAGCAAGAGAAGGTGGGTAAGGAAAATATTTTATTTGACCAACTTCTGTTGGTGAAAAAGGCAGGCTTTCAAGCTACACAGAGCTCTTCTTCAAGTCTGGGAAATGTACTGAGAGTTTCACAGCTAAATACAAGATCAAACACATAGTTTAGCATAAATAGTTAGCACATATTCTAAGGGATTATTCAAGGTAAAGTGGCCCGTTAACACCCCTGTAGGCATAGGAGAAAGAGGAGGGGGAGCAAGTGGGTTACAGATTGTTGTAATAAGCCATAAATCCAGTGTCTTTATTAAGATCATGATTTAAAGATACTGGATTTATGGCTTATTATAACAATCTGTAACCCTCTGTGACGGGTTGGATCACAGAAACCCCCTTGGGAACTGCCAACTGATGTGCCAAAGACTACTTCTACCCCTGCTTTCCCTGCCAGCTTGGGACTCCAGCACCCTGTCTTGTTGAGCCAGACATGCCAGTCTGCTCCAACACAGACCCAGGGTGTAAACCACGTGCCCCAAAGTTGCAGACTTAACTGAAAGCAACTTACAGAAGTGTTCCTGTCTTTAACACTCAGATGCACAACTCCCAATGGGGTCTAAACCCCAAATAAATCTGTTTTACCCTGCATAAAGCTTATACAGGGTAAACTCATAAATTGTTTGCCCTCTATCACACTGATAGAGAGATATGCACAGCTGTTTCCCCCCCCCCACACACACACACACCAGGTATTAATACATACTATGGGTTAATTAATAAGTAAAAAGTGATTTTATTAAATACAGAAAGTAGGATTTAAGTCGTTCCAAGTAATAGCAGACAGAACAAAGTGAATTACCAAGCAAAATAAAATAGAACACGCAAGTCTATGTCTAAGAAAACTGAATACAGATAAAAACCTCACCCAATAAGCTTCCTTTTACAGACTAGTCTCCTTCTAGTCTGGGTCCAGCAATCATTCACACCCCCTGTAGTTACTGTCATTTGTTCCAGTTTCTTTCAGGTATCCTTGGGGGTGGAGAGGCTCTCTCTTGAGCCAGCTAAAGACAAAATGGAGGGGTCTCCGAGGGGTTTAAGTAGACTTTCTCTTGTGGGTGGAGACTCCCTCCTCTCTCCTATGCAAAGTCCAGCTCCAAGATGGAATTTTGGAGTCACATGTCCACGCTTGACTCAGTTTTTACAGGCAGCAGCCATTGCTTACCTGCTACCTTGAACGTCCTCGTGTAGACTTCTTGTGTGGATTGGAGCCTCCCAAGATCCATTGTCCCTTAAGTGCTTCTTGATTGGGCACTTAATTTGCACATTCCTTTCTCAAGAAGCTGATCAAAGGGTTTACAAAGGCTACTTAAAAATCAAGCCAGTGTCCAGCCAATATTCATAACTTCCAGTACAAAAATGATACATGCATACAAATAGGATTAATAGATTCAGTAAATCATAACCTTTACAGAGATGTGTTACATGGCATATGTAGCATAAAACATATTCCAGTTATATTATATATACATTCATAAACATATTCCCATGAAGACTTATGGGGTACACTGTCACACCATCTAACCCACTTTTTTGTCCTATGACTACAAGGGTGTTAAGGGGCCACTTCACCTCGCTTGGCTTCATGGCATTCTCTGTGATTGAGAGTTTTGGGTGTAGTGATTCTTTCCACTATGTACAGTTAAGAAGAGTTCTTAGTGAAACTCCATGAATACTGAAGCTAAACTGACTCTATAATCTTAATATTGCCTAACACAATAGGAGGAGAGGAGACGGTATCAGGAGTTATTCATAGATTCATTGACTATAAAGCCAGAAGGGACCATTGTGATCATCCTGCATAACACAGGCCATAGGACTTCCCTGCATTAATTCGTGCTTAAACTAGAACATCTCCCTTGTGGGGAGGAGGAAAGGTCCAATCATGAATTTAAAATTTTGGTTAATTACACTCACTGTTAAAATTTTACACCTTATTTCCAGTCTGAATTTGTCTAGCTTCAATTTCCAACCATAGTATCTTGTTATACCTTTGTCTGCTAGATTGAAGAACCCTCTGCTATCAAATTTGCGTTCTCTATGTAGGCACTGTGGTCAAGACTGTGTCAAGTCACCCCATAATCTTTTCTTTGATAAGCTGAATCGATAGAGTTCCTTGAGTCTATCAATAAGGCATGTTTTATAATCCTATAATCGTTCTCATGGCTCTTCTCTGTACCCTCTCCAGTTTTTCAACATCTTTCATGAATTTCAGACACCAGACTGGTCACAATATTCCAGTAACAGTTGCTCTAGTGCCAGATATAGAGATAATATAACCTGTATACTCCTATTCAAGATTCCCCTGTTTATACATGCAATATCTAATTAGCCCTTTGGGCTGCAGCATCACACCGGGAGCTCATTCAGAGTCAGTGCTTCCCAGGATAGAGTCTCCTAAGCTGTAAGGATGACCTTCATTCTTTGTTCCTAGATGCGTACGTTCACATTTGGCCATATGAAAATCATATTGTTTACTTGCCCAGCTTACCAAGTAATCCAGTTCACTTTGTATCAGTCACCTGTCCTTTTCATTATTTACCATTTCCCAATATTTGTGTAATCAGCAAACTTTATCAGTAATGATTTTATGTTTTCTTCCAGGTCATTAATAATAAAATTGTTAAATAATGTAAAGCCAAAAACCAATCACTGCGGGAGCCTACAAGAAACACACCCATTTGAAGACAATTCTCTGTTTACTATTGCATGTTGAGTCCTATCAGTTAGCCAGTTTTTAGTCCATTAAATGTGTGCCATGTTGATTTTTTCATCATTCTAGTTTCTTAAGCAAAATGTTGTGCACTACCAATTCAAATGCCTTATAGAAGTCTATGCAGTGTTGTTGTAACTGTGTCGGTCCCAGGATATTAGAGTCACAAGGTAGGTGAGGTAATATTTTTTATCGGACCAATTTTTCTTGGTGAGAGAGACAAGCTTTCGAGCTTACACTGAAAGCTATCTCTCACCAACAGTAGTCGGTTCAATAAAAGATATTACCTCACTATCTTTCTTACGGAAGTCTAGGTATATGGCATCAGTGCTATTATGTTTATCAACCAAACTTGTATTCGCATAAAAAAAAAGATATTCAGCTTGCTTTACAAGATCTATTGCCCCCCATGTTGATTGGCATTCATTATATTATCCTCCTTTAATTCTATTAACCAAATCCCCATATTAGCTATTCAATTATTTTGCCCAGGATTTAAGTCATACGGATAGGCCTATAATTACTGGAGTAATCCCATTTACCCTTTTTAAATATTGGCACAACATTAGCTTACTTCCACTGCCCTGAAACTTTTGTCTTCCAAGACTTATTGAAAAATAACATTAACAGTCCAGAGTTATGGTGACCTGCTCATTCAGAGTTCTCTGAATATTGGGTGTTAAGCACGAAGGCACAGTAAACTATCCCTTTCAGCAGAATTTTCCCAGTGAAGGAGGTAATTTTCCTTTTTCTATTCTCTTCCTTGCTTGAAATAAAATCTGCCTTACAGTACATAGATGAATGGAAAATTACTTGTATTTTTATGCAAATAGAACATTTACAGTGGTATTCTTTCTGCTTAGTATCTTCACTACAGTTCTCATTCATACATTCAGTTTATACAGTAAAATTAATTCTATTATTCATAATGCTATTTGGAAGATTGACTTGTGCATATCACCTCTTCCTTTCTTATTGATCTAATATTCTTTATTACTTGCATGCTGCATTGAAAATGTTTTGTATTATAACTGTAGGTAAAGATATTGATCCACAGAAATATACATCTATGGCTACATGTAAGGGCTGAGGGTTGGGGAAGGTCAACCGATTGCATAGCACCATCCACCCTAACCCTGTGGGGGTGAAAAGGATACATACAGTCCTCCCCATGCTATCTGTATATTTAGGCATCTAAATACCTTTGTAAATGTGGACCAAGATGCATATAATTTTTTCATTTAATGTTGCCTGATCCTCTAAATACTTAAGCATGTGCATAGCTTTACTCACTGAATTTAAGTTAATGGAATTTCTAATAGGATTAATAATAATAATACTTAGTTCTTTTCAGCAGTACATCTTAAAGCACTTTACAAAGGAAGGTAAGTACTGTATCCTCTCCATTTTACAAATGTGAAGAGTATAGTTCTATATGTGCCTAGACGTTTACAGGATCAGGATCTATCTGTGGTCATATAAATCTGTACACATTCATCCAAAAAACTTATACAAAACTTAATAAATCATAATAATAGGGCAGTATGACCATGCTTACACTATAGATATATGGCTCTGAATTATTTCAGATGCTTCCTTATTTGTATCCATCAGAACTAACCCTTCCAAAGTAGCTGGGCAATTTTAGAGGTACTTTGTTTTGTTTATTGTTATGTATAGTATAAAAATTGTACACTCTACCATTAACTTATGAGACAGTGAAGACAAAAATAATCTCTGCTGCTCCTAAATAGCAGCATTAGATGGTTTATTTCCAAGTTTCTACATGGCACCAGAGCACCTCACACTAGTTAAAACATACAAAACCCGGGGAAAAAAGGTCTTTTTAAATGACACATACTAAATCAGCTCACATACCTTGCCCCAACCAAAGGCCTGAACAAGTAAGGAAAGCTGTTACTTTGCCCTGAGACTTGTGAAATGAGGGCTCTAACAGCTTGTCAGAGGGAGCAGGCCCCAGAGATCTGGACTCTAAAATGGTAAATTCAACTCCACGAATCAACAGCAGAAGAGACAACAGTGGATTGTAAATGTCAAGCTGGCACTTAACAGTGGGCATCTTTAAAACTTCAACATTCACCACTCATTTATACCTGCAGTGAAAGCAGTATCATCTTGTATCAAGAAGATACAATAGTACTGGCATCACTTGAGTGAAAATGTTGAGTTTTAATATTTTGCATTCTAATAGGAGAGGCATTGTTTTGCATATAACAGTCCTTGATCATTTAGAATCATAGAATACCAGGGTTAGAAGGGACCTCAGGAGGTCATCTAGTCCAACCCCCTGCTCAAAGCAGGACCAATCCCCAAATGGCCCTCTCAAGGATTGAACTCACAACTCTGAGTTTAGCAGGCCAATGCTCAAACCACTGAGCTATCCCTCCTCCTCTTTTAGAGCTTTAAAGAGCATGAACCAACTCACTGAGTTGTCCTAAAGAAAAATTGACATTAAAATCTCACTAATTTTATTTTTGCAGGAAGTTAATCTTCAGTTTTACAAAACACTAAACCAAAGGAAAATACTAAATACCATTGTATAATAATAGAGGGCAACCTACTCCTTTAGGCCATCTTCTACATGTATGAGCAACCCAGGAAAGGGTTAATGCATACAGGAGAAGATATGTGGAGTTCTGTTTGCATATTCTTCTCTCACTGCTTGTGTCCCTGCTGAAATTCTGGGACTCTGAAGGTTTTCTGAATGGATAATCTCTGTACTCAATCTTGCTGGGTTAAGAAGAAAAATAGGAGTAAAGATATAAATTCTTAAACTCCAGCTTCATTTTTGCAAAATGTAACCACCCTAAAGGTTTGCACCAGGGTATGTATTTGTGGGTGCACAAGCACCCTGATTTTCTTAAACATCCACTTTCTAAACCCAATGGACTTGCATTCTGATAAGTGTTCAGAGTAGAGACAAGTGCATGGAATAATTTTGGGACAACTGTTGTACAGAAACAATATACGTGTATATGCCATATTAACCGTCATCCAAAATTATGGCTGAATGATTTATTTTGAATAAATATACTACCTTGTTAAGACTTGTATGACAAACTGTAAATGACTATCATTTGCCGTAAGTTTATTCTATCTCTTTTATATTTTAAACGATATCTCTACTGAGCAAAGTAAATGAACTCTCATATTGTGCTCTTTGTTTGTACCCACATCTACACATCACCCAGACAACCACCTTGTGCCATCTTAGCATATTCACTGGGAAGAAATGATTCCAACTCCAAGCACTGTTCAACATATTTTTCATCAAAGTATTCTTTAACGCCAATGCAAAAGTTTCCAGCAATTTAGTTCAGGAGGGGGAGCCCTCCTTTATGTATTTATGTGGACTTTTATATTAATTTAGATGGAATATATGGGCCAAAGGTGTTAATATAACCCAGTTAATGTCCAACATGAAACAGTTTTAAATAAGGTTCAGGATATGGTATACAAAGATCTTCGCCTGTTTAGTACTGTGGCGCAAACAGCATTAAAAATCCTTTTTAATCTTTAATGATACAGAAAAGAAGAAAAAACAGTTGAAATGTAAAGTATTAAGCAAGGCTCACTTTAGTAGTCAATTTTTCTCCCCAAACGCTTTCTTTAAGGACTCCTAAAGGGAATGATGGGTGAAATATAGATACTATAGAAGTTCTATCTCCCACATTCACAAGTCTCCCCTGTGGCCAACAGTTCTGTTGTTCCAGTGGAATGTGGCTGACGTGGAAAGTGATGATAAAAGAAGCGTTCTCCAAATTAGGGGCAATCTCATGGAAGGATTAGAATATTAGAACAGAGACCTTGAACTGGGTTCTTTATTCATTGAGACGCATGTATCCACTGGATACCCTATCTCTAGGAGACACATTTCTCATCTCATGGATGAAAGGACTTTTCTATGCATATCCACCGACACTGTTACTGTTGAAGTTTCTCAATCAGATCAAACAAGATCATGCCAGAAGTGATACTAGTTGCACCAGTGTGGCCAAGACAAGTCTGGTATCCCTATCTCATCAGACTCTCCTCTCATCCTTCATGGAAGCTTCCAATCAGTCTTTACCTACTGACTCAGGATGCAGGTCAAACCCTTCACCCCAACTTACTGATTCTTTGGCTCTCAAGAACAAATTGGAATTGAAGACATCAGGTCTTTCTATGAATTCTACGATTCTGTGGGGCAATTACAGCCTTTTTCACATCCATAGGGTTTTTTCTGTCTTTGATCATTCAATTGCAGCAAGATTCCTTCAAGGTTTGTCAATAATCTCCCCACAAATCAGAGAGTCTACTCCTACCTGGGACCTGAACCTTGTCCTTAATGGCCTTCTGCCGCACCTGTTTGAACTGCTAGATACATGTTTGTTATTAGATCTATCTATGAAGACAGCCTTTCTTGTAGCAATCACTTTTGCCCAAAAGGTAGGAGAATTGGGGGCTTTAATGGCAGACATCTGTTCTCTCCCACATTTGTGGTGTTCTACAGAGAGAAAATGTCTCTATGGGCCCATCCAAGATTCTTACCTACAGTATCCTCAGAATTCCACATTAATCAAACCATTCATCTCATGATATTTTCCCCCAAATTCCATCAGACTACTTAAGAAGCCGTATCGCATACTCTAGATGTCAGGAGGGCATTAGCCTTCTACCTAGACAGGCTCAAACCATTTAGTAAATCTCACAGACTGTTTGTATCCATTGCAGACAGAACAAGGGTTTGGTAACTTCTAAACACAGGTTGTCAAACTGGATCTCTGGGTGAATTAAGATTTGTTTTTACAGAGCTCATGTCCAGCCCCCTTAGAGAAAGATAGCACATTCTACAAGAGCACTATCTACATTGAGATCCTTACTTACCGACATACCAGTTGTAGATATATGTAAAGCAGCAACTTGGTCCTCTGTTCATAACTTTTCAAATCATTATGCCCTGATGCCTGTGGCAAGATCAGATGTGGCTGTGGGCAACACAGTTCTCGTTTCTATATAGAATTCTGCTTCGAACCTCCCGCCTCCTGAAGGGGAGTGGGAACTGCTCAGTTCACCTGAAGTGGAGCGGCCATAGGGATACTATTCAAAGAAGGAGAGGTTAATCACCATGTGCAGTGACTGCAGTTCTTTGAGATGAGTGTCCTTGTGGGCAGTTCTTCTATTCGCCCTCTGTCCCCTCTGCTTTGGAATTGCCCTTATTGGACTTTGTTGTGGAGAAAGGAGTGAGAGCAGTTCACCTTGGCAGCCCCATATAGCCTTATGTTAAAGTGGGAACAGAGAAATGATATCTGGAACCAGAGCTGAATGTATCCCAAGACATCCCTTTTTTTCTCATGGCTTCATAATAAAACAAGGAAAAAATCTGAATGGTTCAAAAAACTTTATTTTGTAATATTAAGGAAATCTATATAAGCCAAGATCAGTTTGAAATACTGTATTTAGTATAGGAAACAAAATTAGGGACCCAATCCTCCAAGTATTATTTTTAAATATTTATGGAGCTATCATTATGTCCAGTACTTTACAAATATGTAAAATGACAAGGTCCTGGTCCTAAGGAGCCTAATAACTAATTAAGACTGACAAAACATATAGATGGGGGGAAAAGATATGATCCAAGGAATTCTATTATTGTTTTGTTTCTTTACAAGATCTGGATTATAAATAAGAGTATTGACATTTTGAATGGGAGGGAGGTCTAGAATAAAAGTTTAATAGGCTGAAGTCTGAATTCCCCCAAGATAACCACTTGTGCATCCCCTCTCTCAAGAATTGTGATTGAATTATGAGCCTCAAATCTTAGCATCAGGAAACATTATTTAAAAAGGCTGTTCTTGTAGGATTTCCCTATTAATGGTGCATGAACCTCAGTGAGAAACAGCAAGACTCAAGCATGACTAAATTGATAATGCTGCAAGAATATCCATTCTCATGTTATTCCCTGTCAGGAAACAGTGAGACAGGCATGATGGAAGGGACTTTGGAAGTGCCCCCCACACAGATAGTACACACATCACCTATAGGAAATCAGCCATGTTAATAATTCATTCAAAACAACTTGCATATAAAAAAGTTACATTGAATCTCTTCCCTGGTCTGAATAGAATCAGAATTTGCCATACAAGTACCCCCACAAAAAGATCCCAGCAACCTCTGTACATTTTGTGAGTACAGAGATCCCTCCTGGAACTTCTGCTGCTTGAAAGGGAATAGTTCCAAATGATGGGACTGTCCTCTGGCGAATGGGCCAGCGGGAGAAGAGAACAGATGTGTGTGGAGGGGTTGGGGGAGGAGGCACCGGAATATATCAGAGAGAAGAGCAGAGGAGCAGCAAGGGAAAGTGAACACCGCTAAATCTTGGCACTCACTGCAGGGAGCTCTGGCTGGTGATAGGAGGGTCACAGAAAAAGAGTCTGCAGTATCCTTGAAGCTACATCCCCATCCAGTTCCTGCTGACTCCACAGTTGTTGTGACAGCCCCAGGAATTGCTAACACCTGGAGTAACACATAGAGGAGCTGCTTGCCCACCCAAGGAAGCAGGTGTCATCTGGACAAACAACGGAAGATGTGGCAATTAGGCAGCAAGAAAGGGGTAGATGGGATGAGGAAAGACCTAGAGACACTGTTGGGAAGGAGATAGACAGGTCCATCAGAAATTTGATAAGGGAAGGATGATGGTAAGTGGCAAGATGAGGTACACAGTCATTTCAAAGTTCTGTAATGAGTGCTTAGAATTTGTACTTGGAGGTCCAATATTCTTACACTATTATGCACAGCTATGCTGTAGCATCTCATCTCTGCTTTGAGCTGAGCTAGCTTCCTTGTTTTGTACATTGTCCATATGTTCCAAAAACCAAGTTTGGCTTTTGTCTTAGTGTTGAGCACTTCAGTCTTCATGCCAGTGGCTTCCTTCCAGCTTTCACCACTGGCAGTCATACAGGTCATTGACTCCTGAAAGCAAATAACACACAGTAATGGTCGCTTTCTCTGCCGCTGTTTCCGTAATGTATTTTATTTTTTACGGGACAGGGTTGTTAGCTCTGTGCCTAATTCCCAACCTGAAGGACCAGGGTGTCTGTTTTGTCTGCCCCCTGCCCCACACTCAATCCTTGCTGGAGCAAAAAGCCCCTGTCAACGCAGACTCGGGGGATCTTTAGAGCATGCAAGCTGTCCTGCCACGACAAGGCACAGACACCGGAGAAGAGACCTATAAAGGGCTGGACAAAGCTGAGCCAACTTGCTTCATTAGACATGAAGCAACATCTAGAATTATAGGAAAATATGACAGCTGTAAAAAGTCACATTTTTTATTACCTAAGTTACCACTTGCTTAATTTTAAAATGTCCCTGTTGACATCTAACTAGGCAAACTCTTGTCAATTAATTATGATCTGTTGTAAAAAGTTGAACACACTTTAGCTGAAAAAGTATGGAAAATATACTATCCTAAATTATAGCTAAAGCAGAAAGATATTTGATGATTACAGTGGGGATAGTTTTATTGCATTAACTTTATTACTTTAGATTTAGTATGTCTGAGATTTTAAAACCATAGATTAGTTAGGACACATACATGGTGTCCTGGACTATCCATAAATTACCCATGTCATGTGCCAGTTTCTTTGAGGCGCTGATGTCTCTCGGCCCCTATTAAAGTCAGTGGGAGTTGTAGGCATTCTAGACCTTATAGGACTTGGATGTATAGAGGTTATAGGTTCATGTCCTATATTTCTAGAAACTCCAGATAGGTAGAGCTATGTTTGAATATTGCGAATCTTGATAAGTTTGTGTATTTTTATCAGGAAAGAGGGATACAGGGATACATCATTGCTATACATGTTCTAGTCTGACTTGTTGTGTTTTATAAGATTAGTCAGCTTCTCCCCTTTTAACTATTCCCCCTTTTTCTTGTGGTAAGTGTGTACAACCCTGTCTAACACAAATATGTGTGTCCTATTGACACATAAACAGAGCCTCAGGGCCAGATTTTAAAAGGTATTTTGATGACTAAAGATGCCGATAGGCACCTAGTGCCATTTTCAAAACCCATTCAAAAGTTATGGAGTTAGGCATCTAGGAACTTTTGAAAATACCATGAGGTGCCTATCGGCATCTTGAGGCACCTAAATACCTTTAAAAATCTGGCCATCACTGACTAAGTAGATCCTTTATTTGGAGTCAACAAAGAGCTTGATTCTCCTCTCACATCAATTTTACATCAATGTGACTCTGTTGAAATCAGTGGAGTTAGTCCTGTGTTACAGTGGTTGTTAATGTAATGTTACCAGTATGGGGGCATGAGTGGGTGTTTTATCTTCACAGTGGGGAAGCTCATCAGTGTAAAACATAACAAAAGAGGCAATATTTCACCACGTGGTTTCCTTTCTAAGAATATGATGAATTCAACACAGATGCTGCTATATTTAGTAAGCCTATTGTAATTTATACCTAAATAAAAATCACTCATATATGTACTCCAACAGTATTGCTGACTTCATACCTGTATTTTTAATTCATTCTTATTCAGCTTTCAAAGCTGAAATTGTTTAACTTACTGTTTGTTTACTTACTCGTCTAACCTAGTAAAAGATCTCTAGCAGTAAGGTAACTTTGCAAAATTAATTTGCAACCAGTCCCAAGACATTATATATTAATAATTAAGGGTGTTGGAAGGTTACAAGTGGTGGCAAGTTCTTGGATCTTGTGGTGGAGTTTTAATGAACCAAAAGTAATTTGCAATCGAGACACTTTTGTGGGAAGTTTGTTGCTTAGAGCCCTAAAAGGGCTGTAGTGGATTTAGCTGTGGAGAAAGAAGATGCTGAGGGGTAATATTCTCCTGAAATACAAGAACAAGAGGGAAGGACTGCAAAATGAATAAAAGCTAGACAAAACTAAGGAAAAGCAAGTATTTCCTCAGTAGCTTACATATCATTTTCATGTATTCCCGAACATTTTTATTTTGTTCTATTATGTAAACAGAGTTACTGGAGTGTTTTTATTGCTGTTCCTTAGATTACAGAATCATAAATATCAGGACCTCATGTCCCTCTCTTTCCTGGAGGACCTTGGCATGATCTTTGGATGGCTGAAGAGTGGTGCCATATGAGGCTGAACCCTGAGCCACAACTATTCCTTGCTCAAACTGAGTGCAGGTTCTTTCCCCATGTATCTAACACTCAGCATGTTGTTCCCTATATATAGTGGGAGGGGGAGCTGCAGTTCAGGTTACAGGTAGTGTAGCCTCATTTTCATATTCTCCAAAGAACTTGCATAGCTTCATTAGGCAAGATGGGGAAGCAAAGACCTAATGTTTCAAACAACTGTAAAAGACAATTAGAAAAGTCTGTGGTTTAAAAACATAATTTGAGACTACCTTTATACATAATGAAGGACAAAATAAAAAATAATGATTTTTCTTTGCAGGTCACCATTACGTGATTTTTATACAGCTATTGCCACTTTGAGAATAGTTTCCATGGTAGTCCTGCATGGATACACTAGAGAGAGAGGAGGGAACAGGTAGGCCTTCCTCCCCCCTTCTCATTTGTACAAGGTGGCAGACATAATTCTAGGAGTTGTGTTAAGGAGGGTAGGCGGGATGGCAACGGAAAGAATCTGCGTGGATAGAGCACATTGATAAAGCTTCAATATGGGGAATGCTGGCTACACTTTTTCCAGCATATAGTCAGCTCTGCTAGCACTCCACCCTGCATCTCTGGAGCCTTTGTTCCTTACAATAATGAGATGCCTCTAAGAGCAACGTTTGGCCTCTTCCCTTTCCCCTAGTGCTGCATGGACTGTTAGGTGCCATATTTGAGCCCTTAGTGTTCTGCAAAATAAAATTTTCTAATACAAAGAAATATAGTATGTGAACATAGAAGTGCTTTGTTTTTCTTACGTAATACTCCACATTTTCACGAAAATAAAAATCCCATAAAATATCTCTTAGTTCTCACAGCCAAATACTTATTGTTATAGCATAAATGGCAAAACAACAACAAAACCCTTCAATTTTCCCTCAATAAACTTCACTCCTCACTCAAAAGTTGGTATAAATTTGCTGAATATGTGACTACGGTATATTGATTTTCCATTAATGTAAAACAGTCCTTAAAAACCATAAATTACATCTGCCATCTGCTTCACAAAATGCATTGTTTCCTTTTCCCTGACACTTACACGAAGGCATTATGACTATTCATAGGCAGATATTATTGGCTCTGCTAGTTATGATACTACAGTTTAATCCCATTGGATTCCTCCAGGTACATCGTAGTTTAATCAGCTCCTGAAGATAAGAATTCTTTTCATATAGTAAAACTGGATGGACAATGGTGTTCATATTATATGATCTCCTTAACAGAGCAGTAAAAGCATTCCAACAAATGCAGCTAGGATACAATCTACCAATTGACCAGATCAGGAAATACTCCATGTTTAAGGGTCTGTATATGCACTGTATTCTAAACACTCAAAATACCATCAACTGGAAATACAACATTGCCCACATTAATTCTATGGGCCAGGTCTTTTCATGCAACATCACAGCTCTCAGGATCTTGGCCCAAGTTTGTGGGCACTTTGGAGCAAAGACTCAAATGAACATCTTTCTCCCACAAAAAGAGAATTTCATCCTAAAGATCATCCTTGATGGATTGACAAACTTACTTTTCAAAGATGTGGACAGCAGAATCTTTGGGTGCATAGACTATTATCTTGACAAATATTAGCAAATGTTTCAAGGACTAGAGAATCCTAGTATCTGTACTTTGGGGAAATAAATTGGTATAACCTTTTCTGTTATAAAATACTGGAAAGAATTAATTTAGTCCTATTTTTTTATATAATCCCTCACTTTTCTGCTTGTATCCTGAATAATAGCACAAAACTATATGAACTCTTCCACTCTCCATTGAAGTAAATTCTTAGAGCAGCTCTGAAAGAAGAAATCTTGATCCTAAAGTATTAGTTCAACTCTCTGCTAGAAACAACATCTGCAATTTATCTTATAGGTAAAATAGAATCCATATTTATGGCCAATTAAAGACAGCAGAAAGTTAATTATTTTTTACACATTCAAGTTTTACTGTTACACTCAAATGAGACCACCTTGAAAATACCTAATGGTCAGATGACTTACTTTGGCATTATTTCCCCTTCTCTTTGTACTCATGTACCTTCTGATTTGATTATTTTTCATTTTGTATTTGAATTTCTGTCAATTTTTTCTTTTTTATCCTATTGTTTAAACATTCCATTTTTAATTTAATTTTCAAAGCATTTGCCAGCCCGATCCTGGTGAAGAGGACCACTCCATGGCTGTCTACATACCACCCTCCCACCGCACACACTTCTAATCTTTAGGAAAGTCAAGGCAGTGACCTTGTCCTGAACTCGTCCTTCCTGCCCTTTATGTACAGCCCTATAAGCTTGCCCCCTTCTCTCCATCTGCTGAAAGGGAGCCCTTAAAGGGGCAAAACTAGGGTTGCCAACTTTCTAATTGCAGAAAACCAAACATCCTTGCCCCGCCCCTGCTCACTCCATCCCCCCTCCCTCTGGCACTTGCTGTTCCCCATCCTGGCTCACTCACTCATTTTTTACCAGACTGGAGCAGGGGCTTGGGGTTCAGGAGGGGGTGAGGGCTCTGGTTGGAGGTGTGGGCTCTGGGGTGGGGCCAGGGATGAGGAGTTTGAGGTGCAGGAGGTAGCTCCAGACTGGGGCTGGGGGTTGGGGTGCGGATTCTGGGAGGTAGTTTAGGACTGGAGCAGGGTGTTGGGGTGCAGGAGGGTGTTGGGGCACGGGCTCCTGGTGGCACTTACCACAGGGGGCTCCTAGAAGCGGCTGGCGTGTCTCTCCAGTTCCTAGGTAAAAGGGTGGCCATGGGGTTCCATGTGCAGCCCCCGCCCTGAGCACCGGCTCTGCAGTTCTCATTAGCCACGGTTCCCAGCTGCAGAGCCACTGTTTGGGGCGGGGGCAGCACGCAGAGCCCCTGTGGCTGCTCCGGAGCTGGAGGGACATGCTGGCCGCTTCTGGGAGCCGCACGGAGCCGGGCAGGGAACCTGCCAGTCCCACTACATCACCAACCAGACTTTTAATGGCCCGGTCAGTGAGCCGCCATGGTCCCTTTTTGACCTGGTGTTCCGGTAGAAAACTGGACACCTGGCAACTCTACCAGCAGGTCACTGAGAAAGTGGCTCCTTGACACAGAGTTAGAGTTGGGCAAACAAAAGAGACCTGTGCCAGGCTGAGCTTGGAGTTTCGCCCAGGACAGGGCACAGGAACAGCTTCAATGTCCCACATGGAATGAACCCTCCATCTCACAGCACAGTCACAAAAGGGCTCCACCCCCGAGCAAGTGCCCCTGGCACCTCTGTGTCCATTGCCTTTCTCCCAACAGTCGCCCCTACTCCTGAATCCCTCTCCCCAGGTGGTGCCCTCGACCCACAACTGGGGCCCTCACCCCATGCCTCCTACCCCATTTCCCCCTACCACCTGGTACCTCCATCACCCCCATCTACTGCCCCTCCTCCCTTGACCCTATAACCCCAGCTCTGGGTGGCACTTACCTCAGGCGGCCCCCGGAAGCTGCCGGTGTCTCCCTCCAGCTCGTAAGCAGAGGCGCAACCAATGGCCAATGGGAGCTGCTGAGCTGGCACTGGGGGCAGGGGCAATATGCAAAGTCCCCCTGCTTGTCCCTCTGCCTAGGAGGCAGAGGAAGCTGCTGGTAACTTCCCGGGAGTTACATGGAGCCAGGTAGGAAGCCTGCCTGTGCTGCCAACTGGACTTTTAAGTGCCCCGTCAGCAGTGCTGATGGGAGCCGCCAGGACCCCTCTTCAACCAGGTGTTCCAGTCAAAAACCAGACACCTGGTAACCCTCAGCAAATCACCCCTTTTCTTCCAGCTAGCCAAACAAATACTCACATAAAGGTGGCAGTGGGAACAGTATGTCTAAGTAACTTTACATCTTTTTGATTCTTTTAACTTTTCCAAAATTATTTTCTGTGTATGTTGGTAGATTAACTGGCTTTAAAACTTAATAAAATTTCAGTGAAAGCAAACCTTGCCTCTCACAAGAACACTTACTCTTTCTCTTCCCCTTCCCCCCGCACCCCACGCCTCATGACATGTCTCATTCTGACCCTGCTGCAATTTTTTTTCACCAATACACAAACCCTGTTGTGACGAAGTGGGAATGTTCTTAATGTTTTCTCTGAATACTGTGTGGATGCCTCAGGTTCCCCTATGCATTTCTTAGGTATCTAGGTGGGGGGATCAGGGTGTGTGATTGTTGCAGAGCCCAAGAGGGCCCCTGTGATACTATCTGCACAGAGAATGGCCGACACTCTGTCTCCTGGCAACTAATGGCGCGGGCCCCTCCTCTACGAAAGTGCCAACTGATAGTGTTGGAGAACAAAGAGATCAGGTGACCTCCTGGCCCAGGAAAAGGACAAAGGCAGAGGAGGTGCTGGAGAGTTTCAGTTTGGAGCTGGTTGGGAGAATGGAGGGGAGGCCAGACAGACCTCCTGGCCTCCCCTGGCACCCCAAGGTGGACCTGACTGAGGGGGTCCTGTTGTCTGTACCTACAAGACCTGTCTTGAACTGTGTTCCTGTCGTCTAAGTAAACCTTCTGTTTTACTGGCTGGCTGAGAGTCATGGTGAATCGCAGGAAGCCAGGAGTGCAGGGCCTTGTCTCTCCCAAACTCCGTGACACCCTTCACATTATGTTTTACCCAGGTTGGATTCTCATTCCAAAAGGAAGGTTTTTCGTGGATTGCTAAAGTGTATTACAATGACTAGGGTTACCATACGTCCGGTTTTTCCCGGACATGTCCGGCTTTTCGGCAATCAAACCCCCGTCCAGGGGGAATTGCCAAAAAGCCAAACATGTCCGGGAAAATGCAGGCCAGGCACTTCCCCTCCCACGGCAGCTCTGTTCCTCCCTGGACTCTTCGGCTCTGTTTAAGAGCCGAGCTGCCCGAGCGCTATGGGCTTCAGGCAGCCCCTTGCCTCCGGACCCCAGCCGCTGGCCGGGCACTTCCCCTCCCGGGCTCCGGCAGCGCAGGGTCCGGAGGCATGGGGGCTGCCAAAAGCCGGTAGCGCTCGGGCAGCTCGGCTCTTAAACAGAGCTGAAGAGTCAGGGGAGGAGCAGAGCCTCCGGCCGCGGCGGCTCTGCTCCTCCCTTGACTCTTCAGCTCTGTTTAAGAGCCGAGCGCTACGGGCTTTGGGCAGCCCCCATGCCTCCGGACCCTGCGCCACCGGAGACCGGGAGGGGAAGTGCCTGGCTGGGGGCGCAGGGTCCGGAGGCATAGGGGCTGCCCGAAGCCCAAGCACTACCGGCTTCACGGTTTGCCAGGCAGCCTCCAGACCCTGCGCCCTCGGCTGGGCGCTTCCCCTCCCGGGCTCCAGCTGCGCTGGGGCAGCGCCGGCCGGGGGCGCAGGGTCTGGGGGCTGCCCGGCAAACCGTGAAGCCGGTAGCGCTCGGGCAGCCCTTTTCGCGTGGCTGGGAGTGGGAGGGAGGAGGGGGCGGAGCTAGGGCGGGGTTGGGGCGGGGAAGGGGTGGAGTTGGGGAGGGGCTGGGATGGGGAAATGGGCGGGGCCAGGGCCCGTGGAGGGTCCTCTTTTTTTATTTGCTAAATATGGTAACCCTAACAATGACTTTTTCTTAAATGCTGCCACTCTAAGATGCAAAAATAAATTGAAGAAGCTACATTCTTGCTTCAAAAGGTTGAGTTTTATGAGGGCATTTTTAGCTCATGTAGTGAGTTTGCAGCTTATAAAATCTGAGTTTTAAAATTGAGATTTTTGACTGTGTTTATCGAAGAGCATTATATTCAGATGAAAATGAATTGAGCAGAAAAATCAAACTGTTTAACTAGCACAACCCAGGTGTTTGCTGATTTTCAGCAATCTCTGAAATATGTATGCATACTACTTGTCTTCTAGATGATAGGCCTGACTATAATGAGCATTAGAACCAAAGCTGTTTATCACATAAAAGATTTGTGAGTCAGTAAAATTGATGTAATTGAAAATCATATTTTATAGTAAATGGAAAATATGCTCTTTTTAAATGCAAAAAAATAGCATTCATTAAAAATTGTAATCCACTTTTTGAATTGAATGCAATGTAACTTTAATTTTCAGAACATTACTTGAGGCAATGGTTTGATATTTTCTTGAAGTTCATCTGATTAGTTCTCAGAATTATGCTGAGAAAAGCCATTTATTATAGAAAATAACTTTTTAAGCAGTGAACCTCAGCAAAAAAATAATAATTTTTCTCTTCTACCGTTTAAATTGTTTTGTGCTTTTCAGTGGCAAGGGCAGTAGTCAGCATTAATTTTATATTGCACTTGTTTTCATATGATTATCAAATCAATTTTAAATCTTAAAAGAAAAATGGCATTGATTTAACTGAATCTGTTGTACCATTTTTGTGAAGGTGAGCTTAAAAATTGTATTTTAAGTCTGATTGATTTTTGTCACTATTCTGCCATAATTCATGTGATATTGCTTATGTAACATGTCTCTCTTGTAAATTAAACAAACTCTGGAATGTCTCATCCAAGTTATGATGCATAACTAAAGCCACGTTAAATATACCCAAGGCATGAGTTTTGACTATGTTAGTGAATAAGCTTGGTAAAGTTACATAACAATAAGTCTGAGGACTTGCTGAGATAAATGAGTTGCCTGCGCTGCAATTTAGTACAATGGAGATTTGTCCTGTTTCTGTAGCAGTTTTAAGCAGCTTTACTGGTAAATAAAACATTAATTGGAAACCATGGGCCAAATTCATCTCTGGTGAAATTCCAGTGTCTTCAAAAATAACTTTATTAAGTCATATCTATCTCTGACACAAAGTGGTGTTCAAGCCCTGCCCCAGGACTTCTGGTCATATCCAATGAGGACAATGAAATGCATCATATGAAGGGTGATGAATTTTCAGAGCTGTCCATCAGATTAGATTAAAATTATTTTTTTCCCAGACCCTTAAAGTTAAAAGATTTCATGATATTTTGCTGTGGGGCAGGTGGGAGAAAATGGTGGCTTAGCCAATATGCATCACCTTTCAACCTCAGTAAAACAGATTCTAATATTCATGTCTTTGTGCAACTTATTGTTCAGTGCATATGACAGTTTCACATTCCTGTGTAATCATTACACTAGCAGTGTTCAGCTGATTGCTTTGGGATGCACTTTGAGATATTTTAAGTGTGTATGTGTCTCTCGCACACACAGGCTCTATTTTGTGGTATAGAATTTAATAGGTATATTATCTTTATACAATTAACTTTTACATACTTACTGTATGTGCTATATCAAACTGATAAACCCCCCAAAATCCAACTTCTAACTTTTGGAGGAAACTTCCCTTCGGGGTAGGTTATTCCATAACTGCTTATTGAAGAGTTCTTTGCACGTTCCTCTGAAACAACTGGCCACTGTAAAAGACAAAATACTACACTAGGTGAAACACTGGTCTGATCTACTCTGACCAGGGCCGGCACTTCCATTTAGGCGACCTAGGCGGTCGCTTAGGGTGCCAGAATTGGGGGAGGGCAGCATTTTGCCGCCCTTGCCGGCAATTCGGCGGCGGGGGGTCCTTCCGCGCTCCGGGTCTTCGGCGGCAATTCTGCGGCGGGTCCTTCACTCGCTCCGGGACCCGCCGCCGAAGTGCCCCGAAGACCGGGAGCGCAGAAGGACACACACACACCCTGTCGCAGAATTGACAAAGACGACTGGGAGCGCAGAAGGACCCCCACCTAGAGCGCCAAAAACCCTGGCGCCGCTCCTGACTGTGACAATGCCTGTTTCAATACTCTGTCTATAAAGCCCTTCATTTTCAATTTTTGCCAATTTTTACTGAAAAATTCCTGGGTTTTAAAAAAGGTATTTTTAGGTTTTTACCAATTTTTCACATGAATTTTGGACCATTCAAGTATATGAAAATTGTGATTGTTAGGAAGGTATGTTTTTGTTAATAATAAATAATAATAAATTATTCTAAGTGTAAATGTGAGGCTGTCTGATAAAGTAAGCCAATGTATTGGAAGATAGACACGTACATGCATGTGTGTGCATATTGTATGTTCTATTAATGTACAGTTCATTAAATAAACCACAGCGTGAAACTGCTTTTACTTTTAATGCTCTATTTGTTGCTTTTCTTCAGTCCTCCAGTCCCCCAATATTAACCGTGTTATTTACACAGAAAACTGAAGTTAATTTTTTGTGCTGGTTTTCACCCATTTGTAATCTTTTGTAATAAACACTGATAAATTCCTGGAGAATTTTAAACGAAGTAAAAAAAAAAAAGCAAAAGACTTTGTCTCTCCACATTCACCTTTCATATTACTAAATAAATTTTAAGAAACCTTTCCTCATTAGATGACATTAGTGTAGTATCTTACTTTCATTTTAATTCTATCTGGATGGATGATTTTTACATTTACTGTTAGTATATTCTGTGTATCTGGTACATTCAACTCTTTAAATTTTCTTGTGGTCTGTTAATGTAATCTTTGGAAACTAAGCATTATTTTCAAAGGAACCTCAATCTCGCTTCCATTTGTGTGTGCAGGATTATCTGCTTTCCCAGGGTTTCTGCATTATCATTTACAAGTTATAGCACACACACAATGAACATTATACAGAAATGAGTTGTGGTTGATTTGCATGCACAAAACTATTTGCAGCCCCGAGTATAATAATCTCTGTTACAGCAGTGTAAATCTGGAGTAACTAATTTAAAATAATTGGAGTTATTGTGGCTTTATGTCATTGAGATAGGGCTCTGATTATGCTGGTTCTGTCTTTAGCAATCACATGTGAGCATATGAAAATGTGTATGCTCAAGTGGTTGCATGCTCAAGGACTACATTTTGAAATTTGACCCTTTGTGTCATCTGTAACTTTTGAAATCATGCAGCTTTCCCTTTCATAAACTCATTTATTTTTTTAATTAAATAAAATAGGTTCTAGCATGAATCTTCTGGGACTCTGTTGGGGAAAAAATCCCTTCAATGGGATTTAGATTTAGTTCTGTTTACAGCCCCAAGCATATAAGTTATTAGCCAATTCTATTTTGATCCCAAGGGCACTAGTTTTGGCAAAGCCCTTTAGAAAAAGACTTTTCTAACCCATGCTTGAACCTAGGGCTCTGGCATCCACACTGCAGTCCACAGACCCAAGTCAAAGTAACCATATCCCAGAGTCCCTAGTGCCCCCACCTCCTCCCCAACATGTGACCACTCTAGCCCTTGGACTATGGTGCTTTGTGGGAAAAATGTATTGCCTGCCCTTCATGTTACCGGGAAGCAGCTCGATTTGCAAAAGGCTTGATCTGTTCTCTCTCCATTGCAAACCCAGGAGGCTCTCTGATAGTATTGCTTCCGGATCGGTGATCAGAAGAGAATGGGTTAACTCTGACCTCAGCTGCTGCCATTTGCAAAAGCAGGGTGTCTTCCATTTTCAATAGAGTGGATTTCAGATTTTTGGGAAAGAGAGGACTAAGGAAGATGTCCAGTGGAATTGTGAGATATTTCTGGCCGAATCCCAGGACCTCAGTCAAGTGGGGCTGCGTCTACACTGCAGTACCATAGAGATTGGACACTGGGTCCTGGCTTAACTCAAGTTCAGACTCTCCTGCTCTGCAGGGGCCGGGGATCCCAGGTCTGCACAATTGCAATGTAGACACAAGGGGTGTTAGGCTTGAGCCTGGGCTTACACTGCAGTGTAGACATAGGGTAAAAATCCATGGCTGGTCTGTGCCAGCCAACTCAGGCTGTAGGGCTGTTTCATTGCTGTCTAGGTTTCCAGGTTCAGGATGGAGCCCAGGTTCTAGGACATGTGGGGTGGGAGGTTCCCAGAGCTCAGGCTCCAGCCTGAGCCTGGAAGTCTACATTGCAGTGAAACAGCCCCACAGCCCGTGCCCTGCGGTTGGCAAGGGCTAGCTGTGGGGTTTCTTTCCTGTGTAGATATACCAGTACCCTCTGAAAGCTAACATTGCTTCACCAAGGTGCTTCCCTGAACTTAGGGTCAACTGAATAATAAATTTGCTCTTATATACCTGGAAAACATTTGAGTCTCAGAACAGAATCATTTACATGGTAAAAACAGTCACCCACAGGAATACTGTATGTAGGTAACTTAGAAGCTTTAACATACATGGATGTCATTTAAAAGCATAGCTAGATGGAAACCAACATTTTGGCATCCACACAGTTTAATCCCCACCCCCACACACAGTTTCTGGACACTGTCTTAGATTGACTTGATATTGCCAACCTCAAACATTCAAAAATCATGAGATTTAAAATAATTTGTTTCTTTACATTTGCCTTCTGGTTTGAGCCTTTAGGGTTCACATTTTCAGTATTTTCTCCACAACTGAAAGGCTAGAGCCTCCCCACATCTCTCCAATGAAAGCTCAGATTCTCATGTAAACATCCAGGAGTTGGGCTGTATCATGAGGCTCACATAAAAATCATGAGAATTGGCAAGTGTCCATCCCTTTGTAGGAATAAATCCTCGCAGCCACGTTTCAATCTCTTCAAGCTTCCTTTGCAATTACAAAATGCTTCTAAAGCTGTGGTTCTCAACCCACTGCCCAATCAACACTGCTACACCCATGTGACATCCTCAGGGCCATGCAGGTTGTATATCTATTGTGTGGATGTGGCCCACATTGGCAAATAGGTTCTAAAACCACTGTTCTAAAGCTACCAGAGATACTTGCTTCTAAGGAGGACTGTATACAGTGTCCTCCAGGATTTAATCGCTCTCACAGGAGGGAGGAGAGCTGTCCTTCAGAATCATGACACTTTCCAAGTGATGGCAGTATAAAAGCACAAGTGGAAAGGTAATATATAGTTTCATGTTGAAAACTCAGCAGCCACTGTATCCTAAAGTTAGTGTGATGTTAAGTATCCTTTGTACTGCCTAAAATCTTTATTAAACAAGCCCACGGATATTTGTGAAGGACTGGGAGATTAGACCAGAGCTTTTGCCTTATTTACTTTTAAAATTATTTTTCTATGTGAACTTACTGTTTCTGAGAGGTGCCAGATTGACAGTATGCCCTAGAGAATGATCTCTATTTGTTCAGAAATCAAGCAAAGCAAGTGTGGTTTTCTTTATGCTGCCCTAGCAATATGCCTCAACCCTGGCCGAGGGTTATTTCTAAGGATGAGAAACTGGTTTACTCCCTACGACCATCCAAATCTTGGCCTGTCTGCTGAGCTTGTTAGTGGCATATTTTTTGTTATGTGGACTCCTGTTCACTAGGATCTAAACAAAATACTTATTCCAAATAGGCTATTGAACATCCGTCATATGGTAACAAACTTTATTAGCTCCCAGCCTTGGCTGGATTTGAACCAGTGACTGCTGAAAGACCACCAGTTCAAATCCAGTCCAGGTTGATAGTTGTGATATAGTGAGCATTATGTTGGATTTGTAAGCTATCACTTTATACTGGGAGGTTTCCTGGTAAGGCTCAGTAATGAAGTGTGAGGGCTGGATTTCAGCAGTCAACTGTGTAGCTTAGAATAAGGGTGGGGTGAGCTGTGCTGCTCTTTTAGAGAGCAGCCTGCTTTCTCTCCCTCTGTTTTGGGGTTCTTGTGTGGTGTTCTGAATTCTAAGAATGAAAGTAGGGTTGCATTGAAACCTTCTTGCAAGAGTATTTTAAGTTTTTAATCTAACTTCTGTTTGTATGCCATAAACATGTCAAAATACCTTTCAGGAACACTAAATTCACATGATAAAGAATTATTTCTCCCTAATATTTACTTCAAGTTAGGTCAGGGAATGGAAGTCTCAGGGGATTGTAATCCCCTCCTATGTTTTGTTGCTCTAGTCATATAAGGATCTTCATTGCACTTAGAGCTGGCTTTTTTTTCTAGTGGGGTGTGGTTAGGAATTTTTAATCACATATTGCATGGATACTGGGTTTACTCTTTGATACTTATTGAGTAAAATTTTAAGATTAGCACAGCTTTATTAATGTACTACACCTCAAGAGCAGGACAAACTTGACTGATTTCATTTTCTGTTACAAACCTCAAGTGAGTTTTGAGCAAGTTTGGCTGATTTTTAAGTGATTCTGGGCCACATTTTGTCTGCCAGGGAGAAATTAATGGCTCTCAGTGGAACCATGTCTATGTAACTTGAAACCAGGCAACATTTGGCATTTTTCAGAGAGTTCTGTCTTTGAGAATTTAGATTTGTTTGAACTCAAACTGGTTCACATAAACCCCTCTGCAAACCACTAAACCCAACGAGTTACTTTTATGATTACAGAATGAGTTGCACTTTAGACACCTTTTAGTCCCAGGTTTTGCTACCTTCACCTGTTTGGGTGGAACCATGGTATCCTGGCATTCTTACACTGGATCTCTAGGCTGCAGCCCCTTTTATCCCAACTGACCCAAATGCATCGGGCAACTGTAAGCCCTTTTCCTTTGAGAGTCTGTGACAGTAGCTAATTAAAGTGAATCAAGAACAGCTTCTTCAAAACAAAGCATTATTTATTCACCCAAAGGTACCTCACACTGAAAGCAAAGGGTGAAAACAAAACAGGCTGGTACGCATGGGTCTTCACTACACTGTAATCTTACCCTGAATGCTTTCATAAGTTCCATTTATCCCATTAACTTCCATATGTGGTCTGAAAGAAGCAGGCTGCCCTGCTACATTCTTTCCCCCCTTTGGTGTGTCTTTGTCAGTGTCTCCCCCGGGTAGTTGCTGACAGTCCACTAAACTCTTCCTTCTTCCCTAGGCCAGGATCTTTCAGGTTTTAATATCCCCTTTGATCCCAGACTCCTGTCAGGGAAGAATAAATCTTGTCAGCTTGGTTGGCCAGATTGGGTTTTCCCCCAAATTGTTTCCCCAAGGACCCTTGGCATTCTCTATGGTGCTTTAGGTGCTTCCAAGAGCTCTGTTTTATTCTGTGTCACTTCCAACTGGCTGTAGATAACAATAAGAGCTTCAAGGTGCCCTGCCCAAACTTTGTCTGGAAGGCACAGTCCTTAAAGGCACAGTCCTCAGTACCACAATAACAACACCTTATCTTTGCCATTGTTTCATTTCCTGTTGGTTTCCCTCCTACAGCCTCCTTTGAATAACTTTATGCAGCCAAATTCACCCTTCCATTAACAGATCCAAGGATAAGAGAATCACAAGCCGCTGCCTAAGATGACAAAGATTTGAAACTGCGTTGGTGGAGGTTGCTACAATTTGTGAGTCATAGGTGGCAATTTTATTTTCAGGTAGAATGTAATCAAAGTATTTGGGAGGAAAAAAACTAGACATGTAAATTCTTCCTGGGAGGGGAAGAGTATTAGGGGATGGGGGAGAGGGGTTTGGGGCTACAGCAAGAGGGGTAAATGGGTTTGGATGGTAGGGGAGGCAAAAGAAGGTTGGGGGCTCAAGTAAGGGAGTCATGGCATCCCTGTCGCCTGCAGTCCTAGCTGTGCCAGTGCACCCCAAACCCAGTGCACTTCACAGCTCTGCCAATGCACCCCAACCTTTCTGCATCCCAACCCCCTGCCCCCTCAGCTCTGCCAGTACCCCCGAGCCCCCAAGTTTGGTCAATGAACCCCATCCTACCTGCAACCCCCCCCCAGTATTGCAGGGGGAAAAACTAGACATGTGAATGGTTCCTGGGAGGGAAGAAGTAAATAGAGGAAGAAGGACTTGGGGCTGCAACAAGGGGAAAGAGTTATGGGAAAGGGTGAGGTCTTAGCTAAGGGAGGCTTGGGACAGTGGAGTGGTAGGACAGTGGGAAGGAGATGTGGGGTGAGTGGCAGAGGGACCTGTCACCCACTTATTCTCCCTACAGGTTTGGCCAGATGTGGGGGAGCGGGTTCTGAGCCACGCTCAGTGCTTCCCATGAGTGCCAGGATGTGGTGGGCCAATCCCTGCATACAGCAATTGGACCCCCCCACTTCTCTATTCCCTTCATGTGAGTGAGGCTCAGAGGAAGTCCTATCCCCCTACCTCCCGTCTGGGGACTGGGAGATTCATTCATAAAGGCTCTAAAGCAGCACTTCTCAACTAGGGGTCTGAGGCCTTCTGGGGGGAGGGGGCAGCAAGCAGGTTTCAGGGGGTCCACCAAGCAGGACTAGCATTAGATTCTCTGGAGCCCAAAACTGGCAGAAAGCTGAAGCCCCACCACCTGGGGTTGAAGCTGAAGACTGAGCAACTTACCTTTGTGGTGCCCCCTGTGGTGTGGGGCCGCAAGTAATTGCCCTGCTTGCTACCCCCTAACGCCACCCTGGCTTTTATATGCGGAAAGATGGTTGTTGTTGCACAACTGGGCCGTGGAGTTTTTATTGCATTCTGAGGGGGGCCTCAGAAAGAAAAAGGTTGAGAACCCCTGCTCTAAAGCACTCAGTTCGGGGATGGAAATACCCACAGAGATGAAAAGAGCAGTTCACCCATCTCAGAGCTATTGTTTCAGGTTTTATTCATCTCCATAGGGTGCTCTCATTCAGATGAGAACATCTAATTGAACTGAATGGGCCATGCCAGACCTTTCAGAGACTCCTCCTTTGTTGCAGATGTGTGGGTAGAGGAACTCTTTCCCTCCATCCTTACTGTTTAAAGGGTGACACTTCTAAGTGTTCTGAAATCTGCATGCTTGCACAGATTTTTTTTTAAAATGTGCTATGCCTCATGGGAATGCAGAGTAGGTTAGCATTTCTAATTTGGGGTCATTTGAGCTAGTAGTTCCGGAGATATGTGGGGGAAGCATTTTTTTCAAAACATTTCTGGGTTGGTGGGTGTGGTTTTGTTTCGTGTTGATTTTTTTGTGCAAATCTAGAGATCAAACTATTACTGTGATGTGGGTCAAAATGATCTCAATTGATCAATTTTACCCAAGGGTTGATGCTCATTAAGTCTTTGGAGAATCAGCATTGTGAATGGTATTTAAGAATATATTCACTTCTTTACTTGCATAGATGTGCAGTCTGGAAGGACTACAATACACAGGCACAAAGAAAAAAAGAGAGGGTTTCTGTGTAGCCACTTGCTTGTCTGTGTAGTTTGAGGGAGTGTGCCAACACTATTGTCTCTATTGAACACCCCACCAATGATGTTTCTAGTCTGAACATTAGCATACTTGTGCAACAAAGAAATAACTCACGTTACTTGCTACAAATTTCAGAGGGGTAGCCGTGTTAGTCTGGATCTGTAAAAAGCTTATGCTCCAATACATCTGTTAGTCTTTAAGGTGCCACAGGACTCTTTGTTGCTTGCTACAAATTGTCTCTTATAATATAACATGTTTTTATTTTACGGGAAGGTTTACTGTGAACACAGCAAAAATAGTTAGCCGCTGCTCTAACCAAAGTTATTGTTATATCAGGTAGGGAGGAGTTGGAGACAGAGGACTTTGGTAGGGCAGCGGGGGGACACATGGCAAAGAAAAGAGGTTGGGCAATTAGGACTGATAGCAGGCAAAGTTTGGATTGGTTGTTGAGAAAAATCGGTATTTTATTTGCCCCAGGGGTAAGTGGAGGGTTGTGACAAGTGGCTACTGCCTGATCTCGGGGCAGATTAATATGTTGTTTCCAAAGACACACAGTGCAAAGGTTTGGAACTGACAATGCACGTACTTGAATGCAACATTTCCTGGTTTTCAGAAGTTTGAGTTTTGCTCAACTCATTGTTCTGCCAGGGGGCAACTTACCATCAAACAACATTAATTCCACAATAATGTAGGTTTTTTGCCATTGAATATATGAATAGCCTGATCATGGTGCCCTATTCATGCAAATAGTCTCATTAACTTCAATGATACCACTCACTTGAGGAAAGGCTGCAGGCCTCCGAAATTGTTCGCAGTATTTATTCTTAAATCAGTTGCGGGACGGTTAGCTCAGTGGTTTGAGCATTGGCCTGCTAAACCCAGGGTTGTGAGTTCAATCCTTGAGGGCCCCACTTAGGGATCAGGGGGCAAAATCAGTACTTGGTCCTGCTAGTGAAGGCAGGGGTCTGGACTCGATGACCTTTCAAGGTCCCTTCCAGCTCTAGGAGATCAGAATTAATGGAGATATCCTATGTCTGCATCTGCACAATAGAATATGGTGCCAAAGTTGCCATCCCAACATGCCCCCTCCTGGACAGATGTAGCATTGCTGCACCGTTGTCTCAGTTCCCCCACTGCCTTTTGGCCATACACATCTTTTGGTCCTCCAGCCAGACCACTTTACAGAGACCTGCTCCTTTCAGGACCACACAGTCCTTTATCAAAGTCAAAATATACAAAAATGTATACAAATCCAAACCTTCGCACAGCTGGCAGTCACCTCGTTCCAGACCTGCCTCTGCTGCTCTAGATTGTCCCTGCAGTGCCTCAGTGAACTCTACAGTCTAGGGGTTGGTGCACTCCTCCCCTTACTCAAAGGTTCAGGCAGGCTCCCACTCATCAAAGCCCCCATCTCATGCAGGCTTACAGCTCACCCCTATTGAAGTCTGCCTGGCCTGTCCCCCTTCCTCCTTTTTAGCATTCTATTCATGCTGCATCCCAGAGATAGGTCACTTCCCACCTCTTCTCCTCCGGGTCTTCTCCCCCAGATATGTTCACTCTACTCTCCACTAGCTGGGTTTTATTTCTAGTTAGGCTTGGACCACCCTCCAGGTGCAGTTAGGTAAATTTGCTTATTGGGCCCTTATTAACTCTTTCCCAGGATGTGTGGGGGTAAACACCGCCATCACAAGCATATTTGAAAACCAATTTTCTTTCTTTACCAGCTGAGTTCTGAGTTCTGACTTCTGTATGTTATCTACAGCATTTTTGGGCCCTGTCTACATCAAATACATTTATGCTGATGCAAACCCTAATGTAGAAGCAAAAGGAAATGCTTCCATTGATGCAAAGCAGGCTCAGCCTGAATGTTACAGGTACTAAAACTGGGTAGGCCAGCCACACGCGTCCATGTCTGTGTGAAAGCGACTGTGATGCTGTAAACAGACAAACTTCAGAAGCATATTCTGAGTCCCAAAGTCAGTTTTGTTATAAGATTAATGTTATGTAACAAACTGAACAATGGCCTAGGCAAGTGAAAATAAGCCATCTTCTTTATCCTTTTAAATATATGTAATTTACTGTATTTGCAACATAGTGTCTAAGTACATTAGAATTCTTGAGACATACATAAAATATACGTTTAACACAAAAATCATAACACTGCAGTGATATTTGGCATTGTTTTGGGATTCGGACTCCACATTAAAGTTTCAACAGCATAGCTTCTTAATAAAACTATTTCAACTGAAGAAATTATCCTCTCAATGTTCATAGTATTATCGCATGGTCTTTTTGCCAGGCAACTTCCTTTAAAGTCAATGGGAGTTGCATGGCTAAAACCTCACTCACTGCTTTGAAAATGTAGGGCATGCTTAAGGGGCTCTTCAGTTGAGCAAAGAAATCATTGCTTTGAGGTGGCTACATTAAGTGAGAGATGGTGGTGAACAGTTTTAGTTTATTGCTCATTTAGAAGCTGGAGGGGAAATAGCCTCTGACCACCTGTCACCCTCTTTTTTATTGAGGAACTTCTTAAAACATTTATTGAAACCCTGGCAGCAGTTTCCCTTTGATTTCCTTTGATACTTATCTAGTTTTCTGCAGCTTGCTTATTTTCCCTGTAATAAAATAGAGCTATTTTTAAAATGCACAAACTAAGTGCAAAGCGTGATTTTGAAACAAGCCCCCAAAGAAAATTCATCTACTCATAATGTGAAACCTAATGCAATAGTTCATCATTAGGATGTAGTCCCAGTTTGCCTGGTCTTTCTGTGTTTATGTTTGTGTATGATCTTTGGGTTTTTTAAGTAATTTTCAACACCATTTATTTTTGCACGTAGTGTAATCACATCCTATTGCAGATTATTCTAAATATGTGTAATAATTTGATGTAATTCATGTAATTGCAATTTGCAACATATTTGATGTATAATTACTTGCATATGATATGATATAATTAAATTAGGAAAGTTAGATTGCACAATCTTTGTTTGTACATGCAACAATAGCGTGTAAAAGTCATATTGCACGTTAACAACACTGCACATATGCTCTGAGACCAACATAAGGTACAGACAATATTTGGTGTTTTCTTGGTAGAGTGTCAGTAACACAAGCTGTTCCTAATAGAAGTAATCTTTTTTTTTTTTTTTCTTTTTTTTTTTGCATCTATTCATCCCTGGAGATGAATCTACTGTTACTGTCTTCACATTTAATTAAGAATATTATGAGTGGCATGCATCACCATGGATACTGTATAGTAACTAATCCTTCATTGATACCCTCTTGAGGGATTTGTTTTTCCAGAAAAACAATCACAAGGCCCACTTCATTTTTCCAGCATTTGTTCAAAGACTGTATTGTGAAATATAAACAAAGGTAATACACTTCTCATTACTTTGTTTTTCTGAATAATTATATGCTTGAAAGAAAGGTTGGGGTGGCCCGCGGGATTGCCCCCCGTGGTGCCGCGGGCCCCAAGCCGCTCTCAGCAGTGGCCAGCCCAACGTCCCTGTGGCCCCCAGGCCCTTGCCTCCAGGCACCGCCCCCCGCAGCTCCCATTGGCCAGGAATGGGGAACCATGGCTAATGGGAGCTTTGGGGGAGGTACCTGGAGGTTCAACAAGGGCAGCGCACACACAGCCCTCCGCTCCCCCACGCCCCAAGGGGCCGCAGTGCTTCCTGGAGCGATGCAGGGCCGGGGACAGGGCAGGCATGCAGGGAGCCTGCCCTGGCCCCGCTGCATGCTGCTGCCACCCTGGAGCCCGAACCCCTCCTGCACCACGCCCCCCAACTCCCTGCCCTAAGCCCCCTGCCTGCACCGCGCACCCCTCCTGCACCCCAATCCCCTGCCCTGAGCCCCCTCCCTCACCTCAAACTCAAATTGTGTAGCTTAGATCGACTTTTCCCTTTAGTGTGGATAAGGCCTCAGATATCCACTCCAAACACATCACCAAACTCATCCATGTCCTCCACACCCATAACAATTTTACATGCAACAAAAAACACTTTGTCCAAACCATGGGAACAGCCCTGGCTACTAGGATGACACCCCAGTATGCCAAATCTCTTCATGGGCCATCTTGAAGAAGAATTGTTGGACAAATGCACCACAAAATCAATGATGTACCCGAGTTACATTGATGCTATTGTCATCCTCTGGACAGACGACCTAACCTCCCTCATAGATTTCTACCATATCTTTAACAACCACCACCCATCCATTAAACACTCTCTAGAATGCTCCCACACCAGCATCAACTTACTGCATACCACGATCAGATTTAGCAATGGAACCCTACAGACAACTATATACAAGAAACTCACAGATCACCACACCCACCTTGACAGATCCAGTAACTGCCCCAAATGCACCAAGAAATCGGTTAGCTACAGCCAGGCACTCAGATACTACAGAATATGCTCTGAGGTGAAAGTCCAGGATATACACCTTAGCACACTTAAAACTACCTTCACTAAAGAAGGATGCTCCACTAGAGAAGTGCAGGCAGTCCTCAGACTTATGACGTAATTGGTTCCTGAAAATCAAGTCTTAAGTCAAAAATGTCGTAACTCGAATTTTCCATAGGAACAATGCCAGATCAAGCATCGTAAAGTCGAAACATGATAATTTATAAACATCATAAGTGTCATTTGAACATCGTAAAGATGAGGACTGCCTGTAGATCGCATCATGGAACAAGCCACCCATGTACACAAGGAGAACCTGCTTCAATATGGAAATAGACCCCTCCCCCCCGGCTGCATACCCCCTAGTACTCACCTACCACCCCACACTGGAAACAACACAGAGTATCATTTAAATTATTACAACCCATACTCGATGGGGACCACATCCTGAGAAAAATCTTTTCCAAACCCACTCTTCTGGCCTTCAAACAATCCCCCGGCGTTTCCAAGTTCATCATCAGAAGCAAGCTTCCCACAGATCAGTACACACCAATTCAAAACAGCACCAGACCCTGACAATACAGTAGATGCAAAACCTGCAGACATATCTCCACAGCTACAATGATGAACATCTCACACAACACACCTTTCAAGATCTGTGGGTCCTACACATGCCTATCACAACATGTGGTGTACCTCATCCAGTGCACTGAATGCTCCAGTAACACCTATATGGGTGAAACCAGACAGACAATCACTACACTCTCGAATGAACTCACACAGGAACATGATAAAAGACAAAAACACTGTATCACCTGTGGATGAACACTTTTCACAAAGCGATCACTCCTATCTGACTTCTTAGTCCTCATACTCAAAGGAAATCTGCACAACACTTTCAAAAGACGAGTCTGAAAACTTAAATTCATAACTGTGCTAGTGTCTTGGTGCTCTGGAACTGCTCTGAATGAAGTCAGACAGGACTGTAGTGTATTGTGTCAGGGCACACACTCACCAGGGCCAGCGTCCTTGGCTTCAGCACTTCCTGGGTCTGACCTTGGAGCATTCAACACCCCTGTTCATGCTGTGAGCTCCCCGCAGGGAGTCCACCTGAATGGCACACCTGTGGAAGCCTTTCATGCCCTCCAAAGGGGCTATGCACCCCAACTTCATAGTCAGCAGTGATGCTCAGTGATGAGCTGCTAAAAAATTAACAACCGACTCCCTCCTCCTCACCCCACGAGGGGGTCGTGCCCCCCCCCTGCCCCGGGACTCCTGCCCCATCCAACCCCCCATGATCCTTCACGCCCCCCTTGGGACCCCTGCCCCATCCACCCCCCTTTCCTGTCCCCTGACTGCCCCCTGCCACTCCATCCAACCCCTCCTCTCATTCCTGATGGCCCCCCGGGACCCCTGCCCCATCCAAGCACCCCTTCTCTCTGTCCCCGACTGCCGCTGGAACCCCTGCCCCTGACTGCCCCCCACCGCCCCATCCAACCCCTGCCCCTTCCTGACTGGCCCCCCAGGACCCTTGCCCCCATTCAATCCCCCTGTTCCCTGCCCTCTGACCGCCCCGACCCCTATCCACCCACCCACACACCCCCAAACTCCCCTGCCCTCTATCCAACACCCCCTCCCTGCTCCACACAACCCCCGAGCCCCACCATACCCACCACTGTGCAGACCCTCTCCCAGCCACACAACTCCCCTGCTACACAGCCACCCCGCAACACACAACTCTGTTTGCACACACTATACACACACGCGTCCCCACTACACAGCTGCACTTCCCAAACTATACAATGCACAATGCTCTAAGCCGGGGGATGGGTGGAGGCGGGGGCCCAGGCAAATTGCCCCACACATTCCCCCCCCCATGGCCCTGGAGTTCGCAGCCCCCCCCTCTTGCCGGTAGCCCGGAGGCTGGAGCTCAGCACCTGAGCTGGCCATGTTGTGGCTCTGAGGGAGGAGGGGGCAGAGACAAGACAACATGATCCTCGTGGGGCCGGAGGCGGGGGCCCCTACAGGGCCTGGGGCAAATTGCCCTGCCCTCCCCTCCGGGCAGCCCTGGAGAGCTTGCAGCAGCCCCCCTTATCTTGCTGGCGGCCGCTCAAAAAGTGGCAGCAGGACGACTCGGGAGCTCAGCTCAACTGCCCAGCGTGCAGGTGTGTCTGTGAGTGACCACCGGTGACTGGCCACGCTGCAGCTCTAGGGGATGGGGAAGCGGGGGAGGGGCCGGTGGAGCCTCAGCCTCCCCAGCGGGGAATCCTGGAAGCAACAGGAGGCCCATGGAACGGAATTCTTTGCCCATCCCCCAGGCCCTTTAACAACCGGTTCTCTACCTGCCTCTAATTTTAGCAGCCGGTTCTTGCGAACTGGTGAGAACCGGCTCCAGCTCATCACTGGACCGACGTTCAGCCAGCGTGTAAAAGAGAATGGTTTATCAGTTGTCGGGAACACAGCGTAGAACAGATCTTGTTAGCACAGAAAGCAGGAAGTTACAGCAAAGTCCATCTTGGGGTGGGGTGGGGTGTTTGTGTGAAAATCCAGAGCCCAGAGCCCTGGGGCTCTGCCCCCGAGTCCCAAACCTGGAGACTGACTCACTTCCAGGAGGCCAGTCTCCGCCAGGCCCAGCTGCCCCATCTCCATCCTTTTGTCTCTTTACCGGGCAAACAGGTCACCTGGCCTCCACCTCTCTCTTTGTTCTCCAACACCTTTGTCTGGACCCTTGCAAAGGATGGGCCCCGGCTATCAGTTGCTAGAATACAGAGTGTTGGCCATTCTTCATGCCCAGGCAGCCAGTTGGCAGTTACACCTGCTCTTTAGGGGTCTCTGCAACAATCACACACCCTGATCCCGCCACCTAGATACTTGAGTAACACATAGGGGGAACTGAGGTGCGCACACACACAGTATGCAGAGAAAACATTAAGAACATTCTCACTTTGTCACAGACACTAAAAATCATGGACTGACAAGAGACACTGGATTTATGACTTACTACAACAATATGTAACCCCCTAACACTCCCCTTCCCTACCCCCAAGCTGCCTTTTTTTCTCTCTCTTTCTCTCTCTTCCCTTCCACCATATGACTGGAGTGGTATTAAGGGGCCACTTCACCTTGAATGGTCTCCTGAAATGTATGTTAACTACTTAGGCTAAACAATCTGTTCAACTTTGTATTTACCTGTGACACTGAGTACATTTCCCAGATGTGAAGAAGAGCTCTGTGCAAGCTCGAAAGCTTGTCTCTCTCACCAACAGAAATTGGTCCAATAAAATATATTATCTCACCCACTTTATCTCTCTAATATCACTAATATCCTGGAACCAGCATGGCCATAATACTGCATACAGCATTGAGAAATGAGGCATTTTTGAAAACAAAGGTTGGGACAGGATTAAGGTGTGGCCTTTTCAAATTAGGGATATTGGTAGTATACATTCTTTCTAATTGGTTACAGCTACTATAATTTGTTATATAAATGACTGTACAAATGTTATATTTATTTTGTGGTCAGGTTATTAATGCATTAGAACAACAGCTCCTTACAAAGGCAGATATCCTCCCCTTTGCTTTTGGAGGGCATGGAAGGACACTTACCTGTAAAGGTCTGCATCTTCCATACCACAGTATCATCCTCTACTGGAGGCAGAACTGGAGGCAACATACAACAGCTGGGTATGGTCACCAGTTATCATTGAGGTCAGAGATCTGATTAGAGGGAACAGATTCTGTTTTGTATAATCTTAAATGGAAATATTTCACAATTAGTGTGAATTACTAAGTACATTTGAAGGGCCCTGTGATTTTATTGCATTAGTTCCATAGAACTGGCATCCCTCATGGTAAAAATAATGGACTTCAATCAAGCTAACTTCAAAGTCTGATAAATTTTATTAGGAAAACATAATTATCTTTCTAGCATGGCTTGAAGGCTTTCCTGTCTTAAGGCCCTGTCTGTAATAACTAGGGAAAGGTAGCACATTTCTGTAGAGAGATGCTTATGAAAAATTGTGATTTGGAGATGTTCCCTCATAAGGGACTGTGTTGTGAGTGTGGGAATCTGGAGATGTGCCCTGGAGGCTGAGGTTGGGAACACCACATGGCTGTGTGCAGCAATTCACCAGAGATGCTCTCCAGTTTGTTTTATTAAAGTGTTATTCCTTTCTCGGTCACTGGTTTGTTATTTAATGAACCCCAAGATCATTACAAATTCTAACAAACTTCCTGCTAGAAAGCTTTAGCTCATTTTACCTCATCTAGGCATTTCCAGTGTGCCCATCCCTGTGATATCTAGGCACCAAGATGTTAACACGGTGATTTTTGCCAATATAGAGAAGATCTAAACTGTGTACAGCCCGGACCCTGATTTTTGTTTTTGCTATTGGGTGCTTTAGAAGAAGCGTGTGTGGGGGGGGGAGACTATTTTAGCACATTTATACACTTATTTCATAGTCTCGTTATTGAATGTGTGTCTCTGATTGGTATCTTAACAATTTAATCATTATTAAAATAGTAATGAACTACATAATTACATTATAATGAATTACAGTATTTTAAAATCATTGCACTCACCTACAAGCTGTCTTCACTAACATCCCAGTTTAAAGACATTATGTTTCACTGTAACTTTCTGGATGAAACTGTTATTTATCCATCTTTCAACCTTGTCCTACTCATATCCATCACCTAACTGCGAATCGCGGTATACTAGTCTAATAATTCCACCTTCTGATTTAACTGTGCGCCGCGTATATGCTCCTGCCATCTACTGGTGCCATTGTAAAATGTTGGTTTAAGGCAAAGTAACTTCCAATGGACATTTTTAATATCATTTATCACATTTCAAAAAAACCCAAAACACTATGGCCTGTGGGTGCTGAGCACCCCTTATTTTTTTCAGTGGGTGCGTGAGCACTGGAGTATCCACGGAGTTGGCGCCTATGTCTAGAAGCAACTGTGATTGATAAAAAATAGATAATATGGTTTCCCAGGCCAGCAGAGACTCTGTAAGATTTGCTGTGTGATATTAATCTGATCTTAACTGATATGTTCTGAATTGCCACTGAAGTTTTTTCCTGATGCTTGTCTCCTCTTTAACAAAATTTAAAAGTAACTGTTGTATAGTCTTCAATAATTCATAAAGATTTTCAAGACAAGAAACATGGCTAAACTAGCACATACGCATCAATTTTGCCTTTGTTTTGCTGTTTAAAATAGCGTTGTCTGTAAGCCTATAAAAACATTTTTATGTTGTCCGTCCCTGAGGCAATATGGTACTTAAACCAAAATAATCTGCAGGATACAACCGCACTTGTAATAGTTTTCTGTTTATGATAATACAAGTTTATGGGTGGAAAAAAGAACATTTCACAAGATGCATTATTTATTTATTTATGAGGATGGTGATGTTTGGAAGTATTTGTCAGGTAACCATCACCAGATTATCTGAGTGCACTTTAAAATCATATGAACTGGACACCATTAATATTCTCAAAGAAAAGAGAAAATAGAGCATGTTCTCTTTCAACCCATATCTTTAGAGAGCAGGGAATGAAGAGTATCTAGTCAGTCATCCCAGACCCCAAGATTTCATAGCCTGTAGTCAGTAGGAAGACTGGGCAAAGACAGAAGTCTTGTAATTTGTTCCAATTATAGTCAAGTTTGGTCTTAAATTTATTTCTGGTGAGAAAATGTTCCAGAGGCATGTAACTGCTGACAGGAATGTCCTCCTTCTAACGTTGTCAGACATTATGTTTGGGACCATTCACACATTCCCTGTGGTGTGATTAGAGGAAGGGAGAGGGTAGTTTTTAAGGTAACATACCTGAGGCATTTCGGGCAGCATAAAACATTGTCCAGCACCTTAAAGTTCATCCAGAAAATGTACTGACAGCCAGCGTAAGCTGCTGAGTACACCTTTGATATGCTATGTTCTGACTGCCCACTCAGAAAGTCAGACAGCTACATTCTGTACTAGCCAGAGCTTCCAAGTGGTTTTTAAGGTTAACCCCAGGGACAGCATATTGCAGAGATCAGTCCTTGAGGTAATCAAGTCATGAATGAGAAAATGCTATCATTTATTGGTCAGTTGCAGGTGAGGAGAAAACATATTTCTGTCCATTAATAGAAGAGCCCAGGAGCATTTTCACCCTGCAATCATTACATAAAGAAGATTTCCGTTGAGTGAAATGGATTTTTTTTCCCGCCTGTATTTTAAAAAGCACAGGCTAGGGTCCTCATGTAACCTTTTTTTAAAAAAATGCACATTCTACAATTTTTTATTAGTATAATTCTAAGTGGAACCTTCTTTCACATATGCATTTTACTGTTGAGAAGCTATAGTCCCAAAGAACAAAGATCTACTTTAGACATTCTGGGAACTCATTAGCAATGACCACAAAGGAACTCAGCCGATTCCTAAACCTATAGATAGTGCTCATGGGGGGTGGGGGGTAGGGAAGGGGAGCACTGTGTGATGTGTCATTTTTACCAAAAAAGTCAGAAGATATCACACTGAATAGGAGGCAGATCATTTTTGCACACGGAGCAAAAATTCCCAGATGGTGAAAACAGTCCTCAGAAGTCTCCTTCAAAAGCAGTAAATGAATATCCTGATATGATAAGCTTTATATATGTAGTACTGTTCAAGAGATGCTTTCTGTTGTAGCTCAGCTATATGAGACATTTTGTTTCTAAATGTGATACTGTATTAGGGCATATGATATGTTATTACGTTTGGACCACATTTTCCTTAAATACCCCCCATAATAACACAATCAGTTTTACATTCACAACAGATACTAATAAACTGTCTTTTTGCAGTGCTGCTATTTCTCCATTTATTACACAAACATCATCCTGTTGAACAGGGCACCTGGACTACCAGATAACAATATTTAGTTATAATACACACTTGTGCAGTTCCAGAGCTAAGGATGCACTGAGTTGTATGCTTAAAGTAGGGTTTAAATTCCTGACCCTAACATTAAAACTTCACAAAGACCATTACCAATCTTGTACTTGTTCAATAACAGGACAAACTTTAATTTTCTATCTGAAGTTCATACTATATACAGCTTTAATGGACTGCAGTTGAAATCATTCCTTTTGTATGCTTTCCCTGTGAGACTTTTTGTCTATTTTTTTTTAGTTCCTGTAATGTAACAGTGTGATAACTTGCAAACTTTAAGATGCTCATTTTACTCCAGGTAGGTGTTTTATGCAGGATTAAGTATATGGATTTGGGGAGAGGGCGGCATGGGGAAGTCTAAACAAAGTTATGATGATTTTGTCATGGCTATTTTCTTTTTGCCATAGAAGAAGACAAAGTGTCTGCACTGTGGACTTCCTGGCATATAAGGAAGGTCCGTAGAGAGTATGTGTGGGCTGTAAGAAGCAGAAGGTATTTAGCAGGGAGGTAGACATACAGGAGAAGAAGGGCGTGGGGAAGCACTGATGCTTGCTTACCTTCCCAGAATTGTGGAATTGTGCTGTAGCCACAAAGTTGAATCTTGATGTTATCAGCTGCCGCAGGGCTCTTCTTCTGCATGGTCTATAACAGAGGTCCCCAAAGTGTTGGGCCTGTTCCCTTAGGGGGACACGGTCTACACAAGTCCCCATGCAGGGCAGGGAGGGAGTGCTACCCAGCCCGTCCCCATCCCCAGCTCTACTCTGGTCCCAACCCCATCTGTGTCTCTGGCTCTCAGCCCCGTGCCTGGCCCTGCCCCCAGTCTCGGCCACTGTTTGTGGCTCTGTTCCTGGCCCAGGACCAAGGCTGGGGTTGGTGCCAGGAGCGGAGTAGCACCTGGCCACAGGCTCAGCTGTCGGCCCCCACCGCAGCCTGGCTGCACCCCAGCCTCAGACCCTGGCCACGGCTCTCTCCCCGTCCCAAGACCTAGCCCCAGCTGCGACCCCAAAATCAGCCCCCTTATCCCTGTCCATGTTCTCCCCCCCTCCTCCAAGCTGAAGCCTCTCTCTGGGCCCTGGCTAAAGGTTGGGGGGGGATTGACCCTCAAAAGTTTGGGGACCACTGGTCTATAAGGTTCTCAGTTCCATGTAAACCTAAACCGAGGAGCAGTCTTTTGTCAGTGAACTCTAGCCTAGGGGAGTGGACTGCCTAGCATGTGGGGAAATAGGGACCTTCTGGGCTGTGTAGGAGAACCCCGGTGCAATTTATCTGCTCTGCTTTTCACATCAGGAATTCACTGACAAGCCAGAACAGGTTTGTCAACTAGAGAAGACAAGGAAGTGTGAGTGCATCTCTGCTGCCATTGCGCTTCACATGCCCAGTAAAATGTTCCTCTCTACTCTTTGCAGCCCCTATGCCTGCCACCATATCCCCATTTTCCCATGCCCCTTCCTTCAGTCCTGCTTCCTTTATGTCCTCTTCAGTAATCTTTCCCAGTACTCCAGTTCCTCTAAATCACACTATAATGCACAAATTCAACTCTGATCCAAGCAAGATTGATATATTATTGACAGCTATGTTTGCATTTCAAAACTGTATAATTAGCCTTGGCAAAATTTGATTTTTATTTCTTATAATTCAATGGATATATCAATGATTACTTTAAAGCATTTTTCAATTTTATCTATAAATTTTCACAGTTGCAGGAAATTATGGGAGGGGGTCAGACAATTATTTAATTACAGTAGACATTGAGATTCAAGAAGTTAAAGCTTTTATAACTGTTAAATGCAAATTGTTAAAATCACATCAAAATATACAAACTAAGTATCCTTGAATGGAACTCTAATAAGTTCTCAAACATCATTTGTTTTACTTCACCTGGCTATAAATGTTGATTATTATCAATGGAAACTTTTTTTCATGAGTTTGTATGTATACAGTGAAATCAATGTTTACTGATAACAATCTAATCCTTCCAAGCCCTATGTTTAATGTGGTCTTACTGCGAGAAATGTGAGGTCACAGTTAGGGTTGTGCATTTGAATAGAATTGGACATGTGCACCATGTGTGGTTGTATGCTCAAATTGAGAAGGAGTTTTGCAGAGGATTGAGGTCTGTTACCATGCCTGGGTATTGTGGTAATTGGGTAGGAGGGTATGTGGATTTTGCTTGGTTGGGATGTTAATTTAGTCAAATAGCCATCTCTTTCTTCTGCCTCCATCTTCAGAAGTCATCTACTCCTTTTTTTCTCCTTTCATTTTTTTTCTTGTAGTTCTCAGCTCCCCTCTATCCCATTCCTTGTGCCCTCTTTCTCCCTGGCTCTCTTCTTTTCCCCTCTCAACGGAATCCTTCTCAGCCTTTCTACCCTCTTTCCAAGATCTTAACCCCACAAGGGAGTATGTGAGTAGCTGATGTTCTATGTAACTTAGTCATTTCTCATCTACAAAAATAGGCACCAGCTAATGTAGATGCCACTAGTGGGTAGGCTGATTCCATAGCCAGATGCTTAGCACATTCATTACATTTGACATCTTCTCCAAAATGATATGTGCACAGTGGGGGACAGTTAAGAAGGAAATAGTACTGAGCATGCTAAAGGGCTGGTCACAGAAGGGACAATTCTCAGATACTGGAATCTGGAAGACAGTGGCTCCTAGAGACTGGCAGGAGGTAATAATTAATAACAGGGGGAATAGTAAGCCCAGGATAGAGCTAAAAGCCTGAGTTGTAGCCAAAAGATGGCTGGAGGTTAGGCAGGTCTGCGTAGCAGGGAGCACAGAGGCTGCAGGAGGTGGGGGGTGCAGAGGCTGCAGGGGCAGGGCAGGCAGGGGGTGCAGAGGCTGCTGGGCGAGTGGGGAGCAGGGGGCACAGAGGCTGCAGGGGCGGGGGGGTGCAGAGGCTTCAGGGGCAGGGCAGGCAGGGGGCGCAGAGACTGCAGGGTGAGTGGGGAGCAGGGGGCACAGAGGCTGCAGGGGCGGGGGGGTGCAGAGGCTGCAGGGCGAGTGGGGAGCAGGGGGCACAGAGGCTTCAGGGGTGGGGGGGCACAGAGGCTGCAGGGGCGGGGGGGCGCAGAGGCTGCAAGGCGAGTGGGGAGCAGGGGGCACAGAGGCTGCAGGGGCGGGGGGCGCAGAGGCTGCAGGGTGAGGAGGAGCAGGGCAGGCAAGGGCATAGAGGCTGCAGGGGCTGTGGGGCGAGTGGGGAGCAGGGAAGCACTTAGCAACCCCCAACCAAGATCAGAGCGGGAGGGAGGAGGGGGAATGCGGGGTGCTCAGAGGAGGGGGCAGAGTTGGGGCAAGGACTTTGGGGAAGGGGTTGGAATGGGGGCGGAGAAGGGGTGGGGTTGGGGCGGGGCCGGGGGCGGGAAGGGGCAGAGTTGGGGCAGGGCCGGGGGCGGGACCGGGGCCCCGTGGAGTGTCCTCTTTTTTAAATGTTTGAATATGGTAACCCTAGTTTTACTGGTCCTGCAAAACCCAGCAATTATGCTACATGTTCTTGAGCACCATCTGCTGATACTTTATCTAGCAACTAACTATTTACATATATACAGAAGTCTCATGTATAGAGCACTCTCTTCCTATAACGAAAACTGAATCATTTCAATCAGCTGTATAGTCTTTGAAATGGCCAGACAATTTCATTGCTCTTCCACATTCATGTAGTTCCATTCTGAGCCCCTTCTTTCTCCTGCTTTTTGCCCTCAGGAGCTTTATGTGCTGCTAGATTTTCTAGCATCACTTTTTCCAACTCCTGAGGGAGTTGCTAGTTTTCCCTGCATCTACATTCATATGTCATCTTCACCTGAGGCATCCCATGGGGAAAACTGTTCCTTGATTATTCTTGGGAAATGATGGTAGAGTTGTCTTTGTATTTCTACAAAATATGAGCTTGGCACTACTTTATGCATTTGTGTCCCTACCCTCCCTCTCGTGTCTCTGTCACTATCTATCCTATCTGGAGTTGAGGGAGCTCTTTGATACTTCTATCACAGTAGTACTTGGCTTGCAGTCATCTATATAATAGCATTCCAAGATTGTCGCTCTGAAGTCTACAAGCATAACTGTGGTTGCTTTTTGTTCAGAATATCATCAGGTTGAATTGTCATTGGGATTTATGGTCTGTTACTTTCCAATTTTGAAGTTCGCAGCCATTTTGACTTTATGAATTACACCCTTGCGGTGTATTGCTATAGTAAGGCATGTATCTATGCTGGGCCAACAGGTAACTCAATCAATCTTCACCCTTACTCTATAGCTAATTGGCATGCAATAGTTTCATTGTTTGTATGAAGGAGAATGCATAGCTGGTAGATGATTTGTCTCAGCTGCCACTCTCATGTGCCCCACTACCACCCACTCAAATCAACACAAATCTCCCAGCACACCCCTACAGACATAAGTCAACACAACCAGTACACAATAACCCCAAGTGTCACTCTGCAGCCTAGAATGTCTGCTGTGTCCGTATAAAGCGATAGAAACAACAATAAGCATGACTGAGAGCTCTTTATGTTTTAGAATACCACCAGGTTCAATCAACACTGGGATTTGTGGTCTATTACCATCCAATTTTTAAGTTCTCAACCATTTTTGGCTTCTTTTACACATGCGACTTTATTAATTACACCTGTGCAACTGTATGGACATTCAGCACTTTAATTCATTCTGTCCCTTTTTCCACTTCTGCTGGCTTCAGAAGTTTATTTGCTGTAGGCGGTGGGGTCTGTGTGTGGCAGGACATGAGACGCTGTATCAGACTGCTGCCCATGTCTTCTGTTGGTGTATTTTTCCAGTCAAGTATCAATGTTTGCGAGCCTCTGTTACCCCATATGCCTCTAATAATTTCTTGGCAATTTTTATAAGTTGTTTCTCCTTTACCATTAGACAGGCTATGATGCAGAGAGGAAACAATATGTTCAAATTCTGTTTGATGCTGCAAACACTGTGAGTTCTTGACAGGAAGAGTGAGATCCATTATCCTAAGTCTTTAGAATTTCATGCTGAGCACACTGAACTTTGGAGATATACCTATCTCATAGAAGTGGAAGGAACCCTGAAAGGTCCCCTGCCTTCACTAGCAGGACCAAGTACTGATTTTGCCCCAGATTCCTAAGTGGCCCCATCAAGGATTGAACTCCCAACCCTGGGTTTAGCAGGTCAATGCTCAAACCAGTGAACTATCCCTTCCCCATTAGACATCAATGATAGAGATGTCTAATGCTGTATATAAGGGATCTATTTCCCAATAATCCAAGTAAGTAGTCAGCCATCACAAGGTATACTTGATTTTCCTAGCTTCCTCCATTGGTTGGTTAGGTATTTTGTACATTGTGAATACTTCTCCCTTTGTTGATTTGTTAGTCATTTGTTGCACATACTCCACTGGTTTATGAACACATAGACTTCACTGTTTGTGTCCATATCCATTTCTCATGTGAGTAAGTTTTGCAGGATTGGACACACACTTGTAAAGTAGTGTTGTATCAAAGTGCCTGGAAGGGATGGGTGAACATGCTTGTCCATTTTGAATCTACTTGAAAACATGGGTTTAGCTATTGCTGTGTTTGCATCCTGTTCTATAGAGACAGTGAAACAAAAAGAAGCAGATATTAGAAATAGAGTGGGAGATGGAGCAGAGTGCAAAAAACAAACAGGATGCTGAGAATAAAACACACTTTTGTATTCATGTGGACTTGTTAATCTTAATGGAATATTAAAATATGTTTAAAATATGTATGCCTAGTGTATATAAGAAATTGGTTAAAATCTCAAATTATTCACTTATAATGTACAGTATATCCCTAACATTTCCTTGTTGAGGCAATTTTCATTCCTTAATTCATATCTACACAAGAGAGATTAAAAAGTCCATCCCTTAGTTTTATAGCAAATAGCTACCATATATCTAATACAGCCCGAGGAGTGGAAACTGACCTAATACAGGAGGGCTGAGAAGGTGTATGAGTAACTGAGTGACTGTATAATCTGAGTGATTATACAATATTTTCTAGGCAACAGGGCTGGATAATCTTTGAGGAGTTCTAGTTTTACAAACCCACAAAAGAATCTGAGAAATTCTCAAACCTCAATCGAGTTTCTGAACCTTGAGTTTTGGTATTTGAAACACACATTCCCCATCTCAGTCCTCCAGTATCATTCAGTTTAAAAACAAATAAACCTGTTTTGCTAGTTAAAGACAATCCTGTGATATGTATTACCGAAGAATCCCTCAAATTCTAGGTGATCCCTCTATACAGTGTGTATATACTGTATTCATTTTTTTCTTTAGAATTTCTCTCTCATTCCTCATTTTTCAATCCATATCTGAATGAAATTTACTACTATCAAGAAGGTCTCTGCTGTATTTAAACCCCACTTAAGTCCTTAACTTGCAGAATTGTTAAAAAAAATACATTTCAGCCACAGTTAAGTTTATTAGATCTGCTATGTGACTATAAAAGTCTATTTACTCTGTAATGCTCTTGTCACTAGCAGGCTGCAGCAGGGACAGAAAATCCTGTGGACAAAATGTTTGAAAGTTCCAGGCAAGAGTAAGAAACAGAAGAAAGTTAAGAATGCATAATGATTGGCGTTCTTTCATTACAACCTTGCATAGAATGAGAACCAGTGCCATTTTTGCACCCAGGTAGAGCCGACCACTCTAATTTATAATTTTAGCCAGTCCCCATCTGTCAGATACTGTAGTCATTTGAACTATACACATTAAAGGAAAGGACACATAATTTATTGCATTATTGGGTACTTTTTTTGTCAAATATTAAGTTTCTTTTTTTGTCAAAAAAAGTTACTTAAGTGTAACACACTGAGGGTATGCCTGGGTCAAATTGGGAAACTCCATGTCGTTTTGTGAACATCATCTTGTGATTGTAGCCTTCATTGTAACCTCCACTTTGCATTGTAACCTCCATGTTGGATTGAAAATCCCAGGTGATGTTAGAAATCAGTCTAATCCTGACGGTCCATTTTTCTGGACACTGTGCTCTCATGATAGGGTGTCAGACACCCCCTAAGGGAATAACAATAAAATAGAGCCATCAAAAGCCATCAGTGTTGAATGACTCTTCTCTCATGGAACGATGGTTTTTCTGCCAGTAGGGCTTAAGCATGCTGATGAGAACCAAGACCAACGGACAGGATGAGATCAGACAGAGCAGTCTGCGTTCAGGATTTTATTGTTTTCCTAAGACCTGCAACTCTTCAGTGCTTTGTTAAGTGCAACATATTTGTACCTAAGAAATTCACTTACTAAGCCTGGGTTCCTTGCTTTACTGCCATGTTATCCCTGAGGGGTTTAACTAGAAACCAGCGCTCCCACAGCTAGCTTTACTCATCAGGAGTGTGACCTAGCAATTGGGAGATGTAGGAGGACCATAGCACTGTTTACAGGATCTAAGGTGGCCAGACTGCAGGGTCCTGCTGCCCAAAAATGGTGTCAGATCTGGGAGTGTGCATGAGCAACCCAGAACTAGGAACAGTTACCAGTCACTGCCCAGGCCCAGGAAGCTTAGAAGAATGTGCAATTCAGTAATAGGGTCTATTTACAACAAACTGGTGTCTGCTCTAAGTGGGGAAAGAGGTTGCAATGGTTAGTGTTTGACAAAAATGTGAGCGTGTAATAGGTTCTCCCTGCACTGTGTTCAAAATAGGATAATAAAATGACAAATATAAATCAATTGTGCTAACTTTTTATGGAAAAATAACTTTTTATACTGACAAAATCCCACTACCATATTTACTTTTTTTAAATAAGTAAAGTTTGACTAATGATAAACTGAGGCAATAGCAGCACAAGATCACGTTTTTAAAACTAGATCTTTCAAACAAGTATTTATTTACATAAAATGATAGAGCTAACTGAACTTCTAACACATGATTGAAATAAACTATAGGAAGGCTCTAAATGCTACATTTGATTAAGAAAAGCCTGGAAGGAGAAAAGTAATACATAACAAGATACTGTATATATGTCTGCAAAAGTATGTAGTCCTGTAACTTATCCCTGATTTACTGTCACAAAGTGGGTGAGGTAATATCTTTTATTGGACCAACTTCTATTGGTGAGAGAGAGACAAGCTTTCAAGCTACACAGAGCTCTTCTTCTGATTTACTGATACATGATGGCAGGCATTTCCTGGACCAAAATGTAACCTGGCAATGAGAAATTTGTTTTGGGAGTGAGGAAAATGAAGCAGAAGAGAAGCATTTTACTATGTGCCATAATAGAATATTTTGCTGTTAGTGAGGTATTGTTGTTGTACTGGTGGATGTAATCATGGATTTTGGTAAGGAAGAAATAGAATAAATTCCAGGGGGCAAAAGAATGCAAAAAAATAATAAAAAGCCATGCCAAGCATGAGTATCCTGAACATTCAATGCCCTGGCCGTGATATGCTTCCTATTAGACCCTGCTGAAATCATATTTATATGGATGATAGCTTTTCATTCTGCTGAAAAGTTGATAGGGACAGTATATGGCTGAGGTTTTTCCAAACAATTACTAGTCTAAGATAACTACATTTTCAGAGTAATCTTGCTGTAAGTTAATCAAACTCTGTAGAAGTGTAACCCTTCTGCCAGCCGAGTTGATAGCAGCAAGGGCCGGGTTCAATACATAGGAGTCCCCTCCCAACAACGTAAAGCAAAACCAGCTCAAGCCCCCATCCAGTTACCTGGGAAAATCTTACACACACCCCTGGGCACCTTGAAGGGGCAATACTTCCCCTCTCGCAAGCACAGAGTCTCGGTGTAGCAGAAAATGTTTAATAACATGTGGTAAACAACATCAGCATTAAATTGGGAAAACACCACAACTAGAGTTCATAGACCAAACCATGAGCAAAGACCCACCCTAGCAAATTGGGTCGTGTCCTTTCCCTTTGGATCTTGAATCCAGCAACCCAAAAATCACCAAAAGTCCCAAAAGTCCAACACCCCAAAAGTCTCTGCCCCTGGTCAGTGTAGCCCCAGAGTTCAAAAGTTTATCTGCAGGGTTTTACCGCCCCCCCAGCCTGGAAATGGTCTGAGGTCAACTGCCCCACCTCTCCATGGGGTTCCACTGCAGCCTTCACCATGAGCTGCTCCACTCCACCAGTCGTCCCGTGAGCCACTCCTGCCACCCCATGAACTGCTTCACTCTACCAGCCGCTCCGCTCCACTCTACTCCTCCAGCTATCCCCACAAACTGCTCTGCTCAGCTCGCCGTTCCATGGGCCGCTCCAACCGTCCCACAAACTGCTGTGCTCTGCCAGTCGCTCCGCCAGCCGCTTAGCAGTAGAGCTTCAGGCTCCCCCACTAATTAACACAGCACTCAGTGATCTCAGCTCTTAGTAACTTTAGCTCTTTTGTGATTTCAGCTTGTAGTAGGGGAGCCCTAGTGCTGGCACACCATTGGCCCAAAGTGAATTCAGCTCAGCAGCCTGTAATTAGACTTCTAATAGAATCAAAGCTAGCTCTGATAGTCAACAGTGGAGGAAGGAGGAAGAACAATTGGTGTTTCAGGCTCACAAAAAATGCCCACACCACCCAGTACAAATATCCACCCCCAACCTCTCCCAATTTATTGGATTTTGGAACCCATGTCCCTTGTCTAGCAAGTGCTACTTAGGTGATGGTGAGACCCTCTGTCATAAAACAGTTTCATTATCCTTGATTTACATAATCAGGGTAACAACACTTTATTCCTCCTGCCCCAATAACAGAGAAACTGGGGATCCCACAGCAGCCAAAGTGACCATTTTGGGCTGCTGTGGGCTCATGCTAGGCGTGGTGGGTGTGCCTATGCAAACAAGTTCAGCCCCTGAAGTTATTTTCCACACTAGCCATAATTTACCACCACATGTCAGGGTAGAGCTCATCCTGACTCTGCTTACATCAGCAATTGAAACAAGGAAGGCTTCTCAATTCACATATATGTTCCAGTTGGTGTTCCTGTTTCTTCTTTTATCACAGGGACTGGTTAAATAATGAAATAACTACAATTCTGATAGTCATTTTCCTCTCTTGAAAAAATCTGTAACTTGATTTATAAAAATCAATTACCTTGATAAAGTTATGTGCCTTCCAGAAAGATAGTTTTCCTCATCTTTGTTTGGCTATGACAGAATTCACCAAATAAAAAAGCATTGTGCTATAGTATGGGGGAGAGAGATAGCTCAGTGGTTTCAGCATTGGCCTGCTAAACCTAACATTGTGAGTTCAATCCTTGAGGGCCGACTTAGGGATCTGAGGCAAAATCAGTACTTGGTCCTGCCAGTGAAGGCAGGGGGCTGGATTCAAGGTCCCTTCCAGTTCTAGGAGATAGGATATCTCCATATATTCTTGGGAGTAGCCATACCAACTGTAAGAGGCCAATTAATTTGACAGTTAGTATGGCTACTCCCACCTTTTCATGTTCTCTGTATGTATAAATATCTTATTTCTGTGTGTTCCAGTCTATGTATCCAATGAAGTGGGCTGTAGCCCATGAAAGTTTATGCTCAACTAAATTTGTTAGTCTGTAAGGTGCCACAAGTACTCCTGTTCTTTTTCAGGATACAGACTAACACGGCTGCTACTCTGAAATAATCTGAAAAGAAGAGGTTAAAATAAGAGTAAAAATAAACACAGGTGCTACTTGTATGTGAAGGGGCTCTATTTTGCCTCATGTAGTATTACATAAGCATATTAAACTTCTGTGTATGCTATATTGTGGATAGAAATTATCTCTATTTGGCTCATTGTTTGCTCCTGTACTCTCCACAGATATGCTGCTGTTTGCTCTTCTACTCTCCACATATATTGCTGTTAAATGACAAATAATGTCATTTAACAGCAATATGTAGAGATAGCATACAGGCAGCTGTCCAATTTAATTATTGTTGTGTCCTGTAAATATACAATAGGGGAAAGGCCAAAATGAGTATCTTGTGCTATGTTTTCTTATGATGGCTCCACCCAACTTGTCCATTTTTGAACATCCCAGCATACATCATATGATTATCCTGCCTGTGCAGATTGGAAAAATTAAAGCAATATTATGTCAAACTAAGAGATAAATATGTTTTGCATATTATACCATATCAGAAGTGTTTGATGAATTTAAAAAACCAAGTATAGGATTTGTCTGCTTCTGAAATAGATCCAGAAAGCAGACCACTTTCAATTTTCGATTTGACCCTGCACCAAAAATCTAGTGATGGGTTTTAGATCTGGGGTTGCAATCAAATCTCCATTTTCTGCTTTCAGTTACACTGTTAACAATCTGGAGCGATGCCACTGAAATCAGTGTAAATGGGAATAACATTTTGACTCAACATCATCTATCATCACTAGCACAGAGTACACTGAGGTGACAAAGCAACATAAATAAATCTTTGTTCTTGTTTTGTGATGCATCTTGCTACTAATGAGCATGTGTAGACATGGCCATTTCATGAGCAGAAGCTCAAGTGATTGATCTGTGTAATTTTTGGGTCCAAAAATGAGCTGCATTGTTTCCTGATACCTTCCACACATTGATTCACTGACATTTCTTATGACATATTTTCTTCTCTCATTGATTAATCACTGATACCAGGCCTCCTGTAAAGTGTAGAGCACCCTTAATTCCCATTTATTTAAGTGCTAATAGATGGTTCTCTACACCTCTCAGTTTTGCCCAGCACTTAGAAGTCTTTAAGTGACGAAGATTAAATGGAGGTGAATGAAGGCAACATGCCCCCCAATTCTACTACCAGTTGTATTGCATTTGCTCCAACCCCTCAGACAAACACCTACAAGATCTCTATCAAGCATTCTTACAACTACAATACCCACCTGCTGAAATGAAGAAACAGATTGACAGAGCCAGAAGAGTACCCAGAAGTCACCTACTACAGGACAGGCCCAACAAAGAAAATAACAGAACACCACTAGCCATCACCTTCAGCCCCCAACTAAAGCCTCTCCAGCGCATCATCAAGGATCTACAACCTATCCTGAAGGATGATCCCTCACTCTCACAGATCTTAGGAGACAGGCCAGCCCTCACTTACAGACAGCCCCCCAACCTGAAGCAAATACTCACCAGCCACCATACACCACACAATAAAAACACTAACCTGGGAACCTATCCGTTGTCAACTGTGTCTACATATCTATTCAGGGGACACTATCATAGGACCTAATCACATCAGCCACACTATCAGAGGCTGGTTCACCTGCACATCTATCAATGTGATATATGCCATCATGTGCCAGCAATGCCCCTCTGCCATGTACATTGGCCAAACTGGACAGTCTCTACGCAAAAGAATAAATGGACACAAATCAGACGTCAAGAATTATAACATTCAAAAACCAATCAGAGAACACTTCAACCTCCCTGGTCACTTAATTACAGACCTAAACGTTGCAATTATTCAACAACAAAAAATTCAAAACCACAGTCCAATGAGAAACTGCAGAACTAGAATTAATTTGCAGACTAGACACCATTAAATTAGGCTTCAATAAAGACTGGGAGTGGATGAGTCATTACACAAACTAAAAACTATTTCCCCATGTTATTTTTCCCCCTACTGTTACTCACACCTCCTTGTCAACTATTTGAAATGGGGCATCTTGATTATCACTACAAAAGTTTCTTTTTCTCCCGCTGATAATAGCCCACCTTAATCAATGAGTCTCATTAGAGTTGGTATGGCAACACCCATACACCCATTTTTTCGTGTTCTCTGAATATATATATATATATATATATATATATATATATATATATATGTATTTTCCACTGCATGCATCTGATGAAGTGGGATTTAGCCCATGAAAGCTTATGCTCAAATAAATTTGTTAGTCTCTAAGGTGCCACAAGTACTCCTCATTCTTTTTGCTGATACAGACTAACACGGCTACCACTCTTAAACCTGTATGCTGTTGTAGGCACACTTCCATGTGTAACTGTTATTGCATTCTTAGGACTACAGTGTGTATGTCATATACTGAATACATACTCTTATGGCAGGAGTCACCATAGAGCACTGTTGCAATAGCAAAATAAGATCTTATTCTTAGCTTGGGGTACGTTTTTTAGTTTTGGATGTTAGTTTTGTGGTTGCAGGATTCTTTGGGGGGAACTGTAGCAAGTAGCTAGGTTATTTGCTATCTGCCTTAATCTCTTGAACTAGACTCAAATCCTTAAAGTGGAATTACTCCTTGGGAATTAGGTGTTTTAGCTAAGATCCCTGACAGAGGGGATTTGTCTACATGACATTTATGACCACCTCTATTCCAGCGCCAGTGTACGTGTGTAAACAAAACAATTACTCTAAAAATATACTCAAACTCTGCACTGCTGGTTTTTCCTACAATGGGAAGCTGATCTGGAAGACCCTGACATCTGCTATAGCTTGGCAGAGGGGTGACAATATGTATACTATATACATACACACATTTTTATTGGAAATGTGATAGTATGCATTATAATTTTCAACCAAGATTTTTTTTAAATCAACCATCATAATTTTATAACTAGGTTTACTTAAGTAAATTACAAAGTAGAATAATTAAATGTCAAGTCAGTTTAAGCTAATTAACCTCCTGGGGCTCCAGGATTGTTTACCTTTGAGCTTTGCAGTCCACAAAGAAAAGACCAGATCATACTAGGCTTATCAGCAAACATTAATATAGTAAAACATAACTGCAGTTTATATTAGCATCAAAGGTGTTGATTTACAATGGATGAAGGGATTTAAATTCTATTTTATAGATGTCCAATTCAGGGATTGTATTGGTACAACAGACCAATTTCTAATATTTTGGTGTTATTCAGTTATTCATATTATGAATATATTATATGTTTGGGAAGAAAGAGGTAATATCTGACCCTTCCATTCTGGTGGGATTTACCTACCTTTGTTACTCTAGTTTCCAGCTGGGAGTTAGGAGTTCTTTTGGGTCCTCAGTTGCTTCTGGATGTCCAGGTAATAGCAGTGGCCAATAGCAAATTTGTCCAGATGCACTTGGCAAAGAGGTTACACCCTTTTCTTTCTAAGGGCTTGTCTTCACTTACTGGGGGATCGATCAGTCTCCCGTTGACTGTGGTACTCCACTGGAACCAAAAGCATAAGATAAGTCAACGGGAGGGTTTCTCCCGTTGACCAAAAGTAGTATAGACACCACAATAAATCGACCTAAGGTACATCGACTCCAGCTACATTATTCACGTAACTGCAGTTGTGTAACTTAGGTTGACTTAGCCCCATAGTGTTGATCTGCCCTAAGAGAGATCCTTACTTTGTGAGATCCACAAAGGGACTTAAACATTGAAACACTGAGCATCACAGCACCCAAGTGTTAGGTGCCTAGAAAAATCACAGGAGTAGCACAGTGATCCACAAAGCCAAGTTAGACTAGGCTAGCAATGAATGGGGAGAAATAAATGTCTTAGTAGGCGATCCACAAAAGCCAGCACGCTAGGCACTAGGCTATTCATTGGGAGATGCTGTACTCTAGTTCTTTCATGGAAATAGGTCTCTACATCAGCTTGCAATTCACGAGTGGGAGCCCACTGTCTGGAGTCAGATGACTTAGGTGCCTAAGCCACTTGTTGCAGGAATAAGTTAGGCACTAGCCTTGCTCCATACAAAATCGCCAGATTAGGATGTGGTACTCACCCATAAGTTTTAGCTCAATGGGTAGAGCACTTCGCTGGGATGTGGGAGATCCAACTTCATTTCCCCTGCTCTCTGCCAGAGGGGGAGAAAAAATCTGAACAGGGGTTGCCCACTGCTCAGGAGAGTGCTTTAACCACTGGGCTTTGGGATATTCTCATGTGGGGCTCCTTCAATCTTCCTGTTGAAGCTGTTCCACTGTGGATAAAAAAATGAAAGAGTGATTTCAGCACAGGAACTGAACTGGCCCCTGGGTCTCCTACCTCCCATGTGAGTGCTCTAACTACTGGGCTAGAGAGTCATTTACTCACATACACACACCCAATGACTATTTAAATATTTATCCACAGTGGATCAGAGAGAGAGGCCATGGTTAGCCTTTCATACTGCTTGATTTCTCCCTGGGTTCTCCAGCTGGTGAGCTAATTATCTCCTTAGTGCCTCCAGCTCTTTACAGTGTAAGTGATCCCTTCTACTCTTCTAAACCCAATCAAGCTACCTAACTCCCTCCTACTCCAACAACACCCAGTATCCTGGGTAATCCAAGTGACCAGAGTGCTGACCTCCAAAGGGTTCTGTTTGCAGCTGCATGTAGCACCCTGAAGCAGAACAATTGTCAATATATTTTGTGTTCCTTTGGAGAATAAAATGGATTAAATGGAATAAAATGAGATTCTTAGGGCCTCATCTCAGTTCTGTATTCTGTTCTTTTTCTTAGCCAGCACTGTTTGGGCTGTCTGGCTGACCTATCACAATATGTATGTAAGTTTGAGGGAAAAAAAGTCTAACTACAAAGGAGGAAGGAATGTGCGAGCAATTCAAATTTTTGCTTGTCCCTTTTGTAGGATGTGCACACAGACATAAGTGCAATATTCATAGATTCATAGATTCTAGGACTGGAAGAGACCTCGAGAGGTCATCGAGTCCAGTCCCCTGCCCTCATGGCAGGACCAAATACTGTCTAGACCATCCCTGATAGACATTTATCTAACCTACTCATAAATATTTCCAGAGATGGAGACTCCACAACCTCCTTAAGCAATTTATTCCAGTGCTTAACCACCCTGACAGTTAGGAACTTTTTCCTAATGTCCAACCTAGACCTCCCTTGCTGCAGTTTAAGCCCATTGCTTCTTGTTCTATCCTTAGAGGCTAAGATGAACAAGGTTTCTCCCTCCTCCTTTTGACACCCTTTTAGATACATGAAAACTGCTATCATGTCTCCTCTCAGTCTTCTCTTTTTCAAACTAAACAAACCCAATTCTTTCAGCCTTCCTTCATAGGTCATGTTCTCTAGACCTTTAATCATTCTTGCTGCTCTTCTCTGGACTCTCTTCCCATTCTGTATGTGTGAAACTGATTGTTCCTTCCTAAGTGGAGCACTTTGCATTTGTCTTTATTAAACTTCATCCTGTTTACCTCAGACCATTTCTCCAATTTGTCCAGATCCTTTTGAATTATGACCCTATCTTCCAAAGCAGTTGTAATTCCTCCCAGTTCGGTATCATCTGCAAACGTAATAAGCGTACTTTCTATGCCAATATCTAAGTCATTGATGAAGATATTGAACAGAGCCGGTCCCAAAACAGACCCCTGCGGAACCCCACTTGTTATACATTTCCAGCAGGATTGGGAAGCATTAATAACTACTCTCTGAGTACGGTTATCCAGCCAGTTATGCACCCATCTTATAGTAGCCCCATCTAAATTGTATTTGCCTAGTTTATTGATAAGAATATCATGCAAGACCATATCAAATGCCTTACTAAAGTCTAGGTATACCACATCCACCGCTTCTCCCTTATCCACAAGACTCGTTATCCTATCAAAGAAAGCTATCAGATTGGTTTGACATGATTGGTTCTTTACAAATCCATGCTGGCTATTCCCTATCACCTTACCACCTTCCAAGTGTTTGCAGATGATTTACTTAATTACTTGCTCCATTATCTTCCCTGGCACAGAAGTTAAACTAACTGGTCTGTAGTTTCGTGGGTTGTTTTTATTTCCCTTTTTATAGATGGACACTATATTTGCCCTTTTCCAGTCTTCTGGAATCTCTCCTGTCTCCCATGATTTTCCAAAGATAATAGCTAGAGGCTCAGATACCTATTATCTTTGAAAAATCATGGGAGATAAATGATCCAAAATGCCTGCAAGAAAGAGATAGGAGAATGAGGTCATTTACTTTAATGCAACAGAGATAAAGGTTCCCTATTTAAGTTATGTACAGAAAATAATTTTGAAGCAGCCTGTTTGCTTTTTAAACATACAGTGTATATTATTTACTTGTAATATCTTTAATCCTTAGTGTTTGTTACACAGGAAGGCTCTACATCACATTTTCATGTTATTATAATATTTATTTTGGTCTTTTACCCAAAATTTACCTAGGATATTCTGTGAACATGATTGTTATCTAAACAGCATAGTATAGATTTCAAGTTCTTGAAATATTTATTGTGCTAAATAATATATACTGTTGGGTAAAAATCTGAAATGCAAATGTATTCTAACCACCTTAATCCAGCACATTTTGAACTTTTAGTTTGAAATGGAACATCTGTACATAAATGAACCAAATAATATATTCCAATTATCTGATTATTTGAGAATTTGCATAGAAATAAGAAATTATCAGAAATTATAAGATGTCCATTGGCTTTGTTGGACTGTAATTATAACGAGATTTGCAGTTATTCATTTAGTGAAAAATGAAGCTAAGTGTTTGTTTTATTCCATTTGAAATGAGAATACGTCCTCTGGCAGGTTGTATCTGTTTCTTCTATCATGGGGATTTTTTTTTTAAAGAAAAGAAATATTGTTTGTTTATTATATCAATTAATGCTAAATTTTTCAACATTTAGTTCTTATGTGGATTCCTAGAAATATCTAAGCTGAAGCTTATAACATATGGTAGCTGACCTTATTACAAATAATTAAATTATTACAAATTCCAGTATTATGTTTAAGTGCTATATGTATAATAAAGAGATTTAACATGTTTATCACGGGACAAACATAGAATCTTTCTCCAGTATTTTAAATACTAAAATATCATTAAATTAGCTTCTTTAGGAATCACGTGCAAATACTGTAAACTAGCACTGGCCTGTTAGTTGTTAACTGTCGGGTATATATTTTTTCATACTTATAAAATCAGATGCTGTTCTTGCTCATACTTTTTTGCAAGACGGTATTGAATACTCATGTATCTAAGAAAATAATTGAGCCTTAAATATAATGATAGCAACTACTGTAGTTAAGGTTGCATAATATAATACATTCTGACCCTTTGTTTTCACTTGTTCATGGTCTTTAAGGACTGTGCATTCCAAGTTATAACTTCTCCATTTTGAAGTCACCTTGCCAAAAAAATTGTGGCTAGAATTGTTGAAAACGGGAAAAGTGCCTATTCCCTATACCTAATTCAAAAATGGCTGAAGGTATTGTGCTAAAACTGGAAAAAAAAAAAGGAGGTGGGGGAGAGTCATATTTGGATAGAAACCAGTCACAGAATGTCCCATTCAAAAAGTGAATATTCTGAAAAGAGTTATGAGTGCATTAAACTGGGGAGTTATGAATGAAACCCCTTTTGTAACCTTATTGGTAGCATTAACAATCAAATGAATTAATTTGAATGGTGCAGACACATATTTATTGGGTTGTGTACAAATGTAATTTGTATAGATTTCATTTAGAAATCACCTTTTTTACAATTGTTATCTCTTCATGCAGCAGGGCTGCATAATTCTCTGTCATCCACGTTACAGATGGTTGCTAGTTGCTAAAACAGAATATATATTTCGGCTTGTGTGATTTGACTATAATACATTCTCTGAACATATGGACTGTTTACTATACTAGTTACCCTGCAGTTGGGGCTTATCTGCAGGCTCCCCTTGGTAAGGGGAAGGCTTACTTGCCTCCAGTGGCTACGTTGGCCGGCAGTTGTTGCTCCGTCCCTCAGATACGCAAACAGTGAGTTCCTGCCTCCTTACCTGTCAGCACCTTAAGACAGATAGCACCTGACTGAGCCAGGCTCCCTTCTTTTCTCCCTGCTCCAGGCCTGGCATTGGCTGCAGGCATAGTGGGGTGAGGATAGCTGAACAGTTATCTTTTCCTGTGGGTTTTCTATTTATGCTGAGATTTGGAAAGAAGAGTTCACTTTTAAATTAACTGTCATGAGGCACACTACAAAACGATGTGGAGAGTATTGGCTGTCATTGAGTAAAACATAGTGCATGACATGAGGGACCTGAGGTCCATAATTTGGGGGTAAGAATTACTTTTATTTTTTTAATTTGTGATTCAGTTGCTTTGCTTCCTTGCTTTCTAAATTTGTTTTGTTTTCAGAAGTGTTATGCCAGAAAACTCTGGAAACCCAGAAAAAGGATTCACAGGGCTGTTTGGAGATTTTGTAGCAAATTCTATTACAGTAGTAGAGCAATTCAAATATTTTTGAAGATGGCAAATCACCATTATTTTTCAGAGGTTAAAGAGGGCAGAAGGTCAGCCCACACCATATTAAGGTCAAGGGTCTAGATCCTCAAGGGTATTTAGAGGGCTAACTCTCATTGATCCCATGGCAATAAGGTGCCTAAAAACCTTTGAGGATCTGGGCCAAAGAACAGATAAAAGAACATATAAAAGCCGGCCAGGACTAAATGAAAGACCTTATAAATGCTGGATAAATGCTAGCCAGGAACAAATTAGGAAAATTATGATTACATACACAGTGCACTAGGCAATGGGTGAAATTTTGAAAAGCTCCTAACTGCCTTAGGAATAGAAGACATATTCACTTTCAATGGGAATTCTGCTCTAAGCACTTTTGTCAATCCCACCCAACAGCAAATACAAATTTGCCATGAAAACTGAATTAAGTAGACAGAGATACTTGAATAACAGCTGCAAAATTTTGAGAAGAAATATGTCAAGAAACCAGCAGGAGTAGAGAACAATTTTTTTTTTTATTTTTGTAGAAGTACTTAGGCTGCAGTTCAATCTCAAATATGTCCTGCATATTTTCTAGCTCTCTCTTTAGACTTGGTGATTGAGTCAGAAGTAGCCCATGAAAAGTGATTTGGAATCCCCTCCCCTCCGATCAACGATCTAGCTACGAGGCCGGCCAGCCACTGAAGGCTCTATCACAATAACATATTTACAAATCTTCACTTGAAAATAACAAAGCAGTTTTACTTTCTCATTATATATTTCTTTGAAATTATGCAAATTAGTAATTTGTTGTCCTATATTGTCACCACTAAGTGTAGAATTATTTTAAAATGAATAGGAATAATTGGCCAAATTGTCAGTTGTGTTGCGTCAATTTATACCAGCAAAGATTTGGCCCAGCATCTGCAGTTACAAGGACTGTATACCACTGTATAAGAGCTGTATTAATTTGCAGGTTTTGACATAATCTGATGGACCATTGGTTTTTTCCAATCTGGTAGTTTCTGTGTGAATTTTCCTCTGAAAGTCTGTCTACAGTTACATGGAGTCCAGACTAACCAAGCTGTCCAGAGAGGTTTTAGGTTATAGAGTGAGGTAATCAGGCAAAAAATGATTACACTGCTCTACAGCCAAAATGCTTTTGAAATAAATGTAGTCAAACTTTACTAATTCTGGGTCACTCAGAACAAAAATGATGCTTAAAATGGTTGATTGGCTCTAGTTTTCAAGATATGCTATTGGGTCAGTATATACGACCCTTGACTTGGGAATGGTGGAGGATAAGTGAGTTATAAAGGGAAGGGATCTCAATTTAAACCAGAAATGACTAAAATACATCTTTGACTGGATCTATGAATAAATCTATGACTGGGTTTGGACAGTACTTGCTTTTTAGGCAAAACAATGAATGATGCAATCAGAAGCTGGTATTGCGTCATACATGATATGAATTGCATCATGTTATTCCTAGAAGTCATGGATGACGCAATCATAATGAAGCTTACATCACTCTGCTGAACAAATTGCCCTATATCAGCTCTAGAAATCATACAGTGTTGTGCTCTCTTATTTGTCAGTGTTTGATTTTGCAAAGGGACACATTTCTGTTTAGCCAGAGTGAGCAGAGATGCCTCGTACTTGTGTGAACAGTGCAGATAACTTCTGCTATGTTTGTAGTGATGTGACTTTTGCATCACAAAAGCGCAGTATAACCACTATGGTTAAGAAAGCCTATCACCTTTATTTTGGCTGCAAAATTGGAGATCAGGACAAGAGGTGGGCCCCACACATATGCTGCAACATTTGTGCAACAAATCTTCGCCAGTGGTTGAACAGGAAAAGGAAATTTATGCCTTTTGCAGTGCCAATGATTTGGAGAGAGCCAACAGATCATACCAGCAATTGTTACTTCTGCATGGTGCCTCCAGTTGGGAAAGGTGTGTCAAAGAAGAAAAAGTGGACTGTGCATTATCCAAACATTCCATCAGCTATACACCCAGTAACCCACGGAGAAGGACTGCCAGTTCCTGATGCACCAGAATCATTCTCACTTGAGTCAGACGAGGAAGAGGAAGAGGATGAAACTTCTGGTCCTGAACCATCAATGTCACAGGACCCACATTTTCTCCCATCCTCCTCCTCTGAACAACACCTCATAACACAAGGTGAACTGAATGACCTTGTCAGGGATTTGGAACTACCCAAGAGTAAGGCAGAGCTGTTGGGCTCCAGACTACAGCGGTGGAATTTCCTGGCAGGTGATGTTAGAGTTTCTATGTTCCGTGACCGTCAAAAGGATCTTGTCCCATTCTTCTTCATGGAAGGTGATCTTGTAGCCTGCTACAACATTGATGGTGTGATGGCAGCCCTCAACATCTTTCACGATCCAGATGAGTGGAGACTGTTCATTGATTCATCGAAGATGAGTCTTAAAGCTGTTTTACTGCATAATGGCAATGTTTTGCCATCAATTCCAGTTGGTCATGCAGTCCATATGAAGGAAACCGATGACAACATGAAACAACTTTTGAGGTGCATAAACTATGACCAACAGCAGTGGCAGCTTTGTGGCGATTTGAAGGTTGTTGCTCTCTTGCTTGGTCTGCAGACTGGATAAACAAAGTACTGCTGTTTTCTCTGTGAATGGGATAGTCGTGCAAGAGATTCCCACTACATCAAGAAAGATTGGCCACTCCAACAGTCATTGGAGCCTGGGAGGAAAAGTGTTCAGCATCCACCACTTGTTGAATCAAGGAAGATTTTGTTACCACCCTTACACATCAAGCTGGGTCTGATGAAGAACTTTGTCAAGGCCATTGACAAAACACAAGCAGCTTTCAAGTACCTCCGTGGAAAATTTCCAAGGTTAAGTGAAGCTAAGACAAAGGAAGGTGTCTTTGTTGGTCCTCAGATTCGTGAACTTCTTCGAGATGATGCATTTGACCATGCACTGCGTGGCAAGGAAAAGACGGCATGGAAAGCCTTCCAGTTAGTGGCAATAAATTTTCTCCTAAACAACAAGGCAGACAACTACAGGTTGTTAGTGGAAAACCTCCTCAAGGCATACAAAAGCCTCGGTTGCAACATATCCCTAAAGATATATTTTTTGCACTCTCATCTAGATTTTTTTTCACCGAACTGCGGAGCAGTGAGCGACGAGCACGGCGAGCGATTTCACCAGGACATTGCAACGATGTAGAAACGCTATCAGGGCAAATGGAGCCCATCAATGCTTGCAGACTATTGCTGGACAGTGACAAGAGATGCTCCATTTAATGAATACAAGAGACAAGCCAAGAAGTGCTGAGTAGACACTGAATAGGACTAAACTATGTACATAATAGTTTTTTGCCTTTTGTTTCATAATACATTTTATTTATATAACCCTTTTGCTGATTTTTAAAGTGTTACATAAACAGAACAGGTGAAATATTATCATGTAAAACAACCATAAACACATGAAAAGACCTAGGTTTACAATTTATCATTAAAACTCTATCTACACAATATACATAGACATAAAATGTAAAAACTTAAATGTCTTAGAAACAGTAGCCAATCAGTTGTTTTAATTGTCATATTTGAATTCAGCACATCAAAATACATAATAAATAGCACATTTTATCTCTGAAGCAGACGACTTCTCAAAAATTATAGACCAGTGTTATTTGGCGTGCCAACAAACAAGCAGTATGCAAAAGAGCAGTAACAAAACTGACTGTCTAGGTTACTATACAAAGTCACCCAGTACCCTGGTATCTGAGCTGAATATTACATTTTAGAGAAACACACTTTAAAATTAAATTAGATTTTTTATTATGGAGTACATAAGTATAGCAAAAATATATCTTGTCTCAAATGTATCTTTACAAGAAGTCTCCATTGCATTTACTCACCAGAATCTTTGGTATCTACTTTTATTCTCTTTAAACATTTCAAACTACCAAGAAACTGAAATTCAGTCCCAAAATAGATAGTTCATGTAGGGTATCAATACCCTATCTGGATAAGGCACTGCAGCCTTTATCTCTCTTATATAAAGGATTTTTCTCCTTATACTGAGATTTTTTGTTCAGTCCCATGTAGCAAGGGTGATATCTGGGAAGAAAAAATATTTTATAGGGGATTGAATGATTCAAAGGACAGCTAATGGAGTACAATCTTTCACTTCTTGCTCAGTAGTTCAAATCAGGCTGAATGTCATCATGTGATAGATGCTGAATTGTATGTGAAATTTGTAGGTAGTCTTAGTCCAGTTCTGAGTGGACAGGTGTTTGCATCAGACTGTTAGTTCTAACTGAACCTTTGTTAGCAGTCTCAACCAACAGGGCAAAGATTCAGTGGACATAGACTGAACTGTTCGCTCATCTGTGGAGTGTGATCTCTTTCTTCATGTTAGGTAGAGGGTGCACTGGCTAGCCATGTGGAGAAGTAGCTATATAGAGAAAGGGCTGCAAGGTGGCCTTTCTAGTACCTTTCATATACGTTAAATTTGCTTAAATATTTAAAGAAATATTTTTAACTCTTATATAGAAAATATTGAATCAGTATCTTTTAAAATGTTATCACAAATATTTTAATAGTTGTTGCTAGCCTATTTACTTTATAAACTCTTTAGGAAAGACTGTTTCTTTTGCATAACTGTCATTTTAAATCTGTATTTTCCTGTATATTCCAGAAGTGTTCCTTCCTTGTGTTATATGCATATATCAACATATATGCTTTATATTGAATATTCAGAATGAGACCCTAATACTGTATTAAGTACTGTGAATATTCCTTTATTCAACTGCCACACATTTTCTTGTTTTGTGTGTTAGTTCAAAGGCTTCCAAGGAGAGTAATCTTTTAAAATTCTTTTGATGTCTTTAAATTACCTATAATGTTTTACATAATCCACTCTTCTATTAAGAATAAAGCCAAATAGTTTTTAAGAATAATATTTAAATAAAGGAATAAAATCAATAAGCACAAACATAACAATGTTTTTTCATACTGAAATATGATTTTATTGTCAGAAAAAAACCCAAATATAGGGCCCATTTTGATTTCAGATTTGTATACAAGTCTCATGGGAGCAGCATGTGAATATTAAAAATATTCAAAAGCAGAGCTGGACCATTATTTTGTCACACAGGAGGGGTTTGATTTACACCCACTGGCACAAGGGGAGAAGTTACACCCCTGCACTATTGTGAGCTGCTGTGCCAGTGGGATCATTCACCCTGTTGGAGAAGACAGGTGTTGCCTGCACCGCTGTCTTCCATAGGAATCCTACTGGTGGAGGCTGCTTAAAAGATGCACTCAATTAATGCATGCCCTGGCAATGCCTTTTATGTGGCTAAGACTGACCATTTAGAGTACTGTGCCAGCCACTTCTGGAACCTCTGGGTAGATTTTTCCACCATTCTGTTGCATGGTGCGCACTTCATAGCATATGTACAATGTGCCTGAGATGGCACTTGAGCAGGATTCATCACCGAATTTGGTCTGCTGCACTAATAGAACCTAGAGCAGACCCTAGAATTAATCCAGTCCCCAAAATGTACTGATTTGGTTAAAATATTGTTCATGTCTCCACGGAAAGGGGGGAAAGATTCATTTTAATGAAATTAACTTTGTGGAAAACAACATGCGATCAGAGAGAAACACAAGCAGCCTGAAAGAGCAGCTCAAAGCATGGTGTCTGACCTTGGAAGAAATGTGGGGAGAGGTTTTTCGTTCAGGGTGCAAGTTGAAATGAGTGGTCTTGGTGCTCTGAGCACAAGAATTGTTTACTGCTACTTGGTTCCTTCTGTACTCAGACACACAGGACTTTGTACATTCCTTGTAAATAAACAGGAAAAAAAAATCTATCATGAACTTCTCCTCCTAACTGGAATATCACCAGGGAACCAAACTTTTACTAGCTGCTTTGGTCAAAAAGGGGCAACAATATATGTCAAAACTAATTTGGTAAATAATCATAATTTAATGAATGAAAGTGGCAAGCTGAATGTTTCTTAGGCCTGGTCTACACTACGAGTTTAGGTCGACTTTAGCAGCGTTAAATCGAATTAAGCCTGGACACGTTCACACGACGAAGCCCTTTCTTTCGACTTAAAGGGCCCTTTAAACCGGTTTCTTTACACCACCTCCGACGAGGGGATTAGCGATAAAATCGGCCTTTGCGGGTCGGAATTGGGGTAGTGTGGACGGAATTGGACGTTATTGGCCTCCGGGAGGTATCCCACAGTGCTTCATTGTGACCGCTCTGGACAGCACTCTCAATTCAGATGCACTGACCAGGTAGACAGGAAAAGCCCTGCGAACGTTTGAATTTCATTTCCTGTTTGCCCAGCGTGGAGAGCACAGGTGACCACACAGAGCTCATCAGCACAGGTAACCGTGATGGAGTCCTAGGATCACAAAAGAGCTCCAGCATGGACCGAACGGGAGGTACGGGATCTGCTCGCCATATGGGGAGATGAATCAGTGCTAGCTGAACTCCGTAGCAGTAAAAGAAATGGCAAAGTATTAGAAAAGGTCTCCAAGGCCATGAAGGACCGAGGCCATAACAGGGACACACAGCAGTGCCGCGTGAAAATTAAGGAGCTACGGCAAGCCTACCACAAAGCCAGAGAAGCAAACGGAAGGTCCGGGGCAGAGCCGCAAACTTGCCGCTTCTACGCGGAGCTGCATGCCATTCTAGGGGGTGCAGCCACCACTACCCCAACCGTGTGCTATGACTCCCTCACTGGAGAAACACACAGGGAAGAGGGTTCGGGGAACAAGGAAGATGAGCATGGAGGTACTGTAGGTAGCTCACAGCAGCAAGGAAGCGGAGAAACCGGTTTCCCCAACAGCCAGGATATGTTTGTCACCCTGGACCTGGAACCAGTAACCCCCGAACTCACCCAAGACCCTGAGGGCACACAGGGGACCTCTGGTGAGTGTACCTTTGTAAATATTACACATGGTTTAAAAGCAAGCGTGTTTAATGATTAATGATTAATTTGCCCTGGCAATCGCGGCCAGTACAGCTACTGGAATAGTCTGTTAACGTGTATGGGGATGGAGCGGAAATCCTCCAGGGACATCTCCAGAAAGCTCTCCTTCGTGTACACCCAAAGTCTTTGCAAAAGGTTTCTGGGGAGGGCTGCCTTATCCCATCCGCCATGGTAGGACACTTTACCACGCCAGGCCAGTAGCACGTAGTCTGGAATCATTGCATAACAAAGCATGGCAGTGTATGGTCCCGGTGTTTGCTGGCATGCAGACAACATCCATTCCTTATCGCTCTTTGTTATCCTCAGGAGAGTGATATCATTCACGGTCACCTGGTTGAAATGGGGTGATTTTATTAAGGGGACATTCAGAGGTGCCCATTCCTGCTCTTTTGAACAGAAATGTTCCCTGCTGTTAGCCACGCGGTGGGGGGAGGGGTGAAGTGATCATCCCAGAGAATTGGGTGTGTGGGGAGGGGGGGTTTAGTGGGTTTGTGCTGCATGTTAATCTGGAAACCGCAGCCCCTCCTTTTACATTGAAAACCCATTTTAAATGGCCAACCCAATTCATCCTTGATATCGGAAATGAGGGCGCTGCTGTTTGAAACCATTGCCACGTGTTAAGAAGGTTAAAAAAGCCAAAAGACTGTGGCTTACCATGGCTGCCTGCAAGCTGAAATCTGTTGCCTGGCACTGCGTGAGTGATCTCTCACAGCAAACCGGCAGGCCCTCACTATAAGAGGAAAAATGAGACCTTGTAATGAAAGAGTGTACCCATTGTTCTCTAAAATGTGTCTTTTTTAACCACCTCTCCCTTCTCCTCCACCAGCTGCAAATGTTTCTCCTTCACAGAGGCTAGTGAACATTAGAAAGAGAAAACGGAGGACGCAGGACGATATGTTCACGGAGCTCCAGATGTCCTCCCATGCTGATAGAGCACAGCAGAATGCATGGAGGCAGTCAATGTCAGACATGAGAAAAGCACAATATGAACGAGAGGAGAGGTGGCGGGCTGAATTGCGGGATGAACAGAGCAAGTTGCGGGCTGAAGATGATAGGTGGCATCAGCTTGCAGACAGAAGGCAAGAGTCGATGCTCTGTCTGCAGGAGCATCAAGCTGATATGCTCCAGCGTATGGTTGATCTGCAGGAAAGGCAGCAGGAGCAGAGACCGCCGCTACAGCCCCTGTGTAACCAACAGCCCTCCTCCCCAAGTTCCATAGCCTCCTCACCCAGACGCCCAAGAACACGGTGGGGGGGCCTCCGGCCACCCAGTCACTCCACCCCACATGATTGCCCAAGCATCAGAAGGCTGGCCTTCAATAAGAGTTAAAGTTTTAAAATGGAGTGTGTCCTTTTCCTTCCCTCCTCCCCCACCCATCCCGGGCTACCTTGGCAATTATCCCCCTAGTTGTGTGAGGAATTAATAAAGAATGCATGAATGTGAAATAACAATGACTTTATTGCCTCTGCAAGCGGTGCTCGAAGTGGGGAGGGAAGGATGGGGTGGTTGGTTTACAGGGAAGTAGAGTGAACCGGGTGAGGGGGGCAGAGGGTTCATCAAGGAGAAACAAACAGAAGTTTCACACCGTAGCCTGGCCAGTCACAAAACTCGTTTTCAAAGCTTCTCTGATGCGCACCACACCCTGCTGTGCTCCTCTAACCGCCTTGGTGTCTGGCTGCGTGTAATCAGCGGCTAGGCAATTTGCCTCAACCTCCCACCCCGCCATAAATGTTTCCCCCTTACTTTCACAGATATTGTGGAGCGCACAGCAAGCAGCAATAACAATGGGGATATTCTTTTCGCTGAGGTCTGAGCGAGTCAGTAAGCGGCGCCAGCGCGCTTTTAAACGTCCAAATGCACATTCCACCACCATTCGGCACTTGCTCAGCCTGTAGTTGAACAGGTCCTGACTACTGTCCAGGCTGCCTGTGTATGGCTTCATAAACCCTGGCATTAAGGGGTAGGCTGGGTCCCCAAGGATCACGATAGGCATTTCAACATCCCCAACGGTTAGTTTCTGGTCCGGGAAGAAAGTCCCTTCCTCCAGCTTTCAAAACAGAGCAGAGTGCCTGAAGACGCGAGCATCATGTACCTTTCCTGGCCATCCCACGTTGATGTTGGTGAAACGTCCCTTGTGATCCACCAGGGCTTGCAGCACCATTGAAAAGTACCCCTTGCGGTTTATGTACTCTGTGGCTTGGTGCTCCGGTGCCAATATAGGGATATGGGTTCCATCTATGGCCCCACCACAGTTTGGGAATCCCATTTCAGCAAAACCATCCACTATTGCCTGCACGTTGCCCAGAGTTACTACCCTTGATATCACCAGCTCTTTCATTGCCCTGGCAACTTGGATCACAGCAGCCCCCACAGTAGATTTGCCCACTCCAAATTGATTCCCGACTGACCGGTAGCTGTCTGGCGTTGCAAGTTTCCACAGGGCTATCGCCACTTGCTTCTCAACTGTGAGGGCTGCTCTCATCCTGGTATTCTGGCGCTTCAGGGCAGGGGAAAGCAAGTCACAAAGTTCCATGAAAGTGCCCTTACGAATGCGAAACTTTCCCAGCCACTGGGAATCGTCCCACACCTGCAGCATGATGCGGTCCCACCAGTCTGTGCTTGTTTCCCATGCCCAGAATCGGCATTCCACGGCATGAACCTGCCCCAGTAACACCATGATTTCCACATTGCTGGGGTCTGTGCCTTGTGAGAGGTCTATGTCCATGTCAATTTCCTCATCACTCTCGTCGCCGCGCTGCAATCGCCTCCTCGGCTGGTCCGGGTTTCGCCTTGGCATGTCCTGGCTCTCCATATACTCCAGGACAATGTGCGTGGTGTTCATAGTGCTCATAATTGCCACGGTGATCTGAGCAGGCTCAAGGATCCCAGTGCTAGCGCCTGGTCTGAAAAAAGGCGCGAAACTAGTATCTGACGGACCAGGGGGAGGAGGGAGGGAGGGAGGGGTGAGTGACGGACATGGCATACAGTTACAGGGAATTAAAATCAACAAAGGTAGCTGTGCATCAGGGAGAAACACAAACAACTGTCACACAGAATGGCCTCCCCAAAGATTGACCTCAAAACCCTGGGTTTAGCAGGCCGTTGATTTCACGGAGGGAGGGGAAGCAAATGAATACAGAACAAATCTATTCTTTACATCTTAAGCTGGCAGCCGACGGTGCAGCATGACTGATAGCCACTGCAGTACGATGACGATGGATACCAGTCGTAATATGCTATCTTCTACCAAAAGGCAAGGGGCTGCTGCTGTGTAGCAATGCAGCCCCACGTCTGCCAGCACCCAGGTCGCCCTTGACCTCTTCTGGGTGCTTAGCAGACAATACTAGGTGATTGGCAGAAAATAGCATACTACGACTGATAGCCATCATCATCGAGACAGTTGCATGTCTGCCCAGGTGCCCATGATTGACAGCCACTGCAGTACAACGACGACGGTTACCAGTCGTAATATACCATCTTCTACCAAAAGGCAAGGGGCTGGTGCAATGCAGCCCTACGGCTGCCAGCCCCACGGCTACCAGTCATGTGCACCGTCTACTGCCAAAAGGCAGTTAGCAGCTGCTGCTGTGTAGCAATGCAGTACCACATCTGCCAGCACCCAGATGACATATGGTGACGGTGAGCTGATCTGAGCGGGCTCCATGCTTGTCATGGTATGTTGTCTGCACAGGTAACCCAGGTAAAAAGGCGCGAATCTATTGTCTGACGGTGTTCTGATGGAGGGGGAGGGGCCTGACGACATGTACCCAGAACCCCCCGCGACACTGCTTTGCATCATTCAGGCATTGGGATCTCAACCCAGAATTCCAATGGGCGGCGGAGACTGCGGGAACTGTGGGATAGCTACCCATAGTGCAATGCTCCGGAAGTCGAGGCTAGCCTCGGTACTGTGGACGCGGTCCGCCGACTAGAGCACTTAGAGCACTTTATGTGGGGACACACACAATCGGCTGTATACAACCGATTTCTATAAAACCGGCTTCTATAAATTTGACCTAATTTCATAGTGTAGACCTACCCTTCGTTTGCCAAAAGTTCTATAAGGAATAAATAGGTGTTCAGGTTTTGTTGTTTTGTTTAAATTATATTTGTAAATTGTGCTGTTTAACGTGAATCAAATTGTTTGACTCTCTATTGAATGGTTCTAAAACATACATTCATATTATTCTTTGCCACATAGGTAAAGAAAGACAGAGATGTATATTTTTACTTGCAGAGAAATTATTGTTGTTTGCTCACTTTTCCTGAAATAGGTTATAGTGCTAAATATAATGGTCACAACTTTATCCATGATCAAGACAATCTAAAGTTGTTGACTCATCCATCTTTTCCTACTTGATTTAACACTGGCAGTCCATTCCTGTATACTGTCAATGTAATTAAAAGTAATAAGGTTTGTTTCTGATTCTTTTTAAGGTTTAATAATATCTAATAAAAGTAATTCATAGGTTAAAACTAACAAAATTCCTACCACTAAAGCACTGTATTAATTGTTCCTTCTGTTTAACACAAAATAGACTGCATCATTATACAGCTCCACAACATGTGTTAAAAATAACTTTCTTGTTTGCATAACAAACTTTTGGTTATCAATATCTATGAATTCTGAAAATTTTTGGTTGACATACTGTTGTTCTTGGAAAATTATATTCAGTGCTTCTCATTCTTCAGTACTGAGGTGACATAGAAGGAAATATGGTTTTATATGTGGCAGAAATGAAACTTCCTCTTTAGTTAAGTCTGTGGATTTAGAGTTCCTTGTTTTGCTTTATCACCATCCCTTGGTCAGAATAATTCTCAGTCACTTTGAAGGTCATATGATTATTTTTGCTTGTATTCTACATCCTAAAAACATTGGGTCAGTTGAGGGAATAGAGGGTTGGGTTTTCAGGTACACAGCCAGGGTACACTTTGCATTATCTTTAAGGCCTGGGCTACACTAGCAGGGGTTTCGAACTAAGATACACAACTTCAGCTACGCTATTCGCGTAGCTGAAGTCGAAGTATCTTAGTTTGACTTACCTGGCCGTCCTCACGGTGGCGAGTTGATGGCCGCGGCTCCCCCATCGACTCCGCTTACTCCTCCTGCTGAGATGGAGTATGGACGTCGATTCAGGGATCGATTTATCGCGTCTAGATGAGACACGATGAATCGATCCCCGATACATCAAACACTACCCACCGGTCTGGCGGGTAGTATAGACGTATCCATAGGCTTCCTAATTTTATATTGTTTTTCTGTGATGACTTGGATAAGTGTGTGTTCTTCTCAGGGCCGGATTATGACATTCTGAGGTCCTAAGCTATGTCAAGTGTAAGAGGCCCCAGACCATTAAAAAAAAAACACCTTATTATTTTCACAGAAAAGACATTGAATATATAAACATGAAAGGTTTATATTTGCATGTATACAAAGGTAAAGTTGTAAAGATAGAATAATAATCTAACTAAAACACATCTTGCAATATGCCTATTTCCATTATAGAATAGTTTCCAATTAACATATTTTCATCTTTGATTTCTTAATTGGTAGATATGAAAACTTTATATCTAAAGCAACACAAAAGCAGTTAGTTACGCAGACTAGCTTACTTAATGGAAGCAGTAGAACCTGCAGTATGTCTGTTTGCATATCACATTAATTTTAACACTGAATATTAAAACATTTTCTTTCATGAGTTTTGGAGAGCAAAGTCATTGATGATGTCTGGAAATGATAAGCTACGAAGTTTGTCACAGAATGCTTATGGCAGATAGTTTTCTTGCAGCATTTTCTAGGCAGACATCTCTCTTTGCATTCACTTCTCTATCCTCTGTCTCCCCTAGGACCACTAATTAATCTCAAGTAAACACCTCGGACACACAGAGTGACAAAAAAAAAGACTGGTAATCTCTAGACAGGCATTGAGAGAGTGAGAAAACCTAGCCTATATTCAAGCAAATATCATGAATATTATAGGCTTTAATAATCTATAAATCATATGAGCACATAGTTTGAAATAACTTGCTCATGAAGTACTCAGAATATTTTGATATATATTTATATCTTCCTTCACTTCTCTCAAAACCCTCTATTTATCCTTTTGTCAGCACTCTCTGAAATTTACTTTGAAGGTTCCCAAAATTGACGGATGTAAGCCAACACACATTTATCCTCCTCAAGATCCACTCAACCCAAGTCCATAAGCTGATCACCTGCAAACTCAATCATGTGAAGCATGGATAGCGCATGAAGCAAAAAGCAGCATGCACACTAAAATACACAAATGCATGTATGTACAGATCAAAAGAAGAAAGAACACACTAACACTTAAGAAAAGGAAGAAAAACAAGAGTGAAGGCACGATACAACTGAGCGTGTGGCCCATAAACAAAAAATGCCTGCCTTACGGCTATTACCAGCCAAGGGGGATGCTATACATGACATCCCTCCTAGGATGAGTCCCATACAAGTATGAGCTTGCCAGGATTGCTTCACAATAGTGCCATCTCCGACCTCACATTTTTCCCAACTTTATCGGTGATGAGATTATTTATTTAAATAAGTTATGAAGGCACGGTTAGGATTTTACCAGTAGGAGCTGGCCAACAAAACGCGGCCTTAGGACAATGATAGAAGACTTACTCATAGAAATACTAATTTTACAAGTGGAATTATCATTTTTTTCTCAGCCCTGGCCTCCCGCCTGTCAATAATGAACAATTAGTGAAAGGTAAGGATAGGGTATTTGGGTAGCCAGATGTGTATATTTTGGTCATATTTGAACAAAAATGTCTATATTTAGAGAGAATCTTCCTTTTCCCATATCTCCTTTATTTATCAACTGACTTTGATAACATTTGAAATTGAATCAGTTTTTTTTCTTTTTGAGAGGCTCCTCATATTGTAAGGCCCTAAGACATATCTTAGTTAATTTACGCCTTAATCTGGCCCTAGTTCTTCTGTATGGCCAATCAGATGTTTATTACTGATCAGGTCAAGCATCATTTTTGTAGCCAGTTATCAATTAAGACTTCCTGTATCCAGTGTGACAAATATTCTAATTGTGTTTTAAAAGTCTAGTAATCCTCTGCTTTCTTGGTGATACTGAAGTTGTTGAGTGTTATGCTAGCTTTGTTATCCATATATAAAATTCTTTTAAAATTGTTTAAAATTTAATTTGGCACCGTTTAAAAAATATAATTATGGGTTGGTTAGGACAGTTTATTACAGTTGGAGGGGTTAAACACCTGGTATAAGAGAGAAAATGTTCATCTTTATTGCTTCTGTAAAACTAGTGGAAGAATACTCCCTCTCATTAGCCTCTGTTATTATTTTTAAAATTAAATTAACATTTAATTTGTATACCACTTCCATCTCATGTGGTGCTTACTGTACAGACCAATGTTCTGAATCTTACCAAGGTGCCTTCTTAAATGAAAAATGTTGGTATTAAGTTTGGGATTCATACCCATGTGACCAGTGTTCAGATCTCGAGTAATATCTGAATTCAACTACAATTACCATAAAAAAAGCAGTGTGAGAATTTAGGAGAGAAGATGGAAGCTCAAAAAAAATCTTGATAGAGAACAGTTCTGTGTTCTTCTCCATTAGTTTGCCTTTAATTTGGTTTGTTCTGATTGTGAAGACTTTGATATTGAGACTAAAAATAAATTATACGCAATAAGAAATATCTTTTGCTGGGGTACCCAGTGTGTGCAAGTGGAAAAGTTTTACCTTTAATCTGGCTAGTGGCCTGTAGGTCCATGTAAAATTAATCCATTCTGTGGTATTACCTATTTTGTGGTATGCTTGTATCTTTAATACATACCCACCTCCTTACCTGCAGACAAACCTAATGATTTTTGTAAATCATATATTAATTTTTATCCACATTATTGAGAATAGACTACAATTATGCTGAAACAGTGTTCAGTGCTCACTTGATGCAGGGTGCTTATGTTTCCCCCCAAAAGAAGTCAGTTAAGAACAAATGAAATTAATTTAATTTTTGAGTGATTTCCTTGTTAAAAAAATAATTTATGCTGTATTCAGGACTATTTTGATGTCCTGCTTTTCACTTCCAAGTGTGGTGCATAATTATTTTTTGATTATATTGGTATATAGATAGATAGATAGATATAGATATATACTTATGCAGAAAATAATTTATTTTAGAAAATCCTTCCATACTCAAACACTTCTTTAATCTGCGCAAAGAAAAAGCTTGGGAACAATTCAGGAATCGACAACGTGGAAATTTTCAAGTGTCTAAAGGCTTTAGAAGAAGAAATCCCAATAAGTTAAGGACAACAAGAAAATATATTAGGAACAAAAAGAATCCTGACAGTGCTATTGGTCCTTTACTAGATGGATGGCGTAGAATTATCAATAATAATGCAGAAAAGGCAGAAGTGTTCAATAAATATTTCTATTCTCTTTTTTGGGGAAAAACAGATGATCCAGTCTCATCATATTGTGATGATAACACTCTTTCCATTCCACCAGTATCTCTGAAAGCTATTAAACAGAAGATAGACATTTTTAAATCAGCAGGTCCAGAGAATTTGGATTCAAGAGTTTTAAAAGATTTGGCTGAGGAGCTCTCAGGACTATCAGTATTGATTTTCAATAATGCTTGGAGCACTGAGGAAGTTGCAGAAGACTGGAAGAAAGCTAATATTATGCCAATTTTTAAAAAGGGTAAATTGGATGACCCAGGTAATTATAGGTCTCTGAGCCTGACATCCCAGGCAAGATAATGGAGCAACTGATACATGATTGACTTAATAAAAAAACTAAGGGAGGGTAATATAATTAATGCAAATAAACATGAGTTTATAGTTTGAGAAGATCTATTTTCTAATTTGATATCTTTTTTATGAGATTGCAGGTTTGGTTGATAGAGGTAATTGCGTTAACATAATAGACTTCTGTAAGGCATTTGACTTGGTACCACACAACATAAAAAAATAGAATGATATAAAAATAACATGGCACACATTAAATGGAGTAAAAACTTGCTAACTGATAGGTTTCAAAATGTAGAGCGGATTTTATTCTAGTGCGGTCCAACTAGGATTGATGTTGGCCCTACGCTATTTAACATTTTTATCTATGAGCTGGAAGAAAACATAAAAGCATTACTGATAAAGTTTGCAGATGACACAAAAATGAGGGACTGGTAAATAATGAAGAGGGCAGATCACTGATTCAGAGTGATCTGGTTTGCTTGATAAATTGGGTGCAAGCACATGATATGAGTTTTAATATGACAATGTAAATGTATACTTCTACGGACGAAGAATGTAGGCCATACTTAGAGAATGAGGGACTTTCTCCTGGGAAGCAGTGTCTCTGAAAAAGATTTGGGGATTACAGTGGATAATCAGCTGAACATGAGTTCCCAGTGTGACACTGTGATCAAAAGAGCTAATGAGATCCTGGGATGCATAAACAGGAGAGTCTTGAGTTAGGAGTAGAGAGGTTATTTTACCTCTGTATTTGGCACTGGTGCAAGTGCTGCTGGAATACTGTGTCTAGCTCTGGTGACTACAATTCAAGAAGGATGTTGATAAATTTGGAGAGGGTTAAAAGAAGAGCCATGAGAATGATTAAAGGATTAGGAAACTATGCCTTATATAGTGATAGACGCAAGGAGCTCACTCTATTGTATTGAGCTTAACAAAGAGAAGGTTAAGGGATGACTTGATTACATTCTATAAGTACCTATGCAGGGAACAAATATTTGATATTGGGCTCCTCAATCTAGCAGAGAAAGGTATAACACGCTCCAATGGCTAGAATTTGAAGCTAGACAAATTCAAACTGGAAATAAGGCTCAAATTGTTAATATTGAGAGTAATTAACCATTGGAACAATTTACCACGGGCTGTGGTATATTCTCCATTACTGGAAATTTTTAAAATCAAGATTGGATGCTTTTCTAAAATGCTCTAGGAATTATTTTGTGGCCTGTACTATACAGGAGGTAAGACTAGACGATCACAATAGTTCCTTCTGGCCTTGGAATCTATGAAAGAATCTATGAAAGACTAGGGACTAATGTCCTCATTCCCTTAGTCAGTTTTGAAAAAAAATCTCCCTCTGAACGGTTATTATACATAGTGTCACAGATGTGCTTTGTTCTTTGTAGCAAACAGACTAAGCCTTACTAATGGCATTTCTTGCCTGGAAAAGCATATCATGTGTAGAGATATGTTTGTGAAAGATTATAATTTAGAGAGGCTTCCTCATAAGGGATAGTATGATGAATATAGGAATTTTGAGAGATGCCCTGGAAGCAGAGGGTTTGAGAACATAGTTTTTCTGTGTACAGCAGTTCACCACAGCAGCTCATTTATTTTTTATTCCTTTCATTCACTGGTTTGTTGTTTACTGAACCCATAGTGTCAGAAGTGCCAAAAGAGGGAGCATCTGCAGTAATTCTGAGGTTACTTCCTGTGCTTGAAACTAAAAATGTAGGAAAAGGGAGCACGTGGAGCAGCAAAGAAAGTCCAAAGGCTTTGTTATGTATTTATGATCATGATAGTAGTCTGACAAGCTTAAGAAGGGAAGAAAGCCAAACATGGATGTCTTGCAACCCCCATCCAATCTGCAATTGTCAATGTTGCAGAGAACTAGAAAAAATTCTGACAGATTTGAATTGTATTTAGCAACCATAGGGGCAGAGGAGAAAAATGATAACGTGTAATCATTAATCTTCTGGCATGTTTTGGGGGAGTAAGCATTGGATATTTATAACAACTTTAAGTTTGAAGAAGGTTAAAGATTGAAGTTAAGTAAAATACTGATTAAATTTGAGGAACATTGCATGCCAAAAAGGATTGAGACCTTTCAGAGACGCCAATTTTTTACATGCATATAAAAAAACTGATAGCATAGAGCAATATGTCATAGAATTAAGAAGACTCGGTAAGACCGGTGACTTTGGTGAGTGACAGAATCTCTGGTCAGAGATAGAATCATTTGTGTCATTAAAGGCAATATGTTGAGAGAGACTGCTCCATGAAACTTTAGAAAGGCTCTCCAGATATGCAGGGCAGCAGAAACTGTGAAAGCACACAAGCCAAAGAGCTGAATTCATTGGAAGTGGTACTAAATAAAAAAGAATGTAGCCAGAAAAGGTCAAATCAAAAAGTGGAACCAATCATTATGAAAACCACCATCAGGAGAGTAGACTGATTACAGATGGCTATGTGTAAAAAGTGGATCTGAGCAAAACCCCAAACAACTGTTTTGCCTTTCAGAAGCTCTCTCACAAATGTGGGGAAAAAATCATTTTGCAAAATGCTGCATATCCCAAATGCCAGAAAAGTAAAGGGCATACAGTGAAGACAACCTGTTGAGGAGTTTTACTTAGGCATGTTGGGATCAAGCAAGCTGATGAGAGGGACTGGGTACTGTTGATTAAAGTGAATGAAACAATTATTCTACTCAAACCAGACACAGGAGCTCAGGTTAATATTCTGTCTGAACAAGAGTATGAGAGACTGAAGATAAGACCAAAACTGGGACCAAAGAACTAAAAGTACCTGGTTATTCTGGAATAAATATACCAGTGAAAGGGAGGTATGCAGCTAGCATGAAATATAAAAACCAAGAGAGTAGTACCAAGAAAGGTGACACCAGTTTTAAGTCTGTCCACTTGTAGAAAAACTCAATCTGGTAAAATGGGTGCTCTCGCTACAATATCAGACTGAATCTGGTGATGAGGCACCCATTTGGGAATATCATGACCTGTTTCAAGGGTTGGGTTCCTTGCAGGATTAATATATAATCCAGATAAACAAGCAGGTAGCTCCAGTTATCCATCCATGTAGAAAGGTACCATTTGCACTCTGTGATAAACTCAAGGCTGGGCTCACAATGATGGAATCAATAGGGGGAAGGATAGCTTGGTGGTTTGAGCATTGGCCTACTAAACCCAGGGTTGTGAGTTCAATCCTTGAGGGGGACATTTAGGGAATTGGAGTAACAATTTGTCTGGGGATTGGTCCTGCTTTGAGCAGGGGGTTGGACTAGATGACCTCCTGAGATCCCTTCCAACCCTGATATTCTATGAAAAAATGGAGTAGCCAATGGAAAGGGTCAGCTCCCTAATCATCGTGGAGAAAAATAACAGCCAGCTATGCATATGCTTAGATCTAAGACCTCAACTATGCTATAAAAAGAGAACATTTCCAACTGCCAATCAAGGAAGAGAGTATGTCTCTGTCAGTTTGCAAGTGCTCAATATTTCAGTAAATTGGATGCTTCCTCAGGATTTTGGCAACTAAAATTAACCGAAGAAAGGTCAAAACTATGCACATTTAATAACCCAGTTGGAAGATACAGATTCTTATGCCAACCCTTCTGCATAGCTTCAGCACCAGAATTGTACCACAATATAGTAGCTATGATCTATCAACATATTAATGGTGTTGACACCTCTATGAATGAGATTGGCATCTGTGGCTCAACTAAAGAGAGCATGATTGTAGATTTCAGAAAGTCTATGCCACTACAGCTGCAAATTGAAATGAAATGTGTTTTAGGGGTTACAGAACTGACTTTTGTGGGTGATGTTATTTCCAGCAAAAATGTAAAATCTGTTAAGATGAAGGTTTCAACCATAGAAATGATGCCACATCCCCAGTGAAAGAAAGATGTCCAACGATTCCTGGGGATGGTTAATTGTCTTGGGAAATGTATACCTAATTTATCTACAAAAGCAATGGCTTTGAGGAAACTCCTAGAACATAAAAAATAATGATGGTGCAGAACAGGTGGACTTACTGGAAGGTTTGAAACAATAACTGATGCAAGAGCCAGTGCTGAATTTTATGCACCAGGCAGGTCTGTTAAAATTTCAGTGGATGCTTCACAATCTGGATTTAGGTGCAATGATTTTACAGAAACATGATGATGGTTGGTATCCAAATCATTGATGCAGAAACCGGATATCCACACTTTGAGAAAGAACTTTTAGGAATATTGTTTGCCTATGAGCGATTCAATCAATGTACTTTCAGCCAGGTAATGGATGTTGAAACGGACCACAAGCCCATGATAGCATTACCTGGCAAACTGCAAAATGATTGTACTATAAGGTTTCAAAGAATGATGATAAAGATGCAGAAGTATGATTTGGTTGTAACCCACATACTTGGTAAATTCACGTTTACTGCGGATGCATTTTCCAGAACGGTGACTCCCATTATGATACTAAAGAAGACCTCAGAGATAGAAATGAAAGCCTATGTAGATTGATTGCCCATAGCTAACAAAGAACTGCAACAAGGAAGAGGGGAAACAGAGAAAGATGAATCATTGGGGATCTTTAAATAAGTGATAATTAAAGGGTGGTTTGAAGAAATAAGCAGTTGCTCTCTATTAGAACTGCAGACACGAACTGACTGTGCTAGATGGGGTGATTTTCCAGGGCAGCAAGGTTGTAATACCAATGAGCCGCTGGAAAGAAACACTACAAAAGATCCACAAGGGTCCTTTAGGAATTGTGTGGGGAAGGAGAGGGTGCAAGGAACCCTTCTCCAGCACATCTGTGCAAAGTCCAGCTATAATATTGTTATTGGCAATTGAGAACACAGAGGGAGGAGGGAAAGAACATCTGGGAGTGATGAGATCAGGGTCATTGCCCTGTACCACAGTGTATTGGAATGGCAGTGCTAGTGTTAGTGCTTGCCTACAATTGTTGAATAGAATGTAGAAAGGGTGTACCTCTCACTGTATTTCACCCACTTCCCAGGAGGATTTCTGGTTTCAAACATTTAATATTTCCAGGTTCTGCTACTCAGGGAGCATTCCCCCTCTCCTACCCAATGCAACTCAGCCTCCTAAAAGGTATTAATGCTTTGGAGGACTAGAGATGTGTCCAAACTGCAAAAAATTAATCTGGATTTCAGACATTCTTCTCTGGGATATTGTTTTGGTCCATATTTCCACTTTAAAAATGTTTTAAAATTGCCAACCCATGCTATGAATAAAATTGTGGATTATTATAACTGAAAAAAGCCAAATAAAATAAAATAATGGATGTAATTTTCTCCTGTTACAATAAGCATTTTTTCACCCACAGATTGAAAGCCCTTTTCAAAGAGAGTCAGTATCATATTCATTTTATGGTTGAGGAAACTGAGCCCCCATACAGGTGAAATAACATATATGAGATATATAGCAGGAAAGTGGCATTTGAGGGGAAAAAACTCATCTTCTAACTTCCATTAGAAAATGATTAAATGATACATAAATCCAAATATGACAGAGTATTTTTTTTTACCTTTGGTGTTTGAGTTCTCATTCTGTTAACAAGCATAATAGAAGTACCATGACCAAAGTTCCCTCTAACCTGATGGCCGGGCAGCCGCTCAGGAAGCTATCAAGTGCCGTGCACTTCAGGTGTCTCTCCACCCACGGCTGTGCTGCTCCTGCCCTCTGCCTGGGAGCTGCTCCCAGGACCTCATGCTTGCTGTGCAGAAGGGTGGGGGTGTTGATATCAGGGTGTCCCCCTCCCTCCGCCCCATACCCAATCTCTGCAGAGCCGGGGCGGAGGGGGGGGAATGTGACAGGGCTCCTCTTCTCCCAGAACTCAAGGGGAGGCTGTATATACACACTTCTTCCTCAATATCATCCTCCTGTGCCTCTGTATAACACACTGGGGCTTTAAGGAAAAGCACCATATAGCGTGAGTGTTAGCAATATTGACTACCTGAAGGATGTCCCAGGGCAGCAGCAGTCCACTGGGGAGTCCTGCCAGGCTGTGAACATACTTAAAGGGGCTACGCATGTCTCTGTCTCACACTCACACTCACTCTCTCTCTCTCTCTCTCTCTCTCTCACACACACACACACACTTTCACACTCACCTCCCAACACATTCTTGTATTATTGTTGTTGTTAATTCTTGATACTTCCTGCAATGCACATACATTCTCTGTAATTTTATTTTTTCAAAGCGCTGTTATTTGAGTTTTTGACTAGTCTATGCATTTCATAATTTTTTATTTCTCTCTTACACTTAAATTTAATTCTTTGAGTAGTGAGTTCTAAAATGCCTAACCTGTCCTAGATGAAGTAATTATCTCTATGGTAACTTTTAAAATATATAGGTATTATATCTAGGTATTTTGTTTCTTCTGGTGGTGCACATCTGCACATTACCTCGATAATTTTGTGCACATAACAAAATTCATTCTGCACATGGATGGAAAACATTTGAGGGAACATTGACCATGACTGCAGAGTATTTGTGTCATCATTAAATCGCAGGGTTAGAATTGCAGGCTTTTGACCAGTAATAAATTAATTATACAAACTGTCTTTCATTTCTCTATGATTTACTTGTACTGCAGTAGTGCCAAGAGGCCCCAGTTAGAGACCAGTATCCCATTGTGCTACGCACAATACACCCATATCATAAAATCAGTCTGCACCTGTAGGAGTTTAGTCACTCTAATCATATGATAAAACACAACAAGTGGGGATGACAAGGTAACAGTGGCACCATTATTTGGTATAATATGCAGCAGATTTAGTACAACCTCTGCCTAGTCATTCATTCTGGTTTCCTAAATCTGGAATGGATAATACTTTGTTGTGTCACGGCCTTTATCTGGGCTGGCTTTGTGCCACTCTGGCAGTTCAAAGCACCCTTAAAAGCAATTAATGCAGCCATAGGAGTATTCCTCTGTCAAAAAGAGTCCTTACATGGCTCTTGTGCCACCCCCCTTTCAGGTCATGGACACAGGCACTTGGCCAAGATTCTTGTACACCAGGGGTGGGCAAACCTTTTTGGCCCAAGGGCCACATCAAGAAATAGAAATTGTATGGCAGGCCAGAAGGCTCACAAAATTGGGGTTGGGTGTGCGGGAGGCGTGCAGGCTCTGGGGTTGGGGATGAGGAGTTTAGAGGTATAGGAAGATTCTCTGGGCTGGGACCAAGGGGTTTGGAGGCGGGAGGGGGTTCAGGGCTGGGGCAGAGGTGCGGGAAGGGGTGTAGGTTCTGGCTGGGAGTGCGGGCTCTGGGTGGGGGCTGGGGATGAGAGGTTTGGGGTGCAGGAGGGTGCTCCAGGCTTGGATTGAGGGGTTTGGAGAGTGGGAGGGGGATCAGGGCTGGAGCAGGGAGTTGGGGCATGGGAAGAGGCTCCAAGCGGCACTTACCTCAAGCGTCTCCCAGAAGCATGTGCCTTCTCCAGCTCCTACGTGGAGGTGCGGCCAGGCAGCTCTGCACGCTGTCCTGCCACAGGCACTGCCACCGCAGCTCCCATTGGAGCACTGGAGGAGGCCATTGGAGCATGTAGGAGCTGGAGTGAGGCCATGCCACGGCTTCCGGGAGCCATGGGGTGCGGCCCCCCCAACCCAGTGCCCCGGCCAGAGCACCGGAGCAGGGCCGAGCAGCATGATGCGGATCGCGAGCCAGCTTGAAATGGCTCGCGGACCAGATCCAGCCCGGGGACCGTAGCTTGCCCACCCATGTTGTACACCCTAGCAAATCCTGGCTGCTGGAACACTCCTTTGGGGCTGTTAGTAGCTGGGGCAAATTCTCCCCTCTATTCAGTTGTTTGGAACACACCTTAACAGCAGCTGGGGATCATTAGGGTGACCAGATGTCCTGATTTTATAGGGACAGTCCCGATTTTTGGGTCTTTTTCTTATACAGGCTCCAATTAACCCCCACCCTCGTCCCAATTTTTCACACTTGCTGTCTGGTCACCCTGGGGGATCTAGAGCTGGCTGGAAAACAGAAATTGAGTCTAGCATGACCCAAGACTGCATATATAACCTTAACTGCTGGAAGGCAAGTAATTCTCAGAGCAGTTGTCTCCTCTTCTGGTTATGCTATTTTATCCCAAATGGCACATATATACTCCTTGCTATCTGATAGTTACACAGGAGTTTCAGCATCTCCTTCTGCTTCCAGAGTTCAACACTCTGGTCTGGGGGCAGGCCCCAAAGTTTTCACCAGACAGCTCATCTTGGACAACAGGATTTACCAGGATGCTAAGAGCTCAGTTCAGACAGGAGGTAAGTCACACCTTCAATAAGACAAGTTCCCTGATCCAGTCTTTTAATCAATGAGGAGACTAGCCAGCTCATCTGTGTGCAACATTTGTCCTTCATGAGATGATGTATTTAAACAGGGAGCTACTATCTCCCAAGGATATAAGTTCAGAAACATTGTAGAAACTGTTCAGTCAGCAGAGATGAGTTACAATTGGGGATAATAGATATCTGCATGGCTTTTCCACAAAAATGTGTGGCATTTCCTTGAGGATCTTATGTTTTTGTTTTTTATTTGATGTAGATATGTTTTTAAATACCAGTGTTTTTGTACTACTGGGAGAATGTATGAAAGATAAACCAAGTAGAGTCTTGGTTGGCCGCTCACATCCCCCAATACACAAAGAGTGAAGAAGGGTCTGGTCTATGCTTGTTCATACTTCTCCAACAAAGATAAATGAAAATGAATGTTGTTCCCACCTTCAGGCATTGCCATACACTGACTTACTCCAGAAATAGCCTGTTTTACATTGCAACAGCAGTAAATATACTGTGTCCTCTCATTTCTCATGGAAAAATTCAATATGGTCTCTGGTAGCAAGTGGAAATAAAAACCCAGACCCCAGCTCTTAATCCTGCTCTTATTGCTTAGGTGGGATTTTTTCATTTACTTAAATGGGAACAGAACCAGCCCATGTAACCTTGACCGACAGAACAAAACCAACATAATTCCATGCACTCAGGGAAAAATAGACCAATAACAAAATTCTGCAAGCATTTCTCCAAGGATAAAGTGGAGAATAACCCCCTTTATTCCAGGGGATACTTAAATTTTACCATATTCCAGTTCATTCTATCTAAGAAGTAGCTTTTCTTGCTGACCCTAGGTTAACAGCCCAAGAGTTCCTCCTGACTCACAGAGAGGAAGGCTCAGTCCGCAAGCCATTTCTGGAAGACCCTGCATGGCCTCTTCTTCTTTTATTTCTTGTTTCTTAATTAGGCACAGCTTGGTGGTCCTCCCTCAAGGATTGTCAGTTTCTGAGGATTGGGTCTGCTCCTCTTCCCTTCTCCCAATGTCATTTACTGGGACTGGCCAGGAGTGAGGTATATATAGAAACTGCTTCAGAGACGGTCATTCAACTATTTATTATCTCTTTAAAGTGAGCTACTTTGCGCCTGCTCCTGCTAGAGAAAGTATTCTAGAAAATCTACACAATCCCACCAGTCACACTCCGGGAGTCCCATATGTATTTTAACCGATAGGTATGTTAAATATAACTTTCACCTGTTTTTTAGGGATAATAGCAAATGCCTTGATTGAATAATCAACAGAATATTTGATTTGCATGTTAAAAGCCTGTAGACTTCCGCCAGTAGCAAAAGGCTCTAAGGTCACTGTCAACTGACTTATAAAAAATGCTTTTGAATAATACATTAAGCATTTGCTGTTTCCATAATCAGGCTGAAATCTCATTAATGTTACCTTTTCTGCCCTATCTGAGTTAGTGCCTGAAAGCCGAAGTTCAGTACCTAGCCTAGGTCTCACCTTACATTTATATAGCATTGTTCATCCTGGAAGACTCTGAAATGTCTTAAGAAGTAATCGCCTCACCTGCCACTGATGGGCTGCCATCTCTGGGTAGTATGCAGCATCTGTTTAACAGTTCACAGCAGCATTGCATGTAATAGTTCAGAGTAGAAAATTAAAAAAAACAATTACTATATTCAACTGAAATGACAGAAAGGGTTAGTTAGGCAGAAGGTAATTACACTAATGGGAACTGGGTGAGTACATGGTCAAATTACTCCTAATCTTCATAGATCTAAGGAAGTTTACTATATGCGAAAGAAGTGGGCCAGCCTGCATTTCTGTTTTAGCACTTGAAAAACTTAAGCCATGCAAATCTCCCTCTCCCCAAGATATACATCATTCTATTTGTTCTTGCATCTCAAAGATTTGTGATCAACCACATTTACATTAAATGTCATTATCAATCTTATTCCACCACTGAGGAATGATGAACGTGGATAGGAAACTGATAAGCTGTGGAAGAAACAATTCTGCAAGACAGGCCATCATTTTTAATGTATTTTACTAACGAAGTACAAAGACTGGATTACTGCAGTGCTGCACATGGGGCTGCATTTGAAGACTGCCTTTTAGCTTCAGATAGTATAGATGGACTATTTATTTGGGTAAGATTCTTACTGGAAGCACTGGAGCGGTATGGTCTAGTGGATAGAGCACTAGACTAGAAGTCACGAAATCTAGATTCTATCCCTAGCTCTGTCACTGACCTGTTGTGTCCTTGCCCATAAGCTGGGCAAGTCACTTCACCTTTCTGTGCCTCTGTTTTTCCCTTTCATCCTTTGCCTTGTCTATCTAGGTTGTAAATTCCTTAGGGCAGGGACTGCCTCTTACTATGAATTTGTACAGTGCCTAGGACAATGGGGCCTCAATCTCAGTAGAGGCCTCTGGGTGCTACAGTAATACAAACAATAATAACGCTTCTGTGCTCCACAGTCTGCACTAGATCCTGATAGGTTTCCTGGTGACGTGTATGTTGTTTGTTTTGCTATATATTGCCAGAAGGATTTGGTTCCTTTCTAGCTGTCTTAGAGATTTCCTGACTCGTTGTGTGATTCTGTGATATTGGTGAACTGCTGAAGTATCTGAGTTAACAGTTTCCTGTTGCAAAAGAGAGGACTTACAAAATGTGAAGTTTTGTGCATTGCAATACATCAGGCACAAGATAAGCCTCAATTTATCTTAAGTGATATTGTCTCTATATATTTACTATACAATTTAAATCAAACAAGAACTTGTGACCTGATTTCTAGTGAATTAACAGAGAAATATCAAAAGTGCAGAGGTGAAAGTAAGCCGGCAGCCGGGCTTGGGCGGGGATATAAAAGGCTTTCAGCTCCGGCCCCTGCGGGGAGCCCCGGGCCCTTTAAAGCGCAGTCCGAGCCCCGCTGCTGGAGCTCTGGCGGTGCTTTAAAGGACCCAGGGCTCCCCGCAGCGGCCGGAGCCTCAGGCCCTTTAAAGCACTGTCGGAGCCCTGGGGGTCCTGCAGCCAGGCTCAGGCAGGGATTTAAAGGGCCCGGGGCTCCCTGCAGAGGCCAGAGCCCCGGGTCCTTTAAATCCCAACCCGAGCCCGGCTGCCGGAGCCCCGGGATAGCAGTGGCAGGGCTCCCGCAGGGATTTAAAGGGCCTGGAGCTCCGCGGTGGCCAGAGCCCCAGGCCCTTTAATTTGCCCCTGAGCCCCGGGGCTCCTAGCCACCTCTGCAGCTGGTAGCTCCGGGGTGATTTAAAGGCCCTGGGGCTCCCAGCCACAGCCGGAGCCTCAGGGCCTTTAAATCTTGAAAGCCCCCGCCTCTTCCCATTGAGGCCACGCCTCTTCCCAGTAAGGCCACGCCCCCGCTCAGGTGTCCGGTTTACTGGTAAGTTCTTTAAGTTACTTTCACCCCTGCAAAAGTATAAATGAACACTGAAATTATTTTCTAAAGCACATCATACAAAACTGTTGTGATGGATGGTATGCGATTTGGTGTGGTACATATAATTACAAGGTCCAAAATGGGTGTCCTGATGTCTGTCAGGAGCCTGGGTCATAGGCAGTCAGGCTTAGTGGTCAGAGCAGGAGTCAGATTTAGTGCTCAGAGTCTGAATGCCAGAGCCAGGGTCAAGACAAGACCAGAACCAGGAAGCAGGTCAGAATTGGAGTCAGAGTCCAAATGCCAGAGCCACAGGTTCAAGACAGAATTAGAGTCAGGAATCAGAGCCAAGGGTTAGAATTGGATTACCAGGAGTCAGGGAAGGAAGGAGCAAGGCTAGGTGCAGGGCAGGTTCTGGGCTGGAACTGTGGAGGAGCAGAGCATGTGCAGAGCTTGGTGAGAGACAAGCACAGGGAGGCAGAGAGTCTGTAGGTGTGATCATTGAGCAACCAGTGAGCTGCTGCTGAGCTTAAGAACTGGCCTTCTAGTTTCTTCAACCAATCCGGCAGGGCAGTCTATCAGGCAGCATAGCTGGTGCATTAAGGTGTCGGGTACTGAGCAGGTGCAGCTGTAAGACCTTACTCCTGACAATATCACACAAAAATTACATTAAAAGAATGTAAGGTTGCAAAATCAGGGACTCAGAAGTTAGGAAATGCCAGAATTAAGGTTACCTGTGCAACCTTAATTTGGCCCCCTTTTACATATGCTTCCAGGTCTGGCTCTTGTCCCTTCTGTATTTTTATCAGGCAGCTTCAGTGCCTGCAGGAGAAGGGGGCATTGTGAGCACAGGACAGACAGTCTCTTTGCTCTCAGTTCCTGTGCCTGACACCACAGTGGCCTGCTGCAGCTGGAGTAGCAACTGAAGGGAAAGTCCTATTCAGCCCATAGGTTAGAGCATGCTCTGTGGTGATGGCTCATGTGCAGTCCAGTGACACACACAAACTATGAGGGGCTAGAACATGCTAAATGCGGACAGAATCTTTGGAGAATTTAGTTGCCAAACTCTAACAAGTCTCTTCTGAGAATCTGGGAACTAAGATTTTTCAAAAGTTTATAATTTGGCCAAATTTGGGTATCTTTTCATAGGAATAGCAAAAGGTAAATCCCTGAGCCCAGTGCCAAACTACAGGGTTTTGTGTCAGAGTATGGAGGTGCTAGAGCTTCTCAGCTGTTGTAGGAATTGTCTTAATGTAGGCAAAGCAATGTGTTTCCCCCTAACGTCATTCTCAGAAATAGCTTAACTGTTTTAGATTAATTAAAAAAAAAATTAGCCTGAGGCAGACACCCAGCATGGAATATTTCAGCGCAAAGGTTAAAGTTTGGAAAGATTATAAGCAGCTGAAAACAGGGTCTTATAATGGGAAGTGTTGGGCAATCTTAAGCATAGGCATCATTATGAGCTCTGCCTATAATTAAAAAAGAGAGTGAGGGAGAAAACTGTTAAACTTGTCAAATAGTTTTTCGTTTGTGAAATATATGAATTCGGCATTAGGGTTTCCAAGCATCCAGTTTTCGACCAGAACGCTTGGTTGAAAAGGGACCCTTCCAGCTCCAGTCAGCACTGCTTACCGGGCCATTAAAAGTCCGGTTGATGGTGCAGCAGGGCTAAGGCATGCTCCCTGCCTGCCCTGACTCTGCGCAGCTCCCAGAAGCGGCCGGCATGTCTGGCCCCTAGGCACGGGTAGCCATGGGGGCTCCGCAAAGTGCCCCCGCCCTGAGCGCTGGTGCCAGGAACCACCGCCAATGGGAGCTGCAGGGGCAGCACCTGCGGTCATGGGCAGCGCACAGAGCCCACTGGCCCATCTGCCTAGGAGCTGGCTTGTTCCGGGAACTGCCTGAGGTAAGTGCCGCCCAGCTGGAGTCTGCACCCCAACCCCCTGCCCCATCTCTGAGCCCCCTCCTGCACCCAAACCCCTCATCCCTGGTACTACACCAGAGCTCATGCCTCCAGATGGAGCCCACACCCCCTGCCCCAACCCGGTGAAAGTGAGTGAAGGTGCGGGAGAGTGAGTGACGGAGGGAAGGGGGGTGCAGTAAGTGGGGGCAGGGCCTCAGAGAAGGGGTAGGGAAGTGGCAGGGCCTCGGGAGGGACAGGGGGCGGGGCAAAGTGTTCGGTTTGGGGCAATTTAGGAAGTTGGCAATCCTATTTGCCATAGTTCATTAAATAAGTGTTCCTGTCTGAGTTGTGCACATTACATTAAGACACATAGAAAATATAAGAAGTGAAGGTTCTTACCCATGAAAGCTTATGCTCCCAATACTTCTGTTAGTCTCAAAGGTGCCACAGGACCCTCTGTTGCTTTTTATAGAAAATATAAAAAGATTTTCCCAAAATTATGTCAGTTTGCAGTTCTGCCTTGTGAATCAAGACATTTGTACAATGTGCACTCTAGCATGCTCAGACAGTAATCACTGTTCTAACTTTGCTTAACATCTTATCACACAAATATATATATATATGTGTGTGTTTACATATATATAAATATAATAACACAGTCAGTTAAAACACATGGTGCATAAAGTAACTTTTTAGTCATTATTTGTTATTTCTGCATCTGCTTTGTTGATAAGCAGAAGAAGTTAGAAGTGATTATAGCCAACATCTTCTGGGAGAAAGAGTAGCATGAAAAATTCTTAGTTTATTTATCTTTCAGCCTTTGCCTTTTTATGTTCATCTTCATTATTCTTTATTTTATAAAAGGTTGAGATTGGTGCTGTGTAGTGGGCTTGATTATTAATTAACAAAGACACTAAGGACAACTGAAATTCTACACGTCAAGTTGTAATGTGTATAAATCTTATTAGTATTTAGCTTCAAAGTATATGTAGGAAATGTCCAAATGCCTCTTTCATGCTGGTGCATACCCGCTAATGTCAATGGAGATATAGGGTGTTGAACTTATTCAACTGAAGGTAAACTTGGCCCACTATGCCTGAACTTGCAATTAATTATATGCTGCACACGGTACAGCAGATTTTTATCACAGTTGCACTTGGGTAAGTTCTGGAGTATCTCTATTGAAGATTGGGAAAATAGAAAAAAATATATGAAGTAGCAAACAGAAAAGATGCAAAGGTTAAACTAATATGAGGGAGGGGACACTGGAGAAAACAATAGTAAAGCATTAAAACAAAAACAAAACGGTAAAAAAAATAGTGAAAGCTACAGCTTGTTGTCAGGATACAATGAAAAGTAAGAACTAGGTGCAAGAGGAAATACAATTTAAAAACAATCTTGTATTTTTTTTCCTTTTTCCCTTTCACTTTTTAGGCTTTGATGTCACTACAACAAGGTGATTTTTTTTTATTGAGGTAGCTAACTTGAGATAACTAATATAATGTAAAATCTTAGTGGAGACAAGGCACTGCAGTTCTCACCTCAGTGTAGCTAGTTCACATAATAGGGTAGGAATTGGGTTAACCTTAAATAGATACATAGAGATAAAAACCACCCGTGCCTTGTCTCCACAAGGATTTCACATTAAGACAAATGTTTCAAGTTAGTTTTCTCAAAGTTAAAACATACTTCTGTATTCAAGATCCTGATTCTGCCCTTGGTTTCGCTAGTGCAGACCTCTGCATTGTTGCCAATGCACCCATCAAAGTCAATAGAACTCTGCAGGGTGTATGCTATCTGATATCATTCCAGGACTGAGGCCTTAGTTTTAAGCTCTCTCTGGCAGAGATTGTGACTTCTTGTATGTCTAAATTGCCTAGCATGTTGTGAGGGCTATAAAACAATAAATAATTAGAATCTGGTCCAATCTGGTCTTTGCAAGCATTCAGCCCTCTGAGTTTATGCATATCTGGGATCTGAAAGAGAATATCATCCCTCGTTTGCCCGATAATTTTTTTAGATATTGTTATAGCAAAAGGATAATATAAATGCATAGTTGTAGATAATTTTTAGTCCTTGTAATAATTGTTACATAAAATAAATTATAATACAATAAATTCGTAGCTATCCCATCTACCAGTGTCTTAAATGTTACTTGATGCAATAATTCTACTAGTATATATGTGATATTTTGATTCAACACCAACAAAATCACAGTTAGACATTTTTTATACTAGCATCTTATTGTCATAATGTATACATCCACCCAACTTGCACCATTTAGGAAACAAGAAAGCAACAAGAGGATCAAGGATCTTACATTTCAGAGTCCAACATGGAAACCTCAGGAACAGCAATTATTCAAACAGTTCAATAATTTTACCATAGATCACCCCATATACTATATTATGTAATTTTGTCATGATGCTTCATTTTAAAGAATAATTGTCTTTGTGAAAGTCTGTGGCAACTCAGACAATGAACTTGCACTCTCAAGGAGAAACATCCTACTCTTAGAGGAAATGGAGAGAGTCAGGCTGAGATTCAGAGGGTGAATCTTGTGAACAACCTTTTCCCATATTTGTATGTCTTCAGAGAACAAACACATTCATTTGCTGCTCTATCTATGTGGAATGGACACACACTAGCCTTTGTAAACCGAGCTGAGATTCCCCAAGGACTTCAACCAAAACACACTGTTTAAGTAAAATATAAAACATGTTTATTAACTACAGATAGATTTTAAGTTATTATAAGTAGCTAGTGTAGAGATTAAAGTTGGTTACTTAAGAAGCAAAACTCAATTTGCACTCTAAATTCTATAAACAAAGCAGGATTTGAATCAAGTAGTGTCTCATCCTGACAGATGGTACAGGTGGGCTACAGATTCTCAATACACAGGCTGTGACTGTCTTCCAGCCTGAGAACACCCTGCCCCAGGTCAAAATGTTTCTCTTCCAGATGTTCTTCCAGGTGTTGAGATGAGGGTGGGAGGGAAGGGAGAGGCCAAGTGATGATGTCACTTCCCCTCTTTTGTATTCTCTTTCAGCTTGTTGGAAAGGTCTTTGCTGTGACAATGGGATCAGGCAGTCTCAATTGGTCAAGCAGTCTCCATTGCATGTGTGCTGTCTCTGAGAAGTCTCTGGGATGACCATTGGTAGAGTGGATTCTCTTGAATGGGCCATCAGCAAGTCTGGCTGGTCCTTTGTTGCAATTGAAAGGTTGGCTGTGGGCATCTCCCAAACGTACATATTTCAGTAACACCTATAGCCATGCTTCATAACTTCACGTATAATGATAGCTCATACAATCCAACAGGATCTTAATATTCAACAAATCAACATTTTTATAATGATACCTCACAAGGCATAGTTTGTACAAAACATAACTATCTGACAGTGGTGATTATGGGGGTTCCAGGATGCTACTTTGAGGTACAGAGTGTCACAAAGACGTTCTTCCTTCCCCATCAGCAGTGTTTAAGTAGTCAGGCGAAGACTTCCTGCATTCTCTGCCTCACAGATTGTAACCCTCTCTAGCCTAAAATTTCTTTTGCCTTCCATGACACTTCTGTAGAAAAATTGCTATGCCCATCTGAGAATGTGCATCTTTACTTTTGCATTGTAGTGCAGTCTGGCACACAGTGTGATCTCATGCATACCTGATAACATAAGATAAATTAGTGTGCATAAATTCAAACGAAATGTACCGCGCTAAGCACAAATTTGTCTGAGTCTTGACATTATTCTCTAAAAGTACATGTGGGTGGGTGAACCTGAAAGCCAGAATGTTTCAGGGGCAGAGAGAGTAGAGGATGAGAAATGCCATCTGCCAGGAATGTTGGGAGGAGAGAGAAGGGAGATCTTCAAATGAACCTCTAAGAAGACTGGTTTGGGGCTGTGTGAAGTTTCAGGCTTGTTCTTTTGTCCCAGATGGTTCTCCCATTCAAACCCCATCTATCTAAACTGAACTACAAGAATAAAAAAGTAGCTGAGAATACATCACTAACAAGACTTATAATTAAATATGGAATATAATATTAAGAATGTATTCAGCACAGAATAGTTAAAGACAATACTCTCAATTGGTCTCTTCTCAGCCTGACAAGGTGAGGCATGTTGAAGCCATTAAAATGGTTACAGTATCTGTACAATTTAAGCATACACATTAAATGTAATGCCTCTTTCTTTTCCTTCAATAAGCAAGTTATTGGTCTGCTGGTTATTTTCCTTTGGAATAGTAAATGGGCAAAAATAAGTATAACTAAGCTTTATCTTTCCTATCCCCAAAATATAGCAAAATATACTTTCCAAATATTTAGTGCTAATGTGTAAGTCATTTATAATACAAGGTCTGTAGTGATTTGATTTCCAGAACATCCTCTCTACCACTCCTGCATCTCGGTTAATTTTAGAAATCTGTTTATCTAGTCCATAGGGCTCAATTCTGCAATCCTTCCATGTGCAGAACTACTACTGAAGTCACTGGGAGCTCTGCACATGGAAGGGCTTCTGTCTTATCAGTGCCACTTCCTCTCTTACCAAGTGATAACTTAACAAAGCAGCAATGAAGATGCTTCAGACACTGCCTTAACTTCAGAACCTTACCCAGTCTAGGTTCTTGTTCCTATCTGATTTTATATCTGCCTTGACTGTCTTCAACTCCACAGAAGGTATATGAGTAAGTCTACCCTTTGAAAATCCTTCTCATGTTCTCGTCCCCTATCACTTATATATACCTGGAACCACTGACTTTCTCTTCCCTTATATCCCTCCTTAATATAAACTTCTTTTATAGGGCCTGTAAAACTCACACTTGCCTCCAAAACAATAATTTTGATTGTAACTGTAAACTGCAAAAAGAAAAGAAAAAGAAAAAGAAAAGAAAATCACAACCTAATAAACTAACAATTAAACTTTCTAGACACAGGGTTTGTCACTGGCCAGTTACCTGCTTTTTGTTATTTCTCATACCACTTTCTTTGTCTTTGTGGCCTCATTATAGTAGTCTCTAAAGCACCTACCTCACTTTTAGTGTTATAGATATAAAATAAAAATGGTAAAACTGAATGCAATTTATAGAGTTGCATAATTTCCTCCTCTCGTTTAACAATGTGGTATCATTCATACTTTAAATCTGTAAATTGCTTAATTTCTGAATATTGGGGATAATAATCCTTGTTTAGTCTACATGGGCATTATGAGGATAAAATTATTCATATTTATGACCCATTCTGATACTGTGGTCACAAGAGTCTGAAAGAAGATAGGCCTCTGTGATTCAGTAATTCTTCCATAGTTTGGAAAGCAAGAAGAGAAATTTGCAGGTTTCCACAGCCCCTCAACTTGCCTAGCTAGTAATTAACTGCCAAGAAATGTCTGATTTGAGAGACATTATTTCTTACGTCCAATACTTTTTATTTAACCATTTCAGAAAATCTATGGGAGAGAACACAACACACAGCAAAAACCATAGAGAAAATGTGAAAAGGAATTATTGCATTTTGATCACATCTGTAATTTCATGGACATATTAGCATGTGCTAATTATTGCTGTTTTCTATTGGAACCGAGCCTCCTTCTGACAGCAAGCATACTTTGGCAGACATCCATCACAGGAATTAGGTTATATTTGGCCTTACTGTGTTTGGCGACTCTTTGAAATACTATTTCATGATGAATCATCCCAGGTAACATCTATCCATGCTGTTCAGGGGAAGCCCACTTTTTCTGAAGAAATGTAACTGTGAGTTAGATATTGCTATTTTCAGTTATGGAGATGGACAAGATACTGGACCAAATTTTGTGCTGACTTTTAATAAAGACATTGGACTTATAAAGGGTGCAAGTCTGCATAGAATTTTGTCCAATGAATCCAAGTTCCAAGGAAGAAAAGGGATATTGTACATGGTAGGTAGAAACCGCATAGATCAGTGGTTCTCAACCGGGGATCTGGGGCCCACTGGGGGGCCACAAGCAGGTTTCAGGGGGTCCTCTAAAATAAACCAGAGAGCAGGGCCAATGTTACACTTGCTGGAGCCCAGGGCAAAAAGCTGACGCCCTACGCTCGCCAAGTGCTGAAAGTCGAAGCCAGAGAAACTTGGCTTCATGGGGTCCCCTGTGGTGTGGGGCCCTGGGCAATTGCCCTGCTTGCCACCAACTAATGCCAGCCTTGGCTTTTAATCTACTGGATATGCAGAAAAACAGTTCTTGTGGCACGGGTGGGCCATGGAATATTTTTAGCATGTTGGGAGGGGGAGCTTTGAAAGAAAAAGATTGAGAACTCCTGGCATAGATAATAGGAACATTGTGTATATTGGGCTTGAATGTACCAGGGAATAATAGTTTCCAAAGCCTCATCTATAGCAACTTAAATGAAAATGCAAAAGGTCAGGGTAAAGTATAAAGCACACAACCGTGATGAGACACCTAGAGATATACAAATATTTTTCACACATTCTTTAAAAATTTGGTCCTGAATGTAAAAGTACATTTTATTTGAAAAAATGCTTTGTTTAATTCCAGAAAGCCTATTTTTTTTTAGTAATTATATAATGAACTACGTCTATAACATAGTCATCAACACATGCTACTACTGAAATTATTCTATTCCAGTTAAATTTAAACGTTACAGTGCAGGCATATGTATAAAGTAAATTTAACAAAATGTATAAAAGAATGGAATGTGTTTTAACCTTCGCTTAGGGTAAGAGGAGAACAAAGGCAGTTATGCATTTTGTTTTAAATATTTTTCCTAACAAGACTTACAATACATTTGACGTTGCTACATCAAATCATAGTATCCCTATGAAAATCCAGGCTACATGCTGAACACAAACTAAGCTTTTACATACAAGTTTAGAAGAATACTGAGTATGTCTTTCCCCGCACCGCATGCTCACTTGCCTATATTCTCCCCTCTTATATCCATGCGAGTTGATGAAGACAACAGGGTTTCATGGGGGAGCTGAGGGAAAGAATTTAGTCCCATAAATCTGGCTTCCTGAGCTGAGAATTTTTTGTTTATAACAAAAAGAGTTAATATTGCATGTTTACATAGCTGAGATGTTGCTATCTTATTTCTTGTTTTTCTGTTAATTTGTCAATATAAACGTATTTCTTGCTACTACATTAGGAAGCCTGGTTTTACATGCAATCATGCAAACACTGAGAACTATCAGTAGTAAATGTTACTCAGACTCTACTCCTGGTTTTTAGTTTGTATTATTCCAGATTTTGTTTGCCTACATTGTATCCTAAAGTACAGGATTTATATTGTATCCTAAGGTATAGGATTAGATATTGCGGGAGTGTCTTGATTTTTCTTTTCCTGTATGAGTGTTATAGTATTGTACATATCACTGCTTGCTTTAGTGTTCATTTGACAAACTTCAGTCTTTTATTCCTGTTTTATAGTGCATCAGATCTAAAACAGGGTCAAGAAATACAATTGTACTTTTCCCAATTGTACTTTTATTAAAAGGAAACTTCATTTTTCTCAGGCAGATAGGTGTTATCTGAATGCATTTTAAAACTTTTGTTATAAGATGCCATCTTCTTCTGTGGGACTGGATATTTTTATATTTCTTTCCATATATCTTCACTTACCAGTGATCAAATCTGAAACATACAGTCACAGGGTAGCTGGTCCCTGTGAGAAGATTGGGCTAACCTCCCATGTGTCAGAGCACGTGAACACAATCCAGCCAATTAAAAGGGGTGGGGCTACACCTGGGCCTATAAAGGGCTGCAGGAAACCAGGCAAAAGTGGGGAGTGACTGGGCCATGCCATGCCATGCCATGCCATGCCATGCCATGCCATGCCATGCAATGCAATGCAATGCAATGCAATGAAGCAGTAGAGTTAACTCCTGTGGTGAGGCCCTGGAGCAAGGGGCCAGGTGCTCAGGGAGGCAGACTTGCGGGCTACTGCTCCAGGAAGGGAGTAGAGCTGACTAGAACTGGGAAGCTGTGAGAAACTGGAGAATAAACCTGTTTCAAAGAGAGTAGGCATGGCAGCACATACTTGGCCGATAGCTGGGGTTGGGAAAGAGATGCACCCCTCCTGGTGACATACATGTTACTTTATAACTTGTTGACCAGGTGAAAGAAACAGTAAAATATAGTGAAGCAGAAAGCTGATTGTGAAATGCAATATAATGCAAATAATTGCTTAGCTGTGGTTTCAGTCTGAATTTTTTAAATATTTCAGTTGCATGAATCCCCTTCTAAAAGTATGTTATAGTTAGAGCCCATTGTCCAGTGGTAAGATTCAGAAAAAGACCAATACTGGCCCATTTGTCTTGCATCCCAATTTCACCATTAACTATGGGACTGAGAGGGAGGCTGAAGTACCATGGAGCACCACAAGCCTTGGATATTGTAGGGTGGGGCTAATAATGCCACTTATTATTAAGGCTGCCTGACACTTCCCATTATAAGACCCTGTTTTGAATTTCATATAACTTTGCCAGTCTTTAACCATTCAGGCTGAAATTTTCCATGCTCGATCTATGCATCTGGCTTAATTAAAAATAAAATAAAAATGATTCAGACATTTTTGATAACAAGGATAGAGAAAAAAATCTTATTGTGCCCAAGTTTAAAAAATGCTGTTGACTTTTAAAAAAAATCTCTAGTGCACCTGTGTTTTAGAGCAGATATTTTGAAATTTGGCAGGGGATGGCCTTTGAATCAGGGATGTGTCTTTTACCATACACAGAAAAATCTCCCAAATTTGGCCAAGTTATAAACCCTTAAAATCATAATTTTCACATATTCAATAGAGACTTCTTAGAGCTTTGGAGGAATTGTTAGTTTCCCAGGAAGAAATGAACAATTCTGTCTTCAGAGCAGGGTTTGAGTAGAAAAATATCAAATAGCTGTACCTTTAGAGAACACCTTCCATGTTGTGCACTGAATGAGGTGGATTTCCAGTGGAAAAAATAATATAGGATCATGTAATTAAAGACTGCATTTTAATCTATGTGCACAAGGAGTCCAAATTAAGATTGCAATCTTAATTGTGGCATTTCCTAACTTGAAAGCTTGATTTTTGCAAAATTAATACTTTTATTTTAATGTAGGGTGGGTTTTTTTGGTGTGTAATAGTATTTAGGTTTAGGAAAATACAATCTTTATTACCATACAAGGAAGAAAAGTAACCTAGATAGCTACCTGTAGTTTCTTTCTTAATATGTGCTTTCCACAAGCTTCAATTTTCTGTTGTTTTAATATTTTATCAAATATTTTTGCAATATATGTTCAATTAATATGCCAATAAGAATGTAAAGCTTTTATGACTGATTGGTTTAACAGGCATATATACACACATGCATTCAGCTTCTAATTCATTTTCTTGTCCTTTAGATAGAAATGAAACACACCTAGATTAGCCACTTAATTACAAAATAAAACCTGCCAGCACTGTTTGCCCAAAAATGTACTTCAAGGGCTTGAATCTATCCTCATGAGTTTCTCAAATTACCCATGAAATTAATGAATAGAAAACGTTTAATGTGCAATGATTGCCAAGTCATTACATTCAGGTAAACAACTAAAATGTATGATAAAGTAGTAACACTCTAAATTTATATATATGTTCTTGAACAAATGACTTCAGTGTAATTTTCTGCACTTGTTATGTTATCAACACATCCACAAAAAGTCAGCTGTACTTGTACTTCAGCGGGAGTAAATAATTTAAGTGAAGTTAATGCTCCTCTGGAAGAGAGCTGACTGCAGGCAGGTCCTAATTAAGACACAGGCACTCTATGCCCATACCTAGGTTCTCAGCTCCTGACATCTTGTGATTACATCAGAATCTTAACTTGCATTTTTTTTAAAGTATGTTTCTAGCCCTTATAGTTGAGAAGAAAATCTGGAAAATGTGAACACAGTGTAACCAAAGAAGCAATATCTGTCTGAGTCTGCAGACAGCCTAAAACAATAGTTCTGAAAGGTGTAAACTACCTCATGTAGCTCAATGAGCTGTTAATGCCAAGATCCATCACTCTGGGGTGCCCTACCAGATGGTTTTGTGTATTGCAGGAGGAGAGTGAAGTGGGCCCAACATACCATCCCTAGCAGATACCCCAGCAGCTGAGGTTGAAATACTGAGGAACCACCCTGTTTTGACCGCTGCCTCAAAAGATGAGAGATGTGGCCCTGGCACTCCAAAAGGGAAGGAACCCCTGCTACCACTCTTGGGGAGGGAATAAAGGTGCCCCATGCTGATGGCCTTGGCCATCTTCATTGCGAAGGGGGTGGAGGGAGACTCATAGTGCAGGGTTATGGTTGCAGGGATGAAGCCACAGAGGCCCTTGTGTTGTGCAGTGACTAGAGCACCAGATTGGCTTAAACCAGTCCTGACTGCTGGATCCCCATTTGGCTGTCGAACTGCCAGGTTGGAAATATTAAAAAGACACAAAAATACACAGGGCTTTCTTCACCTGAAAGCATATCTCTCTCCCCCAGAAGTTAGTCCAATACAAGATATGTCCTCACTCACCTTGTCTCTCTAATATCCTGGGACCAACATGGCTACAACAACACTGCATACAAGATGGGGAATATGGCATACAGAGCATGTCTCCTTGGGTTTGGAACTATCCACTTTTCACACTAACATAGCTCCTTTGTAACAGTCAGGCAGGGGTTGAACAAGACCTGGAGAATACAGTATGTGAAGTAGTCCTTACTCTAGTAAGTAGCCATGTGGAATTGGTTAGCAAGTAGCTTGCTCCTGAGAATACGCAAATAACAGTATTCTGTGTTCCAATACATGTATCAGATTCATAGGGGATTTTCAGAAAGGTCAGAATAATCCATTCATGCCGCTTAACCAGCAGTAAAAATAATAAACAATGTATCTAGAATTAAAATGTTAGTGACTTACTTACTCAGGGCTTAAATTGGGCTGTGCTTTTGCATATGTTTAATTTCAGTTGTTTGGTACACACACCCTGAGGTGTTAATATCATTAAACGGTGCCCATCTCTTGCACTTAAAACATGGCTTGTCCAATTGCCATCTGAGGATTTTCCAAAGAAATCCTTATTTATAGATTCACAAGTAGCTCATATTAAGTAAACTGATCTCTAAGGACAAAAGAGAAATGAAAGGAACATCCCATATTTTGTTGTCAGTTTCTGTTTTTATGACACTTGGCGATTTGTGGATGCTGAGGAAAAGATTTTTGTAAAGGAATATTTTATACTGCATATGCTTTAGAATGTTGGCATTATTAGTGAAATTATTATTATTTAAAAAAAAAAAAACTTAGTTCCTCAGTAGCACCAGCAAACAATGTGTACCTAATGGGTTCTATGCACTCAATAGTTTTACTTGGCTTTTTATTAGACCTATAAATAGAAATCAAATCAAATGGGAATTTTCATGCGGGGATTTGTAAAAATGTTGGCAAGAGTGCAGATTTTCAGTTGCTTAAATTTTGTGATCATGCTGCTGCCTCCAGTTGTGAAATACATTCATAGGGACCTCAGAAGCTTGTTATTCCCAAATGGTGCATGCTAGAAATCACTGCTAAGCGTAAATTCTCATAAGTTAAACAGACAGTTTCAAATATCATGAAGTAGAAACATGTTGCAGGCCAGTATGTGGTTGTCTGTTTTGATTATGTTCTTTCATATATTATGACAGTTAGGTAGATAATTCAAAGCAGTTAGCTCTTGATGTATGGCCTTGGTTGTTTGGGTTTGATCCTGCATTCCTTGTGCACTCAAAAGTCCCATTGACCTGACAAGCACTAAAAGCAAGGAAGGCAGGATTTAACTGTCGTTAACTTTTTCTTTTAACTCTGTCGTATCAACCAAAGGACCATAGGCCCTGTCCTGCAACTCTTGCCCATGAAATAGTTCATACTCTTGTGAGTAAATCTATTGAAATTAATGGAACTGCACTGCTTATTTGGGTAAGAGCTTCCTCTTTCAAGTTTGATTACTGTGTTAGCAATGATGTGAGTAGTTCTTACTCAGATGAATAAAATGTTGCAGGATGAGGCCGTTAATGAGTTTTTTATTTCTGTTGAAATTCTCCCCGTCTTTGGATTATATTCATGTTTAATTTATCACAATCTGGTCAATTCATAAGAAGCTCTGTAAATCTCCGATCAGTAAAAATTACTTCTCTTAATTAGTGTGCTGTTCAGTTACTTGCCCATTCTTTCACTCAGATCTAAAGACCTGATCCATCAACAGAAAAATAGCTGCAGCCTTCTGGGACATTCACAACCTCGAAGATCACAAACATTAATTCCACAACAGGCCAATTTATTCGGAGAGAGGATGGCTTGCTCCAAAGAGGGAAAAGAAAACACCAAACTGACATGTTTTAAGGCCATTCCAAACATGACAGACAGACACAGTTATCTCCTTGCTTAAAGGGAGTGTTGTCAACCCTAAGAACTTGTCCACACCACCACTTATGTCAATATAACTTATGACACTCAGGAGTGTGACTCTCCTCCCCCCTGTCCCCCCGCCGCTCCCGAGTGACATAAGTTAAACCAACAGAAGTGCCAGAGAGCTCGCCCCGTTGGCACAGAGTGGCCATTCAAATGATCTTATAGCGCCACAGGTGCGTCAGTACAGCTGTGCTGCTGTAATCTTGCTAGTGTAGACAAGCCCCAGGTGTTAGAAGGGTCACAAGTGAGGCTTTCCAAAACATGAAATTTTTAAAAAAGGGTCTTTTTATTTGCCTCTGCTTATTTGATCCTTTAGAGTTCACATTTTCCAAGTTGTCTCTGGAGCCATGAGGAGGTAAAAATAGTTTTTGCTTAAGTGAAAAGTGTGTCTTGCTTAATCACATATCTCTAGGGGCTGGAGCTTTAAGAAAACCCCCAAATATTTTCAGACTTGTGATAAAATAGAGAGTTGGCAATAATGTAAAGATGACTTGCAAAGTGCAAATGAAAAACATGTTCAGCCCAGGAATATGTGCTAAATGTCCCCAATAACCAAGCTATGGAAGTCTTTCAGTACATACATTTAATTTTCAACTATCATTGTAATAAGCCATAAATCCAGTGTCTCTGTTTAGTCCATGATTTTTGGTGTCTAGCAGAATAATGAATTTAAGATCCCAGGCTTTTCTTTTGAAAGTGTTGCGATAGCTATCCATCCTCATCCTCAAAGGAAACCTGCACAATACTTTCAAAAGATGAGCTTGGGAGCTTATATATAATTCTGTAACCCACTAACCTCCTCTTCCTGTCCTATGACTGCTGAGGTGTTAACAGGTTAGTCTACCTTGAATGGTTCCTTACAATATGTGCTAATTACTTATGCTAAATACCTGTTCCACCTTGCATTTTGCTGTGATGCTGAAAGTTCATTTCCCATGTCTACACACAGAGTTATATCAACCTTAACTTTTATTGGCATAGTATCCTAGCTTAAAAAAACTCTCTCTTATTATATTTTAATGACAAATTGTGTAATCTTAACTAGATTTTGACACATCTCAGTGATATGAACAAGGTGAGAGTTTGAGTTCACACTTTCAGTGCTGTTATTGTTTAGTTTGGAGACACTTTTACAAGTTTAAGTAGGTTACATTGTGTCCTGTAAATTTAAATACAGCTCCCATGCATGAAACAGACTGCCTACAATTAACAGAAGCTGCTGCTACCCTGAAAGTACTGAAAAAAGATTTACGCAGTCATGAAAAAAAGCTATATGTTTAAAAACAGCAAGGTATGCTGACTGATTAGCTGTAATAACCTCCTTCCACCCAAAGGAAGTGTGTACATATAGATATGTACACATACATTATATACTATGAATATTTACTGTAACATTAGTTATCTATACTTGTTCCTTTGATGCTATAAATTTACATTTATTGGTGCTTATTATTCACCTAAAATATATGTATAGAAATCATCCAGAAAACCAAAACGTTTACTATGATTCCACATATTTAATCTTAAAGAATGAATTACTAGTAAGAACTGTTAGCTATTCAAAATGCTGTTCACATAGTGGTGACTGGTGAGTAAAGTTATTGCCTATGACATATGCATTCGCAGTTGAAGCTAAAGATGATCACAGCAGAACTAGCATTTCAGTGAAAAGCTACAAAGGTCTGAATGGATTCAGTTGCTTTACCTTAATTTAAAGGGACATTGTCAGCTTAAAAATTATGGGGTCAATTCTTCACTACCTAGCATCTTGTGCAGTCATTTACACCTGTAGAAAATGAATGCAAAACACTAACAAATTGGAATTCTCCATACATTTCCACTGACAAGTGTGTTATAACCACTTTGCACTCATTTGAATAGCACAGACAAGGTACAAGGCAGTGGAGAATCAGGGCTCACATTGAAAAGCACACTTCTACATTTATGTTAATATCCCCTGAGATTATTATAAATGAAATAATTTGATCTTTATGTAGCATGTCTATCTGGCTAAAGCATTTATTTATAAAGCACCTGTCACCCTAGTACTGAATCTAGATGGTGCACAGAGTTTAAAAAATGTAAGTACTGGGCCTGGGAAGTGCTCCTGTTTGCTGTTCTGCTGAGGAATAAAATCAGTGCCCCTGAATTTGAGCACAATTTACCCCCCTCTTACTTTAGATTAAATGGTCTGTTAGTTTTGAATGTGCCACAGTGTTTTCTTCTGCTGTGGCTGGTTGGAGAAATGTTGAAAAGGTGTCATTTTATTATTATTAATATATATTTTTTGCATTTCTCAGCTTGGAAAATCTAAATCCTTTGGTTTTGGTCTTTATAAAAGATTTCACATGATCTACCTTTCGTGTCAAACTTTCATTGACAGTATCCCTTTCATTAAAGAGAGGTTGTGGAGGGGAGGCACCATGAACATCTGAACTTGTGCTATAACAGACCTAATTGACGTTGAAAAGAAGTGCCACCTACCCGGTCAGGCTTTGGGCTGCCATTGCTTCATTTTCCCCTCATTCAGGTTGGATCTGTTCCCAACCTTTTAGCCTGGTTTGGATACTGCAGTGACTTGACCGTCCATTCAAATCAGAGGAAAAAAAGGTCTGCCCCAGCCAGGGTATCTCAATCCAAAACAAACACAAGAGTTTTCCTTCCCAATCTCAAGCTGGGCACAGCCCTTCCTTCCTGAGGGTCTGTCTTCTGTTCGATCTTCAGATGCTTTCCAGCCTACCCTGTTGGCTTAGCTCTCAATCTTGCCCCTCCTGTGAGTGTCTCCCTTTTGTCTCACCACAGACTTTTCTATCTTATCTCCCCCAAACCCAGAAGGCCTGGTCTAGCCACATGACCTGCCTGTCATGTGCCTGTGCTTATTTTTTTTCACCTAGAGAGAGATGTTACAGGTGGGCCTGGACCCATCTCCTTTTAAAGGGACAGTCACAACTGGAGAACTCACCTTGTGCTGTTGGGAAATATTTTCCTGTTCTATAATCCATGTCTAATTTGAAAAGGATCTTTTTTTGTATCTTGAGTTCTGTGTTACAATCTGCAGTGCTTGGCATATGTAATTGAATTTGCTTTTATTTAAGCTAGATTTTATTTTATCCACCCATCAAACCATCTGTCTGGAATTGTACAGCCTCCAATTTCTTCATGTACTGTTATAAAGCTCAGTTCACATTTGCTTTAAAAAAAAGAACAAAACAACCAAAATTGTGAGCAGTGATTTGAGTACAACAGATACTCTTTAACCTAAGATGTTTTACAGAGTTTTCTCAGAAAGCTTAGATAATGACAACTGAACAAAGGATACAAGGAATCCCTACTGTTTCAAAATAAAAAATGCATTTTCTTTACATTCCCTAAGCTTTTTCCATTTTAATATCAAATTTAGCTTGGATTTTTGCCTGTAAAGGAACTGAACAAAATGCATATCTTGGAGCTAAATTTTTAAAAGGCCTAAATTCAGTCTGCAAAAAGAACAGGAGTACTTGTGGCACCTTAGTAAGAGAAAAAAATAATTGGCCTCTCAGAGTTGGTAAGACAACTCCCACCTGTTCATGCTCTCTGTATGTGTGTATATATATCTCCTCAATATATGTTCCACTCTATATGCATCCGAAGAAGTGGTAGTCCACGAAAGCTTATGCTCTAATAAATTTGTTAGTCTCCAAGGTGCCACAAGTACTCCTGTTCTTTTTGCGGATACAGACTAACACGGCCGCTACTCTAAATTCAGTCTGTAATATTGGGAATAAAACTTTTAGTTGATATTAATTGTGAGCATAAATGAATTGTTTGTATGTCTAGCTACCTGATATGTTCCCAATTGCCTGGGAATTAATTTTCTGATCACTGGTCCTGCCAAGATTTCAAATTCCTTGTCACACAGAGTCCTGATTTGGGGGAGGGAGGGCGTCATCTCATTTTCAAATAAATCAGAATGGAACATTTTTAACTTGGTGATGGTCTAAGTGAAATATCATTCCTGTGTATTCTGCTTTTTCTGCTATGGGTGCCTTTCTCAGTGGGGTATGCTTATTTTATATGTCTGATACTGATTTGCTCTGAGTTTTGCTCCGTGTTTAGTTTCGTTTTCACTTGTATTTAAATTAATATGCTAATAACATCACCAGTCTGAGTTTGAGCAAGAACTGAAACTGACTGCATTCTAACATCTAGGACTGAGATTCCATCAATAATATAGTTTCTCAGGGTTGCCCACCCTCCCAGATTGGCCAGGAGTCTACCAGAATTGACCTCAATCTCTCGGTGACTATTACAAGCAATCTGGGAGATTTTAATAGGCCCAAAGTCCGATCGGTGGTGCAGCAGGGTTAAGCCAGGCTCCCTGCCTGCCCTGACTCTGTGTGGCTCCTGGAAGTGTCTGGCACAGGGGCACCCCTCACCCCCTCCTGCACCCCAACCCCCTGTACCTGACTCAGCCCGCAGCCCCCTCCCACACTCCAAACCCCTTGGCTCCATTCCCCAGCCCAGAGCCTGCACCCCCTCCTGCACCCTGTCCCCTGCCTCAGTCTGGCTAAAGGGAGTGAGGGTGGGGGAGAGCGAGTGATGAAGGGAGGGGGGATGGAGTGAGTGGGGGCGGGGCCTTGGAGAAGGGGTGGGTCGAGGGCATGGTCTCAGGAAGGGGTGGGGCATGGGTGTTTGGGTTTGTGCAATTAGACAGTTGGTAACACTATGGTTTGTATACATTGAGTTTGAAATAGAGACCTGATTTTCATCACAGATGTTTGCTGTTGAGAGATTTCTGTTAACTATATATATCCATGTATAATTTTTGTTCTCAGTATTCATTCATCCTAATAGACAAGAGGCCTGAAATGTGTTTGCTTCATATGTATTTGTATAGTGCTTGTGATAAGTAAAATTCACATTCTCCCCTTATATTGCTATGGGATAATAATAGTATTTCCATCAAGAGCTTTACAATGTGAGAATCAAGTGTCTTAGTGGTTGGAAGTTTAGTTAAACGAGCACAAGCACTATCAAATGTTGTGGATTTAATAGTATTAAAGTGAAAATTTAAATGCAGTATTTTGCAACTTTTTTATGCTTAAATAATCATGCTTGTAAGGGTGAAATGTGTCAGAGAAAAATCTTATGAGGGGTGACTTTCAATGTCCGGATGAGAACTAGTTTCTGTTTGATCAGTTCAGCTGGGTGGTGCATACACAGTATTTTTTAATGTCACAAGTACTTTATTATAAAGATCTCCCAATGTTTCTACAGAAAAAAAGGGGCAACATGCATCTTTGCTTATTAAATTTTGGAGCATGTTAAAAAATATCCTGGGAAAAGTAAAACAGTGTTGCTTACTAGTTGCTATTCACTGCAGCTTTCAAGTCTACTTTTGACATGCAACATTTAATGTACACGACTTCCCCATTTACATAAAATTTTCCACTTAAAGCAGTGACTAAAGTGCACACTAAACTATACATAATAAAAATAGCATTTCTTGGACCTCCAAAAAAAAAATTCACCCTGAGGCAGAGACAAGGCCTGGAAAAGATTCAGAAAGTTACAACCAACACCAAAATGAGTTTAGAATTGAAACACTTGGGCAGTCTCGAATATAGCTGTTGCTAGCGTGTCAGACTACAGTGATTTTGAATACACAATGCATGCAGCTTTAAAACGAGATCTTATTCAGTCATCACTTCTCTGAGCATAACTATGAGTGGCTATTATGGGTTGGTGGGGCTAAGCCCTATCAATGTCCCAGCTGCCAGTCCCCGTGTACCGTACAAATATTTTTAGTGTGGCTGCATTACAACAGTTAGGGTTGCCAGGCGTCCATTTTTCGACCAGAACGCCTGGTCGAAAGGGGACTCTGACGGCTCCGTCAGCACTGCTGACCGGGCCATTAAAAGTACAGTTGGCAGCACAGCAGGGCTTAGGCAGGCTCCCTGTCTGCCCTGGTTCCACGCAGCTCCTGGAATGGCCGGCATGTCCAGCTCCTATGCACAGGGGTGGGCAGGGGGCTCCGTGTGCTGTCTCTGCCCTGAGTGCCAGCTCCCAGCTCCCATTGGCTGGGAACTGCGAGGGAGGTGCCTGTGGATGCAGGCAGTGCACACTACACAAAGCTGCCTGGCTGTGCCTCTGCCTCAGGGCCAGACATGCCGTCTGCTTCCAGGAGGCAGGGAAGGCAGTGAGCCTGTCTTAGTCATGCAGCGCCACCGACCAGTAGCCGCCTGAGGTAAGTGCTGCCTGGCTGGAGCCCACAGCCGAACCTCCTGCCCCAGGTCGGAACCCCCTCCCACACCCTAACTCCTTCCCAGAGCCGTCATCTCGAACCCCCTTCCACACCCCAACCCCTTGCCCCCTCCTGGAGCCCGCACCCCAGCCCTGTACCCCAGTCCTGAGCCCCCTCCCACACTCCAAGCCCCTTGGCTCTAGCCCACAGTTCCCTCCTGCACCCCAAACCCCTCATCCCCAGCTCTACCCCAGAGCCCGCACCCCAACCGAAGCCCTCACCCCCTCCAGCACCCCAATCCCCTCCCCTCCCACATCCTGAACCTCTCATTTCTGGCCCCACTCTGGAGACCACTCCCCTAGCTGGAGCCCTCACCCACTCCCGCACCCCCTATCCTAGCCCAGTGAAAGTGAGTGAGGGTGTGGGAGAGTGAGTGACAGAGGGAGGGGAGCTGGAGTGAGTGGGGACTGGGACTCAGAGATGGGCGGGGCAGGGGCAGGGCCTTGGGCAGTGGCAGGGCAAGGATGGTCGGATTTGTGCAATTAGAAAGTTGGCAACCCTAATGACAGGATGCAGTATCAACTGCTGCTAACAGGAAGTGATTGCAGTACATAGACGTCAGACAGTAGATGAAGCAGGCACATGCACAATACAGGCTTCTGTGGGCCTCATTCGAATTAGTTCCACAAAGTATTGGATCCCTACATGTACTCCCTGCAGTCACAGTTCCTCCCTGCTGCATCTGCTCTTTGTTCTCCAGGCCCAGCAACAGGTAGGAGAGTTTGGTACCCTGGAGAGAAGGGGGAATAATTAGTATTCTTATTTTAGAAATGGGTGGTGGGAGGGAAGCTGGGGCAGAGAGGTGAAGGGACTAGTCACTACTGGAAGAGCTGAAAGCAGAACTGTGAAGGTCTTGGCTCATAGGCTGTTGGTTATTCCACTAGACCTTGATTCCTCCGTAGGATTTTTGTGGAAATACTGATACATGTAATTTCCCTCCGTCTTTGGGCAGATAACCTAAAACAGTAGGGAGGTGTGAACTAATGTACCCCCTACTTTCTCTTAATTCTTTTTTTCCCCTGTTACATGGCATGTTCACAAAGGTAGCATGTTCCTTAATACAAATAAGCAACTGTGATTCACCACAGAATTTATAGTTGGGAGAAAGTCACTATTACTTTTGGAGTACTTTGCATTGGAAAACTGGTCTGAAAAAAGGTGCTCTCTGATTTCGGATCAGTGGGTGAGCTGATTATCTTATCGTGACCAGATTTTAATGGCTTTTAATGTTCACTAAACAGGCTAAGTGTAGCCCTCTCCTTAGTACATAGATGTTTTAAAAGTCCATCTTATAATTTGCATATTGAATAGGATATACAGCTTAACGCCCTAAGCCCACCAAGACTTATGCATATGCTTAAATTTATACACAATGAGGAGTCCAATTGGAATCACAAGCATAAGATTTGCATGATGAAGGCCTTGGTCTGTCAAATTGGCTTAGCTCTTTTTCTGGCTATTTAATAATTGTGACTGTATCTTCCTGAAATGTTATAAAAAGGTTAAACTGTATAATCTTATTTCAAATTATCCTCATTTTTAGACACAAAATAAAATAAGTAAATAAAGAATCAGATTTTTGTCATCCAATTTCATTTTTGTCATGGTTGGCAAATTTAGAATAGTCAAATTAGAAATATGATTATCTTTTGATCTGAAGCTGAATATAACTTTTGGAGGGGCAAAATTAATCTTCCTTAATTTTCACAGAGTGCTCCTCATAAGAAAAAAATGCAAACACACTGGTTCAGTCTTGTTTTCAATATCACAACAGTGTTCAAATGCTCTTTTCAACATCAGCTGAAATCCTGACTCTGTTGAAGTCAATGGAAGTTTTGCCATTGATTTCAGTGGGGTCAGGTTTTCACCCCATCTCTTTTTGTCTAACACAAAATGTCTTTGAAGCCCTCGCATGCAACTCCTAAATATATTTCCTGTCTTTCACAAGTAAAAACTTCAGTTAAGTCTAAACAAGAATCAGAGACATGATTCTCAAAGTAAATGGATGCCTGTAAATGAAAAGCAAAAAAATGGCTTGTAATAGCTAATGACCATCTCTCACTGTACTTTATCATTCACATTCTTCATATTTTACTAGCTTTTAAAGAATAAGTTGGTGAAGTAGGTTAATTACTGAGACTTTTAATATCTGTCTCTTGTTGAAAATAATTATTGGAAATATTTGAAATCTTTGCAGAAAGAGCTCTGCAATAATGGAGAGAGATACCAGAAAGTCTCAAATGTACATTTTACTCTGTTGTACTTCTAGCCTCCTTTCTTAGCATAGAGCTGCCTATGAAGTTTTAGCCTTGTGTTTGAGAAACCAGCATTGCCGTTCTGTGTCCTGTCAGTGGGAGATATAAATGTTGTGCATGTTGCCCTGGATAAAGATAGTAGTGCACTTTTAAGTGGGTTGGTGTGTGAGGGAGTGATATAATTTAGATTGATTTGTGTGGTTGTTTATTAACAGCAAATATTAGCAGTACGTAGTAATACAGCATGTTAAATGCATAGTACCAGGTAATACCTGCCCCAAACAGTTTGCAATCTAAATAAAGAAAAGATGTGTTCATGTATCACATGCTGGGTAATAACAGGGGAGGACTCCATGTTTTTAAAACTAAACTGGACTATTAAAAGATGTATTTACAGAGATGCTTCAAGTGCAGCAAGCATTCCAGCCACGTCCACACAGATTGGCTTCCTGGTGCCTTCTCCAAAGACTTCCATCCTGCAATTTGTGTTACTCCTTCCAGGTTTCATGCAGGTTGATATAGCACACAAGCATAGTGATCATAGTGGGAACTGTTATGTTACTTGCACTTTTTAAAAGATTTTTTTTTAAACATATATTTTTAAAAATGTATTATTGGGGACTGGGTGAGAGAGATGCAAGCGAGGATGAGTTAATAGAACAGGACCAACGCCAAATAAATCACCAACTAAATAACAGCAAGGGAAAGGAAAAGACAAAAGAAGGAGAAGAGGGGAGAGAAAGGGGAGTGGTAGGGAATCTTGTGCTCCAAAATCTTGAAATTACATCCAAAACCGCATCTCTCAGGTTGGAATAGAATTCCACAATGTGAGCCACTAGCCCACCGAAATTGAACAACTGCAACATTAGAAAAGAAAATGACCTTGCTTCCTATTAAGAAGTGACTAATAATTTAGTTTAAAATAATTAGTCAAGATTACAAGATGGGTCATGGTGTATGTGTGTGCACACATGTAATATGTGGTTTTGTAGACAGTATAATATTTTTAAATAAATTCCTGCTAATTACATTGTTGAGTTGCTGAAGTTACTTTGTAAAACATGTACCATATATACTCATTCATTAGCCTGTTCATTTATAAGCCGACCCCCCCAAAATGGATAGGTAAAAATAGCAAAAACTTTATGACCCTTTCATAAGCCGACCCTATATTTCCGGGGTTGGAAAACTTTGGCTCCCGGCCCATCAGGGTAAGCCGTTGGCGGGTCGGGACGTTTTGTTTACCTGGAGCACCTGCAGGCATGGAGCCCCTCAACTCCCTGTGGCCGCGGTTTGCTGTTCCCAGCCAATGGGAGCTGCGGGAAGTGGCGCCACTTCCTGCAGCTCCCATTGGCTGGGAACTGCGAACCTCGGCTACGGGGAGCTGAGGGGCCCCATGCCTGCAGGTGCTCCAGGTAAACAAAATGACAATGTATTAGATCAGGGATTGGCAACCTTTGGCACGTGGCCCACCAAGGTAAGCACCCTAGTGGGCCGGGCCAGTTTGTTTACCTGCCGCATCTGCAGGTGCTTACTCCAGCGGGCCGCCGGCCAAAGGTTGCCGATCCCTGTATTAGATATTCAATTTGATGATTCCATAGAGTTTAAAGTCATCTAATTTTGGTGTAGACCTGTTTATAAGTCGACCCCCGCTCTTTGATGCATCACTATTTTACCAAAAATATTCGGCTTATGAACAAGTATATACGGTAACTTGTTGCAGTAAAAAACTATATTTGTTGCACCGAATGAGAAAAATTAAAAAGGCCCTTTTACATCTATATAGAAGATGCGGATGCAGATTTTATACAATATGCTTACGACAGGCAGGGACAGAGGTATGGTATCTGAATTTCCATCTGATAACTTGGAATTCTTCTTGTGATAGTGACCTTGTGCGGCCTATCCTTAGGCTTGGAAGGAGTAGGTTTCTAAGTACGTTTCTAGTAAGCATCAGTTTCACTTGTACACACAAACTGACAATATTTTCATCACCGGTAATCAAAATTTAAAGATAGGCAAAATAAGAAATCATGCTTGAGAGTTTATTAGACTTTGATTTAAGGATATTAACTTTGTATATTTTGACATGCGATGTTGACAATTTGTTTTAATGGTTATAAAGCTTTAACTTTTTGACTCTCAATAGCTACTGTCATTAAGTAATTATTATTTGACCTCCCCCATAATTTCACACAACTCTGAAAATTTAAGATAATAAAAAAACCCTTACAAATAAACATCAATATTATTGATCAAAATTACTTAAAAAATAAAATTCTGCCATGCTTATCTATTCATAAGTAACCCTGCTTCTTCATCTTGTCAAAGGTATTATGCTGAGAAAGTCAATTATTACTTGGCCATGTTGTGACTTCATTCAAAAGATATAGAGTGAGGACACTAATGGGGCATGAGACCTACACATTTCCATCTTCAGTAATTTCCATAGGAAATAGAATAAAAAAAGGATTAGACATTGATGTGAATAAAAACAGCTGTAGTTGCATTATGTGTGAAAAAATGTATAAGCAATATAAACCAATTAGAACAGGGGCGGGCAAACTTTTTGGCCTGAGGGCCGCATTGGTTATTGTAAATTGTATGGAGGGCCGGTTAGGGGAGCGGGTCGTGGCCCGGTCCCCACCTCCTATCTGTCCCCCCACCCTACCCCCCGGGACTCCTGTACCAGCCAACCCCCCTTGTTCCCTGACGGCCCCTCTGGGACCCCTTCCCCATGCACACACCCCACTCCCTGTCCCCTGATTGCCCCCGGACCCGTGCCAACCAACTCCTCTCTCCATCCAACCCCTCCTCTCATTCCTGACGGCCTCCCCAGGACCTCTGCCTATCCAACAACTCCGTCTCCCTGTCCCCTGACTGCCCCTGACTGCCCCCTGCCCCTCCATCCAACCCCCCTCTCCTTCCTGACTGCCCCCCAGGGACCCCTGCCCCCATTCAACCCCCTGATCCCACCCCAACCGCCTCACCCCCATCCACCTCCCCACCCCCTGACCACCACCCCGAACTCCCCTGCCCTCTACCCAACCCCCCCTGCTCCCTGCCCCTTTACCGCGCTGCCTGGAGCACTGGTGGCTGGCCATGCGGCCGGCTGGAGCCAGGCCACACTGCCACTGCCGCCGCCACCACCACGCAGCACAGAGCACCGGGTCAGGCCAGGCTCTGCAGCTGCGCTGCCCCAGGAGCTCACAGCCCCGCCGCCCAGAGCATTGTGCCGGCGGCGGAGCAAGCGAGCAAGCTGAGGCTGCGGGGGAGGGGGAACAGCAGGGGAGGGCCCGGGGGCTAGCCTCCTGGGGCCAGGAGCTCTGGGGCCAGGCAGGATCGTCCTGTGGGCCACAGTTTGCCCACCCCTGAACTGGAGCATAAGGCAATCACTGACTGCCAGGGATTAGGAAGAAACATGAGTGACACATTTTTTCAATACCTTTTGTGGTGGCCTCTTTGTATTTTTACCTGGAGGTATGTTCCCCTCTTCCTCCTGCTAGTGTGGCTTGAACTTCAGGAAGGTTTTGGAAAGGTGTGTCCAACCAGGCCAAACGGGCATCCTCATGTGGTCTCCATGCATCTGAAGAAGTGGGTTTTTTAGTGACGAAAGTTTATGCCCAAATAAATCTGTTAGTCTTTAAGGTGCCACCGGACTCCTAGTTGTTTTTGTTCTCATATGGCAGTGAGTATTCAGAGACAACGTTATAAAACGTCACTTCAGGGCTTTACTTTGGCTAGCTTTGTGTGTAGGCACATTCACTCTGTGCCTAGACAATTTTGGGCATTTTAATCCCAAACTTCCTCAATCACTGCTATTGAAGTACACCGCTACCTCAATATAACGCTGTCCTCGGGAGCTAAAAAATCTTACCGCGTTATAGGTGAAACCGCATTATATCGAACTTGCTTTGATCCACCAGAGTGCACAGCCTGCCCCCGGAGCACTGCTTTACCGCGTTATATCCAAATTTGTGTTATATCGGGTCGCGTTATATCGAGGTAGAGGTGTATATTGCACTTAGTTGGTGCTAGGTAGTGCTGATGTGAATTTACTCTTTATTCTGGACTCGAGCTCCCCAGACCTTTTGGTCTCATATTAGAGGACTCATCTAATAAAGGCTGATTTAAGTGGTGTGTGAGGTTTTACTCACCACTTAAGTCAGCTTTACAAGAACTGTACACTAAAGGTTTACTTTATAAAAATGTGGAAGCTAATTTCTAGGGGAGTGACACAGGAAAAACTAAGGTAGCAGGAGCACTTCTTCTAGAGCCCCGCAGACTTTTACAGCAACTGCACCATTTATATGATATACCTGGGACTATACACTTCATGTCCCTTCGTACTATGGCTCAGCCTCCAAAATCATGGCTTCTCTCTTGCATCTTATCCCTAGCTTTATAGAACAAAAAAAGTAGAAAGAGACTTCACTTCTAACCATTGGCTTTCTCACTTCTCTCAGTCAAAAAAAAAGGGGGGGGTGAGGGGGCAGAATAACTTTTATTACTGTTTTACAATAATATTGCTGATAAAACTTCAGCAAAAACACTGCTAGATTTGTTGAAGTTAGGCAAAATACTAGACTACTAATAGGTGCATAGTAAATGTGCACCTAATTCAAGAAGTTATGAAATTCTGTATTTCTCTCATCTGTTGGTCCTCTGCTTGCATGGAATTTCATGATTAATCACTCCCGTGATATTGTAATTTTGTATTGGATATAGCTCCTAGAATGCTATACAAATGCCACAACTGTACATAGTTTGAATTAGCTCCAATTGCAATGTTGTGAATGATATGGAGGCAAACTGGATTATAAGAATTCAAGGCTGCTTTTAAGATAAATTTTAAATAATCTTTGTGTTTTAAAGAATAGTAAATGAAGGACTTTCACATTATCTAACAGAAGCAAATTAGCTCTGCTGAACACAAAATACTTTTTTTTCTGAAATTAGGGTGGTTACCATTGTATATATTTGATTCCTGACACACATGCGGCTTGTAATATCAAAACATTTTTCTTTATTTTTTTTTAATCGTAGGAGCTATGCCTGTGCCAGACCAGCCGTCATCTTCTGACAAGACAAGTTCCCTTAGCCCTGTGCTGAATACATCCAATGGGGACGGTTCTGAAACAGAGACAACCTCTGCTATTCTAGCTTCAGTTAAGGAACAGGTACACAAGTATAGTGGCTTTTGATTACATATTATGTCGCACATGCTTGTGAGGCTTATTATTGATGCCATGAAGGAGTAGAAATATTTCTTGTTTTAAAAATATCTCAATTTAGTTTCCTAACAGAATTTTGTGGTCATTGGTTTGAGGAGACGTTTGTTTTCTTTGTCATTCTGCCTGGTATATTGTATGGTGATCTTAAATGAGACTGCTACAAGTACCACATCCTTTCGTTTCCCTTTATTACATGTGGAGGTTTCTTCAGTACAGAGTGTAAGAGCTAGGGACATATGAATCACTGTGAAGAAAGTAACTTTCATTCCAAAGCTTTGCATAAAGATTGAAGGGAACCCTATCTTGTTTGTTTGAAAATATTCTGTTATTTGTTTACATTCACTTGTTTCCAACATGACATGGTTGATACCAGAAGCAGAATTTCCAAAATATATCAAGAGGTTTTTCTTTTGGTATTGTCTACTTGGTTAAAACAAAAAAGGAAGTACTAGAAATCTTGGACAAACAGATCTCATGAAATTCCACTCTGATTCTGATGAGACATAGATTCAGATGTGTTTATATAAGCAATTCAGTCTTCTGTATATTTTGAGGTTCCTACACAGGTAATGAAAACGAAGTATTTTGAATATATATCCTTATCCCACTGTAATTCAATGAGAATTATTCAGTATATCTGTATGGCAAAAGGAAGTTTTGTCAGAGAAATTCAATTGTGTAAAACTGCCATACCATTGATATTTTGCATTTCAACCCCTTTGCCTCCAACATAGAAGATGGCTATCTGGATAACTGCAGTTTTTGAAGACAGCTGAGTTTAAAAACTGCTTATGGTTTTGATCATTAGTAGCGCCCGCTACACCCCTCCCCTCCCCCAAAAATGGGTAAAACACTTTAATATCTAGTTTTGGTACTTTGGACCCTTGACAAATTTTAACGTGACATACGGCTTCACAGAAAAGGATACTCTGAGAGGATATCTGGTTCTAGCATCCTGCAGAGGCAGAGAGAGAGAGAGAGAGAGAGAGAGTTGTTTCTGCTGACTCACCAGACTAGCTTTGGCCCAAGAGTATATGAAGAGTTTGAGCCGTTCAGTGAGTCAGAGGGAAATAGGGGCAAGAACAGAATAACACTGAAATTAGAAACACTAGGAACAAAATAAACCCAATCTAGGGAAGAAGTTTAAAGTGAAATTTACATTTTGTTTTTTATCTAAGTTAAAGACAGCCTTAGGATGTGGTGGAGTTTGGATTTTAACTCTGTGTGCCTGTTGTGTTATGTTAGAAGATGCATATGCAATAAAAACATAAATTATCCTTTTTAAAATGCAAAATTATTCAGATAACACTGATAGCTTCTTTAAGGATTCTTAAAAGTTATATTGTATATTTAATTGAAATAGTCTGTTGTCCTATACTTGTATAATACTTTGTTTTTACAACTGTTGTACAATTGGTAGTTTATATAGCTTAAAAATTAAAAATGTTCTCTGGCATGCTACATTAACTTTGAAAGAGATTCATGGTTGCCCTATGTGTTTGATATGTATGAGGGCTTTCATGCAGTATTACAGCATTATCTGGACACGCTCATTATCTAAAATGATATGTGAAATGAATAACTTATACAACCTAACTTTTTCAAAGTAGATTGTGATTTAGTGTATTGGGCTTAAAAGTTTACCAGAAAGTGAGAGTGGTTCACAGCACATGTGCGCCATGTGAAAGTGATCTCTGTTTTATTGGGAAGGATTTTGGGTTTTGGAATGACCCGTATTTGGAAGAAAAACACACTGTCTCTGGCTTATTTCCTCTCCACACAATACTGTTTGGTTCTACCAGGCACACATTACAGAACTAAGCTTGAAGTCCTCACAAAACAGGAAAAGCCATATTGACTAACAGTCCAGACAGCTAAAACATAGTCTAATTAAACTGTTGAAACTCCATTTAAACATTCTGGGTGTATTTTGTGTGGTAATGAATTGGCAGGGAGATGGACTAGGTGATGTAATAAGTGTTCTCCATCTCTAATAGCCCTGATTTATGAGCTCATTTAACCTGACATTCAAGATAAATGGCTTCCCATCTCCTAGTAGAAAAAAGCATATGATTTGTCTGTCTAGCCAACACTTTGGGTTAATTTATCCTCTGGCTCTGCTCAGAAGTCTGGCCTTACTTGAAGATTTGGAAGCATGAACATGGCTAATTATGTAGAGGAATAAAAACAAACAAAGAAAAAATGGGACAACCACTTTTAAAATCAGATTGTCCTTGGCCAAATTTAATAAAATATATTCTATTTCCTCCAGTTTGGTCATTACATATATAATTATTCCACCTAACTTTTTAAAAATTTCGTGGCTCAGCTGCAGAAACTTTTCATTTACTTCTGTGCTCACTTCTATGCTCTGTGAAATTGACATCTGAAGTTGTTTCTCTGGATGACTGAAGGAAGCAGAACCACAAGTATAATCAGGGCCGGCTTTAGCAAGTGTGGGGCCCGATTCGTGGGGCTTGTACTCACCGGGCGGCGCTCCGAGTCTTCTGCGGCACTTCAGATTGCCTCGCTCCGGCCGGGGAAGCGGGGCCGCGACCTTGCCACGCTCTGGTCCGGGGAGCGGGGCCGTGTGCATAGAGTTGTCTGCCCGCTCTCTGGCCGGGGTAGCGGGGCCACGGGGTTGCTGAGCTCCAGCCGGGGTAGCGGGGCTGCGGGGATTGCAGCGCTCCGGCCGGGGTAGCAGGGCCGTGGGCTTGCTGCGCTCTGGCTGGGCACAGGGCCCTCTTAGGCGCGGTGCCCGATTTGGGGAATTGGCCTAAAGTCGGCCCTGAGTATAATGGTGTCATAATGACTGTTGTAGGTGCAGCTGATTTGGGGGTAAAGACAGACTCGATGAACATACACAATGGTCAAAAAATTGGAGGAAGAATGGAGATTTAAAGATAAAAACACTTACATTTTCTATTTGAATTTCTTATGACAAATGGGAGATTGGGAATTCTACATTTTGAATTTAAAACTGACTTAGGTCTGAGATCCACATGTACAATTTCTCTTGTGTATGATCACACACTTATCATACCAGCCTACCTGTAGCTGGTAAAATGTACATGAGCGCAGCATAGAGATAATTGTTTCTGCCTATAGAATCACTGTGAACAAGCTTCCAAAACATAATTTGAAGTAACATGAACTATAAACAGCATAAACTGATTTTAATAAAACTTTAAAAATATGAGGTTAGTGCATAGGATTTGCCTTTAAGTAATATTTTTTCATTACTATTATGGCTTCCAATAATCCACATGCTGCCTCAGTTTTACCAATGAGATTATCTGGTCTAATAACAGCAGATTGTTTAATATTCCAAACATAAAAGTTTCATATTTAACTCAGCAATAATGAGCTCAGAATCTATTTCTGCACGCTTTTCATGTTGTGTCTTTATGATAAAGTATAAACACAGAACAAAGGCTTGGATGTTGTTGTTTTTTAAAGTAATTTCATCAGTTTTATTACTAGCTATTATATGTAAATTCATGTATTGAGGATTTTTCCAAGGATGTTTTGCCTGAACTGACGTAGTGGGTCACACTCAGGTGTTGGACTGCACCTGGGAACATAAATGAAAATGAATGGCTAAGAGGGGATATAGGGTACAACTTTGGTTCCCTGCTCTCAATTTCCTCAAAATCTGTATAATTCCCAGCTGTAGAGGGGACAGTTTGGGGCAGGGTCTGGGGGGATAGTCTGTGTGTTTGTAAATGCTCCCTGACCAGGCTGTTTCATGTCATGCACAAGTTACTCTGTTCCCTGATAGGGACAATTTTTGTGGTGGAAATAACATTAATGTGATCACATGCTACTTTTCAGCATGAATGTGTTCCCGTGTCAGCAGTAAATGGCATGGGGACTCATTGACGGTATGTAAGTGGAGATCCATATAATGCTTTATAAGACTGTACAGTAAATATTGTTGTTCACCCAGTTCTTTTTAATACTGAAACACAGGTAAATTTACTGGTAGGTGATGTCCCAACTGGTTGAAAGACTGTACTCAAAGGGTTTTTATGGTTCACTGTCAAACTGGGAGGGCGTATGTGGTATGGTACTGCAGGAGCCAGTCCTTGGTCTGGTACTAGCCGATATTTTCATTCAGACTTGGATAATGAAATGAAGAATTTGTTTATAAAGTCTGCAGATGACCCCAAGCTAAAAGTACTTTGGAGGATAGGATTAAAATTCAAAATGACCTTGAAAAATTGAAGAATTGGTCTGAATTCAACAAGATGAAATTCAGTAAAGACAAATGCAAAGTTCTTCACTTAGGAAGGAAAAATCAAAAGCACAACTACAAAACAGGGAATAATTGCCTATGTGGTGGTAATGCTGAAAAGGATCTGGGGGTTATAGTGAGTCACGAGTTGAGTATGAGTCTATATCATTCAGGAAGTGTTGTATGTGGGATATGGGAGGTAACTGTCCGACTCTGCTCAGCACTGATGAGGCCTCAACTGGATAACTGTGTCCAGGTCTGGGCACCAGACTTTAGGAAAGAAGTGAGTAAATTAGAGAGAATCCATAGGAAAGCATTAGAATACTTGATCTATGAGGAAAGATTTAAAAAAAAAATGCTGGGAAACAAGCAGGAAGAATTAGAGGTCCTGGCACAGTCGAGGAACTATGACGTGATTGGAATAACAGAGACTTGGTGGGATAACTCACATGACTGGAGCACTGTCATGGATGGGTATAAACTGTTCAGGAAGGACAGGCAGGGAAGAAAAGGTGAAGGAGTTGCACTGTATGTAAGAGAGCAGTATGATTGTTCAGAGCTCCAGTATGAAACTGGAGAAAAGCCTGCTGAGAGTCTTTGGGTTAAGTTTAGAGGCAAGAGCAACAAGGGTGATGTCATGGTGGGCATCTGCTATAGACCACCAGACCAGGAGGACAAGGCTTTTTTCGGACAACTAACAGAAGTCTCCATATTACAGGCCCTGGTTCTCATGGGAGACTTCAGTCATCCTGACATCTGCTGGGAGAGCAATACAGCAGTGCACAGACAATCCAGGAAGTTTTTGGAGAGGGTTGGGAACAACTTCCTGGTGCAAGTGCTGGAAGAACCAACTAGGGGCCATGCTCCTCTTGACCTGTTGCTTACAAACAGGGAAGAATTGGTAGGGGAAGTAGAAGTGGGTAGCAACATGGGCAGCAGTGACCATGAGATGGTCGAGTTCAGGATCCTGATAAAAGGAAGAAAGGAGAGTAGCAGAATACGGACCCTGGACTTCAGAAAAACAGACCGACTCCCTCAGGGAACTGATGGGCAGGATCCCCTGGGAGGCTAATATGAGGGGGAAAGGAGTCCAGGAGAGTTGGCTGTATTTTAAAGAAGCCTTATTGAGGGTGCAGGAACAAACCATCCCGATGTGCAGAAAGAATAGCAAATATGGCAGGCGACCAGCTTGGCTTAACAGAGAAATTTTCGGTGAGCTTACACACAAAAAGAAAGCTTACAATAAGTGTAAACTTGGACAGATGACTAGGGCATGCCGGGGTGTAATCAGGAAGGCCAAGGCACAGTTGGAGTTGCAGCTAGCAAGGGATGTGAAGGGTAACAAGAATGGTTTCTACAGGTATGCTTTCAACAAGAAGAAGGTCAGGGAAAGTGTGGGACCCTTACTGAATCGGGGAGGCAACCTAGTGACAGATGATGTGGAAAAGCTGAAGTAGTCAATGTTTTTTTTGCCTTGGTCTTCACAGACAAGGTCAGCTCCCAGACTGCTGCACTGGGAAGCACAGTATGGAGAGGAAGAGAGCAGCCCTCAGTGGTGAAAGAACAGGTTAAGGACTATTTAGAAAAGCTGGACATGCACAAGTCCATGGGTCAGATCTAATGTATCAGAGGGTGCTGAGGGAGTTGGCTGATGTGATTGCAGAGCCATTTGCCACTATCTTTGAAAACTCGTGGTGGTCGGGGGAGATCAGGGGAGGTCTCGGACGATTGGAAAAAGGCAAATATAGTGCCCATCTTTAAAAAAGGAAAGAAGGAGAATCCAGGCAACTACAGCCTAACCTAAGTCCCTGGAAAAATCATAGAGCAGGTCCTCAAGGAATCCATTAGGAACCACTTGGAGGAGAGGAAGGTGATCAGGAACAGTCAACATGGATTCGGCACTGGAGAGGCCACATCTGGAGTATTGCATCCAGTTTTGGGCCCCCCAATACAGAAAGGAGGCGGACAAATTGGAGAGAGTCCTGCAGAGGGCAACACAAATTATTAGGGGGCTGAGGAGAGGCTGTGTGTTTAAATAGAAAATTTTAAATATTTTCCAAATAAAAATATAATTTTTTGATTACATTTTTGATTAAAGTAACTTTGGTTGATTGTATTTTCCCTTTACAGAATTACTAAAATATTTCAAAGGAAGCCAGATATTTAGGGGAAGAAAACCATGAATGGTATCTTGGTTAATTTCCTAGCCTTAGGATATAATGGCAGGGCACATGTAGGGTAATAATAAAGCATTATAAGAAACAAGTTATAATTAAAATACAGATTAAATAAGTCATTTAAAATGTAAACTAGACTGGATATAAATTAGATCGTGTTACTACATAATGAGCACATGGTTGTGGATAGGACACTGCACTGGGAGTGAGGAGGCCTGGTTTCTATTCTTGGCTCTTCCACTGACCTGCCATGTGATGTGGTTTGGGCAAGTGCCACAGTGCCTCAGTCTCCCCATGTCTGAAGTGGGTATAATATTTACCCTCCTTTGTATAGAATTTTAAGATTTCAGAATCAAAGTGATACTTTTATCAATCCATATTGTTACACATTCATGGATGTTAAGGCCAGATGGACCATTAAATAATTGTCTGACATCTTGTATAACACAGGACATAGAATCACACCCAATTATGCTTGTATTGAACACAATAACTTAGGTTCGACCAAAGCATATCTTCCACAAAGACTTCCAGTCTAATCTGAAGACATATAGAATATATAACAACAATCATTGTAGAAGCCTTAGAATAGAAGCCAAGAATTACTATTAAAGTCTTAAGCCTTTTCTTCAAAACAAATAAAAATCCTTGGAAGCGTGTTTCTAAATAGATTAAATCATGATAAATCCATAGTTTGCCTCCTCTCTCACATCACAGCTATTATTTCCTTTAAAAGTTTTTGTGGCTTCCCTTCAGATCCATGCTAATTGTATTTAATCAATAAATACCTTTCCAAGCTGTCTCTTATCACCACTCTGTATAGTATACCATTATCTTCTGTTCCTTCATTACATAACTCCTGTTTCCCATATATATGTCAGCTAGAGATTCTCCTTCCTCTTTCCTTTGTCTTTTTTCAAACAGTTTATTGATTTTTAGATATTAATACATTGTAACAGGAAACAAACTCACCCACAGTTTACATTTCACACACCATAAGCACTTTCTAATACATGTAACACATATAATAACTCTCACTTGCAGGGTTCACTGAAATATATGAAGTTTGGAGAACTGAACTTGTACCTTCATAATATATCTACCAATTAGCAAGATATTTTTGGTGAAAAATGTATGTTTTGTGGGAATTGAGAATTTTTGGAGAAATAATTTCTTACAACAGGGTCCTTTTCTGTGATTCGCAGAGGAGAGAGGAATAAATTAGCACATTTGCTATATGTCTTCCAATACAGAATTCTAGCATTATGGACCAAATTGGGTTGGCCTCATGTAGCTCTTCTCCTGGAGCAACCAGTCTTTATGCGCTTTGATAAATATTAGTTTTAAAATTACAACAGTGGAGAATGAAACAAGTAGTCTCCATAGGGATACTTTCCATACATACCACTTCTGATACCAAAGAGATGAACAGCAATGGTTGCAAGTAAGAGGAGGTAGTTACATCACTGGGAAAGGGTAGTGGTGATGTTCAGAAGGGGAACGCTATTGGAATGAATTGAGGTAGAGGCTTGCAGAAATGACCTGTGCTGCATGAAGGTACCAAAAGGGAATACCTCCCTTACAGCCATATTAGATCGCCAACAAAATGACCATAAGGAGAGGGAGGAATGTACCAAGTGCCGCTGCTATATACAGTGCTTGGTTTACAATAAGTATTTAAAAATTATTTAGTCAAAGCCAAATAAAAGAAATTCAGCTAAAATTAGGTTGAAACTAAATTTTAGCATAGTTCTATTTTAAAGTTATATTGGAAAGACCTTGTAAAGAAAGACTAGAGATGAATCCATTTCTGTTAGCAGTGCTGTACTGGCATTTTGAGACATTAAATTTGGTGCCTTCTTTTTGTTGCTCCTTTGTTGCTTCTTGCACCACACATGTTCAGACTATCACTATTGCCACTCTGTGAAATTACTTATACTCATATCATTATAGATTCAGCCAATTCATTTTTACAAAATCAAATTCCTTTAAGCCAATATGGTGGAATATGTTCTAGATCCACATTCTAAGATTGCTCAGGTACCTTGTTCAAATAAAATATCCAGTTAGACTACCGTTTGCAAAATAAAATTGCCTATCTTAAAAATATTCAGATTCAGGCAAGTTGTGTGGCTTTCATTGCCACATTCTATAGTCTTGAAGCTCAGTTTTAATGAGTGAATCCAGTACTGAGATCAGTTAATTTATTAGGTCAATATATTTAATCAAGGGGTTTGGGGAGGTTCATTCTTGTGATTTGGGGTGCATTTTATGCTGAACCAGTACCTCAGTTGACCTTTTGAGACTTCAAGATGAAAAATTTGTCTTTGGAAGGAGACAATGTTCCTTGACCTGAAGAAGAGCTCTGTGTAGCTCAAAAGCTTGTCTGTCACCACCAGAAGTTGATCCAATAAAATATATTCCCTCACTCACCTTGTCTCTCAAATGTTCCTTTTATACATTTTCCAAATCAGAATAACTTCTTGTACCCACATCATCGCCATTGAGAAATTCACTCTAGGTGCATTTAAAAAACAAACGGTAAATTGTGTAAGAGAGGAATGATGCTCCAAACTGCTACCATTTCCCATCTTTCATCTTAGCACTCCTCTCCAGCCACCCTTCTCTTTAATACTGGAAAGTTCTGCTAGCCTGGGTACCAGTCTTCATCAACTCTGATTTATTTGCTCCTGTTCTTGATTTAAACTTTGCTGCCTCAATATTTATTTTTCCTTGCTCAGAAAATATATTAAATTCTGTGATATCAATTTGTGTCAGAAATGCCATTCATTTTCCATGGGAGGAAAAAGTAATATTGAAGAAAATAAATCACCTTTACTTTGAACACTAAAGCAAACAATTAATTTCATGTTCTCTGCAATATCTCTCTGTTCTGGGAATTTAGAGTCTTCTCCATATCCTAGAAAACCTACTAACTCCCATGATGACATCTTGCTTTACATATGCAGCGTAAGATACTTCACATTATTTGTCTTTCCCTGGACTTGGTGTGCAGTTTTCATTTCATTCCCTATTTTTGATTACCTTACCATTTTTGCACTGCCTGCAGATCATTCTGGAAACTTTCATGTCTTGATGGTGTTGGATTCCCTGCCTGTGTTCTTTTCATATGTTTGATCACTTTTTATACATGCTTTTGCATCCAACATTGTTCTTCCCTATTCCTGAGTTATTTACAGCTAAATGCAACTCCTATTTTATTTTTTCTATAGATAATTATATATAGAAATTAATTTCTATATATAATTCCAAGAAAAATAATAATCTTAAAATGGAGGTAAGAGTGAGAGTACATACTAACTGGGTAAAATACATTACAAGGATGTTTGTAATTATCCCCAAACCAAGGGTTAAACATGCAGAAAATGGAGTCAAACTTAAAATTAATCCAAACATATAATATTTCTGGTTACAGATTAGATTAAACTGGTTTTAATTAAACTTTTTTTGTCCCTTGATGGTGAAAAGAAGACATTTCTTGAAATTTCTGGTAGTAGAACATTATTCTTTAGCTTCTGCTGACCAGGAATATTCAAATATGAAGAATAATGGCAAAAATGACCATTAATCCTTAAAAGAAAAAAAAAGAGCCTAAGCACAAGAGTTCAGTGAATTTTAACTAATATAGGAAATGTTTAAGTGTCAGAGGAGAGGTGTCAACCGGGTGCTAAAATTCTTAGTGTCTGCTTTTTACTTCATTTTAATTTCTAAACTAATTAACGGGTTCACTTGTAAATGTTCAGAGAAATCATTCTGTACTCAGAGATTGTGCTGTAATTTGGGTTATGATACACTGCATTTCTCATTCATAACAAAGAGGTGGAATCCCTTCTTTTAGTGCAAAATTCAGCTATGGAGCCACAACTGGAACCTCCATAATGTATTTATGGACAGTTTCCATTTCCTCTTTGTACATGTTCCCTCCCATTGTTTTACCAGCCCCTCACTTATAATTCTCTTACTATTATAAAATTAACTGTAATGTTAAATCCCTCTGGGTTTTTTTGCTTTCTGGTTTCTCTTTGTTTTAAATACCAAATAACATTGTGGTTGCTGTTACTTTGAACATTTCTCCTCTTTTCATCTAAAATTGTACCATTTGAGTTGTTCAGTCTTAGGTTTAGATTTGTTCCCTTTCTATGACTTTCTTAGACACTGTGCAAGGACATTTTGCTCTGTACCATGTGCAGAAAATTGCTGTTCAGGTGTTATTCCTGTTATGTCTCAACTTACATGTGGAAAATCTCTCCTTGCTACTAATTTGGTACTTTCAAGAAATAATTTTCATTTCCACTAGTCTGCCTCATCTTTACCATTTTGTAGCTGGGGTACAGCAAATTCCTGCTTGCAATTTACTTCCCCCGTTTCAAAATGTGAGCCATATTACACAAATTTCATCTCTGTCCTTCCAGTTGCTACTTCTGTTTCCCTCCCCCCTCCACTCCACTGCAGACTTGTAAAAGGCCTCTCTTCCCATTTTCCAGGCATACCATCTCTTTAATATCACTAATAACCTTCCGGATTTAGTCTTCTGTCCTTCAGTTTTCCATTGCCCCAGTGTTTGTTTAATGAGTCTATAATGGTGTTTTCACTATGATTTTTGGGTGAGGAAAAGCAATATTTAATATGTCAGATTCTATAAGGAATGCAATGTGAATTGCAGGATATATTATCTCTTGATCATGCTTACTTGCCCTCTGGACTATTGCATGATACAATTGCCTGGATGATTTGCTATCCACCAATTATCGGTCATATGGGTGATAGTTCAACAATAATTTAGCAAGATCACAACAGAAGCGTTTGTCGATGACCTGCATTTTTACAAACCTGCTCTGAGTCTACCAATGCAGTCACCAAATAGTGTCCGGTATGGCTGTTTTTGTGTTGTGGACTAAGAACTGGACTCTGCTCTCCAGCTTGGTTGACTTAAGCCCTGGGAAACAGCTGTTTGATGGTAGTGACTAGTTATTACTACCAACCTAGATTAGATTTGGTCAAGCTGCCTAGAAGCTCTATGCCTGATTCTGATCTGACTCTGGTTTGACAGAAATATGACTCCACTGACTTAACTAGAATTACTCCTGACTTGCACCAGTGAAACTTAAATCTGAAACAGACTTTCCAGATGCTATCACCAGTCTCTTGAGCTACACGGTCCTTCAGTCTGTATTTAAATTGTTGCATGCCTTCATTTTCAACAAAAACTGTCAGTGGTGTGGACTGAACTAAGTGAAGGCCCCTGGTGTTTGCAGCCAAGCCACAGGCAACATTGAGAAAACCAGCTTGCAAAATTTTAGTCACATAGCTTGCTAAATGATGGAGGGGCAGGGACAGGTATCAGATAAGGAATGGACTTTATCAAGGTGTGTGAAACTGACTTTAGTAAACAAATATATATTGGAGAAAAACTGCTCTCACAAACAGAATTATTTACCAGGAAGATACATTGCTTTTTGCTAATTAATAGGAAAGAGATGCATTCAGCTCTTATAATGTATTAATCATGGATTTGTTTGTTACAGCTGTGTGTGAATAAAAAAATGAAATATTATGTAACCAGGATAAGAAAGTAGCTAATAGGGAATAAGCGTAGTACATTATATTTCAAATATTTTCTATTCTGGTTGATTGGTATAACTCTAAAATTGTCGTTAGGTTCTGTAACCTTTGTCTGGCTCTTGCTCTGTGTATAGCAAGAAAATGCAACAAGGCTTAAGAAATACACTAAACCTGCCAGCCTTCAGGTATTCTGCTGTTCTTTGCTACTGCAGACCTTCTATCTTGCAAATATGTTTGGAGCCAGATAAGAGAAAGTCTGTACAAATTATAGTTTTAGCCAATATCATATACAATATTATATATGCTATCACATTTTTTGTATAACAATGCATTTTATTCGTGTGTAGTTTTTCCAGAATGCTTTTTAGTTATGTTAAGCTGCTTAACCAAGGGGAGATGTGAAGTATTGTAATCTCTGTGTTAGGTGTAGACACATTGCAGACTACAAGAACAAGACAAACACTTTTTTTTTATGTATAGCTAACATGCCATCTGTACCAAGCTACAAGTGGTGAAGGATGTGTCTAAGGTTTTGCTGACCTCTGAAGTACACTGTGGTCAAAACAACAATAATAAACTGGTTACAAACTTTTTCCTCTTTACTATAGAGTCTGTGCAAGACTAGCAAAAAGTCTTCAAAACATGTCAAGAAGATAATAAATAATAAGTAATGCAAAGAGATGGTGAAATTCTCGACTCTAGTATATATAAGAGGCAGTGTGCAACTCAGAATTTGAGTCGGTTGGCCACCTACACTAATATCTCCCATATCAGTGGTAACATATTGTTCTTTCTTTTTGTATTATGCTGTATTAATCTTTGACTAACCTTGGATTAGTAAAGTTGATTAAGCCTAGCTACTCGACATCTCTTGTTATTGAATTAAAATCAAACCCATTAACAGTGTGGAAAAACAAGACAGAATGATAAATACTCATAAATATATTTTGCCTGACACCAATATATACACCTATATATTCTATAGTCTTAAAATAATTTTGATATAAATTTCTATATATTTTAAAATAAGTGAAATATATGCTGTACTTAAATCAGTGAGCATGTGATTCTTTTCACCCCTCACTTTATTTCAGCAGGAAGGCATTTACTGGTAACATCCTCTTAAAATTTTAGTTTATAGTTATTCGTTGAAGAGCAACTGGGCTTGAGATGCTAGAACAGGCACTATTCACAGACAATGTCTCTTTCCTTCCACAGGACAGCTATGTTTATATACTTCTTTTATATCAGCTTACATTTCTGCGCTTACATCCAGCTTTGTTCACTTCCTTGTCAGTTTGGATCATTATTTGATGCTCTGTTGACAGAGCACTTCAGGGCTACTATATCTGATGCTATAAATAGGGTTGATTCTTCATATTAAATCAGCATGTAAACTTACACAATTTTCATGTTTGTTAGCTTATATAATAAATATAATATAATTATAATTAATTATAATTGGGGGGTTATTTATTTATTATATCATTGTAATAGTTTTAAAAAATGAAGTAATCCATGTCTTGAAAAAATTGACATCTTGTCAGTAGCTTGCTCTAATTAATCGGAGTTCAAAACACCATTTTATCTGCTCAATGTGCATTAAATAGATATATTACATTTTGATTTTGATTTTTGTGATTTGCACAAAGCACAATTTGTGTGTGAAACCACTTAGGATTATATATATATATATATATATATATATATATATATATATATATATATATATATATATATATATATATATATAATGAGTACCATGGCAGTTAGGTGGCACTGTGGATTACTACAATAGCTGATAGTAGACTTGCTGTTCTGGTTTGGGGTGGTACCTGCCATAAACTAGAGCAGTTTGGCTGACAAGACATCCTAAAAGTGTAGGGATTGTCAGGGCGCAAGGAAGCCTCAGCCACATTCCTTTTTCCTCAGATTTGAACTCGTGACCAGTGTGGGGGAACAGTATTTGTGCTAGTATTACAGCACTATGCAACTCGAGGATTCCCCCACTGAATCCTATGGCCAGCTTTGGAACATCTTTGAGTCAGTAGAGCTGAGAAATTACCTAGAATTTTAACCCAGGCACCTAAATCATCCAGGGAACTGCCCTATCTCACCAGAGAATTAGAACCATGGGTTCAAATTATGGGTTAATTCATCAATTGAATTGTTTGGTAGTCTCATCGTAGACCCTTTCTGTGTACAGGGCTGGCTCTGGCTTTTTTGCCACCCTAGGGGGGAGGGCGGCGAGCCCGCTGCGGCTCCACTCTCCCCGGCGGCTGGAGCGCCGTGGGGAGGGCGGCGAGCCCAGTCGCAGCCCCGCTCTCGGGCCGGAGCGCCCCACCATGCCGCCCCCCTCCAGGCGCCGCCCCAAGCACATGCTTGGTGGGCTGGTGCCTGGAGCCAGCCCTGTCTGTGTATGTAACAAAACTACTTCACAGTCTTATATGGTTCTACATAAATGGCTGTCTCTACTTGGGAATTGGACTGGACTTGCTGAGATAATAAGGATTGAAAAGCACTAGAAGAATTGCAGACAGGTTTGTTACTTACCTGCTTGTTACTTTCAAACCAACAGTGCTATTAGTGCTATATTTTTAGGAGTGCTAAATTCACTTTGCAATTTTCAGTATAAGAGACTAAAAATATAAATGTAATGATAGCATGTGCTACAGTGATGTATACTTAAATGCTGGAAAGCTAAGCTAAAGAAATGACTCATCAATGCCTTTAACATTTTGAGCCATTTCTCTAATAACAGCTGAATCTTTCAAATCTGATGACATGTCCCATTAAGCATCTGCGGTTTATTTATAAAAAAATAAATATAAGGCTTCATCTCTGTGTGTGTGTGAGAGAGAGAAAGAGAGAGAATAATAAAAATACAAAATATGTGAATGAAAGCACTTTTATTAAGAGTCTATCTATTGTTGCCATTATTGGAGCTGAGTGACTAGCCCAATATTTGGGGCCTTTCTAGGCTGCTTCAGTTTGGAGAAATTGATTATGTGAATCAGATGTTTTTTTGATACATTCCTGTTTATTTACAAAGAATGGACACAAAATCGTCTTTCCCTGACCACGGTAGGAACAAGTAACAGTAAGCCGTTTCCTTTATCAGAAATCCCAGTCTGCCTTTCCAATGAGTTCAGTGCTTCCTCTCAGGCCCACACTCACCACTGCTTCTCTTGCTTTCTTCTGGCCTTCTGCCTCACACACACACACACACACACAGAGGGTCACACACAACCAATCATTTGCCCAGTGACAGTGGTGGTAGTGTTTACAATCAGCCCCAACAGAAACACCTCGAATTATGTAGTTTACCTCCTGTTTGTCCCTGCCATCCAGTGCTTTGTTTCAGCAACACATATAATTTCAACTTATTGTTTCAGTTGTCACTACATAAAGGGACATTTAATTTCTTGTTCCATTTAGGCTGAATGAAATGTTGGTACACCCATTCACTTTTAACCAGGTCTGTGACTGATCTATAGATCAAAGATTCACTTGAGGGTAGCTATTAACACCTTCTGGCATAACAAGAGAGAAACTCTTAAATAAAAGTCCATTCATTCATATCCAGAAAGTGGTTCATTTTTGTAACACATTTAATTATATAGCTCTAATTTAAATAGGTTTGTTCATTTTAACAAAATTGATGTAAATGCTCAATGTAATTATTTACCTGACACAATTCTTCCTATTCTCTTCCTTCCCTTGGTAACTCTAATTCTCAGGATGTCTGCCAGCAAACCAGGAAGGCATGCCAGAAACAGGTTATTGTGGGAACCTTCCCTAGTCAATAAGGGGCGCTAAAGAGTACACAATGAATGAGTAAACCTAGGAAATCTGTGACGCTTCAGAGGACTATTGAACAAGATAAAGAAAATCAATTATAATTATTGAAATTGAAACTGTTTTAAGTTTGACTTGATATTATTTTTATATATATAAAATATAGTTAATTACGCTGGAATCTAAATCTAGGGAATACTTGGAAGACTTGCCTTATTTAAGTGATGGATTAAGAAGGGATGAATGCTGAAGGGAAGTGGTGAGGCCTCTAGTCTTGCTATAGGTTTTCTGCGTTTTGGGTTTATTGACTCAGATTGCAGAATTCTTATGGTGTGAAGTTCAAGGCATTCGTACTCAGTAGTGGAAAGCTGACTACCATTGCACAGCTGGATAAACTGAAATTCTTGAACTGCAGTCTTCTCTACGGGATGCAAATGAACATTTTTGGGGTGGAGGGAAAGCACCATTTTTCACAGAAGTCCTGCTGAGTGATTAGGAGTTTTCTCAGAAACTTTGCCTTCTTTATGCTCTGCGAAACTGAGATTTCATTCTGCAGGGCTGTCTTCTGGTGAGAAGCAAGGCTTCAGTAATTATTATAAAGATCTGTACCATGATTTGTGACATTGGTTTGTACAGCATAAAGCTATCTAGAAACTTCATTTCATTGTATGGTACCAAATAAGGCAAAACAAATTTTCCTGCACCAGGTTCCCTTCTCCACATATACATCAACCTAGATTTCAATTCTAAGGAAAAAGAAAGGTCAGCTTTGTACATTGAGATGAAAATAATGATAAAGTTAATTTAACACTAATCCTATGTTTAATGAGAGTCTGAAGATATTTTAGTATGCAAATTTTCAAATGTTAACATTTCAATGTCCAATACTTACCAAAGTCATTGCATTTTATAAATTTTGGGTTTTTTTTAAATTAGGTTCTCTTTTTCTGGAAGCTTCTTTTTTTTTGTTTGTTTTTTAAGTAGGGCATCAAACTTACATAGCAGTTTTAAATATTGAAAGTAATCTATTAAGGGCATTAATATTTGATACCTTTAATTTATTTTACCTAATGTGAGAATGTGATGATTTAACTTTAACGTTTTTGTTTTTTACACTGGGAGTAACACTTACCTGTGCTCGTCCCAAAGCCTCATGCATATTCAGAAGAAAGGAGGCTCCATTCCCTCAACGTTTGGTGAGCCTTAGGTTTTGTTCTCTCCAGGTAAAAGCCTATCAGGAAATCCCTTAGACTATTTGTCACTATATCGGAAAGGGCCAGGGGTCAGTTATATCCTCTCAAAGAATCTTGAAATGGATCTTGGGCTGTATTTTACTATGCTATCAGCTGTCTAATCTTCCCCATCCTAATGGGGTAAGAGGTCATTCTACAAAAGTGCTTTACGAGGTGCCTCTACTTGATATTTGTAAGGCAGCTACATGGAGCTGTGTCCCCACGTTTGCTAGAAATTGTGCCTTGGTACAGGACTGATATATCTGTTGGAACAGCAGTCTTTCATTTATCTCAGCCACCTATCACCACGCACCCTGCTCCTATTTGAAAACTGCTTGTCCATCACCCACAGTGGAATGCACATAGGAACAGGCACTCAAAGAATAAGCAAAAGTTTCTCATCGTATAATAACTGGAGATTCTTCAAGAAGCGTGGTCCCTGTCTGTATTCCACTGCCTGCCCTCCTGCCCCTCTGTCTTAGATCTTCACCTCTATAGTTCCATCTCATCACAAATCAGAGATCGGACCACCCCATCCTTTATCTCCTTGGTCAGAGGCACGAGGTGAGCCAGGGATCATGTGAAAAGCAACAGACACTGCTTTCAAAATTCTCCAGATCCAGGCACATGGAGCACATGTGTATCCACAGTGGAATACATATAGGGATTACACATCTACAAGAACATCCAGTTACTATTACTATAAGGCAGTAGTTCTCAACCTGTTTATTATTGTGGGCTGCATATGCGGCCCACAAAGTGTTATCTGGGCCACAGGCTGAGAACCAATGCCCCCCACCTAACTCCCCCAAAAACCCCAATGCTCAGCACCCTCCGCCCAGAGACACCTCCACAGAATGGGGCCAGGAGCGGAGAACTGGGCGTGGGGTGGGGGTCAGGGACCCCGACCCCTGCTGTGTGGGGCTGGGCGGCCAGCTGCCCGGAGCCCACCACATGGCAGGGCAGCTGGGAGCCTGAAGCCCATGACCTTTAGCACACAGCTGAGCTAGGCCACAGCTGTGTACTAATTGGGCCGCATGCAGCCCGTGGGTTGAGAACCATTGCTATAAGGTATGTAACTTTTTCTTATAATTTAAACAAAAAACAAACAAAAATGTTGGAAGCACACAGAACATGAAATAAAGTTGCTGAATACCCCTTTTCCTACAGTCAAAGGATAAATTAAAGAAGCTCTCCATAAGTACTTTGGGAAAGGGTCAGTTGTTACTACTGTATTAGGAAAGAGCTGGGTTTTTAATTAGTGTTTTAAGAAGCAAAGGCAGAGTTTTCAGCCTTTAAAAACATACTTATTAGGCAGGCATCTACAAGGGCTTTAGAATAATAATCTTTTAAAAATGTAAATAATACTTTATAAAATATTACATTTTAGATGGTGACTACTAACATATTGTGTTTGTGCGTGTGCGCTGGGGGTGAGGGATAATAATAGATATCATTAAAAAAAATTGACAATGAAATGGTAAGACACTTTTTTCTTGCACTCATGGTGAGATAAGATGTACGTTTGTTCCATGCAGGGTTCGGTCTTGCAGTTTAAGCCATACAGCATCTCTCAGTAGACCTTTGCACCTTGCAGGAACAGGCCCCAAATTCCGATAATACTTGCATCCCTTCTCTCTCCCCGCCACTCGCCCCCCACCCCCAAGTATTTCGAGGAAAAGTAAGTGTTTCCTTTGGACAAAATAAATGTTTCCCTTGACCCAAAAATATTTATTTTTTTGTTTTGTTTTGTTTCAATTTTGGCCATTTTGAAACATTTTTGGTCATCCTTTAAATAAAACTAAATATTTTTTTTTAAATAAAAAGTTGTTTCAAATGAAGGAATCTTTTTTTTTTCCCAAAAATGTAAGAACAAAATGATTTGATTCTTTGTGGAAAATGTTTTTTGTTTTTGTTTGTTTGTTTTTTTCTGACTGAAACAATTTGGTAAAATTGACACGAATTAACAAACTGTTTTGGTGTTACCAAATCTAGATTTTTTTTTTGCTGAAAAAAAAACTTTCATTTGAAAATTTTCACCCTGCTCTACCCAGCACCCTTGAAAATCAGACAATAACGTAGAATCCCCAGGTGATACTTTGACAGTCTCTTTTCTGAACAGAGGCACTTTAATCTCCTTGAGTTACAATATGTACATAATGGTTATTGCAGAAATAGCCATGAACAGAGGTGGTTATTAGATATCAAAAACAACAGCATTTAGGCTTACTTATGCAGTACAAGACAACTGTCCTCGCAGCTAACACCAAATTCAGAGTCTAGAAATAGTCCCTGGTTAACTCTATAATGCAGTAAGTGTGCACTCTCACAGATGGTCATGGAATTTTTGGTGTCTAAGAATATTCAAACTTAATGAATTTTTAAAACTGAATGGACTTTTACCAGTCACCGAGCTTGGATAGTGAAATGAAACAGATACATTTCACTTTAATTCAGTTAATGTCTATTTGGTTTCACTTTTCAGTGCTCATATCCTATCTCAGTGGTTTATTTGCATTCACCACAGTCCTGGTGATATTTATTTTTAAAAAGTGTTTTAATTTCTGTAATATAAAATCCTCTTTAGCTTTGGTTCTGTGAAACTTTTTAAAAACCTAAATATTGGACCTAAGCTAATTAGGCACTGACAGTCTCTTGAAGAAAAGTAAAATTACCAGGTGATTAATACCTTGATTATCATTTCACAAATACTCCTTCCCCTTCTCTGCCCACACAGTAAAATAAATGTGTTTGCTATCTGAAGGATTAAACTTAAAAAACAAAAACTGGATCATTAAAACAATGACATTTACACATGTAGGAATTGATTGAATCATGAGATCTATACTTCAGATTTCTGGAAATTGCAAGACTTTATTTGATTGAGGGATTGACAGCTTTAGGCTACATCTATATTTATGGTGGTTTGTAGAGTACATATACTGCACACCCCTCTAGCACAATTATAAATAGCAATGTAGACAATGAGGAATTGCTTAGGCAAGTAGAATAAAGACATGCCTGAACCCTAGGGTAGCGTTTCTCAAATGAGTCCACCAGTAGAATTTTTTGTGGCTATGACAGTCTCCAAAGCTCCCCAACAGTTGCTGAGATAGTAAGTATTAAAGTTGCCTTGTAAACACCATACATCATAATGTTCAGTCATTCCCTTCTAAATATTACAGTACAGTGCAGGCAGAGCCGAACCACATAGGTATGGTTTTCTTTCAAGTCAAAAAGTGTATTCATTGGCTAATCGCTATGTTTACATCTCGCGCAACTGTAGCTCTGTAAGTGGCCATTGGCCAACATCATCGTCAGCAAGATCAGTATGGTGTTTGGGTGGGTTAAGATTGTTTGTGGCAGACGGTGAAGAGTTAAAAACATGCATGGATATTAGAAAGTTTTTAAAAAAATCAGTACCAGAAGATGACCATGAATGTGATACAGAGACAATCCCAGAGGAGCCACTTGCTGCTAAGAAAAGCAGAACATGGAAGGAAGAAAAATGAACATTTCAGGACCAGTGGGAAACGCAGTTTCTTGTGTTTCTGAAGCCATCAGTTTCCGTTTCTGAGAAAATTGCAGTGTGCACAGTTTTTAAGAAAGAAATTCATCAAATTAAAATTTATGCAATGCAGTGACACTATAGCACTCATGCAGCGGAAGTTGAACAGAATTACCAAGGGGAGTTTCAGAGGTGCAACTTGTTAAATGATGCAATAACTGAGCTCAATAGACAACAGCGACAGCTCAGAGATTTTTTGAATAAAGATGATCAGATACAGGTGGCTACTTCTAAAGTTGCACTTCTTTTGGGGAAAGCAAGGAAACCATTCAGCAACAGAGAACTTGTAAAGAAAATTGTTCGGGCCATACAACCAGAGAGATACCACTGAGCAACGACATGTTGCAGAGGAGCGCAAGAGATCTGGCAAATTTTCAACAAAAGGGAAATAGCTGAAAAAGTCACAGAGAGCCCTTTCTACAGCTTGTGCTTGGATTAGAGCCTTGAAGCCTTGAGGTCATGAGGAATCCCAAGGACATTGTATGTGTATGTTTTTTTTACTGTGATCACCATTGTTTTTCCAAAGGTGTTTAATGTCAGGTGAACCTCAGCTATAGGCCAACTGACAAACAAATTTTTGAATGTGTTCGGGTGAGAATGGAAAAGTGGTGCCTTAGCTTTGAAAATCTGTGCAGCTTGACAGCTGATGGGGCAGCGGCTAGAAGGGTGCTGAACAGCTTCCAAAAAAAGTTGCACTAAGAAACTTTTTTGTTTCACTGTTTTGTCAATAAAGGGAGATTCGCAACTCTGTGCAAAACAGGCTGTGAGACACATGAGGTGCTGTGGAATTACAACCTGGTCCACTGGCTTAGTTTGAGCTCGCTGAGAGTTTGAACACATGTAGCACCCCCTGTCCACCCAGTTACCTCCTTTAGAGGCAATTTCTTTACAGGTTTTGATGGACAGGCCTGGGTTCTTCTGGATCCTGCCACCCACTCAGCAGGGTGTAACTTCTTTTTCTTCCCATTTGAATTTATTTGATGGTGCTTCCACTCCCCCCCTCCCCCGGCTCCTTCCTGGCAAGGTAATCAGCGCAGCTTGGGAGGAAAATTCTAATCACAGGGTAACCTCCCCCTACTTGCTAGATAGTTGGAGACTTCCAAGAAATAACACAAACGCATACAATATATTTAACACGGCAATTATATTAAACAGGAGATAAATATAACATAACAGCATAAAACACTATTCTCAGGGTCATTGGTGCCCATGCTGATAATACCAATGAATTTCCCCAGTCACGTGATCTGATACAGTCAACATAATATTAGTGTCCTGTTGGCACGCATACTTTGTAGGGGCCTTTGATGACCTGTGACCATAATATCTTCTGTGTAGCAGTTAACATTGTGGCTGACTGGGTTCAGTACAGCCCAAGAGACTCACAAGTGAGATACGGTGGTAAGCCCCTCTGCAGATTTAATAGGCAGCAAGTAAGAAAATCTCCAAATCCTTACCCTCTAGCTTGAGGATACAGTTCAGGAAGTAAGGGGTTTCCCAAAAATTTCCCTGACTAGATAACTAAAAAATGGTGTGTTACCCACACGATCTAGGGCACCTCATCTTTACCCTTCCATGGGCTCAAGGCATAGCCCAGTTAATTTAGGCACCACCACTCTTTCCCAGTTCCTAGGGCTCTGGGTGAAAGACACCTTTTCCAATTCCTGGGGCCTTGGCCGTAATCCTCTGTGGGTTTGCAGGGCCTTTTACCAGTCAAAGAGCATTACACAGTAATATCCTTAACCTCTATTTATTAACAGGTACCAAAACAGAATAAACACGCTAAGCACACAATGCTCACCTCTCCCAATTAGGCAGATGAACTTTTCTTGATGGCCAGTCAAGATTAGATCATCTGGGGGATGTGTCGTGGAGTTAGGTTCCAAAGAACTTCCTTTTGGACCCCAGTGTATATAGTTAAACTTGAGTCCTGCTTAGATATACCTTAACCAATCATTTTAAACTAAAATACTACAAAACAGTATTTTTCACCAATCCTAGGTCATTACAAAACAATTATTTAACCAATCATATCCCAACACTTTAGTTGATTTAAATCTTGCAAAATAAGTTATGCAACAGACAGAAACAATTAAAGAATCAGACAGACACCATATAGCTAAACAACAGAGAACTGGAGACGGTTAAGACAAAACAATAGATGTATATATTTCATAATCACAACTGTTGATAAATGGTTTCTTGCCAGATAGACTGCTATCAAACAAAGTTTTCTTTAAACATCTTAAGATCTGTTTCTTTATCTGGTGATGGTGGGTACTCTTAGGACAGGAGCACTTTCTTAATAGTCTGATATTACATTGAATGTAAATTAGATGAGATGTGAGGATGTGACTTTCTGCTTCTTAGCTCATGGTTGCTGCTGTCCTAATCTGGCTGCTGGCTGCTTACTGTAGAAAAAGGCCTCAGACCTTATAGGTGCACTCACAAACAGTATGAATGATCATCGGGTTTAGAGATGGCTCTGGAGTCCTCAGTCACTGCAGAGAGCTGACGACCACAGCTGGCAGGTGTCCTCTTCATGCAGGAGTCAGGCTGCTTCTGCTAGGATTTCCCCTCACCACAAAGGGGTGCAGGTTTCAAGGTACAGATTACAAAACTATACTAAAATCCAAACTTTAGGCTCCCACCCCAATACTCAAACACACTCAAAGCAGGCTGTAGCCCTGGACTCACGAGGACACACACAGCCAGTCCTGTTCTTTCCTTTCCCTGGCTGGCTCCAAACTGCTCCAAAATGGCTTCTTCCCTCTCCTGAGCTCTCAGGGAAGGGGCATTTCACTACCTACTGGTTGCCACATAGACTGTAAGTCTGCCTTGGCTCCCCCTCCCTACCAGGTACAGTGTGTCTCTCCCTGAGCTACCAGCACTCAGAATCTAGGTAATAGGGTTACCATACGTCCATTTTTTCCCGGACATGTCCAGCTTTTCGGCACTCAAACCCCCGTCCGGGGGGAATTGCCAAAAAGCCGAACATGTCCGGGAAAAATACCGGCCGGGTACTTCCTCTCCCGCGGCCGCTCTGCTCCTCCCCTGACTCAGACTTCGGCTCTGTTTAAGAGCCAAGCTGCCTGAGCCAGTGCTACCGGCTTCGGGCAGCCCCCTTGCCTCCGGACCCCAGCCGCCGGCCGGGCACTTCTCCTCCCCGGCTCCAGCTGCTCTGCTCCTCCCCGGACTCAGACTTCAGCTCTGTTTAAGAGCCAAGCTGCCCGAGCCAACGCTACTGGCTTCGGGCAGACCCCGCACCTCCGGACCCTGCGCCGCCAGAGCAGAGCAGCTGGAGCCGGGGAGGAGAAGTGCCCAGCTGGCGGCTGGGGTCCGGAGTCAAGGGGGCTGCCCGAAGCCGGTAGCGGTGGCTCGGGCAGCTTGGCTCTTAAACAGAGCCGAAGTCTGAGTCCGGGGAGGAGCAGAGCAGCTGGAGCCGGGGAGGGGAAGTGCCCGGCCGGGGGCGCAGGGTCCGGAGGCACGGGGGCTGCCCAAAGCCCGAGTGCTACCGGCTTCATGGTTTGCCGGGCAGCCTCCAGACCTTGCGCCCCCGGCTGGGCGCTTCCCCTCCCGGGCTCCAGCTGCGCTGGGGAAGCGCCGGCCGGGGGCGCAGGGTCTGGAGGCTGCCCGGCAAACCGTAAAGCCGGTAGCGCTCGGGCAGCCCTTTTCGCGTGGCTGGGAGGGAGGAGGGGGAGTTAGGGCGGGGACTTTGGGGAAGGGGCGGGGAAAGGGCGGAGTTGGGGCGGGGTCGGGGTGGGAAAGGGGCAGGGCTAGGGCCCGTGGAGTGTCCTCTTTTTTTATTTTTTAAATATGGTAACCCTATAGGTAATCTCCTTGGGGGTTACACATAGTTTTGCTGGAACTGTCCCAAAAGCTACAAGATCCAGAAGTATGTGGTTGTTTGCTCTTTTGGAAAGGAGTTTTTACCAAAGCTTGCTTCTTTGAACCTGGAGCTTCAGAAACTTCAGCTTACAATATTTGACAGCATTGAAGTAATTAATACATTCAGAATGACAATCACTGACCGTCCAGGGCCTACAAGAGGAACAGGACTTTTCAGTTTTTTATGAGCTTAGTCAGTTTCTCAGCTATAAGTATGAGAATGCGCAGTGAAAGGTCAGCTTAGCTGTAACTGAATACCTGAGTATCCTCTCAGAGATCTTGAAAATTGTTTTAGTGATGGAAACTTTTTCCATCAGTACACATTCATGACCAACCCATTCAGCAATTCTGGTTCAGGTTTTCTGGCTCCAAACAAACTAACTGCATTGCAAAACAGATTAGCTTCCTTTGACTCTGGATTTAAGCAATCTCAAGTACCTAATGCTGCAAATGAACAATGATGCAAGAATGAAAACATACTTCAGTCAACTCTCTGTCACAGTACAGGAGTTCTGAAGTGATGTATATCTGTTTGAGGACATCTACAAACCCCTAGATAAAGTTGCTTTGCCTTTTTTGTCCCTGTTTTCTACTACTGTGCTGTGTGAGAAAGCATTCAGTACACTGCATTTTCTGAAGAACAAGTACCAAACCGCATCCCAGATGCTAAGCCTGAATGTTTCCCTTTTATTTTCACAGGAGACCCGTGATCCTGCAGACTTTCTATTCAAAGAGCTCCTGAAATTTTGAAAGTAGTCTAATCCACATAGTTGATGTCTTAAAACCCAGAACTTTATGATTACACTGTTAGAGTAAACTACAATATAACAGGTTTATGTTTGTTCTTACTATTATAATTATTATTACTGGATTGGATTGATTCTTGTTTGGTCTGTGTCTGTGAAAGAGAGAAGTTTTGGAGATATTTGCAGATTTGTTTTTTCATCATTATTTGGATTTTTATTATGTAAAAGCATTTTTAAATTTAGTTCAGAATTGTTGTACAGACATCCACCTTCTACCAAAAACGCAAAAGAAACAACAAAAAACCCAAGAATGTGCAAAGCACCTTATTTGTGTTTCTATTGTGTTTATGTCCAGTAAAGAATAGAGAGAGTTGTACATTATTTTTATTATTGAGTTTGCAACAAAATATACCCTACATATAAAAATTACAATGATTTGGGCATGTATATACTTAAATTTATTTGCTTTTCCCAAAGTTAATTAAGTATTTTAGAAAAAATTGTCAGAGCTGCCACCAACAAGAGAAAAGCCACCAGCACTCTGAGGCCACATTTTTTGTTGTTGTGACTACCCCTGCTCTAGGGTACATACCCTACATGGCTTTCTATATACCCAAGCTGTACCTCCTCTGTATACACTGCTCTTTTTAGCAGTGTAACATCCCACTGCTGGAACATTCCCCCAGTGCAGAGAAAGGCTGTGGCAGAGCCTTTCCCCATTGCCTCCCACCTGCCAGAGCCTTTCACTGCAGCTTGTACCTCCATGCACTCTATGTGCCTCCACCAGGGTAAATTAGGCCTTCAGAAAATTTAGCTTACCAAATGATTAATACCTTGATTATCATTCCATGAACAATCCTGCCCCCCATGCACTAAAATAAATGCATTTGCTGTCCAAAGGATTCAAATAAAAAAAACAAAACCAGATAATTAATATAATTACAGTTACACATGTAGGGATTGTTTGAATCATGAGTTCTGCATTTTGGATCTCTGGAAATTACAAGACTTTATTTGACTGAAGGATTGACAGCCGTCTCTATGACAAGTATTTGATTTGTTGCCTTTCCCTATATTTCAAACAGTGCAGAATTACAATTTACACATCTCTTACATTTGTGTTGGCAGAATTCCCCAAAAGGCAATTGAGGACCAATCTTAAACATTATCTGTTGTGTCTCTGGTGTTTTAAAGCAAACTGAAATGTCCTTCAAATAATGTTACTCCTAGGTAGAATCATAGAATCATAGAATATTAGGGTTGGAAGGGACCTCAGCAGGTCATCTAGTCCAACTCCCTGCTCAAAGCAGGACCTCATCCCCAGATAATATTCTTCGTAAATTCAGGCTGTAGAGTAACTGAGGAAAATCCGGGATGTAGAGTAACTGAAGAATCCTTTTTTTGTTGTTTGAATGCAGGCCAAAGTGTCTTGGTCTATCTGTTCTTAAATCTACTCCTTAGCTATTGGTCGAACAGTAGACCATGTGTTTGACTAGTATTAATCTGGAAACGTTACCCATAGCAGTCCACATCCAGATCTTAAAATGTGGACAACATTTGGATGTAAAAGGATAGAACTTGAGACAGTTTGCCATATCTAATGGTTTATGAGGTATCAGGAATCCTATTTCATTTAACCCCACAAGTCATAAGCTGGGACAGAAATCATTTAAGGTCCAGTGCTGAGTTTGGAAGCTTATAATATTCTATACAGCAGGACAAAGAATGGGGAAAATGCATGAACATTCAGCAGCCTCTGGGGTCATTCACCCACAGATATGTCTCGGTAGGTTTAAAGCACGGGCCTGGGTATTTGTTTTTTTCCCTTATCAGGTATGGTAAGAGGCTAGTTAAAATTATAGTAATATATTCTCTTCTCAGTGGGTGCACAAGAATTGCCCCATAACATGCAATCTGTACAGCATTCTGTTATAGCAAGGTAGCCTCCACAAATAGAGGTCATACTGGAACTGCCTGGAGTGATGATAATTCAAAACATTGAGGGCCTAGTTTGTGGCACCCTTACTCACTTCATTGCTTAAATAAAGAAAAGTGAAAGTGTATAGGTTATAGGACTGTGCTGCGTGTAACTGTAAAAAATAAATAAATTAAATTAACAATTGAAGTGCTTTACATGGCTCTCCTGATCTACAAGTGAACCCGGTCTCATGGACAGGGCCGGCTCTAGGTTTTTTGCTGCCCCAAGCAAAAAAATTTTTGGCTGCCCCCCACCCCAGCCCTGGGCTCTCCCTCTCCCAACTGCACCCTCCTGCTGCCCCAAATTCTAGGATTTTAGTTTTATAAACTTCTTGGTTTGTATGTGGGAGAGCTAATGAAAAAAGAATATAATACTTGATTATTGTTAGTTAAGTCTTCAATGCACAATTAATTACATTCAACTGGTTTGCCTTTTTAATCCTTTTTTGACCTGAGTGGCTATTTTCTGAATCCAGAAAATGGTGCTTTTTCCTGTCAATATTTTCCCTGATGGCTTTTTGAGAACAATGAAAGGATAGAGCACTAATAGCAACAATATCTGTCATTCAAATCTTTTCATTATCTTGTTAAGAATGATTTTTTGTATTTATTTACACCATGTCTACTTTGTAGCAGTGAAGCAAGCCAATTTAGTAATAAGGCAAAATCCACTTCAGTAAGCATCATTTAAATATATAATCTCTGCTTTTTAACAGGACGCAGTGGAGTTGAGGAAGTCAAAAAATATTTTCCAGATTTGATTTTTGTCAGATTTTCTATTCTTGTCTGATGTGTTTATGTATGGTCTTAGGAAGCCTGTCGTCGTTTTGTTTTAAAATGCATTCCTCATAGCTGTCACACCTGAATACAGTGAAGGCTTTCAGTTCCTAGAACTGATACTTTGTCATCAGATGAGGAAAATGCTTCAGTATAGAAAAAGCTGTTCTGCTTGATTCCCTGCACTAGTAGACTGTAGAGTAAGTCTTGCCTGCCAACAGGGGCAGACAAACAAAAATTGAAGTTTAGTTACATTCAGATTTCTTATCTCAGCAGGATAAACTGTCGGAGCCATTTCTGTCTTCCTAATGTAGCTCTTCAGTTGTAGCAGAAAATGTTCCTTGAGGTGTAAGGTACAGGCAGATGTTCCAGTTCTTTCATCAATGCTTAATGCTATACTTACCGCCACCACTTAGAAAGCCACTTTGAAGATAGCTGATAGTCCTCTAACAGTAGACAAGTTGCTTAGCATGTGGAGTAGCACGTTCTTGTCTGTTTGTTACAAGCCAAATATGAAAGGGAAGCATAGAATGGCACAAAAATATACTGGTGGCTTACTACGTTTCCTAGTGAGCATTGCCTTTCCTCTGTTTGAGGTATAAAAATATAGCATACATCTCTCCAGTTGCTGACTTTTTAACATTGGCTGCTATATAGCTATAAATCTTTGGCTCTGCGGAGGACGTGGAGCATTGAAAAGTATTTCAAACTACAAAATTATTATATTTTCACATTTAAATAGGTGTCCAATATAAGAAACTTTATACAAGAAAACTCCTTTGGACTTTTCAGGGTTCTGTGCACTTTCCCCCAGGGCTCACACAATTGGATTGTATAAGCTGGAAATAGTCAATATATTTGCAGCTGCAATTTATATTTGGGGACAGTTTAATTTGCCAAAATCATCTCTCGTGCTGAGAAACACTGAGCTGCTGCTGTTAACCACATCAAGGTAGAGTGCTGTATTAAAAAAAATGAAAATTTGAATTACAATTTTCTCTTTGCTTAACTGAAGGGAAGGAGAAAAAATGACATTTTAAATGGCACCAATAGAAACATTTGACATTTATATATAAGAGTGGCTTGGTTGGAAATTGTGTAAGAGCCAGATTGTGACAAGTTCACTGAGTGGTGGGGAGAATGAGCAAGGAGCCCTCTCCCTTTCTGTGCCCGGCTCAAGGACATGTCAACAATCGCAGTGCCTGTGCCTGCATACAGGGCATTGCAGGGGCTGTTGTCTCCATGTATCCCTGCAGAGGCACATCACCCCAACGATGTCAGAGGGGAGGCAGTATTGAGGACACCAGGCATTCCAAAATCATGAGGCATGTCCCCAAAAATCATGAGATTGGCTTAAAAGTATTAGGATTTTTAAAATGAACTTTGGATTCTTTTTATTTGCCTTCTGGTTTTTGAACCTTTAGGGTTCACATTTTCAAGCTTTTCTCCACCACCATGAGGACTAGAAACTTTATGTAAATGAAAGAAGAGAGTCTTATGTAATCATTTAAGGTGGGACTTAAAGAAAAAAAACTATGGTGAGACTTGGATAAAATGGTGAGAGTTGGTAATACTTGAGGAGATGTGATCGCCCTGACCCACCTCCTTCTTTGCACTGGCCTGAGGAGTTCGGGAATATGCGTCACCCAGGAAAGGATATAACCATGGGCTCTCCTCCCCCCAGCACACTGGGGAATTCCAAAAAGAATTCTGCCTCACTGAAGCTGAATTCTTCATCAAGCGCCCGTTGAGAGACTGCCACAATAGCACAATAGAGCCCTGAATTAAGAGTTTAGCTATTTATGTTTAGTAATATATAGGCTCCGCATTTGGTCTATTTTATATATACTCCAAAAATAACCGTTTTTTAAAAAGTTTTAATTTATTTACAGGCAATTCTTAGCTTTATTGAAGTCAAGCAGAGTTTGATGTGTTGTGAGGTAAACCTGGTGGTAACTTGTGAGTTTTCATGTATATATAGGGATATATATTTTCCTAATTTTCCACAACCATGTAATTAAATTACAATAATAAGAACTGATCCTACCATCTTGACTTGGGCCCAAAACCTGGAGACAGATGTGTAAGACCAGCCCCTTGCACATCCACCAAAGTCCCAATGAAATTGTAGTGGAGCTGTGTGCAGGAACACGACTGTGGGCTGCTGGGCTATAGGCAGAAATTTCCTTGATTAAACTAAATCAGTTTCTAAACCTAGTTAGTTAAATCAGTGCAACCCCACTGTGTTAGCACTGTTAAATCAATTTGAGTTGTAAAAATTTATATAGATTTAGAAACGTATTTCGTTATATCAATTCAATTCCTGTGAATAGAACAGGTTGGCAAAACTACCATTGTTTTAAAAGATGCTCTTAGTAGTTAACTATTAGTATATATTTATTATCATAAATAGTATTTTTTCCTGACTATAAACACTGATACAGGATAGCACTATACCAATTCATCTAAAGATGTGAAGCAATTAGTTGTTTTTAGGTCCAAGTAAGTCTAGCCTAGCCTCTTCTTTTACTATAGATTAGAGAATGTACATGGGTAACCCTTATTTTGCCAATTCTACATATTTAGAAGGAAGAGTAAAATATAGCTTAAATTACCGTAATGGCTTGTTTACTTTATTTACATAATTGTAAATTATGTGATTGTAAATTATGTAATTTATTTACATAATTTACTTTATGTAAATAATTCCATCATTTGCTCAGAGTAAGGGAAAAAAGGGACAGAAGCACTGCTGATATTATTGGTTTCTCAGTTTTATTTATTTTAATTTATTTCTTATGATCTTTATGTATACATGAACTTCTTGGTTAGGTGAGAGTCTCACTTCTAAAGAATTACTTCCTATTACCCCATTTCCACCCCTCTGAATCATGATGACAATGGCTCTGGCAATACTGCATAAGGAAAGAAGGCTAACGGCATTTTGAGCTGTATAAGTAGGGGCATTGCCAGCAGATCGAGGAATGTGATCGTTCCCCTTTATTCGACATTGGTGAGGCCTCATCTGGAATACTGTGTCCAGTTTTGGCCCCACACTACAAGAAGGATGTGGAAAAATTGGAAAGAGTCCAGCGGAGGGCAACAAAAATGATTAGGGGTCTGGAGCACATGACTTATGAGGAGAGGTTGAGGGAACTGGGATTGTTTAGTCTGCAGAAGAGAAGAATGAGGGGAGATTTGATAGCAGCCTTCAACTACCTGAAGGGGGGTTCCAAAGAGGATGGAGCTCGGCTGTTCTCAGTGGTGGCAGATGACAGAACAAGGAGCAATGGTCTCAAGTTGCAGTGGGGGAGGTTTAGGTTGGATATTAGGAAAAACTTTTTCACTAGGAGGGTAGTGAAGCACTGGAATGGGTAACCTAGGGACGTGGTGGAATCTCCTTCCTTAGAGGTTTTTAAGGTCAGGATTGACAAAGCCCTGGCTGGGATGATTTAGTTGGGATTAGGTCCTGCTTTGAGCAGGGGGTTGGACTAGATGACCTCATGAGGTCCCTTCCAACCCTGATATTCTATGATTCTATGATTCTATGAAAGGAACACACTAATAGAAGTTCTTCAAGGGAAGGCTGATTTAGGGTTACCATATTTCAGCAAGCAAAAAAGAGGACGGGAGGAGCCCCGCCCTAGCCCCGCCCCTGCCCCTCCCACTTCCCGCCCCCCCAGAACCCCCAACCCTCCCCCCGTTCCTTGTCCCCTGACTGCCCCCTCCTGGGACCCCTGCCCCTAACTGCCCCCCAGGACTCCACTCCCTATCTAAGCCTCCCTGCCTCTTGTCCCCTGACTGCCCCAACCCTTATCCACACCCCCACCCCCAGACAGACCCCTGGGACTCCCACGCCCCATCCCCTGACAGCCCCCCCCAGAACTCCCAACCCATCTAAACCCCTCTGCTCCCTGTCCCCTGACTGCTCCGATCCCTCTCCGCACTCCTGCCCCCTGACAGCCCCCCCCAGAACTCCCAACCCATCTAAACCCCTCTGCTCCCTGTCCCCTGACTGCTCCGATCCCTCTCCCCACTCCTGCCCCCTGACAGCTCCCCCCCAGAACTCCCAGCCCCCCACCCCCCCGCTCCTTGTCCCCTGACTGCCCCCTCCTGGGACCCCTGCTCCTAACTGCCCTCCAGAACCCCACCCCCTACCTAAGACTCCCTGTTCCTTGTCCCCTGACTGCCCCCTCCTGGGACCCCTGCTCCTAACTGCCCTCCAGAACCCCACCCCCTACCTAAGACTCCCTGTTCCTTGTCCCCTAACTGCCCCCTCCTAAGACCCCCCCCAACTGCCCCCCAGGACCCTACCCCCTACCTGTACCCTGACTGCCCAAAACTTTCTCCACTCCCCCCAAAAAGCGCCCCCCCCCGTTTCTTGACTGCCCCCTCCAGAACCTCCCTGCCCCTTCTCCTGCCCCCTGGCCCCCTTACCCTGCTGCTCAGAACAGGGTGTTGGGCTCTGTGCGAGCCGGACACGTGGCTAAGCTCCCCAGCACAACAAAACCCGGTCCCTGGCCCTGCACAGTGCTGCCGGACCGGGCTGCAGGGGAGAGCTGCCCTTGTATCAGCACAAAGTGCTCTCGCTCCCGTTTTGCTACGCTGCATGGCAGAAACCGCTCCCAGTTGCAAAAGGGGAGGGCTGCACTTTGTGCTGATACACTTGCTCAGAATGCAGGGCGGATCCGGCTCCTCTACAGCTGCTCCGGAGTCCAGCCCGGGACTTTCCTGCAGCCCTCCCAGCCACTCGCTCTGCTCTGCCGGGGGAGGGGGGAAATCCCGGACATTGTGAGTGCTTTACAAATTCCCCCCGGACGCTATTTTTAGCACAAAAAGGAGGACATGTCCGGGTAAATCCGGACGAATGGTAACCCTAGCTGATTCCCATTCCTGTAAATTCTTCCTTGAATACTTCAGTTGGTAAATTTCATGCAGACTTTATTCCAAAATGTTACAGTTATGAAGTAAAAAGAAAAATATTAGATAGTAAGATAAATAGAGGTATAGGCAAAGGACCAGAAATTTTAAAACTGATTCAGAGATAATGGCAGAGATACCACAAAGCCAAGAGGTGTAAAGGAGAAGGCTCTCATATCAATGGCAAGGTTGTGTTGAGAGAGAGGAAAAGGAGGTTGGTACTCAATATATGGTAAAGTCTGATATTCTAAAATATTTTGAGAGTGTGAGAATGTTACATTATGATTTTTAGTACTAATTGCAGAATCTGTTGAAATTTGTATTTAATTACAACCTTAAGGCCAAGATTTTTTAAAATGGAAGCCTAATGTTAGGTTCTTAAATTAATATTTAGGCATCTAAATAAGTGGTTTGATTTTAAATAGTACTAAGCATTCCTGAAACCAGTGGTGTTGAGCATTCATCCGTTATTATTGGCTTCAGGAGGTCTCAATACTGTTAAAACTCAGGCCACTAATGTAGGTACCTAAATATGAATGCAGGAGATTACCATTATGCTCATGTCTTAAGCTTATTAAACAATTTCTAGATGTTTTTTAAAACACATATGAACTTTTTTAGTTCTTTAAAAAAAAAAACAACCTTCCCATAGTTTGTATGGTCTGATGGCCATGGAACTGCTATATTAAGAATACTGAGGTATAATAATGTTATGAATGCTGTATGTGACCTGGTCAGTGAGGTAAAATTAGTGTACAACTAAAGGGGGTCATGTGAATCTTCTTTATGAATATGTTGTTCTAGCTTAATTGGGGTTGTGCGAAAACAAGAAGGGAAGCAACACACTGGATCCAGATAAGTAACCTCTGAACAAACATGTGGAAGGGACAGCTACAAGACAATGGCAGAAAATATTACTTTGAGCACCCTATAGCTAGTCTCCAATGAGGCAACCACTCTGTTCTGCAAATTCTGGCAGTGAAGAGAACAAGAAAATGCTAAACAGCCCTTCTCAAGAAAAGGGGGGATGGTCAATTGTCAGGGGCTTTCCTGGAGAAAGGTAGACACAGAGAGAAACTCTGCAGAGGAATGTGAAAGAAATGGAGTCTTTCCAGATCCAGGGAATGCTAAGTTGTAGGAAAAACAGCCAAGCATGTAGACTGGCTTATAGTTTTTAAGATTTGTTTTTTCTTGAATGCTTCAATTCTAAAAAACTATCTAGTCACCGGTTACCATTGTCATTGCTTCAAGCGGGGAACAGACTTGTAGGTGCTTGGATATAAGTCAGATCTGCTGTGGTAATCACAATTCATACACATGGGACTGCAGCCCAAGGCCCAGTCTGAGAGTGGGAGAATTGCATGGTTTCATCCCGAGAGAGGTAACAACTGGAGGCCTTAATACGGTTTCACTCTGAGACCAGCAGGAGTTGGAGGTGCATTTAGCCCAGGAACTGACATTCGTAGCTGGGTTTCTATCGGTAAAGGAGCCCTTTTTTCTATCACCCTCGTTCATTTTGTTTTCAGTTACAATCACAGTAAAAATCGTTTAAGTCCTTGTTAATAATAAATTAAACCATCACTCAGTAGTAAACATTTACTCCTTGTGCTACAAAATTCGATATAGCATGTAATTTACAATTAAACTAATATTTACTTGCTGTCAAAGCTACAATTTAAATAACAATCTTGTTAGAATACTGTCATGCGCTTATGGATGTCATTTTTGAATCTTCTTTTCTGGATGCTGCTGTGTTTGTATAATAATCTCTCACCAAGTGGACAGTGTGGCAGAAATTATGGATTTTTACCTGTACAAACAACGATCCCATTAGAGTTGTTGCTATTTACCTATCTTCCTAAAGACTGAAAAATGGCTGAGTGGTGTAGGTTACTAATACATTGTGTTATTACAACTCATTGTCTACCACTTGGTCTCTTTTTGGGGGCAACTATAGATAGTGTTCCATGTCCAAGACTCTGTGTGGTTGGCTAGCAAAACTAAAATTTCCCACAAAAGAAACACAATAAATAATTAATTTTCTTTTTTGAGAGCTAATAAACGAAAGAACTAACTCTGTTTTAGTTGTTAAAACTTAAGGTGAGGTTGATTAAGTTTAAAAGTAGCCAGATCCTCTCTTTCCCTATCTGGTTGCTTTGCATCACTCCAGTGATCCCAAACAACTGGAAATCTGGCAGAATGGCTACCTGGGGATTCCTGATGTGAAGGAATTCCCAAGTGGCATTGAACCACGAACTGTATGCTGCCCCAGCTCCCAGGATGGTGGTGGAGGTTGAGTGAAAGAAGTGTGACCAGAGCCCATTGGGGCCATTGTATTTAAGTGCAATTTAGTACAATCTGAATGCTGCTCTAAGATGCACTGGTAGTTGATCTGAACCCCAACTGGCTCCATGGATTAGGAGCCATAAAGGTAATGTAAAGTCATCTTTGCTTCCTGCCCTGTGGTGATGCAATTTAGAATCTGGCTTGTCATATTGTTACCCATCCAGAAGATCAAATCACATGCTTCCAGTTTCAGTGACTTATTTGAGATAAAGGAAAACAACAAAGAAGGAACAAATGTCAAGTTTCCAAGAGAGAGACAAAGAATGAAAGATGTGAATACAAAATATGGAAAAACTAATATTTTCCTCATTTGAAAACACTAGTTGTAGTAGTAATTAAGGACATGCTTCTTTTGGTACCTGATTTCCTGAGGTACTATGTATCCTCAGCTCTCTTACTTCAATGGAAGTGTTCAACATTTTACAGTCTTGATGGCTGCAGTGATCCAGTTTTCATTCCTTGTGCACCAAAAAACTCCAACAGAAGCCTATGGAACTTTTGGCTGAGTTAGAATGTTGTGTTGAGCCCAGTGTTCTGCAGCAGAAAACTGATTACCCTGGAATAAGGGGTAAAACTGGAAAGATTGTTTCAGCTAAAACAACTTTGAGAAAGAAATCAATAGCATGATATAGAGAGAACTGCATCATATTACCAATTATTCAATATTCAAGTTACTTTATAAATGTAAGATAGTGTTTATCCTTATCTGATTTATGATTCAATTTGCAACTCTAAATTTACAGCTTCAGTTAGCTCTGTGGGTAACTGATACTGAGTAGGTGCTAAATATTTGCCAAAGACTCATTCTTAATTAATTCTCTAAGATTCTGTCTCTGCAGCTGTCCCCACCCCCTTAGACTAAATGAATAAAATTCACAAGAGAGGTATAATGCGATTTTTCTACTTAATTGACTTCCTTTCTGAAAATGCAAACAATCATACTAAATTGCAAACAACAAGTAATTTACACCATCTAAATCTTTATTTTGGTTCAGCTAATCTCAGTGTATACCTCATATTTTGTTAGATGTTTACGTCCTTGCTTTGGGAAGAATTTCTAATTAAGAGCATTATACATCTCAATGCAATGACCTGTGAAGTATACACAGGCTAGATCAGTGTTTCCCATACTTTTCTATGTATCTTAGATACTTACGTGACCCTGATGTCCATAGTAACTGAGCATTTCACTATAGTTAATTAATTTATCCTCATGATTCCCATGTGAGGTAGGAAAGTCTCTATCATCCCATTTTAGAGATGGGGAACTGAGGCACAAAGAAATCAAGTGACTTTCCCTGGGACATAGAGCCTGGGTCTGTTTTTCTGCATGGGGGGCACAGAAATATGTGGGCCATATGAATTCTGCACCCGCACATAGGCGCAGAATTCTGTCAGGAGTAGAACTTACTGTCTTCACAACCGTAGCAGGTACAGACTTCCTTTTTCTTCCAAAATAAAAACTATGACTCTGAAGAACAATTGAAAGGACAGTTCATGCATCCCCAGCTAGTCTTCACACCCCACACATTAGGAAACATTGGACAAGATAGTGACACAAAACTCATGACGTTTTTAAAACAATTCTAAAAAAACTGTGAAAGATTGTGATAATTAGTGAATGCTAGATTTAATAAAAATTGCATGTCAGCATTAGAATTCATAGGTTTTAGTTGCTCATATCTTCCTCAAAAGTTTTTTGGAGGGGCTGAAACTTTCCATGCTAGGCCTCATCTCTGAGGTAATTTATTTTTAAGAGCTTCAACAATATCTGTTCTGCCATTTATGAATTTAAAAAGAAACAGACATGTCTCATGTTGATCAGAAATTTTTTGAATGCAAACAAACATTCAAGGAACAGTTGTAAAGATTTTGTTCAAACTTGGCTTGTTTTTTAGATCTGTAAAGATCAATAAACTATGTAAACACAAATAGTTCAGTAACTCTGAGGGTTTTTTCCTATAAAATGCTTACTATAAAGGATAACAGTTATGGATAACCCATTATGTTGCTTGTGTCTTGTAGCATAACAGTTGTAAAGATTTTGTTCAAACTTGGCTTGTTTTTTAGATCTGTAAAGATCAATAAACTATGTAAACACAAATAGTTCAGTAACTCTGAGGGTTTTTTCCTATAAAATGCTTACTATAAAGGATAACAGTTATGGATAACCCATTATGTTGCTTGTGTCTTGTAGCATAACAGTTGTAAAGATTTTGTTCAAACTTGGCTTGTTTTTTAGATCTGTAAAGATCAATAAACTATGTAAACACAAATAGTTCAGTAACTCTGAGGGTTTTTTCCTATAAAATGCTTACTATAAAGGATAACAGTTATGGATAACCCATTATGTTGCTTGTGTCTTGTAGCATAACATATTTTGACCAAATTCACGCATTGCCACAATTCAAGAGAAGAGATATTTAATTCCAAAGTTGAATCCATTTGTAAATAGATTTGTAAACAATAAATTATTGTTCTATTCCCATGACCAAAAACTCAAGAGTTATGAATCATTGGTAAAATCAAATTCAGTATCATCTAAATCATGTACCTGAATAGTAACAAGTTCAATAATTATCACTGTTTGCAAATTTTATATTCTGTACACTAATAAAACAATATTTAGATTGTAAAAATGTTGCATTATAATCAGAAATAGTCTTTTAAACATGTATTACTAAAAAATTCTGAACAAAAATAAAGAAATCTGAACATCTATTTGTTTCATAAAGGGTAATCTATAGATTTACACATCTGGTGCTAAATCTGAAACCATCAATACATGCTGCCCCATGTACTTATTTGTCTTCCCCTTAGCACATCTTAATACTTTATCACAATCCTTTCTGGAATTAAAGATAAGTGATCTAACCTTAAGCTCTTCCTGCAGTTTAGCTAGACAAAAGGATAGTAAACAAAATGTCTTAATGAAAAAATTGCCCCATCCAAGGAATTTTCATAAGTATAATTTTGAAAAAAACAAAAACAAAACCCCCCATAAAATATGGTTTTCCCTTCAAACTTTTTTTAGAATTCAAAGATAGGAGGCCCTTGACTTTTATCTATGGGCTCCAGACTTCATCCTAACTGAATATTATTTTGAAGTAGTATATTTGACAAAATTAGTGTCAATTTGCTCTTGACGTTTCAAACTATTGTCTAGGTTCTTTTTAAAAATCAGTGTCTATCGCATTATCCTCTCATTCTTAAATCTCTGGGAGCAACTTCTAAGATCTATGCGACGGTACAAAAGCTCAGATATAGTATTTTCTGTGGAAATGACTAACAACTGGAGTAACAAACTCATCCAATGGCTTGTTGAGTCTTCCATTTCTTGGATAACGTATCTTTCTTTGGCCCCACGTTACAAATTAAATAAACTCATGAAAGTATTAAAGGCAAGGCATGACAAGCTGCTTCATGAACAAATTTGTTTCTAAAGTAAGTATAGTAAACACAAAGTGGGTTTAAAAAAATCAATTTCTCTGTTAATATATAATATAGCATAAAAACAAAGCTGAAAGGAAGCAACAAAATGTAGCAGCCTATATTTATAGTAAGCAGTACCTGTAATCCCTGCCCCCAATAGGTTGATGTCTGTGAGAGGGTATAGCCAGCAATCATTAGAACTTTGGAGGCAGCCTGTAACTAATGTTAATGTGTATTTCCCGACACCTGGTTAGCGTTGAGTTGTGAAGAAAAGATAAAATTGGTTCGTTGTTAGACAACTTTGTGTGAAAACAAAATTGCTGGCTTTTTTATTTGACATTTTGACAACAGTGTCATTAGCAGCTTAGTGAAGGGAGAAAGTTTTGAAATATGAAATAACAGTAGGAGGTCATAGTGTTCAAACAGTGTTGATAATGGTACCTAGGAGAAAAGATGCATCTCAAAAGGCACAGCACATGAATAAAAGAGCTCAAGTGAATAGCACTGTGAATAGGTGAAAATGTACAAGGATATTTGGTAATGGCTTGTTTTTGTTCCAATACAAGGTTTGTGGTCCATAATTCAATCTAGGAATCATAGGAAAGAAACAGGGTCTGGGTGAAAGAGAGACAGCTCTGGGATTGCAACATATCCAAGCCTGGGTTACTGAAGGAGTCTAATGGTCTCTGAAGGAGAAGGAGCAGAGATGGTACTCACTCTCAGAAATGAATGTACAGTAGTAACCCTTGGCAGTATACTTTCTTAGCATTGCATGACCAATTAATATTCCTGCTGTTTTAGATAAGATGTGAAGAATAAGCCCAATTTATCTTGCAATGCAGATATATTATTTGTGAGTACACACTCATCTTTGGAGTAGTAAATGAAGACCTGCCGGAAAGACCCATGATTTTGTATCATAGGTGGGGAAATTGTTACTGAATTAATAGCGAGAGTTGTTATTGCTTTTATCTCAGGCAGCTATCTTCTGAAAGTGATATCTGATCCAATGGTCATTTATGAACTGTTTTTTGAAGTGAATACAGTGTGATTCACAATTTCTCTAGTTTTCCCAATCAATCAGGCTTTGCCAACTGCATTTTCTTAGGTGCTTTTGTGAAGCTCAAAGAAAAAAGTCTGGCAAGTTGTCTCATGTTTTGGTACCTTATATGTCTCAACCCTTGATCTAGGTCCTGGTTCCGACCCCTGGTCAGAGTAACTGCCTGTAGTAGTTTGCATATGCAAATTAGATAATCATCCAAGTAAATAACCAGTTAGAAGCATCTGCAAATGCACAATTTGCATGTACAATTGCAGTAATTGCATGTGCAATTTAGACACTTACTTGTGCTCTTCTTTTTTTTAAATCCTGCCAAGTAGACTATGGGCTATCAAGAAATAATGCTATGGTAGAGTAGGGAAGCAGATAGGTACACCAAATCAATGGTCCCTTTGCAGCTTTATGCCTTTTAAGACATTAACCCCTCCAGAATATTAAGAGGTATACCTTGCTCAGTACTTACAAGTGCCAGAATAAAAAAAAAAAAGTTGTGAGTAAGAACTCGCCCAAAATGACTCACCCTAAGAAATAATAATATATCATGCTTTTTGGTCTGTCTTCTGGTTTTTGAGCTCCTCCTAACATTCTCTCCCCTTTCCTCCCCATCTGTGTGGAATAGTTTCTAGTTAAAAATTCAATATTAAATTCATATAAAATGTGCACTCACACAAATGGTAAGGTGCACTGGGCACAGAAAGAGTTCCTTATGTATTCTTTTCACTCCAGTGCATCAGCATTGCAGTGGCTATAGTTTGGTTCTATTTATAGATAAAATATAACTAGCATTTTCACTGAAAATTGACAAAACTACTCAGATACCCCTTTTCATAGTTTAGGGGCTTTCTTAATAAGCACTGAAAATAACTATGCTGTTTTGGGGGGGAAAAGTCGCCTTTTCTTTTGGATTCTGTCCTTAAACTTGTGGATGAGATGGGAGTTGAAAAAATGCAGTTTTAAAGCATGCATCTTTCCCTTTATTGAGAGTGAACATCTTTTTTTAAAAACAATATGAAATTTGTAATTGGGAGAAAAATATAGACTGAAATACTTTGGGAAATGATTTTTATTACCACTAAATATATATGTCTTGAGAATTTGCATAAAATAAACACCAGATTTCCAAAAAAAATAAACAGAAAACACAGAAACCCTACATGGAATACGTTGAAAGATTTCATATAATGTACAGATTTTATATTCAGTATATCAACATAGAATCATACAACTGGAAGGGACCTCGAGAGGTCATCTAGTCCAGTCCCCTGCACTCATGGCAGGACTAAGTATTATGTAGACCATTCCTGACAGGTGTCTGTCTAACCTGCTCTTAAAAATCTCCAATTATGGAGATTCCACAACCTCCCTAGGCAATTTATTCCAGTGCTTAACCACCCTGACAGTTAGAAAGTTTTTTCCTAATATCCAACCTAAACCTCCCTTGCTGCAGTTTAAGCCTATTGTTTCTTGTCCTATCCTCAGAGGTTAAGAAGAACAATTTTTCTCCCTCCTCCTTGTAGCAACCTTTTATGTACTTGAAAACTGTTATCATGTCCAATCTCAGTCTTCTCTTCTCCAGACTAAACAAACCCATTTTTTTTTCAATCTTCCCTCATAGATCATGTTTTCTAGACCTCTAATCATTTTTGTTGCTCTTCTCTGAACTCTCTGCAATTTCTCCACATCCTGCCTGAAATGTGGCGCCCAGAACTGGACACAATACTCCAGTTGAGGCCTAATCAGAACAGAGTAGAGTGGAAGAATTACTTCTTGTGTCTTGTTTACAACACTCTTGCTAATACATCCCAGAATGATGTTCATTTCTTTTTTTTTGCAACAGTGTTACACTGTTGACTCATATTTAGCTTGTGGTCCACTATGACCCCCGGATCCCTTTCTGCAATACTCCTTCCCAGGCAGTCATTTCCCATTTTGTATGTGTGCAACTGATTGTTCCTTCCTCTGGGAATGGTTTTTCAACCAGTTTTGCACCCACCTTATAGTAACTCCATCTAGGTTGCATTTCCCTAGTTTATTTATGAGAAGGTCATGCTGGACAGTATCAAAAAGCTTTACTAAAATCACGATATACCACGTCTACCGCTTCCCCCATATGCACAATGCTTGTTACCCTGTCAAAGAAAGCTATCAGGTTGGTTTGACATGATTTGTTCTTGACAAATCCATGCTGTTACTTATCACCTTTAATCTTCTAGATGGTTACAAATTGATTGCTTAATTATTTGCTCTATTATTTTTCTAGGTACAGAAGTTAACCTGACTGGTCTGTAATTCCCTGGGTTGTCCTTATTTCCTTTTTATACAGATTGGCACTGTATTTGCCCTTTTCTAGTCTTCTGGAATATCTCCCATCTTCCATTACTTTAAAAAGATAATCGCTAATGGTTCAGATATCTCCTCAGTCATGTCCTTGAGTAGTCTAGGCCCTGGTGACTTGAAGACATCTAACTTGTCTAGGTAATTTTTAACATGTTCTTTCCCTATTTTAGCCTCTGATCCTACCTCATTTTCACTAGCATTCACTATGTTTGATGTCCAATCACCACCAGCCTTCTTGGTGAAAACCGAAACAAAGAAGTCGTTAAGCACCTCTGCCATTTCCACGTTTTCTGTTATTATTTCCCCCCTTAATGAGTAATGGCCCTACCCTGTCCTTGGTCTTCCTCTTGCTTCTAATGACAGGTTTCAGAGTAACAGCCGTGTTAGTCTGTATCCGCAAAAAGAAGAACAGGAGTACTTGTGGCACCTTAGAGACTAACAAATTTATTAGAGCATAAGCTTTCGTGGACTACAGCCCACTTCTTCGGATGCATATAGAATGGAACATATATTGAGGAGATCTATATACACACATACAGAGAGCATAAACAGGTGGGAGTTGTCTTACCAACTCTGAGAGGCCAATTAATTAAGAGGAAAAAAACTTTTGAAGTGATAATCAAGCTAGCCCAGTACAGACAGTTTGATAATAAGTGTGAGAGTACTTACAAGGGGAGATAGAGTCAATGTTTGTAATGGCTCAGCCATTCCCAGTCCTTATTCAAACCGGAGTTGATTGTGTCTAGTTTGCATATCAATTCTAGCTCAGCAGTCTCTCTTTGGAGTCTGTTTTTGAAGTTTTTCTGTTGTAATATAGCCACCCGCAGGTCTGTCACTGAATGACCAGACAGGTTAAAGTGTTCTCCCACTGGTTTTTGAGTATTTTGATTCCTGATGTCAGATTTGTGTCCATTAATTCTTTTGCGTAGAGACTCTACACAAAAGAACTAATGGACACAAATCTGACATCAGGAATCAAAATACTCAAAAAACAGTGGGAGAACACTTTAACCTGTCTGGTCATTCAGTGACAGACCTGCGGGTGGCTATATTACAACAGAAAAACTTCAAAAACAGACTCCAAAGAGAGACTGCTGAGCTAGAATTGATATGCAAACTAGACACAATCAACTCCGGTTTGAATAAGGACTGGGAATGGCTGAGCCATTACAAACATTGACTCTATCTCCCCTTGTAAGTACTCTCACACTTATTATCAAACTGTCTGTACTGGGCTAGCTTGATTATCACTTCAAAAGTTTTTTTTCTCTTAATTAATTGGCCTCTCAGAGTTGGTAAGACAACTCCCACCTGTTTATGCTCTCTGTATGTGTGTATATATATCTCCTCAATATATGTTCCATTCTATATGCATCCGAAGAAGTGGGCTGTAGTCCACGAAAGCTTATGCTCTAATAAATTTGTTAGTCTCTAAGGTGCCACAAGTACTCCTGTTCTTCTTCTTGCTTCTAATGTATTTGTAGAATGTTTTCTTGTTACCCTTTATGTCTCTTGCTAGTTTAATCTTGTTTTGTGCCTTGGCCTTACTAATTTTGTCCCTACCTATTTGTGTTATTTGTTTATTTTCATCCTTTGTAATTTGAAATAAGTTTTTTTTTGTGTAGGATTCTTTTTTAATTTTTAGATAATTGAGCATCTCCTAATGATCAAGCCAGAGTGATCTCTTGCCATACTTCCCTTATTTCCTATGCAGTGGGTTAGTTTGCTCTTGTGCCCTTAATAATGTCACTTTGAAAAACTGCCAACTGTCTTCAATTGTTTTCCCCTTAGACTTGGATCTTACCTACCAACTCCCTGAGTTTGTAAAGTCTGCCTTCTTGAAATCCATTGTCTTTACTGCGCTGTTCTCCCTCCTACCATTCTTTAGAATCATGAACTCTACTATTTCATGATCACTTTCACCCAAGCTGCCTTCCACTTTCAAATTCTCAACCAGTTCCTCCCTATTTGTCAAAATCAAATCTAGAACAGCCTCTCCGCTAGGATAGGACACCTCACCTTCTGAAATAAAAATAATTGTCTCCAATACATTCCAAGAAGATGTTGGATAATTTGTGCCTGGGCGTGTTGTTTTCCAAACAGATGTCTGAGTAGTTGAAGTCCCCCATCACCACCAAGTCCTGTGCATTGGATGATTTTGTTAGTCATTTTAAAAATGCTTCATGTGCCTCTTCTTCCTGGTTAGATGGTCTGTAGTAGACCTCTAGCATGACAGCACACTTGTTTTTTATCCCTTTTTTCCTTACCCATAGACTTTCAACAAGTCTATTTCTATCTCAACCTCAGTCCAAGTGTATATTTTTAATATATAAGGCAACAACATCTCCTTTTTTTCCCTGCCTGTCCTTCCTGAGCAAACTGTACCCACTATACCAATATTCCAGTCATGCGTATTATCTCACCAAGTCTCTGTGATGCCAACTATGTCATCTATGTCATACGTATGTATGGTGAGGATGACTATAATGTTTATAGACTATATAAATATCTGAAAATTTAAAACTTTATTTTATGTTTAATTTTGGGCAGTAACCTTTTATATCAAATGCACCATTGACTTCTCTTGCAGTAACTTGTTTGTCCTAAAGGACCAGCTCTTCCCTCCTTCCAGAGTTACAACTATGCTGTTATAACTTTGTGGGGGTCAAATGCACTGGCTAAATAGTTTGTTTCAAAACTTAGTTTTCACTCCCTCGTATTGCAACAACATGTTCCTGATGCCATAGTGTAAGGATGACATAGAAGGTGTTACAGAAAATCCAATTAAATTAATCTTTAGAGAGGAAATATAATTTGGAGATTACTAGTGATTTTCCTCCCCTTGAATTATTGGTTTATTGGAAAATCAGAATATTGTGTGTAATAGTTCCAAGAAAATGTATAATGTAGCTAGTAAGCAGGATATTAATTGTAAAAACACATTGATCCAATTTATCGTATGTGCATCTGTTACTGGCAAAATGCCCCATTTCTATGAGGTTAAAAAAAATCCTTTGTTTCTAATTTATTTTTATGGGATGCTGACAATTTCCCAGATTCTTAAGCCAAGAATATTACAAACAAGTCACTTTTGACTTAATCATTTGCTGAAACAAAGTCACAGCATAGTGTTTACTGTAGAGGATATAAAAATATCATTAAGTTCATCCCTGTTGCAACTGCACAGACTTCTGAGTAGTTACACTAGGAATGAGATCAGCTTACTGTGTGACGAAATTTTTATATGTCTGTCTTGTGTCTCATGTGTGAGTTTCATATTCTACTTTATTTTTCTTGCAAGGATAAAAACACTACTTTCTCTCAAGACTCCTATATAGGATAATTGATAATTTAATTTTGGATTTATATTATCAAGATACATAAAGTGCAAACAAAAAAGGATCTGCAATTATAAGTGGACCACAGTGTTCTCAAAAGCACCTGCTAAAAAAAAAAAGAAATACATAGGGGCTATATTTTCACATAATACCGAAAAACCTGCAGAAGAACATAAGAACATAAGAATGGCCATACTGGGTCAAACCAAAGGTCCATCCAGACTGGTATCATGTCTGCCAACAGTGGCCAATGCCAGGTGCCCCAGAGGGAGTGAACCTAACAGAGAGATCAAGTGATCTCTCTCCTGCCATCCATCTCCACCCTCTGACGGGGATAAATATCACAAAGAGAATATAAAGTTGAGGATGTGGAAACTATATCATGTACTTTCCCTTGTGGTGTGGTATAGAAGACATTGGTGCATAACCTTCAAATTCTGTGGAACCTATGGAAACACAAGGAATCCCAACTGATCTTGGGACACCAGTTTTGCGTTATTTTCCCTTAGCAGCCCATCCTGTTTTCAGTCTCCAACACAGCTCTTCCAATGCGCCTATGCACTTCTTCGGTATGTTCCTGCAAGATGTTTCGATTTCGACAATCCAGCATTTTTCTTATGGAAAATTTCCGACTAGCTCTAGGGGTAATACAGTATTAACAAGGGTAGTATTAACTTAAGGGCTGTTTGCCTGACAACATGGCATTTATAGTGTTTACTCATTAGCTGTTTTTTTCCTCCAACAGCGTGTACATTTTAATGTTTGTGGGGTCTGAAGGGTATCTGGGAGCTGAGGGCACACTTTGGAGTGAGAGGGTAGCATGCCTTTCAGACACCATTCTCTTTGTATACTTCCTGCCATTAAAAAAGGAATGGAGAACCTGGGCCATAGTTATCAAGAACAATTAGAGCATAATGTTGTGTTCAGAACAATATTTAGAAGAAAATGTCTCTTACAATCCGTACAATTTGTCCCTGAAGAGGGGCTCAAAGTTGAAATGACAGCTAACCTTATTTGATATTTTTAACATAGAAAAATATTTTTTTCTTCTAGTAAAATAATGTTTTCTTAGGTTCAAAAAAATTATTTTGTTTAGACTTTCAGGTACAATTATAAAAAATAATCACTAGCATTCATACATATTACAAAGTTTGAAGGGTAATGAAGCTATGAAGAAATCCATTAACTCTTATCCTATTAATGACCTTGTCTTTATTAGGAGTATACTTTAACAAGCTTTTATGTATTTTCAAAACTACTTATACATACACAATACTCTACCTATACATTTTCAGACCAAAAAAGTGTTAAAATAGAGTTACAGTTCAGAATATATATCAGTAACTTAGGAATGCTGAATTTATCCTAAAATCAAGTGCTATAAATTCAGGAAATTAACAGGTAAGTTTAAATTTAAAAGAAATCCAACCCTGTTGTGGAATGGAAATGCACAGTTTGGGCACCCAAACAACCTTAACTTTGCCCAGTTGCAAATTCTTCAAACTTCACATATAGTTAAAATGCACAGAAATCTTGTGGATTGGATACATTTGAACATACGTTAAGGTGCAAAGGACATGTACAGTAACAATTCTGTCTTTTATATCACAAAACCTTTCTCAGATTTAGAAGCTGGAGGTTATGTAACCTGGAAAGCTTGTATTATATAGATAGGGCCCTACCAAATTCCCGCCCATGAAAAATGAATCACGGACTGTGAAATCTGGTCTCCCCTTGTGAATTCTGGTCTTTTTGTGTGCTTTTATCCTGTACTATACAGATTTCAGAGGGGAGGCCTACGTTTCTCAAATTGGGGGTCCTGACCCAAAAGGGAGTTGCAGAACATTGCAAGGTTATTTTAAGGGGGTCTTGTGGTATTGCCACCCTTACTTCTGTGCTGCCTTCAGAGCTGGGTGGCTGGACACTGGTGGCTGTTGGCTGGGCGCCCAGCTCTGAAGGTGGCATCCTTCGAGCAGGAGAAGTAAGGGTGGCAATACCATATTTGCCATGCTTACTTCTGCCTTCAGAGTTAGATGGCCAGAGGGTGGCAGCTGCTGACTGAGGGCCAGCCCTGCAGGCAGCAGTGCAGAAGTAAGGTGGCAATACCATACCATACCATCCTTACTTCTGGACTGCTGCTGACGGTGCCTCTGCCTTCAGAGCTGGGATCCAGCTGCCTAGCTGTGAAGACAATGCCGCCACCAGCAGCAGTGCAGAAGGGTACCCGTACCTAGGGTTGCCAACTTTCTAATTGTACAAAACCAAACCCTTGCCCTGCCCCTTCCTTGAGGCCACACCTCTTCACTGAGGCTCCCCCTCACTCCAGCCCCACTCCCTCCATCGCTTGTTCTCACCCACCCTCACTCAGTTTCACTGGGCAGGGGCAGTAAGTTGGGGTATGCGGAAAGGGGTGAGGGCTCCAGTTGGGGGTGCGGGCTCTGGGGTGGGGCCAGAAATGAGGGGTTGATGGTGCGGGAGGGGGCTCCAGGCTGGTGCAAGGAGTTGGGGTGTGGGAGCGGGCTCAGGGCTGTGGTAGGGGGTTGGGGTGTGGGCTCTGGGAGGGAGTTTGGGTGCGGGAGGGGGTTCTGACCTGGGGCATGGGGTTGGGATGGTGGGGTATGGGAGGGAGTTATGGTATGGGAGGGGGTTTCAAACTGGGGCCAGGGGTTCAGGGTGTGGGCTCTGGCCGAGCAGCGCTTACCTCAGGTGTCTCCCAGTTGGTGGCGCAGCGAGGCTAAAGCAGGTTTCCTGCCTGCCCTGACTTCGCACTGCTCCTGGAATGGCTGGCATGTCCGGCTCCTCGGCTGAGGGGCTAGGGGGCTCTGCGCACTGCCTGCGCCCGCAAGTTGCTGCCCATGCAAGGCGCTGGCCCCGCAGTTCCCATTCACTGCAGAGCTAGCCTGGTCACCCCTGCGCCTAGTGGTCGGACATGCTGGCCGCTTCTGGGGAGCTGCGCAGAGCCAGGGCAGGCGGGGAGCCGGCCTTAGCCATGCTGTGTTGCCAACTGGACTTTTAATGGCCCGGTCAGCGGTGCTGACCAGAGCCGCCAGGGTCCCTTTTTGACCTGGCGTTCTGATAAAAAAACAGACACCTGGCAACCCTAGCAGTACCACAACCCCCCTACAATAACCTTGTGACCCCCCATAACTCTTTTTTGAGTCAGGACCCCTACAATTACAACACCATTAAATTTCAGATTTAAAGAGCTGAAGTCATGAAATTTACGATTTTTAAAATCCTGTGACCTTGAAATTGCCCAAAATGGACCGTGAATTTGGTAGGACCCTATATAGAGACCTATGTCTTCTGAAGAGATTCTACTTATACAGTTGAAGACAGATTTTAAAAAACCTGATACCCCTTTTTAAGCCTGTAAATTGCAGGGACAGGTATTTGTGGATACAGCTACTCTTACTTGAATATCTAAGTACCAGATGTATGGGCCCAATCAGAGGTTTAGATTTCATACGGACTTAATTATGGCTTCGAAAAGGGAGTCTCATTGAAGGCTGGATGAAAAGTTGCTGATAAAAAATGTAACTCCTGGGATAGAAATCCAGACCTTGATCATTTGTGATGCATTAACTTCCTGGTTAAACATCTAAATCCAAGATTACACCACTTCCTTACTCTGGGAAAGAAAAGAGACTGGTAAATGTGCAATAGATAAAATGTAGCAGTCATTTTCAACCTCTACTCCTGTGGAGTCTCTCCATGCCTGTAAGGGTATATCTACACTGAGGCTGGAAGTCAGCCTCCCAAACCTTGGTAGACAGACTTGTAGTAGCTGGGCTTGATCAGGGCTGGCTCTAGGCACCAGCAAAGCAAGCAGTTGCTTGGCGCAGCAGATTTGCAAGGCGCGCAAGAATCCAGCATGGGAGCTAAGAACCAACAGGAGCCCCTGGGAGCTGTAGTTCTTTGGTTAGCTCCCTGCCTATAGAGCCAGCCCTGGAGCAGGGAAAGAACTACATTTCCCAGCATTCCCTTGGCCACTACCAACAGGAAGGGGTGTGGGAAAGGAGTATGGAACTGAAATCTGCAGGTTGCTGTGAATGGTAGGAACAGAGCCAGCTCTAGGTTTTTTGCCGCCCCCCCGGCTGCCCCAGCTCTGGCCCCCACCTTCACTCCCCTGCTGCCCCAGCCCTGGGCTCTCCCCCCCCCCCCCCGAGCTCTGGTCCCCACCTGTACTCCCCTGCTGCCCCAGCCCTGGGCTCTTCTTCCCCCCCCCCCTGCCGCCCCAGCTCTGGCCCCCACCTGCACTCCCCTGCTGCCCCAGCCCTGGGCTCTTCTTCCCCCCCCCCCTGCCGCCCCAGCTCTGGCCCCCACCTACACTCCCCTACTGCCCCAGCCCTGGGCTCTTCCCCCCCCCCCGCTGCCCCAGCTCTGGCCCCCACCTGCACTCCCCTGCTCCCCCAGCCCTGGGCTCTTCCCCCTACCCGCACCTCCTGCTGCCCCAGTCCTGGGCTCTTCCCTTCACCCCCCCACCCGCACCCCCTGCCACCCCAGCTCTGGCCCCCACCCCCTGCCACCCCAGCCCTGGGCTCTTCCCCCCCCTCCACCCACATCTCCTGCCACTCCAGCCCTGGGCTGCCCCCAAAGAAGGAATTGGGGGGACTAAATGGACAGTGCACCTCTCTATCTGAAGCCTAGCAAGGGAGGTATGTGGATCCCACTAGAATTTAAAATGAAAAGTAAGGGAGGGGAGGCTCTGGACCTGGGCAGCTTTAGATACAGTACCAGGCACTTAGGAGGATTTCCACTTCTGAGCCATGGAAGCAGAAATTGACTTTTCCTCTCCAGATATAGCTAATATTCAGAAAGGGAATCTAGCACCTGCCTTCCAGATTTGAACACCCTCAAAATTCAGGAGTGCTCAAGCTCAATTTGGGCACCTGTTACTTCATTTCCCCCAAATCAAATATACTGATCCACTGTAACTTGCTGTAGAAAAAGTAGAATACATTGAGCAAGAAATGCTTCTCAGTGGTTATTAGGACTGGAATTGCTATTTTCAACAGCCATTGCTTTTTTTTTTTTTAAGTTTTAGTTTTATTTGTTTAAAAGAAAGACCGTGATAGTGCATTCCCCATAGAAAGAAAGAGTGGAACAAAAGAATAATAAAGGCCCCTCAACTTTTCCTCATTTATGTAGGACAGTCTTATAATGTGCATCCAGATATCCTCCAGTCACACAAGCTGAAAATTGTTCCGTTTTACTGCAGTTCTGTAACCATATGGGAAGCAATCCTGTCTGTGTTCTGTGTACCTCCAAAATTCCTACTGAATGACCCGCCCTGGGAACAAGTTACCAGTGACCCAGGGCTGGGGCATCAGGAGGGGGCAGTTGGGAGGGGGAGAGCCCAGGGCTGGAGTGGGGGGCAGCCAAAAATTGTTTTGCTTGGAGCAGCAAAAAACCTAGAGCCGGCCCTGGGCTTGATCCAGCATGCTGCAAATAGCTGTGTCAATGCTGCAGCAGGAGCAGGGGCTCAGGCTAACCACCCCAGGTTGGACTTAGGGGGCAGGGTGGGCTTGAGCTTGCGGGGCTAGCCAAAGTGTCTGCCAGTGCTGCAATGTCTAAACAGCTATTGTTAGCAGGCTAATATTTCTGCTATTTTGTTTTGTCATAAGGTGACCCAACCTGACCTCAGCCAGGAGAAAGCAGTAAGAGCCTATGCAGGACCTCCCCTACGTTCTGGTATAGGAAGCAGGGCTGGGGGAATGTATTGCTACAGAGATTCTGGGGCAGCTTAGTGTTACTGAACTGCTAGCGCAGGTCCTTGGCTGCCTAACTTATACCTGGGGTCAGTGCAGACCCCAGCCTGTCCAGAACTGAGAGAACACAAAGTGGCTAAAATCCACCTGTGCCCCCACTTCCCGTGGACTGCCCCTGTTTGTGCTGTACCTCCAAGAAGTGCAGCATACAGTCTCACCCAGTAATTTAGATGAAGACATTCCATTGATTTATATAATGGCATTCCAATAATGGCAGGATTTTCTATCCCATTCTTTATAGGGGGGACTTTTGTGTGCTTTTTCAGATGCTGCAGTACATTGAGCTGAGGTCTTCATTGAGCTGGCCACAGTAAAGACCTCAGGTCTTTTTCATGAGTACTTAGAGTTAATTTAGAACCCAATATAGTGTATTAGTAGTTCAGAATATTCCTTCCAATGTGTATTATTAACTTGCATTTATCAATAATGAATTTTATCTACCATCATGCTGCACATTTATTTAGGTTCATTAGGGCCCCCTGAAATTCCTCACTTTCTTTTTTAGTCTTGATTAACCTAAATAATTTTTGGTCATCTGCAAATTTTCCAGATCACTAATAAATATGCTCAATAATACCAGTGTTTGCACGGAACCTTGTGGTATTCCATTCTTAACCTTTTAACATGTGGAAAACTGCTCATTTATTCTTACTCTTGGTTTTGAGTCTTAGCCAGTTCCCTATTCATACAATATTTTGTTCCTCACCCAATTAATCCTGAGTTTGTTTAACAGAGGTACTTTGACAAAGGATTTTTAAAAGTCCACCCAAATTGTCAACCTATTATTTATCCATTCTTTGACATTCTCAGATTATTACTGTAGTTTACAATGCATGACCTCCTGCTGTCAACGTGCACTATGGAACCTTTAGAGTGTGGTAGCAGAGACCACACAGCTACTTTGTGTGCAGCAAGCTGATTTGTACATGAACTGCCCTCTAACCCACTGCAGGCTAACTCTCTGTATAGATAAACCCTAAGTAGAATTTTTGTAAGGCTGTCTAAGCTCTCCAGATATTAACATGCATAAATCTAGCCACAGATGTAAGACTGGATTTTGGTTGAACGCAGACCTTGAATAAGAGGATTGCAGACCTAGAAAAGCCCTTTCTTCAGCCATTTGACAAGAGGTCAATAGCCAAAAAAGGATTTGGAAGTACTACTGCTATCCTACTGCAGCATAGTCATTTGTTGACTTTTGACAGATCTGTATGTGGATCTACCAGGCAGACTGATGGACCCCAAAGTAGCTCTTGGTTTACCTCTCAGACAATTTTTATTTTTCTTTGAGTGATTGCACTCTTACTGTCTGTGTGCCCAGTGCCTGGCCATCGGAAACTTTTTCCCTCAGTGGTATGCATTGGGTGGCTCAAGTGCCCTCTGCTTTCATGCATTACTGCAGGTATAAAGAGCAGAGCCACTCCTAGTCCACCCCAGTTCCTTCTTACTGCCCGGGGTGGTTGTTGGAACTCCCTGTTCATTACCAGAACAGTTTTCTCTCAGCTTTGTATGTAATATAGTTAGTCTAGTAGTTGTTATAGTTATTATAGTTAGTAAGTTTTAGTAGTTTAAAAAAAAATTTTTTTTATTATTTTGTTGTCTTTCCCCATTTGGGTGTTCTGCTGCTGGCACCGAGGCATGCCCCGGTCACCAGGCTTCAAACCGTGTGCTTCTTGCTCAAGGTCTGTGCTGGTGAGCAACCTGAATAATAGTTATCCAAAGTGCCTGGGTGAAGCACACAGGTAAGACTAGTGCCAGATTTGCTGGGAATTCAAGTCTAAAATGAAGAAGGATAGGGACGCTAGGCTGAATTTCCTGCTGATGGAGGTGGCATTCAGACCACCATCAGAGGTGTCCTGGTCTGACATGGTGCTGGGTGCTGCAGCTTCAGTGAGAAGCACATCCCCTGCATTATTAGAGTCCATGCACTGATCTTCCTCACTCATGCCGAGGAAGTATAAGACTTCTAAAGAGGTTCTGACCAAGGGAAGATCTCTACCCTCCAAGTCTGGTAAGAGGGGTGAGAAGGAGTTGAGTAGAGTGCAACTGAAATCTAAGCTCTTCTCCTCTAAATCAAAACCTAAGTCAGTACAAATGGCTCTGGTGCCGGAAAGGGCACTACCAACTTCATCGGCATCATAAGGAGGAGGTATGTTCTTGGTGTCAACTACCCCATAGGCATTTGCAGCAGCAAGGAATTTGCTCTGCTGCATGGTCTCCTTCAGTGCAAGAGTTGGATACTTCTGCACTGTTGCCCCATCCAGCACCAGCTCCTGCAGTAGAACCTGTGATACCACAGTTGCCTACTTCCTGGATATTCAGCCCATCAATACAGTGCAAGGGGAAGCCAGCAATGATGTAAATGCTCTGCTCATCACTAGGTCCCCAGCACTGATGGAATCAGCATCTTCTTGGACAGAGGAAGGGGCATCTTTGTTGTTGGATTTGGAGGTGGGATTTCATGTCTCACAAACCGCAAGAAGGACTGTCATTTTGATGGGCTGAAGTCACCATACCAGATTCCATCTCCCCAGACCAAAATTCTCCCACCTTTGCAAACTGTCTGTACTGGTTCCTCAGTGTTTGATCCTGATTTACTTTGAACCAGTGGGTCTTGAGCATTCTGGAGGTGTGATATACTCTCCAGTTTGTTTCTATTCCTCCCTCCCAACCTTCCTCCTTGTCCCTCTTCAGGGACTACTCTCACTGGGCGCTCCTTCTCCAGGAGGTACAATCTATCTGGTCAGGGGCCATAGAGCAGGTTCCATGCTGTCTGAGGGAAGGAGTTTTATTCACGTTATTTCTAAATCCCAAAAGCAAATGGGGGAGAGGGTCTCAGACCGCTTTTAGACCTGTCTTTCCACTAAGAGAGGAAAGCAACATTTGTAGAATGCTTTCTACTATTTAGTGGTATCTCTTGAACCTAATTCGAGCAAGTCCGTTCTCTAATATCCAGCCATGGAACATCCAGGAAGTTAAGTGAAGAGGGTGTAAGCTCCAGTGGAGGAGGTGCCCATCATTTTGGGAGATTAGATCCAAGTCTAGTGGAAGTGAGATTGGAGGTTTCACTGACAGCACCAAGAGAGCGAAGAACCAATGCGGGTGGGCCCATGCTGGGGCTATGAGTATGACTCTGGCCTAGTCCTGTCTTCTCCTTAGTAATATCCTATGAATGAGCAGGACTGGAGGAAAAGCATAGAGGAGCTTTTTTACTGGTCTCTCCAGAATGAAGTGTAACTGTCCTGCTCTTTGGTTCAATGTGTTGCGGACCACTTACTGCACCTGAAACACCAAGATTTGGCTGCTAGTTTGATCAAAGTACATCTGGCAGCTATTTCAGCATTCCACTCTAAAATGGATAATTGCTTTCTTTTCTCTAATGATGTGTCCATAAGGTTTTTGAAAGGCCTACTAAAATTGTACCCACAGGTGCAAGACCTCGTTCCCCCATAGGCTCTAAACTTGCTGTTGTCTAGACCTATGGGTCTCCCTTTTGAGCCTTTAACTACTTGCTCTGGGCTGCATCTATCAATGAAGGTGGCATTTTTGGTAACCATCACCTCAGACAAAAATGTAGGAAAGGTGCTTGCTTTTATGTTTGGGCCTCCTTATAGGATAGTCTTTAAGGTTTACCTGTGTCTTCATCTGAGGTTCATGCCAAGGGTGGTGTCATTTTTTCATAGAATCATAGAAGAATCATAGAATATCAGGGTTGGAAGAGACCTCTGGAGGTCATCTAGCCCAACCCCCTGCTCAAAGCAGGACCAACACCAACTAAATCATCCCAGCCAGGGCTTTGTCAAGCCAGTCATTAAAAACCTCTAGGGATGGAGATTCCACCACCTCCTGAGGTAACCCATTCCAGTGCTTCACCACCCAACTAGTGAAATAGTGTTTCCTAATATCCAACTAGACCTCCCCTACTGCAACTTGAGACCATTGCTCCTTGTTCTGTCATCTGCCACCACTGAGAACAGCTGACCTCCATCCTCTTTGGAACCCCCCTTCAGGTAGTTCAGTGGTTCCCAAACTTTAACAACCTGTGAATCCCTTTCACTAAAATGTCAAGTCTCGTGAACCCCTTCCTAAAAATGAATATTTCCAGGGATTTTCTCCTTTACCTGAGTATAAATTATAAAAGCAGAGATCTTGGAAATATAAAATTTGTTGTTATGACATGCTTATTACACACTATTATTAATTATTATTTATCATTACAGTATTTTTATTACATTATGAAAACGGCAACACTCTTCCAAGATTTCACTTTTGTAGCTTGTATCACTTTGAATAAGCCTGTTATAAGACAAGGCTCCTATGTTTCATCAATGATGGTGGTGGTGTTGGAGAGAAGGCTTTGGATTCTTCGACCGTGGGATGGTGTTCCAAGAAGGAGGAGTGCTAGGCAGAGATGGGCTCCACCTAACGAAGAGAGGGAAGAACATCTTCGCAGGCACGCTGGCTAACCTAGTGAGGAGGGCTTTAAACTAGGTTCACCGGGGGAAGGAGACCAAAGCCCTGAGATAAGTGGGGAAATGGGATATTGGGAGGAAGCACGAGCAGGAGAGTGCAAGAGGGAAGGACTCCTGTCTCAGACTGAGAAAGCGGGACAATCAGAGAGTTATCTTAAGTGCCTATACACAAATGCAAGAAGCCTGGGAGACAATCAGGGAGAACTGGAAGTCCTGGCACAGTCAAGGAACTATGATGTCATTGGAATAACAGAGACTTGGTGGGATAACTCACATGACTGGAGTACTGTCATGGATGGATATAAGCTGTTCAGGAAGGACAGGCAGGGCAGAAAAGGTGGGGGAGTTGCATTGTATGTAAGAGAGCAGTATGACTGCTCAGAGCTCCAGTATGAAACTGCAGAAAAACCTGAGAGTCTCTGGATTAAGTTTAGAAGTGTGAGCAACAAGGGTGATGTCGTGGTGGGAGTCTGCTATAGACCGCCAGACCAGGGGGATGAGGTGGACGAGGCTTTCTTCCGGCAACTAGCAGAAGTTACTAGATCGCAGGTCCTGGTTCTCATGGGAGACTTTAATCACCCCGATATCTGCTGGGAGAGCAATACAGCGGTGCACAGACAATCCAGGAAGTTTTTGGAAAGTGTAGGGGACAATTTCCTGGTGCAAGTGCTGGAGGAACCAACTAGGGGCAGAGCTCTTCTTGACCTGCTGCTTATAAACCGGGAAGAATTAGTAGGGGAAGCAAAAGTGGATGGGAACCTGGGAGGCAGTGACCATGAGATGGTCAAGTTCAGGATCCTGACACAAGGAAGAATGGAGAGCAGCAGAATATGGACCCTGGACTTCAGAAAAGCAGACTTTGACTCCCTCAGGGAACTGATAGTCAGGATCCCCTGGGAGAATAACATGAGGGGAAAAGGAGTCCAGGAGAGCTGGCTGTATTTTAAAGAATCCTTATTGAGGTTGCAGGAAAAAACCATCCCGATGTGTAGAAAGAATAGTAAATATGGCAGGCGACCAGCTTGGCTAAACAGTGAAATCCTTGCTGACCTTAAACGCAAAAAAGAAGCTTACAAGAAGTGGAAGATTGGACAAATGACCAGGGAGGAGCATAAAAATATTGCTCAGGCATGCAGGAGTGAAATCAGGAAGGCCAAATCACACTTGGAGTTGCAGCTAGCAAGAGATGTTAAGAGTAACAAGAAGGGTTTCTTCAGGTATGTTACAAGAAGAAAGTCAAGGAAAATGTGGGCCCCTTACTGAATGAGGGAGGCAGAGTGACAGAGGATGTGGAAAAAGCTAATGTACTCAATGCTTTTTTTGCCTCTGTCTTCACGAACAAGGTCAGCTCCCACACTGCTGCACTGGGCAGCACAGTATGGGGAGAAGGTGACCAGCCCTCTGTGGAGAAAGAAGTGGTTCGGGACTATTTAGAAAAACTGGATGAGCACAAGTCCATGGGGCCGGATGTGCTGCATCCAAGGGTGCTAAAGGAGTTGGCGGATGTGATTGCAGAGCCGTTGGCCATTATCTTTGAAAACTCATGGCAATCGGGGGTGGTCCCGGATGACTGGAAAAAGGCTAATGTAATGCCCATCTTTTTAAAAAGGGAAGAAGGAGGATCCGGGGAACTACAGGCCAGTGAGCCTCACCTCAGTCTCAGGAAAAATCATGGAGCAGGTCCTCAAGGAATCAATTCTGAAGCACTTAGAGGAGAGGAAAGTGATCAGGAACTGTCAGCATGGATTCACCAAGGGCAAGTCATGCCTGACTAACCTAATTGCCTTCTATGAGGAGATAATTGGGTCTGTGGATGAAGGGAAAGCAGTGGATGTGTTATTGCTTGACTTTAGCAAAGCGTTTATACGGTAAAAAGCCCACAGTATTCTTATCAGCAAGTTAAAAAAGTATGGGCTGGATGAATGGACTATAAGGTGGATAGAAATCTGGCTAGATTGTCGGGCTCAACGGGTAGTGATCAACGGCTGCATGTCTAGTTGGCAGCCGGTTTCAAATGGAGTGCCCCAAGGGTCAGTCCTGGGGCTGGTTTTGTTCAATATCTTCATTAATGATCTGGAGGATGGCGTGGACTGCATTCTCAGAAAGTTTGCAGATGACACTAAAGTGGGAGGAATGGTAGATACGCTGGAGGGTAGGGATAGGATACAGAAGGACCTAGACAAATTAGAGGATTGGGCCAAAAGAAACCTGATGAGGTTCAACAAGGACAAGTGCAGAGTCCTGCACTTAGGACGGAAGAATCCCATTCACTGTTACAGACTAGGGACCGAGTGGCTAGGCAGCAGTTCTGCAGAAAAGGACCTAGGGGTTACAGTGGATGAGAAGCTGGATATGAGTCAACAGTGTGCCCTTGTTGCCAAGAAGGCTAACGGTATTTTGGGATGTATAAGTAGGGGCATTGCCAGCAGATCGAGGGACGTGATCATTCCCCTCTATTCAACATTGGTGAGGCCTCACCTGGAGTACTGTGTCCAGTTTTGGGCCCCACACTACAAGAAGGATGTGGAAAAATTGGAAAGAGTCCAGCGGAGGGCAACAAAAATGATTAGGGGGCTGGAGCACATGAGTTATGAGGAGAGGCTGAGGGAACTGGGATTGTTTAGTCTGCAGAAGAGAAGAATGAGGGGGGATTTGATAGCTGCTTTCAACTACCTGAAAGGGGGTTGTTCCAAAGAGGATGGACCTAGACTGTTCTCAGTGGTACCAGATGACAGAACAAGGAGTAATGGTCTCAAGTTGCAGTGGGGGAGGTTTAGGTTGGATATTAGGAAAAACCTTTTCACTAGGAGGGTAGTGAAGCACTGGAATGGGTTACCTAGGGACGTGGTGGAATCTCCTTCCTTAGAGGTTTTTAAGGTCAGGATTGACAAAGCCCTGGCTGGGATGATTTAGTTGGGATTAGGTCCTGCTTTGAGCAGGGGGTTGGACTAGATGACCTCCTGAGGTCCCTTCCAACCCTGATATTCTATGATTCTATGATCAAGGAGTAGCAGATGTGAAACAGCATGAAGGTATTTAAGAAGCCAACTCAAATCGTTCTTTCTACACAAACATTCAGGTCTTGAGCAGTCCAGGCAAACAACGCACGTTACAACAAAGCTTAAACGTCTTCTTCTTCATAAGTAAAAAAAAAAAATACTAGCTGCCTATTTAATTTTAAAAAATATCCACCTCCCTTTCCATTTCTTATAAGTAGTCTTGAAGTTTAAATCTCCTCAGTGTGATAGACATGATTGCTTTGATCTGCTTAGCTCTTGTAAGTCCAGGAACTCCGGGCTGCTGGTCCCGTGCTGCCCAGGGTCCCTAGGGACAGCTCTGTCTGCCATTAGGGAATTTTTTTCCTGAGAACCCCCTGTAACATTTTGCGAACCCCCAGGCGTTCATGAAACCCAGTTTGGGAATCACTGAGGTAGTAGATGGCTGCTTTCCCCCCTTACTCTTCTCTTCTGCAGACTAAACAAGCCCAGTTTCCTCAGCCTCTCCTCGTAAGTCATGTGCTCCAGCCCCCTGACCATTTTCATTGCCCTCCGCTGGACTCTCTCCAATTTGTCCACATCCATTTGTAAATCTGTGGTATAGATCATCCTTGAATGGAAGGATCGCCAGTGATGATAGTGGTGTCATCTTTCCATATCAACCAGCCAGTTTATTTGCCTGCATTCTTACCGAATCCACATTTTGGTAGGGAAAAGGAGCTTTTACATGCCTTAGACATCAGAAGAGCTCTGGTGTTTTACCTGGACAGGATCAGGAACTTCCATAAGTCCTCCCAACTGTTCATAGTGGTGGCAGACAGAATAAAAAAGACAATCAGTCTCCACTCAAAGAATCTCTTCTTGGATAGCCTCCTGTATAGGCGTGTACTATGACCTGGCTAATATTACCCTGCCACGCAGAGTCACAGCTCATTGGACGAGATCACAATTGGCGGCGTTTCTGGCACATGTTTTGATTATAAACATCTGTAGAATGGCAACCCTGTCCTCAGTCCACCTGTCTGCAAGTAGAAAGTACAAGAGATCTCATAAGAAAAACTGCTGGTCATGTGATTTCTAGGCTAATTGTACAGATGCAAGGGATCCAGTTAAGCATTCAAAAGTTTGGTTGCTTATTGAAATGTCACAGCATAAGTGGTATCTATCTCAATCTTTAACACATCCTCTTAAAATCAGGTCCTTCAGTATTGTGGGTGACTTTCTTTTTTTCTTTCTTTTTTTTAATTTTATTTTAACCTTGTATGGCTGAAAAATCCTATTTTGCTTTTATTTTTTTTGCTGACACTGAGCTTCCACCTGTTTTCTTTTTTCATTATGATCCATGAAAACCATTAGAACCAGGAAGACAATATTTATGTGATGTCTAGGCTAATTGTACTATAGCAGTGTTTCTCAGCTGTTGGGTTGCGATCCCAGTGGGGTTCACAAAAGGCAATTGGGGATTGAAAATGTTCTTACAATCTAAAGCAAAAAAAAATTCCCCCCTCCCCTTACCCTTCAAGGTCAAGTGTTCTTTGTCAACATCGTGAAACAACACTCACATATAAATTATATACAGCTTTATCATTGCAATCGTTACCTTTTTTTATTTTTACTTTTGTAGTAAGTGTAAGGAAGTTGCAAACACTTTTGATTTCAAATAATAAGTAGCCAACCAGAGAAGAATGGAAACATTGTACTACAGTATACTTCATTTATGCACTAGGCATGGAATTTGGCCCCATTGAAATTTAACGAGAGTTTTGCCATTGACTTAAATGGGGCCACGATCTCAGTCTATAATATAGTGCACATAAGATTTTTAAGCCCAACATTTAAAAAAAAAAAAACCAGGGGTCTTAACTATTCATTTTTTTCTGTCCCTTGTTTTCCCTTTTGTGTGATTTTAATCATAAGTTCTGTTTGAGGCAGAAGATGCAGGCAAACCTCCCTCTGTTCCACTGACATATGAGTGGGATTTAAGAACATTCTGAAAAGTTGGAGACAAATAATCCCCCTTTCAAGGAAAATTAAGTATGTTAGAGAGAGAGGGGTTGTTCTGAGCCCTCTTTGGGATACCGCCACAAACCTTAACAGCTACAAATTGGGTGGGGTTACTCTGGATTCATGCCCACTTAAGTGAAATAAAAGTGTGGCCTATATCATTCCACTTATATGAACAGCAGCAAAATGGATATGAAATACCATCTTTGTTAGAAATTTGGGATTACTGTCTCATTTTAAGAGTGTTCTGGGCCTGATGACTTTTCTATGTTCATTAGGACCTCATTAATACACACTTAGAACTGGGAAACAAATGGTAATATTTTTTAAATATTCAGTAACCAATAAATATCTCAAATATTCAATTGAAACATATATAATAAGCTATGCAATTTTAGGCAAATGTTAAGGTACTTTTATGGGTAAATTTTAAACTGGGTGGCCTCTCTCAATTTTTGCGATCTAAATTTGTGCCTGCAATTTATTGTGGGTACAAAAATGAATATTTAGAAAACTACTTGATTTGTAGCTTTTTTTTTTCATTTGACTGGAATAGGTTAATTTTATATCAGAAGTATGTAAAACATAGTTAGACTCAGTGAAAGGACTCAGCTTTGCTGCCTTGTGACATTTAAAGTCTCTGAAGGGAGAATATAGTACTTATGTCTTAAACCCCTATGCTTTTAAAATGTAGAATCATTGGGTTATTAGGCTATGCTCCTTTTATTTTTACAACATTGGTATGTATAAACTTTGAAGTAACCATAGGCAGATGCTGCTGTCTTCAGTATGGACAATTACTGCTGTAGATATATGGGGAGTCGGGGGAACTGATGGAGGAGGAGAAGCTGTAAATTTGCAGGGTTTAAAAGAAGTTGCAATAATCAGTAAGGGTTAGTTTGTGTTCAGTAGCATTCTAAATACAAAGTCTAGTAAAGTGCAGCATGTTTATTTTAATAATCTAAGGCTATAGAATGTAGGTATTTATTTGGGAACTGATCACATGATTCTGTAATGGAATTTAATTTAACAATAAATAGAGCTGTACTAATCTCAAATCTATAATTTTCCCTATTAATATCACTCACACTGGAATGAACTGGGGCTGAATATTTTATAGTTTTCTGTTACCAATTCTGTTACGTCATGACCTATATATTTCACACGAAAGGTCTGATGCTGCCACTGCATAATTCTTGAGTTGAATGTGATTACCTGCCTAAGTACTAGCCTATGCAAATAAGAACCATTTAGGAAATAGCTAAAGTATCTGTTATTTTTGACCATCATTTATTCCTGTTATTTATATGGTGTTTAATTGTTGATGAATAAAAAATAGGGCTGTCAAGCAATTAAAAAAAATGTGATTAATTGCACAATTAATCACACTGTTAAACAATAATAGAATACCATTTATTTAAATAGTTTTGGATATTTTCTATATTATCAAATATATTGATTTCAATTACAATGCAAAATATAAAGTGTACAGTGCTCACTTTATATTTATTTTTATTACAAATATTTGCACTGTAAAAAACAATTCACCTAATACAAATACTGTAGTGCAATCTCTTTATCATGAAAGTTGAACTTACAAATGTAGAATTATGTACTAAAAAAACTGCATTCAAAAATAAAACAATGTAAAACTTTAGAGCCTACAAGTCCACTCAGTCCTATTTCTTGGTCATCCAATCGCTCAGACAAACAATGTTTGTTTACAATATCACCTGAAAGTGAGAACAGGCATTTGCATGGCACTGTTGTAGCTGGCGTCACAAGATAGTTGCATGCCAGTTATGCTAAATATTTGTATGCCCCTTCATGCTTCGGCCACCGTTCCAGAGGACATGAGTCCATGCTGATAACGGGTTCTGCTTGATAACCATCCAAAGCAGTGCAGATGAGGCATGTTCATTTTCATTATCTGAGTCAGATGCTACCAGCAGAAGGTTGATTTTCTTTTTTGGTGGTTCAGGTTCTGTAGTTTCTGCATTGGAGTGTTGCTCTTTTAAGACTTCTGAAAGCATGCTCCACACCTCATCCCTCTCAGATTTTGGAAGGCACTTCAGTTTCTTAAACCTTGGGTCGAGTGATGTAGTTATCTTTAGAAATCTCACATTTGTACTTTCTTTGTGTTTTGTCAAATCTGCAGTGAAAGTGTTCTTAAAATGAACAACATGTGCTGGGTCATCATCCGAGACTGTTATAATATGAAATATATGGCAGAATGTGGGTTAAAACAGAGTAGGAAACATAATTCTCCCCAAGGAAGTTCAATCACAAATGAATTAATGCATTATTTTTTTTAACGAGCATCATCAGCATGGAAGCATGTCCTCTGGAATGGTGGCCGAAGCATGAAGGGGCATACAAATATTTAGCATAACTGGTATGTAAACACCTTGTAATGCCAGCTACAAAAGTGCCATGTGAACGCCTGTTCTCACTTTCAGGTGACATTGTAAATAAGAAGCAGGCAGCATTATCTCCCATAAATGTACACAAACTTGTTTGTCTTAGCAATTGGCTGAACAAGAAGTAGGACTGATTGGACTTGTAGGCTCTAAAGTTTTGCATTGTTTTGTTTCTGAGTGCAGTTATGTAACAAAAGTAAATCTACATTTGTAAGTTGCACTTACACAATAAAGAGATTGCACTATAGTACTTGTTTGAGCTGAACTGAAAAATACTATTTCTTTTGTTTGCCATTTTTACAGTGCAAATATTTGTAATATTGAGCACTGTCAACTTTGTATACTGTGTTGTAATTGAAATCAATATATTTAAAAATGTAGAAAAGCATCCCAAAATATTTAATAAATTTCAATTGGTATTCTATTGTTTAACAGTGCGATTAAAACTGTGATTAATTTTTTTAATCATGATTACTTTTTTTGAGTTAATCGCGTGAGTTAACGGTGATTAATTGACAGCTCTAATAAAAAGCTGACAATCTGTGGACCTGCTCCTATCTCCCAAGTCAATGGCAGAACTTCTATTGACTTTGATAGAAGCAAATTCTGACTTCATATCAAGAAATAAAACAGGTTTGATGTAAAGTAGTTGGAGGTCAAGGGAAAGTGGAACATGGTAAAAGCTAGAGTTTGTGTGGTTCATTTGGTTGGTAATCAATGTACCAGATGTTCTACAATTTCTTTAATTGTGCATGTGAGATGATTGTATCTTTGAAGGGCAGAACAAAAAGCCACCTTGGGTTTTTTTTTTCTGGACTGGCAAAACAAATGTTGTGTGTTCTATGCTATAGATATAAGCCCAAGTCCCGCTATTTACTCATTGATTACAGTGGAATTTTTCCTGAGGGGAAAAGATGGTCCAGGGTCTCAGGATTTGGCCCAAAGTTATTTGAATAGGGCAAAAGCATGTGCAGGACCAGTTTACACAGATGACACAGCTAATTCTCTCTCATTGGTTTCTATCATTCTCCAGCTTTTGTCTAGCTCCTTGCAACCCCCGCTGCTTTCATAACCTTTCCAGACAGAATCTTCTATCTTTTTCGAATTTCTTCTATCCATACTATAGGAGCAAAGCAGAGTGAGTAGATTTTAGTAGAGACATGAATTACGTTTCAACTGTACAATCTCCTTCTAATTCAGTAACTCATTCATCTAAAACCTCTCGTAGTTTGGAGAAATCATTTCTCTTCTGTACTTTCATGCATTGTGCTGTTAAAAAGACAGAGGAAACTGTTCTCATTCTGATCATCCGTGAAGCCAGAAATGATGGCAAATAATTTTTCAATTGTATTTTGAAATTTATTCATGTTGATTGGTAATTGTTAGGTTGTGAGATTGCAGAGTGCTGATCTGGGCTTGACGACCTAACTTCCTTTCAAATGGCTGGAATTACATGGGAACAGGATTATACTTGTCATAGATTTTCAATCTTTCTAATGGAACTAAACCCCTCTAGGGATTACACACTGAAGTTCTTGGGTATAAAAGTTTACTTTAGGATCTTTACATTGGCAGATACTGTATATTTGTACAAATATCTTTTGCCAGCCAGTTCCCTATCTCTTCCAAGCCAGAGAATGCTGCAAAGTGCTATGCTGCCTAAGGTATGTAATCATTTTTGCTCCAGAAATGCCTAGCTTTTAGTTATGTGACTTTTCAGAAGATAAAAGCTGATGTCTTTATTATTGGTGTAAGTTTTAAGATTAGTGCACAAAATCTCATGGTGAGACATTTGTGGCATTACAACTTTCTAACAATATTGGGTATGTTGTTGTCCAACAGAAATACGTGTAGTATTCATTTTAATATTTTACAGATTACTTGCTATAGGAATCATTTCTAGAATTACTTCTACTAATAAGGAAATGACATGGAGATTGTCATCCAATTTACAAACAATTATCAGTCTCATCATTCTGAGATTCTTCATGTTATGGTCATTCCACGTTTCCTGGGAAAAGATCTTCAGTCTGCTACCTTTTCACAGAAATGGAGTTCCACAATCTACCTCCCTGAAGATTCCAGGAACCGTACTGCCCCCCACGATACCCCAGTCACTTAAACACACCATGGGTCAAAATCCCACGGAAAGATGTGAGCCTTCTCTCTCAGGAGGCAGGTGGTACTGATGAAGAACATAACACACCCACAGACACTTTGCCCAGAGTCAAATGTAACTGTTTTTATTCAATTGTATAAAGTACAAGAGTACAGATAATTTAGAAAACAATAAACATCCTAACTGCAATACCCCTCACTATCTCACCCTTCCCTTCTGAGTCCCTGGGGGACCATCTGAACTTAGGCAGGCCTGTACATGTTGGGTTGCTTCTCTCTCCTCTTCAGCTGGAGAAAATAGCTAAGGATCCCAACAGATCGGCTCCTCCCATTTTATAACCTTCCCGTTTCCTCTGTTAGAAGATTCCCTTGCCAGCTTCCCCAGGTAACCAGAGACCCTTGCCAGGTGACTTCTCTGACAAAGTGACTTCTTCCATGACAAAGCAGTTCTCCTGGGTAGAAGCTATCTTATTACCTAGAGCAATTACTTTTCAGTATTTGACCCTCTTTTATTACTCTTTTGCCACCAGCTTTTGGAATTTCAGTCCCACATGGAGATAAACAGGAAAGAAGGAAGGCAAAAGGCTGCATATTCACAATGGATTTTGCAGATTGGTGATGATATGTACCGAGAGTACATAATGTAGCAGTTGTCATTGTAACATTCCATAATAACTTCATAATATCAACCAGAATTGATAAGTTTGTATAGACAGATTCCCAAATTATCACAGATGCCCAGCCATAGACACATCAAGCCGGTTATATTATTTACATAAACCTAGTCCTTTCTGGTTAAATTAATTATACCACAGAATTCCATTTAAAGACTCATTGTGTATGCCAAAAATGAGTCTTTAAAAATTAATTACCTATTTTAAGTATGAAAGAGGGTTTGTTTGTTTTTTTATTTGCAAGATTTTTCCCGTCTACCTTAATAGCAGGAAAGCAGATTCAGTAGCTATAGTAATCAGAAATACTTTCGATGCCCAGATACTCAATGACCACCTATGGATATTTCTTATCTCTAAAGTATTATTTTATCCATCTCTGATGGCTGAGTTTTGACTAGATAAGTAAAATCAAAATGAAATCAAAATGTAACTGAAAAAATTCATCTTATAAGCTGAAGGAGAAGCCAAACATTTCAAACTTCACTGTCTAAAGATGAGTGTCTATATATTGAAATAAGTGGTATAATTTTTATAGGGTATTGAACCCTGAACTGCAACTGAAATCAATGATAGCGGAAGGTGTTCAACTCTTTACAATCCAGGCTGCCTACTTAGGTGCCTAAATTAAGGCATCACATTTTGAAAATCCTGATTTTTTCAAATGTTGTATTCATTGTGTAGCTGCAGGCATGTTCACATAAACCATAATCTTCAAAACTCACACCAAGTTCCACTTCTCTGAGGCCATTAGCCATGCAGAATGTTACTTATATGGTGCATGCTGTCTCCTGTTCCAATTCCAGTCTCCTGTTCTGTTGTAGACTTATTGTCTGATGGAGGAAGTCAAAACACTGCAGAAACACCACTGACTTTTACAAATACTGATTTGTTGTAGAATTATATTTTATATTGATTTTTCTAGTTAACACACATACAAGCACATTAAATATTAAACTCACAAACATGATGTAGCTTTAGAACTGTGGAAATAATGTGATTTTGACAGTAATGATGTCTGGATTCCAGTTTATATTGTCAGAGTAGCTCCCTGGATATATATGCTGAAGTTAGACCAATAATACAGCTAAACAAAACCAGCAGAGTTTGATGAAAACATCTGTTAGAGATAAGCTAAATTACATCATAGAGGAATATAAAATAACCAAACATAATTTGATCTTCTGTAACATGTTATTTTTATGTATGTTTGAGCTAACTATTTATAATATGCTAGTGGCCCTTCCTCATTCCACCAATCATAAGTAAAGCAAGCATGTAAGAAATTTTCATATAGCAATTCACAGAATATCATAAGCTAATACTGTTACTTCTCTAATATCTACTTCTGTTAGGGTTGCCAACTTTCTACTCTACTTTCTACTCTCACAAAACCAAACACTCTTTCCCTGCACCTTCCCTACCCCTTATCCAAGACCCCACCATCCGTTCACTCCATGTCCCCACTCTGGCTTCTTCGTGGAGGCGTGGCCAGGCAGCTCTGCACGCTGCCCCATCCGCAGATGCGGTCCCCAAAGTGCCTATTGGCCGTGGGTTCTGGCCAATGGGAGCTGCGGAGCTGGCACTTGGGGCAGGGGCAGCGTGCGGAGCCCCCTGGCTGCCCCTATGCATTGAAGCTGGATGGGGGACATGCCACTGCTTCCAGGACCTGCACAGAGCCAGGGCAGGCAGAGAGCCTGCCTTAGTCCCACTGCACCACCAACCTGACTTTTAACGGCCTAGTCAGTGATGCTGACCAGAGCTGCCAGGATCCCTTTTCAACCAGGCGTTCCGGTTGAAAACCGGACACCTGGCAACCCTAATTTCTGTTGCAATGCTATCGATACCAATTGTTTGCTTTTTAAGAATTATGGTTAAGGCTGAATTGCTTCCTTTGCCTCTGTGGGCAGAGAGGATACAAACTCAATGTATCTTAGGGCACGTCTTCACTACCCGCCGGATCGGCGGGTAGCGATCAATCTATCGGGGATCAATTTATCGTGTCTAGTGTAGACGCGATAAAATCAATCCCCGATCGCTCTGCTGTCGACTCCGGAACTCCACCGCAGCGAGAGGCGGAAGCGGAGTCGGCGGGGGAGCAGCAGTGGCCGACTCACCGCCGTCCTCACAGCCAGGTAAGTCAACCTAAAATACGCAACTTCAGCTACGCTATTCGCGTAGCTGAAGTTGCGTATCTTAGGTCGACCCCCCCGTCCCCATAGTGTAGACCTAGCCTAAGATAAGAAATGGGGATTTCATTGTGTGTGTGTGGGGGGGGGGTGGAGTGAAAGGGGGAAGTCGATCTCTGCAGCATTGTCTCCTGCCACCTCTCCCTAATCCCGTGGAAGTCTCTTCACAAAGGCTTCACAATGATTTGGAGGTGTGGAGTGGGAATAGGTGGGATGGGGAAGACAGCTTCTATCCTGCATTGTACATCCTCAATCCACAGAACTCTGTTAGAATTAAAAACCCTTTTCTTTCCACTACTACCACCACCACTGTCTGGAGAGTGCTGGGGCCATTGGCCAGTGGGGAAGCTGCAGATCCCCAGCAGAATTTAAATGGCTCTCCCTTCTGCATTTAGAGTGGGTAAAAACTCCTGAGTATGCATAGAACCACCACAACTGCAAACCTCTCTGCTTTCCAGTTGCAAGGTACACTTCTTTAACCTTGTCATCATATGTCATACATAAATATATATATTTTTAAAATCTCATGTACAATTTTCCCTCTGGAAAAAGAAAAGGGAAAACCAAAGAACCACACAATAGATGATAGTCACATCACTTAAGTTTAATATACCATGGATTCATCCATAGTTTAAAAGCCTGAATAGAATGAAGTAATGATGATACCTCACATTTCTTTATTGGGGTTCAGTAGCTTATCTATAGCATTACAATCAGTTTCCATGATGTTGGGGTTGAGGGAGAGTTGAGTGTACTGCTATTAAAAGGAAGTTACTACATCCATGGTTTTATGGTAATTAAATCTAATTAGCAAATGTGCACGTACATAGTGCTGAGAATGGGGACACTGCAATGATAAACTTTGATTGCCATGTTCTGTAATTACAGCTAAAATGGTATGGGTGTATTTGTCCCCCAGTGATAATGTACTGATATACCCTATGCTATAGAAGGAGACATTGTGATAACAAGCTGCCTTCCCTTCGTTCACATATAGCAGGTTTTAGCTTACTGTTTCTTCCTTGGTATTTTCTTTGTCTCTTTAACAATATAGTTTTTTGTAGATGAGTTGGGTATAATAGAATCCTTGTTTTCATACAGTGGAAATGTTTCTTCTAGCATTCATTGCTGCACTTTTACTGATTCTGGGAATTTAATCATATATACTGTAACATTTCCCCCTGTGCTTTGCTTTCTTCTTCTTTTTTTATCCCAGTGCTTTTCCAGTGAGTTTATTTAGCATCTACATTAATTAAATTTTATTTGGATTTCCAAATTTATGAAGCCATGTTAGTAACACTGTATTTAAGATTGTGACCCAATTTCTGAGGAAAAACAAATTCCATTCTATCTGAAAATGTTCATGTTACCTCTATATCTTGAGGAATATTTCTGGGAATAAAATTTAAGGTTAGTCAGAAAATGTGTTTTTTTGGCCTTGTCCTAACTAGGAAAAAAGATGTCTTCTTGAGTTAATTAACATGAAGACAAAGCAGATTTTAGTTTTCACATGGGTTAGTAGGTTAAGGTAAATCCCCATAGTCTTTAACTCAGCCTGATAAACTAGTATGGAATCCACAAAGTGCCTTGTGTTCACTAGGATTTTACCTCATGTTAGCTAACTTGAGTTAAGAACACACCACTTTTCCTAGTGAAGATGCATCCTTTGAGAGATCAGATTTTAGGAGGGTAAAGAGAGAGGATCAGGATAATAATTGTTTTTTTCCTATTAAGAAAGCTTTATAGCATTTTAATCATATGATTTGTTGATGTTCAAACTTCAGATTATTTGTTTTATACTTGATTCCTTCCTGAGGATTACTGCTTAGGACTCTTACTAAGTGTGATTAAGAAATTTGTGTTAGAGAAGTAAACTTTTTAGATCTCCATGAGTTATATTAAGTTCTCCATGGATGTTATACTTAATAAGAAGTAGACATGATTATTTGGACTCCAGAAAGGGGTTATTCCTTTTGGAGAGTGCATCCTAGTGTAATTTATTTACAGTAAGTTCATCTTGGAATGGAGATAAAGGAGAGCAAAAGCAATGTGCAGCTTATAAATAATTCATAGAACTCCATTCTATCCCAGTTTTGCATATACAATATCACAAACTCTCTTTTCATTTATTTTGACAATTGTACGTTTGCACAGATTCTGACGATACTCTACTTCATAATATACTAATAAGTATATTGATAGGTTTCAGAGTGGTAGCTGTGTTAGTCTGTATCAGCAAAAACAATGAGGAGTCCTTATGGCACCTTACAGACTAACACATTTATTTGAGCATAAGCTTTTGTGGCCTAAAACCCACTTCATCAGATGCATGGAGTGAAAAATACAGTAAGAAGTGTATACATTACAGCACATGAAAAGATGGGAGTTTCCTTACCAAGTGGGGGGTCAGTGCTAACGAGGCCAATTCAATTAAGGTGGAAGAGGCCTATACTCAACAGTTGACAAGAAGGGGTGAATATCAAGAGAGGGAAAATTACTTTTTGTAGTGACGCAGCCACTCCCAATCTTTATTCAGGCCTAATTTGATGGTGTCCAGTTTTCAAATTAATTCCAGTTCTGCAGTTTCTCCAGCCCCCCAACCTGAAGCAAATATTCACCACACAACAAAAACACTAACCCAGGAACCAATCACTGCAACCAACCACGTTGCCAACTCTGTCCACATATCTATTCAAGTGACACCATCATAGGACCTAACCACATCAACCACACCATCAGGGGCTCGTTCACCTGCACATCTACCAATGTGATATATGCCATCATGTGGCAGCAATGCCCCTCTGCCATGTACATTGGCCAAACCAGACAGTCTCTACGCAAAAGAATAAATGGACACAAACCAGAAATCAAGAATTGTAAAACACAAAAACCAGTAGGAAAGCACTTCAATCTCCCTGGACACTCAATAACAGACGTAAAAGTGACAATTCTTCAACCAAAAAACTTCCAAAACAGACTTCAACGAGAAACTGCAGGACTGGAATTAATTTGCAAACTGGACACCATCAAATTAGGCGTGAATAAAGACTGGGAGTGGCTGGGTCACTACAAAAAGTAATTTTCCCTCTCTTGATATTCACACTTTCTTGTCAACTATTGGAAATGGGTGATGTCCATCTTGATTGCATTGACCTTATTGCACTACAAAAGTAATTTTCCCTCTCTTGATATTCACCCCTTCTTGTCAACAGTTGAGAATAGGCCACTTCCACCTTAATTGAATTGACCTCATTAGCACTGACCCCCCACTTAGTAAGGCAACTCCCATCTTTTCACGTGCTGTAATATATATACTTCTTACTGTATTTTTCAGTCCATGCATCTGATGAAGTGGGTTTTAGCCCATGAAAGCTTATGCCTAAATACATTTGTTAGTCTCTAAGGTGCCACAAGGACTCCTTGTTGTTTTTGCTAATAAGTATATGTTCTTCTTTTATTTAATTAATTTATTTATTTAGACTACAGTACCATTTAAAAATGCTAGGCATTTTCCAAACTAAGGCCTTGGCTACACTTACCCGGTAGTTCGGCGGCGAGCGATCGAACTTCTGGGTTCGACTTATCGCGTCTAGTCTGGACGCGATAAGTCGAACCCGGAAGTGCTCGCCGTCGACTGCGGTACTCCAGCTCGGCGAGAGGAGTACCGCGGAGTCGACGGGGGAGCCTGCCTGCCGAGTGTGGACCAAGGTAAGTTCGAACTAAGGTACTTCGAACTTCAGCTACGTTATTCACGTAGCTGAAGTTGCGTACCTTAGTTCGAATTAGGGGGGTAGTGTAGACCTGGCCACAGTGGCAGGCAGTCTCTGCCCCAACATCACATAATTAAAAGACAGTGACAGATTTTTTGGGGGGTGGGGGAAATGAAATATTCCAAAAACTTGATTTAGTGGTGATAATCACGTCACTACTTAACAACTTAGTGGTTGGGGGGGTTGTTTTTAATTAATAAAAAACTTTTCATAATATTAGCCTTCACTTCAGCACTATGCTATTAAATATTTAAATAGAAGTGGGAAGAGGCCATTATTTTATTGTACAAATTAAAATATATACAGGCTCTACTATATCTGTTCATTCTTGACAATACTGTTGCACAACACCAATGAGGTAATTGAGAATCACAGCAGTAGTGTATATATATCCATGGCTGGTCTGAATCCATTGCTTTCAGAACTCATTACACGAGGGAATGTTTTAGTTGTTTCTTAAATGTACTAGGCAGGCTTTTGTAGGGACATGTTTTTGGTCTTTTCTAATATTTGTACATGCACTAAGAATGATATGCACATTTTATATAAATCATATTTAAGAAATAAGTAGTTGTGTGTGGGATTGACCATAGATATTATTTCTCTGTGCCAAAACATGATTTACATTTATCTGTGCTGCTGCATGATTTAAAAATGCCAGTAAAACAGTTATTAATGGAAAAGACCCAGACACAGAGCAAAGCATAACAAGATTGGCTTGATTATTTGCTAGCCAATGATCAATAAAAGAAAACCTAATTATCACTCAAATTGTGCCCTGAAAAACCAGGTGGGAATGAAAAAGTCCTGCAAATATCCTAAGAGGCACTATACAGTAAAAATAATTGTCTGTGAAACCTGATTAAGAAGGAGAATGAGACTTTCACTGTATTTGGGTAAGTAAGACATGCAACACACCACCCCTATGGACTTCATGAATTGTAAACTGATAAACTGAGGTAAACCAATTTTGAGATCTCTATATTAATATTTGTTTTTAATAATGATGCACTTCCTTTTATGTACTGATATTGAAGTCAACAGTACGGGTGGATTCAAAAGCAAAAATTTTCAAACATGTATCTACATTTGTTTGACATTTGGGAAACCATTACATGATCTTGGCTTTCAAGAAAAGCCTAAGATATTCTCTCTGTTAGCAGGATGAAGGAGAAAACACTTCACACAGTATTCTTAAAAAAGACACCCTCCTTCACTTGCAATGTTTTAGAAATTGGTCGAATTCATAGCAATATGTTGGAAAATCTAGATCCTGGGGATGGGCAAGCTTTGTAAAGTTATAGGTTTTGTGAATTTCTCACACTTTGTAACTGTAGACTTTTCTGTGGATCTCAAAGGGCATTAAGAGAGGGATGGTATAATTAACTTCATTTTACAGAAGTGGGAGAAACTAAAGCATAGAGCGGTTAAGTTATTTGCCTAATATAATATAGCACCCCTTTTTACACATTTTGTATTTGTTTCTCACTCTGCTCACTGTCTGCTCCATCTTTAACCCTAATTTTAATAACATTTTCCTATAATTCTCCGTTTTTATCAGTTTGCTGAGTGGATGGCAGCCCCAATAATGTTAAATTTTGAATAATATTTTTGAACCCACTGTGACTTTCCGCAGGGTGAAACCTGAACTGCTGAGCTGCTGTGTCCCATTAGCTCTCCCACTTGGGATGCTTTTTACACTGCTTTCCTAGTGAACAACAAACCTCTCCAGTGCTGATCAGCCGCCACATGCAAAGTCACTCCCAACTGAATATATGAATGCTATGCCCAGCCATCCATGACTAGATACAGGCAACACCTGCATACCCTTAGTCCCAGACTAGACCCCCTGAAATGAGTCTTGTACAGTTCAGCAGCCCACTGGACTGTACAAGCTCCTAAATTAGTTCATCATTCCAACAAAGAGTAATGAATATGCACCAGCCCCATTGACCTGAGTAGAGATTTCCCAAACAATTCAATCAAACACACTGGTTTAGATAAAACAGTGAAACAAATTTGTTAACTAGAGAAAGATAAATTTTAAGTTATTATAAGTGATTAGGCATATAAGTCAGAGTTGGTTACAATAGAAATAAAAAGATAAACATGCAAAGCTAATTCCTAAACTTTACCAGGGCAAAAAACTTTTCCATGGTTCTAAAAGCTTCCTTTGTTCTTTCAAGCATTGTAAGTGCCGTACGCAGAGATGGGGGGGGGGGGGGGGGAAAGAGGCCATGAGGGGTGTCTCCTTTTTATACTCGGACCCTTTGTACTGGACAAGTCTTTGCTGGATCATGAGATCAGACAGTTCCATGGTGTACATGAGCTGCCAACTGCCCTTCAGGTGAATTGTAAATACTTAGTTTTTACCCTTTTTTCCTGCCAGAGGATGGCCAATTATCTAGGTGAAAGAGGCAATAGTCCCTGATAGTTCATTTGATTATGCCGATCCCTCAGTGTGCCTTTTTCTATGAAAAACTAGTTTGGATTTGCTATTCTAACCTTATAACACGCTACAGTAAAATCACTGTTATACAATGAAATCTCATAACTTTACATACAGAGGATAACGACATTCAGAATATTACAAGTTTTCAAATGACACCACACAAGGCATAGTTTGTACAAAAGATATCATACCCATATAAAAGCGGTGAACATGGGGTACAGGATGTCATGTGGGGTACAGGGTGTCAATCCTGCACCGTTTGGTTGAAAAACTAGATAAAAATGAGTTTGCTTGTCCTTACTAGACAGTTACACCACTCCAACTACCCACCTTCCTTTGGAAACCCTGGAAATACTGTGGTGATAGAAGGAGGGTGACCAGCTGCCAAATATGAAGATGAGTGGAATCAATTCCTTCAGATGGGAATATTGAACTAGTTCATTACTGTGCTACTGTAGGTCTTGTTGTTTCCCATGCACGGAGAATAATAGAAAACAAAAGAGTGTTGATTCTTTAACTTATAAATCTCATGTTGAAATAATAGATTTTTCCGTTTGTTGGATATTCCAAAAAATAGAATAACCATTTTTGGATTGAACCAAAATAATTTTTTTCCCAAAATTTTTGTGAATGAAAATGTTTCTTAAAATTATTTTGGGGCCAAATGAAATGTTTTGTTGAACCCAAATGAAACATTTAATTTTATATTATATCTCAGATCTGTGTGGGTAAATGTTGGCTGTTTAATATGGAATACTGTGTCCTATCATGCTCCACTTCTGGCTAAGATAAATGGCAACTCAAATGGCAACCATCATTAATTGAAGACTTAACATCATGTATGTGCAGAATGTAGAGTTAACAGATCAAAAAATATAAGATATAGAAAGATAAGGGGATAATGGAAGATGAGTTAAGCTTGTTTTTGTAAACATTAATAGTTTCCTGTGCATCTGTCAGACCACAGCCCTGTAAGCATTGCCCGGTACAGGAGAAGGCTCCGTAGGTGAGTTAAGCTGTAGACACCTTTCCACCTGTTCCTCTTCTTAGAGGCTGATGATTGTTTTGCTGTCTGGGATGATCTGTATACAATTCTCAGTCTAAGACTCAAGTGGTGTAAGTGAAAACAAGATTTTTAAGACTTGAGAGATCACATTAAACCAGAAGAAATGGTAAGAATTGCATACTTACTTTGAGATTTTGAAAAGCTCATGTAGATAGGAGGAGCTCAGATTTAGTTAGTAAATAAAAAGATACCATATATCTAAGAGAAGTGACTTCCTCTCTCTGACCTTGTTCTTTGGACAGCCTGCTAGAGACCCAGCTCTCTTGTTTGCTGCTTCAGGTTTCCCCTTCCTGTTGGTTCTTTTCTAATCTGGAACCATTTTTAATGTTCAGGTTGTTTGACAGAATTAATTATCCTATCAGGCCTGCTGGTCGAGGTTACATCAGCATCTCAACAATGTAACGTTTCATCAGATGGGATAGAATGTATTCTATGTAGATTGGCAATTTTACTTTAGATCATCTATTATTTTTCAGCTCCGGATGTATTTCCCTCAATTTCCTTTCTCAAAACCTAGATTTCCAATATCCCTTTTATCTTTCCTGGATATTAGTTTGCCTAAAGGGTCAAGGTGATTGAGTCCTGGTTCCCCCACTCAATTTTTTTGCGGTAAAAGTTGGTAGATTGGGTCAAGTTCTGACTCCTTCTTTAAAGCTACATTATTTTTTATCGTTGACTTTTGTCAATATTTCTAGTTTATATGAAATATGGATTACTGACAGATTTAATCTGTCACATTCTACATAAGGTAAAATGGAAGCCACAAGTGGGATATTGTGAGAAGATACAAAAGCTATTCTATGAGGAATGATTATTGAGAAAGCTGGCGCAGAGAAGAAGGTGAGGAATGAGAGTTTTTTGATAACTTCATAAAGATACCAAGACTATATGACATCCAAGAATGATAACACATTCAGGAGAGAAGATGAACAGTATTGTGAGTGATGAAGTAGACTGACAGATCAAGTTAACAAAGAAATGCTTAAGAAATTCAGAAAATCCTAGCTTTTCAGCTCAGTTCAAAGCAATATGTCAAATCAAAGTGGGAGGCAAATATCTCAAGATCACAAGTTTGTTTTAAAAAAAAAAACCCTTCCTTTAATTACATTTTTCAAAAAATTGTTCTGCTCTCAATATGCAAATGAGAAGGAGCTAGTAGATGACTCTCTAGATGGGACTGAAATGGCAAATTTAGGAGAGAAAGAAATGATTGAAAGAATAATCACTCAGAAGAAATTGATTATCTAGTTCAAAGTCCTATACATTAACTATGAAGTGTCCCGGATCTGTTGTCTTACCTAAGAGTTTGTCAGAGGACCTGCTTCCCAATTCTTGATAGCATTTTAGCCACCAATAAGTACAGAGGGCCACCCATTAGAAAATCTACATCTTCCAATTACTAGTTATCACAGGATTACTCTATATCATAGTTAGAATAAGAAACATCTGCAGTGTCTCAGTTACTGGCAGACTTTTTGTACAAAAGCACAGAAAAGGAAAATTGGTTGGGGAAAAAATGTCTCCAAGACTGGATGAGATAGCAGAAGGAATTCTTATAGAGATTAGGGATGTAAAAGTTTAACCGGTTAACCGATAAACTTGATGCTTATCAGTTTCTGTTAATGATTAAATTCCACTAGGGTCCCAGCAGTCACCGCGCCTGGGGTTCTGCAGCCACCCACACTCAACATCCTTGTGCACCCGGAGTCCCGGCTGCCAGGATGCCGGGCATAGGCCGGTAGCTGGGAGTCCAGGCACGGGGCCAGCAGCTGAGACCCTGGCCATGGGCAGCAGAGCCCCAGCCAGGCAGCTGAGATACCAGACGCGCCGGGATGCCGGGCGCGGGGCTGGCAACAGAATTTTAATTGGTTACATGGTTATTGTTTTTACATATTTACATCCCTTGTAGGGATCAAATTAATTTTGTTAAGGCTAAGGGCTGTGACAGTCCATTCAAGAGATCCAAATCACACCTACTTGGCCCAATTACAAAAAGAAAACTTTTTCTTCCTTTTTTATGATACAGGAAAAGCTGTGAACTGGTCGAGTGTAAGCATTTTTTTTTTTTGAAGTCTAATAGAATGTGGTTTCAGCACCAAATTTGGAAAGTACATAGTGGCTTTATATGATAAGTATCTATTAAAACTACTAATTAATGGTGAATGAATAAAATTCAGGAACACTAATTGTTCCTTTTGCTTTTGACTCCGTTTACTAAACTGTGGTCCCAAATGGTTGATTTGAACAATTAGAAAGTTACATTTCAGGAAAAAAGTATTATATAATTCTGAGTGTGTGAACTAGAAGAGAACATGTTTTGCCACAGAATTCTGAAAAACTTTCTTGTCTAGCTGGAACATAAAGCTAAGTCATGCTTTATGGGCAATATCCTGTATGGGGAGCTGTGTAGAGCTGCACGGACCCAGCAGGATCTGCAGGAGTGACTTAGTCTTAGCTGGATAGAATTCTTCTTGAAGCAGCCCAGTGTACAAGGGATTCACACCTTCAGAGGGTGCATCCTGCTACACATCTGTAGAGGGGTGAAGCATACTTTGTCCCCTCCCCACCATGATCCCTTCCTCCAGCAATGATTGCCACCTGTTCTCTTCTGAGGACTTCCATACTAGAACTCTACAAAATATGTGGACCTAACCACAAACTTAAAAATGGCCATATTGGTTCAGACCAAAGGTCTATCTAGCCCAGTATCCTGTCTTCCAACAATGGCCAATGGCAGATGCCTCAGAGGGAATGAATAGAACAGGTAATCATCAAGTGATCCATCCCCTGTTGCCCATTCCCAGCTTCTGGCAAACAGGCTAGGGATACCATCCCTGCATATCCTGGCTAATAGGCATTGATGGACCTATCCTCCAGGAACTTATCTAGTTCTTTTTTGAACCCTTGGCCTTCACAACATCCTGGCAAGGAGTTCCACAGGTTGACACTGCGTTGTGTGAAAAAATACTTCCTTTTGTTTGTTTTAAACCTGCTATTAATTTCATTTGCTGACCCCTAGTTCTTGTGTTATGAGGAGTAAATAAGACTTCCTCATTTACTTTCTCCACACCAGTCATGATTATATAGACCTCCATCATATCCTCCCTTAGTTGTCTCTTTTCCAAGCTGAAAAGTCCTAGTCTTCTTAATCTCTCCTCAGATGGAAGCTGTTCCATACCCCTAATAATTTTTGTTGCCCTTTTCTGAACCTTTTCCAATGTCAATATATCTGTTTTGAGATGGGGTGACAGCATCTGCATGCACTATTCAAAATGTGGGAATATCATAGATTTATATAGAAGCAATATGATATTTTCTTATTATCTATCCCTTTCTTAATGATTCCCAACATTCTGTTTGCTTTTTTGACTGCCGCTCCACATTGAGTGGATGTTTTCAGAGAACTATCCATTTACTTGAACTAAGCTTGTGTTTGACAGACATTGTTGCACAAAACTCTGCCAATGGCCATGAAAAGTTAGAGAAAATGCTGTGGGTTGTTTTAAAATGGTGAACACTCCTCCTTGCCTTATAAGCTCCAGTGGTTCATTACGTACCATTTCTATCTGCGAATCCTAGAAATGTAGGGTTGAAAGGGACCTTGAGAGGACAACGAGTCTAGCCACCTGCACTGAGGCAGGACCAAATAAGCATAGACCATCCCTGACCGGCGTTTGTCCAACCTGTTCTTCAAAACCTCCAATGATAAGGATTTCATGGCCTCTTTGGCAACCTCTTCCAGGACTTAACTCTCCTTGTAGTTTTTCCATATATCTAACCTAAATCTCCATTGCTGCAGATTAAGCCCATTACTTCTTGTCCTACATTCAGTGGATAGGGAGAATAATTAATCATTGCCTTCTTTATAGCAACCCTTAACATACTTAAACTATTATCAGGCTCCCTGTCAGTTTTCTTTTCACAAAACTAAATATGCCCAGTTTGTCAAATCCTTCCTCATAGGTCAGGTTTTCTAAAACTGTTATCAATTCTATTGCTCTCCTCTGGATTCTTTCCAATTTGTCCATGTCTTGGCACCTAGAATAGGACACAGTATTCTAGCTAAGGCCTCACCAGCATCAATAAGGGAGAAGGGTTTTAATAGGTGACTCTTAGCTTCATTAGCCCTTCATTATCGGCCCCTGCTGAGATTAAGGAACATTTCATTTTTCTCAATCCTTGTTGTAGGGACTCTCTTGACCAGAGAGATTATTTCATCAACTGCTTCTTCCTAACTATTCCTTAGTAAGTGATCAGTAAGTGCTGGCTGGTTCCTCAAGCTGTTAATCTCTCTCAGAAGGAGAGAAATGCCTAAAGGGACAGACAGGCTATGTAGAAGCATGCTGTGGTAAACTGTGCTTTGGCTGAACAATGTGCGTGTGTATATATGTATACATATAAACCTTCCTCCGGTGGTATGAGCAGTAACTAATCAGAGACCAAGCAAGCTGTCATGTTTTAAAGTGTTTGTATTATGTCCACTATGCATAATGTACATTATACAATAATGTATTAAGATACAAGATGGTTCATCAGCAGTAAGGTACAGATGAACTAGTACTGAATTACAAAGTAACAGAGGGGTGGGGAGGGGCTGGCAGGGAGGGGGTGAAAACAGTTATGGCATTTACCTGCACAGAGGGCCAGCAAGCTGTTCTAAAATAGTTCTGCGAGCCGACAGCTTGTCCATTTTACACACTAGATAGTGATAATTTGTTCACCTGGTGATAATCAGGTTGCTGCTGAGAAAAATTAACCCTTTTCATGATGGGTCAGTCGAGTTCAGTAACATGCTTGTGTGGATTGCTGGCATCCTCTGAATTTCTGTTTCCATAGGAAAGTTTCCTTTGGGGAATGTTTATAATTAGTCACAATATAGAAGGAAGGCTTATGAATGGAAGCATGGATCAGTCATGTTGTTAGAACATATCAGCCTAAAATCTTAGCAGTTGGCACACAGTAATAAAGATTTAAAATGAATGTTGCACTGCAAGTTACTACAAAGTTTCTAATAGACCTCATACATTTTCCTTCCTTTTTTGTGTTCACTATTTTATCCGCTTAGGATGGTATACCTTTGTATTTCTAACCCAGTGGAAGCACTAATAAGCATATAAGAAACACATTCATTATTATGTGGACTAAAATTGAGATTATGTACAAGTATATACAAAGGTGTATGTATTACAAATACACCTATAATAATTTGTACATATTGTAGAACTAGAATTGACTAAAAAAAAAAAAAAAAACCTGTCGAGTTGATTTAGAAGATACTCTGTAGCACATTTTAAAGTGTATCTTGAAGATTGCCTGTATTCTGATAGGTTAACCTAATTCTTTTTTGTCTCGGAATGTAGGTAGAAATCTATTAAACATACCTGCTTTTGGTATTATTTAGCATATTTTACCATACATACTGGAAAATCTGTGCTTGCAAAATTATGCCCAGTAGCTGATTTTCAAGATGTGTTGCCATATATATGCTGTATCAGAAGACAGGAAAGAGTCCTGATAATTGAATAACTCTTGTATATTGCTGTTGAGGCTGGAGAAATGTAATTATCATAACTGTATTTTGATAGATGGATAGCATTTTCTCTCAACTTCCTGCAGTTTGCTTACATAATGGAAGTCAGCGATTTTGCTCAAAATTAACTGGTCCACTAAAAGATTTATCTGAATAAAAAGTTCACTGGGTTTTGAGACTGACTACATGAAACAATACCACACAATTCCAGACAAGTCACATTCTCTCTGTTCTTCATTTAGCTGTTTAACCTGACATTTGTTTTCATACTCAAAATATAAGTTTAGCATTAAATGCACACTCAAAGTTGGGCACGTGTGCTAGCTGAATGGACTTAAGTATGTATACTTAATTATTTTGCTGAATTGGAACCATAGTTTCTTACGGTTTCCTATCAGTAATGCCCTTTGTATTAGTTTGTGTTAGATATCATAGTTCATAGCATAAAGAGTTATAGAAGTGGATCACTAGGATGCCATGTTAGCTGAAGCTAGCCAATTTTAACAGAGCCACCTAATACAGAAATGGTTCCATTCCAGCATGTATCACTTGAAAATTACTAATGTTTTCTTTATCACTTTTTCTCCCAGTGGTGCCCTCCCTCAAACTGGAGATGGTTATGATCTTATCCAAACTTTTGTATTCTGTATTTCCACAGAGTTGACCTTGATCATTTCAGTTGAATTGCTTTAGGGAAACTAGCATCAACTAGATCTTTTCTAACTGCAATATCCGAGGAAGCTGATGCGGTATGATAACTTCTGTTCAGGAAGGAGGTCATTTTTTTAACCCTTGACTCATCAATTCCATAGCTGCCGCTGTTATCATTAATTCAAGAGCTCATTGTATTAAGCGGGAGGCTATTGTTGGTAAAGGATTAATATTATAAGCTTTTAATATGTTTAATTGATAGGTCCATTTTCACAACAACAACTAATTCTATATTGTATTAACTATGTTTTTCTTTGTACTAATTAAAAACCATAATAGTAGCCCTTTCTTTCACATTAATAAGTCATGTTGAACCATATCAGGTAAGATATATCTACTTTTGACTAATAATCACTTAAATAGCACTGTAAATTACAAAACACTTTACAAACAGTGAAAAATAGTATCTCCTGCCCCCCTCCAAATCTAAGATAGACAAGACCATCACAAAAGAACACACATTAGTAATTTAAGGAAGGGAAAATTAGGAGTGATCGTAGCTGCGGAGGAAAAAGTAGTATTTCTTGAAGGACTGGATTTTAAAGAAGAATATGATGGAAGAGAGTGATCACATAGAAGACGAAGTTCCATGCATTAGGCAATGTACAAATTGAAGAGTAAAAAGAGAGAGAAAGTATTGGTAAGTTGAGTGTACTGAGAGGAGCATAGGGAACAAGAGGGAGTGTAGGTGGAAATGAGATGTAGACTGTGGCAAGACAGTGTGGTGTCTTGAAAGCTTCACACTGTCAAAGGGATTGGACATAGTAATAGAGCAGAGAGGTGTGAGAAAGATGTTTCATTTTGGAAAGACTGAGTTTGAGATGGTATGAGGGTCCGCAGGTCTTGAACGTGGGGCTCTTGGGCCACAGCTGTATCCACACTACCCAACGGTACTACGAGTGACTGGAAAATTGGGAACTCAAAGATTGTATGTTCCACTACATGTACAACTCACAGGAACCTGATTGGAGGAGCTCTGGAGGCCCTGATAGGGCTGACTTTGACCCTGTCCTGTTCCCACCTCCTGCCGTCTGCCTCGTTCTGATCCCTATCACGCTGGTTTCTTACTCTGCTCCAGCTGTGACCCTAAGCTACATATGTGGCTTTTGACTCAGTGCTGACCTTTGGCTTCAGCTCCTGTTTTCTGTCTTATCCTGGCTCTGACTTTTGACTCTGACACCTGGCTCCAGATTCTGGACCTGCTGATCATCAAGCCGGAGCACCCACATCTGAGTCATTGGCACTGGTCTTCCACAGACCCTGACAGATAGCAAATCCAAGGAAGGACCTCTCTAAAAAGTTAGATCAGGAAATGAACTGCAGGGAAGTGGTATTTAAAATCCTGGGAGATGTTGAGATCACCAAGAGGACCTCTTTTTTACTCTGTACAGAGGAAAAGAGGCAGGGACCTAGAAGAGTTAAAGGAGGAGAAGCTAGAACTAGTGGTAGTTTTAAGGGAAAGGAGGAGGAGGAAGAGAGAGCTGGTCAGTCTGTTGCAATTTAATTTTTATTAAAGCACACCTCCATGCTAATACAAAAATACTGTTTATGGAGAAGCTTGCGAACATGCAGGATATCCTGGTCTTTCTTCCAGATAAGGATAGTTTAGGATGGTGAAGAGTTTTGACTGGATTTCTTTTCTGTGCCTTATTAATCTTAGCTTCTTTACATTTTAAATATTCAGAGTCAGTGGCAAGGTCTCATCCCACAGATCACTATTTACTCTACTTCAGTTGTCTTTACTCACATTAGGAGTGGCATACTGTCATATCACAGTCTACAAAACTCCTGGGGCTTCTTTCTATCAGTTTTATGCAACTGCTCACTGTTTCTATGTTACTGTCATCCATTCTCATCACTGTTAAACTTTTGGAGCATATAGCTTCCAGTAATGAAGTGCACATGAGTTTGAAAATAATCTCTTTGTATTTTGAGTACAGCAACAATATTTAGATGTGCATATATGACAACATTTCAAGAAAAAAAAAAAGGTTTCAGAATAAGATTAAGCTTTAACTTCTTTAACAGCACATATCGGTCAGCTGCCAAGGTTATTTCACAGTGCAGAGTTAGCATATGTATGTATTTATCAGTCCAGTGCCATATCTACTACCATTCTTTTCACTTGCAATATAAGTAGGTTACTGACCACAAAATTAGAATACCTTTTCAAATACACAAAATATAAACTGAGTGTGGGTGTGTAAAATACACATGCTTGAGGTTTCTTCATAGCTGAACTGTCGCTGGAATACTGTTCCAATTGGGGATTTAGAACATATCTGCGCTTTAACTTGGTGCTTGTTTTGTGTATCCATGTTAAGTGATCTGCAACAACTGTTGTATGATCAGTTTGTACGCACTGCTTTGTTATGCTGCGATCAAGTTAAAGTTGCCTCATATCTTTGTGGTGTCACAGAACAGTGATGCTTTAGAATAAGTGCTTTCTGGTCAAGCATCCCATAGTACATTCGACCATTCTGCTGTGTGCCACATAGTGGGATTTGTACTGGAAAGCAATGGAATTCTGTAATTGGGGTCATTGTTTCACCCCATCATCCTTCTTGTTTCTGAAAATCCAGTGCCTTTTTAAAATGCTGTCAAGCAACATGGAGGAAGCATTGATGAGCACTGCAATCCACACAGTCATGAATGGAGACAGGCTGCTACTGGAATGTGTAAAGTTGCACTATGACATTAGAATCAGGGCGATAAGAGCACCTGAGGGAGGAGAAGGAGGCTGAAAAAAAAATCACCATCACCCTCTGGAAAGCAATTTTTTTTTAAGACCTATGCTGAGTACTTTGTTATACTATAGTCAAACCAGTAGAACGACAGTCGGCATATAACACTGCATATATTTTAAACGTTCTTTATCATTCTGTTTATAACTTCAGACATTCTTGGGCTCCATAGAACATGTGCAGTGTGCTTATACAGTCATGCACATGAGAAACCTCAGTGTTACATATTTCATAATATTAATTCTACTTGTAACGACTTCCGTATTGTTAAACACTTTTCATCTATTGTTTACTTTGACAACTTTCTGTGTTTCAAAATGTTAAAGGTAGGGCTGGCAAGACTGCCTATTTTTAATGTTGACCAACACTTCCTATTATAAGACCCTGTTTTCGGTTGCTTGTAACAAAGGCTAAGATTTTGTCACGGGTATTTTTAGTAAAAATCATGGACAGGTCACTGGCAATAAACAAAAATTCATGGAGCCTGTGACCTATCCCGGACTTTACCAAAAATAACCAGGAGCAGGGCTAAGTAGGGGGGAGCAATGAAGTTCCATGGGTGGGGAGTATAACCATGCGGGACTCACTGCTGCGGCGCCTCCTGCTGGTCGCTCAGGGAATTAGCTCTCCATCCATCAGAGCGCTCTCTGCAGGCCCGTGTCCCGCTTCCATGGGCCCCCATGTCCCTCCCAGACTTGGTTCCCTTTGCCCTCCGGGGTGCTGCCCCCTGGCAATACACCACTCAGTCTCTGTGGGTCTCCCACCCCCAGGGAACCCCCACCTACTATCCCCACCTCGCCTCAGTCTTTGACTACTGCCCAGTCTCCATCTAGCCCCCATTCACTGGGGCTGACTGCAGTATAAGCCACTCATCATAGGCAAGGTTGGGTTTGGACCTGCTGCCTCTGCCTACCCCTTTGGGCTGCCCCCTGCAACCCCAGTACCTATTTGGCCTTCCACTAGGCCGCAGCCTGGGGATTTCCAGGCCAGAGCTCCCCAGCTGCCTGGGCCTTGCTCCGGCACCTTGGTACGCTCCCAGCAGCCAGGTCCCTTCCTCTCAACAGGCTAGAGAGAGTCTCTCTGTGCTCCTGGCCCACTGCCCTCTTATAAGGGCCAGCTGAGCCCTGATTGGGGCGTGGCCTCAGCTGAGCTTACTTCCTCACTCAGCCTGGGAACTGCTTGCTCCCAGCTACCGCCCTCTCCTGGGCTGTTTTAAGTCCTTTAAAGCCGGAGCAGGTGACCACCCCACTACAGGGGTGACTGACAAGCCAAGAGCTCCAGTGGCCGCAGCTGGTGGCGCAGCCACAGGGGGCACTCCAGGAATGTCTACAGCTGCGGGACTGGGGTGTGCGGCCCCAGCTGCAGCCAGGATGGGACGCATGGCCCTGGGATGCCGCGGGGCAGGGGCACACAGTCCTGCTGCAGCTCCCGCCATAGGGCTGGGGCGCACAGCCCTGGCTGCAGCTCCCGCCATGGGGCTGGGGCGCACAGCCCTGGCTGCAGCTCCCGCCATGGGGCTGGGGCGCACAGCCCTGGCTGCAGCTCCCGCCATGCAGGAACGTGCAGCCCCAGCTGCAGCCCCTGACAGAAGCCGCGGGGCTAAGGCACACGGCCCCAGCTGCAGCTGCCATGCAGGAACATGCAGCCCCAGCTGCAGCCCCTGACAGAAGCCACGGGGCTGAGGCACAGCGGGGGGGGGGGGGGTGCAGCCGGTTGTGCATAGTCCTGGGAAACTGTGGGGTAGGGGCGCATGGCCGCTGTGTTAGGGCGTGTGGCCTCGGCTGAAACACCCGGCAGAAGCCACAGGGCTGGGGCACATGGGGGGCGCAGGGCAGGGAACCTCAGGGTCCTTATTCAAGCTATCCAGCTTACAGTTGCAAGCTGTTGCAGCTGGGAAGGGGCGCACAGTCCTGCCTCCAGCCCCCGCTTCAGCTGCTGATGTTAGGTTCTGATAGAGGCCTCCTGTAACGGGGTTGGGACTCACCACCGTGGTGCCTCCTACTGGTTGTTCCAGGAATTAGCTCAGTCCAGTGGAGCGTCCCCTCCTGGTGGTGTCCCGACCGTCGTCTCGCCCTCGGTTGGCGTGCCTGAGCCCACGTCGCTCACCAACTCGCTGCGTCCTCTTCAGGACCACTCACACCCCCTTCCGGCGGGGGGGAGGGGGTTAATCAACAACCCTACACCTCCAAGTCCGATCCTGGCAGTCCCGGATCTGGCGTGGTTCCGGCTGGCCGCTCCCTGCGTCGCTCACCAACTCGCTGCGTCCTCTTCAGGACCACTCACACCCCCTTCCGGCGGGGGGGAGGGGGTTAATCAACAACCCTACACCTCCAAGTCCGATCCTGGCAGTCCTGGATCTGGCGTGGTTCCGGCTGGCCGCTCCCTGCGTCGCTCACCAACTCGCTGCGTCCTCTTCAGGACCACTCACACCCCCTTCCGGCGGGGGGGGAGGGGGTTAATCAACAACCCTACACCTCCAAGTCCGATCCTGGCAGTCCCGGATCTGGCGTGGTTCCGGCTGGCCGCTCCCTGCGGCCTATGCCTGTGCGAATGGCACCACAGAACACAAAAGGGGGGGGGGGGAAGAGAGACTCAGGCCCGCCCACTACTCTGAGTCCTGGTCCAGAGGCCCTCTGGCGACAGTCTCGCTGTCCTCCTTCTCCTTCCTCCTCCGACTACTCCTCTGGACCGCTTCCCCAAGGACCCTTCTCTGCACTAGGCCGCCTCCTCCTCCCAGGCCTTCTCCCACTCTCTCAAGCTGGCCTGCACTGCGCTGTCCACGGTGCTGGCCTCCCAGCTCTGGAGACAGACCTTCCCCTCTGAAGGCCTGGGACAGACTGACTGCTCTCACTCTGAGCAGTCTTTTATATGGCTGAGCCGGGACCTGATTGGCTGGCCCCAATCTGTCCTCTGATTGGCTCTCTGTAAGCCCTTCTCTGATTGGCCGCGCGTCTACGCAGGTGCCTAGGCCTGCCGCAGCCCACCCTCTCCGGGCGTGGGGCAGCCGCCCCACCACACCTCCCTACGGGATGGGGGAGCGGGCAGATACTGGATGCAGTGTTGATATATAAAATTCTAAATATTTTTATTGATTACAATATAAACCCCACTCACTCCACATTCACACTCCTTTCATACTACACCAGAGTCTGAAGATCAGAAGGAAGTCCCAATGGCTAGTTGAAATTCAGTCTAATCACAAGGTGTGGGGAGCCGCACTTTACACAGCTCTTCTTTTTCATGGCTCTGGGTCGGTGTCTGACTCCAATTTCAGATATATCAGGCAACCTTTTTATAGACCAGTCCATCGTGTCATCAGCTCTTTGTCTATTTCCTAAGCCTTTCATCCATAACTCCAAGAAAACAGTTCCGGGCAGGCCACCATAATCCAAGACATTCTATTTTCCTCTTATGGACATGACAAAGTTGTTTTGCACAGATAATCCTTGACTGTTCATAACCTTAAATCCTCGCTTCAGTTGCCAACACGCAACTCACGTACTCATGTGAAGCATACAGCATTTATACTAGGCCCATATGGCCTATAGTGTGTTACAACATCTGTATCACAACACTGACAGCTGAAGAGGAAGAAGTCACAGAGGTCCGGTAAAGTCATGGAATCCATGACTGCCATGACTCTGTGACTAAATCGTTGCCTGGTCAGGTTGGAGGAGATGGGGCAGAAGGGATAAAGCTTGGCGGAGAAGGGTGCTGAAGTGCCTGTGCCTATTAGGGCATACTCTTTTCTAGAACCTGGAATAGAACTCAAGATTCCAGAGTCTCCTAATTCCTCCGATGTCAGCCAATATCTGTGAAACCCACTGGAAAAATGTGTGCATCATTCCACTCTAGTGCTGGTCCACACAGAAGATGATAACCTCATCCTATAGTTGAAGTTCCAGAGGTCTGTGTGGTAGATCTAAAGGTTCCGACCCTGCTGATAAATCATGTGTGTCAATATGATGTCGCATGATGCAACTTCTTATTTTTGTTTGCATGCTTGCATGCTTGTTTTTATAAAAGCCTAGGAATTTACATACACACAAAAATGTTAAAAGAACATAAGGTTGCAAAGTGAAGCATTCATGGGTTAGGAAATTCCACAATTAAGGCAAAAAAATTAGTATATGATCATATAATTAAAGAATATGTTATAATGCATATACCCCAGGGAACTAGATTAAGATTGCATAGTCAACCCTCATTCTGTCATTTCCTAAATTAACACTTGACTTTGCAACCTTAATAATGTTCTTAGCTTTGTGTGTGTAATATATACTTTGTCATTCAAAAGTCACAGTGACCTCAAAATATCTAGCTATTTGGGTAGTAAGTGAAGGCGGCATTGGAAGGAAGAGGTTGTTCCAGATGTTACTATCTTCCCTGTCCTCCCACAATGCTGCAATATATTCTGAGGCTGCTTCTGTGTCTGCTCTATATGTAAATATCTCCAGGCTATAGTGGGTTTAGTTCACTGCTCATCTGGGCTGTAAGAAGGTACTTTGTACAGTAATTAATCATAACTATAAAACTTGGTACCTTATTTGCATTAATACAAATACAGTAATTAGCTTTTTAAGATTTACTGTTTAAATCTTGTTTTACATGTTAAATGTAGTTTTAATTTGTATGCCTTCAATAACTACTGAATAACAGTAATCTGACTGATTCTAGTATTGTCGTTTAGCTATTACATCCGAACAATGCTACTTGAAATTGCACATTAATTGCTTTTTAAGGAATGAGATGCATTCTGTTTTTTAAATGTTTTTACTTGTGAGACATAGGCACAGCCAGATAAGTATATGGATAAAATCTAGAAGTAATAGAAAATTAATAACCTTTCAAATACACATACAATGCATCCAATTTAATGTTGTTGGAAAACAAATATGGTGCCCCCTGCTTCCCTGTCCACAGAGAAGAGGCTTTGCCCACCAAAGATGATAATTGTGCTTCTGAAACATGCTCCTCCCTTACACCTTCCCAGAATACCTTTTTATGTGGGATCCCAGATGCACAGCCATAACTCCCAGTCAACCAGAGCCCCACATTAGTAATCTGTTTGGAAAATAGATATAAGAACATCATAGGTCCCACTTGCATTTTTGGTAGCATGAGTGTGAATAACAAAGAGGAACAGGAATTTGAGCTTGGGCATATATGGTTTTCCCTTCATGACTGACAATGTTAAGTAAATAGAAGAGCTCATGCTCCCATTTGCAGTGGTAAAGCTCATATTCAATGGGTCTTGAGTGTCATTTTGAAACATAACTTCGAGTAATGAGACCTGAGGCTGACATTTACTCAGATTGTGACTTTGAGCAAGCCCAAGTTGCTCCAGTTGTTACTGAATACAATTTCTGTATCTCAAAAGTGGTGATATTTACTCATCCTCATAAAAAACTTTGATATCCTTGCCTGAAAGTTGCTATACAAGTGCAAGATGATATTTGTTGTTGCTGCTATTGTCTAAAATTAGACATTTTGCTCCATGTCCATAGTAGCTGCCTCTACTACCCTTAATCATTGAAAAGTGTGTGAGACCCTCACTTCCTGATCTCTGTTGCCTGGCAGGAGGGGGTTCGTTATAGTCACTGGGTATTTTGCCTGAGTAAGGCCTAGAGGATGGGTATAGGATGGTTAAACCCCACCAGTAGTATAGCAAAATTACCATTTATTGTAGATTTGAAACCAAAACAAAAAAATCCTCCCTTAACTGCTAAATTTAATAATAGAACCTATTATTTTTTCTCTGCCAAGGATACAAATGATCAGGTTTTAATCTTTTTGTTTTGTTTCCAACATCATAATGGTCCACTTCTTTCTCTTTTACTTTAGATGATGCATTGTTTTCAGCACTGTAAGCTATATAATGCTAGGGAACCTTTTTATTGAATTATATCGTTATATTCAGTCACAGTCTGCATTACTATAGATGTGCATTTAAAGGATTTCCATAATTTTGTCTCTAATGCATTCTTTTTTACAATTTACTACACAAACATCAGATACTTCCATGTATGCTGACATCTATGTCTGACATTTGTTTTCTAACATTTCAGTTCTCTCTGTTTGTTTAATAGGACAGTGTGACAGCTGCAAATAATTTAGTTATCAACAAAGAAAACCAAAAACTTGTACTTCTGATAACAAAATATGTTAGGGTTGATTAGTCTTAGAACAGAGTTTATAGATAATTTATTTTTCACCATTGTTTCTTCACAGTATCTTTAAAGTAACTCATTTGTTTTCTAGTGTGGCTAATAACACTCTTTAGTAATGACTGCAGAGAGGATGGCGTTATATTAATTTTCTGACCTTCCTGATACTACTAACTCATAATCAACTTATTTTGCTTGACTGTTATTTTTTGTGTGTATATTAATTAGCTGTTTGTAAGGTGCTTTGCAGATAAAAAGTGCTATATAAATGCTAAGTATTATTATTACTATTGCATAATCCAATGTAATTGACCTCCAGTTTAACAAAACTCCTGGGGAAGGAAGGTTAGTTACATTCTTTCACAGCACTGCAGAACATTTATTGCTTATCTGTAATCCCAGTCCATGTGATTTCTAAATTTCCAACCTTTTGAAAAAACATGATTTCACTGAATTAAAAGTACAATTGCTTAGATATACATTAAACCCCTGTTTTCCAAACCAGACATGTTAGTGGGAGATTTTTGCAATGTATCATCTATAAAGTTACAAGTTTGAGGACATTAATTCCATGACCATTCAGTTGAAAGAACAATATTTCCCACTCAGTTGAAAATAAAATACAGCAGAACTGTGATACTTCACTGCCAAATTGAAGATGTTTGTGTTAGAGCATTTTAAGTAATTTGTTCTCTTAGCATTTTTCTCATAATACAAGGAAGAACAGTTGAGAGAGAGGGTGTAATTAGTTCCCTGTTATTGCTGTAATATAGGATATTTTTAACTGGACTATGTTCCTCAACAGGAACATTTTATTTGCATTAAACATTTTCCATATAGCTCCTCTTATTAATTTTTTTATTGCAATAGTGTCCAAAACATGCACAATCTGATCCAAAATATGCAGCAAGGCCACAAACCCCTCTAATATCTTAGACCAGCTCTTTTATTTTTTAACTGGATTCCATAGGATTCTGCTCATAAGGATAGGAGTCTGGTGTCTGGAAGAATGCAGTTGATGGGAATATGCTCAGGAGGCTGGAGAATCTCCTTTCCCAAAATTCATTTTCCATATTGACATTTTAGTCAATTTCCTATTTCCCAAGACCTTTTTCTGGTTTTGGTATTTGTTGTCATTTTTCAGGGACGTAGACATTATTGTCCGGCTATATCAAGAGAAGGACAGGAGACATTTGATAAGGTTTTAATTAGGCTGCAACTTTATTATTAGATGTCCGAGACTACCTGGTAGATAAAAGTGTACAGTGCAGGTAACCCCATGTTCATTCAATAATTACCTAGGAGGCTTCCACCAGCTCCCGCTCTTTTCATTCAATAATTACCTAGGAGGCTTTCCAACTCCAGGTCCTCCAGCCAATCCATTGCTGTGATCTTACCATCCACCTCTCCTCTTAGGAAGGTTAAAGTGGGCTATAAAAGAGGGTGGCTGGCTCCCTGCCATACTATTAATAGGAACCTCAAACCCTACCCTTCTCTGTTACGTTACTTTAATGCACACCTCCTTTTTAAGTCCTTTTCCAAGCCAATTATCCGGTCACTATATACCTTCCCTATGGAGTACCTGCACTGGACATCTGCCCCACATTTATATAATGAGTTGCAACATATATCCTACCACTATTCAAAATGTGAATGTTAAGTGGGAACTGTTTAACAATACTGTCTTTTACTAAACACCCAAATATCCACAAGCAAGAAAGAAGACTATGTTGATTTGAAGGAAAAACTAAACAAACAAACAAAAAAACCAACAACCATCCTAGCTTAATGGGGAAGTGAAAGTAAATATAAATGCATAAATAAAAGGTGGAATGTATAGTAATGAATATAAATTAGAAGCTAAGAATTGTAGAAAATCGATAAGGGAAGCAAAAGGTCACACAAAGCTAGCAGAGTCAAAGACAAAAAAAGGAGTTTATAAAATATTTTAGCAACAAAAGTTATCCTAACAATGATATTAGTCCATTACTAGAAATAGTAGAATTATCATTACTAGAAATAGTAGAATTAACAATAATAATAAAGAACTGGCAGAGGTGTTCCATAAATATTTTTGTTTTATATTGGGGTGGGAAGCCAAATAATGTAATCATATCATATGATGATGATGAAATATTTTCCATTCCAAAAGAAACACAGAAAGATGTTAAACAGCAGCTGCAAAAGTCAGATATTTTAAAATCAGCATGTCTGAATAACTTCCTTCCAAGAGTTTTAAAGGAACTAACTGAGGAGCTCACTGGACCACTAATGTTGATATTCTATAAAATAAAAAACTCAATAATAATAATAATGGGGGATTTCAATTATCCCCATATGGACTGGGTACATGTCACCTCAGGACAGGATGCAGGGATACATTTTCTTGACATCTTAAATGACTGATTCTTGGAGCGGCTAGTCATGGAACCCATAAGAGGAGAGGCAATTCTTGATTTAGTCCTAAGTGGAGCACAGGAATCTGGTCCAAGAGATGAATATAGCTGACCCAGTTTGAAATAGTGACCAAAACGTAACAAAATTTAACATCCCTTTGGGGGATGGGGAGGAGACACTAAAGCAGCCCACCACAGTAGCATTTTATTTTGGAAAGGGGAATTACACAAAAATGAGGAAGCTAGTTATACAGAATTAGAAGGTACAGTACCAAAAGTGCAGTCCCTGGAAACTGCATGGAATCTTTTTAGACATCATAATAGAAGCTCAATTTAAATGTAGACCCCAAATTATAAAAATAAAATTAAAAAAATAATAATAAAAAAAACATAGTAAGAAAACCAAAAAATGCCACCGGGGTTAAACAATAAAGTAAAAGAAGCAGGTGGAGGCAAAAAGGAATCCTTTAAAAAGTGGAAGTTAAATGTTATTGAGGAAAACAGCAAGGAGCATAAACTCTGGCAAATGAAGTGTAAAAATATAATTAGGAAGGCCAAAAAAGAATTTGAAGAATAGCTAACCAAAGACTTAAAAAGTAATAGCAATTTTTTTAAGGACATCAAAAGCAGGAAACCTGCTAAACCTGGGGCCACTGGACAATTGGGATGCTAAAGAAACATTCAAGCAAGATAAGGCCATTGAAGAGAAACTAAATGAATTCTTTGGATCGGTCTTCATGGCTGAGGATGTGGGGGAGTTTTCAAACCTGAGTCATTCTTTTTAGGTGACAAATCTGAGGAATTGTCCCAGATTGAGGTGTCATTAGAGGAGGTTTTGGAACAAACTGATAAAATAACCAGTAATAAGTCACCAGGACCAGATTGTATTCACCCAGGAGTTCTGAAGTAACTCACACCTGAAATTGCGGAACTACTAACTTTGGTATATAACCTGTCATTTAAATCAGCTTCTGTACCAGATGACTGGAGAAGGGCTAATGTGACACCAATTTTTTAAAAAGGGCTCCAGAGGTGATCCCGGCAAATGCAAGGCCGGTAAGCCTAACTTCAGTACTGGACAAATTGGTTGAAATGATAGTAAAGAACAGAAATATCAGACACATAAGATGAACATGATTTCTTGAGGAAGAGTCAACATGGTTTTTGTAAACGGAAATCATGTCTCACCAATCAACTAGAATGCTTTGACGGGGTCAATGAGCATGTGGACAAAGGTTATTCAGTGGATATAGTGTACTTAGATTTTCAGAAAGCCTTTGACAAAGTCCCTCACCAAAGTCTCTTAAGCAAAGTAAGCTGTAATGGGATAAGAGGGAAGTTCCTCTAATGGATTGGTAATTGATTAAAAGATAGGAAACAAGGGGTAGGAATAAATGATCAGTTTTCAAAATGGAGAAAGTAAATAGTGGTGTTCCCCAGAGGTCTGTACTTGGACCAGTGCTGTTCAATATATTCATAAATAATCTGGAAAAAGAGGTAAACAGTGAGGTGGCAAAATGTGCAGATGATACAAAATAATTCAGGATAGTTACGTCCAAACCAGACTGCAAAGAATTACAAAGGGATCTCACACAACTGGGTGACTGGACAACAAAATGGCAGATGAAACTCAGTGTTAATAAATGCAAATTAATGCACATTGCAAAAATATAATCTCAACTATACATATAAAATGATGGGGTCTAAGTTAGCTGTTACCACTCAAGAAAGAGATGTTGGAGTCATTGTGGATAGTTCTCTGAAAACATCTAAAAAAGCTAACAATGTTGGGAATCATTAGGAAAGGGATAGATGATAAGACACCCCATCTCAAAAAAGATGTATTGGAATTGGAAAAGATACAGAAAAGAGCAACAAAAATGATTAGGGGTATGGAATGGCTTCCGTATGAGGAGAGATAAATAAAACTTGGACATTTCATCTTGGAGAAAAGATGACTAAGGGGGAAATCATAGAGTCATATAATCATAGAACTGGAAGGGACCTTGAGAGGCCATTTAATTCAGTCCCCTGCACTCGTGGGAGGACTAATTATCTAGATAATTCCTGACAGGTGTTTGTCTAACCTGCTCTTAAAAATCTCCAATTATGGAGATTCCACAACCTCCCTAAGCAATTTATTCCAGTGCTTAACTACCCTGACAGTTAGGAAGTTTTTCCTAATGTCCAACCTAAACCTCCCTTGCTGCAATTTAATCCCATTGCTTCTTGTCCTATCCTCAGAGGTTAAGTAAAACAATTTTTCTCCCTCCTATTTGTAACATCCTTTTACATACTTGTCCTCTCTCAGTCTTCTCTTTTCCAAGCTAAACAAACCCAGTTTTTTTAATCTTCTCTCATAGGTCAAGTTTTCTAGACCTTTAATCATTTTGGTTGCTCTTCTCTGGCCTCTCTCCGGTTGGCCACATCCTTCCTGAAATGTGGCGCCCAGAACTGGACACAATACTCCAGTTGAGGCCTAATCAGAGCAGAGTAGAGCGGAAGAATTACTTCTCATGTCTTGCTTACAACATGCCTGCTAATACATCCCAGAATGATGTTGGTGTTTTTTGCAACAGTGTTACACTGTTTACTCATATTTAACTTGTGGTCCACTATGACCCCCAGATCCCTTTCTGCAGTACTCCTTCCTAAGCAGTCATTTCCCATTTTGTATGTGTGCAACTGATTGTTCCTTCCTAAGTGGAGTACTCTGCATTTGTCCTTATTGAATTTCATCTTCTTTACTTCAGACCATTTCTCCAGTTTGTCAGGATCATTTTGAATTTTAATCCTATCCTCCAAAGCATTTGAAACCCCTCCCAGATTGGTATCATCCGCAGACTTTATAAGTGTACTCTGTATGCCATTATCTAAATCATTGATGAAGATGTTGAACAGAACAGAACCCAGAATTGATCCCTGTGGGACCCCACTCGTTATGCCTTTCCAGCATGATTCTGAACCACTGATAACTACTCTCTGGGAACGGGTTTTCAACCAGTTTTGCACGCACCTTATAGTAGCTCCATCTAGGTTGCATTTCCCTAGTTTATTTTTTATGAGAAGGTCATGCAGGACGGTTTCATAAAGCTTTACTAAAATCAAGATATATGGTGTCTACCGCTTCCCCCATATCCACAAGGCTTGTTACCCTGTCAAAGAAAGCTATCGGGTTGGTTTGACATGATTTGTTTTTGCCAAATCCATGCTGACTGTTACTTATCACCTTATTATCTTCTAAATATTTGCAAATTGATTGCTTAATTATTTGCTACATTATCTGTCTGGGTACAGAAGTTTAGCTGACTGGTCTGTTATTCCCTGGGTTGTCCTTATTTCCCATTTTATAGATGGGCACTATATTTGCCCTTTTCCAGTCTTCTGGAATCTCTCCCCTATTCCATTACATCTCAAAGATAATCGCTAATGGCTCAGATGTCTCCTCAGTCAGCTCCTTGAGTATTCTAGGATGCATTTCATCAGGCCCTGGTGACTTGAATACATCTAATTTGTCCAAATAATTTTTAACTTGTTCTTTCCCTATTTTAGCCTTCCGACCCTACCTCATTTTCACTGGCATTCACTACTTTAGACGTCCAATCACCACCAACCTTCTTGGTGAAAACCAAAACAAAGAAATCATTAAGCACCTCTGCCATTTCCACAGTTTCTGTTATTATTTCCCCCCTTAATGAGTAACGGGCCTATCCTGTCCTTGGTCTTCCTCTTGCTTCTAATGTATTTGTAGAATGTTTTCTTGGTACCCTTTATGTCTTTAGCTAGTTTAATCTTGTTTTGTGCTTTGGCCTTTCTAATTTTTTTCCCTACATACTTATGTTATTTGTTTATATTCATCCTTTGTAATTTGACTGCGTTTTCACTTTTTGTAGGACTCTTTTTTGATTTTTAGATCATTGAAAATCTCCTGGTTAAGCCAGGCTGGTCTCTTTCCTACACAGTGAGATAGTTTGCTCTTGTGCCTTTAATAATGTCTCTTTGAAAAACTGCCAACTGTCTTTTGTTGTTTTTTCCCTTAGACTTGCTTCCCATGGGATCTTACCTACCAACTCCCTGAGTTTGCTAAAGTCTGCCTTCTTGAAATCCATTGTCTTTATTTTGCTCTTCTCCCTCCTACCATTCCTTAGAATCATGAACTCTATCGTTTCAAGATATATTTCACCCAAGCTGCCTTCCACTTTCAAATTCTCAACCAGTTCCTCCCTATTTGTCAAAATGAAATCTAGAACAGCCTCTTCCTGGTAGCTGTCTCCATCTTCTGAAATAAAAAAATTGTCTCCAATACAGTCCAAGAACTTATTGGATAGTCTGTGCCCTGCTGCGGTATTTTCCCAATGGATGTCTGAGTAGTTGAAGTCCCCCTTCACCACCAAGTCCTATGCTCTGGATGATTTTGTTAGCTGTTCTTTGTGGTTAGGTGGTCTGTAGTAGACCCCAACCATGACATCACCCTTTTATCCTTACCCAGAAACTTTCAACAAGTCTGTCTCCTATTTCCATCTCAGTCTCAATCCCAGTGTATACATTTTTAATATATAAGGCAACACCTCCTCCCTTTTTTCCCTGCCGGTCCTTTCTGAGGAAGTTGTACCCTTCTATACCAATATTCCAGTCATGTGTATTATCCCACCAGGTCTCTGTGATGCCAACTATGTCATAGTTGTGTTTATTAACTAGTTCTTCCTGCTTATTCCCCATACTTCTTGCATTAGTATATAGACATCTAAGATACTGATTTGATTTCCCCTCCAGTTCTGTCTTGTCTCTCCTTTATCCCTGCTATAACAGCCCATGCCCCCCGCCCAAATTCTTTCAGGTCTCCATGTCTCCTTCTCATCTGATCTGCCTGGGCCCCTTCCCTTGACTGGAAGGATCAAAGAGAACACCACCTACACTCCCAACTCCTTCACCCGTACTCCTAGAGCCCTGTAGTCACTTCTGATCTGCCGAGGGTCATACTTAGCAGTATCGTTAGTGACGACATGGATGAGTAGCATGGGGTAGTAGTCAGAGGATGATCCTTGACAATCCCTCTGTAATGTCTCAGATACAGGCCCCTGGCAGGCAGCATACCTCCTGGGATGCCATGTAGGGCGACTGATGGGAGCCTCCGTCTTCCTCAGAAGAGAGTCACCAACCACCACTACCCTACATTTCCTCCTGGGAGTGGTGGCTGTGACCCTCTCAGCCTTGAGGGTACATGGCCTCTCCTTCTCCTCTGGGGGTGATTCCTTATCGCTCATGGCCAGGGCAGCATATGATAGATAAAATCATGACTGGTGTGGAGAAAGTAAATAAGGAAGTATTATTTACTACTTCACATAACAGAAGAACTAGGGATCACCCAATGACATTAATAGATGGCAGGCTTAAAACAAACAAAAGGAAGTACACCTCTACCCCGATATAACGTGATCCGATATAACACGAATTCGGATATAACGCGGTAAAGCAGCGCTCTGGGGGGGCAGGGCTGTGCACTCCGGTGGATCAAAGTAAGTTTGATATAACGTGGTTTCACCTATAACACGGTAAGATTTTTTGGCTCCCTAGGACAGCGTTATGTCGGGGTAGAGGTGATTTTCTTCACATAACGCAGTCAACCTGTGGAACTCTTTGCCAGAGGATGTTGTGAAGGCCAAGACCATAACAGGGTTCAAAAAAGAACTAGATATATTTGTGGAGGATAGATCCATTAGCCAAGATGGGCAGGGATGCAAAACCATGTTCTGAAGTGTCCCTGGCCTCTGTTTGCCAGATGCTGGCAATGGGCTATGGGGGAGGAATCACTTTATGATTACCTGTTCTATTCATTCCCTCTGAGGCACCTGGCTTGGCCACTGTCGAAAGACAGGCTAGATGGACCATTGGTCTGACCCAGTATGACCTTTCTTGTGTTCTCATTCAGTAAATCTTGGAATAATGGGGAAGTTTCAGAGGACTAGAAGAAAGCTAGTATTTTGCCAATAGTTTAAAAGGATAAATGGGATGACCTGAGTAATTATAAGTCACATAAGTAACTATAAGTAACTATAAGTCAGGGGGAGGGATAGCTCAGTGGTTTGAGCATTGGCCTGCTAAACCCAGGGTTGTGAGTTCAATCCTTGAGGGGGGGCCATTTAGGGAACTGGGGTAAAAATCTGTCTGAGGCTTGGTCCTGCTTTGAGCAGGGGGTTGGATTAGATGACCTACTGAGGTCCCTTCCAACCCTGATATTCTATGATTCTAAGTCTGTCAGCCTGACATCAATCACAGACAAAATAATGGAATAGCTGATATGGGAAGCCAATTAATGAGGAATTAAAGGAGGGTAATATAATTAATGACAATCAACATAGGTTTATGGAAAATAGATCCTTTTAAACTTGATATCCTTTCTTATAAGATTACAAATTTGGTTGATAAAGGTCATAATGTTGTTGTAGTGGACCTCTGTAAGACATTGACTTGGTACCACATAACATTTTGATTAAGAAACTAGAATGACATAATATCAACATGGCGTGGATTAAAAACTGCCTGTCTGAGAGGTCTCAAATGTAATTGTAAATGGGGAATCATTATTGAGCTGGTGTCTTTCTAGTTGGGTCCTGTGGGGATCTGTTCTTGGCCATATGTTATTTAATATTTTTATCAATGACCTGACCTGGTCTATACTGATAATATTTGCAGGTGACACTAAGGGTACATCTACACTACAGGGGGGAGTCGATTTAAGATACGCAAATTCAGCTACGTGAATAGCGTAGCTGAATTCGACGTATCGCAGCCGACTTACCCCGTTGTGAGGACGGCGGCAAAATCGACTTCTGCGGCTTTCTGTCGGTGGCGCTTACTCCCACCTCCGCTGGTGGAGTAAGAGCGCCGATTCGGGGATCGATTGTCGCGTCCCGATGGGACGCGATAAATCGATCCCCGAGAGGTCGATTTCTACCCGCCGATTCAGGCGGGTAGTATAGACCTAGCCTAAGTTTCATGGAGAAGTAAATAATGAAAACTGCAAGTCATTGATGCAGAGCTATCTGGATTGCTTGGTAAGCTGTGCACAAGCAAACAATATGCATTTCAGTATGGCCAAAAGTAAAGTTATATATCTTGGAACAAAGAATGCAGGACCTAATTACAGGATGTGGGTCTCTAACCTGGAAAGCAGTGTCTCAGAAAAAGACTTGGGAGTCATGGTGGATGGTTAGCTGAACCTGAGCTCCCTGTGCAATGCTGTGACCAAAAGGGCTAATGCAATCTTTGGCTATATAAACGGGAAGCTTGAGTAGGTGTGAATAAGTATATTATGCCTGTATTTGGCATTGGTGTGACTGCTGCTGGAATACCGTGTCCGCTTCTGGTGTCCACACTTCAAGAAGGAAGAGGGTTCAGGGAAGAGAGACAAGAATGATGAAAGGATTGGAAAACATGCCTTCTTATGAAAGACTCCAGGAGCTCAAGCTATTTATCTTAACAAAAAGAAGGTTAAGGGGTGTGTGACAGATGACAACTTCTTGCAGTATCCTCAACAAACCTTCTTGAATTAAGTTTAATATTTTTAGGGTCTATTTTTTACATGTTATTGTGAGATTGGGTTATGAACTTCTCTTGGAGGATGTTAAGCTCCTAATGTAATTCCTTCAGTTATAAGGATTCTCCAGAGGCCAACAGACAAAGAAAGGACTTTTGTATGAATAGCTTTAGTTGAAGCTGAGTCAGGTTCAACTAAAGACAGGCTAGATGGACCATTGGTCTGATCCAGCCAATGGACAGAACTTTCTGTCCGAGGACTCCAATACTTAGGGAAGTATTGACACCTACCAGAGCCCTTGTGATGATGGAGGGGTGGGGCTGATCTCTGGTAAGATTATTAGCATGCATGTAGGTTCTTTTTTGTTTTTAAGGTTTTCTCTGTAAAGCAGGGGTGAAAATAACATAAGACTTACTGGTATGGAGGCCAGGCTCCTGGCCCCCAGAAGGAGAGAGCCTTGGGTATAAGGGTGGTGGCTGGGGGTCAGCCTCCCCCAGCCAGCCCTTCAGTGCTGCGCGGCCCATGCCATCCGGGGCTCCGGTGGTGATTTAAAAGGCCCAGGGCTTTTAAATCGCTGGGCCCCGGGGCAGCTTTTAAATCGCTGGGCCCTAGGGAAGCTTTTAAATTGCTGGGCCTCGAGGAAGCTACCCCTTTTGCCACCCCGTTGGTGGCCTGCAGGGCCCTGCAGGGCTGCCAACAGGGGGGAGGCATAAGGGGCAGCAACATTAAAGTGCCGGTACACTGTACTGGCCCATTTTCACCCCTGCTGTAAACTTCTACCTTAAGAATAAAATGTGTTTGCCTAGAAAGGGCTGTGTGGTAACTTACAACTGAGAATTATGCTGTTTTTAGCCTCTAAAGAGAAAGCAAGTCTTTTGCTGGATAACACAGTGAAGGCAGGGAATTATTCTGTCTGGAAATACCCAGTCAGAAGGGGGAGAGACGTCAGTCTCCACCCAAGAGAGGTGACAGCTGAGAAGCTGGAAGCCTGAGAGTGGGTGCTTTTGTTGGACCATAGAGGGGAAATACAGATGCAGTTGCCCTGAACTGTGACAGGTGACTTGATGACAATCTGTAAGTACCTACGTGAGAAACAGAAATTTGATAATAGTGGGCTCTTCAGTCTAGCAGACAAAGGTATAAAAAAAAGCCAGTGTTTGGAAGCTGAAGCCAAACAAATTCAAACCAGAAATAAGGTGCAGTTCTATACAGTGAGGGTAATTAATCACTGAAACAATTTACCAAGGGTTGTGGTGGATTTTCTATCATTTGCAATTTTTAAATCAAGATTGAATGTTTTTGTAAGAGAGATGCTTTAGTTCAAACAGGAATTAATTCAGGGAAGATCTATAGCTTGTGTTTTGCAGGAGGTCAAACTAGATGATCATAATGGTTCCTTTTAGCCTTATAATCTAAGAATCTATGACAATTTTAATTTGATCCAGTATTTTGTGTACTAGCAATTCCCAGAGGGACAATTCATGCCAAGCCTTTTCCTAGAAGTACATTGCAGTATTTTTTTTCCAGTGTTAAATGCAGCTCACCTACAGGAGACTATTAGGAAAGTGGTTTAGTACAAATGCTAGGACTACTGTTGTTACTGAAGAATTCAATCAGGTAATATCATTTTTTCAAAGAATTTGCCATCAATGGGTAACTTCCAAATTAAATATTGAGCCGGTGAGATACTGGGATTAGAGTCCCAAATTCCTGAATCCTTTTCCTTTGCTTTGATCACTAGACAGTGTTCCTTCCTTCTGTCTCTTGGGGTATGTCTACACTATGAAATGAGGTTGATTTAATATAAGTCAATTTTTTAGAAATCAATTTGATACAGTCAATTGTGTGTGTCCCCACTGAAGACCATTAAGACCATTAAGTCAGCGGAGTGTGTTCACAGTACCGAGGCTAGCATCAACTTTCGAAGCGTTGCACTGTGGGTAGCTATCCCACAGTTCCCGCAGTCTCCACTGCCCATTGGAATTCTGGGTTGAGCTCCCAATGCCTGATGGGGCAAAAACATTGTTGCGGGTGGTTCTGGGTACATGTCGTCAGGTGCCCGCTCTCCCTCCCTCCATGAAAGCAATGGCAAAAAAACGTTTCTCGCTTTTTTTCCTGGGTTACCCATGCAGATGACATACCACAGCAAGCATGGAGCCCGCTCAGCTCACTGTCACCATACGTCTCCTGGGTGCTGCTGGCAGACGCAGTACTGCAGTGCTACACAGCAGCAGCTCCTTGCCTTTGCAAGTTAGCAAAGACAGTTAGCAGCCATATTGTACCATCTGCTGCTGTCTCCTGGTTCCTCCTGGCCGACCTCGGTGAGGTTGGTCGGGGGTGCCTGGACATAAATGGGAGTGACTCCAGGTCATTCCCTTCTTTAAATTTCATCTAATGGAGATTCAGTCCTGCCTGGAATATCAAGCAAGCCTACCAAAGAACGAGAGAGGCAAACAGCCGCTCCGGGTCAGAGCCCCAGACATCCCACTTCTATGATGAGCTGCATGCCATTCTAGGGGGTGCCCCTACAACTACCCCACCCCTGTGTTTCCCTCCCCGCCCCACCCCTCATGGGCTACCTTGGCAGTTATCCCCCCATTTGTGTGATGAATTAATAAAGAATGCATGCATTTTAAACAATGACTTTATTGCCTCTGCAAGCGGAGATCAAAGTGGGGAGGGGAGGGCAGTTGGCTTACAAGGAAGTAGAGTAAACCACCATTCTGCACTTGCTCAGCCTATAGTTGAACTGCTCCTTACTACTGTCCAGGCTTCATGAGCCATGGGAGCAAGGGGTAGGCTGGGGTAGGTGCAACCGCACGGTGCTGCCGACTGGGAGACCAGCCTGAGGCAGAAGCCTTAAGCTGGCATGATATTCCAGGCAGGACTGAATCTCCATGAGATGAAACTTAAAGAAGAGAATGACCTGGAGTCATTCCCATTTTTGTCCAGGCGCCCCCGACCAACCTAACCGAGGTCGGCCAGGAGCACCCACGGGACAATGACGATGGCTAGCAGTCGTATTGTACCGTCTGCCATTTGCAGGGCAAGGCAAGGGGATGTCTGCATGGTCACCTGTACTGATCAGCTCGCCATGGTGGCCAAACAGGAAATGAAATTCAAAAGTTTGCGGGGCTTTTCCTGTCTACCTGGCCAGTGCATCTGAGTTGAAAGTGCGGTCCAGAGCGGTCACAATGGAGCACTCTGGGTTAGCTCCCGGAGGCCAATACCATTGAATTGCATCCACACTACTCCAAATTTGATCCAGCAGAGTCAATTTCAGCACTAATCCCCTCATCGGGGAGGAGTACAGAAATAGATTTTAAGAGCCCTTTAAGTCAACAAAAATGGATTCGTCGTGTGGACGGGTGCAGGATTAAATTGATCTAATGCTGCTAAATTTGACCTAAACTCATAGTGTAGACCAGGGCTTGGGGTAGGGAAAAGAAGACTGAATGAAATAAATTTTTAAAAGTTTACTTGTAGAAATTCTGCATATCCGTAGACTAGCATGGAGACTCATCTTTTGTTATTTGGTAGACCTTTACATTAAATATCATAATGCTGTGACTTTCAAAAATTAAAATAGTAATTACTGTTTATTTTGTTAAATGGAGCTTTCTCCAAATGTGAAAATAAAAGTCTTATTTTGTTTTGCAGAAGAATGCTTATTTAAGTAAATAGGGATTGAGAGTCAAGAACTGCACTAAGGAGCAAACCTGGTACCCTGCACAGCTACATTGTCCTACCCTGTGTAGTGGTTATTTAATCGTTAGTGGACATTATGTCGGAGCTGAGCTCTCTGTGGATGTGGAGTATTTGCCCATGAGGAGGAAAGGCGTCTGAAGACTTAATGAAACATGTTTCTTCCACAGGGGAGTGGAACCTAAAATGGAAAAAAGCACTGTGGCTTTGAAAGATTGCAGAGTAGATATTGGTGGTTAGCTAAGGACCCAGAGAAATGCAATACTGCAAGGATGATAAGTACTGCCCTTTGCACCTGAGGCTGTGGGAGGTGCAGCCTGGCCAACAGCCCCAGATCCTGGACTTCCTTGAAAACAGTTGGCTCTTCCCCCTTGCTAGTCTTTGCTTCCACTTCTGACTCCCCGAGGGTATACAGCAGTGATCTAGAAGGTGGCACACAACTGTTTATTTTGCATAAGCCAGCCATGGTGTATAATGTGTTCAATCCATAGTGAATTATGTTTGTATTTGATACTTAAATACACATATGCACAAACACACACAAGCGCGCGCGCGCACACACACACCTGTCTGTATTGTACATCCATGATCTGAAATCCAAATATGCTTGTTTTGGAGTTATATGCCCCAGACTGAAATGTATGTTATTTGGGAAGACAGTTGCTTATACTAATAAATGTTTATAGGAAAGTGAATAGCCCTGGGAATTGGTAGTGGGACAGAGTCCATATTGGTAAAGCCTAAATATTTTATTATGGAGGTGGAACACGGGTGTAGGGCATCTCCGGAGCCAGATCTATGTGCCTAAAACCACCATCATATTGGCACTCTTACTGATGGTCTCAGCAGAGAAATTCCTTGGATTGAATATTCATTGAGAAGGAATTTCTACTCTTTCATCACTAAAAGACTGTGCCCAATCAGTGTTGAGACATATTGGTAAGGCATTGTGATGAAACATGCACTACAGTTACCTGTTCTGCACTTGTTCTGTGGATCAGTATGGGAATTTTTATTTATTTATTTTCTTTTATCAGTTACATAGTAGCACATAGAGGCCCCCCTCAGATCAATCTGTCCCCCTAAAATAAACTTCCTTCAATTACTCATTAATATTTCCTTTAAAGTAGTAATGTATATTCCTGTCCCATTTAGGGAAGGCTGTAATTTAGGCCACATTTTTATATACAGTATACACTCTCTATAGTGAACCCATTGGGATCCAAGCCATTTGTTTGTTATAGCCAGGGATTCATTACAGTTAAAGAGCCCTGCTGCTGGAGTGGCGGGAGGGAGGCTGACAGCTCCTCCAGCTGTCGGGCTGGAGAATCTGCCAGCCCCTGCCGCTGGAGTGGGGCTGGAGAAGCTGTCAATCCCTGCCACAGCCATGGGGCTGGAGAAGCTGTCAACCCCTGCCACAGCCATGGGGCTGGAAGTGTAATCCAGGGACAGGGTTCATTATAGCTGAAGGTTCATTATTATGAAGTGTGTTTATAGCAAGGGTGCACTGTAAAATTCAATGTGGCCATTGTACAGTGGGGGTAGTCAATATTTCTTTATATAGTCAATGAGCAGGTCTTACTCAGTATTTCACATGGATGATTTTGCTTCTGTGTAAAATGTGCAGTGGGGAAAAATATGAATTAGTTTCCAAGAAATAGTTCTTTAAAATCAAAATTTTTAATTAAATGATCTGATTTGCTGTGAAATAATCCTTGGTATTTGGTTTTAAAATAGAAATTTGAAGTCTTAGAATTTACTTCTTTGACCAGCTTTATATTTCATTTCTAATCTCAAAGCACCTTTAATCAAGTCCTCAACTCTGATGCAGAAGATCAAATAGGTATATAGCTTGTCCACAGAACAGGATGCAAAAGAAATTTTCAGAGAATTTAATGAGATATTTAATACACTGGAAGACAAAAAATACATCATTGTTTATGTTGGTATGTTGATACTAATGTGCTGCCAAAATACATGCATTACATAAGATTCTGTTAGCATTTGAAAATAAATTAAAAAGTTGAACTTGATTAGAGTATAACAATAGATATTTTATATGGAGAAAATGCAGATAGCAGCCAACTGGGTTATCAGAATAATCACACCAATAAAACCTATCAAGGAATTTGTATGGGTCTAAAGGATTTGAATAAGGCTGTCAAAGAATGTTGACATGTCTAGATTTCACAATGCAAGTGTACTATCAGTTTTGGATGCAATCCAAGGGTTTTGGCAGGCCTAATTCAATACTGAATGTGTCTGGCTCTGTGCCTTTAATTCACCTTTTGGTAGATACATATTTAAGGAACTTTCCCTTGTAATGACTTCATCATGTAAGGTGCCCCAAACGCCATTGTTTTGATAATTTGCTGATATTTATTGTAATCTGCCATCAGTAGAATGGAAACTGCAAAATACCAAAGAAAATAACTTGGAATTAAACAGAAATTCATGCTGGAATGGGACAAATTAGATTAGTTATGTAGGACAAATACTGAATGACAGAAGTCTGACCAGGACCAAGAAAGATGCAGCCAATATTAAAAATAGGAAAACTTTAAGACGAGCAGGCCTTATAGACAATAATACTCATATCCTAACTAAGCAAATTCACCTCTAACTGATTACAACTAAACGTTCCACTCAGAAAGGTGCTTGAAGAAAAACACAGGATGCCTCTGAAATGAGCGGCACGAGAAAAGCTTTTGTAAACTAAAAATATTGTGGCAGAAAGCACTAGTACTAAAATATTTCAAGGTTGATTTAAAAGCCTAAGATCTCATTAGATGTTTTTCACATGTACTGGGGGCTGTCCCGCAAGATGGTTGCACATGGTATATGCTTCCAAAATATTGACTAAAAACCAACTGAAATACACTCGGACTGAAAAAGAAATGTAAGTAATTGTGTTTACTTGACTATAATTAGGGGCAGAAATTGGTTGATGAAGAAACAGACCATAAATTACGGGAAGTTACTAGATATTATTCTAAGAATAATTAAGTCGCTGTTCCCTTGTGCTCCACGTCTTTTGTATCAAGCACTTCTCCCTCATTATATCTTAGAATGTAAAAAAGCATGGTTCAGGGACCATCTTTCTGTTGTGTGTGTGTCCAGTATTTATCGCAGTGGGGATTACTGATTAGGGCCTCTAGATACTACAGTAATACAAATGACAATGTTAAAGAAATCATAGGGGAAAGCACTACTCAGACATATGATAGTGAGAAAAAGACCATGGAAGTGCAGAAGGACTTATTTAATGTGAGACACAGTGCATGTAAGGGCCTTCTCCTTTCAGACACCCAGATGGTCAGTCCTACTGGAGGAAGAGATGTCGAGAACCCAAGGATGTTCTGAGGATACAAAGAATGCTACTGACAATACTCTTGTGCAAAGTAATGTCACCATCCAGTCACGGAGAGTGAAAAGAAAGTGGCTGAATAGGCCACTATAGAAATAAATGCTTTGAGAACAATTGGCCATTTGAGATTTAAACACAGTTATTCTTGAAAGATGTGTAGTAAGAGACAGAATTATCATACCATGTGTTAGGTATGTTCAGTTAGTCTATCTTGACTTCCATCCTAGAAGTATCCTATTGTAAGTATTTTATTAGTGTGTAATTTAAGATGTTTTGATAGTACTGGATTATTTCAATGATATTTGATTTCACTTTCTTTAAATATATAAATAAGTAAAGGAAGATGCAACAATACACCACCAGTATTAGTGGATACTCTGCCACCTAATGGCAGCTTTAAATAATTATGCCATTTAGGAAACTGTATAACTTTCAGATGCATGTCATGTGTACCTTCATAATACAATTAGTCAGTAATAGTGCAATATAAGAATCTGAGATAGGACAGATGCTCAAGGAAGTATTAGAATCCTGTTCTTTCTTAGTTGTACATACATGCAGGGAGAAGTTCTGGGTAGGAGCACAACTCTGTTACTCTTACTCACACTGAGTAGTATTTTATTCTGAAAATAGATAATGGACAAACCACATTTTATACAAAATGAGCACAAGCATACCTCTCAGGTGACAGAATCAAATCCTAAAAAAGTGCTTTTTCACATACTTTTCAAAGTACAATGGCACTTTGTACTTATGATTTTGAAATGTCAATTTATATTTCTGGATGGAGTCACTTGCTATTTGGATTTGGGCCTCCTGTTTTCTGACTAACTCTTTCCCATTGTTGGCAGTGTGGAAACTCCAATGACTTAAATGGGAGAACACCAGTATAACTGAAAGTAGAATTTGACCTATTGACCCTGGGGAAAATAAAGGGTCTCAATCTACTTGTGTTTTCTCAACAGAAAAAAAAAAAAATCATATACTTATTTTTATGGATGTGCTGATTTTAGATTGTACATTCATCTAAATAGCAACAGATAAACAGATATGCATTTCATATCTGGTGGCAGAATTTGGCCCATAGATTAGTGCCAGTTATCTAAATGGCATATAATAACTAAAAATATGGATAGATGAAAAGGCATGGTTTAATTAAATCTTCTAAACTGGCTTACTTGCTACTACGAAAACAATGTAAAAGAGCTATTTTTTAGTGAAGTACATGAAGTTACACTCATTCTCAGATAAAGTTGTGTTAGAAAATAGTAGATTTCACATTAAACTAATTGAATAGAACTCATGCTGTGATATAATTTTTCCTACTGAAATTTTAGCACATAAGCATCAATGTATGCAGTTCAGCTGTCTTTTTTTGTTATACATGTATACTTACAACCATAATGCTAAATCTGTATTATGCTAATTAGTCTGTCAAACACACTATATATTTTACTGGAAATAAAAATTACTATAGGAAGCATAATCCTTAGTTCCAGCACTTAGCATGACAAACAAATCACAACTGAAGTTTAAAAACAAGTTTTCTGAACATAATCCACATCTACCTTTTTTTTTTTCTGTTAGCATACTGTCCTCTGTATGCTGTTTTGATGTGGGTTGTATAGCCTTCTTAAAAGTATATTTTTCCCCCCAAGTATCCTTCATTAATGTATTCTTTGGAGCAGCTAGGCACCAGGGCCAGATTTACACTTTACGTGTCCCTAGCCACAGCATCTTCAGCACCCCACCCCCACCTACAGCTGACCTTCGTGTTGCACCTAGCTTTAGAAAGGTAAGGTGCCCCTAGCATGCCAGCACCCCTAACCACATGCCTACTGTGACTAATTGGAAATCCGGCCCTGCTAGGCACACAACTGTTAGAAATCTCTTCTTACAGTCAGAAATTTGGGCTTGTCTATTTGTTCATCTTATTTAATTAGGCTTTTGCCCAACAAATGTCATCATAAAGATTTGGCTTGTTAAATGCTTGCTCCACAGAAGTGTTTACCAAAAAATCTCTCAAACTGTTACCTATACAGACAGTAATAAATACCTTTTAAAAATACGCAACCATGTTCTGCAATATTTGCTCACTCTTATTAGCATCTACTCCTGCCATTCATAAACAGGACTACAGTAGTTGCTTGAATATTACTCTGAGAAAGGATGAAGAATCTGGCTCTGAGCCTCCATTTTGTTTGTGTTCTTATTTATTATACTAATTAATTTAGAGTCTTGAAAACATGATTTATAAGTGTTATCTTTTCATTTATTAATCATTGTCCACCTATTCCCATATTGTTAATGCTTTATCTTGGCTAGCTGTTCATTCCATGGGGCCTGCTCCTGGTTACTTTGACAAAATTCCCATTGTCTTCAATGGCAGCAGGACCATGCTGTGATTCTTGATGTCTTTTTTCAAAGTTAAATTAGTGCTGCACTCACCATAATGGAAGTTGAAGTCCACTTTATCCAAACAACAATACAATAATGCTCAACAATGCAAGTTTCTTCATCCCTGATTTGGAGGGCACTGTTTCTAGAGTGCTTCAGTAGGTCCCTGGCTGTCTAGGAGCAGTGATGAGTCTAGTAGATTCCTGAGACTGTGCAGTATGTTGATGGAGAAGGCAAATGCCCTTGATGGAGGAAGGTTAGTTTACAGCTTCAGCAAACTGCAGATCTAATAGTATTAGATATATGGATGTTTTTTACCTTGTCCACACAATTAAATTTATGGAGATATCCCATCTCCTAGAACTGGAAGGGACCTTGAAAGGTCATTGAGTCCAGCCCCCTGCCTTCACTAGCAGGACCAAGTACTGATTTTGGAAAAAAGTGACCCGGGTAACTACAGGCCTGTTAGTTTAACATCTGTAGTATGCAAGGTCTTGGAAAAAATTTTGAAGGAGAAAGTAGTTAAGGACCTTGAGATCAATGGCAATTGCGACAAATTACAACATGGTTTTACGAAAGGCAGATCATGCCAAACCCAACCTGATCTCCTTCTTTGAGAAAGTAACAGACTTTTTAGATAAGGGAAATGCGGTGGACCTAATATACCTCGATTTCAATAAAGCGTTTGATACGGTACTGCACAAGGAATTATTGGTTAAATTGGAAAAGATGGGGATCGATATGAAAATCCAGAGGTGGATAAAGAACTGGTTAAAGGGGAGACTGCAGCGGGCCATACTGAAAGGTGAACTGTCAGGTTGGAGGGAGGTCACCAGTGGCGTTCCTCAAGGTTCGGTTTTGGGTCCGATTTTATTTAATCTATTTATTAATGACCTCGGAACCAAATGTAGGAGTGGGCTGATAAAGTTTGCGGATGACACAAAGTTGGACAGTATTGCCAATTCAGAGAAGGATCGGGATATTCTGCAGGGAGACTTGGATGACCTTGTAAATTGGAGTAATAAAAATAGGATGAAATTTAATAGTGAAAAATGTAAGGTGATGCATTTAGGAATGACTAACAAGAATTTTAGTTATAAGCTGGGGACGCATCGGTTGGAAGTAACAGAGGAGGAGAAGGACCTCGGAGTCCTGGTTGACCGCAGGATGACTATGAGTCGGCAATGTGACGTGGCCGTGAAAAAAGCTAATGCGGTCTTGGGATGCATTAGGCGAGGTATATCTAGTAGGGATAAGGAGGTGCTGCTTCCGTTATACAAGGCACTGGTGAGACCTCATTTGGAGTACTGTGTGCAGTTCTGGTCTCCCATGTTTAAAAAGGATGAACTCAAACTGGAACAGGTACAGAGAAGGGCCACAAGGATGATTAGAGGAATGGAAAACCTGTCGTATGAAAGGAGACTCGAGGAGCTCGGTTTGTTTACCCTAACCAAAAGAAGGCTGAGGGGGGATATGATTGCTCTCTTTAAATATATCAGAGGGATAAATACCAGGGAAGGAGAGGAATTATTTCAGCTCAGTACTAATGTGGACACGAGAACGAATGGATATAAACTGGCCGTGGGGAAGTTTAGGCTTGAAATTAGACGAAGGTTTCTAACCATCAGAGGGGTGAAATTTTGGAACAGCCTTCCGAGGGAAACAGTGGGGGCGAAAGACCTCTCTGGCTTTAAGATTAAGCTAGATAAGTTTATGGAGGGAATGGTTTGATGGGATAAGGTGATTTTAGTCAATTAGTCAACAACGTGCCATCGCTGGTAAATAGTATCAATGGTCAATGAGGGTCTGGCTGGAGAGTCTTGCCTGCATGCTCGGGGTTCTACTGATCGCCATATTTGGGGTCGGGAAGGAATTTTCCCCCAGGGTAGATTGGCAGAGGCCCTGGAGGTTTTTCGCCTTCCTCCGCAGCATGGGGCGGGGGTCGCTAGCTGGAGGATTCTCTGCGACTTGAAGTCTTTAAATCACAGGATTTGGGGACTTCAACAGCTGAGTCAAGGGAAAGGGGGTGGGTCAGCTTTTGTGGCCTGCATCATGCGGGAGGTCAGACTAGATGATCATACTGGTCCCTTCTGTCCTTAAAGTCTATGTGTCTATGAGTCCTGTTTGAAATCTTTTCTGGATGGCTAACCTATTTTGGCATAGGACATCATTCTCATGACCCTTACTGCAATAGATGGTAATTAGAGTGGCTTGTTTTATAGCCTGTGAAATTCCTTCCAGGGCTACTAGTGATGGGTACCTCCCCTTCCAAAAAAAAAAAAAAAAGCCTCCAGCAGCTGTATTAACACAAGGATTTCTCAGGGCTTCTGAAGGCCTGGAGTCTGAGCGATTCTTTTGTCTTAATGTGATCCTTTCCCTAGGACATACTAATCCAGGAAAACAGCCTAGCCTGCTATTGGGGAATTTTTCTCACAAATGCCTGTAGACTGCGGATGCCTGATTGAATGTCATCTTAAGCAATTATCAGATACTATACTTGAAATTAACATGTTAAATATTGCTGCTTAAAATTATGTTCACAGCACAGAAAAAAGAGAAAACTCAAGCTGATGAGAAAAAAGGAAAGCTTGCCCTCCAGTGTTCTTATTATGATTGAGGATATGCTTTTTATTATTTATTTATTAATTTTTTATTTGAGGACCACAACTACACAAAACAACTCCTACTCATACTTTACTTATAACTTTACTTATAACTGAAATCTGGTAGTCTTAGGAAAAGGCATCTACTTTAAAATGCAACATATTAGTTACACATTTTTGTTTTAAACAAAGAAAGCCTGAACAAAATATACATTTCAAGGTTGTATTAAACATTTTGAATACTGGATATTCTATGTTTTATGTTTAGATGGTTGTCTGTATTTTTGTATGGGAACAGGTATGGCTTGCTATTAGAACAGGGGACTGAGAAATAGGACTCTTGTGTGTTACTCCCATTACTGCTACTGTCTTGCTGTGTGGTGTTGGGCAGATCACTTGATCATGCTGTGCCTCAGTTTCTCCATTTAAAATAAGTCTTTAAAAACTTATTACCTATCACTGTGGGTTCGTGATTGTTTAAATAAGATTAGTACATTGCTTTGAGATTCTCAGATGGAAGATGTTATATATCTGAAGTAATAAATTATGATGACTGTATATTTCAACCAAATCATCCTTTTTTTCCTGGTCTCCTTGTCTCCTTGATTCAAATAGTTTACCAAGTTGTTATCAATTTCCCCTTTTTCCAAAGGATTCCCTCACTCTTTAGACCAGGAAGATTTAAATGAGTCTTTCTAGGCTCCATGTTCCTTGGAACAGTTCCTTATCCTAACCCAGTATTGCTGTCCTCCAAGAGTTCAAAATGCATTTAACCCATTGGTCCTGTTCTGTGTCCTCTTTCACCATTTGATAAGTTTTACTCCATAAAGAGTATAATATATCACATAAAATAATTCATGTTTACATTTTTTCTGTAAATGTGTTTATATTATGGAATACCTGGCCTTAAATATGCAACATCTTTTTTTTAATGATCACTTTGAAAAAGGTCCTAAATGGTAAAAAGATGTACTTAAATCTTACTGATGGGTTTTCAGTTATGAAATTGCAGAAAGTAGTGATGGGAGGTGATTCTAGATACATATAATATGTATTATATATATATTTTAGAAGAGGTATGCTTCCTGGTGAAATGAGTATCAACACTCTGAATAGGAAATACAGAAGTCTGTTTTGTACACTGCTGTGAGCTATATGTCACTGAATATTTATTCATGGAGTTGTTCTGTCAAGGGTGTGCTTTCCCCCAAACCTGAGGAAATGTCAGATATTTTACGTGGTGAGAGGCGCCTTAGAAAAATCTAGAATAAAAAGATCGACCTTGAGACATTCACAGGGCCTCTACAATTATCCATGGGCTCCCACCTTCCTTATAATAACATGGCTTAATAGGACACCCTCTATGGAAATATAGCCAACTCCCCTCATGGGAAGAGGTGGCTGAGCTGAACAACATTAACTCCCAGGTGAATTTCCACGTGGAAATCTGCTCAGGACAAATAAAGTGGCTCTTCCCCTGTTCCCCAGAGCAGTGGAGTTTTTATCTCATTATGGGGTACTTCGCTGCAACTGAGAGGAGGGGGTTTAGGGACCACTTACCCTACACTCCGGAAGGTTTAGGAGTGACTTAGGGGTATTGTGCAATACCCGATGCCTGGGGGGAAGGTAGCATGTTGTACAGAGTTTGTATTTATGATAAATATGCAATACATTTATCAGGAGCCCTGCACTTCTGTTTGAGTCAGAATACTCACTGAAAAAATACATTTCGTATTATGAATCACAGGGTCAGGCCCTAAAAAATGTCTTGTGGTTTTACAAAGGATTTTGAGAGTGTCCATGACTATGTGGGCAGCATTGTGCCACAGCCCCCTACTGTTCACCTATGAATCCCCGAAATATGTTGCTGAAGGACAGTCTAGAGTGTAAAGCCTTGCATGCACAAAGGGTGTGGGCATGAATGTACCCCTGTTGTGGCATTGCTCCGTACCTGTTCTAAATTGCAGTGTGGACGGGGACAAGGGGCATGTATAAGGTCATGGCTTTCAACAATCCTCCTGGGCCATTCCCACAATTCCCTTTGCTGCCTGGGGGATCACCAAAGGTATAAAGGTCCCAGACCCCTGGTTGCCAGCAGTATTAGCTACCCTGCACTGAACTGTGAACAGTATTGATTAGCATCGGCGATCATGGAGTATGGTCCAAGAGCTCCCGCCTGATCTCTGGGACACATCTAGGTGCTGATCAATGTCTGGGCAGCATACACTGTCCTCCACCACTTTCCCCACACTAGGAGGAACATTTACCTTTACTGAGGGATTTCACAGAGGCTGGAGGAGGCAGGCATTTACCGGACTCCATCCCAGTGCCTGGATCGCATGAAGTACCTCAGTACTAGAGAGTGAAGAACTCAGTCACTCTGGGAGGGAACCTAGCACATGTGCTTGCTTTCATGAGCTGGATTGGGTGCTCTCCAGGGAGATGAGTACTAAGCCTGAATTCAGTCCCAAACCCCTCCTTGACTCCACCGGCCTCTTCATACGGTCTCTTCACACCGATGAGGGCAGTGTAAGGAGGCAGCAAGGACCTTCGAGGAAGCCCCGGAGGAATTCCTAGCAGACCCAAAGAAAGAGGAGCATGTTATTCTGCATCTCCACCCAGAGGACCTGGTTGAGGAAGCCCACTCTGAAGAGTCATCTGACGAGGACCCCAAGCCTCAGCAGGAACTGGAATCTGAGGTCTCCATGTGACCATTTCAAATGTTCATTACTGTTCCCTGTCCCTGCTGTCTGGTCTCTCCCCATGCTGAGTCACTGCACAAGCTGGGAGAAGCAGGGGTCTTTGAAACATATACTAGGCAGTTCAACAAACATTGCCATGTCCCTTAACAATGGAAATGTGACTGGCTTGCAGTGTTAATCCAGAAGATCAGGGAAGAAAATACACTTCTGGAGTCACTCAGTGTAATGGCTCAGTGCGGGGGCCCTCCCACTCTGGGTCTTCGGGAGGCCATCCCGCCTCACTACATCACTGATACGTCAGCCGCCGTGGGGAAATAAGTGATCTCCGTTCGCAGCTGGGGCCCAGGCCTGTGCTCAGGCTGGGCGGGAAACAGTCAGTTGGCTCCAGCCCTGGATCAAGGCGGGGCAGAAAAGAGCCTGAGGCTCAGGCCTGTGTGCAGGCTGAGCAGCAAATAGACAGTCAATTAGCCCAGGCCTGGATCCAGGTGGGGCAGCAAAGAGTCTGAGGCTCACGCTTCTGGCCTAAGGAAGGGGAGACTGTCATCCCCCCGAGTTGGTGTGGCAGGGGGGGATGCAGGCCCACCCACTCCACTGTGTCCTAGCCCAGGGCCCTAGCAGTGACAAAGCGCTTTGTCACTGGGTCAGCAGGGATCCACGCCGCAACACGCTGACTCACCCTCTGTCAGCATTGCAGCCAGACAGGGGTCTGCTACCCCTGGGCCACTTCCACACTCCCCTTGTTGTTGTACCTGTTGCCATGAGGAGGGGTCGAGGTTGACAGCAGCTTCCGGGACCGTGAACAAGTCTTTTGGGGTCTGGTCGTCAGTGGCCCAGATCAGTCATCTTCTCACTCCAGGCTCAGGTCCAACAGCAGTCTGGGCGGTCTGGGCCAGTTGTCTGCTTCCTCCAGGTCTGAATCAGTTAGCGGCCCCGGTGGCCCAGGCCAGTCCTCTGCTCCCTTGGCACCCTCTGCCGCTTCCTGGCTCAGGAGGCCACAGGAAGCGTCTGGTGTCGCCGATGGTTGCCTCCCCACTAAGCTTTCTGGGCTGCCTTTTATACTTCCTGCCCCTCCCACCCACTTCCTGGGGGAGGGGCAACTAGGCCCTGGTTCCGCCCACCAGGGCTCAGTACGGGGGCCCTCCCACTCTGGGTCCTCAGGAGGCCACCCTGCCTCACTACACTCTGTTCGCTGGACACAGGGACCCGACTTTCCAGCAATGCAGGTAGCCTGAAGGGGTGAGTCAACATTTTTTGTGGTTCTCTGTTTCTCTTCCAATATGAATGCCATCTGCTAGCTTACAATACAGTCAAATTCCTCTTGACTTGCCACCCAGTCCTATAAGCATATTTCAGCAATCTTCAGGTGTAGCAGAAAATCAAGCTGGTTCTTCAGGTTTAACAACAGGGCAAATGTGCTTGGCCCATCTTCGTAGCTTACCAAATCCCTCCACACAACCAATATGAAGACGAGTCACCATTAGCAAAAACATCTGTCTGGGATTGGTGTCAGGGTGTCCTCCACAGGACTAGAAAACTATTTTTCCATTCCAGTTCTTTCAATGCTGCTATGTTCTCCAAGTTATGGCCAGCCTCTAAAGAAGAACAGGTGACTGGTTGTTGCTCCTGAAGGAATTGACACCCACTCCTTGATGCACTTCACCCATTATATTTTAATATAAGTAATAAATGTATCTTTCTATTTTTACCCTTGGCTCCTTCCCATTGGACTACAAATGTAGTCTGAAGGAAGAGGGCAATAACAGCTCCATTCTTGAGATGCCAAAAAATATCAGTATTGTGGTCTTCAGCAGCACATTTATGTTATGTGAGGGGATTTCTTAGGCTCCTTTCACAGGAGAAATGAAATATAATGCTAGCCTTGTCTTTGTCTTGGCCGAACATTCCATTGCCAACAGGCAAACCTTTCCACTGGGCAGGCAAGAGCAGGACCCCAAGATAGCAGAGGAAGACAGTGAAGGATGGAGGAGGACCTGCTTGTTGGCACTGATGGGAGGATTCAAGAGCAGTTGGACTTTCTTGGAACAAGGGAGGATTTGGCTCTGAGGCAGGATCATAGAAATCATAGAAGTGTAGGACGGGAAGGGACCTCGATAAGTCATCTAGTCCAGTTCCCTGCACTGAAGCAGGGTTAATTACTACCTAGACCACCACTGACAGGTGTATATCTAACCTGTTCTTAAAAACCTCCAATGATGGAGAATCCCCGAATAGCCTGTTCTAGTGCTTAACCACCCTTATGGTTCAGAAATTTTTCCTAATGTCTAATCTAAATATCCCTTGCTCCAATTTAAGTCTATTGTCCTGTTCTGAGTGGTTAAGGAGAACAATTCATCACCCTCCTCTTTATAACAAGTTTTTATGTACTTGTGGACTGTTATCACGTACCCTCTCAGTCTTCTCTTCTCCAAACTAAATATACCCATTTTTTCTCTCTCTCTCCTTGTAAGCCATGTTTTCTAGACCTTTAATTGTTTATGTTGCTGTCCTTTGGAATTTCTCCAATTTGGCCACATCTTTCCCGAAGTGTGGTGTCCAGTGTTGCACTCTGTACCCCTAAACAACACCCTGTGATCCCATATGTATTTTGTGATATTTCATACAAAGCATGCTATGTAAGGTCATGATCTGCTGAAAGCCATTTTTCTGTCCAAATATGTATATCATTCGTGTGTATAAAGTTATGATATTGTGCTGTATGGTTGTTACTGAAAGATGATGTTAAATTTGCTAGTGGCATGCAAAGGATCCCTATCCAGGTGGGTATTGACTACCCATTAATCAACTGTGTGACTCAACTGTGCATGCACCACACAATGGGAACTGATTGTTCACTGTGACTCAGCAAAGCCCATCAGGACATGCCCGGGCTAGTGTCTGCTAGGCACATGGGCCAAGGGTGTAAAATAAAGGACAGTTGCTGCCCGAGGGGGCTTTTCTCCTCTACCACCTATGCTGGAAACAACAGGGACATCAAGAAGACAAAGATAATCTGCGGAGACAGATCCAGACTTCAGAAGGGAAATCTGTGCATTGAGGACTGTAACATCCAGTGGGGTAAGAATGGTGCTTGATTCAAATCCCATTTAGTTTATGGAATATAGATTGGACGCTTATTTTTATTTTGTTTGGTGACCATCTCTGTCCTTTTATGCCTACCACTTATAACCACTTAAAATCTATCTTTCTGTAGTTAATAAATCTGTTTTATGTTTTACTTGAAACCATGTATTTTGCTTGAAGTGCTTGGGAAACCTCAGCTCAGGAACAAAACCTGGTGCATGTCTTCTCCACATTGAGGGAGCGGCAGATTGGGTTATAAACTAACACTGGTCAGGCTTCTGATCAAGGCAGGATGATACGGCTCTGGGGTCCTAGGCTGGAGAGCTGTGGGAAATTGGCTGGTGCCTCTCCGTTGTTGGGTCACGAGAAGCATTCATGCAACTCAGCTGGGAGTGTCCCTGCCTGTGGATGTCTGTGTAAGTGTAGTATCTGGAGAGATTTGCAGCTTGTCACAGCATCACAGAGTGAGAGGGAGTCCCAGTTGGTAAACCAGAGGGCTTAGTGGTACCTCAGTTCCATGACCTCCGGATCCCTTTCCGCACTACTTCTTCCTAGGCAGTCATTTCTTATTTTGGATATGTGCAATTGATTATTCCTTTCTAAGAGTAGTTCTTTCCATTTGTCCTTATTGTATTGCATCCTAATTATTTCAGAACATTTCTCCGGTTTGTCAAGACCATTTTTAGTTCTAATTGGATGAGGATAAGGCATTCCTGCAAATGGAGCGAGCACACAGGGAATGGAAGGAGTATGCACAGAGGGAACAGGCTCATACACTCATGCAGTCCGTAGTCTAACTGGTGGTGGAACGCTTTCCGGGCCCGCCTGCAGCCATTGCTGCTGCTCCCCTTCTAGAACAGGCACCATCTTCTTGTTCTCCAGCTGCTGCCCAGGGTGGTGCTGAGATGGTGAATCCCCCTGCCCCCGCCTTCTGGGGAGGAGCATGCTGTATGTCTGGCACAACATACTCTGCTGGCACATAAAACCTCTTGCAGGGAAAGCTCCCAGAGCGTGGAGGAAGGAGATGATGAGGCCCATTCAGCCTGTGCTTAGCCCTCAAACTCCACAAAAAAAATCCCTATTTGTTCCCCTGCACCACAATCTACAGTTGTTCCCTCACTTGTCAAGGGAACAGGGAGAGTGAGGAGGTGTTTCACAGACATTAACATTTGCCCACTTCTTTGGGAATTTCTTTTCATTTGGTTGGTTCATTTGTTCCTGCTACAAAACATTTTAGCTCTGTGTTCAATATATGTAAGTAAATAAAGCATACTGTTAACTTGACTTGCATGTGCACCTTATTTTCCAAATATGATCAATGTGATACTTCCGAAAGGTTTGGGATGGGATAGTATAATTTGCAGCACATGACTGTGACTTATGAAAAGTTTGGTGCCCTGGAAATGAAAGCAATTTCATCCCTCATCCCTTCCCCCCACCACTCATGAATTTGCTAATTTTAAAAAAAAAAGATTCTTGAAAATGAAGTAACTGTCAATAACTGTTGCTGTCCAAAGCACCACAATGAGAAACAGAGGAGAATTTAATTGAAATGTCTATATCTTTGTTAATAATCTAGTGACAGTACAGACAAATAAAGCAAAAGTAAAATAAACTGACGTTATCTGACATTGAGCAGTGCTTTTACAACCCCCACTCCTTCATCCCCACCCAACTGTTACTACTGGCAACCATGGGAGCACACATGCCATGGGAATAATCATGCAAAGCACCAGATAAGCACTGTGAGCAATGCTGCCAGAACATATTGTGAGGAAAGAATGTGTGAATTCCCTCCCAAAACCTTACAGAATGTTTTTTTTAATTACTTTAACAATGCTTATATGCTCCCTGTAAACCAACCTGAAACTGTACAGTTAACATGCCATCATGGAGCAATACTTTTCTTATTACTGTGCATTACTGCTTGCTCCACACAAAACCAAGGCCAATGGTGTTAACTGTGCCTGTGTTCTCCCAATTGTCTGCTTTCAGTTAGCATATTAATGTTGGGTGCAGGTGAATGAAACCCCCTGAGGTATCTCTGAAAATATGTGTGTAGAAGTGCTCCATTGAGCTGTTCAGACAGCACCATGGCATCAGAATGGTGTCTCTCAGTGCACTCCCATGTCATGTTCTGGCTCCCCAATGTGCCATGATGTGCAAGCACATAACATGATGAATCTCTTTGGCCTGCTGCGAACCAGGAGCAGTGTGCAGGTCTACAGGCAACCTGATCCCACCCACGCTTTGGAAAGCAGTTTGGTTGTGTTCCCACTTGCTGTGGGAGTATTCCTCTTTAGCCTCACCTAGACTATACAAAGCATAGCATTATAATCCAAATCACGTCAGTCACATTGGCACCTGATTGGGTCTAGAGGCTTGCCAGAGGGCTTTCGGAAGCCCAAAGGCACACTTCACCACCATTCTGCAGTTTCTCAGTCTGTAGCTGAATTTCTCTTTTTCTTGGATTGGCAGTGTCGGGGTAAGGCTTCACCAGTGGGTATGCTGGTTTCCCCCAAAATAAATGTTGGTATAGAAAAACTGAACATGGTCACAATGCTTCAGTGGAATAAAGTACTTTCTTCCCTCCAACTTCCTGAGCATCCTGATTTCATGGACCTTTCCTGCATGTCCAACATTCATGTTCATAAACCAATCTTTGTAGGTCACTAAGTCTTGGAGAACCAGTGAATAGTAATATTTGCAGTTTATGTATTCATTTTTCCCCGTAGGTGGGCAAAGTATAAGGATGTGTGTTCCAACGATGGCCCCCCCGCAAAAGTTGGAAAACCTATCCTCTGAAATCCCACCATATTTTCAGGGACTTGGGTTATGGCAACCAAGCATTGGGGGATCTCAGTATTGATAGTCATACAACCGTGATCCCGACAGCTGACTTCCCAACCCCAACTGGTTTGCAGTTGCCCAGTGGCTGTCAGGTGTTGCCAGATTACAAAAGACAATAGCCACCACTTCTGTGTGAATATGGATTTCCAAAAACGAGTGGTCTGGTGCTGGAAGATTGGTGCAAGCTCCTTGCACAACTCAATGAAGATTTGCTTCCTCATTCAGAAGTTCTGCAGCCACTGGTTGTCATTTGAGGTTTCCAAGAGGATGTCCCAACACACCATTCTGCTTCTCCAGGACCAGAAGTGGCTGACCACCCCTGGGCATAACGTTACAATCCTAATACTGAAAACATCTTTTCCATGGGACTCAGATTTTCATTTCCCCTCTGGGTCAGTTGCCGTTGCCATCTGAAATATCTCTGGACTGATTCTATACAGTATCCGGTACTGCACCACATGAACATTTGTCCAGCAAGCAGGAGCAGAATGACATCATCATGGGCTTGCTCCATGTCACCAACACATTGCGGCAATAGGGAGAGATGCTATCGTCAAAAGCATGAAGGCAGCGTACAGTTTCAGCAACATGCAGCAAGGTGGTTCATAGAGTGTCTCCTGTGATACATAGGACTCTGGGATACTGCCCCTGAAATGTTAGCAGTAACATCACATACTGAAAAGGGGCAGTGTGGATGAGGGTATATGCCTCAGTATAGTATATATCTGTGCCCAGACCGTGGACACCCGGTATGGTTACAGGGTATATGCTCTAGCAGTACATGGACAAGTAACTGTGTACATGCACCAGTGTCAATGTAGCCTAAAAGTGACAGTATTCAGCAATATGTTCTCCAATCCATGTCATTTAGAAAAAACTAATATCATATTGGTAGCTTTGTAATTTCTCATGTTCAGTACATATGTTTGCACAGCCCCTGGGATAATGAGTCCCTTACACCGACTGAGCCCTCTGAGATCTACCACAATATAAATATTAAATAATAATAATAATAATAACAAGATATACGTGGCACAAGTTAGCACTTTAGTAGGAGTTAATTTGCTTCAGTTAGCTTTCAGAAGTTGCTTGCTAGTAGAAACTGCCTGTCTCCCTTAACTGGTGGTTTCAAGCACGGGATGGTTAGTAGCTTTCCTTTTGGGATTTTGGTCTCTTGGAGATGAGTGGGTTATAAATGTAATTTTTAGAGTTTTCAGCAGGGAATTAAAAGTCTGTTCCCTGGCAGAGAAGGCCCCAAAGTGTCTCAGGAAAGTTCAGACACAGCATCCCAAATAAGAGATACTAGTCTACCATGAGGAAGCAAGTAGTTTTCTATTTGTGCAGGATGTAGCCATTGCACTGGATAAAAGTGTTTGAATGTTCTGGGAGGTCTGAGGTAGAGCATAAAAATGGTAATTTAAAGATGTTTTCCAAACTTAAAATAAAACAGGTATATTGTGAGATTTTCGATTTTCTTCTTTTTTTTTTTAACTTGAGCTAGAGATCTTGGCTGCAGCTGAGCAGAATGTTGTGTATCTGTATTTAGTCCAAAGTAAATAGCACTATGTTTTATTCTGTGTACTACACAGGGATTTTGCATTTCTTATATATAAATTCACAAACTTCTATAGGGATTCCACCACATCAGAATATGCCTGTAAAACAAAGCAAGAGAAAAAAAAGAATATATTTTTGTTTTGAAAGATAGACACATGGGTACCTTAGGAAAAGGTTCATTTTTATTGAAGTACTGTATATTGCAAGAGGCATCGATAAGTCACTTAATGTAAAAGAACAGGAAAAATATTTTAACTTCTGTCATTTTTTTTTAACACGAAAAGCTCCTTCAGCCGGGGCGGCTCTATGTTTTTTGCCACCCCAAGCATGGCAGGCAGGAGGCTTTCGGCGGCGCGCCTGCGGGCAGTCCGCTGATCACGCAGATTTGGCAGCAAGCCTGCGGGAGGTCCGTCGGTGCTGCGCCATCGGCGTCCCCATTGCCAAATTGCTGCTGATGCTGCGGGACCGGCGGACCTCCCGGAGGCATGCTGCCGAAAGCTACCTGCCTGCCACCCTCACAGCGACTGGCAGGCCGCCACCCGTGGCTTGCCGCCCCAGGCACGCGCTTGCTGTGCTGGTGCCTGGAGCCGCCCCTGCCTTCAGCTTTATGAAAATATCCAACCCCACAAAATGCAATTTAGTAATCTCTTTAAAAAAATTAGTTGATTTCCTTCCTCTAGTGCAAGTATTCTGTATCTCTCTCTAATGAAATGACAAACAGAAATCCCAAATAGAAATCAGCAATGAAGCAATCGTGTGATTTTTTTCTTCACATTTTGCTATATTTTTTTTAAGTATTTACTTAAAATGACCCATTAAAGAGGAAAAAAGGGGGGGAAAGGGAGAAAAATTAATATCTAGGCCTCTGGTTACAGAAATTGGCTTTACGCTGTAAGATAGCTTTTACAGCTTCCACTTTGTTAAAGAGTGATCCTCCTGCTATTGAAAGTGGGTGTGCTGTGTGAGGCTTTTAATGGGACAGTCTTTTTTGTAGACGCAGATTTGCCTCTTGTCTAGTAATATAAACTTAGTGTGATCGTTTGTTTGTAAACTATGAACCTCCAAAAAGCAGAATAAAGGAATTGGTTAAAGAAAACTATTTTCCTGAATGAAATCAATCACATAGCACAATATACTTATGTACTATATTTATTTTTCTTGTATCCATTATTTTGTGTTTCTGTCCCATATTAAGGTTCTGACAAGTTGACAAGTACTATAAATCAATGCATGTTGTCTTATTTGCTCTCCAGTCAGGAAGAAATGGAATAGTATCAAAAATGTTTCCTACTTATCTCAATGGAATGTTAATGCTTATAATTTTAAACTAGTTTACCCAGAACAGGCTCATCTAGTTTTATGATTGAAACCTTATCAGAAAACACTTTATTTTGTCAACTCACAATTGTACCTACTAAAATATATATTTAAAAAAGAAATTGGAAAAATTGCAGAATATTCTTCATGGAATATTATCAAAAGATAGTAGTATAGTGTCATAGTCAAGCCATGACCATGAGCACAAGTTGATTTAATGAAATCAAGCTATACCTATACCCCCTTTGATCCTTATGATTCTCATTTTTAAAAAAAGTACTTTATACCCCAATGAAAATTTCACTAGGACACATCATGACTGTAAAGATGATTAGGAAATCTGATGGGAATCAAGAACACAAAAAGAAGTGGTGGTTTCCAACAGTGGATTGTCAGCATAAAAAACAAGTTTGCATCTGAGCACAGGATAGGGTGAAGAAGGCTGGAGAAGGACACAGAGGAAAGTTGTTTAGACACAAAGGGTGAAATCTCGCTCAGCATATTCACAAAAGTAGTCCCATTTGTGAATATGGGGGAACAGCATAGTAAGAGTCTCTCATTAAGTAACAGCAGGTCTGGTAGGTGCTGCTAAGAGAAGCCAGCACAAATGTATGCTGTGAAGGAATTGTGTGAGGATGTTGTCATGGTACCTCCACAGAGTCAGGACAAGATGCCCTGAGGAACATTGTCACAGACGTGATGAGCAGAGTATAAGAACCTATATCAAATAGAATAGAATGACACACTGAGTAAGGTGAATGAGGGCAAAAACAGGAGCAGACTGAAAAAATGGGGAGAAAAATGGGGAGAGGGTACAGAGAAGGGGCAGAGAGATACATAGGAGAAGAGAATGGTAGAATAGCAGAGGAGAGGAGGGCACAGGCAAGTTGCACAGACAATCCAGGAAGTTTTTGGAAAGTGTAGGGAACAATTTCCTGGTGCAAGTGCTGGAAAACCAACTAGGGGCAGAGCTCTTCTTGACCTGCTGCTCACAAACAGGGAAGAATTAGTAGGGGAAGCAAAAGTTGATGGGAACCTGGGAGGCAGTGACCATGAGATGGTCGAGTTCAGGATCCTGACACAAGAAGAAAGGAGGGCAGGAGAATACGGACCCTGGACTTCATAAAGCAGACTTTGACTCCCTCAGGGAACTGATAGGCAGGATCCCCTGGGAGAATAACATGAGAGGGAAAGGAGTCCAGGAGCGCTGGCTCTATTTTAAAGAATCCTTATTGAGGTTGCAGGAACAAACCATCCCGATGTGTAAAAAGAATAGTAAATATGGCAGGAGACCATAACAGTGGTCCTTGGCTTAACAGTGAAATCCTTGCTGATCTTAAACACAAAAAAGAAGCTCACAAGAAGTGGAAGATTGGACAAATGACCAGAGAGGAGTATAAAAATATTGCTCAGGCATGCAGGAGTGAAATCAGGAAGGCCAAATCACACTTGGAGTTGCAGCTAACAAGGGATGTTAAGAGTAACAAGAAGGGTTTCTACAGGTATGTTAGCAACAAGAAGAAGGTCAAGGAAAGTGTAGGCCCCTTACTGAATGGGGGAGGCAACCTAGTGATAGAGGATGTGGAAAAAGCTAATGTACTCAATGCTTCTTTTGCCTCTGTCTTCACGAACAAGGTCAGCTCTCAGACTACTGCACTGGGTAGCACAGTATGGGGAGAAGGTGACCAGCCCTCTGTGGAGAAAGAAGTGGTTCAGGACTATTTAGAAAAGCTGGACAAGCACAAGTCCATGGGGCCAGATGCACTGCATCCGAGGGTGCTAAAGGAGTTGGCGGATGTGATTGCAGAGGCATTGGCCATTATCTTTGAAAACTCATGGCGATCGGGGGAGGACCCGGATGACTGGAAAAAGGCTAATGTAGTGCCCATCTTTAAAAAAGGGAAGAAGGAGGATCTGGGGAACTACAGGCCATTCAGCCTCACCTCAGTCCCTGGAAAAATCATGGAGCAGGTCCTCAAGGAATCAATTTTGAAGCACTTAGAGGAGAGGAAAATTATCAGGAACAGTCAGCATGGATTCACCAAGGGCAAGTCATGCCTGCCTAACCTAATTGTCTTCTATGATGAGATAACTGGGTCTGTGGATGAGAGGAAAGCAGTGGATGTGTTATTTCTTGACTTTAGCAAAGCTTTTGATACGGTCTCTCACAGTATTCTTGTCAGTAAGTTAAAGAAATATGGGCTGGATGAATGGACTATACGTTAGATAGAAAGCTGGCTAAATTGTCGGGCTCAACGGGTAATGATCAATGGCTCCATGTCTAGTTGGCAGCCGGTATCAAACGGAGTGCCCCAAGGGTCAGTCCTGGGGCTGGTTTTGTTCAATATCTTCATTAATGATCTGGAGGATGGTGTGGACTGCACCCTCAGCAAATTTGCAGATGACACTGAACTGGGAGGAGCGGTAGATATGCTGGAAGGTAGGGATAGAATTCAGAGGGCACTAGACAAATTAGAGGATTGGCCAAAAGAAATCTGATGAGGTTCAACAAGGACAAGTGCAGAATCCTGCACTTAGGACAGAAGAATCCCATGCACTGATATAGACTAGGGACCGAATGGCTAGGCGGCAGTTCTGTAGAAAAGGACATAGGGATTACAGTGGACAAGAAGCTGGATATGAGTCAACAGTGTGCCCTTGTTGCCAAGAAGGCTAACGGCATTTTGAGCTGTGTAAGTAGGAGCATTGCCAGCAGATCGAGGGACGTGATCATTCCCCTCCATTCGGCATTGGTGAGGCCTCATCTGGAGTACTGTGTCCAGTTTTGGGCCCCACACTAAAAGAAGGATGTGGAAAAATCAGAAAGAGTCCAGCGGAGGGCAACAAAAATGATTAGGGGGCTGGAGCACATGACTTATGAGGCGAGGCTGGGAATTGGGAACTGGGATTATTTAGTCTGCAGAAGAGAAGAATGAGGGTGGATTTGATAGCTGCTTTCAACTACCTGAAAGGGGGTTGTTCCAAAGAGGATGGACCTAGACTGTTCTCAGTGGTACCAGATGACAGAACAAGGACAAATTGTCTCAAGTTGCAGTGGGGGAGGTTTAGGTTGGATATTAGGAAAAGCTTTTTCACTAGGAGGGTGGTGAAGCATTGGAACGGGTTACCTAGGGAGGTGGTGGAATCTCCTTCCTTAGAGGTTTTTAAGGTCAGGCTTGACAAGGCCCTGTCTGGGATGATTTATTTGGGGATTGGTCCTGCTTTGAGCAGGGGATTGGACTAGATGACCTCCTGAGGTCCCTTCCAATCCTGATATTCTATGATTCTAAGTAGTGTGAGAACAAAACATATAGAATCATGAAAGAAAAGAGGAAGAGAAACAACAATATTCGGAATAAAATGTGGGGGGAGGTAAAAGAGGGTACATAAAAGAAAAATGAATAGTGGCAGAGAACAAGATGGTTCCATGTTGGGAAGTATTCTCCCAGCTGCTGTGTAAATGTACAACCTGACTCCTGATGCTTCAGAGGGGTGTTTGTGCAAGGAAGAGGGCTTCTGTAGGCTAGCATCTATCTGGAAGTGGGATGCCAGTTACCATTACGGAAGACTCCTTGATCAGAAGAGGGACTCCAGTCTTAAACCCTACAGGGCAATCAGCTGGGCAGACTCCTTCCACTGGGTGACATTTTTATAAAGCCAGTATCCAAACTGATATTGTTTCCAGGGCTATGCTACTCTGTGCAGTCACAGAAGCTGTTTCCTATTCTGAATGGTATCTCTCCTCCCCCCAACCAAAGTCACTCCATTTGCGTGTGCAGCAATGCCACTCAGCTGGGAAACAGCTCACCCCATTGCATTAGGACATTAGTGAATGCACTGAGCATGCTAATCAAAATTGGCAGAGTCTCAGACTTTGCCCCTGGGAAGTGAGCAGACTTGGGAGGCCACAAGAGGCCAGAAGCAGCTTTACATGATTGCTTCTACGGGGAAAGTCCCCCTCAGAATAGGGAGCAGACTCTGTGACTGTATAACCTAGCCACAGAAGCAATTTCAGTTTCAAATAAAAAATGCTGAGCAGACAGCAAGGTCAAAGGCTATCTTGAACCAAATGACTGAAAATGAACCAGATATGATAAATAGGGCTCAGATGGGAGAGCACCTAGAATCTAATGATCGATATCACAGGCATAACTGCTGAATGGGTTCTGTAGAAAAGACAGTAACACAAAAAAAATTGACTTTGGAAAAACATACAACTCTGAAGGAATGTGAAATGAGGTAAAACAAAATTGGCTGGAATTCAGTAACGCATAAGAAATCTATAGTGGAAAGTAGGAAATATTTAAGATACAGTTGATGAGTCCATAATCAAAAATCATTCCAGTAAAATAAAAAAGCTGAAAAGGGAACAGAAATCAATGCTACTTAGTAGAATAAGAGAAATATTGATAGCAGTAAAAACTCCAAAAAATGAGGAAAGAGAAAATTATATATGAGCTAATTATTATTATTAGAGTTATAACAATGAGAATAAGGAGGTAGATAGAGAAATCAAAAGAAATAATGAACAGTAAACTGAAGAAAACATCTCCAGTAGCAATGAAGTTTTCTGAATATATGCAAAAAAAGAGAATGAAAGAAAATCACTGACCACTTAAATATAAATGAAGAGGAGTGAACTTCTATTGAGGGTAAACGAAGAGCTGTTAAACGATTCCTTTCTTTATGGAGGACAAATACAGAATTACTGGAATTGAGTGTCAGTTTGACAGATGAAGAGCTAAACGGTGTGCACAAAAGAAATAGTTACATAATTTAAGAAAGTAACTAAAATTGTAGTAGTTCCTTGGCAGCAGGCCAACCTGCAGCTATGATGAAATTTCCTTACATGATCCCTGAGCCGCCTAAAAGGTCAAAACTGCTGCTACTGCCAGGCTGGCCCATGCTCCCACCTATGCTGCACTCTGTGCACATCTTTGGCTTGCTAGTGTTTTGCTGGTCCCTCCATGTGGCAATAAGTGAAGGGGCAGGGTTATGCTCCTACAAAGCACACGGGATCTTTATAGAGGAAGGTAAATACGCAGCATTTATTGAAAATACAACAGTTAGCGTATGCTTTTCAGTCACACACACATACATAGTCCTGCAGTGATGTTTATAGTTACCAGTCTGTTGTAGCTCGAGTCAATCTAATGGCCAGTTAGATTGAGCATGAGTAAAGAGCTGGGCTCTTGTCGGTCGCGATCCAATGCTCCGAGGCTTTGCAGGACTGAACCCAGAGTTCCATGGCAAAACACCTCAGCTTTATAGTTGTAAATTCCCATTTGAGTCCATGCATTTTGCAATGTCATCCTGTAATCATTAATCCTTAAGTGGTATTATCATTTGATGGTTATTGTCAGGCTTCCCATCGTTATCTCCTATTTGTTGTCCTGCCTTCAGGGATGCCTGCCTTACCTCTGAGATCATCAGTGCTGCTAACATGTTTAGCATCGGATACAATGGATGTTTTCTGATTGTCTCCTGGACTTTCCAAGTCTCTCACTTCTTCTTGACCATCTGGACATTTGTGATGGCTTTCACACCTTATCTTTTGATGATGCATGCATTCCTCATTCACACAAACAATCTCTTACAGAAACCTTCAAAGGTATATAGACAGCAGTATTGTATATTTAGCAGAATACATTGTAAATCAAGCCTTGCTAAATTTTATAACTAAAACAATTCACATTGGGGCTTCAAGCCCTCAACATTCCTCTACTCTCCTTAACATAGTTACAATACAAGATCCTGTCACTTACCAAAACCTTAAAACAAAGAACTGTATATTTAACTAGAGTGCCTAATTTGTAATACATATAGGAAACCATAGTAGACATTATAACTTATCCTAAAACAAAAGGGTGACCATAATCAGTCATAAGGATTGTTCTGGTCTGTCATTTCTTTCTGCTATTCAAAAAGGGTGGCTGACAGGATGAAATCAAATCATACATTAATTCTTATGGGACATTATAAAATCCTTCTCCTACAGAAGCTTTATCCCCAGCACTGCACTGCTGGCAAGTATGAGTGGCAAGTATGGGTGGTTTTGAATCATTTTCTGATTTATTTTTCTGTCCATACACAGTTGCGGGGAAGAGGTATGAATACTCTCATTCCTCAGGGCTGCTGATATTTCAGCACCTCCCAAATACGGACATAGAGGATAGATAATCTTGACTAATTTTCATAAGCGCATGTGGCACAGATACACTGTAGGAGTGTTGGTAAGTCTAGTACCCGCAACAGCAAGGTACCCACAGGAGGGTCAACTACCATGGAACTACAGGGACAGTAAATGTAACCTTAGTTACATGCATGCAAAATAGACAAGACATCTGCTCTGAAAAGCACAAACATGCTAACATTAAAATGTTGAACTTTTCCAGACTTTTTAAAATGTTAACTAGATTTTATAGTGATACCTGAGGAATGAGCAGTGGCAAGAATAATTCCCCATCTTTTAAAAACAAATTTAAAAAACAGCTGGCCAGTAAGTTTAGCTCTGTTGTAGGGAAAACTTTCAAAACTCACTTAAAGGATGTGGTGAAAGAACAGTCGGAAGAGAAGAGTTTTATAAATGATAGCCAGCCTGGATTCAGGGAGAGAAGTTTATGCTGAGCTAATTTGCTAGAGTTCTTTGAAGATATTACTGCTATGAAAGTTAAGGGAAATTTAGTGGATGTAGTATTCTTACCTTTTCAAAAAGAACTTAATGGGATTCCACATCAGAGATAAATGCCTAAGGTAAAGAACTCTGGAGTGGGAGGTTGATAAAGATACTGTTTAGAAAGCTGGTTTAAGAACAGGAAACAGTGTAGCCATAGACAGAACTTTTTCAAGTTTCAAAGGTATTATGAGAGGTGTTTCCGGGGTGTGTGTGTGTAAGTTATATATATTAAACATAAAAAGAAATATATTAAAATAACACTAAGTTTGCAAAGTCAAGCATTCAAAATTTCAGGAAATGCCAGAAGAAAAGTTTCTCATGCAGCCTTAATTTGGCCCACTTGTGCATATGCATTCTGATACAATCTCTAATTCCATGATCACATATTGTTCCCCACAGACCCGACCTCATTGAGTGCCAATCTCAGTTTTCCTGCTCCCCATCCTGAGCTCCTAGAGTATGCTTACCCAGACAGTCCCACTTCTCCCCATGCACCCTGGCTCCATCTCCCTTCCCTTCCTCCCCCCCTGCATGTGTTTCAAGTAGAAAGCTGTGTAAATTGATTCTTTTTATATTTTGAGGGGGTCCAGTTTTGTATGTATCCATAGTGGAATGATTCATTTGTAACTGAATGTCCTGTAAAACTAGTTATATATATTCCAGAGAGACAATTGTATCAAATAACTGAAGGATATACTTGCCTTTCCTACAATATAGCATAATCCTCAGATCTCACTAGCATCAGATGTATAGATTTACAAGTTCTTCTGAGTGAAGTCAAGTGCTGGGGAGGAAGAGAAAAAGCTTACAGTATCCCTAAACTTACCTGTTTATCTCAACTGGGGTTCAGTTTATGTTACTGCCCTCTTCTTTGTTGGTTGTGAGTGAGATCATTCTGACATTTGACAAGAACAGCTGTTAGCATATGAAGGTTATTTCCCAAGTTTAAGAGAAATTAAAATATTGAACTCCACTTTGTTGGGAGACATTTAAAGGCAAACCACTAAAAAGGAATGTCTCTCAGGAAAAACATTCAAGATGCAAGATATTTACATTGATGGCAGAAATTGCTGCTCAATAAAATGGCAATTCAAGTAGAGGGGTCATTTTGACATGAGTTAGTAGTTCTTTTTTCTCTGTGTATGAATCAGTCTGATGCTGGTTTTGCATTTGCTTCTCTAACAGTTTACAGTCCCTTCTTTGTACATGCCCGAAAAGGTATTAAAATGTATGAAATGGTTTAACACTGTTTGCTAGCTTCCACACTGAATAAACTCGCTGGGCTGGCATGTTACCTGTTCCTGATACTAAGCAGGCTCAGTCCATAAGCCTGAATAGATAGTGTCTGTTCTAAACTCCATAGCCTGCCCAATAATGTGAATGGGGTCACATCAGCCCTGCCACTCCCTGGACAGCCTCATTCATATTAATTGAGATCAAAAGGACTCATTCTGATCATTGGGATAAAGGCTATCGATCAGGGTGTCCCAAATGAAGATTTTACTCTTATAATAATAGTTACTCATAGCATCTATGTAGCACTTTTCCTCTTCAAAGCATTTGCAATTAACTTTCTAACTAATCTAACTTTCTAACTAAACTAACTAATCTTCCAAGACTGAAGTCTGAGGAAAATCCCCATATCTAAGGCTTGGTCTACACTAAACCCCCAAATCGAAGTAAGGTACGCAACTTCAGCTACGTGAATAACGTAGCTGAAGTCGACGTACCTTAGTTCGAACTTACCGCGGTCCACACCCGGCAGGCAGGCTCCCCCGTCGACTCCGCGTACTCCTCGCGGCAAGCAGGATTACCGGAGTCGACGGGGGGGCACTTCTGAGTTCGATTTATCGCGTCCAGACAAGACGCGATAAATCGAACCCAGAAGTTCGATTGCCTGCCGCCGAACCAGCGCGGTAAGTATAGACAAGCCCAAATTTTCTTAGTCTGGCAATGAATCAGTTTGAAAATAGTATAGAACAACTGGTTAAAGGAAATATAAAACTTAGATCGAATAGATATGAAATCAGGCACCTTTGATTCTTTCAGCAGGTGAGTAATTCATATAGGATTGTGTCTTTCCCAGATAGGAATGAAACTGGGTTTTTCATAAATGAACACAGCGTTTCTCTAACTAAGCATATGTTCAGAGTATTTCAAAGAGCCTAAGAGATCTTCTTTTTAAGAGTGGCCTGGGGGAAGCTCAAATAAAATAGGAAAGTGGAATGAGAGAGGGCAGCAAGTACTTTTTTATGCTATCCCAGCCAGAAGGGAGTACAACTGGACTGGAAAGAGGCATACCATCTGCTCACACTATCATTGTAATATACTAGGTGGGAAAGTTTCATGTTGTAGAAATGTGAGGACACCATTTTGCTACGGGCACTTCAAAATTTTCACTGTATTTTGGGGCTTTAATCAAATAAAATCCACAAAGAGACAGGGAAAGAGTGGGGAACCCTTTCTAGAACCTTTGAGAACTTGATTATGGATACAAGGATCTTGTGGCCACATAAGTGTTTTAATTTGAAGTATTAGGGTCAAATATTTTAATATCTGGAAAATTCATTGGTTGTGATAGGAGCAGCTGCTGTAGTTAAGGTTGCATTTTTTCCCATTGTAAACTGTTCCCCCCATCCACATTTTCATGTATTCATAACTCTCTGAAACATTTACCTCTGGTGCTGACATCTTTCATGTTTGGTTCGTGCTTGAGTGTGATTTTTTTTAGAAAGTTTGAGCAAAATCACTTCAGCTGTTGCTGAGTCATGAAATGGGGAAAGCATATTTTTCCATCTTCAAAAGAAATGATCCCTTTTTTAAAAAAAGGGTTATGTTAAAAATGGCTGGTTTAAAATTGACATGGGCATAATCCTTACTGAGCATATGCGGTTTTGTTTATTTTGAGGAGGGGGGAAACTGATGGTGATTTAATAAAGTCAGGGCCATATATATAAGTTCTACTATAATATAAGTTCCTGAGTAGAAATCCAAAGAAAATCTATCAAATACATTTATCATCACTACCCGCCACTGGCCTGGCCTCTGGGGGAAACAAATAGTGGAATTAACATGATGTTTGCCATCATTCATTCTGGTACCTCTGCTGATATGTTGCACCTTCCACTCCCTCCTTTCTTCTTAACCTCTTCCTCCCCCCATATGTCTTGTCTATTTAGATGATAAGATCTTGAGGGCAGGGATCATCTCTTGTACATATTGTATTGTAATTAGCACAGTGGGGGCCTGATCCTGAATAAGGCCTCTAAGCACTACCATAATATAACAACATGATGTGCTTCATCCCTGCAGGATTAGAGGGAGTTATAAATATTCAAATCCAAGTGAAACCTAAGGATTTTCTCATTTAGAAACCTGATTTCAACTTAAACTAACTTGTGATTACTGTTAGTTTTAACAGATATACATGTCAAAATTGTTTAACAGGTCTATGCTTCTAATGTTGATATTCCTTAAATCATGGTTATTTGCCTCCTGCCAATCTAATTTGTGTAAAATATATCTAATCTTCTTTATTTTCTCTTTTCCCTGGTGCTTTCATCTGTCTTTGTTCATCCCAAAACCCATTGTCTCCTTGAACAACCACAGCAGCATATAGAGGGAAAAGTTGCTGGTTAATATTAGTTGAGCATAATAGACAGCTGGAGAGGATGGCACATGATTTTTGCTGTAATACAGTATATTTATACTATTTGATCTAATTCTGGACATAAGTCATGTATGAACAGAGTGAGTGCATGTTGTGGAATCATCTGGTTCTGTTAGAAATGTGCTGTACTGTAGATGTAGTTAATGATTACATATGTCAGAACTGTGGATGTTTATATTCTGTATATTGTGTAGTCTCAAGGCAAATTTGCTGTAGATTTCCCACCAGGGGGACTTTGGCTTCACTTACTTAGAATTATAAATTGCCAGATAGGATGTACTGCCATAAGGGTATCTATCCTGTACATTTCTGCTACTGAGATGAATCAGAGCACAGACTTGGTACCCTCAGGTGTGAAAAACAGATGGGTTCATGTCACCATTGTGAAGACACATTAGCAATTTGAAAACCTTGAAGACATTTCACAATCTATTTCAATTACTGAAGGTACAAACTACAAGTCATGTTTACTTTTGGGGTATGCTGTGCATGAAATATGGGGAAACTATCCAGTTATTCTTCAAATGGATTTGAGTTTATCTAAATCATGACGTGACACTCTGATTGCTTGCTAAGGATGAGCAAATCAATTTAAACCTGAATTATTATGAGATATTGCTGGTAAAAATTTCCAGAATATTGCTCTGGAATTTTTCCAGATTCTTGAAACATTTGGTAGATGTGGCAAATTAGATTTGATTTTCACTTGTTGATATTATAAAACGCCCACACTGTTTCTGTTAGGTTGTTGACATTTAAGAAATACACGTGAAGCTCCCAAAAAAGTCAACTGAAGTTGTAAACATCATTATAAAATAATGCAGTTATGCTTCTTAATGAGCTGGATGGACCATTCAGGAATTCTCCCTCAAAATAAATACTTAGTCTATTTTTAAAGTTTTAAAGTTTAACATATTCAGTTCTGTCTCTATTTTTATTTCTTTAATTCTCTGTATAAATGCATCAAATTCTTATTTGACAAACTTACTTGATCACTGTTATAGTACAGTGCATAAAAAGTTCACAATACTAAAGTGGGGTTTGTTATACTGCATCTTATTTTTGGACACATTAACTCTTGCTCTCTAGTGCCTTTGAAAGCCTTGTTAAATGCCTGCAGCCTCAGATAAAACAGGCCATCTAGTCACTTACATTATAGCTTCCTCTTCTGATGAATCTGCCTGCTCCAGCCTTCTCTACTTCTCATCTCACATCAGTGGCTTGCTCCCTTACCCACTTAGAACCTACTCTCCAACTTGTCAGGGGGACTGATGATATGACCATACTGGATCATTATTGCACCAAGGGAGGAGGGTGAGATGATTTCCATGAAGACAGCTGAATTCTCAACTGGTACCCTATTTAGAATCTTAAATTGTAACATGGTTATGCATATATGTGTGGCATACATATGGGTAATTTTAATTGATAGATGCCAAGCAATTTTATTTCAAAAATTACTGAAAATATTTAGCTTCATGAAACAAGAAATAGTAGGTGAGCTCTTACTGCTTGTTTCTCTTACTGCTAACTCAGGAGTGTGGCTCGCACTGTAGTCACAGAGTTTTTTTTACATGCTTTAGGGGACACCATGATTAAGACCAAGCAAGATAATCACGGTTATTAAATGTGACTATTTTATTAAAGAAAGCAAAAAAGAAAAATGTTAAACAAAACAACACAAATAACTTTTGAGTGTTCTCTGTTTTTCTTATATGTCTGTGGCAGCTTGCTTACAGAGATGGACAGGATGAGTTGTCAAGTGCTTGCTGTCTGAGCAGGGTTGTAGAGGGTGTGTGTGTGTGGAAGTGCTCACTTCAGAGTTTTGGTATGCTATTTTCCTTCTTCTTTCCATGAAAGTAAGAAAACATACCTCTTTCATGCTTGTTTAGATTCAAAGTTGATTGCTGTCAGTCTCACTGGCTTCAGGCCTTCAGGGTTGGCCTAAGTGACACCTTCAGCTCCTGAATATTCAGTCTGTTTAATTTCTTTAATTGCTTTTCATCTGCCTGAAAGTGTAAGATAACTTTTAACGTTAGTTTTAGCTTTCTTTTTATTCAGTTAATTTCTGAGGTATCTCTTTAGGTCCATCAGGGTTTAATAGGAGTTGAAATTTAGTTTCAAATGAGTCCAAACACTCATGTCATGTTCTGTTTCTAAAAGTCAGCTCTCAAAATTGTCTTTTTTAATTAAATTCTTAAAGAGCGTTGTTAAGCTTAAGTAATCATCAAAGATGATATTGTCTTTTCTTTTTACCAGTCCTTTAAGAGGTTCTTCTTGTCTTCCTGAGCGTGGTGAGAGGTTGCTTAAGCATTACCAGATAACTAATTTTCTAATTAATATAAATATTGCTACACTCAAATGGCTTATTATATTAGTAACCAGTTATAGCATCAAATAACCAGATTCTATGTGTACATAAAGCATTTAATTATTTACATAACAATTACATTGGATACTTTGCATTTAGCTAACATGTTTGCAAGAATGCATTTCACAAAGGTGTTTCCAATTTCAACATTTAAGAAATAAACAAAAGGTTTGACAGACTTGCAACGACATATGTTTTCTTAGAGGCTTTCTGAATGAAGTTTTTAGAGTAATGATAAAATTCATTTCAATTTGAACAATTCTAGGATTCTTTGTGTGGGTTTACTTAGCTGTATTACTCTGATAGCACACCCTACCTTCCTTTCACAATCAAGCTCTTCCTAAAACATGAATGTTTTATATGGTTAGTCTCCTTGAAATAAGGATTACCTTTGTAAAAAGCTGATATCTTATACAAAGGGAGACGTGTGACACTGTGATTGGTTTGTTTGTTTCGTTGACCAGATGGTTTCTAGATTTACAATCTACCATTTGCAATATATTTAAAATTTGTAATTATGTATGTAGAAGGGTGGAATGCTGTCAAGGCTGCTAAGCTGTTACAGCTGCTCAGTGCTTCTGATCTTGGAGCTCCAGTGTTATAGCACTAGCAGAGAGTGCACTAATTCAGCAGACCTCGATGTTACTCATAGAGAAAGACCACAGGTACGGTTCAGTGACAAAGGCTCTTGACCAGGTATATTGCCCTCAAGGCACAGTCCTAATGACTCACAGAACTTGCACAAATACATTAACACATGAGTGCCCTGTGGCAAGGAGCAGCTCAGTCATCAGTGGGAGTTTCTGTTGTCCCATCGGCCACACAAGGGGTTAAGGTGAGGTACCCCAACATTTATAGACAGACAAACAACTGGGATAAACAACTTACCTACTACCTTATGTGTTTTATGACATTTGTTCATTACCTCACCTTGTTCCTTATATTTCAGACAAAATATCCCTATTCATTGTTCTGTCAAACCATCCTATATTGGGATGTTTCTGTACTAGCTTTTTGGAATATATTAACATAAGTATCTAGTGCCTAGTACTTCTTAGGAACGGCTATATTTTAGCAATACTAGCAGCAACTTTACCAAGGCCATGCACCAAGCAGTGAACTTGTAAGCATCTGCTTTAATACATGGCCTGACTTTGATTCACAGCCTCTTGTTCAGGCCTCAAGTCTTGCCCCAGGCCCAGTGTTCCAGGCTTTCTCTACTACATGTAGTTGAGGACTGGCCTGACATAGATTCATAGATTTTAATGTCAGAAGGGATCATTGTGATAATCTAGTCTGACCTCCTCTCATTGCAGGGCACAGAATTTCACCCACCCACTCGTGTAATAGACCCCTAACCTCTGGCTGAGTTACTGAAATCCTCAAATCATGATTTAAAGATTTCAAGTTACAGAGAATTAGGAACTTAAGAACAGCCATACTGGTTCAGACCAAATATTATTAATGCAAACATATTAATAGGAGATGAAAGTTCAGTTTATAAAATTAGACCTTTGTCACGTCTCTCCAAATGTGCTATGTATTGTCATATATTGAGGAAGGTCATCTATATTGTGCATATAAAATAGCAACAGCTTATTTTCTAAGTTATGTTAGGCAACGGTGATATTCATCACCTATGGAAATATGGGCTTGAACTTTAGGTCTACACTGTCGGAGAATAACACAGTTCTCATTCTTTGTTTGGGTACAGCAAAGTCAGATACTTTATTCTCTCTCTATCAGTTCCATAGAGGGAGAGAGTGCACTAGGACACAGGGTCTCCCCCTCCTAGGCAGGTCTCTCAGCAAGTAAACAATTATAGCAAGCATTTATACCTTTTGTTACAGACAATGAAAAGCAACAGCTGCATTTTGTTTATACATAGGTCATTCTGATATCTTGTTTTTCCTCACTTATGTAGACTCTTAGTCTACATTCCATATTGTCTGCACATTATCTACACAAGATCGCAACAACTTCTCACACAGTTCTTTCCCACTCACCTCACACAATCCTCGCTTCTAGAAATCTTGCATTATTAGGGTTACAGTTAGCCTGACTCTTGCTAACAAACTGTCACGCATTGCAATCCCCTTCCTGTCAATTCTTTCTCTGCTTCCACAACACACTCAAAAACTTCTTTTAATTTTCAATACATTTCAGGGAAAATTCGTGGAATTCAGATGTTCACCTATAAGACTTGTAAACAACATCTGTGCCCCCAAATCAAACAGTTAGATGTGTATTACATGCAAATTTAGAATCTCACTTTCAGTCCTTTGCCAATTTGACCCTTAAGATTTTTAAAGAAGTTTAGTTTTATTCTCTGAAAACTAAACAAGAGAAGTATGTGTCTCCTCAAGCTAACAAGATAATCCTTAAATATGGAAATTGCCTATTTCATTGTCATTTTAATTAGTCTGTAACTATCACGGTATGGAGTACTTTCATTAATCTTAATGGGGTATTAACTTAATAAACTTTAGTTTGTGACCATTTAAATGCCAATGCTGTTAAACAACTAGCTATGCCATAAACACCCAGCTTGAGCCATTACAGTTCCATTGTAAGAATTTGCTGAGTCTAGATTTGTTTTAGACAATATGGGCTTATGGAGAAAGAAGCACAAATTGGAATAAAATATTCATGTTCCAAACACTGGACTCTAGTTACTTCTTTTAATCTTTTTTATTCAACTGATGTGCTGTTTGTTATTTCAGATCACATACATATCACGAGACTGGTTGGTTTTTTTGTCTTACTGCAAAAAATGGGAAAAGATCCCTCCCTCACATTTCCCCTGGTGAAAACCAAAAGATATCTCTGCAGATTCAGATTGCATATCTCTGTGCATTGACTCAAGTGACATGTGAATCTTACATCCTGCATTTGTTTTGTTTTGTACTTTACAATTTATTCGGGTTGCTTAAAGTTCTGCAACTCACTGACAGTCCTTTTGGTTCCTCATATTATCACAGGACACGAGGAGTGACCTCTATGGTTGTTTAGTTTTATTGTCATTTTCTACACAGGTTGGTGATTGCAGCCCCCTGGGGCATGACACTAGTCCTTATATGGTAAAGCTTTCTTATAGTATAAATTAGTGAGAAAGTTGCAAACATTTCTCTTATAAATAAGAGAACTGGTTACAGTTGACAAGTGAAATTAGTGATTTGGAAACCTCCATTTACTGAGACGAGGCTCCTTCCTGAAACAATTTTCGGAAGCTGCACTATTGGATAGTTTTACGTCTGTTTAAATGCCAGCTGAGAAAATAGAAGGAAGATTCTACTAAGTACATAATCCTCATGATGCATGAGTAACTCCTGTTGATGCTTAGAAGAGAATTTACCCCTAGGTTAGTGGACTGTGAGGAAATAAGAGAGCGGACAGTATAAAAACATCCTTGGGAACATTGGACAGGAAACATGTCAGAAAACCTAACTTTGAGTTAGGGAACAACCAGTGTGATTACCACACAAATGCAGAAAACAAGATACTTTCTTGTTCAGTAGAGATACTTACTTGCTGAACTTATTTTTAAAATGGCAATTAAATTGTGGTGAACATTTCTCCAAAAATGTTAATCATAAAGTAAAAGTGTCAAAATCAGCCATGGTGTCAGCAGGTCCACTTTGTGCTGATCAGTGTATTTAAAAAAAATGGATGGAGAGAACTTCATTGGCTTCAGTGAAAATGTGCCCTTCTACACAGGATTGAAGTTGGCTCGAAGTGTCAGTCTATGGTACACATCTATTATGATTGACTGATCAGAATCTCCAATCAGTTGGAAATGCAGTTATTTGGAAAATGGTTATTCTTATTACTTGGGATACAGAGTATTTTGGGGAGGAGCAGAACATTCTGAGGAAATCAATTCCTTATTAGTATCAGTGCTGAATGGGAACTGTATTTTCCATTTTTGCAGAAAATCAATTTCAATTTTTTCTGTTCTAAATGGAATGAAAACAAAATGTCTTGAAATTGCCTGCAAAACATTATTCTGAAAACATTTTATCTTAGATCAAGCAAAGCATTTCATTTTGATAAAAATGAAACATTTCTTTCTGGTTTTGACCACCTTAAACTTTAAAAAAATCTGTTTTACATAAAAAAAAAAAATTGATTTCAATTTACAGTGAAAAATCTAAATATTCTATTCTATAAATGTCAGAATGAGACCTTTCAGTATTATCAAAATGCTCTGTTTTGTTCTTAATTACATTGTGTTGAAATTGACACATTTTTAAAAATTTTATATTTTCCTCACAAACTCACTTGAACATCAGAATAGCCATATTGAGTTAGATCAGGCTTTCATATCAAGTTCAGCAAGGTGATCATGAGAAAAAATCTCTATTAGGTCTGTCTTAAAAAATTAAATTTCCCCCTTCCCTGTCACTTCTTACACTAGTTCCAAGCTTCAGAAATTACATGGGAAAATATTAAAAAGTAGCTACCTCCTGGAACAATAACACTATATCTGCTGTTCTCCAAATAAATGAAAACGATTGCTTTCTGCAAGATATTCTGGAAGTTAAAGTTCCTAGATCCTTGGTGACCAGTAATGCCAATTGGCTGCTCCCTGCACAGCCTCCATAGCCTGCTTTTAACCCCTTCCTTTTCAATGTGGGGTGAACACCCCCATGGCACTGTCTGTAAAAATAAATTAATTATATTGTTAATTTGTCTCTTACGCTGGGTGTACACTTAAAAGTAAGGTTGACATAGCTATGTTGATCAACGGTCTGAAAAATCCGCTCCTGTGGACAGTGTAGTTATAATGATCTATCACCAGTGTAGTTGCATCTGTGTCGACGAACAATGATTCCATCAACATAGCTACCGTTGCTCAAGGAGATGGTGTTCCTACAGTGACAGGAAACCCTTTCCATTGCTGTAGGCTGCATTTACACTATGGGGTTATGCTGACATAGACATGTTGACATAACTATGCTGGTATGGTCTCCATAGGTTAGACATACCCTTATTCTTTATGCTCCTTAAGAAAAAAGAGAAATATGGCTGTATCAGAGCTCCAACCTACATTCTGGAGTAGTATCAGACTCTAAAAAACTATTTTGATGTTTATCAGGACCACTGTATGAATGGCTTGTATATTTGTATAATCTGTAAATCCAAAAATCTATAATTTATATGTAATCAGTATATTCTTACTGGGTAGCGGAGGCAAAAATCAAACCATTATGTAACTGGAGTTTCCCCCCCAAATCTAATTTTGTTGACGCACTCTAATGTATGTCATGATTTCTTTCTTTCTTTCTTTCTTTTTTAATGTTAAAGAATAAATTTTGTATGGATGTACTAGTTCTCTGTTGGTTTTTAGAGGAGTCTTTATAGCAACAAAGAAACTGACAGACTATACAAGAAAAACAATGAAATTAACTACAGACAAATTGTTATCATATCCACAAAGTAAGCACCTTAAAAAGTAGAGTATTGTTTCACTAATTTCCTTCAATCAGAGTGGTCATAGCTGTTACCTGTAACTATTGAAAGTACACTTTTCCTCAGACAAATATGATTTTTCACATTGCTATTAAGGAGATACTGTCAAGTGCAAGGTACCATTATCTTTTTTCAATAAATAATTTAATTAGTTAAATTAATTTCTGAAGGTGATTTTTCACTATTTAAAAGCATAATTGATAAACAGTACCAAAAAGGCTAGTTTAGGAGATTAGTGGAAGCTGCACCATATCACAGGCCACCAACTCTGCCCAGACCCATACACTAAATCCAGTAATGGAAATGAGACCCACAGGAGACAAGACTATAATGAGCCACAGGCAGAGAATAGGAGGGACCAAGGTGCACCAGTGCTCAAGGCCCCTGCAATGTCATGGAAATGATTAAATGAGATATACCCAGATGATCATAATAAGTGACTGTGACGAACTGGGACTGTTCTTAATGTGGTCTTTGAATGCTGAGTGGGGAGTGTTGGCTGGGAAGGCAGGGGAGGTTGGCTAGGATGGTCTGCCAACAGAAAGCAACAATACCCGAAATCTGAAGATGCACACAATTCGATGTTTATTAGGGTGAACTTCCAGCAAGCTTAAATCCAAGTTCCTTTTTCCTTATTTTCAAATCCCAACTTACTTCCTGTTTGCCCCTAATTTATATAATAATATTCTCAGCTATACCTTAACCAATCATTTTACTGAAATTTACCTAACCAATCCTAACATACTGTAACATGATTAGCTAACCAATTATATCCCACCACCTTAATTAGTTTACACCCAGCAAAATTAATTATACAGCAGACAGAAACAATCACAGAACCAGATAGACCATTCAAATAAACAATAGCAAAGTTGGAACTATAATGACAAAAGAATACAGAAGTGAGGATTTCACAACTACATCTATAAAGACATAAGGGTTTCCCAGCTGTGTCTATTGATAAGTGAGTTCTTACCAAACAGAAAACTATCAAACTAAATTTGATATTAAGAGTTTTTTCTCTTAATTAATTAGCTTCTTAGATTTAGAAGGGCAACTCCCACCTTTTCATGTTCTCTGTATGTGTATATATATCTCCTTACTATATGTTCCATTCTATGCATCTGATGAAGTGGGCTGTAGCTCAAATAAATGTGTTAGTCTCTAAGGTGACACAAGTACTCCTGTTCTTTTCATGGATACAGACTAATACGGCTGCTACTCTGAAACCTGAGGTTATATAAGTACTTAGACAGACAAGGCAACTTGTAACACAACACTGAATTGTAAGTCTCTTGTATAGAAAATCTCATAAATGTAGGTAGTATTTTTGGCCATTTCACATGAGCAGCATTACATACCACTTTTTATGAAGGGGAATGAAACAGAAGGGCCATTTTAGGTGAACAGGACTCCAGGTTTCACACTACAGCTCTTGCAAATAGTGCTAAGGTTAATTTCTGATGAAAGTTATTAGTGATCCTCTTATTTTTACCTCATTCAAAAGACACCAATCCAGTAGCACCATGTTCCCTAACAGCATGGCAAGAATGCCATCTCCTGAGTCACAAACACAACTTCTTGCACTTTTTTTTTGTTGACCTCTCACCCAATTTTTAATGAGGCTAGATTCAGTATAGTTTGTGAAATTAAAGGAGATCTCACCTGTGGTCATATGGCACAAGTAAAACTTCTTTGCTTTACATGCATTTATTAGTGGGCATCTTTTCTAAAGGTTTGGTGGAAAATTCCAAAATTAAAGAAGGAATTTTAATAAAAACCTCAAATAAGTTGAGAACCTGGAATTTATCTGATCGCTAAAATAAACCTTAGAGAAACTTCTTATAATTGACCTGCTTTCTCAATTTTCAGTGACTACGATTGTAGTGAACTCTTGCTGAAAACCAAACAGATGTTGGCTAATTTGGATGCAATATACTATAACTTTGAAGAAAGCTGTAAATTTAGTGTATGGTGTGACACAGCGTACTAAAAATTAAAATATTTCACATTTTATTTGTAGTGGAGGAGCATATATATTTGGAATAAATATCAGGAGAAAGAAAATAGTTGTGTGTGTGTATGTTTGCATTTGCTTTGCGAACATTATCTGCAAAATGGCCAATGCTTTTCCATCTAAGTATAAACTCTGAAGCATTGTAGAATCCAACTAAACCTAATTTAAAGGCACAATTATGCCTTTGAAAGTTTGTGCATAACTTCCATAGACTTCAAAGAGAACCATGAAGAAGAATTTTAGGGTGGAACTTCATCCTAAATTTATGTATTTTTTAATTGTTGCTTATTGTTATTTTAGAAACTTGCTGGACTCCACAGAGCTAATATAGAATAGAACAGGGGTCGGCATCCTATGGCATGTGTGCCAAACACGGCACGCAACCCAATTTTGAGTGGCACACTGCTGCCTGCCGCAGTCCTAGCCCCCAGCCCCACTCAGCCCCCCTGCCCTCTGCTCCCCCCTGCTGGGCCAGGAGGCAGAAGCTTGGTCCTGCGGCAGCCAAGCTTCCCCCCTCCCCCACTTCTTCCGCCAGCGTGGTGCTTTCCTCCGCCTCCTCCTCTCCTTCTCTGTGCTGATTAGCTGATGGCCCTTGTGAGGGGGAGGGGGAGAAGTGGCAGCATGATCACTGCTCCGTAGAGGAGGCAGAGAAGGGGTAGGGACGGGGCCTTGGGGAAGGGGGTGGAACAGGGCATATCCCTTCCAGCCCCCTGCTGTGAGCCGCTCAGGGCATGGGGCTGGGAGCACCCCCATGAGCCGAGCACCCCAGCCCTCTGCCTTGAACCCTGAAGCCCCCCACACACCCAGCCTTCTGCCCTGCACCTCCACACACACCCAGCCCTCTGCCCTGATCCCTGAACCCCCCACCACACCCAGCCTTCTGCCCTGCACCCCCACACACACCCAGCCCTCTGCCCTGACCCCCAACACCCCCACCACACCCAGTCTTCTACCCTGCACCCCCTACACTCTCCAGCCCTCTGCCCTGACCTCTGAACCCCCCACACCCTCATTGCCCTCTGCCCTGACCCCCAAACCCCCCAACACACCCAGTCTTCTACCCTGCATCCCCCACACTCTCCAGCCCTCTGCCCTGACCCCTGAAACCCCCCCCCCAAGGTCTGGGGTCCCGGCTGCTGGCCCCTTGCCAGCCACTGCCCCAGCCGCAGGCCTCGTTCAGCCCGCTGCTGACCTAGGTGAACAGAACCCCAGGCTGGCAGCGGGCTGAGCAGGCTGGTGGCATAAGATCAGCATTTTAATTTAATTTTAAATGAAGCTTCTTAAACATTTTGAAAACCTTGTTTACTTTACATACAACAATAGCTTAGGTATATAATATAGACTTAAGAGAGAGACCTTCTAAAAAAGCGTTAAAATGTATTGCTGGCACACAAAAACCTTAAATTAAAGAATAAATGAAGACTCGGCACACCACTTCTGAAAGGTTGCCAACCCTGGAATAGAACTTTATTTTGTAAAAGGATTTATTATAAGGAATCTAACAAAGTTGTTCTTCATTGATGATAGTTCTGCTTTTTCCAATAATTAAAATAGCTTAACGATAATTGTGAATGTTTTGGCTGGAAAATTTCTGCTAAAGATTATACTGTATTATTGTTTTTATAGCACAGAAGTGTGGATGGTACTTTACAGAACAAATTAAGATGTGGTTCCTGCCCAAAAGAGCATAGAATCTAAGTGCAAATCTGATGCTACAAGCAAGGGAAACATATGATAGGGAGGCAGTAAGATGAAGAAGAACAAGTTTAATAAAATATTATATTTCCCAAACAAAAATTCCAGGAATTCTCTTTTCCTGGAAAAAAAAACTAAAGCTTTTGAAAGAACAACTATTTAGTGGACCAAAAGGTAACTAAGTACAAAATATTGATTTGGATCTGTTAAGATAATGCACTTTTTATGTAATGAACCAATATATAGATAGATAGATTAGATAGTGAAAATAATCACACTTTTTGAAATGCATTGCTAAGGAGTAAACTTGTTAAAAGCTATATTTTGAGTGCAACAATGTTTATAATAAAGTGTCAATAGAATACTGTTGAATTAAAACAAATGCTTGCTTTAACTGCCAAAATTAATAAAAGAAAATTAAAATGCTAATTTGGAGGCCATTTCTGCCACCATTTCTGAGTAATAGTTTACCCCACAAGCAAAGCTGTGGATTTCAGTGTGAAAACTTAAGGACGAAAGTAATGCTTATCATGAGTAAGGATGGCAAAATCTAGCCCTTGTATGAACAAACCTGCTTTCCTGCCAGTTCAGAAAATGGAATGTATAAGTGTTATACTACCCTAGCATAACAGCTTATACTAAATAATTTTTTCACAATCCTAATTGAGGAAAAGGTTCCGTTAAACTATAATGATTTTCACATTCCTTATTTCTCATTCCTGGATTTAATTTACAGGTAACTAATAGGTATTACAAGAATTCAGGATTAACTTTCTAATTTTATGCATGAAAGGATCAGTACAATGGCCCCTCTAAGTTAGATGAGGACTTGCAATTACTTTTGCAATTAAACTTTCATGAAATCAGCAGGATTTTGTGGTTACTCTTCTGTATTGTTCACAGCAGTTAACCACAATGACAGAAATGTTGTTACTACAAAATACACTATGGATTTTTAAGACAATAAAAAAAGCTAAGTAAATCTGCAACAGGAGGCATTCTAGTAAAGTAGTACTTTGGTATTTGTGCCCTGTTTCTAGCTTGACATGATCCTATCAGCCTTTCAAATCCTATTAGCCAGGTTGTTTTCACTTTCTTCTATTGATCCAGCTATTAATGAAACTTTCCTACTGTGGAGTGGATCATCCAAAACGAAACATAAAAGGCATTCTCTGAACTTTGTGATTTTCATTTAGTTTATCTCTTCAATTAGAGAGAAAAAAACTAACCCGGAGGATGCTTTCCCCCCTCCACTGTGTGCATTTCTGCTCTATGAAGAGAGAACTTTTGACAAAAGTCTTCCAGCACCCCATAAACAGTTTTGCCTTTTCTAGATATTGGAACATGCTTTACTTTAAGTGACAAAGTTGTGTTACCTGTGACCATATGGCCTAATTCATGCACTCGTGATTTGTAAAAGAAGCCATTTGTGGTCACCAGTTACACTGACTAAGCCATATTCTCAGTGAATAAAAAATGACTTTATCTGCATTTGCACTTTTTGCTTCCCCTTGACATTGGGAATGTTGTTCAGAGAGAAACAAAGCTAGCTGATGTACCTTTAGACGTATGAACTGTTAAATTGCAGCAGCCAAGCTCTATCTAAATGGCATCAGAAATCCCACTTGAAATCATAAACAACATTGGGGGGAAGGTAGTATCAACCTATAGGCCTGCAGCTGAGTGTGACTTTAAATGTAAGAGTGAATGTGCCCTACAATTCTTATTGTTTTTCCTTAGGTGATAGCAAATGTGATCTAACACCCATACTGCTTTCTTTAGTTAATTAAAAAACTTGAACTATACACTCTTTAATTTTTTCTACTCTTTAAAGTCTGCCTGACATTGAGCTTTTTTCAGAAGTAAATTGAACTGGTTTAATTTCAGCTGGAAACAATTTAGATGAAAATATCCATCAAAGGATAAGGAATTGTTGTATTTCTGATTTGATACAGTTGCAACAAGGGAGCCAGTTTCATGACACTTTTTCAAGGAGTCAGCCTCAAATTACTCTTATAATTTAGTTAGGATGACAAGGTTTATACCTGTGTAGAATCTCTTCAATAGGGAGCTCTGATTACTCACTCACACATACTGATTCACTCATTCATTTACTTTTTTAGTAATTATTTCCCAAGGACTACTTCTCTGTTGTATATTTTTCACATCAATATGCAGTTCAACAGTCTACACAGGGGGCACACTTAAATAGTTCACAATGGTTTTAAACATATTGCCAGTTTGAGCAATATTCCCTACACTTAAAATGCAAGTACCACTGGAATTGACAATATTAACATTAACATTACTGGCACTTTTTAAGTTCAGCACAGTATATCTAACAAAAATGTGATATTTAAGAGAATTTGTTAACCTACACATGCCTACTTAAACACTACATTTTTCCTGAAACTAAACGTTCCAGATAACTGAAAATGAAAATGTCGTTAAATTTGCATGCAAATTAGAAACTGCCCAAAATCTCAGTATATTTTGTCAAAAGTATTGACTTGTTTCAGCCTGTTTTTCTATATTTATATTCTAGACACTTTTAATAACTCTTGGGGGCATATCCTGATCCCACTGAAGTCAGTGGCAAAACTCCCATTGACTTCAATGGAGCCAGGGTTTCATTCCTCTTGTCCCCAATAGGCCGGGATTTTGGCTCATACTATACGGTTACTCATTGGCTAATTCTAACCTCTGATAAACATGTGCAACTACTGTTCTAGCCAGTGAGAGTTCCTTCTTTGCATCTGAAGCCAAAATAACTAACTATAAAATCCTGTAAATTGGTGCCTTCTTTTCACCATTCTGTTAACTCTGGGACACATTGTGCAACAGTTTTTAAGCAGATCTCCTTTTTCTAATCGCTTAGGACTTCTGCACAAAAGTCAACTGCACAATATAACATTTATGACTCTGTCCTGCAGTCATTAATGAGGCAAAATTCCAATTTAGTGACTTACATAGGGAATTTAGTCTGTGTAAGGACTGAAGGCCCTGAGAGGAAAATGTAGGTTTATTTTGAACTGTAATCTTCTAAAATAACTAAGATATAAACAATTTTTTAAAAAGTTTAAAATTCTGCTGTTCCCAAGTTTATTTAATAGCACAACAAAACTATAATTAATAGCAGACTTAAAATATACATTTCCTATAGAATTACATGATAGTACATCCTTGGTCAGTGTATCACACATATTAACCATAAAATAGCCACTAAGTTTTCAAACACACTCATTTGTGCCACAGACAACTGTGTCTGTAAAATGGTGAGTGCAAATTTAGGCCCACATTTTCAAAAGGAGCCATTGATTTTGAGTGCCCCAGTTCTGGAATTCCCAATTTGAGAAATCTGTGAACTATTATGAGTACCAACAACTCCAGCTGAAGCCAATCGAAGCTACAGATGTTTGAGGAAGCCAGCTCCAATGCGTCTTGAATTAGGTACCCAAAAATGAGTCACCCACAATCAATGGCCATTTTTTAAAATTTGGGCCTAATGGGCTTAAATGAGGACGGTTTGGAAATGTCATTAAATAAATAATTTAAGGGACAAACCTTTAAGGGACAAACTCTGACTTCAGATACTCTCACTGAAATCATTAAGAACAATGTGCATGCATCCAAAAACAGACTTTGGCCCTGACTGTTCAACATAAAAAGAGCTCTTGTTGAAGTCACTTGCACATTCACTTGAGACAAAACCAAAGTTTGTTTAAAGAATCTTTGTTTTAGGCAAGTTTTGATATTTTTTGACATTGTTTGAACCATTATGAGAAAGATCTAAAGCCTCTTTCTCATTGATCACTGTATATTTTTACCTTCTGTGAAGCACATATTGATGTGTTGCATTCACACATTCGAAATAAATCTTGGTGGTCCCTAAGCACATCCTTTTGCACACCATTGTGAGCAATTTCAGGTGGATGGAAAGCAGAAGTATTTTCATTGGAGGATACAGAAGGCAGCACAAAGGTTTGTAGTTGAAGCACGGACTGGCATTCAGGTCCCAAACTTTATCTGCAGAGTGCAGGCTATTCACATATTACTAGCTCTCCTAGCTTCTAGCCGCTAAATTCCTAAAATAGGCTAAAATAAATAAAAACATTCCTAATAGTCTTCATGTAAATGATCATGAATGAGAGAGGAGGTTTTCCTCAAAATCATGACTGGAAGGAGAGGTGAACCACAGGATGATGTCTTTATTAATACTCAAGAAGAAGTAAAATTTGAGAATCTCTGGCATAGCTTGATTGAGTTTGTTGTTGTTGTTTTGTTTTGTTTTAATGGCTTTGGCAATTTTGTTAGAACCAACTTTCATTGGAGAGAAGATTATATTTTGTTGTCAGAATGAGAAATACTCTTGATATTTATTATGATTGTACCAGTTAACATAATCTTCCGTTCATTTTTGCTGTCATGGCAATACTCCAGTTGACCTGAAAGGATTTAGTCCTCTCTGCACTGCAAGAATGCAAAAATAATTTGATTTCACAATTGTAATTGATTTCATATGTAATGCTGTTTGTTACTTTGAATTTTTTATGGTATGTGAATTGGAAGAATCTTTAACATATTGTAACATGCAACCTTCACATACGCATGTGTAACTTTTCTACATGGTTGATTCAGTGAGAGGAGAAATTTGCATATTATACCAAGATGCTTTCTTAGCTATAAAGAGATGGAAGGAAGTCACAATCTAGTACCTTTGTAACAGAGGTTTGTAGTAAGGCAGTTTTATGCTTTAGAATGAGGTAGCAAGATACAAATGAGAAATGTGTCTGAAAAAAAGAAAGATGGATTACTGCATTTCATTGCAACACAAGCTAGCTCCATATTGCTCAAGCTATGTATAATGCTTAAATCCTCTTCACTCTTTTTCAAAGGATTTGGAAGTGAGTAGGAGAGTGCTGTACTTGGTCATTTAAAATTGTTTAACTGGTGGGGAGGCAGTAATCAAAAAGACCGTTACTATTATCTGGGTTTAGTGTTATTGTTGGGGGGTAGGTATTTAATTTTGGTAATGTTAAAAATGTATTTTTATAGTCAGTTCCAGAAAGCATATAAAATAAGCCTCTATGGATTTTCATAAGCAATGGCCCTCACCCTCTTTTCTGTCTCACCCTCTCATTCAGTACTGAAGAGTTTTTTCAGAATATTCATTGTATAAGATCCCACACAGAGGTTGTCTGGTAGGTTCCTAACTGCACCATTCATGACTGACATAATTCACTGTTTGTTTTCTCATGAATGAAAATGGTTCCCTCCGAATCTCAGTTATTAAATTAATACCTACCCTTGTTGTGCACTTGGCTCAAGGTTATAGTTTTATTAAATCACATTATAACCATAAATCAACAGGCAGAATATAAAGAGAGAAATACATTCCAAAAACATAAAAGTTTAGTATGAAGTGGTGACTTCAGCTTTCAGGAAGAAGGCCATTACTTGATATTTATGAATCCAGTGACCCGTCTTCATGCTCCATTCACCTTAAATGTATGTCTTGAAAACCTTGGCTTCTTCCTGTATTGATACATAGATAAACAATCACGTAATGGAAGCCTGGCCATCTAACAAAATGACACTTCGCTGTATTTCAATGTTTCATGAATATCTTCTAGCCTTGCAAGATAGACTTTCATTTTCTCTGATTAAGAAAGTGCTGGAAATAACTACTGGACACTAAACCCCAGTCAAGTCTCTCTCTTTTCTTTCTTCAACAGTTAAACCTAGCAAATGTTATACTGTATTTCAGTGTGTCTGCTGAGAGCTTTATGCCCCCATTTCCATGGAATTCATCGTGATGACATATTGGACTGATTTAGGCTTTCTTTTATCATTGTAAATCTAGAGTAATGTCTCTGAAGTCAGTGAGGTCATGCCAAATTTATATGTCAGTGTAAATGAGAACAGAGTTTGTCTTGAAAAGACCACATTTGTGGTTGACACTGTGTACTTTGTGCATTATTCATTAAACTGTTCTCAGGGCTGGGTCAGTTTCTCCATGTTTATTTTCAGGTACCATGTTCAAAAGAGCTGTACTGTGTTTGAATAAGATGACAGTAAAAGAATCTGCAGGTTAATCTTTAATCTTGAGACAGGCTCTGCCCTCTCTTTTGCACATGTAAAAGGCTCTTTAACTGTGAAACCAGTGTGTTTCTACGATATGAAGAATTTCAGGAGGGTATGTAGGGTTTGCATATCACTGATCAGTGTGGAACAAAACTCTTTGTGCATCTATGTGCAGAGTGTGTTTGGTAGCAAAAGGCTGGAGGATTCATCAGCCAGTGGGCCCTTTTGTTCAACCCTTCTGCCATCTTCTCCATCCTTCCCCCCAAATTCCTCTTATTCCACTGAATGCTGGTGAAAGGGCTGCAGAAACTACCCTGTCCACCAGGGTTGTCCAGATATTCTAATTACTTGAGTTGGGCAGTGGGACGAAGATTGGACCTGTAACTTCTCTGTTATTTATGATCACCACATTTTTGGGCAGCAAAGACTCTGGGCATATGAACAAAATAATGAAAAGCACATTGCAAACTAAAGTTCAAATTCTGGCATAAATTCTCGAAAGAAATGGAATACTGGCCGATAAAGTAACGGTGTCAACCCTTTCGTGTGTCTATCTATTATGGTACTTGGGGAGGGAGGCGGGGGAACGGTATGTGGTGATTTCCTTGTGTCAAAGGAATTCCTGTGAGAATGCTAAAGATATGCTGTGAAATAGTATGCTGTCTTGGGATAACACCATTTTGCTCAAGGGACAGAATGGTGTAATCAAAAGATTTTGTGCAGTTAACAACAAAACTGCTGCTAAGTATGCAGACATCTTTTATGTGAATTCTTGATAAAAGACCACACAACATTGGGTTAGGGCGAGAGTGTGCACAATGTACTGATAACTAGATCTAGAAGTGTGGTGTGAGCATAGAACTCCTTATCTCTTATACCTGCTGTTATACAACAGGTTGTAGTTTCTATACTCCCAATTTTAAGAAGTTCTTAACTAGATCTTGATCCTGAGAGGTGAAGAACCCCTGCAATTCACCTTGATTTAAAATCATACTTGCCAAAATTTCCAAACATTGGGAGGCTAAAATTAGGCTCCTAAATCCATATATAGGCACCTGAGTAAGTGAACTGATTTTCAAAAGTGCTGAGCAACTCTCATTGAGGTCAGTGGAAAGCGTTGGGTATGCAACACTTTTAAAAATAAGGTCAATTATTTAGATGTTTAAATATTGAATTAGGAACATAGCTTTGGGTACCCACTGTTGAAAATTTTGGCCTTTAAGAATATTTCAATTTAAGATGAGACTTTGTTATAAAAATAAAAATTTCATAATATGCTGTCTCCCTTGCACTGGAAATAAATGTGAACTCTTATTCATATGGAATGAATATGGTCTGCAACACTTTTACTAGTGTAAACACATTAAAAAAAAAAACACCAAAAGGCAGCACTCCACATTAATGTAGATAATTGACTACAGAATTATTCTTGGCATAATCCAAAGTTATGGAAAGCTAGATATATCTATATATTAAAATATATTTTAGCTGGGGCTTTGCAAATACATATGTGCTCAATGACTAAGGAATAATAGTTTAGACATTTACAACATATTTTGCAATTACAGTATTTAGCAGTTTTCATCTGATGATCTCTAAGCACTTTACAAATAATTGTCACAAGACTCTCTGAAGTAGGCAGGTATTTAAATCAAGTTCAGATAAAGAAACTGAGGTATAGTTAGATGACTTGAACACACTGGGCTGGACTATGACATTTAGGCAGTTTTTTGTGATAATTGATGGAGCTCCAAGGTAGCTATAGGTGGCATTTGGCCTCAGGAAGTTATATGTCCCAAAGATCTCTCACACCCAGAGGCTGTCTACCCAGTGCTAGATCCTGTTTCCCTTTTCCACATAGCCAGACAGCTCGACTGGCCAGTGTGCATGGGGGCAAGGGAGGGAAAGGAGGAAGGGTACAAAAACATGGCATGCCTCCTGCCTGTTCCTGCCTGTCCTTATGAGGGCTGCACAAGAAGGGAGGGAAGGAAGGAAGCTCCTTATGTGCCTTCCCACCCGCCAACACCATATGAAACAAGCAAATTCCTTAGTTAGGAAAATCATAGACTAGAACCTTGGAGTCCTGACTCCCAGTCCCCTAAATTAACCTATAGATTGTTACATTGTATCTGTGCTGAAAATGTATTCAGTACACCAACTGTCAGCCTAATGTAACTTGAAATGCGCTGCTATAATAAACAGTTATCAAAGCACTTGAGGAGAATGTGAGCCTTGACCTTATCTGGATAATTATCTAATAGTTTTCACAGAATGATCCACTTAATTGGTGCTGGCATTCTTTGCAGTCATTCTATACAGTACTGGCTTGGCCTGTCTCCACTTTTTAGAATGTCCTTGTGTTTTTAATCTGAACTGCAGCCTTATAGTCCCATGCTTTGTACCTGTATTAAACATTTTGTTTTTGAAGGCATCTTGAGCCTAAAGTACCTGATGGTGTCTTTTAAGCACACATGGCTAATTCGTTGTTTCCAGTCTCTGAAAACATGGCCACCTAGGAAGTCTGCATACCATACACTTATGCCAAATTCTCACCAATATTAATCATCCAACCATATTGTTCAAATCACAGGAAAATGCTCTTAAATATAATAAGCCTGCATGCTGGCCAGTAAGCGGAGTAAGCCTTGTAAGTGTAAATCCATTCTGGTTGGGGCAAAAAATCCACATTCTCCGCCCAATCACCAGCATTAGTTGGATGTAGATGGGAGTTGTAGTTAGTCAGCTTCTGCACAGAATGAAGCTGTATATCCCATCATACATTAATGAACTGGAGGATGGCATGGATTGCACCCTCAGCAAGTTTGCAGATGACACTAAGCTGAGGGGATAGGTAGATATGCTGGAGGGTGGGGATAGGATACACAGGGACCTAGACAAATTAGAGGATTGGGCCAAAAGAAATCTGATGAGGTTCAACAAGGACAAGTGCAGAGTCCTGCACTTAGGACGGAAGAATCCCATGCACTGATACAGAGTAGGGACCGAGTGGCTAGGCAGCAGTTCTGCAGAAAAGGACCTAGGGGTTACAATGGACAAAAAGCTGGATATGAGTCAATAGTGTGCCCTTATTGCCAAGAAGGCTAACAGCATTTTGGGCTGTATAAGTAGGAGCATTGCCAGCAGATCAAGGGATGTGATCATTCCCCTCTTTGGCATTGGTGAGGCCTCATATGGAGTACTGTGTCCAGTTTTGGGCCCCACACTACAAGAAGGATGTGCAAAAATTGGAGAGAGTCCAGCGGAGGGCAACAAAAATGATTAGGGGTCTGGAGCACATGACTTATGAGGAGAGGCTGAGGGAACTGGGATTATTTAATCTGCAGAAGAGGAGAATGAGGGGGGATTTGATAGCTGCTTTCAAGTACCTGAAAGGGGGTTCCAAAGAGGGTGGATCTAGACTGTTCTCAGTGGTACCAGATGACAGAACAAGGAGTAATGATCTCAAGTTGCAGTGGGGAAGGTTTAGGTTGGATATTAGGAAAAACGTTTTCACTAGGAGGGTGGTGAAGCACAGGAATGGGTTAGCTAGGAAGGTGGTGGAATCTCCTTCCTTAGAGATTTTTAAGGTCAGGCTTGACAAAGTCCTGGCTGGGATGATTTCCTCGGATTTCCTGGGATTGATTCGCCTCAAGGAATCAATTATGAAACATTTAGAGGAGAGGAAAGTGATCAGGAACAGTCAGCATGGATTCACGAAGGGGAAGTCGTGTCTGACTAACCTAATTGCCTTCTATGATGAGATAACTGGCTCTGTGGATGAGGGGAAAGCAGTGGATGTGTTATTCCTTGACTTTAGCAAAGCTTTTGATACGGTCTCCCACAGTATTCTTGCCGCCAAGTTAAAGAAGTATGGGCTGGATGAATGGACTGTAAGGTGGATAGAAAGCTGGCTAGATCGTCGGGCTCAACGGGTAGTGATCAATGGCTCCATGTCTAGTTGGCAGCCGATTTCAAGCAGAGTGCCCCAAGGGTCGGTCCTGGGGCCGGTTTTGTTTAATATCTTTATTAATGATCTGGAGGATGGTGTGGACTGCACTCTCAGCAAGTTTGCAGATGACACTAAACTAGGAGGCGTGGTAGATACACTAGAGGGTAGGGATCGGATACAGAGGGACCTAGACAAATTAGAGGATTGGGCCAAAAAAAACCTGATGAGGTTCAACATTACAAGTGCAGAGTCCTGCACTTAGGACGGAAGAATCCCATGCACTGCTACAGACTAGGGTCCGAATGGCTAGGTAGCAGTTCTGCAGAAAAGGACCTAGGGGTCACAGTGGACGGGAAGCTGGATATGAGTCAACAGTGTGCTCTTGTTGCCAAGAAGGCTAACGGCATTTTGGGCTGTATAAGTTGGGGCATTGCCAGCAGATCGAGGAACGTGATCATTCCCCTTTATTCGACATTGGTGAGGCCTCATCTGGAATACTGTGTCCAGTTTTGGGCCCCACACTATAAGAAGGATGTGGAAAAATTGGAAAGAGTCCAGCGGAGGGCAACAAAAATGATTAGGGGTCTGGAGCACATGACTTATGAGGCGAGGCTGAGGGAACTGGGATTGTTTAGTCTCCAGAAGAGAAGAATGAGGGGGGATTTGATAGCAGCCTTCAACTACCTGAAGGGGGGTTCCAAAGAGGATGGAGCTCGGCTGTTCTCAGTGGTGGCAGATGACAGAACAAGGAGCAATGGTCTCAAGTTGCAGTGGGGGAGGTCCAGGTTGGATATCAGGAAAAACTATTTCACTAGGAGGGTGGTGAAACACTGGAATGCGTTACCTAGGGAGGTGGTGGAGTCTCCTTCCTTGGAGGTTTTTAAGGCCCGGCTTGACAAAGCCCTGGCTGGGATGATTTAGCTGGGAATTGGTCCTGCTTTGAGCAGGGGGTTGGACTAAATGACCTCTTGAGGTTCCTTCCAACTCTGATATTCTATGATTCTATGATTCTATGATTTAGTTGGGGACTAGGTCCTGCTTTGAGCAGGGGGTTGGAATAGATGACCTCCTGAGGTCCCTTCCAACCCTGATATTCATGATTCTATGATTCTATGATACCCTCGAAAAGAGATATGGGTGTTTTCCTAGGTTCAGGTGGCTGTTTTCGGAAGTACACATCATTAACTTATTTCCCCCAAAGGGCTGTTTGGGGGCAGATTAAAGTCTTCTGGACTGTTCCTCACTAATTTATTCCAATTCAGAGCTTTTAACAATTTAGGTTTTTGACCTACTTGAAATGCATTTCAAGTGGATCTCTGTGTGTGGAACATGCACCCTTTCTTTTCCTGATTATGCCTGATCCTACCTGTTTCCTCACACTACTTTCCTTTTGCAAATTCATCTATTGTTTAAGATGCATTTCTCTTCACACAGCAAGTCACATGACAGCTTCTGTTACAAGAAACCACATTTGGGAGAGAATCCTGCCAGTTTTCATGTTTTAGTTATGTAACCACAATTAACTTTAATTTAGATGAAATGTAACTGAAAGTGAAATTTAAACTGTGAATTAAAATAGGTTTTTTGTTTCAAAGATGTGTGCCCATGCTTTAAATCTTAAAATTATGTAATCTTTATCACTTATGTGTTCGTTGTCTGTACTGGATACTGAAAAAATCAGACACTGGACAACTGACCTCCACAAGATTTTATTTACAATACTTCCACGCTACACCTTTCATGAGAATTTTGTAATATTTCACTCCTGTGCTGTGATGAGTAGACAATTTTGCTGAGAGGATTAGTAAAAAATTATTTTGTTGAAATAGTACTTAATTTTTAACAGATCATCAGCCTTTCTAAGAAGCTCTGACCTAATTTGCATTACTGTACCTTGTTCTTTGTATTTCTTATAGACAGACCCCCAGGAGAAAAATGGACAGGGTATTCTCATTAATAATGTTTATTAATTTTTTCATGCTCTGTTCTGAGTAGTTTTACTGTAATCAAAAGATTGTAATACTTTATAATCTTCACTTCACCAGAGGAAATTTACCTCATTTTGTTACTCTTTACTAAGTAGCTGTAGTTCAGTACCTTTATTTATACTATTTTAGTAGTAGTAATTCTTCCCTTACAGGATACACATAGAGGAATGAATTCTGAGACTTGATTTATAATCCCATAATCCAAACCTTGAGTGGAGTAGAAATTGAATGTATCCCAGATTTTAATGACTTTTGTTGGTTTATATAGTTTTTTGCTTGTTTTGGGGGTGGGGTTGTGTGTGACTGGCTATTTCATGATGTTACTAAAATACTAGTTAGTATTCTTTGTCTTTAGAAATAATAAAGAAATGTCTAGTGCCATTTTGCCACAAACTGTAAAAAAACAAAAACAAAACCCTAATTTATGAATCAGGTCAGTTCAGCTCTTCTTCATATTCATTGTGACAAGTATGGAGGTACCTGGAGACAGGAAATGGAGTGATTAGTGATACAATATAATGTATTCAGAGGATGAGATGCTGATGTAGCAAGGAAGGGAATTAGTAGGACTTCAGTGGCACAGAGGGATGAATTTCATGTGAGGGAAAGAGAATATTCAGGAGAAGAAGCACATTTTGGAAGAACAAGATTGTCTGGCTTCAGCAAAATCTTCTACTATTCCATTTAAAATCTCCAAAAGCTGGTTGTGGACTTCTATTTTGGACTTCTATCTAATATAGAATGCTATGCTAATAGATGTAATTGTGCACTAGGGATAGGGTGTTAGAGAGGAAGGATACGCCAAGTCCCTGCTCTGCCACAGGCTTCTTGTGCAACCTAGGGCAAGTCATTTAAGGCCAGTTTCTGAAGGTATTTAGACACCTAAATACCTTTAATAAAAGTCTAATTTAATCTGTGTCTCTCAGTTCCCCAGCTGTAAAATGGGAAAAATAGTACTTTCCTACCTCACCGAAGTCTTGCGAAGATAAATACATTAAAGATTGTGAGGCACCCAGACACTATGGTAATCATGGCCATATAAGAACCTAAAATGGATAGGCATGTATGTGTTCACTTACCTATATCAGGAGTGTAAAGTTGGAGGAAAGACACTCGTAATATTAACAAACTGAGGGAGTTACAGTTCTGTCAAGTTACCGTATTTGTGTAAAGATTTATTTTTATCTAATGGAAATAGCACTGTTTTTAAACACACTCTTTTAATGTGTATATAATTCAGAGCAAGTGTTTGCTTAATCATTTTCTGGCTGGTGCAAGATTTATTTCTGTAGTGTATAATTAAATTAAACATTACTTGGTACCCACCTGATGCTTATGTGTTTCAGATGCTGGGAAGCTGTGCTCTTCTGATGACATTGTGTAGGCCCCAAATGTTATTTCAGGAGACTTTTTAATACTCAGCAAATCTAACTGTCCATCTGAATTGGGATGATCCCAGAAACAAATTGAAGCCTTCTCTCTTTATCTGGCAACAGGTTTGTTGTAACTTAGAGTCAAATCTACAGAGCATTCAAATCAGTAGGAGTCTTTTGGCTTTGAATCGGGCTCAATGTCCACAAAACAAATTCCACGATCTATCTGATAAATCACACAATATAGGTTAAAAGGATAGAATGGGAATTACAGTATATTAATAAAGGGCATTAAACAGGATAGACTTAAGTTATGGTAGCAAAAGGTAAAGAGCACCAATCTGTAGGTGAAGGATGGGTAGGTTTCAAGGTGCTGTGTTAAGTTTCAGGTATTGTAACCCTACCTGAAAATTCCATGACTTACTTGCACTTACAAGTAGGTTTGTTGTATTTTGTAATTATTATATTCTTGTTAATGCTATTTTTAAAGGACGTATATTCTCAACTTTAACTCTAGATGTTTAACTTGTGATTCTTAACTTTAACTATGGATGGTTTTTTCTGAGAATTGCCTTCATTTTTATTGAAGTGTGTGTATGCGGGGTTATTTTATTCATGCTGTCATGTAATTCAAACAACTGAATACATTTGACTTGCCACTTTAGTGAGCCCTGTATTTCATCATCAGAGTTAGAGCTGTGGTGTAGACAAATGAGTTAATGGAGCTCATAACTGCTGTTAAGGCTCTGTCTGATTCTGTGGGGCGTTGAGAACTTGCACCCTGAATGTATGGAAGTATAATGAATCATCCTAGAAGTTATACGTTTTGCTAACCTAGCCTGGAAATCATGTAATTTCCATTTCCCCTATGTTTTACTAAAGTCATGGGACTTGATTTTGATCTCTCATTGTTTTTACATCCTTTTAAATCATTGACTTTAATACAGTGTCTCTTGATTTGCGGTGGTGTAAATGAGAGAAGACTCAGGACCTTTGCAACTCTACTGTAGTAAAATTAGTCCTCTGTGCACTGAGAATTAGTTTATAAAAATGATTCCGAAGTTTTTATATCAAGTCACTAATCAGTTGAGAGAAACAGATTTTCAGAACAATTTTCAAAAAAATGAAAAAAAACCCCACCACTATTCAAAAGTTGGACTGAAAAACATTGCGTGTCTGTCTAACTTTAAAGCATCCATGGGGGTGGGGGGGTGGGGGGAAATCTAAGCAGGGAATACACATGAAAAACTTTATATAGAAAGTTTTTTTTTTCTGAAAGTTTGAATGGGGTTATATAGAAATTATCTTGAAACTTGGGTATTTTCAGCTTGTTTTGATTGCTTAGAAATGATTTTGTTTATGTATGTGTTGTGGAGAAAGAAGTCAGAAGTAGTTTTTCAGGGTATGGTGGGAGCTTGCCACAGTTTCATCATTTATTTTGCCCTCCAGTTGCCACTGCTTGCAAAACACCTAATCTTAGTTAATAATCCAAATATTCCATATTACCAATGAAGTAATGATATAATTTATAAATTGATACAGCACATTAGAAGCTATTAAAGTAATCATTTTTCATTATTTACCACACTGATATTTCCCATTCTAAATATAGGGTAAAATTCTGGTATCTCAAATACCATTCTTGTGTAACTGTTTACAAATATTGTTTAATGTCAATCACTGTATGTTTGTTGTAGTATTTTCATATAGTTTTTAAATGACTATGGAAATCTATTTAATCTAAAATATCAGGTGGACAATTAATTATTTAATGTCACATTTTCTATTTGGCTCTGAGTTTGAAGAATGGCAATTTAATTAAGGGCTTTAAATCAGATAATCAGTTTGCATCACTGGGTAACAAGCAATTGCTTTAAAATATGTGCAGTTGAGCAATCAAAAGGAGCAATATGTAAACCTTTTCTTGTTTCTGTTATTGGCTAATTAGAAAATCTGAATCCCCAAGTACATATAAAACAGGGACCTGGCAGAGAGTGAGTATGGAGCATGACACCTATCGGTAGTCCAGTAATAGGATATCAAAGGTATTTATAAGCGACTGTCTTATTAAAGAGTACATTAATGCAAGAATAACTTTTCTTTGATATAATATTGGAATCCTATGTATCCTGGTTTTGCTATGTCTTTCTTTATCAAATCTATATGGCTCCTGTAAGTATAACAACTGATTATATATATATATATATATATATGTTCATGAGAAGTTTACTGTTTTCATTACAAATACCTAATTAGATTTTCAGTGAAATTCTGATTTTTGCACAAAGCCCAACTAAAATGACTTTGCAGTGATAACCAACATGGGGTGGGAGAGACAAATCTTCACTGATTTGCCTGTGGAGGCTGAAAGTCTGGCACACAGATGATGGAAAGGTTGGAATGATTTGTGTGTCTCTGATAGACTTCATCCCTACTTGGATATTGCTAAATCATCCCTGCTGGAGATGATTAAGAAAAATATTTACAAAGAGCATTTTTGTCTATAGAACACATAAATATAGTGTAGTCTGACTCAGCAATTCCAGTATTGCTGTAGTGAGGCTTTTAATCATCCAAGATAAAAGTCTCTATGTTGAATCCGGTAATATGTACATCAACATTTATCCTATCCTATCTCCCTCCCAGAACTCACGCACCAGGTGGGCACACGCAATCTGATCATCTTCACGGTGAGATACAATTTGTATTTAAAGTTGGAAGGAAAAAAGTACATCTGCCCCACTTCTCCAATCCCACCTCATTAATTGCACAATTGGCTGGACATAACAATCTCAGCCACAGTCCTGCAGTGTCATCCAACCAGGTCTTGATTTTATAGATTTTAAGGCCAAAAGGGATCATTATGATTATCTAGTGTGACATCCCACATAACACAGGCTATCAAATTTCACTCAGTAATTCCTGCATCAAGCCCATGATTTCTAGCTCAGCTAGAACATACCTTTTAGAAAGACATCCAGCCTAGATTTAAAGACTTCAAGTGATGGAGAATCCACTACAACCCTTGGTAAATTGTTCTAATGGTTAATTCCCCTCACTGTTAAAACTGCACCTTATTTTGAGTTAGAATTTGTCTAGCTTCAGCTTCCAGTCATTGGATCTTGTTATAGCTGTATCTGCTAGATCAAAGAGCCCTTTACTGTTACAAATCTTCTCCCCATGTCAGTGACTGAGTCCTTAAAAAAACAAAACAAAACAGACAAACAAACAAAAAGCTTGAATGGCATTCTGGAGTGTTCCAGCATGACTCAAGCTCTGCCCCACGTGTGTACTTATAGATGGTGCTAAGTCACGTCTTAACCTTCATTTCTGTAATCTAAATAGGTTGATCTCATCTATGTATGCAGATTTGCTTGCCTCAGTGTTATTGGCTGATTCTTGACAGCAGGAACATTGAAAAATAAACTCTGTGTAGAATAGAATGAAATGAAATAAAATAAAATGCCATATTGTTGAATCCATATAGTTCCCTTTCAAAGCTGCCACTTAACCCCACTATCTTTTTAGTCCATAATGTTGTTCTTGATAGTTAGTACCATAAATTCATGAGAATTTCTGAGTTTGGTGGTGTATCTCTATTTTTGTTTGAATGCATATTGGTGCTAAGTGTTTCACTAGCACTCATTGTGGGAAATCCTGAGATGTAATGAGCACTTGCAATTCCTAGTAAAGTCAAGAGCAGCCAAAGTACTCAGCATTCCTGTAAATCCAGACCATATACTTAGGTGTCTATCTTTTAGGCACCATTTTTGTAACTTTGGCCTAGGACTTCCATTTCTTCCCCCTAGCCCCTTCCTAAATGCTAGGAGGAAAACTGATTAAAACCCCCCCACTAACAACATAGGCAGGATTTCAAAGTATACTTAAAGAGTAGATAAGTACAGAAATATTTCAGCCCACTTTATAATATGCCATCTTACATACAAAGGAATGGAGACTTCAAAAGCCATGATCAGATGGTAGATTGGAGATAGTATGTCAGATCTTATGTCTACAGAAATGTATGAAATCAAGGCACATTTAACCAGGGTTATGGCTGCCTCCTGCGTAGAGAGAACTCAGGCTCCTACAGATGAGGTTGGCACAGTGGCCACCTGGTCAAGTGGATGAATAGATTTACAGGCTTCTGTAGATGAGATATGCAGCAGGAGACTGTTTCACACTCTGAAGGCAGTGTCTATTTATCTTAATATCACTTGATACTTTTCCCCCTTCATTTTATCCCATTCTTCATCACTAGCTGTTTCCACACTGAGGATTAGTGGCTATGCAATTATGAGAGACGGAAGAAAATATTTTACCTTGATCATTTCTTAAATAGCATCTCTACCAATCCCCACATATCAATCTTTGAAATAGATCATGAGTTACTGTTGGATATATCATTTTTTAAAGAAAAGAAATATTAACATGAGTTTAACTATTACATCATTAGGCCCTGATACCTCAAACTCATTTGCACATTCTTAAATTTACTCAGGTGAATAGTCTGACTGAAGTCAAATTAAATTGCAGTCCTGTTTGAAGGACTGGGGCCTTTGTTTTGTTTCTGGAGTCTAGGGAGTGGCTTCTCTTTCTGCTAACTCACTGTTTTAGAATTAGTTCAGCCACCAAATGCAAGTTTTTTGCAGTATCTTGTCTTAGTGTCCATACATTGGTGTGTTTGTGGATTTTGTTTGTTTGTTTTTGTGATACAGCAGGGCCAGAGGGCAGCAGGAGAGTGATCTTATTGGGTGCTGGGAAGTGGATGGGCGTAAGCCCCAGGATGATCAGTGCCTTATTCCCTGTGGACTAAGGAGACATTACTACAGGTCAATTAGAGCACCTGGAGCCAATTAAGGCCCATCCTGAGACCTAATAAAAAAAATCTGCTTCAGTCAGGTAGGAGGAGGGAAGGAGAGCTGACTGTAATTTAGAGGTGTAGTGGTGTTGTCCAGAGAATCAGAGTACCAGGGGAAGGGAGACCCTGCCCAAGCAGGGCAGAGGGATTCCCCCAGTACCGAAGACAGAGAGAAACCCTGCCATGGGGAAAGAGGGTAAGAAGCCTATGAAGCTGAAGGGGTTGGAACCAGAGTAAGGGATGGACCTTGGTCCCTTCCCCACTCCCCTTCTCTCCCCCTCCAGAGCACTAGGGGAGCCCAAGAATAGGGGCAGGGGCAAGACCCTGGCCCACCACACCAAGGTAAAGTGCGGGACCCACTGCAATAGCGTTGTCCATTTGCCACATTTTGTTTTTGTGGATTCTGAATGTCAAGACCCTAAATTAAAAAAAAACTGCCTAATGACACATTGTCATTGTTGAGCATTTTGAAATACAAGCATTTATTATCGCCCACTTCTTGATTTGAAGCCAGGTGACAGTGAAGCCACTTTTACTTAATTTCAATTATTTTTATTGAAAACGTGACACTAATATTTTGTGATGTTCTGGAGTGACAGGTATGGGGGTAGCTGGAGACAGTAAAGTAAATTGAGTGATTAGGAGGTACAATTGCCCAGGCTAAGTCTAACCTAAAGAGGAGGCTGCAGACAGAGGTGTCAATTAGATATACTTCAAAAGTAACTGGTGTCATATTAGGACACTCAACTGTAGTTTGAATGAGAGAGTGGGATGAAATGTTTGTTTTAAAATGCTCATAGAGTGTCATCAAGTAGATTCTTAAAATGTATGGGCGTGAGATACAGCTTCCACAAAAAAACCTGGTTTGGACCCTAAAGCAAGGTTGACCAGAGTGGCTGCCAGATTAAACTGCCCCCAGATTTTAGTAGATGAAGAATTATCAAGAAGTGGTAATTGGGGACTACGCTATATAAAGAAAGATGAAATTGATAGATAATGATTTTTCTTTTCCACCTAAATCTGTGATCCAGTAGATGGGAATGCTTAGAAATATGCAAACTAAATTGCTAATATACCTAAAAAGTATTTTTTATCATTCATTCTTTGCCATTCATTCTTCATTCATCCAATAATATGATCATTTAAAAGTGGTTCAGATTAGTTTATCTGAAGGATACTTCTTCATCCTATATATTATGTTCATTATTTTGTCAATCCGATTAGTAAAAGCAAATGCTGTGAAGTGTTGTTCTTCTAAGAAATAATCTTCCTTGTGCAAATTATATTGTTTTAGAAACGTAATTTCTTTAGATTCTAAAGCCTTCAGGGCAAGGATTGTCTCTTCTGTGTTTGTATAATGCCCAGTACAATGGGATCCCAATCCCGATCAGGGCCTTCAGGCACTACCATAAATATTTACTCCTCCTCTTTCTCGTCCTATATGCATAACTTCAGTGTAGAAGGATGTTTTAATATTTAATGGGAATGTAGAAGTGTTCCCAATAACTGAATGTTACGGTACATGAGCATAAATTATCATCTTTAGGCTTATGTAAAGTGACAAGAAATAGGGCTTCCCCAAAACTAAGTTGTTATAATAAGGTGGTTTCTAAAGATTACAACCCAGAAGAAATGTTAATTGTTTTTCAATTCAATAGATGGTAAGGGTTTGTTATAAATCTGTGAAAAATAGTACAGGTACACTTGGGAAACCAAAACCAATTTTCTCCATAAATGAAAGTTGGAAATACCTCATGGATTTCAGGTTTTTGTGAACCTCAGACTCTTTCGTGGTTTGTAGGCATGACATAATTAATTCAAGTTCACAAATGATGTTTTATCTATTTTTTTTTAAATCTTTTTCAAAGGTGATTGCTGCCCCCATCACCTTTTTTGCTAATGGGAAATATGTGCTATGTAGTAAAGGTTAAAGAAACTCTTCCATCACCTTCAGCATTCAAAAGTTAGATGCGCACACGTCTGGTGTATGTGCGTAAACACTATATTTCATTTTAGAATTTCTCTCTCTTTTTGCTCCTTTTACTCAGCTGGTCTGAAAAATATTTGTTTTTCATTTCCCTCACCCTTTTGGTTTTCACTCTGAATATTGTCTCTCAAAAACGGATTTTAAAGCCAGTAATATTCAGTTTAGTAAAACTATTGGCCAAACAATATTTTCACCATCATATACCAGCTTGCCTCTACCACTGCCACAAATCACTCTTCAGTACATCAAGCAGTTTGATATCTATTTCAGACTACCTGATATCCTGACTTTCTGCTCAGATTGTTACTTTCAAACTGTATTACATTTTTGAGATTCAATGAGTATTAAGAATGGAAATAATTTAAAGAGTGGTTTTAAATACAGAAAGGTATGAGAACGGTTTGCAGTCCTGAGTGAAAGTCAGGTGGGTAAGGAGATGTAGAGATTTTGCAAGTGTTAAATATATGTATTACATGTGTTATAGCTAGATATATCTTCAGAAAATATTAATATTTGGAAAAATAAAAATGTTACCAGTGATAATTACAATTATTTTTTTTAAATTACTTATTTATTTTTTAAAATTTTACTGTCCAATCACATTAGCATTTTAGCATAATAGGTGGCACTAAGAGTAAATGTACAGGAGCTTCATAGGGAAAATCACAGCTGCACAGCACAGCAACCTTTAATTGCATAAAGTAAAGTACTTCTTGGTGTTCCAATTTTTTCCCCACTGCTTTATAAGGAAAATAGCCTTCTCACAGTGATATATGATACTAGAATGAAACTAAAATTAATAATTGGGAACCAAGTGCAGGTTAAATAATAACTGGCCAGTATATAGCCTTTTCTGTGGTTTGAAAGTTGTTTTTACTTTCAATTTCATTGTTGTTCATCTTCATACACCTCTGCACATCTTATGGAGGAAGGAATTGGAAGTCAGTGCATGAAATACCACCTAGGGGATTATTCTCATGATGTCAACAAGTGTCATATGTGAGATTCAGCTACCATGATTTCTAGCCAAATATAATAGTTTCAGATACATTTCCTATAAACATCCCCACTTTTTGTGAAAATCCAAACTTAATATGCAATCCTTTTGATGATGGCTTACCACTAATTAAAAAAATTTAACTTCTAGAGTCACAGTAAGGGACTTAATCAGGGGAGCTTAAAAGATGCCTTGTCACTTCTTTTCACTTTAGTGAAAGAGATGAGCACTTGGATGCCAGATTCTGGCCGAAAGTTCATAAGCACTTTTGTTGAGGTGTCAAAAGAAATGTCTTAGTACCTGAGTTTTCCCACAGTAACACAGCTGCATTACGACTGAAGTGTTAACATTATCAACAAGGCCATGTTATTTTTATGTTCTTTGACTATGAACATATTGTGTAACAAAAGATTTAGTAAATTCTTATGTCTTACCTTAGTAGAGTTCATTTAAAAAAATAATCACAAGCTGAATTAAATATTGTATTTGTCTGTCTGTGTCTCTCTCTCTCTCTCTCTCTGTATATATGTATGTGAACAGAATGGCAAGCCAAAGACCTAGTTTTAACCACCGTAGCTCAGAGACAGAGGTATACATAGTGTTCAGCATTGTGACAAACCTCCTTGCTTGATGCTGTAATGAGCATAGCTAAGTAAGAGAAAAATTTGGCATTGGGGGAGCAGAGAGAGGGCAAGGTCTTTGCACAAGTGTTTAAATAAAATTTGGTGAATTGTGAATGATGGGCTTAGCAGCTATATTTTGGATTTTCACATACTTGGGCCGACGAGGGGGGAAGCCGGTATAAATTACCAGGGCCCGGTGGTCTGGAAGGGGGCCCGGGGCCTGGCTTCCCCGGCTTTCCCCCCACTCTTGTCGTCCCTGTTTAGCCGGTCTGCCCTTGCTGGGGGGCCCAAAAAATTGTTTTCACCGGGGCCTGAACCCGCTCTTGGCAACCCTGCTTCTAACAGCACCAGGAGTAATGGCTGTCTCAAATGTGTTTTGGAGTTGCACTTTTTAAAAGGAGAATATGAGCAGTCATTTGATCTGGTCCATGGCAGAAAAATGCTTCTGACATTTTCCAGGAAATATTACTTCTCACAGCCTTGTGCTGTAAGCCAGGCACAATGTTCTTTCCAGCCCACCACCCTTCTGCACCTGATTCCCTCTGCTAACCTCACTTTATTGATCATAAGTAAGAAAGCACCCTGCTAAACCGATATGTTGATAGTCCTGCTGTGTCCCTCAACCCTCATCCACATAACATCAGGATTGAACTCAAATGCCTGCTAGTGGAGATGTCAGTAGAGGTAGGGTTACCATATTTCAACACTGAAAAAAAAGGACACTCCACGGGGGCCTGGCCCTGCCCCAACTCTGCCCCTTCCTGCCCCAAAGCCCCTGCCCCAACTCTGCCCCCTCCTCTGAGCACCCTGCATTCCCCCTCCTCCCTCCCGCTCTGATATTGTTTGGGGGTTGCTAAGTACTTCCCTGCTCCCCACTTGCCCTGCAGCCTCTGCGCCCCCCGCCTGCCCTGCCCCTGCCCCCCCTGCCCCTGCAGCCTCTGTGACCCCTGCTCCCCACTCGCCCTGCAGCCCCTGAAACCCCCTGTCCCTGCAGCCTCTATGCCCCCACCTGCCCTGCTTCCCCACTCCTCTGCCTGCTGGGGGCTTCAGACGGTCGGCAGCGCAGGTCCCTGAAGCCCCGGCCGCAGCTTCCTTTCTGCCGCCGAGCACGTTCCCCGGCCTGTCTGTCTCTGCGGGAAACAGCTCCCGCGGCGCCACAGGAATGGTCCCCCAGTGGCCGGAGGGGTCCCCGCCCGTGAGGGAAGCCCAAGCCCCCCCGTTCCCCACCTGAGCATTGTAGCTGGGGCAGCTGGGCTGCGCTGCGGACCCGGCCGATCGTGCTGGGCGGACCCTGGCTTATGCCTCCCTATTTCCCCGGACATGTCCGGCTCTTTGGAAATCCCCCCCGGACGGGGATTTGAGCACCAAAAAGCCGGACATGTCCGGGGAAATTCGGACGTATGGTAACCCTAGTAGAGAAAGCACAGCATTTTCTGTGAGAAAGGAGTCTTGTTTTTCTTATCCAGTATGTACTAGCTATTGATTAGTTGATTTTTACATGTTGGATTTTAGTTTTTTCCAAAATGCCCACACTTGGAGGTTAAGGTAATAACTTTTATTGGCTCAACTTCTGTTGGCGAGAGAGACAAGCTTTCAAGCTCATAGAGAGCTGTTCTTTAGGTTTGGGAAACTAACTCAGCATGACAGCTAAATACCAGGTGGAACAGATTGTTTAGCATAAATAGTTGCACAGTTTCAATTGGTCATGGACATGAACTTGAAGCATGTTGATTGTACTACAGCTACAACAATTTAACATTATTTTCAAAATTAAGTGAGTCAGACGTATTTTTTAGCATTTCACAAATAGGCAGTGTGAAAAACTGTGGCATGTGTCACAACCTCAAAATACTATTCTTTTCCAGCCATTTTTAAAATAATAAATGTGTGGCCTTATAATAATTTTATTATAATAGTGTTTAATGAAGTTGAAAACAGAGCCTGCAACTTTAATTACATACTAGTGCCTTTATTCTGGTAAGATGACATTTTATAATTGCATTCCAATTTCCCTCTCACTGATACAATTCTAATTTTAATTATTTGAATAAAACTGATTTTGGAGATGTATAACTGTTGCTAGAAAGTGGCATTTAACTATTGAACTATGCAGATACACAATGCCTGGAGCAGTAATTGCAACTAAAAACAGTAAAATGCTAAAAATGGCTAGCTAAATTCTGCTTATTTTGTTCACCTAACTATACCTGTTGTGGACAATGGGACTGTGCATGCTTGGTATGTGTATAGGGAGCAGGATTTGGCTTTGTTACTGGGCCAAAGGAACATTCACTTTACATAAGACAGAATGCACCTGTGTTATGGAAAAAAGGATGAAAATATATGAGTATTCCATCACCATTAATACAGCAGCAGTTGACGGCTGTCTGGGCCAGGAACATGGATTCCTTGAACCACACTTGCCATGGAAAATTCTCATTAATTAGGCTGTTACTCAGTGCTCAGGGCATCTTTAAAAATCTTTTGAAATCCTAAATGCAGCAATGAATGTGGAACTCTAAAGCTCATTAGAACTCAAGTGGATTTTATGAGCTTCTTACCTTGATTAAAAATTAGAAGATTTATATGATAACTCTAGGATTTCTAGATGTTCCTTGTGAACTAATTTAAACTTTAGGTGCAGGAGGTGGAAGAACCTCAATTGCTGTTGCATCAGGATGCAAGCAAATAATTGGAGTGAAACTGAAAGAAAATGGAAAACGTGAAAGTCATAAAAGGCGGGAGAAGAATTTGGAAATACAGAATAAAGAAAACAGCAGTGAAAGTGTAGATTATAGAAAATCTTGGGGGGAAAACTAAGCAAACAGATGTTTTCTACAAACAGCTCTATGTTCAAGTTCAAATGCTAACTCAGTCTTCTGACTAGTACAGGCTGCCACAATAGGAGAACCCAGGAGAATACCTCACCCTTTTTATACCGTAGCTTCCCATTCAGCCATTCACACTGTCTTCCTCAACTGCATTCAGAATCCTTTGCACCAGTTCCCACAGTGTTTCAAAGGAGCTGATGAATCCAAAAAGGGGATTGTGAGAGAATCGTTGCAGGGGTTAATGGGATAATCCTGATATCTGAGAAAAACTGTTTGCAAGCGTCTGAACAAATCCTGTTCAGTGAAAGGCCATTGACAGGGAGTGGGAACAGGCACACCTCCTCAGGCATCTACTAGTGACCCCATGGAGTCACCCTACCATCTCATAGGTTGAGAACCAATGGGGTAGCCTGTCTAGATCCTTTGCCCTTGTTGTTGTCTGCTTTCTCATCACATTCTCATGGGGTGAAAAATTTGCTCCAGGCTTGTAGAGTATTGTGAATGAATTTCCACACTGGCTTTCTTCAAGCACCCCACTGCTAAACAACCAGCAGCAATGTTTTCTTGCAAGTGAGGGGTTCCTTAGGCTTGTGATGCTTTATTCTTATCAGTAACACTTTGAATTTTTAGAAGCAGAAATGTGGATGCATTCATCAATTATAATCCTCACTTTTATTTAAATCTGTTTGTTTGAAAAGTCTAGAGTCTTAAAAGCTGGCCTGTTTTGTTTTGCACAAACAAGTCTCTTCACAGAGAGAAGGTAGCTCTTCCCCCAAATCCTCCCTTCAGCCCTTATTTTAATAATGATTGTTGTACATGTCTTTTACTGAGCTCTGTGTAGTAATAGTTCTCTCTAAACATACGTTTACAGTGTTGTAGACGTATTGGTTCCAAGATATTAGAGCAGGGGTCAGCAACGTTCGGCACGCGGCTCGCCAGGGTAAGCACCCTGGCGGGCCGGACCAGTTTTATTTACCTGCTGACGTGGCAGGTTCGGCTGATCGCGGCCCCCACTGGCTGCGGTTCGCTGTCCTGGGCCAATAGGGGCGGCGAGAAGCGGCACGGGTGAGCGATGTGCTGGCCGCGGCTTCTCGCCGCCCCCATTGGCCCGGGACGGTGAACCGTGGACAGTGGGGGCCGCGATCGGCCAAACCTGCCGCGTCAGCAGGTAAATAAAACTGGCCCGGCCCGCCAGGGTGCTTACCCTGGCGAGCCGCGTGCCGAACGTTGCCGATCCCTGTATTAGAGAGACAAACTGGAGAAAGATAGGCTTTCGAGCTACACAGAGCTCTTCTTCAGGTCCCAAAGAAGAGCTCTGTTTAGCTTGAAATTTGTCTCTTTCACCAACAGAAGTTGGCCCAATAAAAGATGTTACCCTCACCCACCTTGCCTCTCTCTAAACATATGGTATTTTGAGGCAGATGAGACCTATCAGCTGCTTTAAAAAAAATGTACCTCATCATGTGGAAAGGCATATTGTTTACCTACATAAAGAATAAGGATTTATTTCATTCAGAAGTTACTGATAATAAGTAATCAGCACAATATTCACCAATGGAAGAAAAAATAGGACTGTCAAGTGATTTAAAAAATTGCAATTAATCACGAGATTTAAAAACAGTCACAATTATTCCCTGTTTTAATCGCACTATTAATAAAATACCATTTTAAATTTTTTACAAATATTTTGGCTGTTTATCAAATATATTGATTTCAGTTACAACACAGAATACAAAGTGTACAGTGCTCTCTTCATATTATTTTTATTACAAATACCTGTACTGTAAAAAGATAAACAAAAGAAATAGTATTTTTCAATGTACCTCATACAAGTACTATAGTGCGATCTCTTTATCATGAAAGAGATAGATTCTTTTTACATAACTGCCTTAAAAAATAAAACCATGTACAACTTTAGAGCTTACAAGTTGAAGCATGAAGGGGCATATGAATGGTTAGCGTACCTGCCACGTAAATACCTTGCAATGCCGGCAACAACAAGTGACATTGTATTTATGATAAATTTAAATTGGTATTCTGTTATTCTTTAATAGTATGATTAAAATGGTAATTAATTGTGGCTACTTTTGACTCTAGTTAATTTGTTTTGCATTAATCACGTGCATTAACTGCAATTAATTGGCTGCCCTAAAAAAACATTTTCCTGTGTTCTTTTATTTATAAATGTGGAATGGGCATGTCCTTCCTATTCATTAAGAAAAAAAGTCTTGTATTTCTTGAGCATTATTTTATAAGGACACATCCCTTATGATATCTTTTATAACAGGGATCAGCAACCTTTGGCACATGGCCCGCTAGGATAAGCACCTTGGCGGGCCGGGCCGGTTTGTTTACCTGCCATGTCCGCAGGTTTGGCCAATCATGGCTCCCACTGGCCGTGGTTTGCCGCTCCAGGCCAACGGGGGCTGTGGGAAGCGGCAGCCAGCAAATCCCTCGGCCCACACCGCTTCCTGCAGCCCTCATTGGCCTGGAACGGCAAAGTGCGGCCAGTGGGAGACACGATCAGTTGAACCTGCAGGCGCGGCAGGAAAACAAACTGACCCAGCCCGCCAGGGTGCTTACTCTGACAGGCTGCATGCCAAAGGTTGCTGATCCCTGTTTTATAAAGTGACAGCATGATCTTTGTCATATAACTGGCAGACCCAATACTTACAGATTTTCTCTCAACTATGAGAAAAGTTATTTACCTTCTCCCTACACTGCACAGTATCTCTGCTGGTAGTTCTCCTGATTAGGTCATTCCCCAAAACATGTAGACCATTCAGTAAACATACCTAACTGGCAGTCTCTTTTCCACAGCACAAAAGGGCACCCTGATTTATGTCTGTGCAACACTAATGATTTCAATGAGATTTCATAATGCATGAGTCAGGAAAGAATTTGGCCCCCTATTTTTATAAAGTCATACAAACTGGGGATGTGAGGTGGGGGCGGGGACTCATTAATGGGCTTGGATTTTTTACAGAAATAGCTACAACTTAGGAAATATCCCCCCTTCCCTTTGTTCCTCTGGGGCACATTTTTAATGTAGTAGGTTAATTCGAGGTCTTTCGTAGAATGATACAATGTAACTCAAAGTCTTCAGATATAGTAACAATTGTCATTATACAAACGTGTGTGGTTTTTGTTTGTTTGTTTTGTTTTTTTAAAACCTCACCATCTATATATTGGTCATTACACAGTTTCCACCTATGTATTCTGTAAAGTATATATGCTCAAAATACTGTAATTGTAAGTATGTTATACAAATACTTTGTGCTCTTTCCAAGCAACCACCTGTCACATATGTGGAAAAACCTGTAGAGCAGGAATTGGACTCCTTGGCCATCTTACTTCTCATTGGTGACTCCCTCCCCACCCCCTGGCAGAAATCCATCCTCATATCGAGGGATAGCCAATCATAGAAATACTATTTGTTCAAAACTTTGCCCGTATATTTTGAGTTTAAAGCTCAAAACCAGGTTTAAGGCTGCAAGTACAGCAGAAGCCAAATTATGAACAAAACACTCTTCCTTAGTATGTCACATAAAGCCATCATAAATGTGTATTATTGCATGTGAGGATGTATATAGGGCAAAATCCTTCTCCTTCTCCTCCTGTTCCTCTTATCTGAGATATTCAAGAGGCTTGGGGGTAGGGGAAGGATAGTTCAGTAGTGCCAGCTCTAGGTACAGAACAAGAATGACTCTGTATGGCAGGATAGTTCACGGCATGCTGCCAAGCACATGTTTTTGCTGCTCTAAAAAAGAAGATTATTCCCCTTGTCCATGGAAGGCAGTTTGTAGTCTGGGGGTGTTGCAGAATGGAACTGGAAGTCAGGAGACTCTAGACTCTAGTTCCCACTGTGCCAGACTTGCTTTGAGAATCAGGGCAAGTCAATCTGGGCCAGATTTTCAAGGGTCTTTAGGTGCCTGTGGATGCAGATTGGAAACTAGTGTGATTTTCAAAAGTGCCTAAGCAGATTAGGCACCTTTTCTCATCAATTGAAATAATATTTAAGAGCCCAGTTTATTTAGGCACTTAGTGGGATTTTTTAAGTGCCTATCTGCATCTTTAGGGACATAAAGACCTTTGAAAATCTGGCCCTCTGCAACTTTCTGATTCTTTCCCCATCTATCGAATGAGAATAGCAGCACTTTATAAGTGTTCTGTATGGCTAGATTGTGCTGCCAGTTGCAGCAAACTCGTTAGCTGGTTAGTAGCTGAATACCCACTTACCTGGCAGGCCGCAGCTCTCTGAGCGATGCTGTGCTGGCCAGCTTTGCAGCACTGCTCCTTTTTAGTGCTAACCTAAGGAAAGAGTCAGCTTTGTTTCTTGATGCTTCCTAACCCATTGTCCCCTCCCAGGCATTGCACAGATTTCAATTAGGCAGTCCAAGGGAAATGTATTGTTCAAACCACTCATGTCTCATCTAAAGTGTATCCGGGTACCGACTGAAAAGAGACTTGTGTAACAAATCAATGAAGGCTCCAGATGATTATTTGTTGGTAACCATTTCAATGTGAGATTACATAGCATCGGTAAGTAGGCTATTAGATTGAATGCATGTCTGACTGAAGCAATATGTTAGCAAAAGCTTTACTTTTGAAGTTACTTAATTAGTCTATTCATCATTAGTTAAAGAATAACTGCTTTTTCTTATGGTTCCTGACATTTTGCCTGTTTTTTTGGCAGAATCAGTTTTTAAAAAATCACGCAAGTCACCTTTTAGACTATGTATATTAAACATTCAGTTGTGTGTGCCTACCATTTTCCTGGGTTAGGAAATGCCAGCATCCCTGACAGGAAACAGGATTTATGAGCCACATGTGTGCTATGTACTTTAAAAAAATAAAAAATCAAATCAGTGTATTCATAGTTAAATTTGAAATGATGGATTTTTCAAACTCTGTAACAGTTAATCAACAGTGGTTGCACCTAAAACAGCTCTGAAATTGTTTTAGCTGCTTTAATACTTGATATCACTGCTCTCTAAATAATAAATATTTGTATATCAGGATAGGCATAGGATCTTCATGCCACCCACAAGCATTTGAAAACAGTCATTAATGACTGCCTCCCTCTCTTTTCTATCAGCGGCAGCAACTCTGCTGTCCTTCCTGAACTGACCTTCCTTGGTTTCACTTTGTCTTCTTGTGCTCCTGCTTTTTCTGCCCCCAAACTGATGGTGTGTTTTTATTTTGATTTGTAACACTCACCCATCAATTTCACTGGAACCTTTCACAATGATTAAAAGCAACCAATATAAAAATTATTCATCCTATATAATAGACTCACGTAACCTTAACTAGTAATTACACACTAATAATGATGGCACCTCTTGTTTATGTGCTGTATCCCTCAGCCCACTACCACACTAAAAGCCTGAAGGAAAAAATGGGTATTGTAGTGTGTTTGGAAGAAGAACAATTGCAGCCCCTAGAGGACTGAATGATGTCAGTAAGTCTTAACTGTTCTGCTCAACATCATCTCCAAAATCCATCCATTTCCACCCCAAAGAACCACATTCAGGTTCTCTCTTAGCTCAAATATTGCAGCCTTCTCTGTGACAGTCACCTCACCACATCTCCTTCAGTCTGGAGAAAATGATCCTAATTGAAACTATGTTCCTTGCAGCCCTACTTCAAATATTTCACTGGCTTCCTCTCACTCTCTGCATCACACACAAGCACCATGTATTTGTCTTCAAGGCCCTGCACAATCTGGCTCCCATTTACCTTTCTGCTCTTGTCTCCTCCCCTACTTTGCCCTGAAGAATCTACTCAGCTGTCTACAACTGTGTCATTTTCCTATTCTTGGGTTACAGATTCTCAAACAGAAGAAGTAAAAACAAGACTGAAGAATTCAAGTTACAAAATATTCAGTTTAATTTGCTTTAAAGTTTGTTAATAACTGGCTGACAGCACTGAAAATAATGTAAACTGTATGGGGGTGCATAGATTTAAACTTTTGATTAACTTACTCAACATCAAACCCTCAAAAGATATTTGTATCAAAATAAATATCAGAAATATGAAAACCATTGCATAGGTGGCCATTTATAACATTAAAAGAAAAAAGCCATTTTCAAGAGGCACAGACCATTTAAACTGGCAAAGAGAAGTCCTAAACTATCTTGTGTTATTAAAGAAATACTTTTGGACCCTTTTTGAAGACTTTAAGGAATTGCTTTTTGTTACAAAATTATAGAACTCAACCAGCCCATTTTGTAGTTCAGTTTAAAATAAAGTTTTGCTTTCCTTCAGAGTCCTTCTCCACCCTCATCCTCTCATTAGTCTTCAGTTGCATCATAGAGGAAATATTCTCTCCGCAGGAACATTGTATACTAGTATGGACAAGACACAGCTTAAGAAGGTTTGGATTCCCACACTTACTGAACAACTCAATCCATTTATGTCTGTTTGATTAATGTCCAGTTTCAGCGGCATTGGTAAAACATCACACAACAGGCAGAATTGATTGTACAGGTCCTCCTTGTTAAGCTAAACTTTGGCTGCCTTTACTGCTACCACCAAAACTTCAAGTCCGATTGATTTTCTTCATTCAAGGACAGTGACAAAAATTTGAGTTATCAGACCTCAGATGAAGTATGTTGCCAAATATTGTTGATAGACCTCAGTTGTTTCTGACGGGCTCTTTTTGGTCTAGAGCTCTTGGCGTCTTCATATTGTGATTAACTTGAAAAATAAAAACCCTATTTTCAGCTACAACTTCATACGTCTTCTCATCTTCAGTATCTCATCATATTCTTCAGTAATGTGGGTGGCTTGACTTTCAAGCACTTTGATGTGGTTACTAGGCTTACATAACCAGGCAAGCCAATCATTTTACACTCTGGAGGAAAAAAGCTGTTGTTATCAGCAAGCCCTTATTCCTGGTCTGAGATGAATTTTCACATAAAAGGGTGTTTCTTCTTTGCCTTAGTCAGACTCAACAGCCTTCCATTTGTTCAAAAATCAGTCTGTCTGGAAGAAGTGACAGCTTCTCAGATTGGAATATGACACAGGAAGCTACTGAATGATTATTCTGAAGAATCACAACACTCCTTTCATTACTGAACTCTTTGCTAAGACTGAAAACCCACTGAAACATTTGACTGTTATAAACCTTCAGCACCATAGATGAGAAGTTTGCATGGATGCTTGTACGTCTTGTACAATAAATGACACCTGAAGATGGGTTACACACAGCTGGCCTGAGTAGCTTTCACAATGGTGAAGGAGGAATGATGCATTCTATAGTTTATCAAAGCATTGACAGCAGCATATGCAGTTGTATTGTCCAGTTTCCCAGATTTCTTTTCCAATTTTGATTGAATCTTTGCAGAAATTGCATCTTCACTTGTGCCATTGCAGAAATCTATATTTTCTTCACAGATCTTTTCTTTGATGGTAAGGTACTTTCCTAAACATTTCCTTTATTTGAACTGTCACTTGCAGTTAAAAAGGCCATATTTTCTTTGAATGTCCTCTGCGTAGTCCTGCTCCTGGGATGCACCGACCCTGCAGCTTGGATTGTGGAACTTCAATTACCAGTGTCCATTGGAGTGCTCATTTGCCCTGCTTACCCCTCCCCTAGGTATTCTGAGGGTGAGGTTATAAAAGGGTGGGGGTGCTCTGGCCAATTCAATTCCTCAGGCTTTCACTGGATCCATCTTCACTACCTAGATTAGATATTTTGTTAACATTTTTTAGTGTATCTTAGATAGTTTTAACAACTAACCAGACACTAACTATAAAATGTATCCTTTAGGGATAGCTTTAGTCAGGTTTTCTTTGCATCTGGGATAGTTGTATCTGAAGATCAAGAAGCTTAAGCCATTACAAAAATTGTCTACTTCAGTGCCAAATTCTAAGAGCTCTGTGACTCCAAGAAAGGATCTAAAATCTAAAAATGGAGACTCCTCATTGTTGCTGGCTTCTTTGTCTAGAGCCAGTTCATGAGAGTGAGAGAGGGAGCTCCCAGATTCATCTAATTGAATGGTATGTAAGGAACTGGAGATCAGAAAAGATTGTGGCCAGTCCCTAGACACATCCTATGAACCCAGGTGCTTCAAATCCTAAATTACTGGATTCTACAGTTAAGATAAAGATCTGAGTTCTAGGCTAAAAAGAAGGATCCAACTACCTCAGATCAGCCTGTCAGCACTGTGGCAATGCCTCAGCCAGTAATAGTGATGACACAGATTCACCACTTGGATCCATCTTTATCTCATAGGTTATTGGGTCTAACTACAGCCCCTATCCATACGTACAGTCCTCTCACAGACAAAAGAAGAAGGGTGGAGGAAATAAGGGTATCTCCATTCCTGTCTCCACCCTGGACTCCATCACTTTTATATCTCCTGTTCACAGGGGATGGGGTTTTTAGTTCCAAGATGGACAAGATTCTAGAAAGGATGAAGAATATTAAATCCATGGCTAGATCTTTAGGGGAGTTCCAACTTTTAAGAAGACAGTACCCTTCATCCTCATTCTCATCTTCTCTCTATCAGAAGAAATTATCAACACCTCCAGAGCAACAGCAGTAGCAACAGCCCATAAAGAAGCCTTTTAAGCCCCAGAGTACAGATAAATCTTCTGTCATGTCTTCCTCTGGGCCTCAATCACAGTCTCAGGTTTTACATGAGGATGGATAGATGCAACGCAGTCATAACCCCAGTGCCTCCCCTACATGCTTTGGAGTCTCCTTGTGTCAATTCTAACACAACTGGCAATCCATAACTTTGGACAGTTGGATTCTAGAGATTGTTATAAGTAGCTATACAATCCAATTCAAAACCCATCTTCATTCCAATTCCACCTATTCCTTCCCTTTTCAGGGATCCATCCCATAAGAATCAAAGGTTCTTTCCTTTCTAAGATCAGGGACTATAGAGGGAGTTCTGCATGAATATAGGAGGAAAAGTTTTTATTCAAGATGATACTTATTAAAAAAAAAACCAAACAAACAAACAAAAAAGACAGAGGGTTGTATCCCATTCTCATCCCCAGGAAACTAAACTCATTTATCAGTTTCAATTTCATATGGATGCTAGAGACAACATAATCCCATCCCTTTCTTTGGGGACTGGTTTGCAGCTTTGTTTTAAAGAGCTCCTAAAGGCCATACCATTGAAAATACCTACATCTTATGATGGAGAAGAATAACTATCAATACAACATCCTTCTTTTTGTATTTTCTGCCATTCCCAGGGTCCTTACAAAGTACCTATCCATAGTTGCTGCACATGTCAGGAGACAGAAGATCTTTCTCCGCACTTATTTAGATAATTGGCTAGTCAAAATATCATCCAGAGAAGAGTCACTGACAGTCAGTCACACAGATTGCTCTCTCTTTGCCAACAAATAGGCCTCAAAATAAACCGTGAGGAGTCACTTCTAGAGCCTATAAAGAAAAAAAAAACAGCTGGAGCTTTGCCCTTCTATATTTATCCCACTCAGCTAGCCGTGATTTGAACTCAGGATTCATCCATGAATTTGCAAGTCCTTTTCATTTCCTCCTTGGGCATCATGGCCACAGTTTTATCTTTTCACTTGGGTTTCTAGCTATTTTCCAATTTTTTGTCAAAATATTACCAGTCCAGAGAGAGTAGTTCTGAAACGGGACTGCAGACACAAGTGGTTTGTAACATTTTGGGGTTCCACCCAGGCCAGTAAGGGGTTCTATCACTGCCTGCCCTGTAACTCTGGGTGCCTTAAATGACTCTCAGCCCACATACCAACAACCAGCATATTTTATAGGCAGCAGCTTTAAAACAAACAAAAGGAAGTATATCTTTACACAACACGCAGTCAACTGGTGGAACTCTTTGCCGGAGGATGTTGTGAAGGCCAAGACTATAACAGGCTTCAAAAATAACTAGATAAATTCATGGAGGATAGCCATTGATGGACCTATTAGCCAGGATGGGCAGGGATGGTGTCCCTAGACTCTGTTTGCCAGAAGCTGGGAATGGGAATCAGGGAATGGATCAATTGATGATTTCCTGTTTGTTCATTCCCTCTAGGGCACCTGGCATTGGCCACTGTCGGAAGACAGGATACTGGGCTAGATGGACCTTTGGTCCTACCCAGTGTGGCCATTCTTATGTTCTTATATAAGCATGCAGGTCACATCCTAGCTTCCTCCACTCATTTACTGTTTGCAGAGTGACACCAACACCCCTCAAGTCCTGAACTTCTCCCAAACAGTCTGCCTCTGTAGTGTCCAGCCCTCTCCTGGAACACTCACAGAAGGTATTAAGTTAATACATTGCAGCTCATAAGAACGGCCATACTGGGTCAGACCAAAGGTCCATCTAGCCCAGTATCCTGTCTTCCAACAATAGCCAGTGCCACGTGCCCCAGAGGGAATGAACAGAACAGGAAATCAAGTGATCCATCCCCTGTCCAGCTTCTAAAAAGAGCCCATTAATTTAAATGGTGTTTGACAAACATTCTTATTTCAGTCACAGCACTAAACTGGTTTATAGTAAAAGTAAAACAAGTTTATAAAACTTAAAGTCATAGTTTAAGTGATACAAGGTAAAAAGAGTAAGGATAGAAATGGTTACAAGCAAACTAAAGTAAAAATATGCTTCTAAGAATAAAACTTCACTTCAGCAAGTTACAATCTTTGCCTAAGCAAGTTTCTCACCTATACTCAGTTCCCAGAGACTTCAGCCTCCTCAGCTGAAGGATCTAACATTTTGTGATTTTTTTTTTCAAGAGTTCTAGCCCCATGAATCCCACAAGGGATGGACAACTCAAACATTTTTTTTGCCCCCACCCTGCACTTGTATCACTGCAAAGTTCATTGTCTCTGTTTCAAAAGCCAGGAAGGCTTCCTGGTGTTCTTCCTTTCCAGTGGACTTCCCATCCCCTTGCTGATTCATATGCAAATGGAGCTTCCATTGTTTTGATTCTACACTACTTAATTTACATTAGAGACAGGTAGATAGACTCATAGACTTTAAGGTCAGAAGGGACCAGTATGATCATCTAGTCTGACCTCCCGCATGATGCAGGCCACAAAAGCTGACCCACGCACTTTCCCTTAACTCAGCTGTTGAAGTCCCCAAATCCTGTGATTTAAGGACTTCAAGTCGCAGAGAATCCTCCAGCTAGCGACCCCCGCCCCATGCTGCGGAGGAAGGCGAAAAACCTCCAGGGCCTCTGCTAATCTACCCTGGAGGAAAATTCCTTCCCGACCCCAAATATGGCAATCAGTAGAACCCCGAGCATGCAGGTAAGATTCTCCAGCCAGACCCTCATTGACCATTGATACTATTTACCAGCGATGGCATGCTGTTGATTAATTGACTAAAATCACATTATCCCATCGAACCATCCCCTCCATAAACTTATCAAGCTTAATCTTAAAGCCAGAGAGGTCTTTCGCCCCCACTGTTTCCCTCGGAAGGCTATTCCAAAATTTCACCCCTCTGATGGTTAGAAACCTTCGTCTAATTTCAAGCCTAAACTTCCCCACTGCCAGTTTATATCCATTCGTTCTTGTGTCCACATTAGTACTGAGCTGAAATAATTCCTCTCCCTCCCTGGTATTTATCCCTCTGATATATTTAAAGAGAGCAATCATATCCCGCCTCAGCCTTCTTTTGGTTAGGGTAAACAAACCGAGCTCCTCGAGTCTCCTTTCATACGACAGGTTTTCCATTCCTCTGATCATCCTAGTGGCCCTTCTCTGTACCCGCTCCAGTTTGAGTTCATCCCTTTTAAACATGGGAGACCAGAACTGCACACAGTACTCCAAATGAGGTCTCACCAGTGCCTTGTATAACGGAAGCAGCACCTCCTTATCCCTACTAGATATACCTCGCCTAATGCATCCCAAGACCGCATTGGCTTTTTTCACGGCCACGTCACATTGCCGACTCATAGTCACCCTGCGGTCAACCAGGACTCCGAGGTCTTTCTCCTCCTCCATTACTTCCAACCAATGCGTCCCCAGCTTATAACTAAAATTCTTGTTAGTTATCCCTAAATGCATCACCTTACACTTTTCACTATTAAATTTCATCCTATTTCTATTACTCCAATTTACAAGGTCATCCAAGTCTCCCTGCAGAATATCCCGATCCTTCTCCGAATTGGCAACACTTCCCAACTTTGTGTCATCCGCAAACTTTATCAGCCCACTCCTACATTTGATTCCGAGGTCAGTAATAAATAGATTAAATAAAATGGGACCCAAAACCGAACCTTGAGGAACTCCACTGGTGACCACCCTCCAACCTGACAGTTCACCTTTCAGTATGACCCGCTGCAGTCTCCCCTTTAACCAGTTCCTTATCCACCTCTGGATTTTCATATCGATCCCCATCTTTTCCAATTTAACCAATAATTCCTCGTGCGGTACCGTATCAAACGCTTTACTGAAATCGAGGTATATTAGGTCCACCGCATTTCCCTTATCTAAAAAGTCTGTTACTTTCTCAAAGAAGGAGATCAGGTTGGTTTGGCACGATCTGCCTTTCGTAAAACCATGTTGTAATTTGTCGCAATTGCCGTTGACCTCAAGGTCCTTAACTACTTTCTCCTTCAAATTTTATTCCAGGACCTTGCATACTACAGATGTTAAACTAACAGGCCTGTAGTTACCTGGGTCCCTTTTTTTCCCCCTTTCTTGAAAATAGGAACCACATTAGCTATTCTCCAGTCCAGCGGTACCAACCCCGAGTTTATAGATTCATTAAAAATTATCGCTAACGGGCTTGCAATTTCTCTCGCCAGTTCCTTCAATATTCTCGGATGAAGATCATCCGGTCCGCCCAATTTAGTCTCGTTAAGGTGTTCAAGTTTGGCTTCTACCTCGGATACGGTAATGTCAATCCCCCCTCCATTATTCCCCTCTGTTACGCTGCCACTATTCCTAAGCCCTTCATTAGCCTCATTAAAGACCGATGCAAAATATTCGTTTAGATATTGTGCCATCCCTAGATTATCCTTTATCTCCACTCCATCTACAGTCTTCAGCGGTCCCACTTCTCCTTCCCTCCTGTCTGGGAGAAAACCTGATTCTCCCTTTGGTCACAGACTGTATAGCACAATATCAGTGAGTATCCATAATTCCTCATATAGTGTTAGTGTATATAATTCACAATGGTATCAATCACCAGTGTCACAGACTTTCATAAAATGCCTCATTCTATATACTCTCACAGTACATTAATATTGAATAATCAGTTGATTCAATTGTGTGTCATTTGAGGTTCAGATTCCTTGTCTTTATAGAAATGTATTCTCAGATGAAATTCCTTTTCTCCTGGAGGGATGACACACTATGTGATCGTAGACTTCATGCTGGTACCTTCACCCCCTTGTTAGTTTGATGGCTTTGTTTACCTTTTACATAAATATGCTTCTCTCTGTCTTTGGTCACACCTTGCCTAATTTACATTGGAGACACATTCAAGCAGGTAAACTTACACTCCTTTGACTGGAACAGGTGTGGCTTAACACTGCTTGCCAAATACACTTCAAGTACATAATTCTACCATATATCTATAATCCTTTGTATCTTCTCGAGAGCGAGAGAGAGAGAGAGAGCGCATATGCAACTGTTTTCAGGACCAGCATGTTACTCTTAGAGGAACACATTGTTATACAGTGGAATTCATCTTGCAGGGTAGGAAAACTCTTGCAGCAGAGGGATTTTTTTTTTAAGGCTTTAGGATTGTAGAAATGTGCTCTTAAGTATGTAAAAAAAATGCTGGTTTTACTTTATGCATATAGGAATTACAAGGAACACTGACATAGAATTCTGTGTCTTTGTAACACAGATTTATAATTAATCATGACGTTAATAGTGAAGTGTCTGGCAAAAAGAAGCAAATTAATTCTGAGAAAATTACTCTGTCACTTAGATCAGCAATGGATGGTCCTTGTCAGCCCTCATAGCAGCTGTAGTTATCCCTTAAAAAGTATTACATTACTCCAGTGTTCTTGTCTTTTGGAGATTAAAAAATATCAACAAAATACTAATTAGAGATGTATTGAGTAACACATTTGTTTCCTGGTTACTTCATAACCCAACTCCACTGAGGGCACTCATGGAAGTGATTGCTCCTGAGACCCCTTTCCAGAGGTGATTTTCCTTGAAGCCAGAGTTCAAAAGGTAATACTGCACCATCCTTTAATTACCTTTAATAATGAATCCAGCTAGCTGTCCAATCTCCACCCTTGCCCTCTGCTTAGGCCCCAGGAACAGTGCTGCAGGAGGATGAGGTGAGATTCACTGCTTTAGGATTGCAGTAGTTTGTCTGTGAGAAAACAGGTGGTTATGCCTACATGTAGATCTACCTGCAGCCTCCCACCATGCTTGCTCTGAGGAGGCATGGAAGGTGCCACCATGAAGTACAGTTTGACAGAGTGCATGGTGAATAAAGACTCTGTGTGGTGATTTGAGAAATCATCCCTCCACCACCCGCACACCCACAACTATGTATGTTTGTCAATGGGAGTTTGTCTGAGAGAGGACAGCAGGATCAGGTCCTTAGTAGCCTAGCTCATACAGATCCTGTAGAAAAATCATGGGTTACAAGAACTAAAGGACTTTCTTTCACTCCCATACTGAAAGCCTCTCAGATCCATTTAGTTACAACTTGAAAAATCCATGTTCTGTAAAATTGACTGGGATAATTGGGTTGCCTGTTTTGCTCTCCCTATATTACAAAGTTTCCCAGGCTTACAGGAGATTTTCCTACTTTAATCCCGAATAAAGGCTAGGATAGTCAAAGGGGCCTAATGGGAGTTGGATGCTCTTAAGTTCTTCTGAAAATGTCAGACACATTTTTGCCTGTCTGGTTGTTTATCAAAAAAACATTTTGTCTGCTGAACTGATTCCCACTTGATCTATGGCAATAGAAGTGTTTGTGATCTGAGTGGCTTTGTTTTTTAAAACCATGTTGAAGAGATGACCATCTGCCACAATCAAATGGCCCTGTGGATTTGCAACCAGGAAGATAGGTTTTTGTTTTGTCTTATTTTGTTTGGGTGTGGAAGGGTAGTTCGGATCAGTGTAGCAACCCTCTAATGGGTCGGCCGTTGGACTGTACAACAATTACTTGATGTGAGGAATATTCACCATTGAGATGAGACTGATTGGTCCAAATTCTCTCCTGCATCAAGAGCTACTCAGCACAAGAATATTCAGGGAGCCTATTATGATTACTTTGTTCTCCAGCTGTCCTAGCCAGGGGTCAGAGCAATCTAGGAGCAGCTTTAATTTATGCTAAATGGCTATGGTCTCCAAGGACCCATGTGCCAGTTGAGAATTGATGAAGTGCAGGAGTGCTGAGCCCAACCTTGACACATGCCTAACACTAAGGCCTGGATGGCAGTTGGCACAGGAGCTTGTGTAACCCACACACATCCTGGGTGTGGTGTTCTGTCCCATCTAGTGGCATGAGACCACTTAGAAAGAGAGAGAGAAAATGAGTCTGCTCTACAGCCTGAGCTAACAAGTAGTTGGCTTTTAGCTCATGCAGTAGAGGCTCATGCACTAAGCTCCCGAGGTCCCTGGTTTAATACTGCCTGCTGATGACTGGGGTCTGTCGGTGTTACACTTGCACTTTTACACCAGGTAAGAGTTCCTCCACACCAGGGGCATTCTCAGCTCACCAGTTAGGGCCAGATTTTACCATTTTGCACTGCCTAAGTGGTGCAAAGGGTCCAAGACAAGGAGAGAAAATCTGGCCCTGATCCCACTCCACTGAATGGTGACCCTTGATCATATGTAAGGGCTCTTGAATAAGATGGTCGGAAGACCAGCCAGTATGACACTGAGTACAGAATTGAATTGCAAGTGCAAAATGTCCTGAAATTATTGTGAGTCAACATCTGAGCAAAATGCAGAAGACCCAGAAGAGATGGTATGATAACTGCGCTAAGAAATGGGAAACCAGTTCAGTCAGAAAGCTCTTCTAATAAAAAATAATGCCCAGAACACTTGCAAAGCAGCAGTGGCGGCAGAGGGGAAGTAAGCAGGTTTGCAGCCCCTCCTCCACTCTGTCACATAAGAGCACTAAGTGTCAGGAAAGTGAGAGCTCAAAACTGGGAGGGAAAGTGGGTGCTGATAAGCAAGAATTAACAAACAAGGGGTGGGCATAAACTGGCAAGGGAGCATAGAGTAAAGCAGTGAAAATATGAAAGGGATGGAACCCAAGAATCACAAGAAAGTCAAGGTCTGGGTCAAAACTGTATCCCTGTATTAACGCTTTGCAATGCAGGATAAAAATGAAAATTACTAACCTGGAATTAGTGAACAGGCTGGAAATTAGTGAACAGTTTACTTACCAAGCAAAGATCACACTGTATATGTTATACAGAGGTTTCAGCTGCCGTGCATTTAGTAGGATTGTCACACCTTGCAGACTCCTAATTCACTCATCCATAGCATGTCTTCCTGTTTCATCATGCCAACAGCTTGCCATTTTCACTGTGATATGCCCCTTCTGGTCACTTCTGTTGGTCCAACAACTGCTGTATGGTGCTCTGGAGAACTCACGTCCTGTCAATCACTGGCAAGATGTGTTGCCTCCAGAGTACCAGTTCTGAAAGTGAAGTTGGCTGGAGGCAGTAAGGGAAAGCTAGACTGTGTTGCAAATGAACAGATTAGCATATCTATCTGTGTCTCAAAGCAAAATTGTCATGATTTGTTTCATATCAAACAAATGTAAAACGATAAATGGAGGAACACAAAGCAATTAGAAGAAAGTGCTTGGCTATCATGATAAATAAAGGATAGGTATTGGAAAAAAGGATTCTGAGAGGAGCTGTGATGTATAAGAACATAGAGTGCATTTTTTTCTTCTTTAGAGCTCACATGTCCTAGCACTTTTCACCTGTTGTGAAAGGTTGTACATAGGTTAAGGGTAAGAATAAAATAAAAATCACCAAGTAATACAGCTGGCTAGAAATCTGCCAAATGATCAATAAATGTTTGAAAATTTTGTTAACATTTTCTGACCAACTCTACCAAATAGATTTCTTGGTCTGAGGACTGAGACAAAACCACTGTTACCCTCTCTATATAATTCCCTGCAGTAGCCAGTAATCAAACTAGTTAGCATTTCTGAATGGGAATTTTAAAAGAGTTCAGTCTTGGTCTCACTCCACACGCATTGAAGTGAGAGGGAGAATGAGAGACCAGTGCTGAGCGCTTTTGAAAATTTCAGCCTAATTTTTTATTAAACATGTCCACTTTTTTGCTTTATGCTCAAGAACACCGAGCCATGGTAGGCACTTCCTACCTTACAACCTGCCAAGGATGTGATTATTTTTATTTTAAAACTTTCAGATATTATTTATAAAGCTAACTAGAACTGTGTGGAGTGTGTGAAGAGTGTATTGACAGCCCTTTTAGCAGCCAGAAGTTGTTAGGAGATTCAGACTGCTTAATTTATACTCTTTTCCTTATTAATGTTATTTAAGTGATTAAACCCAAACACAGTGACATACAAAATTCGTTGAAAGAAAACCCATATCTGACTAGTTATTCAGACATTGAAAAATATCTCTCTTTATTATTAGGGAATTATATTCCCTATTTATAGGATTTCAACTGAACTGAGTTTGTCCTGGGTGCGAAATTATTGAAAGATCTATATGGAGCTTATAGAATGGACTTGTACAGTGTTAAACACAAAAGTGAATTGTTTTCCAGATCATAAGATTAAAACTTGGGTAAATATGAGAGAATGGGAATTGTGACAAAGGCCTGAGCTGATACAATACACCTGATTTTATATTGCAGTTGTACTGATGGTGGGTTTATTTATGTTGCGGGGGAGGGGACATTAGGTCCAAGAAAATGGAGAGAAGCAATGGAAAAGCCGGATTATTTTGGAAACATCTTTGTATCTGCCTCTGCCCAGACTGCAGAGCAGGGGCACAGCTATAAGTGCCCAGAAAGGGGTACTGGTATTTACAAAGCTGGCTCAGTAGCTCCTTGAAGACAGTAGAGAAGCCACCATCAAAGCACTTAAGCAAGTGCTGAACTTTAAGCATGTGAGTATTCTCATCTCTGTTCACCACATCAATTCATCATGTGCCTAAGTTCGATTGACTGACCAGACAAGTTGAAGAGAACAAGTCACCCATTAGCACTGGAATCAGTGCTGCTAACTGAAAGGATTTACAGACCAGACATTTGTGTTTACTGAAAAGGCTGAAGTCATTGATCAGTACACACAAGTAAAGGAGGACCGATACAGGCCTGGATTTTAAGTGACAGGCTGCAGTTTATTAAAATTTAACATTGGAGAGGGGTGCTATCTGCCCATCTCTCCATATCAGACATATGTGGGTCAACTGCAGGGTTTACATTGCTTCTATCATATACTCCATAACGCAGGGTAGACTCTCCATTGCCTACTCTAGGATTCAGTTTGCTCTGCTCAATCCTCTCACCATCTCCTTCAATGGGACAGAAGGTACCAAAGAGGGATCCTGGTCTAAAAGGACTTCAGGTCTCCCTTTTTTTTCCCCCCAATGACCTGAGCTCCACCAGCAAAATCCCATATCTCTCTTGTTTTCTCATCACTGGTTCGTTGGCCTTTTATCTGCCCTGGACACTGGCTGCAAGTTGAGACAAACTAACATTCATAAATTCCTAACACTAACCCCTTAAATCTTATAACTGTTTAAGTTAACTATGCCTTCCTCACAGCACCATAAAGCCGCCCTTCCCGCCCCCCCCCCCCCCAAAAAAAAAAAACTAGGCCACAGACAATTTGGCCTGATGGCAAAAAATTCTTTCCTGACCCTTAAATAAGCAATCAGTCCGAGTGCAGTCATAGCAATCTAAAAACACAGTTCCTCTGCTACACTGCAGGAAGGGAGAGTGTTCAAATAAAAATGTGACAAGAGGCCCGAGAAACTCCACCCCAGGGTTTAAATAAATGACCGTGGGAAGCAAGAGCTAATGGGCTCACATCTGTCTGGCCAGCCAATGGGCAGCAAATGCCTGGGGGAGGATGGGCCTATCTCTATATAAACTCCCCGTTTTATCCTAAAGCTGTCTGGCACCTTGCAGATTCATTCAAATTTCCCATCCATTAAATTGGTGGGTGGCATTGGATATGGACTTTCACACATGACTTTTTTTATTCAAATTCTGAAAAAAATAAAGTAAAACACACTGTCTGGGGAAAGTGTGTGTGTTTGTGTCACACTCAAACAAAAGACTGTGAATGTTAAACTGAAAACCCAAAATTGAGATCCAGATGTAAGGAAAAAAAGTCACTATGTAAACAGTCTGTACAGGAAGAATACACTGAAGATAATAATGCAGTGAAACCCCGCTATAACACGCCCCGTGATAACGCGAATTCGGATATAACGCGATAAGGTGGCTCCGGCCGCCCCAAGCAAAAAAAAAAAAAAAAAAGGCGGCCAGAGCGCTGCTGAAGAAGCAGTTCTGGCTCGTTTAATAGGTTGATTAGCTTGTGCTGTCACTAATTATTGCTACACCCTTTCAGTTACCGTTATGGGCAGTTCGCAAACGCAAGTCGTTTTCTGCCCAAGAGAAATTGACCGGCTTGAAACTGAATGGCTTGAAATGGTAAATGTTCATAACCCCACTATAACGCGACCCCACATTTATCGCGATCGAATTTTTTGGACCCCAATTATCGTGCTATAGTGGGGTTTCACTGTAGTTATCTAATAGCTGTTGTATGTGTGTATTAGTCAGGGTTTAAAATAGCTTGACCCTGTATTTCATAGATTCCAAGGCCAGAAGGGACCATTGTGAGCATCCATTCTGACCTCCTGTATAACACGGAACATAGAACTGTGTATAATGCTTTTTGAACCTCCCTGAAAAGATGGAAATCTGGGCTGTGGTTCAGTAAAGAATTAAACTGAAGTGCAGGAAGGAGAATGTAGAAGTAATTGTACATAATTAGTCCTGATATTCCTTGTTACACCTGCACTCTGCACTCACTTCTCAACTAAAACTTGCATTTAACTGGAGTTAAACAAGAATGAGAAGTGCAGGGTAGCCAAGATCCAAAGTATGTTACAAAGCACACTCCCACCTCCTCTTGTCTATTTTCTTATAGGTTACCTTCCTCAACATGAAGCAGGTCCCAATTCAGCAAAGCACTAAACATGAGTTCAGCTTTATGTGCTTAAGTACCTCTCTGTGTCAGAGTAACAGAACATACCTCAACACTAAAATATTTGGGGAAAATGGAGTTTCCTTCCTTTTTTCATTTATTAACAATTTAATTTGGAATAGTCTTGCCTAACTTCTAATAAATAGCTACAAATAGCACTTGTTATAACTTTCAAAATATTTAACTGAAAAAGGTTCAAGATTATGTAACAATCAAAATATTTTAATACAATCATGTGAGTCCTTATTTTATTTGATTTTGCATTTATCTCAGTGTGGCAAACCCAGGACAAACAGCTACAAGGGGGGGGGGGGTAGTAATTAGTCCCAGGGGGTTAAAAGGCCTCTCCCAATCCACTGAGGAGAGAAAACCACGGGGAAATAAGGTGCAGCTAGAAAAGGGGTTACCAGGAAACTAATTAGGTTCAGCTGGCTCCAACTACTTGAGACCTTTTTAAACCCTCCCCAGCGTGGAAGGGGGAAAAAGAAAGAGAGTGAGAGAAGCAGGGAAGCTGCAAGTAAGCAAGGTGCAGCAAGGCTCTGAACCCTTCCAGCAAGGAAGGCTTCACTCTGTCCCCAGAAGGGAAGAAAAACAAGCACAGGGGACTGACTGAGGGAAGGAATAGCCAGACCCTGTGCTACCTACGAGGGTTTGCTTTGCCCAAGCCTGAGGCTCCAAGGCTGAAAAGGACTGAGCCTGCTGAGGAGAAGAAGGCACTTTGCCAGACGTGGTGTCAGCAGTAGGATGTAAGTGAGGCTCTGTGGCAAGCCGTCTCAGGGCAAGTTAAATCACACACCAAAAAAATTAAAATAAAAAAAAAATGGAGGACGTAGTGAAGGTGTTGATACAGGCCACTGTGGCCCAACAAGAGGCTACCAGATTACAGATGGCGGCCCAGCAAGAGTCAGTACATGTCCAACAGGAGACAAACCAATTGCTGATGAACCAGGCGGCCCAAGATCGAGCCACCCTGAATGAAGTAGTGAACCAGTTGAAAGCCCTGACCACGCTGACGCACGGGCCCCATGGGACCCGGCCGCTACAGGCAAGCAACTATTTACAGAAGATGACAGTGGAGGACGATATAGAGGCATATCTCCTTGCAGTCGAGAGGATGGCACTGCGGGAGGCCTGGCCCCAAGACCAGTGGGAAGGCATCCTGGCTCCATTTCTGTGTGGGAAGGCTCAGAAGGCCCATTTCGACATGACCACAGAAGCGGCTATGGATTACCCCCAGCTGAAGGCGGAAATCCTGGCGAGGTCAGGCGTAAGGGCCCATCGCTTCCACAAGTGGAAGTACCGGGACAACAAGGCGCCGAGGACCAGGCCGGATAATGGAGGGGAGGAAGGAGGCGGAAGAGCAGCCAGTGGTCCCGGAGAGACTTGAGGACTGGGGAAAAAGACTCGGGAGATAAAGCCCAGCAGCCCGAAAAATAGGAGGCTGCCCCGAGCGGGGTACCGATGTTATGCCTGTGGTGAATTGGGGCATATTTCTGCTTAATGCCTGAATCTAGGAGAGCCTATGCAATGCAAATGGGGAGATATAGGGGGACCATGTTATCTAATAAGTCTAGTCGGGGTTGCGATAGTCCCTCATAGATGTACTAGACCCGTTAAGATGTATGGTATAAAGACCACAGCGTTAGTAGACTCGGGAAGTGCAATCATGTTAGTCTCGGGGAAGGTGGTCGGGCAGAACCAACTATCCCGGGCCAAACGTTCGGGAATATCCTGTGTGCATGGGGATATCAACTATTATCCAACCATCCCTGTAAAAATAGAAGTTCTCACCCCCAGGAAACCCTACTAAGTTGACGGTGGGAGTAGTTCCCAAACTCCCCTACCCTGTCCTTATTGGACAAGACTTCCCAGGGTTTGATAGCCTACTCCCCGGGGAGAAGGTAGAAGAAAATAATGACCCTGGGACCCAGGGTGTGGCCCAGATGGTTAACCCTCCCCCGGCCTTCCATGAATTTAGCCAGGATTTGTTCTCCCCACTGGGGAAGTCCAGGAAGACTTGGAGGGAATGGAGGGCAGATAAAAGGAGGGGGACGAGGATCCTGACCCAGTACCAGAAGTGTACGCTTGCAGGAGAAAGAAGGGGCTCAACTGACAGCAGGACTGGGTCAGCGATCAACAACCCTATCACCGGACCTGGTTCCTCTGGGGCTTTCCCCAAGGGGGAGACGGAGGTAGACCCCCGCCTCCCCCGAGTTTGGACAAATGGGGACAACACTCGGGAATTTTGGTCAGGATCAAGCCAATGATCCCATATACCACAATATTCGTAAAGAAGTAGTCAAGGTAAATGTGGTCCCTGTGGAGGGGAGAGTTAAGGGCCCGGGGCTATATTATATGATTAAGGACGATCTGCTATACAGAGTAGACTGGGTCCAAGAGCAAGTCATAGAACAACTCTTGGTCCCATGGAAGCATCAGAGGGCCGTAATGGATCTGGCCCACAGCCATCTGTTCGGGTGCCATCTAGGGGTAGATAAGACCCTTGATCAGATTCTACAGAGGTTTTTTTAGCCCGGCATTTATGCGGCAGTCTGGCAATATTGTACATCCTGTCCAGAATGCCAGATATATGGGTCCCGACCACACTCTGGTACCTCTGTCAATTATCGAAATCCCAATTGAGCGAATAGCTATGGACATAGTAGGGCCACTGGAGAAGTCAGCCCGGAGGCATCAATACATTCTCATAGTACTAGATTATGCCACCCGATACCCCGACGCTGTACCCCTATGGAATACCATATCCAAGACCATAGCCAAAGAATTAATCCAGATTTTTTCCAGAGTAGGAATACCTAAGGAGATCCTGATGGACCAAGGGACACCCTTTGTGTCTAAGCTGATGAAGGACCTATGTACAATGCTCCACATACGGACCCTTAGAACATCGGTCTACCATCCCCAGACCGATGGCCTTGTCGAACGCTTTAATAGGACATTGAAGAACCTTTTACAGAAAGTGATTAGTCACGATGGGAAAGACTGGGATGTTCTGCTCCCTTACTTGCTGTTTGCCGTACGGGAGGTTCCTCAGGCTTCCAGTGGATTCTACCCCTTCGAGCTGTTATATGGTCGCCACTCCAGGGGCATACTGGATCTGGCTAAAGAAGACTGGGAAGAACAGCCAAACCCTGGGGAAAACCTGGTTGAACATGTGCTGCAGATGAAAGACAGAATAGCCCAAGTCACCCCCCTTGTGCGCAAACACATGGAGAAGGCCCAAGGGGCACAACGGACAAACTACAATCGCCAAGCAACGACCCGGAAGTTCCAAGCGGGGGACCGGGTGATGATGCTCATACCCACGGCTGAGAGCAAGCTCCTGGCCAGGTGGCAGGGGCTGTACGAGATAATAGAAGCAGTAGGAGAAGTCGACTATAAGGTCCTACAGCTGGGTTGCCAGACGCTGGAGCAGATTTACCATATAAATCTGCTGAAATCTTGGCAGGATAGAGAAGGTCCGGTGGTTGCACTGGGGGCACCATCCCCTAAAAGCAACCAGCCCGACCAGGTGGGAATATCTCCGGAGTTGACTCCGGAACAACGATCAAAAGTGATCAGCCTGATCAAACGCAACCAGGATGTGTTCTCGGAAAAGCCAGGGAGGACTACGGAGGTTCACCATCACATCCTCACAGAGTCTGGAGTGAAGGTGAACGTCAAGCCATACCGGATCCTGAAGGCCAAGAGAGAAGAGATTAGGACAGAGGTCAGGAAATTGCTGGCCTTAGGAGTCATTGAAGAATCTCAGAGCCAATGGTCCAGTCCTGTGGTTTTAGTGCCTAAGCCTGACGGCAGTATGAGGTTCTACAATGACTTCCACAAGCTCAATGAGGTGTCCCAATTTGATGCATACCCTATACCCGGGATAGATGAGCTGATTAACAGATTGGGAAAGGCACGGTTTATGTCTACCCTTGACCTTACCAAGGGCTATTGGCAGACCCCCCTGGCCAAGGCCGACAAGAAGAAGACAGCCTTTGCAACTCCAGAAGGACTATATCAGTACACTGTTTTCCCCTTTGGGTTGCATGGGGCCCCCACTACTTTCCAACGGCTAGTGGACAAACTGTTGCGACTCCATGGAAAGTACGCGGTAGCACATCTCGATGACGTCATCATATATAGCTCCGACTGGGAGACGCACCTGGAGAAGGTGGAAGCAGTTCTGGACACCCTGAGGAAGACAGGGCTGACTGCCAATCCCTTCAAATGTTCAATCAAAATTTAATTTCTCAGTTAATATACTCTTACATGTGGGGACTATATACATCTAGTAAATTTTGGACACCTAATGTAATATACATAATAAATAGAGTTCCTGTGTTTTTATGTATTGCTGTAGAACCTTCCTGAGACAAAGATGCATATCTGGGTATTGAAATACTAACTGGAGGGTCAGTCAGAATATCTCAGTGAAATAAGATACTTTGAATAATGTGTACTTAATTACCCTTTGGAGACATTATTTCATGTGAAGTAGATTTTGCTCATTAGACTGCCATTTCATGGCCTTTTATTTATCACAAATCAGTACTTCCTAAACAGGAAAGGAAAATAAAGGTAAAATCTGCTATTGTTTTCTTTGAAACAAGCCAATGGCTTGGGAAAGCTATAGGGAATCTAGTAAATATGTATCTTAATTCATAAAAGAAAAAATCTTATAAAGCACTCATCCCTTCCCCAGTGTCCTGAAACAGACACTGAAATCTTAAAACTTCTATTACTAATTGTATTTTAATTGCAATAGTTTTGCTGGGATATTACGTTGATTGTGGCCTTTTTGTATCGCTGGCACTGCTCATAGCAGATACACAAAAGCAGTTTTTTTTATACTAAAACCACCTGACTTTGTAAAAGTGCTTGTGTGGGTTCTTTTTTTGCTTCCAGCTTTCTCTCTTCCCCCATTAGGTGATCATTATTACTGCACTTTACCTCTGCCATGGGGAGTATGGATGAATGAAGTCTGGTGATTAAAAGCTGAGTCAGCCCATTCTGTTCAGACACTGAAATCTCACTCCCTCCTTATGACATGCACTTAGTGTATCCTGTAAAAGCTAGCAAAACTGTCCTCTAGATTCACTATGACATTTAGAGAGCAACCTGCTATAATTTCTGTTTAAAATGTTACAACTTCCAATCACTAATGATAAATAGAAGTATAGAATGTTAGATCTTTCGTCATTGCTCTTCAAAAAAGGGAGAACTGTACTTTGGCATGCATAATGGCTTGCTTTCTTTTTGTCCGGATTGAATATAAAAGTTTTTTTTTAATGTACTAAAATGTAACAAAAGGTCTGTATTCTTTTCAGTATTATTTTAGTCATTTAATGTTAATATTGAGAGCCAACTATTATTAGTGCATACTAATATTAATTCCTCTCCAGTGCATAAACACATTAATTTGTGAATTAAAATGGACATAATAATTTTATTTTATTTTGGTTTATAAAACAAATAAGAGACTGCCCATCCCTAGCTTTCATAATAATGATAAAATCATATTCTAATACATACATCTATTTGGGACAGATCCATGAAATCAATGGATCTGCACTGATTTATACCGGCTAAAGAGCTGGCCCACTTTATGGCTAAATTTACATGATGAAGTTAGGGGTGTGATTCCCAGTTTGTGTAGACATACTCATGTTAGCTCTCATTGAGCTAGCATATTTAAAATAGTAGTGTAGCCACAATAGGCTCGGCAGTGGGAAGGGAGGCATGGGCTAGCCACCTGTAATCTTTTGTTAATTTTATGTTGAAATATTCCCAATTAATATTAAGTTGTTAAAGATAAAGGTGCAATAAAACCCAAATTAGTTTTCAGGTTCAAGTTTCTTGGTCAGTTACAGAAAATTTATTTACTAGAGGATCACTAGGTAACATGTTGAATGATAAAACCAAACGTTATTCAAAAGAAAAATGAGCAGTTAAGGAAACAGGCATCCAGTTACTGCTCACACAATACAGATGCTCCCCGACATACGCAAATCTAAGTTTATGGAAAAAGATCCATAAGTTAGAAATAAGAGTGGTTTTTTGTTGTTTTTTATTTTTTATGTATTTATTTATTTATTTTTGGCGTAATAGTCGGAGATACGTTTCTGACTTACGCAAAATTCGAGTTACGCAAGGCGTTCCGGAACAGAATGCTTGCGTAAGTTGGGGAGCGTCTGTACTACAATTATATTTACCCTCAAAAATTAAATAGATTATCCATGGGCAATCAGTCAATTGACAACAGAGTGAAGTGCAGCCTTATAATCTTGGAACCTAACGTATCCCTTTGATATTAATTGGAGCTCCCCCAGTTTTAACAAAACTACTCCTTTTATAATCTATTATAATACTAATTAACCTTGAACCTACCATCATCACTGATGGCCATTGGACATTATCTTTGAAAACTCATGGCGATCGGGGGAGGTCCCGGATGACTGGAAAAAGGCTAATGTAGTGCCCATCTTTAAAAGAGGGAAGGAGGAGGGTCCAGGGAACTACAGGCCAGTCAGCCTCACCTCAGTCCCTGAGCAGGTCCTCAAGAAATCAATTCTGAAGCACTTAGAGGAGAGGAAAGTGATCAGGAACAGTCAGCATGGACTGACCAAGAGCAAGTCATGCCTGACTAACCTAATTGCCTTCTATGATGAGATAACTGGCCCTTTAAATCGCCGGCCGAGTCCCTTTGCTGCAGCCCCGGGGTAGCTGCGGCAGGGCTCCGACAGTGATTTAAAGGGCCTGGGGCTCCCCACAGCAGCCGGAGCCCCGGGCCCTTTAACGCACCGCCCAAGCCCCACTGCCAGAGCCCCTGGGTTACTGCGCTATATGTGAACCCGTGTTATATCGGGTCACGTTATATCGGGGTAGAGGTGTATCTCCCTCATTCTTTGGGGAGGGAAAGGTAAAGAGAGAGATTTCCAAAAAAGCGTTTTGCATTTATTAAAAAAGTAGCCAAAAAGTATTTTTCTCTGAATATTCAGATTATATACTTGTTGAGTAATTAGAATTTGTAGAATCAATCCTTTATTTATGCAAAAAATATTGTTTACATATTACTCTTATTGATTTTAGTGGAACTACATGTGTATCTAAAAGTTTTCAGCACAGAAAAATACATTAAGTAAACTATTTACAGGAATATCCATGGCTAGAATGATTTGATATGAAGTTATCATCCATCATTGATATATTTTTCTTATTGGGGAGTCATATAAGTAATTTCATTGAGTTAATGGAACTACTCACATGCATAAAGTTACTTGGGTACATAAACATTTGCAAAAATTGAGACCCTGGAGTTTTAAATACAGAAGGAAAGAAGGCCTTAACCCTTAATCTACTTTTATCTCTTACCCTCACTTTTTACATTTATAAGTACCTCTATCTAAGTTTGTCAGAGCAAATTATAATAATTTTTATTTTAAACAGTCTATTAAGGTTATATAGTAAAACTATATATTAAGGTAAAAAAGGAAATGATGATAAATTCACAAAAAGACTTATTTGTGTTATGATAGCATAGAAATGTGTTTTATTATGCATTTTCATTTTCTGGTTAACTTCCACTACAATGTGAACATAAATCAAATATATGGCCCTTATCATGGCTGCAAAAAGCAAAATAAAAATACATAAATGTTAAATTAGATTTCTATACTGCAAACACAGATGAAAAATTATCATTGGGAAATGGGCACAGGCCAGCAGTTTAATAACGTGGCATCTGCTTTGCACTTTTGCCAATAATGCTTTTTCTAAAATGTTTTTCTGCAAGGTTTCAATTTCTAGGCACATATTTAGGAAGAATTTAATGAAATAAAAGCAGAAAACTGTATCTAAACAGAGTCAAAATTTATTTTTGTTGGCAAACTATGGATCTTTGATATCAAAGTAGAAAGGTTTTTAAATGTAAACTCTACAGGATTTAAAATGCACTTGCTGTCTCTGAAATATAGCACAACAAAGCTGAAAGACAGGTTGAATTTATTTTACGATACTGGGGGATATTTATGTTGAGATACAAATAGCTTAAGGGCCAGATACGAATTAAAGGAAAAAGGAAGAGAGATTGGAAAACTGTAGAATATGCCAGCTAGGCTAGTGGGAGGGTCCTTTTGTGATGAAATGTTGCATAAATAATGCCAATGGGGGTCTAAATTCACTGTTGCCATGGCGACCTTTGTGCCTGACTGAACTCTTTTCTTTTCTGTTTTAAGACTGCAACCACTGGGCTTGTGGTAGCTCTAATGAATATCATTTTGTGTCTTATTTTACTGTAAATGCTAGAATGCTGAAACCAAAAGAAGGCAGTGCTGTTTTTTGTTTTCTGAGTGTTCAGGATGGTCAACGGCATTCTCCATTTAAAATCTTTTAAGTTTTTTTTGTTTTGTTTTTTTTCAAGTGATAAAGGGGGGGAAATTGACTAGAACTGCCTGAACTACTGCTTTGGAAAGGAGGGAAAACTCTTCCTCTTCAGCTTTGTTGATTAGTCTTGTTTTCCTAGACTGCTTTTTTTGGAAGTGATTAAGGAGCGTTAATTTACAAAGTGTACAACGAAGGTAAAAAGTTAAAACTAAATAAGTTGTTTTGTAAAATTGTGGTTAAAGTTTAGAAAACTATTTTCCTGAAAGTTAGATTGCTAAAGGACAATACTATATGCAGGAGAACAGATTAGATGATCATGATGGTCCCTTCTGGCCTTAAAATCTAAGAGACAGTTGTGAATAGCTTTAATCTAGTTATATACATTTTTTGTGATTCACTACAATACAATGTTTGAAAATCGTAATAATTCAAGAATGTTTGTTAAGAATGAATAACGCTTCTACCTAGCTAAGTCCATCACAGTTGGAATATTGTTTAACTAGCTGGTGATTACCTCATTGTTTTTTCAAATACTTACTGTAATTTTAGAAATAAAAATAAAAAATAGAAACCCTGAACACTTTACATTGGATAAAGACAAGTAAGTAATGTTACTTTTTAGTAACGGTGTCTTAGTTCCTAGAATATTTTCTTATCCTAACTCAAACAATAACAGTTTATTTGATGTTTGTGGTTTTGTTTGTTTCAGTCAGTCTAAAGCTAGGTCCTAAGGAAATCAATAACTCCCCAGAGAGATCAGAAAAATTAACTGAATGATCTTTCCAGTGCAAAATGTCTTTTCGTAATTGGATATTTTGAGCTATGCACCTGTTGCTTTGCACTTTTACCCTGGATAACCTTAGTTCTCAGTGAATGAATGCTTTGCAGTGTACCATAGTAATTTATATGTTTCCCTGTTTCTAAATTATACAGATGAGAATGACATGTGAACTTTATATAATTAAGCAAAGCCTAAAAGCTATTAGCTTTGCAGGTACATTTTTACTCAAATGATTTAACTGATTTGAAATCACTTTTAGAAGATTAGTGACAATAATGCATGATTATGACCTCATGGATTTCTCTGCTACTGGCAGAAGTCATAGGAGAATATGAGTGACTGTTCAGCAAATTAAATAAATGAATTGATCCCAGCAGCTCAGTATGTCTAAAAATCATACCAGCCTTTCAAGTTTTATTCTGAAACTGATTACTGTACTTTTTTGAAGGTAACGTTATTTAATGGCATATCATTGATGGATGAATTAAAATGAAATTTCTAAAAAGTAATTAGAATAAATGTGATAAACTGTCTACAGTTAGGGGGATTTATGTAACAAAAAGATAAGGTACAATTTGATGTGTCTTGCAATGAATTGCTGTCAAATTACTTCTGACTGAATACAGTGCAGGATTGAATTACCACAGAATTAATAGTATTTGTAAGTGGAATGTCTTTGTCAGATTACATTAATAAGTGTATACTCTACAACAATGTCTAAAGCAAATAAAACATATCATCTTTAAGGGCATCATCTTTTGATATAGAAATAACTGTTAAATGTATGGTTATTTGTTGGCTAAACTCAAAGACAAAATATTCCCTAGATCAGTATAGTTTAGTTGCTTTAATCCTATGCTAAGTGTTTTAAAAAATGTATTCCAGAGTATGTGGTATGAAAGATATCTTAATTCAGATTTTCTAGCTCTTAAAAGTACATAAACTTGTATTAATCGTATTATGATTGGAAAATCTTTTTATCTGAGAAGAGCTTAATTGTCATAATTAAATGCTTTATTGGGTCCTGTGTTTTAAAAAGCATTACCCCAGTCAATCCAAACCTTGCTAAAATATTCTTTTAGATATACTAATCAGTTTTATTGTACCCACAAAGAAGACATTAGCCTAATTTTAATGAGAATAGTTAACTCCTTATATGATATACATCAGTTATCAGTCATTTGCTGAGTGTATACTTTAGATTATATGTTGTAGAATGTAAATTTGTAATATTTGTAATATGCCTGTCACGAAGGATTATTTCATTAAATTCATAAATGAAGCATAATTTATTAATGGTGATTTCTGAAATGAAAGTCACAAATTGTAATTAAAAAAAAACATTTGTTAGTTTTCTGAAGAACAATAGGCAGTTTTTGAGAAGACTTGTGAAATACACTATGACAAAACAAAACTTGAAGTGATTTCAATAGTTAAACTTGTTTTACATTTCTGATTTTGTGACTCACGAGAGAAAAAAATTGTTCAATGAAGTAAGGTCACTCATGTGGTCCTGTGCCAGAGACTGTGTGCAATCCTAATGAAACTGGAAAATAAATACTTCAAGAGGCTGAAAGTTGTTGATATGTTTTAAATGCATTGATGAGTAGAGGTGCTTCATGGTTCTTGAATGCATATCTGTATTTATTCAAACAGCTACACACAGATAATGGACCAAATTTATTCCTCGTGTTACTTCACTGATTTCCAGGGAGTTGCACCAGGTATGAATTCAGATCTTTATATGTGTACACAGGTAGTGTATTATGGGACAAATCTTGGTCCCTTTGAAGTTGATAGCAAAACTCACAGGGTATATGTCTACACTGTGTGACAGACCCAGACCAGTGGGGTACAGGAGTCTGGTAGAGGGCAAATATACTGGTCACTGGATGAGTAGTTTTCTGTTCCCTGAGTGACCAGAGCAGGGGCTGCACTAGAGTAATCAGGAACCTGCTAGAACCAGTTAAGGCAGGCAGGCTAATTAGGACACCGGGAGCCAATTAGGAAGAAGATGCTAGAATCAATTAAGGCAGGCTAATCAGGACACCTGGGTTTTAAAAAAAGGAGCTCAGTTCAGTTTGTGGTGGGAGTGTGAGGAGCTAGGAGGCGCAAGGAGCTGAGAGTGTGCTGCTGGAGGACTGAGGAGCACAAGCGTTATCAGACACCAGAAGGAAGGTCCTGTGGTGAGAATAAGGAAGGTGTTTGGAGGAGGCCATGGGGAAGTAGCCCAGGGAGTTGTAGCTGTCATGCAGCTGTTATAGGAGGCACTATAGACAGCTGCAGTCCACAGGGCCCTGGGCTGGAACCTGGAGTAGAGGGTGGGCCCAGGTTCCCCCCAAACCTCCCAATTGACCTGGACTGTGGGCTCTTCCAGAGGGGAGGGTCTCTGGGCTATTCCCCAACCCACATGGTGAATCTCTGTGGCAAGAAAATCTGCCAATAAGTGCAGGACCTGAGGAACTTTGTCACACCAATAATAAAAGACCTGTGGCACAGCCATGGCTGGCTTAGGTCAGCTGATTGGGGCTCACAGGACTCATTCTGTGGGGCTGTAAAATTGCAGTGTAGACATTCAAGCTTAGCTTGGAGCCTGGGCTCAGAGACTCCTAAAGGGGGAAGGGTCTCAGAGCCTGAGCTCCAGTCTCAGCCTGAATATCTGCACTGCTATTTTTAGCCCCACAGCCCAAGTCAGCTGACCCAGGCTCTTAGACATGGTGCAACTGGTTTATCATTGCAGTGTAGACATACACACATTGACTTCAGTGGGACTGGGAGTTTGCCCTATGTGCCTCAGTTGTTCATGTTTATGTTAATATTGCAGTAGGGATGCAGTAACTTAAGCTTTCTTTCAATTAAATAATCATAAATAGAAATTACAGGATTTATTTGTATTCTGCTCTTATTTTTCTGAGAAACCCATTCCCTCTATTTGCAGACTCTTTGAGTACCTGATTGTGAGATGCAATGTGACTGAACCACATTCAAAATTGGCCCGGCTACATCTACACTTACAATGGTGTACAGAATACAAAGACTGCATGCCCACCTAGCACAGGTGTAAATAGCAATGTAGATGGCGAGACAATGCTTAGGTGACTAGAGTACAGTAGAGTGCCCTACACACTTGGACACCCAGGGTATAAACCCTATGCTGCTCTCTGCATGCCTGAGCAGTGCCTTCCACGTCTACACCACTATTTTGAGTAGTGTAGTTTCCTGTGGCCTTCTCTATGCCAGAGCCTTTCCCCACTGCCTTGCCGCTGCCAGAGCCTTTCTTCGCTCAGTGAAGCTGTGGCAAAGGGGAGCTGCTGTGGCCTTTTTCTGCTGCTGGACTCTCCTTTCACTGCAGCGTGTAGCTACACACCACAGTGACAAGCGTGGATACTGCCTGCCTTTCACTTTCACTAGGGCAGGTACATGTCTAATGCCTGTACTTTGCATGCTGCCAAAAGTGTAGACCTAACCTTAGACTGTAAGATCTTTATTAGATTGTAAATTATGCAGGGCAGGGAATTTATCAGGTGTTTGTACAGCCCTCAGCACAATATATAAAGTAATTAATAATAACCCTACACATTGAGAAATATTTTGGACTTACTACTGTTCAGAACCTCTCTCAACAGTAGTAAGCCCTGACTTGCATGCTGGATTTTAAAACATCTAGATATGCAAGTGTGTATCTGGATATAGGAGAGATCATGGATGACCATTCAGATATGAGGAAACTTACTCCACTCCAGTGCGTGGCACATTTTGAAGTAATAGTCGTTACCAGATTTGGGGCTGGTAGGTAAAGTGCACAGTTGTTTGCTTTTGCAGAGATGGAACACCACATGAGATGAGTGATTGAGCTTGTGCAATGTTGCATTTTAAATATTTGAGGAGCGTGGGCATGTTGGGAAGGTTCTGTGATGTCTTATGGCCATTTCCTTCCTTGTGCTGGATACCTGATCGTGAAGAGTCAAAGAGGAGAATCCATTGTAGACTTTATTTTGAGCCTGAAGAAGCAGGACTTTGGGAGTATAGTTAGTTCTGTGAGACTATTCTGACATGGTTCAAAATTTTGTAATGTATGTACCTCACTGTCAAGTCTTAGGGCCAGATCCTCAACTAGTGTAAATCATCATAGCCCTGTTGGAGTCACTGGAGCTATGGCAATCATGGCAGGGACAAAGGAGAGACCAGTTAAATAGATTTCTCCTCTATATCCCCATCTTAGATGTCGGCATGCTAATGCAAGAAGTATGGGGAATAAACAGGAACAACTACATATACTAATGAATAATCACAATTATGACCTAACTGGCATCACACCCACTTGGTGGGATAATTCTGCAGCACATTGAAATTTTGGTGGCATAGTAAAAATTTGAAGCCTTTATTGACTCAGATAAGAAAATGAATTATACATTAGTACATTAGCCCTGTTGTTTAATTCTATTTTAAGTGTGCCACAACATTTTGTGTTGAAAATTGTAGAATTTATTGAAGGAGGCATGAAGATTTTGACAACTGGGGCCTTTGGCAGCTGGGAAGATATGTAAAATCTTTTGAAATTGGGGGATAAGCATATTAATTGGATGTGTCTGCTAAACTGATCAGCAGAGAAATTGATTACCATGTAATCAAATAACAATTTAAATGTTAACAGCCCTTTTAGAGGCATCAGGTAGTTTGGGCTATTGTTTCTTGTTATCTCTGACTCTGGCAGATATCACTGCATTCCTGTTCACTTGGCTTGCATTTGGAAGGTTTTCTTTGGAGTTATGAGGGACAGAAGCATTTGTTGAAATGAAAGCTTAGATTCTGATGTAAAATTCTGGAGCAAGCAGTGGGTTCTGTGGGAAATGTTGTGTTTGTGGAATCAATAAATGCATATTGATTACAACCCTCCTTGTCAGACCACACAAGTACTGCAAAAGGGCAGTTCCAATCTGGAGTTGGAGTAAATGCTAGATGCAGAATTTCTGGGGTATGAGTTTGCTGTCTAGGACATGGAATATGTCTGCTTTGGTATTTGCACACTGCTGTTTGTTCCAATACACACCCATATCTTGTTCAACAGGCAGCAGCAATAGCTGAGACGAGCAAGTGGTACACAACATAATCTAGCATGCAGAGTAGCTATACTTTAACCAAGCAGGTCTGTAGTATTATGTCCATTTGCAAATGAGGATGTTGAGGTACAGCAAGGTTGTTACTCTAGATCACAAAGTGAGTAAATACAGAACAAGGGTATAATCCACACATCCTGATTCCTCAACTTGTTTAACTACTCCTTGCACCCTCCATACAAGCAGGCTATTCAGTTAAAGTAGCCCTTTCTTGTCCTCACAGCTCCTGCCAGTGTCTTCTCATATTGATCTACCCCACTGACCTAGTTCTTGTGAAACTTCAGGCTTCTGGTCTCCTTGTACCTCCTATAAAGTGATACTCCCCAGCTTTTGTTGTGTGCTAGAGCATATGAAAGTGCAAAGGGGTGGGGGGAGGGGTTGCTGGAGTTTATAACTAATTCTGCTGAGAAGAGAGAGAGGTTTTAGCCTGGGGGTTATGGGCTGCTCTTTTCTGACTATGAAGAGGCTCACATAGCCTGCTGCTACTGACAGGGAGAAAGGCCCAAAGCCTCACCCAAATAATTTTGTCTTGAGCTAGTGGCAGGAAAGGCATCCCCTGTGAGTGTTGCCATCTCTTTCATAAGGACGAATCATACCCAAAGCAAAGATGAGAGGGAAGTCACTCAGACAACTCAGTAAGTGAAGTCTGATTATGTTGAGGTTGACCCATCATTGATGATGATTTATTTGTATTACCATCGTGTTTAGGAGCCCTAGCAATGAACCAGGACCCCATTGTGCCAGGCTCTGTACAGAAACAGAGCAAAAAGACAGCTCCTGCCCCAAGAAGCTCACAATCTAAGTATAAAGACAAGAGGCAATGTATGGATATAGACAGATGGTGTACAAAGAAATAATAAGACAGTACTGGTCAACATGGTAGGGAGTATGCTCTGGACAAAAGGATACCTGTTGTCAGTTTTTTTTGTAGATGTCATGGCAAAAGAGAGTTTTGAGGAAGGATTTGAAGGTGATAATGAGGTAGCTTTGTGAATGTTTATGGGGAGTATCTCCCAAGCATGAGTGCAGCATGGAAGAAAGCACAAAGGTGCTTGTTTGAAAATTTTACACATGGGTAATGGATATCAGAACAACTGTTTTTTAGTAATATCTGCAAAACTGTATAACGACCTAAAAATGAAGCGATTACATTACATACTGCTTTCTTTCTCATTATTTTTTTTATGCATCGCCGTAGTAATAGCCTCAATCCAGCATGAACCCTCCATGACCTTCATCTTCCAGCTTATACAAGCTGCTGAAGACATCATAATTGGCCCTATGGCAAACAGATAATAGGAAAGTCTGCCCACTGTACATGATTTAAAAACAAAGTCTCTAAAACTATAGCTCTACAGGAGATAGTTAAATTCTCTTAGATGGAGAGCTCTCTCAAGATCTTTGGTGAATTATTTCCCTTCCTTCATGACTACTTTGCTAAATAACTCCCGATTCTGCAGCTAGTGAGGTGGGGGAGTTAATTTTTTTTGCCTCCCCGCTGGTGCGCATGGACTGGCTTTGGACCTCCCTTTCAATGGGCAAGCTACAGAACTGAACAACCAAAGTTACCTGACGAAAGTGTATGTTTACATAACCTTGCTTCTCCATGATAGTCAGTGTTCTCATTGGGAGAAAATTGTCCTCTATGTGGCTTGGCTGTAGCTGTGGAGTTTTCTTTTTTCCCCCAGTGAGCACTGTCTAACCATCCAAATGTCAATCTTTCGTTGGCACGGTCTCTTTTATCTCTGTCTCTGACATTCAAAACCATCAGCTGAGGAGAGCTTAGTGACTTTGGGTCATGATCCTTTTAAAATAATTTCCCATCTGACTGACATTCAGCCCTACAGAGAAGAACTTGCCTTCCAAGTCCACCAGCATTGCTCCCATGAGCTCAGTCCCCAGGCCATCAGGTGGGGAGGGCAAGACTGATAGAACTACTATGGAATTCCATGGCCACTAGAGAGAATTTGTGGCTGCTCAGCCAAAAAGGCTCTCTTGGGTGAGTTGGTTCTGATGTTGTTGTTGTTCTCTTTGTTTTCCAATTCAGTGTAGGAGATGCAATAAAATCTAGGGACAGATCCTCAAATGGTGAAAATTGGTGTAGTTCTACTGAGCTCAGTGGAGCTGTGCTGATTCATGCCATTTGAGAATCTGATGAATAATTTCATCTTGATTTATATTCTGGTTCATCCATACATCCACAACTGCAGAAAGAGTCTATTTGAGTTTCAAGAATTCACAGGCTTTATTAGGCATCTGCTGAAACAGGGATACTTTTTGTTGCTGCTCTGAAAGGAGACTGTTTCCATCCAAAACAAAATCATTCAACTGTTTTAAATCATTGCAAATTTTGTAAAAAGTAAACCAAGTACTGCCATGTCCTACAGAGGAAGTGAAACACTACTAGTTATAGCTACATATATTGCACTCAAAATCATTCAAATCAGGCTGATCTGATTAAAAGAAAAAAAATGTTTGTTTTTTTCAGATAAACTAGTCAAGCCCTTGGGCTTTCATAAATAAATACTAAAACATTTAACTGATTCTATAGCAACCTGGTCAAATTTGTTTCTTCTTAAACAGTCATGATATTTGACATCACATTGGAAAGATGTGCTAAAATATATTGTAGAGCATTAGATGTTGGAGTTGATAAGTTGTCCCCCAACATTTATTTTAACACACACGGAGATGCACAAAATTAATTGTTTCTACAATGATCTGATTGTTCTAGCACTAGATGAATAGGTTGTTCTCTACATTATTCACTGAATAAACATATGAATGCCATTTTAAAAAATATAGTGGTTTCATTTGAATATAATTGTTCATATAACGAGACTAATACTGCGCATGATTATTTATTGAGTAACCTCTACATTAATCATACTTTCCTTCTTCATGAATTTCTTCTGCTTCAATTCATTTTAAGCCGTTATGCTCTGGTGCAGCAACACTGCTAATGTTAATCAGAATTAATAGAGCTACTGTGAGAGATGCTGTGTATTCATCACTGAAATATTAAATGAAATGAAATTTTAGTTGCAGAGTTTGGGAATTATCTACACCAACAAGATAATGGAATACAGATTTCCCCTTCACTTTTCCTCATAGGAGTTTAGTGTTTGATACTTCCTCATGTCTACTTTTAGAGGCAAATCAGAACATCTCTCCAATTTCCCATTTCCACATATATCTATGATAGAATTCAAGATCTCGTGGGAAGCAGGACATGAGAACAGCAAAACAAGGACACTGGACTTCATAAAATCAGATTTCAACTGATTCAGCAAAATAGTTGGCAAGTTCCCATGGAAAGACCAGTTAGTAGGGCCCTACCAAATTCACGGTTCATTTTGGTTAGTTTCATGTACATTGGATTTTAAAAATTGTATATTTCATGATTTCAGCCATTTAAATCTGAAATTTCACAGTGTTGTAATTGTAGAGGTCCTGACCCAAAAAGGAGTTGTGGGGGCTTTTACTGTATTAATGGAATGATGTCAGTTTGGTGGGAGTTTTGAGTGGGGTTCCACAGAGATTTGTTCTGGTTCTGGCTTTGTTTAACATCATAATTAATTACCTTGATGTAGGAATAGAGCGCATACTGATCAAAAATGCAGATGACAGAAAGCTGGGAGGTTGCCAACACTTTGGAGAATAGAGCTAAAATTCAGAGGTATCTCGATAAATTGGAGAACTGGGCTATAGATAACAAAGAAATTCAACAAAGACAAATGTAAGGTGCTACACTTAGGGAAGAAAAACCAAATGCACAAATACAGAATGGGAGGTAACTGGCTTGGCAACAGCACTGCTGAGAAGGATCTGGGAGTTGTGGTGGATCACAGCCTCAACATGAGTCAGCAATGCGATGCTGTTGCAAAGAAAGCAAATGCAATTTTAGGTTGCATTAACAGAGGCATTGCATGCAAGTCATGGGTTATGAGTTCAATTCTTGAGGGGGCCACTTAGGGATCTAGGGCAAAATCAGTACTTGGTCTTGCTTGGTCTTTCAGGGTCCCTTTCAGCTCTCTGAGATAGGTCGGTCTCTCTCTCTGTATGTGTGTGTGTGTGTGTGTGTGTGTATATATATATATATATATATATATATATATGTATATAGAGAGAATCTATATATAATCTATAGATAGATGACACTTGTAGTCCCTTCTAACCCTATTATTCTGTGATATGTTTTATTGATATACTGAAAAAACATGAATTTTTCAGAAGCTATTTTCAAATTTGTTGCATGGTTGCAGTAATTCTTTTTATTTTTTAGCTTTGTGTCTTCAACGTTGGAACAGCTGTACATGTTCTGTGTGTTACATGACAAGATATAGATATTTCACCATAAATTATTGGTGTGCTATTTTAATATAATATCTTAAATTTGGCGTCTTGACAGATATGAATTTCCCACTCATTTGCGGTCATGTACATGCTCACAAACATTCATACTGGAAACAATTATGTTGAAATTAACTCTGAACTTAGATAGTAATGTTAACTTGAATGCTTATAAAAATGTTATGCTTATCTAACATTCACCTTGACCTTCATTACACAACTTGCGTGTCTTTGAATAATGTCACTGTACAGAACAACATTCCTAACAAGCAAGTGTTTTTTCCTGTATCTCTGAAATTGCTAAAAAAGTTACATGACAAACTATAATAAAATAATCTGTGCAGCACAACATAAATTTCTTCTGACTGGTATATATTGACAATAAAAACTAGTAAATGTCAATCCAAGAAATTACAGTAAATTTGAGTGATATCAGTTATAGGTCTATAACATCCTGTATCCCCATGTTCATCACTTTTATATGGCTATGATATACTTTGTACACAGTATGCCTCGTGAGGTATCATTTGAAAACTCATAATCTGCTGAACATAATTGTACTGTTATGATGTGTGTAACAAAACTACATGTGAAACAATGAGATTTTACTGTGTAATGTTACGGTTCTGGGGAATGCCAACACATTAGCTCCTCAAAAACAGAGAAAAGGACTGAGCACAGGTGTTGAGAAACTGTTAACTGCTAAATTGGGGATTCACCACCAGGGGAGCTGTAAACAAGAAATTCGCAATTCACCTGAAAGATGGATGGCAGCTCACGTACACCATGGAACTGCTTGACCCCTATGACCCAGCAAAGTCTTTTCCAGGACAAAGAGTTAGACTATTAAAGGGGGGGGGGATGCCTCAAGAAACATTTCCTACCCCATCTCTACTCACGGCAGCAAGATTGTTTTAAAGACAAAACCATAATTGAACAGGGGGGAGTGGTCTTAACTGCAAGGCTTTCCAGTTAGCATGGACTGCTGAAAGTTTTGGGATGAGAGGCACCTTTTTGCTTTCAAGTCTTATTTAGCTTGGTAAAGCTCAGGAATTAGATTGCAGTTTTCATCTTTTATTTGTTTGGTAACCAATTCTGACTTTTTTATGCCTTTATCACTTCATAATAACTTAATCTATCTTTCTCTAGTTAATATACTTGTTTTATCTAAATCAATGTTTGTTTGGGGAATCTCTACTCAGGTTAATAAAAGCTGGTGCATAAACATGCCCTTTGGTGGAATGACAGACTTCTAATGAGCTTACACTGTTTGTCCAGGTCCTCCGCAGTGTAAGACACACATTTCTGGGGTGCAAGGCTAGGACTGGGGGATTTACAGATGTTACCCTGTATGTAGTTCACAAGTGGCTGGGAGAACATTCTTGTAACTTTGCTAGGAGAGACTTTACATGCTAGTGGTGGTGTGTGAGCAGATCTGGAGAGGCTGCTTGTCACTAGCAGTGCAGTGTAAAAGTCACCCTGTGGTGACTTAAAGTTAAAGGGACACAGCAGTTCAACAGTTCAGATTGTACCTTGGGGGATGTCACAAGGATCAAATTAATCTCTGATTTAAATCCATGTAAGTCAATGGTGTATGAATTTGACCCATGGACTTCTAGCTAGAACTAAAAAAGATGACCTCACAGGTTATCTGAGGTAAATAAGATGCAGGTTCTTGGGGGAAAATGCTGTAGATCCATTTTCCAGTTAGACAACTAACTGATCAGAAGTGGGTCCTTCTATTTCAGAAGGGGCTTTCTAATTTTACTGGGTAGCGGAAGGAAAGTGAGTTTAGGCTGAAACTGTCTGAAGAGTCTGAGACTCTGAAAGAAGAAGGATGCGAGTGCTGCAAAATCTTCACATATTTTGTATTGAAACCCAGTGGAAATCTCCAAGAGGATTTGCACATTTAACTGTGTTTAGTACATACTTTACTTGGGTTCCATAGAAGTAGAATGGGTTCTACCTTGTAGATTAGGTGAAAGATAGCCCAGTGCAGATAAATGGATACATTCTATGTTAATGCACAGCAGAAGTGCACTGTATTTAAGACTACTTTAGAATATAGCTCAGAAGCTCCAGCATCTTTTGAGAGAGACTACTTTGATATCAGCTGTGCTGAAGTTTCTGGACGTGCTTCCTGTTAACTTTTTGATGCAAATTCCAGATGTGGGCAACGATTTTTAAACCCTTGAATGGAATGCACTTAGCTGTGAGGTCACTACTCACCCTGTCAAGTCACAACAATTAAAATTGGCTGGAAGTCACTTGCTTAGTCATTTTGTTACACCAGGCCCATTAGCAGACCTTTCTCCGGAAAGGGATTCTCTAGAAGAGGAAACAGCTCCTCTTGGTGGTATTCCAGCATCTACTTTTCACACGTTTCAGGCAAGTTGCAAAGTGCGTGTGTTTGGTTTAGCTTTTGGTAGTTTCTTTTTCTTTTTTTAATCCTTGACACTGACTGCTGATATTTCTTGTGGTGGCAGGAGCAGTAATTATTTAGTGTTACCCTTGGTGAGCAGTTTTATTTATTTTTTTTTAAAACTTTGTAAGTGTCTAGCTGCTCTGCTAACAGGCATTCTTTAGGCCAATTAAACACACAAAATAAGTTTATAGAAATAAGTAAGGGCCAGTAACTGTATTGGCTTGCTTGTACTTTTATTTTCATTGGGAGCAAAATAGAAAATTTCTGAGTTTACTACAAATAAAAATCTGCTCTTGATTAGCTTTTGTCATCCTCTGTCAATAATAGGAATTGGACAGGCACAAGTCAAATTTCAGAGCTATGCAAACCACAATATAGCCACTCCTGACTTAGTTTCACCTAAGTTCTGTGCTGTCTAGCTAACAGAAGGTCTGCATCTTCAAATATATGGAGATATACCTATCTCATAGAGCTGGAAGGGATCCTGAAAGGTTGAATCCAGCCCCCTGCTTTCACTAGCAGAACTAAGTACTGGTTTTGTTTAAGATCCCTAAGTGGCCCCTTCAAGGATTGAACTCACAACCTTGGGTTTAGCAAGCTAATGCTCAAACCACTGAGCTATTCCTCCCCCCATCCCTGCCTTTGCTGCATACCCTTAGAGACCAGTTATTTTTCAGTGGTAAATTCCTCCCTTCATTGGTGAGAACTTGCCTTTTCAGGCATGACACTTTTTACTCCATCTCCAGGGCAAAGCCCTTGGTGATGATCATTTTAAGAAATAGGCCCAAGAGATTCAGTCTTAGGACATAGTATGTTTTTGTTGTTGTTGTGCAATATTCTTTATCTATGAAAAATAAAAATAAATGTTAACTACTTCATTCCCACTATTGCATATATTAGAGGTGGGCAAACTACGGCTCGTGGGCCACATCCAGCCTGTGAGACCATCCTGCCTGGCCCTTGAGCTCCTGGCCAGGGAGGCTAGCCCCCGGCTCCTCCCCTACTGTCTCCCCTCCCCCAGAGCCATGCTGCCGCGCGGGCAGTGCGGCTGGTTGTGTCTGGGCAGCAGGGCTGTGAGCTCCTGCTGCTCTGAGCGATATGGTAAGGTAGGGTTACCATACATCCTCTTTTTTTTTTTTTTCCCCCGGACATGTCCGGCTTTTCAGCACTCAAACCCCTGTCCGGGGGGGAATTGCCAAAAAGCCGAACATGTCCGGGAAAATGGCGGCTCTGCTCCTCCCCTGACTCTTCAGTTCTGTTTAAGAGCCGAGCTGCCCGAGCGCTACCGGCTTCGGGCAGCCCCCATGCCTCCGGACCCTGCACCGCCGGAGCCCGGGAGGGGAAGTGCCCAGCTGGGGGCGCAGGGTCCAGAGGCAAGGGGGCTGCCCGAAGCCCAAGCGTTACCGGCTTCACGGTTTGCTTGGCAGCCTCCAGACCCTGCGCCCCCTCCCGGGCGCTTCCCCTCCCGGGCGCTTCCCCTCCCGGGCTCCAGCTGCGCTGGGGAAGCGCCGGCCGGGGGCGCAGGGTCTGGGGGCTGCCCGGCAAACCATGAAGCCGGTAGTGCTCGGGCAGCCCTTTCCATGTGGCTGGGAGTGGGAGGGAGGAGGGTGCGGAGTTAGGGCGGGGAAAGGGACGGAGTTGGGGTGGGGCTGGGGTGGGTAAATGGGCGGGGCCAGGGCCTGTGGAGGGTCCTTTTTTGTTTTTTATTAGATATGGTAACCCTGGGTAAGGGGGTGGCAGCAGGGGGAGTTGGATAAGGGGTAGGGGGTTCTGGGGGGCAGTCTGGAGACAGGGTGCACTTGGATGGGGGCACAGGTTCTGGGGGGTGGTGGTCAGGAGACAGGGAAAGGGGGGGTTGAATAGGGCATGGGAGTCCCGGGGGGGCCTGTCAGGGGGTGTGGATAGGGGTGGTTGGGGCAGTTCAGGGATGGAGCAGGAGGGATAGGATAGGGGGTGGGATCCCAGGGGGAGCAGTTAGGGGGCAGGGGTCCTGGGAGGCAGCAGTCAGGGGACGGGAAGTGGGAGGGGGCAGATGGGAGCAGGAGCCAGGCTGTTTGAGGGGGCACAACCTTCCCTACCCAGCCCTCCATACAGTTTTGCACCCCAATGTGGCCCTCGGGCCAAAAAGTTTGCCCACCCCGGTCTATATACATGTTGTCACATGACACATCGGGGCTGACCAGTGTACACATGATAAAAATGCAACAGAGCAGCAATGATACACATAACTTATTACATTACTGTGTCACCTGAGCTGAAATGCAAGCAAGGAGTTGGCTTGTAGTGTAAATTTATGTTCTGCTCAGCTGCTAGCTGAGTGTGCGCTAGCAAGGCTCTGGCCTCTTGTCCTTTGATCCTTGATCATCCTTGTGATCACCCTTCCCCTGTGTGTTAATGAGGGGCAGGGCTGACCTAAGAGAGAAGGGCTTAACAGTCAGATGCTTAGTGACCAAGGAGAGTTAGGGAACGGGGGCAGCAAACAGGGGCGTTTGTAGGAGGGAGAAATGCTGATTTTAATCTGGTTCAAAAAGGCTGCATCATCCATGCCAACACAGCTCCAGGCTCCTCCACCTGCACCTGTGTCCAGACAGAGAACCTGACCATGGATGCCTCTACCCAGGTTCTGGTGTGGATTTGGAGATACTGTGGCCTGCATTTCCCTATCATAGAAAGCTGGGATGGGGAGACCATCCAGTGTAAGAGGTGACTACTGGTCGAACATCGCAGGAAGCAGGGCGGCGAGAGCTACAGGAGGAGGTGAGTAGGCAGTGGAGCATCTGTGCCCATGAGGAATTCATTGAAAATATGCATATGGAGACCACCATGGTTGAGGAGGCATTCCAACTGGAGAGGACTGCAGTACTACCACCAGGGAAGGAGGAAATGGCTCCTTTGCAGGGAGAAAGCTGGCTGCTGGTTACTTCAGGCAGCAGGCATTGCTCCAACCCTGTTCCCAACCCACCATCCACAGAGACAAAAAAAAAAAAAAACACCACAGTGTGCTGTCCTGGCAACAAGTGATGAGGAATCTCCCCCAAAGGAGGAGGAGAAGAAGCCATGTGCCCACAAGGGTAGGAGGATCACGGCCACCACTTCAAAGAGGATATGAAGGGTGGTGGTGGTCGGTGACTCCCTTCTAAGGAAGATGGAAGCATCCATTTGCCAGCCTGATATAGCATCCTGGGAGATGTCCTTCCAAGACATTATGGAAGGAGCGGCGAGGGTCATCCAGCCTCTGACTACCACCCCATGGTGCTCATCCATGTGGGCGCTAATGATACTGCAATGTATGACCCTGAATATATCAGAAGTGACTACAGGGCTCTAGGAGTGAGAGTGAAGGAGCTGGGGGTGCAGGTGGTGTTCTCTTTGATCCTGCTGGTCAATGGTAGGGGCCCGAGAAGGCTTTGCCTTCCTAAACCATGGAATACTGTTCTGAAAAGAGGTAGGATCCCCCTATCAAGGAAGGGGAATAGTATCTTGGATATAAACTGGTAACATAGTGAGGCAGGGTTTAAACTAGGTTCTACAGGGGGCAGGAGACAAAAGCCCACAAGTAAGTCCAAAACATGGATACTTGGGTAAAGGGTCAGAATCTGGGCAAAACGTGGGCAATCATAGCAGGGAGAGAGGAGACACAAGAGAATAAAGAGGAGAAATCTCTTTAACATCTTAGATGTCTGTATATTAATGCAAGAAGTATGGGGAATAAACAGGAAGAACTAGACATGCTAATAATCACAATTATGACATAACTGACATCACAGAAACTTGGGATAATTCACATATTGGAATATTGGCATAGAAGAGTATGGCTTATTCAGAAGGACAGGCAAAGGAAAAGGGAGATGGTATATAGATCTTGTGTATCAAAGATATATGTACTTCCACTGAGGTTGAGATAGAAGTGGGAGACAGACCTGTTGAAGGTCTCTGGGTAAGGATAAAAGGGGTTAAAAAAAAAGGATGATATCATGGTAGAGGTCTAATACAGACCACCTTACCAGGAAGAATAATAGAATATCAGGGTTGGAAGGGACCTCAGGAGGTCATCTAGTCCAACCCCCTGCTCAAAGCAGGACCAACTCCCAACTAAATCATCCCAACCAGGACTTTGTCAAGCCTGACCTTAAACCTCTAAGGAAGGAGATTCCACCACCTCCCTAGGTAACACATTCCAGTGCTTCACCACACTCCTAGTGAAAACATTTTTCCTAATATCCAACCTAAACCTCCCCTACTGCAACTTGAGACCCTTACTCCTTGTTCTGTCATCAGGTAGCACTGAGAACAGTCTAGATCCATCCTCTTTGGAACCCCTTTTCAGGTAGTTGAAAGCAGCTATCAAATCCCCCCTCATTCTTCTCTTCTGCAGACTAAACAATTCCAGTTCCCTCAGCCTCCCCTCATAAGTCATGTGCTCCAGCCCCCTAATCATTTTTGTTGCCCTCCGCTGGACTCTTTCCACTATTTCCACATCCTTCTTGTAGTGTGGGGCCCAAAACTGGACACAGTACTCCAGGTGAGGCCTCACCAATGTTGAATAGAGGGGAATGATCACGTTCCTCGATCTGCTCTCAATGCCCCTACTTATACAACCCAAGATGCCATTAGCCTTCTTGGCAACAAGGGCACACTGTTGACTCATATCCAGCCTTTCATCCACTGTAATCCCTAGGTCCTTAGGGGGGAGGGATAACTCAGTGGTTTGAGCATTGGCCTGCTAAACCCAGGGTTGTGAGTTCAATCCTTGAGGGGGCTACTTGGGGATCTGGGGCAAAATCAGTACTTGGTCCTGCTAGTGAAGGCAGGGGGCTGGACTCGATGACCTTTCAAGATCCCTTCCAGCTCTAGGAGATGGGATATCTCTATGTATTTATTTATTTTCTGCAGAACTGCTTCCTAGCCATCCGGTCCCTAGTCTGTAACAGTGCATGGGATTCTTCCATCCTAAGTGCAGGACTCTGCACTTGTCCTTGTTGAACCTCATCAGGTTTCTTTTGGCCCAATCCTCTAATTTGTCTAGGTCCCTCTGTATCCTATCCCTACCCTCCAGTCTATCAATCACTCCTCCCAGTTTAGTGTCATCTGCAAACTTGCTGAGAGTACAGTCCATGCCATTCTCCAGATCATTAATGAAGATATTGAACAAAACCGGCCCCAGGACCGACCACTGGAGCTCTCCACTTGAAACCAGCTGCCAACTAGACATGAAGCCATTGATCACTGCCCGATGATCTAGCCAGCTTTCTATCAACCTTATAGTCCATTCATCCAGCCCATACTTCTTTAACTTGGTGGCAAGAATACTGTGGGAGACTGTATTAAAAGCTTTGCTAAAGTCAAGGAATAACACATCCACTGCTTTCCCCTCATCCACAGTGTCAGTTATCTCCTCATAGAAGGCAATTAGGTTAGTCAGGCATAACTTGCCCTTGGTGAATCCATGCTGACTGTTCCTGATCACTTTCCTCTCCTCTAAGTGCTTCAGAATTGATTCCTTGAGGACCTGCTCCATGATTTTTCCAGGGGCTGAGGTGAGGCTGAATGGCCTGTAGTTCCCCGGATCCTCCTCCTTCCCTTTTTTAAAGATGGGCACTACATTAGCCTTTTTTCAGTCATCCGGGACCTCCCCCGATCGCCATGAGTTTTCAAAGATAATGGCCAATGGCTCTGCAATCACATCCGCCAACTCCTTTAGCACCCTCGGATGCAGCGCATCTGGCCCCATGGACTTGTGCTCGTCCCGTTTTTCTAAATAGTCCCGAACCACTTCTTTCTCCACAGAGGGCTGGTCACCTTCTCCCCATACTGTGCTGCCCAGTGCAGCAGTCTGGGAGCTGACCTTGTTCGTGAAGACAGAGGCAAAAAAATCATTGAGTACATTAGCTTTTTCCACATCCTCTGTTACTAGGTTGCCTCCCTCATTCAGTAAGATTAATAGAATAGATTAATAGTTTGTTGTTGTTGTTTTTTTAAAAAAGCTTCAACAAAATCATCCAAAGCACAGAACTTGGGGGTTATGGGAGATTAGATGTCTAGTTAACCAGATATCTTTTGTGAAAATAATACAGCAAAGCACAGACTATCCAACAAGTTCTTGGAATGTATTTGAGACAACTTTTTGTTTCAGAAGGTGGAGAAAGTGACTAGAGGAAAGGCTGTTCTAGACTTGATTTTTGACAAATAGGGAGGAACTGGATGGGAATTTTAAGGTAAAAGGCAGCTTGCATGAAAGTGCTTATGAAATTTTGAGAGTTCATGATTGGATCGGTAGGAGGGAAAACAGAAGAATAAAGACAATTAACTTCAAGCAGCCTTTAGCACACTCAGAGAATTAGTAGGTAAGATCCTGTAGGAAACAAGTCTAAGGGAAAAGAGAGTTCAGGAGAGTTGGCCATTTTAATGAGATATTATTAAGGGCACAAGAGAACTATCCCAATGCATAGGAAAGATAGACAGTATGGTAAGAGACCTCTCTGGCTTAACCAGATCTTCAACAACCTGAAACTCAAAAGAGAGTCCTACAAAAAGTGGAAACTAGGTCAAATTACAAAGGATTAATATAAAAAACACCAACACAAGCCTGGAGGGGGAAAAATAGAAATGCCATGGCACAAAACAAGATTAAACTAGGTAGACATAAAGGGTAACAAGAAAACATTCTACAAATATATTATAATCAAGAGGAAGACCATGGACAGGGTAGGTCCATTAGGCACTGAGGAGGGAAAGATAATAACAGAAAACTCAACAGTGTCCACAGTGTTAAATGCCATTTTTGTTTCAGTTTTCACCAAAAAGGTTAGCAGTGATTGAACAATTAACATAGCATAGTCAGTGGAATAGAATCTGAGATTAAAATACAGAGAGGCCAAGTTAAGAATTATTTAGACAAGTTACATGTCTTCAAGTTGGCAGGGCCTGACAAAATACATTCTAAAATACTTAAGGGACTGGCTGAAGAGATCTCTGACCCATTAGCAATTATCTTTGAGAACTCATGGAGGACAGGAGAGATCCCAGACAACTGGAAAAGGGCAAATATAGTATCTATCTATAAAAGGGGGGGGGGGAAGAACAACCCAGGGAATTAGAGACCAGTCACCTTAAGTTTGGTACCTGGACCCTCTGTTGCTTTTTGGAAAGATAATGGAGCAAATAATTAAACAATCAAATTGTAAGTACCTAGAAGATAATAAGGCTAAGTTTTATCATGGATATTTTTAGTAAAAGTCAGGGACAGGTCATAGGCAATAAACAAAAACTCACGGAAGCCCATGACCTGTCCCTGACTTTTACTAAAAATATCCCTGACAAGAGGGGTAGGCAGGTTCAGCACCACTGCTGCTTGGGCTCCCGAGTCCCCCACCCCTATGGCTTATGGGAGCTAAAGGATCACCCTGCCTGCAGGGCTGGGCTGCTGTGGGGTCCCCTTGTCCCTGGGGCAGGTGGGAACTGCAGGGTGCTGTGGCTGGGCAGCTGCAGTGAGTCTACCCGCTGTAGCTGAGTAGCTGGAGTCTCCCACCCCCTATGGCAGCTGAAGGGTCCATCAGCCCCCTGCTGCTTGCTGTGGATAAGCAGCTGCAGGGACCCCTGCTAGGGTAGGGGCAAGGAGCTGTGGGGGCAGGGCTGGCTGGTCTTTGGAACCCATGTCCCCTGCCTAGGGCGTGCCATTTAGTTGAGGGTGAGACCCTCAATCAGGGTATGCCAAGCTCAGTCCTGCTGCCCTTGATTCACACAACAAGGATAACAACGCTTTATTACTTCTGCCCCAATAGTAAGGAGACTGGGGTCCAACACCATCTAAAAGTGATCATTTGGGCAAGCAATCGCATCATGCTGAGCACCTAGGCAGCGTGGGTGTGCCCATGCAAATGAGATCAGCTCCTGAAGTCCTCATCCACAGCTCATCACTAGATGTTAGGAGAGAGCTCATTCAGACTCTGTTTACATCTGCATAAATGATTTGGGTGATGGCATAGAGAATATACTTGCAAAGTTTGCGGATGATACCAAGCTGGGAGGGGTTGCAAGCTTTTTGGAGGACAGGATTATAATTCAAAATGATCTTGACACATTAGAAAAATGGTCTGAATTAAATAGGATGAAATTTAAGAAGGACAAATGTAAAATACTACATTTAGGAAGAAGTAATCAATTGACAAATACAAAATGGGAAATGACTGCCTAGGAAGCAGTACTGCAGAAAAGAATCTGGGGTTATAATGGATCACAAACTAAATATGAGTTCACAATGTAATACTGTTGCAAAATAAGTGAACATCATTCTGGGATGTATTAGCTGGAGTGTTATAAGCAAGACATAAGCAGTAATTCTTTCTCTCTACTCCATGCTGATGAGGCCTCAACTGGAGTACTGTGTCCAGTTCTGGGCACCATGCTAGGGGAAAATGTGAACGAATTGGAGAAAGTCCAGAGAAGAGCAATAAAAATTATTAAAGATCTAGAAAGCATGATCTACAAGGAAAGATTGAAAAAACTGGGGTTTTTTTTAGTCTGGAGAAGAGAAGACTGAGGGGGACATGATAAAAATCTTCAAGTGTGTTAATGGTTGTTATAAAGAAGAGGGTGATAAATTGTTCTCCTTAACCACTGAGAAGAGGACAAGAAGTAATGGGATTAAATTGCAACAAGGGAGATTTAGGTTCGACATGAGGAGAATCTTCCAAAAGGAAAGGTAGTTAAACACTGGAAGAGTTTACTTATGGAGGTTGTGAAATCTCCATCACTGGCATTTTTTTAGAACAAGTTAGACACCTGTCAGGGATGGTCTAGATAATACTTAATCCTGCCTCCGGACAGGGACTGGACTAGATGACCTATCGAGGTCCTTTCCAGACCTACATTTCTATTTTTTCAATCCACCAAAACTTTACCCTTAGAGATATGATTGAAAGCATGAGCATGCCTGCAGATGGCTGACATAATGGGGAGGCAGATGGAGCATCTTTGGCAGGGATTCTGCCTGTATCCCATTTTCAGGCAGTAAAGTCATAGAATATGAATTAGGGTGTGTGGTACTTGAGCATGAGTGGTAGTGGTCCATGGGATATAATGATAGCTGTGATCATTAGTAGAATTTTCCAAGCATGGTAGGTTCTTAATTATTGGCGTCATACAGGGAGAGTCTCAGGCACACATGCCAGATCAGCCACACATTTTCAAGTAATCATTTAACCTCCTCCTTGCCCTGGCAAACAACATGTAAGCTATTGGCCAATGTGAACACCATGTGAATACTTGTAGGCCACGCTGAGCATGCGTTTAATGTTACTGTGTTCCTGTGGCATAAGACATTTTGGTCCATACAGCCTGCATCTTGGTTACAGAGACTGTATTGATAGGGACAGGCTGTGGCATGACCATGACCCATTACTGGCAACAACGTTGTTCCCCAGGGGGAATATGTCTCCCATGTGCAGTTGTACCAGCACAGATCTGCCTTTCATCAGTGTAACCATCTGAAATATACTGAGATTGTGTAGCCACTCACATATTTACATAGTCTCGGTTTATGAATGGGTATTGGAGCAAAGCTGAGGCAGCTGGAGGTGCAGTTTCTCTTTGAGGTAAATGTGGGGTGGAAATCTTAAACCAATATTGGATCTGCTGACTGATAGTGGGAGATGTGATTTGGGGGTGGGGAAAAAGTGCTGCCACTGCTTTGTCTGGAATTTGTCTTCATTGGGTTTTTAAATGTATGTCAAGGGCACTCCGTTCTGAATGGATGAAATTTGGTTTGAATCTAAATAAAGCCAAGCATTAGTACAGGAGGTGTCACACTAATACTTTTATGTGCTTGAGGGGCTGGTGCTGCAATGACCAAAGAGATGTCCCAACACACCCATGGCATTCTCCAGTCCCTACCATTCACACTGCTTTGTAAACTGCATTGAGCTATGGATGGATGACATTATATAGTCTCTCACCAGTGACTTGGCTAGACTTATGAAAGAAACCCAGTTTCTTTATGACTTTGCCATTTTTATCTCACCATTTTTGTTGTATATCAATTTTGCCTCTTCTGGGGTAGCCAAATATAATGGATCAGGCAATGTCATTCCTGGTTCATTTTCTATACAGACATTTCTTTCTTGTTTTGTTCCTTGCCAAAGAGTAGAGTACAGATGCCAGTCACCCTATAATTCTGTAGCAGTTCTTGTAGGCTGCTGTGATTTGGGGAGGTGGTGTCATTCTCTCATCTGCTTTTGTTTGTGGAATGACATACTATGGCTCCCATAAAGAGCTGCATGAGCACATATGAGGGTAGAATGTGTTCCTTAACTAAATTTTAAATGAGTTCCTTTTTAGTTGTTGAATTGCTTATAAATTGCACATATGGGATGCCAGGCTGTTGTAAATATGCTCCTATCTCTAGTAGTTTGTTGGGTCTTCAGTTAAGTATAAAGAAATATTCATACAATTTGCATCTACTTCTACCTGAATTTAGTAGGGATCCTTTTCTTGCTTCTGAGTGCTTACAAACTGAATGTGTTTTTTTGTTTATTTTAAGGATAGAAGTATGCTTCTAACCCTGTGATGAGAGCCAGTCAACATTTTTCAAGCAGAATCAAAATCTGGCTGTTTTTGAATAACAGAATGTTACAGTCCTGGCTGAGTCCCCCTTGCGGACAGTCACCAGGCTATTTATAGCCAGACCGAACCTTCAAATCCTATGTGCTTGTAATCCTCTGGGACTGAGCAGAGTCCAGACACTGTCTCTGATTCTGTCCTCTCAGACCCTCCCAGGATGCTGACTCCCGGGCTGGCACTCCTCCTTGGGATGTGGGACCCTGCAGTGGAACTGCTCTCGGCCCTCAAACTAGTGCTGAACTCCCCATGCTTCCCCAATAGTTTATACAAGCTCTCCCCAGAGCTCAACCCACGTGCACACACCAATGTATACTTAAACTCTTTGGGGACCACATAACACTTAATGAACACACAAGCTTTGCAGAGGAACTTCTTAAACATACACACACTTAAGTGTTAGCACATGAGAATTACAGATCTATGGAAAAACAAAAAAACACCTGAATGCAATTCCCCCCTTTCTCTGAGTCCTCATCATCCCTGAGGGACTTTGGGGTGTTGGTCTGTGTCTTTCAAGTAGGCTAGGACACTCCTGCCTCCACTTCTCCTTGCTGAGTTGTCTTCTTCTGGCAATGGTCTGCTCCCTTTCAGATTTGTCTGTGATACAGACTGCATCTTTTCTTGCTTCTCTTCCTGTGCTGGGATTTTCCAGCCATTGAATGGGATTGCTGGCAGAAGGTCTTTAAAAGTCAATGGCTCAGCCAGCGGCCCTTATTGTCTCAACAAAATAAAGCTATTTGAAGGCTGATGGCCCTGGTGCAGTTTCTCATTCATAGCTTATTTTCTACTACAAAATAAAAGTTCTAATCTGCACTGCCTGCTACAGGTACAAATAACATTCATAAAATCAAATGGAAACCAGAACGGGACATTTCCCAAATTGTTAAACAAAATCATTTTCAAAAAATCCTTCCCCTCAAAAATGTGGATTTTTTTTATTTACACTGGAAATGTAAAATATATTAAAAAAAAAACAATTTAAACAAAACAATAAAAAATTACAAAATAGCTAGTTAGTCTGTATTTTGTTTGTTTGTATTCTTGTTTCATTTCCATTGTATGATTTTGGATTGATTCAAAATCAAAATATCCAATTTTTGAAAATAATTCAGAGTGAAATTTGGAAAAATGGAAATGAAAAATGTTTGAAAACATTTTCACATGTGCTATTTTTTTTGCATTTTTGACTAGCTCTCCTGGTGACTCAGTACACTAGTATTTCAGTCACATGTCTCATGTAGTTCATGCTTTGGGTCATTTGCCAGGTGAGCACAATATACCTAGTGCAGATGAGTTTTTCTTTTCTTTTCTTTTCTTTTCTTTTCTTTTCTTTTCTTTTCTTTTCTTTTGCCATTTAGAAGACAAGCAAAAATGGTTTTGAAAAATCCATGTGGTCTAACATGCAAAAACATCTGCTGGATTCATGAACAGCTTGCTGGCTTTGCTCAGCAGCAGAGGCAACTGTTACTGATGAGCTCTGCTCTTTTCGGCAGGTGTAACTGCAGTTGATTGAAATTACAAGACATAGTTTCAGGGGACAAGTGGATAATGTGGCCAGACTAAAACAACATCAACAAAATATTGGAAAAACACAGGCAGATGTTAGGGTTATTCTCTGCACATGAATTCATGTACTTAAATCCATTCTGAGTTTACCTTACTGTCACATTGTAGCAAGCTCTGTTACAGAATGGTATTTTGCTGTAGGCTGCTCTAATATTATGAGATGGTCCACCTGCTTGGGTGAGCATACTGTACCATGTCTCAGTTGTAGATTTTCTTCATCTTTTAGATTTAGGTTTAAATCTTTTAGGCTTAAATCTCCCCTCAATCTTATTTTATTAAGATTTGATCTTGTCTACAATGTGGTGAATTCCATTATGCTGTGTGTTGATGGCATCTGGCAGATAATTTTTGTTGCTAGGAAATGAGAGTGGCCAGTTCATGTGCACACAGCCAAAAAAGAAGAAAGCTAACAACCCACTTTCATTGGTTACCCTTAAATCTTACCAGTTGCATTAGTTAATTAAATAACTTGCCCTCAATGCCTTTAGTATCCTAGTATACCCTACAAGTATAGTGAATACTGTAAACACTGAGGAGAATTATTTAATTAAGTTTTAAGGGTGAACACTGTTGTTAGATTTCAAAGGAAAATAGTTATGGGAGTGAATGTATTGGTCACTATTCCTGAAGTCCATTTATGCATAAAATATTTCAACTTAAACGAAACAAGTAGTGAATCCAGTTATCCTGCAATCAAAAAGCCTTGTTGTTAGTATGCAAATATGAATGGATTATTCCATGTCTTTTATCAACATTACACCATCCTCTTTTCATTCCCACCACAGGAACTTTTTAAAATTCTGAATCATCACAGCTTGCAAATTTAAATTCAGTGCTTTGTGAAGTTAATTCAAAAATGTATCAAACTGCAACTTTGAAGCTGATGCAAGCATTTAAAGAAAATATTTTTTTTATCTGTTGTTTATTTAATGTGGCATGAAATTAACATCTGAATCAAAAAGCAAAATTTCAGTAAATAAGATCCAATATCTATTATAAGGCCTCATTATTCTGTGAACAGAGTAATATTTTTCAAAGTGTAAATTTTGCTTCTTCCTAAGCAGTTAAAAGGTTTCCCCATCCCCATTTTTCAACAGACATATATGTGTGTGTGTGCGGGTGTTTATTATTAACTAATTTAGAGACAGTAGTTGCTATTTAAAAAGTTAGCATTTTTCAGCTGTAACCACATAGCTCTTCCCTTGGCCTAGGGGATGAGGTCAGCATAACTGTTTCTCAGGAGTGTGGATTTTTCACATTGCTGAGAGAGGTAGCTATGCTGATATGTTTTCAGTGTAGACCAGCTCTAAGCAATATCATCATGCTCTGCTGCAAAACTTCTCTTTCCTGAGAGAGAAAAAGAGGCTGATGATGAGCGCAGGATTTCTTTTCTGGCCCTGATGTTACATATGGAGAGGGGTGTGGGCATTTCATGTTCCACTGTTATTGTGAAGAACACCCCAATCACCTCTGTGAAGCTTCCTTTCCAGCTTCTATGCCTCTGCATTCATGTGTGGCTGTGCAGGAGGGGAGGCTGTCTTCTTTCTCTGACTGAGCTCTAACATGGACCTGTGCCAGAGAGATGGTTTTTGGAGGGACCACACAACCCCTTTAACAATTTCTTTGACTGACTGATTTTGTTCCTTGCCTTAGGATGTGAAGTGGATGCAGTGGGTATACTCAGTGCATCCCATGACATCATTTCTATAAGCCTGAATGCCATTGAGTCTGCCTCAGGGAATTATACAGGCTTGGTCAGCCATGTAATACCAAAATCAGCATTACACATCCACTGCTGAATGGCAAGCAACCCCAAGAAATAGTTAAAAACCTCCATGGCTGCATTATCTGGGAACAGTAAAACGGCCATAGAGGTGAATTTTGGCTGCAAATCAGAACTTTCATTTCTTGACTCTAACATATTTAAAATCTAAACCATTCTGTTTTAGGGCTTTTTGTTTTGAAATCTAATTTTGTTTCTATAATAGTAAGAGAGGTAGATTGAATCACATATTTGAATATTCAGTGTATCGATCAGATTCATTTCACATTTTGCCTGGTCTGGGGCTGGAAAATCTGAAATGTACAGGATGCTGAGACCCAGCAAGTGTAGTGTCCTTTCTTTTGGTTTTAGGGTTTAGAATTGCCAGTGATGTAGGTTCTGTGTATTCTAAGTTGGATCGATCCATGATTCAGGGCATTTGAAACTGAAGGGACCAGGTACCCCAGCAGAGATACTTCCTGGACCACTTCTGATGTTACTCTTTTAGGTAGATAGGACAGATTTAGAGAGTTTTGCTTGGGACAGAATATTTGCTTGGGTAGAAAGAAAATCCTGAGTAGAGATGAATAAACCCTGTACTGTACATATTTTATGTGTTACCGAAGCTGGACTCTCCATGATCCGTTCCCAGGGGATCGCATAGTACCAACTTTCTGCAGGTCACTTGAAAGTAAAGTTTCTACAGAACCTGAAACTTCAAGAAAATCCTTTTTGTCCTCCCACAGAAGGGGGAGAGTAACCACCTGCCACTCCCTACATGCATTATGGAAACCCTGGAAGTTATCTAAAATAAGATTGTCAGAGGGATCTCGTTGGGCCTTGGGGTCAAGAGCAGTTATGGGAGGGTGAGGGAACCTAGGAGCAGAGGAACAATATGAATACAAAGACAATTTCCTAGACGGAGGATTCTAGGCAAACATCTTGTACAGGACTAAGGCCTGGATGTGACAGTTGAGGTGCTGTACCACATTTGCAGACTTGTGTGTTTAGATCAGCATTACCAAAGCAAGCTTTCCTCCTTGAGGCCTTGTACATACCTAGAATGAAATTCTAGATTCAGATCATTTTTGTGTTAGTCAAGAGCAAAAAGTTTGCTATTTTTAGAGCATGAACCTTTCTCCTCACATTTTGATAATTCAAAAATGATTGAATGGAAATTCCATGAGTATTTGCATCCACCTGAAAATAGAGGCTTTTAATTAGAGCTGTGCAAATCTTAACCATTTCACTTCAATAGAATTTGGGAGAATATTTTCTTTTTCTTTGCATCTTGGATTTCAAAAAAGCCTCAAAACACATTCAAAATCATCACATATTCAGCTGGTTTCAGGTCAGGCAATCCAGATCTGCAAATGTTGCATGGCTTTGATTCAAAAAACGTAAATTGGCCCAGATTTTCTTAAGAGGTCACGAATCTCAATTAAGTCTTCAATATACATGGAGCGAGTTTTTTGAGTTAATATTGAAACACACAGCCAGGTGACTTTCACATGGTTTGGGGGTTTATTACATACCGTATATACTCGATCATAAGCCGGTTCGTTTATAAGCCAATCCCCCCCAAGATGGATAAGTAAAAATTGGAAAAAAAATTATGACCCTATAATTCAGGGGTCGGCAAACTTTGGCTCCCAGGCCATCAGGATAAGCCGCTGGCAGGCCGAGATGGTTTGTTTACCTCGAGCGTCTGCAAGCACAGAGGTAAACCTAAGTAAACAAAATGTCCCAGCCCGCCAGCGGCTTACCCTGATGGGCCGGGGCAGCAACTGGTGGGGAAATATTTTTGGGGGGAGAAGCTGGGGGTCAGGGGAGTAACCCCTGTGACCACCCCCCACATAACCACACCCCTAGTCCAGGACCCTCACACTCTCTCCATCCCATCCCTTCCCACGTTAGCTGGGGCGGGTCAGGGGAGGATGTCTCTGGCCTGGCTGGAGCTGCAGCCTGCTCCGGCAGGCAGCCCGGCCACAGCCTGCCAGCCCCGGGGCTGCAGCTGCTTTGGAGGCTGGGGGAGAGCAGCGTGGCCAGAAGAGGAGAGACTCTGGTCCCGCCTCTTCCCTTCTGGCTCTGGTGGCTGTGCTGCCTCTCCTTGCCCCATCTGTCCCACCTCTCCCTCTCTCTATACCCGTTCATAAGCTGACCCCTTCTCTGATGCTTCACTTTTTTACTAAAAAAAAAATCGGCTTATGAACGAGTATATACAGTGCGCAGTTCTACTTGTCTGTAATTAGGGAGAGATCACAGAAAGCATGTATTTTACTGGCCTGGGGAATCCTGCACACTTGGAAAGCACTGAGTGGGCTAACTGAATGCTTTCTGGACAGACCAGAGGCTGGTTCCCATTAACCCTTTCATCCTTTTGGTTACCTAGAGGTCTGAAAGAAGAGTCGCTTGAAACTTTATCTCGCCTCCTTCTCCCATCTCAGCAGCAATAGCTCATGTGAGGCAAGGAGGGAGCTTGAGGTGCTGAGTGGTGGTGGCCTTGAGCCCCACTTCTCACCACCTTTTCAGGGGGCAGTCAGCTTTACTCTCAGTCCTACTCCCTTATAGATTTCCCAGTCTGGGGAGATTCTGGCTATGTTTGGTTCAGCTGTGCAGAGCATAAGTTCTTTCCCCTCCCTGCTGCAAGGCTACTTGCCGGTCTTCCCCGGTTGACCAGTTGTGAGCGGTTTCCTCTAGCACTGGTTTGGTAACAGAGGCAGCAATATTGGAGGGGGTGAGTGACTTGTGATGAGTCACTCCTGGGCTGTGCTCCAGCCAATCCACAAGCCAGGAACTGGCCTTGCGATTCCCAGACCAGGTGTATGAGCCTCCCAGGAGGAACAGAAGCTCAGTCTGCTTGATTTCACTCCAGGGCTTGCTCACTCCTGCCTGACAGTGACAACAGACTGCCAAAGTCTTAGCCTGCTCCAACCCTGCTCTTGCTCTTGCCTTGCTCCTAGTCCTGCTCCAGCCTTGCGCCAATCCCACCCTAGACTCCTGACTCCGGCTCTGAACAGTAGGCCTGGCCATCTCCATCACAGTTTCTGGCAGAGAGTATGAGCCATTCATTATCTGCCAAGTGCAGCATGCACAGAGCTTACATCTTACAAAGCCTGCACTGCGAGAGGAGGAACATCTGAAGGTGGGGAGGAGAAGAGATCTGGAGAGGAGAGAAACTAGAGAAGTGAAAGAGGGCAGTTGTGTAAGGTAGAGGGACTAATAGAGAATTCACTCTCTTACCAAAAAATGAAAGCCCCGGTTTACAAAGATAATTTTGATACATTTTGTGTGTTCAATGCAAATGCTCATCTGGCCACAAGCACTTGTTTGCTGCTGTTACAGTAACTTCATACCTGAGCCTTCCCAGCAGAAAGTTGCTTACAATTCCAAATATGTGCATGGCATATTCCAAAATGGTTTCCTCAAATATACATTTGGTAAATATTTATTCTCCACTGCTACTCTTTCAAATTGCAGAGAATCATCCAGCAAGTGACCCCTGCCCCATGCTGCGGAGGAAGGCGAAAAACCTCCAGGGCCTCTGCCAATCTACCCTGGGGGAAAATTCCTTCCCGACCCCAAATATGGCGATCAGCTGAACCCCGAGCATGCGGGCAAGATTCTCTAGCCAGATCCTCTGGAAAAAGTTCTCTGTAGTAACTTTTAATATCCCATCATTGACCATTGTTACTAATTACTAGTGATGGCACGTTATTGACCTATTGACTAAAATCACTTTATCCCATCAAACCATCCCCTCCATAAACTTGTCAAGCTTAATCTTAAAGCCAGAGAGGTCTTTCGCCCCCACTGTTTCCCTCGGAAGGCTGTTCCAAAACTTCACCCCTCCGATGGTTAGAAACCTTCATCTAATTTCAAGCCTAAACTTCCCAACGGCCAGTTTATATCCATTTGTTCTCGTGTCCACATTAGTACTGAGCTGAAATAATTCCTCTCCCTCCCTGCTATTTATCCCTCTGATATATTTAAAGAGAGCAATCATATCCCCCCTCAGCCTTCTTTTGGTTAGGGTAAACAAACCGAGCTCCTCGAGTCTCCTTTCATACGACAGATTTTCCATTCCTCGGATCATCCTAGTGGCCCTTCTTTGTATCCGTTCCAGTTTGATTTCATCCTTTTTAAACATGGGAGACCAGAACTGCACACCATACTCCAAATGAGGTCTCACCAGTGCCTTGTATAACAGAACCAGGACCTCCTTATCCCTACTAGAAATACCTCGCCTAATGCATCCCAAGACCGCATTAGCTTTTTTCACAGCCACGTCACATTGCCGACTCATAGTCATCCTGCGATCAACCAGGACTCCGAGGTCCTTCTCCTCTTCCATTACCTCCAACTGATGCGTCCCCAGCTTATAACTAAAATTCTTGTTAGTCATCCCTAAATGCATAACCTTACACTTCTCACTATTAAATTTCATCCTATTATTATTACTCCAGTTTACAAGCTCATCCAAATCTCCCTGCAGGATATCCCGATCCTTCTCCGAATTGGCAATAGCTCCCAACTTTGTGTCATCCGCAAACTTTATCAGCCCACTCCTACATTTGGTTCCAAGGTCAGTAATAAATAGATTAAATAAAATCGGACTCAAAACCGAACCTTGAGGAACTCCACTGGTTACCTCCCTCCCTCCAATCTGACAGTTCATCGTTCAGTACGACCCGCTGCAGTCTCCCCTTTAACCAGTTCTTTATCCACCTCTGGATTTTCAGATCGATCCCCATCTCTTCCAATTTAACCAATAATTCCTCATGCGGTACTGTATCAAACACTTTACTGAAATCGAGGTATATTAGGTCCACCACATTTCCTTTATCTAAAAAATCTGTTACTTTCTCAAAGAAGGAGATCAGGTTGGTTTGGCACGAGCTACCTTTCCTAAAACCATGTTGTAATTTGTCCCAATTGGCATTGACCTCAAGGTCCTTAACTACTTTCTCCTTCAAAATTTTTTCCAAGACCTTGCATATTACAGATGTTAAACTAACAGGCCTGTAGTTACTCGGGTCATTTTTTTCCCCTTCGTGAAAATAGGAATCACATTAGCTATTCTCCAGTCAAATGGTACCACCCCCGAGTTTACAGATTCATTAAAAATTATCGCTAATGGGCTTGCAATTTCTCGTGCCAGTTCCTTTAATATTCTCGGATGAAGATCATCCGGTCCGTCCGATTTAGTCCCTTTAAGCTGTTCGAGTTTGGCTTCTACCTCCGATACAGTAATGCCAACCCCCACTCCTTTATTCCCATCCGTCTCGCTTCCACTATTCCTCAATCCTTCATTAGCCTCATTAAATACCGATGCAAAATATTCATTTAGATATTGTGCCATGCCTATCCTTAATCTCCACTTCATCCACAGTCTTGAGCAGTCCCACTTCTTCTTTCTTTGTTTTCTTCCTATTTATATGGCTATAAAACCTCTTACTATTGGTTTTAATTCCCCTTGCAAGGTCCAACTCTACACGGCTTTTGGCTTTTCTCACTCCATCTCTACATGCTCTGACCTCAATAAGGTAGGTTTCTTTGCTGATCCCGCCCATCTTCCACTCCCTGTACGCTTTCTGTTTTTTCTTAATCACCCGTCTGAGACGCTCGCTCATCCAACTCAGTCTAAATCTCCTGACTACGAACCGTTTTCCCTTTCTCGGGATACAGGCCTCCGACAGCTCCTGCAATTTCAACGTGAAATAATCCCAGGCGCCATCCGCTTTTAGATCCCTAAATATGTTAGTCCAATCCACTTCCCTAACTAGTCCCCTTCATTTATTAAAGTTAGCCCTTTTGAAATCGTAAACCTTAGTCTCCGATTTAATTCTGTTAATCTTTCCATTTAGTTTAAACCGAATTAGCTCATGATCACTTGAGCCAAGGTTGTCCCCTACAACCATTTCCTCAATGAGGTCCTCACTACTCACCAAAACCAAATCTAAAATGGCATTCCCCCCTCATCGGTTCAGCAACGTCTGGGTTTATTTGTTTTAACATTCTAATTTCTGAGCCTTTAGAACACACTTGGATCACATTTTCAAGCTTTTCTTTGCAAGTACGAGATTAGAAAGCATTTTTTTTTAAAGCAAGGATTCTCAAGTAATCACTTGCCTCCAGGAGCTGGGGCTTTATGAAAGTATACTAAATATTGAAAGACTTGAAATTAAATCATGAGAGTTGGCAACACAATGGGTACTTTGGGGTTGAAAAGTGTTCACTGAATCCCTGTATTTTGCTAGTGTACTCACACTGGGGGAAGATATAATTTAGATCATATATATTTGTTTGTTTGACTTTCAGATTACATCTAATATAATTTTAGTGAAATGGCTTGATCCTAGTAGCTGATCAAATTTAATTATTTATACTATCTCTGCATATTTGTATTAAAAATAATAATAAGAAAAAAAAAAACGTTCCCACCAGGTCTTTTATTTCCTAAGTTGATTGTTCCTGAGTTGTTGTGCCATTGGTGTCCATATTTACCTATTAGTGCTTGGGGAATTGAGCAGCAATCCAGACTTCTCAGACTTTTGGGGATGACATTTTAAAAGATGGATAGTCTCATGGACATCTTTCCTTCCATTTCCAATTGTCTAATAACCGTGTGGTAGCTACAGCACGTGCTTACATAGAAACGGGAGATTAGGGAAGTATTTAAAGCATTTTAGCTGCTTTTTAATGTGATTTACAAGCTGGAAATAAGGCAGAGGTCCAGCAGCATATGGCCAACCAGCTCTATCTAGCCTGCCAGAAAGTGTCTGCAGGGGATTAGTAGTCTTTGGATACAGTCTGAGAACCTCTGCTCTATATTATATGAAGAGCAGCCTTTATTTTTGTGAGGGATGACAATTTCAGAGTAGAACAGGTGTACAATATACCTGTGTAATCTTTTAGAGTTACAGACATAAATTTAGCCTAGTATATTTAACTGTACAGCATCCTATGATTTTTTTTTTAAGAGTAAAACCATTCCTTTTCCTTTTTTACTACTTACCAGGAACAGGAAGTTCATGTACCAATTCAATTTAATATTAATATTTTATCCTGAGAAACGAAGTCTAAATCTTCTTGAGTTGGAATCAATGGCAAAATTCTCATTGACTTCAGAGGAAGCAGGAGCTAGTCCATAAATCTGAAAATCTGTAGTAAGAAGAATCTATTAAGGTATAGGAAAATGCTATATAATATTTCCTGGGTTCTGGCTTGTGAAAATAAATACATCTTTTCACTAATGCACATAATCATATTATAATATTACATTTTTAGCTGAAAGACTTATTTTTTTCCTAAGGCTATCCATACTGAAATCACGAGAATAAGATCATAATGATGCTTTTGAAAATTAACTCATTTTTATTCTTCCCCCCCCCCCCCAATTGGGACTAATAGAGATCTATCGAGAATTTCCATAATCTGCAGAATTTGTGCAGGAGGGTAGAATATCTGTGATTTTAGAATCATAGATTTCACTGTCCTTACTCTCTTTATATTTTAATAACAACTATCATAAAATACAGAGAAAATAATTAAAAATCATTTATTGAGTTATTAAAGTGAACCGATACTGAACCAAACTTGATAGGAAACCTGTTGGATATTCCTATAATGTGCACTGCAGATTTGAACACATTTTACCTGATGCTGCTTGAAAACCCATTTTTGCTTTACTATTTAAGAATAGTATAAAGCATTTAAATTATTTGAATGATCAAAATAGTATCTGATAGAATATGATATGTTCATGCTCAAACCTGCCTTCAACTACATTCATATGTAAAGTCCTTTCAAATAAATGGAATATTAGGATGAAATAAGTATGTCAAGGTGCATGTAATAAGTGTCATGCTGAATGTTGCAAATAAGTAGAAAAGCAGTAAAATTTTCAGTGTTACTGGTTCAAAATTTTAAAAAAGAGAGGGGGAAAACAAAACAGGAAAGGTGCTAGGCTACATGCAATTGGGTGCCTTTAAAAAAAAGAAAAGAGAAAAGAAAGAAATAAACATCTACTGACAGTGGTAATTAAATTTACTATTATATATGCTGTATTTCTTATTTTGCATATACAACCAGCATGGTGTATTATTTGTGAAACAAGAAATGAATTGAGCTCCCCTTCCAATAATTGTGTTGGTTCTGCAGTGCTACCACACACAAGTAGTAATAAAAAAACGTAATCACTTAAGAAAGCATTTAGGACGATTATTAAGCACTGAGAAGAGAACAGACCTATTGTATAAGGTGCCATTTGACTAACCTTAACTACATTTTAATTCTCATTTTACTAATTTTTTTGTCGTTAAGATCTTAGAAGTAATGGTTTATTAACATCTCTTTCTGGTTGTGTACATCAAATTCAATCCCAAAATTGTCAACATAAATGGACTTATCTTTGCATGGGTTTTATTTTTCTTTCGCCACTTTCATCTTTTTTTGATTCAATATTGAGCTCTTGATTCAATAAATCTTTATATGACCAGTTCAGTGGAACAATAAGATGAAATTAAAAAGCTCAGGAGCACTGTAATGCTAAAGTGTCAGAGTTTGTTAATTTCACTCCACTTCTGTTATCCCCCCAATTGTTTTGAGCCACAGCTCCCCATGCAGCTTTGTTCCCACATGGAGCAGGACAACAAAGTCAAAGTAACAAGCTCTGATGTATGGTCATTCTAGTGCCTTAGAAAGTTGTTAATTGTATGTCCTGCTTCCCCATTGCTTTTTAAAAAAGTGGTGGGAGGAAAGGTGTGAAATTAGCAAGCTCTCTGAAGTTCTGACACTATCCTGACAGAGCTTTCACTTTACTGCTCTGAGGAGCTGAGCAGTCACAGTGTAGGAATAGAAGGACAGCAGCACCATGGAAGAAAAGCTGTCTGCCAAAGGAGAATGGGGAAGCAGGCAGGCAAAATAGGTAAGGAGCAGTGAGAAGAGGAAAAAGCTTAAGAATAATAGAGGCCATAGAAAGAATAAAGAAATGATCTGAAAAAGCACAAGATTATTTTTAAAAGAGGAGAAAAAAGACCGAAGGATGGAAGACTGCAAAAATGGAGATATCAGGATAGTGAAAAAGGGCAGAGAGAAAGCTTTATATGGTTCTGGTGACTGTTCTGGGGAAGCAAGAACAGATAGTTTGCATAGGAGTGGGAGTGATGGTAGACACACAATATGGATCAGAGGAGCAGTCAGTATGTGGGAAGATGTAGCCTGTGTGCCTGGAAGGTAAGAGAAGTAGGTAATGGGGCAATGTAACAGTGTGCATGAAAGGAAAGAGGCATATGATATTGAATCAGATTCTGCTCTTGGTTTTACCTGGGCCTAATGCCACTCACTGAGGACAGAATTTAAATTGTTTATTTTTTTTTAAATAGGACAAGGATTTTTGTTTAAAAATAGTCTGACACTGCTTAGAAGAAATAGCTCTTTTATCCAGTTTTAATAAATATAAATGGCATAGTGAGCCAAATTTTTAGCTTCACTTATGTCAATGAAGTTGCTCTGGATTTAAATCCATATGGAAGAAGGTGCAAGAAACCCCACAGCAGGAAGTTGTGGGATAATTCTCCTAATCCCTTTGAAAATTTCTGTCAGCATTTACTATTAGAACCCTGGATATTCTTGTTATCCATATAAAAGTTATTCTTTGAACCTTGTGAAAGTCTTGCTCTCCGTGACATCCTATCACAATTAATTCCAAAGTCTGATTCGCTGTGGTGTGAAAAAATATTTTACCAGTATTGAATTTTCCCCCTTTTCAATTTCACTGGGAAAGGCATACATGGCATGTCTACAATACATGGGAGGTACTGACAATGAAGGCAAGCTGGTGGAGGAATACTGAGGGTGTGGGCATGGCAAATGAGACTTGGGAGTGGAAAAATACAACCATTTTTGCCCCATTCTGATCACAGTATAACCCTTTGAAGGGTAAGAATGAAATGCTTGAATGAAAGAGGAGTAGAATACTATCAGGCAAGAATCAAATGATGGTGTCCCAGAGTGAGGAAATGGAGGGAGTGGTACGATGGAAGGGAAGGTATGTTCTGAAACCTCACTTTGAAGCTGCTGATCGACATCCAGTTTGGAATCCATATGTTGATTGGCATTGCAGGTGGTGGTTTTGGCATGTCCGGGATCTTCAAATAATTCTGCTCTGATTCTAGATGAAGACTGGACCATCATAGCTGCTTATATAGAGTTCAGTTTCCTGTTTCTTGGAAAGTTAATCATTTTCAAGATTTGGTGTTTCTAGCAGAGAGGATATGCGTTGTTGAGTGCTACATGCCATCTAGGATGATAGGATAAGGAGGTTATAAGCTATAAGAAATCACCTCATTCAGAGCTTGTAGAGCTGTGACTCATAGTATTATACATGATATAATTGGATATTTATAATGATATGTCTTTATAATGTGACACTAATTAGAGCACAATTTATCCTAGTTACTAGGTTAACATAGTACATCTGTACTAGAGTTCTGTTATCCTTGACGTATTTGAACTCGGGAGGCCTATTTTTTGTATATTATTAATCAGCCTTTCCCTATTAATCTTACCAGGGATGTCTGTACTTGTTTTAGTGGGGTTGTTTTTCTGTATCTGCAGGATCAAGTGAATAGCAGAACTTTGGGGTACTTTGTGAATGGTATGTTTACAACCACAAGTTAAAGCTTTTTAAAATTAATAAATTGGCTCTTACATTCTGGAGAATACAGTAAAATCCAGGAAACCTCCACAGGGTGAACTTAACTCCTCAGATTTTTCACACCTGCTGGCTTTTATGAACTTTGCTCATAATTCACTATGTCTTTTGCAAAACACACTAAAACATAAACATTTCTGCCATGTAAAATAATCAGTCCTACAAGTTAAAGAAGTGTTAAGAAAATGGAGACCTGAGTAAGCAGGTGCTTGTAAGCATGGGTGGGAGGGGGGACTTTCAACACTTCACTATTCGGGTGTAGACACAATCAACATTCAATCCATGTATTGAACACACCAATACAGTCCTTCAAGCAAGTGTCATCAACTGTGGTTAAGGCTTAGTCGTTACACCAAGGAACTATGCAAATCACCAAGATAATATAACAATGATATTATAATAATGTAATACTTACTTATGATCATCAGTTTGTTAGTATCTAATACATTTATCACTCTTCCCAGTAATTCTCCAAGGAGAAGGGATGCGCTTGCCTTTACGGCACTTTTAAGAGTGTGGTCCCTGCTACTGGAAGGGATTGGTCCAAAAGGGACAAGTTTAAAATATCAAAAGCAATTGCTTAAAGTTATGGTTCAAATCTCTCTTAGGCCAGTTTGCTTGAACTTATAAAGAAAGACATGCACATAGCATCAGTTAAAATGTGCTTACTGGATGTCTCACTAGAGCAGTGGTGGGCAACCTACGGCCTGCAGGCTGCATGTGGCCCATCAGGATAATCTGATTGCAGGCCACGAGACATTTTACTGATGTTGACCATCCGCAGGCACAGCATGGTCCCCTGCAGCTCCCAGTGGCCACGGTTCGCCGTTCCCAGCCAATGGGAGCTGCGGGAAGAATCCTGGGATGGGGGAGAATCCTTTCCACAAGGCTGGGTCAGTCTTATTGGGGATTTTCAAGGTTTTTTTGGGTTCAGTCAATGTTGGGTCCCATATTGATTTCTGCTTCAAGAGGAAGCTAAGGTATAGACTATGCTTAAGGGTCATTGCCACCAGATAGTTAAAAGGGCAGAGAGAGAGAGAGGTTGTTAACAAGGTATTTTCAAGGCATATTTCAATGTCTGTACTTCTTACATACAATTATGGTGAGTCCAGTGAAGCCCTATTCCTTTTGACCTTGTTTTTCCCAATATTTAAATATATCAATACAGACAGTGGGCAACATGTCCCTATACCAGGAGACAGAAATAGGAAACAAACCAAACTTTATATAGCCAGATCGTGTGGTTAATAGGGAGGAAGGGGCAGAGCATGCCAGTTCATCACCTGTCTTACAGCAAGTAGAGGTTTCTGTTGATCTGAACTAGAATTTTTAGTTTGTTTTTAGCTATTTTTTATCTTCTGTCTTTCTAACCCTTTTAATATTGGAGAGTGATACCTACCATCAGTGTAGGGTTTCCCTCATCCTTTTTCTTTTATTTGGGTTGGTCAGTATTTCTGTTCTCTGTCTGTAAATCAAACACACTTGTTTGTACCCATTTCTATAGGTGAATAAACAGACAACTGAACCAGCTGCATAGGGGTACACAGAGGTGTGTTAGGAGAGCCTATTTTAGGGGTGAGAGGGACACTCATTTTGGTGCAACCCAAAATCTGTTGAGATGGATGAGTGCTGCACTGCAGCAGTACAGCATTCCTGCTTCTAGGAATTTTCCCAAGGCAGTGGCTGCTGAAAATGGCACTTCCATAGTTTGGATGAGGACTCAGATACATTTCACCAAATATACCCAGTCTCAGCTCACTTTTAAAAACTTGCCCTTTTGTGCATTATACACCCATAGAGAAGGGGATGTAGCTGCTGGTTTATCATGCTAAGCACAGTATTCTTTTCACTGTATAGAGGATTTATTCCCTGTACTCTAACTGGCAGCTCACAGGTGAGTAGCTTCCCTCCGCATCATTCTGTCCTACATAAGGGTTGGATTCAAACTGTAGTCATGCTCAAGGCTTACAAAATATATACAGTTTTGCCCATCTTTGCTGCAGAATGTAGGAGAAATTGAAGTTTTATACCAAAAATGCAAATACAGGAACTTAGTTGCCATATGATAAATGGTTATCGAGAAATAGAAAGAGAGGAAGAAAATATAAAGGATAAATTCAACTCATCAACACTTCTTACCAGAGAGAGAGAGTGAGACAGGCATCATCACTTTAAAACACAAATTGCTTGTCTCCAGCAGACTTGCACTTAAAGTTACAGTAAAAAGCCCCTTCCTTTCTGACATCATTGGAGTGCTGCATCACAATCTACACTTTTTTGTGTGTTGACCTCATACACTTTCTGTTGCTCAATGCTTTGGGCTGTCAGAATGGTCATTTCAGCATTGCACTGTCTTCTCCCTATGCTTCCTTCGGCATCATTTTGACATTGCAGTCTGGTCTACACTGATGTGCAGAGATGTCCTTCTTGTGCAGTTATCTTAACAATGGAATGTATGAACATAAACTTGCATAACCATTGTGTTTCTGTTTTTATTTCTAATGTAGCATGCCTCATTAGATTCAGATTAACATTATCGTGAGGTTGTGGTGATGAACCAATAGGGAATGGACCAGTGAGACGAGTGGTTACAGACTACATACATATTATGACAAATGCTTGAGCCAGGTTCAGTATCTGCTGTTTATCAAATGTAAACATCAATATTATTTCTAATTTCTATAGCTCCTATCACTAGGTCATATATCTGAAATATAGAAAAAGGATATAAAATTACATGGATTTACTCAAATATTAGCCACTATAATTTCTTCCTTAACAATACTAAAGACCTTTCAAGCCCTCCTGCATATTGTTAGTGGTACATGGAGGGATGGTGATCTCGTTCTATTCTCACATCTATTCTCACCTCACCTTTTTGTTTTGTTTCCAAAGGGACATGCAACCCCTGCATGCAGGGCCTCCTCAATCAGTCATGTATTCAATGAACTGTCAGGTCTGGTTCTGGGGAAGGGATTGTGTGGAAAAACCTCCCCCATCTCTACTGTCTCTGAATGGCAGCTGGTGGAAGTCATCAGGGGAGATGAGAAATGACAGCCTTAGGGCAGACTGACAGTAAAATTACTGCTACTTGCTCATCACAGCTATTCCCTAAGCATCTCTTTCGTTATTTCTTTATTTGTCAGGGGAAGGTGTAGCCTAGGAACATGGGGTACCCTGTACATTGGGTACAATCTGAAAAGCAGAATCATAAGAAGAAAATGTTCTGAAGACAGAAGAGCCATGAAAGAATGGTGTTAGTGGGAACAGAAACCGGGAAAACCACAAAGTAGTAAACCTGCAAACATTAAACTTTACACAGAGAGCAAACCCTGAGAGAGAGAGAGAGAGACAGAGACATAAACAGTGACAGTAGGAGAAAAGAAAAAGTGTCTGGAAGGAAAAGAAAAGGAAGATCAAATACATGGGAGTCACTTTTAGTTTATAGAAATTTGAATGCCAAAATATCACAATAAAATACATACGAGACTGATTTTTATGTATTGGGCATGTAATTGTATGGACAGAATAGGACTTAGGAGACTATTATGTTCTATCAGTTCTATTTTGTATAGATTTTTACACCAAGTTCATCAGTGTAGTATCTGAGCGCCTTCAGTAGTGCATTAAGTCACACATCTGTCACATGTTGTTTGTTCTCTTATTCTCTTCCCCAGAGAAAGAGACACATGTGCAGCAGTGTATCTTATTTTGGTAGTGTGTCTTTTATTTTATTTTTTTGTAAATGTACATGTTGCTATGTGTTTATATTAGAAATGGGAGTTCTAAAATGCATTTTGCTCTTGGAGCAGAAAGTGGTGAGGTTTGTGATGGATCTTTGTTCCTGGGGTAGTTTATTCCACAGTCTCGGGCTGCACCTGAAGAAAGTTCTGTCTCCCACACAGATCGGGGAGTTGAGAGTTATTTTTGAGAGTTCCATTGTGCAGAGGAGCAGTCGTTGATCTTCCAGTGATCTTTTAGATACCCTAGTCCCAGGCCATGGAGTGGTTTTAAGATAAAGACCGAGACCTTGAACTTGAGTTGATATTTTATGGGAAGCTAGTTGAGAGAGTGGAGGACAGGTTTGATGTGCTCACAGTAGCCTGTGTTTCTAAGATGTGTTGCAGCATTCTGTACTAACTGGCATATCCTAAGTGCTGACGGCTTCATGCTCAGGTATATTCCATTGCTGTGATCCAGCTCAGAGGAGAGGTGTCAAAGCCATGAAAAACTGAGGCCATGTCTTCATCCCTCAGGATGGGTACAGAGTTTCCTAGCTAAGCAGAGATGGTAGAAAGCATGACTTGTGGATGCTGCTATGTAAGAGCTCAGCATCAGCGAGGAATTCAAGATTATTCTTAGACTACAGATTGAATTGACCAATTGTGGGTATGTATCTTCAGCCAACAGAGACTGCACCGTGGCTGCAAGCTCTTCAGAATATTTTCCTCTGCCCACCAACATCACCTCTATCTTGCTCGGGTTCGGGTTCAGCTTCAGTCAGCTGTTCTTCATCCATGAGCTGATTTCATCCCAGCACTGGGCCATATTGATGGTAGTTCTGTGGCCGTATGTGGTAAGGATAAGTAGAGCTCTGTATCGTCTGCATATTGCTGGCACTTGAGTCCGTGTTGTCTGACCAGTTCACCTAATGTTTGCATGTAGATGTTGAAAAGGACTGTATAGAGAATTGATCCTTTTGGAACTCCACAAGTGAGGGGTCTACTTGTTGGGTATGTCCTTCCCGGAAGGACTCAAACCATTTTAGTGCATTACCCTGAGCCTGCCACCTCTTTCAGACAAAAGAGCAGAATCTCAGGGTCAACAGTGTTATTGCTGCAGCGAGGTCCAACGGTATGTGACTGGATGTCTGTCCTCTATCAGTTGACAGGAAGAAATCATCCAGCACTGCCATTAAAATGGTTTTGGTTCCATGTCCTGGTCTGAATCCAGACTGAGCCAGGTCTACAGTGTTAGCTTCAGTTAAGTGAACTTGTAGTTGGCTTTTTGTTAGCTTCTCTATGAGTTTGCTCAGAAATGGGATGTTTGACGCGGTGTGATAGGCTAGGACTGATGTATCCAGTGTGAGTTTCTTCAGTGTTAATCAGAGTATTGTATTTTTAAAAGAAGAAGGGAAAATTCCTTCTCTGAATTAGACATTGGCAAATTCAGTAGGAGTAGCACCAGTTGTTCACAACTCTCTTTCACAAGCCAGAAAGAGTACAGATCGGATTAATAAGTCTTTGGCCAACACACCTTTAGGGTGTTTAAAACTTCTTGATGAGTGAATTTACTGAACTCCAGGAATACAGATGGGCTGTTGGCTGGTTGATATAAGTGGAACAGATCCATGCTGTTTGTGAAGGCTTCCTGGATCTTTTCAGTGAAGTAGGATGATAGTTTTGCACCTAGTGTGATGAAGAACTCCAATGCAGGTTGAAGGTATTCCAGATTAATTAATCAGTTTACCAGCCTGGTTAGCTCCTTGGAGAAGGATTTGGTATCCTCAATGGAAGCTCATAGAAAGGTTCTCTTGGAGTTAGTATAGCATAAGCTTTGAAGAATTCATTGTTTCATCCTCTCTCAATCAGCCTATGTTTTCCACCACTGGTGCTTGAGTTTCTGCCCTTCTCTCATCATATATCACAGTGTGTCAGAAAACCACGGACATCTGTGGATTAATGGGGAGGAAGAGGCAGTTTGGGGGCTAGCATGTCAAAGGCTGACAGTGTAGAATGGTAATGATTCACCTAGTCCTCGACTCCTCATCCTGTGGATGAGGCGTTGTTGTCCTTTAGCGTGCTTTCGTCTCTCCTTGAGTCCATGAATCTTTGTGGTCAAATCAGGGTCATTGGTCTTTCTTGTTGCCTGAGTGATGGAAGGTCTCTGACCACTGCCTTAATGATGTAATGCTCTGTCCAGGACAGTGACTGGGTTGTGATGTCCACTGTCTTAACATCTAGACTGAAAATTAGGTCCAAGGTGTGACCAGTTGTGTGGGTTGGACCAGAATTGACCTGTGAAATTCCTAGGTAGGCAAATGAGGAGATGAGTTTTTGGCCTTTTGCATCTGCGTCCCTGTCAGTATGCATGCTGAAATCTCCCCAGATGACAAGTCTGGGGCATTTCACCACCATTGCTGGCTGACAAGGTATCAGTGAGCTCCTTTTATTAATCCATTAGTCTGTGGTGGTCTGTAATGAGTATAAAGTCTGTGTTATCTTTGGTGCTGATTTCTACTGTCATAAATATGAATTCAAATGAAATTGTCTTACCTGAGGCATCTTTCTTGCATTTGATGGTTGCATAGAAGAGGAATGCTGTGCCACCTGCCTTCTAGAGCTGTGATTTTCTGAATATCGTGAGGAGATGAGATGTACCAGCACAGGGCTTGCAGTGTCATCCAGCCGTGGTGGGTCTTCTGGATATATTTTGGGGCTGTAACCTCGTTGAGTTCTGAGAATGGGTGGAGCTGGAGTAGTCTTTCCCTGGAGTAATGATGGGTGTGCTCGGAGCATGGTGGGCTAACAGCAATAGAAATAGTAGTTAATGACTATAGTGTAGACAGGACTGAGCCCAGCAAGAGGACTTGTCAATGGCATCAGACATCCATTTCCTTGAAATAAGCAATCTCTTTTGTCATGACCCCCTTGTTGCTTTTACCTGCTTTTGCAGGGAGGTGACGAGATAGAGCACTGGTCTGAGTCACAGCTATAAAGTGGCCTCCTGACCAGCAGGTTGTTGTGAAGGCTGGAGGAGCTATGAGATGGCAAGTGTGTAAGAGCGCCGCGTTCCAGAGTAGCAGGGAGGCATGTGTAGCAGTTATGTTTTTGAAATGGCAAATCCTGTCTTTTTAAAAACTGTTTATCAAGTTTTGCATAAATTTGAACATACATTTGCAGCCTTACAATTCTGATGGATTAATACCAAGTGTTCTCTTAATCCATCCTTGCTGGCAGGGCTGGGGAAAGGGAAGGAGGAGGGAGATTGTTGGCAGGCAAATACTGGTGTCCTGAGTCGTCTTTGATTCTTATACTTCCCCTGAAAAGGTATAAGACTATCTGTGCATTTCTCTCATTGGGCAGGTGAGAATGAGCTTTGTGTAATAAGCCAAACCAAATTCAATGACTGGCCAACTTCCCTCTAAGGTGTCAAGTTGCAGAACAAAGCTCCTCATCTTCAAAGGTGCATACATTTGTCTGAATACATATCCTAGTTACTACATAATAATTACTGTGTAATTTAATTTTTATTTGGAAAAAAATGAACTTCTTGCATTATATACTAGTAGTTTTTTTATTATTTTATGAATTCAAAATCTCATTATTTGAAGTGCTCTCATCCACTATGCAAGCACAGTAGCAAGTAGAAAAAGTTCTCTGTTATGTTATTGTGATTTTATTCTCCCAAACATTTAAATAAAATTTGTATTATATCTAACTCTGCAGTAAGAATAATATATTGCTCATGTCTTGTGAGCATGCATGTAATAGTTCTTGCAAAGTTGATCAACAGTCTTTTCAGCTTCTTGGATAATTTGTTCTACTAGGTAAGCAAATAAATACATATTGAATATGAAGTAGGCAACTATAAAAAGCTGAATAAAGTCAGAGAAAAATGTAAATACGCACAAACACAGTAACACCTCCACATTTAAAATAAACAGCCCAGTAACATGGGACTGAATTCTGTCCTCAGATATGTGCATGCATATCCCATTGACTTTAGTGGGAATTCTATACGCATGAAGTTAATTTCAATTTTTAGACTGTCTAGTAAGTATTGTAATTCACCACTAGCATAACTCCACTAAAGACCCAACATGTTTTTAAAATTGCATATACTACTCTAAAAATACTTCATCTGCCACTAAGATGCAGCAACCTCTAGTGTGAAACATGGCACCTAAGTAGTAGAACCAGAGTAACTTTGGTCGTCATTGGTCATTGTTATGGTGTTCATACATAATTACTTATGGAATTTAAACACCTATTATATGGGTAGTGATGCAACAGATAATCAGTTTGGTTTCACTCCTTACACACTCTGGCTGTTTTGGTGGTATTCATATTCAGGCAAATCTTAAGTGGAATAATAATTGAGTGCCAAATACTTAAAATGGCCTCCGTCAAATGTCAGTGGCTATTTTAAGTACACTTGGTCTGCATCCTGCCACTCTCACCTTGTGCTGAGATCCTGCCTCATTTTATATGCAGGGCTTACATTATTCTGTGCCAATATTACCAAGTATAAGGGGGGTGACGAGACCGAATTGGATAAAATAAGAACTAGCCTTATCATTTCATCACCTTGGAAACTGAAGTGAACCATGTCTGAGATTAGAGAAATGTAATCTCACTCAGATTGCTTTTGGTTCCTGGACCTGGGAGCTAGGCAACAGGAGGGAGGGGTGAAAATTCCTGAACCTTCTGTTACTTCCTTCTCCCTTTCAAATGCTCAGTTCTGCACGTTTTTTTAAATAAACACTGGAAGAAAGTGTGTTTCTGTAGTCCATCATACACCACTCCGTTAACCAGCAAAAGGAGGCTACTGGACAGCAATGCAGGGAAGGGAATCTTTCCTCACAGGAGCTCAGTGATCTATACAGCTAGACCCTGTTGATTGGGGAAGCTCAGGATTGAATTTAGGGACTCTTATTTTCAGTGCTAGAAGTTTATATTTCCCCAGAATAGGGGTCTAGAACAATACTAGGCATTGGATTAGGGCTCTTCCATTTTAGAAATCAGTGTAACTGATTGCTATAACAGAACATGGCACTTGTCAGGGTTTGATAAAAAGTGATTCTGTTTAACCAGGCTTTTAATTAGTTCATTTATCAATTAGTTACTATTATGAAAAACAGAGAGAGGGGGAACTCTGTGTGAATAATGGTGCAGTGTTTTTACTGAGTCATCCAGAGGGGTGACTCAAACATGTTATTGTTTTGTTTTGTATATTAAGTATAATGTTGTGGGATACTATGGTGGTAAATGCAGTGCAAGCGACAGAATAGTCATCACACCGACTACTTGTTGTGTGATAGTACTGAATTTGTTTGTTTCTGCTTTTGTGTGTGTGTGTGTGTGAGAGAGAGAGAGAGAGAGAATGTGTACATGAGAACACACAGATTCAGCAGTGATGTGTTGCCAGTATTTTAACAAGGGATTCCCACAACATTTTTTACCTCTGCCTGTGTCTCTCTTCTTCCCCCACACAACCCAGTGCTTTTCTGGCAACTCTCTACTCCGCTGAGCCACTTGCTGGCTTTTATAATTGACCTCGGATGATCAGTCTCAGCTGGGAGGGAGTTGTATCTGTCACAGGTGAGGCTGGACCTAGCTCACATTAAAGGGCCAGCCAAGTACACTAGCTTTCTCATAACTATAACCAAGGAGAAAAGGCAGCATAACTTGACAAACTTATAATAAGTGCACTTTGCTGAAATATTCTTTGTTCTTGAAAAATATACTGAGTACTCTACATGTTCGGACAGCCTGCGGAAAACTGAAGATCTTGTAGTGGGTGTTCATTTTATACTCACCTTGTAATGTGGTTGGGTTTTTTGGGGCGGGGTGTGTGCTCTGTGGGAGTTGGATGTGTGTGTGTGTGGGGGGGTAACTTACATTTGATGCAATCTGGTGCATTTTAAAAAAATTCAGAAATATTTTATGAGCTCTATGGCTATGTCATCTCTGGCTTGGTAATATCCAGAGAACCGGGGACATTACCCTAACCCTACCATCAGTTAGTGGCAGGATTTTAACAAGGGGCTGCTCTGAAACCACAAGAGTTTACCTCCAACACAACACCAAGATGCTGAAATTAAACAATATGTGTCCAATAAAAACATACTTACCTCTATCTTATAGTTTATTTTTCCAGTCTATACTACATTATGTTGCATGATGAATATACAAAAGATTTTATCACCATGTATTATTCTCTACAGATCCCTTAGCTGAGTCTTAATAAATGTCAAAAATTGCTCCTTTTGTTTTAGCATCCTTGTATCAGCTTAGTGAAAACCTATTACACCACCATTAAGAAAAACATATGCATTAAGGATGGAATTTTGACATGAGTCTGTCACTTAAGCTCATTTGAAAATTTCACCCTAAATAAACTAACTCCATTTATAATGCACATGATCAGAATTATGAGAGAACCAGCAGGTGTTATCATATACATTTGGACTGTGAATGTGTTAAAAAGAGGGGTGGGGGAAGCTTTTCATAGAAGCTGTCATAGTAACACTTATTTCACAAGCTATAATTTGACACATGAACTGAAATTCTTTCTGATCCTTGCAAAGATCATTGAGTGAATGTTTGTGTTTGTGTTTCAGGAGCTGCAGTTTGAGAGACTGACTCGAGAACTTGAGGCTGAACGCCAGATTGTAGCCAGCCAACTGGAGAGATGTAAGCTTGGATCAGAGACTGGAAGCATGAGCAGCATTAGGTACTGTACGAATTGCTCATTTGTCTGACATTGTAATGAATTGCCGTTGATAATAAATTGTATTGATCATCTTCTTGTGACAAATTACACACCAGGGAATGTGAGCTTTTGGTAGACTGTTGAAAATTTATATTAAGTGACCTGGTTTTTTATTTTCATCTGATATGACAAGATGATGAATCTATGGCATGCTTTGGTAGCAGAATTTTCAGCACCAAAACTATAGGGGCATTGAAATGAAGTAATTGCTATAATCAATTGAAGTAATTTTATTTTTTTATTGGATTGGAAATCTGAAGAACTGGGGTGACATCTTGGCCCCACTGAAGTCAATGACTCTTATTTTCTTCAGTAAAGCCAAGATTTTACCTTCAGACTGTGGTGACAGTGTGGTGACTGAGATGTCTACTCCTGATGCTATGAAATCTATATGCTTCAGACAATGATCTTAAGGTTGAAAATCCAGGTCAGTTTTCAGCCAAGACACTTTACTCCACATGCACACGCACACACGTGTAATTACATAAACAGCAGGTCCACCCTGGTTCCAAGCCCCCACCAGCTAGCTGCAACGGGCTGCTCTTCCTGCAAGCAGTGGACAAAGCAGGAGGCTGCCAAACAATGTTAGAAGGGAGCATTGCACAACTTTAAATGAGCATGTTCCCTAATTGATCAGCAACATAACAACAAAACAATGTTAACTGGAACGACTTTAAGTGAGGAGTTACTGTACATTATTTTCTAAGTTTTCCAGACAATCGCCATATGAAAAAAAGAATCCTCTGGTTTCTATGATTGATAGGAGATGGGGGGTTTTAAGTCATGCTTCTTGGTTTTATCAACAGCCCCCAGGTCATTTAAAAATCTCTAAAAGGGACTGTTCAATCTTTTAAGGAGTTTGGGAATGTGATTGTTGATTTGTTTCAGGAAAATGTTAATAGCTGCACCAACTCAAGAGATTTCATCTAAAATGTTTTCAACATTTGTCACTGGCCCCAGATACCTTTTACTTGTCAAAATTTAGAGTTTCTGGGTTTTAGAGTATTTAAAAAAAATATTTGAAATTGCATGGTCCAAAGCAGGCAGCTAATAGGTTAACATCAAATCAAGCTCTTCAGAATTAGCACATTCATATGAAATTAAACAATAATCTTGACCATGGCATTGTATCTGTCTTGTTTTTATTTGGAGCATTTAATAAAAGTCTTTAATTTTCTTAGTTCTAATTTAAAAAAAAATAGAATTCCTTATTTCCAAGTCGAGTCAAACATTAAATGATGTAAGTGTGGGTGAAGTTCACACTTACTGATAATTCATCCATATTTCAGTTTGTCCTTCTAGTTTCAATAGGGGTTTAAACAGAGGCATCAAAATCTGGGTAGGGTGAATTGCTATATTAAATAAAATACAGTGCAATCATACATGCCACAAAATGATAACATTATAGTGTCTGGGCTATCAAGGGGTCATCATCTCTGGAAGGAGGCTTGCTTAAAATACTGCATTTTAATATCTACTATTCGGCAAAGAGAAATGCTTTTCACATCATAATTGCTCTTTCAGTATAATGTGATTTCAATAATTTAGTTTATATGTCACCTTCTTGTTTTGTTCATTCAAACACTAAGAGCAAATTTGTAAAGAAACAGACTGAAAGTGATTCCATTTTGTATGTAATGGTCTTCAAGACTGATGGTCATTATTAATTCAGATGTTAATCGATTTTCCCTTGAATTAGAGGTGAAGATACTACACACTACTGAAATCCCTCAAGGGATTCTTCTCCTGTAGATTTACTGTTAATGCAATGACTTCTACAGCTATAATGATGCTCTGGGCAGTTAGCAGGTTTTCAAAACAAAGTAATGAAAATTAATTTCAAAGTGTCTCAAATTTTCAATACCGAAATCATTTGAAGTAAATTCTTGGGCGTGGTGAATAAATGATAATTGCTATAAGGAAGCTGATTGATTATTGATTTGGGTTGGGATAGGATTAATGCTTTTATAAAAGTATCTACAATTAACATTGGATAAGCTCACATTAACATGTACTTTTTTTTTTTGGTGATACTATTTTAAACAATATCTTTAGGGCATTCATAGTTTTGGCATTGACTGACAGGGGAAAACTAAGGTGGTAAGGAAAAGGTGGTAAGGACAATTTCAAGGAGCTGATTGAAGTCCTGAGCTACATGAACTGTTTCCACTGCATGAATATTTTACATGTGGAATAACAGGAGAGTTTCCTGCTTACAAATAATTTCATTTTCATTTTGTTACTATTGTGATTAGGTTATGACAAATTCTATTTTTAGTCCAGGAAAATGTAAAATATATGGACCCAGAATAATCCCCTTAGACTCATGTGCATTTTTGCCTTGCTATCACCGAGCATGAAAGGAGGGCTCAGCTGCCTCCAAGACACCAACCCTGTTTTTGAATACAGACAACGTGGCAGCTTCTTTATGGGACTGAGGTTTATGCTGAGGAGACTGGATGGGACAGTGGAAGGAGCAGGCAGGTCAGCGTGGGACCCAGGGAAAGATTTGTGATGCCAAGGCCACCCAGAGAAGGGGGGCAAGTGGGGCAATTTGCTTCGGGCCCCAGAGGGGCCCCCATGAGAATATAGCATTCCATAGTATTGCAACTTTTTTTTATGGAAGGGGGCCCCAAAATTGCTTTGCCCCAGGCCCCCTGAATTCTCTGGGCGGCCCTGTATGATGCAAGTTACCCCCTCTCCAGTGCAACAAGGAATACTTGGTAAAGCTCATACAGCCCAATGTCTGTATTATATTTTCTACAGAGTCCTTTCCTGAGCGTCACTTTCCCCATCTGTATATTGGGGACAATTTCCTTTATGAAGCACTCTGAGATCTGTAGGTGAAAATTGTTATAGAAGTACTGACTTTTATTATTTTATGTTAGTAAAAGGAAACGGTCCTTAGCACAATATGCTTCTCTATATATCATAGCAGTAAGCAGGAGGCATGGCGTGGACTGCTGGGCAACTGGGCATTTACCAGAGAGTCAGCCTCCTAGAATGCCACAGTAAGGAGAGTCCAGATGAACCCGTCATAGTCATCAACAAAATCATCTTTGATGGGTTCACTAGCACTCCAACAATTCCCTACTGAGCCCCCCTGCACCTTCTCTGCTCAGTTCTTCATAGAAGGCAATGTAGTAACCATCCCTCTCCACCACCACTGTTCACAGCACTTGGACCTTTTCCCTGCAAGACCTGGTCCCTTTCCTGCTGTCCACAAATAAGCCTGGCTCTCTAGCACTCTGTCTGGCTAAAAAATGTAAATTGCTAGTGGGAGGGAGAGGACAGAGCCATGCTGTGTATGTAGCAGGTGCTGCGAGGTGGAGTGCAGGAGGAAGTGCAGAAGGAGCAGACACTGCGGATTGCAGGACCCACAAACATACACTCACGCAGACCCACACAAACACATCCATTACTAGAGTGAAGTATAAAAGGAGAATACAAAGATGAGGAGGGTGAAGGTGGGTAGGAGCCCTGTACTTGGGAATAAACGGGAGTAAAAGGGGAGCAAAGGAGGTACAGAGATGGATAGCAGATACAGGAGGTAACAACAAGAGTAGGAGTGAAAGCAGGGGTCAAAAGCTTGCAAGGAAGGAGGGTGGGACACTGGAAATGGAAGGGGTAGAATCAATATAATTCTGAAATCTTCCCCCCCCCCCATGTTTGGAATTCCCACATTCACAAAAGTCTGAGAAGGGAAGGGAGATCACCCTGTACAGATAATAGTGAAACAAAGAAAACTGTAGAAACAAAGAAAACGTCAAGTTAGTAATTAAAAAAATTGCCATAAATCTGCTGTGTGGGTTAATTTCAGCATCATCTTCTTTATCTGGTATGTTCTCAATTTTTTCTATAGCCAATTGAGTTAAAAGTCTATATGCACCCCACTTCCCCAGCAATAATGTTCCTCATGATCAAATATCTGTGAGATAGAAAAGCAGTAGAGAACTGCACCTATTATGGTATTGTGTGTTTAAGTAAACTCCTTGACACTTTTGCAATGCGGTATCATTTGTTCTACAGTGTTTTCAAAATGTACTTGAGGGATAAAGGTAGGATCACAGTAGAGGTGGTAATGCAGTTCCCAGGTGGATGAATTATGAGGCCTCGAATGGAGCACAATGAAATCTTGAGAGAGAGTGAGTGCATTGTACGCTTCTTTTTTATAGTATTTAAGGTATTCTAAATATATGAAACAAGTCTTTTTGAAACTGTCACTTGCTTCTAAAATCATACTTAAACAAGTGTAAAAAGAGCTAAAATCCATTTTGCTGTTGACCCTTTTCTGAAAGCCAGGGTTTTGACGAAGCTGAATAACTCTTTTAAATGAAATAATTTAGTTAACACTGAATCCTTCTAGTTAAACAGTTCATTAAAAAAATCTAATTTTAATCTCCAAAGATAAAACATTCTTTATCTTTAAAGAGTATCTGGCAGAAATGAGTCAAAATCAGAAATTACAAATTTTGCTGATGTTTATGTGCCTGCATCTTGAAACTTAAGACATCTTAAAAACTCACTTTTTAAAATTAGTTTTGTTTACAAAAAAAAGAAGTGAGTACATACAGATTTCTGCAATGATGTCACCATTTTCTGAAGTCAGTTTAGTCCATTATTCAGCAGATCTTTCTGATCATGAAGAAATAATCAAACTGGACTGATTGTAATCAGCATATTTTAATACTGTGAACATTTTCATTATTTTTTACACTTTGAAATAATTATCTCAAAAGATTTAAAGGGCTTTTTGTTTTGTTTCTTTTTAATCTTGTCTGTTCCTTGGGGATTGAGCACCCAACACCAAGACATACCAGCAGCTGAGTGTATGCCTACATTTGAATTTTTATCATGGTCTTTAAAAAACACTGGAGAAGGGCAAACTTAGTACCTTGCTTTTATAGGGGAACATGACATTCTCATCAGAAAACTATGTAAGGTAGATGCAAAACTGGTGAAACCTGTACTCAGAGTAGTTATCGATAGTTCGCTGTCAAACTAGGAGGACATGTCTAGTGGAGTCCCACAGGGGTCTGTCCTGTTATTATTCAGTATTTTCATTAATTACTCGGTCAGTGGAGTGTAAACTATGTTTTAAAAAATAGTGGATGACACCAAGCTGAGAGGGGTTACTAGCACTTTGGAGGACAGGATTAGAATTCAAAACAACCTTGACAAATTGGAGAATTGGTCTGAAATCAACAAGTTGAAAATCAATAAAGATAAGTGCAAAGCACTTGGAAAGGAAGAAAATCAAATGCACAACTACAAAATAGGCTATAACTGGCTAAGCAGTAATTCTGCAGAAAAGGATCTGGGAGGTTATAGTAGATCACAACTTGAATGTGAGTCAATAATGTGATGCAGTTGCAAAACAAGTTTATATCGTTTTAGGGTGTGTTAAAGGAAATGTTGATGTCAGATATGAGATAATTGTCCTGCTCTACTCGGCACTGGTGAGGCCTCAGCTGGAGTACTGTCTGGTTTTGGGCACCATGCTTACAGATGGGGGGCAAATTGGAGAGAGTCCAGAGGACAGCAACAACAACAAAAAATGGTTTAGAAAACATATATGAGGAAAGGCTTAAAAAAAAAAACTAGACATAAAAAGAAAAAGACTGAGTAAGAAGAAAAGACTGAGTGGGGGGACCTGGCAACAGACTCCAAGTATGTTAAGTGCTGTTACAAAGAGGATGGCGATCAATTGTTCTCCCACTCCACTGAAAGTAGAACAAGAATTAATGAGCTTAATCTGCAACAAGGGACATTGAGGATAGATATCAGACAGAAAAAATCTAACTATAAAGATCGTTAAACACTGGAATAATTTTCCAAGGGAGGGATGATCTAGGTGTACTTGGTCCTGCCTCAGCACAGGAGACTGGGCTAGATGAGATCTCAATGTCCCTTCTAGCCCTATATTTTATGATTCCATTATTAACACACATGAATGTACACTATTGTAAATTCGAATATAGACACTAACACAAATATTTGCTCCAGGGCATAAATGTTTTTGCTAATTTTATAGAACTCTGTCGCCTAGGGTTAAACACAACCAACAATGTTTGTGTCCTGTACACCCTAGAATTAATAATCAAATTAGTTAACATGTTAAAATATTACTATCAATTGAGGTGTGGACATAGCCTATCAGAGCATACTTTTTTTTAGAAATAATTGAATTATTCAATCTCTGCACAAACTGTTGATACAGGAGTTGATATCTCCAGTGATGATCTGTTCAGTGTGTTATCAGGACTAACTCAGTCAGTACCCCGGACATAGCATTTGTCACTTTTAGAACCTGACTTGTCAGTGACCTTCCTGGCTACCTGCTCTGTGTCAGGGCTTTAGCAGCTGCTGTGTCTGTCAGTCATAACCTAAACAGGAAGCCAGTCACAGTGTGAGTTGTCTCAGCAAACCTATTCTTCTTACCTTACATGTATTATCTTGCCTTGATATGACATCTTAACACAACAATCTGCATCTGGGATATCTGACAAACAAGATGATAATGAACAAAGATTCCCCAACCCCGTGAACATAATTTCAAATTGTATTTATTGATGAGGTATGCAATTCATTTAGACCCAAATGGACATCACCTCATAGTGATTTCAGTGTTTCTTCTTATAAATATTATAAGCATGTGTTCTTGAAACTGCAGATTTAGGAAACAATGTACAGGCTAAAGAAATGTCATTTCTATCCTCATTTTTGTATCTTGCTCTCATTTTGAGTGTAATTCACACATTTGTGCCTTGGCAGGTTGAAAGTTATGCCTACAGCTCAACTGTGAAGCACCATGTGGTTATGATTTGGATCAATACATGCATGCAAAAATCAATTACAGGCATGGACAAACAGCTCTTTATCTGTACAGTATTCTGATCCTGTGTTCTTTGCTGAGCTTGGTTTGTTTTCTCTAGATGCAGTTTTATACCCATACTATGAGTAAGCTGTTCAACTGAAAAACTAAAATGTAAATATTAAGACAACTCTTAGGACTAAACTCTGTCCTTGGATGTATGTTTAGCTTCAGTTGCCTTAAGTGAGAGCTGCATAGCCACCTGAGGATGTCATTTGAATGGAAGGGTGAATGCCTTTCTTCCTAAGCTTATTGCACAAATCATCCTAAGCAAAAGCTCTACTTATTTTTCTTTATCTTGAGTTTTCTATAGCTATTTCCTGAGTATTGTAACATTATTACAAGTAATTTTTTTAAATCATTGCATAGATAAAGTAAATTTTTATGGAAAAAAAAATGTATAGAAAATGAGAAATATGTTGCTGTTTGGGGCTTAAAGAGGCCAGAAGTATTTATATTTGTACATGAATCAGGGTTTCTGCATTTCACAGTAGCATATGTATCATCTGATTTTAGTGGCTTCTGTGGAAATAATTTCTGTTAAGCATATACTGTAGTGTATAGTATCCTAGCCCATGTCTACAGTTCATATCTGCCTCTTTTGGAGATGCATAGGTAGTGCAATTTGTTTACTGGGAAAAATGTTGAGATAATTGTGCAGCAAATCAAATTTTGATAGCTAAATCCTTAAGGTCCGTGATTTCTGGAAAAATAATCAAGTATAGGTGCAATACATTGTAACCTATGTAGTGAGCAGTGATTTTGTGTGTGCATTGCTTACAGTTAAAAAAAAAACATAAAAATTTGCCACTTGAGAAGGAAACTTTCTGGACAACAAATGTGGATAACCAATCTAATTTATATCAGAATTGCACAAGCACATGCTAAAGGCTTGCTACTGATTTTTAAACATATATTTAGGTACTAGCAATGTGCATAAATGAATTACAATATTTTAATGTTATATTTTCAACAAAAAATAGTTTTTTTTTTTTTTCAACCAGTATTAGATTCTGAATATGCTAAATGGCAAGATAAAATATCTTGAAAAATTCTTTAAAATTAAACCTTGATAAGAAATGTAGACAAACCTAAAATATGATATGCTGACAGCAATCTTTGAATCTAATACAAAAATATTCTTAGCTTTAGATAGTGGTTGTTTTTTTTTTTTTAATTTACAATAGGCATAGAATACCAAGAATATGCTCTCCATTTTTTTCTCTGGGGACTTTTAATACGAGACTATAACAACAACAACAAAACCAAGAGAGAAGTATCTTTAGGAATAATTTCAGGAAAAAAATGATGGGCTGCATAAGGGGCAATCTCTAAACTGTAAATGGTGTATTGCTTTTAGATAGCATTGGGGAATAAAATCTAGAAACATCTATAATTTTTATGACAATCCTTTTACAAACAGAGAAATAAAATACTTACTGTCACAGTAGGGTGTTCCATGTAGCTAAATCAGTTTCTATGTAAATCAATGGCTTTACTTTTGCTTTTTATCAGATGACCTGGTTATTTTTTGTTTTTGTTTTTACTCTCAGCTTCATATGAGTTTACTCTGCCCTTAAAATAAATATTTTTTCCCCTGTTTTTGGTGTCTGCATTTAAGTAGTTATCCTAAAGTTCAAATAAGAAAATGTGTGCATAGGAACAAAAAAGAGTCAGTTTAGGGACCTAGGAACAGTCCTATTGGATCAGACCAGTGGTCCATCTAACCCAATATCTTGTTTCTGACAGTGATCAGTATTAGATGCTTTGGAGAAAGGTGCAAAATACACCTGCAGCTGGTACTTAAGAAGAAACTTTCTCTATAGGCAGGTTATTCTATAACTCCAGTGGTTAGAAACTGGCTTATGCCCTGAAGCATTACAGTTTATACCCTTTCAAAAATCTTCTAAATGTTGATCCTAGTTATAGAAGTTCTTATTATTACAATGAATATCTAATTCTTTTTTTTTTAAATCCTGTCCTGCCAAATTCTTCACCTCAGTGTTGTCTTAAGGCAGTGGGTCTCAAACTTTTTTACTGGCAACCCCTTTCACATCGCAAGCCTCTGAGTGTGACCCCCCCCCAATAAATTAAACACACTTTTAAATATATTTAACACCATTCTAAATGCTGGAGGCAAAGCGGGATTTGGGGTGGAGGCTTACAATCCGTGACCCCCCATGTAATGACCTTGTGACCCCCTGAGGGGTCCTGACCCCCAGTTTGAGAACCCCTGTCTTAAGGCAATATATTGACTGCCACTGAATGTCGTGGAAGGATTGCCATTTAAGTGTCCCCACTGCATTTGGATTGTGAGGGAAGGGAAAAGGGGGTCTTCAGTGAGTGGAGTCAATGAGGGAACAGGAAGTGGCTAGATGAGGTGAAGCATTGACCCACCCTGTGCATTGGGTAGATAGGAGGTATTTATGCACTGCATTCCTGAAGGAACTCTCTCTCATCCATCCTGGATCAGCCGCAGGCAATCAAGCTAGTTGCTGGTACCTCCTTGTGGCTCCAGGCTCCTGAAGTCTGGTACAGAGGGGAGACAACCCGTCCGCCTCCTTTTTTGTTAAATGAATAAAGTTGCAGCTTAATTAAACCATGACCCTTGTATCTTGTCTATCTTCCTATGTAGCTGGAACAATACATTCCACAGGCTAAATGTGTGCTTGTGTGGGGGGGGGGGGGGATCCTGTTATCACTTTTAAATTTACTCCCTGTCAGTTAAACCACCTATTGAATGGTCTGTTTTTGTTAGGGTGACCAGACAGCAAGTGTGAAAAATCAGGACGGGGGGGGGGGGGGGGTAATAGGAGCCTGTATAAGAAAAAGACCCAAAAATCAGGACTGTCCCTATAAAATCAGGACATCTGGTCACTCTAGTTTTTGTGGTCAATTGTGCATGCACATGCACACAAATGTGGGAATCAATAGGAGCTGTAGATTCTAGGGCAGAATTTGACCCAAAGTGGCTAAGGCATAATTTTAGTGACATTATATTGCAAGTCATTATGATCACATGATAACATAATTTGTGTTTTAAGATTTTGATCAAGACCCTCACATTTAGAAAATAATAAAACTTTCAAGTGAAATTTTTATGCAGAGGAAGAAAAATTAGTTCTTGGATTACTCTACATTTAAATTGCATTTGAATCTTATCAAGCAGACACATTATCAATTAGACATATATGGTCCCTCACCAAAGGCTCTTAAACAAAGTAAGCTGTCATGGGATGAGAGGGAAGGTTCTCTCATGGATTGGTAACTGGTTAAAAGATAGGAAACAAAGGGTAGGAATAAATGGTCCATTTTCAGAATGGAGAGAGGTAAATAGTGGTGTCCCCCAGGGATCTGTACTGGGCGCAGTCCTATTTAACATATTCATAAACGATCTGGAAAAAGGGGTAAACAGTGAGATGGCAAAATTTGCAGATGATACAAAATTACTCAAGATAGTTAAATCCCAGGCAGACTGCGAAGAGCTACAAAAGGATCTCACAAAACTGGGTGACTGGGCAACAAGATGGCAGATGAAATTTAATGTTGATAAATTCAAAGTAATGCACATTGGAAAACATAATCCTAACTATACATATACAATGATGGGGTCTAAATTAGCTGTTACTACTCAAGGAAGAGATCTTGGAGTCATTGTCGATAGTTCTCTGAAATCATCCACTCAATGTGCAGCGGCAGTCAAAAAAGCAAACAGAATGTTGGGAATCATCAAGAAAGGGATAGATAATAAGACAGAAAATATCATGTTGCTTCTATATAAATCCATGATACGCCCACACCTTGAACACTGCGTGCAGATATGGTTTCCCCATATCAAAAAAAGATATATTGGAATTGGAAATGGTTCAGAAAAGGGCAACAAAAATGATTAGGAGTATAGAACGGCTTCCGTATGAGGAGATATTAATAAGACGGGGACTTTTCAGCTTGGAAAAGAGGTGACTAAGGGGGGATATGATAGAGGTCTATAAAATCATGAGTAGTATAAAGAAAGTAAATAAGGAATTGTTATTTACTCCTTCTCATAATACAAGAGAAAGGGGCCACCAAATGAAATTAATCGGTAGCAGGTTTAAAACAAACACAAAGTATTTTTTCACACAACGCACTGTCAACCTCTGGAACTCCTTGTCAGAGGGTGTTGTGAAGGCCAAGACTATAATGGGGTTCAAAAGGGAGCTAGATAGATTCATGGAAGATAGGTCCATCAATGCCTATTAGCCAGGATGGGCAGGAATGGTGTCCCTAGCCTCTGTTTGCCAGAAGTTGGGATTGGGTGACAGGGAATGAATCACTTGATGATAACCTGTCTGTTCATTCCCTTTGGGGCACCTGCCACTGGCCACTGTCAAAGGACAGGATACTGGGCTTGATGGACCTTTGGTCTGACCCAGTATGGCCATTCTTATGTTCAGACTCATTCAGTTCTGCTTATTACAGACATTGCTTTACATTGGTGACTACTTGCTATTGCTCAAGGTAGTGCAGCAGATAACTAAATTCTCTCGTACTTAAAATGTTGCTAACTTGAATGTCAATACTGCACCATTAGTTTTTATAACTAGTATAATTTCTTCACTGAACAATGGTCTCTTGCTTTTCATCTCAGCATGAACTGATAGCACAATGTTGAAACTTCTTTCATACAGGTGATGGTAGCAGTGTAGAGTTTAAAAAGCTTGTAGACTGGTGTTTCAGCAGCAGCCACAGGAGGTTTTGACTAATTTGTTGACAGCAATGCTACAGTGCACAAGCCCACAGGCTAGCCCTCGCTGAAATGTCTGTTTACTCAGTAGTTCAAGAGCTGAATAAGCTAAAAGTATGTCACACGTTGTTGCTGAAGATTTTCTTCTTTCTTGAGTGTTTGTAGCTCAGAAAGAGATGATTGAATTCATTGATCTTAGTTCGAATTAGGGGGTTAGTGTAAACCTGGCCTAAGGCAGTTCTCACCTGAGATATTCCTCACCTGTGCTAAATAGTTTACTCTGTTGTGGAGAGAAGTTATTATGCACCGTATTACATAAATGCTTAACAAATGTGTGAGATAAGGTGGGTGAGTTAATATCTTTTATAGGAACAACTTCTGTTGGTGGAAGGGACAAGTTTCAAGCCACACACAGCTCTTTTGAAGCTCAAAAGTTTCTCTCTTTCATCAACAGAAATTGGTCCAGTAAAATATACTACCTCACCCCCCTTGTCTCGCTAATATCCTGGGCGCAACATGACTACAGCACAGCAAATAACAAATGTAGCACAGTTAGTAGCCTTATTCATGAGTGATTTACCCCATGAATAAGCTCATAAAATAGTAATTGACTGAAAACAGAAATATATTTCATCATCTTTTTTTAAATTTGCTGGTCCATAACTGAGAGAATCACAAGCTTATAAACCGAATTTCGAGATGAAAAAGTGTGGAGCCAGCACAAATAGTGAAATTCACAGCAATTCATGAAAAAAAACATAAAGGTCTTTATTCTCAGTTGCACTGAGTTTTTACCCTACAGACTGTTTTAAATTATGTACAGGTGTCCCAAGGACCTCTGTGCCAGCCAAAGATCAGGCAGGACTATATAGTCTGTCCCACCAACTCCCTGCTCCATGCCCCCTTCACAAGAAGTGGTGAGAGTTGCTGGCAAATGCAGGAATCCTTGACTTTCCCTTTCGGGGCAGCTTTCAGCCTGCTTTTTTTCTGTGCTAAGCAGGCAGAGTCAGGGCAAAGAATCTGATCAAAATATTTTCTGCCTTATATTCAAATCATACCAGCCACAGGTCCGATGAATTTTAATTCAGTGCATAACCCAACCTTCCAGCATTGTTTTGAAAACATTTTGAGGGGCCAGAAGGAAATTGCATACTCTACTCCTGTTTATGTTCATCCATGTTGCTCATTCTCTACTCTAGCTCTGAAAATGTTGTCGTTAGAACACTGTTTAAACAATTTTTTTTTCTAGCAGCATGCTAATTTAATTTTCCTGGCCAATATGTTATACTAAAAACTGAGGATGGGCCATGTAAGACATCACTTTATAAAGAAGTTCACCTCTATAGATTAACCAGGAAAAATCTGTTATCAGTGTCTAAGGGTAGTTCTGTGTAACACAGGTCCAGCTCTTGTATAGGCCAATGTCATGCATTACTTGGGTTTTGATGAAGTACAGGATCCTGTTAGAACATACTTTTGGTGCCAGGTTAAAATGCAGAGCAAGTAGGATAAGCTTTAACAAAGAGCCCACTCTATTGCTGTATAACCATGCAATTTTTCAACAATTTAGAGGGCATGATCTTATCAGATTGGTGCAGGACAGCACTGGAAAGAGAGTGCGCTAGCAGAAAACATTAGAACTGGTCAAAAATGGGGAAAATATACATGAAAAAGTTGTGCTTTTTCATTGATTTTTTTTTAATATAACTATCACTAGAAAATATGCCACAATTAAAACATAAAGTATAGTGTTGTGCTTTTCTTTTTAAAAAGAAGAGACTTTAGTGGGAAGGCTTTGATGGTCAACTCTGCGAAATACTTCACTCTGGGTAATCTTGGGGGAGGAATCAGTGGAACAGAATTTTACAGCCGCCGTGCATCAGAATATCCCTGGTTTAATTAAACAATTTACAGTGAATTTGGTCAGATACAGCTACTAAGTTAGTTCTAAGTTTACAGGACCTACTTAGGAAAAAAACTTGAGACTTATTGTTTATTGGTAGAACTATATTCTACACTTGGCTTTTATTGGCATAGGTAGGTCTGTATATATAAAATAAAAAAATAAATATTTTATAAAATATAAAAAATCACAGCCTAACTGACATAGCTATTCTGGCACCGTATGGATGAGGCTTTAGGAAAATGAGGATATATTTCAGAAGTAGGGAGAGACTGGTTTTATGGGTAAATTATTGGCGGGAAGGTGTATGCATCATTATGAGATTTCACTGTATTATCCAAAAAAGACAATTGTTTGATGTTTCTCATGAATATTTTTGGCTAAATACTTCACTTATTCCCTATGAAACTCCGTTAACTTCAGTGGTTTGGACAAAGTTTAAATCAGTTCATTTTACATACATGCTTGTATTATGAAATAGGTCAGTTTCATTGCTTCAAACTGTGAAATGGAGAAACTGAGTCTCAGGTCATGCCCTCACTGGAGATTTTGCACTGATGCAGTTGCATCAGCTCAAATCCTTAGTGTAGACATGCTACAATGCTGTAAAAATTAGCTCACCTCTGATTCCAACTGGGGTAGAATTCATTGGGAAAAGCAGTTTGTAAATTGGTGTAGCTATATTGATGCAAAAATCCCCAATGCAGATGAGAGGTGGTGATTTAACTATGTATAAACCAAACATTATTCTCCTCTTCTGCTCCCCCTCTGCTTCCCTCTTCACTCAAGAAAATGACTTAATCTTTCCAAATATGTAAACTGGAGATAATACATATTAATCAAGCTACTTCTAGGTGCAGGGATCTTAAACCCTCTATTTTTAGATTATGCTTATGGTCAGTTTCATTGTCCCCGTTTGACAGCTGGGATAACTCAGATAAAGAGACCAAGGGATTTGCCTGGGGGACACAAGAGTCTACTACATCAGTTCTCAGCCTTTTTTGATCTGTGACACAAAACCTGGTGCAAGAATTATCTCACAATCAACCATGTCCCACAGCTGCATGCAGCTGAGGTGAGAAACTATTGGATGTTTTATGGGTATTGGGTTTATGGCTAATGGTGGATCCTGGGTTGTGGTGTTAATGAGGTAGCATGGCTGCTGGCTGAAGGGCTGATTTTGGAGTGTGGGGGCAAGACGTCTCTTGGTACTGAAGAAGTGTCTTCATTCTCCATTCTTCCCCACCCACTCACATAGCATGCAGCTCTGGGACAATGCCACTTCAAGAGGGTATGGAGCTCTAAGTTTTGCTTCAGTTCTCAGTGCTTTTGAAAATCAGGCCTTTTATTTACATGCCCCTAACGGTGAAGGCTCTGCTCTGAACTTTTTGTATCCTTGCATGTTTGTGCTAATATTTGCTTGACTTTTCAGCTAAGATAGAGTGCAGTATTGGGATAGTATTGCAGGGCAGTGCAGTCAGTGTCCTAATAAGTCTTTTCCATCTCGGTGCTGCTATAAATTGACTCATGAGAAAAATCAATCAGCATGGGATTCAATGCTGGCTGCTTTTTGAGAGTCAGAACAAAGTAATAATAAAGCTATTATGGAGCTTCAGACCTCAACAGACAGCTTTAAAATAATTTAAAGATAGATTTAAGGAGATTTCCAAGAAAAAGGGAGGTTTGGGGAAAATGTGAAGTTAATATATGATTATCTAGCCAAAGTGAAAGATAAGTTGTAGTTAACAAGAGAGCAGATGAAATTCAGGTTAATACAGCCATTACTTGAGTAAACTTATTATAGAGAAGGCTGGAGAATTTAGGCTCAGGTTTAACACAAACACACAGAGTTAATTTCTGAAGCTATATAGTTTTAGAGAAAGATTTTTTTTTTCTGCAGGTTGAAAAGACTTTTTGTATTTGTATGCCGACAAAAAAGTTTTGTCTTCAAGTGTTTGATATACTTTTAAAAGATAAAAAAGCCTCAGAAAGCTGAGTGAGCATAATAGCTTGCTAAGAAAGGCACAAGAGATACATTTAGGTTGGTTTTTTATTATTGGAAAATACAAGAAAGAAAAGGTTATACCTGTGATAAAGAAAAATAACAAAGTAAATAATTCTAAGATTTATATTTTTCAGACCTAGTATATGGTTTATATTGAGATGAAACAATAGTTATACTAAATACCAATGTTTTAATTGACTCCCATTTTTTTTCTAATATAGTAAACTCATGGTAAAGGGAAGGGGATGGCCATGAACTTCTTAAAAGATAACAAACATGTTTTATCTTTTCTTTTTCTCCAGAGTGGATCAGGTTTTTTTGTCTTTTGACATTGCACTCGATCAGTTTATTAACCTATAAAAACTCAATTAAATGTTCTTAATGAAATAAACATACATTTTAGAATCCCTATAGAATTTATCAAGAAAGTAAAAATGAAAATCTGTGAACCCATTAATAATCCATTTTGATTAAACATTTCTTATAATACTTACTTTGGAAAATATTTTAATAAGATTAAAGATGTGGTTTTTTTTGAAACCCTGCTGAAAGATAATTATTACTATGTCAGGTCTACACTACTAATGTTATAATTATGGCTCTGTCTGTGCTTGTAGCTTAAAGTCTTAGTACTTAAGGAATTGGCAAAAAATCACTCTGGGCTGAAACTTGGTGTGCAAACATGAAAATGAATTAATATACTTTAAATGATTATTTCATAAACTTTAAATTTACAATTTTTTTTTTTTTTTTTACTTTTTTCCACTCATATCACTCCGAACTATGATTACTTTTATCGTCTTTGTGTGGCACTTTCTGACACTTCAGTGAGGAAACAAGTTACATATTGTTGCTCTTTGGCCGTGGGGTGGCCAGTTTCCACAGACTTTGAGCAGGTTGGTTTCTGTTGTTGGAGGAAAATTGATGTCACAGAATCAGGTCTGGTCTGATGTGGGGTTTTTTGCAATATGTACAAGTTTGTATATGCATTTTGTACATAGGTCTTGTTACTCTGACACCAAGATACACTCTGTCACACACACGCAGCTCTGGAAATCCAGTTCAGCTGCCCTAAGCAACAGTCTTCATTGCTCTCACCTCAAGTCTCAAACTCTCCCACCTCCCGAAGAGCCTTCTCCTCCAGTCAGGAGATAACAGAGCAGCAACAGATTCACCCTTACTAGATTCATCACATTGGCCTGCTACTGCAATTAAGATATCAAAGATCTTTATTTTAAAATCAAATTGCTGTGTAGGAAACAACTGAGGATGAGCTGAGAAGCAGACATAGGCATATCTCTGTGTGACCGGGCGGTCCTAGTGGGGAGCCAGCTGTGGTCACTCAATTAGGGTGAACTGCAGAAATGGGGCATACAATCTCCAAAAAGCTGGTGGATATTCCAACACTTAGATTCACCAAACCAGCACAAAACAGCTTCTTTATTACCTTACTGGTTACTCAGAAATCCAAACAATACAGTTCCCTTAAAGTGATCCCACCTCAGGCCCCCATCCAGGTACCCACATCAAATATGATGAAAATTTCTGTAAATCTTATTTCATCATATAAAAGAAAAGGTTCTACCAATCCCAAAGGATTGGACCCTCTCCAGTTATTGAATATTTTAGATCTTACCCAAATACACGCTACAGCCAATTATTATTAACTAAACTAAAATTTATTAAAAAACAAAAGAGAGAGAGTATGGTTAAAAGATCAATATACAGACAGACATGAGTTCAATTCATTGAGGTTCAGATTCATTGCAGAGATGGTGAGCTTTGTAGTTGCAAAGAGTTCTTTCAGAAATACTTCATAGGTTATAGTTCAGTGTCCAAAACTCATATTCAGAGCATACCAGCATAACTGGGACCTCAGTCTTGCGACTCAAACTTCCCCTGATGAAGCCTCGGCAGATGTGAGATAACAGAATCAGGACCCAAGGATTTTTTTATCCAATTTCATGTCCTTTTTGACGGTTGGAGTTCAAAAGGTAATTAGGATGACTTTGAAGGAGGTCCATCACCAGTACTTAGCTATAGAATTAACACAAGACAATTTGCTTGTTCCTCCACCATTCATAGATTATTTGCTATACATTTCAAAGAGAGATGAATACAGAGATATCCTGTGTTTACAAATCATTTAAATGATAGGCTGTTCTTTTGACCTCTGAATTATCAGAATACATCATAGACAGGGACTGTTGATTACATTGTCGACCCTACTCATACATATGTAAATACACAAATGTTATCCCTCCACATGTCTTTTGAGGGTTATTTATTTTGGAGGATGTTTAACCCTTTCTGGCCATGCATCACATCTGCAGAGCGGTTTCCATGAGGTTTGTTCTAATCTTAAAATCTTAGGATCTCACTGAGTGCTGTGATGCTCTCAGCAGTGATGCTCTTAACAGCTGCTTAACTCTGTCAGCAGTCCTCCCATATTTCCTATGCTGAAACTCCAGAAGTTTAACAACACAGCGACACTTACTGCTACCTCACCATCTAAAATCACCAAACTGAAGTCCATGTAAAAGCTCAATTTATTCCACCAACAGTTTCTCTTTAGCCTTCTCTGACGTGGTAGTCCTGCAAATATAACTGGTAAAAATGTTTTTATTTGGTAGTGTAAGCATCACAATGCACACCCCACGCTTGAGAATGTTACGCTGACTTGTGACAAACCCTGAAGGATTTTGGATCTATAAACCACAAATGACACTAATAAAAAGTAAAACTCATGAAATGTCCAGTGCATTCTGTGAGATTAGATGCAGTGTGACTCTATGACCTTTGAAAAGCTCTCATTTGTTGTGAAATAACAGAGCCGTGGAAGTTAAGTACACCTTACTGACCACAGCCATTAATAATTTGGCACCATTCTGTTATTTTCCTGTCCTGGTGACTCAGATATCACAACAGTTTGGCCTTGGTGTTGGAGAACTGAAGAATCAGGGTCATAGTGGAGACTGAAGATTGACTTGTGTGGTACAAAAAAAAAGCTTGTCCTTCAAACCATTTTCCAGGTCACTCACTTCTGCAAAATTTGTTCATTTTTGCAAGACCAGTAATTTCCCCGATAAATAATCCAGCTGCTTTCTCAGTGTTCAGGGCAGTCTCATTCATCTGGGCAGACAGTCCTCCACATTCTCTCTTGGTACTGTGGCAATAGCCACTGTATAAATCACTGAAATAGTCTGTTTTAAGAACAGTGAATGGGGATACATGGCAAACTAAATTCAGTAGGCAGACAAAAAGGCTTTTGCCAGATCATGGTGTTATGAACTGTTGGGTTTGGAGCGTATGCTGAACAATTTTGATGGAACTTGTCCAGTAAAGCTGCGGGGTTGTACCTCACTATTTGTACTTAGGGTCCTTGACCAAAAAACCCACATTTCTTTGACATTGTAGTATGTGATAATTCGTATACTGGGCCAATTCTGCAAGGAGGTGAAGGACTTCAACAAAATCAATAGAAATTGAGCTCTTCCAGAGGATCAGACTCGTATTCAGTGTAATTGAATTGTGTCAAGAAATCCATGTGGCAGTATTTTTAAAGGAAGCAGTGGTGACATCTCTGTTAAGAGACATTTTTCAACCAACATGTACTGGGGAAATTATAGGTCTCTAGCCTGACATTGCTATTCAATGTCTTGGAAAAAGTACTAGTGACATTTCAGTAATAGTAATTTCTAAGGTCAGAGTTAGAGAACTCCAGCTCTGAGACCATCATGGTCAATCCTGAATAATGAGGTAGTCTTGTTGTTGGTTTTGTTTTTATATATTTTTATATGTGCATTATGCAGTACAATTAATTATTGCATCCTACTGAGTCATCTTGAAAATAATATTTTTATACCAGCAGTGTATTTATACTGATTTAGATTATATTGAGTAGAATGATCTGTCATCAATATTAGATGAATTCTCATTGATCATAAGAACATAAGAACAGCCGTAATGGGTCAGACCAGAGGTTCATCTAGCCCAGTATCCTGTCCTCTGACAGTGACCAATGCCAGGGCCCACAGAGGGAATGAATAGAACAGGTAATCATCAAGTGATCCATTGCCTATTGCCCATTCCCAGCTTCTAGAAAACAGAGGCCAGGGACACTGTCCCTGCCCATCCTGGCTAATAGCCATTGACGGACCTTCCCTCCATGAATTATCTAGTTCTTTTTTTAATCTTGTTATAGTCTTGGTCTTCACAACTTGCTCTGGCAAAGAGTTCCATGGGTTGACTGTGCGTTGTATGAAGAAAATACTTCCTTTTGTTTGTTTTAAACCTGCTACCTATTAATTTCATTTGGTGACCCCTAGTTCTTGTGTTATGAGAAGGAGTAAATAACACTTCCTTCTTTACTTTCTCCACACCAGTCATGATTTTATATTTGATCATCAGCCACTTGTTTTGATGTGATACTTTTTATTATCCATATGTGCCTTTGGAGAATAGATACGGAGAATTTTGAGTGCTATGGCTGCAGTTATTATTGCTATTCAGAAGAAACTGAGCTATATGTTTCTCAATCCATACGGTGTACTGAAGAGCTAAAGGGTGTAATAAGAAAGTGTTGCTGAAATTTATAACTTGATGATTTCTAGCAAAACAGGTTTGTTCAGGTAGGAAGGATGGAAAGTGTGTTGCCATAGGCACCCTAGTTTGGATGGTAAGGTGCTTTGATGGATGATGTGGTATGCTGCCAAGGTATGTTGAGGTTTGGCATAGTCAAGTCAGGATTTTACCAACTTAAGAATGTTATCTTTTTGAAAAGGACTTAAGAAAACCTTTGAGCCCGCAGCTCATAAGAAAGCCAATATCACAATTATTGTCAATTATGGATAAAAAGATTCTGTCTACATGTGTCTTACATTCTACCTTTTGACTTTATATGTGCTGCCACTGCATTGGCTTTCTGCCAGCACAAAGATAATATACAAGAAATATGGCTTTTAAACTCCTTTATGAACTTAGCCCTTATTGCCACCATGAGCTTCTGACACTCAAGAATAAAATACCTATAAATCTGGAGACATTGAGTTTAGGTCCCCAAGTGTAGAGAAACAGAAGCAGTATACCTTTTATATTTACATCTGTCACAGGCATTTCAAATTTTTTACCATTGAACCTAAGTGCCACAGATAAGATTTTCATAAGTGGTCTGATTTTGAAATCTTTTTATTTAGGATTTTATTTTGAAAATACCCCCCTAAAATACCATTGACAGACAGGCTTTATAGAAATACAGTGGCAACAAATGTAGCATCAAATTAAGTTAAAAATAGTGCTATAATCAGAATTCTGTTCACAGGTGGCTGGAGTCATGTTAGTTAAGAAACATTTTCACTTTTAGGCTGCTTATTTTGCTCATGGTTCTGAAAAACATTTAAATGATTTAGCTTTAGAGAGATGGGTTTTCAGTAAAAAAACCACAAGTGAATATTTAGACTTTGATTGTGCTTTTAATTAGAATTATTTTTTAATAGGGACATTCAGATTTTTTTTTTAATTTTATACAACAGAGTGGGAATGCATTATACAGGCTTTAAGTAGGAATATCAGTAGAATTAGAATAGCTTATTATATGTGGCAGGCTTTCCATAGGACTCCATGAATTTCCAGGTTTAAATCTGAGTGGGAGCAGCATCACCTCGTACTCCATGTTTTTTTTCCTCTTAAAGGGCCTGATCCAGACCCCTTTGAAGCACACAGGCTTTACACCAGGCCTGCAGTGATGGAAGCCAAAGGCAGCATGGCTTCTGAGCTAGCTATACTCCCAGAAGGAAAAGAAGCCAAGAACAACAAAAAAAGATAGGCTCTCCATATGGGTATCCTGAGATCTGTGGCATTTGAGGGCTTCACACCCAGGCCCTGGCCTCTTGCCCCTTCCAGGAAAATGCAGTAAGAATGTAATGATTTAATAATAAGATGGTTTAGAGTTTTTGTTTCCCTCTTGCAAGGAGGCAGGGGTGGGATTTTTGCATTCCGACACAAAATGAATTACACATAGCAAGGGATATAAAAGGCAATAAGAAAAAGTTCTATAAATACATTAGGAGCAAGAGAAAGACAAAGGAAAGTGTGGGTCCTCTACCTAGAAAGGGAAGAGAGCTAATAAAGGATGATACCAAAAATGCTGAAATGTTTTATGCCTATTTTGCTTCCATCTTCACTAAAAAGGTTAATTGTGACCAGATCCTCAACACAATTAATATTGACAAGGGGAAAGGAACACAAGCCAGAATGGGGGGAGGCGGGGGGACAGATTAAAGGATATTTTGAAAAGTTAAATATATTCAATTTGACAAAACCAAATAAAATTCATCGTAGGTACTTAAAGAATTTAAGCAATCTTGGAACCATTAGCATAGTTTATGTTAAACTTATGAAGAATGGGTGAAGTCCCAGAGGACTGGAGCTGCAAACATAGTACTTGTCTTTAAAAAGGGGAACAAAGAGAACCAAGGAATTATTAGACAGGCAGCCTAACTTTGATACCTGGAAGGGTATTGGAGGAAATTATTAAGCAATCAATTTGTAAGCACCTAGAGGATAATAGAGTGATAAGTAAGAGCCAGCATGGATTTGTCAAGAACAAATCATGCCAAACCAACCTGTAATTTTCCTTTGACAGCATTACTGTCCTAGTGGAGGGGGTGAAGCTGTAGACGTGGTATACCTTGATTTTAGTAAGTCTTTTGACACAAGTGCACATGACATTCTCATAAGCAAACTAGGGAAATGTGGTCTAGATGTGATGAATGCACAACTGATTGAAATACTTCACTCCAGTGGTTCCCAAACTTGTTCCGCCGCTCGTGCAGGGAAAGCCCCAGCGGGCTGGGCCAGTTTGTGTACCTGCCACGTCTGCAGCTTCGGCCGATTGTGGCTCCCACTGGCCGTGGTTAGCTGCTCCAGGCCAATGGGAGCTGCTGGAAGTGGCGTGGGCCGAGGGACGTAATGGCCGCCACTTCCAGCAGCTCCAGTTGGCCTGGATCAGTGAACCGCGGCCACTGAGAGCCACGATCGGCCGAACCTGCGGATGCGGCAGGTAAACAAACTGGCCCGGCCCACCAGGGGCTTTCCCTGCACAAGCGGCGGAACAAGTTTCGGAACCACTGCCTTACTCAGAGTAGTAATCAGTGGTTTGCTGTTAAACTTGGAGGACGTATCTAGTGGGGTCCCACAGAAGTCTGTCCTGGGTCAGGTACTAATCAATATCTTCATGAATGACTTGGACAATGTGAGAGAATGTGCTTCTAAAATTAGTGGCTGACACCAGCTGGGAAGGGTCACAAGCACTTCAAAGGACAGGATTAGAATTCAAAGTGACCTTGAGAAATCGGAGAACTGGTCTGAAATGAACAAGATGAAAGTCAATAAAGAAAAGTGCAAATTACTATTCTGGGCGGGGAGGGGGGAATCAAGTACACAACTACAAAAAGTAGAATGACTGGTTTGGCAGTCATAAATTGATGAAATTGCAAAAAATGGCTAATACCCTTCTGGGTTGTATTAACAGGAGTGTTTTGTGTAAACATGAGGACATAATTGTTTTGCTCTACTTGGCGCAGGTGAGGCCTCACTTGGAGTGTTGTGTGCAGGTTTAGGTGCCAATCTTCAGGAAAGTTGTGGAAAATCTGGAGAGACTCTAGAGGAGAGCAACAAAACTGCTAAAAAAAAGTGTAGACGATCTGACCTATGAGGCATGGTTAAAAAAATTGGGCATGTTTAGTCTTGAGGAAAGAAGACTGAGGGGGTCCTGATAACAGTCTTCAACTATGTTAAAGCCATGGTTAGTTGTTCTCCATGTCCACTAAAGGTAAAACAAGAAGTAATGGGCTTAATCTGCAGGAAGGGAGATTTTGGTCAGATACTATGAAAAACTTTCCAACTACAGTAAAAGTTTTTTTTATCTGGCATGTTGGGGAAATGGGGGTGCCAGTTAACTAAGAGGGATGGAGTTTGGGTCCAGGAGGGGGCTCGGGGCTGGGGCGCAGTAGGAAATGCTGGGTGCGGGCTCTGAGAGGGACGTTGGGTGTGGGAGGGGGCTCGGGGCATGGGAGGAGTTTCGGGGGGCTGGATCTGGGGGGCGCTCACCTTGGATGGCTCCCCACAAGCAGCGATCTGTCTCGGCTGCTCCTAGGCAGAGGTGCGGCTAGGTGACTCTGCACACTGCTCCTGCCCCACCCCGAGTGCTGCTCCCGCAGCTCCCATTGGCCAGGAACAATTTTTCCTAAAATACTTAATTAGCTGTAGAAAAACAACAAATGAATATGCACAGATACATGTTCATATCATTGTAATTTATGTAGGATTTTTTTTTTGCAGGCTCAATAATAAAAATAATGTTCAGTTGTCTCTATTCTTTACTGGACCTAAACAGAATAGAAACACAAATAAGGTGCTTTGCATGTCCTTGTCTTTTTTTTCTTGTTTCTTTTGCTTTTTTTGGTTGCTTTTTTAAGACTTGATAACTACAAAATCTACTGTGAAAAGTGATATTAACAAACACACAACTATCACTTTTCACAGCAGACTTACTCATCCCTGGCAATCCTGTCAACAAACTGAGCCCTGGATGGGGAGGTGGGTTTGGAAGCAGTGTGCCAGGGGCAATGGGGCACTTGGGAAGGCAGCAGGGGCCAGAGGGGATGGGGCGGGGAGCTCGGGGAATGGAGCCCAAAGCGCGGTGGCTGGAGCCCTGGGGTAGGTGGGGAACTCACTGGCCGCCTGCTCCTCCAGCTTTTGTGTCTCCAGAGAGGAGCCACTGCTTTGTGCCCCCGTTCTCCCTCCAATAACCACCCAGGAGGATGTGGCTGCAAGCAAAACCCCTGGTGGCTGCATGCAGCCATGGTGGCTGTATTTGAGAAATGCTGCTCTTGATATACTGTGTCCTGCCTCAGCGAAGGGTGATGGACTAGATGACCTCTTAAGGTTCTTTCTAGCCCTACATTTTAATATTCTGTAATTATTTTCAGTTTTACTTTTTGCATCTCTTAATGTTTATGATAAATAAGAATTACACTAATCAAAAAGAATGAAATGCGAATGCATGTTGTAAGATAAAGCTTAGCTGTCAATGGGGATGTGACATAACATACAGAAGTCAGATAGCTGTAAATGTAGTCATTGAGTAATTCCTGCATATTTTTTCGTATATTAGCCAACCATATAGACCAATGTGAGTAATAATTCATTTGATCATTTTCTTACACCATTGTTATGTAATGTTGGGTATCCAGATGTTACTATCAAATTAGTTTGTTGGTGTAAACATGAGAAGACATCATTTGTAAACAATATTTAACTCTTGACCCAAATGAATCATTTGTAAAAATAATTAAATATCAGCATTTAAAGAACACTCATCTGGAAGAATTGTTCCCTGATGAAATCCCTTGTAGTCAGTATATGAGGCTACTAGGTGCCACCAACATTACAAGACTTTGCTGATCCAACTAGGATCAATGCTTTGTAGTTCAGTTATCTAATTTTCCCTTTCAATTTGATTAACATAAATCTGAATAACCTTTGGGAATTCATAGAGACATAAGTTGTCAATGGAATAATATAATGCATGTTAATTGATAAGTGCAGTTGTGAGGGGACAATGATCGTTGCAAGTTTCTAATGAGAAGAGCAGGATCTACTAGTAATCTGAACTAATCATCATATATCCACCTAGCATAGTAGTTTGTTAAATACATTATGTAGTACATTAGAATACAGCACAGCTTCCTTCTTTCTCATGGATAATTAAATGCCAGGAAACCATTTTACCCCCTTTTTGTATTTTGAAGTGTCTTACAAAGATGGAGTAATGTTTGCCATTTTTTTTCTTACTGTGTCTAATTATTGCTAATCCTAATGCAGACTCAAGCAGAAAAGGTATTTCTGGAACCTCTCAATATGTGTTCATAATTGCATGTATAAATTTGCTCTCATGAGAAAGGAGGAATTGCTTACGCATCACTTTATATAAGTCAGTTTTAAAGAGCTTCTGCAGCAGTATTTACACTTGTCAGACTTTTATCTGTGAAAAGTACTGGAGGCAGTTAGTTGAAAAGGAAGAAGCAGTAGGTGCAGCATTTTATTATTAGATATATCCCCTGCCCCTTTCCCCACCACAGTTTGAATCAGTACTGACAGTACTGCCTTAATTAAGGAGCAGCTAGCATTTGTATTATCACTGAAATATTTCCAGGATGTTTAACTCAGCCTTTTTGAAATTCACTTCAAGCTCTAATCATAAGAAATTCTAGAAATAGGAAAGACCATGCTTTATCCACTTTCCATTTTAACCATATCTTATTTCACTATAAGCCCACAGTCCCATCCGTCCTTAGAAATGTGTCCTCTGAATTCATGTATATACTGTTTCAGACACCTTCTCTAGAAAATTTGCCATAGTTTTTTGCTGTAAGACATGTCTGAGAGTCCTGTTTATTCCTAGTTTCTCAATTTTAGACTGACCTTTTAAAGTCCTTCATTAAATGTTAAAAAAAATCCTTATTCATATGGTATTTTGGGGATCACACAGACCAATAAGGGGTTCTGTCACTGCCTGCACTGTAACTCTGGGGCCTTTATGCTCCACAGCTACGGTCTAATTCCCTGACATGAGTAGCCAGCCCCTAAGCATAAGGTCTCAATCTGGCTTTCGCCAACCTAGGTACTCCTTGTAGGGCGATACCAACAGCCCTTCCAGTTTTGAATCTCCTCAGTCTGTCCTCCCTGAGTTCTTAACTACCACACACTCGGACCGTTCCCCTCTGGTGCATCATTCCTGAAGGTGTGAAACCAGTACCTCCCAGTTATTAATTGACTTTGGCACACACACTAGTTTGCACAATAGAGACCTGCTTGGGATAAAAATAAACAAAAAGTTTAGAAAAAACACAGATTCAAAGAATACATAGAAAAGGAAAGCAAACATATACAAATTACACAGAAAATAAACATAAACACAAGCCCCCGAAATTTACACTTGCACATTAGATAAAATCCCTTTTCTAATACAAGTTAGCTATTGCCTTTGAACAGTTTCTCAGCATGCCCTATAGCTACTGGGGGAATTCATCACTCCCAGATAGCTTCCTGCCTAGAGGCTGTCCCTCAGTTTTTGGATGAAAATCTAAATTTCAAAGCTCCTTTTTAAAAGCCTTTTTTTCTTTCTTTTTCTTCTGGCATGCTGACTCATGGTTAAGGCTGCGAGTTTGTCACGGAAATCATGAATTCCGTGACTTTCTAGAACCTCCGTGATTTCTGCAGCAGCCGGTGCAGCTGGCTCAGGGGACGCCTGAGCAGCTCAGGCAGCCCCCAGGCTAGCTGCATCAGCCGCTGCTGGGGCAGTCTCCAGCCACTGCGCCCCCGACCTTCAGCAGCAGGAGTAGAATCATAGAATAGCAGGGTTGGAAGGGTCCTCAGGAGGTCATCTAGTCCAACCCCCTGCTCAAAGCAGGACCAATCCCCAACTAAATCATCCCAGCCAGAGCTTTGTCAAGCCTGGCCTTAGAGGTTTTTAAGGAAGGAGATTCCACCACCTCCCTAGGTAATCTATTCCAGTGCTTCACCACCCTCCTAGTGAAAAAGTTTTTCCTAATATCCAACCTAAACCTCCCGCACTGCAACTTGAAACCATTACTCCTTGTTCTGTCAGTAGTTTGGGTGTGGGAGGGAATTCAGGGCTGGGGGTTGGAGTGTGGAGGGGTGAGGGCTCTGGGCGTTGCTTACCTTGGGGGGCTCCCCGGAAGCAACAACATCCCCCTCCCTCGGCTCCTAGGCAGAGACATGGCCACGGGGCTCTTCACGCTGCCTACGCCTGCAGGCACCACCCACGCAGCTCCCATTGGCTGCAGTTTCTAGCCAATGGGACTTGCAGAGCAGGCACTCGGGGCAGAGGCAGCACGCAGAGCTGTGTGGCCATGCCTCTGCCTAGGAGCAGAGGGAGGGTGTTGTCATTGCTTCTGAGGGGAGACAAGGAGCTGGATAGGGAGCCTGCCAGCCCTGCCAACCTAGCCCAGCACCAACGGGAGTCTCGGGCTGCACGCCACTGCCCTCCCCCCGCCCCAGCACCCGGGCCGCCCCCGGGCCGCGCCTCCCCCCAAGATTTAGTCAGGGGTATATAGTACAAGTCATGGACAGGTCACGGGCCATGAATTTTTGTTTACTGCCCATGACCTGCCCATGACTTTTACTAAAAGAACCCATTACTAAAACTTAGCCTTACTCATGATTATTCAGAGTGGAGAAAATTTAGTCAGGATGTCTCAATGTCTTCCCATTAACTATAATGGTCCACCATGGACTCTTTTTTGGTTTGGAAAATAGATGAGTACTTGAAGTTGGTTTCATGCAAACAACTGGCTTGTGAGGAGCCCCTCCTTGCCTTGCTGTTCACCACCTTGCTGTGAAGTGGAGCTGAAGTTTATCATCACAGTTTTCTATATGCAGAAATACATACATTCATAACTGTGGTCTGTATGCATACCTCATAATGGCCATCAAGTTCAGAACATTACAGGCTTTTATAAAAGACCTTGATGTATTTTATAGATAGTAACATAGTATGCAATCAGTTGGTTTAACTGCTTATTTGGGGGGGTTACATCTTCTGTTCTCCCCTTAGGGTGTCTAGACCTGATTGTCATAATTTAATTCACTGTTTCATTTAAACCAAACAATCAAAAACACCTGATTGGTAACGGTAGCTGTCATATAAAACTTTCTTTAAAATAAATTTGATTTAATGTTCCACCCAGGCTAAATATCACCACCACATGAAAATCCAGATTCAAGCATTGTGATTGGCCCTTTGCTGACATTCCAGGCAGTGGGACACTGGAATGACATTACCTTGGTGTCTAGTAAGCACATCCAACTCAGTTTATGTTCAGCCTTCTTTAGCCAAAAGGGACACAATATTACCAACCTCAAATGCTCAAAAATCATGAGTCAGGATCACACACAATCATGAGATTGGCTTTAAAATAATGAGATTATGTAAAAATAATAGATTTGTTCTTTTTATTTCCCTTCTGCTTTTTTGAGCCTTTAGTGTGCACTGGGGTCACGTTTTGAAGCTTTTTCCCATAGCCACAAGGGCTAAAAACTTGCCTTTTCTTTAAGAATGAAGGCTGAAATCAGCACATATCCACTTGAGCTGGGGCTTTTAAGAAAACAATAATTATCCTGAGACTCGTGACAAACTCATGAGAGTTGGCAACATAGGGGACATTGATATACTTATAAGAAATAAACATCCCTGTTCACACTAGTAAGGGAATCTATGCTAGAAACCTGCCAGCAACAATTACGTTTAAATCAGCAGAGTTCTGATCCTAATGTGGGCAGAGCCTAAAGAAAGTCCTCTAAAAATATACCTTATTAATAACACTGCTCTACAACCAAAATGCTTCTGAAATAAATGTAGTCAAACTTTACTAATTCTGGGTCACTGAGAATGAAAATGATGCTTAAAATTGTTGATTGGCTCTAGTTTTCAAGATATGCTATTGGATCAGTATATACAACCCTTGACTTGGGAATGGCGGAGGATAAGTGAGTTATAAAGGGAAGGGATCTCAATTTAAACCAGAAATGACTAAAATACATCTTTGACTGGATCTATGAATAAATCTATGACTGGGTTTGGACAGTACTTGCTTTTTAGGCAAAACAATGAATGATGCAATCTGAAGCTGGTATTGCGTCATACATGATATGAATTGCATCATGTTATTCCTAGAAGTCATGGATGATGCAATCATAATAAAGCTTACATCACTCTGCTGAACAAATTGCCCTACATCAGCTCTAGAAATCATACAGTGTCGTGCTTTCTTATTTGTTAGTGTTTGATTTTGCAAAGGGACACATTTCTGTTTAGCCAAAGTGAGCAGAGATGCCTCGTACTTGTGTGAACAGTGCAGATAACTTCTGCTATGTTTGTGGTGAAGTGACTTTTGCATCACAAAAGCGCAGTATAACCACTATGGTTAAGAAAGCCTATCACCTTTATTTTGGCTGCAAAATTGGAGATCAGGACAAGAGGTGGGCCCCACACATATGCTGCAACACTTGTGCAACAAATCTTCGCCAGTGGTTGAACAGGAAAAGGAAATTTATGCCTTTTGCAGTGCCAATGATTTGGAGAGAGCCAACAGATCATACCAGCAATTGTTACTTCTGCATGGTGCCTCCAGTTGGGAAAGGTGTGTCAAAGAAGAAAAAGTGGACTGTGCATTATCCAAACATTCCATCAGCTATACGCCCAGTACCCCACGGAGAAGGACTGCCGGTTCCTGATGCACCAGAATCATTCTCACTTGAGTCAGACGAGGAAGAGGAAGAAGATGAAACTTCTGGTCCTGAACCATCAATTTCACAGGACCCACATTTTCTCCCATCCTCTTCCTCTGAACCACACCTCATAACACAAGGTGAATTGAATGACCTTGTCAGGGATTTGGAACTACCCAAGAGTAAGGCAGAGCTGTTGGGCTCCAGACTACAGCAGTGGAATCTCCTGGCAGGTGATGTTAGGGTTTCCATGTTCCGTGACCATCAAAAGGATCTTGTCCCATTCTTCTTCATGGAAGGTGATCTTGTAGCCTGCAACAACATCGATGGTGTGATGGCAGCCCTCAACATCGTTCACGATCCAGATGAGTGGAGACTGTTCATTGATTCATCGAAGACTAGTCTTAAAGCTGTTTTACTGCAGAATGGCAATGTTTTGCCATCAATTCCAGTTGGTCATGCAGTCCATATGAAGGAAACCTATGACAACATGAAACAACTTTTGAGGTGCATAAACTATGACCAACATCAGTGGCAGCTTTGTAGCGATTTGAAGGTTGTTGCTTTCTTGCTTGGTCTGCAGACTGGATACAGAAAGTACTGCTGTTTTCTCTGCGAATGGGATAGTCGTGCAAGAGATTCCCACTACATCAAGAAAGATTGGCCACTCCGACAGTCATTGGAGCCTGGGAGGAAAAGTGTTCAGCATCCACTACTTGTTGAATCAAGGAAGATTTTGTTACGACCCTTACACATCAAGCTGGGTCTGATGAAGAACTTTTGTCAAGGCCATTGACAAAACACAAGCAGCTTTCAAGTACCTTCGTGGAAAATTTCCAAGGTTAAGTGAAGCTAAGATAAAGGAAGGTGTCTTTGTTGGTCCTCAGATTCGTGAACTTCTTCGAGATGATGCATTTGACCATGCACTACGTGGCAAGGAAAAGACACCATGGAAAGCCTTCCAGTTAGTGGCGATACATTTTCTCAGAAACAACAAGGCAGACAACTACAGGTTGTTGGTGGAAAACCTCCTCAAGGCATACAAAAGCCTTGGTTGCAACATGTCACTAAAGATACATTTTTTGCACTCTCATCTAGATTTTTTTCCACCAAACTGTGGAGCAGTGAGTGACGAGCACGGCGAGCGATTTCACCAGGACATTGCAACGATGTAGAAACGCTATCAGGGCAAATGGAGCCCATCAATGCTTGCAGACTATTGCTGGACAGTGACAAGAGATGCTCCATTTAATGAATACAAGATACAAGCCAAGAAGCGCCGAGTAGACACTGAATAGGACTAAACTATGTACATAATAGTTTTTTGCCTTTTGTTTCGTAATAATTTGTATTTATATAACCCTTTTGCTGATTTTTAAAGTGTTACATAAACAGGACAGTTGAAATATTATCGTGTAAAGCAACCATAAACACATGAAAAGACCTAGGTTTACAATTTATGATTAAAACTCTACTATCTACACAATATACATAGACATAAAATGTAAAAACTTAAATATCTTAGAAACAGTAGCCAATCAGTTGTTTTAATTGTCATATTTGAATTCAGCACATCAAAATACATAATAAATAGCACATTTTATTTCTGAAGCAGACGACTTCTCAAAAATTGTAGATCAGTGTAATCAGTTCTTTGTATGGTTTTGTAAGCTTTTAATTTCAGTGTAGACTCCACAGTTGACATTTTGCAAATTTAACAACATTGCAGAGCAATATTCAGTGTGAAACAGCTGTAAATGCCACCAGTTTTGAGTGCTTACAGTTATCAGTCAGAAAGATGTTATGGTTCTGTTACAGAAGCCACAGTTTTCACACTGACATTTCACAATTAATAGAAAAATAAAGCTACCTTATTAAATGGCATTGTCTATGGCTTGTTGGTAAAAAAAATGTTTTCCAGCAAATCTGAGAAACTACTCTTACTTGCAGTCTGGAATTTGTGATCATGCCAAGTGATGTTAAACAGGGATACTTGTTTGTATCTGGTTAAATATGACCTTCCATATAAATAATATTTTACCCCAACGTGATGGATCTTGTTACTTGCAACAGATGCTTGCAGCGACTTAATTCTATATCGATAACTCAAAATGAATGCAATACTGTATTGGATATTTTACTTTTTAAAGCATAATTGCCTTTTTATTGGGACAAATGCATCTTCTTACCATAGCTGATCCCATGGAATATTAACATTGAGCCTGATTTTTAGAAGAGCTGAGAACACACATGACTCCTGATGAAGTCAGTGGGAGCTGTAGGTGCTCAGCACCTCTGACAGTCAAACCAAATATTCATTATTATCATTGTCATTGTGTCATGATGTGGGAAATGAAAAATAGTGAAATGATGAAAACTCAATGAGACAAACATTTCAGCTGAAACTCTATCCATAAATTTCAAACTTTTTCTAAAACAAGGTATTAACATTCTTTTCTCCTTCTTTGCTAATATAAATCTCTGATACAAATTCATTTCTGACCACTGTAATCCTAAACTATGGAAAATTAGACAAGCTTGTAGAGTTGCATTTGACAGGGAGCTGGCTAGCAAATTACTTCAAGAAGAAATAAAACAACTTTCTGTAAACATTTGATTGAAAGTTCTAGATAGTCATAAAAAAAACAAGGGTAGAAATAAAAGGCTGTTCTGTTTTACTCAATATTTTGTCTATAACAGCAACTTCACTAGCACATTCACAACAGCTTTAATGTTTAAGTTTCAGAAGATGGAACATACATATTTGAAAGAATCTATGTCTAAATCAAATAGCACGTCATCATTTTATTTTTAAAAAGGTCACATGTTTAACTAGGTAGCTGGTAGTTTTTTTTTTTTTAATGGAAGCATAGCAGCTTCCAGATGCTGGTGCTATAGTTTCATCTTTGCCCCCAGGGTCCAGCTTGCACAATATTAAGCTGCTTTCATAACTTCACACTGATGCCCTAAATTTCTTCCTACAGTGGTTCGACTGGCTCATAAAATACATGTATGTGTCCTTCTTTAAAGAAAATGCCAGCAACCACTTCAATGTTTATGAATTTCTAGTGCTTCAACAAGTAGAGAAATATCTTGTTTATATTGTATCACTAAATTTAAAACAAATTTAACAATTCAGATATATTGCAAAAATAGTGGCATTTTAGCTGTGATTCATTATTCATGCTGACTCATGTCATTGTGAACTCACAGTATAGTATATTTTACATGTTATAAGCACACCACCTAAAATATATCACATCATAAATTAGCAGTGCCAGGAGATATTATAAATAACGTAGTACAGCTAAAAAGCCAGTGTGTGACATATACTTTATGTGAATACGTTCAGTTGTCCCTTTAGCTCACAGACCATACTGTCTTTTGTTCTCTAGCATTCTTATAAAAGGAATTACGTGATGGGTCTTGTCCTATATGCAGTATGACATAATTTGAATCGTGCATTTTGGCTAATCCTAATTTGAATGAATTGGGGTTTATCTGTTTAGTCAAAAACTTTTCAAATTGCGTTGACGATCTTTTCAGGTTACTAATATGCATGTAACAGGCCACAAAATATTGCAAGTCCTTTTCATATATTGGATAAAGAATGTCTCTTCTGTTGGGTTCTCTCTCCCATGATGTTAAATTTATTGGTGGTATAAATGGGTGCAGTGAGACCAGTGGAGTTGTGCCGACTTGAAACATCAGTAAATATGGTTCACGGTAATCAAAATATTTTCTTTTTAATGAAGCCATTTTACAAATTTCCAAAATGGAAGATTTAAGACAACGTAAAACTGTTTCATGTGTATATCTGAGTTTATGCACTGAATGGTAATTCTTAGCTTTGGAAATTTCAGTGAATAGATCTGATCAAGTTGGACACAATTTCTTCTTAAGTGAATAATAGATGCAAGAGCAGTTATCTGCTCCAAGTTATGAAAATATAAATATTCTTGGAACATAAAAATTAAATGTTTTGCTTAAGAAATGCTCACACCTGATCACATTTTTACATTGGCTCAGTGGCTAGTATTCTCAAGCCCGAGTGATTAAATTAGGGCTCCTAAATCCATAAGTAGGCACCTACATTTAAGTGGCCTGATTTTTGAAAAGTGCTGCATTCCAGCTATCCTTGGCAACCTTGGGGAGCTATTACAAGTCAGCAGAATTAAAAGCAGCCCTAAGCCTCCTCTAAATTACATTTGGAGGCAAACCAAGCCTTAGCAACCCTGGGGGCAGGGGAATTCAAATGAGCCTTAAAGCCAACTTTGTCTCCCCTCTTCACCTGCACCACATGGAGAACGGGCACAACAGAAAATCTGAGTTTTTGCAACTCTGAAACATTTTATATGCACCTATAAAGTAAGAGGTCTGTGTTTTCCGTCAAAGGTTTATGGTAACAACACAAACTATTCACTGTCAAAAATCCAGAAGGGATTTAGTCCCATAATTCCTGTTCAGAATAATATGTGGATGGGAGAGCTGATTTTGTGCCCTTCATAGCCTTCTTCTCCTCCCCACCCAACAACATTTCCTGCTGCTGTCCTCTTCTCCTTCACCTTTTCTGTTGTCATCTCCCCTCCCTTGGTATCTATATGATTTCTGTTTCTCTCCCTTCCCTCCACTCAATTGTATTGATACCAGACTAGCTCTTGTCTTCTGATCAGCAATAATCTGTGCACCCTGGCTGGAAGATTTTGCCACTGTAAAGACTCTGACTGGATGAATCATGTATTTCACTGCTGTGATGCCACAGCCATAAATGTCATATTTTTAAGAGCACTGAGTTATAACATCCTCCCTGGTTTACCTCCCACCTTCAAATAAACCCTAAAAAACTGTAATGTGCCTAGAGTTGAACTCTCCTTTGAATGCTGAGATACAGTCTCTCTGCCTATAGCATCTCAGGTTTCCAGCAGCCAAGCAGTTACAAACTGGACCCATCTGCCTATAGTGTTCAGTTCAAGACCCAGCAACTGTTGTCTTGGCCTTCTAATGGCATTCACATCTCATTTTCCCAACACCTTCTCTATCCCGTATCTTAGAACATTTTATGGTAGCTGCAAGAAAATATTGCTGTCACCTACTGGTTCTCTCTCTAGCTCCATTTGTATTAAATACATGCATTTGCTGATAGCCTTAGACAAATTTAAGAGACACTTAGTGCAACATTCTGAATGTTTGTCTGAACTGTGAAATGCATTTGAAATTTAAAGTTATTAATTAAAATAGACATTTCCAGTCTTCCTTCCAGCAGTAGCTGTCCTGTTGAAAAATGACACTTAGTGACAGCAGTGACATAATGTAACAGTCAAAGAGCATAATACAAGATCTCTCTTATGTAGACTGGACTGAAGTATTAATTTGTATTGGCGTTATTTGTATTATTTTTACATAGCGGAAAGTCTCACAAACTGACCATTTGTTAAGGTTCATGAATTTTAGGAGAGATATACATTCTATTTTGATGTGCTTTTCCCCATTTCACTTACTTAATAAGCTCACATAGTTAATCAAAAATATTTCTATATTATCTACAATACATGGTATGAACAACATATAGCATACCCGATATAATACACAACTTTTATAGAGATTGGTGCTCTATACATTAGTAAAATAATGACAGTTTGTAGAAGCCAGACTCGGGTTTCAGGCAGAAATACAAGGCATATTTTCTAGAAGGATTTCAAATGAATCCTTTGTATGGCAGAGAGACGGCTCATTGTGTGTGAGTAACTGTCAGCCCTCAGGGACAAGGGATAAGGTCTAGCTTAGTGGTCCAGAGTGGGTGTCAGGCTTAGTGGCTACAGTCAGAGCCATAACTCAGGAGGCAGAAGGCCTCAGGAGGCAGAGGCAGAAGATCAGAAGGCAGGAACTGGATACCAGACCCCAAGGGCAAGCTGGAGGGCAGAAACTGGAGCAAGCAGAGTGTCAGGCCCCGGGGGGATGGGGCATTCAGGGCAGAGACAGATCAAAGGAAAGACTGGGTGCAAGGCAGGAGCAGCAGGAACAGGTTAGTGCAGAAGCAGTCAGAGTGATGGAGCTGAGTGCTGAGAAGCCAGCAAACCGTTGCTACTGTTGGCTTAAGAGCCAGCCTGCTGCCCTCTGCAGCCAATGAGGTGGTGTGGCTATTTAGGTGGCCTGCTGCAGGCCAGCTGTACTAATGAGTCTGCCTGGAGACTAGCTCTGCTGCAGACCCTGATTCCTGACAGTGACACGGCCTTTGCACAGCAAAGCGGTGAAGTTTTCTTACTCCATAGGGTGTTAGTGTCAATATTTAACGTAAGGCATCTAGATGCTATTGCCATGGGGGCTCTACATACACTAGAGGGTAAATTCTGTCTCCTCTTCTTACTCCCCATTGTGGGTGGGCCTATATGCAGTAGAATCAATGTGTGGTTCTGTGGCATGGGGACTGGGGGAGTACAATTTGTGAAGCTGAAACAAAACATCTGTTTCCCCTCTGTGCACTACAGCACATAGCTCTGCCTGGGCTCCCAACACACTGTTATCCTCCTCAACACACTGTTTCTAAATTAGAGACTATTTTAAAAAGTGAGAATCTTTTAGCTATGAGTGTACAATGTGAAAACATGAAATCTAAACACAGAGGGACACAATCAGCTTCAAACTCACACTTCTGCTTGAAAAAAAGTTTTGTCTGCTATTCTTACAAATAACACATGTAATTAAAAGTAGTGAACGGGGGAAAAGGCGATGATCTACTTTTTCAGTTTCTTTACTTAATATATTTAACTGAACATTTTGTATAGTCAGTTTCACTGTTTCTTCTATAATCTGTTTTCTCTGTCATTTCATGTGGTCTTGACAGAACTACAAGGGAAGGAAAATATTTAAATTAGGAAAATGTGATTGCAAAATCCACAAAAATTTGGCAAGGAGGCTCAAAGGCAGATGTAGTATCTGAAACAATTTTCATTTCACTTTTTGAACTTGACAAGGTTTCAAGTTGTAGTGTATCTATAGTGGCATTAAATCTTTTGGAACTACTGTATTTAAAGAAAATTTTTAGTTTAAGAAAACAAACAAACAACCATATTAGGAAGAGTCCATTTTAAAGCAGAATCATTAGGTTATTAGAGGCTCAGGCAGTAGTAGCAAATTTGAGAGAGTATCAGAATCAGGTGATAAATATGACTTTATTATATTTCAACTAAGTACATTCTTTGGCTATAGACTAGATAATGAAGGAGAATGGAAATTTTCTAAATAGCCTGCATAAAATTAGTGTGTGTGTGTGTGTGTGTGTGTGTGTGTGTGTGTGGTGTGTGTGTGTAAAATTGTAAATCATACTGTATTTACTGGATTTCATCAGACATACTGAAATCTGCAGTAAAAATTTATACCAAACTTAGATTTGTTGATGTCAGAATGTGCTCGAATAAGGTCAAAGGCTGTGATTTTATTCTTATCAAAACTGTGAGTTATCCTAGATGATGTAAAATACTTTTCTTTAATCCACCATTTTAGTAAAAATAATTTTACAATATAAAATTGCATCCCCCAAGTGATCAGAATAAAATTGTAATATATCGTCTACTATAGAACTCCTTAAAGTCTTGTTTACATGATTATTTTAGTCGGGGTCCTAGACTACTGTAATTTTTTTCTTTTTCTTTTTGAATATTATTGTAACTGATGGGGTACTTTAAAGAATACCCTAAATATTTAGGTCTCCATCCTTCAAGGTGCTGAGCACAGTGAGAATACTCATGTGCTTAAAGTTAAATATGGATTTAAGCGCTTTGCTGAATTAGGGCTGGAGTGCTCAGATCTGGGCCTTCAATATGTATATATTCTTGTACATAGTCACAGACATTTTTCTTCAATGATAATATTTGAATAAACTAACATTTATTCAGAAAAGTTGTGATATTTGTATCTTTAAGATGTAAAGATTTCACCTTTCTCTTCTGTATTTAGACAAGACATATTAAGAACCTGATTTTTTTCATTTTTATTACATTTTGTATATGGAACTTTAACATTTTTATAGAAATTTTAAAAATCGGTAAATATTTTTTTGTATTAAAAAGTCCTTACATGTTAGTTACTGTCCTATGTTGAGGTACCACAATTTCCCTGTAGACTTAGAAAAGAAAATAGCTACACTGATGGATATGAATGTTGTTGGGAAAAGTTGACTTTTTAATGGCAACCATTCAACATAAAGTATATGGCCCTGGCAGCCATTTTTACAGAAGATATTTACTTTAGAAGTGCCATAATAGACAAAAGAGTCATCAGCTACTTTATCAATGCTGTGGTTTAAAGGTTCTCTACAATAATTTGACCTTGAAAGGAAGCCTGTATGAGCATAATCCAAGATATTACCTGAAGAAAACATGTATTCGCTCTTTGATCAATGTCACTGTCATTCAATACCAAGTACGGTAGCCAAACTGACAATATGTTCATTCTCAGTGAACCTTGTATAAGATGGCTGTGCTTGCAGACTGATTGTGAGCATGACAGTGATAGAGAATCTGCTTTTGAGTTTTCTTATGTTGCTCCACAAATGTGCAGCTAATGTAGGAAGGTTGTGTTTGAAACGAGTATGTTAACATTATACTGCACTATAGTGATAGCTGTAATGTCATTTCCTTTTCATTACCCCATCTAAAGCAATTTAGGTTATCTGTGATGGCACTCTTTTCAGCTGTCAACCTGGCACATTCATGGCACTCCGCATTTAATGGTAATCAACTAAGGTGGAACTTGTGTACCGTATCTGCAGTATAAAATTACTGTTTAAAAAATGGTGCCCTACTAATACAGCTTATGTTTCTCTTCAGCTTTTCTTCACCGTCCTGTAGATGGACAACCAGTTGTAAAATATTATTTGTAGTACATTATATACTATCAGATTTATCATTTCTATTTTACATGTTTATATCTTCCTTTAAAAGTGAATTTGGTTCTAGGGAAAGGCACTATAGCCAGTGAATTGAAAAGTTAAGTTCTCTAATGAGGGAGGAATTATGTTCCTTATGTTTGGGGCACAGGCCTGATTGATGAGACCTCAGTTCTATTCTTGGTTCTGCCACATACTTCCTGGATGACCTTGGACAAGTCACTAATCAATGTTACTCAGTTTTCTCATCTGTAAATTGAGTACAATACCTTATAGAGATCAATGATTCTCATTAATGTTAGTGAAGTGCTTTAAGAGCCTCTTGTAAGTGATACTGTGAGGATTCCAAAATTTAAAAATAATGTTATTGTATGGGTGATGACTGAAAATGCAGTGCTGAGAGGGGCTATCATGTGTGGCTAGGTGACTACCTGTTCTGAATTGGGAGGGACAGCTCCAAAATATGGAGTTCAAGTCCCGGGCTGAAACACACTAGGATAGCATCTGTCCCAGATTCCCTGCAATGCCATGCCACATCTGCCCAAATCTGAGGGGCAGCACCAGCCTTTTCCCAGGGGCTGGGGTATGGCTCTGGGGCTGCTCTTGGGCTCCCCTTTCAACTGACCAGGGCAGGTGGAGCATCTGGCAATCCCCACAATGGCCCAGGCTCTCTGAATGGCTCTTACTAGCTCCAGCTTCTGGCCTACCTAGAGATGGGGGCCTTGGAGGGCAGGGGAAAGGGGCAGAAGGTAGAGGAGCAGCGGGGGTGGGGCTCCTGCATATGTCCCGCTTTTGCCTTTTGAAAAGTGATCAACCTTTCCTGCCTATGATGGCTTCTCCTTTCCCTCTGCAAAGTGCAGCAAATTTCAGAGGCAGGATGAGAGTCCAGAGCTTTTTTTCTTGGAGATGAACAAGTGGCATTACTATCATAAAGTGATGGTTCTAGGCTTGCTGCTGCCTCTTTATATTTTACATCTCTGGGATTTCACTGTTAGAGATTCCCCTGAAATGCCCCAAAGTATTTACATGTTTTGGGGCTTGCCAGGAAAGCTTTGTCCATTGGAGAATCACTCCAAAAAAGTTATAGGCAGTAGCAGCAGGCTCAGGTCCTATGTTGCAAAAGTAAGAAGAATTAGACTAAAAGGGACAAGTCAAGTAAAAAAAATCATACTTCTTTATTATAATTATTACAGCTGATACATGCCTCATCTCTATCTCTTTCCCCTTCCCCAGTTTATTTTGCTGTCAAATGCACAAAATGCTCTGTGTATAGTCAATTTCATTATTATCTATGTATGGATAGCATGGGGGCCTTTCATAGAGGAGCAGAAAAAAATGTAATTGCAAAACTACAGATGTCATGAGACATTCAGCAGGAGATTTATGACCTGAAAGTTATTTTCTCACCCCAGTTGTTGCTGTCCCTGGAACTGACCTTTCCCAAATCTCATAAAAGATTCAGGTTTGGTTTGAGGATGAGTCATGTATTATGTTGGTTCTTTTGTTAACTGAAGTGGTTTGCCCACCCCTATTTAAAATAAAAAGCTAATACAATTCACCTTTTATAGTTCTCTGATCATACCTTACAAAACTAATATTGGCATACTTCTGTTCTTCCCACTCCTTCAATCACCTTCAAAAAGAAATCTATGACACTTGAAATAACAAAATAAAATACTGTGTGTGTTCAGGAAAGAAATTAAGAGTTGATATGGAGAGAATCCTCCTTGCCTTAATGACATAATATTGCCTTTGGTGACTATCCGAGTGAATAGGGCACGCAGTTTTGACTCCTGGTTTGAATTCTGCTTCTTTTTTTGACCCATTTGTTTGAATTCTACTTCAGGGAACACTGACAAACAGTACAGAGGGAATATTATAGTGTGATGTTTTTATTAGCTTTTCTTATGTTTCCTTATATTTATGAATTTATATACACAGTTTTTAAGGCTAAAGTTTTGCCCTTGGATATTTCTTATTTTTGTTCAGCTGAGTGTAACTGGAAGTTTTCACACAGAGATTGAAAACAAAACAAAAGCTCCAAAAAACGATCTTTTTAATTTTTTACCACATTGGTATTTACCCTTGTTTCGGACAAGTCTAAATACTGTGATAGAAACACCACAGACTGTTGGCATCTTGTTTAAATTGGTGTTTCCATTATTGCTACCACAGATGAAGTTAAACTGATCATAGCAACAGGTATGCAGTGTTGTTGTAGCAAAAGGGAAATATGCGGTGTAGAATCCTGTTTAGATAAGGTCAGTAATGCTGGTGACAAGATAGAATGTGTACAGTAACACTGGACTATATTAGCAGAGCTGTATGAGAACTAAAAGAGAACTAGATAAATTCATGGAGGTTAAGTCCATTAATGGCTATTAGCCAGGATGGGTAAGGAAGAGGGTGGAGATGGATGGCAGGAGAGAGATCACTTAACATTACCTGTTAGGTTCACTCCCTCTGGGGCACCTGGCATTGGCCACTGTCGGTAGACAGGATATTGGGTTGGATGGACCTTTGGGCTGACCCAGTATGGCCATTCTTATGTTCTTATGAGGAAACCTGATGTAGTAACATGATTACCCAGAGTATTATGGGATGGAGCCATATTCCACCCCTCCCTTATTGCCTGTTTAGTCAGTAGGAGCTTTAAATGGACCCACTCTTATGTGATGCAGTTAAATAAAGCAGCAAGTTCCCAGCCTGCAGTCCTGTGAGTACACTTATTTTTGTTGCACTGAGTAGTCCCTTTATATCTTACAGAGCAGTTATGTATATTTTGCTTTTGTAGAAGGCCAAAGTGTTGTCCTGGAACACACTGTGAGTCACCAGACTCGTGGGTTTCAAAAACATCCCTTTCGAAGGTTGGTTATCTAAGCATTGTATAGCAACTGAAAATTTTGCAAACTTTTAAAAGAAAAAAAAGTTTGTATGTTCTGAGAACCTTTGCCAGATGCTATTCCTGATGTTGGTCAACTGAAAACAGAGAACAAGCCTAAAAGAATTCTTCCAGGAACAAATCACCCAGCCCAGGAAGCCTTTCTCCTGTATCTCTCATGAGGAGAGCCCATTTTATTAGGAAAACAAAATCAACCTGCTCTCCCTGAGTGGGTGCTGGGGTGACTACAGCTGCCTTCTCTTGTCCCATAATCAAGGGAGTGGGAAGGGAGCAGCTGTTAACCCCCTGCTGCTAGTTTTCTCTTTTTCTTGCCTTCATTAATGTGTTTGTTTAAAGAGAGCCAGGAAATTTTGTCCCAAGAGGGGTTCCTTCTTTGATCCCAAAGGGTCTGTGCACCTTGTTACAGCTTGCTTCTAAGTGGCACTGTGTCAGTCATTTCGCCTCTTCTTCCCAAGACAATTGAAATGAAAAAAAGAGAGAGAAAACTGAGTATTAAAATTTAAACAAATGTGAACCAAATACCATGTTGTTGCTTTTTTATTCTATAGTCATTGTATAATTACACTTGTCCCTATAGTATAATGTAAATCATTATCACCATTATCGTTAATCTTAGGTGGACAATTTGAATGCATTAAACCTGCTTGTTTCTTAGCTCTGGCAGGCAGTTGTTAAAATAACACATCCCTGCCATGAAGTCCTAGTATGAAATCATAGGGTTGCTTTCTTATATTTTTTCTGAGAACATTCCAGCTGAATGCGTATATGCATATGTTAATTTTTTAAAATCTCAGACCTGCAGTTGTGTTTCTTGGATTACTTCCATTGGTGCAAAGCCATTTTATTTAACAGTTCTTCTGGCTTCATGTTCCAAAACAATACAATGATATAACCAGACAAAACAAGTGATTATATAATGCTGAGATTATAACCCAAACAAAGAAAAGTAAGGAGATTGGCTGACTGATACTTCATTCAATCTCATCTTGTTGCATCAAAAATTGTACAGTATGTCGTATCAGCAATACTTAGACACCACACACCAGACGTCATATATGTCACCACAGACAGGTATGTGCTGCGTAGAGCTTTGAGAGGGTGGGGAAGGGATAATTACATTTGCATAGAGTCTTTAACACCATGAGTATATACGCACAATCTTTAGACAGCTGGGAGCAGGAGGCACCTCGGGGGGGAGGGAGGGCGGGGCGGGGCAAAAAATGTGTGAGGCTCACCTAGTAGAGTATGTTCTAAATCAGAGGTTCTCAAACTGTGGGTTGGGACCCCAAAGTGGGTCACGATGCTGTTCTAATGGGGTCGCTAGGGCTGGCATTAGACTTGCTAGGGCCTGGAGGTGAAGCCAATACATGAGCCCCACAGCCTGGGACTGAAGCCAAAGCCCAAGGGCTTCAGCCCTGGGTGGCAGGGCTTAGGTTACAGGCCTCCCACCTGGAGCTGAAGTTCTTGGGATTTGGCTTTGCCCCTGTCCCTGGGGCTGTGGGGCTTGGGTGGGCTCAGGCTTTGGTCCTCCTCCTGGGGTCGTGTAGTAATTAAGCAATTACGTTTGAGAACCCCTGTTCTAAATCCTTCCATGAAGATCTGGGAACAGGCAAGTGGTTCAGCCTCTAATCCCCATCAGTCTCATGGGATCGTCATGGTGGCCTTGTACCTCTGCACTAAATCCAGGAGTCCTGCCCCCTAGTATCATGGCTTCATTGGAATTATACTGACAGAAATGCCCCAGCCTGTTACCACCCCTGCATCATCTCCCAAGGAGGGGTTTCAAAGTGCAGAGTGGTTCTAATGAAAAGAGATTACAGTCTCAGGTTGTATTGTCTATTCAGTGAATTTCCAGCCCTTTGCCACCCTTCCCGGCCTGCCCTTCCCATTTGCAAATTCCAGACCCCTAGAAGGGCCATCCATGAACAATGCAGGAGTAAGTGGCAGTGCTGCTGAATCTATTGGCTCCTTTTTCAACAAGGCAAACCCCTCTAAATTGCAAAATGATGAAAAGTGTTGTTTGATACTTTCATTATACTTTAGATGTGCTTAAGAGAAGTCAATGGAATGTGTCATTTACCTAGGGTTACCATCCATCCGGGTTTCTCCGTTTTTTTTCAGCTTTAAATGGCCGCCCGGGGGGGAATTTCTAATAAAGTAGAAAAGTGCGGCACGGCTGATTGGACGGCTGGGCCTGATTGAAAGCCACTCGCAGCCATTGGGGCCTCTAGCAGCCAGAGTCCCTCCTCCTCCCCCGCTCCCTCTTCCCCTACAGAGCAGCGCGGAACAGTGTTTGGATCCACGTGGAGCCCGCAGCTCTCCCTCTGCCGGGGGAGCGGGAGAGCAGGGCAGGCGGGGGGAGGGTGCAGAGGCTGCAGGGCGAGGAGGAGCAGGGCAGACAGGGGCATAGAGGCTGCAGAGGCTTCAGGGGCGGGGGGGTGCAGGGGCTGCAGGGCGAGTGGGGAACAGGGGGCACAGAGGCTGCAGGGGCGGGGGGGTGCAGGGGCTGCAGGGCGAGTGGGGAGCAGGGGGCACAGAGGCTGCAGGGGCGAGGGGGGTGCAGGGGCTGCAGGGCGAGTGGGGAGCAGGGAAGCACTTAGCAACCCCCAATCAAGATCAGAGCGAGAGGGAGGAGGGGGAATGTGGGGTGCTCAGAGGAGGGGGCAGAGTTGGGGCAGGGACTTTGGGGAAGGGATTGGAATGGGGGTGGGGAAGGGGCGGGGTTGGGGCAGGGCCAGGGGCGGGGGAAGGGGCGGAATTGGGGCAGGGCCGGGGGCGGGACTGGGGCCCCATGGAGTGTCCTCTTTTTTAAATGTTTGAATATGGTAACCCTAATTTACCCTGTGACCAGCAGCCTCCTGCTGCTACCTAAATGTCCTTGCAAAGCTATGGCATTTATATGAGGGGAAAAAAGCTCGAGGTGAAGCTGAAAAGTGTATTTTCTTAGTAGTAGATATTAATCTTGTGACAGTGATTTTATTTCCATTATATTAAATGACTGATAAAGATATAATCATTTTGTTTGATAGATGTTACTACAGTAGGTTGAGTTGATGGTGGGGGGGGTGGTTGTTAGAGGCATTTGGATTTGCTCCCCTCTCTCTCTCTCTCTCTTTCCCCTCCCCCATGCATGGACTAACAGGCTTGTTTGAAATGGCTGTGCATGGGAGAGAGAATTGACAGACAATGGGGAAACTCGGAGTTCCCCAAAATATAGTGCTTGATGAGGGATTGTGCTGAGCTGTCTGCCTCTAAATACTTGCCGGGTTTCTGTTTGGGAGCTGATGGGCATTGGTGGACTACCACAGATCAGATTAGTAATTGCTGCCAGAGATCCTGCACCTGTGGTTCTGATTAACCCTGTGCACTCACTTAGCCTGGCTAGACAACCCAGCTCAGGCTGGGCTTATGCTAATTGAGTGTCATAGTCAAGATTTGACTTTTCTAACTGAGTAATAATAATAAAAATGGGTTAGATCTTGCATGGTTCCAAGCATCTTCAACTCCTACCGAAGGCTGGGTTGCCTCTCTAGGTTTGATTTGCTAATTCTGCATTCCAAATCAAAATCACATTAAATATTTGGTGAGATAAATGAAACAGGAATTATTTGGAGGGTTTATTACATTTATATATATGTTTTCAACTATTTATCGGTTGTTTACTTGTTGAATTAATGGTATTTTCTCATTAACATTAAATTTCCCACCAACATGACTGTGAATGAAATCTTGCACACTTTGCATGTCATGTTGTGGTGTGACTCTTTGCTTGCAAAGTGTCTTTACAATCCTGGTGCCACCCTAATTCATTGGTTTTGTTTGTAATTGCTGGTGTCCTGCCAGTGTACGTCTCTGCATACTGACTTTGATATTTATAGAATGTGATATCCAAAAGCCACTCTCTGTCATCATTGTAGTAATCAGAGCATACACTGGAAGAGATCAGCATTGCTTTCTATTGTAGGATGTCCCAGCACAATGAAGTGTACAATTCTGCCACTGAATGAACTAAGGTATCCTTCCCTACTGTAAAGATGGATGAGTGTAAATCCTGTTTTTGAAATATTTGTTCAAGTGCGTTTACTTTGCTTCTCTGGCAGCATCCTTCACAAAAGGCTTCAAAATTGTTTTACTTAGAATTTAACAGGATGGTTGTAGAGATCTATTTATGAAAAATTGTGATTTGAAGATGCTCCCTCATAAGGAATAGTATTGCAAGTGTGGGAATTTGGAGATGTGCCCTGGAGGTATGTGCTGGGAACACCACATGGCTGTGTGCAGCAGCTCACTACAGAAGCTCTCCAGTTTGTTTTATTAAATTTTTATTCCTTTCTCATTCACTGGTATGTTATTTAATGAGTCCCAAGATCCTTACATGGTGTCAGAAGTGCTGAATGAGAAAAAAACTGCAGTCATTTTGAAGTTAACGCCTGTGTTTGCAACTGAAAGCAGAGACAAAGGGAGGCACCAGAGAAGCATGTGGAGCACCAGGCACCCTGGCTTTTACATGTGTTTGGAGAGCACAATAGTAGCTTGACTAGCTCAAGAAGGGGCGGGGAGAGTAAAAAAATGGATGTGTTGCAACATCCTTCCAGTGTGCAATTGTTAGGTAACCAGGGCCGGCTCCAGGGTTTTGGCCGCCCCAAGCAGCCAGGAAAAAAAAAAAAAAAAAAGCCGCAATTGCGATCTGCGGCGGCAATTCGGTGGAAGGTCCTTCGCTCCGAGCAGGACTGAGGGACCCTCCGCCGAATAGCTGGACCTGCCGCCCCTCTCCGGAGTGGCTGCCTCAAGCACCTGCCTGCCAAGCTGGTGCCTGGAGCTGTCCCTGCAGGTAACTAGAACTAGAGAACTAGAAAAAAAAATTCAGATGGTGATTTTAATTGTATTTAGCAGCCATAGGGGCACAGGAGAAAAATTATCAAGTGAAATCATCTACTTTTTTCATGTTGTTGGGGAGGAAGCTTTGGATATTTATAACAACTTTAAGTTTGAAGAAGGTGAAAGCATGAAGTTAAATTCAATACTGACTAAATTTGAGGAAGATTGCACGCCAAAAAGGAATGAAACATTTGAGTGAGACAATATTTTTATATGCATGCAAAAATCAGATGACACCATAGAGCAATATGTCACAGAATTAAGGAAACTCAGTAAAACTTGTGAATTGATTAGCAGACAGAGTCTCTGGTCAGAGACAGAATCATTTGTGGCAGTAAAGACTATGTGTTAAGAGAGACAGTGCTTCATGAAGGATAATTAACTTTAGAAAAAAACTCTCCAAATATGCATGGCAGCAGAAATACTGTGAAAGCACAAGCCAACGAGCTGAATTCACCATAAGCTGTTATCTATGTACTAAGTACGAAAGAATATAGCCAGAACAGGTCAAATGAAAGAGTGGAACCACTTGCTATGAAAACCATTGCTAGGGGGAAGACTGGGTACAGATGGTCATGTGGAAGGTGTGGATCACAGCAAACAGTGTGTTGCCTTTGGGAAACTCTGTCAGAAATGTGGGGAAAATAATCATTTTGCAAAATGCTACAGATCCCAAATGCAGAAAAGTAAGTGTATTCATCTAAAGAAAATCTGGTTGAGGAGTTTTTACTAGACATACTGGGATCTAGCATGCCTGATGAGAGAGATTGGATATTGCCTATGAGAGTGAATGGAACAATTATTCCACTGAAACTGGACACAGGAGGTCAGATTAATATTCTGTCTGAACAAAATCATCAGAGGCTAAAGATAAGACCAAACGTGGGACCAACAAAAATAAAAGTAATTGGTTATTCTGGAACAAATGTACCAGTGATGGGGAGGTGCATTGCTAGCATGAACCATAAAAACACCATGTACAGTTGACTGTAGTGCCAAAGCAAATGACACCAATTTTAGGTCTGGCTGCATGTGAGAAACTCAATTGAGTAAAATGTTTGCTCTCAATACAAGGTCATACTGAATCTGGCTATGAGGCACTCTTTTGGGAATATCATGATGTGTTCATGGGGTGGGTTGCTTGTAGAGTGAAAATACCATCTGGAGAAACAAGCAGGTCCCTCCAGTTATCTATCCACATAGAAATTTGCCATTTGCACTCCGTGATAAACTCCAAGGATGGAAACAATGCAAGTAATAGAAAAAATTGAGGAGCCAACAGAATGGGTGAGCACCCTAGTCATCATGGAGATAAGTAATGGCCAAGTAGGAATATGCTTAGATCCCAGAGACCTCAACAAGGCTGTAAAAAGAGAACATTTCAAACTACCAACCAGAGAAGAGATTATGACTCAGTTTGCAAATGCTCAATGTTTCAGTAAAATAGATGCATCCTCAGGCTTTTGGCTAAAATTAACAGAAGATAGCTCAAAGTGATGCACATTTAGCACCCCATTTGGAAGATACAGTTTTTTATGCTTACACTTTGGCATAGTTTCATCACCAGAAGTGTACCACAAAACCATACATATGATCTATGAACTTATTAATGGTGTGGATACCTAAATGGATGACATCATTATCTGGGGCCCATTGAAAGAGGAGCATGATCATAGACTTTGGGGAGTTCTGGATGCAACCACGTCTGCAAATCTCAAACTAAATAGGGAGAAAAGTGTTTTAGAGATTATAGAACTGACTTTTGTTGGGGACATTATTTCCAATGAAGGTGTAAAACCTGATAAGAGGAAGATTTTCAGCCATTGAAATGATGCCACATCCTCAGTCAAAGAAAGATGTCCAACAGTTCCTAGGAATGGTTAAGTATCTTGGAAAATTCATACCTAATCTATCTACCAAAGCAATGGCTTTGAGAAAACTCCTAGAGAATAAAAATGAATGGTATTGGAGTGCGGAACGGGAGGAATCATGTGAAGGTTTAAAACAACGACTGATACCAGAGCCAATGTTGAAATTCTGTGCGCTAGAAAGGCCTATTAAAATTTTAGCAGATGCTTCACAGTCTGGGATAGGTCCAGTGATTTTACAGAAACATGAGGATTGTTGGCAACCAGGGCATATGCATCCAAATCACTGACTGAGGCAGAAACCAGGTATACACAGATCGAAAAGGAGTTTTTAGGAACATTGTTTGCCTGTGAAAGATTCAATCAGTATATTTATGGACAAACAATGAAACTTGAAATGGATCACAAGTCCCTGATAGCATTATTTAGCAAACCGCTAAATGACCATACCTTAAGGATTCAAAGAATGGTGATAAAGCTGCAAAAGTATTATTTGGTTGTGACCTACACAGCCAGTAAATTCATGTTCACTGCAGATACACTTTTCAGAGCAGTGGCTCCCAAGAAACCAGTGAACACTTTAGAGACAGCTGCAAGCCATGCCAACAGGCAGAGCCACTGAGACCTCATCCAGTTCCACAAAAGCATTGACTTATTTACCTGGCAATCAAAAGATTATTTAATAGTCACAGATTTATTCTCTGTATCCAGAAATTTGCACACTGCTCAGTACTAATAGTAAGTCAGTGATAGCCAGCATGAAAGTAATTTTCTCCAGACATGGAATTCCACATGAGATACCATTAAAGAATAGCTGCATCTAGGGTCTTATGTAGTCCAGAAATTCCAGGGGGACACATTTTGACATAATCGAAGGGATCTACGAGTAATCCCAGAAAGTTCCATCGACAGCTGAGGTGGGCTCTGGCATTTCACATCTGACTGATCCTTTATAATCAACGCACAAAGGAGAAACTGTCAAGGAACAAGAGAACAACTCAAACTCTAATGAAAGGCTGATACTGAGAAGATCAGAACAGGAGATTAAACATTCTAAAAGTCTCAGAGAGACTTGCTAACCTGTCTAGAGAAGGGGTATTTGAGGAAAGTGAGTGGTAAAGACTCACTCGAGTATGATGTGCTGGTAACCTCTCCTCTCTAGGTAGTTGACACATTGGGATTATGGAAATGTACTGGATGGGTTGAGAATTTAATGTATGTATTATTAGATAATTGTTAACTTTCTGTCTGTGTGTATACACACACACATATACACACATACATACAGACATATACACACACACACACACATATATGAGTTAATTGGTATTCTGTTTTTCATTAGGAGGGAAGATGTAGACATATGTTTATGAAAGACTGTGATTTGGAGATGCCCCCTCATAAGGGACAGTGTTGTGAGTGTGGAAATTTGGAGGCAGAGGTTGGGAACACTGCTTGGCTGTGTGCAGCAGCTCACTACAGAAGCTCTTCGGTTTGTTTTATTAAAATTGTATTCCTTTCTCATTCACTGGTTTGTTATTTAATGAACCCCAAGATCATTATAATAGTCTTGGGTTCTCTTTCCAACTCAGCAGGGTTCTAAGAGAATGCTGGATCTTCATTCCTTCCTTATCTGTATCTAGTCTCTGCATTACCTGTTCCATGATTACAAAAAATCTAATCCCTTTATTCTGCATATGAGAAGCTGAAAATAATTTCATTGTTGGCTTATCCAAGTTGTCGTGTACAACATATACACAAAAGGAAGATATGAGGGCTGAAGGAGCCATGAACTGTGTTCGTGCTAGAACAAGATTCAGGAATAAATATATTAATGTATAACAAACATTCTAATAGCAGGAAAATGGTGGGCTATTATTTTCATGGGTGCACCTACAACTTTTTGTGTTTACCAGTTATTAGTGCAATTTCTTCTGAGTTGTTCCAGGGGATATATGTTTACATTTCCCGTGACCAAGAGTCACCAGCTACGGTTACAGATTATCCAATTTCCTGCCTTTCTTCTGTCTCTTCTTTTCCTTTTCCTATCGGTCAGGAATTAATTAACTTAGAAAATAAAGATTTCGAGATATTTTGGTGATGTCTTTGGATAATGTTGGACACTAACGATCTCTGGGAACTCAGACAGACATTGCAATGATGACTACATTTATTGGAATTGGAATTGTCATAAGAATGATACTTAGGAAATAATTGTGGATATTTCAAGCATAAAAAAAGATACTGAGAACAGGTAAAAAGCAGTGCAAGTTGGCAATGGTTCAGCATAAAGCCGTCAAGAGAATACATGAAGACCCATTAAACCAGAAGGGGCTCAAGCTCAACCATGCTGAATCTCAATTAAATAGGATGCTGCATTTGCTTTTGTTTTTTAAAGTGACTTTTACAGGTCTTACCAGATCAGTGAGGTGCTTGAAAGGGAAGTTTGAAATGATATTTCTGCATCTTCTGTATAAATCCTAAATTGCACATGGGGTACAACTTATATTGGTACACAGATTAAAGGGAGATACAGTAACTCCACACTTAACCTTGTAGTTACATTCTTGAAAAGTGCAACTTTAAGCGAAACAATGTTAAGCGAATCCAATTTCCCCATAAGAATTAATGTAAATAGGGGGGCTTAGGTTCCAGGGATTTTATTTTTGCCAGACAAAAGACATTATATGCATATATAGTATAAGTTTTAAACAAGTTCTAATCAGAGGATCGTCTGGGGACCTGCTCATGAGCTCCCTGAGCTTCTCCTAAAGCAACCATGTTGATATCAGGTGGGATATTTCCCAGGGAATGCCTTGCTGATAAATGATGAACTGGCACTTGGCTGAACCCTCAAGGGTTAACACATTGTTGTTAATGTAGCCTCACACTCAACAAGGCAGCACCGACAGAAGCAGGAGGGAGGAGACACAATAGACACACGGCAGCAGCTGCAAACACTTCCCTGTGGAAACTGAACGTGATGATGAACCTATGCAATCCCACTGGAGTGCACCACTCCCTCTTCTGGACAGCGCATGCCCAGCTGCCCAGGCCGACTTTCCAAAGTGCCAGGAGGTGCTCAACCCCCTAGCTCTGTCCCAGACCTGCCCCCACTACACCCCTTCCCCCAAGGCCCACCTCTGCCCGCCCCCGCTCAACCTCTCCCCCCGAGCACACCACATCCTCGCTCCTCCCCCCTCCCTTCCAGACTCCTGAACCCCGTGAAACAGCTGATTGCAGTGGGCGGGGGGGGGGGGGCAAGGGAGGGGAGGTGATTATCCGCGGGGCCTGCCAGAGGGTGGAAGGTGCTGGGGAGAGTGGAGGGGAGCTGACAAGGGGACTGCTGGCCCACCCTGGTTAAAAGCCCCCACCTGCCAGCTCCGACAGGCTGCTTTTCCAGAGAATCCCGCACGTAGTGGACAACTTTTAACAAGGATGTTGTTTAATAGATCAGCAATGCAACAACGAAACAACATTAACCAGGATGACTTTAAGTGAGGAGTTACTGTATATTGATGGGAGCCCATTGTTAAAATATCGGCAGCACATCTTTATCTCATATTGTGGCCCAATCAGCACACAGCTGTCTCCCATGTGACATCATAAGGGCCATTCAGGTAGTATATAGATATAGTGTGGATGCGGCCCATGTAACACATAGAGAGCTACATATGTGGCCCACAATGGTAAATAGGTTGAGAACCACTGCTCTAGTCCATCAGATATACATCAGAATAGGATATTGATTGTATTGTGATTACCTTGTCAACAAAACGTACATATTGTAGAAGGTACATGACGGAATTACCTAACAAATAATCCATCAATGATTTAATATAATTGCTCATTTTCTTCCCAGTTAACAGCTCTGTCCTACAGACAGTTTAGTCAAAGGCCAAACAGAGCTCCTTTTGACTTCAGTGGGAGAAGGACAGAGCCCTAGTTTTTTCTTGACAATAATAATAATAAAAATTCCTACTGCGGATGATGCTGGGAAATAAAAGATTAAGAATATTTTAACACTACCCATGATTGCTCAATCTCCAATTATAAAACAGGTATGTTACTAGCTGGCACTTTATGAAACTATTATTGCTTTACTAGGTTCCTTTATAACTCACTACATGTGATCAGCTTTAACAACTTCTCTAGCAAAAGCAACATAATAATTTCAGTCACCTTTTGGGGCATGTGGCTGAAAATTCTTGCTTCCAGTCACTGGATTAGAGAGTTTCTTTTTCTCAAAAGTGCTTTAAAGTGTGAAATACACATTTCTTCTTTCAGAGCTTTCCATATCTGTAGCATGTTTATATTTTTGCTGTTGTTTAAGGAGTATAGAAGTATAAATAAAACCAAAAATTTAGACTATCCAATAAAAGAGAAAAAAGGTAAGATACACTTCATGTTGATAAACTTTGTATTTACTTTAAGAACTTTTCAGGATGCATGCCTCCATGCAAAAAATAAAAAATAAAAGTTTGAAGATATGACCTTAAGGACTGCTGAATCCTTGTTTCTTCTGTATAAACTGAATGAGACCAGTTGCTTATACCTGCTCTCTAGTAAACAATGCTATATGTGCGAAGTTGAGATTCTCCTGGTAAAAATACATCATAAACTGTATTTCCTTCTAGACTTCACTATACATTTTTCCATATCATTTTGCTGTGGGCTTGTCAGCAAAAAGATTATAATAGCTTCATTTTTTCTGCAAGGTTTCACATCATTAACCTTTCAGTGTCATTTTTATTATATGAGGGAAGTGAATGTCCTAAAATTTGAAGGTGAAATCATATTGTTTCTTGTGCTTAGAAAATGCATCACCAAAATATACTTTTATATAAAGTAACGCATCTCCTTTAATCTTAAGGGGTTTTTAGTATTTTACTTCTTGGGAAAAATGTTTTTTTTCAATGATGTATATGTCTCAGTCATAAAGCAGAATAAATGGACTGTCTGCTTTTATGTATCAGAATTTTGAACCTCTGACATGATTTTTTTTTTTAAAGTCACAGCACATTAGAGGGAATGAAGTGCTGGTTATGGGCAGCAGCATAAAGAACTGCAGAGGCTTGGTGCATGAAAAAAAAAGCAGTAAATGTTTTTAATATTTCAAACACATCTGTGGTGTACTGCACGTTTTCTTAGGCCCTGTTATCACTTCTAGAAATTGGAGAGCTTTTATTTCCTAAAATATTTAAAAACACTGTCACGTCCTGGATATATAATTTGACCTGACTTTAGATATTATGGGTGAGGAATGTATTTAGAGTTCTCAAAATATTAAGAGATCCAATGATGTCTTGTGGATTGTTTTTAAAATTAAAATAATTAACTTCCCTTTTTTCTAGGTCTTACGAAAATGTTTTGGGACCTACACCAACAGCATTTAACTAAAAACAGAATTCCCAAATCTGTGTTCATTTCTACTGTCAACCTTGATAATGATGGTGTACAGAACAGAAAACAAAAGTGAACTGTGTGGGCTTAATTTTCATTAAAAACAGAGGAAGAACAATCTGTTTGAGTGAGAGAAGGAACAAATAGGAAATGGTATTAAAACTTGTTAGAAAAAGATTATAAAAATGTAGGGTGAAATCTTGGCCTTATTGAAGTCAATATGGGTGTTGTTGCCATTGACTTCACTGGGGCCAGGATTTCACCCATATTGTTAGAAGATAGGGTTGTCGATTAATCGCAGCTAACTCACGTGATGAACTAAAAATAATTAATCGTGACTTAAAAGAATTTAGCGCGATTAATCGCACTGTTAAACAATACAATACCAATTGATATTTATTAACTATTTTGGATGGTTTTCCACATTTTCAAATATATTGATTTCTATTACAACACAGAATACAAAGTGCACAGTGCTCACTTTTTATTATTATTTTTATTACAAATAATTGCACTGTAAAAATGATAAAAGAAAAGGTATTTTTCAAATCTCCTCATGCAAGTACTGTAGTGCAATCTTTTTATCGTGAAAGTGTAACTTACAAATGTAGATTTTATTTTGTTATATAACAGCACTCAAAAACAAAACAATGTAAAACTTCAGAGCCTTCAAGTCCACTCAGTCCTACTTTTTGTTCAGCCAATTGCTATCAGAAACAAGTTTGTTTACATTTACGGGAAATACTGCTGCCTGCTTCTTATTTACAATGTCACCTGAAAGTGAGAACAGGCTTCCACGTGGCACTTTTGTAGTCAGCCTTGCAAGGTATTTACATGCCAGATATGCTAAATATTTGTATGGCCCTTCATGCTTTGGCCACCATTCCAAAGGACATGCTTCCATGCTGATGATGCTTGTTAAAAAAATAATTTGTTAATTAAATTTGTGACTGAACTTCCTGGGTGGAGAATTATTCTGTTTTACCCGTGTTCTGCCATATATTTCATGTTATAGCAGTCTCAGATGATGACCCAGCAAATGTTCATTTTAAGAACACTCTCACTGCAGATTTGACAAAACGCAAAAAAGGTACCAATGTGAGATTTCTAAAAATAGCTACAGCACTCGACCCAAGGTCCAAAATCTGAGAAGTATGAAGGGTGGAGCATGCTTTCAGAAGTCTTAAAAGAGCAACACTCAGATGCGGAAACTACATAACCCAAACATCAAAACAGAAAATCAGCCTTATGCTGATGTCATCTGACACAGATGATGAAAATGAACATGCATCAGTCTACTCTGCTTTGAATCGTTATCAAGCAGAATCTGTCATCAGGGTGGTTGAAGCATGAAGGGACATATGAATCTTTAGTGCATCTGGCACATAAATATCTTGTTACACCAGCTAAAACCGTGCCATGTGAATGCCTGTTCTCACTTTCAGGTGACATTCTGAACAAGAAGCGGGCAGCATTCTCTCCTGCAAATTGCAACCAAAGTTGTTTGTTTGAGCGATTGGCTGAAGTGGGACTAAGTGGACTTGTAGGCTCTAAAGCTTTACATGTTTTATTTTTGAATGCAGTTATTTTTTGTACATAATTCTACATTTGTAAGTTCAACTTTTATGATAAAGAGGTGCACTACAGTACCTGTATTATATGAATTGAAAAATACTATTTCTTTTGTTTTTTACAGTGCAAATATTTGTAATAATAAATATAAAGTGAGCACTGTACACATATTCTGTTTTGTAATTGAAATCAATATATTTGAAAAATTAGAAAACATCCAAAGATATTTAAATAAATGGTATTCTATTATTGTTCAACAGCATTTGATTAATCGTGATTAATTTTTTTAATTGTGTGATTAATAGCCATTTTTTTTTAATCGCTTGACAGCCCTATAGAATACTATACAGAAAACTATACAGCATTTTTGCTGGTGTATTGTTTAAAGGATAATTCCTCCAGAACTTCAGTCCAGACATTCTGAAGGTGCCATTGGACAATCACTGTCCATAGCCACATTATCATAAAGTTTGAATTCTTGTCTCTAATGCCACTATGTCTGGGGTTCTGCTTTGAAATTCAGAATATGTGGCAGATCTTCCCCTTTCATGATATAGAGATGAAAGCCAGAGGCAAGCCTTCCTTTGAAAAGTATTTTTTAAATGAATCATTTCTAAAATTTCCCGCTAGTATGAAATGCTTCAGGTATTTCTTTTCCCTTGAGTATCTTCATTTTACGGTCCTGAACATTAGAACGATATTGCTCACTAGCTGCACATGCTGTATATAGATGGTAAGCAATGTACCTTGACAGGAAAATGATGAGAGAAAAAAGAGGAGTCAGGACTGAACCCTATATATAGAAATATAGGGTGAAATAAATAAATAAATATATACACACACCATTTTATATATATACACATATATACACCTCTACCTCGATATAACGCTGTCCTTGGGAGCCAAAAAATCTTACCGCATTATAGGTGAAACCGCGTTATATTGACCTTGCTTTGATCCACCGGAGTGCGCAGCCCCGCCCCCCCGGAGCACTGCTTTACCGCGTTATATCGAATTCATGTTATATCGGGTTGTGTGATATCGGGGTAGAGGTGTGTATATATATATATACACACACACCATAATTTAGGTGTCCTGGAATAAAAAGCTTACAGAACAATACAGTAGGCTGAAACAGAAGAACAGAGAAGATTAACTGACATTTTCTACTAATGGTCTTTCATGGACGGCAGGCGATGAGATAATGCCAGCTCATTCTAAAATAATAAGGGTATGAGAGGAAGAAGAGGTTTGTACACAGATATGGCAGAGGAAAAGAGCTGTTTAGAAAAGATCATTGAGAAGATACAGGGAGCATCGGACTAATGGGCCAGAAATAAGGAAAGTATATAACCCCCCCTCCAAATATTTGAGGGTAAGTGTTAGTGAGTAGGGAGAGAGTGTTACAGTGCGCTGTGGAAAAGGGGTCCTCCTGAAGGAAAGGAATCTCAATTAAAACTATGCAGTTTTCTGGGACCTGGAATGGAAAGTTACCAGTTGTTACAGAATAAAGATTGTTATTGAGGAGCACAGTTCTGCCTGAAAGCATGTCACAGACTAGAGTTGGAAGGCCAAAATATGAGTTCAGTTACACTGGTATGAATCCATGGTAACCTCAGGGAAGTCTGTGTAGTTGGGATCAAAATCTGTCCCCACAGTTTTTGGATTAACTAGAAAAGCCATTTGTGTGGAGTTGCATTCTGGATTTCAAAGATTTGGCTAGTTATTCATAAGGTTACATAGTTGAAGACAGGCTAGAAGGAAAACTTGAGTGAATGGTGCAGATGTAAAATGGCACTATAGAAAGGATAAAATGACAATGTGAATTATGTGCAGAGGTTTTATTTTATTTTTGTCTGTTATTTTATGACCAATTTATATTATGTAAGTGACATTTTCCACTGTACAAATTTGTTATACATTTTATGTTGTACATAAATCTTCTGATAAGTTGGCCAAATAGAGATAAGCATGTACATGCACAGCTTTGCCCTCCTACCAGAAGCTATCAGACTTAGTTTTTTTTAAACCCTGATCTGAGATTTTCAGAGCCACCTAAAATGTGTGGCTGCCTAGCCAAATAACTCAGGTATCTTTGAAAATCTCAGCTCTGGTTTTGAGAATCTGGAAGCCTTTTTGCCCACCAGAATGTACTTTTTTTATTATTGGTCCAGTTTTGCTCCTGAACAGCTTGATGGTGTCCAAGATTAAAGGGGGATATTTTCAGAGTCAAAAAATTATGTTTGGCACTCAACTCCCATTGACTTTCAAAGAGATAATTGATTGTAATTTTTTAAAGGACATACCATTTAAAGAGTGTGCTATGAGAATTTTTTAAATTTATTTAATCAATTTTTTTAAAGTTGACAGTTTCCCTATAATACTCTCACTCTCTGTCTGTCTGTTAGTCCATTTTACCAGTAATGATTGTGTTACATAATTGGTTTGCCTAATTGCACGGAGTAAAAAACCCAACAACATTGTATCTGGCAGTCAGAAAGTATTAGAACTACATGTGTTAGACTATAAATAGTTGCACGACTGATTACATGGGATGAAATTTTGTAGAGTATGCATATGGGCCTTGATTCTTCTCTCACTTGTGAGTGTAAATTGGGAATAACTCCACAGAAGTCATTGGAGTTATGGGTTAAAGCCACATAAGTGATCATAAAATTAGGCCCACCGAGATCACATGAGCCCAGGAATTAGTTTCCTTAAATATGAGATTGTTTTAAAATACATGTGAATTTATCAATATAAGTACTTATACCTTAAGACAACTTATATATTTCTTGTAGTTTTCATTAGAGGAATGACAATAGCCCACCAATACTTTTTTAATAATTTACAAACTTTAGAGAGAAAAGTAATATATTTGAAATGTAATGCATAATACTAAAGAGGGGAAAGATTGGGGTAGTGGTGTATTTCATTAATTAAAATGTGAGGGAATGGCTATCATATTTACTGATGAGCTCCTCAGCCATGAGTTATTAATCTCTTAATTTTACGAGAATGGATACATTTATATTTTCAGTATGATAAAAATATTATCCCCTACAGTTACATCTATTCTCTTATATACTAGAAATCAGTACATCTCAAACTAATCAATTATTGTGGTTGTTTACAAAATGAAATAGCACAAAAGAAGACTTAAAAAGTAATGGCAAATTATTTTTTGTTTTATTCTTTCCCTTTCATTTTAATTTTTTCCTAAGAAAACTAAACACATTTGTTCACTTGAATCTTGGATTTTTTTCATTAACTAGAGAACAGTTGAACAAAATCCATACAACAGAAAAGATTCTAGTGATTCTTTGGTGACTGGGAGAGAGGAGCACTAAGGCCCTGGCACCGGAAAACACTGAAGATGTTTAAAGTTAAGCATGTCTTTAATTGCTTTTCTGACTAGGGCTACTTGGCTGATTTGGGGTCTGAGTTTGTAATAATGCAGAACAAAAAGAGTTGAAAACATTTTTGAAAACTCATCACTCATAGGGAGCTTGAGGTTGACAAAGGTCCATGCTGTATTTAGAGTCCTCGGTTGAAAAGGGCGGGGGGGAGGGGAACCATCTGTCAGCCATGTCTGACTCTCTCAGACAACTTGGTATACACTGAGAGGATGAAGGATTTTCAGTTGATTTATTAGGATAGCTGAGTGCTGGTGCGTGAGGAGCGAGGGGTTCACCCGATCTCTGCGATCATAGGGTGAGAGAATGTGGCGGAGGAGAGGGGTATGGGACCTGAGAATTTTTAAGGGAAAAAGAAAGAGGAAAGATGCTTGTTGCTGAGTCGCTGCACTCCTCCCGAGGAACATCCACTACAGTAAGATCTCTAGGCATGGCTGTTAGTTTTAAATTTATCCATCATTATTCTCTGTAACAGAGGCCTTTCAATAGCATGAACAATATTTAGTTTTAGGAATGTGTTTACTGTATAATCATATTTTCTTGCACATTATCTCTGCTGTGTGATTTCCTTGCCTTGTAAATGATGGTGACTGTTGAAACTACAATACCTTCCATCACATTTCAGCATGCATTCTGTGAGGGACAAATTTAACTGTTGGAAATTCACTGTTGGTTTTTCGGGTGCAAATCCATTGATTTCACTGGAGTTGTGCCCACGTACAACAGTGGTGGGCTTGGAGTGGAGTGTCTCTGAAACAAGGCAGGTGAAATTGACATAAACCCATTGAAGGCAGTGGAGTCAGTACCCTTAAGAAAATAAATCCATTGAATAAGGGGCAGTTTTGTCCTCATTGTTGGCCTGATCCTGCATCATTGTGAGGCAAACCTGAAGGTTTAGGCTACGTCTTCACAGCAAAAAAGATGTGCTTTCACATCTAGATAGCTATGTTGAAATAAACTGCTAGTGGAGATAAAGTACAGAAAACTTTTACCTCAGTGTAGCTATTTGAGATCCACCACAGCTGAGGAGTATAGAGTTTATTTCAACTAGCTACATCAAGTAAAAACTATAGTGCTTTGTCTCCACTAGATTTTACATTGAGAATGGTATTTCAATATAAAAACAAAAAACAAACAAAAACACTTCTCTTTTCAGTGAGGACATAGCCTTAGGTTTAAATTGTGCCCTTAATATATTTGTCATGCCAGCCAGAGTAGTGCGGTGCATATAATTATAGTGGCCAAGGAGAGATGGCTTTTGAGCAGGAAGGTGCATGGTGTGCTCAGTCCCCTGCATGTGTGGTAAGACCAGTAGTTGTGCAGGGGAACATTGCTGGGCATGCCCTATTTCAGTATGTCTACATTTCATTTAGACACCCATGGGTGTCCTGTGCCAGCTGACTCGGGCTCCAGGGGCTCAGGCTAAGGGGCTATTTAACTGTGGTGTGCACATTCAGGCTTGGGCTGGAGCCAGAGCTCTGGGACCCTCCCACCTCACAGGTCCTAGAGCTTAGGCCCAAATGTCTACACTGGAACTAATCAGCCGCTTAGCCCGAGCCCCTTAGCCTAGTCAACTGGCATGGCCCAGCCGTGGGTGTCTAATTGCAGTGTAGACATGCCTTATGTGCTCAAGGAGTAAAAACAGCAGCAGACTGCATGGGCCCTGCCTGGGTACATTAAGAAACTCTCTGTGACCCTGTTTAGGGTTGCCAACTTTCTAATCTCACAAATCCAAACACCCCTGCCCTGCCCTGCCCCTGCCCCTTCTCCTTGGCCCCACCCCCACTCACTCCATCCCCCTCCCTCCATTACTTGCTCTTCCCCACCCTCACTCACTTTCAACAATCTGGGGCAGGGGTTGGGGCCTGGGAGGGGGATGAGGGCACTGGCTGAGGGTGTGGGCTCTGGAATGGGGCCAGGGATGAGGGATGCAAGAGAGGGCTGGGGCAGGAGGGTGGGTGCAGAGGGTATGGACTCTGGGCTGGGGGTGCAGGCTCTGGGCTGGGGCCAGGGATGAGGGGGTTTGGTACGGGAGGGGGCTCCTGACTGGGGCCGAGGAGTTTGGAGGGTGGGAGGGGTTGCGGCTCCAGCTGGGGCTGTAGGCTGTGGGGTGGGGCTTTCGATGAAGTGTTTGGGGTGCAGAAGGGGCCTGGGGCAGGGGGTTGGTGTGTTGGGGGCTCCAGGCTCCGGGAGGGAGTTTGGGTGCAGGAGGGGATTCTGGGATGGGTCAGGGGATTGGGGTGCGGGAGAGGTTTGGGGACCCGGTGGAGCTTAACGTGGCTCCAAGGAAGTGGCTGTCAGCTCCCTGCAGTCCCTAGACATATGGGCGGCCAGGGAGGTTCCTGGCCAAAGGGAACTGCGGAGCTGGCACTAGGGGTGGGGGCAGCATATGGAGCATCCCTGGTCGCCCATGCGTCTAGGTGGTGCAGTGGCCTGGCAGCCGCTTCTGCGTAGAGCTAAGGCAGGCCGGGAGTCTGCCTTAGTCCCAGGTCCCCTCTGCGCTGCCAACCGGACTTCTATCGGCCCGGCACCACCAGGGTCCCTTTTTGACCAGGCGTTCCAGTCAAAAACCAGATGCCTGGCAACCCTAACCCTGTTCCCCCTTTCCCACCATGCAAGACTGCAAGAGGAACATTTTGATTTACATTCCAATTTTAGGTGCCTGATTAATGGATATTGTAAATGTATTGCTTTTCAGTACAACATACTACTAAGCTGGAGTAAAGGATCCTACTTGTTTTTCCAGGCTGAAAGTAAAAGTGCTGTAGTCCCAGCCAGGTGAAGAAAGAAGTGTTACTTAGAAAAATGAGGGGAATATATCATGACAAGAAAGTTAGACTGTTTCTTTCATCTCCCTGATTTTATTCTTGAAATTTTAATTCAAAGTTTTCATACACAGAAAAGCCATTTTTTCTCTTCCACATATGTCTGTAGATGAGCAGAGCAGGAGTAAACCTAAAAGTGTTTTGAACTAGAAAAATGTTACAAAACAACTTGGGGAATGGGATTTTTAATAGCTTTTATAATGGTTCCATAATGTGAATTACTCCTAGCAAATTTCCCTCCTTTTGTAAGCAGTTTTTATAATTCTAAATGCTCATATTTTACTGGAAATTGTTCCTTTTTGCTAGTAAAATTCCAGTCTGTGCACAGCTGCTGTACCTTAGGGCAAACAACTAATTGTTGGAGATTACAGTTGTTAGAGATTTATTCTTTGTATTAGAGTCAGATTTCTGTTGTTACTTTAAACATTTGATTCAGAAATAGTTCTTTATTCCCCAAATGTCCAAAGTTATTGTTGATCCCTGTCATATGCATGTGTTTAGTTAGTATTTGTATACAGTATTTAAATTTAAATGCAAAAAAATCCTTTGCTAATGAAATGTTCCAGTTCTGTTAAAATCAGAAGTCAGGAAATGTAACATTTATGGGTCAAACAGCAACACATTCACCCACATTACACATACTGCATATTGTATAGTACGTGTCAATGAAAATCAAAAGGAGGAAATAAGAATCTGTTCAACCAATTATGATTTGTAGACAAGGCCACTGTTTTAATTATTTAAACCTGTTAACTAACTGGATGGTTAACATAGAAGCCCAATCACTACAGTTTCTAGACGTCTGAGAATCAGAGTGAACCCCTTTCACATCAGCTAAGCAAATAATTTCTTTTAAAAGGACAGTAAGCCACCATCTCTAAGGGTATGTCTACACTACGGGATTAATCCGAATTTATATAATTCGAATTTTGGAAACAGATTGTATAAAGTCGAATGTATGCGGCCACACTAAGCACATTAATTCGGCAATGTGCGTCCATGTACCGGGGCTAGCGTCGATTTCCAGAGCGTTACACTGTGGGTAGCTATCCCATAATTCACGCAGTCTCCCCCGCCCATTGGAATTCTGGGTTGAGATCCCACTGCCTGATGGGGCAAAAAACATTGTCACAGGTGGTTCTGGGTAAAGCCTCACCCCTCCTTCCATGAAAGCAACGGCAGATAACCATTTCGCACCTTTTTTCCTGGGTGAACACTGCGGACTCCATACCACGGCAAGCATGGAGCCCGCTCAGCTCAAGACAGCAGTCATGAACATTGTAAACACCTTGCACGTTCTCGTGCAGTTTATGCTGAGCCAGGACCAGAAAAACGAGGCAAGGAGGCAGCGGCGATGGCAGCGCAGCGACAAGCGTGATGAGGACATGGACACAAAATTCTCTCAAACTGTGGGCCCTGGTGCTTTGGAGATCATGTTGTTAATGGGATAGGTTCTATCCCTGGAACGCCGATTCTGGGCCCGGGAAACAAGCACAGACTGGTGGGACCGCATAGTGTTGCAGGTGTGGGACGATTCCCAGTGGCTGCGAAACTTTCGCATGCGTAAGGGCACTTTCATGTAACTTTGTGACTTGCTGTCCCCTGCCCTGAAACGCCAGAATACCAAGATGAGAGCAGCCCTCACAGTTGAGAAGCGAGTGGCGATAGCCCTGTGGAAGCTTGCAACGCCAGACAGCTACCGGTCAATCGGGAATCAATTTGGAGTGGGCAAATCTACTGTGGGGGCTGCTGTGATGCAAGTAGCCAAAGCAATCACTGAGGTGCTGCTACAAAAGGTAGTGACTCTGGGAAATGTGCAGGTCATAGTGGATGGCTTTGCTGCAATGGGATTCCCTAACTGTGGTGGGGCAATAGATGGAACCCATATCCCTATCTTGGCACCGGAGCACCAGGGTACCCAGTACATAAACTGCAAGGGGTACTTTTCAATGGTGCTGCAAGCACTTGTGGATCACAAGGGATGTTTCACCAACATCAACGTGGGCTGGCCGGGAAGGGTTCATGATGCTCGCGTCTTCAGGAACACTACTCTGTTTAAACGGCTGCAGCAAGAGACTTACTTCCCGGACCAGAAAATAACCGTTGGGGATGTTGAAATGCCAATAGTTATTCTTGGGGACCCAGCCTACCCCTTAATGCCATGGCTCATGAAGCCATACACAGGCAGCCTGGACAGGAGTCAGGAGCTGTTCAACTACAGACTGAGCAAGTGCAGAATGGTGGTAGAATGTGCATTTAGCCATTTAAAAGGTCTCTGGCGATCGTTACTGACTCACTCAGACCTCAGCCAAACCAATATCCCCATTGTTATTTCTGCTTGCTGTGTGCTCCACAATCTCTGTGAAAGTAAGAGGGAGACCTTTATGGCATGGTGGGAGGCTGAGGCAAATTGCCTGGCTGCTGATTACACGCAGCCAGACACCAGGGCGATTAGAAGAGCACACCAGGAAGCGCTGCGCATCAGAGAAGCTTTGAAAACCAGTTTCATGACTGGCCAGGCTACAGTGTGAAATTTCTGTTTGTTTCTCCTTCATGAAAACCCACCCACTTTATTGACTCATTCTCTGTAAGGAACCCACCCTCCCCCTTCCCGCAACTTGCTTTCAAAGGAAATAGTCACTATCATTTAAAAATCATATATTCTTTATTAATTGATTATAAAAAGAGGGAGAGAACCCGGGTGGGGTTTGGGAGGAGGATCGGCGGGAAGGAAAAGGCCACTAAAAAAAGGTTAAAAAAATGACAGCCTTTTGCTTGGGCTGTCCACTGGGGTGGAATGGGAGGGTGTACGGAGCCTCCCCCTCTGCGTTCTTACACGTCTGGGTGAGGAGGCTATGGAACATGGGGAGGGGGGTTATGCAGGGGCTGTAGCGGCACTCTGTTATCCTGCTGCTGTTCCTGAAGCTCCACCAGACGCCGGAACGTGTCTGTTTGCTCACGCAGCAGCCCCAGCGTTGCATCCTGCCTCCTCTGATCTTCCTGCCCCACCTCTCATCTCGAGCATCTCTCCTCTCCTCACGTTGGTCCCTTCTGTCCTCACATTGGTCCCTCATGTCCTCACGTTGGTCCCTCCTGTCCTCACATTCACTGGCTTCTTTCCTATACTTTGAAACCGTGTCCTTCCACTCATTCAGATGAGCTCTTTCACTGTGGGTGGATTCCATGATTTCTGTGAACATCTCGTCTCACATCTTCTTTTTCTGACACCTTATCTGAGATAGCCTTCGGGACAGAGGAGGGAGGCTTGAAAAATGTGCAGCTACTGGAGGGAGGGAAAAAAGGAGAGAATTTTTTTAAAAGATACATTTTGCAGAACAATGCTTATACTCTTTCACGGTGACCAACACTATTCACATTACATAGCACATGTGATTTCTGTGCAAGATCGCATTTTGCCTCTTAATATTGAGCGCCTGTGGCTTTGCTGCTAGAGATCACAGACGCAGGTCCGGGCAACAGAATTCGGCTTGCATGCGGCCATGGTAAGCCATTGTCTTTCGGCTTCTGCGCCCTCCTTTCCCACACACCAAGCAAAGCCCATTGAGTGCTGCGGTTTTCCTGTTAACCTTCAGCAGCAGAAAACAAACTTAACCCCCCCCCCCGCCTCCAATTCTCTGGATGATCGCTTTTTCCCTCCCCCCACCACGTGGCTGGTATCAGGGAAGATCCCTGCAGGAACCAAACTAACACCCCCCACCCCGCCATGAATTCTCTAGGATGATCGCTTTACCCCTCCCCCACCGTGTGGCTGGTATCAGGGAAGATCCCTGCTACCCAAATGTGAAAAGCTCTGGGCCAATTTCCCCCTCCCTCCCCCACGCTTGGCTAACTGCAGGGAAGGATTTCTTTTCAGCCACAGGCAAACAGCCCAGTAGGAATGGCCACCTCTGTCCCCTTACTTAAATTCCCATATTTCAACCAGGTTACCAGGAGAGATATCACTCTCCTGAGGATTACACAGAGAGATAAAGAACGGATGTTGCTTGAATGCCAGTAAACACCGGGACCATACGCTGCCAGGCTTTGTCATGCAATGATTCCAGATTACTTGCTGCAAGCATGGCGTGGTCAAGTGTCCTACCATGGAGGACAGAATAAGGCTGCACTGCCCAGAAACCTTGTGGCAAGGCTTTTGGAGTACCTCCAGGAGAGCTTCATGGAGATGTCCCTGGAGGATTTCCGCTCCATCCCCAGATACGTTAACAGACTTTTCCAGTAGCTGTACTGGCCGCGAATGCATCCCAAGTCCTCAGGCCAAAGTAATCATTAAAAAACGCTTGCTTTTAAAACAAGTTTTATATTTTAAAAGGTAAACTCCCCTGAGGTCCCTTCCATGGGGTCATGGTCTTGGATACTGGCTTGGGAGGGTTGGGAGGGTACTTCAGTCAGGCTGAGAAAAAGATCCTGGCTGTTGGGGAGAACGGAGTGCTGGGTGCTCTCCGCAAGCTCGTCCTCCTCCTCCTCTTCCCCGTCCGCAGAATCCTCAGGTGTAGCTGATGAGATTATCCCCGCCTCGGAATCCACGGTCAGAGGTGGGGTAGTGGTGGCGGCCCCCCCCCAGAAATGCATGCAGCTCGGTGTAGAAGCGGCATGTCCGCGGCTCTGACCCGGAGCAACCGTTTGCCTCCTTTGCTTTTTGATAGGCTTGTCTGAGCTCCTTGACTTTCACGCGGCACTGATCTGAGTCCCTACTGTGGCCTCTCTCCATCATGCCCTTGGAGATTTTTTCAAAAGTTTTGGCATTTCGTCTTTTCGAACGAAGTTCTGCTAGCATTGAATCCTCTACCCATATAGTGATCAGATCCAGTACCTCCCGTACGGTCCTTTTTCGATTATCGGCCTGCATGGTTACCTGTGCTGATGAGCTCTCTGTGGTCACCTGTGCTCTCCACTCTGGGCAAACAGGAAATAAAATTCAAATGTTCGCGGGGCTTTTCCTGTCTACCTGGCCAGTGCATCCGAGTTCAGATTGCTGTCCAGAGCGGTCACAATGGTGCACTGTAGATAGCTCCTGGAGGCCAATACCATCGAATTGTGGCCACACTAACCCTAATTCGAAATGACAATATCGATTTTGGCGCTACTCCGCTTGTCGGGGTGGAGTATAGAAATCGATTTTAAGAGCCCTTTATTTCGAAATAAATGGCTTCGTTGTGTGGACGGGTGCAGGGTTAATTCGATTTAACGCTGCTAAATCCGAATTAAAGTCATAGTGTAGACCAGGCCTAAGAGCTACACATAAGGTTAGTCTGGCTCATAAATCAGGTAATCAAACATCAACATTTGTGCTGAAACTGGTCAATGGTACAAAACGGCAAGTGCAAAATTTAAAACAGGGTTTAGGCTGCTCTGAAAATGTGGTGGTTAGGATTTAAAAAAGCATTATAATTTTAGCATTCACTATGATTTAGCACTCAGTATGTGGCTTGTAGATTTTTATATTTCATTTACATTTAGTTAACAATAACTCTACAGGAAAAAAAAATCTGCAGTACATCCTGTAGTATATTCTTTTTGAGGTTTGTGCAAAGTGTGGATATCACCTCGTATACTTGTCTAACCTCAGAATAAAGCAAGGGCTTCCTTTCCTTTGGTTGTTAAACTCCATACTTTAATCAGTTATTGTGTATACAAAGCTGCAGAAGCTTGAGAACAGAAAGGATTCTTTTCATTTTAATTAACTTGGCAATAAACAAAGAGGATTGTTAGTGAAGAGCCTCCAAGACTAGAAAACCAATCAGGTCAAATTGTGGTAGGGGCATAGGTTTTTGGAATCAGATTATATGAATCTGTTCAAACATCAGTTTGTACTCCATTGCTTTATTCTTTAAAAAAAAACTTAATGTCATGGTCCAGAGTCCTAAATATTATTACACATAATACAGAGTGGCTCTTGGCGTTTTTTTTCTGTACACCAAGACATTTTGTCGTGTATCAATCAAAGATGTCTGCTTAATCAGTCTTTGAAAGCTGTAAAGATACAGTAGCCTAATTAATAGTTTCATTTAGAATGTGAATAATTGAGATATCAGTGAGCTAATTCTCTGTCTTGTAAAGTGCATTGCTCATTGTTACTAATATAGTGAAAGCTACACAGATATTTGTTTTACCAAACATTCTGGGGAAGAGCATCCTTATGTTACTCTAAAATGTTAAAAGCTTCTATTTGCCCTTCTATCTGTGTATGCGTGTGTGTACGCAATTTGCATATGCACACATACACACCGGCCATGCTGCTTTATGACAACATTTAATAGATATGTAGGGAGGTCAAAAATAACTAAATCAAATGACATGCGACATACAAAACCGCAATAAAGAAACGCTGACTATAAAAGAGAGAGAGGAAATACCTAAATGTTTAAAAAGTAGAAACCCAGTAATGTCATTCTAATAAAGACAATATGAAAACTGAAGATATAAAATCTGTAAAGTAGATATGATTGAAAATTCCAACCATGATGTTTACATTTCTTAAATAAGCCTAAATTAACTGCCCTGTCCCTATTGTCTTTCAAGGGTTGGGTGCCTAGTTCCTGTAGGCTCCTTTCAAAATCACAGCCTAACATATAAATAGGAATTGTTTTCCAAGAAAGGATGAAAATGGAACCTCCTGTCCAAGGGAGCACCCTCTCTAGTGAGAAATGCAATGATAAATACTAGTACAGGTATGAAATTAATTATTTATAGGATATTAAGGATCACATACAGTACATATGTTATGGCAGAGGAAGTTGAAATAAAACATACAATACAAATTTCCATTGCTAGGAAAAATATTGGACTTTATCTGATCTTGAGAGAAAAAGTCATTTGTATGTATGTGCTGAATGTGGGGCTTTGTATCTTTGGACAGAGACAAATCTTATTGATAGTGATATACTGAACTGCCTGAAAACATCATAGCCAAAGATGCTTTCCTGAATATTGCTAGATATTTTTTAAAGATACAAATATGTGAAGTGACAATGGCATTCATTGAAGTAAGTGTGTGTGTGTGTGTGTGTGTGTTTCCAGCTTCTGGTAATAATTCTCATTATGAAGAAAAATACTGTTTTATATAGTATATCCTGTCACTAGTATGGATTCATTCCCACTTACTGTAACTAAAGTTAGTACAGAAAACATCACTAAAAGTGAGAATTGTAAATGACTTCTGACATTGTATTGGAATGATACTATAATGTAGAATAGAATTAAATGTTAGAGTACTCATATGGAAGAAGTGCTGCACAAAGTGATTTTCCTCAGTCTTTGTAGTTGTTTTTTTTTTTATGGAGGTTAATGTACATGGGTTTTGTCTAAAGAAAATGTTGAATTAGTTATTCTTGTTCTTTTGAAATAACTTCCCTAAAGGGCTCTTCAGTACAGTGTATGAGACAGACACACACAGGAAGAAAAAGTTTTGCTGACTTATACCCATGTAAGCCTTTCTGGGTGTTGCATATTGTGCAGATCAGCACTGTGCCCCTAAACACTCAGTCCAAAGATTTACACTGTGTTAATCAAGTTGAGACATCTGTTTTTGAAAAAGAATAGATAAAATGCACCATGGTAAGAGGATGTAAGGAATTCGCATCTAAAAAGTGCATTGTAATTGTAGAGTTAGGAACCTGGCGATGGTGTACAGTGCAAAAACTTAGGCAAGCACAATTATATGAACTTGGTGTTTCTGTTAAATTATGGGAAATAGATCTAAGTGACTAAATGCATGCTGAACATATATATTCTTTGAAAGCCTGCCCTATCTGTATGACCCTCATCATTTAATCTTCTTAGCACTTTTCACAAGTCTTAAATGATTTATCTTCATGATGCCCCTGTGAGGTAGGAAAGTATTATTATTATTATTATTATTATTGTCATTTGACAGACAGGGAATGAAAGCTATGAGGGATTAAACTCATAAGGTAGTGACAATTTGCACCTCAGCAAATATCCACCTTTTGTGATATTTAGCTTTCTGTAAGTTTTATATATTAACACATTTGTTTTGAATATTAACACATTTGTTTTGATTAAGAGCATCTGTCCAAGTTCTATGCACTCATAAAAATGTTTAGCAAATACAGCCAAAGTATAGATAACCTTAACCTCCGCAAACATAATCCATTACTGGCAAATTAGCCAATTTAGCATTTAGGAGCCAACCATAAACAATAATAATATTTTTAAAAAATCAGTTGAGCATCCCAAATCCTTCAACCCACTCGTCTCTCAAAATATTTACTCCTGAGGGAATTCTGCACCCAAAAAAAATTATATGCCCCCAAATTAAAAATTCTGCGCACAATATTTTAAAATTCTGCAAAATTCTGCAAATTTTATTTGTCAATAAATAAATGTGGCTCCAGCATGGCAGTGGGGAGCATAGGCCACTGGCTGCATTGAGGTAGGAGATCACCCTGAAGCCCCCACCTCCCCCGGTACAGGGACTCGGCAGTGAGGCTTCACCTGACCCTGACACAGTGCAAGGGCTGGGCCTGCCTCAGAAATACCCCGGGACCCTGTCCCTCTGCACCAGGTGTGGGTGGACAGGCTCAGCCCAAATGTGGAGGGGCTTAGTGTGGGGGAATCCAGGTGTGGGGTGAGAGGTTTCTGTGTGGGGCAATCTGGGTGCGGGCAGCTCAGTGGGAGATCTGGATGCACAGGGGTTCATTAGGGGGTTCAGGGTGCAGGGACTATGGGACTCTGCAGGGGATCCAGGTGAAGGTGGTTGGAACTCGGGTGTGGGGGTCTGGGTGTGGAGGGATAGGGCTTACCAGGTGTGGGGGTTCAATGGGCCTACTTAATGGGGGAGCCCCAGATGCTTCCACCGAGGGGACGCTGCATGCCAGGCTCCCGCTCCCCCCCACGATTCCCTATCCCCTTTTGTTCTACATCCCTCCTCCCCTCAATCCCACATTCCCCTCCCCCTGCCCTATTTCAGCCTCCTTCCTTCCCCACTCAGGGCCGGTGCAAGGAAGTTTCGCGCCCTAGACGAAACTTCCACCTTGCGCCCTCCCCCCCAGCCCTGTGGCAGCTCCCTGCCCCCCCCTGCCCTAAGGCACCCCCCCGGGGCAGCTCCCCCTCCCCCCGGGAGCCATGTGGCAAATCCCCACCCCAGCTCACCTCTGCTGTGCCTCCTCCCCGAGCACGCCGCCCCTGCTCTAATTCTCCTCCCAGGCTTGCGGCGCCAAACAGCTGATGGGCACTGCAAGCCTGGGAGGCGGGAGAAGTGGCGCGGTGACCGCGCTCTCGGGGAGGAACGCTGTAAAAAAAATTGGGGGCACCGCTTTTTGGTGCCCCCAAATCTTGGTGCCCTAGGCAACCGCCTAGTTTGCCTTAATGGTAGCACCAGCCCTGTCCCCACTGCATCTTTCCCCCATTCCTTCATCCCTCTTTCCTCATTTCCCCCACCCTCCTTACCCAGCCCCACTGCGGGCACTCACTATTGCACAGAATAGAAAACAGGAAGGCTCCCAGAACAGAGAAGGGGGCATGACTGGCACTAGGACCCAGGCGGTGGTGTTCAGCTGCAGAGTCAGTGGAGCCCAGACACAACCTCCTTCAGCTGGGCAGTTTTGCGCTTGCAAAATGGGGAGGAGGAGACAATGCCACATAACGCCATATGCCCTCCCATGCCTCGCCTCTGTCAAATTCCCCCCCACACACACACACACACTTTCTGACGTGCTATTGCAATTATTGTTCTGTGTGAGTGATGGGGACGGTAATGAATGTCCATACTAGTCACAGAACGCTTTAATTATGCGGCCATCTCTATTGCTAACAGGGATGGCAGAAGTATGCCTATAAAATGGATGGCCCTGGGGTCAAAAGAGGTCGCAGAATACGTCAAAGTACCCAGAGTCATAAACATAATGTAATTTTTAATAATATGTAATTTATAATCTATGTCAGTGAGGGTCATGTAGGTACTTGATCTTTACTCTGGGACTATTTCCCTAGGCTATCTGGAGTAAGATTTGAGGAACTGAATGTTTGTAGCTGTAATTTGTATTTGTCAGTGCAGCATCTGCAAAGAAGTCAAGGCATTGAACCCTTATTAAAAATGCAAATGCGTTCTTATCTTGTCAAAACACTTGATAGTGGATGAGCTGTGATAAGACAGGCTCTTTGGTAGATGCTGCATAAATCTGCACGCTGTGTCAATGTGAGATTGCTGTTGTGGGATCATTTAGGCTGATGGAAGCAGTAATGTGATTCCCAAAGCCTGACCCCTATTAAGTTGTAAATGCTCTCTCCCCAGGATTGTCTAGGTTTCTTACACATTGGTAAACATAATTGCATTCACTGAAATTATTTCTGAGATGGGTGTGATCCCCATGTCAATTGAAATCGAATAGATAAACTGTTGCAATCTTGTTAGAACCTTCTCTGACAGTCCATGTTAATACTGAAGTCATGAGGAACACAACCATTTTTAATGTATTTTATATGTAGGAATTAATTAGAAGTGGAAATGACTTATTTTTTTACTGCTTGTCATTACATATTTTAGGTTGACTATTTATCAGTTGTGTTTGTTTAAGTAATTTAATTAATTAATTAATATGACAAATGACAATAATCCCTAAATGCAAGCAGGATATATTTGTACAGTGGACTATTATGATTATTCCTGTGGGAATTCTGCAGCAAAAATTAAAAAAAATCTATGCACAGTATTTGAAAATTCTGCAAAATTCTGCATATTTTATTTGTCAAAATAATGCAATATAATCATGCTGGTTTCAATTATTTTGGGAATTTATTTCAAAATACCTGTCAGCAAGTATGTCTGTAACAATACAGACAACAAAAAAGATTCAGGAAATGATTTTTGACAAATAGATTCCTTACTAGGCATATTAATACAGAACTGTGAGCAATTATTCATTTAAACTACAATACAGAAACGTATTTCCTGCACCCCTCGGAAGCAGTGCAAAGGCTTGGGGGAGTCAGAGGGAACAGAGATGCTGAGGGAGAGGGAAGTAATTGCTGGTCAGAAGTTTGTGAGTGAACCTGGAGGGTTGTTTGGTGTGGGTGGGAGAAGTATGGAACAGTTTTCTTTTTGGGGGGAGGGATTCTTAGGGAGTTGGGGAACCTCCACGATGTTGACCCCTAGCCTCTCCCATTTAGTCAGGCACATCTTACTCTGTCCTCATGTGTCCCTGCACCCCTACTTCCATTCAGTCCCTGGCTCAATGTGTCATTCCAGTAGCTCCTGTGCCCCTCCCCCAGTCTGTCCCCCCATTAGCCCTTCTGAACCACCAGCCCTGTGTGCCCTTCTTTGTTCATCCACCCCATGTCCCGTGCCTCCTCACCTGGCTCCATGGGCAGGGCACTGTGAGGAAGGCAGCCTCTGCCCCCTTTCTCTTCATGACTGGCTGCTCTGGTCCCTGAACTAGCTGCCCTTTCTTCTGGTGCCATATCAGCCTCTGGTGGGCAAACCATGTAATTGCAGCTTCCCTTCACCTCCCCATCAGAATCAATTATTCTCTGCAGGGACATTAATTCTGTGCTTGCACAGTGGCACAGAATTCCTCCAGGAGTATATGATCTAAATTAAAGGCTAGGTATGGGACCTTTACTGTAAGTATCTTGATGAACTCTAATGCTGTATCAAACACACTTTTATATTTTATGGTGGGGAAATGATGAATCGGGAGACTTTTTCCTCCTTCCCCTTCTTGACCCTGATTATTTTTAGTTTTTTAATTTCTGCATTGATTGTGGAGACTGTTTGGTGTTACATACCTCACTTTTCAGCCAGCCTTAACTCAGCCACTAATTGTGGATGTAAATTATTTGTACATACAGAGGATCAGCTGCACACAAATATGTATTTGCATGCCTAATTACCACATAGGTATGTAAACAGAATGTACTATTAAGGAAGGCCTGTGTTTTAATTATATCCCTTAGTTTATATTACATTCTTATATATTGCCTTAAAGTTTTCATCTTGTTAATCACCTTGTAGCAACTCGAGGAAACTCGGCCAAAGTATTGTTCAAAAATAATTGTGTGAAATGACTGAAAAGGTTTGTTCTCTGCTTCATAATCTGGTTCATAATCTGTGGATTGTTTTAGATTGTTGGCTGTTGCTGATTACTCATGGAGCAACTGTGAACAAAACTTCTTTTTTCATTTGTGCTTGCTGCAGAGGATGTAACCTTTTCTTTCAGATGCATAAAGAAAAGTATGTTTCTTCTGAGTGTGGCATTTGCTAAAATAAGCCCTAAATGGTTTCATATCTGTCTACCTGAAAGTCTGCCTCTCTTTCCTGGTGGTTGGATAGTACCACAGCTCAGAGCATATGAGGTGCTCAAGCTGACAGGCCCTGGTTTAAAACTTAAGAGGCTGGTGTCAGGATGTTTTCTTTGAAGGGTCCTTGACTTTGGAATTCGCTCCCGCAGTTGATTTGGCAAGGAACAGATTTGTTGACCTTTCTGGCACATTGGAACTGTTTGAAATTTAAAACTTAACTGACCTTTAAGGTACATGAAAGAGATCAGACTACTGCCATTACAATTGGCTAGAGAATGGAAACTTGGCCATAGAATTAGAAAAGGAACCCTGGATTTCACAAAAGCATCTCTGTCAAGAACCATCCACCGTTATTGATGTCAATCACTTCTATCACCTCTCCCATCTTTGGAAGATGTCTCTCACATTTGCCTGCAATTGGGACTCTATTATGACAGAGAATTGGGTTCTAGAAGTCATCCACCATGATTACTCTGTTGAATTTCTCCACCTTCATGAGTTCTCTTCAGAGAATACTCTCACAAGGAGATTCTTTGCCAAGAAGTGCTTCGCCAGTAAAGGGCAAGAGAATGAGTGCCACCACGGTATCAAGGGAGAAGGTTCTATTCCCCTACTGCTTAGTCCACAAAACAGACAGAGTGTGGAGACCCATTCTGGACCTTCAACAACTGAACATCTTTATTCAAAAGTCAAAATTCGGGATGGTTACACTCATCAATAATCCCCTCCTTCAAGACGGAATGTGATTCAAGTCTCTCAACATGAAGGACACCTATTATGTCGATATTCATCCACCCCACAGAAAGTTTCTTTGCTTCCTGGTAGGTCAGGAACACTACCAGTCCAGAGTTCTTCCCTTTGGGATAGCAACAGCACCAAAGGTATTCACAAATGTTTTCTCTGTGGTAGCAACCCAAATGAGGTGTTAAAGTTACACAGTTTTCCCATACTTGGATGATTGGCTCTTAGTAGGTCGTTCCAACCATGAAGTCAGGTTGGCAACTTTGTTCCTGCTCCATATTCTAGCAGCACTGGGTGTCTGCATGAACAAAGAAAAGTCCATTTTGAACCCCACAGAGATGACAAATTTTATAAGAGCAACACTGAACTCAATTTCATCAACTTTCCTCCCCACCGAAAGATTTCAGTCAATGAGCAATCTAATAACGGAGGTTATTTGCAGGCCAAAGACTAGAGTCAAAGTGTGCCTTTCTCTAACCAAGCCACATATATTCCATGTGTTCAGAATTCTTTAATGGACAACCGAAGCAGGCACTTCCCTGCAGACCATGAGTGGGAAATATACAGCTCTGCCCAGAGCGAGGCAGTCTCTCAGTGGGGAACACCTCAGTGGGTCTCTTTGTGTCCCAAACAAACAGGAAACTTTCCCTGTACTGCTCCGGTGGAGCTATAGGCCACAACACCCAGTGCAACGTTCTCATTCTGTCATGGACAGACCAACTCAGATATGCCTTTCTGCCCTTTCCTCCACTACCACAGGTCTTCAGAAAGATCTGTTACATCAGGGCCAGAGTCATTGTCCTAGCACCCAACTGGCTGAGACAGTTTTGGTTCCCAGAACTTCAGAGGATGTCAACCTGTCCTCCTATCAAGATCTCTCCCTTCCTGGATCCTCTAACTCAGGAAGATGGAAAAATCAAGCATCTCAATCCAGACACACTTCACATTGAGGCTTGGTGTTTGGATGGGCATCGGATCATAAAGGCTCATGTTCAGAAGGTGTCCAAGCCATTCTTACTCAAAGTAGGAAAGATTCAACTAGGAACTAGCTAAATGGAGATATTTCTGCATCTGGGAGGCACACCACAATCAGTCTTGTTCAGACTCTGCAGAAATCCCAGTCACTTTGAATTATCTCCTGTCATTGAAGAATTTGGGTCTTTCCATTAGCTCACTGAGGGTCCTTCTCACAGCAGTCAGTGCCTGCCTTCCTTCCTTCAGTAGATGGGTGTTTCACTTTTACTTGTCCAACAACAGTTAGATTTATGAAGGATGTGATACAGGAAGGTCAGGGAGCAGTGGTCGAGGGGAGATATATAAGCCCTAGGCTAATTAAGGCATGGTTCCCTGTAGACTAGGGAGGGTTGCTACAGGTTAATTGGAGCACCTGTAGTCAATTAAGGCCCTGTCAGGAACCTAATAAAACCCCCTGCTTCGGGCAGTCAGGGTGTGTGAGGAAGGAGTTTGGAGATTGCTGAGACTTGAAAGACGAGAAAACCAAAGGAAGGGAGACTCCTTCCCCCAGCGTCAAGGACTGAGGGTAACCCTACCTGAGGGGGAAGAGAGTAAGAAACCCACAGGGGTTGAGAGGGGCTGAGGCTCAGAGTGAGGAGCAAACCCAGACCCTTCCCCCGCTTTCCTCCTCTACTGCCTTCACGGGCCACTAGCGGGGCCCTCGGCACCCCAAGAGCAGGGGAAAGGGGTGGTGTCTTAGCCCCCTGCCAAGAAAAGCATGGGACCCACTATACCAACATCAGCCATTTTGTCACAAGGCCTAGTCAGGATCTTTCTGCCATTAGCCAAGCCTATACCTCAATGGGGCCTCAATCTCATCCTGTCAGTGCTTGCCAGACCTCCATTTGAACTTTTGACAATATGCTCTAAGTCCCACCTTTCCATGAAAGTCACATGTTGAGTTGCTTTTTCTTCAGCTAGAAGGTTGAGTGAGATGGGAGCACTCATGGCAGGCCCACCACATACCACTTTTTCACAGAAGACAGTCTCCCTTTTTGCCTTCATCCTGAATTCCTCTCTAAGGTAATTTCTGAATTCCATGTTAACCAACCTATCCATTTACCTGTTTTCTTCCCAAAAAACACATGCTATTCTTCAAAAGAAAATACTTAATTCTCTGGATGTCAGAGGTGCCCTGGCATTCTACCTGCAAAGGACCAAACCAATCAGAAAATCACCAAGACTATTTCTCATTACAACAGAAAGATCTCTCGGACAAGCAATATCTTCTCAGAGAATCTCTAAATGGATCTCTGGTTGCATCTTCACATCCTAACAATTAGCATATATCCCTCCACTGGATGAAGTAAGGGCACACTCCATGAGGGAGCAAACTGCTTCTACAGCATCTCTACAGGAGGTACTCGTAATGGACATATGTAAAGAGGCTACCTGGAGTTCCATTCACAAGTTCACAAACATTATGTGCTAGTTCAGTCCTTCACTGCAGATACAGCCATGTGGACTGCAGTTCTTCAAGCTTCTTTATTGCCAGCATCCTCACACACCCCTCCACTCAGAATACTGCTTGTCAGTGACCCATGTGTGGAATGCACACAAGGACCAGCATGCAAAGAAAAAATGAAGGTTACTGACCTGTAACTGGAAGTCCTTTGAAATGTGTGGTCCCTATCTGTATTCCACTACTTTCCCTTGGCCCCCTCTGCTTCAAATCCTGTTGGACTTGAAATAAGAAGAGGAACTGGAGAGGTGTTGGTCTGCACTGCCTCTTATGCCTTCAGTTGGTAACACGGGGAGAGCAACTGCACATGTGCAATGGACACTGCTTGTTAGACTTTCTAGACTTAGGTATGTGGCACATATGCATACCATATATGGAATGCAAATAGGGACTGCACATCTTGAAGAACTTGCAGTTACAGGTAAATAACTTCTATTTATACAGTAAATGACAAAACCTATTCCTCTTATTTTGCTGACTTTGATCATGTATCATGCGATCATGTGGCATAAGAAAATTCCCATTTAATAAACAGCCTCAAGATTTTTTCCTTATGAAAACCAATGATTGATATATATATGGCAAGGCACCTTCTCGGTCTCACCAGTCTCTGCTGCTTTTAGCCTTGGTGAGACAGGCTTGGGTAAAACAGTCCCTCTTGGTTGCACAGGGGAAGTCCATTCCCTCTCTCCACCAGTCTTTTGGGCTTGTTTTTCTCCCTTATGGGAGGGAAGGCAGCCTCCCCTCCTGGTGAGTCTCACTGATCCTACCCCACTGGCAGCATGACCCCTTTTCTCTCTCCCCCTCTTCTTCCAACAGGAGAGGGTTTAAAAAGGTCTCAGGCAGCCCTTAGTTGGAATCAGCTGATCCTAAGTGACCTTAAGTAACTCCCTCTCAGCTGATCCTAATTGATTCTCTGGTAACCCCTTCTCAGCTGAACCTGATTAACCTGTAGTTACCCCTCCTCAGTTGATAGAAAGGAGGACCTTTTAACCTTCTGGGACTGTTTTCTATCCCTCTGCCCCCACTTGGAGCTGTCTGTCCTGAGTTTATCACTTATATATATATATATATAATGTGTGTGTGTCTGTGTAAAAATCTAGTTTTTATTGAAGACAAGGAACAAATAGCCTTAGGAAAATCCATAACTATTCACAACATCAAAAAATAAATGGTTATATTATTCTTAAGGTATTAATAGTTTGATTCTACAGTGCCCTATGGCAAACTGCAATACTTCCCCTTGAGACCAAACAGATAAGCAGAACACATCATAGGAAAAAGTATTCATGGCATTATGGGATTCTCTAAAGTGTAGAGTTTCTGGAGTAGAGATGGTGGAACTAGTTGCTCAGTTGCATTCCAGGGAAATATGTCCTCATCTGATCATTATTGTTCAGTTAAGTGGGAAAGTTGCCACATATATTATATTAGTTTATGATGCTAGACCTCTTGTCTACTAATAGGAAATCAAATAGTAGGCAGAACAGAACAAAGAGTACAGGCAGGGCCGGCTCTGGCTTTTTTGCCACCCCAGGCAAAAAAGCCTACTGCCGCACGCCCCCCCCCCCTGGAGCGTGGCAGGGGAGGGCGGTGAGCCCGGCCGCAGGCCGCTCTCCCCGACCGGCCAGAGCGCCGGGGGGAGGGTGGCGAGCCTGCCGCGGCTCCGCAGGCGGCCAAAGCGCCGGGAGGAGGGCGGAGAGCCCGGCCAGGGCTCTGCTCGCCCCGGCGGCCAGAGCGCCGGGGGGAGGGTGGCGAGCCCGTTGCGGCTCCGCTCTCCCCGGCGGCTGGAGCGCCGCGCCGCCCCCCTCCAGGTGCCGCCCCAAGCACAAGCTCGGTGGGCTGGTGCCTGGAGCCGGCCCTGAGTACAGGTGTAATGTATTGTCTCTGTGGAAGACCTAAAATGCTTTCATGTTTTGAATTAGCTTCAGTTTTCCAAGTTTTGAATTTTCAAAGCTGGTGGATAACCATAGTGACATCTGCATTGGAAAGAAAAGGGTGCAACCTTCTTGATAAGTACAAATGATTTTAAAAAGTGATTAAAAGTGCTCTTGGCATCCTCTGCTATCCAAGCAGCCAGAAGGAACTAAGGATCCGACATAAATCCCAGTTTGTGAACTTTAACAATGAATTGTGGGCAAACCACCTCAGTCAAGATTGCTGCTTAGACGATGTCTGCCACATTTTCCAGTGTTCCCTATGCTATTTATTTAGCATTGTCTGGATTGAGTTTTAACCAGCTATTCTTTATAAAATAGCTCTGATCTGTATCCTAATCTCTGATAGACATTGGGCATTGTGCCATCCATTGGCAGAGCTGGAAGAGACATGTATACTTTTTAGTGTACTCGAGAAACTATAATCCATACTTTCTTACTGCCTCTGCTAATTGCCTCATACATACGTAAAACAAGGTTTTGGACAGGTAAGCAATCACTTAATACTACTCTCTTGCATAGAACAAAGCTACTTGAATGACACTGATAAGCTCCTGCTAGGTTCAGCAATCACATCAGCAACACCATCTTAGTGAATGTCGCTGAAGGCAGCAAGGGTACCTGTTCGGCCTGTGACACTACTTGAGAAGGTCAATGCTAGTATATTGTGAGTTGCCATTCTTCAGATGAGTCACTAAGATTACATTTTTTTGTATCTAAAGTAATGCCACTAAAGGCTAATTGGCACTAATATAAAAGTTCACAGTTGTATAAATTACATCTTGTGGAAAGCAGATTTTATGCAAGGCACTGGAATAATTACTGTACTCACTAATACAATATCTGCATGCAGAAAAGTATAATTAATTTCTCTCCCAAACACTATTAATCCTAATAAACATAATACAATGATTGATGTGGCAGGAAAAAGCCACAGTGGTAACTGTCATATTGAAGTTATTGTTTTATAGCCAGCAGAGTGCCTTAAAGTCTATTAATAGCGATGTCTTGTTTTATTAGCTCTCTGCTCTTAATACAGGATATGTCTCAAAGTACAGCATTTCAGAATAATCACATTAGCACCATGTCATATATGCAAACTACCTCTTTACCCACCTTTAATCTATAGATTACTCACTCCAAGATCATATAAAACAGGAGTAATATTCAGGTAATTATTGAAGCAGTAATTTCAAGTAACAACATCCATGATGGTAACAAGGGTACAATGTTTGAGTCTGAAAGTTATTCGATTATTTTAACAGTTTTCACATTCTCTTTTTTTATCCACATAGCTAGGTAATCCTCAATTTTATCCTGTAGAGTTATTTACTGTGTTATAGTCATGTTGGTCCCAGGATATTAGAGGGACAAGGTGGGTGAGGTAATATATTTTATTGGGCCAATTTATGTTGGTGAAGGAGACAAGTTTTGAGATTATACATAATTAGCTCTTTGTCAGGTCTGGGAAATGTACTGAGTGTCACAGCTAAATAAAAGGTGGAACAGATTTTTAGCAGAAGTAATTACCGCATATCGTAATAAGCTATAAATCTAGTTTCTTAAGTCCATGATTTTTAGTGTCTAGCAAAATTATGCATTTAACTTTCCAGGCTCATCTTTTGAAGATGTTGTGCAAATATCCTTTGAGGATGAGGACAGAGAGGTCAGCTATAGAGTGATTGCTTTGTGAAAAGTATTCACGGATGGGAGATGTGGTGTTTTTGTCTATTATCACTTTTCTGTGTGAGTTCATTTGAAAGAATAGTGATTGTCTCATTTCACCCAAATAGGTTTTATTGGGGCATTTAGTGCATTGAATAAGGTATGCCACATGTTGTGATAGGCATGTGCAGGACCCATAGATCTTGAAAGGTGTGTTGTGGGGATTATTGATCATCATAGCAGTGGATTGATGTCTGAAGGTTTTGGGAGAGTCTGGTGCCACTTTCAGTTGGTGTATCGTGATCTGTGTGGGGTTTGCTTGTAGAGTTATTCAGTTTATCCATGACCATAATGTGACATACCTTGAATAGCCATCCTCTTCCTTTGGTAGCTTGGGACAATTTGCAAACAATAACAATATATTGCTGGCCAATATGACAAGATCTGAATCAAATTTCATTATGGGTATTTATGAGTATTAATCTCTAAGAATGATAGGGTGAAATTGGTAGATCCAGCTGAGTAGTTTCCAAGATGTGATATTCAATTATTTCCCAACATTTTGGATGGGTGAGCAACTGCACTTCATAAATAGATAAAATCTTCTTGCTTTGTATTCATTCCAACTCAGTAGCAGAACATTATCAGATAGAAGACATACTGCTTCTGGGGTGATATACGTGAAAAATAACCAACTTAATTTTTATTTCTAACGTAATTGAGAAAAGAAAACTGGTACATATAATTCCATATTCTGCCAGCAAGATGTGTTCCTGGTGTCTGACCAGTAATAAGCCTCCCAGGCCCCAGGTGCTTGAATAAGAATTTGAACTTCTAAGGTGGGCTAATTCTCATTGGGAGAAGAATAAGAGGACATGGACCCACAATATTTTTTCTAGCCTATTTTGGTTTTTGTTTACCTTGAGTAAAGATGGTTAAAATAGCAAAAATGGTGGGGGGGGGGGGGGGGGGAGAGGGAAAAATCATGTACACATAGCTACAATTTCAAAACTCCTGTTCTGCATTCCAGCTTCCAAATCAAACCTTTACAAATCAAGTCAGTCCCTCACTGTTCTGCTTTGATTCTGTTCTCACACTGAGGTCCACATTCTGCTATCATTTACACTTCTGGAAATCCAGATCAGCTCTAGTGAGGTCACTTAAATTACTTTGTTTTTGCAGTGATGTAACTGAGAGCAGACTTTGGACCTAAAAGTATCTTTTGTGTTGGCTCTGTCATTCCAAAAATACTATCTTAGTCATGTAGGTAGGTGTTTACAAAGGCTTACTTTCTTTACTACCCTTACCATAACAATAGCCTTTTATATGGACTTCAATTGTGTCCCACTGAATATATTAATACTGGGATAAACAGTTTTCATAAAACAGTGAGTGTGGGCCATATGGTCACCTTCTGGCATAGAGCTGTGCAGAAATAGAGCACTTCCCTTCCACCGGTGTGTGATGCTTGAAGAACCAATTACCAGCCTGCTGCACAATCCTGCAGAACCAGCAAACCAGCAGCTGTGAGGCGTGGCCAGGATTTCTTACACAGCTTGGAGAGACAATAATCAGGGAAGACACTGCAGATCCTGTGCAGCATTTCCTGTATTTCTGTGCTGTCCTTGATTATTCCTTCCTCCTCCCCCTTCCCCCACATTAAATGCTGTGGCAGCATGACTCATAGAGCAACTCTGATGTCACAGGCAACTCCCCCACTTAGCATACATCCAAACCTTCTACCTTGCCACATATGCAGAGCATGAGTTACTGCTGCACAGAACAATAGTAACTTGCAATGGAAATTGCATTGTAAATTGTACTTTATTTCCAGGTGATCGTGCTTTGTAAAGCAACTGATTGACAACCCAATGTCTTTGCCATCCTGTTACCAGGCCCTCTGAGCTACATAAAGCTGAGCTGCCACATAGGTGCTGTAGAAAAGCTACATATGGCTATTTGGTGGAAAAGAATATGCCTGATTCCCACCTTTCTTCCCTGTGTTCCACTCAGCCACCTGTGACTGCATCCACTACTACATGTTTAGGTTCCTTCTGTTTTCTACAACATTGCATAAGAGAGGTGAGCCCACGGAGGTCAACAGAAAGTATACCTAGAGAAGCACTTTCATTTCAGAACTGAACTCAACCAGCAAATACATACAACTTTATTTTCTTTAGATTAAAAATGAATTTAATTTTAAAAGTAAAAATTTAAGCTCTCAAGCCTAATTAAGCTAAATTTTCAGAAAATGTCTCAGTTTTGTCCTTCAAAGAGGCAATTGGACACCTAATTAGTTTGCTCATGAAAACTTACACCAAGTTTTCTTTAAAAGTGCCCGGTGATTTTGCAGGCCTCAAGTTTTGGATATCCAACTAGATACACTTTAAAGGGGCCCAGTGTTCAGAGGGTGGAGGCTTCAGCATTTCTGAAAATCTGGCTCCTTAGGGTGTCTCAAGTAAGTCACACAAAAATTGAGGCACCTAAAATGTCCAGTTACATAAGAATCTATATTTACATTCCAAGGTTTTAACTGAACATGTGATTTTAAGCAATATATTTTCACGTGCAATTAATTATGATTTATGCAAAAGCTTTGCCTATTGTTTTCCCCCTCTTGTTTCCTACAAATAAAATGACAGAAGGTTGCATTTGATTAAAAATATTTTCCTTTTAAGTTTTCTTTGTATTACAACTTATAAAAATTGATCTCAAAAGAACCATTCAACAGCACCACGCTGCATTACCATCACCCTGCATTCCTTACACCATCTTTGCTGGTGGCTGTTGAGAATATATATTTTTCTCTCATAAGGAGAGGCTGTTGTTTCTTGTTTCTGGGAGACCCTGATGAAAAATTTAATGAATTGAATTGGTCCATTCCCAGTGTGACTGTAGGTCCATTTCTGGTTTTCTGCTAGTGTGCATGACTTTGCTGCAGCTGTGGTCTCAGACATGGTCCCTGGTCTCTATTTAGGGATAGAGAAGGACTAAGTCGTGTTTTCACATCAGAAGGAATCAAACTTGTGAGAATGGAGAGGAGGAGGGACCACTAGAGGGTGCCGTGATTCTTCAGTTTGATTGGTCAGTCCTGCATTTTTTATTGCTGAGAAGAGGGGTTAAAAAACAGTATCTGTGCTGCATTGACCAAATTACATGAGGGTGGGGGACGCAAAAAAAAAGTAAACATTTTGTTTATACATTGTTATGTATATATACTGGTATATATAATGTTTATGCTGTCTACAGATAACTATAATACAATACATAACATAGAATGATGCATTTATTTATGTCTGATCATGTAATTTGTGTTCAGACACACAAAGCTTGATATTTAAAATCACATAATTTCATTCTGAGGCAACAAAAAACAAACAATAACAAAACCCCTCCCCCCCATATTTTTTTGGCATATAGTGAAGCAGAGGCTATAACTATATACAACTTACGGTAATTGTATTGTTCCTAGAACTGATCGATCATTATGATGTCATGAAATTAATGTAAAGCATACTATTGGGGTTGTAAATCCAAGAGGACTCATATTGTGACTAACTCTTCAGGGAATAGTATCTCAAGTTCATGATAGTTCTATGATCCTCTTTCCTGAAGTGTTTTCTATGATGTGAACTTTCTTTTCCATGCTAGGTAAAGTATGGTTCCTAAGTTACATTTGGGGTGTGGCAGGGGCTCTCAGGCTAGTTAGTATGTGTGAGAGAATGTGTGACCTCTTTGAGCTTCTTAGTCAGATCCAAAATGATCTTCTTTGTACATTTTTTACACTTATCATATTAAAAGGACGGAATTACTATTCTGCACTTATGGATTAATTTGACCCCCACATGGAATCTTCTTTCTTTAAAGTGTTATAAAAACTTCAGGAGACAAGATCTCAAATGGCATCAAATTGATCAACAGGAATATTTCTCTTCTGCTGATTCTAACTCATGGAGATCTTTCTGCAGACATAAATCTGTCTTTTCAAAAGCAAGGAGCTAAGCATTAATTTTAAATCATGTGGTCTAGTGTCAATGGACACTTTGTGGCTGACCAGGAAAAGCTGGCTCCATCTTTAAAGGAGGTCATGTTCACTGAATTTTTAAGCCAAGGAGCATCTTGTTCTAATTTTATGGCCTGGAGATCTGTCTTTGCTGCATATTTTAACATTGTGCCATAAATCTCTGTTGCTGTACCATTTCCAGTGTGCAAGCAAATACTAAGTCAGAATTGTTTATTTTGACTAAATATAACCAAAAGGTGGCAGCACTACTTTGAACATCCTATATGCTAAACTTAATAGCAATTCATCTTTCAGTAACAGTATCGAACTATTTCCTTCATATATGGAACTTACTATCACTGTTAATAAAGAAGACATATTAAAATATCCTTGTTACTAATTAAAATTGTCTCGTACATTGTATATTTGCATAATATAATACCATCTCGGCAGCAGGAAGAATCTATTGTATATAGGGACTCTACTGAATATTTAAAAGCCCTAAGTCTCTGCTTTGATCAATGTGGCTGAACAATCATTGTATTCATCAATCACTTTGCTTTCCTGAAATTATTTAGCCATAGAACAATTTCTCTTGCCCAGATAAATTCACCCTGTGTAAAAGAAATTAAGACACTTTAGCATCTGGTGTCAAATGGCTTTTTTGCCAATGTTCTAAAATATCTTTTACATATCTGAAGTAAACATGTTTTTAATTGATCCCCTCAATGCAATCCCAGAAAAACCCAGGAGACCATACAGGATGCTTTCTAATGGGCTCATGAGGCTAATTTATTTCTCTCTCTCTCTCTCTCTCTTGAACTGGGAAAATTTGCAGTAAACTCTTTGCTGATTTTTTTAATTAATGCAAACATTGATAATTGATAGGAACAAGAAAGTAGCAGTTCTCACCTGTAGAGTTTGGCTGGGAGACTGAAAATGAGTTAGCACAAATATGTATGATGCCCTAACACAAACTGTTATTTATGGTCTTACAAGGGGTCATACATATGAGAATGAGTATTATGCAGTGATTTCATATTTATTGCAAAGATGCATGTGAGTGCAAACATTCTATTTATTTCATTTTTAACAAAATTGAACAAAGTATGCATATGAATCTGCAATATGAAGAAAAACTTTGATTAAAGATTTGGTAATGTAGGAAAGAGATGAAACTTAAATTAAAACCTGTGGATAGTAGTTGTTCATATGCTACTACTAGATTGATTTTGAAAGCATCTTAAAATATTCTCATTTTGCTGGTAAAAATTACTGAGAGACTTACACTGTGATTTCTGACATTTTTGGGGATATCATTATTTTTGACAACTGTCCTTATTCTTTTTCCAAATATTTAGCTTGGCAAGTTAGCTTACACGAAAAATCCCATTCTGAGTGATGTTCTGAGGATTTCAGCAGATACCGAGAGTTTCAGAGATAAATGAAGAAAGAGTACACAAAAGAATACTAAGCTTTTGGCTTTATTTCTGAAAATAATCATTCCATTTAGAACACTCAGTCTCAGTTTATCTGTTCAGGAATTGCACTTGTCACTGTAAAACATTCCCATTTCATCATCACTGCTGCCTCGAGAGGCTGATGATCTGACATTGCTGTACAGCAATATGGAAACAGCAGTGCATATACATTGACAAGTCTAATTGAGCATCCGTGTTTTAAATGAAGTCATTATTCCAGACAGTAAACCTGTTCTAATACTGAGCTGTTCTTGTAATTCAATTGTCCTAGATAAGCTTCTCTAATTAAATCCTACAGATTCCTCATAACCAACTCTTAAGAGGAGTTTGAGCTTCTTTAGGTCAAGAGCCTGTGCTTGATACAGTTTAAAAAAAAAGTCACTCAGTATACAGTAATATAAAGCAGTATCTGCACCAGCATGTGCATAAAGCAGCTACCTTCTGCCTGAGTGATGTGGGCAAATGTAAACACTGTGCTGAAATCTTTCCCTGCCTCCCTGATGGCTTCTGGGTACAATTTATGATGTTAGTAGTGAGCTCTGTATGGTTTGGTTCCAGTTATCTGAGATAAGATTAGATGAGAAGCTGTTGCTTTTGATCCAAAGTTTGAAGACCCCTGTTGAGTGACAGGTGTTTCTCTGCTGAGGGCCCCATTTGTGGAACTTGCTCTCCTTAGAACTCTGTCAGAACCTTCAGGCTACAATGCAAGGCACATTTATTTTGTTCAGTTCTTGACTAGCAGTTTCTGTTTTGTTCTTGTGGTGGTTTTGTGTCTGTTTTTTGTGATTCCCCCCCCCCCCCACACACACACACACTCTATACTTCAAGTTTCTGCTGCCCCCATGATGGGCACTGTAAAAATTAGTAATAATACATATAACAAGGTGTAATATGCCAGGGGTATGTGTAGCCCCCTCCTAAAGCACCCTCGATCTCCAAGAGTAGTGGAATTCACTTTTTTTACCCTCCTTAGACCCACTGGACCTGGGGTTCTTTATGCTTCTTGGGCTGATAGCCGGCATCTGCCTTTAGCTGACTAGTTGCTGGAGCTAAAATGATTCTTGAGCTAAAATGATGGTGTCTCCGCCTATTGGCCAGGTGAATAAATTTATATAGCCCCTCTGACCACTAGAACTCTAAGAATTAAAAGGAATCAGGGACCAATCAATTTTTAAAAGGAATGAACTATTTATTAGGAGAAAAGATAGGGTAAAACTAAAGAAGGGTTAAGGACAGGGGTCAAAGACAATGGCAGGAGAATCAAGGGGAACAGATAGCTGAATTAACAAGTGAACCCCACAGAAATAATCAGACCATTCATCACATAAAAATATCCTCTCCAGTAACTTAATGTAATCAAAATCCCATGTAGAATAATTAGGCAAGTGGGTGAAATCCTGGACTTCATCTGCAGCTCTCAGATGGTCAATGTGTACTAGTGTTATTTGTATTGGAGCTCTACAGGGCTGACTGAATGAAAATAAGTTTATACAGTAAAATAGTGTTGCAGATCTGACAGTCACTTGTGTGTGACATGGTGCCACATACCTTTTTAACTCTGGGTGAGCTTCATTTGTCTGTGCACCCACAGAGCAGGATTAGGATCACTCCAGAATCCTTTCCTAACTCTCTCAGAGAAGCAGGTGTCAGGTGGGTCAACCCTGGCCTTCCATTGTCTTCTAGAGAAAGGAAGGCTCAAGGGGAGAGACTGGCAGACAGACCTCTGCCTCTGGATATGGAGTTCAGGAGTTCCATCTCTCCCCATTGGTTTGTGACTGGTGATTGCTTGGGTGAGGGGACTGGTGTCCCTCTCCACCCAGTGTTTTCTGTACATGAGCTGTTTCAGGGACAACTATCTGAGGAGATACACCCCTTTGGCTGCTTCTGATCAGTTGGGCTGCTGTGACTGATTAGCAAAATATAGTGCAACATCTCATACTGTCCAAGCTCAGTGTACATATCTTGGGGTCCTGGCTATATTCTTTCTGAAGCTGTAGTCGGTCACCTGGCATGTCAATCAGGCTTCTGACCTTGGTAACTCCACCTCTTTTTCTCTCTCCCACCCATCACCACTGGTCTGGGTCTCAAACTTAGGGTAGGTTAGGCAGATAGTTCCTGTTTCTGCTTCTTTGCTGCCCGTGAGAGCTGCTGCTCACTGCTTCTCTCAAACCCCCAAAATAGCAAGAAGGCCACCTATGTTTAGTGCTTAAAGAGAGGCATATACCCATCTTTTTGGGCCAGTCAACAAAAAAACAGTATTTTCCTGAGTTAGTCTCTGGCAAAGATCTCACTACTCTAATCATAGGCCTGTACCAAAACAGCTATGGGTGTGTTGAGTACTATCATTTAAACTGATCATTTTACAAGGCATTTTCTTGTCATTAGAAAAGATAAGTCATTTTAAAGAACTAGGGTAAAAAGCAATTCATAGGTGTTTTCAGACTGTCTTATCAATACAATGGGGGAGACTTTATCCAGGTGATGCCCAATATGTTAACGTTAATTTGGCTACTGCTGCCAAATCCTTTCATATTGCACATACTACTGTACATCTGACATGTTTCTGGCCGTATTCTGCCATCAGTTTTGGTTCAGAATTCCCATTCGCTCCACTGGAGAAGTAACATGAGCTTTCATGGTAAGATATGGCTTAGTTTCTTGCATTTTATAAGTGACAATTTGATATTAATGGCAGGATCATAGTCTTACTACCTATGTGTAAAGTTCCTAGCACAACATTGCTGTTATATAAGTAATAGGAAATGATAAGCAAATTCATAAAAACTTGATACTTTTTCACTTTTTATATTTTAACATGAAAATAGAAAAATTGTACCCCAGTACTTGGGTATATTAACTATATTGCAGTAAAGACATCTTGGAATGCCATTAAGATGTTTGTAGTATCTATGTCAGGACAGTATTTCACTCTATGTAGAAGAGAGAATATTTGCAGAACCACTTGGTAAATATTTTGATGCCAACCACTGTGCAAAAAAAGGACAATTTCATCTGAGCTATCTTGTTTATTATGTGGCTTTTTTAATGAGTCAAAGTGAAATGTGAAAGTAGAAACTTACACTGGGTTGCTGTTAATTCTAGTAGCAATGAAATTGAATTCAAGTTTCCATTTTAGTACAATGAGTGGTAATAATAAGTACTGATTATTTTTAGAATGGGGGTCATACTAATGTGTACAATTTTCACTACAACTGTCTGTGATAACTAGCTTTTAACTGGCTTCAGCGTGTGATGCTGCTACAATCTTATAGATTGATGTTTTTGAAATGCCTTAAATAAACTATAAGAAATAATGAATGGATCTGCTTTCTACTTTAAAGATATAAGAGCCTAGTAGGAAAAAAGTGAAGAAAGTAATTACTGTATAAATGCACTTTGATTGTGTTTACAGAAACAATTAACATTTTTCTTCATATCGCATTATCTTTTCACTGTCAATGATTATAGTGAATGCAACTGACATGATGGGGAACCAGTAAGAGACAGAGCCAAGAAAATAATATTAAAGAAACAACTGGTTCAGGGCTGCATTGAAAGATTTCCTTTTAAGCCTGTATAAAGTTACAGTTTCTCATGTATGCAAATAGCTGGAAATATGTTCATAAACTAGTGGCTAGTATAATTAAAAACTAAAAGTATTTGCCAATGCAATAGCAGTTAGAACAAGAGATTAGATGCAATATGATTGTGTTTATGGGGCGGGGCAACTCTTAATTTGTCTTAATTATCTTATATTCTGGGCATTGCAATTAGTAGGTCAATACAGTCTGGTCAAATAGTACATAATTTTTACAAACATATTTTCTTTAAATCTTAAAAAAAAAAAACTATACTTCTCTCTGGGCCGAATATACAAACAAATCAAATTTTTGTACACTGTAACTGCCCCTTTCCAAGGGATGCTTTCAATTACAGCTCTCCCCCCAAGGAAGCCGTACTGCTCTACCCCACAAGCTTCACACATGCTGTTCTGATATTTATAACAATTCTAAGCCTTTTTGAGACAAACATTGATTAACATGTTAATTGGAAAGTACTCCCCAGATGACTTCTCATTTTATACAAAAAGGGTTATTTAGATGGTTAGAAAAGATGGTTATTCAAAAGATTTCAGAGGAAAAGTGTGTGCGTGTGGGTAATTAAATCAGACAAGATGGTCCTATTTTCTTCCTGTGTTGTTATCCTAGTTTTCCAGATGGCCAAATTGAGGAGCTCAGTCAACCAGGGAGAAACCTGGTCCCCATGGTAGGCTATCACATGGCAAACTCAACCTTCTCAGTTCGTTGCCCACTGAGCCTTTATCTGTGCATAGTCTGTGACTCAGCCATTGGAAAAGGGGGAAGGCTTGGCTAGTTTCTGAAGGAGAAGTATCTATTTGAATTAAATAGTGATTTTTTTGCAGGTGCTTAACCCCAGAAGCCCCAGGCTAACTGCTGCAGTGAATGTAAGTGACATAGATCTTAAAACACAGGACTGTGACTTCAATGCATAAGATTATTTTTAGAATAAATATTTATTCTTTCAAATTAGATCCAATGTGACCATACCTATTCAAGATGATAGACTTTAAATCAATAGATGATGCATGGGGAGGGAAAGAGGACTTTACTTGCCGGTGGCTTGGTGAAGAGGAAGACAGAACATTCAAAAATGAATGAGTTTATCAGTTTTGATGTCTTCCATGTCTTCCATGTTCTCTCTCTCTGTCTGTGTTGGTGTAATAAAAGATTTAGGAGGAAGCTGAGATATTCCATTCCTGATATCTACATTCACTTAATAGAGTCTCTTGTTACGCTGGGAATGATACACACATTTTATCAGATTAATTTGGGCATAAGCTTTCGTGAGTAAAAACCTCACTTCTTCGGATGCATCTGAAGAAGTGAGGTTTTTACTCACGAAAGCTTATGCCCAAATAATCTGTTAGTCTTTAAGGTGCCACCAGACTCCTTGTTGTTTTTGTAGATACAGACTAACACGGCTACCCCCTGATACTTGACACATTTTATCATCCAGCAAATATTTGAATCCAAACAGGAAGCTGAGATCCATAGATCTTCTCAAATTAACACTCTCTCTCCCTTTCTCTCTCCATCTATTTAAGCATTGCCATCTTTGGTGCCCTGTCAAGGTTATGTTATACCTAAAAAAAACAATACAATATGAATAAAGTGTAATAAACAATTTTCTAATAGAACATTTTTGTACAACTGCCAGTATTGCATAGAAAAATAAAATCAAGTTAATATGAAAGTGGATTCTACCATGTAATACAAAACTCCAGTTTGCAAATGTACTTGGTTGCATTGCAGGAATAATGACTCTGGTTGAAATCTTGCCCTGTACCCAAGCTCTCCTTGTTGTAGGATGAGTGGCAGGGCATAGGAAGCTGGTTACTCTCTGCTCCCTGATTCAGCACCAAATTAGGGGGTTGCTCTAACTTAAGCCACTGGTGTAAGATCCCTATGGGACATACACTAGTGAAAATCAACTATAGAGAGTGCCATACTGCCATATCACTGTCTGGCTCCTCCTTGTGTCTTCCTTCCCATGACACATCCCCTTCCTTGAGGCTCTGCTGCCTCTGCCAGATTGGTGGCAGCAGGTTTTTCCCTCTGTAAGGGGAATTCCTACTGGCTGTTTCTGAGCAGAACCTGTCCACTTTGCACCAGAGCCCTATGTGGATAGAACATTTGTATCCACATCCGATCCCATGGATATCTGCAGATTTGCAGGGCTCTAGATATAAAATTTGGATCCACATTCATCCGCAACAGGTTCCGGAGATACAGGTATAAAGCGGATATCCACAGATTTGCAGGGCTCTACAGATGGGCCAGCGTGGACTGGAAAATGTGGCTCTGAAATCAGCAAATTTCTGTCTGTTATCTTGATGTGTTAAGAATCCCATAGTAAAGTGTTAATACTATAAAGACAAAGGATGAAATGCTGGTTTCTGGAAATTGGAAATTTTGTCATTGACTTCATTGAGGCCAAGCTTTCACCCAAAGAATCCAGTGTTACACCTACCTGTAACAAAATGTTAACCAAACAGGTTCATTCAACTTAGTATATGAAATATATTTATACTTTAAAATACTTTTAATGTCGCTCATTCATTATGGGATGGAGATTGAATATGGTAATTATTTTTCTTCTAGTTCACAACTTAAGTGTATTTTGTCAGTCATTTATACTTTTTGCACACAAGACGTTTGTGGTACTCTGACTCCTGGGGGAATTCGGCTCCACTGTGCAGTGTACAATTTTCCAGAAATTAATGTTGTGCGCGCAGAATTTCTCTTCCCCTCCCCCCCCATAAATGGGCTGTAGAGATGTTGGCTGCCACTAGGGGCCGCTGGATGTGGCAGAGGCCTGCTCACAAATAGAAGACAAAGCCAAGGCAAGGGGAGGGAACCGGAGAGTTCCCAGCAGCTGCAGTTCCCATCACGCCCTGAAGGAAGGAAGTGGTGGCACGCAGGAAACTCTGTGCAAGCCTGGGACGCAGCATCCGGCTGTTTCTCCCTCTGGATCCCTGTCCAGGGGGGAGTAGGGAGTGTGAGTGTCTGGGCCAGGAGGGGCCCCGCAGCAGGCCTCTGGGGGGTAGGGAATGTGTGTGTCTAGGCTTGGGGGCTGTGGCTGAGCTCTGGCAGGGAGGGGATGTAGTGTCTGGGCCTGGAGGGGGGGGCACAGCTGGCCTCTGTGGGTAAGGGGTGAGAGTTTCTCGGCCCCCAGCTGGGCTCTGTGGGGGAGGAGGTAGAGAAACAGGAATTCGGTTGTCCTGGGGGTTTCTTTAACTCTCTACTCCAGGGGGAATTTTGGGGTGTGTCTGTATTGTCACAAACATACTTGCTGACAGGAATTTTGAAATAAATTACCAAAATAATTGAAACTGGTGTGATTATATAGTGTTATTTTGACAAATAAAATTTGCACAATTTTAAATTATTGTGCACAGAATGTTTTGGTGCAGAATTCCCCCAGGAGTATACTCTGCTGGCAGTGCACTCTCAGATAGTGTAGTTCAGTGATAGATACAAAAAAAGTAGCAGGATGAACAATAGTAAAGTAGACATGGCATAAGAAAACAAATTCTTGGTTGAAGAGTATGTAATTTAGATTTAAATGAATGAGCATATTTGGTAGACCTGATGTGATGTGACAAAGATGTGATGCATAAGAATTAAAAGCTACTGTTCCAGCAGTTTTCAGCCTAATATGTGAGATGTAGCTGGATTTCTCCACTTTCAAAAAATAGCTGTAGAAGGCAGCTCATGAAACTCAAAAAGACCAACATCATGTAAGATCCATATGTCTAGAGTAGACTTTTAATCCAGACAGCTCTTTTCAGTCAGTTTCATCTGACAATATATTAGGTGATTTAAATAATTATTAGTTGCTTGTTTGCTATCCAGAAGAAAAATTGCATGCAGAAATCACTTAGCCTTAGCAGAGCTGGTTGAAAAATAAAGGATTTTCAGAAGTGCTCAGTATTGGCCTGACTGCTCACATTGAGGTGAATGGGAGTTATCAGGCCAATGCTGAATACTTTTGCAAATCCCACAGTAAAATACTGTCACTTAAGGGAGACACAAGTTATGAAGCTTTCCTGAAGAGTTCACACTACCAAATCCTGTTTCTTTTTGGTTTTGTTTGATCCTGTTTCTGGGATGTATTAACAGGAGTGTCGTATGCTAGACACAGAAGGTCATTGTCCCCTTTATTAAGCACTGCTGAGGCCTCAGGTGAAGGTCTGATTCTGGACACCGGGCTTTAGGAAAAATGTAGCTACTTTGGAAAGAGTCCAGAGGAGAGCAACAAAAATGATAAAAGGTTTAGAAAGCCTGACCTATGAGGAAAGGTTAAAAAAACTGGGCATGTTGAGTCTTGAAAAGAGGAGACTGGGGTGATGGGGGGGAATAACTAGTAACAATGTTCAAATATGTTAAGGGCTGTTAGAGAGAGGACTCTGATCAATTGTTCTCTATGTTCACTGAAGGTAGGATAAGAAGTAATGGGCTTAATCTGTAGCAAGGGAGATTTAGGTTAGATATTAGGAAAAACTTCCTAACTATATAGTTAAGCTCTGGAATAGGATTCCAAGGGTGGTTGTAGAGTCTACATCATTAATGTTTTTCAAGAACAGGTTAGGCAAAAACCTTCCAGGGATTGTGTGACTGAATGCACCCATGTATTCACACGACTGTAGTAATATTTGTACAAAATATGCCTTATCAGCTATCATTTGAAAACTAATAACTCGCTGGCCAGTAATATGGTGAAATATATGTAGCAACATTATATGTAAAGTTATGGTATTTAACTGCATGATGTTGGTAGCACATGTTCAAACCCACACAGTCCTGCCTAGGCAAAAGTTGTTAAACAGGTCTGTTCTAAACAAAGGGATGTGTGTTTCCTCAGTTTACATATAAGTATTAAACAGGGTCCTCCAGACAGTAGAGGGCGGAGATGGCAGGGGACAGAGCAAATTTGCATTTCAGCAAACCGGTAAGGAGAGAGCATTGAGCCTCTTTTACGATCAGACTCCATGTCACCTTCTTTACTTTAAAGGGTAACCCTCTGAAGAATCCACTTCAAAAGTTCACCAGACTGTAAAAGAGAGGGCAGAAAACCCCAAGTTCTCTCTTTCACCTAGGAAGACAAAGGCACCGGCACCTTTGGGCCTCTGGGAGAAATCCTGACTGAGGAAAGGATCAATCACCATCTTGCTGGAAGACTGTTGGAACAGGGAGTGTGTTAGGGTCATCCTGCTAGTAGTAAGCAAGGGTGGTGTAAACTAGGATGTTACTTGTGTGTTGCTGACAGTCTGCTGCGGTCAGAGCTGCTGGACCAAGTCTGCAGCTATTCACAGACACTCAGGGTGTGACCTGCATGCTGGTGGCCTGGTTGTGAGCAGCCCATGTTGGGAGCTACAACAGCAAAGTATTGTGAGGCACCCAAGGTTGCGGGGCAGGTGGGTGACACAACCACTAGCTGGTCTGGATTCCACCTGAGAATGTGACAGATAGTCTAGATATCCTTGGTTCTGCCTCAGCGCAGGGTGCTGGACTTGATGACCTCTTAAGGTCCTTTGCAAAAATACATTTTTTGTGATTCTATTTTTTTTATTTAGATTAGAAAAACGTATACAAGCAGATGTGGACAATCATGAGAAAATGACAGGTATAGCTGGGTATCACAGGCATACCAATGAAATTTTTGTGCTTCCTAATCATAGTTTCCAGAAGAAACAGGCAGTCAGTGAATCATAAAACCTCCAGTGTAGCGTGAGAAGCAGGAACCACTAAGGAAGGGTGATCATGGCCTGTCATTTGTGTCAATGTGCTGGAGACTCCCACAGAGTAAGTTCACGGAGATGATGGCAGGAAGGTCAGCTATAATAAGTAACTCTGGTTGCTTGCTTGACTGCCACTTGAATTCTTTTGCGTTTAGCAAAAGGAAGAACTGAAATCATTTTTTTATGTATATGAGATAATGTGCTTATGAGAGGTCTCACCCTTCCTTTCTGTTCTCTTTTTTGTTTCCTGTTGCTTTCCCTCTCTCCCCCTTTCTACCTTTTTTGCTCTATCCCCTTCTAATAGTATATTATTAAAAAAAAAAAAAAAACCTTACTTGTAATTTGCTGTCCTAACATACTTAAGGAGGTTTATAAATCGAGTGCTCAGCTACATGATAAAAAGACCCTAACTGCCACCCAAATTTCCTGCCCACCCACATAATCATATTGTACTTGTCCTCATTGAAACTCTCTCTGTCCTTTCATTTATGCTGCTGTAAACTCCAATTCGATTAACTTAGGATCAGCTTCTGACATCTTTATTAATGCTGAGTAATACCTTACTCCATAAGTTGTCCCTTTGAAATCTATGGGAAATCATAGACTCACAGACTAAAAGGTCAGAAGGCACCATAATGATCATCAAGTCCAGTGGTCCCCAAACTTTTTATGTTGCGCCCCCCCCTTACCCATAAGGTAATCTGTCCATGCTCCCCTTCCTCTGAGTACCAGAAGGAGGGAGGGGGGCCGACACTTGAGCTGCGACTAGGGTCGCAGCTGGGAGCAGAGGCGCACCCGAGAGCGGGGCTGGGGCCTCTGCTGGGGGCGTGGCGGGGGCCAGAGCCGTAGCAGAACTGGGGACAGAGAGGGGCTGGGTGGTGCTCCCCCGGGTATTCCTCCATGCCCCCTAGGGGGACACGCCCCACAGTTTGGGGGCCACTGATCTAGTCTGACCTCCTGCACATTACAGGCCACAGAACCTCACCCACCCATTCAAAGTGTAAGAGAAGGTGGTAAAATTTGACCCTTAGATTGTAAATGATAAGGAGAAAGGATTCTACCATTTTCTGTTACATAAAGTTCCATGCTCTATGGCACTGTATAAATAATGTTAAAAATAAATAAATATCCTGTCATGAATCTATCGCCTGTTCCCGGTGCGTTGATCCTTCCCGTTCAGGACACAATTTTATGTCAGTATTAAAGAGTGTTTCTTCCCATTAGGTGCTGTGAGGAAGAGTTACAGATTCATGGAAATTAGAGATGTAACATTTTCAGAAGCATCTCTGACACCCTGACACCCGAATTCACCCCTGCCATGTAATTAGGATATGTTTTGTACAAAGTATGTCTTGTGAGGTATCATTCTAAAAGTTTTGATCTGCTAGACAGTAATAGCACATACAATGATATCTCATTGGATTGTATGTGAAGTTATGAAGTTTGGCTATGTATGTGTTACTGAAAGATGTTTTGAGGTTGAAAGCATGCACAAGCAGCCTTTCAGGTGCAACAGAAAAAAGGCCAAACAATGTTAACAGCTTATTGAGGAAATGCACACAAGCACCCAGGAACTGTGTACAATAGAAAACTCTTAGAAGATAACACTACACAATTGGAACTGTTTGGCCCAGTTCACAGCAAAAGAGCTTTCCAGCAAGTGGGAAGAAAATATAAAAGGGGGACAATGACATCAGGAAAGGACCTCAGTTCCCCTGCAACAACACACTAGAAACACCTGAAGGGCAAGCACTGAACTGTGGGAAGTGATGGTCCCAGACTAGAAGGATCTTTAGCATGTGTATGAAAACCTGGGAAAGCTAAGATAACTTGTGCCTTAAGAATCTGCCAGCCAGTTTATCACTCAGGGTGAGAATTTACTAATTTATATCCTACCTATCTAGTGTGTTAAGCTCAGTTTGTAGTTTTTGTTTATTTACTAAGGTAATCTGCCTTGATCTGTTTGCTATCACTTAGTCACTTAAAATCTATCTTTTGTAGTTAATAAACTTGTTTTTCTTTTCTCTAAAACCAGTTTGTGGAATTCATAACTGGGGGGCAAAAAGTTGTGCATATCTTCCTCCATATTGAGGGAGGGGGCAGATTTCATGACCTTATGCTATACAGTTCTCTGTGCAGCATAAGACGATACAATTTTGGGTTTATACACCAGAGGGGGGTGTGCACTTGAGTGCTGGGAAACTTTCAAGCTCTGAAGCTTTCCCATGCAGAGCTGATATCAGTGTCTATGTCTTCCTGCAGCTGGGCGTGTCCCTACCTGTGCGTGTGCTGGAGGAGGCTTGAGGGCCTGGCTCAGCAAGATAGTGTAAGGGAGCCTAGGCTGGTGGAACAGGCTGGCTCAGCGGTAATCAGGTGGCACCCTGTGGGGGGGGTGGACAACACGTCACAGCATCTAAGTTCCTTTTTTCAAAAGTAACTTGGGACATGGGCTCCAACTTTCCTATCAATTTTCAGTGAGGATCTGATGTGTATAAATCACTTTTGAAAATGGGACCTAGACTCCTGAATCACTTAAGGGTTTTTGAAAATTTTACCCCTATTAACTTGACTTGTCCATCCCACTTCTCAAGTAAAATTGTCCCTCCCACTGTATATATACAATATAGTGAGGTTATGCAGCCATTAAAATGGTACACTCATTATTCTGGCATAAACATCAACAGTTTTTGTGTACCCACATAATATGGGATTGTCCTATTTAATCCACTAAAGGTGACTCTTTTATATTATAAAAAATGAAGTGCTAGAGTGAATACTTAAAAAATATACACACACAAAACACTAGACATGAGTTCAGAAAGGAAGGGGGTAAGTTAATCCTTCAATCACTGAGGCACTAACATTATATGTGACTATTACAGGTGTCACCTGAGATAAACTTTTGGGTGGGGGTGGGGAAGAAGACATGTTGGCCAAGCAAGGATTTAAACTGCAAGGAATGTAGTGAATTTATATAATTTCAATGATGCTTGACTGCAGCAAAGTCTGATAAATGAAGACAACTGGAGAACTACTCAATATATTGAGATAAGTTTACCTGAACAACAGATCACTGACCTATTGGCAAACCAGTCCAGAGGGGCAGAAAGGTTAATTCCATTAAGCAGTTACTTCAGATAAGTATTCAGACTTTGCAATAACAAGAGCTTTGCAACAGGGAGAAATATTGGATTTCAAGCTACCATGAAGCCTAAAAGCTCTCCACAGCCTCACTAGCTTAAAGCTAACATCTCATAGCTTCTCTGCAACCTTCACATTCCAAAGAGCTCTGCAGGGAATAGTGAGGTTTAAGAATGAATTACAGCAGGAAAGTGATAGCAATAGTTAATACCTCAGTCATTATTTTAACACATTACAGATTCATCCATGCTCACTAACGAAGCAGAAAATGTAGCAACTTTTAATCAATGAGGATGTCTTTAAGTAACTTAATTAGCAAATGGCTTGAAAGAAAGAACTGAAAGCATAAAATTGACCAAGTAGTGATGACTGAATGGTACAACAGAATAGTTCATGTTCATTGGTGGAAAAATAACCAGTGAGTAAATCCTGAGTAAACTTTGAAGTGCGTCCAGCAACCATTAAAGTCCTTTCAAGAAGGAGCTGCATTCATGCAATAAGGAAAAAGTAATCGAAGTGTAATTAAAAAAAAATCCTAAGCTGGAAAGCTAGCCCAAATTTTGATAAAGTAAAACCTTTTGCTTTTTTAAACATTGGAAAAGTTAACCACAAAAGAAGAAAAAGGAAATTCCAATTAATATATTATGAGTACTGGACTGCTAAGCCAATCTTTTCTCAAACTGTTTTGGCACTCTCTGGCTCAATTTGTTTCATATATCCCTTTTTTTATTATTATTACTTTGTTTTGGTCCAATGTCACCCCCAGTCATTCAATCCAACCTACATAGGTAGTTCCTTATGCTCATGTAAAGTCCCATTGAAGTCAGTGAAGCTCTGCATTGGCACAGGCATCTACTTACATGCCTCTGATTCTAGGATTTCCCTTCCTGAAGCATAAGGGGGCACATTCCCAGCAGCAACTGTCAATATTTGGAATGTGTCGCTCTTCATTATCTGGAAGGTGTTCATTTTGAGATGGAAGTATCTCCCAGAACACATTAGGTTTTGGGTGTGTGTATAGGTTAGGTATTGTTTAAATCAAACTGTATGCTGCAGGGTTTCTTTCTTTTTTAGGCTATTTTCTGTGTGTGATCACAATATTTGAGTCAATGGGGAAGTCCCATTAAATGTGTCTGGTCCCTTCTGTGTTGACAAGATCTCCAGAAGAGATAGATAGTCCTTGAGTTTGTTTTTGAAGAAAGAACTCATGTAGAAGAGAAGAAAGCTGGGCAGACGTCCTCCTCATTATTTTGGAAAGCATTCCCATTGAAAATAATTGCACATTTCTTCTAAACTGAATTAAAATAAAAAAAAATTGCCCTCTTTAAAAAAAGTTCCCTGTATTTGTTATATTCCTGGTCCTTCTTCCTATTCTCCAACATCCCACATGCATTTCTGCCAGTCTATTGTTGCCCTAAAGGCATTTTCAACCTGCTTTCTAAAACTAAATTGAGAATATTGAGAACTCCCAATCAAGGTCTAGATTTTCAACGATGCAGTTTTGTGTTCTTTGCATGTACAGCTTGTGCTGACCAAGACAAGTTGACATTTACATTCTCATGTGAGGATTGCAGGCATGCAGGCAAATCAGCTTTTGGTTCTTAGCTTTTACAATGGAAAGTTTGCTGGAAGTGAAAAGAGCCACATGCTGCTGCTGAAAAGGCATGTGGGGGAAGGCAATGGGGGCAGCTTAAAATTACAACATTTCTCACTTCCCAGTCCATCCTTTCTCCACCTCTCACTGCCATCCCTGTATCCCCTCTCATTTCATCTGCCAGTGTCATAAAAGCCACCTCGGCTGGGGGAATTCTGCACCAAACATTTAAAAATCGCTGCACACAATATTTTAAAATTCTGCAAAATTTTTCATATTTTATTTGTCAAAATAACATAATATAATCACACCAGTTTCTATTATTTTGGAAATTTATTTCAAAATACCTGTCAGCAAGTATGTCTATAACAATACAGACAATGAAAAAGATTCAGGAAATGTTTTTTGTCAAATAGATTCCTTACTAGGCATATTAATACAGAACTTTGAGTAATTCATTTACACTGCAATACAGAACCGTATTTCCCACCCCCCTCAGAAGCAATGCAAAGCCTGGGGGAGTCAGGGGTAATGGAGGAGCTGAGGGAGAGGGAAGGAGTCTGGGAGTGAACCTGAAGGGTTGTTGGGTGTGGGTCTGAGAAATATGGAACAGGTTTCTTTTTGGGGGGGGGAGGGGAGACAGGGAGGGACTGTTAGGGAGCCTCCCCCATGCAGACCTTGGCTGACCCCTAGCCTCTCCCATTCAGTCAGGTACCCCTTTCCCTATCCCCATGTAGCCCTGCACCCCACTCAGCCACCCCATATGTGTCCCTGTCCCCCTTCCCCCATCCCCATGTGTCACTCAGTCACCTCTCTTCCCCCATGTGGCCCTGAACCCCATCCCCATGTGGCCCTGTGTCTCCATTCAGCCACCCCCTTCCTCCATGTGCCCCTGCACTCTCTGCCCCCACTTAGCCACCCCTTCCCCCATGTGGCCCTGCACTTCCACTTCCATTCAGCCCCTGCCCCAGTTTTCCCTCTCCCATTAGCCCTTATGAAACCCAGTCTGTGACCACCCCCCCCCCCCCCAGCAGCCCCATGTGCCCCATGCTGTCTGTTCCCCTGTATTTCCTGTCTCCTCATCTGGCCCCACCAGCAGGGTGCTGGGAGGAAGGCAACATCTTCTCTTCCTTAGCAGCAGCTGCTCTGTTTTAGTGCCACAGTGGCCCCTGATGGGCAAAAGGCAGAACTGCAACAACTTTCCAGCAGAAGTTATTTTCTACAATATTTATATATGGGGGGGTGCGGGGGTGGGCACATGAATTTTACGAGCACACAGTGGTGCAGAATTCCCCCAGGAGTTTCCTGCAGGATGCACTTTAAAAAAAAATCACCTTATCCCTCACCCTGCTTGGCAGCATTCAGCAGAGCTACTTGAGCACCTGTTTGGGTTTTTGTTTGTTTTTTTAATTGTTCTGAAGGTTAAGCTGGAACTGATTTACAGCTTCCAATTCAGCCTTTTACATAAGATGACAACTTTAAAGACTCCCAGCCTAGGTCCCAGCCTAGGCCAGATTTCAGGTGCTTAAAAATGCAGATGGGGTCTGAATAAGGTTTTCCAAAGTGCTTAAGGTTTGGTGCTTTATGGTAGGCCCTGCAGTTAGAACTACAGGGGTGTAAATTATAGCATGCACTACGGTGCTGCGGTTTAACTGCCTCACATAGACCCTACAAGTGCTAATAATAAAGTACCTAGTTCGCATTAATGTAGTCCTGTAGACAAGCCCTCAGTTCCATTGAAATCAGTAAGCTAGGCACCAACCTACTTAGGCACTTTTGAAAAATTCCACTAGGTGTCCATTTGCATCTTTAGGTACCTAAATACCTTTAAACGCTGGCCCTGACACTGTCAGCTACAATTTAGTTAGAAATTGAAATTCAGCTTTCATGTTCTATCATGAACTAATACTTTAGTTACTCAGTTATAATTGTTTATAATGAACAGATCTTTTTTATTAACCGTTTAAATATATTAAAACTATGTACATTTCAATATAATACATGTAATCCTCAATATGTTATATTTAGCATTTAAATATTTAATATTTGTATCAAAATTGATAGGTCCCTTGATCAATGTCAGATTCATGCAGGTTCTCTCACTTAGTTTCCTTTGACATATACACACATTCCCAAACAGAAAATAATGGTATAAAGCTTTTTCCCCTACAAGAGAGGATGGAAGAAACAGAGAGAGAGTAATTTCTATGTTTAAATACTTTAGAGAGATTCAGAAACTGTGTTGCTGGAAGTCCCTTAAGTACCTAGATAGGCAGATGGGTAGGTTGTTGGTTGCTAAATTCCTTGTTTATAACATCACACCATAACTGTTAGTGTCAAATCCTGGTATCCTTTCTCAGACAAAAGTGCTGATGAACTCCATGAGAGTTTAGCTTGAGTAAATGCAGCAGAATATAACCTATATTTTTATATCCCAAGAATGGTATTTGAAGGTTATATTCTCTAATCAATATAAGAAGATTCTAGGATGGTCACTTTGTCTATGTGTTACTCTGAAGCCTAGAATCTCTGAGTTAGTGTGAAGTGATGGATACAGCTATGAGCATGGTTGATGGTTCATTTTGTTTGGAATATTGCTAGGTTGAATCATCACAGGGTGCTGTGGTCTGTTACTGTCCATTTTTAAAGTTTTCAGCCACATTGACAAATTACACCAGTGCAGTAGTGTGGGCTTTTAGGTACAGTATCACACATCTATGCCATGCCAAGAGTTCTAGTGCATTGTGATATGAAAGGTAACTCAACCAATCACCATCAAGGCTCTACAGTTAAGTTACATGCAACAATTTCATTGGTTATGTGAGGGAGACTGCACACATGATTGATTATTTGGTCCAACAGCCACAGTTCTTCAAAATCACCCACACAACAACACTACCAGCACACACAATAACTCCAAATACATGTAGCCCCTCACTGTTGCACTTTACCCTCATTCAGCATCTGCAGAAAGAAAAACAAATCTGCCATCACAACACAACCCACCCACAAATCAACATAACCAACCTCACAACCAGCACACCACAGGATTTCAGCTAGTAGCATAATCAAAACACATTTAAAACTGGAATGGGATAGTTCTTTCATAAAGTGATAAAATCAATGTTAACTTACATTTAATTAATTTTCAGTTCTTTTTCAAAATATTTATGAGGAAAGCAGTTGTTTCAAGCCAGATGAGCATTTTGTTTCCTAATATTTTAGTTTATTTTTATGATCATTATCTTCCACATCTGCTAACAATAAAGTGGGTTTAGAAGAAAACATTTTTAATATATTTGTTTACTGATCATCTATGCCGAATCAATTAAGAAAACAATAGAAGCACATATTGCAAATCTGTGCATGTGTGCCTGAATCAGACACGCTCTACAATAGAAGAAATTAATTTTTAAATGTGCATTCAGTGGCAAAATTTCACACTAAATATAGTAGCATGTAAAAACTTTAAGAAGATCTGTTATGAGAAACTACTGTTCTTGTAACACTCTTATCTTAGTATAACACTACTCAGTGGCACAAAGGCTGAGGTGCTGCCACTTTGGAGTGGGGGAATGAGGAGAGGTTCTTCACTAATATCAGTGGCTGGAGGAATACTGTCTGTTGAGGACAGAGGTGCATCTGTTGATGGAAAGAGATGCACTCAAAGAAGTGGCAGTTGCTGCACCCTTTGCACTGCATGCAAACTGTCATGTGGACCACTCTGTACGAGTCCATGATAGTACAGAACTAAGAGTCTAAGAGGCTGAGAACCCCATATTTCATTGTGCACAGTTACGTTAGGTGGTGGGCTACAGGAAAGGCAGGAGAAATATTGGGGCTAAGCAGAGACAGCTGGGTTGTGATGCTCTTACAGTCTTGAAGGGAGTCAATCGGGGTATGTGAAATCAACAGGGAGGCAGTACACTGGAGAATAAGCTACCAGGGTGGGTGGTGTATCCTGATGCTGGGTACAAACAATAAACTTTGGCAATTATACAGAGAAGGCAAAGAAGACACGCCATTATCCTGCACCTAGAAAATAATCAGACGGTGTGATTACATTAATGCAAACAGGATCTCAACCTGCCCTGGTTGGAAAAGCTGCAAAAGGACATTTGTGTGAGACATACTTCTTTAAGCAGAAGGTTAGCCTGTTCAGTTTAGTCTCTAGAAATCATGCTATGATTTTGTTGTATGTGTCACCAGTTTGTTTCCATTATCCTTTAGAATCATGGAATTGTAGGACTGGAAGGGTCCATGAGAGGTCATCTAGTCCAGTCCCCTGCATTCATGCACTCATGCACTTTTTCTCTATCTTTTGAATCTTGACACTTTGACATGTGCAGTGTGTGAACCCCCCCTTTGGGGAGGCTAGCCCCCCAGCCCTGCCCCTTCCCCCCGCCCTGCTTACCAGAGTCCCAAGACCCCCACTCCCCATGTGGCTGGAGGAGCCCCACCCCAACCGCCTGGCCCGCCAGACAGGTTGCCCCAGCTGCACTGGCCAGCCTGAGCTGCTTGCCGGCCTGACCCCCGCGTCACTGGCCAACCCAAGCACCAGCCTGACCCCTGGACCAGCCCAGGCCTCCGGGTGGCCCAAGCCCCAAACTCCAGGCCACCGGTCCAAGCTGAGCCCCTGCAGCCTTTTGGGGGAGAAGGGGAGCATGGCAGGGCCACAGCCTGAGTTAGCCTTCCCTGGCCTATGATACCCGCCACCCATGCCCTTTGATAATAAACGTATTGTTGTGTTCTCTATAAATACATCTCAGGGTCGTTGTATTATACAAAGGGCAGATGTTGATATGAATCATTCAAACTGGTGTGTACACTGTTCCCTTGGGGACAGTAGCCCTGGTGTCATTGTGAGTGATCAGTGGATAAGGGGCTGGACACTACATGGGAACACTTCCTAGGGGCTCGGGGAACTGTGGTGCATATATTGTTAACCTGCAAGGCGAAGTAAGGGTTGGCATAGCCCAGAGGAGATGGTTTGGGTGGCCAACGGGCTGGTGGAGTCAGGGAGTTGACACCCAGTTAAGCACAAGCAAGTCTCCCAGTCACTGGAGGCAGGGGGTAACAAGGTGATTTACACCTTGTCACCTTGGGGTTCAGGGTACCCCAATAAGTATCACAGGAACCACAAAACCATAGGAAAGTGCTGCATTCAGCTCTTTCTACATCTGCAGAGAGCTGGGGGCAGGCTCATCCCCTTCAGAATTAATGAGTGTGCATAGGTTACCTAAAAATCCTCTAGAGTAAAAAGGTAAATTAATACTACAATAAATTGAAAACTAGTATAGTCAAGATTATTTGTAATATTGTTTTAAATCATGTGAGATGAGCAGTTTCATTTCAGTTTTGTTTCTTCTGAGCAATTGTCATCTTCACAAAAGCCCTGCAATTACAATTGGCACTCTTTTTGGTAGTTTCATTACAAGAGGCCAGGACTGAATGTGTGTGGATGCTAAATCCTTTTTCATGGCTCTATGAGACATGCCTAAGTGAAATTCAGAGAGAGAATTATTGGCTACCTCTTTTGTGTTGGACTTAAATCCCAGTTTCTTCTTTGGTTGATGTTTATATCTGTGTTAAGATTAGACCTAGTCTTCTTCTTAAATAATATAGGGCTAAATATGATTTCCCTTAAGCAAAAGATCTAACTGGTATAAATGGGACTATTGTATGTGAGTAGGAATTGGTTCATAGTGCTTTTGCTGAAGTGCATGCAGATAAAACCTTTTTTTTACAGCAACAGTGCTTTAACTCTAAGTTTTATATGTAAATTCTGTTTTATCCATGGTTCTCCAAACACAGCTGAATTGGTCAGGCTGAAACTTTTGAAGGTCACACAACTGCCTACCATCAACTTTACTTGGAGTTACACGCTTCTGTTCTACAGATATTACACATACACACATAATAGGTCATAAAATGTAGTATTCTTAGATATAACATTATATAAACTTGTCGGAATGAGATCAAATGCTTAGGACCTGCACCTGCAAAGAGGACTGCATGGGAGAACGCCAGCTGAAGTCACTGGGCTCTGTGGGAGTACAGGGATCTACATGGCTTTCATAGCAGGTGGCCTTAGACTTAAATTCTCTGGGGCAGGGACTATACATTTGCATGTTTATGTACAATGCCTAAAACAATGGGGACTTGATCCTGAATGGAGCCTCAGAGGATTACTGCAATGATGTGAGTTCGGCTAATCTCTTCCAGTAATAAGACTTACCTGATGTTTTCAAGTTTGACCAGGCTAAGGAAACTTTAAAATGAAGTAATACTGAAATAAGTGGAAATGTGTACGTTTGGGGTTAACAAAATTTAAATAAGTTACATATGCATTGTTTAATTGTAAGGTTTATGTTAAAGTTTTATTGCTCCATCTGTATTGTATTTTTGCTGCTACAAAATCTTGCATATAGATTCCGATGCGGGGGAGGGAGATAGAGAAGGGAAGAGGTAAAAATGCTGTTTATTTCTCTTCTTTTCTTTTTTCTTCCTCCTCTAGTCTCGCTCACAGTCACTCTTCCAATTCTTTTACAACTGGCATAGGTCTTGCTATTCCTTGCGCATTACTTCTACTTAGTTTTATGTCATGCTTGGAAGAATTCCTTTTCCCTACATATTGTAGCATTAGGGCTTGTATGTGCAACACATTTAAAAAAAAAATAAACAAGTCTAAACATGAACAGTTTTATCTAGAACATGAGATGAAAAATGCATGTGATGTAGAGAACTAAGGTATAAATTTCACCATTGTACATTTATTTATTATTTTGCTGAAGGGGGGGCCTATACAGCCATTGTGACACTGCAATGTCCTAAATAAAGGTTTGAGTTTAGATTTAATAGCAGTTGCTCCATAGGAATTAAATATTGTGGAATCCTCTTAATTTGGAGAGACAAATGTATGGTTTAGCATGCCAGTTAACGGGCTACTCGGTTTAAGGAAAAAGGCTTGAAAAAGTATGAAAAGAGTTCAATAATAATAAATACTGCACAGAATAAAAATAAAATAATAAAATATTCAGAGCATGTCAACATGTTTTTATCTTTATATCTAATTATGTATTTGGCAACTTCTGTATTGAAAGTCCAGAGCCTAGAATTTCACACCTCCCTTCATATTTGATTATTGTTTCTTTAACATTTTCTGATCCATTCACTTTCGAAGGTGAGCCTGAATATCTTTCCAGTCAGTAAATTTAGGGCCTCTCACTGAATCAATGTGAGTTTTGCCATTGACTTCAATGGAAACAGACTCAGGGCCTTAGTACTAATCTAGTATTTGCTGTCATTTGGAGCTAATGCTGTCCTTACTGTGTGGGCTGTGATTTGGATCGTGGTGGCTATTAACAGGAGCAACGAGGTCTTCTTAATATAAGTAAATAATGAGTTAGTAAGTTGCATGCTTCTCTGACAGTATTCCAGCAGCAATTAAATGTGTTTAAAAGTCAGCCAGGAATCCAAAATACCAATTGATAAACACACAATCACTGGGGCCTGGAGTGGACAACTCAGATAAGAAGATAGGACTTTACAGGTATGACTCACTCCCTGAAATGTCTTTTTAGTGTGGGGAGAGGAGGTGGTTATAAACAGGTTGTTGCATGTCTCACCCAAATTCAGACTTTTACATACTTCTGTCTAGCTCTTTCAAGCTTAGAACTGGACATAAATGGCTGAAACACAAAGAAGGAAATGTAAGGCCTTCAGTTATAGGAGTGCTCACTTCTTTGTAAAAAAAACATAAATAAACCATCATATTATTTATTTAATTATTCATTATACTTATTTTGCATTAACCTTTAATTTTTTTAGATATGCTGATTGTTTAAAATACACTACTTTACAGATTAATGTTGATGTGACTTGATGTGTGGTATTTGAAATCTAATTAGTCTAATTTTTGTAATCTAATAAGTGCTTTTAGCACTATATTTGCTCCATATTTTAGAAGAAAGGGAATCAGAGAAGCTCATCAGTAAAATATTTAGAGGGGAGAACGACACCAGTTGTGGTAAAAAGATGATCTTGAGAAGATCTTCATAAAGTAACTACTAAGGATGTGAATACCATTGAAAGAGTAGTGGCAACCTAAAGCTTATTTAGGGGGTCTTCAAAGTATTTTTAATGTGCATGCACTCTGTGACACAAATTAAATCAGCGAGAAATGTGGGTACTCAGCACTAGGACTGAGTGAATAATTGATATTTTGCTTCAATGGCGGAACTGAAGAATCTGGGGGAGAAACGGCTTATTTGGAACTGAAACTACTTTTTTGGGGTGGGGGGATGGTTTTTCTTGGGTCAAATGAAATGAACCATTTTGACATTTTCAATTTTTCCCCTTTTTTTCCCTTTTAGCTGAAACTATTTGTTGAATTCGACCTGGATTTGTGAATTTTTTCGGTACCCTAAAAATTCATTGTTTGGCAAATTTACTTTTTGTCAAAAAATTTCATCCACCTCTACCCAGCTCCAGGCACTTTATAATGGAAGGAGAAAAGAAACAAATAATATTAAAACCCTAGGTGGCTTTATTCTTCCTTCAGCAAATAACTTCAGTATACTTTGCGGAAGATATTTGCTCTCTTTACAGGCCTTGATCCATTTTTTAGAGAGAGGAACAGACGATGTTCACTAACAGTCTGAGTAGCTCAGTATCTGCTGATGAAATGAGTACAATTTTAGAATCACTCAGGGTATGTCTACACTACCCGCCAGATTGTAGGGCAGCGATCGATCCAGCAAGGGTCAATTTATCGTGTCTAATCTAGATGCGATAAATCGACCCCGAGCGCTCTCCTGTTGACTCCTGTACTCTACCGCCACGAGAGGCGCAGGTGGAGTCGACGGGGAGCGGCAGCAGTCGACTCACCATGGTGAAGACACCACGGTAAGTCGATCTAAGTATGTCGACTTCAGCTACATTATTCACGTAGCTGAAGTTGCATAACTTAGATCAATCCCCCAGCTAGAGTAGATCAGGCCTCAGTCTAATACAATCCTCATCTAATTTACTAGTACAAAAGTAAAGTTGACAGAAGTTGCCTATCAAGTTAGAACTTTGAATGTTTAATCCTATATACCACACTTTTGGGCCATGTCATGCCATCAGTTTTTAAGCAGAATGCCCCATTGAAGTCAATGTTGCAAAATTGATGGTGCAATATGGGTTTCTGGGAGCTGCTCAGTGGAAAACAGAACATGTTCACTCTGTATTTTTGCCAGTTACCTTTCTGCATGTAGGGCTTGATCCAAAGCACATTGAAGTCAACGTGAAGCTTTCTTTTGACGTCAGCAGGCTGTGGATCAGAGCCAGTAATACATCTGGCTATAATTCAGTTGTAATATCTTATGAGTGACAAGAAAATCAACTGAAAGGCCCATTTTTGTTATTTCTACTACTGTTTGCTTGCCACATTTATGGTTGAATGTAACATGTAGAATCATAATAGGATTAGGAAACAGATACAGATAATAAAACTGAGATATTTGCATAGTTCAGTGTTACTTTTTGTATCTTAGTCATGCATATCAGACAGTCATATAGTTTATCAGGTGTATGATACATCTCTTTATTGTAAGAAGAAAAAAAATGTAAAGAATGATGAAAGTGTTGAAGCAGCTTTTGTGTAAGGGATTCATCCAGAGACAAATAAAGTTAGTGTATTACATACTGAATCCGAAATCTAGCACTGGCTTTTTTTCCCCCCCATGCCTGGCTTCCAGCCTGACAAAGCAGCTGCCAGGAGTCTGCTGGGTCTCCATTTATCTCCACTTCCAGTAATAGCACCGTCTGTTAATTGCTGTAGGAGATGCTGGCCTGCTCAGGATAGCGTGGGATTATTAAACTATGCTGGTGACAAGGTGTAATATGACAGTGCTGAGGAGAAGCCCTGGAATGGAGATGAGGACAAGGGCAGATATAAGGAGGCTAAAACAAAATAATAACATTAATCCAATTTTATATTCACTGTTGTCCTAACTTCTGTCCGTTTGTAGACTGTGAGCTCTTTGGGGTGCCGGAACAGTCTCTTCCTGAATGTCTAGAAAATTCCCAACTCATTGGGGATGCTACCAAAACAAACATATGGTCATCACCACCATCATCATCTCCAGGCTGCTAAGTAGTGAGAGAGAGGAGAAAGTAGTGTAAGGAGAACTAATTTGGTTGGATCAGAGGTATGATTATTGTTTGTTAGAGAATTTAGAAATTCTTTATCAATATCAGCCAAAGAGCCAGAAAGACATGGAAATCTAAACTAATAGTTTCCTTTATATTGTCTTGTTGTAGAGAGGGATGTTTGCTCCTTTCCACAAAAACAGACACCCCAAAGTGGGCATGGGGTTAGCTCAACAAATCTGAAAATGCCCTGAAATCTGTGGAGAAATCCCTTGTATTGTTACAGTCACCTACAGATGTTAGCGTATGCTAATTTCAGGGCTAGGTAAAGGAGGCTAGTTACCAAGAGAATTGTTAAATTTGAATAATCACTAGTGACCTAATCAGGATAGATAACTCTCCCATTCCCGTCTGTCACAGACATTTCATAAGTGAGCAGCTTATCATCCTGCTTTCTAGATGTTAAAAATAACTTTTCAGAAAGGATCAAATCATACACAGTTGTGACAGTTATGAGTGACTATTTGGGTAAAATGGTGTTTTTTCCCCTTTTAGCAAAAATATCACAGTTTGCAGTAGTTGTAGTCATGAAAAGTAAACAGTCTCTCTATATTCAGTTATCTAAAGAAAACACACAAATATTATACCAGAAAAAAGCCCACATACACATGTCTTATTCCATTAAACAAATGGAAAATATTTACCCCCTTTCCCTGAGAGGATGAATACATTTGTTTCTCCAGAATTATTTTAAATTAGTTCTGGGACTTGAACAATTTACAGTAAATAAATTCTCTCCCTGTCACTGGATTTTATTTATCCTAGTCCAATCATTCTTTAAAAAACAAAACAAAACAAAAAAAACCCTGCAGTTCTTAACTATTAACATTAGTAACTCTTCCAAATTAATTTACATGAAAACTCCCTTGTTGTTCCCAAATAACAAATCCCTCAGCCAGTGTACTTCCAAGATTATCTGCATTTACTTTAGCACTGATTTCAGTTAGTCTGAAAAATTGATATGAGACCAGGCTCCTTTCCAGAAGCATTACCAATAAGAATTTACTGTTATTTCACTCCCTTTTGGTACAACCTATTGCAGAGACTGGAGGTGAAGGTAATCTGAACACAGTGGACGAGTATTGATTTACAAACAGCTGTTTTGCTTTGCAAAGCCTTCTGATGGAATTGTTTATAAAACAAATAAAGTTCAGCTGGCTATTTTTATTGTTTATTAATTTACTATGGATGTCCCCAAAAGTGTGCTAGGCATCATTCAGGCAAATTAAGAAAAGACAGTCCCAGCCCTGAACAGTTTAGAGGCCGAGATTTTTGTGTTTAAATGTATAACATAAAAGATCAGAGCTATGCTGTCTCTGTTGATTCCCTGCTGGTTCACAGTTCAAACTCCTATCTCTCACCTCACTAAATAGCCACTCTGTATAATAGTAAGTCTCTCTGATAGAATCTCTGAGATGGCCTTCAGCGTTCCCATTCCCCATCAATCCGCTTCATCCCAGTTTCTTATTTCATCCACATAACTGTTGATCATCATCCTCCCTAGAGTATGACTCCTCCACTGTATGTTAATACAGACTCTTCACCCATCACATATGCACCTGGGTCTTGTGTTGTTATTGTCCCTGGAACTCTACTTCCAAAACACATTACCCAAACCAGGCATCCCTCAGACTCTTTAATATCTGTCTCATTCGGGGCTCTTTAGGCTGAAATGCATAGGTAATGGGTCTCTTAATAATTTGTGGTAGACTGATTATCATTTGGGTTATTCTCTGGAAAACTGGTCAATTTGAGTCCTCAATTTCCCATTTACCTTTCCTCTTGATTTAAGTTTTATGGTTATTTGTTTCATCTTAAATTTGCCTGATCTGGGACTCAAACATACTCTAAAGCTGAATACTTACTTGCTTGCTGGCTTCCAATTTCTCTCCTCATCACTGAGCACTTCAGCACACACTCCAACTTAGCCACACCCAAGACTTTCAATTTTTTTGCACGCTCAGCCTCTATTCCTTTACTCAGCCAAGTTCTTTTGCCAGCTGCTTAGTACGTCTTCTCCAGTAGGATTTGGTCAATTCGTTTTATTTCACTAACCCAGCTATTACATTTATTTTCAGTTGGGCTGCAGCACATGCTGGAATATTGATGGCATGTTCAGATTTGTTATCTGTGAGACGGGGGATAGTTTGGAGGCTATGCCACTCCAATATGGTTTATTGCTGAAGGTCATGTTAACTTCTTTTGTGTAGTTCAGGTGACTGGTAATGGGATATGGATCTTTTCACCTTTGAGACAACTGCTCAAATCTTCCTCAAGATGGTAGTGGTCTAAAAGTTATTACTGTCTGACAGTTTTTCAATAGCCTTTGTCAAGTGAGTTGGTCATTTCAGTGAAGTTCCTGATGGACAAGTTTCCACATCACAAAAAACCCACTATTACAGTGAGAACTCTTTTCGGCAATCTCAGCTGCAGAGAAGGCAAAGACTGGATAAATCAGAAGACTGAAAACCTATATGCGGCCCTCACATCAGGGTTCAGATAATGCAGGCAGTGCTGGCCTTAGTACTTGTGGATGGTCCAAAAATGTTAGTAATGTCACTTGTTCAAATTAATCTGCATTCAGCGTCACTCTTTGTGAATGAAACAAGTGGAACAACTCAAGTAATTAAACTTAAGAATGTGCTTAGGTGCTTTGCTGAATTGGGGTCATAAGTAAGGCTATGTTTTAGTCAAGGACATTTTTAGTAAAAGTCATGGACAGTTCACAGGCAGTAAACAAAAATTCACGGCCCGTAACCTGTTCATGGCTTGTACTATATACCCCTAACTAAAAGTTGGGGTGGGGAGCCAGGGGTGCACTGTGGGGGCAGTCTGTGGGTGCCACGAGTGCTGGGGGGGGTTGGCCCAAGACCTCCGCTGGGGCTACGGGGAAGGCGGGCAGTGGCCCAGGACCCCTGCTGATGCTGGAGGCAGGTGGCAATGCACTGCTCAGGACCCCCACTGGCACTGGGAGCTGGAGGGTTGGTGGGACTTGCCGGCTCCTTACCTAGCTCTGCACAGCTCCCCGAAAGTGACCGGCATGTCCCTGCAGCTCCTAGGGTGAGAGAAGGCCAGGGGGGCTCCAAGCACTGCCCCTGCCATGAATTGCAGCCAATGGGAGCTGCAGGGGTGGTGCCTGCTGGCAGGGGCAGCACGCAGAACCCCCTGACCCCTCCTCCTAGGAGCTGCAGGTACATGCCGGATGCTTCTGGGAAGCCCCCCCCCAAGGTAAGTGCCATCCCGCACCCCAAGCCCCAGCCCTGAGCCCTCTCCTGCTGCTGCTGCTGCTGCTGCTGTTGGCCCCGGGACTGCCTGAGCTCGGGCAGTCTTGGAGCCAGCCGTACCAGCCACTGCAGAAGTCACAGAGGTCACAGAATCCGTTCCTTTAGTTCCGTGACCTCCGTGACAGACACGCCTCCTTAGTAATAAGCAGTGTGAATTTGTTGAGTTCCAGCCATTTTCAATAATATCTTGGTCCTGGTACCCTGGATTTTCTTACAAGGCTATAGGTATTCTGAAAATAATATTTGGCTCATAGGTCTACACTACAGAATCATGAACAAAATTTTAGTAAGAAGGTAAAAAAAAAGCTGATGTTCACAAATTTGATATATATTTAATAGAGAGAAATTACACCTGCCTGTTTATGGCGTATATTGCAAAATCCATAGATCAGTGTACAGGAGATCGTCATTTAGTGTTTTATCATCAACACTTTCTCCCCTTTTTTTAAAGAGTCATGAAGTTTTTCAAGGTCTTTTTTAAATTCTGAGAAAAACTCATTACCCCATTTACATTCTGATTTGTGGCATCAGTTTGATTTGATCATAAAATATGACATGCTAAGCTATGCTAAAAAGACTGAAATGTTTGTAAAAGAAAACAATTGTTTGTCTTAAATAGAAATACAGTTTCAAAGATCAGAATAATGGTTCATTTTAATTTAAAATAATCCTCAACATCTCTAGATTTTGGTAAACCCATGTAGATATCTATAGACACTTTTTTCAAGTGTTGTAGGTAATTAAAGTGAGGGATTGTCCCAATATTGCCCTATATACAGAAGACATAAGTATTATTTGAATGCATTTTATAAATTGGCCAGAAGCAAGATAATATAATTACAGTACACTTGAAATAAAATGTTGAAATAGAAGCATTTAAATTAGCAAAACTATTATGCGGGACTGGTGTTATTAATCTTCAAGAGGTAAGGCAAAGGGATTTTTAATGAGTTTTAAATGTGAGGCTAAGATTGATGAAAATTCTTCTTTTGGCTCTCAAGGCAGAGAAGCATGCAAGAATGGTGAAGTGTGGAAATACCACACAAGCTTCAGCTGAAAAATAAGGACAAGCTTGCAGGTGGTTAATTTTGCTTTCCTGTTGCAGGTCTAATTATTAGTTTGTTATTCTAAAACATAAATTGAGGAATGCACAAACTGGAATCTTAGAAGTTCAATTCTTAGTTATCTGCGACTATTTAAATGGAGCACTATGATATGGAAAAGCTATTTGCCCTTTACTAAACAAAACAGTGATTGTTATTTGTTTTGTCAACCTTTTCTAACTTCTTGTCATAGGCATGTATTTTTTTTTAAATATTCCCTCCACCTTTTTTTTAACTCCACTATTGTTTTCATAATTTTACCATAGTTCAGTCAGAGCAACAGAAGTACATTAGTATCTAAGTCTTCTATGGTACAAATGCATAATAATCCACTGAAGTAATTATTAGATAGCACTGGTTTGTGGTTTAAGCCTTCCTAACTGTTCACCTGCAAGAGTGCATATGCAACTCCCTTCAGTGCCTATAACAAGTATAGAAAAGGTGACAGAAACAGAATTTATTAGTAGTCGCCTGAAGCTTACCATGGGCTATAACTGAACCAGCGAAGCAAAGAACTTTAGATTGTGATAATATTACAAAGCATTTTTGATGGAAATTGTATAATTTTATGTCGTGAATGTGTAATATAATAAAACATTAAATAGAAATCAAATATTGATTAAATATGTTCAGCCAACCGTAACTTCAAATCCATTGAGATAGATTTGAAAGTTCAATGCTATTTTTAATCCTACACTTCAAGTGCAGGACCTTTTGGTATCTGTATAAAGAAGGCCAGAATCCTGATGTATCTCGCACACACCCTTTTGAAACACCACTGGACTAGGAGGACATGTATTTTTCTGGGTGAGCTGTAGGGGGGTTAACATAGTTCCAGCACAAGGAATGTTGTTTTCCCAGCAGAAAATGATTTGGGAACATATACAGAGGCATGTATTAAAACTTGACAATTTGACATCTATTTATCACACAGTTTGCGGTTCATCTCATCACAAAGGGACATGTAGCACTGCAGAACTACTGTAGCACAGCAGGTGATCTGGCCATTGTGCCTCTAGAAAGCCAGATAAGTCAAAGTTTGTTTAAATGAGTTCTGACTTGCTTTCCTAGACTTCTCATTTTCCCATTTTCCTATACTGAAAAAATCTTGGATGTGTCAGTTCCAAAATCTGTTACCCAAGGGGCAAATCCTAAAGCCTTAGTCAGTCCTTCTGAAGACCATGGAAATTTTGCCTGGGTGAAAACTGAGTAAGGACTTCAGGATTTAGCCATAAATATGTGACTGACATTGTAAACAGGAATAAATCACTTTTTAATATAAAAAAACATGACTTAATTCAAAATGTCAGTGACCCATCAAGTCTATTTTACACTGTCAATGAGTGCTGGAGGAAGGAAAAGTCCCAACAAAAACATGATAACCTGCCTTTAAGCCTACAAATAGCTCACTTAGAGGGCCCTTCCGGTGTTCTGGCTTAACCCTCCACTGATAATGCAGGAGACTATGACCAAGTAATATCCTCTGTGAATGAGGAGGGTGAAGGAGAGCAGCAATCAAGGTCTGACACACAGGTTAAGATGTGGGATAGGGGAGTGAAGTGATTTAGCTTTCTGCCATACAACCCTAACCTCAGGCTTTTGGCCTAAGATTAAGGCTTATTTGTGATTTCTCAACCCTGCTTTAAAATATAAGACTTTTAGTGTTGCAGCTGTGAAGATGACACAGAATAGAGGAGACATAGAGAAGCGGGACTTATGGCAGTGAACTGCAGAGATGACACTTCTTGAGCAGTCAAATTTCAAAAATGGTCCCTGAGTTTGGATGCCTCAATTTTGGAGTACTCAGTTTCGGACATATTGGGCTTGATGTTCGGATGTGTTAAACACCCAAAAACTGAGGCACTCAGTGCCCGTTTTTGGAAATGTTGACCTTCAGGTTAAGTATTATTTTTCTGATTTAAAAAAATAGATATTGGTGTCGATTTGTTTTCATATGGCAAAGGGAAGCCTCGGGGACAGGAATGTGAGGAGCAGCCAAGAGAAAGATCATTGTCTTCTGAAATTTCCCACTGTACAGATTTCCTCTCCACCCACTTAGTTATAGGGTCTGTCATGGGAGATTGATTTAAATCATGATTTAAACCACTATGTGGAAAGCCTCAATTTAAATAATCAACTTTAATCAACTTTTCCATTTGTACGTCAGTTATTTTCCAAAGCAAGGTACATTCTCATTGGTTGATCTAACCATTAAATGATGTTGATTTACAGCTAAACAGAGCCTTTGCGCTAGAGTTGGTACATTTTTTGATACCTAGAAGGGTACACTGTAACTGTATACATTTTTTTAAGGAATTTTAAGGTTTCATATTTACAGATACTTATTAATTGTACATGTTTAGTATGTTAGAAAATGGTGAATGATACATTGCTTATTTACTAGGTATTTAACTTTTTGATTCTGGTTTGTGTCAAGCTGCATTAGGATAGTCACTGGAATTTAACTGAATACACAAAGTAGCATATAACATTTATTTGTATTAAATAGAACAACCTTAAATGTTTTTGATAAGAGAAGTTTGTGTTTCACTTTTACAACTAAATGGTTTATTAAACAGAGGAATTAGCTGTAATCAGTGAAAACTGATTATTTCAGGTCAGCCTGACACAATTTTCAAATCTGCCTAAATTAAAGTTACTGGAGTTTAAGTGCCTAGTCTTGCCTATGTCTCTTGAAAATGAGGCAGTCTCCTAAATTACTTAGGCAGACCTATTGTGCCATATTTATAAAACTTGACCTCAAAAGTTAGATGTTTTCCCCCTCAGTCTTTCTTTATATAGAAAAGCAGCCTTTTATTTTCTAGTTTTTATAGAGGCTTATAGATTCATCATATTTTTATTTAATTTTTTTAAGAGATTATAATAAGTTTAGACCTTAACATATTTTGTCTTAAATTCAGATCTCTTTTTAAACAGGTTTATTTTTAAAAAGATAAATGTATAATTTAAATAACAAAGTTTAAAAAACCATTGATTTTTATCCACCTTAGAGCTCAAGGTGGCTTGTGGGGCAGTCATAGAATCATAGAATCATAGAATATCAGAGTTGGAAGGGACCTCAAGAGGTCATCTAGTCCAACCCCCTGCTCAAAGCAGGACCAATTCCCAGCTAAATCATCCCAGCCAGGGCTTTGTCAAGCCGGGCCTTAAAAACCTCCAAGGAAGGAGACTCCACCACCTCCCTAGGTAACGCATTCCAGTGTTTCACCACCCTCCTAGTGAAATAGTTTTTCCTGATATCCAACCTGGACCTCCCCCACCGCAACTTGAGACCATTGCTCCTTGTTCTGTCATCTGCCACCACTGAGAACAGCCGAGCTCCATCCTCTTTGGAACCCCCCTTCAGGTAGTCACCCTCCCATCTTCACACCACAAAATGGAATCCACCAGCAGAACTATCTTTGCATTTGCTACAGTAGTTTCAAGTGAGTAGTATCGTGTATAGCCCCTGATATCCCTCTCCATGGTTTATGTTAGTAGGTTAGCATGGTTGTGGATCGCCTTGCCAATCCCATCTCTCTTGCAGCCTGTCCTGTATGCTCCTTTGCAGAATATTGCTCCAAAGCACACAAGGGGTTTACTGTTCTCATATTCCGCCTGTGTTCAGCCTCTCCCCCTCCATAGCAGAAACCTAGGGCTTCCTGAAGCCAGGAGAGTGAGAAGAACTAAGTCCACCCTTAAAATATATAGGTTTAGGGTGAGCTTTTCAAAAGCTCCTAAGTAACTTAAGAGCACAAGTCCCATTGAAACTCAGCAGGACTGGTGCTCTTAAGTCACTTAGATGCTATTGAACATCCTCCCCTTAATGTTTTTTTTTCTCCTGTGTTTCTTCAAGGCAGCATTTCATAGCACTCAAATCCTGTCTGAAGTGCTTGGGAATACAGAAGCTAGGTCTGAATTCTGCCTTCAGAAATGTACTTGCAGCTCTCAGTACAGGAAGTGCTCACACTCATCAGAGAGCAGTATGTTGCCTATAGATTTTAAAAACATGCAGACTTCCTTAGCGATAGATCTTAATTAGAAATTTAAAGGGCTAACAGCTATTCTTACCTCTTGTTGTTAGTCTGCCAACCCAATTTTGCCAAGGAGTGGAGTCATGTTTTGATAAACAAATAAATTAATATAAAATAGAAATAAAGAGCATCCTTTCTGATCCGCCTCTTCCTCCCAACAATAAAATCCCACTCTTAACAAACTGGATTATGCAAAATGAAAATAGTGGTTCACTTTTGGTCTGGGAGGAAGGGAATGTTACTTGTATAATTGATGTCACAGTGTTAGAGAAAGCTTCCTGTCTGACTGTTTGAGGTTCCCAGAAAGACCACTTTATGGAGGTAACTCATCAAGAATGACAAAATGATAAAAATCTCTAACATCACTTCAGGGCACTTCCAACAGACAGGGTTTTTGTTTTTTTTAAATCCAGATATAATATCGTACATTACGAAATTTAGAGTACATTTTTGTTATGAAAAATGACTAAAAAGAGCATTTTGGGACTCTGTTCCTCAATGATTTCTCTATCGAATGTGTTGATGTTTTTTTCTAAAAGTCTTGTAATCTTAACCTGGGATCCGATGGTCAAGTCTCCTTGTTGCACATTATCACCAGTAATAAAGCTTCTGGAGGTCAAACAGGTGTAACTCTGTTTTCTAGATTATTTTCTCATGACATCTGTGGATTTTCATAAATGTAAGTGATTGTTTAAGCTCCAATCAAGTTGATAATGCCAAAAGCAGTACAGAGCTCTGCTCATTCTCCCAAACCTATACTGGCACTGCAGGACTAGTAGGCATAAAAATTAGTAAACACATATTTTAATTATTTAAGTAAGCAGATATGACTTTGAGTATAAACAGGGAGCAGGCCTCTGGAATAAGGAGGAGACACTTTTACTTTTCACTAAAGCAGAACCATGCTTTAGGTGAATAGAAACCCTGAAATTACACCACAAAGAACTGTTAGAACATTTTTCTGAGCATTGTGGACAGGAATTCTTCTATTTGTGTTGCACCTACCCGCACTAGTGGATAGGAAAACCTGTCTTGGGACTCACCAAAACTAACAAAGGAGAATAGATATAGATATGGCTTCTCCTGGCCCATTTCTTTTTACAATGTCAATTTACCCTTTGTGAAGAGAATAAACAGCAGATGACAACTTCTCCTAATCCAACACCTGCCAAAAATACAAAAACAACCTCTCCCACACACGCACACACACACACATATACACAAAGAAGAAGAGGAAGAGAAGCAAATGGATAACTTTTTCATAAATCAATCTCTCCTTGATGGAACAGAAATCTGGAGAGTGGCATCACTCACTTGGCCTGCTCTTCCTTCACTGTAGAGACTGAGGGCTTGTCTACACTACTGCTTAAGTTGATATAAATTATGTGTGAAAAAGCCACCTCCCTGAGTGATGTAAGTTACATCCACTTAAAGCAGTGTCCACACCATGCTATGTTGGCAGGAGACGCTCTTCCACTCAACAAGGTGGAGTAATTAATGCCAATGGGAGAGCACTCTTCTGTTGGCATAGCACGTCTTTACCAGGTGAGCTACAGTGGCTTGCAGCTGCATCGATGTAGCACCCTTTGAGTTTAATTCACCACTGTGTAACTCCAGTTTTATGCCAGTGTAACTATCAAAAACAATGGTGCCCCCCCCCCCACTCCTACTGGAGGTTTTTGGCACTACTTTTCAAAAGAGCAAAGAAGAAAAAACATTTAAAATAATTCTTCTAATAAATGGAAGAACATCAATACAAGGAAAATAGCTCTAGCCTGACAAAATCTCTGGTCTTGCTCCGGCAAAGCAGAGCTAATACAATATTAAGCATGAGGGACAGAATCAATTGGATATCATACGATTTATTCTTGTGAATCCTGGTTAAGGATTCAAAGTCTGTAGACTTAGCATGTTGTGAACAGGTAATATTTTTGGTTATAAAACATTCAATATAGTGGTCAGAAAATGTTAGCTTGACATTACAGGGGATGATCAGATATTCCAAATAAAAGGCCAAATGCCTAGAAATAGATCCTTTGCAGATAAACGGTATTAGACTGGAAAGACATCTGTCAAATGTCAGCTGCTGAAACCTTGCAGCTATCTGAAACCAATCAAATGTCAGAATAATCTATTGCAGTATACAGAGTTCATCTTTAAGCGGTTGTAATCATCAGGCCAATTCCATGAGCCACACACAGGAAAAAGAGTTTTATTTATAAGCATGATAATGCTTTAAGTGAAATTCGAAATACAGAATAAAGACATTTTGGTTTGATGAGGCTATGGATTCTAGCATGGTCATTTACTGCATAGGATCTCAGGGGATCTGTAAGCATCTAGCACTTGTATTTGATAACTGCCTTTTTGTTTCTGAGTGGCAAGAAACATAATAAAAAAGAAAAGAAAAGTAAATGATGGTCTAAACCACTTATGCAAAACAAAGCTTAAATTATTCAAACACATGCATTGTTATGTTAATTTTTAACCTTAAAAAATGTTGGGATAAATTGTTTTGCACACAGGTGACTGTTAGTGGAATAACCAGATTTAAATGGTTACCATCTGAAATATGTCCCATTTCAATACTGTGCAAAAGATATGTCAGATGGTTGTTTACTAGTCTAAGTAAAGGTCATTCTGTATGCCACAAATATGGTCAGTGTGACTAGGTGAAAGTATGCTCTAGGAGGAGGGCTCTGACTCAGCCGTTGACCTGCAAAGTCACACACCACCCCATCCTCCTGTGCCTCTGTTTCCCATCCTACACTTTGCCTGTCATGTCATAGGTTTTCAGGACAAGGGCTGATTCTCACTATGTGTTTACACACAGGGCCTAGCACCATGAGGTTCCAGTATTGGTTGGAGCCTCTAAATATTACTGTGATACAAACTAGAGGGTTGCACATACTGTTTCTGTAGGAAAATGCCATTGCACAGACCGGGGGCTCCTTTCAGTATTCCATGCCCCCCCCCCAAACTCCCTATGTGCCACTGTGCCATATCCCTCTATTTCACGGATTCCCTTTCACCCATACAAGGGTTCCCCATTCAACCCTCGTCATGCCAGGAGCTCTGTGTGCCCCCCATCTCCCACTTTGTGTGCCATTTCCCTCTTTCCCCTGTGTTCACCCACCATTCCTATTTCTTTTCTTTCTGTCTGGTTGATAAGACATTCAGGGTGTCAACATTTTAAACTCTATTGGGAGGATGGGTAGAACTGGGCAGTGCCATTATGCTGGAAGATATTAATGGCAGCCATCAAACTGGTTCATTGGTCTGTAGAGAATCACAGACCTGGTTGAAGTTGATAGGGGCTGCTAACCAGATGCCAAGAGCTCCATGTGTCCCCCGTTCAGAGCCGTCCCTTGGGTATGGTGAATCAGGGTGACCGCTTTGGGCCCCACACTTGTGGGGCCCTGCAGCCAGCGCAATTTGCTAGCACAGTCAGTCCCAGAAGTGATGGGTCAGTCCCGGAAGTGACGGATTCGTCACTTCCGCCCCGGGCCCCACATCCCCCTAGTGACGGCCCTGCCCCTATTTCTGCTTTCTACTTTTTTGATTTTCACCATTATCATTAGGGTTCTGCCCATTGATTTCTGGAACATTCCCTGAAAAATTGGAATTGATCTGATGCAGCGTTCAAAAGTTATTGCATTACACAGACAAACAGAAATGCTGTCAAGTTAAGTGTAGGATCTTATCTTGCCTGGCCAGTAATGAGTGCAGGGCCTCACCTTGTTTGGCCAGTAATGAGTGCCACCTCATCAGTAGTCTGAGCACATGGATCAGCCAAGATATGGATTTGGGCAGCAACTGCAGAAACCTTATTAGTAGAAACCTTTTCATCTGCAGAACTTGGTCCTTGTAGGTTAAGGGTTTAAAGCACATTATAAGTGCAGCACAAGGAATCTTGGACTACTGCCATCTGTGTAGGACCTAATGTGTGGATAGAGGATTTCAGTTCTAAGTGCTGTCAGTCTGGGACACCTTTTCATGATTTCTTATTTCATAATTTACATTGAGAATTATGAATTGTTTTCCAGGATTCATTAAAGCAGTTTTCTGTTCTGATTTTTTAAAAGTTTAGCAATGCACTTAATAACTAACCTCGAAATTATTATTTTTAAAGGAAGAATATGTATAATCTTGTCAAGGTTCCTTCCCCACTCTGAACTTTAGGGTACAGATGTGAGGTACCTTCATGAGAAGCTCTAAACTCAATTAACAGCTTAGATCTGGTCCGCTGCCACCACTCCCAAAGTGCTAATTCCCTTCCTTGGGTAGCCTTGAGAGACTTCACCAATTTCCTGGTGAACACCAATCCAAACCCCTTGGATCTTAAAACAAGGAGAAATTAACCACCCCCCCTCCTTTCTCCCACTAACTCCTGGTGGATCCAGATCCAACCCCTTGGATCTAAAAACAAGGAAAAATCAATCAGGTTATTAAAAAAGGCTTTTAATTAAAGAAAAGAAAGGTAAAAGAAAACCCTCTGGGAGAGATTAGCATACCAGCTACTCTCACAGACAACAGATTCCAAACACAGAGGATGTTCCCCTGGGCAAAAACTTACACAAAACTTACACAAAAATACCCAAATATCCAATTTGATTATTCCTCTAATTGCACAAGACAGGTTACAAAGAAATAAACATAAACCTATTTATTTCCTTCACAAATACTCACTACTTAATAAGAGACTGAATTCTGGAGCTTTCCCACTCCGGTCCAAAGTGAAAACTCAACAGACAAAGGGAACTTCCCTCAATTAGAGTCAACTGGGGAAGAATTTTAAAGGGGTCACAGGCCTAAGCAGGGTCTCCTTGCTCAACGGCTCAGTTGACGAGATCAGCTGAGGAGATGAAGATAAGGGCCATATGGCTTGGAAGATTACCACATGTAAAATCAAGGGATGAGAGGGAACAGGGACTCTTTAGAAGACTATGGATTGGGCGTGTTGCCCCTGAAGTCTGCATGTTTTTGGCAAGACTGGATATTAAGTAATATATTATAAAGCATCGAATTAAAAAACAAAAACAATTATATTTTATTTTACATAATAAAGCTTAGCCCCACCAACCAAGTGTCAGGGGCACGTTCCGTGGTACAAAACATATGTTCTTTTCCCCCTTATCAAATAAGCAATGTCAAGGTATTCTGCCAGTTAAACAATTTGATCAGATGTTAACAGTCCATTCAGCTATATAATATTAGCTAAAGTATCTAAGGGATCCAAGTCACTTAGAAGTAAATAAGTATTATCCATGCTATTGCCAGGACAATATTTAATTTTACTTATAAAATCTGAAAGAATGAATTTTATTCAGTATTTTTAAAACGTCAGCAATATTTTTTTTTCAGAAAATATGATTTGCCTCTTCATATTAGCAAAACAAGCTCATGTTGCTGAATAGTGTTGCTTTTACAAGTGATAAGTAAACCTGGCTTTCTTTTTATATAGTTCCTATACAATTAGGCAATGAACTTTCCTGATGCAACAGGCAGAAAAGACAATATGGTATGTTAACACACTGAAGTGTAAAGTGGTGTTTATTTTGAGTAGTTTAGGGTCATCCATGGTTAATAAATTCAAAGGTATAAATTGTTTGGGGATATGTGAAGAATAGAAGGCTATCTTCATTTTTAGAGCACCACAGTTCTCTATAGCCTTGTCTCTATTGGAGGCAGCGTGTAGGATATGTGTAGCTACATGTACAGTGAAAAGCAGGCTGTGTTCACACTGTGATGGGTAACTACATGTGGCAGGGGAAGGCAGCAGGAAAAGGCTCCAGCAGAAGCTGTCAGAATCTTTCCTCCTGCTGTCCCCCCTGCCAGAGCCTTTCTATGCTGCTGAAGCCTTTCCCTAAGAAGTGGGAATGCTCCATCAGTAGGGAACTGCCAGAGCCTTTCCCTGATAAAAATAGCAGTGTAGAGAGGGGAAGCATTACTTGGGCATGTAGAGAGCCATGTAGGGTACATGCCCTAAGGTTCTGGTATTTCTCTATTTGCCTCAGCAGTGTGTCACCATCTAGGCTGCTATTTATACCCATGCTAGGGGATGTGCACAGTGTCTGTACACTACTCCCTGGTGTATGTGTGCAGTGTAGACATACCCTATGTCCTTTTAATGCTTATTTTCTGCATTCTTCAGCCCTCTCTTGACCTCTGAAACCAGTTCTATGATGGTGATGTCAGGAACTGTACACTATGGGTTCTATTGTTCTCTTCAAATGCCAATTGTCTCTGACCTTTGTGAGCGGAGTCCATAATGATCACAAATATGGCATGTCATTTAAAATTCAGCATTATATGTATTATCAGTTGTGTACAGTATCAACCTGTATGAAGAATTAAATAACCTTGTCAATGCAAGAGACTAGATTGAGCAGTTGGGTGATTATTCATACCACATTACCTTCTTCATTACTTCAGGGTCCAGGGCATTTGACCTCATTTTTGTCCCTCCCTTCTTCCACCAGGCTTTTAATCAGACCTGATTGTATTATAACTTTAGCAATGCCTCAGCTGTGGACCCATTGTTTTCAATATAGTCACAAGCAATGGCAATATGTGCAATGTACATACACAGGGCCTACCAATCAGTGTCTCTTCACAATACCTGAATGGAATGTTGAAAGAGAATTCTGGAATTACAATATGACTGACTCATGTAAAGGGTCTTAATTCCCAAGCAATAGCAATTAAATATGCATCCTTCATTTCAAAAGTCACTCAGTAATAGTATTTGATTCACCTTATTGTAGTAATAGCAACCACAGCATACAGAATTTCCTATCGATTGATGTTCTTCAGTTGCACCTCGGTTCCTGGGAAATGCTGTGTGCCTCAATCATTTTTACCTAGAACATTAAGTCTTTAATAAACTGAAAAATAAAACAAAAACATAAATCATATAGATGCCCCTCTAATGTAAGATAGGCTTTTTAGGTTGTGAAACAGTTTATAAAAGTGACCAAAAAGGAGAGATTGGAGGGATGGGGAAATATGAAAATATTTAACTGGATTCATCTTTAGAAAAAGACCTAAAATAAATATTTAAAACATCCTAATATGTATACTTTATATCAGCAAATAATAAAATATTAACTAATCAATGTTACAATATCACTTACCATCATAACAAAATCAGGCAAACTTCCTACCATCTTCAACTTTCCCCTGCCTTTAGAAATGAACTTAAATGTCATTGTGCCACTACCCTTTCTAAAAAAACAACAGAGTGTCCTGTGGCACCTGTAAGACTAACAGATGTATTGGAGCATAAGCTTTCATGGGTGAATACCCACTTGCATGTCCAATATGCTCCAATACATCTGTTAGTCTTAAAGGTGCCACAGGACTCTCTGTTGCTTTTTAGAAAGGGTAGTGGCACAATGACATTTAAGTTAATTTCTAAAGGCAGGGGAAAGTTGAAGATGGTAGGAAGTTTGCCTGGTTTTGTTATGATGGTAAGACTAACATGGCTATCCCTCTGATACTTGATAGCCTTTCTAAAGTCAATCAGGACTTTCAGCTGTACTGTTGTTATCTGATTATGACTTAAACTTCTTAGCATGGTTCTCTTCTCCTAAATTTCCTCAGCTTTTCTTCAAAGATAAGATTTAAGACTCAGCTGTGCATATCTTAAAAAATTACTTAAGTATCTAAATTGCCTGTTACTTTAGTACAAACTCAAGCAGGCAATGGAAGTTCTGAGCTTAGCATGAAAGGGTTTGGTCACAATACAACTTTTTTTAAAAATTGGCCTTCGGTTTACAGTTTAAACCCCAGAACCCAAATTGGGAATTAAGACAGAACACATTTTAAGTTTTCAAAATCAAATGGCACATCTTTCTCTTATGTTCAAATATTTAGAGGGTTTTTTTTTAATTTCAACTGTTACTTTTGTTTTCTCAAATTAGTGAAATATGATAACCATTCTAATATCGAGTACTTCCAAAGATTACTTAAAGTGAATAATTGTTGTCTCATACTGACTTAGAATGAAACATCAGTAGCAGCTGGTGTCTTGCCTGAGCTAGGAGCCTCTCTTATATATCTTCACTCATTTGCATTTTAGGGCGGGGTGAGAGTCTATAAATTTTAAATTTTTCTGTAGCTTACACATAATTTTTAGATGCCATGTTACCTTCTTCATCATTTTGGAGAGCTTCAGCAGCAATCTATTCTCCTGCCATTCTTTTTCTTCCTTGTCAGATTCAGTAACTTTTGGATTGTTTTTCATTTTGTGTGAGGATGAGAACGGGGACTTGGAGATGACACTGTGCAAAGCTGGGCCTGGGGATGGGGCAGGGGTGAATATCTTATCCTGCACTTGTGTTTGGTTCGCACAGAGAATGAAACCCTACTGGTGCTATCAGTTACTCTGTTAGCTCAAGTTGAAGAGGTCTGTGCTGTGGATCTAAATGTTCTAATCCTGCTGATGACCCATGTGCATGTCAATATCATTCCACATGATAGATGTTCTGTTTTTTTAGCTTGCTTTTTAAAAATCTTAGGTAAGTGCATGATGACTAAGGCTGCGAGTTTGTCACGGAGGTCATGGAAGTCACGTATTCCATGACTATCCATGGCCTCCATGACTTCTGTAGCAGCCAGTGCTCCTGGCCAGGAGCGCTGCCAGCTTTTTTGCCGCCCTAGGTGGCGGAAGGTCCCACCCCCAAAATACCGACAACGACCGGGGCGGCCAAAGATCCGGCCGCCACGGTCGCCACCCCCCCGATGTTAGAGCCCTAGGCTACTGCCTAGGTCACCTAATGGGTTGCACCGGCCCTGCTCCTGGCTCAGAGGCAGCTTAGGCAGCTCCTGCGCCAGTTGCACCAGCTGCTGCTGGGGCACTCTCAGGCTACTGTGCCACCCCCCCCGCCTCAGGAGCAGCAGAGTTTGAGTGTGGGAGGGGGAGGGGGATGGAGTGAGGTGGCGCATATCCGGGGGGGGGGGGGTGTGCAGAAGTGGCAACATCCCCTTCACTCAGCTGCTAGCCGGAGGCGTGGCCAGATAGCTCTGCATGCTGCCTCTGCCCAGAGTGCTGGCTTTGCAGCTCCCATTGGTCAGGATCCGTGGCCAATGGCCAAAGCGGGGGCAGTGCTTGCAGGCAGTGGCAGTGCACAGAATTGTCTGGTCATGCCTCCGCATATCAGCTGAGCGAGGGGGATGTTGCCGCTTCCGGGGAGCCCCCCAGGTAAGTGCTGCCCAGAGCCCACCTCACCCCGTCCCGTGCTCCACCCCTGTACCCCAACCCACACCCAAGCTCTGCTGCTGCTGGGGGCAGGAGATGCGCAGAGCCAGGTAGGGAGCTTGCTGGCCCCATCAACCCCCCCACAGCACCAGCAGGGATCCCAGGCTGCACACTGCCAAACCTCCCCCCCCAGCCTCCTGGCCGCCCTTCCCTAGTCCTTCCCCCGCCCCAATTTTTAGTCAGGGGTATATAGTAAAAGTCATGGATGGGTCACGGGCCATGAATTTTTGTTTACTGCCCATGACCTATCCATGACTTTTACTAAAAATACCCATTACTAAAATGTAGCTTTAATGATGACATACTGTTTTTATTTCCAGAGGATCCCTGTAGCTTTTTTTATGCAATTTAAGACAATCATAATGGATATGCCAAAGAGGACAGAATAAAGGTTGTACCGGAAACCTTAATTCTGGCATTTCCTAACTTTTGAATGCTTGACTCTGCAACCTTAATGTTCTTTTGACAGTTTTTTTTATGTAACCTGCGTGTACACAAACAAGGTGATTGTCCAAACTTCCTTGTTATCTAAAATAAGATTGTGTCCTCTATTGTATATTAAATATACTGGAAAATTCCTTCAGTTATACAGACACATTCAGTGTCACTCCATTTGGATAATCAAGTCTAATGTTTTATCTTTATATTAATGTTCTCTACATGAAGAAAACTCCCTGTATGTGTTCAGTCACTTGGAATAATTAATTAGCTCACAATGTAGATTTTCTGTGACAGCTATGGGTAAAATCCAGAACATGCCTTTGTTCAGGTTTCTAGCAGTGTCCTAGCTACAAGTGTTAAATTACTACAAGGAAGTACAAAATGTTAATCTTTTTTTTTCCCCCCTGGATGTTAGAAACAACAAATGATATGGATTATACCATGCCGTTGTTAATTTATTACCCAAACCACTATCATGCAGCTCTCTGCCCAGTGTGGCATGATTTGTTTCAAGTGGTTTAACTAACATGTTGCTCAACCAGTAAAGTTTGCTTTGGAAGTTGTGTCTCCAGTTGCTTTTCCCTCTGCTTGATAATATACCTATTTCACCAGTAGTATGTATTCTTCTGTACTTGCTGTATTTCATTCAATCCAGCTACAAAACTGGATTTTGGGTCATATACATCATTTGCCCTTAAATCCTCTTGTTTTGCCTTAAATAACTAAATTATATTACCTTATTCTTTGCAGTATTTCCTGTACTAAGTGCAGGAAATTGTAATGAATGCCGAAAGTACTGGGTGACATTATTTGCTAGATCAGATCACTCTCAACCCTGTTCTAGAGGGCCCTCCTGATGGGATTAGAGGTTAGTTGCAGGCCCATTCAATCTTGTGCTGAGCTGCTAAGATTTCCAAGCTGTCATTTCTTGCTTAGTGTTGTGATTTTTGTCATGTGGAAACTGAACTAAGACCAACCAACTTATTTCAATGAACAGTTATGAGATAGGGACACTATCGGTCTGCACCTGTTTAAACCAGGATCCTAAACTGAGCTCTTTATCCCATTACCAACCCCTGAGCCACCTCCACAGTATACTGTGGCGTGTTTCTAAAAGGATCAAGTAGTTTTATTCATAGTAGGTGTTTCTCCTATTCTCCCATTTTAATCCCAGCAACGCTGTACTTGGGTTTAATTAAACTGTAGTAAGAGTTGCACTGCAGCACTTGCAAACTTTTGTCATCATGAATTAGCATGTGACAAGCAATTCAATATTTGATAGTAACTATTCCCTCTACAGAGAAGAGAACCAGGAAGTGCTTATAGCTCATTTATTTTTCCCCAAAGGAAACATTTGTAATGGAACAAGGGTGTCAGGTAATGGCCATTTTGGTTAAGCCTAATACCTACAGAGCATCCCTACAGCTTTTTTGCATCCACCATTCAAACTGATTTTTCGAGCATCAGGAAAATGATTAAACTTTGGATTCATGAAGCTCCTCTCCCCCTTCCAGGAATTTAGAAAAAGAGAGTGCTGCTCAGAGATTAGAATCATCACCATAATTTTTTACTTCCCATAGTAAAGAAGAATGTAGACCATCTGTTGTCTATTGATTTTTTTCCAAGTACCAAGTGTAATTATTTTGTAGTATCAACACAGCATCACTTCATAAGCCTTCCATTTGTATAAAATAAATATATATTTTACATTCATTCTCCAGTGGTAAGAAGCCCCAGCACAATATAGGTGGCCTAAATTTTCACCTATTATTAATTCATTTAAATGTTTATCATTGCAGTTGAATTGTCAAATTAAAATAAAAAAATGTTGTCTAGTATCCTGAATTCTGTATGTCATTTCTTACACAGAATGTCGCTAGGACTAGAATTGTGACATTTCTCATAAAACTTTTTTCTTGAAATGGAAGATTTGCAGAGTAGTTCAAAAGAAAATTAGGCTCCTCACACATCAGAGGCACATGATCATCTGCAAATAGAAATGTTGTAGCTGATGCCTTTGATTTGGCAAGTTAAGGTGTGCTTGCAAGGTGTTTGGGTAGCTGCATGTTTTCAGTTCCTCTGTTATACTACTGAGAATCCTTTTCCCATGCTTTTTCTCCTGCTGATTATGCCATGTTATGATAGACATTCTTCTTGCTGAGAACTGGAACCCTTATTGGGAGGAAGAGCTATTTTGTTGCAGTGTGAAGCTTTATCTCTATCTACAGTCTGAAATTGTCAAGGCTGTATCCCCACTTTGAACTTTAGGGTACAAATGTAGGGGCCTGCATGAAAACTTCTAAGCTTAACTACCAGCTTAGCCCTGGTCCGCTGCCACCATTTCCAATGGATTCCCTCCCTGGGAAGCCTTGAAAAACCTTCACCAATTCCCTGGTGAATACAGATCCAAACCCCTTGGATCTAAAACAAGGAGAAATTAACCATTCACCTCCTTCCTCCCACCAACTCCTGGTGAATCAAGATCCAAACTCCTTGGATCTTAAAACAAGGAAAAATCAATCAGGTTCTTAAAAAAGAAGGCTTTTAATTAAAGAAAAAGGTAAAAATCATCTCTGTAAAATCAGTATGGAAATTAACCTTACAGGCTAATCAAACTTAAAGAGCTCAGAGGACTCCCCTCTAGTCTTAGGTTCAAAGTACAGCAAACAAAGATAAACACTCTAGTAAAAGGTACATTTACAAGTTGAGAAAACAAAGGAAAACTAACACGCCTTGCCTGGCTATTTACTTACAAGTTTTAAATAGGAGAGACTTGTTTAGAAAGATGTGGAGAACCTGGATTGATGTCTGGTCCCTCTCAGTCCCGAGAGCGAACGCACAACCAAAAACAAAGAACACAAACAAAAGCCTTTCCCCCCCCGCAAGATTTGAAAGTATCTTGTCCCCTTATTGGTCCTTTAGGTCAGATGCCAGCCAGGTTACCTGAGCTTCTTAACCCTTTACAGGGAAAAGGATTTTGGAGTCTCTGGCCAGGAGGGATTTTATAGTACTGTACACAGGACAGCTGTTACCCTTCCCTTTATAGTTATGACAGAAATACTGTCCAACATAATGCTCCATATGTTTGTAGTTTGAAAGCACAAAGGATGCAAATCTGTGTCTCCTTAATTAGCCCTCTGATTGTGATTGCGAGCACCAAGAGGGAAAAAAATTTTATCAGGAAAAATATTGTAATGAGCTGAAAAATAAGAATCATTTGGCTTTTTAAAATTCAGTTTAGTTTAGTGGAAATAAGTAACTATAAAAAATACATCTGGGAAAGAAGTAGGAATAAACCAATGGAATACATATTTACATAATACAATATAGCCTCACTCCTGATTCTAACCATAAATAAAACAAACAAACAAAAAAAAAACTCTCTAAAAAGACTGAGAGCCTTACTTTAGAAAGAATCTGAGTGGCAATTTTTATGAAATACCTTTAATTTTGTAATATACCTTCAATAATATTGAAAAATGGAGAGGTCAGTCATATGCAATCAAGAAGTTTGGAATGTAGATCTTTTGTGTCTGGCCATATATCACTGTACTCTCTTATAGTTTCTATTGATAACATAATTTTGTCCATTCATGTCTCTGATTCAGTGTGCAATCATACCACATGCTGATGGGGAAGGAGTTAACTCTCTCTAGTACAAACCTGATTAGGGCCTCCTGTAATGCAAGTAGTAATGATAATGTGGCTAGTGTAAGTTGTGTGATGCCCTTAATTATGTGTTTATTTGCTGTGGGGTTTTGTACATAAATACAAAATACATACAGGCAGACAGACAGACATTATTGTCACTTAGCAAAATTAACTGGTTTTATAGCTGAAATGTCTTGTATTCAGAATTTACCCTCACTCAATAGCAGTTTTAAAACCTTCATGTAAACTGGAAATTTTTAACCTTTTAACTGAACAACAGTTGTTTTCTTGTGTGCACAAGGTTGTTTGCAAAATCAATTAGAGCCTTATCTGTGCTCATTGAATCCCTGTTGAAATGAATGGATGCTTTGCCATATTATATGGCTATGCATGTTGGCTTTTCAAATATTGGGACATATCCAGCTTTCAGTGTTAACACCAAATTCAGTGGCAGTTTTGGGCAAAATTTAGGAGAACAGCCCTTAGTGTTTGATGCTAGGATATATGCTCACTTTAATGAATGCATTAACCCCCATTATAATTCTTGGGATCACGGTATGAGCCATAAGTGGGGAATATTCTCCATTCTGTTTTAAATACTTGATTTTTACAAGCTATTATTTTAGAAAAAAGAACAGGAGTAATTGTGGCACCTTAGAGACTAACAAATTCATTAGAGCATAAGCTTTCGTGGACTACAGCCCACTTCTTCGGCTGCATATAGAGTGAAACATATATTGAGGAGATATATATACACACATACAGAGAGCATGAACAGGTGGGAGTTGTCTTACCAACTTTGAGAAATTATAGCTTTTACACTTAAAATGTTTCTCTAAAAATGACCCATCATATCTCACAACTGAAGAGGGCATCTTCTGTGTACAACAGAAACATGCAAAAAATTAATATGTGGGGGGTAATGTGGTTATTTGTTTAACAAATCTATTCATTTACTGGTTATTCATTTAAGTGGGCTCCACTGTACCTATGGTTTGGTTCAGTCTGCAATGGATTTATTGCACTCACAGTTGCGGATCCAGTAATCCATTCATATAAAGATCAGAGTATCATTCACAAATTTAAAGCTGGAAACTGTGAAAAAGATAGACCAGAGCTGAAAACTGGGAGACAGAGAAAAAGAAGCAAAGATAAAATCTTACTGAGAACAATATTGCTGCCATAAAATCATTTTTGAAAATGAATCGACTCACCAGCATGTGGGTTGGGGTGGTAGTCACTGGGGGAAATCGGACACTTTTGGAGCTCTTTAGGTCATATTCTAATCCCAGTGGAGTTACTCTGGATTTTTATTGCTGTGACTAATAGGAGAATCTGCTCCCTAGTTTTGGTCAACCTATGGGAAAACTAGATTTCTTACTCTTAATTGCAGTACTCAATGAATTCCATAGCCAATGCATAATTACCAAATGGGTGGCTCTCAATGACTCATCTATGCTGTATGAATAGGACAAACCAAATGCCATGCTGATTCTGGCTAGCCTACTTGCTTGGGAATTAGAGAGCAGTTCAGCTTGAAAGGCTGGGACAATGGCAGTCAGGGCCTTGAATGTGAATGAAAGAACTTTGAAATCAATGTTTTACTTAACCAGAAACCAGTGCAAATGCTTCAGATCAGGAGCAGTATCTTCCAACTGTGAGCGGCTGTGTTTGGACGAGCTGCATCCAGCTGTAAGAATGGGTAGTCCTGCAAACAAAGAGTTGCAATAATCAAATCTTGAGAAAACAAAATAATTCCTCTGGAGTTCCAGATCTGTTTTGCAGCATACTGGCCTTAGTTTGGTGATATTTGATAGATAATAAAAAATAATGGACCTAAGATACATCTCCAGGGATACATTTGAGGATAGTATGACAACCACACTTTCTGCACACATCTTTGCTTGAAGATGATCAGTAATACAGTAGTTAATTAAATGTCATTACCAGCATAGAAGCCTCTCTCAGCTATCACTTAGTCAATATTCAGTGGTTCTGTTTGGTTCAAATTCAGCTTTATATAGTAGTAGGCATGTGTATATGCATCTGTATTAATTGCATATTTCAATCTGTATCCAAATTCCAAAGTGTGATTTATGTGTTTGACTTCTCAGATTGTATAGCTGACTAACCAGGGGGTTCCATATGCCCAGACAGCTTCAGCAACCTCATCTACAGGGGATACACAGTAATCAGGCTAGTGAATACAATCCATTAAGACTGAATTGGTCTAACCATTGAAGCAATCTCAGGGTACGTCTGTACTTACTTCCTGGTCCGGATGTAAGCGATCGATCTTCTGGGATCGATCCCGGAAGTGCTTGCCGTCGACGCCGGTACTCCAGCTCAGCGAGAGGAGTACGCGGCATCGACGGGGGAGCCTGCCTGCCGCGTCTGGACCCGCGGTAAGTTCGGACTAAGGTACTTCGAATTCAGCTACGTTATTAACGTAGCTGAATTTGCGTACCTTAGTCCGAAGTGGGGGGCTAGTGTGGACCAGGCCTCAGAGGCCTTCTCTTTAAGAATGTTCAGGCTGATGGCTGACTGGGAGAAACACAGTCTGAGACATCAAGAGACATCACACTCTGAGTGCTGAAACAAAGCAATATGGAAATGGGTTCCTTCTGAAATATGAGGGTCTCTCTGCTACTTTAGACAGATTGCCATAGGGTGACCAGACATCCCAATTTTACTGGGACTGTCCCGATATTTCCTTGTTTGTCCCGCGTCCCAACCGATGTGCGGTCAGGACAGTGGACAAACAAGGAAATGCTCCGGAGCCCGGAAGTGCTTGCGCCCCCCCCCCGTCCCGCCCCGACTCCACCCCCTCCTCCCCCCATTGGCTCCCTCCCCGAATCCCCGCCTCTTCCCCAGGCTCACCATTCCTCCTCCCTCCGGTGTTTGTGGAGGGAGGCCCGGGAGATGCAGGGGAAGCGCGGGACCAGGGCGAGTGAGAGTCCGGCCTGGCCCCGAGCAGGCAGGACTCAGTCGGGCGGTAGGGAGAGTAGAGGGGCGGCCTGCGGGGCCAGGCAGTGTCTGTTCTCCCCCCAGGCAGTGGGACTCGGGAGCAGCCGCAGCTGCAGCTTCCACTGCCGCGGGGGGAGGAAGCGGCCGATGGCCAAGCTCGGCGGCTATGGCGCCCCCGAACCTCTCGAGCTCGGGCCTGCTGCAGGGACCCAGTAGCGCGCATGCTGCGTTCAGCCCCTGGCCAGTCGCGTCTGGGCTGCTACCCAGCTGGTGCAATCCCGCGGCGGCCCCGGGGCGGAGGCATCGGTAGCCCAGGCCCGTTCGTTCCCCTGCAGGACCAAGCAGAACGGGGGGGCTGGGGCCTGCTGCCCCCACTCCGGGGCCACCGTGGGATAGCATCAGCTGGGCAGCAGCCCACACGTGACTAGCCAGGGGCTGGGCGCAGCGTGCGCGCTGCTAGGTCCCCGCAGCAGGCCTGGGCTGGGGGGGGGGGTTCGGGCCCGGGCGCCGCAGCCGCAGAGCTTGGCCATCGGCCGCTTCCTCCCCCCGTGGCAGTGGGAGCTGCAGCTGCGGCTGCTCCCGAGTCCCGCTGCCCAGGGGTGGGAGAACAGCCACAGCCTGGCCCCGCGGGCCGCCCCCCTCCTCTCCCTACCACCCAACTGAGTCCTGCCTGCTCGGGGCCAGGCCGGACTCTCACTCGCCCTGGCCCCACGCTTCCCCTGCGTCTCTCGGGCCTCCCTCCAGTGCTTGTGGAGGAAGGGTGGTTTTTTTTCCCCTTCCCCCTCCCGCCATGCCCCCGCCTTCCCCCCACGTCCCGATATTTGACTTGGGTGATCTGGTCACCCTAGATTGCCATAGGCCAGGCAGGGACACAAGGGTGGCTCACAGGAAGATCTTTGCATTCCAAGGGTATGTCTACACTACGAAATTAGGTCAATTTTATAGAAGTCGATTTTTAAAAATCCATTTTATACAGTCGATTGTGTATGTCCCCACTAAGCGCATTAAGTCGGCGGAGTGTTTCCTCACTATCCTGGCTAGCATCGACTCACGGAGTGGTGCAGTCTCTGCTGCCCATTGGAATTCTGAGTTAAGCTGCCAATGCCTGATGGGCCAAAAACGTTGTAGTGGGTGATTTTGGGTACATGTCATCAGTCTCCCCTCCCTCCCTCCATGAAAGCAACTGCAGACAATCACTTCATGCCTTTTTTCCCGGGTTACCCTTGCAGACACCATAGCATGGCAAGCATGGAGCCAGCTCAGCTCACCGCTGCTGTTGCGAGCATTGTAAACACCTCATACATTATACTGCAGTATGTGCAGAACCTGGCTAAGAGATGGCAGCATGAGGATGATTGTGAGGAGGACATGGACACAGACATCCCTGAAAGCACGGGATGTGGCAATTGGGACATCATAGCGGCAGTGTGGCTGGTTGATACAGTGGAACGCCTATTCTGGGTCCAGCAAACAAGCACAGACTGGTGGGACCACGTAGTGTTGCAGGTATGGGATGATTCCCAGTGGCTGTGAAACTTTTGCATGCGTAAGGCCACTTTCCTGGAACTCTGAGTTGCTTTCCCACACCATGAAGCTCAGGAATACCAAGATGAGAGCTGCCCTGACAGTTGAGAAGCGAGTGGTGATAGCCCTATGGAAGCTTGCAATGCCTGACTGCTACCGGTCAGTCGGGAATCAATTTGGAGTGGGCAAACCTACTGTGGGGACTGCTGTGATTCAAGTAGCCAATGCAATCACTGATGTTCTGCAATCAAGGGTAGTGACTCTGGAAAATGTGCAGGTCATAGTGGATGGCTTTGCTGAAATGGGTTTCCCTATCTGTGGTGGAGCGATAGGGATATGCATTCCATTTATCTTGGCACCAGACCACCTTGCCAATCAGTCCATAAACCGCAAGGAGTATTTCTCAATGGTGCTGCAAGCACTGGTGTATCACAAGGGACGTTTCACTGACATCAACGTGGGATGGCAGGGAAAGATGCATGACGCTTGCATCTTTAGGAATTCTGGGCTGTTTGAACAGCTGCAAGGGACTTACTTCCCAGACCAGAAAATTACTGTTGGGGATGTTGAAATACCAATAGTTATCCTTGGAGACCCAGACTACCCCTTACTCCCATGGCTCATGAAGTCATACGCACACAGCCTGGACAGTAGTAAGAAGCAGTTCAACTATAGGCTGAGCAAGTGCAGAATGGTGGTACAATGTGCCTTTGGATGTTTAAAAGCTCGCTGGTGCTGTTTGCTGACTAGGATAGACCTCAGCACAACCAATATTCCCATTGTTATTACTGCTTGCTGTGTGCTCCATAATATCTGTGAGAGTAAGGGGGAGACATTTATGGTGGGGTGGGAGGTTGAGGCAAATCGCATGGCTGCCAATTTTGAACAGCCAGACACCAGGGCGATTAGAAGAGCACAGCTAGGCGCGCTACACATTAGAGAGGCTTTGAAAACCAGTTTAATGACTGGCCAGGCTACGGTGTGACAGTTGCGTGTGTTTCTCCTTGATACAAACCCACCCCCTTTGTTTATTGTAATTCCCTCTAAGCCAACCACTCTCCCCCCTTCGATCACAGCTGGCAATGGAAATAAAGTCACTATTGTTTTGAAACATGCATTCTTTCTTTATTAATTAAAAAAAAGGGGGGGAGATAACTGATAAGGTAGCCCCGGTGGGGTATGGTGGGGTAGGGGAGGAGGGAAGGTCAGGGCCACATTGCTTATTGTAGCCACACTACAAATCAAAACTGTTTGAATGACAGCCTTCTGTTGCTTGGTCCATCCTCTGGAGTGGAGTGGCTGGATGCCCAGAGCCTCCCCTCCCACTTTCTTGGCCATCTTGGTGAGGAGGATATGGAACATGGGGAGGAGGGCAGGTGGTTGTACAGTCGATGCAGCGGTGGTCTGTGCTCTTGTTGGCTTTCCTGCAGCTCCACCAGATGCCTGAGCATGTCCGTTTGCTCCCCCATTAGCCTCAGCATTGCATCCTGCCTCTTCTCATCGTGCTCACTTAATGCTTTCCTGGACTCTGCCACTGAATGCCTCCATGCATTCAGCTGTGCCCTATCAGTGCGGGAGAACTACATGAGCTCAGAAAACATGTCATTGCGAGTGCGTTTTTTTCACCTTCTAATCTGCGATAACCTCAGGGACAGAGATGATAGGGGGAGAATAGAAACATTTGCACCTGCGGGGAGATAAAAAGGGAGAGTAAAATTTAAGATGATACATTTCTGAGAACAATAGGGAGACTTTTTCACCGTGAATCAAGCAATTCACAGCAGACTGCACATGTGCTTTAGGTACAAGGTCACATTTTGCCTTTTATATTGCGTGCCTGCCGATATGGTGACACATCACATACAGCTGGGCAACAGAATTCGTTTCCAGGCAGCCATGGTAAGCCAAAGGTACGCGGGTTTGGCTTCTAACGCCCTCATAACATGTGGGAATGTTTTCAAACTGCAGTGCCCTCCTTTCCCATAGCAAGCAATGCTGGTTGGGTTTGCCATTTAAAAGGAGGGGCTGCGGTTTTTGGGTGGATGTGCAGCACACACCTCCCCGCATCCCTCCATGTGGCTATTTGGGATGATCCCTTCACCCCTCCCCCTGCCGCATGGCTATTCTCAGGGATGATCCCTTTTAGCCAAACTCAAACAGCCCAGCATGAACGGGGTCCTTTTACTGTTCCTTAACACAAATTCCCCTATTTCAACCAGGTGACCATGAATGATATCACGCTCCTGAGGCTAACACCGAAAGATATAGACCAAATGTTGCTTGAATGCGGCCAAAACCCAGGACCATTTGCTGCCATGCTTTGTGCTGCAATGATTCCAGACTACTTGCTACTGGCTTGGCGTGGTACAGTGTCCTACCATGGAGGATGAAATAAGGCAGCCCTCCCCAGAAACCTTCTGCAAAGGCTTTCAGAGTACCTCCAGGAGAGCGTCATGGAGATGTCCCTGGAGGATTCCCGCTCCATCCCCAGACATGTTAACAGACTTTTCAGTAGCTGTACTGGCCACAAATGTGTCCCAAGTCTTCAGGGCAAATCAAACATTAAACACTATTTCTTTTAAACCCTGTACTGTAGTTACAAATGTGCACTCACCAGAGGTGTCTTCTCCGCCTTCAGGGTTGGGTATCCCACCTTGGGAGGGTATTGGTTCCAGGATGATGAAAAGGTCCTGGCTGCCGGGGAGAAGGGATTCACCACTTGCCTACTGTGCATTCTCTTCCTCCTCCTCCTCCTCTTCCTCTTCCCCATCCACAAAATCCTCCTCCGTGTTGCGTGAGACTCCCCCCTTGCAGGTGTCCACGGACAGTGGTAGGGGTAGTGGTAGGATCCCCTCCTAGAATGCCATACAGCTGATCATAGAACCTGCATGTATGGGGCTCTGACCCAGAGTGACCATTTGCCTCCTTTGTCTTTTGGTAGGCTTGCCTGAGCTCCTTGACTTTCACGCGGCACTGCTGTGTCCCTGTTGTAGCCTCTGTCCATCATGCCCTGTGCGATTTTGGCATATATATTAGCATTTCTTCTCTTTGATCGGAGTTCTGCCTGCACAGATTCTTACATACAGCAATCAGATCCAGTGTCTCCCATTCGCTCCATGCTGGAGCTCGTTTGCGATTCTGGGGGGACTGCATGGTCACCTGTGCTGCTGAGCTCGCCATGCTGACCAAACAGGAAATGAAATTTAAAAGTTCCCAGGGCTTTTCCTGTGTACCTGGCTAGTGCATCAGAGTTGAAAGTGCTGTCCAGAGCGGTCACATTGGAGCACTCTGGAATAGCTCCCGGAGGCCAATAACATCGATTTGTGTCTGCACTACCCCAAATTTGACCCATCAAGGTCAATTTTAGTGCTACTTCCCTTGCCGGGGAGGAGTACAGAAATCGATTTTAAGAGCCCTTTAGGTCAACGGAATGGGGTTGGTTGTGTAGACGCATTCATTATAAAATTGACCTAATGCAGCTAAATTCGACCTAACCCTATAGTGTAGACCCGGGCTAAGAGAATATGAGTTGGTTCTGCTCTGTTCTTATGAGAGAAGCATATTTAACATAGTACGCAGTGAAGCATAGGATTAGATGAGAATATCTGTGTGTAGGCTCTTTGTTTTAAAATATTCTTTTTCCCCTCTGATGTTTTGTTGAATTTACTAAGTAAAAATACTTTAAGACGGCTGTTGGTCAGTATCACTGGTCACAGGGTTCTGAAAAAAGGAATCGCAGGTGCCTGAAACCAGAGCTAAGAGTGAGGAGTGCAAACCCCGTAAATAACATTTCTAAGAAGCACATAAGGCCGCTAATGGGCTCACATTTTTGTACTGCCTGGGGGAAATCCCTTCTGAGTGGCTGGCTGTCCCCTTCGCCTGCTTCGTGGAGAGAAGCAGCCAATCAGGGCTGCAGCAGGAAGCAGCAGAGCTCTCTCTCCCTCCTTCCCCTCAGGAGTCAACACCACTCTCACAGGAAGGAGGAGGGATCAAGAAAAGCCCAGCAGCTTGGGGCAGCTCTGCTGCCTCCACCGTTCTCTTTTCCTGTGAGCATTGGGGACAGGATTGCTCCTTGTAGTGTGTTCATGATGATTATCTCAAAGTGTGCAGGAAGGAGTCAAGGCCAGCATGAGCCAGCTGTGTCCCCTGGGGCACACCAAGACACTCAGGGAGGACCCTTCCTTTGTTTAAGTCAGAGGGAAAGAAGTGGGGGGTTACTTGGGAAAGGGATGAAAGCGTAAAAGCTCATACATTTGAGTCAAAATTGACCATACATTGTGTTGCATATAAATTCTCTTGTATAACTTTTTGCTATTGAAAGTGGTTGAAGTGTGTATGTGCGTGAGAGAGAGCGACACACACACACATAAAATTGCTAATCTGTAAAGGAACTGGTCAATAACCCTAACAACGGTGTTTTTGCTAAAAGTGGGATATGGAATTATTAAGATGGAGACAACAAATGAGGTATTTAAAATAGGTATTTAAAGAGAAAGAATTTTGCTTAGAGAGTGAGGAGTATAGTCAAACAGGAATCAGCTCAAGCTGGTTTTTAGACAATGTCATGTGCAGCTTGTTGCCATGTGTTTACAAGGAAAGTGACTGAAACAATCGTCTCATTTCAGATAGGTCACTGAAAGTGTAGTTCTACTCTTGAAAGTGACTTTAAAAAGATGGCATCGTGGGATTGTGTATTTCTTCTGTCTCATTGATTCCCTGCCCTCTCACCATCACAAACAACCCCATCATACAATCTCACTCATAAGTTTGTCCAGCTCTCTTTTAAAAATAAAGAGAGTTCTTTGCCCCTATTGGAAGGCTGTTCCAGAACCTGAGCCCTCTGATGGTTAGAAACCTTCATTTAATTTCCAAAAGAATTATCTTCCTTTCCTCCCTCTCCAGAAATTACCCGCTGGGTTATGGGAAGTTTGAATTAAGAAATAATGTGACCAAAAACTCTTATTCATCTACTATTAGTGAGCAGGAGCAGCATTCATGTTTTGCTACAATTTAGCTACCAGTGTGGATTTCTGTGATGAATCTTTGTACAATAGCTACAAAATATTAACATCATGGTAATTAAAAAAATGCAATCCTCTAAGTAACTGTGTCAGGAAATCACTTGAGTATATTCACAAGTGCCAAGTTCTGTTTCAGTCATTTACAAAATATAGTGTAGTACTAATGCATAGACTTGAACAAAGTGAGAAGCCATCAGTATAGATTAAGAAAATATGTATCAATAGCCACATTAACTGATAATCAAGGTCTGAATTATTTTCTTTCCTTGATGCACTGGGGTTTTACAAATAACACCAATTAGCAATTCTCACACACCAAGATGAGAATAATAGTCTGTAATGTGCAAAGTGAACATGCTGCATATACTACTATAGCTCGAAATGTGGAAATATCCAATTTTAGTAATATTATATTTTGTGGCTATTTTTCATCTATATGTTTGATGTTCTGTGTCTTTAAGCTTTTCCTTCAGACAGGGACTAACTTTAACGGTGAATAAAGGAATAGTGAGCATAATGGACTCTGTGTGTGTGTTTGTGTGTTTATGTAAAATGTTGTGTTAGTGATATTTGTGGTATAAATAGCAATTACAATATACCTTTGACTACCTTACCTGCTTTCTATCTGTTAATTTGTATCAGCCTGTGACTGTTTGTCATATTTTATATTAAGGATACCTTTTAAACTAGTTTATAAATGGTTAATTAATGACTAGTAGAAGTTATAGGTATGTTGCAGAAATTAATAGAATTTTAGAGATGGTTTTAAAGCATTTTCATAAATCCAATGTTTCTTTATAAGCAGCTGTTACAAACATGTTTCCTCCTTTTTTCTTCTTCATTCCCTTAAAAAAATTGCATGGGTGTGAGATGTAGGAAGGCAGCATTTAGTTCCAGACCAATGACTGGTTTAAATCCCAATAGCTCATGAGTGATCAAAGCTAGAAGTGACTGCTTTATACTAATGGAGAACTGGTAATCCCCACTTCTCCACTGGTACCTTTAGCTATGGAGCAGTATCACAGTATCAATAATTTTTAAAAAGCTCTGTAAAGCATTTATAGTATAGTTTTTTTTAAAATGTGTTCACAGTGTATGATGGCATAGTAATGGTATATTTTATATTTTATTGACCTGTGTGATAAATGAAGGGGTGGGGGTAGCTCCCTTTTATGGACACCCAGCCAGCCAGTAGCTATAAAATCCCTCTCAGTAGCTGTTCTCTACTTGCATTACCTGTAAAGGGTTAAAAGTCTCACTGCTATGCATAGGTAAAAGGAAGTGAGTGGGCACCTGGCCAAAAGAGCCAATGAGAAGACTAGAACTTTTTAAAATTGAAACAAGACTCCCCTTTTGTCTGTCTGTTGTTGTTCTCGGGGAGAGGCAGACAGGAAGCAGTTATGCTGTGAGAAGCTTGGGCCAGGTATGAAAAATCATCAGTACCATACCTAGAAACTACTCATCTAAAACTCCAGATATGTAAGTAGATGAGGAAATGTCTGGGAAGACGCGATTAGGTTTATCCCTTTTATTTCTTTATGGCTTCCTCTATGCAAACCCTAGGTGCTTTTGTTATGCTTGTAACCTTTAAGCTGGACCTCAATAGAGCTATTCTGGACGCTGAATCCTTGTAATTGTTTTTTTTTTAATCTAGTAAAAGCCTAAGTCCCAGATGTATTTTCTTCTTTTTTATTTATTAATAAAATTTACCCTTTTTAAGAACAGAATTGGATTTTTGTGTCCTAAGAGGTTTGTGCACATGTTGTTTAATTAGCTGATGTCAACAGATGATTTCCTTTGTTTTTCTTCTCAGCTCTTCCCTGGGGGGAGGGAGGGGTGAAAGGGCTTGAGGTTACCCCACAGGAAGGAATTCCCAAGTGCACCTTCCTGGGTTCTCAAAGGGGTTTTGCACTTGGGTGGTGGTAGCATCTACCATTCCAAGGTCAGAGAAAAGCTGTAACCTTGGAAGTTTAATACAAGCCTGGAGTGGCCAGTGTTTATTTTTAGAGTCCTTGCGGGTCCCCACCTTCTGCACTTGAAGTGCCAGAGTGGGCAATCAGCCTTGGCAACCTGCTGTTGGTATTACCTGCATGATTCTTGGTTCTTCTTTAAGTAGATGCAGTTGTGTATTCCACTTAGGTGTGTGCGTGCCCTGTGCCTCGGAGCTAGAGAATTTTGCCCAGCAGTACTTGTAGGCTCATGCCTCATACCCATAGTCGCTCCCCAGCTATATGAGGCAGTGCCATCTCAAATCCCCTAGTTCCTTCTTACTGACTGTGGCTGAAGTCGGAACTCTCTGTGTTTTTCACCTCATAATCTATCACTATCCCTTAGTGTTTTTTTCTAATTGCATATAGTTAGTTAGTGCCCTTAGTGTCAGTTAGATTTAGTTATGTTTTTACCTGGTGATGCCCTCACCAGGGTTTAAACATTGCCATTGTGTGTGTGAGCAATCCCCAACAACAATCCCCACTTACAGTGCTTGTGTGTCTAGAGGAAGCCCACATCAAGAAGCAGTGTTCAATTTTAGATCGTTCACAAAGTGGACTCACATGGCAAGGGATCTTCACCTAAAGCAATACCTGCTTGAACAGGCCATGCCATCTGCTTTGGCACTGAGGCATTCATTGAATTGGAAATCTCCCTTGGGTTCTGAGAGTGCTGCCATTTCACATTCTGGGGCCAGCGACACTCCAAAGAGGTGGAGGAGCCATTCCCAGTCAAGTGCACCAAGGAAAAGGTTGCATCAGATCAATTGGGACCATTCCAGGTTTTGTGAGGACTCTTTTGCCTCCTCCAGAAAGAGCATGGACCAGCACGATGTTAATGCTGGTGTGCAGGATGGCATGTGTGCCTCTAACTGCTCCCCACTACTACAAAGGGAGGTCAGAGACCCTGTACCATCGACTACTGTTCCAGCAACGAAGTGTCCATTGTGTCTGGTACCAACGAGGTTGATGCTAGTACCAGCTGTTTCCATGCCAATGGTGCACCAGGTATCAACCGACTGACCTCTGCCTTTCCCTCCTGACTTCTCCCTTAGTACAAGACTTTGCAAAGACTATATTGTTAATAGCCTCGTTGGCTGCATGGGCTGCTGAACCTTCAGGTCTGTCAGCACTGCACCCTGATGTTCCCCTTCCATAGTCTGTAGAAGTGGGGCCAGTGCCAGCCTTGGCAGAAGAGACCTCCTCATCAGCACTGGGAAACTCCTTGTCACACTTTCATTTGGCTCCACCAATGTTACCATGGCAGCTCCCAATGCCCTCCACTTCGGCTTCATCAGCTACTTCAGTACCGCCACTGACTTTGGGATCAATGCTGCTTCCATCATCAGGAGCAAAGGAGGTGTATCTGGGGCTAGCAGTACTGTTTTTACCATCAATGACTGTCCCACCTTTGTTTTGAGTGACAGATGAGTCAGACCAGGTACTCACCCCCTCAGGGCTGGCTCCACCTTTATCCCAAGACTCCTGAGGCTCCTTGGCATCAAGGTCAGAGTCTTCCTCCACCTTGATGGACATCTCCTGGCCCACATCGGAGCCATTTATGGAGCACCGTGAGTACCAGAATTGGCATTTGTCTCACGCTTGGGATGGGGGCCCTGGCCTGGCGACTACTGGCCAGCAATGCCCTATCCTTATACCCAGTGGCCTCCATGATATCTGTGGGATGCTCCTCAATCATGGAAGTCACATTCCTCACCTCATAGAATCATAGACTATCAGGATTGGAAGGGACCTCAGGAGGTCATCTAGTCCAACCCCCTGCTCAAAGCAGGACCAATCCCCAACTACATCCCCAAATCCCTAAATGGCCCCCTCAAGGATTGAACTCACAACCCTGGGTTTAGCAGGCCAATGCTCAAACCACTGAGCTATCCCTCCTCCCTCGCCCTAAAACAGATCACTGGGCAGGTCAATGGCGGGGACCATTGATCCACCACAGGTGAGGCACCAGTGAGACTTCCCCCTGTGGGGCACATGCAGTCATCCCTTCTATTTCCACCAATCCAGGAGCAGGATCTGGCCTTGGTGCAATTAACTACCTCTTCCTCATACCCGGACAATTCGGTGGTGCCTGGTTCTTCCTCTCCTTCATTGCATTAATATTTTAATGTCTACTAGGACCTGTTGTGGCTGGTGGCTGCTTCCTTGGGCATTCAGGTCAAATTTCCATAGGAGAATACCCATCAGTTGTTGGATATCCTACAGCTGTCTGTTCCTGGGAGAGTGGCCCTACCTATTAACGATGCACTCCTAGAGCCTGGAAAGATTCTTTGGAGAATGCCGGCTTCTGTACCACCTACTGCAAAATGCCCAGAGAAAGGCTGCTTTGTCCTGATGCAGGGAGTTGAAGGGTTTTACTCCCATGTAGCCCCAAATTCTAAAGACACTCCTAACAACAAAGACTCTAAAAGGATGGACTCGATGAGTAGAAAGGTCTACACCGCCTGCTTCCTGCAAATGCAGATTGTGAATCAGCAATCGTTGTTCAAATATGACTTTGTAATTTGGATGGCTATATCTATGTTTACAGACCAGCTGCCAGAAACCTGCAAAGAGGAATTTCGACATTCATCATCGAGGGTTGCTCGGTGGCCAAGATATTGTTGCAGTCCATGCTAGTCGTCGTGGACACTTTGGCCAGAGTTATGACCTTCGCAGTGCTCATGAGAAGGGCATCCTGGATGCAGAATTTAGGCATTGCTCCTGCAGTCTATAGATGGATGAGTTTGCCCTTTGATGCCTGGATGCTATTTTCTGACAAGATGGACAAGACTCTGCAATCCTTCAAGGATTCTAGGGTTGCCCTATGTTCCTTGGGAGTATATACACTGACAGAGCAAAGGCACCACTATGGTGGCCAACAGCAGCAGCAGTAATACCATCCGCAACACATTAGGCAGCCTTTTCCTCCCCTGAGACAGTGGGGCTACCCCAGAAAAGGCAAAGGTTCCAGAGGGGAAGGCATTCAGGTCCAGGGATTGGCCCATCAACACGCCCTCCCTCATACCCCCCACCCGGCACCCATTTTGACTCTTTTGTCCAGAACAATGGTCCAGTCATCATTTCCTTTACCCCACCTCTGTTCGGGGAGAGGCTGGCTCACTTTTACAGTGTTCGAGGCTCAATCACAACTGACAATGGGGTCCTAAGCACTGTCTGATAGGGCTATGCTATCCAGTTCCTCTCCACTCCTCCTCCAAACACTCCCTCCCATCACTCTTTGGGATACTGCTCCTTGAGCAGGTCTGCTTTCTACTGGGTATGGGAGCATGGAGGAAGTTCCTCTGGAACACTGGGGTCAGGGTTTCTATTCTCGGTACTTCCTTGTCCACAGATCCAAAGGAGGGGTAAGACCCATTCTTGACCTTCACAGCCTCAACTACTATATCAGGTTCATGAGGTTCCAAGTGATCACCCTGTTGACTATCCTCCCCATGTTGTCTCAGAACGACTGGTTTGCTGTTCTAGACCTTCAAGATGCCTCTCTTGGTGTGGTGATTTTGTTTAGCCACAGAAAACTCCTCTGGTTCATTGTGGTGAAGCATCATTTTCAATACACAGTGCTTCTTTTTGGCCTCTCTTCTCTCCCTCTCCCGCCCCCTCCCGCCCCAGTTTTACCAAGTGTATGGTCATGATGACAGCGTACCTCAGAAAAAGGGGAATTTGTATCTTCCCTTATCTGGATGACTGGCTGCTGAGGGGCATTCAAGCCTCTGGCCTCTTGTCCCTTTCTGCTTTTGTGTCAGAAAACTGTGTTTCTGGTGACTATAATATCCGCAAGGAGAGTCTGTGAATTGCAGGCTCTGATGGCAGAGCCTCTGTATACACAATTGTTTAAGGACAATTCTTTATGACCACACCCTAAATTTGTGTCTGAAGTGGTCTCTCAGTTTCATTTGAATCTGTATTCTTTCCTAAGCCACATTCAGCTCCGGAGGAGCAGTGTCTCCATATGTTAGATGTCAGGTGGTGTCTAGCCTTTTACCTGGACAGGACTAAACCATTTCATGCTTTGCCTCATCTGTTTGTGTCATAGGCAGATCATATGAAGGGGCAAGCAGACTCTTCACAAATGATCTGTACGTGGATCTGTAGGCTTTGACCATGCCTCCTCAGTGGATGAGAGCTCATTCTATGAGGGTGCAAGCTACATCAATATTGACATGCATCTGCCGAAGTGGGTATTCACCCGTGAAAGCTTATGCTCCAATACGTCTGTTAGTCTATAAGGTGCCACAGGACTCTTTGTCACTTTTTACAGAGCCAGACTAACATGGCTACCCCTCTGATACTTGACATCAATATTGTTGTCCCTCAATGACGTCTCAATATTGGATATTTGCAGGGCTGCTATGTGATTGTCGATACATATGTTTATGAACCATTATGACATCATCGCATCCAGGGGCAGCTCCAGGAACCAGCGCAGCAAACGCGTGCCTGGGGCGGCACGCCACAGGGGACAGCATGCCGGTCGTCTTGAGGGCGGCAGTGAGGCAGCCTTCGGTGGCATGCCTGTGGGGGGTCCGCCAGTCCCGCGGCTTCGGCAGCAATTCGGCAGTGGGTACGGCGAAGGCGTGGGACTGGCAGATCACCCGCAGAAACGCTGCCGAATCCGCATGAGCAGCGGACTGCCCGCAGGCATGCCACCGAAGGCTGCCTCACTGCTGTGCTTGAGGCGGCAAAAAACATAGAGCCGCCCCTGATCGCATCATCCAGAATGGATGCAAATGTTGGTAGGGCAGTCCTGCTATTTTTGTTTAGACAGACTCTGAGCCCTGCCTCCTGGGGTAAGTACTGCTTGTGAGTCACCTAAGTGGAATACATGGCTGCCTCTACTTGAAGAACAAGAAACAGTTACTTCCTGTAACTGTGTTTCTTCAAGATATGATGCAAATGTGTATTCCATGACCCCTCAGAGTCTAGTCACTGGGCATTCAATGCGAAGGAACTAACGGGGGTCTACAACAATAAAATTAAACATCAAATCAGTTTCTGGTGTTACATTTTATTGTGAATCATACTGCTGAGGTTTTTTTTAAACATACTTGATTATTGTAAAGAAATGAAAGTTCACATTGTTTTTTGTTCCTATCTTTTCCAGTATAAGAACTTGTTTCCAGTTAAGTTATATTTTAAGATTTTTCTTGTAAAATTAAACAGCAACAGAAATGATGTTGCTGAAAAAAGGTTCTTTCAAAATATTAGTGAGCGTTTATTCTTCTGGACAGCCTCATAATCTTGGCTTTGTGAATTAATGTCTCCTCTTATCATCTACACATCTGTGAAGAAAGGAAGGGGACTATGTCAATATTAGTCTTTCTGTTCTATAAACAGAGTATTTTGATAGTCATAAGCATACCAAACATAATACTACAGTAAGCTCTGAGTATATTTCTTGGATAGTAACCAGTTTCTGAAGGAGTAGATCACGTATGGTGCAAAGTGTGCTTGTTTTTCTCTTCAGAATTTTATTTCAGTTGTTGATTCTAGGATGCAGTTTATCAGTTATCACATAAACTTCTAATGTATTTACATCTTGCATCTGAAGAAGTGAGGTTCTTACCCATGAAAGGTTATGCTCCCAAAACTTCTGTTAGTCTTAAAGGTGCCACAGGACCCTCTGTTGCTTTTTAATGTATTTACTGTATTTTCTGAGAGCCTGCAAATAGGATCAGCACCAGTGTGAAAGCATGAGGTGCTTTTAGACAGTGTTTCTCCAACCCTCTTTAGTATCAGTGGTGAGGCTAAGGGGTATGTCCCACATCAGTCCCTTTATATGGAACACATTTTCTGGGCTGGCTTGTCAGGCCACTATGCCTGCTAATTTAAATCCCTGCTTAAGATCCATTTCCACCAGGATGCCTACAAGAAACTAGTCACATTTAGTTAAACTGTAAATAAATAAATAGATTACGTAATATGTAAACCACCATGTTGTGCACAACCTTTTGCTGACTAACAACATAAGCATGTATTTATAATAACCATATCATAATCATATTTCTGTACCATCAGTCTTTTTTCTGTACCCAAGCAGCTCTCAATGTTTGTTTTTTTACACTCTAGTTTTCCTCCCACATTTTGTTGCAACATGTCTGAATTAGATTTTAAATTCTTAAGCTAGGTCTACACTGCAAGTGAAGGAAGTAAAAATGTAATTGTAGCACAGGTAGGCACATCTGTGCTAGTTTCAAGCTAGATAACATGGGTAACATGTGGCAGGATGAATTTCATCACTGGCTAGCAACAAGAGTACCTAGGGTCCCTGACAGCTTGTACTTGGGCAGCTAACCTATGTTGAGGTCTGTACCACCACCTCTACACTACTGTTACCTGTGCTTGCTAAATTAAAGTTAACACAAGTGTGCCTACTCATACTACAATCACAACTTCACTTGAGGTGTAGATGTACCATTTGAGGTTGGGACCCAGGGTAGATAAAAAAAAATTAATAAAAGGAAAATCAGATTTTTCTAAATTTAAATTAAATGCAGATTTATTTTTTTAATAAATCCATTTAAAGTTAAATTTGAAATTATGACAACCCATGTTAAGGCCTAAACTTACTCTATTAAAACGAATAAAATAATATTACCCAATACACATTTACTGCCAAGTTTTAAATAAAGTCAGCCACTGAACTGGTGGAAGTCACTGGCTAAGCACCTGGAAAGAGTTTGCTGAAGTGCTAAACCAGCTTTTGACAACAGTAGCCTTTTCTGGAGGTTCAGTAAGTACTTTTTTCATTTCAATTTATTCAGTTAGTTCAATTCAATGACTAGTTCATTCAAAAATGAGAAACTGTCACTGATTGGGAGTTGAAAAAGCAGGAAAGACATTTTCCTTTTCCAATCTATGAATAAAAAGAAGGTATGAGAGGATGAGGTCTACTAGTTCTAAAATCTTGAAGGACGTGATAACCAGAAACAATTAGTTCAATTCATAGGCGCCGACTCCGTGGGTCCTCACGGGCAGCCCCCTGTCAGCTCTCCCCAGTGCCTCCTGCTCGCTGGTGGGCCCCACGGATCAGTGCCTCCTGCTTCCCCTGCGCTTCCTGCTCACCACCGTCAGCTGTTTTGCAGCATGCAGGCAGGAGGCTCTGGGTGGAGGAGGGAGGAGCGAGGATGCAGCGTGCTTGGGGGAGGGGGCAGAACTGGACGGGAAGAGGTGGGGCAGGGGAGGAGCAGGGACAGGAAGAGGGCAGGGTGTGGTCTTGGGGGAAGGGGTGGAGGGGGGTGGGGTCTGGGGCAGAGCCGGGGGGTTGAGCACCTCCCAACATTTTTGAAAGTTGACGTCTATGGTTCAATTCACTAACTATAGATAACACCACCCTTGTGTAATAAATCAATTAGTTATAAATGCAAAAGATTTTTAATAACTTTTTTCCAATTTATTAATTACCCTCACTCTTAAAAATGTATGCTTTAGTTCCAGTTTGAATTTGTCTACCTTCAATTTTCAGCCACTAGTTCATGTTATGCCTTTCTCAGCTAGATTTAAGAGCCCATTATTAAATAATTATTCCCCATGTAGATAGTCCCCCCCTTTACCTTCTCTTTGTTAAGCTAAATAGATTGATCTCCTTAAGTTTATCACTATAAGGTATGTTTTCTAATTCTTTAATCATTCTTGTGGCTCTCCTCTCCTATTTATCAACACCCTTCTTGAATTGTGGGCCTCAAAACTGGACACAGCATTCTGGCAGTTGTCACACCAGTGCCAAATACAGAGGTAAAATAATCTCTCTAGTTCTCCTCGACATTCCTCTATTCATGTATCCAAGGATCGTATTAGCTCTGCTGGCCAAAGCGTCACATTGGGAGCTCATGTTCAGCTGATATCTACCACAGCCCTCAAATCCTTTTGAGAATCACAGTTTCCCAGCATACAGTCCCTCATCCTATAAATATTGCCTACATTCTTTGTCTCTCGGTGTATACATTTATGTTTAGCTGTATTAAAACACTGCTTGTGCCCAGTTTTACTAAGTAATCCAAATCACTCTAAATTAGTGACCTGTCCTCTTGTCATTTACTGTTCCCCTAATTTTTGTGTCATATGCAAACTTCATTGATGATGGTTTTATGTTTTCTTCCAGGTCCTTGATAAAAAGGTTAAATAGTGTAGGGCCAAGAACCAACCCCTACAGGACACCACTGTAAACAGACCTTTTTAATGACGATTCCCCATTACATTTTGAGACCTATCACATAGCCAGTTTTTAATCCATTTAATGTGTGCCACATTTAATTTATATTTGTGATGATGTATCCCATAAGACTTTATGGAAATATGCTTATGCATATATATGACATAACTGGAATATGTTCTGTGCTACATATGCCATGTAACATATCTATGTCAAGGTTATAATCTACTGAATCTATTAATCCTATTTGTATGCAGGTATCATTCTTGTACTCAAAGTTATGAATATTGGCCATGTACTGGCTTGATTTCTAAATAATCTTAGTAGAGCATTTGGTCAGTTCCTGTAGAAAGGAATTCACAAAGTTAAGTGCCCAGTCAGGAAGCACTTAAGGAACAATGCATCTTGGAATCCTCCAATCCACAGAAGAAGTCTTCCTGGAGACATTCAAGATACCATGTGGGCAATGGCTTCTGCCTGTAAAAACTGTGAGTCATGCATGGACATGTGACTTGCCCAGGTGACTCCAGAACTCCTTTTGGTAGTTGGACTTTGCATAGGAGAGAGGAGAGGGTCTCCACCCACAAGAGAAAGTCGATTTAAGCCCATGAGAAACCCCTCCATTTTGGTCTTCAGCTGGCTAAAGAGAGAGCATATGTAGCACAGAACATATTCCAGTTATGTCATATATATTCATAAGCATATTTCCATAAAGCCTTATGGGATACATCGTCACAATATTGTTCTAGCTTGTTAATCAAAATGTCATGTGATACCAAGTCAAATGCCTTATAGAAGTCTTAGTATATTATGTCAACACTGTTACCATTATCAATCAAACTTGTAGTCTCATCAACAGAAGATATCAAGTTAGTTTGACAGGATTTATTTTCTTTAAACTTATGTTTATTTGCATTCATTACATTACCCTTCTTTAGTTCTTTATTAACTGAGTCCTATATCAGCAGTGCCATTATAATTTAAATCAGTCCACCCTAGTGGGACCACACCTTCTTATTTGTATTATGAGAGACCTAGCACACTTGGGGTACTGTAAATATAAAATGATGTAATTGACATTGAAATGCTTTTAAAACCTCTTTTAAAATATATTTGTATTTTGTAACAGAATATGATAAAATTATTTAAACAAAATAACTAAAGCTATAAGGCTGTTCAAAATATGGTGGGTTTGGGGGGTTTTGTTGCTTTTTTTTTTTTTTTTTTTTTTTTTTTTTTTTTTTTGGTGTTTTCCACATCGGTTTAGGATTTTTCAAGCAAAAAATCTTAATGGTTTAGTGTTAAAGTTAAACTTAGTTTTAACATAATGTATATACCACACTGGTAGAATATGTATTCAGGGTTACATAAATTAAATAATTGTATATTTAAAAAACAAACAAAACCAAATCTTCCTTTAACTTTCATAATACATCCGGCTTTCAGGATTGTGATCCAGATTCGCAGCTGGAATACAGTAAGTGAACACAACACTACAGGAATGAGGTTTCACATGCTTATGCCTGTAGTGAATTTGGTCCGCTGTGTTTATTCTGACTGATTAAGTGATATCACAGATACATGAAACATTGTAAAGAGTGTAGGGCAATGGAGGAAACACCAAAAAAACTTAATGAGAAACTAGTATAAACTGAGTTATTTCTGAAGACGTTAATCTTCTGTTCTACCCTTATTGATCTGTTTATACTTCAACAGAGATTGGCCTTACTCTACACTGTAGTGCATTGAGAAGATGCATACTTTCCAGTTGAACAATGGGAAGATTATACTGCTTTCTTCCCAATTTACTCCAGCTGTTTTAAACTGCCTTTAGTGTACCACATTCTCCATATCTGCAGCATGTTAAATATCATTACACTTTTTTTAACGGCTAATGCAAGATAAGCAACAGCTGTTGTGGGAGCTGACAACACTCATCCCTGCTTTGTCATTACCCAGAGATTTTCACAATATAAAAAACACAGGGAGAAGAGACAAGGAAAAGTTTAAACACCAAGCCTCCTCCCCACAGTATCATGTTCTGGGCTAGAGATAGATTTTGCTATAATAGTTTTCATTGTGTGGAGCCAAGTAAGCATATTTTCCAACCGACCTTTTACAAATACCATCATTTAGACATAACCAGGATGGAGAATCTGTAATGATGTAAAAACAGTAGAAGTGAAGGATCCAGGTAGTACTTCCCCCTGAAATTTCCCTAAATTGCATGAGTGAAGAGAAGGTCAGTTAACAGAGAGATTTTGCATAAAATCTGTTTCAAGGAGACTGGGTGCTGGTGGGTGTCTCCTTCCCCTCTCCTGGAGAGGAGGAGTGGGATTGGATTCCAGGATAGAAGGGGCAAATCTTCCTTTCAAGGACCAGAAATGATTAGAGGATTCCCAGGATAAACACCTTTTCTATCTGCCAGGTGTGGCTGTTGCTCCACAGATAGGAAGCATGGGAATCTCAGAAAATCCTCAGCCAGGCACCTGTTTCTCCTACTGTTCCTTCTTAAGATTTGCCTGCTTGATGAGCCTTCCGCACACTAGGTAGGGAGGAACGGGAGTTTCCGCAAGCCAGGGAATGGAGGAGAAGTCTGTCTCTGCTTTGAGACACTATCAAGCAATGTTTTGTTTGTTAGTTTTTAATGGTTGTAAATGTTCTAGATACCCTCTCCCCTCCCCTCCCCTGCCCTGCTTTGCTTGTTATGTTTGTTTAATAAATGGCAAAGAAAAATTCTTGTTTGTTGTACAAGAAGCTTAACCAAGCTCCCTGAATCCAAATGACTGTTAATTTTGTGTTAATAAAAGAGGGGAAAAAGAAACAGAAGGGTATGTACACATTCTTGCATCCCTATCCAACACTCACAAAGTGTTGAAATCCTTTTGAGGAAGTGCTCTGCACCATCAGCTTGTATTGATTTCTGAGGTTCCTGGCTGGGGGTTGAGCGAGCTCCGTAATTCTCCAGAGATGCTCTGGATTGAACTCTTTACGTGTAAGATTTATTTTGAAGCCTAGACTCCAAATTGGCTAAGAAATATATTGTATTTACTATTTTCTTAAGCTGTTTTCAGCCATTAACTCTGGTATTTATATGTTACAGTGTGGGAAGTTCATAGTGGCAAATTCAGTTCAGACCACAGGCAGTTCATGTTCAGAAAAAATAAGTTATCTCTCTTTGTTTGCCTTCCCTCTAATTAGCCTTATTTTGCCAGTGGACAAAGGCATCAGTTCTGTCACACAAAGCTGTATTAACACCCACCTGGGGTTTTGATGAGGTTAATATCTAAAATCAACTGAACCGGGTAGAAAAACATAATGTGGTGAGTGTTAAAAGGAAGTTATTTGACACAGATGGCTAAGCTATTTAAAGGACAAGAAAGTGTAGAGATGACTCAGTGGTGAGGCAGTTCAGTGAAGAAGCTCAGGAAATATGAAAGTTATCATTGCTTAGGTGTTATAGGTGCTAGAATCTCTTTTTTTTAAAAAAAGGAGGAAATAATTAAATGTGACTTTTGTGATTAAAGCTATCTGGACAACTGAGAACTCCGAGTTACATGTTTGGATTTATGTATTTTTTCTATGTGTACATTTGTATTTATGATGGTGATCGAACACCTCACCTGGGATGAAGAAAAGGGGAGGGCTGAAGAAGGAACCCTCAACAAATAGTTAGTAGAGGAGGCATGAAGTTTCACTGAACAACCTAAAGAGATGCCCCAAACTACTTATACTAGATAAGGGGAAGGATGAATCCTGATGAGCTCATTTTGGTCAGTGGTGTCAGGCCCTCTAGAGATGGGTTTTTGTACACAGCAAAGAACTTGGTTTTCCCATGAAGCAGGGAGTCACTTGCTGGAACAAAAAAAGTGCAGCAAAGAATCTGAGCCGGATCCCCCATCTGCCAATGTAAGACAAGGCCTGAACGTGAGGTTTGTATGTTCCCTCATTTTGTTCCTCTCTCTCCTCCATCTTCCCCCCCCCAAAAAAGGAAACAAGTGGTTTAAATGACTGAATTCAGTTTTCCAATATTGACTTTCTCTACACAATTATACAGGCTTCCAAAAGGTATTCCAACTTGGCCCATTGGGCAGAAATAAGAACAATGCCCATTTTGATATCACTGTACATCATATATTCAACAATTGATACTTTTTTATTAAGAATATTTCCAAGCATATTGTGACAGACCCAGACCAGTGGGGTACAGGAGTCTGGTAGAGGGCAAATATACTGGTCACTGGATGAGTAGTTTTCTGTTCCCTGAGTGACCAGAGCAGGGGCTGCACTAGAGTAATCAGGAACCTGCTAGAACCAGTTAGGGCAGGCAGGCTAATTAGGACATCTGGAGCCAATTAAGAAGCTGCTAGAATCAATTAAGACAGGCTAATCAGGGCACCTGGGTTTTAAAAAGGAGCTCACTTCAGTTTGTGGTGTGCGTCTGAGGAGTTGGGAGCAAGAGGCGCAAGGAGAGGGAGAGGGCGAGGGTGAGGGCAAGGGCAAGGGCAAGGGTGTGCTGCTGGAGGACTGAGGAGCACAAGCGTTATCAGACACCAGGAGGAAGGTCCTGTGGTGAGAATAAGGAAGGTGTTTGGAGGAGGCCATGGGGAAGTAGCCCAGGGAGTTGTAGCTGTCATGCAGCTGTTACAGGAGGCACTCTAGACAGCTGCAGTCCACAGGGCCCTGGGCTGGAACCCGGAGTAGAAGGCGGGCCTGGGTTCCCCCCAAACCTCCCAATTGACCTGGACTGTGGGCTCTTCCAGAGGGGAAGGTCTCTGGGCTGTTCTCCAACCCACATGGTGAATTTTTGAGGCAGGAAAATCCGCCAATAAGTGCAGGACCCACCAAGATAGAGGAGGAACTTTGTCACAATATAATAGATGGAATTCCATTTGCTTCAATGAGCTATTGAAGTAGAGATTTTTATATTTAACTGGACTCGAGCAAAAGTCTCATGAGTTTTCAGAGTTATTCAAGCACTTGCCAGAAATCATCTTTGTCTGTCTGCCATGCAATTGGGAAAGGTCTGTCCAGATACGAGTGTCAAAATGAGTAGCTAATGTTTAATCTTAGATTATTTTGTAAGATGGAAAAAACATCATATATTGAGTGCAATGGTCTGCAGCTCTGAGGAACCTTTGCGGAACCTTGATAAAGTTTCCTGGACCCTGGACCTTGGTGCAATAGTCAAAAGCAGACCAGAAAAAAAAGTGGGAAGATTTGACAGTCTCGATTGTTTTAGAGCAATGTCCCAGCCAAGATTATGGGTCCAACAGAAAAGTGCAGAGTCAGCGTTTCAGCAGTTAATTCCTTTCAGAATGCAAGAGCTGAGAAACCCGATGTGCAGGGCTGCCAGATGGCATGCATTATGTGTGAAAATCACACATTTGGCAGCCTCGTCTTCATTCCCACAATACCCAGTGTGTAAGGCACCTAACTGAGCTGTGTAAAGCCTACAGTCATTTGCTTGCTGGTGTGCCTTTGGGTCTCTAGAGGCCCCTCTGCCATCTGCTGAGCAGGCAGCTCAGTGCCTTCTCTCTCTGTGGGATCAGGCCCTAGAAGAACCAGCAGCTGGGAGGTAGTGGTGGCTCATGAAAGCAGCTGGAGCAGCAGAATAAGATGGGACCTGATAATCAGTCCCAGATTCCCCTTGCTCCCATCATCCCCCACAAGGAACCTCTAGCAGACTCCGAGCTTCCAGTGGACTCCTCATCTGGGAGCCCAAGCATACTATAACCCCCCAAGACCCATTTAGCCCTCACCAGCAGGAGGAACCTCCCCAGACACCCTTGAACATCTCCCCACTTACCTGTTTGAGCCAGATCTGACAAGTTTTGTGTAATTCATGACCTACCCTCCCCCACCACCACTGCTCAGGGCAGGGTGAGTTGAGCGTAAATTTAAATGTATGGCTATATGTGGATTGTTTACATGTATGCAAATTAGCTCATTACATAATTTGCATAAGTTTCTACATACTAGAACAAAACTTGGCAGCTATGGGTGAACTGCTTCACATTTTATTCTATTATTTTTATTTAATCATTACCTAAATAGCACAACAGGCGTTCACGACATTTTACAAACATAGAGAGACATGGTCTCTTCCCTGAGGAGCTCACATTCTAAGTGGGACAGACACAGAAATAAATTCACAGTTAAGTACAAGCGAGGCTAGAAATCATCAATGTGAGGCTGAGGGAAATACAGTAAAAAAAATTTAAATTGGGATTGAAAGGGGTTTGTTTGGGGAAGAATATATAAAAAGGTTTATTGTGGATGAAGTAGAGCAGTGCAGAGGGTATATCTCAGAGGTCACTGTCAAAGACTGGAGGTTTTCATGATGGAGAAAGAGGGGTGGGACAACATATGGCAGATATAGTAGATAGAAGACTTTTAAAAAATATTTATTGTTAGAAAGTGTGAGCTGAAATAATGTGTCTTGTCCAATTCCATAGTAAGCTGTTCTTCAATAGGATGAACAGATTGATGCAAATAGTATTGTGAGATTTGACGTCAATGCCATAGTAGATGACAGATGTTGTTGAAGTTTAATGATGCAATATAGGAGGATTTCATCCTTTGCAATCTTTTGCCCTTCTTTTTCTATATAAGACATTCTGAGCTGCCTACAGCATAGAAGGCAGCATCCAAAGAAACAAAGCCCAGGATTTGATTTGAATGATTTCTCTGAAGATGTTTCATAATATCTATGCTGCCCATATAACCAACTCTTCCCTTCCCCTGCCACCAAAGTACACACCCAATTTATCTGCATTTTGCATAGAACAGAAAACAAAATATGACATAGATCATCAGGAATGATAAAAATTGCTCAAAACAATAGATGTTAAAAGCTGTCTTTGAAAAAGGACACGGATGAGGAATACAGAAAATGCTATTATTATTTGTTTGGAGAAAAGTGTAAAATGAGTTTGTATTAATAAAGGAAGCAGAGGTAGGTATATTTGCTTCTTTTATTCTCATTTTAGAGTCAGAATTTTCTCTTTGATTTTGGTTCTCAAAGTAGATGGTGATAAAGGTTTATGTATTTACTCTCGTTTGGGAGGGAGGTATCATATTATCATTAGCATATGCATTCCCAACTACTCTTGCTCCTAATATGTGGTTTGTTATCCAGTGGTTTACATTTATAAGTGGATATTATAGTAACTTAAGGCTAAAATCTTTCCTGCCCTCTGGGCTCTGGTGGGGGGGTTGCTTTACCAGGGGGAGGGGAATCTGAACCCCACTCCCTAGTCCCTTCATGTCATCTGGAATCTGGGGGCTCACTGCTCTCCTAGGAGTGTCTTAGCCCTGCTCCCTGCCCCCCTGTAAGCTGGGTAGACCTGAAGCATGGCTGGAGAAGCTTAGCTGAAACAGTGGTGGGAATCCCAGCTGGAAGTGGGTATTGAGAATGAGTGGCCCAGCTCAGTGTGCAGCTCAGCTACATAACCAAGGTAGCATGCATGCCCCTCCAGTAAGTTGCTGCCTGTGATATGTGTATGCAACACCACAGGTCAGCAGACAGCAAGGAGCAACTTCTTACATGTGAATGGCTTCTACAGTGCCAACTAATAGCTGGGATGGGAGGAGGAGCTGGAAATGTTGGTGGGGGAGCTACATATTGCGGGGAATGGTGGGGCAGGAGATGGAGAAGGAAGAGAAACACATCAATCTTCTCTCATGTGCTTTACTGTAACAACCATGTAATAAAACTGTCAAGGTTTTCGGACATAGACAATGGATGATATTCCCCTCACTGGCCCTGTTAGCAACTACACATTGCAACATTTCAGAGGATGATCATTATCCTTATTCCACTATAACAAAATGCACAGGAGTGGGGAGGAGTACAGAGGCATCACATAGCAACGTATGGCCTAACTTCTGCCCTAGTGGAAACACCACTGGACTTGGACTATTCCTAGCTCTGCCACTGGCCTTCTGGGTGACTGTGGGCAAATCATGTCATCACTCTGTGCGTCAGTGTCCCATCTGTGAAAAGGGGATAATGATGTAAAGTTCTTTGAGATCTACTGATAAAAAGCACTATATAAAAGCTAAGTATTTTGATTATTACCTAGCCATAGTTACATATCAATAGCAAACATAGGTGAGGCCTATGACCATCTGAATGATCATTAATTGCTACCAACAAACATTTCTCTTTTTGTTTAAAAACTGGAAATTAAATGGCAAAACAAATTGTTAACGTAGAGTTAGGGTTGCCCAGTGATAGCTTGTGCTGTTTCAGAAAGTCAAGTTCAGCAAAACTGAAACTTCTAAAAACCAGGAAGTACAGAGTTTAGGTATATGTCCACACAACCTTAACTCTGCCTCCCTGAGTTAGCAATAGCCGCTGGGAATTATCTGCATGCTCTCCAGCTTCATTCCTTGTTAGGTGTAGCTGTATCACATGGCAGACGGATAAGTTGGAGCAACTTAGAGGAGCTGTGACTGATGTGAGGAGATGTGGGTCTAGTCCCCCACATGTGTTTTCTCAGAGGAAGGAAGTGTGGTATGTACCTTGAGGTTCCTGTGTGCATCATTTCAATATAGAATTCTGTAGGTTGTGTCAATAGAAGAGCCCTGGGGACTTCTTGCCCTGGGTATTGTTAGTAGTGAGGTTGGATATAAGAGCAGTCTGTGGATTTAATGGTGAGTATGAGAAAGTGATATCCTGTGATAGATTTATGTGATATCCTAAGTGCAAGTGTGAAGGGGTTGTAAAAGGGTGTGAAGTGGTTGTTAAATATTACAAATGTGGTATTCTTCTGGGGGAGGTATCCAGGGCCAATCGGCGGGGTGGGGAAGGGCATTTGGCCTGGGCTTCAAGCTCAAAGGGGGCCTCAAATTTAGACACTTCTTAATTTTTTGGTATTTAAATTGGATTGCAAACCAAAGGAATTGCTTCAAGAAATAGTCGAACTTGGACTCTCTGGGGTGTTTCCTAATATCACAATTGCATTGCGTATTTTTGTCAGTTTGCCTGCATCAGTGGCTTCAGGTACACACCTTCAATGTGTTGAAGCAGGTAAAGAACTATCAGCATTCAACTATGGGACAAGAGCATTTGAATGGGCTCGCCATGCTTAATATCAACTGTGACATTGCATGAAAGCTAGATTTTTCCTCAATAATTAGTGCATTTCCACAGAAAAAGGCTAGAAAAGCATTTGTTAAATAAAAAATATTCAAATTATGTCTCACACTCTTTTTTTTTGGTGCCTTATTTTATTTTCACATGTCATAATTTTTTACTTTTATTATGGCTAGGGGCCTCAAAATCTTGAAGTGGCCCGAGGCCTCTCTGGATCTCTAAGAGGGCCTGGAGGTAGCATCTGACCATTGCAGTAAAAGGCAGTGCTGGTGTGTGTGTGTGTGTGTGTGTGTGTGTGTGTGTGTGTTGTTATCAGGGCCGGCTCCAGGCACCAGCTTCTCAAGCAGGTGCTTGGGGCGGCCACTTGGGAGAGGGGCGGCAGGTCCAGGTATTCGGCGGCAATTCGGCGGACGGTCCCTCACTCCAGCTCGGAGTGAAGGACCTCCCGCCGAATTGCCGCCGCAGATTGCGATCGCGGCCGTGGCTTTTTTTTTTTTTTTTTTTTGGTTTTGGCTGCTTGGGGCGGCCAAAACCCTGGAGCCGGCCCTGGTTGTTATGGGCATATTGAGCATTGCTCAGAGGGCAAAGTTAAGGTAATGTGGGTGTTTATCTTAACTCTGTATTTCCTGGTCTTCAGAAGTTTGAGTTTTGCTGAACTCGATATTATGGAAGGGAATGAGTTACCACTGGGCAATCTTAAATCTGCATTAGCAACATTTTTTTACATTTAATACTTGTTGTCATCACTATCCATGAAAATCCTAATTGATTAGAACTTTTTTCTAGTATTGTTACAAGATTTCTGGCAGTTTGCAAAACAGTCTACACGAACCACAAGCACTGAAAAATGAAGCACATCACTGCAGGTGGCACCAACTAGAGCTTTCAGTTCTCATGGTTAAGATGTTCTCTTTCTCAACAGATAATTTTCTTCTAGTCTTTTTGTCAAGGTTTTTGTTTGTTTGGTTGTTGTTTTTTTTTCTTGGTGGTTTAGGGTCATTTAGTTCAGATTCTAAAGTAAATCAAAACATTTTTCCCGAGTTTCATGACCACCTCAGCACACACAGTATAGGCTGACAAGATTTCATTATTAGCCTTTTAGAGAAAGTGACATGGACTTCTTAGACTGTGAGGAATCAGACTCTGTGGATGGGGGGAATTAGATACAGATTTACTAATAGTTTTGATAAGCACATACTTGCAAATGATCCTTTCGCCTCATATATGTTGTTGCTGATTTCTTTTAAAAAAGTTAAGCAGCTTTTTTGTTTCCTATTTATTATGTTAGATCAGGGATCGGCAACCTTTGGCACGCATCTCGCCAGGGCAAGGCCCCTGGCAGGCCGGGCTGGTTTGTTTACCTGTCGCGTCCACAGGTTCAGCCGATCGCGGCTCCCACTGGCCGCGGTTTGCCATCCCAGGCCAATAAAGGCTGCGGGAAGCGGCGCGGGCCGAGGGATGTGCTGGCCGCCGCTTCCCGCCACCTCCATTGGCCTGGAGCGGTGAACTGTAGCCAGTGGGAGCCGCGATTGGCCGAACCTGCGGATGAGGCAGGTAAACAAACTGGCCCGGCCCGCCAGGGGGCTTACCCTGGCGAGCCGCGTGCCAAAGGTTGCTGATCCCTGTGTTAGATCTTGAAATGGGGTAGCAGAAGTGGGGGGCGGGAACTTCCTGTAACATTTTTTTTAAAACATTTTTTCTAGATTGTAAGGTTTTCCGTGTAAGTTACACAATGTTCTCTGCGTTCGGACTAATGTGTATTTATATGTCTCTTCATTAATACGATGTACATTTTCAGCTGAAATTGTGTGTGCGCATGTGTGTTTTTGTGTCCGTATTTTACAGGCAAGAATATTGGTAGAAAAGTGGAGTGATTTGATAAAAGTCACAGTGTGTAAGCACAAAAACTGAGATTAAGGCTTGGGACTTCCCAGTGGCTAGTCCTGCTCATAAACTATTGGAATTCAAAATATGTTTAAAAAATCCAAAATTATAGGTTAACACATTTCCTTTTTCTAATCTTCCAAAATCAGAAGGGCTTTTCCCAAATATATTACTAACTTGATCCACATTCTTACTATACTTGCCAATTTTAAAATATTTATTCAGGATTTAATTGATATAGTTTTCTCATACGTTGTGTTGGACCTGGGATAGGCTGTCTCTTAGACTTATCTGTTTTTTTGTTATTTTGAAGACTGACATTTTATGTATTGGTGACCTTCTCTATATCATTCCAGCTCACTAAAATATAGTGCAAGAAACACTGTAGAAGACACAGCTAGACAAAGACTTCCTTATCTTGTATAACCTCTTTTAAATTCTTTGCTTTTCAAAACTAAGGAAGGGTATAGTAAGGAACTTGAGAAGGCTCTAGAAAAACAGGAAAGTGGGCAAGAGATGCAATTCATCATAGACAAGTACAATTAAGATTACAATTAAAGGGAAAAAATTATATTGACAGGATATGTTATGCCATTGTATAAATTCATGATACATTGTCTCTAATATGTTCAGTTTAGTCATCTGCTCTGAATACACCTTCAGCAATGGTCCCAACAAAAGTCCAGAGAAGGTGACTGCGTGAGAGGCAGTAGCTATGTCAATGGGAGAGGCTCAATTTTCACACTCCTGAGCAATGTAGTTATACTGATGTAAGTTTATAGTGTAGACCTGGCCTTAGAGCTGAGCCTGATTGTACATCTGTGTCTTATTTTCTTTAAAGAGCCAAGGTGGGTGAGGTAATAGCTTTTATTGGACCAACATCTTTTGGAGAAAAAGACAAGCTTTCCAGCTACACAGGTCTCAGAAAGATATTCCTTTCAGGCCTGGAAAAGGTTTCTCCAGCCTTGTGTACACTACTGGGGAAATTCAATCTAAGCTATGCAATTTGAGTTATGTGTATTGCGTAACTCAAATCGATGTAGCTTAGATCTACTTACTGCAGGGTCCACACTACGCGATGTCAATGGGAGATTGTTCAGCATAATAGTTAACACATATTTTAAGGGACCATTCAAGTGAAGTGGCCCATTAACACCGATGCAGTCATAGGACAAAAAAGGGCTGTTCGTGGGGTTACAGATTTGTTGTATTAAGCCAGGGGGTGTCAAACTGGGGGTCGTGACCCCTCAGGGGGTCATGGGGTTATTACATGAGGTGGGATCACAAATTGTTAGCCTGAACCCCCAAGCTCCACTTCGCCTCCAGCATTTATAATAGTGTTAAATATTTTTAAAAGTGTTTTTAATTTATAAGGGAGGTTGCACTCAGAGGCTTGCTGTGTGAAAGGCGTCACCAGTACAAAAGTTTGAGAACCACTGTTAAGCCATAAATCCAGTGTCTTTATTAAGATCATGATTTAGTGTTTTTAACAAAGTTATGAATTAAAGTTCTTGTCTTTTGAAGGTGTTGTGAAGTTTTCCTTTCAGGACAAGAACTGAGAGGACAGATATGGAGTGATTGTTTTGTGGAAAGTTTGCCCACAGGTGCTATGGTGTTTTTCTTTTATCATTTTTCGGTATGAGTTCATTTGAGAACATAGCGATTGTCTGGTTTCACTCACATAGTTGTTATTGGGCATTTAGTTCACTGGAGGAGGTACATAGGCATGCATCTTGAAAAGTGTGTTGTGGGAGGTATTGAACATTATAGTAGTGGAGATAAGTCTGCAAGTTTTGCATGTGTTGTTATTGCAGGATCTGATGTTGCTTTGAGGTGGAGGTTGTCCGAAGGCCAGAAGAGAGGTATCAGGAAGGATTTCTTTCAGGATGTGGTCCCCATTGAGTATGTGTTCCAGTGTGGGGTAGTAGGTGCTAACTAAAGGTGTGGGGTCGATACAGGAGGGGAAAAAAAAGGAAAACATTTGAAGCATGATCTCGTGGGGTATTTGAGTTGGCTATTCCATGATATGATCTACTTCACTGGTGGAGTGTCCTTGTTTGTTGAAGGTGGTTTTAAGTGTGTTAATGTGCGTATCCTGGACTTTCTCCTCAAAGTGTATGTTGTGGTATCTGAGGATCTGGCTGTAGATAACAGATTTCTTAGTGTGTTTGGGGTTGTTACTGGATCTGTGTATGTAAGTTTGGTGATCCATGGGTTTCTTGTACATAGTTGTCTACACGGTTCCATTGCTGAAGCTGATTGGGGTGTCCAGGAAGCCGATGCGGATGTGGGAGGGTTCTAGAGAGAGTTGGATGGTTGTTGACGTTGTGGTGGAAATCTATGAGGGAGTTTAGGTCATCTGTCCAGAGATTGAAAATATAATTGATGTATCTGAGGTATATCATTGGTTTTGTGGTGCATTTGTCTTGTGGTTTTGTGTTGTATTTTTTTGGCCGGGGAGAATGGTCATTTTAGGTAATAATAGAACAAGAGAGTTCCATCTCAAGGAAACTCTTCTTCTCCTAATTTAAAAAAAAAAAGGTGGGATGGGGAAATTGTGTTTCTAAGGCACAAATGTCTGTGTCTGTTTTAAGTGTTCATTTCTGTTAGCTTGCATAAAGGAAATTTTTGTCATGTTCAATAATGAATCTGTGATTAATCTGTGTACCAGCATAGCTATTATCACTATGTGCCATTTTAGTTACTTGGGGTAATTTGTCAACTCCCTATATCAACGGAGGCAGTATACAAATATGAATAGCCATTAGCTCAAATAAATCAATCAATCAATAACAATTATTCAGGGCTTATTCAGTTGCTCCCACCCCTTTTATGATGGAAAGTGACCTTTAAGGTTTATACTGTTGCTTAAGATGTAGTGATTCACCCTGGAAGGCAGTTTCATGCAGCAATGATTATTAAACATCCGTATTTAATAAGTTTCATTTCCAGCAAATCTGATTCTCATTTCCCCACTTGTTCTAGACAGACTGGATGTCACCATCACTTGATCTCTGATTGCCTGTGACATATAAGAAAGCATTAACAAAATAAGTGTTGGGGAGGGTGGAGGGAAAGAAACTGTCTTGCAACTAACCTATGTATTTCCACAAGTGACTTCAGATTAGGAAGCTTTTTACAGATCTAATTGTGAACCTACTTCAGTTGGAAGGCTGAGAAATAGGCCTTTTCTAAACTTTCATTTCTCTTAACATCTCTGACCAGTGGTAGCAATGGAGGTGTCCAGAAATGATTCCCATAATGTATTTAGTCTGCTGTATATTATTGTGTGACTACAGTAGCTGCCAAAAATGTAGATTTGAGAACTACCAGCAGAAGCCAGGGACAGGTGTCTGATCTGCAAATTGGTGGTGCCTGAAGCCTGGTTAGACAAGTTCCCACGTTCAGCCCACAGTGGATCTTCCTCTGTAGCTGGGGACTGAGGACAAAGCTGATCCATTGCAGCTCCTTCCTCTTCATCTCCCAGAGACCACAACAAAAGAAGCATTTTCTAATCCTCTATCAAGGAAATTACCAGTACAAATGTAATGGGTTTGATATAAATATGTGTGCAAATGTAGGGTGAAATTTACCTCATTGCCAACACAAGGCACTTCATATAGGCCCCATGTTAAGGATTTGAATGGGGCTGGAAGGGTAAACCTCTCATAAACTGATGAACTGGACGTTAAATTTCATTCTTAGCATGACCCTTCTAGCATGTTGCTAGTTTGTCTCTCCTTGCTCCAAAATTTGAACATCCCTGCTAGAAATATTACACAATTTGCTGGGTGGTGTTACATAAATATTGCACTGCACTACTTAAATCTGAAGTGCCCTAATATCAGACAGTGTCACTGGTGCTAAATAAATGGGGTATGCCACCAGTATCCAAAGTAGTATACTACGGAGGGAAAAAAAGTAAATATGCTCCAGTTCACAGTTTCTGTGACTCAGTCTGGGTTTTGAAAGCCAACTCATTTGGCACATCTTAAATCATAAGTATTGTTGTTGAAAACTGGAGACCCTAGTGTATTAGTGGTGAATTAGCATATTAAGGAACATCTAATTTGTTATCTATACAGACATCCTGATTTTTGCGAATGTTTGGGGTTATTTATTTTTATTTTTTTATTGCATGACTGAAACAATTCAGCAAAACGGACATGAATTTGCAAAACATTTCAGTGTTGCTGATCCTGCATTTTTCGCCAAAAAAATCTTTTAACTGATAATTTTTGTTCAACTCTGATCATTATTTTCCATTTCCTTCTTCACTTATGACTGTTGGGATCCCTCAAAGTCCTGCTCTTACAAACAGGAAGTCATTCAGCTTCTACCCTGGGGAGCCAGGGTTGGTGAGGCATCTATAAAGTTACTACACTGATGTAGGGTACGGTGCGTATCTCCTGTGGCTTATCCTCCAAATTCTCCCTCTTTGCCCAGCAGAATTGCACCAATTCTACTGCCAGAGGACTCTCCATGATGATGGAGGCATAGGCTGGGTTTGGCCCTCTCTGTGTGCAGCCTACGGTATTTGCAAAATTAGAACAGTTGAGGGAACTAGATGGCTTTGAGGGCTAGTGATAGAATTCAGCTGTAAATGACTGGTTAGATTCTAGACCAGATCCTTAGTGATTGAAAGATAACTCCATTTGTTGATTGTTTTTTAACCTATGTGAAATGAGTTGGTAACCTCAGTTCAGTTGATTATTAGAGACTTGTGTCACAAAATCCATCACTACAGTTGGTAATCTTATTAGCACTCCCAGCAGAGGATTGAAAGGAGAGGGAGACTAAATGGTCCTTTGATTCTGGGGTTTACATAAGTGGAGCAATATGGTAAAGCTTATTCTTGGGGCAGGGACCAGCTTTTTGTGCTATGCCTGTACAGTGTCTAGCACAATGAGGTCCTGGTCCATGCAGGGCCGGCTCCAGGCACCAGCTGAGCAAGCTGGTGCTTGGGGCAGCAGATTGTTCGAGGTTGCATTCTGCCCAATCCTAGGGTAGCATGGCCGCTTTTTTTTTTTGCGCTCCGACCACCCTGTAGGGGGCGGCGGCGCGGAGAACCAGAGTGCCCAGGGCAGTCCTCTTCCTTCCCTCCCTGCCGACCAGAGCGGAGCCCTTGTGGCAGGCGGCAGGAGGCGGAGCAGCGGGAGGGGCCGTTTGGCAGCGCTCCTGCTGTAGCCCTGGCCACCCCCTTCTCTCTCTCTCTCTCCTGCCCGCTCCCTCCCCCCTCCCCCACAGCCAGTCTCCCTGCACCTATGCTCCAGCCGCGCTGCAGGTTTTGGGGTTTTTTTTTTGCTTGGGGCGGCCAAAAAGCCAGAGCCCGCCCTGGGTCCTTGACTGGATTCCGAAATGAAGAAGAAGAACTGCTGCTGGCTATGTGATACCTGCTCTGTGGTTAAATTAGGAATGTCATCCTCCAGTATCTTTAACAATCTGACATTTGAGCTCTAAATGACATTTAAAGAAGGGAAAATAATAGAACAATTATAGTTGAGAGTGAACTTCATTGGAAGCCTGTGTATAGACAGGACTGAACAATATATGGAGCAGTTAAAAATAGCCCTTAAATAAAGGGTTGTGTGTCTGACATACATATGATATCTTTTCATAATAGCAGAAATGTTTCTGCATAAGTAGCTATACTTGAAAACTTGGTATTCATGCAGAGTGCTAGAGAAATTTGAAAGGTCTCTGTGCAGAGGAGGACATGCACTGCTCAAAACCCTTTTGGAGGGTTTGTAATCAAAATCATTCAGCCTCATCAATAAAGAAAATCAGAAATATTTGTAACACAGATACAAGATTCTGTCCTAGGAAATACTATGTTTGCATTGCTATTGGCTGTAGGAGACAGGGATTTTGTATTTTGCAGAAGACCTAAGGAAGAAAAAGAACTTGACTATAAATTTAGGGAAATCGCTTGCCCCCTGATATGCTAGCCTGCAGTTAAAAGGAAATTTATTATTAAATCAGAAATTCTCTCTCTCTCAAAAAAAGAAAAAACACAAAGCCATCTTTTTTTTTTCCCCAGCAAAAGTGGGAATTAAGAACAAGGACAAAAATTGTGTATTCCGGCATCTAAAAGACTACAGAGAAATAATTGGGAGAGATTGTGAAAAGTCAGTTGGAGATTGACGGCTGGATTAAAAAAGATACAAAATCTTATTTACTATATTGATTCAGTTTGATGTTGCTTTTTGACTTATTTTTTAGTGTTTATCCAAGATCTGATCTGGGGTTTAGGAGTTAGAATTTCAGAAATATTTCCTGCTGTTGTTTAATACCTGAGTTATTTAATACCTAATAATTTTATTAAATATTTAAAAGCAGTTCTGTACCAATCCCCAGAGAGGTGGTTATTGCAGTCAGGGGTATGACGTGGTTGTTTTTAATTAGACATCAAATACCTCAGAAATGCAAAACAAGGCTTCAGCCTTCTTTTTGGTGACTGATGTCTTTGTGTATATGTTGTTTCACAGTCACCCCTTTTTTTTTCTGTTCTTACTTCCCTTCTCTTGTCAATGGGCCCCTAAAATGCTTCAATATTTTAAAAGCGTAGTAAAGCCTGGTAGTTGGAAATTGCTTTACGCAGAAGACCCCAGAGTTTCTCTATCCACTCACTATTCCTGAATCATTCTTTGGGTCTTTTTCTTCCACATTCCATAAACTGTGGATATCCAATACAGCAGGTTAAAAAGGAGTGAGACAGTACTTGCCTGTGTAGCTATTTCCTTGTGGTTCAATTACAGAAACAATGGAGAAGATTGTGTACTGCCATGGTTCTTTGTAAAATTACATGGATAGCTGCTGTGTAATAGTTTTGTATAAAACCTCATAAAATCACACTAAACTAAGTAATGAAAAAGAAAATAATTTCTCCTTATTGTACAGTCTTAAGAATGTGGTATCCCTGGCTAACTACAATAGAAGTCATACAGAATAATATGGGCATATTTATTCTATATTTTACTATAAGGAGTACATTGTGATACTTGTATATTTAATGTATCAGAGGGGTAGCCATGTTAGTCTGGATCTGTAAAAGCAGCAAAGAGTCCTGTGGCACCTTATAGACTAACAGACGTATTGGAGCATGAGCTTTCGTGAGTGAATACCCACTTCGTCGGATGCATGCCCATGCATCCAACGAAGTGGGTATTCACCCACGAAAGCTCATGCTCCTATACGTCTGTTAGTCTACAAGGTGCCACAAGACTCTTTGCTGCATTAAATATACAGTTTTCTACAAAATATTGGTTTATGTATTGACACCAATAGTAGATGTCACTGATAAATTTAAATCTCATGTGTATTTCTTAAATGTCCCTCATAGTGATTCTGAAGTAAATGGAAAACAGTTAGAAAGAAAATGGTGGTCTAGAAAGAGGCATCACCATAACAGAGTCTTATGATATGGTATATGTTTTAGACAGTGCCATTTTTAATGCTGTTGGAAATAGCACACAGAGTAAGTGTATTATAAGTTACTCACCTGTTATCTTTTTTTATGGTGTGTATTTCAGTTCTGAAAGAAAATAATTTCTGATGGAACCTCATTGGGTATGTGTATGTAACACCGACAGACCCCCGTCGTCGGCAAGCAGGATCGAACCTGGGATTGCTGGAGCTAAATGCATGAGCCTCTATTGCATGAGCTAAAAGCCACATGCCGTTAACTAAGGCTGGAGAGCAGACTCGTTAATCTTGAAGTGGTCTCAGTGCCACTAGAGGGGACAGGAGGTGTGTGGGTTACAAGTACACTTGGTGGTAGGGGTGTGATTCCCAGCTTGAGAAGACCTACTTTCACTAGCTGTCATCGAGCTAACATGCCAAAAATAGCAGTGTAACTGTGGTAGCATGGACAGGGCAAGTGGCAGGAGGGGCTACCCACCCCAAGTACAAATGTGCCCAGACCTCCTGGGTACGTATTTGGGTAGCTAGCCTGAGCCTCTGCTCATGCTACTGCAGTACTCTATTGTTTTTGGCATGCTAGCTTGATGAGAGCAAGCCTGAGTATGTCTGGTTAAGTGGGGAATCCCATCCTCAGCTCCAAGTGTAAACATACCCTTTGTTGTTGAAATGAAGAAGATATTTATCAGACCTTGTCACTGAGAAATAATAGGAACAATTTAAATTCATAACATTTCCATTTATCCATGTGTTTTTTTAAGTACATATACACAGCAGCCAAACTGTTCAAAAGTTTGGGCACCTAACCAGGGGATCATGAAGAAGCTGAGCACCTAAAGGTTTTTCAAAACTGGTGTTTACGCCTATCTGATTTATCAGAATGCTCCAAAAGGGCAGAAATATTCAGTGTTGGGGATAAGTGCCCAAGCACTGTTTTCAGAAGGGACTGCAATGCTCAAAGGTTGCTTCAAGTACTCAGAAGTCAGTCAAGTCAGACGTATGATTAAGCCCAGAGGCACAGGTTAAGGTGCTAAAAAGGCAGCCCTGCTTTGACAGCTTTGCATTCTGTGAACCCATAAAACTGACAGCATGTGAAGTATGCCTCTTCCCCCCCTTCCCACTGTATATCAGAGTGTGAGAGAAATAGACAACATTTACTGAGTGTTTCGGGTTGTTATAGGGAAAAAAGAAGAGAATAAGAATAAAGGTAAGGTCTGGGAGTGACCGGGGGAAGGTTGTTGGAAGGATTAACAGTTACACCAAGATTTAATAACTGGAGAGCTAGAGATAAAGAGGGCAATATTAGGGAAGTATAGGTATAACACCTAACTTTGTTGGATCTATAGGTCATAAGTAAGCTTGGAAGGATTCGATTTTTATTGGTAACTATCAGTAAATGTTGATTTCACACTATGTTGTATACATGCTAACTGTTGATAATAAAAATTTACAAACAGGCAAAGTAGGAAAAATGGTTCTTGAGAACTTAGTACAATTTGGTTTAAAAATACTCACTTTGAATATTTTGACATAAAATGGATGGTGTTTTAACAGGTATGAAGCTTAAACGTTCTGAATCTCAACATCTTCTGTCATTAAGTAATTATTGTCTGACCCCGCCCCACCCCACACTATCTGTCTCCTCTGTAACTTCCCACAATTGTGAAAATTTAAGTAGCTAAACATCTAAAAACAATCTTAAAACATTGATGTTATCCACTGAATTTTTAAAAAAATCAAATTCTGCCTAACCAAATCATTCTCAGGGAAAGGAGAGAGCAGACAATGGGGTCCAAAGGTCAACGAAGAACAGGTCCTTTCCCTCCTATAACAGGATCTGTAAACCTTGATGCACAGGACATACAGAGTTACTGACTTGCCCCTGAAACCATCCAGCAACCATATGATAAACTGAAGGGAGAGCCAGAGAGGCTGAAAGAAGACATGCCTTCTCCAAATTAGTCAGGGGCCAGACTAAAGTTGGCATTTTTCCACTGAGGTCTTTCAAAGGATCATCTCTTCAGACCTAGACAACTTCCCAAACGGATTCCAGGACAAATGATTTTCCCTATAGATAGATGAACCCAATATGGAATTCTGCAGGAACTGTATGTATGGAGAACTTCCCATTTCCACAGGGCATGACAGATGGCAATAGACATCCCTCTGAGTGGAACAAAGGTAGAAAATGCAACCTATAAAAACAGGAAACAAAGATATTCCGCAAGTCTTGTCACTTTATCTGTGGGAAGAGGTTGTTACAGATATACATATATAGGTACATGGCACTCTTAAACTGATGCTTGATCAATGTCACATAAAAAACATGCATTTATACGAGGGGTGGGCAAACATTTTGGCCCAAGGGTCATATCTGGGTATGGAAATTGTATGGCGGGTCATGAATGCTCACAACATTGGGGGCTGGGGTGCATTAGGGGGTGAGACCTCCGGCTGGGGGTGCAGGCTCGGGGGTGGGGCCAGAAATGAGGAGTTCAGGGTACAGGAGGGTACTCTGGGCTGGGACTGAGGGGTTCGGAGATTGGGAGGGGGATCAGGGTTGGGGCACGGGAGGGTGTCGGGGTGCAGGGTCCAGGCGGTGCTTACCTCAAGCAGCTCCCAGAAGCAGTGGCATGTCCCCCCTCTGTCTCCTACACCAAGGTGTGGCCAGGCACCTCTGCATGCTGCCTTGTCCGCAGGCGCCGCCCCTGCAGCACCCACTGGCCACAGTTCCCAGACAATGGAAGCTGTGGGGCCAGCACTTGGTGCTGGAGCAGCATGCGGAGCCCTCTGGCTGCCCCTACGCATAGGAGACGGATGGGGGGACATGCTGCTGCTTCCGGGAGCCGTGTGGAATTGGGCAAGTCCTGACCCCACTCCCTGGCTGGAGCAAGTCCTGGACCCTGCTCCCTGGCAGAAGCTCGAGGTCTGGATTAAAATGTCTGGAGGGCCGAATGCGGCCCCCGGGCTGTAGTTTTCCCACCCCTGATTTATACAGTATTTCAGCAGGCAGAATATCTGCAACAGCATTTCACTCATTTGACATTCATAATATTAAGGTGACTGTCTGCCTTTATGTGTTGATAAGAAACATCTTGGAGAAGAGGAGAGGAAGATACAGTTGCCCACTTATACATTTATGTGGATAATGAGAATATTCACAATTTAGTTAGATAAGGTAAAAACTAATTACAAGTGGAGTTAACACATACTGCAGGGCATCAACCAACTACTAATTGAGGTTAGGAAGAGGCTTTCCCCCCTATTTCCATAGTTGACTCATATGAGGATTTTATACCTTATTTTGAAATTTTTGCTACTAGTCACTAATGGGGACAGGATAATGGTGTACATAGACCCATGGTCTGATCCAATGTGGCAGTTCCTGTGTTCCTTCTGACTCTAGGGACTCTGCTTTAAGGTCCTCTTCATTTGTATTCTTTTCTGGACTTCAAGCATACAAAGGATCAATTTTTTACTTATTTATAGTTGTGATGAAGTTCAAAATGTGATTGTGTATGCCAAGCCTGAAAAGTCATAAACTTGATTTAGATAGATTGCTAGTATTACAGACACAGGCTTTTCTGATAATGGGATCTTAGCATTTCTACAATCCTTGTTATGTATCTGAACTTTCCACACATGATAGGTACACTTTTCTGAATAGCCGGTTTATACAATTATGTTCCCCAATATAAATTTTACTTTTAGAATGCTATATTCTTCTTTTTTCCCTCATAGAATGCAAGGACAAATATAAACCCCCATGAACAGACAAAGATTTGTTACTACTTGATGCTTTCAATTTCTGCATCCATGCAATGTCCACATCACTGAGTTCAGCAAAGACCAGAGATTACATTTCCAGTAGAAATTTTACTTTACTCATTCTTGTTGGGGGAGGACGAAGACATCTTTATTGAGGGGTTTCCTAGTATATGTAGATGTTTTGTTATTTGTACCCAAAAGGGACAATATATTTAATTCACTATACTAAATTCTGATTCTCAGAAAAGAACATGTTTTGGTACAGTATGGTACATACTTCCAGAAAGTAGGTTTCAGCACAGATGCTGCTCGCTTGGTGCTGAACTATAATTTTTTGATGTACCGACTTCTAGAGCCTTTACTTCTAGAAATTTTGCTTTTAAGCTGAAAGCTGATGGAGAAGAGCTGCAGGCAGTTAGTACTGGTTATTTCAATAACTACAAACATATTTTTTTCTAATATTCATGTTGGATCTAACGTTACAAGATGAATCAGGAAGCTTCAGGTATCTTTAGAATCAAAAACTATGTTCCTTCTTTGATAATGAAGCTATTCTTTTTCTGGACTTCACATTTGTATTGCTTTAATCATTGAAAAATAAAAGCCATATAAATAAGTTGCAAGCAGTTAGAGTGAGATAGTATACACATTACAGTTCTAATCTTTGTATTGTGTAGAGCTGATCAAATAAGTGACAAATAATGTATCTAATTAAGATAGTTCTCGACCCCATTAAGGCTCCTATATATGGTTAATGAATTCACAATTCGACCAGTCCAGGGGAATCCTTGTATGCCAACTACTATTTCACTTTCCTCCCAGAGCCCCTTCCCCTGTATAGTGGATTTTATGGAGCAAAAGGGGGCAGGGGCAGGATATCACTGCATCTGGATGGTTTCTGGCTGCTGGAATGAGCAACTTGAGATTGCTCAATTTTACACCAGGAAGTGACGTAGTCCCCTGCCGACTTCAGAATAAGGGTATGTAAACGTGTCTGAGTCATCTTTGCCCGCACCTTCCTATCTGTGTTGGGCTTACTAGGGATTCAGCCCAGGATGTAGGTCACAAAATTTAGCAGTAGTGCTAGCTATAGGATTTCAAAGGGAGGGAGATGACCACTTTACCTCCCAGCCTAGATGCTACATTCCGTAAATACCTTGCAATGTTTCAGTTAAGTTTTACTTTAGAGACTTGAATGGGAAGAAGGCTTATGGCTCCCAATTCAGTTTCTTAAATATTGAAAGTGAGGCACGAAGAGGACTCCAGAAGTCATATAGGAGACACTATAGGTTTTGGTTCCTTTGCAGCTATGGCCCCTAACATTTTAAAAGGGGGAAAACAAAACAAAACAAAACAAAGCACTTCATTAAATGTTGGTGGGGCGGGAAGGTGGAATGGGGAGGAAGAAGATACTGTAATTAAAATTATACTTAGATTGTAATCTGTGGGAGAGACCATCTTTCTATTATGCACATGACTGGGACACCTAAGTGCTACCAAACTACAAATAATAAAAAATTCTTCTGTGACTCAGGGTCCCATTGATGCCAACTGGCAGAGAACACAGGGGGTGCATAAGGTTTTACAGGGATCCCCAAGGTCAGATCAAATAAGATCTGTATAATAATTCACCAGAGGGTGACATGTGAGGTCTCTAACAAGAACCTGTAGCCCACTGGTCACAATAATCATTGTGAAATATATGTATGCATAATATGTAAGGAGTCATATATCTATATCAAAAATTATGTTCTTTAGGTTTGCGTTAAGACAGGACACCAGGAGGTCATTTTGGGTGCCTTCAGTTTTGAGTGTCCAACTTGAAGTATCTTAAGTTAAGCCTATTTTCAGAGGGTGGGTCCTCAGTGCTGCTTCTTTGAGTGTTTGCACATGTCCATTCTACTTCAGGTGCATGCAAGCCCTGTGTACTAAAGTCAGATACAGGTCTGTCGCATTTTACGCTGGGGTTACCTTCCGCAGTCAACGCGTAAAGCGAAAATCGCATATAGTCAAAATTACATTGAGTGTAATGGCGGGCAGAATTGCCCTCACTACAGGTACAGTATTAAAATTGTTATTTTTCTCTTTTTTGTTTTTGTTTTTGCCGACCGCATAAAGCTGAAATCGTGCGTGTTAAATGCACGTAAGATGCGACAGACCTGTATATTTTTCCATAGTGGTACCCGTCCAGGCAGCACATGTGCCCTCCACAAACTCATTCTCCCAGCCAAAAATATAAAAGGTGGAGCCACCCCGACTCCCCTACTGTTCCTTCTCACTGCCCATGGTTGGTAGTTGGAATGGGTTTTGTGTCTTGCCACACAACTCTTCCTTTTTCTCTCAGAATTTATCTAAACTTTGTAATTAGTTGTGAGTGTCAGTTATAGTGTATAGTTGAGTAGTACTTGTGTGTAATTTTTCTATTTGTACTTTGGGTTTTTTTTGGATTTTTATTTGTTCCTGGCATCCTTGATGCCAGGTACCAGGGTTTGCCCAAGCATAAATCCTTGGGATTTAAGCTCTATTCTGGCTGTAGGAAATCTATGTCAGGTAGTGATCCTCATTCCCACTGCCTAAAGTGCCTGAGGGAGGGTCACATCAGGAATAAGTGCCATATCTGCAGTGTTTTCAAACACAGAACCCAGAAGTCCAGAGAGGTAAGGCTCCAGTACTTCCTTATTCAGTCTGTGCTGTGCCCCTTATTTGAGCACAGCTATTCGGTTCACTGCTATGTGGACACCACTTCATCCAGGAGTGCATCTCCAGACATTGCAGAGTCCCTTCAAAAGAAGGATCCCAGGAAAAGCCATCATTCTCCCTCCCCAGTACCATTGAAAAGGCAGACGTCATCTGACATAGCACAGTCTTCAAAGCCTAGGAAGTCTTCCTCAAATAAGGCTTGATCTCCTGCAGACTCTTCCAGGAATAAATCCAATACTGAGGTTAGGCAGTCCTTGATACCACTCTTACTACTTTCACTCTCAGTGAAGAGTCATTGACTCAGGCACCAGCTTTTTTATTTTTTTAGACCAACTCCATTGCCTGGGCCTGACAAAGCCTCAAGTTTTTCCTTGCATGCTGCTATCCATCTGACACTCTTGGTACTGATGACACTACAGGCATATGTAGAGGACAAGGACCTCTTCTGCATCTCAATGACAGACTCACCACTACTTCAAAAGGTAGATGTTTCACCACTCCTCTGCTTTTTCAGTGCAAGGACTGGTACTCTCTACGTCTACAGTTGTGGCTCACTCAGCACCAATTTTGATGCAGCAGCCGATGGTACTGATAACTCCTAAGAAGTCTTTGATGCCTCTCCAGAGCACATGTGTGATAGTGTCAGTGGGTAAGCCCCCGATGCTTCCCCTGGTACCAGCACTGGAAACTGGTCCAAATCTCTGATCCCTTAAACCCACCCAGGACTGCACCTCTGTGGCCATCAGATTACTCCTACCCCTCTTTGGAGTTGGAGGTAAAATCTTATATGTTCAGATTTTATTATAGAAGATCATGAGGTTCACGTTCACCATCCTCATGGAGATCATGATCTTGGCACTGACAGTCTTACAGGAGTAGAACTATAGACAGAATATTATAAGGTCCTTTTTACTGGGATCTGGTGCTTTATCAATGGCTATATTGGAACCCCCAGGCATGCCTCCAGCGTCTTGAACAGCTTTTCCAGTGGCTTGTTTATTCCAGTCACTTCCAGGTGTTAACAGACCTGTCTGAGTAGGGTTATTGTGTTATAATTTGAAATACATCTGAAGGGCACCCCATTCAAAAACCACTGACCAACATTTAGTAATGGTCTGTCACTGAGGTGGTATAATTTACCCAGCAGGTGAGAGCTGGGTGGATATTACACTGATAAAAGGTTATTTAATGCTACCAAAGATAATACCACTTGTTGTCAAAAAAAATAACATAATGGGAATTTTATTTAAACCAGAACAAATTGAACTGGATTCCACCTACCTACAATAACATTAAATACATGAAGAATATATATAATAAAGTATAATGGTTTGAAAATGTATATGTACATGCGCACACACACTATAACTTACTATTAAGTGTACTTAACTAAATATAACCCTCTACATAGAAATGTATATCTATATCTATCTCTGTATGCACAGCCTATTATCTTATAGATTGTTGTTTTGTAGTTCAAGGTTCCTCTTTCCCCAAATAGCTCACTGGGTACTGTGTAATGCCCAAGTCAGTCTTTGAGCCTCAAGTGCCTCTCATGACTTCCTGAAGGGATGAACTTGACTCCAGTGGTGCTTGCTTGATGGGGCCGTACGTTAGACCAGACCCATGGGATCTGAAGGACTTTTGGTTCCCCTGTTCCAGATCTCTGGGACCACGTGAATCAATGATAGGATATGCCCAGAGCTTACACTCAGGAACAAACAGGAACGAATGCTCAGAAACATGCCAGCAAACATCGACTGAGTTGACCAGCCAGCCTTAAAGTAAAGGAGCTCTCTTCTACATGTCTGTCTGTGCTGCTCAACCTCTATCTCTTCACCGATTTGCGGTCTCTCTCAGACCTAGTTTCCCTCTGGCTGCCCTCCCCCACCACTCCTCTGGCCACCCTCTCCATCTCTCCGTCCCTCTGGCTTCCCTGCCCCTCCTGTCCCTCTAGCCAACCTTTCTCCCTCCCCTTTTTTTATCTCTCTCTTTCAGTCTCCTGTCCTGCATACCTCTGTCCCTCCACCGTCACCCTCTTCCCCTCCAATTGTCATTCTCCCTCCCTCTGAGGAGAGAGGCCATCTCCTCTCACTTTCTCAGAGGGAGGGGCTACCTCCGCTCCATAGAAAAATGACAGTGCATTCACGCTCAGCACATCCTACATCATATATCCCCATATAGGGTCCAGTCTTTTTACCATATTTACATTAGGCAGCATAAGATGCCCAGTACTGATCCCTGGACTAACCTTGGTACCAATCAGGTACTGGATGTAATACTGACTATACCAGACCCATCTGATTAGGATATAAGGCACCTGTACAGGACAAACCGTACAATCACCATTCAACACATCATTGTCCTCTCCTGCTCAGGCAAATGTCAGAATCATCACGACTGGTTCCTGGTGATTGTAAGACCTACCAGGAACTGTTAAAAAGTGTGGATAATTTTCTATGTATCCAGGTGAAAACAGCGCAGGAAAATCCACATAAATTAGCGGATACCGTACACATCTCAGACCCTCGTAGAGTGGCTCTACCAATTAATGAAGCCATCAAAGAGCTCACAAAAATATTCTGGCAAACACCTTCATATATTCCACTTCTGGCTAAGAGAATGGGGAGGAGATACTACTTTTATTCACACGCCACCTCAGGATCTTTGGTGGTGGCTAGAGTCAACAAAAAGTTCTAGACAAGAGCATTCCATGTGTATCCCCAAAGATGATGATGATGATCATAAAAAAGTGATCTATTTGGTAGAAAAGTTTATTTGACCTTGTGGCTATAATTTAGAATTGCAAACTATGAGGATCTTGCAGCCAGATATGATTTTTCTATTTGGGACAATATGTCTAAATTCATAGATAAACTACCAAAGAAGCGAATCATGCCAGGCTTAGTGATTGTTGTCTGGTGTCTAGACCCTTCAGATGGCTTTGGATAATGCAGACTCTGTAACACAAGCAATGGCAACCACTATTACAATGCATTGCTCCACTTGGTGGCAATTGTCTGGGATACCAGTGGAGGTCCAGCAGATGACTGAAGACATTCTGTTTAATGAGTTTCTTTTGTTTACTGGAAAAATGGATGAAGTGCTAAAAAAAAATAAAAAAGAAAACCACCACAACACACATTCTAGGGCAGCCCTTAAATTTCTAGGCATTTATAACCAGCTCCTAAGAAGAAGCAGTTTCATCTTCAAACTCAGAAGAGGTATCCTTTTTACTCTACAAGGTAGTCTGAGCACATGAAGACGCATCATAAATACCAGAGGAGACCACTGCTTCCCCTCCTGCTTCAGCCGTGTTGAGACAGCCCACAGCAACTAAGCAGTCTATCTAGCACCATAGTTGAGGCCAGCGAACCACCATGTTGGTATCTATTATTAACTGTATTTTCTAGCCCAATGACTGTGTAATATCTAAAGGGATTAGGCTGGCTTTCTCCACCTGTGAGAGATCCTACACTCCCTTGGGACTTAAACTTGGTCTTGCCACCATTAGTAGGTCTGCCTTTTGACCGTATCGCCACTGGTTCATTGTTGCATCTGTCCCTGATGGTAACATTCTTGGTAGCTATTATCTCAGCCAGGAGAGTAGGAGAATTTTGAGCATTGTTGCAGACCACCCACCTCCCTTGTATACGATCTTCTTTAAGGACAAGGTTTATTTATGACTCCATTCTAAATTTCTGACTAAGGTGGTTTTGGATTTACACCTTAACTAGTCTTTCTATTTAACAATCTTTTTTCCAAAGCCTCACTCTCATAGGAATGAGGAGAGATTCCATACTTTGGACGTTTGCAAGGGATTAGCCTTGTTCTTGGGCAAGACTAAACAATTTAGAATGTCCCCTCAGCTATTTGTTTCCTTCTCTGACAGGATGAAGGACAACCTGTCTCTTTGCAGAGAATATCATCCTGGATCTCATCCTGCATATCTCTGTGCTATGGCATCACTACGTTTTCTTGACCATAGAGGGTTTCAGCACATTCTAGAAGATCACAAGCAGCATCAGCTGCATTCTTGGGTCATGTGCCCATCAATGACATTTGCAGAGCGGCAGCTTGCTCATAAGTACATATATTCATTAGGCATTATGCTATCCCTTAAGCTTTGAAAGCTGATGCCAAATTTGGAAGAGTGGTGTTGCAATCTTTGCTCAGTGGACTACAAAGCTCTCCTTTCCAAACTCCTTGTGAGTCACTTAAAGGAGACTTGACAGAAGAAAAAAGAACCATTACTTACCTGCTCTCCATCAGTTGTTCTTTGAGAAGTGTTACACATGTCCATTCCACAACCCATCCTTCTTCCTCTCTACGTTGGAGTCTATACTTCCTGGATTCTGGTGTGAAGGAAATGAAAGGGGACCAGGGCATCTCTGACCTTATACCTTCAGCTGAGAGCACTAGCATCCATAGAGTGCATGCATCGCCCTAATGGGCACTGCTGTGGGGAAAAATTCTCTGGGTTCAGTGCACTGGGTGTGCACAGGCCCAAAGTGTAATGGACATGTGCAACACACCTTGAAGAAGAGCAGTTACAGAACAGGTAAGTAACCATTCTTTTCTAAAAGTCAGGTCATTCTAAAGGTGTGTCAAGATGAGCATTCAAAAATGGAGGCAACCGAAATCACTAGTCACTTTTGAACATTTGTGCTCCTATTCTTCAGATACTTGCCTGAAGCAATGCCACAAAGACAATCTTCTACCAAAAAGAGAACATATAAATATGTACTAAGTACAAATTACATTCTTGTCTATTGAAATGGCAACATTTGATTTTTTTCATGTCATACTAATATAATGGCTGTCTTGTATGCAATGGAATAACTTGAAATAGAAATAATAAATGACAGTGGCATCAGGTTATAGCAAATAAATCATAATTACAGCCCTGTGTTTTGTTTGTTTTACCTTTTTTTTATTTTTTTGCAAATGTGAAATAACATGAAATAAAATGAAAACCAATGTATAAAACAAATTAAACTCAAACTGCAGCGGCACACAGGTTGCAGTGCCACTCTACGATAATGATAACTGAAAGATCTTAGCAAGAAAGAGAGAGAAAAAAAGTATGTTTACTTTTTGCATTTGACACCGTGTGTGTATAGTCACTTTCACTGGTCTGTATTCAGTCAGGCAGACCTTTTCACTTGTGGAACTCATTGGAGAGTCGGTGTCTATGTTGGTCAATTTATCCTTTGATGAAAAGATCACTCTAAGCACAGGGGCAGGAAAGAAAAGCCAGAACATACTGTTTAGAGGATGCTTTATTTTTAATGTCTCAATTTAAAATTGCATCAGATTTTGTTTGGGTAAGCATGAATGCATCCAATTGTAGGATTGGAGTTGCGACTTGTAACTAAGAAATGGCCAGTAATGTGCAATGAAATTAGAATTTACCGTATAATAAATCTAAATAGTATATTCTTTAACTAGAAAAAAGTGGTGCTGCATGTTTTTTTTTCTCCAAACTGAGAATAGATTGATATACTTTGTAATGGTGCATAAGCTTCTAACAAATTCTTCAAATTATGTCATTATGATGAGAGACATTCGTCATTAAATCTGCTACTTAACATATGAAAGTTCCAGTGTTTATGAAGAGAAACCTGCACATAACTGGAAAATGCAACATTTTTGTAATTTCTCACAAATGTTCTACTTTTTTTGACCTCCCATTTTTGATTATTTTATGCTTGGCACAGAAGAATGGTTCTGTGTTGTACAAATCAAAGACAGGTAAATGAAATGTGTTTTTTCCAATGTTTAATTTAAAAATATTAGGTAGACCAAGCCAATATTTTCCTTTTCTTTTCTTTTTTCCTTATATTTAATATTTGTAAAAGTTTCTTCTGAATTTAGAGCTCATGAAAGCTGCCAGATTGAAAGCCGCAGAAACCATAGTCCACTGTTTATCTACATATTTCATTGTACGCATACTTCGTCTGCCCACCAATTTGGCGGAGAGGGTAATGCAAGCTTCACACAATTCATTCCCTGACCTGAGACTGCCATCTAGCTATTTAATAACAGTTATGATGATGGTCATTATGTGAACATCTGTCCAGTGGAAAATGGACCAAGACCACTAGCTCATTTCAAATTAGACTGCAGCTGATACTAATTATTTTGGATAACTCAGGTTTGGTACATTGAAATACTTTAGGGCTAGCTTTCAGAAGTGACAAGCACTCACAGTTCCTATTGACATCACTTGGAGTTGTGGATGTTTGGCACTCCTGAAAATCAGGCCCAAGGTGTTTTAGGTTGGGCTACCAAAAACCGAGTAATCCAAATTGGTGGCTATTTTTGAAAATATTAACTCTGACCATGACTAAATGGGCCAGATGACTTCTTGTGTCCTAATAATGAAAGGCATTATGGCGCCTACTCAGCATGTTCCTATCCCTGGGTCTGCATTACATTGCCAGTTCTTCGAGGCATGAATATCCTCTGTACTAGATTAATATTAAGTGCTTGTCTATAAACAAGTTAATTTGTTGCAGGCTGGGATATAAATCTACAGTGCTACAGTGTGATGCGCACTAACTGTGTGAATCCTGCTGCCGTGCACTGAACAAAAATTCCGTAGTGCAGAACTTTTAGTGCACTGCATCAGGGACAATTAGTGAATGGCACATTAGGGTGCTGTAGATTTACACTCTAGCTTGCCACACACTAACTCTTCAGATAGACGTGCCGTAAGTCATAGATATTAGATGTCTACATGTGTTTGGAAATGAAAACAGAAATCTATGACTTTGAATGTATTAGTTGTAAACTTCAAACATGAGGCAGGATTTAAACATATTTAAAATTATTTAAATAAATATAAGTTAGACAGTTATCAGCCTTGTGTTTTGTCACTGTCAAATAAAGCTAATACCTAACCCTAGTATTTTTCCCATAAAAAGGGTAATGCCTTCAAAAGGAAGGTCCTGAATTTAATTTCCTTATATGCTTGCTACCTGGACATAGATATAAAGATTTGCATCCAAGGCATTCAGAAACTTACCTAGCACTTTTTTGCACAGGGAAAAAGATTCAAGATCTAAAAATCTATGTTCTCATTAAAAAGTATATATTCATAACCTCACATGAACAAATAAATAGATCTATAATGGTAACAGCTAAAAAAGTTTTGGGCTTTTTTTATGGGCAGGTACCACTGATAATATCCTATTCCCCATTATAAGTGTAGGAAATAGACGTTCAAGCTAGTAATATCCTACCCATATGTATAAAGGTACAAGAAAACTTTTTAATTGTGACTATTGTAGTTGAATCTTTACACCTATGTAATTAGGAACAATTTATCAAGGTTTGTGGTGGATTCTCCATCACTGAACATTTTTTTTTTAATCAAGACTGGACGATTTTCTAAAAGATATATTGACGTTCTATGGCCTGTGTTATACAGCAGGTCAAACACTTTGATCACTATGGTCCCTTCCGGTCTTGGAATCTATGAATTACCATAACGATGCATGAGTGACTGTACCCTTTTCTGACAGTTCTTGACATGTAAAGGAGAAATAGAAAGATCATGCATAGTAGTGAAGTGTACTTACTGTACATATTACTCAATTTTCCTTAAGTACCATGTTTTCTTCCACAGCAGAAAATATACCTATGGTATCTACTGTATATCCTCATGAATTTCCATCATTCCTGTATAATCTAAATGATGATCTCAATTTCCAGCTTGATCGATTTTAAGCATCAACACTAAACAGAGCTAAAACCCCGCAGCGGATCAACACCAAAAACTTTCCATTGATTTCACCTGGAGTTATGCAGGCAAAAGAATGATAACTGCAGGTCCTGAAAATTCCAGCTGAATTGCACATGACCGTTCTGGTCCTGGTTCAAACTTCATGCTTCCTAAATGTTTCTTATGCTCTTAAAATTAAAAGATACTCCACTCTTAGGCTCTCATGCCACAAACACTTATCTATGTGCTTGGCTTTACTCACATACACAGCTCTATTGACGTCACTGAAATTCCACGGCTGAGTAAAGTTAAGTATGTGAATAAGTGCAGGATCAGGACCATAATCCATAAATAAAATATATCTTTTCAAAGAACGTCTTCATTTCTAAAAGCTACTTTTCCTCTTATAAAAATGAAGGGAGGGAGTGCAGGGGAAACAGTTACAGAGGAGTTTTTTTAAATGTTACAAGGCAAAGCATTGTCTTTTGAAAGAGTTTGTTTTTGTTTTAATTCAATTATTTAAAATGATAGGACACAATTTTTAATTAAATCTTGTATATATCAATAACTGATCAGAATTGGATTTTTTTAAAATTTCAATGCTGTCAAATTATCAATATTTAAAATATTTATAGGAAATTAATACATTTTATATTTGACTTGAAAGTTGTTTAGCATTCGTTGATCAGCTTCATTATACAGAGTAGGTTTATATCTGAATGGTAGTGCTGTATTACTAAGTTTTTCTAAAATTTAGGGGTTTTGTATAATTTACCCAAGATTTGTTTCTTTTCTAAGTTATACTTTATTTTTTTTTACAGTTCAACAGAAGAGCAGTTTCATTGGCAAACGCAAGGTAAAGTATATCTTGGATGGATTCTGTATCTAGATATATTTCCCCAGTAATGTCTATGTTATCCAAAAGAGAACAAAGAATTAGAAGAATCATGGATTTTATGTGCTAGCCTTCATTAAAATTGTTTATTAATTATCCCCATAGAGAAGTGGCAGGGCCGCCCAGAGGATTCAGGGGGCCTGAGGCAAAGCGGGGGAGCTTGTACTCACTGGGCAGCGCTCCGAGTCTGCAGCGGCAGCATTTCGGCAGCGGGGAGCCCTTCAGTCACTCCGCATCTTTGGCAGCACTGAAGGACCCGCTGCCGAAATGCCGCCGAAGACCCGGACCGCCGCCGGGTGAGGAAAGGGATTCTCAACCAGGGCTTGCAGGGCCCCTGTGGGGCCCAGGGCCTGGGGCAAATTGCCCCACTTGCCCCCCCCTCTGAGCGGCCCTGAGAAGTGGCAGTAATTGGTGGTGACACAAATGGTTGTAGAACAGGAGAGTGTCGTGTACAAGGTTTCTGATTGTGATCAGTGTGAAAAATATCTCAGTGTGAAAAATACCTGAATTTTTCAATATGCTTATCGATAGCAAACACCATACTTTTAAAGGATGGTGTTTGAAAGTATGGATATAGGTGCATTTTTCTGGGCCTGCCCATTCCAGCATCCTTTGAAAATTAGACCTTAAATGTTACCATTCCCTTGACTAGCTGTGAATTTTTAATTGGTTCTATGTCATTGTTTTTATCTTTTGTATTTTCTTTATATTCTTTAACATTTTTTATAATTTTTATTACAGACGGTCAGAAGGATATAGAGGATGAGCTCACAACTGGTCTTGAGCTGGTGGACTCCTGTATTAGATCACTGCAGGAGTCAGGAATACTTGATCCACAGGACTATTCAACTAGTGAAAGTAAGTTTCCAGGAACTTGCCTTTCTTTGTCTGGAGCCCCAAAATCCAGAACTATTATTCGGAGTACTTTATGCTTTTAAGATGAAAGTACATCGTGTCATAATGGTTTTCGCATTTCATCTGTCAACATTGGCAGCAGGCAATATAAATTGAATTATCTGTAAATATGCTTATTACCCACTTCCTTATGTGGATTGCAATCTGTAAAGAGCTCCCAAGCACTTCAGAAGCTATGGACAAAAAGCAGATAGTTCGATAACTGTTAATTTAAGGAATATATCCCTTCATACTGTATAGCTGTGACATCCAAGAAGGTCATATTTAAAGATTTCAGTGTCAGTACTAGAAGAGTTTTAACCAATAGGATTACAGTATGCAAAGGCACCCAAATTGCACTCTGATTGGGCAAATCGTCATAATGTCTGATGTCACAGTTTCACCACACAGCTATGAACTACTCAAGGCTAAAATTTGCAAAAGATTACATGACTCCAAGCAACCCAAGAAATGGCCCTCAATATGAGTGATGAGCTGGTAATGGGCATCCTGACAGATTTCAAAGGTGATGGCTGGACTTGTCAAAAGCGCCAGAGCACCTTGAGGCATCTATCAAAGGAGGTGGGCTGGGTGCTGAATGGTCAAACTATATTTTCAGACCTGTGCAGTGGGGTAGCTGGGTCCTTTGCTATAACTAGCTGCTTGCAAATTAGTTATGGTTCAGGCCTGCCCTCAACCACTTTGGAAACATTGGGGGCTGTCTCCCCAGTTGGGGAGAGAGACAGATTGGCTGAGGAGCCAGAAGTGGGGAACAGGGACTAATTGGAGAGTGGGACTGGCAGTTTGAGGGGGAACACTGAGACTGGCACTGTGAGATTAGATCTTGCTGGGCAATGAGATTTTGACTGGGATGAGAAGCCTGACTGGGACTGGCTAGGTTAGGAGAACTGGACTGGGATGAGGAACACAGAGGTAGGGAAGGTAGCCTTAATTTATTCCCCTTGTGCATATACATTATTATACAGTCTTTAGTTACATAACATACTATTTTTCCACAGGCCCCAGTGCACAGGCTGGACTTGCTCTGGGGATGAATTAGGGTTGGGGAATGCAGGAGGGTGTAGTCGGTAGGACCCCAAGTTCAGTTACTGCAGAAGTTGGAAGGTGTGTAGTGAATGAGGCAAGGGACAGAAGGATGAGAAATGAAGGTCTCATGTTTAAGACAAATGAATGCTGCTTGGAAAATTGGATTCTATCCCTGCCTCTGTGTCAGAGTTTCTGTGCGATGCTGAGCAAAATCACTTAAACCAGACTTTTCACATTTGGTCAGTAATTGTGTGTTCCTCATTTTCTGGATGTCTGACTTGAAAGCTTGGAGTCTGATTTGCAGGTGCTGTACACTCACAGCTGTGACTGAAGTCAATGGCAACTGTGCATATTAAGTGCTATATAATGGTAGCTAATCTGAAAAATCAGATCCTAGGTGTCTCAAATTGGGCACTCAAAATTAATGGATACTTTTGACCTTAATCTCTCTATGCCTCAGTTCCCCATTTGTAAAATTAGGATAATAACACTCCTTTATCTCACAGGGCTGTTGTGAAAATAAATGAATTAATGTTTGTGTAGCACTCAGATATTGTAGTGATGAGCGCCATAGTAAAGCCCATGAAGAAATTAATAATTCTGTATTCAGAGCTGGGTTAGTGTGCAGCAAATAAGGCCTAGGTCATTGTATTGAACAATGAAGATAAAACAAAATATTAAGTATTAAACCATCCATCCTGTGCACTGAATGAGGCATGGGTGTTGTAGAAAAATAGTTGGTGATCATGTAATTAAAAACTGTATCATAATGCATACACACATGGAGGCCAATTAAGGTTGCCTGTGCAACCTTAATTCTGGCATTTCCTAACTTTTTAGTACTTGACTTTGCAACCTTTATAATGAAAAATATGTATGTCTAGAATACACTAAAGACCCTGATTGAGGATATGTCTGAGGTGCCTTGATGGTCCCATTTTTTTTTTGGTCAGGTCAGATTTTTGAATTTGCTATATCAGAGGCTGCCCTGGGATGTACCTACTACTGACTTCACTATGTGGTCCTCTGACCTGAGTGTGTCCAGTAGAACAATCCAGTCTATCAGTGGCTGTTCCTCGGGGAGGGATTAGTATGTCTGTGTTTTGAACAGCCTTTATCATACAGCTTTACACATTTCCTGCTTCCCTCTGAAGCTGTTGTGAGAAACAGCTACATAGCAGGCAGCTATTGTAATAGACTCCCTAAATCCCAAAGATCACTTCACATGTGGTACCTGTGTACTAACAAGTGTAAGCCATGGAAAAAATGGCTAAGGGGATATGGATATCACCACATGAAAAGGGAATCATGTGGGGTAGTAGCTGTATTAGTCATTGATTGTGGTGTTCTGGTATTTACCTTTTGCTGATGGTGAGTCTGGAAAACTATTTGACTGAGGTGTTGGAGTGCAGTGATCATTTATTTTTTTAAAAGTTCCCAGGCTGTTCTAAGGAGGGAATGCATTGGATATATGTAAGGTATAAAGACTGGCAGATTCAAAACAGTGATGTTACTCTTGGGAGTTCCTCTGCTATGGTGTGCCTGGAACAAGAGTGTACAGATCTGAGAGCCGCTCCTGTCCCAACACCCATCCCCCCCATGCCCACCCACCTCAGTAAACCAATAGTTAGCTGAGTCCAGCAAAAACGTCTTCTCTGTTTCAGTGCTAGTCCTTGGATCAGTTTGTCATTATATGGTAAAGTAGTTGTTGAAAATATAATAATTGGCAGTCATCCTGCACAGGGGCAATCACTGGTGTCTTTCACAGTCCAGCTTGACACTTCGTTGGTAGACACTGTCTCGGGCTCTCACACTGGTGTCCTGTGCATTGACTTTGTTGGCTCTATTCCACACTCCTCTAAAAGTTGTGGATGTATCTTGGTATTTGTGGATTCTCTAACTTAACTGAAATCTTTCTTACACAAGTCTGCACAGTTGATGTAGCTGCTGACAGACTGGTTTGCAAATTGGTAATGCAGAATGGGAAAGGTCAGTGCCAGATTTCTGAGTAAAGAAGTCAGTTTACCAAATTGATCTCTCTGGGTACTAAAATGACCCCATCTCAGTAGTGTCTGAATGCCTCCCGAGTATTTATGGATTTAATTCCACAACATCCCTGTGAGGTAGGCACGTAATTATACACTTATTTTGTACAGCTGGAGAACTCAGACACAGAGAGATTAATGGAGTTGCCTAGAGTTACTCGGAAAGGCTGTGGAGTAGCAGAGACCTGAACCCATATCTCCTGAGCTCAAGTCCAGTTCCTTGGCCACGAGATCACCCTTCCTATCTTTCACATTGCTACAAATCCATCACCACCATCTCACATCAACCCAGATCAGATACGACTTGCCAACCCTACAGGATTGATCTGTGGACTAAGGTGCATCAGATCCTCCTATGGAGCTGAGGAAGGGCATAAGAACATAAGAATTGCCATACTGAGTCAGACAATGGTCAATCTAGCTCCATATTCTGTCTTCCAGCAGTGGTCAATCCCAGGTGCTTCAGAGGAAATGAGCACAATAGGCAATCACCAAGTGATCCATCCCCTGTCATCCACTCCCAGCTTCTGATAAATACAGGCTAGGGACATTTGGAGCATAGGGTTATATCCATGACCATATTGGCTAATAGTCTTTGATGGATCTATTCTCCATGAACTTATCTAATTCCTTTTTGAACCCTGTCATAGTTTTGGCTTTCACAGCATCCCCTGGCAATAAGTTCTATAGGTGGACTGTGCATTGTGTGACCCCTAGTTCTTGTGTTATTTGAAGAAACAAATAACATTTCCATATTCACTTTCTCCTCACCATTCAAGATTGTATAGGCCTCTACCATATCCCCTCTTAGTTGTCTCTTTTCCAAACTGTAAAGTCCCAGTTTTCTTAATGTCTCCTCATATGGAAGCTATTCCACACTCCTAATCATCTTGTAGCCCTTCTCTTTACCTTTTACAATTATAATATTTTTTTTAGATGGGGTGACCAGATCTGCATGCAGTATTCAAGATGTGGATTTACCATGGATTTATATAGGAGCATTATGATATTTTCTGTCTTATTATCTATCCCTTTCTTAATGGTGCCTAATATTTTGCTAGCTTTTTTGATTGCTGCTACACATTGAGCAGATGTTTTCAGAGAGTTATCTGCAATGACTCCAAGATCTCTTTCTTGAGTGGTAAAAGCTAATATAGATCCCATCATTTTGTAGGTATAGTTGAGATTGTTTCCCAGTGTACATTAGTTTTCATTTATCAACATTGAATTTCAATTGCCATTTTGTTGCCCAGTCACTCACTTTTGTGAGATCCCTTTGTAACTCTTTGTAATCTGCTTTGGACTTCACTATCTTGAGTAGTTTTGTATCATCTGCAAATTTTGCCATGTCACTGCTTACCTCTTTTTCCAGCTCATTCATGAATATGTTGAATGGCATTTGTCCCAGTACAGACCCCTGGGGGACACCACTATTTACCTCTCTCCATTCCGAAAACTGAGCATTTATTCCTACCCTTTGTTTCCCGTCTTTTAACTAGCTACTGATCTATGATATCCCTGTTATTGCATGGCTGCTTACTTTGCTTAAGAGCCTTTGATGAGAGACCTTGTCAAAGGCTTTCTGAAAGTCTAAGTTCATATATCCACTGGATCACCCACCTCCACATTTGTTGACCCCCTCAGAGATTTTAATAGATTGGTGAGGTATGACTTCCCTTTACAAAAGCCATGTTGACTCTTCCTTGACAAATGGTATTCATCTATCTGTCTGATAATTCTCTTCTTGACTATAGTTTCAACCACTTTGCCTGGGTACTGAAGTCAGGTTTAATGGCTTGTAATTGCCGGAATTGCCTCTGGAGCCTTTTTAAAAATTGGAGTCACAGTAGCTATCCTCCAGTCATCTGGTACAGAGGCTGATTTGAACAATAGGTTACATACCACAGTAAGTAGTTAGTAGCAGTATTTCTGCAGCCAATCAGTAGGTAGCCAATTAGTCTCTCAGCACCTGTAAGCAGGGAAAACTCCCTTCTGCTCGCCTTTTGAAAACACAGCATTGGTGTGCACCTGCAACAGCCAGTCCTATGTGCTAAGAGCTAGCTAGGCAGCAGCTGCTTCCTACCAGCTCTGCAGCAGCTCCTGCCCCCTCATTAGCTCTTCCTGTTCTCCTCGCCCAAGGCTAAGGCATGAAGGATTCCAGTTGCTGCCTCTCCCCTCAACCTGGTGGGATGAAGATGTTCCTGCCCTTCCCAGTACCCGATCAGCTGATCTTTGATTGGAATGAGGGGGGAGCAAGGAATAGGGCCCAAGAGAGCAGCAGGATGGGCCACCTGGCAAAATCACCAATGTTAACGTTAACATTCCTCTTCCCCTTCTACAAGAGCTCAAGTGGCTTCAACAGCTTTCCTGGGTCCAGCTGCTGTTATAGACATCTGCAAGACTAGCTTTTAGCCCTCACATTCACCACACATTATGTTGTCTCCCAAGCCTCCAGATATGAAGCTGAGTTTGGAAGAGTTGTGTTACATTAGAGCAGGTACATGCTGATACCTTCCTCCATGTGGAGCTGTGTGAGAGTGATCTAAAATGGAATGGACACGTGCAAGCACTCAAAGAAGAAAAAGCAATTATGTACCTGTTCTGTAATTGTTGTTCTTCATGATGTGTTGCACATGTCCATTGCATGACCCACCTTACTTCCTCTCTACAATGGAGTCTTTACATGTATTAGCTTCTAGTGTGAGAAGGAACAGAGCGGGGCGGGGGTACTCTGCCCCTTTATGTTCTCTCCAAATGTTACAAGCGCGTGAAAGGCACAGACATCACCTGGATGGATATCACTGTAGGAAAAATTCTCTGACTCTGATGCAGTGGCATGCAAGCACCTAAAGTGGAATGGACAGGTGCAACATAACTTGAAGAATGATAGTTATAGAACCAGTATGTAACTGGTTTTGTGTATTGTGACAGACCCAGACCAGTGGGGTACAAGAGTCTGGTAGAGGGCAAATATACTGGTCACTGGAGGAGTAGTTTTCTGTTCCCTGGGTGACCAGAGCAGGGACTGCACTAGAGTAATCAGGAACCTGCTAGAACCAGTTAAGACAGACAGGCTAATTAGGACACATGGAGCCAATTAAGAAGAAGAAGTTGCTAGAATCAATTAAGGTAGGCTAATCAGGGCACCTGGGTTTTAAAAAAAGGAGCTCATTTCAATTTGTGGTGCGAGTGTGAGGAGCTGGGAGCAAGAGGCGCAAGGAGCTGAGAGGGTGTGCTGCTGGAGGACTGAGGAGCACAAGCGTTATCAGACACCAGGAGGAAGGTCCTGTGGTGAGAATAAGGAAGGTGTTTGGAGGAGGCCATGGGGAAGTAGCCCAGGGAGTTGTAGCTGTCATGCAGCTGTTACAGGAGGCACTCTAGACAGCTGCAGTCCACAGGGCCCTGGGCTGGAACCCAGAGTAGAGGGTGGGCCCGGGTTCCCCCCAAACCTCCCAATTGACCTGGACTGTGGGTTCTTCCAGAGGGGAAGGTCTCTGGGCTGTTCCCCAACCCACATGGTGAATCTCTGAGGCAAGAAAATCTGCCAATAAGCACAGGACCCACCAAGATAGAGGAGGAACTTTGTCACAGTATGTATGCACCCCATGTGAAATAATATTTATATGATATAAAATTATGTGCAATTATTGTTTTCTAACACACACAGATATGGTTTTCACTTGGCCCACCTTTCCAGTCCTCCGATTGAAGGGAGATACCAAGATCTAAACTCCACAGTGTCTTCATTCTGTCAATATTAGATATTAATAGCTTATTATAAAGATGATCTCTGTCCTGTGTGGGGGAATTATTGAGAGTAAAATCCCTACTAAAGCAGACATACCAATTTTGAAAAGCATTTTCTGTTCAACCTTTATTATTTTCTTCCTGTCTCAGAAATTTAATCCGAAGGTACTCAAAATGGTCTATAACAAAAAGACTTTATTTACATGGTAGATCAACTAAAGTGTAAAATCGGGTGTGTCAGATGTCTGAAAGGTTAGATGAGATCAAATTTGGTGCCATTGGAGCCAACAGTCTATTGATTGGTTGTAATTATTTCTGTGTAATCCCTGCTGTGAATACCAGGATAATCCAATTGAGTCAGCCTTGGCAGGCACACACATAGGAGTTTTCCCATGGTACACATGCACCCTGCTCTAATGAAAACTATATGCTCTTGTTTGCGTAAGTGTCACTGTGGATGCCACTGTAGGTGCACATGCGCAGAAGCTCAGTCTTTTGAATAGCAGTGTCTGCTACACGGGTGTACAGGCACCCATTCTCTCCTCATATTTCTGTATGAGGGTTAAAGTACAAGGAAGCCGCAACCCTCCTTCAGATCTCTCTCACCAGCCATGGCAGCGAGACTGAACCTGGAAAGTGTCCAACTGACTTGTTTGTAGCTCCAGCTAAATCTCTCAAAACTCTTCTGATCTGCTGATATTCAACAATCATGAAACATTTTGACCTATATGAACTGAATACTGACAGACCACGAACAGGGCTTTTCACCATGGTAGATTCAAAACCTGCAGGTTCCAAGCCCTGCCAGTCCTGTGATAGTCTAATTTCTCTGAAAGATAGGCATAGCAGGTGCCTTCTGTCTAGTAGAGCCTGACATACCATGTAGTGGTTTGGTGTGCCTATCTTTCTCCACAAGAACACATAATTCATTGTGCTCTGGACTTGGCAGCTAGGTCTGATGTAAAATTCAGGAGACCGGTACATCTGTCTCTGTTTGACTGTCACAGCTCAGTGTCTCCTTCCCACTTACAGAGGGTACACAGCTTGCCATTCACTCACACAGGCACACAGTGGTTCTTCAAAATACTGTAGTCAGTGTGGATCCCACAACCTGCCCTCAATCCCCACTTTTGGAGTCCTCAGCTAAGGTGGTCTTTGAATTGCAAGGGAACTGAGGGAGGGTAAGTATCTCTCTGCCCTTTATGCACTTCTATGGGAGCACAAAGATGCTGCTTTGCAAAAGACTCTAATCTCATGCACGCACATGAGGCACATGTGCACCTACAGTGGGATTACAACATCTCAATAAACCAGTTGCTTTAAATAATTGTTTTTAATCATCTAGGAATATGGAGGATCAATTAGGGATGAGCAAATCAGTTCAGTTCCAGAAACAACCCAAACCTTAGTTAAAATTTGAAATACTTTGGTTAAATACTTTGGGATGATTTAGTTTGGGCTTGGTCCTGCTTTGAGCAGGGGGTTGGACTAGATGACCTCCTGAGGTCTCTTCCAACCCTAATCTTCTATGATTCTATGATCATTCCTCCCCCCACCACCCCACTTTCACATTCCCCCTTTCTACTGGTTAAAGAAAAACATCATGAGAGAGACTATTCTCATGGGACTCTAGGACCAGAAATTTCATGAGCGTTTTTCATTGTGAATTCTAACAGGAAGTAGTTCAGAGAAACTTGGGAATCTTATTTAAACCTTTAGAGGCGCACCCTTCATTAATCTTAATCTATAGAATCTGACAGTCTGTAAATAAATCTGTGGATTTCATATCATCATTCTCTTTAGACACCAAAGAAAGCAAAAGTATTAGAGTTTAACCATTTGCTTTTTAATCCAAAATGTAGCTGGTTAGAGAATTGTAAATTAATTTTAATTTCTCAGATATTATTTGGTACTATTTATTAAATCCAGAAAAAGTGAAATAATCATTTTGAACAATAGATACTACAACTATTCCATAATATCAATAGTGTGACCTTCATGTATGCGTGTAACTTGTAGAAATTTTGCTTATTACTGGTACTCTACAGAAATAAAAAAAGAAAAAGAAATTGTCCCTCCCTCAGTGTTTATATTTTAAACAGAACAAATGTGAGATAATGACAGCAGGTACAGTAATAAGGAAGGGGGATTAAGTCTTAGAATAAATAAAAAATAAAGAAGAGGAGGACCAGATGTCAAGGGAGTGGAGTGGTAGGATGTAAGCAAGGTCAGCATTGTGTAATGTCTTGAAAGAGTGGAAGAAGAATTTAATGTCTTAATACCTGAATGGGGTGAAGGCAATTAACCAGGGATGGTTAGCCAAATAGACAAACATATAACCTGAAATTACTCATACAGGTATTTGAGAAGAGATTGATTATGGTCACCTGGGGAGTGACTTTCAAAAGTGTGTTCCCACATGTTAACTCCGCTGGGTTGCTGCCAGCTTTGGGAAAGCTACATGCATGTGCTTGCAGTTTCACCTTGAGGATGTTAAAGGCTGCTTCACCTCTCCTTGCAGGAAGAGGCCCCAGAATCAGCAGCTGGGAGGTGGCAGTGGCTCATGAAAGCAGCTGTTAACCCCCACAGCACCCATCGTCTCCCCTCCAGGACCTCAGTACACTTTGTCTCCACTGCAACCCACCTACTCCAGGAATTCATTGCCCCAAGGAGCCTCTACCCCCCAACACAGCCCCAAGAAACACTCTTCCCCCAAAACCCTAGAGCACCCACTCCTTTATCCTGTGCAGCTCTGTGACCTATCCACGCTTTCTCATGGCTGGGTGTGTTGACCTTTAAGTATATGGAGATTATTTGCAAATATGCAAATTGGCTCATTAAATAATTTGCATAAAATATCTCACACAAAGCAGAACAAAACCTGTCAGCCATATTGTTGAGTATGAGCTCCTACATGCTAACCACAGGTCAAGGGAGATTACTTGAGCCCAGAGCAAAAGCAGGATTTCACTCTTTTGTGGTAATTCTGGCTGAGCCACATCACTCATTTTTTCTTCTCCCCACATAACAATAAACCTGCACCTGCTAATTTCACATCTCTTCTTGCACAAACACACACACATCAGTTCTGTACACACTCCTTATTCTCTTCCAAGCTCCCATGTGGGACGCAGCTACCCACTGTTTGTGTGGCACAGGAGTTTCTCACAGTGAAAAGATAATATAGCCAATCTTAACACTTGTAGACATGATCCTCAATTAGGTGACTTCACAGAAGCCTCAAGTTTGAACTAGCCCTTCTCAGAGACTAGAAAGGAGACCATTCCATTTTGGAGAAGGAAAGATGCAAGACTTGAGTCTTGTAAAGTCAGAGAGAAGGTAGATTTCTGCTATTTCAAGGAAAATAAAAATACCTTGTATTATAGCTAAGTTAATGGAATAGGTTTATTAGATCTATTAAGTTCTTTTATATGGCAGTTAATGTGTTACCATCTTTTATATTTGTGTATGTATTTGCTTACAGAAATTAATTGTTACTAACAGCCTAATTTGTTTAAAAAATATCAGAAGTGACTGCTGTAATTTATTTTGAGATGAGGTGCTGCCTGATAATTTCAGATCATTTTCTCTGCTTTCCTCTAAGTCACATTAATGTGATGTGTCTGACCACCTGTTTAGTGGCTGTAGGTAAGTAATGGGAAAGAATGAAGTCTCTACCGAAGAGCTGCATTGATTGAGGCTGGATTAGTCATTACAGATTTAAAGAAAAAAACCTTGCAAAGCATAAAATACTCTTGAAAAAGTGTCATTCAGACTTTGAATTGCTTTTTCACTTACTGTGAAAGTGCAAAGAAAAGACAGAGGGATGATAATGTCATAGTGTCATTGTTATTGTTATGTAGAGCTCACAGCAAAAAAACTCAAGAATTTAGGAAAAATTGGACCATTCTCTCTGACTCCCAACACCCTTCGGAAAGTGCTACTCTTGTATCTTTCTCTCTGGGGGAGGGAGAAATGGGAGATCTGATTTCTTCATAGTTTTTGAGCTTTTTTCACTTCCTCACTTCTGAAAGGTTTAGCACTCTAATGGCAGACATGGTCTGGCTACCCTGCTTGCCCGTGCCTCTGTAGACAAACTGACCTACTTTAAAGTGAGGATTATTCTTCACAGAATGTAAGATGTTGGAGCAGAAAAATGGATTCTAAGGCAGGAAATATTTCTGTCAAATTTCAATGTCTCAGAGTATATAAAAGGTGCTATTCTTTTTGAGACAGCAACTGTCTCTTCTTCATTGCTTGGAAAGTGCTATCACTTTTTGGCACTACTACACTATAAATAATACTTAATATGTCCATAGGTGATATGTTATATATATTCCAGCAGATCGTAAAAGAATGTGGTTACAACCTAGAAGCCATGCCACATGGTAAGAGAGCAGTGAGCTAAATGCTGCTACAACCTACTCTGTGGAAAAACAGTGATTATGAAAGGGTTTGGCACAAAAATATGCCACAGGAAAAGTAGCCCTTTTAAATTTTGAAGAAGTATTATTTAAATATGCTAAAATTCCAGTATTCTGTGTCACTCAACTCTGCCCATTTAAAATCTGCTTTCATACAGCAGAAGTTCTAGAGCTCCTAAGTTAATTTTATTGATGCTCTCCTTTGATTCTTAATACAAATCTTACATGCTAAAAAGTAACTGAAAATTCTTTGTTTCTTTCTTTAGACATGTACTGAAACATTTCAGAACTTTTTATAAAGCTTTGTAGAGTTGATACTTCCTGTTAAAATATTTGTTTAAGGTGAAATTTTCCATTATGCTTCAGTGGCCCCTTTTTCCATTAAAGAAGTAGAGCTTTAGCAACCTTCATTGCACAGAGAAATAAAAGAATGTGAAAGCAACAGGTACCATCACATAGCATCTTCATGCCTGCCTGGGTATGAACTGAAAAATCAAAATCTGAAGAAAATAATGTTTTCTAACAAAGTCTTTGTTCTATATACATCTCTCTGACATCAGCTGAGTTCCTTCAGAGAGAAATTTGGCCTGTTGTTCTTATTAGAAATCAGGCTTTTCTAAACTGTCAGGGTTTTTTTTAAAGTGCCTCCTTTCACCAATCAGGTAATTTTAAGTGAGTTTGGTTAAAACATTTGGTACCCTGAAACTGCCACAGGACTTTGGATGCTACAGAATTCTAAAACCTGGGACTATCTGTTCAGCTAAAGTGAAATGGATTCCTTTGAGGAAAGGAATGAACTTCAGTAAACAATAAAATATACAGTGTATTTTTTTAAAAAAAATGTGTTATCCCCTTTTTCAGCTAATAGAAGTAGCTGAGTTTTGTATTTAAGACTCAGAGAACAGACAAGACAAACAGTCATTTGAAGAAATAATAGTCAATCCAGAGCAACTATTATAATTGGCTTTCCATTGTAAATCAGAATTTGACCCACCCATCTTGCCAGAATGTAACCATTCCTCTGAACATTCCGTGCATCATCTTCTGCCAGAGGAGAATTTCTCTGAAAACAGAGACAGTCAGACAACACAGTAATCGAATATGATATATGACTGCTTGAGGAATTAGAGGCTTCCACTTTTGGAAAAGTTTACTTTTAAAGTTTTGAGACTGAAAAAAATAGTGTATTAACTCCACTTTTGGTATATTGCCTTATCCTTTTTTTAGGGTGTTGTTGTTGTGGATGGATGGATGGTTAGTTGGTTGCCAGATCCATAGAGACTTCTGCAGAACTAAAATTATTGTAGGGAACCACACAGGGGTTATAACTACTATAGGAAGTACTGCGGGAGTACTGGGAGAGTTTATGTTGTAACTCTATTGTCTTCAGTGGAGTTATACCAGTTGAAATGTGATGCAATAAAGTGGAAAATCAGGCCTGTTACCTTTTCACCATCAGTACATAGTACAGTGTTCATCATTAAAAAAGTCAGCATTTATAATTCAGTTATTGTCCTCTGTGTATGCCCTTTTTCATTATCTCTTGTTTCTTTAAGTACAATATTATCATATCGGTATTAAGGCATCTCAGTGATTTCAGTAATCGTGCAAGATGTACTATACTTTTTTTTGTGAGTTTGTGGCACTATTGACACAAAAAATATTGTCTTGTATTATTAGCCTTTCTACTAATTGTTTCTTCCAGTGATCTCCAGTAGGAGCCATTGCATAGGTCCACAAATTTAGGATTTTTTTTCTATAAAGAGAATAAAAATAGCTTCCTGTAATCTTTTTAACAGACCAACTCCCAGTGCAGGATTTTAGAGCTGTTTGAATTCAATCTCTAGCATTTATTTATTTATTTACCTATTTCACATTTTCAAAATATTTTTATCATCCAGCATTCCCATATTGTGTACTGTTTTGCATGTTATACAAATGTGTTCTTATATAGGGATGGAGAAACATACATTCCGTGAACAAAATATTACAGAACTTGCACTGGTTAGTACTGGAGCCAATATTTATCATCTGCATTATATCATTCAATTCTTTTTATGCTATTCTATATTTATAGTCTACACTCCATGACTTAATAGCTGTATGTGGTTTGTGTTTTTTAAAAACATAGTAATGGAATTATATGTTCAATTTAGACATAATCTTGACCAATGAAACTTCAAGTGCTTGTATGGAATTTTCTAATGTAGATAGGTTTGTTAGTTGCTTTCTTTTCTGGAAGTATTTTTTTTTTAATTAAAGAAAGAAATCTGTATAAACTTGTATTGTGCGTACTTTTATTTTTTTAATGTTTCACCTTTATGTACTTATTTAAGGGGTTCTTCAGCCTGGGTATGGAAGCACTATTATTTCGTATTTTTTATTTGACCAACATGTGGGTTTTTTCATTTGTTTGGTCAAATACCTCACCTGTTCCCAAATATTAAGTGCATTTTAAGTAAGAGATGAAGTTTCATTGATGCCAAAATGTTGAATATAGATCTAGTACACAATTATGTAATGAGATCAGGTTTGCCAATTACTGTTCTGTCCGTATTAATGATGGATTTTTGCCATTAGAAATCCATTCTAGTACCAAACTAATTTGTGCCAATTTATAGTACACCTCTATCTCGATATAACGTGACCTGATATAACACGAATTCGGATATAACGCGGTAAAACAGCGCTCCAGGGGGATGGGATTGTGCGCTCTGGCAGATTAAAGCAGGTTCAATATAACATGGTTTCACCTATAACACGGTAAGATCTTTTGGCTCCCGAGGACAGCGTTATATCGGGGTAGAGGTGTATCTTTTTAAATCAGGTAGCATCAGGTCTCCCATCTCAACATTTTAGCTATTCTGTTTTGATTCTTGATTTCTGGTTTGACCATAGGAAACTTTGAATAACTTTTAGTTAGTTAGTTAGTTAAATTGGGATAAGGGGGTGTAAAGGGAATCATTGGAAAAGGATACAGAACTTGGTTAGGACATTCATTTTAAGTACTTACTTTCTGCTTACCCAGAGTCCCTGGTAATAGTGTCCAGCTGTCTAGATCATTGTAGATAATTTTATTAATGGCTTAATATTTAATTCAAATGCATCCCCACTTTAGGTGATACATTAATGCCTAAATATCTAATTTTATTATTCATTACTTTCAGTCAGCATTTTCTATCCATCCATCTTTGACAGTCAAGGTATAGCATCTCTGAATTAAAGTAGTTTAGTTTGTTACCTGATACCAAAAACTTCAATTATTTCTTGTATTACTGAACAACTTTTAATTCTATCTTGCATGAAAAACATACGGTCATCAGCATATAATGAAACTTTGTTTTCTATTCCCAATACACGTATTCCCTGAATTTCTTCACTGTACCTGATCGTTTGTGCTAATGGTTCAATAATTAAATGAAATAACATGGTTGATAAGGGACGTCCTTGTCTTGTTCCTCTGCATAATGGCATTGGCTCAGTTTTTGCAACATTTCTGCAGATATTTGCCATAGGGTTTTTATAGATTATTTGATCCACTTCTGAAAGTGTTCCCCTAAACCAAATTTCTCCAGTATTTCTGAATATAAATGTGTGGTGTTCTCCGTCAAAATCCTTAACAGTAGCCATATTTCTAGTGTAGGCCTTTTTATTAGTGCACTTGGAGTGCTGTAGCACGTTGAAATGTCCTTGTATTATGGAATGTGTTTCTTTCTTTTATAAAACCAGTTTGGTTTTGGGGCATCAGTTTAGGTATTACTGTCTCTAAACTGGATATCAGTATTTTAATCAGAATCTTACTGTCCATCTTTTTAATAAATATAGGCTTGTAAGATGCTGGATCCAATAAATCCTGCTGTGTTTTAGATATCAAAACTACATCTAAATTATAGAAAGTGCCCAGTTAGCACTCTTTGTGTGAGAAGGCTGGAGTTCACTTGCTAACAAGGGAGCTACCTGTGCTTTAAATGTTTTATAGAATTCAGAGTTGTATGAATCTAGCCCAGGACTCTTCCCCGATTTCAATGATGTAATTGCTATCTCTATTTCTTCCTGTGTTATTGAACCTTTTTTTTTAACTGTTTTCATTTTAAAAATACCTCTGGGCATTTTAATATTCTGCAGTATATTAATTCCCAGATCTTCCTTGTTTACTTATCTGCTAGTGTATATCTCCTCGAAATATTTCTCTAATATTTTGTTACTCCTAAAAACACATAAAGGGATTATCTCATTTTTGGCCTTGAGATACGCCTTGTCTGGATTTTCTGTTAAATATCCGTGTGGCTAGTAATCTGCCTGACTATGTCCCCCATTCAGAGAAGCTTTCTTCGGCACTGTCTGGGTTTTTTCTGTTTGTGACGGATTTGGGCCCTTTGGGAAGTCACCTGATGTGCTGGGAACCCACTGAATCAGCCTATTCTGCCAGCCTGGGTCTCCTTTACCGGGCCTTGCCGGGTTAGGCTCACAAGCCTCTTCCAGCCAAGCATACAGCCAGAGACACAGCCAGCTGCACAGAGAGACAGAGATCTGCTCTTGAAAGATTCAGCCTAAGGGGCTTGCCCCAACACTCTGGTGCCCACTCCCTTTAAGGGAACAAACCCAAAGGTTTTCTGAAATTTCCCCCCTCCCTCAATATGGAGGGAGATATGCACAACTTCTTCCCCCCCCCCACCCCCAGTTAGTAATTACATAAACTGGGTTATGTTATAAACAAGAAATAAGTTTATTAACTACAAAAGGTGAATTTTAAGTGAATATAAGAGATAACAGACAGAATAAAGCAGATTACTAACCAAATAAAGCAAAATATGCAAGCTAAACTCAATATACTTAAGAAACAGGTTACAAAATGTAACTTCTCACCCTAAATGTTACTTTAGGCATGTTGCAAAGTTTCTATGGTTCAGAGTTCCAGTTGTATTTCTTTTCAGACTGGACACTTGTCTCAGTCTGGACTCCCCCCGGTCTTCCCTTCAGGTGTCTTTTTCAGTCTTTCTTCTTGGGCAGACAGGCCATGGAAAGGAGGAGTCTTGTTTGCCTTCCTCCCCACCCTTAAATAGGATTTACATAAGGTGGGAATCCTTTTTTCCAAAACTTGAGACCCTTTCCCTTCCAGGGGATAGTTACAAGAAGTCCCAGGTAATGTTTAGTATCAGGTGACCAGACCACCTGTCTGTAGTATTACAGCACCCATGAGTCAGTGTTAGTACAGAGTTTCCGCAGGAAGGCCAAGCCTTTTCATAGTCCATTGTCCTCGTTGATGGGCCATTCACCCTGTCTGGCTTTTCCATTGTTGTACCTGAAGTGTTAGCAGTGGGGCGTCACCCAGAGTAGCATAATTGAAATTCAGATACATAGTCAATATTCCTAACTTCAGACACAGAAATGATACAGGCATGGAAATTGGATAACTGCATTCAGTAAATCATAACCTTTCCAATGATACCTTACAAGACCCATTTTGCATAAAGTATATCTCAGTTATGTCATATCCACTGTTGTCTGTGCTTCAAAAGTGTTTTTTGCATTGTCTGGCTATGCTGGAAGAAGAACCGGAGACACTGGATGTGGTTTAATTAGGCTGTCACTTTATTCTTAAATGTCTGGGAGTACCCGGTACATAAAAGTGTATAATACAGGTAATTCTATAATCATTTCAATATATACCTGGGGGAGGGGCTTCCCATCCTGGTCCTTAGCCAACCTGCTGCTAGGGCCTCACCACCACTCCTTCGAAAGAGGGTTGGGGGGTGGCTTTAAGGGGTTGGCTCCCTGTTATAGCAGGCATAGGAACCCTCCTCCCCTCCTCTGCCGTTTCCACTCCTTTCGAGAATACCTCTTGTAAATCCTTACGAATACATTGTATCTGATTTCTGTATCCCCCACATTTATATAATGACTTGCAACATCATAGCCTAACTCCCACTTCATGTTTGCCCCAACTGAGCCCCCCTCTGAACCTGCTGTGTGGAAGGTGAAAAAAACACCACTTCACCTTTGCCAATCTGGCAGTGAGGGAAAAATTCCTTCCCAGCTTCCGGAGAAAAGAGCGACTAGCTCAATGCCCACAGCAGATCCTGACATGGCTGGGATTGTGGGTGCTACTGGTATAGGTAAAAGAGGGCTTTTCCTGCAGCAGCATGGACCTATATAGTCCCCCCTCTTTTCTGGTCACTGCGGGAGAGGGGAATGGGTCAGCATCCCCACGCTGGCCTGGTCTGCCACTGTAGCAGAAACAACGAGGAGTCCGGTGGCACCTTAAAGATTAACAGATTTATTTGGGGATAAGCTTTCGTGGGTACCAAACCCACTTCTTCAGATGCAGTTTTTTACCCATGAAAGCTTATGACCAAATAAATCCCTTAGTTTTTAAGGTGCCACCGGACTCCTCGTTGTTTTTGTAGATACAGACTAACACGGCTACCCCTCTGATACTTGTAGCAGAAAGTCACTCCCTGGCTCTCTAACCCGTAAAGAGGCACACACGTTTTCCAAACAAATCAGACAATGACTCCCATCACTTAATGTGTGGTGAGGTCATTCTTACCCTCTTGGATTCTGTGTTATTAGTTAAGTTATATTGCTTCTGAAAACTGTAAATTTGTCCCTTTAAATCTGCCTATTTTTGCCTACATCGCCCCCCCGCCATAGCTATTGTATGAGATTATGTCTCCTTATTACCACTTTAAAGGCCTCACACCTAGTTCCTAAGGTTATATCCTGGAAGGCATCATCCATAATGTCATGAACAATATGGTTTTCTCACCCCCCCCCAAATCTTTTTCTTAGTCCTCAATTGGACTTTATTTTCATGAAGACTGCTGCATGGTAGAAGATATATGTTATTTCCATTCTAACAGTAAGGATTTCATTGATAACAACAATAAATCTATTCTAGTATGTGTTTTGGCAATTTCAGACACAAAAGTAAAGTATCCCCACCCTTAGGATGCAGGAGCCCATCATGTCCTGGTCTTTATATTCTGATTACTGTATCTCAGCATTTTAGATGGAGCTTCTTGCCTAGCTAGCAGTATATCCATAACCCCCTTTGTTTTCAGTTTAAACTGATTTTTACAAAAAAAAAAAAAAATCCTGGGTTTTACAAGAAGTATTACTCATTTTTTTCCCCAATTTTCACTGCCACCGATATCTCTTTGTTTTTAAAAAGAGAGAGTATGTTTTTTATTGGGTGATTTAGTTCCCTAACGTTCCAGGAGCACCAGCTTGTCCTGATTCTTTTTTCTCCATTTATTGGGATATTCAGTATTGTCATTACTATGTAATGCCTTCCCCATCTTCCCCTATCCAACCCCCCACCTTGACATCAGTATCTGTATAGTACTTGTTTATCCACTTCCTTGCAATTATATTCAATATTATCCCCAATTATAATGCAAAACCATAAACTGTACATTTTAAACATTCTAACTTTCATTTTCTCCTTATGCTTTGTACTATACTTTCTGATATCCTTACCGTTAAGTACAGAGTTTCCTACATTAACTGCCTGTATCATTACTTTTTGAAAATTGTTACTTAACAACATTCCTAATAAATTTAGCATAAAATCATTATATAAATTTTTGCTACTGAGGCAGTATTTTTAGTACAACACATAACTATTGTATTTTTACATCCAAAAGTCAGTCCAATTTCCATGCCTTTGTATTTAATGAGCCCTCAATTGAGATATACTTAGTTTGAATCTGATGAGTTCATACTTAGTCTATTGCAGGAGTGGGCAAACTTTTTGGCCCGAGGGCCACATCTGGGTGGGGAAATTGTATGCAGGACCATGCATGTAGGGCTAGGGCAGGGATTTGGGGGGTGGGAGGGAGTACGGGGTGTGGAAGGGGCTCAGGGCAGGGAGTTGGGGAGCAGGACAGGAAGCGGAGTGCGGGGGGGCTCCAGGCAGAAGGCTGGGGTGCAGGAGGGGTGCAGGGTGCGGCAGGGGGCTCAGGGCAGGGGATTGGAGTTCCGAAGGGGGTGTGGAGAATGGAAGGGGGCTATACTGACCTAAGTCCTGGTGTAGACACAGCTAGGTCAATGGAAGAATGCTTCTGTCACCCTAGCTGCCATCACTCAGGGAGATGGTGTTATGATACTGATGGAAAAAAAACCTTCTGTCAGTGTAGGCTGCGCCTACACTACAGGATTATGCCAGAATCGATATCGCACCCTAGCCATGCCACTATAGTCCCCATAGAGTAGACATGGCCACAGACTACTGTATTCCTAGACTGTTACTCCCAAGAATCATCACTTTTGAACAGAGACTGAATGGCAGAAGCAACAAAGTGGAGCAGCTTAAGGCAAGAGGTTTGAAAATAACAATACTGGTAAACCAAAGTTCTATGAATTCCAATGTTAAGAATTTCTGTTTAGTACAAAATACCTCTGGGTCCCCCCAGACTCCAAATAGGCTATTGTATTTTGACGTGATATTGCAAATCTCAATTTTACAAGCTTTGGGTGCAATCTAAGACCATTAAACATCAGACTTGAATAATAATAATAATTATTAGTTCAGTGTACTTCCATAGTATCCTCCATCCACGGATCTCAAAGTGCCACAAACTTTATTAATTAATAAGGCAATGAATGTGTAAATGCCTCCCCAAGTAACTGTTAAGCTATACTAGCTTGAGTATGATTGCAATACCTAATCCATATTTTTAGATAAAATTGTATAAACATATTGCTTAATTTCTTTATCACTTTCTAGATTCCAAAGTCCTTTGTCATTATTCCATTTTACAGATTGGAAAATGGAGGCACTGAGGATTAAATCACACATAGGTAACATAGTTAATGGCAGAACCAAAAAGACAACTAGTTTTCTTGAGTCTTATTCTTGTGATTATCCCCAAGATGAATTCTCACATATATTAAACACAACGGATGAACATCATTGCTGGTTTCCCTGGAGTCACACCAAAGCTTAATTGACTCAGTGTGATCAGAATTCATAAATAAAGGTGAGGTTTCTAGTTAAAAGTACAAAACTTCACATCTCTCAAAGCTTCATCTTCAGGTTCTATGGAAATAGTTAGTTGAAATATTGAGTGTGACACGGTATCACATGAATTAACGTTTTTGGCCACAACATGATACATTGAGAATTCAAATACCAGTTCTCATGCACAAATTCACGAATGCCTTGTGAATCATAGTTGGAAGTGTTCACACAGCTCCACTTCAAACCTTTCCAAAAGCATCTTTTTGGGGGAAAAGATCCCATTGTTTTGAAAGCAGATTTTAATTCAGAAGAAAAATTATTTTTCAAAGCAGTTCCCTCAGAATTTTAGGAATACTATTCAATAAATAGCATGTTTGCCACGTTTTCACAGAGTGCTTATAAATCCTGTTGTGTTTATATGTCCTCCCTCAAACCAGACTAATATGGTCTTTACTTTTCCAATGTTCTAGTGGAGTTCATTTTTCACCAGGTAAAATGAGTTTATGGCAGGGGTGGGCAAACTTTTTGGCCCGAGGGCCACATCTGGGTGGTGAAATTGTATGCAGAGCCATGAATGTAGGGCTGTGGCAGGGAGTTGGGGTGCGGGAGGGAGTGTGGGGTGTGGGAACGGGTGCGGGATGCAGGAGGGGGCTCAATGCAGGGGTCTGTGCAGGATGGGGTGCGGAGTATGGCAGGGGGTTGGAGTGCAGGAAGGGTTCGGCAGGGGCTCAAAGGCAGAGGGTTGGGGTGCGGGGTGCAGGAGGGCTAAGGCAGGTTCCCTGCCTGCCCTGGCCTCACACTGCTCCCAGAAGTGGCCAGCATGTCCACAGTGGCTCCTGGGAGTGGGCTAGAGCAGGTGGCTCCACCACGCGCTGCCCTCGCCTGTGGATACCACCCCCGAAGTTCCCATTGGCCGTGGTTCTCCGTTCCCAGCCAATGAGAACTGCGGGGGGTGGTGCATGCAGGCGAGGGCAGTGCACAGAGCCCTCTGCCCTCCCTCCCCCAAGGGCTGCAGGGATGTGGTGCCATCCGCTTCTGGGAGCAGCATGGGGCCAGGGCAGGAAGGGAGCCTGCCTTAGTCCCGCTGAACCATGGGGCTGGCAATCTCATGGGCCAGACTGAAAGCCCTGACAGGCTGGATCTGGCCTGCAAGCCATAGTTTGCCCTCCCCTGGTCTATTGTATTTGATTCTGGTACTGAGGTCAGGGACTTTTGGGTTTCTCGTAGTATGGGTTTGACCCATCTGATATATTCTATGGGGTTTTGAGAATGTCTGAGGAAATCAAAGTTGCTTTCCTATGGAATACTTGCAGACATCTGTAAATTTAGCCCTTTTCCTCTGAGGGGAAATAAAGGGGAGGAGCAGCCCTCAGTCCAAGTACCACTGTCCCTTGCAATCGTATAGGGTATGGGGTCTAGCTGGCGCTCTGCTACCAATGTTGCTGCTAATTAGGAAGGGGGAGAGTGGGAGCTCACTGAATGTACTTCCTCACTCCACCATGACAGTCACACAGTCCCACTGTTGGGCATATGTTGGCAAATGTTGACTTTCTAGTGGTGATCACTGTACAACCGGTTTTGCCTATGCTTAGAAATAAGAAAGAAGTGTGATATCTGATAGCACCTACATAGGAACTTCAATAAATAACTTTTAAAATGGTGTCTACTGTAACATAGTAAGCAACACCTGCAATTAATTTTCCTTTTTGGAGCCAGCTTATGTCACCATCTTTCATTTTATTTTTCATATACAGTCTAAAGTCATGGATTTCCACCATCCCACTGTAGGCAAAAGATCACAGTATTTTCATGTCTCACCCTTTACATATAGACCTCAAACAACTCTCCATTCTACTCTAAAATCACAAAATGCTGTAGAAACTCCCCTACAAAGGACAATCATGAAACATCCCCGTACTTATTAATTACCCTCCTGAATTGGGTCTGAGACCTCCTGTCCCTACTCAGCCACATACACCCAAATGTCCACACTGAATTTGACCACTCTACAAACGCTGGACCTGATTCTCCACAGTCTTATAGTTTGAGAAGTGATTTAGACTTGTGCAAAGTGGGAGTCAAATATGACTAGCCCGATTTATTAGTGTTTTACAGTCACTTTGCACAGATGTGACCATAAAACAAGATGCAAAGCAGTGGGGAATCAAGCCTCATGGCCTCAGACCCCAGAGCATTTCACCCACTGAAACCAACTGGATAAACCTATGAGGGAAGAGCAGTAGTGTCTGATCAATGTATGTATTACATGTCTGCTGTTGAATATTTGAAAGGCCACAAATCCATATTAACATTATGGAGCTTGTTCCTATTATGATGGGATTTGAGGCATAGTTTATGTTGTTTGGGCTACATTCATTCTGTAGGTGAAACTGTAAGGTTGTTTTATGAATTTGGATTAGAGCTGGGTGAATTTTTTCAGATCAATAGTTTATTTACTGAAAAATGCAGTTTGGATCAACCTGAAACTATTTGTGAACTTAACATGAATTTACTGAATAGTTTAGACCAAAATAAACAAATAAATAAATTAGAGAGGAGAGGAGGAGGGGAAGGTGCCACTGCCTCTCTTATAGCATCCCAATGGTTAGGTCACTCACCTGGGATGTGGGAAACCCTTGTTCATTTATTCCTTCCTTTGTTTAATCCCTCTTTCTTCTGTCAAATATTAAACTGAAGGTGGGTTAAATGCTCCTTTAAAACTGGTATGTAAACTGTTAGCGATCTGTGACAAATTTTTAATGCATGTTCTGCACTTCTTTCTAGCTTTACGGCTTTTTTTCTTAAAAACATATGAATCCTGTAACATTTTGGGGTGGTCTTGCCATTTCCTTTGTCAAAATGAATCAAGACTGCAACAGATCACCTGACCAGATTGAATTGTATAACACATTATAGTGTTTTGATCTTTGCATTAGAAATAATTACAAATCTGTGGGGTAAATATAAAGTTGTAAGCAAAATGACCCTAATAAGTTAACTGGCTTTACATTTTCAGGAGGAAGAAAAAAAACATCTTTTCATCTGAACCATACATTTCATTGAAATCTTTACATTATAAGCTATGTTACTAGCATGTAGATACTTTGTAGAGATAGAATATTTACATGCTTCTGTAGACTGTTATGTAGACCATTGTGTAAGGCTTAGTAGATCCAAAAGTAATTATCCCCATAAGGTGCAGTGCAGGTTAGAAGACTGAATCACTTGTGCATTTATCTTGTAATGAGATGATACTATGTAACCTGTCATTACATGGTAATTATCTTGTCATTAAAATGACCAACATGTATTATTGAATAGTAGTTGCAAAATGAATTCTGCTCTGAAATGTAAAGTAGTAGTGCTGGCAGATAGAGCACTAGACTGGGACTCAGAAGTCCTATATCATATTCCTATTTATGCTACCAGCCTGCTGGGTGACCATTGGCAAGTGCCTCAGTTTCCATATTTGTAAAATGGGACTGATACTACCTTGTGTGTAAAGTGTGTTGAGATCTATGGATGAAAAGAGCTATATAAGAGCTGTTTCCTGATTTTCATTTAGTATAATATGAGCATACAATTGTGTTATTGAATGAGATTTAAAAATATCCATTGGATCTTGCTGTATTCCAAACCACATAGTTATAATCTTCTGATTACTTGACAATAGGCAGGTATTCTGTTATCAGTCAGATAATGCAGCCTACATATTAGAAAACTGAATTAACTCTTCTCACATGCTAGATTGACAGACAATATAGCCAACCTGCCTTCAGAAGCATTACAGAGAACTCATTATCCCAACTTCCTTCTCACTTTTCCAATAATCCCACCTCTGCCCCTACCTTCATCTGCCTGTCGAGCCAAGGAAACAAGCCATCAGCAGCTTAAAGCAAGCTAGTAAATGTGTATTGTATTTGAGTTTTGGGAACTGGAATGAGAGAGAAGGATAACAACTTGGGGGGAGGGGAAAGAGAAAAGTGGGGAGGGAAGAAGAAAGAATTTTGCTTGAGAAAGAGGAGAAGGAGAAGATGGAGAAGAAGATAATGATTGGGAAGTCATTGTGGGGTCCAAACTTGATCTGAAGCTGGAAGAGAGAGCCTGCAAACACAACCGGCTGGGAGGGGGAGCTCTCCTCAGGTTCTGTGTGTGTGATTGAAGGAAAGGACAATGGAATAGGACAAGGAGTCAGAGGTGGGGAGGAGAGGACTGGGATATGGATAGATTGGAGGGGACTTTAATTCTGTCATTTCCTAACTCTTGAGTGCTTGACTTTGCAATGTCAACAATATTATTTTAATGTAGTTTTTTGTGTGTAACAGGGATAAAAAATGAAGTATTTTCTCACCCTCAAAATGAGATTGTTCCTCAAGGTCAAGGTTGACGCATATCGGCAGGGCAGTGTAGGGAAGCTCGTATTGCTGTTGCTCGTACTTTACCCAGTCATGCACCTTTCCTAAGTATTAAAATTAGGAGATTTAATTTCAAGATGTATATATATAAAAATATATTCTAAATCATCTTATGCCTTTTTAAAGTATGTTTTAGTTTCACAGAACAGCTACATTATTAGGGAAAGTAGTACTGCTCATTTCCCCATCACTCTAAATACTTTTCACTTTGGCAGTACCGATTTAAGCACACTATCTTTACTTCCTTCTCCTACTGTGCATTACTCTGATAGAAAAGATAAGATAAGCTGACAAACTAGTCATCAGAGATTCACTGAGAACAGGGTGAGTCCTACATGATGAGAGGTGCTGTTAATATTTTAAAGTCTTTCTTCCCTACAGGAACCAAAGTATTACATCACCACATATTTACTACAAATTGTCAGTGATCAATAGATTTAATGTGCTGGGGTTCCAGGAGGAGAACTTTTCAGCATTTCCTCTACTGAACAACTGGATTTAATTATGGAAACTAAATGAAGTGTTTATAAAACAAAACCTTGAAAACATATTTTAAACACAGAATACTTTATATGGAATCAGGAAAAAAAGGACTCTTTTATCAAATACTGCTATCTGTTTTACCTAGCCCTGTTACTTTGTTTATCAGAATAAGACAACTTGTTTTTTAAAACAATGCTGTTTACTTTTTGAAAATGCCAAAATAATGATGTTTAAGTGATAATGTGCCACTTTAAATTATCTGACCTGATTTTGGTTCTGAAAAGTCAAAATGTGAAAAACTGGAATCATTCATTTGATTATTCCTAGCAACTCTTGATAAATAATACATGCTCTTTCTATTTCACTGAGACTGTCACTGACTGCTCAACATTACTTTCAACACAGGGCCCAGCCTTCTATCCCAGAGTGCACTTCAGCTCAATTCCAAACCTGAAGGGTCTTTCCAGTATTCAGCGAGCTACCATAGCAACCAGACCCTTGCCCTGGGTGAAACAGCAACATCACAGCTCCCAGCCCGCAGCAGTCAAGCCAGAGCTGCCATTCAGAGCTACAGCCAGGTATGTTTGAGGAGCAGCATAGATCTTTTACACCACACATTGTTCAAGGATGCTCTGAGAAAATAAGTTTATTCTATGCTTAGTGTCTCAACAAATCCTAATGAACCCTTTTTGTTGTTGTGTACTATTCCCATAGCAGAATATAGTAAAGTCACATTCTTGATTTTGTAAATTTAAAGCTGCTGGACATAATGCAGTAATAAAATGATGCTGATTTAAAGAAAACATTGCAAGCCACTTTTATTTATGTACTTAAATGAGGATTTAGGCGTCTAATTTTTAGGCATTCAAGTTTGAAAATTGTGGTGCTGTTAATGTTTAATTTTTCAAATGTGCCATTATATTATTATTTTATGTTTTTTTCCTTATTTAAATATCACTGAACTAACATATAGTTCTGGACAAATAGTCAGTAAAATAGTGTTTGTACAGCTAAATTGCAGCCTTGCTGCAGTACCATTGTTATCTGTCACTTGTGATAGTTGTTAGTGCAAAGCAATCAAAACTGAAATAGGATGAAGAGTAAGACAAAAGTTAGAAAATGATGCAGAATCTAATACAGAGCTCTAATTTATTGTGTGCTACAGTGGCTTAATTCCATATGAATGGATCCTCACAGATGTAGCTGGACCTACTCCCCCGCACACTGCCATTGTTTTATCTATGTGAAGATACACAAATAATTTAGCAGGTAAATGATCAACCCATTTTAAAGGTTTAGAAATTCAGTTCAGGTAGGCATCCAAAAGTTCAGATACTCATCCTCACTCTTTGAAGATCCCTTCCCATGACAGCTCTCTTGTTTAAGTGATTTTCTGCCACCGGTTCTGCCCTGACACTTATACTGTTCCCCCATTTTGTGATCTTCAAGGCTCCATCCCCTTCCTCTGGCAGTTTAGCTTCAGTTTACATAAAAACTTCCAAAAGCTTTGCTGCCTTTTCTGAACCTCTTCCATCCATACACTGGAGTAGAAATTTCAGAAGAACAAGATTTCTTATGAGATTTCCAGTTTCATCTGGATCAGAAATGCCACAAGAACAGTTTTTTTTTCTCATGTGATATCCATGCTTCTGTACATCTTGATTTTCGCCAGCAGTAGAGGGCACAAAGATGGGATAAACAACATTTTAAAATTGGGTTTGGTTCAATTTTAGTTTTATTGGACAGTTTAGTTTGGTTCAATCTGCCCTACTTCACAACTACAGATATTTAGGAAGGAAACAAAAGAGAAACAAAAGAGACAAGAGCTTTCCAAAGCAATTTTTTAAAGGATTAATTTCAGTTATCCATGTTAATGTGGTGATAGGATATTGTTGCATGTCATAGTTCACTTCTTCTGCGGAGTTCTATGTTGAACTTACAAAGCCTTATAAAGTCCAGAGAGAAAGCAGTAGGTGTTAGGTAGATACTGCACAGATATGTGATATAGACAGACAGACATTATTCAGTACTCTCAATAGTGTGAATAAAAAAGCCTCACTATTCTCAAATCTCAAAAATGAAATAAAGCATGGTCAGCTAAATATTGTTACATTTTTAGTATTCTACCTGGGGCTCAAATCGAATCAGTATAGCTTCAGGGAATTAAGGCTGACTTGACACATAACAGCTGCTCTGTAGTTCCCTAGGGGGCATCCCTGCCCTCCTGCTGCATTGGAGCCACAAGGTGAACAGGGATAGCCCCCAAAAAGACCTGAAAGGCAATCGGACCCACATGCAGCCCAGGTGGGTACTTGCAGGAATTTAGGGGATCCCTGAAGGATCTACCACCTTTCAGGGTGAGTTGATTCCTAAAATGTGACTACAGAGGAGAAGACTGGTCCCTAGAACATGGCTTCAGCAATGAGCAAGGGAATGTAGACAGACTTGAGTTATGAGAGAAGAAATAGGCTTGAATTGGACTGAATTCAATAGTGGGGGTAGAGATTAATGGAGGAGTCAGGGGATGAGGGTCACCTGGAAAGGGGATGGTCAGAGGAACTTGAAAGATGATAGTTGGAGCTGCAGAGAAAAAGAAATGAGGGGAGAGATTGAGGAAAAATGAAAAACTGTAAAGGGAAGAAGGAAGACAAGTAGAGGCAGGAAAAAAGAATGGTAGTAAGATAAAGAAGTAATAATAATAACAACAACAACAACCTGATATAGTGTTTCTCCTCAGTGTATCTGAGAATGTTTTATAATCCTTATTGTATTTATTCTCATAACACCCCTGTAAGATAGTGAAGAATTATTAACTCAATTTTACAGATGGGAACTGAGGCACAGAGAATCTATGGGACTTGCCCAAGATCAGATAAGAAGTCCATGGTAGAGTAGGGAGTTAAGACCAGGTCTCTCATGTCCTAAGGTAGTGTCCTAGCCACTGGACCATCTTTTCCCTCCTAGAAAGTGAGACATGAAAGGAAAAGTTTAAAAAAAAAGAATACTAGGGTTGTTTTTTTAAAGAAGTGAATAAAAATGGAGGATGGAGAGAGAGAGAGAGAGAGAGAGAGGGAGAAATAAGGAAACATACACATCCCTTTGAGGTTAGAAAACATGGATTGTTATATTATATTTATAATGATATTATTAGGGCCCTACCAAATTCACAGTTCATTTTGGTCAATTTCACGGTCATAGGATTTTAAACATAATAAATTTCATAATTTCAGCTATTTAAATCTGGAATTTCACAGTGTTGTAATTGTAGGGATCCTGACCCAAAAAGGAGTTGGGGGGGGGTCACAGAGTTATTGTAGGGGGGTTGCGGTACTGCTACCCTTACTTCTGCGCTGCTGCTGGTGGCGGCGCTGCCTTTGGAGCTGGGTAGCTGGAGAGCAATGGCTACTGGCTGAGAGCCCAGCTCTAAAGGCAGAGCCGCCATCAGCAGCAGCGCAGAAGTAAGGATGGCACAGTATTGCCACCCTTACTTCTGCGCTGCTGCCTGCAGGGCTGGGCCCTCAGTAAACAGCCATCACTCTCCAGCCACCCAGTTCTGAAGGCAGCAGTTCAGAAGTAAGGGTGGCATGGTATGGTAAAGCTAATCTTCTGCGCTGCTGCTGGCAGGACGCTGCCTTCAGAGCTGGGCGCCTGGGCAACAGCTGCTGCTCTCTGGCCACCCAGCTCTAAAGGCAGTGCAGAAATAAGGGTGGTAATACCCTAATCCCCCCCTAAAATAACCTTGTGACCCCCTACAACTCCCTTTTTGGTCAGGACCCCCAATATGACAAACTCTGGTCTCCCCCCGTGAAATTGGTATAGGATAGGATAAAAGCACACAAAAGATCAGATTTCACAGGGGGAGACCAGATTTCATGGTCCGTGATGCGTTTTTCATGGCCATGAATTTGGTAGGGCCCTAGATATATTTCCCTGATAGAGGAAAAAAAGGACCAGCTTAAACCCATAGGACAGAGGTAAAGAAATCTAGTAATATATATTTATATATTTCTTCCCTGTGTGCCAACATTGAACAGTTTTGTTCTGAAAAATTACACATGAGTCATTCAACATAACACAATTATGCACAACTAGTCAGCCTGGACCAGTTAAATAGAGTAGATAGGTTATACTTATTACCTATCTATCTATTGTATTGCTGAATAAGCAAAAGAAACCTGGAAAATACAACATTTTTTCTCTCCATTCCTCCAGGTTGCATGGTGGTGTGTGTATGAATTTATATATGTAGAAGGATATTGTATGTAATCAATACATTGAATTTTTCTGGGGAAAAACTTTTGAAAATAATTGTTTAAATATTGAAAAAGATTAGTAATAAATAAATTTACTTATACGTTGTTATCTTGCTACGGGTATCAAAAACATACAAGTATAAGAACTGCTTATTTAGCCCAGTATCCTGTCTTCCAACAGTGGCCAGTACCAGAACTTCAGGGGGAGTGTACAGAACAGAGCAATTTATGAGACCTCCACCACTATCTTCTCCTTCCGGCTTCTGGCAGTCAGTGGTTTAGGGTTACCCTGAGGATGGGGTTACATCCCTGACTATCTTGGCCAATAGCCATTGATGGACCTATCCTCCATGAACTTATCTAGGTTTTTTTTTTTTAACCCATTGATACCTTTCGCCATCCCAGCATCCCATGGCAATGAGTTCCACAGGTTAATTTTGCATTGTGTGAAAAAGTATGTTCTCTTGTTTGTGTTAAATCTGCTGCCTATTAATTTAATTGGGTGACTCTTTTTTGTTTTGTTTTGTGGAAAAGGGTAAATTGTGATTGTATAGATTTCACTCAACTCCCCCCTTTAGTTGTCTCTTTTGTAAGCTGCGCAGATCTAATCTTTTTAGTTTCTCTCCATATGGAAGTTGTTCCATACCCTTCATCATCTTTGTTCCACTTTTCTGAACCTTTTTCAGTTCCACTATATACTTTTTGAGAGAGTGCAACCAGAACTGGACATAATATTCAAGGTGTGGGCGCACCATAGATTTACATAATGACATTATAATATTTTTTGTATTTTATTTTCTATGCCTTTCCTAGTAGTTCCTAATACTCTGTTAGCCTTTTTGATTGCTGCTGCAGATTGAGCTGAAATTTTCAGAGAACTTTCCATGATGATAAATGTCTAGACAGTATTTGGTCCTGCCATGAGGGCAGGGGACTGGACTCGATGACCTCTCGATGTCCCTTCCAGTCCTAGAATCTATGAATCTATGATTTGAAGATCTCTTTTCTGAGTGGTAACAGATAATTTAGGACCCATCATTATATATGGGTAGTTGGGATCATTTTTTCTAATGTGCATTACTTTGCACTTATTAATGTTGAATTTCATCTGCCATTTGTTTCCCAGTCACACAATTTGTGAGGTTCCTCTGTAGTAACTGTTCAGTCATCATTGGACTTAACTATATTGAATAATTTTGTATCATCTGTAAATTTTGTCACTTCACTATTCACCCCCTTTTCCAGTTAATTAATGAATATGTTGTACAGTCCCTCACAGACCCTTGAGGGACCCCACTGTTTACCTCTCTCCATTGTGAAAACTGACCATTAATTCCTACCCTGTTTCCTATCTTTTAACCAGTTACTGATATATGATATTTTATCCTATGTCAGCTTACTTTGCTTAAGACCCTTTGAGAGGAATCTTGTCAAAGGCTTTCTGAGCATCCAAATACACTATTGTCACATTCAGGGGTGCAAATGCAGGCCAGTGAGGAGTTGTGTCACTGCCTGCCCCTAACCCTGGGTTCCTCACAATGCTTTGCTGTTGTATCTCCCAACCTGGGCTGCTCACAAACAGGCTACCAGCATGCAGATCACACCTTGAGTGTCTATGTATAGCTGCAGCCCTGGTCCAGCAATTCTGATCCCAATAGCCTGGCAGCAACACAGTAGTCACATTCTGGCTTCCCCTAGTTTTGGTTGCTAATTGCAGGGTGACCCTAACAAGTTCCCAGTCTTGCATTTTCAGAAAAAATGCAAGTTCTGTGTTGTCCATCTCTCTCCTGGATAGTTCAGATATTAAAGGTTTGTTGCCCCTGTAAGAAGTCAATATTAAACTGTTTGCTACTTTACCTGGAGTTACCAAGTAGTTCAGTTTAAACACAGACTGGACTGATTGAGATTAAAAAATAAAATACGTTTATTAATAAAAGAAGATAGGATTTTAAGTGAATTCAAGTATAAGAAATACAGTTAGGAATGGTTACAAGCAAATAAAAGTGAAAACACACATCTAAATGTTTGAAACTGAATCTAGCAAATTTTGTTTCGAGGCTTTGTTCAAGATGGCCTTTCTCACCCACAGTCTTCCAGCATGATGGTGACTGATCCTTTTCTCAGTCAGGATCTCACCCAGAGGCCCAAAGGTGCTGGTGCCTTTGCGTTCCTAGGTGAAAGAGAGAAGTTGGGATTTTCTGCCCCTCTCCTTTACAGTCCAGTGAATTCTTCAAGTGGATTCTTCTGAAGATTACACCTCAAAGGAAAGTTTATTCAAACACTAAAGGAGGCAACATCGAGTCTGGTGGTAAAGGAGGCCCCATGCTCTTTCTTCCAACCTGTGTTTGTTGAAATGCAAATTTGTTCTGTCTCCTGCCATTTTCTCCCCCTGCTGTCTCAAGGACTTTGTTTTCTACTTATATATCAATTGAGGCAAACACATATTCCTCTGTTTAAGATAGATCTGCTTAGCAACTTTTACCTAGGCAGGGTTGTGTAATTTTGAACATATGCCAATAACATAACACAGGGGGATTACATGACTTTATATATAATGTTGCTACATACATTTCACCAGGATATTCTTGACTGGCAAGTTATTAGTTTTCAAATGATACCTCACAAGGAATATTTTGTACAAAGATCATTAAAATAGTGTGTAGAGTATGAATGCTGTGGTCCTTTCGGTCACAACGATATCACTGGAACACCCTTACACACATTCTGGTTAACACTCTCCAAAAATTCTAATAGATTGATGAGGCATGACTTCCCTTTCCCTATATGTGTCTGATCATTCTGCTCTCTACTGTAGTTTAAACCAATTGCTTGGTACTAAAATTAAGCTTACTGGCCTGTAATAGCCAGGATCCCCTCCAAAGCCCTTTTTAAAAAAAAAAAAAAAAAAAAAAAGGGCATTATGTTAGCTACCCTCCAATCATCTGGTACTGAGGTTTGTTTCAGCAATAAGTTACATACCACAGTTAGTAGTCTGCAATTTCCTATTTGAATTCCTTCAGAACTCTTGGGTGAACACCGTCTGGTCCTGGTGACTTATTACTGTTTAATTTATCAATTTGTTTATAAAAATCTCTTCTATTGACACATCAACGTGGGACAGTAGTTCGGATGCATCAACTAAAAAGAATAGCTCTGGCGTGAGTACCTTTCTCACATCCACTGCAATGAAAATTGATGCAAAGAATTCATTTAACTTCTCTGCAATGGGCTTATCTTCCTTGAGTGCTCCTTTAATAACTTTGTCATCTAGTGGCCCCACTGCCTGTTTGGCAGGCTTCCTGCTTCTGATTTACTTTAAAAAATTCTTACCATTAGTTTTTGTGTTTTTCACAAGTTGCTTTTCAAATTCTTTCTCAACCTTCCTTGTTATACTTTTACACTTAACCTGCCAGCATGTGTGTTCCTTCCTGTTATCCTCACTCGGTTTTGATTTCCAAATTTTAAAGGGTGCTTTTTTGCTTCTGGCCAGCTCCATTACTCTGCTCTTTAGCCATTGTGACATTCTTTTAGTCCTCTTATTGTGTTTTCTGATTTGGGGTGTACATTTAGTCTGAACCTCTCTTATGGTGTTTTTAAATAGTCTCCATGCTGTGTGCAGGCACTTAACCCTTGTGACAGTTCTTTTTAATTTCCATCTAACAAGCATCCTCATTTTTGTGTAGTTCTGTAAAGTTAAATGTTACCATAGTGGATTTTTTTGGTTATTATGTGTTGGAAAGTTGTAAATATGGAGCCAGCTGCAGTCATTGATTAAAGGGAGTCAGAGGAATTCCTACTTGGACCCCATTTTGCCATCACAATTGGATTGTCTAGATCATCCACAGGAGAAGGAATTGTTCATATGAATTGCTTCTGGTATCTCTGTGCAAGGAATATAACTGTCCCTAAACAAGTGTGATACCTAAGTGTGTGGGAAAGTATTTAAATAGTCCCAAAGTCAGTTATAGCAGTTGACATGGGGATAATTTTTGAAAATGTAATTTTCAGAAAAATTAATTAAATAAATTAGTTTGAGATTTTTCTGTAAAAGTGTTGCAAAACGAAATCTAATTTTTTGTCAAACTGGAGTACTCAATTATAGCATTCCAATTGTTTGGGGTTATTCCAGTTTCCCTATAATTCCCCAAATTATATTGTGTTCAAATCCTACTATGCCCTATATTTTTAATTCGGGGTTCATTTTTGTCACAGAGTTCATGGTTATCATGGCTTTTTATTACAAACAATACGAATGACTTTTGGTATGGGAACTTTTCATACAAGTAGGTAAATAGTGAATACTCCGTTTGGAAGATGGGATTGTGACCAGTTTTACTTATAACCTAGAGAGCTACCAACTGAAAACCTGAAAAGCATAGCAGATAAAGGGGAGCTGGAGTGCTCATGCTTTGGATTAGTGGGTAGTCACAGAGTCTGTGATAGTTTGGATTGTTTTAAGGAAAGACATAGCGTGTACATTGCTGGCTGAGGATGTTTCCAGCACTTATGGATGCTGCTGCCTTTGCAGAGGCTGAGGCAGCAGTAGGAGTTCTCCCTTGCACACTTTCCTGTGCTGCTAAATGCTTTGGGAGCGAACCAGCAGGCACCGGAATATACATTTTAAACCTTTAAATCAATTCGAATGATAAAATAAAGGACTTTTATTTTAAAAATTATTGTGACCCAGCAGTATTGGCATTTTACCAGGAATTTTGTGACTTTCTCCCTCTATCCTCCATGACAGAGCCTTGATTTTTTTGTCATTCAGCAAAACCCGTGACATGGCAGTAGTCCTGTTTATAGTGAAAGCAAACTCTAAAACCAGAATGCCTTTTGCTAGTACAGTCAAAGATCTACTCTGGCTTTTTTAACTGCCTTACGTGGATCATGTATATGGCAGGTGCTTAGCTGCATTCTATCCAAACAACATACAAAATAGTGACTTCACACTGTGACGGGTTGGATCACAGAAACCCCCTTGGGAGCTGCCACCCGATGTGCAAAGACTACCCCTGCTTCTGTTTTCCCTGCCAGCTCAGGACTCCAGCACCCTGTCTTGCTGAGCCAGACACTCCTGTCTGGCTCCAGACACAGATCCAGGGTCTGAATCACCTGTCCCAAAGCTGCAAGTTTACCTGAAAACAGCTCACAGTAGTGTGCTTGTCTTTAGCACTCAGATGTCCAACTCCCAATGGGGTCTAAACCCAGATAAATCCGTTTTACCCTGCATAAAGCTTATGCAGGGCAAACTCATAAATTGTTCGCCCTCTATAACACTGATAGAGAGATATGCACAGTTGTTTGCTCCCTCAGGTATTAATACATACTCTGAGTGAATTACTAAATAAAAAGTGATTTTATTAAATACAGACAGTAGGATGGTGTATTTGAAGTTGAATTTCAAATGTGGGCATGAGAAGTATTGACCATGAAAGGAAATAGAGCAATTCACAAGAATAGTTTTTATTAATGGAAAATAGAAAGTAGAACTGCCTTCTGCTAGTATTTTGAATCCCCAAACCAGCTACTGCCACTGTACCTTCATTTGCTTCTCTAAAGCCTGTGAACAGGATATGGGAGAAGGATAGACTCAGGATCTTTGCATGCCAGGATAAGAATAACTGGACAGAAATTTAGCTAAAAACTGAACTACTTTGGGAAGTATAAAAATGTAGCACGAGTTGCTCTAGAAAATGGAACACATGGGAGAGGACTCTCCTCTCTCTTCCCAGCCCCGAGAAAAGACAAGCATAGTACAGCCACATTTATTGCCTCACATATACACAGAATTCTAATTCTGCAGACTCACAAAGTTCTAAAATGCTTCTAGTTAATATGAAAATATGGCCTGGGTAGAATGTTTGTCCAAGCATACAGTGCCCCATTTTGACCAAGTATCCACTCTGCAGGTCACATCTCTGTGGATTTTGTAGCGTTGACACAGTTTTAGTGGAAAAACAAGCAGAAGAAGATATGCATGACTCAGTTGGAGCTTTAAAAAAGCTGGGGGTGATTTGTTTTGTGGAATAAATAAACGTACTGAATTATTTAAACCTGGTGTGCACTGGTTTCTTTAGTGCTACACTTAAAATAATATTACTATTCAGTTTCAAAGGAGTACATTATGTTTTTGCATTAAAGTGATTGCAATAATGTTTGTTCTTTCTTACAAAGAGACATTTTTGGGTTTCTTCCCATGTTGAGTTTACAATTAAAACTATATTTTTAAATTAGAATTTTGAATAAATACAGCACACACTGGGTGAGATAATCAAAACATGGAAGTCAAGTCCATTTGTCAAACTAGTATGAGTTTTGGATGTGTAATTTTGTGTGACCAAATAAATTGTGGTATCTTCAAAGGCTGTACACAGCATGAAGTAACTCTGCACAGATAGATAGATAGATGTGGACAGACAAATGTAATCCTGTTGGTCAGTTTGTTCCAGTACAGTTTTGTCATCCGCTATCTTTTATGTCTTCCCTTTGCTAAATTCCCACAAGTCGTTTTATTAGCAAGTAGTTTTGGGTCAACTTAATGTTTCTTTGTTGTAGTTATTATTCATCTAGAGCTGTCTGACCAGAAGAAGCCTTGTGCACACAAGATTTTCAACAGCGCAGGTTTTTAGCTGTGTGACAGACACACAACACTTAGACTATTTGAACCATTGAGTCCAAATCAATACCCAGGAATTTCAATGTGGATACAAAGCTCTGTTGGCCAATATCAACACCTACCTTTCTCTCTCATTTGTCTAAACGTGGAACAGAAAGTTCTGTTTTTCACAGCTCTATTAATGTTCTCACAGAGTCTATCACTAAGTGTGAAAAATACAAAATAAGGGTAGGAAGACATCAACAATAAACTGTATACAATGAGCTACAGTTTCATGGACACACAATCAGGCATTTGTTTAGAAATCTGATTCTTGGGTATTAAGTAACCTGTTTTGTGAAAGCAGAAGGTAGGCCCTCTGAATTATTTTTTCCCACTGTGCCCATAGGCAGACAAGAGCAAGAGGATTCAACAACCTCCTAGCTTCCTATCAAATTCCAGTTTGTATTCGTCTAGTTTCAACTTACAGCCATTGGATCATGTTATCTTCTAGATTGAAAGCCTATTATTAAATATTTGTTCTCCATGTAGATACTTATAGATAGTAATCAAGTCAGCCCTTAACCTTCTCTTAGTTGAGCTAAATATATTGAGTGCCTTGTGTCTGTCACTCTAAGGCATGATTTCTAATCCTTTAATCTTTCTCATGGCTCTTCTCTGAGCCCTCTCCAGTTTATCTACATCCTCCTTGAATTGTGGGGACCAGAACTGGACATGATATTCCAGCAGTGGTCACACCAGTGCCAAATCAGAGGTAAAATAACGTCTCTGCTCCTACTAGAGATTCCCCTGTTTATGCACCCGAGGATCGCATTGGCCCTTTTGACCACAACATCACACTGGCTGCTCATGTTCAGCTGATTACCCACCACAACCCCCCCGTCATTTTAAAATCATAGCTTCTCAGGATAGAACTCTACCTTCCTGTATGTATGTCCCACATTCTTTGTTCCTAGACGTATACATTTAAATTTGGTTGTATTAAAACACACATTGTTTGCTTGTGCTAAGTTAACCAAGCAATCCAGATTGTTCTGTGTCAGTGACTTGTCCCTTCTCATTCTAGTAGCCCTTTTCTGCACCTATTCCAGATTGAATTCATATTTCTTTAAAACGGAAAACCAGAAATGCACACAATATTCCAGCTGAGATCTCACCAGTGCCTTGTATAATGGTAATAATAACACTTCCCTGTCTCTACTGGAAATAACTCACCTAATGCATTCTAAGGTGGCATTAGCCTTTTTCACAGGTGCATCACATTGGTGGCTCATATTCTTCCTGTGATCAACCAATACACACAGGTCTTTCTCATCCTCTGTCTCTTCCAACTGATATGTCCCCAGCTTGTAATTCTTGTTGTTGGTTCCTATGTGCAAGACCTTGCACTAGTAGATTTCATACCATTTCTATAACTCCAGTCTTTAAGATTGTCCAGATCTTGTAGGATATTCCCATCCTTCTTCATGCTGGCAATACCTCCCAATTTTGTGTCATCCACAAATTTTATTAGCACACTACCACTTTACATGCCAAGATCATTAATGAAAATGTTAAAGATTGGTCTGAAGACTGATCCTTGAGGAACTCCATCAGTAACCTCTTTCTAGTCTGACAATTCAGCATGAGCCACTATACTCTCCCCTTTAATCAGTCCCTTACCCACCTTTTGATTCTTGTATAAACCTTCCTCTTCTCCAATTTAACTATAATTTCCGATGTGGAACTGTATCAAATGTGTTACTGAAATCCAGGTAGATTAGAGGTACTGCAATGTCTTTGTCTAGAAAATCACTTATCTTCTCAAAGAAAGAGATCAGGTTGGTCTCGCACGATCTACCCTTTGTAAAACCGTATGGTATTTTATACCAATTTATCTCTCTGTCCTTAACTACTCTCTCTTTCAAAATTTGTTCCAAGACCTTGCATACAATTGAGGTTGAATGAATGGGCCTGTAGTTTCCCAGATCACTTTTTTGTTCCTTTCTTAAATATAGTTTCTCTTTTTCTAATTCTCCAATTACAGGGCAAAACCCCCAAATTTGTGGATTCATTAAAAATTCTTGCTATGGGGCTTGCAATTTCATGTGCCAGTTCCTTTAATATTCTTGGATGGAGATTATCCAGGCTCCCCGATTTGATCGCATTAAACCATTTGAATTTTGTTTCCACCTTGGATGTGGTCATTTTTACTTACTTATCGTCGTTTAGCCTCCATTAGTTGCCCTGCCACTGTCCCTGAGCTCCTCATTACCCTTATTAAAACCTGAGGCAAAGTATTCATTTAGGTGTTGGACTGTACCTAGATTATCTTTAATCTCCACCCCAACCTCAGTGCTTTGTGGTCCCACTTCTTTTTTCCTACTGTGCAACCTGAACTGTTGAACTGCTGAGTTCCCTAACTCTCTAGTCTGGGCTGCCTTTTACACTGCTTTCCTGTCAGAACAGCCATTGCTAGCCTGCCCATGCACAGCCACTAGCAAGTAAAATCACTCCCAGATTTTTACATGAATGGTCTCCCAGCCATCCATGAAGAGATGCAGAGTGACACCCATGTATCTCCAGCCCCAGCCTTGCACCCCAAAAATGTGTGTATTGCACTGTCCAGCACACTGCTGAACAGTGCAAGCTCATAGATAGTCTGTCATTCCAACATTGGGAATGATTGTATGGACCAGCTTTGCTGTCTCAAGAGAAGTTCCCCTTGCACTTCAATCCATATACACACTGAATCCAGATAAAACAATAAAACAAGTTTATTAACTAGAGAAAGATGGATTTAAAGTGATTTACAAGTGATAAGGCATAAAAGTCAGAGTTGGTTATAAAAGAAATAAACAGATAAACAGACAAGCTAATTTCTAGACTTTACCAAGGCGAATAGGTTTAAAAGCAAAAAGCTTTCTCTCACCCAAAAACTTTCAGCAGTCTGTACTGACTGGAAAACCTCCGGGCCAGGACCATTCCCCCCATTTCAATTATGCTTCCTTTAGTCTTTCAATCGATCTTGCTGCCATGAGTAGAGATGGGTGGAGGAGAGGTAATCGGTGTGTAATGAGTTCTCCATTCTCATACCTTTTTACCATCTTTGAGGATTATCCCCCACTGGGGTGTAGACAAAACAGTTCTCTGTGTACATGAGATTCTAAAAGTCTTTCAGGTGACGTTTGTTTACAGTCTCACCTGCTGATGAATGGTTGCTTCAGCAGTTAATATTTTTTAGCACCTGTGGTCAGTCCTTTGTTGTCCCTGAGGAGCTAGTCTATGGGCGTTCCCCGGAATTACAATGTATTTCAGTAACAAACATATAGTAAACTCTCATAGCTCCACAGACAATGTTGATGCACACATTTCAAATGATACCTCACAAGGTATACTTTGCACAAAATATATCATAACCATATAAAGGACACTTAGGTCCATGGTGTCACATGGTATACAGGATGTCACACCTACCACTGGATCCTTGCCAGTAGACTTAAGAGACCTAACCAATCTTAGAGTAAAGTCTTGAATTTGTCTTCCTTGGACTGTTGGAGAACTCTTTGTGGGCAAGCTAAATTCTCATACAGATTGGGTCAAGCTGCCATCCACAGTTGTGTCCCATACATTTCTCGGTTCCCTTGGACCTGCTGGATTTTTAAAGGTATCTTCCACAGTTTACACATCGAGGACGTGGTATTGATTGGAAACTTCTAGTGGTGTGGAAACATGAAAACTATACTTTTGCCAAATACAACATTGCAAATTCAGCTGCAGTTTGGACTTTCTTATCTGTTTAAGCAGAGACGGAGTATAGTGCAGGATAAAACTAGCTTTTAAAAATCTTTGATATAGTAAATAAGGCCATATATTTCTGATTTTTCTTAGTAATGTTATAATGGATTGGCTGTTTAACCAGAATAATAAACATATTTGTGGATTTATGTTTAATGTTGTGGTCTTCTAACTGATGTCAGTCAGTGGGATTTTATAATTTCAAGATAATTGAAAAACAAGGGACCCGTAGTTATTATCCCTGCTGTCCATTGACTTCTTGGGCTTTGTATGGTGAATTGACTGCAGCATTTTTCCTGTGGTTTCAGTAGTTTTTACAAGTCCAGATCTTGCATTTTTAGTGAGTGAAGCAATTTTCTGATAATCTGAAATCCATGAGACTTTGATATTGTCAATTCTCTTGTGAAAGGCCACCATGTTCTGGGCTCTGGGCACCTTAGCAACTGTGCTATTAACTACTATGCCTACTACCTTTCTGAAGTACAAAGCTGAAAAGTCCTTTGAAACACATGATTTGTGTGATAATATTGCTTATACCCTCTTATTACCAATACCCAGATAAAAATATATTAGAATATTCTTCCCCACACTAAATAAAGCAAACATAATCAGGAGAGGAGCCCCAGCTATACAAGAGAAGTAAAAATAACTAAGATTTTGCTGGAGGGGAGCTCACAGACAATGCAAACTTACACCAACTTGTACTGATCATCCTTTATTTCTTTCCTCATACAATAGGCCAAATTCATCCAGGAGGTAACTCACTGAAATTAATTGAGTGAAAATAAATAGAGTTGTATACCAGGGATAAATTGGCTCCTTTTTTGTTTCACTTGCTTGCATACAGGACATTATTTAAAAAAACAAACAAACAAACACACTCCTCCCCCCAGTGTACTAATAAAAGTAATACATATACAAAGCAATAAAATTTTTTGAAGTTCATTGTTAGAGAATTTAGGATTGTTTCACATATTAAAATAAAAGTATTTGCGGTATTTAAAAAAAAAGCTGTCTCTTTTCTAAATACCTTTTTGACTGAATTGAAAAAAATCCAAAAAGCATTGATTGGAATGTTTCAAATTGCACTATCAACTTCCAGGATTTGGAGCACTGTTGAAGGTTTCAAGTAATGCTCTGCATGATGGGGGGGTGAGGGGGGGGGGGAAGAGAGGGAGGAGAGAATGTATTTGAAACAAGAGAGTGACTTGCAACAGAATGCTCAGCTATCTCTCACTCCAGGGTGCTGTTATTAGAGGATTTTAATGTTACCAGATTAACAGCCACAGATGATCTCTTGAGCCTAAGATCCCTGATAAAAATTGGAATGCTGTCTATGTATGGAGATAAGAGTGTACATTCTATTCTTTGCTGTTCCAGAAGGGGCTCAGGCACATAATTGAAATTTTTAACAGGTAGCATCTGCTGAGTATTCTCTCTCTCTGTCTAAATTACAAGACTTAAGGAAAACTTTGTGCTGCACTACATGCTGCTAGGAAGATCTAAGACCTCCTGTACAGAAGTGGCTGACAATGTACTGTTTTCATTCGAATGCAAATTTCTCTCTGGATGGGATTCAGGGAAAGTACCCACCCCCTCTACAGCTCCACCCCTGCCCTCCTTTTCTTTTGTGCCTTGTAAATAAATAAGAAGCAACTGCCTTTCTCTCTGAAGACACAGCTGCAGGGGGCTCTTAAAGGGAGAGAGAGAGAAAAGACACACACACACACACACACACACACAGGCACTGAGAGAGAGAAGAGAAGGAAAGAGATGTGGAGCTGGGTTTTCACACGCTAGGAAGGGTGACATTTTTGTTCTGCTTTTTTCATATCTTCGGTTTCAATTGCAGCATTTCTCTGTACTGGAAAGCATAATTCCTTTACAACTGCAAGAGTCTGATTTGAAAGTCTACATCTCTTTTTAAAATGTATTTATTTATTTCAAATGGCAGAACTCAGTCTGTGTGGTGGCAGCAGCAGCAGCAAATTCTGAGGAGTGTATTATTCTGGCTAGTCTCCTCTTATAACAAGGATGTTAATTGCTTTTCAGTGAAGAAACTTTGTCAACTAAAATGGTTCTTGAACGCCAGTGCTTTTTTTAGTGAGCTAACATGGGGAGTATAAACAAAATGAAAGTTTGAAATGGTGCTGTTTAAAAAAAATCTCCAGACTAAATGTTTTGGTGGATGAACTGTAAATATTTCATTGTGTTTCAGGACAAGAAACTTTTTAATAACAATATCCAACAATTGTATACAAATAAAATATGCATTAAACCAGATATCAACTTGAATGGTAAAGGGGACTTTTTACTGTTTTGGACTTGAAGTGTGAAATATTTTCTCTTAAAGGACAAACATGTTTTAGCAGATTAGTCTCTTAATCCTAAAGGCATTTGTTTCAAACCTTATTAAAATCATAAAAGGGTTTTTGTTTGGTTTGCTTTGGTTTTTTTCTGTAGCACTGGATTCTCTGTAGCAGAGGGGTTAAATTTTGCAAGGCTGGTTTTAAAATGTGTTGAACTCCTTTCCTCTCTCTCTCTCTCTCTTTCTGACGGTTCTGTTTTCTTTCCTCGGTACAGGGCACAACTAGTCGAACAGCTCATTTAGCTGGATCCGAACCTTCTCAGTCAAGAGAGTCCTTTGTGCCAAGCCATGGGAGCGCGTTCCATTTGCCTGATTCCCAGCATTCTTCAACACTTTATTACTCCAGCTCCACTCTGCCAGCCCAGAGAGTGAGCTCCCCGCTGTCCATGCAGCAGGTGGGCTCTCCAACCAAGCTCCAGCGGGTGGGTTCAGCATCGGAGAGCGCTGGATACAGCACCACGCAGCGGGTCTCTTCTCCCAAGCAGTCTCCAAGCCGGCTAGCCAAGTCTTACAGCACCAGCTCACCAATCAATATTGTTGTGTCTTCAGCAGGACTTTCTCCTTCCCCAATTCGTGTGACGTCTCCACCCACCATCCAGTCTAATATTTCCTCCTCTCCTATACATCAGCTAAGCTCCACCATTGGCACTTATGCTACTCTGTCTCCTACCAAACGGCTGGTCCACACATCAGATCAGTACAGCAAGCATTCCCAGGAACTATATGCCACTGCTACCCTACAGAGACCTGGCACCCTAGCAGGTAAATGAAGCCAATCTCTCATCGTTAACTCTTTAAGTGCTTTGTTCATTGTCTGCATGGGCAGTCTGGTTTAGTGTTAAAATGTTTCTATATTTGGCTTACATTTACACGAATAAGGGAGGAAAAAGATTAATTCAGGAACTCTGATCTCTAAATATATCTTGTTTTAAAAAATTGTGTTTTAAATGTATCTGTTACAAGCAATGTATTCATATAAGCAGCTGCTGCATATAAGACAAATAATAAATACAAGACATTAAGGGGTTAGGAAGATTAAAGAATTTGGAGGGTCTTTTTGAAAACTACCTTAAGAGTGAGAATTGTGGTTTCAGTTCAGTCACTAGTAAGCTGTAAACCTTATAAAAAAAAACCACTCCTCTTTACTCATATTGATTCATCTGATCTTTTAAATATTAGCTAAATCTTTTGTTGAGAAAGTTAAGGGACTTGCAGCATTAAACATTGAAATCCTGTTTTTTAACCACAATCAAAGTACTGAACATTCCACCACAATAAATTATTCTCTACCCCCACCCCCTCCTTTTTTTAACAAAATCCTCACATAGGGGAATGCCCTGTCCTTGAACTGATGTGATTAGGTGTAATTGACAATTTCTGCACTACTTCTTAGCAGAAATTTCAAATATGCTAGATTATACTGAATTATATGTGATGGCTGTGTGATATTTACTATGCGTTACGGAACAAGCAGGAATCACCAGTTTCATTTCTTCAGGAAGCACAAACTTTAAGCCAGATCCTGAAATTGTGAGGCTGTTTTGTCTTCTAAATCACCTAACTAGAGATCTGAATCGCTTTCAATGGTGAATTTTTGTTCTGTCTTAAAATCATTTGAGTTTCATTGCTATAGTAACAGCCACTGTGCTCATATGTTCTCTTGTCTGACATAAATAGATAACTTTGAAGATAAACAGGATACATACAAGGATTTGCAGTATATATCAGTCAGTTACCCAAGTGCCCTTTTGCAATTAATTCCCCTTATCCTCCTCCACCACCAAAAACTGTTAGCATCATAATATGCAACTCTAGGGTTATGCAGTCCAAAAAAATAGGTTAAATTAAGTGACAGTTAAGGCGATGGTCCTAGCTTCTTGTTCTGTTTTCCTAAAAGTTATTTGGAAAATCTCCTGTAAAAGCATTGAATCGAAGGAGTCCAGCTAGCAGAAAAAACAGAGTTTATAGCATTTAATTTCTAGGTTTAATATGCCTAAAAGTTTTCATCAGTAGGGTTAACTGAATGAGGTCCAAATAGAGAACTTTGGACAACTTGAACACTATTGCTGTCAAATACTCTTTATTCCTTTCACAGATGATGTGGTATTATGCTTAGATACAGGATGGATCAGGTAATATCTTTTATTGGACCAACTTCTGTTGGTGAGAGAAACAAGATTTTGAGTTTACATAGAGCTCTTTTTCAGGTGGTATTATGCTTAGCAGTTATAAGAATTTATACACACACACCTCTGGAGTGGCTTCCTCTCTCCACAAATCTCAAGAAAACACACTTCTGCCCAAGGCATACAATATCCCATTATAAAATATTGTTATAAATATGTTAAAACTTTCCAATATTTTGTATTTTAGACTGTTTCATTTTTATGGAGTAAGAAAATTGTTCTATAAAATTTAAATAAGCATGGAAGAAACTGCCAATGTCAGCAGGTCAAAGGGTAAATTTTGTTTAAAATTGTTTGTCTCTTGTAAGTCTGATCATCAATATTCTTCTGGCTTTCCTACTATTTACAACCAATCTGTAAAGTGGTGATCTTTACCCATAGGTAGGGTCCTACCAAATTCACAGTCCATTTTGGTCAATTTCATGTTCTTCGGATTTTAAATATAATAAATTTCATGATTTCAACTATTTAAATCTGCAATGTCAGGGTGTTGTAGTTGTAAGGGTCCTGACCCAATAAGGAATTGTGGAGGGTCACAAGGTTATTGTAGGGGGGTTGTGGTACTGCTACCCTTACTTCTGCGCTGCTGCTTGCGATGGCGCTGCCTTCAGAGCTGGGCAGCTAGAGAGTGGCGGCTGCTGGCCAGGATCCCAGCTCTGAAGGCCTTGCCGTGCCAGCAGCAGTATAGAAGTAAGGGTGGCATGGTATGGCATTGCCACCCTTACTTCTGTGCTGCTGCTGGCAGGGGGCTGCCTTCAAAGCTGGGCACCTGGCCAACAGCCACTGCTCTCTGGCTGCCCAGCGCTGAAGGCAGCACAGAAGTAAGAGTGGCAGTACTCCCTAAAATAACCTTGTGACCCCCCTCTGCAATGCTTTTTGGATCAGAACCCCCTATTTGAGAAACGCTAGTATCACATGTAAAAGCACACAAAAGACCAGATTTTATGGTGGGAGACCAGATTTCACAGTCCGTGATGCGTTTTTGATGGCTGTGAATTTAGTAGGGCCCTACCCATAGAAGTTCTAAAGAAGTCTCTATTATCTCCTCTTACTCACCTTAAGAGCTGGTGAGCTTTGTATTGCGCTAACCGTACTTGAGGTATGAAGGAATCTTCGATAGCCTATCAACACCGCTCCTTTGTTGGCCAGATGGTTTGGTGCCGAGGGGTAATAAGCAACTCCCACCCTCAGGGTCTGCGCACCAGCACAATGACCTCATCCCGCAGAACAGAGATAATGCCTAAGGCCCTGACTCCCTAAGATACAGCATTACGCTGCCTTCTGGATTGATAAACCAATAGTGGCTATACATATATTTGTAAGAGTTTCTTGTACACCTGACTCTCAAAAAGTTGGAACCAAAAGACACTGGTATCTATATTTGTCTTAACATTTTTAAAAATACATTTTCATTGTGCTAGCCAGATCTAAATATAGGTATTAAAAACAAGCGAATTTTGGATCTACAATACTGCAAAGGGAAAAGGACATTTTTAAAACAAGTCATTTATTAAGCCTTAAAGGTGGCCTGCAAATGAGAAAATGGGCTTGCCTCCACCCTGCCCCCGTTTTCTTCTTTATGATGTATAAAGAAGGCCTGAATATTTGTGTGTGTGTGTGTGTGTGTGTGTGTGTGTGTGTGTGTGTGTGTGTGTGTGTGTGTGTGTGTGTGAAAAGTGTTGTGACGTTCCCCTCTGGTGTTATCTAGACCGGTGATCTGCTAGGTCATTCCAATCCTTGACTCTGGGAGCCAGCCTTACCCTGCTCTGCTGTGAGAGCCCCCACTCCTGGGCTGTTCACGCACAGCCTCTGGCATGTAAGCTGCTCCCAGCTACTTGCAAGCGAATTACATCAGCCAATATCTCTGGTCCCAGACACAACCCTAGGAACCTCTGTATTGCAGCGTCCAGTTATGCCCGCTGGACGCTGCAAGCTTATGAGTTCAACAATTTAACAAAGAAATTTATATTTACCAGGCTTGTTATCCCAAGGGGAGTCTCTGACATGCTTCAAACCAAACGTACTGCTTCAGGTAGAATAAACAAACAAATGTATTAACTATGAAAGATAGATTTTAAGTGATTATAAGTCAAAGCATAATAAGTCAGATTTGGTCAAAGGAAATAAAAGCAAAACACATTCTAAGCTGATCTTATCACTGTCAATGCCCTTACCAACTTAGATGCTTCTCACCACAGGCTGGCTAGTTGACCTTCAGCCAGGCTCTCCCCTTTGATAAGTGCTTCAGTCACTTGGTGGTGATGTCTGTAGATGGAGGTGGAAGAGAGAGGAAGAGCATGGCAAATGTCTCTCCCTTTTATAATGTTCTTTCTTCTCTCTTGGCTTTGCCCACCCGCCCCCCATCCTGCACTTCAGAGTCAGGTGAGCATTACCTCATTGCAGTCCCAACCTGACCAAAGGAAGGGGGGTGATTCATTTGAGAGTCCCACAGATCCTTTGTTGTTGCTTAGGCCAGTGTCCTTTGTTCCTGTGAGGCTGGGCTGGGTTTGTCCCATACATGCCCTGATGAGGTGTGAACTGCCCCTCTGCTTCTGGAGAGTTTTTGCCTGGGCTTGCTTTAAGCCACGAGGACACATTTTCAGCCTCATAACTATATACATGAAATTACAACCTATAACATTACTATAATATTACTATAACAATGATTACTATACCATTACCAGAACAACAATGCTCAGTGCATCATGAGCCTTCCGAAAACACCCGACATGACAAACTTTGCATTAGATACCACACAATCATATTATAAGGATGAACATGGGAGTGCTGAGTGTTCCTCTGAGGTACAGAATGTCACAGGTGTATTTCTGGTTTGTTCTTTTACATTAGAAGTTCATGTCTTTCAGAAGTACAGGAAGACAGTATAGTGCCTTGTAAACTAGTCAAATTATATCTCAAGAAACTGAAAACAGAGCAAGGCTTGTTTTGTTTTCTTCTTATCTTAACCCTTATTTAACTCCAATAAAATGACTAATTAACACTTGACAGAGGATATCTTTGTTCAAGTTAAAACAACACCATCTCCTCAACTAATGTCAGAGGGTTCACAATGTACATCCCTCTGATGATCCAGAAATGTCCCAGCCAAAGCAGACTTGACATTTCTGTTTTGTTGTTTGTTTTTTTAATCTTATAAATAGACTTCTCTGTGGGAGGAGTAGAGGAACTGTTAGTTTTTATTTGTAAAAAGTAGCAAAAACATAAACTCGTTTAAAAAAAATCATATGCAGGACACCTTTAAAAGGTTGGCAGTGTCCTTTTAGTTCTTGGAACCATGTCTCTCTTTTCATTCCTTGTTCACTGACAGCAGTCACAGGATATGGTGTATCCACTCCTGAGGAATCCTGACATTAGCAAACTACATACTGATAGCTCTGGCCATGTCTCTTGGTTTGTCACATGGTTAGGCTCCCTTTGTGTAAACTATTTTTTGGCATTATGGTCTTTAGATGTACCATCTGACTGAAGGAACGTGCATGCTATTATGTATCTGAGAATAAGGCTTTATGTCAGTTTTTCATCACAGCCCTTTTATGCTGAACAGGTACTTTGTGTTTTTGATTTAGGATTCTACCATTGAAGTGTTTGTTGTGTCAGTTCTTCTTTTAGGTTTTGCAGTGTCACATACAGTATTTGTTGAAAGGCTTTTTATATTGATGCTTCTGTGTATCTTATGGGATCTGCTTTGATGATGTGATCACATTTATTCATCAGCTTTAATTTATTTCATTTGTAGATTTAAAATGTGGGCACAGTACTTGGGGCTCACTTTGCTTAATATTAAGTTGTAATTGTAGGTATTTATTATCACCTCTAAGTACATAACACCAATAAGCTGTGACTTTGTAGAACAATATGTATCTTTTGCAGAAAAAATCCATATTCATGCAAATAATAGTGAATACAAATATGTGTTGGTTACCAAATAATATGCTGTTTGCAATTTGCACCAGTGTTAATTGATTAACTGGTTTATTGATGAAAACAGCTGGTTATGAAAGTGAATCAAGCACAAATGATGTTAGAGAATATAATAGGTGGGAGCCCTTTACAGTTTTACATAAGCATTATAATTGAATTTTTTAGGTTGGAACTAAAATACTTTTGTGCTCTTTAGAGGTACCATTAGTCAAGTCACTTCCAAGGTAGCATAGTATAAAACAAAAAAGTTACAAAGAGCATTTAGATTTCACTAAAAATGTTCAAATTTACACATTGCCCCCAAACGTGACTGAATTAGTTTGCATGCAACATAGTATGCTGACAAAATTACAATTCCTATTGAGTTTAATAATATTAATGTATCTCAAAGAATAAAAAGTAGCAGTTCTTAAATACTGTTATACCATCAATTAAAATAATAATTTAAAACAAATACATAGACACATATGTATTAGTTAATTGAGTATCCATGTTTTTGATTCTTTTAGGATGAATTCTTGGATGAGAGCTTTAAGGCTAAATCCTATTGCTGGGCAGATCAAATTATGGAGTCTCACGGTTGTGCAGCATAGCTCTGTGAATAAGCAGAGTCCTGAAAATCTAGCTGAGTCATTCTTGACAGCAGCACAGTTCATGCTTTGGAAGAAGATTCCAGATTTGCACTGCTCCAAAACCAACAGTACTAATTATTCAACTAATAATAGTCATCCCTGTGTCTAGGAGTAATTTCAAGATTGTGATGTTGATGTTGGATGCCAAACACAGAACAGGAACATAGTTCTTCTCTTAAATGATTTTAACAAAGATTTCATCCTGATCAGGACTAACATATGTGAGCATCCACATTACATTATAGAGGATAAAAAATATAAATGTAGGAAAAATCTTCTTCAATGGGCAGGTTATTCCATATTTGCCCATTATGCATCTTTTTCTGAAACATCTGTCACTGGCCACAGAATTGTGATGCTAGTCTAGATAAACCACTGCTCTGATCCAGTATAACAATTCCTATGTCTATGCTGATGCTAGAAGACCTGGGATATAACAGATAATCTAAAATATTATTCCACATTGGATTATTCCAGGCAATGTATTATAATAGAAAGTCATATTAAATGCAAACAAAATGTTCAAAGATTGTGTAGCTCCAGTGCTGGACACCAATATGTACACCAACTGGCTAGGTTCCAAAAGAGAGCATTAAGGTACTGCAGCATTTTGTAGAATGATGCTGTGACGGGTTGGATCACAGAAACCTCCTTGGGAGCTGCCACCCGATGTGCGAAAGACTACCCCTGCTCCTGTTTTTTCTGCCAGCTCAGGACTCCAGCACCCTGTCTTGCTGAGCCAGACACTCCCGTCTGGCTCTAACACAGACCCAGGGTCTGAATCACTTGTTCCAAAGCTGCAAGTTTACCTGAAGACAGCTCACAGTAGTGTGCTTGTCTTTAGCACTCAGATGCCCAACTCCCAATGGGGTCTAAACCCAGATAAATCTGTTTTACCCTGCATAAAGCAGTACCTTAAAGCTTATATAAAGCTTATGCAGGGCAAACTCATAAATTGTTCGCCCTCTATAACACTGATAGAGAGAGATGCACAGTTGTTTGCTCCCTCAGGTATTAATACATACTCTGAGTAAATTACTAAATGAGAAGTGATTTTATTAAATACAGACAGTAGGATTTAAGTGGTTCAAAGTAGTACAGACAGAACAAAGTAAGTCACCAAGCAAAATAAAATAAAATGCACAAATCTATGCCTAATCAAACTAAATACAGATAATTTCCTCACCAGTTCCAGAGTGCTCCCTTTTACAGGCTAATCTCCTTTTAGCCTGGGTCCAGCAATCACTCACACCCCCTGTAGTTACTGTCCTTTGTTTCAGTCTCCTTCAAGTATCCTGGGGGGGAGGTGGGGGGTGGAGAGGCTCCTTCTTTAGCCAGCTGAAGACAAAATGGAGGGGTCTCCCATGGGTTTAAATAGACTCTTGTGGGTGGAGACCCCCCTCTTCCCTCCTATGCAAAGTCCAGCTCCAAGATGGAGTTCTGGAGTCACCTGGACAAGTCACATGCCCCTGCATGACTCAGTCTTTACAGGCCGACGCCATTGTCCACATGGTATCTTGCATGTCTCCAGGAAGACTTCTCATGTGGATTGGAGCATTCCAAGATGCATTGTTCCCCAAGTGTTTCCTGATCAGGTACTTAACCTGGCGAATTCCTTCCTAAAGAAGCTGACCAAATGCCTCACAAAGCTTACTTAGAAACCAAGCAAGCATACAGCCCATATTCTTAACCTCAAGTAGAAATTGATGTATATGTACAAATAGGATGAATAGATATAGTAGATCATAACCTTTACGGAGATATGTTACATGGCACAGGCAGCACAAAACATATTCCAGTTATGTCATACATACATTTATAAGCACCCCCTCCCCATAAAGCCTTATGGGGTACACTGTCACAGATGCATGCATGTTAGTTAAGTGAAAGGAGTATTACACAGCTGCTTTTCAGCTCTAAGATGCTACTTGGCTGTATGATGTCACTAGTAACTGTGATGTACCATATTGAAATGTCATCTGTGGCATGCCGGATATTTCATTCCTATGCAGGTATAATTCCTAAAAATTCCAAACCCCAGTGTTCGTGTTTTGGATAAGTAATTTTTTATTCAATTGTGTTCATATATACATGGTATTAAAAACTATAAAAAGAAAAGCCATTTGCTCTTATATATCACAATAAATAATAACAAATATATTGTATACTTTTAATGTATTCATATTAAGAAGTGCATCTTATCTTTGGAAAACTTAGCAGATTGGTCTGATATAAATGAATCTGTTTCAAGATATTAGGGCCCTATCCAGCTCCCTCCCTCACCTCTCCTCTCAATGATATCTCCCTTTGTATTCCCTCCCACACACATCTCCTTGCCATGGCATGTAGGACCCTAACCTCCCATTGAAGTCCATGGAAGAAAAGGATTCTTATTCACCAGTGAGTGTTATATCAGGCCCTTAGTCTCTACTGTTTTTGGTTGAGAAATACATATTTCCCAATTACCATATTTATTAAAATGATCCAGAAATGATATCATAAATAAAATAAAAATAATCCAGAATGTGTCACAAATTCTCTGTATTTTCTTGAATGCTGTACTGTGTACTTGTGCTGAAGCTGAAACCTTTTATACTATCACATATGAAAATACATGTATCCAGCCATTTCCCTTGTAGCTCCCCATTTGAAGAATCTTTTCAGCTGAACTAAAGCCAGTGTGAGAATCAGATTTAGTGCTGCACTGTACTAAAATCATCCTCTTTGGGGAAACTACTAATCCTAAAAAAGATCCAGCATTGAGCATAAAATACTATTTAGACTGTGTAAGGCTGCAGATTCCCAGTCATGTTTTAGTTCCAATATATATATATATATATTTGTTTATTTAGAGATTAAAATGCATCCCTTATAAATAGACTCCCAACACAGAATAAGTTGTTCTCTGTGCATCGAAATTGCATCCCTAGACAAAACTGAGCTAATAGATAGTCCTGTTGTGAAGAACAGCTTTGCTTTTTTGGACAAAAGAAGGAAGAGAAATTCATAGCCCAACATTTTTTTATATTTAATCAGAGGTCTCAACCATGGATATGATTGGACCATAACAAAAAGACGACAATATTTTTCAAGTGTTTTCCTTAACTCCCTCTTAATTTATTTTCATAGAATTCTCTCTTTAAAAGAGAACAACATTGCTTTATTAATTTATACCAGGATGGGTTATTCTTGTTTTTATTTTTATTATTTTAATAATTTTCTTTTTCTACCTGATACAAGTTTTATACATTTGAGCTTTGTGAGTATCCTTTAATTCTGGGACAGAAAGTTCATATTCTGATTTTTTTTACCCTTACTGTTCTTTTCTCTGTTTTGGCACTTTCCTTTTAGCTAGCAAGGTGAAACACAAGGCTATTTTGAGGCCTCCATTAATGTGTCTTCATTAGTTTCCTGGTCAGAAAGCATTCAGAAAATTAAAATTTGGCCTCCTTTCCACACTTTGTGATGCCAAGCTGTTTCATTCAAAATACAAATGATTTTTCACATGCCTGGGGAGTAAAAATCCTGAGGCTGGTCCCAAAGTTGATGCAAGTACAAAACACCATAGTTGCACTATCTGGCTGACTTTATTTCTCTTGTTTTACTGCCAATTCTCTTCATTCCTGTTCCTTCAATAATTATTATTATCATTATAGTACTGCCTTGGGACTTCAACCAAGAACAGGACCCCTCTGTATTATTCATAAACATACTGTAAGGGTCACTATCTACCCTGAAGAGCTTACAATTTAAGTAAGCAAAAAAAGAGTTGAGGGATAAGGGCTATAACGTAAAAGCAGAGTGAACAAGGTGATGGTCTGCAAATGTCATGTTACTTCAAAGCTTTTGTTTCTTTCATTCTCATATAAAAAAAGATAGGGTTTTGTAGAGAAAGGATTGGCTGAATAGAGAGAAAAGGGAGGCAGAGGGGTAAACTGATCAGAAAGCATATAAGAGGAGTATGAAGAGCAATGGAGTGAAGCTTAAATGAACAGACTTTGAGGGAGGGAGTTGGAGCAAACAACCAATCAGCAGAGGGGAGAGAATGTCCAGAGTAAAAAATGTGCACAGCTGTCAGGCACTGATGACATCATCAGAGTCCAAAGCAGTCCCTGCTTGAGCTGCTATTCTCTTCTCCTGCTGACTGAGTATCTGGCTGTCTTCTTACATCAATTTTTTTTGTCCCCAAGCTTGCATGGCTTCAGGGAGGGGTTAGGTTACATGGGCCTTGGTGTCCCCAGGGAGGTGGTGTCCCCTGCACAGTTCTGGGTCTTAGGATGGTATGGAAGTGGTAACCCTGGCTGGGTCTCCGTTCCTCCATAGTACGGCTGTACCCGCTTCAGACACTTTTCTGTTGCTAAGAGAATCTCTAGTTAGCTCTTCCCAGCAGTTCCTTTTGTCCTGAAGCTCACATGGGTGGAGAGAGGGGATGCTGCTGCGTGGGCCATGGTGCCTAGGCATGGGGGAAGACTCCCCTGTACATTTCTTGCTCCAGAGGTGCTGGGGGTGGTGATGGAGGGGTAATTAATCTCTTTTTAAACAAAAAACCCTATTGCTATATTGTCTGTATCAGAATGGATGCATTCATATGTTCAGTTTGTGCCCATTCATGTATCCAGGTGCTACATAGTTTATGTGATACAAATTCTAGCTTATTTAAGATCAGAAACTCTAATGTATATCTCTTTGGCATGAAAGACAGGAGATTGCTAATAAGCGTGTCAAGATTCTTTTTTCAGAGTAGCAGCCGTGTTAGTCTGTATCCGCAATGAGAAGAACAGGAGTACTTGTGGCACCTTCTTCTTCTCAAAGAAACTGCGAAACCACCTGATCAGCATCCTATACATTGTTAGTCTCTAAGGTGCCACAAGTACTCCTGTTCTTCTTTTTTCAAGATTCTTTGGTCTCTCACCATGTTCTTCATATCTTGGAGGGGAGTAAGGGCATGCCCTTCATTTTTATTATAGACATCCTTATAGTCCTTGCTGGTCTTATGGTATACAAATTGTATGTAGTGGATGAAGTGGCTGGGGAGAAGACTGAACACTGATATTGGAGAACCTGCTAAAGGTATAATCAGTTGCATTGTGGAGAAATTTTACAGTCCTCTGTTGTGGTTCTGCTTGTGTCAATTAGAACTTCTTTCTCCTTGGTCATAGCAACTACAAACCTCAAACCGATGGAAGTATGTGTGGCAAGTGTTAGGCAACTACTTGGCCTCTTCAGTGGCTCTCTTGTGGGGAGACATGTCTCTCTGAGTTCCATCATGTCCTCCTTCCTGTTCAGCATGTATGAAAAATTGCTAGGTGAGATTGTGAAGTGTTTTGGGCTGTAGTGTCCTCAATATACTAATGATGCTTAGCTCTACATCTCCTTTTCACTGACTCCAGAGTTTGCAAGCTTATTACTCTTGAAGAGCAAGATAGAGATCTGTGTAAAAGTGAATAGGCTGTGTCTCAACTCAGATAAATTGAAAGTTACGCTTTTTGCCAAGATAAAGCACTTGCAGAGTTGAGTGGAGGTGATATCTGCAGCAGTCAAGTTTGCAAAAATGCTTTTAAACCTTTTGGTGCTGTCTGATTCATCACCGTCCCCAGATTTTCAGGTAGTGCCTTTAGCTTGTGCTGCCTTTCATTATCTATGAATGACCAGACTCTGACTATTGCTTCCTAATGTGGGCCAGGCAAAAAATTTCCATTTTTTTTTAGACGGGACTGCAAGGGTCATGTAGTCTAACCCCCAGGATTTGTTGCATCTAAACCATCCAAGACAGATGGCTATCAAGCTTCTTTTTGAAAACCTCCAGTGAAGGAGATTCCACGACTTCCCTAGGAAATTTGTTCCAGTTACAGTAGGGAAGTTCTTACAGTTAGGAAGTTTTTCCTGAGATTTAATTTAAATCTGCTGTGCTGTAGTTTGAACCCACTGCCTCTTGTCCTGCTCTCTGTGGCAAGAGAGAACAAGTTTTCTCCATCTTCCTTATGGAGCCTTTCAAGTATTTGAAGACCATTATCATGTCCCCCCCTTTAATCTCCTCTTTTCCCAATGAAACATACCCAGTTCCTTCAGCCTTTGCTCATATGGCTTACATCCCTTTGATCATTTTTGTCTCTTGCCTGTGGATCCTTTCTAGTTTCCCTACATCCTTTTTATATATCAGTGACCAAAATTGGACACAGTACTCCATCGAAGACCTAACCAGTGCCAAGTTGAGCAGTACTATTTGTTGTGTATAGTCCAGTTCTCCAATTTTTCAAGATCTCTCTGAATTTTAGTTGTATCCTCCAAAGAGTTTGCAACCCCCCTCCACCTTTGTGTTATCTGAAAATTTAATCAGTATGCTCTCTAGTCTTACATTCAGCTCATTAATAAAGTTGTTAAATAACACTGGACCCAGAACAGATCCCTGTGGAACCCCACTTGAGACCTCCTTTCAATAGGACATGATTTCTTTGTTCGTGGTTGTTTAACCAATTATGTATCCACTTAGTGGTAATTCTACAGAGCCTGCATTTCTCCAGCTTACTTATGAGAATGTCATGTGAGACTGGGTCAAAAGGCTTGCTAAAGTCCAGGTATATTATGTCCTCTGCATTCTCCCTATCTACCAAACCAGTTAACTTGGCAAAGAAGGAAATCAAGCTGGTTTGGCATGATTTGTTCTTGATAAGTCCCTGCTGCTTGCTGGTGATCATCCCTTCATCCTCCAGGTATTTGCAAATGGAATGTTTTATACATTGCTCTAGTACATTTGCAGGTATTGAGGTTAGGCTGACTGGTCTCTAGTACCTCAGCTCCTCCTTTTTTCCTCTTTTAAAGATTGGCACTATCACTTTTAGGCTAGACTACTTCAATTCTCTTTATGTAGAACTGCCATTGAAATCTTCCTAGAACAGTGGTCCCCAAACTGTGGGGCACAGAGGAATGTTCAAGCGGGCACAGCAGGGCCCGGGCCAGCCCCCATGGAGGAGCGGGGAGGGAGTGCCACCCAGCCCCGCTCTGCCCCCAGCTCTACTCCAGGCACAGCTTTGCTTCCGGCCCCAACCCCAATTGTAGCGCTGGCCTCAGCTCCTGGCTCCCTGCATAGCCATAGTCCCACTCCTGGCCATGGCCCCAGCCTTACCCCCAGCCTCAAGCCCCGACCGCAGCCCAGGTGTGGCTCTGCCCCTGACCCTGGCTGCAGTCCCAACCCCCTCCCCCGCACGGTTCTGCTCCTGGCCACAGATCCACCCCCAGCCCCTGGCTTCCAGCCCAGTTGCGATTCCAGCCCCAGCTCCGGCCCCAGCTTGTAACCACTGTTTGGGGAGGGGGAGGGCAGACAGGGGTAAGGGAGGGGAGCAGTGTAAAATGTTTGGGGACCTAGAAGCTGTAACTAAAGCAGAATACAGCTGTCCATATAATGAGTATGGCAAACTGCAGTGAATAGACAACACATTGTCTGAGGTCTGCCTTCTTGTTTGCTCTAAGTGCAATTGTAGGTGCTTGTGAAAACTACTGAAGCTCAGAAAGATTCAGGTGGGACCCAGTTCTTTGAAAGAGAGCTTCTAACCCAAAATCCCCATTGCAGCATTTACTGTGCCAGTTAAGATTAGATGGACAATTCTTGGTGTTAGTTCGTGGACTTGAACTCTTTAGAACATTAGAACTCATTCTCCGTTTAGGGTCTCGCCTCTGGAATTTCCTTCCCATACCCATCAGCTGCAACCAGAATCTAGTGAGCTTTGTGACTCAGTGCAAGAAATGCAAGATGTATTTATTCTGATTTTGTTTTGTATGATTTTTGTTTTGTTTTTAGGTTTTGACTTTTTATTACTAGAAAAATGACTCAGTTGTGCTGCCATTGCTGTAGCCATCAGTTTTGTGTTCTCAATGGGACTTATTTTGGGTAGTTTTATGCAAGTGATATTTTTGTGAGGGTGTTTTTTTGTAAAATGTGTAGTAAGTTTATAGCTGCCAGGGCGATAGGTGTTGTATGAATAAATAAAATGAATTAAAAGTGAGAACCATAGTCTATTTTCTCTGTACAGTTTTTTCTGACAATTTGCTTTAGATAAATTGGCATGACCTCAGTATTTCATTATTCTTTTTATTTGCTTATACTTGCTAAACTTCCCTTTATTTAGTAGAATACCTAGGTATTCCTCTAAATTCTATGGTGATGTTACTTACTTATATAAGGTTACTTTTAAGCCTTCGTGGAGGCTGCTATACGTATTTATAGGTAGATTATTTTGTCTGCATATTGCATTTTTACATACATTTCAGTAATACAAAGGAGCTGTTTAACAAATACTCATAATTAATTCACCTATATTTTAACAAAGGCTAATCCATGTTCCAGTTTTCTTTCAGTGGCATAATTGCAATAATATTATATAGATAGATTATCTGGAAAAGTTTCTTTACATGTAATTGTCCTTAAAAAGTTGTGTATGTACTATGAATTCTATTTTAGATGTAATGCTAACCCAAATTATTAACCAAACCAAGAAGAATGTGGAATATATTGGTGGTTCTCTAAAGAAAAAAGTTATTTGATTGTGCTGAGTGGGATGATGAAAGTTAATAAAGCCTGTTTTCCCTAGAAAGTCACAAAAGAACCACACAGTGGTTCTTAGTGATATATAGAAATCAGTGGTCTCATTTGAATGTTTAGCTAGAAGCCTCTATGGAAAAAAGTTTGAAATTAACTTTACATCAAAGATGACTTTTATGTAAAAGTATACATACTATCTTATGGTCCTCTATCTATACTCTTAATAAAATATAAGTTTAAGCAATAATTTTTAAGGCTATTGCCCACAACATTTTAATACTTCTTACATGTCTATTAACATGCAGTATGCATAGTAAAACCAAATTACAAAATAAAGTCGCACATATTCCTTCTTTTTTTCTGATAGCAACCCCCAAATGTAATATAAGGTTCTGAACTTCAACAGTGCAATTTCAGAGGCCTAGAACACATGCTTGCAAACAGAACATGTTGTCATAGTCAACACAGAATAGTAGTGCTGGGTTACTGGGTAGCTTGGCTGTTTTGGAACCAGTTAGGCATTTGTGTACATAGCCCTGGCCTCTGGAGGCTCTCTTGAGCTCTACAGGGATGTGTGAAGGTTGGATGCTTAGACCTCATTTCTTGGGCAGAACAGGGTTATTGATCACTTTCTTGTACCCTATATAGGTTTGTCGTATGGAGAGGAAGAACTGGCTATTAGATACTAAATAAACACTTTTCTTCCTTTACTGAGTTGCAGTTCTTGCAGAACAAGTGTTAAGTGTAGGATCTACAGGACATGCTATGGTTTTCTTCACTGTATACCTGTTTTTTGGGGTATATTCAGCCGTATGCGCTAACATTATCTTTCTATTTCTACACCTGCTGAGCTGAATGTTTTGCAATAACATTGGTCTGTCTAAGCAAGAAAGAGCTAATGTTGCAAAACAAGCTTTTGTGCTTCAAAATTGAGTCAAATCTATTATTATTAATAATAATTAATTATTATTATTATTACTACTACTATCTTTGTGCAGATAAAAAAAACAGGCATTAAGTAAAAAAAACAAAAAAAAGTTCTGCCCTGGGATCATAACATGCTTTTATTTTGAAGTCAGAAACTGTCATGGAGCAGTGGTTAACTACCCAGACAACATACGTGCTGTTGCCTGGTATCATTCTCTAGTAATATCATGCTGTCTCTGGAGAACTCAACCTTGAGCTGGAGCGGCTAGTGAAAGGAAAGTTAGAAAAGTTGATTTATATTAGAAAACATTGGTGTCTGTTCCAGTTATGCACAATACTTCCTTTTAAAGTTTGTTTTTATTTAACTTAAAATTGAAGGTTTGGGTTTTGGGTTTTGTTTGAAAGAATAGGGGAGAAAAATGAACTGCCAACCCAGTAAAAAGCTATATTTCATGACTTTGTCTATTATTTTCTGTCTCAGTAAAGGCAGATTGCTGCTGTTGGGTGGTGTTTGTGTTTTATTCCCCCCAGTTCAGCTCTCTGTCTCAGAAATGAAACAGGAATTATCTCCCCAAACCTGTTCGTGATTTTTAATCTGCTGTCTGATTAAATCTGCTGAGAGCCGGCTATCTCTACCTCTTATCTCATTTTAGCTCCCAGTCACATTTCTCCTTTTCCTCTAGACATTTATTTGTGATGAAATGTTTTAAGTAGGTGAATGCTTTTGAGCAGAATGAGGACAGTGCCTGGAAAAGAAAAGGCTTTCACAAAATATAAATGTACTGACTCTTTTTGTGAAAACTTCTGCATTTGGAGCTGTACAGAATTAAAAAGATGCAATAGTGGTTTGCAGTTCAGAAAAGCATTGAGGGATTGTAAAAGTAAATATAAAAAATGACGGAAACACAAGTAGGAGGTTTTTCTTTGTTTTTAACACAGAATAGCAGAATTAAGGTTTTACATATGGGTGAAAACAATTTGTCCTGAAACTTCATCTAAAACAAAATGAACCATGCTAATTTTTTTCAGGTTCAAAAATTTAAGCATTAGAATTTTTATTAAATCCTAATACATTTTTTTCACTTTTTAGCACCTCAGGTGCAAGTATTAAAGTCTGATAAGAGAGACTGCTTTTGCAGTATCAGTAGTGCAGCTATAAAACCGAAGCGTATTGAAAATTTCAAAAATTTTGAAACCTAATCTCATGAGATTTCCAACCTGATTTTCAGACCAAAGAAGTTCACAATGCTGTATGTTTGGAGGAGGTTCATATGATATCCCATATATAAAATCATTACCATGCTTGCTGTACAATAGATAATCTGTACTAAATCAACTATACTGGACATTTTATGAGAATTTATTAAAATTATATGAATTTGTATCTATCATCATATCATCTTGAGACATTGCATACATATGCATTTCAACAAAAATCTACCTCTCCTTTGATCATGCTTGAGAATAAAACAAACTGAATGCCTTTTTCATCTGTTCTATAGATAAGATATTTTTCCTGCCATAAAAATCATTGTCTGACTGTTTGCTTGCCAGCAAAGACCCTATAACCACAAACAAAACAAACCACCTACACTGGGGGTCAACTGTGTGCAAACCACACACAAAGCATGAGTAAATAGGCTTTACACAGGGGATCTAACAGAAACTGGGCAGGGAGGGAGGTAAGCAGGCAGGAGTCCCTCTTCCAAACCCAAGAACCTGTATATTATAGCATGTGTTCACTTTGTTATGGTCTGATACCACAGCATGAACCAGAACTGAGCAGGGGGAATACAATATGCAAAAAACTTCCAGAAATCACATGTATCAAAAACCTAACTTGTGATCAGGCTTTTCAGTCCGGTCAGAGTTTGTACAAGGGGTGAGAGGATCATTCCCCCAAAAAGGAGGGCTGAAAAAAATGCAAGGCTTCTGAAAACCTTAAAATAAATAAATAAAGCGGAAACATTAAGTATCAAATGTACCATATGTTTAAAAAATGAGAACGAATATACGTGGTGTAGAAATATTTTTTTTACTTATTTAAACTGCTGAGAAATACTATTTGGGGAAAAAGATACCCACTTAAGAAGGCGGCACTACAGACCATATTGCTTGTTCTGTTTAATACATGTCTTGGGTATGCTGGAGGCATTTGGTGACACACCCAATGCATGCATTAGCTAGTTCAGCCATATGGCCTGTTGTGTTTTACTGGTTAATTTAACCATCTGTCATGTAAATAATGTTTAAAACTTGTATTCATTTTGAATGCTTGGGTTCACTATGCTTTCTTCTCTCCTTGGTCTGTTGGTCTCCAGGGTGCTGCACATTAAGAGCATTATTCTGTTCCTTGACATATCTCAAAAAATGTAGCTGTGTGGTATCTCTGTGCACTATGAATAAGAGTGATATCCTCATTCAGTTCTTATTTGGCCAGAATTGCTACTGAAGTCAATGGGAATTTTGTCTGAGTCAGGATTTGTCCCTGGATTATATCACCATTATGGTACATCATATACATATTTCAACCATTTCTATACTTATATATGTGCTGACATTTTTTCTTCTATGTGCTTCTCTTTGGTTCTCAACCAGTATTCATTGTCATTTCTTTCCTGCATATAATGAAACCAGTTTAATAGCTGAAGTCAACAGTATGAGATAAATAAAAGATCATTTGTTAAAACTTCTAGGGTTAAAAAAGTTGAGCTGGCATAGTATATGTCTGATCGGGACTAGTGTGAAAAGTTTTTACAGAGAAATAGGTCACCTAATTTCCTTTTCCTCGCCGATTAATTTAACATTATATATTGAGATATACTATAACTGGAATTGTAGTCTCCAGAATGCAATGCATTGAAGTAGTTTGGAATTTTCTCTATACACTGAGGTTTCACTATGTCAGAGTCAATGAAAGAGACTTCTGCTGTATATAGGAGTCCCCCATTTCTCACATCTTGCTCCTGAGCATTACAAGCAAAAGGTACATATTGACCAACAATACATTTACTTAACTAGCATGTGTCAAAGTTAGATTCAGGACTCACAATTTGTTAGACCACTCTGTTTATTAGCACAGTGCTCTGCTAATACACTTAGATAATGTGAGCACCATGCAAGACCCACACTACCTTATTTTATACAGATAGAAAGGGTTGGAACTTAACAAGAGGACAAAGAAAGCAGAACTGACAAGTTTGCCTGAGGCTAGACATACATATTCAATTTCCTTACTAACTTTTACAGATCTCCGGTTAATGTTCCACCATTAGCTTAAGTGGACTCTTTGTTTATGCCTTAATGTTTCTTTTCCTGACAGCTGTATTTCAACATTCCTTATTTCTGCTTAGAGGTACATACAGCATTTCTTTAATCCATTCTATTTTTACAATATAATTCATTCCACTTTCGCACATGTATTGTACACTTTTTTTGTAAGGACAGTAGCATTTCATGACATGCTTCTCAGAGAATAAATAGGCATGTTAATGAATGTTCAGCTGTAGGATGCCATTTAGGTCATATTTCACTACACTGAAGAGCATACTGCATTCCAAAGCTAGAAAAACGGCAGTCCTTTTTAATTTTGTGTATGAGCCATTGTGTCACTTCACCTATGGGCATACTGTAATGGGACATCTACTGTTACAACTTATATTGAATTATCCATACACATTAAATGAATAATATTAACCATACTCTATGTCTCATGAAAACCTTACAAATGCAGATCAAAGGAGTTCCAGTCATTGCCTTATGAACCCAATTTTCCAGACTGCATTACATCACACGGTGCTAAGTTTGGCACTTGGAACTTTGAGTCATCTGAAACATTATGAAAATCACATGTAGCCAGTCAGCAGCTGAGTAGATCTGTGTGTGGTGTTTACCTAAGTGTTGCACTCAGTAAACCTGTTATTGAGAAACATGTGTCAGATGGTGTGTGTGGTTAAAGCGACCAGCTTTGAGCCAAATCATATCTCATTAATGGGGTTCCCGTATTATACACCTGGTGAACCTGCCACTTCGGTGAATGGAAGTTTGTTGTTGGAGCAAGAATTTGGAATTGAGGCCTGCTGCTAACCCTTCAAATGCATAGTTTATCCTACTTTTTGGTGATGATTCATGTGTGTATCTTTCATGGGTTTCCTATGGCACAGTGTTGGTTACCTGCTGCCACCACCAAGTTTCTCACTTGGAAATTTTACCTCAGGGCGCCGCTGCCTCTCCTCACTCGTTACAAGGACCCTATCCCGATGAATTGGGGTCTCAGTTAGGTATAGTAGGTATTTTTCAAAGGCCACTGCAGAAATCCCCCTTCACCACAGCTGCACTCCAGACTCCAGTCAACAAACTTGTACTTTATTATTAAAACCTATGAATAACTCAGGCACTAATAAGCTGGCAGGATCCACTGTCCTATTTAATTCCTGGCAAGTCTCATTTCATAACCCAGTTCAGGCTTCCTTTTTATAACCCATGGAGTCCAGTGTCCCAGTCTGGTCTCTCTGCCACCATCCAGGATGGCTCCTAGAACCAAATGAGACCTCACAGAATGCTTAGGTTTCAAACCACTGTCTCACTTCCACCCACATATTTTATCTATCACATACCTAATACCTAAAATAGTATGGACATAGCACAACCCCTAATGTTCTCCTCAGGACCAGTGGCTGTACTGAGCTCTTAGACCTAGAGAGGAGGGGAGTGCATTCCTTTGCTCAACTCTAGCTGTTCAGAGCGTAACCTTGGATGTCTAAGAGCCCTATCCAATGGTCCAGCGGATGATTGGTGGCTGAAACAGGAGAATTTCACGGGGGGAGTAAAGAAGTAATGTGATATATAAGGTTCTATCGGTGGTCATATTCACCTGATGAACTAGAGAGATTAAGATCTAGCTTTAAAGTAATTTTTTTAAAAATTACAATTAGACATATGTATTTTGGCAATTTATTGAAATGTATATAATATACACAGACTGTAATTGCTCCTTTGTCTAGTAAATAGATATTTAGTCGATTTGATTTAAATTTTTCAACCAAAAAATGTTCTCTGTCAAAAATGATTTTTTTGGGGGGGGGGGGGGACATTAATTTCCCACTATTTTTATAGTAACTTCTAAACATTAAAATTTCCTTTTGTTTTCAGTTTATTGAAATTTTCATTTCAATTTTCAAAACCCAATAACCTGACATTTTGGATTTTTTCCCAATTCCCCCCCTTTTTTCCCACTGAATAATAATATAATTAATGGAGATATCCCATCTCCTAGAACTGGAAGGGACCTTGAAAGGTCATTGAGTCCAGCCCCCTGCCTTCACTAGCAGGACCTAGTACTGATTTTGCCCCAGATCCACAAGTGGCTCTCTTAAGGATTGAACTCACAACCATGGGTTTAGCAGGCTAATGCTCAAACCACTGAGCTATCCCTTCCCCTAATGCAATAGAGTGAATATCTAGGGATTTTCTTTTGTTTTTTCCTCACTTTTTACTTTCAGACACTTCATAAATGATCTAAAAAAGGGGTAAATAGTGAGTGGCAAAGTCTGCAGATGATATATTACTCATGATAGTTAAATACAAAGCTGACTGCAAAGAGTTACAAAGGGATCTCACAAAACTGGGTGACTGGGCTATAAAATGCCAGATGAAATTAAATGTTGATTAATGCTAAGTAATGCACACTGGAAAACATAATCCCAAATATACACACAAAATGATGGTGTCTAAATTGGCTGTCACTACTCAAGAAAGATATCTTGGAGTCGTGCATAGTTCTCTGAAAACATGTGCTCAATCTGCAGTGGCAGTAAAAAAAGCTAACAGAATGTTTGGAATCATTAGGAAAGTGATAGATAAGACAGAAGATATCATATTGCCTCTATATAAATCCATGGTATGCCCACATCTTGAATCCTGCATGCAGATGTGGTCACTCCAGCTCCAAAAAGATACATTGGAATTGGAAAAGGAACAGAAAAGCAATAAAAATGATTAGGGGTAAGGAACAGCTTCCATATGAGGACAGATTAATAAGACTGGGTCTTTTCAGATGGGAAAAGAGATGACTAAGGGGGATACGATAGAGGTCTATAAAATCATGACTGGTGTGGAGAAAGTAAATAAGGAAGTGTTATTTAATCCTTCTCATAATACAAGAACTAGAGGTCACCAAATTAAATTAATAGGCAGCAGGTTTAAAACAAACAAAAGGAAGACAGGATACTGGGCTAGTCGGACCTTTGGTCTGACCCAGTATAGCCATTCTTATGATACCAAAGGCATCTGCATCTGATGAAGTGGGCATTCACCCACGAAAGCTTATGCCCCAATACTTCTGTTAGTCTTAAAGGTGCCACAGGACCCTCTGTTGCTTTTTGAACATGTGGACACCAAAACTGAATGCAGTATTTGAGTAACGGTCTAACCAATGTCCTATACAGAGGTAAAAATCACCTTCCTACTCCTAAACCCTACTCCCCTGCTAAAACATACAAGCATCAGATTAGTCTGTTTTGCCACAGATGGTTCTTTTTTGAGCCCTGTTATAGTCTTGGACTTCACTACATCCTCTGACAAAGAGTTCCACAGGTTCACTGTGTGTTGTGTGAAGAAATACTTCCTTTTGTTTGTTTTAAACCTGCTGCCTATTAATTTAATTTGGTGACCCCTACCCTGTTTCCCCGAAAATAAGACATCCTCCGAAAATAAGGCCTACTTACAGTTTTGCCTCTCGTTGTAATATAAGGCATCCCCCCGATAATAAGACCTCCCCGATAATAAGGCATCCACCGATAATAAGGCATTTTTCATTTCTGAAAAATAAGACATCCCCTGAAAATAAGACCTAGCGCATCTTTGGGAGCAAAAATTAATATAAGACACTGTCTTATTTTCGGGGAAACAGGGTAGTTCTTGTGTTATGAGAAGGATTAAATAACACTTCCTTATTTACTTTCTCCACACCAGTCATGATTTTATAGACTTCTATCATATCCCCCTTAGTCATATCTTTTCCAAGCTGAAAATTCCTAGTCTTAGTAATTTCTCCTCATATGGAAACTGTTCATCAGTATACATATGACACATTGCTCTATGTCTTGTTTGCTGAGATTGGGATTTGGATAATTGTGAGTTACTGGAAGTTTGATTCAAACACAACAGCGATGATGTTAGATTTAGGGGAAGGATCTTTAGGGTACAATGGGATCCCCATTGGAATTAGAATCCAAATTGGCCTCAGTGACCAAAAGTGTTTTTTTCCACTCCTCTATACCTGGTAAGATATTTGTGTCTGCTTTTCTTATCTCATGACCTTGACACTTTTCCAGACATTTTGTCCTCTACACTGGATTACTGAATATGATGTCTAGAACACTGTTTCTCAATGACCGGTCTGTGGACCGGTGCCGGTCCCTGAGACTTCCCTGATGCAGTTTAGAAAGGCAACAAGCCAGTCCCTGGTATCAAAAAAGTTAAGAAACACTGGTCTAGACTGACCCTTAAAGATCATCCTTGAAGCTTCAGCTGTTGCAGAATGCAGCCATCTGCCTACTTTGTCCGGTTAGCACCAGGGAGCATACTATACCTGTTCTTTGCCAATTGCACAGGTTTCCTGTATGTTTCTGTCTGTGATTGGAGGTGCTAACTCTGTTCTATTGGACAACAAATAACCTGTAGCAATCCAGAAATATGTTTTAATAAATGCCACTGTCCTATGAGGATCAGGGGAGCACTATTGAGCTGGGGTCCATGGGATTTTCTTCTAGATCCCTGAGCTCTGTACAATTTAAAGGCTCTGTAGAACCTGAAACCCATCCCCCTAGATTGGAACAGGCAATAGAAATTTAATGAGACTGAAATAACAATTTTTGTGGCCTTTTTCTGAGGGGAGTGTTTTGGTCCTAAAAGTCTCCAGAAATACAATATCAAAATCTGGGAGCTGATTTTCAGAGATGTTGAGCCACCTGTGGCTCTCATTAACTCTCAGCTTCTCTGAAAATCATACATATAGACTTTTTGATGGGTGGAATACATGCTTCAGAAATCAGTGTCTGTTTTTCCCTATTCTTCCCTATTATTCCCTATTATTATTTTTGTCAGATTTAAAGTAAAATGTGAGGTAAAATCATGTTGCTCCCACACTTAGAATTTGTTTGACAAATTAAACCTAGGTCAGAATTATAAAAAATAAAACAAAACTTGAAAATAGGAACTGGATAATGAAAATGCTAATAGGCCAACAAGTATAGAAATATTAGCAAATTTCTCTTTCTTTCTCTAAAACAGTCCTTTTTGCAAGGTTAAAGTGCTGAAATGAATGTTCTGCCTTTTTGTCTCACAATAAAGCTTTAGTGTTTTGGCAAAAGGCCATGAGTCAGTCAGTGCTGCTAGTTTCCATTATTTCCTGTTCAAATATTGGCACTTGATTATTTAGAGTGAAAGTGGCAAAATCACACATCATCTCATAGGAATGAATCATGTTCCATGTTGCTACTGCACATGTTAAAGGCTCATATCAGTTGAAAGTACACATTTCTTGATTTATACAAGTACACAACTTGACAAGTGCTGTGCTTGATACTCATTTATACCAACCAAATTGTGCACTGATAATTATCAAATTATGCAAAAAGATGTACACTGTACATAACATTATTCTGTAGTTTCATTAAGTAGCTCATCAACAGAAAAGCTGCAAATCTGTCAGGAAGGATAATAAAATGTAACTGTTTATATTTATTTGAATTCTCACCATCTATGAAGAGAAATGAAAGTAACTGATGTGAAAGTACAAATTCTAATAAAGTGATAAACCTGATCTCTAAAATATAATATCTGTTATGTTGTGTTGAGGTTTCTATTTTTCAAAATGTCTATTACATATTTTACTGACTTTTTGTCTTATTTGAGAATCTTTAGCAGGTAACCCCAAAATTATGGGGGAAAGAATCACTATTCACTACTTAGAACCCAATCCTGAAAACACTAGCGCAGGTACTTCAAGTACATAGGTAGTCCAAGTGATTTCAGGGGCTTCCCAGCTCTGTCACTTATCTGCTGTGTGACCTAGGGTGAGTCACTTCAGCTCTCTGAGTCTGTTTCCACGCCCATCCCTTGTCTGTCTTGTTTATTTAGATTGTTAATTCTTTTGGGGCGGGGGCTGTCACTTGCTATGTGTTTGTACTGTGCCTAGCCCAAGGGAGCTCCAAACTCAGATGGCCCTCTAGGTCAGGGGTTGGCAACCTTCAGCATGTGGCCCATAAAGGTAATCTGCTGGTGGGCCACGAGACATTTTGTTTACAATGACCGTCCGCAAGCACGGCCTCCTGCAGCTCCCAGTGGCCGCAGTTCACTGTTTCCGGCCAATGGGAGCTGCAGGAAGCAGCGGACAGCACGTCCCTGTGGCATGCGCTGCTTCCCGCAGCTCCAATTGACCGGGAACGGCGAACCATGGCCATTGGGAGCTACAGGGGGGCCATGCCTGCAGATGGTCAATGTAAACAAAATGTCTCGTGGCCCACCAGCAGATTACCTTGCTGGGCCGCGTGGTGAAGGTTGCCGACCTCTGCTCTTGACAATACTATAATGAAAATAATAATAAAAAGGGATTATGTGGTTTTTAAAATTAAACAAATATATAAGGGATTGTAGAATCAGGACTTTAGGTCCTTAAGAGAAAATTTTTAGTGTTATATAAAAGAGGAGTTGAATTATGCCTTCTGACACAAAATTAGTATCATAACCATTTTAAAATATATTAAAAAGATTAAGATATGCTGCCACTCAAGTTAGTGGAAAAGTTCCCAGTGATTTCAGTGGGAGCAGGACTGAGGACTGAATCCATCACATCACTCTCAACAGCAGCACTCATTTGTAAATTAGCGAAAGAAAGGACACCATTTATAATTCTTCAGTAGTTAATTTATTTCTTTCAGAGATCACATTCTTTCTGACCAAAAGACTTATAGGGAGAAAGTTTGATAAATGGCTTCTAAAATGTTGCCCTCAATTTTTCACATATTTTTTTCAACACAAATGGAATTAAACAGAAAGCAAATTGTTCATACAAAAACTTGGAAGTCATCAAGAACATGTTAGCATTTTTACGCCCAATCAGCAGGATGGTGAACCTTTCTGGAGGTGTTAATCTCCTCTGAGAATCAGGTTCAAAGAATCTGGGTTTGAGACTTTTGAAAATTTGGCCCACAATGCATTGCTGTTTTCTCCATCTGTGGTAATCGTGACCACTTCCTGATATCTACAGTAGTTGCAAATAAAGTCATCTTTGGAATTCTTGGTAAGGTATCCAGAACAGCAGAGGGTAACATGAGTTCTTGTCAATGGCTGTGGTGATGACAAATCACATACTGGATTGATTGATCGATTATCTACTGATCAATTATTGATCTTTCTTTCTTTCTTTCTTTCTTTCTTTCTTTCTTTCTTTCTTTCTTTCTCTAAAAAATCTGTTCTGTATTGTCTCTAAACCTTCAACAACTTTCCAACTCTAGAGAATGTGCTTTCATCTCAGAACTGCCTGGTATTTATTTTTGTGCCTTGCATTATAATATTTAGCAAAATGAAAATACTGTTTACCTTTTGTATGTTTTACTTTTGTATGGCTTCCCCCAATTTCATTCTTGGAAATAGATCACAAAGCAGACAAACATAACCAAGATACTTATGTTAAAAAGTGAAACAAATGTTTAAGCTAATTGCCAAATCTGGAAGTTTACAAGTCTCTCTGTTAATAACCTGATAGTAAAATATTACTTTTTATTATTAGAATAAGAAAAATAGGGATAAACTCTTCAGTCTTGTAAAATGCAGATTCATCTTTTTAAAAAAATATTTCTAACTACATCTTTAAAATATTGTATTTCCTGAAGATATGTTTAATTTATTCATCCCCAGAGAATTTAGTCTGTGAAAAGCCCTAGCAGTCTGGTTTCTACACAGTCTAGGACAAAAGTGCTGATGAGGCATATCTGCTCTGTCATACTTCACGTGAAGCAGTGAGAAGGTCTGCTTTGATGATGTGAACAACACATTTATTCATCAGCTTTAACTTATTTCATTTGTAGATTTACCATGTGGACACAGCACGTGGGGCTAGTTCTGGCTTTCCTCCTCCTATTTCTAATTTGGCAGTTGAGCCCTTCAGTAGGGTTCCCCTGGATAAGGCAACTTGCCATGTTTGTTAGTCCCTGTGTGAGAACATTATTTTTATTGGCCCTGTACAGTATTTATTTATCTCTGAAATATCTTCTGCCTTTTTAGGAAATCAGGTTTTGAAGCAAAAGCAGACAGTTGGGTGATGCCGATAAGATGATTAATTTGCATCTCTGGTGCCATTTCATGTTATTTTTCTTTGCATTTTAAAAATTCTTTGTTTTGTTTTTGTTAAAAACAAGAGTTGTCTTCAAATATGCTTTTCGTCAATTTGGATCCTGTTTCATGGAGGATTTTCTCTCTTAAATTTCCTGTATAAATCTGTTTGCAGCTGGGTCTCGGGCATCTTACAGCAGCCAGCACAGCCACCTTGGCTCCGAATTAAGGGCGCTGCAGTCTCCAGAGCACCATATAGATCCTATTTACGAAGATAGAGTGTATCAGAAGCCCCCTATGAGGAGTCTCAGCCAGAGTCAGGGGGACCCTCTGCAACCAGCACATACAGGAACTTATCGCACTAGCACGGGTAGGTGGAAATTATTTGTAAAATTGTCTTTTATGGATGGTGTTTTACTTCAGTACTAAATCTCTAAATTTTATTGGTAATGCTAGAAAAGTTTATACTGTATTTGTAACTTGAAAAAATGCCTGATACAAATTGCAGAAGGCATTGTTGCAGATAAAAAGGGCAATCCCCTCTACTTCCTCCCCCTCCCCACCCCCCAAAAAAATCTCAGGCAGAAAAATCTTAGCATTGGGACTATATGTTTTGTGGTTTTAGTATTTTTGTCTCTTGTGGTGATGTTTTCATCAAGCTTTTAAATCCCTTCTTTAAAGAAATCTGATTGTTTTCAGATAACTAATCTAATTGCTTTCTCCTGATAAAATTTTGTGTGATCTTAAAAAGGGCTGCAAGGCATCTTCCTCGTGAAAATAATGGGACATTTACATTTTTGGAACTGAAGCAAACCAGGACCAAATGCGTTCTCTGTCTTTCTTTCTCTCTTTCTCATATTATATATATGCAACATAGTCATACACTGTAGACATACAGATATAAATCATAAATCTTCAGCATATCAGAAAAACAAAGCTGTCAATATCACTGATTCATCTGTAATGTAATAATGAATGATCATCCATGTTACAAGTTAGTGTACAAGTCCTATTTGCAGAGTGTCCTCTCAGCTATGTAAAATAGCTCTATATTTGGGAATCCACAAATAGATATCAAATCAGTAGAGGTACTTAATGCACTAAGGAATCAGAACGCACAAGCGTTAGAGCCAAAATAGTCTAAAACATGTAGAAATATTAATAACTTACATTAAGAATTGCAGTATTGAGCAAATTTCTGACATGTTTTTCTTTGTTGTATCCATCAGACACTGGAGATTTATGTCTCTTCCCAAATCAGAAGCTTCCATTTAGAATTGACAGAAGAAGTGAAGCAAAATTAAAAATATCTGCAAAACTGACTTTTTGCTTTAGAACAAGATGTCAGGCTTTTTTTTATTATGTTAGGACCCAATCCTGCATTTCTCGCTTATCCCATTGCGTGCATGGAAATTTGGGATACGCAATGAGTATAGGATAAAGCCCTTAGAAGGGATTCAGAGAAATGTAAAACCCTTTGTTGCTTAATTTAAATTCTTGTAGTATCTGGTTATTACTGGAGAATGCCACTTAGTTAATACTGTTAAATGCCAATGAAAGAAGCTAGCATTCATGTACAATATAACTTTTGCGTGGAATCATACTTATATCCAGACATAACAACTCTGGTATTAAAAGAATAACTGTAGCACAGGACTCCTGCCTCAGTTGCTGAGCAGGAGGGGAAATGATCAGTGAATGAGGCGGCTGTTTGTTATTCATTTTTATTCTCATCATTCAGCATGTGGCCTCACACTTCATACACTGCACATTTTCCAAACCTTGCCTTAAATAATATTCTTTTTTAATTATGTATTGGTTTTCCAATAGCATTCATCACAGGACTATCTGATTGCCCCATACCCATTAATGGATTTATCTTCACAATACCTCTGTAAATATTATCCCAGTTTTACAACTGGAAAACTGAAACCTAGAAACTGATTACTTAATTTTCAGAAGTGTTGGCTCATGGAAGTTCAATGGAGCAGTGAGTGCTCAATGCCTGTGAAAATTTGGCCATAATCTGACCCAGGTTCACAGAAGTCTGTGGCAGAGGAAGAAATAGAACCGAGATCTAGGACCTGGAAACCCCTTAGGCCAGTGGTGGGCAACCTGTGGCCCGCGGACCACACGCGGCCTGTCAGGATAATCTGTTGGCAGGCCATGAGACAGTTTGTTTACATTGACTGTCCACAGGCACGGCCTCCCGCAGCTCCCAGTGGCCGCGCTTCACCGTTGCCAGCCAATAGGAGCCACGGGAAGCAGCGCACGCCACAGAGACATGCTGGCCGCCACTTCCCGCAGCTCCCATTGGCCAGGAACGGCGAACTGCGGCCCCTGTGAGCTCTGGGGGGGCCGTGCCTGTGGACGGTCAATGTAAACAAAATGTTTCAGGTACATCAGTGGATTACCCTGATGGGCCATGTGCCGAAGGTTGCCAACCCCCGGCCCTACCCTCAGACCCTCCACACTTGGATCCTGCCTTGCTGAGCCTGTCTGCCGACACCTTGTGCACCTGGCATGGAGAGGCAGGGCCCTGGGATATTTCTAGGGCAGGTCCAGTCCTTGTGCTATGTCAGGGTTGGGTGCAGCCTTACCGCTGAATCCATGTCCTGTGGGGAGGAGCTGCACACAGATCTCCCACCTTTGTGCAGCCAGTGGCCTGTGCTCCTCAGTGCCATGATGGAGCCTCCACATTTATTTGACAAATAACATTTGCGGAATTCTGTAGAATTTTAAAATATTGTGCACAGAATTTTAAATTTTTTGGCACAGAATACCCTCAGAAGTAACTATACAAAGAGAAAAATTACTGAGGCAGGAGATCTTGCCTTGTTTCATTCATGCATGCATGCATTTTGTGTGTTGCTTCAAGGAAGACTGGAGTCTTTCACAGCCCTGCACTTAGGTAACCAGTTGATTGTTAGATTATATAGTGATCCAGTGTGCATGATTAAATAACTTATTTTTGATACTTAATACATAGGAAAATTAAAACAGTCACAGTAAGGTGCATCTGCAATCTAGGGATTGTGCTGTGCCAAAGTTCAAATTTATTTAATCTACAGTTGAGGCAGTAGTACACAAACAAACAAACAAACAACACCTCTGCAGCTCGTTTGTGGAGTGTGTTGGACTAGTATTTACAAAACTGTTAGCTTACTCAGCTTAGTTGACAGTCAAGGAACTTGAGTTAAAACAGAAGCAAAAACTCAAGTCTTGACATCCTTGTTGTCCACAGCACAGGATCTACACATTGTTGTCTTTTACAGTGGGTTGTCAAAGCCATGCCTCCTCTGGTTTGTTGCACATTAGTTTTTTTTTGCAGGTCCATCAGGCTGTATGTGAGCTTGCTGACAGATATTTTTTGCTTTGCACTTCTGTCCCATTTCTTGCCTTTTTTCTACAAAAGGGAACATATGGCTCACAGTGAGTGGTATAGAAACATAATTTTGATAAAATAACTAAAAATGTTAGTCTCTATAAAAATAGAGTAAAATATTAGAATTTTTTAGAAATAATCACAATTCAGGGTTCAGTGTTTCAAGATTAGAGTCATATTTTTATTGTTTAGAAAACTACAAACTTTCCAAAGAAAATTAGACATTTTCTTTTATGCAAATACTGAGTCTGGTTTTTCTCTCCCTTTCCCCTCGTTTTATACCATTGTGACTCCACTGACTTCAGAGAAATTGCTCCTGATTTACAGTGGGTGTGAGGGAAGAAATAGCCCCACTGAATAAAACACTTCATTGTAATCTCTGTGGCAGCATATACAGTTAACATCTTTTTTGTTTTACTTCTCCATTTAGATATAAAATCAGTAATGAAATTGAAATATTTTTTTCTCATAGAATAGGGTAGTTTATATCAGCAATGAAATTTAATCTAAAATGACAAAACAAAAATTAAAAAGGTTATTTTAAATTTGCTTTAAAACAGTGGTTCTCAAAGCCGTTCTGCCACTTGTTCAGGGAAAGCCCCTGGCAGGCCGGGCCGGTTTGTTTGTGGTGAGAAGTGGCGCGGTCCGAGGGATGTGCTGGCCGCTGCTTCCCGCCACCCCCATTGGCCTGGAGCGGCGAACTGCGGCCAGTGGGAGCCGCGATCAGCCGAACCTGCGGATGCGGCCGGTAAACAAACCGTCCCGGCCCACCAGGGGTTTTCCCTGAACAAGCGGCGGACCAGCTTTGACAACCACTGCTTTAAAAGACATATTTTACATGCATTAGAATGTCTTTTTCAGCAATGTCTATGTTTTGAGTTTATCAGCACTTGATCAAACTGCTGTCTGCTGTGTCATTTTTAGTGTGAAGACTAACAGCTTCAGACCACCAGAGCTTATTCATATTTAAATTTGCTGATAAAAATGTAATGAAAGCTATGCAAAATTCTACTTCTGAAATGTGACTCTGTAAAAATGGCATTGTCGAATTCCAATTTTATTGTGTTTCAGTGGTTTCCTTATTAAATATGCTCAGTTTACAACTAAAAAGATTATTTTCTTCCAGCTCCGAGCCATGCAAACTCAGCTTGGTTTTGGGGAGTCAGGCTAAGGATTCCTTCTTTCTCATGCATCATCAGTTGTATAAAGTGTGACAGACCCAGACCAGTGGGGTACAGGAGTCTGGTAGAGGGCAAATATACTGGTCACTGGAGGAGTAGTTGTCTGTTCCCTGAGTGACCAGAGCAGGGGCTGCACTAGAGTAATCAGGAACCTCCTAGAACCAGTTAAGGCAGGCAGGCTAATTAGGACACCTGAAGCCAATTAAGAAGAAGCTCCTAGAATCAATGAAGGCAGGCTAATCAGGGCACCTAGGTTTTAAAAGGAGCTCACTTCAGTTTGTGGTGCGAGTATGAGGAGCTGGGAGCAAGAGGCGCAAGGAGCTGAGAGTGAGAGGGTGTGTTGCCGGAGGACTGAGGAGCACAAGCGTTATCAGACACCAGGAGGAAGATCCTGTGGTGAGAATAAGGAAGGTGTTTGGAGGAGGCCATGGGGAAGTAGCCCAGGGAGTTGTAGCTGTCATGCAGCTGTTACAGGAGGCACTATAGACAGCTGCAGTCCACAGGGCCCTGGGCTGGAACCCGGAGTAGAGGGCAGGCCCGGGTTCCCCCCAAACCTCCCAATTGACCTGGACTGTGGGTTCTTCCAGAGGGGAAGGTCTCTGGGCTGTTCCCCAACCCACATGGTGAATCTCTGAGGCAAGAAAATCCGCCAATAAGCGCAGGACCCACCAAGATAGAGGAGGAACTTTGTCTCAAAAGATTCTGCAGGCCAATTTATATCCAGTGCAGAGCAATAGTGTCTTCACTGAGGTGGTGTAAGTACATCTAATCAACATGCAATTGGAACTTATAAAACAATCTTATTTGTGATGCGTGAGCCAGATAAGAATACAACTCACTCATATCTGTATGGACTTTGAGGTGCTAACAAGTCAAATATTTTAAAGGGTGGGATGTGGAATAGTTTTTTTTCACTTCAGCAATTGGATATGACTGTGAATTATCCACAGGGAGCACCTCCTTTGAGTAAGAAGGTGCATTTTTTACATAGTCACTCTTCAGAACAGTACTTGTACATTACTGAGAAACTCACTGTTATATGTTATTTCCTTATAATAAACGTTATCAGCTGAAAAGAGAATCTCAGCTTCCAAATATATTCTTCCAAATTTCTTTTGCTGGTGTTCCAAATTATCACTTAATGCAAAACAGAAAAGAAATCATTTTTTGTTTAACTACAGTTTGGGGAAAGTTAATTTCAAAATATCTTTTTCTGTTTTATATGATTTCTGTGTTCTTCACTGGTCAAAGAGCAGCCATACAGTCCTAAAGTGCAATAGATATGTTCTAAATATCAAGCATTGCTTCTTGCTGTTTTGGATTGTATCATTCTGTTTTTGCTTTGGCATGAATTAATGTGTTCTGCAATGGCATACTGTGATGCAACAGCTGCAGTTTAATTGAGGACCACAGTGGTAAATCACACGCCATGGAGTTATGGATATAGGACCTAACATATTCAGGGAAATAGAAAAAAGGAGGTTATCCATACCTCCACATCTCTGTTAGTCCACTAACGTTGTGATAATAGAACTGTTCTGCTGACTGAGACATCCAGGTTTATAACATTAGAAAAGGAGGGAAATTCAGAAGAAACAAATAAGGATTTAAATATCTTTCATACTAAATAAAGTAAATATGCGATAGTATAGTGAACTGAATAGTGAATAATGAAATCACCCCAAATTGATAGGAATTCATATTCTCAGTTTAACTGGCAGCTCCTTTTTTATTTCATTATTTTATTTAGGTTTTCTTTTTGTATAGCTTTAAATCCCTATTGCTTATTTTTACAAAATTACACATTTATCCTGGAAATAACATTTGATTCTGATCTCACAATGGTTTTGACAAATGTAACCCCAAGTATTTGGATGGAGGAATCCTGATTAACATCTGAGTAAGTGAGCTCAGAATCAGGTCTTATGTGCCAAATTCTGCCCTTAGATACATGAGGTTAACACCTACTGATGGCAATTGAAGTGGTATATGCATGTTAGTCTTAAAAATCATTTGTCAAAAGTAATATTAAGGTTCGTAAGAGCATCGTCTCCTCTTTCCGCTATATGGAGGGGAGAGAATGTTACTTGCACAAATCGCTGTTCAGGGGCCAATAAAGAACAAATCCATCCTCCAGTACCAATCCTGAGTAGCCCCTCCACATGCAGATTACTTCTCATCCAATTCCACTGAAAGGGGCTCTCCTCAGAGAAAGGATGTAGATTTACCCCTAAGTATATAAGGTTATGGAGGAAGGGGAAGCAGAGAGAGGCTTCATTTCCCTATTGAAAGATACCCTTTGGTGTGAGCATCGTGTGGTTGTGGCTGCAGGTATTTGGGGTTGGGGGAATGAACAAGCAGGGAACGGAGCCAAGATACAGAGACTCTACACAGAATCTTTGTAAACCCTTTGTAGCTCATTAGCAGTACCTGTTTTAGTGGGGAGGGCTTTGTGTCCTAAAACATGAAGGTGTCCTAACATCCATGGGGAAAATCCCAAACACCTTAGGGCATCCCAGATTTCACAGGATAGAGTCCTATTTATATCCCCTATATATTTATATCCCCTACTTTCTTCCTCTGTCCCCCAAAAGATGAGTCTTCAGGAAGTTTATGATTTTGGTATCTCTGAAATTTCGATTTAAATTATTCCTTTGATGGTTCTTTTGTTTTGTTTGTTTTTGTTTTCTATAGGACAGCATGATGTAAGCCATACACTGAAATACATTCAAGTATCTTGATATTTTGTTACAAATCGAGGTGTAAGAAGTTTGATTATAAAAATCACAATAATACCCTGGAAACTCAGTGAAATTCCTTGTAAATCACAGCAGCCATAGTTTGTGGAGACAGTGCCTACACTGTGACCGAGAATGTCTGTGTATCTGTTATCTATTTACTGCATCTGTTTAGTCACAGACACTGGGTTTGATCCTGCTTCTATTAGACTTCTGTCATGCAGGACCAGGTCCACTCTCTTTTATTTACTTGAGCACTGTTCAAAACCGCAAAAATATAAAGATGTTCTTCAGGCTATAAAAAGTGATTTGAATGCTAGTATGTTTGTGCCTTTCATATATCTCTGTACTGTTAAAGAAAACACAATACTGTGCTCAACTAAGCTATCCAACAGTGACATTAAGAGAATTCACACTCTTGTTAAATGTTCATTATTGCAGTAATATTATTCTTAAAACTACTTCATTGAGAAATTACGAGGCCATTCCACTTTTGAACAAAGGGTCATCTTAACTATGTTAAAATTATTATTGAGAACTTCTGGCAATATCTTTTTTCTATAGGATACCAGATTTCAATGATCTGCATGTAGAGCTCCCATTGAGATCAGTGGGATTTTCACACACACAATGTATATGTCATCTTCTATGAAGGGTTTGTCCGTGTTGTCCTCCTTGACATCCTTCCCAGCAGCCAGCAATCCATGTGTGCCCACAGCTCCCATTGATATATCAGTGTTGTACATACCACATGATCAAGTCCTGGAGTGCAAATATTATAATTAACTTAACTAGTACAATAGTTCTCTATTACCAAAAAACAAACAAACAAAAAAACCCTTTAATTTATAATGATCAACTATATGCCATTAAAATATAATATTATTTATTTATTTATTTATTGAGAGCATAGCGCTTGGCAGTGTACAAAGCCAATTGGGAAGAGTTCACAGTTTAAAGGAAAAGGAACAATTCCTACACATAGTGCCTTCAGTGATCAGAAGGTGGCTTTAGTACAAAGCAATGCAGGATTGTTGCTGTGTTCAGTTTTTCTGGGATATTTTTGGTTAATAAATGAGACAGTGCTTTTTGCTGATTAATGTTGGACAGATGGGAGGCATTGTATTTTTAATGGAGGGATTTGAAAAGAGTGAGGGTCAAGTTAGTGTGAAAGGGTTGGAAGTTTGGTTGTAATATGCATCTCTCAGTCACATTACCCCAGCAGATTTGCTTTGGTATAGGAAAGCATAACTTTTTGTAATGATTATAGTTATTATGTTTGTGACATAGGATTTGCATGATTTTGTTAACTTAAAGGGTCACATTTAAAATGTTTCTCCTGGCCTGACAGTTTGACGTATTTCCTATATAAGGTGAGAGTCACCCTATGCAAAGGACTAGCTCAAGGCAAATGCACCACTTAACTCCCCTCATAAGGACTAAAGTAGGGTTACCATCCGTCCGGGTTTCCCTGGACATGTCCGGCTTTTTCAGCATTAAATGGCCGTCCGGGGGGGATTTCTAATCAAGTAGAAATGTCCGGGATTTCCCCCTTCCCCTCATGCGGAGTGCGGCACGGCTGATTGGACGCCTGGCCTGATTGAAAGCCGCTCGCAGCCACTAGGGCCTCTAGCAGCCAGAGTCCCTCCTGCTACCTCCTCCCCCACAGAGCAGCGCGGCTGTGTTTGATTCCATGTGGAGCCTGCATTTCTCCCTCTGCCGGGTGAGCGGGGAGAGCAGGGCAGGAGGCGTGTGTGTAGAGGCTGCAGGGGCAGGGCAGGCAGAGGGCGCAGAGCGAGTGGGGAGCAGGGGGCACAGAGGCTGCAGGGGCGGGGAGGCACAGAGGCTGCAGGGGCAGGGCAGGCAGGGAGTGCAGAGGCTGCAGGGCGAGGAGGAGCAGGGCAGGCAGGGGGTGCAGGGGCTGCAGGGCGAGTGGGGAGCAGGGGGCACAGAGGCTGCAGGGGCGGGGGGTGCAGAGGCTGCAGGGTGAGGAGGAGCAGGGCAGGCAAGGGTATAGGGGCTGCGGGGCAAGTGGGGAGCAGGGAAGCACTTAGCAACCCCCAACCAAGATCAGAGCGGGAGGGAGGAGGGGGAATGCGGGGTGCTCAGAGGAGGGGGCAGAGTTGGGGCAGGGACTTTGGGGAAGGGGTTGGAATGGGGGCGGAGAAGGGATGGGGTTGGGGCAGGGTCGGGGGTGGGGAAGGGGCGGAGTTGGGGCGGGGCCGGGGCTGGGGTCCTGTGGAGTGTCCTCTTTTTTAAATGTTTGAATATGGTAACCCTAACTAAAGTAGTACATAGGGCTTGTGTTGCACCATTGCTCAAGGGTCAGTTTCCACCCATAATGGGGAAACTGGTTGAACTGGTTAAATCTTTCAACTTCATTGTGTAATGAGCTTTGCATTTTAATTTCTTTGTCTCTCTGTTTAAATACTTGCATAACTTAAGAATTAGTGAACTAAAGAGCATTTTCTATAAAATTGGAGGATGAGAGCAGTACAGTGGGAACTGAGCAAAGGTCTTGAAAAAGGGCTTTTTACCAGCCAGTCAGAATCACCAGCTGTTTATCCCATTTGGACATAGAGAGTATAAAGCACCCAGGGTTTGGAGCTGAGAAGCACTGCTGAACCACAACATTCTGGAAACAGCTGATTCTAGGAATGCAAGATGCAGGCGTTTGAGAAGCTGAAGAACTGGAAGATTTAAGATACAATCAGACTTTGAAGGGCAATAAGGAAACTCTTAAGTATTTACAAAATGGAAATTTACAAACTGTGTCCTGATTAGGCTTTAGATAGCAAAGAAAGTTGATCATTTCCTCAGTCTGGAATCCCATAAGTGTACTCAATAGTGGGAGTTTGATATCTGCAGCATTACCAGATGCATCCCTAGAAAAACTACCTTGATCTGAAATTCAGAATTTTTACTTACTTTTTTCCTTTTATACAAATTCAACTTTAAGATGCATCATTGCATGTGAATATTTGCTTTTATTCACAAAGTGCATATGTGCTACCAGAATTCCTAAGCCTAATAGAAATAGGTAACAAATTAGTGTAAATTACAAGTTGACATAAGCTAGTAGCATACGTGAACCCATAATAAAAACAATTACTGTTAAAGAAATGTCAATTCTAAAATGGTGGCTAAGTAGGTTATTCCATTTGCTGAGGCTCAAGATATGTGGTTCCTCCTCCACATTTTTCTGCTGGAATTGCTGAACTAAAGGAACATTTTTTAACCATCTTGAGCAAGGATATAACAACTCTAAAAAGGGTGGTTGAGACACTGTATAACAATTTGACAAGTCTACAGACTAAAATGAAACAGCTTAGGCAAAAGGAGCCTTGAATAGTGACCGGATCCAGACAGCTCTGTAAACAACAGGGTGACTGAGAAACCTAAAAGACAGTATTTTTCCTGACTGAGAAGGAATATATGAAGAGCTTCAGTTTCTGAAGAAAACGTGGATACCTGCTGGAATTGATGTCAGAACTATCTAAAAATGGAATGTCCTTTCTTCGAAAGTGGAGGTAAAAGAGCACATCACTGCAGAGAAAGCCTCAGTAGTTTAGCCTGCAAAGATTATTGCCACCTCCATTGGAAGCAGGATTTATTGGACGTAAAAAAAAAAATTCAAATTTTGCTTGTGAAATTCCTTTTGACTCTAGAAATTCGGGTTTTTTTCCTTGTGTATGAAACATTGTAGAATAACATTAATGGTAAGGAAATGACTGTAAGTGCATGGTACTGCACAAGTGAGAAACAGACAGTACTTCAGTATCAGGGGATTTGAACCAATTTATGACCTTTATTTTGTCTTACATTTTGTAGCTGCCAGTGATGTAGACCAGCGATGAACTGACACTCATACCATATTTGGAGCTCTACTGAATGTGCCCAGTGGAACAACTATTGTAGTTGAAAATCAGCTACCCCTGGTCTAGGAGAGGGGATTGGAAAATTTGTAAAGCTGTGATAATCCAGGCTATATAGAACATAAACAGATGTTACTGTTCAGGGCAGAGGAACTGCCTCTAACCATATAAGAGAAGTGTCTGATAACAGAAGAGCCCCACAGTAAGAATTTTATAGCATCTTTGCCAATAATGTGCCAGACCACTAGCAAACAAGTAGACATGGTAGCCCAGGTAGAGCCAATGCCAACTGATACATATATACATTAACCACAAAAAATTGAGGGGGGGGGCAGGAACCCTGTAAATTGGAAATCAGGATTAAACCAACTAATTCTGAGCTCAGCCTTGTGAAAATACTTGGGACTCACTACAAACAAGATGTAGGCTCCTTAGAAAAAAGGCTAAGCAAATTGATTAAATTGTGTGGGATCCCCTGTACCAGAGAGTAACTGAAATTCTAAGTTAACTGGTTTTCTTGATGATAAACCAGTTGATCATTTAGAGTCTGTCATACATTTTAGCTTAAATAAGATTTTGCTTTTAAAAGCTCAGTGGAAGTCATCTAGACATCTAGGATGTATTTCCCTAGGGTTTTTTTTTTATGAGAAGATCATGCAAGACAGTATCAAAAGCCTTACTAGAGTCAAGATATACCACATATACTGCTTTCCCTGATCCCCAAGGCTTGTTACCCTATCAAAGAAAGCTAGAAGGTTGGTCTGACATGGCTTGTTCTTGACAAATCTATGCTGACTGTTACTTATTACCTTCTAGGTGTTTGCAAATTGATTGCTTAATTATTTGCTCCATTATCTTTCCGGGTACTGAAGTTAAGCTGACACATCTGTAATTCCCCAAGTTATCCTTATTTCCCTTTTTATAGATTGGCATTATATTTACCCTTTTCCAGTCCTCTGGAATCTCTCCCATCTTCCATAACTTTTCAAAGATAATTGCTAATGGCTCAGATATCTCCTCAGTCAGCTTCTTGAGTATTCTAAGATGCATTTCATCAGGCCTTGGTGATTTGAAGACATCTAATTTGTCTAAGTAATTTCTAACTTGTTCTTTCCCTATTTTAGCCACTGATCCTACCTCATTTTCACTAGCATTCACTACATTAGATGACCAATCACCAGCAGCCTTTTTGGTGAAAAACTAAACAAAAATGTCATTTATCACTTCTTCCATTTCCACATTTTCTGTTGGTTCCCCCCCCGCCCCATTGAATAATGGGCCTACCCTGTCCTTGGTCGTCGTCTTGCTTCTAATGTATTTGTAAAATGGTTTCTTGTTACCTTTTATGTCTCTAGCTAGTTTAATCTCGTTTTGTGTGTTGGCCTTTCTAATTTTGTCCCTACATACTTGTGTTATTTGTTTATATTCATCCTTTGTAATTTGACCTAGTTTCCACTTTTTGTAGGACTCCTTTTTTTTTCCTCTTGAAGATCTCCTGGTTAAAAGCCAGGATGGTCTCTTGCCATTCTTCCCATCTTTCCTATGCAGTGGGATAGGAAAGATAGTTTCTCTTGTGCCCTTAATAATGTCTCTTTATCAAACTGCTAACTGTCTTCAATTGTTTTTTCCCTTAGACTTGCTTCCCATGGGATCTTACCTACCAACTCCCTGAGTTTGCTAAAGTCTGCCTTCTTGAAATCAATTGTCTTTATTTTGGTGTTCTCCCTCCTACCATTCTTTAGAATCATGAATCTACCATTTCATGATAACTTTCACCCAAGGTACCTTCCACTTTCAAATTTTCAACCAGTTCCTCCATAATCAAATCTAGAACAGCCTCTCCCCTAGTAGGTTTCTCTGCCTTCTCAAATAAAAATTGTCTCCCACGTTATGCTTATAAGAAGCACACAGGATCTTTTTCAGGGAAAAAGGCAATACAGCGCATTTGTGAGAATACAGCAGTTAGCATATGCTTTCCAGTTACACACTCATACACTCACACATACACACACAGACACAGACACAGAGCATGCACAAAGTCCTGCCAGTTGATGTTTATAGTTACCAGTCCAGAGTCTGGATCAATCTAGTGGCCAGCCAGATTGGTCGCAGAGGGGAGCCGGGCTCTGTTGGTCACGATTCGATGCTCCTGGAGTTGTGGCAAGATGAACCCAAAGTCCCAGGGCCAAGAACCCTGTTCTTATAGTCTTTTTTTTCTCTGTTGAAGTCTATGGATTTTGCTGTGTCAGTTTGTGACCGGTTACTCCTTAATTGGTGTTATCTTTTGATGTAAATATTCCAAAACAGCTCTGAGAGGGTCATCCTATCCTGGTTTCGATTTAATCAATTGTCTCGTCTTTAGGGGTGCCAGCTTCCACCTCAGGATCTTCAATCTGCCCTTCCTTAATTGTGGGTGCACGTTGATAGTTCTCTGGTGTCATTAAGTCTCTTCACTCCTTGTTCCTTGACCATCTGGCTATAACAATGGCCTTCACACCTTATCTTTTCCTGATGCATGCATTCCTCATTCACACAAACAGTGTGAGATCTTCAAAGGTATACAGCAGTTTTTATTTTGAGCAAGAAAGGCATTGTAAATTAAACCTTGCTAAATCTTGTAATCAAAACAGTTCACGTTGTGGCCCGGGCCTTCAACATTCCTCTAATCTGCTTAACATAGACACATTACAAGATCCTTTCTCTTACTTACTAAACCTTAAAACAAAGAAAGGTATATTTAACTAGAGCTCCTAATTTATAATACATATAGGAAACCATAGTAGACACTATAACTTATCCTAAAACAAAAGGGTTACCATAATCAGTCATAAAGATTGTTCTGGTCTGTCCCTGCCTTAACTTCAGTACAGACACTGGCAGTCTGTCAGATGCGTTTCTACCAATGTCCCAGAGGATCATTCCTTTCTGCTATTCAAAAAGGGTGGCTGGCAGGATGATCAAATCATACATTAATTCTGATAGTACAAATATAAAATCCTGCTCCTACACCCATACTGTACAGTCCAAGAATTTATTGGATAATCTGTGCCCTGCTGTGTTATTTTCCCAACAGATGTCTGAGTAGTTGAAGTCCCCCATCACCACCAAGTCTTGTAGTTTGGATGATTTTTTTAGTTGTTTTAAAAAAAAGCCTCATCTAACTCTTCTTCCTGGTTAGGTGGTCTGTAGTGGACCCCTACCATAACATAACCCTTGTTTTCAACCCCTTTTCTCCTTACCCAGAGATTTTCAACAAGTCTGTCTCCTATTTCCATCTCAACCTCAGTCCAAGTGCATACAGTTTCTATATGAGGCAACACCTCCTCCCTTTTTTCCCTGCTGGTCCTTCCTGAGCAAGCAACCTTCTATACCAATATTCCAGTCATGCATATCATCAGTCTGTGATGCCAACTATATCATAGTTGTTAATTAACTAGCATTTCAAGTTCTTCCTGCTTCTTCCCCATATTTCTTGCATTAGTATACAAACATCTAAGATACTGATCTGATTCCCCCATGTTCTCTTGTCTTTCTCCCTTATCCCTACTATAACAGCCCATGCTTCCCCCAGATTCCAACCCATCCCCCAGGTCTCCATGTTTTTAACTTACCTGCAGGCTTTTGTCACCTGCAGGTGACAAACCTAGTTTAACCTGCACATTGAACCAAGTTTAAAGCCTCTATATCTACGTATATATGGGGATATACCTATCTCCTAGAACTAGAAGGGACCCTGAAAGGACATCGACTCCAGCCCCCTGCCTTCACTAGCAGGACCAAGTACTGATTTTGCCCTAGATCCCTAAGTGGCCCCCTCAAGGATTGAACTCACAACCCTGGGTTTAGCAGGCCAATGCTCAAACCACTGAGCTATCCCTCCCCCGTTCCCTGATAGGTTGACCCCATCTCTGCTTAGTAGTCCTTCTTCCCGGAACTGCATCTCATGGTCAAGGAAGCCGAAGCCCTTCTTGCAACGTCATCCTCGCAGCCAGGCATTCACCCCCAGGATGCATCTGTCTCTGCCTGGACCCTGTCCTTGACCAGAAGGATTGAAGAGAACACCAACATCTTCACCCTTACTGCCAGAGCCCTGTAGTCACTTCTGATCTGCTGAGGGTCATACCTCGCAGTATCATTAGTGCCCACATGGATGAGGAGAATGGGGTAGTAGTCAGAAGGCCGGATGATCCTTGACACTCTCTCTGTAACATCTCAGATATGGGCCCCTGGAATGCAGCATAGCTCCTAGGATGCCATGTCAGGCTGACATATGGGCCCTTAGAAGAGAGTCGCCGACCACCACTACCCTAAGTTTCCTCCTGGGAATGGTGGCTGTGATCCTCCCAGCCTTGGGGGTACTTGGCTTCTCCTCCTCCACCTTTTGGGGGTGATTCCTCATTGCTTGTTGCCAGGGCAGCATAATGGTTCTTAATCACTATAGTGGGTGGGTTGGGAGTAGGGGTTGCGCATTGCTTGCTTCCAGAAGTAACCAGCAACCAGCGTCCTCCCTGTGTCAAGCAATATCCTCCTCCCCTGGTGGTGTGACTGCAGTCTTCTCTAGCTGGATAGCTTCCTAAGCCTTAGATGTCTCTATGTGAATACTCTCAATTAATTCCTCATGAGCATGGATGCTCATCAGCCCAGCCACCACCTCCTGTAGTTCTCCCCCCGCTTCCTGAAAGATTCCACCAGCAGACATCTTTCACACTGGATGGTCCCCCCAGCCTGTCTTTCTGTGAGTGGGAAATGCAGGATACAGTCTGCAAATCTACACCAGAATCTATGTAGATCAGGGGTGGGCAAACTTTTTGGCCCGAAGGGAAATTGCATGCAGGGCCATGAATGTAGGGCTTCTGGGAGCGGCGTGGGCCCCATGGCGCCACGGGGATGGCAATCCCGTGGGCCAGCTCCGAAGCCCTAACAGTGTAGAGGCATCCATGGTCTCATTGTCTGTCTGGATCCAGGTGCAGGTGGAAGAGACAGGAGCAGTGCTGACACTGGCAATGCAGCCCTTCCTAACCATAGCAATTATATTACAACTCCCTCCTACAAATTCCCTCTCAAACGCCCCTGTTTGCTAGTGCCTCTTGGTTGCCTAGCCTCTGACAGTTAAGGCCTTCTCTCCTAGGTCAGTCCTACCCCCTCATTAATCATACAGGGGGAGGGTGATCACAAGGCTGCTTGCAGCTGATTAAAGTTGATCAAGGATGATCCAGGGAACAAAGGCTCAAACAGTTCCCAAACACACAATCCCAACTGATCCTATAAATTTAAATAACTACAGTAGGTGCTACTTCAAAGCAATTACCTGTTCATTAAGAGCAGTGGTTTTCAACCTGTGGTCTGTAGACCTCTGGGGGTCCAGAGACTATGTCTAAGATTTCAGAAGGGGTCTGCACCTCCATTCAAAATTTTTTAGGGGGACACAAATGAAAAAAGTTTGAAAACCACTGGTTTATAGAAAAAGTAACTCTTCAAATGGCATATGATGGTTATATATGTGATGTTACATTTTCATGTAGTTTTGTTAACCTAACATGATGTAGGTTTTATTTTTTAACGGTTCAGTTCTCTTAGGCATAAGTTATACAGAGAACATTTTCTGTGCAATTTGAAGGTGAATAAAACAGCAGAAACTAAGAAGAAAAATGGAGAGAACTGTTCAGCCAAACACTCAGAATAACCAGATTAGTATCCCTTTCATTTGAATACAGAGGGTATAAAGCATCCAGTTATTGAGGCTGTGGAAGAGCTGCAGGATTCAGGAACTGGAGAAGTTTATGATTGCAAAGATCAGGAACTGGAAGATTCAAGACACAGCCAAAATGGTACTGTAAAGGGAACACAGAGGAGATAATTAAGAAACTGAAAATTGGAACAGCCTGGGCTATATTGTGCCCTGATTTAGCTTCAGGGAATTATGAGTTGATCCTTTTCTGAAACTCAAAGACTGGATATCTGCACAAGACATGGAGTGTACGAAGACAATCTATCTTAATCTGGAACTCGGCAATTTTAATTTATTATTGTACTTTTTCTCTTTTTTTAGTTAAGATTTACGTTAAATGAGAGCATTTTTGTAGGACATTTGTTTTTAATACAGAATATGTGTGTTGTACCAGAAAATCCTAAACACACCATGGGAGAGAGCGCTTACAAATCAGCAGATTACAGCATCATTTGTTTCGTTTCTTTTCTATAAATTGAATTAAAGCTGATTTTTCATTTATTCCTCTAAAATTCTTTTTTTCTATCTGGAAAAGTTCTTACTTTTTTGAGACAGCATCAATGGAATGTAGTTAACCTGTAAATAAATATATTACCACATTCATTTTGAAAGATTTACAGGATGCTAGATTTGACTATTCATGTTTACTAGTCAAGTGTTCCTATCAAACCCCAAGCTTCATGATAGCATTTCAAGCAATCTTTTTTTTTTTTTACATTAGTACAATTGCCAAAAATCTGTTGCTTGCACTATAGCTTCTAATTGGCAGTTTTGGAGGAAATTAAATACACATTCCCCAAAAGGTGATGAATGCAGTTGACTAATAAGAAGCAGAGTATATAGTTTGAATATTGTGCTGAATATTATGCAGAAACAATTTCTGATTTTCTATTTGTTCCTTAAATACCACCACAATGACTGTAACTGTATTGTTACAGCATCATTTTATGACCTCATAAAAGCATAATGGAAATAACTTCTGTTTAAAGAATATCACATTGTAGGACATGTTTTTTAAAGGGACCTCTATTTGGCACACAGAAATTTGTGTGTGTAAATTGAATTTGTACCCACACTGATTTGCAGGTAGACACAGTCAAGGCTTCTTTACATATGCAAAGTGTTAAAAACAATGCATTTAGAAAAAGGAAACTGCAAAACATTACATGCAACTATACAACAGGCATTGTGAAAAGGACAAAGCAGCAAGAAAACATTTGTTCAATAAGAATATGAGATGGATTATATGATTTGTGAAGCAAAATGTTGCAAGATAATATCCCTAATTTATACAATAATATGGACCAAGTAAGTCAATGCATTCAAAAGAATGCAGCAGAGGAATCTGTATACATTTACTCTTAGCTTTGGGGGCCTGATCAGACATACCTTACTCTTTCCAAATTCTCTTTGAATGTTCTTGAATTCACAATGACTCTAGTTTCCATCTGTGGGAATTTTGACTAAACAAAATGCTCAGGTATGAGGCCTTAGGATCCTTTCATAAGATATACCTGAATTTTCATTCTAATATAAGTGCCACTGCACCAGTTTGGTGTTGTGGGAAGGACAGAGGAAGAGATGTAAGGTGCTTTCCTTTTCCTGTGATCCATACACCCAGCTTCAGGAAGTGTTCCACTCCCCCTCCCCAGGCCCCCACTAGCGATTAAGACCCAAGATGAAATAATAATGAGATCTTCATTACAATTTCTTGATTGCCCTGCTTAGACACAGTTAATAGTTTGTAGGTGATGAAAATTGCACTTAGAAATTTCAGGATAAACCCACACTTCCAGCTTAAGATTGAGACTCTCACCTTTAGACTTCATCTCAGTTAAGCAGCTCCTGTTGAAAATAACAGATAGGTATTTAGAAGATTCAGATGTGCCTTATAGGTCCAGATTATCTGTTACACTCCGTTTCTACTGAGTACAGCTTAAAGCAAGTACTATGCCCTAGCACTAGTGGAAGTTAGAGCCCCTAAGGACTGGCCACTAGCTAGGGTTATCCGGAACACCTCAGACATCAGTCACGCCTCCCTATCAAACCTGTCCCTGCACCAGACTGTTGCAGGGAGGGAAGTGCAGGAGCTGACTACTCTGGGGGTACATCTACACTACAGGGGGGAGTCGATTTAAGATATGCAAATTCAGCTACATGAATAGCGTAGCTGAATTCGACGTATCACAGCCGACTTACCCCGCTGTGAGGACGGCGGCAAAATCGACTTCTGCGGCTTTCTGTCGACGGCGCTTACTCCCACCTCCGCTGGTGGAGTAAGAGCGTCGATTCGGGGATCGATTGTCGCGTCCCGACGGGACGCGATAAATCGATCCCCGAGAGGTCGATTTCTACCCGCCGATTCAGGCGGGTAGTGTAGACCTAGCCTGGGGGATTACATTGCACCAGAAGATTCTCTCCAGCTGTGGAGTTACAGCCAGTCTGAATAGTGCAAATGGAGCAGAATGGGCCAGAGCATCTAACAAATAATGTTTACCTGGTGCCGTCACCCACCTAACTCCAGTGTAAGCCTTGGAAAATTTGGCCTGTACTTAAAGTGCATGAGCGTACGCACGCACGCTCACACACACACACACACACACACACACACACACACATAAAAAAATATAAAGAAGCAAGATAGGCTACAAATGACAGATTTAATCTGAACTTTCTGGATCTTTATATTTCCTATTTTTTGTGACGATAGAAGACTCTTGGAAGTGACCCTGTAACTCTGTTTACATTGGAAAATGAACTATTGCTCACAAAATTACCTGACTTTAGTTTTGAGCAGCTCTGGGACAATTTGTGGTTCCAAGCAGACCTCTTTGTTTTCAGATGAGCTTTACATTGTTTTGGGGGGTTCATTCATATCCAAAAGCCAAAGCAAAATTCAGGGGGTGTATGAACCCACGTGATTTAAAATCAAAGAAAAGAATTGCACAAACATCCCCAAACTGAACCGTCTGTGTTTCAAACACATCTACTTAGGCCCACCTTGAACATGTGCCTACTGTTCCTTACTGGTTCACTGGAGACCTACCATAGTTGAAAAGAAAGCAGATCTTAACAGGAATTTCTTTAAAGATATGTTTTATCTAGTCAACTATTGGTCTTATTCTTTCATATTCTAACTACCACGAGTCTGTGAACATTATAATAACATTCAAAAGGAAATAATAGCTTGTTAAGATGACATAATTATGAAAATGAATCAGAATGAGTCAAAAAGCATGTAGGTGTTAAAAGTGTGACAACTAGCTTCAATTCATACAGTTGCCTTATAGATAGCAACACAAAAGAGAAAATAAGATGGAAACAAAATAAGTATTAAATATTTTTTTAACATTTTATTGAACTGTGTTGCAAGAAAAAATAATGAAATACCTGGGAGAGTGTGGCAATGAAGGGCAATGAAAGACTGCCTATGTGGCAATGAAAGGCCTCCTTTTTAGCCAAGTTATTACTTAGAGCTTTTTGCAACACTCCAGATTTCAATGAGAGATCAAAAGTTAACAGCATTCCCATGTCATAATTCCAACCCCTAAATATCGAGATCTTAATGCAGTTCATCGCTCTATTTCTTTAATTTCTACTTGTTATTTTTACTACTTTTTCCTAACTTCTGCTTTTTTGACTAATTTTCTTTTTTCATGTGACACTACATTTTCTTTCTCAGTTAATTTTACTTATTCCCTGCTATTAAAACTCTGCCACCTTTTCTGTATCTTGTTAATGTAATACTGCTGAGCCCAGGAATTTTGGTTTGGTTTGTGAACAGAGTTTTCAGTATTCAGATACAGTTATTGCATTACAATTGATCTCTCTTTGAAACAGAAGTTTATTCTTAATATATATATGTTATTCATTAAGGAAATATACAACATGAGATAAAAGACAATATCAAAGCGAGATTTTTCTTTATTGTATTTTCATATAGACGTACATAACTTGATAGTATTGTATTTTTATGTCTGTTAACCACCAAATTTTCAATATTATGACATCATAAGTGTTATAACATAAATTCTGTGATTCAACTCACTGTTCATATACATCAAAATGAAAAGTACAAAAAAAAAAAAAAAAAAAAAGGAAAACTAATAAAAGACAGAAAGATACTAAACAACATGCTCTGTATCTTAACCTTGGCAAGTACTAGTGTTAGATGGGCCCTATCATACAAGCACTATTAACTACTTTTTGAGTATTGCATTTTTAATTTTTACATATACTGCAATATGAAACCCTTAAAGTTGTTTCATGGAACTTAATGAAGTATACAAATTATTTGTAATTATGCATCTGAAATGTAAATATGTGTATCAAAAGAAATGACAGGGAAAATTATTATGAGATCTGGAACTTGAGGATGTATGTTCACCTATAGACCTATGATTTTGACGTAATCAAATGATCCTGAGCCTGGACCCATTGCTATTTATGGAAGAACTTCTGTTGCATTTGATAAGAGCAACATTGGGCCCATAATGAGCTCACTTACAGTGCATTTACTTTTTCTGCTGCTCAGAACTCTCTCATAAACAGGAGTGGCTTTTCATTTGTACTTGTTTCAGGCCAGTAGGTCATATAGGAACTAATCCTACAGTCCTTACAACAAGAATCTAGTTGACATCATCAGGACTGCAGAACTTGGGTCTAAAATTGCTGCTGCTAAGAACCCAGTACTCATGGCATATTGAAGTGTGCTCTACTGTAGTGGTGTAATAAAAGGATAATGGACCATGAAGCAGACTAACAAGATTTTTAAGGTGCAAAATCATTGAGTCACTTAAAATCTATTAGTTAAAATGCTCTGAACTGTTGATACAATAATCTTGTTGAGTACATTTCACTACCATTTTAGACAGGTAGAGACAAATGTGCATAGTATAATTCTCTTTCAGGGTGAGGTAGCGGATAAGTGAGTCTTGTTTATAGTGATATCAATAAAAATTGTTAATGCAAGCAGGGCTGTGTGTTGAATATTTTACAGGAACTGGGACCCCAGAAGTGGGATGACAAGTAACCTCTATATTTTTTTAATCTTTAATAGTCATCATTTTCAATCCAGACCTTAGAGCCTGGTTCTGGTCTCCTTTGGTGGGAGTTTTAGCTGTGTAAAGACTGCAGAATCAGACCCTTAGAGCTGTTGAAATTTAGCTCGACTACTCCCATGCTCTTCTCATGATACATACAAAACTTGCATTGAGATTTTGCTGCTTGTATATTTTTTTTAACTTCAGATTAACTCATTCTTGAATATGATGTAAGCAATTCAAAGCCCATCTCAAAGAAGTGTTTCTACCTAATCTCTGTGTAACCATTTTAAATATTATTTAGTCTATGAGTGGCATGCTATTTAGAATTTTCACTTGACAGTTATTTACCTCACTGCTTTCAACTATGACAGTGTTGTTCTTTTTTTCTCATTCTTTTCGAACCCCTGTTTATATGTGTGTATTTTTTTCCTCTGCCTAGACCTGGTTAACCATTTCTGTGAACAGGTCCTCAATTTTTTACTTTGTCCCTACTTTCCTGTCGTAGCCCCATCTTCCCCTGGTGTCGACTCCGTACCCTTACAGCGCACAGGCAGTCAGCACGGCACACAGAACGCAACATCGACCTTCCAGAGGGCCAGCTATGCTGCAGGCCCAGCCTCCAATTACGCAGACCCCTACCGACAGCTGCAGTATTGTCCTTCTGTTGAATCACCATACAGCAAATCTGGGCCAGCCATCCCACCAGAAGGGACCTTGGTTAGGTCACCTTCCATTGATAGCATTCAGAAAGATCCCAGGTGGGTGAAACCTTATTTTGTCTACCGTTACATGTTGATAAAGAAGGGTTATAATTGCAGTCTACTTCTTGTATTTCAACTGTGGTGTATTATTGAAAAATGAAACAAAAATTGTGATTTGTCCTATAAAAGATTCTTTGTTTGAATTAGAATTATCTGTTTTAATGCTTTTTTTAGCATACTCTTGTGAGCTCTCCTTTAGAACAAGATGGCCTTCAGTACATACATTTGTCTATCCTTGCTAGGGCCACCATGTGAAATACTATGAAAAGAATTATGCTGAGACTTTGGCACCATGAGTCCATGAATCTTAACTGTGATGGCTCAGGTTTTTCTATTCAAGGAGAAATTTTGTTCTTCTGTAAATGTTTAATAATGTGCAAAGTGGCACCTGAGTGCTAGGCTATGAGAATAACAGTGATTGAGAGATAGAACATGCTCAGGTCTATATTTCATCTGAAGATACTCTATCTAAGCTCTGCCAGTACATGACAGCAAAATGATTTGCAGTGTAACTTTCAGTAAATGATTATTGCTGCCTACAAATTTAAAATGTAGAGCCTCTTCTCTTCACAGAAAATATTGGCTTCTATGACACATACGCACTGTGTGGTTGTATACATATAAACATAAAATATAGTCATCATTGCATTCTCTAGGTATACTGGAAATCAAAAAGTATGTGCTTGATGGTAGCATTCTAAGGGGTGAATTGTCCTCAGTTATGACAGTAACAGAGATGGAGGTATTAACAGCACCTCTTAATTGGATTGGTTGTTTTTGTTTGGTTTTGTGGTGCAAAGGATCAGTAATTTTATGGGGTTTTTATGATTCTTGTAAGTTAAATGGCTTTGAAGTTGAAATCAGACTCTTGAGAAGTTACATAATTAAGCTTTTATTCACAAATATTTGACTTCTTAAAATCTGTATTCATTTGTACAGGATTTTCTGTGGTAGATATTGTGATTTTGTTGCATGGTATTTAGCAACAGGAACACCCCAAAATGTGTCCCCAACAAGGTCATTAGGGGGATGTTTGACCAACAAGATACATAAGATATAATGGCAAGAGTTTCCTTCTTTCACTATAGAAATGAACAACTCATAGCCTTGATAGTCAACATGTACAGAGTGCAGGCTATCTGTATTGTAACTGCCTCACTAGTCCAAGAGGCCAACAACAGATTAATTTCGTAGCATATCAGGGACACTACTGCTTCTAATACAGCTCATTATGCTAGTGACCCACTTCTCATGTGGGTATAGCTGCTGTCTCCTTATCCTTAACTCTTGATGCTACACCATATGTTTGAATGAGGAGGAGACAACAAGCACTGTGTGTTTTAGGTTTTATATATATATATATATATATATATCTTCGCACACAGATAAAATATCATCACACTAATATAATTTACCCATCTAGAAGGTCACTAAATTCTGACACTTGTTCTATGGTATTGAATTCTTGATGGGAATAGAAGGACTTTTGCATGCAACAAAACTTTGCCTTGTAATCATACCTTGTTAATGCCGTACAAAAGATGTACAGGGACTTGAAATATAAGAGAAGAATGAGATTGATTGCAATAAATACATTTAGGAAAAATATATTGGAATTGAAGGCATTCCTCCTTGTGCTAAAGGAAAGCATATGTACTATATTATGGTAGTGTTGCACATATGGTTTAAAAAGATGTAATCTTTGTGGAAAATACACCATTATCACTGTAATGATGGAATGATCAGCATCTGCATAGGTTATATGCTAGCAAATGTGAAACTTGTTCCTTTTGTAAAATGATTTTGTTTACTTTTGCTTGGTGCTCTAGCCATATTTTCCAGCCCGTTTTGTTTCTCTTCTCCTTCCAATGTAATGCATGGAATTATATGAATACTAATTTCAATAAGAATATAGGAGATGGAATATTGACATCCACAGATGTAAATAGAACTTGGTAAGCTTTACACAGAAATAAATTTGTTTATCTACCATTTTTCATTTCATGAATTAATCATAAACAGGCTGTGATTTTTACATTTTTTTTTTTTTTTTGGTAACAGGGATTTATATTGTAGCTTACGCAAATGTATTTCATGTTGTAGATTACTACAGAGCTACTGACTGCAGCTATTGCTTCAAGTATTTGTTATCTGCATATTCACAGATTGTGTTATTTGGTTGGTTACCTGAGTCACATGGTAGTGTTCTGAAAAGCAAATTAAAGGGGGAGGGGAGAAGTACATATACTTTCAAAGCCAGTTGTATGGATTTTACTCAAACAAATGTTTGTAAATATTTTATTGTAGTAATCGCTCAGCTCTAGACCTAAATTATTTGTAAATAGAAATGAAAGAGTGTGACATCCTTGAGTAAAAGTGTTCTGGCTTCAAATAGAAGTCAGTCTTATGAAAATTAGCTTGATACACCAAGTAAAAGATTATTACCCGATTTTTTTTTTCAACTAGTCTGGCAAGAAGGAATCAAAGTGAGTTAAAGGTGGGGAAAAACTCAATTTCTCAAGTTAAAGTGATTAGTTTAATTTGAAGGATGAAGTTCTGGCCTGTTTTACACAGGTGGTGGTAGAGACAGGGGTACAAGATGAGGAGGAATGGTGTTGGATATCTCTCCCCAAGCAACAGGAACTTTCACAGGAGCAGCAGATAATACAGACCCAGCACCCCCTTGAATTCTATGCACAGATCCGGTTTAACTTCCATGAGTAGGATTCTAGAATCTCAGGAATCACTGATAGGCTCCTTGCCACTAATAGCAGCACTAGAACAGGGCATGTAATTCTCCTTTAGCAGCAATGGTAAGGAGCACTGCTGAGCATGTTGTGTCCTGATCTGTAAGAGGTATATTCCACTGCATGGGCAAAATGCCTTACTAAGCTGCCCCTATTCACCACATTACCAGAAACATATTGACAAATTGGAGGGAGTTTAGAGAAGAGCAACAAAAATACCAGGAGAGTTGGACAGATTGATTTATGAGGAAAGATTAAAAGCTTGGCTAAAAGAATAATGAGGGCAGAGAGACAAAACACCCCAAATACTTGAAGGAACACTGAGAAAAGACAGAAATCATTTAACATAGTACACAGAGATATAATTAAGAGTAATGAATGAAATTAAGAAACAAAATTTGGGCTGAATTTCAAGAAAAGCCTCCTGGTGGTGAGCTGTGTTACCCTGTGGAATCAATTCCACAGGGATATTGTTTGGACTCTTTGAAGCTAGACTGAACAAACACCAGAAAATGTATTGTAGGGAGCAATCTTCCATTGCTCAAGGGATAAACTGGATGATCTAATAGGTCTTGGACTTCCATGACACTGTGATCTATTGCTGTGGTAAGAAAATTCGTGATCAAATGAGTTTCTGGTACTAAATCTGTATGATCTGTCAGATTTTTCAGTGGGTCATTAATGGACTAAACTAAAAAAAAAAAGAAAATTGTAAAATCTGGCAGAACAATATAGTAACAGCAGCAGTCATGCTGAAAAACAGTTCAGCAATACAATCAAAACTGACTTCAAATAGAATAAAATTTAATATCCCATAGGTAAAATGTACCATTGATATATTATCCATTTCCATGTCATAGTGAATGATATTGTTATGAGTTTTTACTGTTTACATTTTTATAGTATGCTGTTTTTAATAAATATGTTTCAAACAGTACCTTTAAACTATTTATACAAAATACACTGGAAAATCCAATGGACACACACACAAATGGTGTGTTTACCAAAAATACTGTACTTTCTAGAATACTCATAGAATGATAATCTGAAAGCTCCCTTTTTATGACTTTTTAATTTTTTTCCCCAGCACTTTCTGGTGAAAAAATGTGACAACTAAAGTAGATAATTTAAAAATGTAAATAGCATTAAAAATACAAATAACTGGTAGTGGCACATTACTTTTTTGAACTGTCCAGGTAGAAATCAGCACAGTTACGGATTGTGCCAGCTATTGCATAATTTAAATTTTATATCCTGAGGCATTCCTGCTGTGCTTTTACTTTCAAAGTCAAAGTTCTGATTGATTACCTCTGTTGGGGTTAATTTCCCACCACACAGAGAATGAAAGCACTGACTCACTACCTTCAAAGTTCTTAAATCATAAGCCTCTCATTGTACAAAGGAGAAGTAGGCTGAAGCAAAGCATCCTGTGTCCACTATGAACCATCAAAACCCATTTTGCATCACTTTCTGCAAAGAGCTGTGGTATATTTTCAAACCTATCTTTGTAAAGCTTTCTTTTCCCTGTAGTAAAAAGAATCTCATTATGATAAGTGGCAATTAACATATATGCTTCAATAAAAGTTCAATAAAAGTATAAGACATTGTCTCTTTAAGATAAACTGAAATATTTCTGCAGGAGTCCTTACAGCATATTTATTTGGTTTGTTTTAAGGATTATCATAATAGTAACAGAATTGCTTTACTATAAATCTTTATAATAGTGAAAGGCGCTATTACAGTGTTATGAGAGAGGCCAGGAAGAATATAAACGTCAGTCTGTGTGTGTTTGTGCAAAAAAAATTATTCTGTGTGTGTGTATGTGTACATTTTTATTTTTTAAAATGTATAAGGCAGTGTGATATACTTGTGACCGACAGAAATACGAAGCAGGCAGTACCCCAGGAATAGTTATTTGGTGGCTTCCTTTTCCCTATTAACACTCCCCATTGCAAGGATGTCCATTTGTATTTTTTTTCCAGCGTTCCTTTCCCAACCCATTAAACTGGCAGAATCAAGTAGCTGTAGCCCTAAGGTGATAATTTTGCAATTGACGGTGCTGGCTGTATCTTTCTCTCTTCCAACAGGATATCTATTCTGTTTTCCCTTTCTTATTGCTGAGGTGATGGCATATCCTCACAGGCATTTATCAGTAGTCATCTAAGTGCAGAACAATGAACCAATATGAAATATTAAAATCAAAGGACGATCCAACCAACCCAAGCAGGCACAAAATTCAAGACAATTGATATGGACTCAGGGCAAGCCTCATGTGCTCACCCAAACCATCCCTCCAAATGAAAGGGATGGGTTCTCATTTTGCATATAGAATAGCCATGAGAAAGGGTAACAAATATAAAGCAAACAGAAAATGGGGGAAGGGGCAAACATAGCTAAAGATGAAGACTGCTGATATAAATAGGACTTATATTGTGCCCTAAAAACTGCAAACATTGGATTCCAGCAACCTGCTTGAAGAGAGTGCTCCAGAAGCAACAACTCCTGACCAAGAATGTCTAGCTTCCAGCTTGGTCAGGATTACAGGAGAGCATCCCTTCCCAGGCCTGTAACTCTTGGACAAAGATTTAGGGAGATAAGGGGGTATTGCCCAAGTTCCTGGGATCTAGATTATGAAAACTAGCTTTATAGAACACCAAGACTATGAATTGTGCCTTTTTGTATACTGGAAACTGGTGTAGACTGAAGAGAGTGGTTGTAAGTGACCTGAAAGGGTTAGGGCCTGGGGAGGAAATGGGTGACATATGTCTGACTCAGGTCACTGTATGATAAATGTGGTTCATTGTTCAACAGACTTCTTTCTATGTTAGATCTTTATTATTCACTACATAGCCTGACACACACTGTTTATCAAATACATTTCATTGTGTGCTACAGAAGAACCTGAAGTGCACTCTAAGAAAGAGAAACGTTTGTTTTTCGTAACTCATGTCATACTCTCAGTCTTTTCTCTATGACTGGATTTGTTCTACTGATAACACAGAATTTTGTATGTGAGCCCTTTGTTAGATCCATCACTCAATTTTGTTGACATCCCACCTTTAAATGTACTCTAAATCCCATCAGTACACCAACTCATGATATTGTAATGGTTGGACATTGTAATTTCATTATATTATAGTGGCATGGACCTTAGTGGCATATTTACTTAGTCTATAGTGTGTAATTTTTAGGTAGATGATGTCCCATCTTATTAATATCTTGCTGTTTGACGTGAATGTTTTATTTTACATCTTGTTAAAGGCATAGTGTTCTTATTTATCTCCTTTGTTCCAAAGGTGGGAGAGAGCACAAGGCCATGCATAGTCTTATTACCAGTGCAGGACAGCAGAAGGGTGATAGTGATGCAGGTAGTAGTAATGAGCCCAGAGAGTATATATCTGAATACCCTGGCAGGCTGGAATGGCTGTGCTGGGAGAAGTGCTAACTTACAACCTTTGAACAGGTACAACACGGGATGTTTCCCTACATTTCACTCAGACCTCTGAAGCTACTGTGCCTTTTATCACCATAATACTTCCAGGCACCTGCACTTGGATAGTGCACTTCATCCCCCTCTCTCATCTTCCTCGGCTCATCTTAGGCTTGTGTGAGCCATAATCGAGCTCCTAATAGTTAATAGGCTGTAATGTGATTTTGTCTGTGTTAGCCACACATATCCCTCAATATCCCGTGGATCACCTGCACACTTTAACAGGTGCAAACTCTGCACAATACCTTTCTCTGATGAACAATTCTAAAAATTTGCAGTTCTTGTCAAGTAAATAATATGTATTTTAAAAAATATGTACATAAGAGAACAGCTTAACTTCAAAGTGCATTTCTCTAATGTACTGGAAAAATAAACTGCCTTTAAAAAATCTCTGTATTACCTCTCTGCCTTAATTTTCTCATTTTTCTCGTGGGGATAATAGTAGTTACCTTCCTCACAGAGGTGCTGTGAGAATTAGTTATTTTATAAAGTGCTTTGAAGATGCAAAGCCATGTTCTGCTCTTACTTATGCCTAGGCCACCTTCACTGACAGTATGGCAAGGGGTGGTGTTGGGTCTGAGGAGATTCCTTCAGTTAGATCTTCTGCTGAGGAAATGAAGGGGAAAGTCATGTCAGTTGCTAGTCAGTTATTTAAAATAGACAATGCACCTCCTTGTCTGACAAAGCCTCATATTGAGAAAACAGGATGATCAGCAAGTTATCTTCAGTGCCGATACACAAAAACAAGAAGCCTGGGAAATAAGCAGTGAGAACTGGAAGTCCTGGCACAGTCAAGGAATTATGACGTGATTGGAATAACAGAGACCTGGTGGGATAAATCACATGACAGGAGTACTGTCATGGATGGATATAAACTGTTCAGGAAGGACAGGCAGGGCAGAAAAGGTGGGGGAGTTGCATTGTATGTAAGAGAGCAGTATGACTGCTTAGAGCTCTGGTATGAAACTGCAGAAAAACCTGAGAGTCTCTAGATTAAGTTTAAAAGTGTGAGCAACAAGGGCGATGTCATGGTGGGAATCTGCTATAGATGATCAAACCAGGGGGATGAGGTGGATGAGGCTTTCTTCCGGCAACTAACAGAAGTTACTAGATCACAGGCCCTGGTTCTCATGGGGGACTTCAATCATCCCAATATCTGCTGGGAGAGCAATACAGCGGTGCACAGACAATCCAGGAAGTTTTTGGAAAGTGTAGGGGACAATTTCCTGGTGCAAGTGCTGGAGGAACCAACTAGAGGCAGAGCTCTTCTTGACCTGCTGCTCACAAACCGGGAAGAATTAGTAGGGGAAGCAAAAGTGGATGGGAACCTGGGCGGCAGTGACCATGAGATGGTTGAGTTCAGGATCCTGACACAAGGAAGAAAGGAGAGCAGCAAAATACGAACCCTGGACTTCAGAAGAGCAGATTTTGACTCCCTCGGGGAACTGATGGGCAGGATCCCCTGGGAGAATAACATGAGGGGGAAAGGAGTCCAGGAGAGCTGGCTGTATTTTAAAGAATCCTTATTGAGGTTGCAGGAAAAAAACATCCCGATGTGTAGAAAGAATAGTAAATATGGCAGGCAACCCGCTTGGCTTAACAGTGAAATCCTTGTTGATCTTAAACACTAAAAAGAAGTTTACAAGAAGTGGAAGATTGGACAAATGACCAGGGAGGAGTATAAAATTATTGCTCAGGCATGCAGGAGTGAAATCAGTAAGGCCAAATCACACTTGGAGTTGCAACAAGCAAGAGATGTTAAGAGCAACAAGAAGGGTTTCTACAGTTATGTTAGCAACAAGAAGAAGATCAAGGAAAGTGTGGGCCCCTTACTGAATGAGGGAGGCAACCTAGTGACAGAGGATGTGGAAAAAGCTAATTTACTCAATGCTTTTTTCGCCTCTGTCTTCACAAACAAGGTCAGCTCCCAGACTACTGCACTGGGCAGCACAGTATGGGGAGGAGGTGACCAGCCCTCTGTGGAGAAAGAAGGGGTTCGGGACTATTTAGAAAAACTGGATGAGCACAAGTCCATGGGGCCGGATTCGCTGCATCTGAGGGTGCTAAAGGAGTTGGCAGATGTGATTGCAGAGCCATTGGCCATCATCTTTGAAAACTCATGGCGATCGGGGGAGGTCCCGGATGACTGGGAAAAGGCTAATGTAGTGCCCATCTTTAAAAAAGGGAAGAAGGAGGATCCGGGGAACTACAGGCAGTCAGCCTCACCTCAGTCCCTGGAAAAACCATGGAGTGGGTCTTCAAGGAATCAATTCTGATGCACTTTGAGGAGAGGAAAGTGATCAGGAACAGTCAGCATGGATTGACCAAGGGCAAGTCATGCCTGACTAACCTAATTACCTTCTATGATGAGATAACTGGCTCTGTGGATGAGGGGAAAGCAGTGGATGTGTTATTCCTTGACTTTAGCAAAGCTTTTGATATGGTCTCCCACAGTATTCTTGCTGGCAAGTTAAAGAAGTATGGGCTGGATGAATGGACTATAAGGTGGATAGAAAGCTGGCTAGAACATCGGGCTCAACGGGTAGTAATCAATGCCTCCATGTCTATTGGCAGCCGGTATCAAGCGGAATGCCCCAAGGGTTGGTCCTGGAGCCGGTTTTGTTCAATATCTTCATTAATGATCTGGAGGATAGCATGGACAGCAAGTTTGCATATGACACTGAACTGGGAGGAGTGGTAGGTATGCTGGAGGGTAGGGATAGGATACAGAGGGACCTAGACAAATTAGTGGATTAGGCCAAAAAAAATCTGATGAGGTTCAACAAGGACAAGTGAAGAGTCCTGCACTTAGGAAGGAAGAATCCCATGCACTGCTCCAGACTAGGGACCGAATGGCTAGGCAGCAATTCTGCAGAAAAGGACCTAGGGGTTACAGTGGATGAGAAGCTGGATATGAGTCAACAGTGTGCCCTTGTTGCCAAGAAGGCAACATTTTGGGCTGTATAAGTAGGGGCATTGCCAGCAGATCGGGGGACGTGATCATTCCCCTCTATTCGACATTGGTGAGGCCTCATCTGGAGTACTGTGTCCCGTTTTGGGCCCCATACTACCAGAAGGATGTGGAAAAATTGGAAAGAGTCCAGCGGGGGCTGGAGCACATGAGTTATGAGGAGAGGCTGAGGGAACTGGGATTGTTTAGTCTGCAGAAAAGGAGAATGAGCGGGGATTTGATAGCTGCTTTCAACTACCTGAAAGGGGGTTCCAAAGAGGATGGATCTAGACTGTTCTCAGTGGTACCAGATGACAGAACAAGGAGTAATGGTCTCAAGTTGCAGTGGGGGAGGTTTAGGTTGGATATTAGGAAAAACTTTTTCACGAGGAAGGTGGTGAAGCCCTGGAATGGGTTACCTAGGAAGGTGGTGGAATCTCCTTTCTTAGAGGTTCTTAAGGTCAGGCTTGATGAATCCCTGATTGGGATGATTTAGTTGGGGATTGATCCTGCTTTGAGCAGGGGGTTGGACTAGATGACCTCCTGAGGTCCCTTCCAACCCTGCTATTCCATGATTCTATGAAATGTTGGGTGCTGCTGTCAACTATTTTCTGATAAGTCTGTTTTTTGTGCTCTTAGAGGTAATCCAGGGTCCAGTCATATCCCTATCTATGCTTTTATGCAAACCAGAAAGGTGTGTAAAAAGATTGTGTATTCCTAAAGATGAAGATGTAAGTGGTATTTCATTGCTCTTCCATAAGCAGAGAGAGAAACAAAAGGCAACAAGTTTTGCTGCAGTGACATAAACTCCCCATTTTCTTAGTGTATAGTGTGTTTTGCAAGACTAAATGAAGTACTGTTCAAGTAACTGGGCAGAAAGGCTATTTGAAGAAAGTGCTTTAATTTACAAACAGTTGAAAATGGAGAAGGGAAAAGAGAGTTTGACAGTTTATTTTAATTCTTTTTAATGATTTATATCATAGCTTTATAGTTGACTGAAACTGTGACTGTGAACACAGCATGGATCATTTCATATGGCTTGCATGGGATAGGAATGGGCCAATCTCTGTAGGTTTACTTTAGAGCTTCATGTTCTACATAAATCTAAAACTGCAAGAAATCCCACCCCCTTTTCTAGAGCAGTGTTTTTCAAAGTTTGGGTTGTGACCCTACCGGCTCTGGTCAGCACTGCCGACCAGGACGTTGGCGGTGCTGCCCAGCTAAGGCAGGCTAGTGACTACCTGTTCAAACACCACGCTGCGCCCTGGAGGCGGCTAGCAGCAGGTCCGGCTTCTAGGCAGGGGGGCCATGGGTCTCCGCGCGCTGCCCCCATCCCGATCACTGGCTCTGCACTCCAAGCTGTGGGGGGGCAGTGCCTGTGGGCGAGAGCTGCGTGGAGCTGTTTGCGCATCTCCGCCTAGGAGCCAGACCTGCTGCTGGCCGCTTCCAGGGTACAGCGCAGTCCGTGGTGCCAGGACAGGCGGGAAGCCTGCCTCTGCACCCTGACTGCACCACTGACTGGGAGCTGCTGGAAGTAAGTCCGTGCCCCAACCTGGCGCCCCAATCCCCTGCCCCAGCCCTGAGCCCTCCCCCCCAACCCGGAACCTCTTCCTGCACTCCAAACCCCTCATCCCTGGCCCAACCCCAGAGCCTGCACCCCCAGCCCAGAGCCCTGACCCCCTCCCATATCCCAACCCCCTGCCCAGTCCTGAGCTCCTCCCATACCCCAAACCCCTCATTCCCAGCTCCACTGGGTCACGGGCATCAACAATTTTCTTCAACTGGGTCCCCAGGAAAAAAGTTTGAAAATTACTGCTCTAGAGCACTACCTACCTACCCTCATAGTTCTTCATAGTTCATATCCTCATACTTCTTCACCTTCCTTCAGGCCCCTCACCTCCTTAGATCTCTTTAGGGAATACGAAGGATGTTTTGTTGCATCTCCTTGGGGGTCCACTGATCTTCACCTAATGTCATCAGAGCGCACCAAGCGGCCCCTCTTCCCCACAGATTTTCAGTCTGCTGCCTGTTAATGGATGTTGCCTCTTTGATTTAATTTAAGATTCGGGATTCGGGCAAGGAGATATGAGTCCTACCCCAACTGGGTATCGGTATTCCCACTCCCAGTGCCAGCAGCTCATCCAATGAATTAGGGTCAGAGACACCTCATAATACTTAGCATTGTAGCTAGTGGTTCCTTAGCAACCAAGCACCTAGTAGCGATTGTTGCTATGGTTCCCCCAAGAGTTTCTACAATTATTATGAGATGTTTCTGTCCTTTTACTTATTTTTAAGCCACTTCAACAAGAGTGCTTTTCCTTCTAATGGATTGGGGGCTGCAGTTGTCTTTACCAGGCACCCACTAAGGATGCTCCTCAAAGGGAGTGGACTGCCAGAGATCCTGGGAAAGAATGGAAGGGGTGTCTTGGCCCAACGAAGGGAGAGGATGAGGCCATTGCCCCCCTGAAGCCATCTAAGGTAAAGATATGGAGAGATGGATCTATGCAAACAATAGCAGCTTTGTAATCACTCATGAGTAAGGCTGTGATTTAGTCACGGAGGTCATGGCAGTCACAGATTCTGTGACTTTACCGGACCTCCGTGACTTCTTCAGCTTCAGCTGTCAGCAGCTGAAGCTGTGGTTGGAGCCTGGCTGGGGATGGACCCGGGGCTATGCTCCCCGCATAGCCCCACGGTGGGGGCCGCAGCCAGGGCCATCCGCCCCTGCCCCACGGTGGGAGCTGCAGCTGGGATTGTACACCTCTGCCGTGGCTTGTATGGTTATTTTTAGTAAAAATCACAGGCTCCATGAATTTTTGTCTGTTGTCTGTGACCTGTTTGTGAGTTTTACTAAAAATAACCATGACAAAATCTTAGCCTTACTCGTGAGCCAAGGCTGAAGTTTATGGATGAAAACAATACCATTGGTTTGGGGCAGCTATTGGATTAATTTCATAACAGCATTTAAGCAAGAAAACTTTTTAAATTTTATTTGTAAGAATTTCCTTTACATGGAAAAAAGTATGTATTGTAAACCGGAGATTCGGTGGTATGGTGTCACAGGGTGGCTTGCCTGTGGGCTGGAGATCCTGGACCTAAGCCAGCCCTGATTACAAGATGAGCCCACTTGAGAGGAATCAGGTGATTCCAACATAAAATACAGCAGGGAGCTGCAGGGTGAGGTGTGGCAGAGAGAGGAGCACAGACTGCCTAAGGTAGGAAGCCTGGCAGCAAGCTGGCAAGGCTCAGGAACCAGGAGACTAGGTGGAGTGGGGGCTGGTGGAAGGAGTAGCTACAAGGAGCAATTTTGGTTCCGACAGAGCCCTGGCCAGGCAAAGCCTGTGAGTGGGAGTTAAAGAAGAGAAGATGAGCTTAACAGCGCTGTTTGTTTTGGACTTTGGAGTTCAGCTTTTTGTTTTTGTTTTTAACTGTTGCCAGACTGGGGAGCACTAGTAAAGAGTGAATTAAAGGATTTGCATTTACATGGTCACTGGAGACAGAGTGAGTTCTTAGAGGGGTCTGGATGAAGTGGAAGTAGAGGCAAGTCAGCCATGGAGAGAACCCTAGTCACAAGGGGGTGCTCAGGAGGCAGTAAATGGCCACCAACCTACGTATGGTGTAAATGTTTTTTGTTTTGTTTTGTTTCTTTTTTACTCAGTTATCCAGGTCATTTCTGGTAAAACCTTTATCTCACACTATACCATCCTATATTTTGTTCATGTGAGACATTTCAAAGAAAAGAGGCTTGAGGGGTTTATTATCATTTTCATTACTACAGTTATTTCTTTCTGTCCACCTATAAATCCTGGTTTTCTTAATTACCCTGGGTAAAATCTCAACTTTGAATGTCTAAATTATTCAGTTCCCTAAATATGGGAACCCACATTTGAAAATGTGCCTCTGAGTCAGACTGGCAAAAGCACATCAATTGTGTACTTGAGCCACAAAGTAAGGGAAAAATGATTCTTGAAACAAATATAAAATTGATTTTCTATACATTAGAACAGGGGTTCTCAAACTGGAGGTCGGGACCCCTCAGGGGGTTGCGAGGTTATTACATGGCAGGTCGCAAGCTGTCAACCTCCACCCCAAACCCAGCTTTGCCTCCAGAATTTATAATGGTGTTAAATATATAAAAAGTGATTTTACTTTGTAAGGGGGGTCACACTCAGAGGCTTGCTATGTGGAAGGGGTCACCAGTAAAAAAGTTTGAGAGCCACTCCATTAGAATAATGTGATTTTGAAGTTTGGCATATCGTGAGCTGCCTGGGTTGCATATGAGTGTTTATCTCACAGTCAACTTGGAAGACGTTGGACCACAAAACTGTGCTTCTGTTTGTCCAGAATTAACTACAGCAAGATCTGGACCTTGGATCACTGTAATTTCTCAGCTTATGATATTACCTGATCCAAATTGCCATATGTCAAAGAAGAAAATGGTTCTGTGTGCTGCAGATTGTTTTTATTTAAAAACAACAGGTGTGATAAACCCCCCAAACAAGATTTTAATCGTGGAAGTAATCCCATATCAGAAAAGGATTTATATTCAACCTAGACTGTGAGCTTTTATGGGGCATACCTTGCTCCTTGATTGGTACCCCTAGGTACTACTGCAGAAATAATATGATTAAATACTTTTCCATATCCTTATCGGGTACAGCTGAAATCTCGTGCGAACATGCATTTTTATGGAATTTTGGATAGTTGTGGTAATAGTAAATAAACTAAATAAATGCAAAGCAATGAATATTACTATGTTTATCAAATTAGTTTTCTGAATATGTGCAAAAATGTAACATGTTCAGAATTACATTGTTGTGATGAACATTTGTCTCTAATAGATGAGCTGGCTTGATGATGGCATTTGGCTGAACTTTTCAATGGGAGTAAAATTAGTTTTTTGTTGCCACCAAATTATTCCTATTTGAAGTGTTTAAACTTTACGAGGCTAAGAGGTTGTCTTTCTGGATTGCTCTTATAATACTGAGTAGCTTCATAATTTGATCATCTTCAAACCCACTTTCCACCCTCTCTTTCTATATTATTTTAAATAAAGTAGTTTCCAGAGGTAGGCAAAACTAAAATTAGAGCACTGTTAAGCTTGACAGTTGCTCTCTCTCTAATTTGGGGAATTAGAAAAGTAAAGGAAGATCACCGCTTTCATTTAACAAGGTTAAAAAAAAGTTTCCATCACATTTCTTTGTGAAGAGAGCGTGGGAAATGTAAACAAGTATAAATTGATGCCAACCAACTTCCAGGCTTGAAAGCAGTTTACAGCAGAGCTTAATTTCTGCAGTGGAAAGTTGGGGAGGGGGGAAGAAATTGGTAATATGTGGAGAGAGAAAGACACAATTAGCAGGCCTATCCAAAAATCTCACAGCCAGATTTTGGAGTATGAGAAGGCAGATAAAAAGATAGACTTCTTATATTCAGTGTGACACTGGTCCATGGCTATAGACCAGGGGTAGGCAACCTTTCAGAAGCGGTGTGCCGAGTCTTCATTTATTTACTTTAATTTTAAGGTTTCGCGTGCCGGTAATACCTTTTAACGTTTTTTAGAAGGTCTCTCTCTCTATAAGTCAATATATTATATAACTAAACTATTGTTGTATGTAAAGTAAACAAGGTTTTCAAAATATTTAAGAAGCTTCATTTAAAATTAAATTAAAATGCTGATCTTACACCACCAGCCTGCTCAGCTCACTGCCAGCCTGGCGTTCTGTTCACCTAGGCCGGCAGCGGGCTGAGTGGGGCCTGACCTCTGAAGCCCCCCATACCCCCAGAAGGGTGGGTGTGGGGGGCTTCAGGGGTCAGGGTAGAGGGCTGGGGGTGTGTGGAGGTGCAGGGGAGAAGGCTGGTGGTGTGGGGGGCTTCAGAGGTCAGGGCTGGGGGTTTGTGGAGGTGCAGGGCAGAAGGCTGGGGTGTGGGGGCTTCAGAGGTCAGGGCAGAGGGCTGGAGGGGTGTTGGGGGGTGCAGGGCAGAAGGCTGGGGGTGTGGGGGCTTCAGAGGTCAGGGCAGAGGGCTGGAGGGGTGTGGAGGTGCAGGGCAGAAGGCTGGGGTGTGGGGGCTTCAGAGGTCAGGGCAGAGGGCTGGAGGGGTGTGGGGGGTGCAGGGCAGAAGGCTGGGGTGTGGGGGCTTCAGAGGTCAGGGCAGAGGGCTGGAGGGGTGTGTGGGGGGTGCAGGGCAGAAAGCTGGTGGTGTGGGGGGCTTCAGAGGTCAAGGCAGAGGGCTGGGGTGTGTGTGGAGGTGCAGGGCAGAAGGCTGGGTGTGGGGGCGTTCAGGGCAGAGGGCTGGGGTGCTCGGCTCATGGGGGTGCTCCCAGCCCCCTGCCTTCTGCCCTGAGCGGCTCATGGCAGGGGGCTGCAAGGGATATGTCCTGTTCCACCCCCTTCCCCAAGGCCTCGTCCCTACCTCTTCTCTGCCTCCTTTACCCAGGGCCGGCTTTAGCAAGGGGCCGCGGGGCTGCCGCGCGCCGGCTGGAGCTCCTGCCGGGAGAGCGGAGCCTCGGGGCTTTTGCGGAGCAGCGAGCATGCTGCCACTCCTCCCCCCTCCCTTTGCAAGGGCCGGTGCAGAGAAGGAGAGGAGGAGGGGCAGGAAAGCAGGCTGCACCACGGCTGGGGGAGGAGGGGAGCTTGGCTGCTGCAAGAGGAAGCTTCTGCCTCCTGCCGCAGCAGGGGAGAGCGGTGGGCGTGGGGGCTGATTGCGGCTGGGTGTCGGAACCGCTGCAGGCAGCCATGTGCCATTCAAAATCGGCTTGCGTGCCGTGTTTGGCACGCGTGCCGTAGGTTGCCGACCCCTGCTATAGAGAAATGTAATAAATAAACATTGAATACAAACAAAAGAAATGTGCTATAAATATCATTGTATAAATATACACATGAGTTAAAACAATGTTGAACTGCAACTGTAACCGCAGTCCTCCTCTCACAGTCTCTTATCTGATTTCCTTTTCCCTTTAGGAAAACATTTAGGATGGGCACCTAGGGAGCTGGCATACAACTTATGTAACAAACTCTGGCAACACCCCTTTAAACTTCCCAGATACATCCAGGGTGAAAGTAACTTAATGGACTTACCGGTGCGCAGGGTGGCCGGGGTCCTGGGCAAGGTGGGGGGGAGCAGCTCTGGGCCCCTGGAAGGGGCAGGGCCTTGGGCGGAAGGAGTGGGGCTGGGGTCAGACTGCGCCAGCCAGCCCTTCAGCACTGCCCGACCCGCGCCACCCGGGGCTTCGGTGGGGATTTGAAGGGCACAGGACTCCAGCTGCTGGCGTGGTTGCAGCAGCAGTGGCTCGGAGCCCCAGGCCCTCTAAATCGCCTGGGGCTCCGGCTGCTGCTGGGAGTGCCAAGGCCTTTTTAAATCACCGGGCCTTTAGCCCTCTTCCCCCCAATTAATGGCCCTGCCAGTATGGTCGGCTGTGTACCAGCTTTCTTACTGGTACTCCATTCCGGACTGTACCGGCTTACTTTCACCTCTGGATACCTAACTCTTTACCCACATTTTTTACTCACAGTTGCAGATCTTTTGTTACAACACTTCAGGACCATGGACAAAATTCCTCATTTATAAAAGTGCTAATTTTTAACAGGTGTTTTTTTTCACCAATCACATAATTATTTGTTTATAAACAGTATTACTGTTGTTACATTTTACAAGTCATAGAGTACGCTACCTAATTTCTGTCGCAGATCTTTATACTGTACAAATTAATTCAAAGGGACAAATTCTGCTCTGTGCTACATCTGTGCAACAACACTGACTTCACTGGAGTTACACACGTTACTCCAGGGGGAATGCTGTGCCAAAAAATTAAAAATTCTGCAACAAAAAAATTAAACATTCTGCTCACAATATTTTAAAATTCTGCACAATTTTGCATATTTTATTTGTCAAAATAACACAATATAATCACACCAGTTTTGATTATTTTTGGTCATTTATTTCAAAATACCTGTCAGCAAGTATGTCTGTAACAATACAGACAAAAAAGATTCAGGAAATGTTTTTTGACAAATAGATTCCTTACTGGACATATTAATACAGAACCCTGAGTAATAATTCATTTAAACTACAATACAGAAACTTATTTCTCGCACCCCTCAGAAGCAGTGCAAAGTCTTGGGGGAATTGGGGTAACAGAGGAGCTGAGGGAGAGGGAAATAAATTGCAGGGAAGAAGCCTGGGTGTGAACTTAGACAGTTGTTGGGTATGGGTGGGAAAAGTATGGAACATTTTTGGGGGTTTGGGGGAGGGATTATTAGGGAGCTTCCCCCATGCAGACCCCTAGTCTCTCCCATTCAGTCAGGCACATCTGCCCCTGTCCCCATGTGTTCCTGCACCCCCATGTGTCCTTGCACCCCCTGTCCACATCTGTCCCTCCACCCCCACTCAGACACCCACTCCCTCCATTCCCATGCGGCCCTGCACCCCTCCCCCTGTCCCCATGTGGCCCTGTACCCCCTCCCCATCCCCATGTGTCTCTGTGCCCCCACCCAGACACTCCCCTGTCCCTATGTAGCTCTGTACCCTCTCCCCCATCACCATTTGGCCCTGCACCTCCCTCCCCTTTGTGGCCCTGGGCCTCCACTCCCATTCAGCCCCTGCCCCAGTCTGTCCTCCCCCACTAGCCTTTATGAGCTCCTGTCTGACCCCCGCAGCAGCCCCACGCTGTCTGTCTCCCCATAACCTCTGTCTCCTGACCTGGCCTGACAGCACAGGTGACCATGGAGTCCCAGAATTGCAAAAGAGCTCCAGCATGGATCGAACGGGAGGTACTGCATCTGATAGCTGTAAGGGGAGATGAATCTGTGCTATCTGAACTCCATTCCAAAAGACGAAATGCCGGAATATTTGAAAAAATCTCCAAGGGCATGAAGGACTGAGGTTATAACAAGGACCCGCAGCAGTGCCGCGTGAAGTCTACCAAAGAACTAGAGAGGCAAACGGCCGCTCCGGGTCCGAGTCCCAGACATGCCACTTCTATGATGAGCTGCATGCCATTCTAGGGGGTGCCCCTACAACTACCCCATCCCTGTGCTTCCCTCCTCTCCCACCCCCCCGGGCTACCTTGGCAGTTATCCCCCCATTTATGTGACGAATTGATAAAGAATGCATGAAGTTGAAACAACAACGACTTTATTGCCTCTGCAAGTGGAGATCAAAGGGGGAAGGGGAGGCGGTTGGCTTACGGGGAAGTACAGTGAAACAAAAGAGCAGGTTTTCATCAAGGAGAAACAAACAGAACTTTCACACCGTAGCCTGGCCAGTCATGAAAGTGGCTTTCAAAGCTTCTCTGATGCACAGCTTGCCCTACTGTGCTCTTCTAACCGCCCTGGTGTCTGGCTGTGCACAATCAGTGGCCAGGTGGTTTGCCTCAACCTCCCACCGCGCCATAAACGTCTCCCCCTTACTCTCTCAGATATTGTGGTGCACACAGCAAGCAGTAATAGCGATGTGAATATTAGTTTTGCTGAGGTCTATCCGAGTCAGTAAACTGTGCCAGCGAGCTTTTAAATGTCCAAAGGCACATTCTACCACCATTCTGCACTTGCTCAGCCTATAGTTGAACTGCTCCTTACTGCTGCCCAGGCTTCATAAGCCATGGGAGCAAGGGATAGGCTGGGGTAGGTGTGACCACGTGGTGCTGCCAACTGGGAGAGCAGCCTGAGGCAGAAGTGTCCAGCTGGCATGATATTCCAGGCAGGACTGAATCTCCATTAGACGAAACTTAAAGAAGAGAATGACCTGGAGTCATTCCCATGTCTGCCCAAGCGCCCCCAACCAACCTCACCGAGGCCGGCCAGGAGCACCCATGTCTGCCCAGGTGCCCCTGACCAACCTAACCAAGGTCAGCCAGGAGCACCGTATTGCACTGTCTGCCGTCCGCAAGGCAAGGGAAGGGGATGCTACTGTGTAGCACTGCGATACCACGTCTGCCAGCAGCACCCAGGAGACATACGGTGACAGTGAGCTGAGCAGGCTCCATGCTTGCCGTGGTATGTCATCTGCATGGGTAACCCAGGAAAAAAGGCAAGAAACGATTTTTTGCTGTTGCTTTCATGGAGGGAGCCAGGGAGGGTGGCCTGATGACATGTACCCAGAACCACCCGCGACAATGTTTTTGCCCCATCAGGCATTGGGAGCTCAACCCAGAATTCCAATGGGTGGCGGAGACTGTGGGATAGCTACCCACAGTGCACCACTCCGTAAGTCGACGCTAGCCTCGGTACTGCGGATGCATACCGCTGACTTAATGCGCTTAGTGGGGACACACACAATCGACTGTATCAAATCGATTTCTAAAAAATGGACTTCTATTAAATTGACCTAATTTCGTAGTGTAGACATACCCATATATTGCTATTTCACAGGGCTTGCAGGGTAGGAGTGTGGTTTCCTGTACCTGTACTCTTTCAATCCCACTGAACATGCAGGCACAGCCAAGGTTACAATAAGTAATGTGTCCTAGGAGTGCAAAAGTTGATTTTTGTACTTCATTCTGTCACTGAAGCAACTCCTTCAATTTGCCTTTCCATTTACTTAACAGCTTGTTTATTCAGTTGGTGAGCCAGCCAGGTGGACACACTCCTGTGAAGGGGTCTATTTGCCTCCTGCTATGTGCATATACCTTCTTGTCATATCAGTTGAATACATAGCGAGTGGAGCATCAACTAAAAAGCTTCTAATCCCTGATTGGCTTGTTATTAGGCCAGGCCTGCTCCACAGGAAGAGAGGTATTGCAGGCTAACCAATTTGCAGAATAATTTGTTGGTGAGATGCAGGTGCAGAAACCAGATTCTTGTCCTCTTATGACTTCCATGGCACAAAAAGAATACTGTATTCATAAACTGATAGCTTACTTTTCTCTCCTATTCTAAAGTCAGGCTGGGCCAGAGATTCTGATTTCACATACAGTGGTTTTACATTGGTGTAATTCCATTAAATGTATTGAAGAGTCTCTTTATTTACACTGATCTAACTGCAGATTCAGGCCTGTCAATATTTGAATTAGGCTTTGAGAATCCAGCAATAAGTGGCTTTCAACATATCCCAGATGCATCACGTAATGTTCACAAGGGGTATTTTATTGCAATTGTGATATACAAGGTTATGTTAATTTTACATTGTTGATTATGATGCTTTGAAATGTAGTTGACAATTTAAATTGTATCTTACGGCTATTCTACTTTCGATACATATTGAATTAAAGGCAAAGTTGGTATTTGGGAAAATTCATCCCTAAACGGGGAAAAAAGTGTGGTGTTTTTGTTGTTGTTAGGAATTTTTTTTATGTAAAAAGCACCTTCAGAGCAATTATTCTTTGAGAAATATTTATATTGACTTTTTACTGTAAAATCGTTTTAAATTTAATTACTCAATACTTAGACCTCTTAAATTTCCTCTTGGAAGTCTTTATACTGTTAAAATTAAAAAGGGAGGGATGAGGGAGGAAAGATGGCTCAGAGGATTGATAATGGTAATGGTAAACACAGACTTTCACCTTGGGTCATCAGTTTTAATCTAAACTAAAAGGTCTGATCCTGTGTATATTTACTACTATGCAGATGATTTACCATTTATGCAGTCCAACTGAAATCAAAAGTAATACTCTTAGCAATAAGAACTATGCCAATAATAAGTGTTTGTAGGATTAGTTCATAAGGACCAATCCTGAAATGAGCTTTAGGCAGGCATAGCAGTGGGTCTGTGTGGAGGTCATTGGGGATGGGGTCTGTGTCCAGAGTGCACCAGTTCAGTGCTATCATATGGATAAATGATGTGAAGTTAGTTAATGCTCTCAGTTCTTAGAGAATAGAAATCCACAAATAACATCATATCATAGGTTCCAATGCCAGAAGGGACTACTGTGATAATCTATTCTGAATTCCTGTATAACAGACCATAGAATTTCTGCAAAATAATTCCTAGAACGTATTATGAAGAATCCACCATAAATTGTTCCAATGGTTAATTACACTCTCCGTTAAAAAAATTATGCCTTATTTCCAGGCTGAACTTGCCTAGCTTCAACTTCCAGCCACTGGATTGTGTTATACCTTTCTCTGTTAGATTGAAGAGCCCATGGTTAAATATTTGTTCCCCATGTAAGTACTTACAGACTGTAATCAAATCATCCCTGAATCTTCTCTTGGTTAAGCTAAATAGTTTGAGCTCCTGGAGTTTGTCACTATAAGGCATGTGTTCTAAACCTTCAGTCATTCTCATTGCTCTTCCTTGAACTCTCTCCAATTTCTCAACATCCTTATTGAATTGTGGGTACCAGAATTGGACACAGGATTCCTTCAGCAGTCTCACCAGTGCCAAATGCAGAAGTAAAATATCCTCCTGTCCTTACATAGGCAAAAGTCCAGTTGGCTCAAGTGGGAGGTTTGCCTGCACAAATACTATAGGATAAGGCCCCACATTTGACAAGCAACTGGCATTCTGTTTGCATGCTCAGCAGGGATGCTGAGGATTGAGTTGGTTTGGGAGACAATTTCATTCAAAATATTAAACAAAAACAATCCCAGCTATTTTTAAGTAAAAGATTGAAATTAACATTTGTTAAATACTTTTTAAAATTAAGGTTAAAAATTGTGAGTTGTGGTTTTCTTTAGAGATAGGAATCTCTGTTTAACTTTCATGAAAGCAAAATTATGAAGACAAACAAAATAAATTGCATAAGAAGAGACTGTTGTATTGAGACAGGTCATCTACCTGAAATCTTGAAAGTTTCATTAAGTTAGCTGAAAATAGTTTCTGGTTCTACATCTTTCTCTAAGAACCTCAGCAAGTATTAGTGGTTTTACAGTTCTATTTTCTCTCCACTATTGCTGTGTGTAACACCTACAAGAACAATAGGGGACACTGACCATTTTACTGTCTATATAAGGGAAACAGTGAAAACCCCCATCTTTTCATGTTCTCTGTATATATATATCTTCCTACTGTATTTTCCACTCCATGCATCTGATGAAGTGGATTTTAGCCCACGAAAGCTTATGCCGAAATACATTTGTTAGTCTCCAAAGTGTCACAAGTACTCCTCTTTCTTTTTGCTAATACAGACTAACACGGCTACTACTCTGAAAAGTGAAACAAGACTAAATATGAAGTGCTTTCATATATGCACAAGGTAAATATACTGAAAAACCTGCAGAAAAATATATTTTTCCTCTTATCTTTCAGTTATAGTAATCTTGGGAGTTGTGTGAAATAATGGTAGTTAGAAAAAATTCAGACGGGAGTGCGATTTTTAAATTGATGGTATCCCTTTAACAATACATATAAGGAGATCACTTGTTTTAGCATTTTCAGACAGACAACACTCATCTATTCAGAATGGGAGAATTATGTTTCATAGATAAGTTTTTTGGACGAGGTCTTTCAGTTAAGATGTCAGTTTTTTAAATATTTTACATGTCTTGCTGTTAGGCGGTGTTCTTTATCATTAGGATTTCTTCAGAATCTGAATTTTATGGGCTCATAGCTTGGAAACTTTCCTTAAGCCTGTTGAGGAAAAACTAACGTTTGAAGATTTCTGTTAAGCCTGAACTTTGAACCCATTTCTCTGAGGTAAAAAGTGGATAGATCTGTTACTCCTTCTTAAGTACCACTATGTTGAGAAAGCATTAGTTCCTGTGCTCTAGCCTTTGATTTTGATTAGCAACTTTCTCTCTTTGGAAAAAGGGTAATGCCTTTTTGAAAAGCATGTCAGAAATCAGAGTAAAAGCTGAAAAAAAGTAAACTTGGCCTTTGAATTGTCTGGGAATTCAAAGACCCAGTTAGTTTGGAGAAAATTCGGAGGGAAAAGCAGTGGCTCCTCTCAGATAAGCAGTGTAGTATACATAGGATTCTATTAAACTTTGATTCTTTTCCCTTAGGGAGGAAATACTTGAAGATTTTTTTTCTCTATCCCCCAAATCCTTGCAAGTCTATGCTTTGCAGCATTGATAACTCCCTTATTATCTCACTGAAAAAACTCAGTAAGGGTTATATATTTCTCTCAGTACATGTATGAAGTGCTCATTAAGAATAATGGAGCTCTCAGCAGTAAGAGAACATGCACTTTAGCTGAACTATCCTGCCTTCTTTTTTGTATGGTAAAAATAAAGTGGACTGTTGCTACTATTATTTATTTGTATTTTGGTTGCATCCAAAGGCCCCAGTCAGGATCAACAAACATCTAGGAAGACACAGTCCATGCCCCTAAATGTTTACAATTTAACAAGATGCAAAACAATGAATGTGATAAAGGGGAAAAGAAAGGTGAGGTTAATGACACTAACATGCTGCGATTGGTTTGCTATGTGCACACCTTAATGGCTCTAAATTATTTGAAATGATTTTTTTCCCTTAATAAGTAAATATCAGCTATCCCCAGTAACCCTTCAACGTAGCCATAGTTAGCTGTTTTCTGGTATGCATCTCTCAGCAGAAAATGAGTCCTGAGGATGATTCAAAGAAGGAGAGGGTAGTAGTTTTATGGATTAGTTCATAAAGGGAGCTCCATATTCAAGGTGCAGCCGGTATATGCTTCACTGCCACTTGGTTCCCCTGTTCTCCAGACATATTGCCTAGCTAGCTGGTCCTTTTCTCCCTCTGAGCAGTCCTGAGACTGGCCTGAAATCTGTCATTCAAATTAAAGTGATACAGCATAATGAGCTGTGGTCACATCTGCTCTAAGATACTGTATTCCTGCTTATGTTCACATGCATACCATGGGGGAAAGATTTCAAGTGGGGCAGTAGATGGCGCCAAATCCAGTAATGGGATGTGGAGCCTTTTGCCTCTTAAGTCATTCGGTGTCATCAGGTGAGTAATGACAGTGGGTTCTTACTATCAGATGACTGTTTGGTGTCTTATGTAAAATTAATGTCATTGTTTCTGTCCACTGATTAGCATTCTTGTTGACAGTATTAGTTGAGAGGCCAAGGAGTGAATGGAAATGAACTATCTGCTTGTCCACAGAGGTGATTCCAGACCAGAGTTAAATATATTCATGAGACAGTGTAGGAAATCTTGCTTCTCTTCCTCCTGTGCTGTACTGGTTTATTGTCAAATAGACTGTTAAATTTATTGTTCAGGGCTTCCAATCTGGCATCTTTCATTAGAACTAAAGAAGTACAGGAATTCTTCCGCTCCCAAATCTGTTGTTTCTACCATGTGAGCTAAAAGACTTTTATATACTTCCTGAAGGCCAGACACCAGATGCCAAGACAAACAGATGTTACAATATATCAAAGTTCCTTATAAAAACTGTTTTTCACAGATGTTTCACCCCTTTGAGGCAGATAAGGTTTACTATCCCTGTTTTACAGATGTGAAAACTGAAGCATAGACAGGTTAAGTGACTTATCCTACATCACACAGCAATTCAGGGAAAAGTCAGAAGGGGAACACAGAATACCTGAGTTCCAGTCTGATTTCACCACTATACCACATTTCCTCCCTTACTTGAGAATTTCTAATATATTCCACGTAGTAGGTACCACTTTATGTATATACCCACACATTCATATGGTAAAATAGAAAACTCTTACCAAAAGCCTTAATGACCTGATTGTTTTAAACAATGTTGGGATTTAAGCCAATGAACAATTTTCCTGAGGAACTTTTCTTCCTATCTCAATCTTTTAAGTTCCCAGTATTTTTATGAATTAATTCGCAATTTTCCCTAGTGTCTCTTTGGAGCAGAAAATGAATTCCTATGAATGTCCAAAAATAAAAATAGTTTTCAAATGCACAAAGCAGCAAATCTTGCTGCACAAGAATCTAGGTGGCACCATTTTGATTAGTTTTCCATTAAAAAAGTATGCTTAGATACTCACCCCTGCTGCACTCAGCTTGCTATAATATAGTACAGGCAACCTTTCAGAAGTGGTGTGCCGAGTCTTCATTTATTCACTCTGATTTAAGGTTTCGCGTGCCAGTCATACATTTTAACGCTTTTAGAAGGTCTCTTTCTATAGGTCTATAATATATAATTAAACTATTGTTGTATGTAAAGTAAATAAGGTTTTTAAAATGTTTAAGAAGCTTCATTTAAAATTCAATTAAAATGCAGAGCCCCCCGGACCGGCAGCTAGGACCCAGGCAGTGTGAGTGCCACTGAAAATCAGCTGGCGTGCCGCCTTCGGCACGCATGCCATAGGTTGCCTACCCCTGATATAGTCTCTGGCTATGTCTGTTTTAAACCCCATCATTCTGTTAATTGCAATTTTTCTGCATATGTTCACAAGGCTTTTGCTTGTTCTTTGTAAGTGTGTTAATGATAGATCACAGCATGGCAATAGCCAGTGTTAATAAAGTTTGTCATTCATTAACAGATCTTTAAGATAAACTAGAAATTTTAATATGCCAGCGTGCTATGAATAATAGATTTATATAGGCTCCTCAGTTTTCCATGGGCTGCATGAGAGACTTACTCCAAGAAAACATAAATAGCAAATAAAGATTTTTTTCATTGAAATGTCTGATGCTTTTTACTTATTAGCCAGTCTAAAATGTTTTCCTAAACTCTATTTTTAAAAGACAAACTTGAGATCCAGTTCTCCAAACTTTGCTCAGGCTAGTAGTCCTTACTCACAGTTTAGTCTCATTGGAGCCTATGGGGTTTGTTTGTGTGAGAAAGAGTTGGAGAATTGAGCCTTTTGCTTTTAGTGAGTTGGCTTTGACATGTCCCAGGGTTGCCTATTGAACCCTGATCATTTTCACTCCACAGGTTAGAAATAGGTAGGCTCTGTTAGATATTTACTATTTTATTCACACTTTCATATACACACAACTGTAAACTTGATTTTTAAACTAAATAATAAAAGATCAGTCTCTCAAATACCTTGCTCCCAAGCCCTTTAGAGCAGTGGTCTCCAAAGTGGGGTGCCGGGGGTGCACAAGAGGATCCTTGAGGGTGCGCGGCAGGAGGAGCCAGCGCGGTAGGGGTTGCGTGCTCAAAATTTTTTTATTGATAGGGGTGCGCGATCAAAAAAGTTTGGAGACCACTGCTTTAGAGCTTTAAATGTTAAAACCAACACCTCAAACTCCACACATAAATTCACAGGAATGTGGTGCAATGATATACAGTCTGCCTGAACCCCCACTTAATAGTTGGACTGTCATATGCTGCACCACCTTCCATATCTGAGTGGTCTCACAAATCAAATCCTCTCTTATGGTTGTGTAATTTCACTGTGACAAAGGCAAAGACAACTGTAGAAAGGCTCACTTCCTAAATTAATGCTTGCACTTATCTTACCAGTGTGTCCGAGAGCACCTCAAAGTGAGGTATAGACAAGCTCTGCCACGATTGAATAAGTCTAACAGACTGCACCAATAAGCAAAATATTAGCTATACTTAAAGCATTTCACCTCTACCTAATGACTAAAAGTTTTGTTCATCTGGAAAAAGTAGTAGCTTTCCTATCCAGAGGAGCCAATGGGAGTTTGTGGATGTTGCTTTACTTATCATAAAATGTGACAGTTCTTGAAAGTCATCTTCTCCTTATGTTTGTGAGTTGAACATCTCCAAATTTTGGAGGAGAGATGTCATGTTAACTTGCAATTGACTCTTTTGAACTATGAGTAACTGAAATCATCAAGAGGAGTTAGTAAACTGTCAGTAAAGCTAATCTTTATCAAGTAAGACTTAATTGTTGGCTCATAACAAAACAATTGTTTTGTTTTTAAATTTACTTGATTTTGATTGGGCTTTTCCTTTCTGATCTGAGGATAAGGAAAATATGCTCCCAGACAAAGATTTCATTTTTCAAGACTCAGAATCGTTTTTACATAGCTGTGTGGCTACCTGATAGATGGTTTCTACCATACCACCTAAGGAAGTTTCCCTCCTTCTTTGGCCAACACATATTCAAAATAGTCTCGATGGAGTCTCCTTGACAATATAAGCGAGAGAGAGAGAGAGACATACTTAATACGGACTATTAGATAAAAAAAGTGTTTAGGTGAAGTGGAAGGAAAGGAGATACAGGCCAAATTTCAAGTTCTACCAAGTCATTGCTGATGAACATTGAAAACCATGAATCATGATTAGGCTCCACAGTTGCCAGGCTAAGAATCCTATTTGTGTGTAGTTCACACCTACAAAGCTAAGGATTTTAGTATTGCAGAGACCTTTAACTAGATGTTGAATCTGTCATTTTCACTTGCTTGATGTTTTAAGTAGATGTGGTTGGGTGACCTTTGACTAAATAACCTAAATAGAAAGTAAAATGATATAATCTGAGTTAAAATGGTCATGAAGATTGACTGACATGAAACATTACCTTACTTTTAAATTTATTTAAAAGAATAGATGGACAACATTTAAAGTAGTTTCACCAAAATATATTTTTTTATCTTTTGGAGCAATGCTCATGAGGATAAAATTGATTCCCACTTTTAATTGAGTTTTAATATTGATAGGAGTTTCTAGCTTTGGGTTTCCAAGCTAACATTAGGTGGGGGTATTTAAGACACTGAAGTCAGCCTCATATCTGATATATGCACACTAAAAATCACAAATATGTGTGTCCCTGTCAATTTATGCTTCCTTGTAGCAGAAACTGGCTCCTTTCCAAGCTTCGCCTTTCTCAGTATTTCCAGAGACTCTAATGGTTTTGTTTCATGCCAGGGTTTATAGCTATCTCTTCAATCATGCTTTTCAGCTGTTAGGTTGACTCTGTGTTTAGTATTCTGTCCCATTACTTCTCACATGAAGCTTATTTTCAGTCACAAGACCGGGTGCAAACTTCTTTTCCTCTGCATAACTACCAGTTTGTCTTAGAAAAGAAGAGGTACTCAAAGTAGAATGTTATTATGAGTAACTAAAGCAGTGTGAGTGGCCATGAGAGTGAACTTGTACATGGTGTACTGTGGGTGTGTGGGTGTGAGAGAGACCAAGTGAGTTATACCACGTGTGGACAGTGAACAAGACTTTTTATTCCACCATTAAGGAATGAATATGCAACTCATAAGTCAAGTCACAATTGAGTTTTGATAGGGTGGAATGAAAAGGCATATTCATTTGGTGTACTGTACAGAGAGTATTCTGTTTATGCCACACCTAACTATGTCTTGTATCTTGTTCATTATTTTAAACTTGCCTTCTACTGCAAGTCTTAGTAGCAGAGTCTGCACTTTTCAGGAGGAATTCTGACTGAGAATCCCACAGATGAGCGGGAGGTAGAAGTATAAAATGTTGACAACAAGATGAAACTTAGCAATATATTTATTTGTAGAAGAAATAAAATGATTTACAGGATAGTTCAGCAGTGCAAGCAAATATTACATATCACAGTTTGGGAAAAACATTTAACTGTATGTGTAGATTTTATTTACCAAGATTGTGATATGTAGTACACACCATTAAAAGGTTGACATTTACCCCTCTCTGGGATCTATAGGCAGTCTATGCTAAAAATACAACTAAGTCATAGGTGTCACCTGACCTGATTACAATAAGGTTGCAATTTATAGTGTAGGTGGAATTCAACAATTTTCCCTAATTAGTACTACAGGGCTTTGAGCTAGTTAGGGAATATTCTTTGGTTATAAATGTAATAATCTATGCCAAGGGTAATTTATCTTTGTAAGCAAGAGTGAAATACTCTCTCTCTCAAAAAAACCCACAGCTACCATGTTGTACATCAGGTGCAAAATTACTCTTCTGAACAGTGTCCTAGTATAGTAGGGTAAAAAATGAGGAAGGAAATGTGCTCACTGAGGCATATGCTCACTCCTTCACACAATTTTCTGAAAGCATAAAGAAAAATAAGCAGCATACTTTTGAAGAGTTCGAGTACTTTGTGTAGAACAAATTTAATTTCAAAGAGTACAACATGGACACACATCTTCTCCTTTCAGTAATTTTCTTCCTGCCTTCTATTTGCCATTACTAGCATACAAGAAAACAGGTGTCTGAAATCTTCTGCTATCAAAGAAGGTTAATAGAAGTCTTTAGAATTCAGATTGCTGTAAAAACAGTGGCTTGATATTCCAAGTTGTTTGTTTCAGGTTATACGAAACCTAATGTCTCATTAACTTTGATAGTACTGCAGAAGAAGGGTGTACTTTAAAGAATAACAAGAGCCTGTCAAAAGGAAATAAAGATGCACAAGCAGTGTATTCAGTATCCTCATTGCATAGAGCAAATTGGTAAAACTGCCTATGACTACAAATATATGAATGATCTATGGAAATATTGTTATCCCTCAAGGTTTATGGTGTCTGGGTTATTTTAAAGTATCATGAGTGAATTATTTTTGCATCTTCAATCTGATCTTAGCCAGAAATTTAAACAATATAGAGGAGTTTTATCTGTTGAACAGAAAATGTGTGAGAAATTCCAATTTTCACACTGCTTGTTTTACAACAGAAACACCCTTGTCTTTTGATCTTGCTTATGCATTCTAATAAGCACATTTGTGACTATGCCAAGAAATGCATCTTGCTATGTCTTTCTGTGGTTTAGGAAAGTAGTATACTGAATACGGTTAGTGTATTATTTTCACACCTTCACAATCTAAAACATTGGCATACTGTGTCTGAGGACAGAATTTGCACCATTGTATTTATGGTGTAGGGGGAGTCCAGTTCTGCATTGATCTATACAACTGAAAACCATGGGTATCAGAACCTGCAGCTTTTCCTCATGTGAGCAGTATGAGACTACTCACTGAGACTACTTATATATAGGGCCCTACCAAATTCACAGTCCATTTTGGTCAATTTCATGATCAAATGATTTTAAAAATTATGAATTTCATGATTTCAGCTATTTAAATCTGAAATTTCACAGTATTGTAGTTGTAAGGGTCCTGACCCAAAAAGGAGTTGTGGGGGGTCACAAGGTTATTGTGGGGATGTTGCAGTACTGCTACTCTTACTCCTGCGCTGCTGCTGGTGGCGGTGCTGCCTTCAAAGTTGGACAGCTGGAGAGCGGTAGCTGCTAGCTGGGAGCCCAGCTCTGAAGACAGAGCTGCCGCCAGCAGCAGCGCAGAAGTAAGGATGGCACGGTATGGTATTGCCACCCTTACTTCTGCGCTGCTGTCTGCAAAACTGGGCCCTCAGTCAGCAGCTGCCACTCTCCAGCCACCCAGCTCTGAAGGCAGCAGCGCAGAAGTAAGGTTGGCATGGTATGGTATTGTCATGCTTACTTCTGAGCTGCTGCTGGGTGGGCGCTGCCTTCAGAGCTGGGCACCCAGACAACAGCCACCGCTCTCTGGCCACCCACTTCTGAAGGCAGCCCAGAAGTAAAGTTGGCAATACCGTGACCCCCCCACCTAAAATAACCTTATCACCCCCTCCTGCAATTCCCTTTTCGGTCAGGACCCCAAAATTTGAGAAACGCTGGTTTCCCCTGTGCAATCTGTATAGTGTAGGGTAAAAGCACACAAATGACCAGATTACAGGGGGGCAGACCAGATTTCATGATCCCTGACGTGTTTTTCATGCCTGTGAATTTAGTAGGGCCCTACTTATAGGATTGGGCCTTGGGACTGCATGGGCAGGGCTGGCTCCAGGGTTTTTGCCGCCCCAAGCGGCGCAAAAAAAAAAGAAGCCGCAATCGCGATCTGCGGCGGCAATTCGGTGGGAGGTCCTTCGCTCCGAGTGGGAGTGAGGGACCGTCTGCCAAATTGCCGCCGAATAACTGGACATGCCGCCCCTCTCCGGAGTGGCCGCCCCAAGCACCTGCTTGGCAAGCTGGTGCCTGGAGCCAGCCCTGTGCATGTGATATAAGTCAGCAGAGAAATTAATTTCCTGATGGCTATTAGCCATGGACTAAGACAAAATAGTTCCTTTAAAAAGTATTATTTAATAAAGAAAACAGGTGGGGATCTTTCTGATTTCATGTACTGAAGGCTTCAGAAACTGTTGAGCTTGTGAAATTTGCAGGTAGTTTTGGAAAGAAGCATTTGCAATTTTCAGTAAAGCGGCAGCTTTATAGTCAGATGCTGGCTATGTATTTGCTTTGGCTTTGTTTCCATTGGGGCCTAATATGCTAAAACAGAGTGGGAGGGGAGAAAAATCATTCTTTAAAACTCCTTGTCTTGTCTTTGACAATATAACATCCATTTCCATGGAAATCAGAGTGGAAAAGCTCAAGCTATTCTCATGACACTTCAAAAAGACCACATAAAGCAAATGAACTCAGCTGTATTCTAATTGGTTTTGTCAGCTCAGAGGTCAGAGTCCTGTGTCCAATGAGCTTGTTCTAGCTGTGCTAAAATCAGACTGTGGGATAAATTCACACAGAGAAGCCCATCTACATTGCAAAAATATCAATCTCAGCTGAACCCAATTTTAAAAATTACCCACATACTAAGTCTCAGACGCTTTGCCTGGCCTGTCTGGACCATGCAAAAGCATGTTAGACCTATATGAGAAAATGGCCTTCTAGGTGGCATTGCATACTGTTGCATGTTGCAAAATCTGAGGCTTGGTGTACACTTAAAAATTACACTGGCACAGTTTAATCAATCAGGATATGAAAAAAAACACCCTTGACCAATAGAGTTATGCCAACAAAAAAGCCAGAGGAGACACAGCTATGTTGATGGAAGAGTGCTTCTGTCAACATAGGTAATGTCATTCGGGGAGGTGGTGTTCTTACACTGACAGATGTAGGGTGCCTCTGCACTAGGCAGCTATGCTGGAATAGGTATTCAGGCATAGGCTCTGTAGTATAGACATACCCTGAGATTCTCAGGATTATGTGCAATTGCACATCTAACATACTTGAGCTATAACTATGGTTTTGTGCACTCATTTCTCACTGATTTTTTTCACATGTGATCTGGGGCTTTTCAAATTTCTGCTCAGCAGGCCAACATAGTCTAATAGTGTAGTATAAAGTACAGTCTGGAAAGTAGTTTTCTGCAAATGAGTATAAAACATCTGTTTTGGTCCACACCAAGGATCATAAAGAGTGTGTTTAACCTGGGTTCATGTCATGACTTTAGGGCCTATAATATCCTCCTTTTTGTTTTATTAAGGTTTCCTCCACCCCTTTCTCATAAGTATAAATGGCATTAGCATAAGTAAATGTAATCACCTCCTGTTAAAATGAAAAGACAGATTATGGAGTAAATCATTCCCATTTGGAGGTTATCATCTGATGGAAGTGTAAAAGAAGGAAATTTGACTAAAACAAATTTAGGTAAATTTGGGTAACATTTGCCAAAGCACCTAAGTCCCATGAAAAAGTTTACCCTTTGTTACTAAAAATGTCATTGTAAAACACCTGCAACAGAGTGTATAGTACACAACCCAGAATAATTACTCTAAATTTAGTTGGGGATTGGTCCTGCTTTGAGCAGGGGGTTGGACTAGATGACCTCCTGAGGTCTCTTCTCACCCTGATATTCTATGATTCTATGATTAAATCTTATTAAATGTGAAAAAATGCCGTTCTTCTGACTGTTATACCCATGCAAAACAGAATGGAAATTGCACTGCAACCCCTAGCATTAGGGCTTCTGCTTGCTGCTGTTAAGATTTTTCATTAAGATGTCATTTTTCATTAAGATGGCTGAGTCCAAAATGCAATTACAACTCTCTGTAGATGTCAAGAAAGTTTCCTTTCCCGGGAAACTTCCATAAGACAGCGCTAAACAAAATGGTCACTGCTGTCCTTTACATAAGTTTATTTATTTTTTTAAATAATGGCTGTACTGCATGGGTGCCTGGGAAAGGGAATAGAATGTGGCATTGAGAATTTCCCTTTTCACAATGTCATAGAAATTTCTGTCCGTTCCAGCTGAGGAATAAGGAGAGACGGACACAGCTAGCCAAGCAAGGAGCCCCGGGAGGGGCGATCCGTTTATTTCAATTGCAATTGGGTTCGAGCTCATAAGTCAGCAAGAACAAAGAAAACACTTACACCAAAGCATTATATGCAGTTGCTTATGATAGTCTATCGCTCTATGATTGGCCAAAATTTGCTATCATTACCATACATAATTAGCAAGCTACATGTATCTGCCCCTCTTATGACCTCTTATTGTTCATCTATTTGCCCCCTCCTCCTTGCTTATTTTGCAAACTAAGCGGTTAGCTATCTACAGGACGCAGTCACAGAAAGGTCCATTGCCTCCAGGTTTGGAGTTTGGCTACATTTCCTCTTGAAGGAACTTCCTGACTACCTATAGCTGACCCTGCATTTTGTCCTTCTTCTTTCTCCCATGTGTACATGACAAATTTGCCCCCTGGCAGTTAAGTAGAATAATTTTATATCAATTTCCCCCCTTTGATCATGACCCATATAATGGGCTCATGATCACACTTTTCATAGCAGTAGGAGTATTACAGCAAATATGTAGGGGTCAGAATATCAGCATCTGGCGCGGTTTCCGCCTTTGCCAAAACCTGTCTTTCTTGTAAAGAGAGAAATATCCCCTTCGATTTGCTAGTTATCCTAGCACATTTAGACATTTTGCACATGGACACTTTAAACACACACACAAAAATAAACACAATCATCAGTAAAATCATAACACCTTCTTTTAGGGGTCCCTTTAAGCAGCCTGTTAAGGAAGGGAACCAGGAAAATAAACCATCAAACCAATCATGTGTCCAGCGACCTTCATCAGACCTGTCTCGGGCGATGTCTCTTAAGTGGGCTGCTCTGTCAAAGGTATCTTTATAGGTGTCATTCACAAATACACAACACTCTTGGCCTATGAGGGCACAAGTTCCTCCTTGAGCTGCCAAAAAAAAAAAAATCTAAAGCCATATGATTTTGTAAAGCTAACTGTCTAAGTTGCTTAAGCTCAGTGGCTTGACTTGTAACTATTGTAGCAGTTTCATTAGCCATAATTTATAAAATACCCTGGAGTCTTATAACCCTTCTCCTAAGTCTGCGATTATTAGGGAATGTCCATGTCATTGGTTCAAGGGCTGCATCCTCTTCAGCTTGAGGTTTGCTAGTGTCCCTTACATTTCTAATCTTGCCTTTATGTAATTGCTTCACAATACGAGTGGGGGTAACAACCAGACAAGATAACAAGAACCTGAGAAGTGTACTGGAAGGGTATGATAGGCTTTATTCCCATACACCCAGTAAGAACCGAACCCTGATGGAACAGGGCAGGGAGGAGTATCCCATGTTACTCCCAACAGGAGTAACAGGGATGTATAACATCCCATAAACCCAATAGGCCTGTGCTTCGAGGAGATGTCTCCGTCTCTACATTTTTGCCTGCATACAGACATTGTCCATTGGAGTTTTCCCATACCATAGTGCAGCTTTCATAGCAGACACTATTGGCGCAGACACCCTTGTGGTTAATGTCGTCAGTGGTGTCAAAACAATAAACAAGGGGAGTGACCCACTCTCCATCACCACCTGGGCCCACATAGTATTTGCAAGTACTGTTCCCTAAAAACAGGCCTAGCCCATTTCCCAGGAGACACTACTCACCCTGCGCTTTGAAGGTTAACAAATACCCGGAGTTAGGGCTTATACCTTCTTGTTGCCAGGTAAGAGTTGTAGCCTGACGGGGAGTAACGTACACCTATGAATGAGTAATATCTGCAGCCATCAAAGGGATAGGAAGGAAAGAAAGTCCTCATTCCGCATCGGGAGGCACCAAGGTGCACACCCAGCATGAGTCATTCCTCCATTCTGGGATTCTATTCCTCACCACGTGGCTAAATTTAATGAAATTATTATGGCCATAAGAAAGGGAAGGGAAAAACAACAAAATCAACTGAGGAAACATTTTCACAATAGGTTAAAATACCAACAAATAAAAGAAAAAAGAGCAATAAACGCTAATCCAAATAATACAGTCCAATCTTCTATATCTATCGAAAACTGATATCAGTTGTTTAGGGGCTTGGCTGTCCTGTAGTCATCTACTTCGGGTTGGCCTTGCCGGTCTGCCAACAAGTGTCACTCCTGCGCTGGGGAACTTATCTAGAGGTTCCCTTTCGAGTGAATTTAAGTTTCAGTCCAGGCAAGGTCTACATCATCCACTGATCCTCTAGTCAATCTTTCATTAGTGAAAGGTTGGGTATTTCGTTAATTTAGAAGGAGAGTAACAGCATGTGGAACTTTTACCACTAGGTGATGTCCCTGTACCAACTCTTGAGCTTTCTCAACTAACAAAGCTGCAGCAGCTAGGGCTTTAACATTCTACTGCCCTTCTTGCAACAGGATTCAGTAGTGCTAAAAATAGGCCACAGGCCGTTGCTGTGATCCTAAAGCTTCTGTAAGAACACCAGAGGCCACTCCCGCCCTTTCATGAACAAATAAGGTAAAAGGTTTCCTATAATCCGGGAATCCCAAGGCAGGTGCCGATGCAAGGGCTGTCTTGATACTTTCAAAGGATTTGGTAGCATCTTTAGTCCATTTCACTGGGTCAAGTTCATCCTTAGTGGTCATCTGCACTAGTGGTTTTGACATTTCCCCATACTCAGGAATCCAGGACCTACAGAATCCTGCCATGCCGAGGAACCCCCTTAACTGTCTCTTTGTCTTGGGCTGGGGTACATTTAAAATGGCACTTATTCTTTCCTGAGCAAGCCTTCTCATTCCTGGTTTTAGTATGTGCCCTAAATATGTGCCCTGTCCTTCTTGTTTAATTAACTTGAAATTGACGTCTCCAGGAACACACTCGGGAGACTAACTCCATGAGCCAGTCGAGGAGTTAAGTAGAATAATTTTATATCAACAACAACCAACCACAATCTGGCATTAACATTGGTGGCACTTCTACCCTTTCCAAAGGTGCACCGAGGGGCATGGTGAAGGAAAGGTCATGCCACACATGCCTTTTCCCTCCAACATCACATTCCTCTGCTGGCCAGGAAGAGAGAGGAATTCATGTTGCACCTCTTAAAGGAATGGCAGAGCTTCTGCTGCAGAATACAACTCCCCAGAGACAGTCAGAGTTCCTCCTGCTTCAGCTTAATGCAAGGCCTTTGAAGGCCCAATACTCCAACAGTGGTCTGTTAGTAAAGGCAGGATCTAGCCCCTACTAATTTCCCTTCTGAATAACGGTTTTCTGTTTGAAAGTTACCCTTGATATGAAGTTCTGCTACTCTGGTTCCAATTGTCCCTAAAATCTATTATAGATTCCTGCACTACATCAAGCACCTTGTAATAGTATTCAAATTCATCCACATTCGACTTTCTGCGTCTTCCTAGGGTGTGGGTTGTTTTTATTTTTTTAGTTTCTTTTCTCATAGCCACACTAAGTACATCGTTAAAACTCATTCATTTTTATTGTCATCAGTTCATTCTTACTCAGTGGCAGCCAGTCTGCTAGCATTTTCCTCTCACATTTCTATTAACTATTGATTAGAGAGTCCCTCTGCAATTTCTTGAGTGGTAGTAACTGAATCTTACTCAGTAATATTGCAAAGCTGGGGAGTTGTATTGGAAGTGCTGTATGATTTTTCTTTTAGATGGTTTATGGCACTTTCAGTGCATATAGTATAAGTTAGTCTTAATACAGTTTTAGTAAAGGAATGGTGCAAAATATGCTTTTCCTCCTAGAAGGTGTAGGATAGTCTCGTGTGTGTGAGAGAGAAGTATAATGATGGTTGGTTTATTGCATGAAATGCAATTTCTCAGTTATAAATGTCTGTCTCTGGAGAAGAGACCAGTGTTTTGGTTTATAGAGCTTACTTTTAAAAGCTGAACAAGTAAGGTGTATAGACGGAGTTCTTAAAAAACTGCATGCTGTATGCCTGCCTAGAAATTGACAGCAGCATTCTTCTCTGTTGTGTGGAGCCATTTGTGAATAGCCTTCTGATTTTTACGTTGCAATTTGGAGAAAGATATCATCAGGCTGAGGTGGGGAAGGAGTAATTGTGTCAAGTATAAGGGCTTCCTGTTGCCCAATATTCACAGAAGTATTGGTGCCAGTTTTTGTAGATCCTAGTTACTTGCCCTTTTGGCCAGAGGTTTAATACAGCAGTGGAGACAATCTACTAGCAGGGTAAAAGTTTTAAGGCTGAAAAGGAGATATAGTTATCCTTGAATAAAAATACAATGCAACTTTCCTTGAAATGTTCCTGTAGTCAGATATGAGGTGTGTGTAAGACCTCTTCCTCGCATTGCTTATATGAGATAGTAGGAGATAACCGCTTGGACAAAATGTAATTACCAGGATTGATGCATACGTTTTTCATTTAACACTTCGAAAATTCTCTCTGCAGATTATAGTAAGCTGTTTTTTCTGATACTAGTATTTCCAGGATACTGAAAAATGTCAAACCCCATGTTCTGGAACAGAAAAGTGGAGGGATACTTTGTCTTATGTTTATAAGAGTGTGTCACAAACAACTTTGTTTCTTGGTAGCCCTCTGGATTATTAGATATTAAAACAGCATGTTCATCGTTGCTAATAATACTAAGAACGTTTGGGATATAGCGCAAGTTTGGTGTTCAGTAATTTCCCTGGCAGATCCCACACACATCTCTCAATCTCACATACATTCTCTCCTGCCTAGATATTTCGATCTGCCATTGGCACTCTGATGCCATTACTCATTTTCCTTTCATAAGTGGGGACAAAGCCATCTCAATTTGTGTAAAGAAAAAAAAGAACAAAAAATTGGAAGGGGAATGAACAATTAAGATATACATTTTGCTGGTTGCCTGCCCAAAGGTAGCCCACATAATCAAGTAGTGCTTTGCATTGTGATAGGTTAGATTGCTGTTTTCAGTCTGTCATTCCCAGGGTTGGCAGGGTTTGACAGTGCTGCAGACACAAGCATTGCCTACTCAAGGAAATAAGTGCCATTTTAGCAGGTAGTTGTTAGCAATCTGTTTAATTGGACTGGTGCTGACCTCAGTTTAAGTATAAGTGTAGACATATTCACCCACTTGTGGTTAACCCCTGCTCCGCTTACAGGTTGAGCCCAGTTTGTCCTTGTGTATGCTTGCAGATAAACTGTGGTCAGCACCAGTTCAGCTAAACTGATCGTTGAACTGGAACAATTTCCTAGTTTAGACAAGGGCATAATAAATTTAGTCTGTCCAAATAAGGGTTTTGGCTCACATTATGAGCTACTGGGGAATTCAATTCAGTCTCTGAGGGTGCAGATACTCAGTGGACACAATTTACCTCCTAAACAGGGGCATTGATTGGCTCTGAAAGAAATCCTGTCTTCTCTGACAGGATTGTGGCAGGGCCTCAGAAGCAGGAATGGACCAAAAGGGAGGAAATCAGATTCTCAATCACCAGTAAGGATGGGAAGGACATTCCAGAGGGAAAATGTTGCTTCTCTTTGGCTAGTACCATGCTGAGTTAATGATCCTGGACACTATTCCTGATAATATAAAAATGTTTGCTGGTGTTACTCTCAGGTTTTCTCAGTCTCCTCTGCTGTAAAAGACTCAGAAATATCCACAGGGGGATAGGGTTGCCAACTTTCTGATTGCAGAAAACCGAACACCCTTGCCTTGCCCCTTCTCTGAGGCCCCACCCCAGCCATGACCCTTTTCTGAGGCCCTGCCCAGTCCATCCCTCCTCCCTCTGTCGCTCGCTCTCTCTCACCCTCGCTCACTTGCTCATTTTCACTGGGCTGGGCCAGGGGGTTAGGATTAGGGTGCGGGAGGGCTCTGGCTGGAGATGCAGGCTCTGGGGTGAGGCTGGGTATGAGCAGTTTCGCGTGTAGTAGAGGGCTGAGGGGCTGGGACAGGGAGTTGGGGTGTTCAGGGTGCGGACTCCGGGCAGCGCTTATCTCGGGCGGTGCTTTTCTCAGGCGGCTCCTGGAAGCAGCCGGCATGTCCCTCTGGCTCCAATGGGAGGTGCTAAACTGGCAGTGCCTGTGTCGCAGGCATGGGCAGCATGCAGAGCCCCCCTGGCCGCACCTGTGCCTAGGAGCTGGAGGGACATGCCGGTCACTTCCAGGAGCCGGCTGCAGCAGCCAACCGGACTTTAAGCAGCCCGGTCAGCTGTGCTGATCAGAGCCGCCAGGGTCCCTTTACGACCAGGAAACAGGACACCTGGCAACCCTAGCAGGGGAACTAAGAGACCCTTATCTGTAATTTTTTTTAAGTAGTCCAGGACGAGCTATTTATACAGTGCTCTATCAGAAACTTGATTTTTATAGAACTGTTAGTCTAATAAGAAAAGTTCAAGTTGATGCTGTCCCTTTAAATAATTCTTCTTGTTACTTTATACCTGCTCCTGTTTGAGCTACTTAGCGTCCTCTACTAGTTATCTGTCCAGTTTTCCAATATATAGAGCATGGTATTTTTTTTAAAGTGCAAAATATTACCTTTCCCCCTCCCATGTTTATTCTTCTTCCTTTTTTTCTTCGGACAGGATATTTTAATGAATTTTAATGCCAGGTTCATTAGGTAAAGGATTCAGTAACATCAGTGCAGACTAATATATTTATTCATCCAAATGTTTGGTTCAATTTCTCAGCTTTAGCTACGCATTCTTCTATTCACTGTAGTGCAAAGTAAACTTCAGCAGAATTAATCCTTTCTGGAAAAAAAGTCTCTGCTGCATTTTTCTTCAGATAAGAATGTTATAAAGTGACTATATTTTATAATGTGTAAATACATACCTTTCCCAAGAATCCCCAAGGGTTGAATAAGCCCAGAGAACAAACAATTCTCTGACCTTTAGAGGCAGGCCCTTCATGTCAGGTTACGCACTGCTGTTGCCTGTGCTGCATCTGTTTTGTGGATAGAGAAATTCAGTCTGTAGGTCTGTCAGTTCAACATCTTTCAAGAATATTAAATTCTCACAATAAAATGCATATATACATCTGCACACATTTTTAAAAAAAGTCCTTTAAAAAGGAGATTCCCAGAAGTAGCCACTGTTAATTTTAAGCGGTTTTTGAATTTAAATAACTTTTTAACTGAAGTGAAACATGCAATAAATAGTTAAATGGACAGACTCACAGGCAGAGAGGAACTACAGTACTCATCTTGCTTTGTCTATTCCTGTGCTATTTCAAAACTAAAATATTTTCTTCAGCTTTGTTGTTACAGGTGTCTCCTAACTAAAGTAATAGAAAATTGTAATAAACTTGGGTATATTAAGAATGTAAAATGTATGTAAAAGCCACAGCATGATGTGTTTATGCCTTTTTGCACTTAAATTGCCCTTCTGGTGATTGCATTTGTGTAGGGAATTTCACAAAGCTGATATGTGACACTGTTGATAAGTCAATGCCCTGCTTATTAACTTGGTTCATTACGGAAGGCTTCATTGCTATAATGAAAATAGAAAGTAAATGCAGTGAGCACAGCTTGATACCAGGCATAGTAAAGTTGTATTTTGCAACTGTAGTATGCCCTTTATTAAATTACAATTCTCCTCTGCCTCCCCCTACCAGCTTTTTAACTGATATCATCTCTATCTGTTGTGATTGTGCCAGGAATACTGATTCTATACTTTTATTTTAGTACAGTATTTTATATGTTCTTGATTTGATCTGGGAAAAGAAAAAGCATCTGTCTGGTGCATACATTTTCCTCTTCAGTCCAAACTGTTTATAAAAAAAAAAAATCAGGTAAACTACTACACTCAGATCCACACAATGGATCTTGCTTGCGTGTTCTCTTCCTCCTATTGCATATGTGAAAAACTCCCACTAATATTCATGGGAGATTGATGCTATCAGTTGAATCAAAGTTTGTGTCCAGTTCTCTTTCTTTTACATGTAAAGTTTAGTTAGATTTTCAAAAGACTCCTATCCTCCAAATAGTGGGATTGACACAAAAGAAGGAATATGAGTAATCAGACAATCTATAGCCTAAGCAGCAGGAATCAGAGCTTTTCCTAATGAAAATGTGGAAGAAAAGGCATTAGCTCCTCCCTTGAAGAATGGAAACTTTTAGCTTCAGATACAGATTTCCCTGAGCCAGAGGTGCACGAGAGGTTCTTCCCTTAGACATCTTTGAAACCGTGGCTATGAAAGTGGTGACTAGCATTGAGATCTCACCAGAGAAAGAGAGTAGGCAAGATAATGCCAAGGGCAGATATCTCCCATCCAAAATTAAAACAGAATTTCCTTCTCTATCATTTACCTTTGAAATGGTATGCTGATTTTGTAGGGTTAGGCCTTGCACCTGTGAAAATCTGGATTGATTTATTTGAAGTCAGTAAAAGTGCTAAGGTTTTTAATTTTAACTGCAACTTAACAATGAAAGATAAATGAATTTTAATGCACCCTTTCTTAGGACAAGCAACTCTACTCTTAATCATCCAGTGATGTGTATTTGAAAGCTTACAATTTTTTCCCCTAATTTCCATAATTTTATTTGTCTCCAGATCTTTCATGAACCCTCCCCCCCCCCGGATGAAGGATGCTTTCAATAAGATTTCAAATACATGTTCAGATGTGTATATTCTTAGGATTCATTTTTAGAACAAAATATTTATTTTAAACCCCCCAAACTTCGGGGTGTAACATAATCTCAACTGTATATTACAGGAAGTACAATTGCTGTGGAGTACATATGCCTGAAGTAATGGCATTAGAGTGCTCTATATATCTGTATTCACTTTATTACAAAGTAACGGCCTGCCCTGTGCCATGTTGCTTATATTGTATTGTTTAAAACCATGTAAAAGGATCCTTGGTTTTCTTTGGGCTTCATTAAGGTTACTGTTTACGTACATTTGTGGTTTTAAATTATGGGTATATAAATATACCACAGTTTGACAGGGAGAAGGTTTTTCTCTTTATGGACATCATCTTTGGAACTAGAAGAAGCATTGATTTCTATTTAGTTATATTTTTGTACACTATTAAAATTGTTTTTGCTTTCTCCAGCAATGATCTGTGACATTCGTTATGTTAAATCTTATCATAACTGATAAGAAGCAAAAAATGTGATGTGTGGTGCTGAGTGCTCATATCCTCCGTGCTACATGATATTCAAATCAGATGATGTCTTTCCTTTATATAGTTTTATTTACTTTGCTTTCTACTAGGAACTGTAAATCCTCTAGGCCTATCTGTGGTACACATTTTCATACTGCCTAGAATAGTTGTTTTTGTTAAATACCCATGAGTTGATATATATGGGAATATGGATATCATTATGTATAGAATACTTTTCCTTCTGTTAAAAGGCTTCTTTCTGGGTGCTTGAGAAATAATCCCATTAGAACTGATGGTGTGATTTGCAGTGAAACCTTGCACACAGAACGTCTATTGAAGACAAAGTGTTTCTCTCATGCTGAGAGCTTGTAGAATTAGACCCTCAGTGAGGTAATGGACTTGGTTGTAAACCCCACTGTCCACAGAAGTCTGTAAATCAGTAATTAGTTAATCTTTGCGGCTGGAATTTGGTTTTAGATGTCTTAAATTGCCCATGCCAACTATTAGACTTGAGAAGTATACTTTTAAAAATATTAAAAGTGGAATGCAAATATGCTTAAGAATATTGTGCTACAAGAGAAAGATAGACATGCCATGTATTAATTAATCCCCTGAAGCATACAGTAGTAAAGTCTATCCCAAGGGCTGGATTTTACAGCCCATAAGCAGTGAAAACTCCTATTAATTCACCTCCAGATAATTTGCATGAGCTTTCTGCCGCTTCTCCCTCCTTCTGAGCAGCTCCATGGCTCCTAACTACACTGTGTGAATGGATCTTTAGTTGTGCATTGGGCTATGCCATCCTCCTTAATGCTAGGCCTGATACATTGCCTGTTTGTTCAGTGGTTAGTCAAGATTTGGCTTTGAGCATTTTCCTATGGGCTTGGTTAGTTCTAGCAACATCAGGGAAGAGGCATAATTTTTATTTTCCTTTATAGGAATGTTATCTTTTATGAACATACGTGTTAATACTCTAGAAGCATCCAGCTCAATCTGACACTTGAAGTGTTGCTGTAGATTTTTGTTCTGCATCAGGGTCTGTCATCCAAATTCTGTATTTGTAGAGAGTAAGAATCCATTTTTACTGTGGCTGTCCAGATGGCTTGTAGAATGATATCTAGGAAAACTCCAGTGGTCCCTGGGGATCTCTAGTCTATTGTATATTATACCACACTCATCACCGTAATATCTGAGCACCTTCCAGGAGTGCATTAAGCAATGGGACTAACATCTATCACATGTCGTTTGCTCTCTCATCTTCTTCCCAAAGGGAAAAATATGTGCAGTGGAGTGTCTTGTAGGTGTGTGTGTGTGTGTGTGTGTGCGCCCAATTCATCATTGCCTTATGTCCACTTTGTGCTGGCTATGCTGGTGCAAAGGGACTGGAAGGCTGGCATAAAGCTCCCCTGTGAATGTCATTGGCACAGAGGACTTTACCATCAGGTGCATAGCCAGATCTGCTACTTTTGTGCACCTCTTGTAGGGATTGCTGGTGTAGGGCTTTTTCAGGGCAGGTCAGGGCTGTGTCAGGAGTCGATAGTGGGTGGGCCTGGAGAATGAAATGGACTGCAGCTAGTAAATCTCATCAGCCTCTGATAAACTAGGTTTTTAACTTTTTCTCTACACTGAAATCATTGATGGCTGTGCAAAGTGGTTATGAACTGTGACCCTTTTAATTTGGCAGCATTCTGAACTCACTTGGCATAATTGTAAATGCTGACATACAAGGCAATGGAGAGTCGGACCATAACCCCTCATCACGCTCATCCTGGGCAACCAAATAAAGGAGGTACTGATTCCTTACCATATGGTACCATGGAAAGGAAATGCTTTATTAGGCATGCAAAGTCTGATAAAATATTTCATTAGAGTCTGATAGGATTTACCAGCTCTTTAATTTGGCAGTATTGGTTTCCTAATATCTGAAGAAAACTTATGTTGGTAAATTGACATGTTATTCTTGTATATGCAATCCCACTGCAGTGTTAGAAAGTATAAACACAGCAAAAAAAATTTCACTTGCTTCCATCTGTAGTACATTTTTAGTACTTCATTGTCACTTAATCTGCGTTTCTGTGCTGGGTTTCTTGAGTTTCATTATCTCAGAAATTTTCAATACACATACATCTATCCCCACTCCAAATCAAATGAAAAAGAAACATCAGTATAATATTTCTCTAAAAATGAACTAAGTTGTATTCATGCTTCTGACCTGCATTGTAATACACTATCTTAGAATATACTGAATTATTTAAGTGTAATGCTAACTAATGCTAATGTTCTGGAAGGCAGCGTCACAATGATTTTGGCTTATACTGTACAAACAGAAAAAAAAATCGACGTTGTAAAACATTTCAGAGTGCAAAGTCTGATTGAAATTACATGCTATTTCAGAATGCTAGATAATAGAGAAGAAAAACTTCTACCTTAAGTTAGTGCTGATTGTGACATCTGTCTGGACTGGAGTTTTAGGGCAAAACCAGACCAGAGACATGCACACATGACTCTGAAATCAGTAGAGCTGTCCACTCATCCCCGAAAACAGGAATTTCATGTACTCTATCATGTTTCTGGACGTGTTAAGTGACACTTTGTATTGTAATTAAGCAAGGGGGTGTTTGCTCTTGCATTTCATATTACAATTTGGATTTTGATCCACGTGTACAATAGAAATTGACATCAATAGAAAAGATTTGCCTTTCCCCTTTGCTGAAAGAGGAAGGTGATGCCTGTCTGTAAATGGATTGCAGTAGAAAGTTTTATCTGTTTTGTTTGGGGTTTTTTTGTGGTAATAGTTATGTACTTGCTCTTTCTAGGGCTTTTAAAGACGTTTGAAGCCCTGTGCATGCTTGTATTTGAAATGTTTTTTCTGAAGCAATTTAACAATATCTAAACCAGCCTGAGGTATAAACATTTTATATCTTGATTTAGACAGCCAACAAGGATGTGATCAAACTATGTTTGAAAATTCTTTTTGAAAGAGTAGGGGTAAAATTTTCAGATTTCCAATTGACTGTCAATGGGATAAACACTCCTAAGTATTCAAGTCTCTTTTAAAAATGAATGTTAGGCTACTAAAAGTTGCTTAGGTGCTTTTGAAAATTTTATCCTTATCTAGGAATGAACTTTCATAAAGTGAAACGTGCATCCTGCCATGTAAGATAATCACAGGTGTTAGATTTTTCTGGTATGAAGATACCCAGCAAAAAGATTAACAGCATTGGCAATTAACTTTAATGCCTGATTGTTATAATTTAAGTGGGGGGAACAATGACTTCCAGGTGTGAAGAGTGACCCAGCCACCTCCAACCCCCTGGACCTGAGCAGGGGAGAATCCTTGTCCATGGGGCATAAGGATCCATGCAACCTTTCTCCCCTGCCATACAGACTAGTGGGGGGTACTAAGAGAGACTTAAGAATTAATCATTTTTGAGCAATGAGGCCATCTCAGCTCCAGGACTCGAGTCAGCCTCATTCCCACTATGAACTGTGGGTGGGCTGCTGTTTTGTCCTGCTGTCTCTACTCCAGGCAGAAGCCAAGGAAGATCTTCCAGCACCATGTGTGGGAAGAACAAGGGAACAAGGGCAAAGGAGACCTGGCAGGTGGAGGAAGCTGTGGTAAGAGCAGAGACAGTAAGCCCAGCATCCCTTTTTGCAGTGGATTTGAGTGTTAAGGGAGCATGGTGCTGTGGTATGAAAGGGAATTTTTAAAGGGTAATTGAAAAACAAAACAAGAGCCATCAAATTTTGTACATAGCTGAAGTCAATATAACCACATTAAATTATTGTCTGCATCATACTTGTCTGCTCTTCCCCTTCCCCTCCTACTGTTTGTTACACTCATTGTTGCATCTCGTCCTTTATCACATTGTGCAAGCTCTTCAAGGCATGGCTTGTGTCTTTGTATATGCATTTGTACAATGCCTGCCAAAATGGGGTCATAAATCTGATTGTGGCCTTTGGGCACTATTATAATTAAGTGATAAATTACATTAAAGAAATTAAAAGAACATTAAGGTTGAAAGTCAAGCACTCAAAAGTTAGGAACTGCCCAGTAAAGCTGTCTGTGCAATATTATTTCAGTCCCCTTTTCACAAGTATTATGGTAGTCTTTAATTCCATGGCTTTTTTGGATGTAATTTCCTATGTTTTTAAAATTGGAAAGAAAAAAAGAAAGAAAGAAAACTTCCATCATGTGGAACCATCTGTGCCCCCTACAGCTGTTATCAGCAGAGCTGGGATCTTTAGGGCCACAGCACAGTCCTCTACTACTTGAGCCAACACAATAACTGGGAACAGTAAGAGGCTATTATCTTCTATGTGCTCTGCCACTGGAGTAGAATATAGACATTCACTATGATAGTGAAGTTTCACAGCTGGTTGCTAAGCAGCAAAGGAATGTTGGGACTCAGGAATAACGCATTCAGCTCCATATTCTGTAGTGGAGTGTGTTCTAGTAGGTACAGACCCTTCAGCAGAAGGCCCCAGGTTTGGATGGGTCTGGAAACTGAATTAACTTCTCATCCAAAAAGTTGATCCTGCCAGCAGGTGTGAGAAATGTTCCTGTGATATACTCAGGCCCGGCTCCAGGCACCAGCTTCTCAAGCCGGAGAGGGGCGGCACGTCCAGGTATTCGGCGGCAATTCGGCGGATGGTCCCTCACTCAGCCTGGGAGTGAAGGACCTCCCGCCAAATTGCCGCCGCAGATCGCAATCGTGATCGCGGCTTTTTGTTTTGTTTTGTTTTTGTTTTTGTTTTGTTTTGGCTGCTTGGGGTGGCCAAAACCCTGGAGCCGGCCCTGGATATACTTATTCTGTGGATGAAGAGAGGGGACTTCACTATCTAGTGCTTTCGATCCAACATCTTTCACTGCTGCCATATATTGAAAACTATGAAGTGTCCTCTTTCATCTGTGAGAATGAAAGAAAAATTCCACTCCCCACATACAGCACAAACAGCTGAAAAGTGCACAACTTTATATCATGTCCTCAAGTGAAGGACCTGGAGGAAATAATACATTGTGATGGAGATGTCCTTGCTTCCCTGCAGGATTTGGCAGATTCTGCAAATCATCCTCACTGCAAGCCCTGTTTATAACCCATTGGCAGCCTGTTGGGCATTCAGTCTGAGCGTAATTCTAATAGTTTGTGACAGTCATGACTAAATAGACAACGTTTACTTAACAATAATTAAATCTACTAACTTCATTTTCACAAAAGCATTATGAGTTTAATTTAACATGACTTAAAGGGATATGTCAGTCTGGACACATTTCTCCCAGCTTTCTTTTAATGGGTGGAACATGAATAGCTGAGTCTTGGATATTGCTGATTGTTATTCACTATAGAAGGGACCATGTAAAACTGTTCTGCCAGCATTAATAACCACTTGCTGTGGTGTTTAATCTCCTAGAAACTAACTCACTAGTTTGTTGTAATCCGACATAAATGACTCTTCCGTGTTATTTGGTCCAAGCTTGAAGTGCCTACAGCTGTGATCTACACTTCAAACAGAAATAAATACAATAAACCTCAACAGCAGTTTCAGACAGAGATATGTTCTCCTTCCTCTAAGATCATGGCATGTGTTTTCCATGGTAACTGATTTTGAAATTATGTTTGTAATCAGCCAAACTGACTGCAGTGGGGGTGGTCTGATAAAGGTAATTTTTAAAAAACTAAGATTTATCTTTGACTCTGATTTTCATAGAACAATTCTCCTTTTCTGGCAGCAGCTTTACTCTTTTGTCCTCATTTGTTTGAGAAATATGATTTACTTCTCTAACAGCTTATACTGATGAGAGTAATTAATAGTGAATTCAGTATATCAACCTGAACAACTATCTTTATATGAAATACTAAAGGAAAGAGGCAAAACCCAATACCACAAATTAGATTTCAGATCTTAACAAAAAATACACATTCAGATATCCTGCAGGTCTTGATTCACCCCCACTGCTGCATGGAGTTGCAAGTTACACCTTCGGTTCCAACTGGGTTGCTGCCTCCAGGGGGATATTCACACTTGGTGGAGTGTTTGCACTGCTGTTTTCCCTCTGGGGTTTAGAATACAGTCAGGATTTCAGCAGATGCTGCCCAGTGAATATGAAGAACCAAGGCATCCACAGGCTAGTTATGTGTGCAGTACTATTCACTTTTGGGGACATGCTGTGACATCCCTTTTAGGTAGACTCTTCCTTGTCTTGTGCCGTAGATTACACTGATTTTTACTATGGGCATCCTTAAATGTGCCTAAACAGTCCCACGTAATATAAACTAGGTACCCAGGGATATTTGTATTTCTGAATCATTTTCCTGTGGTGGATCTGGCCCTAGAATAACATTCAAGAATGAAAACTACTTTTCTTTTCTCCAGTTTTTCCATCATTAATTTTGCAAAAAAGACGATATTGGTAGCCACTGATCACATGGCGTATAATAGTAATGGTGTTGTTCATGAGTTTGATCGATTCAAGAGATTGATGAAATGTGGTTCCAGGTCAAACCTTATTTTTTATGCAAAATGCAGTAGTTTAGTTTAAAGCCAATTAAATATTCTTCCTTCAGAATGCAAATCACTGTCTCTATCTGCAGTATTTCTCTTAGTTTTCTGCATATTTAATATAGGGAATATATTGAATACTGCAAAGTATGAGGTAAAGTTATTTAACAATCAAAATTATTATCGTAGGTAACTGGCAATTTTTTAAGGGTAACAATTGTCACTAAGCCCATGTCCTCATGGGGACGTTATACCAATATAGTTATACAGTATCCCACACCCTCCATGTGGACACTCTTATTCTGATATAAGAGTCATCTTATTTTAGTTCAGCTTAAACCCTTTCCCAAGCAACAGAAGCTAAACAAATAAACAAACAATCACTAGAGCAGGAGTGTGTACAGGGAGGTTGTTATTGGTATAACTATAGAAGTTTAAATTTACACCTAATTTTGTACTGCTATAACTTTTCCATGTAGACAAGCCCCAACCTGGTTATTTTGGATACCAAATCATTCTGGTTAGAGCTATTTAAAATGTCACTCTACACTGAAATACGAAGAATAGTTCTGTATGAGTTCGCAAGCTTGTCTCTCTCACAAACAGAAGCTGGTCCTATAAAAAAATATTACCTCGCCCACCTTGTCTCTCATTCTGTAGAAATGAATTGTAGGTCTCCGTGTTTGTCAACGGCTCCAGATCAAATGTTCTCAGTTTACAAGTAAGAAGATTTTGTTTTCTTACTGGTCAGTCCTATAAACTTGATCTGGAATCTGAGAGTCAACCTGAATTATTTCCTTTTCGTGCCATCACCACCAGTAATAAAAATTCTGCTGGATTTATTATGCCCTCAGTTACATCTGTGCAACTGCCCTTTGTCTTCACTAGGAAGAAAAGTGTCTTCATAACTCATGTTAGCTAACGTGATATCTCCTGTCCATTACCATGTATGACCTGACATGAATTAAGAACATACCTTTTTCCTAATGAAGACAACTGTGTTTAAATTATTTTCTGTTACATGTGTATACCTCTATAGCCAATGGGGTTGCAGAGGTGTAGCTGATCAACCCTGCAACTGGAACATAATTAATTCCTTCAGTAATATGTAAAGCAGAATAGAATGGCTGATTCTGCAGTCCTAACAAGAATGAAGCGTGGTAAAACATTATTGTCAGAAACTAAGCAGTTTGAAACTAAAAATAAACAGGATGCCAAATCTGGCCCTGACATATGCCCCATATTACCCCATTGACTGAACCAGGGAGTATATATGCTGAATAAAAAGGTTGTTGTCATTTTCCACAGTTGCTTTTCTGACTATAACCATACTTAAAATGGTTGCTGTTACTCAGGTTCTAGCAGAGTTTGGAAGACCTGTATGGACAGACATGGACAATAAAATTATAATATATACTATTTGTCATGTTCCTCTGTACCAGATATGGACTGGTCACAGAGCTTGCTTATATTCACCAGATGTGTTAATCATAAGATCCATTAATACACTGCCAGGTATGGCTAAGGTCATTTAAATAATGTATTTTACACACAGTGCCACCTAGTGGCTGAACAGTATAATATAGATTAGTATTATATTATATTTCCCCCTTTATGTTCTACATTCCCACCATTTACAATATTTACACTAGCATGCTGTCTTTGAATGGATCAGTCTGCTAAGTGTCTCTGACTCATACTGGTTTTCTAATACATGATCCGAATGTGTAGCAAACTGGTCATCTGGCTGTCCACTTGTTGCAATGACTGGCTGTGGTCGTTTTGGAATTCTTGAGTCTTCTTCTTGTTCTGCATCTGCCGTCTGTAGAGTTTGCTCCATTGATTGTTCTTTCTGAGTAACAAACTAAATGTTGATGATTTCTGTTGAGCTGTCCACCGTCGGTCTCAATCACATATGATCTGGGCACTGAATTCTTTTTTATCACGACAACCATCCAGTTTCTCCATCCAATTTGACATGAACCTGGTCACCAGATTCTAGAACCAGCAGTTCTCTAACTAAGTGATGTCTATTGTAAAAGTGTTCATAAACTCTTTTAGTCTTTTTATCCTATTTGTCTACTGTCTTCATGTCTGCCCACTTTGGAGATAGCTTATTTTCCAAAGTTGGAACAGTAGTTCTGAGTTGTCTTCCCATCAAGAGTTGTGCTGGACTATATCCAGTAGCCACTATTGGTGTTTATCTATCTGTAACTCAGAACAGCAAGGAATGGATCTTCATGCTGTAGGATTGTCTTGGTTGTCTGTACAGCTTTCTCAGCTTCTCCATTTCCTTGTCAGTAATGCAGGTTGCTAATAATGTGATCAAAATCATAGTTCATTTGGAATGACTTAAATTCTGCTGCAGTGAATTGTGATCCATTGTCCATCACTAGTTGTTCTGGAATACCGAAATGGCAAAAAAAGTGCACTTCAGTTTCTCGATAACACGGAGACATACATCTTTCAAGCACATTATTTCTAAATACCTGGAAAAACAGTCCACCAAGACCAGGTAATGATGCCCTCTGAATTCACATAAATCTGCTCAGGGGCGGCACTATGTATTTTGCCGCCCCAAGCATGGCATTCAGGCGGCTTTTGGTGGCATGCCTGCGGGAGGTCCACTGGTCCCACGCCTTCAGCGTCCCCACCGCTGAATTGCCGCCGAAACCGCGGGACCAGCGGACCTCCCACAGGCATGCCGCCGAAGGCAGCCTGACTGCTGCCCTCACGGCGACCGGCAGGCCGCTGCCCCAGGCACGCGCTTTGTGCCACCCCTGAATCTGCTGTTAGTCTTTCCCAAGATTTCTCTTGTAATGGTGGTGTTTGTACACCGTATGGTTCAGCATTGTCTCTCAAACTGATTTGTACTAGATCTCCCTTCAAAAGATCAATATTGTCAAATCCTCCACCAGGTTCTTCCACCTTCGTCCCTAGGCCCATCATGGCTGCCACACTGTGGCTGAGAAGGTTGTTGGTCTTTGATCCTTTGATCACATACACTCTAAATGCATAACTTTTGTCTTTGTAAGTTGTTTCTGTGATGAACTTGCCCATATAGTTCAGAATACCTCCAGGGCTGGTCAAAGCTGTATCAGGTGACTTCAGCTCCGGGAGGGTTTGAACATGATTGTAAGTCCCTTATGAGATGAGGTCAGCTCCTGAGTCAGTTTCTAAAGTCAATAATCTTGCCATGAATATTCAGTTTCACTCTCCAGGCTCCTTGTCTGGGTGGATGATCTATATTTTTTCTTATAGAGAAAAACTAGTACCAGGTAATATCAATACACTGCTAATGTTGTCATAGGACAAAACCTAAAAATACCAGGAGTAGTGGAATCATGAATAAAAGACCATACTCCTTACTGAAGTTGTGGTTAATAGAATAAGATTCTTTGAAGTATGTTAATGCAAAGAAACTCAGCAGTAAAAATTACTTACAACCAGAGATGCTAATGCTGATCCTGAGTTGGAAGGACCTCCTTCCTTTAAAGTAAACATGTAACGATGATGTGTCTATGCAGCCCCTTCCAGTTCATGTGTATTTGCCCAGCTCAACTCCTATATATATTTCAGGGAAAAATATACTAGCAAATATACATTACTAGAGAATAATTTTACATCAGCACTGAGTCTGACTGGATGATATAATCGTTCTTTTCCCACCTCTAACCCATCATCATATGATCAAACTTCTATTGATGTCCATGGAAGTTTTGCTGTTGTAGTGAGCTCTAGATTGTAAGGAGAACTTATAGATGATTGGGGGATCAGGGCTTATACGGTGTCCTGGGTTCTTGGTTTACTTATAATTTGTTTGTTAAATTCTGATAACAAAGAGAAAATGTAAAGAATTACACTAATACTTCAAAAGCTAAAACATCCCTAATTACAAGAATGTTTCAGTTCCTGTTACCTGTATATCTTTCTCTCCCTCTGATGCATGATGGAGTAGAAAAAGTTAAACATTTGACAGGTTTTTCTGTAGACTAGAAAAAAGCAAGTCTTCAACAGAGAACTGGCTTTCATGGCAAATATATCTTTAAAATGTGTAATGTATTTAATATTAACCATTCTAGTTCCATGAGGCAAGCCACCTCAATATTCACACTAAGAGTTCAAATTATATAAGGGTTCAAGTAAATCCAACATTTGTACTAGCAGTTTAGGTTATATAAGGTCACTGGGAAGTTAAAAGGCTTTTAGGAAGCAAAAGCAAAACTCACAGTTTTGTTTGTATTGCTTTGTCAATTCTCTTAATATAAAATGAAAGTTGGCTGAAATCTTTGTTGCTTCAGACACCATCAGACTCTCTGGCAAAGAAACTTGTGGTGGTGCTTGTACTGTTGTTGTCAAGGTGGAACAATCATAGAATCATAGAAATGCAGGGCTGGAATGGTCCTCAATTTATCTTAAAGGATGAAGGGCTGAATCTGCCTCCAGGCCTATAATTACCGAGGCCATCCCATTTATCTTTTTTTTAAATATTGGCACAAGATTACCTATTTTAAAGCTCTTATTTGCAAATGATCTGGTCCTGCTGATTTTAAAATGTCTAATTTTAGTAGCTGCTTTTAACATCTTCTTGAGATACTAGTAGAATGGACAGAGTGTCATTATCATATGATGTGACTACATCAACCATTTTTTTGCCAAATACAGAACAGAAATATTCATTGAACACTTCTGCCTTTCTGCTTTATTATTGATAATTTTGCTATTTCCATCTGGTAGTGGACCAATACCATTGTTAAGATTCTTTTTGTTCCTAATGTACTTTGAAATCTCCTACTTATTGTCCTTAACACTGCTGACCATAGATTTCTCCTTGTGTCCCTTTGTTTCCCTTATCAATTGTCTACAGTTCCTAGTTTCTGATTTATTTCATTACTGTTGACTTCCCCTTTCTTTCATTTGTTATATATTACAGCTGCCTTCACTTCCCCTCTAAACCAGGTCATTTTTTTAACCAGTTCAGCATTCTTCCTCGATTATGGGATTGTGAATTTTTGGGCACCTAGGTAAGTATTCTTAAACCTTTCCCAATTATCATTCACTTTTTTCCTGATAAAATTCTCCCTCCTCCCCCAGCTGATTTGGCTCATAATTATTTTCAGCATGAGACCTCCAGCATATGTCACTCAAACCTGGTATCGACTGGAAACTTCTAGCTGTGTGGAATTTCTCCTTGTTCTCCCCTCTCTCGTGACTACAGCCAGCCATCCTCATCTGTCTCCAGCCATGTAGAATGCCGCTGAGACCTCCTGCCTCTCGTAGTTATCAACTGCTAAGCCTCCTCTCTGACTTACTCACTCTCCAACTCCTTGGTGGTCAGCTTCTTTCTTCCTTAAACCTGGGGTATTGGTGTTTCCTGAACCTAACTGTCTAGGAACTCCTCAGCTTCTCTGGGTCTCTGCAGCGTCTCTACTTACCACTCCAATCAAAGAATCTTTTCCTCCAGCATAGTCACCATCTTTCACTTCATGCACAGGAAGACCCTTCTGGTTTCAGTCAGGAAAGAAAACATGGCACATCAATTGCAGGTCATCACCACTTTTCCATCACTGGCCATTTGGAAATTGTATGTAGAGCTGAACCTGGAAAGAAAGTTTCTCATAGTTCCTCTGTAAAAAACTTCTGAAACTCTCCAGTTAGCTGCCTCTGTTTGCGGTTCTTGAGTTCTCCTAGCAACTATTATACTAAGTTTCCCTGCATAGATCAGCTCAGCTCCACCCCTCAACCGGCAAGGGTTGACTAACCAGTAAGAGACTTCAAACAGCAGGGCTGATCAAAGCTCCCAGGGTCAGGGCCACGCGACCGTTACCAAGGCACCAACAAACAGATCTATCTCAGTTGCTTATTCAGGGGTCCACTTTGTACCATGATTTCTTAATAAATTACAGTGACCTAGATAATCTTGAGTACAGTCAACTCAGAATAAAGAGGTTTTAAAATTTTGTCTTCAGATTTTTTCTGGGGCAGTTGGTGTGTATCAACCATCATCCCGTATCAGCAGCTAAGAAGTAAAACAGTGAAAATGAGTCTATGAGATAATTTCAACATGGAGCAGGAAACCAAGGGTCTGAAGAACTATATCAGGGGATGGGGAGAAAAGATTGCCTGGGATTTTCAAAGGAGTCTTAGGGAATTAGGCTCCTTTGAAAATCTCAGCCTATGTTTCTTTTCTATTACTGTTATCTAATGTACAGACACACTGGAAAAACAGCGGATTTTATATCATTGATACTATTCAGAATGTAAGATATTACTCACTCTGACTTAGGGAGGCAGAATTTTAGTTTTTATGAACAAAGATAAGACAGTAGATGTAATACATTTGGATTTCAGTACAGCATTTGATACTGAAATCTTAACTGAAAAATTAATTCAAACGGTGTGGATTAAAACACAGTTGTGTGGATTAAAAACTTCCTAAATACTGTGTAAATAATAGGAAGTGATAAATGACAATATATCAAGTAGAGAGGAATATTTATGGTGCCACAGAGATTGGTATTAAGAGTGGTGCCATTTAACATCTTCCTTAATGATCTGGAAGAGAGAGAATAAACACACACGCTAATTGAATTTGCAGATGGTCCTATTGTAAATTAGGAGGACTTGTGAACACTAGTCAGGACAGAAAACAAAGGGACCTAGAAAGATTATATAAACAAGTGCAAAAAATAACAAGATGTTATTTAATTTGGAAAGCTGCAAGCTAAAAGAGATATCGAAAAATGATCCAAATAAATGTGCTCAGTGGGAAGGAGACAGCAATACTGAAAGAGACCCAATGGGTCATGTAATGTGTCTATACAGAGAAAATGCCAATGTGGTTTTCAGCTGCACTTCAGGAGGAATCACATCACAAAGGAAGGATGTAATTGTTCCTCCCTACAAGGCTGTATTGCTATATCACATCACAGATTGAGGTCAAATTGGATGGAAGAAGAAGAAGAGCAAAAGAAATTATCAAGGTCTTATGGGGATTGACCCAAGAGGAAAAATTAAAAGCTAAATATGAATAGTCAGCAAAGCTAAAATTTAAAGGTGTGTGTGTTACGATAACAATCTACAATACCTGAAAGATGGGGGAGGGAGAAGGAATTATTTAGTGTGATATAGGCAGGGCCGGCTCTAGGATTTTTGCCGCCCAAAGCAAAAACAATTTTGGCCGTGCCCCCCCCTCCCAGTTCTTTAATTACCCCACCCCCAGCCCCGCCTCAACTCCGCCCCTTCCCCAAATCCCCAGCCTTGCCTCCTCCCCCCAGGCTCTCAAGCCTAGGAGGGAGGGGGAGAAGCGGCGCCGCGCCGCAGCCACTCGGAGTCTACCCCCCTCCCAGGTTTGAGAGCCTGGGAGTGAGGGGGAGACTCCGAGTGGCCGCGGTGCGGGCGCCGTTTCTCCCCCTCCCTCCCAGGCTCTCAAGTCTGGGAGGGAGGGTTTCGCGCGCCGCAGCCGCTCGGGATCTCCCCCTCCCTCCCAGGTTTGAGAGCCTGGGAGGGAGGGCGAGTAGCAGTGTGCGAATCAGCCGTTTCGCGCGCCGTGGCAGCAGCAGCGGAGGTGAGCTAGGGCAGCCGGGGCACATTTTTAGGGACGGCATTCTGGCGCCGGCCATGCCTCCCCTAAAAATGTGCCGCCCCAAGCACCAGCTTGTTTTGCTGGTGCCTAGAGCCGGCCCTGGATATAGGATATATAGCATGATATAGCTAAGATTAATGAGATGAAAGTTAAAACTGAAAGTTTATGGTGAATATGAGAAAAAACTTTCTGATAGGTGAATTGGGCTGTGGAGAAGTCCCAGTAGTCTCCCAAAGGAAGAGTATTGTAATAAAAATAATAAATAACACTTACAGGCCCAAATTAGGAGTAGGGTTCCATTATACAAGGCAAGGCAGTGGCGGCCTCCTCAGTTGGGCGTTTCAATACTAAACTGAACAAAATGTATTGTTAGAAATGGTACTCTAGGAAACAATCTTGCATTGGCTTAGGAATGGGCTGTATGGTGAGAAGGCTTTTTCCATCTTTAACGTCTATGATTCTGTCTTAATTTTTTGGTACTAGCTAAAAGAATCCCTATTTGTATATGCTAATAATGTCCCGATTAAGCAGCAGTCATTTATGATTTAGGTGACTAACTTTTCAACTGCTAAAAATCCATCCCAAGTATATGTAAAATTTTAAATGTAAAGATTCTACTCTTTGAGAGATTCTTCACTGTCATACCAAGAAATAGTGAAAGATATTTTCTTAATAACTAAAAAAAAAAATGTCCACACACACCTAACTCAAAAACACCAAAAGAGGTTTTCTCAAACTTCCTAGAAAACAAAATCAGTTTTTGGCAGAGACCATCCTGGAGAAATGAATGTTGTAAAGGTGAATGTTTTGAAACATTGTAAGGGTGTGAAACACAAACTATGCTGCAGCCTTTAACTGGAGCAGTCACTATTGCCTGTATATGAAAACACAGTGGTCATTTTAGAAATAGAGCTGAGTCTGTTTTTATTTTTTAAATAAATAATTTATTCTTCAAAAAATGCAGTTTTGGTTGACTCAAAACTATTCCTGAATTTCACAGAAATGCGTCCAATAGTTTGGGCCCCCATTGTTTTTTTTCATCTAGATTCATAATGAGACTTTGGTACCATTCACAAAACAGCAGAGGGGTAAGGGGATGCGAGATGGTAATGGTGCCCCCTCCACTTGCTCATAACCTTGAGCTCAATGGCTAGTCCACTCACCCAGGATTTGGAAGACCTGACAGTTCACCATTGTGCCTGATGTGAAACAGGGATCTGAACTTGTCTTCCACCTCCTAAGAGAGTGCTCTAACCACTGGGCTATGGCTATTGTGGGGTGGGTTTCTCTCACTCTTTTTTGAAGCTGTTTCATTGTGTGTGAAATTCTTAGATAGTCATTGGGCCAGATCGACAGAGAAGGTAAAAATGACCGTATAATCCAGTGGTTAAGGCACAGTTGGGAGGTGGGAGACCTAAGTTTAAATACCTGCTTCACATCAGGCACAGTAGGGATTTGAATCTGGGTGTCCCACATCCTAATCACTGTGCTAAAACTTATGAGGGGGGAACCACCACCTCCTCCTTTTCTGGCAGCTTTACGACTTCAGACCTTTAAAAATGCCTGGAAACAAAAAGTTTTGGGTTGAGTGAAATGTTTCATTCTACCCAAAAGAGACTTTGTCGATTTGCTGAAAAATTCCTAAGTTTGGCGTATTTGGTTCAACCTGAACCAGTTTTTTCCCCCAGAACTGCCAGTGAATCAAAACATTAGTTTTTTGCTCAGCTCCATTCAGAACAAGTTTCCAGATCTGAAATGAAGATAAGAGCAACAACAAAAGTAAAACAGCCTCTTCTAACAGTCCCAAAGCACTACATCTACCTACAGCCAGCTACCAACATCACTGTAATTGTTTTACAGCTACCAATAATGTCCGAGGTTCTTCCTTCATTGCAATGCTCAAGAATCATATATTTGCCATAGTGTGGTTCTGTAGAGATGGGGAAGGTGTTGGGGGAGGGGAGACCCAGTCTCAAGGCAGAGTAACATTACTATTTGTTGACTGGAAATTCATACATTCCAAGGCAGGAAAGGGCCACTGTGATCAGCTAGTCTGAGCTCCCACATAAAACAGGCCATAGAACTTCCCCCAAATAATTCCCTTTGAACTACAGTATATCTTTTTTTAATCCAGTCTTGATTTTAAAATTGCCAGTGATGGAGAATCCATCACAACCCTTTATAAATTGTTCCAATGGCTAATTACTTTCCTTGTTTACAATGTATTCCTTATTTTCAGTCTGAATTTGTCTAGCATCAACTTAGAGCCATTGACTTCTGTTTTACCTTTGTCTGCTAGATTGAAGAGCCTATTATCAAATATTTGTTCCTCATATAGTTGCCTACAGACTGTGATCAAGTCACCCCTTAACCTTTGCTTTGTTAAACTAAGGGCTGGTCCACACTAACCCCCCAGTTCGAACTAAGATATGCAACTTCACGTAGCTGAAGTTGAAGTACCTTAGTTCGAACTACAAGGTACTTACCGTGGGTCCACACGCGGCAGGCAGGCTCCCCCGTCGACTCCACGTACTCCTCTCGCGGAGCAGGAGTACCGGCATCGACGGCGAGCACTTCCGGGATCGATTTATCGCGTCTAGACAAGATGCGATAAATTGATCCCAGAAGATCGATTGCTTACCGCCGAACCCGGAGGTAACTATAGACATGCCCTAAATAGATTGAGCTTCTTGAGTCCGTAACTATAAAGCATGTTTTCTAATCCTTCAGTCATTCTCATGGCCTTCTCTGAACCCTCTCCAGTTTATCAGCATCCAGTTACCTGTATCAGCCAAACTTGATATATTTTTTTATGATTGCAAATTTGGTTGACAGGATTTTTTTCATAAAACTTATGTTAATTGACATTAATTATATGCCCCTCCTTTAATTCATTATCAATCAAGTCCTGTATCAGCTGCTCTGGTGCTTTGCTCATGACTGATCTCAGACTGACACGCCTATAATTACCCGGGTCATCCCATTGACTCTTTTTAAATACTGGGACAATATTAGCTTTCTTCTAGTCTTCTGGAACTTCCCCAATATTCCAAGACTTACCGAAACTCAACAGTAATGTACAAGTGAGCTCCTCGACCAGCTCTTTAGAAATTCTTTATTGCAATTTCTGTACATGCTGATTTAAAAATGTCTAACTTCAATAGCTTCTGTTTAACATCTGCATATGCTTTCACAGTTTATGTGTAATTAATTTTCTAATAAGTTTTCCTTCTGTTGGGTAACGCAAGAACTTAATTATACAGCACATACACTCATATATCCTTCCATAGTGCTGTGCTGGTGACTGACACTTAGTTGTACCCTTGTTTAGTGTTAGATTTTAGAGTGTATGATATGAAATTAGAGGTGTGGAATCTTGATTGCAATAGCTGATAACTTTTTGACTTCTACAGAGAAAACAACTAATTGAATAAAGTAGTGATCTAGTTGAATAATTCAGTCCAAAGCTTAAAATATGTGAGCTGTTCATCTCACCTGTATCTGTTCAGCTGGCAGCTGTGCCTTCTTGTGTTTCTTTTATCTATTAAACTTTCAGCAGACTACTCAGCAGACATCCGGAATCAGAGATTATAATAAAATAATTATGCCTCTGGTGCATTTGAGGTTATGCCTGATGTCTACTAATGCCTAGGATATTATCTCTTGGTATATATACTCCCTATAATGTCTCACTGCTTTGCCTATTTAGCATCTTCATCAGCCTGTCGAAAGTCTGTCCTTAAACATAGTAGCTGATAATGCTGTTAACATGAGATTAAATAATAATAAATAATATTTACAGGTTACAAAGAAAATGAGTGTCAATACAGAACAACCAGACATTATTTTAATTAAATTCTAAAAGATAGAGTTAAATACACATGCTACAACACTCTACATATCTTGTTTTCCTGTTGTGATTCTTTCTGAAGGTAATTTTGTTAAAAGAAATTGTATTCAAAGCACAAAAACATGTGTCTGTAGTGTCCAGGCCCATTTGAATGGATTATTTTCAGTGAAAGACTATGTCTATATTTACAATCTCATAGGTACATCATCTATTAAATTAATTTAAATTTAAAGTTATATATATTATATAAGCATAATCAACATAGAAATATGAAAATAAAACAGGTCTAGATCTGTTTTGCAATATAGGTTAGAGTTTTCATTGTATAGTTATCTATACTTTGCTCAAGATTTTGAAGCTACTCTCTGCTAAGGAGCTGTGACCGATCCTGGGACATTTTGCTGTGATTGTGTCTAATGGACATACAATTCTAGAGAAAAAAAATTGGCACAAAGGCTGCAATTTTAAAAAACAAGTCAGGGAAATAGATCTATTAATATAACAATAAGTAAATAGTCTTTGAAGCAAAGGGAAGCTTCATTTGCTTTATCAACAAGAGCAAACCCCTTGACTCTAATTAAATTAGAAACCAGGTTAACTCAGTGGTTCCCTTCATTATCCCAAGAATGTTTGGTCACGGGGTGCTCAGACTACACTGCCTAACTCACACAAGGTGGGAGAAAACATTTCGCTCATGTAGAAAGAATGACCAAACTCTCAACCAAACTAATTCTCCAGTGTTTCTATCAGTGGATTTCATAACTTCCTAAATAACAAGTCTCCACTCTCCCAACCAGTCAGATTGGGAAACACATTCCACCTCCCTCCCAGATTTGGAGTAAACCTAGATTAATATTTTGACACACCAGTAGGTGCTGCTAACATTCATTTGACTAACATCCCACCGCTACACAGAAGCGATACTTTTCAAGTCCGGCATGGATATTTATGTAGAAAATGTTGCCCTCTCTGGATTTACCCAAAATAATCATAAAAAAAAATACTATGTATCCATGATTCTCTCCAGCATTATTCTGGGTGAAGTTTCATATCGCTTGGCTGACATTTTTCCTGGAATGGTTAATAATAGAGCTGGGTGGATTTTTTTTTTTTTTGGACAAAATGTGTTTTAATTGAAAAATGCAGATTTTGTTGACCAAAAATGTTGTGAATTTGTGTTGATTTCAGTGAATAATTTTATCAAAAAATACAAAAGAACAAAACTTTTTAACTGTCAAAATAGTTCATTTGGAAAAATTCAAATGATCTGGGGTAACAATCAGTACTTAGTCCTGCTAGTGAAGGCGGGGGTCTAGACTCAATGATCTTTCCTTCCAGTTCTAGGAGATAGGATATCTCATTAATTAAAAAATAATAATATTTTTTTTAAATATACAGCAAGGGTGTTATGACAAAAGAAAAATCAGAAGTCTGAGATTAGTGTACAAGCAGAATGTATCTTGGAAATGTGTATTTGGTTTATATCAGATGTACAGATATGACTTCAATAAGAAGCAGCATTATGGAAGGGGAAAAGTAATCAAAATACTTGGCTGTAGGCAGCAATATCCACATATTCATAGATAATCAAATCAGTTCAGTCCATCTCTATTTAGGATTTACACACACACACAAAATGAATATCAATAGTCCAACTTCATTACATGTAGAGTCACTAGTTGGAGTGAGTATCACATACGGTTTAAGAAGTCTCTCAAGCTCAGATGATTAAGTAGTCTCATATGGACTTCAATGTCATTTTTGGCCATAAAACTGCTGAGCATGAGGAAGTGACATTCTGAATATTATGTTGTCTGGGGATCTCACAAATCATCAAATATCCAAAGGGATAACATCACCAGATGCTAACTTCCTTGTTCATTTTATGGCTGTTACACACTATTGTTTTTTTAAGGCATATTTTTGGAACATATATTTTAAGCTCTGAATCTTTGGCTATTTCAGCAGATTCATTTGTAGACATTTGACAAGTTTCAGTTTTGGTAGCAATTCAATAATCCTGATCATTAATCACAAACAATGATCAGTCTCTAATTGTGCTTCTCTCTTCTCCCTGCAAGTGTTGGTTAGAAAATGAAGGTGGGTTTAAAAAGAGATACCTAATGTAACTCTCTCTTTTGATTTATAGCGTGGCTCTCTTTCCATACCACCTTGTGCTCTCATAGTGTCAGAACTTACAAGTAATTCAAGGTCATGCCAGGTGAGCACTCTAATTCAGGGTCTTCTAGGAATGGTATTGTTGATGCAATAGATAAGTGACTCTTCCTTATGAGTCAGCTACTGAACTAATACCTAGCAAAGTGCTAGGGGACTGCTTGTCAGAGGAGATAAAACCCCAGGTCCTGACTGCTCATAGTCATTAAAGGTTCCATGGCACTTTTTGTTAAGAGTAGGGGCTTTGGCCTCTGGAATCCAACATAGGTTATCACACTCTGCCTACCTGAATCCCCCCTACATTTTCAATTCGATATCATGTTCTTTACTTCCTTACTTAAATTTTTATGTATTGTTTTTAGGCTCCATTAGACAATTACAAAAGTGGGTGAAATGAAATGTTATGTGTCTAATTAGCTAGTGTTTGTAAAGTGTTTTCAGATCCTCGAATAAAATATGCTATAGAAATGCACTGTATTTTTTAAAAAATAGATATTTTGCCTTTCTTGCTTGCATTGATATTCACATATGTTCCTCATCAGTCAAAATGCCTGTCCCACTGTTAAGAGGAGTCAAGGTTGCAGGGTGAGCTGCACTTTACACCTCTTTTATTCCCTCTCTAGTGCACCCCTTTGGGAAGAGGTTTCACTACCTTCATCCATCTCTGGGTCAAACCATGAGGCCCTAACACTCTTAGACAGAATCCCTAAACTGCAGCCCCATGTTTACAAATCATCTTAACTAGGGTTACCATATCCAGCAAATAAAAAAAGAGGACCCTCCACGGGCCCTGGCCCCGCCCATTAAGAGCCGGGCTGCCCCAGCGCTACCGGCTTCGGGCAGCCCCCATGCCTCCGGACCCTGCGCCGCCGGAGCCCGGGAGGGGAAGTGCCCGGCAGGCGGCTGGGGTCCGGAGGCATGGGGGCTGCCCGAAGCCGGTAGCGCTGGGGCAGCTCGGCTCTTAAACAGAGTCGAAGAGTCAGGGGAGGAGCAGAGCCGCCATTTTCCCGGACATGTTCGGCTTTTTGGCAACTCCCCCCGGACGGGGGTTTGAGTGCCGAAAAGCCGGACATGTCCGGGAAAAAGAGGACGTATGGTAACCCTATCTTAACCTGACAGGCTCCGTAAGGTCTTTTCCTTTGGGAGCCTGTGATAGCGGCTCTTCAACAGCTTCTTCAAAAGAAAGTGTGATTGATTCACATGAAGGTACATAGAATGCGTACAAATCAAAGGGTTAAAACAATAATGGATTATGCGTGTATTTCCCCTTACCTGAACCTTAATTTTTCCTTGAAAACTTTGGTAAGTTCCACTCAATGCTGTTACCTCCATCTCTGGGTTGAGGGCGACAGCCTGCTTTCTGCAGTTTCCTTATGTCTTTCTCTCTCTCAGATACTCATCTCCAGCCTCTGCCGACAACGTGTTGAAACTCCTCCCCTTTCCTTTTCTAGGTCCGGTGTCCTTTAATGGTTTAGCAGCCCCTTTGATCCTAGGCTTAGGCCAGGGAAGGGTGTAAACGTTGCTAGCCTGGTTGGAGCCAGACAGGGGCATACCCCAGTTAAGAGCTTCCCTCATTATTCCCTTAAGGCGCCTTATTCTGTCATTGTTTCATTTTGTGTTTGCTTTCCCCAAACTGCCTCCCTTTATTTAACTCTTATGCAGTCAGGCCTATAATATCAAACAGGTAAACAGAGATATATTTGATGTTTACAAAGATTAATATGCATAACTTCCTCTCTCTCCACAAGTGGAAAGTGTTTTATATGAACCCATGTGAGAGGCTCATTATGATGCTAATCGTTGAATACAGCTCTGTATGGTTAGTATTTAGCCTCCGATGCAGTGTGGTGCCCCGCACACAAGGCACTTTTATATTACAGTGATGAGGAACCAGATAAGCATCTCGAGAGACATGTATTTATTTTGGGGAATGAGTTTTTGAGGACAGTAGTTCTCATGTGACATGGATTGTTGTTGTTATTAAAGCTTTTATATCTAGCAGTTCTTGCTGAAATGTAGCCATGAAATTAACCTGATTTTGGACTCTCTTCTGTTCTTAGTCTCAAAGTTTGGAGATGAGACTACAATCTTTTGATTCAGTGTTGTATCAGTGGAACTCCTGTCAGCACAGTTAAGAGGCTCAGCTTGCAAGGAGTCTCATTTCTTTTTGTGGTGAAGGGCATTTGTAGAGGAGCAGTTCTGTGCTATTCCTGTAAAAATAACTTGAGAGCCAGTTTGTCTGTTGGAATGATTGATGTGTATCTTTGAGGACCAGAAAAGGATCAGCAAGGACTATGTGCTTGATTAAATGTTTTCACTGCTTCATGCCTGGTCTTCTACTCTGTCTGTGAATGGCACTCTACTGATGTTCATTTCACTGAAATCCCAATGATATCATGACTCACCTGACACCTCCAGTTATACTGACCACATATTGTGGTTTGATGTATATGGCATTGTGAAAAATGAAGGGGAGTAGCTCCCTTTTATGGACACCCAGCCAGGCAGTTATCTATAAAATCCCTCTTAGTAGCTGTTCTCTACTTGCTTTACCTGTAAAGGATTAAAAAGTCCATAAGGAAAATGAAGGGAGTGGGCACCTGACCAAAAGAACCAATGGGAAGGCTAGAACTTTTTTAAATTGGGGAAAAAACTTTCCCTTTGTCTGTCTGTGTTGTTCTCCCGGAGAGCAGGAACCGGGCTGGAACTATGCTGTAACAAGCTTTGAGCTAGGTATGAAAAATCGTCATATCATACCTAGAAACTACTCATTTGAAACCCCAGATATGTAAGTAGATCAGGAAATTTCTAGGAAAATGTGATTAGGTTTATCTCTTTTATTTCTTTATGGCTTGTGGGCTCCTCTGTGCTAACCCCAGGTGCTTTTGTTTTGCTTGTAACCTTTAAGCTGGACCTGAAGAGACCTATCTTGATGCTTAATTTTTGTAATTGTTTTTTTTTAAATCTAGCAAAAAGCCTAAATTCCAAATGTATTTCCTTTCTTTTTGTTTTTAATAAAATGTACCGTTTTTAAAGAACAGGATTGGACTTTTGTGTCCTAAGAGGTTTGTGCATATGTTGTTTAAGTAGCTGCTGGCAACAGTTTATTTCCTTTGTTTTCTTTCTCAGCTCTTCCCCTGGGGGGTGTGTGTGTGAAAGGGCTTGAGGGTACCCCACAGGAAGGAATTCCCAAGTGCACCTTCCTAGGTTCTCAAAGGGGTTCTGCTCTTGGGTGATGGCAGCATCTACCCATCCAAGGTCAGAGAAAAGCTGTAACCTTGGGAGTTTAATACAAGCCTGGAATGGCCAGTATTAATGTTTAGAATACTTGTGGGCCCCGACCTCTGCACTCAAAGGTGCATTTGGAAGCTGGGTGGCTAAAGAAGACCATTTAAATGTGGCTGGTCTTACAGAATAATATATTTACCATAATGTATTTAAAATCACTGCAATTTCTGGAAATAAAAATTCCCATTCAGAATTTCAAAGCCAACTAGAGAAATTAACCATACAACTCACATATCAATTAATGGTAGTTGTGAGTCTTAATCCCCTATATGGCTTTGAAAATCTCAGTGATGTAAAGTTAGTAATTGGTATCAAATTGAAATTCCCTGTTACTTTAAAGAAACCAAGATAGTTTTTGTCCCTTTCATCCGTCTATTTTGCAATCCATCACCAGGAAAGGAGCATTTAAATTTCTTTCTGAAATATTCCATTTTCTTGTATTCAGGATACGTGAACTACATTTTCAAAGCTGCCATGTGTCAAAATGATTTTCATGTAAAGCATATATACTTCTGAACATTTTTTGTGATGCAGCAATATTATCCAGGAGAGACTTTGACATATATGGTATGTTACAGAAAACTTTCCAGCACAGAAGACTTAAAACAGCACTTACTTGTCACTTATTTTCCATTCCACATTTATTTAATCTAAAAGTGTGCCTTGCTATCCATCATCTCACTCTTTGACTCTGTATTAAAGTTATAATGTGATACTCATAAAAGCATGATCTTTGCTGTGGTTACACACTATGAAGTCCCAAACACAGCATTAGTACTTCACCGTAGGATCAAGGAAAAGGGGACTCTGTTATGAGGGCTAAAACTCTTATTCATGCTCATTTGTTATTGTTTTGATTACATTATTTTCTACATTTTATGATAAGCAGCTGTGAAGACTTCATAAATTAGCTAAAACTATTTTTTAAAAAGGCTAAAGCAATTAAGCATGGGGAAATGTGCAGAGGATCTTAAGAGGCAAAAGAACCCCTAGAAACTAGCAGAAGGGAAAAAATGGATAAAGAGATTTTAAAAAAGCAAACCACCATGTTCTAATTAAATAAGAAATCATCCAGTTATGTACTTGCCATTTTATGTAATCTTCTCCCAGCTAACTGTAGTTTGTTAAATCCATTTGTTGCATATTATCTTAAATAAACTCTTTGGGGCAGATAAAGTATTTTAGTCTACAGTCCCAATCCTGTCTAATCTGCACAAGCTTTTTGTGTTTGATAAATACAGGCCCTGATCCTGCAAAGGAATCTGTCCATGCAGACCCTTACATCCACAGAGATTCTCCTTTAAATCACTGGGACTACATACAGTGAATGTGTCCTTGTGGCAGATTCCATTGCAGGACTGGGGCCTTTTGTATATGAAGGGAAAGCTATATTATAGGAAGAACTGGAAATGCTGCCTCTACCTCAGTGAAAATTGGAATTCTTACCTTAAGGAAATTCCAATATTTCAACATTTGTATTCATCCCAAATCCAGACAAAGAACTGAAATATTGAATTTTTCCATGGAACAAAAAAATTCAGTTTGGAAATGTTGAAACGTTTCATTTTGATCTAAAACTTTTTTTCCCCTTCAAATTAATATATTTTGGTTCAGTTTGTTGAACTGTCCCAAAATTGACACTTCATTTTGAGTTATTTCAGTATTAAACTGCATTTTGCTATTGTGGCACATTGAGTCAGGTAGTAATAGTTCAGAACTCTGATTGCACCATTCTCCTTTATTGGCTATGTTCCCTGGCTGGACTTCATCTCCCATAACACACTTGTAGTCATATGACTCCTATGATGTACCACAGAGCTTGGCTAGAGTGGAGTATGCATTGCATCATGGAAGATGTAGTACTGCAGTGAGCCCAACACGTAGGAGAAAATTAAACAACTCCTGCAAAGCGCCACAATAGGGAAGTGCAATTTAATGCTGAACTGACTCATAATGAAATGTTTCCTGTGGAAAAATTCAATTTTGTGGAAACTGCATTTACCATTTAAAAAAAAAAAAGAAAATCATTCCAGCAAAAAATTCTCAATCAGCCCTCATACCATTTATATTATACATAAAGTTCCCACCACTTTCCACTATAAGACCTTATAAACTTTTCCAGACTTTAACCTTTCTGTCTGAAATTTTCTATGCCAAGAGTCTACCTCAGATTGATTTTTTTTAAACGATTATTTATTTATTTTCGAAGATTTCTGCTAAAACAGGTCAGCCATTTCTAAGAATTAGATGGGGTGGGGGTGTATAGTTTTGTCCATGTTAAAAAAATCACAACCCTTTAAGCTGAGAAACTCTAGCAGCCTTATACTTTGGATCAAGGATCTACAATGGAGGGGAGTGGTTGCCCTGATGTCAGAGATGTGCCTTTAGCCATCCCTGTGAAAATCTGCCCCAAATTGGTAAAATTATAAGCCCCTGAAAAATCTCAGTTTGCATATACTTGTTAGAATTTAGCAGCTAATTTTTCCAAAGTTTCCATCTGCATCGAGCCTGCTACAACCCCGCACAGCTCTGACAGACCTACTGAACTACACATGTACCATCCACACACAACGACTGGACATACACCATCCTGGGGCTGAGCAGGACTTTACCAGGAATTGCTGCTGCCAGTTGCTAGAGGCACAGGAACTGAGAGCAGAAGTACTATCTTTTCTGTGCTTACAATGCTTCCTAGGCAGCAAGGAAGAGGAGGAAGCAACCATATTGGAATACACAGCGGTGAGAATGGGAATATGTAGGGGAGCCCAAGCACCTAACTCAGGCTTTGTGACACAGTGATTTTCCAGGTGCCTAAAATATTGGTGTGGTAATGTTCAGTGTCACCATGCCTAAGTTTCTTCATGAATCTAACCCTTCCCTTTCCTTTGAATCCACAGCCTTTAGTTCTGGGCAGATATTCATGGGTACAAACACTCAGTATGGAAATAAATTTAGTGTTGTGCAAAGAAATAGTTAGGAATGATGGGATAAAATCATGAAAAGGAAATATTAGGCTTTCTATGACGTTTGAGATGCATTAGATTTCAGGGATAGTCTCCCAGGGAAAGTGGTAGAAATCCTATTGCTTGAGAAGTTTAAAGATAAGATAACATATTAGAAAATATTCTTTCAGATTATATTGCACTAGGTTGGAGATGGACTGGGTCCTCTAATAGCATTTTCCATCTCTAACGTATATGATTCTGTGTAGATGAATACCTGATAAAATCAAAGAGCTAAAGATCTCATTAGAAATTTCTGCATGTGTTCATGTTAGCAAGAATTTAACTATTCCTTTGGGTATCCAGAACTAATAGCTGTTTTACAGTTCATCTGAGAAACATTTCATAAAAGGATGTAAACAACTGTGTTTATCTAAATCAAATTTTTACTCTTCATTGAAGAAGCAAATTGCAGAATCTGAAAATAATAGAGAAGTAGATCACATAAGCATTTGTTGTTCTTAAAAAATGAGTTTATAAAGTTTCTCATTTACTTAAGTAACAAAAATTGAGTAATTAAAATGTATAATTGGAAAATAAATATTTTCCATTTTTTGAGTTCTCTCTAGATCAATGTAGTTCTCTCTCTCTCTCTGCCACTTTCTCTCCAGAAAACAGAAAGAAGTGAACTTATATAGTTAAATATTTTGGGCCTAAATTTCAGAGGTACTGAGCACCCAAAGCTCCTGTTGTGTTTTGAGAGTTCAGCATCCCTGAAACTCATCTTCTTTATTTTTCTTTTCACCATTTAACTCCAAAGAATAATTCAGTGGTTAGCTTTATTTGTACACTCTTGGTTGTAGTTTTCTTCTGATGTATGTACATAATACCTGTTGTTATTAATGGGAATTTCATATACTGTTGTGAATTTGCTCCTTGTTAAGGAGAAAATGGGCTGTTAAAGTATGTACATTGGGCCTGATCTGATGCTGAGCACCCACAATTACTTTTGAAAAGAATGAACCCTTGAGTGCTCAGAACTTCTCAGAATCCAACCCATCATGCCTTTAAATCCATCCTCAAAACTATTTAGTGTGTTTACACGACTAAACAACAAAAGTGGCATTAATATTTAGAGCTCTGTAGTTTTGGTTCACAGGATTCTGCATAAACACTTTCTTAACTTTCCACTCACTGGTTTTACATCCCTTGAATTCCACTTTAAGCTTTGGGTTTAAACAAATCCAGCACAATTTAGCCAAAATCAGAATCTGATTTTCATATGGCTGCATTGCCAAACCACCGATCAACCCAAATCTGGAACCAAATTCCCAAACTTCATCCCACTTTTAAAGGAATTTGTGATGAGTCTCAAATTTATAATGCAGCCCCAAACTAGATAGGTTTCTCTTGGTTTTGAGTTTCATTACAAGTATTTTATACAGCTCTAGTAATTAGGCAAGAGATTGCTGGAAGAACAAAGAATGCACAAAATGTAAATATCATTAATCATAGATGTATCTGTCTAGTGAATTGATTTAAGTCAGGACTCAGTAAATGTCAGAGTGGTGTGTCATTTGGCCTTGGTCTTCCTTGTGAGGAGAGGAAGGCTTATAGTACCAACAGTTCTCCTAAAAATAGAGATTTGAGGTTCTTTCTGTGTGACTGACAACTCTAAAAAGTGGTAGACCAAAGTAAGGTATTATGAATGCTGCATTCAGTGTGGAATAAGTTTAAATGGCTCAAATGCCTTTTGCCCTAAATTTGCATCAGTGTTATCATGTGGAAACAATTTCTGTTTGTTGTCTGAACCATATGAATCTGTCCCAGCCAGTAGCTGGGTGGTCAATTGTTTTAATTTCTTCCTGCAAGCTTTTTCCACTTCTCTAGTTGCCTGAGACCAGTGATGAGCAATGTAAATTACTAAGGGCTTGTCTATACTTACTGCGCTGGTTCGGCGGCAGGCAATCGAACTTCTGGGTTCGATTTATCGCGTCTAGTCTGGACGCGATAAATCGAACTCAGAAGTGCTCCCCGTCGACTCCGGTAATCCTGCTCGCCGCGAGGAGTACGCGGAGTCGACGGGGGAGCCTGCCTGCCGGGTCTGGACGGCGGTAAGTTCGAACTAAGGTACGTCGACTTCAGCTACGTTATTCACGTAGCTGAAGTTGCGTACCTTAATTCGATTTGGGGGTTTAGTGTAGACCAAGCCTAAGAATCTGGCTAACGCCCAAATTCAGAAAATAAGTCCTATTCCAAACATCAATTATGTGCCTAGGTGCTTTTCTGAATATGTATGGACTTAAGTCCTTGCTTGAGTGTTTTCCTGAATTGGGGCCTAAGAGACCTTGGATCCTGTTGCAGTAGATGCAGTTCCTCTACTCACAGCAATGGAGCTAGCTAAATGAGAGGGCTTGGTGCTACATGTGCCCATTGCTTCAAATTGTAACTTGTAACATCATTTAATCGATAAATCTGCACAATCACTGTAGCCTACTTAAATGAAACCCAGTGATGCTTCAGCATCTAAAGGCAGGATCAGTCACTAAGGGTTTTATGAAAATAAAAATGTAAATAAGTAAATAAATACAGTTAACATTAGTACAATGAAAACACTACAAAAAACCTACTAGAAAATTTTAATATTCACTCGTGCTGTGTTTGTATTAGAGATAAGTTTTAATGTCTTCACACTAAAGCAACAAAAAAACCCCAAACGCATTAGCACTCAGACTCACACAGAAATCTACTATGTGGGAAGATACAGGTGAGGGTGGCTGTGGGTTTTTTGTTTTTAGTGTTTTGGTTTTTGTAGGTTAAAATCAACATCACTCGCAGTAGAAGCTGAAACGTGCTGTGTCATATCAACCTGAAACAATTAGGATTTAAGAATCTAATAAAGTTGAGACTGCTCAGTAGTGCAGTTTGCTAACATGATGGCAGTACACTCAAACTGCATTTGTTCAAAATTGTCTAAGGCCTTGGCTACACTTACCCGCTAGTTCGACGGCTGGAAATCGAACTTCTGGGTTCGACTTATCGCGTCTAGTCTGGACGCGATAAGTTGAACCCGGAAGTGCTCGCCGTCGACTGCGGTACTCCAGCTCGGCGAGAGGAGTACCGCGGAGTCTACGGGGGAGCCTGCCTGCTGAGTGTGGACCAAGGTAAGTTCGAACTAAGGTACTTCGACTTCAGCTACGTTATTCACGTAGCTGAAGTTGCGTACCTTAGTTCGAATTAGGGGGGTAGTGTAGACCAAGCCTAACTCTGGCAGTTAAAATGCATGTCCTTCTTGTTTAGCTGAAAATAATCATAACTATCCCACTGCAGACTACTGTGACATACTGGTCCCAAATTTCCATGGCCCCAGCTGGAGGGGAAGCAGCATTGTATTATAAGACCAAGCAATTATACTTGAAATTTATATTGTTCCATTAAGAAATGTGTCCAAACTGAAAACATGCCAAACAGAAATATAATATTTCATCATGTATAGGTGACTGATTATACATTAATTATAAAGATTAAACTAAAGATAAACTAGATAAAATAGCATACATACTGAAAACATTTTATTATAAGAATTTCTAAGATATCCTGTCATGTTTTCTTTTAAGAAGTATGGTCTTCTACAATTACAGTCAATCAGATTTATTTGTACTCCTGTGAAAAGGAAATCAGTGAAATGAATTAGTTTGGATTTCATTTTAATGTCATTAAAATTAGATGTGTTTGATCCTGCTTGGTTTACATATATCTGGGCACTACAAACATTTAGGGATGTATTTCCTCCCCTTACAAGAGTTTTTAATTATCATTGACATTTGTGATTTCTACTGTGTAAGTGCATGTCGAAAGGAGAATGAGAGATCTAATCTTGCAAGGTCTCTGGGTGCTATTCTCCTGTCACACCACATCATTTCTCCATTGAAGAGGGTGGCATTAAGCCAATATAAAATGGGTGTGACAAGGAGACTCTCTTTGCTCAGAACTTCAGTCTGCAGATCACTCGCAGGATTTCAGGTCTGTACATCTCATTAGATATCTACTAGCCAAAGATTGATATGATGGATAAGACCCCCCTACACACATTGGTTTCCAGGGACAACAACCTCATTGGTATTCTAGCGTGTGTCTGGGTGCACACATGCCCACACACACACCTACTTTCACAGCAGTTGTCAGTAAGCTGTGCTGGGTTTCTGATCAGCACTTTGCAGCAGACCTCACTAGTGCCCACCACCCTCATCTTTCTTATCCTCTGATTAATCTTATCGTCAGATCAATTTTTCAATCCTTGATAAACTATAGGACTTTTGTTGTAATATATAGTGTACTTATTCATAAAAAGTCATTATATATTTTGAAATGTCACTGCACATGTGCATTAGTGTATGTTTGTATGGTCCTTGATTAATATGGATAAATAAATGGTTAGAGTATCCTTAGTGTAACTCATACTTAAGAAAAAGGTTCAGAGTATTCATAATTAGGATCTAAATAAGGAATGAAAGGGGCTTTGGAAAAAAGAAACCATGCCCGTTTATATAAAATAGGCTTGGAAGGATTTGATTTTTATCAGTAAGTGTTGGTAAATAAACATCAATTTCGCCAAACACGCACAAAATGATGAAAAAATATATTCATTGATGATAATGAAAATATATAGAAAGGCAAAGTATGAAAAGTGCTGCTTGAGATTTAAGGATATTTTCTTTGTATATTTTGATATATGATGTTGACAGTTTGTGTTTAAAGTTATAAAACTTTAACTTTTTGAATCTCAGCCTGTGCTGTCATTAAATAATTATTGTCTGACCCCCCTCTAATTCCCCCATAATTTCCTGCAACTGTGAACATTTAAAACAATAAAAATAAAAATAAATGCTTAAAAGTAAATATCTGTATTATTTGTGAAAATGATAAAAATTGGCTCTGCCATGCCTATACATAAATGAACACCTAAGAACTTTATGCAGGGAAATGACTAATATTTGTAAATGGGAACCCAAGATCCCAGCCCCAAAAATCTGGTTTTCTCTTGAGTGAGAGGATGGCCTGCTATTTCCCAGATGGAGCCCTGATGTTTCTCAGTGAACTTGTTGGTTATATGCCAGGACCACCCTTTAATAGGACAGAGAGGTTAAGTGGTGTGAAGTAATTTCTCCCACTAAGCATCCATCACAAAGAACAAGAAACCAGGTCCCAGTAATCAAACTGTGCCATCTGGCAATGTGTATCACCAATAGTGGTACAAGGTACTTCTCAAGAAAGTGCAAGTTATATGCAGTAGGTAATGATTCTTATATCAGAATATTCCGATCAGGGGTAATCAACAATGCAAATTCAACATGGTGGTATCCTTCCAAAAGTACCCTGTTGGTTCAGAAGCAGTCTTCCAATCAATTAATAACTTTGTGAAAAAAGGCACATCCCTGTTCCAGAAATCTAACCAGAACATTTTTAGAATGTGTGTGAAAGGATACAAATGCTTTGTGTAGTGATAGTATCAGTTAGTTCTGCTATTACACTGATATTTTTAATTGTAGTCAGAGTTTGAGTCAATTATTCATTTGAAAATGTAAAATATGCTGTTATTCTGTGCACTTTCTAGTTTTCACATCTAATGAAGAGGCCTTTCTCGTCCTGAACAAGTCTGTACAAACAGAAATGTCTTTAGACAACAAAACGTCATCCCAGAAGATAGCAGCTCTTCTACCTGTAGGGTGGTTCTGACACGTCATCTAGCTTGCAAATACATTAACTAAAAATAAATAACTTCTAGGGATATTAAACTTTTTGCAGATAACTTCGAAGCATAACAGAGAGGAAGGGTTAAATATATCAGTGTCAAATCCAGAGCTGTTAGAGGCCAGTTGAAAAATAATTTCTTTTTTATGCATGTATTACAGAGTTCTTGAAATCAGATGATAGTATATTTTGATACATTATAGTTATATTTTTCCTGCATTACATCTGCCAAGAAATTGCCCACATTTTTTTTTTCGATATACTCCATTCACACAAAATATAGCATTGATAATTGCCAGTGTGGACAGTTAAGGCAAGTTTTTAGATGGAAAGAATATAATTGGATGTTACTCATGTTTTTTAGATCTGTGAAAGATACACATATATTGTAAAACATTGTGATAAGAAACAGAAGAAATTACTTATAGGGATGAATATGTTGTAAATAGCTTACTATAATATAGTATTTCATGAGGGACAGTTCCTAATGATCAATTCAGGAGAATTAGCTGAGTTCCTTGCATCGCAGTTACTGGACTAAAATGTACCTGTGACTCTCCTGGTCTCTTCTTATGCACCCCTCTCAGGCCTTGAGCCATCACCTCTCCCTGGGATGGAACTATGTGATTCTCCCACTTTCAGACCGGGCCTTGGGCTACAGTCCCCTGATTGCCTCAGCGGGTCTGACTAGGTTTGGCCCTGCCATGCCCTATCCTCCAGGAGCTATGACAGTGGTCTCCAGGACCAGACAGCCTTCTTAATGGAAAGTATTATTTATTTAGAACCAAAGCATTTCAGAGGAAAAATATCTTAAAATAATAAATAGACTACATAACTGTCTCATTTACCAGGTGTCTATCCATCTTCCACATGGAGACCCTGGTAGGTCTAAGCTTCCTACAGAGGCCCTAAGACCTCTAGAGTCTGGGTGGTTATCTGTTCCCTTAACTCACAAACCAGTTCACTCTCTCTGCTTCAGTGAGGTCTCTTCAAATCCTGCTCATTCTTTTCATCACCCATCCTACCCCCACTGAAACAAGTCCATTTTAACTGTTTGTAGTCCTTTGATCTGTTAGCTCAATTTCATTGGAGACAGAATGTAGGATCCTCCAAGCAAATTGTGTGCTGGGATGTTCTTACCTAGGAGTTCTTGTCTTCTTCCTAGCAAAAGCCCCCATTGAATTAATATAGGTGTATAATAAACAACCCATTAACCCAATATAATTATACATTCCATCTCAATAACGGTCACATAAAGTATTCATAAAATGATATGATACGAGCTCCGTGTCCACTATACATTGTACTGATGCTGCTGCTGGAATCCTCATGGATTTTTCTTCTCTGGGATTTGAGTGTACAGCAGGGATTGGTAACCTTTGGCACACGGCCTGTCAGGGAAATCTGCTGGTGGGCCAGGATGGTTTGTTTACCTGCAGCGTCCGTAGGTTCAGCCGATCGCAGCTCCCACTGGCTGCGGTTCGCCGTTCCAGGCCAATGGGGGCTGCGGGAAGCAGCGCAGGCAGAGGAATGTGCTGGCCGCCGCTTCCTGCAGCCCCCATTGGCCTGGAACGGCGAACCGCAGCCAGTGGGAGCTGCAATCAGCAGAACCTGTGAACACTGCAGGTAAACAAACTGTCTTGGCCCGCCAGCAGATTTCCCTGAAGGGCTGCGTGCCAAAGGTTGCCAATCCCTGATGTACAGTCTTAAACCTACAATCACAAAGGCAAGATAGCTATTGCAAACCCAAGCAGGTTTTAAATTTTAGGGGGAAGGGGCTCATGATAGCCAATGAGCTCCTTTATCCTCACCAACACAACCAGTGAATGCAAAGAAAATCCCCTCTTCCATGCATATTCCTTTAAGCCCAGATGTAGGTAGAGGGGCCTGTTCCATCTCTTCCACCCCAATCCAGGAGTTTGTGCACGCTTCCTCTAAGTCTGACCAAAAATCCCATCCCCACTGTCCCCCTTCCTCCCCTAATATGAGTGCGGGCATTTCAACATACAGATTTCAGTGCCAAAAGAGCTGGTATGTATCTTCCTGGAAATAGTGGAAGAGATTGCTTGTCTTTGGATGTAGTATGTGTATTTTGGTTACCCAGGCTTGGTCTACACTTAAATTTTTTGCCAGTTCTGTTGGTTAGGAATGTGAAAAAATCATATCCCTAACTGACATTGCTATGCCAGATATATCCCTATTGTAGATGCAGTTATTCTGGCAAAATTCCTTATTCTGTTTGGGGAACTGGTTTAAATTACACCGGCAAAATAATCCTTCCCAGTATAAACTGCATCTGCACTACAGGGGGTTGCTGATATAGCTAAACCAGCAAACCCATTTAAGAATAGACTAGGCCTCAGCCTTCTCCTGTTGGGTGCTTCTACAATCATTGCATCTATTTCAGTGTTGGCATTATTCCACATCTGTATTAAATGTCAGACCTGGACTGTTTTGTCATGGCCTTAGCCTCATAAATCCTACAGAAATTTTTGAGCTTGAGCTACCATTACAAGCATCTCACTGACAAGTTTTATGAAATGTCAAAAGAGCAGCCTGGCTCTTGACACCTTGGCACCTCAAGTGCCCGTGTTTTGTTTTTCTTTGTTTTGTAGTAGAGGGATTTTACGTAGGTGTACAAAGAGCTATGACAGAGGTATGACTTACCTCAGTCATAGACACCACAAATAATTGTCTACCTGAACACTTTTGGACAGTGTGCAGTTTGTTTCTTCCTTGCCCCATTAGTATTCCCATCTAGTGATTGCTGTAATGAGATGCTGACATCCTTTTAGATTAAGATAAGTTGGCTCAAGGCTGGTCTGTTGTGGGCTTTTGATTACAAAAGCTATGGACTCTGTGACGGGTTGGATCACAGAAACCCCCTGGGAGCTGCCAACTGATGTGCCAAGACTACCCCTGTTCCTATTTTCCTTGCCAGCTCAGGACTCCAGCACCCTGTCTTGCTGAGCCAGACACCCCCGTCTGCTCCAACACAGACCCAGGGTCTGAATTACCTGCCCCAAAGCTGCAGGTTTACCTGAAAACAGCTCACAGAAGTTTGCTTGTCTTTAGCACTCAGATACCCAACTGTCAATGGGGTTTAAACCCATGTACATCCGTTTTATCCTGTATAAAGCTTATGAAGGGTAAACTCATAAATTGTTCGCCCTCTATAACACTGATAGAGAGATATGCACAGTTGTTTGCTCCCCCAGGTATTAATACATACTCTGAGTTAATTAATAAGTAAAAAGTGATTTTATTAAATACAGAAAGTAGGATTTAAGTGGTTCCAAGTAGTAACAGACAGAATAAAGTAAAAAGAACAGGAGTACTTGTGGCACCTTAGAGACTAACAAATTTATTTGAGCATAAGCTTTCGTGGGCTACAGCCCACTTCTTCGGATGCCTCAAATGGAACATATATTGAGGAGATATATATACACATACAGAGAGCATGAAAAGGTGGGAGTTGTCTTAGATTCAATGTTTGTAATGGCTCAGCCATAACCAGTCTCTATTCAAGCCTAAGTTGATTGTATCTAGTTTGCATATCGATTCAAGTTCAGCAATTTCTCATTGCAAACTATCTCCCCATGTAAGTATTCTCACACTTCTTATCAAACTGTCTGTACTGGGCTATCTTGATTATCACTTCAAAAGTTTTTTCTCTTACTTAATTGGCCTCTCAGAGTTGGTAAGACAACAATAATTATTATTGACTATGAAATATTGTTTTGATGATTACGGGATACAGCTGATGTGTCAGGAATTGTCCTACAGCGATTCCAGTTTCACCAGGAAGATTATAGGTAATTAGGTTTCCATCAGGGAGATGGGAGGTATTTAAAATGTGGCATTTTTAAGGATCTATGGTTTGGATGTATTGGATGTATAGGGTCAGCATTTTCCAACAGTAATCGTAAAGTGATGTTCGAGAGAACACAATTATTCCCATTGTAAGTATAAAAAATATTCTGTTACTTCTGTGTTGTAACTGAATTGAGTTAGTAAACATTTAATCTTTCTCCCCCCTTCTTTATCGAAATTTTGTTTTCACTAAAACTTTTGAACCAGTACTAGAGGTAATTTTGGCAAACAATTTTTAAAGGCATCGCAGCAAGATGATTTCTAAATACAGGGTAGAATAAGAACAGTAGGCAAATGAAATGAAGCTGCATTTCTCATGCCTTGTGGAGACGGAAAGCCCAGCACAGAACAGCAGAACCATCTGGCCAGTTGAGTCAGCCATACCCCGGAAAGAGCTATAGAAGCTTCCGCCCCACAATTCAGGACAACCACAGTGCCCAGGGAGGAAATGTGCCTACTTAAGAGTTGCATAAAATGCTGGTACCCTTAGATATAGAGACTTAGTGTAGTGTGCCAGTAAAATTCCTGGTGAAGTGGGGGGTGGGGAAAATGTTTCCTGTTCTCATAAGAAATATATTACCTGAAAGAAATTAATAATTGCAAGCCAGGATTTTTATGACATTTTCCTGGCTCTCCACCAAAGGGAATGAGGGAATTCCTGTATACTTCTCAAATGATGCATGGTAGAAACTTCCCTTCATGTAACTGTATGCACTTTGCCAGTGTAAACCTAGCTTGTGCGACATTTGGGCCTTATTTCTTTTACTGAAAGAAAATACATGGGGAGAGAGACTATACTTGATATACAGAGAGCACAGATAATACAGGAAGTGAAGAATTAGAGCTTCCATCACGCTGCTTCCCAGCAGTGTCATGAACTGATGCTGCAATTCAGCAGCTTTAAGAGTACTGACTAACCTTTTATATCTCAATTGGATGAAAACCAATCTCACTAACAGTCTAATAGCTTAGGATCACAAGGAGCCTTGTATTGCTTGTTGTTAAATTACTAGATGAAAATATGGAAACAGTAAAGTACCGGCAATGTGAAGGCAGAAGTTATGAATTTGAGTTTTAAAGCTTAACCTGGTGGGATAAACATTTACACCACTGTCAAAGTGATAAAGCGGCCTCTGTGTGATATGGCTTCTAACTGCTAGTAAAATTACTTCTTTTTACTTTTCTTTTCATCATCTAGGTGAATATGTGTTTGTTTGGTTTATTTGTTTGTTTTGATGTCGGGGGGTGGAGGAAGAATTTCTGTTCCGTCATTTCATAGCTCTAGTTAATGGTCACTGTGTTATTTTTCCAAAGGTGATGACAGAGTGGTCTAAGCATCTGATTAGCAATACCTCAGCACCATTGAACTGGAAGCTAGAATCCTGGCATAAAATATTGTGACACGTGCAGTTTAGTGGGGGAAAGGGAGAAGAATGTCATTCAGATGAGACTATAAAAGCCCAGGTTCTGTTGGCTTTGTCCTAGTGTCCTTGATTACATTTCCAGGCCCCATACTATTAACTTTTAAGTGTTGACTGCAAGTAACAGGGCTGAAGCTTATGCCTTCAGCACCCTCCTTCTGTTCTCCCTTTTCAGGGCCCCTCATGAGCCTCTCTTATAAGCAGAACCACCTTCCATTTGGGGCTCTTTTAATTATCACAGCTCACATAGTCCTTAATGTCTTAAAAATAAAGTTCAGCACTGCAACCCAAGAGTTCACACTTACCTCTGGCTCTTCTGCCACCCTCACAGAGCTCTTTCCTTGCCAGCATCTGTTCTTCACAAGGTCACCTTTCTTAGCCATTTTTAACTGGAGCTCACCCTTCTGGCTCTAGCTTCCTTTTCTGATCAGCATCTCCCCTATTCTGAGGGAGAAGGCAGTCTATATAATTGTCTTCCTCCAGAGAGCGCCTCTCGATTGGCTAGAACTACACAACACTATAGGGCTTCTGGTCCCGGCACCTTAAAGGGACAGTGTTCTGTTTTTTTCCCCCCATCCAACTACTAGTTCCCCAGGACCTCTTCCTCCTGTCCATTTCTTAAAAGGCTATTTCTTGGACCTGTGTTCATTCCAGCTTCCTGTAACTAGGGTGACCAGACGTCCCGATATTTACTTGTTTGTCCCATGTCCCGACCGATATTCTCTATAGCGAATGGATATGATGATCAGATAAAATGGACTGGTGAAGGATTGAAAGGAGGCATTTTTTAAAGTAGTGGACAAAGGGAGGTTCGGGGCTACAATGATGGGTATGGCAAGGAGTCAAGCCCCCCTCCTTTAAAGCCCCCCTTAATCCTCATATGAGGGGCAGGATATTCGGTCGGGATGCAAATTGTCCCGATATTTTGTCCTCCAGCGCATAGGCGGAGGGGGCTCATGCCCCCCGCCCCAACACTGCCCCCTCCCTCCCCCATTGGATCCCTCCCCAAATTCCCACCCTTGCCCCGACCCCAGCAACGCCCCTTCACTGCCCCATTGGATCCCTCCCCAAATCCCCGCCCTGGACCCACCTTTTCCCCAAGCATGCTGCATTCCTCCTCCTCACCCCTCCCTCCAAGGCTTGCGCTAATCAGCTGTATGGCAGCGCAAGCGCTAGGGGGAGGGGAGAGAAGCAGGACGCAGCCCCCAGCTCAGGGGAGGTAGAGGCGGAACGAAGGCGAGCTGGTGTGGGGGGACGGTGCGTGGAGCTGCCGGTGGGTGCTCAGCCCCCACCAATTTTTTCCTATCCTCTGGCAACTCTTGGGTTTTTTTGTTTTTTTTTTGCTTTTTGCTTTTCTTTTTTGTTTTGTCCTCCGCCGCCGGCTCTTGGTTTTTTGTTTTTTGCTCCGTCGGCACCCCCCACCCCCGTGACCCGATATTTCACATCGCTCATCTGGTCACCCTACCTGTAACAGGACCTTCTGGCCCCCTGTACTCTTAAAGGGTCAGCATACCTCATTACACTGTGTTTTAAGTGATTAATTCAGTCCTTTCTTTCCTGGTTTAATGAGACAGTATGGTGTCCCAAACAATTCCAATAAACTTGTGTTTTACTGTCAGTATCAATTCAAGTATGCCCATTACTCATGAAAAATGTGTGCAGCGTATAGTACACATGGACAAAATGTATTGTAAAGCTCTTAAGCATGAATTGCAACTAATGAAATTTACAGAGATGAATAAACATTTTGAACATTTGATTTTATTGTCATGTGTCATAATGGGACATAATGTATCACATGATGTGTCAAAGTTTGTTTTGATATGACATGTAAGACTATTGCAAAGTAAACCTTCTAGAACTGCAAACCCCATATTATTAATTAACATTTTGACATGTCATCCCTTATCTAAATTACTTTGTTGTCCCTGAAGGAAATCGCTGTCTAGCCTACCAGCATTTCCACACAACATAAGACTTCTCACCTAGCTATAGTACTAGGGAATATGGCAGTGGTAGTAAGGAGGATGAATGATTAGCAGGTAGATATTAATGAGTATAGTGACTAATAAGCAGTTAGGATTTGTTGTCTTCCTCTGCAGCACGGGGCACAGGTTACTTACAAGTTTAAACTAGTTTGAATAGTGGATTCTCTGTAACTTGATCTCTTTAAACCATGATTTGAGGACTTCAGTAACTCCACCAGAGGTTAGGGGTCTTTTACAGGAGGAGGTAGGTGAGGTTCTATGGCCTGCAATGTGCAGGAGGTGAAACTAAATAATCATGATGGTCCCTTCTGACTTTAAAGTCTATGAATTGGTGGTGAATGGCTAATAGACATTCATATGTCTGAGGAAAAAAGGCTGTCTTTTTTTATATATCTCCATAGCATTATCCACTCTGGGCATTTTGCTAGTTGTCCCTTTCTGAGGGAGCTGGGAAGGAATTTTCCCTCACTGCAGATTGACAAAGGTGGGGTGGGTTTTTCACCTTCGCCACAATGAGTTAGGAGTCCAGTGGGGTAGGAAAGTGGGAGTTAAGCTATAATATTGCAACTCTTATGTAGGCTCATGGTGGATGTCTAGTGCAGGTACTCTATAGGGAATGGATATGATGATCAGATAAAATGGACTGGTGAAGGATTGAAAGGAGACATTTTTTTAAAGTAGTGGACAAAGGGAGGTTCGGGGCTACAATGATGGATATGGCAAGGAGTCAAGCCCCCCTCCTTTAAAGTCCCCCTTAATCCTCATATGAGGGGCAGGAGAGCCCAGCAGCAGGACAGCTGGGACCAGGATAGGAAAGGAAGATGGCGGACAGCAGCTCCCAGAGTATATGGAAGTGTATACAGAATTACCTGCACTGTAAAATTGTATCTGCCGGGAAGTCCCAGATATTTAAGAATAAAGTTGTGGCCTGATTAAAACCACATCTAGTGCCTCTTCTCCTCCTTCCTGGTACTAGGAAGGGAAACCTAATTTTGTAGGAAGTTGTTATGACACTTCTTTTTGTTGCTTCATTATCCTGCTTTTTACTATGGTGAGAAAGTTGTCCGAGGAATTCTCTTTGACTTGATTTTCTGTCAAATTAGTTAATTTTTTATTTGGGATGTTTTTAAATGTCTGCACGTGCTTTTGAAAATGGGACCTTTGCTTCAAAGTCACTTAGTCGCTTTTGAAAATTTTACCCAATATCTGTCATCCTCTCCTGTAATAAATAATGTTCCATCCACAGGTGAAAATGTTTGTTTATTTTGTTAACAATAGAATTGTGCAACTACAGTACACCAGCGGCGTACACTTATTCCGTATCCCTCACAAGAGTCACAAAACATTTGGTAAAACAATCCATTTAAAATTATCAGGATGTAGGAACAGTTAAATGCATCAGCAAGCAAACATTTCTTCATTTTAGTTTTTAAATGCTGAAACAGACAGACTTGGTTTTTTGTATACTGATAGAAATTAAATTCGACAACTGAAGGGCATATATTTGAAATGTACCAACACCCAGTGTGAGACAGTCAAAACTAGAAGGAGAACTGGATGATTCAGAGGATTGACAATGGGATGCAGAGACTTCGAGGTTATTGGTTCATGTCCAGTCCAGGCCAAGAGTGACTGACTATTATCATCTGACTACTGCTCCATAGATAAAAGGAGTTTGGTATTCTCAGTCCAGGTTACCATGGATAAATTGCTGACATGATCAAACCATCCCACAGTTGCTGCTAATTGCACCCTTCTTGGAAGTCTCACCAGAGACTGAAAGCTTAAATGGGCCCAGAGACTGAATTACTTTCTTACAATGGGGCTATTGGCCTTATTCTCCCTAGTGTAAGTCTACTGACTTCACTGGAGTTACTCCTGATTTATACTAGTGCACGTGGGAGGAAAATTAGATCCATTCTCTCTGAGTCAACTTTGAAGCCCACTGAGAGAGAATTGTAGAGGAAGCTTGCACTGCCAATGCCCATAGGAAACTAAATAGAGGAGGACTCTGCTCTCCAGGAGAAAGTCCATTACCAAGATAATGTAGGTAATAGCTAATCTACTAATGTCAACCTCAGTGAGTGACATGAGCCACACAATGATAAGGGAACTATGAAATGTACTGAACATGGAATCACCTTTGCTTCCTTCAAGGTCAATAAGACAGCTGAGGGATATGCCAAGTCCTTAGCAGTTTTGTTCATCTTCTGTAAATTCATGTTCAGATACTTGTTCTAAACATTTGCTTATTATTCCCTTTTATTTATGCTTGCGAAGTAATACAAAAGGTGTGTGATACAACCATATTTGTCTCCCTTTATGCTAGAGTAGTCTTTTTTTCCCCCCTTAGAATATCCTTGGCATTTAAAACAAACCCTCATGTCAGCTTCTTTATTAAAGTATGTGCCGTGGAAATTATGCTAATTAAGATGGAGTGTAATTATAGACTAGAAGGATTATTTCACAGTAAGAATTGAATTGTTGTAGATAAATGTGCATTAACTTAATAGTGTGCAGCTAATTAGTTTTGCTATTTACTCATGGAAGGTAAAAAAAATAGATGTAATCAGTTATACAAAGGCTTCAGAGATGATTATATTGCACAGCCAACTGCAAGTATATTCTGAGTACCCCTATAATGAGTATTTTGCCAGCATCTGTCTCTGATTGTGTATCCTGTAATTAAAATGGCCACGAGTGGGTAATTAACTCATTTAACTTTATTTCCATTTATGACATGTGTTGTACAAGAGAGTTAAATGTACAATAGCTCACCAATTAGACACTCCCATAGAAGAACATGTTCAAAATTATATCCCCAATTTAGTACATATAAAGGTATACATTCAAGTTTCTGGCTGTCATATACATTTAAAATCCTCAGGTACTTCATCATGTTTTTATGCTCACCACAAAACATGAAACTCATCATAAAATAAATAATAAATATCAACTATTGCAGATCTTATGTCTAGCAAACATTACCTTGCCTTCCATATCTTACTTCATTGTTTCCATTCTGCTGGAAGATGATTTTTTGGTGTGTTTAATATATTTTCAAGGCAAGGGGAGAAGATGAACAGACAAAAATTATCTTTAGGTTGTTTCTTCATATTTTACATACACAACAGATAACATCTCCATTGCCTGATATAAATGATTATGTTGGAGGCTTGAGAAACTAATAATGTCAAATTAATTCATGTTTCCAAGTTTCTCTCTGGACTCATGTATGCTAGACTGAAAGCCTGCAGCAATTTGCTTACCAACACATTACAAGTCATGTTGTTTTGTTTTTTTTCCCTCAGAAAGCCTCACATTTCATTCCCATATTTTCCAAGCATGCTCTGGAATCAGAAAAGAGCCTTAGAATGCTATTTCTTTAATGTAAATTCATATTTGTTTTCTAATACAATTTAATGTAATCATTTGTGCACATAAAATCATATATAGAAATTCTTTACAAGCCAGTAAGCCATCTGTGAGCACAGCATTCTTTGAGTTTGCTATGGGTGGAAGAGACTCCAGTGAAGGGGTATAATAGGCTAAGGCAGAGGTCAAGAACTGGAAGTGAGCCAGAGCTAATCAAGATAGAATCCTGAGCTACAGCACAGTGTGCTGTCAGGCAATACCCATGTTCATACCCAAACATGGAGAGCTGTGGAAGGGAGATGCAAAGTGTGCCCACCTCTTATTTGCAGACATACCAAAACTTAGACCTGATGCAGAAGGAGAAATATTTCTGATGCAGAACAAAGAACATTTAAATGGGACATGTAGGTTTTATTCAATTGCATAGTTACCTGTTATCTGGAATTCCTAATAACGTTGGAAAGTGATGCTATGTTAATAGCAACACATGCCTCAAGCATGCCCATATATTTCCCATCAGGTGTACATAAAAATGTATAAAAGGGCACTGACAATGTTGATAAAAATCCAACCATTTCTGGTTATCCCCTTCCACATACATAGGGACACTGGGCTTCCCTGCCATAGACAACCACACCTTCTCAAGTCCCTGTTCCCTATTGTACATAGAGATGGACTTGAACCAGAACCATGGAGCTGAAGATGACTGATCTCTGTGGTGTTAGAATTCAAATTTGAATTTTGTAGCTTGACTGTTCCTGAGGTTGTACACATTCACATGCCCTAACATAACTGAAAATATAAAATCATACATTTATGAAAAGTATGCTGTAACATTTTGGCATCAAATTTCTGTGTCATGTGTTTCATTTCTTTTTCCTACACACTTTTCTTTCCTTCTATGACTGCCTGTGTTATTTTCCCACAGTATTTTTCTGCATCTGTTTTCCTGCCAACTTTTCTTTCCCCCATTCCTCCAATAGATCCTTTCTGGCCATCCCCATCTGCTTTCCTTCTAGCCAGGCTTGTGAACAACCAAATATGTGCTCTGCTCAGTTCAACTTCCCTTTGGGTCAGTGCCTGTATTTTATCTGTTTGCACTGATGGATGCTGAGAAGGAACCAGAGGACACTTACACTTCTCACTTGACAGCTGATTGGTTGTCAGCAGGGGCAGAGAGGAGCTGATCTGTTGTGGGGAAGCACTACTGTGTACTTCGAAATGCAGAGCTGGTCCTCAGAATTTGTATCGGGTACATCTCAAGGGAGGGGAAGAGATGACCAGTTGTCATTCAGTCCCAATAAATGCGCCCCCACCCTCCAGTAGCAATGAACTGGAAACCACCTGGTAGGGAGTGCCATTTTGGCAACTGAGCTTTACTGCTATACCAAAGGCTAAGGAATCCAACTTGCAAATTAAATGTTATTTTGAGAACAATGGCGGTTTCTGAAGTGGCTATGTCAGTTGAAAGTAAATAGATTTGTGTGGACATAAATGTGCATGCTGTATGAATTGTATATGTCACAGAAAGTCTGAGAAACAAAGCTAAGATCCTTTAAATACCCAAATTTACAAACCAAAACAACAAGGTTCCCATAAATTTCTAAATAGTAAAATGGCTTGTTTGTCTTTAGCATTGATTAGAATGCTGTCTTTGTAGTCTGGGGCAGTCACTGGCACCATTGTGATATATAGGTGCTATGTAAACCTAAGATTTATAGGTAGATAGAATCAGCGCAAGCAGTTGTGCATGCTGAAGGCACATTTTAGGGCTGTGAGGGATTAACACTTCCTTTTAAAATATTTATTGGGGACATTGTAAAAGGAAGATAACCTGATGCCTGAGAAAAGTGGCTTTTCGAGGAAAATGAAGAATTATGATTCTAAATGTATGTTCTTATGCAGATGATACAGTACTGTACAAAATGCCCAGTGTCGGCCTAACTCTTCTGTCATTGAAGTCAACAGGAGCATAGTTAGCCCAGTGCTGAATATTTTTTGAATAGCCCATATATAATGTATTACATACAGAAATTAATACCATTTTTCTTCAGTATACCACTTATATCTCCTTGTCTCCTGTTTCCAAGTAACTATATTTGCACAAACGGACAACTTTGATAGATTCAGTCATACATTCCATCCTCCCTCCCAGGTTATTCCACTACTATAGTTTCTAAAGCCTCTGGAAGTTAATTATTTTTACATGATTCTGATCTCTGGGTGTTAAAACAAAGGCAGCATGTCTCTGTTTGATTTCTAAATATAATGGTACCTACACTGAGTCCGTAACATGTTCATTTCATGCAGTGTGCTTATTAGCCCTATGAAAAACTTCAAATAGATCAGCTAGAAAATACCTCTTAAAAAGTGTCTTTCATGTTCACTTCTACGGATTATACATTTGTGCTGTTAATAAAGGTCAAAATAGCAGTGTTCCAATTGCAGCCCTACAATACGGCAGCAGAGAGGAAAAATACCTTTCCTTTTCTAATTCCCAAGAAATTTATGCATAAATATAATTTTTTATATTTCATATTAATGTAATGATACTAAATATTATAACATACATTCTGGGCCAAAATTTTAAAGGGGCCTTTAGCCAGTCTCCATAACTGGGCTGCTGCTATTTGTTGCTGAGCAACTCCTCCTGTTGAGTTTAAGCCTGTATCTAAACACTCTTAAACTTGGGGAGATTGGTGACTTTAATTTTCAACTTGGGCCTAGCTTCAGTATTTATTTTTACCTTATTTAACAAATTAAGTAGCATTTTATAAGTAAATTAATTTATTTCTAATTGTTTCCATTTTTAGAAGCCAGTTCTGAAATTCCTCCACTCTCCTTTCTTTCAGTTTTTCACAGCAAATTCTCTGCTGCTTTGATGTCCTCTAAAATATACTGCTTAGCTACTGAAGCGAACTCTGAGTTTCATCACATACAAAAGCAGTTCTTCCATGTTTGGACTGTGCATTGTATTTTCAGAGTGAGAAAGTCTCTCCAATTAGCCTGTGTTTGTTACAGATCCAAAAATACCAGATTCACACATCTCCTTGGTCAGCTGGGCCACTGTGAGTACTTTTTCTTAATCATATCAATCCATTAGATCATCATTCTCCTCCTATCTTTGGTATCAGTGTTTGAACTCCAATTTACAGCAGCAAAGTTATCCATCATGTTAAATAATCAGGATTTTTTCCTTTTTCTTCCTCTTGCAAACCCAGGAATCTGATTTTATGTTTCCTGATTTGGTTTCCTCAAATAGGCAAATAAATTGTTTGTGTTATTTTAGAGTGCTGGCATGTGGCCCAGTTTAAACAGCTGATTGGAAACTAGACATTGATTCAAATCACCACCACTGGATGGGAGAGTACAATTTAACTTTTATTTTTACCTATAATGTTAACAGATTTTTAGGGTTAGGAAACGTAGAGAGGGTGGAAACCAATCCAAGGCACGATCACCTTTCGCTTGTGGAATTTGTGGTACAGTGTGAGGTGCAGTCCAGCTCTCTGTAGCTATGCTAGCCAGGAAGACATCTGCTGTAATTAACAGGAGCAAGTGTAACTAGTGATGAGAGCAAGGAATTGGGGGCAAGGATTTATATGTTCTACTCCCAGCTACGCCACTCCTTTTCTGTGTAACCTTCTTCAAGCCACATAACCACTCTGTTTCAGCATTTACTCATCTGTTACTTAAGGAAAACTACAGTCATCCTCTGTCTGACAGGTGAGGATTAGCTGGTGTGTTTAAAGCACTTAGAAATTCTTGGAAGAAGGGTGCTAGATAAGTGAAAAACAATAGTAGTACTTAAAGGTACTGTGGGAGTGAGAAAGGAAAAGAACTGTACTAACTCAGGGCTCTAATCCAGTAGATATATATCCTGCTGTCAGCTTTCCAGGTTTAAAACCCATCAGCCTTTTGACCATATGTCTGTTGACCTGGTGGACTGTCTATTTCCCACGTGTCAACTATATGTCCAGCCCCTAATGAGTATATTTTTGCACTACATCACTTTTCTTGATTTCATAAGCTGTAGCACATTAACTTAGCAGGCAAGAGGCCATTGTTTTCTTCTTAGTGAAAAATGAAATAAAGGTAATACTAAAAAATACAATTTCATAGTAATATAAATTCACTTTGATGCAACAGATCAGTTGAAGAACATTATAGATTAAGCACCATTGAGCTGTAATGAACAAGACTATTGCATCTGCTGTCCTAAGTGATGGGAAAGGAACATGGCTGAGAAACAGAAAATGGGGATCATGTAAATTAAAAAACTATTCCGTATTGGGAACTTGGATGGTCTTCACACACGATCCTCCAGAGCCCATGTTTAGGTTGCGCCAGGACATATGTCAAGACCTGTTTGATTGGACAAGGTTTTGAGTGACCTTTTATTTGTTTGTTATATTTAATTTAATATTTACTTATTATTTAAACATCAAGAGAGTCTCAGCTCTGGAGAGCTTACAGTCTGTCAGTAAGCTATACAAAGACAAGAGGCACTAGAAGATCCAAAGGAAATAGTTATTTAGATAATAACAATATTCGGTCATCTGGGTGTGAAGGGCGGCAGGAGTAGCTCCCATTGAGACTCCAAGTTCTTTTATACAATTATCTATTATTCATGCACCTTTTTTCTTTTCTTTTTCCTTATGCTTAGTCTTAATGATAAGAATGACTGGCATGTTAACTAACTCAGCTGATAATGCAGCTGCTGCTGTGAGCACTAAAGAAGGAGATAACATTGGGCAATTAGAACTAATCCCTTCCAATCCTTTATACGGATCCATTTTTTTTTCTTCAGGCCTTACTGTCTACAGTATTTATGCAGTTTTTTACAGGACTGTTTGTCTCAGTACAAGTCATGGTTTGTGTAGTAGTTATATTTAGACGTTTGAAAATGCATGAGTTCCGAGTGTTGCACTCCCTTGGCTTTTTTGGACAGTAATCTGCAGGATACAAAAATGACATTCAGACCAAACTTTGTTAATATGGGTGGGGGGGAAATTAGTTTGGATTACTTCCCTGCCCTTCCCCTATACCTTATGGAATTTCCTCCTCAAAAATTACCTTTCAGACAAAGCTTATGTCAAGATATAGGCCCAGATTATAACAGGTATTCATGCATTGCTTCTTAGGGTTGCCAGGTGTCCAGTTTTTGACCACTGACCGTGCTGTTAAAAGTCTGGTCAGCAGCGCAGTGGGGCTGAGGCAGGCTCCCTGCCTGCCATGGCTCTGTGCAGCTCCCAGAAGCAACAGCATGTCCCCCCTCTGGCTCCTATGCGTAGGGTCAGCCAGGGGACTCAGCATGCTGCCCCACTCCAAGCGCCGGCTCTGCAACTTCCATTGGCTGGGAACCATGTCCAATGGAAGCTGGGGGGAGTGGCGTCTGTGGATAAGGCAGTGCGCAGAGCCACCTGACTGCGCCTTCACGTAGGAGCTGGAGGGAGGAAATGCTGCTGCTTCCGGGAGCTGCTTGAGGTAAGCGCCGCCTGGATCCTGCACCCCTGACTCGCCTCCCGCATCCCAACCCCCTGCCCCAGCCCTGATCCCCCTCCTGACCTCCAAACCCCTCGGTCCCAGCCCAGAGCACCCTCCTACACCCCAAATACCTCATCCCCTGCCCCACCCCAGAGCCTGCACCACCAGCCGGAGCCCTCACTCCCCCCTGCACCCCAACCCTCTGCCCCAGCCCGGAGCCTCCTCCTGAACCCCTCAATTCTGGCTCCACCATGGAACCTACACCCCCTCCCACACCCCAACCCCTTGCCTAAGCCTGGAGCCCCCTCCCATACTCCAAACCCTTTGGCTCCACCCCCCAGCCCGGAGCCCCCTCCTTCACCCCAAACCCCTCATTGCAAGCCCCACCCCAGAGCCCGCACCCCCCAGCTGGAGCCCTAACCCCCTCCTGCACCCCAATCCCCTGAGCCAACCTGGTGAAAATGAATGAATGAGGGTGGGGAGAGCGTGTGACAGGAGGGGGGATGGAGTGAGCGGGGGCGGGATCTCAGAGGAGAGGCAGGGCAGGGAGCGGGGCAAGGGCGTTCAGTTTTGTGTGAGTAGAAAGTTGTCAACCCTACTCAGGGTTGTGACACCTAACTTAATTAGGCACCTAAATCTCATTGACAGTAAATGGGATTTAGCCTTGTGACTCAATCAGGTGTTGCAACACTGAGCACCACAACTCCTGTATCCTTTTAAAAATCTTGACCATAGAGCTTGGTTCTCTCACTTACACCTTTGTGAACCAGGAGTAACTCCATTAAAGCCAATGAATTTACAGAACAGTAAGGTTGGTGTTAAATGAGAAGAGAATCAAGTCCATATACTCTTCAGTCTTACTGAAACCATTTTGGTTGAGTAACACTGTGGTTTATACAAAGGCTATTTTGTTAAAGGCCAAAACCTAGGAGGTGCTGTGGACCTTGAATTTCTTTTGGGAGTTGAGCTTGTTCACTCTCTCTCAAAATCCGGCCCTATTTAGGGAAAAAATGTAGATGTCCTGTTTGTTCGTTTTTCTGGCCGTGTTCTGTCTGCTCTGTCTCTTTCTCACAGATTAGTATGATTTGAATTGTTAGTATTAAGAAGGGTAGGCTAATGCTGGATTGCCTCCTCTGCCTGTACTTTGTTTTATTGTTATAGTGAACACCTGCATCAGGATCAGACATGTATATTTGTCTCATGGAACAAGATTTATGCTTCAGCATTGGACTACGAGGGGGGCACAATCCAACTGCGACATAAATGTCTTTTTTTCTCTCTCTAACTTTCTGACTTCTCTCCACTTAAAGTAGTGATGAAACAGAGACTTTTTTTAAGTATTGTAAATAATTGTACTTTGGCATTTTCATACCACCTTTCATCTAAGATGCCTGATTCTGCTCTCACTTACAAAGGCATAAATCAGGGGTCACTCATTTAAGTCAGTGCAGTTACATAGGTAGAAAATGGATCCTAGGACTTCAGAGCACTTTGCAATTTTGTTTACACAAACCTATCAATTCATAGATTTTAATGCCAGAATGGACCATTGTGATCATCTGTTCTGACATCCTGCATAGCACAGGCCACAAAATATCACTAGTAATTCCTGCATTGCACCGAGATATTTGTGGTTGTACCAGCTTTCAGCTTGGGGGCCATGACTCTGAGGGGAATGGCTTAGATGGCATATTATCAGAGCTGAAGTATATTGTGCTACTGTAAGACCGTATGTGGTTAGAGGGGAGAGGGTCAGAAAAACGTTACCCAGTTGGACAGGGAAGGATGATAAATTAAACAGCTTAAAAACTTGTGAATAGATAGCTCACCTAACATCTCTCTCACCTGTTCGAAAGCAACCCTGCCATTGCTCACATGCAAAGTACCCACAGAAGGAAGAGGATGGACTGGAGATAAAACAGATAAAACAACTATTTAACAAGACTATTTGAGTTTGACACAGATCTTGTGATGAAAGAATAATATAAATCTTTCTAGGAAAATAAAACAACACACACTAGAGAAACTAAAGATGTTGTCCCACAGGATTCTGTTCCCCTCTTCCAAGATGGTTGAAGGAACAGAAATGGATACAGTGTAAAGTCAAGCACAGGAGTTTATTACACACAGCACTGGCCGAGTGTCACTTTGCTTATTAAGCTCAGAGACGCTTCAGAACAATAGATTATATAGGGCGCCATGGGTGGAGAGAAGCGACGGGGAGGGGGAGGGAGTTTCCAAGCCCCTGGATAGGTTCTAGCAGCAAGACAAGATAAGCACAATAAGCCAACGGTCTAAAAGATTATTTAATGGCTCCGCCCATGGTTCAAATTAACATGTTGCTAACACACAGGTAATTACCCTTAAACTATGTCTATTAATGTATATAGGTTAAATTCTAATTTTGGGGTCCAGGGGAATGAGGTAGCAGCTCTCCCAGTTGACCAACAGGTAATTTCTGGAGCTTTAAAGCAAAAAAATCAGTAATTAGTATTTAACAATAACAATTGTTTATCGTTTTACTCTTGTATTGCTGTGAACTAGGATTGGCATCTGTGAAAGGGAGGGCATTCGCTATCTCTTTCCTGCACCGGGGAGTAGACTTTGACGCCCTTCTCAGCACTTTGTGTGTCTATAACTCATGATAAGGACACCCAATCACCACTCCCCATCCGGAGTTCTGCTGACTCTGCCTATCTAGTTGAAACAAAGCAAAGGTGTTTCTTGTTTATTCAGTTTTTCTTAGCCATACATTGTTTTTTGCTAGCTAGGCCTCAGACCAAGCTGTAGAATTCAGGCCTATGTGAAAAGTCCAAGCATAGACTGTGGTTAGATCTTATATACACGTTAATGGATTTTGGCCCTTCAGTCCCTCCTCTTGACCCTACGGTTCCCTAACCCACCAGGTCAAATAGAACAATTTTAACGTTTTCAGCTTACTTCGGAGTCGCCGGTAAAGTATCAAAACCATCAGGAATCTCAGGATGGACACTCCCCATATAATTTGGCAGAATAGCACCCAGATCCATTTCCAGGGGATCTCATCACCTGAGATGGCATCGCCCATAATTATTGATTTAACCCCCACTGCCTGATTCTGCGCCTCAGAGTACTTGACACCGGCCTGGTCCACTGTCTCCCCTATCCAAGTGTACCTCAGACGGCCTTTTCCAATATATCTCTGGGCCTCGGCCACCAACTCCTTGATCTTCACCTGCAGGGCCAGAAGACCCGCCTCTAGATACTTACTGCCATTCCGGATCCCATATTAGGTTACCCGTCATTGGCAGAATACGGTAGAGCTGTGTCCCATCAACAGTCAGGGTTGCCCTTCAGGGGACCATCATGCACAGAGATGGATGTATCCATTTAACTCGATGAAGTGGTTGTGAGCAGTCACACACCAGTAGGTACTGTTCATCTGGACCAGCTCCGCGTGCACCAGTTTCTCAGTGACGGCCACCTTGAACCTAGACAGATTTGTTAGGACATTATAAGGGCATATACATAGAATTTCCTTATCAGAGTGGGTGCAACATTCACTAGGGTACAATGCTTTCCCGGCGACCTTGGAATATGCAATGCCTTCTATTTTACTAACATGACCCCTCCTCCATACTGGCAGGGAAGTCACCATTCTAGCTCATTGTGAGTAAGGGATTCCCAGAGGCACTAGGAGACTGAAGTTTATGCTATGACCCGTCCAAACTAGTCTTTGGACTCTCATTGATTCTCTGTTTCCCCATTCCCATGGAGGAGTACTGGGGAGATGGGATCCCACCACTTCCATAAGGGCCGGGGGGACCTGGCCATCCAGGAGATCAGTTACAATTCCCTGTGTGGTGATGGCCAATGCTTTCCCTGCTCTTCAACAACTTTGCTTCAATTCCTTTCTTTTGGTACCATTTATTAACAGGCTGGTGAATTCTTGACCCAGGTATTTTATTATATCCAATGAGGTGGATACAGAGGTTGACAGATCCTTTAAACTGTCTAGGATCAGTCGACTGGCCCTATTAGTATCCAATCCTCCCTTTCAGATGGCACACTACTTGCGTCCTTCATCAATGCACCACAGGGGCAGCAGGAGCCACAGCAGGAATCCCCTCATGGTCGCCCTTCAGTCCTTCTTCCTGTTCACCTGTGGAGACAGTGTTAGTATTGGCAAGCACTGGTTCAAACAGTTTTAACTGATTTTGGTGCCTTCAAAATATTCCTATTTCCCCCAATCCCCCTAACCTTTGCATGTGTGTTAGTAGTCAAAAGGACTTGCATGGGGCCTTGCCACTTTGGTTTTAGAATTCCTTTAACGCTTAGATAAATACGAGACATTATTAGATTCCCAACCTTAAATGCAGGTTTGTTTAGACTGCTGTTATTATTCAGCTGGGTTTGATTTTTTTTTTTTTACTTGGTTGTATAGGTCTTTTAATTTATTGTCTAATACTTCAATGTAGTTCTGCAACCTGTCTGCGAAGGGCCCAGTAAAATTAATTTGCAGATTCTGCATTGGTCCCTCTGGCCATGGTTTCTCTTACCCACATTTACTTCTGCACATGTTACACATTTTTTAAGAAATTATATATATATATATTTTTATTATTATTATTATTTTTATGGCTGACCACCAGTGCTTCAGGGCAGCTCTCATTTGTCTCCATCCCAGGTGAGCTGGGGAGTGGATGGCATGGAATGCACTCAGGGGCTACCAGCTCCTCCCCCCGTGGCCCATATCAAAGGTGATTTTTATACACACAGCTTTGTCCTTGTAACCTCTTTTTTTGTTTTGTTTTGTTCCTTTTTGCTTGAGATTTTATGATGTGCTTTTATTTTGACTACTGCCAATTCTGATGGTAGTTTGACAGCTTCTGTTAGTCTTTTAACTGCATCCATATTATTAATGGGTTTGCCGGTTGTTGTTATAAAACCCCTACATGACCACACATCCATGCAGTCATGCACTACTCTGAATGCGTATCTGCTGTCTGTGTACACTGTGAGCCTTTTGCCCTCACCCACTCTTTGAGCTTCAGTGAGGGCTATCAGCTCTGCTTCTTGAGCTGATTTTGAACCATTCAGCTGACCTGACACTATTACTGTTCCATCACTAACTACCACTGCCCATCCTGTATATGGCACTTTCATACTTCCTTGACCCATCTACGTACAAAATTATGTCTGGATTCTCTAATGGCTCCTCCTTAACTCTTCCCAACACTTCCTCTCCCCTATCTATGAGACATTCGTGTACCTCTCCATCTATGTTCAGGTATTCAGACACATTTATTCCTTTGTCCCTCACTATGGAGAAGTTGGGGTTTTGCAGGCACAGTGTTGACTCCCACTGACTCCTGCGGGCATCTGTTACGGATTTCAGCTGCCCGGTATTAAGGAGGTCAATGAGTGTGTGTGGGGTGTGTAATACCAGCGTGCTCATGAGGGTATATGCCTCGCAGGCTTTTACAGCCTAAGTTGCACAATCCAAAGTGGCCACCCTTGTGATACAGGGGGTCTAAAGGTAGACAGGTCTGCCACCGGGCGCTGTCTGTCCCTGTGGAGCTGTCTCAGCACTGCAGCATATTGAGTCTTGTTGTGCTTACAGTAAAGGTAGAACGGCTTTCCCATATCGAGTAAGCCCAAGCTGGTGGAGGAGGCTAGAGCTTGATTTACTTTTATGAATGCCACCTCTTGCTCTGTGCCCCATATTACTCACTCAATTGCAGGTTTTCCCCCTCTGGTAAGTTTTTGGATCAGTTCCACCATCTCTGAGTACTCCGGTATGTATGTCCTACAGTAATTAAGGAGTCCCAGCACTTTCCAGACTTCCTTAACTGTCCGTGGTCTTTTTAACTCTTGAATTGCCTGCTTATTAATGAGACTATTTTGATTCTTGCCTTAAAACTAATTCCTTTTAATATGGTTTTTGCTACCTGAGCATGTTTTTCTCTTAACAGACTGGCATTCCTTGACTTTTACTCTTCTGCAACATTGTTTTTTGTAAACACCATTACAATGCTTATAAATTTTTTTTGAAAGACAAAACAACATGTTTCTACTCTTTTTGGGTGGCAGATTATTGCTTAAAATAAACCTTTGTTTTAGGAATATTTTTGCTGATTGCAGGCAAAACAGAGGAATTACCCCCATACTTGTCTGTGTTTTTTATAGGCAGGCCAGATTTTAGTGGCTTTTACCTTTTAAGGGTTTAGGGGAAATTATTTTACTGTTCAGTTATTAAATTCATGAGGTGGTGTACCTCAGTTTTTTTTTAATACAGTAGACCAGGTATGTCCTTTATCTGCAGCTCCTTTGTGCTGCCATTTATGGGCAGTTCTCTCCTTTTTTTATTAGTTAGGTAAATTGCATCAACACAGATGCTTAGATGCTTTCTGGCTTTCTTTTGGATTCAAAGCTATTAGCAGCTCACAGACTCTGTCTTAAAACCTATCCTGGAAAATGATCCTTCACTCTCACAGACCTTAGGAGGCAGGCCAGTCCTCGCTTACAGACAACCCCCCAACCTGAAGCAAATACTCACCAGCAACTACACACCACACCACAGAAACACCAACCCAGGAACCAATCCCTGTAGCAAACCTCGTTGCCTACTCTGTCCCCATATCTACTCTGGTGACACCATCAGAGGACCCAACCACATCAGCCACACCATCAAGGGCTCATTCACCTGCACATCCACTAATGTTATATATGCCATCATGTGCCAGCTATGCCCCTCTGCCATGTACATTGGCCAAACCGGACAGTCCCTCCGCAAAAGAATAAATGGACACAAATCGGACATCAGGAATGGTAATATACATAAGCCAGTAAGTGAACACTTCAATCTCCCTGGTCATTCTATTACAGATTTAAAAGTCACTATCATTGAACAAAAAAACTTCAGAAACAGACTTCAAAGAGAAACAGCAGAACTAAAATTCATTTGCAAATTTAACACCATTAATTTGGGCTTGAATAGGGACTGGGAGTGGCTGGGTCATTACATAAGCAGCTTTTCCTCTCCTGGAATTGACACCTCCTCATCTATGATTGGGAGTGGACTACATCCACCCTGATTGAATTGGCCCTGTCAACACTGGTTCTCCACTTGCGAAGTAACTCCCTGCTCTCCATGTGTCAGTATATAATGCCTGCATCTGTAACTTTCACTCTATGCATCCGAAGAAGTGAGGTTTTTACCCACGAAAGCTTATACCCAAATAAATCTGTTAGTCTTTAAGGTGCCACCAGACTCCTTATTGTCTTAAAAGGGACACAATCAACTTTCACAAAAGTTTTGATCACTTTTAACTTTTAACTCCTGCTTCCAAAACACACAGCGATTTGAAAAAGAAAACACAACCTATTGTGGCTCCTTTTGGAGTCCTAATAGGATTTTAATTAAGTAGCATGTTTTGTTTGCATTTCTTGTACCCCTTCTACAATATACATTGCACACATTCTGGGTTAAATGCACATCTTTTTCATAGTATCAGGGGGTAGCCGTGTTAGTCTGAATCTGTAAAAAGCAACAGAGGGTCCTGTGGCACCTTTAAGACTAACAGAAGTATTGGGAGCATAAGCTTTCGTGGGTAAGAACCTCACTTCTTCAGATGCAAGTAATGGAAATCTCCAGAGGTAGATATAAATCAGTATCGAGATAATGAGTTTAGTTCAATCAGGGAGGGTGAGGTGCTCTGCTAGCAGTTGAGGTGTGAACACCAAGGGAGGAGAAGCAGCTTCTCTTCTGTTAGTATTAAAGGTGCCACAGTTTAACTTTTATAACATTCTTTTTCTATAACACCTTTTTTTAAAAAACATGTTTACAACCATTAACTGCTTAATTCCCTCCAGCCTCTGCAGAGTTAACTTTTCACTTTTTTCCCTTAAATCATTTGCTTATCTCCCAAAATCAGGGCCGGCTCCAGGCACCAGCAGAGCAAGCACGTACCTGGGATGGCACACGCTAAGGGGCGGCATTCCGTCCATTCTTGGGGCGGCAGAGTCCAGGCAGCTTTTTTTTTTTTTTTTGCACTTTGGCAGTTCGGGCGGCGACAGTCCAAGCGTTTTTTTTTTTTGCGTGGGGCGGCAAAAATGGTAGAGCCGGCCCTGCCCAAAATGACACCTTCATTAACTCAGATTTCACCATTCCACAGATCTGAATTCCCCATTCCTGTACTTACCTTTTTTTTTACTCCTACCACTATGCCCTCAGGGCTTCCAACCTGATTTTTAATTTTTTTATCTGTTGTCTGCCTGCTTGTCTGGCCTCGATTCTGCTTTCCTCGCTGAACCATCCCTTTTCATGGACACAGGCTTTTATCTCTTAGTGCCTTATTTTTAGCTTTTAAAGTTGTATTTTCTTTTTCTTTAATGTTGAGTATATCCAATATGACTATTACTGCATACTACTAACACACATGCAAAGGTTAGGGGGATGCGGGGAAATAGGAACATTTGCTGCATTGTCTGTTTTGTCACCTTTCTGGTCATTCCACCATTTAACCAATTCTTCCTCTGGTCCGACCGCACCATAGTTTGCTTTTTTAACTGCTGCCTGCCGAGTTTTTATGTGTTTATATTCTAAATATTCCCGAGGGCTTACTTTCGACTCTCCCTTCCCACAGCTGTCAGCCTTGATGGGGATGTACGTCTCCCCCCTCTTGAACACCGTGATCTCAGTTTTCACAGTTGCTAGCCTTGATGCGGATGTACGTCTCCACCATCTTGAATACCACGGTCTTAAGTTACACACAATTGCCGGCCCTGTTTGGAGGCTCGTACCATACAAGGGTATATACGTCATGTGCCTAGTGTGAGAGCTCCGTCAGGACTTGCAATGTTATGTGCAGTGAGGAAGTGGGACCACCAGTTCGCACTGCCTACCGTTCACGTATCCAGCCAGTTCTGGGCTTAACTCACGGCCAGTCGCTTGCTGGTGGTTTGTCCAAGTCCTCCGTAACACACCCCTTAGTTTAAACAGTACATAACCCTCTTGTACTTGCCTCCCCTCCCCTTTGGCACCCTTATTTAACCCCTATGCTTGGACTACACGTGTCTAGGTTCCTTCTCACTTACATTTTAAAAAGTGGGAACAAGATGTGTCTGAAGGGGATGAGAGACTTCTATCCCTAGCCTAATGAGGTGGTAAATTAAACATACTCACCTCTCTTTGGATGTCAGTCTCAGCTCCCAATCAGTTCACAAACTTGTATCCCGGATGAGCCCCCATCTGAAGGAACAGAAATGGATACAGTGTAGAGTCAAGCACAGGAGTTTATTACACACAGCACTGGTGGAGACACTTCAGAACAATTAATTACAATAGATTATATAGGGCGCCCTGGGTGGAGAGAACTGACGGGGAGGGAGTTCCCAAGCCCCTGGATAAGTTCTAGCAGGAAGACAAGGTAAGCACAATAGGCAAATGGTCTACAAGATTACATAATGGCTCCACCCATGGTTCAAATTAACATATTGATAATACACAGGTAATTACCCTAAAAAATTATTTCTATTAAAGTATATAGGTTAAATTCTAATTTTGAGGTCCAGGGGAATGAGGTAGCAGCTCTCCTAGTTGACCAACAGGTACATTCCTGGAGCTTTAAAGCAAAAAATCAGTAATTGTTATTTAACAATAACAATTGTTTATCGTTTTACTCTTGTATTGCTGTGAACTAGGATTGGCATCCATGAAGAAGGATACATCTGTGAAGGGGGAGGGCATTCGCTATCTGTTTCCTGCACTGGGGAGTAGATGTTGAGGCCCTTCTCAGCACTTCGTGTGTCTATAACTCATGATAAGGACACCCAATCACCACGCCCCGTCCAGAGTTCTGCTGACTCTGCCTATCTAGTTGGAACAAAGCAAAGTTGTTTCTTGTTTATTCAGTTTTTCTTAGCCATACATTGTTTTTTGCTAGCTAGGCCTCAGACCAAGCTGTAGAATTCAGGCCTATGTGAAAAGTCCAAGCAGAGACTGTGGTTAGATCTTATATACATGTTAATGGATTTGGCCCTTCAATGGTGAGTACTGCTCCCAGTGGGAGATGAGAGCACTCAGCACCTTGCAGGTGTGGGTCCCAAATCAGGATTGTTTGCTGGTTAAAGTTAACTCTGAGTCATACTCCCATTAATCATTGTGTGATTGCTTCTGATTACTCTATGTCAACCTCCTTTCTAACAATAAACATGTACTGACTAGGTGTAGTCTACAGAACCATTGATAATAGGATCAGAAGAGGGTAGATTGGAGGCTATTTTACTGGACTCAGAATTATTCTAATATTTGATTAATTTTGTTAATCAACAGCATTTCAATTCAAATTCCCTTTCAGTGATCCAAGCATGAAATTAATGCATATGTGGTTTGTTTCATTTCCATGAAATATCCTTATTGGTGCAAGAATACAGAACTTTCTAGGCACAAAAGAAATAACAGAAGACTTTCTTTTTAATTAGGGTGCTTGGCGGTGGAGTGGAAATCTCAATAGACAGAAATCATTTAGTAGAAGCTATTGATCTTCCTAAGTTAGCGCATGCTAAGATATCCTATACATTTTTTTCAGCAGAGGAGATCAAAGTTTCTAGCTCCTTGGAATGAATGTAACTACTCTGACAGGAAATAATAGCATGTCACAGGCTTTGATTTGTAACTGTGAGTTATTTTTTAATAAATGTCAAGGAGCATTTTTTAACAGCCTGTGGTTACTGGACCTTCATAGATTCCAAGGCCAGAGGGGACCATTGTAATCATGTAGTCTGACCTCCTGCATAACACAGGCCCTAGAACTTCCCCAAAATAATTCCTAGAGCATGTATTTTAGAAAAAACGTCCTATTTTGATTTAATATTACTTAACAGAGGAGAATGCTCCAGTTGGTAAGTTGCTTTTAATTGGTCTATATTAAAAGTGTACACCTTAATTCAGGGTGGATTTGATTTAAATCATGATTTAAATCTCTAGTCAGGAAGACTCAATTTAATCATGGATTTATACATAAAAGTGCATTCTTGTTGGTTGTTATAACTTTAATACATATTCTTCACTACTCAGAGATAGATGTAGGTTTCATTTTTAGAAGGTACACACTATGCATTTTAAAAAAACAACAACGAGGAGTCTGGTGGCACCTTAAAGACTAACAGATTTATATGGAGGATTTTCTTGCCATGTTGTATTAGGAGGAGAACAATCACCAGACAGACATTTAAATTGTTTTATTTAACTAAAACAACAATGTTATGTATTCTAGATTTTATTCTCCAACAGCAAACATAATATTTTAACAAAACAAGCATATGAATTTTTGAATTTAGTTAAACATTCAATTTTTTAAAATCAGGTTTGTTTTTGTTACAATCGTTTCTAACTAAAATAGTTAAATGAAATATTAAAAAAAAATTAAATCGACTATGTCAGCCAGGTCAACATGAGAAACTTAAAATACTGGCTTCTGCAGCTAACTCAGTCGTCTTCACCTTCATTTTCCTGTTTGTTCATAAGCTGGAAAAGAAAAACAAGCTTTCCTGCTTTTTCAGGTCCCAAATGATTTCTCAATTTGGAATGAATTAGTCCAAAGGAAGAAAATATTATTTCTACACCTGCTGAAGAAGCTACTGCTGTTAAAAGTGAGATTATCACTTCAACAGTCTCTGAATCCAAGTGCTTAGGTGATTTCCACCAGTTCACTGGTGTGACTTTCTTTAAAACATCTTCAGCAAACATATATTTCTTGAATGGTTCACCCTTAGCTCTGAAGTTTATTATAGTTGGCATTATGGAGGGGTGATTGCTGGATGTCCATGTCATAGCCAACTCCTCTTCTTCAGCAGTTAAGGTTTGACCCTGGTACCGAGTAGTGAGAATATTTGCAAGAAAATGAGCTGGAGATAGTGCTTGTCCCATTTATTTTTTTAATGCTTCTATTTTAACTCTGTCATTGCATATTTCTCTTTTAAAAATCTCACTCAGTTCCTTCCAAATTTCAATAGCATCAGCAATAAAACAGCTATTTCCTTGCATTTTGTTCAAGGCTACAGAAATAGGCTTCAGGGTACTTAGCATGTTTCAACATTTCTCTTAAGCCCAATGTTGAGAACTTTGGCTGTGACAGTACCATCTATTTTTTCATGATTTTGTTCACAGACTGTCATCAGATTAGGCCAGTTCTTGATATAGTGCTCAAAACAGTCCACTACTGAGTGCCATCGCACGTCTTGTGGGAGAGTTAGCTTGGTTCCTCCCACTTTTTTCAGAGCAGCTGCTGCAAAGTGGTTGTTATGGAAGTATTTTGCAATTTCAACAACATTAGCCTTTATTTCTGTGGAACACTGAAGTCTTAGGAGGTGCATCAAATAAGTACTGAGACTGTATGTTATTAGCTTGGGACTCTCTTCTAAATAATTTCTTCTCATCTTGGATACATTTGCAGCATTGTCTGTGACCAAGCTGCATACAAGACATTTGAATTTTTTTTCACAGTTTGTTATAGCTTTTACTGCTACTCCTTGTAAGTATTCTGCTGTGTGCATTTCCTGATGTATCAATTGTTTCTATAAGAAAGACATTCCCTTCTTTTGTTGTCGCACAAGCATATACAACAGGATCATTGTGGACATTGCTCCGCCCATCAAGACTCAGGTTAACAATTTTATCCTCTAGACCTTTTGCACACTGCTCAATTTCTCCTTCATACACTTTATCCAGCAATTTGCCTGAGACATCTGCTCTGTTGAGTGGACTGTATCCTGGTCTTAATGACTGAACCATGTTAATGAAGTGTGGGTTCTCAATCATACGGAAAGGAGAGTTTGTTTCATAAACAAACCAGACAATTTTTTCATCAATTACCTCTTTTTGTAATCAGCTGGCTCTTATCACAAACTTATCTATGGTTGTTTCTGGATGATGGAGATTTGTGACATACATGATGTGACTGAAACACTATCATTATCAGATAACTCTGAAACTATAGAAAATGATGGCGATCTTGAAGGTGGATAGTCTTCAGAATCCTGTATATTGAGGATGGATTCTCCTAAACAAAATAAGTCAATGCAGTTATTTAATTATTATTACCATACTGCTCATTTAGTATTACTCAATGCATTCACTGACACTAAATACTACTTTAAAGGTGAAATTGTAAAAAGAAGATCTATTTTAGCTATTTATTTTTTATCACAACTGCATCTAAAATGATAGTAGCATAGAGTAACAACTATATTTTTTGCTCAAACATGAGAATTCAAGAATAGTCCAGAAGGAAGACAGGCAGTCCTTAAGAAAGAAGTATTAAATAAAAAAGTTTACCAGCCTGAAGATCCTGTACATTCAGACATGTTCCTTTCATCATCTTCAACGCAGCTTCCTCCTGAGAAGGAACACGTCTCATGATGTTGTTTCATTCGGGCAACCAGACCTTGCATTTCTTTGTTGCACTGTTTGCATTTTGCACACATTCCTGTCTTACCCACAGGTAGAGGAACTTCATTAAAATATTCCCATACTGGGTCTCTTTTACAACCTGCTGCCATTATAGGTTTTCCCTTCTAGTGAGAGAATGGTATGATAGATCGCAAATCAATGAAGGCTACACTCAGAAAGACCTCAAGACTTCTGGAATATGCTGCCCAAACAGTTTCACTTTTGTTTCTACTGCCTGTCCGTCCCTTCTCACATTTATCTCCAGACTTCTCTTTGTCCAGATCTATTCCATCCCCAACAATCTTCTATTCACTGAACTTTTTGAAACATTGCACTTTTTGAGAGAGGTAAGGGATTGACTCTGTGTACACAAATTTGCAGAGGGACAATAGAGTTGAGGTCTGTTATTTCTCACCTCTATATATTATTTATTTATTTAAAAACATTTTTGCTCTTAACAAGTATGTTATCTCTGGAGACACAAATCCACAGTTTGAGAACTGCAAAACTAACCATCTTTGATGGTATCTTCTAGACTGATCACTGAGTCCCATTCGGTAGATAGAAAAATTAACCTAAATAATCTACATAGAAGTCTCTTGAACCCCATAAAATTGGGTCCCTAATCCATGAACTATTGGAACTCATATACAAAACTTTTCTTAAACATTACATGAATATATTGTCTCATACTATAGAATTAGAATTTATAATCCCTATTCCATGATGAGATATCTTTGGGCTATAATGTATCTTAATTAAACTATCTTTAGATAGGTATTTTCCTCAAAAACCATTTTATTTAAAAATCTGATTTAAATAAAAAAATCCGATTTTTAAATTTTTTTTTAAATAATTGATTTTTATCCACCCTGCCTTAGTTCCAGTCTGAATTTTTATAGCTTTAACTTCCAGCCATTGGATCATATTACACCCTTCTCTGCTAGATTGAACAGTCCGTTATTAAATATTTGTTCCCTGTGTAGGTTCTTATGGACTGTAATCAAGTCATCCCTTAACCTTCTCTTTGTTAGGAAAAATAGATTGAACTACTTGAGTCTATAACTATAAGGCATAGTTTCTAACCCTTTAATCATTATAGCGGCTCTTCTCTGAACCCTCTACAATTTGTCAACATCCTTCTTGAATTGTGGACAGCAAAACTAGACACTATTCCAACAACAGTTTCATCAGTGCCTAATACAGAGGTAAAATAACCTCTCTACTCCTAGTCAAGATTCCTCTGTTTATTTACTCAAGAAACACTTTAGCCCTGTCATAGAATTATAGAAGATTAGGGTTGGAAGAGACCTCAGGGGGTCATCTAGTCCAGCCCCCTGCTCAAAGCAGGACCAACACCAACTAAATCATCCCAGTCAGGGCTTTGTCAAACCGGGCCTTAAAAACCTCTAAGGATGGAGATTCCACCACCTCCCTAGGTAACCCATTCCAGTGCTTCACCACCCTCCTAATGAAATATCATTTCCTAATATCCAACCTAGACCTCCCCCACTGCAACTTGAGACCATTGCTCCTTGTTCTGTCATCTGCCACCACTGAGAACAGCCGAGCTCCATCCTCTTTGGAACCCCTCTTCGGGTAGTTGAAGGCTGCTATCAAATCTCTCCCATCACTTTTCTCTTCTGCAAATTAAACAAGCCCAGTTCCCTCAGCCTCTCCTCATAAGTCATGTGTCCCAGCCCTCTGATAATTTTCATTGCCCTCTGCTGGACTCTCTCCAATTTGTCCACAGGCTTTCTGTAGTGGGGGGCTCAAAACTGGATGCAATACTCCACATGTGGCCTCACCCGTGCTGAATAGAGGGAAATAATCCCTTCCCTCAATCTCCTGGCAATGCTCCTACAATGCAGCCCAATATATCGTTATCCTTTTTGGCAACAAGAGTACACTGCTGACTCATCCACTGTAATCCCCAGATCTTTTTCTGCAGAACTGCTGCTTAGCCAGTCGGTCCCCAACCAGTAGCGGTGCATGGGATTCTTCCGTCCTAAATGCAGGGCCACAGTATCGCACTGGGAGCTCATGTTCAGCTGATTATCCATCAGGACCCCCAAATCTTTTTCACAGTCACAGCTTCACAGGATAGAGTCCCCCATCCTTTAAGTAAAGCCTACATTCTGTCTTCATTGATGTATACATTTACATTTAGCCATATTAAAACACATATTTGCTTGCGCCCAGCTTACCAAACAATCCAGATCTCTTTGTATCAGTGACCTGTCCTCTTCATTATTTACCCTCCTCCCAATTTTTTGTCATCTCCAAATTTCATTTGTGATGATTTTATGTTTTCTTCCAGGTCATTAATAAAAATGTTAAGTAATGTAAGGCCCAGAACTGATCTTTGCGGGACCCTACTAAAAACAAACCTGTTTGATGATGATTCCCTGTTTACCATTACATTTTGAAACATATCAGTTAGCCAACTTTTAATCCATTTAAATGTGTGCCATATTAACTTTCTATCTTTTCTAGTTTTTAATCAAAATACCATGCGGTACCAAGTCAAATGCCTTTCAGAAGTCTAAGTATATTACATCAGCACTGTTACATTTATCAACCAAACTTGTAATCTCATCAAAAAAGATAGTTTGACAAAATCTATTTTGCATAAGCCTGAGTTGATAGGCATTAATTATACTACCATCCTTAAATTCTTTTTTAATCAATTCCTGTATCAGACGCTATGCCTACATAATGGTAAACTACTGTAAGTGCCTACATAATGGTGAACTTTGGGTGGGGGAGGGCGAAAGCAATGTAATGCACTTTTGAGACTAACATTTGAGCTGGTATTCCTAGATCGTTAAAAGACACAGTTCTGAGCAATGGGGGAGGTCAGTATTGGTAGTATAGAAGATGTATTTCAAATAGCTGTATAAACATATTTCAGTTAAAAATATATTCATGGAAATTTCAGTGCAACGATTAATATCTCTTCCTCTCCCCCCGTCCCCAAAGTTAATCATGCTGAAAAGCAGGGGTCGGCAACGTTTGGCACGCGGCTTGCCAGGGTAAGCACCCTAGCGGGCTGGGCCAGTTTATTTACCTGCTGACGCGGCAGGTTCGGCCGATCGCGGCCCCCACTCGCCGCGGTTCGCCGTCCCGGTCCAATGGGGGCGGTGGGAAGCGGCGTGGGCCTAGGGATGTGCTGGCCGCGGCTTCCCGCTGCCCCCATTGGCCCAGGACAGCGAACTGTGGCCAGTGGGGGCCGCGATCAGCCGAACCTGCCGCGTCAGCAGGTAAATAAACTGGCCCAGCCCGCTAGGGTGCTTACCTTGGTGAGCCGCGTGCCAAACGTTGCTGACCCCTGCTGTAAAGGAATGCAATAATCTAAAATGATACATTGGAGTTTCTTTATTACGATTGTCTCTAGCGAACTTGCATTAAGCTGCAACAGCTTAATAAATGTTTTTCCACTTAATAGAAGGATGGTTTAGGAACCCATATTAGGCTCATCTATGGGCAATTTTTCATCATATAGAAGTGGTACCCATCTTGCTTCTCCTTCAGCCCATATCTTATGATTTCTTATGTTAGAATTTGAGTCTAAGTACTACAGTAAATGCAGACAGGAAAGAGGATCTCTAATTGGAGAACATTTGATGGACAGGAGGGCAGAACTGCATTTTCTACAATGAAAGAAGGAACAGTTTGCCACTACACAAGAGTGTTCTACACCAGAGATATATAAGGTTCTACTCTGTAAGGTACTCAGCATTCAGGCATAATTCAGCAAGGTACTTAAGCATGCACTTAGATTTACACACATGAGTAGTCTCGTTAAAGTCAATAGGACTACTCATCCTTAAAGTTAAGCACATACTGTGCTTTATGTGTTTTTCAGGATTAGGAAAGTGTGCTCAGCACTGTAGAAGATTGAGATTTTAAGTGCTGCGAATACTTGATTGTAAAACATGTGCAAAAGTAATAATTCTTTATAAAGTCATGCAAACATTAGTGAATAGTTATAATAGCTCAAACTATCAGAGATTGGGGTTGTCCAGGTGTGGAGGGGTTAAATGGGAGGATGTCAGAAATAAAGAGGAGCAACATCAAGTAAAATATGTTCTTACTGTCTTCCTTTTTCAGATGTTCAAAATATCTGGTACATGTTTGTAGATTCAGCTACATTAAATTTGAAATATCATGGAGATCAACCAAATAACAAACTACATTTTCAAATATTAAAGCATACACTGAGGTGCAGTCCGTGGGTTTTCAAAGCATGACTTTTTTTTTTGTATCCATAATATCAAGCACAAGTTATACAAATAGACAATTTAATTATTGATTGTGCCCACAAATCAGTATCCAGATACTTAAAATGGCCCATTGTGAGCCTACATGGAAAAACTGACCCACCATTATTTGTTTCTGTCTAATTGTTAATGCAATAAAGGGAGGCCCAATTGTGGCTGATCTGTATATCTAGCTAAGTAAAGAATTGCATATGGTAACAGGTAGCAGCATATTTTTATGTGCAATGTAAGCACCTAACTCAATTGAAAATTATTAATTGTGTTGCCAGTTCCATGTCTACCAATCTCTGCCAGATGCCCATTCATGTGCCTCACTGAGCTATATCCACACACAAAATATAATCAGATTACCATCTTGTTAGCCAATGATATGTTTCCTCCCGCTTGTACTCCTATTTCTACTATGAATAAAATTCTTTTCCCCCAGAGATCAAACTAAAAATTGTGTCTGTACGCCAAAAGAATATCAATAACAAAGAAAAGTTTGTGATCAAAATGTTAGTTACCTTAAATATTTTTTAAAATGTTTCCAAGCTATTTGGCAAGCAAATTATTCAGAAACACCTACTGTTCTGAAAGTGTTGAGAACCTCATTGCTAGGAAAAACAACGTATAGTGAAAACTTCTGAGATCATAGATTTACAGATTTGGCATGTTTTGTGCATTTACTTTGAATGTATGGTATTATATACATTCTACATAACAGTCTCTCACACACACATTTTTCTAATCTGGTCATAGTTAACTCCATTGACTTGGTGGAGTTATTGGGCATTTACTTGGTTTAATAAAATGCAAAATGTCTCTTTTCTCTTTCTCCTTATAGTCCCCTTAGGCTCACATGTAGGCATCCAAGATTGAATTCTGAGCTTTTGGGGAACAATAAACTTGTATGTATTTCTCATTTATACTGGAGGCATACTACCTTTCATAAAGGTTATGTTCGTAATACTTTCCATGGGTCTAACATTCTGATTTCAGCTGTTCTCAAATTTAGTCCATACTATACTGTATCAGATTTCTTTGTTCATAGCTTTTGAGTCTGAGGATATCAATACTGTCTTCTGTTAAGTCTGCCTTTCTGATAACAGAAAACAGGAACAAATGCTGCCGCCCAGAGAAATTCCTTCAAGATATTGTGACAGACCCAGACCAGTGGGGTACAGGAGTCTGGTAGAGGGCAAATATACTGGTCACTGGATGAGTAGTTTTCTGTTCCCTGAGTGACCAGAGCAGGGGCTGCACTAGAGTAATCAGGAACCTGCTAGAACCAGTTAAGGCAGGCAGGCTAATTAGGACACATGGAGCCAATTAAGAACAAGCTGCTAGAATCAAGTAAGGCAGGCTAATCAGGGCACCTGGGTTTTAAAAGGAGCTCACTTCAGTTTCTGCTGCGAGTGTGAGGAGCTGGGAGCAAGAGGCGCAAGGAGCTGAGAGGGTGTGCTGCTGGAGGACTGAGGAGGACAAGTGTTATCAGACACCAGGAGGAAGGTCCTGTGGTGAGAATAAGGAAGGTGTTTGGAGGAGGCCATGGGGAAGTAGCCCAGGGAGTTGTAGCTGTCATGCAGCTGTTACAGGAGGCACTATAGACAGCTGCAGTCCACAGGGCCCTGGGCTGGAACCTGGAGTAGAGGGCAGGCCTGGGTTCCCCCAAACCTCCCAATTGACCTGGACTGTGGGTTCTTCCAGAGGGGAAGGTCTCTGGGCTGTTCTCCAACCCACATAGTGAATCTTTGAGGCAAGAAAATCCGCCAATAAGCGCAGGACCCACCAGGATAGAGGAGGAACTTTGTTGCAAGGTTTCTCTTTTTCCCTGATCAGCTGAATTGCAGTTAGCTCCTTGCCTGCGCCTTTGCCCTGCTCCTTTAACCTTTGAGTGGTCTAGAGTAGGGTTACCATATGTCCTCTTTTTCCCGGACATGTCCGGCTTTTCGGCACTCAAACCCCCGTCCGGGGGGAATTGCCAAAAAGCCGAACATGTCCGGGAAAATGGCGGCTCTGCTCCTCCCCTGACTCTTCGGCTCTGTTTAAGAGCCGAGCTGCCCGAGCGCTACCGGCTTCGGGCAGCCCCCTTGCCTCCGGACCCCAGCCGCTGGCGGGCACTTCCCCTCCCGGGCTCCGGCGGCACAGGGTCCGGAGGCATGGGGGCTGCCCGAAGCCGGTAGCGCTGGGGCAGCCTGGCTCTTAAACAGAGCCGAAGAGTCAGGGGAGGAGCAGAGCCGCCATTTTCCCGGACATGTTCGGCTTTTTGGCTGCGCTGGGGAAGGCGGTAGCGCTCGGGCTTTGGGCAGCCCCTATGCCTCCGGACCCTGCGCTCCCAGCCGGGCACTTCCCCTCCCGGGCTCCAGCGGCGCAGGGTCCGGAGGCACGGGGGCTGCCCGAAGCCGGTAGCGCTCGGGCAGCCCGACTCTTAAACAGAGCCGAAGAGGAGCAGAGCCTCCAGCCGCGGCAGCTCTGCTCCTCCCCGCCTCTTCGGCTCTGTTTAAGAGCCGGGCTGCCCGAGCGCTACCGGCTTCGGGCAGCCCCCGTGCCTCCGGACCCTGCGCCGCCGGAGCCCGGGAGGGGAAGTGCCCGGCTCGGGGCGCAGGGTCTGGAGACACGGGGGCTGCCCGAAGCCGGTAGCGCTCGGGCAGCCCGGCTCTTAAACAGAGCCGAAGAGTCGGGGAGGAGCAGGGCCGCCATTTTCCTGGACATGTTCGGCTTTTTGGCAATTCCCCCTGGACGAGGGTTTGACTGCCGAAAAGCCGGACATGTCCGGGAAAAAGAGGACGTATGGTAACCCTAATTTAACTAGAACAGTTTGGCTAAAATCAGAACAACATTCAAAACATGCAATTAAAATAGAAGTTATTTTTCCCTCCCAATTTCCCCTTGTTATAATCAGCATTGCCCATGCTTCCCTCATTAAGCTGCTGCAAAACGCTTCAGAGTTAGGAACAACAGCCTGCTTTCTGCTTCTGGGCTCAGCTTCTCACACAGGGCACCTGGCCTTCGGCAAAGCAGCTGCCTTGCCTGCTTGCCCTCATGTAGTCTGACCCCAGCAACAGGGAACCTATTGGAACAGACCCTAAACTACTACACCCAATTCACAAAGTTTTTGGATGTGGAGTACTTAATCTGCCTAGCAACAGTGACCCAGACACAGTTCACTCCTACCTCCCGCCATTGGGTCTCCTAAAGAGATATCTCCCTATTAGGCACATGGTTTACACTACCTTCTCTAAATGAGGTAGAAGTGCAGCGCATGTGTTAATCTGACGCTACCATTATTAATTTCCATTAGAGTTGCCATGAATGTAGCAGATAACGAAGTCTCCCCAACGCTTTCAGAGCCTCATTTAATGTGGCATTCATATCAAAAGGGTATCCACAGGCCTTCAATGCAAGAATGATGCCCTTTCGTCTCTCTTCCTGCTTCCATTCTTAATTTGGCCAGATTTGACTAAAAGCAGGGGAATGCTATAGCTCCGTGTTTTTTATTTTTCCATGAGAAATGAGTGGATCTTAACATACGCTGAATGTGAAGATCAGTAGGATCCACAGTGGTTGACTCCCTTTGCATTTTTTCTTATATCGGTTTACATAATCTACCCAATCTTATTGTTTTTCCATTTTCAAAGTAGATACATTATTGCTATCTCCTCTTAATTAGTGACAACTACTTCAGAATTCATTAGCAATCTATAGTAACAAGTGTGTGTGTATTTGAAGAAGGAAATAATTTTTGTAAAGAAATATTTCAGATTCAGTTCTAATAAAATTGAATATAAAATAATGTTAAATTTGATTTGCAATGCCATAAGAGAAGTAAGGGTTGGAAAAGATCTATTAGGCTGTTTCCATCAGTATATTTTCTATTTGGTTGATTGTTTTTTTAATCTAGGCTAATTTTGCACCTTGCTGACATCCTTTTGAATTTACTGAGGTAAAGTCCTTACACAGGGATTCCATATTGCTGGTATTTTCGCCTCAAGTATTTTTAATCACAGTAAATATCTCCCTTGCATTATCTTGGGGAAAATCCATTCTTTGATCTTCATTCAACTTTGATTATTTCTCTTTTTGTGTGTATGTTGTTTGATCCTGAGCTACCTGTGTTATTTCTGTTCCCAGTGCACCAGAAACAAATTCCTACAACTTTCCTATCAGACATGATGCAAGAACGATGATGCAATGTAATAAATACATCTGTCAGACATGGTGCAAGAAAGCAGCCAGCCAGCACCCCGGCTCCCACAGTGCGTAGAGTCAGGGCCTGAGCAGGCTGGTTGGCTCCCACTAGCTCCTGGCAGGAAGTGACGGTTTTCAAACTATGGGGCGCACCCCACAGCTTGAAAACCTCTATGTTAAATGGAAGGCAGAAATTGGGGAGGGGGGACATGTGACTCTAGGTGCTCCCCCATGCTGCCCTATTTTTTTGCCCCCACAGCTTTGTTCCCTGCGGGCTGCCCCGCTTGCCCTTCCCTGGCTATGGCCCTGATATTGATATCTAAACATAATGAGAAATGTTTTCTCTTCCTGTGGTATATACTTGGTGGTGTTCTACTCTTTGTTAAACATATGGTTGCCTACAGCAGGCATCTCTACAACACTGCCCGTAGGGGATGTTTCTGGGATTGGAATAACTATGGGTGTCAGTGCTTGTCTATGCCAACTGCTTGATCAGATGTGAATGTTCTGCTCTAATAATGTAACTGAGAAATAGGAATTCAAACTCCCTAGAAATTTACTTTGACCAATGGATGTATAGTATATGCAGCTATCGCACCTGCTTCTCAAATTTGGTGTAAAAATGGAATTTGAGATGTGTCCATATTACACCAACTGGAGAGAGAGGTTTTTTTTTTTAAATTACTATATGATCTAGCATCTTTGCAATCAGCGCTCACATAGTTGGGTGGTTGTGTTATTTTTTCCCAAATAGGTATCACTGAATAAAACTGTGAATAATGAATAACTGATAACCCATGGAATAGTAGACAGCAAAAAATACAGGTTGTCTGCTGAACTGAGCTTTTAGTCTTTTGTTCATCTTATATATATATATAATATATATATATATAAAAGATTTTACCCTCCCCTGAAAATACTGATCCATACTTAATATATCTATTTAAAATGGTAGTCACTGTGCTGCTAGGGCCAAATCAGTAGGGAACAGGGTATCCCAAAACTTGAATTCATCTACTCACAGAAAAACCTAATTCTCACACATAATATTAACTTATGTTTAAATATGAAATGTAACTAGACAGATTTAAACTTTGTCTCAAATCTGATCAATGTATGAAGAATATAAATTCACATCTTGAGGGCGTAAAGTCTCAGGGGGTAGCCGTGTTAGTCTGTATCCACAAAAACAACAAGGAGTCTGGTGGCACCTTAAAGACTAACAGATCTGTTAGTCTTTAAGGTGCCACCGGACTCCTCCTTATTCATCTCGAGAGCCTTATTCATGCAAAACTCCCATTGTATTCAAATTATTGCCTTTCTGAACTCATGCATTATTTTGGAACTTAGTGTATCCCATCAATAATAAACAACAATTCTTCCCACTGTACAAGTTGGCATGTAAATCAGCCCTTACGACCAACTGTATCAAGAATAATAAGGCATTCTGAAAATGCAGAGTGTTGAAACTTCTGGTCTTAATATATTTGGTCATCATATCTACATCGAGACATGTATTTTAGGGAGTGACAGTCAATCAGTTTAAGATAACATTTAGTGAAGTAAAAGATAATCTATTGATTTCCTTTCCAAATGTTCTTATGGCTTAAATACTGAAGGTCCTTACTGTGACATTACTTAGACAAAGTGTAAGGATTCAGGGATTAGAACCTGGCTTTCAAAGCTTGGGATGCTGACGTTTCATCGGTGCCACTACGAAGCCATGCAGCGCTGCAGCCAGGGAGAACTGTGGAGACTAGGCACCTCAGGAAGTACTGCACAAGGGAGCCAGAGTGACCTCTGATTGGCCTGCGGACCTCTGATTGGCCAACCACCCTATTTAACCCTGGAGGGTTCCCCAGGAAGTTATCTGGGTAACACCACAGACTTTGGGCCTGCTATGACTCCAGACCTTTCCTGATCCCTGGCCTCCAATCCCAGCCTGACTCTGCCTCTGCCTCTGATTCTTGCCTCCTGACTCAAGCTTGGTTCTATCTGTGATCTCTGGTTTCCAACCCTGGCCTGACTTTGACCCTGACTCTTGCTTACTTAACCCAGCTCTAGCAATTCCACCGACCCCTGCTCACTGATTACCATCCCTGATGTGTGGATTCCAGCCCAGCTATGGCTGCTAGGCCAGACTGCCTACATCCCGGTCCCTTACATAAGAACGGCCATCCTGGGTCAAACCAAAGGTCCATCTAACACAGTATCTTGTCTTCCGACAGCGGCCAGTGCCAAGTGCCCCAGGGGGAATGAACAGAACAGGTTATCATCAAGTGATCCATCCCCTATCACCCATTCCCAGCTTCTGGCAAACAGAGGCTATGGACACCATCCCTGCCCATCCTGGCTAGTAGCTGTTGATGGATCTATCCTCCATGAACTTATCTAGTTCTTTTTTTAACCCTGTCATAGTCTTGGCCTTCACAACATCCTCTGGAAAGGAGTTCCACAGGTTGTTTGTGCGTTGTATAAAAAATACTTGCTTTTGTTTGTTTTAATCCTGCTGCCTATTAATTTCATTTGGTTCTTGTGTTATGAGAGGAAGTAAATAACACTTCCTTATTTACTTTCTCCCTTATAAAAAGTCCTGTAAAATAAGTAAAGTGTTCTTATTGAATTGATCATTTGTCACCTTCACTGACATATTCCATAACATACATGTAATTTTAGATGATAGGGTCAAATATGTTTGGATTCGAAGTCCCAACTGTCTGCATTTTCAGAATACAGTAGTTCACAATTCTTGCCAAAGTGGTTTCTTAAACCTGGCTTATGTGCTAAATTGTACAGTGGACAGGATTGTGTATTATTCACTGGGGCCTACAATACATTTACAATATTTTAGATCTCTTAGGTGTTGAAGACCATTACATTGTGGGTACTAGTAACAGTCACTAGAACTGAAGCCATGCTACCTCATGTAATTGCAAAACAGAGCAGAGGAGACTGTAGAACCTTGTAAGTTAAAATAGTACGTGCCCATTTTTAATGTACTCACATGTAAAACATAGCACTGTGAATCTTACAGTATCAGTGAAAGCACTTGTTAATAATTAATAAGTGTTAAGTTCAGTTTTTAAACTTTCTGTCTGTCATAAACATACAGCTAAGGGTAGCATAAAATCCCTCCTTTACCTGTAAGGGATTAAGAAGCTCAAGTAACCTGGTTGGCACCTGACCAAAAGGACCAATAAAAAAAGAAGATACTTTCAAATCTGGAGGGGGAGGTTTTGTTTGTGCTCTTTGTTTGTCCTCTCTCTCTGGATGGGAGAAGGACCAGGCAGAAAAAAAATCTCCTAAAAGCCTACCTGAAACGAGCATCTAAGATTATAAAAATTGTAAGTAAAGGCAAGGAAATGCGTTAGATTATCTTTTGTTTTAGATTATCTTTTGAATTTTCCCTATGCTAAGAGTGAGTTTTATTCCTGTTGTGTTTTTTTTTAATAACTTTAAAGCTGATCCTAGAGGGGAATCCTCTGTGTTTTAAATCTTTTTATTACCCTGTAAAAAGTACCTTCCATCCTGATTTTTGCAGGTGTGATTCTTTTACTTTTTTTAAAAAAATAAAATTCTTCTTTTAAGAACCTGATTGATTTTCAGTGTCCAACAACCTAAGGGGTTTGGTCTGTGCTCACACTGTACCAATTGGTGAGGATATTATTCTCAAGCCTCCCCATGAAAGGGGCTGAAGAGGTTTGGGGGAATATTTTGGGGACACAGGGACTCCAAGTGGACCTTTTTCTAAATCTTTGGCTAAATCACTTGGTGATGGCAGCAATTCCTTCTAAGGACTAGGAAAGGATTTGTGCCTTGGGGGGAAGTTTTAACCTAAGCTGGTAAAAATAAGCTTAGGGGGTCTTTTATATAGGTCCCCACATCTGTACCCAAAGTTCAGAGTGAGGAGGGAACCCTGACACTGTCCAATGTGATTAAGGTCACACAAATGAGATTCCATTTAACAGGATTAATTAAATATTATGGGACAGATTTTTAAAAGAGTTCAGCTCCCATTTGGGTACCTAAGTGAAATATCCTCAATGGTCACTGCTGGTGCAGAACACTTAAAATTCTGGTCCTTTGTATGTGACCATGGTGAAACCTATCTTAAGTGACTACTCAGGGGCTTTATAGAGGTGGAGTTATCTGCCTCCTCCCAACAACAAATTCAAGTCAATACTAAAGAACATATGTTTTGTGTTCTTGGAGGAATGATTCTGAGACTCCACATATCTGACAACAAGAACTATGCTAGCAAGTTCAGTGGCTAGGTGTGGAAAACTAGCTAAAGCCACCCTCTGTGCCTCAGAATTGTCAGGGGGTATTCTTATTCAAGAAAAAAGTTGATAAGATGATAGCTGATAAAACAGACATGTTAAAGTGTTTGTTTCCCCCCCAGCAAAGTCCAAGAAGGAGTACAGGCCCTCATATAATGATATAATCTCCTTTTGTTTCTGTATACAGCAAAGACACCAGAGAAGGTTATCTTCTTAATTCAGGGTTAAGACTGAGTTTTGGATCACATAGAGAAGCCCTCAAATCATGGAACATGTCCAACCGCTCTTTCCTCTCAATCAGCATAACTACACTTGGGCCAGATATAGGAAAGATATCATGCTTCTCAAACTTTTGTTTCAAACTGACTTCAGAGTAGTTGTATTGAGGGAGAACAGTGCAGCATGAATACTCTTTAGAGTGCCTTCTTCGTCCTCTTTTCAGTCCCAAGAGAGAATGAGAAACATCAAGCCATTCTGATGGAGACCCTACACCTCAAGAGCTAGGGAAAGTAGAGCCTGTCCCTCATGATGAAAGATGCTCAGAGCTCTGTTCCATGTTTTTCATAGAAAGGAACAGATCAGAACAACATCTGTGAACTTATAAAAAGCTTATCTGCATATTCCGATTAGCCCCTGTCAGTGGTAGTTTCTTCAGTTGGCCTATGGAGATCATCACTGTCAATACAAAATGTCACTATTCAGCCTATCTTCTGCCTCCAGAATATTCATGAGGTATTAATAGTGGTGATAGCCCAGATGAGGAGTTTAGGAAATCACTTATACCTGTTCTTAGGTGGAATAGTCACTAGACATTGCCCACAAGCACCTCACAGTAAGTGACACAAAAGACACTCTCAAGTTTCATGTACATGGGTTTTTGATAGAAATAGATTAGAGCTTCCTGACCTCCACCACTGTTGCCCTTTCTCATAGAATCTGCTGAACTGTACCCACTATTTGCAGGAAGATTGGGGTAGCCAAAACATCCTGGATTTGGGGAAGGGATCCAGCCCTATTTGCTTTCTTTTTTTAATGACATGCAGCATGTGGCACAGAGCAGTAAAGCTTAGACTGACTTGTGCAATTCAGGAAGAAGAGTAACCATAGCCACACCTTTTACTCCTTTATATTCCTCTTTGAATGAGCACGGGGTCTTAAGTAATATGGTATCCTCATATGAGGATTCGTGTTCAGTGGGCTCCTTTTGATCTTGTATCCTCTGATCTTGAATTGTCATTTCCATTTCATTCAACAATACTAGTGTCAGAAAGTATACCAGACTTTGCAGCAGCAGGAAAATATATTTGGCGAAAGTGGGCCAAAATCAAGAAACTACCAAAAATCAGAAGTGATTACTTCACACCCACCAATACATCAATACAGAAAAATGAGCAAACACTCAACCCACTGCAAAAGTTGTATTAATTTCTGCCTGTATACTGGTTGAAGCTAACCTCTAGCTCAGCCCCCTCATACATTCCTTTTCTACTATGAGAAGGAATAATTTACATATGAGCTTTGTACAGAACACAGCACTGGGTCAAGGAAATAAATATGTGGACCAGCACAGAACACAGAGACCACATTCCTTAATGCCTGTTTATGGCTCCTATCAGAAGCAAACTGCAATGACTTCACCATAATATTTAAGGTAGGCCAGAATAGGGTTGGTCAGCTTCTGGGCCATTTTCCCACTTGTGGTTTTATGGCATGTCTCTGTGTTCAGTGCAAAAAAAATTTCACCCAAAGTTGTCTTCCTATCTTTAAAAATACCATTTTTTCTACAATATAAGTAGTATGATTTAATTGTCAGTTAATTACAGCATTCCTATCTTTAAAGAAAGTTTGTTCTGTTAAACACAGGTCATCTTGTATATATATCGGTGCCCTTTTTATTTTATTTTCAGAAACCACAGCTCAAGTGAATCTTCCCATACTCAGTCTGTTGCCATACCAGTGTTTGTCAGCAGAGCTGGGTACAACAATGGCAGTGATGAGCCAGTAGCATTTTTAAGTAAAATCACTTTTGCCACGCTCACTCCCTCTTTGTGCTAATTTTGCAGACATGTGGGTGATCACATTTTATTGGCACATGGATGACAGAACCTGAATCTTGAGTATTCACTTTGGAAGTAAATGTTCACTTGCCCAATTGGGAAACAGAAATAATGCCATGTGACTTATCAGCTGCAATTATCCAGCCCAGATGGAATAATGAATATGAAATGCACACAGGAAAATGTTAGAAATCAAACATAGTTTAAAAAGTACAAAAAATTGTCGTAATTTCAAATAGCAAATTCCACAAGATAAAAAAGAGCCTAAATGCATAAAATAATTTATGAATTGTTCCATCCATTCTAGTGATAACCTGGAAGAGTTGAGCCTCTGCATTTTGGTAATAATAATACTGTAGTCCTTACTCTGCTGGAGCTTCATATTCAAGAAATTGTTCTTCTCCAAAATTTGTGGACTCTGAAGACTTGGTAGGTTTCTGGGATAATATAGCCTGCAGTACTGCCATTCTCTATTTAAACAAGGATTCTGTACAAAAGATTAGTTTATAATTCCATTTACAATATTTTGCTTGGTGTCAATATAAAGTTCTCATGCAAAATAATCACAGCCTGTTATTTTATTTTTAACTATATTTCTGAGTACTTGGAATATGACATATGCATGTATTGTGTTATTTTTCTCAAAATATTGGTGGTTTAAGTGTTAGATACATATAGTAGTAAAGGTTAGATTTACATATTTTCCTATTCCCTTACAAATTTTCAAATGGTTCATGAGAAAACCAGGAGCTGTTGGTACTTGACATGACTTATTCTGCAAAAAAAAAAAAAAAAAAAAAAAATTGTCTTTTCTGTTGACTTTCCAGGATTGTCTTCAGTGGATAAATCTTAAATAGTGGGGTTATGAGATTTTGCAGAATAAAAGAATTTTAGTAAGGAGCTGAAGCATTTTTTTTCTTCTCAATTTTAATAGCTTCAACCCTCTCACTGTTGTGTAAAGACACCTCTATAACATTTTATGAAAGAAGCTTTTTACCTATGTGCAGTGTGTCCAATTCTTGCACAGAACTCAAGGGGAAAAGGCTGGATTTCTCTTGCAGAAATGGCCAGCATCTTCTAGTTTTGTTATATATTGCTATAGCAGATCTTAAATGTATTCATCAGTATATAGCACAATATACTTTAGTCATTACTTTTGGATATTATTGAAAGAATTTTTAAGCAGTTTTTTAGGGAGGGGCAAAGGAAAGTTCCCATTAGCAACAAACTTTGAGTATCAGCTATACGAGTAGAACAACATATGGACCTAGGTCTCAGCTGCAGTCAAGGAGCACTTGTTACAAATCAAGAAAAGAAGAAGCTGAAGGTACCATAAGCTACCCTTGCTCTCACCTGTGATCTTGGGCATCACTTGTGCTGATGTAGTCCACGTAAAAACTGTGGCTGAGAATTTTAAAGCCATTTAAGGAAGTCAAGTACCAACTCAGATTGAAGTGCAATGAGAATTCCCTCTAATTAGTCCTTCTCTTATCCATTCACATTCACATGACTTTAATTTGTTACAGTAGGTAGGCTTGTATCATAATGATCAAAGGTGTCACCTGACAGTAGTTTAAGGTGCCTTTCCCAACTGATATGATTACAAAGATCAAAGTTTTCTTGAATTTTTTAATGCTTTGTGTAATGATGTGAGGGATTTGCCTGTATGATGTAAGAATTCTGGTTGATATTAAAAAAAAAAAAAATCAGTGACCCTGTTAACTTCTCCAGATTGCCTCAATTTTGCACCGGGACATCAAAATTTAGTAATGTTTTCCACAGAATGACAACACTATAACAGAGAACTTTCAAAAACTTCACTTCCCCCTTGGTTGTGGAAAGGAAGGAAAGAAAGTCTGACCTGGTTCTCAGGCCATACTGGTGTCCTGTTGTATATAATACTGTTTCTGCTTTCCTAAGCAGAAGGAGTTTAGGGAGTTTTGTAGTGGGTTATTTCCTGTTGGGAGAGAAATTACTGACACTGCCTTGGGGCATTTTCAGGTGAAGGTTGTTTGGCTAAAGACCATTACTTTAAATTACCACAGCCCCTTGTCTACTGTAAAAGCAATTTTCTTCCTGTCTCTTGGATCCTCTCCAATCTACCAATACCTGTGTGTGAGACCCAGTGTGGAGAACCAGAATGAACTTGCTACACCATCTTTTCATGGCAAATTATCCTTTAAACTTTAAAGTTAATTCTTTAGTTGGCATAATTTACACCAAGTCTACTGCTGCTATCTTTTTTTTCCTAAACACAACTGTGCGTGAGTCTCAAGGATGGATTGAAAGTTCAGTACCCACATGCATTTCATCAATAGCCTGTAAAGCCTCTTCTCGCTATTCTCACTTCATAGCAAGGTGCCTGTTTAATAGTTTGCTATCCCCCAATGTCAGTCTTGTGCTGAACCAGGGCAGCATAACTTATATCTTGCTTTGCTAGATCAGGAGAATAACTATTGATCCTTTACCAGAAAGATTTTTCAGACATTCATGCTTATTCTTATTTAACTTACTTATTGTTTTCCCTGGCAACAAAATATTCTGGAAGGTGTATTTGGTCCACTGAGGTTAATGGAGTTACACCTGTGTAAGTGACATCAGAATCTGTGCTTGTAGTACCTGTTAGCGTATAATGCCATCCATGTTCAGCTGTGATTTGTTCATGGATTTGTGCTACCTGCTTGCCAAATAGAAATTCAATACTTAACCAAAATTGCTTTTCATCTCCTTTTGCATACAATGCCATAGTCAGAGGCCACATACTGCATCATTCTTTGGCTGTAATATTTGCTATGGCATCCAACTCTCATTGCAGAAATAAAGCTCTTGTTTAAAAAAAAAAAGGGAAGAGGGGGCAGATCTTCAGTCAGTGTAAATTGGTGTTGCTTCACCGAAACCAATGCAGACACATCAATTTACATCATGGTTGCAAAGGAAACTTTCCAAACACAAAGTGAGTTTAAATCAGTCTTCCAACACCATGAAACATGCTCTGGTGTCAACTTCGAAATATTATGTTGTATATTTGAAGGTCAACATTGTTAACTATTTCACTGCTGAGCATTTAATAGACTCGTAGACTTCAAAGTCAGAAGGGACCATCATGATCATCTAATCTGATCTCCTGCACGTTGCTAACCCTATGCAGGCCACAGAACGTCACCCACCCACTCCTGAAATAGACCCCTAACCTCTGGCTGAGTTACTGAAGTCCTCAAATCATGGTTTAAAAACTTCAAGTTACAGAAAATCACAATTTACACTAGTTTAAACCTGCAAGTGACTGGGGCCCCATGCTGCAGAGGAAGGTGAAACCTCTCCAGGGTCTCAGCCAGTCTGACATGGGCAAAAATTCCTTCCCAACCCCAAATATGATGATCAGTAGACCCTGAGCATGTGGGCATCTACTGTGCTATCTCACAAAGCCAAACTGCTTCCAACAGCTTTTTAGGTGCCTGAAGTCCCAGTTGTCCCTTGAAGAACTGCCAAACATTTCAGCTTTCCCCTGATAATTCTAATACACTTACGCATTTTCAGTACAAATACTGCAACATACTGAACATTAAAAATTTAGAGGCAGCAAAAAATAAATTAAATTTAATATAAAATTAAATCAGCGGGTGTATTGTAGTGATTGTGCTATTCATGTTCATATTTAATTCAATAAAAAACTTCAGTTTTGAACCCTTTCTCAAGCTGCCACAGAATCTCCACTTTGCTGCATTGGAGAACTACAGAATTTAAGTCAAACTTGCTATGGAGTTGTCACGCTGTCTGGAGTGGCTCAAAACTCTGAGTGCCAATCTCAGGGTAGACATCCCACACTGGTGATATATTCTATAATTAGATTTCACCAAGCTTGTGTTCTCACCCAGACAAATGGGACTTTTGTGATAAAAGGATATATAAAACAAAAATCATACCACATCAGGTTACTTCGAATCCCAAAGGATCAGTCACTTACCCCAAATCAATTGGTACTCTGGATCTTACACCAGAAACTACACTGGTAGCCAATTCTCTAGTAAACTATCTAAAGATTTATTAGCTAAGAGAAATAAATGAGTTATTGGGAAGTGAAAGGAGTTAAAATACATTAACAGGTGAATCAAAGTTTGTAAATCCAAATGATAGCAGAGATGTAGTAATCTGCCAGTCTACAAAAGTATTTCAGGGTTACCCAGAATAACTCTGTGGATCTCTGCTTTCTTGTTTAGTTATTCCACCCTATTAGAATCCAAACAGTTCAGAAATGTAGTATCAGTTCATGAATCCATATTTATAGCTTTTCCACACAGAAAGCAATCTGATAAGTGTCTTTATTCATCCATGAACCCTTGCTTTGAAATTAGAATTTCCTGTTACAGCCATTAAGTTCTTAATTAGCATTTTCTAAGTTCCATCCACATTTCATGAGTTTAATCATAGGGGTATACACAATGTAAAAGGAAAAGTAAGAGTAAACAACAATCCTTCTTTAGTTTCCATGAAGTTTTAACACCTGATTAGGATCTTACATTAACACACCTTGGATCAGGGGTTATTTAATTACAGGGTATACATAACATAGAAGTAATGTAATAGCAGACTACAGGAGGTAAGTATCGGGGGTAGCCGTGTTAGTCTGTATCCACAAAAACAACAAGGAGTCCAGTGGCACCTTAAAGACTAACAGATTTATTTGGGCATAAGCTTTCATGGGTAAAAACCCACTTCTTCAGATGTATGGAGTGAAAGTTACAGATGCAGGCATTATATAATGACACATGAAGAGAAGGGAGTTACCTCACAAGTGGAGAACCAGTGTTGACAGGACCAGTTTGATCAGGGTGGATGTAGTCCACTCCTAATAATAGATGAGGAGCAGGGCCGGCTGTGGCTTTTTTGCCGCCCAAGGCAAAAAAGCCTCCCGCCGCCCCCCCCCGCCCTCCCCTCCCCCCAGCGCGGCAGGGGAGGGCACCGAGCCCGGCCGCAGGCCGCTCTCCCCCACCGGCCAGAGTGCCGGGAGGAGGGCGGCGAGCCTGCCGCGGCTCCACTGGCGGCCGGAGCCCCGGGAGGAGGGCGGAGAGCCCGGCTGGGGCTCCGCTCTCCCCGGCGGCCAGAGCGCTGGGAAGAGGGCGGCGAGCCCGCCGCGGCTCCGCTCTCCCCAGCGGCCAGAGCGCCAGGGGGAGGGCAGCGAGCTGGCCGGGGCTCTGCTCTCCCCGGTGGCCAGAGTGCCGGAGGGAGGGTGGAGAGCCCGCCGCGGCTCCGCTCTGCCCGGTGGCCAGAGTGCTGAAGGGAGGGCGGAGAGTCCGCTGTGGCTCCGCTCTCCCCGGTGGCCAGAGTGCCGGGTGGAGGGCGGCGAGCCCGCCGTGGCTCCACTCTCCCCGGCGGCCAGAGCGCCGGGAGGAGGGCGGAGAGCCCGCCGCGGCTCCGCTCTCCCCGGTGGCCAGAGTGCCGGGTGGAAGGCGGCGAGCCCGCCGTGGCTCCGCTCTCCCCGGCGGCCAGAGCGCCGGGGGGAGGGCGGAGTGGCGGCCAGAGCGCCGGGTGGAGGGCGGAGAGTCCGCCGCGGCTCCACTCTCCCCGGCGGCCAGAGCGGCGGGAGGAGGGCGGAGAGCCCGCCGCGGCTCTGCTCTCCCCGGTGGCCAGAGTGCCGAAGGGAGGGCGGCGAGCCCGCCGCGGCTCCGCTCTCCCCCACTGGCCAGAGTGCCGGGAGGAGGGCGGCGAGCCTGCCGCGGCTCCACTGGCGGCCGGAGCCCCAGGAGGAGGGCGGAGAGCCCGGCCGCGGCTCCGCTCTCCCCGGTGGCCAGAACGCCGGGTGGAGGGCGGAGAGCCCGCCGCGGCTCCGCTCTCCCCGGTGGCCAGAGTGCCGAAGGGAGGGCGGCGAGCCCGCCGCAGCTCCGCTCTCCCCGGCGGCCAGAGCGCCGGGAGGAGGGCGGAGAGCCCGCCGCGGCTCTGCTCTCCCCGGCGGCCAGAGTGCCGGGGGGAGGGCGGAGTGGTGGCCAGAGCGCCGGGTGGAGGGCGGAGAGTCCGCCGCGGCTCCACTCTCCCCGGCGGCCAGAGTGCTGGGGGGAGGCCGGAGAGCCCAGCCGGGGCTCCGCTCTCCCCGGCGGCCGGAGCCGGAGCACCGCGCCGCCCCCCTCCAGGTGCCACCCCAAGCACAAGCTTGGTGGGCTGGTGCCTGGAGCCGGCCCTGATGAGGAGGTGTCAATTCAAGGAGAGGCAAAGCTGCTTTTGTAATGAGCCAACCACTCCCAGTCCCTATTCAAGTCTACATTAGTGGTGTTAAATTTGCAAATGAATTTTAGTTCTGCTGTTTCTCTTTGAAGTCTGTTTCTAAAGTTTTTTTGTTCAAGAATAGTTACTTTTAAATCTGTTATAGAATGTCCAGGGAGACTGAAGTGTTCTCCTACTGGCTTCTGTATGTTACCATTCCTGATGTCCGATTTGTGTCCATTTATTCTTTTACGTGGGGACTGTCTGGTTTGGCCAATGTACATGGCAGAGGGGCATTGCTGGCACATGATGGCATATATAACATTAGTAGACGTGCAGGTGAATGAGCCCTTGATGGTGTGGCTGATATGGTTGGGTCCTTTCATGGTGTTGCTAGAGTAGATATGGGGACAGAGTAGGCAACGAGGTTTGCTACAAGGATTGGTTCCTGGGTTGGTGTTTCTGTGGTGTGGTGTGTAGTTGCTGGTATTTACTTCAGGTTGAGGGGGTTGTCTGTATGCGAGGACTGACCTGCCTCCCAAAGTCTGTGAGAGTGAGGGATGGTTTTCCAAGATAGGTTGTAGATGATTGATAATGCGCTGGAGAGGTTTTAGCTGGGGGCTGTACATGATGGCCAGTGGTGTTCTGTTATTTTCCTTGTTGGGCCTGTCCTGTAGTAGGTGATTTCTGGGTACCCGTCTCACTCTGTCAATCTGTTTCCTCACTTCTCCAGGTGGGTATTATACTTTAAAGAATGCTTGATAAAAATCTTGTAGGTGTTTGTCTCTGTCTGAGGGATTGGAGCAAATTTGGTTGTTAGGAATTGGCTGTAGACAATGGATCGTGTGATGTGTCCTGGATGGAAGCTGGAGGCATGTAGGTGAGTATAGCGGTCAGTAGGTTTCCGGTATAGGGTGGTGTTTATGTGACCATCACTTATTTGCACTGTAGTGTCCAGGAAGTGGATCTCTTGTGTGGACTGGTCCAGGCTGAGGTTGATGGTGGGGTGGAAATTGTTGAAATCCAGGTGGAATTTTTCAAGAGCCTCCTTTCCATGGGTCCATATGATGAAGATGTCATCAATGTAGTGCAAGTAGAGGAGGGGCGCTAGGGGACATGAGCTGAGGAAGTGTTGTTCTAAGTCAGCCATAAAAATGTTGGCATACTGGGGGGCCATGCGGGTACCCATAGTAGGAGAGAGACAAAAACAACACAATCAACAGCTCCTTTGAGCTCTTGGCATACAAGTGAATTAGTTTGAACCCACACCAACACAGAGCACTGCTTTGATATTCACATACAAATGAATTCCTAAGACTCTGGCATTCCCTGGCACTTGGCCTGTCAGTGTCATAGGATCACACAAGGTCTTTGATAGTTCCTCACAGTCTAAATCCACCCTGGAACAGCCACCATATGATTTGTTGTTGTGTCCTTATGTTTTCTCTGTAATAAACAGTTCATGTAAAATTTATCACTTACATCAAACACGGCTTATTTAGTCTGAACTGATAAAGCACAGAATTCTGAATATATTTATTTTGTGTCATATATTTATCATCCTGGATCTTTGTAAGGATGCAACATAGAATGATACTTCTCAGGCTGACTGACAGAAAATGCTGTGTGAGATGGAATAGTAGGGAGATGAAAGAAAAGACAAATAGGTGATGCTAGAATTTCAACAAAGACTACTTGTTCTTGCAGGATCAATCTTGTTTTGTAGTATGCATTGTTATTGCTTCAGTTCATTTGGGGGAACTTGTACTGTAAGTGTGAGCTGTCTGATTTTGCTAAAGACAGGCTGCAGGTATACTGAAAGTTTTACTCAAACTGAGTGAATTCACCCAACATTGTATGGTAGGTCTCAGTTCAGCAGAGTCACTATGATTTAGGAAGAAGGAAGTGAATGATATGGGTCTTTGAATCCTTTATACAAGGTAGAACTGGACACTGCTCCTCATAGGCCAGGGCAGATGGACTGTTTGGCAGCAAACCAAGTGAGGAGCAGTGGTTCCATGATAATCCTGTAATCCTAAGTCTCCGTGGCTGGAGTGGCTACAACAAAGGGTCTATGCAACTTCTCCACACCTTGTGTCCTGATCAGGGGGCAGATATGGTTATCCTCAACCTTTCCACCATTCCCTCACACGAAGCCCATTTTACTCAGGCTCTGTGCCAATATTGTATGAATTTCAGCTTGAGAGCCATGTTCTACTGTTACATTTCACATGCACAGATACCGCTGAAGTCAGTGGAAAATGTGGATGTTTATATGAGGGCAAAATTCAGCCCTAAGAATTAAAGGCATGTTAGATTTCTTCATTTCATTCGGAGATGCTACGTGTACATCTGACTCCCGAGACACAAAATCAGGGCAGCTTTCATGGGCTCTATTCCCTTGAGTGCAGAGACATAGTTGTACCTCATTTGACACATTCATTTAGAGCCCAGTCTTGCAAGATGCTGAACACGTGCTGAGATGAGCTGAAATCCTCAAATCCCATCACCATTTGGCTCTAAGATGCTCAGCGTCTTACAGGATCACGATGGTTCATTTCAGAAACATTTGCAGTCAGTTTCAATTAGGCATATATTTGCAAAGATGCAAAAGATATCAGCTGTGTGGTTTTGGTGCATTAGTTTTGCTTTAGTTTACATATACCTGGATACAGTGAACAAAAGACACAATACATGGTTGTTTTCTGTATTAAATATCAATTTTGTCACATAATGATTATAGTAATTAAATGAACCTTTCCTACAGCCAGTAACATTTAAGCCTAACATTTCCAATTTTAATTAAGTGCGCATTTGTGCACATGTGTGTATAATTATTTTTCTTTATTTATTTCATCTTTATCAGAGTTTCCTGTAATGCACTGGATTTAGATTATGTTAAAACTTACAAGGGCCTTTGATGAGAGAATAAATAATTCAGATTAAACCTACCTTTCTATAATGTGTTAGAGTGGTAGCAGTAAAAAAGGGGGAAAGTTCTCTGTTCGTGTTCTTTCTGGCATTGATAATAACAAAAAAAAACCCCAGATTTTTATTTATACATTTCTAATTGTATTGGTGGATGAATCATTGCCACATTGAATATATTTATTCACTGTTTGCTGAGGATACTCTTGTTTCTTTGTGTACAGAGAGTTTGGATGGAGAGATCCAGAACTTCCTGAAGTTATACAGATGTTACAGCATCAGTTCCCTTCAGTACAGTCCAATGCTGCAGCCTACTTGCAGCATCTCTGTTTTGGAGACAATAAAATAAAAGCAGAGGTAAGACACTTTAAAATTTTCTTTTAAAATGGCTTTGTCTGCTAATTACCACCAGAAATTTTGTATAATTACACCTCTACCCCGATATAACGCGGTCCTCGGGAGCCAAAAAATCTTACCGCGTTATAGGTGAAACCGCTTTATATCGAACTTACTTGGCTCCTTGGCTCCACTGGATTGCGCAGTCCCTCCCTCCCTCCCCCCCCCCCCCCCCCCGGAGTGCTGCTTTACCGCGTTATATCCGAATTCGTGTTATATCAGGTCGCGTTATATTGGGGTAGAGGTGTATTTAAAAAAGACCTTCAAGGGAAATCATGTATATATGTATATAACCTGTATATTCAAGCTTTTAAATCATCATTACCATCACAGAAGGTGAGTTGCATAAAATGTTATTGAATCAGCCCCTTGGATGACTCATTTGTTTGGATTTGATTATTTTAAATTGAATGTGAGGTATTCAAATGTTCTGGCAGCCTAGGTGTCCAATAAGCAACTAATGGCATGATCTTGCTTCCACTGAAGTCATAGGAATTTTGCTTTTGATTTAAATTGAAGCAAGATTGGGGCCTAAATAAAAGAAAAAATTGAAATGCATAAATGTGTAACGTGTGCTACATTCCAAATAGAAACAAGAACACAAAACATGGGGCAGTAAAAAGGGTTCTGGGCCCAAACTCTGTTTTAATTTATACTAGTGTAAATCAGGAATAATTCTATTGAGTTGAATCGGAGATTTGCCTGAACAAGAAATTCAAGATTTGGCCCAAGACTTTTAGCCTGCAAAAACCAAACGGATTATTTTATTATTTCACCCATTTTTTTGGAAATAATTCTTACAAAAATAAAAGCTGAAAAGCAGATGGGTCAGTACAATTTCTGTCTAAAGCCTCACAAAAACCATAGGCCCAGATCCTCAGCCCTCGCTGGCCCATACTTGGCATTGGTGAGGGAGAGAGACCTTTGTGCTCCCTTGATCTCTGTGGCTGCTGGTAGCCAGCTCAGCTCCTGCCACAAATTTAAAACAGCCACAGAGGTGCTCTAAAATTATCCCAGTGCAGCACTGCTCCAAACCCTCCTCCCTCCACCATCCTCACCAGAAGAGCCCCCTATACGAGCTGTACTCCACCCTGGGATTCCTCCATACATGTGGAATTCCCAGGTGGGAAAGATTTTGCCAGAGCAGCCTAAAAGGATTGTATTGGTCCAAGGAACTGTCCCATGATTTTTTGAGATTCAAAAATAAATTATAGGACAGTTAAAATACAATATTTTTCTCTGTCTGAAAAGAGGTCCATAACTGCTATAAGCCTAGATGTACTCCCCCTCTTACACCCTTCTTACCCTTTTCTCTCATTCCATCTCCGCTGCTCAGTCTTTCATTAAAAGGATTGATTCATCTCTTCAGGTTTCCCAGAAAGACAGTTACATGATTATGGCAATTTATTCATTGTACAACCACTGCTTCCTCCTGTTAGTCATGGATGGGGAACCCTTGGGCAGCTGCCCAAGTGAAGGGAAGAAAGTTGTTTGTTTTGTTGCCAGCTGTGTATGGAAAATCCCTTAAGAGAGAGGCTGTTGTAGGCCTGACCTGTCTGATTAGGACATCAGCCTTTGACTATAGTTTAAGCCTTCGGAGTAATGAGCATGTTGTTCTTTGTATATGTGTGTGTGTACTGATATAGGCATATACAGTACCACAGTGCTCAGCACCACTCTTATATTTTGCTGCAAAAAAGGATAACAAATAAAATAAGAGATTTTGCTGGTGATGGTGGTGTGTTTCTCCCTTTATTGGTTTTTCCCCAGGCCCTTGATAGATTTCTACCTTTGCAACAAGCAAGATGCATTTGAGGGCAAGACAAAATCATTTTTGTAAAACAGTACTCATGAGAATATGCTTTCATACTGTTGCTGGTGGTGCTATAGATCTTGCTAACAACCAGTGGAATCTGTCTCCTTTTCTTCAGCTTTATGAAGAGTTTTTAACCTAAAGTATGCAAAGTCAGCAAACTCCTTATTAATGATGATATGTAAAAGTACCAGAAAATTCTTATTTATAGCACTCTGATTTCCTCAAATGAAAGGTGCTTTATGGGCATGTCTAGAGTGCAGCTGGGAGAGAGCCTCCCAACCAGGCTAGGCAGTCTCATACTAACAGGGCTCAAGCTAGCACGCTAAAAATAACAGTGTGGACTCATAGACTCATACACTTAGGCTGCAGCTCAGACTGTCAACCCTACCTAAATCCCTAGGCTTGAGAACCTGAACTCCAACCCAAGCCTCAGTGTTCACACTGCTGTTTTTAGTGCATTGGTGCCCATATTTAGTGCAAATATAGTGCCCATCTTTAAAAAAGGGAAGAAGGAGAACCCGGGGAACTACAGACCGGTCACCCTCATTTCAGTCCCTGGAAAAATCATGGAGCAGGTCCTCATGGAAACCATTTTGATGCACTTTGAGGAAAGGGAGGTGATCAAGAACAGTCAATATGGATTCACCAAGGGCAAGTCATGCCTGACCAACTTGATTGCCTTCTATGATGAGATAACTGGCTCTGTGGATATGGGGAAAGCAGTGGACATGATATATATTGACTTTAGCAAAGCTTTTGATATGGTCTCCCACAGTATTCTTGCCAGCAAGTTAAAAAAGTATGGATTGGATGAATGGACTATAAGGTGGATAGAAAGCTGGCTAGATTGTCAGGCTCAATGGGTAGTGATCAACGGCTCAATGTCTAGTTGGCATCTGGTATCAAGCGAAGTGCCCCAGGGGTCGGTCCTGGGACTGGTTTTGTTCAACATCTTTATTAATGATCTGGATGGTGGGATATGCTGGAGGGTAGGGATAGGGTCCAGAGTGACCTAGACAAATTGGAGGATTGGGCCAAAAGAAATCTGATGAGGTTCAACAAGGACAAGTGCAGAATCCTGCACTTAAAGGACAGAAGAATCCTATGCACTGCTACAGGCTGGGGACTGACTGGCTAAGCAGCAGTTCTGCAGAAAAGGACCTGGGGATCACAGTGGATGAGTCAGCAGTGTGCTCTTGTTGCCAAAAAGGCTAAAGGCATATTGGGCTGCATTGTAGGAGCATTGCCAGCAGATTGAGGGAAGTGATTATTCCCCTCTATTCAGCACTGGTGAGGCCACATGTGGAGTATTGCATCCAGCTTTGAGCCCCCACTAATTGGAGAGAGTCCAGCGGAGGGCAATGAAAATTATCAGAGGGCTCGGGCACATGACTTACGAGGAGAGGCTGAGGGAACTGGGCTTGTTTAATCTGCAGAAGAGGAGAGTAAGGGGGATTTGATAGCAGCCTTCAACTACCTGAAGGGGGGTTCCAAAGACGATGGAGCTTGGCTGTTCTCAGTGGTGGCAGATGACAGAACAAGAAGCAATGGTCTCAAGTTGCAGTGGGGGAGGTCTAGGTTGGATATTAGGAAACGCTATTTCACTAAGCACTGGAATGGGTTACTTAGGGAGGTGGTGGAATCTCCATCCTTATTGGTTTTTAAGGCTTGACTTGACAAAGCCCTGGCTGGGATGATTTAGTTGGGGTTGGTCCTGCTTTGAGCAGGGGGTTGGACTAGATGACCTCCTGAGCTCTCTTCCAACCCTAATCTTCTATGATTCTAAGCCTCTCTGTCTGGGTTGAGAGGCTTGTTCCCAGCTGCAGTATGGACATATCCTATAAGGTCCTGATTCAGCAAAGCACCTAAGCACAAACTATGTGTGTGTTTTAGACTCAAGACTTTGCCTGAATGGGGATGGGATTATTCTGGTGCTTAGAATTAAGTATATGCTTAAGTACTTTGCTGAATCAGTGTCTTATAGATCATCTTTACCTGGAGGAACTCAAAGTGCTATAAATAAGACTATATATTACTTCAGATCTCAGGCTCCAATTTGGCAAGTTTCCTAATTGTGCCTATCTATAGTAGTCCCACTGATTTATTTGGGATTAATCATCTGCTTACAGTTAGGGTATGGCTACACTTACAACACTACAGTGGCACAGTTGCACTGTTGCAGCCATCGGCATAGGTAATCCTCTTCCCCAGGAGATGTTAGTAGGGTCAACTGAAGAATTCTTGCAACAACCTAGCACAGTCTATACAGGGACTTAGGTCTGCTTAACTTTGCCACTCTGGGGTGTGGATTTTTCACAGCCCTGTGTGATGTAGTTATGCCAACCTAATTTTCTAGTGTAGACCAGGCTTTAGGTGTGCATATAAGTAGCTTGCTGAATCCAGACCTAAACAAGGGTACCTGAGAACAGAATTGGACTCTTTCATCCTCTCCAGATATAATGCATTTGTATTCTTTCAGATGATCGAAGAACTTGTTTTCCCTGTCTACATTTCTTGCCTGTTGAATTAGCCAGGATTAGCTGCATTGTTCTGTACAGTTACAAGGAAATGGAAAGGTTTCAGTGGAGTATGCAGGAGAAAGAAGGGCACAGCCAGAAAATGATTTTCACTCTATAACTTGCAACATCTTTGGAATTAATGGTTTAAGACTTTGGATCCCCAAATATAATGCAAGAAAACCAAATTCAACACAAATCCAAATCCATTGAAAAGTAGAAAATTACTACTCTACTTTATTAAATAAATAGGTTTAAAGAGGGGCAAATGGCTTGTGTTGCAGTAGCAAGAAAATGGCCCAGGTGGTGTTTGGGGATTTTGAGAAGGGAGTGGGTAAGGGAAAATATGAATGGAAGAGGTGATATTTATGACTCCTGGTAGACTGCATGGAGAAGGTGAGTTCATAAAGGCTTACTGATTAATTTCTAAGGTTTGTTATTATTTTTAATGTGTATGTCCCCAGAGCATTGTATGGGCATATCTAAAACAAAACAAAAAATGAATCCAAAGAATGGGTGGATGTAATTCTATGGCCTGTGCTATGCAGGAGGCCAGACTTAGGTTATCATAATGGCCCCTTTGACCTTAAAATCTATCTATGAAATAATGTTTCAGCTCTTGGTGTCATCTTCACAGCCAGAGGGAAACAAAACTGGAAAGTGCACAGAATCTCTCTTGCAGAGTTTAAGCCTATGGTGTTACACAACATGCCACCACATTGTTGTTACAAGAGAGATGCTTTAGAGGTACTCATTCACACACTTGTTATGACCATTTGTATTTAGATAGCATCTGGATTGGAGTATAATTTATACCAAATTTTCCATCTAAGAGGCAGTTTTATTAATAATCATTCATCCTTGCCCAACCACCCCTTCACAATGCCTGCTTTGTTCTTTAGATGGTTATAAGATCTTTGGTCCCCAGCCATATGTGAGTTCAATGAGACTACCCACGTGCATCAAGTTAATCCCAGCTGCTTGCAGGATCAGGGCCCTTTATGTTTTATTCTAGAAAGACAGTGTCTACTTAAAAACTAGTCAGTTAAAAAAATAATTATTGCAGGTACTACACTTGTTCTTAAGACTCCTGCCAATATTTGTGGTTTTACAATTATGCTTTCCTCTTTTATACAAAGAAATTTCTCCCCCCAATCGCTGTGAAAGACCACAAAAAAACAGGAGAAATGTATTAACTGTGCAGAGGAAAATATTGAACCAGCACTATTAGAAATGTCAAATGAATACAGTAAACAAAACTGGGAAAAAAAATAAAATATTTTTCTCTAATCTTTTTCAGTTACAGTAACCTTGGGTGTTACTTGTAACCATAGTAAATAAAAACAGCTTTCATACAGAAGTGTAATTTTAAGTTGATAGCGTCCCTTTAAATAAAACTGTATTTTTTTTCATAAATCCAAAGTCCTTATCATTCTTTTTGTCAAGAACAAGAAAAAGGCTTAAGCTTTGAATACCTGCCTCTCTAACTTGGTAACTATTCTCTTATCCAGAGAGATCTGCAGATGCCCTTGTCCTGTCCGCTAAAAGGACGTTCTGCAAAGAGGATTACTGTTTCATGGGAAGAAGCCTCAGGGGGTTGCATAGGTGTCGAAAGCCATTTGCGCATTCACAGAGCCCTCATTGTGTCTATTGCTTTTGTATTTTTAGGGGAGGGTTTTCATTTTTTCCCTTCCAACTTTCATAATGGAATATAAATATTGGAGTGAGATAAAAAAATGTGAATTTTATATAGAAGAAAACAGTGTTACTGTTTTCATTTCTCTTCTTTGCAACATTTAAAAAAATTAAAATCAAGGCTTTTTTTTTTTTAAGCATGATTAGTTGAATGTTTCCATTTCTGCAGATGCAGCTTTTAAAGATTCCCTCAAATGGCACTTTTGCATAGGTGCCTCTCTCCTCTAATAGAACAAGGAGGAGACAAACATGGCTACCCCTCTGTTACTTTTCTCCTTTAATAGCTGAGTCTCTAACTATGGCTGACAATGGGCCATATAAAGAGTTCATTAACTCTTTGGTCAGTGGTACTTCTGCTCCTGTCCTATCTCTTTAGATTATCTCAGAATCACCAGAGGAGAATTGAGGAAGCCTCGTTTATGTGACTATGACTGATAGATGGCTTTTCTCTCCTAGTGGGTGGTGATCAACCCCCAGTGCGAAGTCTCACCTGGATCGGTGAGGACAGAACATACAGAAAAAATACAACTGCATCTCTCATAGAATCTGCATCCCAGAATACTTCAGGGAGTTAAATGAGACAACTATAGATGTTCATTGTGGAGTGCACAATTAAGAGGCAAAGGCAAGGGAGAAAAGATACGTTTTCAGCTGAGATTTGAAAACGAGTGGAGAGTTGATGAGGCGGAAAGACACAGGAAGGCTCTTCCAGATGGCAGTTGCTGCTGAGGAGAAGGCTCTCACACCAACAATGGTGCGTTTGTGTGTAGAGACAGAGAGGAGCCGGTCCTAGACAACCAGAGAGAAGAAGCAGGGGAGGTAGAAAGAGAGGAGCATTTTAGATAGTCAGGAGAGAACTTTTTTTTAAAAGAGCACTTTCTATTAAACACAGGATTCATTCTTCTAAAGCAATTTCTCTTGCTTTAAAGACATCTAACTCCTTTGTATGAGGTCACCATATAAAGGGATTGAATTGTGCAGTTTCACACGCCAACACCATTTTGCTCTGATGGAAAATGGCAGCCAGCCATCAGCTGCAAAGGTATAACAGGTCACTGAGGGTTTTGGCTCCAATGACTCCTTTCTGTAAGCTGGGAAATTAATTTCAGTTATCAAAGCCATAGCACTTAGTACTTGAAGATTTCATACCAGCATTTGTGCAAGGATGTGAAATAAAAAGGTAGTGACTATTGAACTCGCCTTCTTATTGCCTTTCCTTCTGTCCTTAATAAACCCTGCTGGAGCTAACAACCTCCTTTTTATCTAGGAGGGCATATGTATTTGCTCTCTTACAGCACACTATCTTAGAAATAAAGCAGCAGTACTGATGTTACTTTATGACAGTGCAGTACTGAACAAAGAGAGCATGAATATATGTTGGATGCATTTATTTCCCCAAATCCCATTATTCCCCAAATTCATGAATTTGCCATAAATCTTTATTTAGAGGTTTTCCTGCAGCTTTCTTTTATCAGTCCTTTAAAATTACTTCAGAACATTGTCTATGTTTTTTCTCTGTCATGTAGTGTGCACTGACTATATTTCATTAACTTCTTTGTTTCTAAGGGTATATGTGCAACGCGCAGCAAACCCAGGCTCTTACCCAGATTTGAGCCTTAGCCCCTCCTACCATCCTTACAGAAAAACTGCTGACCTGAGTTTGAAGCTACTTTAGGTCTGGACTAGCTTGCTCAGCTGGGAGTCTGGGTTAGAATCCAGAATCTGCTTTAACTAGGGCTGAAACCTGCCCACTTCGCAGTGTGGACACAATCTTAATCACTTGAGTGCTGACAGTTTTAGGCAGACGAGTTCTCCCACTAATTGACACAATTGACTGGGCCAGAATCCTAGGATATCTCAGCATAAAAAACCATGGGGTGTGCCCTCAGACACACACAGCAAATGCAAAAACAGTGAGGACACAGTAACGCAGGCAGAGCTCTGTAGTAGGGACATTCGCAGCTAGAGCTGGGAGATATTTTTCAACAGACTTTTTTTTTAATGCAGATTTGGCAACACTAAAACATTAAGGAAATTCATGTCAATTTCACCAAATTGTTCATTTAGGAAAAATAATCTGAAAAAAAAATAAAGCATTTTTATTTTTCAAACAGAACATTTCAGTTTTTCAATTAGATTCAACTTTTGTTTTGAAATGTCCTTTACTTTCATTTTAGGGCTGTTAAACAATAATAGAATACCATTTATTTAAATATTTTTGATGTTTTCTACATTTTCAAATATATTGATTTCAATTACAACACAGAATACAAAATGTACAGTGCTCACTTTATATTTATTTTTATTACAAATATTTGCACTGTAAAAAACAAAAGAAATAGTATTTTTCAGTTCACCTAATACAGGTACTATAGTGCAATCTCTTTATCATGAAAGTTGAACTTACAAATGTAGAATTATGTACAAAAAAACTGCATTCAAAAATAAAACAATGTAAAACTTTAGAGCCTACAAGTCCATTCAGTCCTACTTCTTGTTCAGACAATTGCTCAGACAAACAAGTTTGGTTACAATTTGCAGGAGATAATGCTGCCCGCTTCCTGTTTACAATGTCGACCGAAAGTGAGAACAGGCGTTCGCATGGCACTGTTGTAGCCGGCATAGCAAGATATTTACATGCCAGATGCACTAAAGATTCATATGTCCTTTAATGCTTCTACCACTCTTCCAGAGGACATGCATCCATGCTGATGACGGGTTCTGCTCGAGAATGATCCAAAACAGAGAGGACTGACGCATCTTTGTTTTCATCATCTGAGTCAGATGTCACCAGCAGAATGCTGATTTTCTTTTTTGGTGGTTCAGGTTCTGTAGTTTCTGCATCAGAGTGTTGCTCTTTTAAGACATCTGAAAGCATGCGCACACCTCATCCCTCTCAGATTTTGGAAGGCACTTCAGATTCTTAAACCTTGGGTTGAGTGCTGTCGCTATTTTTAGAAATCTTACATTGGTACCTTCTTTGGTTTTGTCAAATCTGCTGTGAAAGTGTTCTTAAAACGAACATGTGCTGGGTCATCATCCGAGACTGCTATAATATGAAATATATGGCAGAATGCAGGTAAAACAGAACAGGAGACATACAATTCTCCCCCATACAATTCACAAATTGAATTAATGCATTCTTTTTTTAACAAGCATCATCAGCATAGAAACATGTCCTCTGGAATGGTGGCCGAAGCATGAAGAGGCATACGAATATTTAGCATATCTGGCACAGAAATATTTTGTAACGATGGCTACAAAAGTTCCATGCGAACGCCTGTTCTCACTTTCAGGTGACATTCTAAATAAGAAGCAGGCAGCAGTATCTCCTATAAATGTAAACAAACTTGTTTGTCTTAGCGATTGGCTGAACAAGAAGTAGGACTGGGTGAACTTGTTGGCTCTAAAGTTTTAGATTGTGGGAGCCGTGATCAACTGAACTTGTGGATGCGGCAGGTAAACAAACTGGCCCAGCTCGCCAGGGGGCTTACCCTTAACAAGCGGCGGACCGGCTTTGAGAACCACCGTTTTAGAGTGCTCACTCAGCTCTACCTCCATGGAATTATTTCTTTTTATAGGACACGCAGGAAGGTTTTGTTTTTTGTTTTGTCATAATAATTGTTGGGCTGCTTTGCTTCCTCTGTTAGTGCTCCTGAGAAATTTCTAGATACTCAAAAAGTGCCAAATCCTTCTCCTTTGGCTTTTGCCATTGACTTCTATGAGAGCAGAAGTGTGCCCTAAATATGCACTATACACATAAAAGGATCTTCAGAAATAAGTCATTTGATACTTTTATGATTGTGGGCTCAGTACTCGGCCCTGGGTCAAGCCACTTTGCATTGCTGAAGTCAGAAAACTGACCTAAAGAGGCAGCTGTGGATTCCTCCTAACACAGATTACAGACAGTGCTGCTCAAGCAGAGTGGGGTGACAGTTGGAGGTACAACAGCTGAACACTTACAGGTGAATCCTCAGGTGGTGTAAAGCCAATGAAGGTGGCTCTATATCATCTGCTCTTCCCCTCTCACCCTCAGTGTAGGTTAGAGGAGGACATGGGGCAGGCCAGAGCTGATCACTCAGTAGTGGTTCAGTGCTTTGTATGGAACTGGTGCAGTCAACATAACTTAGAGCAAAACTCAGGGAGCAGAAAGGTGACTTAGAGCCACCTTTCTCCCATGCTGTCCTCAGTTAAGCCATAAACGTGGTGTGTCTGAGGACTAAGGCCTATATTTTCCATTAAGTTTATAGCATCAAAGCCCTTTTTCTATGATCAGGTCCCTGATAACTCTGATATTTCAGTTGCACTCCTCGTTCTCTTTCATCTCTTCTCTCAATAGAAATAGATTTGATTAATAGTAATTTCTGTCCTCTGCTGTTCCTGGTTATTACTTTTTGTTTAGTCAGCTCCATTCCATCATGTTTATAGAACTCTATTTTCTTTCTCTGCATCCTTCTACTTTATTTACCCTGGCAGTCAAGGACTCAAGTTTGGTTTCAAAGCTTAGGAAAATGGATAGCAAATGGTATGTTTTCCTAGAGTAATCCAGGCTTCTTTGCACTCCAGGTCAAACCCTGCTGTCTCTCTAGGTGTGCAAAAGAATACATTTCACAGCACCTTAATGACTACAGCATAGTTTGAAATGTCTAATCTGTTCAATTAAGATGTGCTTTCTTGCAATATGAACTTCACTTTATAACTCCTGTTCCTCTTCAAACTTAAACAGTGTAAGTGTATTGCAAATGCACATCTAAGCAAATGAACTAATTCTTCTTTGAGTAGTATTCCTACAAGTGCTCCACTTCAGGTGTGCATGCACCCAGGGGCTTTTGATCAGAGATTTTCACTAGCAGTGCACTAGTCTTCTTTGTGCCTTGTACCGAGGTTGTATAGAGCTGCGCAAATGAACTTCTCTCAGTTCCTTCTCAGCCACCCTCAGCCCCTTCTCAGCTGCCCTCAGCCTGAGACAGAGCATCAAGTGTGCCTGCATTATGCTTAGCATTACTTGCCAAAAGCAAAAATGTGTCCTTTTAAAATCCTGAGATCCGTGCCTCTGGTTCAAAATGATCCCACCGCTCTTCCACCATGTCAAGGCTAATTCTCCACTCTGGCACTTCAAGTGCAGAAGGTGGGGGCCCGCAAGGACTCTAAAAATTAATACTGGCCATTGGATTGGTAGATGCTGCTACCACCCAAGTGCAGAACCCCTTTGACAGCCCAGGAAGGCGTACTTGGGAATTCCTTCCTGTGGGGCACCCTCAAGCCCTTTCACCCCGCCACCTTCTGGGGAAGAGCTGAGAAAGAAAAGAAAAGGAAATCAGCTGTTGCCACCAGCTACTCAAACAACATGTGCACAAACCTTTTAAGACACAAAAAGCCAATTCTGTTCTTTACAAAGGTAAATTTTATTAAAAAAAGAAAGAAAATACATCTTGGAACTCAGGCTATTGCTAGATTTTAAAAGAGCAACTACAAGTATTAAGCACCAAGAATACCTTTCTTGAGGTCCAGCTTAAAGGTTACAATCAAAACAAAAGCCCCTGGGGTTAGCACAGAGGAATCCACAAGCCATAAAGAGATAAAAGGGATAAACCTAATCCCATCTTCCTAGACATTTCCTGATCTACTTACATATCTGGGTTTTAAATGAGTAGTTTCTAGTTATGATACTGATGATTTTTTCATACCTGGCCCAAGCTTCTTACAGCATAGCTGCTGCCCTGTTCAGCTCTCCCCAGGAGAACAACAACAGACAGACAAAAGGGAGTCTTGTTTCAATTTTAAAAAGTTCTAGCCTTCCCATTGGCTCTCGTGGCCAGGTGCCCACTCACCAGGGCCGGCTCCAGGCACCAGCTTAACAAGCAGGTGCTTGGGGCGGCCACGGGAGAGGGGCGGCACCTGCAACAATTCGGGGGCAGCAGGTCCCTCACTCCCTCTAGGAGTGAAGGACCTGCTGCCGCCTATTGCGGCTTTTTTTTCCCCCCCAATTGCCGCCGCCGATCACAATCGCAACTTTTTTTTTTTTTGCTTGGGGTGGCAGAAATGCTGGAGCTGGCCCTGCCACTCACTTCCTTTTACCTATACATAGTAGTGAGACTTTTTAACCCTTTGCAGGTAGAGCAATTAGAGAACAGCTACTAAGAGGGATTTTATAGCTACTGGCTGGCTGAGTGTCCCTAAAAGGGAGCTTCCCCCGCCCCTGCACCTTCATTTGTCACAATTACTCTTTTCATTTTAGCTAGTTTAGTTTAGTTTATTTAATCTGGTAACTATTTTCCAGGGGCTTTCCATGTGATACCCCCTTCATCTCTCCTGCCCACACAAACTGTTGAGGGGAGCTATTTTTACCGGGGTATGCTGAGATTCCTGGGATTCAAACATTACTTTTAACCATCCTGGTTAGTGATGGACACTCTCTGTGCCTCTGCTGTTTGAGAGATACCCATGTACCCGCAAAGTAAAAGATCTGCACCTCTTTTAAAAGTGGATCAAGGAAGAACAGAGAAATCAAGTTCACATTCCAGATGATGATGCAGGCTCTGTGACCAGCCTGGAATCTGGCCCCAGGGAACCCCCTGTACATCAGCTTCTGTGTACTTTTAGTGTCCCATCAATCTCTGCTTCTGAGTAATTCAGATCCTTGACAGAGAAGACTGTGGTATGTACCAACAAGGTGTGATGCTTCTCTTGGGGTGCCCAGAACTGTGAGCTACTGTATTGCTTCCCTCACCTTCAGCAAGTGAGAGCTTTGCTGTTGTTAAACTATGTGTCAATTCCCTGACACACCGACTTGTCTGCCTTGCCAGCAAACTCTGCAGGACTCTGACAGTCCAAACCTTGTCTTGGAGGTAACAATCAGTGAACCCTAATTCTTTAATTCCTCAGAGACGTCTCCCTGGAGTGTCCAGTCCCTCTCACTGGACATTCACAGACATTATTAAGTTTGCTGCCTCCAAAGAGACAGTATGCGCATCAGCCTGTTAACTGAAGACACCCTCCACTTTCATACATAGTGCTGAGATGGTTTTGTAATAAAACAAGGATAAGTTTATTAACAAAGTACAGAAATGTAAGTGATACTAAGCAGGAATAAAAGAGACACGTACGGTTATGAACAAAACAAAACAAAACACGCTTTCTAGTGACTAAAACTTAATTTCAGCAAGTTACAGTCTTTGTCTGTTTCTCACCAATAGTCAGTTTCCAGCTACTCTTGCCTTCTAGGCCAAGAGAATCCACTTTTCATGTACTCAAAGGGTGCTGCCCTCCCTTTGTCCCCTAGATGATGGGTAACTCAAATGCCTCTTTGCCCCCATATATTACACCAAAGTTTATTGTTTCTGTGTCACAAGCCAGGAAGGCTTCCTGGGGGTGCATACTCCATCCCCCATCATAATCATTAAGCAGTCATCTGCCCCATGTGCTAGCATGATGGCTTTGTTTACCTTATATGTAAATGTACTTTTCATTGTCCTCTCTGATCATACAAGAAAAAACATATTCCTTTGTCTAGGACAGGCTGAGCTTTATGAGCTGCCTGCCAAACACATTTTAAGAACATATTTCCAGCATGTTTCCGTGTATAATTCTGTGTACACACCACATACTTACATTACATGATGATTTTCAGGACTAGCATATTGCCAATTTGCATATGATACTTTACATTACACCTTTTAGATACAGATTATGACAACAATGTGTCGGGGCAATGAGTGTGTCAGGCCTGATGTAAGTTATGATATGGTATGCCCTTTGCCAGTTGGCACTGAGAGGCTCCCAGGGTCACACAAGACTCCTAAGAAAAGAAGTTATACCTAGTAGTGAACCTTCATTGAAAAGAGCCAGGTCATCTCAGAGACCATGCGCTCCAGAGACTTCCGGTCCCAAGGAAAATTCTGTGGAGGCTCCAAACTGCTCTGGTACCAGGAGCTCTCAGATGACTTCCAGGTCTTCAAAACACCATGGTACCTGTCATATCTTGGGAGCAAAACTGACCCTTATCCCATTGAAGTATGATAGATCTAGCAGAGACCCCAAACACTCTATTGCATGGAAACCTGCACCATCTTCAGTCTTCTTAGTGCCAATATCTGAATGAATACCCTAGACATTGGCAGTCATACAGCAGAAGCCATCTACATCCTCAGTATTGGAATCATCTGTCAGGCCTGTGTCTCAACTGTCAGTGCCTGGTACCGTCTCCATCTTCCAAGATGAGACCACTGAAGCAGGGAGTTCTCTCATTACCAGCACCGATTCCTGTGAAGCCTCAACCAATTTCAGTTCTTTTACACCCAGTACTGCAAGAATTTAGATGTTCTAGAAAGTTGGTCATGTCATATGAGCAGGAATTCCCTTTGCCAATGGGTACCAAGTGATCTACTGGGTCACCGAGCCCATATCTTTCACAGGTACCTCCTAGCTTTCCGATACTGATCACACCAGAGTGGCAGTTGCATTTGCCTCAGGTGTTCTCTCCACCTTTAGACTATGTTGAAGATATCCGTACCATGATCTTCTGACTATTCTACATTCCCCATCTTTCTATCCTGAAGGGAACTCACAAGGGATAGACAATTTCATATCTCTCCTTACTGGCATGACCACCATTGAACACCTCCTCCTTGCCTTATGGTCTACCTCAGTGGCCATATTGGGATCCGTGGGTTGTCTACCAGCAACAATTCTCAAAGCCAACCAGTTCCTCCCAGGGGGATCATCAAGGGAGACACTCCACCATCTCATCACTCCCTCCTCCCCAGCCTCAGCAGTTGTCTTTTGAAGACCAAGAAGCTAGAGTGGACAGAGAGGTGACACCACAAACTAATATTTTATTATCCTTATCAGATGAGGCCATTATGTTGCCTTCACCTTCTCTCACTGATGACTTTGACCAGTTTCAGGAGTTGATTAAACATATTACTGGATACTTACAGATTCCACTAGAAGAGGTACTGGAGTCCCAGCATAAGCCTTTGGACATTTTACATACATCATCCTCTGCCAGAGTGGCTCTACCAGTCAATGAAGCAATACTGGATCCTGCCAAAATCATCTGGTGCAAACTGGCCACTGCACCACCTGCTTGTAACACAGGTGGACAACAATATTATGTACCAGATAAAAATTCAGAATTTCTATTCTCCTACCCTATACCAAATTCTTTGGTTGAAGAAACTGTTGATGGGTTTGGGAGACAACATCAGATGAAATCGAAACCATTTGTCAAGGACCAAAAGCACCTCAACCAATTTGCACACAAGAGCTAGTCATCAGTGATTCTGCAATTCCAAATTGCTAATTACCAAGGTGTGATTGAAAAATACAACTATATTAATTATGATAAATTCAGCAGTTTTGTGGATCATCTCCCAATAGAATATCAAGAGTAGTTCAAAGCTATCATAGGCAAGGCTTAGCTCTTGACAAGAACCTATATGCTTCCATAGATGCAGCCAACATGGAAGCAGGCTCCATCTCTACTGCTGTCATTATGTGGAAATCATCTTGGCTACAATTGTCTGGCTTTTCTATGAAGATCCAAAATACTGTAGAGAGGTGGTTCTCAGCCAGGGGTCCAGGGGCCCCTGAGGGGCCATGAGCAGATTTCAGGGGGTCCACCAAGCAGGACTAGTGTTAGACTTGCTGGTGCCCAGGGCAGAAAGCCTAAGCCCTGCCGTGCAGGAATGAAGCCCAGGGCCCTGAACCCCGTTGCCTGGGGCTGATGCAGAAGCTTGAGCAACGTAGCTTCATGGGGTGCCCTGTGGCGTGGGGCCCTGGGCAATTGCCCTGCTTGCTAGCGCTTAATGCCAGCCCTGGCTTTTATATGCAGAAAACCAGTTGTTGTGGCACAGGTGGGCTGTGGAGTTTTTATACCATGTTGGGGGCGGGGAGTGGTTCAGAAAGAAAAAGGTTGAGAACCCCTGCTGTAGAGGACCTTCCTTTTGATGGGATTAAGTTCTTTTGAACCTCTGGCTACCTGTTCGCTACCCCACCTGCATATGAAGATGTCCTTCCTGGTGGCCATCACTTCTGCCTGAAGGGTCAGAGAAAATGGGGTTCTGATAGCAGACCCTACCATCACAGGAGAGTGAGTGGTTAGGATGGTAACTTCAGGAACAGTGTTTCATTATGACCACATTCTAAGATTTCTACCTGAAGTTTCTTTTGAATTCCATATTAACCAGGTTATTCAGCTCCTGTTTTTCTTTCTGAAACCATGCCAGACCAAAGAAGAAGCTGCCTTATGTTCTTTGGATGTAAGAAGGACACCGACCTTCTATTTGTATAGAACTAAACATTCCAGGAAGTCTCTTAGACTCTTCATGTCAAGTGCTGACAAATCCAGAGGATCTGCTATTTCATGCCCAAGACTTTCAAAGTAGATCTTTGGGTGTTTTATCTCTTATTATGACTTTGCCAATGTTCAGCCTCCTTCTAGAGTGTACAGCCCATTGTAAAAGGTCCCAGTCTACATCAGTGGTCCTATTGATGGGTGTCCTGGTCATTGAAATCTGCAGAGCAGCAACCTGGACCTCAATACATACTTTTTCCAAACATGATGTTCTGATTCACACGTCTGGAGCTGATGATGTCATTGGCAATGCAATCTTGTCTTCAGTGTCAGATCTGACTCTGAAGTTCCCACCTCCATCAACAGATACTGCTCAGGAGTCATGTGAAGTGGAGCACCCATTGGAATACTACTTAAAGAAGAAGAAGAAGAGGTTACTCCCCCTTGGGCAATAACTAGAGTTCTTTGAGTTGTATGTCCCTGTGGCTGTTTAACTACCTGCCCTCTTCCACTCTACTTCAGAACCTTGTCTCTCGGGAGTGTTGCAGTAGAGAAGGAACTCAGGGCAATTCACCCAGGCAGCTCTATGTATCCTCGGTATAGGTCACAAAGATGCATAGGGTGCATGCACAGGCTGAATGGGTACTGCTACTGAAAATCTCCAATCAAAGGTGCATGCCAACCTGAAGTGGAACTTCACCACAAGGTGAGTAACTTCTCCTTCATCCTGGAAGTCAATTCCTCAATATATCACTCTCTCTGTGTGGGGAGTATTTTTTCACCTTATTATTTATCATCTAAATAAAACAGATGAGAAAGCGATACTTTAGCTTTATGCTAACAGTGATAAAGTTAAATAAGATCAGTTTGTTTGTTTTTTAAACCTCCTTTGTTCAGTGATCTTAAAGCATCGTAATGGTTCTGGCTTGCTGCAAATCCACACAGAGTTCACCTGTGTTATTGAGTGATATGTATCAAATTACATCAATCTGAGCTCTTTGCTGATAATTTTTAGGAACATAGTTAACTGAAAATATTAATGTTATGTACTTTGATATTTTTGTAAAGCAAAAAACAAACTAACAAACCAAAACCCACATCTGCTGCCAAGGAATTAAATCTGTAACCACAGGACACCTTGGAGCACATTATTCAGCAATGTTTCTTAACTGGTAAAGTGTTTTTCTCTCTTCAGCTTTGTGAATTAGTTTGTGCAGTATAATTATATAATATTTGGGTTTTGTTTGTTTTGTTTTTTGAGGATAACAAAGTATTTCATGTGTGACCTTTACATTTCTTAACAATTACTATTAATAAATGTCATAAAGTGCAGTGTAGTGTGTCCTAAATCTATAACTTCTACATCACAACAGTACTTGACTCAGCACTAGCTCAGTGATCACTAGTGTACGTCCATCATCAGGTGCCAATAGATAATATGACTAAACTTTAATAATCTTACAAGATGCATATCAGATAGCTTCCTTTATATAAGAATGTCAAAGCACATTACAATTGTTAATTAAGTTAGTCACAAAACTCTCCTGCGAAGCAGGTAAGCTGTGCCATTATGGTTAGAGATGGGGAAATTGGGAAACAGAGAGGTTAGGCAACTAATGCAAGACCAGGCTGCAAGTCAATGGCTGAGTTCAGAAGAGTTCCCAGAAATCCTTGCTCCTGTCCCCTGTTCTGCCAATGAGACAATACTGCATCTCACTAATGCTTTATATGTATGTATCTGCTTCTCCCACAACTGTCCTTGCCCTTTTCCACAACATCCTGTATACATGGAAAATCCTCTTGTCCTGGTCTGACAAGCCACTGACGTCTCCTGCAATGACCAGAACGTGGGTGGCTATGCCTAGTGATTGGAACAGGAGTCATGCCCAGTGGTCAGAGCCAAGGGTCAAATTTGAAGACAGTGTCAAGTACTAAGCTGAAGGTCAGAGCTGGCGACGGTGTCAGGTGCCAAGCCAGGGGCAAGTCAGAGCTGGAGACAGCAGGAACCTGGAGTAGGGTAGGACATCAGGGAACTGTGAGTAGACAGGAGCCTGGGATAGGAGAACAGCAACCAGGAGCAGGTGGGGAAGCAGGAATTGGGAGCAGGTATGAATGCAGGGCTCAGGAGTCAGGTAAGCAGGAGGGGTCCGCGGTAGCAGCTAGTCAGGGATTCCTCTAGTTACTCTGGCACCTTGTTATTACTTCCTGGTTTAGACAGAGCCCTTCAGCAATTGGGGAGCTCTTGGGACCTGTGCGGGGGGGGACCCCCTGTGAGCTAACCCTTTGCTGGACCTTTCTCAGGTTAATCAGGTGACTTGCTGGGTGTCAGTCGTGGCCTGAACACTGCCTAGGGTCCCGTAAGCTCCAGTTAAGGCCAGCAATCCCTCATGCGGGTCCCTCCATATAACACGTTTCTTCCATGGTGTTTACAAGGAGTCAAGTTTCAGAGTAGCAGCCGTGTTAGTCTGTATCCGCAAAAAGAACAGGAGTACTTGTGGCACCTTAGAGACTAACAAATTTACAAGGAGTCAGTAATTATTATTTAAAACAAAAACAATCTGACAAAAAGCAACCTTCAAATCATGTACCCATGCCTGATCCTATTGCTTTTGCCCTTGTCTATCTTGCCCCATCCTGCACTATTATTTGTGCATACGTTTGGGTACTAATCAGTTCCGGCTCCATATTGATGCACTGCTCATATGCTCTCTTAAGTTAACATTTTCAACACATCTACTAGGTGGCTTAGAAAGTTTATACTCTGTCTCCTGCTCCTCCCTGCTGGTAAATGAAAGGGCTCAGTCAAGGTCTGAGGCCTAGATCCACAAAGAGACTTAGATGTTGCAACACTGAGCATTACAACACCTAACTTTTAGGTACCTACAAAATCGCTGTAATCCTCAAAGCCTGAGTTAGGTGCCCAGGCTCCCTGTACTAGGAATGGGGAGAGAAAGGTGCCTGAGAATGGGATCCATAAAAAACAGCATGGTCGGCAACTCCCCACTAATAGTATATGCCCACAAGAAGGGTGTGTGCTAAGCCCAACCTCTCTCTGGGGCTTGGGCTCCTATCTCTGCTTGGAATCCATAGCTGTGAACCTTCTCCTGGAGTTAAATCTGTGGGGGTTTTTTCAAGAAATTCCAGAGGAGCAGGAGGTACCATCTTCCTTATAACTTTTAGTCCAATGGTTAGAGCACTCATCTAGGATCTGGGAAACCCAGGTTGAACAGGGGTCTCCCACCTTTCAGGAGAGTGCTCTAACCACTGGGCTATGGGATATTCTGCTGTGGGGCTGCCTCAGTCTTTCTTGTTGAAGCTGTTCCACTTTGTATGAAATACTTGAGGAGTCATTGGGTCTCAGAGAGAAAGACTGGGAGGTGAGAGACCCAATGTTCAGTCCCCCTGCTCCAGGTATTCTTTATAAAAGAGGTGGCACCACCAACCACTGGCCAGATTTTGTATGGGGCCTGCTTAGAGCTCAGCTACTGGATTGGGCTCCACCAGTGAAATAGGCAGGGAAACACCCATCTTTATCTGGTTTGAGGATCCTGCTTGGGTCTTAAGCCTGGGGTAGGCATCCGGATGCGTAGAGTAAAGAACTGTGTGCATGACCAGCAGAAAAATATAGGCACCTAGGGGACCTCGACACTGAAAATGTAGGCGATTTTAGGTGCATACAGGATTAAGCAGCAGGGTTAGTGTGTGTTTAGGGGACCACATAGCTGGGTAAAAATAAACAAAAATGTTATTTAATAGAAAAACCACAGATTCAAAGAAGAAATAGTAAGGGAAAGCAAACGTGCAAGTTACATAGAAAATAAACATACAGACACAACTTCAGGCTCTACGCTTCCATATTAGATAAAACCCCTTTTCTAATACTAGTTACCTTTTGGTTTAAACAGTTTCCTAGCATACCCTCTAGCTACAGGGGTAATCCAGTTTTCACAGATAGCTTCTTGCCTAGTGGCTGTCCCTCAGTTTCTGGATGAAAACTTCAGTTTCAACCCTCCTTTTTAAAAGGCTTTTTTTCCTTTTTTACCTCTCTCTTTCAGACTGGTGACTCATGATTATTCAGAGAGGGGGAAATTCCCTCTTGCCTCCACAGCTGGGATGTCTCACTGTCTCCCAATTAACTCTAATGATCCAATCTTGTCTTTTTTCTGAATAGCACAAAGGATCATTACTTGAGTCCAGTTTTGTGTCAACACCTGACTTAGGAGGCAGTCCCCTCCCTGTTTCATTGCCCTGTTGCACCACAGTTACAACTTACAGTTTTCTCTATGCACATATACATACATTCATAACCATAGTCTGTATACATATCTAATAATGACCATCAAGTTCAGATCATTACAAGATTTTAAAAAAGACATTACTCAACATATATTTGTAGCACATTATTATATACAATCAGTTGCTTCAAGTTTTTATTCTTTGGGGTCTCTCCGCTCCCCCTCCCCCCCCCCCCCCCCGCCGCCGTTATTCCCTTGAGCTCTTTGGACCCTGATTGTCACAGTTAGACTATGGCATCTGAGCACAGGTTTGGAGGAGCTCAATGATGTTTAAATTTTGGACTTAGATACCTAAAGTGGGGGGTTAGATGCCCAAGTCCCTTTGTTATCTGGGCCTGAGAGCTGAGTAAAAGGCTCATATTAGCAGAACAGAGATCTGTACCGTGGCTGGGGAGATGATGCCTGCATGAGGCTGGAGCCAGCATGATGCCTCCAAGAGTACTGGGGGTTACTGGCAACCCTCCAGCTTGTTCAACACTTGCACTCTCCGCCTTCAGCCCAATGTGTACAGAAGCACTGGGATATGAGCCTCTGTTTGTGCTTGTCTCCTCCTTCCCAAGTGCATCAGAACTGGAGCAGCCATAATTTGCCCCAGAACATGTACCCATGGAAAAGAGGAGTTTATGTGATGGATTCAGTTTGCTTGCAAATTCAAATATGAACATGTGGTAATAGTACTTTACACACAATGAGAGGCAGAGTATTAATCCATATTATTGGCCCAAGATGAATGTTTTCATGCGACTTCCTATAGCATACACCAGATGCAGCTAGAACACTGAATAGCTTTCTGAAAATCTCTTTATTGTTCTGGAGGGTGAGCGCCCTGATCTTGCTTCTTAATCCCAGGTAAATTGTGCTACTATATTTATAATAGCTGTACTTCTTTGGTAATATAGAAGAGAAAAATAATATGCAGTGATAACAGAATATCATTTTGATCTCAGTGTAAAAGTAATTTGATAGTTTTACATTTTGAAAGGGGCAAAATATTTTCAATTTTTTAAACAAGTGTAATGGTGTAGTGGATATCATCAGTTCCAGGGAATTTCTTTCTATTCATGGTTCTTTTGCCAATTACTTGTGTGTGATTTATAGGTTGATGCCTGAATGGCAAGGATTATTTTTCTATGGTAAAGTAGTTTTTCTTTCATTAATATTCTGATCTTTAAACAACCCATTGTCACTCTTTGTACATGGTATACAGAAATAAAGCAAAATATTTCAATATCTGTATTTTGATGCTCTCTCTCAAGACAGATATGTAGCAAAAGGATTTAAATGAGCATAACCAGAATAATGACAAAAGGACTAGTCACAATGAGACATTTAAAGGAAGCTGATGCATCTGAACAGGATATCATATGGTCACCAAACTATATTTAAAAGGTTTTCAGGATACAAAAATACAAATAAATGACTGCTGCTTAATTAGATAGATACAGTGGTTGGAGCAGAAGGGCCGGTCATATTTTTGAAGAGTGATAAGCCATTGGACATAGGAGTTTAGAATGAAAGTGCCTACTTATCCATTCAGTAATTATAGCATGACTGCCCGAAAACTCTTGAGCCAAATTCTGATCTAAGTTAGTTATACCAGTGTAAGCACGGGGGCTGGAACAATCGTTATAGTGTGGGTGCTAGTGATGGAAACCATGTATTTGGTGTTTGTTATTACTACTTTGAGCCAGGGGTGCAGCAGCACTCCTAGTTCCAGTACCACTGAGTGTAAGTCAATAGCAACACCATGGAAGTCATCAGCTTACATTGGTACAACTATGAGCAGAATATGGCTCAAAATATATAGGGAATAAATGGAAAAGCAGGAAAAAGGTAAGAAAAAAAAATCCGAAATTATCCATTATCTGAAGTCTGGGATATGCTATATTTTATTAAGTCATCGACCAGAGTGAAAAAAAAGGACTTCTTGACTAGTGAACTAGTGATATTTTCATGTTTAGGTATCTCATAGCCAGCAGGTTAGACAAATTCTAGGAATACAATAGACATGACAGATATGTGATAAGAAAGATATGGCAATACAGTACACCTCATTTAGTTACATTTTGACAATATATTTATTTTATCATGTATATGCCAGTGCTTGAAAAGTTAGAGAGCTAAAACTGGTATGGAAAGTACATAAAATCGATGTAGAAATAGCTTTCACATAAGAAACAAATTATACCATCAGTCAGAATGAACACCTTAAACTTCACAGGGCACTGCCATTGTAAGTGGCAAAGCACAAGTGTAAAGTGCTGTCTGCTTGAAACAATGGCAAAACCATTGTTTTGAATGTGTAACCTCATAAAGCATATGGATTGGATGAATGGACTACAAGGTGGACAGAAACCTGGCTAGATCGTCGGGGTCAACGGGTAGTGATCAACAGCTCGATGTCTAGTTGGCAGCCGGTATCAAGTGGGGTCGGTCCTGGGGCCGGTTTTGTTTAACATCTTCATTAATGATCTGGATGATGGGATGAATTTAACCCTCAGCAAGTTCGTGGATGACTCTAAGCTGGGGGGAGAGGTAGATATGCTAGAGGGTAGGGATAGGGTCCAGAGTGACCTAGAGAAATTGGAGGATTGGGCCAAAAGAAATCCGATGAGGTTAAACAAGGACAAGTGAAGAGTCCTGTACTTAGGAAGGAAGAATACCATGCACTGCTACAGCCTGGGGACCAACTGGCTATGCGGCAGTTCTGCAGAAAAGGACCTGGGGATTACAGTTGACAAGAAGCTGTATAAGAGTCAACAGTGTGCCCTCGTTGCCAAGAAGACCAATGGCATATTGGGCTGCATTAGTAGGAGCATTGCCAACAGATCGAGGGAAGTGATTATTCTCCTCTATTCGGCACGGGTGAGGCCACATCTGGAGTACTGTTTTGGGCCTCCCACTACAGAAAGGATGTTGACAAATTGGAAAGAGTCCAATGGAAGGCAACGAAAATGATTAGGGTGCTGGGGCACATGACTTTCGAGGAGAGGCTGAGGGATCTGGGGTTACTTAGTCTGTAGAAAAGAAGAGTGAGGGGGGCTTTGATAGTAGCCGTCAACTTCCTGAAGAGGGGTTCCAAAGAGGATGGAGCTTGGATGTTCTCAGTGGTGGCAGATGACAGAACAAGGAGCAATGGTCTCAAGTTGAAGTGGCAGAGGTCTGGGTTGGATATTAGGCAAAACTATTTCACTAGGAGGGTGGTGAAGCACTGGAATGGGTTACCTAGCAAGGTGATGGAATCTCCATCCTTCGAGGTTTTTAAGACCCGGCTTGACAAAGCTCTGGCTGGGATGATTTAATTGGGGTTGGTCCTGCTTTGAGCAGAGGGTTGGATTAGATGACCTCCTGAGGTCTCTTCCAACCCTAATCTTCTGTGATTCTATATTGAAGATCTATGGCTAACCAAAGGAAGGTCCTAAAGAAAAGTACACAATCTTCTTTCCCCATGCAAGTGATAAGAAGCATTCTTTAAAACTACTACCCACAGTACTCAGACATCCAGAAGCATCTGAGAATGCAACAAGAGATGCAAATAGTGAACTTTAAAACTGACAGCATGCAAAATCCATCAGTTTGGGATACCATTTCTGCCACTTCTTTCAGTTGTTCCTCTGTAACCAAGTTGCCTAGGCAGCACCACCTTGTGGCCCATCACCTGTCTACTCAGGGCTTGTCTCAGTGCAGTCAGTCCTTTTTGTTAGTCTTCCTAGTCCCAGTTGTCCCATCCACCAGAAGGCTTATCCAGATAACAGACTCTTGGCTGTAACCTGGCTTCCCTTATTGAGGAAGAAGCATAACTCTGCTCTCCTTTTTAGTCAGCCCCTAACTAAACTGTTTCTCTTCCTTTTAAGTTCCCTCTCCACTACTCTAAACTGCTGCAGGAGTAGAGGGGTGAGGCTAGCTCTGTCCACAGGCCCTTGTTAGGCCCCAGTAATAGGGTCCTTGGTGGGTTAGGTGGCATAGTGGCTAGCATGTCCTAGTGCCACATCCCAGTGGGTCAGTCTTGCATACCTAGTCCTCTTTTATTCAGATGTGTGGTGAGGTGGGACAGGTGGTTTGGGTCCTTCCTATAGTAGGGGCAAGGGTAGGGGAGCCCAGGCCCACCCACTGCACCAGACTCCAACCCAGGGCCCTAAGATGGTTAATAGTGTCTGGCCCCTGAAGTTGCCCTCTGCGTTGCCATCCCTGGGTCACTTCCTACTGCTGCTTTTCAATCTCAGCTTCTGATCCAAGATAAGATGAAAAGAAAAGGAAACCAAATCATTAGTGCCAACCAGGCTCAGCTTATAGTCCAACTTGCTCAGGGAGCCTTCTCTGGCATCTTCATCAGGAGCCTTCAGGGTAGGTCTGTCCTCCTCCCTAGTCTTCCCCCTTCTGAGCTGTGATGCTCACTTCTCAACTCTTTTTCCAGCTGGAGCATGCTCTCCAGGGCTGGAGGAGCAGGGCCATCTGGGCCCAGTACTGTCAGGTTTGTACACCCCATTACAGCCTCATAATGGCCAAGAGAGGCCTATCTGCACGATCATATATCCTTCCTCTCTGGATTTTGCTGAGATGCATCCTTCCACCCTCACCCCCATCCCACCCACCTCACTGGGTGTCCTCCATCTTGGAAGAAGAAGTCCGCATTTCAGTGAACACTCCCAGCCATGTGGTGGATATGAAAATGGCTGGAGATATAGGGACCATCCCATGAGTCTGGGGTTGTTGTCTTTCCTGGCATGGAGCCACAGTAAAAGTCATGGTGCGTGACTAGGGTGAACTTATTACAGAGAAGGTAATATCTGAGTGCCTCCATGGCCCAATTCATGGCTAAGCCCTCTTTTCTTATTATGGAGTAGACCTTCTCTCTTGGGGGACAATTTGTGGCTTAGGTAGAGGATGGGCTGCTCCTTGTCACGACCACCAGGGACAAGACAGTCCCCAACCCAACTTCAGAGTCATCAATCTGGAGCAATTCCTTGATGAAATCTGGGCTGTATAAAACAAGCTCCCTACAGAGGCCAGCTTTTTGAGTCTGAAAGGCATTCTTTGAGCTGGTTGATGAGAGGGGCTGCAACAGATGAGAACTCCTGTACAAACTGGTGGTAGCAATCCATACTACATCACTAACCACTGGAACTGCCCCATGGGCATATTGAATGAAAGGGATGACAACTTTGTGAGAACTCTACATGTGAGCGCCCTTGGAGCCATAAACAACTGCACAATATTATCCTCTGGGGACTGTAAGAAAGAAAGGAATGGAACAATCTAGCAACCCTATTGACCATACCTAGGGTTTGCAGTATGTCAGCAATAACACAGGGTCATTGGTATTGAGGACAGTGAATAGCTCTATAAAAATCAGCATCAACACTTTTATCCTAATCCATCAGTAGGAGAAGATCATCAACTGCATGACCAGTTCAGTTTCTTCATTATGCCAAAACCAAACTGGCTGGAGTCAAAGAGATCCAAGGACCCTTGATACTGCTGGAGTTGTTTTGTCACAATCTATTCAATAATATTTTCCAAAAATGGGAAATATGAGACAAGTCAACAGTTAAGGAGATTTTCTGGGCCAGATAATTAATTGGTTTTGTCAAGCTATCTGGAGTGGCTCATGAACATGGGTGCCAACCTCAAAGTAGACTGTTACAAACCAAGCCACAAACAGCAAATTGGCTGTGTGTTCTATAATTAGATTTCACCCACCAAGTATCAAATGTGAATTTCTCAAGCACTGGAACAGCCTTAACCTGGAGTCACAGATAGTCCCCTTGGGCACTCTGGTCTATCTTGCCACCCAAGCAAGCCAGTCTTTTTGATAGATGGTCCCTTACATCAAAAATCATAACAATATTCAGATTACTCCCTGTCCCAAAGGAACAGTCATTTAGTCCACATCAGATCACCCACCAAAGACAACACTTGTAGCCAATCCTATAATTAACTAGAGATTTGTTAACAAAAAAAGGAAACAAGAGTTATTTACAAGGCTAAAGTAGGTAACAAACAAATGAATCACAGTCTTAGGTTCCAAAAAGTAATAGAAAATGCTATAATGGGCAAGCTCTATATGTCCTTTAGGCTAACCCAAGCTAAGCAGCTTGGGGATCCCTTACTTATGCTTAGAAATATTGCCCTCTCCAAATTCCAAACAGCATAGCCATAACAATTGCTTCTTGACTGGGATTTTTATTCCCTTCCCCCAGAGTTCAAGCTGTGATGGGACAAGCATTTGTGCAACTTCCTTCTTCATGGGTGTGGGGAAAACAATCAACAAACTCTTTTGTCCACTGATGTTCCACAATAGTTTCTCTGGCGTCTATGGGGGCTTCTTTTGTTGGGCAGGAGATGACACCTCTTGTGGTAAGCTAGTATTTCACACTTGGTAATGCTTCTCTCCTGAATCAGATCATATCAGATCACACACCAAAGACAGCACCTGGTTTCCAGTTTCATAGCAAACACATTTATAGTTACAGAGCAAACACTTAAATATTACCTTATAACAAGAGATACAAATATTATAAGTTAGATTAATGCATGCAGCAACTCACAAACATTTCATAAAATCTATACACTAAACACAGCTCTATAAATCTAATATCTATTTTAACAATACTAATGCACAGATGAGCCAGACTGGTTTCCTGCTATGCATTTGTCAGTGTTCAGTGATTCCTAGGGGCCTTGGCATGAGTTGGCACCTGGTCTGCCAGCGTCACAGGTGTAAATCAGCATAATTCCATTTAAATCAAGAATTGGATTCCTGAGCCAATGGTCTAATACTTCTTCAAAGAAGCAGGAAGCTTGCCAACCCCCAGGAAGGTATCAGCAATAATCTCTCCTAGCTAGGTTTCACTAAACAGGAAGGACATGGCTCTAGCCCCACAGGTGCTAACTGATGTATTGCCCCCAGTTCCTCCAAAGCCTGACAAGCTGAAACTCAGGAAGAGAAGACTTTGTATTTGTCACACTCAATAATGTATTCCACGCTCACAGAGTCAGATGGCTCAGCCTGGATCCAAGTGCAAGTAATTTCAGAATGCTTCACAACTAGAAATGCTTGGCTCTCATTGTATGGAAACAACCTGGATTAGTCAGATTGTCTGCCTCCTAGAGCTATTCCAGAGATAGGTACTTTGTGGATGCTATGGTTGATGTGAAGAAACTGTTCTTCATCTCCTGCAGAGTTATGATACCAGGCTTTAAAAACTTTGTTGTGCTGCATTTGAGCCACCTCCAATGCTCTATATATCCATCTTCTACCTTCAGTGCTCTACATGTCTTCCATCCTTGTTACATCAGTCACATATTATCCTAACATCATGGTGACCACCAGTCAAAATGAAGCAGAGGAAAAAAGTGATTAGAAGCCACTGTATTGATAATAAGAAGTTGTTATAGTGGCTCACCAATCCCTTGATAGGGTGATCATTTGCAAGACAGCATTTGTCCTCAGAGCCCTCTGAAACCCAGCATGTTATTGCTTATTTTGTTTTGTTATTGAGAAATCTAAAGTCAGATTCAACACCCCAGTCAAGATATATGCATATTTGCAATCAGGTAGCTAGTTTCCTCAGTAATTCGAAAGCTCATTCTGCAAGATCTAAAGAAGTTTCAATTACACTAGGTCCTTGAGTTGTCATGTCACTCAGATCCTTGTTGTGGGAGGGCAGTTCTTCAATGTAATTAGTCCTCCTCGGCCCTCCTTATTTTATTTTATTTTATTTTATTGTCAGGGGGTGGGAGTACTGCTTATTTACTTCCCACCTGCAGAATCTGCAGTATTAATTCTTGAAGGTGAAAAGAGGTTTATTTAACACACTGCAGTTCCTTAGATGCAGTGACTCAACAGATCCATACTTTCTGCCCATCTTTCCTGGTTCTTCAGAGATCTTCTGAGAGTTTTCAAATTAGTGGAAGAGTATTTAGGAATCTCTCTCTCTCTCTCTTTGATAGCCACCTATCTGATTTCCAGTCCCATGAGGGGATGTTTGTATGGGCCCAAAGAGGACTGCTTTTCTACATAGTTTTGAGGACTGCAGTGTTGGGGCACATCCCTCAAGTGTGGATCTGCAGAGGCGTTCACTCAAAGAACAACAGTTGGTGGCATGTTACCTTTCCATTTTTCCTCCTTTTGATGCTATGGTGATTTTGGATAAGGAAGACAACCAACAGTTGCCAAATAGTGAAAGAAATGTCTTTTGACAATGCTAATAAATAATGCATAGGTCACTTTTTATCTCTTCAATCAAACACTTCAGTTTTTTTAAATGTGTGCATTTTTACCAAGGATAAGGACAAAATGTTTTTGTCTTTTACTTTTATGCCTATAAACATAAAACCTGCAAATTAACATGTACCTCCTTAATTAATTTCAAATGGGGTATTAATTGATTAACTTGGATGTTTCAACACAGGATTAAAAGTATTTTGCTACTGAGGCACTGAATGGGAGCTGAATTTTGCTGCAGGCTATTTTATCTATTGTAATTATTATTTCTCTTTTGTTCAGCTTCTAAATCATATGCATTATTTTCTCAAAACATTTGGAAAACTAGCTCTGAAATGTAGGAGTAGTGCAGAGCATTAAAAATTATAATGTAGGAGTAGAAATCAGAGAGTCTAAAGGTACACTGTTGTAAACTTAATACTGGAATATTGTGCAGGTTCCATGTGAACCAAAATGTGAAAATGACAAGTGATATTGGCTAGTTTATTTTTACTGCCTAATGCAAGAATTATGGAAAAAGTGAATGAAAAGCAAAAGTGGTGGCAGTTAATGTAGATGCATTAAAATTCATTCAGTTTTAATAATATAGAGATTAAATTTGATTCTGACCAACAGGGAGGAATTAGTTGCAAATCTGAAGGTGGAAGGCAACCTAGGTGAAAGTGATCGTGAAATGATCAGCTTCATGATTACAAGGAAAGGAAGGAGTAGGAGCACAATGGATTTTTTTAAAAGCAGACTTTAACAAACTCAGAGAACTGGTAAGTAGGGTCGCATAGAAGGAAAATCTAAGGGAAAGGGGAGTTCAGGAGAACTGGCAGTTTCTCAAAGAGACAGTATTAAAGGCACAACAGCAAACTATTCCGAAGTGAAGGAAAGAATAGTAAGAGGCCAGCCTGACTGCATCAGGAGCTCCTTAGTGACCTGAAAACCAAAAAGGAATCTTAGAAAAAGTAGAAACTTGGACAAATTGCTAAGGATAATTTTAAAAAACACTGTAAGCATGTAGGGTAAAAGCTGGCTAACTGATAGGCCTCAAAATGTAACTGTAAACAGGGAATCATTACCTAGAGGGGTCAATTTCTGGTGGGGTTCCAGAAGGATTGGTTCTTGACCTGATGCTATTTAACATTTTTTCAATGACCTGGAAGAAAACGTAAAATCATCACTGATAAAGGTTGCAGATGGCACGGAAATTGAGGAAGTGGTAAATAGTGAAGAGGGCAGGTCACTAATACACAGCAATCTGGATCACTTGGTAAACAGGGTGGAAGTAAACAATGTGCATTTTAATGTGACTAATTTCAAACATATACATCTAGGAACAAAGAATGTGTGCCATACTTATAGGACAGGGGACACTGTCTAGGGAGGCAATGACTCTGAAGAGGATTTGGGGATCGTGGTGGATAATCAGCTGGATGTGAGCTTCCAGTGCAACGCTGTGGCCAAAAGGGCTAATGTGATCCTGGGTTGCGTAAGAAGGGGAATCTTCAGTAGGAAAAGAGGGTCTATTTTACCTCTGTATTTGTCATTGGTATGACCACTGTTGAAACACTGTGTTCAGATCTGGTGAGATCTGGTGTCCAGAATTCAAGAAGGATGTTGATAAAGTTGAGAGGGTTCAGGGAAGAGCCATAAGAATGATGAAAGCATTAGAAAACAGGCTTTATAATGATACATTCAAAGAGCTCAATCTATTTAGCTTAACAAAAAGAAGGGTAAGAAATGAGTTGAGTACAGTCTATAAGTACCTACCCAGGCGACAAATATTTGATAACAACTCTTCAATCTAGCAAAGAAAGGTATCACATGATCCAATGGCTGGAAGTTGAAGGGGACATATGGACCATGAGACTTAAGTGATTAAATCTTTACACATTTGGAATTTAAACAATTGATGGGAGTCAAACACAAGTGTACCAACCTCTCCTCTTTGGAACATGTAGAAACAAGAGCATTTCTAGAGTTCTCTTTTAGCAAATTTTTTTGAGTGTATCCATTTTCATGGTGTTGATACACTAGTGTTCCCAATGGTAACATGACAAATTCATCAGGATGGTGTATGGACAAGTGAAAGGAACACATTGGGTCTCCACTTTCATTAATATATGGGAAGCAGAAGGAGAACAGGAGTGGGAAGGAGCAGATGTGCAAGGGGAGAAGTATTTGAAAGTGGGTGGCAAAAGGGGAGGAAGGCAGTGAGGGGCACAAGTGGGGAGCAGTGATATAGGAATGGAAGCAGGGGAGTTGAAAGCATAAGGATGGATGCGGAAGAGAATGGAAGGTACAGTAGGGGAGCTGTGAGGAGCAGAGACCCATGCACCTTATTTATATAGTGGTGAAATTTTAATCCCTTATTCAGAATAAAAGGACAATATTTCTAACCACACATTTAAGCTGGTCAGTTATAACACCCTCTAATGGCCTTGATTTGTGTATGCATTTTCTGATTTGTGTGGCCATCAAATATAGCTTATATTCCTAATGAGTCAAAAGGCAAGAGTCTTGGTTAGACAAGAGATACTGATCCGCATCTATTTATATTTCATAATTCATATTTTTGTTAAAAGAAGCTTTTATAAATGGAATTAAAAAAAAATAATAAAACCACATCATGTATATGATAGGCGGTTTTGGTAAAAAAAACATGACCCCCATGTATATAATAATTATGGGTGTTATTTAGACTGTCCCATTATAGTTACTTAGCATTTTAATTAGGAAAGGATCTTCATATGGGGATCCCATAATATTGTGAATTTGAGAACATTAAGTTAAGTCATTTTGCTGTAAATTGAATAGTTCTTTGATCTAGAATGAGTTGTCTTTCCTGTATAACGATGATGCCTTGACTCAGAACAACAGATACTTTCTCCCTGGAGCAAAAACAGAAAAAGTGTGATGTCTAATATGTTCTTATGCACATTACCTTAAGGGTTACATTCTATGGGTATAGGATTCTTCCTCTGTACCCTCACATGACAAAACCTGCAGGGAAGATGAAAAACAAATGACTCAATCAGTGAGCTGGGTTTGCCTCCCTACGGAAGAAACAAGGATTCTGGCCCCAGAAACCATAGATCCCTCCATAGCCACTTGTAAGTCAGGGAATCCGATAGCCTACCCCGCAGAAACCATGTGCCTCTGCAGTGGCTTTAATAACCTCCTGCTCTCTCCAGCTCTCTAACAGTATGGCTCTATTAGAGAAAGTTATCAGGGTTTCCCCAGTCTGTGCCTGAACCTGGGCTGTTCACCGTTAAGGGGGCTTCTGCTGTACAGGAAGGGGATGAGGTGAGAAAAACGAAAGACAATTAAGCCCCAATTGGATTAATTAACTGGTAGAGTCAGTGTGTGATTCGGGGAAGTGATGTGAGTCCATTCCCTTTACCCATTTGACAAGTAGCTCCTGGACCTATGGAAGTCCCTTTGCAGGGATGGGGAAGAAGCATGCTGCACAAGTGGTTGACTCCTTCTTGGCACACATGGAGTGGGATATCCACACCCAGAAGGAAGGATCCCTTTGTGTGCGGATCCTGAGTGTATGAACCCCACCACCAACTTTTTGCGTGATTATGTTCAACTTAACTCTTGAGCTCGTTGGGCAGCTGACTGCTATTGTACACAGATATGTAAAAAGATGTGATTGTTCATAGTATGGAGTTCAGCATGCCGGGTACAAGCCAGATTTACCCCCAGTAGAATGTTGTATATGTAACAGTATCTGAATTTATTTAAATTATGCCTGTTCACTGCTTTGAAATGTTACTCTTGTGTCTGATCTAACAAGTTCTTAATGATAGTTTTACAAATCTGCTTTTAAGTGGGACCTAGATTAAACCTCTGATTTAGCAATTAGCATAACATTCCACTCTATTTTGAGCTAAAATTGATCAGCACTTTTTGAAACTTACAGCAAATTACTGTGATAATCAAGCTAAATTAAGCCATGATGTTTCAGGTAAATTTTTCTCCAATAGATCTCCCATGCATTGTTGGTTTAAGGACATTACACTGTCTGCCTGCTGTTTTGTAGACATTTTGGAATATATAGCTGTGAGAAGTGAATTTCCTTTCTCTTTATAGAATTCCAGTTTAAGCCTGATACATTTATGTTCAGATTGAAAGTTTCAGCGGAAATAGGCTATCTCTACTAATATTTTGATATTGGGTTTTTTTCAGGGGAAAGCGGGGGTGGTTTTCCCATTTTCTAGTACAGTCGTAGCAATCAGACTTCTATGGAAGGACTTCTGAAACTAGTTGACAAAGAAGTTGTTGATTTTTAGCAGCATACCCTAGCAAGCTTGATGGTTTTGTTCCTTTTTAGAGTAAAATGATTTTAATAGTGCAAATAATTTAAAATATAAGTAATTTAAGTCATTAATGTAGCAGACATGGAGCTGCTCTTGAAAAATTTAAGAATACTGATCTGTCAATAATATTATGAATACTGTATGTGACCTGGTCAGTGAAGTAAAGTAAGTGTATAGTTATGATGTGTTATTAGACTTGCCTGTATGAATGTTGTGGCGAACTGGGAAACTTCTGATTTATTATTATGAAAGGATATGTGTAACTCAGTTTTCCTGTCTCACTTGTATTGTTACTGTCTGGGTTTGAAGAGGTTAATAAGATATGCAATGCAGTGATGACGGGGAAGTCACTTAAGCATGAATGAACTATCGAGAACTAACACCACGGGGGGTAATTACCGCAGATGTCTAGACAAGTAAATAAAGGTGGCAGAAATACCATTGCATATACTTACTGGTTTTGACCAGGTTCCAGAGGCCCAGCAAAGAACCAAGAATTGTATAAAATGGGCAGCTTGCTTCTGGGGGGAGTGGGGATGGATCATCCTTACTCGATCCAAGAACTGACAGGAGACTTTCACCAAGAGTGCAAAACACTGCTGGAAGGGTTTGAAAGACTTTGAAACCAACCAGCGTCTCCATGTGAAGGTGGGTGACACCTGGTAAGCTTAGATAGGCATATAAGCTGTTTATTGTTTTCAAGATGTGCTTTCTCTGTAATGATTTTGTTCTAAATACATGCATGGCTTTATTTAATAATAAATAATGTAATGGCTAGCTGGTAAACCTTGTTATAGCCCCTAGGAGGTAACAGAACTTGGTAATCACAGTGAAGGTCAGGAGAAATTGTAGCCTAAATCCCTGGTCTGGAGGGACGGGAATGTGAGGTCTACCTCACCCCCAAGAAAGGTGATGGCTGGAGGCCTCAGACAGTAAGTGGGGAGGCCACAAAGGGGTCAGAGGTAACAAATGTCTTGGTCTAGTTTAATTGGGGGCTGCTGGAAAAACAAGCAGAAATGGCTCTAGATAAACAACCTCCCAACAAACACTCAGGGAGCAATTACAAGACAACGGCCTACTTCTAAACTCCATCCTGAAGTTACACAGCTGCTTTGACAAGGCTGGGAGTCTAAAGATCAAACGGATACTTAATGGTAAAAAGGATTGTGTAGAGAGAGAGAGATGGGGTGGACTAGTGGGTGAACAATTCCCAGGGAGAACATACTGAGGTGGAAAAGAGGCAACAGGTCCTGAAGGAGTGGGTAATTAGCCATTGGAACAACTTACCCAGGGTTGTGGTGAGTTCTCCATCACTGGAAGATTTTAAATCAAGATTGGATGTTTTTCTAAAAAATATGCTGTTGTTCCAATAGAGAAGTGCCATGGCCTGTGTTATGAAGGAAGTCAGAGTCGATGATCACAGTGTCCCTTCTGGCCTTATAATCTATGAATCTAGGAACTGCAGGTACTGAACATAACTGGAGCCTGCTGAGGTAATCACATTTAGTACCTGGGGCCTGCGGTATGAGAGGGGTTGCACTCAAAGAGACTAGGAGTGGTCAAAGGTATGGTTAGCGCAGTAACTCTGAGAGTGCATTGTAAAGTCTTTATAGATGTTGCTTCTTCTGTACCTTTGTGATGATATCGCCTTTGAAAGCAGCTTTGAAGAGATCAAGTCAATTAAGGCTTTCAATGTTTTAATAGTTTCTGACATTTGATTCCATTCACCTCTAGCTTCTGTTTCTCTGAAATTGAGGAACATAACTTTAAGATTCAGTTTTTGTATTAAATCAACAGACAATCTATTGTTACAAAATTGAGTGCTATTTTCCAGCTTCTAAGAACTTCACAACCAATTATTATTTAAAATTTCAAGCATTGAACTTAAATAGAATTGTCGTCATAATTTTGATTTTATTCAACATGCATTACATTTAATGTGCTCCCAGTCATTGATTCCTTATCTGTGTTGTACATGCAGTGTACTTATAGCCATGTTGGTCCCAGGATATTGGAGAGACAGGATGGTTGAGGTAATATCTTTTAGTGGACCAACTTCTGTTGGTGAAAGAGACAAGCACTGTGTGTAGCTTGAATGCTTGTCTCTTGCACCAACAGAAGCTGATCCACTAAAAGATATTATCTTACCCACTTTGTCTCTCTCATATATGCAGCACAGTAACATTAAATAATTCACACATATTGGAACATTATTGTATTTTGATATGCTGAAAAATGGTTTGTTAGTAATAGAAGTGTGACAGAGGAATTGCTGAGTGATGCAGTATGTTATATTTATTATACTTACATTTATGGTTGAGGGTATTTGGCCCAATAAAAGGCTCAACTTCTGTTAGATTTCTTCCATTTCCTCTGATACAAAGAGATCTTTTGTTTTTTAAAATTAAGAAGAATGTTGATGGAAAAAGAGAGACTCTTTGCTATGCTGTCCCTCCCATAGAGCTATCTAGCTACTGAGCATAGAGACAGTTTCTGCTACTCTACAGCTCCTCTTGGCTGCTGCTTCAAGGGGAGGAAGAGTAGTGTTCACTTCTGTACTCACTGGAGCTCACAGGGTTCCTAATAGTAAGAGCAAAACTGACCAGGCCCTTGTTAGTTTGACTGCTGCTGCTTGCCAAAGCAATGAGCAGCCACTGAGGCACTGCAGCTGGCTTTCTGCAGACTCAAGATGATGAAAATACATTAGTTTATATTTAGTTCACATTTGCACAGCAGTCTGTCATCACAAGCCTAAGGGCTAAATACTTATTTTATTATAAATGAAACCTTAAATTCTGCTGCAATGGATAGTATAGGTTCCCTTGCCACACTAGGACAGGCCTTTTACTTACATGGGGTGAGTGAGCAAGGGCAACTTTCAAGCCCTGTTGTTAGGTTTCTAAATAGAGAGCATATAGGGGCATCATGACCTTGTTGCCTACTCAGTGACAGTGTCATGAGCATTAATAGATAATGCAGGCTGAATGCTGTTTTCTCACTTGCACCTGGCTATAATTCATTCTCAGGCTGTGTTATGATGAATAAAAGCTTTGGCTGGTGTTTATTATAGGCAGTAAGAGGTAAAAGTGAGACAGCCAAGGAAGATGAATTTAATTTAGGGCTGTCAAACTATTAAAAAACATTAATCACGATTAATCATGAGATTTAAAAAAATTGCAATTAATCACAGTTTTAATTGCACTGTTAAACAATAATAGAATACCACTTATTTAAATATTTTGAGTGTTTTCTACATTTTCAAATATATTGATTTCAATTACAACACAGAATACAAAGTTTACAGTGCTCACTTTATATCATTATTTTTATTACAAATATTTCCACTGTAAAAAGGATAAACAAAAGAAATAGTATTTTTCTGTTCATCTCATACAAGTACTGTAGTGCAATCTCTTTATCATGAAAAAGAGATTCTCTTTACCCACAAAAGCTTATGCTCCAATACATCTGTTAGTCTTAAAGGTGCCACAGGGCTCTCTGTTGCTTTTTATCATGAAAGTGCACCTTTCAAATATAGAATTATTATTTTTACATAACTCCCTTCAATTGGGTGAGCCCTTGTTTGCAAGGGTGGGTGGAGTTTTACCTCAGAGACTCGGCATGCGGCACGGGAGGAGAGGCTGGTGCAGAATGACTTAGCTCACCTGACCCCTATTCTCTATGGCAGTGTTTCTCAAAATTTTGTGCTGGCGACCCCATTTGGACTTTAAAAAAAAATGTTCACCCTGCTACTAGAAAAAATTGTGACCCCCTTTCTTCAGCCCCACTCAGAGCGGAGGGCTTGGAGCTCTGAGCTCTGAGCTTCAGCCCTGCTCGGGACTCTAGGCTTCAGCCCCTCTTGGAGTGTGGGATTTGGAGCTTCAGCCCAGCTCAAGCCTTCAGGCTACAGCCCCCCTCAGAACTTCAGCCCCACTCAGGGATCCAGGCTTCAGTCCCACTCAGTCCTTGGGGATCCAGGCTTCAGTCCCACTCAGAGTGCAGGACTCCAGCCCTGCTTGGGCTTCCCCCTCCACCCCACTTCTGGAGCTCCAGGCTGGGGCTTCAGCCCCTAGCCGCTGATGCCTCCCTCCCCGCCCAGACATATGTGATTAACATGTTAAAAAAAATAACACATTAATTTTGTTTTCACATAATCACAGGCATTAACTGTGATTAATTGACAGACCTAATTTAATTTGTTTACCACTCACAGTACAGTAGAACCTCAGAGTTACAAACAGCTTGGGAATGGAGGTTGTTCGTAACTGTGAACAAAACGTTATGGTTCTTTCAAAAGTTTACATTTGAACACTGACTTAATACAGCTTTGAAACTTTACTGTGCAGAAGAAAAATGCTGCTCCCCCCCCCTTTTTTTTTAGTAGTTTACATGTAACACAGTAGTGTACTATATTTACATTTTCGGTTTTTGGTTTTTTTGTTGTTGTTGTTGTTGTTTTTTTTTTGGTTTCTGCTGCTGCCTGATTGTGTCCTCCTGGTTCCAAATGAGATGTATGATTGACTGGTCAGTTCATAACTCTGGGGTTTGTAACTCTGAGGTTCTAAAGTGCTTTCTTTGCTTACATAGGTTTCATCCTCTTGGGGAGTTTTGCTGAAACACTTAAGTTTGACATAATGACACTTATACAGGGCAGATTCTGATGTCTGGTGTTTTTCTCAACTTTTAAAAAGATATCCTCTTGTTTAGCTTAGTGTGTTGGTGGTCTTATTCCAAAATTTCATTCATGCACCTCAAATGCTTGAATCTGTTTTCCTTCTCAAATCATGGAGAGTATTCTTGATCAGAATAATCTCAATAAAGCTAGATATAGAATTTATCTAGCAAGTAGAACAGGGAGTAGGAATAAGAAATCAAAATATATTAATCCACATAGATTGGCTGATAGTATTGTCCCTGAAAGGGACTTATGTTTTGGGGAAGATCCTCTGGGATTCTTCAAAATATAATTCCTTATTTGGCCTGTTCAGATGTCAGTGAGGATTTTGCAAAAGGAAAATCTTCTTCCTTTCTGGCTGTCAGGATCACAAATGGGATGTGAGCAGTCGATCCTAATGGTCATAACCAAGGGGGTGGCAAGGCCTGGAGTTTAGAGTGGGGCAGAGCCGGAGTCAAGAATCAGGGCACTGGGACACCTGGCAGTGTAGGTGAGAGCGGAGCTGAAGGTCAGATGCAGGGATCAGAAGTCGAATGCCAGAGCCAGTGGATGAGCCGAGGACGTGGTCGGGAAGTGGAGCCGGGGATTGGAGCTAGGGGTGTCAAGGATGGAGAAGTGCAGGAACTGAAGTGGGACAATAGCACGCTGGGCATGAGCAGGAAGCAGGATCTAATGTACTTGGAACACTAAGCAGCCAGCAAGCTCTGGTTGCTGCTGGGACAAGTAGTAGCTTAGTTCCACCCCTCCACCAGTCAGTAAGTGCAGTCACTCAGGCAGCCCCTGCAGGATCAGCTGTGCCCAGTGTGTTGCTAAGAGACTGACTCTGCTGCAGCTGGCTTTCTGACACTGAAGATTGAATACACCCTCTCAGGGCTGGTCCACACTGGAAATTTACATCAGCATAAAAATCCACAGCCCTGAGAGACGTATACTTACTTAACCCCAGTATAGACAGTGCCAGATTGACAGAAGAATTCTTCGGTCAACCTAGCTACTACTGCCTCTCAGGGAGGTGAATTACCTGCCCTGGTGGGAGAACCCCTCTCAGTATTACAACTTAATCCTGAAACCTTGGGACTCTTGGGACCTGAACTCTGATCTATTGCACAGCAGGGAGACTTGCTGTCAATAGACTATTGGGCCAGATGGGGCTGAAAGTTTTACTATCTTGGATTAAAACCTTGACCCCTCTCCATCTTTTTTGTACCATTCTGGCTTACACAGACAGTTGATGATTCCCCTTGCAAAAGGCAATAGACAGCTAGCATAAAGCCAACATGGCTGTCCTATACCACCTGCTCATAGCTCCTCATTTTATAGGATGTAGGCCAGAGCACTTCATGCACCAGTGATCCTGGATTGGCAGAACAGACCCTCAGGGAACCATTATGGGGACTATTTAGAAAAGCTGGATGAGCACAAATCCATGGGGCCGGATGCGCTGCATCCGAGGGTGCTAAAGGAGTTGGCGGACATGATTGCAGAGCCATTGGCCATTATCTTTGAAAACTCATGGCGATTGGGGGTGGTCCCGGATGACTGGAAAAAGGCTAATATACTGCCCATCTTTAAAAAAGGGAAGAAGGAGGATCTGGGGAACTACAGGCCAGTCAGCCTCACCTCAGTCCCTGGAAAAATCATGGAGCAGGTCCTCAAGGAATCAATTCTGAAGCACTTAGAGGAGAGGAAAGTGATCAGGAACAGTCAGCATGGATTCACCAAGGGCAAGTCATGCCTGACTAACCTAATTGCCTTCTATGAGGAGATAACTGGGTCTGTGGATGAGGGGAAAGCAGTGGATGTGTTATTCCTTGACTTTAGCAAAGCTTTTGATACGGTCTCCCACAGTATTCTTGCCGGCAAGTTAAAGAAGTATGGGCTGGATGAATGGACTATAAGGTGGATAGAAAGCTGGCTAGATCATCGGGCTCAATGGGTAGTGATCAATGGCTCCATGTCTAATTGGCAGCCGGTATCAAGCGGAGTGCCCCAAGGGTCAGTCCTGGGGCCGGTTTTGTTCAATATCTTCATTAATGATCTGGAGGATGGTGTGGACTGCACTCTCAGCAAGTTTGCAGATGACACTAACATGGGAGGAGTGGTAGATACGCTGGAGGGTAGGGTTACGATACAGAGGGACCTAGACAAATTAGAGGATTGGCCAAAAGAAAACTGATGAGGTTCAACAAGGACAAGTGCATAGTCCTGCACTTAGGACGGAAGAATCTCATGCAGTACTACAGACTAGGGACCGAATGGCTAGGCAGCAGTGCTGCAGAAAAGGACCTAGGGTTACAGTGGACCAGAAGCTGAATATGAGTTGACAGTGTGCCCTTGTAGCCAAGAAGACTAACGGCATTTTGGGCTGTATAAGTAGGGGCATTGCCAGCAGATCGAGGGACGTGATCATTCCCCTCTATTCAACATTGGTGAGGCCTCATCTGGAGTACTGTGTCCAGTTTTGGGCCTCACACTACAAGAAGGATGTGGAAAAATTGGAAAGAGTCCAGCAGAGGGCAGCAAAAATGATTAGGGGGCTGGAGCACATGACTTATGAGGAGAGGCTGAGGGAACTGGGATTGTTTAGTCTGCAGAAGAGAAGAATGAGGGGGGGATCTGATAGCTGCTTTCAACTACCTGAAAGGGGGTTCCAAAGAGGATGGATCTCGACTGTTCTCAGTGGTACCAGATGACAGAACAAGGAGTAATGGTCTCAAGTTGCAGTGGGGGAGGTTTAGGTTGGATATTAGGAAAAAAAATTTCACTAGGATGGTGGTGAAGCACTGGAATGGGTTACCTAGGAAGATGGTAGAATCTCTTTCCTTAGAGGTTTTTAAGGTTAGGCTTGACAAAGCCCTGGCTGGGATGATTTAGTTGGGGATTGGTCCTGCTCTGAGCAGCGGATTGGACTAGATGACCTCCTGAGGTCCCTGCCAACCCTGATATTCTATGATTCTATATAATTAGAGTATCACTAAGAATGTTCTAAATTGCACAAGGGTCCCACAGCTGCCCCCAGGGTGGCAGCAGGAGATCTCTACCCTCCCCCCTTTTTTGATCCTGCCCTGTCTCCAGCCATAATTATTCTCAATTTGAACGTGGAAGTCTCAGCATTAGTATATACACAGATGTAAGTGTATTTTGTCAGTTATAGTAAGGAGGTGTTTCATCCTCCTCAGTCTGGGTAACCCTGAAAATCAGTTGCACATGCATTAGGAGATATTATTTGTATATGCACCAAATGTTTAAGATTAGAACACAAAAGCTCAGAACGGAAGGTGATATTAGGATAGTTGGAAAAAATGTGCTTTATCTTTCCATCCATAATCCCAGGAATGCTCTTTTAATTTAAACACATACATTAGAACCTCATTCTTAGTTGGCTAATCCATAAACCCAATTAATTCTCACAAAATGTCCCCTCCTTTCAATAAGCACAACCTCAGATTGGAGGTGTCACTCAATTAAAATTTTAGTCATAGAATACATGTTATAAATATTGAACTACACAAGTTATCTTTTAAGAAATATTATACTGAAATGAATACGTGGTCATTCTGGAAAAAATACATCCGCTGTTAAATCTGATAGCTTATTTGTCTGGTACAGTGTATTATCAATCAAATAAGTCACTAACTTAATGTCATACAGCTATATCAAGAGTATCCATGTTGGCTCTGACACATCTTCAATATAATATTGACTTTTTATTATGTCAATGGATATGCTGCCTGTTGACCAGATATATACTTAATTTACCAAGTGATAGAGTAAGCCATTGACACTGATAAATTTCCTAGAAGAAACACACTGAAGGCTGACCATGATTTGTCCACCACTGAAGCTAGTGCACCAATCAATGATACAGATGAGACAGCCATGGAAACTGATACATTACCTTTCCAAAAGACTCCTGTTATGTGACAATAGGGAGCACACTGTTAGGAAAATAGTGATGCAATGTAGAAGTTGTTTAGTCATTACATGTGAATGCATTCAGATGTAGTGCAGCGGCACTAGCATATATACACACAGAGTTGTGGATATAGGTGAACATCAATATATCAATTATTGCTACTGTAACTTGTTGCCTGGCCAAAGTGAAGATTATTCCAAGACCACCTCCTTAAATAGCAGGTATGGTTTATGTTTTTGATATAATATAGGTAATTCCAGTGGGTTATTCTGCAATTGATTTGTGTAAATGAGAGCAGAGTTTGGCCCTTGAGTCTTTAGATGATCCAGTGCTACACTAATCATTTGTCGTGGTGAGCAAACACCCTGTCTGCATACATGGTCATTTTACCTTGTGAATGAAGTAAAAAAGTAGCCACTTGTATATTAGTCAATATTATACCTAACAATTTTCTCATCATCTCACCTGAAGACAGGCACAACGCAAACCCTTGTCAGTTTTCATGTCAGTGTACAGTAGGTTCTTAACCTTAGCTTGTGCAAATCATCATATATCTCTCTACCTTAGGTACTTATATGGCCAAAGCTCTATTGAAGTCAATGGAGTTATAACAATTTACACCAGCTGAGTATTTGCCTCTGGAACTCAGGATATATCACTTCTCCCAGCTATGTCTGAAACTCCTTCTAGGACCATGAGCAAATCATTTTACTTTCCTGTGCTTCAGTTGCTCTAACTGTAAACAGGAGGTAATAATCCTTCATTATACCTCATAAGAGGGTTATGAGTCTTAATTAATTAATGTTTATAGAGCCTGTGGAGGTTCATCTGTACTAATTTTATGATTATGTGACTTACCTATTAAGATAGTCAATGCATAGTTATATTGCGCTATTGGAAGGTGGGAATTTACTGGTACAGTTTAATAGTGAGCTGTTGGGTAAAAAAGTATGGAGGTAACACAATAGTCCAAGTAAGAAACAGGACAGCAAACCCTCGAAAGTCAATAGCCAAGCTGTGAAGAGGTGATTTCCAGGCTCCAGTACAGTGACCCAGCTGCTTTGTCGAGGCAACAAGCTTAGAGATCAAAATGACACAAAATGCTTATAAAGGCCCCCTAGAGAAAGGGAGTTGGGAGCTGCTCAAGGAAAGTTGCTGATGGGAGACACAGATGTAGAGTGACTGACAACAGCGTCTGCAGTAGGAGAGTTTCTCTCTCCCAGTCCAGAGGTGCAGGTACCTGACCTAAGTAGAACTTACCAAAATATGCAAGGGAATGTTAAGGTTGAGGTAAGATCAAAGGTATTTAGGCTTGTGTTTACTCATCTGTAAAATGGGGATAATGATCTACTTTGTAAAACACTTTAAGCCCTGCTGATGGAAAAACACAATATAAGAGCTAGGTGGTATTATTATTATTTATTATTGTTGTGGCTATCATGCTGTGTTGTTTACTTTTCTCCGATTGCTATTACAGTACATTTGTTTTGAAGAATCGGTTTTGTATCACTTTAATCAGCCACTGGTCAGATATTCCTAGAGGGAAGTTGATTGCAGGCCCCCCAATTCATTTGGGCCTGCTGAGTTATCATGGTTGGAAACGGGGCTGCCACCTAGGGATCCAACCTAAGAGTGGTGCAACTGCAGGTTCCATCCAGAGAGAGGTGAAGGTAGCAAAACCTAAGCAGTGCACTCGAGAAGGATTGCAAAGGGGGAATGGAGTCTAAGGCACCATTCTCCCTGTAACTGTAACAGTACAGTTGGTAAAAAGTGTGTGTGTATTGGGGGAGGGGGGTTGTATCCTGATGATCCAGTTTAGAGCAGCGTGAATCACAGGGTTCCACTCTGGGAGAGGTGCAGATAGAAGGCTGTCACTTGGAAATAGTGTCCATGCAGAGACTGGGACAGAGATCACAGATGCAGCGCATACATGAAGCGTGACAGAGCCCCTTGAGGTGATCAGCTGAGTTATATCACATACATGAAAAATGTTTATTCTAGGTGTACTTGCTTGAAATTCCTTTTTGCTCCCATCACTATTTCAATCTTTTTCTAAGCAATCATGGAAGTATTTATCAAAAATCATTTTGCACATCTTTTATTTTAAAACTCTATAGTCCAGCCCTATGGTCTCTGTTTTTTATTCCATTGTTACTGATGTCACACATCATAGCAAAACGAGTGATACACTGGGTATATTTGCTTTTAATCCAAATGTTTTCTCTCATTATCTTCCATCAAATCACATAAGCATCCCTCTCTGAAGACTGAAATATCGAGTTCAGCACTTCATGTACCTTTTACTGAATTGATGTATCAAGTTTAGTTCTTGATATATTAAGTTCAGTTCTGAGTCGATTTCTTTCAGCAAATGTTGCATATTGTGTCAAGTGGGTGATATAGCTGTTCCTCATGCAACACATCAGGTTTGAAAATATGATATATTAGAAAAAGCTTACACGTTGGTTTCAAAAGGTTAGTGATGGATTCAAAAGTGAAAGTTTCTTGTCAGTAAATGTATCTGATTTAGAAAGTGGCAAATATCTTGCATTGCAAGTGATCATATTTGCAGTAGTTGAGTTTTGGATCAGTCAGATATATTGCAGAACATATTATTTTTGATCTATTTTTGTGTTTTCTGAACTGAGAGGCATCAGTGTTCCTCAGCTTGCACAAACACAGAGTGACAGAGAGATGAATGAACTCCTGGCATGAGTCTGATGTTATGTACCATTATCCAGCCACAATCATGGCCAACCTCTGGTTTTACCACTGACCACTGTGCTTTATAGATAGTCTACAGAATGCCTAGACAGGTGAACACCATGTAGGGAACATTGAATTGCAATTAATACTCTGGGGGAAAATATAGATTATCGTCAAATAATTACTATTTTAATTTAAATACTTTATTCTTTGTAATGTGAATATTATATGGACAAGAATGTTCTGTTCTGTAAACAGTAAAAAAATATATAAATTAACACGATGTACCTGCATCTCTCTATTGAGGCACTTTGTATTACATGATTCATATCCTAAAACAGTGATGTCATGATGTGCCATAGTACATAGGGGAACAGAAAAGTGATTACTGTTATTTCACCAGCATATAATTTTTAATGCTCAAATTTTGACACTGAAAAAGGTACATATTTTAAAAGGGATGAAAGCGTCTTCCATTCTTGGTTTCAGATAAACAGACTAAATGTATGAACACACACAACATTGATCATATTTTAACAAATAATTATAATTTACTACATAAGAATGGCCACACTGGGTCAGACCAGTGGTCCATTAGCCCAGTATCCTGTCTTCCGACAGTGGCCAGTGCCAAACGATTCAGAGGGAATGAACAGAACAGGACGATTACTGGTTATCCATCCCCTGTCATCCACTCACAGCTTCTGGCAGTCAGAGATTTAGGGATACCGAGAGCATGGGGTTGCATCCCTGACCATCTTGGCTAATAGCCATTGATAGACCTATCCTCGGTGAACTTATTTTATTCTTTTTTGAACCAAGTTATACTTTTGGCCTTCAGAACATCCCTGGAAATGAATTCCAAAGGTTGACTGAGTTATGTGAAAAAGTACTCCCCATGCTTGTTTTAAACCTGCTATTTATTAATTTTCATTGAGTGGGCCTTGGTTCATGTGTTATGTGAAGTGACACATCCTTAGTCACTTTCTCCACACCATTCATGATTTTATAAACCTCTATTATATCCCTGCGTAGTTCCAGTCTTTTTAACTTCTCCAGATATGGAAACTGTTCCATACCTCTAATCATTTTTGTTGCCCTTCTCTGTACTTTTTCCAATTCTATTTTTTTTTTTTGAGCTGGGGTGACCAGACCTGCACTCAGTAGTCTAGGTGTGGGCGTATCATGGATTTATACAGAGAGGCTTTAATTTTCTGCTTTAGTAACTATCCCTTTCCCAATGGATACTAACATTCTGGTAGCTTGTTTGACTGCTGCTGCACAATGATCAGATGTTTTTAGAGAACTATCGAACTATCCACAATGACCCCAAGTAATTATTTTGAGTAATTTTGCATTGTCTGCAAACTTTGCCTCCTCGCTGTTTACTATTTTCTCCAGATCAGTAATGAATATGTTGAAATGGTTTTCGACCTTTTAATCAGTTACTGATCTGTGAGAGGACTTTCCCTCTTATTCCATGACTGGTTATTTTGCTTTAGAGCCTTTGGTGTGGAACCTTGGCAAAGGCTGTCTGAAAGTTCAGGCATACTATATCCCCAAGATCACCCTTGCCCACATGTTTATTGACCCCGTCAAAGGATACTAATACATTGGTGAGGCATAATTTCTCTTTACAAAAGCCGTGTTGATTCTTCTGCAACATGTCGTGTTCAGCTGTGTTTCTGACAATTCTGTTCTTTACTATAGTTTCAACCAATTTGCCTAGTAATGAAATTAGGCTTACCGGACAATTGCAGAAGTCCCTTGTTGAGGCAATTGTTTTGGCATCTCATTGTTTCAGTTGCTTTAACAGTTGTCCAGGATCTTCACTGCAAAGAGCTTTGCTTTCAGTGCTGTCAAAGGGGAGGAGTCAGCACCATATGAACTTGCAGCTCTTCTTGGACCACAAGCAAGTGCTATGCATACCCTTAATTTGAGAACCACTGTTTATTAAGCTGAATAACGTGTGCACTACACCTGCTCATTTCCTAATATCATGGTTGTCACTTTTGGCTGTTTCAGATAAGAAGACAAGGAGGAATACAGTTACTGGTGGACCTGTTGGATCATCGAATGACAGAAGTCCACCGTAGTGCCTGTGGAGCTTTGAGAAACTTGGTGTATGGGAAAGCAAATGATGACAACAAAATTGCTCTGAAAAACTGTGGTGGTATCCCAGCATTAGTACGATTGCTCCGCAAGACTACAGATTTGGAAATCAGAGAACTGGTCACAGGTTTGATTCTTTCTATGTATTTTTTTTCATAATATCAAGTACTAACTAGGTACTAGTTCAGTAGTATTTGTGCAGCACAGTGATGTGTATCAGTTGCTTCATAAATAACCTTTTGCTTTATCACTATCTTCCCTACTTTGCAACTATCATATGCCAACAAATGTACACTTTCAGGTTCTTTGGAAAGGCAAAATATTGAGTGACTCCAATCAATATTTAACAGACACTTACTGAAGCAGCAGTGATTTTCTGACCTGGTTCACTCTCTCCCCCCCCCCCCCACTAGTGGAGAACTGTGTTGATGTGATTGTATTCTAAACACAGGTTATTCTTTGTGCTAACAATTCCATCATTGGGTATGTGTTCCCCCTTGTAATTCTTCAGAGTGGAGTTATGCCACACCATATCCTAAATTTGCAAAGCCTGCTTTACTCTTCTTTGCTTCTTATAGAAATATGTGTGGGGGAAGTATGTTGAGGATATGGGCAGTATTTTCTTTCATTGTGAAAATGGCATACTGAACAGTATATACTGTAAATACAGAGAGCAGAGTTTGGTAAAGAAATTATTTCATATTGTGACAGGGTAAAATCTGGTCTGCAATTGTTTCTGGATTTGCTTTGTTTTTAATACAGTGTGGGTATTGGTTTTTGAGCCACACAGCAAAAGAACAAACAAAATCCCTCACTATTAAATTCTCCAGTGTTTTAAATATTTTTCATCCATTTTTGACCAAAACCACCCTAATTTAAACTAAATGTTAAGAGCAGTTACTTCTTTTTAGGGATTTGTTTGTGTGTTTTGGTGCTAAGGTGAAAAGCACACAGCTGAAAGGATACTTGACATATACTATACACAGTGTTTCAGTGGGCCAAGATAGGTAGCATGAAAATGAGATATAAAGCTCCTTTTCCTCAGCTTGTTTTTGTCCAGCAGAAATGAGAAGTGGAAATGTGTCATAATCCGTTGTAAACTTCACCTCCTCCCAATTTGAGTGCTGGTTACACATGAATGTTACTTATTTTTCACTCCTATTTGCAGTATATCACAAACTTCCCTTTCCAGAGAGTGGGGCCCTCTGTCAGTAATGACTGTACATGAGCAGAGTTCACTTTTCATAAAGCTTTGTCATGTTACATCAGCTCCCCCTGCAAGAGGAGGGTGCTTGCAGATATGTGAAAGAAAATATGTTAAGCAAAAAACCATAGGAAGATTTTTAAATCCTCTGTAATTTGACCCTTCTCTTGGCTATTAAAATGTCAGTGATGTGAAAATTAATTTCATGTTACAAATCAAAAATCTTAAGATCTCTTTAGTTTTTTACAGTGTCCATATCTCCATTGAAACTTTTTTTTACTAATGGATATGATAAAAATTCTAGTCTTTAGTGATACAAGGATCTATATACACACACCCCTCTCCACTTTTTCAGAAGATCGTCCACTGTTTAAGACAATTGATAAGAACACCAGCCATGTGTTGACTCAGAATTTCCTTGCTCAAGGGTGCGTGAATCAGCTCCATAATGTATTTTAAGTGTAGATTTTTGTATTTAATTTTGTTTCTTAATGATCACACTTTTCATCTCATACCTGTTATTCGTGATTTATTAGATTCTTCTTGTCAAGAAGATGCTGTGCTACATGGGGCTCTGATGATGCATCCTGCTGAGTGACAGAATTACTGACAAACCTAATAAAGTGAAACTACTACTTCAGTTTCAACATATTTGTTCTGCTCTTGGTTGTGTTGTCTGTCTCCTGACTCCAGGGAGCACTCTGCCTGCTTACTCTGAGCAAATGAGTAGCAAAGTGCTAATGAACTCCTTCAGTAGCTATCATGGAAGTTTCCGTGGTATCTGCTGCTGTAATACGAAAGAGATCATTATTCAATTTTTAAGAGAATAAGCTACCCTGTATATTCCATGCATTAAACAATATATCACTGAATTCTCATGCACTACCAATGAAAGATAACCAATCTGAGGGCATGTTAGCTTATTTTTATCTTCAAACTATGTGACTGCTAATGACAGGTGCCAAACTCTGACCTTTAATAGTTGTAACCAGTAGCTGCAATGAAAGCCGTAGCTAAGAGGAAGGATCGCAGTCAGAGAGAGTACTAAGCATATATAAAAGGGGAGAAATGAGTAGAGCCGGGCAGAGTGAAGTTGTTGAATGGAATCAAAGCCATTTGTAGCTCAGGATTTCATTGCGTTTTTTACTGATTATATAGCCCACCGGCTATTTGTGGCCCACCGGCTATTTGTGTTTCTGTGCCTCTCTGTATGGGAGACACTTTAAGTTTGATCATGAATGACCGGTAGTGCTACTGCTCTGCTGGGCTCCTATCCCAAGAAATGATGTTCACTATGCCTCAGAGCTTGAATCCTTCAGTAGCCAGACTGGTATTGGGCCTCTTCATCAGGGTCCCCACTTGCTCTCTGTAACGACTCTGTAGTGTGGGAGCTGCCGCCCGTCAGATTTCTTCCCTACTGTCTTTTCTGGAAAAGGGAAAATAACTCTTTCATTAGCCTCCTCTTGTAGTGGTGTGAGAGAGAATATTCCTTTGGTACCACACCTAAGTTGGTGGTAGGTCCCAGAGAGAGGAAGCTTCTGTTGGTTGCAGTCACCTCCTTGAATAGGGTGAATGGGATATACTACATCAGCAGATCCTCCTTTGGCTAGTGAATGAATATATTGTATGTATCAACAATAGACATAATATAGAATTATGTAATGAGTCTGATTATATATAATGTTTTTTATCCATCCATCCTATAGAAAACCTATTTTCATTAATTTTAGAGGATATTATTGGCTCCATCATAGTCCTATACCTGTCTTATTTACATGGCCCCCATCACCATAGTATCTCAGTGCCTCAGTATTTAATATATTTATCATCACAACATCCCTGTGAGGTAGGGAAGTATCACTGTCCCCATTTCACACATAGGGAATTGAAACACAGAGGTCCAGATCCACAAAAGGACTGAGGCGTTTGTTTGCTTTTTTAACACTGAGCGTCATAGTGCCTAAGGCCAGGTCTACACTATGGCCCTATGTCAGTATTACTACGTTGCTCAGGGGTGTGAAAAATCCACAGCACTGAGTGACCTAGTTATACCGACCTAAGTCCCCATGTACACAGAGCTATGTCGACGGGACAGCTTCTCCCATCAACATAGCTACTCCCTGTGGGAGAGGTGGATTATCTATGCCCATGGGAGAAGCTCTCCCATTGACACAGTAGCACCACAATGAAGTGCTACAATGGCGCAACTGCACTGGTGCAGCTATGTCACTGTATGTGAAGACAAGACCTAACTTTTAGGTGCCTAGAAAATGACAGGAACAAGACTGCAATCCACAAAGCCTAACTAAGGTGCCTAGGCTCCCTATACAATATATGGGGAGAGATAGGTGGATGGAGTGACTGGAGCAGGGGCACTGGACCCTTGGTCTCCCACTCCCAGGGGATGTCCTGAGCACCAGGCTACATAGTCATTCTGTCTGTCTCTCTGACCCAGTGACTGTTTCACTATGGTTAAATACTTAATCACTGGCTTAGAGGGGGAGAGAGTATGAGCATGGGAAAGGGAATGACTCTGTACTAGTAGTTAGTGCACTCAGCTAGGAGGTGGGAGACCCTGGGTCCAGTCCTCCTGCACCAATGACTCTTTCACTATTTATCCACAGTGGAACAGCTTCAACAGGAGAGACAGAGGGAGTCCTACATCAGACTATCTCATAGTCCCGTGGTTGTAGCTCTGGGTGACCCCTGTTCAAATCCTTCCTCCCCCTCTGGCAGAGAAAGGGAGAATTGAGCCTGGGCCTCTCACATCCCAGGCAAGTGCTGTAAACACTGCACTAAAAGTTATAAAGTGGCCATCATCACCTCCTCCACCCAGGTCTTGAAAGGGATCCAATCCAGAAGGGGACCTCTGAACATGCCTGCCAAATCAGGCCCTGAGCACAAGTTAGGCAGCTGAACCCCTATCTTCTTCTCTGGCTTCTGAATTGCTCTGTGGCTTACATGGGAGATGGGCATTCAGATGCCTAGAGGGAGGCAGCAGTGTGCACGCCCAGAAGCTGAAACTTGGGCACCAAATGAGTGTAGGCACCTGCAAGATTTGCCATTTTTATTGATCACAGTAGAGCCAAAACTGGGACTTAAGTAGCAAGATACCTTTGTGGATTTGGGCCTGGGAGACTAACTGGCCTGTCAAGGGTCACACAAGAAGTTTTTCTCAGAGCAGGGACTTGAACATAGGTCTTCTACAGCCCAGACTAGGGCCCTAACCACTGGATCAGCCTTTCTGCAATTATATTTATAATAGAGTGAAGCATTTGGAATGTCCTGTAGCACTCACTTGTGGCTTCACCCTTTGTGAGCAGTGCACACATTTAAAATTCACGTTGAGAAATTATTTAAAATTGTTCTTCTTTGTAACTAATAAGATGCTACTGTGTTAACGTCTTTGTTCATGTTAAGCCCAATAAATTATCTCTTAAAATCTTTTGATTTATGTTTAGGCAATATTGAACATAAGGGGACTGCTCCTGGACTCTGTGGTACTGTAAATAAGGCAGGAGAAATTGGAGTAAAAATAATGTAAATATCTACATACAAGTCACTGTATAACTAATTTTAAACTGCACACATGATACATGTTTGGAACTAGTGAGGGAATAAAGGTGAATACATTTGAGAAGCCATAGGGTCAAACAAGAAGAGAAAGACTTTTTCCAGGTTTTGGAATTTTTGTAGAGTAGGGGTTAGCAGGCCTTTTGCAAAATAAGAGAATTTTAAACTCTAGGCTTTGGCTTATATTTACATTCTGCAAATCCAGGCATGCCTATAAAACAGCTGGACAATTTACACTGTAAAATCTATTTACAGTAGAATATATTTATCCATTGCCTAAATGAAGCTGTATACTGGATAATATTCTTTCCTTAAAATGATTATTGTGAAAAGATGATCAGTATTTTATTTAAATCCTATTGGAGTCATTGTATAATGATTTTGGATGAAATAATCTTATGCACATATTCTGCATATGTTAATATTCTCGAGAGTCTCGCCCAGTTTAATTTTTCACTGTGATTTGCATTCATCTATGAAGATTATCAGTCTCACAGAAGATTTAAGAAATTGTTATAATCCCTGGTAATATGCAAGCTAGTGAATGAAAGGAATTGTTTTTTCAGTATATTTTCTCAATTCAAACTTCTATCTCATTTCTTTTTAAAGTTCCTTAATTTGCAGATGAATTTTTTAAAAAATAAAGTTTTATTCTCAGCTCACAAAGCATGGTAGGATTTGTACAGTTGTAGCAAGACCCAGCTCCTGGTAGACATTCTACTCTTCTTATGCCCAGGGCCGGATTTACACCTTGCATGACCCCAAGCACAGCATCTTCAGCCTCCCTTCCCCGACCACCTACAGCTGGCATTCGTGTTTTCCGTAAAAAATTAAACAAAAAGAAATATAAATGATAATTTAAATATTTATTCAATACAATAACAAAAATACATTTAATTAAAACAATCACATAGGTAGCAGGTAGGGTCCCCTACTGCCCGAGGCTTGGAGCTCTGGGGGCCCCTGCTGCCCTCAGCAGCTGGGAGCTGCCTGGGGCTCTGCTGCCCTTGGTGACTGGGAGCTGCAGGGCTACCCACCACCCAAGGCAGCCCGGAGCTCCAGGGGCCCCCTGCTACCTGCGCCAGCCAACTCAGAGCCCCCTCACTGGCCGCAGCAGCCAGATCTGCAGGGTACTCCCACCATCGCAGCGCCAAACTGCCATGGTTGGCCAGGGTACCCCAACACTTTTAACTTTCAGGCGTGCTGCCACAAAGCCCTACCACCACAACTGCCCAGTGCCCCACACAGACCTCCACTGTCCAGCACCTCAACACACAAAGACCTTCCCCACCCCCTCACTGCCCAAAGCCCCCCCACAAACCTCCCAGAGACCCACTGTCTCATACCCTGTCCCCCAGCCACACTCACCGCTGGGACGTGACTATGTCTGCCTGGCGGAGCGCGCTGGTAGTGTGGGCAGGGCTGGTCGGGAATTACGCTGGCCCCTCAGGAGTGGCACTATCAGCCAGGCTGGAGCAGGAACAGAGTCTGCCCAGGCCTGGCTTTCTGAAGACTCACTTGCCTGGCAGGGCCCCCTGCATTGGACTGCTGAGCTCCTCCCCTGCCACAGGGGGCTGCTTTGCTGTCCCTGCCAGCTGAAGCACTCCAGCAGGGCTCCGTCTCCCACTCAGCCAGCCCCACTCCCTGCCAGGAACCGGGACCAGCAAACTTTGAATTTTTAGGTGCCCCTAGAATGCTGGTGCCCCTAGGTAGATTCCTACTGTGCCTACTTGGAAATCTGGCCCTGCTTATTCCCATACTAGCTCTCGGTCACTCCAGTGCCACTGCAGAGGAACTATAACACGATTTTCCCTTGCCCAGTTACTTTTGCCATTACTCTACTCCCGATTCAGCCTCCCTACAGTCACAGAACAGCTTATTTCTTTCCTCACAAGAGTGGTTATTCCAAATGTAACTGTCTCCACATCCATTTTGCTTATTTAAAAGCAGTTTATTGGTAAAATACAGAACATAGAAAGAAAAGTATGGGGGGAAATGGTTAAAGGAAAACACCTTCAGTATGAAAAGCTCCTCTAAACAGGCTCCAAATCTTATTTTAAGAAAAGTTGAATGCCCTATAAGAAGTCCTCTTTTGTGACTTCCAATTGTCTCTCACTCTGTTTATCTGTCTTTCTATACCACACTTATGCCATAAAGTAAACAGGTTTACTTTAATTCTTTCAGTTTTCCACTAGTACAGTGTTAAGTGTTTGATAAAGCTATGTCAAAAAGATGGGTTTTCTGTTTAGATCCTTCTCGGTTCTTGCAGCAGGGACTTCTGCTACTATTAGGGTTGCCAGGTGTCTGGTTTTCAACCATAATGCCCGGTCAAAAAGGACCCTGGCGGCTCTGGTCAGCACTGCTGACTGGGCTGTTAAAAGTCAGTTCCCTGCCTGCCATGACTCCGTGCAGCTCCCAGAAGTAGCGGCATCTTCTCTCTCCGGCTTCTAGCTATAGGGCAGCCAGGGAGCTCTGCGTGCTGCCCCCTCCCCAAGCACCAGCTCCACAGCTCCCATTGGCCGGGAACTGCAGCCAATGGGAGCTGCAGGGGCAGTGCCTGTGGACGGGACAGTGCGCAGAGCCACCTGGCTGCGTCTCTGTGTAGGAGCCAGAGGGGGGACTTGCCACTGCTTCTGGGAGCTGCCTAAGGTAAGCGCTACCCAGACCCTGAACCCCCTCCCACACCCCTGCCTTTGGCCCCAGCCCTGATCCCCCTTCTGCCCTCCAAACCCCTCAGTCCCAGCCTGGAGCACCCTCCTACACCCCAAACCTCTCATCCACAGCCCCACCCCAGAGCCTGCACCCCCGACGGAACCCTCCCACACACCCGCACTCCAACCTCCTGCTCCAGCCTGGAGCCCCCTCCCACACCCTGAACCCCTTATTTCTGACTCCACCCCAGGACCTGCACCCTTAGCCCACAGCCTGTACCCCTCCCATACCCCAACCCCCTGCCTCAGCCTGGAGTCCTCTCCTATACTCCAAACCCCTCGCCTCCAGCCCCCAGCCTAGAGCCCCCTCCTGCACCCCAAACCCATCATCCCTGGCCCCACCCCAGAGCCAGCACCCCCAGCCAGAGCCCTCGCCCCCTCCTGCACCCTAGCCCGCTGAGCCAGCCTGGTGAAAATGAATAAGTGAGGGTCGGGAGAGCGAGCAACAGAGGGAGGGGGGATTGGAGTGAGCGGGGGCGGTACCTCGGAGAAGGGGCGGGGCTCCAGAAAAGTGGCTGGACCTCGAAGAAGGGGCGGGGCAAGGGTGTTCAATTTTGTGTGAGTAGAAAGTTGGCAACCTTATCTACTATAGTTTGGCAGTTGGGAAATCTCTGTCCTCTCTTTTCACAAGCTTCATCCTAATGATGTGGTTTCATTATATGTGGTGAGCACATTTGTTTGTCATAATAGCTCTTGATGCTGGAATGAGCAGCAATCTTTCAGGTAGCTCAGCGGCAGCACATTGAGGATCTTGAACCTTTAATTTGAGCCAGAAGACTGGGGTGATATTTTCTTAATTCTTTGTGTTGCTGAGTAGGTAGATTGCACCATCCTAAACCAAGCGGAGCTTCTTAAGGGATTACTTTCATTTCTAGGTATCATGTGCTGTGATAGCCAAACCTGGAGGTGACAAAGGTGTGGATCACATTTGTTGGATCCTCATCTGTGAGCACTGCAAAGAGTGTATCCTCCAGTCTAGTGGTCTTTTCAGCAGCTGAATCTATCTGAGTACTAGTGTGGAGTCCAGAAGGACACACAGACTGCACACTTTCTTAAGTCAGAACAGGTGCCTTGGATAGAAGAAGTTCTGGGTGTTGGCTCTTTCTTTAAAATGTTTCCCTTTCCCTACCACTGTTGCTTCTATCTAACAGAAATTTAGTTTCAGCCAACTTCTGTTCCTCCAGGCACTGGGAGAGCTGAGTGATGGTGCTGTCAGTACTGAACATAAAGGAGATGATCTCAGTGTTGTCTGAGTATTGCTGCTGAGTCTGTATTGTCCCAAAATCTCTTCCAATGGTTTTACTTAGATGTGGAGCTTTGTCCAACGCCAAAGATGAGGGCTCTGGATGTAGAGGTGCAGCCACCTCTCACAATCCTATGATGGGTCCAGGAGAATATTTCCCTCCATTCAGAAACAGACCTTCCTCCCTCCTGTGTCTTTGGCCCCTTCTGCATATTCTGTCTCTTTTCCCTTATCTTTAACCAATCTCTCTAGTCTAGATCATTTCCCTCTTCCCTCAAGAATGCCCCTGTTTTTGCTATGTTGAGGTTTTTTTTAACCTTGATAACAACTTACCTTTCATACTAACTTCCATCTCCCCTTTCTTGCCAGAACTTTGCAGATATCTTTACTCTCACTATCTTAGTTTCCTACCTTAATTTTCTCATTGGTTCCTTGATTCTCTCCAGTCCAGTTTTACTCCCCCAAAACTACCTCCACTGAGATCATTAATGACCAACTAGCCAAATCAAGGAGACATTTCTCTATTTGTATCCTTCTTGATCTGGCTGCTGTCTCTAGACAATGTTGACCATTTCTCTTCTTTTCAGCTTCATGTTCTCCTTCCTTTCCCTGTCCATTGACAAAGCCACAGGATTCTGTTCTTGGTACTCTCTCTTTTCTGTCTATGCTCCCTCAGTAAAGTTATTTGTTCCCATTGCTTCAGCAGCTACCTCTTCACTGATGATTTCTGAATCTGCCTTTCTACTCCAGACTTCTTCCCATTTGTCTAATCTAGTCTATAGTCGCCCCTCTGGCTTCTCCTCTTGCATGTCTAGCTATTGTCTCAGATTTAATCTCTTCAAAACTAACATTCTGTTTCCTCTGAATCCCTCTCCATTCCCACCTCTAATTGGTACAGGAGCCAAGGTTGTGTGGGCAAATGTGGCTTTCCTCCAGCTTTATATTTCCTCTGTTTTGGGTAGCTGGGGGCCAGTTTAAACATGTCTAAATTAGAGCATCCTCAAGGCTTCCCTGACATACTGTTGTCCACTTGTGTTGCCAAGGGTCTATGCAGGCAGCCAGAAATAGTTCAAGCGAGCTGTCACAGTTTAGGGCAACTGCACCTGTATTTCACCTCAGTGGTCCAGCAAAAGCACCTGCTCTCAGTCCTCCAGCTGTTGCCTTTTTGGGTGGAGACCCACCTTTTACACCCTTCTGACTGGGATATTTCCAGGCTCCACAATGCCCTCTATTCACTGTGTTATCTCCAGCAGAGACAGGCTGCCCAAGCACACCTGCTTGTGTTCTCTTCAGAAATGGTTAATAGTGTGACATCCCATGGTTATTGATACCACACAGCTCTTTTTATGCAAGCCTATTTCATTCTTACGTTAATTGTGTTATGGAGAAAACATTAAAAACAATAAAGGAATCTACACTCATGCTAATAAGTTTACCAGACCACCCCAATTCTGACCTGAGCTGTAGCAGGAGCAGGCGTTCAACACCTCACTCAAACAGTTTCTTCTGTGGCCACAAGTTCATCAGGCTTCAGCTCAGAACAAGCAGACCCGTAGCATGTCTAGTGTTTCCAGGTGTGGGTAATTAGTAGACAATGGGTTTTCCTCCCCAGTGCATAGCTTCAAAGGGGTGGATTCAAAGTGGGTCATTTACATTCCCCTTACCCCCAGGTACTTCCTAGGAAACCCACTTCAAACATATTGTTCCAAAAAGCCCTTAGTGTATTAGTCACTCTCCCACAAGAAGTTATATACATGCAGTAACAGAACAACACATACACAGCTGCGTTTTTAATACAATGAACACCAAAGATATTAAATCTAATTCAACAGGATTCAACCTGATTCCGTAAAGTTCATTCAGGGTATGGCAGGATATTCTCAGTCTGTCACACAAGCAACTCTCCAACCAGGCCCCCATTTCAGAAGCTCTGGGGGGTTGAGTGGCATAGAGCCATTACACCAACTCTTTGCCTCTCATCCCCCTATGCCAAAGGTATTCCGGTGGCTAGAGCAACTGACTTTTCTAATGGAGCCAGCATAAAGGGACTGAAGTGTACCAATGAATCAGGCCCATAATATACATGTGTACATAAAGTAAAAGGCAGTAGTGCAAATACACAATTGCCTGCAGGGCCTGCAATGAGGGATGAGTCTTTGATATCCCTCAGGGAATCAAGGAGAATCTGAACTACAATGCACAGTTATACTATAGTTCCCTTCATAGAGAGTTCTGTATAATCTGGATGGAACATACTTCAGTAGCGGTCTCCTCACCCTAGTCATGTGCCACAACTCTAGCCAGTAGCTGCTGGTAAAGTGACGTATAAAAACCTTTTTATTAAGAAGTCTGAAATAATTGGAAATTCAAAGTTCCCTAATAAAAATGAATACAGAGAAGACTGGTATAAAATTAGCATACGGTCTGTGGATGGTGAAATAAACAATGTTTTTTCACTCATTAGGGGTGACAATGCATACATGATTTGCAGCTCCACTTTGACTCTCGTGAGTTATGAGTTAATTATGAACACTCTCATAATTATATTTTAGAATTTGCTCTGTTTGCTCTATGGTTAGCACAAAAATGGTACTAACTAGTGTTAACAAAGATAACACAGGAATCCCCACTGACTCCTATTGGAGGGTCTAGAACTGATTAACTATGTCTGGACTCAACCACCACATGCTTTTTGTTTCAACAGATGTTTCTGATTGTTGATTCCTTCCTCTCACCTCAGACAAAAGTTTGTATACGTTTTTTCATTTCTCTTCAAAGAACAAAAGCCATCCTGAGTGGAATCTCAGATACAGCTTCATGAGCAACAAACTAGCTGAATTAGTAAACATGCCTTTCAAACAGTAGCCCTACATGACTGTGGCACTGGTATATCAAACACTATGTATCTGGTCTGGCTCAGAAATGATTTTAGCAAGCAGATGGTTGTAGAGTGATGTAACTATAAAAAATAAAATGGCAAATAATTTCTTACTGCGCTGGGCAGCCTATTTTAGGACAATATTGAAATGCAAATGGCTAAGGCATAGCTTTTGTCTACTGAAAATATAAATCGGTAGGGAAAACAATGAATTTTACCACTAAAGATATAGCAGGGAGAAATTAGTTGGGAATTAATGTTTTAGTTTAAATTTGATTTTAAGACAAACTTAATTGCTTTTTGAGAAAGTTACCAAATCAGTGGATTTAGTGAATGTACCAGATGTCATAAATCTTTATTATAGAAATATATACCTAGGTTCTCCATAAAGTTGTATTGAAAAAGTAATTCAAACAGAATCAAAGAGGTATTAAATTGGTATAACTGATAAACCAGGTCCTGAATGAGGAACAAAAAGAAAACTATAGATGTATCACATAAGCTTTTAGGCTTTAAACAAGTGAGACAAGCTTACTGTACTAATTAGGGAGACTAGAGCAAAAATGAAAAAAAAATAGGAAAATAACAAACATGGAGGGAATGTGCTTAGAAATATAGAATGATTGAGTTCTGTAATAAATTCATTTGGTCCATGCAAATGAACTTTAGTTTTTATATTTGCACTAATAAAAATTGTTGGGTATCATCAAAATCCAAGAAGATTCCCCAACTAATATGATCTGTATCTTTCTTTGGAATGTTATAGGTATGTCTAGTCCAAGAATAGAAAAATATGCCTTTAGTTATAAATAATTACTATGATGAGCAGAATTGCCTTTGGCTGCTTTGGGCTATAATAAAACATTCCATATTTCCTCTTGAAGATAAGGACATTTCACCCTGAGATTCCACGTTTTGTTTATATTTTCTAAAATTTTATATTAATCTTGTTTAAAGAAGGTTTTAGACATTGATTAGAATCAGTTATATTTCTGTTTAAAACTTTAAAAAAAATCCTCCTCCTTTGCTGTCTTTGGCTACAAAGGCATATACCCCTTTCCTATAAAACTTCTCCACCAATCTTGTAGTGGAATAATAATAATCTTCAAAGAAGCACTATTTTGGTAACCTCTATATTGTCCTAACACTGATTTTAAATACTAAGTTTTATCAAATGAAAGAAATTGTATATCGAGAATTTAAGCCCATGGAAGTCCCTAATGTTACATGTAATTTCAGTTACCATTGACTGGTGAAGAACAGCATTTGCTTTTATTCCAGAAGTCAAGTGTTTTATGGCTGAAATAAAATTCTTGTATAGCTGATAATGCTGATTAAAAATTGAAGATGAAGGAGAGGGGGTGTCTTATGTAACCAGGATTGTTGAATTTATTTATTTATTTATCTAAGTTGAAAACTCTTGAGTTCTTTTACATTGAGTAGTGCCTCCAAAATAATTAATCACTGAAGATTTTTTGGGCAGATTTGTAAAGCTACAATAGCAGTTAAGTGTTCAACTCCCACTGAAGGTCAACAGGAGTTGGGGACCTAACTGCCATTTATGCCTTTGAAAAGCTGCCCCTTAATCCTTAAATGTTGCTCTTAAGCTTTGTTGGTTTGTTTTTGGCTTCTATATTATTTTTGTACCTTCAGACTTGTGAGTGAGGACTATGTTTTTCTTTTCTTTTTAGTTCACCATGGTTTTCTAGTCATGATAAATTGTAGCTATTTTTCAGACTTTCCAAAACTGTCAATGAAAGCTACATCTTCATTTCTCACAATGCGTTGAAAGATTGTATCTCAGTTACCACCCAGAATCTGGAAGTCTCACTAAGAACTGATTCCTGTACTGTATTCATAGAGAGCAATCCAGCTGCTGTTAAAGGGAGGGGATTGAAAAAAATGGGAACACTGGAGAGGTTGCTATTCTCATATAATTAGCATGATTTTAATGAAATACTCGAAAAAAAATTAGAAATCAGCTGGTATTATACCAATGGTAAATTTTGTGACCTCTGGATATCTTTGTAACTCCTCCTGTGCAAAGTCATGCTTCATAACTAGATTTCTGACAAAACAAAACAAACAAAAAACAAACAACGGATGAACATTTTAAATCTATTTAGAAGCAAAGTTCAAGTTTTTCACAGTTTGTTTTTGCTAATTAACCCCCAAATGAATATGACTCCTTTCTTTTGTATAGAGAGTTCCTGAAAATGTCAGTCCTATATTAACATTATATATAATGCTGCAAATCTTGCAAGTAGTAAAAACAATATTAATATTAAGAAAAATATTAAAAGCAGCACTTCTCATGGTGGGTATTTCTGCAATCAAAATCATGTAAAGATTTAATAGTAACTTTCTGCTTTATCTGTTGTGTCACTTTCTTAATGGATTTTTTAATATATTGTAATGCAAGGTAAGTTAAGAAGGTCACATTTAGCACAGAATTCTCATAGATAAGAAGTCATATTTAACACAGAATTGTGGTTAAGGGATGAGCATTTAGTATTTAGGATTTTCAAGCAGTTCATCAATTTAATAATTTTCTGCAAAAGTGCCCTTGACATTAGCTCAGTTACTGGAGTGTGTAAACACAGATGTGAAATTGTATTGTGATAAACACTACTCATTTCAAAATGACATCTATTTATAGCACTACACCCTTTTGAAAATTTGATTTGGAGAGTGCGTGAGGGGGGTATCCTCAAGTACTTCCCACTGACTTTATTGGAGGAGGATAAGGCCCTTTAACCTACGCACAGCCCGTTTTCTAAAATAAAGTTTAAAATACCCGTGGCTGTATTCTTACAATTTTCCTCTTTGTTACAATCCTAAAACCATACATAGTACTATATGTTTTTGGTTGAGAAATACCTAGAGCATTGTAGTTTTGTTTGTGAATTATTACTGGATGTTCTTTTCCTGTGAAATTTGCAAAATGAAAAGCAAAATGAAATAATAAAGCTATGCAAAATTTCTAGCATGTTGCTTGATATTGTGCCTGTGAAAGCTATAAGTTGGAGCAAATAATTTCAGTGTAATAGCTCTTGTGGATTTTTTTATTAAGTGTTTTGTGGGATAAGGTTCAAGGCATTTTTTTATTATACTCACTGAATCAGTGACACATGCTTGCATGTCTAAATGCTAAAAAAAATTAAATTAAATATAAGGTTTGGAAGATGTTAGCTTTAACTAATCTGTCTTCAGTGGCTCTTTAAATTGTTAATAATGGGAAGTACTGTTTTCCTATTTGAAATTATTAAAAAAATGACTACATCTTCTGTGGCTGCTTAATTTACTTTAGATGCAATCCTTTAACATAGCATTGGGACTACTCATGTGCTTATGGTTAAGTACATACTTATATGCTTTACTAGATTAGGGCCATTGTGCAGGATCAAGCTCTTACATACCATATTTTCTCTACTGTCTCTTTTCTTCCTGCTCAGCTGCTTTCTTAATGGTTGAAGGTTAGGTAATAATTTGATTTTATCTCCCATTGCTTGAAATACTGTCATCCACGTTATTTTTCATCTGCCCGATCCCAGTGACCTATTCCTGTGGGGCAGTTAAGATTTCCTACAAAGTGCTGAGCAACCTTAAATCTCATCGAAATAGTATTTGAGCAAGAATGCAATGCACATAACCATGCATAAGACTGCATGTCATAATTTACAGTCCCTGCTTCAGCCCAGTAATCAAATACCTTCAGCTTTCCTCTGAATCTTCAGGTATATCCATCACATAATATTTATTTTGAAGGAACTGCTGTAAGTATCCATCTGCACCAGTAAAAACTAATCAGATGAGTACCTTTTTCAATATCCTGTGAATGTACTGTACCTAAAGATATCCATATATCAACATAGGAGAAACAATTCTACTTGTGTCAGTTTTTACAACCTGTTTTTTTTAAATGTCCTACCTGAATTTTAGATTCTGTATTCATCTGTAGACAGCAGTATGACTGCTTCAAGAAATGTAGCCAGATTTCAAGAATAAGTCCAAGAAAAGGAGTTAATTGTCCCCAATAGCTTCTTCAGAGACACATAATACATCCACCTTTTCAGGCACTAACAAAACAAAACCCTTATAAATTAATCAAGCTATTTCCCCTACAGACCGGGAAGGGGGAGAGAGTTTGTTACTCTTTGTTTCCATTTTTTAAATACTTGGAAGATGCTAAGGGTATGTCTACACTGGAATAAAAGACCCACTGCATGGCCACAGCTGGCCTGGGTCTGCTGATTCAGGCTCTCAGGGCTCAGGCTGCCAGGCTAAAAATTGCTGTGTAGATGTTCGTACTCAGGCTGGATCCCAGGCTCTGGGACCCTTCTCCCCCACGGGGACCTGGAGCTCAGGCTCCAGCCCCCGTCCAAATGTCTACACAACAGTTTTACAGCCCTGCAGTCCAAGCTCCGTGAACATGAGTCAGCTGACCCAGACCAGCCGCTGGTGTTTAATTGCTGTGTAGATGTTCTCTCAGGGTATGTCTACACTGCAGTGTAGGACCAGGGTTAGTAGAACTTGAGCTAGCAGATGCTGGGTTTGAGTGTCTACATGTATTTGTAACCCCAGGTTACGAATTGTTGAACCTTGGGTCCCAACCTGGGGCTCCAGCATCTGCACTGCATTATGTGGGTCCAAGCCCAACCACCCATGTCCCAAGCTTCCTAGCTCCCTCCCAAAATGTGACTGTTCTAGCCCTTTCTTTGTGATGTGGTGTTCAAAAACTTGTCTATCCAGAGGACAAAGGAGGCCTGTAGGATTGTGGGCTACTTTTGGCAGCCTCCCAGAGCATGTGTCCCAGTGGGGCTCTATCTACATTGAAAAGCAATAGGGTTTGAACCCTGGGTTCCGACATCCTAGCTCTGAGCCCTGACTTAGCATGATTTGTGTGTAGATGGAAGAGGAATTAGGTCTCAGTTTAAACCCTGGGCATACATTCCAGTGTAGACATACCCTAAGACACTATAGAGATGGCTCTGTATAAGTACCTAGCATTCCAAAACCCCAGGCATTACTGTCCAGGGCAGTCAGATTTCCAGTCTGTGGGTTTCAGGTCAGTAATCTCCCACAAAAACCTCTAAGTCCATTCAATATGTATTACATATATAGTGCATGTATAATGGTAAATAGAAAAGTAATTTAACAAATTGTGTAATTTTACTTCAAGGGTGGTGATGTCTGTCACACAGCATTTAAGTAAACAAGATTGTCACTTTTACTGAATCATTTTCTTCAAATCCTATTACCAATTTGCATTCCAATCATAATACCTTCCCCTCCTTTAGGCATGTAGTTTCTATTTTGGTTCTGGAATTTAGAGAAATAACTGTCTTTATCCACAGATGTAATCTGTTGGGCTGATGAGGAGTAACTCTTTTTTCATAATGATCCCATAGCTAATTCACCTTCAGCTGTCCTCAGTCAGCTACAGAAAGATCCTAAAACTGATGCTTTTTAAATCTTCTGCTTTCTTCACATTCTTAGCTCCATTCCAATAGCCCTGACATAAATTAAGGTCAGTGTGCCTGACCTTTTGTTTTATCCTTTCTTACCTGATCCAGCCACACTGTTTGAGACTGGATCCATGAATTCACATTCTTTTAGCCTTGTTGAGACCCTCTACCCCCCTTTACTCAGCTGTGATTTTAATATTCCTTTTTTCTGATGAGATGATGGACAAACAACCTTCTCCGTCAGAGTCCTCTGCAATGGGCAGCCAAGTTATAAGCAGAGATCACCCCTTGGAAGCCTACATGTATTAACTCAGTGAGGCACATGTACCTACATTGCTCTGAGTAGCAGGAGACCTGGGAAGTCACATTGAACCGTGCCACATTTGCCACAATTCTACCACCATCTTCAGGGTTTCCCTCCTCTTCTGTGTTCTGTTGTTTCCAGGACACGGACAAGCCATACGTGTGAAAATGAAGAGCCTTAGAAGCCTATGTACAAATTGGGGATAAATATGTTTTTGTTTGCAAAAGTCAATAAAATCAGTCTTGTGTACTTAATTCACTGAAAATAATTTGTCTCCAATGGCAAGAAAAGAGCAGATGGGTATTTTAAATGAACCCATAATCTAGTCATAATATGCCACTAAATGGTGTGACAGACTCAGACCAGTGGGGTACAGGAGTCTGGTAGAGGGCAAATATACTGGTCACTGGATGAGTAGTTTTCTGTTCCCTGAGTGACCAGAGCAGGGGCTGCACTAGAGTAATCAGGAACCTGCTAGAACCAGTTAAGGCAGGCAGGCTAATTAGGACACCTGGAGCCAATTAAGAACAAGCTGCTAGAATCAATTAAGGCAGGCTAATCAGGGCACCTGGGTTTTAAAAGGAGCTCACTTCAGTTTGTGGTGTGAGTGTGAGGAGCTGGGAGCAAGAGGTGCAAGGAGCTGAGAGGGTGTGCTGCTGGAGGACTGAGGAGGACAAGCGTTATCAGAAACCAGGAGGAAGGTCCTGTGGTGAGAATAAGGAAGGTGTTTGGAGGAGGCCATGGGGAAGTAGCCCAGGGAGTTGTAGCTGTCATGCAGCTGTTACCGGAGGCACTATAGACAGCTGCAGTCCACAGGGCCCTGGGCTGGAACCCGGAGTAGAGGGTGGGCCCAGGTTCCCCCCAAACCTCCCATTTGACCTGGACTGTGGGTTCTTCCAGAGGGGAAGGTCTCTGGGCTGTTCCCCAACCCACATGGTGAATTTCTGAGGCAAGAAAATCTGCCAATAAGCCCAGGACCCACCAAGATAGAGGAGGAACTTTGTCACACTGGTGTCAAGGGTGGAATCTTGGGGTGCACAGTGCGGCGGAAGAAGGAGGGTGATTTAAAAAAAACAAAAACAAAAAAAAGGGAGAGGGTTTATTTTTCTTCACCACAATGGATGACGTAGTGTGGGCACTGATACAAGATACAGCGGCCCACCAGGAGGCTACCCATGTTCAGGCAGCCGCCCAACAGGAGGCAGTGCGGCTGCAGCAAGAGACTAATTGCCTGCTGATGGACCAGGCTGCTCAAGACCAAGCTATGTTGCGGGAACTGGTAAACCAGGTAAAGTCCCTTATAGAGCTGAATCGTGGCCATGATGGGACGCGGCTCATATGGGCCAGCCATTGGCTGCAGAAAATGACACGGGAGGATGATGTAGAGGCATACCTTCTGACCTTTGATAGGACAGCCCTATGGGAGGCCTGGCCTTGAGATCAGTGGTCTGGCATCCTTGCCCCATTCCTGTGTGGGGAGGCCCAGAAGGCCTACCATGATCTGCCTGAAGACGCTGCGGCAGACTATCTGCAGCTGAAAGCAGAGATCCTGGCCAGATCTGGGGTAACGACAGCAGTGCAGACCCAACAGTATCACGGTTGGAGGTACCAGGAAGACAAAACCCTGTGGTCCCAATTGTATGACCTCATCCATCTCGCACAAAAGTGGTTGCAAACAGAGTCCCGGCGTCCAGAAGAGATACTAGCGGTTCTGGTCATCGAACGATACATGAGGGGACTATCACCAGACCTTCATGCCTGGATAAGCCAGAACGAACCCTCCACCTATGACGAGGTTGTCGCCGTGGTAGAGAGGCGAAGGACAGCGAGGGAGCTGACGGGACCAGTTAAAGAAGAGGCACCCCGGGTTAAACAAGCAGCACAAAGCCCTAAACTTCGGGTGACTGGGCCACCAGGAGGGCCCAGGTGGAAGAAGAGAGGCTGAAGGCCCATCAGAGGCCACAAAGAGTCGGAGCACTGAGGGAGAAGAGGATTGTGATGTTAGACTGCCCAAACCAAGAGACCGGGGAACGCCTAGGGCTCCATACAGATGTTATGCCTGTGGGGAGGGAGGACACACAGCTGCACAGTGTCCCAATGCTGAGGAGCCTATGCAGTGTAACCTGGGGAACTGGGCAGATCCATGCTCCCTAATCCACCTTGTGGGGGGTCTCACGAACCCCACATATGTATACCAGACCAGTGAAACTAAATGGGGTAGGGCCCACGGCACTTGTTGATTCAGGGAGTGCTATCACGCTTATCTCAGGGAAGCTCGTGAAGCGTAGTCAGCTGCTACAGGCTAAACGTACGGGGATAACATGTGTCCATGGGACAGTTAGTTACTACCCCACCATCCCAGTAAAAATCGAGATCCAAGGGAACACTACTGAGGTAGCAGCAGGTGTAGTCCCCAAACTCCCATACCCGGTGCTCATAGGGAGGGACTTCCCAGGGTTTGGAAACTTACTTCCAGTAGGGGAATTGGAGAAAGATGGGGACCCTAAAATTGGTGAGGCATCCACAGCAGACTGTCAACCCCCAATCTTCTCTGAAATATCCCCAGATTTGTTCTCCACTCCCAGACAGGATAGAAAGACAAAAAGGGAAAGAAGGGCAGCTAAGGTCTTGGGAACCCGAATACTGACTCAAAGCCAGAGGCTCTCTCTTGTAGGTAGGCGGACCCGCGCAGCTGAAAAGGAGGCCACACAGGAGGGAGAAGCACCTGAGTCCGACCCCCACCCTAATGCTTCTGAACCAGAATAGGCAACAGAGACTGGGCCCCTAGATCTTGGGTAGATTAGCCCCAGGAGAGGAAATTTTGGATGGGACCAGGCAGAAGACCCAAGGTATGACAACATTAGGAAGGAGGTGACTGAAATAGATGGGGTCCCCGTGGAAGGGAAAACCCAGGGACCAGGACCTTACTTCATAATGAAGAAGGATCTCTTATACCGGGTTGCACCAGTACAGGGGCAGAAGGTACAGCAGATCCTAGTACCTCAAAAACACCAGAACACTGTATTAAGTCTTGCTCATAGTCATCTTTTTGGGGGGCATTTGGGAGTAGAGAAGACCCTGGCACGAGTCCTAGGACGGTTCTTCTGGCCCGGAGTACATGAAGAAGTGCGGAGGTACTGTGCCTCCTGCCTGGAGTGTCACCTGCACAGTCCCCGTCCCCACTTGAGGGCACCTTTAGTACCCCTTCCCATCATAGAGGTCCCCTTCGAGCAAATAGCCATGGGCCTAGTGGGACCCCTGGAGAAGACGGCTCGGGGCCACCAATATATACTTGTTGTTTTGGACTATGCTACTCGCTACCCAGAAGCCATCCCCCTGCGGAACACGGCCTCTAAAACTATAGCCAAAGAGCTGGTGGGGATCTTTGCCTGAATGGGGCTACCGAAGGAGATATTAACCGACCAAGGAACCCCATTTATGTCGAAGCTAATGAAGGACCTCTGTACGCTGCTCCATATACATACTCTGAGAACTTCGGTCTACCATCTGCAGACTGATGGGTTGGTAGAAAGGTTTAACCGAACCCTCAAGGCTATGATAAGGAAGATGGTAAATTGGGACGGGAGGGATTGGGACACCCTACTACCCTACCTTATGTTCGCTATCCGGGAGGTACCTCAGGCCTCAACTGGGTTTTCCCCCTTCGAGTTATTATACGGGCGTCACCCCCGTGGCATACTAGATATCGCCAAATAGATCTGGGAAGAGGAACCCAATGAGGGGAGAAATATAATAGAGCATGTAATGCAGATACGAGACCGGATAGCCCAGGTTACCCCTATTGTACAGGAACATTTGGAGAAGGCACAGGAGGGCCAGGGAACCCATTATAATCGCCAGGCAAAAGTGCGACAGTTCCAACCAGGGGATTGGGTTATGGTGTTGGTACCCATGGCAGAAAGCAAGCTTCTGGCCCAATGGCAGGGGCCCTATGAGGTGGTTGAGCCCATGGGGCAAGTAACCTACAAGGTGTGGCAGCCAGACGCAGAAAACAAGAACAGATTTATCATGTTAACCTTCTGAAACCCTGGCATGCACAAGAGGCATGCACAACGGTCCAAAAAGACCTAACCCAGGAAAACAAGCCTTCCAAACAGGTGAGATTGTCTCCCGATTTAACACCAGACCGGAAGAATGAGGTGTCTGAGATGATCTTCTGGAACTAAGATGTGTTCTCGACAAAACCGGGTCGAACAACCGACACATATCACCACATTGTCACGAATCCTGGGGCCAGAGTAACAATGAGGCCCTATCAGATGCCAGTGGCAAAAAGGGAGGAAATAAAAGCAGAAGTAAAAAAAATGCTGGAGTTGGGGATCATTGAAGAATCCCACAGTCAGTGGTCCAGCCCAATCGTGCTGGTGCCCAAACCTGATGGCACCACAAGATTTTGCAACGACTTCCGGCGACTAAACGAAGTATCCCAGTTCGACGCATACCCCACACAGATGAGCTAGTGGACCATCTGGGTAATGCCCGGTACTTGACTACCCTAGACTTGACAAAGGGGTACTGGCAGATTCCCCTTACAGAAGATGCAAAGGAAAAGACTGCGTTCTCTACACCAGAAGGTCTTTTTCAATATACTGTCCTCCCTTTTGGACTACATGGGACCCTGTTATACCAATTCTCCACCAAAATGTTATACCAATAGAATAAAAACCAGCAGGATCTTATTAAGAGGGATAAGGCAAAGATGCCACATTTATTGTAAATATACTGATAAAGCAAAAGATAAAAGTAAACAACATTGTTTGACTACTTATTTCTTATACACACACATATATATAGAGAGAGAGAGGTTCATTCCCACAATCATTCATTCAAGTTCTGTATAGGTGTTATAGTTACCAGCCTAGAAGTTGCTCATGCCAAGTTACTGGCCAGGTATCTTGGTCATGAGGATGGAGCCGAGTCCGTGTCAGGTGCACCTAATGCTCCTGGAGGCTGGCAGCAGAACCAGAGACTCAAAGTCATCAGTCTTTAGAGTAAAAAGAACAGGAGTACTTGTGGCACCTTAGAGACTAACAAATTTATTAGAGTATAATAAATTTGTTAGTCTCTAAGGTGCCACAAGTACTCTTGTTCTTTTTGCGGATACAGACTAACACGGCTGCTACTCTGAAACCAGTCTTTAGAGTCCATTCCTATAGGAATTAATTCCTATGTTAGTCTATGGGAGCTGTTTCATTCTGCTGTTGCTGACTCAATCAGCAGATGGCACATTCCTGTCCAAAGTGGCACATACCTGGTGGCTCCACACTGTCCAAAGTTTCTGTTTCTCATCCTTCCAGGTGATGGGTTGGATCCCAGTTTACCCTCCGGGGGGTTTCTGGTCATCCACTTGACACATTCTTCAGCCGATGGATACTCCCTTTCTAGGCTGGCACCTCCCTAACCATTCATGTATATCAAGCATTCATCAGCATACATTCCATATCTTAACCATATTTTAATTTACTGTCTCCACCACTTTCAGGGTGTGTGCTAATTCATTTGAGACTCCCGGCCCTTTAATCACAGAGGGTGGGGGTCTGTCCTAGGAGCCGTTGAATGAAGTGAAAGTCACTTAACAGCTTATAGTGTTTGTTTACCTTGTATCAATTACTTCAAGAACAAAGTCAGTTAACTTGTTTGTAAGTTTTACATAGTAGTAAATTATCTTTCACAGGATAGATATACTCAATGGTTTCTACAGACAGTAGCTTACAAGTTTTAACAGAAGACCCAAGAGATTTTTGTACTTGGTGAAACTGTTGTATTTTAAAGTGTGGGGAACAAATTATGAGGGGGTCACTGTCACTTGGGGGAATCACTGTTAGTACCTTCTTTAATATCCCTACAGCCCCAGCTACCTTCCATCGCCTCATGGACAAGCTATTATGCCCGCATAACAGTTATGCTGCTGCCTACTTGGACAATGTGGTCATTCATACCTCAGACTGGGAAACCCACCTGGAGAAGGTGGAGGCAGTCCTCGATACCTTCAGGCGAGCTGGTCTTACAGCAAACCCTGCCAAGTGCGCTGTAGGGTTTACAGAGACCAAATATCTTGGCTACATTGTGGGAAAAGGTCTGGTAAAACCCCAAGTGAGCAACTTACAGGCCATCCAAAATTGGCCCCAACCAAGTCGCAAGAAACAAGTCCGGGCGTTCCTAGGTGTGGTGGGATATTACCGATTTATCCCCCACTTTGCCACAAGGGAAGCCCTCTGACAGACCTAGTGAAAGCCCGTGGACCTGATCTGGTGAGATGGTCTGACGCAGCAGAGGAAGCATTCACAGACCTACAGACTGCGCTCTGCAGTAACCCCATACTGATAGCCCCTGATTTCACCAAGGAGTTTATCCTGCAGACGGATGCCTTGGAAGTAGGGTTGGGGGCCATTCTATCACAGATGGTCGGGAAGGAGGAACACCCAATTCTATACCTCAGTCGGAAACTCCTTCCAAGGGAACAAAAATATGCAGTGATGGAGAGAGAATGCCTCACTGTAAAATGGGCCATGGAAACATTGCGCTACTACCTGCTTGGGGGCAGATTTGTCCTCGTGACCGACCATGCCCCTCTTCAATGGATGCAGCGGAACAAGGAGAAGAACACAAGGGTGACCAGATGGTTCTTATCCCTCCAACCTTTCCAGTTCCGTGTGCAACACAGAGCAGGGAGCCATCATGGAAATGCCGATGGCTTGTCACGTGTTCACTGTCTGGCATCCCAAGCTGCCCAACCCCTTGGCGTTGAGCAGGGGGGGAGGGATATGTGACAGACCCAGACCAGTGGGGTACAGGAGTCTGGTAGAGGGCAAATATACTTGTCACTGGATGAGTAGTTTTCTGTTCCTTGAGTGACCAGAGCAGGGGCTGCACTAGAGTATTCAGGAACCTGTTGGAACCAGTTAAGGCAGGCAGGCTAATTAGGACACCTGGAGCCAATTAAGAACAAGCTGCTAGAATCAAGTAAGGCAGGCTAATCAGGGCACCTGGGTTTTAAAAGGAGCTCACTTCAGTTTGTGGTGCGAGTGTGAGGAGTTGGGAGCAAGAGGCGCAAGGAGCTGAGAGTGAGAGGGTGTGCTGCTAGAGGACTGACGAGCACAAGCGTTATCAGACACCAGGAGGAAGGTCCTGTGGTGAGAATAAGGAAGGTGTTTGGAGGAGGCCATGGGGAAGTAGCCCAGGGAGTTGTAGCTGTCATTTAGCTGTTACAGGAGGCACTATAGACAGCTGCAGTAGAGGGCGGGCCCGGGTTCCCCCAAACCTCCCAATTGACTTGGACTGTGGGTTCTTCCAGAGGGGAAGGTCTCTGGACTGTTCCCCAACCCACATGGTGAATCTCTGAGGCAAGAAAATCCACCAATAGGCGCAGGACCCACCAAGATAGAGGAGGAACTTTGTCACAATGGATACATTTTTATTCAAAAATTTTTGAATTTTTGTCAAAATTGTGCTTAGCGCAGGCTTCAAGAAGGACTAAATCCAGAGTGTGAATGGCAGACCTTGTTACAAAATATATTATAGAATCATCACTGCTGCACATAAAATTATGACTTGACATACATTTCAATTTTAAGATTTGGTTAGTAGGTAAAAGTCTGTTTCTTACAAGAGCATCAGCCTGGCATTCAGTTGAGTGTGAGCCAATGGTACCATTTAGATGTCCAACTTTCGAATTAGTTGTTGTAATCAAGTAATGAGATGTCTGCTTTAATCCACAACTGCAGTAAATTGTGGGTGCAAAATTGTGCTTTCTGGGTTGGAGCCTGTTGCTGAATAACAGCTCCTGTATAAGTGGATGGTTACGTTGGTGAGAGGTGCTAGACAAATAGACGAGTGTAAACATTTTGAAAATCTTCTCTGTTATATGTACAACATCCATTAGACTTCATTTGTGAAGTGTTTTCTAATAAGCCTCTTATTATGGGATTGGTGTTTTCACTCGCTCTTAAATAGCATATTGGAACCAAAGTCTTTATTTTGAATAGACTGAATTATTTTCCTTCTCAAGGAGAATTTGAATGGTGAGATCACTCTCCTGCTTTCCTTTCACTTAGAAGAGTTTGCTGTTTCTCTGTGCAAAATGAATATAATATGGGACAGACTTAACTTCATCATTGTCAGGGAAAAGAGGCTATCAGCAGAAATACTCTTTCTTTTTCACCATAACTTATTTCTCCTCTTGCATTAATCTCCCCAATGTCTAATGTTAAATCCAACAACTCCCTGGCAAACCTGGTTGACATCTCCTCCCCCTCCACGGTTATATATGTATATTATTTTCAAGGTATTCAGCAAACAAGAAAAAGTAATGGTGGGCCAAATGCAGATCTTGTGTAAGTGGGTTCAACTTTACTTCAGTGACTAGAGTTACACGAGATCAAAATTCGATCCAGCTAAACTTTCTAGGAAAAGGTTTGAGATTAAGTTTCTAGCAACACATTCAGGCAATATTAAAATAAACCATTTTGTTTTTTTAAAACCAAAACACTAGATGCAGCTTTAGACCAGGGAAAGCATAGCTGAGATAAAGAATGTTAGGCTTTCACATATCTGACCTTGGTAGTGAAAATGTTTCCGTTGCAATTCAATAAAAATCAAATCTGGATCCTAACATTAAAAAAGTGAATGTTTATGTAGTAGTATTCACCCAGGAAGCCTGTGTATCACAGCATCTTTGACAGTGAATTCTATATTCTAGATTGCAACTTGACTTATAACCCCCTCTTGCACAGAACTTTCTTGAAAATGTTCCTTCTGAGCAAGGGCAGCTCCAGGCACTAGCGCACCAAGCGCGTGCCTGGGACGGCAAGCCGTGGGGGGGCGGCCTGCTGGTCGCTGTGAGGTCAGCAGTCAGGCGGCCTTCGGCAGCGTGCCTGTGGGAGGTCCGCTGGTCCCGTGGTTTTGGCGGCAATTCGGCGGCGGGTATGCCGATGCCGCGGGACCGGCAGATCACCCGCAGAGACGCTGCCGAATCCGTGTGACCAGCGTATCGCCCGCAGGCACGAAGGCGGCCACCTTACTGCCGTGCTTGGGGCAGCAAAAAACATAGAGCCACCCCTGCTTCTGAGCTGAAACATTGTGACTTGTACAAAGAAGAAGGAGGAGGAGTTAGGTTCGATCTATTTGGTAATCAGACACAAATATATCTCCCCAGAATTTTTAGCATAAAAATAAAAAATCACTGAATTGAAAAGTTCAAACTTTATTTGTTGCTAATCCTCAATGAAGAATAGTTGTAGTTTATGTTTTGAGGAAAAAAGAATCCCAAAGTCCAAACAAAAAATTTGACGACAGTAATTTTTGGCACATATGAAAAATAGGCAATTAAATTTTCTGTTATGTTAGTGCAGAGTGAGTTGTATTATGTATCTAGAGTAGTGTAGCTTACACATTACAGAGTTGTAAAAAAATGTGTAAAATTCTACACTGCCACACCAGTGATTTTGTCTTCAGTCTTCGCTGTTGTTTTGTTTTGGCTAACAATAACCCCAACCATAAAAACCCAACAAAGACCCAAATAAACAAATGCTTGTTAGTTAAACATTAAGGCTGCAAATGATAATACTCTTTTGACCATAAGGAGGAGTGAGTCTAGATTACTAACACGACTAAAGCTTTGTGAGGTCAGGACCTGAATTAATATACAAAAAGAAGAACAGGAGTACTTGTGGCACCTTAGAGACTAACAAATTTATTAGAGCATAAGCTTTCGTGGACTACAGCCCACTTCTTCGGATGCATATAGAATGGAACATATATTGAGGAGATATATATACACACATACAGAGAGCATAAACAGGTGGGAGTTGTCTTACCAACTCTGAGAGGCCAATTAATTAAGAGAAAAAAAAAACTTTTGAAGTGATAATCAAGCTAGCCCAGTACAGACAGTTAAGAAGTCTGAGAATACTTACAAGGGGAGATAGATTCAATGTTTGTAATGGCTCAGCCATTCCCAGTCCTTATTCAAACCGGAGTTGATTGTGTCTAGTTTGCATATCAATTCTAGCTCAGCAGTCTCTCGTTGGAGTCTGTTTTTGAAGTTTTTCTGTTGTAATATAGCCACCCGCAGGTCTGTCACTGAATGACCAGACAGGTTAAAGTGTTCTCCCACTGGTTTTTGAGTATTTTGATTCCTGATGTCAGATTTGTGTCCATTAATTCTTTTGCGTAGAGACTGTCCGGTTTGGCCAATGTACATTTGACTTCTGAGCCTTGAAAATAAAGTAAAAGTTACAAAATGACTCTCTGGCACTCCATGGCCTGTGGGGGAGGATTCATTGCCTCGTTGGACCCCAGCAAATGTCCCTTATAGTTTGACCTCTGGACAGAATATTTTGGCTGGGTACTTAACTCTTGTCACATATATTGGGTCAATGTTCAGTATCACTGTTTAAAGATACAAATACACAGTCTTTTCAAAGTTGTTTTTATGCATACAGTCAAATGTGAGGGCTCTGAGGTGTCTCTGATTTCAGCATTCCATACTCTCCATCTAGAAACAGTTTATTTGGTGTAGATGGAAAGAAAAAGAGAGGTGGAGAATGGAGGAGTTGGGAAGGAGGAAACTTGTTTCTTTCTAAAGGTCAGAAATTAAATGCAAAAAATACATTAATACAATTTTAAGAGTAGAATATTAAATGCACCTAATTCAGAAAAATCTAAAGGTCTAGGTCCTGCAGCATTTGTTTATCCACATTGTTCATACTGTATGTTTTATTGTATGATGAATATTTTACAGGAAAAACAGAAATCAAAAATACATAATAGCTATGTTGTTGGGATGATGTTCCTCGGTGAACTTTAACCTTTCATTTTCTTGATTTGTGTTTACATTTGTAACCTTAATATTGTGTTGATATGTGAGGGTTGTTTGCCTTTTTATAACATATAAGATGGCATTAAAACCTGTGCTGGATATTTAACACTCCTTTCCCTATTCTGGACATGGATTCCAATTAGGTCCATATTCTGATCTTGCATGTATGTGTGATACCTGGTTTTTAATTGATGTGGTATCCGAGCGTAGCGTTTGGCATATCAGGTCAGTATCTGTATGAATATTGGAACTAGAATATCTCAGACACTGACCAAAACTGTAATAAAGAGTTTAATAATCAAAGATGAATTTGAGTTTCAAACCAATCAGGTATTCAGTTTTTTCTTTGGCCAGATAACTTGATTAAATTTAGCCTCTTCAAACTTCAAAAATATCTTGCTCTGCTCCTTTGAGTTAGATTATGCAATACTCTTTGAAATAACTTAAATTCATTTGACTTGGGTTGAAAAGCTTGCCATTACTACCTGAGATTGGTGGATGAAAGCTCTTTCTGCTTAGCAGTAAAATAATTCTCAGCAGCCTCATCTCTATTTTTAAATGTATTGATCCTGTCTTCAACCTTCTAATTTATAAAGTGTTAAAGAGGAAAATACACCAAAATTTTGTATTAGTACTGATTGCTTTTATCCTTTTTTAAAAGTAAATGTGCCAAAATGTAAATCTCATTACTCCCTGCAATTCACATATGGCAAAACCCTGAAGGTCTTCCTCGGATATTACAGAAGGAACAATCAGTTGCACATATACAAAATGAGAAATGACTTCATAGGAAGGAGCATTGCAGAAAGGGATCTGGAAGTCATAGTGGATCATAAGCTAAATATGAGTCAACTGTGAAACAGTGTTGCAAAAAAAGCTAACATCATTCTGGGATGTATTAGCAGGAGTGTTGTAAGCAAGACACGAGAAGTAATTCTTCCACTCTACTCCGTGCTGATATAGCCTCAACTGGAATGTTGTGTCCTGTTCTGGGCGCCATATTTCAGGCAAGATGTGGAAAAATTGGAGAAAATCCAGAAGAGAGCAACAAAAATTATTAAAGGTCTAGAAAACATGACCTATGAAGGAAGATTGAGGTCCCTTCCAGTTGTACGAGTCTATGATTCTAGAACAAAACTCAGCATTTTTTCAGGAGTAAAATACTGCAAGGAGTTAAGGATTTATCCCATGAACATTTTATTATTCAGTTTTGCCTATTCAAATAGAGGGAAATGGACTTTGAAATGGCTGATATATTTAATAGAAATTTGTTTTTCAAAAATAACTGTAGCATGTCTCATGAACATATAGAATTGCAGGACTGGAAGGGACATTGAGAGGTCATCTAGTCCAGTCCCCTGCACTCATGGCAGGACTAAGTATTATCTAGACCATCCCTGACAGGTGTTTGTCTAACCTGCTCTTAAAAATCTCGAGTGATGGAGATTCCACAACCTCCCTAGGCAATTTATTCCAGTGCTTAACCACCATGACAGTTAGGAAGTTTTTCCTAATTTCCAACCTAAACCCCCTTGCTGCAATTTAAGCCCATTGCTTCTTGTCCTATCCTCAGAGGTTAACAAGAAAAAAAAATTCTCCCTACTCTTTGTAACAATCTTTTATGTACTTGAAAATTGTTATCATGTCCCCTCTCTTCTCCAGACTAAACAAACCCAATACTTTCAATCTTTCCTCATAGGTCAAGTTTTCTTGACCTTTAATTAATTTTGTTGCTCTCCTCTGGAGTTTCTCCAATTTCTCCACATCTTTCCTGAAATGTGGTGCCTAGAACTGGACACAATACTCGTTGAGGTCATATCAGCATGGAGTTGAGCGGAAGAATTATTTCTAGTGTCTTGCTTACAACACTCGTGCTAATACATCCCAGAATGATGCTTGCCTTCTTTTTTGTAATAGTATTATGCCATTGGCTCATATTTAGCTTGTGATCCACTATGAGCCCCAGATCCTTTTCCACAGTACTCCTTCATAGGCAGTCTTTTCCTATTTTGTATGTGGAGAGCTTTGCATTTGTCCTTATTGAATTTCATCCTATTTACTTCAAACCATTTGTCTAGTTTGCCCAGATCATTTTGAAATTTAATCCTATCCTCCAAAGCACTTGCAACCCCTCCCAGCTTGGTATCATCCGTAAACTTTATGCGTGTACTCTCTATGCCACTATCTAAATCATTGATGAAGATATTGAGCAGAACTAGACCCAGAACCATACCTGTGGGACCCCACTCGTGGTGCCCTTCCAGCTTGACTGTGAACCACTCATAACTACTCTCTGGGAATGATTTTCCAACCAATTTTGCACCCACCTTATAGTAGCTCCATCTAGGTTGTATTTCCCTAGTTTGTTTATTAGAAGGTCATATGAGACAGTATCAAAAACCTTACTAAAGTCAAGCTATATCACATCTACCACTTCCCCCCCATCCAAAAGGCTTGTTATCCTGTCAAAGAAAACCATTAGGTTGGTTTAACATGATTTTTTCTTGACAAATCCATGCTGTTACTTATCACCTTATTAGTTTCTAGGTGTTTTCAAATTGATTGCGTAATTGTTTGCTCCATTATCTTGTTGGGTACTGAAGTTAAGCTGACTGGTCTGTAATTCCCTGGGTTGTCCTTATTCCCCTATTTATAGATTGGCACTATATTTGCCCTTTTCCCATCATCTGGAATCTCTCCTGTCTTCCATGACTTTTCAAAGATAATCACTAATGGCTCATCTATCGTCTCAGTCAGCTCCTTGACCATTCTATGATGTATATCATCAGGCCCTGGAGACTTGAAGACACCTAACGTGTTTAAGTAATTTTTACCTTGTTTATTCCCTATTTTAGCCTCATATCCTACCTTGTTAGATGTCCAATTGCTATTAAACTTTTTGGTAAAAACTGAAACAAAAAAGACATTTAACATTACTACCATTTCCACATTTTCTGTTATTGTTTTTACCCACTCCTTGAATAATGGGCTATTATGTCCTTGGTCATCTTCTTGCTTCTAATGTATTTGTAGAATGATTTCTTTTTATCCTCTATGTCTCTAGCTAGTTTGATCTCGTTTGTGCCTTGGCCTTTCTGATTTTATCCTTACATGCTTGTGTTGTTTGTTTATATTTATCCTTCATAATTTGACCTACTTTCCACTTTATGTAGCACCCTTTCTTGAGTTTCAGATCATTGAAGATCTCCTGGTTAAGCCAGGGTGGTTTCTTGCCATACTTTATATCTTTCCTATGATGTGGGGTAGTTTGCTCTTGTGCCCTTAAAAATGTCTTCTTGAAAAATTGCCAGTTTTAACTGTTTTCCCCCTAGACTTGCTTCCCTTGGAATTTTACCTACCAACTCCCTGAGTTTGCTAAAGTCTGTCTTCTTTTATAAATCCATTACCTTTATTGTGCTGTTTTCCCTCCTACCATTCCTTAGAATCATGAACTCTATCATTTCATGATCACTTTTGCCCAAGCTGCCTTCCATTTTTAAATGCTCAACCAGTTCCTCCCTATGTGTCAAAACCAAATCTAGAATAGCCTCTCTCCTAGTAGCTTTCTCCATCTTCTGAAATAAAAAATTGTCTCCAATACTGTACATTCCAAGAACTTGTTGGATAATCTGTGCCCTTCTATGTTATTTTCCCAACAGATGTCTGTTTCCCATCACCACCAAGTTCTGTGCTTTGGATGATTTTGTTAGTTGTTTAAAAAAAGCCTCATCCACCTCTTCTTCCTGGTTAGGTGGTCTGTAGTAGACCCCTACCATGACATCACTCTTGTTTTTTACCCCTTTTCTCCTTACCCAGAGACCTTTCTACAAGCCTGTCTCCTATTTCCATCTCAACCTCAGTCCAAGTGTATACATCTTTGATATATAAGGTGACACCCCCTCCCTTTTTTCACTGCCTGTCCTTCCTGAGCAAACTGTACCCTTCTATACCCATATTGCAGTCATGTGTATTATCCCATCAAGTCTCTGTTATGGCAACTATGTCATAGTTGTGTTTATTAACTAGTTCTTCCTGCTTATTCCCCATACTTCTTGCATTAGTATACAGACATCTAAGATACTGATTTGATTTCCCATCTATGTTCTCTCTTGTTTCTCCCTTATCCCTGCTATAACAGCCTATGCTCCCCTCAGGTTCCGACCCTTCTCCCAGGTCACCATGTTTTTGACTTACCTGTGGGCTTTTGTATCCTGCCCCCATCAAACCTAGTTTAAAGCCCTCCTCAGTGAAGGCTCTCCCATTGCCCCAAAGCAATGTTAAATATAAAGTACATACAGTGGGTTCACCCGGGGATCAGGATTTGCAATCCTGGAGCCAAGGAGGCACACTGGCTTTGGGAAACTGACTGACCTGAACTTTTTCTCTTCCTGTGAAAGGGGAGGAAGGATTAATCAGCTAAAAAGATACCCCAGGATAATACTCTTCAAATACTGTGTACAGTGCTCAGAAGAGGGGTGGGGCACATTGTGGCAGCTAAAATAAGATGTGATGTCACCGAAGAGGCACCAGAGACCAGGGCTGAGGAGTAAGAGCAGATAACAGGTAACATATGAGGCAATGAAAGACTGGCCAAATCCCAGAGTGGAGTTGAGCTGTTTCTGCCTTGCCAACAACTTTCTTCCCCTGCTCCAGCAGCTGCATCTCACTGGCTTTGTCTACACTAGGCAAATGAGTGTAGATAGAAAATATGTTACCTAAGCCCTTGGTTACATACAAACGTTGTGCCACATTACCTATGCTGATATATTTAAAGTGGAATGACTCTCCTGGTGGGGACACAGTTATACAGGTGTAAAGGTGCCTTATACTGATATAGTTATTCCCAAATGGAAGTGGGGGATTAAGCTATACCATTAATATGCACCATACTGGTATATGTGCATACAGATCCAGGATTGTACAAATATAATTCCTTTGGTAAAAAAATCACACCCCTAACTAACAGAGTTATACTGGTACAAAACCTGTGTGTGGACCAGGCCAAATACATTTGAATTAATACATTGTTAATCACCATTTAGCACCCACTGAAGATGAAAAACAGTTGGATTTAAAAACTTGTGATATGGTCATGGTAAAAAAGGGTTGACTATGACCAGTTACCATGTTTTTAAACAACAACTGCTTTTATCTATCCCAGAGCTATGGCTACATTGGAAAGAAGCTGTATTTTTAACATACTAACTAATGTGTTAAAATCCCAATGTAGACATGCCCTTGGCAAGCCTAGGGTATGATAAAGAATATTAAGTAGTTTACTAAAAAAGGGGGATCCAAGGTCTCTGCCTTGAACACCTTACAATATATATAGGCTGCACGCAAATGGATAGACAGGATGCAATGAAAGGAAATTACTGAGGAAAAAGTGATATTGAGAATACATCTAGTTAATTCCTACTCCCCTTCTTCTCACTCTGCAAGGCCATCTATTGATAGCAAAACTTTCCAGTTACAGTCAGGAGTCGTTATCTCCATTGGAAAACCAACCCATGTTTAACAGGGTAGACCCAGTTATACATGAGCATTGGTTGAGTTGTAAAGGCCAATTCCCTGCCCTCTTGGGGACAGATAATGGTATTCAGGCACTTGGGTAGACAGTCCAGAGATGGGAGTTGGATCCATTTCTGCCTGGCCTTGCTGTTAGGCTGTTCCACACGCATCTATTGTGCAAGGAAACAAATTGTGTCAAAGCTTTCAAGATAGGCTCCTTTGATGCAGTCTGCAAAAGCTTCAGTGGTGAACTCTTTGCTTTAGTGGGTTCAGGATGCACAGCTCCTTGGCTGTGAGCTTACGTAGCCACACACACTGCTGATAGGTAGTATGCTTAGATACATTTCAGCCATGTAGGAGAGAGGCTTGGCACACAGCAGGAGGTGCCTGAGATGAAATTCCGTGAGGACCTTTTTTCTGCCTCCTGATCAGCCAAGGAAAGGGCTTTTCTTCCTCCCCAAACTGGTACTGTGCCTCCTGGGGAAGTGCTTCCAAGCTATCTTTCCCCAGTTTACGCTGGTGCCACCCGTCCTTGAGTGGGGAAGGGTATCCAGGGATGCCCTCCTCCCACTGCTGCAACTGGATGAGAAGAGGGCTCCTCCACTTGTGATTGGGGAGAATAAATGTTTCAGAGACATGATTTGTACCTTTTTAAAGCTTTAAATTTAGATTTGAAGCATTATCACAATATGCCAGGATTGTCCTATTGCTCCTTCTGTTAACAGGTGCTGGAACTCAGCAAGGAGCAGCATGTTCATTACTGCTGACTCATTGGGGCAGTGTGTCTTATTAGATTCCACCCTGAATGTAAGAGAGGTGAGAGTACCTCCCTGACAGCAGGATTTCGGACAGTCGGACTGGTCTGGTGGTATCCTAGGGATTAATGTTATTGTGGAGTTAAAACCAGACCGCAGCATGGGTGACTTTTTGACTCTCTGGTGAGTGTGGAGCTCGGTGGAGATTCCAGCAGCTTACAAACATCAGTAGCTAGGGTGACCAGATGTCCCGATTTTATAGGGACAGTCCCGATTTTCGGGTCTTTTTCTTGTATAGGAGCCTATTACATCCCACCCCCGTCCTGATTTTTCACACTTGCTGTCTGGTCACTCTATCAGTAGCACCCCCTTATGGAGAGAAAGTTCTTATGTGAAATGTCTAGTGTATATATAAATAAGGCAAAGGAGCTTAAAGAATATCACAAATCACTGTCTCAGTCATTAGTAAATGTCAGCATGTTGTTGTGGGTGAGGTAATAGCTTTTATTGGACCAACTTTGGCAGGTGAGAGAGACAGGCTTTTGAGTTACACATAGCTCTTCTTCAGCAACAGAAATTGGTCCAATAAAAGATATTACCTGACCTATCCTGTCTCTCTAATTTCCTGGGACTGACATGGCTACAACTACACTGCATATAGCATGTTGTGGAGATATTTATCTGACCTTACTTTTAACCAGCAAGAATGTTCTGGAAGATAAGAGAATAAGGAAATATTAACATGGAGTAAGGGGGAAAAAATCAGTGGGGATGTTGTGAAGGCCAAGATTATAACAGGGTTCAAAAAAGAACTAGATAAGTTCTTGGAGGGTAGGTCCATCAATGGCTATCAGCCAGGATGGGCAGGGATGCAAAACCATGCTCTGAAGTGTCCCTGGCCTCTGTTTGCCAGAAGCTGGGAATGGGTGACAGGGGATGGAACACTTGATGATTACCTGTTCTGTTCATTCCCTCTGAAGCACCTGACATTGACCACAGTTGGAATACAGGATACTGGGCTAGATGGACCTTTGGTCTGACCCAGTATGGCCATTCTTATGTTTCTTATGGGATTATGCACATGGTTAAGTGCTCAGCAGGATTGAGGTCCAGGTTTCTGCTTCCTATGTGCCTCTTTAGAAGGAGTCAGTGGATATGCTCCTATTGACTTCATTGGGCATTGAATTAATTATGGGTCTCATTTTCCACTGCTATGCACTGTGGATATTACTTACACCTGTGCAGAGTGGCAAGTAAGTATCAAAGGTGACTGTGATGCTTTGGTATTATTTTACACTCACTTTGCAGAGATGTTAATAACTATACCACAGGGGTAGGCATACAACGGCTCAGGGGCCACATCTAGCCCTCCAGACGTTTTAATCTGTCCCTCGAGCTCCTGCTGGGGAGCAGGGTCCGGGGCTTGCCTTGCTCCGGTGCTGCAGCCAGGGAGTGGGCTTGGGGCTTGCCCCGCTCCACGCGGCTCCTGGAAGCAGTGGCATGTCCCCCCTCTGACTCCTATGCGTAGGGGCAGCCATGGGGCTCTGCACGCTGCCCACCCAACTTCCATTGGCCGGGAACTGCAGCCAATGGGAGATGCAGGGGCGGCACCTGCGGAAGGGGCAGCGCGCAGAGCTGCCTGGCAGCGCCTCCGCGTAGGAGCTGGATGGGGGACATGCCGCTGCTTCTGGGAGCTGCTTGAAGTAAGTGCTGCCTGGAGCATGCACCCTGACTCCCTCCCGTGCCCCAACCCCCTGCCCCAGCCAGGGCCAGCTCCAGGGTTTTTGCCGCCCCAAGCGGCGGGGAAAAAAAAAAAAAAGCCGCGATCACTATCGGCGGCAGCTCCACCACACCGCTTTCTTCTTCGGTGTCAGGTGCTTCCCTCCAAGAGGGACCGAGGGACCTGCCGCCGAATTGCCGCCGAAGAGCCCGACCTGCCGTCCCTTCCCCTTGGCCGCCCCAAGCGCCTGCTTGCTGAGCTGGTGCCTCGAGCCGGCCCTGGCCCCAGCCCTGAGCCCTCTCCTGCCCTCGAACCCCTCGGTCCCAGCCCAGAGCAACTCCTGCACCCTCCCGCACCCCCAACCCCCAATTTTGTGAACATTCAGGGCCCACCATACAATTTCCACACCCAGATGTGACCCTCGGGCCAAAAAGTTTGCCCACCCCTGCTATACAAGGTGCCGGGCAGTGGAGAATTAGAAACTTTGTGTATAATGAAAACATGCTGATAAAATCTTCATAAGCAGAGGCCATGGAAAAATGGAGTTCAGTAGCTGTGCAGATGCATATTCTCTTAAAGAAATACAGTATTTCATTTGCTGTTTGAAAAAAAATAATTCAAAGGGATGTTTGAAGAAAGAAGTTATTTTTAGACGACCGCAAAATAGTATTTATGTTGCAGCTTTTTCATTTTTCTGGCTCTGACACTGACAATGAGTTAGTTACCTGCTTACTATATATGGAATATTTCAATCAGGTCATTTGTTATCGAAATAGTTACCCAAATGACTGACATTAATCAGTATGTACAAAAATATGCAATTTCATGTATGAAATATGTACAGGAAAATTAAGCATATAAATAAAACTAAAAAATTAAATCTTCTAGTTATTGGTTCATATTTACTGTAGGTTGCTTTCACATCTCAGAATACTGCAAAAAGATTTAGCATGAACCATTTCTCTACAAACTGTTGGTTTTTTTTTCATTTTTATTTATAACTGTTTTGTCTACTTTCTTTATTTTTATATTTAAGTAACTCAAATTATATGGTTTGCTTTTGATAGTCTATCCTTAAATACCAAAATGTGAGAGTAGTAATCTTTCTTTTGATGTAATCTTTATGGCTATTCCAAGAAATTTTCATTTTATTGTAATTTTTCATTTGCTTTTTGTAATTTTTGAATCTTAGCACAAGGTATCTCTTTCAAAGAAATTATCTTGTGAGTGTTTGGACCTCTAGCCTTGTTACCTGTGGATAAGATTTGTAATGCTTATATATTTTGTTAAGTAACTAACACAATTCTAGCTATCTCTCTACATATATGAATATGTAGGCCATACATATATTAATAAAACTAATTATATTCCAGCCTTGCAAAATTGTCATGAACATTTACCAGCTGAGGCAGAAAATCTACTTCTATGCCATAATGACAATGGAGGAAAAAAGATAATTGACTAGCCCGTAAAAATGATTTGTTCTGGGTTAACAGAATTTTGCAAGGCTGTTACACTTCATGTGAGTTGTCAAAGGAGAACCTGTGGTAGATTTGTAGCTAGAGCATAGCCTGGCCACTCCATTCAAGTATCAGAGGGGCACCTATGTTAGTCTGTATGCACAAAACCAACGAGGAGTCCAGTGGTAACTCCCAGTAACACTGTCAGTTTGGGCTTGAATAGGGACTGGGAGTGGCTGGCTCACTACAAAAGCAATTTCCCCTCTCTTGGTATTGACACCTCCTCATCAGTTCTTGGGAGTGGACCACATCCATCCTGACTGAATTGGCCTTGTCTACACTGGTTCTCCACTTGTAAGGTAACTCCCTACTCTTCATGTGCCAATCTATATTTATGCCTGTATCAGTTATTTTCACTCCATGCATCTGACGAAGTGTGTTTTTTACCCACGAAAGCTTATGCCCAAATAAATCTGTTAGTCTTTAAGGTGCTACCAGACCACCCCATTCAAGTTACACAGGAGATCCTAAGAGGAATTACTTCCATCTATGTAGTTGCCGATGGATGGCAGTCCAATCTGTAGCACAAACTTGTTCTCTGTTATTTATTTTTTATTAATTTTTAATAAAAAAATAGTAGCTAAATCACAAACATGCTGACCAGTTGTCAGCCTTAACCCTGATAAACTTCAGGATTGCTGTGGAGACTCAGTTTATTTTTAAAGGAAAATTAAAAAGTAACATCTTAGTGGGGCAGTATTTAGTCATCACTGATCCTTCAGACACTGTGCAGACTTTCTTTGGTATACAGTTTGATTAAGAATAACAGTGCCATGAAAAGTAATTTCAAAACAAGAATTGCTCTCTGTTGTCACCCAGAAGTACTAATTATTAATCATTTGCTTTTTGTAGGAGTTCTCTGGAATCTATCCTCTTGTGATGCACTGAAAATGCCAATCATCCAGGATGCCCTTGCAGTGTTGACTAATGCAGTGATCATCCCTCACTCGGGATGGGACAACTCGCCCCTCCAGGATGATCACAAAATACAGCTCCATTCATCACAGGTGCTGCGCAATGCCACTGGGTGCCTAAGGTGAGTCAGCTGAATCATGCTATTTTATTTTGAATTTTCATTCCCAGCACCCCCAAATATATTAAACTTGGTTTGCATTTCAGCAGGGAAGATGACTTTTCATATGGTAGCCCTTAAATCTTGAAATTAATTCCATAGATAAGCTTCAAGCCATTCAAGAACAATCTGTACACGTTTTTTTTAAATAGTTTTGACCAGTCCCCTGCACCAAAGCATGTTGCAGATGTTTTTCTACTACTTGTAGATTGTCTCATTCCCCAGTTGCTTAAATGGTGTCAATATGTTCTCATTATCACTCCAACTTAATTAGTGTACAAAGTAACACAGACGCTTACAGAAAGGAATGTTTGAATGCCTTCTGAGTTCCAAATGCCATTAAATGTAATGTGACTGTATAAAGCAGCTGGGATTTTTTTATGCAAGAAAGAGTGATGAAAAAAGATGTGTAGAAATAAACCAGCCCATTTAATATTATGGGATGGAAATACACAAACTGTTCCTTAACAGGTATCTGCAACCCTTGAATATCTGTTGTTAATTTGTGATGTGGATGTAGAGAAAAAAGTAGCAAGATCAGGAACTGTTTTTTCCCTGACAAATTTATATCAAAGGATTGAGTCAGAAACTCCTGAGTTCTAGTCTTGTTTCTTGCACTGACTTGTTTACTTTGGGCAGGTTCCACAACCTCTGTGTATCAATTTCTCTCTCTGTATAATTGAGATAATATTTATCTACCTTACAGGGTTATTATAAAGATTAGTTAGTTAATGTTTGAATCACTCTGCAGAAATAATGTGCTATATAAATACTATGTATTATTGGTATTATTGTAATTGTAACTGTCAGTATAGCTCCAAATGTTGGTATATGCAATTAGGTGGGGTGTTTTGCTATTTGCTCCATTACCTATCTATCATGAGCCATGAGGTGGGTTGGTTGGTTGGTTTCTGGTGAGTTATCTCAACCTCGGAAATAGCATCAGAAGTTCTGTGGAAAAATAATAGTGTTTGCTTGACTAATGTTATGATGCTATTACAAGAACAACTGGTAATACTTCATAAATGTCTGCTGATATTGAATTTAAAATTGCAGCATGTAATGGCTACGTGAGGTATTTTGGAACGCCTTAAGTATGTTAGGTATTTGCACTCTTCTGATTTTGAAACGAGTTTGGTGATATAGCTTGGACTTGTGTTCATGTTTCAAGGCACTAGAGAGTATTATTGTAAAAGAAGTACCCATTCCCATGATATCCAGAAAGTGTTGGACTGATTGTCATAGAATATCAGGGTTGGAAGGGACCTCCCTCAGGAGGTCATCTAGTCCAGCCCTCTACTCAAAGCAGGACCAATCCCCAGACAGATTTTTGCCCCAGATCCTTAAATGGCCCCCTCAAGAATTGAACTCACAACCCTGGGTTTAGCAGGCCAATGCTTAAACCCTGAGCTATCACTCCACCTGTTAAGTAAGGCTAAGGTTTCCTTACAATATACAGGAAGGAAGTTGTTTTTCACCCCAGATGGGACATGAACCCACAATCTGACTTAGAAAGCCATTACCTTATCCATTGTGGGTACCCGCTGTGATGTATCTGGTTCTTATTCTAGTAGCATCCTTGATGGTAGTTCTGCTCTTTGTTCCCTCTCTAAAGTCACCTTTTCCTGCTTCACTTTTTATCAGTTAGTGCAGGGGTGGGCAAACTTTTTGGCCACATCTGGTTGGGGAAATTGTATGCAGGGCCATGAATGTAGGGCTGGGGCAGGGGGTTGGGTTGCGGGAGGGAGTGCGGTGTGCAGGAAGGGGCTCAGGGCAAGGGGTTGGGGTGCAGGGTGTATGAGCAGGCTCAGGGCAGGGGGTTGTGGTGCAGGAGGATGTGAGGTATGGCAGGGGGCTCAGGCCAGGGGTGTGGGGTGCAGGAGGGATGCAGCAGGGGACTCAGGGCAGGGTGCAGGAGGGGTTTGGGGTGCGGGCTCCGGGGTGGCAGTAGTGTGCAGCAGGGCTAAGGCAGGCTCCCTGCCTGCCCTGGCCCTGCACTGCTCCTGGAAGCAGCCAGCACCACGTCCCTGTAGTCTCTGGCGGGGGGGCGGGGGCAGAGGGCTCGGTGTGCTGCCCTCACCTGCAGGTACCTCCCCTGAAGCTCCCATTGGCCGTGGTTCTCCATTCCCGGCCAATGGGAGCTGCAGGGGACGGTGCCTGCAGGCGACATGGGGACATGGTGCCAGCCACTTCCGGGAGTGGCACGGGGTCAGGGCAAGCAGGGAGCCTGCCTTAGCCCCGTGCTGCCAAGGGCAGTAGTTTGCCCATCCCTGAGTTAGTGGGATGTGTAAGTGCAGACAAACTCACAGAGTTGATCTTCACTATGCAATACCTCCTCCTCTTATAAACTGATATTAATCTAGAGGCACAGAACATTCAGAAAGCATTAAACTGGTTTATGCTTCAGAGCAGCACAAACTTTCCCTTTTACCTTCCACAAGTCTCTGTTGTAAACCTGTCACAGTGAGGAACACTAAGCATCATGTAATGTGAAGGGCAGAAATGTCCCACTAACCACTTGATGTATCTTGGAATGATGTCCTCTGAGTTATTTTTGTGTCTTAGGTGATAAGGTCCTATTGGGCATTTAAAATATATATGTATATTTTAAAAGTAAAATCATCAGCACCCTGTATGTTTATCTGTGAAAGGGCAGCTCATTTTCTGCTTTCCATTAATCTCTCTGTCTCTGTGTTTTGTGAGATTGTAGAATGAGAGAAGGAGCATAATGTCTTTGAGAAAAAGACTACAATGCTTTGAGCCTTAGAGTACCTGACAGCATATTGCATCCAATGCATAGTTTAAACAATTTGTTATACTATATTTTAAGTGTTCCCACTCAACTTTAAAGGCCATCATTACTTCTTCCTATTTATGTCTAGATGCATGTACCCTCTGGTGCACATTTGTGATAACCTGTGGGTATCACAAAGAAAGATAGATAATATTTAAAGCAAGATGATATAATAGCTTCCAGGTTGAGCCTGTTTATGCATATCCATTTGGTTTCAAATATGTACCTTTATGGAAAGCACATTATCTTTTTCTTTGAGACATTCACTTTCTTATTAGAGACAAGACTTCCTCTTCTGCCCTCTCATCTTCAGTTTTGCTTTTTTCCCTCAACTAGGACTCCTTTGATTTACTTGTGAGGGAGCAATGTTGGCAGCTAGCACCTGTAGATATGAAGCACATAAGATTTTCACTGATATATCTTAGAAAAATATTTTCTGAATCTGTTTCTTTCTTTAAAATGTGTTTTTGAATGTTTCCAAGTGTATAATATCGATGGGCCTTTGAGCACAATCAGGATGAGATATGAAAAGTTTAATGCTTTTTTAATGCTATAGCTTCAATGTTTACTTGGTTATATGATATTTTTGCAGTTGGGAGGTTTAAATAAAGAGAGAGATGAGATAAGCTATAGACATTATGCTGATGGTTACCCTACAATGACTTATAGTAGTCATTGCTAGATCTTTGCTTTGTATTTTAAAGTTGTATGGGCTTAATCCGACAACCCTCCCTCACAGATGTAGTCCAGTTGAAGTCAATGTGTCCATTCATGTGAATGATTGCTGCAGAATCAAGCCCTAATTTTGTGTTGTTAAGTTTATGTCTTGCTGAATGGAGAGTTGTTTATTAAGTGTAGTGCTTACGCTTTTGTGACATGAAAAAAGCCAGTAATTCTGTTAACCACACAAGTGCTATTAGTTTCATATAACTTAGGTATTTTAAAATTATTTAGAACATTAAAAGCTGGAAGTACAAAATAACACCCATTATTCCTCATTCCAATATAAATATTCATCTTTCATAACATTTTGAGGTATCGCATATGACATATTACACAGTAACTCCCAATTATCTTGTCTCCCCAATGTGGTGCCAGGAATTAGCACATTCAGCTCTGTGAAACATTACCAGTTTCAGTGCTTGTGTGTTTCAGCTAAGACTGATGATTTCTGTTCACATGTTTATAAAATCCTGGATCTTTGTTTTATCATTTCTGGTTCATTTGAATCCTTTAAAGTGAAGATGAACATCAAAATGAAAACTATGAGTTTTGTTAACTTTCAGGTGTGGTGTATGGCTCATACTGGGTCATTTGAACCTTAAAGCCCTAATGTGTGATTTTAACATGTCCCCTTGTCCTATATATAACTATCGTGGTTATTTATTTACAAAACCAAAACAAATCTAAAAACATCAGTCTTGAAAAAAATCACATTTATCCAAAGACCACAACATTTTTTCAGTTTGAGTTTTGAGAAAAGGCTTTTGATGCCAAAATTATTTCACGTGAAACTTGTCAAGTTTGTTGTGTTGCAAGACTTTCTAACAGTTCTAATTAACAGTACTGGTTACACTTTGTAGATGCTTATGTTGCTGTATACCCTTCGCTCTTTTATGTTTCATTTGATTTTCTATCATACATAGAGGTTTCTTTCCTGAAAATTTACAACGTATTAAAGCATCAATTTCTTTACTTTTTTCTTTATAAACTTAGTCAAAGACTTAAAACTTTGAGGCGATAGTAGTTCAGATACTCATCATATATAGGTCCCTATATATTCTGTGGCTGTCAAAATTGTCCCCGTAATGTGTTTCAGAATCTAATCTTTCAATCAAAAAAAAAAGTCTCTAGCCTGCACATTAGCAAAGAAAAGAACGTTTGAAAAAAGTGAGATGAACATAAACTGATCCAGTGGTTTCTGGCTGGATTTACAGATGGCCTAAAGAAATAGCTCTCAGGTATTAACTGTACATTATAATGGTAAGAGTTTAAATGTCTATATTGTTAACTGTTTCACTGAAGGTGATTGCAGTTGAAACATTCAGCTAATGTGAATATCCCAAAATAATAATCTTCCTCCAATGTCAGAAGCTCCAATTGCTTTCTACCTTCAAGAACTGCCATGATGCAGTATAGAATTTCAATATGAAAATCTGCTGCAGGCTGACAATGAAAAATCTGAGGCCAGCATATAATAAATAACACCAATTGTACTATTCATCTCCATATTTATCTCCCAAAGAAATTTCAGTTTTTAATGTAAATGAAGGGGGTACAGACTTTGTAGTCTGCCACAACAGAGTGCCACAGAAACCAGGGGTTTGCCACAGATCTTCTTTGCCACAGATTACATGGGCCCTTGATCATACATGACCATTACAAAAAAGACAACTGTTGAGTCTCTGATCATGGTTTAAGAATACCTGTTCAGCTAAAAAAGTGTTCCCAAGTTTGTTGACAAGCACAAGCTCTGTAAGCTTGTGTAACTGTATAAATGGAGCCAGCTATTTACTTGGAGTGAAAGTAGCCTTTTTTTACTGGTCATCTATGACTGTCCCATTTGCAAGGAAAGATTTTTGCTGCGCAGCCCCCATACCTCCAGCCCCTGCGCCCCTGGCCAGGTGCTTCCCGCCTCCCGGGCTCTGGCTGCTGCTGTACTGGGGAAGCGCCCGGCCGGGAGCGCAGGGGCTGGAGGTATGGGGGCTGCATGGCAAACTGTGAAGCTGGTAGTGCTCGGGCAAAAGACGCTGGGCTCTTCAGCTGCACAGAGCTGAGGTGTTTCCCAGCAGCAGCAGCAGCAGCCGCCGCCGCTGAGGGGGAATCCGACTGCAGCTCGCAGCCTGCCAGAGCCCGCTCTAAGGTATGCCCGGGACTGGGGCAGGGATGCCGGCAAAGCTGGGAGTATTTTCTCGGACATGTTCGGCTTTTTGGAAATTCCTCCTGGACGGGGAATTGAGGACCAAAAAGTTGGACATGTCCAGGAAAATCTGGACGTAAGGTAACCCTAGAAAATGGGACACTGCGCAGGGCTTGCCCGAGTTCCCTTCACTTAGAGCTGTCCCAAGTCGCTCACCTGAGCCCCCAATCTATGCAGAACTGGCCCGAGCTGCTCGCCAGAGCCCTCCTCCCCACAAGTGGGGCTGGCCCAAGCCGCTCACCAGAGCCCCCTTCCATGCGCGGGGGTGGCCTTAGGGCCTCCCTCCTCCCATGCACGGGGCTGGCTGGCATCACTGCTCATCTGAGCCCCGCCATGCGGGACTAGTGTTGCCACTCACTCCCCCCGCCCAAACATTCCTCCGCACCCCACTATGGGGGGCATACCCCATTTTTTTGGCAAAACTGGGCATTTGTCCCATTTGCTCTTGCCATCTGATCATCAGTTGGTAAGAGCAAACAGAACAAATGCCCAGTTTCGCCAAAAAAATTAGGATGCTCGGGATAGGGCTTAAAAAGGGGACTATCCTGACCAAAACTGGATGTATGGTCACCCTACTTTTAAATATATTAACTAAAAAGTTCTTTATAATTTTCATATTACCACATTTTTTAAAAGTTGTTTTTATTTAACATAATGATGCTTCTTTCTGAAGTATCAAACCTGAAGCTTCCCTAATATTTAACGTCACTAGTAAGGCATTAATCAGGTAAGATTGTTGCTGTGATAGTTATTAGGAAGGACAATAGGGAGAAATTTCAGTTTTATAAAATACAAGCGTCCAAACTTTCATATGCAAGTGCCTAAAGTTAAGCATGTTAAGTATGCCAAAGTATCTAAATAAAATGCCCTGATTTCCAGAGGTGTTGAATATCTGCAAAATCCCATTGACTTAGCAGCTCTGAAGATAAGTTAACTTTCTTTAAACATGTTGTTGCCTAAATCTGGATATATCAAATTGGAAAGGAGATGATTAAAGGGGTTATGATAGCGGTCTATAAAATTATGAATAGTGTGGAGAAATTGAATAAGGAGGCGTTATTTACCCCATCACATAACACAAGAACTGGGGTCACCCAATGAATTTAAAACAAACAAAAGGGAAGTATTTCTTCACACAATGCACAGTCAAACTGTGGAACTGTGGAACTCATTGCCAGGGGATGTTGTGAAGGCCAAAACTATAACAGAGTTATAAATAAGTTCATGGAGGATAGTCCATCAATGGCTATTAGCCAAGATGGTCACGGGTGCAACCCCATGTTCTGTATGTCCCTAAGCTTCTGACTGCCAGATGCTGGGACTGGGCAACAGGGGATGGATCAGTTGATAATGGCCCTGTTCTGATCATTCCCTTTGAAGAATCTGGCACTGGCCACTGTCGGAAGACAGGAAACTGGGCTAGATGGACCTTTGGTCTGACCACGTATGACTGTTCTTATGTTCTTATGGATTTGGGTGCTTCATTTTAGGTTACCTACATTTGAAATTTTGGGCCATGTTGCTTTAATTGGTACTATATCATATGTTCAAAAGTTTTTTTAAAAAAAATTATGAATGCCTAGACATATTCCCAGATTCACATAAAAAAAAAACATTAATCACAATCTACTTGGTTCCCCATACCACAAACCAGAAAGAGAAACCCTCGCTTATGGACACCAGTAATCTTTACTAACGGCTTCTCAATAGAGAGCTTGCCAGGATAGAACACTCCACCTCAACAAGTCCTTTTTCTGTAATTCCATCCACTGGGGTGGATACTGGGTTCCCACAATGCATCCCAGAAGAGACAGGCAACAGAGAGGGAATCAGTGTCACATATGCAGGACAGAATTTATCTTCAGAGGAAGCCAGAAGAAATATCCAGGCTAGGAAAAATTACCAAATCATTTCATAAACTGATCGATCACAATGATTCTGTCACAGTTAAACATAACGTTTAATATGCAAATCTATGCTTGATATAAAAGGTGTAGTTCTTGTGTAAATTCTATGATCATACAGAAATGTATCTGAAATAAAATCTAATGGTGTAATTGGGGAGAAAAGGGGCTTATTTGAATACATTAATGTCCTCTGATTAGTATTATGAGAATTTTATTGAGAAGGTACACAAGGGAAAAGTACCAACAAAATTAAATGTATAGATGTGTCAAAATGTAAGCATCCCACTTTTTTCTTATGGGAGCAATTCCTTTCATTTTATGTATTCATGCTGAACACATTTATATGAGATCTAGACAAGGGACATTCTATTAATGCTAACATTGCCAGTCACAATACTGCACTGTCATTTAAATGTCTCTCAGTGTTTCCCTTACAAACCTTACTTTAAACTAAGATTAACACTGCAAGTTCATACATAACCAGAACGGGGGACAAAAGGAGTAGTTTGCCCTGGGCCCATTGTTTTAGAGGGCTCCCAAATTGAGTGGCATTGTGATCTGACACGCAAGGTCACAGCACCACTCACTCAAACCAGAGCGGGGAGCTGGGCCCAGCCTCAGCAGGGTAAATGGGAGGTGGGCTCACTCTCTAATCCACCCCTTCAGTAGTCGTCTCAGTAGTAATTTTTTGAAAGCAGGGGTGGCCTCAGTTTCAGATTCTGTCCCAGGCCACCAAAATCACTGTCAAAATCTCAACTGGAAATCTTTACAAATACACCTTCTGCCAGTATAGAATTCCTTTTAAATTATTTGCCACAAAAAGTAAAACTATATTTTCTAGAGAATTTCTGCCCAATACATAGACAAATGTTCTTGCATTCAGTAGGGGCTTGTCTTCACTACTGTGCTACATCTGCGCAGCTGCATTGGCTGTAGCTGTGCCAGTGTAGTGCATTTGGGGAAGACGCACTATGTTGGTGGGAGCGCGCTCTCATGTCGATGTAATTACTCAACCTCAATGAGAGGCGGAAGCCATGTCGGCGGGAGAGGCTCTCCTGCTGATATAGCACATTGTAGACGGCGCTTTAAGTCGATGCAACTTACATTGCTTGGGGAGTGGTTTTTTCACACCCCTGAGCAATGTAAGTTACATCAACTTAAGTGGTAGTGTAGACAAGCCCTAAAGGTGCTCCATGTTTACATCAGCACGAGTGATTACAGAAGATGGACCATACCAAAATTGGCCCCCAGATGCAACTGCCATTTACTATAATAGGATATACATCCATATATACAAGAGTAGAATGGAGCTCTGAAGGCCTCAACCTGAAAACCATCATGTGAGTTGTTTAGTCACCTCAGAAATCCCATATACTTCAGTGGGGCTATTTGTATGAACAAAGGTTTTCAGGATTAGGCCCTTAGTTTCTTATATTGCCCAAAGCCATTTTTTTCCTTTAAAAGAAGGAAGCAATTAGAGTGACATTTGAAAGACAGCAGCTTCCAATACTTTCCCTCAGTGTGTTTTATTACAATGGTTGTAAACACATGTTGCAGTATAGGATCTAATAACAGGGTAATAAAATATTGTAAAGTTTGGATTGTGCAGCACTTACTCATCTTCGGGAGCACTTACAAGAATGGTCCCTTTGGCTTCAGTTGTTACTCACATGGCAGAGGAACTGATGAGGGCCTCTTCCAAAGCTCACTGAAATCAACATGATCCTATATCAGCTACAGAACCTCCTAGACACAAATTAGAGAGTTGGGATGGAGTTTCAGGACCATTGTAGTTTTTCTTCTATTTTAATGTAGATGTTTATGCTTTATTGTGAAAAATGTATATGATCAGGGGAAAGTGTTTTCCAAATCTATCAGGATTAATAATCTTTAAGACACTCAGTGGTTGCAAATTTTATAACGTATTTAATCATATTATAACTGTTCATAAACTAGTAATGAATGTAGTTGTAGCCATGTTGGTCACAGTGACCTAACAAGAACTCTGTGTGGCTCAAAAGCTTCTTTCTCTCACCAACAGAAGTTAGTCCAATAAAAGATATTACCTAAGCCACCTTGTCTCTCATAAACTAGTGACACAGAAGTCTGTTCCTGCCTACGACGTGCCATTTTAACATAACTGGGAATTACCCACATAAATTTTTCCAAGCATCAAAACCTAGAATAGACCTCAATATATTTTCTTTATGCCTGAATTTTTCTGAAATAAGCAATGCATGCATCTCTTTCATACCAAAAATGCAAATTTTATGTGGGCCCAATTTATATTAGGGATGTGCTGAACTTCTCCAATCTCTTTTGAATGGCTGACTAGCTTTTCAGATTTCTGACATTTTCAATTCATTTCAGGTCAAATACTTTGGATTAAATAGTACCTGATATGAAAATTAAGTGTTTTCCTTAAAAATGCATCATTGTATTTAGGGCTGTCGATTAATTGCAGTTAACTCACACAATTAACTAAAAAAAAATTAATCGCGATTAATCACAGTTTTAATTGCACTGTTAAATGATAGAATACCAATTGAAATTTATTAAATATTTTGGATGTTTTTATACATTTTCAAATATATTTCAGTTACAACACAGAATACAAAAGGCACAGTGCTCACTTCATATTATTTTTATTACAAATGTTTGAACTGTAAAAATGTTAAAAGAAATAGTATTTTTCAATTCACCTCATGCAAGTACCATAGTGCAATCTCTTTATCATGAAAGTGCAACTTACAAATGTAGATTTCTTTTGCACTCAAAAACAAAACAATGTAAAACTTTAGAGCCTACAAGTCCACTCAGTCCTGCTTCTTGTGCAGCCAATCGCTAAGAGAAACAAGTTTGCTTACATTTACGGGAGATAATGCTGCCCACTTCTTATTTACAATGTCACCTGAAAGTGAGAATAGACGTTTGCATAGCACTTTTGTAGCTGGCATTGCAAGGTATTTACGTGCCAGATATGCTAAACATTCATATGCCCCTTCATGCTTGGGCCACCATTCCAGAGGACATGCTTCCATGCTGATGACGCTCGTAAAACAAATAATGTGTTAATTAAATTTGTGACTGAACTCCTTGAGGGAGAATTGTATGTCTCCTGCTCTGTGTTTTACCTACATTCTGCCATATATTTCATGTTATAGCAGTCTCAGATGATGATCCAGCATGTTGTTCATTTTAAGAACACTTTCACTGCAGATTTGACAAAATGCAAAGAAGGTACCAATGTGAGATTTCTAAAGATAGCTACAGCACTTGACCCAAGATTTAAGAATCTGAATTGCCTTCCAAAATCTGAGCGGGACGAGGTAAGGAGCATGCTTTCAGAAGTCTTAAAAGAGCAACACTCCGATGTGGAAACTACAGAACCTGAACCACCCAAAAAGAAAATCAACCTTCTACTAGTGACATCTGACTCAGATGATGAAAATGAACATGCGTTGGTCTGCACTGCTTTGGATCATTATCAAGCCAAACCCATTGTCAGTATGGATGCATGTCCTCTGGAACTGTGGTTTAAGCATGAGGGGACATATGAATCTTTAACGCATCTGGCATGTAAATATCTTGCAACGCCGGCTGCAACAGTGCCACTTTCCCATTTTCATGTGACATTGTAAACAAGAAGCGGGCAGCATTATCTCTTGCAAATGTAAACAAATTTGTTTGTCTGAGTGATTGGCTGAACAAGAAGTAGGACTGAGTGGACTTGTAGGCTCTAAAGTTTTACATTGTTTTATTTTTTAATGCAGTTATTTTTGTACATAACTCTACATTTGTAAGTTCAACTTACATGATAAAGTACTTGTATTAAGTGAACTGAAAAATACTATTTCTTTTTTTTCCTACAGTGCAAATATTTATAATAAAAAATAAATATAAAGTGAGCACTGTATATTTTGTATTCTGTGTTGTAATTGAAATCAATATATTTGAAAATGTGGAAAACATCCAAAATATTTATATAAATGGTATTCTGTTATTGTTTAACAGCGCGATTAATTTTTTTAATCCCTTGACACCCCTAATTTTACTGTGTTAATTTACATTTCACTCTACCACAGTCTTAAATAGTACTTACGCTATTTTTTTTTGTAAAAATGAAATATTTGGGGAATACAGATTTAGGGTCTATTTTGTTTTCTATTTAAACATTGTATTCATTTTTAAAAAATGCAAAGGTTTTGCAAACACATTTTCACTAAGGTGACAAGTTTGAACCTAGTATGTTCATTTTCAGTTCATCCTATAATCTGGCACTTTCTAGATGTCAGTGTCCTGATGAACTGGAGTAATTCTAAACACAATTGGGCATAACAGATGTTGATCATACCTCTTTAAGGGCAAATTTCACAGCCAGAATGCCTCAATGGCAGCATCACCAGTTTAAGCTCTTTGTTCTCCATTCACTCCTCCTGGGTACTACAGCATTTAGTCTGCAGAAGAGAAGAATGAGGGGGGATTTGATAGCAGCCTTCAACTACCTGAAGAGGGGTTCCAAAGAGGATGGAGCTCGGCTGTTCTCAGTGGTGGCAGATGACAGAACAAGAAGCAATGGTCTCAAGTTGCAGTGGGGGGGTCTAGCAGGGCCGGCTCCAGGCACCAGCCCACCAAGCTTGTGCTTGGGGCAGCACTTGGAGGGGGGTGGCGCGGTGCTCCGGCTCCGGCCGCCGGGGAGAGCGGGGCCACGGCCGGGGCTCGCCAACCTCCCCCCGGCGCTCTGGCCGCTGGGGACAGCGGAGCCCCGGGCAGGCTCGCCGCCCTCCCCCCGGCGCTCTGGCCGCCGGGGAGAGCGGAGCCCTAGCCGGGGCTCGCCGCCCTCCCCCCGGGGCTCCGGCCGCCCTCCCCTGCCGCGCTGGGGGGGGGGAGGCGGCCGGAGGCTTTTTTGCCTGGGGTGGCAAAAAAGCCAGAGCCGGCCCTGGGGTCTAGGTTGGATATTAGGAAACACTATTTCACTAGGAGGGTGGTGAAGCACTGGAATGGGTTACCTGGGGAGGTGGTGGAATCTCCATCCTTAGAGGTTTTTAAGGCCCGGCTTGACAAAGCCCTGGGTGGGATGATTTAGTTGGTGTTGGTCCTGCTTTGAGCAGGGGATTGGACTAGATGACCTCCTGAGGTCTCTTCCAACCCTAATATCCTTTGATTCTACGGTGTGATATGGGATCTGTGTTCACACCACCTCTCAGGAGGAGCTTTGGTGCTGAGGTGGAGAAAGAGTCAATGATTACACAACTACTTCTCTCCCTCAGCTAGGAACTCCTGTGCAAAGGGAATGCAAGAACTGCAGAAACTACAGCCGGCTGCAGTTGAAGGCACAGAGTGGCTCTGTTGTTCCATAGAGTGTTGAGGAGATTCTCTCTCCCTTTTGAAGACCCTTGTAGAAAGCCAAGTTAGTCTGGGTTTGTAGAAGATGTTAGTAATTGGCAGCTAACTTATTGTGGCAATTCACTAGCCCCAGTCATGCTGACTTATGATAATGAGGGCAAAATGATGTTTCACTTGCCCCTCCAAATTAAAATACTTACCAAGGATGAGTGGCAAATAAAATTGTGCAAGGCTGATTTGCCCTTTGAATTTAGCCACATATGTTGTAGGATTTTCATTAACTCTTGAAAGTATGAGCCTCCTTGGTGCTCTCTCTGACCTTCTGTATTATAATCTTACTTTTCTCAAAAATTATTAGTAATGCCTAGTGCCTGTAAAAGGAACCACACAAGTAGCTCTGGAGATTGCAGGAAAGGTGTAGAGCACAGGAAACAACTGCCTAATCCTCCTTCCAGTAAACCTCACCCCTGATCTGAGAAGCCCTCCCCTTGAGATGGGAGAATAGCTGGTCAGACTGTCAGCAGAGATGGCAATTATTGCTAAATTATGCTGGTGGGTTTTGAATTTGGATACCTGTCTCCTGGGAAGTGAACTGAGCCCACCACATCATTTCGCATAGGCCAATCATCATCAGAGAGAACAAATATTCTGGCCCTGTTTCATCAAGGTACTTAAGCATGTACTTAACTTTAAGCATGTGAACAGTCCTATTGAAGATAATGGCACTACTCAGGTGCATAGAGATAGGCAGATACCTAAGTATCTTGCTGAATCAGGGGTTCAGTTACTAGAAACCTGAACTTTATTCAAATCAATGACCTAGAGGGATAAGACTCTACAGCTATCCTTTTATAAACCCCAAGAGCCATGCAGTCTCTATTAATCTTGCTTTAAGATTTGTTGACTTTTATTTGTTTGGTGTTTTCCCATGAGCACTCTAATTTAAAAAAAAATTAAATAAAAATATTGCTTTCCTGGGATGCCAAGAATCAGTATGCTGACTGCCAAGTCTGCTTAGCATACAAATCCATTTAAAGTGTTGGTGAGACCTGAATTTAAGAATGAAATGTAGCAAATCATTTCTGGATCTCATCTTTTTGATTCATTGCCCATCGGCATTCAGGCTTGCATTCCCATCAGTGTTAAAGTCTGAATTTAGAAGTCTAATAACTTCAAAGGATATTTTAGGTGGAAGGATGACAATCTAGTAAAAATAACCCCCTTTTGAGAAAGGAAATTGGAGGCTGCTATCTATGGAGATCCACAAGCAATTGATTTTCCTTTCCCCTTCCTGCCCCTCCCCCCAATTTGGGACTGGATGGAAAACAAACTTGAGGTAAACTGAGACCTACATACTGGCTAAAATAAAAGCCCTGACACCCGTCACTAATTCAATTTGAGGTAGTTCCATCCAATTCTAATGCTTCTCTTGACATATCATAATAACTTTCCTGAATACAAAAACTGAAATGGTTCAGAAGTAGAGCAGGTTGATGGTGGTCCCTTCCCTCCACTAAAAACCCAGCCTCCAACAACCTTACACGTTTGTTGCCAATAATAAAATATTTAAGATGCAGCTAACAAGCCTCCTTCTTACATCTCACAAGTATAAATTTACTGTCCTACAGAGGAAGAAAGTTTTATTCACTCTGTACTGCAGAGTCAATTATTTGTGCTTCTGACATTAGTTTGCTAGCTATACAGGCTTCAAGTGCAGTTACTGGTAGGCCAATAATACTGGTCATTTGAGATGGAGGGAATTGTCATATTTATCATGCTTTGTTCTTACTTGGAAAAGAAAGTTCAGTGAAAACTGTTTTGAAAAGTCCCACTGCAATAGCAGATAGAATATTGTGAGAAGATTTTCTTGGGCTGCTTCAGCAGCAGCTGTAAGAAGTGGTTCCTGAATTTGACAGGCATAGTAAAAGACTCCCCTCTTTAAATACGTATTAATCAAAGTCAAAAGGGGTGTTTCCTAGACTAATGTTGCACTTCATTGTCAAATACTGTACTGCTGTCTGGAAGGATTTCTTCTTAATGACTACACACATCTTTATTTTGAAAAAAATAATGCAGTATTTTAACTGACATCCACACATACTTTATACAGCATATGAACATATGTGTAATAATATTGTTTAGTTAGGATCACACATTACATACTTAAAAGATTTCTGTGATAAAGCATTTCTGAAGTATTTGTCACAATGTGATTTTGCTATTTTCACAGCTCATTTCCTTTTGCCAGAGACCCATTTATTACAGTTATTCTACTACATCATCAACATCTTCTCCTGAAGGACAAAAATATTGTCATTTTTTTCACCATCCATTCATCTTTGTATGTGTTTATTGTGTTCAGAAAGCAATACTTGGAAAATATTTCAAAAGAGATAGGCTGTGTGCAATATTTTCATAGTGCCTTTGGGTGAGTTCCTTAAGAAATCAAAATAAGAAAATTATTTTAAAACATAAAGTTCTTGTTTAATTCAAGTAAATGTTGAAGATCTATACTGCACCTATCATGTTTATTTTATGCAAATATTTCATATCAGACACACATTAGCAAATCCTATTATATAGAATTACTGAAATCAAATGATTAAGCAAGAAACTGAAAGGATGGTCACTCTAAACCTAGACTGATCACATGTATTTGATTAACTCCTGCTTTATTTGATTAGACATGACCCTACCTAGACGTGTTTTTCATCTTAAAAGCAACCATGGAAAAATGTGAATAAATAAGTAATTGTGAATTATATTTATTAATAGTTGTTAGAATCCTGTGTTGTGCTAGCATATTTTTTGAATAGGGGCATTTTTTAGCATTTTCAACTGAATGACGTGCCAGGAGAGATGTTTAAACCTGTTTGACAAAAATTGTGCCTTCAGTTGCACTTAAAATTTTTTATCCCAAAATAACGGAATACTTACTCATTAGTTTCCAAATACTGTTGGGAGGAAATCGTTGTTTTTATGATGCATCAGTAGTGATACAGCTAGGTCTGCCTTTATATATATATTTATTTTATTTTTGGTACAGGAGAGAGATCTGCTTCCAGACCCCTGGCCCCTATTACATTTGAAACCATAGTTTTCAGTTTGATAAGGTGTTTGAGACTGGTTCTTTATCCCCCTCTTGGTATGTTGACATCCAGATTATAGACCAGATTCTGCTCTTAAGCATTTTTACAGTAGAGGTATCCATTGCTGACAACGATGATCAGCAGCAGGTGCCCTAGCAGATCCAACCTGCCTCCGAGCTACGAAGTACTGATTCTGTAATGGAAGGATACATTTCCCACAGGGGAATCCTGTATTCTGAAGACAGCACTTTACCCCTTTTTGCTCCTTTCATCCTTGCAGGGGTTTTAAACTCCATTACACTCTTCCTTCCATACCTCAAATTGGAGGGGAGCATATGGACTCACTCCATTGCATTTGTTCATATTCAGTTGGTTACATTCAAACAAGAAGCAGTGTCTTTCTCAGTCTGAAAAAAGGCAGTCTGAGTGAAACTACCTCAGTTCATCAAATTGGGCTGTTAAGTTTCAAACTTATCTACCCTACTAACTATTTCAGTTACTGATCATTTTAGTAGACACTTCCATCTAGTGTACTTTATTCTGAGTAGTATGGTTGGAATTACTGTGAAAGATGTTCCAGCAGCCTTCAACTACCTGAAGGGGGGTTCCAAAGAGGATGGAGCTCAGCTGTTCTCAGTGGTGGCAGATGACAGAACAAGAAGCAGTGTTCTCAAGTTGCAGTGGGGGAGGTCTAGGTTGGATATTAGGAACCACTAGTTCACTAGGAGGGTGGTGAAGCACTGAAATGGGTTACCTAGGCAGGGCCGGCTCCAGGCACCAGCCCACCAAGCATGTGCTTGGGGCAGCACTTGGAGGGGGGTGGCGCGGTGCTCCGGCTCCGGCCGCCGGGGAGAGCGGGGCCACGGCCGGGGCTCGCCACCCTCCCCCCGGCGCTCTGGCCGCTGGGGACAGCGGAGCTGCGGCGGGCTCGCCACCTTCCCCCCAGCGCTCTGGCTGCCGGGGACAGCGGAGCCCCGGGCGGGCTCGCCGCCCTCCCCCCAGCGCTCTGGCCGCCGGGAAGAGCAGAGAGCTCCGGCCAGGCTCTCATTGCGGGCCCACGGCCGGGCTCGGCACCCTCCCCTGTGGAGCCGGCCCTGTACCCAGGGAGGTGGTGGAATCTCCATCCTTAGAGGTTTTTAAGGCCTGGGTTGACAAAGCCCTGGCTGAGATGATTTAATTGGTGTTGGTCCTGCTTTGAGCAGGGGGTTGGACTAGATGACCTCCTGAGGTCTCTTCCAACCCTAATGTTCTATGATTCTATGTTTTTGAAAAAGTCAAATAATGGAATGATCTTCCAACTACTGGATTTTAAGGGTGTTTTTTTAAGGATTTGTTTAAGGTTGGTTTTGTTTGTTTGCCTTGACCAGGACTCTTGGAGGGAGGGAAATTGAGAAGATTTCTAGAAGCCAAGAGAACTCAAGAATTCTTGGGTAAAAGTAGAGAGTAGTAATAGCTCTCAGGGTGGTGGGACTCAATTGTCTTTTAAAAGATATAGCTGAGAAAAATGAAACATATTTTGTTAAAACTTTACAAATAATGTACTGAATAAGTTATTCTGTTTTGAGTAAATTTGCTTTTGTTGACTTCCCTGGGTGTTTTCTATAAGTTTTCACGGAACCTATGGGAAAATCCACACAATTTGGCAAAATTCCACGCATATTTCCAGTGATCTAGTTATTACATTATTTTAAGTTTAAACAACCTTCAGTAATCAATTTTCAGGTTATTTCCTCTCTCTTCTCCCTCTCTCTCTATTTTTTCTTCTTAAATTCAGTTTAATTTTTTCTAACACCACCTAAAAAGACACAGGTATATAGAATTCTTCAGTATTGTCATCTAAAGTTAAAATACATCATGATTTTTTGCTAACAATCACTAAACTAACAATTTGTGCATTGAATCTGGAGTTAACAAATGCCAGCAACTAATTGCATTTCTTTGAAGAAACTGGAAAGTAGCTCTGTAAGCACAAATATTTTTATTCCAGAAATATGGATCTACTGAGGCACATGGAAAGCATTAACTGATTAATTACCCTCCATAATTCTCTGTAATAGTGCTGTCTAGACTATAATGCATGCAGAATTGCTCCTGCCAGGGTTACATTTTGCTTGACCTTATTTCAAGCAAACAGTGTAATTGCTAATTGGGGGCTAATTTATGTAAACAAATGTTAGTTCTGCATAGTGAAAGCCACATCATTATGTTCTGCTGCCAGCTGAGTATGTTATTTGGTCACTCATTCTGTAAGGTCTAGGCTAGTTGATGTAGCAAATGATCTTGACAGCAAACAAGATAGTTTCAAATAAGTGAAGGTACTTAGTGCTCATATGTGTTTTGTTTTCTTTTGAGGGACTTATGTGTATGCTTTAACGCCTTAGTAAAGCTACCTATAGATTCTTGAAAATGATGGAGCTCAGACTATTTTGCCATTGCTCCACAGGCAACTTTTGATGTTGCTAACATGCGCAGGTTTGCCAGATCTTTGGGCTAGATGCAGCAAGGTACTGAGCACACTCTGCTGTCACAGAAGTCAATACATGAAAATAAATGGGTAGGAGCCAAAATTTATGTGTTTGTTTACTAAATATAATGACCAAGTCCTACTCTTGTCAGGGAGCCCTTTGATATCTGCCATGTAATACAACTGAAATACTATTTGCTCTTGATTTCCTTTGCTCATAAGCTGCTCACCTGGAATAATACCAGGGTTCGTTTTGAATAACAGTTACACAAAGAAACAAGTTTATTCTTGGTTTCCAATAATACTTGCAATTTTTTTAGGTGATAGAGACTGATTATTCTCATGTTGACAATTGAACATCCAGAGTTTATCCTTGTATATGCAGACAGCAGCTTTTGGGATGTCACACCTGACAGGCACAGTGTGTGTTGAGCCGTTCACCACTCATTTCCCACTTATCAAAAGAACACCCTCTGTTTAAGGACTGCTTGTGTACCAAATACTCTGTGAAGTTCATGTCCTACAGAAGGATGTGAATTATTCCCTTATGTGGCCAAAAAAGGTGGTCAGGAGTGTATTGGTGTCATGGTAGTCCAAAGTGTTTTACAGTCTCTTCCAGGAGCCTCACATATATGTTGAATAAGCAAGGCAATAAAACTGACTCTATCAGAATCCTGCACTTGACAACTTTTGGTTAAGAAGAGGAGCTTCCCATCACCCTCTCTCCAACAGGGAAGAGCAAAACCAGCTTAACGTGACTGCCTTCATCCCTGTGCTTGTGTCTGCAGCCCATTATGATTGATTATGTTCAAGGCTGAGGGTGGAACTAAGAGCCCTAAGATGGACATTTGGCCAATGTCTGTAGTTCTGATGTCATAAGACAGTATAATAAAAGGGAAAAAAAACAGTATTTTTCTGTTCAGTCCAAGTCCCATTCTCCTCCACATAAAGGTGAACATAATAGTATCTTAGTTTTGAATGGCCTATTACAAAGTAGTTGGAGGCCCCTAAAGAATAGTAAATAAAATATTGGATAATGATTGATTGGCAGTTGTAAATATAATTGCTTTCAAAAAGTCAGCAAAATAGAGAAACATTGGTATTTGGAACATATATTTTAATTACAATAGAGTAGGTTAATGAAGTACATTTGGTATCTTAATTTTTGTAGAGATTAATTTTAAATGATGAAAAACTATGTGAAGAAAACTTGTAAATGATGTTTTAAAGTGGTGAGATTTTAAATCAGAATGCACTGCTCTGACCTTGGGCATATGACATCTCCTTAGAAAAGGTACTCAAATATCGCACTCCAGTGCACTAAATAATCACCATGGCTTGGAACTCTCACCAGACAATTGGAACACATAGTATTGAAATGTTATTTAATTATCAGATTATAAATGCCTTTTAGACACAGCATCACACAGAGATCTATCTACTCACTTCTTTTCACATAAATCCTTCGTTGGTTGACTGCTAAGAGAAACATTTATCAAAAGGATGCATTGGGTTTTAGTCCTGTGGCTCTCATTGGTCTTAATGGCACTGTTACAATGGACCAACTCAAACTGCTTTAGAAATGTACCCCTAAGTGGGCTGGTGGTCCATTATTCTTTAGTTACTAGACTCACCAAAAGTATCTTCTGCTTAAATTACATTTCTTCACAAATTACATGTTCCATTCTGCTCAGCCCCTAGGAAGGGAAGGGGTTGCCTTGTGTCACACAGCAGAGATCTCTAGCTGATTAAGTAGTATTGTTGACAAGCTCCAAATGGAATCAATTTCTATCCTTTCTTGCCAAAGGGACAGTGTAGTGATGTCAGGCCTTGAGGAGGGTTTAATACAGGATCCTCAGGGCTTCAGCAGGGACACAGAAGTGTTAAGCAGTCTTTTAAATCTAGTGCCCAACAGTGGTGGCTATTCTTTGAAAAAGTCTACTGACTGTTTTTCCATATATATAAATTCCAAATCTGTAACATAAGCTTTCAGTTTGTTTATGGCGCAGCATAATAATTGTATGAAATATATATGCTATCCTTTCTGCCCATCTTACGAGCAACACGTGTCTTTTGATTGCATGTAAAATTCACAGACAGTATTGTCCATGTACATTTAGTTAATTCACAGCTAACTGATTTATGATGAACATGAATGATACAGCATAGTGTAAAATATGAAAATACTAACGGATTAAAAGAATAAATCAGAAAGACATAGAAGAAGCAACATTATGGAAATTGGAGAACTTCTTTCCTTCCGTTAGATAACATTTTTTCAAATATATGTTTATGATGGTGATACAGAAAGCAATCTTAAAGTTATACTCAATGGCTGTTGTTTGTAACTGTTGGCATCAAGGTTATCTATCTATATAAAGTCTGAGTAAAATTGAAAGTAACTGTTTTTCATTACCAGGATCCGTGGTGCAAAGCCCTTGTAAATGAGCCTAGAATCATCTTCCTCTGTTGCCACCACTTCCATTCAGTTTGGAGTTGGAGTGCCAGACTTTAAAAAGCAGCTGTGATCTGCTGAGACCCCCAAGGAACACTTGTGACTAGTGCATTCTCCTAATGCCCTCACTCACTGGACATGCCTACCATTCCCTGCAAGCACTCGGCTGCAGAGCTTTCCCTTATCTAGCCTCACCATATTTCCATGGTTTTGTAAAGAAGAATAGTTTATTTAAGGTAATTCACCCCACCCAATCCTCAAAAAAACTAAAATCAAATTGCAAAATGCCTTGTAAGTGATGTAAAATTTCTTTAGTTTTTTTTTTTTTTTGAGGCGTTGGAGGTTGATGAACGTAGGAAAAGCCCTAAAATTTAGTGGATTTGTAATTAATTATTTTGTAACACTGTTACCTGCAGGCAATGGGTTGAACACATGGAACAATACCATATGTTTTGACACATAGTAAACAAAAGCTCTGAGTAATGAATTTTTTTTTAAATCTATTCACTACAGTACTTATTTCAATGTATAGGTGACAGCTCATCTCCAATGGGCTAAATGATAGAGTTTAGCGTCACATATCTTAATACTTAAAGTAGCTCCAAAATGTATTCTAGTTACGGTCAGATTGTTCTCTCTTATTATTGATAGTAGCAGTGAACATCTCCAGCACTGCAATTTCTTTCAACTGTGTCATCCATCGTTCAATCAACAGGGTAGATTTCCAAAACAAGGTTAAAGTATGACAAGCGGCATGAATCATCTGGGACATCAAACACTTATGCTGTTTAAATGATCTGTTGCCCATCTGAGCATGGCTGTTTAAATTAATTTTTGGATTATAATTATGAAACCTGAAAATAGTTGTTTCTGTGGGGTTTTTAAGCACTTTCTACTCTTTGCATAGTGAATCTTATTACAAGCTTTACTGTAAGAATCTACCTCAAATAACAAATGCAAGTACACAAGATGCTCCTGGTTTATAAACATTAAAAACTAAATATTCTTGACAAGAATCCAGCAACCTTGTTATATAAAAAGACATTAGCTTTTCATTATCCTGAACTGCTTTCTTATTGATGTCTCTCTTATTATAGTCTCTAAATGAAATGTGCTTATGAAAATGTGAAGATTATAACTACTTGGAACTCAGTTAACAAAAATATCTATATTATCTTACTGAATTTATAACCCGTGCATATTATGGCTATCCTGTAATCAAAGAGTATTTTATCAGGCATGGAATGATTCAATAGTGATACAAAACAATGCTTTTGTGTATGGTATGCCATCCTTTTTCTGGACTGATATTATGGGTCAAATTCTGGCTCTGCTGAAGTCAATGGCAAAACGCCCATTGACTTCACTAGGGCTAGGATTTCACTCTATGTCTATACTGAGAAATAAAAATCAGAAATCTCAATTAAAGAAATATATCCAGTATATTGCACAGTACATATGGACATGTTAGTTTTCACCCTAGAAGTTATTTAATGGATTTCTAATATTAATTCCTCTTAAATGCCCCAAAACTTAATTTACACAGAGTTAAGGTTGCCCATTGGTGTCAAATGGCCATCGAGAATGTGGAGAGTAGCTAAACCTAAGCCTCTGAAAACCAGGAAATACAAAACTCTGACCCCTGGAGTTGGCAATAGCCCCTGGGAGGGGTTCAGTAAGGGCGGTGCCATAATGAGTAGAAATGAGGTGGTTCTAAAAGAATGTGCCATTGCTTGTGTCATGCTCCACAGATTTAAATTTCAGTGTTTATCTGTGTGCACTCATCTCTCTGTTAGGTGAAGCTGTATTGACTGGTGGAGGGCTTAGCTGGAACAATTTGTCAGAGCTGTTACTGTGAAATGACAAGAGTTGCATGTGTACCTTGAGAGACCAAGTATACCTAGTTTCAGCATTACATTATTTCTGGAGAAGACCACAAGGCTATCATTTTGCCATGGGGACTGTCAACGGAGCCACTTAAAGTGGCAGGGCTCCCCAATCCTAACACACTCATGGTGGGCAGGGGCTTAGATACCCTAGAGGGGCAGCTTCCTTCCCCAATGCTGGTGAACACATAGGGAAGGAGAATGTGGAGTTGACAGCCCCTCATCCCTAACTGCCCTTCACTCCCCCTGCCATCCATCCCCATGTGTCCCATTACCGTTTCCCATCCCTCCCTTCCCACTCCCCCAATCCCCACCCCAGGGGCATCATTTGCTATGTGACAGGGAGGGCAGTTGCCCCCCACCTGGTTTTCATAACTGCTTGTCTGATAGTGCTGTAGTGTCCCCAGATCTGTGGGGGCCGGTGTGAGGCAAGCTGGGCCAAGAGTCCTAATCACGGCATTGTCAGCATCATCCCTTCTCCCCAGCAGCTGGACAGGTAGCAGCAGCGGCTGCCTGGGCCTCTTAGTTCTTGCCCCCTAGGTTGGCTGTTGGTGGACACCCCTCTGCTCCCCTGCTCCCTGAGATAGGACCAGCCCATTATCTCCCAACCCTTCTCCGGGATGAGACTGGCCCACTAGTCCCCCATGAGCAACCATGGCCTCAGCAGGAGGGTGGAGGCTAGGATGCTGACACAACTTGCCCCCCCCCCCACCGATTTTTTCTGAAATGATTCTTCTGGTGCACTTTCCCCTAGACTGAGCCCCTACCACCTATCCCCATTTATCCCAGTGCCCCAAATTCCTCCTTCCCTCAAACCCCTCCACTCTGTAATTCCCCTCCCCAAACTCTCTAACTCCTATATCCCATCATTGCTCCCACACACGCCCACTTTCCCACTCATTGCTCTGACACTCCCCACCTCCCATATTCCCTATATCTGCACCAAAAAAGTTATACAAATCTAAAATATATGAGCAGCTCATGTTAGGGGGCTGGGTATCTGGAACTCCCTGACTTTAAGCAGACTGAGTTCCATTGTTCAGGAAAAATGATTACATTATCCTAAATGTTTTTCATCTTTCTCGCCGGGAAAACCATAACACAAAGACCCAATCATGTGGACACCAAATGACACCTCAACTTGATCAACCTATCAAGACTACCTTAAACCGAACTGAAGTATCTGTATTCTACAGGGGTCTGAACATCTGCCCCATCACAGAACCTGATATCACACTTAGGCTAGGTCTACACTACGGGGGGGTGGGGGAGTCGACCTAAGATACACAACTTCAGCTACATGAATAGCGTAGCTGAAGTTGTGTATTTTAGGTCGACTTACCTGGCTGTGAGGACAGCGGCGAGTCAACCGCTGCCACGCCGCCGTCGACTCCGCTTCCGCCTCTTGCCACGGTGGATTTCTGGAGTCGACGGCAGAGCCATCGGAGATCGATTTTATCGCATCTTCACTAGACGCGATAAGTCAATCCCCAATAGATCGATTGCTACCCGCCGATCCGGCGGGTAGTGAAGACATGCCCTAACATGTCGGAAACCAGAAGTATCTTTCACCAACTCCACCTTGAGGAATTATTTCACAACAAAGATGACACCTTCTCCAACTACCACATCCCCACTGACAGTCATGAGAAAAAAGAATCTGCTGACTGGACACCCCCCAGTGGATGAAACCACACATTGATTGCTTCAGAAAAAAGTTGACAGTGAAACCTCAGAAACCATTACATCTACCATAATCTCTCCACTGCTAAGTGGATAGCTATGCAGCCCCTGAAATCCAGCCACCAGATGGTGATCAACCAGTAGACAAAGAAGTCACCATAGTAGTCCTTAGTTGAGATGACTACATCCACGAGGCTAATTGAAAACTCTCTGACACCACCTACTATAAAGAACTCAAAGAAAACCCCACACCACACAAGAATTTAAGGATACCATTATCAAACCCATGCCCAAATAATTACAAGAAAATTTCTACACCCTCTTCCTCCACACACCCACCCCATGGACCTTTTACGTGCTTCCCAAAATACACAAACAAGAGAATCCAGGTAGACCCATGATATCTGGCCACAGTACTCTTACTGAAGGAATATCGGGACTCATAGAAACCATCCTCAAACCACTCTCCACACAAAGGGCCAGTTTCCTCCAAGATGCTACTGACTTCCTCCAGAAACTCTGTAACTTTAGCAACATTTCCCAGAACACCATCCCTGCCACTTTGGATGTCATTTCCCTATACACAAATATCCCTCACCATGACAGCATTGCTTCCTGCCTGCCATCCCAAACACATTACCAAACTCATCCATTTCATCCTCACCCACACCAACTTTACATTTAACAATAATTTCTCCAAACTTTGGGATCAGACGTGTAGTAGTGTAGTATTATCCATTCTTGAAACCAGCCAAGACATAACTACAAACAAAGGGTGAACTAGAGCATCACTGAGAGTTGACTTATTGTTTCCCTTATTTGCACAATTATACTCACACACACAACACATCTGCAGGGGCAGATGTTAGTTTCAATTTTGATGGCTGAGGCTGGCCTGGCGACAACTATCCACAGATTGAATGTGGGGTGACGAGAGTCCCCGGAGTCCCTTCGGCTCCGCAGGAGGGCTCTACTGCTTCTGGTCCAGTCCCAAGTTTAGCGTGCTGTTACATTTCCTTGTTGGTAACTGTCCTGGACACCCAGCTCAAGATTTATATCATCTCCAAGATAATACCATGGTTCCATAAAAGGTGATGTTTGCTTCTTTGTTTTGTCATTGGCTGTCATTCACTATCTCACTCATTTCTGACATTAATTGATTACATATTCATACACATGAATACAATTGGTAATATAGAACAATGCAGCTTTAAGCAAGCATCTAACATCATGGGGAACTTCCGTCTCTGTTTGTGGTTTTGTAACAGCATAACAGGAAACTGTACAGACTTAATTGGGGGGCGTGTCTGGCTACACATGGCACCCCAATATACCAGCCTCTTTGTGGGCCATTTGGAAAAATTCTGGAAAAATACACCATAAAACCAATAATATACCTGAGACATGTCAATGTTGTTTTCATCCTCTGGACAGATGACCTAAACTTTCTCACAAATTTCCACAACTTCAACCACCACCCTATCCATCAATCTCTTTCTAGAACACTCCCACATCAGCATCAACTTCCTGGATGCCATGATCAGATTCAGCGATGGAACCCTCAGACTGTACCAAGAAACCCACAGAACACCACATGTACCTCTACAGATCCAGGAGCCCCTCCAGACACACCAAGAAATCTGTTACCCACAACCAGGCACTCAGATACCACAGAATTTGCTCTGAAGAAAAAGTCTGGGATACATACCTAAACACACTTAAAGACACCTTCACTAAATAAGGGCACTCAACGAGAGAAGTAGATCACCTCATGGAGCAGGCCACCCAAATACCCTGGAAAACATGCTTCAATACAGAAAAAAAGCCACTGACTCCACAGACCTAGTTGTCACCTACTCCCCCACGCTAGAACCCATACAGAGTATCATTAAACAATTACAACCCATATTTGATGGGAAACCACATCCTAAAGAAGTATTTCATGACCCCCTAGTTCTGGCCTTCAGACAACCCCCAACTTCACCAAACTCATCATCAGAAGTAAGCTCCCCACACCAACTCAAAGTGGCACCAGACCCTGCCAAAACAACTGATGCAAAACCTGCAGACATATCTCCATTAATACAATCATCAACATCCTCCACAACACACCTTTCTAGATCCATGAATCCTACATGTGCCTATCACAACATGTGGCGCACCTCATCCACTGCATCAAATGTCCCAGCAACAACTACTGGGTGAAACCATACAATCACTACAGTCTCAAATAAACTCACTCAGAAAAATTATAAAAGTCAAAAACACCCTATCAGCCATGTGTGGACATTTTTCACAAAGTGATTAATCCGATTCTGACCTCTCAGTACTCATCCTGAAAGGAAACCTGCACAACACCTTCAAAAGACAAACCTAGGAACTTAAATTCATAATTCTGCTGGAACCTAAAAACCATGCACTTAACTGGTTTTATGACTCATTACAACAATTTGTAACACACAGTACAGCCTGCCTTTAACTTCCCATTTAATTTTAAATGGTCTCCTACAACGTGTGTACTCCTTAAGCTTAACGATCTGTCCTGCCTTATATTTAGCTGGGGTACTCTGGTTACTCTCTCCAGACCTGAGGAAGAGCTCGGGGAAGTTCAAAAGTTTGTCCTTTCCACCAGCAGAAGTTGGTCCAATAAAAAATATTACCAAACCTACCTTGTCTTTCTCATCTTCCCTGTAGTTAATCATTACTAACTGATTAATCAATGCTGATGCTCTTCTTTTATAATCCTCCAGGTGGGAAAAAAAGCATAATGTCCAGAAATCATTCTCACATATCTGCACAGAGCATGTGTAATTTACTATCTTCCAAAGAATAGTTATAGCCCCTTCTAAGTTAGCTTTACAAATTAGCAAGGCACATTTCCCCAAAGTATAATAACTTATAAAAAAAAAAAAGGCTGGTAGTAGAAACATGCCTACAGCTCATTCTCAGATTTCTGCCAAGGGTAGGGTGCAAACTCCATAGTGCCCTAGTCAGGTTCAGTGACCACAGCATGTCCCCATGAACCACGCAGCTACTGTGACAATAAGCTACCTGGAATCTCTCTTCCTCTTGTCTTCCTGCACATGCACATTTCAATTTATTTGGTTTCTGTGTTTTGGCTGTTCTAGAGATCTAAACTCTAAGATCAACAATTTTTTTTCAGTATTGCTTCCCCAAAGGGACAGAGGTGCCATGCACTAGCTGGGATCAGTGTTGAATGACTGAGATCAGTTGGGGGCCCTAGTGTGAGCATCAGATGTGTGCACAAAAACAGAAGAACCAGTTGATTTTCTGAAATGCTCTTTTTGGGGCAGGGGTACGGCGTTCTATCTTCTGACTCCATTCCTCAAATGACCCAAAATATGGACCACTAATCCTACCGCAAACCCACATGAGGAATAATAAATTCAAGACAATCCAAGTAAGCATGTGGATTTTAGAACACTTAGAATACTTGACCTTTACATGGAAAGCACTGTTTAACTTTAACTACAGCAGAGCTGTACTGAAGTCAACGATTAGCATGGCAAGAGATTCTTAGTATTAATAAGAACCTTGGCATGGTAAAATACCATGAAACCATATATCTTTAATCGACTGTCTCCAAAATAGCTTGCACAGAAATACAAAAGTGCTCCCATGTTTTAAATCCATCAGTCATTTTATAAAATGGTGGTAGAAAAAGGCTAGGGCTTCTTTTTCTAAGTAGATCCAAAGGATGTTTCTCATTTACTATACTGTGATCACTTTTTTCTAGAAGCTAGTAAATTGAGCCAATATAACAGGCATGTTAAAAATGTGATTGATTAAATTAAATAAAGTAAAGGCAATATGGGTGATTTTAATCATCATTAATAATCTATAGACTAGTGCCACCTTTTGCAGGGCAAGTCCCATAAACATAATCTAACACAAACCAGACAGATGCCTTATTAGTTATGATCATGTTAGACTTCTGGGGCCACTCCTTGTCTGAATAAACAGGTATTTCAAGTACAAGGACTGGAACATGAGGTACTCAATTTACGCAGCTGTCATTTTGATGGAGTGTCGCTTTACAAGATCCACCTGTTCAATAAGCAAAATAAAACTACCACCACTATTTCTCAGCTTTATCTCAACATTTGAGATCCTAAATTCCTCTTCTCTTTTATAGTTAATAGGTTTTGTTTGTTTGTTTGTTTGTTTTGGGGGGTAGGGTGGTGGTGATGGCTGTTTTTTGATTATCCAGAAATGTACTATGTGTCTCACAACAAGTGTGATGTGGATCTTGCCCCAAAGGGCATCTAATCTAAATTCTACATAATACTGCAACTGAGGATGATAAGCGGACAAAAGGTGGGAAAGGGATAGAAAGAACAAGGGTGACAATAACAAGACAATATGATTACTCAGAAAGGTATGCACACATTGATGTTTAATTTTTTTGTAACCTGTCCTCCTTTACCACATGAAGGTGAAACAGCAGGAGTGAGTTTTTATTGGAGATTTGATTGAGGCAAGTGTGGTAGCGTGGCAAACAGGTTTTTTTTGTGTGATGGAAGGGAAAGGGCTATCAAGGGAAGGCAAGCATAATAGATATAGTGGAAAGGGCATGAGGAATGGAAAGGAGGCAAAGTCTGCTATGTAGGCAGGGTCTGCATGATGTAGGGTTTTAAAGGCAAGGATGAGATGTTTGAATTTGATGTACTTTTTAATGGAGAACCATTTTGTGTATGATGTGGTCAAAATGATAAAGAAATATGGTTTTGAGCATTGATTAGGCATTGGAATAAACAGGAAGGTACAGATTTTTGTGATGGGGGGGGGAGGGGGAAGCCATGACCTCACTGTAAGAGAAGAAAAGGAAGGGTTAAGTTAAATATCACTCCTGGGTTACAGAGCTAGGGGGCAAAGAAGATGGGTGATGCTATCAGCTGAATTGTGTATCAGAGGTAATAGAGAAAGCTTGGGAGTAAAGGCTGACAACCAGTTATTGGATGTTGAGCATGAGAGGATAGTGACCCATGCAAGAGGAGATGACATACTGCAAAATTCAGGGAAAATTTTGTGTCGTCTCCATTGCACACTGATCACACTGGTTCTGGATCATTAACACGTCTTCCTTCTGCTGTCTCTTGCACTTTGACTATGGCTTCAGCAAGCTCTTTTCAGTGTTATGCTAATAATCCTTTTAACCCAAAAGAAATGTGGTAGTGAATAAAGGTCTACCTTAAATACAGCTGAAGCCAAAATGTTACAAGGTTTTTTTTGGTCAGCAACATTACACTGTCAGCAGCTTTGATCACAAGGAATTATTGATCCTATGGTATGGGCAAGGTAGGGTAGACAAAGTTGCTCTAGAGTCGTTCCATTCACTTCTTATTGGCTGGTTTCAAGAAGTGATGATGAACAATCACTTACTGGCCTGAAGAGCATTCCCATATGGATTACCTCACCATCTTGCAATATGCATATGAAGCCATTTTGAGAACTGGCAAGGTGATGTAATCTGAGGTAGGATTCCCATCGCTGTTTTACTATCTCTTTGGAGCAGGACTCCATGTTGACACTGCTTTCTTGTGTGGCAGAGTGGTTGTACGGCCGATGGTTGAAGCTGAGACACAAGAGAGGAACTGCTTTGTAAGTCAGGGAAAGCATCTTGAGAATCAGGCAGTCAAAGTCCTGGCTATCCCTCACAAGCTGATAGGATCCACAACTTGGAATCATTTTTGACAATGAGCTAAACATGTTTCAGCGGTGGTCAAGGATAGCCGAATTCTTGGAAGCAATAATCTTTTTTCCTCCAATCATAGACTTTTCCTCCATGATCATTGTCTTCATCACATGCAGGCATGTAGACTGGATTCACTGTCATGTGGTTTATTTGTGGGCTGTTTCTACCCTCCCCCCCAAAAAATAAGGTCTATAGATCACAACATGTTAGCTCAACTGTTCAGGGGGGATTTGTTGTATTTATATAAGCAAAACTTCGGCTACTTCTGCTTTGACTGTGAAATTGGAGCCAGGATTGATTATGGCTGCCCCAGCACAGGTGTGCCATTAATGGAAGAAGGAGGAGAGGGAGTCTTTACATCTGCCTCCTCTTTGTGCACCTGAACGGGGGAAAGCCAGGATCCCATTACTTATGCTCTTTGAGCAAGTTATGGGAAAGTAATAGAATGCCTTCAGACACTGCACATATTAAAGAGAGTAGGGATAAAAGTCACACCCCTGCATGAGTAATAACTGGTGGCCCAAGCCTAGAACTGGGAGAGTATGTAATATCTCCAAAAAAGAGTAATAGGAACCACTCCAAAGTGCGCACGCACACTGAAAGCATTCTTCTGCTCCTTCAGTATTGGTCAGGCATAAGGCCTGTGACTGCCACTTCAGTGATAACACACGTGCACAGCTCTTTCCTCTGCTTCTCCCCCAACCCTATCCCACCAGGGCAGCTCTAGATTTAAAAGACACCCTAGGTCCCATATTTTTAGGTAGAGGTTCTGAAAGAGTAACAATGCATTAGTTCTTTGAACAAGGATTTTTGAACGGTTTTGTTGTGGATAAAGGTGCATTTGTTTGTTGGAACGTTATCTGTTTCATATAGTCTTTAACTGTGTGTGAGTGTATTCAGTGTGTGTATAGGGTTGCCAACTTTCTACTCGCACAAAACTGAACACCCCTGCCCGGCCCCTGCCCCTGCTCCACCCTTCCTCCAAGGCCCCACCCCTACTCCACCTCTTCTCCGAGGCCCCACCCCCACTCACTCCATTCTCCCTCCCTCTGTCGCTTGCTGTCCTCACCCTCACTCACTTGCCCAAGGGTGAGGGGTTTGGGGTGCAGGAGGGGGCTCTGGGCTGGGGGGTGGAGCCAAGGGGTTCAGAGTATAGGGGGAGGCTCCGGACTGAGGCAGGGGGTTGGGTTGTGGAAGTGGATATGGGCTCTGGGTGGGGGGGGGGGTGCAGGTTCCAGGTTGGGACCATAAATGAGGGCTCTCGGCTGAAGCAGGGGGTTGGGGTGTGGTGGGGGTGAGGGCTCCCTCTCAGGATGCGGGCTCTGGTGTGGAGCTGGGGATGAGGGAATTGGGGTGCAGGAGAGTGCTCCAGGCTGGGACTGAGGGGTTTTAAGGGCAGGAGGGGGACCAGGGCTGGGGCAGAGGGTTGGGGGGGTGGGGGAATGAGGGCTCTGGCTGGGGATGTGGGCTCTGGGGTGGGGCTGGGGATGAGGGGTTTGGGGTGCAGGAGAGTGCTCCGGGCTGGGACCGGGGGGGTTGGAGGGCAGGAAGGGGATCAGGGCTGGGGCAGGAGGTTGCGGCGTGGGAGCGGGGACAGGGGTGTAGGCTCTTGGTGGCGCTTACCTCAAGCAGCTCCCGGAAGCAGTGGCATGTCCCCCTTCCGGCTCCTACATGGAGCGTGGCCAGGCAGCTCTTCACACTGCCCTGTCCATAGGCATCGCCTACACAACCCCTAATTGCTGTTGTTCCTGGCCAACGGGAGCTGCAGAGCCAATGCTTGGGGCAGGGGCAGTGTGCGGAGCCCCCTGGCTGCCCCTAAGTGTAGTTTGTGATCTTTTTGGTGGTTGCCTTTAAATTTTAATGTAAAATTAATGCAATAAACCTTGTCACTGTGAGGTGAAAATCAAATATCTATTGCTCAGTAATTTGATTTGTAAGGAATGGAGAGAAAAGCATTAATAATAATGCTTTTAACTAATCTTACTTTGAGACACATGCAACCAGATTGACTAAGTTTAAGTGCCTGATTAAGTGCTTGATTAGGTGGAGAACACAGGTTATTGTGAAGACTAATCAGGGCCCCGTGTTTTCTATGAGCTGGCAACAGCAGTATTTACTTTTGCAGAACTGTGTGCTACAATGAAAGTTTTCATTTCACAAAAGTGATTTTGTTATTTTGTTTCTGGTTCAAAAACTAAACATAAACTAACAGAGTGGTGTTTTAATGATTATGGAAGCAACCGGTCCCAGTAGTAATTTTGTGAGGGTATTGGCTCGCCAACCTAATGATAAGCATTTAAACGTCAACATTATTAACTATTTCAGCAGAACAATTTAACTAATGTGTTTATTTTGTCACTGTTGGATGCAATGACTGCTATTAGGACTGATGATAGTAGGAGCAGCTTTTTGCTGTCATGTACAATAACTCCTCGCTTAACGTTGTAGTTACGGTATGTTCCTGAAAAATGCAACTTTAAGCAAAACAATGTTGAGCGAATCCAATTTCCCCATAAGAATGAATGTAAATTTGGGGGGTTATGTTCCAGGGAAATTTTTTTCACCAAACAAAAGACTATATTATATATATATATACCTCCACCAGTATAAATTTTAAACAAACAATTTAATACTGTACACAGCAATGATGATTGTGAAACTTGGTTGAGAAGGTGAAGTCAGAGGGTGGAAGAGGGTGGGATATTTCCCAGGGAATGCCTTACTGCTAAATGATGAACTAAAACAGATGAGCCCTCAAGGTTAACCCATTATTGTTAATGTAGCCTCACACTCTACAAGGCAGCACAAATGGAGGGAGGGGAGACAGCATGGCAGACAGAGACAGAGACACACACCTTGTGTGTGAGAGAGAAAGAGATGTGCATTGCCCCCTTAGATGCTGACCCCACTCTAAGTACACTGCCTTGTTAAGTAGACGGGGCGGCTCCAGGCACCAGCGCAGCAAACGCGTGCCTGGGGCGGCAAGATGCAGTGGGTGGCCTGCCGGTCACTGTGAGGGTGGCAGGCAGGCGGCTTTCGGCGGCATGCCTGCAAGAGGTCCACTGGTCCCGCAGCTTCGGCGACAATTCGGCGGTGGGGATGCCGATGTCGCGACACAGGCAGACCTCCCACAGGCATGCTGCCGAATCCACATTACCAGCAGATCGGTCGCAGGCGCGCCGCCGAAAGCTACCTGCCTGCCGTGCTTGGGGCGACAAAAAACGTAGAGCCGCCCCTGTAAGTAGATCAGCAAGTTGAGACAGCAGCTGCTGCCAGCAATCTCCCTCCATCCTGAGCCCTGTCGTGTCCGCCCCCCCCCTATGGAGATGGGGTAAGCGGGGGTCAGGAGCAGGGGGGAAGGGGACACTCTGACATCATCCCCCCTCATCCCCCCTCCCCCCCTCCACACAGCAAGCCGGAGGCTCCCGGGAGCAGCTCCAAGGCAGAGGGCAGAAGCAGCACATGGCAGTGGGGGGAGGGACAGCTGAACTGCTGGCAATTGATAGCCTGCTGGGTTGCTGCCGCATAGGGAACTTAGGTGAGCGGGGAGCTGATAGGGGGGCTGCTGGCCCACCCTGGTTCCAAGCCCCCACCAGCTAGCTGCAACGGGCTGTTCTTCCTGCAAGCAGTGGACAAAGCAGGCGGCTGCCAAATGACGTTATAAGGCTTTGCTCCACTTTAAACAAGCATGTTCCCTAATTGATCAGCAACGTAACAACGAAACAACGTTAACCGGACGACTTTAAGTGAGGAGTTACTATATATCTTGGTGTTATCCAGTAGTTCAGATCTTCCTCCCCCACAAAAGTCAAGTTGCCTCCACATTTGTCCACTAGGGTGAGGAAAAAGCCAATGTGTCCCCTCCTTCATGTCCAAAAGCTGTCTTCTCAATGCCAAAAATCCAAACTGCCTCCCACTGCTTCTGAAGTAAGAAAAACTGCAAATTGAACCACCCAGCTGTGAGATCTTCCCCCTTATCATATTGATCGCGTCTTCAATGAAGTATGCATTGTCAATACAAAAAATACACAGCAAGCTGCATAGTAAAAATTTGGGCATGGCATAACATATATCTAGTTCTTTCTTGTAAAATAACCCCCAGGATATGGTACTGATTGCATTATTTATTTTTGTATTTAAATCAATTAAAACAACTATTTCTGAATTTTCTTGAAGCTAAAGTAGAATTCCAGGTCTGACACAGAATTCAGTACCACAGAGCCACAAAAGGCAGGGGACCTTGCCACAGAATTTATCCAGCTTGCCTTAGAATACGAAAAGCTTTGTATTCATTAACATTTGTACAGTGCCTTGAGATCCTCAAATGGCAGACTCTAAAGTTATTATTCATTTATAATAATATGCACTTTCATGTTTATGCAGATGCCCACTTATTTCTATGCACCCATGAGTTAGGGATCTCATTCCAGTTTGCAGTAATGTTTACGCTCTTAAAAGATACCATTTCAAACCATTATGTTATGTACAAATATCATTGTTTGTCCAGTTAGGTGTACAGTTGCCAGTTTATACATGCAGCGCAGGTGCAACTTTTTAAAATGCAGTCCTAAAGGAAGAATGGCCAGAGCATGGCACAGTATTTTTAACTGCATGACTCCCATTGTCTTCAACTGAATTTGTGTGACTGAAACCCTGAATACTGCTTTGCAAAAGTATGGGTAGCTCTTAATCCAAATGATCTATTGGTATAATCAGATACTGCCCTGCTAGAAAGGTACATGCTTAAAAATTAACAGGAAAATATAGTTTTAAAAATACTTATTTCAATATCAAAATTTATATTTATTCTGTTTTCTTTAGTATTTTCTGTTTTTAAGTAGCAATTAAGACATCACCTAGACAACAATCAGACATATTGGGATCCAAGACCAGGGCTGGCTCTGGCTTTTTTGCCGCCCCAGGCAAAAAAGCCTCCGCGCCCCCCCCCTCACCCCCCCGCGCAGCAGGGGAGGGCGGCCGGAGCCCCGGGGGGAGGGCAGCGAGTCCCGGTCAGGGCTCCTCTCTCCCTGGCGGCCAGAGCGCGGGGGGAGGGCGGTGAGCCCGCCGTGGCTCCGCTGTCCCCGGTGGCCAGAGTGCCGGGGGGAGGGCGGCGAGCACCGGCCGGGGCTCCGCTCTCCCCCTGGCAGCCAGAGCGCTGGGGGGAGGGTGGCGAGCCCGCCGCGGCTCCGCTGTCCCCGGCGGCCAGAGCGCCGGGGGGAGGGCGGCGAGCCCCGGCCGTGGCCCCGCTCTCCCCGGCGGCCGGAGCTGGAGCACTGCGCCGCCCCCTCCAGGTGCCGCCCCAAGCACAAGCTTGGTGGGCTGGTGCCTGGAGCCGGCCCTGTCCAAGACCCACTAGTGGCAGACAAATTACAGCTCCAGACAAAAATGACCTTCAGATCTTTTAGTTTTCTGCCTCTGGAGGTTTACACAGCAGCTATCAAAGCAGCATTCTTCCAGAGAAAACTTCCAAGAGCCCCCTGTGGGCCAGATTCTGAATCCCTTATTACATTGGTGAGCAGGGACTCTCTGGAGTTGTCCCAGTGATGCTAATAGGACTATCCGGGAGAGTAAGGGAGTCACAAACTAGCCCTATGAGAAAACAAAATACATCATTGAACAAAGTGTGAGCCAGAATTTTGTTTTTCTGAAATCTTTTCTAACTCAAAGAGGGTCCTAAGATTGGGCAAAGGAAAAAAGGGCACAACTAAGGAAGGATTTTTCAGTGTCTCAGAGTTGGATTTTATTTTCCAATAAATGAACAGTGCTTTTGTTTCAGAAAATGTACCGTGTCAGATATTTGTTTTTAACTGTTAATTTTAGTTGATGTGCTGGTCATTTCATATTAGTCTAGAGACAAATGTATCTTCTGTAGCTAGGACATGTCTGCTAGGATTACACAGTTCAGGGTAAAAGTTGGAGTCCGGATGAAAATGAGTTTTGATCCCATGTTAAGTTCTGGAGTCCTGCTTTTATCGTAATCAAATCAGGCATTCCAAATATTTCTGACAGTGTAGAGAGAAGCGTAAGTGTATTCTTGAAATTTACATGAACCACGTTAGGAGTAAGCCAAGGGGAGAAAGCTGTCAAAACCAAGAGTTTTTATTGTCATTTGTTAGTACTATTTGCTCATAGGCTAAAACAAGGTCAAGTACATCAGAGAGTGCTGCAAAAATTTCATGCATAAAGTAAAGAGGACAAAATTCCTATTCAATAGTTTCAGATGAGGAAGGAGAAGATTATTTTTTCTCACCTGTTGTAGTTTTTAAAATTTTGGCCCAAGCAGAGACATTTGTTTTCTTACAAAACTAAAAATTCTTTGGCACTCTTGGGAAATGAAATTCAAAGGTGAAATTCAGTTTATTGCTCAGTAAGGTCTCAGCTGCATAGGAGTCCCTATCCATTTTCACAATATTTTTATGTCTACTGAATTATATTCTCTGTCAAATAGAATAGTGTCCCTTTATTCTCAGTTCATCCCTGAACTAATTAAAGCATTTTGCCAGTTCCTTTTCTATCATTCCTATAAATGCAGGTGAAGTACAAACCTCTTCTGAAGGAGATATGTACCAGCCATGAAAAATTAAAAGGGCATTATTTTTCTTACGGCTGAATAGTTTTATGTTGGTGGAAATCATGGAAGACAGATGATAAATTCCCATGGGACTGGCTAGGGGCAAATATAGGATTCATCTTTAAAGTAGGGAAGAAAAGGAGACCCTGGAAATTATGAACAAGAATAAACTGAATTTTAATACCTGAGAAACCGCTAGAACAATTAATCAAGCACCAACAGTAGAGGAAGGCAATTAAGAGCATCTAATCGAGCCTATTTGTAAGCATCTAGAAGAAAATAATCTAATAAATATTAGGTTGCAGGGGGTTAATCAAAAATAAATTATGTGTGATCAACAAACTGGGGAAAACAGTAGACAGAGTATTTCAGCAAAGGCCTGTGATACATTTTCAAAGAAGATTCTCATATTGGAAACCAGGAATTCTGGCTGTGGCAGAACTACTCTAGGTACTGTAGAGACATAGGAAATGTTCAGGGACAGATTAGGAGCAGAGATGTCAAAGGAAATTCATTCTGGGAACATTAAATTAAATATTAGGAAAATGTCTAGCTAAAAAACAGTTAAATAATGGAATCATCATCACTGAAGATATTCAGTACTGAGTGTGACACCGATCTTTTAGGAATAGTTCAGAATAATAAAAGAAATTCTATCACAATGTGTGTACTTAAAGACACATTAGAGAACTCTGATAAAACTGGATGAAGTGTGTGTGTGTTTCTATCGTTATGTTTACAATATACTCTCAAAATGCTCTTTTTTTCCATTTCCCACTGGGGAAAAAAATCATAGAAATTCAGAAATGCAGTTTCGCCATTTCTCTTGCCATTTTATTGTGAGTCTTGCAATATTTGGTGTTTTTCTTAAAGTTCCAGCTGTTGAAGCACACTGATTTTGTGAGAATCTAAGCTTACTTTGTTTTTTAAATGAAAGCTTCTATCCCCTATGGATAGAGAAAAACTTGAAGATGTGACCCAAGTACACTGAAAGACCAGAAGACAAATAAAAAGAACCCAATATTTATTTTTATTTAAAATCTCCTTGCTTTTTAAGCCACTCTCCTGATTTTTAGGGGCTTTGACTCATGACTTTTGAACACATGGGATTGGCCTTATTGAAAAATGTAGAGTTTTAGTAGTTTGGTTAAGAAAAGCTGTGTTCACCAAGGAAAACAGCAAATGATTCCACTCATAAATACTTCTGAAAATATATATTTTTGACTCCAACTAGTCACAGGAAAAATGGATTGTTTAATATTTCCTTCAGCCCTACTCCTTTCCCTCCTATGTTGTCTTCCTTTCTCTTAGGGATGAAGTCAGTCTCCTGAACCTCCTGTTCCTCCTTTCTTTCCCATTTCTTTACATTCTTACACTTTCCTCTCTGAGTACTCTCCTCTCCCTCCTCTTTAATCTCTTTATCTTTTCAATTCTTCCTTCCTTCCTTGAATCCCGAAAACATTCCACTCCCAATAGGGTTGCCAGGTGTCTGGTTTTCAGCCGGAAAGTTCAGTTGAAAAGGGACCCTGGTGGCTCCAGTCAGAGCTGCTAACTGGGCCGTTAAAAGTCCAGTTGGTGGGCTGGCAGGCTCTCTACCTGGCAGCGTGTGGCTCCCTGAAGTGACAACATGTCCCTCCAGCTCCTAGGCGTAGGGGTGGCCATGAGGGCTCGACATGCTACCCCCACCCCATGTGCCAGCGCCGCAGATCCTATTGGCCAGGAATTGCAGCCAGTGGGAACTGCAGGGGCGGCACCTGCACGCAGAGGCCACCGCTATGTGTAGGCGCCAAGGGACATGTCACTGTTTCCAGGGATCCCCTGAAGTAAGCACTGCCCAGAGCCTGCACCCTAACCCCCTGCCCCATCCTGGAGCCCCCTCCCATACCCAAACTTCCTCCCGGAGCCCACACCCTCCCCCGCACTCTTACCGCAACCCAGAGCCCTCTCCCACACCTTGAACCCCTCATTTCTGGGCCCACCCTGCAGCCCACACCCCCAGCCAGAGCTCTCACCCCCTCCTGTGCCCAAGCCTGGTAAAAATAAGCAAATGAGTTAGGGTGGGGGGGGAGAGTGAGCGATAGAGGGAGGGGGAGATGGAGTGAGCAGGGGCGGGGCCCTGGAGAAAGCATGGGGCAGGGTCAGGGCAACGGTGCTCGGTTCTGTGCGATAGAAAGTTGGCAACCCTAACTCGCAACCTTCCTGCTCTGATCCCCAGGAACTTCTCCCTTGGTATGAGCGGTGTTATGTTAACTCATCTCCCACCATTAACACCATTAATGAGCACTGCAGACAAGTTAACGCACTTCCTGCAGGCATTGGATTAAAGATAATATGCTCTGAGTGATGTGCAACTACTGAGCATGGCATTACATTCATAAGTGAGGTGACTTTGATACAGCAAAACATGACATGCCCGAGACGTGAAGTGTCAAGCCAGGGGTTTGATAGGGAAGTGGTTTTTAAAAAAAAAAATCACCACCACCAACACAGTATAAAATGATTCTAGTAACCATGCTGTTTTTAGTTCTATGTATTAAGAAGAGAGGTTTTCCTTTGAAATGAGAAGGTATAATACAATTTGTTGCCTTTTCAGAAGCATTTTTTTTCTTTCAGATGCAATATACTTTCTGCAGAAAGTGTTTATTGCCACAAAGATGGGAAAGATTTCTTGTATGAGATTAATTACATACAGGAGTGGATGTTCGGTTCTTTCCACCAATTCTCCCTTCAAGGCCTGTTTAAATGGGCCAGGAAGTAGGTGGAAGGTTGGCATTCAATTGACTTGCGGATCACATAGCACAGTCATTAAGAGCAGCTCATTTAGCCTAAAGATTGGACATGCAGAAGCACCGTAATGAAAACCACCTGTTGAGTGCTTGACTTGGTAGGTTAATTGCTCTGACGCTTTGAAAATGAAAAGTATGGCTGAATAATAAAAACCAAATTACTCTGTTAGGGCATTTGATGGAAAGATCAAGACCCAAGAACTTTAGCCATATTTAACCGGGTGGCGTTTATTTAATTACAGTATGCACTGAAAGTAAGATTAATAGTTAAGTGTTAAAGCTACGGGACCAAATTTGCTGGTGATGTAAATAGGCCTTCCTCCATTGATCTCAATAGCCAGTTTACACCAGCAGACAATTTGGCCCAAAGGCTCTGATTAAACATGTTTATATCCTCAGTAGTGATTACTAGAAAAACCGGCAATATTTGGCAGACTATTACTAGCCTGAAAAACTGAGGAGAAAAAATAACAAAAGGGAATGATGATGTCCATGATATTGTGAATGCATAATAGGAAAGCTTCTTTTTTTGTAAAACTCCTTCTTTTAGTGAATTTAGTATAGTCATACAATATGTTGCATTTTCCTATCAACTTAAAGTGACAGAGAAGCATTCAATTATCACTCTACTCACTCAAAATTGCAGCCAAGAATTATGTGAGGTACTATACCTATTTGAGATAATCAAGTTTTGTTTTATTAAGTGGTGTTACTAAACTACAATGATTTTATAGGCACTAAAATCTAACAGTCAGAAGTCATAAATAGTATTGTTTTAGATAAATATGTTTCTTTCATTACTAATTAGTAGTGAAGTTGAGTCTCTGTGTTATGTCTCTCTACCGCACACACACCTTTTGTTTGTATTATTTAAGATTGTAGGGTATTGCAGAACTTTTATTTTTATCAGTTGGCTTAGGCCTCAGTGCCATGGGACCCTCAAATGAACCAAAAAGTATATAGCTAATGACCGGAATATATTACTGTATTGCTCTAAAATGTTTAGTAATGAAAGCTACATGTACCCAGTTTACTATGTATATACAGGCTGCACTGACTACCTAGAGTTAAGCAATTGGAACTCAAGGTCGTATTCTGGGGGTGTTATACAAAAACTTCAAATCAATAGCTGTCAAACTGTCATCAACTGTTGGTCTACTGATGGTCTATTGATGGTCCTCAGAGTGTTTGCTGGCTATGCATGTGAAACTGGCTGTTCCTCTTTGCTTAAAGCGTTACTATTGAGGATTATGCTCTTCTTTGGAATGTTAAAAATCAATGGTTATAACCTATTTAGGAAAGTTTGAGTGAGCAAAAGGGGAGGGGGAGTGGCATTCTACATCAAAAATGGCATTACCTGTTTCCTAGTCACTGATAACTCAGAATAAAATGATCTTGTATGATTATGGATCAATGTCCTGACAGATAAAGCACAAGAAGGGTTACTAGCTGGTGTTAGCTATAGACCTCCAAATCACACAACAGAATAGGAACACTGCTTCCTTACACAACTACCCACAATAGTAGTAGGGGAAAAAATCCTGCATGATCATGGGGGACTTCAATTTGAGTGACATATGCTGGCAGTCTCATGCTACTAGTACTAAAATATTCTTGGAATTTCTAAAGATTATAGATGACAATTTCTAACTTTAAAAGTGTTGCAGCTATATTAGACCTTTCCCTACCAAATAAAGAGGACCAGATCACAGAACTAAAAGTTAATGGTATCTTGGGTGCAAGTGACCATGACATGTTCACATTTATAATGTGCAAACAGATTAAAGTTCAGATCAGTAATATATATACTTGGTGCTTTAACAGAGCCAATTTCACAAAGCTGAAAACAAATATAAGTCAAATCAGCTGGGAGGAAGTATTTAATCAGAAAAATTTGAATGATAATTGGGAATTATTTAAGAACACCTTATTAGATGTCCAAAAAACCACAATCCCACAACTGAGGAAGAAGTTTGAACTAGTTAAAAAACAGCCTGGTTTAGAGGGAAAGTGAAGGCAGTTGTAAAAAAATAATATATAACAGATAAAAGAGAGGGGAATTTGATAGTAATGAGTATAAATCAGAAGTTGGGAATTGTAGAAAATTGATAAGGGAAGCCAAGGGACACAAGGAAAAATCTATGGCCAGCAGACTTAAGGACAATAAGATGGAGCTTTTAAAATATATTAGGAACCAAAAAAATCCTGGCAACTGTATTGGTCCATTATTAGAGGGAAATGGTAGAATTATCAATAATAATGCAGAACTGACTTTCAGAAGAAAGAGAGAGAGGATGAAAGAATGGGCAAAGTTGGGAAAGATGACAAGGGAAATCTATCCCTCAGTCTCTTCCATCCTCTCAATCTCTCCTATTTAAATCCATTCTCTCCTCTCTGGAATTTTTGTCCCCTCTTCCCCTATTTTATAATAGGAAGGAAGATAAAGTGGATTGAAAAGGGTTTGGAGGGAGAGAGCACTCTACAGCTTTACACAAGGAGAAGAGCAAGCAACTTGCTCTCCATTTCTATAATACAGAATGAAAGTACATAGGGATGGTGTGGGGTTTTCCATCTCCTCTCCCTTGGTGCGGGCAGGGGTACCAATGTTATGGGGAGTAGTGAAAGAAGAGTTGTCATATACCACCACAACACTAAGACCCTTGCCCATACCAAGCAAGAGGAGCTGAAAGGCTCTGCACCGTCACAAGATGATGCAGTTCAAAAAAAGAAAATGCCATTCTGGGTGCATTAAACAGAAGTGTCAACTGTAAGACACAGGAGGTAATTGTTCCATTCTACTTGGCACTGGTGAGGCCTCAGCTGGAGTACTGTGTCAAGTTTTGCGCATCATGCGTTAGAAAAATGTGGACAAATTGGAGACAGCCCAGAGGAAAGCAACAAAAATTATAAAAGGGTTTAGAAAACCTGACCTATGAGGAAAGGTTAAAAAAGTGGCCATATTAGTCTGGAGAAAAGAAATCTGAGTAGGAACCTGATAAGTCTTCAAATATGTTAAGGGCTGTTATAAAGAGGACAGTGATCAACTGTTCTCCATGTCCACTGCAGATAGCACAAGAAGTAATGGCTTAATCTTTAGCAAGGGAGTTTCAGGTTAGATATTAGGAAAAACTTCCTAACTATAAGGGTAGTTAAGTACTGGAATAGCTTACCTAGGGATGTTGTAGAATATCTATCACTGGGGTTTTTTTAAGAACAGGCTAGACAAAATATTTGTCAGGGATGGTCTAGGTTTACTTGCTCCTGCCTCAGTGTGGGGGGATGGACGAGGTGAGCTGTCGAGGTCCCTTACAGCTGTACATTTCTATTATTCTGTGATCAATTACACACATTTGTGCAAATCTGAATGTGATTTTTGTCAGCTGGTGTTGTCAAATATTAATTTGATATACACACACACATATGCTATGCTAGTTTATATTAATAATAATATTTGTTTGAGTATTAGGCCATAGTGCCATTGGGTAGTTTTAGTTATCTTTGTGTAAAACGGATTCAGAAGCCTTCCGGCACAAGCACAAAATAAACAAAAAAATATTATTATGAGTTGCTGTTTTATGTATCTCAATGTAAAACAATTTTTAGTGAACAAGATTGATGCATTAATGTTCTCTCAAAATGAGAGAGAGAGAAGCAAACATTGGTGTAAAATGAAAAAAACAAAGAGAGGATGAAAGCAACAGATTACCATTCCTAAGGAATACCAGCTGTTTCACATTGTGCTTTGATAATATTTTTATTCTAGGTTACACTATTCAGGAGGGTGAAGAGCCCTTGCTATTGAAGATGCTCTTTCCAACCCCAACAGATTTCTTTAGGCTTTTGAAAACCTCCAAACTTTTCAAAGTTTGTAAGAAAGGGCGTGGGGTTGAGGAGGAGGTTAAAAACATTTTCCTGAAAAAATAAAATAAAACTCACTCCTAAGAGAAAAGAACAATCCCTCCACAAATTTTAGTAGGCTTAGATTCTTTCAATCCAGGAATGGTACAGAATGTACCTAAGATCGGCATCCTTCCAGCTCTAAAATCATCTAAGATGACCAACTGTTTCTAATTTGTTCCCCTCTATGTTGTTTCCTTACCTCGTTCACAACCATTCTCATTACTTGCTCATCTGAAACAATGACATAGGAAGTACAAGAGGTGTTAATCATTGGTGTTAATGAGGAGAATATTTTGCTACAGAAAGCGAATGACAAAGTTGGGAAAAAATTGATTCTCCTTACCGTTGTCTTGTAGGAATGTCAGCTCCGCTGGAGAGGAGGCCCGCAGAAGAATGAGGGAGTGTGATGGACTTACTGATGCATTGCTGTACGTGATTCAGTCTGCTCTTGGGAGCAGTGAAATTGATAGCAAGGTTTGTCATCTTTGTCTTTTTAAAAATGGAAAAGCAAGGAATAAAAAAGGAGATTTAAAAATATATTTGGTGATTGCACTGGGTACATGAGCAGGGCAGAATTTGGCCCTTAATCTCTTTGACTTTCTTTTGAGCAGTGTTTCCATATACTCTATATGACTACTCTGGAATTGTATTTGCATATGTACTGTATAGTGTGTTCTCTTTTTTTCTCTCTCTCTCTCTCCTCTTTTGTTAAATTATTAGGAAAAAATAAATGAAACTGGCTTGAGAAAGGCACCAATGCATCAACCTCTGTGCAAACTCCCACACACAAATCAGCAAATTTATCTGTGCCATCTGTTTATGAGCTACACTAACAGCTATGCACTGGTTTTTATGAGGTGGACCATGAGGAAGTACAGTGGTTGCCATTACAAGTCAACATTTGCAAACAGACACTACACAGTTAGCAGTGTTATTTCATATTCTAAATAGAAAGTGAACTGTGGATACATCTATGTGATAAATATTTGTGAGTGGTATTTTTTTTTTAATACCAGCCACTATAGGCTGGCACCAAAATACTAGGGTTGTCAATTAATCGCAGTTAACTCATGCGATTAACTCAAAAAAATTAATTGTGATTAATCACAGTTTTAATCTCACTGTTAAACAATAGAATACCAATTGAAATGTATTAAATATTTTTGGATATTTTTCTACATTTTCAAAAATATTCAATTACAACACAGAATACAAAGTATACAGTGCTCACTTTATATTACTATTTTTATTACAAATGTTTGCACTGTAAAAATGATAAACTAAAGAAATTGTATTTTCAATTCACCTCATATGAGTACTGTACTATAATCTCTTTATCATGAAAATGCAACTTACAAATGTAGATTTTGTTTTTGTTACAGAACTGCACTCAAAAACAAAACTGTGTAAAACTTTAGAGCCTACAAGTCCACTCAGCCCTACTTCTTGTTCAGCCAATCGCTCAGACAAACAAGTTTGTTTACGTTTATGGGAGATAATGCTTCCCGCTTCTTAATTATAGTGTTACCTGAAAGTGAGAACAGGCGTTCGCATGGCACTTTTGTAGCCAGCATTGCAAGGTATTTACATGCCAGATATGCTAAACATTCATATGCCCCTTCACAGTTCGGCCACCATTCCAGAGGACATGCTCCATGCTGACAACGCTCGTTAAAATAATGCATTAATTAATTTGTTACTGAACTCGTTGGAGGAAAATTGTATGTCTCTTGCTCTGTTTTACTCGCATTCTGCCATATATTTCATGTTATAGCAATCTCGGATGATGACCCAGCACATGTTTTTAGTTTTAAGAACACTTTCATTGCAAATCTGACAAAACGCAAAAAAGGTACCAATGTCAAATTTCTAAAGATAACTACAGCATTCAACCCAAGGCTTAAGAAATCTGAGCGGGATGAGGTATGGAGCACGCTTTCAGAAGTCTTAAAAGAGCAACACTCTGATGCAGAAACTACGGAACCCGAACCACCAAAAAAGAAAGTAAACCTTCTGCTGGCAGCATAGAATCATAGAATCATAGAATATCAGAGTTGGAAGGGACCTCAAGAGGTCATCTAGTCCAACCCCCTGCTCAAAGCAGGACCAATTCCCAGCTAAATCATCCCAGCCAGGGCTTTGTCAAGCCGACTCAGATGATGAAAATGAACATGCATTGATCCATACTGCTTTGGATCATTATCAAGCAGCAGCAGCAGCATGGGCACATGTCCTCTGGAATGGTGGTTGAAGCATGAAGAGACATATGAAACTTTAGCGCATGTAGCATGTACATATCTTGTGACGCTGGCTACAACAGTGCTATGCGAACACCTGTTCTCATTTTCAGGTGACACTGTAAACAAGAAGTGGGTGGCATTATCTCCTGCAAATGTAAACACACCTGTTTGTGTGAGTGATTGGCTGAACAAGAATTAGGACTGAGTGGATGTATAGGCTCTAAAGTTTTACATTGTTTTATTTTTGAATGCAGATTTTTTGTACATAATTCTACATTTGTAAGTTCAACTTTCATGATAAAGAGATTGCACTACAGCACTTGTAATGGGGGAACTGAAAATATGATTTATTTTTGTTTTTTACAGTGCAAATTTTTGTAATAAAAATAAATATAAAGTGAGCACTGTACACTTTGTATTCAGTGTTGTAATTGAAATCAATATATTTGAAAATGTAGAAAACATCAAAAATATTTAAATAAATGGTATTCTATTATTGTTTAACAGCGTGATTAATCGCAATTAATTTTTTAATTGCTTGTCAACCCTACAAAATACTTGTTTCACTTTATATGTACAGTAACTAGGAGATGATCGCAATTCTTCAGAGATGAAAGGTACGACTTAATAATTAAAAGAACTCCAAATAATTGCCAATTAAAAATTGTGATTGTGAAATCAGTATTACAGAGAAGGGAAGTGTTTTAAATTCTGTGACATGTTACTGATTATTTCACATTTCAGCACCGTGGTTGCAAGCACTAACACAGAAATGCCAATTGTATCTAATATTAGTTTCAAGTACATTTCACAGTTCATGCATGCTGTGAAGTGCTTATAACTGTACCTTTTGAATTTTCAGATTGCTAATCTGAGCAAAGTGCATGGACTTTTCCTATAGATTCAGTAGAGAAATATGGAATCTATGAAAGAAACTATGTTCCATGCAATCTTCTATGCATGCTTGTGGTAATCTACAATCAACTTACCATTAGTAAACGTTTTTATGGAAGTGATTAGTGAAGAAGCCCATCCACTAGCATCACCATCTGAAAAAGGCTCAAGAGAAAACTAGCAGCTGTGCAGTACTTGTGTAGTATCATTTTAATAATAAATAATAAATCCACCAGGGTAATTGAAGGGGGAGTCCTTCCTTCCAAAGGCCACTAAGCAGGAGTAGAGCCATTCTGTATCCTATATTACCAGCCAAAGGATGACAGTAAATTCTGCCGTCCTAGAGCCTACCTCTATGGAAAGGAAGGGCCAGGGAACCTGCAGAACTTCAGCCACACTCCTGCCCCCAAACCTCCATGTATGACAGTGTGTAACAAACCCTCATGGAACTGGGCCCATTGCTACTCAGTTGGTATGCATCCTCTGCAAAGAACTGATTAAGAAAAACAATGGATATAGTCTACATTTCAATAATGGCACAAAGTAGCTTCTAGTAGTACCAATTGTATCCCTAATTACACTGTTTATACCACCCTCCCATGTACACCTCCATGGAGGTGGAGCCAAGATTTAGATTTTTGTATATACTGATTTATTTAAAGAGCATTTCAGTTTCCTTTGAAAGGTAAGCAGGTTAACCATGTTTTCAGTCCCCAAGAAACGAAGGGCATATTTTTTTCTTACTAGGCACAGGCAAACCAAATTAGAGAAAATAAGAACTAGCCTTCAACCAAAGTCCAAATCAGATTGGGTGAGGCCTTGGAGGATTTTCACCTTCCTCTGCAGCGTGGGGCATGGGTCACTTGCTGGAGGATTCTCTGCACCTTGAGGTCTTTAAATCACGATTTGAGGACTTCAATAACTCAGACATAGGTTAGGGCAGGGGTCGGCAACGTTCGGCACGCAGCTCGCCAGGGTAAGCACCATAGCGGGCCGGGCCAGTTTATTTACCTGCTGACGCGGCAGGTTCGGCCGATCGCGGCCTCCACTGGCCACGGTTCGCCGTTCCGGGCCAATGGGGGCGGCGGGAAGCGGCGCGGACCGAAGGATGTGCTGGCCGCGTCTTCCCACCGCCCCCATTGGCCCAGAACGGCGAACCGTGGCCAGTGGGGGCCGCGATCGGCCGAACCTGCTGCGTCAGCAGGTAAATAAACTGGCCCGGCCCGCTAGGGTGCTTACCCTGGTGAGCCGCGTGCCGAATGTTGCCGACCCCTGGGCTAGGAGTTTGTTACAGGAGTGGGTGGGTGAGATTCTGTGGCCTGCATTGTGCAGGAAGTTAGACTAGATGATCATAATGTCCCTTCTGATCTTAAAGTCTATGAGTCTAAATTTGTTTTTGAGATTTGAAGTTCTGTTAAATTTTCCCCATCATTTTTTTTCTATAATGGGCCCTACTCCATTTCCAGGTTCCATCTAGGATCATACACAGAAAGGCCAAAATACCATGAGAGAGAGGGGCTATTCCTAAAGTATTTTCAACTTGAGTGGAAGCAGGAAAAACATTGCAGACTCCAGAGGGATAGATCGTTTATAAGCATATTAAATTATGGGTACTCTTGCAAACCAAAACTCAGAACCACTTAAGGTTTTCTCACTACTGCTTCTCATAGAATGACACAAGAAATAAATGCTGTTAGAAATAATAGCATCATTTTTCTTTTTACTAGGTGGGGCTGAAATCAGTGTGCATTCTGTGCTTGTGTAGATCTTGTTTACCATATTTTTGCCTCTGCTACTCTCTCATGTTGAATTCAGCATGAAATTCAGAACCAGAGTAACAATGTTATTTTAAAACATTGTCCAGAGCTCTATTCCTCACTAAAAAGATCCTGCCAAGTTTTCTAAACCTTTCAAACAGTGATTGTCTAGGGAGTGCTTAGAAACAAACAGAAAAGAATATCTTTGTACAAATGTAGGGTTACCATTCGTACGGATTCACCCGGACATGTCATCCTTTTTGTGCTAAAAATATCGTTCGGGGGGAATTTGTAAAGCACTCAAAATGTCCGGGATTTCCCCCCTCCCCCGGCAGAGCAGAGCGAGAGGCTGGGAGGGCTGCAGGAAAGTCCCGGGCTGGACTCAGGAGCAGCTGTAGAGGAGCTCCGCCCTGCATTCTGAGCAAGTGTATCAGCACAAAGTGCAGCCCTCCCCTTTTGCAACTGGGAGCGGTTTCTGCCATGCAGCGTAGCAAAACGGGAGCGAGAGCACTTTGTGCTAATACAAGGGCAGCTCTCCCCTGCAGCCCGGTCCGGCAGCACTGTGCAGGGCCAGGGACCGGGTTTTGTTGTGCTGGGGAGCGCAGCCACGTGTCCGGCTGGCACAGAGCCCAACACTCTGTTCTGAGCAGCAGGGTAAGGGGGCCAGGGGGCAGGAGAAGGGGCAGGGAGGTTCTGGAGGGGGCAGTCAAGAAACGGGGGGGGGCTTTTGGGGGGGAGTGGAGAAAGTTTTGGGCAGTCAGGGTACAGGTAGGGGGTAGGGTCCTGGGGGGCAGTTGGGGGGGTCTTAGGAGGGGGCAGTTAGGGGACAAGGAACAGGGAGTCTTAGGTAGGGGGTGGGGTTCTGGAGGGCAGTTAGGAACAGGGGTCCCAGGAGGGGGCAGTCAGGGGACAAGGAGCGGGGGGGTGGGGGGCTGGGAGTTCTGGGGGGGAGCAGTCAGGGGGCAGGAGTGGGGAGAGGGATCGGAGCAGTCAGGGGACAGGGAGCAGAGGGGTTTAGATGGGTTGCGAGTTCTGGGGGGGGGCTGTCAGGGGGCAGGAGTGCGGAGAGGGATCGGAGCAGTCAGGGGACAGGGAGCAGAGGGGTTTAGATGGGTTGGGAGTTCTGGGGGGGGCTGTCAGGGGGTGGGCAGTGGTTGGATGGGGCGTGGGAGTCCCAGGGGTCTGTCTGGGGGTGGGGGTGTGGATAAGGGTTGGGGCAGTCAGGGGACAAGAGGCAGGGAGGCTTAGATAGGGAGTGGAGTCCTGGGGGGCAGTTAGGGGCAGGGGTCCCAGGAGGGGGCAGTCAGGGGACAAGGAACGGGGGGAGGGTTGGGGGTTCTGGGGGGGCGGGAAGTGGGAGGGGCGGGGCTAGGGCGGGGCTCCTCCCGTCCTCTTTTTTGCTTGCTGAAATATGGTAACCCTATACAAATGTATGTGCAAAGATTGATTATGTTCCTCCGTTCAATATACACACCTAAAAAGGGAGAGGTTTTTTAGCCTTTTTCTCTTTTTCTCTTCCTTTTTAGACCGTTGAAAACTGTGTATGCATTTTGAGGAACCTCTCATACAGGCTCGCTGCAGAAACATCTCAGGGACAGCAGATGGGAACAGATGAACTCGATGGGTTACTGTGTGGTGATGCTAATGGCAAAGATGCAGAGAGTTCAGGTTGTTGGGGCAAGAAGAAGAAGAAAAAGAAATCCCAAGATCAGGTAATGGAAGTTACTTTCAGCAACAAGAATAAGTGCCTATCAGTGAGATAGGCAGAGTTAATATATTGTGTTTGTGAGTATGTGATAAAAAATGTGTAGAGGGATCTCCTAAATAATTATAAACTGCTTAGAAATTAATGGTAAGCCATTTATAATTAATTGTGAAACTCCTAAAATACAAACATAATTTAGCTCACTTTATGGCCCCTTTCCATTGCTTGTGTAAAGGGACCATAGTGCCAAGTAAAATCAGGCCCATATGTGTTCATTTGCTTGGATGTCCTGTAGGCCATAGTTCTGCACTGAAGAAAAGATTCTAGTCAGAGACATTCATTTACGCCACAATTTCCAAAAAGGACTGTATCACAACTATCACAAAACAGTTCTTCCAAGATCTAACTGCATTTGGCTACACAGAATTTGTACCATTATCTGTAATAGTACTACCAAACAACTTCCAATGATTGTATAATTGCTTCTGTTTTCACGTAGTGGGACTGTTGAAAGAGCTGCTGAAGTGAACAGCAGCAACTGGAGAGGCAGGCAGAACACATCGTTTTCTGCCATTCCCAACCCTAAAACTTTTAGCTGAGGGCGAGGATTGACTCCATAACTTTATAATATTGTCTCTGAATGTACAAGGCTTTTCTTAAGAGAGAATTTGTCCATTTGATTATAGTATTCCATCTGTATTTATGTGAGCTAAAATTAGTTATGATTCAGGAATAAATGGTCAGCAATGTCCATAAGTGTCACGATTACAAGGGTAACTTCCTTTCTCTCCCCTTTATGGACTCTCTGAGTGCTCCCCATCAGGTGTCAAATTTTTTGCCTTTACCTATCCTGGAATGGAATCATACAATTCTCCCACTCCTAGCCCAGGGCCTGGCCACAGTACACCGTGTATCAACTGTTCTTATCCTGCAGGCCCAACTGAGTTTGGGCACCTGTAGTTCTTCCCTTCAGGAGTCTGTGACCAGTTATGTACAGTGATTACACAGCCTTCTTAAAACAGAAGTTGTGTGTATTTTATTCGTAAGGACAAAGCTTTTAGAGAAAAGGGATTTTAAAACAACAAACAGCATACACGCATGTCTATCTTATCTAAAGGCATAGCATCTTCTGGTGGTAACCTGGGCATTCCTAACTTCTTCAGATACCTTCAGCAAGGTGCTGTGCCTCAATCTGGTTCCCCACAACAACAACTACCACCCCTCCATTGAGAGAGAGTCCCTTTTAAACCATGCTATAGTTCCCTTGTTCTACTGTGTTCCCAGGTTTTGTAGCTTCTGATCAAAACTCGTCCTGCAGACTCAGCACAAGATGGAGCCAGAGTTCCCAGAGACAATGGTTCGGGCATTGTACCTTAGCAACTCTCATGTGTTTACTCAGCAGAGGCTTATTTGAGCCATTCATTTCCTTCCTGCCTGTTTTTTTTTCCAGACAAACTCCTGTTGAATTAATTCAATATATTCATAAATTACCACAGGGCTGTTCCAAATATGTCACAATGAAGATTTAGCTATTGGAAGTAGTTGAGCATTGACATACTTGCACTGTCTGCTGAAAGATTACCTCTAGATGTTGAGAGAAAACCAAAAAAGTATTGTGACTAAGAAGGGGAACAAATGGAAAAGACTCTCCAGCTCATATTTCAGTGTGGCTAGCAACATCTGTAGACTGTGAAATTTAACTCAAGTAATTCAACATGCCCAAATATTTAAGTTGCTCCATTTTATTTTTTAGCAAAGTTAAATTTTAAATTTATTTGTTACCTCCTACTTTTGTTCTTTATTGTATTTCACTGAGAAATAGATTACAACTCAGTAAGTCTGAGAAGGGCTGACAGAATATTATTACCATGAAGGCCTCTGTAATATTACTGTTGCTCAGTGCTACTACTGAGCATATGTAGTGAGACAGTGAAATTGGGTAGTGGAATGTGAAGTTTTTAATGATGGCAGAAGGGAACTTTTTCCACTTCTCTTCAGAATTGTTTTCCCATACAACCATTTATTTATGTTTCAAAAGGATCTTTGTAGAACAGTACACAATTGAATATACCTGAGGTTATACAAGTAAATGATCTAGAGGTACAGAAAATATACTTGCGAATATAAAGGTAAATTGTATTAATGGGAAATAACAGTCTAAATTACTGTTGTTTAATGAGTCAATTTTGGAGTAAAATTCAAGCCCTGAAAAACATATTAAAAACAAAGTTAAACTACTGGTAGGATTCTAATTTCACCCATACTGATGTAATAAATATTCCAATAGTCAAACAGCTTTTATTTTGTATTGACTTTTGTCAGGGATTTTATATGCTAGAATATAATGCAAGAAAGTGTTACAAAAATGACAAAGGAAAAATAGTTGCCTTATGTCATATACATTTTATAGCTGGGCCTCATATTCCATCTAGAATAAACTCAGCATCCTTGTTCCTAATCTTTGACAGTGTCGATATATTAGATGAAGTGTTATTGTACTTGCACTTCTCAGATTCCTGAACTATTTAAACGCAGTATAGTAATTAAGGATGAAATGAAAAGCCTTAATTCTGAAGTTTCTGGGATTAGGTGGTTTACACAAACCCTTTATCATTTTAACAAGGGTTTGTACATTTATTTTCCTTTAATTTTCATTATTTTAAAAGAAGAAAAACTTTGAATCCTTGTTAGATCTTGTGACACAGTGCTAGCAGTAGCTCTCTGATCACGATGTTTCTGCAGCACAGAGAAGACTGTAGGTTTAATTGGAATCAATCATCCTGTTGCTGGTGGGGTTACTGACACTGGTTGGCAATTGTTGAGCTACTGAGGCAGTTGATTCGGTAACGGAGAGGATATATAATTGGGAGGAACAGGAAGTAAAGAGGGAGCTCCGAGGGCGAGCTGAGTGGAATAGTGAAGCTGTGTGAATGGCCTCCTTCTGTACACCTGTGCTATGTCCTGTCCTGTTTAGAAACAGAGGATTAAAGGTGTGACTGAGAGACCACAAAAACAGGCTAGGCATTGCTACTCACTGGGTAACTGAAGAGGCGCCCTGTGACTGGGATTGTAACTCTCTCGGTCGAGAGGTGACCTGTATGAGGGCTGGGGGATCCGGGCATAATGGAGGAGATGCTGCGCTGGTTGTGGGGCAACAACAAGAGATAGAGAAAACCTAGCAGGCAGAGAGGCAGGTGTTTCTGGGTTGGCAGGTAGAGCAGGAATGAGCATTACCAGACTTTATCCAAGAGCAGTCTCAGTTACAGCAGCAGCTCCTGCACTGGTTGGTGAGTTCCTATGAGGGAACTGGAAATTGGATAGTGGGCCTGGGGCTATGTAAGAAGGCCCCAGGGATGATCCTGGTGCCTTTTTGTTAATTTTTGAGCAGGTAGCTATCCATGCTGGATGGGACAAGAGTACTTTGGCACTATGACTTGCCCCCTACCTGACCGATGAGGCTCAGGTGGCTTACGAGTACCAAGCCAAAGACTATGCCATGCTGAAGGCTGCTATTCTGGACAGGATGGGCCTGTCATCGAAGAAATAGTGTCACAAATTTAGAGCTGCCAGATGGAACTGCAGGATACATCCCTAGGCGTTTGTGCAAAAATTATCAGACTGGGCCAATCAGAAGCCAGATAGACAGGCACAGAGGCAATAATAGACTCAATTATTCTTGAGCAGTTTACACAAAGCCTCCCCAAGGCTGTAAGAGTTTGGGTTCAAAGCCATCAGCCAGAATTGCGAGAGGACACTGTAAAATTAACAGAGGAGTATGTGGAAACAGACCTTCCACGAAAAGAGCTTCATCCCCCTACATCAAGGGAGGGGGGAAAGAACTTTGAGGAATCCCATTCATCGAAGCCCGGGAAGGAAATACAAGAGGCAAACAAGAATGCCCCTAGCACTAATTCAGTGGTTTGTTACCAATGTGGTGGCAAAGAACATACAAAGGAAGACTGCCCATACATGGACTATAGGTTTGTGGAGTTATGTGGGTGCACTGGTGTAAAAGGCAGGCCTAGGATAAAGACAATTCCCATCAAAGTAGGCTGGAGAACCACAAAGGGCATGGTGGATTTGACAGCCACATGTTGCCTCATACAAAGTACATTGGTTAGATTGCAGTGACAACAGAAGGGGATGATGATAGCAATCCATTGTGTACCTGCGGAAAAGTAGACTTACCCTGTGGCAGTTGTCCAGCTGGAAATGGAAGGAAAGTTTAAGTGTCAGAGACTGGATGTGGTAAAGTCGTTGCCCTATGCAGTGATGATAGGAACTGACTAGATTCTTATTTCCCTTATGTAAAAAGAGCAGAGGACACAGAGAAAGACCCCAATGATGAGGTCTGTGTAAAGTTAACTCTCCAGGGGCACTGTTTAATGACCCTAGGCATATCACAACAAGTGCAGAGAGAATCGACAAGAAGTACTTGAGAAGGGGGCAACAGATCCAGGAGTGATAGATCAGAAACATCTAATGGAGAAGGAGGGCAGAAGATCCTCGGACTCACTGGAGGAGAAAGCCATGGGCAAATCCTTGGAAGAAAGACCTACTGAGGAGAGAGACAAGAGTCCTGCTAATGAGGCCTTGGCGGGTGAACCCAGATAGTCTCAAGCCTATGGCAAGATAAGTCGGGGAAGAGAGGTATCACAATATTGAGGCTCTGAAAGGACAACTTACTGAAGTAGATACAAGCCAGGAGCAAAAGAAGCTAGAGGAGAGGGCCTTGGAATGTGATTGCTGTGATGACTTATGGGCTGAGATGGAACTGTGGAAGAAACTTCCACCCTCTGAGTGTACTTTTATGAGTGGAAGGCAGGAGACCCTCACTGGTAGCCCATGCAAGGCCAGTCTGAAAGGGGCTAGGAAGCCCTAGTAGAACCCCAAATCTGTAAAAAGGATAGGGCTTGGATGCTGAAGAAGACCTCCCATGGAGGCAAGGAAAGGTCTCAATTGAAATAAGGGTGGAGGTATGTGACAGGGTGTTAGCTGTAGTACCCTGATCACTGAGATTGCTGCAGCACAGAAAAGGCTGCAGGCTTAATTGGAATAAATAAACCTGTTGCTGGTGAAGATTACTGACACTAGGTGGCAATGAGGCAGTTGGCTACGTAACAGGGAGGACATATAATTGGGAGGAATAGGAAGTAAAGAGGGCACTCAGAGAGTGAGCTGGGTGAATGAGAAAATCTGTGTGAAGGACCTCCTACTGGGTACCTTTTCTCTATCTTGTCCTTGATGAAAACAGGGATTAAAGGTGCATGTGATGGAAAAGAAACAGACTATGTGTGTTTGTGCCTGAGACACCACAAAAACAGGCTAGGCAGTGCTTCTCACTTGGTAGCTGAAGATGCACCCTGTGACAGACCCTAACTGAAATTTTATTAGGTTTAATTTCAAGGGACTCTGTGTGGTTCAGCTTGAACACTGGATCTGCAGAGATCTCACTAGAAAACTCACAAGACACAAGTTTCTTTAAGGATAATTCAGAACACATTAAAAATGCTTAGAGGACCAAAGAAGTTCAGTGCATGACCTGCATTAAAAGGCATGGTTCAAAAAACTTCAGTTGACCCATGCCTTGTGAATCATTGACACAATAATCTGGAGCAGCTCCTAAAAATATATAATAATCTACTGCATTGATTACAATTGGGATATGATTAAATATGTCAGTGGGAGATTGCATATCTCAGATGTGGTAGGAATTTCAAAAGCACCTACATGACTTAGGAACACAAGTCTGAGTGAAAATCTATAGGATTTGTATTCCTAAATCACCTTGGCAATTTTGGAAATCCCACACACAGTGAGATTCACTATCTCTTTTGTAAATACATTCATTAGAAAGCATGTCTATGTTTTCAGTAGGACTTTTATTATACAGATGTCATACGGATGTGTAACACCTATGTACTTCCTGAATTAATGTAACCACAGATGGGTACAACCCCATCAATCTCAATGTGCTTGTGCCCACTCACATCACCAGTGAATTTGACACATTCTATAAAAGTGCATTTTAAATCAGTCATTTTTAAGTTAAGAAATAAAGGAAAAACTGTAAACTGCAACTATGTGTTTTGATTTTTTGTCATGACACATTCTACCTAATTCACAGCACCCCATAGTCTACATAGTTTTCAAGACAGACTAGGTTATATCAAGGCTACATTATAAGTCAGATCAGAGAACTGACTGCAAAGCTAGGGAGAAGTTACATATATATTGAAGTAGAATGCAATGATCAACTCCTAAACTAGTTGTTCGTGGCTGACCCTTCATTCATACAGATCCCCAGAAGTCTAATAATTTTTTTCTGTATTTATAAAAGAATCTCAAATACTTTACAGACAGAAACAGATCCTCGGGTCTTGTAAATTGGTGAAGCTCCATTGATTTTAATGCATTTCAAAAGCATTGATTGCAGTGCAGCTCTGCCGATTTAGAATAGCTGAGGTTTTGGCCCGCTGTATAAATATAAATACAGCATTCATGTCATCCACTGTTGAGATGTTGACTCCATTTTGTACCTTCAACAGTATGCAGAAAGGTTTAGAAAAATAAATTACATGGATTAGAATATGGATGGGATAGAAGATCTAACACCTCTATTCTTGTGAAAATACTAAGCAGTCAGGACCTCCGTTTTATATTGTATCACTTTTTCTGAATCATAGTTCCACTGACACTGGCCAGTGTCACCATGCTGGGATATTGGTCATTACTGAGTCAAAAGGTGAGAATGCCTCCTTCTAAATCACAAGCATGGCTTTACGTCAGTTTTCACACATTGATTACCATGCGATGTCCTAGGCAACTTTTTTTTCCAATCCGGGGAAGAGTGGTTTGTAAATCTTATGATAATAGAATTCTTCAACACTTGAGCAAAGCTTTAGAGACGCCCATGGGTAAACTAATGATCTCTTCACATGATTGAGGAATGTTTCATTTAGTGTGTAGAACAAGATCTTTGATACTTACCTTTACCCTCTTAACCCTTTAGTGAAGTTAAATATGGTGACAAATATGTCTTGGAAAGGATAATATCGGAGCACAATAATAGTGTTTGGGTACATGTGTCTCACAGTGTACCTGATTTGTAAAGCTGTTTATTTGTGTTGCTATCTTTGCCTATTCCATTTATTAATGAATCTCTAAACAATAAATAAAATTCCATGAACATTTTCTCCTAGGTTAAGATTGTATCATCTTGTTCCTGCATTTCACACTAGCACAAATAACCTTGCAGCATTGATTACCGTTACATTCTTTTCAGAATTCTTTATACCGTAGATGTTCCCTCTAGATCGTCTTTTTTTTTTTTCAGGAGCACAGTTAATCTAACATTTTTAGCTGGATCCGTTAATACCTATATTATTCTGCTTGCCCTCAGATATACTTTTTCTATTTCTATAATCATTCATTATCAGCACACAGCAGGGCGAAGGCCTCTGCAGAACTACTCTTGTCCATCAAACTGAATGGTTTAATATCCTTTTTATAAAAATAAAATTATACTCACTAGACTGTTATACAGCGAGAGAATAGATTATACTTGCTTCAGCACTTAGATAGTAAGGCGATAGGCACCCTGAAATACCTTAGATAGATTGGTATTTAATATTTCTAATAATGTGTCGCAAGTTTTTTCTACTTTTAACCTTGACAACACTGCCTACCCTGGCATTAAATACCTATTCTCAGAATCTCACATGTAGTTCCTATCTTTCTGGCAAAGCAAGACTAGGGAGGACAGAGTGAGCACCATGCAACACTCATTAAGACCATTCCATAATCCCCTTGACTGCTGTTGACTGTACCAAACATGTCTTAAAATGTCATTGATTTAAATAGAATGTTAGTGGATGATGGCATATGTGATAGAGAACTATCAGCAAGAGTTTTAATCAGCCTGGTAAATTTCTTTCAACGCACCCTCCTACATTAACCGTCTGAGCTGTTTTTGAAAGTGAGAGATCTAGCCTAATAGGGTACTGTATAAAACCTAGTCTTTACCTGTTGACAGTGCTAACACTATCCCAAGCTCAAAGTACATTTTACAGCGATTTTTAATCCCAATTACTTTACAAAAAAATAAAGGTGACAACTCAGCTATATCCTCCACGTCAGCCTTGTTATAGAATCATAGAACTTTAAGGGACCGCGAGAGGTCAGCTAGTCCAGTCCCCTGCAGTCATTGTTGTCTAGAAGACCATGCTTGACAGGTGTTTGTCTGATCTTATGTAACACAGTGGTTCTCAACCATGGGTATGTGTAACCTTGGGGATACACAGAGGTTTTCCCATGTGGGACATGAGTTTATAACCACCAGGCTATAGACTTATTTGCATACTTGTGCACTCTTGCTCTCTCGGTCCAAATTACTCTTTAAGGGAGAGAGAACACATACTCCTCTCATTGGTGGCTCCCTGCCTAGTATGCTGGCGTTTATGAATCACAGTCTAAGGTGTCTATCTCTCCCCACTTGTTGTACAGGAACTTAGGTGCCTAACTCATGCTTTGTGATTTTCTAGGTGTCTAAAAGTTGGGCATTGTGATGCTGAGCATTATACTGCCTAACTCCTTCTGTGCATTCAGGCCCTAATCCCTTGAACACACAGTATTTTACAACCTGTGAAACCTGAAAGAAAAGAACATAAAATAATAGAGCACAATATAAATACAGTTAATTACTCAGCAACCTTATCTTGTCATTGGACAGAGTTGGCACGAACTGTAGATTGTTTCTAATGGATTGTTCACATGAGAATGTTCATTCTTAATTTACCGTTTCTGAAAAATTCTCGAGTCCAAACCCACATTATTTTTCTTCAGGCTCCAATTAATTACTTGGATCTCATAAATGGCCTTAGTGATTTACTTCTTCACTAACATGATGGTTTTCTTTCCTTCTTTTCTGCATGATTGTGATTCACATTTAAATATATACTTTTTGAAGAAGGATAAATGCTAAAGGAATTTTTATAAAAATAACTGCTATGTTCAAACAGTGCTAAAATTCACAGTTGATATCAGAAGTACTGGAAATGGGCAATAGTGCAAAAAAATCATTTTCATTTATGGATGTAGCTGAATTCATAGCTTCATGTGTTTATAAAAAATTAAAGACATGCATAATTTGGGGGCATTTACTTTTCCTCTCTTGTGATTAAAAAACAATTTTGACTAATTTAGTAGATATATTTGATCTCAGTAGGAGTACGTAAAACTTCATAGGGAAAAGAATAGCTTTTAAAACTATTACATAAAATATGCCTCTCTTTTTAAGGTGCTTTTTAAAACTGATTAGTTATTGTTATTCATTAATATCATCAGTTGTATATACCAGTTGTAGCTTATCCTCAACCTAGAGGGCATACAGAATTTGTATTGCTTTATCTTTTTTAAAAAATGAGCAAAACAAAGACACGTTTCAGTTGAACTGCTTACTTACAGAAATTCCTCCAAACAGCTGTCAACTTAATTCAGAATTGCCACCTCTACTTTGATAAAAGAACCAGCACTGGGCTCAGTCCTAATTTCCCTTAAGTCTTTACCAAAACTTTACCAAAAGTGGAGTAAGACCCAGTTTACAGTCCGACACACAATTCCAATACCGAACAAAATCAAATCTTCTGAAGATTCACAGCAGCACAGTCAGACAAACTCTTGGTATCATTTTTTGAAAAATTAAAAACAAAACTTTAATTTAATAAAGACTGCCATAAAGATAAGTGAGATTAATTTCTGCTTGCATCACCAAGCATTACTATTGTTCTTTCCTCCACAATTCTTTCTTACATTCCCCTCTATGGTCCTTATTTATGGTCACCTGCTACTCAGTTAACATCCATCAAGCTACAGAACCATAGAGACTTAACATAAGACCACTGCACTGTAGCCATCAACTTCTCCACATCACATCTTGTCCCTTTTCAGATGGAACCAAATATCCCTGATTGTGATAATTATGCCACTTACAGTAGCATCATCTCTATAGCCAACATATTCATTCTTCCAGGTCTAGAGGGAACAAAATAAATATGACAAGAAATGATTAAGAAAAGTAATGGTAAAAACAAGGTAGCTGCTAATAATACAGATTATACTCTACTTACACTTGTTATACCAACAATCACACACATGCATTTGGCATGGCTTCACTTATCTTTTCCGTTCCTTACTAAAGAAATATGTACCAGTTTTTGATCTCATTTACCCTAGTTTTAAACTTTTCTTATTCCTGTTTTACCATTATTTATGATTACCAGTGTGACATCAGAATCTGTCCCAGAATCTTTATTTTGATTACAAGCAGCACTTTTGAAATGAGTCTGACCTTCTGTTTTACCTTCTGTCAGGAGCCTTGAGCTATAACAGCAACATTTCAAGTTAAATACCATTACCAATAGCCCAACACTTCATGCTTTCGCATGCTAGGTGGATAGGTTGTAAATCCAACTACTCTAGGGAGGTTAGCTACTACTTCAAGAAAAGAAAAACTTCATCTTTGCTGGCTAAGGAATCCAATAAAACCATGTTTAAACAGCATTCCTAAGACAGCATGGATAGGGTTTGCCGAAGAAAAAAATATTTTGAGCACTTGTGGAATGAGTGAGAGGCCAGCACTGTCAAGTTCACTGTGTGATGATTCATCAGCTGTCCAACTTATCGGAGGGGGCCATGCCCATTCATGTGGTTCTGCCAGTGTGTAATGTTGCTGACAACAGTCAGACACTATGGTGATGAGTTCCAAGAACATACACAGATAAATAAATATATGCAGACCATTACTGGGTTTAGTCATTAGTCTGAGCTCAGTATGAAAGATTAAAATGAAAGGATGCATTACCTTAAAGATCTGCTACTAAGGATATTAATATTCGTTTGTGACTCTCCTTACCTCAGCAGAGGGCACTATGCCCACTGTTCATTAGTAATGAATGTTCTAATCTTAGCAGGCCTTTAAGTTACTTCTGAGATGGAAGGAAAAGCAACAATGCATAAAATTCTTGCTTAATTTAAAGGAAATATCTCTTAAACTCATGAAGCTCAAGATCCTACGAGCAGCTGTCCAACAAAAGTCATATCAATCAACCAGAACTACAGAAGTGTTTGAAATAGTCCAGATTTTTTGACTTTCAGAGGATGGTGCAGGGCCCATTTGTTTCACCAACCTATGAAGAGAGATTGAGGTATAGGCTGATGTGCAAGGGTGTTAGCTTTTGATTCATAGATTATAATGTGAGAAGGTACCACCGTGATTATCTAGTCTGACCTCCTGTATAACAGGCTATAAGACTCTTGTGAATTAATTCCTGTTTGAGAATAAGCTGCTCTTTGGTAGATGGGGTGAGTTGATTGAACAGTGTATTTTGTTTGTAATTTTTAATAACTGGCAGGTTGCTCAGAGACGGTGTATGGGCACTTTTTATTATTCTAAATATAAGAAAAAGAATGGGGGGGAAGAGAACTGTCCTTAGCTAAATGTGGTAATAGAGCAGAAGAAAGGTTAAAAAAAAACTTTAAAAATATTAAGTACCATCTAGTATATAAAATTAGAATCACCCATTTCATCAGACTTAATAATAAACATTCTAGCTGGACTATCTTGAAAGCCAGACAACAAACTGTTCCCCAAAAGTGCAAACCATGATGAACCAAGTTTGGGAGGTTACTGCTATTTATCCAGTACATTGTATCCAAAAAAGAGCCCTGCTTGCCTAGGTAGACATACTGGATCTCTAAATTTAGGAACCTAACTAAGTGGCCTGATTTTCACAGGTGCTATGCACTCTCATTGGCCTCAGTGGGAGCGATGAGTGCTCAGCACCACTGAGAGTCAAACTTCAACTTCGTTATGTGCACAAGTATGGATTTAGATGTCTAATTTAGGTTCTAGTTGTTGAAAATCGTGGCCATTGTGTCTCCCAGATATTAGCTTCCAATATAGACCATTGGATTGGGGTCCTCAAGCATGACTGGAATAGGCTCCTAAGTCTGCAGTCGCATAGACCCCCAAGGACAAGAGGTGATGGTCCTCCCCAAGATGGGAGTCTTATTGTTTTAGCACTTTTTAGGGGTTCACCATTCTGATGCCTTTAGAATGAGCCATTAAACTGCTGGTATTAATTTGACCTCTGTTAACCCACAGAGGACCGACTTTGCTAAGCAGCAGTTCTGCAGAAAAGGACCTGGGGATTACAGTGGATGAGAAGCTGGATATGAGTCAGCAGTGTGCCCTTGTTGCCAAGAAGGCTAACGGCATATTGGGCAGTATTAGTAGGAGCATTGCCAGCAGATCGAGGAAAGTGATTATTCCCCTCTAATCGGCACTGGTGAGGCCTCATCTGGAGTACTGTGTCCAGTTGGGCTCCCCACTACAGAAAGGATGTGGACAAATTGGAGAGAGTCAAATGGAGGGCAATGAAAATGATTAGGGGGCTGGGGCACATGACTTATGAGGAGAAGCTAAGGGAACTGGGCTTGTTTAGTCTGCAGAAGAGAAGAGTGTGGGGGGATTTGATAGCAGCCTTCAACTACCTGAAGGGGGGGTTCCAAAGAGGATGGAGGTCAGCTGTTCTCAGTGATGGCAGATGACAGAACAAGGAGCAGTGGTCTCAAGTTGCAGTGAGGGAGGTCTAGGCTGGATATTAGGAAACACTATTTCACTGGGAGGGTGGTGAAGCACTGGAATGGGTTACCTAGGGAGGTGGTGGAATCTCCATCCTTAGAGGTTTTTTAAGGCCCGGCTTGACAAAGCCTTGGCTGGGATGATTTAGTTGGTATTGGTCCTGCTTTGAGCAGGGGGTTGGACTAGATGACCTCCTGAGATCTCTTCCAATCATAATCTTCTTCTTTAATTCTTCTTCTTCTTCTTCTTCTATGAAACAAAGGAACTATAGCTGAAAAATTATTCAGCCTGTTGCAAATGGCTGAGATGTTTTCCCACTATTACATTTTTGGGGTGGGACCCAAGATGGTTTTAGCTGTTACGTTTTTCAAGTGTTTGTTTTTAACACTTGGTGACAATTTTTTACAGAATGTGCAAAAGGAAAAATTGCACATTTAGTAGCTTAAAATAAAAACACTAAAAATGTTATATTACTAGAGAAAAACTGTGGTCATGAGCTATCCCCTTCCCACTAATCCTGTCAAGTGTGGGGCTGGTGATCAGTGCAGAAATCAACATATGGAAGGAAAGTGCACTTTTTTTTCTACCTTCCTGACCCCTCCCACAATCATATGGAAATATATGTTTGTGTGTATGAGCGGACACACGTATGGCTATTTTAAAATCCAGCACAAGGAGTTAGGTTGAGGCATGCATTTTCCACTGCATATGGTGGTAAGAAGGCAGAAAATTACAAAACGGTTAGGATCAGATTCCTAAATATAAACAAAAGTGGCCTGCAAGGAGTTACAGCACCAAATGAACATAAAATTCAAACTGCTGCTAGCATAGGAACCAAACCAAGCTGCTTAAATAAAAGAAAAATGTCAACGCAACTGGAACATGGCAGCTTGTATTAAAGTGAGAAGTAGGTTAGTCACAGACTGGTGACTGGCAGGCTGAGGTGGGAACAAGATGAGGTTAGCTGGATTGATGCATTAGTTTTTCTCCTGTGTAATTAAAACATTGGCTTGGGTCACAAATTATATTATTTTGCTGGTCATCTCTGTGTTCTCATTTATATATAAGGGGGACTGGGGAAAATGCTGAGCCCTCTCCTCTGCTAAGAGCAGACTGAGAGCTCCCCATCTGCCTTGTAGCACTGAGAAGCAGCACTCTTCCAAGTTTCCCCCACCTCTTCAAATGGTGAAGGGATAGCTCTCCCTCCTATTCAATTTCCTTTGGCCACTGTTTAGATACATCACAAAACTATTCCATAATTGGCCACAATTTGATGTCTATAATGAGAGAGACCCCGGGCCAGAATAACAGGAGTGTGGTACACTCAGAGGGGTGGCACAATGGCAAAGATGTGTGATGAGACTTGGATAACACTTGCCTGCATTATGCAAGACTCTAGCTATTACTGTCACTCCCTCACTTTCATGCACACTGAGGCACAAATCACTGTCCCTCCAAGCTCCTTGTTCAGAAGCTGACTGAAACTCCCCAGCTCAGCTTAACATTGCAGAGCAAAGCTGGAGAACTGAGTGGGGTGGCATCACCCAGGGTCAGCCAGGGAGCAACTGTCTGGCAGCCTGAACCCACTGAGGGGCAGAATGTCCCCCAAACCTTTGGGAATAGCGTTAAGGAGGTGCTATGAAGCTGAAGAGCCTCCATGACCAAAGTGTAGTATCGGCTTTAGTCTAACATGATCTAATTCTGGTAAAACCAAGTTGCATTTTATTCCATTTTCTGTTTACCTCCATGTCTTTAATTTTTATTTCCTTCAAAATTTGTTTTAAAGCTTTGCTACTATTGAGGTCAGACTAATTGATCTGCAGTTGCCTGGATTGCTTCCCCCTCCTTTTTTTTTTTTTTAAATATAGGAACTATGTTTGATATTCTCTAGTCGTGGTATTACCCTCAATTTGACAGATTTATTAAAAATCCTTTCTATTGTACTTGTAATTCCATGTTTACGTTCTTTCAGTATTCTGGGATGGAGATTATGCGAACTCCGAGATTTGAGTTCATTAAGATCTTTGAGGTTTGCTTCCATCTCAAATGTGGTAATTTCCATTTCTATACACTCATTAATCATTAACCATTCTGCCGTTGCCCTTATGTTCTACATTATCACTCTTATTGAAAACTGAGGTAAAGTGTTCACCTGGTTTTTAGGCTATACCCAGATTATTTTTAATCTCTACCCCATCCCCACTGCATAACAGCCCCACTTTCCTTCTTGTCCTTTTTTATTTATATGTTAATACGTTTATTTATCTATTTTCTTTGCAAGGTGTAACTCTGCTTGGCTTTTGGCATATTCCTACACTCCCTTTGATTATCAATCCCGTCTTCCATTCCTTGTAGGCTCTCTTCTTACTTCTAATCTCCTTTTTCAGGTGGTTGTGAATCCAGTCAGATCTGCAGACCTTCCCTACACATTTTTTCCACTTGTTTGGGATGCAATTCCAGACAGTTTTTGCACCTTTGACTTAAAGAAGTTCTAAGCTTCCACCACATTTAAGTTCCTGCGCTTTTCAGTTCAATAGACTTCACTAACTAGTTCCTTTAATTTCTCACTCTGCCCTTGTAAAGTAAAAAAAATCTTAGTTACTAACTGGTTTTGATTATTCTTCCATCTAATTTAAACTAAATCAACTCGTCATTTGGATATTTGGATACCATGGATATTTCCTATTATCAGCTCTTCTATAATATCTTCACTACTTACCAAAACCAAAATGAGCATAAATATGTAGGGTTGTGAATATGGATTCCTTTTACAACTCTTCCAAGTGGTTTTTTTTCAAATGTCCAACAACAACAAATTGACCCTTGAAAGAATAAAGATATTTTTTGTAATTGTTTGAATGTAGTGCTCCTGAAAATCCCCAGACTGCTCGCACCAATGACAGAAGTCCTCTCGTGATCCACAGAACAGGGACAGTGTAGACAGTAGCAGTGTACCCTTACCCACATTGTTCCATTAATGTACCATACCTTTAACCTGAGGGGATCTACCCACAGAGTGACAGTAGTTAGTTTCCACAAAGAATCAGTCCTTGACCTCTGTACTGAATCTGCCAATGAGGTGACATTTTTAGTATTGTTTTCTATGATACTGACACCTGTCCACTGGGATGTGCAGTGAAACTACTAAATTCACTTCAAATAGGCTACCCAACAGATGTCAGAAGGGGAGGGAAATAAGACAGAAGAGAAACATTGGCTGAAAAATAAAATATTTAAAACTCAAACCTCACAATCACAAATCACTTCATGTGTCATTTGCTAAGTCATATGGTTTTGTGAGCGCCTAAATATCTGTTTTTAAGTTCTGATTTACTCACCAGTGTCTTGAAACTCTATGAGCTCATCTTGATCTCTTTTGTTAAAATGGTGAATTTTTGGGAGGGTCGTTTTTCTGAGATTTCCGGTCCTAGTTTTAGGACCTTAAAGAAATTCTTCAGGTAATATGGAAACATTTTAAACTACTTAGCAATATACTCTATTCTCAGAAACCATTATTTTGAAAGAAAGTCATATTCAGCTTTTCATTTTTTCCTGTCTTTCCTCCTATTTTGAACCCTTTATCTCTGGGTTGGTTTTAGGAAATGGGAGATTTGTATCTACCAGTTTCTGTCAATTTCACCCACAATAGCTGTGGAAATGGCAGTTGAAGCAAGGAGGGCTGGAAGGAGCTTTTGTTTATGGCTTTCTTCTCCTTAACATAAGCTAAGTGATTGTGGGACTGTGTACAGCCTTCCTCTTTTTCAGGGGTTCTCTCTACATCTAAAAACTATCTAAGCTAGAATTTATTGATCACGTCTGATGGATTACAGCTATAGAGTAACTGTTCTAAAATTCTTTGTATAGAGTCTTTTAGCTCACAGCCTTCCTTCATTAATATTGAACACTGCTAACTACAAAGCAATTTCAGCTTTGCCACAGTCAGCCTGGCTACAGCACCTGTTAGAGAAAAGGTACTGTAATATTTTTGCTTGTGAAAATACATTTTTCTTTGGGACTATTGAGGGTTTTTTAATTGACTTAACAAAAGTTTGAATAAATGATGTAGATAAAGGTCAGTCAGATTTAGCTTTGAAATAGCTCATTTTCTTCAATATTAAGATACCACAATGCTACGAAAACCCTCAAATAACATAGAACACTTTGAACTACATCTCTAGTTGTCATCAAAGAAGATCCTTACTTCCATCAGTTGCTCTCTTCATTTCCTTTCTGTTCTCTCAGTAGCCATTAAGAGGAGGATGTAATAAAAGGCATTTTAGAACTGCATGGTGATCACTTTTCAGAGAAAAATTGTCTTCTGAAAATTAATCATGTATCACATTTTACAATAGTGCTTTTAGGAAATGAGAAAGCAAAGAGAAAACCCTCAAGGAAAGTTAATGCAACCTCCTTACCCTGGACACATGATTTAATTCTCATATTTTATATGGGGGATGGCCGTGGATGCTACAGGAAGCATTGCCCACTTACATTACACCTCACTTTAGAAGATGATCCTATCCCATTGCACTGAGACAAGATCCTTCACATGTGATACTGTTTTGGTTTCTTATGTTTAAATTCAGTATACACAAACACACACATATGTTTTATTGACACATGAACCTTAGACGAGAATGTTGTTACTAATGTACAGGTTGTCCCAAATTCTCTGCTGCCCTGAGCTTCCACTCAAAAGAACCCCTATTTGATGGTGAAAGAGGACAAGGGGGAGACTGTGAGGAAGCCCGTTAGAGCTCCCTATTTCTCAGGGCAGATCTGAGCTATGACCGCTAGCTCCAGAATCCCTCACCACCCTGACATTCCCCCTGGACCGGAGCCAAGAATATGTGTGAGGGAGAACGGGGGCGGGGGGCGAAAGGACAGTGCAGATGCTGACCTCAACACATCTGTGCCCAAGGAATTCTCAGTTGTGCATGCCCAACTTTCTGACCCCTTGGTGTTGCTCAAATGGCCCAAAGGGGCCAGAATGCAACTAAGCACTTGTCTATACGGTGGGGTAATATGCTCTATAAAGGTATGATTCCTAAAGCCACTAATGTGTTGCACATTAATTAGTCCACGTAGATCCTGCTGGTGAGCAGTAAATGTTCCCTACTGCACTTTAACGTAGTACTGTTTCAAACGGCACTATGTGAAACATATCAACGGGGACTACACAGATCCATTAATGTGCATCCACAACAATGTATTTTAGAAATCATACCCTATGTACAGCACATTATCTGACCATGTAGACAAATCATAAGAATCTGGCCTGCTGTGGTTTTAGTAGTATGTTGCTGGTGAGCTCAAAAAACGTTCCTAAAGAATTTTAACTCATATGCTCATCAGCGGTAAAGTAGGAATGTAAAACTCTTCATTTATCCACCTCTCCTTCAGTGGAGTTCTCATGATATTGTAATAAAGGTCTCCCACATTCATTTCCCCTCTTAGTGACTGATAAAGTATGCTCCATGTGCTATCAGAGGGCAGGGGTGAAGAATCAGGAAATCTATTCATTTGGTTTTCCTTTAAAACAAAAAAGAATGTGTTCTCATAACCATCACCAAACAAGGAGGAATAGCTATTTGGCAAGCCAGTATTAAGGAAGGATTTGTCTGCAGAAAATTATACCAACACAGTTAAAGAGGTATAACCTTCCTAGTGTGGACACAGTTATACCATATGAACATGCATATACCTATTTATAACTATGGGGGAATAAGTTATACTGATATAAGAATCTCTATGGTGATATAAATGGGTCCACACTAGGAATTGCACAGATATAACTATTTCAGTAAAAAAATGACATCCATGACCAACAGTTTTACCAGTACAAAAACTGTGTGTACACCAGAGCTAACATATTTGCTGCATTATACTTTGTTCCTGAGAAATATAACAAAAACCGGGTATATAAATTCGATAGCACAGTGTTCAAGGTATGTAATTTAAAATAGAATTGGGAGGGAAGAGGTGAAGACCTTGACCTGAATTTGGATTATATTTGTACCAAAGTAAATCAGGAGTAACTCCATTAAAGCAAATGTACTTACACCAGTGTAAAAACTGGTGTGAGGACAGAATTGGGCCCCTCATAAGAGGAATTTCCTACCTCCCCCCTCCCCCCAATACCTGAGACTTCAGGCAGTTTATTGCATTCTCTAAGGGGGGAAAAGTAGATTTTCATGAGCCTTCACGAAGCAATTCCTGGAAGGGCTGATTATTGTGTCCAAAGAGGGGGATTGAATTCTCTCACCAGCAGGGAAGTCAACCAACCTTTTCTTCAGTTTGAAAGCAGAATTTTAACAAGCCGATTTTACAAGCACATCATGCTCCCTTTCATAGAGGCTACATTCAGCGGGGTTTAGCTTCAACCCTTTTAAGGTGATTTTGCTACTGTTTCTGGGCATTTGATAGTGCCTCCAGTAGAGACTGCTTTTCCATTGATTATATGTTGTCTTTTTTGTCCAGTGTTCTGACTTATATATCGTAGCAGCTGCTCTCACATAACTCTTTATGTGCATGATTGAAAGACCAGTTAACTTTGCATTTGTGTTTGTTCTTTTTTCATTTGCAAAACATAATGGTCAGCAGGTGTAAACTGGCATAGCTCCATTGAAGTCAATAGATCCATATGAATTTACATCAGCTGAGGATCTGGACCAATGCTCACCCACTAACCAGGATGTGTAATTGCTGGGCCACTGAGTGATGGGCCATGCATGTCATGCCCCCATAGGTTTGAGGGATCTAGAGCTGCTGCTGCTTTCCTCTCCTTCTTCCCCCCAGGGGAGGGAATGGGTTGATCAGGTTGTGAGGTCAGAGCCTGTTCCAACTGCTTCTACTGCCATTGGATGAGTGGGATCAGGGCAGACTGACTGATTGGCTGTATCCTCCAGAGGCAGTGGGGATGAAGGAGGGGTTGTTTCTGCCTGCTGCTGGCTTGTTTGTCTTTGTTTCAGCTTAACCAAATCATCACTCACGTCATGCATTCTGTATATGCCACATATTTTACAGAAAAAAAATTATTAGAAATGTTTTAGAAAATGTTTTAAAATGTTGAGATTCTCTTTTTTGTATTCCTCTGCCTGTAAAATGCACATAGAGAGAAACATAAAAGTATTGTATTTAAAAATACTTTTAAAATGATCTAAAATAGCATTTCTGTGCATAAAAGTATTTTGACTTTTAAGTCCCATATCTTAGCACCTTCTAGGGATGCTGTAAATTGGATTGGAAAGAGGAGATCTCCTCTTTTCATTGGACGAAAGCTCCCATTTCTACTCCTGATGGCTTGTGAGATCTGTTCTTAGGGTACGTCTATACTTACCTCCGGGTCCGGAGGTAAGCAATCGATCTTCTGGGATTGATTTATCGCGTCTTGTCTAGACACGATAAATCGATCCCAGATCGATCCCAGAAATGCTCGCTGTCGACGCCAGTACTCCTGCTCGACGAGAGGAGTATGCGGAGTCGACGGGGGAGCCTGCCTGCCGCGTGTGGACCTGCAGTAAGTTTGAACTAAGATAGTTCGACTTCAGCTACGTGAATAACGTAGCTGAAGTTGCGTATCTTAGTTCGAAGTCAGGGGGTTAGTGTGGACCAGCCCTTAGACTAGATACCGTATACTGACCACATTAGGCATCAGGATGGAGTAATTTTGGAGGCAGAATTCTACATTGATGAAGAAAGTTTTTGTGTTGGGTAGATTTATAAAAGAAACTGGGGGCTGTTTGAAGCCTTTCAGAATAGCTGCCCTCAGAGCTGAGTAGCAGCTTAAGTGCCACAAAGAGTCTAGAAGTAGCTGTGTGGTAGTGGAAAGCTACTTCTTAGCCACTTTACCCTCCTGGCCTATAAATGGTGATGAGCACATGCCCCCATGTAATTTATTTTTTGAGTGTGATTCCCACTGGAAAGAAAGAGCACAAAGGATCAAGTCAAATAGAAACAGAAAATCTCTTTTTTATGCAAGTTGTTAAAGCATCTATTAAGATCTGTTGAAACATGTGTGTCCCAATAGGTATTCACTCCCCTGAAAAAATTAAATTATGCATTGAAAGCTAATTGCTCTCATTATGCTAGTTAGGTAGAACACTCTTAGATTTTTCACTAATGGTGAGGTCAAATACAATCAAAAAGCTATTTTATAAAGAGTACTGGGAGGGGAATTTGCCTCCTTCAAGGATCTCAAACAGTATGTTAAAGGTGAAGGTGGTTTTTGGCCATGGGCCTATATAACAAAATGTTTGAGTATTGTTCTCTTTGATATTGGCATACTTTGTGACATTTGGTTTCTCCTTTCCAACAGTGGGATGGAGTAGGACCTCTCCCAGACTGTGCAGAACCACCAAAAGGAATCCAGATGCTGTGGCACCCTTCAATAGTCAAACCCTACCTCACACTTCTCTCTGAGTGCTCAAATCCAGACACACTGGAAGGAGCAGCAGGTGCACTGCAGAACTTGGCTGCAGGAAGCTGGAAGGTATGGACTACTACTCTGAACTTTTTATAGTCTAAGAAGCCCACATGGATAAGAACAAAGGTATTATAGCTATAAGTGCAACTCTGAGGGGGGGAGAAAAGCCACACATTTCAGAAAACTATCTGGAAAAAGGAGTCAAATTTGCACTGCAGAATTTCATGTTTGTTATATTTATTGTCAATAATCATATTTCCTAAGAAATCCCAGCACACAGCATTTAAAATTGATTCGTTAGACATTAGTCTAGTTAAATATGAAAAATTATACTGAAAACCCAATATCCAAAAGAATAAAAGCAGTGACACTACAAATCTATGCAGATAGTGTCATGGAAAATGAGTAAAAAATCTCACGGGTGACAACTGAATGAGACCACTTTGCAATGTCAAAGCACTGGTTGATTGCAGTCTGGTTATGAGAAACTGAACAGAATGTAGCAAGATATAATGAAGTGACACAAAGACAAGAAACCCTGGCATCCATTTTTTCCCTTAAAAAATCAGTAAAGACACAAAACATTAAAATAACATTATGGTTAAGAGTAAAAACAAGGCAAGGAAATTCTGAATTCATGCTATCTTACCAATGTGTACATATTGTTTGTGCCTCCACTTTCAGGTATGTATGATCAAAACATCCCATTTTTGGTCTCTAAATATTTGCAATAAACTGATTAATAATTTTACCACCAGATCTTGAAAATATATTTAAATTTTAAATAAATGTATAAATGTTTGTGATGGCATCCTGGCCTGAATTTTTTACCAATTTCTGTGGCATGCATTTTCTTGGAGATAACTTGATCTGATGGGATGAGAGTCCAGACCATCTCACACTGCTCCATTAGTATAACCCCACCCTTACATTAATTCTCCATTAAGACCTTTCAGATTGCACACGTAAGTTGAGGAGCACAATATTCAAACTTGGGTGCTTTGAGGATACCCAGTTCAGTATTTAGGTGCTCAAATGCCTATTTTAGGTGTGTAAGTGCCAATCTAATTTAGGCACCCCCTTTGAGAATTGAGTCCTGGCACCAAAAACAGCTTTTCGCTGAACAGAACTGTGTTGAGAGTTGAATTAGAACATTCCATCGCTCTGAAGAGATATGGCTTTTAATTGCTCTGTTCCACCAGCCTTATAACATTCCATTGACCATCACACTCAGCTCTCTAGTGAAATGTGTAACAAAATGTCTGCCCTTTGACCTGATCCTGAATGGTGCTGCACAGCCACTGCACCCGTAGAGTGACAGAAATGAGGTGAACTGCCAATGGATACAGAAAATGAAATCCACTCCTCCAACCAAAGACTGGTGAAGGGGGTGCTACATAGCCACAGACCTACCGTACTAGTTGGAAGGGCTGTGGAACTGGATCTGATGACCAGTCCTCATTATGGCCTTCCAAATCAGCCTATATGGGGCTGGCACAGAGGTAACATACATTTGGTTGTATTCATCTAGTACTTAGTGAGTGTGTGTGTGCAATAAAAAGAGAGGTCCTGCTCAGTTCCATTGAAAATGGTATCTTGGAAGAATGGCTTTGAACTTCACCATTATACCAGCTGAGATCTCAGGGAGAACTTGCTTGCTCTCTTATTGCTCCATTTTTCTACAGATTCACTGATTCCATTATGAATGCCACATAGAAGGCAAAATGAGTATATTTAATTTGGCATCTCATACTAGTCATATCTGTGAGGGGAATAACACTCCTTGGGTTTATATCAGCACTGAAGATTCTGCCTCTCAACCTTTCTTTTCTGCTGCTGAAGTTCTCTGAAGATAAAACTACTGACATAACAGGAACCAAACTCTTAAAAGAAGAGGTTATTCCTAGGTTATTCTTATGGGAGGTTCCCATTTTTTGTGTGATTTCCCACAAGAAATTGTAATTAGGCACAAGGAGGGATGGAGTGGGAAATGATCTTAGCTTGAGATTTTTTGGTCAGAGCTAGTCTAAAGTAAAATAAAATAAACAAAAAGGAAGAAAGTCAGCTGTGCTAAAAACAAATGCTGCTGTCACTATTATTGCCATTTGTATTATAATGATGCCCAAAGGTCCTCAAGAGAGCATCAGGGTCTCAATTGTACAAATGCATATGAAAGTTTATAGTCTAATTCAGACACATGCATTATTTTTCGAGATCTGATTCACTCTTTTCCTTCCTCCAGCTGTGCAATTGTCTAAACCTGTACTGTGACAGAGAAGGTAAGGCCTTTAAGACAGGCCAGATGTTCCAAAACCCCATGAAGGGAGAGTGAAGAGATAAGAGAAAACCTAGAATATTTTTTAAAAGATAAAACTGTCTGGGGGGATTTAGATACTTATCTTCCATTGGTATTAATGGCCTATATGTGTCCAAATCCCCTAGTCTGCTTTGAAAATCTCAAATACAAAGTATAAGAGTCAGTCTGTAGCTCTGGTGATTATAGCCAAGCTGAAATCTTTTTTTAAATACATAAAGCAATAGTTTTCCATTCTAGGGCATATATTTTCCCTTTCATATGTGCATATATGTCTTCTAAAGTTGGCCTCCATGTTTTGTGGTCAAAGACAAAGCTGAAAAATGTAGGATCAGGTCCACCCATGACTCCAATCTCTTTGAATAATGAAACTGTCAAAGAAGTCTGCAGCTTTTGCTATTTGGGTTCTATACTCACCAATTACTCCAACTCTCACACAGAGCTTCTCCACTGGATTGGCATCTCAGTGTCTGCCATGGGTCCTTTACAATGAATGTGGAAATAACATCATCTTGGCATGACAACCAAGTTCAGGATCTATTTGAGTTTCCTTTGGGCACTCATTATTGTTTGGTCTTTATCAAGACTGTGATGATGATGGGCGATCACTCGTTACCGAGTATGACCATCTTCCATTGGAGTTATGGGTCCTCAGGTGGCTAATGAGGCCAATCCTTGAATCACAAGTTCTATTACAATGAGGGCAGATGTTTTCAGGCTCAGCAGGAGGCTGTTGACCATGACTGGAAACCAGTCTCTCCTTCCTCCTGTGCCTCTTGTCCTCTTTGGCTTGTCAGCGAGCAAGTTCAAAATGCAGGGGCCCATCAGGACTTCACTCCATTTTAAGCGATCCTAGACAAGTGTTTCCCAGGTATCAATGTCAATATTACATTTTTTAGGTTGTCCTTCAGCAAGTCCTTATAATGCTTCCATTGTCCACCCACGTTACGGTGCCCTTCTTTCAGCTGAGAGAACAGGACCTGTTTTGGGAGGCAATGGTCTGGCATCCGGACAATGTGACCAGTCCAGTGGAATTGCTGATGGATTATCATTGCCTCGATACTGGTGGTCTTTGCCTCTTCCAGAACACTAATATTAGTGCGCCTGTCTTCCCATTTGATCTTTAGAATCTTACGAAGGCAGCGTTGATGGTGCCTCTCAAAGACTTTCAAGTGGTGTCTATCGGTTGTCCAAGTTTTGGACCCATACAACAGTGTTAGGAGAATAATGGCTTGATAAAAAAGCTGTTCAAATGTCGTGATCTTCAAAGACCCTGTGCTGTAAATGAGAAAAAGCTACACTGGCACTGCTCAGGCGATGTTGAATTTCTGCATCATCTGCCTTGGATGAAAGATGACTTCCAAGGTAGAGGAAATAATTGACATTCTCCAGTGCCACTCCATTGATTTTGATAGATGGGGCATGTAATATCTCATTTGGAGAGGGCTGATAGAGCACTTTAGTCTTCTTGATATTAAGAGTGAGACCAAGACATGCGTAAACATTGGCAAACACATTCAAGATAGTTTGAAGATCTTTCTCAGAGTGGGCAAAGATTGCATTGTCATCAGCATACTGAAGTTCCACAATAGATGTTGTGGAAATCTTACTCTTGGCTTTCAGCCTGCTAAGCCTGAAAAGCTTTCCATCCATTCTGTAAGTGATTTCAATGCCAGCTGTAACCTTTCCAGGAATTAGGTAAAGAATGACAACAATAAAAACCACAAACATGGTTGGAGCGATGATACAGCCCTGTTTGACTCCTGTTTGTACTTTGAAAGGTTCACTCTGGGAGCCAGCGCTGCTCAGAACAGTCGCTTTCATGTTATCATGAAGCAATTTTAGGACATTGATGTATTTATCAGGACATCCAATCTTGGAAAGTACAGTCCAGAGGGCACGGCAATTCACTGAGTCAAAGGCTTTAGTTAGATCAATAAAAGCCATGTACAGTGGTTGGTTTTGCTCCTGACACTTTTCTTGCAGCTGCTGTGCTGTGAAGATCATATTTGCAGTTCCACAACATGGTTGGAAACCACTCTGTGACTATAGTAAAATTTCTTCTGATGGGGCAGAAGGTGGGTTGCAAGGATCCATGCCAGAACTTTGCCTGCAGTGGCTAGGAGGGAGATACCACGATAATTTCCATAATCCACTTTATCCCCTTTCTTGAAGAGAGTGACAATCAAGGCATCCCTCATTTCACTGGGTATCTCCTCCTTTACCCAGATTTTAAGGATAAGCGGGTAAAGCTTCCGTATTAGCTCTGGTCCACCATTTTTGAAGCTTTCATCGGGCATCTCCTCAACTATGTCATAGTTCATACCTGAGATCGTAGTGACGTACTTCTCACAAGAGCAATGACAAGTGCTGATGACTGTTGGACTGGTCATCGCCTTATTCGATCCACAATGAAAGTTAAGATAGCTCCCAAATGGGGTCTGCAAAAGAAGCAGGTCAGACGCAAACTGAAGGTTCAAGATTTGAAGGACCCTATTAAGCGTGACCACTTGCAAGCAGTCTTAGAAGAAAAGCTCCCATCAGAGTTTCCAGAAGAAATTGAGGAACATTGGAGCCAGTTGAAAGCAGTAATCATCAATGCCTGTGAGGAAACCATAGTCTACCACACCAGAAAACATCAGGGCTGGTTTGACGAGAATGATGCTGAAATTGAGCAACTCATCAATGAGAAAAGAATGGCATTTTGTGCTTGGCAGAATGACATAAATTGTAATAAAAAGAGAGAAGCCCATGCCAAGGCGAGGGCAGAAGTACAACGTAAAACCAGAGAACTTAAGGACAAATGGTGGACTGAGAAAGTGCAAGAACTCCAAAATCTCACGGACATCCACAATACATGTGGTTTCTTTGAGCCACCAAGGCACACAAGACCATCAGGGATGGTCTAGACATTATTTGGTCCTGCCATGAGGGCAGCGGATTGGACTCGATGACCTCTCAAGGTCCCTTCCAGCCCTAGAGTCTATGAATAAGGCTGTTTATGGGCCAGTTTGTCATTGTATGAATCCTCTTCGCTCTAAGGACGGAAGCACACTTCTGAAGGACAATGCAGCCATCAATTCTCGCTGGAAAGAACATTCTGAAGATCTCCTTAACCATAATTCTATGGTTGTAGATAAAGTCCTTGAGCAAATCCCTCAATGACCATTTAGGGATGAACTCGGAGACCCTCCCAATTTGTATGAGGTGCACAATGCCACCATGCAGATAAAGAACAACAAGGCATCAGGTCTTTACCAAGACTGTAAGGGCCCAGGTATTCACTTTCCTATGCAAGAAGCAAGAAGGTGTATATATGAGGTGTTTTCACATTTCAAATTGAATTCTTAAAACTCAGCTTTTTGCTGCTTAATAATAATCTCGTTTCTACATCACTCTGGTATATGCATTAGCCTAAAGTGCATTCCACAGTCCTGCCCCTAATATTTTTTTATACTCTGAAGGCTGAGTCCTGTAAAAGGAAATTCCCAGGGCCATTTCTTTGTATAATTATATAATGTTTTTATACAGGATTTTTCTGTGGGTCTGCTGGCAGCATCTTTTTCTGCCTGGTAAGAATAATAAAATGGCAGGTTCTTTATGGTCTTGGCCAGAGTCCAAGTTATACATATCCAGTTATACATTTACCAAAGCTTTAATAATTTGTTTTACATTTTCTATTCTATATTATTGTAAATCATTAACATTTCATCAACATTACACTAGCAAAACATAATCCTTATTTTCTACCATTCAGCAATTTTCTTCATATTTTAATATTATAATTCAGTGTGCGTGGGTCATCCTAAATTATTCATTAACATGACCTTTATTTTTTATTTTGAGTAGGACTGTTTTGGGGAACAACATGACCATAATGTCAGCGTGTTCTTACCTTTTCTAAACGAGGGTGTTCAGGGGACTTCCTGCTCATGCTTATAAATCATTAAAAAGTCTTGTCAGTAATTTTACCTGTTGATGGATTTTAAGCAGCAGGCTGTAGCTTTATGAAACTTAACATCCTGTGGAGATGGGATACAGGAGTGGGGGGCAGGAGTGGGGGTAGGGGAACACCCTGACATCAGCACCACTCTTCCCCTCCACCTCCTGCACAGCAAGCAGGAGGCTCCTGGGAGCAGCTCCAAGGCAGAGGGCAGGAGCAGCACATGGCAGTGTGGGGAGGGACACCTGAACTGCCCGGCAATTGATAGGCTACTGGGCGGCTGCCGCACAGGGAACTTAGGGGACCTGATGAGGGGTTGCCAGCCCACCCTGGTTCCAAGCCCCCCACCAGTTAGCTCCAACGGGCTGCTCTTCCTGCATGCAGTGGACAAAGCAGGCGGCTACCAAACAACGTTATAAGGGAGCATTGCGTAACTTTAAATGAGCATGTTCTCTAATTGATCAGCAATGTAACAACGAAACAACATTAACTGGGATGATGTTAAGTGGGGAGTTACTGTACCAAAGAGGGACTTTGGTCTGCAAAGGCTTCAGGTCTCCCTTTTTACCATAGGCCCGAGGTCCAGCAGTGAAATCCCGGGTCTCTTATTTCTGGCCCTTTGGCCTTTTATCTGCACTGGACACTGACTGCAAGTTATGATGAAATAAACATTCACACAATTCCTAATATTTAATTTCTGAAGCCTATACCTGTTTAACCTAACTGTGTCTCTGTGACACTGTGCAGAAGGTAAAAAAAAGCCTACCAGGCCTTAGCCTATTTGGCCCCAATAGGAAAAATTCCTTCTTGACCCGTAAAACAGGTGGTTGATCAGATCTGTAGCATCCTAAAAACACAGTTCCTATATTATATAACTATGAGGAGACAGGGTGGGTTCAACTAAAATGGGGCAAGAGGTACAAGAAACCCCAGGCAAGGGTTTAAATTAATTATTGTGAGGAGCAAGGAGCCAATCAGCTCCTCTCTCTCTGGCTGGCCAACAGGCAGCGGAGTACCCCGCCTACAATCCATGTTTCATTCTAAAGCTGTCTGTCACCTTGTGGATCCAATCCAAGTCTCCCATCCATTAAACTGGTGGGTGGCATTTCTGAAGTCTCCAAATAAAGGACCACCTCAGCTGTAATCTTCTCTGTGTTACCGAGTTAAAGATGAAGTGTGGTATCTTTGGCTAGGGATTTCCTTGCTTTTGTTAGGCCCCTAAAGAAACCATTTTTTTTCTTAATTTATATTTCTTTGTTTCATTTTTGAACAGTGATATACCTTATATAGGACATTTCCTTTGATAACATAATCGCCTGTAGTAAAATAGCTGCCATAGCTACTTCAATCCCCTTTCAGTTCCCTTTGTGTCCCAACTATTCTTTCTTGACTGCCTGTATAGCTTGACGCTTCTTAAAGCTGAAATACTTTCTGTTCATGCTTCAAAAATGTCCCTTAAAATCAGTTGCATTTTAGAAATTAAATGTATGTGCTGCATGCAGATAATCTGCACATGGTATTATCCCCATTTCCCGTTGTACTGTTTCCTGTGGCTGCCTTTAAAATCTTTCTCTTGAGTCTCCATTGTTTTTTATATCCTCTCTTATCTCACCCAGTGTCACTGCTTTTGGCTTAGTTCTCTACAAGCCTCGTAGGGTAGGAACCTATCATTCCTCCATCAGCTCTTCTCAAGCCCTCTCTTTCCATTTCCCCTGCTTGATTACTCAGCATAGATGGGTAGCATAGTATTCTCTTGATTAGACAAGTCAGTGTTTATAACTAGGTACCTGCCTCTGATCACTAGCAAGTACTGTACAAATAGAATTAGATTTCCAGGTCACAGTCTGATCTCTTGAGATAGCCAGATGAGATGTCTGGCTTTATTCCTTAAGAAAATATCTGCCTTTCTGAAGAAATCTCTTTATAAGAGTGAGAGACCTATTAAGCAAATAATTTGACAAAGAAATTGAAGACATAAAAGAGAGCGGTTCAGTCAAGAGCTCAGTGCAGTTATCTCTCAGGATGGCAGGCCAAAATGTTTCCAGAACCCTCCTGTCCAATCACACAATCATAATTATTCATTATTATTGAATACTTATTGTCTAAAGCATCATTCATCTAGGTTATCAATCTTCTACCATTATCAGGCCAGGAGACATTGAAGGTTCCCTGCCAAACTTTTCTGATTACTCTAATTGTGTAGGAAGACAAGGTAGGTGAAGGAATATATTTTATTGGACCAATATCTATTGGTGAAAGAGACAAGCTTTCAAGTTTGTCTGATTGTTTACACACACACACACACCCTTTGAAGTTACATCAGGCTTTTTATTCCAACAGGAAAGTTATTTAGTTCAAGTAGAAAGTCTGCCTGTCTGCCTGTCTCCAAAACATTCATGTGATAAAGCCACATACTATACAAAGGAGAAGACATTTTATAATATATCAACTATTTAAATCAGTGCCAACCCAAACTGATAAAACCCCCACATTTTTAAAGAATCAAAAGCTCTATGAACTGTCAAGTCAAGATCTGTCAGGAATTCTTTACTGGATGGAAATTTGTCCCAGGCAGATATATACACTAATAAATATAGAAAATTATGAGCTTTGTGGGAGAGTAGTCAATATTATTCAAGGAAGGAGGATGTCTTCCACTGTCACAACTAGTACATAACACTGTAATCCCATATAGGCATCAAGGGCATCATCCTGAAGAGTGGGAGAACAGTAATCTGTGATTAACCCATTTACAGACTGACTCTTTATTACACCCAGAATGTTTGTTTCCCATAAGATTTGAAGGCTTATTCTCAAAACTTTGTAGGTCTTAAAAGATCCAGTATTTGGTGGTGATTAAGGTATCTCTCAAGGAAAGAAATTAGGTTATGAATCCAAACAATGTGTTTGAGCTGTAGGAGTGACAAGATAGCAAAGATAAATGGGCACCAGGCTTCCAAATTCAGTTCCTTCAGCACAGACAGTATATTTTTCTCAAATATTTAAGAAAATTTCTTTTTTACTTCACCTTATCAGATTACTACTTTCTATTTAAACCTAATGGAGGTCATGGGATAAGGGGAAAGCAACCAATAAAGAATTTTCTCTAGAGCTGTTGGTCTCATACTGTAGTCCATAGACCCACTACTGGTACGTGGAACCTTTTCTAATTGCCCACAGAATGAAATAGTGCGAGAAGTAAGGACAGGGGAGATAGGGTTAAATGAGTGGAGTGGAGTGGAGTGTCCACGAGAGGCTCGCTCTCTCTCTTATGAAATGTTCAGTAGCTTGAAAAGTTTGGCGAACCATGCTTTATGTCAATTAAAGTGATTGCACAGGTGCACCAATGGAGATATGTGGGTTAAAAGATAGACCTGAGATTTTAAAAACAGGCTATTCTCTTTATTTGTAGTGAATAAAACCCTTTCTTTTTCTACTTTTGGGTTGTTTGCATTACCTTTTAAATGATGTTGCCTACAGAGCAGTAAGGATCACAGGTCCCACAACCTGCAGTTTCATTCCCTGCCTCAATGTGGCTTTGATTACCTCTGTGGTAGCTTACATCTCAGATCTTCCCCTTACCCTTCAGAGAGTTCACAGATCCTTTGAGGGATGAAATATACATTATGCTTAGGATGCAAACTCCAGCTGAAATTGATGAGTATTTGAATTCAGTTGTGTGTGTGTGTGTGTGTGTGCGCGCGCGTGCACCATAGAACCCTGATACAGGTTGGGAGGTGGGGAGGTCTCAATTAAAAACATCAGCTTTGTTTAGTTTTTGGCATTCCAAAATTTTCCATTTTGTGCTGAATGCATAATTTCATTGTGGGGGGGAAATTCTTCCTTACTTTGTGTTTAGCAGAAGAATATAGAAAACCACCAAAAATGGTAAAAGGAGGACAGTAATTTAATCTTTCTAAATTTTTTAAAAAGAAACAATTTTCCTCTGAATGGATCATTTTTACACTGAGTTTCAGCCTAATTTGATCTCAATTCCATGAGGCATAAAGTACTGGAAAGGGTGCTTTGTAACAATAACTGTGCCAAACTAAGGAATAATTTTCCAGATTACTGTATTTTTCTTCTTAGGGTACGTCCAGACTACCCACCATATCGGCGGGTAGCGATCGATTTATCAGGGATCGATATATCGCGTTTTGTTAAGACGCAATATATTGATCCCCGAACCTGCTCCCCGTCGACTCCGGAACTCCACCGGAGCGAGCAGTGGTAGCGGAGTTGATGGGGGAGCCACGGCTGTTAATCCTGCACCGTGAGGACCCAAGGTAAATCAATCTAAGATACTTCGACTTCAGCTACGCTATTCACATAGCTGAAGTTGCGTATCTTAGATCAATCCCCCCACCTAGTTTAGACCAGCCCTTAGTTACTGTGACTAAAATAAAAACAGAAACTATGAATAAAAGTGGAAGTAGAGATGTACTGTACATCTTTGGAGTTGTATAGTAGTCATGCCCCACAAATTCCATTATCTGTAAAGAGCATTGCTGCACAAATTGTGACTCCCATGCATGTCTTTGAAAATTTAGCTGCCATCTGATTCAACAGAAATAGATTTTTTTTTATTCTTGCTCTCTCCAAAGCTATACGGTTCCCACAGGAGTCTTTTCTCTTTACAAGCTGAGCAATTATTTGATCATTGATATTACAACTGATTTATGAAATAATTGGATGATTAAGTATATTGGCAGAGCTTCTCATTTACAAAGAGACAACAAATCATTTGTCTCTTTTCATATTTTTATGTTCATATCTTTTATACTTCTTTACACTCATACTAGCTATTGACCAGCAATGTGGAAATGCAGGAATGTTTCATAATGGCTTTAGGCAAACTAAAAGAATTGTAAGTACATGCAAGAGTGATTCCATTTCTCAAGTCTGGGAGAGAATAAAAAGCAGTTTGGAGCATCTCAATTTCACAGTTCCTGAAATATACACATCACATCATCATTGCTTGCAGACACTTTGTCCTAATTGGCAGTTTAGCTAAAGAGAGACAGATATTTCTCACTGCTTTCTAAATGCAGCTTCATATTTAAGTCTCCAGAGATTCCTCATAAGATTAATAGACAACCCCAGGTTTCCACCCTAAGGTGTATGACTTATAAACATGGATGTAATGATAGTGGCTACATCACAAAAATAAGTCTGTCAACTACCCTAAAGCAGGATGAGTTATCCTGCAGTGCTGCAGAGGTAGTTAGCTCAGGAAAAATGAACATAGAGCAAAACTGATCCTTTAAAAAAGCGTTTTACCTGGAATATTTATGCTATGCTAATTAATGGGTGCCTTAGCTGCAGAAAAGGCATGCATGCCAAATAGCCCTATTGAGGAGGAAAATGTTATTTTTCATACTCTGTTGCTCCAGCATGTTCCTAGTTCAATGTCTTTGCTTTCAGTGGAGTTAAAAAGTGTGTCTCCATTTTGTTGCTCAAATGTCCCTATTTCTTCTAAATGATAAGCAAGAAGCTAGTGCAACTTTAGGTCTCCTAAAAGAAATGCTTATGATTTCCAATAGACAACTGGAAATGCCAAGAACCACTTTTGTTTACAGTCAGTATAGTATGGTACGTTTTGTAGAGGTGTTCACAATACAATGGGAATTTGATACCATGATTGTACATCCCCATTGTCATTACTTAACATACACTCTTTTGTAAAAATCGAGGCAATCCTTATTCAAAGCAAGAGACTTGGGCAAGGTGTCCTTACTGAGCCAAGCGATGTCCCTGGATGTACAATCTACTGGCTTGAACTCTTACCCACAGGCTGCTCCAGTTATAGGCAGCCGAGGCAGCTGCCGAGGGAGGCAGATTTCTGGGAGTTTAGATTCACTCCAGTTCCAAATATGGGGTGGCTGCAGGGGGGGAAGAGACTGGGGGTGCTGCCAGGGTCAGGGGTTAGCCACCAGCCAGGGCTCTGAGGAGCAAGAGGAAGCCCCCTGGTGGGGAAGCACCCCCGCTGCTCCCCACCCTGGCCCAGTGTGGTTCTGGCGCAGAGCGGCTTGGGGCTGCTACTGGCAGCACCGTGAGCACTGCTGGGGTTTGGGCCACAAACGCAGCAACCCACCAACTCCAAGTCAGCACCCTGCTGCAACTACCAATTCCAGACACTGCCACCATGTGCTGGGGGGCTGGCTGGGGCCAGGGTTTCAGGGCTGAGGTGTGAAGACCCCCGCTCTGTCCAGTGGGATGGAGCATCAGCACTCCCAGTCTGGGTGGTTTCGTGTAAGGTGTGGTCTTTGCTTCCCAATAACTGAAGCCCAGTGGGCTGAGAGCTGCCACCTGCTAGTGCCCAGGTCCCATTGTGGTTGAGCTGAGTAGCCGTGACTCCCGGGGAAAAAGCCACTGTAGTCCATGGGTGCTGAGCTGGGTCTCGCTCCCCTTGTGAACTCCAAGCAGCTGGTGCCAACCTGCCTGGAAAGGGCCATTGGGAAAGGCGACCCCTGCTGGGGGATCACCTACCCAGGGAGCTGGTCTTGACCACTTGCACAGCCTAGGACACGGGCTGGGGGGACTTTCCTCCTGGCCTGGCCCAGCTCATCCTGCCTAGGTGTCGGACCATTCCCATCCCGTGGGGTCTCTCATCGGGACCCAATGACCTCTGCAGTCCCAGGCTGGGGTCTGACCCATCAGCTTTCCACCTGGCTGCACAAGGTTTAGGGGTGGGGTGGCAGCGGCGGCAGCCGCAGGGGAGGTGCTGGGGGTCTGCTGTGAGCATCTAATGGGGCTGGAGGGGGTGGCACACTGCAGTTTTGCCTAGGGCGGCAGATTGTTTTGAGCAGCCTCTGTTTTCACCTCAACCAAACAGTCTCACCACAGTCTAAAACAGTCTCCCTGCTAACTTGCACTCTCCCTCTGACAGTCACCACTTAATAGTAGCAGACACATTGGATACATCCCCTGGGAGATGCATAGGAAATACAGAGCTGGGAGTTTTGTAAGCATCAAGGAGCTATAATTTTTTCTTCTTACAGCTGCAGCTGACAGTGCATTAATCTGACAGGTAAATACCTGGCTATTAGAGAAGTAAATTTAGAAGTGTCAATTTGGGGTATTCACAACATCTCATATTTAATACTCTTTTAAAACAAAATGTTGCCCTGATTTTAGGAAAGGTTATTTTTCTAGGACATATTTTTAATTGAAAGTTACTGATCCTTGAGATTGAGTTTTGATTTCTCAGCTGGTGAATGTTCATTAAGTATTATCCCACAACGTGGTTCTAGAGAACAGAACAGAGGAAGGAAAGAATAAAGTAAGCTGTAGCAAGAATCCTTTGCTAAACTATTTGTTCGATCTTGTATTTACCCGTGACACTCTCAATACCTTTGCCCAGCTTAACTGAATTTTGTTATTCAGTAGACAAGGTGGGTGAGGTAATAGGTTTTATTGGACCAATTTCTGTTGGGGAGAGAGACAAGCTTTCAAGCTACACAGAACTTTTCTTCAGTATTGAGAGTGTCACGGGTAAATACAAGATCGAACAAATAGTTTAGCAAAAATGATTAGCACATATTTTAAAGGGATCTTTCAAGATGAAGTTGCCCATTAACACCCCTGTAGTCATAGTACAAAAAGTGAGGAGGCGGGGGTTAGTGGGTTACAGATTGTTGTAATAAGCCATAAATCCAGGGTCTTTATTAAAAGCATGATTTTTAGTGTCTAACAAAGTTATGAATTTAAGCTCCCAACCTCATCTTTTGACAGTGTTGCGCAGCTTTCCTATAAGAATGAGGACTGATAGGTCAGATATAGAGTGATAGCTTTGTGAAAAGTGTTCATCCAGAGGTGATAGGATGTTTTGTTTTTTTTTTATCATTTTCATGTGTGAGTTCATTTGAAAGCATAGTGATTGTCTGGTTTCACCCATATAAGTGCTACTGGGGCATGTAGTGCACTGGATGAGGTACACCACACGTTGTGATAGGCATATGTAGGACCCATGAGTCTTGATAGGTGTGTCATGGAGGGTGTTGATCATTGTAGCAGTGGAGATATGTCTGCAGGCTTTACATCTGTTATTCTGGCAGAGTCTGTGCTGCTTTGAGTTGGTGTGCCCTGGTCTGTGGGGAGCTTACTTCTGATGATGAGCTTGGAGAGGTTGGGGGGTTGTTTGAAGGCTGGAAGAGAGGGGTTCATGAAAGATTTCTTTCAGGACAGGGTCCGCATAGAAAATGGTTTGTAGTTGTTTGATGATTCTTCATATGGGTCCCAGTGTGGAGTGGTAGATAACAACTGTGGGTGTGCAGTCGGAGGAGGTTTTATTTCTGTATTGAAGCAATTCTCTCAGGGTATTTGGGTGGCCAGTTCCATGATGCAATCTACTTCTCTGGTGAAGTGTCCTTGTTTGACAAAGGCAATTTTGTGAGTGTTAAGGTGTATATCTTCGCAGCATGTTCTGTGGTATCTGAGTGCCTGGCTATAGATAAAAGATGTCTTGGGGTGGTTATTGATCTATGAAGGTAGGTGTGGTGATCCGTGGGTTTCTTATATATAGTTGTCTGAAGGGTGTTGAAGCTGATTGTGGTGTGCAGGAAGTTGATGCTAGTGTGGGAGTGTTCCAGAGAGAGTTGAATAGACAGGTAGGGGATGTGGAAGTTGTGGTGGAAATCTATGTGGGAGTTTAAGTCATCTGTTCAGAGGATGACAATATCATTGATGTATCTCAGGTATATCACTGGTTTTGTGTTGCACTTATCCGGAATGTTTTCTTCAAGGTGGTCCAGGAGGTTGGCATATTGGAGAACCACCCTAATACCCAGGGCAGTTCCCATGGCTTGGACAAAGTGTTTGTTGTTGAATGTAAATTTGTTATGAGTGAGACTGAAATGGATGAGTTTGGTGATGTGTTTGAAGGTTGTCCATTGTCTTGTAGATATTTAAGGCAGGTAGGGATGCCGTCATTGTGAGGGATGTTGGTGTGTAGGGAGGCGACATCCCTGGTGGCAAGAATGGTGTTCTGAGGGAGGTTGTTAATGTTGAGGCATTTGTGGAGGAAGTTGGTTGTGTCCTGGAGGAAGCGGGCCCTCTGTGTGGTGAGTGGTTTGAGAATAGTTTCTATGAATCTTGATATTCCTTCAGTAAGAATGCCATAGCCAGATATGATGGATCTGCATGGGTTCCCTTGTGAGTGTATCTTGGGAAGTATGTGGCAGGTCCCTGGGGTGGGTTCGTGAGGGATGAGGTTATAGAGTTATTAGAAAGGCAAGTCATAGACTAACATTTGTATATGCTGTTTTCTTTCCCTTTCCCCTATTTCCCCCCAGGTGACAGACTCTAGAATAAATGTGGGTTCATAAAATTGCAATAGTGAAATCCTTGTATGTCTATATACTTGCCTATCTATTAATACTTTTATTATGTCTGTGTCACATAAGATGACAGCATGTAAAATGTGCCTGTCACTGTGATATCTAGGTGCCATATGCAGACTTTAAACCAATTATCAATCCATCCACAAAGGACACTCCTATCAAACCCTCTTCAGTTTAAACCACTTTTATTTAATGGCATTTGTTTTCCCTTTACTTACCTTTGGTTTCATGACAAACATTTTTGAGCATTTCCACCACAATTGTTATTGGTGTGTGCAAAAAGGTATGGCTTGTAGCGTGACCTGAAAATGGCAATGCTGGGGTGCATTCTAATCTCCACTGCTATAAAGAGTTCCATAGCTGAGGGCTCTCCATCAAGAAGCCGTGCCCCCAGCTCCCAGGAGTTCCTCCCTGGGCTCTTGCAGCAACAACATCCATATTGAGCCTTGATGTTGCAGTGGGGAGAGGAGAGAGAGGCAATCATTTAGATAGACCCTAGCCCATTAATTGCTTTAAATATTAGGACCAGGACCTTGAAGTGAATGTGCAACTGAATGGAGAGTCAATGGAGAGCACAGAACATAGATGAGATGTGCTTAGTAATCTTTCTTGCCTGGAAAGTGGGCAGCTGTGTGTTGTGTCTGATGAAGCTGTCACATAGGCTACATCTACACTACAGGGGGGAGTCGATTTAAGATACGCAAATTCAGCTACGTGAATAGCGTAGCTGAATTCGACGTATCGCAGCCGACTTACCCCGCTGTGAGGACGGCGGCAAAATCGACCTCTGCGGCTTCCTGTCGACGGCGCTTACTCCCACCTCCGCTGGTGGAGTAAGAGCGTCGATTCGGGGATCGATTGTCACGTCCCGTCGGGACGCGATAAATCGATCCCTGAGAGGTCGATTTCTACCCGCCGATTCAGGCGGGTAGTGTAGACCTAGCCATAGTTTATACAGGCAGCCCCAGGTCAAGTGTGCTGCTGTAGTCTAACTTATAGGCAAGGAAATTGTGGATAAGAGTAGCTAGTTCCTCATCTCAAAGGGAAAAATCACAATCTCCTGGTTAGCCAAACATGGAGGATTTGTGACTACTCAAAGCATATTAAACATATGCATCAGATTTTGCCTTTGGTTACATCTCTGCAACTTCAATGAAGTCAATGCACTGTGAAATCAACACATATGTTTACCCCACAATATGCACTAGAGGCAACTGGTGTGATTCAGGAGAAACACAGAGATACAACTTTTTCTTATTCTGTCAAAGGGACAGAAGTATTCAGCAAACCCATGGGCAGTGGGTATCATAGGCTGGGGGAGGCTGAGCCTCCCCAAACAGCCAGGTGTGGTCCCGGCCACATTCTGCCCCAGTCACCCTCCTGCTTCCCACTCTGCAGGCAGCAGTGGGCAGTTCTTCCCCTGTGACATGGCCCCAGCTGGGGCTGGCACTGGGTCCGCACTGTCCGCCCTCCCGGCGCTCTGGGGCCGGGGATGCTGGGGTCATGCTGCTGGGCCTCCTGGTGCTTCGGGCGGGGGGGGGGAGAAGGGGGCCTTGGGCTGCGCTGCCTGGCCTCCTGGCACTCTGGGGCTGGGGCTGCGCTGCTAGGCCTCCCGGCACTCCGGGGATGGGGGAAGGAGGCTGAGGGTGCTAGCCTGGACAGGAGCCAGCGGCCACAGTAAGGTGGCTCTGGGAATGAGGGGGGCATGGAAGGGGCAGGGCCTCGGGTGGAAGGAGCGGAGCTGAGGGCTAGCTTCCCCGAGCCAGCGGTTCACCTGCCGCCCATGAGCAACCCTCTATACTGTACATTAGCCACAGTATATATACTGCCATCTGTTGAACATGTTTGTTATTCCAAAAACCAAGCAAAAGCATTGGATTGCATTTTTGCCTAATTTGTATTCCTTAATATTCCTATTACTGCTTTATCTTCAGCTACTACTGGTTACACTATACCCTAACTTTCCATTGATTTCATTGATTAATGGAGCAGTGACACTATAATGGATAACCAGAAGGAGCAACATGGAAAGTACTAGGGAAATTTGGAAGCTGTTTATAAAACAGAAAAAAAAACCTCTGTGAGCTTTTTCGTCTTGAATTCCTTCTCACAGTGCACTCCAGTTCTTAAGTCACCATACACTGCTGCCAGAGTGAATCGCAACCTGGAGTCACACATGGATATTTGCATAAAGTGCATTATTTTCTTGGATAACTAAATTGATATGGAGTATAACAGTGTCCTCAAAGAACAAAACCCAGAATTACCTCTCACTGTTAAACTAAAAAAGCTAAAACCTAAGAGGTTCTAGGCATCTGCAGCCTCCACTGGATTCAGATGATTTCAGTAGTAGTTGTGACTGCTCAGCAGGTGTTCTCAACACTTGGCTTAAGAACTTTAACAATCATGTAACCAAATATATATAAAAGGAAAGGGTCTGATCTCACTTATTTCATCAGTATATATCTTAAATACAGTTCTTATCACTCTAGAATTAGGCACACAGCCAGAGAGCTATTAGGATTTAAAGCACTGCATGTATGCAGACAGCAGATTCACACCCCTCAAATATCCCACACAACCATTTCACATAGAAAAATGCAACTTGTTCCATCAAAACCAAATAGCCTTTTCCTGAGATGAGGGCCGGCTCCAGGGTTTTGGCCGCCCCAAGCAGCCAAAACCAAAAAAAAAAGCCGCGATCGCGATCTGCCGCGGCAATTTGGCGGGAGGTCCTTCACTCCCAGGCAGAGTGAGGGACCATCCGCCGAATTGCCGCCGAATACCTGGACCTGCCGCCCCTCTCCGGAGCAGCCGCCCCAAGCACCTGCTTGAGAAGCTGGTGCCTGGAGCCGGCCCTGCCTGAGATTGTCTCTCACTGATATCATTCTGCTTCACACACTCTGTCATCACATTCTGTCTTGTTGCTAGGGGCCTGGATATGTCAAGCTTTTTATAAAACTCTTCACCTTCCAAGACTATGTCTGGCGCTCATAAAATCGAATTAATTGGCTCATCCATACTGTAAGTCGGGTAAAATAATGTAACTTTCAGCATCTTGTGAACTAGATGGGCTCAAAGCAAAATCCTAGATCCTTCATGGTTGAGTCATATTTCTAATAACAAGGCTGATCCTGTGGTCCCTACATATACATAACTCAGCACATTGAAATCAGTGTGAATTTTGCACACACAGGCACTGTAGGATTGGGCTGATGTGTTTTAACAGTAAAAGCAGTAGTGTAACTCCCTCCTCACTTCCTCTCCTGAGCAAATTGCCTATCATGAAAGAAATAATGAAGTGCCTTCTTGGGTTGGGGTCTAACATTCCTCAAGTTGACAGCCAGGAAGCATGCTAACTTCTTAAACAAATTTTGTAACATTAAATGGCATTGGGAACAAACAACCATTGTTCAAGTTTGGCCAGGGCATACTGATGCCAAGCAAATGGCTTGCAACTCAGACAGTAAAGCAGTAACTAGGTGTACAAGGATTTAAAGTTTAAATAATTAAATTTAAAGTTTAAATCATTAAATTTTTCTGTCACCAATCAAAAATCAATATGGGTTTCCAGTTCAAGTGTTGTCTAGCATCATAGATACAATAATTTTCTGTCTTTAGATTCTACAGCCATTACTCCTAACTCTCTTCCTTTACTCCTCAAGATAGAAATCTTCATAGTCACACACCCCTCCTTTTCTTGACAGCATTCCACAATCTCTTTTTCAATCTCCCTCATGCAATATCTCTTTACAGTGGTCAGTGTATATCCGTGCTGCCGTCCGCAAAGAAAAAGGCCTGCCGATCCTGGTGGAGCTACTTCGAATAGACAATGATCGGGTGGTATGTGCAGTTGCTACAGCTTTACGAAACATGGCCTTAGATGTCAGAAATAAGGAGCTAATAGGTATGTTCTTTCTAAACAATCTAAATATTTTCTTTATGTTTTTTACATTTTATAGCTGGATGAAGAAGGTGAGAACAATGCTCTCCTTGTGTTTTGAACAGAATTTCTTGACCTCTTTCTTTTAACGTGTCATATTCAAGTTTGTGTGTGATAGCTCAGTGCTATAGTGTAAGAATCTTTTTTTAATTCATCTAACAACACATTACCAAAATATTGTTTAGTGATTCAATTGCACTGTAATTTTTTTTAGGCTGAGAACAATGGCATTTGTATCACAAACACTTAGGAACTGCCACAGTGAGTGAATAAAATCAAAATAACATTAAATTATCATCATCCCTATGCTAAGTACCATTTGTAGTTGTTATCATTGTAGCACTTCCATCTTCCAGATGGAGGATCCAGGCAAGGGCAACTACTTCAGATCCCACGATTATTTAGTACACCTTATACAGAGGATTACAAAGTGGAAGCCTTAACATAAGGAATTAGTGGAGAGTTCTAGAAATTCATTGGACAGAGGGGTACTTTCAAACGTGCCTTAATTCATGAGCGCATGTGCAGCTAAGGAGGGTAACTCGCTCACCTCAATTACAGTATTGTCTTTAATCTCCAGTTGTATGACAGTCATATTTCTTGTTTTTTAACTTAAATTCACCCTAACATTGTCGATTTAGACATTACAAGACATGACATTTTTATCTCGATGTTTTATTTATGCACAACAGAATAGCAGTCGAAATATCCATACTGGAAATAAATTATCATAATTCTCTTACTTACTGTGTAGATTAAGAGGTATTTTTAATGTATTTTTGCTGATTCATTAATTCTTAATTACACTCCCCCAAATATTGGCGCATATAGGCTGCTTCCCCTTACCTCCCCCCCACTTTTAATCACAGAATCATATGAGCAGATGCTTTGACCTGTGTCCCTTATATTATTTGTATTACAATACTATGAGGCACTAACCAAGACTGGGGCCTCATCACACTAGGTGCTATTCAGGCATATAGTATGAGAAAGTCTCTGCCCCCAAAGAGCTTACAGTTTAAACAGACAAAGGGTAGAAGGGAAAATAGTGCTGAAGTGACTTGCCCATAGTCACAGCTAGTTTACGGCAGAGTCGGGGATATAACCTAAATCTCCTGACATTCAGCTCATTGCCCGCTCTACTAGACCACGCTGCTGGTGTAGTTTCACCCTTATGTTGTTCTTGAACAAACTGATGTGAAAGTTGGCTTTGGATAATTCATTGGGTCCTCTGCTTGCAGCATGTAAGTTACTATCTACTCTTTCTTGTTTATTCACTGTTTATTGACTTCCAATAATTTTCTAAAAAAAAGAAATTAGAGCTGAAGAAAATGTATTACTCTGTCTAATCTGAGCATCTAGCAGACCATTTTGTAGTAGAGAGATCTTTCTCCCATGGACCCACTTCATAATCACTAATATCTCGTTAAAGGCTGGATTATCAAACTACTTTACTCCATGGACCACCACTAAGAGTTTTGCAGAGCACTGTTAATTCACAGACCACATCTTGGCAACCACTGTTGTAGTCCATTAGTGTAGAATTGTTCCCTACAATATCCCGGGCAGTTCTTTATGTTCTTCTCCATAGATGACTGCTATCACAAAAAAACCCATGCCCTTTACACATAATTTTAGGACGGAGTGGTCTCCCTTCTTAACTGCAGTTAACATCATTTCATTTACTAGTCCACTTCTCCTGTTGCCTTTTCTATTCTTTAATTTTTAATTGAAATGTTTGTTTCTGTTCCAAAACTGAAAGCTCCACTTAAAACAATAACATTTCATATGTGTAAATGATGGCGTCTTTAAATGAGAAGTTCCAAATGCAAACGTGTTTATAAAATATGGATAATAAGACACTACTTGCATCAGCTTCACATTTGAATGGTTTCCAGAATTCTTGGAACAAAGTCTTGGACAAACAAATAAAACTGTTTTCAGAGTAGCAGCCGTGTTAGTCTGTATCCACAAAAAGAACAGGAGTACTTGTGGCACCTTAGAGACTAACAAATTTATTAGAGCATAAGCTTTTGTGGACTATGCATCCAAAGAAGTGGGCTGTAGCCCACGAAAGCTTATGCTCTAACAAATTTGTTAGTCTCTAAGGTGCCACAAGTACTCCTGTTCTTTTTGCAAATAGAACTGTGTATACAAAAGAAAAAAAGTTGTTTGAAAATTATTACCTAAGGAAAGAATTTTATAAACCGAACAGGGATGGATGCTTGAAGTTAAAATATTTATGGAAAATCAGAGTGATTCTGAGAAATTGCAATTAGTTCGTTAGTGAGTTGAATCATATTTTTCCTAGAGGCATTAGTAGGAATATTACACTACTCGAGAAATGTAAATTTGCCAATATGACAGGAAAGTTATTAGGATAATGCCTGTAGCACTTTTGGCCGTACTCTGTACATCTAGTATTTTATTTAGTTAGGTTAGTTGTTTGTTTGTTTGTTTATTTATTGATTGGGGGGTTTTGTGGTGCTCACAGGGCCGGCTCTAGGTACCAGCATGTGCTTGGGGCAACACTTTCCAAGGGGCGGCACTCCGGCCCCTTTTTTTTTTTTTGCTTGGGGCGCAAAAAGCCGGGAGCCGGCCCTGAGCGGAGGTGAGCTGCGGTGGTGGGGGGTGCAGGGAGGGCCGCAGGAAGTAACCCTGGGGGGAACCGTTCCCTCCCCCCCCAGCTAACCTCCGCCTCCTCCCCCGAGCGCGCCGCCACTCTGCTTCTCTGTAGGAGGAGAAATGCGCCGCACCCGGGGGAGGAGGCGGGGCTGGGGATTTGGGGAAGGGGCGGAGTTGGGACGGGGCCAGGGGAGCGCGGGAAAATTTTTTTGCTTGGGGCAGCAAAAAAATTAGAGCTGGCCCTGGGTGCTCATCACCATACAATCTGAAAGCTTAAGCATAAAGCTTAATGAAGTTATCCTTTTAGCACCTTTGCGAAGTACAGAGGTGGAATTAACTCCATTTTACAGATGGGGAATTTAGGGACAGAAAGATAAAGGTCTGTATTTTTAAAAGTGGTCACTGTTTTGCATGCATCAGTTTCTGAACACCAACTATGACACCTTTGGCCTGATTTTCAGAGATACTGAATATCCGCAGTTCCAAATGAAGTCAGCTCATATTTGGGTACTCAGCAGTTTTGAATATGAGGCCCAATGTATGTTGCGTTGGGGATACAAAATATATGGCCATTTTTGAAAATGTATGGCCCAAGTGTCTTGGTCAAGGTCACATACGATATCTGCAGCATCGCAGGGACCAAAACCTAGATCTTTTGAGTCCTAGTGTAGTGCCTTGACTCTAAGACCATCTCATAAATTCTCATAAATTCTGCTGTTTGGACATGGTCAGTATAATACTTTGATAGACAACTTCCTAGGAAAGCCAAGTGCTTGAGGAAGCGGTGTTGATGCATTCCTGTGTCGGCAAGAAGTAGTAGCATGTATTTATTCCTCAGTCTCAGTGAGTCAGTACTGACCCAGAATGGTGGTACAGTGTAATACCGAGCTAAAGATGCCCCTTCTCTCTATACTGAAGTGAAACAAAACCCTGGATTGACAGCCTTCAGATTTTGGGGCTGGAGATTCAAAGTCTAGATCTGAAACTTGTGGCTTATGCTCAACTCTGAAAAATATAAAATGTAATATAAACAAGAATTTCATATTTTACATAAAGTGCACTGTACTGTATTGTATGTACCAAGCTGTACCACTGTGGTAATACAGATCCTGCATCTAAGCTAATAAGTCACTTTGAAAAGTCACCTTTACTCTTCTGCAAAACATCCATTTGTCAATTCAAATACTACAGCAACTTTATGCACAAAAGGGTGAATACCATGCATAAAATGGAAGAATGATGATGGTTTTTAAATTTTCAGAGAACGATTGAGCCTTTAAACATTTTATTTAAGATCTGTATCTCTCTAGTATATGCTTGCTATGACTTAATACCAGCATTTTTATATAATCTGGTACTTCTAGTTTTTGCTCTTAGAACAGCAGATAAATACAATATCTCAAGTACCACATTGTGGTTGGTAGCTCTCGATAGATGTTGACTTTTTAGTGGCAAAACTATATGTATTTTTGCCTATCTTTATTTCTATTAGATTAAAAAGACATTCAAAAACTAAAGCCTGTCACCACTGAGTAGAGAAGCTGGCTACTAAGAGATCTAATTTTCCTTCTTGTTTTTGTTAAAATGTAACTGAGCATAAGAACATAGGATTTGCCTTACGAAAATCACAGCAACTATCCATCATCTAGTCTGGAAACCTATTACTTCAGAGGAAGTCAAAAATAAAAATTGCTCTAGAGTCTAGACAATTGAGCAATGCTGTATGTGTAGGGGGAAAGGCCTCTCTGCCTATTAATTATTATTAATTACTATTATTCTTATTTCAGTATTTCCCATAATGTCATAGGTGCTTTCCATCAGAAAAAGTACATAGAGATATGGACAGGTTTAAATCATATATACATTTACATTAAACAAATATTTTTATAGCAGCAGAGATTACCTTACCCAGAACCATGACAGCCAATTATCCTTCCTTAGCATGAATAACAATAAATGTTGTTATTTGTGATAATGTTATTCAGCCTCTTTTTAAATCTAGCCCAAATATTTAACTCTGTGACACCTTGTTCCACTGCACAGGCTTCCTTTTATTATTGTTGTTGTTGAGATATTGTTTAGTTTTGAAGCCTGCATGCCTTGTTGACTTCTGCTTACCTTCCTCATTTCATCATCAGTTATTTCAAAATATTTATTACACAGAAGCACTATGTTTCCTGCATAAAATTAAACATCTACAATACAATGTCGTCTTGACAAAAAAGAAAAGGAACAAAAGACCCAAACCAGAATGTGATCCAGCAAACCCTTATTCACGCAATGGTCCCAATGATGGGACTAAATATGTGATATAAACGTTTGCAGGGCAAGGGCCTTAGCTGCAACCATTCATATCTTAGTCATATGTATAATTCTTTTAATTATCCAACCTACTTTGTTGAAAGTTATCAAAGAAACAGGTTTTTAAAAGGACCAATGTTATTGTCAAGCTGTAACATTTCATTTATAGGAAAAATACGTTTTTCAACTTGTTTCAATGGTTGTGCACTGTGAACAGTTCTTGTAGGAAAACTGGTCTTTTATTAATATATACTTGGAATTCTACTTTATTTGAATTTAAGAAAATGATTGCTATGTTTGCACAAATATTGTCCTGAGTAAATCATTTTAAAGTGAGATGGGCCCAATTGGACACAAGATGCAAGGCAGAGAAGTCTCAGGCCATACATTTTGATGCAAGTTAATGTTTATATCTGTTAATTAGCAAAGTTGTGGCCTATTAGCTTATACCAGAGTAATTGTAAGGGTTTGTGACAGTGGTTAGTGGCACCAGAAAAGAGATTTGTTGAATTCAGAGTGTAAATGGGGTCTAGTCTTACAAATTGGCTGTTTTTTTGGTATTATTATAAATTGGCTAGTTTTGCATGGAATAATTCTTTAATAAAGGAGTCAAATATAAAGTCACATTCAATACTCATATTCATTTTCAGAAAGAACTTTTGTGATGCTATAATGTATAGGTTTAACCGTATCGTAAGAGGAAAAAAAGAGAAATTTACTTAATCCACAATTTCTAATAGAAATGTTTTATAATTAGCATAATTAATTGTCCTCTTGCAATTTAAAGCATCACTGGTACTGTAACAGTTTAGAGCCATTGTAATAGTTTGGTAGCATAAACACCTGTAAAATACTGATTAAATATTCATAATAAAGAATCATAGAAATGTAGGCCTGGAAGGGACTTTGAGAAGTCACCAAGTCCAGGAGGCAGGACCAAGTAAAGCTAGACCATTCCTGACAGATGTTTGTCTAACATGTTCTTAAAACTTCCAGTGATGGGGATTCCACAACCTCCCTTGGAAGTCTATTCCAGGGCTTAACCACCCTTATAGCTGGAAAGTATTTCCTAATATCATGTTCCTAGGCTATGACACACACACACCCTCATAAAATATTTAATTAATCAGGTAAGTGCTGTGATCTAGTGACATGAGTTGTAAAGTGAAACCAGAGAGTTTGGGGTAGGACTAGACTCTAATACCAAGCACTTAGACCATAATAATGGATACAGTACTATTGATGTGAAAGCAAATGAGACATGGAGACACTAAAGCCCATATTCAAAGATGTTGACATTAACAGAAAGACTCTCATTGACTTCAGTGGGCTTTGTATCTAGTCCTGAAGCAGGATGATCAAACCCACTGTGTGGAGAGGGCCAAATTTTGATTATTATTCCTGACCTGAAGCTATAAAGTTAGGGCCATGTATTGCATTACTCTTGTCCACTGCTCATTTCCCACTTATGTCAATAGATATGTACAAAGACCAAGGGTAATGTATGTCCCTTCTGTAACTAAACTTTTAGTCACTGATGTTACTTTTCCATTCAGCATCACTAAGTGGGGGGAAATGATGGTGAGCATTTTTAAGACTTGCTATTTCTGCACTTTTTAAAACACATTTCTGAGCCATGCGCAAAGTATGTGCAGTTGTGTACCTAAATTACTTTCAGTCATCCCTTTAAGTTTCATCATTGGGTTTGAGACTGAGCTTAACATTGGGTTGAGATAAATATGGGCACAACTCTGAAGAGTCGTTTCACAGTGCTACACTGATTCACAGTTGGAAGATTCCCTTTGCAGCCATAAGAAATGGAAATTTCTTTTTTTTTTTAATGAAAATTTACACTGTACAGAATATAAATCTGTCATAGAGGCCAGATAGCTATGGCATCTATCCTGAATTTGGCCCCCCTGTCTTACAACATGGTCACATTTTAATAGCATTCCTTTGTTTCAATATCTGTATCAGCTACAGAGGAAATATCTTATTCACTTACCAGGTTGCAAGAAACAGCAGCTACAAGAAATCCTAGTGTATATTAATACACCAACTGGATGGGTAACTGGATGGGTTGGGGGATTTTTAAGCATTTTACCTCTAGTTCACGGTTTCTGATCTGGTCTAATTCAGTAGTGGCCAGAACTCAAGACCACATAGGAGTTTTTCATTGGATTGTGTGAAAAGAATGGACGGTTTCAGTCTTCTTCCTGTTGGATAGAAATCTGTATCATAAAAACTGCCAGCAGAGTGGGGCATTAATTGATACTTTTGTCTGACAGTCTTAACAGTATCAAAAGAGAGCCAAAGGATTTGACTGGTCAGTAAGAGTGAGCAACACTCTACCCTCTTCTTTCCCCTCTTGGCATATAACAGTAGGCCCCCTCTGTTTCAGGTTTAAGGCACACTGGCGGTGTAGTGTGGGAATGTCTTTGCTGCTAGTCGTCATGATGTACCTGTTCTGTGGAGAAATAAAGCAGTTCCATCTCCAGAGGGCTGTCATTCTGGCACTTTTCACAGTCACTAAAATGTATTTCTAAAAATTAAATAATCAAAATAAAAAACAAATGAGAAACTAGCAGAGTGTGCTGGCTACTAACAACGTATTATCCTTCTATATTTACTATATAAAGGGACCCTTTCAGCATAAAGGATTTGTGCCAAAGAAGTCTAGTGTGGAAGCAAACATTATACTGGGCTTCTCTCCCATTGGTTAAAAGATGATGTTCCCTCCATTCACTATAAATAGACAAGGAAAAATGCCTGATGAAGTGGGCATTCACCCACGAAAGCTTATGCTCCAATCCATCTGTTAGTCTTAAAGGTGCCACAGGACTCTCTGTTGCTTTTTACAGATCCAGACTAACGCAGCTACCCCTCTGATACTTGATTAAAAGAGCAATTTATGAAAATCCTGGTTCTAAGTGAGTGAAGATTAATTCAGACCCCCCCAAAAATTCATGACACATTAAGTAGAGCAAAGATATCTTATAATTTTCTTCCAGACTTTTTCTTTGTTGTTGTTTTAATAAAAGCAACCCCAATCCAACTATCTTTATAATGACAGGCATAATTCTGAAGAAAGCCTTTTTGAAAAATGTTAAAAACTTGTTGTAATGCTGTAATGAAGTTTACTATATTATCCAGGGTTGACCTGGAAGGGAGTTAGGGTTGTTGAAGTTTAATCAAGAAAACATAGAACTATAATTTCTGCCATTCTGTACTGCACCTAGAATATAGCTTCCTTATCAAATATAGTTTTGTAGTCTCAGTAGCCAAGATTGGACTTGTTACATGCAGCTTTTGTTCTTTTTAACTTTAAGCTCTTCAGAATCTTTGTGCAAACATCTGCATGGATTTGAAAAGAAACACAATGTGTTTTTATTGAATTAAGTAGCTCAATCTCTGGAATGTTAAATTAATATAAATTCACAGTGCATATGCCAGAAAACATTAGTCATTGTCCTCATCTGTGAGTATTTGTTTGTAGAAGGTTGAGGATAGATTATATACTGCAGCTTACTGTTTAATTTAAATCAATTCTTATTGCATTTCATTTACTATGTTTAATAATTGAGGTGCACAAAATAAATAGCACACTGCAGAGAGTCCTGGAAAAGACAAGAAGCCTGATATAAAAGACAAAAAAACTGATTTAAAGAGGCATGAAAGAATCATGGATGAAAATAAGAACTTTTCCCTTATTTTCTGTGATGTCATCAATATTGATTATATCAAGAAAGCGAAAGATACTAATTCAATAATATTTAGAGGGTAAACACAAAATTATGCTTTATAGAGATTTATGATACATTTATATCAAAGTCAGAGGTGCCCAGATTCAAATGAAGACTTATTGACATAAGCCAAGAATTGAGAAAAGATTAAATAATTCATACAAGTTGAAACGTTAAATAATTGCCAGGGATATTATTTAAAGGGGAACTGTCAAGTCTAGACCTACAGTATGGCCAAATGTCAGTGGTGAAATTCTGCTGTCAGGAAGCTTCTAGCGCTTAACTCATAAGGTTTCATCAGCTTTTGTTGAGGGCAGCTCAGCTTTTACTTAATTCTGTCCGACCTATCTCAAACACATTTCTGATGTGCGGACCTAGTTGTTGTAGGGAGCTTAAAAATCTGCACTGTAAGTGCATCTCTTATGAGAAAAGTAACACTGTAAAAATATTACCACACGGTTCCATGTTTTATTATCTCAACCATTTCTGTATCCTACAGTATATGCTCAGTTTGCAAGTAAAAAGATTGGAATTTTTGGAACTGCAAGCATGTCACATTCCACCTGGGCCATGAAGGTCAAGCTGGTTTCCTTGCTTCTTATGCCTCATCACCAGTTGTAAAACTTTTCCAGGCCAAATTAGGCCACCTGTTATTCTTGTACTAATCCACTGCAAAAGTTGGAACGTATTCAATAATTCTACTGAAAATACACAAGAAGGAGCAAAAGCCGGCTCATACACTCTTAGTTCTACAGTCTCTGCAGGACAACAATAGTAAAAAGCGGTAAAAACAATATTGTTGTCACTCAAGTCAGCAGAGATGATGTGCTACTTTCATTGTTTCCTCTTAGAGTAGAGTCATAGTCTAAGAAATATATATAAGCTAACAGTTAAATATGTTTGTTAGATCAAGATGTCTCATTTTATTAACCACAGATTCTGCTTCCCAATCAAAAAATTCCTTGAAACTATAATGATCGTATTCCTGACAGTGATATAACCTTGTCTGAAGCATATGTCTGTTTCTGCTAGAAATACAGGGTCCCTGTGGATCATCTGAAATGACTCTATGACAGATTATCCAGACAATAATCATTTAAAATGCTACACTCAGTACATCAGATATGTACTATAAATTCTGCATGCATGTAATCAGTGTTATCAGGAGGTTAGATTTTGCAAGAAAGCACTAAAAGTTGCAACATCCTGTGCATGTTGTCCAGAAAATCCTAGTTTGCATGAGACTGCCAAAAAAACAAACAAGTGATATGCCTTTTCACTTCATTGCAGTGTACCTTACAAGCCAGAAAATGCCGCAACCCACGCCTTGTGTTACTTTTGAGATAAGCAATTTCCATTCTGTACTCCTGCACACACGGTGCTAAAGTAGTTAAACTGTAACTATCTATTTCTCTCACCTCAGAAGACTGACATTTTAAACAAATGATGCAAAATTAATTTTCATCTCTATTTCTCAGTTTATTCTTGCTGAGAAATGTTATACATCTGGTCTGAGGAAAATGAGCATAATGGGTATAATTGTCTACAACATATGGAAGTAGAAATACATCTCTCACAAACTGGTAAAGTAACTTAAAATGGAATTTAAATCCTCCAAGTATTGTTCTAAATCCACATAGTAGTTTTGAAAATAAAGTTTGTGTGACATCTATACATTAACAGATAAGTATATAAAAACAGATGTTTTCTGACAATTCGTTATCAACTCTGTATCAGAGAAGGATTTATTCTTACAAAGGTGTGGAATAACTTGGCCTCCTGAAATGGATATCCAGTGAAGCCAAATGCAAATGATAGAAATTGAGCACATGGCATTTTGTGCTTAAAGCACCTTTTTTGGACAAACTGCAACTGCTTTTAAATACACCTGTACAGGCTGCATGCTACACAGAGAAGCAGTGAAACGGGGCCTGTTAAGGGAGAACTACCAAATTCATATTAAGACGGAAAGCAGCTGCTCCAGTTTATTCTCTCCTCTGTTGCCAAGACCCTGCAAAGACCTGCCTTCCTCCATGAGATTGGAGCACTGCATCTCCTCAGAACTTGGAAGGTGGGAGCAGTCAGGGGAAGGATCAGATGCCAGGAGCAACTATTGCACATTACATGCTCCTCTTGCAAATGGGTAAATTTCCAAAACAACCTGCAGATTACTGCTGATCATTCTAAGAGTTAACCCCATATATGTGGCTTCAAACCTCCACCCTCACCCCATCCTAACTTGGTGTAGCTGCCTACAGAGGGCCACTTGGCAGCCCAACACTTGAATCAGGCAATCACCTGGGTGCTGGGGGTCAAGGAAATTGTGCAGAGGCACCTTCCACCTCTGGTGGGTTGAGGTAATGCATTTCTTGGGACACCTTCAGGATTCCAATTCAAAATAGCCATTGCCCCAGCACCCTCCGCCAGTTTTCAGCTATTTTGGGGTGGAGAGATGTGAAACACCCTTTCATATCTCTCGCAAACGGGAAAATTGGAAGGAAACTAAGTGGGTAGAAACTCACAAATTTCCAAGCCTCTGGAATCCCATATAATAGTAGCATGTGACCCTACATATGAGGCTCTAGAAGAATCTCATGGATCATCAGATACATGTTTTGAATCACAAAAGACCCCACTTTCCAAGCACAATGACGTTTGAACGGGTTAGCTGAATTTGGCAAAGAGCAGAGAGTTTTCAGAAAAGTGCATCATGAGCACCAATACCACACTTGATGTTCTTTTTGTAAGAGGGATCTAGTGTCCTGAGTAAATTCCTACTCATGTATTTGGAATGAATAGTGTTTCTCCTCCTGGCCCAGACTGTTACAGAGCATTATGTAAAGTGTTAACAGCTGCCAAATTCCATCAAAGAAGTGGGTTTATTTCCAAGTTGGATCAAATTAATTCTGTTCTGTATACTCCTTACCTACATTACAGGGATCCTGTTAAATTTAGACTTAATGTTGAGAACCTTGAATGAAAGCTGCTATAGAAGTGCAAAAGCATCATCCTTCCAGTGCTGCAAAAAAGTCTCCCCAAGCAATTTTTGATAAAACAGCAAATTTCTTCTTTTAGCCTGGCTAAACATGGTGATGTATTTAGGCAGACTGTGACTGGACTTGCAGTAGGTCACAGTTGTGGAGAGATCTGAGATCATATCAGCCACATTTGTTGTGGGGAGTAGAGACATTGTGTCACTATTATGGAGGGCAGAGGAAAACCTTTTTCAGGAAGTGTTTTGAACTAGGGACTGCTTATTTGCAACAATTAATTCAGACACTTCCTAGGGAGAACATAATTTTCTATCATTTATAATTGTTTTAAGTGTTACAAGCTGTTGTTACCTGCAAAGTCACTAATGCCTCAAGTACTCTTTCACCTGCAAGTGTCAAAACACACTAGTTAAAATTTTACTGAGCTGTCTGTGTTAGGCCAGAGAAAGAATAATAGAATGCTGATGGAGAGTTTACACATTTTCTTCTTACACTTAGTCGTGTACAGCATAGATTTAGATCAGGAGTGCAGGATCTCTCCAAACCTTATTGCTGGACTAACTAGAAACACGGAAGTTACATTTTAGCTTTCTGCTCTTAATTAGGGAAAGTTCTGTTGGATATCAGTCCAAGCAATCTGGCCTGCAAAATCCAGTTGGTGAGACTTTCTTGGTACTCGGACACTATGGTGATGGACAAATAGATTTAGCTAGCATTCTCAACAAGGCAATATTTAAAACTGATCTATATTTAAGGGCTATACCCAAATTGTTTTCCGTGGTTGCAGAAGCTGCTGCCAATTCAGAGATGGTATTTCCACCTCAAATACAGATGTTTAATATCATATGTCAAAGATGTCAGGAGAGGCATTGATCATGTTTAGTACAACCTGTAATATCCTAATGTAATGGGGGAATCTATTAGTCAGCCCCACAGAGGAGGCGGGAGGAATTGAAGGGACTGTATATTCACAAACTAAATTCACCCTGGGTGACAAGCTTCAGTATTGAGTTCAACGAAGAAGGGGAGATGGAACTTTTGGGACCATTGATTTCTCTCCCACTCAACAACAATTTTGAGAGAGGAATTAGCCCATCTTCAATGGGGCAAAACCCTGACACACAACATTAATGCAATGGTTTTAGGCTTCCACTGTCAAAGAGTGCATAATTTCCCCATCCCCAACCACAGTTCTCAGTAATTGAAATTGGAAGAACCCCAAATCAAGATGTTTTTAGAGCATCCTCCCCACTACTTCCTCCCCATAAAAAGTGCCTCAGAACTTGTTCTTCCTCCAGCTGAAGTGATGTAAAGAGCTGAGTTGTTACCACCAAATGGATTTAGTGACTCCTGTAGTGCACATGCCCTCAGCATCAGAGAGAAGGACAGAATTAAAATCAGAGTAGAGGTGTTACAAAGGTGTGCATGAGGTCTTCCCACCCTGCCCCCCAACCAGCTACACCATTCCCTGACATGAAGCTTAGTTTTTTTTTTTTCCTGCAAAATTTGCCTTCTGACTATGTCAGTCCAGTGAAATCAGTATGTGACGGGTTGGATCACAGAAACCCCCTTGGCAGCGGCCACCTAATGTGCCAAGTCTACTTTTATTCCTGTTTTCCCTGCCACCTCAGAACTCCAGCACCCTGTCTTGCTGAGCCAGACACTCCCGTCTGCTCCAACACAGACCCAGGGTCTGAATCACTTGTCCCAAACTGCAGGTTTACCTGAAAATAGCTCAGAGAAATTTGCTTGTCTTTAGCACTCAGATGCCCAACTCCCAAATAAATCCGTTTTACCCCGCATAAAGGTTATGCAGGGCAAACTCATAAATTGTTCGCCCTCTATAACAGTGATAGAGAGATATGCACAGTTGTTTGCTCCCCCAGGTATTAATACATACTCTGAGTAAATTACTAAATAAAAAGGTGATTTTATTAAATACAGAAAGTAGAATTTAAGTGGTTCCAAGTAGTAACAGACAGAACAAAGTAAGTGACCAAGCAAAATAAAATAAAATGCGCAAATCTATGTCTAATCAAACTTAATACAGATAATCTCACCCTCAGAGATGCTTCAGTAAGTTTTTTCTCAGGCTGGATACCTTCCAGGCCTGGGCACAATTCTTTCCCCTGGTACAGCTCTTGTTCCAGCTTAGGTGATAGCTAGGGGATTCTTCATGATGGCTCCTCTCTCCGCTTTGTTCTGTTCCACCCCTTTATATATCTTTTGCATAAGGCGGGAACCCTTTGTCCCTCTGGGTTTCCAACCCCCTACTGGAAAAGCACCAGGTTAAAGATGGATTCCAGTTCAGGTGACATGATCACATGTCACTGTAAGACTTCATTACCCACTTGCCAGCACACACATATACAGGAAGACTCACAGGTAAACACAGCCATCTGCGGATAATGGTCCTTGTTAATGAGAGTCATCAAGATTCCAAACCATTATTAATGGCCCACACTTTACATAATTACAATAGGCCCTCAGAGTTATATTTTATATTTCTAGTTTTAGATACAAGAGTGGTACATTTATACAAATCGGATGATCACACTCAGTAGATTATAAGCTTTGTAATGATACCTTACAAGAGACCTTTTGCATGAAGCATATCCCAGTTACATTATATTCACTTATTATCATGTTTTTATAAAACCATATAGGCTGCACAACGTCACACAGTAAACTCAACCTTTTGTATGAAAATCTGAATTGGCTGTCACACTAGAAAAGTTCATTCCTCTGTTTTACTAGCAATTTTTAATATACTACACATTTGTTATTTGTCAGTTTAAAAAGAATCCCTGGATTTTTCATATGGTCAGACTGTTGGAGTATGTAAAGATACAAAATATCAAACTACAGGACTGAAATAAGGGTCTGAGATCACTAAGGAAACAATCAGTTTTACCACGGACCATATTATCATATCTGCATATAGAGTGTTATAGGTAAGAGAATGATTCTAACACTTAACATCTCTATGGGCTCAATTAAACAAAAATAAAGAAATCTGGCTTTCCTCCTGTGCAAAAACACAGAAGCCTCAGAATCAATGTGAAAGCTTCACACGGTCCCTATTAAACTATAATAATCTGAAGTTACTGATATGGCTTTAGAGTACTCTTACATTATTTAATTTATTTATTTATTATTATGTATTTGCTTCTAGTAGTGGCCGCAAAATGCTAGGTGCTGTACAAAAATAAAAGAAATCACAGTCCCTGACCCAAAGATCTTACAATCTTAAATATATTGACTATATAGTATTATTTTAATAATAATTTCTCTAAATTCAGACATGTATCCGTGCAATCTAAGGAAGTATTTGTATGCAGTACTTTTGAAATTCATACTCTCTATGTAGAAATAACATGTACATAGCGTAATCTTAAAGGTCTGTTTGGCACAAGAATACAATAAATTTTTTACATATTCACTGAAGACTGACTCTTTCTGTAAAAGAAATAAAGGAAGCTAATCACAGAATAATAAAAATGTAGGGCTGGAAAGGACCTCAAGCAGTCATTTAGTCCATTCCCTCTGTGCTGAAGGGGGGGAATTGCCAAAAAACCGAACATGTCCGGGAAAATGCCGGCCAGGCACTTCCCCTCCCGCGGCTGCTCTGCTCCTCCCCTGACTCTTCAGCTCTGTTTAAGAGCCGAGCAGTACGGGCTTTGGGCAGCCCCCATGCCTCCGGACCCTGCGCCGCCGGAGCCCGGGAGGGGAAGTGCCCGGCCGGGGGCGCAGGGTCCGGAGGCATAGGGGCTGCCCGAAGCCCAAGCGCTACCGGCTTCATGGTTTGCCGGGCAGCCTCCAGACCCTGCGCCCCAGGTTGGGCGCTTCCCCTCCCGGGCTCCAGCTGCGCTGGGGAAGCGCCAGCCGGGGGTGCAGGGTCTGGGGGCTGCCCGGCAAACCGTGAAGCCGGTAGCACTCGGGCAGCCCTTTTCGCATGGCTGGGAGTGGGAGGGAGGAGAGGGCGGGGAAGGGCGGAGTTGGGGCGGGGAAGGGCGGAGTTGGGGCGGGGCTGGGGTGGGAAATGGGTGGGGCCAGGGCCCCATAGAGGGTCCTCTTTTTTTCTTTGTTAAATATGGTAACCCTACTTCTGTGTAGGTGCTAGCTGTAGTCACAGAGTAACAAAAGAATGGACAAAGTTTTGCTCTCAACTGCATTCAGGCTTGGTGTATACACAAAGTGCCACAGATTTAACTAAAAGTGTGTTTTTACACTGATTTAGTTAAACCAGTTCAGAATGCTCTGTGGACACAAATCAATTTAAATCAGGTTTATGTCAGTTTACTTTGCGTTGGTAAATTTAAACTGAGATAAGTGTGTGCACACAAGGATTTGCAGCAGCAGCACAATTAAATTGTTTTTTACACCAATTTTAATTGCACCAGTGTAGTTTCTGTATCTGTAGAGAAGGCCTCAATATGCATTTGTAACAGAGAATAGAATTTGATCCCATATATTATGTTATTTTAGGACAGGTTTCAATGTGCTTTCAGGCCCTGTGACTTCACTGGGGATGTGTGAGAGTTCAGGAGTTTACTCACATGGTTCCTTTTGCAGAATCAACGTTTCCATGTGGTTGCTATTAAAAATTCAACAATTACCCACCTGTTTCTAGTAGCAGAGCCAGAATCTCAGATACTATGTGGTAACTGTTGGTTTTTTAGTAGCAGTCATTGTACTTGCAATATTTAAAGGAAGAGATGTTCTGGAATGTCTTCTTTTTTAAAAGTCAGCTTTCCTTCACCTTAGGGAGTTGTTTCTTTTTAAACCTGCAGTATTAATTTCAGCTTCCTTTGTTGTAATAGGTGTACCTAATATTAAATTAATCTCAATGAGCATGGATAGAATAATAGCTTATTACTCTGATAAGATGTATCATTCAGTTCTGTAGAGATAACAGAAATACTCATGAAAAAGAAACAATTGAGACTATTCACCAAGAAGATGATTGCTTCACAGTAGGGGTATGTAGTAATAAATAATAATAAATATGTATAAAGTGCCTCATGCATGAAGGCATTTTCCTTCACTTTTTCTCTTTTATTGTAGTAGTTCTTTAAATTGGTACTCTGTGTACCATACTTTTCTCTAAATTGCAAAAATGTTCCAGTATTAAATTGATGAGCAGTTTTCCAAATTTAACCTGTATAAATCTACCCAATTTTTGTTTTTTCGATCAGCTCAAGGAATAGATAAAGATATATATCAATGCATAAAACCTCATTAATTTTAAAAGTATATGGAATGCCACATCTTTACTCACGGTAAAAGAAAAATTTGTGATTAATACTGCTCACATGGAACATAATGGAAGTTTTGCCCACAATGATTAAGCAACATTATTAGGGTACAAGAGTTAGGTCTCAAATACAGGTATTAATCCTAGCAACAGTTTCTCTTGGATACACAAGCTAAAACATTAAGAAGAGCTCTACTTTGAACCACTGGGGTTAGCATGAGTAAAGGAAAAGAAAGGGGAAATACAGTTTATTTCTACCACTTAAAGATGTAGGGTAACTGTAGTGGTTTTGAGTAGTTTCTCCTTGTCAGCCTTGTAGGGAGGCCAGTCTGCCTCCCTATGCCAGCTAGTTATCAATAGTCAATTGGCAGGGGATTAGCAAGGTATAGTATCAGTTAATGATCTAGGGCCATATCCCCTGAGGACGGGATCAGATAATGAGCAGTCTGTCACCCAAGTTCCCTTGCTTGGGCACACAGCAACCATAGTCTGACTCTAGCCCACTGAGCAGGCAAAGCAGTTAGCAGCCTTCAACCCAGCTTCCTGGCTTGTGCAGACAGTAAACAAACAAAGGCCTTCTGGCCTCAGGTGGGTAGGCTGTCCCTCCAGGGGTGGTGTCAGCAGCAAGAGGTAGGGGGACCTGGCCCACTGTATTCCACCAGGTCCCAGCCCAGAGCCCTAGCAGTAGCAAGTAACCCCGCCACTTGGTCAGCAGAGACCCCTTCGCAACAAGCTGACTCAACTGCTGGTTACACAACCAGACTAATGTCTGGTTTCCCTGAGCCACTTCCTACCCCAGCGTGGTCATAGAACTCCATCATTAACGGCTCCACTGTCCCTCAGGATACTCTGTGCCTGCAGACAGCAATCCCAGTGGCTCCTCTCCATCGTTGGTCTCCCCCACCGGTCAGGTGCTGCACAGCTTGGTCCCTGGTCCAGGGTTTGGCAGAAAGGGAGGGGCATCTGCCTCTTTCCTTGGCATCCTCCCAACTGAGCTGGAGACCCTGCCTGTTATACTTTCTGCCCCTCCCCTCTGCTTCCAGCACGGGGTGGGGAGAGGCTGGCCTGTTTCCACCCTCCAGTGTGATGGGTTGGACCCTCCTTCTGGGATGCCACCTGATATACTGGGGTTTCAGTGAGCCCCTCTTGCTCCACCACCCTGGATTCCCTCTCCTTGTTTTGCCGAATTAGGCTCTCCGGCCTCCTGCAGCACACACACATAGGTGCAGACACAGACTGAAGTCAGCTCTTGTGTGAGAGGATTCACCCAGCACTCATGTGCACACCCCTTTTGGGGAATAAACCCAAAATAATACTCTCTTGCACTGTATAGAAAGATCTGCACAGCACAAACTCATCAAAATTTGTCCTCTTCCTCAATGTGAAGAGAGATATGCATGCCTCCTTGCCCCCCCTCCCCGTCCCCCGGTTAGAAATTGCACAAACTGGATTTAATAATAAACCAAACAAATTTATTAACTATAAAAGGCAGATTTTAAGTGGTTAAAGGGATAGCAAACAGAACAAAGCAGATTACTAAGCAAATAAAACAAAGCACTCAAACTAAGCTTGATTCACTAAAGAATGGCTACAAATAGTAATTTCTCATCCTAAAAGTTGTTTCAGGCAGATTACAGAGATTCTTGAAAGCCAGCTGCATTGGCCTGCAGCTTGAAACTTCAGTTATTTTTACTCACAGGCTAGACAACCTTCCAGCCTGGGCTCAGCTCTTCTCCCCTCAGTTCAGTTCTTCTGCTCATGTGTTTCCTACTGTCTCTTTGGGTTAAGAGGCAGAGGAGAACCATGATGATGTCACTCACCTGCCTTATATAGCTTTTGTGTATGGCGGGCACCCTTTGTCTTCTAGTGGAAAAACAGTGGCATTCCAAGGGGTGAGGTCCAGTACCAGGTGACTCAGACCCATGTCTCGGCAGGGTTGTAACAGCCATTACTCGCAGGCTGTCTGGAGTATCCACAGGAAGACTAAGCTCTTTCACAGTCCATTGTCTTTTCTGATGGGCCATCAGCACCATCTGGCTTTTCATTGTTGTACCTGAAGGACTAGTTGGTGGTGTCACCCAAAGTAGCACATTTGAAATACAGATACATGGTCAATATCCCTAACTTCAGATATAGAAATGATACAGGCACACAAATCACATTCAGTAAATCATAACCTTTCCAATGATATCTTACGTGAGGCATCTTGCATAAAGTATATCTCAGTTATGCCATATCCATATCATAAGCATATTTCCTTAAAGAATATGGAGTGTAACATCACAGTGGAGAGTGGTTCCTGCCAGTCAGCCTGAGAGGTAGGCCTCTCTGCCTCACAACAGTAACATTTTCAAACGTATGTAGGTGACTTAGGAGCTGAATTCCCATTTTCAAAAGTGACTTAGGTACTTATGAGACTACAAAGTGCCTCAGACATTTAGGTGCTTTTCAAATGTTACTTCTAGCTCTTTGTGCATGTTAAATGGGAACAAATTCTTCAACCGTGATATTTGTTAAACATTTTTAGAAATTAATAGAATTTTCTATTCTCAGTCTCAAACACAGTTTAAAGTCGCACTTAGGTATACTGAGGATGGACACGTTATAAGAGCAAAGATAGTACAAGTAGACACCTAGATATGTCTAGAAGTTAAGGGGGGACCATTGAAATTCAGAGGCATCTGATGCTGTCAAGTGAAGTCAGAAGTTTAAGATATTCAGCACTTTATAGGAGATGCCTGGCATCTTGCAGTTTTTAAAGTGTTTTTGGATAAAGTTACTTTATAAGAGCCAGATTCTACGCCTATTAAAGTTGATGGGAGTTTTGTGTTTGATTTCAGTGGGAGCGGAAATTGCCATTGTCAAGTTGACATTGTCATTTTATTGGTAATAAAGAGAGAAATACTTATGCCAGATTGATAGCATGCTGGAGGAGATGAAATGAAGTGTTTCTGCAATGCCCATTCAGAGTCTTTCTGTCCTGAAATGTGTTTGTGCCACAATGGGGCCTCCTTCAATGAAGCATATTATCACCAGGTTTACACTACAGACCTAAGTCGGTATAACTATGTTGCTCAGGGATGTGAAAAATCCACTTTGTAGACAGCACTATGTTAACAGGACTTCAAGGCTGTATTGCTGCTTCTGCACCAGGCACACTTCTTAGGGTTTTTTAACATCGTTATAACTCAACTAGGGCAAAACCTAGCGTAGATGCACTGTAATAGTGTAAACCATTACTTGCAACACTGCAAAAACCCCTAGTCCCGATAATGACTTAACATGTTGTTGCATAATTTCTATGGTACAAAACTAGAGCAACAAAACAGAAGCTACACTTTTCGTCCAAGCACAACTCTTTTAAGTTACGAAGGTTCAAAAGTCACAGTCACAGCATAATGAGATCAAATAGGTTTGCAAGTCAATGTGTGTAAGTCCTCCATAGGTATTAAATCTTCAGAAGTTAAAGGTGTTATCGTCTATTATACAGTATTATACTGCAATGTCTAAATCAGGCACCAGAAAAAAGGGCATCTCTTGCTCTCTCTTGCGAGCCACTAACAATCCAAGATACAAAGTACATCTTCAGCAAAGCCTTTGAGATGAGCATTCTAGGGATGGAATTTAGTGCATTATCCAGTGTAGCTAAATCCATTCTTCTGCTTTGGGATTGAATATGTATTTGCCTTATAGCGAAGAGCTCAGACTCTTCCTAGGGAGATTGAAATTCCTCTCATTCACTTGTAACCCTATTTAAGCATCTTTCATTCTCTGGGACTACTCCAATAAGCTATCCTCAGCTTACAGAAACTTCAAAGCCAAGAAAAAAAATATTAAAAAAAGAAAAAGAAAAGAACAGTGCCTTAGTTCAAACTTCAGTGGAGACAAAATTGATTAGGAACTGGAGATTAACTTGATTGTAGCCCTTTCCACATTCTTAGAGCAAATCAAGTATTGCCTCTTTCTTCTAAAATTTATTTTACAACTCAAGGCATCAGTAACTATTAACCAGGTTATAACAATAAGATAAGCATTCTAGAAAGAGGGATTTGCTCTTTTACTTGTTAGTAAAGAAAGAACAGTCATTCACAAAGGATAAATGTATGAGAAACAAGACAAAATAAGCCATGAAAAAGGCAAATAAATACTTTGTTTAAATCAAGAGAGCCATAAAAGACATCTGTAATTTGAGAAATTCAAAAGGTTAATTTGCTCACCCAGGTTTCCTTAATTCCTCCCAAGTTTTTTTCCTGGCTCATCTTCAGCGTGTGGCCTTGAGCAAGCCACTTCACCTCTTGGGCCTCAGTTTCCTCAGCTGTAAAATGTGGATAATCATACTCACCTACAGTGTTGTAAGGTTTAATTAACTGTTGTATGGAAAGTACTTTGAGATCATCAGCTGAAAGGTGCTATAGAATGCAAGGCATTAGTAGTAGTACTTATTAAAATGGTAAAAGCTTGGATAGGATGATCATTCTTGCTATACCAGTTGTAATGTTGGATACGTTTGATCTATTCCTGTCTGTTTTTAAATGGGGCAATTTTGTTGACATTCTATAAGTAAGCTAGAAATATATATAAACATTTGAATAATATTCTAGTTTTAATCTAAGTGAGATAGGATAGCAAACAACATTACCAGGTGTGGAAAATGGATAAAAAAGATCTAATCTATTCATAATGTCAGGCAAGATTGTTGGGCTATGATGCAAAGAAACAAAAATACAGAGGCAAATTGATGTAGACATAAGAAACACTCAATACAAATAATGAAAGAATAAAATCTTTAGTAAAAATACTGGAATAACAAAATAAATGGTTTGTCTACATCAGGGGTCAGCAACCTTTCAGAGGTGGTGTGCCAAGTCTTCACTTATTCAAGGTTTCGCGTGCCAGTAATACATTTTAACCTTTTTAGAAGGTCTCTCTCTATAAGTCTATATTATATAACTAAACTATTGTTGTATGTAACGTAAATAAGGTTTTTAAAATGTTTAAGACGCTTCATTTAAAATTAAATTAAAATGCAGATCTTATCAGTTTAGTGTGATCCTTGCTTTTCCTTGCTGAGTTTTCCAATGTCTGGCATGGATTTGGATACTTTAAGCTTCATGGAGGCTTCTGAGTGATCAGTTGTTAACCGGCTCCTAGAGGGACAGAGGACAGATTTCATGTCTGAAAATACCTGTTCACACAGGTATGTGGATCCAAATGCTGAAAGCATTGCAAACACAATTTTCTTCAAACAGTTAAATTTCACTTGCAGGGAGTTCCAGCAGGTCAGAATAGAGGCCCCATGATCTCTCTCAGTAGCTTCAAGTGCACTCCGCAGATCTCCAAATTTTGATGCCCACAATTCTGAGCTTTTTAACTGAATGAGCTGCATTTCGAAATCTTCAACATCCATCCACTGAAATACAGACAACTCCAAGTCGCTTTCATTGCAGTTTTCAGGTTTAATTAGAAAATAAAGCATTGGGCCAAATCACTGGAAATCTTGAAATCTGTCAGAAAATTCTGATTCCAGTTCTTGCACATACATTCCAATCTCATCGACACTGACAGTGCAACGTGTCGATAGCTCTTTTATGTGTTGGAAGTAGTGGAAAGTCGAAGTTCGAATATCCCGAGAAAAAACTTTTACAAAAAATGCCTTCCAGGCTTCATAAAGATCCAGAACCATTTGCTGTGCACCCTGGAGACAGAGGTTGAGTTCGTTTAAGTGAGCGGTGATGTCAGTTAGAAACATGACAGCCATTTGTCATCATCCAGTTCGGGTAGTTTTGTCCTTTTTCTGACAAAAAGTCCTTGATTGCATCAAAACAGTTTACAAAGCGCACCAAAACCCTGCCACGACTTAGCCACCGAATGTTGCTGTGAAGTGGAATGTTGTTATAAGCACTGTCCATCTCTTCTAGCAGTGCTTGAAACTGACTGTGAGTCAAAGCAGGTCGAGCAACAAGGAAATTCACAATTCGCACCACTGTGTTCATTTCATTATTAAGCTCTGAATTAGAAATTTTAGCACACAGGTTTTCTTGATGGATGATACAGTGAAATTTGATTGTCGGGCGGCCAATTTGATCTTGAAGTAACTTTACAAATCCCTTCTGTTTTCCAACCATGGCAGGAGCACCATCTGTTGTCACACAGAATATTTTTCTGATGTCGACTCCTCGTTCTTCAAAATAGTTTACAAAACTTTCTACTATATCTTCGCCCTTTGTTGCGCCATGCAGGGGTTTTAGGCAACAAAATTCCTCTTGGATTTCATTGGAAGCACAATATCTTGCAACAGCTGCCAAACTTGGAATGTTGTTTATATCCGCGCTATCAACTGCAACGCTAAACACTGCTGTGTCTTTTAATGCAGTTGTCTGCTTTTCGTTAATGTTTTCTGCATTTTCCTTATGCGTCTCTCAACAGTTCTGGCAGAGACAGGCTGTTCTTTTATTCTAGATATGATCATATCTTTATTTGGCAAATCATTGAACAAAACCTCTGAACTGCTGAGAAAAACTTCTTTTATATATTCCCCATCTGAAAACGACTTTCCATGTTTTTTGCAATGCACTGTGCAATCTTGTAACTTCCTTTTGTAACTTGATTTTTACTTAAACTTAAGCATTTAAAAACACTGCTTTGTTTCTCATATCCTGCTACTACCTTTTTGATCGATTCAGTCTGGTCTGCTTCATCAAGAAAGGTTTTCTCGTGCTTCGTTTGAAAATGTCGTTGAACACTTGATGTGCGACAAACAATACTTTCACAACAGAAAGCACAAACAGCACAGTCCTTCTTTGGAATAAATCCAAATGTGTCCATCCAAGAAGGCTGAAATGAATGGACATCTAATTTTGCTTTCTTAGGAGCTGGCATTTTGTCAAATGTACCACTCAACTCACAGTGGGGGGAAAAATGGCGACAGAGGGCACGCACAATGTTCCACGTGGCCTGATATAAGCAGCAAATCAGGACTTAAAAATATCCCAGTGGTGCTGGAACAATTTTTAAGGTAGGAGTGCTGAGCTGCACCCCCACTTGCCCATGTCTGCACCCCTCACTGCCCCAGGCTGGGGCCAGTGGGCCACAGCCGTGGGAGGCTGCAAAGCGCCAGGCCGAGGTCAGGAGCAGAGCCCCGGGTCGGCGGCCGGTATCCCAGGCCAGCAGCGGGCTGAGCGGGGCCAGTGGCCGGAACCCCAGACTGGCAGCAGAGTGCCACTGAAAATCAGCTCGCGTGCTGCCTTTGGCACATGTGCCATAGGTTGCTGATCCCTGGTCTACATGAACAATTAGTTCTCTGTAAGCTGGAGTGTGAATCTACCCTGCCCTAGCCTGCTGCAGACTAACTGTCCACATAGACCCTGCTGACTTGCATTAACAGTTTGTTAATGTGGTTTGATCTAGTGGTTGAGTTATAACCATTCATCAGCTGCTTTACTATCTGAGATCTTAACCCTTATCTTACTCCGGGCATATAGTTGGAGAGTTGAATATCCCACCCTCTGTCCTTCTCTGGTTTATGCAGTCAGTCATCTAGTTTAGCCTGCTGTTCACTCATTGGGAAGGAAGGACAGCTGAGATAGCTCTTTAAACTAGGTACTCAGACCTTTGGTCCACTCCAGTCATTAGAGGAGCCTAAAACTTTTCTTCTGCACTCAGCAAAAGATGCGCCCAGATTCCTTTCACTGGTTTCCCATTCTTCTGCTGCATCCTCAATTTCATTGATAATAACATCTGATCAGCATAACATTTCATGGCACCGGCTCACCTAACTTCATAATATTATATAATTTATCCTGGCCTCTGTCCCGGTCAGCCACCCCCCACAATTCCCAGGGGCAAAAGCCTCATTGTGTTTGGCTACCCCACCCTACTGCCTCAGAAGCCTGTGAAGGAGTGGACAGGAGTGCTGAGGACAAATGAATTAGTGGGAGGGGAAAGCAAGATGGGTGAAAAGAGCATGAATGATTAATGCTGGGGTGTAGATATCAGGGGCAAGGAAGGGGAAGGAGGAGAGTGATAGAACTGGGTCTGGTGACTGTTACGTTATTAACTCTACAGAACCTGCCTCCATGTTCACCTTTCCTCCTCCTCATTACCCTCAGTCCCTTCTCCCAAATCTTGCTGGTTTGTATGGTTCAATTCCTCCTGTGTGTTGTCCACAGCTGCGGCTCTTAAATGGTCTTCCAACTGAGGAGTGGTTATAGAGTTTCTGGTCCTCCACAGTTACCGGAGAGGAATGGGATATGTTGCCACAGCTACCACTCAAACAGCTTTCCATGCCTGTCCCCTACTGCTCTGATGCCCCTCCCACCAACCCCCATATCTGGCTCCATTTCCCCTCTTCTTTCTCCAACTCTGACCCACGCTTCCTCCTCCTTTGGTTCCTCTACTCACCTGCCTTTTCACTTCCTTCCTGCTGCTTCTCCTTCCCTGCACACATCTGAGACTTAATGGTGCCAATTCTCAGGATTTTATTACAAGTCTCAAAGTAGTTGGTGTTTTTCTGTAAGCCTTAGCTACTGAAAGCAGGAGACTGCATGAGAATCTTGGCTTCCATTTAATAAAAACTACTATTATATCCCTCATGGTTGCAGAGAAAAGCATGCAAATGTGAAGCAAGGACCCCTAAAGGCTCAGAAACCAGAAGGAAAATGAAAACTCCCCAGCATTTTTTTAAATATTGTGAATATTCCACATGGCTCCCGGAAGCAGCAGCATGGCCCCCCTCTGACGCTTCAGCCGGGGAGCAAGGTCAGGGGGCAGCTCCATGGGGTTTCCGGAAGCAGTGACATGGCCCTCCTCTGGCTCCTATCCATAGGGGCAGCCAGGGGGCTCTGCTCTGCACACTGTCCCCACCCCAAGAGCCGCCCCTGCAACTCCCATTGGCCAGGAACTGTGGCCAATGGGAGCTGCAGTGGAGGTGCCTGCGGACAGGGCAGTGTGCAGAGCTGCCTGGCCGCGCCTCCACATAGGAGCCGGAGAAGGGGCATGCCACTGCTTCTGGGAACCGCTTGAGGTAAGTGCCGCTCAGAGCCTGCACCCCTGAGCTCCCCCGTGCCCCAACCTCCTGCCTCAGCACTGATCCCCTTCCCGCCTTGCAAACCCCTCAGTCCCAACCCGGAGCAGCTTTCCACACCCTGAACTCCTCATTTCTGGCCCAACCCTGGAGCCCGCACCTGTAACCAGAGCCCTCACCCCCTCCCACATCCCAACCCCAATTTTGTGAGCATTCATGGCCTGCCATACAATTTCTATTCCCAGATGTGGCCCTCGGGCCAAAAAGTTTGTCCACCCCTGGGTTAAGTGCACAACACCAGTGTGAGGTGGATTGTATTATATCCATTTTACAATCAGGTAAGGAATGTCTAGAGCAGATAGGTGACTTATTCAAGATCATACAGCAAATCAATGGCAGTCAAAAGCAAAGTACAGGAATCCCAATTCCCAGTCTCATGCCTTACTAGACAACACTGCATCCCTTGTTTTCCTTTAAAAACTAATCCAGTCTGGTGGGTTAATTGGTAACCCTCGTTTTTTAATTCAGGTGAACTGACTAATTGCATACCACTCCTCCCCGCCCCTGTAATATTAATTACAAATTACCACTATACAAGTGACACCAAAACTAGTTTGATACTTTTTATAAAATTGTGTAGTGTTCCCAACCACAGATTGTAGCAGCACTGAATCACTAAGGGAGAAACCCTTGCACCCTAAAGAGGTTAGGGACAAGATTTCCTCTTAGGCAAGAGGAGCTGGCTGATTCTACAGCAGAGCATTTTGATTTGGGCACACACCTGTCTAAGAATCGATAACAAAAGCAATACGGAAAATGTACATGACAATTTAATCATGTTTTGGTAAAAGTACTGATTCTTTAAAAAGTCTGCCTGAGCACAGCAAGTGACTTTACATAAAAGAAAAAATGGTTAATTGTTTGACAGTTGTTGTTTATATGGAACTTGGTTTTTATTTGTAGACAGCTTTGATTTTCAGTGAACTTCTTTACTTAGAGGCTTATGTTAGTGAATGGTATTTCTGTGTATATAATGTCAATAGTCTTCTGATATCAGTTAATACAACAACAAATTTGGTGAATCAGACAACGGAAAGGTGCCTTTTCTAGCTTGCCCATTTCTGTCATCTTCCAGCTGTGTGACTCATATGAACTTTGCAGTTTATTATTAGATGACAGCACCACTGAGATATCAAGAGGGGTAGCATAACCACATATATTAGTCCTTTGGCAAAAAACTATACTACTTTATTATATTAGATTTTGGAAAATTGAAAGATATGTGGTATTACAAACACTGAAAAGAAACAGGAAAGTTCTGGGATAGAAAATAAAATAATAAGTTACATTTATGTAACAGTTTATGTATTCAAAGTGCTATACAAACAGTAACTATTTGATTCTTATATTATCCCTGTGAAGTACAGGTAAGTTGTAATGATTGTTCCCATTTTACAAATGGAGAAACTGAGGTGCAGAGGTGATTTGGTCAAGGACACCCAGCGAATTGTTCGCTAGGAATTCCTGGCCGCCTATCAGGATGCTATCATCCCTTAACTAGAGTTGATGCAAACATTCCATGTTTATTTTATTGTAGTTCATTGTCATGCTTCAACATACATAGAGTGAGAATCTGCCAATAGGTAACAAAGTAAGAGCTCCTAAAACCAAATAGGGGAACCCTACTGTCATTCAGATTTTATGATCTGTGGTCTTAAGCGCATTACGTGTTGGTTCCATCTGGACGGCTCTCCAGGGGTTCAGATTTGCAAGCTGCACAGCTGTGTGTGTGACATATGATCACACCATGATAGTAAATCACTGGAGCCACTCTGGTAGTATGTTTGCTCCTGAGCCCACCCCAACAGGCATGGTTGTTTCCCAATTTACAAAAGTGATCTAAAAATAGCGTGAAGTTTGGACTCCCATGGTAAAGAAAATAAACTTAGGTGTAGGCCTAAATGACAGCTAATAGCTTTGGTTAATTTTAATTCCTAAATTAGCAGATGCTTTTAAGGAGAAATGTAGGTTTTTAAAGACGCCTACAGCTATTTAGTGGGAAATAAGTTGCATCAACAAATTTGAGATCCAAAAATAAACAGATCTGTTCTGTGCTTGTTTATATGTTAATCCTTACATGCAAACACTTAATTTTTCACCAGAAAAGATGGTTCTTCAGATATTCATATTACTAAGAGGCCAACTCAGCAATCTTTATGCAAGCAAAACTCCTGCTGAAATCAAGATACCTGATCCTGAAATCAATAGGAATTTTGCCTGTGTAAGAAGGAGGATTGAGCTCTTAAAATTACATCTTGATGTTAATAAGCACACACACAAAAATATATTTAAATCTATATTTATATAACAGTAATAGCCCTTTTTGACAGTACGGAAGTAGGTGAAATAGGGAATACTTGTGATATATACTATGTATTATATTTTATTCAGTCCACACATATTTATATGTAACTTTATGCTATGTTATTTTTTATTAGATGTAATTGTAGAATTTACTTTGAAATTGATTAAAATATAAATTCAGTGCATTCACTAATATAGTGTCTAATTCTTCCAAAAGTCATAAGGAGAGCAGAATTTGGCTCATCATCTCTCAGAGAGAGAAAAAATAATCTCAGGACAAAGAGGACTAAACATAAATGACATGTTTACATTAATTTGTTTTCAGAAGATGATTTCATAGCTCAAAAGTAGGACTGATTCCAAGAGCTTTTTGCGGATGTTTACTTTTAATATTTGAAATAAATATGTATGCAGGATATTTTGCTTCAAACATTTAAAAAAATAAGTGTGTAGATTCCAATAAGTCTGGTGACAATGAGAAACATTCAGCTTAGCACCGACTATAATTAATAGTTGTATGATTTGTATTAATAATAGTTGAAAAAGGAACTGCTCAATATAGTTTGTCCAATATTGAATCACAGAAATGTAGGGCTCAAGAGGTCATCCTATCCATCCCCTCGCACCAGCACAGGACTAAGTATACCTACACCATTGCCAACTGCTGTTTAATATATTCTTTAAAACCTCCAAGGATGGGGATTTCACAACCTCCCTAAGTAACCTATTCCAGTACTTAACTATGCATATAGTTAGAAAGTTTTTCCTAATATCCAACCTAAATCTTCATTGCTGTAAACTAAGCCTATTCTGGTCCTACCCTCAGTGGACACGGAGAGCAATTGAGAGCATCATCCTCTTTATGACACCCTTTTACATATTTGAAGACTGTTACCATTTCCCCACTGCCTTCTTTTCTATAAACTAAACATGCCTACTTCTTTCAATCTTTCCTCATAGATCATGTTTACTATCATTTCTGTTTCTCTCCTCTGGACTCTCCCCAGTTTGTTCACATCTTTCTTGAAGCTTGCAAGTGCCAAGTAGAGCAGAAGGATTACTCCCCATTTTGCAACATAACTATACATTAATTTTGTCCTTATAAGATGGACATTAGACAATACGTTAATTTCAAAGGCTGCATAATGTTGCTATGCACTGTCAAACAATCACTACATTTCAAACCAAAATTGGCAATGCTTCGGTGATGAGTAAAGCAATACACAGTATTTTTTCAACTCCACATTCCACTCCCAATCTTTGCATGAATATGAAATTTTTGAGTGGAGCAGGGATAGAATATGACCTTTAAGGCATGATCCTGCAGTCTTTCCTCAGGCAAAACCTCCATTGAAATCAGTGTGTGGAGTAAAGACTTCAGGATGATGTGCCTGATTCACCTCTCCCTGGCACCAGTTTTCTCAAGTTTGAGATCATTTGTGTTACATTGGTGAAAAATGGTGCAGCAGGGTGAAGAGTCAGGACCAATGTCTATAGGACCCTGTCCTGTGAGAGGTTTGGTGTTTTCTGCAAGATGCACAGTGACCTCAGCTCCCTTTGATTTCAAAGGGAGATGAGGGGTTTCAACATTTAGCAAGATCAGATGCAGCGAGTACGCCAAAGGCGCGGGACCGGCGGACCTCCCACAGGCATGCCACCGAATCCGCGTTACCAGCGGACCGCCTGCAGGACTGCCGCCGAAGGCTGCCTCACTGCCGTGCTTGGGGTGGCAAAATACATAGAGCCGCCCCTGTTTCTAGGGAAGGATTGATATTTTGGATTTGTGTTAAACTAACTGTTGCAACAGAAACATCTCAGCTAAAGGAGCAGAATCTTTAACTACCCCATGCAAAGGAGACTAATGCTTGCAGAGACAGTAATTAATGAACAGCCTTTGGGCCTGCTTCTGCTCCATTTGACTCAATGAGATCAGGATCAGACCTGAAGTTTGTTGGATGTTTTAAATATCTGACATTCTAGTTAGTATTCTTCTTTGACAAGATTATACGTTCTTGGTTTCCATATACAAATTACTTCGTGGCATTTTGTTCTGAGTTTTTAATTTTGATTTTTGCTACTGGAAGCACTAAATAGTCATGAGCCAGCTTGTTCCCCCGCTCCCTGTGTGGAAGACTCCCTCTCCCTCATGGATCTCCTTCCCCTCAACAGCAGCATGCCTCCTTCTCCAGGAACCAGCAGAGAGCACTCCACAGGTTTAGGATCCTTGTCCTGGGAAGAGCCAGAAACTGAGCACACAGGGTACAGGCAACCCCCTTGTTAAATAAGAGTCCCCCATTTAACTCCACAGAGCTTACATGAAAAAGATAATACAGCCTTGGACTGTCTTATCTGTTCTACCTACCCCCTCCAGAGCAATTGTCCCACTCTAAAAGAGGTCCTAAGAGCAGCTGCAGTCAGGGGTTGTCCTTGGCAGCACAACGCCATTGGTATCATACTTCCACCAGCATGGATAGATCTGGATTCTGGGAGACACCTCCAATTGTGTAATGGTCCTTGTGGCTTATTCGCTGAGGGCCAAACCCTGAGTTCCCACCTCCAATGGAAACGCCACAAAGCAATCCTCATGGAGCTTTTCTTCTTTCTTAGTCCGCTGCTGCAAGTTTTACAGCAGAAGGCAACAATCCAGCTCCATGAACCATAGTTCATGGTGTTAGTAATATAGTATGCAGTATGACAGAGCCCACATGCATATTTGGTAGATCTAATATTCTGAATAAAGAAAAGAAATTACCTTAAGCACAGGGTCTTCTTAATTTAGGGACAAAACAATAGGACACACTAATTTTGAAAGGTTTTTTAAAGGATATTGTAAAAATGGCACGTTTTATGGGCTTTGTGATTATTTCAGTGACTCAGGGTTATTCTAGCAAATAATCAGGGTGCTAATTTTAATTACCAAGAAGCAAACATATATGGTTAGCATGAGTGAGTAAATTCATATCCGTGTATTAGGCATTTACATCTTTGAAGGTGACACTGCTAAAGAACTGCTCTCATGGAGGAAACGTTTTTTTCTACAAATTTAATTTATCACTTGCAATGGAGCAGTGTGTCAGGAAAATCACTTACCTGGGGGTATGTCATCCTGCAAATCTCCTGTGGTTAGGAGGTCTGTGTTGTACCAGGCCTCCTGCCTGCTCCATTTCATTGTAAGCATTTATTTTCTCTGCTGTATTTTTCTATTTTCTGTTATTTAACCTCTTGATAAAAAATAGTTTTTTAGCTCTTTAGTTCTGAGCCCCCATGTTACTCACTGCACATGTGCACAGAGCGGAGTTTACACTCAGCCATTTGGGTTTGGGGAAAACAACTGGGGTGGGGGTGAGCTGTTGACTCCGGATTATGTTTGCTATCTGACTCCACAGAAGTCCATCTTTGGGGACTTTGATTATTTTGATTAGGCATTTGGGAACAAGCAGGCTGGCTGGTTTCTGCCAGATTCCTTCCCCCAAAATCTATGAGGGAAGCTAGGGCTGGTTCCTGCAATTTTTTGCTACTTCTTCCTCCATATTGTGGTACACTTCTGGAGAGAGTAATCCAGGAGAAGCCATAGATTAGAGGAGATAAGGACTTGGGGGCCTAGTCAGCAGGGGACCTACATGTGGATGCCTGCCTCTGGAGATTTCCTAGTTCCATGTTGATCTCAGAGGATCCACAGATTTAGGGGGCGGAATCACTGTTCTCTTCCATGGGGGCAAACCCCATCCCCGCAGAAGTACTCAAAGGGAATTCTGTGAGTACCTACTCATGGAAATTCAATTCCTATAAAGGCTTCAATATCCCATGTAGGAAAGCATCAGACCCTCAGTTTAAAAGAACAATAATTTACTGTAGATTGTGAGGGAATGGGCTTAGGCAGATTCTCAGAGGAAGTGTTTCTCTTGGGGCTATCACAGCGAAGACGTGGCCACTTGCCAGCCTGAAGGTGCAGAGATGGTACTCTGAAAAAGCAGATTGTGTCACAGCTTATAAACAAGTAGGACTTTTTGATCTCTTGGACTCCAGTCCCCTGAGGAGACTGCAGTAGAACCGCCATAAACATGTTCCAATATAAGGTCCTGGGGTCTGTCTCTCATGGGTTCTCCCTCATCATCAGACACCACTGAACTGAGAAACCACTTAGGAGAGCTGAAGCTGCCCTTCATACACCAGGGTGAGGATCCTCTCAGCCCATAGCCCATAAAGGTATTTAAACCTTTTAAATATCCGTAACTTCAATCCACAGTTTTCTGCCCTACCAGTAGGAGCACAGTGTCAATTTCAACACCATACCATGTCCTCTCAAGATACAGCTACTGATTTGCCTTACAACATAGGTACCTGGAAATTATGAGCCCTCAGCCCCCACAAACTGCAGTGGATAAGGGGTAGGGTTAGTATGTTGAGGTTGGGATCGTATTCGCTGACAGGGACAGCTGTAGTGATAATTTGTCCTTCTCCTACCACTTTCCATCCAAGGATCTCAAAACCCGTTACAAACATTAACGAATTAAGCCAGACAACAACCCCTGCAGGGTGGGGTACTAATACCCATACTTAGTGGCTCATTAGCTACCACATTGATAGGCATCTTAAAAAGTAGCTGATAGAATAGAGGATATGTACGTACCTCTCAATCTCCCAAGCCGTCAATGTGAGAGGCCCCATTTCTAATAAATGTAAAATGGCACTCTGACCTTCCCATGCCCTTATTTCAGGCATGGGAGTGGAAAGCAGTTGAGCAGAGGGATATGTGTATTTAAGAACCTTTGCTAACTTTTGGTTTCTAAGTTGAAGGAAAAAGGAAAAAAAGAAACATTTGCTTTACCAATATCTGTCAGTTGTCAAATCATGCTTAAAGTTAAGAAAGCACTAAAATGAGTTGACATTTTTTTCTTTTGTATTTTTCTTCTATTCTTTCTTCCCTGTTTTCTCTATTCTTTCCTTCCCCCAAACATTGACTTAATGTTGTTACTTCAGATTTTCACTGGGCCTCATATCCTAACCCAGGGATTCTGCCTATTAAAGTATAAATGATTTTAATTTATATACCACAGTAAAGCAATATAAAACTGGGATATGTACTCTGTGCACTGTTATTTTGCCACCATAGATCAATTAATCATGCTAACTGCTCCATGCAGAATTTCTATTGTGACTAATTAAGAAATGTATGATCGCTATAACATGGCCGTTAAGGGTTTTATCATTCTTAGGAGGATTGGTTTTAGAACACACTATTACTGTAATGGGATTTGCTTTTATCAGCTAACTCATTTTCATCAATTCACAGTGATTTTAAAATCAATTTTTATTAAGGAATTTGATCATGAGACTTGCATTTTGATATTTTTTTATCTTCAGATACAAATTTTTATGTATATTTCTAAACAGCAGAAGAATTGCTTTGTCTCTTATCATTACATTGCACTGGATGGGTGCAGGTGCATTCAAAATAATCAGTCTCTCAGACCACAATATGGGGCCAAATTCAAACCTGGTGAAAGCCAGTGCAACTTCATTGACTTTAGCAGTGTTGTACCTGCTTATACCAGATTCGGAATTTGACACACTCAGTTCATAAACTAGTAGTAGTGTGCTATATAATGTCCAAGCACAAATGAAGAAGAAAAGGATAAATATAAAGTACAAATAAGAAAATACTGACAGCTTCACAGACCATTGATACATCAGATGCAAACTGATGTCTGTTTGGAAAGCAACACAGCTTCACCCACTCTCCTGCCAGAATCTTGCATTTATTGGACTACAGTTCCAAAGCAAAGTGTAGCAGAAAAGCTAGGTCTTTATGGGCCCTATCCAATCTCCACTGGAATCAATATATGTCTAAGCCTATGGAGGTTCTCCCACTAATAAATAACATTTTTATGGCTTCATTATGGTCTACTTTGAAGATAACGATGCAACTTGAAAGAAAGGAAGAAATGTGTTGGCCAGTCTGGAAAGAGCTAAGTAATTGCATGTACATACACAGTACTGTATTTACATAAATAAAAAGGTTTCTGTTGCAACAGTTAGTTTAACACAAATCCAAAATATCAATCCTTCCCTTAAGTTTTTCAATCCATGTTTGTAAGGAGAATGGAAAATATATATTTAAACTGACAGGGTAAAGGAAAAAGGAGTTCCCATTCCCTCATTATTAGGGGAACTATTTTCAAGGAACCCTGTAAAACCACACACAATTAAACCTCAATAAGGTCTAGTTTAAATAAAGTCTAGAGCAGTTGACTCCCTTGGTGTTGGTTCTTCCTTTTTCAAGTGTCGTTCTCTAGCTAACATCATACCAAAGGAATGGCAGGACCTCATCACAGACATCTACCAACTCTGAGATACTAAAAGTAAAATCTACAGCTGGGTGTCTGTCTCTGTGCCTTGGCTCCCATTTCCTGGAACTGCCTTGATATAGTCATTTCACTGTATTGCCTACTCTATAAATGCAAACATAGCAGAGTAATGAAACAGCAAATCTTAATTTTCAGTTTATGTTTTTTATCTCTCTTTTGGTGATAGCTATAAAATGGATATTATTTGCATATCATTTGTTTCATGCTGCTGCATTAAACTGCCTGGGCTTAATCATATGCAAAATATATTTACACATGACTCCACATTTGAGCAATGAGACACAGCAGTGTGTGCATTCATAGGTCATTAATTCATGGTACATATGCATTATGAGGTATCATTGCAAAGGTCTTCAGCTAGGAAAAACTTTTTCACTAGGAGGTGGTGGAGCACTGGAACGGGTTACCTAAGGAGGTGGTGGAATCTCCTTCCTTAGAGGTTTTTAAGGTCAGGCTTGACAAAGCCCTGGCTGGGTTGATTTAATTGGGAATTGGTACTGCTTTGAGCAGGGGATTGGACTAGATGACCTCCTGAGGGCCCTTCCAACCCTGATATTCTATGATTCTATAATTCTATCAACCACTGGCCCAGGAAAGCACCCCCTTTTGTAGCTTATACTGCTGTTAGTTTATATGAAAGGATGATGAAAGCCAGCATCATCAGGGATATGTTCAAATTATGACATGATTTTGTTCAAAATGGCAGAAAAGGCTTCAACTATATTGAATACTCCTATGAAATCAATATATTTCAATGGTAAGAGGTCCTGATAGCTGTGAAGGAGAACACCTTTGAGTTTGCCTTTCAGCTCCCCATTTCCTTCTAGTGATAGCACTTCTTGTAGAATGGACAAAGTTCACATGCCTACTGAGACCAGCTCTGTTGCCACAAGCTACCAGCACTGGTTATGCTTCCCGCTCTTGCTCTGAGAAAGACTGGAACTCCTCGTGGACCCACATTAATCAGACCATAGCAGCTAGGTTATCCTGCTCCTGTAGGAGTTAGCATATTTACCATTCCCCCAACCACTGTGGGGTGGAAAGACCATCTCCATTCCCAGATAGCCTGCCCTGAAAGCTCTTTGGACTGCTACTGTCAGCCACTAACCAATAAGTGGCCTAAATGTTGCAATCCTGTTATGGGAGAGGAAAAGACAGTATGAACCCACAGTATAAAGAGAGGGACAAATGCCTGTTGGGTTTAAAAATGGATGATGTAGACTCCTAGAATGGATGTCAGATATACAAAGTGAGAGAACACTGCAGTACAAGAGTGATACATTTTAGGAAAACAAATGTTTAAGAAATTTCAAATCTAGGTCTGTAGTCCTTACTTAGGCAAAACTCTCCTTGACTTCAGTACTGGACTATGGACTATCTCAGTACACATGCTAACAGACAGGTGGATGTGGAGGGACTGGACAGACATGAATGAGGTAAGAAGGGGATTTCAGGTCAACTGAGAGATAGGCTGAACATAGATCAAGTAAGTGTAAGGAGAGAGTAGGAGACAGGTTATAGGGAAGTCCATGCAGACCTCAGGTAAACAGGAGAGTGCAAGGGAACATGAAAACTCATTGGCTGAGAAGCAAGGGAGCGAGAGAGAGTTGGAGGACAGACATCAGTCAGTTAATGGAGATGGCCAACGGAGTAACATCACAGGGTGGGTGGGGAGAAGGGTGAATGATTGGCTGGAGGCAGGCAGGAAATTTGAATAGGAGGACTTCGGTTGGGAGCAGGGGATCTGTAGAAAGCAGGTGGTGGGGGAGATATGCAACAGAATAAGCAGAAAATGTAGAGGATTATGGACCCTATAAGGAAGCAATTTGCTCAGAGTCTTTGTTTACATAGATACCAAAATGTGCCCCTTACATGGCAAGTTGGAGTGCAACCATTAAAATACTTTTTGCTCGTCTGTCTTTGACACCTTCTACGTGGTCCCATCATATCACCTGCTATTAAGCCCTGCCCTCTTTATTAGGGTTGTTCCCTTTGTAGTTCTTAATGCTGCCCCCACGCTACATCTCCGTCCAGTACAATATACCTGTATAACTAGTGTCTTTAATCTTTTTTTAGAAAAATTAAAAGCCTGTAGGTTAGCTACTCTGTTATACCCTCAATTCCCTGACAAACAAATCCCAATTGATATTCCTGGCACAGATATGAACTTTTCACCCACTTTAATCACTCTGAAAGCTTGAGACACATTTTCCTGAAACTAGCAAAGATGTCTGTTTGTACTCCCTATGTGGCTCTACCAACTGTACTACATACGACTGCATTTATTATTGATCAAAAGGTACAAATCAATGAATGGTACATAATGTACAATGGTATCAGTGAAAGCATTGTTCCTTCTCTCCTATGGACCATGCTGAATACCAGTCTCGTATCTTGAAACCCTTTCTGATTGCCATCAGAAGTGCTGGAAAAGCATCTTTAAAGGCAAGTGATCCTGCTCATCTAACTTCTGAGGGAAGAAGAGAAACCCAGACCTCTCCCTGGCCCTTTATTGATTCTCATAAATGTCTGACACATTAAAGATGGTGCTTCTGTTTTTTAAGTGCAAAAAGCTTGTGTCTGTCTTTCTGTCTTCCCATTAACCTCCCTAGTTCAAAAAGTTTCAAATAAGCTTCAGATAAACATACAACAGGGCTATATTCTGCAGTACTCTTGGCTCAAAGCAACTGCAAAGCCATTTTAATTGGCAGGTTCAGCTGGAATGAAGCAGCCAGGGCACATGATTGATTCTGACCCACAAACTTTGGGGAACTCACTCAAACCAAACTGAGTGACTGATCTTTCTGAAGTTCGCCCATCACTCAGTTTGAATGGATTCACTTAAACAATCTCTCTGGGAAATTATTAAACTGTGCTCATTTCTTTGACAGGGACAACTGTAATGCTGTATTTTGCTAATGTTGTATAGAGAAGTGACTTTAATTTGCATGTGCTCTAAGATGCTAGGGATCAAACAAATATTTATGCACAAGATACTTATAGCATATGCCAAGACAATATATTATGTGAATTAGAAATAGTTTTATAGTCAGCTACATTGCTTTTAATGAGAGGCTAGAGACATATTGGTAATGCTTTTACACTTTCTTATAATCTCTTTAATGGGCTCGGTGCAGGTTTGCAATTAACAAAATGAAAATTAGTCAGGATGCTGCCTAGACACAAACCATCTACACTACCCTTTATTATAACTCAGAGATCAAATCCATTGTTAAATTGGCATTAAGTTTGAAAGAGCATGTTAATAATTTAACCTTATAATATAATATAGTTATCGACTATTAAAAGCCATTAACCATTAACTATTAAAATTTACTTGTGAATATGTCCCCCTCTTGATTACTGAAGCCTTTTCCAGTCTTCCTTTGAGAAATACAGTCTTGCCCCCATAAGTCCATTCATTAATCTATATGGCATACTACATTTTGCATTCTTCCTTTAAGGTCTGCTCTGCCAAACTGTCTAACCTATAAATTCAGTTTTCCTTTAGAAACTTTTGCTGCTTTCTTCCATAGTGCCCTCTTTGCATGTGAAGATGTCCTTAAAAAATTTGCAAAGCCACTACATTATCCTCCCTTAAATCACACGAGACTCACCTCTGCTGTGATGCCTCCAAAATATTAACTAAGCATTTTGTGGACTGAGACTGCTGTTTGCTACTCTAAACATAATTATTTCCCTGTTTCCTTTTCCTCCTTGATCTGTTTGTTGCATCCAACTGTTTTCTCTCATCATATGCTGAGATTGTTATCTCTTTGGGATAGGGTCTGTTTTTACATGTGTCTACAATACCTAGCACAACGAGGGCCTGACTGGCACCACTATAATGATACAAATAATAAATAAAAAATAATATCCAGAAACGGAAATTAAATATAATGAACTACTTACAAAATATTTTCTGTTGTAATTCTGTGACAACTATATTATAATGGAAAAACTGTGAGGGTAAAAATTACAGTTTACTAGACTATCCATTTATTACACTGACATTTGAGATCAAAAGTCACTTCTTTGAATTAAATAGATTGTTTTAGCATATTTCCTAAATTATTATTAAAAATAATAATAAAAGCTCTCCCAACAGTATTCTTCCCAGGCAGGCTGTGAAATATTGCTGTGGAATGATCTTACTGGCAGGATAATGAGAAATACATACTTATATCCCCAATGTAGGACCAAGAGATAAAAGCAGCCTAGAGGGCAAAATTCACATATTTCTAATACTAGAATATATACTGGCTCCAGGGTAGGATTTTCTTTTAGCATCGCAATAATATACCGAAGCAGCTTTGCCACCAATATTATTATCTCCCTGCAGGACAAGGATCCCCATATAGCTTTGAGAGACATCATGCTAAGATATTGCTTCCATCAGGGCAAGATCTACCTCCTGGACAGGATTCTTAGTTTTCTAACGACTTAGCCTTATATCAAGAGTAGAATCAATATCTATTTGAGGACTCTGGTGTTTTCAGTGAGTTAATTTTGCCCTCCTTGTTGCCCCAAAGCAGGACTCCCACCACTGACATTCGATACCAATACCACTGTGGCAGGGTCATTTTTCAGAGATGGGTCTTCCATGCCTCACAAACAAGTAGCTCTGGACCAAATTAAGGTCAGTGGAGTTATAACAGCAGAGAAATTGTCTCTAGGAAGCTGTAGGGCAATATTTCGAGAGGTGGAAACTAATTTGTGATCATTTTCTTCTTATTAAATCTACTGGAGGAATAGATTTTCTATGCTGTATTATTTTACTCTGAAGGCAAGATCTGTCTCAGGATAACTATAAATTAGTGTCACCTTCAGGGGGGAAAAAATCCTAATTTAGAGAAGGCAGAAGAAGGCTAAAGCATTAGAGAGACCCCATCTTGGAAAGTACTGTAAATCCTAATCTGGAATGTTGCGGTTTTTTGTAACTTTTACTAGAAAATACAGCAAGTTTTATTATTGCAGAGACAGAACTGCATTGTACAAATGCTAGACTGAACCTACCTTAGACATAAAATGAAATCACTTTGGTGATGGGAAATCTTACCTTTGAAGAGTAACTTCATAATTTGTAGTGTCCTAGAAGAAGTTGCTTTCTGTGATTCTACCCCAAAGTTACATCTGTTTAATTTCTCCCTCTTCCTTTATGGATAAACCTTGGCAAATAAAGGAGATTTTTGTTGTTGTCATGCTGACTGTTATATTTAATCAAATTATGTAAATCCTCTTAAAATGTATCAAATCAGTTGTGGGTCTTACAATGTTTAATGTTAGAAAAAATCAATTTATTTGTAGATCAAAGTGGTTCTGTACAAACCCTGCTGGAATTAACAATGCTATTTATTTTTAGTATCTTTCTCTCACAAATTATCATATCCTCAGTGCCCTGTTCTCCTCTCCTTGCTTAAGCTTAGTGAGACTTCCCCAGAGTTAGATATTGTATCTGCCACAAGCCAAATTCCCCAGTTTTCCTGCTGATAGTGCTAGATAAAACATTGCTGACACCTGAAGTTGGGTGTTTCATGATACATTTCTATCTGCTTTCAGGAGAGACTCAAGATATTGAAAAAAAAAAGTCAGTGCAAATGTTCCACAATTAAAATTAAAAAGTCAAGAACTGCAAAAGTTAAGGATCAAAATTTGCTGTCATTTATGACAATGTAAACCTGGAGTAACATCGTAAGCATCAGTGGCATTATCTGAGATTTGTGCCAGTGTAAATAAAAGCAGAATTAAGTATATATCCAATGATAAAGAGTCTGATTCTCCTCTCACTTACAGCACTGTAAATCAGCAGCAGTATAATTGAAGTCATTGGAGGTACACTGGTGTAAAACTGGTGTAACTGAAGGAGAATTCAGTCTATAAACCATATTAACATATTCATTAACAAGAAAAAACAGAAATAGAAAATGCTATATGTGTGCAATGAAATCCAGTTACTGTGGCAATAAGGAGCTTCATTTTTGCATAATATAATTTACTTCCTTTTTTACTGTTGTGATACAGGAGGGCCAGAGAGCAGTGGGAAATGGTAGAAGGGAAGTATATAAACCCTAATTAAGGCGTGGTTCCCTGTAGACTAGGGAGGGTTGCTACAGGTTAATTGGAGCACCTGTAATCAATTAAGGCCCTGTTAGAAACCTAATAAAGCCCCCTGCTTCAGGCAGTCAGGGGGAAGGAGGAAGAAGAGAGGACTGGAGCTTGGCGGTGTGCTGTGAGACTTGGAGGAATAGAAAACTGGAGTAAAGGAGACCCTGCCCCAGCAGGTGAGGGACATTCCCTCCCCCAGCGTTTAAGGACTGAAGGTACCCCACCCAAGGGGGAAGAGGGTAAGAACCTGCAAGGGTTGAGAGGGGCTGGGACTCAGAGTGAGGAGCAAACCCAGATCCCTCCCCCGCTTCCCTCCTTTACCACCTTCCTGGGCCACTAGTGGGGCCCTCGGTGCCCCAAGAGCAGGGATAAGGGGTGGTATTTTAGCCCCCCCACCAAGAAAAGTGCAGGACCCACCATACTATATTGACCATCTTGTCGCATGTGGTGTCAGGGGTGGGATCTCTGCGCTGTGAACATAATCCAGAGTGGGTCTCAACCACCCTGCCTCAAGATGGAGGATCTGGTCAAAGCACTGGTGCAAGCCACTGCCGCCCAGCAGGAGGCTACCCGGGTCCAGGCAGCTGCCCAACAGGAGGCCATGCAGCTGCAGCAAGAGACCAATCACCTGCTGATGACCCAGGCCACCCAAGATCGGGCCATGCTGCAGGAACTAGTGAACAAGTGAAGGTCCTTACGGAGCTGAGCCACAGATATGATGGGACACGGACCATATGGGCCAGCTACTGTCTGCAGAAAATGACCTGGGAGGATGATGTGGAGGCGTACCTCCTGGCTTTTGAGAGGACAGCTCTGAGGGAGGCCTGGCCCCGAGACCAGTGGTCAGGGATCCTTGCCCCATTTTTGTGCGGGGAGGCCCAGAAGGCCTACTATGATATGACCACAGAGGAGGCAGCAGATTACCCCCGACTGAAGGCGGAGATCCTAGCCATGGCAGGGGTAACAACGGCCTTGAGAGCTCGGAGGTTCCATGAATGGCAGTACTGTGAAGACAAGACACCGCGGTCACAACTATTTGACCTAATCCATCTAGCCCGGAAGTCGTTACGTCCGGAGGCTCTCAGCTCAGAGAAAATGATGGAGCTCCTGGTACTGGACCACTAGACAAGGGGACTACCCTCAGGCCTCCGAGCCTGGGTAGGCCAGAATGACCCCTCCACCTATGACGAACTAGTCACCCTTGTAGAGAGACAACTGGCAGCCCGTGAACTGTTCGAAACCTCGGGAGGTGAAACACGGTGTTTTAGGAAACCAGTCCCAACCCCGAGGCCCTGGATCATCGAGAACTCCAGGAAAGCCATAGCTGGAAGAACAGGCACCAAGGAGCGGCCTGAGGCCCCAAAGGGACCTGGGGGTCCAGGGGGAGAGGGTTGGGGAAGCGAGTCAGAGGCCCAAGACAGAGGGCAACCTCCGGAATGAGATATCGCTGTTATGAGTGTGGGGAGTTGGGGCATATAGCAACCCAGTGCCCCAACAGGGAGGAGCCCATGCAATGTCATCTGGGGGATCCCAGGGAACAATGTGGCCTAATCAGCCTGGTGGGGGTTGCGATGGCCCAACATGAGTACACCAGGCCAGTAAAGATGAATGGCATCCAGACCATAGCTTTGGTGGACTCTGGGAGTGCTGTCACATTGGTCTCAGGGAAATTAGTGGGGCAAGACCAACTGAGCACTGGAGTGACATGTGTCCATGGCACAGTAAATTTCTACCCCACAATTCCAATACGGATTGAGATCCAGGGAAGTACTACCAAGATGACTGCAGGGGTGGTCCCCAAGCTCCCCTACCCAGTCTTAATTGGCAGGGACTTTCCTGGATTTGAGAGCCTACTCCCCCCATTGAGTTAGGGAAGGGAAGTAAACCCCGAGCAGAATGTGAGGTGCCCATGGATGATCCTGAAGGAAGTGCTGGACAATGCAGTGAAAATGGTGAATTTCATAAAATCACGGCCAACAAATTCCAGAATATTTCACGTACTTTGTGAATTGTCTGTTGACCCATACTAAAGTTAGATGGCTCTCACGGGGCAAAATCCTGGTTTGAGCTTAGAATGGAAATCCTAGTTTTTTTCAACAGCCACCCTTTCCACCTTGCCAGCAGTGTGGAAAATAATGTCTGGCTCCAGAGCCTAGCTTATTTAGCAGATATTTTCTCAAGAATTAATGACCTAAATTTATCTCTTCAAGGTCTCAATATAACAGTTTTCAATGTGCAAGACCGAGCTGAATCCATGATAAAGAAATTGCAGTTCTGGGAAAGTTGTTTGGAAAACAATCAAACTGAGTGTTTCAGTAATCTTCATGACTTCCTGGCAGAACATAAACTTCAGTTGGATCAGTGCACTAAAACCAATATAACTGCACACCTAAAAAGACTTTGCACAACATTCAGGGATTACTTTCCAGCTATATCAGGTGATAATGACTGGATTCGCAACCCTTTTGATGATACCACTTTCTCAACACAGATATTGAACACTGAGGAAAAAGAGAAATTGATTGAGATCTCCTGTGATTACGAACTGAGAAGGAGTTTCAGAAATCTGTCATTGATCAACTTTTGGCTGAGTTTAAGAGTACCCCCTTCTGGCAGAAAAAGCTGCTGCAGTTTTGTTACCATTTTCAACAACATACTTATGCGAGAAAACATTTTCCTCATATGCACATCTGAAAACGAAATACAGAAACAGACTTGATGCTGAACCAGACCTGAGACTTTATCTTTCTCCAAAGGTTCCGGACTTCAAAGAGCTATGCAGAGCAAAGCAAGCGCATCCATCACACTGAGGAAATTTAAATTTAAAACCCTGAAAATATTCATTTTTAGAAGGAGGTTCACGAGATTTCACAATTTAGAAAAAGGGGTTCGCGGGCTGTTAAAGTTTAGGAACCACTGGACTGGATCGTTCCTGTCTCTACAACCTTTTCACTTCCGGATCCAGCATAGAGCCGGCAGCCAACACAGCAACGTGGACGGCCTATCACGACAAGACTGTCTTTCGTCCCAAGTAGCCCAACCCCATGGCGTTGAGCAGGGGAGGGGGATATGTGATACAGGAGGGCCAGGGAGCATTGGGAAGTGGTAGAAAGGAAGTATATAAACCCTAGGTTAATTAAGGCGTGGTTCCCTGTAGACTAGGGAGGGTTGCTACAGGTTAATTGGAGCACCTGTAATCAATTAAGGTCCTGTTAGAAACCTAATAAAACCCCCTGCTTCAGGCAGTCAGGAGGAAGGAGAGAGGACTGGAGCTTGGAGGTGTGCTATGAGACTTGGAGGAACAGAAAACCGGAGTAAGGGAGACCCCTCCGTCTCCCCAGCATTTAAGGACTGAAGGTACCCCACCCAAGGGGGAAGAGGGTAAGAACCTGCAAGGTTTGAGAGGGGCTGGGACTCAGAGTGAGGAGCAAACCCAGACCCCTCCCCCGCTTCCCTCCTTTACCACCTTCCTGAGCCACTAGTGGGGCCCTCGGTGCCCCAAGAGCAGGGATAAGGGGTGGTATTTTAGCCCCCCCACCAAGAAAAGCGCAGGACCCACCATACTATATCGACCATCTTGTCACACTGTGAAGTGTTAATATTGCAGTAATGTTACCATTTTGTTTGTAAAGCACTTTAGAAGCCATGGAGATGCAAATGCAATATAAATGTAAGCTCGTTATTGTTGATGAGAGCTGTTCCCTGACCCATTTTGTATCTGAGACATGTAATGGATTATTGCCTCTTCATTACAGTTTTTCCACAACCAGCTCATGTGATCTAAATTAATTAATTTGGATTAATTCACACTAGTAATTTTTATACATAGGTATATTTGTTCTTCTCCCATATATTCATTTAAAATAGCTAATAAATTTTCGGAACAATAAAAATGTAGGAAACGTGTTACAGTATGACTTGTAACAGCCATGCTTGTTAACATCAGGACCTCTCAAATGAGGACTTCAATAATTTTCTGTTTTATGAAATCTGGACTGCTGTTCTTCCGACGTGCGTTGCTGGTTCAAAATAATGTTCCTTTACAAAATGAATCAATTCTTTAATATTTTAAACCAGGTTTGGCCTGTCCAACTAGCATGTAAAAATTATTTTATTCATACAGCTTACTGAAATAGCCTTATTTAAAAAGTGAAATGAAACAGAGCCAAATTCTACATTAAGATGCATGCAATTCCCATTGAAGCTGATGGAAACTGCATACACATATTCAAGGGCTGAATTTGATCCGTGGTATCGTTTTGATATGAATCCACACAAACTCAAGAGTTGAACCTGAATTAAATATTTCCCGAATTATGCACAATTGTACTGAAATGAATTCTCTCAGCCAGTCAGAAGACAGAGAGGCTGTACCACATCTGATGTATAACTCTATACTGTTCCCCACTCCCACATCCCAGTTCTGTAATTTTCCGCTCACTGATCGATTCTCTATGTGCTGAATAGAAGTACCAGAACCACGAACTAGTGAACTGGACATTGTTCTGAATCCAGTCTCAAATCTGGAATGTTCATGATTAATTATTAGTCATAGTATCGCCTTTATTATATTTATATTCTTTTTCTGCTACACTCGTAACCATGGTACCATTCTGATATGCAGGCATCCAGCAAAACATATATATATATACATACATTTATGCTTTCTTGTGGTGCAGTGATCCTTGTATTCCTGGCCAATTCCATAGAAAAACTTGCTCAAGGGCAGTCACTGGATATTTTCATACTCAGAATTAAGGACTGCGGTCACTAGCTGCCAAAGAGAGGGCAGCTTTAACATACAGTCCCACACAAGAGCTGAAATCCATGATCTGAAAGAAAGGGGTGCATAAATACCCCCCTCTAGTTTAGGTTGAGCAGTTGCTATAGGTAAAAAAGGAGCCTTGGCATGTCCTGGATGGTTGGTACAGGGAAAGGAAGAGAGAACCTCTAACTAATCTAATTCATCTATTTATGTGATTCTATGATCCTGATCAATGGTAGTATTAGAGGAGTGAAGACTGAAACAAATGGCATAAATAAACAGCCTTTTGCAAATCTACTTTGACAGGCAAGCATGATCTACCATATTCTATGACTGTAGTATTCAAGTAACTATAACATATATGCAACCATTAATTGGCTTGTGTTAAAAGGCATAAATGAATGTAGTCAATGTTTTTGTTAATGAAACACTTATTACTGGCTAGAACTACATATTAATATTTGCACACCACATTCTATATGGCTATTCTTTGGCAGATACTATTATAGGTATGTATGGGAAAAAGAATTGCACAGCATTCATATGACCCATTTGTGTACTGCATCTGACATTTAAATGAAATTGCTGAAAAATCGAATAATGCGGATTACAATGATGAAATATTAGCTGCACAGAAACAAAAACATTTGAAGTCAAATGTTAAATTCCAAATTGCAACACACTGATAATAAAACAATTGCACACATTTTAGTGTGTTATGCTTCCATTACAAGGAATTTTGTTGCTTGATCAAAAGTAAAGGAGTTTCTGGATCTGACATTGTCACAAAATTAATTTGGTATACTTTGATTTTACTGTGACAGTACATGGATTTTGGTGTGTACTGTATTAGTAATGCATTGTTCCAAATGATTGGATAGATTTTCGCCATTGCAGATAGTATTGTAAAAAAATAACAATTTATGATGAAAAATCTGACATAAGGACACTCAAAGGGCCAGTCTTCTGCTTCTTTTGATTTTCAGATTCAGACACCAAGAGTTCTGTTGTAACTTCAGGAGTAAGCTTTTTAATAAGCACTTACTATATGCCATCTTATCAGGGCTTGTAATGTCTGATTGAGAAGATTGCTGATTACATTTCAGGCCAGAAAGTAATATGGATTACTTCCAGTTACTTGTCCTGACAATCGTGTCATTCCCATTTTGAGAGTGAGTGATGTTGTTGAGCTGATTATTTCACCCAAGATCCTGATCCAGTGCTACTGAAGTTGATGGGAATGTGTTCACTGACTTCACTGAGAGTTGGATGTGGGCCCTAGTCTCTTCACTGTTCAGCTTGTCTTCATCTTAGAAGAGCGGCTATAATAAACTTTCACCCATACTGGTAATCCCTCCAGAACAGGGCTAAGGCGCTTTGATGTGGCAGTGTGGGGAAGTTCTGCTGCCTGTGCTGTACTTGTCCAGTAGTTACATGGAAAATTTCCTTCTCCAGGACTTCTGGCGTGGTATCTTTCCCATGCACTACATTTGTGCAAGCAACTTTTTAAAGATTTCTGTCTGTATTTAAATATGAAAAAAATTATAATGGAAAATCACAATGACTATGTCCTCCTGCTCAGTTTGATAGAAAATTTAAGTTATAAATGTTAAGTAAGATAATCATAGAATATCAGGGCTGGAAGGGACCTCAGGAGGTTATCTAGTCTAATCCCCTGCTCAGAGTAGGAGCAATCCCCAGACAGCTTTTTGCCCCAGATCCCTAAATGGCCCCTGCAATGATTGAACTCACAACCCTGAGTTTAGCAGGCCAATGCTCAAACCATGAGGTATCAATGCCCCTGATAAAATATATGGAGATATACCTTTGCTAGAAATCAGACTGCAACACAATGCAGAGAAACCTCTCCTCCAAATCACTAATAGTCACACAACTCAAACGACAGGAATAACAATAGCTTTTAAAAGCATATTATAAGGTACAATAACATAATTACACCTAGTTAATGTATAGTGAAGCCTGCGCTCCAGAGAAGATCAACTACTCATTCACAAAGAACTCCAATTTGGATGGCTTCACTACCTTTGTACTATCCCTAGTAACTGCTACACATTGATGATTTTATTAGTAGAGATGCATCATCCCAGCCAGCTTGCCTTGGGCTTACGTAAATGGTGTTGCTATCATGGGGTAAGGAAGATATGGAATGGCCAATTTCTGCTGGGTTCTCAAATCTTTAATTCACACTTTCACACGTACTTAGCTTTACTGTACCTGTCTCCTTTTCACAAAGAAAGGATATAACTCACACCCTGAAGCTCTCACTGATATTACTAGGGACTATTAGTAGAGGTCCTAATGGGCAAAATGCTGCTTAAACAAATGTTTGTATAAATACGGCTAATGATAGGATAATACTGACAGCAAATTATAGACCTGAAATTCTGAAAATGGCACTGACACTGCCTTGTGTGTTTTCCCTGGATCTCCCCCATCATTCTTCCTTTAAATTTCCTCAACATTCTCCCTTCATTTTCTTTCCAAAAAGGCAAGTATGCCATGCGGGATCTGGTCCACCGACTTCCAGGAGGTAACAGCAACAGCTCAGCAAGCAAGGCCATGTCGGATGACACCGTTACTGCCATTTGCTGCACTCTGCATGAAGTTATCACTAAAAACATGGAGAATGCCAAGGCCTTACGGGATGCAGGAGGCATTGAGAAGCTGGTTGGCATTTCCAAGAGTAAAGGAGACAAGTATGTTTTGCAAATCACCTCGCACCTTTTGTAACATCTTTAATAGGTGTAATTAGTACTAAATGGGTTTGTCTTGTCTGGTGAAATCGTTAGCTTCATTATTAAGTTTAATCCTAAATCACCTTGTGTTAGTAACCATGTCAGATGTTGGAAGGGAGACAGGAAACAAGTAACCCAGTATCAAAGTCCCTGCCAAGGCTCATTTTTTGGCCTGCTTTCACTGGCAACATGCCGCATAGTGAATAATAATTATTTATAATAATGACTGGCATGAAACATTTTATCAACATCAGGTGGTAGCCTGAGCCATTAGGCCCCTGTGTAGTGGGTGATGTGCCATTGGAGTAACCAGGAGGACACTGTGAAAGGATTTGTGCCTCACAAAGGTACTATTCTTCTCCTACTCCCACTTGCTTTGGGAATGCCGGAAGTAAGTAACTTCACCACTTTGCAGGCTGCAGCTTACTTCCCACCATACAACAGTTACTCTGGCTGGCAAGTGGGGGGTGGGGCCTCAGCTCTTTCCACTCCTTCACCCCCCCCCCTTCCCACTCCCTAGCTTGTTAAGAAGTATCAGGCCTTCTGTCTGCTACATAAATGGCACCGATACATGTAGGAGAAGACTCACACCTAACTATGACGCTATTAGCAATAGCTATGAATGCATTTTTTTTTCAGAGTCAGTGCACACTGTTGACAAAGAGATCATTGGTTCCTCTCCTTTTGCTGGGAGTGGTTGCCTACAATAGCTTGGTTACAAACAATATACATCAAACTTCCAGAAGTATCGTTGCTTTGCCTGCTGTGGGACCATGTCAGTTTGAAAAATGGAAGATTTCACTCTAATGCATAGATCCTTCTATCAGAAGGGGGATGTGTTATCAGCACAGAGGCAGCTGCAGCCTCGGGGCTCTAACATGGCTCCTCACAGCCAATCTTCAACCTGAAAGAGGAATCTACGCACTACACCTGGTACTGGAGCAGTGTGCAGGACTAGGCAATTAATGCATTGCTGACACAATTCAATCTTATTCCCTTTTCTTTTATTATTGTTCTCTCTCCTTTCATACTTCTCACCCAGTACACTCTCATTATTATAACTCTGTCAGGAATTAATAAGAGTAGCAGCATTACTAATTGTGGTGATTCCAGTTGTGGGAACTGCTCTTGTACTGCTGACTCACCTTAGTCATAAAGCATATAAAATTTTTAGTATAAATAAATTACATATCAAACTAAATGAATTCTTGTTACTAGATCAAATTTACTGCTGGCATAAGCAGGTGCATTTCCATTTTTCTTCAGTAGAATGTGCCCACTCACACCAGTGGGGAATTTGACTCCGAGATTATACTTGTATATTAATAAAACTTAAGAAAATCTACAAAAACTGTGTATTTGTCCACCTGTATAGTACTCCAATCGAGATCATTATTACTTAGTGACATTGGGGCTGGAGTTTGCAAAAGAGCCTAAGAGAATTAGCCACCCAACTCCCATTGATTTCAATGGGATTTGGGTCTCCAGTTCTGTTAAGGTCTTGAAAATGTCAGTCTTACAGCATACGGTGAGTCAAATATAACCCCTAACTGCAAATCCAGGGAACCTTACCTTTTGAAAGCCATGTATTTCTAATAGTCTAGGACACATTGGCTAATATGTGTTTTCAGAATGTCCAAATAATAAATGTAGTGCCCTCCTTTATAAAGTATTTTTAGACCTACTGATGAAAAGCACTATATAAGAGCTAGATATGATTATTTTTATTGATTTTGTAGTTGTAGAACAAGAAAATCTATCAGCCCATGATACCAGCTCCTCACCTAAAACAGGAGTTTTATACCATTCAGAAACATGAGAGTTTTATACCATTCTTTCTATCTTTTTCATTTCTTTCATAGAGGTTCCATTATTTCAAATAATAATTGTAGGAAGAATATCTTGCCAACCTGTTACTTAAATTAGTGAAATTGCACAGTTTAACAGAATGCAACATTGTGTTAAATTGTAAAATATGAAATATGTTAACAAGAACAACTGTTAGTAGCCTCAGAAGAACCATTTATTGTTGCTTCCAGTATAATCACTGTCATATTAAAAAAATCAATATGCACTGTGTCTGCTTCCAGCAGAAGTCACCAAAGCTTTAACCCAGTGGAACAAAAACTCTGTTTCATGAGAAGGCAAGTCAAAAACTCTTTAACCTTAAAAGTTGTTACAATAGAATTTATAGAGACAAGGTAAATGAGGTAATATATTTTATTGGACCAACTTCTGCTGGTGAGAGAGACAAGCTTTCGAACTTACACAGAGCTTTTCTTCAGGTCTGGAGACAGTAGTTGGTCCAATAAAAGATATCTCATCCACCTTGTCTCTTTAATATCCTGGGACCAGGGCTGGCTCCAGGCACCAGCTGAGCAAGCTGGTGGTTGGGGCGGCAGATTGTTCAAGGTGGCATTCCGCCCAATCCTAGGGCGGCACAGCCGCTTTTTTTTCTGTTCCGGACGCCCTGTAGGGGGCAGTGGCGCGGAGGACCAGAGCGCCCTGCAGGGCAGTCCTCTTCCTTCCCTCCCCACCGACCGGAGCAGAGCCCTCGCGGCAGGCGGCAGGAGGCGACGCAGCGGGAGGGGCCGCGTGATAGTGCCCCTGCTGTAGCCCTGGCTGCCCCCTTCTCTCTCTCCCACCCGCTCCTCCCCCCCCCCCAACGGTCCCCCTGCACCTGCGCTCCAGCCACGCAGTTTTTTGGGTTTTTTTCGCTTGGGGCGGCCAAAAAGCCAGAGCCGGCCCTGCCTGGGACCAACACAACTACAACAACACTACCTATAATAGGATTTATAGAGATTTTAATGGATAGATTTCAATTTGTCATCTGTTACACTATTATATTCCCATCCATCCACATGCTCTTCAAAGAACTGGAACCCACAAAATTGCATTATCCTGGACTGATGAGGAAATTTTGCTATAGTTAGTGTATTTCAATACAAAACTTAAATATTAATGCCTTGTGTGCAGCATGTTTTCCTCCAAATATGGAGCCAGAGTGCACCTGGCTCCTTTGTGGGTCCACTACTGAAGTAGAGGACATGAAGGTCCTTCCCTTTCCCTCTCATCCCATGCTTCCTGCACAGGGGTAGGACACAATCACAGTAGTGCAAGGACTATCTGCTCTAGTGTCCGTAAAGAGCCCACAGCCCTAGTCCTCTCTCCTCTACAGTTGTGTAGCAGAACTGGCATCCATGGGATCAGATTGGCCAAATGCAGTGTATCTCACTTCTCTTGGCCTCCCCTTAGTATTAACAGCATGACTGGCACTGTTACCACATTCATCATTCCCTACTCCCAGTACCCCACTAGCAGCTAAAGATGGGTAAATAACAAAAACGATGCTTAAAAGTGTTCATCAAATTCTTATCAACTCATGAACTAGTCACCCAGTTCTATTTGCAGGACGAATAATAGAGATGGGCAGAATCAACAAATAATGTACTAGGAAAATATTGTGGAAAACAACTGACTAAACATTAACATTATCTTACCAGCTCTGCTGGCAATGCAATTGGGACCCTTCTCAAGTGTGTTGCAAAGTGAATAGCAGCAGTTACCACTACCTACACTGGAACCAGACGAGTAATACATGCTGCCAACACCAGTACCACCTGTGTCTTTTTCACCACCAGTTGTGCCCTTTTCACAGGGAAACACCAAGCACAAGTGTGACTGTTCTCCAACTATACTTCATGTGGTCTCTAATCCCTTGTAATTTTGTTTTTGGGCTCTGCTGTTTTATGTTTGCTGAGGGGATGAGGTTAGTCACGTGATGTGGACTTTCTACATAGTCATATATTTATCCTATGTTATCCTCCCTGGCCCTTCTCTTTGGGTTTAAGACATCTGCTCCCTAAACAGAAGGGAACATTTGGCTCTAATTCTCTGAAATAATTATTCAGATCTCCTGGGGAAAGACTCCAGAAGGAGGAGGAGTACATATGAAGTTAATTATGTCTTTTTATATAGGCTTAGAGTGCAGTCATTAATAGGTTACTGTTGTCAGTGTTTCAGAACATAAGTCCAAATTTGGGCTCCAGATGAATTTTATTTAGTCACAAAGCACTGATTATTCTATGTATTTATGATCTATTATATTTCTGCGTCCTGCCCCCAACCCCCTCCCATCTTAAAACAGTGCTCATCACCTGGCTAGTTCCTCTGTTTCCTCTGACCATCTGGTACCAGGCATTGGTGCAGTGAGTACTCACTCATCTGTTCCTTGAAGTGCTTAAAGTCTACCAGCCCAGGAGAAAGAAACCAAAGCCCTGTAGTCTTGTCCTTCATGCCACTGCACACAGGGCTGCAGCCAAGCCACCTCTCCAGAAACAATTTGTCCAATTTTTGCTCTCTGCAGCTTTCTCTCTCTCTACCTTCCCCACTACCCACCCTATCAGTTAGCCAGTTCAGCAGTTACTCGCCATCTTGACAGAATTCTCTTGTTCTCATGTTTCCAGTGAGAATCCTTGCTTCTCATTCACCGTACAGCGCAAGTGTGTATTGGTTTTGTTCCTCTTCCAACACTAGTAATATGGACATGAAGAGTGTGTTTGTCAGTCAATAAAATGTTAGTATCCAAACAACTTGAATGTAAAGCTCTTAGAATATACTTATAGAACTGGTGAATAGCAGAACTCCACTTGAGAGTTTCAATCCTTTGTAATTGACTCACAAATCAGCATTAATTGAGCCTGGGATTTAACAGTCTCTCTCTCTCTCTCTCTTTAATGTAATAGGCACTCACCAAAAGTTGTGAAAGCAGCATCTCAGGTCCTAAATAGCATGTGGCAGTACAGAGACCTGAGAAGTCTCTACAAGAAGGTAAGTTTTTCTTCAGATTTTAGATCTTCTGTACAGTTTACCCACTTTGGGGGCTGAAGGAACATGAGACCAAAATACTTCCTTTGATCTGTTAATGGGCCTGTCTGAATCCCAACTGCCCAAAGTTTAGGAGGTTCAGATCTGGTGTTTTTGCATGTTCCCGTGTCTAATTTTAATTCCTTAAATAGAAATGGTCCATAAAGCATGTATTTTTTTTGTTATTGTTTGGGGGAGGTTTTTTTTTTCTTAAATGAATTTTAGTTCTTATGAAAAGTGCTGGAGTTGACAGTCCTGGAGAGTGAAGTCCTCTGTTCATAGAACCAGTACAGCATGGTCAGCAGTGGTGCAAGCTGCCTCTCCTCAGCCTTTCCTATCAGTGCATCTCAATCCTATCCTGCAGAGACAACCATAGGGGTGAGTGTGAGATTCCCAGCTCCTTCAATTCCTGGCCTCTCTGCTGAGACCACCAATGCCAGTTCCTTCAGTGGTGATGCTTTTATGATATGGACATTGGTACCCCTGGAACTGGATAGAGACCTGTTTATTTCACATCCATCAAATCGACAGCTTTCATGCACTAGCAACACAAGCTTGATTCAGAGGCAGTCTAGAGGTGAAAGGCAGTGGCTCCCATTATCATTCTCATAAGGCTGCCAGCCTCCTCTTTTGTGTAAATTATAGTACTATTACTATGAACAACATGTTTAAAATTAACTATTTAAAAATGAACTTCTTACATGTATAAATGCTAGGTGATGGTATAACAAGCTCCTATCACAGAATACTTGTAAATGGACACACATTGAAGTGTGTGTGTAAATGTGGTGTGTGTATGTGTTTACACATATCTATCAATGGCAGTCTCAGACCACTTCCTAGTACTCACGATTTCACATCACAAAGATTACCACCACAGTTGCCTCTAATTGGCACCTTTCTTTGTAGTCTAAGCAAAAAGACCAGGCATTTAATTCCATTCCCAGTCGAGGGTGAGGCATATTAATGGTGGAGTGTGAGGATGCTCACAGTGCCATTGCCTGTGCTGTATGTATTGTATAGCTGAAAAGCGTCGAGTAACGTGAACTCTGTGCCTCAATCTGCTCACATTGAGTCTGGGGTTTGAAATTTTATTTTGCACACCTGAGCTCCTGTTTGAGAAAGTTTGGCAAACAGGCCTTGTTTGAGAGGCGGGAGTGAACAGCAGTGAGGATAGGGTCCCACTGAGAAGACAGCACATCTGGGATGTGGGGATGAACTGATTCTCTGCATGGTGTGGAGAGATACCCCTTTACGGGTAAAGTTTGTTGTGCTTACAGGGGCTGACTAGTTTCTTAACCTTTGAACTATTTTGCAGGATTCATTTTGTTAATCCCTTCATGAGCTAACTCTAGCAGGGTAAAATGGAGGTCAGTCTCCCAGGCAGTTAAATCTAATACCTTTCCCAAGCACTAAGCTAATTTAACAAAATAATTATTTAGTCTTCTTATGTCTCTGCAACCTGCTACCATACATTGTATAATAATTGAGTACAGAAAATGTCATTTCTTTTAACCAAATGCTTCTAAGAATTAACTTAACTAAAAATGTGACTGTGCATAAACAGACGGGTATGTATTTTTTAATGTTTATAAAGTTAGTACACAATATAAGGAATGATTTTTATGTAGAATGAATCAAGAAAAACACTTTGCGAAAGGAGCTACTTCCTTTGCTTCCGTCACATTAGTACATTGAATACTTAGCTGTATCCTAGGATTGATGCCTGTGGCATTTTCTTTTTTTTACAATGTTTAAAAAGAAGTTATATAAAACAAGAGAGTTCCTAAGATCTCTATTACATAAGCAATAATATTTGTCATGCAATATGGGTTTAAATAGTCAAGACAATTATTTTCTGCCACTAAAGCTTCTGTATTGGCAATAATGAATGAATACAGCTTCTGCTGGCTGTGCGATATGGTCAGCACTTTGTGCTTTCACACTCTGGCAGGGATTTTTCCCACACTGCAGCTAAATCCAATTGTGCAGGTGTCTGAAATTCATTAGTATGCCCTAAAAATATCTCTCTCATTATTACCAAGTAATCACTAGCAAATAAGAGAGGCTGGAATAGAAGCATGATTCTGTTTTATGACTTGGGTCAGTTACAAGCCTAACATTAACTTTAAGGAAATGCAGCAGTATTATTTGTCCTGCTGCTTGAGGGATAGTATATCCAAAGTTTGATATAGTTTTACAGCAGCATATGTTAACACTGTACTAAAGAGAGGAAAGAATGATATGAATAGAAGTATTATCGTGTGCATTACTGAACCAGAATATTGATTTGTCACTGTTGTTGGTATAAAAGTAGCCAATTCATTTGTCCCACAGATTCAGGGCCGGCTCTAGCTTTTTTGCTGCCCCAAGCAGCAAAAAAAAGCGCCGCCTCCCGAGCCCCCCAGCCGAGCGCTGCCTCCCGAGCCCCCCAGCCGAGCGCCACACCGCCCCCCCTGCCGAGCGCCGCCAGAACCCCCCCCAGAGTGCCACCCCCGCGCCACCACCCCGCCGAGCGCCGGAGCCTGCCCCCACCCTGCGCCGAGCACCGCCGGACCCCCCCCCAAGCGCCGCCGGAGCCCGCTCCCGCCCCCTGCCGAGCACCGCCGGAACCCCCCTCCAGCGTCGCGCCCGCGCCGCCCCCCCCGCCGAGCGCCGCATGCCGGAGCCCGCCCCCCCCGTGCCGAGCGCCGCCAGACACCCCCCCCAAGCGCCGCGCCGCGCCGCCGGAGCCCGCCCCCGCCCCCCGCCGAGCGCCGCCGGAACGCCCCTCCTCCCCGTGGAATGCCGCGCCACGCTCCCCCCGCCGCCCCTTACCAGGTGCCGCCCCAAGCATGTGCTTGGGTGCCTGGTGCCTGGAGCCGGCCCTGCACAGATTTGTTCATGTCAGGGGAAAAGCATGAAAGCTTATTACGTTTTTGTAATTCTGCTTAGCATTATGGGCTTTATTCACTGTCTCTGGCAGAACCCAAACTGAAAGTGCCCAGTGACAGAAAGTCCAGCCAGAGATGGGAAGCATAATGTTACAAGCTGCCTATAACTTCCACTCTGTTGGGGGGCCAGGAGCCAGCCAGTGCTACCCAAGAAGTGTGTAGGGCTGGCTCAGGAAAGTGCACAGCAAGGGCATGCAGATGTACTGATCCAGTGTCTCTCTCAGGCAGCCTCTGCCAGTGAAGCCTCTAGACTCCTGGCTGTAAACTGAAGCTCCTTCCAGCTAGTGGAAGCCTGATATTGTCACTTGCCCTTTGCGGCGGTGCATGCCTCCTCCATAGCACAGCTGTTCTAATATATGTGGGGGGATGTAGACTACAGCCTCCAACAGGACTGAAGCAAGCACTTTGATTTTAAACAAGGCTATAGTACTAATAGGTACACAGTGAAACCGGGTTAAGCAACCTCTCAAGGGACTGGCAAAAATCAGTTTCAGAAATGAGGGGTCTTCTAATAAAAGTACAGCAGAATTGTACTCTGTATGATTGGGGTGTTCTCTTAAGATAGGAGGTTGCCTGAAAAGGGTGGCTGTTTGCACAAGTTTCACTTAGTTTCTCATTGACTGAAAAACATTTCCTGTCTTTAGAGGCCAAAAACAATTTCTCAATTATTGTTTGAAAAACCCACACTGATTAAATCAACACAGACAAAGGCACTTCATCCAGGCTATAAGGCATTTTTCTGAGAACAGAAGTAAGAACATTCCAGGAGAAGGAAGGGGTGGGACAAAGAGAATTATTTAGCCACACCAGAGACAGGGGGAAAGAGCACTTCTCAGTGAGAGAAGGCAAGGATGTTCATGCATACACAGACCCTGTTCATGTCATTTCTTGAGGCTTTACAGAAAAGGTAATCTAGCCCATGGGCTGTGTATCCCCAATGAGTGCAATGGAGCTCAGACAGCTAGCACCTCATTTGTATGAGCTCTCCTTCCCATGAGCTTCTTCACAAGGGCCTGATTCAGTGCACATTGACATCAATGGAAAATACGTATTGAGTTTAATGAGCCCTTGGATCAGGCCTCAAGGCAGGATTTTTTCTTTCTGGCCTTTACTGTGGATTAGGCCAGTCTGTAGCAGAACTGGCATCTGAGGACTCTTTGGGGGCATTTAATGTCTGGAAAGCTGGGGATGTCTTTTGCTGGATCAGGCCCATAATACTAATGTATTAGTGCTAATGTAGGAAGAGCTTCACCTTGCTTGGAATTGTCTGGATTTTCTTCTCAAATAGCCTTTGGTTGTTTTAACAGAATGCTAAGATAGCGAACCTGGTTGGCTCAGAGGGTGGGTAGAGAGCAATTGAGCCTCTCAGTTCAAGATGGGAGATGGTTCTCTGTTGACCTGGGCTAGATTTCAAACTTGTCACAACCTGGCAGTGGTTTGCTTTTCTGTGGGAAGTTAATTGGTGGTCTCAGGCTATAAAACCCTCTCGCATTCACTACTGTCACTATTTGGCATCTCGGTGGATGGGGTACTGTGTTGTGGGAAGTAAAACCAGGTGTGCACACATTATACTAGCTTGTGCATGGAACTAGCAGAGCTCTGTAACAGTTTGTGCACTACACTGACTGATTCTAACCACTGTGCTGGCTTCTCCACTCAACAGCAGCTGTATGGTAACTTTAAAGGGACACACCAGAATGGTTAGCAGGCTTATCAGGACAGCCCAGAATGGAAAAGGTAAAAAGAGTCAATTTCAAGTCAGAGTTCAGACACATGGCTGGGATGCACTGTTGCCTCCCCTGATGCACTTGTAGGACTTCACTCTCCAGGGCAGTTAATCCAGCACTATATTAACAAAGCCTGACAAGAACATTTTATCCAAAATTCTCTCCAGCTCTTACAATTCAAAAAAGAGGAAGCCGTCAAAACCAAGATGAAATGATGATCTTAGTCTTGGGGTTAAAGGGTTACCTTCCTCAATGCCCTGTGTGAGAGTTCTATTCTCCCTAACATCAACAGGCAACTGCTGCTGTTCTACAAAAAGCTACTACTGGGCTGTTTTGCTCCAGTTGCCTGATTCTCAGCTTCTCCTGTTGTCTCTGAATTTGATAGTTCCTTAGAAAACGGGAGGCAGACCAAGCCATCGGTTGTCAACACAACAAAGGAAAGGGGGAGTGATGCAGAAAGATTTAAATTGTGCTTTCTTTCCTAAAGAACTTTCTGTAGGGCTCCAGTTTCTACCAGAAAGATTAATTCTCTTCTGGTCCTGCCACCCATAACCCTTTCCTTTCCTCCTTGGGAAAACCACCTGAAAAAGAACTTGCACCAAGACAGGGTGCCATGGGAAAGTTCCAAAGAAATAAAGTCTAAGTAACCTAGCAGAGTGACTGACTCAGATAGAATCCCAGACTGAAAAGTATACTTAAAGATGAGGCCAGCACTAGGTAATCCAATAGAAAAGATGTTTTCAGGGATCACATTTTTATTAACTAAAGATTAATTAAATTCTCACTGTAGTTGACCATCAGTGGAGAAAACATTTCTCCTAAAATAACTCCAAATTTAAGCATTTCCATTGTTCTCTGTTCTACGCAGTAAGGCCTACATTTTCAAAAATGGCTACTAATTTTGGTTGCTTCCATTTTTCAAAAAGAACAGGAGTACTTGTGGCACCTTAGAGACTAACAGATTTATTAGAGCATAAGCTTTCGTGGACTACAGCCCACTTCTTCGGATGCATATAGAATGGAACATATATTGAGGAGATATATATACACACATACAGAGAGCATGAACAGGTGGGAGTTGTCTTACCAACTCTGAGAGGCCAATTAAGTAAGAGAAAAAAAACTTTTGAAGTGATAATCAAGCTAGCCCAGTACAGACAGGTTGATAAGAAGTGTTGGTAAGACAACTCCCACCTTTTCATGCTCTCTGTATGTGTGTATATATATCTCCTCAATATATGTTCCATTCTATATGCATCCGAAGAAGTGGGCTGTAGTCCACGAAAGCTTATGCTCTAATAAATTTGTTAGTCTCTAAGGTGCCACAAGTACTCCTGTTCTTTTTGCGGATACAGACTAACATGGCTGCTACTCTGAAATCTTCCATTTTTCAGTGCTCCACCTGAGTCACCTAAGGCCTGATTTTTAGAAGTGCTGAGTGCTCACAACTTCAATTGATTGAAATTAATGGACTCAATTGCTTGGCACTTCTGAAAACCAAGGCATTAAGTGTGTCAAGGTGGACATCGAAAAATTAGGGGACACCTTTGAAAATATAGCTACATCTGGGAAAGAGCAAATCCTCATTTGTTGCAGCTCAGATTTTTTTCTCCATCTTCATTTTTCAAGCAAATAACCAACCACTCTTAAATAAAAGCAGCTTGAGAATTTTCATGAAGTTAGCAAATAAAAATTATCTCAAATCTTTAGACAAAAAGTACATGTAAAAAGATAACTAAATAATCCAACCTGAACAATAATATACTTGCTAAAAACAAGCTTCAAGTTGTATTAAGTGTTTATGATACTAAAGAACTGGAGAGACTGTCATGAAGAGAATGTTTTCTATGAATTGCATCATTTTACCCAATCATTTAAACTCCAGCACAATATCTTTACACTGTATTATGTCTTTCAGGATATAAGTGGGAAATCACAATAAATTCTTAGAAATTATACTTTTTCATTCATAATTGTGGATTTCTGTGTTGCATAGGATAATACCAATGTTTGTCCCTGTCACCCACTTTAACAATAAAATTGCAGTCATCATATCCATTTGAAAGCAGAGAGGTTACTAAAAGCAGTTGACCTTCACCACATACTGTGCTATTACACAATCGGGAGAATATTGTGACAGATATTTAATGAAGCCTAAATAGACACTCTGAAGATTGGCCTTGTCTGTCATTGGCTGAACAAGATTTAAAACATTGCCTGAAGCCTAATCAAACAGTTAAGCCAGGCAGGATCTAAAAGAGGAGTCTCTTTTCATGTGAGTTTCAGAATAATGCAGCTGTAAACTGCTAAAAGTTCATTGCAAATTGCCAGAGAGACACTTCAAAATTCCTGGCAACCGGTTTTAAAATCTGAAGTTCTTTTCTAAGTAAAATAAATCTGTTTGCCCTTTTGATATATTAAATGCATTCTGCCGTGATACAGTGGAACATTGACTATGGCCTAATTGGAAGAAAATCCAAATGATAACGGCTACGTCCTTGAGAGATGTATTCGCTTTAGATGAAATTCTCTCCAGTGCCAGGGCCTTTGTATCACTTAAGCACCACATTAAAGACTTAAGCCCCAACCAGCGAATAAATATTACCATCAAAAGTACTGTTTGATGGGACTACATATGTGCTTAAAATTATTCGTGAGCATATACAAGCATTTTGCTGGATCGGGCCTATAATTGGAGCATCAGTGGGCTGGGGGAACGCATTTTCACTGAGGTGAATGTCAGCCTTTTAAGATGAACTGGTTTAAGGTAACCTATATCTGTTTATAAGTTAATTAAAACTGCAATAGCTTTATAGAGAAGACATTGTCTAGAGCCCATTTTTATATCACTGTGAAAATGCAGCTACCTGATTAAATAAATGATTGATTGATTAATTGATTTATGGCAGCGGGCGGCCCCAGGCTTCAGAGTGGCTGAGGACAGAGGATTTTCACCTTCCCATCATTCTGGGTCATGGCACGCTCAGCGTACTCTCTCGCAGAGCCAAGAAACCAGAATCTATTCCCAAACCCAGGTATTCTGGCTGTCATCTGACCAGTCTTGAATTGTGATGTTTAATGCATACTAAGATTTGCTCCCAGAAGAGCTATGGAGAACACATTTAAATCTATAATAAATTGCTACTATAGAATTAAAAAAATACGTATGATACATTCTAATTTAGTGTACCTTATGCACTGTAGGCCAAATCCTGCTTACTTTACTTACACAAGTAGACCCATGAATTTCAGTGGCACTGACACATGACCAAAGTCCTGTATGAACATTGCACATTGGAGAGAGGGAGAAATAAGCTCGGTCCAGTTTGCTCCCTTTAAAGCTATCCATCATTCACATACTTATCTGTTGATTATTTACACCTTTCGATCAGAAATGCACATATTACTAAATACTGTATTTCAGTTAGCAAATGAAATACTTTTTGTCAAGCACTTCTTTTGTGATCCAAGCACACTTTAAAAAAAAAAGTCAGTACATTTCAGTATGGGAACAAAATTAATGAAGTTAATCTATTCTGTCGATAAAATGAATGTGTTCAAAGTATCACCAAAGTTCTTGATAAAATGTAAATATCCTGTGCTAACAGGACAAGTAGATTTCATACAGACATAATTAACACCAATGAGGCTCAGCCTGATGTAGAAAACTAATCATTTTCTTATAAGGACACTATTCAGATTTTAGATATCAAAATTCCATTCCCTTAACTGCTCCTTTCTTTTGATTTACCCTGACATCCTTCCTTTTTCTGCTAAAATGCTACTGTGTGGAGTTGTTGCAAGAGAAAACAATAACTGCTACATCTTCTGTAGACATCACACAAGCAAACCTGTGAACAAGTGTTGTGGTATAGACATAGCAAGCACTTACAGATTTGTTTGTTAGTCACACAGGGCATAGCAGTTATGCTTTTTTTTAATACAAAAGAATTTCATTTCATTCATGCAATCAATGAAATAAACTTATAGGCTTTGCCTTTAACAATTCCTATCTTATCTTTCTTTTCAAATAACATTCCTGCCAGGCCTTCTTACTCCCTTTTACTTTTACTAACAATATTAGAAAGAGACGGGACGGCCATTATTTTATCACTTTTTTATCATTTAACATGGCTTAAAGTAACCATTACCAGCATGAAACAATCTATTAAATACTGTACAATTCCTAGTATGTAAATAAATAGTTCTCATGATGGGCTAAAGCCGAGCACTAGATGAATTACAAAAGGTACCATATATTGGCCCAATACTCCACTGCCTTGCACCTAGGGTGACCAGATGTCCTGATTTTATAGGGACAGTCCCGATTTTTGGATCTTTTTCTTATATAGGCTCCTATTACCCCCCACCCCCTGTCCCGATTTTTCACATTTGTTGTCTGGTCATCCTACTTGCACCTATGTCATCATTTATATCTGTTCAAAGAGGATATAAAACCCTGCCAAATCAAACTGGTAGCACTGACAACACATGATGGAATGGGAGAATCTGACCCTGTGTTTCTACGTAGATTTGCTGGAGATATCTTTCTGAAAGGTTGTTGTTTCTAAATAGTCCCATAACAGTCTGAATGTGATAAAATTTCAGTTTATTTGTATCATTTTGCATTTGATGTCATTTAATTCTTTTGATGCCATTCGTGTTAGAAGCCATTCAATGTATAGTATCACTTATTCTTTTAGTCATTCTTAATTTTTTTGAAAATGTACATGTTCCATTTGTAAGCAATTTGAGTCTTTACAGCTGTCGTCTAAATATTTTGTAATGTTCTAAAATTAATTCTGTGTTGAAGTCAAGAGTCAATCCCAGATTATGGTCTAATTTACATTGGTGTAACCCTGGAGTAATTTAATGAAATTATACAGGTGTAGCTCAGAATCTGACCCCCGGTGTAATAATGTTTTGTTTCCTATTAATTTAGCTGTAGCCATAAAATGCACTTGTGATGGCTCAATCTGACTATATATATATTTTTTTTAATTTAAATTTCTATTCAAAATATAATTTTCAGTCAGTGTGTTTTTGTATTAATGAGCAAACCTCCAAAGGTCTGAGCTTGAGTTTCTGTAAGCATCCAGAACTGTAGCTATTACCATTTCTTTTAGCACCAGGGCTTAGAGATACTAGTACATTCCTTTAATATTTGGTATTGTAACCAGCCTGCTGGTTTAGCAGAAGAATCTCTACATTATTTATAAGAGACACAGAGGAAAGAATTTGTAGACGGTGAAGTAGTTCCCATCCAAAAACTGCTAAACTCAAGAGATAACAGTGGAGTCAACAACAAACCACATTTCAGGAGTTTACTTTTCCATTAAATTCTCTGTACCGCTGTCTAGCAGCAATATTAATGTATGTGTTGTTGTCATCATAGTCATATGTTAAAACAGTAACTGTAGAAGCAAGCTCCATTTGTCTTTTATGCCAAATATAGGAGGCTCACTTTTGAAATCCAGGTCTCTTCTTTAGTTGCTAAATATAGAAGTAGGAGTCTAACTTTTAGCTCATAATTTTGAAAAACTTTTTTTTTTTAATGGAGATATCCTATCTCCTAGAACTGGAAGGGACCTTGAATGGTCTTTGAGTCCAGCCCCCTGCCTTCACTAGCAGGACCAAGTACTGATTTTGCCCAAGATCCCTAAGTGGCCCCCTCAAGGATTGAACTCACAACCCGGGGTTTAGCAGGCCAATGCTCAAACCACTGAGCATTTTCAAGATGAAAAATGGTTAAATTTTATTTAAGTGTGGGCAGTTCTTTGTGTTGGTTGCTATTTTATTCAGATCAGTTCATATATCTCTAAAATAATAATTTGTTAAAGGTATATGATCTTTAAAGTACAGAACTAGAGCTCATTCTTTATTACAGTGTAGTCTTGATGCTTGCATCCTATAATGTAAGCAAAGGGGAAAGCACATCTATGACAAGGAGATTCTTGGGGATCCCAATAAGGAAGTCAAATCTTTTAGGATCATTAGAAACTCATGACTTTACAGTAATCTTGAACTGTTTTCTGTGGTCCCCACTGCTAGCTTTGAAAATAAATGAAGTCGACAGGACTTTTTGTGTGATGTAATATTGAAATGACACAGAGAAGATGGATATATCAAATTATAGCTATCGTTTTGGCACTAAAACCTTGTTCTCTTTCTAGAAAAAAATGAAGAAGAATTGCTGTATTGTTGCGATGTATTATTTTGGGCTTTCTTTGTTGAGGTTTCTATATATTGCTGCAGTAAGATCTAGTCCATCTCTGCCCTTTAGGGAAATAAAAAATGCTTGTTTCATGTGACTAGAAAATGTAAATTCAATGCAAGCAGTCTGATTGACTAAACGTTAAGCTTGTATGTTGATAACCTAGTTTCAACTCTTTCGTGTCCAACATGATATAATAACTGTTGATGCAGAAATTGACGTGGAAGTACTTTTTATTAGTTACCTTGTTCACCATATTGAAATAGAGATTTAGGGACTGGTACCAGAATACAGATGTAGTTTAAAGATGGCTGTCATTGGAGGACACTGGGAAAGAGAACTAGCAGCTGCACTCAGTTCTGTTTTTCTTAGTTCATCTATCAGAAGATATGGTTCACATTCAGAGGAATGGATTTTGCCAGTGCACCTAAATGTGTGAAATGGGAGTGAAAACACTCAGCTTTTGCTTGGTCTGTATTTTTCTACCTTTTCCTGCTAAAAATATCATAGCCAAGTCTCTACATTCTGTGACAAAGCTCCTCCTCTGAGTTGGTGGGTCCTGCACTTATTGGCGGATTTGCTTGCCTCAGAGATTCACGGCAGCCCTCAGTTTGGCCACTTTTGCTAGTGGCTCAAACCTACCATCCACTCAGCTAATCTCATCACTGGCCAGCTTGGGGGGGAAATGGAGAACAGTCCCCCACAGTCTCTGTGTCCTGCCTAGTGGGTTGGGGACAGACCAGATCGCTTTCCAATTTAGACCTTCCCTTCTGGTGTTTCCTCACAGACCAGGTCAACTCCTCCTGTGTCCAATCAGGAGTTGGGGGAGATGGGGGGAACCCAGGCCCACCCTCTACACCGGGCTTCAACCCAGGTCCCTGTGAATAGTAGCTGTCTACAATGTTCCCTGTATCAGCTGTGTGACAGCTACAACTCCCTGGGCTACTTCCCCATGGCCTTCCCCCAGCACCTTCTTTATCCTCACTGCAGGATCTTCCTCCTGAAGTCTGATCATGCTTGAATTCTTCACTCCTCCAGCAGCACACCTTCTCACTCCCTGCTCCTTGTGCACCCCCCATATTAACTGATGGGAGGTCCTTTTTAAACCAGGTGTCCTGATTAGCCTGCCTGCCATAACTGATTCTAGAAAGTTCTTAATTGGCTCCAGGTGTCTTGCTTAGCTTGCCTGCTTTAATTGGTTCTAGTAGGTTCCTGATTGCTCTAGGGGCACACCTGCTCTGGTCACTCAGGGAACAGAAAATTGTTCATCCAGTGGCCAGTATATTTGCCTTCTACCAGACTCCTGTACCCCACTGGCCTAGGTCTGTCACAATTCTAAGTACATTTCAGTCCTTTTATTGATACTCCAGGTATTTTTAAAGAAAGTAGTTGTACCTCCTCTATAAACAAGTTCTGAAGATTTTATACAACAGTCTCTGTAAGCTTGAGTTAACAGGGTGGACTTTTTGTTGGATGATTTGAAAACTCCCAAAAATATTTTATTAACAGACTACATATTGCTCTTCATTTAGAGTGATCTCTAATAATGTCCAGGTGTGTGCTTAAATTATGTTTTCAAATGTGTGTGTGTTTACGGGCACATCATTTAATAACAGTCCTTCAGTTTTCTAAACGGAAAGAGTCTGTATTCTTGCAAAATTTTATTGGAACTGAAACCTACTGTAATATGAGCATAATACTAATTTTTAAGAAGGCTTGTTTGGATCACAGGATTCTATGGTGCCTCTACATATAAATTAACATATCATCATATTTTTCAACTGGATCACTATTCTCCAAGCAGCACAAAACCCTAATGGTTTTTTATCAGTCACTGTAACCGTTCCTAATGTGTTCCTTGCCATTGGGGAATAGGTGATGACAGAAGATTGGGGTTGGGTTGGTTTTTCAGCTCCTCAATTAAACAACATTTGTCATGTTGTTGATTTTATCACATTTTATGTCCAGAGATGGAGTAGAACACCATGTTGGCTTACCTGTTGGTGTTGCAGGTAAAATGAGAGAAGTGTTCTATAGGTTCTGATCTGTGCAAGTACTTTAGGGTTGAGTTTATCTAATGACTTGGAGTTTGGAATAGAACAGCACATGTCCCACACCTGACTTCTGTAGCCAAGAGTTAGGGATTAAATTTCCCACTTTAACTATTGCATATCCATGTTAAAAGATGTCTAAGTTTTGTATCTGGAAGAAAAATGTCACTAATCAAATAACTTTGTAGATAGAGTTTTTTGCATAGAAGTGCCTATTGTCTGCATTAGATATTAATCAAAATAATCTCTGCTCATTAAATATTTAAATTCTAGCTAACACGTCTTATGCAGGAAAAAACATGGAAGGCAAAGATGCTAGCCCAAGGGCCAAATACTGCCATGCCTTTTAGAACAGTAGATTATAGCCATTGTTCCTTTATGAGAGGTATATGAAACAGTACTACAGTACTTTGAAAAATGAATTTATTATTTTATTGCAGTGTTTTGAAAGGCTTATTATTTAGCTGTATATAATATCAGCAAAATGAATAATGGCCCTTATTATGTCTGACGTCTTGTTCTTCATGGTTTGCCTCACACATTGTTACCTTTTCTTACAGCTGTTTTATTCATTAGATTAGGTCTTGTCATCATTACACTCAGACAACAGGAAATCAATAATTAATTATGGATAGGTAAAGTGATGCCTGACTGATTTCCTGAAACCTTCCGCTGCCACAGCATATAAAGCAGTTGAACACAGTTATCTAGCAGTTTTTCACTTAGATGCATTTTCAAAGTTATTGATACATCAGAGACTGATTGTGTATCCTTCACAACTAACCTCAGGAGCTCAGATTTAAAATAATGCCCACAGTGGTTACTTCTGTTTCATATGACTGATGACACTAGTAAAAGAGTGTTTGAAAGAAAGAGAACTGGTCAAAATCATTTGAGGTACATTGAAAGAAAAATCTTGGCCAACTATCTCAACAGAGCTTAGAATCTGAGGCTTTGCAATAATAATTTCAAAGGCGAGAAACAGAAAATGCATTAATAATTCTTTAGGTACGGCATGTTGACATTCTGAGAATTAATGGACCTGGCTTTGAGTATTGAAGATAGAGGCTGGGAGCACTAAATCCTATATAGAAATGAAAGAAATAAACTACTGATTTTGAAGATGTCCCTTTATCAGAGAAATAGCCTGCCTAGTGCTTATTAATCCTTATTCGGTGCCAGTTTTGCTATAGTAAATGATTGCATGACCTAGGAATCTTTTTCTCCCTTCCTTCCTTAATATAAATTCCCATTACCAGATTATTAAAGAGACTGAAATTTGATGTGTAGAAACTGCACATTTATAAATGACATTTATAAATGTTATTTGTTTATATAACTTCACATTGGGAATTTTTGGCTGAATAACAACCACAAGATGGAGTCAATTGTGTACAGTCAGAACATAGAATGGAAATATTTTTGTACATAGTTCATACATTCCTTTTCAGGCATGTTTGAGTTAGATTGTACCTTTAAAACATAGCCTTCAAGGTCAGAGAGATGGCACCATCGCAGAGGGAGCCCTGGGCAGAATTCTGACTGACTTAGAGAGAACTCCTTATCGGGCTTTAGAGAAATGCAGACTACAGCAGCAGCTCAGCCACCCATTTACAGAGTGCACTGCTCACTCCCCACAACGCTGCCAGCTATGCTGATTGGTACACGGGGAGAGTAAGAGAGTACACCACCATCATCCCAATGCTTTGGGTAGGCGTGCCGGGGGCGGTGCCTGTGCTCCCCAATTACAGGTGTGTGAAAGGAGAATGGGTGGAAAGCTTTTGTGCCACTCTCCCACACTGGCATATCTGCCCGGGGCAGTCACAGGTATGGCCCATAACATTTTTGTTGCAAGTAACAGGAAATACATTCTTCTTTTTGCTCTGACCACTACAATCATGCTTTCACAAATACAGTGTTAAAAACTCTTGCAAATAATTAACACATTTTGATATATTTAGTGTTTTTCTGAAACCCAAGTTCCTGGAGTAATGACATTAAGTGGGAATCTCAGCTTTCATTTTTTTTAAAGTATGTTTTCAGCCCTCATGATTGAAGAGAAAAGCTGGAGAACATGAATCCTGAAGTCTCAAAAACAAGAAGGCAAAGAAAAAAACCCACATGTATTAATTTTTAAATCTGATTATTTTGGGGGAGTGATATGATTTTTGGACAATTGGATTTGGCAGTGCTGCAGATATTCCCCTCCGTACTCTGAAGTCAGTTTCTCCAGATTTATAGTGACATAACGTAATGCAGCATCTGGCCCAAAGTAGTTAACCAAAAAATGAACTGCAAGTGTTCAAATTGGGAGCATTCCAAATCTTTTTGAATGCTTCCTACTGCTCTTTTCAATAACAAATCTTGAGTTCTCATGTTGATATTAAAAGACAAAATCCTGGGAATAAAAATCCTCTATGTATCTTTTATAATTGTCTCTCATTTAACCCCAAGCATTTGAAAATACAAAGCTATTTCTTCAGAGTATCTCATATAACAGGTCAATATAAAGAGCTTAAGGATGCTCTTCTGTGTTTCTGTTGAGACAATACAAACAGATTAATAAATGTCCATCCTTCTTGGACCCTAGGACTTTGCCTTCTGAATATGAGATGTTTAAGAATGGCTTCATTGTATTAATATGACCAGCTTATTGTAAATGATTTTTTTTTTAAATAAGGGATGTTTTGGAAGGGCTGAATTTAGGAAATTAATTAAATTAATTATTAAGCAAAAATCCCAAACCTTCAATCCAAAATAACTGCAAGTACACTATCAGGGCCTATGCATTTTTGCTTTTTGTATGTATAAATCTGTCTATCTACGGTACATATCTATGTATGCACACATTTTCATTTTTAAAATGGTACATTCTTTAACTAAGGTATGCAGGGAATCACAATTTCCATCTGACATGTTGCATCATGCTGAGGACATTATCTTTACGCAAACCACATTCTCTGCAATATATGTAAACATACATGTGACAGGTTCTGATAAATTGATATTTTTCTGCATGATGTTTACTGCTACCTGTGTTTATAACAGATCGAGTGGGGTTCTCAAACTTTTCCACAATTCCACTGAACCACAGTTTAATAGGAAGGTTGCCTCTTGGCATCTCCTCTCCCATTCATTAGTATATAACATCCATGTGTCCACTACCTCAAGTGTTTGCATGGAAAAGTCATAAGAGGAAACTATTTCAACATATTTTTTGGCTTCTGTGAATCAATTTGGCACCTGGAAACGAGGAGAATCAGACTGAGCACTGTACTGCCCATAAATGCTTTGTGGACCATCAGTGTTGAGAACCACTGAGGAATGCACTTACTGCATTTAATGTTTCTAGATATTAGATCTTAATGATAAATGTGGTTGTTACTAAATATTTCAGTCTATATTATTTCTAAGATCCCAGTCAGAAACTCTGCTAGATGCATGTGCACACTCCTCACCACAGTGCTACCGTCATATTGAATGCTTAGCTTTCATATGCCAATATATGTAGATAATCTGATTCAGTTCTAATATCTGTTGGGTCTTATTAGTGTCAGGACAACAAACTGCAAGTGAAAAGATGCCCAGAATTGTATCAGTCTGATGAGACTTGACTTCATTCACATCAGCTTTATCCTTTAATTTAGACAATGTCACACTAGTGCACACCAGTCAGGAATGTTCCACTTAGCCTGACAGCAAAGCTTCAGCATGAAAAAGATGCAACACCAACAACTGAGAGCAATTTCCTGCTGAGTTCCAAAGTAAGCTCAGTCAACATAATGCACTTGTTTGTTACGGTATCATATACCCTATCACTTTCTATTTCTAACATCAGCTTGCTGGGTGTAGTTCTCTCATACGTGGCTACCCTGGTATTTTACCATATTATATCATTACTGGAAATGTCATATTTACAATTAATAAGATGACAATAGCAAAATGCTGGCTCATAGGCAAGGAAGAGGAACGAGAAGAAGGTTCGAATCCTGCTTTGTTGAATGGCAAAATTCCTGTTGATTCCAGGCAGAACAGTGTTGGGCCCGAAGGAGGAAACAGAATGTTAGAAAGTTTTAAAATATATATTTTGTAAATAGTTTCTATCTCAGTAATTTCATAGTATGATGTTTGTTGTCATTACTTCTCTTCTGTACTGGGACACCACAGGAGTTGGTGTCTTTCTTTCTGACAAACACTTTGGTAATTCTGAAGGCAGTAATCAGAGTACAGGCCTCAATAAGAGTCAAGGATCTGCATATTCATGACAGTTATTGAAAACCCTACACTTTTATGCAAATCACTGTCTCCTGATTGCTAATGATTATCAACTAGTCATAGGGCAGGAATTTTTACACTGCAAGGCTATTAAGAAATAACTATGAAGTGATTATACTAGTATGAACCTTAAAACTAATCAGAGCCAGGGAATGGCACAACTTGCAAAAATGGTAGTTTTCTGCCAGTAAATAAGCAGCATCTTTGCCTTCTGATCAGCCGAAATAACTACACTTCATTTTGATTTTGATTAAGTCACTTAGAATAGAGTTTGCTGAAACATTATGGGATTCTCAGAGATATGCTTCCATGTGTAAATTTTACAGAGGTATTATAAGAATAGTAGTTTTATAATGATATTTTACTTTGGGAGGTGAATGGAAATTTGACATTGAAATCACAGCAGGGAAGGTTAAGAGACAGTACTTGAGATTAAACTTGAGTAGGATCATTAACTTCTGTACAACCAAACTAAACTGAGTTCTAAAACCATGTTGTTCAGTTTTTGCTGCTAACTGATTCTAATAGCAGCAGTGTGGTCTAGTAGGTCGGGCTCTGGACTTATAGCCAGGAGAACTTGGTTCTGTTGTTAATGTTGCTAAGTGTTGCTAGTGCTGCAGTGTTGTTAATGCTGTTAGTGCCACTGTTCTTGGAGCTGTGATGGTAGCTGCACTAGCAGAGAGCACAGCGCGTTGATTCAGCAGATTTTGATGTTACTCATACAGAAAGACCACCAGCTCTGTTCTGTGGTGAAAAGCATTGTCAGGTTTATTGTTGACAAAGCATGGTACTTTTGCCCCATGGGAGTTACAGGTACACTAACACATGTGTGCCCACGACAACGTACCAGTTTGAACGACATAGCATGATGTTGTCCTCTAGGCCAGTACAAAGCTGCGCCTCCTATGTCTTCTCCTTTTATACATTGATACAAACAAGTTACATTTTACATTCCATATGTTGTTAGTTACCATCCTTATATCTTGTACCTGCTAGATCAAATGAAACAACCTCATCCATTATCCTGTTATTCCATCCTTGTCTTATGAGAGGTCAGTGTGTTCTTATACCCACTCTTGGGGAATTTGTTTATGTAGTTACTTGAGAGGTGTGGGTGCTTCTGTACCATCCCCTCAGATCAGGAATATGCTGACTTGGTTGGCTAATACCTTGTGTGTTGCCATTTTGCCAAGACCAGGCCCACTCTGGTTGACAGCCTTCGGTTCATACTGTTAGTTATGCCTAGGGCTCCAGCAAGGCCTACAGGTTCTATTCAGCTCCACGACTGGTCTGCTCTTTGTCCTTGGGAAAATCATTTTCTCCCTCTTTCATCTTGCCCGTTGTCCTGTCTATTTAGATTGTAAGCTCTTTGTGGCAGGCAGGGACTATCTTTCACTATGTTTGTACAGTGCATACTAAAATCAGGATCGAGTCAGGTGTGGGAGGGGGGCCAGCTCAGGCTGAAGTAGCAGGGTTTATATACCCTCTCCCTGACCAAGACATATCTTTGAAAGATAACAAGAACTAAAGAAGTTGCAACAGGCATTTGACATAGTCTTTTAATGTTACTTATAATGCATGAATCCACCTAATACCAGACAAAATAATCACCTGCTGTGGATCAGAGGAGAATGATTGAATCTCGTAATGACTCAGAGCTCAGCAGAGCGATGACGTACTGGCACAAGTGTGAAGCCTATGAAAAATGATTAGTTCTAAACTCTTGTTCTGTTTTTCTCCACAACTGTTATGCATAGCTCTCCACTTAAAAGTTATTCGCTGCCGGATTCCTGACAACACATAACTGGATATATGCCAATGTTGATCTAGCTGCAATAAATACATGCCCTCTCCTAGTGCCTTCATATTACTTAGGAAAAATAGATAGTCATTATAGGCATAATCAAAATATAGTGCAAAATGTGGAACCTCTAAACAGCTGCTGAGGGCTAATATGACATTACCCTACTTTGGTTATTTGTGATTTCTTTAGGTACACAGTTGCTACCTGTTAACTAGCTGTTGGCAGTTAACAATGGCATCCCCTCTATAACAGAATTACACTGATTTTCTTTCCAGTTTATCAAATCTTTTTGTCCTATTTTTCCTTTGGTACATCAGGCTGATGGCAGATTGGTTTCTGAAAAACACTTGCACGCAGACTTTGCTTTTGAAGATAGCACTTGTTCTCTTTAGGAGACCCTTATATACTGTACCTTTAAGTATCCAAATCAATTTAATTAAATGTCATTATAGGCACTGGAGCTGAAACAAACTAATGAAAGTAACCAGCCTGTCAGGTGGTATTTATTTCTGCATTAAAATCAACATAATCCCTTTTGGCTCTTAAAAATTAGTTGAAATATTTAACACTAATAGCTTCTGGAATTATTGATGGGAATAGTTTTAATGAATTTGTTAGAAACTGTTTACCTTAAAAATGGAAAGAAATTTCTTTAGTTGGAGCAGATGAGAGCTAAGGATAGATTTTATTAAAAGTATTCAGCTTTTGGGGTATTATGGCGGCCTGTCAGACACATGCAAAAAATCTGTCAGAAAGCACTATTTGAACATTATCATCCAGTGACAGTGGTATCTACTGTAATATGGCTAATCAAAAGCAATCTGAGCTCATAATGATATTTATACTTATATTAATGTTTGGGATAACTTTGTTTCACTGTACTAAAAATTGAAGCACTCCAATAAAGTGAAATGTGATGGTAGATTGGTTTTGAATAGAGGAGTTGGGGGAGAGGAGAGGGTGGCTGGTATAAGAGGCTCCTTATCATCTTTTTGCTCTGATATTGAAATGGCAAAACTTTTATTTTCATTTTCAGATGCACTAAAAAATGGACCAATTTTGTTAACAAAGGCTCTAACGTGTGTAGATATGGGACAACAGTCACATAGGATAGACTATAGGGACAGACCCTCATTTGGTATAAATCCTCATAGCTCCACTGAAATCATTCAATAGAGTTGTGCCAGTTTACACTGGATGAGTATCTAGCCCATACTCTGTTAATTCTTTGAACATACTTTTAGTGCCTTTATGGCTGAAGATTTTAATGTGCTTTACAAACATGCATAAATTATGACTCACAACACCCCGTGTGACAGAAGGTGTTATAGTGCCTCATTCTGTTCTCACTTAACTCAGTGTAAATCAGCAGTCGCTCCACTGAGCAATGGATTTGCACTGTGTAAAACCAGTTTAAGTGAAAGGAGAATTGAGCCCAGTGTCTTTAAGTGAGAGGCACACAGAGGGTAAGTGACTTGTCCAAGGTTGCACAGAGTCCATGGCAGAGCCTAGAATGGTATCTCTTGACTCCCATTTATTTGCATTAGCCCCAAGACCAGTCTTCCCCCTATCAATCACATCAGTCTCCCCAGAGCTCTAAGATTTTTCCCTTCTGTCTGTTTGTACATTTATATTAATCAAAGAGGAATTTAAAGCATTTGGGGCCTTGCAATCCTGGAGATTCTAAAAGTTACACTGTCAACTGAAATTGCACTTTGAGTCCCAGATTCTACTCTCTGAAGTACCTATAGGTGGAGCTGCTCTCAGCAGAGAGAAAAACATTTGGGTGATAGAGGGGAATAAGTCCTGTACAACCAAGCTTCATATCTACTGGCAGTCCAACTACAACTAGATGTAACCCCTTCACTGCTGAGAACCACTGTAATGCCTGAAGAAACTTTTGGTGTTCTCTGAAGTGCCAAAGGAACTTCACCCAACTAGCACCAGATGTCACTGCTATGGCAAGTTTGTGGTACTGTACAGGAGGGAGGGGTAACATTCACTTTCCAGTAGAATGCTAGAAGGATTCAGGTATGCGATGCAGTAGGCAAGCAGAAAGCTGCCATTTTTCCCTGGTCAACTGAGAGCAACGTCAACACCAGTTGTAGATACTTCAGAGAGATGTCATGATGCAGGATGAACATGAAACAAAATGTGCCATTTTCAGCTGGCACAGAACATTTAAGATCCTAAAGCCTCTAGTGTTGTTAATTGATTTCTAAATGGGATTAAATGGATTTTTAAAGGGTTTGAAGAACAATTAATACCTTCATTTTTAAAAAATTCATTGTCTCCATTTTATAGTGAGAATAATGCTCTTCTCTATGTGTGTGAATGTGCGTGTGAGAGAGAAAGGAGGAGGTTAAAAGCAATGGTCATGTAGAATGTCCCTGTGCTAAAAGAAAGCAAAAGAAAAACACCCTCCTGCTATTGGTATTTGAAAGTTCGTCTCCACGAGAATTAGAACTGTACTTACTAGTCATTTTCCAGCAGGCTTGTAGCCAGCATGGTTTTGGCACACTTTCAATGTGCAGTGTGGACAGGGATTTAAAAAACTAAAAAAAACACCCATCATAGTAAAACCTGGGAAAAAACCACCCCTTCTAATAAAACTTGTCTTATGAAGCATCCACTTTTTTGAAGCTCTGCATAGTTTGGTTAAGGATCCTTCCACCATATCCCTCATAGAGATAGAGATAAGGAGGTCCCAACAAGGGCTGTATGCACCGCAATTTGTGTGCTCACTCTAACTGTAGGGAGGGCTGAAAATCTTGAAAGCTTGCCTCATCCCTTTGATGCGCCTCTTTGCTCTTCATACAGCAGTCCAGGGACCTGCAAGTCAACTGTAGCATCAATGTCACCTCGTTGTACAGGTGGAGAATGCTGGATGGTCATTTCCCTCCTTTGACATCAGATCTCCCCAGAGGGTGGCCTGCTCCCCACTTCTGCCCTCACGTCTCCTCCACTTGGGCTAGCAGATCTGTCACTTTTAAATAAAATAATTAGAAATGTGAAAAGCCTGCCGCCAGTCCCATGAGAACTGCTAATCTCAAGAGAACGGAAAGAGGGAAGAGTGGATCAGTGCTCCTCACTGGGATCAAAGATTTCAAAGTAATAAGTGTGTGATTCTCATAGAGGATAAGTTATTATGTAAGTTAATATTAACTAAGATGTGTACCTGGTAAAATTTTATTTATAAAGTTTTCTGAGACTACTGTGTAAGATCCTGAACTGTGGGTGGGGATAAATAGGTAAGATAAATGGAATTAAACTATACGTTATGACATTTCAAAGACTTTTAACTCTTAGCTCTTGTTTTATGTCTCCGTGTGCTTTAAGTAGTGTCTGATCATTTCCAATTTGGTTTAACAGTAAGAAAAAACAGTAGTTGTACACTTGAAAATAGAATCGGGTTTTAACATCATCATTGGCTCTAGAGCTTGAAGGGCACATCTTACAAGAACATAAGAATGGCCATACTTGGTCAGACCAAAGGTCCATCTAGCCCAGTATTCTGTCTTCCAACAATGGCCAATACCAAGTGCCCCAGAGGGAATGAACAGAACAGGTAATCATCAAGTGATCCATCCCGTTGCCCATTCCCAGCTTCTGTCCATCCTGGCTAATAGCCATTAATAGACCTATCCTCCATGAACTTATCTAATTCTTTTTTTAACCCTGTTATAGTCTTACTCAATGATTTTTTTGCCTCTGTCTTCACGAACAAGGTCAGCTCCCAGACTGCTGCACTGGGCAGCACAGTATGGTGAGAAGGTGACCAGCCCTCTGTGGAGAAAGAAGTGGTTCGGGACTATTTAGAAAAACTGGACGAGCACAAGTCCATGGGGCCGGATGCGCTGCATCCGAGGGTGCTAAAGGAGTTGGCGAATGTGATTGCAGAGCCATTGGCCATTATCTTTGAAAACTCATGGCAATCGGGAGAGGTCCCGGATGACTGGAAAAAGGCTAATATACTGCCCATCTTTAAAAAAGGGAAGAAGGAGGATCTGGGGAACTACAGGCCAGTCAGCCTCACTTCAGTCCCTGGAAAAATCATGGAGCAGGTCCTCAAGGAATCAATTCTGAAGCACTTAGAGGAGAGGAAAGTGATCAGGAACAGTCAGCATGGATTCACCAAGGGCAAGTCATGCCTGACTAACCTAATGGCCTTCTATGAGGAGATAACTGACTCTGTGGATGAAGAGAAAGCAGTGGATGTGTTATTGCTTGACTTTAGCAAAGCTTTTGATACGGTCTCCCACAGTATTCTTGCCAGCAAGTTAAAGAAGTATGGGCTGGATGAATGGACTATAAGGTGGATAGAAAGCTGGCTAGATCGTCGGGCTCAACGGGTAATGATCAATGGCTCCATGTCTAGTTGGCAGCCGGTTTCAAATGGAGTGCCCCAGGGGTTGGTCCTAGGGCCGGTTTTGTTCAATATCTTCATTAATGATCTGGAGGATGGCGTGGACTGCACTCTCAGCAAGTTTGCAGATGACACTAAACTGGGAGGAGTGGTAGATACACTGGAGGGTAGGGATAGGATACAGAGGGACCTAGACAAATTAGAGGATTGGGCCAAAAGAATCCTGATGAGGTTCAACAAGGACAAGTGCAGAGTCCTGCACTTAGGATGGAAGAATCCCATGCACTGTTACAGATTAGGGACCGAATGGCTAGGAAGCAGTTCTGCAGAAAAGGACCTAGGGATTACAGTGGACGAGAAGCTGGATATGAGTCAACAGTGTGCCCTTGTTGCCAAGAAGGCTAATGGCATTTTGGGCTGTATAAGTAGGGGCATTGCCAGCAGATCAAGGGAAGTGATCATTCCCCTCTATTCGACATTGGTGAGGCCTCATCTGGAGTACTGTGTCCAGTTTTGGGCCCCACACTACAAGAACGATGTGGAAAAATTGGAAAGAGTCCAGCGGAAGGCAACAAAAATGATTAGGGGGCTGGAACACATGACTTATGAGGAGAGGCTGAGGGAACTGGGATTGTTTAGTCTGCAGAAGGGAAAAATGAGGGGGGATTTGATAGCTGCTTTCAACTACCTGAAAGGGGGTTCCAAAGAGGATGGAGCTACACTGTTCTCAGTGGCACCTGATGACAGAACAAGGAGTAATGGTCTCAAGTTGCAGTTGGGGAGGTTTAGGGTGGATATTAGGAAAAACTTTTTCACTAGGAGGGTGGTGAAGCACTGGAATGGGTTACCTAGGGAGGTGGTGGAATCTCCTTCCTTAGAGATTTTTAAGGTCAGGCTTGACAAAGCCCTGGCTGGGATGATTTAGTTGGGAATTGGTCCTGCTTTGACCAGGGGGTTGGACTAGATGACCTCCTGAGGTCTCTTCCAACCCTAATCTTCTATGATTCTATGATTCTTGGCCTTCACAACATCCTCTGGCAAGGAGTTCCACAGGTTGACTGTGCATTGTGTGAAAAAATACTTCCTTTTGTTTGTTTTAAACCTGCTGCCTATTAATTTCATTTGTAGACCCCTAGTTCTTGTGTTATGAGAAGGAGTAAATAACACTGCCTTATTTACTTTCTCCACACCGGTCATGATTTTATAGACCTCTATCGTATCCCCCCTTAGTTGTCTCTTTTCCAAGCTTAAAAGTTGCAGTCTTATTAATTTTTCCTCATATGGCAGCCATTCCATACCCTAATAATTTTTGTTGCCATTTTCTGAACCTTTTCTAATTCCAATATATCTATTTTGAGATGGGGCAACCACATCTGCATGCAGTATTCAAGATGTGGGCATACAATGGATTTATAAATGCTTCTAAGTCATCTGCTTGCTGGAGATGATTGACTGGATTTAGAAAATTCTTTCTTATCATTGGTAATAAGGATTAACTGACATTTTCTAGTAATTCTTACTATTCTTTATTGGCTCTCTGTTTTTCTCCCTACATTTTCTATGTGACCCTTCACTGCCTGGGGACATATAGATCCTGTGAAGAGGCACAAACATCACTTTCCTATATGTACAAATGGCTCTATAGCTAGCCACGCCAATGAAAATAATGGACCCATCTTCAAAAGCTATGACCCAAATTTCACTCTTTTAATTTTCGTTTTAAACGTGTGTTGTAATTTCACAGTTGACACACAGCCACCTACCAATGCACTATGCAAACAACATAGAGGGAAGAGATGTGCATTCAGTGCTTTTAATTGTACATTGAGTGTGTCTATTTCAAGTTATCAATATTATGTATAGATAGAAATCCAATAAGCAAGCATCTTCTTTGCTTTTGCTGTTTAAAAAAGAAAAACAGCACCACTTTTCCTCAGCAGAGTGTTCTGAAAGTACAGGTGGTGGCAATTACTTTTCATATAGCAAAATAGCCAAATTAAGAGGGAAATTGGAGCCAGTTTTTAACAATGTTTATAATATATATTTTTAATCACACTTATATCAGCCTTGCAAAATTCTTTTTGCTTCCTCACCAGGGACATTGACCTTGAGGTCAATGGGAGTTGGATCAGGTCCCTGGAAAGCATTTTTTTCAAGGACTAAGTAAAGTGTTATCTTAAGAGTGGCAAGTAGATTTTGTGCCCAAGTTGGTAAACTTACATGACAGATTTGGCACAAGATTTACAGATGATAAAGATATTTCATCAGTAAATATTTTGTGGCATCTGAAATAATATAGTGGAGTCCAATATCAGAGCTACTAATAGCCATTTTAGCTCTCATTATGCTTTCATGCTAGTTTAATTAATTAAGAAAAAATGTTACTGTTTAGTATTTATGTTATGTTATGTTAGACCATAAAGCAGCTTTAGGCTCTGCAGTGTTTGACTCCTGAACAAATAAAGCCATTTTCAGTAATATGAACTTGAACAGCCGCTAACTTAGAAATGTTCATATCATTACATATTTCAATTTCAAATACAGAGGGCAACTTTTTCTGTGCACCCTAGAGAAAACAGGGCTGGGAAAATGGGCATTATCTTATAATAAAACATTGTAAAGAACATACTCTTGTTTCCCAGTTATGAACAAACAGCTGAACAGTCTCAGTGTATTAACTAGGCTAGAGGGTGTGTGAAATATTTATACAAAATTCAAAAGGCTTGAATGCTCATCTAGCCATTTAACATTTTCTTGCAAAATTAAAATGTTCCTTTGTAATAGAACTGTTTTCGAGGAAAAAATGTTTACACTGTAAAAACAGACAAAATATCATGATTTTGCATACTTTCACAGCTGGCTTATCATTTTTATGACATTTCAGGAAAAGTAGAGGTGTGAAAAAGGGCAGAATGAAAATGCCTAAAATTGTATTCAAATTCTGCATAATTTTGCACACCCCTAAAAGGGATTGTGTCTTTGTGTCTGTTGTAAGTATTTTGGGGGATACATTGTAGTGTCTGGGGGTTGTCTATGCAGTGGGGAAATGTGCACAATGGAGGGTGTGCATTATAAAATCCACTAACATGTTGTGCATTAATTGGTCCATGTGGACCCTAGTGGTGCACACTAATAATTCCCTAGTGTGATTTAACAGCATTATGTCAGGGAACTTTTAGAGTGCACCAGCAGGGTTTCCACATACCAATTAATGTGCAACACATCAGTGCACTTTAGAAATCACGCCTCCGCATTCTCCCATAGAGGGCATTACCCTGTAGTGTGGACAGACCCTGAGCACCATCTTATATTTTGTAGCATTGAGCATACTTGGCATGCTGTAAATCGGCAGAGTAAATCAGCCTAGCACTGGAGAACAGAGTAGCCGTTGTGAGCTAATATGTAATTATTGTAACTGAGTATTCATAATAATTAGTGAAAACACTAATTAAATAGAAATATTATTTACATTAAATGGAGTGTTGTATATATGCATCTTTTTCACTGAAACCTGTCCCAATGTTTGATGTTGTCCTCATGCAGGATGGATGGTCACAGTATCACTTTGTAGCCTCATCTTCAACAATAGAGCGGGATCGGCAAAGACCATACTCTTCATCACGCACGCCCTCCATCTCACCAGTGCGCATGTCTCCTAATAATCGCTCAGGTAAGACCATGCTTCCAGGGCTCAAGTAAACAGAGAAGTAATCTAGTAATGTCATCTTTCCATTGTTAAGCACCGTCAGTGGCATCTAGATGCATTATTAACCGTGATGGGAGCTTGTGGGAAATTTTTTCATTCTTATCAGTGTATCTTTGTATACAGGAATATTTTTTATTTGTGTGAATGCCTTGAAGAAATTTAAAGCAGACAGACTATTCAGGGTAACCTTTTACTGTGAATGTCCATTCACTATCTTCCTTGTCCACTGGCCAGTTAAAATTATCTGATTGGGAAAGTGAAAATGTCCCAGGCCATTGGGCCTACTGTTAGCATTGGGAAGTTCCCCATCTCAGATGCCTCCAAGTAATTTGCTTTACTAATCATAGAAACCACAAATTCATTTGTTATGTATGTTTTATACTGTTAGACAGAAATTTCAGCTAGTGTAAATCATCATAACTCTACTCCAGTTAATGGATCTACACCAATGTTCATCAACTGAGCATCTCGTTATGGATGTATTGGCAGAAGGATTGATTGCAATGCTACATCTAATATCAATGCCATGAACATATAAACTGCCATTAAATGCTATTTCATCCACTGTGGAATTATTTCTGTCTTACACAGGAATCAATTCAGTTTTCACATGTAGAATTCAGGCCTCTTTTTCCTCCACTTATTCCAAGTTAAAATATGTCATTACTTTAAATGAAAGTAATCCTCAATAAAAATAAAGTCTTTTAAAATAAACACAAGAAAATCCTATCAGCCTCTCACTTTGCATTTGACTGCTTGCTCTGTTAAACCTCTGTCATTAAGAACATAAGAACGGCCATATTGGGTCAGAACAATGGTCCCTCTAGCTCAGTAACCTGTTTTTCTGACAGTGACTGGTGTCAGATGCTTCAGAGGGAATGAACAGAACAGGGCAATTTATCAAGTAGGACTGTCGTCCAGTCCCAGCTTCTGGCAGCCTGAGGTTTAGGAACACCCAGAGAGCGGGGTTGCATATAGCCTCTGATGAACTTAACCTCCATCAGTTTATCTAATTCTTTTCTGAACTCAGTTATACTTTTGGCCTTCACAACATCCCCTGGCAATGAGTTCCACAGGTTGATTGTGCATGGTGTGAAGAAGTACTTCCTATCTTTATTTTAAACCTGCTGCCTATTAATTTCATTGGGTGATCCCTGGTTCTTGTGTTATGTGAAAGGATAAATTATATTTCCTTATTCATTTTCTCCATAGCATTCATGATTTTATAGGCCTCTATCGTGTCCCAACCTTAGTCATCTCTTTTCTAAGATGAACAGTCCCAATCTTATTAATCACTCCTCATCTGCAAGTTGTTCCACAGAGTTACCGGGATATCAGCAGTAAGATATGTCTAGCTAAACTGTTTACACCCTACTGCAAAAGTGATTGTTTTTTGATGTTTGTTAACTATCTAGGAGTCCAGTCTCAATCTACAAGGGCAACGTGCTGAGCTATTTTGAAAATCTGGCCACAAGTATCCCCATAGCCGTGGCTGAGTACTAAGCCATTTCAAAAATCTGCTCTTCATACAGGCACCTAGATGGGTGCCCTTTTGAAAATCTGACCCTGATTGTGAGTGCTGAGTGCTTGAAAAATCTGGCCCTGAGCTCTCGGTGAACATCTGACTCCAAGTATCTCCTGCTTTCTGTTGTTTGTTCTGTTCAAGGAGGGAATCTAACTTTGTCTAACATATAGGACTCTACCCCGCCCCATCCCTCCACCCCCCAGTACCGTAAATCATAATAGTGTTTCTCATTCCAGCGTCAACAGACAATTTAATTAATGCTTCCAGTAAAAACTCTGCAGAAGTCCACTTGTGGATTTGAATAATTGATGGAGAGCTGTTGCTCACACAGGGGTGAATAGATATAGTTCCTGCAGGGAACGGACAAACAGCTTTGTCTTATCATTTGACTGTGTACAAAAAGCAGCATGCTTAACATGACCATTAGTGTTTTGATGTCTTAGCGATGTCCTAGCACCCCTTTAGAGCTATGTTTTGTATGTTGTCCTGTTAGATTCTGGCTGAGGACACATGTTGTCCAAAACCATATTCTGATTCTGATTGGGAATTTTTGATGATGTCAGAGTCTTAAAACCTTGCTAGATAGATAGCGGACAATCGCTTTAAGAGCAATCCCCAATTTTAATGGATACATAAGCACAGCCATCTGCTTAACATTAGTTTTTAAATCCAAGGGTCCCAACCGGGGGGAGAAAATTTAATCAAAATTCTGAATCGATGCAAATTTGTTACTTTAATCCTAACAAGAAAAATACAGTGTAAATTAGGACTGCTGGAGGAAATGACCAAAGATTAAGATTTGTGCATGAGTTTTTACAGATCTTTTTTGTAAACTATAGAAATAATACTGTGTAATAAGCTGAACCATTATCAAACATCAATGTTCTTTCTAAAACCTTACTATGTATTAACATATCCTTTAGAGGTTAAACTCTAGTAAAACAATACCAGCCTCACAGGAAAAGAACAGATATGAGACTAGAGAACAAATTTCTGTCCTTGTGATTTAAGTAATGAACAGAACAGTTTCAAAAATAAATGACACAATAATTATAAATGTCCACTTTTTGTCATGGTAAGGAGGACATGAATGTGCTATTATTCGTTGCTATTACAATATCACACTGAAAATATACCAGCCACCTTTTCTAAATGTGAGGAAAGGAAATTTCATTGATGTGCTTTGCCTTCATTAAACCAGATATTTAAAGGAGTGGAGTTCAAATAACATACTAAGCAACAAATGTAAAGGTTATACTTGTGCCCTACATAAAAATCTTAACTGAAACTCACTTTTAATCTTAATTCTTGTTTTAGCATTGTCAAGTTAACAGCCATAAGTATTCACTTTGTTTCCTAAGCAGTAGAAAACTTTTAAAGAGTGCTGGGAAGTCTCTAAGTGAACATTGAGCGGCCAGCCAATACCCCAGTGTTATATAATGCTTTCTCTCTCATTAGTGTTTCTTTACTTCATTTCTTTGATAAGAGCTGGGGTGGTGTACTTGAATTGGTCCAATTTTTTTCAGTCTAAATCTATATAATACTTTCTGATAAACTCTTGGAATGAAATCCTGGCCCTATTAAAGTCAACGGGAGCTTTGTCATTTACTTCAGTGGAGCCAGGATCTGTTTTTCATTGACATTTCCCATTAATTTTTTTCACCACTATTTTGAAACTTTCCAACTAAACTCTCGGCATACACCACTTCCAAGTCTCATCCCATATGCTGAGAAACAGAAGCCAGGTCTCTCTGGTGTGTATTGATTTTCTGCCCATCTATTCAAGTTTGTGTCATGAGAAGAAATGCTAGTACCTCCTCCAATATTGAGATCAAAATGGAAAAAATAAATACCAACACTTGGCGAAAATTGTTTTTATAAGAGAACGCATTCATTAGGCATCAGTGCTGCTCAAACACTATCCTCGCGTTTTGCTCTCTCTCTCCAGTGTTTTGCCCATGTTTACTAATCTAAAGTAGATAATAACTGAGCCATTCTGCCTTAAATATACACATACAGAACCTTCATTTATTTCAGTGGAACTTGCATATGTGTATGCCTGGGAAAAAATTAGATTTGGGGACCACAATTACATAACAAATCGGGGCAATTATTGAATTGTTCAGTATGCACTTTGGGGATCACTTTTTCAAATGAGCTCGGGTCCCATGTAGGCACCCATATAACGGCTTGATTTTCAAGAGTTCGTGTCCCTTTGTGACACTTCTGGCCAGTTTTCAAAAGAACTCATCATTCAAGGGGCTGAGCTTTTGAAAGTCTCCTCACTTCTCTTCGTGCCCAAATTGGATCTGAGCTTTTTGAAAATTTAACTATAAGAAGACTTTAAAATGGGGCGTTTCTTTGTTGTAACATTGAGCTTAATGGGAAGTTCAGTATCAACATGGACAGTGATCCTCCGTCACCATTGTTCCCAGATTTGAAATATGTAGGTATAAAATCCCTTGATTCATTAAAATCTGGAACAGGAGCTTAATTCTGTCCCTATCTCCCCTCCCCCCCACAAAAAAAACAAAAAAAAACCAGGATGTTTAACGGGTGTTGGAATTTCTCAAGGAGACCCTCACACGTATTTTATTGACTTTACCCAGTTTGGGTCAAAATTCTGGTCTCCAAATCAAGATTCAGTGAGATTCCCATGCATAATGCAGAAAGTATTCGGTAAGGAGTTGCACTGTAGTTGTTAGCATAGGACCTCGAGTTAGAGGCTTCTTTTTTCCGTTTGGGGAATTGGTTAATGCAACCTTTGGGTTTTGCTGTATTTAAAATTGTGAAGCAGCGAGAAGGGCCTCAGGAAAATCATGTTAACAGGTATAACAGCAGGGCACTATTCACCTCCCCACAGCCCTCCTTGTGTTTGATGGTCATTCACTCCCAGCTGGAGTAAACGTTGACTGCAGTAGCAATCATTTTGCCATACGTTTATCAGCAATCAAAAACACATTTACCACTAGAGACCTTACCAAGTCCACCGTGATAATACAACAGCTTTCTTGCTGGTAGCATCTAGGGAGAATATTGCTGACATCCTTTTAATAAAGATTTAACCTTGCAAGTCCCTTGCTGGCCAAGAAACCCTGGATTTCTAGTTAGATTTGATCACACATAAAAGTAGAGCTGCCCAGGATGAAATACATTTGTGACACCATTTCCAAATGTGGGGCAGTTTTATTTTTCCTGAAGGGATATTCTTTTGGATTTCCAGACAGAGAGTGAAAGAGAAAGAACTATGTGACCTTAATTTTCCCTAAAAAGGGCCTGATTTTTAAACAGTCATTAAAACAAAGAGCAAACTTGCCATTACCCAAGCTATTAAAAGAAAAGCTTCCTCTCATCATTGCTCTGGGGGGCGGGAATCCCTCTTTATTTGTGTTCCTTCCTCTCTAAAGATTCTTAGTGCTTTTGAATAAGTGAAACTAAAAATCCTCAGAACCGGTTGTATTTGTTTGCATGTAGAAATGTAAATGCCTAATAACAATTGGGAAAAAAAATATTCTTCCTGCTAGAAAATTTTGACTGATATACAGTCTTGGGGAATCTATAAAGTACTGGGAATTGCAGAGCCCTGCAACATCCAGAATACCTTAGGGGACTGTGTCGAGGCGTTCATTTGTTATAGGGTTAACTTTTGTCAAAGGCTGAGAAAATACATTATCCCCCAGAAATATTTAATCAAACTTTTCTTATCTTTGGGAGCAAGACCCCAGAACTGGTAATAGGGGTCTCAATGGAAGAAACCCCCCCTCTATTCTTAAACTAGTTTGGGGAAAATAAAAGTTTAAGAAATACGTTAATAAGTCCTAATTGTTGCCCTAATATCCAACGTATCTCTATTTTATGAACACTTTATTGTAAACCTTTACTAACATATTTGTCATCTAAATACTACAATGATATGTGCAGCCAGGAATGCAGTTAAATACAGTGCCCACCCTCAACATTTGCTAGTTACTTTAGTTAACTAAATGATGTTACTCCAGTATGGTCAGAAAGACAGAGAGGTCACCATTAAAAAGAATTGCTATATGAAATCCCATTGTTTTTCCATCACCTGGAATAGGAATTAATTATTATGATTATTTGGTATTTTTGGTAGATGCTGACTTTTTAATGGTCATTGCTATATATACGGATAATCATACCCATAATTCTAGAGTCAGAATTATTGGGGTTACTTTAAGGATTGAGCATTTACCCGAACATTTGTATATGTCTTGTTTTTTTAGTTAAAGTTACATTTTCCATACTAATGCCTTTTTTTCTCATAATCATTGCATGGTTCCTGTTTATTTTCAAGTAATAAAACAAAGAATAACTTATAAGGGTTTTTCTGCTCCCTGTTAATCATTATAAAAGTTTTTTCAACAAAGGAGAAACTGATGATACCTTGGGAAGTGAACCTGATTATGCAAAATGGTTGTCAAATGTACAAATTAAAGAAATGGAAAGGATGAAGAAAAATAAAATTGCTGCTTATGTCATTCCATTGTGATCATCTTAGTTGTTGCATGTAAATGGAGAAGGAACAAAATGCTCAGACAGAAATGCAGTTTTTAACAACTGCCATTACCATTAATACATTTGTCATATATTTGAAATAGCAGCACCTCTAACCCCTTTCCAAATCCAGTTCTGTCTACGCACTTTACAGTTTAATTCCTATATATTAACAAATGTAAATATTATGAAATTGTTTACCCCAGATATGCTTGCAGTGGTGTGAAGGGAGAAAAATTATTTGTTTTTACTATCTAGCAAGTGCCCCAGCCTCACCTCGTGAAATGATCAGCCTAAAAGAAAGGAAAACAGACTATGAATCAACTGGAACAAATGCCGCTTACCATGGTAATAAAGGAGAACACACTTCCAGGAAAGACACCATGACAGGTGAGATTGTGTTTACATATCACATATATAAATTGATTGTGATAGACACATTTTCTAGGCTTGGCTGAGTTTACTGTAATAGTGAAAAAGATCAACTTCTGTGTTGTTTGAGTACCTCATAGATATAAGATTGAAAGTAAAAAGAATCTTATTAGTATAACTCCTTATAAAACTCTTATGTGAATACAGAGATGTGTTTACATTCTTGATCTAGGTTGTAGCTCAACACATGTAATAAATACTAACAATCAGGAGTGGCCCTATACTTTGTAACATCTAATCCTACTACAACATGGACCTGTAGAGATGCCATGATGCCAAGGTATTTTCCCTCACCATTATTACATCTGTAGAGATCTTGAAGGATTCCAAGACTGGATCCTCTGCCAGGTTCTTAATGTTGTTTGGGACACCATCAGCATGCTGATTCAATACCAAGCTTCCCATGCTACAATCGGTATCCAGAGGTTTGCGTTCAAGATCTGACATTGCTCATACAGCATTTCCTGTGCGGTACAGAATTGGTAACCAAAACCCTACAGATTATCATCTGAGTTTACATGGAGGAGCAACATGCAAGAAAATGAATTAACATGAAATCTAAGAAGTGATCTAAGAAATGGGAAAACAGCCAAATAGATTTTGTACACCATTGAGAGCCTGGGAGTCCTAACGTCTGCCTCTGGCCTTAGGAGACAATTCAGCTGGCCATTACACAAGGAAGCAGCAAAGAGGAAGTCATTTGTTCATTCAAGGTACAGTATTTGACATTAGTTTTCAGTATTTGGGATGTTTGAGAATGACTTGTAATCACACTGAATAGAGTTGTTCTACCCTACCCTGGTGTGATGTTGCTGCCATTCACTTTTTCCTGTCACCCAAACAATGTCATTGTAAAGGCCATTATTGATATGATTGTGGAGGACAGGTCTGTGTTCAGCTATTGTTACACTTTGTCAGGACCTTGGATACATCCATGAAGAAGACTTGTCAGAATCCAGTTTGGCAGTAGGGAAGGACAAAGGATACGATTTCCTTCTAAAAGTATCTGAAAGTTCAGGCAAGCATATTAAGTAAGAATGATCATAGGGGAGGGCATTTTCTGGCAGTTAATGACACATCTTTCACCTTGTTTCTCCCTGCCTCTTTTTAAAATCCTTGTTCATTTCTCTTCCAATTCATCTCCCCCACCCTTCTCTCTTTTTTCTCTTTACTGCAGTATCTCTGGCCTCTCTTTTTTTTTTTCTTTACTTCACTCATTCCCCCTTGTTTGCTGTTTTTTTTAAGGAATGGTGGTTGGCACTTCCCCAACCCCTTTGTTCCATTTTGAGTTCCACTCCCTGTTGTGCCTAAGTCCCCATTTCTCCCTCATCCATTGTAACTGCATTTTCATTGCGTTCTTTGTAATAAAGTGTTTGCATCAAACGTCAAGCTACCCATTCTACAATCCAGCTACTTGGCTCTTTGTGAGAGATGAGTAACAACGTCAAATTAAAAAGATCTACTGTAGTTCCCAGTACTGTACATGCACTATGTATTTGAAACAGGAGTTCATGAATCACATTCTCTCTTTCAGGTTGCCAAATCTCAACCCTGTACAGTTGGTCTGACATCAAATGAAGAGCCAGTTGAGGAAGGCAAAGCCTATAAATAACGAAATGAAGTGAATAATTCTACTAGTATATGTTGACTGTTGATTGTAACAAATGTACAGATCATCTTTACAAAGTATTTGTCATTTGTGATAGAGAAACAAGAAACGACAACAAACATGTAAAGGAAACCAGGCGAACTGGATAAGAATATTTCAATAAAAATAATATAAAATCAATCTGTGTTTTTTGTTGTGAGATATTTTGTTGTACTGGGCTGTTCTCCTGTTTGCCTGGGTTTACATCCTCTAACAAGGGGTAAAGATTCCCTCACTGCCTGCAGCACATACTTTGCATATCCATCACTGAACTGTACTCAGTACATGGATGGGTTGTAAAGGAGCATGTGAGGTTTAGAGAAATATTTTGCCAAGTTGGAGTTGTGATGCATAGATTTCCTCTTATTCTGTGGTGCAATGAAAAATGCTCAGAGCAAGATATGTAGGCAATTCTCCCACTGACTTATGTAGCATGCATATCACCAATATATCCATATGCCCATTTATCCACAACTGTCCCAGGTTTTACAAAGCCATTCCCAGGTTACAGTCCCAGACAATGTCCTGTGAACTGTTGGTTGCTACCTGATAGGTATTTTTAATAGTAATGTTGGCCTCCTGTCACTAAGGGGAACTCTGTGAAGCCTGCAGAAAAGAGTGAAAAGCTATGAAATAAACAATTGAGTAAAAAGTGTTAAGTTCCTTATTAATGAATTAAGCAGCTCTGAAATACCATTGATTTCCTGAGGATGACTAAGAGAAAAGCAGGAACAGTATGATCATTCTCCTTTGCTCTCTCTGCTTTTATAACACCTTGCTACATTTACAGGTCATCACACAACTAGCCTATTTTTGAGAACTGTAAAAATAATAAGAAACAAATTAAAAAGGAAACAAACCTATTATGTTCTCTAAAAATGTGTGACTACCATAAATAAATGCCATAGCTTGACTCTCAGCCATTCCCCTCCCAATCAGGGAAAACAAGGTTTTAATATGCTTTCATGGGATTTGTGCTCTGAAGATCATGTTTCTTTTACTTTGTGGCTTCTCCTGTTGAACTGACATTAAGCATCATCATCTGTGTCCTATATCAACTACTCCAGAGCAGAAGCATCTTCTGGATCAACATTTTCCAGGTTTACTTTAAAGAATGTCCATTTCCCTTCAATGTCATTGTTCAGGCTTACTCATCTAATAGCCTACACACATTCCAGTTGCCCTGAAAATGCATTCTGAACACAAACAGGAAGGAGTGCATCTGAAATATTTTTCTCCACCATTGCCAAAGGAACTTTTACTGCCTGCTTTTCTTAAAGAAACCATCATACAAAGGGGTCATCCCGTATGCCAGTGTCACATCTTCCATCATGCAGGAAGCTGGGAGTGATAAGAAAGCAGGAGACCCCCACACTGGCTGGTATTTGTATAACATACAAATGTTTTAACTTTACTGCTCTGAACTATATTTTAGAAGAGGAGCTCTGCTGAATATAACGAAAGACGCAGAACATACAGTACAAAGGGCAGATGACTGGCTATAACTGATTTATCCTTCCCTTTCTTGCTGACTATCAGACTACGCTTACGAGGGCATTGGGCTAGTGACTTCTTGTTTCAAAGTATTATAAATGTGTCCAGAGTCAGCAGTTTTTGGAACATGAAACTTGAATGTAAATCTTAAACCATGAATCAAGTAAGTGAACTAAGATATATGGGAAGACTTAGGTCAGTGATATCTTTGTCACATAAATATCTAGCTATATCCTTTTCAAAGCTGGTCTTAAGGTTATCAGTGTGTTCTTCACAGAAGGCTGCTGAGGAGAATTATTTGTCTGCTAACTTTCACCAATATAATGCTTGGCATCTTATAAAATAATACAGGTAGTTTAGATGTATATAGCATCCTTCACACCAGGGGACCACAGAGTTCTTCCCAAACTGTATTGGGCTATCATGGTGGCCCTTAAAAACTTCCCAGTTTTACCTTATATAAATGGATAGGGTAACATCAGCATCTGCAGTAGTCACTTGTACTTACCTATTGTTACTACAGAAAATATACAAATACTGAAATATTAATTCATCCATCACTGAAATGCAGCCACCTCTGGGGTGTAATTTGGCAGCTCCAATTCCCATTTGCTGCCTCACTCTCTCTGACCACCATACTTCTGTCTATCCTTCTATCCCTCCTCTTCCCCCATTTCTTAAAATCACTTCCTTCTTCATCCTCCCTGTCCCGTCTCCTGATAGGGGATGGTTGATGATTACCTGTTCTGTTCATTCCCTCTGGGACCCCTGGCATTGGCTACTGTTGGAAGACAGGATACTGGGCTGGAAGGACCTTTGGTCTGACCCAGTATGGCCATTCTTATGTTCTTGTAAGATGTACAACATCTTGAAGCACCACAGTTACTGTAGGGTAAGTACCTGTTCTATATTCATGCTCCCTGTGAGTGACCTGCAGCCACTGCACAAATCGTTTACTTTGCATTCTTGCAAATATCCAAAGTGCACAAGTTTTTTCCAACCACATCTGCAATATGTATTTCAGATAGGTTGTAAGGGCAAATGCAGGGGCAGAATCAGCCCCATTTGAGACACCCATGGCTCAAAATGTTATCGGAAAGGAAGAAAAACTGAAATCCCTACTAAAAATGTGAGCATCTCTAAAGGACAGATGTTATATTTTTCTTGTCCCTAGAATTACTGCTTCATCTCAACACTTTCAGGCTCATAACTCAATTCACTCAATGAGCTTAACTGTGGAACATCTTGGGGAAGAGTGATATTAGTTTACAGGCTGAGGCCTGATCATCCAGATCGCTTCATTTTCACCAGGTATCAGCCTTTTGGCAGTTCATTTTTGGAGCTAATTTAAATCTCTTTCCCCCCAAGTGGTTGGTTTCACCTTATAACAAAAGCAGCATTGCAGTGCAGCTAATTCATGCATTTGGCCGTCATCATCCTAAGTGTCTGATCCAAGGAACAAAAGTGCCAGGTTTTTTAGTCCCAGTATTTATAGTTGCATGTTAAATGTATAAATGATATACTGTAACACAATGTATTTAGCCTGAGATTTATGATTTATTGCTGTTTGCATACCAAGTTTTCTTATTGACTTATGTGTGAAATCCACAGATTCAGTATAACTTCCACCTACTAACATTACTAAGTGATATATATGTACACAGCAAAGTGAAGAATGAGACTATTTGGTAGTAAGGGAAGAAAAGAAAAGTCTGGAATTTATGTGATAATTTGCAAGTGAAAGTAAAAGTGAACTCACATAACAGCCACACTTCATGAAGCTTAGGTTCATGCAGGTGCTTTCAAAGATGCAATTCAGTTGCCTTCTTTGTTACTTTTAATCAGCACAGTTAATCTAATAACCTGCAAAGAGAAGGAAATAATCCCAAATTAAGAATCTCACACTCTTAATTAAAAAAGAAAAAGCTATCATTCTCTCAATATACCTCTAAAAGATTCCAATTCTTAATTCTTATATATATATTCATTCCAGAATGAATGTTTTTTACTTGGGACAAATCTTAACTGGTATTATGTTAATATATGTAGTGTAATAACAGCAAAATCACTGCAAAAAATCCTGCAGAGAGACATGTCTGGTAATACTTTTCTCCTTTACTTCTGTCTTTAGCTCAAAATGCTGGAATCTCAACTTTGTACAGGAATTCTTATGGTGCACCTGCTGAAGATATCAAACACAACCAGGTATGTGAATACAGTAAAACACTAGTTTCTCTACAAAAAGTGCAAATGTATTCATTGTTTTGCCTGTTAGAACAATCAAAAACGTTAAAATAATAGAGAAGGGTAGACAGTGAGGGTTACATTCTGTGCTTTTGCAAGTGGTAGCAATTCCATTGACTTCAAAAGAGTTGTGCTCTTCTGTACCAGCAGAGAATTTGGACCCAAGTTTCCAAAATGTGTAACAATTTATAATGGCATATAATACATAGACGACACTACATGTGTATATGTGGCATAGACTACAAAAGCACAGGACTCTGCCTAAGTAATTCCACTAACTCATCCAGTAGTGGGAACCTCATGGTTTTCTGATGTCTTATGTTCCATGAATTTGGTGGTGTGTATCCAGTTCCAAGTGGTCAGGTATCTGCACCACAAAAAACAACACTGTCATTGACGCTACAATAACTCCTCACTTAAAGTCGTCCTGGTTAACGTTGTTTCGTTGTTACGTCACTGATCAATTCGAGAAAATGCTCGTTTAAAGTTGTGCAACGCTCCCTTATAACGTTGTTTGACAGCCGCCTGCTTTGTCCACTGCATGCCTGAAGAACAGCCCGGAACCAGGGTGGGATGGCAGTCCCCCATCAGCTCCCCTAAGTTCCTGTGCGGCAGCCGCCCAACAGGCTATCAATTGCCGGCAGTTCAGCTGTCCCCCCCCCCCACTGCCATGTGCTGCTTCTGCCTTCTGCCTTGGAGCTGCTCCCGGGAGCCTCCTGCTTGCTGTGCAGGGGATGGGGGGGAAGAAGGCTGCTGATGTCAGGGTGTCCCCCTACTCCCGCTCCTGCCCCCTGCTCCTGTACTCAATCTCCACAGAACAGGGGGGACATGACAGGGCTTAGGGAGCTTGCTGACAGCAGCTGCTGTCTCAACTTGCTGATCTACTTAAAAAGGCAATGTACTTAGAGTGGGGTCAGCATACTTAAAGGGGCAATGCGCATCTCTCTCTCTCTTTCTCTCTCTCTCTCTCACACACACACACACACACACACACACACACACACACACACACACCCAGGGTGTGTGTGAGAGAGAGAGAGAGAGAGAGAGATGCGCATATATGTATATATATATACATTTGTATATATATATACACATTTCCCTGGAACTTAACCCCTCCATTTACATTAATTCTTAGCATTTTTCAGGAACATGCCGTAACTACAACGTTAAGAGAGGAGTTACTGTACCTGGCTCTCCTTGTTTAAAAGATTCAGCAGAGATGCCAAGTACTGAATGGGCCTAGAGACTGATCTTCCCTTTCACCCTTAGTGTGAGCTGTTTGTGCTATACCTGTGTTAATAGAGGCCACTAGCTTCCATATTTGTCAGCCGGACACTTTTCACAAACATCAATTCCCACAATGGTTTTTTTAAAGAGGAAATTTGTGCACCTGTGTGTACATTCCATCCAGTAGGTAATGGTACACATACACAAGCATAGACCCACACCCTAAATAGAAATCCTTTAGAATAGTCTGTCCATTAAAACCACAATGTGCATTTAACAGGTCATGAAAAAGTAGAGCAGTCTGTGTATTTAACTGGTACCATAATTGGCAAGTTAATACCCCTTATTAGAATATGGATGTATATGGAGTTGGGGGTGGGGGGAATACAAAAGAGCATTTCCTGATCCCCCATCAGTAGAGTGCTTTTCAGATTATTGCGGAATTGTTTGTTTGTTAATTGTATGATAGACAATGCTATGTTGCACTTAAATAGCACCTTTCATTCACAGATCTCAAAGTGCTCAAGCACTAATTAATTTTTGCAACATCCCCATAAAGTATGTAAGTGTTATATCCATTTTTCAGAATGGGAAATGAGACAGCAAGTTTAAGGCAAAATTTTTTGAACGTGGTGCAGACTTGTCAGGTACATAAATCCGTATTTAGTAGAAGTGGTCTTTTCTGCAGAAAATTTTGGCTGAGAACCAAACATTGTGATTCAGAAATGCCCCCACAATTCCTAATGGGAATTGTAGTTTGAAAACCAAAAGCTGTTCGGTTTCCAGGTGTTTGATATCTTGATGAAAAGTGTAAAGGTAAATTTTCTGTGGAAAGCAGCACTTTTTGCAGAAAAAAATGTTTAATTCAAAACCCAATTTTCTGTCAAAACGTGATGTTGATGAACATTTTGTGACCAGCCCTAATATTTAGACATCTAAACAGGCCTACTCTCAGAGGTTCAGAGAACACACAACTCATGGAAATTGCAGAAAAAATAGAACATTTTTATTTCCGTGCCTAACTTTAGGTAGCCAAGAGTGTTGGGGTTTTGTTTTTGCTTTTTGTATTTATAATTTTGTTTACATTTTCCAAAAACAACAAATATACCAAAATACCAGATTCATCACAATACACAAAGGAAGTAAAGAGGGTTAGGTGAAAGGGCTGGGAGGGGAAGTGACATGTCTCTCTTTAGGGTCTACATTAATCATAGATGTCTAAAAAAAGTCATCCCAAATCGCTCTATATTTTTGGGCATACCCCTTCTGCAGAATGCCAGTCATTTGTTAGCCGTGTGATCAGCCATATCAGTGAGCCAGGCATCAGTGTTTGGTGGGAATCAACTTTTCCATGTTCACAGGATTAATTTTTTAGCACCCAAAGCTGCACATTGGAACTACGCTGCCTTGTTACCAGGTACTCTCCAGGCAGCAGGAATATATCCAAGAACAAAACATAAGGGGGAGGGCTCCAATTTAACATCCACTATCAAATTGGTCCTTTGACTCACCTCAGATTAGAAATTCTTGATACGGGGCATTCCCAAAATATGTGACTTAATGTAGCACCAAGGGAGTTTCCAACAGCAGTCAGCATTTATGATGTCCATTACAATTAGCCTATGTGAGGCCAGTATATTAAAAAAAAGTGTCTTTTGGTCTATAGTCTCAGGTCTATAGTTGATTTTTTAGCATTAAATACAATTGTATTCCATTGGGTTGGGATAGCTGTGTATCCAAATCTCTATTCCAAAGCATCCAGGTTTGAACATTTGGGCTGAAACAGTGTCCAAGTTACTAACAACCCCCTGGAATCTAGGTGTACTGAAACCACGGCGGCTGTAATAATACTGAGACCAATCCTGTGAGGTGCTGAACACCTCCTGTGATTTGCTGGGCATCCTCTTCTCACATTAACTTCAGTGGTAGTTGATGGGTGACACTGACACGCTGTGCAGTGGTCCCAATGCAGCTGTACTCCTTCCCCTGCTTTTAAATACCGAGACATCCAGGGACATGGTGTTGGCCATGATGCTTATACAATAGCCTTGCAGATCTCTCCATGCAGCAGCATGTGAGGTCATGTCATACTCAGTGGTGTGTAGTGGACTCAGGTAGAGTGAAGGGAGAAAGCAGGATTTATATGTGGAGTTCTGTGATGGCTCTGTGAGCTGGAGCCGCACTGGGAGGCTCTACAGGAGGAAGAGTCTCCAAAGTCATTGTGCCTGTGCAGTGGAAGAGCAAGCGAGGGAGCACGGTTAGTGGAGGCAGGTACTACACTTCTTCTGCAGATCTAACCTGTATGTCTGTCGGGACTGCAGTGCGGCCGTGGGCTGGTGAGGCCATGGCCATATGGCCACGCCAACGCTGGGGCTGAGAGCACTGCAGTCAGCACTGGCCAGTTACCCTGCCAGCTCCCAGAGCACTAGTCACCAAATTACAGCTGCCTTCTGTCCAGCTGCACCGGGGAAAGCATGACTGCATCTTTTCCCTCCTCCCCGGTGCACCCACACATCATAAATTAGCCTCTACTATACATACAGCATGTTAAAAACATACCAAAATGTCGCATGTGGGATGAGAGTACATTCAGTAAGATTTAAAGGTTCTTGGTTTTTTAAATGGTGTTTAAAATTTCCAAAAATATTCACAACCTAGGATGAGGTGCAGCACTATGGGGGATCTAGATTATTACAGGTTGTTTTGCTTCTCTCACACGCACTCTCACTCTCTCATCTGTTTACTGGAGCCAATCAAGGGACTCCTTAGAGGAAAGAAAGGTGCTGGCAGGTCTGGGAATAGCACTAGCACAAGCTTAAGCTACACATGCTCCTCATAAGAAAGTGAGCTGTGATCTCTAGCGTTTAGAAAAGGACAGATGTTTAAAGGGATGCAGTGGAAAGCTGGCTGTAGTTACATAGAGGCAGCAAAGCAGAAAGAATGGAGTTCAGATTCATAGACTATAAGGCCAGAAGGGACTATTGTGATCATCTGGTCTGAGCTAACTAACGCAGCTAATACAACGTCCCTGAATTAATTCCAGCTTCGAGTCCAGTGGCTGTGCTTGAACTAAAGCATATTTTTTAGAAAAACATCCAGTCATGAAGATACTTAGCACCGGTTTATAAAATTCATCTTGTAGTTTAAATTTTCCCTATCAAAACTTTCAGGCTCAGCTGTGCAAAAACAAATCATTGAAATAGTTTGATTTAGCTTCTGTGATCGATTAGGAAGAGTGTTCTGTCCCGTCATAGATATACAAGATCCAAGGCTATCAAAGAACTATAACAGCAATGCAGGAGTGACGTAATATTTAAATGTTAGAGAATAAAGAGATTAGGGGATAACTCAACTTAAAGGTAGGAAAGGGATATATTTCAAGGCACTAAGTCCAAGACTTTCACATATGGGTGCCTCAAGTTAGGGTCCTCAATCCATATTTAGGAATTTAAGTAAAGCAATTTGTGAGAGTGCAGAGCACTCACAAATCCCACTAAACTCAGTGGGAACTGCTGAGTGTCAGCATCTGTGAAAAATCCAACCACTTTTATTTAGGTGCCTTGATACTAAGCTTTAGTCACCCAGGTTTAGAAATTTTGGTCTGAGTCATCTTATTTCTATCTTTAAAAAATGCATGGGCCAAAGGTTTCCCCAAAGAAAACTTTGTTTAATTCGGTGTCTTTATTAGACATTTGAGTCCTATGATTATGTCCAGTTATATGGAGACAGAATCAGAATCTGAGTAAGATACAGGAAGGAACTGAACACATCAGGATTTATAGTAGAGGTGGCTGCAAGCTACATTGTTTGGCTCCAATCTTCCAGGATTATGGCTCAAACCCACCACTAGTTCACACAGCCTAAGCCTAAATCCTACCGCCTTTGCTGTTTAACTACCTCTTTTTAAGCAAACCAGCATCTGTTAGCAGCAGTAATAAATGTGAGTATAAAGCACTACTGGCAGCATTCTTACTCCAGCCTGACAAGTTGAAATGAGCTGGAACTGTTGGCTGTGCACCCCTTGTGCTAGTTTGTTTTCCAGTGTTACTCACACCTAACAAGCTGTGGGTGTTATTATCTTTCTAGGTTTCAACACAGCCAGTTCCACAGGAGCCCAGTAGAAAAGATTATGAACCGTATCAGCCGTTTCAAAATTCGACAAGAAACTATGATGAGTCCTTCTTTGAGGATCAAGTGCATCATCGCCCACCTGCAAGCGAATACAACATGCATCTGGGACTAAAATCAACTGGCAACTACGTCGACTTCTATTCAGCTGCTCGTCCCTATAGTGAACTTAACTATGAAACAAGCCACTATCCAGCTTCTCCAGATTCCTGGGTTTGAGGCTTGGGCAAGACACAAAAGCTCCAGGAACTGTGCATGTGCATGCATACCACAAGACATTTTTTTCCTGCAGATTTAGTTTGTTAAAGCCTGTTCCATAGGAAGGCCCTGATAATCAGTATGGAAAATTTAAGATATTTTAGAAGGCTAAAAGAAATGAAAGTTAAACACGGAAGTCATTAGAAAGATATATATATATATATTACAGTGTGGGACAACTTTACTGTTGGCCTATAGAGTTTAAAACAATGGTGCTGTACATTGAATGTGGCTGAAGGAAGGAGGGTGAATATGACAGTGGATGTGGGTCAAGAGTTAAGCACAAGACATTAAGCAGTTTACATACTTTATGGGGAACAGCTTCTCACACTTTGTTTAATATCCTTATTCATTGTGAATCTAGGCTTCAAGTTGCATTTGGGGTTTCCTCTGTACAGCAAGATGTTTCTTGCCTTTTGTTAATGCATTGTTGTAAAGTATTTGATGTACATTACAGATAAAAAACAAAAACAAGTGCATTGTGTATATTACACCAATGCCACAGTGTTTCTTCATCTATGGTTCTAAATATTGCTTCAATTTCAAAATTTTGAAAGATGTATGAATTTCCAGTTTTTTTGTTTTCTTTTCCCCAGTGCGTTTTAACAACAACAACAAAAAGGAATATTTAGCAGTATTGTTCGTTCTTATATGTGAATTTGTTTGTGGCAACTAAAAAAAAAAAGGCATTCAGCAGTTTCTGACAATTAACATTCATCATTCCACACTCCTTGTCAACAAAGTGCTTTTTCACTGCCTAAAATTTTAGATGTAGATATTTGAAATAGATTTTTCATTTATACCAGTTTTCTTTATGATGATACAGTGTTAAAAGAAAATAAATTACAATTGATCTGTCATCCATATTTGCTAAGAATGTCTATTTCCAAGCACCTATCATAAAAATACACATTCTTGCTTGTGTGTGTCTATGTATGCCTAATATTCTCTTTGTGTGTGTGTGTGTGTGTGTATGCATGTGTGTGTGAGATAAGAGTTATTTTCATCTGCTGTTCTCCTTGTTCAAGCTTTAATTTTTTTACAGTGGAAACTCCAGTATGTATTTTTCCTCACCCACTATTGATAGTGAGTCAAATTATTAGGACAGTTCCAAGTGGAGTTATAAGGTTTTAACCCATTCCTTCATTCTTAGATGCCATTCCCTTCAAGATCCCATCCCTCAACATTCTTACCATGAAGACAAAGCTCAGCCTAGTCTGTATTGCCACCCTAGAACCACCCACTAGCAAGTGCTACAGGCAGAAGCAGTATAATCTCTTTCATGTTCCTGAGGGAGAGAGGCTAGCACAGTCAGTTCTTAAATCTGGACAAGGACCCAGCACTGAGATACTGGCACAGTTGTTTTTCTTTTAATCATATCAAAATATTCCTTAGATATAAAAACCATTGACCATTTCTGTACATTTAAAAACTCAGATAAAAAATGAAACTGATAAAAGCTAGAATGAGCTTTTTTATTTTTTTATTTTCCAAAATGTGGAGCAATGAATGGAGATACTTTTATCTTCATCCATCTACAGCTTGGAAGTAAAAAATTTGAATCCACAATATATAGTATTCATATCATTCAGCTAACTGCAATGCACAGTCTTGACACAACTAGATCCAATACAAATGAAATATTTGTAAATTAGTGAAGCTTCAGCATATAGTTTGTTTTAGGGATACAAACATTTCTGTGATTACTCATTGTAATAGTCCCAGCATTGCCTGAATTATACCCCAGAGGCAGGAAAAACTTTCTCAAATCCTTATCTGTATTACAGAGCAAAAATAGTACAGGTCACTGGGGCAAGTGTTGTGATGTAGACATGGTTTATCAGTAAGCTAGCACTGTAGTTGAATCTTTCTGGCAAACCTTCCCAGTGTATGATAAGCAACCGTAGCTCTTCTTTGTAGTAAACAGGAAAAATTGCATGAAATAAAAAGGAGGGAGTGGCACCGTAGGCCAAATGTATATTGAGGTAGATACAAATATTATTCATAATTTTGGACACAGGCTGTTTATATTTTCTTTATTAAGTTGATGTTAAAAAGATAAGTGACATTTGCAGCACTCTTTTGAACAAAGCACATTTTCTGTATAAAGAAAATTAAAAAAAAAAAAAAAAAAGCAACATCACGTGCGACTTGAAGTTCACCCTGATTGACTATGCCCATCAGACTCATGCATTTCTCCTGTTACAGGCGTGCACATAGGCCTAAGGGACCTTGGATTCTATATAATGCAGAAAGTTGTAAGTTTTGTTTATTTAAATTCTTTGAGCAGGTAAAATGCCCATGTTGTTTCCTCTAGATTCTCTTAACCATGAGGCTAAACGAAATGCTGACCATTTGTCAAGTGAAAGATATTGGATTAAAGGCACAAAATGGCATGAAACTCTTTCTATGTTCCTCCCCTCATCCCCTTTATTCCATTCTTCTCCAGTGGCAAGTACTCAGAATAGTGACTTTCTTGTTGTATTGAGTCTTGGGAAGGTGCAGAATTTCCTGGCTTCTTTCCAGCCCTGGCAATCTAGTGCTATCTCCCATGCCAGGCAGGATATGTAAGATTTTCTCTTTTGAATATTGGGGAAAATATGACCACCTACTGCTGCTCCCTTCAGCCTTGTAACATACCACAAAACACAGAGAGCGAGAAATGTTCCAAAAATGTATAAACTGCATTTGATGTACTGTAAAATGTTGGACTTTTTTAAACAAGCTTCTTATTAGAATCTTGATTAGCTGTGTAGATCTATATAAATCTCAATGTTTTATTAAAATGTTGTTTATGGTCTGGAAGGAATGGTTAACCTATCTCAATACTAACAAAATTGCACTACCATGAGCAATATTGATTTGGGGGGGGGAAGAAATTGAATATGGATTCAATATTTAAAGGATGAACTAAAAATTTAAAATACTATATTAACACAGAAATACATTTTGGCAAATAATGTATTTAAGTCCAAAAGATAAAATAAACACTGGTGTCAAATAATATGAAAGAAATATAAAATTATAGATTGACAAAAAAAGTGTTTCACTGTACATGTTACTAACATGTACAAAGACTAACTCGTATTAACGTATTTTCTATTAATAAATCCTACTGTATTGTGGAGAACTGCTGTTCATAGTGCAGTGTGTTTAAACGCAAAAGTGAAAAATTATGATGAATTAAGTTACTTTCTAGTTTGCCCCACTTACATCACCCTAGGCTTTATTCATTTTCAACTGTTACACATCAATGCATTTTCACCTCTAAGCTCAAAAACAACAGAAAGGCAAGTTTTGGTTGTTTTCAGTCATGACAGTTTTCATATCCTACCCTAAGGTTTATTGGTAGGGATGCTAGCAGAGTGTGTGAAAACAGCATATCTGGGAGGATGGGGCCTATTTTGGAAGTCATGTCATTAGTGCCCATTTCACCACTGCTTATGGTTCCCAGTGCTTATTAGCAGCCAACTTTAAAGGGGTTAGTTAATTCATCTACAGCTATAGTTGATGAACTGGAGGAACCATGTATAGAGCTACTGGATACTAAAAAAAAATAAGCATAAACCACATAACTTGCCCCCAGTCTTTTTGTAGAACAAACCCAGATAACTAAAGGGAAACTTTGCTTTAACAATGTTGAGTCATAGAGTATGCAGCTGTCTAACACATACTCCAGTTAATGACTAATAATCTCCTTAGCACTAGATGTATCAATCTTTTGAAGATACTTTATCATTTACCCTGAAAGTGAAGTCAGTTAAGCTAAACAACAGAAGCCAACTTCTTAGATACGTTGGTAAATTACAGACTGTACATGGTCTATCTGTTGCAGAGTGCTATACTTGAATTTGAGACACTGCTCCTGCTCTCCCCCTCTGCCAGTTACTCAGTCCACAGTTGCTGGTCTTGGGAGAGAGAGGTCTTCATTGTTCTGCTAGTCCTTGTATTCTGTGGGGAGGAAAGAGAGGGCTGTTAACAGTGCAGAAAAGAAAAAACAAAAGGAAACTAAAAAAAACACAAAACAGAACAGAACTACAAAGCCTCTAATACCTAGATTAGCAGTGTAAGTAGAGATGTGGTGCATAATTACCACAGAAGGAAAATATTCAGTGGTACCGTTTTTCTCAGTTCAGACATCAAGTATTGCTAGCATGTCACTTCACTGAATATTTAATTGGAGGAACATGACAGGAACAAACTTTTAGGCTAAAGTGTCAGACACTGATTCAAGTATGACAGGAGGAACAAAACTTGCATTTACAATGGAGTACCTACCTCATCAGTCAAAACCTCCAGATTCAGCCCATCAAATCAACAACCTGAACAATGGAGCCTCTGTACCAGGTCAGCACATGGCAACAGCTCTAACAAAGGCAAATTGTCAGCCCAGGGCCTTAGTCCTTGATCACCATCATTTGAAAGATCTGACTACCATAACAATGCTTAAATCTCCCAAGTCAGATGATCCAAACTGTGATCCAATAATTAATTGCCTTTACTTATATGCATAATAATCTAACAAAATATCATGACTAAGAGTTATTTTACAATGTGATTCCAATGGAATCTTATTGTATTGAACATAATCTCAAATGGTTTTCTTCTCCTTTGAGCCAAAGATACTGGAAGGGAGGCAGACGCCCTCTCCCAGGAGAATTCATACAATAGCCACTTGCAAAATACATAGCTTTCACCTAATGTGTGATGCAAAGCCCACTGAAGTCAGCAGAAAGAGGACCATTGACTGCAACGGGCTGTGGATCAGGAATTAATATAGACAAAGAATGCTTGCTGTACACTGAAGTCATCAAGAGCCTACTCTCTGACACAAGGAAAGTACTTTTCTCTAGCTGTCGAAGCAAAAAACAAACAAAAAAAGTAATGATGCTTCTTAGTACCAAACTTGCTTAGTCCTGGGATCTGTACCCATGAAACAACTGAGCTGTTTTAGATGGCAATAAGCATTTCTTAAAGTAATAAAGTGGCTAAGGCCCAAGTAGTGTATCCTGATTATTGCCTCATAATGAAGCAGCACAGTTAATCTTATTATCACTAGCATGCTACAAATGTTATAGAGCTGGAGAGTGCACAATTCTAAATATATACAGGCTGACTGATTTTCAGGGCCTGTATTAAATTTGGGGTTTTAAAAACTCAGGTACAATATTGCAATAGATATTTGGGGGGCATCTTTGGGCTAAAAAAATCCTATGAATGTTTTTTTTATGTTCTTAAATGGTACAGTAGTCAGAGAGTAATAATGTGCATTGCCACAATCCAAACTATATAACCTTCCCTTACAGCTTTGGGGATGTAAAAAATATTTTGTAACTGCTGAAATGCCCTTAGTTGGTTGTGGTGTAGGACAAGGCCTCAAACCCCAATATAGCTTTGGTAAACCAAACTCAAGCTTTACAGTGTGTGATAGTTATAGTGTATGTAGATCATCAGAAACAGCGCCAACTGCCTACATTAGCTGGACTTCAAGAGGTCTCACTTTCCTTCAGTCCTGTCTGGCAGTGCCTAAAAAAATCTATTAGTCCCAGTCACTAATGCAAAAAGACTAATATCTTCATCATGTCTCCACCTCCATTACTAGATTACTTTCACAACCACCATGTAGCTCCGACCTTTCTGTAATTTTATCTCACTACTTAAGGACTTCACTTAGATGTAAGAGTATTTGCAGCCAGCTAATTGTTACAGTCAGATGACAGGTTTCCGGCAGTGAACTACCTTTTGTTGCCAGATAGGCAATTATGTGAAGAACTATAACAATTCTAACAAAGCCGTGTAAGTAATGGTTCACTGGTCCGCTGTAATTCATAAAAACCAATTAAAGGAATTATTTTAATAAGAATGTTCATTCCCGGACAGCTTGGGAGAGGTTTTGGAGGGCACCCTTATTTACTATACCCTTGAGACACACATGAAACATGAAACCTTAAACGCTGACCATGTCACTTCCAAGACAGAGCAGGCAGAAGTTTACCCAAGCTGCTGACCTCTACACACCCCAGAAATAAATCACTGTCATCTGACGGCTGTTGATACTGAAGCACTGAGAAGGCCTTCTAGTGTAGGAGGCCTTAAGGGGCCCATGGCAAATACCTTTTACTTAATAAAAATCCTCCTCCAGATAATCTACATTGTTTCATTGGTAGTCTCATCTCAATTGGCAAACACAATTTTTCTCTGACTGGGGGCATCTAAGTAAGAAAGGACAATTCAGAACACACAGTACTATAACAACATTCTATAGCTGCAGGGTTTGCCCTGAAAAGCAAAAATGTACCCAGCAGTCACCACACAGTGGTATGTAAAAGACCGACGTAATTCATATTCTAAGCATAGAAGGAAACTATGTATGCCAGATACCACTGTATGTTAACCAAAAGCAAAAAAAAGGTAACCACTGTAGATTATTTCTCCACCTCCCCACCCGCAATTCAGACACCACGTGTTTATTATTGTGCCGTGCCAGCATACAACAAATGAGTTTGTTAGGGGCATTAGTTTTGTTCCTTAATTTTGTTCCAGTATTGTTTAACAGGCTGACACTAACACTACAAATTGTACATCTATAGTGTCTGGTGAGTATGAGAAGCTGGGGAAGTTGGCCAGAAAGCAGTGAATTTGGGGGGAATTTAATACCTAGAGGATATATGTTACTAGATTATAAACCTAGTCAGGTTGGTCAAATTTGGGGCTTCAGTTTCATAATGCCATGGTGTAATGATGCTGGTTCTGGCAGGACCCAACCGAGAGTGCCAATTCAGGACAAATTGCTTAAAACAGGGCAGTTACAGCCCAAGCCTGGGGGTTTTTCACCTCTAAGACAAACCACACCAGCCAGACTAAGAGGACTTTCGTTTCACCCCACTGGCTAACCACAAGTCACACAAGCAATTCCCTTAGACACTCCAGTTTCCCAGTATCACCACCAGTGCCACTCGTTATAGGGACAAATGGTTATGAAAACCAATACCCCAGTAAAAGAAAAAAGGTTCTCCCCAAGGACCAAGCCACAGACCCAGGTTAATATACAAATCAGATCTTACCCACAAATCACGCTGTTGCCAATCCTTTAAAATCTAAAATCTAAAGGTTTATTCATAAAAGGAAAAAGATCTAGATGAGAGCCAGAATTGGTTAAATTGAATCAATTACATACAGTAATGGCAAAAAGTTCTTGGTTCAGGCTTGTAGCAGTGATATAATAAACTGCAGGTTCAAAATCAAGTCTCTGGAGTACATCTCCAGCTGGGATGGGTCCTCAGTCCTTTGTGTAGAGCTTCAGTTTGTAGCAAAGTCCCTGCAGAGGTAAGAAGTAGGATTGAAGACAAGATGGAGATGAGGCATCATCCTTTTATAATCTTTTCCAAGTGTAAGAACACCTCTTTGTTCTTACTGTGGAAAATCACAGCAAAATGGAGTCTGGAGTCACATGGGCAAGTTCCTGCATACTTTGCTGAGTTACAAAGTGTATTTGCCTTCTCTCAATGGGTCAGTAGTATAGCTGATGGTCCTTAATGGGCCATCAAGCAGGCTAGGCAGAGCTAACACCAACTTGTCTGGGATGTCTCCCAGAAGCATAGCATAAGTTTGAAATACAGACAGTATAGAGCCAATATTCATAACTTCAACTACAAAATTGATACACACACATAGACAGCATAATCATAACCAGTAAACTATAACCTTGTCTTAGACACCTCATTTGACCCCCTTTATACAATATTTGGTGCCACTACAGGACCTTGTTTGCAACCATGTTCTATATGTTCCCAGTTCAAGTCAATAACATGAAACATGGTAGGTTTCAAATACTGTGTCCTGGAATGAAGTCACCCCAGAAAGGGAGGGGATGCAGAAACATAATGCTTAAAGGGTTCCAGCCAAGTGTTCTGCTGGTGAAATACACCTTAGTTAGGAAGGACCAGCCAAGACCCTCTACTCTACTGAAGCTCCACTTCAGTCTCACATTAAGGGCCAAGACCACCACCACTTCCATTGGTGCAGGGAATCTCATGGCAACAGAAGTGGTAGAGTTTAGGAGTGTGGGCACACAGAACATGGGTGTAAGGGTGTGGCACACGGAGGAGATGTACACCCTGCAGGGGTGCCAGGTGTTGCAGCACACCATGGGGGGAGATCCTCAAAATTTTACACTTTAAAAGGGCTGATGTGGTACATAAAGCTTCTAAAAGCTGCAGTTCCCAACAGGGACTCATTCCCCCAGTGTAGGGCCTGCAACAGACAACCATAAAGCTGATTGAGAAGCCCCTGAGGCATGCCGGGGTGGGCAGGGGTGGGGTGTGTGTCAGGGGCAGTTTGTAGCAGGCAATACTGTAGCCCATCGGGCAGCTTGTTGAAGATGCTGTAACAGTCTCCCGGGGCTGTCTACATTACAGTGTGGGTGGGGGGACCCACTGCAGCCCTGAATCAGAAGGATGGAAAGGTTATTTAAAGCCCGCTTGCCCTGGGTTGTAAGGTCTGTGAGAATCTCATGCTATCAGTTTTTGGACGCAGTGCCAGAGGGTCTGCTGCATGTATTGGATCCACTGGTCTTACAGTTTATGACAGGAGCACATTACAGCACGGGTGGTTACTCCAGCCTGGACTCTCAGCAAAGAAACATGGAGAACATAGCCCATATACCTAGATACAGAGTGAAGTATTGGAGATTGTCCAGAAGGAGAAAAACTAACCATTACTCCATACCATATCTGCAGTGAGCTTATAAGTGACTTGAAGGTTACCACTATTTGAATGATAGGGTGTTGCCTCATTCACAGCTGTGGCATTTTGACAGTCTCTCAACTTCATTTTATGCTTCTATTGCTGGAAGACAAAACTATTTACAACACATCCTCTGATTCAGACAAAGGGCACCTTGAAGATGCTCATAAGCAGAGCAAAGACAAAGGTATAGCATGGCACAAGTCCATTCTGTAATGAGGGTGAGGAGGGCACAGCGGGGCATAACGGAGAGGCCCTGGTCATGAAGAGTGATTTACTACCCCATTTCAGCTAATGGGATCTCCGGGAGGAAGTGAAATCCTTGTATGTAACCCAAGTGTGATTTATACTTGGTTCATCGCCTATATTAATATGTCCCTTCTTCTCGGCATCAGTTTTCTAAACATAAAGATGAAAAGGCTAGTTATTAAAGGGTCCCACCAGAGTTGGCACTGATTGGATCAACAGATGTTTTTTGTAATGGGGACTGTAATAATTTTATTTAGCTCAATCACATCTGAAGAAGTGGGCTGTAGCCCACGAAAGCTTATGCTCAAATAAATTAGTTAGTCTCTAAGGTGCCACAAGTATTCCTGTTCTTTTTGTCTTTCTTCTAAGTTTCATGTTTAGACTGATATATGTTCCATTCTCCCATAGAAACTAAGATGAATATGTTTCATTAATGTAGTTTGTAATTTATTTGTGTGATTTGCTTATTTAATTTCCTTAATGTTGATAGGAAATAATAGTAAAATATGGATTGTGTTAATTGCACTAAAGATTTAACTGTAATTTCTATTAATTCTTTGGAGACATTTATGCATTACAACAATAATCAAGTACTGTGTACACTGGCTTCCTATTGCTTCCAGGGAAAAAAAAGATCAAGGCAGTAAGTCTCCTCTGTAAAGCTCAACACACCTTGGGTCTTAGTTACTTAAGAGACTCTCTCACAGACACAGACACACCCTGGGTTACCATGAAGTCAACTGAGGTACTGAAACCATCAGTGCTCAGATGTAAATGTTAAGGAGCCAGCGTAAGGCCATTTTTACTGGGGAAACCTTGGTTCTGGAATTCACTCCCTATTCTAGTCCATCAAAGCCTGAGTTAGTGGAACCTTTCTAGCACCAGGCAAGACCCATCTCTGCACAGGATTTTTCCTGAGGGCTAGGGAGCCTGGCTGGGGAGTATATTGGATTGAGGGAGTGTTGTTCTTAATTTGACTTTTTGATCTAAAAAGAGAGCTCTTGCACTACATGTGAAAGAGGCTTTGATAATGGATACACATAAATAAAAATGAGTTTGAGATTAGAAGGAGAACCCACACAATGACATAGGAGAAGTTTCCTGAGGTCTACTTGACAGGGTGAAAAATCTTTATGCGGGTTGGATCACCAATGTTACATTATAAAAGAAGCTCCACTTGACTTAAAGCCTGCCAAGAAGACCTTAGGGTTGGGGCACTGGTTGTCTATTTCTCTGTCAATTTATTACAGATGGAAACCTAAAAACAAAATGTTAGTTGTTAAATTACATGTTAGCTGTTCCAACCCCTTGTGGAGGGGGGAGGAGGGGAAGGAATCCAGTGGCTGCATTAGTCATTTAAAAGTACACAATTAAACCCAATGGGGTATGGAATGCTCACAGCGACACCTCTGTTCAATATGGCTATAAGTACTTCTTATGTAGTTTATATCCATTTGTAAAAGTTAACCCATCTATAGGGCTGGTCATATGAACATTTACTATAAAATATGAAAATAATTTAGGACTTACGTCCCATAAACTAAGCCCTTCCAGATCCCTCCCGAAACAAAACTCTTCCACCACTCGATGCACTTGCTCATCCCTTGCTCCTGGGAAAAGCATGGGAGGACAAAGGAGCCTTACAGAATGGCCTGAAGGTCAAAGGAAAGCAGAAACTGCAATCCTCAGCTGAGGTCCCCCAGCTGAGAACATTAAACTAGGGGACTAAACGTTCACACACCAAGGAACTGTTCACACACAGCTGACATTGAACTATCCCAGAAAGAGAGAAGTAGATTTGGAGGTAACCAGGACTCAACCCATGTCAGGCTTTACAGGTTACAATCCACACCTCAAACCAGATCAGGGAGTGAATTGGAAGTTAATTGGTATTTGAATTAATTATTCAGGCTGTATTCTAGATAAAAGAGGCGACTATCGGTAATGCTATGTCATTTACTGTAATTTTGGATCAGATCTATACAGACAGCCTCTCCAGTTGGGCTACTATTCTTTGTTAATCTCCCTTAGAATGTTTGAAAGAGAAGGTATCTTATGGAAGGAAACAATCCTTCTAGTTATATTTGGTAGGGGGTTAAGTAGCCTATTTTTATCATCTTTAGGAACTTAACTGGGTAACCTTGAATTTTTCATAAAAGCCTTTGGTTCTTTCAAGGACATGCTAAGTAAAGTCATCCAACTTTGCCTCCTAGATTTGCATATTAAAGAACTGTTTTCTCGTGTTGAAAAGAGATGTGAGTGCAGCAGAGCAGCTTTTGATGCCAGCCATGCGTTACGAGAAATTCAGCGAAAATAATTAATCTGAACTAAATATATATTTTTAACTTGAGAAATAATACGGCATTGCTCTTCATAGCCATGCATCTCTTGTTGAGAACTCCATGTTTTTTAGTATTTTTGCCCTCTAACAGCTGCCTGTGAAAATAAATCATTCATGAAAATAACTGATTCTGCTTCTTTTCTTCTTCTGAGCTGTAACAAAAGGCTACAGCTTGCTCACTAAACTGCTCAAAAACACACCACAAAAACAACTGCCCCCAGAACCAACACATGTGGTGGCAGTCTTGGTAGAGAGGCCAAGGACTGGATGGATAAAGAAGACTTATCAAAGGATGTGGTCCCCCAAGCTCAGAATTTAGGCCCATTAGCCTGACAGTATAGGGGAGCTTGACAATGTGGCACCTTTTAGGAACATGCCATATGGTTTATTTATTTACATCTGATTGATGTGGATGTAAACCTCAGGCCTAGAAAGGCCTGGGAACAAAAGCTCTTTAGTTCCTGAAAGAGGTGAAGTTGGAGAAGTAAGAAAGCATTCTACCATCTGCAGACTAATTTGCATACTCAATGCTCAGGCTCTTTCTGTGGATAACTGAATCTCTGCACCTCCTGACCAGTATAACCTTTATAGACTTGAGGAACTGCATAATATTGCCAAAGCTGTCCTCATGTTCTGCACTCCCAAACTGTAATATATTTGGTGAGTAACAGCAGATACCTGAAGGGGAGGGAAGCATAAGAATATCTGAGGGTTGTCCAAAGAAGAACATGGACCACCTTAATCTGGCCAACAGTAAACCCAAATTTAATAGCTAGGTCAAGCTAGGAATGCCGATCAGGATTCCTTTAGCAATCCTCCCTCAACAGAAGAGGTTCTAGCTGACTGAAGCACAGTGAGGCGTAGGGTCAGAGTTTTCAAGTGTTCAAAGCTGGCAATTAGGACCAGATTTTCCGATGTGCACAACAGTTCCCATTGTGGCTCTCATAGTCAGATTTTCAGATGAGTTCATCAGCCAAAAATGCAACAGCTTCACTTGAAAATTGGGACATTGATCTTTTAAAAAATCTGGCTCTGAGCAGCTTGTTGATGGTCATAAAGGAAAGAGTGTAATGGAGCCAGAAACTGAACCCAAAGCCCTGAGGTCCTTGTCCTTTAATCCCAAAATAGTGCTGCCATGGATTTAATGTCACAAGCTTGGGACTTGGTACCAGACTGTCCTGAGTTCTAATTCTGCCACTGGTATGTTCTGTGGCCTCTAACCTTTCTTTCTTGGTTTCCTTGGCTGTAAGATGTGAATAATAATACCTATGGCACAGGGCTGGTGTGAGGATTAATTAGCTAATGTTTGTATGTCACTCTGAAAAGGCAAAGCCTATGCATTCCTAGATTTTTGTAGCCAGAAGGTGCACATTATGTCTGACCTCCTGCACAACACAGGCCATAGAGGTTCTATACCTCACCCCAGCAATTTCTGTATCAAGCCCACAACTTCTGTTTGAGCTATTACATATATAGTCTTGACTTAAAAACTGCACTTGAAGGAGGATCCACCATGTTCCCAGGTAATTTGGTCCAGTGGTTAATTACCTTCATTGTTAACAGTGTGCCCCTTCTTTTGAGCAGGGAATGAAGTAAACCTTACCCAACAAGCAACCAGAGAGAGAGGTGGCTAAGTAGAGAAGTGGGAAAAAATTAATCCTCTCTTAAACCTCAAAGGTGTCTTAATAGATAATAATTTCAATGGGGCAGCAGAAGGCATATGTATAATAGTCATCTGAGGCCAGCAAGAGAGGAGCAGGATAATCTGTAAATAGGGAATCTAAAATGCTGTGTCATTTCACTTGAGTGTTAATTTAATTCTACAGCAATTCTTTGACATTAATTTAATTAGTTGGCAGATGATGGTAGGAAACTTGATAGATATACACATATTCTGAATCAGCATACTACAGTAATGCCCCCTCTGCCTTTCCATTTTGAGGGGAAATCCTAGCTAAAAATATTTCATTACCATGAGGCTAAAAGTTGGCATGGAAGTTCTTAGAGCAGTTGTTAATTTCACTTTTAGGAGATTTTGGATGCTCACTTAAGCTATTCCAATTTTTAAAAACTCACTACAGCTTAATTTTAAAGGACCAATATCAAGGTTAACAGTTTTCCTAGTTCTAGGAAGCAAATTTTAATTTTCAAAGTGTTTCAAATGCAGGAAATCTATTTAGTCCCCAAAAGGAAACTGGCAAAATAAGCAAAGATTGAATTACCTGGCTAAGGAGAGGCTAAGACTACAAAAAATTGTTTTATTTTTAAAAGAACTATCCTTTCCATCTAGTTTTACTTTTCATGTGCTTCAAAAATATTACACAATTGAGGATACAAGGTACTATATAACTAGTATATCAACCTTGCTGAACGTCTATCTGCCACCTGGTGCTTAGAGCGAGGGTTGGGAAGCTAGAAGTCTGCCATTGACTTGCTCTGTGACCCTAGACAAAACATTTAGGTTTGATCCTGCAGATTCTTATGCATGAGTAACTTGACCACACGTGAGTAACACCAGAACTCAATGAGACTACTCACATGCATAAAGCTACTCATGTGCATAAGTGCTTGTATGACCAGGAATCCTAATCTCTCTCTGCATCTGTTTCTCCGGCTATAAAATATGGATAATACTTCCCTACCTTAAGAAGAAAGAAAGCACCTTGCACTTTATAGTTCCTTTTCGTCCGTATATCACTGGGTATTATTAATGGACCATTCAATTAAATCTTTTCTTGTTCCAGCATATTCCAGCACCATCCACCCCTCAGAACCCAAATAATTCCTCTGATTTTAGCCTCTAAACTCTCAACGCTACTGTCTAACACTCCTGATTTAGGGATCCAATCCTGAGTGCTGCAAAGCATGCTCACAACTCTCACTGACTTCTATGAGAGATGACAGTGCTCACAAAATTCAATCCAGAATTGACCAATATGACTAGGGCCCACCAATTTCACAGCCATGAAAAACATGTGACAGATTGTGAAATAAGCCCTTCCCCATGAAATCTGATCTCCTCCTCCTGCTGGGAGCTCCCCAGCGGGGGAGCTCCTAGCTGCAAGTCCCCGCTAGGCTGGGGAGGGACAGGACTTGGCACCATGGCAGCTCTCGGGGAGAGGGGGGATCAGACCACCTCCAGGTAACTTTTGGGTCCGGACCCCCACAGTTACAACAATGTGAAATTTCACATGTAAACATCTGAAAATGTGAAATTGTCCAATTTTAAAATTCTCTGGCTGTGAAATAGATCAAATGGACCGTGACTTTGGTAGGGCCCTAAATATGACATGTCTCAGCCAGAGGGGAAAGGGAATGGGATTTTTTGTTTGTTTATTTCTAATGACAAAGCCTTGGCTGGGATGATTTAGTTGGGGTTGGTCCTGCTTTGAGCAGGGGATTGGACTAGATGACCTCCTGAGGTCTCTTCCAACCCTAATATTCTATGATTCTAATATAAAGATTGGCCAGTAATGCATCTTATCATTTGTCTATTGATACTTTTATAGCTTCCAGACAAACCAAATAATACTTTCTTTGACAACTGAAGTGTATTGTACTGACAATAGCAAATATGCTTCCGGTGCAATCAATTCCCACTAGAAATTTTGGAAATCTTGATCTTCTGACCACAGGCTCGAAATTTGTTACGCTCACTTTAAAAAGACTAGATTTTGCTTCAGTAACACACCATTATTCGATATGGTGCCATCTTACCTAGTTTGGCCCATGAGATGTTCTCGGTCTCTCTATATATTATAGCTGTGCCATTCACTCAGCTACAGTTAAGGGTCTGTCAGCTTTTCCATTATAATCCCCTATTTCAGGGATTTATCATTCAGCCATAAAATGTCCTTCTTGTCTATTATGTGGCAAATGACATTTTACCTCAGGAAGGAAGGATTTTATTATATAGAGAGATGGATATATATATAAAAACAGAGACACTTATACACATTGGCTATTATTTCGGGCTATAAAACACCTTGGCCATATTAAAAAGTAAAATAAGATTTAAAACTTAATATTATTCAGCTATTTATTTTCGCATTCTAGCTGAAAATCAGCTTTCTATATACCAGCATTTTACAAGTCACATGTAATGTGAGTAGTCTCACTGAAGTAAATCTTTAGCCTATGTATAAGTTTCTGAAAGATCAGGACTAAAATTTGGACCTGGAACTTTGTTTATTGTTGGTGACAACAACAGAAAAAACCCAAATCTGTAAAAGCATCTAGTTTTGGATCGCAGGTTCTTCTTGGCTGCACTAATTATTTTCAATGAAAATTTAATTGGGGATTTTATGGCTCCTCATCCACATGCCCAAGTACAGAAGCTGGTCTCGAACCTCTAAACATGCATCTGTCTCTCAGGGGGAATCAGCTTTTTTATTTTTTAAATGAAGGAAGAAACTGGGTTAAAATAACCCTGAAGATTTGGTTTTGAAATGAGAAGAACAAAAAATTCAGAGCTTAAGGCTAAAAACTCCATCTTTAACTGAGCTAACTTTGTGTAAATAAAGTAGATGACATGAGCCTTTCTTAGGGCGCTAGACCATTGAATGATCTTGCATCATCATCTGTATAATATATTGGGAATGAACATCAAAGTCAGCTTTGAGCTCCACTTAGGACATTAATAATTGAAGGTCATGTGTATACCCTTATAACTGGTTTCAGAGTAGCAGCCGTGTTAGTCTGTATCCGCAAAAAGAACAGGAGAGAGCTTGTGGCACCTTAGAGACTAACAAATTTATTTGAGCATATGCCCTTATAACTGTAACTTTATCTACAGGTTTGTTAATGAAGTCACAAATTGAAACTAAGGCCATCCTGGGGTATTAATGATCTCCACAGTGGCACTATACAGGGAACCAAATGACTTCCTAGAATTCTATAAATTTGCAAAGTTTAAACTCAACTATTTACTTCGATTTGAAAATGCTTTCAATCAGAAAATGAGTGTCATTATTCCTGTTTTCGGTATGGAACCTGAGAGGCACAGATTATATATAAAAGTTTTAGAGGAAATTCTTTGTTTAACCTACAACATCATTAGGATTCTAAAGGGATTGAAACAGGACATAGAAGCTGATCCTGCAAATGCTCGCTCATGTGAGTAAAGTTACAGGATCAGGCTTTAAGTGAAGAAACTCATTAGTTCTGCTCCCAGATAGTAATTGGCATGATTCCGCTAGACTTTCTAAAGGCAGCCAAATGTGCTGTCCGAAGTCACAGCACTGAATTCTTATCTGCCAATAAGATCGCTCAGGGTATATCTACACTGGCACCTCTACATATGTCTATATGCACGGTTGTGCCATAACCATCTCCTCCCTCCGTCCCCCGTCCCACATATAAACCTGGAAGTACATGCCTGACAGCAAATACAGGGCATGTAGGCTAGCACGCCTGTGGGGTGTGGGCAAGTATATACCTCAGAAGTGGCACAGCCACATACCTGTGCCAGCGTGCTGTGTGGGCAGGGCCAAGGAGCATGAACCAGGTCCTGAGTTTCAGCAGTTTTCCAGCCCCATTCCCACAATGCATTGAACCCTTTCCTGCCTGACCCTTACCCAGATCTATAGATGTCCTTGTCCCCCTGTTGTCATGGGCAATAGCGAGCTGCACTGACCACATCAGAACCTTTTTTATCGGTACACATGAACACGGATCCTTTTCCGAGAGCTGCAGCCTGGCCTGCCAACCACATGTGGGTGCTGATTAACATGTGGTCAGAGTACAAGATCCTCCACAGCTAACCAGCTAGTCACAAACTGTGCTCCTGATCCCCCACACTGGTTATCCAAGAAGCTGAAAAAAGCAATCACATAGGCCTCTTTATTGCTTTCCAGTTCTCTAGCTTCCAATCAGCAAATAGGTCCAGTACAGTAAGAAGTTATTTAAAAACTCTGCTCACTATATAAAATGTTCTTCTGACCCCAAAGGGCCAGCCATGTTACCAGATCAATATTAGTTTGGATCTTACCCAAAATACCATACTACTAGACAATCCTTTGGAGTCTTATGGAGTCTCTTCTTGTTCTTTTCTTCTCTTTTATAATAAACCTTTAGTTTTAGACACTAAAGTCCATATATCAGATTCTTAGCAGCATTGGTGAGTTTGCTGGCTTGAAAGTTGCTCTGGAACACATCCACAGTGTGGATGGGTCATTCAGTCCTTTGTTCCATGCTTCAGATTATAGATAAGTTACTGCAGAGGTAGGAAACAGGACTGAAGACAAAATGGAGATGATGCAACTGCCCTTTACATTCCTTTTGCCATGTGGCTTGTACTTCCTGTGTCCCAAACACAAGCTTCACAGCACATGGCATGGAAAAGCCTTAGAGTTCTCTGTCCACCAGCCTGCCCCTACATGCCTGGGTGAGTCATAAGGTATGAGTCCCCTGGCTCCTTTCAATGGGTTCATTGTACAGGTGATGAGCCTTGATGGGCCATCAAACAGGCTAGGCAGTGCTGATGCTAATCTGTCTGAGGGTGTCACCCAGAAACACAGCACAAGTTTGGAAATACAGATATACCCTACATATCTATAACTCAATACAAAGGTGATACAAACATATAAAAAATATTATCATACTTGGCAAATCATAACATTTTTGCTGATACCTCACATGGCATATCTGGCATGATTCCTTGCCATTTTATAATATTAGCATTAATAATATCACAAAAAGAACAGGAGTACTTGTGGCACCTTAGAGACTAACAAATTTATTTGAGCATAAGCTTTCGTGGGCTACAGCCCACTTTATCAGATAATATCACAAAGTGTTCTACATATTCCATGCAGCGTCATGGACTGGGACATTTTTTTTTCAGGCTCAGAATAGGGCCCTGCTGTTTGGAGCACATGACTTTGAACTGTGTTATTCTCTGGTGTCATCACACTGCAAAGATTCCTCTGCCCCTCCCACACCTACTTCCAACCCCAACATGGTCGCTAAATACTCAAATTCCAAAGAATACACCAGAAGGCTGATGAAAATGGAATGCACTCAGAAAACACTCGTAGTTTTAATAGCAGCAGAAATCACAACACAGAAAATGGGTAGATATCCATCTTTATGGCTTGGTTCATGTACAGAACAAGGAAACAAACATTACAGAATAGGAAAGGCAACAGACACTGAACAGTGATTAAATGGCTCCCTCCTCCTTTACCCCCACCAAACCTTTATCAGTTTCAACCTTGGGTGTAGTCATGCATAATAGCCAGTAAATGCTGTTATCACCACTGTCAGTCAACAGTGAAAAGAAAAGACCTTTTAAACTGATTGAGCAGTCTTGTAAACAGATGTCAATATTAACACAAAAGCATTGCACAATGATGGCAATAGAAAGTATTAACCCAGGAAGATGCTGTACCACAATTTTCGGAAATGAGGCAATAGTTATATAAATGAATGGCTAATGACCTTTGGCTACGGGGAACACAACCATCACAAAGTTATGCTGGCACACAAGCATGTGCCAATTCTCCTTTGTGCTTTTCCTGCAGCTGCACAGGGTGTGCAGGTGTCCCACAGCAAAGGCAGATGTACCCTGAGCCTCCTTGCTATTCGAGGATGTGGATGTGGGAACCAGGACCAGTGTGTGCATGGGTGGAATCCAGCTGTCTGTAGAGACTTTACAGACCAGTCCTGTCCTGTACCCACTCTGTACCAAAGTACTCCCCTACCCTCACAAACATTGTGGAGGGCAAGGAGCCCATGATTATACAACCATTGGCCATATGGGCTAGCAGTGCTAACAAGCCTTCAGCCACCCAAATAAGCACTATGCGGCCATTCTGCAGCTATTCAGTTTGTAACTGATTCGCTTTTTTCCTGGGTCACTGGTGTCAGGCTATAGTCCCAACACTGGTGTTCATGAACATGTCTCTGTGGTCCACTAAGCCTGGAAGAACAAGGGAAGACTAATCTTTTCGGTTCATATACTCACTCACTCCTTAAAGTGAGCAAAGTTTTGAAATGTGGGTGCCATCAATGGCCACAGCACACTAGAAAACACATTCTCTGAAATCCAGCTATAATTTCTGGTATTTTGCTTATGGCACCCTCCTGTGGGTAGATGACAGGATTAATTGCCTCGTAAACCTGAATAGCCACAACACCCACAGCAGACTTCCAAATTCTGAAGTGGTTTGCAATGACCGGTAATATCAGGTTGTAATGAGGCACAGTGGCCTCCCATTGAGTCAGGTGGGGAGGGGCCACTCACTGAACCCAAGTGGGCAGAGCCAGGCCATGCTCACCCCTCCAACCGGAAGTCAGGGGGCGAAACAGGAAGTATGAAGCCCTGGAGCTCAGTTGAGCAGCAGCTGCTGAAGGAGACAGAGGCCTCCTGCCCGCTCCCGAGATGGCACACTGCAGTGGACCCCTGCGGAGCTGAGGACTGGCCAGAGCCACTGGAGCCAATCACTGACCAAGCCACGGAGGAGCTGCTGGGACTGCCGCTGGCCTTCTACCCTGACAAACCAGAGGACCCCCCACAGATGCAGATACCCCCTGAGGGGAAGGTAGGAAGTGGCCCAAGGACAACCAACCCTAGTCTGGCTGTGTTGCTGCCGGTGACCTGGTCAGTGTGTTGCGGCTGGACTCCCCGCTGACCCAGTGGCGGAATATTCAACCACTGTTAGGGCCCTGAGTCGGGGCCCAGTGGAGTCAGGTGGGCCCAGGCCTCTCCTGCCACCCCACCCCTGGGGTGGCAGCCTCCCATCTCCAGGTCAAGAGGCCTGCATTTGTCCACTAGAGCTAAGACGCCCGACCTCTGTGCTGCGCTTGAAACTGTTTACAGCCCTGCCCTGCCCTGCCTGGGCCCACGGACCGTGGTAGCCCTGCCCTGACTAGAGGCCAGGGCTTTAAACTATTTGTTGCCCTGTCCCAGTTGAGGGCCTGGGCCCAGAGACTCTATTTCCAAGTCTGCCTACATTACAGGTGGGCAAGTCCCAGCGATGTAGTGAGGTAGAGTGGCTTCCCACTGACCCAGACGGGGAGGGACCACTGCTAACGCACTGCACAAGTGTTCCTAGCTTCCACAGGCCAATAGCAACCCACTTTGCACTGGTATGGATTTGGTAAATTGAGTGCTCTGGAGCTGGAGGATTGGTGCAAGCTCCTTGCACAGCTCTATGAAGATCGGTTTCCTCATTTGGAAGTTCTGAAGTTCTGAAGCCACTGCTCATCATCCTACATTTCCAAAATGATGTGATCCCTCCACACCGCGCTGGTTTTCCTGGACCAGAAGTGGCATACCATGGCAATACTGGCCAACACCATCTGTGTCCCATGTGACCAAAGTGAACTGTCAGTTATCTTCTCAGTCAGCTGTCTTCAGCATGTCCGAAAGTTCTGCCCTGATTCCATTCAGTATCTCATTGATTGCCTAATGCATTGCATAAGCATTCGTCTCACAAGAGGGAGCAGTAGCACAACCACATCATCATTCACTTTTCCCATGTCTTCCACCTGGTTTGACAGAAGGGAGAAGTGAGTGGGAACTGCCATCAGCAAATGTGTGGAGATGGTGGAGAGCACCAACACCACACAGCAAGGTGGGTTCTTGAGTGTCTCCTGGGATACCCCCCAGGCCCAAAATGGTAGTGCTAATGTTACGTACCAAAAAGGGGCAGAGTGGATGCAGGTATACTTGTGTACACAGCATATACCCATCTCTAGCACAGAATATGTGAGTGCTTGGCTCAAGTATGGGATACATGCGCAAGCATGTGCGTGGTCAGCTACCCAAGTATGTGTGCAAGTGTAGACATAACTTCAGTTTCACTTGCTCATTTACAACTTTTTTATTTAAAAATCCTGAACTGGCAAGATATTAAATTCAGTCTAGATACATTGTCCCATTTAGGGCTCCACCTGCACTCCGAACTCTCCACATGCTCCTTGACGGTAGTGCAGTCAGTGGCATTACTCTGGATTTAAGCTAGTTCACCTCTACCCCGATATAAAGCAACCTGATATAACACGAATTCGGATATAACCCGGTAAAGCAGTGCTCCAGGGGGGTGGGGCTGCGCACTCTGGTGGATCAAAGCAAGTTCGATATAACGCAGTCTCACCTATAACGTGGTAAGATTTTTTGGCTCCCAAGGACAGCGTTACATCGGGTAGAGGTGTATAGCTGAAAGCAGAGGATGACCCTTTGCTTTGTGTTATGCATTAAATTTTGTTTAGCCTTCTTCACAATTCTTTTATCAGTTCCACAGGAATAGCTTTTACTCGCTAGATGCCCCTTCTCCTTAGAATTAACTTAACTACTGTACACACAATACGTGTCAATGAGAGCATTTTCTCACCAATTCTTTTTAAAAAAGCCTTTCTGAGCCAGGGGCCGGTTTGTTACCTGCAATGGTAAAAGCAGGTGGAATGAAACTCCTGTGGTCACCCTCACTGAGTTTTCCTAGATCATTTCACAGGTTTGCTCTCATCCCCAGGACAAGCAGAGCATTGGCTCTACCACAACTCAAAATTCCACCCCCAATCCTAGTGATCTGCCACGGTCAGGTCCTTTTGCACAATGCAAAAGCCCTGTGCATCCAATCGACCTTTAGGGCCCCCACCCAACGCCTGAACAGTGTGACTCCATTGAAGCAATGTTACTAGAACTCCCCCCCCGCTGTCACTATCCTTCAGGAGTATTTCATAGTGGAGGGGGCTCTTTAGAAAAGATAATGAAGCCATAGCATTAGGCCCCCCATGAGCTAAGTTCCTGGGTCCAACCACAGTGTTGGATATTGAAGTCTATTGGAGTCACAAGGACAAATGAAGAAGGGATCAGACCCCAGGCTTATTTTACTCAGATTTTAAAATAATTATCAATGTACTGCAGATTTCTCTCTCTCTCTCTCTCTCTCTCACACACACACACACAATTTACTACCCGAATATCCACTACTAATTATATTCAAAACTGCATCAAAGACTGAAACTGTCATAAATGTGAGAGAGAAGAGGGAACAATTATAGGGTTTCTAACAAACTAATTTGCCAGAAAACAATGTTCCTTGCTACTGTACATGATAATATAGTGCCTCTGTGATGCTGCTTTAGGACCCTTTACTTGTCCTGTGGCAGAGTATTAACTGCACCAAGCTTTATTAGCTCCATAAAATGCATTGTGTGTGCAGATGACATGTTAATCTAACATAAAAACAATAACACAAATTTAACTGTGAGAAGCTGAAATCCAGGCACCCAAACTGCTTTTCCAGTCCTCTACAGGACTCCGTTAGAGAAGCCAGAGGGTCATAGCGAGCGCAGGTGCAGTTTCAAAGCAGAGCGCTACCCCTACCTCTGAATGAGGTGCCCAAGCAGAAGAAAGCCCTGGCAGAAGGAGCAAGAATGTAGTCAGTCTGATTTCAAGGAGGCAGTTAGTAGGGCTGGTGAGCTGGAAAGAAAGGTGTCAATCTGGGTGTGCCCATGATATGGCAAGGGAGAGGGTAATAGGAAGAATGGGGGGAGGATCTGTGACCACGCCGGTAGGAGGGGATGGCAGGGAGCAGTGCAGATAAGGGTTGCCTGCTTATTTCTGGAGAGTGGGGGAGCAGTGCTGGGAGTGACAGCAGAGGAGCTATTGGGAAGCAGAATGTGTTTACTGGATGGAGAACCCCAGAGTGATGTGTTGATTTTATTTACTAGATCAAAAATGAATGTGTTTGTTGGATGGGTGTCTAATTACTAGCCCTCCCACCTCCCACTGCATATTTTGGGTACCAGCTGCCACTGGGTTTAAATAATACATGCTATATTTTAAGGGCCAGATTCACCAATATGCTCCATCAATCCAAGTAACCATAACTCATCTTAACCAGTCAGTTAAGCCAATTTTATGTATCCTCTGTATTCCAAGAGCACAGAGATTAATTTGATCATAAATCTTAATGTTCCAGATATTACTGACAGTTTAAATGGAAGTCCCAACAATTGGACCAATTCACCCACAGCTGAATTCCAATTGCCAATTTATTTCATTTTGTTGGTATTTTTATTTCCAGTATCTTCCCTTTTTAAAAACTAATTCACACTTGCAAATTGCAACATAAATGTGAACTAATTTTGTGAATCCTGCAAACAGCAAAAATAATGCAAGGCACAGGAATCCACCAATTTCATTAGTTTCATTATATCCCTCATTTTTATTCTACCCTGAAACAATTTTGGAAGCCATGCATTTTAAAAATAACTCGGTAGATTGAGTCGGTGCTAGAATCTCCCATTGTGCTTGTAGAATATTTTCCAATCCTGCGACTCAGCCAGAGAAACAGAAATGGCTCTGTCAGCCTTTCTGAGAATGCCAAGTACATCTAAAACCTCTTGCACTGCTCAGCAGAAGAGCTGGGTGAATACTGCAGAAAAGCATTTGTGAACATTTGCTTTTAATAAAAATTGTGAATTCACTTCTGTGGTGTCTGTGACTTTTTATGGTCTTTTCATCAGCACTTTGTTCAGATGGAAAATGTTCTTGAAAACGGGACCATGCTACTGTGTATTGGCATACGAATACTCATTCAACTTTGCACCAAAAGTATTCCCACAGCCATCTTGACAGTTCTGTGTAGGCTTAGGAGTCACTGGTAAAAATTGGCAAAACAGTTTGAAAAGGTGCTACAAATAGGTTTTTCCACACTTCCACACACTACCTTAGCTTCCCCCATCTTTTTTCCATAAAAAGGGGATGGAAACAAAAGGTTTTGGTTTCCAAAAACCTAAATGAAATTATATTTTATGTTGAAATGAAAAATTTCATTCAGTTTCAAAAAGGTCGATTCAAAGCAATGTGTTTTGTTTTGAATTTTCCAGTCAGACAGTTGAAGAATTTTATTGAAATCACTAACATTTTAACACATGCTGAGAACCCATTACCTCCTTTGTTGTGCCATTTTACAGCAGTCCTTTATTAACTGTTTCTCTTTTATGAGGCTTTAGTTAGCAACCTGGACCTTTGAGTAAATGTATATAGAGCTCTTACATCCAGGTTTACTGACCTCATAAAACGTTTTGTGTATACAGATGAAATGTTAATACAACATAACAATAATGCAAAATGATTAACAGGAAAAACAAATACCTAAATAATGCAAAACAGATTACTCTTGCTATAAAAGCGATTACACAAATAGTACAAATATATCTTTAGCAGTTAATTGACATCCTGGAATCTAAGGTTATATATAAGGCCCTAGGTTAGTGTTAAATTTATTTTGTGGTAATCTACCTGAAATAAATTGAGCATCAGATGTATTGTATAAAATGGGCAATTCCCACAAAGTACAACAGATTCACCCATTCACCACAGGATAATTAATTTCTATATCACCTGCAGCTACCAGATAGACTTTCCAAATAGAGCATATTGTCATAGCCTAGCGTGGAGGTGATAATGGTGTGGATAACTGTGGCATGAACTCTCACAGAAAGACAAAGCACCACAAATACTAGCCCAAACAAATATTTGTGAGTGTGTTTGCAGAAGTGATGTATTGAAAAAGCTCTCTTTAGAGTTCCAATAATACATTAATCAAAAATTACAAATACAAATACATCACATATATCACATATATTCATGAATGATTTGCTTTCAAAAGGTGAAGAGAAATAATATGAACAATCATATGGCATGGATAACAAACAGCGAATACTCATAGTAGCAAGTTTATGAACAAACAATAAGCTAAAACGTGTTTGCACAAATTGTTCTTGGACCAAATTCATAAAAATCATATCCTGCTTGCAGATTGTTTCCTAACGGAAAAGGGGCTAAATTTTTATATAAATTATTCTCAACAAATAATTTGACCACTTATTATTTTGTATGGTTTTATTTAGGTCTAAGGACTCTAAGAGTTTAACATCTGGCATATGTTTCTCTGTGAAGTAAACTACTTCTAGAAGATAATCTGATCAAAATTGTCTATGACTCAAACCTTCATTTACATTATTAAGATAAATATACTATTGACCAGGCTTGTATCTCTTATTTTCATGCCATTACACATCTGTGGATATTATTATTTCTAGTTACACAATACTGATTGCTAATTAATGTTTCTACTTGGATAAACTGTATAGAGGAGGCAAATCCTTGCTGAAACCAAAACCAAAAGCATTTTCTGTTTGAATCCCTTCCCAATCATACCAACTGTGCACAAACACACACCCGTGAGCACGCGCACACACACACACAAAGATAGATATCTCATTATACCCATGGCGTGAGCCTAGTAATTAAGCTGATGGTGTATGCTTTTTCACAGACACAAACAGTATTACAGTTCATCATGCAATTCATCTTCCTACCTGCAACATTATTGTGCTCTACCATAGCACAAAGAATCCACTTTGAGCCATTTTTCCAGGTGCCTGTAACCAGCAGGCTGTCAAAATCCATTTCTTTTATCAAGTCAGTAACCTTGCAAATAATAGCAATAGAGTTCAGACATTAGTTCTCTCACAAGATTTCCACAAGGTCAGCACAGCTTGATATAATTACCATGGTCTAAAATGTGAAGATGAAGACACTGAAGCTGCTTAGAGAAACGTCTTATAAAAAGATGAGGGGTGGGAGTGGAAACGGAGAAGGAAATTGAAAACCAACAGTGAAACCAACATTAAAAAAATAATCTTTAATGTAAAAAACAAAATCTGTTCCACAGCAATGATATTAAAAGGGCCACCGCCAATGGGAGCTGTGGAGCGATGCCTGTGGAAAGGGCAGCGCGCAGAGCCACCTGGCCGCGCCTCTGCATAGGAGCCGGAAGGGGACATGCCGCTGCTTCCGGGAGCTGGTTGAGGTAAGCGCCTCCTGGAACCTGCACCCCTGACCCTCCCCCCAATGCCCCAACCCTCTGCCCCAGCCCTGATTCCCCTCCTGCCCTCCAACCCCTTGATCCCAGCCCAGAGCACCCTCCTGCACCCCAAACCCCTCATCCCCAGCCCTCCCCAGAGCCCTCACCCACAGCTGTAGCCCTCACTCCCCCACCGCACCCCAACCCCCTGCCTCAGCCCTGATCCCCCTCCCACCCTCCAAACCCCTCAGCCCCAGCCTGGAGCCCCCTCCTGTACCCTAAACCTTTCATCCCCAGTCCCTCCCCAAGGTCTGCACCCCAGCCAGAGCCCTCACACCCCCGTGTACTCCAACCCCCTGACCCAGCTCAGAGACACCTCCTGCACCCCAAATGCCTCATCCCTGGCCCCACATCGGAGCCCGCACCCCCAGCCAGAGCCTTCACACCCCTGTGCACTCCAACCCCCTGCCCCAGACCAGAGACCACTCCTGTACCCCAAATCCCTCATCCCCAGCCTCACCCCAGAGCCCGCACCCCCAGCCGGAGTCCTCACCCCCTCCTGCATCCCAACCCACTGCCTCAGCCTGGAACCCCCTCCAGCACTCTGAACTCCTCATTTCTGGCCCCACCACGGAGCCTGCACCCCCAGCCAGAGCCATCACCCCCTCCCGCACCCCAGCGCACTGAGCCAGCCCAGTGAAAATGAATGAGTAAGTGAGGGTGGGGAGAGTGACCGACGGGGGCGGGGGGGATGGAGTGAGTGAGGGTGAGGCCTTGGAGAAGGGACGGGGAATGGGTGGGGCCTCAGAGGAGGGGCAGAGGAGGGTGTGGAGTAAGGATGTTCGGTTTTGTGAGAGTAGAAAGTTCACAACCCTAAAAAGGCCAGGCCCAGAGGTCAAACAGCACAGTGCTGGAGCCCCGGGCCGGCCCAGTAGGAGGGAGAAGGGCAGAGGCAGTTCCCTTGAAGAGTCCCCTCCTTTGGATTGGGAGACAGTGGCCCCCTTAGTGTCCTCCCAAAAGAGAAGGTGGAAAGGGAAAGGCCACTAACCCCCAGGTGACAATAAATCCTGGGCCTGGTGAGTGGGGGTCATGAGCAGTGGCAGATTCCAGGGCAGTAAGGGGTCAGGGCACTTTGGGGCTCCCTCACCAGCTGGGTGTGAGACTTTCAAGCAGGGGCTCCCTTCTAGGTAATCAAGGAGGAGGCATATCCTGTCTATAAGCAGTTTGGGGAGAAGCAGCCATCTCTCCCTCCCCCTCCCAGCTCTTCAATTTAAAAGGCCAGCTCCATTGCCCTTTGATGTTCCACTCCCCACTCAGCTGTCTGTGCAAGACATTAAAGGGGAATGTGGGAGTGTCACACAACATGTGACATTTGGCAGGTCTACCTCAGCTCTCCTCCATTTAACACTTGGCATGCTTTCTGGGGAAAGCTTTAGATGATGCCCCCAACTTCCCCTCTCTGCTGCTCACAGCTTTTCACATAAAGCTGCAGGAGGTCGAAAAGCTTTGAGTGTGGGGTGAAGAAAGCCTGAGCAGCTTTCCTACTGTGAGTGTTGATTGTTTTAGATTGTCTGTCCTGCTCAGCAGTTTGCCTGATCAGCTCTGTTTCCATGAAACTCAGCCAGCCTCCAGCCTCCGTTTTAAGTTCTAGTCAAGCACTTTCAGCCCCTCGTTTGCTGTCCCTTGTCCGCTGCCCCGTGTTCAAAACATACAATGTAGAAAACTGGTCTAAGCATGAAGAGGAGGTAGCAGTAGGTGCAGCAACAACAAGAGAGGGGTATAATACAGGACTGAGCGACAGTGGCTGGAGTTGGGCTGGCACCCTCAAGCCAGTCCAGTGCCTTTCCCTGTGGGTGGCCACACTGCAATTGTTGCCCTGCTTCTCTGTGGACAAGCAAGCTTCCCAAGGTGTGCACAAGAGCCAGCAGCGGCGCTCCCTGCCTGCACACCTTAAGGATGTGTCTGTTTCTTTTTTAAATGGCTATTTTTCTCCAGGACAATTACTGCATTGTCATCAGGGTGCCCCACAGAATCGTAGAAGTGTAGGACTGGAAGGTACCTGGATAGGTCATCTGGTCCAGACCCCTGCACTGAAGCAGAACTAAGTATTATCTCTAGACCACCCCTGGCAGGTTTTTGTCAAATCTGTTCTTAAAATCTTCCAATGACAGAGATTGCACAACTTCCCTAGGTAATTTATTGTAGTGATTAACTATCCTTACAGTTTGGAAGTGTTACCTAATGTCTAACTTAAATCTCCCTTGCTGCAACTTCAGCCCCTTACTTCTTGTCCTTTCCTCAGTGGTTAAGGAGAGCAATTTATCATCCTCCTCTTTATAAGAACCTTTTATGTACTTGAAGACTGTTATCACGTCTTCCCTCAGTCTTCTCTTCTCCAAACTAAACAAACCAAGTTTTTTCAATCTTTCCCCATAGATCTTGTTTTCTAGACTTTTAATATTTTTGTTGCTCTCCTCTGGACTTTCTCCAATTTGTTCACATCTTTTCCAAAGTGCAGTGTCCAGAACTGGACACAATACTCCAGGTGAGGCCTTATCAGTGCTGAGTAGAGTGGAAGAATGACTTCTTGTGTCCTGCTTACAACACTCCTGCTAATATATCCTACAATGATGTTCATTTTTTTGCAACAGTATTATATTGTTGACTCATATTTCATTTGTGATCCACTATGACCCCCAGATCCTTTTCTGCAGTACTTCTTTCTGGGCAATCATTTCCCATTTTGTATTTGTGAAATTGATTATTCCTTCCTAAGTGTAGTATTTTGCATTTGTCCTTATTGAATTTCATCCTATTTATTTCATACCATTTCTCCAGTTTGTCAAAATCATTTTGAATTCTAATCCTGCCCTTCAAAGCTCTTGCAACCCCTCCCAGTTTGGTATCATCTGCAAACTTTATAAGTGTACTCTCTATGCCATTATCCAAATCATTTTTGAAGATATTGAATAGAACAAGAAGCAGGACCTATCCCTGCAGGACCCCATTTGACAAGCCCTTCCAGCTTGACTTTGAACCACTAATAACTACTCTCTAAGTACGGTTTTCCCACCTTATTCTAGGTTCATCCAAGCTATATTTCCCTAGTTTGCTTATGAGAAGGTCTCATGAGACAGTACCAAAAGCCTTACTAAAGTTGAGCTATATCACATCTACTACTTCTCTCCTATCCACAAGGCTTGCTACCCCATCAAAGAAGGATATTGCACATTAGATAAGTGCTGCTTCCCTATCCAGTAGCTGGACCACTTATTTATTTACACAGCAGATAGGAGCCCATAGTGCTACCAGTTAAAGGGGTTATTGTTCTTTTACTTTAAATGGGAGAAAGTGGTGTTTTTCTTGCTGAGGCACCTGGGTGCCATCTCCCTAGATGACCCAAAGTAGCGGTGTTACACGTGCAACCATAGACAATGCATGTCTCCCCATACTGCGGGGGGCACAATCTAAAGGGGAAGACACGTGACCACCCCATGTGTCTCCTCTGCCCAGATGCCAGGGAGAGGGGCTGAGCGAGCCGGAAACATGCTGGGGGATAGCGAGAGGGGGCTTCGGCTCTCTCGGCCACTGTCTCCAGCAGCTGGGTCAGGGAGGGGGGCCGCCGCTGCAGCCCCAGCCAGGCTCTGGCAGGCAGCTGCTGTGCTGCACAATGCAGCAACCCAGAGCTGCCAGCATGAGAAGCTCTCCATCCAAGCCCCAGCTGATAGGGATGGGGCCAAATATGCCAGGGGGTGGGTGCAGCTGGAGGACAGAGCCCTTCTCCCTCCTCCCAGCAGGCCAATCCGGAAGGGGAGCACTTGATCCTGCATGCCCCCCCATGCATCGCCTCTGCGTGCAACACTTTATCTAAACCTAAGACAGGTGCATTACATAGGGCTATGAAGAGCTGTGGGGTGGCTTTCTGCTCTAGCCTAGGGTGACCGGATGTCCTGATTTTATAGGGACAGTCCTGATTTTGGGGTCTTTTTCTTATATAGGCTCCTATTACCCCCCACCCCCTGTCCCGATTTTTCACACTTGCTGTCTGGTCACCCTACTTTAGCTAGACACAGTTATAGACTTATATAAAAGTGCTTCAGATTGTTGAGGATTCCTGGATGCCACCTGGTGAGGGAATAAGGGCTTATAATACAAAATACCTGAAGTGTTACAAGTATTGTGCTTCTGTGGATGTGTTTGCTACACCTGTAACTCCTGGCAGAATACAAGCCTTTCTGAAGCTTCTGTCTCTAATTCTGTGCAAAAGCTTGATGAAAACAATTCTGTGCAAAAGCTTGATGAAAACAATTCTGTGCAAAAGCTTGATGAAAACAATATTAATATATGTCAAGGGCTGGGAGGAGTGGAAGTATGGGTCTCCCAGAAATGTCAGTAACAATTAAAGTCTCCCTTATACTGAAGTTGCAGCAAAACATTTCTTCGAGCTGTGACTTCCTGTGGCAGTAATATGGTAGGTGAGTTTTCACTCTTACCCTTTTAAATTACAGTTTCAGTGCCAGGAATAGCTCCTGGCAATGCTACACTGCTATAATTTCTAAAGGCCCATCTGAAGAGTCTCATACTACAGAATCTGTGTTAGGTAATAGAGAGATGGAGAGGAGGGGGAATAGAGCAGCAAAATATGTTTAAATCGTCTTCGAGGCTTTCTTAAAGTAGGATCTGAAGATTTTTAAAAAAATCTTCAAGAGGAGAGGAGAGGCACTTATCTTAGAAATATACTAACTACTAGAGACTATGCAACCTGGTTTGGCTGATAAAGGTAACAGTGTTGATGTAATATATTTAGACTTCAGGAAGGTGTTAGACTTGGTACTGCATGACATTTGATTAAAAAACTAAAATGATATAAAATTAACCAGGCACACTGTCAAGGTTCCTTCCCCACTCTGACATTTAGGGTATAGATGTGGGGACCTGCATGAAAACTTCTAAGCTTAACTACCAGCTTAGATCTGGTTTTGCTGCCACCACTCCCAAGTGCTAACTTCCTTCCCTGGGTAGCCTTGAGAGACTCCTCCACCAATTCCCTGGTGAACACCGATCCAAAACCCCTTGGATCTTAAAACAAGGAGGAATTAATCATTCCCCCCCTTCTCTTTCCCCCCACCAATTCCTGGTGAGTCCAGATCCAATCCCCTTGGATCTTAAAACAAGGAAAAATCAATCAGATTCTTAAAAAGAAGGCTTTTAATTAAAGAAAGAGAGGTAAAAATCATCTCTGTAAAATCAGGATGGAAAATAACTTTACAGGGTAATCAAATTCAAAGAGCCCAGAGGAACCCCCTCTAGCCTTAGGTTCAAAGTTACAGCAAACAGATGTAAACCCTCTAGCAAAAGGAACTTTTACAAGTTGAGAAAACAAAGATAAACCTAACACACCTTGCCTGGCTGTTACTTACAAGTTTGAAATATGAGAGACTTTTTTCAGAAGATTTGGAGAGCATGGATTGATGTCTGGTCCCTCTTAGTCCCAAGAGCAAACAACCCCCAAAAACAAAGAGCACAAACAAAAGCCATCCCCCCGCCACCCAAGATTTGAAAGTATCTTGTCCCCTTATTGGTCCTTTGGGTCAGGTGTCAGCCAGGTTACCTGAGCTTCTTAACCCTTTACAGGTAAAAGGATTTTGGAGTCTCTGGCCAGGAGGGATTTTATAGTATTGTACACAGGAGGGCTGTTACCCTTCCCTTTATAGTTATGACACACACAATAAACAGATTAAAAGCTTGTTAACTCCTAGGTCTCAAAATATAACTGTAAATGGGGCATTATCGAGTGTGTGAGTTTCAAATTGAGTCCCATAGGCATCAGTCCTTGGCCCTACGCTATTTAATATTTTTTACAAATGACCTGGGAAAAAAACAAAATAATCACTTATAAAGTTTACAGATGATGCAAAACCTGGGGGAGTTGTACATAATGAAGAGGACAGGTCACTGATAGAGAGCGATCTGGATTGCTTGGTAAACTGAGTGCAAGCAAAAATATGTGTTTTAATATGGCATAATATAAATGTATACATCTAGGAACAATGAATGTAGCCATACTTACAGGATGGGGGACTTTATTCTGGGAAGCAGTCACTCTGAAAAAGATTTGGGTGTCATGGTGGATAATCAGCTGAATCTGAGCTCCTAATGCATCACTGTGGCCAAAATTGCTAATGCAATCCATGGATGCATAAACAGGGGAATCTTTAGTAGGAGTAGAGAGCTTATTTCGTCTCTGTATTTGGCATTGATATGACTACTGGTGTCCAGTTCTGGTGTCCACAGTTCATGAAGTAAGTTGATAAATTGGAAAGGGTTAAGAGGAGCACCACGAGAATGATTACAGGATCACAACAGTCCCTTCTTGGCCTTGGAATCTATGGATAGAATTAAAGAGAAAATAGCAATAACCCCCACAACTTCTGTTAACTTACATCAAAATCTGGGGTTTCCCATCTTGATGCAAAGTTATAAGTATAGGTGTATGCATAAACGACAATGCACAGTCGCAAACTGGTTTCATTCATGTGTCATAATTAGAAAATCTTTTCCAAACATCAGAAAGAGGGGTAAGTGGGAAGGAAAGATATGAAGTCAAATTTCTCACAGAATCCCTGACTACCTGAGAATATGCAACACTATCAGGATAGATAAATCACTTTGTGTCAAAGATTTATTTTTTAAGTGAAGTCACTTCACCAGTAGGACTGGAAAAGATATTGTGAGTCACTGATCTTTTTTCCCCCTAAGGCAAGGACCCCACATCTAACAGCACATCTCCTCCAGTTGCTGTATCTTTTCAAAGAAATAAGATTTACTCTGGGAGCATTCACCTCAAAGAGGAATGAAACATTGTGAGACTTCTGTAGTTTGTAGATGAGTTTCAGTGAGGGAAAGAGTCAAGAGAATGTTGTGTTTGTGGAGAAGGTTGCCAAGTTTACCTGTTTAACAAGATGCATGCACATTTCCACTTCTCTGTGCCAAAAGCAACACACTGAGGCAAACTGAACACAGAAATGGAAGCCTTTATTGATTTTATAAAGTCCTTGAGAGTCTAAAGATATCAAATGTAAATGAAACACTGAAATTAGAAAGCTATGGAACCTGCATACTGCTGGCTACCTTTCAAAGTCTCTGTTCGCTATTTCCCCTGTGTTGAAAGTGGAGTAATACTTTAAGAATGAGCACAATTCTATCCTTCCAGATGGGCAGAACAGTAGATGCATAAGAACCAGTAAGTTCATCTGTTTTGATTACTGTTTGTCTCTTAGATTAAGGAGATACACCATTGCTATTCATGCTTAATCGTCTTCTTCCTAATATAAGCAATCATTTTTAAACTCTCTTCATATAGACAGCCCATTTAAGACTCTAATAATCTCTGTTACCCTTCTCACACTTGTTACCTTTCTCTAGGCCTCTTCTATTTAATCTATGTCCTTTTAGAGTGAGATAAAGTGACAAAAATTGACTGCAATATTCACAGTGAGGACATACTATCAGTGTATATAATGCTATTAAAATATTTTCTGTATTATTCTCTATCCTTTTCTTAACATAGCCTAACTTCTTAATCAGAATTTTGACTTTATGGAGCCCTCTAAGCATATATCTTCATTGTGTAGTCCATGATGATTCCCAGATAGTGTGGCCAAGTGCTTGGTTTTCAACAGGAAACCCAGTCAAAAAGGGGACCTGACAGTATTTGGTCAGATCTACTGACCAGACACCCAAAGTCTGGCTACTGTGGATGGAGGAGGCAGGGAGGTGCCAGGTCATCACCCGAGTCAGTCCCTACTCAGCCTGGGTCGCTTCCTACCTGCCTCAGACAACCGCAGCTCCCAGCCCTGGCTCTGAAGACAAGTTCCTCCCGACCCGGGAAAGGGATGGAGAAGCAGAGGAGAAAAGCAGCGAGCAATGGGGGGGAAGAGAAGCAAACTGGGTGACGCCTCTGGGGAAGAGGCGGGGCACAGAAGGTCTGGCACTCCTGCTGCGGTGTCCAGTTTTTAAATATTACAAAGTTGGCAACCCTATCCAGATTGTTTTCTGAACTAGCTAAACCTTCTCAGAACACATCAGCATGTGAACATAATAGACTAATGTTATGTTCTATTGGGTTACCTAACTGTATATATTTGCTAGGTGCTTCAGGAGTTCATCTCCTACTATAGTTGGGATACTACAGATTGTGCTTCCTTGCTCTTCCCTTTTTTCTGACACTAACTAGTTCTGATCCACTTGATGTATTAAACAGTGATTAGTCACTGCGGATCACTGCAGACTACGTGGCTCTGGGAAGGATAAAGGAGATTGAGGTGCAAGTTGTGTTCTTGTCCATCCTCCCTGTTGAAGGAAAAGGCCCAGGTAGGGACCGTTGAATTGTGGAGGTGAATGCATGGTTACGCTTGTGGTGTCGGAGAGAAGGCTTTGGATTCTTTGACCATGGGATGTTGTTCCAGGAAGAAGGATTGCTAGGAAGAGATGGGATCCACCTAATGAAGAGAGGGAAGAGCATATTTGCAGGCAGGCTTGCTAACCTAGTGAGGAGGGCTTTAAACTAGGGTTGCTGGGGGATGATGACCTAAGCCCAGAGGTAAGTGGCAGAGTAGTATACCGGGAAAAACACAAGGAGGAGGGTACAAAATGGGAAGCCTCCTGATACATACTGAGAAAGTAGGGCAATCGGCTAGTTATCTTAGGTGCATGTACACGAATACAAGAAGCCTGGGAAACAAGCATGAAGAATTGGAAGTCCTGGCACAATCAAGGAACTATGACCTGATTGGAATAACAGAAACTTGATGGGGCAGTTCACATGACTGGAGCACTGTAATGGATGGGTATAAACTGTTCAGGAAGGACAGGTATGGGAGGAAAGGTGGAGGAGTTGCATTGTATGTAAGAGAGCAGTACGATTGCTCAAAGCTCCAGTTTGAAACTGGAGAAAAGCCTGTTGGGAGTCTTTGGGTTAAGTTTAGAGGCAAGAGCAACAAGGGTGATGTTGTGGTGGGCGTGTGCTGTGGCCCACCAAATCAGAAGGATGAGGTAGACGAGGCTTTCTTCGGACAACAAACTGAAGTTTCCAGATCACAGGCCCTGATACTAATGGGGGACTTCAATCACCCTGACATCTGCTGGAAAAGCAATACAGCAATTCACAGACAATGCAGGAAAGTTTTTGGAGCGTGTTGGGGACAATTTCCTGGTACAAGTGCTGGAGGAACCAACTAGGGGGGGTGCTGCTCCTGACCTGCTGTTTACAAACAGGGAAGAATTGGTAGGGGAAGTAGAAGTGGGTGGCAACCTAGGCAGCAGTGACCATGAAATGGTTGAGTTCAGGATACTCACAAAAGGAAGAAAGGAGAGTTCCAAAATACCGACCCTGGACTTCAGAAAAGCAGACTTTGACTCCCTTAGGGAACTGATGAGCAGGATCTCCTGGGAAGCTAATATGAGGGGGCAAGGAGCCCAGGAGAGCTGGCTGTATTTTAAAGAAGCCTTATTGGGGGCGCAGGAACAAACCATCCTGAAGTGCAGAAAGAATAGCAAATATGGAAGGCGACCAGCTTGGCTTAACAGTGAAATCTTCGGTGAGCTTGAACTCTAAACTCTAAAAGGAAGCTTACAAGTGGAAATGGAAGCTTACAAAAGGAAGTGGAAATTTGGACAGATGCTTAAGGAAGAGTATAAAAATATTGCTAGAGGATGCACGGGTGTAATCAGGAAGGCCAAGGCACAAGTGGAGTTGCAGCTAGTAAGGGACATGAAGGGTAACAAGAAGGGTTTCTACAAGTATGTTAGCAACAAGAAGAAGGTCAGGGAAAGTCTGGAACCATTACTGAATGGGGGAGGCAACCTAGTGACAGATGATGTGGAAAAAGCTGAAGTACTCAATGCTTTTTTTGCCCCGGTCTTCACAGACAAGGTCAGCTCCCCAGACTGCTGCACTGGGCAACACAGTATGGGGAGGAGGTGAGCAGCCCTCAGTGGTGAAAGAACAGGTTAAGGACTATTTAGAAAAGCTGGACGTGCACAAGTCCATGGGTCCAGATCTAATGCATCCGAGGGTGCTGAGGGAGTTGGCTGATGTGATTGCAAAGCCACTGGCCATTATCTTTGAAAATTCGTGGTGATTGGGGGAGGTCCCAGACTATTGGAAAAAGGCAAATATAGTGCCCATATTTAGAAAAGGGAAGAAAGAGAATCCTTGGAATTACAGACCGGTCAGCCTCACTTCAGTCCCCGGCAAAATCATGGAGCAGGTCCTCAAGGAATCCATTTTGAAGCATTTGGAGGAGAGAAAGGTGATCAGGAACAGTCAACATGAATTCATCAAAGGCAAGTCATGTCTGTCCAACCTGATTGCCTTCTATGATGAGATAACTGGCTCTGTGGATATGGGGAAAGTGGTGGATGTGATATATTTTGACTTTAGCAAAGCTTTTGATACGGTCTCCCACAGTATTCTTGCCAGCAAGTTAAAAAAGTATGGATTGGATGAATGGACAATAAGATGGATAGAAAACTGGTTAGATTGTCAGGTTCAATGGGTAGTGATCAATGGCTCAATGTCTAGTTGGCAGCCGGTATCAAGCGGAGTGCCCCAGGGGTCGGTCCTGAGCCCGGTTTTGTTCAACATCTTTATTAAGGATCTGGATGATGGTATTAATTTCACCCTCAGCAAATTCGCAGATGACACTACGCTGGGGGGAGAGGTAGATATGCTGGAGGGTAGGGATAGGGTCCAGAGTGACCTAGACAAATTGGAGGATTGGGCTAAAAGAAATCTGATGAGGTTCAACAAGGACAAGTGCAGAGTCCTGCACTTAAGAAGGAAGAATCCCTTGCAGTGCTACAGCCTAGGGACCCACTGGCTAAGCAGCAGTTCTGCAGAAAAGGACCTGGTGATTACAGTGGACGAGAAGCTGGATATGAGTCCGCAGTGTGCCCTCATTGCCAAGAAGGCCAACGGCATATTGGGCTGTATTAGTAGGAGGATTGCCAGCAGATCAAGGGAAGAGATTATTCCCCTCTATTCGGCACTGGTGAGGCCAGATCTGGAGTACTGCATCTAGTTTTGGGCCCCCCGCTACAGGAAGAATGTCGACAAATTGGAGAGAGTCCAGCAGAGGTCAATGAAAATTATTAGGGGGCTGGGGCACATGACTTATGAGGAGAGGCTGAGGGAACTGGGGTTATTTAGTCTGGAGAAGAGGAGAGTGAGGGAGGATTTGATAGCAGCCTTCAACTACCTGAAGAGGGGGTCCAAAGAGGATGGAGCTAGGCTGTTCTCAGTGGTGGCAGATGACAGAACAAGAAGCAATGGTCTCAAATTACAGTGGGGGAGGTCTAGGTTGGATATTAGGAAACACTATTGCACTAGGAGGGTGGGGAAGCAGTGGAATGGGTTACCTAGGGAGGTGGTGGAATCTCCATCCTTAGAGGTTTTTTAAGACCTGACTTGACAAAGCCTTGGCTAGGATGATTTAGTTGGTGTTTGTCCTGCTTTGAGCAGGGGATTGGATTATTTGACCTCCTCAGGTCTCTTCCATCTCTAATAATTCTATGATTCTATTATTCTAACTCAGGCAGAGGAGGCTAACTACGAAACTGTGTTAAAGAAATTCGAGGAGCACTGCACTCCACGTGAAAATAAAACATATGAGAGAGATGTTTTTAATCAGAAAGTATAAAACGATGCAAGAAATGCAATGGATCACATCACTTTGCAAGAGGTTCCAAGCGCCAGCAGATGTGCACAGCATAGATAAAGATGTTGACTGTACCATTCTTCCTAGGCACAATGGACAATGTTGCAGCAGATGATTGGACTATCAATCTGAAAGCAAATGGAAAATTCATTGATTTTAAGCTGGGCATTGGTGCATGAGCCACTGTGATGCCAGAAATACTGTTATTAGCACTAAGGAAAAAAAGCCACCGGTATTGGAGGGTAAATGAGTAAAACTCAGGGCTTACAGTAGTGATTATCCCAAATAAAGTTATATGTGAAATAAATATATGACTAAATAACAAATTGGAAAAGATACAATTTGCAACAGCACCTGGGAAAATAATACCCATTATTGGGTTAAAAGAACATCAAACCTTTGATCTCATGAAGACAGTGCTCCGTTGTAACAACTTGATCTATAACTTTTTGCCTGCTTAATAATTAACCATGAAAAGTAAGAATTATTTTTAATTAAAAAAAGTTACAAACACGTGCAAAAAAACCAAACCAAAAACCCCTAAATTAGTATAAACAAAAAGACTTACCAATATAACTCAAAGACTGTGTTAAAATTGTGTTTAGTAAACAAAAAATGTAAGTCCAGAAATTAATAAACCAAAAGTGGTGCGTCAAAAACTAGGCCTAATTGCTGGACAAAATAATAAGGGGGATGTACTATTCCTCCCATCACTCCCTTCTTGGGCCCTTAACAAAAAGGTCATTGGCATGAAAATGAAGAAGAACAGACAGAGGCTACTGGAGAAAGCTTCACCCCACAGTCTCCTGGGACCTTCTTCATCCGGAACCTGAGAGATGTCCTGACCAGACCCAGATGACATTGCCACCTCTACAAGCTCCATCTGAACCCCCCAGACACCAACTGGGATTAAATGGGATTGGACTTTAATAACAACAATAACAACAACTCCAGCCCATCTCAGCTAACTTCTTTTTTCCCCTAAAGGACAGTTATAACTGTTTTTGATACTATCTAAAAGACTGCCAAACAAAGGGATTATTGTGGCTGAGCTGTGTTGGTCCCATGATATTAGAGAGACAAGGTGGGTGAGGTAATATCTTTTATTAGATCATATCTTTCCAACAGAAGTTGGTCCAATAAAAGATATTACCTCAGCTGCCCTGTCTCTCTAAACAAGGGGGCTTTCCTTCTAAAATCTTTCTGCAGCTAGAGGGCAAGGGAACAAGTTGTTAAAATGAAAGCCTTATTTGATACTTTACATTTCAAATGTTTCAACTGTTTTTCCTTCTTTTCTTTATCTTTAATAAGAGGTTAAAAGAATGTTTAATAGTGTCTTTGCTATGATACTAAGCAGGCTGAGGTCTCTGTATACCAAACCCTAACCTTGTTTATCAGTGTTTAAAGTTGAACAGTAATTGAGTTATGTTATTACTTTGGCCTGTATATTCCATCTAAATTAATACAACAGCTTTCCTTGGAGAGACATGGGACCAACAGAACTGAGGAAGAGTTTGAGGACATCTTCCAGGGGATCGGGAAGCTCTCAGCAGAGTACAGAACAGAGCTGAAAGAGCCCAACCATCCTACAATTCATAGCCTGAGGAAAGTTCCCCTCACACTAAGGCAAAGTCTAACAGAGGAACTAGATAGGCTGATTGCTCTGGGAACAAACAGAAGAACCAGGAGAGTCAGTACACTCATTGGTCGTTGTAGAAAAAAAAGACGGAACCCTTCACTTACGTATAGATCCAAAATCTTAAATATGCAAAAATGGAACATTTTCCATTACCTTCAAGGGGAGACATTTTTGAAGAGATGCCAAATATTTTTTCTACACTGGATGCATCAGCAGAGTTCTGGCAAGTTCCCTTAGAAAAACAGAGCACAAGTTTGTGGACATTTAACACTCACCCACACTGTTCTGCTGCCCTGACCACAACCAGAATACAGAGATTTTTTTTTCAGTTACAAGGAAAAATCCCTTGTTTACAGAGACAGGGAGAGATTTGGTGGTTGCAGACCACCAAATCTCTCTAGAGCATTTCTCTAGAGCATTTCACAAAAGTGCAGTGGAACAAAGTGTGGAGCTAGACATTGTACATGTAAATTAGGTTTGTCTTAAAAAACTGTCCAGGCTCAGATGAAATGTGGACTGTGATTGCCAGAGCTACAGCTCAGTATGAGACCCTGCAAAAAGGAATTAAGGTTATTGGCAGAGGGTGCCTGGGACTGCATATTCCCGCCCTTATTGTTAGAGCAATATGAAATTCTTTTTTATTTTTTAAAATGTTCTGTTTTATTTTTCAAGAATGCTGTGTTACTTCATCCTATCCATTTCATCAATGTGGGGGCTGTCAGCAGGGCTGGCTCCAGCTTTTTGCCGCCCCAAGCAGCGAAGAAAACCCCCCCAAAAAACCCAATTGAGCTGCCGCCGAAGTGCCACCAAAGAGGAAGAGAGGGAGAAGCCTGGGTTGTCACTTGCTGATATTTTGTTCAACAGAGAGCTGAAAACAAGAGTGTCTACACTGTTAGAAATTGATGTTGGAGTCACTGGTGACTTGTAGACATACAAAGAGAGAGATAAGGAGAAACAAAAACTTAATATGATTTGGAGTCCAAGGAGTTGCCACCAGTTCATGAAAATGACACTGTGCCTCTCTATGAGGGGATACAATGGTCACAAACAGTAGTGGTAAACCAGGAGGTTGCTCCTGGTTGTATGAGGTTGTCACCCTAGATAGACAGGTACTACCGGGGAATAGGTGATACCTCCTCCAAATCCCAGAAGGAAGGGAAATAAGGGGCACTGAGTCTGTAGTTTTGACCACAGCAGGACGAGACAACGGAGGCCCAGGACATGGAACAACCAGAGCAAGGTTCAAACAACAGCACAATGCACTTCAAAGACCAATGGGACATCATTAGGTTTAGTTTAGTTATTAGAGTGGTTATAAGTGTTTGTAATTGTCTATTATATTAAGGTTGGTGTTTTAAGTGTTATTGTTTAGAAGGGAAGGTGCGGAATTGGGGACTGTGCCTTTACAAGCTGAGATTTCCAGTCAAAGAGTCTGGGTAGGGCACTGTGAAGCTTTTGTTGTTATGCACAATCAATTGGAACCAGATACAAACAGAATAAACCACAGATCTTGCAAGCATCTTAAGCACTGAGTGATCACTGACCACCACACTAGTAGCTTATGGTAGGCCTGGCTTGGCATAAGTAACTTGCCTCATTTCTTGGTGGGCATAATTGGAAAGGTTAAGTTGTAAATAGGGGCTTGACAAATAGTATGGTGGAGTCAAGATGTCTGTGTTCACTAAAATAAGCAGCAACTCCCTGAGGCTAGGGACTGTGGACAAAATAAACCTAGAAGGTAAAGATCAGGCTCCACATGAACAGCACATGGACAGAATATGCTGTACAGGGATTGGCTTCTGCAAAGTAACCAAGCCAATCCCAAAATGTGTGATTGAATGCATAGCAAATGCAATGTAATGTGTAAATGTATATAAAGGAAGAGCTTGTCTGTGTAATTTTGGATGTGTGGTACACCATATACCCACACCCTACACTTGAGTCTGATCAACTCAGAGTAGCTTCGCTGTATGCTAAATAAAGGAACCTGGGTGATGAAATCCAGAGCTGAACTGAGTATTTTGTATTCCAGATAACTGGATGAAGTGTTCTCCCAGAACTGGACAAGGTGTTCTGGCAGGAGTGCTGCCAGCTTTTAAGGTCCCGCCCCGAAATGCCGCCCCCCCACAGAGGCGGCGGAAGGTCCTGCCGCAGAAATACCGCCACGGTCACTGCCCCCCAAATTGCAGCACCCTAGGCAACCGCCTAGGTCGCCTAATGGATTGCGCCGGCCCTGTGTTCTGGATAAGCCAAGTGGGAAAGGTCTCGGAGCGAATCCCAACACTTATACTCCTGTCATCTGGGGGCAGGGGGGTTGGACAAAGGTGGCTTTTGACATTTTTTTAAAATCCTTTCATTCTAAACAGTTGAAATCCTTTTGTAAGTTTTACAGGCTAAAAGTAGCACTTCCTGCTTTTTTGTTTTCTTCATCTTCCAGAAGAGAAGAGAGGAAAAATATAAAGGGAATCAAGAAATCATAGAGAATATTGCCAAGGGCGAAGGAGAGATATATGAAGTCATTTGAGTGTCAGAAGTTGTGGTCTACAGTGAAGTTTAAATAATGCATTTTTCACTGAAAAGTAAAAAAAAAAAAATTGACCTGAAATTACCTTTGGCTGACTTTTATAAGGTGTTTTCTTTTACTGTTCTCATTTTATGAAAGCTTTATAATTTCCTTTTCATTAATGTTTCTGATATAAGCTCCAGCCCCTGCAAAATGTTCCATACAGGCAGACCCCTGGGCCCACATATAGCCCCTTTGACTGCAGAGGGACAATGCATGAGCGTAGGAGTCTAGCTGTACTGTGCATCTTACAGGATTGGAGAGCAGCTGTAGTCAGGAGTATATGATCACTGGCCCATGTGCCAGATTAAGCTAGTATAGGTCTTGGCTGTAGTTTAGGATAAAGTGTGTTTTCCTGGAAGAATAGGAAATGTAAGGTTTATTGATTTATGTGTTTTTTGTTAGGTATGGTTGTTTTGCTCTAGTTTAATTGGCCAAATTTAGGCCTCTTACCAAACAACCAGACATCTGGATTAACAATATACTCTCCAACTTCGTAACAGCATGTAAGACTTTAACTATTGTGACAGACCCAGACCAGTGGGGTACAGGAGTCTGCTAGAGGGCAAATATACTGGTCACTGGATGAACAGTTTCCTGTTCCCTGAGTGACCAGAGCAGGGGCTGCACTAGAATAATCAGGAACCTGCTAGAACCAGTTAAGGCAGGCAGGCTAATTAGGACACATGGAGCCAATTAAGAAGAAGCTGCTAGAATCAATTAAGGCAGGCTAATCAGGGCACCTGGGTTTTAAAAGGAGCTTACTTCAGTTTGTGGGGCAAGTGTGAGGAGCTGGGAGCAAGAGGCGCAAGGAGCTAAGAGTGAGAGGGTGTGGGTGTGCTGCTGGAGGACTGAGGAGCACAAGCGTTATCAGACACCAGGAGGAAGGTCCTGTGGTGAGAATAAGGAAGGTGTTTGGAGGAGGCCATGGGGAAGTAGCCCAGGGAGTTGTAGCTGTCATGCAGCTGTTACAGGAGGCACTATATACAGCTGTAGTCCACAGGGCCCTCGGCTGGAACCGGGAGTAGACGGCGGGCCTGGGTTCCCCCCAAACCTCCCAATTGACCTGGACTGTGGGGTCTTCCAGAGGGGAAGGTCTCTGGGCTGTTCCCCAACCCACATGGTGAATCTCTGAGGCAAGAAAATCCGCCAATAAGTGCAGGACCCACCAAGATAGAGGAGGAACTTTGTCACACTGGTGTCGAGTGGGATCTTGGGGTGCACAGCATGGCGGAAGAAGGAGGGTGATTCTAAAAAAAAAAAAAAAAAAAATAGGGTTTATTTTTTTTCACCACAATGGATGACATAGTGCGGGCACTGATACAAGCTACGGCGGCCCAGCAGGAGGCTACCCGTGTCCAGGCAGCCGCCCAACAGGAGGCATTGCAGCTGCAGCAAGAGACTAATCGCCTGCTGATGGACCAGGCTGCTCAAGACCAAGCTATGTTGCGGGAACTGGTAAACCAGGTAAAGTCCCTTACAGAGCTGAATCGCGGCCATGATGGGACGCGGCTCATATGGGCCAGCCATTGGCTGCAGAAAATGACACAGGGGGATGATGTAGAGGCATACCTTCTGGCCTTTAAGAGGACAGCTCTACGGGAGGCCTGGCCTCGAGATCAGAGGTCTGGCATCCTTGCCCTATTCCTGTGTGGGGAGGCCCAGAAGGCCTACCAGTCTGCTGCAGCCTCTTCAGGCAGATATCTGCAGCTGAAAGCAGAGATCCTGGCCAGATCTGGGGTAACGACAGCAGTGCGGGCCCAGCAGTATCACGGTTGGAGGTACCAGGAAGACAAAACCCCGCGGTCCCAATTGTATGACCTCATCCATCTCACACGAAAGTGGTTGCAAACAGAGTCCCGGAGTCTGGAAGAGATACTAGCGGTTCTGGTCATCGACCGATACATGACGGGACTACCACCAGACCTTCGTGCCTGGGTAAGCCAGAACGAACCCTCCACCTATGATGAGGTTGTTGCCCTGGCAGAGAGGCGAAGGACAGCGAGGGAGCTGACCCGACCAGTTAAGGAAGAGGCACCCCGGGTTAAACTAGCAGCACCAAGCCCTAAAGTTCGGGTGACTGGGCCACCAGGAGGGCCCAGGTGGAAAAAGAGAGAGGCTGAAGGCCTATTAGAGGCCACAAAGAGTCGGAGCACTGAGGGAAGAAGAGGATCGTGATGTTAGACTCCCCAAACCAAGAGACCGGGGAATGCCTAGGGCTCCATACAGATGTTATGCCTGCGGGGAGTGGGGACACATAGCTGCACAGTGTCCCAATGCTGAGGAGCCTATGTAGTGTAACCTGGGGAACTGGGCAGATCCATGCTCCCTAATCCACCATGTGGTGGGTCTCACGAACCCCACATATGTATACCAGACCAGTGAAACTAAATGGGGTAGGGACCACGGCACTGGTTGATTCGGGAACTGCTATCATGCTTATCTCAGGGCAGCGCGTGAAGCGTAGTCAGCTGCTACAGGCTAAACGTACGGGGATAACGTGTCCATGGGATAGTTAGTTACTACCCCACCATCCCAGTAAAAATCGAGATCCAAGGGAACACTACTGAGGTAGCAGCAGGTGTAGTCCCTAAACTTCCATATCCGGTGCTCATAGGGAGGGACTTCCCAGGGTTTGGAAACTTACTCCCAGTAGGGGGATTGGAGAAAGATGGGGACCCCAAAATTGGTGAGGCATCCACAACAGATTGTCAACCCCCAATCTTCTCTGAAATATCCCCAGATTTGTCCCCCACTCCCAGACAGGGTAGAAAGACAAAAAGGGAAAGAAAGGCAGCTAAGGCCTTGGGAACCCGAATACTGACCAAAAGCCAGAGGGTCGCCCTTGTAGGTAGGCGGACCCGTGCAGCTGAAAAGGAGGCCATGCAGGAGGGAGAAGCACCTGAGTCTGACCCCCCACCCTAATGCTTCTGAACCAGTAGAGGCAACAGAGACTGGGCCCCTAGATCTTGGGCAGATTAGCCCTGGGAGAGGAAATTTTGGACGGGACCAGGCAGAAGACCCAAGGTATGACAACATTAGGAAGGAGGTGACTGAAATAGATGGGGTCCCCGTGGAAGGGAAAACCCAGGGACCAGGACCCTACTTCATAATGAAGGATCTCTTATACCGGGTTGCACCAGTACAGGGGCAGAAGGTACAGCAGATCCTAGTACCTCAAATACACCAGAACACTGTATTAAGTCTTGCTCATAGTCATCTTTTGAGGGGGGGGCATTTGGGGGTAGAGAAGACTCTGGCATGAGTTCTACGACGTTTTTTTCTGGCCCGGAGTACATGAAGAAGTGCGGAGGTACTGTGCCTCCTGCCCGGAGTGTCAGCTGCACAGTCCCCGTCCCCACTTGAGGGCACCTTTAGTACCCCTTCCCATCATAGAGGTCCCCTTCGAGCGAATAGCCATGGACCTAGTGGGACCCCTGGAGAAGAGGGCTCGGGGACACCAATATATACTTGTTGTTTTGGATTATGCTACTCGCTACCCAGAAGCCGTCCCCCTGCGGAACACTGCCTCTAAAACTATAGCCAAAGAGCTGGTGGGGATCTTTGCCCGAATGGGGCTACCGAAGGAGATATTAACTGACCGAGGAATGCCATTTATGTCGAAGCTAATGAAGGACCTCTGTACGCTGCTCCATATACATACCCTGAGAACTTCGGTCTACCATCTGCAGACTGATGGGTTGGTAGAAAGGTTTAACCGAACCCTCAAGGCTATGATAAGGAAGGTGGTAAGTCAGGACGGGAAGGATTGGGACACCCTACTACCCTACCTTATGTTCGCTATCCGGGAGGTACCTCAGGCCTCAACTGGGTTTTCCCCCTTCGAGTTATTATACGGGCATCACCCCCGTGGTATACTAGATATCGCCAAAGAGATCTGGGAAGAGGAACCCAATGAGGGGAGAAATATAATAGATCATGTAATGCAGATGCGAGACTGGATAGCCCGGGTTACCCCTATTGTACGGGAACATTTGGAGAAGGCCCAGGAGGCCCAGTGAACCCATTACAATCGCCAGGCAAAAGTGCGACAGTTCCAACCAGGGGATCAGGTTATGGTGTTCATACCCATGGCAGAAAGCAAGCTTCTGGCCCAATCGCAGGGACCCTATGAGTTGGTTGAACCCGTGGGGGAAGTAACCTACAAGGTGCGGCAGCCAGGATGCAGAAAACAAGAACAGATTTATCACGTTAACCTTCTGAAACCATGGCATGCACAAGAGGCATGCACAACGGTCCAAAAAGACCTAACCCAGGAAAACAAGCCTTCCAAACAGGTGAGAGTGTCTCCCGATTTAACATCAGACCAGAAGAATGAGGTGTCTGAGATGATCTTCCAGAACCAAGATGTATTCTTGACAAAACCGGGTCGAACAACCGAGATATATCACCACATCGTCACAAACCGTGGGGCCAGAGTAACAATGAGGCCCTATCGGGTGCCAGCGGCAAAAAGGGAGGAAATAAAAGCAGAAGTAAAAAAAATGCTGGCGTTGGGGATCATCGAAGAATCCCACAGTCAGTGGTCCAGCCCAATCATGTTGGTGCCCAAACCTGATGGCACCACAAGATTTTGCAATGACTTCCAGCGACTAAACGAAGTATCCCAGTTTGAAGCGTACCCCATACCTCGCATAGATGAGCTAGTGGACTGTCTGGGTAATGCCCGGTACTTGACTACCCTAGCCTTGACAAAGGGGTACTGGCAGATTCCCCTTGCAAAAGACGCAAAGGAAAAGACTGCGTTCTCTACACCAGAGGGTCTTTTTCAATATACTGTCCTCCCTTTTGGACTACATGGGGCCCCAGCTACCTTCCAGCGCCTCATGGACAAGCTATTACGCCCGCATAACAGTTATGCTGCTGCCTACTTGGGCGATGTGGTCATTCATACCCCAGACTGGGAAACCCACCTGGAGAAGGTAGAGGCAGTCCTCGATACCTTCAGGCGAGCTGGCCTTACAGCAAACCCTGCCAAGTGTGCTGTAGGGTTTACAGAGGCCAAATATCTTGGCTACATTGTGGGTAAAGGTTTGGTAAAGGTTTGGTAAAACCCCAAGTGAACAAGTTAGAGGCCATCCAAAATTGGCCCTGACCAAGTTGCAAGAAAGAAGTCTGGGCATTCCTAGGTGTGGTGGGGTATTACCGACGATTTATCCCCCACTTTGCCACAAGGGCAAACCCCCTGACAGACCTAGTGAAAGCCCGTGGACCTGATCTGGTGAGATGGTCTGACGCAGCAGAGGAAGCATTAACAGACCTACGGACTGCCCTCTGCAGTAACCCCGTATTGATAGCCCCTGATTTCACCAAGGAGTTTATCCTGCAGATGGATGCATCGGAAGTAGGGTTGGGGGCCATTCTATCACAGATGGTCGGGGAGGAGGAACACCCAATTCTATACCTCAGTCAGAAACTCCTTCCAAGGGAACAAAAATATGCAGTGGTGGAGAGAGAATGCCTCGCTGTAAAATGGGCCATGGAAACATTGCGCTACTACCTGCTCGGGCGCAGATTTGTCCTCGTGACCGACCATGCCCCTCTTCAATGGATGCAGCGGAACAAGGAGAAGAACACAAAGGTGACCAGATGGTTCTTATCCCTCCAACCTTTCCAGTTCCGTGTGCAACACAGAGCAGGGAGCCATCATGGCAATGCCAATGGCTGGTCACATGTGCATTGTCTGGCGTCCCAAGCTGCCCAACCCCTTGGTGTTGAGCAGGAGGGAGGGATATGTGACAGACCCAGACCAGTGGGGTACAGGAGTCTGGTAGAGGGCAAATATACTGGTCACTGGATGAGTAGTTTTCTGTTCCCTGAGTGACCAGAGAAGGGGGTGCATTAGAGTAATCAGGAACCTGCTAGAACCAGTTAAGGCAGGCAGGCTAATCAGGGCACCTGGGTTTTAAAAGGAGCTCACTTCAGTTTGTAGTGCGAGAGTGTGAGGAGCTGGGAGCAAGAGGCCCAAGGAGTTAAGAGTGAGAGGGTGAGGGTGTGCTGCTGGAAGACAGAGGAGCACAAGCGTTATCAGACACCAGGAGGAAGGTCCTGTGGTGAGAATAGGGAAGGTGTTTGGAGGAGGCCATGGGGAAGTAGCCCAGGGAGTTGTAGCTGTCATGCAGCTGTTACAAGAGGCACTATAGACAGCTGCAGTCCACAGGGCCCTGGGCTGGAACCCGGAGTAGAGGGCGGGCCTGGGTTCCCCCCAAACCTCCCAATTGACCTGGACTGTGGGGTCTTCCAGAGGGGAAGGTCTCTGGGCTGTTCCCCAACCCACATGGTGAATCTCTGAGGCAAGAAAATCCGCCAATAAGTGCAGGACCCACCAAGATAGAGGAGGAACTTTGTCACACTATCCATGTCCATTGACTTGACTAGCAGTGTCATGACTAGAATCTCATGCAGTCTTTTGACAAAGGCAAATGATCTGGTAGCATTCTAACAACTGTTGTGTCTAAATGCCTTTCACTCTGTCTTTATCAGAGATTTAACTGGATTTGATGGCAAAGAAGTACTCACTGTTGTAAAATAAATCTGGACACTACATATTGCATTTATTGACATTGTTACAACAGCTTTATCTTTAGAAATTTTTAAGTAGTTTTTGTCATGGCTAGCTGTGGACTGAACACAGACCATATTTATCTGGATATGAACTGACATGAGGGGACACTTTTGGAATCTGGAAGATTTTATACAATTCCACATTCCACTGTCAGATAGAGTAGATGAATAATCCTGCTATACAGCTTTATTCTGATGTTGTCTATGGGGAACTGTGTTGTAGGGCATCTGTTCCAGAATCCTGGTGTGAAGAGTCATTGCTCCAGGTGTAGAGAGCTACTGATAGCACAAAAAATATCCCTTTCCCTCGAGACTCCTCAATGTTGTAAGATTTGGACATATGGAGCAACAGATTGCTGGATAAAGAAACTATTTAGTCAGGCTGGAAGTTATTGACATTATCATTAAGCAGTCTTCCTGGATGATGATCAACATATTTGCTGTTGAAAAAGGAATACAGTTTCAGGTCTGTTTTCTAATAAGGTGTCATTTTTCTGTGATCTCAAAACAGATTGTGTATGGGGAAATTTCTTTCAGACTGACAATAAGTTAATGACATTATCGTTAAGCAGCCATCCTGGGTGACAATCTGCATATTTGCTATTTAAAAAGTGGTCTGTGGTTTCTGGTCTGTTTGCTAGTGAGGAGTGACTTTTCTGTGATCCCAGAAAAACAAACTGGATGAGGAAAGCCTAAATGCTTTCTGCAATACTAACAGTATGCCGCCAATGCACTGCAGATATATTATGCAGGAAGCCATGCACTAGAACATGCTTTAGCAATATAATATTTCCAAGATGCTAAGATATACTAACATGGCTCTTGAGCAGATTCTTTTTCTCTTGTTAGTGCTTGAATTATGAGATACAATGTTAGGACCATACATCAGGTGGTAAATATCCAGCTGTTAAGAGCATTCACTGAACAGCTAAACCCGAAGAGTAACATTACAAATGAGTGCTGATGCTGGTGGTAAATTCCTACATTTTTTTTACTAACTCAAGGTAAAATATTTGCTCTAAGGACAAACATGAATTTACAAAAATATTATTCCAATCTCCAATGTCCCTTTCTTAATGATTTTCCCTCTGGTATCTGGGGGAATCAATACTTTTAAAATTCGAAAATACATATAGATACTATTTTACAGATATGAAGTAAAGAAGCATATATATATATATATATATATATATATATATATATATATATATATATATATATATATATATATATATATATATCCTTGTCTAGACAAAAAGGAATATCTGCATGGATTTAAAAATGCTATAATGAACTGTCTAGGATGAATGTGTGTAATTCCCTTTTAGCGCAAGTGGTAGGTCACTGTCCTTTTGGAGTTGGAGGTTCGTTCTCACTATGACATTCCTACTGACCGTACTGTGAAGCATGGTTCCATAAGTTTGGGGTGGTTGTAGACCTTACTGATGGGGAAATGGACTGATGAAGCTGTAATGTATTCCTCACTGAACAATCTGTTTTATGATTGCTTCATCCATCTGTGTGCCGCTGCTGAATAGCACATGCTCTGTTCCTCAACCTGCAAAGTAGAAATTCAGGGAGAACTAATATCTGTGGTTGCCAATTGGCTTCAATAAGGAATCCAAAGTCCTGCCCCTTCCCCATCACAAAAGATACTACAGGAATTGCCAGAAAAATGGAGGAAAGAATGGAATCACCAGGAAATAAGAGCAACAGACAATTTTAAATGTAGAGAAAGAAAAAACACAGAAGAAAAATCAAGAAGGAAAAAGGGAGAACAGACCAAAAGGGAGGGGAAAGGGATAGAAAAAAGGATATAGAGCAGCAAGCGTTCTAGAGTATGGGTTGCCAATCCTATGCACTCCAAATGGGGTGCCTATAAGCCTCCCCACCAAGAAGGTTGAAACCCATTGGATCAAGAGTTCCCCCACTGAAAGTGGGACTCAACAAAGCTGTCCAGAGCCTGTCCCTGACAAACTGGGACATTTCTAGAAAATTAGAATGTACGGCATGCTCACCAGAGCCGATGATAATGCAACTTTGTGCATTAGCAGGCAGAGCATGTAGCTGGACCTCTTGCCGTGCCAGAGACTAAGCAATGAATGTGATTTCAAGGGTCTGATGAGCAAAAATTCCAAGGTCACTCATCAGCCTGAGTAGAATAAATGACAATAAACTGCACAATAAATGGCAATTCAATGACCTGTTGTTGCAGTCCTGGGATAGGTTCAGTGATGAATTTGCAAGTATTCCTCATTAAGGTTACTATCCAGCACAGTGACACTTAACCTGTAGTGAATGAATCCTTTTCCATTATTGTACATTTGCAGCCACAGGGTGATTTATGCTTAGTGATATCCAGAGGAGAAACATAGTCACCGGTCATGACCTAACATTCCACACTATGTAGTTGCTTTTTAAAAAAACATCATGGGGGAAGGTTTATATTAGGGCAGACATTTAGAACACGAGTTGTGAAATTCACATAGAAAATAGAAAGGAAAGTTAGAAAAAGCTCTTTATGTAAAATGTGTCAAATATGAAGGAATTCAATCTGTTAGGAGACGTTTGGAAGTAAAAGCAGGAGTGCAAGCTGACTTTCTTTTCCTGCTTCACTAGATTTTAAGATGGTATAGTTACATGATTAACCTTACTACTACTAACTCCACAGGAAATCAAGCAGAAATAGAATACAGTGTTGCCAAGTGTCACTGTTCAAAAATCATAAGATTTTTAAAACGTTTTTTTCAAAGAAAGCTAAGATTTTCATTAAATCATGACTCGGAAGCTAGGACTTAAACCACAACAAAAACCCAAATAACATGAGAGTCACAATAAAACCATGTCAGCTGGCAACACTGAATTGTTTTGCCCATTATAAAACTAAGGAATTCTTATTTTCACATTAAACACCAAGGTCTGATCCTCCTCTCATTGCTGTGAATCAAGAGTAATTCCACTGCACTTTACACTAGTTTTACCTCAGCTTTAGTGAGTGGGTTGATGCGTTTCTGCTCACAAAATTATGGTCTTGATTCTCTCCTCATTTACAAGTATTTACAAGGGCTCAATGGGTAGTGATCAATGGCTCGATGTCTAGTTGACAGCGGAGTGCCCCAGGAGTCTGTCTTGGAGCCGGTTTTGTTCAACATCTTCATTAATGATCTGGATGATGGGATGGATTGCACCCTCAGCAAGTTCGCAGATAACACTATGCTGGGGGGAGAGGTAGATACGCTGGAGGGTAGGGATAGGGTCCAGAGTGACCTAGACAAATTGGAGGATTGGGCTAAAAGAAATCTGATGAGGTTCAACAAGGGCAAGTGCAGAGTCCTGCACTTAGGAAGGAAGAATCCCATGCAGTGTTACAGGCTGGGGACCCACTGGCTAAGCAGCAGTTCTGCAGAAAAGGACCTAGGGATTACAGTGGATGAGAAGCGGATAGGAGTCAGCAGTGTGCCCTTGTTGCCAAGAAAGCTAACGGCATATTGGGTTGCATTAGTAGGAGCATTGCCAGCAGATCGAGGGAAGTGATTATTCCCCTCTATTCAGCACTGGGAGGCCACATCTGGAGTACTGCATCCAGGTTGGACAAATTGGAGAAAGTCCAGCAGAGGTCAATGAAAATTATTAGGGGGCTGGGGCACATGACTTATGAGGAGAGGCTGAGGGAACTGGGCTTGTTTAGTCTGCAGAAGAGAAGAGTGAGGGGGGATTTGATAGCAGCCTTCAACTACCTGAAGGGGGGTTCCAAAGAGGATGGAGCTAGGCTGTTCCCAGTGGTGGCAGATGACAGAACAAGGAGCAATGGTCTCAAGTTGCGGTGGGGGAGGTCTAGGTTGGATATTAGGAAACTATTTCACTAGGAGGGTGGGGAAGCACTGGAATGGGTTACCTAGGGAGGTGTTGGAATCTCCTTCCTTAGAGGTTTTTAAGGCGCAGCTTGACTAAGCCCTGGCTGGGATGATTTAGTTGGTGTTGGTCCTGCTTTGAGCAGGGGGTTGGACTAGACGACCTCCTGAGGTCTCTTCCAACCCTGATATTCTATGATTCTATGACACTATAACTCCACTGAGTTCAATGGAATTATTCCTGATTTATTTCAGTGTAAGTAAGAGGGCAGTAAAGCTGATAAATGAGATCACATGATGAGATACTTTAACATGTCAGTTACATGTTGTGAATTTCCAAACTGCCTCCCAAGCCCACACAGTGATGTTATATTCTTGTTCTTTTGATTCCTAGGTTAATAGCTTGGGTCTGTTATCTCTTGCCACTGAGTGTTTTGTCTCAGATGAGGCTTCTACTGTAGAAAAAAAATGATGCTGATTAGGCTATATGGACTTCCCACTGTTATGTAGGTGACAGTGTATTCCGTGTCTGGACTGCTCACATACATAAAACAAAAGTCTGAGTGTTTAATCTAGAAGATGTACAAAAAGGAACGTATACTTGTTTTATGTTGGAAAACATGGAGTGGTTCAAGACAGGATCACAGTTACAAAGGAAAATCATAGAATCATAGAATCATAGAATATCAGGGTTGGAAGGGACCTCAAGAGGTCATCTAGTCCAACCCCCTGTTCAAAGCAGGACCAATTCCCAACTAAATCATCCCAGCCAGGGCTTTGTCAAGCCGGGCCTTAAAAATCTCCAAGGAAGGAGACTCCACCACCTCCCTAGGTAACGCAGTCCAGTGCTTCACCACCCTCCTAGTGAAATAGTGTTTCCTAATATCCAACCTGGACCTCCCACACTGCAACTTGAGACCATTGCTCCTTGTTCTGTCATCTGCTACCACTGAGAACAGCCGAGCTCCATCCTCTTTGGAACCCCTCTTCAGGTAGTTGAAGGCTGCTATCAATAAAGGTTGGGAACAGAAGTATCAGTTAAAGAAAGAAATGTAAATTGAGGAGTCAGAGGAACTGAAGTCAAAGAGGCTACTTAAAGTTAAGCACATGCTTAAGTGTTTTTCAGGATAGACGCTGCAGTGCTACTCATCACATTGTATGATAAGTCCCTAAATTTGTATGTTTAATATCAGATTGCTGAGGTACATAATCCTTGCTCATCTTCGATATAAACGTGCAGTATGTGGCCATCAAGTTAAAATGAATCAATTTTTAAACTCTCTGTTTAATTTAATTTTGTTTCAAAATGGTGTAATCAGGCATAACTCAATTAGAAAGTAATTTAATGGCAGAGGTAAAGTAACTGTTTACATTGACAGGCTTGTGTGGCAGCCTGTAGGAGATTGGTTAGATCAATAGCTTTATGAAGGCAGCACACAGTACTTAACCAATGCAGATATATTACACTGTGTCCCTTTTCATCAACTGCCTAACTTAATTGCTAATGATAGGGTTTGTAAATTAGCAAAAACGATCCAGATAATTTGGGTATCACATCTAAAGTTTTTGCTGTTCTACCTTGTGGTTAGATCTTGATGTGTGTGTGTGTGTGTGTGTGTGTTCTTCCCTCTGTGTGAAGCCCGAGCCCTGCGCAGACCATTGGCACGGTAGACCTCAAGCAAACCACCCAATGACTATAAGATCAGTTAAGGGACAAAGGCACCCAGCCAGGTTTATTATCGATGAAGCACAGTACTAATATCCCACAGACTCTACCGGACCACCAATACATGTATGCCCATAACAATGGACCAGTTCAGTGAATGGCAGGACTTTCTGTTCCTCCTTAGGCCAGACAAAGATATTCCCTCTGAGATACATCTTTATACCCCAATACAAACAAGTTAGTACTGCCCCTCTCACATAGTTAGTTACTGCTCTCCGATGTCGCTAATTATCACCTATCATCTTGTACATGTTGGTTCAATCAAAACATCTCTATTACATACTGTCATCTTGACCTTATCTTTTAGGAGGGTTCAGTGTGTTCCTGTTATCCTTGGGGAATGTTTTTGTACCATCCTTGATATCGGGATGTTCTGGTACCACTTGATATTGGGATGTGTTTGCATGAGCACTCTATGACTAGCACTTCTTAGGAATATGTATTTCTGCAATATCAGCCCTGTTCTTGCCAAATTCTGTAAGCAGGTCCTGCCTCATATCAGGCTTCTGATTCAAGGGCTTGTGTCTCAAGCTCTCTTCCTACTACAGCTGAAAAGTGCTCTTATCATTTTGTTGAATACAAAGAAATACTTTTTAAAAAATTTAAAGGCTACACGTGTACCTTGACCAACACCATGGATCTGATTTTAAAAGTCCATATACCTAATTCCAAGCAAAAAAGTATAATTGTTTTCTCACTAACTCTCATGTTCATGTAGTTATATAACTACATTGACACATACTATAGTTGCACATGCAGATTAGATGTTCATTTTTCTGCATGGAAGTACAAGTGCAGAGTTTTGAAAATTAGGCCTTTAAACTTTCAGTTGCACTTAACATCCAAGAACTCTCCCGATCATATTTCACTTTCTAATCCTCAACCATGTTCTTCTAGCACTAGGTTACATCAGTTCCTCAAAACTGTTCTAGCATTAGGTAAACTTAAAAAACAAAACAACAACCGATTTTGTAATGGTCAAGGAGAAATTTCAGATCCTCTTCCAGTTGTGTTTGAGTTAGATAGTACTATCAGCAATCACTTGCATAAACAATGTGAGAAAGAAGGATGTATTCTGTGTGGGTTGCATGATGCCCATGTATTTAAATTACAGTTGTTCCCAGGGAAACCTAGAACCATGGGAAACTTGTGTGATTTGGGTTGTGTTACAAACTTGAAACTCAGCCTACATTCATCAAAAGGTTCAGTAAGGTCTCACAAATCTTCCAGGAGAACCTGAACCCAATTTTGAGAGACACTGGGTCAATTTATGGTTTTGTATCAAAATCATTAGATGTTTTCTGTATGCATGTGGTGTAGACACCAGGTGAAATTTTACAGTTTTGGCAGAGTTTCATTTTGTAATTTTGGGTTTATTCAAAGCTAACACTCACAGTGAAACTTAAGGAAAGGAGGAACCATGATGCCATGTTGATGGGTGTAATGTGCAGGGCCGGCTCCAGCTTTTCTGCTGCCCCAAGAGGCAAAAAAAAAAAAAAAAGAACGGCAGCACTTCAGCAATCGCGCCGCTTCTTCTGCGGCACTTCGGCAACAGGTCCTCCCTCTCTTCCTCCTCAGCGGCAATTCAGCGGCAGCTCAAAGAGGAAGAGAGGGACTGAGGGACCCGCTGCCGAATTCCCGCTGAAGACCCAGATGTGCTGCCCCGATACTGGACGGAGTGCCACCCCTTTGAATTGGCCGCTCCAAGCGCCTGCTTCCTACGCTGGTGCCTAGAGCCATCCCTGGTAATGTGAATAGCCAGCTACACTAGATTAGACAGAAGGGTGAAAAAAAAGAAAGTCTTCTCAAGAAGTCTGAAATGGAAGGAAATTATATTACAGTGTGGTAGGAGTCTGCTAACAGTTTGTAACAATGCAATTTACAAGAAAAACACACATATATAGCATAAAGGACAGTAGGGACCAGAACCTCAGCTGGTGTAAATGAGCATAGCTCTGACTTCAGTGGAGCTATGCTGATTTACATGAGCTATGGATCTGGCCGTAAAAGTGTGAATGCATTGTAGAATAGGAAAAAATACTCTGTGCCAATGAAAGTTAATCTCTGTGGTGGAAAGAACTGATATCACCCAGCCACACGTAAACAATCACTTGGCAGTGTCATAACACCTGCATGATGGGGTCTAAATTAGCTGTTACCACTCAAGAAAGAGATCTTGGAGTCATTGTGGATAGTTCACTAAAAAGATCTGCTCAATGTGCAGCGGCAGTCAAAAAACCAAACAGAATGTTGGGAATCATTAGGAAAGGGATAGATAATGAGACAGAAAATATCATATTGCCTCTGTATAAATCCATGGTATGCCCACATCTTGAATACTGTGTGCAGATGTGGTCGCCCCATCTCAAAAAAGACATATTGGAATTGGAAAAGGTTCAGAAAAGGGCAACAAAAATGATTAGTGGTATGGCACAGCTTCAGTATGAGAGGAGATTAATAAGACTGGGACTTTTCAGCCTGGAAAAGAAACGACTAAGGGGGGATATGATAAAGATCCATAAAATCATGACTGGTATGGAGAAAGTAAATAAGGAAATATTATTTACTCCTTCTCATAACACAGGAACTAGGGGTCACCAAATGAAATTTATAGGCAGCAGGTTTAAAACAAACAAAAGGAAGCATTTTTTCACACAATGCAGTATCAACCTGTGGAACTCCTTGCCAGAGGATGTTGTGAAGGCCAAGACTATAAACAGGGTTCAAAAAAGAACTAGATAAGTTCATGGAGGGTAGGTTCATCAATGGTTATTAGCCAGGGTGGCAGGGATGGTGTCCCTAGCCTCGGTTTTGCCAGAAGCTGGGAATGAGCGTCAGGGGATGGATCACTTGATGATTTCTTGTTCTGTTCATTCCCTCTGGGACACCTGGCATTGGCCACTGTCAGAAGACAGGATATTAGGCTAGATGGACCTTTGGTCTCACCCAGTATGACCATTCTTATGGCTGTGTTTGTAAAGGGAAATTATTTAAACTTTCTTTTTTTATTAAGATCAGGGCAGCCCATATAATACCAATTAAACATTGCTGATTGTGAAGTCCTGCTACTGTTGGGCATTGCAACAACAATAATAAAAAGTGCATAGGAATGATAAAGGAATTTGGTGTCCCAGGCAGGAGGGTCAGAACAGGTATCTCCGTCTGAAATGTGTCAATTAAACATGAAGTACAACCAGTTCTACCTTTCCCATAAATGATCATAATGAGGTATGTCCTTCAGTGTGCAAATTTGGAGGGGAGCTAGATGTTAAATATTAACACAAAAGGTCTGTTTTAGAAGATAAAATTAAATAATGGAGTCATAAGGGTATGGCACAACCTACTTTTCTAGTTATATATTTTCGTTTCCTTATGGTACATATATTATTTAGTAAGTCTTTAAATGACAGGCTTAAGAACCAATATCTTTGTCCCCTCCAGAACTAGAAGTGGGAACTGTGTACTGTGATGTCAACCCCTGCTAGCTGAGAGTAATGCATTCTACTTTTAATTATAGTGAGTGGGCCAGCGTATGAATTTAGGAGTCCATTCTTCCCCACTGTCCACAGGGGATCTTCCCCGGTGTCAAGGGAACATTTGAATAAAGAACAAGAGTAGAATATGACCTTTCTGTAGTAGCTAAACTTTCCATTATTATTTGTTCAATAGTTTCATTATCATTCACTGATAAATAGGGTGACCATACATCCCGTTTTGGCCAGGACAGTCCCCTTTTTTAAGCCCTGCACTGGATGTCCTGACTTTTTTGGCAAAAATGGACATTTGTCCCGTTTGCTCTTGCCAGTTGCAAGTTGCTTTGATCAGTTGGCAAGAGCAAATGGAACAAATGTCCAGTTTTTGCCCAAAAAGTGGGATGTGCCCCCTTAGGGGGGTGCAGAGGAACATTTTTGGGGTGGGGGGGGCTCAGGCTGTGAGCCCCAAGCCCTGTCCTGGGCAGCGTGAGGCTTGGACAGTTAGCCCAGGGCAACGTGAAGCTCAGTTCTATGCAGCATGGGGCTTGGGCAATCAAACCCAGTCCCAGGTGGTGCGGGGCTCAGGTGAGCACAATGCCAGCTGGCTTGGGACAGCCTCATAGAAGGGGGGGGCGCACAGGCGAGCGGTGATGCCAGGCACTTCAGGCCAGCCCCGTGCAGTGTCCTGATTTTACTTTGGTAAATATGGTCACCCAACTGAGAAAACATGCTCGACTTCAGCTCTCCTACTCTTTCTGCTCTTCGGTTTGGTTCCTTTCCCATCCTCCTTTCTCCTTGTATTCATTTTCCTGCAGCAGTTCCCACTGCCCGATGGGATACCCCCTTTCCTGTTCCATTTGCTAAAAATATTGGCAATTAAATAGGAAGATTTTTTTTCCAACCAAGAGGGCTGGGCACTTCTTTTGCTTTTAAATGGCAGCTTAGATTCTGCCCATTCTGCATGTGTCCAACGGAAGCTGCATAAATACACCAAATGGTCTGATATCACCTGTGAACCATATGTTTGACTCTCCTGACTTATACCATTGGAAAGAAGGAACACTCATATTCTCCCCCTAAACTATGTAGCGGTTTCTGTAACATTTAAATATATGTGTGATGATATAGTTCTATAGACAGCTAGAATAAGGTCCTATATTTAATGTTACTTTACATATCTGGATCTCCATTGATGCTGTTCTCTAGCTGTGTGGAGTGGTAAAATTTTTGTTTTATATAAACTACCCACCAATGGCAACCTAATGGTTACATTTTGGATTGTGATGAAGCATGATTCAGCTTGGTGTGCTGAAGTAGGGACTTAATTACCAGAATTCCCATATGTCATTTAATGGATGATATTCATCAATATTCACCCACTTTCCTTTGAAAACTCTGAACAGCACTATAAAACTTTTCACGTAAGCTTGACCCCCCCCCCCCCCAAAATGACCTGCCTCAGGAGCTAATGATGATTCTTCTTTTGTTCATATAGTGTAAACCAGAGCTTTGAAACCACTGATTTCTTATTTGTTTGTTGAAGATACGGGTTTTTTTCTTATAAACAAATCAAGCACTGCAGTTACGTCTTATCATGAATTATGGTTTTAGTAATATGCCATTTGAGTTGTGCCCCTGCTTCATGCAATAAATAGACACTCACAAAGGCAGGAAATAAAATACAACTGTCACCACAACTTGTCTGCAATTGTTTATGAAATAATCTGTGGGAGCTGCTCTGCTTGTTTAGCAGCAAGGGGTAGAGTCCAAGGACATTTCATCTACAGCACTATGAATCTCTCTGATTTCTCTTGAAGGCTGAAGAGTTTGACTTTCTGAAAATTCCAAAGCACACAAAAAAAAAATCAGTTACAAAATAGAGAAAAGACAGTCCTGTGGTTAAGGCACTGAGCTAGGGGCTGGTCTACACTAAAACTTACATTGGCATAGCTACATCTCTCAGGGTGTGAAAAATCCACATCCCGGAGAGCCAGAGCTATGCCGACCTAACCCCCCAGTGTAGACAGTGCTAGGTTGATCGAAGAATTCCTCCATCGACCTAGTTACTGCCTCTCAGGGAGGTGGATTAACTACAGCAAAGGAAGAACCTCACCTGTCACTGCAGTGAGTGTCTACACTGAAGCGCTACAGCAGTGCAGCTGTAGTGTAGTGCTTTAAATACAGACAGCCTAGGACACAGGAGAGTAGCATTTCAATTCTTAGTTCTACCACAGCTTTCTTGATTCCCCATCTGTAAAATGGGGATAATACTTCCTTTCTCCCACCCTTTGTCTGCCTTGTCTATTTAGGTTGCAAACTTTTCAGGGCAGGGATTGTCTCTGACTATGGGTAATGCCTTGCATAGTGTGGCCCTGAGCTTGGTTGGGGCTGCTAGCTGCTATTGTAAAATGATAAACTATATAAAATAATATTGAATAATTTTTTACTGAACGTGCTTTGCAGATAGTGTTGTATGAAATTACCTAAATATTTCACTTGTGTAAGAGATGTACACTGTAATCTAAGGCAACCTTTCAGGAAAGCGCCCCTACTCATTTCAGAATGTGACTAAGTGCTTTCCTGAATCAGAGCCTAAAATTGACAAGGGACTGTTGACTGTGATTGATGGAGCAATTCAGATGAATGAAAGTGAAATAATTGCACTGAGCATATAGTATTCTGTCTCCATACATGAATGCACAAAGCTTTGTTGTCTAATTGCTGGATCAAAGACTCAGAGTGTTTGCATTGCATACTGGTGAATATTTGTAAATGTTTGGATGAGACTGTCCTGAAATCTTTTTCTCTTCTTCCTCTGGCCTCTATTTCTGGGAGATCTCAGCCATTTCCATGTGTTCAGTTATCGCCTCTATTCCTAAATCTACCTCTCTGTGATGCTGGCAGTCCAGGTGCCACCTCTTGCCAAGACTTTAGGCCTCAGTCGAGCACTGACAAATTCATTACTGGAAACCAGTCCAGGTCACTTGTGCATTAGTATGGCTAAGATGGGTATTGGACTTATAACAATGTGTTTAGACTTTATGAAATGCTTGTACATAGAATCATAGAACTGGAAGGAACCTCGAGAGGTCTTCTAGTCCAGTCCCCTGCACTCAAGGCAGGACTAAGTATTATCTAGACCATCCCTGACAGGTGTTTGTCCAACCTTTTATTCCAAAAAAGGGAAAAAGATTACTAAGCAAGAGATTTAGACCGAGCTGGATGAGCGACCGACTCAAAGGGGCGATTAGGAAAAAACAGAAAGCATATAAAGAGTGGAAGAGGGGAGGGATCAGTAAGGAAATGTACCTAAGTGAAGTCAGAGAATGTAGAGATAGAGTGAGAAAGGCCAAAGGCCGTGTAGAGTTGGACCTAGCGAGGGGAATTAGAAGCAATAGTAAGAGGTTTTACAGCCACATAAATAGGAAGAAAGCAAAGAAAGAAGAAGTGGGACCGCTGAAGTCTATTGCCGGAGAGGAGATTAAAGACAATCTAGGCATGGCGCAATATCTTAATGAATATTTTGCATCGGTGTTTTATGAGGCCAATGAAGGTATTAGGGATACTAGCACCACTATAGAGGGGCATTCGGGATGGGGGATTACCGTATCCGAGGTGGAAACAAAACTTGAACGCCTTAATGGGGCTAAGTCGGGAGGACCGGACGATCTACATCCGAGAATATTGAAGGAATTGGCGCAGGAAATAGCAGGCCCGTTAGCGATAATATTTAATGAATCTGTAAACTCGGGGGTGGTCCCGTTAGACTGGAGAATAGCTAATGTGGTTCCTATTTTCAAGAAAGGGAAAAAAAGTGATCCGGGTAACTACAGGCCTGTTAGTCTAACATCTGTAGTGTGCAAGGTGCTGGAGAAAATTCTGAAAGAGAAACTAGTTGAGGACCTGGAGGGTAGTGGCAATTGCGATAAATTACAACATGGTTTTACGAAGGGCAGATCGTGCCAAACAAATCTGATCTCCTTCTTTGAGAAAGTAACGGATTTATTAGATAAGGGAAATGCGGTGGACCTAATATACCTGGATTTCAGTAAAGCGTTTGATACTGTACCCCATGAGGAATTATTGGTTAAACTGAAAAACATGGGGATCGATATGAAAATCCAGAAGTGGATAAGGAATTGGTTACTGGGGAGAATGCAGCGGGTTGTATTAAAGGGTGAACTGTCGGGTTGGAGGGAGGTTACTAGTGGAGTGCCTCAAGGTTCGGTTTTGGGACCCATTTTATTTAATCTATTTATAACTGACCTCGGAACCGATTGCAGGAGTGGGCTGATAAAATTTGCGGATGATACGAAGGTGGGAGGCGTTGTAAATTCGGAGGAGGACAGGGATATCCTGCAGGGAGACTTGAATGAGCTTGTGAATTGGAGTATCAGAAATAAGATGAAATTTAATAGTGAAAAGTGTAAGGTGATGCATTTGGGGATGACTAATAACAATTTTAGTTACAAGATGGGGACGCATTGGTTAGAAGTAACGGAAGAGGAGAAGGACCTAGGGGTTCTTGTAGACCGCAGGATGACTATGAGTCGACAATGTGACGTGGCGGTGAAAAAAGCCAATGCTGTCTTGGGATGCATTAGGCGAGGTATATCTAGTAGGGATAAGGAGGTCCTGCTTCCGTTGTACAAGGCGCTGGTGAGACCTCATTTGGAGTACAGTGTGCAGTTCTGGTCTCCCATGTTTAAAAAAGATGAACTCAAACTGGAACGGGTGCAGAGAAGGGCCACTAGGATGATCAGAGGAATGGAAAAGCTGTCGTACGAAAGGAGACTAGAGGAGCTTGGGTTGTTTAGTCTGACAAAGCGAAGGCTGAGAGGGGATATGATTGCTATCTTTAAATATATTAGAGGGATTAATACAAGGGAGGGAGAAGAATTATTCCAGCTTAGTACTAACGTGGATACCAGAACGAATGGATACAAACTGGCCGTGGGGAAGTTCAGACTTGAAATTAGACGAAGGTTTCTGACCGTCAGAGGGGTGAAATATTGGAACGGCCTACCGAGGGAAACGGTGGGGGCGACGGACCTGTCTGGTTTTAAGATAAAGTTAGATAAGTTTATGGAGGGAATGGTTTAATGGTAAAACATAGTAGTCAAGGAAAGCCAAGCAATGGTGGGTAAATAGTATAATGGCTAACGGGGTCGGGCTGGAGACTCTTGCCTATATGCTCGGGATCTTACTGATCGCCACATTTGGGGTCGGGAAGGAATTTTCCTCCAGGGCAGATTGGCTGAGCCTCTGGAGGTTTTTCGCCTTCCTCTGCAGCATGGGGCAGGGATCTCTAGCAGGAGGGTCTCTGCCGATTGCAGTCACTAAAAACAGGATTGGGGACTTCAACAGCAGAGTCCAGGGAAGGGGTAGGGACGGTTTTATGGCCTGCAGCATGCAGGGGGTCAGACCAGATGATCATAATGGTCCCTTCTGACCTTAAAGTCTATGAGTCTATGAGTCTATGAACCTGCTCTTAAAAATCCCCAGTGATGGAGATTCCACAACCTCCCTAGGCAATTTATTCCAGTGCTTAACCACTCGGACAGTTAGGAAATTTTTCCTAATGTCCAACCTAAACTGCCCTTGCTGTAATTTAAGCCCATTGCTTCTTGTCCTGTCCTCAGCGGTTAAGCAGAATTTTTTCTCCCTCCTCCTTGTAACAACCTTTTATGTACTTGAAAACTGTTATCATGTCCCCTCTTAGTCTTCTCTTCTCCAGACTAAACAAACCCAATTTATTCAATCTTCCCTCATAGGTCATGTTTTCTAGATCTTTAATAATTTTTGTTGCTCTTCTCAGGACTTTCTCCAATTTGTCCCCATCTTTCCTGAAATGTGGCACCCAGAACTAGACACAATACTCCAGTTAAGGCCTAATCAGCACGGAGTAGAGCAGAAGAATTATTTCTCGTGTCTTGCTTACAATACTCCTGCTAATACATCCCAGAATGATGTTTGCTTTTTTTTGCAACATGCATATTTGGGGGGAGGGATAGCTCAGTGGTTTGAGCATTGGCCTGCTAAACCCAGGGTTGTGAGTTCAATCCTTCAGGGGGCCACTTAGGGATCTGGGGCAAAAACAGTACTTGGTCCTGCTAGTGAAGGCAGGGGGCTGGACTCAATGACCTTTCAAGGTCCCTTCCAGTTCTAGGAGATGGGATATCTCCATTTATTATTATTATATTATATTATTATTATATTTTGTATGTGTGCAGCTGATGGTTCCTTCCTAAGTGGAGTACTTTGCATTTGTCCTTATTGAATTTCATCCTATTTATTTCAGACCATTTCTCCAGTTTGTCCAGATCATTTTGAATTGTAATCCTATTCTCCAAAGCAGTTGTAACCCCTCCCAGCTTGGTATCGCCCGCAAACTTTATAAGTGTACTCTCTATGCCATTATCTAAATCATTGATGAAGATATTGAACAGAACCAATCCCTGCGGGACCCCACTCGTATTAATTCTACTTATAATGTCTGTATCCCATACGATAAGGTAATACTTAAATGTTTGTGCTATTTACCTAGTGCAAAATCCTAAATCCCTATGAAAGGAATTACCTCTTGCCCATTAGGAAGGACTATCAAAACTAAATGGGGCATTGTGGGATCTCACAATATAAAGATTTTGCTAATTGCCCTGCACACCCATGAAGAGGCTATGTGCAAAAGGGCTCATCTCATTAGCTTGAATTCTGGAAGAAGGAAATAAAGATAGCTGACAAGAAAATTTTTCATCCCTCTTTTGTCGTTAAAACTCTCAGAGGGCCAGAGCTAAGAAACAGAAATCCCCAGGGTCATTCTGGGTTAGCCCTAAAAGACATTCAGTGCTGACAGATTACTACAACTCTGTCACCTTTTGGAACCATAGACTGAACTCATTTGTGTAAATATGTTTGCCTTCTTTAACCTGTAAATAACTCCCTCATTTCTTTACCCTAGTTAATAAATCCTTGTTTACTATAGGATTGGCTACCGGCGTTGTCTTTGGCGTGAGATCTAAGGTACCAATTAACCTGGGGTAAGTGACTGGTCCCTCTAGACTGGGAGTAACCTGAATTTTGCTGTGACTTTTGCTGTAAGTGACCATCTATCCCATAATCCATCTTGCCTGGGTGGCAAGGTAGACTGGAATGTGTGAGGGGACTGTCTGTGACTTCATGGTAAAATTGATATAGTGCTTTGGGAGTTCACACTTGTTACTGGGTTGGTGAAATCTAATTATAGAACATACCATCAGTTTGGGGTGTCCGCCCTGCTTTTTGACAGTCTGTCTTGGGGTTGACACTCATAGTCATGAGCCACTCCAGACAGCGGGATACTCTCCATCCCTGAACTCTCAGTTTCAGTCAAATATCCCTCCCCACTTTTTATTTTTCATTGTCTGTGAGTGATTTCCTACTGCATGTCTTGCAGTCACCTCAAATTCAGTGGCCCAAATTCATCCCATTTTCTTCCAAGTGTAAACAGCATTTATTGTTACTCTTTCAGTAAGAAGCCCAAGGACAAGTAATGTTCTGTAGTCAATGGAAGTCTCCAAGCAAGGCAATAACCTAGGTTTTATTTGTTCTTTGTTTTTGGGGAAGCTCCACTGTAGTGTGTAAATAGTCCAGAACCATATAGCACTAACACTCTCATGAGCAGGGTATTAAACCAGACTAACTGGAAGGGATCCCTTATATATGGTTTGTTGTAATAACTCATCTGTAAGAAGTTTGTGAAAGTTTATCAAATGTCACAAAAACCTATAATAACAAATGTTGATGGGAAAAGGTATGAAACAGAGACAAAAAGACTGAATTAGTCCAAACAAAAAGGTGTGTTAAGATCATGCCTGGTAAACAAGAAAATATTGGCCAGAAATTAGTGAATCAAAATTGATAAAGTGAGACCTAGGCATAATTAGTGGACAAAATAATGAGGGAAATAAACTAATTAGCACATTTTCTTTGCATACTAGGAATGTTCCCTTCTGTTAGTTAGTGACAGGGACAAGGGCACTACTTGCTCACTGGTACATAAGGAGCTAACTCCAGTTTCCCTTTCTCCTGCCACTGCAAAGGTGGTATGAGGAAGGGCTGGCTACAAGAAAGACTGCCTGCTGGAGAGTCAGAATGAGGACAGTGGCAGGTGTGATGTATGGCTTTATACTTAGTCTTGACTCTCTGAGGACTGCACTGGTTTGGAGAAGTCTTTAGGTGTTATTCTTTTTTCCTTGATTTGTTTTGTGTTAATAAAGATTTAAAGATTTTCTCCAGCTGACCAGACTTTACTGTCTGTACAGGGAGTCTTTGGACTTATGACGCCCGACTTTCACCCCTACAATGCTTGTTTCGCCCTTACGATACTCGATTTGCATAAAATTCGCTTGAAATCACTTCCTGGTTGCGTTATACTGGTATGGAGCTGGAAGGGGTCACTTCTGATTGGCTTTGAAGCAGCAGGGTAGCTTGTTGCCAGATAGGGCAGCAGGATAGCTTGTTGCCGCATGTTTTTGATTGGCTCCCAGCCCCGGGCTCAGCCAATCAGAAAGCTTGAAATGTGATTGGCTGAGGCTCAGCATGTATTCCATTCTCTCTGGCTTTCTGAGTCTGTTGTCAACATTCTGAGCAGCATGTGTGAGTTTATATGTTTATTTGAATGCTGTTTACAAAATAGTGTACAGTAAATACATTAATGTTGCAACATTAGTAGTCTTTAATTCATTTAGTACAAAAATCTGGGTTATTGTGGTGAAAATTGTGTATCAAGCCTTGGTTCAGGAACCAATCTCCCCTTCATACCATTGATTCCTACGGGAAAAGCGGCTTTGACTTACAACGTTTCAACTTACAATGCAATTCTGAGGAACGAATTGTGCCGTAAGTCCAAGGACTCCCTGTACTGTGTTTTTTTTCTGCTGGGAGTTGTCCCACCAGCTCAAATAGCCTTTGGAAAAGGTACATAACTATTACATTATCAACATATCATCTGGTAGGCAGAAGGTGTGCAGTAAACCCAAAAAATGAGTCTTCATAGAAAATGAAATCTTAAACATTTTTAATTGATCAAATTTTCTAAAACTGGTTTAAAAAAGATTGGTTAAATCTCCCTCTGGGCCAGATTTAGCCAGCTTGAGCTGGCTGTTCTGTCAGTTGATATCATGGCCACACTAGAGCTTTGTTCTGTTTATTGTGAAAGGGTTTCCTGGGGAACTCTTTCCAGCTACAAAAAGTGTCCCCACCGTTTTGCATTACACCGTGAGTAATTGTCCAGGGGAAAATTATTGGAGCTCTCTATGATACCTTCGTTGAGCACATTAAATAGCATTGCTAAGAGTGGGAAAAGGTGTATTTTAAACAAAACATTTCCACAACACTGCATCTGAAGGGAATTAACTGATAAATGAACAATAGATGGACTGCTGAAGGCATATTTCTAATAAGAAGAACTTGCTTTTTTGCAACAAACTCTAAATAGCTGGCTGTGATTTTTCCTCAGAGGTATCCTGGAAGCTAAAAATATCTGTAGATTCCAAAGATGCAGCACTAGGTACCATACCACAGCAAAACAGGTTGCCCAGATTTTCCCTTTTCCTTGCTGTTTATTCTCTTCCTCTGTGCCCCTTTATCCACTGACACTTGCACTGCAGAAAAGAATTGTCAGAGATGGAGACTTGCAGTCTTTTCCTCTTTCCCAAAAAGTCATGAGTAGCAAAGGATGTGATTGCCTGCTCAAAAGGGACATTGGCTACCATATCTCTCAATTATTTATATCTGATACCTTCACTTCTATGAAAGCATAAGTTCACTTGTAACTTTAAGATCATTATTTATTTAATATTTATCTTACAATAGTACTCAAACACCCCAATTCAAGAGTGGGGCCTCATTGTGCTAGGCATAGTGCTCATGCATGAAAACTTGTTTCTTTATCAGTTAGACAGTGCCTGAAATGTGCTAGGCACCCTGCAAGCAAATACCATAGAGATGGTCATTGCCTCAAACAGCTTACACTTCAACTGTAGTCTACAAGTAATGAACAATGGAGAAGGGAAAATAGGTAGCAGGTTTAAAACAAACAATAGGAAATACTTCTTCTGACAACATACAGTCAACCCGTGGAACCTCATTGCCAGGGGATGTCATGAAGTCCAAGAATTAGATAAATTCATGGAGTATAGGTCCATCAATGGCTATTAGACAAGATGGTCAAGGATGCAACCCCATGCTCCAGATGTCCCTAAACCTCTGACTGCCACAAGCTGGGACTGGATGACAGGGGTTGGATCGCTCGCTAATTGCCCATTTCTGTTCATTGCCTCTGAAGCATCAGTTGGAAAACAGGATACTGGGCTAGATGGACCATTAGATTGACCAGTATGGCCATTCTTATGTAAGATATGGAAGACATGCAGTTACATAGCATCACACAGGGTTTTTGGGCCTGATCCTTTGATGTCAGTGTTGCTGTGCTATTGATTCCAATGGAATCAAGCCCCAAACCACCTTACATTAAAAGAATGTTAGGGTTGCAAAATCAAGAATTCCAAACTTAGGAAATTCCAGAATTAAGGTTGCCTGTGCAATCATATAATTAATTAAAGATTGTAGCATAATGCATACACAAAAGGGGAATGAATTAAGGCTGCACATAAAACCTTAATTCTGGTATTTCCTAACTTTTGTGCACTTGACTTTGCAAACTTAATGTAGGATTTTTAATGTAAGTACTAATTTTTAAAAAAAACTGAAAAAATAGAAATTGCATTATATGGAACTATACTGATTCCAGCCTGGGCCAAGCAGCACTTCTACCACTTGTGCACACTATGTGGTAGCAATAGTAAACTGACTGTGAAGCTGGCAATAGAAGAGAATGAGACCTCTGTGTTGCCTGTGGCTTCCACAGCTATTTGCTAGCAGTAAAGGACTGTACAGACTTGCAACTCTGGGTTCAACTCCAGGTTCTGGAGGGGAGTATTCTCGAGCAGTTATATGCCCTTCTGACCCTGTTTTTTCCTGCCCAACAAGCCTCACTCCGTCCTACTCTTTTTTTTTTCCAACTGCCCAGCTCCTGCCCCTTCCCCATCTGTGTCCTAGAGAGTAAACCTTCCAGGAAGTGTAGAGATGCCAATTTTCCTGTACACTCTTCATGCAGACTTTGGGTTCCTGGGACACACTTCCTGCAGGGACAGAAACAAAGCAGCCTAGGACAGGGTAGTCACAGGCTGAAGCTACACAGAGCAGTAGGAAGTTTATTACCTCATTTCTGTACATAGTTTCTGTTCATAAAAAGGGTTTATCTTGACACATCTCCGCTCATCAGTAAGAGATTGCACTCTGCTCCTATCCTTCCTTGCTCCCATCTACTCCTATCCTCTCTCCAGACTGCTCCTCTTTCCTTCCCTCTGCCTCTAACACCCAATTCCTGTCTCCCACTGCACCCCCCTCCCTCTCTTGAAGCTATTGTCCTCATTCTCCCCTCTGACTCCTGCAACCCACTCTTCCCACATGCCTCACTCCTCTGCATTCCAAGTCATTCTGCTTCCTCTTTTTCCAAATTCCTTACTCCTGAGCGCCAGCAGGGGGACCCACTGAGAGCACAGGAGAGTGTCTGCCTGCTCTCAGTTCTGGAACCTGGAACCACAGTGGCCAGAGGCTGAGCAGCAATTGTAGGGAAATCCAGCTCAAATCCAGCATGGTGCATGCTCGTTTGCTCAATGGGAATGGTGCATGTGCAGTCCAGTAAGCACATTGGAGCTATGAGTGGATGGAACATGCTCAGGACAGACAAAATCTTTGGAGAATTCAGCAGCTAAACCCTAACAAGACTCTGCTTGAGCATGTGTGAACAGAGATTTTTCAAAGGCTCATAACTAGGCCAAATTTGGACAGTTTTCCCTCAAAACAGCAAACAGGCACATCCCTGACACCAGGGATCCCTGCCAAATTTAAAATCTCTGGTCCAAAGCATGGGGGTGCTCAAGCTGCTAAAAGAAATTGTACAACCAATACATTAATATGGGTGAAGCAATGCATTTGATCTCAGAAAAAGCTGCCGCATTTTTGCTGAAACTTTCCCAGACAATTCAGTCTGACATTGATACCCATCATGAAAAATATTCTGCCCACATTAACAACATTTGGCAATGTTATAAGCAACTGAAACCAGGGTCTTATAGTGGGAAGTGTTCGGCAACTTTAACTGTAGGTGTTGCTATCTGTGTTGACTAAAATACACAAAAAACTTCTGAATGAAGCAGTTAGTATTGCTCCACACAATACATCTCTCACAAAAGTGAGGAAAAGAAAAGTTAAGTCACTGAACAGGGCATAACCTCCACTCCTCTACCCCTAAATCTCATGTTACCATTACCACAGCTATCAGATACCATCGACTTCACACCACAGTCTTAACTCTACCCCTGTAGTCAGCTTTCCATTATCCCTTTACCAATCTACTCCCTCCGAACACAGACAACCCCTTCTCCTTCCTAACCCCTTCCCTTCTTCATACCTCCTTCCTCACACTTCTACCTCACAACACGGTTTGGTATAGATGTTTGGTGTAGTAGTTTGCAGTGTTGGGAGGAGGTAATTTGGTAAAGGTGTGTTGGAAGACTGGCATCCATGGTTGTCATGGGATACAGTTTGGGTGGGCATGGGAAAGTGTGTGCTTGTGGTATGGAAGAGTACAAGGTAATCAAATAATAGGTAGTTTAACACTTTGTCTTTTGTGCTTGTGTCAGTCTTGTTACATGTGTAGCAATTTTAACTGTATCATAACAAAGTGTTTTGTGAATGTATTTCCTATGTGGTTTGTTTTTGTTTTGTTTTGAGTATTAGATGTCACACCCAGATACAAATCCTCTTCGCCCCAAGGCTCAGACAGTGAAAGTTTTGAGCTAATGAGCTGCCTATGGTGCATCACAAAGGAGCTCTCCCTGTGGTGAACCATGGGACAGTTTTGTCATACCCAGGAGCTAATGCTGTAAAGGAGCTAAGAGTTTCATGCGTCAGGAATGAGAATACCAGATACCTCCCCTCTGCATCCCTTATACATCTGAAGGACTGAGAGAAGGGGGCAGGGAAAGAGAGGAAAGTGGCAAGCAAACTCCCTAGGCAAGCCATGCTTTGTATGCAGGGCAGTATGATGAAGGGAGTTTGAGGGCTGGTGGGTTGAGAGGATTTTTTTTTAATGCTCTAGGATCTGGTCTGGTTATTTTGACACATTTCTTTTTTTAAGTCTTGGGCTCATTTTTATTACATTTAAGATATTCTGAGATCTTTAGGTAAGAATGCTTCATAAATAAAACTTGTCATCAGTGTAGCCATACTGCTAGTAAATTATGGCCAGATTCTGACTCCTTACTCACACTGAGCAGTACCTTACTCCAAGAGTTACTCCCATTGATTTCTACGGCAGTGTTCATAGAATAAGGTAGAATGAATAAGGGTGTCAGAATCTGGTCCATAACTGCCACCTAAATGCTGTAATGACTCAGCAAAACTGAGCAGGTAGCTATGTACTGGTTATGAGCAGACAGTTATGTACAAGGGGTTTCATAGATTTCATAGAGTTCAAGGCCAGAAGGAACCACTGGATCATCTACTCTGACCTCCTGCATAGGGCAGGTGATTACATTTCACCTAAATGCCCCTATATTGAGCCCAATGACTTTCGTCTAATGCATTTCAGCTCTCCAGACAAAAATGTGCCACACGCAGAGAATAGGAGACGCCAAGATGCCACCAGTGTCTGAGGCCCCTGAAATGGCAGGAAATTGATTAGGTAAGCCATGCCCAGATGATCCCAGGAGATGATCTATGCCCCTGCTGGAAAGGAAGGCAAAAACAAAGAAGCAAAAAACTGACCCAAAGTCCCTTCCAATCTGACCAAGGGAAGATTCCTTCCCAACCCCAAATCTGCTAGTCAGTTTAACCCTGTGCACGTGAGTAGAACTTTCTCCCAAGAGGAAGCTCAAGAAAGCGTCAATCCTGTAAGTTATAACACAGGGGGCATCTGTGCCATGCAGACCCTGCCCACACATTGTAACTTGTGGAATCAGGAATTAAGCACTTAATTAGAGCCAGGGGGGCATTTACTCTGTAGGGAGGATTAACTTTTTTGAAAGGAATTTTCATATTGAAATCTCTTGAAAGCACAGGAGTAGATAGGCCTACAAAACTGAATATGAACATCTCTCTTTGTAAAATTACATTTTCAAAGCCCTCTTACCTGAAGTCCTTGAACATAATGTTTTTTAAGACTGTGGTGACTTGAGTACATTTGTCACAGTCATTTACAGCTGTGATGATTAGTGAGTTATACCAATCTCAACACTTCAAATGGGAGAAGGGTTTAATTCTTTGAAGAAGAAACATGGAAAATATCCCTCTAAGCAGAAAGCCCAGCAAGCCACTAGATTCTCATTATAGGATTTTGCTATATGGGAGAATGCTTTATCCTGCCAGCAGCAGCAGCAGCAGTGGATACTAAGAACCTTTAAATTCTATATCAAAGGGAGGGCAGCTGGGGGTAAAAAGGAAACAGACCATTTGAGTCATTTTGAAATGTAATTAGTTTAAAACAAGATCCCCCTAAATCAGGCTTGTTTGTGATATTCTCCAGGTTATTAAAGTCACCATTTTTACATACGGCACAAAAGGCAAGAATGTCTATATATACTCCCAGGCATTGACCAGAATATAGAAAGCAATCTTTTTGGCAGCAATGGCCCTAATCAATTGCAAAACCTGTAGCTGCCAGGAGCTACTCCAGCCAACTAACATATTTTATCCTTTACAATGCAGACAGACTCGGTAGGGTGCCAATAACCTTGTCTCATCTTAAGCAAGGGAATCAGAGCAGCTGTGCTGACTGCTGGAGTCTGAAAGCTGAGTGTGCTGTAGATAAATCTTAAACCATTGATTCTGTCTGTTATCCTCTACAGTGGGTGCTAGACTCACAAAGGGGACTTAGGCATTGCAATGTTGAGTATGGCAGCACTTAACTTTTAGATGCCCTGATGCCTAGTGGTATTCACAACAACCTGGAGTTAGGCACCTAGAAAAGGGATCCACAGAAGCCAGCATGCTGAGCAGGCAGCCACATAAGCTATCTGGCTTAGGTGCCTAACTCTGGACTGGAGAAAGGTGACTATCTTCACTTGGGATTCACAACCTAGAGCCCTCTCCTGGATTTAGGCACCTAAGCCAGGTCAGCCCTTTCCCAAGAATGACTGAGAAAGAGGCAGTGCCATAACCAGGGCAGGGAGAGTGGGGCAGCTGCCCAGGGTGAAAAGCCATAGGGGCTAGGCAGGCCGGCAACTTGGGCCAGCCCTGTGCGGTGGGGCTCAGTGGGGCCAGCCGCACATGGTGGAGCTCAGGGAGGGATTGCCTCCAGCCCCTGACTCACCTCAATGGGCCACCCAACCTGTCTGGGTTGGGAGGGTGCAACCAAAAAGTCATGGTGTGTCCCCCACCCATGCATCACCTCTGGTAGTGGGGAGCAAATATGCTTGCTCACTCTGGGTGCTAAAATGTCTACTTATGGCTCTAGGAGGAGGTGGTAGTGCCCCAGCCCCTTATAACATTTAGCCCAATAATTAGGGCAGTCACCCAGGATGTGAAGACCTGGGTTCAAATCCCTACTTTGTCCAACTCACAGCAGGGATTTGAACCCAGATCTCCTAACTGAGTGCCCTAATTACTGGGCTATGGAATATTCTAGGGTAAGTTATTCTCCATCTCTTTTGTTGAAGCTGTTCTACTTTGTATAAAATAGTCACTGGAGCAAGCATGAGAACCTGCATCTCCCAAATGAGTGTGCTAACCACTTTGCTACAGAGTCATTCTCACTTCCAGTGATTAAGTACATGTTTAGTACAGCTGGAACAGCTTCAACAGGAGAGACACCAACCCCAGAATAAAATCATACAATTGTAGGACTGGAAGGCACCTCGAAAGGTCTTCTAGTCCAGTCCCCTGCACTCATGGCAGGACTAAGTATTATCTAGACCAGAGGTGGGCAAACTTTTTGGCCTGAGGGCCACATCAGGGAATAGAAATTGTATGGAGGGCCATGAATGCTCACAAAATTGGGGTTGGGGTGCAGAAGTGGGTGTAGGTTCTGGGGTGGGTCTGGGGATGAGAGGTTTGAGGTGCAGGAGGGTGCTCTGGGATGATACCGAGGGGTTTGGAGGGCAGGAGGGGGATCAGGGCTGGGGCAGGGGTGCGGGAAGGGGTTTGGGTTCTGGCTGGGGGGGCAGGTTCTGGGGTGGGGCTGGGGATGAGACATTTGGGGTGCAGGAGGGTGCTCCCGGCTGGGATCAAGGGGTTTAGAGAGTGGGATGGGGATCAGGGCTGGGGCAGGGGGTTGGGGCGTGGGGAGAGGCTCACGGGTGTGGCCCCTGACCCAGCACCCCCCCAGAGCAACCTCTGAGGATAGGACAAGAAGCAATGGGCTTAAATTGCAGCAAGGGCAGTTTAGGTTGGACATTAGGAGAAACTTCCTAACTGTCAGGGTGGTTAAGCACGGGAATAAATTGCCTAGGGAGGTTGTGGAATCTCCACCATTGGAGACTTTTAAGAGCAGGTTAGATGAACACCTGTCAGGTATGATCTAGATTCTAGATAATACTTAGTCCTGCCATGAGTGCAGGGGACTGGACTAGATGACCTCTTGAGGTCCCTTCCAGTCCTATGATTCTATGAATAGCCTCATTTAATACCAGGCACTCAAGTTCACCCATCTTAGTATTTAGACTTCTGGCATTTGTATACAAGCACTTATAAAATTTGTCACTTTTCAGCTGTCTGACATTATGTGATGTCATTGAATGGGACTCTTTCATTTGACTGTTTCTCTTCAGTTCCTACCTGTTCTTTATCAACATACTAGGATATAGAAAATCCCTGTTAATAGCTTATTGTCTCTGTCTGAACCATGTGCTCTTCCACACCGATTGGCTTTCCCACAGCATTTAATTTAAAAACTCCTCTACAACCTTTTTAATTTTACTTCCCAGCAATGTGGTTCCATTTTGGTTTGCTAGTAAGCCTTTTTTCCACTAGACTGAATGCTTTTACGTAAGCACATAGTGATTAGAAACCTCCTGAGTGCCCACTGAGCATGAGAAGGGTACAGAATAATGAAATTGCATGCTGGTTCGGAAAATGCATACAAAAATATCATCTGGTAGGGCTTACTCTGATCTGGCACACCCATTTAATTCAGAATGGCAGTACTGGAGAGAAGTTCTTCAGCATATGGTGACAGTTGTAAAGTTTCTTTAGGTGCTCTTGGTCTTGGCATCCATGGCTAGGATAAAGTATTAGCATCTGAAAGCAATGGAAATTATTTGGGGATTTTGGAGTTAATATCACAGTTTGATCCATTTCTGGCTGACTACCTGGCTAACTTCAGACAGAAATGGAAGGTAAGCCCTCTACCTGTCTTTACCTATATGTGACCTATTCATTAAATGGATGTGAAAAAAAATTAAAATACTGTAATATTTACAGCAAGTACATGTAGACCAGCTTATAATCTTCTGATTTCTCAATTCAAACAGAGGGGAAAATACCTGAGAAGTTCATTTGGTTTCAGACACTTGAGAACCAGACATGTGCAAAAGTGGCTAAGGCTGTGCTGGCTATGTTAAATAACCTAGGTTTGGATATGTCTAACTCCAGGGGACAATTGTGTGATATTAGTTATATGGCTGGTCATTACAATGGTCTGCAGCCCCATCTCATCACAGAAATTCCCACTAATATAGTATGTGCCCTGTGATGTACATTTCCTAAATTTAGTTGGAGTCAGCAATGTTGACAGTTGCTCAGGTGCAATTTTGGGAGGTTTATGCAGTCACTCTATTCTTTCTGTTCTGCATCAGCATATCAGTGGAAAACTATTTTCCACAAAGTAAATACTGACAATAGCCAGAGACTGACCCTCAAAAATCTGTCAGATACGCAATGATGTAGTTGTGCCAATTCTACCAAGGCACTGTGTCAAAACTATAGCAGTATTCTACAAACTTGGGAAGGTATGTCAACAGATACACATCAGGATCCTGACACTATTAAATGTAGCTTCTCTTCAGAAGAAAATGGAACAATTAGAGACAGCTTTGATGGCATATTTTTGGAACATTGTGCTTCAGCAGTTCAAATTGACCAGGCTCCAGCTACAGAAAATGGACATAGAGCTAAGTACTGTTGTTAATTAACTGGGCCTGGAAATTTTTATTGTGATGGTGCATGACCAGTTTGAGGATTTTTAATTCAGTGGAAAGAAAATGTGCAGTGCTACTTCTCATTGCTATCAACATGAGTTTTCGTCCTCATAAAAGAAAACAGTTTGAGGATGTCTGACAAGGTAGGTACTCTGTAGGAAGCCATCAATTTTGCATTGAAACATTTTTTGTCATTAACTGATAAACCTACAGCTTGCCTACATCACGGACTAGATGCTTACAATGTGCTGTTTGAACACTCTGGAGTCCTATTTAAACTGGGTTCACCTGATGTTAATGAAGTTCACAGATGTGCAACAGAACTTACACTCAAGACTTTCCTGACAAACTCTTCCAGTTTCAGTTATTTGCACAAAATGAGACCAATATGTCACCATATGGCCTGCTTCAGATGCTATGGCAAAGTTGTCTCTAATCCACATTTTCTCATGTTGATATTGCTGTATGAATTTTTCTCACACCACCAATGACTAACTGTGAAGGAGAGTGGTTATTTTCAAAGCTGACTAGGATAAAAAAATGAACTGAGATTCATAGTGCAGCAAAGCCCCTTGAATGCTTTTTTTCTTCATGGCAGTAGAATCAGAGTCGGTCCAAGAAATGAACTTTGATGACCTGATCACTGATTTTAGTTTCCTTAAAGCTAGGGGAAAAACAGCAGCATAAAATAGGCATACATTTTTGTGTTGCTTTTAAATTCAGAAAAATGCCCAAAGCAAAGATATGTTTTTTTCACCTAAAAGACACACCATTCGTTACATTACATTAACTATAGTGTAAATTTGTTACTGTATTTTGTAGCTGTGTTTAAAATAAATTGCTTTATCTCTACAACTACTTTTTTGCTGTTAGGTGTATCAAAATTAATACTGTAGTAATTAATCTTAAGAATAAGCCGAATTATAACTTGGGCTCTTGAGAACAGAGTGTTGGTATGAAATATTACATTTATATGAAATATCAGAGAACAGAATAGTGTATATCAGGTTTCCAGGGGTAACTCTTTTGATACCAATGACAATTTTTGTTTTTCTGTAAATTGTTTTGGAGAAGAACTGGTAAGAGGAAATCTGAGCAAAGTTGGGTAGTAATTTTAGGTGATCATTAATTCCATTTTAGTGAATACAGTTATATCTATTCCACTACACTTGGCTTCAGCAGCAGTCTTTATGCAAAACCGAATTGCTCTGTTTCCACTCCTTTTCAGCGAACTTGTCTTTTTTTTTCTCTATTAGTGCTTGCATGGCATTGCTAAGGTACCTAGTGTCTAAATTGACATGCAGCATCAAGCAGGCAGTCTTTCTGTGGAAATCCATTAGCTGTAAATACTAATTGCTAGCTAAACCTAATTCTTAATAACTCGCTATGGCAAGTGTGTTGTTCCCTTATTTTGTTAATTCTTTACATGGCATGTTTTTAATCACACCAGAAAAAATATTTGTTTTAACCAGAAGGTTGGGGGGCAGGAGGTATTAGAGAGCCCCAAGAATTCTTAATCTGGCCCTGCTCTTAAGCAGCCTCTGAACACATCTACAGGACTGGGCGCCACAGGAAAGATAAGTGGATTCATAGATTCATAGATGCTAGGACTGGAAGGGACCTCGAGAGGTCATCGAGTCCAGTCCCCTGCCCTCATGGCAGGACCAAATACTGTCTAGACCATCCCTGATAGACATTTATCTAACCTACTCTTAAATATCTCCAGAGATGGAGATTCCACAACCTCCCTAGGCAATTTATTCCAGTGTTAAACACCCTGACATTAGGAACTTTTTCCTAATGTCCAACCTAAACCTCCCTTGCTGCAGTTTAAGTCCATTGCTTCTTGTTCTATCCTTAGAGGCTAAGGTGAACAAGTTTTCTCCCTCCTCCTTATGACACCCTTTTAGATACCTGAAAACTGCTATCATGTCCCCTCTCAGTCTTCTCTTTTCCAAACTAAACAAACCCAATTCTTTCAGCCTTCCTTCATAGGTCATGTTCTCAAGACCTTTAATCATTCTTGTTGCTCTTCTCTGGACCCTCTCCAATTTCTCCACATCTTTTTTGAAATGCGGTGCCCAGAACTGGACACAATACTTCAGTTGAGGCCTAACCAGCGCAGAGTAGAGCAGAATGACTTCTCGTGTCTTGCTCACAACACACCTGTTAATGCATCCCAGAATCATGTTTGCGTTTTTTGCAACAGCATCACACTGTTGACTCATATTTAGCTTGTGGTCCACTATAACCCCTAGATCCCTTTCAGCCATACTCCTTCCTAGACAGTCTCTTCCCATTCTGTATGTGTGAAACTGATTTTTCCTTCCTAAGTGGAGCACTTTGCATTTTTCTTTGTTAAACTTCATCCTGTTTACCTCAGACCATTTCTCCAATTTGTCCAGATCATTTTGAATTATGACCCTGTCCTCCAAAGCAGTTGCAATCCCTCCCAGTTTGGTATCATCTGCAAACTTAATAAGCGTACTTTCTATGCCAATATCTAAGTCGTTGATGAAGATATTGAACAGAGCCAGTCCCAAAACAGACCCCGCGGAACCCCACTTATTATACCTTTCCAGCAGGATTGGGAACCATTAATAACTACTCTCTGAGTACAGTTATCCAGCCAGTTATGCACCCACCTTATAGTAGCCCCATCTAAATTGTATTTGCCTAGTTTATCGATAAGAATATCATGCGAGACCGTATCAAATGCCTTACTAAAGTCTAGGTATACCACATCCACCGCTTCTCCCTTATCCACAAGACTCATTATCCTAACAAAGAAAGCTATCAGATTGGTTTGACACGAATTGTTCTTTACAAATCCATGCTGGCTATTCCCTATCACCTTACCGCCTTCCAAGTGTTTGCAGATGATTTCCTTAATTATTTGCTCCATTATCTTCCCTGGCACAGAAGTTAAACTAACTTGTCTGTAGTTTCCTGAGTTGTTTTTATTTCCCTTTTTATAGATGGGCACTATATTTGCCCTTTTCCAGTCTTCTGGAATCTCTCCTGTCTCCCATGATTTTCCAAAGATAATAGCTAGAGGCTCAGATACCTCCTCTATTAGCTCCTTGAGTATTATAGGATGCATTTCATCAGGCCCTGGTGACTTGCAGGCATCTAACTTTTCTAAGTGATTTTTAACTTGTTCTTTTTTTATTTTATCTTCTAAGCCTTCCCCCTTCCCATTAGCATTCACTATGTTAGGTATTCCTTCAGACTTCTCGGTGAAGACCAAAACAAAGAAGTCATTAAATATCTCTGCCATTTCCAAGTTTCCTGTTACTGTTTCTCCCTCCTTACTGAGCAATGGGCCTACCCTGTCCTTGGACTTCCTCTTGCTTCTAATATATTGATAAAAAGTCTTCTTGTTTCCCCTTATTCCAGTAGCTAGTTTGAGCTTATTTTGTGCCTTTGCCTTTCTAATCTTGCCCCTGCATTTCTGTGTTGTTTGCCTATATTCATCCTTTGTAATCTGTCCTAGTTTCCATTTTTTATGACTCCTTTTTATTTTTTAGATCATGCAAGATCTCGTGGTTAAGCCAAGGTGGTCTTTTGCCACATTTTCTATCTTTCCTACCCAGCGGAATAGCTTGCTTTTGGGCCCTTAATAGTGTCCCTTTGAAAAACTGCCAACTCTCCTCAGTTGTTTTTCCCCTCAGTCTTGATTCCCATGGGACCTTACCTATCAGCTTTCTGAGCTTACCAAAATCTGCCTTCTTGAAATCCATTTAAATTTAAATTGTCTCTATTTTGCTGTACTCCCTTCTACCCGTCCTTAGAATTGCAAACTCTATGATTTCATGATCACTTTCACCCAAGCTGCCTTCTACTTTCAAATTCTCAACGAGTTCCTCTCTATTTGTTAAAATCAAGTCTAGAACAGCTTCCCCCCTAGTAGCTTTTTCAACCTTCTGAAATAAAAAGTTGTCTGCAATGCAGTCCAAGAACTTATTGGATAGTCTGTGCCCTGCTGTGTTATTTTCCCAACATATATCTGGATAGTTGAAGTCCCCCATCACCACCAAATCTTGGGCTTTGGATGATTTTGTTAGTTGTTTAAAAAAAGCCTCATCCACCTGTTTAGATGGCCTGTAGTAGACTCCTAGCATTAAATTAATGGAGATATCCTGTGTCCTAGAACTGGAAGGGACTTTGAAAGGTCATCAAGTCCAGCCCCCTGCCTTCACTAGCAGGACCATGTACCAATTTTGGTCCAGATCCCTAAGTGGCCCCCTCAAGGATTGAGCTCACAACCCCAGGTTTAGCAGGCCAATGCTCAAACCACTGAGCTATCCCTCCCCCCTGGTTTTTCACCCCTTTTAGCCTAACCCAGACTTTCAACACTTCCGCCTCCTATATCCATCTCCACCTCAGTCCAAGTGTGTACATTTTTAATATATAAGGCAACACCTCCTTCCTTTTTCCCCTGTCTATCCTTCCTGAGCAAGCTGTACCCATCCACACCAACATTCCAATCATGTGTATTATCCCACCAAGTTTCAGTGATGCCAACAATGTCATAGTTGTATTTATTTATTAGCACTTCCAGTTCTTCCTGCTTATTACCCATACTTCTCACATTTGTATATAGTCATCTAAGATACTGGTTTGATCTTGTCTCCCAGTTTGCCCTGACCCTCCTTTCTCTCTGCCATTATAGCCCACGCTCTCTCTTGTTTCCGACCCATCTCCCAGGTCTCCATGTTCCCCACTTACCTGTGGGCTTTGCTCACCTGTCCCCGTTGAACTTAGTTTAAAGACCTCCTCACTAGGTTAGCCAGGCTGTGTCCAAATAGGGTCTTTCCCCTTCTCGAAAGGTGAACGCCATCTCTGCCTAGCAGTCCTTCCTCGAATAGCATCCCGGGGTCGCTGAAGCCAAAGCCCTCCTGGCGACACCATCTTCTCAGCCAGGCATTCACCCCCATGATGCATCTGTGTGAATGTGTACATCCCCAGAGACACCTAGGGTCTTTACCAGTAGAATGTTAGGCACCTACATGATTAGGTGGCAGCTGAGCAGTGGTTTTGTGAATGCCAGTGTCACCTAAATGTTGGATTTAAGCAACCTAAGTCCCTGTTGTGAATCTAGTCCTAGGAGTATCAAACTATTCAGACAAAAAGCTCTTTCAGGATTTAAGAGTTTCTCACTATAAAGTTATACCTGCTATTAGCTGGAGGAGCAATTCAGTCTTTTCTTGTAAATTAATTTAGTGCATGTGGAAGCTACTGGAAACTCGGGATAGTTAATTGGCCCTATCGTGCATACAGAACTCTTCACCTCAAATCTTAAAGCATTAAATAGAAAGAGCTCACAATACCCTGTGAGTTAAATATTGTCATTACTTTTCTATAGTAAAGAATTATAAAACGTCCTTTGTGATCCACCAGTGCTTGCAGCACCATTGAAAAGTACCCCTTGCGGTTTATGTACTGGCTGCCAAGGTGGTCCGGTCCCAAGATAGGGATATGCGTTCCGTCTATCACCCCACCACAGTTATGGAACCCCATTGCAGCAAAGCCATCCACTATGACCTGCATATTTCCCAGAGTCACTACCCTTGATAGCAGCAGCGCAGTGATTCCGTTGGCTACTTGGATCACAGCAGCCCCCACAGTAGATTTACCCATTCCAAACTGATTCCCGAATGACCGGTACCTGTCTGGCATTGCAAGCTTCCAGAGGGCTATCGTCACTTGCTTCTCAACTGTGAGGGCTGCTGTCATCTTGGTATTCTTGCCCCCCCCCCCCGCTTCAGGGCAGGGGAAAGCAAGTCACAAAGTTCCATGAAAGTGCCCCTACGCATGCGAAAGTTTCGCAGCCACTGGGAATCATCCCAGACCTGCAACACTACGCGGTCCCACCAGTCTGTGCTTGTTTCCCAGGCCCAGAATCATCGTTCCATGGCATGAACCTGCCCCGTTAGCACCATGATGTCCAAATTGCCAGGGCCCATGCTTTGAGAGAAGTCTGTATCCATGTCTTCATCACTATTGTGATCGCGCTGTCGTTGCCTCCTCGCCTGCTTTTGCAGCACATACTGCAGGATAATGTGTGAGGCGTTTACAATGCTCACAACAGCAGTGGTGAGCTGAGCGGGCTTCATGCTTGCTGTGGTATGGCATCTGAAGGAGAGCAGGAAAGCAGAGTTGTAGCGGAATCGGTGGATGACAACTGATGCCACGAGAATAGATATTTATACAGAACGACGAGAGGACCTGCAAGGTGGATTCATGGCAGCAGGAGAGCAGAGTTGCAGCGGAAGCAGTGGAGGACGACAGTTAGCAGTCCTACTGCACTGTCTGCTGCCAGCAGCACCCAGGACACAACAGCAGCGGTATTGGTGAGCTGAGCTGAGCGGGCTGCACACTTGCCGTGGTATGACGTTTGTGCGGAAAAAAGGCATGAAACGATTGTCTGCCATTGCTTTCACGGAGGGAGGGGAGACTGACGACATGTACCCAAAACCACCGCGACAATGTTTTCGCCCCAACAGGCATTGGGAACTTAACCCAGAATTCCAATGGGCAGCGGAGACTGCAGGAACTGTGGAATAGCTACCAAAATGCACCACTCCATAAGTCAATGCTAGCCACGGTAGTGAGGACACACTCCGCTGACTTAATGTGCTTAGTGTGGACATACGCAATCAACTGTATAAAATCGATTTCTAAAAATCGACTTCTATAAACTCGACCTAATTTTGTAGTGTAGACATACCCTAAGTTACTACTCCCACTTCACAGCTGGGTAAACCAAGACTGAATTCTGTGTTTATTCCATACAGTACCAGCTATCATACCTCAGGCCTAAGCTGGAAGGCTCATTTCTAGCAGAAAGAGAATTGTTTATTAGATTCCAAACCCACTCAGTGCTCAGCCCCTCAACTGAGAGTGCTAATAAAGGTGTCAATTGTGATGTCAGCACCAGTGCATTAGGAATTGTACTGAGGTCACCATTTTATATTTTGTAGGCCAGAAAGCAGGGTCATTGGACTGAAATTATTTCCATTCCTTTCCAGCTACTTGTGAACCAGTTTCCTAATGATGAAAAGCTTCATCTCTCGTTACTCCTGAATCAGTCAGTTCACCCTACCTCTTTTATATTTCTTTTAAAGTAAGTTTAAACTTTAAAATGATTTCTTGGGCCAATTAACAGTCATAATGGCTTCACTTTATTTGTTATATACTTTATTATTATGTACTTTATTTTTCAATTACACGCTGAATTTAAAAATGGCCCCAAAAATCTAAACAAATTAACTATAATTAATCTTAAGAATTTCAAGACTGACCCTATCAAATTCATTGGGTCAGATTCTCAGCTGGGATACACTGGTACAGCTCCAGTGACTTGGATGGAAACATACCAGTTTACATCTGCTGAAGATCTGGCATACTGATTTTCAGTATCTCATCTTTGTAAGCAGACAAAGGTGCAAAAAACAAATTCAGTTGCCTCAGACTAAAGTTCAGTGCCCAAAGGAAAAGATGACAAAAGGCATTAACATTTGATTATATTTATTTCACTAACAGCAGTTTCCATTAAAAATAAATAAATAAATAAAAAGCTCAAGTAACTCAGAATACCACCACAGTACCAGCTCTACCAACTGATTGAAGATCTAAGGGGGGAAGACACTGTCAATCATGAAGCAGAAAAACAGAAGTTTCCAAATCACTGAAATACACTCCATCCAGTCAGTTTTCATCTGTTCTTTTCTAGATAAGAATGTTCAGGAACTGGCCATGTGGTTAGGGTCCCCAGTGCAAATGTGGACATGTAACTGTTCTGAAACTGCAAACCAAAAAAAAAAAAAAAGGGGGGGGGGGTTGATGGGGAAATATGGCTGCAAAAGAGAATAATTCTCTCCTTGTCTTCAAAATGTAAGTTGAATGAAGTTTAAAGTGTTAGCCTTTGCATGTCAGGGGAAATCAAGTTATGCTATTGGCAGTCTATACTTGTCTTGAGATAAAGGCAGGCTGCATTTCTAAATATAAAGATAGAATTGTGCAGCTTTGACTTGGGGAGTATATAGCTGAGTAGAAGCAAATAGAGAAGATGGGATGGATTCAGAGGGAGCTGTCATTTCTGCCACAAACTGATCTTTGAAGTTTGTTGGGGGCCCACATGTATCTTTCTCTGCTGAGATAATCAATAGGCTACTGCACCTTCTCATAAAAATGCTACTTGGAAGGGGGTGTCTGTCTCTCTGTCTAGGTATCTATATCATGTTCATCTCTATGGCAGACATTGCCAGGGTAAAAATGTTTACCTAAATGGCTATTTAAAATGCCTACCTGTATCACAAGTTGATGAAAGGTGTCCTCCCTCTACCTTGAAACTACAGAAAATTCTCAGAGTTCTAGTTTAGAGCAGTGCTTCTGAAAGCCAGTCCGCCGCTTGTTCAAGGAAAGCCCCTGGCGGTCCGGGCCAGTTTGTTTACCTGCCACGTCCACAGGTTCGGCCGATTGCAGCTCCCACTGGCCATGGTTCACCTCTCCAGGCCAATGGGGGCTGCGGGAAGTGGCACGGGCCGAGGGATGTAGTGGCCGCCCTTCCTGCAGCCCCCATTGGCCTGGAGAGGTGAACCGTGGCCAGTAGGAGCCGCGATCAGCCGAACCTGCGGACACGGCAGGTAAACAAACTGGCCCAGGCTTTCCCTGAACAAGCGGCGGACTGGCTTTGAGAAGCACTGGTTTAGAGATCCTTTATGTAATACACTCAGATGGTTTTCAGCTACAGAGGAATATACACAAATAACTCATTTAAACTGCACAGCTGACAAAAACAGATTCCTTCAGAAGTATGGGCATGATCAAAATGAAAAATCCAAGTTTTTCTAAGAATAGTTTTGTTACAAAGGGAAAATGCAAGTATTGCTGGTTGGAAATGTTCAGATGAAATAGGATTTCATCAGAAAATGCCAGTTCTTCAAAGCCAAAATGTCTTGTGAGAATTGTTCAGATTTGTTTAACGAGAAATCCCAAGTTTCAGCCAGCAATTCAAGTTGTATAATATCAGATGGTAAAAACCTTTTTTGAAAATTGTATGTAGTTGCCAATGCCAGCCTGCAAATTTCACATTTCATAAAACTGCTTCTGCTTTGTCCTTTTGTGTAGCACATTCTTTATTGCTCTTGCCTGCAGCTCTACTATTCATCAACCTTTTTCAGTGAACTTCTAAACAGAGGGAGATAAAATAAGCCATTTATCAACTCCAGCCATACTAGAACTGCCAATCTCTGAATATAGTCTGGATGAAATCAGGGGTAGTATCTCAAAAGAGGTTACGTCACATGAATTATGCAGATGTTAGGTTTAAAGTATCCTGATAAATATGTTGATTGAATGTTTACAAATGGGGCCATAAAACAAAGACATTCAATGTAGTCTAAACATTATATTTAGAATAAAACCTAACCCTCTTAGTTTGGAATAATCCGTGGCACTGATCATGCAGCAATAATTATATTGATTTTGTGCATAGGTTTTAAAGTATGTTCTACAACTGATGATCTTTTTAGTTGTCTGACCTTGTCAGCCAACTGAGTCTAATGTTCAGTTAATTTTAAGATTACAGCGCTACAGGAAGATGCTGTTTTGGGGGCGGGGGAGGGGGGTTGGGTTTTTTGGTTTTTTTTAAGTGGGGCAGGGGAGCAAGAGTACTTTTTTTCTGTATTTTGAGGGATTTTTTGAAAGATGTTTTGACTTTGGTAACCTAAGCATCTCCCATCTCCTGCTTCTTCCACCAAATCCCACATTCTGATTAGATGCCTTTGGGAACTACAGTAGGCAGTGAGAAACTGGAAATAAAGTCAGCACAATACTGGCTGAGTTCCATACAGGTTCTACATTTCAATTTTTTATAACTTTGTGTTTTGGAAAGCAGAACACAAGAAAGAATAGTATCGAGGCTAAGCTAGTGTAAGCTCCTGTAAGCTAGTGTGGTATTTGCTTTCCAGAGTAATAAGCCTGTTTTGATGGAACAATGAAAGATTTATCATGAAAAGATGGAAAAGACCCTATCAGATTTTGGCCTCCAGTCATCTGAGCACTGATACACAACAGTGTAAAGAAATAGATGCAGAGTTAGGAACAGAAGTGCAGAAGGTGTAAACTACAGGAAGGATGAAACCCCCTGTTTAATATGGTAACCTTTGATGGGGTTTTATTTGTACTGTCAGCTAGGCTTATTCACAGTATTCAGATAAGGAAACCTTACTTTATCACAGGGGTAGGCAACCTATGGCATGTGTGCTGAAGGCTGCACACAAGCTGATTTTCAGTGGCATTCACACTGCCCAGGTCCTGGCCACCGGTCTGGAGAGCTCTGCATTTTAATTTAATTTTTAATGAAGCTTCTTAAACATTTTAAAAACCTTATTTACTTTACATACAACAATAGTTTATTGTAGATACAGACTAACACGGCTACCCCCTGATACTTAACAATAGTTTAGTTATATATTATAGACTTATAGAAAGAGACCTTCTAAAAAGGTTAAAATGTATTACTGGCACGCGAAATCTTAAATTAGAGCGAATAAATGAAGACTCGGCACACCACTTCTGAAAGGTTGCCGACCCCTGCTCTATCACATTCCTGGTATTCATTAAGTAACAGCACCCAACTGCCCAAAGACTTAATTTCTTGGAAAAAAATACCACCAAAGTCAACATCGAATGATGTTTTGATTCTATATAGGTTCTTATGCTACACTCATCAACATAGTATCTGAATGCCTTCTAAGTAATGTACTAAGCAACATGACTAAATCTGGCATGTGTTTGTTCTCTTATCCTCTCCCCAGGGAGAGAAATGTGTTCATTAAATGTTTTATTTTAGAATGTTTTATATTTTTATATATATATATAATAATGAGAGATGCTGTTATGATGAGCTTCACTATCTTCAAATAATAAATAGCAGTAATCAGTACTATAATTACTTCCATTTATAGAGGACTTCTTGTTACAAAGCATTTTGCGAACTAATGTATGAGCTACATACAGAGGCCACTTCACTCATCAGTGAAATGCAGCCACCCAGGAGGTGGAACGCAGAAGCTTTTTAACAATGCATCACAACACTACAAAAAAAGTTTAGGTAAGGAAATTAAGACTATTATCGCATTCCATGTAAGTACCAGCGGAATATAATTAGGCCAAATACAATTTCACCAGCATATCATAATTATACATACCTGGTTTTGCAAACAGAGCTCTGGGGTTTTGGATGACAAGTGATCAAGACCTTGCTTTTACATTGTATCTGAACTGGACAATCTAGTTCCACATTTGTAGTTGAAATTTTAATGAAAAGTTTCTTCAGAATCTCAAATTTGAAATTTGTCAGCCATCTGTCATATGAATGATGGCCCCTCTTGCAGTACAGAGCCCCCTAGCACCTTGCACATTGCTTCACTGCTGACTTAGAGGGGAATCCTACTCCATGTCTACACAACAGGGACTATAGCAGCATAGCTTCAGTGCTAGAGCTATACCTACATAACCCCATAGTGTAGACACAGCCTACAGCGATGGTAGCTAGGTTAACAAAAGCATGCTGTGTCTACACCAGGGATTAGGTTGGCAGAGTTATGTCACTCAGCGGTGTGGATTTTTCACAATCCTGAGCACTGTAGCCATGTCAGCCTAAATTTTAAGTGTAGACCAGGCCTTAGAGGTGTCCTAAATGAGCAACATTTCAGACCTCTTCTTTACTTAAGATAGCTGGCAGGAGCCCAGTAAAAGTAAATATAAATTACTTTGACATGTAGGGCAGGCTTTTCTAAAGATACCTGCAAGAAGTCATAGCATTAATTCAGCTTTTAGTATCCATTTAGATCCGGGGTCGGCAACCTTTCAGAAGTGGTGTGCCGAGTCTTCATTTATTCACTCTAATTTAAGATTTCGTGTGCCAGTAATACATTTTAACCTTTTTAAAAGGTCTCTTTCTATAAGTCTATAATATATAACTAAACTATTGTTGTATGTAAAGTAAATAAGGTTTTTAAAATGTTTAAGAAGCTTCATTTAAAATTAAATTAAAATGCAGAGCCCCCGGACCGGTGGCCAGGACCCGGGCAGTGTGAGTGCCACTGAAAATCAGCTCACATACCGCCTTCGGCACATGTGCCATAGGTTGCCTACCCCTGATTTAGATCTTATATTTTTCCATTTAAAGAACCCCACCCCTTTGTACATGGCTAGTTTATGTTAACACATGTTCCTATTGCTGTTTCCCTGGTCCTCCCCTCCTCCATGCCTTCCTACTGATTGTCATACCCACTGTTGCTTTCTGCCCTATGTTAGGCCCAATCCTGCAAACACCTATGAATGTGCTTGAGGTTAACACGTGCGTAAATCTTTGCCTGAGTGGAGTCTAGGGCAGAGGCTGTTCTTCTACTTACTACAGTGTCTAACACAATGAAGACTCAATCCTCACTTGAGCTTCTGGATGCTATTGTGATACAAATTTTTATTAATGATAACCTCAAAAGGAGAAAAAAATCTTGCTCTTTCCTACTTGTCAAAAGTATGTATTTTCTTCAGTTACCTAGCAGAGTAACCAGCATTAGTGACTGTCGGTTGCCATGGTGAACATGCAAAAAAGCTCTAGTGTTGGCTTGCGTAAACAAGTTTTTATTTCGAACAGTTGGGCATAAGGAGTACATTTATATACACTTTGGGTGTTAACATTTATCCAAACAAACCATCACTGGCACTTCTTAAAATGGCTTTTGAAGAAAATCAGGGAAGAAGATACATAGCCTTCAGCAGACATAAAAGATCCTTCAGAAGAAATGCAGTTTCATTTATCATTTCAAAACATGCAGAGAGATTTTTGTCTTCCCACTTCAAAATTGTGAATGAAAGATTTGCTTTACTTAGCACTACTCTTCTGTTCAAAACTAACCAGCTGGGCGCTATTGATCACAATTGTCATTTACCAAGAGGGAAGGAATTTGAAATTAGAACACAGACCACTTGAAATGCCCCTCTATGCCTAAAAATCTGTAGAGCGGTGGAACTATCCAGTTAAAGCAGGGAATTTCAATGTTAAGGGTTAGACTCTGAGCTGTTTTCAGCACTGGCGGCTGTGGGCACAACTTCACTAACTACAGGAGAGTTGTGTCCTGTTTCAGGGCTGAATCTGTCCCTCTGGCATTTGCTTGCCCATTATGCCTAAGTATGTATGTGCCATAAAGGGAATGTTCTCACCACTCTGGGAGAGATCTCCCGACAGTGGGATAGGAAGAGAGCTTACTGGCTTTAGTGAATCCCATTCTCAGGTGCCTAACTCTCCTCATGCATGGCATAGGGAACCTAGGCACTTAACTCGGGCTGAGGATTCCATGGAGCACCTAAAAGCCAGACATTGCAACACCTCCAGTAATCTACCCAGTTAAATAGCATTAACTGGGGGGTGTGATGTGGTGATACACTGCTACAGGGAAAGCACTATGTCATTCTACTTTAGGGACAAAAAGTGACTTCTCCCATAATTTTGGGTGCAGACTGTGTGTCCTTTACTCTGATACAACCCTTGTGGGGTGGAGCTCACCATATACACCTCCTTGCACTGGCCAGTACATAAGGGAATAGGAGCTATAGCTATGCCTTTCTTCCTGAGCCATCCTTGTCTCCTTTGAGGCATGCAGGCTCTCAAGGAAGTATGGAGGGCGCAGAGGTTGCCATTCTGCCTCACTGTTATAGGGTGCATGCAAAGAATGGACAGCTCCATGTGCATTTCTCTCTTCTGTAGGACAAGGAGATTCATTCTGGCCCAGTGTAAGCGTAAGACTGAAATTCTCTGCTGGAGCAAATGGGTGCAGCTCTATTGAACTCTGTTGGGTTGAGCCACTTATACTAGCTTAGAATTTGGCTTTAGGTATTAAGATCGCAGGAAATTTGGATTTGTTTGGACCCCTATGACTCAAGAACAATGAACTTTAAAGGAAGCGCTTACTGACACCATACCAAATAGGTGCTGCAATTGGTAAGGGAGACTGGATTCTTCTGCATATACCAAGATCTTAACCCCACCCGACCCCAAAGCTGCTGATAAGAACCTCATAACTAACTATTTGGAGAGTATTGCGCTTTAATCAAAGGGTTAAATGTCTTTTCCCAATCCTCAGCTGCAGTGAGAGAATGGATAGCTTTGCACTGCTGTTCAATGATGTTTTGAAAAGGACTAATGAATGTGGAGCAACTTTTCAAAGAGGACTTTGCAAAGAAGATGTGTAGCATGAGCAGAAGGGAAGACAAAGAGCTGTGGAGAGTTTCCCATGGCAGTTCTCAACCCCTGTGGAAAATTTGTCAAGGTGCCACAGCTACAGATGTCAAAACAGGAATCCCAGAAAAGGATTCCTTTCAAAAAGCAAACTTTAATTTCTTATCTCTAAACTTTATTTTGATCATTAAAACCTATAAATAGATACATATTATGAAAAATTAGAAATATGATATGGTTAACTGGCTAATTAACATTACTTAATTAATGTATATGTTACACTGCAGCTATCCTAAAGTTCTCACACTGGAGGTTTCCTTTACCAGCAGTGGGACTCTAAGATGTTGTTTTGGCCCAGTTGGGATCTCTGTTAGATGAATGGGTATGTCTCATGCTTCAGGGTATAAACTGATCTGTGCAAGGGTCAGGCTGGATTTTCCTCACAGATACAGCATTTCACAATTGGCTAAAAGCATTGCAGGGTTTGTTTGTTTTTCTGCCTTCCTCTAATAAAGCAAGTAGTGGCCACAGCCAGAGGCAGGATTTCAGACTTGAAGTGAAATATTTTTCATATAATGTGGCAACTTCTGGGTTCCTGTGCAACAGAAACATGATGATGTGGGAGGGAGGAAAATGAAAAAATACTTGAATATAAGGGATAGTGAGCTCAAATACTGGCTCCAAAGTGTGCTATCCAGCAGTTACACAATAGTTATATAGTGCATATGCATGTTCATACAACTTAAATTTAATTGATTAAAAGTTTTGCTTCTTCAACAAATTGGAGATACTTTGGCTACAAATGTTTCCATAAATGGGCCACCTATTAAAATTATTTTTGTATGTGATGTTTGAATGTGACAATGGGAAAGTCACAGATGGAGTTCTTCTCCTGTCAGACTGAACAAGGAGCTTCATCATCATAAGGAAAACAGTATTATCCTTAAACCTACTCTGTTTCTCTCTATGCTTCACTGTAGAGTTTTAATCGAGAAATTCCCCAGCCCCTCCTGCCTGGCTTCTGAAAGCAGTTTTAAAGAAAGAGTGCATATTGCACCTAATCATTAGATCTCTGCAGTAACATAAAGAAAAACATTTCAGTGCTTGGTACTGTCAGGATTATAATCTAGATTGTCCAGTAGAGCCTTTATTTCAATTCAAAGTAACTGTGATGTTGCATTCCATATTTTTATAAAAATATGTTTATAAGTATGGATATGATGTAACTGGAAAATGCTTTATGCAAAAGGTCTCTTGTAAGCAGGGCCGGCTCCAAGCATCAGCTAAGGAAGCAGGTGCTTGGGGCAGCCAATCCAAAGGGGTGGCATGTCCGTCCGCTATTGGGGCGGCACGTCCGGGTCTTCGGCGGTTATTCGGTGACGGGTCCCTCACTGCTGCTGAAGTGCTGCCGAAGAGGAAGAGAGGGAGTGCAGAGCCCACCGCCGAACTGCCGCCGAAGAATGGAGCGGCGTGATAGAGCTGCCGCCGAAGTGCCACCAATCGGCTTTTTTTTTTCTTTTTTCCCCGCCGCTTGGGGCGGCAGAAAACCTGGAGCCAGCCCTGCTTGTAAGGTATCATTACAAAGCTTATAATCTACTGAGTGTGGTCATCCTATTTGTATGAATGTATCATTCTTATATCTGAAACTAGGAATATGAAATATAACTCTGAGGTCCTATTGGCACCTTAGAGACTAACAAATTTATTGGAGCATAAGCTTTCGTGGGCTACAGCCCACTTCTTTGGATGCATATATCAAATAAATGTGTTAGTCTCTAAGGTGCCACAAGTACTCCTGTCCTTTTTGCGGCTATAGAGTAACACGGCTGCTACTCTGCAATCTGAAGTCCTATTGTAATTATGCAAAGTGTGGGCCATTAATGGTGGTTTGGAATCTTGATGGCTCCTATTAACCAGGACAATTGATTGTAAATGGCTCTGTTTACTTGTAAGACTCCTGTGCTCATGTCACCTGAACTGGAATCCATCTTTAACTTAGTGCTTTTCCATTTAGAAGGAGCAGTTGGAACCCAGAGAGAGACAAAGGATTCCCACCTTGTGCCAAAGCTATTAAAGGGGGTGGAACAGAACAAATGGGGTCCCAGTCATGTGAAATCCCCTGCTTTTCACCTAAGACGCCTGCTGGAACTGACAAGGTCTGTACCAGGGGAAAGGATTGGGCCCAGACTAGGAAGGAGTCTAGTCTGTGAAGGAAGCGTATTGAAACATCTCTAAGGGTGAGATTTACCTGTATTCAGATTCTTAATGTATTAGGCTTAGACTTGCATGTTTTGTTTTATTTTGCTTGGTAACTTACTTTGTTTCATCTGGTATTACTTGAAACCACTTAAATCCTACTTCTTATAATTAATAAAGTCACTTTTGTTTATTAATTAACCCAGAGTAAGTGATTAATACCTGGGGGAGCAAACATCTGTGCATATCTCTCTATCAGTGTTATAGAGGGCGGACAGTTTATGAGTTTACCCTGTATACGTTTTATACAGAGTAAACAGATTTATTTGGGGTTTGGATCCCATTGGGAGCTGGGTGTCTGGGTGCTGGAGACAGGAGCACTTCTTAAGCTGTTTTCAGTTAAGTCTGCAGCTTTGGAGGCGTGGTTCAGACCCTGGGTCTGTGTTGCAGCAGGCTTGCGTGTCTGGCTCAACAAGGCAGGGTTCTGGAGGCCCAAACTGGCAGAGAAAACAGGCTCAAAGGTAGTCTCAGCACATTAGGTGAGAAGTCCCAAGGGGATCTCTGTGACTGAACCTGTCATAGTAACTACCATGACTTAATTGCAAATCAAAACAAAAGATGGGAAAATGCTCATAACAGCCTCTCTGTTAGGTAACCATCAAAGAGTGTTTCAGGTTTTCATAACAATCAACTACTGTTGATCTTAACACACGATATTTTTTCAAATACCTAATGTTATCATCTCCTGACACTTGAGTATATAGACTAGAAATATTAAGACACAGAGGACCCTAAAACGAATCTGAATTGTTCATGTCAAATATTTAAACAAATGCAGTAAATAATATTTTACATTTAATATTTTAAAACTTCTAGTAAAATACAATAAAAAGAGAGATAATGGTAATGAAGGGGTGCATGCATGGAGTGACAGTGTTCGCACCTTTATCTTTAATATTATTACAGATGCCTGAGGAAAGAAATGTGCCTACATTAAAAAAATCCACTCTAGTAACAGCTCTGATATTCATTACTTGCAACATTTTGCATAAGTAGTCTTTCTTACTGTATTATGCAAAAGGAAATTCATTAATGTGAAATAAAAGGCACTGCTGCTCAGGGACTCTGGTAATGCATTAGAGATGTGTGTATTAACTGGGAATGATGCTAATATGGCATAATAGGAAAACACTAATACAATGAGACTTTCAGATTACATTAGAAATATCCAATAATGTAAAGTATTTGTAAGATACACAAAACTCATTTTGATGTTAAAAATTACTGAATGATGCTCCTCTTTTTTTTTTTTTTTTTTTCCTAAGGAGTCATTAAACATTCATAGGAACTGAGCGTTGGCAGGGCAAGTTTAAAAGGAATACAAAATCTATGAACATGATTACTGAAATGTTATTGAGAACAAAGATGAATCACTCCTGCTACAGCATTCACCTCTGCAAGCTCTATCAAATTTTATTTTCCTGCTTATCTTTTAGATGTGCCAGGACAACTTGAACCCTAACGTGGTGCTGACTGAATGCTAAATGAATGTCTAACACACCTGAAAATGCACCAGCCTGGATATAGAGTTCAGCCCGCTATGTACTTAGGAACAGATTTTGAAGACGTCTCCTTTTCATTCAATGCTTATAAGTAAGGGCTTGTCTACATTACCCGCTGGATCGGCAGGCAGCGATCAATCTAGTGGGGGTCGATTTATCACATATAGACTGTTGATTTATCACGATAAATCGACTGCTGTGCGCTCTCCCATCGACTCCAGTACTCCTCCAGAACGAGAAATGCAAGTGGAGTCGACGGAAGAGCATCAGCTGTCAACTTACCGCAGTGAAGATACCGCGGTAAGTAGATCTAAGTATGGCGACTTCAGCTACGCTAGTCACGTAGCTGAAGTTGCATATGCTAGATCGACCCCACACGGTATTGTAGACAAGCCCTAAGTCTTAATTTTTAGACATAGATTCTAGCTGCCTTTGGTACACATACCATTATCATAGTGTCTGAGCACCTCACAGTCTTTAAGGTATTTATCCTTACAACACCCCTGTGAGGTAAGAAAGCACTATTATTCCCATCTTACAACTGGGGAACCAGATTGACAAAGATATTTAGGTGCCTAACTGCCTCTTTAGGTGCCTAAGCCTAGAACTTAAGTGCCACTGACATTCTCAAAACACCACTCAGTTGCTGCCTAAGTGCATTGGAGCCTCAGGCCCTGAGGCATCTATTGATTTTGCTGACTCCATGGTTCCCCACACTACAGTCCCACAACATGTTAAAAATATTGCCCAACCCACTGCACTAATGTATGCAAGTTAATATTGATAGTACATGTCCTGTTTATGTCCAAATGCAAACCTCACTATTTCACCCTAGCTTTCCCATAGTGATAGCAACATTTTGTTTAAAACACATTTTTAAAGTTCTGCCAACTGGGAACAGGGAGAAAGTGGAGGAACAGAAATATCTTTTAAAACTATAAATCTTATAAAATGCTACGATGCCATGGTAATGAAAGTGGAATAAATAGCTAGACAGACAGATATGATTTTAAAAATTAATTTTCTAGCTAAGTGTGACTTTTACTCTTTTATTGGAAGAAGAGTGCTTAGATATCATTTGAGGAACTACAGAAAAAGACAGATTGGGTTAGACACATTATCTCTATAGCTGTTCGTAGACAAATGCTATGTCATACACTAGGAATCATCTGCAAAGAAATGCTCCATGTACTTTCTTCGTTTCAGTAACCCCCAAGATACATAGGCAGAAGAAACCCTCCTGACATAAGAACGGCCATACTGGGTCAGCCCAAAGGTCCATCTAGCCCAGTATCCTGTCTTCCGACAGTGGCCAATGCCAGGTGCCCCAGAGGAAATGAACAGAACAGGTAATCATCAAGTAATCCATCCCCTGTCACCCATTCCCAGTTTCTGGCAAACAGAGGCTAGGGACACCATCCTTGCCCATCCTAATAGGCATTGATGGACCTATCCTCCATTAATTTACCTAATTCTTTTTTGAACCCTGTTTATAGTCTTGGCCTTCACAACATTCTCTGACAAGGAGTGCCACAGGTTGACTGTGCCTTGTGTGAAAAAATACTTCCTTTTGTTTGTTTCAAACCTGCTGCCTATTAATTGCATTGGGTGTCCTCTAGTTCTTGTGTTATGAGGAGTAAATAACACTTCCTTATTTACTTTCTCCACACCAATCATGATTTTATAGACCTCTATCATATACCTCCTTAGGCCTGGTCTACATTACGAGTTTAGGTCAACTTTAGCAGTGTTAAAGCAAATTAAGCCTGGACACGTCCACACGACGAAGCCATTTCTTTCGACTTAAAGGGCCCTTTAAACCGGTTTCTTTACTCCACCTCCGACGAGGGGATTAGCGCTAAAATCGGCCTTTGCGGGTCGGATTTGGGGTAGTGTGGACGGAATTCGATGTTATTGGCCTCCAGGAGCTATCCCACACTGCTTCATTGTGACCGCTCTGGACAGCACTCTCAACTCAGATGCACTGACCAGGTAGACAGGAAAAGCCCCGCGAACTTTTGAATTTCATTTCCTGTTTGCCCAGCGTGGAGAGCACAGGTGACCACGCAGAGCTCAACAGCACAGGTAACCGTGATGGAGTCCCAGGATCGCAAAAGAGCTCCAGCATGGACCCAACGGGAGGTACAGGATCTGCTCGCCATATGGGGGGATGAATCAGTGCTAGCTAAACTCCGTAGCAGTAAACAAAATGGCAAAATATTAGAAAAGGTCTCAAAGCCATGAAGGACAGAGGCCATAACAGGGATGCACAGCAGTGCCGCGTGAAAATTAAGGAGCTAAGGCACACCTACCACAAAGCCAGAGAGGCAAACGGAAGGTCTGGGGCAGAACCGCAAACATGCCTCTTCTACGCGGAGCTGCATGCCATTCTAGGGGGTGCAGCCACCACTACCCCAACTGTGTGCTTTGACTCCATCAATGGAGAAACACGCAACAGGGAAGCGGGTTCGGGGTACGCGGAAGATGATGATGATGAAGACAATGAAGATAGCTCACAGCAAGGAAGCGGAGAAACCGGTTTCCCCAACAGCCAGGATATGTTTATTACCCTGGACCTGGAACCAGTAACCCCCGAACTCACCCAAGGCGTGCTCCCAGACCCTGAGGGCACACAAGGGACTTCTGGTGAGTGTACCTTTGTAAATATTACACATGGTTTAAAAGCAAGTGTGTTTAATGATTAATGATTAATTTGCCCTGGCAATCGCGGCCAGTACAGCTACTGGAAAAGTCTGTTAACGTGTATGGGGATGGAGCAGAAATCCTCCAGGGACATCTCCAGAAAGCTCTCCTTCTTGTACTCCCAAAGCCTTTGCAAAAGGTTTCTGGGGAGGGCTGCCTTATCCCGTCCGCCATGGTAGGACACTTTACCACGCCAGGCCAATAGCACGTAGTCTGGAATCATTGCATAACAAAGCATGGCAGCGTATGGTCCAGGTGTTTGCTGGCATGCAGGCAACATCCATTTCTTATCTCTCTTTGTTATCCTCAGGAGAGTGATATCATTCACGGTCACCTGGTTGAAATGGGGTGATTTTATTAAGGAGACATTCAGAGGTGCCCGTTCCTGCTCGGCTGAACAGAAATGTTCCCCGCTGTTAGCCACACCGTGGGGGGAGGGGTGAAGTGACCATCCCAGAGAATTAGGTGTGTGAGGGGGGGTAGTTGGGTTTGTGCTGCATGTTAACCCAGAAACCCCAGACCCCAGCCCCTCCTTTTACATTGCAAACCCATTTTTTATGGCCAACCCAATGGGTCCTTGGTATGGGAAATGAGGGCGCTGCTGTTTGAAACCATTCCCACATGTTATAAAGGTTAAAAAAAACAAAAGACTGTGGCTTACCATGGCTGCCTGCAAGCCGAATTCTGTTGCCTGGCACTGCGTGAGTGATCTCTCACACCAAACCGGCAGGCCCTCAATATAAGAGGAAAAATGCGACCTTGTAAGGAAAGCACATGTGCTGTGTAATGTAAACAGCAAAATTTAATGTGGAAGAGTGTACCCATTGTTCTCTAAAATGTCTTTGTTAACCACCTCTCCCTTCTCCTCCATCAGCTGCAAATGTTTCTCCTTCACAGAGGCTAGCGAAGATTAGAAGGAGAAAAACGGCAGACCCCACACGGCAGACTCGGGATGATATGTTCACGGAGCTCCAGATGTCCTCCCATGCTGAAAGAGTACAGCAGAATGCGTGGAGGCAGTCAATGTCAGAGTGCAAAAAAGCACAATTTGAACGAGAGGAGAGGTGGCAGGATGAATCACGGGCTGAACAGAGCAAGTGGCGGGCTGAAGATGATAGGTGGCATCAGCTTGCAGACAGAAGGCAAGAGTCGATGTTCCAGCATATGGTTGAGCTGCAGGAAAGGCAGCAGGAGCAGAGACCGCTGCTACAGCCCCTGTGTAACCAACAGTCCTCCTCCCCAAGTCCCATTGCCTCCTCACCCAGACGCCCAAGAACACGGTGGGGGGGGCCTCCGGCCACCCAGTCACTCCACCCCAGATGATTGCCTGAGCATCGGAAGGCTGGCCTTCAATAAGTGTCAAAGTTTTAAAGTTTTAAACTGCAGTGTGTCCTTTTCCTTCACTCCTCCCACACCCATCCCGGCCTACCTTGGCAATTATCCCCCTAGTTGTGTGATGAATTAATAAAGAATGCATGAATGAGAAGTAACAATGACTTTATTGCCTCTGCAAGCAGTGCTCGAAGGGGGGAGGGGAGGATGGGGTGGTTGGTTTACAGGGAAGTAGAGTGAACTTGCGGGGGGCGGAGGGTCCATCAGGGAGAAACAAACAGAAGTTTCACACCATAGCCTGGCCAGTCACAAAACTGGTTTTCAAAGCTTCTCTGATGCGCACTGCGCCCTGCTGTACTCTTCTAACTGCCCTGGTGTCTGGCTGCGCGTAATCAGTGGCCAGGCGATTTGCCTCAACCTCCCACCCTGCCATAAATGTCTCCCCCTTACTCTCACAGATATTGTGAAGCGCACAGCAAGCAGCAATAACAATGGGGATATTGGTTTCGCTGAGGTCTATCCGAGTCAGTAAGCTGCGCCAGCACGCTTTTAAACGTCCAAATGCACATTCCACCACCATTCGGCACTTGCTCAGCCTATAGTTGAACAGGTCCTGACTCCTGTCCAGGCTGCCTGTGTATGGCTTCATGAGCCATGGCATTAAGCGGTAGGCTGGGTCCCCAAGGATCACGATAGGCATTTCAACATCCCCAACGGTTATTTTCTGGTCTGGGAAGAAAGTCCCTTCCTCCAGCTTTCGAAACAGACCAGAGTGCCTGAAGAAGCGAGTATCATGTACCTTTCCCGGCCATCCCACGTTGATGTTGGTGAAACGTCCCTTGTAATCCACCAGGGCTTGCAGCAGCATTGAAAAGTACCCCTTGCGGTTTATGTACTCGGTGGCTTGGTGCTCCAGTGACAAGATAGGGATATGGGTTCCATCTATCGCCCCACCACAGTTTGGGAATCCCATTGCAGCAAAGCCATCCACTATGACCTGCACGTTTCCCAGAGTCACTACCCTTGATATCACCAGGTCTTTGATTGCCCTGGCAACTTGGATCACAGCAGCCCCCACAGTCGATTTGCCCACTCCAAATTGATTCCCGACTGATCGGTAGCTGTCTGGCGTTGCAAGCTTCCACAGGGCTATCGCCACTCGCTTCTCAACTCTGAGGGCTGCTCTCATCCTGGTATTCTGGCGCTTCAGGGAAGGGGAAAGCAAGTCACAAAGTTCCATGAAAGTGCCCTTATGCATGCGAAAGTTTCGCAGCCACTGGGAATCGTCCCACACCTGCAACACGATGCGGTCCTACCAGTCTGTGCTTGTTTCCCGGGCCCAGAATCGGCATTCCACGCCATGAACCTGCCCCAGTAACACCATGATTTGCACATTCCTGGGACCTGTACTTTGTGAGAGATCTATGTCCATGTCAATTTCCTCATCACTCTCGTCGCCGCGCTGCAATCGCCTCCTCGGCTGGTCCTGGTTTTACTTTGGCATGTCCTGGCTTTGCATATACTCCAGGACAATGCGCGTGGTGTTCATAGTGCTCATAATTGCCGCGGTGATCTGAGCGGGCTCCATGATCCCAGTGCTATGGCGTCTGGTCTGAAAAAAGGCACGAAACTGACAGAGGGAGGGAGGGAGGGGCGACTGACGACATGGCGTACAGGTACAGGGAATTAAAATCAACAAAGGTGGCTATGCATCAGGGAGAAACACAAACAATTGTCACACAGAATGCCCCCCCACCCCCAAAGATTGAACTCAAAACCCTGGGTTTAGCAGGCTGTTGATTTCACAGAGGGAGGGGGAAGCAAATGAATACATCTATTTTTTACATCTTAAGCTGGCAGCAGACAGTGCAGCATGACTGATAGCCCTCAGCATCTTCTGGGTGCTTGGCAGAAGATACTGTACTACGACTGCTAGCCATCATCGTCAAGACGGTTCAATAGGAATGCCGGCAGGACTGAGTCTCCAGAAGACAAAGCATGTCTGCCCAGATGCCTCTGATTGAACTGGAATACGACAATGACGGATACCAGTCGTAATACACCATCTACTGCCAAAAGGCAAGGGGCTGCTGCTGTGTAGCAATGCAGCCCCACATCTGCCAGCACCCAGATGACATATGGTGATGGTGAATTGAGCTGAGCTGAGCGGGCTCCATGCTTGCCGTGGTATGTTGTCTGCACAGGTAACCCAGGTAAAAAGGTGTGAATCGATTGTCTGCCGCTGCTCTGATGAAGGGAGAGGGGCCTGACAACATGTACCCAGAACCCCCCGCGACACTGTTTTGCATCATCAGACATTGGGATCTCAACCCAGAATTCCAATGGGCAGCGGAGACTGTGGGAACTGTGGGATAGCTACCCACAGTGCAACGCTCCAGAAGTCAACGCTAGCCTGGGTACTGTGGACGCGGTCCGCCGACTTCATGCACTTAGAGCATTTTATGTGGGGACACACACAATCGACTGTATAAAACCGATATCTATAAAACCAGCTTCTATAAATTTGACCTAATTTCGTAGTATAGACATACCCTTAGTCACCTTTTTTCCAAGCTGAATAGTCCCAGTCTTATTAATCTCTCTTCATACAGCAGCTGTTCCATACACCCAATCATTTTTGTTGCTCTTTTCTGAACCTTTTCCAAGTCCAATATATCTTTTTTGAGATGGGGCGACCACATCTGCATGCAGTATTCAAGATGTGGGAATACCATGGATTTATATAGAGGCAATATGATATTTTCTGTCTTATTAGCTATTCCTTTCTTAATGATTCCCAGCATTCTGTTTGCTTTTTTGACTACAGCTGCACATTGAATGGATGTTTTCAGAGAACTATCCACAATGACTTCAAGTTCTCTTTCTTGAGTGGTAACAGCTAATTTAGACCCCATCATTTTATATGTATAGTTGGGATTATGCTCCTTTCTATTTTCATCATTAGGATTTAACTTCCACTTTTTAAAGGACGCCTTTTGCCTCTCACTGCTTCTTTTACTTTGTTGTTTAGCCATGGAGGCTCTTTTTTGGTTCTCTTACTATGTTTTTCAATTTGGAGTATTCATTTAAGTTGAGCCTCTATTATGGTGTCTTTAAAAAGATTCCATGCAGCTTGCAGGGATTTTACTTTTGGTGCTGTAACTTTTAATTTCTGTTTCACTAACCTCCTCATTTTTGTGTAGTTCCCCTTTCTGAAATTAAATGCTACAATGTTGGGCTGCTATGGTGTTTTCCCTGCCACAGGAATGTTAATTTTCAATATATAATGGTCACTATTAGCAAGTGGTTCACATAGGACTAAATCAAGAATTTCCTCTCCTCTTGTGGGTTCCAGGACTAGCTGTTCCAAGAAGCAGTCATTTAAGGTGTCAAGAAACTTTATCTCTGCATCCCTTCCTGAGGTGACATGTACTCAGTCAATATGGGGATAGTTGAAATCCCCCATTATTATTGATTTCCAAATATTCCAAATATTTTAATAGCCTCTCTAATTTCCCTGAGCATTTCATGTTTCTCCCCTTTGCATATGCAAGAGGACAGTTATTTTAGCAGCAGCATTCCCTCTTTCTCCTACACCCCAAGGGCACTTTGCAGGGGGAGGGGAGAGGAGCAGCCAGAAGCACAAGGCAACCACACCCACAAAAAAATTTAGACAGGACCAGTGGAGTATTTAATACAATATTAAAAATACATTGGCAGTCCTCTAATCCTTTGGAATTTCTCCAGTTTTCCAAGATTTGTCAGAGATTAACATTAGTAGTTCAGAGAGCTCCTCAGCTAATTCCTTTTCGACTCTTGAGTTTACATTATCTGGGGGTGTTTGAAAATGTTTAAGTTTAGCAGATTCTGCCTCACATCCTCCTTTTTTACAGATGGTAGACTTTCTGTTCCATCCACAATGTCATATGGGATGGATACATCCTCCTGCTTCATTCCAAATACACAACAGAAATATCAAACATTTTTGCCTTTTCTATATCACTATTTACAGTTTTACCATCTGCATCTAGCAACATACCTATCTATACCTGACCTAGGGTTTTTCTTGTTCTGAATTTTTTTTAAATGCCTTGTTGTCTTTAACCCTACTGGCCATTGATATTTCATTGATTCTTGTGGCTACCTTTATCAGTCATCCATATTTCTTAATTTGTAACTCATATTTATAGCCATTTACTTCCACATGTTTCCATCCTCTGTGTGTGTGAGAGAGAGAGCACACTTTTTAACCAGAATGATGTCTTGCTCAGCATAACTTTTTTTGTGTCTGTGGAATCATGGACTTTTTAGACATCCAGTAGAATATCCTTGAACAATTCCCACTTTAAATTTATGTTCCCAGTTATGCCAATAATTGCTTTATGCTTTAGCCAACTGGCCCTTTTAAAATTCCAAATATTACTTATTACTGGTTAGTGCCATATTCTATTTGCATAGGGTAAATCTTGGATGCTGGACTTCGTGTTAAGAAATCATCTGTTATGTTTAGAAACTATAAGGAAGTAAAGTTATTTGCTGCATGAGATGTCCAGTAAATGTCCCCCAGGTTGAAGTCATCCATGATAAGTTTTTCTTCCTGTACATTATAGACTTATGCTTAAACAGCAGTTTATCCTGTTGTCTATTGAGATTTAGCTGTAACAAATGTCCACCAATACCCCATCTTTAGTTTTATTAATTAGAACTTTAATCTGAGGTCTTGTGATTTTATATCTTCTATGGTGTCTCATATGAAGTACCTCCACTTCTTCCCATTCTATCCTGATGGAACAAGTTGTAACCACCAATTTTAATGTTTCAGTCATTAGATCCATCACACCAAGTTCCATTACTACTGAACATATCATATTTCTTCTTGTACATAAGCATCTCCAATTCGTCTTGTTTATTACCTAGGCTCCTAGCATTAAAATACAGACAATTTAAAAATATGTTCCTCAATGTCCCTGAGTACTTGGATTTGTCATATGCATGGCACCACAGTGCTGGTTTACATATTTGGGTGTCTGTACTATGAAGACATTACAGTCAATCGGTTATGGTGCAATGCACAACAAAACACACTTGCTTCACATTTTGGTGATTTATTAAAATTGTGATGGCAATTATTGTCTATTGGCAAGTTTCATTGTTGAGAGAATTGACCACAAAACAGTGAAACTGGAGCCATCTTTCCTGAGGAAAACCTTTGGCCTTAATCTCTTTTGAAATATTGGGAAGCAGCAGCCATCTTTACTAGGGACAATTCCCCTTGAGGAAAATATAACCTTATCTTTATCAAGGACATACATGGCTTCAATGCCATTGGGTAGTTTTAGTCCTATTGTAAGGTATGGGAAATGGTGGCAAAATTGTTAATCTGATAGCATTATTGCCAGTCCCAAAGATTCAAAAAAATCATGAATCAGGCCCTCCAAAATCATGAGATTGGCCCCCAAATCACCTTTAAAAAAAAAAAAAAAAAAAGGATTATATTGTATTTTTGGACTTTTTGACATGTGAACTCCTCCCTCCACACCAACCCCCCACTGTGTGTGTGTGTGAGAGAGAGAGAGAGAGAATTTTACTGAGTTGATTTTGCCCCTGTTGCGGGACCCCCCACATCTGCCCAGCAATTAATTTTGCACCTCCATCAGTTCTTCTCCTTCCCCCCATTCCAGCTTTATCTCAGCTACTCCCACAGTTCCAATGACTTTTCACCCCTTTCTGCCCTTTGCAAGGCAGAGAATTGCAGGGAGGGAGAGGGGATGTTCTGTCTTTATTGCCCACAGGAAGGGTGAGGGGAGGAGGAGGATATGGAGCCATTCTGAGCAGCTGGGCTCGCTGGTCTCTCCTCTTTCCTATGGGAATGGCTCAATCTCCTGAAAGGAGAGAGAGTGAACTCTGCCTACTTCCTACAGAAGCTCTGATTGGTTGCTTTTCCCATGAGGTGGTGTAGTCGGACAGCCAGCCAATCACAGGGTGTTTTCCCCCATGCAGATCTAATATTCACACAAGAGGTCTTTTTGCATCATTGCAAGACTGGTTGCAGTCCTGGCCAAACTCACATGACTTGGAAAAAGAAACTGTGAGAGTTGGCAGCACAATGATCAGAAAAAACAATATTTAATAATTTTGCTTAAATTACAACCAAATTTCTTTAAATATACATTCAAGGAATGCTGGCAATGACTTTTCACTGTATGGAAAGTGAGATTGATTTTTAAAAAGGATGTTTTGTTACTAAAGGGTTATGAGAAAAGGTTAGACAGAAAAGTTTCTTAAAGGTTTTGACATTAAGAACAGCCAAGGGCAGAGTGCAAGGGGCATCCTGATATCTGGCAATGAATTACAGCTGAGTTAACTGGTTCTATTGTACCCCAATTCTTGAAGGTCATGAAATGTACCTGCCAAGTGTCATGCAAAGCATCAATGAAAAGCTCAACTCATTGGTTATACTATCATTGTGTATGGTAGGTGCACGCAGCTGATGCCAAGTTAATTTCAATTTATTTCCATAATTCTTAAAATGTGTTTGACAGCCAAGCAGGAGTTACCTCACTCTAAACCCCACTCTCCACCTGGGAATTACTTCCAAAGTACTTTGAAAGACAATGAGAACCTACTTACACATCATGTTAACAGACCCATCATGATAACAAGGGGTGGAGGCAAACCTTACACTATCATGGTAGGGGAGGAGATTGACAATTACATATTTAGTGTTCACTCAGTTACACCAAAGGGGGCAGGGACTAAACAATTTGCATTTTAGCAGATAACCCAGGGGGAGAAGCAGCAGCAGGATACTTCCTTCAATACAGACTTCATGTTGCCTACCTCACAGCAGGTAGCAGACTTTTATCTGGAATTATCCCTCAGAAGAATCCATTTCAAAGATTCAATGGACTAGAAAAGAGAGGAGTACAGAATCCAAACTTTCACCTAAGATGACAAAGATACCAGCCCTTAACTTTGGGAGATAGATTCTGACCCGAGTTCAGTCAGCCATCTTGATGGAAACATGTGGTGAGGATTTTACCTTGAACCAAGTCTAGCTGGTTACATTTCAGTCATTTTATCTTTATTTCTCTTATAACCATTACTTGTAGTAACTTAAAACCTCTCTCTTTGGAATTAAATAAACTTTTTTTATTTTAATCTAAACCAGTAAAAGTAATAAACTGTTGGATATTGACTCTTCAAAGGAGCAACAAACCTTAACATTCCAGGACTGTTGCAGAACAGGGCTAGACATTTCAGAACAAATGTTTTCAGGGATGGGAAGAGTTCAGAGTCACCTCACACCTAAAGGCTGGTGGAGACATGTGGAAGTTTGTGGTATTGCAGGCAGCTCCATTGTCCAAAGTGTTGGACTATTGCTGCTCAATACATAGAGCGCAAGCCTGTTGCCGACTGCGAGCATCCCAGGCAGAGATCTACAGTAGCAAAGTTTTTAAGGCATGTCAGAGCTACAGGGTATCAGGTGACAATTCTTCACTGGTCTGGATTTCACCCCAGAACATCAAAGGTCCCATTTTAAAATTAATTTTAATGCAGAATCTTTAACAGATTTAGTGGAAAATCCATAGAAATTTTGTTTTTACCCATGATTATCTGCTTTAAGTTTGGAGAAGATTATTGCTTTGCATGCAAAACACTACAGTTAAATCCCTGCTTTAAGTGAAAAACTGAAGCCAACCTTAATTTCCCACATCTCTGTAAATACTGGCATGTACTAGCATAGACAAGTATAATCTTCTGGCAGGTGTTGTTGGCTGCAACAAGAGTTGGGCTCAATATCCAGGGCTTCCTTTTTAAATTACAAAAAATACCCATCTTGAGCTCCCACCCAGAAAGTTGAGAAAATTAAATATCTCCCCTGATAATAGGAATGGAGAGAGGTAAATAGTGGTGTCCACCAGGGATCCGTACTGAGACCAGTGCTGTTCAACATATTCATAAGTGATCTGGAAAAATGGGTAAACACCGAGGTGGCAAAGTTTGCAGATGATACAAAATTACTCAAGATGGTGAAGTCCAAAAGCATACTGCAAAGAATTACAAAGTTGATCTCACAAAACTGAGTGACTGAGCAACAAAACAGCAGATGAAATTCAGTGTTGATAAGTGCCAAGTAATGCACTTTGGAAAACGTATTCCCAACTATACATACAAAATGATGGGGTCTAAATTAACTGTTACCACTCAAGAAAGATTTTGGATGCATTGTGATTAGTTCTCTGAAAACATCTGCTCAATGTGCAGCGGCATTGAAATTAAACACTACCAGACTGTTAGAAACCATTAGGAAAGGGATAGATAATAAAACAGAAAATATTATGATGTCACTATATAAATCCATGGTAAATACACATCTTGAATAGGGCGTGCAGATCTGGTTGCCCCATCTCAAAAAAGTTATATTGGAATTGGAAAAGTTATAGAGGAGAGCAACAAAAATTATTAGGGTGTGGAACAGCTTCCCTACATGGAGAGATTAAAAAGTCTGGTACGTTTCAGCTTGGAAAAGAGGTGACTAAGAGGGGATATGATAGAGGTCTATAAAATCATGACTGGTGTGGAGAAAAATGAATAATGAAATGTTGTGTGATTTACTCCTTCCCATAAGAACTAGGGGTCACCCAATAAAATTAATAGACAACAGGCTTAAAACAAACAAAAAGAAGTACTTCTTCATACAACACACAGTCAACCTGTGGAACTCATTTCCACGGGATGTTGTGAAGTCCAAAACTATAAAGGGGTTCAAAAAAGAACTAGATAATTTCAAGAAGGACAGGTTCATCAACGGTTATTAGCCAGGATGTTCAGGGATGTAACCCCATGCTCTGTGTGTCCCTAGCCTCTGTTTGCCAGAAGCTGGGAGTGGATGACAGGGTATCACTCACTCAACAATTGCCTACTCTGTTCATTCCCTCTGAAGCATCTGGCATTGGCCACTGTCAGAAGACAGGTGTGACACACTGTACCTCAGAATGACACCCTGTAATCCTCATTCATATGTGGTTGTGATATTTTATACAAAGCATGCTATGTAAGGTATCATATGAAAGGTCATGATCTGCTGAAACTCTTCGTTCTGTCCAAATATGTATATCATTCGTGTCTATAAAGTTATGAGATTATGCTGTATGGTTGTTACTGAAATATTCTGAAAGTTTGCTAGTGGCATGTAAAAGGATCCCTATCCAGGTGAGTGTTCACCTCTCACTGTCAAACTCTCTTCACCTGTGGTGCCAAGGAGGTAAGAAAGGTTTTGAGGCTCCACCAGGTGCAAGGCTCTGTTCCTTAGACAAGTTACTAGTGATTGCAGTTCTAGTGCTTGCTGAGATGAAAGAAGGAACATCTTCCTTCAATTGAGTCAAGTCAGCTCTGACTTTAAACTCTGAGCCCCAACAAGAAGCCACAGAGAGTGGAGGTTTAAGGACCCTTAAACATATAGGACCCTTAAACAACAGCTATACCAAACAGAAACACTTGTTTCCCCACTGCACTTTGGTCACCCTAACCTTTACCTCCTTCCCAAGGTGCTGGGTAGTGAGCTGTAACCCCTCACTCAGGGCATATTATGCACCATTCTGCTGCCCTGTAGTCATACAATAATAACAACACCACTTAATTCTTCCTACATCCAAGATACAAGGGCATTTATCCCAAAATGGCCAAAAAGTGATCATCCTGGCACAGTGGGTGTTGCTTATGCCAGTGAGGTCATAAGGTCTTTTCCTCCTTTTCCTCAGCAGAGAGCTCCTTCCTGTATGATCCTTGGACCCACAGGCTACATAAGCAACATCTTTGTGATAAGAATGATGTAAGTAAAGATAGATGATGACCTGTCAGTACTTACACTTTCATTTACTGCAAGTAGAGATGGACCTGAAACAAAACCATAGATCTGAACTATGTGGAAGTTTACTTCTAGATCTGGAGCAGGATCTGAACTTCAGTGGCCCCTTATTCCTATAGTGGACTGATCATAAATCCTAAACTTCAGGGAAGTTTGGTTTATGGCAAATTGCCAGTACTATTATGATGGGTCCCGCACTTTCTCTTCTTGTGGGGGGTTCAGGGCACCATTTCTCACCCCTGAACTGGGGTATCAACTATCCCACTAGTATCCCAGAAAAGGGGAGAGGAGAGGGAGGGACCCAGGCCTGCCCTCTACTCCAGGTCCCAGCCCGGGGCCCTAGGGATAGTAGCAACCACTTGAACTAGCAATTCCTTCCCCTGGGCTACTTCCATCTCCAGCCCTTCAGCTTGTGGGGCTTCCTACTCTCTCTCCACTTGGGCCAAGTTTCTCCCAACCCCTTGTGTCTGTAGAGTCCCTCTGCTCTGCACAAGCCAGGTTTCCCTTTACCCGGGGTCTTGGTCTTCTGGCCTACCACAGCACTTCTCCAAACTGCTCTCCACTCCAACACCAAACCACACTGTTTCAACTCCTTCAAACTGCTCTCTACTCCAACACCAAACCACTCAATTTCAACTCCTCTAAGTTTCTGATTGAAACAGAGGGGTTTTATCAGGTGACTGGCTTCAGGTGCTCTAATTGGCTTAATTGGTTTCAGGTGCTCCAATTAATCTGTAGCAGCCTCTCTTCCCTCTACAGGGAATAAGGTTCTCATCAGCGTAGGGCTTACATCTCTCCTATTGTTTACTCTCTCGTAGCCCTCTGGCCTGAAGGGAGGTAGGGGGCTACTCCTGCTACTAGGCCCTGGGCTCTCCCTACAACTGCTGCTGTTACTCTAGCTACTCCCCTGGATGGGCTAATGCCCCCGCCTTCTCTGCTACCTGCTTGCTGGCTGGCTGCTAGACCCCCCCCCCCCCCCCGTGCACACCCTTGGTTGCTACTGCTCCAGCTACAGCCCCTTTGGGGGGGGCTGCTGGCCCACTCCTGAGAGGTGGGGAGGGAGAGACCCCAGCCATTGCTCCTGCTGCTGGGGACACTACTGCCACCACCACCTCCATTTGAGAGGGGTCCTTCCTGCTGGCCACCAGACTGCCACCTAAAGCTGCTGTGTTTGCTGCTGGAGCCCCGAGGAGTAGAAGAAGAAGACCATCTACCAGTGGGGGAGCGCGTAGGAATTCTGCAGACCACTATGGAGGGGGTCCTCATGGACTGTGTAACTTTTGAACTGTACTCTTGTGGTGGGAGTCTAGACTGTGTTTGTGGGAAACAGGGGGTGTGGTGTGGAGCCTGCCCCCTGATCCATCTGTATCCCCCACCGCCCCCACCACCACCATCATCGTTGCCCCGTCCACCACCCCCACGGGCTACTCATTATCTGCCTCGAGCTCCTGCCTCTGGGACTCAGCTGCTCACCTAGGCTTGCCACGCCCTGTTGCCACCAGTGGGCCTGATACAGCAGCCGGCCTGATACAGCAGCCAGCCTAAACTGACTTTCTTTTTTGTTGCAAGCACACCTGGGTGCACGTGCCCCCCCCCCCTTTTGGACTGACCCCCTCCCTCTGCAGCAAGCCCCCAGCTTTGCCCCTGCTGCCTACCACTTTGCCCCTTGCAGCCTTTTGCCCCTTTCCCTTGCCCCAGCCCCTTGTTAGCTCCAGTTTGTTTGCCTGCCCCACCCTTTCCCTCTGCAGCCTTTGTCTGTTTGACCCGCCCCAGCCTCTGAAGCTAGCCCAGTGGTTCCTCTGCCCAACTCCCAGCCTGGTTGTTCCCCTCCCACTGCAGGCCCCTTGCCCTGATTAGCCCCTCCCCTCATGCACCCATGTCCCCTCCCATGCGCTTGTGCCCTTCCTCGTTTTAGTTTGAACCTGTCTCACTGCACCCCCCACTGCTGTTATATCCCCCCTTCCTTGGTGCAACTAGAAGAGCCGGAAACCCTCCCCGAGTTGGTGACTGACCCCTAGCCCTTGATAGCCCCCCGCATCCAGCCCACCCCCTTTTTTTGGCACCCTCCTCCCCTGCCTGCAGCCTAGCGGGGAGGAGTGGTCGACCTGCTTCCCTTCCCCCTGCCCCCCCTCTGGTGTTTGTCCTCCCCCCGTTCCGAATTATGGCATGCGACGAGGCGAGAGGGATCACTCAGGCAGACCCTGCTGCCCCTCCTCCACCTGCCCCACCATCATCCCCCCTAGCCTCTATCTCAACCGCCGCTGCCGAGCCACCTGCTACCACCCCTGCTGGAACACCGGCAGCAGCGGGTAACGAGGTGACCTCTGCTGCTGCCGCGTCCCTCACCCCCTCTGACTCTGGGGGAGCCCCCCCAGCCGGCAGGAAGGGCCAGGGCACAAAGAAAGGTAAAGCCCCCCCAAAAAAGGCCAGGCCCTCCATGGTGGGGGCTGCCACTGGCCACAGCGTCCCTCCCTGCTGTTCCCTCCACCAGCTCTGTGGGTGTCCCTCCCCCGGTCCCCAGGACATATGCCCAGGTGGCGGCGACCCCCCCCACCTGCCGCTGCATCATTATCTCAACCGACCACCACCTCCGCTACCATCTATAGTGGCTGGGGCCCCTTCCCCACCTTGACCAGGAAGCACGGCGTCTGTTGCCTCCTGGTACCCACCTCGCCCCACATGGAGACCTACGTGCGGGCATTGGCGACGGTGGTGGGGCCCATGGCCATTGTGGCGGCCTCCAAGATGTACGGAAAGGTCGTCTTCTTCCTAGCATCTGAGGCCGCCGCCCAGGAGGCGGTGAAGAAGGGCCTGGTGGTGGGAGGCATGTTCATCCCCCTGGAGCCGCTAGAAGACCTGGGCGCCCAACTGGTCCTGACTTCTGTCCCTCCCTTCCTTCCAAATGCTGCCTTGTTACCCGCCCTCTCTACCCTGGGGAGGCTGATCTCCGTGGTCAGCCCTCTCCCACTGGGCTGCAAAGACCCCGCCCTCCATCATGTCCTCTTGTTCCGCTGGCAGGTACAGTTACAACTGCCACTGGCGGCACGTGACAGAGTGGCGCTCGAGGGGTCCTTCTTGGTCCCCTACCAGGGGGCCCGCTACCGGGTGCATTATTCGATGGGGGAGGCCCAGTGCTACCTCTGCCAGGTGATGGGGCATGTCCGGAGGGGCTGCCCCTTGGCCCGGCACGGAGGGTCATCCGGGACCCCCGAGCCCCGGCAGGGCGCCGGCCCCATCATCGCCTGAAGCTGCCCCTCCTCCTTTCCAGCCCACCAACACTCCCGCTCAGGCCAAAGGGGTATCTCTCCCAGTGCGCCCAGACGAGCGGAAGGGCCCTGCCTCTGCTGCCTGCAAGCTGGGGGGGCCTGTGGAGGAAAGTGAGGTAGGGATACCACCGGGCATAGCAGAGAGCCCGCCCCAAGGGGATTCTTCCCTCCTACATGCTGCCCCACCTTTACCTCCCCGAGTCCCTGAGCCATCGCCCTTGCTCCCCGACCTGACCCCTGTTAGTCAGCCCCAGATGATGCCATGAGGGCTGGTCCTTAGTACAAGGGAAGCGGGGCAAGCAGAAGGCTCGAGCTCCGATCCATCCTTCGGATTCGGACGCCCCCCGGAAGACCAGGAAGGGGGGCACTGATGCTGAGCCTTCCACTTTGCCCCCTGCTGATTCCCATTCAATGGTGCCGGTTGGGGACACCATGGCAGCACCGGAGGGTAACATCACCCCTCCTCCGGAGTCCCTTCCTATGGAAGCCCCTGATGGAGCCCCTCTCGCCCCCTTACAATCTGAAGCCCCTTCAAGCACCAAGGCGAGCGTCGCTTTGGGTGCTGGCGGGGAGAGCCCTGAGGTGGTGGAAGGTGATCTCCCCTCCATTTATGAGGAGATCGAGGCCCTGGGTCTGACCCCGGTTACCCAGGGGGAGGACAACCCTCTGCCAGCTGGTCTCGATCTGAGCGACCTCGCCTCAGCCCCCCTTTCCCCGTGTTCCGTCCCCTTATCCACTGCTTCCGCTCCCACCTCCGAGGAGCCCCTGGACTCTTCCACCAACCCGGCCGCAGATGGCACCCCACTAGTGGCCGCCGAGCCTCTTGAGGCGACGGCTAGTGCCACGCGGCCGGGACCCGAGTCGCCAGGGAACTCCCTCATGGCTGCGGGGCAGCCGACCTCCTTCCCGGGTAGGGGACCCATCATTGATTCTCCACCTACGGATGCTGTGACCTTACCATCTGTCCTGGAGCACGAACCCGGCATTGCCAAGGGCCTCCCTCCCTCCCCGCAAATCCCTGAGCCTATTTGAGGGGTGCCACCCCCCACACCCTCTGCGGAGTGTGCCAGGAGAAACCGGAGGAGCTCCAGACCTTCGAGGACCATCGGGCCCGAGGTGCCTTTGTTCGATCCCGCATCCGCCTCCTTCGGGAGATGGATCATGGCTCCCGCTTCTTCTACACCCTGGAGAAAAAGAGGGGGGCCAAGAAGCATGTCACCTGCCTTCTAGCAGAGGATGGCACCCCCCTCACGGATCCGGCGGAAATGTGCGGGAGGGCCAGGGCCTTCTAAGCAGGCCTTTTCTCCCCAGATCCGACCGATCCTAACACTTGCAGAATGCTCTGGGATGAACTCCCGATGGTCAGCGCGGGCGACCGAGACCGGCTGGAGCTGCCTCTCTCTCTGGCCGAATTCTCGGAAGCCCTCCGCCGCTCGCCCACGAATAAATCTCCTGGCATGGACGGGCTCACCGCGGAGTTCTACAGCGTGTTTTGGAACGTCCTCGGCCCGGACCTTGTCACCGTCTGGGCCGAGTCCTTGCAGGGCAGGGTCCTCCCTCTTTCGTGCAGGCGAGTCGTGTTCGCCTTATTGCCGAAGAAGGGGGACTGCTGTGATTTACGGAATCGGCGTCCCATCTCGCTCCTCGGCACGGACTATAAAGTCGTAGCGAAGGCCATCTTGCTGAGGCTAGGGTCCGTGCTGGCAGACGTGATCCACCCAGACCAGACCTACACCGTCCCGGGCCACACCATCTTCGACAACTTGTATCTGGTCCGGGATCTTTTGGAACTCGGGTGTAGGGATGGTCTGTCATTCGCCCTCCTGTCCTTGGATCAGGAGAAGGCGTTCAACAGGGTGGACCACGGGTATCTCCTGGGCATTTTGCGAGTGTTAGGCTTCGGGTCCCAGTTTGTGGGTTTTCTCCAGGTGCTTTACGCCTCCGCAGAGTTTTGCACTTGCAAAACATCAAACAATCCAGACTCCTCTGATTAAAACTTCAATTCCTACAAACAATACTTTGAGAGAAATGTGTCAGAAAATTAAAGATGGATTCGACAGTTTACTTTTATGTGAATGCAACAGAAAATCCAGAGAAGGGACCAAAAGCCAACTGCTGTGCACACTTTTACATTGTGTAACTGAGCAAGGTTTGGAAATATATAACATTCACATTTTCTGAAGAGGAGAATGGTTGTTTTGATCAGTAAATAGGAAGGTTGCTGAACACCAAAAATAAATATATCACATGAACGAATACTGTGCTCTCAATATGAGGGCTTTAATTTTCAATAAAGTTCAAATGAAGCTTTTGACCAGTTTGTCAAAAGCCTAAAGATTTTCTGAAAAATAGTTTCTTGCAAGTGTGAACATCTGTATGATGGAATACTGAAATGCAATGCTGGTAGCAAGCAATGTATATAATAATATTTGGACCACACAATCTTTTCCCAATGCTACTCCACAAATAAAATCATTTAAAAGGTACTGAGGTTGGTTAAGTGTGACATTCTCCCAAACATAAACCCTTATTCACTTGGTTAAGCAAGAAAATGCTAAATTTAGCTATGAGACACCTCTTTATTATACTTGAATGCCCTCACAATATGTTTCCATTGACTGACTCCACATCATCACAAGAAATTCTCTTTGCCTCCAACAGATAGGGTGACCAGACACTAAATGTAAAAAATCAGGACGGGGGTGGGGTAATAGGAGCCTATATAAGAAAAAGACCGAAAAATCAGGACATCTGGTCACCCTACCAACAGATAAGAAAAACCCACTACCCTCAACACATTGATATCCATCCCAATATAACACAAACACTTCCACTGGCATAGATGTGATGCTCCTTTGGCCTAAAGAAAGGTGCACTGAACTTGAAGCTGTAAGTTCATATTTCACCTTTTCCACTCTCTGCAGTTCATATTTCTGTGCGCTTCATAGCCAGTGTCTCTTAGTCCTATAGAATCATAGGACTGGAAGGAACCTCGAGAGGTCATCTAGTCCAGTCCCCTGCACTCCTGGCAGGACTAAGTATTATCTAGACCATTCCTGATAGGTGTTTGTCTAACCTATTCTTAAAAATCTCCAATGATGGAGATTCTACAACCTCCCTAGGCAATTTGTTCCAGTGCTTAACCACTCTGACAGGAAGTTTTTGCTAATGTACAATCTAAACCTCCCTTGCTGCAATTTTAGCCCATTGCTTCTTGTCCTATCCTCAGAGGTTAAGGAAAACAATTTTTGTCCCTCCTCCTTGTAACAACCTTTTACATACTTGAAAACTGTTATCATGTTCCCTCTCAGTCTTCTCTTTTCCACACTAAACAAACCCAATTTTTTCAATCTTCCCTCATGGGTCATGTTTTCTAGACTTTTAATCATTTTTGTTCTCTTCTCTGGACTCTAACCAATTTGTCCACATCCTTCCTAAAATGTGGCACCCAGAACTGGACACAATACTCCAGTTGAGGCCTAATCAGCGCAGAGTAGAGCAGAAGAATTACTTCTCGTGTCTTGCTTATAGCACTCCTGCTAATACATCCCAAAATAATGTGCTCTTTTCTTAGGGCTGTCAATTAATTGTGGTTAACTTACATGATTAACTCAAAAAATTTTATTACGATTAATTGCACTTATAACATTAGACTACCAATTGAAATTTATTAAATATGTTTGGATGTTTTTCTACATTTTCAATATTGATTTCAGTTACAATACAGAATACAAAGTGCACAGTGTTCACTTTATATTATCATTTTTTATTACAAATATATGCACTGTAAACATTATAAACAAAAGAAATAATATTTTTCAATTCACCTCATACAAGTACTGAAGTGCATACACTCTTTATCATGAAAGTGTAACTTACAAACACAGATTTTTTTAGTTACATAACTGCACTCAAAAACAAAACAGTGTAAAACTTTAAATCCTACAAGTCCACTCAGTCCTACTTTCTATTCTGCCAATCGCTAAGACGAACAAGTTTGTTTACATTTTCGGGAGATACTGCTGCTTGCATCTTATTTATGTCATCTCAAAGTGAGAACAGGCTTTTGCATGGCACTTTTGTAGCTGGCGTTGCAAAGTATTTAAATGCCAGATATGCTAAACATTCATATGCCCCTTCATGCTTTGGCCACCATTCCAGAGGACATGCTTCCATGCTGATCATGCTCGTTAAAAAAAAATGCGTCAATTAAATTTGTGACTGTACTCCTTGGGGAGAGAACTGTATGTCTCCTGCTCTATTTTACCTGCATTCTGCATGTATTACATGTTGTAGCAGTCTTGGATGATGACCCAGCACATGTTTGTTTTAAGAACACTTTCACAGCAGATTTGACAAAACACAAAAAAGGTACCAATGTGAGATTTCTAAAAATAGCTACAGCACTCCACCCAAGGTTTAAGAATCTGAAGTGCCGTCCAAAATCTGAGAGGGACGAGGTGTGGAGCATGCTTTTAGAAGTCTTAAAAGAACAACACTACAATGCAGAAACTACAGAACCCGAACCACCAAAAAAGAAAATCAGCCTTCTGCTGGTGGCATCTGACTCAGATGATGAAAATGAACAAGCATCAGTCCACACTGCTTTGGATCATTATCAAGCAGAACCCATCATCAGCATGTACGCATGTCCTATGAAATGATGGTTGAAGCATGAAGGGACATATGAATCTTTAGCGCATCTGGCATGTAAATATCTTGCAATGCCAGCTACAACAGTGCCATGCGAACACCTGTTCTCACTTTCAGGTGACATTGTAAACAAGAAGCAGGCAGCATTGTCTCCTGCAAATTGTAACCAGCCTTGTTTGTTTTAGTAATTGGTTAACCAAGAAGTAGGACTGAGTGGTTTTGTAGGCTCTAAAATTTTACATTGCTTTATTTTTGAATGCAGGGGTTTTTTGTACATAATTCTACATTTGTAAGTTCAACTTTGATGATAAAGAGATTGCACTACAATACTTGTATGAGGTGAATTGAAAAATACAACTTTTTGTTTTTTACAGTGCAAATATTTGTAATCAAAAATAAATATAAAGTGAGCACTGTACACTTTGTATTTTGTGTTGTAATTGAAATTAATATATTTGAAAATGTAGTAAACATCCAAAAATATTTAAAATAAATGGCATTCTATTTTTTGTTTAACAGTGCGATTAATCACGATTAATTTTTTTAATCGCTTGATTAACTGTGATTAATTTTTTAAGCGCTTGACAGCCCTACTTTTTTTGCAACAGTGTTACACTGTTGACTCAAATTTATCTTGTGGTCCTCTATGACCCCCAGATCCCTTTCCACAATACTACTTCCTAGGCAGTCATTTCACATACATGTTTGTATGTGTACAGCTGATTGTTCCTTCCTAAGTGGAGTACTTTGCATTTGTCCTTATTGAATTTCATCCCATTTACTTCAGACCATTTCTCCAGTTTGTCTAGATCCTTTTGAATTTTAATCCTATCCTCCAAAGCACTTGCAACCCCTCCCAGCTTGGTATCATCCGCAAACTTTATAAGTGTACTTTCTATGCCATTATCTAAGGCCAGGTCTACACTACCCCCCTAATTTGAACTAAGGTACGCAACTTCAGCTACGTGAATAACGTAGCTGAAGTTCGAAGTACCTTAGTTCGAACTTACCTTGGTCCACACTCGGCAGGCAGGCTCCCCCGTCGACTCCGCGGTACTCCTCTCGCCGAGCTGGAGTACCGCAGTCGACGGCGAGCACTTCCGAGTTCGACTTATCGCGTCCAGACTAGAGGCGATAAGTCGAACCCAGAAGTTCGATTGCCAGCCGCCGAACTAGCGGGTAAGTGTAGCCAAGGCCTAAATCATTGATGAAGATATGGAACAGAACTGGACCCAGAACTAATCCCTGAGGGACCCATTTGATATGCCCTTTCAGCATTACTGTCAACCACTGATAACTACTCTCTGGGAATGGTTTTCCAACCAGTTTTGCACACACCTTATAGTAGTGCCATCTAGGTTGCATTTCCCTAGTTTGTTTATGAGAAGGTCATGCGAGACATTATCAAAAGCTTTACTAAAGTCAAGATCTACTGCTTCCTCCCTATCCACAATGCTTGTTACCCTCTCAAAGAAAGCTATCATGTTGGTTTAACATGATTTGTTCTTGACAAATCCATGCTGACTGTTACTTATCACCTTATTATTCTCTAGGTGTTTGCAAATTGATTGCTTAATTATTTGTTCCATTATTTTTCTGGGTACAAAAGTTAAGCTGACTGGTCTGTAATTCCCCAGGTTGTCCTTATTTCCTTTCTATAAATTGGCACTAAATTTGCCCTTTTCCAATCTTCTGAAATCTCTCCTGTCTTCTATGACTTTTCAAAAATAATCGCTGATGACTCAGATATCTCCTCAGTCAACTCCTTGAGTATTCTAGGATGCATTTTATCAGGCCCTGGTGACTTGAAGACATCCAATTTGTCTAAGTAATTTTTAACTTATGCTTTCCCTATTTTAGTCTCTTCTGATCCTACCTCATTTTTACTGGTATTCACTATGTTAGACATCCAATCACTACCAATCTTGGTGAAAACCAAAACAAAAAAGTCATTAAGCACCTCTGCCATTTCCACATTTTCTGTTGTTCTGCCCCCCACCCCGTTGAGTAACAGGCCTACCCCGTCCTTGGGCTTCCCCTTGTTTCTAATGTATTTGGAGAATGTTTTCTTGTTACCTTTTATTTCTCTGGCTAGTTTGATCTCGTTTTGTGCTTTGGTCTTTCTAACGTTGTCTCTACATACTTGTGTTATTTGTTAATATTCATCCTTTGTAATTTGACCTAGTTTCCACTTTTTGTAAGACTCTTTTTTGATTTTTAGATCATTGAAGATCTCTTGGTTAAACCAAGGTGGTCTCTTGTCATACTTCCTATCTTTCCTACGCAGTGGGATAGTTTGCTCTTGTGTCCTTAATGTCTCTTTGAAAAACTGCCAACTGTCTTCAAGTGTTTTTCCCCTTAGACTTGCTTCCCATGGGATCTTACCTACCAACTCCCTGAGTTTGCTAAAGTCTGTCTTCTTGAAATCCATTGTCTTTATTTTGCTGTTCTCCCTCTTACTATTCCTTAGAATCATGAACTCTACCATTTCATGATCACTTTCACGCAAGCTGCCTTCCACTTTCAAATTCTCAACCAGTTCTTCCCTATTTGTCAAAATCAAATCTAGAACAGCCTCTCCCCTAGTAGCTTTCTTCACCTTCTGAAATAAAAAAAATTCTCCAATACATTCCAAGAACTTATTGGATAATCCGTGTACTGCTGTGTTATTTTCTCAACAGATGTCTAAGTAGTTGAATTCCCCCTTCACCACCAAGTCCTATGCTTTGGATGATTTTGTTAGTTGTTTAAAAAAAGACTTGTCCACCTTTTCTTCCTGGTTAGGTGGTCTGCAGTAGACATCATCCTTGTTTTTTACCCCTTTTATTCTTACCCAGAGACTTTCAACAAGTCTGTCTCCTATTTCCATCTCAACCTCAGTCCAAGTGCATACATTTTTAATATATAAGGCAACACCTCCTCCCTTTTCCTCCTGCCTGTCCTTCCTGAACAAGGTGTACCCTTCTATACCAATATTCCAGTCATGTGTATTATCCCACCAGGTCTCTGTGATGCCAACTATGTCATAGTTGTGTTTATTTACTAGCATTTCGAGTTCTTCCTGCTTATTCCCCATACTTCTCGCATTAGTATACAAACATCTAAGATACTGATTTGATTTCCCCTCCCCAATTCTGTCTTGTCTTTCCCTTATCCCTGCTATAACAGCCCATGCTCCTCCAAAATTCTAAACCTTCTCCCAGGTCTCCACGTGGGCTTTGGTCACCTGCCCCCTTCAAACCTAGCTTAAAGCCCTCCTCACTAGGTTAGCCAATGTGTATCCAAATATGTTCTTCCCCTTCCTTGATAGGTGGACCCGATCTCTGCTTAGCAGTCATTCTTCCTGGAACAGCATCCTGTGGTCAAAGAAGCCGAAGCTCTCCCTTCGCAGCCAGGCATTCACCTCCAGGATGCATCTGTCTCTGCCTGGGCCCCTACCCTTGACCGGAAGGATCGGCGAGAACACCACCTGTGCTCCTAACTCCTTCATCCGTACTCCCAGAGCCCTGTAGTCACTTTTGATCTGCTGAGGGTCATACCTCGCAGTATCATTAGTGCCCACATGGATGAGTAGCATGAGGTAGCAGTCAAAGGGCCGGATGATCCTCAACAATCCCGCCGTAATGTCTCAGATACAGGCCTCTGGCAGGCAGCATATCTCCCAGGATGCCATGTCAGGGCAACAGATGAGTGCAGAATTTATAGTCACCAATTTTTTTCCTCACTCCATAATTATGCTTCCAGATCTCCCTTCTACTTCTAGTTAGATCTAGGAATAGAACCAAGGTCCCTACTGTAGGAGGCATCAGCCTTAGACACACAGTGTCTTGGTGGGTGAATATGCTTAATCTATGTGCTTGTGTAACTCTCACTAGGAGAATGTGATTAGTTGTCCCCCTCTTGTGGCTTGTTGATATAAAAAATTTATGAGTCTGCTACTGAGGGCTTGTCTATATGGAGTGTTAGTGGGTGGCAAGCAGGGGGTATCAATATACATCACTTTAGCATACCATGTACTAACTGTCCATGTGGACCCTGCTAAGATACACTAAGAATTCTATTGTGTGCTTTGATCTACTGATCTACATTGCACTGTGGAACTTTTAGTGCCTGGTAACCTGTCCACATGGACAGCTACTGGGCAGCAGGCAAGAGCGCTGCAGATTTACATCCAGTTTGCCACTAACTCTCTGTATGGACATGTCCTGAGTGTAGCTAGAAGATTTAGGTCAAAAATGTTAAAGGATTAGGCACTTAAAGATGCAGATAGTTGCCTGGTGGGGTTTTCAAATGTGTCTAGACGCTTAACTTTCATTCAAATTTCCTCAAGCAATAGAGGTTCATGCTTTCAGGTTCAAACCATGCTGATGACCTAAGTGGAGCTGGTGCTTATAAAAATGGTTTTTTTAAATTCTGGCCTCAAACACCGAGGACAAGGTTCTTGGGGTCCAAAAGATTTAAAATCCACACTATTAGAGAGCTCCCTTCTTGTGACTGGTGTACAAAAGATGTTTTGAGTCTACTGCCTTTTGTGTAATGATGCTCCTGGAAGAGTTGCTTTCTATAATGATTGAACCCCTGACCTCTGGACAGAAAAGCATAAACTTCTACTGCCTGAATTAAAGTATGTAATCCACACTGGGAGAAAAAGAGTACTTGTCCCTTTGAAGTGGCTGGTCCTTACAGGAGGTTTATAAGTTTGCTACTGCAGTAGATATCCTGAATTCTTCCTACAAAGGAAAGAGGTTAAATCCCTGCTTAAAGTAAAAAAAACTGAATCCAGCCTTAATAAAGAGCTCTACTGTGTCTCTATAATCTAACTTCACATAAATGTATTTATTGCAGACCTGAAATCTGGAATTGAGGTAATCTCAAACATGTAAATGAGGAAATAAACTACTGACACTGCCAAACGTGAAAATACTGAAGGAGTGTCATGGCAAAAGGAAGGGATTGAGGTAAAACAGCAAGTGGTCTCCATGCATACCCCAAACTGTGAGAAATTTGGAAATAAAAATAAGTTAAATTGTTTATTTGGTGTCACATTAGGTAAAGATGGGGGCAACCTTTCAGGGAACAAAATGAATGTATGTGAAAAAATGAAAGTGTCTTGAGCACGATACTCTTTAAAGTTTAGATAGAAACCCTGTAGTAAACCTGTGACAAACTGCAAAAGTGTCTGTGTGACAGGCTTCCATCATCACTCATGGCACCTCCTCCTGGGGATATGCTCTGCCAGGTTCTGCATCCTCCTCAGCAGTCTCTCTACCCCTCATATGTCCTTGGACTCAGCAGGCTGGGTCGAGCAGCACTTCCAAGCTGCCACCCTCATATGCCCCAGATTCAGTACATCCCTTTTACGTTACAATTGTTCTGGTAGTAACCCACTTGATAAGCAGACCCCACAGGATTTTTGGGCACTTCAGGGATCTTTAGCTTAGGTACGAGGAGCGTTGCTGCAGAGCGAATGAGGAAGCCAAAAAACACCCACGGCGGGGAGAGAAAGAGAGAGAGAAGCAACCAGCTTAACCATGGAAGTTATTTATTGCCAGGTAATAAGCATAGGGGAGCCAAACAAACAAAACAGTTATAATATTACATCTAACTTAAATCTGATTATAAAAGTCAAGTTTATAAAACTATAACTGATCACACAAGTCAGGGTCAGAAGGCAATACCTAGAGAGAGAGAGAAACCTGGGTTCTCACCACTCTGTGAAGCTTGAATCAATCGGGGGTCCAAGGTGGTGGTGGTAGCTGAGGGTCAGAGTGCTGGAGAGAGGCAGAGCCCTCAACACGATCAGTCAGGAGAAGATGAAGTCCCAGTGAAACTGATGAAGATGTTGGATCCAGGCATCAGAACACTTACTTGAGCATGGGTAGGGGTTTTTGTAGGGAAAAACAATGGTTCAAGGGAGAACACTAGATTTGTTTATGGGTAAACTGATGGCTCAAGGGAGTATACCAAAGGGTTTTTTTGTTCTGGCTAGACAATAGGAACTGATCATTCCTGTCTATGGGCGGTGTTCCTTCAAGGGAGCTCACAATGCAATTAGGGAGCTTTGTTATTTTGGATACCAATAAAGGATTTATTATTAGAATTGGTCTGATAACTACTGAGCTGGGTGTGTGCAGGCGTGGGTTCATTAACATCTGGAGCAGAGATCTCCCATCATGCAGTGCTTCCCTGCTTTTCTGGTCCCAGAGTTCCATGCAGTTCTTGCCTTGGAATCTCTGTTCTCCATTCTGTATACTAATGGAGATGCCACCCTGTCCCATCTTTGATGCAAATGAGGCTAGGGGAGTTTCCTTAATCCTGACACCCTTATCCCAGGGGTTTAGATGTGTCTCCCACTGCTTTTTCATTGCTCTTTGTAAGTCTTTCTTCTGATCGGCTTTGCTTCAAGCTGAGGCTGGGGGGAAGGGAGGTCTTTTGTGAGTCAGACAGTACTGCGCCTTGGTTCCCCAAGAACACAAAGCTGATAGGTAACACCTTGTAGCCTACATGTCTCCCCTACTTGCTGCTTAATTAGACCTATCTGGCCTAATTTACCCTCTCAGAATCAGTGTGGGGAATAAACCCCATCAGTCTTTCATATCTTTTATTAATATCATGTGATTCTGGTTTCCTCTTCAATTTTGTATTGTGGCCTGAATGAATTCATAGCGTTAAATCAAAGGAGGCTGCAAAACAGCTGTTACAGAACCTAGCAGGAAAGGTAAAACAGTGACAGAGATATGTCAACCTCACATACCCAACTTCAGAGAAGTTAAGATAACAATAGCTAATTCCACCCAGGCTAGTATGGGATACCTTCCCCAAGGCTAAGTCTGGGATAAAAGGAGGTGAAAAAAATAAAAGACCCTAGAAAAGGAGGGACGGTTGAGTGAGCTGAGAGAGGCTGGCAAGGATGTCAGGAAAAAACTGACAGTCTGACTGAGATAAAGAGACCAGGCTGCTAGCCATGTAGGCAGTAGAATAAGTCCAACACATGTGATCTATGGACACAGAGGCTAAGCTTAGGTAAGGGAATATAGGTATAGGTCTCTGTTGTTTTAAATCTACTTCTCTAAGAGCCATGTATCTTCTGGGCAAAATAAAACATGCTTTATTTCAAAGAAGCTGCTTCGGTCTCACTGCAAATGTATGCTGTCACAGAATCCCAAAGAGAAACCTGGCAGGGCCCAACCTCTGGTGGACCTGCGGACTCAGTCACAAGTGGGACCCAGGAGGGTATAACCCAGGTTCTGGTCTGAGAATGGATGAATTGCAGAATTCTACCCAAGAAGAGGTAACGGCCAAGGCCTGATACCTGTGGGGATGCACTCAAAGAGACCCTGAGAAGGAACGGCAGTGCAGCTAGCCCAGTAACTGTGGCAACATTTTCAGCTGGTATTGTAGCTCCATTATCTTCGAATGGAGCTTTGACAATTTGGACATGGGGGACAGAACTTCAGGTTGTGTATTGTATAGGAAAACACACATAAATGTAAAGATCAAGCTCATCTTGAAGAGCAGTGGACTCCAAACTTTTTTGATCGTGCACCCCTATCAGTAAAAAAATTTTGAGCACGCACCCCCGGCTGCGCTGGTTCTACCATTTTTGCCGAAGCAAAAAAAAAGCTGCTTGGACTCCCGCCCGAACTGACGAAGCAACAACAAAAAAAGTGCTCCTCCTGCCGCGCACCCCCAAGGATCCTCTTGCGCACTCCCTGGGGTGCACGCACCCCACTTTGGAGACCACTGTTGTAGAGAACGGCAGAAGCAGAAACAACATGACAACAATGTTATCTGGAGAAAACAAAAGCAAGAGTTATGAGTCTGACAAACATTGCTAAACATGCAACAAAGTATGTAGCCTTTACTCATAAGAGGAATCCCATCACTTTAGTGTCACATTACAAAATATAGATCTACAGTATGTCGAAAGTAACCCTAAATGTACGACAGTTAAGTTTGTTTTTTTAAATTAATACTTCCACCACTCTTTAGATAGCACTTGACATTTTCAAAACACTGAACCAATGAATTACCACATCACCCTTGCATAGTTAATTTTATTACCATTTAATAAATTGCTTACAGCTAGACTATTCTGTTAGAAGCTTGAAAAGCCCATTACCTCCAAGCAGACTCAAAATAGGAAGTGAACAGTATATTTTATACAGAAGTTAAAGAAAACAGAGTAGTACTCTTTATCATCTCTATAATTCCACAATATGTCTCAGTGCTACAGGTTTACAGCAAGTCATTGAATTAACCTTCTCTCTCTTTCTCTCACCATTTATTGTTACTAGGAATAATTCAGAGATTCCAACATGTAATCTCCTAGCAATATAACAGGTTTTTGCTTTTGGCAAGGCTAACACCGCTGCTGAATGAGTGTAAGTAGTTATGTTTAACTCTCAGCTTTCTCTAGCTCCAAAAAAAACCTGAAATCCACTTTTTCAAATCTTGAAAAGGTCCATCTGAAACTGGTGTTGGGATCTCTAAAATGAGATCATTTTAACATGAATAAGTTAGAGCGATCCACATACTGTATGTATCATCCAGCAACAAAAATAAAATAAAAAGATGTTCATCTAGCTATATTTTAACTTGGATTTCTTTATGTGCCTGGAACAGTTCTTTACAACATATGTAAACAACATTTGAACTGCACCAGATTCCACTAATTAAAATTTTGTAATTCACATTAATATGTTTGGCAATTATTCATAACTGCAAAGTAATTTGTTTCTAAAGATTTTTTTCCTGTTATACCAAATTAACATTGAACTCTAATAAACAAAATGCCTAAAATAATAGTAGAAACTATATTGTAATGACTGTGGAAGCATTTTCATTCTAGTTCCCCATATTAATGTGTTTATAACTTTGAAAAAAAAATCCTTGGGCTGAATTTTTTCAGCTCTCTTACCCTGAAGAGAGGTTTTGTGTGCGGTAAGGGAGTGGAAGTTTCATAAAATTTTCTTTGGCAGTTTTGAGTTCTTCAAGCCTGCAAACGATTGTTTTGTGTTTGAAGAATATTTTTACATTGTTTTTCCACTCTCAGATAAGTCAAATATGGATTATTTCAAAGACTTCAAGTTAGTCATGGATTTAGGACACAGTGAAAACAAATGCACCATTTCCAACAAATGCACCATTTCTGGTAATCCATCCATGACAAGCTAGTCCACACCACTAGAAATACACCTGGAGTTTGTGCCTCAATTATTAAGCACACTATAAATCCTATTATCACTGAGGATATTGAATCTGTGAAGAGTGGCTGTGACCCAAAGACCTCTTAATGCCAACTGGAAAGGGGGTGCAGAGAGCTTACGGGGATCTCTTGTGTCTGACACATACAGTTCAACAAAGAGTGACACATGAGGTCTCACATGAAAGTCAGTGTCATGCTGGTCATCAGTATTATTGTGAAATGTCTGTACAGATACTGTGTAAAGGAGTTATGTATATATATATATTGAAAATATGTTATTAAAGTCTGTGTTTTGGGGGGAGGGCTGGTCACAGCCAAATGTGAAAAACAGGTTTCCTGTCAGACAAGATCTAGTGGTACAGGTCAAAAGTTTGCTTGAGCATATTGTGGGGGACAGAGAAGACACCTGGACATCTTTCACTGAGGAAGTAAAAGGAGAGCAGTTTTGCTTCATGAAGAAGTGATCTCAAGCTTTGCTGAAAACACTGAAGTGAATTTTGGATGTGATAAACTTCTTTAGATAGGAGATGAACATATTAGTTTAGTCTCTAGAAAGCATCTTATTATTTTGTTTTATACGTAACCATTTGTTTCCAATATTCTTACTCACTGTCACTTGAATCTCTGCTTTTTGATAATAAACTTATTCTTGTTCTCACTATAAATGTATCTTCCTGCTGTGGTATGAAGCAAAGTGCTGGTCCTGAGTTCACTCTTACAAGCTGGTGTATACTGTTCCTTTGGGAATGGAAAGTCTGGAAATTCTATGAGTGTTCAGTGGACATTGCAGAGAATACTCCAAGGACTCAGGGATCGGTGTGTGCCTATCACTAACCTGTACAGCAAGAGCAAGACCTGTGGAGGCCTGGTAGGCAGTGCTTGGACTATCAGAGGCTGTTGGTTTCAGGGAGCTGATCCACAGCAGGCACAGACAAGACTATTTCACACTACGGGCAGATGGTGGGGAGGTGCCTCACAGCCCTGGGGAGCATCACAGTAGCCAAGTCTTGCAAATGGAGCGAAGTGAAAGATATCAAAGAGCTATCAACTCAGCTACTTACCAGTTTACCATCCACATCTCCATATTAGAGCAACAATAATTTCAAACAAACACACCACACCAGCCACCATACCACTGAACAACCTACATTACTAGAACCCTATTAACGACCAATCCAGGGTTGCCAAGAACATTTTTCCCAGCATGCATTTCTGGAGGCTAGTCCAGACTACTGCAGCTCTCCAACAGGTTTGTTAGTTAATTAATACAAATAGCTGCTGCTAGCTGGGTCTTGCTGTTGGGAGTTTTCCCCAAAATGTATGTTTAATGATGTTAATGTTAGTGTTTATGTTTGAATTAATGTGTTTGCTGTAATTATTAGTATAAAATGAGTTAATTATGGAACAAATCAATGGATTCCATGATTCAAGATGGTGTCGTGCCATAATGACAACTCAGACTCCACTAGTGGTGGGAAAAGAGCAACGGACTCTTAGGAGATAGTTAGAACCAGCTCAAACCACTAGGTTCGCGCCACTGAGCCTATAAAAAGGGCTGCATGCCTGAGCATTACTGCTGTCCATCAGAGTGGCAGCCAGGTATTAGGTTGAGTTGCATGGACGTTAAGGATCTCCTCAGTGACTCCAGACCCACACCATCAGCCAAGAAGACATCACTTACCATAAAAACAACGAGGAGTCCAGTGGCACCTTAAAGACTAACAGATATATTTGGGCATAAGCTTTCGTGGGTAAAAAAACACTTAAGATGTATGGAGTGAAAATTACAGATACAAGCATAAATATACTGGCACGTGAAGAGAAGGGAGTTACGTTATAAGTGGAGAACCAGTAATGACAAGGCCAATTCAATCAGGGTGGATGTGGTCCACTCCCAATAATTGATAAGGAGGTGTCAATACCAAGAGAAGGAAAATTGCTTTTGTAGTGAGCCAGCCACTCCCAGTCCCTGTTCAAGCCCAAATTAATGGTGTTAAGTTTGCAAATGAATTGTAGCTCTGCAGTTTCTCTTGGAAGTCTGTTTTTGACTTTTTTTTGTTGACTGGTCCAGCCTGAAGTTGATGGCGGGGTGGAAATTGTTGAAATCCAGGTGGAATTCTTCAAGGCCCTCCTTCCCGTGGGTCCATATGACGAAGTTGTCATCAATATAGCGCAAGTAGAGGAGGGGCGCTAGGGGACGAGAGCTAAGGAAGCGTTGTTCTAAGTCAGCCATAAAAATGTTGGCATACTGTGGTGTCATGCGGGTACCCATAGCAGTGCCGCTGACTTGAAGGTATAAGTTGTCCCCAAATCTTAAATGGTTGTGGGTAAGGACAAAGTCACAAAGCTCAGCCACCAGGTGTGCCATGGCCTCATCAGGGATACTGTTCCTGACAGTTTGTAGTCCATCCTCGTGTGGAATATTGGTGTAATCCACGGTGGCCAGGAAGGTATTTCCATCTCATCATCAACCTCAGCCTGGACCAGTCCACACAAGATATCCACTTTCTCGACACTACAGTGCAAATAAGTGATGGTCACATAAACACCGTCCTATATCGGAAACCTACTGACCGCTATTCTTACCTACATGCCTCCAGCTCCCATACAGGACACATCACATGATCCATTGTCTACAGCCAAGGACAAGCCCAACAAGGAAAATAACAGAACACCACTGGCCATCACGTACAGTCCCTGCTAAAACCTCTCCAGCACATCATCAATGATCTACAATCTATCCAGGAAAACAATCCCTCACTCTCACAGACTTTGGGAGGCAGCCCAGTCCTTGCTTACAGACAGCCCTTCAACCTGAAGCAAATATTCACCAGCAACTACACACCACACCACAGAAACACTAACCCAGGAACCAATCCCTGTAACATACTCCGTTGCCTACTCTGTCCCCATATCTACTCCAGCAACACCATCATAGGACCCAACCACATCAGCCACACCATCTGGGGCTCATTCTCCTGCACATCTACTAATGTGATATGTGCCAGCAATGCCCCTCTGCCATGTACATTGGCCAAACTGGACAGTCTCTACATAAAAGAATAAATGGACACAAATCAGACATCAGGAATGGTAACATACAGAAGCCAATAGGTGAACACTTCAATCTCCCTGGACACTCAGTAATGGATTTAAAAGTAGCCATCCTGCAACAAAAAAAACCCATCAAAAACAGACTTCAAAAAGAAACTTCAGAGCTACAATTCATTCGCAAACTTAACACCATTAATTTGGGCTTAACTGTTTTCAAAGCATACACATCTCTCTGTCTCTTTTCTATCATACATGAGAGGGAGGTGGTTGGACTGACCAACTGCTTCCACAGGTGATGAGATACTGTATGCCAGCCCAAGTTCCTGACCCTGTTGGCTAGGTTGAACATTAACATTGCTTCCTCTTTTCATAGTTGGTAAGTTTAAGAATTTTCCCCAATTTTCTTTTTCTTGTCATATAGGAGATTGCCCCCTTCTTACAAACAGTGAAAATAATCTAGAGTAACATGTTTTAGTCACTTTGATTTGATGTCTGAAAGTAATTGAAACAAATAGAGCCTCATGCTGCTCCTCCCCTCAATCTCTACATCCTGAGGAATGTATCCTTGCCTTTATCTCCAATCTCTGAGAGGTCTCATGATTGAAGAAATTTGACTTGCAAATAACAAAGTTAATAAGAGATTAATACTATGTGTTCTATATGTGCAATATAGGATTTTCCTGTATATTTTGTAATAACATAGGTGAATGCATAGCTTTTATTTAGAGCTCCTCACTTTTGCTCATTGCAATAGTTATAAACTACTGCAATACTGTGAAAAAGCGGAAGACCTACAGGATGACTGTTATTTTAAGGTTAATTTGTTTTTAAGTCCCTAACTTTGATGCAGCTATGGTAATGCAGATCCTTTAGACAAACATTCAGGTTAGAAACAATGTAAGGTTTTTGTTTGTACTATTCTGTCATTCTCCTATACCAAGGATATTTGTGTGAAAATGGCAACTTTGTTTCTCAGAGTTTTTCTGCACCTGCTGCTTAGCTCTCACTTGAAGTCCTAATCCTTTGTTCATGACACTGCATTCATTGCCCCAGCAACCAAATGTGATTTTTACAAATAGAGGATTAGGACTTCAGGTGTGATATAAGCAACCAGCATGATCAGAACCTCCTAAGAAACACTGATCCTGTTTCCCTATAACATATTTCATGCACTATAGTTCAAAAACTGAGGCTATTAGCCTTCTCCTTATCCCATTAAAGTCAATGAAAAAACTCCCAATTACTGTAATGGGTGCAGGACTGGGCCTTTTGGCTCTAATCTATAATTTTAATAGTTACCCTGTAGGGCAAAAGACCAATTTCTTCTCCTGTTTGTCCTTCAAAGGAAATGGTGGCTGGAAGCTCTAATATATTACATAATCTGCACCAAAGCCTGAAGGAAGGGCTACAAATCTCAGAAGATTTAGAGCACTCCAAAAGCAACACAGTTGATGGCATTTAAAATAGTTCCATGGTCTGTGGAAGGGGGAAAACTTATTGGATTTCCTGCCAGAGTTCAACAGCACTGAATCTCTGGCCTTGTTTATGCATGAAGGTGACTTATATATATGATGTCATATAACTCAATACACCCTTTTGTAGTAATCTTTTAAAGATGTCTGGGTGGAGAAAAACCCCAGTTACCATTAATTGGCATCCTTGTTGACAGTCTCAACAGAGAAGCCAAGAGCTGAATGGGTACATAAACTACACTTACTCCCTGTCATCCTTTGGTCTTTCCAGCTCGGGGTTGAGGCATATTATAGCTTGAGTAGCTATCCAGGTTGCCATCTGGGCAACCTGACATTTACCAAGAATGGCTGGAAGTTAAATGCAATTTAAAGTATTAAAGCTAATATGCAATATTGCAGACATTGTAGTTAATTTACAATATTGGTCTACTGGTCTATCTTAGATATTTACATGGTCCTTGTGATGCTTGTATCTAAGTGCCTCGTGACATTAATGTATTTATCCTCACAATGCCCTGGGAGGTAGGGAAGTACCTTAATTTCACAGATTGGGAACTGAGGTACAAAGGGACATAGGTGCCTAAACCCTAAATTTAGGCACCTACGTCCCAGTTTTAGGCACCACTGCAATCCACAAAGCTTCCGCTTGACTGCCACCTAATCACACTTGATGCCTACATTTTTGCTATAAAAGTTCCCTTGTTGCCTATGCTTCTGCCTCTGGACATGTGCAGTGCTGCCTCAGGCCAGCGTCGGGATGCCATTTCACACCTAAGCCCCAATGCAATCCTTAAACCAGGTGAAGACAGGTTGAGCAACACCTATCTCACCTGTGGAGCCTGATCTAGTAGGCGTACTTTGAACATGCCCAGCTCCACACAAAATAGTTTGGGGGAAGAAGGCCTCCCTTATGACCTTTAACCCACCCTCACCCAGGATGTGGGAGGCCCCTGCTTCAATTCCCCTCTCTGCCAGAGGGAAAGGATTTGAAGAGGGGTTTCACACTGTAATTATTATATCTGTTCAGTGCTTGAGTACACAGTACCTTTAAAAGCTATGTCTACACAGTAGACCAGTACACAAGTATACACAGTTCCATGTCCATGTATGGCTGGACCATGTACCCCATTCCCCACATATGCTGTGCTGTGCATGGGTATACGCTGTGCACAGCCGTATACCCTCATCGTTTTCAGTACATGACGTTAGCGCTAATATTTCAGGGGTGGTATCCCGAAATGCTGTGCATCACAGGAGATACTCTAGGAACCGTCTTGCTGTGTTGCTGGAACTATATGCATTTGACGATGACAGCTCCCTGTCATCTTTTCCTTCTGCAATTTAGCAAGTCCACGATGATGTCACTCTGTTCCTGCTATTGCTCACAGGGCATCTGTTCACATGGCACAGTGCTGGATACTGGACCGAATTGGTCCAGATAGATTTCAGACAGCTAAAACAGCTGACCCAGAGGGGGAGAATGAAAATCCACTTGAATCCCATGGAACAGATATGTTGAATGCCAGATTGCAACAGTATACCCATGAGTGGACTGACAATTCTGGTCCCAGAGAACCAGCATGGTGTAGTGGGAAATCTGGGATGATGACCAGTGGCTGCACAACTTCAGACTAAGGAAGCAGACCTTCATTCGTTGTGTGAGCAGCTCGCACCAACCCTCCAGTGCCAGACTACTTGTTTTCAAGAATCCATACCAGTACAGAAGTCTGTAGCGATCGCCTTTTGGAAAGTGGCAACACCTAACAGCTACTGGTCTTTCCATTTGCTAGAATGCCTCATCCTGCCTAAGAGCCCAGAAGTCAACCGTGGGGGTGGTGGTTCTACAGGTTTGCCAGGCTACCGATACTGTGATCTACCCAGGGGTGGTTGCCATTACCCAAGTCCCTGAAATTATAGTGGGATTTCAAGGGATGAGGTTTCCAAACTGTCTGGAGGCCATTGACAGAACACACATCTCTGTATATTACCCACAAAAAGTGGCCAGTGAACATGTGAATTGCAAAGGTTACTATTCACTGGCTTGCCAAGGCTTAGTGGACCACAGGTGTCGGTTCAGGAACACAAATGTTGGACCCACAGGAAAGGTCTATGACACCAGGATGCTCAGGAGATCAGGGTTGTACTGCAAGGGGGAAGATGAGACTTTATTCCCCAGAAACAATGTGGTGAAACAACAGTTTCAATGATGACATTTATTTTGAGGGACCCACTCCTTCCATGGCTCATGAAGCCGTACCCTGACATCGCTGACCCAAGAAAAAAAGGAATTCAACTACAAACTGATTAGCTGGAGTGTGCTTTGGGGCAGCTGAAAGACCATTGGCAATGCCCCTGGAAACATGTGGATGCCAATGAGGCCAATGCAATTCAGATTATCATGGAGTGCTGTGACTTGCACAATGTATGTGAGGCCAAAGGGAAATACTTCCACAGCAAGTGGGTTCAGGGAAGATCAGTGATCTATACAGGCAGCCTGACCCAACCCATGTGCACACTGCTCCTGGTTCCTCTAGGACCAGGGAAATTCATGATGTTGTTTGCTCAGACATTGTAGAACAGCAGGCAGTCAGGATGTGACTTGCGACTGTGCCAAGTACTGCTTGAAAAGCTCAATAGAGCATTGCCACACAGTTCTGTTGCAAGATTCCTCAGTAGACTCTTGGGCTAGGGATAGCTCAGTGGTTTAAGCATTGGCCTGCTAAACCCAGAATTACAAGTTCAATCCTTGAGGGAGCCACTTAGGGATCTGGGACAAAATCAGTACTTGGTCCTGCTAGTGAAGGCAGGGGGCTGCACTCAATGACTTTCTATGAGATAGGTATATCTCCATTTATTATTAGTGGGTTCTGATCTCCTGCACCTGACATTAATGTGCTAACTGAAGACAGATGACTGGGGGAGGGTCCTCAAGGTTAATGCCTTTGGCCGTGGTTTTGTGCTTAGGCCAGTGATAACACATTGTAATGTTCTTGTTATGTTAACTGCACAGTTTCGGATTGGTTTATGGGGAGCACTTAAGCAGTTTATTAAAGTTACTTTAAAAAAAAGTTCTGTAAGGTTTTGGGAGGGAATTCACACATTCCTTACTATTTTCTGGCAGCATTGCTCACAGCACTTACCCAGTGCTCTGCATGATCATTCTCACGGCATTTGACTTATGAGGAGAGGCTCATGGAAAAATTGAAAAGAGTCCAGCGGAGGGCAACAAAAATGATTAGGGGGCTGGAGCACATGACTTATTAGGAGTGGCTGAGGGAACTGGGATTATTTAGTCTGCAGAAGAGAAGAATGAGGGGGGATTTGATAGCTGCTTTCAACTACCTGAAAGGGGGTTCCAAAGAAGATGGATCTAGACTGTTTTCAGTGGGGTAGCAGATGACAGAACAAGGAGTAATGGTCTCAAGTTCCAGTGGGGGAGGTCTAGGTTGGATATTAGGAAAAACTTTTTCACTAGGAGGGTGGTGAAGCACAGGAATGCGTTACCTAGGGAGGTGGTGGAATCTCCTTCCTTAGAGGTTTTTAAGGTCAGGCTTGACAAAGCCCTGGCTGGGATGATTTAGTTGGGAATTGGTCCTGCTTTGAGCAGGGGGTTGGACTAGATGACCTCCTGAGGTCCCTTTCAACCCTGATACTCTATAATTCTATGATTCTATGAGTGTTCCCATGCTTGCCAGTGGTAATGGTTGGGTGCGGATGAATACGTGGTGGTCATAAAAGCACTGCTCAGTGTCAGATACCTTTAATGTTATTTTACTTTTGTTCTATTTGTCTATTTTCACTTATTACTAATAAAGATATAAAGACACGTCAGTTAAATTCTCTTCTGTTTTTCACTGTGGTGCTTTGGACAACAATAGTTATTCACAGCTCACTTCATTGTCAAGAATGCCCCTACTTTTAAAAAAAATTAGCAAATTCATGGAGGGGAGCAGTGTGACAGGACTACTTTCTCTGCCCTTTGGACCAACGCAAAGAGGCTGGATGCATTCCAGGTTTATAAGCACCAGTGTGCTGTTTATGAGATCCTCTTAACCAGTACAGCCTCGTACAGCAACATACAAGTGGACATACATTTCCCCCTTAGCTCACTCTCCAGGGATCAAGAGGGAAAGATCTCATCCTGAGATCCTGTATCCCTGGACTCCTGCCAGCACCCTTCCTCCGTTGCACTTCCTTCCTCTCCTTTATTTGGTCCCAGCTGATGGATTGATTGCTCTTCTTAGCTTGTCAATCTCCTGCCTAATTAAGCCATTGAGCACTGTGGTGGGGCGATTGCCCCACGCCCAGAGAGGGTGGGCTGCAGCAGGCCTAGGCGCCTGCGCAAACGCATAGCCAATCAGGGAAGGGCTTACAGAGAGCCAATCAGAAGGCAGATTGGAGCCAGCCAATCAGGGCCCGGCCTAGCCATATAAAAGACTGCCCAGAGGAGGAGCAGTCAGTCTGTCCCAGGCCTTCAGAGGGGAAGGTCTGTCTCCAGAGCTGGGAGGCCAGCACCACGGACAGCACAGTGCAGGCCAGCCTGAGAGAGTGGGAGAAGGCCCTACTCCATAGCCTGCTAGGCGTCAGGCCTGGGAGGAGGAGGCCTAGCGTAGCGAAGGGCTGTTGGGGAAGCGGTCCAGAGGGATAGTCAGAGGAGGAAGGGGAAGGAAGACAGCGAGACTGTCACCCAAGGGCCTCTGGACCGGGACTCAGAGTAGTGGGCGGGCCTGAGTCCCCCCCCCCCTATTTTCCCCCCTTTGTTTGCTGTGCTACCCTACGCACAGCCACAGGCCGCAGGGAGCGGCCGGCCAGAACCACGCCAGGTCCTGGACTGTGAGGATCGGACTCGAAGGTGTGGGGCTGTTGTTTACCCCCCCCTGAAAGGGGGCGTGAATGGACAAAGGGACACTGTCGGAGGACAGTGCCCTAGAAGCGGACGCCGACGTCGGGAGCAACGCAAGTCCGTGCACCCCACAAAGGCGAGACGACAGGCGGGACGCCACCCAAAGAGGGCGCTCTACTGGCGCAAACTAATTCCCCGAGACGACCAGGAGGGGGCGCCACAGCGGTGAGCAACCGACCCTGTCACACGTGGTGGAGAATGCGGGCATAGCGGTCCGCCCCTGATACGAGGGGCCAGCGCCAGGACTGCGGACTATTGCCCAGAGCAGTGCCTTGCGCAGACACACGGTCGACCCAGATTGTGGGTGCAGACCCGGACCCGCCAAAGGGGTCCAGAGGGTGGGGGTTGAATCGGGGGTAACCCGCTGAACCCCAACACGGAGGCTGAGAAACTGTTGAAATGGATGCTAGAAAAGCAGCAGGAGCAGTCGGCCCAGCAGCACCAGCAACAGGTGCAAATGCTGCAGCAAATGACCACTCAGCAGCAGCTGCTGATGACCCAGCACCAAGAGAACCAGCAGCAGCTCCTCCGAGAGCTGGCCACCCAGCAGCGGGTGCAGCAGGAACATTTGGTGCAACAGATGGCCGCACTATTACGGCCGGCAGGAGGCACCCCTGCCGCCCCCATGGGAACCGGACTGGGGGATACCCCAGGGGCACTACCGATACGCCTCACCAAAATGGGGCCCAAGGACGACCCAGAGGCCTATCTGGTGACATTTGAACGGGTGGCAACTGCTGCCCGGTGGCCCTCAGAACATTGGGCCACGTTACTAGCCCCTTATTTGACGGGGCTGGCTCAGGCCGCATATTGGAGCCTCGACCCCCGGGAAGCGCTCGAGTACGCCCGAGTGAAGGCGGCCATCCTAGACCATACCGGCATTAGCCCGGAGACCTACTGACAACGTCTCCGCAAGGAACAATATCCTCCGGGGGCCCGACCCCGCGCCGTGGCCCAACGCATCCGGGACCACTGCTGGAGGTGGTTGAACCCAGAGGGCCTGAAGGGGCCCCAGGTGGCGGAGATGGTAGCCTTAGAGCAGTTCACCCAGATCCTACCCCCAGGAGGGAGGGCTTGGGTGCGACGGCATCGACCGGCCACCCTCTCCACAGCAGTGGCCTTAATGGAGGATTACTTATCAGCCAAGGGGGCGGAGGCGCCACCTCGAGCGGCCGGGAGCTTTGGTCGCAAGGGCGGCGCAGAGAAGGGGGACTCTCGTGGGGCGGGAGCCTCCGAGCCACTGGCAGGCAACAGCCATGGGCATCCGAGGCCTCCCAACCCTGAACCCTGACCCAACTTACCACCGCTGACGACTCGGAGGGAGCGACAGCGCCCGGAGCGAACAGACCCCCCTCGGAGGAGGCACAAGCCTGGCCGAGACCCGAGAGAGGTGCTGGGGCTGCGGTCAAGAAGGACATTTCCGGCGAGATTGCCCTTTTATGGACTGCAGCTACGGGCAGGCCTGGATGGCCGGACAAAGGGCACGGAAGAGAGGGGCAGGAAAGTTGATAGTCCCGGTCCGGGTTGAAGGGAACCCCATCAACGCCCTCGTGGACTCGGGGTGTAATCAGACCCTCAAGATTGAGATTCGGGACCAGCCCCTCTCGTATGAGGGTCTGACTACACCCCGAGTCCACGAGGGCGTTGGTGGGGTTCCCTGAATCTCAATCTTTCGGGGCCCCCGATCTACCTACAGTGCGTGCATGGAGACGTCCGCCAGTATCCCACAGCCTGGGTCAAGATGGGAGTAGGCTGCCGAGAGGAGGATCTCCGGGTAGGAGTGGCCCCTAGGCTGGCCTACCCGGTGGTGTTGGGATGAGACTGGCCCGGCTTCAGAGAGGTCCTCCTGAGATATCAGCCACCCAAGCCCCGACCAGACAGGACTATAGCACCGGGAGTGGGGCTGCTTGGGAGCAGGCTAAGGGGTGACCCCGGCGAGGGGACCTCCTCGACGGCGGAGACCCCTGCGAATTGTCCGGGAGACAGGCCCCGTTCGGTGGAGGACGCCCAGGTGGAGTTAGAGCGCGACGGGGACTTCTTACGGGAGCAACGGGAAGACCCAACCCTAAGCCGAGCCTGGGAACAAGCTACCAACCCTGCTATTGAGGGGGACGGGACGCTACGGACTCCGCAGGGCCCCCGCTTTGAGGTATGGCAGGATCACCTGTACCGAATAGCGCAGGAACCCCAGACCCGGGAGACGTTCCGCCAGCTGTTGGTCCCCCGGAGACTGCGAGCCGGCCTCCTCCATTTAGCCCATGCAAACCCTTGGGCTGGACACCTGGGACGCGAGAAGACCCTACAGAGGGTGGCCCGCCGGTTTTTCTGGCCAGGCATCCACTGGGAAGTGGCAGACTTTTGCGCCTCGTGCCCAGAATGCCAGCGAGCCGGACCGAAAGGGGTAGCCCCTGCACCCCTGGTACCCATGCCAGTCGTGGGGGTACCCTTTGAACGGATCGGGATGGACCTCGTCAGCCCCCTTGAGCGAAGTAAGACAGGGAACCGCTTTATACTAGTAGTCGTGGACTACGCAACACGCTATCCCGAAGCCGTTCCCCTAAAGACAGCGACGGCACCGACCATCGCGGGTGAATTGGTAAAGATTTTCGCCCGGATTGGGATACCCGGGGAAATATTGATGGACCAGGGCACCAATGTGTCCTCCAAGTTAATGGCCGAGCTATGTTGCCTCCTCCATATCCGGACCCTCCGGACATCGGTGTACCACCCACAGACCAATGGCCTGGTAGAGCGGTTCAATGGTACGCTAAAAGCCATGTTGCGGAAGTTTGTGGAGGAGGACCCCTCACATTGGGACACCTTGTTGCCGGCCCTGCTGTTTGCAATAAGAGAGGTACCGCAGGCCTCGACGGGGTTCTCGCCTTTCGAGCTCCTATATGGCAGACAGCCCAGGGGAATACTGGACCTCCTGAAAGAAGAGTGGGAAACACAGGAAACACGGGTCCTTGGGGACCACACAATACGTGCTACAACTCCGGGAGCGACTCCAAACGTTAGGGGCCTTCGCCCGTGAAAAGGCATGCCAGGAGCGCCTCTATAATCGAGGGACTAGAGGGAGGAAGTTCACCCCAGGCGATCGGGTGCCGCTTTTACTGCCCTCTGCAGAGTCGAAGCTCCTAGCCAAATGGCAGGGTCCCTATGAAGTGATCCGACGAGTGGGGCCGGTCGATTACGAGGTCAGACTACCTGGTCGACGTAAAGAGACGCGCATTTATCACATTAACCTTCTAAAGGCCTGGAAAACCCGGGAAGCCATGTTCATTGGCCCGTCCACCCCAGATTCGGAACTTGGACCCCTAGCAGGGGACCTTCCCGACCCCGGACCGGCCACGCTGGGGTCAGGCCTCAGCCCCAGACAAAGGGGGCAACTACAGCGGGTGGTAGAAAAGTTTCCAGACGTTTTATCGGCCCGCCCAGGCCGGACGACTTTAATGAGTCATCATATCGCCACCGACCCCGGGAAGAGGGTGACGGATAACCACCGGCCGTTGCCCAAGAAAATGTGGGATACAGTTCGACGGGAGGTAGAGACGATGTTAGAGATGGGAGTGGTAGAGGAGTCGACGAGTGAGTGGCGGAGCCCTATCGTCCTAGTTCCAAAACCAGACGGGACGACTCGGTTTTGCATCAATTTCCGGAAGGTCAACGCTATCTCCCGTTTTGATGCCTATCCAATGCCGAGAGTGGATGAACTGTTAGAGCGCCTCGGGGGAGCCAAGTATCTGTCAACCTTAGATTTGACTAAAGGATGTTGGCAGATCCCACTGACGCCAAACTCCCGGGCGAAGACGGCCTTCCCTACGCCTTTCGGCCTTTTCCAGTTCGTAACCATGCCGTTCGGGTTACACGGAGCGGCAGCCACGTTTCAACGCCTGATGAACAAGGTCCTCCAACCCCACGACCACTACGCGGCGGCGTACATAGATGATATCGTGGTTTACAGCCTCGACTGGGAGAGCCATTTACACCACCTGGCAGCAGTGTTACAAGCCCTCAGGGCGGCCGGCCTAACTGCTAACCCGGCGAAATGTCACTTAGGCCAAGAAGAAGTGACCTACCTGGGATACACGGTAGGAGGGGGGAAACTAACACCCATGATTAGCAAAGTACAAGCCCTCAGGGACGTACCCACCCCCACGATGAAGAAACAAGTACTTCGCGTCTATAGCCACCCCCTTGTCAGACCTAACGAAGAACTCCCAACCCCAACAGGTACAGTGGACTACACAATGCGAGCGAGCCTTTAACACACTCAAGGAACGTCTCACTCAAGAACCAGTACTACGACACCCCGACTTTGCGAAAGAGTTTATACTACAGACAGACGCTTCGGAAGTTGGCCTGGGCGCAGTACTCTCCCAGGAAGTAGACGGGGAGGAACATCCCATACTGTATCTAAGTCGGAAGCTGTTCCCCCGGGAGAGACATTTCTCAACGATAGAGAAAGAGGCCCTGGTGGTACGGTGGGCTATCGACGCCCTACGTTACTACCTGCTAGGGAATAGTTTTAAGTTAATCACAGATCACGCCCCTTTGCGATGGATCCACAGCATGAAAGACACGAACGCCAGAATTATGCGGTGGTACCTCGCCCTCCAGCCTTATGACTTCCAGGTGCTCCACCGACCGGGTAAGGCCCATACTAACGCCGATTTCTTCTCCAGGCTACGGGAGGAGGGCGAAGAAACGGATCAAGGAGGGGGATCCTTAGCGCAGGGGGTGGTCTGCGAGGGGGCAGCCAAGCCCCAATCCAACTGCCGAGGCCCTAGACAGTTAGCCCTGACGGCAGAGGATCCATCACGCTCGTACGGGGTGTGTCCCAAATGCACAGAGAGTGCGAGAGGAGGGAGCATACCCCAGCCTAGGCAGACGGTTGTGGGAGAAGAACCCTTGCGGGAAGCCCCGGTGGAGGACCAGCCCACACTCCTGGAACCGCCGAGGACTGTGACTTCTCCAGGTCGAGGGGGAGCCTTACTTTGGGAGGGACCAGCAGAGGCAGTGGACCCCGAGACCCGTGGAGAATCAGGAGACCCGTGGAACACTCCAGCAGCTGAACGGATAGGAGGCAGTTTAAGGGAATTGACGGACTGATACGTTGGACCCGGTAAGCCTCAGCGTGTTTCGGTGGGACCCCCCCGCTGAGACGGTGGATAAGCCGGGTTGCCCGGTGGCAAAGACTAATTTCCGGGACTTTGGGCCAGTAGGCCATAGGGCCCGGTGACAAGGGCTAAGTTCCTAGACTTTGAGCCGGTAAGCTGAGCCACTGTGAGACAAAGGCTGCTTTCTGGGCTCTAGACTATTAGGCAGGTTAGGATACCCCACCCCACCCCCCCCGGGAAGGTTCTTAAGGGGGAGGGTGTGTGGTGGGGCGACCGACCCTGTCACAAGCACCCATCTCCCAAGTAAGTCCACTCTGTGTGTGGGGGGGGGGTGATAGAGCTAGCACCTCAGCAACCAGCTTGCTAGGTCAACTCTAGGCTCCTAGCACTTTCTCACAGGTGAGAGAAAGGGGTTATGGGAGGGATGGAATTGTTTGCATTTTCATGGCACCAAACTTTCAGAGAAATCTTAACATAAGAACGGCTATCCAGGGGCAGACCAATGGTCCATCTAGCCCTGTATCCTGTCTTCTGACATTGGCCAATGTTCAGAGGGAATGAACAAAAAAGGCAAACATCAAGTGACCAATCTCTTGTCATCCACTCCCAGCTTCTGGCAGTTGGAGGTTTAGAGACACTCAGAGCATGGAGTTGCATCCCTGACCACCTTAGCTAATAGCCATTGATGGACCTATCTTCCATGAATTTATGCAGTTCTTTTTTGAACCCTGTTATAGTTTTGGCCTTCACAACATCCTTTGGCAATGAGTTCCACAGGTTGTGTGTTGTGTGAAGAAATACTATTCCACACTCTTAATTTTTGTTGCCCTTCTCTGTACCTTTTCCAATGATGTTATGCAATATTCAAAGTATGGATGTAGCATGGATTTCTATAGTGGTATTATGATATTTTCAGTTTTATTATCTATCCCTTTCCTAATGGTTCCTAATATTCTGTTAGCTGTTTTGACTGCTGCACATTGAGTGGATGTTTTCAGAGAACTATCCACAATGACTATAAGGTCTCTTTCTTGAGTGGTAACAGCTAATTTAGACCCCATCATTTTATATATATAGTTGGGATTATGTTTTCCAATGTGCATTGCTTTGCATTTATCAGCATTGAATTTCATCTGCCATTTTGTTGCCCAGTCACACAGTTTTGTGAGATCCCTTTATAACGCTTCACAGTCAGCTTTGTACTTAACTATCTTGAGTAATTTTTTATCATCTGCAAATTTTACCATCTCACTGTTTACCCCTTTTTCCAGATCATTTATGAATAACTTAACAGAACTAGTCCCAGTACAGATCCCTGGGGGACACCACTATTTCTCTCTCCATTTTGAAAACTGATTTTTTTTCTCCCCTTTGTTTCCTGTCTTTTAACAAGTTACTGAATGTTCTGAGGGGGTTCCCCTGAGAGGGTTTTCAGTTGACTCTGATGGATATGGTGGCAGATGTCCAGTCTGCTCCTCCCTGGCAGTGGGGGAGCTGGGGTTCACTGCCTCAGCAGCAGCATTGGTGGCAGCTGGAGGAGGACAAGGGGGTGGTGCCTGTTCATGGAGAGAAGCAGCAGCCACAGCAGCAAACAGGTCCTGAAAGTGTTTCACCACCAGTTGGACTAGGTACTGCATGAGTGCATGAGCCTATTCCCTATAGGCATGCTCCTGTTCCCTGTGGGAACACTCCCATTGCCTGTGCTCTTTCTTCCTTTGCAGGAATCCCCCATCCCGATCCACCCGAGCCCAATCCGCCCTTGCCCTAAGAAAGTCCAACTGCTCCCGACTCCTTCTGTCTATGCCAACAAGGAGGTCCTCCAGAGTCTTTTGATGTCTTCCTTTGCTATCTCTGGGGTGCCGCGCCTGCCCTCCCAGCAGAATGGGGTTGCTCTCAGCATCAGAATGTCCTACCAAATCAAAGACAGGGGTAGCATTGTATTTGTACGTAACAAACCTGTGCTGCCAAAAGCCACAATATTGATACTTTTTAGCATCCCAGGAATGCAACTACTATAGCCTTCTTCCTTCAGACTACTTTTGCAGTCCATAAGGAAGGAGCTGAGGATAAAAATGGTAAAATACCTGCATTACTTCCATTAACATTTTATAATGTTTAGAGTGCATCAAGGGGCCAGTTGGGATGAGTGTCGGTTCCTTGAGGGTCAATGTTACCAGTCACCTTTTTGTTCTTTAAAAGCTGGTCATTACTTGGAGGACATAGTTTTGAAAGTACAGAATGGAAAAGAGAAGTGGCTTTCCAGTCCTGTGTACAACACCAAGCCATCTATGCCAGACAGATGTTTCTGGTAAGGGTGACTCCTCTACATATTGCTGAGTGGAGGCATTTGGTGAACTATGAAGGTGGACCATGTACAATCGCAAGTGTAGACATGCTCTAAGATACTAGTAAAGTGCCAATGTACCATGATTCTGAGGCAAGCACTGAAGGTGCTTCAGCTGCTAGGTCCTTTAGGTGATAGCCCTGGTGGGTCCCCAATAACCACTCAGACACATGGCTAAAGTGAAGGAGTATTTTACTAGGGATGATAAGAAAAGGAATGGTTTCAGATACCCTACGTACAATGGCTCAAGCAGTTACAACTTAGTTAGGCAATAGCGGTTATTGTTTGGGCCCCAGGGGGTGGGAGATATGCTAATAAAGGATTAAGGCTTTTCACGCCTAGTGCCTGGGGTCCCATCTCCAGTCTAAACAATCCCAGTTCCAGGGACCAACAGACAAAGAAAGCATTTTTGGATAAATAGCCTGGTTTTAAACTGGCTAATGGCCTTCTTCCTGATCCAGCAAACCCCTGGTCCACAGAGGCCCCCAATGCTTTGGGAAGGATTGGAAGGACTTGGCCTACTGAGATGTCATAAGACTGAGTGCTTGTTCTGAGCTGAAGCTGTGATGAACTTGTAACTCATAAGGAATCCCCCTTGGGATTCTACTGCTCTTGCCAGAATCCATGTTGGGGTGGGGTTAATTCTGTTAAGCTTATTAGCCTGTGTGTAGGTTCTTGTAGTGAGGGGGCGTGGTTTCCCCACCCTGACAGATGGGGAGTGAGCCACGACCGCCCCATGGTGGGCAGAACCAGGATACCCGTGGCCACCCTGTCAGAATTAGGTACAGAAACAGGAACTATAAAAGGCCAGCCCTCTAGCTGAGCTGGGGCAGAGCTGCCAGAAGAGCAGGATGTCTCTCCCATGCTGCTGGAGCCTGGACCTGACGGAGGTTACTCCCATGCCAGAGACCCAGAAGGACTGCCAGAGTTGCCAGACACCGAGGAGCGGTTGGGGCTGCCACTTGCCATTTACCTGAGTGAGACCGATGGTATTCCGGGACTGGGAGAGTAGGAAGGAGCCCAGGGAAGCCGAATAGGGTTCGGCTCTTGTGACTGATTGTAAGCTGGCCGGCGTGTTGTGGTTGGATTTCCCCACTGACCTAGTGGTGGACCACTCTGCCACTGTTAGAGCCATGGGCTGGGATGCAGTGGAGTGGGAGGGCCTGTGTCCCCCTACTTCTGCCTCACCACCATCAAGGGTGGCAGCCTCCACACTTTGTGGTCAGAACTAGGGTGCCAGATGGTTTGCTGATTCTCCCACCAGAGAGCTAATCTCCACTAGACTGCACTGTTGCTCTGCTTGACTGCAGGCTAGAGCCCCATACTTGAACTGATTACTGCCCTGCCCTGATTGAGGGCCCGGGTGAATAGACTCTCTACTGCTCTGCCTAACTAACTGTAGGTCAGAGCCCCTACTGGATTGCTGCACCGCCCTGATTGAGGGCTTGGGGAAGATAGACTCTTTGCGACTCCCCCAGACCACTGGCTAGAGCCATTAACTGTGTGTCACCCCACCTTGATTGAGGGCCCCGGGCCTATAGAGTTATCGCTGCTTGGCCTGACTGCAGGCCTGGGACACTAACTGTGAGCTGATTTTCCTCTGAACCAAAGCTCTCGGGAAGTATTGTAGCAAGGGGGCATGGTCTCCCGCCCTGAAGGATGGAGAGAGAGCCTCAACTGCCTTACAGTTCTGTTATTGTTTGAATATGACAGGTTTCAGAGTAGCAGCCGTGTTAGTCTGTATCCGCAAAAAGAACAGGAGTACTTGTGGCACCTTAGAGACTAACAAATTTATTGAGCATAAGCTTTCGTGGGCTACAGCAGCCGAAGAAGTGGGCTGTAGCCCACGAAAGCTTATGCTCAAATAAATTTGTTAGTCTCTAAGGTGCCACAAGTCCTCCTGTTCTTTTTATTTGAATATGTTGTCTCTAATGCTTTTTACCTTAATAAAGTAGGCCTGCCTAGGAAATGCTGTGTGGTATCTTATAACTGTAGAAATTACACCTGTTAGCTGTCTGTCTCTAAAGAGAAAACAAGCAGGTTCTGCTGGCAGCCTGTCTCTGCTGGAGATAACATAGTGAAGGCAGAGAACAGTGCAACCTGGAAAATACCCCAGTCAGAGACACGTGTCTCCACAGAGGAAAGGCAGCAGCTAGGAAGCTGGAAGTTTTGATGGGAAATACAGGTGCAGTTGCCCTGAACTATGACATGTCCCATTAGCTGTGTTGGCTTTTTCCTACTACTGGAAAAAGAACAGGTTCAGAATTTATTTTGTGACAGAAGCCAGCAAATGTCATAAAAGCAAGAAAATCAAACATCTTGAGAGGTGCAAAGACAAGGATAGAATATTCAAGCATCTATTAAGCCGCTGATGTGACTGCTGTCTAGAATCTTCTGAAATGAAATGTGCTATATACATTGTTTGTTATCTAGCAAAGCAAATCAAGCACAAAAGATCCATTTAAATTTTCACACAAAAGCTAAACAGGGATTTAATTAAACATCAGAATACTGTTATACTGTGTATAAAAAGTCAAATGGCCTATGCTCTTTCTGAAGTCCCAGACGTGTTATGATTCTGTGTAATCATTATGGACTTTAGACAAGAAAATGAAACATCTAAATAATAATAAAACCCCCTAAATAATCAACTGTCAAGGGGATGCCCTAAAAAGACACCATACAAGCTAGGGCTAATTGATAGCACAAAGGCTGCAACTGTATTAAATACAATCAAACAAAAGTAAGGGATGAATGGCTGCAAAGGGTGGCGATGGCTGCTTAGCCTGACTGTGAGCCACCCTTTGTCTTGATCGGCAGACATGAAAGTAAAATGGCTACCCAACCAGAAACTGTTAAGCCCAGGCAGGCTTGGAAACAGGCCTTGGTCCACAAGCTCCACACCCCTAGCTGCCGTAAAGAGGAATAGAGCTGTCACTCAGATAAGCTTGCAAGTAGTCTCTCTGCCAGTGAGTCAGCTACACATTGAATCCCACAGTTATGGGAGGTATATGCACCTCCCTACTGTCCCAGCCGAAATAGCCACATAAATTTAACTCCCTGCAAAGACTAAATTGGTCCCCAATGTTGCAATTTTCACTTACTGACACATACTGAAAATCTAAATGCAATTCTGGCTTGACCCAAATGGAAATACAGTGGTGAACATAAGAACGGCCATACTGGGTCAGACCAAAGGTCCATCAAATCCAGTATCTTGTCTTCTGACAGTGGCCAATGCCAGGTGCCCCAGAGGAAATGAGCAGAACAGGTAATCATCAAGTAATCCATCCCCTGTCACCCAGTCCAAGCTTCTGGCAAACAGAGGCTAGGGACACCATCCCTGCCCATCCTGGCTAATAGCCACTGATGGACCTATCTAGTTCTTTTTTGAACCCTGGTATAGTTTTGGCCTTCACAACATCCTCTGGCAATGAGTTCCACAAGTTGACTGTACGTTGTGTGGAAAAATACTTCCTTTTGTTTGTTTTAAACCTGCTGCCTATTAATTTCATTGGGTGACCCCCAGTTCTTGTGTTATGAGAAGGAGTAAATAACACTTCCTAATTTACTTTCTCCACACCAGTCATGATTTTATAGACCTCAATCATAGCCCCCTAGTCGTCTCTTTTCCAAGCTGAAAAGTCCCAGTTTTATTAATCTTTCCTCATATGGCAGCTGTTCCATACCTCGAGTCATTTTTGTTGCCCTGTTCTGAACTTTTTCCAACTCCAATATATCTTTTTTGAGACGGGGCAACCACATCTGCATGCAGTATTCAAGATGTGGGCATACCATGGATTTATATAGAGGCAATACGATATTTTCTGTCTTATTATCTATCTCTTTCTTAATGATTCCCAACATTCTGTTTGCTTTTTTGACTGCCGCTGCACATTGAGTGGATGTTTTCAGAGAACTATCCACAATGACTCCAAGATCTCTTTCTGGAGTGGTAACAGCTAATTTAGACCCCATCATTTTATATGTATAGTTGGGATTATGTTTTCCAATGTGCATTACTTTGCATTTATCAACATTGAATTTCATCTGCCATTTGGTTGCCCAGTCACCCAAGTTTTGTGAGATCTCTTTGTAACTCTTCGCAGTCAGGTTGGGACTTAACTATCTTGAATAGTTCTGTATTATCTGTAAATTTTGCCACCTCACTATTTACCCCTTTTTCCAGATCATTTATGAATATGTTGAATAAGATTGGTCCCAGTACAGACCCCTGAGGGACACCACTATTTACCTCTCTCCATTCTGAAAATTAACCATTTATTCTTACCCTTTGTTTCCTATCTTTTAACCAGTTACTGATCCATGAGAGGACCTTCCCTCTTATCGCATGACAACTTACTTTGCTTTGGTGAGGGACCTTGTCAAAGGCTTTCTGAAAATCTAAGTACACTATATCCATTGGATCCCTCTTGTCCACATGCTTGTTGACCCCCCTCAAAGAATTCTAGTAGATTGGTGAGGCACGATTTCTCTTTACATAAGCCATGTTGACTCTTCCCCTAACAAATTATGTTCAACTATGTGTCTGACAATTTTGTTCTTTATTATAGTTTCAACCTGTTTTCCCGGTACTGAAGTCAGGCTTACCAAAGCAACAACAAAGCAACAGCAATTAAATGTGAACATATTGTGAGAAAAAAGACCAAGTGGTTGCCCTAAACCCTAGCTTCCAGCGAGGGAAACCCCTCGCTAATCCAGAGCAGCTAGCCACTGACTTGTTGGTCTGTGTGGAAAATAGGGACTAAAGTGGATGTCTGAACTGAAAAGCATAGTTAACTAAGAACATACAAGCTGAACATGTATATCAATGCAGCAGAACATGAGTGCAACAAAGTTATAATAAAATACACCTCTACCTCGATATAACGCTGTCCTCGGAAGCCAAAAAATCTTACCGCGTTATAGGTGAAACAGCATTATATCGAACTTGCTTTGATCCGCTGGAGTGCGCAGACTCCCCCCCCCCCCCCCCGAGCACTGCTTTACCGTGTTATATCAGAATTTGTGTTATATTGGGTCATGTTATATCAGGGTAGAGGTGTAATATGGGCAATTTAACATGGTGAAAGGTAAGTTGTACAACATGTAGATTAAGGTAGCAAACACCACTGAAATAAATGAGGAATTACTAAGTAATAAGGTTACATCTCATTCTGCATTCACTGTCTCACATTCTATAACACACTTCTCTTCACTCTATTCAAGGATTATCAAGTTTCAGCTACAGTATTTGGAAATTTTCCTCACTAAAAGACTATGCCTTTTTATTCTCCTCATCTGACACACTTTTTTTTTAGTGGTATTGTCAGGGTATATTTTTATTTAGTCTACTTGAGGTGTTAGGCTTCTATCCTTGGTTTGCTTTAGGCTCATCTGGGAGGTCATTGATAGGTCTTAGTGCTCAGGATGCCATGAGAGATAAGGATTGCATTGATCATCCACTTAGGCTGTGATCTCCTTTTGTCAGCAGGTGGTCAGGTCAACTCAGCATCAGTTTTGTCTGTCACGTCTGCTCAAGTACTTGCTTCATAGATGTGGATGACCATCCTCTTGGGTGTTTCATCAAGTAATTGCTTCTTGGGTCCCCATTCCAGGACATCTGTTGCAAAATCCTCCTGTGTCTTTACAAGTACTTGGATTAAATTGTCAAAGAGGCTCTATAAAGTAAGTTTTTTTTTTGTTGTTTTTTTTTAATAGCTGTCTTTCATAGAACTAATTGATTTCCAGCCTTTCCTGGTAGATATAAATTTATAGGAAAGCCTTCAAAAGTCTCCCCTTTTGATAAGTCTTGGTGTCTATAAATCAGAGAGAGATGGGTTGTTATCAGTTCAGTATGTCAGCTTCTTTTTCAGATTTCTGAAATTTCAGGCATAAGTCTTGCCTCTTCTTCTAACTTGCCCCTTCTTTCTCTTAGATGGTCTTGATGCTAGTATTGCTGATTTGTCTTCCCTTCCTTCCTGCTCCTTTGTTTCCAGGATGTGTTTCTAACAGCTTTCAGCAAAAAGAACTAGGAGAACTTGTGGCACCTGAGAGACTAACAAATTTATTTGGGCATAAGCTTTTGTGGGCTAAAACCCACTTCATCAGATGCATGGAATGGAAAATACAGTTGGAAGATATATATATACAGAGAACATGAAAAGATGGGGGTTGCCATACCAACTCTAACAAGACATATCAATTAAGGTGGGCTATTATCAGCAGGAGAAAAAAACCTTTTGTAGTGATAATCAATAGATATATGGACAGAGTTGGCAACGGGCTTGTGCTACATTGATGACATCTTCATCATTGGGACCCATGGAAAAGAAGCCCTTGAGGAATTCCACCAGGATTTCAACAATTCCCATCCCACCATCAATTTCAGCCTGGACCAGTCCACACAAGAGATCCACTTCCTGGACACTACAGTGCTAATAAGCAATGGTCACATAAACACCACCCTATACCGGAAACCTACTGACCGCTATACTTACCTACATGCCTCCAGCTTTCATCCAGACCACATCACATGATCCATTATCTACAGCCAAGCTCTAAAATACAACCGCATTTGCTCCAATCCCTCAGACAGAGACAAACACTTACAAGGGAGGGACAGCTCAATGGTTTGCGCATTGGCCTGCTAAACCCAGGGTTGTGAGTTCAATCCTTGAGGGGACCATTTAGGGATTTGGAGCAAAAATCTGTCAGGGGATTGGTCCTGCTTTGAGCAGGGGGTTGGACTAGATGATCTCCTGAAGTCCCTTCCAACCCTGATATTCTATGATTCTAAGATCTCTATCAAGCATTCTTAAAACTACAATACCCACCTGCTGAAGTGAAGAAACAGATTGACAGCCAGAAGTCACCAACTACAGGACAAGCCCAAAAAGAAAGTACGCCACTAGCCATCACCTTCAACCCCCAACAAAAACCTCTCCAGTGCATCATCAAGGATCTACAACCTATCCTGAAGGATGATCCCTCGCTCTCACAGACCTTGGGAGACAGGCTGGTCCACGCTTACAGACAGCCCCCCAACCTGAACAAATACTCACCAGCAACCACACAACAAAAACACTAACCCAGGAACCTATCCTTGCAACAAAGCCTGTTGCCAACTCTGTCCACATATCTATTCAAGAGACACCATCATAGGACCTAATCACATCAGCCACGCCATGAGGGGCTCATTCACCTGCACATCTACCAATGTGATATGTGCCAGCAATGCCCCTCTGCCATGTACATTGGCCAAACTGGACAGTCTCTACACAAAAGAATAAATGAATACAAATCAGACATCAAGAATTATAACATTCAAAAACCAGTTGGAGAACACTTCAGCCTCCCTGGACACTCAATTACAGACCTAAAAGTCTCAATTCTTCAATCAAAAAACTTCAAAAACAGACTCCAATGAGAAACTGCAGAACTGTAATTACTTTGCAAACTGGACACCATTAAATTAGGCTTGAATAAAGACTGGGAGTGGATGGGTCATTACACAAACTAAAAACTATTTCCCCAGGCTAATTTTCCCCCTACTCACACTTTCCTGTCAAGTGTTTGAAATGGGCCACCCTGATTATCACTACAAAAGTTTTTTTTCCTGCTGATAATAGCCCACCTTAATTGATTTGTCTCTTTAGAGTTGGTATGGCAACCCCCATCTTTTCATGTTCACTGTGTATATATCTTCCTACTGTATTTTCCACTCCATGCATCTGATGAAGTGGGTTTTAGCCCACGAAAGCTTATGCCCAAATAAATTTATTAATCTCTAAATTGCCACAAGTACTCCTCGTTCTTTTTGATGATACAGACTAACATGGCTACCACTCTAAAACCTAACAGCTTTCAATTACCTGATTCTCCTTGTCTCATTTCAATGTTTCTCAGGATTCTTTTCATCAATAAATTTCTTCAAAGGTCTCTAATACCCTTTTTAAGATTTTCCATTCTCTGATGGGGGTATTGCTCTATGACTTATCCAATTAGTGTGGCTTACAGTAGTTTAGAACCAGAAAGTTAAAAGGAATGAAAAGATGGGTTGAATGACGTCAGTTCTTAGGCTCACGAATATGCTCCTTGGTATCTTTTTGCGAGTAACCAGTCCAGCCTTAAGAAATATCTCAAATATCAATATTGCTAAATTTAACTCCCAATACAAGAGAATTTGAGTCTTCAAAATTACATGAAGCTGTTATAGAAAAGCCTAAGAACATTTATCTTTTTTTTTAAATCCCAGGATATCAAACCATTTAATAAATATTAACTAGTTTTCTCAATATTCCTGAGAGGTAGGTAAATATGAATGCACCCATGCTAAATATAGTTAAACTGAGGTACAGAGGGATTAAATTAGAAATCATGTTCTGACTGGATCACCTCAGGCATACAACTCATCGTGCTGGGAGGAATGCACTGCGAGGTGCATCTTACTCTGAAGAGAAGAAACATGCACCCCCCCTTTGGTAGTATATACTGCAATCAGAACCTATATACTAACCGGTTGGAACCCTGGCCACAACTTCTAAGTGGTAATCCACAATCCCTTATGGAAGGTGACTAAGAAACAGCTGGCATGCAAATCGTTCTCTGGCAGACTTGAGCTATCTTGTACTATCCTGAGCACTCGGTAGAGATCCTGCTGTGTTTGTGCAGTGTGGAAAGAGGCTTTCTTCATCATATTTTCTCCCACTGCCCAGTGCAAGATTGGACTGGGCCTAAATGACTTGACTAGAACCATATAATGGAACTGTGGGAGTCAGGAATAAAATTCGGAAGCTCTGATTCCCAGTCTCCTCCATAACAACAAGATACTCTGTCACTATGAGACTAGGACAGCCAAGAGTCACTTTGGACTTTTTCCTCCCTTTTATCAGGGAATGCATTTAGACCATTTGCACTTGCTGACTTTGAAACTAGCCAATGACTCTTTCTCACCTGGTTCCATTTCTAATTGATTCTGTAAAATGTGCACTGTGCATTCTAAGGCATCACAATGAGAACTTCTGACACAACAGCAGAGAAATTAAATGCAAAACATTTACCAAACTGCTGAAGTTAAAAGCTTTAACAAATTTTCAAAAAACTAATTTCTGTTTCAGGTGAGGAAGCGTTAAGTCACTTCAACCAAATCCCAGAAGTGGAAACTTTAAACAAAAAAAAATCTACATGATTGGCGGAGCTCTCCTTCTTCCACTCTGACCTACCCCACATTTTGTTCTGATGGGAAAATAAAACATCAGCAAAAACTAATTAGAAGAGCTACTTAAGCTGAAAAGAATATTTTGGGCATGTGATCTCAGACTTCTCTTCAACAACCTCAGCACAGGTAATAGTGTATCACAAAACATTTTCTTTATTTCACTCTTTAACAGCAGGATATTTCCTAACTCTCGCATCCCATCTGTATCCATTTTCACAATGACTGAACAAATGCAATTAGTCTGCAGTCAGCCAAGTAATGGTCTCCTACAGCTACCAGTAAGGTAATCTTAGACCCTAGATTCCCTTATTTTTCAGTTATGCCTTCTTCCTTTTCCTGACTTCTATTTATTACTAGATTTGTCTTCCCCCTTCCCTCTTCCAGCATGTGTTGGTAAAAGGATCAAATGATTTTATATGCCTTACCTTCCTTTTTTTTTTTTTTTTTTTTTTTTTAATTTTGCTCACGGTCCCCATGACTGGAGCTGGTTGAAAAATAGGGACATTTTTCAGGATTTTTTCCCCCAAAATATTGTCTGTTTTTCCTTAAAAAAAATAAATCAAAGTTTGAATTATTTTACCACCTCAACCTACAACTCAGAATCTTTTATGCTGGTTGCCAGGATACTGCAAAGATATTTGCCTGCCGGGGAAAGGGGAAAGCTCCATCTTTGTTAGAAAAGAAGTTTTATTGTCTTTCACTCTCCTAATATATTTTTTCTCTATCCCTCCTTCCTGACACTGGGGTTGTGGGGCAGTGCCATTATTTTTCTTCAGGTCCTGGCAGTTCTCCTTAGCAATGCTGAGTGGAATGGGGACAATCATTCGTGTGATAGGTGCTCCTCTCTGCCAGTGACGTTCAAGCCTTGCATTTCCTCTTACTTCCACTTCAGTCTATTAATTTCTGTATCAGCTGCCTATTTTTATCTTCCTCTTCCACCACATTAACAATGACCACATCATTCCCTCTCAGAATTGTTCTACCTGTTTCCTCACAAAATTCAGGATTTTCATACACAGCTTCAGAGTCCTGAACCACTATGCCCCTGCCTACATCAGTGTTCTCACCTGCTGGATACACACCTCTCAAGCCTCCTTTCTTACCGTTAAGTCCTTCTTTCACTATCTCTTTGTGCCTATGTTCCATGTTGCCCCTTCACATGGAATGTCCTCTCTCATCTTGTTCATAAAGTAACCATCTTCTCCATTCAAATGCTTTCTTTAAACACTTCGGAGATACCTTTAAAATTAAGAATCCTTGAAGATTTCATCACTCTGAGACTTAATCACTGTTACATGATACACAGGTGATGTATGATGTATTTGTCTCAAGTGGACAGTGTATGCCTGATTTAGGTCTTGTTTACAACAGAAAATTGCACTGTTTTAACTTAAATTTAGTTTTTAAATAAGGCCCTACTTGGGATGATTGTCAAAAAATTGCATTTGAGTTGACAACATGCCAGGGAAAATTGTGGAAAGGTAATAATGGACCTTATTATTTGCGGTAATAAAGTCCATTATTACTTTTCCGTGATTTTTCCACTGTCGGCTGCCTCAGGATGAGAGTGGGGGCCTGAGCGTGAGAGTGGACGCTCCTGCTGTCAGCAGACCAGGACTGAGAGCAGGTGCCAGGGGCTGACAGCAGCTGCCTGTGGCTGAGAGTCAGGGCTCCCGCTGTTGAAACTGCAGTGGAAGCCTAATATTGGGGAATCCACAATTTCCGCAATATCACAAGTTAAGTGGGGCCTTATTTTTAAACCAATTTACTTAAACTGGTGTAAAACCCAGTGTGAACACTCTTATTTCAGTTTGAGTGGTTTATTTTTGTTTACTTTAAACAGGTTCTTGATTGACTTGTACTAAACTGAAATAAATATATTCTCAGCCAAAATAAATGTCCACACAATGGTTAGTTCAGTGGTTTACCTGCCTTTTACTGGCTTATCTAAATTGATTTTAAACTATACCTTTAGTTAAACTGGTGCAACTTTCTCATGTAGAACAGTAGTTCTCAACCAGGGGTCTGAGGCTGCAAGCCGGTTTCAGGGGGGCCGCCAAGCAGGGCCAGCATTAGACTCACTGGGGCCCAGGGTAGAAAGCCGAAGCCCTGCCACATGGGGTTGAAACCCAGGCCCTCAGCCCCGCCACCTGAGGCTAAAGCCGAAGCCTGAACAATGTAGTTTTGTGGGGGCTCCTGTGGCATGAGGCCCCAGGCAATTGCCCTGTTGCTACCCCCAATGCTGGCCCTGGCTTTTATATGCAGAAAACCCGTTATTGTGACACAGGTGGGCTGTGGAGTTTTTATAGCATGTTGGGGGGGGGGCGGTTCAGAAGGAAAAAGATTGAGAACCCCTGATGTGGAAAACGCCCAATAGCTTAGTAAAAAGAATTATTATTATTTTATTTTTTTACAAAAATCAAACTTCTATTAGTTTTAAGATGCTCTCCAAGAAACACTTAGTTCACCGAAATATTTGTTCTTTTATACTGCTGTCAGAAAGACTGGTGGTAATTAGACGTCTCCCAATTTACAACTGCCATGATTTTCTTCCCATTAATTTTCTAGTGGTGTAACTTTAAATCACTTCAGTTAAGTTACTCTGGATTTAGTAAGAAGAAAATCAGTGTAAATTAGAACACACTATTTACTCCAATTTTTATAGGACTAAATAGTAAAAAATAGTTAAATTCCCTTTGAAACAGATGATCACATCATTAAACATAGGAGAATCAAGGAAATAAAGTCCTAATAAGTGAACAATCTAAACAATTGATACAGGACAGAGGCAAGGACCAGTAAAAATGACTCGTAATAATTTTAAAGATCTGATAGCTTATGATATGTCAGGGCTGGAAAATCTACACCAATTAGAAAAGGAGTTTCCTAGCTTGCTAATGGTGTAATGTTCCCATGTGTAGACCTATAGACCTTTAATCTATCACTGGTCCAGGACTGTTTTTCCTGGTCAACGCCTCTGGGTTGCACAGCTCTGTGAGATAAACTCCATATATGGGGGGAAATAAATATTTTTCTGGCAGGTTTTCTTTTAAAAAATATGGCAACTATTTCAAACTGCTCAAGAGTTTAGAGTGTCCGAAGTGGACATATCAACATGAATTAGTGGGCAAAAGGCTGTTGGAGTAATCAATGGTGGATGATAAATGCAATTTATATAATAAATCTTATTAATAGAAGCAAGCTCAAGCACTCCATTTAAACCCTGCTCTGCTCAAATTATTAATTTCCTCACGGACTCTTCTGTGGTGTTCATCACTAGAGTGCCTGAGCGATTCACAAATATAATTTATTTTCATAATATCCCACCCATCTTACAGGGGTTTTATCTCCACGTTACAGATGGGGAACTGAGGCACAGTATGTACTAATTTTGGGTACTCAACTGGACCTGATTTCCAGAATACTTTAGCATTATATAGCACTTAACACGGTGCAAGCACAGCTCATACTGACTTCAGATGCAGCTATGAGAGCTCAGCACTTCTGCAAATCTAACCCAAGGGTTCAAGTCAGGCACCAAGAAAATGAGGAACACTCAATTTATGAACATCTGTAAAAAGTTTGGCTTAACTGTCTTGGCTAGCATCATATAGGAACTCTTTGGCAGATATTCCTCAGAGCAACACTCAACTGCCTTAATCATGAGATTGCCCTTTCTGTTCTTGCATTCTCCTGCCTCATTCACTATATACCTTCCAGCTCTTGCATCATGAGACAGAAGGTTTCACTTCTCACTTGACTTTGCAACCTTCATTTTTTTTAACATAGAAAATTGCATTACAATGAACTGTTTATTTTTAAAGCACACTGAATAAGCAAATTCCATCATGTGGAATCATATCCCTGTGTAGGACACTGGCAGGGTTGTAACCTTTAAATATATGCATATACTCCATTAGCTCAGGTGTTGGAGTAAGTGGTAGCAATAATAGTGGGCTGTTATACTCTGTAGACTAGCCCCAAGAGAGACATGAGAGACACACTTGTGCTCTTATTGCTTCAGTTGTCATACCCTTGTGCCCCTGTCTCCTTTCTGCTTCTAATCCCTTTGCCTTAGTCTGGCTGTTTCCTCCTACTTCTCCATGCTGTCTGGGCACCAGAAGGCAAAGCATTGATTGCAGAGAAGAGGCACCCTGTTTTCTGTTCTCATGCCCAGCACCATAGCGGCCCCCAGCAGGTCAAAGGAGGAATTGCACAGAAAGTCTTGCTCAGCCTTTATACCCTGGGCTGCAACAAGCTCAGTAAAGATGGAATCTTCAAAGAAGTTTGCTACTGAATTCTAACAAGCCAGTATTAAACATGTGCAAACACCAATTTTTAGAGGCTTATACCTTGGTGTATTAGTTGGTACCTTGGTATGTGCCTAACCATATCTGTTCCCACTTGATATTTCAACATACATCATCATCTCAGGTGTATTGCAATTCTTTGTCTCTTTTCCTTTAATATATTCATATGCACTTGTTGTATCCTTTTACCTTGAAATCAGATTAGTAAAGCTAATCTAATTAGGCATTCCTCTGCACTGGAAGTGCTCACTGTCCTATGTTCAATAGCTGATTGCCCTGGCTTTATACATTCAATAGAGACTTCAATCCAAACTATCCCAGTGAGGACAACTGAAAATAGATTCCTTTGCATGAGGTCAAATAAGATGGTATTTCAGATAGCCTTAAGAGCACATTGATATAGGTCCAGTCTCTCTCAATGTTGCATGCCTTTTTTAATCAGTCATTGTGTTGTCTTTTAAATTCTGTTTCTGTGCAAGTTTGGACAGTAGTGTATTTAAAATAAGTGTACCAGGGTATCTTATTGCTAACATTTAATTAAAGACATACCAAATTAAGGGTGGATACATATAAAATTCGCATTAAAAATACAATTGAGCTTGTATGAATGATAGAAACCAATACATAAAGGTTCTTCCATAAAGAGGAACACATATAAAATTGGGCCAAATTCTGCTACTCTCTCTCAAGTTGAGAGACAGTCTGGCCCGGCAGGTGGGCCACTGGACTCTGACTTAGAACATCTAGATTATATTCTCAGCTGTGCTGCTGGATGACATGGGAAAATCACTCCATCTCTCTGTGCCACAATATTCCCACCTGTAAAATGAGAATAATGTAAAGTGCTTTAAAATCAATGGATTAAAACAGCTTTATGAAAGCTAGGCATTATTACTAGTAGTCCACAAATACCCTGTTGGCAGAATCTGGTCCACTATAGTCAGAATATATTGTGGAATACACAGTTGCAGCCATAGACATAAAATAACATTTCCTTTTATTTTACCAGTTAAATGAGGAACCAATGTAATTATATAAGAACATAAGAACATAAGAACGGCCGTACTGGGTCAGACCAAAGGTCCATCCAGCCCAGTACCCTGTCTACCGACAGTGACCAATGCCAGGTGCCCCAGAGGGAGTGAAGCTAACAGGCAGTGATCAAATGATCTCTCTCCTGCCATCCATCTCCACACTCTGACAAACAGAGGCTAGGGACCACATTCCTTACCCATCCTGGCTAATAGCCATTAATGGACTTAACCTCCATCAATTTATCCAGTTCTCTTTTAAACCTTGTTATAGTCCTAGCCTTCACAACCTCCTCAGGCAAGGAGTTCCCCTCTAGTCAGTGACAGTGGTCTACACTATGGAGGATTCTGGATGGGAAAAAAGTGTGATCTGAGAAATTGAGTAATGCAGGAAGGTGTTCCAGGTATGAAATGAAAATGTTGGCCATTTTTGCTCTTGTTATGAATGCAATAAATATGTATATAGCTTTTCTAGATAATCTGAAAGAGATTTAGATAGATTCCCAGCTATATTCACTGTGCTGGTGCTACATAGAAATTTACATCAGTTTCTAAATCGGTTTAAATAAGACTATTGAATATTTTCTTTTTGAAGGCATTCTGCATTTTTTTTCTTACCATAAGATCAAATAGCCACAAAACTTTTGTCACTAAAGATAGCTGCCACTTCCTGTGTCAAAGGAGTAGTGTGAAGAGAGGCTAATTTAACTTATGTGTCTATCATCTCTTTAAGGTACCTTAGGCAAATGGGCCAAAAGAAACCATGTAACCCCATTCTAAAAGGCGTATTCAGGTTTAACTGAAAGCAAAATGTTGTCTTATTTGGCTCAGGGTGCCCTCCTTCCACAAAAGACACCCTATTTTAAAAATAGTATTAACTACCAACATCTCTTCGGTCTCACAATATTAAAATATTCTGAACATAGACAGTTGGAAGGAAATCAGTAAGACTGAGTCATTGAAGAGATATTAAGGCAAACAATATAAAGAGGACAGACTAATTAGAAGCGCTGTTAGTTTTGCTGGCAGTTCCAAATAAATAAAATAAATAAATAAAAACAACAATTAATAAAAAGATTTGACCCAAACTAAAACTTCCAAAATGTTTTGGCAAATCAAAAGGATGCCAGAGGATGTTGTGAAAGCCAAGATTATAGGGGCGTCCCGTCCATATAGGCGAACTAGGCGGTCGCCTAGGGTGCCAAGTTAAATGGGATGCCAAATTCGAGGAAAAAATCAAATTAAAAAACAAATGAAAAAGATGAAAAAAATACCCCAAAAAAGTCATTATTTCAATTCCTGTGTGCGTACAGAGGGAATATGAATTATAATTAATTTCTCTATATTTCTGAGAATTTATTAATATGTCAAATATTTTATTTACTGCAAAAATAAATAATATTTTAGTGATTTTTTTTTCAATTTGTGATGTAGGGTCAAGATGACCCACTCCGCAATTTTGATAAGCAATAACTGAGCCACAATGAAACACATCCGCCAGTGGCAAGAGCTGTCATGCTAGTGACACCTAACTCAAATATACATCAAGGTCGCATAGCTGGAAATTCATGTAGAGCGGAGATATCATGGGTTGATATATGTCAAACAGTCATTTTAATACACGTCGTAGATAGATGGTTAAGAATTGAGTGAATACTGTGGCAAATTGTGTTTCTTGATGCCAAAGAATAAAGAATAACGTCTTTCAGTATTATAAATCCAAAATGTGAGTATCTTTAAATCAAGTATGGTTTAAATCGCCAACCATGTGGTGTGTCAGCCATCCTTAATGCTATAATGTTTGCAGTAGGGAGCATAGTACATAACAATATTCAAATGCCCCATGGCAGAAAGAGGAAAAAGAAAACCCTCAGGACCTGAGTATCATAAACGAAAGGCTGAGAAGGAAAAGAGTCAAGCAAAACATCAGGGATCCTTCCTGAAATATCTTCTCTTTAATCCAAATTAAAGATGGAAGCAGTTCACAGCATCCAGATGAAGGAATTTTACTTGGGGAGGAGGTTAGCTCACATCTGCATGGAAGCAGTTTGGAACATCAAGATAAAGGTATATTACTTCAAGATGAGGGTAGCTCACATCCACAAAAAAGCAGTTCGGAAACTCAGGATGATGGACACTTACTTCTAGATGAAGGCAGCTCACAGCATCAGACTGATATGGAAGTGGAAAAAATGTATTCACCTTCAGAGAGACATGCAGAAATTGAAGTAAATGAAGTAGAAGAAAGAAAGGATGAGGAAGTTACAAACAGTATGGGGACCCAGATTCATGGCCCAGATGTGATGACAATGTGCGGCAAATACTGGTGGAACATGGACCCAAACAAGTTCATGAATTTCCTTTCCCTAAGGATGGAAATAAAAGAAAATTCTCTGCTCAGCATTACAAGAGGAAACTCATTAATGGGGAAGAAATTAATTGAAACTGGTTACAATACTCAGTGTCGAAGGACTCTGTGTTTTGATTTTGCTGCAAGTTGTTTAGAAATCAAGCAATTGGTACATCACTTACTGAAAATGGTTCAAAGGACTGGAAAAACATATCTTCAATTCTCTCTTCACATGAAAGAAGTACAGAACATTTGGAATGTTTTCAGAATTGGAAAGAACTTGAATTACGATTGAAAAAAGGAAAAACTATCGATGAAGAAAATTTGTGTGATCAAGGAAAAAGAAGAATATTGGCAACAAATATTAGAGCATCTGATTGCTTTAGTGAGAGTTCTCGGTGGGCAAAATTGAGCATGCCACGGCCGTGGTAGAAATAAAAAATTATACACTCCAGGTAATGGAAACTTTTTAAAATTTGTTGAATACTTAGCTTTGTTTGATCCAGTCATGAAGGAGCATCTACGTAAAATAACTGATCATAAAACACAGGTTCATTACTTAAGAAAAATATGCAGAATGAACTGATTCAAATCCTAGCAAATGTCATTAAAAAGAAAATTGTAGAAGCTGCCCATTCTGCAAAATACTTTTCAATAATACTGGACTATACACCAGATGTGAGTCGTGTTGAACAAATGATGGTGATCATTCGTTTTGTGGATATGGAAAAGTCTGCAGATGAAGATAATGTTGAAGTGCTCGTAAAGGAACATTTTTTGGGTTTCGTACCACTGAAGGTGACGACTAGAGCATTTATGACTGAAACTATTCTACAAGAGCTTGAAACAATGTCATTATCTGTTGAAAACGTACATGGCCACGGCTATGATAATGGGAGTAATATGAAGGGTAAAGACAATACTGTGCAAAGGAGAATGATGGAAATCAATCCTAGGGCCTATTTTGTTCCTTGCAGTGCGCATTCTCTGAATTTGGTTGTTGTCAAAGTTAGACTCAGGACTCATAGTTTGTCAGACCACTCTGTTTTATTAGCACAGCGCTCTGCTAATACATTCAGATAATGTGAGCCTCCATGCAAGATTCAAACAGTCTTATTTATACAGATAAAAGGGTGCGAACTAAACAAAGGGACAGAGAGAGCAAAATTGTAAAATATGCATGGAGCATAATATGCATATCCTGCTTCCTTGTTAACTCTTATCGATCTAAGACTAATGCTTCACCAATTGCCCTTAAGTGGCAAGTTAAGCAGTTAATGTCTGCTTTCCTGCCCCCCTGGCTTGCAGCTTTTCTCATTTCTACTTAAAGGTACATACAGCATTCTTTAATTCATTCTATTTCTTTAATATAATTCATTTCACTTTCACAATCCCTCCTTTTGGTCAAGCTTACGCAAAGACCAACAATTACTGGGTTCCACATATTAATAGTTCTTTATCTCTTCGTTCATCAGTGATATTTAACATCATCATATTAGCACTCTGTTTTGGGGTAGTCACCTGGGTGGCATACCTTACACAATTCTGGATACAACAGGAGATTAACTGAAAACATACAAAAATCATTAGGATTCCAAACAGGATAGTCAGGGCTCCCTGAAACAACCAGTTTCCTGTGCCAGAGAAATTGAATAGGTTACTTAGCCACTTCCATAAAGAACTTGGCTCTTCATGGGGAAGATATGCAATTTGTTCTAAGTGACTAGCACGATCTATTACCTCATTGGTGTCGTCAGGTATGAACACACAACATTCTTTCCAATGAGAGCACAGGTCCCTCCTTTGGCCGCCAGCACTATGTCCAATGCCTGACGGTTTTGGAGGGCCATCTGTCGGATCACCCCTGTTTCTTTGGCCAGGGTCTTTAAACTCTCTCCGGTTTCTTTTGCCATTATTTCAACTACTGCTTGTAACCTTAGGAGCCTTTTTGCATGGTGTATTACTCCCCCAAGTGGGATAAGGGAACCGCCAATGGCCTCTTCCCAGGTCAAGGGGCTTATGTTATTTACATACCATTGGGCATCTGATAAGTCCCTTCTTCTTCGCCTGAAATTACGGAGGCGTTCTCGTGGGAAGGACCCTAGCACTCGGAATTGTGGGAAGAGTCGGGCGGGATAACAGATACCTGACCAGTTAGCTGGTAACACAGTATAAGCTTTGGTTCCACAAACCCAATGATGGCCTATTAAGGCTGGGAAGGGTCGGTTGCACCCATTTGTCACATAGGTGCCTACAAAGGAGGAGTAATATCCTCCGAAGGGCACAGGGTAATTCTCCTTACGAGGAGTGGTGTTATTTGCATGGCATTGAAAGATTGTATTGTTTTCACTAAGGTTACTGTAGGGGGAACATGAGCTTGATTTTTCTGTTTGATCCCAGGTTGAGAAAAAAATTCATATCCCCATATCCGGCCCACCACTCTTTAGTTTTGTTTGAATAATCCCATACACCATTGACCACAATATGCTGAAGGCAATGACTTTTTCCCAGATCCAGCCCTGTCCCATTACACACCCAACACCAATGACCTTTTCCCTCCACCACACTTATCCATTTAGATACATTTATTCCCACTGCTTCCCAAGTGTCATTATTGTTCCATGTTCTGTTAAACGGACGAGGTCCTCCAGTGAGGTCTGGGGAATTGAGTGGGATTGCCAGGACAGGAACACCAGCTTGAGAGTGGGCTGGGATGTGGCTGCAGACCCAGCAATTAGAAATATTAAGAGTCTGAGCTATCCACACTTGCTGCTGGATAAAAGAATTGTCATTGTGGACTCCCCAGACCTTAAGACACCAGCAGCTGAGGAACAGGCGCCACCAGAGGCACATGTTGCAGGCAAGGCCCTTCCGGTTCTGACAACCTCAACTGAGGGAACCGCAGTCACGGTTTTACATCCACCGGGCAGCAGGCGCTAGGCTCACTACTGCTTCTTTTTGGGCCTTGCTTTAGGTCCTCGTCTGCTTCTGGCAACCCTTACGAGAGCGTAGATAGTAAGGTATTGCAGGCTGTTCCTCTACGTCTTCTTCTGGAGTCAAAATTGACTCTGCGTGGTCCTGAGGTGATTGGTTTGCTGGGGGGTGCTTTCTTACACTGCGAAGCATGTATGCACGCTGTGATGCCAGACAGTTTAACAGCCATCTGGATAGTAAGCAGTACCTGATGATTCTTTGATGTCCTTTAAGTCTCTTTACTTCTTCTTCCTTGACTCTGGCTATAACAATGGCCTTCACACCTTATCTTTTCCTGATGCATACATTCCTTATTCACACAGATTGAGAATATATGGAGCAAAAAGGCATTGCAAATTAAACCTTGCTAAGTTTTACAATCAATAACCAAGACAATTTACATTGAGACCCAGGCCTTCAATGTTCCTCTAATCTACTTAACATAGACACAATAGAGAATCCTGTTTCTTACTTACTAAACCTTAAAACAAAGAAATGTATATTTAACTAGAGGCCTACTTTGTAATACATATAGGAAACCATAGTAGACATTATAACTTATTCTAAAACAAAAGGGTGACCATAATCAGTCATAAGGATTGTTCTGGTCTGTCATTCCTTTCTGCTATTCAAAAAGGGTGGCTGACAGGGATGAAATCAAATCATACATTAATTCTTATGGGACATTATAAAATCCTGCTCCTACATATCCCCCTTTTGACACTAAGATTATTAATCGCCAGTGTCACTTCTTATTTAGTCCACGTAATAGAAAATACTGGGAGGTGATTTGGGCCTGTGGCTCTAGCTTTGCATACATTTGTTTTATCCAACAGCACATTTCAAACGTTACATTTAAACACATACAATTTAAAATAAAAAACAATTAGGGTTAGTAACAGTAGTATGCCAGTAGTTGTGGGAGACCATTCAGAAAATATATTATACCAATGGTAAGCTGTTATGTCTTTCTGCAGTGGCAATTCTTAACATGTTTCCATTTGCATGTATAATATGAATGGTTCGGTTTCCCATATTGCCTTTTTGTTTGTTTTAGGAACTATGTTACCTTTTTACCTTTTTGTAAACACATTACTTACATTACATTTACATTTGTCTATTGGAAGGTTGCTAACACTTCCATTTTTTTAAAACACTTTCCCCCCCCAAGAATTAACACATACACATAGCCCATTATGCAGTACTTTGGTCTCATTATTCATTTTATCCCACATACAGGATCCTAGTGAGATGTCTTTACTACAGGGCTTTGGAGCAACAGGCATGGATAAGCATACCCACTTTTATTTGTTTCTTATTAGGTTGTCCTGTAGCTGATATTAGCTTTTCCTGAAAGACAAAAATAATATTTTTTCTACCCCTTTTGGGGTGGCATTCATTATTGTTTAAAATATTCCTTTCTTTTACAAATACTCTTGCTGATTGCAGGCAAAACAAGAGAAATTACCTCCATATTTTCCTGTGTTTTTGTTCTATAGGCAGGCCAGGTTTTAATGGCTTCTATCTTTTAAGAGTTATGGGGAAATTATCCCACTGTTCAGTCATTAAATCCATGAGGTGGTGTACCTCAGTTTTCCCTTTACAGCAGACCAAGGTTACAATGTCTTTCCTGCTGTATTAAGCTTTAAGTTTGTTCACAGGTAACAGCTGAAAAGCATCATTACCATAAAGGATTTTTTTTCTTCAAAAATCCTACACACTATACATTGTTACAGGGGTACGTAGTAACATTAAATTTATTTTAATTAAAGGTATCTTGTTATACCGTGCCTTTTATTTAGACCATTTGTTTGCTGACCAGGTATGTTCTTTATCTGCAACTTCTTTGTGCTGGCAGTTCTCTCACTTCCTTTATCAGTTAGATAATTTGCATCCACACAGGCTTGGCTTTTGGATTCAAAACCATTAGCAGAGCTCAGAGACTCTGTCTTAAAAGGAACACAATTAACTTTTACCAGAGTTTTGATTACTTTTAACTCTTGCTTCCAAAACACACATAGAGCTGAAAAAGAACACAGTCTATTGTGGCTCCTTTGGAGCCCGAATAGGATTTTAATTAAGTAACATGTTTCGTTTGCATTTCTTTTACCCCCTCTATAATATACACTGCACATGTCTGCACATTCCTTCTATACTTTAACTTTTAAAACATTAGCCATATTAATTTTTACATAAGTGTAACTGTTTCTTTTGTTCTTACAGAGTTTTATTTACCCTTATCAAAGTGACAGTCTGATTACACAGAGCCATTTTAAGGCTCAGTGTTTCTAACATTTCTTCTTTTTGTTTTGTGCACCTCACCCCTGCTGTTGCTTCAGAGGGCCACTGATTTTATTCTTTTCCTACAGCTTTCATTTGCTATTTTGTTACAAAAACAAACAGAATCCAGAATCTCTCCCTATTTTTCTGATTTTGACTGTCCTGCTGCAGTCATGACTTGGTCTTTATTTGAAAACATTTAAATTTTGTAAAGAATCAAGTTACCCCTTAAGGGTTAAATACCAAATCTCAAAGTCAACCAACACTGATTACCTGTGTCTGGCAAAAAGGTCTGTCAGTTTTGCAGCTTTGAATTAAAGAGTCAAATGGATTTTTAGTGGCATTATAAACAAAACAAAACCAATTTATCTTAAACTTACAAAACAGGAGTTTTACAAACCTCACATATTCCCACAGACAGACAGATACATACACATTTTCTCTCCCTTAACATCCCTCTTACACTGCTTTGTTTTTACATAGCTGTACATAGATTACATTACCTTTATACATTTGGGGCAGTTAAGTTCCAATAGAACCCCCCCCCCCCATATGTTCTTTTAGCAAATTTGACTCAATTGTCCATAGTCAAATTATTTTAATTAGATAGTCTCTTTACCTGGATTATTTACAGACATTCCTCTGGAAAAGGGCCCATTTTTCCTTTAGAATGGCTGCAAAGAAACCAAGAATTCTTTTAACAAGATCCTTTTTAACATTTTCACAAAGTTTAACTGTTTAATTCTCTCTAGTCTCTGTAGAGTTAACTTTTCACTCTCTTTCCTTAAATCACTTGTTTATTTCCCAAAATGACACCTTTATCAACTCAGATTTCACCATTTTAAGTATTGTTCCAGGGGTTCATACTTGCACTTACTCCTGCCACTATGCCCTTAGGGCTTCCAACCTGTTTTTTTTTTTTTTTAGTTTCTTTATCTGTTGCTTGCCTGCTTGTCTGGGCCCAATCCTGCTTTTTCCAATGAACCATTTTTGTGAGTGATATTGTGGTCATTTCACAATTTTGAAAGAAATGCCCAAGGAAAGGGACCAGGAAGGGTGGGGGCCAGCCGAGGAGCCCACCCTCCTTGCTGAATTGGTAATGGAACACTAAAGAATCAGTTTCTGAGGCAGACAACTAAGGGGAACACAACAAGGGGCATTTTATCCTTTTTACAATGAGAGGGGAGTACGAAGGGAGTTGGGATCGATCCAGGGTTGTTTTTTGTCAGAGAACAGGGTGAAGGGGAGCGCTCAGTCTGGTGGTGGGAGAGGAGGCTTTTAATAAAGCTTTTAACTTATTATTTGAATATTTGAGAGAGGCGAGTTTTGATTTTGTCCACCTACGATTTGCCTCTTCCCACCACTGCATGAAACAATTAACCTCTCCTTTAGCCAATTTAGTTTTAGGCTGGCCGAGTTTGTTTTTTAAGATGTCCACTCGGTCCTTGTTCCGGGGTTTTAACAGTGGCCACTGAGTTTTGGGATCTCCCTGAGTTAGCCTAGACCATTTTTCCAGAAATTTACAGGAGTCCGGACCCTTCCTAAAACTGAGCCGGCGTTCCTTTAGGGAACTGTCCCGACTTAGACGTCTGGTTACCAATACAGGAGGACTTTACACACACCAATCACACAAGAAGGAAATTCGGGTTCGTCAGAGCGATGCCCGGTGCAACACACAAAAGGAGCCCACAGGCTACTGACTCAATCGCCCTTGCTTTCACACCAAGGGTTTTACCCAAGGTGCGGTGCGGCTGCGATTGTGCAGATTTCACTCACTCAGACCGCGGGGACAGGAACCCCTTGGTCGGCCGATCCCCGGACGGAGATGGCACCCAGACTCAAACACTCCACAGGAGGACGGATAGACACAGAGACAGAACAGTCCTCAGTCCGGACAAAACACAGAAATAATTACCTGACTAGATTCCTGATGTCAGATCCCGGGATCCCTACCAGAACAGAGTGGGAACCAACAGGTTCGATGGCGTAGACCTCACTGTGGTTGTGCACCCTTCCGTTCAGGAGGAGGACCGCTCGGGCCAAATGCCCAGGTGCTGGCTACCACGGTCGTCCTACAAAAACAGTCAGGAATCACACAGCCCCAGTGAAGACGGTTGCCATCTCGGTGGAACCTCCAAATTGTCAAAGTTAGACTCAGGACTCATAGTTTGTCAGACCACTCTGTTTTATTAGCACAGCGCTCTGCTAATGCATTCAGATAATGTGAGCCTCCATGCAAGATTCAAACAGTCTTATTTATACAGATAAAAGGGTGCGAACTAAACAAAGGGACAGAGAGAGCAAAATTGTAAAATATGCATGGAGCATATTATGCATATCCTGCTTCCTTGTTAACTCTTATCGATCTAAGACTAATGCTTCACCAATTGCCCTTAAGTGGCAAGTTAAGCAGTTAATGTCTGCTTTCCTGCCCCCCTGGCTTGCAGCTTTTCTCATTTCTACTTAAAGGTACATACAGCATTCTTTAATTCATTCTATTTCTTTAATATAATTCATTTCACTTTCACATTGTCAATGATGCTGCTAGATGCTGTTTGGAGGCAAGCAGTTTCTTTGACCTGGTGCAACATATTCATGTGTTTTTCTCAGGCTCAACACGCTTTTGGGAGATTCTGACACGCCATGTGAATTCTCTAACTGTGAAACCATTAAGTCAGAGAAGATGGGAGAGTCGCATTGATGCTTTGAAGCCTCTTCGCTATGAACTTGGAAACATTTATGATGCCCTAATTGAAATTTCTGATGATACTACCTTTACTGGATCATCTGGCAATACGGCACGTACAGATGCAGAAGCTCTTTCAAATGGCCTTTCTAAGTTCAAATTTGTGACTTCGCTCATTTTGTGGTATAATATCCTTTTTGGGATTAACCTCACTAGTAAGCAGCTTCAGGAAAAGAATTTACATTCTGCTATTCAAAAACTGCACCAAACTAAAAATATTCTGGTGGAATTCAGAAATGATGAAGGGTTCAAAAGAACACTGGTAGATTTTCTCAAGCTTGCTGAAGAAATAGACTTTCCAACAGAATTTGAACCAGAGCCAGTTTGCATTCAGCAAAAGAAACAGCAGTTTTCGTATGAAGGACGCAATACACCCATTCAGAACCCAAAACAAAGATTCAAAGTGAATTTCTACTTTGCAGTCCTTGATACTGCTATTCACTCGGTTGACGAAAGATTTCAACAGATGCAGCAGCTAGAGTCAGTATTTGGCTTTCTATATGCTAGCCACAGCTTGCAAAAGAAAACAGCAAAGCAGATAAGAGAATTTTGTATAAAACTGGAGTCGGCATTGACTCATGAAAATTCAAAAGACATTGATGCTACAGATTTGTGTAGTGAGCTTCATGCTTTTTCAAGATGACTTAAGAAACATTCCACTCCTGAAGAAGTACTGAAGTTTGTTTGTGAAAATAAACTTACAGACAGTTTTCCAAACATTTGTATAGCTCTATGCATTCTTTTAACTTTGCCAGTTTCCATAGCTAGTGGGGAACGTAGCTTCTCAAAGTTAAAATTGATAAAAACATATCTGCGTTCAACAATGGTGCAAGAGAGACTTGTTGGACTTGCCCCAATGTCAATAGACCATGAAATAGCTGGAAAACTGGATCTAAAAGAACTAGTGACTGAATTTTCAAAACTTAAAGCAAGAAAAGTCATGTTTTAAGAACATAGAGTGTTTTTTATTCAGAGTGTTTTGTAAATACAGATAAAAGTTCATTGAAGAGTTTTCTTATTTCTTTCTATAATGGATGTGGTGGTAATGGCAGTTAAAGCAGGATAACGTAATGGATGATTTTGGATTTGTAATAATAAACCTTATAATTAACATTTTAATGCATTTTTATTTGAAATTGTACTGAAATATCATCTAGCTGTCATGTACAAATCTATTCTGAAAATTTTGTGTCTCTATTTTATCTGCTCTCAGAAACATTGGTTGGACAGACGGACGAATAAACCAAATAAATAAGCCTCTGTTTTAAAAAAAAACACTTAAAAACCATTAAAAGAAAAAAGGGGCAAAATGTTTCCCAGTTTATCAAAAACCTCAGCTTAGATCTGCCCTTGGGGTTTGGGGGTGGGGGGCACTGATTACATGGTTCACCTAGGACGCCAGTTCCTGGCAGCTAGTCTAGGACAACCGCTGCAAGACTATAACAGGGTTCAAAAAAGAACTAGATAAGTTCATAGTTCCATCCATGGCTATTAGCCAGAATGGGCAGGGATGGTTCCCTAGCCTGTTTGCCAGAAGTTGGGAATGGGCAACAAGGAATGAATCACTTGATGACTCCCTGTTCTGTTCATTCTCTCTGGGGCACCTGGAATTGGCCATTGTCGGAAGACAGGATACTGGGCTAGATGGATCTTTGGTTTGACCCAGTATGGCCGTTCCTATGTTCTAAAAAAACGCTTTTGTTTTGGGTCAAATGGAATGTGTCCTTTTGTTTCTGGGCACTTTTAAAAATAAAAACAAAGGAAATGAACAGCCAGGTTCACAAATGGCCTGGGGAGAGAGTGGTGGTGGTGCTCCCTCAGAACCATTAGGCCAGTGGGTAGGGAACTCACCTGGCTGATGGGGGAGACAAGTTCAATTGCTATTCTGCTTGATGTGGAGCAAGGATTTGCACTTGGCATGCTCCTGCAACATGGGATAGCCCTAACCACTGCTCGATAGAATAGTGTGGGGGTAGGGTTCTCTCAGGCTTTCCTGTTGAAGGAGTTACATTGTTTATAAAATATTTGAATAGTCACTGGGTCCAAAGGAAAGAATGAGAATGTGTCTATAGCTTGGAGGTTAGGACACTCACAAGAGACCCAAGTTCATATCTCTGATGTCATGAACATTAATTATTTAGACACAGTGGAACAGCTTCAGCAGCAGAGATGGAGAACCTACACCAAAACACCCCATAGGTTAGGGTTTTCTCCTGAAAAATGGGAAACACAAATTCAAACCCCTGTTCCATATCAGCAGAAAGGGGAATTGAATCTAGCTCTCCCAGATGATGTGGGATACCTGGGCTGCAAGTTATAAGACAGGGGTTGGCTCCTCCTCTGCCTTTTATGAATGGCATCCCTAAGTCCCCTTAGTTTTAGCCAGGAAAGAAAATTGGCAAATTCATGAATAGTTTAAGGTTGACCAAAACTGCATTTTTTGGTGAAAAAAATATTTGAAAAATGGATCCCAGCTCTTCAATACACTATCCTCTTCTAAGTATCTTCAGCTTCTAACAAAGCATTCAGGGAAAAACAAGGATAACACTAGAAGAAACTGGACTTCACTACTTATTAATAGAAAAACAATTATACTAGGAAATCTGGCATTCAGAATTGGATTAAAAAGGAATTTTCTCTTACAGCAGTTATTTCTCTTTCTACAGTAAAGCAGCATTGTAAAAAAGAGGAAAAATACCAGCAATGTTTGCCACTGAGCTACATGCTGAAACAAGTTCTGAACTTCAAAAAATATGTGGTTATGCTAGACAAAGCTTCTGCTGGGACTAAATGTAAGGCTTCAACAATATATAATTTATTGCTGTCTACTACTAATGTTCTTTGGACAAATAAATAAATAATGCATAGAGCAAAGATCTGAACTTTGTGATTGATAAAGTATGGAATAAAGTTAACAGACATCTTAAATCATTTACCTGAGCCCTGACGTGCTAAGGCTTACCCAGCAGAAAGTACTTTTTAGTACACTGTGGACTACATCTAAGATGGATAAAGCAGGGACAGGTGTTGGACTTGTGAAAAGTTCAACACCGGCTTCATCCATATATTTTTAGAAAAGGCTACTTGTGCATAATTTTTCAGACAAATTATTGCACCCAACTCTATGGCATATGAATCTCAACATCAGTTAAAATCAGTGGGAGCTGCAGGTGCTTAGCATTTCTGAAAGTCAGGCCCATTGGTTTTAAACAGATATTTTCAGTGAGCTATACCAGCAGTCCAATATTTTTTTAACAGGCAAAATTCCCTTTGAAGCAAAGAAGAGTTCTCTCTGTGAAAAAACAGAAGGCCTCTAAATCTACTGAAGTTGACAAGACTACTGTTGACTTCAACAAGAGTTTTGCAAAATGGAAAGTCTGGCAATACTTTAACTGTTGCTATATGAAATACATCAGGTTAACTGATGGAAAATTCCCTGCCTAACAGGCTAGAAAAATCCATGCTTAACTTCAGCTCAGCTAGTTTGGTTTTTTTTTTTTTTTATGAACAAGCCATGTAATACTAACAGATTGGATATAAAAAGGAGAAGTCTGAGCTTGATGGACATTTGAACTCTTCTTAGAATCATAGACTTTAAAGTCAGAAGGGACCATTATGATCGTCTAGTCTGACTTCCTGCACAACGCAGGCCACAGAATCTCACCCACCCACTCCTGTATCAAACCCCTAGCCTATGTCTGAGCTACTGAAGTCCTCAAATTGTGGTTTAAAGATTTAAATGTGCAGAGAATCCTCCAGCAAGTGATCCATGCCCCACGCTGCAGAGGAAGGCAAAAAAAAAAAAAAAAAACCCAGGGCCTCTGCCAATCTGCCCTGGAGGAAAATTCCTTCCCGACCCCAAATATGGCAATCAGCTAAACCCTGAGCATGTGGGCAAGACTCACCAGCCAGACACCCAGGAAAGAATTCTCTGTAGTAACTCAGATCCCACCCTATCTAACATCCCATCACAGGCCATTGGGCATATTTACCGCTAATAGTCAAAGATCAATTAATTGCCAAAATTAGGCTATCCCATCATACCGTCCCCTCCATAAACTTATCAAGCTTAGTCTTGAAGCCAGACATGTCTTTTGCCCCCACTGCTCCCCTTTGAAGGCTGTTCCAGAATTTCACTCCTCTGATGGTTAGAAATCTTCATCTAATTTCAAGTCTAAACTTCCTGATGGCCAGTTTATATCTATTTGTTCTTGTGTCCACACTGGTACTGAGCTTAAATAATTCCTCTCCCTCTGTAGTATTTATCCCTCTGATATATTTATAGAGAGCAATCATATCTCCCCTCAGCTTTCTTTTGGTTAGGCTAAACAAGCCAAGCTCTTTGAGTCTCCTTTCATAAGACAGGCTTTTAATTCCTCGGATCATCCTAGTAGCCCTTCTCTGTACCTGTTCCAGTTTGAATACATCCTTCTTTTGATTTAGTTGGGGATTGGTCCTGCTTTGAGCAGGGGGTTGGACTAGACCTCCTGAGGCCCCTTCCAACCCTGATATTCTATGATTCTATGATTCTTAAACATGAGAGACTAGAACTAGACACAGTATTCCATAGGAGGTCTCACCAGTGCCTTGTATAATGGTACTGACACCTCCTTATCTCTACTGGAAATACCTTGCCTGATGCATCCCAAGACCACATTAGCTTTTTTCATGGCCATATCACATTGGCGACTCAGTCATCCTGTGATCAATCAATATTCCAAGGTCCTTCTCCTCCTCTGTTACTTCCAACTGATGCATCCCCAGTTTATACAAAAATTATTGTTATTAATCCCTAAATGCATGACCTTGCACTTTTCACTATGCATCTGAAGAAGTGGGTTTTTTACCCATGAAAGCTTATGCCCAAATAAATCTGTTAGTCTTTAGTACTGAATGCAGGTGTAGTGAAATGCTGTTATCAATGTTGTTGGCTTTATTGTATGAATAAAGGGGAGCAGAATTGTGCTTAACCTGTCCCAAATGATGGGGTCACCCTCAGCAGAAAGGACTCTGTTAAGCCAGGGGCTCAAATGCCAGACCTTTGTGAAAGTAAGAGGGGTGGGGACAGGTGTCCAAGCCAGGAGGTGTGGACTCTTCCTAAGAGTCTCTGATCTGGTTTAGCCTGTTCCTTCCCACTCAAAGCTAGAGCTAACTAGGCTTCATTAAGGGCCTTTTTGTTATATTAAATACTCAATGAGAGCTGAACTCACTTGTGGTGGGGCAGTGTTTCTGCCCAGCCTGCTGAGAGCTAAAAATCACTAAGAGGATGACCTACAGAAGTCACAGCAGAGAGGCAGGTGGCAGCAGGAGGTGACTGACAGGCAGATGGTGGGAGCAACCGGTGAAAGCAGGAAGCAGTCGCCGGGCAAAAGAGGTGAGCAGTTGGGAGGCAGCGAGGAGCAGCAGCTGGCAGAGTGGCCAGGCGGTGAGGAGCAGTGGCTTGCAGGGCGGCCAGCAGAGAGGAACAGCGGCTGGTGAGGCGGCTAGCCAGAGCAAGTGCTCAGATGGCAGAGCAAGCCAGGTGTCTTCTTCCCCAGGTTGGCGGTGAACTCACATAGATGCATTTCTGCATCTTCAGCAGGCTGGGCTGATGTGAAGGCACAAGTCTCTGAGAATTACTGACTCAGCAACTATAGCTTTCTGTGCTGATTACAAAGTTATTGTCACCACATCTAGTTTTCTGTCAAAGTACAAATGTTTGAGGGCACCAGCTCAGCACCTCTGGTTTGTTACGTGATGGTAAGTCTCAAGATTCATGTCTTGACACTGTTTTCAGTATAACAAGCAATAAATTTGTCTAAAAGCACCGACTGAGGAGTGGTTTCTTTCCTGGGGAAGATGAAAAGCATTGCAATACCATACATTACAGAATCTGTAGTGAGGGACAAATGTACCTTAAAGTTTGCAGAAAACTTCTCTAAGCCTCTTGCAGTTTGATCTGAAACTCACTCCACCTCTACCACCATTTGCAGATGTTCATGTATGCTTAGGCCATAGAAATATGCACAATTCTGTGTTAGAGTTTGTGATGCCAAGTTTGTATTTGTAGGCCAGACTGCTCCCCTGGGGAAAGCCTGCAGAAGGGAACTTGAGAGCAGGAAGTATTTGTGAGCGCCTCATGATTTCATCATATCATTCCATTGAGTGGGGTGGGCTTGTCCTCCAACAGAATATCCTGCAGAACCCACCTCAAGCCCCATGCCTCTGTGGGACCCATGGAGGCCAGGAACATCAGTGTAGGATTCTTATGACTCTGTTGCAGCTCTGTGCTTAAAGGGGAATCCCCTGCCACAGAGGAGGGCTCTACAGAAAATACAATACAGCCTAGACTGTTATTTTCCCTTAATAAGCTCTTCTGGGTGAGTGGGCTTGGGGGCAATATATGATGTGCATCCCCATGGCTCCATCCCTGATCACTAAGTCCTATTTTTTATTTGTTACAGTAGAGCCTAGAGGCACCAACCAAAATCAAAGCCTCATTGTATTAGGCACTGCTTAAGATGCAGTCCCTGCCCTGGAGAACTTTCTTGTCTAGTAAGAGTCAGAGTAAGAGGGGAAACAGAGCAACAGAGAGGTGAGATGACCCAACATCACACAGCAGGTCAGTGAGTAAGCTGGAAAGAGAACGTGGGTCTCTTGCATCCCAGCCTAGTATTCCATCACTAGGCCATGCTGCCTATCAGTCCCCATCCCTGTGGAAACTGTAGCAGCACTGATGCTTCTATGTGATCCAGGAAAAAAGGGGATAGTGCTGAAGAGGTTGCTGAGCCCCCACTTCTTCATAAGGAAGGGCTCCTCCTACTACTATGTTGTTCGTTCATGTGGGAGTGTTTTTTATATTGTAAATTAGTTCAGCAGCCTAACAAATTGAAGGCTTCAGCTTTTGCATTGAATTGGAGGCAGATTATGTAAAGCATATTTCAGAGTAGCAGCCGTGTTAGTCTGTATCCGCAAAAAGAACAGGAGTACTTGTGGCACCACTTTCTTCGGAAGTGGGCTGTAATCCACGAAAGCTTATGCTCTAATAAATTTGTTAGTCTCTAAGGTGCCACAAGTACTCCTGTTCTTTTTATGTAAGGCATAGTTACACTTTTTAGCAACCAACCGCTGGAAGCATATGGCCTGTTGTTAAGAACATAAGAATGGCCATATTGGGTCAGACCAAAGGTCCACCCAGCCCAGTATCCTGTCTACCAACAGTGACCAATGCCAGGTATCCCAGAGGGAGTGAACCTAACAGGTAATGATCAAGTGATCTCTCTCCTACCATCCGTCTCCGCCATCTGACAAATAGAGGCTAGGGACACCATCCCTGCCCATCCAAGCTAATAGTCATTGATGGACCCATCCTCCCTGAATTTATCTAGTTCTCTTTTAAACCCTGTTATAGTCTTAGCCTTCACAACCTCCTCAGGCAAGGAGTTCCACAGGTTGACTTTGCGCTGTGTGAAGAAGAACTTCCTTTTATTTATTTTAAACCTGCTGCCCATTAATTTCAATTGGTGGCCCCTAGTTCTTACATTATGGGAATAAGTAAATAAATTTTCCTTATTCACTTTCTCCACACCACTCATGATTTTATATACCTCTATCATATCCCCACTTAGTCTTCTCTTTTCCAAGCTGAAAAGTCCTAGCCTGTTTAATCTCTCCTCATATGGGACCCATTCCAAACCCCTAATCATTTTAGTTGCCCTTCTCTGAACCTTTTCTAATGCCAGTATATCTTTTTTGAGATGAGGAGACCATATCTGTACGCAGTATTCAAGATGTGGGTGTACCATGGATTTATATAAGGGCAATAAGATATTTTCCATCTTATTCTCTATCCCTTTTTTAATGATTCCTAACATCCTGTTTGCTTTTTTGACTGCCACTGCACACTGTGTGGATGTCTTCAGAGAACTATCCACGATGACTACAAGATCTCTTTCCTGATAGTTGTAACTAAATTAACCCCCATCATATTGTATATATAGTTGGAGTTATTTTTTCCAATGTGCATTACTTTACATTTATCCACATTAAATTTCATTTGCCATTTTGTTGCCCAATCACTTAGTTTTGTGAGATCTTTTTGAAGTTCTTCACAGTCTGCTTTGGTCTTAACTATCTTGAGCAGTTTAGTATCATCTGCAAACTTTGCCACCTCACTGTTTACCCCTTTCTCCAGATCATTTATGAATAAGTTGAATAGGATTGGTCCTAGGACTGACCCTTGGGGAACACCACTAGTTACCCCTCTCCATTCTGAAAATTTACCATTTATTCACTGTTGTTAGCTTCTTATCTAAACAAAATATTTTTTTTACCTCAGATACAGTGGCCAAAGCATTTGTAAAGACTTTAATGGTGACCACTGTATTTGGACTCAATATAAAGCTATATCATGCCATTGATTTTCAAGCAGAACTCCCCACTGCAATCAATGGGAAATTCTATTTGAGCCTGATGGGATACAGACCATAATTTTGCAACAGGTTTACTTTGAGTAAATCTACGTATCATGCATGGTATGTGTCCTATCAGAAGTAAGATCTTGTATAACAATCAGTGAGGAGAGAATTAAAATAGTAATAATTACATGATCATTACAATTTTTAGTATTCTTGAATTTCCGCTTTTTCATAGTGCAAAAAAAAGCTATACAGAATGTCTGTTCACTTGCCAGCCTTCTAGTGAACGTGATTCACTATTTGGAGATGATCTATCACTGAGAAATTGCTTCTTATGCCGCTCTTATGTTTGATAAAAGTCAAGAAGTCTTAACCATTGTGAAGATATAACAGTGATAATATATGGCTATAGTGTTTCTGCATCAAGAAATTCTTGTGCTGTTATGATATAGTATCATAAGCCTGTTGTTTTCTGACTTTCAGAGAAAAATTCAAAGGAAACCTAATATAACAGTAAGGTAAAATCTAACTTGCTCCTATAATTAAGTTATGATTCAATCTACTAACTGCTAACACACCCAGTTTTATACTCTACGCCCCAATGGGCTCTCATTCTAACTCTGAAGACAAAATCAAACATATCTGGGCTCCCTGTAGAGTTGAATTAGGACTAAATGTGGCCACCTGTAGCAAATCCAGCAATCAAATGAAATTATGGTATATTCCTGACCCTAGAAACATCTCAGCAACAGCTTAACCAATTGCATCATCAGGACTCCTAGAAATGAACTAACAGCAGTGATCCAAATTACATCTTCTAGTCATTACCTTAGCACAATAAAGGTAAGAGCTGTAAATGCACTGCAGCTGCTTGAAAGTGGAGCAGGGAGAGTACAGGTCCTTTCACTCTTTGCTGTGAGTTTCTTTGATATTATTGCTTTTGTCATAAACTGTTTCTCTAGATCTACATCCAGCACAAAAACAGCCTGTGGCGGCTGGCCCACAGACTCCAAAGGTTTTTAGGTCTTGACAGCCTCAGAAGTGGGGCCACATTAGCAGCTGGAAAATGCTGATGATTTTTTTTTAATTATTCCACTTTTGTTTCTAGGTTTTATGTGATGAACATCCCCATAGTATTTGAGTGTCTCAAAGTGAGAGTCCCTTACTCCAACTGGTGAGCAGTTTCACACAACTAGTCCATGTCAATAGAAAAAGTGAGATGCTGACTGTGGAGATAAAAATACACAGATGCCCCTGACAATGAATAGGAGAAGTTCACAATTCCTAGGACTCAGCCTTAGCTAGCTTATAACTGATAAAAGAATTAATTTTTTCACTTCAAAAACTGCCAGTAAAACCAGAAAAAGCAGAGCGTGAAGGATCAGATGTAGGATTTTAGGGGTATCTGATACCCCATCAGAAACTGCAGTGCTATGTTGTAATAGTGCAAACTGAGTGTTTTCTGTGTAATACTCCTAAAAATGTCACTTACGGACTAAGGATAAAAATGGGTGGGTGTACCATGCCTAACAGAATTTACACCCAGCTGTGTGTGTATGTGGGAGGGATGCGGAGAGGTTTTGTACTCAGACTGCATTCTTAAACATATGCTCCTGACTTGATGCATACAACTGCCCATTTTGTGCATGCAAGTGTGAAATTACACATCATTACATATTCAGCAGGAGTACAAAAGCTACTGCATACCCAGATGAGAGTACCAAAATAAATAGACTGATCTGGGATCATAGCCATCTGTTTAAGTATGTTGGAGTATTTTCAAAATAGAACAGAAATTGTACTCCTAATCATAGTCAACAGGTTTGCATACTTAAAAAATGATCACTTTACTGAATACACTCTAGGCTGGAAAGCACATACTTAAGAACTTAAACAGGCAAAAAAAAAAAAAAAAAAAGATTATTTTCAGAAGTGGTGCTGTGAGCAATTGCAACTGAAAATAAATGTTTTCATCAAACACCAGAATTCTTGGTTTCCTCATACCATGCACAGTTTTAAAAACTTAACCCTTGGATCACCCACAAGAGATTTTTTTTGTAAATTGGGCATTTGCCTCCCCCCCCCCCTTTTTTTTTTTTTTTTTTTTTTTTTGGGTAATGCATAATGAAGGCCTGAAAGCTGGGTTGTTTGTTTTCTTTTTTACGTTAGAAATACCAGTAATGTTGAGTCTGGTCTTTCCTGGTTTTGCTGGAGGATCTCCTAAATATCTGAGCTGTGTATTGTGAGTTTTTCCCTCTTAATTGAAAGCATGTGGCTGGGTAGAAACTTTAACAAAGATGGTAATGTTCTAAAATGTTCTCTAATCAACTAAATGAATTTAAAAACAAACAAGTGAAGTTTTAAACAGATTAAAAATTCCTTCCTTTCTCAATTGCTTTTTCTCTTTCTTGACTTCAGTCATCAAAATCTTGTCTATGCTAGAAAAATTACCTGAGAATGGGTAACTAACTGCTGGGTACCCATTCAACAGGTGCTGCTGAACTGGCAATGAAAATGATTTAACTGTAAGCCTGAGTCTTAATTAGTTGCTTTTTCCAGCTCCTCTGGTGATACTAATAATGGGAGTACTAGAATTGACAGAGTGCTTGGGAGCTGCTGGCAATTTAATCACTGTCAACTAACCTGCATTTTTTGTGCTCTGTGGCATGCTGGCAGGAGGCAGTTGCTGATGTTATGGACATGCCTGTACTACAAGTATAAGTGTGGCTGTTGTAACCACTGTGACACTCTCCACTGTTCAGATGTAGCACACTTCAGTTGTCCACACAGAAGTTTTTTTAACAATACAATCCATGTTTTAGCCACCTTTTCGCATCCACAGCAGGTCCTATGGGAAAACAAATGATGTCATTCCCCTCCACCCCAGAGAGGCAGGATTTCAGGAGTCTGTGCAAAGTGGAACATCCAACCTGCACTGTGCAGAATTCTACTCCACTGCAGCTCCCCTGGGGTGTGGAGGAGAAGGTGTAGTGGGAAATCCAGAGAGGTGCTGGGCATTACACACAAATACACAGACAATAATTATGTATGTATATAAAACAAACACACATTTTTGGATGCCAGGGATTCAAACGACAAACAAAAGGGAAATGAGAGGTGGAAGCTTAACTGGCTCAGACAGACAGATCCCTGTGTGACAGGGCAGCACAGTAGTAACCCTAACACAGGACATAAGGCCTTCCTACCAGCAAAAGTGGATATCATTAGAATACATTTGTGCCTGCCAATGATGTTTCAGGTGTCATCCCAAATGTCATCTATCTTTAAAAAATGAGCTAAAGACCGAAACTGTTGAAACAAAGGAGATGCAGGTATGAGGAGAAACTGCATCTGGAAAACAGGTCAAAAAGAGACTTTTTGCTCCAGGCATTACAGAGGGCTCAGAGGGTAAAAATACCATCACTGTTATTCTGAAAATGCTTCCTGACTGCCTCAGGTTAGACTTACAGTTCCCTTCACTTAATAGATAACCAATATCAGTGGGGGGAAAAGGAGGGAAAATGCCAAGTCCAGGGCCGTAATATTTAAACTGTTGCAAGTCAAACATTAACTCCTAATAATGAGTGAGGTTAGGAAATTGGGGGAACTGAAACACAAAAGGCTAAAGATTTCATTATTTGGACTTTTTAACAGAGCTCAATGAACACAGAACACCATTTAACGGCTTGAGGTAGATTCTTGGGGGGAGTTGATGGGAGGTGTAGTCTGAAACCCTATCTTGAACATGGACTTGGCTGGTTCTACCAAATTCTTCAAGAGGTAATTTGAAGCAATACCAGCACTCCAGAGACATGCTTGAACAGACTAATGATAACAGAAGATCCACTTGAGTTAAAAAGCAGGCAGAGACTGGTGGGGGTTGTGGAGAGGGAGAGGTCTAGGACAGGGACAGGGACAGCAGGGTGGACAGAGGAGGGGAGCAGGCGGAGGAGTTGTGGCGCAGGCAATGCTGCCCAGTCTGTGGCAGAGAAGTTTTGGGCAGGGGTACGGAGGAGTGAGAGAAATATTGGTTCTTGCAAACAGCTAAACCAACCCATATTGTTTTTACTGTGACGTTATTGTTTTTATGAATGATATAAGTTGAAAGTTCTTTAATACTGTATGTATATCTGTAACTCGTCTATCCTAAAAAGAAATGTAAGTTCTGTGTGTGAGAGTGAACCATGATACACTAATTAAGTCAGTGGTTCTCAAACTACTTCCCATCCAGCCCTTCTTTTACAGTAGAACCTAAGCGTTACGAACACCCTGGGAATGGAGGTTGTTCGTAACTCTGAGGTTCTACTGTATCAAAGGACATAAACAAGGAGGGGAGAAAGTCAAGGTGGTAATGTAGGAAATGGATGGCAATTCTCCTAGGAATGAGGAGAGGGTAAGTGGAATCTCTATCTGAGCAGCCAGGGAGAGGCCTGCATTTTTGTGTGTTAAAGTTTGACTCTTCAACAGAGCCATAACTAAACATTTTAGCACCCAGGGCAAGCAAGCACTCCCTAGAGGTGATGTGGGGGGAAACACATGGAGATCACATCCCCCCAGATTTCTGCCTTCACTTTAGCACAGAGGTTTTCAAACTGTGGGGCACACCTCTGTCGAGGGACGCAACCCACACTTTGAAAACTGTCATCTCCAGCCAGGAGCTGGCAGATCAGAAGCTGGTAGGGGCTGCATGGCCCGCTCAGGACCCTGGCTCTCTGCGCTGTGGAAGCCGGGGCACTGGCTGGCTGCCCAGAAGCTCTTCCTGCCCTGCTCCCTGAACTGAGCCACCTCTGCACAGCTGGCTGCTCCCCAGGCAGGGCAGGCAGCACAGCTCTGAGCTGTGCCCTTGACACACTCTTGCCTCTGCCCCAAAGAAGCCCTGCACCGGCCAGTGACATCCTCTGGAGCTGCCCCCGTCCATGGAACCTGGCTACCAGGAGATGCTCCCTGGAATACTTATCCCCCTGGGGCACCTGCCTCACAGCAGCCTGGTCACACCCTGCTTGCTCCCTGCGGACCTGCCATTGCAGCTGGGTCACTCTCCCCACACTCTCAGCATGCAGAGCTGAACCGCCCCTTCCTCCCCTTGGGCCCCTGTGCCAGCCGCCGCTGTGAAGCTCTCCAAGGCTGTTGTGTGCAGCACAGTGACACGTGGCGGTTCCAATGGGCTGTGGAACTGTCACAACACAGCAGTACCTCCCTGAGTTACTCCTTCGCCATCCCACTGTGACCTGTTCAGGGCAGTGAAAAGGTTGTTACGGAATAGAACAGGGTCAAATAAAAGCTGGCCACCATAATTTGAAATCTGTGTGTGAGTGACAGGGGATGTCATTTCATCAGCAGCTGTGGGAAAACTTGAGTCTCCAGCCCTCTCAGCTGGAATTCCTAGGGTTACCATACGTCCTCTTTTTCCCGGACATGTCCGGCTTTTAGGCAGTCAAACCCCCGTCCGGGGGGAATTGCCAAAAAGCGGAACATGTCCGGGAAAATGGCGGCTCTGTTTAAGAGCCCGGCTGCCTGAACGCTATCGGCTTCGGGCAGCCCCGTGCCTGGAGACCCTGCGCCGCCGGAGCCCGGGAGGGGAAGTGCCCGGCTGGGGGCGCAGGGTCTCCAGGCACGGGGCTGCCCGAAGCCGGTAGCTCTCGGGCAGCCCGGTTCTTAAACAGAGCCTCCAGGGGCTGGGGCTCTGTGTAACTGACACTGTGTCAGTTACACACAGCCCCGGCGGCTGGAGGCTCCAGCCCCCGCGGCTCTATTTAAGAGCCGGGCTGCCCGAGCGCTACCGGCTTCGGGCAGCCCCCGTGCCTCCAGACCCTGCGCCCCCAGCCGGGCACTTCCCGTCCCGGGCTCCGGCGGCGCAGGGTCTCCAGGCACGGGGCTGCCCGAAGCCGGTAGCGCTCGGGCAGCCCGGCTCTTAAATAGAGCCGCGGGGGCTGGAGCCTCCAGCCGCCGGGGCTGTGTGTAACTGACACTGTGTCAGTTACACAGAGCCAAAGAGGAGAAAAGCCTCCAGCCGCCTGGGCTGTGTGTAACTGACACAGTGTCAGTTACACAGAGCCCCAGCCGCTGGAGGCTCTGTTTAAGAACCGGGCTGCCCGAGAGCTACCGGCTTCGGGCAGCCCCCTTGCCTCCGGACCCTGCGCCCCCAGCCGGGCACTTCCCCACCCGGGCTCCGGCGGCGCAGGGTCCGGAGGCACGGGGGCTGCCCAAAGCCGGTAGCGCTGGTGCAGCCCGGCTCTTAAACAGAGCCTAAGAGGAGCAGAGCCTCCAGCTGCGGAGGCTCTGCTCCTCTTTGGCTCTGTGTAACTTATACAGTGTAAGTTACGCAGAGCCGCCGGAGCCCCGGAGGGGAAGTGCCCGGCTGGGGGCACAGGGTCCGGAGGCATAGGGGCTGCCCAAAGCCCGAGCGCTACTGGCTTCACGGTTTGCTGGGCAGCCTCCAGACCCTGCGCCCCCGGCTGGGCGCTTCCCCTCCCGGGCACCAGCTGCGCTGGGGAAGCGCCGGCTGGGGGCGCAGGGTCTGGGGGCTGCCCGGGAAACCGTGATGCTGGTAGCACTGGGGCAGCCCTTTCCCCCTGGCTGGGAGTGGGAGGGAGGAGGGGGCGGAGTTAGGGTGGGGGAAGGGGCGGAGTTGGGGCAGGGCTAGGGGTGGGGAAATGGGCGGGGCCATGGCCCGTGGAGGGTCCTCTTTTTTTATTTATGAGATATGGTAACCCTAGGAATTCCAGCCTGGGACTCCCCAGTTCCATGGAGCTGAGTGCAGGTGAGTGCCAGGGGGTGCTCACTGCCATATGAGGCTCTAGGAGACCTTTCCTCCTTGCAATTGCCATGCAGTTGTCAACAGCCAAAGGCCAGAGGTCATTCCTGTGTGCAGCAAAGGCCCCAGCACGGCACCGACCCTGTGAGTGGCCTGAGCAGTACCCCGGGGGTGTGTGCCAGTGGCATGTTCAGCCAGGCCGCCCCAGAGCCACAGCTGTGCAGCTCAGCATGTTGGCTTGTTAACAGAGAAACCCTGGCCAGGGATGAGTCTGATTAAATTCTAAACACCCTCTAGTAGGCACAACTGGTGATTAGCAACTTTAATGAGAGCCTTAACCCCAGGTGCCCTCTCTACCCCAGCACTGGGAAGGGCCAGGCCCCAGGCCGGTGACACTGCTCTGCCAGGGCTCAGCCCTGCCCACAGGTTAGGGAGTGTGAGCAGAGCCAGTGGTGCATGGCCAGACAGCAGGTCTGGGGAAGGGAACAGCTTCCTCCTGAGCTAACTGTCCACACGGTCCCTTATGGCACAAATCAGTACAGCACTTAGCACATTTCTAGAGCCCTCCATGCAAAATTTATATCTGTAGATACGGATATCCACAGTTATAAATCGTTATCTGCGGAGCTGCAGGGCTCTACTGGGAACCGCAGAGGCGAAAGCAGCAGCCTGGTGGGCCCTTCACTGGCAGCTCCTCCAGCGTGGCAGTACTGCCCCCAGCTCTGCATCCAGCCCCACCCACTTGAGCAGGCCCCAGGCTCACCAGCAGCTGTCCCTGGTCACGCAAGTGCAGTGGGCAGGGCTGTGGGTTGATACAGCCACTCCAGCAAAGCTGCCGGCACAGGGCACTGGCTCCTGGGAGCGGTGGCCTGCCAGGCTGCTGTTTTCACTGCTGAGGTTCCTAGTAGAGCCCTACAGCTCTGCGGATACCAATTTATATCTGCTCATATCCGTATGCACAGATATACATTTTGTAGCTGCGCAGGGGTCTACACATTTCATGTATGTTCCGTCACATAACCCCACTGGTGCACCCCTCATTTTCCTAGTGCCTATGCTGACACTCATAAGAACAGCCATACTGGATCAGACCAACGGTCCATCTAGCCCAGTATCCTGTCTTCTGACAGTGGCCAATGCCAGGTGCCCCAGAGGGAATGAACAGAACAAGTAATCATTAAGTGATCCATTCCTTGTTGCCCATTCCCAGCTTCTAGCAAACAGAGGGTAGGGACACCATCCCTGCCCATGCTAGCTAATAGCCATTGATGGATCTATCCTCCATGAATTTATCTAGTTCTTTTTTGACACTTATTTATAGTCTTGGGCTTCACAACATCCTCTGGCAAGGAGTTCCACAGGTTGACCCTGCATTGTGTGAAAAAATACTTCCTTTTGTTTGTTTTAAACCTGCTGCTTATTAATTTCATTTGGTGACTCCTAGTTCTTGTGTTATGAGAAGGAGTAAATAACACTTCCTTATTTACTTTCTCCACACCCATCATGACTTTATAGACCTCTATCATATCCCCCCTTACTCATCTCTTTTCCAAGCTGAAAAGTCCCAGTCTTATTAATCTCGCCTCATATGGCAGATGCTCCATGCCCCTAATCATTTGTGTTGCACTCATGTATCCCCTTCTCCCATAACCCAGGCTGTGCCTCATGTCCCTAGCCCTCTGCCCCCTCTCCCTGCGTGGTACCCCCTGTCCTCCAGCCCATCTCCTACCTCCAGCGGCTGCACCTAGGTCCCTGGGAACCAGCTGTGAAGCCCTTCCTACCAGCCAGCACTCAGAGCCATGCCCACCTTCCCCTGCCATCCTAGCATTGGGGAGAGCCTGCTCTGGCCAGAGTCACTGAACCCGTGATCGTGTGAGGTGTGTGTGGGGGGTTACTAAGCACCTTGGGCTTTGGTAGACGCTGCTGGGCCCAATCTTGCAGGAGGGCTGATGCTGCTGGGCCTGATCCTGTGCCACTCCATCTTTGTACCCCCGCCGGCTCTGCGCCCGGGGCAGCTGCTCCTTGTACCCCACCCTAGTTACAGCCCTGCTCTTCAACTGAAATTATTAGCAGAGGAGTGAGGGGAGTTTAAAAGTCAAGACAGTCTTTAAAAAAAGTGTATGGGTTTGTTTTTTTAAATCTCATGATTTTAGGGGAGGATTTTTGATCTCTTGAGTTATACATGGAGCAAACAGTGCTGCCTGTTACAGTTGCCCAACACTTCCCATTATTTTTCAATTTTCAGTTGCTTATAATTTACCCATAACAGTTTAAGTTTGGCAGAACTTTTCCATGTTTGGTGTCTGCCTCGGACTGTGTATTTTGCAAAGTTTCAGCCTTTTCTGAAATGAGATTAGGGAAAAAAACATTGTTTTGCCATGTTAAAAAAAATTCTGAAGTTTCTTTGAGACACTCTAGTACCCTCACACTTTGCCTGTGCAACCTGAATTTGGCCCCTTTGTGCATATGCGTTAAGTCTCTAATTATATGATCACGTACTATTTTTTTCCCACAGGAACCCTGCCATTCAGGATAGACCTGTTCTGGAAATGAACCAGTGTTGTGTAGTGATGAGGCAGGGATCCTACAAACAAAGTCTCTATTTGTTGCAAAAGTTGGAAGGTGTATAGTGAATGAGACAAAGGACTGCAGGCAGAGAAAGGACAGTATCCTGGTTAAGGCAGTTGAATGCTACCTTGAACTTGAATCTACCCCTTCCTCTGTCCCAGCGTTCCTTTGTGATATCAGGCAAGTCACTTAAATCAAACTTTTCATAGGTGGGTCATTAATTGTGTTCTTAACTTTTTGGGTACTTGGTTTCAGACCCTGGGAGCAGTGTAATTTGAAGAAATGCTGACCACTCACCACTGCAAACTGTCAATAATAGGAACTGTGATTTAAATATATACAGTACTATATAATGTGAAGGACTGCAATGATCAGTGTAGACTGCACCTCCACCAATACATAGTGCTGTATCTTTATCTTCGTGCTAAATTGTTCTTTTTGTTTTATATTATGTTGTTGTATCTGCTGGGGAGTGGGAAGTGGGAGGGTTGGAGGAAATTTTGAGTCCTGGCTGTGTGTACTGGAGTTGTTACTTACAGTGTCCCAATAAATCATTTGATTTTTATGAGTGACTATTACAGTAGTCTGAGAAATCAGGTCCTAGGCACCTCAAACTGGGCAACCAAAATTAGTGGATAACTTTGACTTTCATCTCTCTTTGCCTCAGTTCCCCATCTATAAAATGGGAATAATAAGGTATTTCACAGGGGTATTGTGAAAACAAATTGTTTGTGAATCACTCAGATGCTATAGTGATGAGAAAAGCCTGTAGAAAATACCTGTGTGCTGCAGCTTCAGATTAGCAAAAGAGGGGAGGGACTGCAGAGTGGTTGACTGAGGTAATGGTCTGCACAACCGCAGGTCAGAGTGCAGACAGTAGCGAGCTAATCCCCTAGATGCACCAAAAGGAGTTGCTGCCAAGCGGTGAGTAGCAGACCCCGTTACAAGGATAAAACACTGTTATTGAATAGTTGCTCATTCAGTGAGCATGGTACACTGAATGAAGCAGGGGTCCTGTGGGAAAAAATAGTATGTAATCATGTAATTAAAGCCTGCATCATAATGCATATGCACAAGGGGACCAAATTAAGGTTGCACTTGTAACTTTAATTCTGCTACTTCCTAATTTTTGAGAGCTCAACTTTGCAACCTTAATGTTTTTTTAATGAAGTGTTGTGTGTAAATTTCTCAGCCATTAAAAAAGCCAACTGAAATACCAGAAATCCCATTTATATGGCATCTGCTTGTCACCCACATGGTTAATTAGCAGGGTCCACTGCACAGACCTTTGAGTTGAGGTAATGGAGAAACTGATGACAGTAGTAGTTGTTATCCTCTGTGGACCAGCACTAAAGCAGGATGAAACACTCTACTGGTGAGTTTCACTGATATCTGTTGATAGAGGCATGGTGAGACTCTAGAACAGGAGTGGCCAAAACTTACTGACCCTCAGAGCTGCAGATGACAACCTTCAGAAGCTCAAGAGCTGAGGCGTGCCTGACGGAGCTCTGGGCTTCAGCCCTGCAGGGAGGGAGAGGGTCTCAGGGTTTTAGCCCTACAGAAGGTGCCTGCCCAGGCTTGGGGCTTTAGCCCTGCTCCTGCTGAAGTGCCAAGCCCCAGCAGGCACAACCTGCAGGGCTGAAGCCCTGAGACATCACCCCTTCCTGCTGGGCAGAAGCCAGAGATGACACATGGGGCCATGTCTTTCTCTCTCTTTCCCCTCCCCCCCCCAATTTTTGCAGGGTTTGCTAGCCCTGCTCCAGTCCCGCTGGGCCCCCTCTCTGGTGGCAGCTGCTGGAGCCGGCAAGCTGGGAGTTGTGGCCATGGGGAGAGGCAGTGGCAAACAGCTGGGAGCTGCAGGGAAGGGTCACTGAGGGTAGGAGTGCGTGCCTGGAGGGCACTATTCAAGCTGTTGAGGGGCATGAAGCTTTAAATTGTGTGCACCCCACCCCCAAGCAGGCACTAGTTGTCTCTGGCAGAAGCCCTTAGCCCCACCACCCCACTGCAGGCAAAACCCTTGAGCTTCCCTTTCTCCCTCCCCCAGCCCCCGGTCTCGTAGGCAGAGAATGGAGGGTGGGGAGCTCTGCAAGCTGCATTTTAACTGTAGTTTAAAAAAGATGCAGCATGCAGCTCATGAGCTGCAGTTTGGCCACCCCTTGTTCTAGAATCTTAGGTTCCATTCTAAGCTCTGGAGGGGAGGGTTCTCTCGTGGTCACAGACCCTTCTGCCCCATCCCCTTCAACCTGGCCTTGTCATAGTCTGGTCCTAATCTCCACTCTGGGGCTTCCCATCAGAGTCCCAGTCTTCCCTTCCCAGCTCCTTGTCTGATCTTTCTCTCCATCCTCACAGTCAGTCACCCTCCACTGGCTCCTCTTCACATCTCATTACATCTCTGTTCCTCATCCCAGTTTTTGCACAGCTAGTCCTAACTGTCATCCTGGTTCCTCATAAGATCTCTCTCCCCTCCCTGCAGCTTGTTCACCACTACTCCTCTTCTTCTGTCCTCCCTGGCCTGGCCTGGTCCCTCTGCATTAAATTCAGAAGGCTTTCTATTCCATGCTGCTGTGGCCAACCAGTGGGAAGATTGAGAGCACAGAGGGAGACAGTTTCCTTGCTTTTGGCTCCAGTGCCATTTGACCTCTTTGGCACCTGTGTCCCTGCTGAAGCATGTTCATTGCAGATCATAATCTTCAGAAGTTTAGTCACTAACACAGTTGGGTGAATAATGGTTTGTTTGGTTTTGGTTCACTGGCAGTTATAAAAAGATATTAGTTTTGGGTCAAACCGAAAATTAATTTCAAGTTGGGTTGAAACAAAATGGATCATAGACTAACCATTGGTCTAAATCTGATAAGGGAGGTTCTCCTTCTCCCCTCCTCTCCACCCAGCGTTTTATGAATCTAGTCTTCCTTTGCTCTTGTCAAAATGCCCAAAGTTAAAACCAAAAATGAAGTCAGCTTGAAATGAAACTTTTCTTCTGAATTCACCTAACTGTTTTGATTTTTTGTTTGATTAAAGCTATTTGGCAAATCTGAAAATCCATGAACTGTTTTAGGTCGACTGATACTGCTTTTTGGGGGAAAATAAACCATTTGCTGTGGGGGTGGGGAGGAACAACCAACCCAAGTTGTGAAGCTCCAATAAGTCTCTTCACAGCATGTATTATTATTATTATTATTATTTTGTTCAAAGCCTTAAATTGGCCAAATTTGGGTAGTTCCTCAAGAGGATGGCAAAAGACACATCCTGACACGCATGCTGCCCTTGCCAAATTTTAAGTGTTTGCACCAGGGCATTAGAGGAAGGTGGGAGGAACTACAGCTTCTCAAAGAAAAGCTCACAATCTTTTTAATATGGTAAACTGTTAAACCATTCTTGGACATAGCTGAACTGTTTTGTCTGAAACTTTCAATGAAATTCAGCCTGAGGCAGACACCTGGAATGGAAAACTTCAACCCAAACAGCTCATTTGGAAAAGTTATAAGTGACTGAAAACAGGTTCTTTCCATGTGAACTGTCAGGCAATCTTAATAGGCAGTGCTATCAGCTCTGTCTATACTAAGAGACAGTCCCAGTCTTGAAGAGCTTTTATAATCAAAATTAGCAGTTCTCAGACTGGGTCAGGACCCCAAAGTGGGTCCTGACCCCATTTTAATGGGGTCACCAAGGGCTGGCATTAGCCTTGCTGGGCTGAAGACTGAGCCTCACTGCCTGGGGCCAAAGGCTTCAGCCCTGAGTGAGTGAGTGAGTGGTGAGTGGGGGGGGGGGGGGGGGGGGGGAGACACTCAGATTACAAGCCTCCTGCCTGGGGCTGAAGCCCTTGGGATTCGACTTTGCCCCCATTTCTTCTAGAATTCCCCCCGAAGAGCAGAGGGCCTCTGGCTTTGGCCCTGGCCTCCCTGCCTGGGGTGGCAGGGCTCAGGCTTTGGTCCCCCCTCCTGGGGTCGTGCAGCAATTTTTGTTGTCAGAAGGGAGTCATGGTGCAAAGAAGTTTGAGAACCCCTGACCTCTAAATAAACAAGACAGATGGTGGGAGGGGAAGCAGAGGCCCAGAGAAATAAAGTGACTACTTGCCCAAGGTCATACACAAGATAAGTGGCAGAGATGGGAATAGAACTCCAGGTCTCCAGTAGCTTGTTTTAACCATGTCACACACACCCCAACCATACACCTTTTATTTTAAATTAAAAAAACCCCTACAAGTATGAATTTGGATCTGCATAGTGGCCAAAGCCTAAACTTTAGTATAGTGTATTTGTATTTTCTTTCCCAAGTAAAATGTTATAGACAACTTTATTATAGTTATTAACCTTTTGGTCTTTCACAAATAGTGACCATGTTTATTGTTAGAAATGTAGTTTCACATGGATTCATGAAATCATTTGTGATATAACTTTAATGATACATGTGTTTTTGAATTACATTTGTAACTAGTATACATTTACCTTTTGGTCAAGTGCTGGCCTTTCCCTGTGTCAAAATGTGAAAAGAAAACAGTATTTTGTAACCTTTTGTCCTGACACTGGTAATATCATTGAGCAAAATGTTAAAATTAATACAATGCATATTTTGTTTTTTCAAAAACACAAATATTTGAAAAATCACTCTTAAAACTGATTACGTCAGCACTCTGTCTTCAAAGGAAGAGTAAGCAAGGTAAGCATTATGTATATCACTTCCTAGAACAGGGGTGGGCAAACTATGGCCCAGGGGATGCATTCAGCCCTTCAGACATTTTAATCTGGCCCTTGAGCTCCTGCAGGGGAGTGGGGTCTGGGGCTTGCCCAGTTCCATGTGTGCCACAGGTCCACGCGGCTTTTGGAAGCAGCAGCATGTCCCCCCTTCGGCTCCTATGCGTAGGGGCAGATAGGGGACTCCGCACGCTGCTCCGCCCCAAGCACTGCCCCTGCAGGGGCGGCGCCTGCAGATGGGGCAGTGCACAGTGGCTGTGCCTCTGTGTAGGAGCCAGAGTGGGGAGATGATGCTGCTGCTTCTGGGAGCAGCCCTGATCCCACTCCTGCCCTCTGAACCCCTCGGTCCCACCCTCATGCACCCCAGAGCCCGCATTTCCCCCCCCCCCCCCCCACCGCAACCCTCTGCCCCAGCCCAGAGCCCCCTCCTGCATCCTGAACTCCTCATTTCTGGCCACACCCCAGAGCCTTCACCCCCTCCCGCACCCCAACCCCCAATTTCATGAGCATTCATGGCCCGCCATACAATTTCCATACCCAGATGTGGCCCTCGGGCCAAAAGGTTTGCCCGCCCCGTCCTAGAAGAACGTGGGTGATTTGGCAGAACAAAATAAAGCCAGAGTTGTGAATTGGTAATTAGATATTAATGAAAGGCAATATTTGAATTATTCAGGCATGTGATTCAAAATCACATAGCTGTGTACACAATTTTACTGTAACAGTTCCATAAAGGCCTAGGCTGCATGCTATCCAAACATGATATTAAAGCTGGACTGCAATAACGGTCATACCAAATGAAGAAAAACAGTATTTTATAATTTTGGCTTGGCAGAATTCAATTTTTTTTCTTGATGGATAATATCTATCTTTTGAGAAGATAACTGACTTCCTAGACAAAGGAAATGCCAGTAGATCTAATCTACCTGGATTTCAGTAAAGCATTCAGTTCCACATGGGGGAATTTTTAGATTGGAGAAAATTATGATTAATGTGAGAATTGAAAAATGGGTAAAGAACTGGTTAAAGGGGAGGGTGGGGGGTCTTGGGAAGGAGTGGTCAGGGGACAAGGAGCGGGGGGGCATTGATGAGTTGCGGTTTCTGAGGGGGGCAGTCGGGAGCAGGACATGGGTGGGGGTCGGGTGGGGTGGGGGGATGTACTCACCGGGTGGTTCCCTACCGGGTCTTCGGCGGCGGGTCCTTCAGTGCCACGGAAGACCTGGAGCGAAGACCCGGAGCACCGCCGGGTGAGTCATCCCTGCCCCCCCGTCAAATCGGGCCCCACACTTCCTAAAGCCGGCCCTGCAAATGGATATAAACTGGCCATCAATACATTTAGGCTTGAAATTAGACACATTTTTCTAACCATCAGAGTAGTCAAGTTCTGGAATAGCCTTCCAAGGGGAGTAGAGGGTGCTAAAAATGTAACTTGTTTTAAGACTGAACTTGATAAGTTTATGGAGGGGATGGTATGATGAGATGCCCTACACTGGCATATGGCCTATCCATGACTGCTATTAGCAAACATCTACAACAGCTGGAGATGAGACATGGGAGTTACTGTAGTCTTTTACAGGTGGCTGGCTGGTGGGTTTTGCCCACATGCTCAAGGTCTAAATGATTGCCATATTTGGGACTGGGAAGGAATATTCCCAAGGTCTCTGACTCCCCCCCTCCCACCCCCTTTCCTCAGCAGTGGGGGGCACTGGTCACTTGCTGGCTTGAAACTAGAGGAAATGTTGGATTCACTAACTTTGTCATGAAATCAAGATTTGTGGACTGAGCAATAACTGAGCAAGAGGTTATGAGCCTATTACAGGTGTGGGTGGGTTTTGTGGCCTGCATTGTGTAGGAGGTCAGACTAATGATCATGATGGTCCTTTCTGGCCTTAAAATTAGAAATAAATTCTAAGCATTTCTGTTTATTTTAAATGTTCACAACTGTGGGTAATTGGCTGCGGGGGAGGTGGGGCTGACAACAATTTAATGACTAAATGGTGAGATTCAACTAGTTAAAGCTTTATAACTGTTAAAACACATTGTATATTTTAACACTTGATTGAATCAAACTAAGTTCTCAAGCAGATTTTTTTTTTCTTACTTTGATAACTGAAATTTGTTGATAGGCAATGGAAATATATTTTGTTGGTTAGTGAGTATAGTGAAATTGATGTTGGTTGATAAATGTAATCCTTTTAAGCCTATTCATATTACATGTTGTCAGAAGGGGGAAAATGGAGTGGCCAGAACAGTTGTTTAGCAAAGCAATTAACATTGATATATGGCTAACATTTGACACTGGCAAAAATATCACTGTTAAAGAAGCAGGTGGGGGGCAATCAAAATTGTGAAAAATTTCAATTTAATCTGAAAGTCACAGACAGACCTTGGCAGCTTCATGGCCTTTGCATCAAACAGGGGAGGGCTTCAGAGCAAAATTTGTCTGCCTCCTGTCTTTGGAAGGAAGTCCGGTGCACAGAAAGGTGACTTAAGTACTGGGATAAGGCCCTGACTCAGGTTTAGTTCGTGAGTTCAATCCCTGCTCTGCCACAGGCTTCCTGTGTTGCCCTGGGGAAATCACTTAGGCTGGATGCAATCTAGGTTGACCTAGCTACATTGCTGAGGAAAAAGGGCTGTGGAAAAAGTTTCATCCGGTGCAATGTAGTTAGGTCAATCTAACCCCACTGTAGTTGCAGCTAGGTGAAAGAATTCTTCCAGTTGACCTTGCTTAATGCCTCTCAAGGGGGGTAGATTTTCTACAGTAATGGAAAAATTACTTCTGTCACTGTACTGCCTATACCAGGGGTGGGCAAACTATGGCCCAGGGGCCACATCCGGCCCTTCAGACATTTTAATCTGGCCCTTGAGCTCCTGCTGGGGAGCGGGCTCCAGGGCTTTCCTCGCTCCACGTGTACTGTGGCTTCCCACGGCTCCCTTAGAAGCAGCAGCATGTCCCCTCTCTGGCTCCTATGCATAAGAGCACCCAGGGGGCTCTGCACACTGTACCCATCTCAAGTGCCACCCCTGCAGCTTCCATTGGCCAGCAACCATGGACAAAGGGAGCTGCAGGGATGGTGCCTGCAGATGGGGCTGTGTGCAGAGCTGCCCGGCCATGCCTCTGTGTAGGAGCCAGAGGGGGACATGCTGCTGCTTCCAGGAGCTGCTTGAGGTAAGTGCTACCCGGAGCCTGCACTCTTGATGCCCTCCAGTGCCCCAACCCTCTGCCCCAGCCCTGATTGCCCTCCTGCCCCCAAACCCCTTGCTTCCATCCTCCTGCACCCCAGAGCCCACATCCCCAGCCAGAGCCCTCACCCCTAGCCCAAAGCCCCCTCCTGCACTCTGAACTCATTTCTGGCCCCACCCCAGAGCCTGCACCCACTCCCACATCCCAACCCCCAATTTCGTGAGCATTCATGGCCTGCCACACAATTTCCATACCCAGATATGACCCTTGAGCCAAAAAGTTTGCCCACCCCTGGTCTATAATACAGCAGCACAGCTGGAATGCTGCAGGAGTGCTTGTTGTGTAGACATACCCTTAGGCTATGTCTATACTTAACTGAAGCAAGTCAGTGTAGCCATTCACTACAGCTGCAGGAGGGGATCTCTCCCATCCCTGTAGTTAATCCATCTCCCTAAGAGGCAGGAGCTAGGCTGACACAAAAATTCTTTTAGCTAGGGTAACACTGACAGACCCCAGTTTGCGGCAGGCAAGATTGGTTAGTGTATGAGCCTCTACTGCATGAGCTAAATGCCACATGGCCCTTAGCTAGGGCTGTAGCAGACTCAATCTCTAAGTGGTCTCTGTGCTACTAGAGGGGACAGAACACCACACACCCAGGAGGTGTGTGGGTTACACTAGCATGTGAGGGTTAGGTTAGCTTAACTACATTGCTTCACATGCCCGAGTGCTGCAGCTGGATCAGCTTTACTGTTTAGTGTAGCCTTGGCCTAGTCAGTCTACGGTAGGGGCCTAGCAGAGAAATCACATTAGACTGTGAGGTGCTCGGGCACCATACTCAGAGCATACATTCAGCTGGAGCAGGGCTGAGAGGAGCGTCAGTAAATATTTTCAAACCTGCAGGAGCCCTGGCACTGTGCCCTGTGGGACTGAAGCTTGGACCCCTGAATGATGTGCGGGGTGGGAAGTATGAGGGGCTCTGGCAAATAAACGCTAAGCATTTAAAACCTGATTATAGTCGGGGGGGAAGGACAGTGCATCCAATTACAAAAATGTAGATCTGAATTGATCCCTCTACACAGTGTAGAACCCATCCTTGGATGAAAACCGTACCTCCGGCTATGAAAACTCCAGAGGGAAAACACCCTGTCCCCTACTACCCGCCTATTAGTTAATCGCATGTAACCAAGCGGGGGGCAGCAGTTCAGGCCCAGGAGCAGATGTATTGGGTGTAGTTCTGCTTTGGATTTTTTTTATCAGCTGCTTTTCAGTCTAATCCCGCCTCTTTACCCTGTTCCCTGGCCCCCGCTCTGCTCCCGCCCGGCCCCGGCGCTGGAGCCTGGGGGAGGGTGTCGCAGGCGGGCGCGAGCCTGTGCCGCAGCGGGTCCCGCCCCTCGCCTCGCGCTGCTGGGGCCGGGCGTCCTGACATCAGCGCCCGGCCACGTTGGCAGCGCGGGCGGAGCCTGGGGGCGGCGCCTGTGGCAGCCAGTCCCCGGTAGCCAGTCACCGGCCTTGCGCAGCCAGTCGCGGGGCGCCGAGCACGATGTCTTCGCCTGACCAGGAGCGAGCCGAGACTCGGGCCGGACACCCCCCTGCCGGTACTGCCCCCCCCCCCCCCGGCTGCGGGGAGCGAAGGGAGCCTCGCCCGGCTCGCGGCGCTTGGCGGGGTCGGGGGGTTGTGCGGGGTCGAGGCCGGCACGCGCCAGCTGCGGGGCCAAGCGCCTGCTGTCCTCGCCCAGGCCAAATCCTCGCGCTGCCCCAGGCCCGGGCATGACATGATTTGGGCCCAGCCCCGCCAGCAGCCGGGGCCCCGGGCCGAGCGGAGCGGAGCGCGCAGCAGCTCGCTGCCTTGCGACCAAACCCAGCGCCTGGCTGCTGCGTTGTTGTTGTTGTTATTGCTGCTGCTGAGGTGGGACTTTGTCACCCCAGTGGCCACGTAGGCACCGCTTGCAGCTCTGTAAATCTGCAGGCGGGATTTGTTCAAGGGCTAAGCAACCGGGGGCTCCTTTTGGCCTTTCGATGGTAACAAACGTGCGAACTTGTCAGCATGTTAGTTACTGTCCGCACAGCGATTTGAAAAAGTAGAGCACTGCTCTCCCCCCCCCCCGATTCCTAGTGGATATGTGGCCAGGTGTAGGTAGATCTAGGTATCTTATTCTTATCAGACTTAAACACTTGTTGTTCAAAACAAAGGCCTAATCGACTCCGCTTGCTCAATGCCATTACCAAGCAGCCGTGGCCCCCCTTCAAATCTTCAGTTCTAGCTTGTGCTCTCATTGCACTTTTTTGTTGTCCTGAGCAGTCTGCGCTAGAAACAAGGCTCACTTTCTTCTTTTCCCAGATAAGTTTTGTACAGGCAAGTAATGCCTGACTGGGTGCATGCTATTTGACTTCCCAGGTTAGTTGATGAGCATGGATGAGCTTTATCTCTGTGTTTTTTTTCCTGTTGAGGGAGATATTTTTACCCTTAGGCAGAAAAACCCATGGAAAGGGGATGGAGGAGGGCCCAAGAAACAACCTTCTAGTGTTGTCTTAATCATGTGCTCCCTTCATGGGGAAGGGACAAAATGAGAAGCTGGAAACATGGGGCCTAATTCTTCACTACCTTGTTCTGCCATTTGCACCAGTGTGACTTGAGTGTAAAACACTGCACTGTTGTGATTTAGTAGTGCTTTTACACATTTTTACACAGGTGTACATGACAGTACAGGTTTTAAGGCAGCAGAGAATCAGACCCAGTGTTTCTAGCCCTAATAAATTGTGGAGACTGGGGGGGGGGGGGGGGGGAAAGGGCTGTGATGATACAAATAATAATAAAAAAAGGGCTGCTTTATTGCCAGGTCACGAGACTCTTCTGTTGGTGTTGGCACAACAATGCCTGTTTGAGGATAAACAGGGAGCAGAAATTAATACTTTTTAGGAGCAGCATTAACCCCTACACTTAGGTCTGTGGGGTTCCTACACAATCATGCAATGTGGCTACATCTGAGCATCATTGCATCCCCTCCAGAGCTGCAGATCCCCACTCTGCATAGTGGGCTTTTATTATCACCCACAATAAGCAATTCTTCCTGCTCTCCTCACCCAGCTATCTCTCAAAGGGGTGCTTTGGATCCTAGGTGAGCAGCAATCTTTAAAATGTCTTCTTCCAGAGAGAGCGAGAGAGAGAGGTTTGTTTTGTTTTTGTTTTGTTTTTTAAATGGCACTAAAGTTTCAGCTCAGTGTTTCTTGGCAACCTTTTATTCACCGGGTTCGTTTAATAATTCTGTCTTTAAGCCAGTTCGAATAAAATTATAATTTTAGAGTCTTGCAGTACCATTATTGTTAATGTTTAAGATTTTGTCTCAGGAATTTTTCATGAGTCATGGACTGGTTATGGGCAATAAACAGACATTCCCAGAAGCCCGTGACGTGTCCGTAGGGGCATTGGGGGAGTGGGAGGTCGGGCTGACAGCTGCTGAAGGGGGCTGAAGCTGAAGAAGTCACAAAGATCCGTTATAATCACGGAGTCCGTGACCTCAGTGACAAAATTGAATACTTAATTATTGTATAAAGACATTATGTCCCAAAGGTAAACGGCGATGAATTTAAGCAAATTTGGGTTCTATTTTGCTGCTTTATGATGTATATGGAGTCTGAAAAGTGAATGTTCATGTGTAGGTTTTTTTTGTAAAATAAAACAAAACATTAGAAATTCAAATTATGCATTGTATGGAAGATGCTGTCTAGAGAATTAGGAAAATGAAAACATCAAGGAGCCAAGAGAGTAAAAAGTTGAACAGTGGAAGAAATTTTTAGTCAGACTGTTTGACGTTTTGGTTTTGCTAACACTTGTGTCCAAGGTATTTTTTTATATATATATAAAAAAAAAAGTGGGGTGAAGGATGGTTTTTTTCCAAAATTTGTTTTCAAAATCTATTTTTAGGCATGTAAATAAGGGACCTGTTTTTTCAGAAGTGTTGATTGAGCACCCAGCAGCTCCAATTGGAAACAAGCAACATATATGGTATAATGACAAATTAAGAACAAGTTTCAGCTGATTGGCTGGCATTAAGTGTTTTTACTGTAATACTTGTGGAAGGTGTGAGTGACAGCACAGAGACTACATTTGTCTTTTAACCTCTCTCTGTCCCTAGAACAGCTACAACAGAGACATCGGGAGTGCAAGCTTCCCCTGATCTTACTGACATGGTGCTTAAACTTTTTGTGGTTTGTTTTTTGAGGCACCTACTCTAGAGGTGAAGAAGTTGTTTAATCATTGTGCTTATTCAGATTTTGGCATCTCTGTTGAGACTTACAGCAATTCCATTGTTGCATGGACATCTGTTTACTAGGCCTTGAAATTAGACCACTGGTTCATTCTGTCTGAGCCCCTGAACAGTTGTCTGCTTATAGACTTTGAGACACTTCTAACAGAGGATGGTTTTGAACCATTGACAGAGGTGAGAGGCTGCGGGCCGTATTTCCATCTCTTCTAACACTGGAGAAAATCCACAGTAATTCCATTGACGCTAGTGATCCAGTAGATTGTCAGTGGTGTACCCGATATCAGGACCTAATTCTCTAAATGCTGAGCTATCTAGTTTCATGATTTAAAAAAATATTGAAGTGGTAATTTACAAACGAACATTAAAATAGAGATTTGTGGTTTTAACAAGAGATTGTCAGAGACCAGACATGGGTGGTCATGTCTAGTGGTTAGAGCAGCAGTTGGTAGCCAGGAACAGGATCCCAGGGTCAGAGCCAAGTTACCTGGAATGGGACAAAGGTGGGGCCACGAGACATCTCAGCCATGGATAAATGCTTTGAGCAGCAACTGAACTACTGTAGCAGTACTTAAGAGCCGGTCTGCTGACTCTTCCCACCAATCAGGCAGCCTAGTACAGGCCAGCCGCACTGGTTAGATTTGTCCAGGAACTGGGTCTGCAGCAGGCCCTGATTCCTGACAGAAACTATATATAGATAAATGGGATAGCATTTTTAAATTACGTTGCTAGGAACTAGCCCTACCAAGTTGTCAATAGAGGAGTCTTATTTTATTACACTGTGCTTAAGAGAACTTATTGTTTTACTACACTTAATGACGTAAAGGGTTTATCCACTGGGGTTTACTCTAATAATTCAGAAAAAATATGTAAAGTAAAAATAATTAAGACTTGACTGTGAGCCAGATTCTGCCCATAGTTATACACAAGCACAATTCCATTAATTGGGAGTTGGGTGCTCATAACCAAAGGCAAGATTTCGACCTTGGAAAATAGTTATTAGGAGAGGCTTCACAAGTTCATCATATTCACATGTATCACTGTTGGACCTGGCCTCACCAGGTCCTCATAGTTGCTCAATTTCCCCGTTTGTGGGCCTTTCACATAGCAATAGGGCCAGACGAAGCATTTGAAAAGAGGGGGGTTAATAAAATGGTAAAACCATGAATTGGAGCTGGGGACATTGGGAACAGTGCCTGACATTACTCTGAACTCTTTCATTTAAAAAAAAAACTGTTTAGATTTCAAGTTGAGGTCTCTCTATATATCTGGGTATCTGTCGGTAAGTTTAGTGTATCTATATTATATTTGAAGCTGTGTTGGTTGGTGATTTCACACTCACTGTAAAGAATGTAATAGTTACTAATTTCTTTTAACATCAACAGGGTAAGTGAAGAATTGTGGTGTGTGTGTGTGGAGACAGTGTATTTTTGAAACTCTGCACTAAAACATTTTTTTAATTCCAACTACCTGCTAGAATACTGACAGGAAACAATAAAGATGTATCTAGTAACATTTTAAAGTTTCCAAACCTTTCATTTTTCTCTCAATATATTAACTTAATAAATGCTGACCCAAAAACATACAAAGTAAGAGTATATTTAATGAACTTTTAATAGGATGCATTTCTTTTCCTCATGTCAGTTCAATTTAACCTTGGGCTGGAATCATTACCATATAGTTTGTGTGAAATTAATTTTAAATACATATAATAAATATTCAAGGTTACTTGCAAGGAAAACTGTCAAATGCTAAGACTTTAGGGCCTACATTAGAGTTCCTGGGCACCCAGTGACTTCATTCAGACTTGTGGGTGCCCAGTGAATACAAGATTAGGCCCAGACTTTGCATATCAACAACCTAAATGTACTAAGCTGTGAATAGTAATGGAGTTGAGATTACTGGGGAACCTCTGGTAGATATCGAGAAGAAGAATCAAATATGTTAGCACGATATCTCTCAGACTTCAACAAATGGCCCACAGCTACAAAACAAGCCCATGCACTGAGTAATGGTTGAACAAAACTAGAATCTGTACTGGTTCTAGATCTCCAACAAGCATCCCTATTTTAGAGCTTTGCCTAAACAATCCAACAGTATATCTGGAACAATCTTGCTTGTCAAGGAACATACAACAGTCCTTGCCCTGTATTAAAAATACATGATCTTTCCTGCCTCTCGGGGAGAACGCAAGGTATTGCCGTTAAAATCAAATCAGGCTTTTACTCCAGAAACTGAACAAATGGAACCCTGCTTTTTTTTTTTTTTCCAAAGGGTTCATAAGAGGCACTTGGACTTTCCTTGCTTACATCATGCCTAGAACTAGGTGGCCTCCCTTGCTGATCCTCTCTTTGCAGCTTGAGGCAGATTTCAAAAAAAGTAGAAACACAAGGAAACTGAGTTTAGCGATTGGGTCAGAAAGTTATGTAAGATTTTGGGGCACAAAAAAATTGCTGCTTTTAAACTTAAAATCTTGGAAGTTCATAGACTACTATGGCACTTGGTTGGTTCTCTTTCTTCCACACTGCCAAAGAAAATTTACAACACTAGTCAGAACACAGATTAAAATGGTGGGGTGTTTTTGTTGTTGTGTGAATACTCCCAGTAATAAACCAGCAGAGAACAGTGACCAATACCCTGACTGTGTAATAAAAGAAGAAAGAGCCGGACCCAACCAAATTTAGTGCTAAAAGGAGTAACTTGTTCTTTTGTTTGCTATTTGGTTGTAAAGAATGGTGTCGAAATAGACAGTATAGTGAATGCTTGTAACCTGACAAAAGTACAGTAACCTACTACACCTCCTTTAGGCTTGTGAATTAAAGTAAATAAAAAAAAAAGTTCAATACAGCTATTTGTCTGAGTAAAGAATAGTCATGTGAGTAAGAATTGTGGGACTGACCTTATATCTTTGTACTATTTTCTTTCAGATGGGGATTAAAACAAAAAATCTTTTCGTTTGTTCCAGTTTTTGCTAGTAGATATGTTTACTTTTGTGCTAGTACACGGTTGTTATAGACAAGAAATAACATACAAAGCAATAAGCTTTGATATTTGTTTTAATCTCAAATAAAAAATATACTGTCATGCTTCCTGTTCTGTGGTTCCTCAAACAACTTATCTTCTGTAACCTAGTTTTTGTTTTTATTGCAACTTTTTTCTATCTCTATTGATTCCTACCTCCAAGCCCATTGTGGGAGGTATTAATGGGGCTAATTGTCTTTATAAGCTAAGTTAAGAGGAGATGTTAATGCTGGATGGCGTGTTGTAGGCCCTGACGTTATTTGCTAATGCAAGCGGTCATTTTAATAGTTTGCATCATAAAAAAGTAGCAGGAGTTTGTCATTTCTTTGCATTCACTAGTAAAATCCTCATTATCTGACATAAACAATGTTCACTATTGTAGGAGTTTATACGTTTTATGTTTTAAAGATAATCCAGTAATTCTTAATATAAATTTTGAGAAATAGTAAACTGATAAAAATGTTTTAAATGTGTTGCCAATCATGGTTGCTTTAGTTTTGCCTTGTACCTGTCTCTTAAATTGTTCTCCATTGTTAAATTAGGGTATATTTTAAAGGTTTTGATTTAATATTTTAAGGAAAAAATCTAGTTAAAAAACAAACAAATACATCCCATAATCAAACTGCTGTTGCCTTGTGTCAGTTTTTAAAAATTTATCCCAACATTTTTGCATTGCCCTCCCCGATACATGCTCTATAGGGACAACATGGGAATATATTTTTTTTCACAGTTCTAACTTGTGAAAAGCTCTGTTCATCCACAGGCCCTTTTGGTTTATTTCCAGAATTCAGAGATCAGCATTACTTGCTATGATACAAACTTCTCCTTAATCTCTCTGTCCCCAGAATAAGTAATATATGGAGATATACCTATCTCGTAGAGCTGGAAGGGACCTCAAAAGATCATTGAGTCCAGCTCCCTGCCTTCACTAGCAGGACCAAGTACTGATTTCTGCCCCAGATCCCTAAGCAGCCCCCTCAAGGATTGAACTCACAACCCTGGGTTTAGCAGGCCAATGCTCAAACCACTGAGCTATTTCCCCCCCCCCCCCAATATAGATATGGGCAGTGCATACAGTAACTCCTCACTTAACGTTGTAGTTATGTTCCTGAAAAATGAGATGTTAAGCGAATCCAATTTCCCCATAAGAATTAATGTAAATGAGGGGGTTAGGTTCCAGGGAATTTTTTTCACCAGACAAAAGACTATATATAATACAGTCTCTCTAAGTTTTAAACAAATAATTTAATACTGGTACTAGTGATGATGATTGTGAAGTTTGGTTGAGGTGGAGGAGTCAGAGGGTGGGATATTTCCCAGGGGAATGCCTTACTGCTAAATGATGAACTAGCAATTGGCTGAGCCTTCAAGGGTTAACTCTCTCATTCTACAAGGCAGCAGGAATGGAGGGAAGGGAGACCGCATCGCAGACACACTGTGTGTGTGTGTGTGTGTGTGTGTGTGTGTGTGTGTGTGTGAGAGAGAGAGAGATGCGCATTTCCCCTTTAAGTACACTGCCTTGTTAATTAGATCAGCTTGCAGATACCACAGCTGCTGCCAGAGCAAGCTCCCTCCATCCTGAGCCCTGTCATATGTCCCCCCTGCTCTATGGAAGATGGGGGGGGGGGGAAAGGGGGAAGGGGCAACCTGACTTTAGCCCCCCCGCCTCCTCTCACACTCTCGCGCCCCCGCCCCCCGCACAGCAAGCAGGAGTCATGGGGAGCAGCTCCAAGGCAGAGGGCAGGAGCAGTACATGGCAGTGGGGGGAGGGACAGCTGCAATTGCTAGCCTGCTGCGCAGCTGCTGCATGGGGAGCTGATGGGGGGGCTGCTGGTCCACCCTGGTTCCAAGCCCCCACCAGCTAGCTGCAATGGGCTGCTCTTCCTGCAAGCAGTGGACAAAGCAGGCGGCTGCCAAACAACATTAGAAGGGAGCATTGCACAACTTTAAACAAGCATGTTCCCTAATTGATCAGCAATGTAACAACGTTAACCAGGATGACTTTAAGTGAGGAGTTACTGTACTTGTCTTCAGAATGTTGACAATCTCTCAGGGTGATGTGATTGTTCAGTCATTGTGTTTATTCAGATTGTGGTATCTCTGAAACATCCAATGAGCTCTTTCATAGCAACAATATCAACTTGAAACACAAATGAAAAAGTTTTGAATCTTTGTGCTTGCATGGAGTTTTGTGTTCTGTCCCTTTTAATGGCTTTCTAATGGAACTATTGATTGTAATGTAATTTGGAACCTGTTTCCTTAAGGGACATGGTCACCACCTTTAAAATTCTTGTACCTTATTGCAACCAAATAGATTTTTTTACGTTACTAATATCACCACAGAATGTTAAAACTGAAAATTTAAAAAAAATCAATTTTACTACTTTGTTCTTTTAGGCCCCCAAAATTGGGACCACTTGAGTTGTCTTGATTACAGAAGCAGAGCTTAGTTTCTATCTTGCGGTTCTCAAGATGAACAATGAATTGAGTTTCACTTTCAAAGAGAATGGTTTGGGTTGGTCTACACTGGCAGAGTTACAGCATTGCTCAGAGAATGCTGAAGGGAAACAGTTGTGTGTTCACACTGTCAGCTGCCTGTGCAATAGCATGTTTGCACTTGTGGCGGTATTTGGAGCAGTGCACTCTGGGGAGCTATTCCACAAAGCATCTTTTCCTCTTCGAGTTGTGGGAAGGCAAAGGGGATCACAGGGCATCCTGGGTCCTGTCCCAATGCCTTGTGATTCTGTCCACATTTGGCGCCATCTTTAAACAGTTTGAGTACTCTCTGAGTATACTCTGCCGGAATGGATTTTTAATATGGAGATATACCTATCTCATAGAGCTGGAAGGGACCTTGAAAGGTCATTGAATCCTGTCCCCTGCCTTCACAGCAAGACCAAGTACTGTCCCTGACAGATTTTTGCCCCAGATCCCTAAATGGCCCCCTGAAGGATTGAGCTCTTAACCCTGAGTTTGGCAGGCCAATGCTCAAGCCACTGAGCTATCCCTTCTCCCTCCAGTATGCTGCTCGCTCTGACTAACACATCACGAGTGGCAGTGGAATTATTTCTTAAACTATAAAGGCAAGAGGAGTGTGACATTGATCTCGCCACCCGTAGTAGCTACGACACAAGATTGCTTGTGGCATTCACGGAGGTGCTGACCACAGAGGAATGCTGCTTTTGGGCTCAGGAAATAAGCACCGAGAGGTGGGATCGTCATGCACGACTGGGATGACGAGCAGTGGCTGCAGAACTTTTGGATGAGGAAAGCCACATTCATGGAACTGTGTGATGAGCTCGCCCCAGCCCTGCGGCGCAAGGACACGAGAATGAGAGCTGCCCTGCCATTGGAGAAGCACGTGGCAATTGCACTGTGGAAGCTGGTTACTCCAGACTGCTACCGATTGGTTGCTAACCAGTTTGGCATGGGAAAGTCTACCGTTGGACTCTTGTTGACAGAAGTGTGCAGGGCCATTAATTGCATCCTGCTCCGAAAGACATTGACTCTGGGCAACATGCGTGGATGACTTTGGAAATGGGTTTCCCTAACTACGGAGGGGCGATAGATGACACGCATATTCCAATTCTAGCACCAGGCCACCTAGCCACCGAGTACATTAATCGGAAGGGGTATTTCTCAATGGTTCTCCAGGTGCTTGTGGATCACTGTGGACGTTTCACAGATATTAATGCAGGCTGGTCCGGAAAGGTGCATGACGCACGCATTTTTCGGAACACTGGCCTGTTCAGGAGGCTGCAAGCAGGGACTTTCTTCCAGGACCAGAAGATCACTGTAGGTGAAGTCGAGATGCCCATTGTGATCCTGGGAGAACCCGCCTACCCCTTAATGCTGTGGCTTATGAAGCCATACACAAGGCACCTTGATGGCAGCAAGGAGCAGTTCAACACCAGGCTGAGCAAGTGCAGAATGACTGAGTATGCTTTTGGCTGTTTAAAAGCCCACTGGCGCTGCCTTTATGGGAAGCTGGACCTGGCCAATGACAATATTCCTATGCTTATAGCCGCGTGCTGTATGCTCCATAATATTTGTGAAGGGAAGGGTGAAAGCTTCGCTCAGGGCTGGACCACAGAGGCTCCGTGCCTGAAGGTTGAGTTTGAACAGCCAGAGACCAGGGCTATTAGAGGGGCACAGCGCGGGGCCATAAGGATCAGGGATGCCTTGAGGCAGCAATTTGAAGCTAAAAGCCACTAATATTTGCTGCTATGCTTGGGATTGCAGTGCTTGTAATGCTAGGAGGTGACTGGTGCACATGCTGCATAAGGGGGTTTAACATAATTGCCTGTTGCTTTGCAGTGCTTTTCTTGCTTTCACTTAATAGAATAAAGATTGTTTTCAAACCAACACACCTCAACCAGGGGAGAGAATCAAACAACAAAAATATATCAGCAGGGAGAGGAATGGGGGAAGGGAAGGTCTCCAGAGGGGGAGAGGTCCCGGGACAGCTACAGATTTGTGTATGTCCAGAGGTCATAACCAACCTTCTCCTTTGGAGTACGATGCAGCGGGTGCTGTATTTAGCAGGGCCAAACTGAAGAGGGATGGGTGTTGAGTGCAGTGGGTAGTGAGAGACCACAGTGCTGGACTGTGAGGAAGGAGGAGTGGAATGCTGCGGGTAGAGAGTGGAGCCAGGAGGTTGATGATAACGTGTTGGTTGTGTGTGAGGGGAGCATGGGAAAGAGTTTTGTGACAGTGGCTGCAGGGGAGGGTGGGCAGGCGTGGAGCTGCTCAGTTTGAAGAGCTAGTATCACCTGGAGCGTGTCCACTTGGTGTTCCATAACGTTTAAGAGCTGCTCTGTGGCTTCCTTCTGGTGTGCTGCCTTCTTTCGGTCCCTCTTCTCGCTGTTCTGCCACTCCTTCAATTCTTGTTTCTCAGTGGCGGAGTGCATCATAACCGCACGGAGAAAGTCCTTAGTTCTTCGTGGTCATTTTCTAATTCTGTGCAGCCGTTCTGCTGCCGATACTGGAGGTTGGCCTCCCAGGGTCATCTCTGTGAAGTTTAAATGCAACATTTTACAGAAGCAGTATTGTTTGCAACACAGAGAACACTGATTCAGTGCTTTAAAACACAGCCAGTACTCACACAGCTGTCACTAACTGGCTGACCCCAGGCAAGCACACATGAGCCACACGACTGCCAAAATTGTGAGGAGCCGCAGGGTAAATCAGTGTTCCCGGACCCTATTGTACACTGGGCATGTGGCTGTTGGGGAGAGCCAGCACTGTAGTGGGGTGCTGATAATCATTCTTCTGTCCACATTTTCCACAGGCTGTATTGATTATGGAAGATATCTCGCTGCTGAGGGTGAGAAGGGAATCAAGGAAGCGTCTTCTCCGAGACTGCGGCTTCTGCCCCTGGCCCTTATGTAGCTCGCATGGGTGCAGCAATGATTCCCCCCTTCCCCCCCCCCCCCCCCGTGATGGCAGAGTGGCGTGGGAAAGTTGTTTCTTGCCCCATTAACGGTAAAGCAGCTCTGCCAAAGAACCTGCGGCAGTGGCTTGCCCAGTATCTCCATGACAGTTTCCTGGAGATCTGAGGCAGATTCCCATGAAGCGAGGGAGTCAATCAACAGCCTGTTCCACCGCTCAGACTAGGCACGTGGTGGTACATGCATCATACAGACACACGCCTGCTTTCTGCAACTCTCCTCCCCCCAACAACTTGCTTCTGCGATTTCCCAAAATCATAGATTCATAGATACTAGGACTGGAAGGGACCTCGAGAGGTCATCGAGTCCAGTCCCCTGCCCGCATGGCAGTACCAAATACTGTCTAGACCATCCCTGATAGACATTTATCTAACCTACTCTTAAATATCTCCAGAGACGGAGATTCCACAACCTCCCTAGGCAATTTGTTCCAGTGTTTAACCACCCTGACAGTTAGGAACTTTTTCCTAATGTCCAACCTAGACCTCCCTTGCTGCAGTTTAAACCCATTGTTTCTGGTTCTATCCTTAGAGGCTAAGGTGAACAAGTTCTCTCCCTCCTCCTTATGACACCCTTTTAGATACCTGAAAACTGCTATCATGTCCCCTCTCAGTCTTCTCTTTTCCAAACTAAACAAACCCAATTCTTTCAGCCTTCCTTCATAGGTCATGTTCTCAAGACCTTTAATCATTCTTGTTGCTCTTCTTTGGACCCTTTACAATTTCTCCACATCTTTTTTAAAATGCGGCGCCCAGAACTGGACACAATACTCCAGCTGAGGCCTAACCAGAGCAGAGTAGAGCGGAAGAATGACTTCTCGTGTCTTGCTCACAACACACCTGTTAATACATCCCAGAATCATGTTTGCTTTTTTTGCAAGAGCATCACACTGTTGACTCATATTTAGCTTGTGGTCCACTATAACCCCTAGATCCCTTTCTGCCGTACTCCTTCCTAGACTGTCTTTTCCCATTCTGTATGTGTGAAATTGATTTTTCCTTCTTAAGTGGAGCACTTTGCATTTGTCTTTGTTAAACTTCATCCTGTTTAACTCAGACCATTTCTCCAATTTGTCCAGGTCATTTTGAATTATGACCCTGTCCTCCAAAGTAGTTGCAATCCCTCCCAGTTTGGTATCATCCGCAAACTTAATAAGCGTACTTTCTATGCCAATATCTAAGTCGTTGATGAAGATATTGAACAGAGCCGGTCCCAAAACAGACCCCTGCGGTACCCCACTCGTTACGCCTTTCCAGCAGGATTGGGAACCATTAATAACAACTCTCTGAGTACGGTTATCCAGCCAGTTATGCACCCACCTTATAGTAGCCCCATCTAAATTGTATTTGCCTAGTTTATCGATAAGAATATCATGCGAGACCGTATCAAATGCCTTACTAAAGTCTAGGTATACCACATCCACCGCTTCACCCTTATCCACAAGGCTCGTTATCCTATCAAAGAAAGCTATCAGATTGGTTTGACATGATTTGTTCTTCACAAATCCATGCTGGCTGTTCCCTATCACCTTATCACCTTCCAAGTGTTTGCAGATGATTTCCTTAATTACTTGCTCCATTATCTTCCCTGGCACAGAAGTTAAACTAACTGGTCTGTAGTTTCCTGGGTTGTTTTTATTTCCCTTTTTATAGATGGGCACTATATTTGCCCTTTTCCAGTCTTCTGGAATCTCTCCCGTCTCCCATGACTTTCCAAAGATAATAGCTAGAGGCTCAGATACCTCCTCTATTAGCTCCTTGAGTATTCTAGGATGCATTTCATCAGGCCCGGGTGACTTGCAGGCATCTAACTTTTCTAAGTGATTTTTAACTTGTTCTTTTTTTATTTTATCCGCTAAACCTACCCCCTTCCCATTAGCATTCACTATGTTAGGCATTCCTTCAGACTTCTCGGTGAAGACCGAAACAAAGAAGTCATTAAGCATCTCTGCCATTTCCAAGTTTCCTGTTACTGTTTCTCCCTCTTCACTAAGCAGTGGGACTACCCTGTCTTTGGTCTTCCTCTTGCTTCTAATGTATTGATAAAAAGTCTTCTTGTTTCCTTTTATTCCCGTAGCTAGTTTGAGCTCATTTTGTGCCTTTGCCTTTCTAATCTTGCCCCTGCATTCCTGTGTTGTTTGCCTATATTCATCCTTTGTAATCTGTCCTAGTTTCCATTTTTTATATGACTCCTTTTTATTTTTTAGATCGTGCAAGATCTCGTGGTTAAGCCAAGGTGGTCTTTTGCCACATATTCTATCTTTCCTAACCAGCGGAATAGCTTGCTTTTGGGCCCTTAATAGTGTCCCTTTGAAAAACTGCCAACTCTCCTCAGTTGTTTTTCCCCTCAGTCTTGATTCCCATGGGACCTTACCTATCAGCTCTCTGAGCTTCCCAAAATCTGCCTTCCTGAAATCCATTGTCTCTATTTTGCTGTTCTCCCTTCTACCCTTCCTTAGAATTGCAAACTCTATGATTTCATGATCACTTTCACCCAGGCTGCCTTCTACTTTCACATTCTCAACGAGTTCCTCCCTATTTGTTAAAATCAAGTCTAGAACAGCTTCCCCCCTAGTAGCTTTTTCAACCTTCTGAAATAAAAAGTTGTCTCCAATGCAGTCCAAGAATTTGTTGGATAGTCTGTGCCCCGCTGTGTTATTTTCCCAACATATATCCGGATAGTTGAGGTCCCCCATCACCACCAAATCTTGGGCTTTGGATGATTTTGTTAGTTGCTTGAAAAAAGCCTCATCCACCTCTTCCACCTGGTTAGGTGGCCTGTAGTAGACTCCTAGCATGACATCTCCCTTGTTTTTTGCCCCTTTTAGCCTAACCCAGAGACTCTCAACACTTCCATCTCCTATGTCCATCTCTACCTCAGTCCAAGTGTGTACATTTTTAATATATAAGGCAACACCTCCTCCCTTTTTCCCCTGTCTATCCTTCCTGAGCAAGCTGTACCCATCCACACCAACATTCCAATCATGCGTATTATCCCACCAAGTTTCAGTGATGCCAACAATGTCATAGTTGTATTTATTTATTAGCACTTCCAGTTCTTCCTGCTTATTCCCCATACTTCTCACATTTGTATATAGGCATCTAAGATACTGGTTTGATCTTTCCTCCCAGTTTTGTCCTGACTCTCCTTTCTCTCTGCCAATATAGCCCACACTCCCTCTCGTTTCCGACCCATCTCCCCGGTCTCTATGTTCCCCACTTACCTGTGGGCTTTGCTCACCTGTCCCCGTCGAACCTAGTTTAAAGCCCTCCTCACTAGGTTAGCCAGTCTGTGTCCGAATAGGGTCTTTCCTCTCCTCGAAAGGTGAACGCCATCTCTGCCTAGCAGTCCTTCCTCGAATAGCATCCCGTGGTCTAGGAAGCCAAAGCCCTCCTGGCGACACCATCTTCGCAGCCAGGCATTCACCTCCACGATGCATCTGTCTCTGCCCGGGCCCCTACCTTTGACAGGAAGAATTGAAGAGAATACCACCTGCGCTCCAAACTCCTTCACCCGTACTCCCAGAGCCCTGTAGTCACTCTTGATCCGCTCAGTGTCACACCGCGCAGTATCATTTGTGCCCACATGGATGAGTAGCATGGGGTAGTAGTCAGAGGGCTGGATAATCCTCGACAATGCCTCCGTAACGTCTCGGATACGGGCCCCCGGCAGGCAGCATACCTCCCGAGATGAAATGTCAGGGCGACAGATGGGTGCCTCCGTCCCCCTCAGCAGAGAGTCTCCGACCACCACTACCCTACGTTTCCTATTCGCAGTGGTGGCAGCAGACTTTCCAGCCTTAGGGGACGAGGCTTCTCCTCCTTTACTGTAGGGAGTGATTCCTTCTTTCCTGTATCAAGAAGAGCATAACGGTTACCTATAACCACGGCAGGAGGGTTCGGAGCAAGGGTGGAGCACTGCCTGCTGCCAGAAGTAACCAGCTGCCAGTGTCCACCCTGAGCCATCTCCTCCTCCACCAGTGGTGTATCAGCAGTCCTGTGTACTGGGACAGCTACCTCAGCTGTCTCCACATGGACACTGTCGAGGAATTGCTCGTGGATTCGGATGCTCCTCAACCTAGCCACCTCCTCCTGTAGCTCTCCCACCAGCAGGCACCTCTCACATTGGATGGTCCCCGCAGCCTGGATATCAGTAAGTGGAAATTGCAAGTTACAGTCTTTGCAAAACCACACCAGGATCTGGGTAGAGGCATCCATGCTCAGGCGCTCTGTCTGGCTACAGGCACAGGTGGAGGAGACAGTAGCAGTGCTGGCACAGGTGTTGCGGGTCTTCCTAACCATCGTAAGCCTCCCTCTGTCAAACTCCCGTCTGCAGTCCCCTGTCAGCTGAAAGGGTTGTTTAAGCAAAAAGTTATGAATGTAGTTGCCTTATAGGTATTAAGGGGAATCAAGAGAAAACAGATGGAACTGGCAAGGGACCCTCGCTCCCTTCCTGCTCCCCTTCCAAACTCCCTTGCGAAACTCCCTGTTAGCAGCCCCTGGTCGCTTGTGTGTTGCTTTATAAAGCCCTGGCCTGTATGAATGCCCCGCCCACTGATGAAGGCTCAGCCACTTACCAGAGGCTTCCTCTCCTGTTTGCACTTCGCCAAGTTCCGGCAGCTGTGACTGGCTAGCCTTCTCCGGGGTAGGAAAGAGCTCCTGACTACATGCATCTCTGACCTCCGAATTGTCCTCTGCTTCTTGGTCCCCCTCCACATTCTCATCCAAGATTTCTTCCTCCTGGCTCAGTCCACTCTTGATTGGCATGCAAGCCACCGAAGTATCCACAGTGGCCTTTGCAGTGGAGGTGGGGTTGCCGCCGAGTATCGTGTCCAGCTCTTTGTAGAACTGGCAGCTTGTGGGTGTAGCACTGGAGCGGTGGTTTGCCTCCCGCGCCTTGTGGTAGGTGTTCTGCAGCTCCTTCACTTTGACTCTGCACTGCAATGTGTCACGGTCCCTTTCCGTCATGCATCGTGAAATTTGTCCATAAGTATGATAATTCCTAGTGCTGGAGCACAGCTGGAACTGGACAGCCTCCTCTCCCCAAATGCTGATGAGGTCCAGTAGCTCACCATTGCTCTAAGCGGGGAATCTCCTGGTGCTTGGCACAGGTATGGTTACCTGAAAAGATGTGCTGAGACCACTGCATGCGTCACCGAGCAAACGGGAAGGGGACTTTTAAAATTCCAAAGGAATTTATGGGGTGGGGATGATGGTTGGTCACCTAAGGACAGGGCAGTGGAGTTCAAACCGATGACCAAAGAGGCGAGAACAGGCATTGTGGGACACCTTCCGGAGGCCAGTCACAGCACTGTAATCGACCAGGGTGTCTACACTGGCACCGGGGCAGAAAGCTGTACGCCTCTCATTGGGGTGGTAGGTTGGTGTGTTTGGTGTTGTGTGGTGTGTTTTTTTTTTTTTACAGCGCTGCAAGTGCGCCGTTTCTGCACACTAAATGGGTTTGCAGTGTGTACACCTCGGGAGTTACAGTGCAGAAAGCTGCTTTGCTGCGCAAAAACTTGCCAGTGCAGACAAGGCCTTTGTTTCTATCTGGACTAAAAGTAAATCATGAGAAAACTTCTGTTGGGTTTGAGGTTTGGTAATCAGCATTGCCAACTTCAAGAGATCAAAAATGGTGTGTCAGTCCCCCCCCAAAAACTATAAGGTGTTTTTTTTTTGTTTGTTTGTTTTAACTCCCCCTGCCCATCCCCAGGGTTTGTGCATGTGACAATTAGTGTTGCCTACTCTCCCACATGTATTGACATATAAGAGTTCTATTGCAAGATCATAAGTGAGGTTTAATTTTACTTAGAAATCTCATCTCTCATGATACATTTGTAAGAGTTGGTATGTCTGGGTAATGCTTGTATTTTAGAAACACAAAAGTTTCCACCAAAGGTGAATGGACAGTGTCTTTAAACTTTTTTTGGTAATGCTATTCTAAAAAAACCTTTTTTCTATTTTAAAAGAAGTTGATTTTGTGTATACATTTTATTTGGAATGGTAAAAGTGCAGTTTTCTACCACTGCTGATGTAATCTGGATCAGTACTGCTGTATGAAAATAAACTTTCGTGTGTGCTTTGTTTTGCAAAAGACACTGCTTTTATGTTACTCAGTTGGATAATCCCAGACTTCCCTGGCTGCCTCTTGTTGCCACAAGTTAATGGAGACAAATGGTGAAGTAAGCGTCTTAACATTCTAAGGAGATATGGAAATAATAAGAGGTACATTGAGTGGCCAACTTGGAAGGCTATATAAGGCAATATAACATGCCTGGCAGTGAGAAGCAACCAGCTACTGCTCAGATCCTCCACCTGCAAATATTCTCAGGCTCTCACTGAGTTGTACAACCTGATTCTTAAATTGTTTTTTTGAAATGGATCCTTATTTTTACTAGTTTTCTCTCCTTTGGTTATATTGATTTGACTTGTTTTTCTTATTTTCATTCCAGTGAAAGCTGGTGGGATGAGGATTGTGCAGAAACACCCGCACACCCCAGATGTCAAAGAGGAGAAAGATAAGGATGACCAAGAGTGGGAGAGCAGCAGGTGAGCAGTTTGAAGTCTAGACATGATTTTATGCATATTGTACAGCTAATTTCTATCTCTCTGGAGATTAGCATGGGTTTGTTTACCTTGGTGATAATAGTTTGGGTAAAGCGTGTTTATTTGGGTAGGGCCTTTATGCTATCTGCAGTTGCTTGTAATCTGCCTTTGTTTTTGTATTCCAATTCAAAATAGAAACGCAGGATCAGATTATACGTGCCCTTGTAAGAGGGTTGGGAAACTAGCAATTTACACCTTGCTGAGCTGCCTGTAAATCATCTTTCCAGGTGAATGCGGCCCCTTTCTGCTCTAGTTCCCCTCTCCCCTTCCAAGTAAGCCTGAGACAAGGCCCTTCTAATCCACAGTTTTCCTAAAATCTGTTGGGAAATCGTGCCAGCTGTGAGGTATCTGTAGAGGCCAGGGAAGTCTGGACAGAGGCCCACTGCTTCTCAATTGTTCCCCAGGCCACTAAGGGTATGTCTACAGTAGGTAAGTAGTTAAACCCCCGCAGCTGACTCGGGCTTGTGGGCCTCGGGCTAAAGGGGCTGTTTACTTGGGGTGTAGATGTTTGGGCTCTGGGACCCTCCCACCTCACAGGGTCCTAGAGCCCAGACTCCAGCCTGAACTCTGTCTACATCACAATTAAACAGACCCTTAGCCTGAATCAGTTGGCATGGGCCAGCCGTGGGCTTTAATTGCAGTGTAAACATACCCTCCGCCCACAGAGTTCCAAGTTATGCTTTTGCTGATTTCCTTCCATGTCTGGCCTGTTCCACTCTCCCTTGCAGGGATTTGAGTGAGGCGCAAGGGGTCAATTTAAAATAATACAGACAATGTTTGCCTGGTTATTTTAGGAGGGGAAACAGCATGGATTTGGAGGGGGATTATGCCATGCGCTGCAGCTGTTGTCTGATTCCTTTCCCCATCCACCCACTTGCCAAAAACAAAGAGCCCCAAATGTGAGAAAAATCAAACCTCTGGGCTTTTGTGAAGTGAGTGATGCTGTACTGGTTCAAATTCCCTGCTTTTTAATTCAATGTATGCCAAGCTCACTGGTTTTGTGTTTCTTTCATTCCTCCCTGGGATGATATGGCTGACAATACCAGCTGTTTATTACTGTCCTGGGCTTGGCGGGGGAGACAGCAAATGTTTGAGGAGTTGTGAGCTTCTGCATGACTTGTTGTTTTGAAGCTGGACTCACCTGCTGTAAGACTGTTCATTGTAGTGGGAGATTATGGGAAAATACACTACTATTTTGCACATTTACTGGACTCCTTGCCTCATTCTGCTGAAAAATCTGCAAAATGGTTTTCATTATTGTATATCAACACACAGTATTTAAGGTTGATTTATTTTTATTTGGCATTCAAGTTTGAAAGCTGTAGTGGCTTCTTATGCTTGAAATATGTAAAATAAACATGTATGGTGACAGCTGTTTCTCCTTTATAACTAAGCCCAATTTTACCCAAATCCTATTTATGCTGATTGACCACACTGCTCCCAGTATTTAGTAAAGGTGCCCCCCCACCCCCCAATAGGTGGCAAGCTACTTTCTACTGTGGTGGTGTTAGAACTGTTTTAGCTACAAGAAGATGCATTGTCTTTAGGAATAAAAACAAGCCATTAACTTTTTTCTTTCCACTGATCACTGCGACTTGAAATAAAGAATTCGTGTGTGGAGAAAGAGTTTTAATTAGTATGGCTGGATGAAAGGCTGGAAGAATTGAACAGATTAGTCATCTCTAAATTCTGTCTGGAGAAAAGCAAGTTGGAGCAGATAATTTTGGGGGGGGTTCAACCCCTGTGCCAAATGTTTATTGGCTTTGGAAGGCATATATACTTCCTTTGAGGTGTGTAACATGCTGTTCATTTGACTTTATTCTCTGTACTATGTCACCCTGAAACCATTGCAGGATGGTCCTGTCTGTTCTAGATCCAAATAGGAAGTTTTGCTGTGCCATTTTGATAATGGTGACCTCTGAGCCTGTGTTTTGATGTAGCTGTCTGACTGATTTGTTGAAACGGGGTTGCCTCCAATGTTTCCCTTTCATAGCAGAACACTATTGTGAAAAGCTATAAACATAACTAGAATTATTTTACCATTGTAAAGCAGGGCAAAGAGGAAATTTTTTGTACTTAGCAGAGGGTAGAAAGTATAACAATCTGTAGTACTTCCATCTTATGTAAGGGGAGAAAAGCACTTGTGTCTCACAAAGTGGTCAGCAAGCTGAAACAATTGATCTTATCTATGGAAGTACCCGCTTGGTGCAGACTCTTCACTCTTGTCTTTCTGTAAACTATGTTGATGACTGATCTTGTGCTTTTGACCTCAGAGGTGTTGAGGTAAAGTTAATTTCAAAATTGTTTTGGAATTAAATAAATACCAGTTTGAATTTCCTTTTAATCAGATTGAGCCCTACTGTGGTAATGCTAGCAGGAAGTGTATCGTTAAACAGAAGCATTGTGAGTTACTATCTGGAATTGCATGGCATTAACCTGAGGGGGTGGGTGCTGTTGCTGGTTTGCTTGTCTGGAGAGGATAGGGGCTGTGACCATGGAGACCTGATGCAAACTTGTGCATCTGCAAGGGAAAGGAAGCATATGAAAGAGGTGTACTGACTCCATCATAGGCCACTACTGGAGTAGTGCAGTAGCCCCTAGTGTAACAGGGCATATGGACTCAAGCAGTAGGTCATTTAACTGCAGCTGGGCAGGGTGGATCAAATTGATTTAAATCACTAGTCAGGAAGACTCAATTTAATCATGGATTTCTACATAAAAGTGCATTCTTGTTGGTTGTTATATATATATATATATATATATATATATATAAAATACATATTCTTCACAACTCAGAGAGAGATGTAGGTTTCATTTTTAGAAGGTACACACTATACATTTTTTTAAAGTGATTTATTTTGAAAACTTTTCAGATTAGGTTTGCAGCTATATCAGAAAATGAATGATTGTTTGGTTATTTCATTTACCAAAGGTAATTAAAGCAGATATTTATGAAGTCATTGGGAAGTGAACTATCTCCAATTCAACAGGTTAATCATTAATATTTGGAGGATTTTCTTGCCATGCTGTATTAGGAGGAGAACATCACCAGAAAGACATTTAAATTGTTTTATTTAACTAAAACAACAATGTTATGTATTCTGGATTTTTTTTCTTCAACAGCAAACAAGCATATGAATTTTTGAATTTAGTTAAACATTCGTGTTTTTTAAAATCAGGGTTGTTTTTGTTAAAATTTGTTTTAATTAAAATAGTTAAATGAAATATTAAAAAAAAAAATCAACGATGTCAGCCAGGTCAATATGAGAAACTTAAAATATTGGCTTCTGCAGGTAACTTAGTCATCTTCACCTTCATTTTCCAGTTTGTTCATAATCTGGAAAAGAAAAACAAGCTTTCCTGCTTTTTCAGGTCCCAAACGATTTCTCAATTTGGAATGAATTAGTCCAAAGAAAAAAAATATTCTTTCTACGTCGGCAGAAGAAGCTACTGCTGTTAAAAGTGAGATTATCACTTCAGTAGTCTCTGAATCCAAGTGCTTAAATGACTTCCACCAGTTCACTGGTATGACTTTCTTTAAAACATCATCAGCAAACATATATTTCTTGAATGGTTCACCCTTAGCTCTGAAGTTTATAATAATTGGCATTATGGAGGGATGAATGCTGGATGTCCATGTCATAGCAACTCCTCTTCTTCAGCAGTTCAGGTTTGACCCTGGTACCGAGTACTGAGAATATTTGCAAGAAAATGAGCTGGAGATAGTGCTTGTTCCATTTGTTTTTTTTAATGCTTGTAATTTAACTCTGTCATTGCATATTTCTCTTTAAGATCTCACTCAGTTCCTTCCAAATTTCAACAGCGTCAGCAATAAAACAGCTATTTCCCTGCGTTTTGTTCAAGGCTACAGAAATAGGCTTCAGGGTACTCAGCGTGTGTTTAACATTTCTCTTAAGCCCAATGTTGAGAACTTTGGTTGTGACAGTGCCATCTATTTTTTCATGATTTTGTTCACAGACTGTCATCAGATTAGGCCAGTTCTTGATATAGTGCTCAAAACAGTCCACTACTGAGTTCCATCGCACGTCTTGTGGGAGAGTTAGCTTGGTTCCTCCCACTTTTTTCAGAGCAGCTGCTGCAGAGTGGTTGTTACGGAAGATTTTGCAATTTCAACAACATTAGCCTTTATTTCTGGAACACTGAAGTCTTTGGCTAGAAGGTGCATCAAATGAGCACTGCAACCGTATGTTATTAGCTTGGGAGACTCTATTCTCTTCTAAATAATTTATTCTCATCTTGGATACATTTGCAGCATTGTCTGTGACCAAGCTCAGTGGTGTAGCCAGGGTTGCAGCCAAGGAGGAGTAGCGGCGAAAAAAGGCACCGGTCCTTCGGTGGCATTTCGGCGGCCCTGCACATGCGCCGAAATGCTGCCGAAAGATGGAGCGGTGCATGCGCAGGGCCACCCTGCTTCCCCATCCAGAGCGCTGTCCGGGGCACCGAGACCCCTGGCAATGCTCTCAGGGCTGGAGTCCCAGCGGGAGCGCCGGGAGCCGGCCGGCCCGCGGCCCCGTTCCGCCGGCCGGCCGGAGCGCCAGGAGCCAGCCGGCCGGCTGGAGCGCCACTTTTGGGGAATGTGGGGTCAGGGGAAGCGGCCGCTTCCCCTGAACCCCGCTAGCGACGCTACTGACCAAGCTGCATACTAGACATTTGAATTTTTTTTTCAAAGTTTGTTATAGCTTTTACTGCTACTTCTTGTAAGTATTCTCCTGTATGTGCATTTCCTAATGTATCAATTGTTTCTGTGAGATTCCCTTCTTCTGTTGTCACACAAGCACATACAACAGGATGATTGTGGACATTGCTCCATCCGTCAAGACTCGGGTTAACAATTTCATCCTCTAGACCTTGTGCACACTGCTCAATTTCTCCTTCATACACTTTATCCAGCAATTTGCCTGCGACATCTGCTCTGTTGAGTGGACTGTATCCTGGTCTTAATGACTGAACCATGTTAATGAAGTGTGGGTTCTCAATCATACGGAAAGGAGAGTTTGTTGCATAAACAAAGTGGGCATTTTTTTCGTCAGTTACCTCTTTTGTAATCTGCTGGTTCTTATCACAAACTTATCTATGGTTGTTTCTGGATGATGGAGATTTTTTTTCTTTTTGCTACAGGTGATATACTGTGGCTATGTGATATACATGATGTGACTGAAACACTAACATTGGCAGATAACTCTGAAACTATAGAAAATGATGGTGATCTTGAAGGTGGATAGTCTTCAGAATCCTGTACATTGAGGATGGATTCTCCTAAACAAAATAAGTCAATGCAGTTATTTAATGATTATTACCATACTGCTCATTTAGTATTCCTCACTGCATTCACTGACACTCAGTGCTACTTTAAAGGTGTAATTGTAAAAGGAAGATCTGTCTATTTCAGCTGTTTATTTTTCATCAGAACTGCATCTAAAATGATAGTACCATAGAGTAACAACTATATTTTTTGCTCAAACATGAGAATTCAAGAATAGTCCAGAAGGAAGACAGGCAGTCCTTAAGAAAGAAGTGTGGCAAACTTTTTTTATTCAAACCTGAAGATCCTGCGTGTTCAGACATGTTCCTTTCATCATCTTCAATGCAGCTTCCTCCTGAGAAGGAACATATCTCACGATGTTGTTTCGGGCAACCAGGCCTTGCATTTCTTTGTTGCACTGTTTGCATTTTGCATTCATGCCTGTTTTACCTACAGGTAGAGGAACTTCATTAAAATATTCCCAGACTGGGTCGCTTTTAAGGCCTGCTGCCATTATAGATTTTCCCTTCTCGTGAGAGACTGGTATGGTAGATCTCAAATCAATGAAGGCTCCACTCAGACCTCAAGACTTCTGGAATATGCTGCTCAAACAGTTTCACTTTTGTTTCTACTGCCTGTCACTCCCTTCTCACATTTATCTCCAGACTTCTTCTCCTTGTCCAGTTCTATTCCACCCCCAACAATCTTCTATTCATTGAACTTTTTGAAACTTTGCACATTTAGAGAGGGGTAAGGGATTGACTCTGTGTACACAAATTTGCAGAGGGACAATAGGGTTGAGGTCTGTTGTTTCTCACCTCTATATATTATTTATTTAAAAACATTTTTGCTGTTAACAAGCATGCTATCTCCAGAGAGACAGATCCACAGTTTGAGAACTGCAAAACTAAGCATCTCTGATGGTACACTGGAACCCTACTATAACGCGCCCCGTGATAACGCAAATTCGTTTATAACGCGGGGCGAGTCTGGCCCCGGCGGCTGCAGCAGGCGCGGGGCTAGTCTGGCAGGCGCGGGGCGTTTGGGATCCATGCCCCAGCGGCTGCAGCAGGAGTGACTCTCCCTGCAGCCCCGGCCCGCCCCTGGGGTTCTCACCTCTGTCCCCGGCAGGGCCGGCTCCAGCCCGCGTCCTTCCCTCCGCGGACCGATGTAGGGGGCGGCAGCGCGGAGGAGGGAAGAGCCCTGCTGGGAGCGGGCTGCAGAGTGGCGCGGAGCCCTCCCGGCAGTCGGCGCGGTAGGCCGGCGGCGGTAGTCTTCGGGGGCCCCGCTCCCCTGGCCAGAACACCGGCCGGAGCATGGCCAGCCCCGTGGCCCCGCTTTCCCAGTCAGAGCACGGCCAGCCCCGCTATCCCGGCAGGACCTCCGGCCGGAGCGCGGCAAGCCCCCTGGCTCCCCCTCCCCCAGCCGGAAATCCCAAGTGCCGCCCCAGGAATCGGGCCCTGGCGGCAGGAGGGGCCGAGTGGCCAGCGCTCTAGCTGAAGGAAGCCCTGGCCGCCCCCTTCCCTATCCCTTCCCCTAGCCAGGGCGCGGAAGGTGAACACAAGTACAGTGGAACCCTGCTATAACGCAACCCCGCATTTACCGCGATTGAAATTTTTGGACCCCAATGATTGCGTTATAGCGGGGTTCCACTGTATCTTCTAGATTGAGCACTGAGTCCCATTGAGTAGATAGAAAGATTAACCTAAATAATCTATACAGAAGCCCCTGGAACCCCATAAAATTGGGTCCCTAATCCATGAACTATCCCTATTTTATGCTACATTATAGCTCAAAGATGTATCTTAATTGTCTTTATCTTTTATCTTTATCAAAAAAATCCAATTTAAATAAAAAAAATCCGACTTTTTTGATTGGTGTGTGTGGTTTTCTTTTATTCACCCTGCAGCTGGGTAACAAAAGCAGACATGGCACTAGATGTAAAATTGTTGCTGCCTCAGTCAGAATTAAATTATCTGTTGTATGTTCGCTAATTTGCTAGCGGATGCTGCTCCTTTGAGTGACTTGGCTCTCCATTCCAGCCAATCCAAGCTCTCCCGCTAAAATTTGTGGGCTGCTGATGTCCGTGTTGAGGGGCTTCCATGTGTTCATGGGGGAGAGGAAATGATGCCACTCAAGCTGCTCTTCTCTCTTTCCCAATCATCAATGTGCTTACCAGTCCCTGCTGGTTGCCATTTTCGCTCTCCGTATCTAGCAACAGAGGGGGATGTTTTTGCCCGCAGTAAGCCCCATCACTTTCTTCTATTCAACTTACATTATTTTTCAGTCATTAGATGAGTGACTTGGTTACTTTTATTCACGGTTCACTGTCCTAGAACCATATTATTAATGATGCTGAGATTAATAATGTTTCCATGAGCACTAGAGTCAGGTAGGCACTGATGAGCAAATATGAGGAAGAATATGGAAAACTAGTGTATTTTGTGCAAACATATGAATTATGTATATAGAGAAGACTTTAATTTTATAATCAGAGATTTGCATTTCAAAATAGACCTGAATATCTGTAACTGATCATGAACAGAATAAGAGTTATTAAGCATTTTTAAAAATGTAATTTTAATGTATAGGTAATGTGTAGGGGTTTTTTTTTTTGCAAAGCAGGGAAATTTTGTTCAACTTTTTGCCTTTTATGTTTTTTGTCTTGGCCACATTGCCACCATAAACAGTCCTCACATTCCTTATATGGTATCTCTACTTTTTTGCGTTCAAAGTTAAACATTTCAGGGAACTTTGTCAGCTGACAGTGGCAACTGATAATGAAGTAAGGGAAAAATGATAACACAGAAAAGATTAACTTCTGTGTATTTAAAAGGGCAGCCTGAAGGATCTGGTGTGCTGGTGAGTTTATCATTTCATTATAGGTCCAGTTTCACACAAGAATAGTGAGAGGTCCAGTTTCACACAAGAATAGTGAGAGATAATGCTGGAGCTGGTGATGGACACAGAACAAACCCACATGCAGTGTGTATTTCCTTCTTTTTTCAGATCTCGCGTAGGCTGGTGGTAGTTGAGTTGGTGGGATTGCACTACTGCAAATAGCAAGGGTACAGCGTGTCCACATGGTATTTCAGGTGCAGTTTTAGCCTTTGTCTATACCACTTGCATTGTACTATACCATTACTGTTGCACCGCCATTTTAGATGTTTATGCCACAGTTTCTGGTACAGCTCTTTGAAGCAGTTGTGACAGGTTGGATCACAAAAACCCCCTTGGGACTGCCACCCGATGTGCTGGGACTGTCTCTGAGCCTGTTTTCCCTGCCAGCTTGGGACTCCTGTACCTTGCCTTGTTTGAGCCAGACATGCTTGCCTGTTGCAAACACAGATTTCAGGTCTGAACCACGTCCCCCACAAGCTGCAGGCTTAACTGAAAACAGCTTAAGAAGTGCTCCTGTCTCCAGCACTCAGGTACCCAATCCCAATGGGGTCCAAACCCCAAATAAATCCATTTTACCCTGTATAAAGCTTATACAGGGTAAACTCATAAATTGTTTGCCCTCTATAACACTGATAGAGAGAGATGCACAGCTCCCCCCCCCCCCGTATTAATACATACTCTGGGTTAATTAATAAGTAAAAAGTGATTTTATTAAATACAAAAGGTAGGATTTAAGTGGTTCCAAGTAATAACAGACAGAACAAAGTAAATTACCAAACAAAATACAATAAAACATGCAAGTCTAAGCCTAATACAGTAAAAACTAAATGCAGTTAAATCTCACCCTCAGAGATGTTCGAATAAGCCTCTTTTACAGACTAGACTTCCTCCTAGTCTGGGTTCAGCAATCACTCACACCCCTGTAGTTACTGTCCTTTGTTCCAGTTTCTTTCAGGCATTTCCTTGGGGTGGAGAGGCTATCATTTGTGCCAGCTGAAGACAAAATGGAGGGGCTTCCAGGGGCTTAAATAGACTTTCTCTTGTGGGTGGAAACCCCTCTCTTCCCCTGTGTAGAATCCAGCTACAAAATGAAGTTTGGAGTCACATGGGCAAGTCACATGTCCATGTATGACTCAGTTTTCTATAGGACATTCCCAGGAAAGCTCAGATGTGGATTGGCGTCTGTCAAGGTTCATTGTTTGCCAAGTACTCCCAGTTACTTGAATAATCCCCTCATGCTATGTTGACCAAATCTGCCTTAGGTGGTTTCTACAGCAAACACTTTAAATACAAGCATAGAGCCAGCGCTCATAACTTCAGCTATAAAAATGATACATCCGTATAAACAGGATGAATACATGCTGAAGAATATAACCTTTGGAAAGATTTGTTACATGGCATATCTAGCATAAAACATATTCCAGTTATGTCATATTTATACTCATAATCATATTTCTATAAAGCATTATGGGGTGCAACGTCACAGCAGTGATTTCTGGGAGATTTCAAGAGTGCTTGGCATCTACGAGGATTGTGGCAGATGTGGTCAAACTCCTATAATTCTATTAGAAATTCCAGAACATGTTCCATTTCTTAGACCTCTCCTTAAAATGACAGTAAGGCAAGATGAATGGCTGGCTTTTAATGCTCATCAAGAAAGCTTTCTGCTAGAGCTCTTGCAAAGAAGTTGAGGCATCTGAAGTTGCTGCAGCACCTGTTCCAGCAGCACCTGTGGAGGGCCAGAGACAAAAAAAAATGGTTACTCACCTTCTCATCACTATTGCTCTTCGAGATGTGTTGTTTATGTCCATTCCAATCAGGTGTGTGCACGTGCACGATGTCCGGAAGATTTTTCCCTTAGCAGCATCCATCGGGTCGGCCTGGACACCCCCTGGAGTCATGCCCTCATGGCGCCTAATATATAGCCCTGCCGACCCGCCACTCCTTCAGTTCCTTCTTGCCAGCTACTCCAACAGAGGGGTAAGAGGGTGGGTATTTGGAATGGTAATGAACAACACATCTCGAAGAATAACAGTTACGAGAAGGTGAGTAACCGTTTTTTCTTCTTCGAGTGCTTGTTCATGTAGATTCCAATCAGGTGACTCCCAAGCAAATTTAGGAGGTGGGGTCGGAGCTGTCCACTGACTGGAATACTGCTCTACCAAGGCCGCATCATCTCTGGCCTGTCTAGTAATTGCATAATGTGCGGCTCCCTGCTATTGGCGTGAGGCTTAGGGCAGAAAACTGGGAGGAAAATGTCCTAGTTGATGTGCAATTGTGATACCACCTTTGGGAGGAAGGCCGGATGGGGCTTGAGCTGAATCTTGTCCTTAAAAAAACATGGTGTAGGGCAGCTTGGACGTTAGAGCCCTGAGCTCAGACACTCTCTGGGCTGAAGTTATTGCCACCAGGAATGCAACCTTGTAGGAGAGGTAGAGCAGGAAGTATGTTGGTAGAGGCTCAAGGGATGCCCCATGAGCCTAGAGAGGACCAAGTTAAGGTCCCAAGCAGGAACTGGTTGGCGGACGTGCGGGTACAACCTGTCATGGCCCTTCAGAAAGCGACTGACCAGGGGGTTAGCAAAAACTGAGCGGCCCTGTACCCCCAGGTGGAAAGCCGAGATGGCAGCCAGGTGTATTCTTATAGAACACAAGGTAAGACCTTCCTGTTTTAGGTGGAAAAGGTAATCCAAAATCTGGGGCACTGAGGCTAGTGCCGGGGGAAAGTCGCGCTGAGCTGACCAGATTGAAAATCTCTTCCACTTGGCCAGCTACGTGGTCCTAGTGGAGGGTTTCCTGCTGCCCAAGAGAACCTGTCTGACTTGTTCTGAACAGGAGAGCTCAAATTTATTCAGCCATGGAGCCTCCAGGCTGTGAGATGCAGCGACTGCAGGTTTGGGTGCTGGAGCCGCCCGTGATCCTGCGTGAGAAGGTCCGGGAAGAGCGGCAGGGTAATCAGGGCTCCGACTGACATGTCTAGGAGAGACGTGTACCAGTGCTGGCTGGGCCAGGCTGGTGCTATGAGACTGACCCGAGCCCGGTCTCTGCGGCTCTTGAGCAGGACCTTGTGGACGAGCTGTATGGATGGGAAGGTGTATAGAAGCAGTCCCCCCCCAATGGAGGAGGAACGCGTCCGGTGTGGAGCCCGGACTGTGATTCTGGAAGGAACAGAACTGCTGACGCTTCCTGTTGCATCGTGTGGTGAAGAGGTCAATCAGGGGACAGCCCCACCTCTGGAAGAGCGAAGATGCGACGTCTGGGCGAAGGGACCACTCATGGCTGTGAAAAGATCTGTTGAGGTGGTCCGCCAGCTCGTTCTGGACCCCTGCAAGGTACGATGCCTGTAGATTGACTGAGTGCTGTATACAAAAGTCCCATAACCTGAGGGCTTCCTGGCACAGGGGAGAGGAGCGTGCACGCCCTGTTTGTTGATATAGAACATCGCGGTCGTATTGTCCATCATGACCGATACACATTGGCCTGCTAGTTACGGGCTAGACTGACAAGCTAGGCATACCGCCCTGAGCTCCCTGACATTGATATGAAGATGGAGATCTGTCTGTGACCAGAGGCCCCGCGTCCTGTGGTCCCCCAGATAAGCTCCCCACCCCAAGTCTGACGCGTCTGTCACTAGTGTCAGGGATGGTTGTGGGGCAGCAAAGGGGACTCCTGAGAACACCTGCTGAGCGTCCGTCCACCCTAAGAGCAAGTCGAGGATCGGGTGAGGCAGGGTCACGATCCTGTCCAAGTTGTCCCTCGCAGGTCTGTACACTGACACAAGTCACGAATGAAGTGGCCGAAGCCTGAGTCTGGCGTGCCGAACCACGTACGTACAGGCCGCCATGTGGCCAAGAAGTTTGAGACAATTTCTCGTGGTGGTGGTCGGGAACTGCCTGAGTCCCTGGATCATGGCGTTGAGGGCCTGGAATCTCGCCTGCGGGAGGAATCTCTGGCTTGGGTTGAGTCCAGAACCGCCCCTATGAACTCTATCCTCTGGACGGGGGACATTCGATTTTGTCTTGTTCAGTAGGAGGCCCAGATTCTCGAAGGTGGCTCTGATGAATGCCACCTAAGCTTCCACCTGAGCCCTGTATCGGCCTTTGATCTGCCAGTCGTCGAGGTATAGGAACACCTGTATCTGATGTTTCAGCAGAAAGGTGGTGGCGACTGCCATGCACTTGGTGAAGACTTGATGTGCCGCTGACAGGCCAAAAAGGAGGACAGTAAATTGGTAATAGGAACCATTTACCACAAACCTGAGGAACTTTCTGTGGTTGTGCGTGATTGCTGTGTGAAAATATGTGTCCTTCAAGTCGAGGGCGGCATACCAGTCTGCTGGATCCAGTGAAGGGATAATGGAGGTCAGGGAGACCATGCGGAACCTGAGTTTCCTCACAAACTTGTTGAGGTCATGCAGGTCCAGGATAGGCCTGAGGCCGCCTTTGGCCTTCGCTTTTAGGAAATAGCGGGAATAGAAACCCTCGCCCCTGTGTTACAGTGGAATCTCCTCCACTGCCCCTAGTGCTAGGCGCGACTGCACCGCCTGAATGAGAAGTTGCTCGTGGGAAGGGGGGTGGAAGGGCGGGAGGGCACAGAATTGGATCGAGTATCCCCTCTCTACCGTGCGAAGCACCCAGCTGTCCGAAGTTATACGGGACCATGCATGGTAGAAAGGGGATAGTTGGGAGGAAAAAGTAAGGCGGGGTGAATCCAGTCTCTGGTCTGGTGCGCCGTCCTCGACCGCACCTTCAAAAGGCTGGTTTAGGGCCAGAGTGCGGTTTGGACTGGCCTTGATTAGCGGAGGGATGTTGCCTTCTCCTACTGCTCCGGTTCCTCCTCCTAGAATTGTCCTGGCGGTTCTGCTGCTGGAACCTTTGAGGAGGTTGTGGGCAGAAGTGTCTCTGCTGTGTGGCAGGGGAATGCAAGCCCAAGGATCTGAGGGTGGCTCGGGAATCTTTTAGGCTGAGGGTGGCTTGGGAATCTTTTGTCCGTCTTCTCTGAAAATAGAGTCTTGCTCTCAAACGTGAGGTCCTGAATTGTTTGTTGGACTTTGTAGGGTAACCCTGAGACTTGCAACCAGGCCTCCTGCCACATAGCCACCCCTGTCGCCATGACTCTTGTGGCAGCGTCTAAGGCTGCCTGCAGTGAAGCACGGGAGACTAATTTCCCTTCTTCCACCAAGGCGGTGAACTCTGACCGAGGGTCTGAAAGGACGAGCTCCATGAACTTAGCCACGGAAGAACAGGTGTTATAAGAGTACATGCTCACAGTGGCCTGCTGGTTAGCAATACAGAGTTGTAAACCACCAGTGGAGTAGATTTTTCTACCCACGAGGTCCAGGCGTTTAGCATCTCTGTTCTTTGGGGAAGGACCATGGAAATCTTGTCTCTCCCACTGCTTAGCCTCATCGACGACCAGCGAGTCTGGAGGCAGATGGGAGTAGAGATACTCAAAGCCTCTGGAGGGGATGAAATGCCGGCACTCATTGCGCTTGGCAGTGGGTGGCAGGGATGCCAGCGTCTGCCATAGAGTCTTGGTGGTGTCCACCACCGTCTTTGAGGGGTAACGCTACCCGTGAAGGCCCCGAGGGTGCTAGGATGTCCACCATGAGATCTGTGTCATCAACCACCTCCTCGGCCTTGATGCCCAAACCTTGGGCAGCCCTGCAGAGCAACTGCTGTAGAACTCTGTTGTCCATAGCTCCTGCGTTAGAGGACGTCCCTGCCAACGCTTCGTCCGGTGACGAGGCAGAGGAAGCATGTGCCGGTGGTGGAAGCTCCCTGCTGTCTGTCCCGGATGGGTCACGTGACTCCCGGGGCAGCGTTGAAGGAGGTGGAGCCGAGAACGGAGCCTTAGGTGTCGTAGCCAGCGTTAGCATCAGTCTCACAGGAGGGAGCTGCATCGGCATGCTCACAGGAGATACCTGGGCCGTAGGTGCCTATATCGATGTCGACAACAGTGCAGGCATGGGAGATGGGTGTGTCACCGTCTCAAAGGCCAGTGTTGGAGCCGAGCACAATGCTGGAGTCGACGACAGTGCTGGAGGGAAAGGCGTCTGGACCGTAGGTGCCAGGTGTGTATGCACAGCGGAAGGCGGCACGAAAGTGGTGGAGGCGACTGAAGACGTTGCTGACTGTGGGCCCTGGGTTCCTCCATCGCTCTAGTGATAAGCCCAGGGAGTCCAGAAGAGCCACTGAGGCGGGTTCTGCAACTGCGGAGGCCATTCCTGATGCTCCCTTCTGTCTCTGCCCGACCTCGCTCTACAGCTTCCGCTCCTACTTGAGCGATAGGAGTTGGGCTCCGACTCCAAGGTCTGAGACACTGAAGACCACGGAGGAGCCGATTCTCGGTGCCTCAAACGTTGAGAGCTCTGGGAGCGGGAAGGCTCTCTGTCGGAGCATGTAGGCACCGATGGACAAGGCGAAGGGGAGTGCCTCGGCATCATAGCAGCTTTCCCTTAGAATGCACCAGAGGACAGGGCTCCGTCGGCGCTGAGGGTTCCTCCCTGGCAGGCAAGGAGATCTTTGGCAGCCAGGTACGCTTCCGGCGTGGACGGGAGGTGAAGCTGCTGTGTAGACACTGGAGATATAGGTGGGGCTGGACTCGACTGCCTCACCTGGACAGGAGTCAACACTGCCCCGGAAGGAGACGCCGAGGAGTGGCTCGCCTGGGATCGCACTTCTTGAGGCTTAGCCGGAGGAGAACGGTCATCTGTTTTTTTCTTCTTTTGAGGCACCGGCGAATGGGAGCGGTGCCTACTATCCGATGGGCCCTGTGAGGAGCTGTAGCGGTGCCAAGCATCCCTGGAGGAGTCCTTCTGCGTTGAAGATGCCGCTATAGGGGTCGGGACTCTCAAACCCGAGTCAGAATGGGGGCTCAAGGCTGCCTCCATGAAGATCACCTTCAGCCGCTGTTCCCGTTCTTTAAGTGTTCTCGGGCAGAACTCGCAGCAGATCTTGCAGTGATCTTTCTGATGAGTCTCCCCCAAGCACCTAAGACACGACGAGTGCGGATCACTCTTAGGCATACATTTGGCGCAAGCCACGCATTTCTTAAATCTCATTCGTTCCCAACGCCGGGAATGTTCCCAACGCCGATCACTGCCCAGCGACCGCTCGGGGCAGAGTCCAAGTGGATCGCCCTCGACGCCAATCAGACTGTCTGGCTGGGTTCCGTCCGTCCGGGACTCGCAGCACCACTCATCCTCAAGGAGCGAATATCGACGGGACCGCGGTGGGCATCGCTGTCGGTCCTCGTCTCGGAGAGCGTACCACAGTCAGTCACGACGCGATCATTGACACAGTTCCTGCTCGGCATCCCGTTCCAAGTCCCGGCCAAGATATCACAGCCCCAGGCATTGATCGCTGTCATCTTGCCGTCGTGGGTCCGCACGTCGAGGCCGTTCGCGGAGCAGCTATTACTGTCGGTACCAGTCCTCCACGTCGATATCACGGTCTCGTGGCCGTCATAGATCCCGGCACCGCCGCTCATCCGTAGCCGTTCCTTGATGGGCCAGTCCGGTCAACCCGGACTGGCGGTCCCATCGGTGCCACAGCAGGTGCAGTGGCACCGAGCATCGTGGCCAGCCGAATGGTACCAGTGGGCACCGTGGCCTCCAGTGCAGCCCCCGGTGGGGGCTCTCTCGGTGGTTGGAGCTTCGGAAGCACCGTCAGCCTCCCTCTCCAGACCCCCTGAGGAAGGAGTTGGTGGGACATACATCCTCGGCACCGTGCCAGGAGTCCGACCAGGTGGTGGACCCTCTGGTGCCGGCTGACACCCAGAGCACCGTGCCGGCCTCTTTGCCCCACGCAGAGGAGGTGATTGCAGCCCCGCCCCCTATGTCTCCCAGGAGGACTCTAGGGCCCACCAAGAACTCTTAAAGAGGGCGGCAACCAGCCTACACCTCCAGGCAGAGGAGGTGGAGGAGCCCTCGGACTCCCTGGTTAACGTGTTGTCCCCATGGGCACTGGGTAGGGTGGCCTTGCCTCTCCATGAAGGGGTGTCTAAGATTTCAAATGCCCTGTGGCAAACACCGGCCTCATTGGCCCCATCTCTAAAAAGGCAGAACGTAAGTACTTTGTACCCACTAAAGGGGACGAGTACTTGTTATACCTACCTGGCGCCCACTCCTTGGTGGTAGTCGGTCAACCATAGGGAACAGCGGGGTCAGCCAGTCCCGACCCCAAAGAACAAAGACTCTCGGAGACTGGACTTTTTCAGAAGGAAAATTTATTAATCTTCGAGCTTCCAGTACGAGTGACAAACAATCAGGCTCTCCTGGGCCAGTATGAATTCAATCTGTGGGGCTCCCTGCCTAAGTTTGAGGATTCCCTCCAGGAGCGCGATAGGAAGGAGTGTAAGGTGATAGGGAGGAAGGGACAGTGGCTGCTAGGGCGTCCCTGCAGGCGGCTTCGAATGCAGTGGACTTGGCTGCACGATCAATGGCCTCCACGGTATCCATGAGACGGGCGTCGTGGCTCCTGCTCTCTGGGCTGTCCAGCGAGGCGCAGTCTTCCATGCAGGGTCTCCCGTTTGATGGGAAAGCTGTTTGCAGAGGAAACAGATTCAAGGCTGCATGGCATGAAAGACTCCCGCACGACCTTCCAGACTCTGGGCCTCTAAGTCCCAGTTCTGGCAAAACCTAAATTCAAGCCGCAGCAGACTTCCCCCACCCCCACCCCCCAAGCCGCCCTCCCGAAGTATGAGGCGTCCATAAGAAGCAGCAGGACTATAAGAGACGCTCTCACAGGCAGTCTCAGCCTGCCCCCCAGCCTGGGTCCTCCAAGGGCAAGCAGGCGGGGAAAAGGCATTTTTGACGGGATGCTCAGGGTCACCCCACCAGTCCTTATCAAGGATCCACCCCCAATAAAGCTTCCCTTCTCCAACTGGTTGTGTGCTTTCCTCCCCGAATGGTCGCGGCTGACCTCGGACCGATGGGTCCTCAACACCATTTCCTGGGATTACACCCTCCAGTTTACTCCTCCCTGCCCAACCACCCCCAGCCCTCATTCTTCTTGGGGAACCCCTCACACGAAGCTTTGCTCGAGCAGGAGGGGGGATGGCTTCTAGGACTAGGAGCAATAGAGGCGGTGCCCAAGGAGTTCATGGGCAGGGGTACTACTCCCATTATTTCCTTATCCCGAAGGTCAAAGGGGGGCTCAGGCCCATCCTGGACCTCTGAGGTCTGAACCAGTACTTGATGAAGCTCAAGTTCCGCATGGTCTCCCTGGCCTCCATCATCCCCTCCCTGGATCCCAGGGACTGGTATGCTGCCCTCGATCTACAGGACGCGTACTTCCACATCCACATATTCAAGGGGCGTAGACGCTTCCTCTGTTTTGTGGTGGAACAGAATTATTACCAATTCACGGTCCTGCCATTTGGTCTGTCCACTGCCCCCAGGGTGTTTACAAAATGCATGTCGGTGGTAGCGGCCTACCTCAGACGGCGCGGGGTCCAGATATTCCCCTGTCTGGATGATTGGCTTGTCAAGGGCACCTCCCGGTCGTGGGTGAGGGATCACATGGTGCTCCTCCTGTCCACTTGCACCGCCTTGGGCCTGTTGGTAAGCAACACCAAGTCCACGTTAGTCCCAGTCGAACGCATAGACAGGTTCGAGACCCTGAAAGGCCTCATAGACTCAGTCACAAGGTTCTCGCTGACAACAGCCAGGGTTTGCCTGGAACTCTTGAGTCACATGTCGGCGTGCACGTATGTGGTCCTTCATGCCAGACTCCGGACAAGGCCCCTCCAACACTGGTTGGCCTCGAAGTTCTCCCAGGCCACAGACAGGATGGACAAGGTCCTCACCATGCCACACTCTGTGATCGCCTCCCTACGGTGGTGGTCCACCCCAAACAACATGCTCCAAGGGGTCCCATTCAGGGACAGGGCCCAATCATTGGAGCTGGTGTCCGATGCGTCAGACCTGGGTTGGGGGGCCCACATGGAAAACTTTCAGACCCAAGGTCTGTGGTTGGCTCAAGACCTGACCCTACATATAAACATCAAGGAGCTCAGGGTGGTTCGGCTGGCGTGTATGGCCTTCCGCTCGCACCTAGAGAGCAAGGTAGTCAGGGTCCCCACGGACAACACGGCCTCGATATTCTATATCAACAGGCAAGGCGGGGCCTGATCCTTTTGTCTCTGCTGCGAAGCCCTCAGGCTGTGGGACTTCTGTATAGCCCACGACATCTTCCTGAAGGCCTTCCTCTTACCAGGCGCCGGGAATGAGAGGGCAGACCGCTTGAGCAGGGACTTTTCCTCGCAACACGAGTGGTCCCTCCACCCAGAAGTGGCCCACCGGCTCTTCCGAAGGTGGGGAACTCCCCAGGTGGACCTATTCGTGACTCAGCAGAACCGACGATGCCCCCGGTTCTGCTCTGGGGAGGACCTGGGGAGGGGTGCTGTCTCCGATGCCTTTCTCCTGTCCTGGTCAAGCCGGCTTCTCTATGCCTTTCCCCCATTCCCCCTTATCAGCAGGGTCCTGGAGAAGATAAATTCAGACAAGGCTCGGGTCCTCCTGATTGCCCCGGCGTGGCCCAGGCAGCATTGGTATGGGACCTTCACGGGCCTGGCAGTAGCTCCACCGTGGCCATTGCCGCTCTGCCCGGACCTGCGCTCTCTCAGGACCCAAGGCCGCCTCCTCCACCTCAACCTAGTGGCTCATGGCGTGGCTGCTCAGTGGTTAGGTGGAGAGGAACGGACATTCCCAGACCAGGTTCAGCTTTCACCCTCTTTGAAAGTAGATGGTCCTCCACTCACCGCGCTTATTTGGCGAAGTGGTCCCGATTTTCTAGATGGGCGGCGGACCAGGGCGTTTCCCCGGTGACCGCCCCAATCCAGCTTATCCTTGATTACCTCCTCCACCTGAGGACCCAGGGCCTGGCGCCCTTGTCGGTCAGGGTGCACCTGGCAGCCATATTGGCCTTCCAGCCGCCAGTGCAAGGGCACACGGTATTTTCCCATGCTATGACTGGCCAGGTCCTTAATGATTTGGACTGTCTTTTTCCGTATTCTAGATCCCCCAGTCCCACAGTGGGACCTAAACCAGGTATTGGTTCGTCTCATGGGGGCCCCCGTTTGAACCACTGGCCATGTGCTCCTGGTCTCACCTCTCGTGGTCTTCCTGGTTGCAACCACGTCAGCCAGGTGAATCTCGGAGCTCAGGGCCCTGACCTCTGAACCGCCATACACGGTCTTTCATAAGGACAAGGTCCAGCTCCGCCCACACCCCACTTTCGTCCCGAAGGTGGTCTCCGCCTACCACATAGATCAGAACGTTTTTCTACCGGTCCTCTGCCCCAAGCCTCACGCGTCCAGTGAAGAGCACCATCTCTACATGCTTGATGTGCAGCAGGCTCTGGCTTTCTATCTCGAGCAGACTAAGCCGTTCAGAAAGTCCTCCGCAACTGTTCGTTGCCTCGGCTGAGCGTGCGAGGGGCCAGACGATTTCACTCAGAGGCTGTCCAATTGGATCACTTCGTGTATCCGTTCCTGTTATGAACTGGCGGGTGTTTCCTGGCACCCATTGTGAGGGCACACTCGACTTGGGCACAAGCCTCGTTGGCTGCCTTCATGGCCCATGTCCCCATCCAGGACATTTGTAGGGCTGCCAAGTGGTCTTCGGTTCACACGTTCACCTCGCACTATGGTCGTCCCCCAGACCAGGGATGACGCCGGGTTCGGCAGGGCTGTCCTCCATCCTGGGAACTTGTAAACTCCTACCCACCTCCAACAGATATAGCTTGGAATTACCTATTGTGGAATACACATGAGCAATCACTCAAAGAAGAAAAGACAGTTACTTTTTTCATAACTGGTGTTCTTCGAGATGTGTTGCGCATGTCCATTCCACATCCCACCCTCCTTCCCCTCTGTCAGAGTTGTCTGGCAAGAAGGAACTGAGGGTGGGGGGAGCGCGCAGCTCCCCTTATACCGCGCCAGGCAGGCGCCACTCTAGAGGTTGTGGGGGGCGTTCCCCCCTACGGGTACTGCTAGGGGAAAAACTGCTTGGTGAGCACGCACGCCTACTGTGGAATAGACATGAGCAACACATCTCGAAGAACACCAGTTACGGAAAAGGTAACTGTCTTTTTCTTTCCCTTTCCCTCCAGGTAGCTGTTCAGTAACTTGTGATACAATCTTGTTTTCTCTGGAAAGTTCATTGTGCAGCATTGCTCTTAAAATACAAAATATCAAGTGAGGGGGTCCCCTCCCTTTGGCGGATGTGCAGTAAAAGTAATTTCTGTTCAGTTTAGAATTTGTGTTTTTCCTTCAAACCACTCAGTCCTGGGTCTAGGAATGGTAGGGACATAACATTAGACAATAAGATTTAGAATTCAGTGGTTGGAATGGGTTATTGAAGGGAATGAGATCAATCTAAGAGGAAGGAAGGAAAGAGAAGAATTAACTGAACCACACAAATTTGAATGCACAAAGGTGTATGTATGACACACAAAACCAGAGCCTGAATAACCTCTGTGTACAGAGGTTCCTAGTAAGGCACAAATCAATGAAAATATTTTAACCCTTTGAGAAATAGTTATCTGTTCTTACTTAATCAGATCTGCAGTACCAACACTTGTTTCACGCATAAGATGTAGTATATCTAACATCAAGTGTAGCATATTATTGTAATAGCTGGTACATCCTGTAGTTTGCAGTTGTAGGGAGTTGGGCTCTCCCAAATTGGTCTTTTCCATCTCTAATTATTTGGATCCTGTATTAGTTGTCTTTGTTTGCACATGAAAATAATTGCAATATTTTGATAAGTGATGCTTTCTATAATTCTATAGAGTTTATTTGTTTGTTTCATCTTGCTGTATGGTTGAGGTTTTGATTGGCAATCATATCCATTTCTGCTGCCTGTTTTTTGTGGCATATTTAGGAAGACTAAAAGCTTTAATTATAACTTGGATTAGGAATTCCAGTGAGAGCAAGATGGTAGATTGAAAACTGTTTTTGTTACCTCAGCAACTACATGTATGGGTGGTATATTTTAAACTACTTGGATGAAAAGGTTCATAACCATAGCACTGAACCTCATAAAAGTGTATGCTTGACTGAGGCATGGGATTTTGCGCTAACTCACCTGCCAACATCTTAAATTTTAATGCAGTAAATGCTTCTGAAGGACAGACAATTTGAAATGATAGCAGCTTGTTCAGTTTTGCTTAAGAGTTTCATTAGCTATTGTTGTAGGACACTAATAAGTGGAAGCGACAATTAGATTTTAGTATTCAGAGTTCTTAGCAGTAACTGCTGAATTTTGTCCTTGAACCAAACCGAGTAAACAGTGAAGACTTCTGGGACTAAATACTCTGATTTGTTTCTTTCTCTTTGGCTATATCTGCAGTAAGAAGGGGGCTATTGCAGTGATTTTAATTACCAAGCATTAATATGGGTAGTTTTTAGGTGTGTGTGTGTGTGTGTGTGTGTGTGTGTGTGTGTGTGTACACAAACAGATTTGATGGAAAAGTTCCCCCCAGTAGTATGTCAGATTAGTCCATTTTACATTGTGTATCCTCAAAAATATTCTATCTCCATTGACTTAAGAGCAAACCTGCCTTGGAATTGTGAATCTAGTGTCCTCTCTAATTTCTCCTTGTGCACTAGAAAGTATGAATTGTGAAGCATTGATTTTTAATTCAGTTTAAGATCTGGGAATTGGCCATGATTCTGTTGATCTTGCAAAATGAAACTACTTGGTTTAAAATCTGTCAGGTAGTGAATTAAAAGCATAGGCACATGATGAAGCATATGGCTGTCCATATGTCAGAAGTGCCTAGCTCTGTGCTTGTTCAATTCTGGGGCGAGATGAATTGCTTAAGGCACCCTGGCATCCTTCAGTTGTCTGTCAACAAAACTTGCTAAATCTCAATACTGTAATTATAGTACATCTGCTATCTCGGTTCAGAAGCAGTGCGGAAAGCAGGTGTGATTTCCTTCCCCCTCCCCCCTCAAAATGCAGACTCCCACGATTTACGCTCGTTCAGAAGTCAATTTCTTTTCCTTCCCCCCGCCCTCCCACTTCAGTTCATCAGAACTGGTAGGGAGTAAATGGAAATAAAGCCAGCATCTTTTCTTTTCTACTCGTGATTGCCAGATACCATTGCAATGTATTTAGTTTCTGCATTCTAAAGTACCTTCTCGTTTTTTCTCTCTGCTCAAGCGGTTATGCTAATGGGGTATTAGAATAAATGTATGCATGTCGGTTTACTTCTGAAATAGTTGTATCAAATGTATATAGTATAAATTCAATGGTTAAATCATTTGAAACAGTATGTATGTGGATAAACATTTTCAGTATTGCCACCCCAGATGTTGAAAGTCGTGAAACTGTCTAATCATGAGTAAGGCTATGTTTTAGACACAGGTATTTTTAGTAAAAGTCATGGACAGGTCATGGGCAGTAAACAAAAATTCTGGCCCGTGACCTGTCCATGACTTGTACTATATACCCCTGACTAAAACTTGGGGGTAGGGGTGCTGTGGGGGCGGGGCAGTTGGTGGGGCTGGCAGGCTCCCTATCTGGCTCCGCACCTCCCCAGAAGTGGCGACATCCCCCTCCCTCAGCTCCTAGGTGGAGGTATGGTCAGGCAGCTCCGCGCACTGCCTCTGCCCTGAGCGCTGGCTCCTGCTCCCAGCCCTGAGCCCCCTCCTGTGGCATTACACCACATATTCTTCATAGTAATATTTTTATGATATGATTATGGCATAACTGTAGTGTATTTTGTGCAAGATGAGGCATGTGAGATATTGAAAAGGTTATAATTTACAGAATATGATTATCCTGTTTATATGCATGTATCATTTTGGTATCTGAAGTTAGGAATATTGTTTATGCATCTATTACAAATGTGTTTACACCTGGAAAATGCCCACTAGGTAGAATGCAATCAGTCTAGATGGCTGTCTTGGGAGGGCCATTAGGGCGAACAATAGGTTTTAGAAGATGCTAATCTCCCACTGGGGAGCCTTCCTGAGCATGCTACAAACAGCCTCTGAGTCATGGCTGCTGAGTCCCTACTGGGGCATGTGAGCAAGTCACCTGGTACTGGACTCCATCATAGAATACCAGTGTTTTTCCACTGAAAGGCATGAGAACTAAAGTTGGAGACAAAGGGTTCCCACCATATGCAAAAGCTATTTAAGGCAGGGGAGTGACACCATCATGGTTCTTCACTGAATCCCTGCCCAAAGGAGATGCTTAGAAACACCTGAGAAACAAAGCCTGGACTAGGGTAGAAAGCCTGAACCCGGGCTAGAGGGATTTCTAGCCTATGAAAGGAATACCTGGAGTTTTGAGCTGCAAGCAATTGCGGTTTGCCCTCAAGAATCTCTGCAAACTGCCTAAAACAACAGTTATGGTGAGAATTTGCTACTCATATCGAATTTTGTTAGTATGTTAAGCTTAGATTGCGTTTTTGTTTTATTTGCTAGGTAATCTGCTTTGATCTGTTTGCTGTCCCTTATAACCACTTAAAATCTATCTTTTGTAATTAATAAACTTTGGTTTTGTTTTGTCTAAAACCAATGGGTGGAAATCATAACTGGGGGCAGAAAGCTGTTGCATATCTTCTTCCACTTTGAGGAAGGGGGTGAATTTCATGAGCTTACGCTGTACAGTTCTGTGTGCAGTGCAAGATGGTATAATTTAGTGTGTACCCTCCAGAGGGGGTGTGCGCCTGTGAAGCTGATTAGTGCCCTAGCTATATAACCTTCCCATGCAGGGGCTGGTCAGAAATCCCGTCTGCATGTTACAGCTGGGTGTGTCACTACCTGTGTGCTGGTGAAAGTGAGAGACCAGGAGCGTGTCTGCAGCTTGTCACGGCATTACTGGGTGAGTGGGAACCCAGGCTGGTGGGTTGGCAGGCTCAGTGGCAACCCCAGTTCCAGGTGGCACCTTGGCAGGGGGGGACCCATCACACCTCCCACACCCGAACTCCTGCTGCTGCTGGGTGACCCGAGACTGCCCCAGCAGCAGCCAGCCGCACTGGGCGCTGCAGACATCATGAAGGTCCCAGAAAGTCATGGAATCCGTGACCTCCATGACAAACTCTCAGCCTTAATCACGAGGTGTTTAAAAGAACTATAAATACATATTTGTTTTGTTTAGTTTTTCTTTCCCTCCCCCCCCCTCCTTTGGAGAAAAGCTACCCACCCCAAAGTGTGAGTTTTCCCAAGGCAAAATTCACATACAAATATGTGGGCATTGGCACTCTCCCTCTGCACCCCCCTCTGCTGACACTGCTGTCTCTTTCCCCTCTCCATCTCCCTCTTAGCTCACCCAGGCTTCTGTATAGATATAACTATAAAAAGAGCAGTGTTGGAAAAGTTAGTTATTGGTCTTTGAATTAGACCCTTAAATGTTCAAGTTAAATAAAACACAGCTAGCTCTAACTTGGCTCCCATCTCCCCCAATTCAGAATCCAGCTGTCCCATTTGTGGATTTATGTAGTTAGCTGTAATTGTCTAGTTTAACTTGCAAAAATGGTCATTTAATTGTTCATGCGATTTCGATATATCTTTGTATATCTGAGCTCTGCTTTCTCCCTAGATTTATTTTTACACTTGGAATATTTTGGATCAGTCTCTTATTATTTATTCTTTAGAAAAGAATTGTTAATCAAGAGCATAAGGATTGCCATACTAGGAACATTGATCTGTTGTTCATCCAGTCAAATGTCTTGTTTCCAACAGTAGCTAATGTCATATTCTTAAAAGCTGGAAACAATCACATTCTGTATTTAGCTGTGCCCTTCTTTTTATATAATTTGATTTAAGTTTCTTTGGGTGAGGACCGTGTCTTGCTTTTTTGCATATAAAGCACCACGAACACTTACCCAATATTACGAAATGTATATAGTCCCATAGAGTATTTCTTTTGATTCCCAACTTGTGATCTGGTTATACCATGAAACATAAGCCTTAATGAATGGCCTTTAAATAGCTTCCCCCTAGCTACAGAACAGCAGGTGCTACTCTTTTTATATAGTATCATTTTTCCTAATGTACCTCATTATGGGGACACGTAGATTAAATAGGGTCTTCCAACCCTGGGTTTAAATAGCCAGAAGGGGAGGGTAAGAGAAGGTTGGAAGACTCAAAACTGGATGGATGGATGTTCTACAAAAGGATTTCAGGAGTTTACAAGGAACTGCTTTAAGACAGAATGGAATGGAGGAGAGAGACTCAGAGCTGACCCCAGACAGATGTCCTAAGACAGGACAGGGAAGGAATTTTCCTCCAGGGCAGATTGGCTGAGCCTCTGGGGGTTTTTCGCCTTCCTCCGCAGCATGGGGCAGGGATCTCTAGCAGGAGGGTCTCTGCCGAGTGAAGTCACTAATAACAGGATTGGGGACTTCAGCAGCAGAGTCCAGGGAAGGGGTAGGGACGGTTTTATGGCCTGCAGCATGCAGGGGGTCAGACCAGATGATCATAATGGTCCCTTCTGACCTTAAAGTCTATGAGTCTATGAGGAGTAGTCAATAGACAGACCACCAGATGCTTTTGAATGGACTGCAAAACATTTTATTTACTTACCATTATTGTTATTGTGGTGTGGAAAAATGTTTCTCTGGAGTCTATATCTTGACCAAGAAATTTGGACCTTGACAAAAAATACACTACCTCGATCTAAGGCTAAGAAGAGTAGATTAAGAAGGAGAACTTGATCAGCATTCTTTATATTTACTCTCTCATGTAACTTCTTTTCTAAACCAAATTGCCTTTGATCATATTGAATATTTGTATAGTGATTTGAAAGTGTAAACTGGATATATAAATACTAAGCATGTAAATACTTCCTCCTGTAGAAGCCATAGATGACCCCTGTTGCCCATCACTTTTGTTCCTCCTCTTGGGACCATTTCAATTTCTGCTGTGTCTCTTTTGAGCTGAGTTAACCCAAAGTGAGTGCAGAGTTCACAGTGGGGACACCTTGCCATTATATGCTGCTGTATTAAAACTGAAACTCTGTTAGCTGAATGGGTATGATGAATATATCCGCAGAGGGTTGACTCTAGCTCTCTGGTCCTGCAGAGCCCAAAGTTCTCGGTAGCTAACTGGTCTTGGGGAAGATGGAATTCTCTCTAATTGTGGGGAGGTAGCCTAGAAGGCTTTGAAGTCCAAGCTTGGGTTTCCCTGCAGACTTTAAAGACTACTGGGCTGGCTCCCCCAGTTACCCAAAATTTCTGGAATTCTCTGAGACCTCTGAATAATTTGGATTGTGAAGGTCTGTAATAGCATAGCTTCTCCCCTATACCAAATCATGCACTTCTTACTTAAGCACAATTCCCGTTGATTTCAAAGACAGTTCTGCTAGCCTAAGGACTGCAGGATTTTGTCTCATGTTATTCTGCATTCTGTATTTACAGCAAAATGTCTTCTGTTGTTTTTTACCACAACTGCATGCTGAGCAAATACCTTTTTTCCGCTTTCTAAAAACACATCTCTTTTCCTAAGAGGTTCTATGTGTACAGTTAGATGTAACTGTTTGTATCTGTTGCATTACTTTGCACTTGTGTGCACTGATGTTAATCTGCACAATTTACCGTCAAGCATTTTTCATAGTCCTCCCTAACCATAGAACAACATAAAATATTACCCCCTCAAAGGTTTTCCCATCTCACTATTCATCACCACTTTGGAATCATTCATATATAGCTATTATATTAGTAAACATATAATTATAACACAGTTAATCTTTATCTTTGGGTAATGCCTATTAGGCTCACATTTTTAGATAAGGGGGTCTGTAAATTAATTGTATCCCCCCCGATCAGAAAAAATGTAATAGGAATGTTAAGAGTGCAACCTTATCAGGACAGTACCCTGACTTCCCCATCAAGTATAGCTCTACATAGAGAGTAACCTTAAGTAATTACTATGACTTACAATTCAATGTCTTCTCTGCCTCACATCCATTCCTGAACATTCTTTTTTTAAACTCACCTGTTCATAACTTCTTCGCTCTCAGTTTACAGAAGTTCTGTATTTAAGTCAATATTTCAGTCTCTACTTTCCTTTATTTATGGTTAGATCAAGAGCAATGACATTTGCTAGAGGAAGCGCTGACCATTAAAAATGGGAAACTGTAATATAAGAAGACAGAGCTCATACGGAAATACTGAAAGTGTGATATAGTCTTTCTGAATAATTACAACCAATCAAATGGACAAGATAATAAAGACCTCCATCAAGGTAGATACTGAATTTGGCTTTCAGTAGGAACTGAATTATGCCCTTAAGCAATATATAGTACTATGTGAAATTAGCTGAAAGGCTGATGTCAAGTTTGAATAAGAATGATTAAAAGAAAAATAAGGCTTAAAATCAAGTATTTGTTTTGAGTGTGGAGAAGAGCAAGAGGGAAAAAAAGACAAGTAAAAGAAGGGGACACAAGGAGGCAGTGACAGATCTTGTTTACTGAGAAATTGCATGCCTTTGTTCATACAAGTAATAAAATGTCCAGTTTTATGGCTTGATATTCAAATCTATTGCAATGTACTTCTGTTTATCACGACTCCATTTTAGAGTACATATGATCAGGGTCTCTGTGCTAGTTTAGGGACAGAAGAAAATACCATAAACAGATGCTTCTCTGAAATTTACAGACTTACTGTAATGCGCAAAATTCTCCAAATCCAAAAGTACAGTGGAGTCGCATCATACACGCATTTAACTTACGCAAATTCAACTATACGCGCGCAATGAGTGTATGCCCCGATGCTGTTCCCTCAGTCAGTCTCCGTTCCTGTGTGCCTCTCATAGTGTGAGCATCTCGCCATGCTGAGTGTGATTCTAGTGTTTAAAGATACATATTTTTCATACAACATTGCCCCTAAACGCAAGCCAACTACTTCATCTTGTGCTCAACCAAAGAGATAGCGATCTGTTCCAACACTGGAGGAAAAACTGGCGGTGTTGGACTTAGAGATATGGTATGTCGGTCTCCAACATGGCGCGTAAATATGGCCGCAACGAATCTGTGCCATCAAGATTCGAGAGAGAGAAATTCATCAAGCCGTGGCATCAAGTGCTCCAGTAACTGCTAAGGTGACCAGCCAGGTGTGTGATAAGACTTTAGTGAAGACTGAAAAGGCATGAAACTTATGGCTGGAAGACATGAACCGTAAATGTGTACCTATTGATGACAACACGTTGCGAGAAAAGGCTCTTAGCCTCTATGCGCTGTTCAAACCGCCTGCCGAAGAGGGACAGCCTTCTGATGAGAAGGAATTCAAAGCCAGCCAAGGTTGGCTAAACAGTTTTAGGAACTGCTTCAGCCTCAAAAACGTGCAAACTACTGTTGAAGCTGCATCTGCCGATGAAGAGGCAGCAAAAGCCTACCCCGAACAATTAAAGAAAATCATAGAAGAAAAGGGCTATTTTCTGGAACAAGTTTTTAATGCTGACAAGACTGGGCTCTTCTGGAAAAAAAATGCCCAACTGCACTTATATTTCGAAATAAGAAAGACAAGCCCCTAGCTTCAAAGCTAAAGACCGTGTGACTGTTTTGTGGTAATGCAACTGGGCATTTAATAAAGCTGGGCTTGCTCTACAGGGCTGCAAATCCCCATGCCCTAAAAGGCAAGAACAAAAATCTCTTACCTGTGTTCTGGCAATCAGATAAAAAGGCTTGGGTGACAGCAGTATTATTTCTGGATTGGTTCCAAAAGTGTTTCATTCCAGAGGTCAGGCGGTACCTCAAAGAGAAAGGACTTGACTTTAAAGTGTTGCTGATTGTAGACAATGCTCCTGGCTACCCTGAGGCACTCCGGTTTGCGCATAACAATGTTGAAGTCGTCTTTCCCCCCGAACCACCTCCAACCTCTCGACCAAGGCTTGATTCGCTGTTTCAAGGCCACGTACACGAGGCTTATGTTCTCACGGACACCTAGCACTATGGATACTGATCCCAATCTTAATGTGATGGAGTGTTGGAAGTCCTTCAACATTGCTAATTGTATCACTTATATTAAACAGGCAATGGATGCAATCGAGCCTGAAACAGTCAATGCATGTTGGCAAATCCTATGGAAAGAATGTGTGAAGGATTTTAAGGGTTTCCTGACTATTGACAAAGAAGTGAAATGCATTGTTCAGGTGACCAGGCAAGTGAGTGGTGATGGCTTCGTTGAAATCCTTGAGGAAGAAATTGAAGAATTGAGAGCCATAGAGAAACATTGACTAATGAAGAGTTAGAGGAACTGATAAAATCATCTAAAGAAGATGAAGATGACGACTATGAACAGGAAGAGCGAGCAAGTTGGAATCTTCATAAATTTGCTGAAGTGTTCCAAGCAGCGAAACACTTGAATGATTTAATTTCTGAATACGATCCCTCTATGGACCAAAGCCTCAAAATCACACGTCGTATTACGGATGATTTGAGACCATATCAAGAAATGTTTGAGCAGCTCAAGAGACAACAGCAACAGTTGCCAATCATATTTTTTCAAGAAAAAACAACTGGCAGCAGATGAGCCTGGCCCATCATCTCCTGGATCAACATCAAGCCCTGATGACCCCCCCCCCCCCCCCCCGATAGTGTCATCGTCGTCGTAGACTACCATGAATATCTAGGATGAATGGTGAGTGGTTAGGTTTACTGTTTTCCTTTTTTATTCTTTCATTCTTCCGTCTCTCTCTCTCTCTCTCTCTCTTATGTAATTAAAAATACAGTACTGTAAAATTATATTTTGCATATGTACTCTTTATTATATACTGTACATTACTGTATACATTATACAGTTAGACATATTACTGTACAGGGTTATATACTGTACACAAAACCATGTATACTGTACTTTATGGGCGATTTAAGGGATTTTCAAGGGTAATTTTGACTGTACGCGATTTTCGCCTTACGCGCTGACTTTAGAACCTAACCCCCGCGTAAGATGCGACTCCACTGTATAACAAAATCTTCATTACCTAAACATTTTACAACTCTGGAGGCTCTTCCAAAGCTGTGTGTATGAATAGGTACTTGAAATGGATGCCAAGGAACCAGATGCTGCTATTTTATTTTTAAAAAGCAGGAGAAATCACATTACCATGAACTAAGAGGGAGTAGGAGGGACTTGCAACTGATACTTTGGACTTTTAAAGGGATCTGTTAATTTGTGTAGCCTTTTTTGCTTCCTTCTTGTTAGATTTACTCTGTCCTAATTTGACTGAGACTTGACCTGTAGTAGCAATTTATATCAGTATAACTTTGTGCTCAGAAGTGTGGAAAATCCACACCCCTGAGTGATCCATTTACACTGACCTCACTCCTGGCGTAGATAGTGCTACGTCGACAGAAGGGCCTTCTGTTGTCGACATAGCTACTGCCTCTTGGGGAGGTGAATTACCTACTCCAATGGAAGAAGCCCTCCCCTTGGCATAAGCAGCATCTTCACTGAAGCGCAATAGCAACCAAAGCAGCTGTACCACTGCAGCATTTTAAGGGCAAACAAGCCCCGAGTCGTAAACACTGAATTTGGACTTTGAAGTATAGGACAACAGAGTGGAAATGCAGATTAAAAACCTTGTTTGCTTCTGTATTGATTGATTGCTGCTGACCAGACAGGGGAGAACTTTCTGTGGCTGCTTCAGGCCACAGGTACTAGAAACGAAACGAAAATAATATTGGAGTTACTTAAGGATTTGGAAATAAAAAAGTATTTTGTGTATAATACTGAACATATGTTAAAAATGAAAAACTGGCATTTAGTATTGTGATTTTCCTTTTCATTAGGTAGTTATTTAAGTTTTAAGCACTACGAATCTGAATGTGATTACATTTACACTGGTGTAAATAAGGATTAGCTCCATTAAAGTTAATCATGTTATCTTGCTGTATAATGTGAGATCAGAATCAGGCCATCTGTGTTCTGTTCTCTAATGTACTTTGAATGTAAGTATTACCACATACAGTGATTCCTTCAGTTTTATTTTTGTTATATGGGGCCGGGGTGAGGGGAGTACTCTTACATAAGGCCTAATCCTGCACTCCTCACTCAGGCAAAATTTCTGTTATCTTCAGTGGGAGTTCTGCCTGGGTGAGGAGCATAGGATTAGGCCTTAAACCAGACATCTTTGAGGATGTTTATGAAGGCATAGGTCTCGAATTTTAAATGCTACTCACACAGGAACACTAAGAATAAATACAACTATACTTAGATCAGAGTGTTTTTCCTATATTCTATAAATTTGAATGTTTGTCTCTCCTTCCCAACCCCAGACTAAGGCTTTCTTTCTGAATAGAAATAAAATGTTCCAGATCTTGCAATGGAGGGCTTACTTTTTCAGACTGCATAGCTCAGATTCATGGCATATGTCTCAAGAGCTATGGTTGGCTGGAGCAGTTTTATGCTATATTTCAAATATTTTAAAGAAACCCATTGCTGAGTGCGTGTGCCTTCTGACATACTTTAAGTGCTGATACTGTGCTCAATGCTGTACAAAACATACCCTAATCCATGCTAGCTAGCCTGGATTGAAAGCACCATTAAACTCAGGTTACAAGTTTTTGTGTGTAGATGGGAGATGGATTAGGGGCAGCACCCTGATTATTTTGGTTAGAGTAGACCAGGGATTGGCAACATTTGGCACGCGGCCCACCAGGGTAAGGACCCTGGCGGGCCGGGCCGGTTTGTTTACCTGCCGCGTCCGCAGGTTCGGCCGAACGCAGCTCTCACTGGCCGTGGTTCGCCGCTCCAGGCCAATGGGGGCGGAGGGAAGCGGCAGCCCGCACATCCCTCAGCCCGTGCCGCTTCCCTACGCCCCCATTGGCCTGGAGCGGCGAACCACGGCCAGTGAGAGCTGCAATCAGCCGAACCTGCGGACGCGGCAGGTAAACAAACCGGCCCGGCCTGCCAGGGTGCTTACCCTGGTGGTCCGCGTGCCAAAGGTTGCCGATCCCTGCAGTAGACTTCGTATGTTCAAGTTCAGAAAGTACTCTTTAATTATACTCATCGAGAATTCATAACCCCCTTGTAAGCACTTCACACTACCACCTGGGAGCAGAGTTTATACCCAGTGAGACTTTTCTTTAGTCTCAGGAATACACAAACAGCATATAAAAGTTTTTATGTAGAAGTATACAGCATATGAAGTAACCTTTAGCGAGACCATTCCTTTAAATGCTCAGTCTCATGACCTCTTGTTTCAAGTTCCTTCCTTTATCTTCCCTGTGGCACACAGTTGGCTGCTTGTGCATTTTGTCTCAGCACAATTATCATCTGGGAGTCAAAATTCTATCTTGTGCTCAAAATACTGAATCTTCTCTGGGCCTCAAAGTCAAACCTAGTAAAAGGGAAAGCCTTCAGCAGACTTTGATTTATCTTAAACTTGTTTGCCCGCTGACATAATTGACGCTGTTCAGAGGAAATGGAGATCCCATAGAAGATTCTATAGATATGGATGATGAACAGGAGATGCTCTTCAGAAGTTCTTGTTCTGACTGACCTTTCAGTTGGTTATGGAAATGAGCCAGGATGAGTCTGCAGTAGCTTCAGATCCTTCTAAGATGGGCTGAAAAACATTTTTAGTCAATTAAAGGAGTTGATAGAACTGGAAACATATACAAGAGCCAGTTAGTGGTACACTAAACAATTTGTCTTCTGGATCTGCTGTAAGTGGGTTTTCCAGGCCAAATCCTCAGCTGGTGTGAGTGAGCACAGCTCTGCTGGAATCAGTTGTCTACTAGATGGAGATCTGGCCCTCTGTTGTTAGGCCTGTTCAGCCTATCTGGGACATTAGGAGATTCTGTGACAAATTGAAGGGAAAATTCAGTAGTAGACATTAGTGTTTTCCATTCCCTAGATTTACAAATTGTTGTACATGTTATTAATAGCTTTAATCTCCCAAAAACAACAAGGAGTCTGGTGGCACCTTAAAGACTAACAGATTTATTTGGGCATAAGCTTTCGTGAGTAAAAACCTCACTTCTTCGGATGCAGGTTTTTACTCACGAAAGCTTATGCCCAAATAAATCTGTTAGTCTTTAAGGTGCCACCAGACTCCTTGTTGTTTTTGTAGATACAGACTAACACGGCTACCCCCTGATACTCTAATCTCCCAGGCTTCCCTGAACAAAAGGTTAAGTCCAATCATTCTGACACACCCCTGACACACTGTGCTTATAGCCGCCTAAATGAAGGTCTCTCTAGGCTTGGTTTCTGAAAGGTAGGCCTAAAAAGAAATTCAAGACATACTCTTGAATTAGAAAATTACCCACCACCATCAATATCTGTCATAGGAAACAAACGAGTCTTAACATGTTTTGTTTCTACAGGTTTAGTACTATTTCAGGTTGGAGAAAAGTCATGTCTCATGCATCTTAAAATTGACAGTCAATGGTAATTGGAACTGTAAAGTTCCACTTGATCCTGATTTTTTTTGTAATGTGTGAGTGTTTAAGAAATCATTCCTAGAATCTAAGTGTGGCATTAACAGCAATACATGTGTAAACATTTTAACTGTTGGCACTTGATACTACAACAGGGTTTAAAAGAGAACTAGATAAATTCATGGAGGTTAAGTCCATTCATGGCTATTAGCCAGGATGGGTAAGGAATGGTGTCCCTAGCCTCTGTTTGTCAGAGGGTGGAGATGGATGGCAGGAGAGAGATCACTTGATCATTACCTGTTAGGTTCACTCCCTCTGAGCCACCTGGCATTGGTCACTGTCGATAGACAGGATACTGGGCTGGATGGACCTTTGGTCTGACCCAGTATGGCCGTTCTTATGTTGATTAAATGTGTGTCCATTATCTCAACGTGTAGCATAACTTGGATATGATTAAATCTTTTATGGCTTCTATATATTTTTCGGGCACAAGTACATATTTGGATTGAGCTTGAAAAACAAGACTCCGAGTAAAATGTTCAGAGGAAAAGAATAAAAAATGTGTCTAAAGCAAGGGGAAGAGAATGAAATTGATCTGAGTGGCCCAGATTAATAAAGTCTCTAAAGATGGTTTGAAGAAAAGGAAATCCAACTGAAAAAGTAAAGATAAAAAAAGGAAATGGGGAGTTGCACTGTTAACACTGCTCTACAGGCAAAATGCTTCTGAAATAAATGTAGTCAAACTTTACTAATTCTGGGTCACTGAGAACGAAAGTGATGCGTAAAATTGTTGATTGGCTCTAGTTTTCAAGATATGCTATTGGGTCAGTATATACGACCCTTGACTTGGGAATGGCGGAGGATAAGTGAGTTCTAAAGGGAAGGGATCTCAATTTAAACCAGAAATAACTAAAATACATCTTTGACTGGATCTATGAATAAGTCTATGACTGGGTTTGGACAGTACTTGCTTTTTAGGCAAAACAATGAATGATGCAATCTGAAGCTGGTATTGCGTCACACGTGATATGAATTGCATCATGTTATTCCTAGAAGTCATGGATGATGCAATCATAACGAAGCTTACATCACTCTGCTGAACAAATTGCCCTATATCAGCTCTAGAAATCATACGGTGTCGTGCTCTCTTATTTGTCAGTGTTTGATTTTGCAAAGGGACACATTTCTGTTTAGCCAAAGTGAGCAGAGATGCCTCGTACTTGTGTGAACAGAGCAGATAACTTCTGCTATGTTTGTGGTGAAGTGACTTTTGCATCACAAAAGCGCAGTATAACCACTATGGTTAAGAAAGCCTATCACCTTTATTTTGGCTGCAAAATTGGAGATCAGGACAAGAGGTGGGCCCCACACATATGCTGCAACACTTGTGCAACAAATCTTCGCCAGTGGTTGAACAGGAAAAGGAAATCTATGCCGTTTGCAGTGCCAATGATTTGGAGAGAGCCAACAGATCATACCAGCAATTGTTACTTCTGCATGGTGCCTCCAGTTGGGAAAGGTGTGTCAAAGAAGAAAAAGTGGACTGTGCATTAACCAAACATTCCATCAGCTATACGCCCAGTACCCCACGGAGAAGGACTGCCGGTTCCTGATGCACCATAATCATTCTCATTTGAGTCAGATGAGGAAGAGGATGAAACTTCTGGTCCTGAACCATCAATGTCACAGGACCCACATTTTCTCCCATCCTCCTCCTCTGAACCACACCTCATAACACAAGGTGAACTGAATGACCTTGTCAGGGATTTGGAACTACCCAAGAGTAAGGCAGAACTGTTGGGCTCCAGACTACAGCAGTGGAATCTCCTGGCAGGTGATGTTAGGGTTTCCATGTTCCGTGACTGTCAAAAGGATCTTGTCCCATTCTTCTTCATGGAAGGTGATCTTGTAGCCTGCAACAACATTGATGGTGTGATGGCAGCCCTCAACATCGTTCATGATCCAGATGGGTGGAGACTGTTCATTGATTCATCGAAGACGAGTCTTAAAGCTGTTTTACTGCATAATGGCAATGTTTTGCCATCAATTCCAGTTGGTCATGCAATCCATATGAAGGAAACCTATGACAACATGAAACAACTTTTGAGGTGCATAAACTATGACCAACATCAGTGGCAGCTTTGTGGTGATTTGAAGGTTGTTGCTCTCTTGCTTGGTCTGCAGACTGGATACACAAAGTACTGCTGTTTTCTCTGCGAATGGGATAGTCGTGCAAGAGATTCCCACTACATCAAGAAAGATTGGCCACTGCGACAGTCATTGGAGCCTGGGAGGAAAAGTGTTCAGCATCCACCACTTGTTGAATCAAGGAAGATTTTGTTACCACCCTTACACATCAAGCTGGGTCTGATGAAGAACTTTGTCACGGCCATTGACAAAACACAAGCAGCTTTCAAGTACCTCTGTGAAAAATTTCCAAGGTTAAGTGAAGCTAAGATAAAGGAAGGTGTCTTTGTTGGTCCTCAGATTGGTGAACTTCTTCGAGATGATGCATTTGACCATGCACTGCGTGGCAAGGAAAAGATGGCATGGAAAGCCTTCCAGTTAGTGGCAATAAATTTTCTCGGAAACAACAAGGCAGACAACTACAGGTTGTTGGTGGAAAACCTCCTCAAGGCATACAAAAGCCTTGATTGCAACATGTCACTAAAGATACATTTTTTGCACTCTCATCTAGCTTTTTTTCCACCGAACTGCGGAGCAGTGAGCGACGAGCATGGCGAGCAATTTCACCAGGACATTGCAACAATGGAGAAACGCTATCAGGGCAAATGGAGCCCATCAATGCTTGCAGACTATTGCTGGACAGTGACAAGAGATGCTCCATTTAATGAATACAAGAGACAAGCCAAGAAGCACCGAGTAGACACTGAATAGGACTAAACTATGTACATAATAGCTTTTTGCCTTTTGTTTCAGAATACATTTTATTTATATAACCCTTTTGCTGATTTTTAAAGTGTTACATAAACAGGACAGGTGAAATATTATCATGTAAGGCAACCATAAACACATGAAAAGACCTAGGTTTACAATTTATGATTAAAACTCTACTATCTACACAATATACATAGACATAAAATGTAGAAACTTAAATATCTTAGAAACAGTAGCCAATCAGTTGTTTTAATTGTCATATTTGAATTCAGCACATCAAAATACATAATAAATAGCACATTTTATCTCTGAAGCAGACGACTTCTCAAAAACTGTAGACCAGTGTAATTGATGATTCATCACTTGCCAAATTCATTATGTATCTGAGAGGAAAAAATACATTGTAACTTTTCAAATCCAGAAAAGGAAGGGAATGCAGAGTGTGCTGAAAAATGGATTCTGCTATAGTTGAAGTATAAGAAAGAAGGATTTTGTGTTTGTGCCCTTTTCTTTCAGTGCAGGATTCAGAATATGAGAATAAATTAAAAATTGAAATACCACATGTTGGATTATTAGCATAGCCTCTAGTTCTACTTTGAGGCTAGTCAGTATTTGGATAGAGGACAAGAAGCAAGTGTTTGTTGTTAATTTAAAAGTTTAATCTTGGTTCTTGACATCCTGAAAATATTTTTTATTTTATGTCCCCATAATTCAAAGGAAGATGTGATGTTTCCCTGGATGGAAGCCACCCAGAGAAAACCCAATGCAGGTTGTGGTTTTGGTAATTCACTATTTGGCACTCCACCCTCTTGATTTTTTTTCACAATCCTGGATACCTGTTAAGTATCTCACTACCCCTTTCCCTTAGCATGAGGTAGCCTTGTCTGTGGCTGTAAGAGATCAGCTACAGGCAGCACAAGTATCCGCCTCCCAGCATATGCAAGCTCCGCTGTCCCTCTTTTGGGTTAGTGGTGGGCACACTCTAGCCTCTGAATCCTCCAAACGTCCTTCTAGAATGCCCAGCCCCTGATCCTTACAGAATTGACAGATCTGCTACTCCCAAAGAAATAGTACAGACCAGCTTATCGTTTCCACTGCTCTGCTTAACACAAGCACCTAGATACATTTATAGTGAAAAGAGAATACATTTATTTAACAAAAAATAGATATCCGAGAAGAAGCAAATACAGTAACTCCTCACTTAACGTTGTCCCAGTTAACATTGTTTCAGTGTTAGGTTGCTGATCAATTAGAAAACATGCTCATTTAAAGATGTGCAGTGTTCCCTTATAACATTTGGCAGCCGCCTGCTTTGTCCACTGCTTGCAGAAAGAGCAGCCCATTGGAGTTAGCTGATGGGGCCCAGGGTGGACCGGCAGCCCCCTATCAGCTCCCTGCTCCCCTAAGTTCCCTGTGCAGCAGGCTATCAATTACCGGGCAGTTCAGCTGCCCCCCTCCCCCACTGCTGTTTGGTGCTCCTGCCCTCTGCCTTGGAGGTGCTCCCGTGAGCCTCCTGATTGCTGTGTGGGGGTGGGGAGGGAGAAGAGGGGTGCTAATGTCAGGGGGTCCCCTGCTCCTGTACCTCATCTCCACAGAGCTGGGGGGACATGACAGGCTCAGGACGTAGGGAGCTTGCTGGCAGCAGCTGCTGTCTCAACTTGCTGATCTACTTAAAAAGGCAGTATACTGAGTGGGGTCAGCATACTTAAAGGGGCAATGCGTGTCTCTCTCACAAACATGGTGTGTGTGTGTGTGTGTCTCTCTCTCTGCCATGCTGTCTCCCCTCCCTTCATTCGTGCTGTCTTGTAGAGTATAAGGCTACATTAACAACATGTTAACCCTTGAGGGCTCAGCCGAGTGCTAGTTCATCATTTAGCAGCAAGGCATTCCCTGGGGAATATCCCACACTCTTCCACCCTCTGACTTCACCATCTCAACCAAGCTTCACAATCATCATTGCTGTGTACAGTATTAAATTGTTTAAAACTTATATATAAAATATAGTCTTTTGTCTGGTGAAAAAAATTTGCCTGGAACCTAGCTCCCCACCCCCATTTACGTTAATTCTTATGGGGAAATTGGATTCACTTAACATGGTTTTGCTTAAAGTAGCATTTTTTAGGAACGTAACTACAACATTAAGCGAGGAGTTACTGTTGGATTAATGGAAACAAAGTGTAACAAAATAAAATCATGATATTCATTCTAAAGCCTAAACTTAACTAACAAGATGCTCTTTTGTATGCAGAGTAGTGACAGCCATGTCGGGCCCAGGATCTTTGAGAGACGAGACGGCAAGGGTAATATCTTTTATTGGACCAACTTCTGTTGGTGAGAGAGACAAGCTTTCGAGCCACACAGACCTCTTATACCGGTCGTCTTACATATTACCTGTTCATACATCTTGCAGTGAATGTGATGACTAGCAATTCTTTCCGAGCCCTGAAGAAGAGCCCCGTGTAGCTTAAAAGGTTGTCTCTCGTGAACAGAAGTTGGTCCAGTAAAACACATTACCTCACCTACCTTATCTCTCTAAAATGCCGCTTATCCAAAATCCTCAGCATTTTCAACCAGCATGGCTGAGAAGCTCCAGCCTGGTGGTAGCTTGTCTCCCCAGCTGCAGGATGCTAGCACATCTCTCTGCACCCCTAGCTATATTAGACAAGGCCTTTGTTCTTCTCCTGTTACCAGAGTTCCCTCCATTGACATTCACCTCTTTGTTAATTTCTTCAGGAAAAGAAAGTAAAACAATCTCTTTATTAGCATTTGACTCGCTATCCAAATAGATTTATATTGTAAGATACACAATGGTCAGCCAGGGAGATAAGAGCCTCTTGTCTGGTGGGACTTGTCTTAAGGCATGTTACAGCTGGGTGACCTGCCTTTATCTGCAAGGTTTCAAGAAGTGTGTGTGAGAAAGAGAGATGACCAGTATGCACATGGCTATTCACATTGCAGTAGAAACCTTCCATGACATTCTGTGATTAACTAGAATGTAAATACAAAACCCAAGGGCTCCCTGTAACTCTTAGGCACCCTATGTCCTTTGCCAGTTGGCATCAAGAGGTCCTTGGGTCACACATTTCCTTTCTAGGGTGATAGGAGGCACTGTACTGCTGAAGGCAATATCTTTCCGGTGGGCTGTAAATGCGAATTCTCCTTGCTGTTCAATCACACAGAAATTTTTCAAATGGTGTTGTGCTGAAGAAAAGGACCTAGAGGTTACAGTGGATGAGAAGCTGGATATGAGTCAACAATGTGCCCTTGTTGCCAAGAAGGCTAACGGCATTTTGGGCTGTATAAGTATGGGCATTGTCAGCAGATCGAGGGACATGATCGTTCTCCTCTATTCGACATTGGTGAGGCCTCATCTGGAGAACTGTGTCTAGTTTTGGGCCTCACACTACAAGAAGGATGTGGAAAAATTGGGAAGAGTCCAGCGGAGGGCAACAAAAATGATTAGGGGGCTGGAGCACATGACTTCTGAGGAGAGGCTGAGGGAACTGGGATTGTTTAGTCTCCAGAAGAGAAGAATGAGGGGGGATTTGATAGCTGCTTTCAATTACCTGAAAGGGGGTTCCAAAGAGGATGGATCCAGACTGTTCTCAGTGGTACCAGATGACAAAACAAGGAGTAATGGTCTCAAGTTGCAGTGGGGGAGGTTTAGGTTGGATATTAGGAAAAACTTTTTCACTAGGAGGGTGGTGAATCACTGGAATGGGTTACCTAGGGAGGTGGTGGAATCTCCTTCCGTAGAGGTTTTTAAGGTCAGGCTTGACAAAGCCCTGGCTGGGATGATTTAGTTGGGAATTGGTCCTGCTTTGAGCAGGGGGTTGAACTAGATGACCTCCTGAGGTTCCCTTCCAACTCTGATATTCTATGATTCTAAGTTCACTTTAGTAAATTTGGAATAGATTTCCGTGGGACTACTCATATGAATTAAATGCTCACTAACATGGTTTAAAAGCCTGCACAGTCTGGCACATTGTACCCGTCTAAAATTTTTAAGTAGTTTCAGTTGTATTAAGGAATTCATGTCTGATCCTATGCCTTGTGTCCTATACATGGTTTAAAAAGTTACTACATTTAAGCCTTGAGTCAGGGTAGGTGCACTTCAATGACTGGCAAAATGGCACAGTTAAATAGCATTCCTTCTGGATGAAAGCCAGTTTATAAATATAAATTAATATCCAGTCACCCGGTTTGCTTAATATGGTCAGTACCTCACATTTTAAAACAAATAAAAAAAAAGCCCCAAAACTTTATCATATTTTGCCTAAATTTGTAGATGCCCAGAACAGTTTATTTTGTATTGTGCAAAACATGGATTTTAGTCTCATTTTAGTATTCTCTGCTTAAATGGATAGTTAAATGTTATTGCACTTACTTAAGACCTTGAATAATCTGTATCTGTCATCACAGATATGTTCTGTCAAAGTCTCTTCTCTCATCACCATCTGTGGGAGTAATCTAAACCATTTTGTTAAAACGGCATTAACATTAAAGAGCACTTTAATGCTATAGCATATTCATGGCAAGAGAGCATAATTATATTTGAGGTTTTTTTTTTTTAATGAAATTGTGTTGAATTTAGTGTTTGGATTTTGTATGGGTTTAGTAACCCTGAAAGGTGTCAAAGCCACAGCTCTGGAGACTGAAGCCCACTATTTCACCACAGAATGAAGAAAATTGCTTTGGCACTCACCATACTCTCTGTGCCTCAGTGGTGACCTAGAGACACCAGCTGTAATGGTAAGATAGCGAATTCTCCCTGCCCATTCAGCCATTGGTTTCTGCTGAGACTATCTGCAAGGGTGATAAATAATGAAAGTGTGACAGTTATGTCTGAAATGTGGACTGCTGTGCACACTGGGAACAGGGCTCAGACCACCAAGTTCATAAAGCCCACCAAACAGCTTTTCTGTGGTTAGGGTCCTACCAAATTCATGGTCAATTTTAGTCAATGTCATGGTCATAGGATTTTGAAAATCATAAATTTCATGATTTCAGCCATTTAAATCTGAAATTTCACGGTGTTGTAGTTGTAGGGGTCCTGACCCAAAAAGGAGTTGTGAGGGGAGTCGAAAGGTTATTGTAAGGGGGGATTGCAGTACTGTTTCCCTTACTTCTGTGCTGCTGCTGACGGCAGCACTGCCTTCAGAGCTATGCAGCTGGAGAGCGGCGGCTGCTGTCCAGGAGCCCATTTCTGAAGATAGAGCTACCTCCAGCAGCAGTGCAGAAGTAAGGGTGGCATGGTATAGTATTGCCACCCTTACTTCTGCACTGCTGCGGGCGGGGTGCTGCCTTCAGAGCTGGGCACCCGGCCAACAGCCACTGCTGTCCGGTCGCCCAGCTCTGAAGGCAGTGCAGAAGTAAGGGTGGCAATACCATGACAACCCCCCCCCCCCAAAAATAACCTGGTAACCCCCCCGCAGGAGCCAGGACCCTCAATTTGAGAAACACTGGTCTCCCCTGTGAAATCTGTATAGTGTAGGGTAAAAGCACACAAAAGACCAGATTTCATGGGGGCAGACCAGATTTCACGGTCCATGATGTGTTTTTCATAGCCGTGAATTTGATAGGGCCCTACCTATGGGAACCCTACTTGCACTTAAATTGAACTGGTGACCTAGAAAAGGTCTCTCTGTCCAGTTCAAGCCCCTGTCACACTCCCCCACTTCAGAATGCTTTTTTTCATAAAGGTGGAATGTAAGCAACTATATTTAAGTATTGTTATAGTCTTGTTCGTTTTTATGCTTCACTATCTTAAAGTTTGCCCAGAGATGATCTCGTGGGAGTTTTAAACAGAACATTGTCACAATTCAGACAACATTTTGGACAGAGTCTTGATCTATTGTAAAAATGCTCAGTTTGATTTTTCATTGTATTTCTTCTAAAGACTCTTTTACCACCTCCATCTCTTCTTTAGGATTAATTCTCTCTCTTTTTTTTGTTACTAAAGCAGTACAAGGGTAAACCACTAGAATAGGTATATAATATAAATGCAGCTTATATTATTTTTTTCTTGTTTTCTAATGGGAATTTCTTGGTTTCCAAAACATCAAATAATGTTTTTGAAAAAAGTTATACACTTCAGTTAATCTCCTAAACAGAAACATAGTTTTTGAAGAACCAGAGTATTATCAGAAATAGGAAGTCTGCAAGAGAATCAATAGGTTGTTGGACTACCAGGGAGTATAGGGAGCAATAAGGATGATACAAGCACTGTAGAAAGACCAAATGATTTCTTTGCATCAGTCTTTACCAAAGGGGAGACACGAATCCCAGCCCTCTTTTTTCCCCCAGTGACAAAACTAAGACTCTTATCAATGATTGAGGTGTCAGAAGTAGAAGTTGGAGAAAAATAATAAGTTGAGAAGTAAAGACCAGATGGTATTTATCCAAGAGTTCTGAAAGAACTTAAAAATTAAAAATGGCTGGAACTGCTATGAAAAATGTGCAACCTCACATTAAAATCAACTACTGTATTGGAAGGTAGCAAACGTTACCTATTTTTTTAAGTGGTTGAGGTGATCTTGGAAATCACACCAATAAGCCTTACTTCCATACCATGAAAACCAAGTGATAACAAGTTACAAAAAAACCCACCTAAATGAATAAGGACAAAGCACAGTTTCTGTAAATGAAAATCATGCCTTTGTGATCTATTAGAATTCTTCAAACTTGTCAGCAAAAGAGAGGAAGAGGAAACTGTTGGTATCATTTGTTTATACCAGTGGTTCTCCATTGTGGGTCGCATACATGGCCCACAGTGTGTTATGTGGGCCTCATCCAATACTATCTATGTGGCCCAACGATGTCACATGGGCCACAGCTGTGTGCTGATTGGACTGCAGGTTCAGAACCACTGGTTTATACTTTTCAAAGGGCTTTGAAACAGTCCCTCAGAAGAAGCTATTAAAGAAACTTAATCATTGAGTGCAAGGTGAATAAGAGGAGATATTGTGGAAGTATACAGACTAACAAATGGTATAGTGAAGGTAAGTGGGTTGGTCCCATTTATCCTTTCTCCCAATACAGGAATGAGACAATTAAATTGAAAGACTACCCACTTAAAAATGATAAAAAGGAAACACCATGTGACCCATGACGGATGAAGGAAGCAAAGATGTCTACAGAATTGGTTGCAGAAATCTCATATCAAGTCTGACTGTGTCCAGCATTTTTAAGACTATATGTCATGGCTGTGTTGGAAGCAAAGCTTTCTTCACTTCCACCATGGTGTCTGCAGTCTCACACACTGGAGCTGTTCTGAGTGGTTGACAGCATGGTGAATCCTTACTGCCTCCTATGTTTACTGAGTTGAGCTTTTCTGTTGAAGTTTTTTTTGTTTTGTAGTAGTGTCATAATCACCAGGTGAAAAGCACTTTTGGGTCTTCCTGGTTTCTCCGAGCACACTCACTAGTTCTCAGCTTACCCCAACAACCCCCTCTCTTTTCTAGGGTCTTTGAGATATTAGGTGTCCTTTGATTCCAGACTTAGGTTTGGGAAGAGTAAAACAGCCTAGTGTGGATGGAGTCAGGTAGGTAACCTTCCCCCACAATTGATGGCCCAGCCATTGTTATCGTAACTCCTTTGAAGTTGTGAACCTGAGAGGGTGTCTTATCTGTGTCATTGTTTTACCTCTCCTGGGTTTTTTAACAACCCCTTTTACAGCCTCCTTTTATTTAGCCCAGTGCATTCAGGCGCGCAATACAAATTTGAACAGGGAAACTGAGTCACACAAACATCCATGAAAAGTAATATTTTCCCAGTTTGTCAGTCTCCAGGTCTGACCCGCCAGACCAGTGGAACAAATAACTTAGTGACTAGACTAGGTCTTGAATGATAGTTAGCTGGCTGTGATTCAATCCAGATGAGAATGTGAGTGGGTTGAGGGAAGCAGCCAGAAGAGTTGGCAGGACTTGTACCTGCGTGCCTCATTCAAGGAATGTGACCATTTATAAAACAGGTGTGTCTATTGGTGGTATTAGATTCTGAGCTTCTCCTGGATGCCCTGGTTGCTGCTGTAGCCAAAAGTGTTTCATTCCCTCTGCGCCTGGCAAGACAAGTGTTCCCTTTTCTTCCCAATGAAGGGACATTGCCACAAATATCCATGCCTTTGTCATCACAAGATTAGATTGCGGTAATGTGCTCCACGTAGGGTTACACCTTGAGACCATTCGGAGGCTGAACCTAGTGCAGGGTGCGGCAGCCTTCTTACTAAGTGGAGTTGCATATTGGGAGCCTGATTACCCAGTGCTCTGTGATCTGCGCTAGCTTCTAATAAGCTTCCACGTGGAATTCCATGTTTTGTTTATAGCCTGTAAAGCCCTAACTGGTTTTGGACATTTGATTATCTGACATACTGCCACACTTGATAGCAGCCGAGGCATTTGAGCTGGAGATCCCTCAATATAAATGAGGGAACTGCCAGAAGGGCAGTCTGAGTGGCTTTGGTTTTGGAATTTGCTCCCTCTCCTTGATCAGCCAGAACCCAGATTTGTTAATCTTTGAAAGATGCAGGAAGACCCATCATTTCCCTTTCTTCTCTAAAGCAGCGGAAGAGAGAGAGTGAGTTTATGGGCAGCCCTTTGTTTATATTGTTGTTTTTTAAATGTACCGGATAGGCATCCAAACCACTGGATAATTGCATTTTCAACAAATCAAAGAAAAACAAAATACTTAAAGCATAGGTGACCTGAGAACTAATCACGGCATGATATCGTTGAGTCCAAGAGCTTAGAATGATTAAAAGATTATATTAATATCCATAATTTCACTTTTTTCCCACTCTTCCTCTTCAGGGTATAAGCCAATCACCAATGGACAGATCAGGAAAAATGTCCACTGTTGTCAGATTATTCTACAGCTGATTATTACTGAGCTTCCTGTATCTTTTTCTGAGGCATCTTGTACTGGCCACTATCAGAGACATGGGACAAGATGGACCACTGGCCTGATGTAGTATGGCAATTCCTATGAAAGTGAGGAGTTAGATGTGGCTCCATGTCTAGTTGGCAGCCGGTATCAAGCGGAGTGCCCCAAGGGGTCGGTCCTGGGGCTGGTTTTGTTCAATATCTTCATTAATGATCTGGAGGATGGCGTGGACTGCACCCTCAGCAAGTTTGCAGATGGCACTAAACTGGGAGGAGTGGTAGATACGCTGGAGGGTAGGAATAGGATACAGAGGGACCTAGACAAATTAGAAGAGTGGGCCAAAAGAAATCTGATGAGGTTCAACAAGGACAACTGCAGAGTCCTGCACTTAAGATGGAAGAATCTCATGCACTGCTACAGACCAAGGACCGAGTGGCTAGGCAGCAGTTCTGCAGAAAAGACCTAGGGGTTACAGTGGACAAAAAGCTGGATATGAGTCAACAGTGTGCCCTTGTTGCTAAGAAGACTAACGGCATTTGGGGCTGTATAAGTAGGAGCGTTTCCAGCAGATCGAGGGACGTGATCATTCCCCTCTAGTCGGCATTGGTGAGGCCTCATCTGGAGTAATGTATCCAGTTTTGGGCCTCACACTACAAGAAGGATGTGGAAAAATTGGGAAGAGTCCAGCGGAGGGCAACAAAAATGATTAGGGGGCTGGAGCACATGACTTATGAGGAGAGGCTGAGGGAACTGGGATTGTTTAGTCTGCAGAAGAGAAGAATGAGGGGGGATTTGATAGTTGCTTTTAACTACCTGAAAGGGGGTTCCAAAGAGGATGGAGCTAGGCTGCTCTCAGTGGTACCAGATGACAGAACAAGGAGTAATGGTCTCAAGTTGCAGTGGGGGAGGTTTAGGTTGGATATTAGGAAAAACTTTTTCACTAGGAGCGTGGTGAAGCACTGGAATGGGTTACCTAGGGAGGTGGTGGAATCTCCTTCCGTAGAGGTTTTTAAGGTCAGGCTTGACGAAGCCCTGGCTGGGATGATTTAGTTGGGGATTGGTCCTGCTTTGAGCAGGGGGTTGGACTAGATGACCTCCTGAGGTCCCTTCCAACCCTGATATTCTATGCGCAAGCCACATCTGTCTGCATTTCCTTGGCAATGACATTTCATTTAGGGACACGAGTTGCTGAAAGTCAGCTATCCTTCCCTTGGCAAGAAATTTCCTGCAGCAATGGTTAGAAGCATGAAGACGTGCAAGAGAATTTTTTGGTACATTGAACATTGGCTGCCCTAGCTGTCAGGGTCTGTGATTGATATTTGGTACTATGGGCACTCTGCAATCTGCAGACCTAAAGGGGTTGCAAATATTGATAATTCTGCATGGAGCAGGTGTGGAATCTGTGTCTCAGGATGATGGTGGAGGTAGCAAATATCACATTTGTTAGATGCCAGGTGTTCCTCAAAGGACATTGTCATTCTCATCTTCATGAGGGCAATTGTCAGCTCCTTCTCTTCTTCCGTTCTGTATTGCAGTACAGGATTAACAGCTACTTTGGGGAGGAGGGGGGTGATCTTTTCTTCTCATGTATGTCTCATCCTCATATTGGTTGTGTTCATAGTAAAGATTCTTGTACAGACAGGAAGAGATGAACAGCTGGCAGGGGTAGGAGGCTAGAAACGTGTGTGTACTTGATGAGAGGGGTTTTTTGAAGAAAAAGGAATCTGTAAAACTAGTACGTGTTGTTTTATCGAGGGACTGCCTGTCAGGTCTAATTTGAAATCATCAAACTAATTGTTACATCTGACAGGCTGGGAGCGGGGAAGTTGATAAATACACAAGTGAAGAAGTCATTCTTGCTCTAAATATCTTACTGTTGTTTGATTTAATGGTGGAGGGTGCTGAGATGTGTATGCCAATGGTCTTTTTTTTTTTTTTTTAAGAACCACCAACCCTGAATTATTTTTAAGTAGAAACGATGAGCTTTTTATGCTTTTTTTTGTCAAATGCATTTTTAAAAAAGGGCTGAAGTCAAGTGCCTACATTTACACTCTGTAATCCTTGCTAATTCTGCAAATATACAAATATTGTCACATAAATTCTGATGTGATAGAATACATACCACTAAAATTCTGTTCATGCTTATATATTCTTCCATCCTTGTTAAGCACTCTAGCTTCTGTGATGTATCTGTAACAGAGAACTGTACTAACTGTCTAACTGATCAAGATTTAGAACTGAAGTATTAATTTACATGTTTTGTCAAATGAGATTGTATCAGAATCACTTGAACTTTAAAGTATTAATTGCAAACTTATTTTGCACTAGGTATTAAAGGGACAGTAGGGTGACCTCTTTTGATCAAAGCAAAGGCTGAAGGGAACTGATTGGAAGCTGACACAGATAAGAGGACTAGTTCTGTGAATCATCTAAATTTTATTGATATCACTTCAAACTAGTCATCTTAGATGTTACTACTTCAGCAGTAACAGAATGCTCTGCGTTCAGAGCAAGATAAAATGAAGACTGCCAGAACAGCAGAGTGATGTGGGCTTTGAATGTCAACGTTTCTAATGAAGTTAAGACTTCAGACATCACCCTGGATTAAGTGCTGGCTATGTTGGTTATCTTTGTGTTTTGTTCTGCCTATGGTTAAGCTTTTCTAAAGAAATGAACATACGATCACGAACCACCATGGTTCCTTTTCTGTGTTTTGGCTTGTGACATGGCCAAAAAGTTTCAAAGATACCAGAAGGATAACTTCATATGTTTTTAACAAGTGAAACAAAACTTGCACGTTTTAAATGTCTTGAGCTTAGATTTGTTTAAACAAAATATCCTCTTTGAAGCATTTTCTTAGCTTTTATTACATTCTTACAAAAATCGTTATAAAGAATTATTTCTTCCTCATGCCTAAGATCCCCAGATCCATTTAGGGTGACCAGACGAGAGGAAGAAAATATCGGGACCTGGGGGGGGGAGGGTCTGCCAGCGGAGCAAAATAACTGCCGGCGGAGCTAAATATCGGGACAAATTGCGTCCTGACCAGATATCGGTCGGGACGCAGGACAAACACCTAAAAATCGGGACGGTCCCAATTTTATCGGGACGTCTGGTCACCCTAGATCCATTACAATAGGTAGCTCAGCTTGCTTGGAGCTTGCAGAAGAACCAGACCTGTCATTCAGTGACAGCAGGGAAATGCCCTGCTTCCAGAAATTTCCTCCATTTTGATCTTCCTCCAAAGCTGCTTGCAGTTCAGCCAGACCTCTGTGCTGTAAATTTTTCTGAGGGAAATGTCAGCATTTTATTTCAAATTTCAGACTAACAGTTTGGCTCAGTAATTTGTCTAACTTTTTCCTAGGGCTAGTTTTTCCTTTCCCTTTGGAGGCATTGCAGCGGCTAGTGCCAGTTCTTAAAGTGGGGGCTTTCCTCACCCCCCCCATGTGCCCATCCCCCTGCCCAGCAATTCTCCTGCAGCCTTTAAATCAGTCCTGTTCACCCACACTCCTCTCTGTATGCACAGAGATGCTTCAGTGAACCAGTGTTCATATAAAACCCATTCCTGTTACCCCTCCTCAACTCACCTGATCATGTCCACTGGCAGAAATCAATGTCCCATTCTTTATTCTCCATTCCCTCAACTGATACATTCAAAGAACCAGAGTTTCCAAGGGATTCCCCTAATCCCCACTTTACTGAACCAGTCAGACCAATTCTTACGATAGATAGCAGCTGGGGATAATGGAGGTGGCTCATTCAGGTGCCATTGTAATCCCGGGAATGGGTGCTAAAAAAGCCCCACATTCACTAGTTGGTACTCAGTGATTCATCATTGTCACAGATCACTGACTATCCTGCACAAAATAGGCACACAACTTTCTATTCCCATTACTACTCTATCCTGCAGACCATACACTCTAACCTCTTGCAAGCAGCAGGGTTACCTTTTCCCAGCCTGAGAGAAGCTGGAATGGCAGCAAGGGACCCTAAGTACTTACAACCTGGTTCCTGGATATCTGCTTGGTTGGGTGTGCTAACCTTGCTGTAACCTTCTGCCACACATACAATCCTGTGATGGGTCCCCTAGAGGAGTTGGGTCTGAGGGTACATCTACACTGCATTTAAAAAAAAACAACAGCCCTGCACCAAGTCTCAGAGCCCAGGTCAGTTGACTTGGGCTCACTGGGCTTGGGTTGCAGGGCTAAAAATTGCAGTGTAGGCTCTTGGGCTGACACTGAAGCCGTTCCCCTTTCAGTGGCGGAAGAAAGGAAGTATGTATTACTCAGTGACTGGTAACTGGTTGGAAGATAGGAAATAGTTTTCACACTAGAGCGAGGAGGGGTCCCACAAGGCTCTGTGCTGGGACATGTACTGTTCAATTAAGTGGCAAAGTTTGCAGACTATACAAAGTTATGCAAGATAGTTAAATCCAAAGTAGACTGCGAGGAGTTAGAGGGATCTCACAAAACTGGGTAACTGGGTAACAGAATGGCAGATGAAATTCAACACTGATTAAGTGCAAAGTGATGCACATTAGAGTAAAATAATTCTGATTATACATGTACATTGCTGACCTTTAAATTAGTTGTTACTTCCCAAAAAAGAGATCTTGGAATCATAGTGGGTAGTTCTCAATGTGCAGAAGGGGTCAAAAAGGCTAACATCATGTTAGGAATGGTATAGAAAATAAAACAGAAAATACCATAATGCCACTGTAAAAATCCAAAGTTCACCCACACCTTGAATAGTATATCCACTTCTGGTCGTGCCATCTCTAAAAGAATATAGTGGAACTGGGACAAGGTTGGGAGAAGGGTAACAAAGTTGATCAAGGATATGGAACGGCTTCCATACAAGGAGAGACTAAAAAGATTAGGGCTTTTCGGCTTAGAAAAGAGACTAAGGGTCTGATCTCGTGTGGCAGCTCTTGTGTTCTTATGTACTATAGAGCAGGGGTTCTCAAACTTCATTGCACCGTGACCCCCTTCTGACAACAAAAATTACTACATGACCCCAGGAGGGGGGACCGAAGCCGGGCCCGCCCAAGCCCCACCACTCTGGGGTGGTGGGGCGGGAAGCCAAAGACCCACCTCCACAGGCCCGAAGCCAAAGCTTAAGGGCTTCCGTGCCAGGCAGGGGCCCTGTAACCTGAGCCCTGCCGCCCAGGGCTGAAGCCCTCGGACTTGGCCTTTGGCTTTGGCCCAGGTCTTCAGCAAGTCTAAGCCAGCCCTGGTGACCCTATTAAAACAGGGTTGTGACCCACTTTGGGGTCCTGACCCACAGTTTTGAGAACTGCTGCTGTAGAGAATTGCTATTTCATTTTGTTGTCAGAGAAGAAAAATAAATGCTAATACATATTCGTGTATTATAAAGCACAAAAACACAGATGGATGTTGGTGCTGTCATCACTTCAAGGGTTCATAGTGCTGTAATTATCCATTTTTATTACTGCAGCGTGACTACAGCATAAAATAATTTATACTTCTCTTGACTTCTTTAGTCCTGTATTCTGCACTGTAAAGATGCAGTTCTACTAAAGTAAAAAAGTAGTAAACCAATTTGTCAAATTTTAAATGAAAAAGACAATATCTTTTGAAGGAAGAAACAAACCACACATAGTTTTGATAATTCAGTACCACATTTATAGCAGCATTTTGATTTCTTGATGCTCATGATACAAAGCCCATATGGAGTAAGAATTTTCTTTGTTTCAAAACAAAAAGGAGAGAAGAAAACATCTCAAATTTGAGTGCCATGAGGATTTGCTATGTAAATCCAGTCCATTTAAAATAAGTATCTTGTAACTTTAGGCTTTATAATTATCTAGTCCATTCCTAATGAGCTGTTTCCTCAGTAGTCTGCCAAATGCTTCAGAAAAGTCTCTTGTAAATTGTTGATTTGTTTTTTCTTTGAAAGTTTGTGACTTTGACAGCTTTTTTTTCTTCCCACCCTGCAAAATAAATTGTAGATTCCTTGAGGACTGATTTGATTATGAACTGTGTAAATAGTGGTTGATGTGCACAGTTACAAGGCTAAAACCCCAAATTTCCAGCCATTAGGTCTGAATAGCTTTGTAGGAGGGATAAAGAACTATTTGACTCAAGATATCCAGTTCAAATCCACCCAGAGACATAATGATGTGATGTTACCTGTGGTCTAATGACTGTTTGTCTAAACGTAATTGAAGTCTTAGCCCGGGAGTCAAAGGAATTGCCCTGTCACTCCAGAGAAGGTTCTTGAGTCCAAGTCAGGGTTGATAAGCAACAGCCGTGCCGTTCAAGTTGGCCTACACTTTCAATGCCTATTACATGGATAAATAGAAGACTTTCGTTCCTGGGTTGTCATGCCTGCAACTTACACCAATATTACATTCACTTCAAAAACATCCAGTGATCAGATAGTCCAATTTACCCAATCACTGTTGTTATCAGTAGACTAGAAACAACCAGCCCTTGCTTCTGTTCCTTTTTGATCATCTTTATAGAGTAGAGGGCATGCTTTTTAACAAAAAAATCTTGTTGTGATTTAAAGCAAATTCTGTGATCCTGTTTTGAATCTAGACAGTTCCCAAGCATTGGAATTAATTCGCTGGGGCAATCTCATTATGTGCCCTTAATTTTTTTTTATCACAAACACTTGACCCCCAGTTAGTATGTGTCCAAGTGAATGCAGATAGATAAAGAATTTTTTTGCCTTTTATTTTTTCTGAGATGGAGCATAACTTTTATTTTGCCAAGAAAAACATTCTCCTAATCAAGATGGTAGCTCTTAAGTGAATACTGATGAATGACAAAACTGTGCGGTTAACCCCCAGTTTCAGTAGATGTAATGCCACTGATTTTGTTGTAGCTGTGTTCAGTTTTCATTTTAATCTGTTCTTGTTTTTCCCACTGAGGGACCACGTGTGTGAGAGAGACCCTTTTACTCTGTGAAAATTGGAATCACTAAATGACAGCAAACACTGCCATTTTTTCCCATCAGAAGCAGCTTTGGGATCACAGCTCTTGTAGCTCTCATATTGGGAAATGATCGTTTTGATACTTTGACATCACTTTTTTTAAGACACAGTACATTGTCTGTTTGATGGTTGCCACTATATTCCAAAACTCGCTGGAAAACCTGATTCCCCTATATCTGAGAATTTCTGCTTCTGAAATATCAAAATATTCTGCTGCAGCAATTTGGACTGTTATTTCCTCTTCCCTTTTAAAATTGAGATGCCATTTTGGGTCCAACTTTTCCCTGTTCATTTTTATTAAACAACATTTCAATTTTCAGAGATTTTTTTCATTGCTCAACAAAGTCAGTGAGGAGTAAATGTGGGGAGTAAGCACACCCATCTTGTCAAAAAATAGCCAGTTTATACACGGATGACCTCTCATTCACACTTTGTACTTCACTCTCAAGTGTCTATTATAGAAATGAATAAATACAGTCAAGAGTACTTCTGGGGTACAGAAGAATCCTTTCATTGATTATAGGATATGTAGGTGAGAGAAACACAAAGGGAAGCTGAGCACCTGTATCATGAATGAAAAGGTGTTATAGATTGCATTTTAAAATAAAAAAGAACTAGCAGTGGTTTAGAGATGGGCAAGCAGATGAATAGAGGCATGGAGAGATGTCTGAAATGGGAATCCCAGTCTTTTCACTGTAACAGGTGAGAGAGAAGGTAACCCAGTGGGTCATCATAAAGCTATACTAAACAATAATTGGTGCAGAGAAAATGGATTGAATACTGCTATTTACCCTTCCTCCTAATACAAGAACAAGAGGATAGTCGATTAAATTGAAAGGCAACAGACTTGATACTAATAAAAAGGAGTGATGTCTTACATACACAGTTAGGTAGTGGAAGTCACTGCCACAAGATACTATTGAGGAGAGGAGCATAGTTCCCAAGTTCATAAGAGGACTAGACATCTCTATGAGAAAATCCAGTTATATTAGAATAATATTTTATTAGAAAAGGTGTAAATCCTCATGCTTCATGGCATAAGCCAACTACTACTTGACATGATTTGGAAGAAACTTTTTCTCTGTGTTGGCTATTCCATAACTGCCCTCTATAGAGATTCTTGCATCTTTCTCTGAACCATGTGAACTGACTACTTTCAAAAAAGCTCAGTCCTGCAAGGGACATTCTGGCCTTGATCCAGTGAAACAGTTAAGCACATGATTATCTTTCAGCACATGAGTAGTCACTTAGACTTCAGTGAGACTACTCACTGGTTTAAAATTAAGCACCTACATGCTTCACTGGATCAGAGCTAGGGTGCTCACTCAGCATCTAACAGGATCAAGCTCAATGACAGGACACTAAACTAGATGAACCATGAGTCTGATCTAGCATTGCAATTCCTTTCTGTGTATATATGTGTCTTTTTTTATGAATATTTCTCTTAATTTTGATAGCAGTTTTGCTATTCTTAAAATAAACAAGTTTTAAGATAAGGAAGTTGGATAAACATAATGATATAAAAAAAACCCTTAAAATTGCTTTTCATGTTTTTTTTTATTTAAATTGGAGTTTTTATTTACATGTTGCTCGTTCTTTACTTTCTTCCCATTTTATGGTCTTATTGCTGAAGTGGATGTTCTGTACATTTCTTTTTAGTTTCCAAATTTTTTGTAGAATTTCAGGTGTTGCATAGCATTTTTTTCTAACAAGTTTCGTACTTAGCATTTTCAGTTATGCTGAAAAAGACAAGCCCACTTTCTCAGTAACCTCTATAGTGTGCAAATAATAGAAACTGAAATGTAAAATTGTTAAATACTCCCATGTAGTATTTGCAACCAACACTACTTTCCAATAAACTAACCTATCACAAGTGAAGAAAGCAGGTATGTTTCAATCAAACTTCACTCCTCCAAAAGTGTTTGCAGTTTGAAATCAATTGGACTTGTACTCTGAAATCATGTAAATCAGTGGTTCTCAAACTAGGGCTGCCGCTTGTTCAGGGAAAGCCCCTGGCGGGCTGGGCTGGTTTGTTTACCTGCCGCGTCTGCAGGTTCGGCCAGTCGTGGCTCCCACTGGCCACGGTTCGCTGCTCCAGGCCAAAGGGGGCTGCAGGAAGGGCGGTCAGCACATCCCTCGGCCCGCGCCGCTTCCCACAGCCTCCATTGGCCTGGAGTGGTGAACTGCAGCTAGTGGGAGCCACGATCGGCCGAACCTGCGGATGTGGCAGGTAAACAAACCGGCCCAGCCCGCCAGGGGCTTTCCCTGAACAAGCGGTGGCCCTAGTTTGAGAACCACTGATGTCGATGCTTTTGAAACTCCCAGCTTTAGATGCCTCAGGAGGGACTTGCAAGTAGACGTAGGCAAAAATTGGAATTTCTAGTTCATAGGAAATGTTTACATTTCAAAATTTGTTTTTTTCTTATTTGAACCAAAACCAAATTTTTCAAAATATCCTGTGACCTGAAGATTCAGAAAGTTTTTGTTTTGGAACCTGAAACATGATGTTTCGGAAACAACATATGCTCCCTGGGATCCAGGCAGCTGGTAAGTGAAATTGACATGATTCTTGTCAGTTTTACACCACCCAACACCATACAGCAACTCCTCACTTAAGGTCCTCGGGGTTAACATTGTTTAGTTGTTACATTGCTGATCAATTAGAGAACATGCTTGTTTAAAGTTGCGCAATGTTCCCTTATAATGTTGTTTGGCAGCCACTTGCTTTGTCCACTGCTTGCAGAAAGAGCAGCCCCTTGGAGCTAGCTTGTGGGGGCTTGGAACCAGGGTGGACCGGCAGCCTCCCTAAGTTCCTGTGCTGCAGCCGCCCAGCAGGCTATCAATTGCCGGGCAGTTCAGCTGTCCCTCCCCACACTGCCCTGTGCTGCTTCTGCCCTCTGCCTTGAGGCTGCTCCCGGGAGCCTCCCACTTGCTGTGCAGAAGGAGGCAGGGAAGAGGGGTGCTAATGTCAGGGTGTCCCCCTCCCCCCACTCCTTTACCCCATCTCCACAGAGCGGGGCGGGGGAGGACAAGACAGGGCTCAGGAGGAGGGAGCTTGCTGGCAGCAGCTGTTGTCTCAACTTGCTTATCTATTTAAAAAGGCAGTGTACTTAGAGTTCGGTCAGCGTACTTAAAGGGGCAATGCACATCTCTTTCTCTCTCTCACACACACACTGTCTGTTTCTCTCTGCCATGCTGTGTCTGTTTCTCTCTGCCATGCTGTGTCTCCTCCTTCCATTCGTGCTGCATTGTAGAGTGTGAGGCTACATTAACAGCAATGTTTTAACCCTTGAGGATTCAGCTGAGTGCTAGTTCATCATTTAGCAGTAAAGCATTCCCTGGGAAATATTCCACCCTCTGTCTCCACCACCTCAACCAAGCTTCACAATCATCATTGCTGTGTACAGTATTAAATAGTTTGTTTAAAACTTATACTCTGTGTGTGTGTGTGTGTGTGTGTATATATATATATATAGAGAGAGAGAGAGAGCGAGAGAGAGTCTTTTGTCTGGCGAAAAAAAATTCCCTGTGACCTAACCCCCCCCCCCCCCATTTACATTAATTCTTATGGGGAAATTGGATTCGCTTAACATCGTTTCGCTTAAAGTAGCATTTTTCAGGAACAGAACTACAGCGTTAAGCGAGGAGTTACTGTATAGCATTGTGGATCTGCCCGGGAGCTGGAAGCCCAGGCTCCACAGCGCCTACCGGGAAAGCTGAGGGAGAAGGCAGAGTTCTGATGGAAGCCTGCCTGGGAAGAAGGGTTCTGTGGGAACCTGGTCTGCAATTCCACAAAAACTGATTGAACCGGAACTGTTTTTGACCCAGCTATAGTTGGTATACACTCCTATTTTTGAAAACTGTGGTCTGTATATAAAAAAAGTTTCACAATAAATTTCTTATTGTATTGAAAGTTTAAATAACTCTTTAACTCTGAAGCAACAGTTATGTTTTTGAAGTAACAGTTTTAATGCTAGGTGTTTTTAATAAACAATACAATTTTAACCCCCTGATGCTGCAAACATTTATGCACATGCTTAACTTTAAGAACATGAGAAATCCTGTTAAAATCAATGGGATTACTCATGTAAGTAAAGCTGTATTTCTGCTTAAGTAGTTGCAAGGTCAGGGCCTTCATTTTCAATATTGGTTTTTTTGCCTATAGTAATTTTGTAAAATCTCAATTGATATACTTTACCAATAGTGGCATTTAAAAATAGCATTTGTAATTTTCTTCGTAATTTAAAACTAATGTTGCAGTAGCACAAATTTAAAAATCAGTTTTACAAAGTCTTGACCTATATCTTTTAAATCAAGTGATCCAAATCACTCCATCCTGGAGCCAAGGGCATCATACCTAAATATAAGGGAATACCTGCCAGTGAAGCTGCCTCATGTCCTGAGAATTGCAGTGAGATGGTATTCAACATAATCAGAGTGGAGGATTCTGGACCTTGATTGGCTAGTGAGAAGGAAAGAATAAATGTCCTGCCAATTCCTGAACTCTCTGTGGAGTCCAAGGAGCTAATTTAGGAGGCAACTGCTGTACAGTTCAGTTGGACATCTGCACAATCACATAATGTCAAATCCTGAGGCCTTTACTCAGGGCTGTATTCTGTCCCTATGTGTTAATACCGTGTAGGGGTGGCAGGAAACTCCATGCAGAGTTTCCTCCTGAAGTACTTTCTTCTGTTGTGAGAGGTGAGAGTCTGGCCTATAAACCTCGTAGATCACCAGCAATCTGTGTCTCTCTTGGGTTTCTGTGGGGTGCACAGGGTCATCCATGCGGAAGCCCTCTGTTGGCTGGAGCTTTGGTGCCCTCTAGTGGAGCTGCAGTGCTAGGACTTCCCCAGCAAGATCACCCTTAAAGGGGAATTCCCTAACATGGAGAGAGGGTGCATCTCACCTTGCCTGCTCCTTCTTAGCCTTCTACCCCAGCATAGATCTCAAAACTCCTCATGGGGCCTGAGGAGGGAGGAGAACGCTGCTGTGTATATAGCTGACCTCCCTTTCTGGGTCAAAATAATGAGATACATGCATGGAGAGTTCTCCCTTTGCACAGCTTTCAAGGTCATGATTGGGCCTTTGATCTTACTCGCTTATTTGATCAGGAAAATTCCTGTAAGGAGAGAGAACAAACTGAGGACCTCAAGATTGCACTAACAAGACTTTGCATGTCTATAGTAATTTTCATCTGTGGAACCCAAAGCTCTTTACAAGCATGAATTTGTACCTTGTAGGGATACTGTAAGATGTCAAGTACTAGCTCACCCATTTTACGATGAGTAAACAGACACATTAAATGTCTAGGATCGCACAGTGAGTCAGTGACCCAGCTGTGAATAGAACCCAGGAGTGACCCATTCCTGGTATCCTGCTCTAACCACCCTGCAATATGTTTGTGGGTGAACCAATACATTGTATTTTACATGTAAAACCATTTCCATGCTTTGTGATGTCTTTGACACAAAGTATAGAAGTGGTTAAGTAATACAGTACTCATAATTTGCTGTGTTTACACAGGATTTGTAGGTGAAACTGAACGAATTCCATAATGTTTTAGCAGCAGGATCACAAGCAAAGGTGTCATTCAGCTCATCATACAATTCTCTGCAGTTTATTGCTCTTGTCAGTCACTACCTGAAGCCATAAAAAAATGTTGATAGTGGACTCTGCAGAAGCTGAAGCTACACGTTTTGGATACAGCTATCTTGGTGTAATCTAAGACCTGGTAGATGATTCTTCTACAGGTTCAGACACACTCTTAAAGCCCAGTGTATTATGAATGCAAATGAAGAGCCAACATGTTTAGTATCTCAAAGTTTTAAATAAAGTAATTGAATGTTTCTTCACATATGAGCTGGCTAGACAACATTCTAGAGGTCCAAGGCACACTGAAATACCCATTTGCAAGTTTATGGCAAAACTAATGTTGAATATATGTTGCTGCTGTTCTGGCTGTAAGCATATATGTTTGTGGTGTTGGATATTTAATGTGTAGTACTGTGCTATATAGCTGATGTAGGCACTCTTGGTATCTGCTGAAGAGTTAAATCTGGCTAGGGATCAGAGGAATCCTGTGTCTTTCAATGCTGCCTCACATTTTCAAATGAAGCTATGTGGGAGAATCCTATAGCAGAAGTTTTGAATGGTACATCTGCACATAGTACGTCCCCAGTGGTGCCAGCAGCAGCAGAGTGAAATGAGAGTTGACCTTTCACTCCCCAGCACAGAAGAAGTTGACAGCGTGGTGTAAAACCACCCTCAGCCCCAGGAGGGAGGAAGCACTTGCATTGTTCCCTAGTAGTTTTCTCCCACTTTTCAGACCTAGTGGAAGTGTGTGTGAAAAGCAGTACAACCTGGGGCTGTATTACCTTTACCAGGGAAACAGTAAAGAAACTGAGCCCACAGAGAGCCCGTTGTGGCCCTGGGAAAAGAGGAATGATGGTACAAGAGACATAGCTAACTCTTCCCATTTCCACTCAGAGATAAAGTTTCAAGACTGAACCAGCTATTAAACTATAGTTTGCCCTGTGGATTTTCTAAACCCTTAGTTTTCCTCTGTGTACAGTTGTATCACCAAAGCCCCTTGCACTTTCCAGCTGTGCTTTAGAAAAAGTTTACATCCCTGGTGACTCATAGTTTAAAATATGACTTTTTACTTTTTCCAGGTAATGCAAGGGCATCCTAAAAATGCCATACTTACTTGAAATGTTACAGTAGTCAAAGGAAATAGAACTAAATATTTGCCTGTGAAATTTGTGTAAATTCCTCTCATTCCCTGCATTTGTGTGTGGTTTGAGGAGTGCCCCCCTGATAGATAAAAATGAAATTAAACCTTAGTTTGCAGATGGCTGTTGTGTTGCAGCGATAGTGTTGCTGTCATCTGGGTGCCTAGAGTACATCTCCATGGGCTTCTTTTCTATAAAGATTTTAAATAAATATGACAGGAAGCCAATACCCTTCTGTCAATTCTAATGTCATAACAGCGAGTATTCAGAGCAAGAATACACAAGAGGTCTGCCTTCTCCTTTGAATGTACTGTGAATAATAGGAATGCCATATTGGTTAATATAAAATTGTGCCATGAAAATAGAGGGTGAAAATCAGAAAATGGTTTCAGTCTTTTATTAAATTAGGAGTGTCCTCTTTACACCTGGTCTTTTTTTCCCTTTACTGGTGAAGATAACTTATCTATCCATTCATTAGCTGTATATTTGATTTGGGGAGGATGCGCCAACTTGCCTGCTGGTAGAATGATTCCTAAATACCAGATCAAAAAATGCCATCTCAAAAAGAATATGGAAGAAGGATTATAATTACTGGTGAATCCAAATGGAAAAAATGTAACAGCTCTTAGGACACTACAAAAATGATATATATGTGCCTGTAGTGCCCTAACATAAGATTTGTTCAGTCTTAAAAGGGGGCTAGATTTTCTCACCATTGTGTAAATGTTATGGTGGTTTTATGTTGAGCTTTGCTATTGATTGTTTTAAAATTTGTTTCATCTTAATCCATATAATAATGTCTGATTTGGTTAAATGAACAAGCAATTTATTTCATCCATTCCTTTTTAAGATTTATTTAATATATTGTAAAATAGGTCATTTAGGGGGCACAAGCCTTTTCTCAGAGATGATGGTTTCCTTTTCCTTCCACAGGTGCAATTTCTCTCATCTGTGACCCTAGAATTCTTCACATTCTCTCAAGATACTCTCTTCCTTATCCATTTGTGTTAGCCATTTGCCTCTTCTCTCAATATTCCATAATACTGGGATTGCTTTTATCCAAAGCCAATACCAATATGCAGGGAATATTGGCAGTGTCTATACAGATTTGTCCAGTCTCCCAACTCAGATTTTGTCCGCCCTCAAAAAAAAAAAAAAAAAAAAAAAAATGGAGTAAGAAAGGCGTGTCCCACATAGACAGGATTTTTGCAAAGGATTTTGGTGGTTGTTTTCTAAGACCATGTGATTTCATTAGGCAAAATCCTCAGCTATACCAGCAAGTGCCTGCCATCTCACATTCAGTTGTGCATTTTCTAACCTGCAATGAAACTTAGGTTGCTCCTGATACCAAACTCATAATCTGGAATTTTAATACACGTCTACCCCGATATAACGCGACCTGATATAACACAAATTTGGATATAACGCGGCAAAGCAGTGCGCCGGGGGGGCAGGGCTGTACACTCCGGTGGATCAAAGGAAGTTCAATATAACGCGGTTTCACCTATAACGCGGTAAGATTTTTTGGCTCCTGAGGACAGGGACACTGATTGTCTAAAGCCTCATTCTCATTGGCCAAATGGACCTTTTAATGATAATACACCAACTTCAAGTGGGCATGGCTGGGGTAGTGTCACTGGAAGAACAAAACACCTTGTGCCTATCATGTTAAATAGAGTGGGTAGGAGTGTGCGTAGGAAGGCAGTTAAAGGAGAAAGATATTAGAAGCAGCTAGTGGGGAGCGGAGAAAGGAAGAGAGGAGGATCCGTTTTTAAAAATGTTTTTTTTTCAGTTTCTTCTGTCACCCCCCTCAAAATGTTGAGCTCCTCTTTCAGAAGTCGTATGGAACCTCGAGCCGCTTGATTTTGCAAAAGCTAAAACTAAACTGGAACTGTTCAGTACTGAGTTCTTACTATAAAAAAAAAACTCCAAAGAGGCTTTTGAGCTAGGGCAGTGGTGTGCAAACTTTTCCAGTTGCACTCCTTTCCTCTTACCATTAATAGAATCAATCCGTACCCTCCCCCGCCCGCCCCCCCCCCATTACCGCACAGACAAGACTTCCTCAGCAGCCAAGCTTGGGTTGAAGGCAGAGCTGGAGGCAGAACTGGGGATGGGGGAAATATCTGGAGCTAGAGGCGGAGCTGGTCTTGGGGTGGAGAGGGAATGAGGGCATAGCTGGGCAAGGGACGGAGTGGAGGTGGGGATGGGGGTGGAGTGGAGTTGGGCCTAGAGTTGGAGCTAGCCTAGAGGCAGAGCAGGACTGGAGGCTGCATGGGGTTGAGGGAGGAGTAGGGCTGGAAGTGTGGTTCTCTCTCCCTACCCTCTGTGGGGGCTAGCCTGGGTCCTACTGCATGCCCCCTGAACTTTTTTCTGTGCCCCCCTAGGGGGGCATGCCCCACAGTTCGGGGACCACTGAGCTTGGGGTTCCTGATAGTTCTTGTTACCCTAATAGGGAAAGACACCTAGTTTAATCAAACGTACTAAAAAATAGGGAAAGCATATTTAACATTTTAAGAATTATCATAGTGGAAGGATTCATTATGTTTATAAATGTTTTTTCAAAAAGTGAAATTTAAAATTAGTAAGCCCTATTCTGCTATCAATAAATAATGCCAGACGTGCTCACAGATTATTGGAGCCAAACACCAGCATCTTTATGAATGCACACAGCCTGGTGTGCCTTATTGCTATATAACTTATTGTGACAAGTAGTATTTCCATTTTTTAATCGCTTTAATATCTATATTTATGATTCTTAATGTTCTATAGCTCAATTACTCTTTGATGTACTGGGACTCCATTACACAGATAAACTGTGCTGAGTACAAATGATGTACTGTACCAGGAGGGATCTCTGCATTTGCATATTAATGACATTCTATAAAAGTGATGGCTTAGACCATTAGCAAATAGAACTATTAAAATGTATGGAACAGAGTTTATATGTCTAATTGCACATCAGACGAAAGGGAAGCCCTTTTGAGCTAAACAAGGAAACCAGGATAGCTTCTTAAAGGAACTATTGCTAATCTAAACTCACTAGATGCTGGAAAACAAAAAAGGAGAACATTGCATTGTGTAGATTGTTCCTGATTTCACAGCTTAGGATATGAAGGTCATCTTCAAGCAAATGCTACTATGTATTTGTTATATTTCCCCATCAAAGGCTAGATGTACTACAACTAGGCCAGTGTTTAGGCAGACTACATATTCTTGCTGGGGACATATCACAGCTGACGCCTCAGAAACACCGCTTCAAATTGGTCTATAGTCAAGAAAGACCGTACTACCATGTGAGCAATGAGGTAAAATCTATAATTTTATCTGGAATTTAAATATAACTATCCTCTGAGGACTGTTCCATTACTTCTCCCTTTCAGGCATTTAATATACATAATCCTTTTTATTTCTGTTCCCTCCCTTCTGTAAACTACTAATAAATACTCCTGTTGTTTATCTGAGGTTAAATTAGATTTTGACTGCTTGGGCTGGGAAACATTACTGACTTGCACTCCTGAAAGAAACTCATCTGCTTGCTCCAAGTAGGCAGAGAAGGGTGAACATAAGAGCCTGTAAATGGAGAAAACTGTAATCTTCTAGCAATGTCAGCGAGGGGCCTAAGAGAGATGGGTAAGAGTGAGCACAAGAAGACCAAATGCCCTAAGGGTACAAAGTTCCATTATACATATTGAAGTGAACTATCGGCCTTAGTAGCTTCTGGAACAAGCAACATCCATTCAAATAAACATAATGCTGGAATATGACATGTAATGCAGCTAAACTTAACTAGAAAATGTAGCAAGTTTTTGTTGCACCAATTAGCAGTAAAATGACTAACGTTATTGATATTGAAGTGATCATAATTGACTTTGATTTTGATACCTATTAAAGTAAATAAGTGGTGTTGCCTCACTATCCTCAGACTCGACAGGAAAGCTATACCTTATCCATTGTCACAGCTTTCATAAACATTTAAGGGGCTAGAGACTTTTTTCACCCCAGTTGGAAGCTTATACTCTGAAGATTTCTGTTAAAATCCTCTGAATGTTCATGTTTTAAATCCCATTACTGCAGATTTGTATTCTTCTGGTATTTCCATTTATATTTTTAATGTCCTACTTTCCAAATGCCAAATCCTGGTCCCACTGAAATCAGTGGAAGTTTTGCAGTTGATTTTAATACCATATTTTGCCCCGATATGTTAAACCCAGGGGAATAGTAGAAAAGAAAAAAGCGACCCAGTGTGATGCTATTAGGAATATTAGATATTTCTGGTTGGGAAAGGAATTAAGATTCTACCTCTTGCAGCTGCAGCCCAGTGGCTAGCCTTAGGGGTGACGGAAGGAGTGCGGAAGGTTTCTGCTTTCCGTCGTCGATCTGAGCTCTTCTTCTCCAAGTTGAAATTGAAATCTAGTCTGTGTTAAGAAACAGGCACTTACACAAAGTCCTGATGTTGTCAGAATGTGTTTTTTAAAGACTCTGTGCCATGTCCTCTGTTACATTAAAATATTTTTGGCTGAACAACTCTGTTAAAGGTGAATGATAAAGTAAAAGAATATTTTTGAATTTGGCTTCCTGGTTCCTTAATGATCTATAAATACAGACTTACGTGTAAGACGAATGTTCTGTGTGTTTTCTGCATTTGACATACCAGGAATTTCAGGTTCTAAAGCTTATCAGCCCTTGATGCCTCTGTTAATGGAAACAGGCATTGCAGCTCAGAGTGCAGCTGGATGCACTATGCAAATCCTGCTAAGATCTTGCCAAAGACTGTAAGGAAAGAGAGGGAAGCCAGGACCTGATGTTTCATATGTGGAAAACAAGCATGAACATCCATGCTTTGTGGGGGAAAAACTGTAAGACAATCTTTAATATATTCAAGAAGAAAGGAAGAAAAAGTCATCAAACCTTTATCCCTCCAGAAAGTCCATTGACAAGTCGGAAACCTTCTCTGGAGAGTAGGGGGCAGTATAAGCCACAAAAATTAAATTCTGGGCATGTATGGGTTTCAGAGATACCTGTTGAATGTGAACTAATGCAAGTCTGTCTTCCTGAGTCTGCAGACAGCTCCAGTGCCTTTACTGCTTCCCAGAGCTAACAGTAGTACAGTGGAATTTACAAGAACATAGTCATTTTACATTTGTGTTGGTTTCACTCCACAGTTGCTGTAGAAAGCTTTGAGCAACAGCAGAGGTACACATTGGCGCTATGCTCAGACAGGCAACTATACAAAACATGGAGTATCTTGGAAAGTTAAACTACCAGAGACTTCTCTTCATAACAGTCAGGAATCTCTTGTGTTTGAGGCAAGGATACAGAGTGAAAAGGAAGAATTTCACATTCCATTGCTCAAAGGAGTAGGAGGGTGTAAGATGTAAACTCATCAAATGCCTACTGGTCAGATGGTGAGGTTCAAGTAGGAATCTGAGTAGATTAGTGGCGCAGTTGGTATTGACCGAGAATCTCACTGCTAACCAGCTGCCCTATCTGTTTTAATGTCTGTGGCTAGTTCTCTGGCTGATAAGCATTTTACTTCCATAAATTAGATTTTCCTTTGAATGTTGTCACCATTTAAATAAAATTTACTTTTAGCCTGTTTAAAACATTTGCCATTTTTTCCACATAAATGGCTACAGACATTAAATGTATATAACAAACACATATACAGCTGTTGCTTGTGCAGACTTCATCATTGAATTCCCTGGGAGTCACTTGTATGTTAGAATGACCAGGCTGAGCCCTAATTAATGAAGCAGCAGCTGGACTGTATACAAATACCGTGGATCTATAGAAAAGGTGAAATACTTAATTCCTTCTGTTCACAAAACAAAAGCTTAACAAACTCTGTTTATAGTTCCATATACTCCAATGTTAATGCTTGCCAAACAATGTGAGGTAAGATTGTGGGGCGAGGGGAGATGTTCCCTAAAATGGTTTTCTCCTATGGATAATAGAGCATTAAGAAAGGTAGATGAAAGAGAGGCTGGTGAGAGAATGTCTTTAAAAATTTTTATCCAGGCTATGCACCCCAGTAGGCTGATACTGAATATCAGCCAGACAAATATCAGTCAGTTGCTATTAAATTTAATTTAATGAATTAAATTAGAACATACCATTTATTTGTATATGAATAACAAAAGTAGTTATTGTTAATATATATCTAGGATATTTGACTCCTACTTAAGATTTGTGAAATTGCATTCATTTGCTGTACCGAAAAGGGAGACAATTTGGAAGGGTTGGAGCTTTCACATGGGATTTATTCAAATTCAGACCAGTACATGGAACAATGAAATTGTTTCCCAAGTATATTATAATGTGTGTCTGTGTGTACATACATAAATATGTACACTGCGTTGCCTATTTTTCGTTAGCGGAAACATTATCTGCAACTTTTTTTAGCTTAGTTTTTAATATTTGCCAAAGTTCCTGAATTTGTCTCAGGTTGTCTTGTTATAGTACACAAGGCTAGGAGGTTCAACAGTGCCATCTTGTGGATCATCTTGCAGGTTTCAAAACGTGGTTTTGGTTGGCATACAAACAACCTCGACAGCATAGCATGTTGTAGAATCTCAGATACGGAATGTCTGTGTGCAATCAAGCAGAATATTTCCCTCTGGTAGCCAGCCAGGCTAATTATTACTTTTGTGTCCTGAAAATTAATAACCCAAATATATTATAAGCAAATCAGAAAGTATTTCAGGCCAACTGATGAGCAGTGTGCTTGTTGTTATTCTTACTTTGTTTTGCTGGGAAATGTGTTTTTAATCATCTCAGTGTGTGTTTAATCATCTCAATTTGTTTTCGTAGACAATGTCAGAATCAAAGGCAACCAGGTACACTCAAACACCTCTGTGAAGTTGTATATAGGAGACCTTCAAAATGGCACTAAACTAAAATTGAAAATAGTTAACTCTTGTTTTGTAACAATGACATACAAATTCCCAAATAACTTTGAAGGCTAAGCTGGATGGGTTGAATGTCTCACTAGTTGTTGTTTTATTTTTATTTTTTTTAATTCCAGAAGGGTAAGGGCAGGATGGAGGTCTGAAGTTTTGTCCACTGAAATCAGTGAGCACAGGTGAACTCCAGGCTGGAAGGTTTAGAGAACCTTAGGGGTTCTTACAACAAATGTTGGTGACCTCAGGGTGCGGCCACCAACTCTTGCTGGTGGCCACTCTGACAATTTTTCCTAAAATACTTAATTAACCTTGGGGAAAACATATAAATATGCCCATATACATGTCCAAATCATTGTAATTCAATTATGTAGGGGTTTATTTGCAGACTCAATAATAAAAATAATGTACAGTTGTCTCTATTCTTTACTGGACCTAAACAGAATAGAAACACACATCAGGTGCTTTGCATGTTGTCTTGTTTCTTGTTTCTTTTGCCTTTTTCGTTGCCTTTTTTAAGACTTGATAGCTACTACGTCTGCTATCAAAAAGTGATATTAACATACAACAAATACTACTTTTCACAGCAGACTTACTCAGCCTTGGCCAGCCTGGGGACAAATTAAGTCCTGAATGAGGAAGTGGGTATGGAGGCAGTGGGGGCCAGGGTCAGTGGGGGCACTGGGGGAGGTAATGGGGGTCAGGAGTGTGATGGGGGGGAGGTGAGTTCAGGGCCAGAGCCCGCCACTGTGAGGCAGGGGAACGGATCCCAAAGCCAGTGGCTGGGGCCTGCCATCCACCACCCCAGGGCTGAAACCCTTCCTCACCACTCCCAGTGAAGGTGGGGAACTCACTGGCTGCCTGCTCCTCCAGCTTTTTTGTCTCCAGAGGGGGCCCAACCACTGCTGGAGGCCTATGGGGAGGGGCTGCTGCTTTGCCCCCCTTTCCTCCCCATCACTGCACAGGAGGCTGTGGCCACAAGAAAAGCCCCTGCTGGCTGCATTTGAGAAATGCTTGTGAACCTTCTTGCTCGCTTTCCCATGAGTGAGATCAGTTACATACTAACTGCATACTGTAACACAAATACAGAATAGCCATCAAAATAGGAACTTTAATACGTGCTTGTAGATGGGCAATTGGAGATCAATGGATAATTCACATCACGATACAATTGATCCTTTCCGATTTGCTTGCCCTCACCCATTGTCCAGGAGAGAGTGCATGATCTTTCATTGGAAATCAAGCATGAAAATTGGATAACAAGTCATAAAAAGTCCTGTCCCTTCTCCAGCAACTCCCTACCCACCTGCGAGGGGGAGGGGAGGGGGGGAAGTGGTGGTTGTAACAGGTGCACAATGCCTGTCTACTGCTGTGTACCCAGGCCCAAGGTCCAGGTATTCCTCAGAGATATAAATTGAGTTCTTACTACGCCTTGTGCCCCTCTTCAGCCACACAGTCCAAGACAGAATCTAGCCTTTACCTGGGACCAGTATTTGTCCTTCTGATTGTGTAATTGGAGAGCCCAGTTAAGAGTTACAAGACATAATGCTGGGAGATTCAAGAAGAGATGGACAGCTCCAAATATCTCTATCACTTTTTGGAACTAAAAAGCAGGATCTTGTGTATTTCTGTAGTTCCTGGCCCCTTAGCAGCTCCTGCAACTAGTAAACATTTTTCTCAAACTCTACTATAAGTGAAACTGGCTCCTTAAATAGCCCTGCTGTAGGTTAATGTGGATGGTGCTTACCAGGGTCAGGGCAATTAAAGAACTATGGCCCAGATCCACAAAGGGACTTGGGCACATAGGAAATCACAGGAACAACACTGGCATCTACAAAGCCTGAGTTAGGTGCCTAGGCTCCCTGTACAATGCTTGGGGAGAGAGGGGCCTGAGATCTCCCAAATCCTGGAACCATGTAAGCTAGGCCATGAAAAACGTGTCACGGACCATGAAATCTGGTCTTTTCTGTGCTTTTGCCCTTTACCGATTTCACTGGGGAGACCAATGAAATTGGTCTCAAATTGGGAATCCTGACCCAAAAGGGAGTTGCAGGGAGGTTGCAGTATTGCCACCCTTACTTCTGTGCTGCCTTCAGACCTGGGTGGCCGGACAGCAGCAGCTGTTGGCCAGGCGCCCGGTTCTGAAGGCAGCGCCTCACCACCAGCAGCTCAAAAAGAAGGGTGGCAATACCATAACATGCAACCCTTACTTCTGCGCTGCTGCCTTCAGATCTGGGTGGCCGGAGAGTGGCAGCTGCTGACTGAGGGCCCAGCCCTGCAGGCAGCAGCATAGAAGTAAGGGTGGCAATACCATACCATGTCATCCTTCTGCGCCACTGCTGGCAGTGGCTCTGCCTTCAGAGCTGGGATCCTAGCCCGCAGCCACTGGTGTCCAGCTGCCCAGCTCTGAAGGCAGCAGCAGCGCAGAAGTAAGAGTAGCAGTACTGCAAACCCTCCTCCCCCCTAACTTTGTGACCCCACCACAATTGTAGGACCTCTACAATTACAACCTGAAATTTCAAAATTAAATAGCTGAAATCATGAAATTTACTATTTAAAAAAATCCTATGACTGAAATTGACCAAAATGGACTGTGAATTTGGTAGGGCCCTACCTGTGGGCGATGCCCTGCCCCTCTCAGGTAGTTCAGCCCTTAAATCTGGGATGCAGGGAGGTGCCTAGCTCTGCTTGCAGTCCAAGCCAGGAACCCCTGTCCTGGAGTCAGGTGACTTAGGTGACTAAGCTGTTTCTTGCGAGAATGAGTTATGCAGGTGCCTAACTCCACACAAGATGGCCGAATGCCCTCTCTCATAACCTGTAGAACATTGGTTAGGAAACTCATCTAGAGTATGAGTGAGAGCTTAGTTCAAGTCCCTTTAGATGAAGAGAAGGGATTTGAGCAGGGAATCTGCCATCTCTCAGGTATGTGTTCTGACCACTAAACTGGAGGTTATATAGCAAGTCTTGTACAATTACTGTTTAATTATACAGTTATTTAAAGTGGACCAGCTTCAACAGGAGGGTTTGAGAAAGACCCACATCAGAATGTGTCATAGACCAGTGAGTTAGGGCATTCACCTAAGAAATGTAGTTGATTTTTCCCTGTTCAAGTCCCACCTTATCAGGCAGAAGCAACACTAAAACCTGGGTCTGCCATGTCCCAGCTGAGCACCCAAACCCCTGGATGAAAGATTATGAGAGAGGTCATCTGTCCCCTGCTCTTTTGTGTGGAGTTAGGAGTGCTCACAGCCCTGCTGGCGACAGTGCTCCTCTGCCTGTCTTCTCCCAGTTTGTGGATTGTGCTGGGGCTTAGGCCTTAGGACACCTAGAGGGAGGCAGCAGTGCGCATGCCCAGACTCAGAAACTTAGGGGTCTAGGGACTGTTCACATCAGAAACGTAGATACCAAGTTTTGGCACCTACCGGGTTAGGTGGCAGCTGAGCAGGGGCTTTGTAGATCACCAAGGAGCCTAGAAATTGGATTTCAAGACCTTTGTAGGTTTGGCTCTACTTTCCTTCTCTTAGGGGAGAACACCTGTGTGCCAATCATCCCTGTTTAGGAGAGAGCACCCTCTTGTTTAGCAAAATATTTATCATTTTCCCATTTGTCTCAAACTCTCCTAGCCCAGTAGAAAAGTGTGTGCTTATATTTCTCTCCAAGTGTCCTCCTTGAGGTTTGACAACTTGATTCAGTGTTGGCAGACTGGAAATCTTTTGAGAACTCTGCTTCTGCTCAGACACATGGTACTGCATGGTTTTAGATGGTTCAGGTATACTATCGGTTGAACCCAGGAAGGACAATGACATGTGAAAGTGTAACCTACCTGATCATAGAGGAAGTTTCTTCTTAGCCTCCATCACATAGAGGTAACTTATGCCCTAGAGCATGAGGGTTCATAGACATTTTACATTTTTGTATCCTAACTGATGTGATTATGGATGTGTTCAAGTCATATAAATGTCTAATTCTGTTTTTGAATCATACTAAACTCCTTGCCTCAATAATACCTTCTTGCAATGATATTTGTAGATTAAGTATGCGCTCTTTAAAAAGTATTTTCTTTTATCAGTTTTAAATGTGCTGCCTCAATCTCTAATATGGAAAGCCCTCCATGCTTCTGATCCTTTCCCATCTCTGTACCCTTTCGATTTCATCTGTCTCTCTCGCTGTGGAGTGGCCAGGATTGAATGCGGTATTCTAAACAAGGGTTATAATTAACATTTTCAGTATTGTTTCTATTCCCTTCTTTATTCATCCTAACATTTTTGTTTGGTTTTCTAACCACCAGTGCACAATATATCAGTAGCTCAAATTATTCCTTCTGGTGTTCAGGGCTTTGCATTAGTCTGTACTGAATTTCATCTGTCGCTGTGCTTCTTCATCATCTAGCTCTGTGAGGGCAGTGGAGAATTTCTCACAATTTTTTTCTATATCTTGACTTCCTAAAGTAATTGTGTTAGCTGCCGAATTTTACCATCTCACTGTTTATCCCCTTTTCCACAACACTGATAAAGATATGAAACAACACTGGTCCTAGTATGGAAAGTTGAAGTTCTCCCATGTTGGAAGTTAGCAATTTATTTCTTTATTTGTTTTCTGTTTCTTGCACTTTTTCGTCATGCTCCTATCTCCCAACTAATTAACTCTATAAGGATAATGAGCATCATCAATGTGTACAACAGGGTTCAAATACTGAATTATGCAGTCTCTCCCTTAAAATAATGTAATATTATGCGTTCTCTAGGGACTTTCATATTATTAATTTTTAACCCCAGCATATGGTCATTCTTTACAGTATATCTGTGAGACTTGAACTCACAGATTTAAAACCCCTGCAGAATGAAGACATAAGATTTTAGTATTCGTAATACCTTATTTCATCTAAGGGTATGTCTACACTACGAGAGTAGTTAGATTGTACTTAAATCGAATATGTGGAATCGATATTACAAAGTCGAACGTGTGTATCCACACTAAGGACAGTAATTCGACTTTGTGAGTCCACACTAATGGGGCAAGCGTCAACATTGGAAGCGGTGCACTGTGGGCAGCTATCCCACAGTTCCCGCAGTCCCCGCTGCCCATTGGAATTCTGGGTCGAGCCCCCAATGCCTGCTGGGGAAAAAATTGTGTAGAGGGTGGTTTTGGGTAACTGTCGTCATCCAACCGTCACTACCGCCTTCCCTCCCTGAAAGCGTCGGCAGGCAATCAGTTCGCGCACTTTTCTGGTGAGTGACAGCGCGGACGCCACAGCACTGCGAGCATGGAGCCCGCTGCGACCATCGCTGCAGTTATGGCCGTTGTCAACACCTCGCGCCTTATCATCCACCTTTTCCAGAGGCAGATGCTGAGAAATCGGGCGAGGAGGCTACGGCAGCGCGGTGAGGACATGAAGTCTGAGAGTGGCACAGACCTCTCACAAAGCACAGGACCCCGCGCCGTGAACATCATGGTGGCAATGGGTCATGTTGATGCTGTGGAACGGCGATTCTAGGCCCGGGAAACAAGCACGGACTGGTGGGACCGCATAGTACTGCAGGTCTGGGATGAATCACAGTGGCTGCAAAACTTTCGTAAGCGGAAGGGAACTTTCCTGGAACTTTGTGAGTTGCTGTCCCCTGCCCTGAAGCGCAAGGACACCCGGATGCGAGCAGCCCTGATTGTCCAGAAGCGAGTGGCCATAGCCCTCTGGAAGCTTGCAACGCCAGACATCTACCAGTCAGTCACGAATCACTTTGGCGTTGGCAAATCTACCGTGGGGGTTGCTGTGATTCAAGTAGCCAATGCAATCGTTGAGCTACTGCTCTCAAAGGTAGTGACCCTGGGAAACGTGCAGGTGATCATAGATGACTTCGCCGCGATGGGATTTCCAAACTGCGGTGGGGCTATAGATGGAACTCACATCCCTATCCTGGGACTGGACCACCAGGCCAGCCAGTACATTAACTGAAAGGGCTACTTTTCAATGGTGCTGCAAGCACTGGTGGACCATAGGAGACGTTTTACAAACATCAACCTAGGATGGCCGGGCAAGGTTCATGACGCTCGTGTTTTCAGGAACTCTGATCTGTTTAGATGGCTGCAGGAAGGTATTTACTTCCCAGACCAGAAAATAACTGTTGGGGATGTGGAGATGCCTATAGTGATCCTCGGGGACCCAGCCTACCCGCGAATGCCCTGGCTCATGAAGCCCTATACAGGCGCCCTGGACACTGAAAAGGAACTCTTCGACTACCATCTGAGCAAGTGCAGAATGGTGGTGGAGTGTGCTTTTGGCCGTCTCAAGGGGAGATGGAGAAGCTTACTGACTCGCTCTGATCTCAGCGAAACCAATATCCCCATTGTTATTGCAGCTTGCTGTGTGCTCCACAATCTCTGTGAGAGCAAGGGGGAGACCTTTATGGCGGGGTGGGAGGTTGAGGCGAATAGCCTGGCTGCTGATTACGCCCAGCCAGACAGCCATGCAATTAGAAGAGCCCAGCGGGATGCGCTGTGCATCCGGGAGGCTTTGAAAGCTAGGTTCCTCAGTGAGCAGGGTAACCTGTGACTATTAAGTTTGTTTAAAGAGAAGCTGAACCTGCCCCCGTTTCTTTACCCACTTACTGTTGACTATCCTCTCCAGCTACATACCCCGTTCACCGCGTCCCCCCGCTTCCAACACACATTTAAAAATAAAATAAATGAAACTTTGTTAATGAACACCATTTTCTTTATTACGGATGTCGCGGTAAAGTGTTGAAACTGGGACGCAGACTGTGGTGGGGAGTGGGCATAGTGATGGAAAGGACGCTTCTAAACTCGAGGAATGACAGGCTCCTGCTCCTAGAGTGGTCCGCAGTGGTGGACTGGCTGTTTCAACGGAGCCTGCCACCCCTCCTTTTCGGGACTCTGTGTGTGGGGGCTATGTGACTTTGTGGCGGGGGAGGACGGTTACAGATCCCCTGCTGCGTGGCTCTGTGATCCAGGATAAGGACCACTGCTTAAGATCTCTATCCGCCCTCCCCTGCCACAAAGTCACATGCCCCCCCCCACACAGAACATGAAAACCACCTCCCAGACTGACCAGGGTGCCTAGTGACTGCAATCTGTGTGTGACCTTCTGCTGAACCTGCCCCCGTGTCAGTACCCTGGTAAAGGTGACTGTCCTCTCCAATTTCCAACCTCCTTTCCCCCCTTAAAACACACTCTCCCCTAAAAGAACATGATGGAAACAGTAATTAACAGAAACGTATCTTTTATTAGCAACTACACAGTTAGGGGATGAAACTGGGACGGGGGCTTGGGTGAGGCGGGAAGGAAAGGACTTATCAAATTTTTGGGAATTAGAGCCTTCTGGTACTTGAGCAGTCTGCAGGGGTGCAGTGACAGTTTTCACGGCCCCTGCCGCCCCTCCTTCTTGGGACTTTGGGTGAGGGGGGTATGGGAGTTTGTGGCGGGGGAGGGCGGTTAGAGATAGACTGCAGCGGGGCTCTGTCCTCCTGCCTCCGGTCCTGCAGAACATCCACAAGGCGCCGGAGCGTGTCCGTTTGCTCCCTCATTAGTCCAAGCAGCGTTTGAGTTGCCTGCTGGTCTTCCTGCCGCCACCTCTCCTCCCGTTCGCTGTGTGCTCGCTGGTATTGCGACATGTTCTCCCTCCACTGGGTCTGCTGGGCCGCATCGGCTCAGGAGCAGCCCATAAGTTCTGAGAACATGTCGTCCCGTGTCCTTTTCTTTCTCCGCCTAATCTGCGCCAGCCTCTGCGAGGGGGATGCCAGGGTAGGTCGGGAGACATTCGCAGCTGTGGGATGGGAAAAAGGGAGTGAATTCCTCACAAAGATAATTTTTTGTGAACAATGAACATAGTCTTTCTCTGTGAACAAGACCATGCACAGCACCTATCACATGCGCTCTCAGGACAAGGTTGAATTTTCGGCCTTCGCATTCAGTGTCTGGGGTCTTGCAGTGGAGATCAGACAAGCGGGGCAGGACAGCGGAATTCGGGTAGCAGGCTGACATGGTAAGCCGTAGACTTTTGGCTGCTTAAAACTTAAATTATAGCAGTGCCCTCCTTTCACGTTCAAAGCAATGCTCCTATCGTTGGCCAGTTCCTGCTGCCGGCAATCCGGCAAGCATGAACTCTGCCCCTGTCCTACGCCCTCGCGGCTGTCCCCGGGAAAGATCCCTGTATGCTGCCCCTCTCCCGCCTCCACCGCGTGGCTGTAAACCGCCGGTGACAGTTCTGTAAAGGAACAGGCAAGCAGTCCCAATAGTAACATTCCCCTAATTCTAAGCAGGTCACCATGAGCGACATCACTCTGCTGAGAATTTCTGAGACCGAGAAAGAACGCATGCTGCGTGAAAGCCAGCAAAAACCAGGGCCGTATGCCACCATGCTCTGCAAGGCAATGATCCCAGAGTACTTGATGATAGCCTGGCGAGGAAAAGTTTCCTACCATGGAGGACACAATAAGGCCGCTCTCCCCAGGAACCTCATGCAAAGGCTTTCCAATTACCTCCAGGAGAGCTTCGTGGAGATGTCCCATGAGGATTTCAGCTCTATCCCCGGACATATAGACCTTCTTTGGCAGTAGTTGCACTGCCAACGACTAAAACGTTAAGCACCTAGGGCAAACAAATCATGAAAAACCCATTGTTAATATTCCTGTTCTGTTCAAAATAAATGTTTACATGTTTAAAACACTTACCGACTGATCCTTCCCCTGATTCAGGGTCTGGGTTAACGCCTGGGGACGGTTGGTAGGGGATCTCTGTGAGGGTGATGAAGAGATCCTGGCTGTCTGGGAAATCAGCGTTGTATGCGCTGTCGACTGCGTCGTCCTCCTCCTCACCTTCCTCATCTTCCCCGTCCGCTAACATCTCCGAGGAAGCGGCCATCGACAATATCCCATCCTCAGAGTCCACGGTCAGTGGTGGGGTAGTGGTGGCGGCCGCACCTAGAATGGAATTCAGTGCCTCGTAGAAACGGCATGTCTGGGGCTGGGATCCGGAGCGTCCGTTTGACTCTTTGGTCTTCTGGTACGCTTGTCTCAGCTCCTTGATTTTCACGCGGCACTGCGTTGCATCCCGGCTGTACCCTCTCTCTGTCATGGCTTTTGAGATCTTCTCGTAGATCTTTGCATTCCGTCTTTTCGATCGCGGCTCCAAAAGCATGGACTCATCGCCCCACACAGCGATCAGATCCAAGACTTCCCAATCAGTCCATGCTGGGGCCCTCTTTCTATTCTGAGATTGCATGGTCACCTCTGCTGGAGAACTCTGCATCGTTGCCAGTGCTGCTGAGCTCGCCACGATGTCCAAACAGGAAATGAGATTCAAACTGCCCAGACAGGAAAAGGAATTCAAATTTTCCCAGGGCTTTTCCTGGGTGGCTGGTCAGAGCATCCGAGCTCGGACTACTGTCCAGAGCGTCAACAGAGTGGTGCACTCTGGGATAGCTCCCGGAGCTATTAGCATCAATTTCCATCCACACCTACCCTAATTCGACATGGCTATGTCGAATTTAGCGCTACTCCCCTCGTTGGTGAGAAGTACAGAAATCGAATTTAAGAGACCTCTCTGTCGAACTAAATAGCTTCGTTGTGTGGACGGGTGCAGGGTTAATTCAATTTAACGCTGCTAAATTCGACATAACCTCCTAGTGTAGACCAGGCCTAATTTAGTGGTCTTTTCAAGTATTCTATCTTCTCTATGATTTTCTTGTAATGTTAGTAAACACCTTGTTTAAGCTTCTGTACTATGAAGTAATAGAACTCTCTATCTTACTTGGATACTTTCAGTGCAAATGAACCCAGTAAAATTTGTGAGGTTTAAAATTTTTGACATTATTGCACATATAAAATTGGAATAAGTGCTTTGTACATTCCAATCTTAAATGTGGGCTTTTTCTCCACCTGTTATAATAAAACTAGAATTCCTTATGAAAGTATTTTCATGAACTTTAAACAATCCTGGCAAATTTAGCCTTGTATTCCTTAAATAAGAACTACTTTACCTTTTATTTAAACTTAAATAAATGTGTCTACCAAATATAAAATAGTAAAAGCATGTATAAGAATTCTATTTTAGTAACAGTAATTTTTTTCACTTTTTTGTTTATTAAAGCCTAGAAAAAGTAATGTTGCATCTTCAAAACAACATCTGTCAAACCGATTTTCATCAGATTAAATATATCCTCAAAGCAACCATCACAGGTTATAAAATACTAGAAATGTAGGTTATACTTAGCATAAAACACCAATAGAATTTAAAGCACTTGAAAGTGTGTTACAAATGTAGCAATGATAGCCTGCTCCTTTCTTGGGGTCTGCTGACATGCTCACCTCCCCCAACCCCTATTTTTCGCAGGTGTTTCTGAGCAACAGTAGTGTATGTTGGACTACTGCAAACACAGTAAATGTCTCAGTGCAGTGGTTCTAAAACTGTAGGCTTTGGGGCTTGTCTAATGGTTCACAGAATTAAAAGTTCTGAGAACCAAGCAGTAGGGGGTCGGGATGGGAGGTGCATCTGTAAGAAGATCTCTCATAAAGTGGTCCTGTGAATTAGAGTGAGAGAACTACTGATTCAGTGTACCATGTCCTTTTGTTATCCTTTTAAATCAGCATTGGCACATGTCATAATTATTCAGATCTTCAAAGACAAAAGCTGAGGATCTTGATTTTCAAAGATCTTTAGGGGACAAAGAGGTCTAGCAGAAATGGACAGGAGAGCCAGTGGATTTAATGTAGCACACAAACATATACTGTAACCCAATAGTTTATAGCTATGACTAGGTTTCCTTTTTTTCTGCTAAAGAAGAAATAGGATATGACTGTGCACTTACTGACAGGTTACTGTCCCTTTCACTGGGGGGTTGGACTGGCATCAGGTTGGCCCCACAGGCAGGGAAACAAAGTGGTATAAAGCCACCTTTGACTCTTTAACATAGCATGGGTGGATTAGACTAGAGCATTTGGGCCACTTTAGACAAGAAGAGAGAAGTCAAGAGGCTGCTGTCAGAGGAAAATGACACTGGTATGTAAGTTAAAATCAGTTCAGTATGGATCTTTACTGTGGGAAAAAATTTAAAATGATTGCTTGTTACCATTTGGGTTGTTTTTCTTTTGCTGCAGTGGTTCTATAGGATTTGTTAATGTAGCTGTCTATACTACAGTTAGCATTAAGGATTTCTGTGATTTAGCTGAAGTTTATGGTAGGCAATTACGCCCTAGTACTGGGCAGTGCTGGTAGAAGCCAGGGCTGGAATTTAAGAAGGGTGAATTAAATCTGAGGAATATCGGGAAACGAGTATTCCTAATTTTTGTCTCAACTGTCTCATTAGTTAGTTCTGCTATACCATCTGAAATGCTATCCTCAAACAGCTCTTGAACTAAATTGATTAGGAAGGCGATTTTAAAGACTTACAGAATCTTCAGTGTAATTTCTTTGGCAAGAGCAAGACAGAGTACGACCAAATAAAAAAAAAGCACAAACCTAGCATGAGTTCTCAGTTTGTTACCTTCATTGGGAGTTCAAGGGGCTGGGTACCTTGTAGGAACAAGTTCTTTGAATAATATGACACAGAAGACCAGAATTCCCAAAAGGCATTGGAGAGCTTGCAATTGGAAGAGGTGTTTTAAAACAGTTGTGATGTCAAAAATTCCCTTTTTTTAAACTCACATATTGCTCCTAGCCACACCCGCCCTCTTTTTTTTTAAAGCAGCAGGAAGCGTGGTTCACATGATGGTGTGTGGTGGCAGGTTGACAAAGCATAGCAGGTCCAGTACACACAAGCTTTTTGCAGGACATACAAACCTGCTTTTGAATTTCATGCATCATCAGAGCACAGTGAATACTGAAAGGTCATGGTGAGAATATAAGAAAAAAATCCATCAGATTCAGATTTGCCATTATGTAGCCTCTTTAAAAATGTCATGGCAGAAAATAATTGTGCTGCTGTACCTGTGTTCTTTTTCCCCTGAGGGTACGTAAAGTTGAACAAATCAATTAAATAACTATAATCTTTCTTATTTTCCAGCCCACCTAAACCAACGGTGTTCATCTCCGGTGTCATTGCAAGAGTGAGTTTACATGTTAATTTCTTTTCAGTCCTTTGATTAAGAGCCTTTTCATTTCATCACTGATTAGAGAAAGATTTTTAATTGTGATCTTTTCCCTTTCCTCTCATATTTGACTTGATTGGGGTTTATATTTATACTTTATTTAAGCCTGCTTAAGTATTTTTTATTTGATTAGGTTATGGATGAATAGATATATTGAAATTGTTTCTACTGTTTTAGTTTGTGAGTTTAAAAATGTGAAGCTATTGGACTTTGTCCTGTATCGTTGATGCTACTGCATCACTTTTTTCAAAACTTGTTACATACGGACCATCTCCAGTAGCTTGATCCATGTGGATAGACACCTGCTGAAGTCAAATGGGCACCACACAAGCATAAGGGTCCATCCACACAGATCCAACTGCACGATCTAACTCCGTGCATGTGATGTATAGAAGCACTTGCATCCTTATTGCATCTCAGACATAAACTTCTCGTTAAAATTATATTGTGGGGAGATGCATAGATGTAATCAAGTAATGAGAATCCTGAAAAACTGAGCTTAACGAGTGCAATTGCCTACATTAATATTATTAGCTCCATCACTGTGCACATACATAGGACTACATGTGCAACCCTTACTTACAAATGTGAGCACCTTTCATGTAAATAGTCCATTAAAGTCAATGGGATTACTTGTGAGCATACTGATGTAAATGTTTCACAGTCTAGTTTCTTCTGGATTAACTTTTTTCTAACAACTGTCAGTGCTCAAAAATGATAAATATGTGTTTTAGTTGCTTCCTATAATTATAATAGAGCTAAGGCATGAATATCAACATGATGTGATTAACATTAATTTGCCAAGAATTTAATAATAATTTATGCCCAAACTCACTGTAATTGTCAGTGTATGGAATGTAACATAATCTCCCTATATACTCAGAATGAATTACCCAAGCTTGTATCAACCATATTACCACCAATTGGTGAGGTGAAACTAAGCTAAGCGTGGGTTAAATGAGTGTAAATAAATTTGTTACAGTAATGTTTTGTTTAACCCAGACCCCACGCCCTTACTAGACTGCAGTGCTCAGTTGGTCAGTTTCATTTATTTTCTGGGTCTGGAGCCAGAGGACCATTTAATCAGTGGTCAAGCTGCTGTGAATAGTCTTGTCAGAATCAGTTAGGAAGAATTTGCACTCTTGTATGTGCCTGGCCACCGCAATGTCCTCTGCAAGACTTAAGTCCTGCAATGGAACTGTAGTGGGTGCCAGTGGAGAGGCCAAGCACATGCTCCGTGTGAACTGTGAAAGGTTTCCATGCCAACCCAGCCTGATGGTGGTAATTGGGATAGATCCATACTGGGGAAGTGGTATAGCCACAAGATCTGAAGTGCCAAGAATGGGCTGCTGCCATTTGCTGAAGCCCTTGAGCTAGAGTAGAAGAGAAGTGCTGGCCTCAGAATGAGACTGGGTGTGTATTTCAGTGATATAGTTGTGCTGGCCTTCCCCTGCATAAAGCTCAACATTACTGTGCCTTTTAGGATTTCATCCTGAGATGTTTTGGGGGGTTGTTTGTTTGTTTACAGCCAAAAACATTTGCATTACAATTTAGAAGCTTTAGTCTCACTTTGTCATCTCTAAAATTGTGACATTTTGCCTTGGTGACATACAAACATCCTTTTTTTGTTGCTGAGCATAACAAAAAAAAGGGGACCTGGACTTTGTAAGTCTACAAGGTCCAGGCCTAGTGAAAATAGAAGGGAAGTCCTTTCCTTAGTTACCTTGCGACTTTTCCTTCCTCTAGCTTGTATCTTGCTCTTTAGGAAACACTTGACTCCTTGGTAGGTTACTATGGTGACCTGCAGCATGCTTGCAGCCAGTGATTTGCACTCTATAGCTCAGGCAGGCAGTACTGCACCTCCAGGCTCTACTGTGGCTGCCTTGATCCTCAGACTTTGTCAGTTCGCCACCACCAAAAAAAGCCCAGTGTTTGAACTGGGAGCCACTTTGGCAACCGCATCCTTCAGCCGGATACAAAGTAGTTCTCTGCATGGCAGAGAAACATTTCTGGAGGACAGTGATGGACCCACTTTGGCGACCGCTTGTCCTCTAAAACACTCATCAGTCACATTTAGTGTGTTAACAAGACCTGCATTCAGGCCGCCATCTCAAGTATATGTGAAAGGGAAGTAGGAGAGGATACAAAAAAAAAAAAAAATCAATGACAGCAGAGGGGGAAAAAAAGGGGAAAATATCAGTTCAGAGAAGAAAATATCTTCAAAAAAGAGAAAAATTTAGTGCAGAGAGGGATTAAATGAAGCAATTTAATGGTGAAAATTATAGTTAGACTAATGTTTGCAGTGTTGTTGTAGCTGTGTTTATCCCAGGATATTAGAGAGACAAGGTGGGTGAGATAATATTTTTCATTGGACCAACTTCTGTTGGTGAAAAAGACAAGATTTCGAACTACACAGAGCTCTTCAGGTCTAGGAAAGGTACTCAGAGTGTCACAACTAAATACAAGTTGGAACAGTTGTTTAGCATAAGTAGTTAACACATGTTCTAAGAGACCATTCAAGGTGAAGTGGCCTGAGAGCATCTCCCTAGTCTTTGGCCAGAAAAGGGGGTTAGTGAGTTACAGATTGTTGTAATAAGCCATAAAATCCAGTGTCTTTATTAAGACCATGAGTTTTAGTGTCTAGCAGAGTTATGAATTTAAATTCCCAGACCCATCTTGTGCTGGTGTTGTGCAGGTTTCCTTTGAGGATGAGATCTGAGAGGTCAGATATCATGTGATTGTTTTGTGAAAAGTGTTCACCCACAAGTGATACAATGTTTTTGTCTTTTATCATTTTTCTGTGAGAGTTCATGCAAGAGCGCAGTGATTGTCTGGTTTCACCCACATAGAATCATCTGACTGGACACCCCACAGTAGACAAAAACAACACACTCGATCATTACATTGATAGCTTCAGGAAAAAAATTGACTGAAATCCTTAAACATCACATCCACCACAGTCTCTCCACTGCTGAGAGGACAGCAACACTGTCCCTGAAATCCAGCCATCAGATAGTGATCAAACCAGCAGACAAAAGGTGCACCATTCTAGTCTTCAGCTGTGATGACTACATCAGCGAGCCCAACCGCCAACTCTCTGACATCACCTACTATAAAGAACCCAGAGACCCACACACACACCACAGTTCACCCAGGAATTTAAGGATATCATCACATGCTTCCCCAAGCATCTCCAAGAAAAACTCTACAACCTCATCCCCCATGAGCTGCCCCCAGAGTCCTTGTACATGCTTCCCAAGATACATAAACAGGGGAACCCAGGCAGACCCATCATATCTGGGCATGGCACTTTTATTGAAGGAATATCAGGACTCATAGAAACCATCCTCAAATAATCACCGCACAAAGGGACAGCTTCCTCCATGACACAACCGACTTCCTCCCCAAACTCTGCAACATTACAACCTTCCTTGACAACTGTCCTTGACACCTATACACCAACATCCCTCACAATGATGGCATCACTGCCTGCCTTAAATATCTACAAGACAAAGGACAACACTCAGATATCCATCCAAAACACATTACCAAACTCATCCATTTCATTGTCACCCATAACAATTTTACGGGCAACAGCAAACACTTTGTCCAAGTCATGGGAACAGCTGTGGGTACTAGAATGGCTCCCCAATATGCCAACTTGTTCATGGGCCCCCATGAGGAAGAATTTCTGGACAAATGCACCACAAAACCAATGATATACCTGAGATACATTGATGATATTTTCATCCTCTGGACAGACGACCTAATCTCCCTCATAGATCTTCACCACAACTTCAACAACCACCACCTGTCCATTAAACTCTCTCTAGAACACTCCCACACCAGCCTCAACTTCCAAGACACGAGGATCAGCTTCAACAATGGAACCCTTCAGACAACTATGTACAAGAAACCCACGGATCACCACACCCACCTTCAGAGATCCTCCCCAAACACACCAAGCAATCTGTTATCTACAGCCAGGCCCTCGGATACCGCAGAATATGCTCAGAGGAGAAAGTGCAAGATACACACCTTAACACTCTAAAAACTGCCTTTGTCAAACAAGGACACTCCACCAGAGAAGTAGATTGCATCATGGAACAGGCCATCCAAATTCCCCGAGAGAACCCACTTCAATACAGGGGGGAAAAACCCTCCGACCTCACACCGGTAGTTGTCACCTGCTACCCAACACTGTAACCCATACAAGGCATCTTTAAACAATTACAGCCCATACTTAATGGGGACCTGAAAGAAATCTTTCCCAGCCCCCCTCTTCTGGCCTTCAAACAACCCCCTGATCTCAGTAAGCTCATCAGAAGCAAGCGCCCCACAGACCAGGACACACCAACTCAAAAGAGCACTGGACCCTGTCAGATCAACAGATGCAAAACCTGCCTACCTATTTCCACTGCTACAATGACCAGTACCTCCCACAACAGACCTTTTAAGATCCATTATGCCTATCGCACCTTGTGGTGTACCTCATCCAGTGCACTAAATATCTAAACAACAACTGTATGGGTGAAACCAGACAATTATTATGCTTTCAAATGAAGTCACATAGAAAAGAGATAAAAGACAAATACCATATCACTGATGGGCCAACACTTTCACTAAACGTCATTTCATATCTGACCTCTCAGTCTTTGTCCTAAGGGAAATCTGCACAACACTTTCGAAAGACAAACAAATTCATAACTTTGCTAGACACTAAATATCACAGTCTAACTAAAAACACTGGATTCATAGCTTATTACAACAGTATGTAACTCATTATGTTCCCCGTTTTTGTCCTATGACTGAAGAGGTGTTAATAGGCACTTCACCTTTAATGGTCTCATAGACTAGACTAGGTGGGTAAGGTAATATCTTTTATTGGACCAATTTCTGTTGGTGAAAGAGACTAGCTTTCAAGCCACACAGAGCTCTCCTTCTTAGAATGTGTTTACTTATGTTAATCTGTTTCACCATGTATTTAGTTGTGACACTGAGTACCTCTCTCAGACCTGAAGAGAAGCTCTCCGTAGCTCAAAAGTTTGTCTTTCAGCAATAGAAATGGCCCAATAAAATATATCGCCTCTCCCACCTTATCTCTCTAATGAACAATATGGCCCTGAAAGAGCAAAGGCAAACTTGACAAGATAGAGAGGGCACATTAGGGTAAAATGGAGGGAAAATAAAGTGGACATAGGATTTCTGTTTTGTATAAAATCACTTTGTACAACATTGTCATCTGCCAATTAAAGTTAAAGTGTTTCTGGCCTAAACATAAGAAAATTAGATTCTTCCCCAACGTTTAGACAGGGATATGGTGATGTTCCCTCTCTAGTCCCTGCCCCTTTGGATGCTAATGATTGTCCTCCATTGCTTTTCAAAGGGTTGACAGGGATGACTTCACAAACAGAAATAAGCAGCTGCCTGATTCCTTGCTGATTGTACAGCAAATACGTACTACTGCAATTGGGCTGGTTTTGCAGAGTAGGTGTTAGGTGATGATGGCACAGGTGGGACCAATGCTTCTTTAAAAGGGACATTTTAAACTTGAAATCTAAGCTATGTTTATACTATAGAGTTAAAAGCAGTTTGAGTATGTAGCTCCCCTGGCAGAATTCTGTTTATTTGTATGGTGTAACAAACTACTTTCTCCTGTTTTTAAAATGCTTTCCCCTCCCTTGCTGCTGTTTAAAAAAAATTGTCACAAATAAGGAAACTGAGCATAATAATCAGAGTAACTGAGGCCATGTCTAAACATACAGCTGCGCTACTGCAGCGCGTCTGGTGAAGACGCTCTATGCCGATGTGAGAGAGCTCTGCCATCGACATAAAACCATCTCAACGCGTGGCAGTAGCTATGTCAGCGGAAGAAGCTCTCCCGCCAACAGCGCTGTGCACATGAGCACTTATGTCAGTATAACTTATGTCGCTCAAGGGGCGGTTTATTCACACCACTGAGCAACATACGTTTTCCCAACATAGATTGTAGTGTAGACATAGCCTGACTTTACACAAAGCGCTGACACTGCAGAAATCAAAAACAGAAGAATCTTCTCTCTCCAATCTGTAAGATACAGTCATTTTAGGTGCTACTTGGAACAACAGTAGGTGAAAATTTTCAGACAGAAGTGTGACTTTTTTTTTTTTTTAAAGTTTACAAAATCCCTGTTAAAAATGCCAAGATAGAATGCATGCAGTGTGTCTGCAAAGGAAGAAAGGAAATAGAGGGACCCACAGTGTTTTTCACATGTTCTTTATGCTTTAAATAAAAACAAAATACTATCAGTTTGAACTGGTTGGCATGTTTTTTAAATGTTTGTATTTTTCCTGGTGTGTTCTTTAACAGGGTGATAAAGACTTCCCTCCAGCTGCAGCTCAGGTGGCTCACCAAAAACCTCATCCCTCTATGGAAAAGCTTCCTCATCCACAACATGTCAATCAGCACATCAACCAGCCTCGCAAGTGAGCCCTCTGTCAAAAAGCCAGTCAGACTGCATCAGTGAATACATTGTAGAAAGAAGAGATTCGAGTTTTTAGGATTCACGCTACCAAATCAATAAAACTGGCCTTTAAAAATGATATATGTTGCTTTTGCCTTAATTCTCCATGGTTTAATAAAAATGGAGATTTCATTAGGTTCTGTTACTCCAGATGGAAAACATGCCGCTTTGCCACTGTGTGTTTGCTATCGAGAGTATTACTCAGTTTATCCAGTTCAGTTTTGCTTAGCAATGTAATAAATCTGTTATTGCCGAGACCAAACGTGAATATAAATAATTAATCTGATGAAGGGATTTAGATGCGGGATTGCCATAGCCAATAGCAGAGGTAACTTTAATGTTAAACCTATTGGGGATCATATAAGATTTTGTGTTTGGTTTATTTGACGTGGGGAGGATGTTTTTTGTATTTGTTTGGGAGGTTTGTAATATGTGGGAGTCTGATTTTTATAGAATCTTGTAGTCTGGACTATATTTGTAATCTATCTAGAATATAAGAAAGAATGTTGCTAAAGTTTTTATGCTTTAGATTCTCTCCTTTGAATTTAGCTGTGGCAGAGAAGAAATGATCAGAAACCATGATCAAATGGGGGTGTGGGGAGGAATCTAGTTGATCCTTTGTGACACCATGTTCCATTTACAGCACCTCTTCCATGTAGACTTTGTACATTTGGAGCGCTGTTGCTTTAAGTGGGAGGAAGATGTCAAAATAGGGGGAAGCCTATTCTATGCAGTGTCATTCCTCAACTCACCTGTTGGGTCTCGTGATGGGTATTTGTGAGACTTCAGGACCCTGTGAAGCCTTTCTAAATAAAGTGAGCAATAAGGCATAGTGGTGTGTAGTAAATCATTGAGGTGCAAGCAGTCCAATGCCGTGAAGAAGTGAGCTCCCTTACTTCCCACTGAGAGAGTTGAGGGAACTCAACATCTCACAGAATTGGCCCCAAAACAGACAGAAGGGTAAATCCATTTAACTTAAATACGGTGTATGGTTATTGTTCTAAAATATGGACTATCTGTAACTGTAAATGTGTATGACATCATGGTGCACGGTCTATTACATACCATGTCTGCTGTTTTTTCTAGACTTTTACCATAGGCAAGCAGATGATACAGATAAGATGTACCATTTTAACTAACGTAGTCAAGGTTAGGTCTGGCCATGTGTATAAATCTTTTTATGCTTGCACAGTTTAAAATCACTAGCTCTATCAAAATCAGTACCCCTGTCTATTGCCTCCCACATCTAATCTCTATACACCCATGACGTTTTTTTTAAATGTAGCCTATATTTTTTAATATGTAGTTGAATTTTTAAAGGAATATAAATACACTACAGGCTTTAGTACCTTGCATGATTATAGAACGTCACTTCAGGAAACATGGCCACTTGGACCAACATTGAAGTCACTCATCTGGCAAACCCTGGTAGTTCTGGGCTGCTCAGGGCTTGGTAGTGTATTTAGAGTTAAAAATCAAATAGCATGAAAAAGTAGTGAGAGGAGAGCTTTAAAAATACTATTTAAAACCATGCTAAATAAAGTCATGATTCTTCTGAGTGGCTGATTATTGTAAACTGAAATAGAAAAAACAGTGGCATTTTCTAAATGGGATAATTCAGTTCATTGTGAGTAAGATTTACCCCTGTGCAGACGCCCTGCACAAGGGCTGTGCATCACTTGGAGAGGATCCTCTACACATAGAAATGAACTTCACCCTGTATGCGTTCATGTACATCTGCAGACCAAAAAAAGTATAGTCTGGCTATGCGATCCTTCTGTAAATGAAATAAGATTGTGAATTTCTTGGGCTTCTGGGAAAATATTCAAATTTAATAAAAATTTATGCTGGGATATTTTCTTGTCAGCTGTCTTCGCCGTACTGTCAGCTTAAGAGACTTGTGAACTGTATTTGCCTTAAGGATGGAGCATCCTCTCAAATTAAAATCTGCATATTCAGCATTTAAAAAAAACACACAACATAGGCCTCTTCTCTAAGGACACAGTCTTGTAATCCCTTACTCTTGTTAGAGGACTTATTCCTTCACCCTCCCACTTCCCTGGTCCTTCTTGTGTAAACAGAGAGTAACAATACCCAAAATCCGAAGGTGCAAACAATTCGATGTTTATTGGGGTGAACTTCCAGCAAGCTTAAATCCGAGTTCCCTTTCCTTATTTTTGAATCCCAATTTACCTCCTGTTTGCCCCTAATTTATACAGTAATATTCTCAGCTATACCTTAACCAATCATTTTACTGAAATTTACCTAACCAATCCTAACATATTGTAGCATGATTAGCTAACCAATTATATCCCACCACCTTAATTAGTTTACACCCAGCAAAATTAATTATACAGCAGACAGAAACAATCACAGAACCAGACAGAGACCATGCAAATAAACAATAGCAAAGTGGGAAATATAATAAAACAATACAGAAGTGAGAATTTCACAATTACACCTATAAAGACATAAGAATTTCCCAGCTGTGTCTATTGATAAGCGAGTTCTTACCAGACAGAAAACTATCAAGCTAAATTTCCTTTTACATCTTCTGGGCTCTTCCCTTTCTCTGGAGGTGTTAGATCGGATCACCTCCCTAACAGCCCAGTACCACCTTATTTCAATGTGACTGGTTTGGGATGTGAGGATGGGACTGTATGCTTCCCAGCTTATGGCTGCTCCCACTGCTTAGCCAAAGGCCTTAGCTTAAGCACAGGGCCTCAGACTGTCCCAGTGAGAGAAGGCCCATACACAGATTCTTTCATTTATACCTCTATAACTAGCTAAATGATAAACATTTACCTACGTTCTTAAAGTATAGGCCTTTACAGACAGGCCTAAATATATACATCTCTACGCCGATATAACGTGACCCGATATAACACAAATTCAGATATAACACGGTAAAGCAGTGCTCTTAGGGGGTGGGGCTGCACACTCCAGCGGATCAAAGCAAGTTCGATACAACGCAGTTTCTCCTATAACGCGGTAAGATTTTTTGGCTCCCGAGGACAGCGTTATATCGGGGTAGAGGTGTATATCCGAACAACACTGTGGTTCTGTTAAAGCCAATGAAATTACTTACCTGAGTAAGTTGACTTCCATTTTGGGGCAGTGACTGTTTTTGTACAGTGCCTACCGCAATGGGGCCTCATTCTTCATTTGCCTTTAGGCACTATTATAAAACATGGCTAATACTAATAATACTTGCATGCTGGCAGGATTCAGCCCTAAAACATTGCTGATATGCTAATGGTCCAATCAACAGTTGGCACTGTCCTGCACCAATACATCTTCCTCAATTATTTGGTAGTATGTGGGTACTGGCTTTGGAATTCACTGGGTCTAGCAATAGGAGATGACACTACATGCGTCCAGTGATATATTACTTCTTATTACAGTGACCATCAAACTTAATGTTAAAAACTAGGCACATTAATGTTAAAAGCTAGGCACACTCCTAATGCTGGTTGTCAGTATATATAGACAACCTTTGCAGCATCCATTAGATATTCTAGACAGATGTAGGTGTGAACAGCAGAAAATTACTCAGATCGTTTTAGCGATTTTCAAGATGGTGAGAATTAATATAAGCTTAGAGGGACTCGCTCTGTATAGACATAGAAACTGTTGGATATCCATGTTTGCACACATAGCACCACCTTGTCCAAAATAAAAACATCTTAGCCAGGGGATGGATTGTGTGCTGCTGCAGGATCTATTTTAATTAATTAAATGCATTTTAACAGCCTTTAAGTGCAAAATAAAGTATCCAGATGTTCAGCTGTTAACATGAAATGAATGTTAGACGTTCCCTGGAATAGAATTGTCAGCATGGTAATGTAACAATAAAAATGACTCCTGTGGTATATATTTGGTGTACCTCTCCATGGGTTCAATACATCTGAACCGTTATTTGATTCTTACTCAAAATGTTAAGCAATGAATCAACACTTGAACTAGTGACATTTATTGAGGTTGCTTGGCACAAGATACGGGAAGTTTTAAATAGATTCTCATCCTGTGAAGTATTCCCCGGTCATTTAAAATAAAACTAGCTGCTGTCTACTAGAATGTTGGTTACTAATGCAAGTTAGGAAACTGACAATCGGGGGATTCCCAGAAGTTCTTCGTGGGGGACACAGATGTAGAAGCTGGTGAAACTAGGTACAGCAATTTGTTTTAAATTGATGGCGTAAAGGAAATGGTACTTAACATTTTAATGTAGTACTTGTTTCAGTTCTGTTCTCTCTCAATGCAAAAGGTTTTATAATCAGCATAGTTGTAAACTTCTCAAAGTCCTTTAACATGATGTATAGATTTGTAGCACCCTTTGTAACAAGCTAGTTTAAAAAAACTAAGATCACGATATTTTTGGAGACTTACTGGTAGTAGTAATTTATTATTATTACTACTTACATAGCACTATAAATGTGCATGGTGCTTCACAGTACGCATAAAGATGGATTCCCTGCTCTGAGGAGTTTACAGTGTAAAGCTCTGATCCTGCAAACATGTACACGTGTTTAACTTTACGGACATGACTTGTTCTACGAACTTCATTGGGACAAATCGCATGCATAACAGACAGCTTCCCCATGCTAGAATTCACAAACCTTAAGTGGTGGGATATTAATCCTAATAAAGATGGAGTAAAATTTTCACTATTTGTGAATACTTTGGGGTGGTCTCTTAGCACAGGAGGTTGCCTTTGTCATTTACAGGTGGTGTCTTGTACAGGTTTTACTGTAATTTGAGAGGGTGCAAGGAATCTACATTAATGAAAAAATATTTCCTCAAACCATTGGTACTCAGATGGGGTCATATAGTAAGTACCCTCAGAAAAACTTGGTAACTCCACATGGTCGCTGTGTGACTTTTTAACTATTCCTGCCCTCGGGTTGTAGTTGTGGATAATGGAGGCGGGAGGCAGGCTACCTACTCTGAAGATATGGGCGGGAAGGGGGCTGTAGTTCTGTGGATGGACTGAGGACTCCACGGAATTTTAGCTGCTCTGAGTTCTTTTTCTAGGCCCCCTGCTCCCTGGTAATGTGAGACTATATACCCACTGGCCATTCATTCCAACATCTGCATAAATGACAGCTTCTCTAGGGAAGCGGGATGGGGGTGGCACTGGGGCACATGTTATTGCTATTTAGAACAACATTATCTTTGGATATCTGCCATCTCCAGGGGGGAGAAGGATCCTGAGCCCTAGCTGTAATGCGTTAAGGTGCAGAGGCCTCCATGGGTTTGGAAGGGACAGAAAGCATGAAGTGGGGATGTTGCTTCTTTTTTCTGTATCCCTGAAAACCCCTCAGGAATTTGTATCTCCTGGTTCGCCTCAGCCCACATCAATTGACAGTATCTGGAAAATGGTATTTTCCTCTACCTTTCTGTAATATCCTGGAAAAAGCTTTGGGACTGGAAGGCTGGGAGAAGAGATGGAAAAGGATGTTTTGTACAAAGTGGTCCACAAAATGAAAAAAATTGAGGATTGCTATTTAAGACTTGTTTGTTTCCCTTTCCTACAAAGTACTAAGCTGAGGCAGGAACGGGTACAACGTTCTAAGCAGACTATTTATTACTGCTTGGAGGTGGCAGAGGTCTTAAGATGTAATCATTTATGCAACCTGTACTGATCTCTCAACACCTGCTAAAGGCCAGGTTTGAAATGCAGACACCAAGCCTATTACAAAATACACGCTTGCAAGTGATCTGTTAAGTAGCCCTGTAATACAATCGCTGCTGCCCAGCTTGTGTGTGAGGTATTTTTAGCAAACTGAAGTCCGTATTATTCTACACTCACAGCATTAAAAAAAATGCTTTTGTAATCTCTGATTTTCAGGATTCTAAAAGTTGCTTTGCGGTTAGTGAATGATGAATATAATACCACAGTGCCTACTGACGATAGTGAGGACACCTGTGTTACCTTATAGTTCTCTCATTATTGTGTGTGTATATGTGAGCAAAAATTCTGTAGCAAAATATTTTTACCCTTGCTTCTGGCTGATAATCAGGTGACCGTTTACAAAAGCAGGCAAAGTAACTTCATCCCAAGGCATTCTCAGTAAACTTAAACTACGTATGGTGTCAATGGGAGTCAATCTTCCAGAAACATTTGTTATAAAAGTTCAAAACCATTGATTCAATTCAAGTTAAATGCAAGTGTTTTCTGCACTTAGTGGCAGCTACCAGAAGCTGGAATAACTTGTGGCTCGTGGTATTTCGAATGTGACAGGAACCCCAGGCCATGTTTGAAATCTTACAAGGCAATCTGTTCTTTTGAGAATCCTAGCCAGGTTCGTCCTCCACTGAGGGTAGACCGTACTTGGCTAACCAAACCATACCTTCTGGGGTTTGCCCGTTACAAGACTAATAGAAATTAGAGCTAGAAAGATAATGCCTCAGGTTCAGGAAATAAATGTTCAGCCTTTCCTTGCCTCAGCTCCCCATCTGTAAAATGGGGATAATAGCACTTCCCTACCCCACAGGGGTGTAATGAGGCTAAATACATTAAAAAATTATGAAATACTTTGAGGTTTAGTGATGAAAAGGGCTATATAAAAGCTAGGTATTATTACTGTAATGGAATTGAAATAAGTAGCCTACTGTAGCATGACAGGAGATGATATGGATTAGATTAAAAATGCTATATTGTGAAGAGGCTGTTGCTACATGGATGGCAAAACCAAACCCTCCAATGCTAAGATGGGTTGAGGTACATGGAAACAGAATCTTTTAAGGAGGTGATCTACATGATGAGGGTATACAGCCTTAGGATCCACTGGCATGCTCAATGTACTCACATGAGTAAACTTAGTCTGATGGGCAGGCTTTTGCAGGATCAGGCCCAAAGACAGATGAGTTAGCTCCATTTTTATTTAATTTATGGTTAAACCCTGCTTAATTATTTTAAAGAAAAAGATTTTAGTCTTTACCTCTTAAAGGACATTTAGGGCTTGTCTACACTGGCAATGTTAAAGTGCTGCCATGGCCTCTCCCAGCACTCTAAAAAACCCACCTCCACGAGGGGCACAGCTCCCAGCGCTGGGGCACTGTCTACACTGGCACGTTACAGTACTGCAACTTGCAGCGCTCGGGGGGGTGTTTTTTCACACCTCTGAGCAAGAACGTTGCAGTGCTGTAACGTGCCAGTGTAGACAAGCCCTTATTTAACCTTCGTTTTTTCTGTAATTTAAAAATTACTTATAACTCTTGCTCTCTAATAATGCTTAGTGCTTTCCTCCATTTTGTACAATTAAATCTCAAGCCTTTTAAAAAAATAACTTTTAACCCTTATCTATTTCCATTGCTGACACAAAGCGGCAGGCCAGGGAAAGCAAGTTATTGCTGAGGTAGTTTTGGTGCTGAACTCAGCAGAATGCAAGTGACATCACAACGGCAAAGTGCTAGGAGAGTCTAGAGCCAGTGAAAGTGGTAGGCTTTCAACCTCTGCCCCCAATAGGCCCCTGGAGATGGAGGTTGCATTGGGTGCAACTTTCCTAGAGCTAGTGGAAGGAAGGGAATGAGAGTAGGCCCTAGTCCCTTATGATCGCCACTGCTTCTGCCTGGTGCTGGGGTAGTGGAGGCCTGTGAGGGACTTGGGAACTCTACCTCTGGAAGGCCCATGAAGGCAGTGGCCAGTAGCGTAGGCCACATGCTACTGGAATACAGCATAATCAGCCCTTTTTAAAGCAAAGTATTTATTCCCCTCTGCAGTGAGATGGGGTAAGAGCCTAAAATGTAACAGCTTAGTTTGGGCCAGTTTTAATTTAAAATAATAATTAAAAAAAAAAGGTAAGTGAATCTGCACCAGTCAAACTTGGTGCTGCTCAGGAAACGTGATTTTCGTTAGAAAATTATATTGCAGACAAAATGGCCAGTTACAGTCCTATAAAGTCCTGAGCCCTTCCCAGAGCCCTCAACTCCCATTGCCTTGAATGGGAGGTGCCCGGCAGGATTTGGGCTCCATGCATAATTCAGTGATTTGTAAGTGTGCATGACTGTGAATCTTTTCCGGGGCAAGGAGAGGGGAGAAATGTTTACATGAAAGGTTTAACATTTTACAAGCTTCCGGTTATCTACAGGGCTCAGCCCAGGAAAACATATGTTGGTCATGTGTGCTACAATAGGCAGAACCAGACATCTATTTTTATAGGCTGTGGAATCAAGACATAATTCAACTAAAACTGAGCCCTAAGATTATATCTGACATTCTAATCCAGCCACCTACTGAGAAAACGAGTAGTCAGTTTTAGAATCTGAGATCTGATATTTTATTCATCTCATGGAGATGGAGCAATGTGGGCTCAGACTTCAGCGAATACATTTACTAGATGAACACCTTTAATGTCCTTTACATTATAGTTTCTCAGTGTTAAATATTTAAATCTGAGCGGTTTATTTTAAAAAATAGTTTAATTAGAAGCTGACTCTATGCTCGATTCCTACTCTTATGAAAATCTGTAACAAATAGCACAAGTGAGAGTTTTTTTCCCATATAGTCTGATTTATCAACCAGAACAGGATAAACATTAGCCTACTGCTGATGTGACAAATGTGACAGCTGGAGGGGTCTGGAATGAATACAGAAACCTTAAATAAGCTTTTCAATTGAGCTCATTATGAGGACATTTGTTAAACACACAGCCTCTTCTTTTGCTGTGCCAAGCAGCTCTTAGCAGATACACATTGGAAACCTATACTTTATAGCACAAGGGCTCTATTTTGCATGCTAATTGCTGGTTCACCATTAGCCAATTGTTTCTAAGTTAAATATTGATGGGAAGTATAGAGCGTGATCTGACTATTTATCATGGTTTAGAGTAATCCTCTCTCCTGAGTTCATATATTTATTTTAATAGACGTTAGTGTATTAATATACACTTTTCTGGATGTTATGGTATGCAGTATGAATGACTGATTTTAATGTCAAGTATCAGAGGGGTAGCCATGTTAGTCTGGATCTGTAAAAATCAACAGAGAGTCCTGTGGCACCTTTAAGACTAACAGATGTATTGGAGCATAAGCTTTCGTGGGTGAATACCCACTTCATCTGACGCATGCATCTGACGAAGTGGGTATTCACCCACGAAAGCTTATGCTCCAATACATCTGTTAGTCGTAAAGGTGCCACAGGACTCTCTGTTGATTTTGATGGTCAATCTTTTTATACCTGGTGTGATTTTATCCAGTGGAGGCAGGCGACAAAGTGCAGAACATTCCATCAGTCTTTTTGTGCAGGAATTCTATATCAATAGAACTTAAGCAGAGTCTTCCTGGATTCTCTGCCAGAAGTCAGCCTGCAAATCTTTTAGTGTAAGGAAATTTTACAGCATCTCTACCGTAGATGGCCCAGATTCTACCAACAGAGTCTGCACATCCATGGAGTGCTGTTGAATTCAGTGGCACTCCTCATGAGTAGCATAAAGGTAATTGCAGACTTTGGTTGCAGGATGGCTGGATCAGTTATCTGAGTTAAAGTGGTAATCTCCAGAAACATGCATCCTCAGCAACTGTAAGATATCAACTGGAAAAATAGTAAAACAGGAGACTTAAGAGCCAGATTCTGGACTGCATCTGAGTGCTAATCCCTAGCATTACGTGCAACATCAAAAATGCTATTACAATAGACACTTGTTTGCATCAACACCTTGTAAGAGCAACCGCCGCTTATGAGCAGCATTTCCCCTGGGACCACTTTCTCTACTGTGAATTGTCAACACTCCCCATAACAGCAATAGCTGCTTAGGAGCAAAGTAGCAAAAGGGCTATGTTGCTACTAATGAGCAACTACTGTATTCTGATCTGATACCATTGTTACATTCCCCTTGCTCTGGAGTAAACAACTACACAGGAGTAGGTCAACAATACATCAGGCCTGGAAGGCTCAATTGTTCTGCACACCGAGGTTAGTGGGTAGCTTCTCCATTTCTCAAGACAGTGACTGGGGGTCAGGTCTCATTTACAATGCAATATCAGTTTAGTGTGCTAATCCTGTATGTACTTAAGGGTTGTTTCTCAGTAATTTCTCTTCTTGTTTCCAGCCAAGTTAAGTTTTGCTTTTCTACTTCAGTGTATTGGTTTATTTCCCATCTCTCACATTAATCTCCGTACATGTAGTAATAAACAAACTGGGACAGGAAGGAATTGAGTCAAACTTGTCTGCCTTTGAGTTGTGCTGCTTGGCATTATAAGAGGGATCAGGCCGTTAGCCCTGGAAAATGTATACACTTTGGACCTGATCCTACAAGGAGACGTGCAGGCATTGACTGGAAGGGAAGGGAGCTGGAATTTATGGGGGCTCAACAGAGGCACAGGGGATTCACCTATGAACCTCTCCTTGCTAGACTGGGGACTTAAAATGGTGGCAATAACTACCTAACTTGTTTTTACTTTTTATTGTAAAGATCCACCAAATGCTATTGTGTAAGGTGGTTTGTTGGCAAGCAGGAGTGGTCACTACTATGAAGTGGACAAATCCATGCATATGCAACTCACGCACCACCTGGGTGTGGTGCTCTGTCCCAGCTAGTGGCACCAAGACCACTTTGAGATTAATGAGTCTGCTCTAAAGCCTTAGCTAAGGGCCACATGGCCACATGCAGTAGAGGCTCATGCATTTAGCTCCATAGGTCCCAGGTTCGATGTGCCCACAGACAACCAGGGTCTGTCGGCATTACAAGAAGGGGCTTGTCTGGGATTTCAACTGGGAAGTCTCTGAAGCTCAAGACATGCTTCCTCAGCTAGGGGAAGTATGTAACCCACACATCTCCTGGGTGTGGTGTTCTGCCCCATCTAGTGGCACTGAGACCACTTAGAGAGAATTAAATGAGTCTGTTCTACAGCCTTAGCTAAGAGCCACGTGGCTTTTAGCTCATGCAGTAGAGGCTCATGCATGAAGCTCCAGAGGTCCCAGGTTCGATCCCACCCGCCGATAACCGGGGTCTGTTGGCGTTACACATACACACACTAAATGACTCGGTATTCACTACCAATAATAAATGCTGCTAAATGGAGAAAATGCTCTGATTTTGCAAAGATTAATCAAAAGGCATACAGACGCTCCCCGAGGTACCTAAATCCGACGTACGCAAATCCGACGTATGCAAATCCAAGTTTATGGAAAAAGTTCTGTAAGCTAGAAATAGAGTTTTTCGTTTTTTTGTGGGGGGGTTGTATTTTTTTGTTTGTTTGTTTTTGTGTAATGGTCAGAGATACGTTTCCGGTTTACGCAAAATTTGAGTTATGCAAGGCGTACCGGAATGGAACGCCTTGTGTAAGTCGGGGAGCATCTGTATACAGTATTCATCAGCTAGAACATTTCCACCATGATGACACACACACTTCTATCAATCCTGCATTAATTTACAGAAGTAATGATGCTGTTACTATTCTGCAATGGTTACTAAAAGTAATCTAAGTCTATATGCTACTGTTCCTGTTACCAAAAGACTGCAAAGCACTTGTCTGCTTTGCACAGAGATACTATTCAGCTGCTTTTTAAAAAAAGACATCATTCTTAATGTAGCATTCTTTACAGCACTGAAAATCCAAATGCCCTTTGACTAACTGTTTGAAAGAATGAAAAGATTCAGACACAGTCCTTTACAAGCAAGCAATAGAGACCAACTCCCGCCAGGAGTTATTTTCCCTCCTTGAAACTCTGCTTTAATGCCTACATAAAACTTGATAGTGGCTAGGCTGCTAGTGTGCCAAGACCACTGCCTTTCATGCTGACCAATACTGTCACATTGTTTCCTTGTATGCCCCTGTCTGGATCCATCTGTTCTCTCTTGTTTCATACTTAGATTTTAAGCTCCTGGGGTCAGGGACTGCCTTTTTGTTCTGTGTTTGTACATTGCCTATCACAATGGGAGCCTGGTCCATGACGAGGGCTCCTAGGTGCTACTGTAATACAAATAAATACTAATAAAATGCAGTTCTACCCAGAAAAGTGATTTTATAAAGATGGTACCTTCTTGTTCGTTGAGCCATTGCCTTGCACCTTTTATAGGCCACAGAGTGTATGGGAGCCAATAAATATGGAGCCCCAAATTGTCATTCGATAAATAGTTGCATTTGAAGGGACTAGCCAGTACTAAACTTGGCAAGCAGTCGTGAACTTTTTATTACACTGTTTCTTTCTTTTTGCTGGTCAACCAACCATCTCTGCTTTCTTCTTCCTAGCCCAATGACTTCCCTTCTCCTCAGTCCTTACATATTTCTTTTTTAAACGAACAAGCAACTAATACATCCCTCAGGTGTAGCAGTAGCACAGGAGCATTTGAGATAGTATTAAAAAGCAGTGCAATGGGTAAACTGGTTGTATTAAACCCAGCATCAACCTGAGCCGTTATTTGTCACTCCAGGAGACCTGAACTTTAAACCTTTGAGTGTAAGTTCAGCTGGGGGGACCTTCTCCTCCTACCTCACCTTTCCTGAAGAGATGTGCCAACATGGCTACTGCTTTCTCCAAGGATCTCACTGACCCAGGAAGCGAGGATTGCTATGTCCATCCAAGAGGTAATGTTTCCAGTGGCCATCCTGACCTAGTGAGTAGAGCACAGACACAAGAGTTAGGAGACCTGGGTTGTCAGTCCATTTAGGAACGGGTTGCCTAATGGCTTTAATGAAGAAAATCATAGAATCATAGGGTTGGCAGGGACCTCAGGAGGTCATCTAGTCCAACCCCCTGCTCACAGCAGGACCTAATCCCCAACTAAATCATCCCAGCCAGGGCTTTGTCAAGCCTGACCTTAAAAACCTCTAAGGAAGAAGATTCCACCATCTCCGTAGGTAACCCATTCCAGTGCTTCACCACCCTCCTAGTGAAGAAGTTTTTCCTAATATCCAACCTAAACCTCTCCCACTGCAACTTGAGACCATTACACCTTGTTCTATCATCTGGTACCACTGAGAACAGTCTAGATCCATCCTCTTTGGAACCCCCTTTCAAGTAGTTGAAAGCAGCTATCAAATCCCCCCTCATTCTTCTCTTCTGCAGACTAAACAATCCCAGTTCCTTCAGCCACTCCTAATAAGTCATGTGCTCCAGCCCCCTAATCATTTTTGTTGCCCTCCGCTGGACTCTTTCCAATTTTTCCTCCTTGTAGCGTGGGGCCCAAAACTGGACACAGTACTCCAAATGAGGCCTCACCAATGCCAAATAGAGGGGAATGATCATGTCCCTCAATCTGCTGGCAATGCTCCTACTTATACAGCCAAAAATGCCATTAGCCTTCTTGGCTACAAGGGCATACTATTGACTCATATCCAGCTTCTCGTCCACTGTAACCCTTAGGTCCTTTTCTGCACAACTGCTGCCTAGCCACTTGGTCCCCGGTCTGTAGCAGTGCATGGGATTCTTCCTTCCTAAGTGCAGGATTCTGCACTTGTCCTTGTTGAACCTCATCAGATTTCTTTTGGCCCAATCCTCTAATTTGTCTAGGTCCCTCTGTATCCTGTCCCTACCCTCCAGCTTATCTACCACTCCTCCCAGTTTAGTGTCATCTGCAAACTTGCTGAGGGTGCAGTCCACGCAATCCTCCAGATCATTAATGAAGATACTGAACAAAACTGGCCCCAGGATCGACCCTTGAGGCACTCCGCTTGATACCGGCTGCCAACTAGACATGGAGCTGTTGATCACTACCCATTGAGCCTGACAATCTAGCCAGCTTTCTATCCACTTTATAGTCCATTCATCCACCCCATACTTCTTTAACTTGCTGGCAAGAATACTGTGGGAGACCATATCAAAAGCTTTGCTAAAGTCAAGGAATAACACATCCACTGCTTTCCGCTCATACACAGAGCAAGTTATCTCATCATAGAAACGCAATTACTTTAGTCAGACATGACTTGCCCTAGGTGAATCCATGCTGACTGTTCCTGATCACTTTCCTCTCCTCAAAAAGCTCCAAAATTGATTCCTTGGGGACCTGCTCCATGATTTTTCCAGGGACTGAGGTGAGGCTGACTGGCCTGTAGTTCCCTGGATCCTTCTTCTTCCCCTTTTTAAAGATGGGCACTACATTAGCATTTTTCCAGTCATCCGGGACCTCCCCCGATCACCATGAGTTTTCAAAGATAATGGCCAATAGCTGTGCAATCACATCTGCCAACAACTTTAGCATCCTCGGATGCAGCGCATCCGGCCCCGTGGACTTGTACTTGTCCAGCTTTTCTAAATAGTCCTGAACCACTTCTTTCTCCACAGAGGGCTGGTCACCTCCTCCCCGTACTGTGCTGCCCAGTGCAGTAGTCTGGGAGCTGACCTTGTTCATGAAGACAGAGGCGAAAAAAGCATTGAGTATATTTGCTTTTTCCACATCCTCTGTCACTAGGTTACCTCCCCCATTCAGTAAGGGGCCCACACTTTCCTTGACCTTCTTCTTGTTGCTAACATACCTGTAGAAACCCTTCTTGTTACTCTTAACATCCCTTGCTAGCTGCAATTTGGCTTTCCTGATTTCACCCCTGCATGCCTGAGCAATATTTTTATGCTCCTCCCTGGTCATTTGTCCAATCTTCTACTTCTTGTAAGCTTCTTTTTTGAGTGTAAGATCAGCAAGAATTTCACTGTTAAGCCAAGCTGGTTGCCTGACATATTTACTGTTCTTTCTACACATCAGGATGGTTTGTTCCTGCAATCTCAATAAGGATTCTTTAAAATACAGCCAGCTCTCCTGGACTCCCTTTCCCCCTCATGTTATTCTCCTAGGGGATCCTGCCCTTCAGTTCCCTGAGGGAGTCAAAGTCTGCTTTTCTGAAGTCCAGGGTCCATATTCTGCTGCTCTCTTTTCTTTCTTGTGTCAGGTTCCTGAACTCAACCATCTCATGGTCACTGCCTCCCAGGTTCCCATTCACTTTTGCTTCCCCCACTAATTCTTCCCTGTTTGTGAGCAGCACGTCGAGAAGAGCTCTGCCCCTAGTTGGTTCCTCCAACACTTGCACTAGGAAATTGTCCCCTACACTTTCCAAAAGCTTCCTGGATTCTGTGCACTGCTGTATTGCTCTTCCAGCAGATATCGGGGTGATTGAAGTCACCCATGAGAACCCGGACCTGTGATCTAGTAACTTCTGTTAGTTGCCGGAAGAAAGCCTCATCCACCTCATCCCACTGGTCTGGTGGTCTATAGCAGATTCCCACCACAACATCACCTTTGTTGCTCACACTTCTAAACTTAATCCAGAGACTCTCAGGTTTTTCTGCAGTTTCATACTGGAGCTCTGAGCAGTCATACTGCTCTCTTACGTACAATGCAACTCCCCCACCTTTTCTGCCCTGCCTGTCCTTCCTGAACAGTTTATATCCATCCATGACAGTACTCCAGTCATGTGAGTTATCCCACCAAGTCTCTGTTATTCCAATCACATCATAATTCCTTGACTGTGCCAGGACTTCCAGTTCTCCCTGCTTGTTTCTCAGGCTTCTTGCATTTGTGTATAGGCACTTAAGATAACTCGCTGATCTCAGTATGAGGTAGGAGTCCTCCCCTCTTGAGCTCTTGAGCTATTGTTTCCTTCCACCAAAGTGAATGTGATTATTGTAAACTATTTGATAAATTTTGCTTGTGCAAATGGTGTGCCACAGATCTAGTTGGGGTCCCCTGCCAGCTACCCACCAGATGGCTGGGAGGGGAGTCCAAGCCTCTGGCTCCACAGGTGTTTTAAGCTTCCTGGAGCCTGAATGGAGTCCAGCCACTACTACAATCTTTTGGTCCTTAGGCACACACTCAGGGCACAGACCCTTTGTGTGACACCCCTTCCTAAGAGCTGGAACCTGCTGTCCAGCTGCCTAGCCCTTCTAGCAGAGGGCTGACCTTTCAGACTCCCTATGCTCAAAAAACAACCTCCCCCAAAACTCCACCCCAAAGCTGAAAGCCTTCTGATTACTGTTCAACTCTCTCAGGAGGCATGTCAGTTGTGAAGCAGATACCACACAAAGACAGAGACACACTGCCCAGAAAGTGACACCATTGCTCTTTTATACTTAACAGATAAAGCACAAGTGAGTGCAGATCCTATAGAGCACAACAAACATCCTCAACACAGTGCTCCTCACTAGCTCACCCTTCTCTTATCAATGCTTGAGGGACCATCTATGTTCAAGTAGGTGGACAGGGTCCCCTTCCTCATACAGGCTTCTCCTATACGGTGTGTGACCTCTCCCTCACCTTGAGTTGGAGACAATTAGCCAATAACCCCAAACACATCAGCTCCTCCCCTTTTATAACCTTCCAGTCTCCTCTGTCAGGTGACTCCATGTTCAGCTTCCCCATGTGATCACAGACCCCTACCAGGTGATGTCCTTGCCCATGCAACCTCTTCTCTGACAAACCAGGTCTTCTGATCAGAAGCCAGTTATTTATGGTTATTCTGTTTCAATGGGAGAGCATGTAACATCACTGACTCTTCTTTGTTATTCCTTTACCTCTGTGTTGAGCTGAAATTTGAAAGGCTGGTGGCAAACAGACAAGAGGGAAGGCAAAAGCCTGCACCTTCAAAATGGAGTTTGCAGTTTGGTAAAGATTCATACTGTGACTTTAGAATCTCATGCAGAGCCATAGATTGTACAGACAGATTCACCAATTCACCACACTGCGAAGAAGCTTTTACAAGGTGTATGCATTACCAGAATCTCAGTATTCAGTATCTGCTCCAATAAATATTTTGTCATGGAAAAGAACAAGTACAATTAATTTAAACAAGAATGTACGGTTCTTTTTAGAAATCCTAGTAAAGTTACAGGAGGTTTCATGGTTATGGATTTAGCTGCAAAATTCACCGTTTGCTGCAGAATTGTGCTACAGCATCTCAGCTATCTTGAAAAGAGTGTAACCAATACATTGATATATGTCTCTGCAGAAAGCCTAAAATCTCTCTGAGAGATGAGTACTGTTGCATGCATTTCAGTGGGTGGTTAACTTTGAAACCTAAGATGACAACCAGCAGCACCATGAAAATAGAAACTGGGAACAATGTCAAGCAAATTAAAATTCATATTAAAATAGCCTGGGGCGACTGTGCTGATTGTATCATTTATTTTTATATTTAATTCAATAAAAACCTCAATTAAAAAAAAAAGATGTGAAATTGCTGCAGCACTTCCACCTGCGTGCCCTGGAATTCAAGGGTGTTGCTGGAGAATTTAGGTTCACCTTGTGGTGGTGTCCATGGGGCCTTGGTTACAGGTTGCTGCTCTCGCCGGGCACATGCACCCTGGGGATTCTCAGTTCTTCTTAAAAGGTTTTCACAATGCCACCAAAAGTCTGTCATATCCACATCGATGTACCCAGTAATAATGAACAAACCGAAAGAAATTGAGCAATGGCTATACAAATCTTGCCTAACTGAGAAGCAGTGAAAGCTCTGCTCATTTTAAGACATGGGTCAATGCATATTCAGTGCACCGTACCATAACCTGATTATCTAAGAGCCTGACTAGCATTGGTATGTGGGACTCTATCCCTTGAACGGGTAGGGTGGAGGGCTGGTGAATGCAGTGGCAATATGAGGCTGCTATACGCGAAAATAGAGAGTTTAGAGTATTACAGCTCTTTCATGAGCCAACAGCCACAGATGATATTTTGGGCTAAATCAGACCCTTAATTATCTAAGACAATTCATAGTTTATGGTCATGTAATTAATATGATTTGCCAAAAACTCTCCTAGGAGATTATCCTAAAGTTAGAATCCTGCTTTGCTAGCCCCATCTCCCTGCTGCTGTTGGTGGCTGGCTGCCTCATCCCCCCACCTGCCTGCCCCTTCCAGTTAGTTAGTTGTCGTTCTGTCTTCAGGACTTCACCCTCCAAGACTATTCATCCAGTCTCCTAAGAAGCATAATGGAATGTTCCATAATTTTGCCTTCTCAGGAAGGTACAGGTATTATGCAAAACACAGACTTAAAATTTTTAGCCCTGTATTTATGCAAAAGTATTTGGTGTGCATTGTGCAAAAGAAATGCTGTTTTAAGGCATCTGTGGTTTTAAGGATGACATCTCATACAACTTGGACTGTAGGTGATAAAGCAAAATCAACCAGTCCAGACGCTACAGTATGTTATTAAAACCACCCTCAAATAAAGTAAATGAGTATTAATAAACAATTTTCATCTCCAACAGTTTTACAGATCTTAACTAATCTTTATAGTACCCCTTTGAGATAGGAAAATATTTCCATTTTATAGATGGGGAAACAGATAGCAGTTGCTGTCCTTTATACAGCCATGAAGTATAGGAGAGCCACCCAGCTTCACACCCCTTGAGCTCTGAGATACTCTCTCTCTCCTAGGAGCACCGCCCTTTACTATGGTTAGTGTACAAACAGCCTGAGCTAACCCACACTGTGCAGAGCAAAAGAATTGTGCAAACATTGCACTTTCCTCTTAGGTGGGTAAGAGAATAATGTTATCCCTCTTTCACATATGGGGTGTGTGTCACAGGTTATGTACCTTGTGGAAAATGCAATAAAATCCCAGAAATTGAATACGTTTACAACTAAGTTAACTTTGCTAAAAGATTCCTCAATTACAAACATGTAGCACTAAAAAATGATAATATTTTGATCTCAATGCACTTGAGAAACATCACTTAAGCCTTAAGTTAGCAAATTTGTGCTGTATGGTATAACTATCCCATTCTACACAGGTGGGGAAAGGGAGGTACAAAGGGTACCAGAACCCCTGTGAACCCACCACTGCCTTCAGCCACGTGGGCTGGAGAAAAAAAATCTCCAGTGACTGAAGTTGGCAGGAGCAGCATCTTGGAGTAGAGAAGTCCAGCTGGGATATCCTGCTCCAACATCTCTTAGACCTAGAAGTGTACAGGGTAGATCTCCCCTCAAGGAAAACCAGACCTTATGCACTTAGCCACATAGGCTCATCCACTGAGGCAAGGCAGTGGGAGCAAACAAAGGAGTTTCAGCTGCAGGCACCTTTGAACCACTTGTTTACTGATGATGTCACCAATGTCTCTTTTCCCAGTGTTCACTCTTGACATTCTCTCCCCTGTGCTGATTGACTGTTTGTTCCCACTTCTCCCTCTGTCTCTTCACTTCAACCTCACTCCAGCTGCCTCTCCTGCTTCTCTTCCCTCCTCTCCCTTCCATCTCCCCACTCCTTTCTTTTGTCTAATATTGCCCTAAACACCACTCGCAAAAACCCGCAAGTAGAACTAATGGGCACATGTGAACCAGCCCATTGTTCACTCTGCTGGTATGTTACAGACCTTCCACCACTTTGCCTCTCATGTCTGTGTTGTCCCCTTACTAAAACTTAGTGGGGTTTTTTGGTTGATCTCTCAGTACCAAAAGAAAGGGGAAGGGTCGATGGGCAACCAGGACCCTGAGACGGACAGTCCCCAAGAACAATGGGGAGAGGCGAATGCTCCAGGTCAGCCTGATTGACAGGGTAGGCAGGCCAGTGAGGGAGTCAGGAGGCTGGGGTCCCGGCCTCCATGTGAGCTGGAGCTGCCTGGGCCAGAGTGGGGCCGAGCTAAGGAGCAAGCAGGAGCCGGAGCTGAGCTGGGGAGCAGGGCTGCGCCGGCCAGAGGAACAGCCCAGGGGGCTGCGCTGGAGGCAGAGTGGTGGAGCTGGAGCTGAGGCAGTGTGGAGCTGAGGGTGGAGCAGTCCGGAGCTGGGTGTGGTGAGCAGCTAGAAAGAGTGAGGTGGACCCTGGGCAGAGAGCCCCAGCAGGAGACACCACCAATCAACAGTGGCGGATTAGCCACTGGGCCAATAAAGGCTGTGCCAATTGGGGGGGTGGGGGGGGCAGACAAATGGGCACCCCCCATACCCTGATCTGCTCCGCCCACCCGGCACTCCTGCCGGGGGGTGGGGAAATCTCCTGAGGGGACCCCACTTGCTCTGGCCCATGGCCCCATAAACCTCTAATCCGCCTCTGTCAGCCAAGAGGCCTTGCATGCCAGACTTGGAGGGGGATCATAACCCCAATGGGGGGACAGATGCTGGGAAGAAGGGTCCTGCTACCTAGAGCCTGAAGGCATGTGGCCACCGCCAGAGCAAGTGTCCAATCCGCAGCATCCCTGCAGCACAGCCGGGGCCTGAGAAAGAGGCCTGGCATATGTGAGGAACAGACTGAACTGCCTTTACGTTCTAGAGACACTGGTTGTGATGTCCCCGTGCCACAGAGCAGGGTTATGTGTTTTCCTTTAACCTCTCCCATTTTTTCCTTATTTTTAAAATTGGTTGCTGTTTAATAAATTTTATTTGCTTGAACTATATGTAATGATTAGTGGATCAGGGAAGCGTCCAGAGCTGAGAGAGTACCCTGGAGTGGAGACCCCTAGCGCCTGCCTAAGTGACCACGACAAGGTTGTGGGTTGAGCCCCCCCCAGGAATCCTGGGCCCAGCCTTGTTAGGGTTACGAGGACTCTGCCACACAGGAGAGTTGAAGTGGAGCCCTCAAGGTCAGGCAGGCCTCTCAGTAGGCTGACCAGACAGCAAGTGTAAAAAATCGGGACAGGGAGTGGGGGGTAATAGGAGCCTATATAAGAAAAAGCTCCAAATATCGGGACTGTCCCTATAAAATCGGGACATCTGGTCAGATTCTTTTGCTAGCCCATTCCACCAGGTAGTGTATAAGCCAAGAAAGTTCCGCACAATAATGGGATCATTCCCCCACTTTCATCTATTTAGATGGTAAGCTCTTCAGACAAAAGACTCTCTCCAAAAACAGTGGGGTCCCTTACCTTAGTTGAGGTGTTACTGTAATACAAGTCTGTAATAGGAGAAGCAAAGGCACAGAATTTGAAGTTTCCGTATCCAATTCGTGATATGCAAGGCTTGTTTACCACCACGGGCTTTGCAGCCACAACCTCCACTGAAGTCAATGTGAGCTGTGGGTGCTCAGCCTCTCTGAAAATTAACCCTAAAGGCCACTTTTCAAGTGATCAGCACAAGAGCTGATCAGAATTATTGGTTAACTTTATTTTCTTGTTGGAAAACATTTTGGAAGCAAATTAATTTTCATTCACAATTTTTCATTTATGAAAAAATATTTTGATTTTTTAAAAAGGGTTTTTAATGTAAGGATTTCACACACACACACACACACACACACACACACACACACACACACACACACACACGTTTTTTCCACTGAAAAAAATTGAGCTTCAGTGGGGGGAAAACCCACTGGGAGACAATGGAATGGGGAAGATTCATCACATATATAGCAGAATAGGAGGGCAATGATATTTGGCGGAAGGGGAGAGAATGAGAAGGGCAAGAGAAAGGATAAAGAAAATTAAGCCAAACCATAAGGTCAAAATGTTACCAAAAATACACTATTGTTTGAATGTTTATGAACTGAATCCAAAGTACATTGAAATTAACGGAAAGACTCCCACTGACTTTAATGGACTTTGGCCCATTCTCAATAAGAGGCGATATCAGGGTTCAGTAGTACTATAGGAGGATGAGGAGGTGGTGGTTTTAGGAGACATGGTGGTGCACAGGCGTTGGGGATAGGTGTGCAGTGTTGTTCTGTTTAGGGATAGGAATAGCTTATCAGAAGAAGGGGACTTTTTTTGTTTCTTATGCAGGGAAGGGCAGTAAGAGGCATCCATCAATTAAGGTATTTTTGTAGCCATTTTTAGCAGCTATCATTATGGCCATATATTGCACGTGACAACACAAAGGGTACATGTACATACAGTCCTAATATAGGTCTTTCTGACCAGGCTGCAAGCTTAGTGCCGGGGAAGCTTGCTGATTGTCTCCAGTACATGTTAAAATCCTGCCAGCTGAATTCTGTACACGCTGCATTTTGTAACGAGAGGCCTGAGAGAGACCTGCAAAGAGGGAATTACTATAATCCAGCTTGGATGTCACAAAGCATAGATTAATATTTCATCATCTGCCTCTGACAATACTGTTGTCAGCCTCACTTTGTTCCTGAGCTGGGGCTATGATCTTCAAAAGACAGCCCTAAAGTAAAGATTATGGCAGTGTCTTCACAAGACAGAAAGAGAGCAGTCTCTAGAAAATATCTTGTGTTCTTCTGAATTAACTCATAATTGCAAGCAGAAGTTTGAACTTCCCAAAACCCAAATGCTAATACAAAATTGTAACATATTAGCAGATTGTTAAAGGAGTTGGAGCCCTCAGCAGTGCCAAGGCAGGCCAATCAGAATTAGACTGTGTGGGTATACTCAGAGTATGCTAGTAGTCAAGGTGAGTAAGGGGGCCAAAACTGGGCCCTAAGGTACCAGCTGACTTGGGGGGTGGGGGGCAGGGAAGAGCAGGAGACACTCACTATATAGATCTGAAAATAATGTGGCTTACAATAAAAAAAATCCAAACAAGTTACTATACTGTTGGGAAATGAAACCTGAAAACAATATAGGAAAAATGAGATCATCATAGAACTAAAACTAGAACCTTAATAAATGTAGAGTCTTGAAGACTCAGTTTTAAAACTGATTTAATAAAAACCAATTTAGACCTGTGGGTAGAGGCTCTTATTCCAATTTGAATATCTTACTTTGGTTGAACTTAAACTGACTCCTAACTGATGTAAACGAAATCAAAATAAGCCTTGTTTAAACCAAAATAAGAGTGTCCAAATAGGTTTTTGCGCCTGTTTAACTACCTTGGTTTAAAATAACAACTTTAATTTAACCAATGCAACTTTCTTGTGTAGACAAGGCTTTACTGAGATATTTGAACAGACCTTGGCACGCTGTTTAGGCTCCTCACCTAATAGAATCATAGAAGTATAGGACTGGAAGGAACCTTGAGAAGTCATCTAGTCCAGTCCCCTGCCCTCATGGCAAGACTTAGGGCATGGCTACACTTGTAGATGTAGAGCGCTTTGAGTTAAACCAGCCTTCGTAGAGCGCAGTAGGGTAAGTGCTGCAGTCTGTCCACACTGACAGCTGCAAGCGCACTGGCGTGGCCACATTTGCAGCACTTGCAGCGGCATTGGGAGCAGTGCATTATGGGCAGCTATCCCACAGATCACCTCTTCCCATTCTGGCGCTGTGGCTTGTGGGAAGGGGGCGGGAGGTGTGGGGCATTCTGGGTCCTGTCCCAATGCCCCGTGATGCATCGGTTCGCATCCCAGCAATTCCTCTGCTTCCATGCACATTTGGCGCCATCTTTCAACATTTTTTGTGCTGCGCGCTCTGTCTTCCCTTCCGGTATGCGGGAATGGAGCCCGAACTGCTGAGGAATATGCTGACAAGTCTCGCCAGCACATCACATTTGGAAATTGAGTTATTCCTTAAGATCCAAACTGATGGTGAGGACTCCAACAATGATATCGACTCGAGTAATGCATATGACATGAGATTGCTTGTGGCATTCATGGACAGGCTCACCACCATGAAACGACACTTTTGGGAAACAAGCACTGAGTGATGGGATCACATTGTTCTGCAAGTCTGGGATGATGAGCAGTAGCTGCAGACCTTTCGGATGAGAAAAGCCACTTTCATGGGACTGTGTGATGAGCTCGTCCCCACCCTGCGGCACAAGGACACGAGATTGAGAGCTGCCCTGACAGTGGAGAAGTGGGTGGCTATTTCAATCTGGAAGCTGGCAACTTCCAATTGGTCGCTAACCAGTTTGGAATGGGAAAGTCGACCGTTGGAATCATGTTGATGCAAGTTTGCAGGGCCATTAATTGCATCCTGTTCAGAAGAACCGTGACTCTGGGTAACATGCATGACATTGTGGCTGGCTTTGCACAAATGGGTTTCCCTAACTGGGGCGATAGATGGGATGCATATTCCAATTCTGGCACCAGCCCACCTAGCCCCCGAATACATTAATTGGAAGGGGTATTTCTCTATGGTTCTCCAGGCACTAGTTGATCACCGTGGGCATTTCATTGACATTAACGCAGGCTGGCCCAGAAAGCAGCATGACACACGCATCTTTCAGAACACTGGCCTGTTCAGGAAGCTGCAAGCCGGGACTTTTTTCCCAGACCAGAAGATCACCATAAGGGAAGTCGAAATGTCCATTGTGATCCTTGGAGACCTCACTTACCCTTTAATGCCGTGGCTCATGAAACCCTACACAGGGAACCTTGACAGCAGCAAGGAGCGGTTCAACAACAGGCTGAACCAGTGCAAAATGACTGTGGAGTGTGCTTTTGGCCATTTAAAGGGTCGCTGGTGCTCTCTGTATGGGAAGCTGGACCTGGCCGATGACAATATCCCCGCGGTTATATCCACATGCTGTACCCTCCATAACATTTGTGAAGGGAAGGGTGAAAGCTTCACTCAGGCATGGACCTCGGAGATTCAACACTTGGAGGCTGAATTTGAACAGCCAGAGAGCAAGGCTATTAGAGGGGCCCAGCTCGGGGCTGCAAGGATTAGGGATGCTTTGAGGGAGCAATTTGATGCTGAAAGCCACCAATAATGTCTAGTGCCCTGCACAGGAGTGAAGTGCAATAGTTCCAATGTTAGTAGGAATCTGTGTTTGCTATCCTGACTTGCAGTGCCTGTTGTTTTCCTGGGCTAAGGTATCTTTTACTTTATGCAATAATAAAGAATGTTTTCAAAGCCAAAAAATCCATTTATTGAAAAGAAAATTAATTTATTGAAAAGAAACACAGTGGGCAAGGGGGTGGGGTGGGGAACGGTTCAATCACAGATTTGCACATGTCCTGTTATCATACTCAGCCTTCCTGTCTGGAGTGCTGGGCAATGAGTGCTGCACTTCAGGAGGGCAATACTGCATGGTGATGGGGGTTGAGTGCAGTGGGTAAGGGTCGTAGTTTTCAGGGTTGGGTGGTGAAGCTATAGGTGTTGAAGGCAGCTGGTGGTGATAAGAATCCAGATGTTGGGGAAAATGGGTTGGAGGTGACATGGGGGCACAAGGGAAAGAGTTTTGGGACAAGGGCTGCGGGGGGGGGGGGGGGGGGCACGGTAGTGCTCCGCCCGCATGGCTACGAGCGCCTGGATTGAGTCTGCTTGGCGCTCCATGATGCTTATCAGCTGCTCCGTGCTTTATTGCCGGAGCTCCGTGCTTTTGTGCCGGTGATCCGCATTCTGCTGGCGGATCCTACTTTCACTCTCCCTCCACTCCAGAGCTTTTAGATTCTCGTTAAGGGACTGTTGCCTTACTTCATGCAGCATGTCTTCTTTGCTTCTACGTGGCCTCTTCTTAATTCTTTGCAGCCTCTCAGCTGGTGATAACATGGATGGCTGAGATCTCAAGGTTGCATCTGTAAAAGCAAAACACAACACTTAACAGAGGCAGCATTGTTCACACCAGACAGAGCAATGATTCCCCCATACTTAAAGAGGGCAAGCACAGTCTACAAAATAGCATAATTTTCCCATCCCAAAGTGAGTGCACATAACCCACGGGAGCACCAAATGGTGAGTAAGCACGGGGTCCCAGGGGAATGATTGTTTCATGGCTGTACTGTCCTCTGGGTTTCTGTGCACGCAGGTCTTGGACAAATGGGTATACCGGTTTTCCATCTGGATCCGTGTCAGGTTTTCTGACTGGCAGAATATGGGTATTGAAGGGAAACTTGGTGTGAACTAGGACTCCCAACCGCAGGAATGTGGTGATAAGGTTCCAGAGGCCGAGTAGAGCTTCTCGGGGGATGGGATACTGACGAATCCGAGGAATTTCAATGCCTGGCTTCAGGGTTATGCATACTGGTTCTGTCCAGAGAGTGCCCAAGTCCACTTTTGAAGTGCCCCATAGGGAGGCTTGTACCTCCTGTCTGAGTCGCTTGGGTAGGATCAGGCCCGCAGGCAGGATTGGGTTCTCTGAAGCCTGGGTTAATGCAGCACACAGCTGGGGAAGTTGGTTTTGAGGTAACCGGAGGATGAGCCTGTTGTCTGAAAAGAAAATCTGAGCACGCAATTTATACAACAGGTCTCCGCCCAAGAGATTAACTGGGGAGTCAGGAGCTAACAAAAAGGCATGGGAGGCGGAGACACCAGAGATCTCTACTGTAACCTCCTGCAACACAGAACAGTCAAACGGCTTTCCGCCTATATCCATTACCAGAATACTTTTATCTGTGAGGCTTCCCTCCTTTGGCTTGGAGGTGACAGTAGAAAGGGCAGCTCCAGAGTCCAGAAGACAAGAATAAACAGTTCCTCCCATAGTTAGGCAGACCTGGGGGTCAGTGGAGGAACAAACATAAGTGGTAAAACCATTTGAACAGGTGACAGAAGGACCCCCCGGTCGCCTTCATTCCTCACTGTCGTGAACGTCCGTTCTCTCCACAGCCATCTGATGTTGTGGTCGGTCTGGGTGGCGGGGCTGTCGCCTAGTAGGTCAGTTTGGGCATTCCCTTTTCCAGTGACCAAGCTGTTTACAATAATTACACATATCGTTGGCATGGCTCGGGGCCCCCCCTTGGTCTGCTTTTGATTGCCACTTGGGGGGTCCCTTCCACCCTCCTTGTTTTTCATTCCCAGCGTTTACAAGAGCTGCCAGCATTCTCACCTGCTTTGTCTCTTGGACCTTTTCCCTTGTATTATAGACACGGGTGGCCACGCTTACCAGTTCCTCCAGGGATTTTCCTTCAGCTCCCCCGAGTCGCTGCAATCGCTTCTTGATGTCCGGGGCTGACTGAGAAATAAAAATAAGCCGGACTGTGTGTCCGCGGTCCTGGGGTCTAGGTTAGTATAGGTACAAAGTGCTTTACAAAGTCTCTCATAAAAGTCGGAATGGTGTTCCTCTTTCCCTTGCACAGTATTATGAACCTTTGACCAGTCTAGAGTTCTCTCTCCTGCCTGTTTTATACCTATCAAAATACAGTTCCGGAATATCTTTAGGTTCGCCTGGTGGGTCGAATCATTCGGGTTCCATTGGGGTGGGTTAACAAGGGTTACACGGTCACGAGGATGGCCGCTGGCTTCTGCAGCATCACGGGTCCCTCAAAGTACCCATTCTTTTTCCTCTGTGCGCAATAGACAATCCAAAAGTTGGCCCACATCTTGCCAATCAGGATTATGAGACTGGAAAATGGTGCGAAACTGCCTGTGTGTCCACACATCTGGGTCGTCCCTGAGGCGAGGCGTAGTGGTTTGCCAATTCATAAGGTCCGCTGTGGTGAATGGAACATGAACATAACCATTCCCTTCTGTCGGAACAGGGATGGTCTGGAGGGGTGCTTGGATATTACTTGTAGATTGTTCCCCATAAATTGCCCCCTGCCTAATATGGGATGGACTACTAAAAGGAATGGACAAGGAGGTAATGAACCCATTGTTCGTCATTTCGACAGTAGCCGATTCGTCTACTCGAGCTGTAGTGCCCTCAATTTTTGTTGGCTGGGGTTGCTTTGGTATGACTGCTGTCTCAGATCCCAGGGCTGCAGAAAGAGGTACTGAGCCTGCCCCACTTGGTAGTGCTGCTGCTGCGGGTGGTGGCCGAGATCGAGGACAATACATGGGGGGGAATATCGTCCCAATAATCGGCCTCTCTAGGGGCAGAAGATTTTGGGTATAGAGGGGCCTGAATCTGTATCTTCTTTAAGCGATGATGAGCTTCATCATCCCACAAAAACCAATAATCTATTTGTCCAGGTGCCTGCTTTTCCAGTACCAGGCGCAAGGGAGTTAAGTAAGTCGGAATGTCGAAAGATCCGTACTCGAGCCAATCCATGCCCTGGGCTGGCCAATCCTGAGTGCAAAGCTGCAATAAGTGTTTCTTCGACATTCCTTTTTGAACTTAAAGGCCACTTACTTAACAATCCAATCCAAAGGGCTATCCTTAGAGGGTTTCCCCTGAGACCCACCCATCCTCCTTCTGACACTCAAACAGAGAATTAAACAGAAAGACGGAGGGAATAATGGTCTAATCCAGAAATTCCAAGTCAGGGATTTCTGCTCACACCGACTGCTACAGGGGACAGGACAGAAGGGTCTCAATTCGACCTTAGGGCTTCCTCGCACGCTATGGCTTCCACTCTAAGGAATTACGAACGAGAAGCTCAGTCCCGTCCACACACCTAACACCCAAGTGTATGAGACAGAAATATATTAACCAGTTAACCAGAACAGAACCAGAGCCAGGTAGTGTTTCCTTATCCTATTAGGACTCACCTTATTGGAGCATGAACCGCAGGGGCCGCGGTGACGTGTGGAAGAGGGGCTAAGCACCCCGTTGGTGCCATTCCTAGTTCGCCGCAGCCGTCTGGAGTCCAATGTCCAAGCTAGGAGTGTCCCATCTGGGTCGCTAGAAACTGTTACCGAAATGTCGGGTCCGCCTAGCTGAGAGCCAATAACAGCCAGACAGGGATAAGGAAGAGATTGCTTTATTCTGCAGAAGAAAGGAGAGCTTTGCATCTTAGTACAAAAACTCTAGCTCATACAAAAATCAAAGATCTTTTATACACACTCAGACACAGACTCCGGTCATGTTAACATTTGATTGGTGGTTGCCAAACCCTGCACTTCTGCTATCTGGTCAGTGAAAACTGGTTTGGGACCAGTTCCAACTACCTCAAGGCAGAGAAGGGAGGACAGTTCAAAAGTCCAGGCTACTGTGTACGTGAGGTGTCTGTTTTCCCTAATGGCCGCTGGCTGCCATAAAGGCTGCTAGCTGTTAAGGGGGGTCACTGCCAACTGTCACATAGGCATGCATACAGCCCCAACCCTCCTCGCCCCAAGAGCCCAAAATAAAAGCCACTTACCATGCATGTCCTCTGGTGTTTGTCCTTCCTCAAGCACCGGCCACTGCGACTGGCTACCTTCCTCCTGGCTTGAGAACAGCTCCTGGCTGCATGCATCTAGGGATTCCGGGGTGTCTTTCTCCACCTCAGCACCCTCACTCCCACTTTGCTCCTCCTCCTCCTCCTCCTCCTGCCTTGTTGAACTGAAGTGTCCATAGTGGTCTCCTTGGAGTGGAGGTGGGGTTGCCCCCAAGTATCGCGTCCAACTCTTCGTAGAAACAGCAGGTCACGGGGGCACCATCTGAGCAGCGGTTTGCCTCGCAGGCTTTGCGGTAGGCATTCTGCAGCTCCTTCATGGACTCATAGACTTTAAGGTCAGAAGGTACCATTATGATCTTCTAGTCTGACCTCCTGCACAACACAGGCCACAGAATCTCACCCACCCACTCCTGTAACAAACCCCTGACCTATGTCTGAGTTATTGAAATCCTCAACTTGTGGTTTAAAGACTTCAAGGTGCAGAGAATCCTCCAGCAAGTGACCCTTGCCCCACGCTACAGAGGAAGGTGAAAAACCCCCAGGGTCTCTGCCAATCTGCCCTGGAGGAAAATTCCTTCCCAACCCCAAATATGGTGATCAGCTAAACCCTGAGCACATGGGCAAGGCTCACCAGCTAGAAACCCAGGAAAGAATTCTCTGTAGTAACTCAGATCCCACCCTATCTAGTGTCCTATCACAGGCCATTGGGCATATTTACTGCTAATAGTCAAAGATCAATTAACCAAAATTAGGCTATCCCATCATACCATCTCCTCCATAAACTTATCAAGCTTAGTCTTGAAGCCAGATATGTCTTTTGCCTCCACTGCTCCCCTTGGAAAGCTATTCCAGAACTTCACTCCTCTGAAGTCTAAACTTCCTGATGGCCAGTTTATATCCATTTGTTCTTGTGTCCACATTGGTACTGAGCTTAAATAATTCCTCTCCCTCCCTAACCCTAACCCTAACCCTTCACTTTAACCCTGCACTGCAGTGCGTCCCGGTCATGGCCCCTTTCCATCATGTCCCTTGATATTTGCCTGAAGGTATTGTAATTCCTACGGCTGGAGTGCAGCTGGGACTGGACAGTTTCCTCCCCCCAAACACTGATGAGGTCCAGCACCTCGCCATTGCTCCATACTGGGGATTGCCTGGTGCATGGAGGCATGGTCACCTGGAAAGATTCGCTGAGAGCACTCCACGCCTGGCTGAGAAAACAGGAAGGGAATTTTCAAAATTCCCAGAGAATTTAAAGGGCGGGTCTGACGGTTGGTCACCTGAGGGCAGGGCAGTAGAGTTCAAAGTGATGACCAGAGTGGCTAGAACAGGCATTGTGGGACACTTCTGGAGGTTGAGCAGAGCACATTAACAGACCAGGGCATCCACACTGGCGCCGCGGTGCTCCAGAGGGGGTGCATCAAACATTATTCCACTCGCCGAGGTGGAGTACCAGGAGCGCTCTAGCCGCGGAGTCCGAGCGCTCTACATGCCTTGCCAGTTTGGACGGGTCGTGAGTTAGAGCGCACTGGGCTGCTTTAATGCGCTCTAACTCGCATGTGTAGCCATGCCCTAAGTGTTATCTAGACCGTCCCTGAGAGGTGTTTGTCTAACCTGCTTTTAAAAATCTCCAATGATAGAGATTCCTCAACCTCCCTGGGCAGTTTATTCCAGTGCTTAACCACCCTGACAGGAAGTTTTTCCTAATGTCCAATCTAAACCACCCTTGCTCCAGTTTAAACCCTTTGCTTCTTGTTCTATCCTCAGCAGTTAAGAGGAACAATTTTTCTCCCTCCTCCTTGTAACAAACTTTTATGTACTCGAAAACTGTTATCATGTTCCCTCTCAATCTTCTCTGCTCAGACTAAACAAACCAATTTTTTCAATCTTCCCTCACAGGTCATGTTTTCTAGACCGTTAATCGGTTTTGTTGCTCTTCTCTGGACTTTCTCCAATTTGTCTACATCTTTCCTGAAATGTGATGCCCAGAACTGGACATAGTACTCTCGCTGAAGCCTAATCAGCATGGAGTAGAGCGGAAGAATTACTTCTCATGTCTTGCTTACAATGCTCCTGCTAATACATCCCAGAATGATGTTCGCTTTTTTCCCCAGTGTTACACTGTTGACTAATATTTAGCTTGTGATCCACTATGACCCCTAGATCCCTCTCCACAGTACTCATACCTAGGCAGTCATTTCCCATTTTGTACGTGTGCAACTGATTGTTCCTTCCTAATCTTGGATTTTTTCCAGGTACTTTGTCCTATATTTTTGAACTCTGGTCACCTGACAGTACACAACAGCTGGTGAACAAGGGCAAAACTTAATTGTGAACAGGTTGGTAAATTAGAAAGCATATTGGGATTTACTATATTCTTATCGTGTTTGTATTTACTTTCCATTAATAATAGTTTGAGCAAAATTTTGTGTTTAGGACCGTGGAAAAATGAAGTTTGGATAAAGCCAAAATTTGTGCTTATGGCCAGAACTATTAGAGGGATGTGATTTGACTGCAGAATCCTACAGGTGCAAGTATGCTGCAGTTGCAATGTCCCAAGGATGCATGACCAGATCCTTTGCAACTAGGACCATTTAAAACCTGTTTTTGGAGCCTTGACGCAGGGCCATTTAAATAAGGAAGGATTTACCTACCTATACTGAAGCTAGAACCACATACATACACTGCCACAATCGTTGTGGGAATGTGAAAAGATTACTGTGACAAATCACATGATTAGTACACACCATGGAACACAATTTGTGAGCAAGCCATAGGCTGACATTTGGTCACTTAAAGCATTCATTGAATAGCTTCAAATAATGAGCACATTCAGAAAATCAGAGTTTGTGAACTGAGTCCCAAAGTGGAGGTGGGAGAGAGGCAAAATTCACTGTTTATTTATTTCTATGACTAGGTTGTTCAGCTGGCCTGTTCAATAGAACAGCAGGGTTTTATTTCACACATAGTAATACGTTGGAGGAACTTTAGGTCAGAATATTTGAAAAAGAAAGTAAGTTGATCAAAGTGATCACTCATCAGGTAGCCTAGATATCCCTTCAGTGGACACTCTTGCAGAAGTTGCGCAATATAAACCTTTCACTATATTCTTTCCTGGGACAAACGCATCAGTTCCCAGTACAATTAAGTGTGTATAGTCTGTTGAAAATCCAGTTCAGCTTGTTTCTTTATACTTAAGACCCTACTTAACTTGCGATATTGTGGAAATGCGGATTCGGCAATATTAGGCTTCCACCGCAATTTTGACAGCGGGAGCCTCCGCTCTCAGCCACGGGCGGCCACCAGCCAACAGCAGAAAATCACGGAAGACTAATAACGGACTTTATTGTCACAAATAACAAGATCCATTATTACTTAGTGTTCTTCAATTTTCCATGGCTTGTCTGCAACTCAGCTGCATTTTTTGACAACCATCCCCCAATTCAAGTAGCACCTTATTTATAGCATTTCTAGAATGGCAGTTGCTGAACTGACTCACATATTGATTTGTGCCATGTTAACACTAGTAGTGTAATTCAGAATATCCCAACACTCTCAGCTTAGAATCATAGAATATCAAGGTTAGAAGGGACCTCAGGAGGTCATCTAGTTTAGCCCCCTGCTCAAAGCAAGACCAAACCCCAGACAGATTTTTGCCCCAGATCCCTAAATGGCCCCCTCAAGGATTGAACTCACAGCCCTGGGTTTAGCAGGCCAATGCTCAAACCACTGAGCTATCCCTCCCCCCTGCTTGTTCAAGCTGCCAGCCTTAGTGCAACAGCAATGAGAGGCAGGAAATCTTAACTCCCACTTCCAGTTGGAGATAACAATGCGAAGACTTTAGCACCATTGTTAGGTAGAATATGATTCTGAATTTTTTAAAAAGCCACTATTTGCTTTTGGCTCTTCTGGTTTTTTTGCTTCAAAAGTGACTTGATAAAAAAACAATGGCAAAAGCTCTTTCCCTTTAAATCATAAGATCAAATAAATAAACTTTGCAAAAGCTGTTGGTCTGTTACAGTGTCCAGTGTTCTGAATAGGTCAACATTTTTCAGAAATTGAACACAGAAAACATGTCTTTGCAAGTCTTTCTGTAATTCAGCTGAAGAAGCAGAGAAGAAGTGTTCTGTGCTTGTGATAGTTATGAAAACAATAAAAAAAACCCTGAAAGATATGCTTGCCAACAGAGTGACATTGATATATTTAAGCCTACCACCTTTATCTTCAAAGTGCTGTGCAAATACTAACTAAATACTGCTGACACCACATCTATGAGGCAGGAAATGAAGAGCTATAATTCACTTGGGGAAAGTGAGGCGCAGAAATGGTAAGAGCATTCCCTAGGTCACAGTGAGAGTCTATGTCAGAGCGGCGATTAAAACCCTGGCCCTTCCTCAGTTGGGGTTGGACAAGGTCTGAGCCCAAATGTAGTAGCATTAGTGCTTCAGAGGCTCCCTGTGGTGTTAGTGTTCTGGTACCCCGGGGAGCCAAGCACCAGCACCGGAGTAACTTAATCTCCTTGGGTTTAGGCATCAAAGATCTTCTCTGGTTGTTATGCTGGACTCACTGCAGCACCAGCTCTGGGGAAGCACCAATGTGTTGATGGTTGGATTTGAACCAAAATCCCAGGTTCCCATCAGAGCCCACAGGCTCCAGTGTGAAGGGCTTCCCATCTGCCCAACCCCCATCCTAACATCTAGATCCTTATTGACTCATTCTGAGTCCCTATTACTCCATTCCAGACCCACAACTCTCAAACAGTTCTAGTCTGCCCCACCCACTCCCCCATCACCCAGGGGAAGGCAGCAGAGGGTTAGTGAATAAAATGTATAGCCAATTGATTAACCTCACTTGCAGTTTGATATTTTTTATGAGACCCAAGTAACAAAGCTTAGCCAATTTGTTACCTAAAGACAAACCAGTACAATACAAAAAGGAGACATAAATACCTTTCCTTTCTGGAAGCAAGTCTTATCTCTCAGCATGTTCACCTTACATGGTAGGTATGCTTCAGAGATACACCCCCATAACTACCTCTCTTTACATCATGGCTGTTTACATGTTGAAAAGCACGTTATACGCCACCTAAGAGCCAACCCACCAGTTTTTACCAATTTCTAAACCTCTTGTTCTTTACCTTTCCTTCTCTTGTTTACCACATTCCAGGTATCAGTAGGTGTGAAGATACCTCCTAAGCTTATACCACGGCAAAAACATTTATGTATCTTGCTTTTGATAAGTTTGATATTTGCTAATGCCAAAAGCTGCATTTAGCTTTGCAGAGTATTGTGGGATATATATATATCTTGACATAAGTGAGCAAACATACGTGTTACCCTAACTGCCCACATACTGGATAGAACACAATATTCATATATTGTACACGGCGGAGCAGGTTTGTATTCTACACCTAACGGATGTATTGGTGAACAGAGCAGTCAGGCTGTTATATTATGCAGCAGTGGGTTCAGCCATCTCCTCCCCACTTTCCTTTTGCAGCTTCCTAACAGCTGTTGAGCTGCTGGGCCCAATTAGCATGAGTATCAGCTATTGCCTCCTGACAGCATGTCCTCTTAGTCCCCCCTCTCTTAGAAGGCTGCAGCTGGGACTCCTCTCTTGGCAGCTCAGTTCCCTTCCTGTTCCACCTGGCCCCCTCTCTCACAGGCTCAGAACAGAAAGCCTGAGAACAGAGGACAGGTTGCAGCCTGGCTGGGCTCAGAGGGAGGGAAAGAGTCCCAGCCCCCACTCTCCCACAGCAGCATCCTTTGTCTCCTCCACTTTGGAGGCAGGTGTGGAAGCAGAGTTATTCTCCGACACAGGTATAGCAGGAACCTGGGGGTGTGGGCCCGAGGGACCATGAGAAGGAACCAGATACATGAGACAACTTGGAGGAGAGATACAGGGGGACATTAGGTAGGAGAGGACAGAGATGCAGGACAGGGGGAGCTTGGAGAGAGTGGACTGGGACAGAGGGGGATGCTGGGGAGGCATGGAAGGGGAGACACTGGGGAGAGGAAAAGTTGCAGAGAGGAGGGAGACAAGGAGAGACAGGAGAAACCAGGATGAGGGGGGGACCTTGGAGGTACTGAGGAGTGGGCACTTTGGGGCCAGGTACTAGTGAGAACTGGGGAGCAGAGGACTGGGAAAGGGCATGAGGAAGGGGGATGTGAGGATACTGGTGTGAAAGCAGCAGATATGGGGGCATCTTAGGGAGGAGGGAACCTGTTGTGGAAAGTATGGGGGGACCTTGGTGACTGGAGAGGTGGTAACTGGAGGTGAGACTTTCAAGACAGATATGTGGGGCAGACATCTTAGGGCAGGGAAGCTTGGGGAAGGAGAGCTGGGATATGTTGGGCACTTGTACGAGGAAGATCTTGGCAAGTAGTAACAAAGCCAGAGACTTAGGGTACGTCTACAGTACGAAATTAATTCGAACTATTCAAATTTTCGGAAGTGATTTTATAAATTCGGTGTTGTATCCCCCCACTAAAGCGCGTGATTTCGGCGGAGTGCGTCCACAAAACTGAGGCTAACATCGAATGTCAGAGCGGTGCACTGTGGGAAGCTATCCCACAGTTCTGCAGTCCCCACTACCCATTGGAATTGTGGGTTAAGTTCCCAGTGCATGATGGGACAAAAACATTCTTGTGGGTTTCTGGGTGTGTGCCATCACTCACTCCTCCCTCTGTGAAAGCTACGGCAGACGCCATACTGCCAGCAGACGGTGCAATACGGTGCACCGCCTGTCTTCTGGTACTATGAATCCATCTCACAGGTCCTCTCATCTTTCTATCTACCCTTTTATCTAACCATTTCCCGCCTTTTTTCGACTACCGTGAACCGAGCAGCACAGCTTCCGCTGCAAACTCTGCTCTCCTGCTCTTGCATTGTTAGCTAATTTTTCCATGTTGTTGGTCCTGGGGTACCATGGAAGCTACAGACTGCAATAATTCCCCGCTGTTTTTTGGCCATTGTGAACAGCAGCTTCCACCGCAAACTCTGCTCATGCTTCTGCCGCAAACTCTGCTCTCCCACTCTTGCAGCTCTAGCAAGCTTCCCGACTCCGTGAAAGCTACAGAAGACAACCATTTACCGCCTTTTATCAGCCATCTTGAACCGAACAGCTCTCCTACGTTTTGCGCCCTTTTTCCAGGATTACCTGTGCAGGCGCCATTGCGCGGCAAGCATGGAGCCCGCTCAGATCTCCGCTGCAGTTTTGACCATTGTAAATACCTCGCGCATTATCCAGCAGTATGTGCAGTACCTGCAAAACTGGGGAAGCGATGACAGTGCAATTACTATACTGATGAGGATATGGACACAGACGTTCCTAGAAGCATGGCATGTGGCGATTGGGCGATCATGGTGGCATTGGGCCAGGTTCATGTTGTGGAACGCCGATTCTGGGTCCAGGAAACAAGCACAGACTGGTGGGACCGCATAGTGTTGCAGGTCTGGGATGATTCCCAGTGGCTGCAAAATTTTCGTATGCATAAGGGCACTTTCATGAAACTTTGTGACTTGCTTTCCCCTGCCCTGAAGCACAAAGACACCAAAATGAGAGCAGCCCTCACAGTTGAGGAGCGAGTGGCCATAGCACTGTGGAAGCTTGCAACGCCAGACAGTCAGGAATCAGTTTGGAGTGGGCAAATCTACTGTAGGGGCTGCCATGCTGCAAGTAGCCAATGCAATCATTGGCCAGCTGCTATCAAGGGTAGTGACTTTGGGAAATGTGCAGACCATTGTGGATGGCTTTAATGCGCTGGAGTTCCCTAACTGTGGTGGGGCGATAGACGGAACGCATATCCCTATCTTGGCCCCGGCACACCAGGGAAGCCAGTACATAAACCGCAAGGGGTACTTTTCCATGGTGCTGCAAGCACTGGTGGATCACAAGGGATGTTTCACTGACATCAACGTGGGATGGCCGGGAAAGGTGCATGACGCTCGCATCTTCAGGAACTCTGGTCTGTTTGAACAGCTGCAGGAAGGGACTTACTTCCCAGACCAGAAAATTACTTGTGGGGATGTTGAAATGCCTATAGTTATCCTCGGAGACCCAGCCTACCCCTTAATGCCCTGACTCATGAAGCCATACACAGGTACCCTGGACAGTAGTAAGGAGCAGTTCAACTATAGGCTGAGCAAGTGCAGAATGGTGGTAGAATGTGCTTTTGGATGTTTGAAAGCACATTGGCGCAGTTTACTGACTCGGTTAGACCTCAGAGAAACCAATATTCCAATTGTAATTGTTGCTTGTTGTGTGCACCACAATATCTGTGAGAATAAGGGGGAGATGTTTATGGGGGAGAGTAAGGTAGGGGGTTGAGGCAACTCGCTGGGCGGCCAATTTCACACAGGCAGACAAGAGGGCGATTAGAAGTGCACAGCAGGGCGCACTGTGCATCAGAGAAGCTTTGAAAGCCAGTTTCATGACTGGCTAGGGTACGGTGTGACAGTTGTGTTTGTTTCGCTTGAAGTTACCTACCCCCTATATATATGAAAGGAAATAAAGTCAAAATTGTTTAAAAACTGTTCTTTATTATTTGTTGCACAACACATTGAGAAAAATCAGAAGGTAGACCGGGGGGGTGGTTATTGTGTTAGGGGGGTGGAGGAGGAAGGAAGGACAAGTCCAGAAACCAAATCAAAAGTTCACATATGCCAGCTTTCTGCTGCTTGGGCAATCCTCTGGGGTTGAGTGTGTGGGTCCCCGTAGCCTCCTCCCTCGTGTTCTTGGGCATCTGGGTGAGGAGGCTATGGAACTTGGGGAGGAGGGAGGGCGGTTATATGGGGGCTGCAGCGGCAGTCTGTGGTCTTGCTGCCTTTTCTGCATTAGATCCACCGTACAGCGGAGCATGTCAGTTTGCTCCCCCCATGAGCTTGACCATAGCGTCCTGCCTGCTCTCATCGCGTGCGTCCCTCCTCTCTTCGTGTTCCTGTAATGCTTTACAGGACTCCGCAATTGTTTGCCTCCACGCATTCAGCTGGGCCCTATCAGTGCGGGAGGACTATATGAACTCGGTGAACATGTCGTCCCGAGTTCGTTTTTTCCCCCTTATAATCTGGACCAGCCTCTGGGACGGAGTAGATAGGGGCTGTGTTGAAACATTTGCATCTGCGGGAGGAGAAAAAGGGAGAGCAGTATTTTAAAAGATACATTTCAGAGAACAAAGGGGATATTCCTTCTCAGTGAAACAGGCAATTCATAGTACACAGCACGTGTTCTTTCTGTACAAGTTAGCATTTTGCCGCTTATATTGAAGTGCCTGCCACTTTGGTGTGAGTAAGCCATCACACACGGCCGGGCAACAGAATTCAGCTTGCAGGCAGCCTAGGGGTATGCGGGGTTCTGCTTCTTCTACATTCATTTCAATGCTTTCAAACTGCTGGGCCCCCTTTCCCATAGCAAGAAATGCCTGGTGGGTTTGCCATATAAAAGGAGGGCCTGCGGGTTCTCTGGGATGATCGCTTCGCACAACGCCCCCTCGCACCTCTCCTAACCGGCCCTCCATACAATTTCTGAAACCCATTGCGGCCCTCAGGCCAAAAAGTTTGCCCGCCCCTGGTTTATGCTGATATACTTCTCTCAGTTAAAAAAAAATACATCTAGCCGACAGTTATACCACTTTAACTTTTCTAGTGTAGACCAAGCCTTAGAAAAGGAGGCAAATAAGAAGGGTCATGATAAAAGTAAATAAAATAATGAATGATCTAGCGAAGGGAGATTGGGAACTTCTGTTCTGCCTGTCTCAGAACACAAGAATAAGGGGACATTAAATGAAATGAGAAGGTGGAAATTCAAAATCAATAAAAGGACATTTATTGTCACATAATGTAATAAGCTGTGGGAGTCATTGCCAGAGGAAGTCATGAATTTAACAAGGGAGTGGACATTGATATGGATATCAAGACTATCCAGAGTTTTCACAATGAATTATCACTTTTTATGTGGAAGGGATATTAAACCTCATGCTTTAGGGTTTAAGCCAATCTCTAAATGTTAGAGATCAGGATGAAACCTACTGTGGGGGACAGATTATGCCACATCATCTTACCTTGGCGTTCTTTTACCTTCCTCTGAAGCAGTTGCTGTTGCCCACTGTTGAAGCCAGGAAACTAGAATAGGTAGATCTCAGGTGTGGCAGTTGCAACGTGGAGAAGAGGAAGATATAAGGAGGGGGGGACATGAGGCAATTGGGTAGGGAAAGGGTAATGAGGGGTTTTGTGGGGAGAGAAGTATTTGGGGAGCAGGAGGAGAAAATTTGTTTGGGAAGAGAGGGAGGGAGAATGTTGCCTTTGAGGGAAGAGAGGGCAATGAGGAGAAGGAGGGAAGAGTAGAATGTGGGGTGTTTGGAGCACAGGGGGGCTTGAGGAACAGTGTCTATGGGGGTGATAGGGTAGGAGGAAACTGGGAGCCTTGGACTGGGCAGGGAGCTGAATCTCACAGGTGGCCTCCCAGCGCCGGCCTGGGCGGTGGTGTGACGTTGTGCAGTCTGTATGGTTTTATAAACATTTAATAAGTGAATATAATGTAACTGAGATATGCTTCGTGCAAAAGGTCTCTTGCAAGGTATCATTACAAAGTTTATTGTCTACTGAGTGTGATCATCCGATTTGTATAAATGTACCACTCTTGTATCTGAAACTAGAAATATGAAATATAGCTCTGAGGGCCTATTGTAATTATGCAAAGTGTGGGCCATTAATGGTGATTTGGCATCTTGATGACTCCCATTAACTAGGACCATTGTCTGCAAATGGCTGTGTTTTACCTGTAAGTCTTCCTTTATACCTGTGTGCTGGCAAGTGGGTAATGAAGTCTTGCAGTGACATGTGATCATGTCCCTTGAACTGGAATCCATCTTTAACCTGGTGTCTTTCCCTTGAGAAGGAGGGGGTGGGAACTCAGAGAGGGACAAAAGGATTCCCACCTTATGCAAAAGTTGTATAAGGGGGTGGAAGAGAGGAGCCATCATGAAGAATCCCCTAGCTATCACCTGAGCTGCAACAAGAGCTGTACCAGGGGAAAGAATTGTGCCCAGGCCTGGAAGGGGTCCAGTCTGAGGAAAAAACTTACTGAAGCATCTCTGAGGGTGAGATTATCTGTATTTAGTTTGATTAGACATATATTTGTGCATTTTATGTTATTTTGCTTGGTGACTTACTTTGTTCTATTTGTTTCTACTTGGAACCACTTAAATCCTACTTTCTGTATTTAATAAAATCACTTTTTACTTATTAATTAACTCAGAGTATGTATTAATACCTGGGGGAGCAAACAACTGTGCATATCTCTCTATCAGTGTTATAGAGGGCGAACAATTTATAAGTTTACCCTGCATTCGCTTTATACAGGATAAAATGGATTTATTTGGGTTTAGACCCCATTGGGGGTTGGGCATCTGAGTGCTAAAGACCAGCACACTTCTGTGAGCTGTTTTCAGGTAAACCTGCAGCTTTGGGGCAAGTAATTCAGACCCTGGGTCTGTGTGGGCACGGGCAGCACACGGAGACCCACTGCCCCTTCCCCTCAGGGGCCGCAGAGACTTGCCAGCAGCCAGCTGCTTCCGGGAGCAGCATGGGGCTAGGGCAGGCTGGCAGCCTGGCTAAGCTCCGCTGTGCTGCTGACCGGGAACCACCTGTAGTAAGCGCAGGGCCGCCCGGGGGCAGGGGGGCAAGTGGGGCAATTTGCCCCAAGCCCTGGGTCCCGCAGGGGCCCCCATGAGTATGTCGGAGGCTCCCCCCACCTCTGTCTTCCCCCATCCCCCAGCATTTCAGCTGGTAAGGGGCGGGGCTGCGAGCTGCGGCCGAGCAGCGGGAGCTCAGGCCTCGCTGGAAACACCATGCCACTGCAGTGCTGGACACGGCAAACTGAGGCTCTGGGAGAGGGGGTAAGCGGTATGGTAAGGGGCCAGGGCCGGGCACCCCCCCGACCCCATCCCCCACAGCCCTGACCCCAGCTCAGAGCCGGGCACCCCCCGACCCCATCCCCCCATCCCTGACCCCCAGCCCCTCTGAGCTGGGCACCCCGATTCCAGCCCCCCCACAGCCCAGCCCCCCAGCTCCGAGCCCAGCCCCTCTGAGCCGAAGACCTCCCTGGCCCCATCTCCCCACAGCCCTGAGTCCAGCCCCTGTGAGCACCCCCCAACCCAGAGCCCAGCTCCCCACCCAGCCCTGGGCAACAGCAGCCCCACCCCCAGGCAGCGACAGCCCATTGGCATCAACCATCACCATCACCCAGCAACAGCCCATTATGTAACGGCAAATGTATACATACCATTAAAGCATTTAATGTTTTTAAATAATGTATTTAGTGTATTTTCAAATTATTACAAATTAATTTTTGAATGTATTTCACTGGTTATATTTTACATTTCCAAATATATGTCACTATAATATTGCAACTTTTTTTTATGGAAGGGGCCCCCAAAATTGCTTTGCCCCAGGCCTCCTGAATCCTCTGGGTGGCCCTGAGTAAGCACCTCCCAGCTGGAGCCTACACCTCGCACCCCTTCCTGCACCTCAATCCCCTGCCCCAGCCCAGAGCCCCCTCCTGCACCCAAACTCCCTCCCAGAGTTGGCACCCCTCACCACTTCCCACACCCCAACATTCTGCCCCAGCTCACAGCCTGCACCCAAACTCCCTCCCAGAGCCCACAAACCCCCTCCTGCACCCCAGTCCCCTGCACCAGCCTGGAGCCCCCTCCTGCACCAAACTCCCTCCCAGAGCCCACACCCCAACACTCTGCCCCAGCCTGGAGATCCCTCCTGCAGCCAAACTCCCTCCCAGAGCTTGCACCCCAACCCCCTGCCCCAGGGTCAGCCTGGAGCCCCCCCCCCCACACACACACACTCTAAACCCCTTGGCCCTAGCCCAGAACCTGCAACCCCTCCTGCACCCCAACCCCCTGTCCCAGCCTAGTGAAAGTGAGTGAGGGTGCGGGAGTGCAAGAGATGGAGGGAGGGGGGAATGGAGTGAGCGGGGTGGGGTAGATCCTGGGTTGATTTTAAATTCAAAAAATGATCTTGTGTGTAAAAAGGTTGGAGACCACCGGAACAGAATCTAATTCTCCAGCACAGCATTCAATTGCTTTAACCATGAGGCCAGTCTGCCTCTGTCTCTGGGTGTATCTGAATCCCACTGAAAGGAGGCAATTCTAAGGAGCCCTGTGCCTTCACCAGAACTACCTTTAAGCTTTCAGAGGGAGCCTCAAGAGTGCTTTTGGCTTTTTCAGTTCTGAGAAAAACAGTTCTCTGTATGTACTAAAAACACTGTAAAGTCCTGTGAAGTAGAAAAACTGGAGGAGATGGCAGGTGTGCCTCTGTACTGAACAGATGGATAAAGAGCCACACTGATTGCTTAGCCTGTCCCATTGTGAATGGGATCTGTCTCAGAATGAACAATGAAAATCTGTGTATCCCACATAAACAATCTGTAGCTACTGAGCTTGTTGGTCATATGGGACTCTTTGGTCAGTATTAGTTCTTCAGAGGGTAGGCTCCCTGACAACACAAAATGACAGGGCTAACATGGAGGCATATAAAACGACCTACTAAATTATGTTACTTGTGAACTTAACAACTCTACTCAGCAAAAAAGCAGTGTACTTCCTTACTTCTTGTGATGGGGTGCACTCACCTCTCGTGAGTACCTCCTGTCAGCTGGGTGTGGTGCTGCAATCTTCTTTTTCTCCTGGCACCCTCTGAAGGCTGGCGACCTTGCTACGCAGGTCTTCAGTGACTCAGCCCTCAGCTAAGTCACACAGTTAGTAGACAAATGGATGAATCCCTTCCAGAATAATAAAGTTCAACAAAATGGTTGGATCTCACCAGGATAAGGTAAGTTTATTTTGTACAGTGTAACACACATACTAAAAGAGGAGGATGTAGCCTACTTAACATGAAGCTGTAGTAGGTTAGTTCATCTACTTGAAAACCTTTTCTCAGTGCTGGTTAGGTTATATTTTTGTTCTTGTTTCTGCACTTCCTTGCTCCTGTGGGCTGTCGTGTTGAGTTAGACAGGGTAGCTGTAACCTCCAAAGGCTTAGAGTAGTTCTTTGCTGATGCTAAATAAAGACCCTCTATTTTGAATTCCTTTTGGTGCTTTCCGAAGAAAGCTTAGAACTTTTTAACATCCACATCACAACCTCTAAGGAAGGGAGTAAATATGAATGCTCACAAGTGTAGTACAATCCAACTAATCTTGCAATATAAAAAATTGGGTGTACAAAAACAATGACTAAAAATGGGCATTTTTGTAACCAACAGGAACAATGAGACAAGTTCAGAAAACAGACATACCTGGTTTTCAGATCATACTAAACCTGTAGCCAAAACAGAGGTTACATCAAGTTTTTCAGTCAACAAAAATAAGCTTTGCTACTTTTTACATTGTCAGAAAACTGGCCATTTTTCAGACGGATGTAGTCTAGGAATTGGCTTATTTCTAGGCCTTTAGTGAGGACATTAGGGGTTGTTCCAGGAAGGAGGAAAATCTGCTGCTGCTTGGAAGAGGAGATGTGAGCAGGGGGAGGCAGTGGGGGGAAGTATGTGGTGTCTGGTAGTGAAGACATGGGACAGAATTGGACTATTACAAATTTAGACTGAAGAATTTTCAAACTCTACCCTTGTATTTTGTCACGAAGATTCTGACTGTTAAGCTATTGAGGCTGCCCCAGCTCCTATCACTTCTTCTTCCTGCCCTAATGAGTCAGAGCAACAAGACACCCTTCCTAGCTACAGCTTTCTACTGGAACTCGGGAGCAATCAGTCCTACATAAAATATGCATGGAAAGCATACATTGTTTGGCTTTGGATCCACCCCGAAAAACTTGCCCTGGAGGCTAACGCACAGGGGAAGCATGTGATGGAAAGCCAGGATGTAATGTGCCCACCCACCTTAACAGTTACCTCAAAATACATAATTTATCCTGAGAATCATGAAGATCCTACTTCAGGACTTGTAGCTGTAAATGTCCAGGGTAATAGCAGCCTCTGTGCACGTCTGTCTAATCCATTGCCTACAATACTTTGCTGCACTCCAATGATGACTCGCTTTTCTTCCTTTTCCCCATTATTCATCTTCTCCATTGCCTTCATTTCCTGTGTACCTACACAGAACTAGAAGAAAATAAAAAATCAACATTATCGTCTCATTTCTGATTCCATTTCCCAATTCTGATGCTAATTCAGCATTTAGAGAAAAATGCCAGTCCTGATAATGGAAAGTGTGAGGGAAGGGAGGGACGGTGGCACAGACGGAACTCTCAGTTGTTCTCCAGAGTCTCAGCTTTTTATTTTAAAAAGTGCATCTCTAGCTGCTATAGTTGTAAAGAAAATCAGAGACCTGAACATAACTGATGCAGAGACATCTGCTGTCGTTTGAGGAAAGCCAGAATCAAAAGCTCTAAGTTGTGATCTGCCCCATTCAATTCAGTGGGTGCTACTAAGATGCCAAGGATGCTACTTTAAATGTCACATTGTTAACTCTTTCATTATTCACCAAAGCTTGTAAGAAAAGAGAAAAAGTATCATTATGAAGATCTAAACCAGGGGTCGGCAACATTCGGCACGCGGCTCACCAGGGTAAGCACCCTAGCGGGCCGGGCCAGTTTATTTACCTGCTGACGCGGCAGGTTCGGCCGATCGTGGCCCCCACTGGCCGCAGTTCGCCATCCCGGGCCAATGGGGGTGGCGGGAAGCCGCGGACAGCACATCCCTCGGCCCGCACCGCTTCCCGCTGCCCCCATTGGCCTGGGATGACAAACCGCGGTGAGTGGGTTCCCACGATCCCCGCGATCGGCCAAACCTGCTGCATCAGCAGGTAAATAAACTGGCCCGGCCCGCTAGGGTTCTTACCCTGGCGAGCCGCGTGCCGAACGTTGCCGACCTCTGATCTACACTGAAAAAGGGGAAAGGTGGCAGGTGGAACCAAATGAATAGTCGTGCGTATGTGCAGCAGATGTTAAGATACATAGGCCTTTAAGAGCACATGGTGCAGGAGACTGAGGCCATGTCTACTCTTACCAGGGATCCACACTGCTGCGATTGATGCAGCAGGGGTCCATTTAGTGGGTCTAGTGAAGACCTGCTAAATCGACCACAAAGTGCTCTCTGGTTAACTCTGGTACTCCACCAGAACGAGAAGAGTAAGGTAAGTCGATGGGAGAGCGTTTCCCATTGACGCAGCGTGGTATAGACACTGCAGTAAGTCAACTTACCCCAATAGTATAGACAAGGCCTGAGATTGGTTTAATTTTCCTGAAGAAGGCTCAGAATTCAAATGTTTGAGAATCACTGAACTGGTCTCTTCTGTTTATAGGAGATGATTTTAGTGGCAGGACAACAATTGCGGTCCTTTTTTTTTTTTTTATTCCTGCCTAGTAAATAGTTGGAGAAGTCTGAGTTAAGAAGCCCATCGGGATTAGGTAACATTTTTTTCCTGAGGAATACTTTCCAGTAATAACAACGAGGAGTCCTTGTGGCACCTTAGAGACTAACAAATTTATTTGGGCATAAGCTTTCATGGGCTACAGCCCACTTCATCAGATGCATGAAGTGAAAAATAGTAATATTAATTCAGCTGAAGTATTTTCAATCATTTGGAATTTAAAGATTCTATTGCAAAATTTACTGTAAAATGTGCCTGCAATACTGTCAGTCTACCCAAGAGTAATATCAGTTAAGAGGCCCACCCATTTAATCTTAACTGAAAAGAAATGTGGGATTAATATTTTTTTTAAGAAAAGCAATGTACTTTAAGAAACCAGTCATTTTTCAATAGGTTATTTATTCATGTTTCATGCTTTGTTGGACAGCTAGAATAGTGCATTTGTTTTTTGTTTGTTTGTTTTGACTTTATAGACATCTATTTTCAGAATCCTTTGGCCAAATCCTACAGTGTTTACTCTTAAGCAAAGCTCTTCATATACTTCAATTGGAGTTTTGCCTGCATAGAGTCCTAGAATCTATAATTCAAAAATGATTCCATACTACTGATGTAAAACCTAACAATGTTTGTCTTATTTTGACCTAATCTGTGTACATTTTCTTTCACAAAGGTACAACTTAATGATCAGATTCTGACACTCCTACTCACACTGAGTAGCACCTTACCCCATGAGAAAGCTCACTGATTTTAATGGATCCACTTGTGGAATAAAATACTATTCATAATGAGCAAGGGTATCAAAGTCTGACCATAATAGCTAAGATGTAGTTCATACAGAAATAATCATTGGGAATCAAAGAATGGTAGAAATTTGAAAAAATATTTTTCAAATCTAAGAAAAGTGCCTTCTGAGGACCATGTCAGCACTCAAATAGGTCAGGAATAATGCTGAGAATTCTCTTTTAGGCAGTGAAACAAATTACCATGCAACTTGAAAATGAACTAGTTTGATGTGAAACCAGCAACACTTATTATGTGTCTGTCTCCAATGGGAGCCACAGCAAAAGAAACAAGAATGAATCGACTGATTTTTATTTAATTCCATTTTCAGACAAAAATTAAGTCTAGAAAAACGACTATGTCTATATAAATATAACTAGAGGTAGAAAGAAGTGCTTATATACTGACTTATGCCAAGATCAGTATAGCACAAATTGTTTTGATAAAGCTCTATTGCAAATAGCCAGGGCTGGCTATAGGCACCAAAAAATCTGGAGCCGGCCCTGCAAATAGCAGTCTAAGGTCAAACTCTCTTGATAGTACCCAAATGCAGGAGTAAATTTATCCTTTGTTTAAAACAAGTAGTAAATTTTTATTTGCCTTCATATAGTTAATATTAGATTTTTCATAAAGAGAGCCCAAGTATTGATTTTATGTGGAGTAGCATACTGCCTCCACTATTTCAGGTAAGATTGGTATTTTGTGAAAGAAATATTGGTAAGTTCAATTTTTTTTCACTGAATGATCTTCTGTGAGCACCTCTACAGAATACTGACTCGAAGTTGCATTCATGCCCCTCGGAAGTTTCCTATTAATATATAAAAACCCAAAAGACTTTATCACATCTATGTCACGTACCAGCACTTTTCTATGCAGAGTATCTTCTCTTAGCAAGTGTGAGGTTGGGGCTCCTTTCATGGGACAGAACTACCACTTCAGGGCTGTTAAGGACATGCATAGCCAAGGGCGTTGAACCACAGGTGACCGCAACAATTTCCCAGACTCTCAAGGGCCAAACTTTATTTGCATGACATGAAACTGACTAGTGCATTGTGGCCCAAAGAGACTGAAGCATGTAATCAATGCTCCATATCTATCTGAACGGCCTCCAGTTGGTGTTTATGATTGGTGCAGGCCACACCTCTTCATTCAAGATGAGTGGTCACAAGCTTTATTTTAGAGCTTAGCAGAGAGCATTTTGGTTATGCCTGACAAAGTTATTTCTCTTTCTGTTATAATTATTTGTATTCCTAGTGCTCACTGCTGCAATAAATCCCCACATCAGGAACAATACTTCCCTGTGAATGACCACTAGGATGGAAGGGCTCCTTCCAGTGATTTTCAAAGATGATAATTAATTGATGCATGGAAAGGCTATGAAAACGGAGGTCCATAATTCATTATTAGCCATTGGGTTCAGAAGTGTGCATAACTTCCATTAACACACCAAAGTCTCCCAGACTGGCATTGGGAGGTATAAATTTTGCTGCACCCTAGGAAGGATTCACTCCAGGCAGTTGCCTTCTTTTCCTTGTGGTTCCCTTTGGCAAGGGCACCTTTAGTTTCTATCAGGGCACCATAGAAGTCTTGCCAGTGAAAGCTGCCGAAAGGATCAACTGAATTATTAAAAACAATGGGTAAAGGACCACTCAGAGTGACATAAAATGAAGCCCTTAATCATTAGATAATGAAAATTTAGCTATTTCTGCTGAAATGCAGCTGGGAATGCAGTTTTACAAGGGCAATCACAAAAACTTCTGTGATTGCAAATCAGGTAGCTAATCATGGGCCTCATTCTCCACTCACCTTGGTATAAATTGGGAGTAACTCCACTGCAGTCACTGGAGTAAACACCAGTATTACACTGACCAAAGAGACAGGCACCTAAATTCTGTCTTTTCATCTACCAAAGATAGAGGCTAACTGAAGGATCCATTTGGAAATCTCAAGGATCAGGGTACAGTTGCAAGGAAAAAACTAAGACCATATCTTTGTGGGGCTTATTAATTTTTGGCCACTGTACTCCTGAGGTGACTGATGTTTTGTGGAAACCATTTGGAGTTTATACATATAGAAAACAGTCACATGATAAGCAGCAAAGGTGCCAACATTGCAGGGCCGGCTTCAGGCACCAGCCCACCAAGCTTGTGCTTGGGGCGGCACCTGGAGCGGGGCGGCGCGGTGCGGTGCTCCGGCTCCGGCCGCCGGGGAGAGCGGAGCCCCGGCCGGGCTCTCCGCCCTCCTCCCGGCGCTCTGGCCGCCGGGGAGAGCAGAGCCCCGGCCGGGCTCTCTGCCCTCCTCCCGGGGCTCTGGCCGCCGGGGAGAGCGGAGCCCTGGCCGGCTCACTGCCCTCCCCCAGCGCTCTGTCCGCCAGGGAGAGCAGAGCCCCGGCTGGACTCTCCGCCCTCCCCCCAGCGCTCTGGCTGCCGGGGAGAGCGGCCTGCGGCCGGGCTCGGCGCCCTCCCCCTGCCGCGCTCCGGGGGGGGGGGGGCAGCGGCAGCGGTAGGCATTTTTGCCGGGGTGGCAAAAAAGCCAGAGCCGGCCCTGCAACATTGCCAGTTTTTCCAAATGACTCAGCCCATCAGCCTCAACCACGAGTTAGTGGGACCATCTCTGGGCAGGAGTGAATTTTCAATGCCCATTCAACCACTCACCTCTGAAGAGACAGCCAGCAAGAGCGCAAATTAGCAACAAATACAATTAACTTTTTTCTCATTGGAACACTTATCCACTAGGAGTTGGATTGAGACCACCCAAGTTAACACCTTTCATCCAGGCAAAATGGTAAGTACTAACCACTCCCACTGACCTGGTTTAAACTCATATTAGTGATCTAAAAACAAAAAGCAAAAACCTTCATCTCTGAAAAACAAGTACATGATTTTTAGCAGTTTTTAATTCTTTTAATTAAGCATCCATCTACATACATGCACAGCAAAGTACAAAGGGTTAGAAAATGGGCTTCATTTTCAGCCCCTAATTGTAACCTATTGTGCATTAATCCCTGAGAGAAAGTATGTCAGCTGTATCTCTATCATGAGTGAGAGTGCAAATTCATGTGTTCATTTTGCAATATTGATTGCTTTTGGGATACCAAATCTGTCTTTTGATACTTAAACTCGCTCTGCTCATTGTGAGCAAAAATCCACTGTACAATAGTTCATCAGTCCTACACTGTGTCTCAGGGAGAAATCCATCCCGGAATTCTTGCTCTGGACAGTTAAAAGGTTGTCACCTAATCCCCCCAAATAAAGGAGTTTCAATATCTTCTTTTTAATCTTACATTATGCTCACATAAAATCCTGTCTTTTTATTTTTGCTTCCCTTTTAAAAGTGAAGTCTGTGCTTGAAATGAAATGTGCATGACTGCCAGGCTTGCAGGCTGAGATCCTGTGTAGAGCCAAGGTAGTTTAGACATGATTAATGCAAACTCCCTCCACTCTGAACTGGAAGGACCAGTTCTAATGTAGTTCAGTTGCTGGATGAGACACCACTGTGAGGGGTGACCTTATAAAAAGCCTAGCTAGAGAGAAAAACATTGCTTGACAGGTCCGCCCAGGTTCTGTTGAGAGGAGGTTAATTAGCAGCAGTTGTGATGCTGTTATGATGTGAGCCCTAGTTTTCTAGAAGCTGGATTTTGGTCCATGGCCATTAGTGTTTCACTAAGAGTCTGATCAGATTGTGGCCATTCTATGTGCTATGAGGGAAGAGGACACAGGAGAACTTTCCCCTCTTTGCATGTTATGAAGGAGTCAGCCACAACGGCATTTAGGGACTGCTCCCTGTGAGCACCACCAAGCATGCTCTCCACCACAGCAGCGGCAGTGGGTCCCACTATGCTGTGGCCATGACTCTACCTCTCTGCACCAGCCAGTGAGACCAGTTGCTGTGAAGCATCATGCATGCTGCACCTTCCTAAGGAGCAACACAGCAACTTGGTTCCCCAGGAGCTGCAGATGGGATTGCACTGGACCTCCCTGAGGCAGAACCCGTACCACCTTCTTGGGGCTATGTTAACTAGAAACGTCTGACTGACCCTAAGTGCAAAAAGCTTCCCTAGAAAGCATTCTCTCAAGTGGATGCAAAAGAAATGGACAGAGTGTGATGCAGGAGAATAGGGGAGTGAGTCCCACCAGTAGTGCTGCAATGTCCTGATTGACTCTGAAGTTACTGAGGCCTATTAAATACTGCTAGCTCTTAAAGCTGCTTAAATGTGAAAACTTGAGAGCAGCAATAGCTTGTTTCCTGTCTTACTTCAATATATTACTGTTGAGAAGATGTGAAGCAAGATCTAGAGGGAGTCACATTCTTAGAGCCTTTGGGAACTGAGCCTTATTTGGGAAGGCTGTAATTGAGAGTACTGTAGAGCAGAGGTGGGCAAACTATGGCCTGCGAGCCACATCCAGCCTGCAGGACCCTCCTGCCCGGCCCCTGAGCTCCTGGCCCCTCCCCTGCTGTCTCCCCTCCCCCACAGCCTCAGCTCACTGCACCGCTTTGGGCGGCGAGCTCTCTGGGGCAGCACAGGTGCAAAGCCACAGCCTGAACCGGTGCTCTGTGCTGTGCAGTGCATGGCTGCCTCCAGCGGGGTGGCGCAGCTGCCTATCCTGGTGCAGCCGTGCTGCCAGCCACCCGTGCTCCAGGGAGCGCAGTAAGGGGGCAGGGAGCGGGGGTTGGATAGAGGGCAGGGGCGGTCAGAGAGTGGGGAACAGGGGGATTGAATGGGGGCAGGGGTCCTGGGGGGGCCAGTCAGGAAGGAGAGGGGGGTTTCAATGAGGTGGCGGGGGCAGTTAGGGGCAGGGGGCAGTTAGGGGCAGAGGATCCGGGGGCGGTCAGGGAGAAGGGGTGGTTGGATAGGGCAGGAGTCCGGGGGGGGGGCATTCAGGAAGGAGAGGGGGGTTGGATGGGGTGGTGGGAGGCAGTTAAGGGCAGGGGATCCGGGGGCAGTCAGGGGACAGAGAGCGGGGGGGGGGGGGTTAATGGGGCAGGGTTCCTGGGGGGGGGGTCCGTCAGGGAATGGGGGGGTTGGATGGGGCAGGAGTCCCAGGGGGGCCATGCCACGCCTGGCTGTTTGGGGAGGCACAGCCTCCCCTAACTGGTCCTCCATAGAATTTTGAAAACCCAATGCGGCCCTCAGGCCAAAAAGTTTGCCTGCCCCTGATGTAGAGTATAGTGAAGGGGGGTTACTTACGCATTAACATTTTAAGTAATATTCTCATTTAAGATCTATCTAGTCTTGAATGCAGAGTAATGCAGTGCTTTTGAAATGGAAGGAAATATAAAAACATAGATGGATTATTTACTGTATGCCTTGCTGTTTTCTTTTGAATACTATTAACATTATCTTTCTACTGCAAGTAGCAAGCACAGAGCCCTTACCAAAGTTTGTCAGCTAACTTGCTATAAAAAAAAAAATCTATAGAAAATTCCTAAATTTACAAGTGGTTTCCTATGCCCTGTACACTTTCTTCTTGATAGAACCAAAATAGCCTTAATAGGGACTGAAATAAACTCTGAGTTTCAAAAGGGCTATGTGCATACAGGAACAGTCCATTTCTGTGGCCATAAATGCCACTCACGTTCTAATGTTACAGCTAGGATTATGTGTGGGACTTAGGGAATTGCTCTGAAAGTCATAGGGCTTTGATGCTGGCAAAGCTACCATATGCAGCCTACCTTATTAGTTTTATGGGATTCAGGAAGGGTATGGAACAATATGCCTGGCACGTTGCTCCTCATTTGCCAGTTTAAGAACAGCTTGGGTGATTCCTGCTGTGAATTTGATATTAAGAAATAGTTTCCCAAGGACTGGGATGGAGATGGTAGATGCAGCACTCCCCATTTAGCACCCACGATGTACTATATCAGACCCTCGCCAGGATGACTATCCTGGATTTCCAAATGCTGGTGAATGGGCTGCCTCATATGACCTTTTTGATTATTTTCATAGCGTACTGCTGCACTCACTATCCTTGATCTACTTCTTGAAGGTATGAGAAGACAATTTCATTATTTGAGTGATCATCTGGTCCTTTCTGGTTGTACGCTGGACCATTCCCAAGGGGCAAACTTAGATTTAGTAAAAGAACCTTCAACTATCTGATGATTTTGTAGGTAAATGCAATGATCCGAGAGTGGAATAGCAGATTCCCTGAGACAAAAGAGAAGAAGGTCGATAGCAAGTAAAGGAAAAACCGTAAGGGAGGAGGGAAATCTTAAAGTTGATCATGACATTAAAAAATTGGGCCAAATCCGCAGCTGGTGTAAATGGGTATCGCTCCATTGATGTTTATGGAGCCAGGTTGATTTACATCAAGTGGGGTTCTGATTATCTCAGTTGTTGAGACAGTGTATACATTAGATATGCAGCCATTTTTATCTTCAAAGAGTAAAACCAATAGCGTTAAGAATTACATTCATTCAGACAGTACATGTGTAGCATTTGATACCTTTGATGTCTTAAACTCTGGTTTTCAGAATTAAAATGTTAATCATAAAGTGCTTTACCATATTCAAAAAGATATGCATTACATATAGCCCTGGATTCATTACCCTCCACCTACTGGACCAAGATTGTGGCAAACCTTAAACTCATTGTGGTTTTCATTATTATTACAAAGCATTGCAATTCATACGGTCCTACCGAAGGGGAAGGGAGAGTGACTAATATCAAAAGCTGAAGCCCTCAATTTTATCCAGTAGAAAATGAACACAAAACATGGCTCTGTCATGAATATGCGCCACGAAGGCTGTTTCTCAGCTGTTAATTTTGGGAAAAAATCACCACCTCAATTTTCTGCCAGTGGGCAAACAAACCATTTTTTACACTTCAGCCCCAAGAGTTCCTCACACTCCACCAGATACAGTCAGTGATAGCCCATGTGCTATTTCAGTGCCATAGGGCCATTATTCAGTTTAGTTGCCCCTACTTTGATGTGCCCAGTCTGTTAACAATGGAATGTCTGACATCATCCCCACCATTGAGTCATGTCCTGTTCTTCTGCGGAGACCCCTGCCTCAGTGTCTGAGCCTCTGCTGCTTTCCTCTTCTCTTCTTCCTCTGCTTTCTTCCGCTCCTCCTTCAGCTCTTTGTATCTCCATTTGGGAATCTGTAGATAAGTGCCGTCTTTGGCACTGCTCTTCCTCCTCACTTTCTCTGGTTGGTAGGTGGGTGGAGGAGCCTTGTTGACACGCACTTTGGGGATGACAAATCCTGGTCTCACACTGCTCCTTCTCAGTAGGTGCAGTGGCAGGAGGCTTGCTTTCCTTGTGACCACAGTGTTCATGTGAGCTACTGTGAGGCTGAGGGGCTGCAGACTAGCCCGCCGGTCCTTCTTTTTGGGGATCAACATGACTCTGGAGTTCTGAAATAATTTCTCATAGCTGCTAACGTGGTCTTTGTCCTGAGATCGGATATCCTGGGCTCTTTGCTTCCTAAGGATTTCCTGCACAGCCAGTGTGCGTTTCCCCACGCAGGGTGGGCTCCCTGGGCACACAGTCCTGCAAGATATGGCAATAAAGGGGCTGTTTAAACTTGTAGTCATCCTAACCATGTGGTCAAGGACGCCATCTTCTTCAGGGCCACAGGAAGCCCTGAATGACATTGCTGACCTCACACCCTCCGAAATCCTCTGCAAACAGTTTTTTGGTTCTGCGGCCTTGGCAAGAAGTTCCTTCATCTTTGGCCATTCTGACTTATACTGGTCACAAAACTGCTCAGGGCATGGCCTGTCCATCAGCCTCTGCATGAGGAAGGCTGCTTCTGATCTTCCTGTGTAACAAGCCCATTCCCGTGGAGTCATTCCACGGCTTGGGTCAGTCGCGTGGACATCTGCCCCTTAAAGGAGAGAAAGGAAAAACATTTGCCTTTATCGGTTATACAGTGCACACTTCAACTCCCACTGCCATAATCAAAACTGAATGAAGCAGGGATCCTGTCAAGAAAAATAGTATGTGATTATGTAATTAAAGACTGTATCATAATGCACACACACAATTCTGGAATTTCCTGACTTTTGAGTGCTTGACTTTGCAACTTTATTGTTTTTAATGTAGTTTTCTTGTATATAAATTCCTATTTTTAAACAGCACACTGAAAATAAAAAATACAAAAATAAAACAAAAAACACCACACAACCCATGTGGAATCATACTGACCCCCCACGTTGGTCACAAATAGGACCGAAACCTTTAGATCCACAGCACAGACCTCTGTTCACTTGAGCTAATGGAGTAACTGGTAGCAATAGCAGACTGTTTTCCTAAATCTGGACCAGTCACTACTGAGTAAAGAGACATATAGCAATGGAAGAACCCCTTCTGTCTCTGTAGTAAATGTCTACACTACAGCAGTGCAGTTGTGCCACTGGAGCATTTCTGGTGTAGACATACCCTGAGTGACAAGGAGGAAGATGGTGCTGTTCACTGTGATAGATAAAGAAGGGAGAAGGGAGAAAGTGGGTGATAGATCAGAAGCTCAATTTTAGCCATGTTAAGTTTCAGCTGATGGCCAGACCCCACAAGGAGACGTCAGAAAGATAGGCCAAGATGTGGTTAGGATGGAGGGAGACAGGTTGCAAACAGAAGTAGATCTCTGAGGAATCTATATAAAGGTAATAGTTAAAGCCATGGTTGCAGAGAAGATCATCAGAGACAGGGTACAGAGCAAGAAGGGGAGGGGGCGAAAATGGAACTCTGTGGGACCCCACCAAAAGGAGAGGGAAGGAAGAGGAGGACCCACCAAATAAGACACCGCAGAAGCAGTCAGAGAAGCAGGAGCAGAAGCAGGGTAAGGACAATATTTTGAAAGCTAACAGAGGACAGGATTTCAAGAAGAATCTGGTTAACAGTAATAAGAGGTCAACAAGAATATGATAGAGTAGAGGCCATGATGTTTGGCCCTGGTCTACTCTTCATCTCCCCATCAGCCTGTCTGTCTCTGAGCCCCTATTCTCTTCCCCTACACCAGCCTCCTCTTCCTTCATCTTTCCCCCTCTCAGCCTGTCCCCTTAACCTGATTGTCCCTGGACCCCCAACCTTTCCTCAACCCCATCTGTGCCTGCACTCCTTCTCCTCTCCAACTTACGTAGGTCTCTCTAGGAGTATAGGAAATTGCATGGGAATTGTTTGTTTGTTGTGTTCATACAACATACATTTTAATAATAAGCCTAGGGTGGGAATGATTTATTACATAGGACAGGGCCCCCAACCATGTACTGTGGATTCTGAATGTGTTTAAACTGGCCCTGCGTTTTCAGATCAAGTTTGCTGATGGCCAACCTCCCACGCACACTTCCCCTCCACCCCCAAAACCACACACACACACAAAAAACCAAAACATCAACAATTCCAGGGCAGATCGTCCAACCAGACCCGATGCTAGGGGAGGTGGCTATTTCTGATATATGATTAAATAGGTTAACCAATTTGTGAGGCCATCTCCACTTGGATTTGTTTGCAAACAGCCAACAGGAACCCAAATGTGTTTGCCTCCAGATATATTCCAGATGTAGAATCATGGAAGAGCTGTGCTCTGTCTCGAAACCACAGTCAGATACACTGTTTCTTCTTACTCAGATACTTTTGTCCAAACTGATCAGAGACCATTTACAAGGGTCCATTGAGCTCACCATTCGTGCTGCCTCTTCTATGATTTCTGGTTCTATCAATACAAATTGACACATTCCCAGCTCTTTTTGGAGCTATATCTCACAAAAGAAATCTACCAAATACAGAAATCCAAATCTTTTAGCAGCATACTCAATGCTGATTTTATGTCTCATCTAATGAAATCTTGTTTGACACAAGATCTTTTTAAGATGCTACTGACTTACTTTGCAAATCCAGAAACATTCCTAAACAAATTCCTCATTCAACAAAATTTCTAGGGACTTTACCAATTGGATCAGATATCAATATTCAAGCCCTTTTTCAAAGGTTATGGCAGTCTTATTGAACTATTTGTCATTCAGATTTAAGGCTGGTCTAACAAGTCTTCTTTTAGAAAATGTGTGCATTGCCCTTAGTCCTCATTTTCTTCAGATTAAATCATGTCCCGAATCCTGTTTTTCAAGCAACTAATTTGAGTAGCTGTGTCACTTTGGGATATTAATATTATATTCAGTTAATGAGGTTTCATGTCTCAAGAGATTGTTATCCACAAAACTGACATCACTGCTGCCGTGTTTGTGCTGGGCCGCCAAAGCATCAGAGTTCCAATTAATCAGAATTTCAGACCTCTGAATAAAAATGCCCAGGGTACTATGAATTTTTTTTTCATTAAAATCCAGTTGTAAGTCTTACATTTCCTGCATTGCTCCTTTATCCTATCTGATTAGTGACAGAATAGACAAACAACTATGGGTTTCTTCTCAATGTATGCAAGTCTGTTAATAAGAAGTAGGATCTAAAATTCTGGTTAAATCTGCATCTCTTTTAAAAAATACCGGCCCCACTAAATAAAGCAGCATCAGGACTTTAATTAAATGGAATTCTCAAGGAAAACTGCACCCATTTTGCTCAGTTTAGTAATATGAGAGTGCTAGCGTAAGTAGAACTCTAGTCAGGTCAACTCTGAAGCTCTCAGCCAGGCAACACTTTCACTTTCAGGGTTTGGCCCTGTGGCCATACACTATGAAATGTATTATTTAAGGTCCAGATTCTGCTCTGTTATACCAGTATAAATCCGCAGCAGCTCCAATGGTTTCACTGGAGTAGCACTATCTGGCCCTCCATTTTTAATCACAATTGGCATTTCTGCATGTCTTCTGCTGGAGGTGGTTATCTTGCTAAGAAGTGATATCAATTGTGACCTTGGCAGTGTAGCAGCCCAAAGGAAGTAACTGCAGAACGGTAATTAACCTGCGTTACCATTCATTTTACATTCCAAAAAGTACATTCACATTTTTTAAAGATTAAACATTATGGCCAAGATTTTCCAAAGTGACTAGTGACTGTGGCTGCCTCAGTATTTTGGTTCACAACCTGAACACCCCGACTTTCAGAAAGAACAGCCACTCTGAAAATCGGCCTCCAATCATTCATCAAATTTTTCCCTTCAGTTTCCCCGATGCGACTTCTATACCCAGTACTAAAGCAGGTTGGAAACTTGGTTAGTCTCCAGTACTGAGCTCTTGCATTGCCAGTGTCACAGGTAATAATACACTAATAATATCACTAATACATGTACACAGTAAATAGCTTTTGGTCATGATTTACAGCAGAAATTACTCCATAGTGCTTTGATCATCCTCATTATAAGGTTGGCTGTCACAGGGTGAAAGATCCCTTTAAGAGGAAGCAGGGTTCAGGGCACATGGAATGATTACCTGCTGTCCAGTTGGGCTTAAGGGAAGGCACCTGGGCCTTATAAAGAGGGAGACGGCTGCAGGTACAGGTTGGCAGATGCTGTAGACACAACATGGCATAAGGCTGCTGCAGGGCCCTGAGTCCTGCAGGAAGACACCATCAGGAAAGCCTGTGGAGAAGGCCATACTCCAAACAACAGGTGTTAGGAGGGGAGGAAAACAGACCCTCAGAGAGGAAGGCTGTGCCCATCTTGGAACTGGAGCAGAAGAGTGTTTGAAGTCTGAAGGGAAGCCAGACCCTCAGGGAGGAGGAGCTGTGACCATCTGAACCTGGGATGAAGACTTTGTAGGTTTAAGTTCTATTTTGAAAAACTTTGTGCAGGACTTAATAAATTGGCCCCGGGGAGGGGAATGAATATCTGTACTGTGAGGACTTTTTGAGGGGCCTGAGTGAAGAGGAAACTGAGGCAGCCCTCAGCAAAGCCACACTTGGCCAGCAGTGGGCACTACAGGGCAGGCACCCATTTACATTGGCATACTGGGCTATAATCTACAGGCAGTGGTTTTCAACCAGGGGTACACAGAGGTTTTCCAGGCGGTACATTAAGTCATCTAAATATTTGCCTAGTTTTACAACAGGCCACATAAAAAGCACTAGCAAAGTCAGTACAAACTAAAATTCCATATAGACAATGACTTGTTTATACTGCTCTATATACTGAAATGTAAGTACAATATTTATATTCCAATTACATTATTTTATAATGATATTATAAAATGAGAAAATAAGCAATTTTTCAGTAATAGGTTGCCTATACACTTGTATTTTTATGTCTGATTTTGTAAGCAAGTAGTTTTTAAGTGAGGTGAAACTTGGGGGTACGTAAGACAAATCAGACTCCTGCAAGGGGTACAGTAGTCAGGAAAGGTTGAGAGTCACTGATCTGCAGTATTCTGTACGGGGAATTCCACTAGCATCAGAAACTTCACCCTTCTGTCCTGCAGTGGGTCTAGTGGTAAACTCTTTCTCACTCACATATACACGTGCACATAGGGGACATGTCACCATACCAACAACATCCTTTGAAGCAATGATACCACTTTAGTCCTATGGGGCAGAGGGGAAAGGGAAAGTCATGATAATAAAGCAAACATGGAAAATCATGGAATCCACGGCTTTGAAGAACGCCATCACAAAATTTCTTACAATTGTTTTCTGATTACTTACTTGCTTACTATTCAGCATGACTAGCAAGCTTCAGGATTTACAATGCACTACATCTAAGCATAGCTGAAATTGCCAGTCTAAAAACCTCACAACACTGGACTTAATGATGTAAATACATCTCAGTAATTTAAGTGTGGGGAAGGGGGGGAGGGGAGGGGAAGGGATCGGTCAGAGGAAGATCTTAAAGCTTCCTGGCTTTCAAATGTTTGAAAACTTCAATGGTCCTTTAACATAAGCTACTTGTAAAACTATTCTTAAACAGTTGGAAAGTATGGAAATGCAGAGCTAAGGTACCCAAATCATTACCTTTCCCTTGTACTCTTGTATCCCTACTGTATTCACAAGATAAGCTTAATCCTGCATACTGCACATTTTCAGCATTAACAATATGATACATATCCCTGCTAGGCTTTACCTTACTTAACAAGTCACAGGAAAATTTTCCATCTCTTTCCTGTTTGAACTCTGAGAGGGCTAGAGACACCAAACTGAAGCCAGAGATTCCCAGGGTTAACCTCCTAGGTATGCTCCGAAAGACACTTTGAATTGACAGATCACTAAAACACTGTAACTCTTAGGATATAGGTAATAACTCATTTGCGTGCATATGTTTGCTTACTTTAATCTGTAAATAGCTCTCATTTCTTTTTCCTATTTAGTAATCCTTTAGATAGTTAATTACAGGATTGGCTACAAGCCTTGTCTTTGGTGTAAGATCTAGGGTAACAATTGATCTGGGGTAAGTGACTGGTCTCTTGGGACTGGAAGCAACCTGAATATGGTGTGAATTTTTGGTGAAAATGACCATTTATCACTAATGTCCTTGCCTGAGTGGTAAGATAGACTGGAGAGGCCAAGGGCACTGTCTGTGACTCCATGGTAAGACTGTTATAGTGATCCAGGAGTTCAAATTTGGTACTGGCTCGGTGAAATCTAATTATAGACCATGCCACCAGTTTGGGGGGTCTGCCCTGAAGTTGGTACTCTCAGTGTTGAGCTACCCCAGACAGCATGACATATGGTATATCTACATTTGAGGTGGGACTGTGATTCCCAGTTGGCATAGATGTACCCATGGTACCTCTGCTCAAGCTAGCATGCTAAACATATCGGTGTAGCCGGGGCAGCACGGGCAGTGACTTGGGCTATCTGCCCAGCATGTATTCAGGGGGACCACGCGGCTAGCCTAAGCCACTGCCCGTGCAACCCCAGCTACATGAATGTTTTTAGTGCATTAGCTTGAAGTCTACATGAGCTGGGAATCACACAGCTGCAATGTAGATGTTCCCTCGGGGTAAAGGGCTATCAAAGGTGTGAAGGGTTCTTAACGAGTATATGTGCAATGTTCTTTCTGGGGAGTTGCTAAGTGTGTGACTGTGTGCCAGGATCTGAATCTTATAGTGCCAAGGACCAGTGTGAGTGTGTGCATATTGAGGCATTGCTCAAAGAGGGTAGAGGGAAGGTGGCAAGTCCTTTAATAGTGTTAGCTGGAATCATGGCGGGTGAGAGTGACTCCTTTACTGGGTTGTAAAAGGAGGTGAAGAATTTGTACATTTCCGCAACTGTGAGGCTGGCAGAGTAAAGGTATTTGTGTTAATGGGGTGTATTGGGGCACTGCTGAAAGAGCATGGGCATGACGACATACTGTCAAGCAACCTTAACTCTGTGTTAACATAGTTCTTTGCCATTGAATTTCATAGTTTTTTTTTTTAAACAGGAAAACATATGGTGTTGGTAGGAGTTAGTGGTCATTTAGACAGTTGTACATATCCTGTCCTGCGACTTGCATACTGAGCCAGCCCACTCCATGTAAATACACACACACTAGCTGGGCCCCACCAGCCTTGCTTCACCACACATCCCTAGTCATGGCCCTGATCCATTCACTACATTTCCCCCTCCAACTTGGCCCCTCTCCAATGCTGTACACAGGCACCCCACCACAAGCAGGGAACTCATCTCCCTGAAGTCTTCACTCCCTGGCATACAAACATTTCTATTGTTGTTAATTCCGCCCCACCTCCCACAGCCTGGCTCACATGCAGTACCTGGAGTGAAGGCCAACTATACGACAATGAAATGGCGTTTCTGGTCATGTTGCTGAATGGTTGGAGGGTGGGGTTTGTGGCAGGGCCAGGAAGAGAAATCACAGACAGGGTTTCTGCTCCACAATACTGACAGTTTTATGTTTGACAGAAAGTATTTCTATGCCATACAGCATATATTTTTCAGTCAGCTAGGCACCTTCCAATTTCTCAATGAATGTTCTTCTAACACTTAGTCATAGCAGTCTTGGGGTGCACTGGCAGGGCTGGAGGGGATTAAGCTACAGGAAGGTTTGGCTGCAAGGGATTGGGGCTCAGAGGGTTGGGGTGAATTGGCAGAGCTGGGGGTGCATGGGGATTGGGGTGCACTAGCAGGGCTGTAGGGTGCCATGCCTCCCTCATCTAAGTCCCCAACCTTGTCTCCCCTACCATCCATCCCCATTTATTTCCCCTTCCCATAACCTCCCTCCTCTTCCCGCAGCCCCAAACCGCCCTCCCCCACACCTCCACCCCAAATCTCTCCTCCCAGCAGGTATACCAATGTTTAATTCCCCCCCCCCAAAATCCTTTGATTACATTTCCCCAAAAAATGAAATTGCCACCCAACTCACAAATTGTAGCAACCTCCAGCCATCAATTCAAACCTCCTTTTGTCTTAGGGCATGTCTACACTTGCAAATGTAGAGTGCTTTGAGTTAAACTAGTCTTTGTAGAGCGCAGTAGGGAAAGCGCTGCAGTCTGTCCACACTGACAGCTGCAAGCGCACTGGCATGGCCACATTTGCGGCACGTGCAGCAGCCACAGAGAGCAGTGCATTGTGGTAGCTATCCCAGCATGCAAGTGGTTGCAACATGCTTTTCAAATGGGGTGGGGTGGGGTGGAGTGTGACAGGGAGTGTGTTGTGTGTATGTGGGGGGAGAGAGTGTGGGTTTTTTGGGAGCTGAGAGCATGCCAGCATACTGTCTTGTAAGTTCAGAGAGCAGCAGATCTCCCCTTCCCGCCCCCCCGCCTCGCTCTCTCACACACAGCATTCCACAGTAATGGTTTGCTTTGATAGCCACATTCCTGCAGTGATTCCAAAACAATGACAAGAGTGGCCACTTGACTTAAGGGGATTATGGGATGTCCAGAGGCCAATCAGAGCGCAGTAATGCAACACCGCATTCACACTGATGTCCAGGCGTTTCACCCAAGGTACACCAAGCGTTATGCTTCTCCCCGAGGTGGATTACCAGGAGCGCTTTAGCCACGGAGTCAGAGCGCTCTAAGTGCCTTGCCAGTGTGGACGGGTCATGAGTTAGGGCGCCCAGGGCTGCTTTAATGTGCTCTAACTCGCAAGTATAGCCAAGCCCTTATGTGCGGGCTTGTGATTAACTTATCCTTAGTTATTTTAATTGAAGGGTGAGTTCACAGCCCTCAAAAGGTCTGTGATTCATCCAGTCAGACCCTCTCACTGTAACAGTACAAGGCAGCAGAAGTAAACTGGGTTGGGTGGGGGGATTGGCTGTAATTCGGGAACCCTAGGTTAGATGACCCCAAATTTGAATCACTAATGCTACTCAGTGATCCTGTGAGACACACCCTTTCACCACATTTCAAAGCAATCTGAATAAATGTTCGGATTTTAGAGCACTTACAGGAGCTGAACTTTAAAGCATATAAAATGTTGGGAATAGAAACCGTCTAGCCATTTTTCTGCATTGGAGCATGAACAGTTCTCAAAATGTACATTTTCTTAAATACTGTTCTCAATTTGTGTCCCCCAGAGATTTAGTGAGTGCCATGTACTACCTTGGGTAAACCTCAACAGACTGAGATCATTTTGACCTGCACCACATCAGTAGTTTGATCTTTAGCTCGGGGGGAAAAAATCCACCTAGACACTTTCTTTTTTAAAATGGGTATTTTTTTCAAGGCTTATATTTCTGGAACTCTGGGCTTAAATGAGTCCAAATTTGGGTCATTAGCCCTACCCGCATATTCTTGAGGCACACTAAATTTCAAAGAAATCTGACTAAGCATGTTGATTTTAGAGGACTTAAAAAGGTCCACCTTTAAATAGATGTCATGGTGCAAGCTTAACTATAGTAGTGCTGCCATACCACAATAATAATAGTAAATGAGTCTTGTAATAAATAAATCACATTTCAAAATCCATGCAGAATGCAGTTATTCCAATTTGCTATTTGTAATTAAGTGGCTATAACAATATATTTTCCTTTCTCATGACTTGATGTCAGTTTAATAGGATAATCAAGGAAAGTGCTTCCTCCTTCTCTGAAATACACATTATAGAGCCCTAGCCTTCACAAAAGAACATGCCAAACATTCTATAAATTGTGCTTAATGGCACAAGGTTATATGTACTCAGACACACAAGGGATGCAGGGTTTTTATTTTATTTAGTTTTTTACATGATCCACTGTATAATGATTGCTCACAGAGCAACAATGCCACATAAGGGAATGTCTACACCAGTGGTGGGCAACCTGTGGCCTGCGGGCTGCATGCGGCCCGTCAGGTCAATCTGCTGACAGGCTGTGAGACAGTTTATTTACATTGACCGTCCATAGGCATGGCTGCCCGCAGCTCCCAGTGGCCGCAGTTCACCATTCCCGGCCAATGGGAGCTGCGGGAAGTGGCGCAGGCTGCAGGGACGTGCTGGCCGTCGCTTCCCGCAGCTCCCATTAGCCGGAACGGTGAACTGCGGCCACTGGGAGCTGCGGGCAGCCATTCCTGTGGACGGTCAATGTAAACAAACTGTCTTGCGGCCCACCAGCAGATTGCCCTGACGGGCTGCGTGCGGCCCATGGGCCGCAGGTTGTCCACCACTGGTCTACACAGTCTACACGCGCCAGCTGTAGACTCAGGTTCGTAGGACTCGGGCTACGGGGCTGTTTCATTGTTGTGTAAGCTTCCAGGCTCAGGCTGGAGCCCAGGCTCTAGGACTCTGAGGGATAGAGGATCCCAGACCCTGGGCTCCAGCCCAAATTGGAAGTCTACATGGCAATGAAACAGCCCCACAGCCCTAGTTCCACGAGCCGAAGTTGGCTAGCACAGGCCAGCTGTGGATTCTTCTTTGCTGTGTAGACATACCCTAAGAAGGAGTTATATCTAACTACCATACATAGCTTATAGTGTCTTATTATTTAACATTAGGTGGCTTTATAATTCTGGACACATAGTTATCAGATCGTATTTTAACATTGTATCATATTCATAGTATTTGAGCTGTGTGAAATGTTTGTAATGAAACTCAATATCACATCAAAACTTCTAGGTTTTCTTATAAAGTCAAAAATCATCTCAAGTTTTTCAAATCTTTCAGGCCCAATTTTGTAGCAATTTATCTGGTCCCATATTTTACCAAGATTAAAAAGAAAAAATTACTGTACTCTACTCTAATATTGTAAGAATAGATAGACTGTTGGTAAAGCATGGCCAAAGGAGATCTGTGTTTTGTTCCTTAGTTTGCCTCAAACATGCGGTGTGACCTTGAACAAGTCATTTAACCTTCCATGCCTCAGTTTCCCCATCTGAAAAATTGCAGATACTACTACTTATCTACTTCTCATGGATGATGCAAGTCTAAACCAATGAATGCTTGTAATTTCCGTTGAGATGCCCAGATGGAAATTCAACAGCACTGTAAAGTACTATTGTAACAATAATAATAATAATAAATAAATAAAACTGCTTCACGTCTCTATTTACAAGACATTCAGAAATTGTTTTCATTTATATCAATAGGTCCACCACGCTTCTCAATAAAGTAAATACTGGAAAGGCCAGCTTTTCATTGAGTTACTGCTATCTTATTCAGAGCAAGAAGTACTGATGAAGCAAATAATTTCACATACCTGCCAACATTAAGGCTCTGACACATTCAGTTCGGCCTTGCATTGCAGATTTCATCAGGGCTGTGAATCCAAATACATTCCTCTTCTCAATATCAAGACCAGGAAAATAGTTCAACAAGTAGTTTGTAATGGTTATATGCCCTGTAGAAGGATAAAACAAGGGAGAGAAGAGTTAACTCTAATATTTTTCTGTAGTGATAAGAATCACTCTGAGGTTTAGACTGCTTGAAACTTTTAATTGACCACTACCAGCTACCAAATATGCAAGCCATGGCTACTTAATACTATGTCATTCTCACATCCCTTTTCACATGCTGCAGTCATTAGCATTTACTCTTAAAGTGTCTTGATGGTCTGACAGGAGCATGGGAACAGGAGCCTGGAATTCCTGGGTTCTAATCCCAGCTCTGACATTGACTCTGAATATGGCTTTCCCCTCTATAAAAACTGATGTACATAACACTCCCACCTCGGGGGTTGTTGTGGGGAATAGCTAAGGACCATATTGTGGCATGTCATAGTAAGTGGGGCTACTATGTGTCCCCCAGTTCATATTGGTGGGAAGGGATAGGGAATGGGTGGAGCTGTGTGGTTCCACCACCTCCAATGTGTCGGCCAGCATAGCGGCACTACAGGATGTAGGCTGTGCCAGTTATAGGGCTGGAATGGGGGAAGCCAAAACACAGAATGCATCAGGGGCTACTATTAGGGCAGTGCAAAGACATCCTGCCCCATACACAGGGCTTGTGGAAAAACCAAACTCACCCCTAAAACCCTTTGAAAATGGAAGGTCTGATGCAAGTGTGAAGTTCTTAATTGTACACACATATTTTTAAAGAACTGGACAAGATACTGCCATGGAGATAGGCAGACAGCTGGGTCCTTTTCTCTAAAACCATGGAGTTTGATTAATGTCTGGTTGCACTAGGCAGTCAGAGCTGAAAATCTCAACAGAACTTTGGGTGAGTTGATATTAGACAAAGGGATTATTTGTGTTCTTTTTTTTGCTCTTTTTCGCCATTTCTTTCCTTGCCTGGCTGTGGAGAGGCACTAGGCCACTTATTACCAATAGGCCAGTGGGGCTGCTTTACTGGCTTCACAGTAAAATCAATGTGACTGATGTTCTGCTGTCAAGTTTTACTCTCCAAAAATGGCCATTGCTGCCTTTCATTTCCTTTGGTTTGTGTGCTAGTGTCACTGGTGTCAGCAGGGATATGCAGAGCACTGGAAGACTATCACTGGCTAAAATAATAAGTGTTAAGGAGCTAACAGCCTGAAGACCAATTAAAACATCAAGCCTTTATAACTGGACTAACAGAAAATGACAAACATCTAGTGCCATTATGACTTATTCAAAACAGTTTTCCCTTCACTTGTCATTTATTTTATGATGGTTTGATAGTTTGTATAATAATGCAGTCTGTCAGGCAGCTGGAACAATCACAACTTAACTACTGTGAGCTGTAAAAAATGTTCTGTCATCTCACTCGGCAGTCCAGTTGGATATTCTGCAATGCATGGCTGTCAAGTATATCCAGAAATGTTACTGAAGCAGATTTTAATTCAGACAGAGCAATTTTTAAAATAAATTTGTTGCAGCACATCTGGTGCAGTTTTCATCAGCAGTTGTTTGCACCAACACAATCCTACACTTCTTCTAGAAGGCAGGAAAAGCGAATATTTTGCCAGTTAAATGATTTTAGATGTATCTGTAGTCATAGTGTTAACGATGTTTTCAGTCTCACCCTTCTCTGAGATTTGCCAAATCCCACCAATCTATTTGTTTAGCTGGAAACTTCCTTGAAACTCAAGCAATTTCATAGACAACCTAAAACAGGAGTTTAAACTGTGCAAGAATCAAAGAAATTGAAGCCCAAATGCATAGTGGCCCTGCACCTAAGTGTCATCACTTAGTTCAGTACAAAATGAGTGCAAACTAGGTGAAAAAAAATTCCAAATTAGAGTGGCAACGATTTACACTCACTTTCAACTGGGCCCATAACATGAACAAATGCCCCAATTCTGCTCATGTTGCACTCAATGGCAAAACTCCTATTGACTTCAATGGGAGCAGAATCAAGTCACAAATAAGACAATGAAGACAATTAACACTAATGGAATTGCTGTGCAAAGAAGGTTTGCAGGACTGGCCCCAGAATGCTCACTTCCTCTTGATGGGTAAGTATCCCTCTGCCTAGCCTGAAGGCCTCAATGTAGCAGAAATACTTCTTTTCAACCAGGGATGTCTAGAGAACATCAGAATAGTGAGGACATTTAAAACATCAGCATTATATACAAATAAATGATTTTTTTAAAAAAAATCTCTATGTTAATTACAGTTAAAGATGCTCTTCTTTATGTTACCAAAGATATAACTACAGATTGGGCTATTTGACACAGATTGGGAGTGGGGTGGAGGAAATCATAGTCAAAGCTCCCCAGAGAATTGGATCTAACTTCAAGTGAAGACAAAAAAATTGCAGCAAAGTAACAAAAAAAATTAAGCAGAGCTGTGTGGAACTCAGCTGTTCAATATCACAGGGATTCATGCAAACCTCTTCAATTTCAATCCACTGGGGTTTATGTACCCTGAGGTTTGCTTCAAATTTCGGGTTCAAAGAAACACAAACTCAAAATAAAACAGTCATAAATGCCAAATTTCACCTTATTTTGAGTTCAACCTGTCATATGGTTTTGATACAAAGCCATGAATTTGGTCCAGGTTCTCTTGAAACATTCACCAGTGTTTCAGTGAACCTAGGTGAACGCTAGAGTTTGTACCTAACCTGAAATCAGGTGCGTATTGTGTGATTTCAGGTTTGCTACAAAAGCTTCATGAAGCGCTAAGAAGAAGTTACCATGGTTATATTTGAATTGCATGCTATCGCTAACTATTAATGACAGATGTAAAGTCTGATCCATAGTGGCAGTAACCTTGGGCTGCTATACATACAGTAGCTTAGTGGGAGTGGGAGACAGTCACAGCACTTAGAAAGTGTGAAAGGGGATTGCGAATGAGGAAGTATGGCACTAGGAAGCTGCAGAATGGGGGGAAAATATTTTCCAACATCAAAGAGTTTGTTGGTCTGTATGCTTGGTGTACCTCCTACCAAGAATACTGTGCTCAGCATATGGTATGCAGTTCTTTGTCCTGCGTGGGGGAAGGGGCATGTGGTGTCACGAGTCCCCCTCCCCTGATTTCTGCCAAGGTGGGAGTCTGGCTGAGTGGGACATGTCAAGGAAAGGCACCAGCACCAGCATCTGTACCAGATGACTGGTGGAAAGCTAATATGATACCATTTTTTAAAAGGCTCCAGAAGTGATCCCAACAATTACAGGCTGGTAAGCCTGACTTCTGTACCAGACAATCTGTTTGAAACTATAGTAAAGAGCAGAATTCTCAGACACGTAGATGAACGATCTGGAAAAAGGGGTAAACAGTGAGGTGACAAAATTTGCAGATTATACAAAATTACTCAAAATAGTTAAGTCCAAAGCAGACTGCGAAGAATTACAAGGGGATCTCACAAAACTGGGTGACTGGGAAAGAAAATGGCAGATGAAATTCAATGTTGATAAATGCAAAGTAATGCACATTGGAAAACATAATCCCAACTATACATATAAAGTGATGGGGTCTAAATTGGCTGTTACCACTCAAGTAAGAGATCTTGGAGTCATTGTGGATAGTTCTCTGAAAACATCCACTCAATGTGCAGCGGCAGTCAAAAAAGCTAACAGAATGTTGTGAATCTTTAAGAGAGGGATATATAATAAGATAGAGAATATCATATTGCCTCTATATAAATCTATGTGTGATGCTCTGCACCCAGCACCCCCATGTTCATCCTTGTAAAATGATTGTGTGGTATCCAATGCAAAGTTTGTCATGTCGGGTGTCTTCAGAAGGCTCATGATGCACTGAACATTGTTGTTACAGTAATGTTATAGGTTATAATTTCACGTATGTAATTATGAGGCTGACAATGTATCCTCATGGCTTAAAATAAGCCCAGGCAAAAACTCTCCAAGAGCAGAGAGGCAGTTCACACCTCATTGGGGCAGGTATAGGACAAACCCAGCCCAGCCTCACAGGAACAAAGGCCACTGGCCTGGGCAGCAACAAAAGAATCTATTGGACTCTCGAAGGAGTCACCCCCACTTCCTTTGATCAATTTGGAACTGCGATGAGGTAATTCTCACCTGACTCTGAAGGGAGGGGGGCAAAGCCAAGAGGGAAGAAAGGACATGATAAAAGGGAGAGACGTTTGCCATGCTCTTCCTCTCTCATCCACCTACATCTACAGACACCACACCAAGCGACTGAAGCGCTGATCAAAGGGGAAAGCCTGGCTGACGACCAACCAGCCAGCCTGTGGTGAGAAGCATCTAAGTTTGTAAGGACATTGAAAGTGTTAAGCTCAGCTTCGAATGTGTTTTGCTTTTATTTCATTTTACCAAATCTGACTTCTTGTGCTTCGACTTATAATCACTTAAAATCTATCTTTGTAGTTAATAAATTTGTTTATTCTACCTGAAGCAGTGCATTTGATTTAAAGCGTTTCAGAGACTCCCCTTGGGATAACAAGCCTGGTACATATCAATTTCTTTGTTAAATTGATGAACTTATATAAGCTTGCAGCATCCAGCAGGCATAACTGGACACTGCAAGACGGAGGTTCCTAGGGTTGTGTCTGGGACCGGAGATATTGGCTAGTGTCATTCGGTTGCACAATCCAAGGAACAGCTTAGATGCCAGAGGCTGTGTGTGAACAGCCCAGGAGTGGGGATTCTCACAGCAGAGCAGGGTAAGGCTGGCTCCCAGAGTCAAGGATTAGAGTGACCTAGCAGATCACCAATCCAGATAACACCAGGGGAACATCACACCATGGTATGCCCATATATTGAATACTGTGTGCAAATGTAGTCGCCATATCTCAAAAAAGGTATATTGGAATTGGAAAAGGTTTTGAAAAGGGAACAAAAATGACTAGGGGTATAGAACAGCTTCTATATGAGGAGAAATTAAAATGTCTGGGACTTTTTAGCTTGGAAAAGAGACGAATAAGGGGGGATATGATAGAAGTCTATAAAATCATGATGGGTGTAGAGAAAGTAAATACAGAAATGTTATTTACTCCTACTCATAATACAAGAACTAGGAGTCACCAAATGCAGGCAGCAGGTTTAAAACAAAAAATGAAGTATTTTTTCACACAGCACACAGTCAACCTGTGGAACTCTTTGCCAGAGGATATTGTGAAGGCCAAGACTATAAGAGGGTTCAAAAAATAAACTAGATAAATTCATGGAGGATAGGTCCATCAATGGTTACTAGCCAGGGTGGCAGGGATGGTGTCCCTAGCCCCGGTTTTGCTAGAAGCTGGGAATGGACAACAGGAAATGGATCACTTGATGATTACCTATTCTGTTCATTCCCTCTGAAGCACCTGGCATTGGCCACTGTCAGAAGACAGAACACTGGGCTAGATGGACCTTTGGTCTGACCCAGTATGGCCATTCTTATGTAAATAGAGGAGTGTCTATACCGTATAAGTAATCAATCATAGCTTAACTCGTACATATGCCAAGCATATTTTCTGTGAAGTGTATCAGTGCCCTCAAAACATGCTCTGTGACTCACTTTATGCCTGGCCTGGGTAGTCCACTAGAATGTCTTTTCTATTTGGTTTGAATGTGGCTGGTACAATGGTTTTGGTTGGGGCTTCTAGGCACTGCTGTACTACAATAATAATAAATAATAATGTCAGCAGCAGCATGTAAATTCAGTACACTATATGCAAAGGCTCCCCAGGCTATCTTTATTTAGAAATTATTATTTTCCATCCATGCTTTACAAGGAAGGTAAATATCATTATCTCCATTTTACAGATGTGGGGACTGAGACAGGAAGGTGGAATGACTTTCCCCAAGAATACACATCATTTAGGTCTCCTGACTTCTAGTTCGGGGCCCTAACCACTGGATTATGGCTGCCTCATTGTTATTTCTGCATATAAGTAGGCATGATGTCCAGAGGTGCTGGAACAATTTGTATAGTGGGGGTGCTGAGATCCATTGAACCAAACTCTAAGCCCTGTATATGATGGAAACCACTTCAAGCCAGGGGGTGTGGCAGCACCCCCTGCACCCCTAGTTCCAGCACCTATGATGATGTCACTCACTCACTGTCCTGAAAATGTGTGTCATATCAAGAAGAAAAAAAGGAGAGAATCTGTTTTGAAACATCATAGTTGAAACATTGATCTGTGCCTGCGAATGTAGAGTCCAGTCCTGGGGCAGCATGCAGAGCCTCCCTGGCTGCCCATGCGCGTAGGGGCTGCAGGGACCTGGCGGACGTTTCTGGGAGCCGCACGGAGCTAGGGCAGGCAGGGAGCCTACCTTAGCCCCAGGCTCCTGCTGCACCGCCGACTGGGCTGACTTTTACTAGCCTGGTCGGCACTGGTCCCTTTTTGCCAGGCGTTTGGTCAAAAACCGGATGCCCAGCAACCCTACCCCCATCCTTTCTTCACTGCCCCACTACACCCACCGACTCAATCTTGTTCCCCTCTTAGAATTTATAAATGTATATTTAAAACCCTCTACCATCTTTTAGACATAATCTGTTTTAGGCTGTGATGAATTTACAATTCTAGACAACAGGCATGTTGTCTCTGAAAAGAAATGCTTTGGCTGGAAGAGGTGCTGAGAGATGGGCAAGCAAGTTACAGAGGCATGCTGGCCATTTTTCAAACCTGTGATTTGCATGCCAAATTGGGTAGTTTGTAGCTGCTTCTCAATATTGCTAAGCTGAAAGTACAGCTCCCTCCCTATACTATTTCAAGGTTGTCCATCTAAAAAAACCCTTGAGCGGGATGCTATCTTTGCAAAGATGTACATCTTACGTTTCAAAAAGCAAATGAACTGCAGTGTGCTGAATTCATTTGTCTGCTAAAACCTTTGCTAATCTGAGGTTTTAAAAGCAATTCTGCTGCCAGCATCTTGACAGCTCCTGATGCTCAGATCAGAGTGTCAGAATAACCATGAAATTCTACATATCAAAGAGTTTTCTTTTAACCTCAATCTACAAAATATAATAGACAAGTCCTTCATACAGCCTCACTAAACACTGCAGGCCTGCTTATCATCTATATGTTTCCTTTGCTGAACTACACACAAAAGATGTGTCTGAGACTGTGAAATTCCATAGAACCACCTTATCTACACCCAAGTACTGTTTGGATTCAGACCCTGTGAGAGCATTTCTGAGGATGCACATCTCAGCCATGTATTTGAACTGTTTTTATATAATCTTACAAATAAAATACTGTGGATTAACTACTCTGTATAGCACATGAAAGAATCATTTCAGATTAAAACAACAATGATTTTGGTGTAATAATTACACTTACTTTTTTTTTTAAAAATTGCTATTTCAATGGCCTGGGAGTTTGTTCCAGTGATTATTTTAAATGGGAATACCATGCAGTTAGGAAAAATCAATTACTGATAATAGTTAGAAATACAATGAACTAACTCAGACCATGGCCACAGGTACTGCTTCCTGGCATATTTAAAGCAGGGAGATTTGCAGAGCAGCCGCTTGGAGTTTGGCTTACACCTTCACTAAGCACAATTAATTAAACCTGGCCTTCTGTTTAGAAGCTAGGTTTGAGCAGGTAGTTCTGCAATATTTATTTAATTATAGAACTCCTCAGCCTGCCATTCATCTTTGGTGATACTGTTCACTAATCTCCCATGTGGGGGAATGCACAGAGGCCCTCAAAGAAGAACAGTCAGTTACTTACTGGTAACTGTTGTTCTTTGAGAGCCACCTCTTTGCATTCACATTTCCTTGTCACCTTCCCCTCTTTCTCAGAGTTCTTATCTCAGTTTAGGACTCCATGGTGTGGAAGAGAGCACTGAGGCAGTGGAGGGATTCACTCACCTATGAAGACTCAAACATCGAAGTCATGGGAGAAGGGGGTGCTTATGTGACCCAATGGACATGCTGTTTGTAAAGTTATTTAAGATCAAACCAGAGAGCACCAAACCCTATAAGTGGCCCTCCACAGAGGGGACTCAGAGAATAACAGTCACCAGTAAGTAAAATTTTCATTTTTGGATTTAATAAAGGTGTCTACCGAACCCCCTATTAAATCAGCATTTATCGGGTGACTAGATGCTTCAGGGCACTGCGAGTGAGCTACTGAGCCTTTTACCTCTGGGTTCCTGGTTTGAATTTGGCCAAGCTCAGTACAGATTAAAATTTATTCCTATCTAGTGGATGTTTGGTGGCCTCTACAGGAGGATATCTCAGGGGATCTCAGTTTCAGCTCCCACATCACAAACTCACCAGCACACTCTGCACTGATTGGCAGATTCAGTGGAGAAGCCAAGAACTTCATGAGCCAAGGAAACTCAACTGTCCCATTGCCCCAGATAAAGGGAAGAGCAATGCTGGTAGGGCCGTGTACGTGGGATAGACAGAGAGCTTTGTATATCAAGGTGATGCCATTCACCAACACCAAATGCACATGATTTCTTTAAAGACTATAATTTATGCAAACTGTTTACAAATAAACTCCTTAAATAATTCACAAAAGCTCATACATGGAGCTGCCCCTGGCAGTTATGTATCACCACAATAACCAGGAGCTGGCAGGTATCACTGGTACTGCCAGGCTAGCTGAGGAGGGGCCAACTTAGCAGCAGCAACAGCCCAGAAACCAAAGGGAAAGAGTGGTCTTGGGGAATGGGCTCTCCACAGCTGTGGGGAGTGACAGGTGTTCCATTTTTCAATGCAGTTATTGTGTGTGTGTGTGTGTGTGTGTGTGTGTATAATTACACACATCATAGTAAAGAGATGCATCTTTAGGTCTAGTAGCAAATTACAGTTCACCACAAATAACTGGACAACTAGGTACAGTTTGACAAATGTACTGATTTCAATGGTGGGCCAGTCTACCCAATCAGTATGGAAAGCTAATGAGAGGAACTTTGGGATGGGGGAGGAAACCAACCAAAAGTTGCAAGAAAGTAGTAACTGCAAGTTATGGGGGGCGGGGGAGGGGGGAAGGAAAGGAAGTAACTAAAGTCTGGTCTACACTACAGAGTTAGGTGGACACAAGGCAGCTTATGTCGACCTAACTATGGAACTGTCGACACTCAAATTTCAGTCCCGCCGATGTAACTGCCCTGCTACACCAACTTAATAACTCCACCTCCACAAGCAGCATAGAGTCAAGGTCGATGTAGTTAGGTCGATGGAGTGTCAGTGTAAACACTGCATTGCTCACGTCAAATGTTACTGGCTTTCAGGAGCTATCCCACAATGCCCCACACTAACAGTACAATCGATACAAGTTCTCCTGGTGAGGATGTGCACCACTAATGGAAGGAGCGAACTGTAGACATGCACAAGCAATGTAATTACTTGCAGTGGTTCTATGCCGACCGAAGTTAGGTCGACTTAATTTTGTAGTGTAGACATGGCCTAACCAAATAAGAAAAACAGAAGACATGAGAGAGGATCATTCTAAAGTTTAAAAATATTGTATTAGAAAAGGTTATTTACAATATACTTGAAAATTAAAGAAAAACCACATAAAATATATACTTCAGCAGTCTACAGAATATTGCTCTAGGCTACTACTTAGAATTAAGTAGCAACTATATTCCATGTTAACTCCACTGATTGCGATGTTAACCACATGATAATCTGTATTAACACATCAGTATCTTATAATAATGTATTAAATAACTGGTATCAACACGCTGGCTCAGGATTACAAAGGGGAAAATAAGTAAAAACAAATATTTATAAGCTTGTATAAGCTTCTGCTGACTACAGTCAGTCTCAATTGCTTTTGGGATCAATATAAAATACTGACAGACAGTGTCAAGTCAATGTCTGTCGAGACAACGTCAGCACTGTAGATTAATTCTGAGCTCATTATAATTAGGTATAAAGGTCAGAAAAGAGCCAGCCTTAACTCTAAACCTTTTATGAGCCAAATATACATCAGAAGCAGATAAAAGAAAGCAGGTTACAGAGCATATGAGATCTCCTGATTCTATTCAGAAAGCTACAGAGATTACCTTGCTATAAATAAGACAATTCTGAAAAAACAAACATTTTATAATTACTACCTCCAAGTGATTTCTTAAGTAGCAAATAATCCATCATTTCCTTTTTCAGAATAATACAAAAAAATTTCTCAGGTAAAGCCAAATATTTATTAGCAGCAAAGATAATACTAGTTTTTATTGCTAAATAAATAATGTTTACGCATGTCCAGTTAGCTGCCAAACAAATTTTTGTGGTAACTAGGGCATAGAAATGTATCATTAAACTATATAATTTTCTTTTTTAAACAACAGCTTTTAAAAGGGACTCGACTACCACAGCTGGACCACTTGTCTGATGCTGTCCATTAAATGTAACACTAAATGTATGCTGTATGCAGGGCCACCTGGGACAACCCACCCCCTCCGTCCCAGGCCCCGCCCCCTCTCCATCCCTTTCCTCAAGCCCTGCCCCTCCCCCTTTCCGCCCAGCCTCATCCTGCCTCTTCCCACCCCTGTCCCGCCCCCTCCCTGCGCGCATTCCACCCCTTCCCCCAAATCTGCACCCCACCTCTTTCCGGCTTCTGTCCCCTCCCCAGGAGCCAGGGGGCAGAGCGGGATGGGCTGAGGCTGGGTCGCTCACTGCTACTGGTGCTAGGCCCCCTGCTAACCCCCCAGGCCACCCTGGACCCCGCATCCCAAAGCACGGGGCCCAGGGCAGTTGCCCCGGTCTGTCCTATGGACGGGATAGCTCTGGCTGTATGTATGTATATCAAGCTAATTGTTGCTAATTATTACATTCCTTCAGTTCCTCTATAATTTCAAAGTTGCAGAACCTCACACTCCCTGCCAGTCAGAGATACTAAGGCTTAGATCGACAAAAGGACATAGGTGTTGTGATCCTGAGCTTCATGGTACCTAACTTTTAGACATACAGAAAAATCACAGGAACAACACTATGATCCACTAAGCTTAAATTCATAACTCTGCTAGGCACCAAAAATCATGGACTTAATAAAGACACTGAATGTACGGCCCATTACAACAATTTGTAACCCACTATGGTCATCTCTACTCTAGCAGCTGTGTCACTGTAAGATTGCTCATGTAGCCACTCTATGCTGACATCATAAAACCACCTCAATAAGTGGTGGTAGCTATGTCAGTGGGAGAAGCTCTCCCGCTGACAAAGCACTGTGCACACTGCCACTTATGCTAGTAAAATGTATGTCACTCAGGGGTATCTTTTTTCACACCCCCTGAGTGACATAAGTTTTGCCAACCTAAGTGGCAGTGTAGACATGGCCTAGCCCTCCTTTGTCCTATGTAAAGGGGTTAACTGCGCACTTCACCTTGAATGGTCTCTTGCAACGTGTGTTACCTCCTTATCTGTTCCACCTTGTATTTAGCAGTGATACTCTGAGTACCTTTTCCAGACCTGAAGAAGAGCTCTGTGTAAGTTCGAAAGTTTGTCTCTTTCACCAATAGAAGTTGGTCCAATAAAAGATACTACCTCACCTATCTTGTCTCTCTAACATCTTGGGACCAGCCTGGCTAAAACACTTGAAATAAATAAATAAATACATCATGGATTCCATGCCTGGGGAGGGGAGAAGGTTGGGCATCCACTTAGCTGTTACATGATTGCCTCTGAGGACCAAGCTAGACAATTTGGGCTGCAGAGCTGTTTTGGGCTCCATACCACAGACAAAAAGAGTCTGTATTTGGCCTGTAGATACAGATCCTAATCATATTTGTCACCTCTCTTTTCTGAGTCACTTCAGCATTTTGTATCCACTTACAGTACATGACTACAGCAGTCTTTAAAATTAAGGCACAGTATTTTAGTTTTTAGCAATAATCAACAGTTAGTTTTTTATGAATATATTCATGCTAGAAATAAACATACATTTGTCTCTGGGTGGGATAAAACATGCAGAGTGATTCTTTGATTTCTCTCTCACTACAGTGTAAATTAGGAGTAGCTCCACTGAAGTCAATGTAGTTACCCTGGTATAAAACCAGTATTAGTGAATGCTGAATCAGGCCCACAATATCTGATTAGATTCCTAGTCCTTAATAGGGAATGACTAAATAACATATTTGCAGTTAAAATACTTCCGAGTTGTCACATAGCTCCTTAACTTTCTTTCCAATATTCAACAATGACCACAGGCCATCAAGATATGTGCAAGGTATGTGAAAGAAAGCTATAGTTATGAACACACTGCAGCTACATAATATACTGTATTAACATCATTATGACTAGTTGTTTATCGTGGAAGCAAAACAGAAAATTCAAAAGGAAAAAACAAAATAAAAAAGTCACAGGATCACATTTTTGAACAAAATTTCATTTATTTTGAAGTTAAAATAATTAAAACCATCTGTTAATAATTAATGGCTTAAACCCATTGATAAGCTACAAAAAATATAGTTTGAATTTGTTATCTATATATAGTGAACTTGTAAAAGATTCATGAGAGCTTTGCTTTGGTGTAGACGGGCTGGGTTTATAAATTCCACACGCTGTTGTGGAAAAAACCCCCTAAGAGTCACAGTTTTTGTCCCAAAAGCAATGGCCATGACAAACACACCACCATAAACCTGATACATAAAGGTGAAACAGAGAAAGAACCTTACCTGCCTGCGCAGCTGTAATTAGAGCCGTGTTCCCTTCATTGTCCTGCCAGTTTACATCAACATGAGGGCACTGTGCTAAGGCTATTACAATATCCACAAAACCTTGGTAACAGGCAACAATAAGGCCAGTCTATAAATAAAAAATAAGGAGGTAGTTAAGGGTAAGCAGAGCAGACTGATCAATAGTACATTGAGGAAGTATATAATTTGGCTTTTTTTTTTTTTTTACATGTGAGAAATAACATGACATTTGAGTGTTAACTAGTGGTGAGCTGAAGTTGCAAACTTTGAAACTGAATTTCCACAAAGTTAGGGTAGTTTGGGTGAGGGATTACACTGAACCTGGACTCCCACAAAACTGTGTGTGTGTGTGTGTGGCTTTCGTTCAGGCTAATTTTCTTAGGGCCAGATTATTCCCTGCTGCTTCCTGGCTGCACAGGGGTTGAAGTGCAGATGAAAGGCACAGCAATGGGCTCCCTAGCAGTCCCTGTGCTTCCTACACTAAAGGGACTGCTCTCTGCATGTGCCCTTTGGATGCCTGACACCCCCAAGGGGCAGGAGGTAGGGTAGGCCATGATTATGTCTCCAAAATACAGAAGGGAAGGGGGGTAAAGGCAGATATGTGAAGACCTCCACATTCCTCTAAATACAGGGGTGTGCCTGAAATGAATGATTGACCCTTTTATTAGGCTTGGGTTTACATTTGTAAATTACTTCCTTTAAAAAAAACCCTAACAGTAAATAATATATATTGAAAAATATTAAATAAGCTCTAACAATTTTAAATATTATGGAAAATTATAACCCATTGAGCCCCATTAACTACCATTTATCCATCAGTGGCAGTAGTAATTTGTTGCAGTTCAGCTAGTGACCATGGTGTTCCAGATTCAGAAATGAGTTTTTACAAAATATTTTAATTCAGAAATTCTACTTCTCACAATAGATTGTGGATAATAGACAAAACAACAACAACATGTAGCTCTAACAGTGTACGAGTCATTATATTATAAATCAATGTGGGATTATGAAGTATAAGAGTATTCATAAGCCACCATACAACTCATTTTTTGGAATGAATGAGTGAAGCACAAAAAAGGCTGATATTAAAATACAGACTAGTATGCTACTAGAACACTAATGTTCTGACAAATTTGGGAAATTCAGATTTAAGGCACCCATGGCATACTGATTTCTGAGCCTTATACATATATTTTGTGGTGGGACACAAGAACTTTCCTTATACTATCACATAGCAATAAGCCAGGCATAATACTGTACTAGTAGGCAAAAATTATTTTACAAATGTGGCTTAATGATATGCAGGTCTAGAAAAATGTTGTATACTAATTATTATAAACTATCAGATTATATTATATATCAAGATGAACACAAGAAGTTCCCAGACCACTGGGTGATTTTGCATTTAGTCATCTGAAAACTAAATATTTGTCCTATGGGTAGTTTTATTTTAAGTTCATAATATCTATAATCAATTTTAAATATTTCAGCTATAACCTAGCAATCCCGCATTCTTAATACTGTAAATAAAATAAATCAATTTTTTTAGGAAAAAACATCACTGTTTAGTATTCTTAATAATAACTAAAAGCTCAATAAAATCTCCAGGAGGAAGAAAAACCAGGAAATGTATCTGACCACCCAATTTAGCCCTGAGCCATTGTTTAATTAAAAAAAAACAAAATAGCTTCCCTAAAATATCAAAATACTCTAGCCATTGATTAAATGGAACCAGAGTACTTAATCCTCAACATCTCACTTGACCATTAGAATTAAAACCATTATCTCATGTTTTCAGGATTACTTGTGTAACCCAGTACATAAGCATCCACAGTGCTCTGAGAAATGTACAAAATAAGGCAGGAACAAGTAAAATAACATCAGTGTTTAGTGAGAGTCCATGGGTTTTCCCAACTGCCTACACATTGTTCTTAAATGCTGACTGTGATCTAAACACATCAACTAACAGCTCAGAAGACAGAGGAAAAGAATAAGGAGACAAAATTAATCCTTTCTACTCTGCTCCCTTTGCCTAGCCAGAACACACAGACATGCAGAATTCGACTTGACCACCAGTTTACAGGGGGAATTAAGAAGCCCATGGGTGAAAGAACTTTAAACCTAATGAAGTGACAAACACAAACCTCCCTGAAATTTTTTCAGTTCAAAATGTCCAAATGACCCGATTTGACTCCGACTTGTTCCCTATTTAATCAGAGAAGTGGTGACTGCTATTAATAGTAGCAGGGTCCTTCATATACTCCAGCCTGTCCACCATGTGCACAAGGCCAAGAGAGAATCCCCTTCTAGCTACCATTGTGGCTACAACCCCTTAGTCACATTTAAAGCAGAGTAATGGGGAGGAGTAAGCACATCAGAATCTGACCCTTAGGTTTTTTTTCTTTCGTTGGGAAAATTAAAACAGCAGCAAGGGCACAACATGATGTGGGAAAGATGTTTATTGAATCGATATGAAACACCAAAGTTACACATTTCTTGTAGCCATGGGATCAATAAGCTTGTAAAGGAAAGACCTCGGCAGAAACCATCTCTAATCTTTTTTGTTTAGGAAAATATTGGACCAGATGTCTAGCTGGTGTAAATTGGCATAGCTCCACTGAAATTAATAAAGCTATGCCAATTTACATCAGTTTAAGATCTAACCCACTGAATGCACCAAGGGAGAAGAAGCTGTGATTCACACGTGTGTCTTTGAGTCACAATGCCTCTCCAGGCTACTCCTGAGGTTATGCGCTTTACACACCACTCCTTGCTCAGGGACGTGCCTAAATTGACAATAAAGCCATTAGCAAATACAGAAGACAGTAGATCACTTCTGGACTTAGTTTATTCAGCCTACTCCTACCACAGTACCACTACTGTTAATAATCCCATCCTAGCCAATCCCACCACCTTTCTAAATTACTCTTACCCCAGCCCTCTAGTCTGCGCAACTGATGTACTACTGACACAGATGCCACTGGGCAATGAGCGTCCTCTGCCAAGCTATTCTGTCATTACAATCAGATTGCTATTAGTCAATACATTAATGTTACACAGTTATCTCAATTTCCTCTTCCATTTAAATTCCGGTTGTCCTTTTAGTTCAGGCGACAAACAGCTTCCTTAAGATACAGACACAATGCCATCTTTTTGGTCATTTGGACCACAATATTTCTCAATTGCACCTTTGAATAAGACTATTATTCTGATTTCTTTTTTACACAATTCACCTCACACCCAATATTTAACAAAGCTCAGCACTCCTTGATAAAGAGCATTTCAATTTCCTTCCATTAACATGCAATACTTCAAAAGATTCCTTTGAAACTGGATAGGGGATCTTGTTAAGTGAAAGCATCCTTATTTGCATACAACTTCAAGTAACACTATCAGAAGACATTCATTTTCCAGGTGGGACTGTCTCTGCTAATTGAAATCTTACTGCAATTTAATCATTCTGACCCCCTGCAGGTTTGTGCATTCCCTTTGCCTAAATGGTTGGTCCTGAGACATAATTCAACTCCTTTTGGTCACACCCTTAACATTACTCTATTTCTTTAATAATTTCACTTCCTGTTGAATGCTCAGGACTTAAATCGCCTCAGCTTTAAAAGTCTGCAGATGAAAAACATAGTCTGATCATATGGAAAAAGTAAAATATTAATCCTATCAGCAAAATAAGAGTACAAAAGTTATAGGAATATAGGTTTCAGAGTAGCAGCCATGTTAGTCTGTATCCGCAAAAAGAACAGGAGTACTTGTGGCACCTTAGAGACTAACACATGTATTTGAGCATAAGCTTTCGTGGGCTACAGCCCACTTCATCAGATGCATAGAATGGAACATATAGTAAGAAGATATATATATTTTTCATGTTCTCTGTATGTGTATATATATATATATATATATATATATATATATATATATATATATATATATACATACAGAGAACATGAAAAAGTGGGAGTAGCCATATCAACTGTAAGAGGCTAATTAGTTTATTCAGCCTACTAGTTTATTCCAGGCTTATATCATAGAATGATATAAGCCTGGAATAGTAGAAAATGGACAGCACTGACAAAACATCTGTGAATGTTGCTTAGCAAATTTTTTTGTTGTAAAACCTTCACATCATGTGTAAAATAGACACCATTTTCATCTGTCACTAATCCTGCAATACAATGAACTTACTACACAAACACCCATTAGTACTTTGCTGCCACAAGTAGTGTAAGGTAACTCCCTTCTCTTCATGTGCCAATATGTATTTATGATTGTATCTGTAATTTTCACTCCATACATCTGAAGAAGTGTGTTTTTTACCCATGAAAGCTTATGCCCAAATAAATCTGTTAGTCTTTAAGGTGCCACTGGACTCCTCGTTGTTTTTATAAATAGGAAATGTTATTTGTGCATCAGGTCATTATAGAAAATAAAGAGATTGCTGGAAATATCACAAGATCAATAATTAACACAAGGTGAACAGCAGAGAAAATCACAAATACCATAAAATGATTTTAGCTTAATTAAATTATCTTCGGACAACACATTTTCCTCCAGGAAGGTAAGAATGAAAACATCTTACTCTAACCTTTCTCCCACTTGCCTGGAACAAGTAATGTGTGTGACAGGAGAATAAAATATCATTCGATTGTTATGAGCATCTTGGTAAAGAATTGACAAATAAATTTCGGGTGGGTTCCATAAAGATACTTAGGCACCTAAGTCCCATTTTTAGGCTCCACTGCAATCCACAAAACTCCCTCTTGGCTGCCGCCTAAACCTGAAGACCCTAAATTCACTTGGTGCCTAAGTTTTTGTAGTAAAAGTTCCTGAAGTGCCTGTTTCTGCCTCAGAGCATGCACACTGCTGTGCCACTCTAGGCTCAGATGCCTATCTCCTGCCTGAGTCCCAGACAGATTCACAAATCAGGGAAAAGATAGGCAGCTGAATGCCTAAGTTGCAGGTGGGGCCTGATCTGGTAAGCACGCTCAGAAGCAGCCTAACGCCATACAAAACCATCATGGGCAAACTCCTTCATAACCTGTAGCTTAGTGGTTAGGATATACTCCTATGATGTAGGAGATCCCTAATTCAAATGTCCCATCCTCCCCCCCTCCACTTGCTGAGGGGAAGGAATCTGAACAGGGATCTATCACTGCTCAGGTGAGTGCTCTGACTAGAAAGCCATTCTAATGCTGTCTCTGGCCAAACTAATAGTTAACTATTTGATTATTTTATTAAAGTGGAACAACTTCAACAGGAGAGCTTGAGAGCCCCTGCCCCGACTACCCCATACCTCAGTGGTTAGCACACTCACCTCAGAAGTGGCAGATCCCTGTTCAAATCCCTTCTCCTCAGCAAGCAGAAAGAGGACTTGAAGCAGGGATCTCCCATATCCTAGATAAGTACACTAACCATCCGGCTGAAGGCAATGAGGCAGGTTTTCATCCTTCCCCAGCTGTTTTGTGTAGAGTCAGGAGGCCTCTGACGCTGAGCCCATATACCAGATTGGGCCCTGTACATGACAGGCAGCCGAACACCTAGCATCCCCTGGTTCATAAATCACAAGCAGAGATAGGTACCTCCCTGCAGCCTGGACTTAGGCATCTGTCTCCATGAAAGCAGAGGGATTTAAGATGCACCTCTGTTGGCAGCATCTCCCCTTGGCTAGCTTAGCCGAGAAGCTTCCTAGCATGCTGGCTTCAAGGATTTCATTCTAAGGCATCACTCTCTACCCATTCATTGTACAGGCTGCCTAATTCAGGCCTTGTGGATCCTGTGATTTTCTAAGGGCCTAAAAATTAGACACTGGGACACTGAGCATTACAGTGCCTAAGTCCCTTGGTGGATCGGGGTCCCATGAGCCTAGCTTTGTAAGCTTTCATGACACTTTTGCAATTTGGTTAAAAGCAAGATTAAACAAATATGTAATTTAATTAAATTTAATAATTTAACTCTAACAATGTATATATGCACAAACATATTTAGAGAGAATTATGGTAACTACATTTATTAGTTTTAAAAGTATATAAATCAAACAGCACTTATATAATCATCAGAAATTTTCACTTAAGAAAAATAAAAATACTCATTGTATTAAATGTTATAAATAACGGTAATTCATAAATAAAATGTTTAATGTGATGAGTAGCATTAAAAATCTGGATATTTTATTTTTAAAAATACCATAAAACAAAAGAAAGCGCCATTATTTTATGGATTTCAAAAAATAAATAAATCTCAGATTATGCAATATAGGTCAAATTCTGCTCCCACGATGTGTAAATCTGGAGTAACTCTTAATCTACCTCTGCACTTTGAGTGGGAGGTGTGAGTCCCAGCTTGCGGAGATACCCGTGCTAAAAATATCTCTGTAGCTGGGGTAGCATGGGTGGCAGCTCAGCCTTGCTGCTTAAAAACAAACCCAGAGGGTCCAGGTGGGTTTGTACCTGGGCGGCTAGTCTGAGCCACTACCCTGACTATACTGCTCTTCGTAGCGTGCTAGCTCAAGCAGAGCTAGCGTGGGTATGTCGACATGAACTGGGAATCACTGCTGGCTCCCAGTGTGCAGATAGCCTATAAATCATCTGAGAAAATCCAGATTTACACCAGAGTAACTGAGCAGAATTTAGTACTGAGCACTGATATCTGTTCTTACCTGATTTGTGTGGAATGGATAAACTCTTACAAACTACATATACCATTAGGAGAAACATTTGCCAGTAGCTGAAATCATATTTATAATTGGTTTTGCTAATTAGGTCAGCAGAGAATGAGATAAAGTAATTATCCGGGTCTTCAATCCCATGAGAAAGATTGTTTGTGTGCAACAGAAATCTGTCAGGCATATAAACTTTAATACCATCCATAAAGAGAGAATTTAGACTGACCTTTTAGAGAGAGAAGAGTAGGTAATGTATTTGTGTAGATATTATATGGGAAACTGACCAAAAAATCAGGAGTTTGAAAGAGGAAATTGTTGTTTGGACAAAAATACAGGAGCCTGGGGGAAGATGCTGATTTTTTCCAATGAAAGCGGTCAGACAAGAGCAAAAGAGAGTTTTTCAGTGTGGACTGAAGCAGGGAAGTGTAAATCTTTGTGACTCTGCAAGGGAACATAAACGCCAAAAGCAAAATCTTGTCTCCAACAGCAAAGCTTGATGACACTATCCACTTCAGTTCCTGAATAAGAGGGTCACAAAAATGTCACCTCCACTGCAGAACATTAAGAACACTAAGAACTCGGCTTGAAGAGTATAAGAGTTTTGCACTATGTAAAAGCATGCCAGTCCTCAAACCTTACAAAAAATTATGTATAACTCTCATCTGCCATTTAATGAATGGGATACATTCTTTCCTCAGGTACCCCATAAAATGCTACATATGTCAGTGTGGCTTCACAGGTGTAAATAAAGGTAGAATTTAGTCTATGTATCAGTTCTGCTAAAAATCCCTTCATAATCTACTGTAATCTAAATCTATAGTAATCACTACTAAAAATAGTCTATGAGAAGCCATTTTTCTGTACTTGCAAAAGCTTACATTGTACAACAAATAAACCAGTTGTTACCTGGAAAATAAATAAGGTAACAGAAGGGCATGTTTTCTGCTAATGAAGTCTAAGTTACAGTTGTTAATATGTAAATTCTTTTAATTAGTTATACCAGCATCACTAATGACATAAAAGAATGATGAGAGTAGGCTAGCAGATACTTCTGCTTTACAAAACGAATCTCTTTTTCATAGTGAAGGAATTGTATGTAAACTCATAATTCCTATGATGGCATGGTTACTTCTACCTTTAATGGGAGTGATCTCACTTTTAAAAGTGCTTGTCTTAACAAAATGTTTATGTTAAAGAGGAAGTGGAAAGGTTTTAACTAACTGAGACCAAGTGACTTGTAAGGAGTTAACCAGTCTCAGCTGATTCAGGTTCAAAGGAGGTAAAGACTCTCAGCTAAAAAAAAATCCAGTTATAGCTCTTTGAGACAGATGGAGGCTGTTTGTTCAGCTCTCTGATCTGGACACTATTTGTCTGTAATTATTTTTTTTTGGGGGGGGGAGGGATAGCTCAGTGGTTTAAGCATTGGCCTGCTAAACCCAGGGTTGTGAGTTCAAACCTTGAGGGGGCCACTTGGGGATCTGGGGCAAAATCAGTACTTGATCCTGCTAGTGAAGGCAGGGGGCTGGACTCAATGACCTTTCAAGGTCCCTTCCAGTTCTAGGAGATGGGATATCTCCATTATATTTATTTATTATTTATTTATTTATTTATTTAAGGATCCCTAAAAGCACAGCTTGGATAAGAGTCTATTTTCCTGCCTCTGTATGTGTGTGGTGGTTTTAGTATTTTGTTATTTATTATTATTAGATTGTTGTTTTATTATTTTGGGGATCACAGTATCACTGTGGCATTAATGTTTCCTTGTGCTCTATGAGATAAAATAAGGAATCAATATCAGACTTTAAAAAGAAATCCTACAAACATGCTCAAGATTTTTATGATGAGGGACCGTCCTGCTTCTACTGTGAATGTGGAATGTCTTTGTCCATCTCCTGCCCTGTCCTCTGCCTTTTTCCTAGGTTGACCAGCTATAGTATAACCTCAGAGTTACAGACACCTCAGGAATGTAGGTTGTTCGTAACTCAACTCTGAACAAAACATTATGGTTGTTCTAAGTTTACAACTGAACATTGACTTAATACAGCTTTGAAACTTTACTATGCAGAAGGAAAATGCTGCTTTCCCTTTTTATAGTAGTTTATGAGTTTATGTTTATCACATTACTGCACTGTATTTGCTTTTTTTTTGTTTTTTTGTTTGGTCTCTGCTACTGATTGTGTACTTCCAGTTCCAAATGAAGTGTGTGGTTGACTGGTCACTTTGTAACTGGTGTTTGTAACTCTGAGGTTCTACTGCATGTTTCTTCTCTATCAGACTGGTTGTGCTCCCTCTGACCTCCGCTGAGGTAAGGCCTGATGGTAAAGTCAGAAACTGAGGGCCAGATACTCAGCTCCCAATAAAGCCTCTCTGCACTGCTCTATCAGCACAAAGTCTTAAAGCTGATGTATCAGGCAAGCAGGGGGGGGAAATTAATCTATGTATTTTTTACATAGTCAAATTCCATTTTTCAGTTTAGTTAGGTTGTCGGGTTGGGATAAAACTATTAAGTGGCAATGATTCCTGAGAAATAATGTAACCCTATTAATCCTAACATTATAGTTTGTATTACACAGACTAATCAGTGTCAATACTGTCAAATATTAAGGCTAAATCTTGATGACATTGGCAGTGATAACAAACGTTTGGATACATGGCAGCCAAACTCCTAGCTGATTCCTACTTCTCAGTATTTATTTGTGAGTCAGTCCATTATTCTCACTTGGAACTATGGAGAGAGAAATCTAAATCCAGAGAGGTCTGAATTCATAAATAATATAAACAACACATTTAGCTTTAGTTAAAGGGATACTGGTTGTGACACTACGCACCAGAGTCTTCATAGAAATATTGTTTTACGATTAAGATGAGTCATGTAAGATATCATTTGAAAGGTTATGATTTGCTAAATATGATTATCCTATTTGTATGCATGTATCATTTCTGTATCTGAAGTTAGAAATATTGACTCTGTATCAATTACAAGTGGGTTTACACCTGGGGGACACCCACCAGCCAGAATGCAATCAGTCTGGTGGGCCATTAGGAAGAACAATAGGTCTTTGAAGATGCTAATCTCCCACTTTCCTGAGAAGCTTTCCTGGGATGCCACAAACAAACTCTGATTCATGGCTGCTTTGACATTGCAGGGTCATGTGATCATATCACCTGATACTGGACTCCATGATAGAATATCAGTATTTTTCCAGTCGGGGAGGAGGGGAACCACACTGGAAAACAAAGGGTTCTCAGCCATATGTAAAATCTATGTAAGGGTGGGGAGTGACTTAATCAATGGTCGTTCTTTACTGAATCCCTGCCCAGGATGACTGCTGGAAACATCTAAGAAACAAAGACAAAGGCAGGGGAGAGAAGAACTGAGCCCAGGCTGGGAAGGTGTTTGGCCTGTGAAAGAAATACCTGGAGTTTTAAACTACAAGCATGAGCAGCTTGCCTTCAAGAAACCCTACAATCTGCCTAAAACAACATTGAGGATGAGAAATTACTACTTGTAACCAGTTTCAGAGGGGTAGCCGTGTTAGTCTGTATTGCTTACAGACAGCACCCCTGAAGCAACTACACACCACACAACAGAAACACTAACCCAGGAACCAATCCCTGCAACAAACCTCATTTCCAACTCTGTCCGCATATCTATTCTAGGGACACCATCATAGGACCTAACCACATCAGCCACACCATCAGGGGCTCAGTAATCTGCACATCTACTAATGTGATATATGCAATCATGTGCCAGCAATGCCCCTCTGCCATGTACATTGGCCAAACTGGACAGTCTCTACGCAAAAGAATAAGTGGACAGAAATCAGACATCAAGCATTGTAACATTCAAAAACCAGTAGGAGAGCACTTCAATCTCCCTGGACACTCCATAACAGACTTAAAAGTGGCTATTCTTCAACAAAAAAACTTCACAAACAGTCTTAAATAAGAAACTGCAGAACTGGAATTAATTTGCAAACGTGACACCATCAAATTAGGCCTGAATAAAGACTGGGAATGGCTGGGTCACTACAAAAAATAATTTTCCCTCTGTTGATACTCACACCTTGTCAACTGCTGGGAATGGGCCACATCCACCCTAATTGAATTGGCCTCATTAGCACTACAAAAAGTAATTTTCCCTCTGTTGATAGAATCATAGAATATTAGAGTTGGAAGAGACCTCTGGAGGACCAAGCAGGACCAACACCAATTAATCATCTCAGCCAGGGCTTTGTCAAGCTGGGACTTAAAAACCTCTAAGGATGGAGATTCCACCACCTCCGTAGGTAACCCATTCCAGTGCTTCACCACCCTCCTAGTGAAATAGTGGTTCCTAATATCCAACCTAGACCTCCCCCACTGCAACTTGAGACCATTGCTTCTTGTTCTGTCATCTGCCACCACTGAGAACAGCCGAGCTCCATCCTTTTTGGAACCCCCCTTCAGGTAGTTGAAGGCTGCTATCAATCCCCCTTCACTCTTCTCTTCTGCAGACTAAATAACCCAGTTCCCTCAGCTTCTCCTTGTAAGTCATGCTCCAGCCCCCTAATCATTTTCGTTGCCCTCCGCTGGGCTCGCTCCGATTTGTCCACATCCCTTCTGTACTGGGGGGACCAAAACTGGATGCAATACTCCAAGTGTGGCCTCGCCAGTGCTGAATAGAGGGGAATAATCACTTCCCTTGATCTGCTGGCAATGCTCCTACTAATACAGCCCAATATGCCATTGGCCTTCTTGGCAACAAGGGCACACTGCTGACTCATATCCAGCTTCTCATCCACTGTAATCTCCTGGTCTTTTTCTGCAGAACTGCTGCTTAGCCAGTCGGTCCCCAGCCTGTAACAGTGAATGGGATTCTTCCATCCTAACTGCAGGACTCTGCACTTGTCCTTGTTGAACCTCATCAGATTTCTTTTGGCCCAATCCTCCAATATGTCTAGTCACTCTGGACCCTATCCCTACCCTCCATCATATCTACCTCTCCCCACAGCTTAGTGTCATCTGTTAACTTGCTGAGGGTGCAATTCATCCCATCATCCAGATCATTAATAAAGATATTGAACAAAACCACCCCTTCTTGTCTACTGTTGGGAATGGGCCACTTCCACCCTTTCACTGTAAGAGAGCCCAGGCTGGTGGAACAGGCAGGCTCAGTGATACCCCAGTACATGAGTAGGCACCCTGGAAGTGAAGGGCAACCTATCACAATGGGTAAACGCCCCATTATTTTAAGAAGACTGCTTTCCCCCACAACATCCTCTGTCTGCAGTTTAAGATCATCTAAGTCAAGGGTTCTCAATCTTTTTCTTTCTGAGGCCCCCCACAACATACTATAAAAACTCCATGGCCCAGCGGGTGAGGCGGGGACTGGGGGTTCTGGGAGGTGGGTGGGGGCTCAGGCATAGATGTAGTTTGACTTCTATTTTGGGTGGGTAGGGGTCAGCGGAGCTCAAGGCGGCTCCGCACTGTGGGGTCTGGGGAGGGAGTACCACCTCCGTCCTCTGACTCACCTCAGCAGGCCACCCACCTGTCTGGATTGAGGGGGGCCACAACCAAAATTATGATTCAAAGGTGGTGGGGCTCAGCTCAAAATGTTAGAAAACAGTTCAGGGTGCATGGAGGGGGTAGCTTGGTGCAGGAAGGGGATAGCTAGGGGCAGTGTGCGGGCAGAAGGGTAGCTCAGGATGCGGGGAGGTAGCTTGGTACATGAAGGGGAGTAGCTGGGGCAGTGTGCGGGCAGGAGGGTAGCTGAGGGTGCAGAGAGTGGGGTAACTAGGGGCTGTGTGGGCTCCCCTGTGGTCCCTGTTCCCCGAGGGCTCTGCCACCCACAGAGCCAAGTCCCCTCACCCAGGCGGCTCTTACTGGCTGCATGAGCAAAGGGGGCTGGGAGCTGAGGAGCAGCTTCAACCCCCTACACCAGCAGCAGGAGATGGAACGCTGCAGCTGCCTGCTCCATGGCACCAGCCAGAGCAACAGCTGCCCGCACTGCCCGGCTCCCCGCCTCCAACCTGGCCAGGGTACAGAGCTGCCTTGGAACTGCCCTGCTCTTGCACTGTAGTTTTTTTGGGGGGTAACACCCCCATGTCCCTCCAACTCTGCCCATGGGCTTGGGGCTCTGGAATTCAGCCCTGTTGCACCTGGCGTCAGCCCCACAGGGGGCGCTGGGAATGAGGGCTTCAACCCTACGGCTCCTGGCTTCAGCCCCGCGAGAGGTGCTGGGGCTCAGGGTGTTAGCTGCGGGGCCCTACGGACCCCCTGAAAGGGTTCACAGACCCCCTTTTGAGAACCGTTGATCTAAGTCATTAGCAGCTTGATCCAAAGCCCACTGAATTTATTGGAAAGACTCCCATTGACTTCAGAGGATCTGGATTTGACTGTAGGGCAGCGAACTGGGAGTCAGACCGGCAATTTGTTTCACTGACTTGCTGTATGACTTTAGCAAGGCTCCTAACCACTGTGCCTCCACTTCGCCACCTGTAAAATAGGCAGTAGTAATACTTATATTTTTGTAAAAAGTGTTTTTGGATCCTTTGATCTACAGTGAGTTTACAGTAAGGATCACATTTTACCCCTTAGAAGAAAAAAGTAGATAAGAAGATTTTGGAGTATCGGTATGAATGATCAAGGCAAGGAAACCAATTCCAAATCTAGCCAATTAAAGAATACAGATCCTGTTGTGTAGTCTTTGCTGTGAAGGAGGCTTTGGGAGGGCTTTATAAATCCACAGGTCAGAAATGTCACTATTTAATCAATAATTAGTTCCATATCTAGGTTAAGGTTGCCAACTTTCTAATTGCACAAAACTGAACACCCTTGCCACGCTGCCTGCCCCCGCTCCTCCCATGAGACCCCACCCATGCCCTGCCCTTTCTCTGAGGCCCCACCCCCACTCACTCCAGCCCCCTCCCTCAGTCGCTCGCTTTCGCCCACTCTCTCTCACTTTCACTGGGCTGGGGGTGCGTGCTCCAGGGTGAGGCCAGAAATGAGGAATTCAGGGTGCAGGAGGGGGCTCCAGGCTGGGGCAGGGGTTTGGGATGTGGAAGGGAGTGAGGGCTCTGGCTGGGGGTATGGGCTATGGGGTGGGACCAGGGATGACAGGTTTGGGGTACAGGAGGAGGCTGCGGGCTGAGACCAAAGGGTGTGGAGTGCAGGAGGGGCTCAGGGTTGGGGTGCAGGAGGAGGTTCAGGATGTGGGCTCCAGGAGGGAGTTTGGGTGCAGGAGGGGGCTCAGGGCTGGGGTAGGGGGTTGGGGTGCAGGAGGTGGTGTGGGGTGCAGGCTCTGGCAGGGGGCTCAGGGCTGGGACAGGTGGTTGGGGTATGGGAGGGGATTTGGGGTGCAGGCCGGGGCTTGAGGTGCGGGGTCTGGGAGAGAATTAGGTGCAGGAGGGGGTTCTGACCTGGGGCAGTGGGTGGGGGTGCAGGAGGGGGTTTGGAGTGCAGGCTCTGGCCAGGCGGCGCTTACCTCCGGTCGGTGGTGCAGCAGGGCTAAGGCAGGCTCCCTGCCTGCCCTAGCTCTGCGCTACTCCAGAAGTGGCCGGCACGTCCGGCCCCTAGGTGGAGGCACAGCCAGGCGGCTCTGAGCAGGGTACACTGCCTGCGCCTGCAGGCACCATCCCCGCAGCTCCCATTGGCCATAGTTCCTGGCCAATGGGAGCTGCGGAGCCAGCACTGGGGGAGGCGACAGCACACAGAGCTTCCCCAATTCCTCTGCACCTAGGAGCTTGACATGCCAGCCACTTCCGGGAGGTGCGCGGAGCCAGGGCAGGGAGGAAGCCTGCCTTAGCCCTGCTGTGCCGCCGACCAAACTTTTAACAGCCTGGTCATCTGTGCTGACTGGAGCTGCCAGGGTCCCTTTTCGACCAGGTGTTCTGATCGAAAACCGGATGACTGGCAACCATAATCTAGATCCAGTATTTTGTTTCACTTTGATTTTTGAACAGTGCTTTGTTCTGGTTTCATAACACTGAATGGATTTTCAGGTTACATAATTATGTAAATTACATTAAAAAATTTAAATTAGAGTAATCATCTTCCTAACTATCAGTACCATCTGAAGCACAACAGTATTTCTACAGAAAGGCCAAGGCCCCATGGGCTAACCAAAATTAACATGCCACTATTGGATCATCTTGGATAGCGTATACCCAAAATGTGACATAACATTTATAGCAACATTCCCAACCAATACATCGAGTCTGAACACCCCTAACCTTTGGGAAAATTCAGAAGTGAGTCTGGATCTGAACTCTGTGGCTTGGGCCTAATTACCAATCAGCTGAACATATTGTATTTCTGTGCAGGACTTCTATAGAGTCATTGTTTTTTCTCACCATTCAAAAAGCAGTAAGGGTTGCATTTTGAGACGTACTGTAGTGTGTAGAGGAGTGAAGTGAAATGAAACGCATGCTACACCATTCTGCAATGACATGCCACTGCCTAAAAGACAGCATATGCATTCCTTTGACTTCATAGCATGTTGCATATCACCAAATGCTTGAACTCTTTTCTTACACATTTTAAATAAGTATTTTCCATTCTGTTGTGTTCTGTCAGATATGGGACCATTGTAATTTAGATTAGAAGTATTACCTTACACTGGAATTAATTACCAGATGAAGAATATTCTGTTACTTATAAAAGAAACTACACATATGAAAAGTATTATCCATTCACATGATTTATGAACACACAGTCCTCAAAAAAAGCGAACTAAATAATGAATCCATAGGAAATTTCTGAGGACTAGATTTTAAATTGAGTATCTGTTAAAGGATGTGCATTTTTCCCTAATAATCTGAAACCTCCCCATGCCCCATCTCTTTTACAAGCCACATTTCTCCTTCAAGGACCCCTGTATGTTTCCATTTGGGAAAGGTCTATCCCTACTTCCCCAGCCCCGATGGCTGTTCCTGCTAAAAAGGATAAAAGATAACACGCTGGCACCAAGAACTGGCTTGAAGGGGGAAAAAAAGAAAATGTACTACTTCAGAACACCAACACCAGAATTGTTGGTGCAGAGCCTGTTAGAGGTGATGATCAAAGATCTATCCCCAGTCAGGATTCCAGAAAACATCATCCATTTTCCTGTGCTGTGGTCCATCCCCTTATACACGTCTTCCTTCTGAAGCCCTCCAAGAAGGGTCAATCTGTTCTGGGTGCCATCACATAGTGGGGGGATATATTTTATAAGACAACATGTGAATAGCAGCTAAGTAACTATGTAACCTTATTTTTATAAACCTTGTCCATCTGACTTCCTACTTTCTCCCACCTATTGTAACTGTCACTTGCTGCATCATGTCTAGCATTAGAATTTAAGCTCTTTGAAACAGAGGCTGTGTCTTCCTAGATGTTCAGAAAGCCCATTTTGGGTGTTCCCACAATATAACTGTTATTATTAATAATGCAATTATGCTAATCTAACACTGCTCCATACCAATAATTTTTAAAATATGACTAATAAGAATGGAAAGCAGAAGTGTCCCCTTAGACAGATGATGATTGCTTGTTGTTGCATGCATATTGTGCTAGGTTTTTTCCAAACACTTAAAAATCCCACTGCCCTGAAGACTTTATAATCTGAAAAACGAAAACAGATAAAGGATGGGGGAAGAAGGTAGAATATACAAGCCAATTTTAAGGGTGATGGCAGCCACACATAGTAGTAGTTCCATATTTTCTACTGTTGTTTTCCATTTGTTTATTGAATAAGCTCCCCACCCAGCTGCCCTCCTACCATGAGATTGACAGCTGACAAATTTTGTAGTCTTCATAGCAGAAATGGGCCTTGTTTCTAACATCTGTATCAGGGTGGGCAAACTTTTTGGCCCGAGGGCCACATCTGGGTGGGGAAATTGCATGCAGGGCCATGAATGTAGGGTTGGGGCAGAGGGTTGGGTGCGGGAGGGAGTGCGGTGTGCAGGAAGGGGCTCAGGGCAGGGGGTTGGGGTGCAGGAGGGGGTGCGGAATGCAGCAGGGGGCTCAGGGCAGAGGAATGGGGTGCAGGAGGGGTGCGACAGGGGGTTGGGGTGCGGGGTGCAGGAGGGGTTCAGGCTCCAGCCTGGTGCCGCTTACCTGGAGCGGCTCTGGGGTGACAGCAGCTCGCAGCAAGGCTAAGACAGGCTCCCTGCCTACCCTGGCCCCGCGACGCTCCTGGGAGCAGCCGGCACCACGTCCCTGCGGCCCCAGGGGGAGGGGAGGCAGAGGGCTCCGTGTGCTGTCCTCTGCTGCGGGTACCTCCTCTGAAGTTCCCATTGGCTGCGGTTCCCCATTCCCAGACAATGGGAACTGTGTGGGGCGGTGCCTGGAGGTGAGGGCAGCACACGGAGCCCTCTACCCCCCACCTCCCCCAAGAGCCGCAGGGACGTGGTGATGGCCGCTTCGAGGAACGGCGTGGGGCCCGCGGCACCACGGGGGTGGCAATCCCACGGGCCGTAGTTTGCCCACCTGTGATCTATATTACTAACTTACATACTGACACTTGACTGGGAAATCAGGAAGTGATACAGTTACTGTATTAAAAATAATTTTTTTTTGAGGAAGTGAAAAATAAATAGTTTGAACTTGTGTATTTAACAGCTATTGTAAAGATTCTTCCATAGTGAAATGTATTTCGTGGAAGTGGGAACATTTGAAAGGGAAAAGTTAACATAAACAGGTCACAGCTACAACTATTTGGCATTTCACAATGCTAACACTGCATTGTGTAGTTAAAAACAATCGTATGTTTTAGCAACATAAATACTTGTACTAAATTTTCAGTCTTTTTACACTAATATATGAATGATATCACCATAGCCAGAGAGAGAGGTATACAGAGTATATTATTCACAGCAGTATGGACTTTTGTGCACACAGAGTTCTCCCATATAAGAATTGTAACATAAATAGGGCCAGATCATGGATACATTGAGTAAGGAATCCAGCATGAAGCCCACAGCCATCAATATATGTATAGAAAGGTACTTTAGTAAAATGCGTGCAAAAGCCATGCAGGGTAATAAGTAATTACATAGTTTTTAATCATTTGAAAGTGGTTTTAGAAGTGGTTATAGTGTGGTATCACTACACTAGGAAATTAAGGGCACAGTTTAACAATCCTGTGCCATAGGTGATGACATAAACAAACATTTTAGAATATGTAAACTTAGTGACCTTTTCACCTCACTTTACCACTTGTGTAAATAGTCTTTAGTGGAGTTATTTCTCACTAACACTGGTGTAAATAAGAGAAGAATAAAGCCCAAAATATTTAAACTTCTTCATCTTTGTTGTATTTACACTTCTACCCCGATATAACGTGGCCCGATGTAACATGAATTCGGATATAACGTGGTAAAGAGGATGTGGGAAAAGCTAAAGTACTCAATGCTTTTTTTGCCTCTGTCTTCACAAACAAACACTGGGCAGCACAGCATGGGGAGGAGGTGACCAGCCCTTTGTGGAGAAAGAAGTGGTTCAGGACTATTTAGAAAAACTGGATGAGCACAAGTCCATGGGGCCAGATGCGCTGCATCCGAGGGTGCTAAAGGAATTGGCAGATGTGATTGCACAGCCATTGGCTATTATCTTTGAAAACGCATGGTGATCGAGGGAGGTCCCGGATGACTGGAAAAAGGCTAATGTAGTGCCCATCCTTTAAAAAGGGAAGGAGGAGGATCCGGGGAACTACAGGCCAGTCAGCCTCACCTCAGTCCCTGGAAAAATCATGGAGCAGGTCCTCAAGGAATCAATTCTGAAGCACTTAGAGGAGAGGAAAGTGATCAGGAACAGTCAGCATGGATTCACCAAGGGCAAGTCAGGCCTGACTAACCTAATTGCCTTCTATGAGGAGATAACTGGGTCTGTGGATGAGGGGAAAGCAGTGGATGTGTTATTCCTTGACTTTAGCAAAGCTTTTGATACGGTCTCCCACAGTATTCTTGCCAGCAAGTTAAAGAAGTATGGGCTGGATGAATGGACTATAAGGTGGATAGAAAGCTGGCTAGATCGTGTACAACGGGTAGTGATCAATGGCTCCATTTCTAGTTGGCAGCTAGTATCAAGCGGAGTGCCCCAAGGGTCGGTCCTGGGGCCGGTTTTGTTCAATATCTTCATTAATGATCTGGAGGATGGTGTGGACTGCACCCTCAGCAAGTTTGCAGATGACACTAAACTGGGAGGAGTGGTAGATACGCTAGAGGGTAGGGATAGGATCCAGAGGGACCTAGACAAATTAGAGTATGGGGCCAAAAGAAATCTGATGAGGTTCAACAAGGACAAGTGCAGAATCCTGCACTTAAGAAGGAAGAATCCCATGCACTGCTACAGACTAGGGACCGAATGGCTAGGAAACAGTTCTGCAGAAAAGGACCTAGGGTTACAATGGACGAGAAGCTGGATATGAGTCAACAGTGTGCCCTTGTTGCCAAGAAGGCTAACAGCATTTTGGGCTGTATAAGTAGCGGCGTTGCCAGCAGATCAAGGGACATGATCATTCCCCTCTATTCGACATTGGTGAGGCCACATCTGGAGTACTGTGTCCAGTTTTGGGCCCCACACTACAAGAAGGATGTGGAAAAATTGGAAAGAGTCCAGCGGAGGGCAACAAAAATGCTTAGGGGGCTGGATCACATGATTTATGAGGAGAAGCTGAGGGAACTGGGATTGTTTAGTCTGCAGAAGAGAAGAATGAAGGGGGATTTGATAGCTGCTTTCAACTACCTGAAAGGGGGTTCCAAAGAGGATGGATCTAGACTGTTCTCAGTGACCTGATGACAGAACAAGGAGTAATGGTCTCAAGTTGCAGTGGGGGAGGTTTAGGTTGGATATCAGGAAAAACTTTTTCACTAGGAGGGTGGTGAAGCACTGGAATGGGTTAACTAGGGAGGTGGTGGAATCTCCTTCCTTAGAGGTTTTTAAGGTCAGGCTTGACAAAGCCCCGGCTGGGATGATTTAGTTGGGAATTGGTCCTGCTTTGAGCAGGGGGTTGGACTAAATGACCTCCTGAGGTCCCTTCCAACCCTGATATTCTATGATTCTATGAAACAGCGCTCGGGGGGTGCGGGGGGAGACCCGGGGCTGCGCACTCCAGCGGATCAAAGCAAGTTCAATATAACGCGGTTTCACCTATAATGCGGTAAGATTTTTTGGCTCCCAAGGACAGCGTTATATCAGGATAGAGGTGTATTACATGGGCACAGATGAAAATTTGGTCTGTGGTGTTCATTTTCTATGTGTAAAACTATTGCACTATTATTCTTGTATGGGTGTCTCTAACAAGATGTCAGGTTCTTGGACCTTGTGTAGGAATGCAAGACTTTGAATCTCCCTAAGCTTTCGCACTAGAACCTTATTTAAAGATGTATAGTAATTTCTGCTGACTCACGATGGCCAGCTGATTTTGTTAGGGCTTGTCTTCACTACTGGGGAGATAGATGCTGCTGCAATCGACGTAACGGGTGTCGATTTAGTGGGTCTAGCGATGGCAGAGCACTCTCCAGTGGACTCCGGTATTCCAGCTCCCTGAGAAGAGTAAGGCCTTGGCTGCACTTGCGAGTTACCGCGCAATAAAGCAGCCCTGGGTGCCCTAGCTCACTGGCAAGGCATGTAGAGCGCTCTGATTCCGCAGCTATAGTGCTGCTGGTACTCCACCTCGGCGAGTGGAATAACATTTGCTGCACCCCTGCTGGAGCGCCGCAGTGCCAGTGTGAACGAGGTGTTGCATTACTGCGCTGTGATCAGCCTCCGGAAATGTCCCAGAATCCCCTTAAGTCAAGTGGCCGCTCTTGTCATTGTTGTGAAATCAGCTGCAGGAATTCAGAAATGCCCTTTCATAGCTCTGTTTTGGAGAAGCTGGCTGCTTATCAGCTCCGAGAAAAGCAAACATTTACTGTTTACTTTGAGTGCGTGAGAGAGAGGCAGAGGGGGGAGGGGGGTCTGAATTTACAAGACAGCATGCTGACACACTCTCAGCACCCCAAAACCCCACTCTCTCTCCCCCCACATACACACAATACACTCCCTGTCACACTCCACCCCACCCCCATTTGAAAGGCACGTTGCAGTCACTTGCATGCTGGGATAGCTGCCCATAATGCATCGCTCCCAATGTCGCTGCAAGTGCCGCAAATGTGGCCATGCCAGTGCGCTTGAAGCTGTCAGTGTGGACAGACTGCAGCGCTTTCCCTACTGTGCTCTCCGAAGGCAGGTTTAACTCACAGCGCTCTACATCTGCAAGTGTAGCCATGCCCTAAGGTAAATCGACTGGAGAGCATCTCCCGTCAATGCAGCACAATGCAGACACCACAGTAAGTCGACCCAAGCTACGTTGACTCCAGCTACATTATTCATGTAGCTGAAGTAGCATAATTTAGGCTGATTTACCCCGGTAGTGAAGACAAGCCCTTAATTCCAACTAAGCTATAACAGAAGTTGTAGAGTCTCTGCAGCAGAAGGAGCTAGGGGCGGGGACAGAGGGATTACTGCAAGAAAAGTCCTAGGAACAGTCAACCTTGAGGAAAAAAGTTTGGTTTTTTGTTATTGAAATTACCAACAAGCAAAACACTTGGAAGAAGGTTAGTTTGGATTTACACACATACACACACACACACACGCCATAAAGAACTGGATAGTTACAATACTAAATGTTAGAGTGGATATACCTATTAACTGCCACTGCTATTATAAATTTGAGTAATTTACTATTATAATAATTAATAATTTGTATGTTATAGATTATGAGACAGGTGAAAGAAGAATATACTGCTATTACCCCTTGTGCATATTATCCATTGAATAGAAATATATAAACATTTTCAGTTAAATGTGCAGCTAGGTTAGTGTTATTATATATAAAGGAAAAGTCTAAAATTAAACGACTAGTGCATATTGAGTCAGTTTTCTGAAGGTGCTATGTAAAAAAAATATAATTATTTTTTGTTTAATGCTCTGATGAAGCATAAACTAGATCAAACTAAAAAAAATTCACAGAAAAATATAAAACACTAATGTTAAATGAAGGACACTTCACAATGTTGCATCTCTGAGGAAAATACTTGGAGTGATGAATTATAGGAGAAAGGTAGACAGATCACTTCATCACTTCTCTTTACACATTTGTGGCTGCTTGATATTGCTTATTGCTACTAAAACATCTTTTCTCAGGGTTAACTTTTTTCACATCATGTCACATAACTGTCATTTGTCATGGAGTTTGTTGGGAACTGTTATACTGAGAAAAACAAACACTGACTTTTTGCATTACATTTGAAAATTTTTTTTAAATTGCATTTTGCTTTGTTCTTTCAAGCAGTTCTTTCTGCCTTTTACAAGGGGTGGGGCAAAGCATTTAATAGCACCCAGGTGTCACATGAAATGATCTTCCTGTTATTGTTTTCCATTGTAAAACTAATTGTAATTAGTTTTATTGGTTTATATGGGAACTAACATGTTTCTTGTGAAACTGGGTGGAAAAGTGTTATTATTTAACTGTATCAGGATTCAGTTTGTTGCACACAAGCTATTTTAATTCAAGTGAGATACTAACAAGATTATTTCTCACCAAGGGCCCAATTCTACTACATTTCAGTGAAGGCCCCTATTTCACCAACACTTACGGTCATGAATAACTTTACACAATGAGACAATTTGTGTGTGTAAAGGTACTCATGTGCATAAGTGCATAAGGTTGGGGCATAAATTTGCAATCCACAAACAAGTAGTAGAAAACATCTTCAGACTCCAGAAACAATACAAAGAAGCTGCTTTTTAAATTGTATTAGGCTATACATGACCCAGAAGGGAAGGAAATCACCTACACTAATGCTAAAATAGACGAAATACTGTACTTTGAAATTTATTGACTGTAAAGCTTGATAGAGATTTTAATTAAGCTTCCCAGAGAAAGGAGGGTTATTTGTATGGTGGTTTGAGGGCATAAATAGGGATAACATGTGGTCTGTCTTTCCTCCTCTCTCATCCTTCAGATGTCAGGGCATCTGGAAGTCTCACAGATAAGGAGCTTTTCAGTTATAGTGAGTATATATATTTATGTTTTCTGTCACAACTAAATTTTCTGCCTTTCATTAATGAAATCTCTTGGCTAGTTTGCAGGAATACAGTTCCTGGACAAGACACTCCTCCATATTCTGTGTCCTCTTGAACATTTTACTTTCTATATATTGCAAAATGAAACATTATAGCTCTAATCCTTTTCACTGCATAATATATTGACATGCATCTTGAAAGCATATTGCCAAAGCAAATCAACTACACGTGGAAATTTTTGGTCCTCATTTACTGGGACAAAGAGGAGGAGAGTGTTTGAATCATGGCATCAACATCTAAGAGGTTCACTTGTTTTAAGTTTTAATTCAAGATAAGCGAAGGAGTTTGCACTGGGATGGTGTACACTTGGACATCCAATAAAAGTTTTGGCTACATTATAAATGCAAGCACTAAATTGTCAAAAGACTGAAGTGTTTTGGAGAATGCTCTCTGAAAGCATGCTGTACCACCTATCAAGTGGCAAAATATCAACATATTGGTAAAGAAACAACAGTCCTTAGTAAATTGCTGTACCGTTTGAGAGTTATATCCAACAGAAATGTTAATTTCTGCTCCTTGTCTCACAGGGGCTGCCTCTTCTCAATGTTATTTGCACAAATTATTTATTTAGTCTCTTTACAGCCATGTAAACACCCCTACAGCCATTCCACGTGCAAAGCTCTCACTGAAAATCAGTGGGCCTAATTCTGGTCACATACCAATTTTACATTGTTGTAAGTCCTTTGGATGAGCTTCTCAGCTGGTGTAAATTGGTGTAATTAGCTTTGTTAACTTCTATGAAACTACACTGATTTATGCCAGCTGAGGATCAGTCCTACTGGATTCAGCAGTTACTTGTGATTTATTTCTGACTTACACCTGCATGAGATCAGAATCAAGTCTAACAGGAGTTCTTTGTGCAGGAGGACTGCAGAATTAGCCCCTTCCAGGGGAGAACTCCAGTAATTTGCTTCCTGAATTCATATTAGTTCATATTCTTGTGTGTAAAATTCCTGTTGCCATCAGCTAGGGACTTTATCTCTTGTGCTGTTTTCACCTAATAAAAAAGGATTTAATTCTGATGGTTCTATCTGTACTAAGAGGTGCTAGTCAGAAGACTTTTGATTTCCCCCCCTCAGTATTGTATGGACTACACCTTACAAAATATCAGTTACTATTTAGAATACATTTTAGGGTTGTTACTATCAGTTCACATAGAGATAATCCTGACTATCCAGATTTCTGGCAAAGTCCAGCAGAAGTAGTGTGGGACACACAAGTATCCATCTATTGCTCAAACACCCACTCTCCAGGTTTGGTAGAACTTCATGTGAAATCATTGTTGCTCCCACCGTGGGTCAGATTCTCCAAAACTAAGATTTGTGGTGCTAATAGAGAACTAATGCTGTATTGTTATTTATTTTGCAGTAACACCCAAAATGTGCCAACTGCTTTCCAAATACAGAGGGAAACACCTAGTGAAAATGTGAGTGACTGATCAATCATGGCTGAAATTTTGTTGGTGATTGTCAGGAAGCAAGGTTAAAGAAACATGGGATTTGGAATGGATACAAATACTCATGTTTCAGGACATAAAGTGATCTCTTAACCATAGGGGTGAAGAGGGATAACCTTGTGGGCAGGTTATCCCCTAACTGCCTAATGCAGAGTTGCTTTCCTTTAAAGAATCTGTTGGAGACAGAGTACTGGACGAGGTGGACCACAATGTAATCCAGTTATGACAGTTCCTAGGTAAATGATAGATACACAAATAATGGAAATTATTTACATGAAAGACACCAGTAAAACGGTTAGTCTTACTTGGGATAGTTCCCAACTCTCTGCACTTACTGGATAACGCCACACAAAATTTCTCCTATTGTGCCTAGTTTCTGCCCACACTTAGTATCAATTTTAAATCTTTGTTAAAACAAGGTAAATGATGTAATTCTACGTACATGTCTAAGTTATAATGATTAATTGTATACATATGTACAAATTGTATTATTTATTATTTGTTTTCCATTATGATTTCAGTATACGTTACATTTTTTTCATAGTGCTAAAGAGTATACTATATTTTGTTTTCATATGAAAATATGTAATTGTAATGAATTATAATTGATTATATTAGTTTTTAGGGTAGTTCTGCAAGCACTATCAAATGCCTCCTGAAAGGCTGTTTGTGTGATCAAATTTAATGTATTCAGCTATTCCCCATCTGTAAAATGAGAACAATGATACCAACCTCCCCTTAAAGCACTCTGAGATCTACTAATGAAAAGACTTAGGTATTATTATTCATCACATTCCTACTTCATATAACTATTTACAATGGTTTTCAATCTAAACACCCATTCCTAATGCGGGCAAAACTCCCACTGAGACCAATAACAGCTTTGCTTGAATGTGGCCTGATACTTAAAGGAGTTGAACACTTTGAACTTCCATTGACTTAAGGGGTCTGCCCATATGGAGCTCATTACAAGGTAGGGGCCTTGGATATGATTAGATAGGAGCGGGCATGACATATAGACAACAGGGTGCTCAGCATATTGCAAAATCAGGCCCATAGGTACTACAGGTTGGGCTCAAAATATTACACATAAACTGTGTTGTGCATCACAGGAGCCACTTTGTCACCCTACACACAATTTATATAAATCCTTGACACAAAGAAAAGAATGCATTGCTCTGTACTGAAAACGGAATACGTTTCATAAAGCTGTTTCACATTGTTCCCTATAAAATTTAACATACACAGTAAAAAGTAATAGACGTAAGAAATGGGAACCATTTCCACATTGTTTTTTTCCATAATGGTTGAAATTTGAATTGCTAATTCACTGCCAGATGTGCAGCTACAGACCGTGTAACAACTGTCCTGTTCATGTGGTATATAATTATTTCTTATTGCGACAAATAGGATATGCTGCAAAATCTGGTAATGAGCCCAGGGGGTTTTTAGGGAAGGGTGGGTTGGGAAGAAGTAAATGAAAAAACCTCACAGATGTAGAAATGTGGATGTACATGCTATAGGTGTTAAATAATTTACCAGGAAAAAAAGCGTTCAGAATGAAGTACTACAAACAAGCACTAAGGGTGAATTTCTGGCCCTATTGAAGTCAATGAGAGTTTTGCCGTTGATTTCAAAGGGTCACCATCTTTCCATATGCCAGGGTTTTTTTTTTCAGGTGTAAAATTCCCCTAGTCCTTTAATAAATTCCTTTATTTATGCAAGCAAGACTAAGCCACAAAAGTCAGATATAATGGCACAATGCAACAGCATGGACACAATGTAAGAAGAATGTGTGGGAGAAATTAATTAGCAAACAATATATTCTGCATGTAATTTATGAAAAAATACAATAAAGATATTTGCATTAACAGAGTTTGGAAATTGAAAAAATATTAATGCAATTTGCCATCTCAGGCCAGAAAATATCCCTTTTGGGACAAAACCATAGCATGTTTCTTGAAATATGTGTCATTTAAAAAATAGCTATATATTATTTTTCAGCTTAAATGCATAGAAGAACAAAATTATTATTTGTGAAAAGAACACAAAAACAAACAGAAATACCAACAATCCTCAAAATTGTGACGTAGCAACACAAAATTAGCAGGGAACTAAAATAACCACCTTATTTCACAACATATAAAAATAAGTTATACTCATTTAGAAATTCTTCTTGCTTTGCATTCCTTGATAGCGGGCCCTTTTGGAGCCAAATCTAGCAATGAATTCAGAAGACAAAGTATTGCTAAGAACAATAAATGATGTCCCTGGTTTAGCAATCAAAACTATGACAAAGAAAGTAACATAATACCATGTGAGTAAAGTAAAGAGACAGTTTGCCAAAAATTTGGGGATAACTTATACCTTCAAGTCAGTGGCACTGCTATGGGTACCCGCATGGCCCCACAGTATGCCAACATTTTTATGGCTGACTTAGAACAATGCTTCCTCAGCTCTCGTCCCCTAGTGCCCCTCCTCTACTTGCGCTACATTGATGACATCTTCATCATATGGACCCATGGTAAGGAGGCCCTTGAAGAATTCCACCTGGACTTCAACAATTTCCACACCACCATCAACCTCAGCCTGGACCAGTCCACACAAGAGATCCACTTCCTGGACACTACAGTGCAAATAAGTGATGGTCACATAAACACCACCCTGTACCGGAAGCCTACTGACCACTATACGTACCTACATACCTCCAGCTTCCATCCAAGACACATCACACGATCCATTGTCTACAGCCAAGCCCTAAGATACAACCGAATTTGCTCCAACCCCTCAGACAGAGACAAACACCTACAAGATCTTTATCAAGCATTCTTAAAACTACAATACCCATCTGGGGAAGTGAGGAAACAGATTGACAGAGCAAGACGGGTACCCAGAAATCACCTACTACAGGACAGGCCCAACAAGGACAATAACAGAACACCACTGGCCATCACATACAGCCCCCAGCTAAAACCTCTCCAGCGCATTAGCCACGATCTACAACCTATCCTGAAAAATGATCCCTCACTCTCACAGACCTTGGGAGGCAGGCCAGTCCTCGCTTACAGATAACCCCCCAACCTGAAGCAAATACTCACCAGCAACTACACACCACACCACAGAAACACCAACCCAGGAACCAATCCCTGTAGCAAACCTTGTTGCCTACTCTGTCCCCATATCTACTCTGGCGACACCATCAGAGGACCCAACCACATCAGCCACACCATCAAGGGCTCATTCACCTGCACATCTACTAATGTTATATATGCCATCATGTGCCAGCAATGCCCCTCTGCCATGTACATTGGCCAAACCGGACAGTCCCTCCGCAAAAGAATAAATGGACACAAATCGGACATCAGGAATGGTAACATACAAAAGCCAGTAAGTGAACACTTCAATCTCCCTGGTCATTCTATTACAGATTTAAAAGTCACTATCAGTGAACAAAAAAACTTCAGAAACAGACTTCAAAGAGAAACAGCAGAACTAAAATTCATTTGCAAATTCAACACCATTAATCTGGGTTTGAATAGGGACTGGGAGTGGCTGGCTCATTACAGAAGCAGCTTTTCCTCTCCTGGAATTGACACCTCCTCATCTATTATTGGGAGTGGACTACATCCACCCTGATTGAATTGGCCCTGTCAACACTGGTTCTCCACTTGTGAAGTAACTCCCTGCTCTCCATGTGTCAGAATATAATGCCTGCATCTGTAACTTTCACTCTATGCATCTGAAGAAGTGAGGTTTTTACCCACGAAAGCTTATGCCCAAATAAATCTGTTAGTCTTTAAGGTGCCACCAGACTCCTTGTTGTTTTTGCCAAAATTGTTATAATTTATCCAAACTTGTTAGAAATAAGAATTTAAAAATAGAAAAGATATCTTAATGCATTTAAATCACCATGCTATATGACTCCTAAAGCTACCAGCATTAACCCAAAGAAGCACATTAAGTCCAAATCTTGTGCTTCACACCTTTATAGTGTAAGTGGGCTCACTTAAAGAGTTGCACTTGTTTGACAGATTGTGCCACCTCCACAGATATTCCCCATTTTGAACAGAATGAGAAGTTCTGTTCAAACCTTTTGAGAATGCCAACTGATAAGCAATACATAGATCTATCAATCACTTGGTATATGAACATATAATTGGCATGGCTACAAGGGTCATTGCACAGATATACCACCTTTGGTGAGTTCATAGGAGAAGCTACAGAGAGCAGACTACAAATACATGGTATAGCTGAAGGTGTATGGGATCAGAAGTCAGGTCTTTTTTGTGGTGATGGATCCCACTCCACACACTGGAAATAATCACACCTACAAAAGGGCAACATGGTCCTTGTGATCACCAGAGCTAGGGAAATCCATAGGAGGAGGGAGGGTGTCTGGCCTTAGAAGGCCAGATCAAGATACTTGAATAGAATGAATCACAAAGGTAGTGCAACGCTGCTGCAAAGAACGTGCTCTTTCGCCTACCTACCACTACTACTGCTACCTGACTGCACTCTCAGCCTGAAAACCACAGGGTGGAAGATACCAGGGATGGGGATAGCAGGCTGGGTATAGAGAGATCATGTCATGGAGCTCGCAGCAACTACATGCTCATGGACGGAGCCTGCACTGGAAAGACATGGACAGGCTCTTCACCAACTGGTAGGAGGTGATGGTCTGCAGCTGCTTGACATGTGAAGAAAGACAGGCTAGGTATAAAGAGATCACTTTATAAGTGGGTGGGTGGAGAGTCTCAATTGTAATTAAGGAGGGAGGAGGGCTCATCTCAGAAGTCGGGAAGGGAAAATGAGATGAGTTAATGTGGCCCTCACAATAGAATCCCAAGGGAGCATACTCATCCTCTTTGCTTTTCTGTATGTTTCTCTTTGCAGATTTTCTCCTTGTTCATAAGTCTATTTTCATCAGAATATTAAAACTTTGGGGAAGTTTGATCTGTTCAATGGAACATTTCTCCTGTCCTGATATCTGACTGTGCAACTGTAATTCGGGTGCCTCGTGTGTCTGCATTATGGTACAATCTTTAATTACACGATCATGTGCTATTTTTGCCATAGGATCTCTGCCTCAATTAGTGCAAAAAATGTATGGTGCTCAGGGAATGATTCAGGGTGTGCAGTGATTGACACTACTGTCGCTAGGACCCTGCCTCATTCTCTATAGGGTTTGAAAGGTGAGTAGCAAATCAGAGATGGGACTTTGTGAAGAGCAAAGATGGTCTTATGATTATGTAAGCAGAGTCAGGATGAGCTCTACCCTGACATCTGGTGGTGAATTATGGCGAGTGTGGAAAAGAACTCCAGGGGCTGATCTTGTTTGCATAGGCACACCCACTCGCCTGGCAGGAAACAACAGCAACTCAAAGTGGTTACTTTGGCTGGTGTGGGATCCCCAGTTTCTCTGTTATTGGGGCAGGAAGAATAAAGTTTTGTTACCCTGATTCTGTGAATCAAGGCCAGTGGAACTGGTGTATGACAGAAGGACTGAGTGAGTCATTCACCATTACCTAAGTAGCATTTGCTTGTCAAGGGGCATGGGTTACAAAACCCAGTGAATTGAGAGAGGATGGGGACAGGTATTTGTACCTGATGGTGTGGCCCCCTCCCCAAGGGGGTTGAAACACCAATTGCACTACCTCCTCTCTCCACTGTTGAATGTCAGAGCTGACTTTGATTCCCTTAGGAGTCTAGTTACAGACTGCTGAGCTGAGTTCGCTTTGGGCCAATAGTGCACCAGCACTGGGGCTCCCCTACTACTAGCTGAAATCACTAAGAGCTGAAATCACAAAAGAGCTAAAGCTATTTAAGAGCTGAGATCACTGAGGCTGTGTTAACTAGTGGGGGAGCCTGAAGCTATAGCTAAGCTAACTTAGCTTAGCGGGGGGTGAGCGGAGCGGCTGGAGGAGCAGCTAGCAGAGCAGAGCTTTGTGGGAGCGGCCCAAGGGACGGCTGGAGCGGAGCGGAGCAGCTCACAGGTCGGTGAGCGGAGCGGTGCAGCTCACAGGTCGGTGAGCGGAGCGGAGCGGCTCACAGGTCGGTGAGCGGAGCAGAGCGGAGCAGCGCGGCTCACAGGTCGGTGAGCGGAGCGGAGCGGAGCGGCTGCCAGAGCAGTTCGTGGGACTGCGGGTGGAGTGGAGCAGTTCGTGGTGAAGGCTGCAGTGGAACCCCACGGAGAAGCAGCCGGTTGGCCTCGGATCACGTAAGGTGCCCCTTAACACCCTGCTCACCCCCCCCCTTTGAACTCTGGGGCTGCACTGATCATGGACAGAGACTTTGGGGGGTTGTCGGACTTTTGGGACTTTTGTGATTCTTGGGTTGCTGGACCCAAGAGACTTTGGGATTGGTGGACTTTTGGGACTTTGGTGATTCTTGGGTCGCTGGTTTCAAGAACCAACGGGAGAGGACACGGCCCAATTTGCTGGGGTGGGTCTTCGCTCATGGTTTGGTCTAAAAACTCTAGTTGTGGTGTTTTTTCCATTTAATGCTGATGTTGTTTACCTCATGTTATTAAACATTTTCTGTTACACTCAGACTCCGTACTTGCGAGAGGGGAAGTATTGCCTCTTAGAGGTGCCCAGGGGGTGGTATGTAATTGTCCCAGGTCACTGGGTGGGGGCTCGAGCCGGTTTTGCATTGCGTTATTGAAACGGAACCCCTAGATACAGAACCCGGCCCTTGTTGCTGCCAACTTAGATGGGCAGAAGGGTTACAATTAAAACAACTGATTGTCCCCATTTCTCCTCCTGCCAAAAAAGACAACAGGGTTCTATTCCTGGCACAGCCACATATTTCTTATGTGTCATTGGGCAAGTCATTTAAACTAAACTTTTCAAAGGTGGCCATTAATTGTGTAAAAAGCAACAGAGAGTCCTGTGGCACCTTTAAGACTAACAGATGTATTGGAGCATAAGCTTTTGTGGGTGAATGCCCACTTCGTCGGATGCATCCGACGAAGTGGGCATTCACCCACGAAAGCTTATGCTCCAATACATCTGTTAGTCTTAAAGGTACCACAGGACTCTCTGTTGCTTTTTACGGATCCAGACTAACACGGATACCCCTCTGATACATTAATTGTGTGTCCCTCATTTTGTAGGTGCCAAATTTGAAAACATGAGGCCTGGTTTTAAGACTTGTTGACTATGCACAATGGCATCTGAAGTCAATGAGAGCTGTGGATGCACAGAACCTTACGCAGTAAGATAGTGTGGTCTAGGGGACAGAGCATAGCCTTGAGAGTCAGGGGGGATTGCATTCTACTCCTGCCTTTGTCACTGATTCCCGGTGTGGTGGTGGGCAAGTCACGTCACCTTCCTTTCTCATTTTCCCCTGAGGTCGAATGGGGATAATTACACTCTCCTATTTATATGGATGTGGAGAAAATAAATGCATTAATGTTGTGACACTCATTTACTATGATGATGAATGCCAGAGGAAAGCCTCTGAGAAAATTAATAATCAGTAGATGGCGGGCAGTAAATAAGGCATGGGACAACTTATTGAATAATGGGGATGAAAAGAAATATATAATAACTGTCTCAGTCAATGAGCATGTATCCTGGGCACTGTCTGAGGCAGGGTTCTATGTTAAAAAAAATAATGTGTAATTAAAGACTGTGCCAAAATATGTATGCCAGAAGGGGTCAGAATTAAGGTTGCATGGGCAACCTTAAAAAGGTAACAAAATGCCAGAATTAATGCTTGACTTTACAACCTTATTACATTCTTTTCACACAGGTGTTTTTAGTATGTAATATACATGTAAGGGAGGCACTGGTGAAGACGATAGTTAAAGTTGTGTTAAAATTTGCAGATAAAGCAGGACTAAAATCTGTTACATATTTGAGTAATTAAATTTATTCTCCAAATTTAATACAAAAACTCTTAATAAGACAAACACATTTTCTATGTAATTTTTAGTAAAATGCTAACTTTTGCAGGGGAACTCTTTTTAAATGTTCCCTTTTTGAAGTTGTACTCAACTCTTCTCACATTTCTTTGGTTATTTCTAGCAACCCCACTCCCTATAAATTCCAAAGTTCACACACACTCATTCTAACATCATCTTGGACACAGGCTACTTTTGAAATTTTAAATTAAATACATAAAGCATTATTCCCCTTATTCAGAGTAACTAATTTGATATACTCTAAGGCTTGGTCTACACTAACCCCCCAAATCGAACTAAGGTTCGCAACTTCAGCTACGTGAATAACGTAGCTGAAGTTCGAAGTACCTTAGTTCGATCTTACCTCGGTCCACACGCGGCAGGCAGGCTCCCCCGTCGACTCCGCGGTACTCCTCTCGTCTAGCTGGAGTACCGCAGTCGACGGTGAGCACTTCCGGGTTCGACTTATCGCGTCCAGACAAGACGCGATAAGTCGAACCCAGAAGTTTGATTGCCAGCCGCCGAACTAGTGGCTGGGTATAGACGTACCCTAAGATTAGGCAATAAAACTTCAGTTCCATCAGCTACTTTTGTTTTTCAAAATTGCCAGCCACTTCATTGTCACCTCTGTTCAGCATAATGAACATGGAGGGAGCCAGGCAACCTGGGCAGCAAAAGGCAAAGAGGAGTGGGTTGCAGAGGAAAGATGGGACTCTTAAGAGCCATACTGCATGAGTAAGGAAGTGGGGGGACAGAAGTTTAGCAGAGTAGACCCCCCTCACAATCCCCTTTTATCCCTCACTGGGCCCATCACACAGCAGCCATAGGGGGAGGGCGTGGGTCGTAAGCAGGGATATGAGGGGGCAAAGTTGGAGCAAGGTTGTGTAATGAGAACATACAGAAGAAGGAGGCCTTGATTGGAAGGGGCCTGGAATAGAAAAGTGCTTCTCTTCCTTCTGCTTCTTCACCTAGGGCCTGTAAAATACAGCAGTACTGAGCTCAGTATTGTTCCTTTCAAACTTTGCACTTCTGAGGCTCTCCTTTGCCAGTGAAGATACCAGACTACACACCATAGAAAAGATATGGGAGATCACAGAAGATTTGTAACAAATTGTACTAGGATCACTCTGCTTTATGGAGTGCCTGACAGGGAAACACCCTGGAAAGCAGCAGCTGGTCCAGGACATATCCCCAAAAGGTTCTTCTAATTTGCTGCAAGAATGCTTTCTGAAATGAAGTGCTGGACAAGTTTGTCTTCATCTATCTATTGCAATTGACAGGGTTCAATTCCCATCTGTGCTGGCACCAATTCAGTGAGAGGGTAACAGGGGAGAGGCAAATGTGCCTCTCTCACCTTTATGTCTCTGCTGATCCTGGGCCTAGCCAGGGGCCAAATTTATGCCAACTAGCATAATCCCTTAGAGACTTCTGCCATCTGGGGATGAGTGAAGCACATCACACTCCATCTCCACCTTCTTCAGTGCCTGTCGCATTTCCTTCCCACTCCCAGGCAGCCTGGAAACATCCAAGTACTGAGCTATGCCAACTTTACGCTATCTCAGGATACCCCCAGCATGGGGGTATCCTCAACTGACCCTTTAGGGAGCAGCTTTAAGGTCACTTTGCACTGTGATCTTCCAGGTCCCACAATGTTCAAATTCAGAGTAATGTTACGGGGGATGACAGATAGATTTGAAAACTCTCATTTCCTCATGTAGCTAGCTCACAGAAACACCACTGAATGGCATGAATAATTCTCTTCCCCAACCCAGGGTGCCTCTCAAATTCTCCCCTCCTGTGAGGTCAGCCTGGACTAAAGGTTGTAGGTCTGCCGCATGGTATTTTGGAACTCTAATGCCAGGGCATGAAGCTGGCAAAGTCATCTTCCTTTTCTATCTCCACTCTAGCAGGAATGGAATCTGACTTTACTAAGGAAATTTATGCTCTTCATGTTTTTTTCTCAAGTCGCTCTATCACTCTTAAAATGCTCTAATCCCACCATTTTTCTCTAATCCTGCTCTGGCATCTGACTCCAATGTTAGAAGGAACTTCAGCCTTAATTTTCCTAGCAGTTATACAGTGTTAATAGACATAAATCAAGTCTCTAAACAAATTACTTTGAACTATGCCTTTTAAAACATCAAACATTAAATAAAATTAAAAGTGTTATGTTCATGGCATATACTCACAGAAAAAAAAACCTGACACTCTTCCTGTAAGATTGCAACATAAAACAACTTTATCTCTTAGAATCCAGAAATTTTTCACACCCCAACCAATTAGAGAGAGAGAGAAAGCAGGCTGCTACCTAAGGCAGAGAAGCACAATTCAATCCACCTTGCTCCAGGCTGGCTCTTTGCAAACCGATTGCTGAAGTTAGGGTTACCATACGTCCTCTTTTTCCCGGACATGTCCGGCTTTTCGGCAGTCAAACCCCCGTCCGGGGGGAATTGCCAAAAAGCCGAACATGTCCAGGAAAATGGCGGCTCTGCTCTTCCCTGACTCTTCGGCTCTGTTTAAGAGCCGGGCTGCCCGAGCGCTACCGGCTTCGGGCAGCCCCCGTGCCTCCGGATCCTGCACCGCCGGAGCCCGGGCGGGGAAGTGCCCGGCTGTGGGCGCAGGGTCCGGAGGCATAGGGGCTGCCCAAAGCCCGAGCGCTACCGGCTTCACGGTTTACCGGGCAGCCTCCAGACCCTGCGCCCCCCGGCTGGGCGCTTCCCCTCCCGGGCTCCAGCTCCGCTGGGGAAGCTCCGGCTGGGGGCGCAGGGTCTGGGGGCTGCCCGGCAAACCCTGAAGCCGGTAGTACTGGGGCAGCCCTTTCCCCCTGGCTGGGAGTGGGAGGGAGGAGGGGGCGGAGTTAGGGTGGGGAAGGGGCGGAGTTGGGGCGGGGCTAGGGGTGGTGAAATGGGCGGGGCCAGGGCCCGTGGAGGGTCCTCTTTTTTTATTTATGAGATATGGTAACCCTACCCAGGGGAGGAGTTAAATTAAGGCTTTGTGTAGGATATTTCCTCTGCATGGAAATACCTTTGGCATTCTCTGAAAAGTGCAGGATTGCGTCCTAAATGGAAATGTTAGCAAGGATTGTACGCCCTTAATTGAGGAGCTGCTGAATTCTATCAGACGTAATCATGGTTAGACAGAGCTCTATATATTGTATGCTGGCTTTGACTGGACTACAAATCCCACGATGCAGCGGTGGCTGCCCCATAGAACTGGACTGAGCTTCGGTGTTAAGTGACTGCGAAGGGGTGGTGGTGGGCTCCGATTTTGCACTGGGAGCTATAACTGAAAGTTTCTGATCCCTTTGGGATCTGGGCCAAGGAAAAGCCCTGTTGTTGAGTTGTTGGGCTTGAAGAAATGCAACCAGGGTTAAGATGATAGTACACTACAGCTGAATACTTGTCAGTACTGAGTCCTAGCTCACAGACTCCTCCTCCCTGGTTTGGCATTGAGAGCAGGAGCCGGAGACTGGCAGTTGTGCTGCAGATTTGAATTTGCCTCTCTGTCAGTTGAGGAAAGAGTGAGTTACCCCTGGGGCTGTGCTATCTGGGTGGAAGGTCCAGTGTTATGATTCAGTGTGGCTACATTAAGTCTAAGAAGGAAAAAAGAGGGGGGATTCATTGTATGGTCAGAATCGGGGGTTAGTTCTCTCTGATATAACAGCTGGTGTTGCCAGCTCAGACTGTGCAGTCTTCACTGGTCACAATACAAAATTGCCTCACTACTTTTTGTTTCAACTGGACTGCCTTTAGCAACAGAGGGTCCTGTGGCACCTTTAAGACTAACAGATATATTGGAGCATAAGCTTTCGTGGGTGAATGCCCACTTCGTCAGATGCAACTGCCTTTGCCAGACTCACAGAGTGCTGGCCTGAACTCCTGCTCACCTAGCGCACCAATGTAAGAGAGGGACCACAACTATAAATTGAAGGGAGAGCATGCACTCAGGGTCAGGGTGGATCTGTTTGTGATTAGGGGCAGGGCCCTACCAAAATCATAGTCCATTTCGGTCAATTTCAAGGTCATAGGATTAAAAAAATTGTTAATTTCATATTTCAGCTATTTAAATCTGAAATTTCACAGTGTTGTAATTGTAGGGGTCCTGACCCAAAAAGGGGGGGGGGTCACAAGGTTGATGTAGGGGGGTTGTGGTACTGTTACCCTTACTTCTGCACTGCTGCTGGTGGCGGCGCTGCCTTCAGAGCTGGGCAGCTGCAGAGCGGCAGCACCAGCCCCGGCGACCAGCCCCATCCCTCGGCCAGCCCCCCCTGCAAGGGGCAGGGCCGTCCCTAGGGGTGTGTGTGGCCCTGGACAACTTCCTCCATCCTGCCTCTTTCCCTTCCCCCCTGCTCCGCCCTCGGCCCACCCCTATTCCACCTCTTCCCGCAGCAACCTCGCACTCACCGGTAGCAGTGGGAAGCGGAGCAATGTGGCCCCAGCCCGCTCCATTCCGCCAGCTTCCAGCCACTGGGAGCTGGCGGAGTGGAGCGGGCTGGGACCAGCTGCTCCACTTCCACCCCTGCTGGTGAGGGCGGGGGGGGAGGGAATCCCTTCCCCCCAAGCTCCCTCCCCCGAGCGACACGGCTGGGGTGAGGGGAGTGGAGCGGGCTGCTCTCGGCCCCCTGCTAATCCCCCAGGCCACTCTGGGCCTGCGGGGCCCCCAAAAGTGCCCCCCGAGCTCCTGCCTCCCAGACCCTGGGGAAGTGGGAGGAGGCCTGGGGCCCCACACAGCCCCCCGTGAAGGGGGGCTCCGTAGGACACCCAAATGGCTAGGGATGGCCTTGGACCCCCCTGCAAATCCCTTTTAGGTCAGGACTCCCAATTTGAGAAGCCCTGGTCTCTCCCTGTGAAATCTGTATAGCATAGAGTAAAAGCACACAGAAGACCAGATTTCACAGTCTGTGACACGTTGTTCATGGCCATGAATTTGGTAGGGCCTTATGTATGATGCTGTGATGTGGTGTCCACCCTACACAGGCCTGGAAGGGTTAAGATGGCTAAACTGGCCAATTAACTGCCCAGGTTGCACCTGTAGAAGGAGACAGGGTGCAGGGATTTAAGCAGCTCAGACTCAGCTGGGCAGGAACTGGAGGGGCCTGAATTAAGCCCAGGAGTTTAGAGCAGAAGGGGGCTGTAGGAAAAGAGGTGTGCCTGGGCTGCTAGAGGCAAGCAGTCCACAGTCCCTCCCTGGGAAGAGGGTGTGTGGCTTGGCAAGCCCAGAGAAGGGGGAGAGTCAGAGTCTGCAAATTCAAAATCTCTTAAATTGTAATCAATTATTTTTTACCTGCACTCAGCACTTTTAAACTATATAATCGCTTTTAAACCTGCATGTTTGCTTTAAGGCCCATTTATACTATGCATCAGGGTAGATAAAATCAATGATTTTTTTTATTTAAAATCAGAATTTTTTGATAAAATACTAGATAGTTTTAATTAAGATCTCTCATCATGGAATAGGGATTATAAATTCTATAGTATGAGACAATATATTCATGTAATGTTTAAGAAAAGATTTGTAAATGAGTTCCAATAGTTCATGAATTAGGGACCCAATTTTATGGGGTTTCAGGGGCTTCTGTATAGATTATTTAGGTTAATCTTTCTATCTACCCAATGGGACTCAGTGCTCAGTCTAGAAGATACCATCAGAGATGCTTAGTTTTGCAGTTCTCAAACTATGGATTTCTGTCTCCAGAGATAACATGCATGTTAATAGCAAAAATGTTTTTAAATAAATAAATAAATGAATATATAGAGGAGAGAAATAACAGACCTCAACCCTATTGTCCCGCTGCAAATTTGTGTACACAGAGTCAAAAAGTGCAAAGTTTCAAAAACTTCAATGAATCGAAGATTGTTGGGGGCAGAATAGATCTGGACAAGGAGAAGAAGTCTGTAGGGTTACCATCCATCCGTATTTCCCCGGACATGTCTGGCCTTTGCGTCTTTAAATAGCCATCTGGGAGGAATTGATAACAAGGTTAAAAGGTCTGGGATTTTCCCCCCTCCCCCCGCCTTCCATGCAGAAAGCACACGGCTGATTGGGCAGCTGGGCCTGATTGCGCCGCTCCCATTGGCCCCCAGCAGCCAGAGCCCCTCCCCTGCTCCCCCCCCACTGCCTGCAGCCCAGTGTAACAACACAAACAGCCCCACCGGCAGCGTGTTTTGCCTACACGTGGAGCCAGCATCTGACCGGCATGGGCATGGCATGGTAAGGTAAGGTAAGGGGAGTCCCAGGAGGCAGTCAGGGAGCAGGGGGAGGGTTGGATGGGCCTGTCTGGGAGTGGGGGGGTGAATACAGGGTGGGAGGGTGGCAGGTTATATTCTTTTGTGGTGCCCAAGCTCCAGCAATATCCAGGGCCGGGGGCCCTTCTCCAGCAATATTTGGAGCTGGCCCCCTGCCTGGAGCGGGCCTCGGCCTCCAACTGCCACCCCCCCTCCAGGCATTCCCCCCCCACCGTCCAGTAGCGTAGCTAGCGGGGTGCAGGGGAAGCAGACGCTTACCCTCAGCAAATTTGCCAAAGGCGGCCGGAGGAGCGAGGAGGGGCGCAGGCTGGCTGCCCACAGCGCAGCTGGCAGCCATGGGTGGGTGGTGGGTGTGCGGCTGGAGGAGCGGGGGGGCGCCAAATGTTTCATCTCTGACCCCTACCTGTATCATGGGCCAAACCAAAATCCAAGAGCTAAAAAAACTCTCAATCTGGCTCCAGCCATCAGAGACTGACCTCATCCTTAGTCTGAATTGTATTGCTTGGCTGGTATACACAGTATCTCAGTTCTAGGCTGAGAGAGCAACATAGAAGGTTTGCGTGGGCATCTGATGAACAAATGTGGTTTGGGTGAGCAGCGGGCGCACGGCCGGAGGAGTGGAGGGAGGCGCAGCATGCGGCCGGCTGCCGTGGCCGGAGGAGCGGGGGGGGCGCAGGCTGGCGGCCGGCAGCCATGGGGGGACGGCGGGCGCGGCCGGAGGAGCATGGGGGCGCAGCATGGCGGCCGGCAGCCGCAGCCAGAGAAGTGAGGGGGGGGCGTAGGGGTGGCACGGCAGGGCCAGAGGAGCTATGGGGGGGAGGGGTGGTGCGGCCGGAGGAGCCAGCCAAGGGCGGGGCGCGGAGCGGCCAGAGGAGGAACCAAGGGGGGGGGGGGCGCCTTTTTTCTGTTTGTTCCCCCTCCTCTTAGAAGCTGGCTACGCCACTGCCCCCGTCCCTGGCCGAAAGAAAGCAGCATGCCCCTCTCCCCTGCCTGCTTGTGCTGCCTGCTCCCCGCAGCAACTGCTGTCTGCTGCCCCAGGGTCCTAGTGCCCCCATCCACTAATGGCAAGGCAGGCTACCCTTACCCTGCCCTTCCACCCTAGCCCTGAGCCTTTCCAATGCCCCAAACCCCTCATCCCCCTGCACTTTAATCCTCTGCTCCATCCCTGAGCCCCCTCCGGCATCATGAACCCCTCATCCTCAGACCCACAGCCCTCACCCCTATACCCCCTCCTATCCCCAAACTCCGTCCCAAACCCCCTCCCCACACACACCTTCCTGCCCTCAAACTCCCTCCCAAAGCCTGCACCCCCTCCCTTTGCACCGCCTCCCACCCCCAAACTCCATCCCAGAGCCTGCACCCCTCACCCCCTGCCCCAACCCCAACCTCTATCCCAGAGCCTGCACCCTAATCCCCAGCCCAGGACCTGCACTCCAGACGTCCTCCCCCCACCCAACTCCCCTCCCAGAGCCTTAGGCAGGTCGGGGGGGCGGGTTCTGGGCACCATCAAAATTTCTACAAACCTGCCACCCATCGGGGCAGTCAGGGGACAGGGTCCTAGGGGGGCAGTTAGGGTGGAGGGTACTCAGGAGGGGGCAGTCAGGGGACGAGAAGCAGGGGGGTTGGGGGTTCTGAGGGAGGCAGTCAGGGGGTGGGAAGTGGGAGGGAGTGGATGGGGGTGGGGCGGGGCTCCCCCCAGTGTCCTCTTTTTTGATTATGGAAATATGGTAACCCTACTGAAGTCAAAGACACAAATTGCTCGCTTCCCTACAGAGCCCCCTAGCCTGCAAGCAGGACCAGGAAACCTCTTAAAATTTAGTTATGGCATGTAATTTTAACACAGTTTTCAATGCACCACAAAAAACTTCTCTAAATCTGGATTTTTTTAACCACAATTTTCTATCTCAATGAAATACCAAGAGGAAGAGTCTTTAAGTGAGAGCGGACACAAGTGCAGTTTCTTGAGGCAGTAATTCCACCAGAGTCCTGTGCCAAGAGTATAAACTTATATTTCGTAATGGGTTGAAGGAGGGGGTAAGGAGTACAGCTGCTGCCTTAATTCATTAGTAGAATTACAACTTGAAAACAGCATTGCAAAGCTAACCTTAAACAGCCTCCTGGAAAATGCAATAAGGCATATTGAGGTTATATTTCATGACTACATTAAAAGCACATTACATTACAAATAGCTTTCTTTTTAGTCCTGTCCTTGGAATCGTTGATAACAAATCTCTCTGACCACCAACCTTGTTATAATTTCATTTGATTTTAAATTTAACCATATTTTATTAGATGAGTAGTCAATCTGTGCTTGACTGTACCCCTGATCATTCCTAGGCTTGACAAAAAAAAACCATAAAACCAAGTAGTTGACTTGATATAAAATACACATTTGGAGAAATGCTCAAATTCCATATTCTTAATTTTTTTTTGTCCTCTCCTTGGTTTCCTTTATTTTAGGGCTCTCAAGCAATTAAAAAATTAATTGCGTGATTAATTGCACGATTAAGCAATAATAGAATAATATTTATTCAAATATGTTTGGATGTTTTCTACATTTTCAAATATATTGATTTCAATTACAACACAGAATACAAAGTGTACAGTGCTCATTTTATATTTATTTTTTATTACAAATATTTGCACTGTAAAAAGAAAAGAAATAGTATTTTTCAATTCACCTAATTCAAGTACTGCAGTGCAATCTCTTTATCATGAAAGTTGAACTTAAAAATGTAGAACTGTGTACAAAAAATAACTGCATTCAAAAATAAAACAATGTAAAACTTTAGAGCCTACAAGCCCACTCAGTCCTATTTCTTGTTCAGCCAATCACTTAGGCAAACAAGTTTGTTTACATTTGCAGGAGATAATACTGCCTGCTTCTTGTTCACAATGTCACCTGAAAGTGAGAACAGGTATTCACATGGCACTGTTGCAGCCAGTGTCGCAAGATATTTACATGCCAGATGTGCTAAAAATTCATATGTCCTTTCACGCTTCATCCACCATTCCAGAGGACAAATTTAATTAACGCATTATTTTTTTAACAAGCGTCATCAGCATAGAAGTATGTCCTCTGAAATGGTGGCCAAAGCATGAAAGGGCATACGAACGGTTAGCATATCTAGCATGTAAATACTTTGCAATGCTGGCTACAAAAGTCCCATGCGAACGCCTGTTCTCATTTTCTGGTGACGTAAATAAGAAGTGGGCAGCATTATCTCCTGTAAATGTAAATAAACTTGTTTATCTTAGCAATTGGCTGAACAAGAAATAGGACTGAGAGGACTTGTAGGCTCTAAAGTTTTGCACTGATTTGTTTTTGAGTGCAGTTATGTAACAAAAAAAAAATCTACATTTGTAAGTTGCATTTTCATGATAGAGATTGCACTACAGTACTTGTATGAGGTGAACTGAAAAAATACTATTTCTTTTGTTTATAATTTTTACAGTGCAAATATTTGTAATAAAAAATAATAATATAAAGTTAGCAGTGTATACAGTGTATCCTTTGTATTCTATGTTGTAGCCGAAATCAATATATTTGAAAATGTAGAAAAACATTCAAAAATATTTAATAAATTTCAGTTGGTATTCTATTGATTAACAGTGTGATTTAAAACTGCAATTAACCGCGATTAATTTTTTTGAGTTAATCACACGAGTTAACTGATTAATCGACAGCCCTACTTTATTTCATTCTATTTCTTTGTCTCTCTCACATTTATCTTCTGAACATTTTCTTATTTTCTTCCTTTCTCTCTTCACTGTGTTCCACTTTGCCTTCCCAACTTCTCCCTGCTTTCCGTTCTCCCTTCCTTGACTTCACAACAATCTATCTTCCCTGTCTCTTACATTAATCCCGCCCTCCTTTCCCTCTTTTGTACTCGTGTATGTCCCCACACACCTTTCTTTTCTTTACCTCGGTCTCCCCCCCCACCCCATCCTTTTTACATTCCAAAATAAATCAGATCTCCACAGCACAGCTTATTTAGGATGCCATGCCCCCTACTACATGGTCTAGAAACAAGCCCGTCCCAGAATGTGGCCTTTGCAGGACTCCTAACTCATTGTTCCTAATTCCTGCTGCACTTCAAGGACTGCCTCACCTCCAAGTTAGGTGACTGGCTGGCTCAGTAGCAGATGAAATTCAGTGTTCAAAAATACAAGGTAATGGGGTATATTGGAAGGAATAGTCTGAACTACTCATAAACAGTGTTTGGTTCTAAATCAACTGTAACTACTCAAGAAAAAGACCTAGGAATCTTTGTGGATGGTGTGAAATTCTGTGGCCTGTGTTATACCTGGGGTCAGACTAGACAATCACACTGGTCCCTTCTGGCCTTTGAATCTATTGATCTGGACAGCTCAGTGATAACCTACATGCAACAGAGGTCAAACTAGCAAACAAACTGTGAAGATGTATAAAAAATGGGATAGAAAATAATACAGAAAATATAATGGCATTATATAAATCACACTTTCACCTGGAATACTTTGTGCAGCTCTGGCCAGCCTTTTGCAAAAAAATATGTAGCAGAAGAGTTCAGATGAATAATGAAAATGATTGGAGACACTAGAAGAGTTCCTTATGAAGAGAAGAGATGAGGGAACACAAAGTCATTATAGCTATTGTTCTACTGGCTCTCCATTGCAAGAAGTTATTGCATGCAAAGCAAAAGACGTATGGATCTTGCATAAAAAGTTATGTAAGAGTGGAAGAATCCCATGGAACCCTTGTTACATGCAGCAGCCTCCAAAACGTTTCAATGAAGCTGGCAAAGTGCCATCTGCTTGGTTTCATTAAAAGCTACATAGTGCCCTGGTGCAGCTTTCTCGTGTAGACGAAGTCTTCGAATGGAGATTCCACTGATTTCAATGACTGTCGCCCACGGCACAGGGATGCATGAGGGTTACAGGGGTCCCCTGGGTCTGGGATCTCCATATTAGTTCACCACTGAATATCATATAAGGGCTCTAGGGAAAACCTATGTCACACTGGTCATCATAATCATTGTGAGATGTATATAAGGAAAATATGCGAGGAGCTAGGTATGTATACTAACCAATATGTTCTCTAGGTCTGTGAGTTAGGGCAGGTCACCAAAAGGTGAGCCACATATCAAATGGAGTCCTTCAGGGGTCGGTCCTGGGTCCGGGTTTGTTCAATATCTTCATTAATGATCTGGATGATGGGATGGATTGTACCCTCAGCAAGTTTGCAATGATGGGTGGGGGGAGAGGTAAATACACTGGAGGGTAGGGATAGGGTCCAGAGTGACCTAGACAAATTAGAGGATTGGGCCAAAAGAAATCTGATGAGGTTCAACAAGGACGAGTGCAGAGTCCTGCACTTAAGAATCCCATGCACTGCTACAGGCTGGGGACTGACTGGCTAAGTGGCAGTTCTGCAGAAAAGGACCCGGGGGTTACAGTGGAGGAGAAGCTGGATAGGAGTCAACAATGTGTCCTTGTTGCCAAGAAGGCTAATGGTATATTGGGCTGCATTAGTAGGAGCATTGCCAGCAGATCGAGGGAAGTGATCATTCCCCTCTATTCGGCACTGGTGAGGCCACATCTGGAGTACTGCATCCAGTTTTGGGCCCCCCACTGCAGAAAGGATGTGGACAAATTGGAGAGAGTGCAGCAGAGGGCAACGAAAATGATTAGGGGGCCTTCAACTACCTGCAGGACGGTTCCAAAGAGGATGGAGCTAGGCTGTTCTCAGTGGTGGCTGATGACCGAACAAAAAGCAATGGTCTCAAGTTGCAGTGGGGGAGGTCTAGGTTGGATGTTAGGAAAAACTATTTAACTAGGAGATGATGAAGCACTGGAGTGGGTTACCTAGGGAGGTGGTGGAATCTCCATTTTTAGAGGTTTTTAAGACCCAGCTTGACAAAGCCCTGGCTGGGATGATTTATTTGGGGTTGGTCCTGCTTTGAGCAGGGGGTTGGACTAGATGACCTCCTGAGGTCTCTTCCAACCCTAATTTTCTATGATATTCCTGTTAGGCATATACTTCTCTCTCTCTGGCCGATCATGTGCAAATTGAGTATTGTATGGTTCACAATGGATGTCCATTCACAATTTGCGTGAAATGCTAATCAATAGATTGAGGGGCTTGCAGAAAACAAACAAACAAACAAACAAACAAACCAACAGAGGTTATCCTGTTTAGGAGTAAAGACAATGAACTTGTATCTGGATTTATATTGCGAAATGTATTTAGAGGTGAATGTGGATATTGTTCAAAAATTAGCTTTACTGCTATTTATTATTGGTATTTGGTTACTGGGAGCTGTTTCTTTAAGATAAGGTGCAGTAGACTTAGAAAGTGTTTGATACTGAGGGCATGTCTAACACTGTAAACTTAAGTCAACATATGTTAGGTTGACTTACAGCCACCACAGTAATTACTGCAGTGGTTGATGTCCACATGGCCCTTCTTCTGTTTGTGGTGCATGTCCTCACCAGGAGTGCTTCCATTGACTTCAGAGGAGCAACGGGAGTGGCTGAGAGCCTGGGCTCTCAGCTCCATGCACAGCTCCCTGGCGGGAGCCCGGCTAACAACCCCCTGCCCCCGGCTCCTCCCTCCCTGCCGGGAACAGGGCAGCCACACTAGGCTTCTCGGCTCTCCCCTTCCGGAACGTGCCCCCCTGTGCTCTCAACTTTCTGTCAGGAGCATGGCAGCCAACCAGACTCCAAGCGTGGAGCTCCCAGTGGGGAGCAGAGGTGGGGTTATTATGTCAGTATAGTAGGGCACTGTGACGTACTGTATCTCAGTGGAACACCAAGCACTCCCAAGTTCATCCTTATAATTTAATTGTGTGGTATCTAATGCAAGGTTTGTCATGCTGGGTGTCTTCGGAAGGCTCATGATGCACTGAGCATTGTTATTATAGTAATCATTGTTACAGTAATGTTATAGGTTGTAATTTCATGTGTATAGTTATGAGGCTGAGAATGTGTCCTCATGACTTAAAGCAAGCCCAGGCAAAAACTCTCACAGAGCAGGTGGGCAGTTCACACTTCATCAGGGAATGTATAGGACAAACCCAGCCCAGCCTCAAAGGAATAAAGGACACTGTTGGATTCTCGAGTGAGTCACCCCCTTAGAATCATAGAATATCAGGGTTGGAAGGGACCTCAGGAGGTCATCTAGTCCAACCCCCTGCTCAAAGCAGGACCAATCCCCACTAAGTCATCCCAAGCAGGGCTTTGTCACGCCTCACCTTAAAAACCACTAAAGGAGGAGATTCCACCGCCTCCCTAGATAACCCATTCCAGTGCTTCACCACCCTCTTAGTGAAAAAGTTTTTCCTAATATCCAACCTAAACCTCCCATGCTGCAACTTGAGACCATTACTCCTAGTTCTGTCATCTGGTACCACTGAGAAAAGCCTAGATCCATCCTCTTTGAAACCTCTTTTCAGGTAGTTGAAAACAGCTATCAAATCCCCCTTCATTCTTCTCTTCTGCAGACTAAACAATCCCAGTTACCTCAACCTCTCCTCATAAGTCATGTGCTCTAGCCCCCTAATCATTTTTGTTGCCCTCCGCTGGACTCTTTCCAATTTTTCCACATCCTTCTTGTAGTGTGGGGCCCAAAACTGGACACAGTACTTCAGTTGAGGCCTCACCAATGTCGCATAGAGGAGAATGATCACGTCCCTCGATCTGCTGGCAATGCCCCTACTTATACAGCCCAAAATGTCGTTAACCTTCTTGGCAACAAGAGCACACTATTGACTCATATCCAGCTTCTCGTCCATTGTAACCCCTAGGTCCTTTTCTGCAGAACTGTTTCCTAGCCATTCGGTCCCTAGTCTGTAGCAGTGCATGGGATTCTTCCTTCTTAAGTGCAGGATTCTGCACTTGTCCTTGTTGAACCTCATCAGATTTCTTTTGGCCCCATACTCTAATTTGTCTAGGTCCCTCTGGATCCTATCCCTACCCTCCAGCGTATCTACCACTCCTCCCAGTTTAGTGTCATCTGCAAACTTGCTGAGGGTGCAGTCCACACCATCCTCCAGATCATTAATGAAGATATTGAACAAAACCGGCCCCAGGACCGATCCTTGGGGCACTCCGCTTGATACTAGCTGCCAACTAGAAATGGAGCCATTGATCACTACCCATTGAGCCCAACGATCTAGCCAGCTTTCTATCCACCTTATAGTCCATTCATCCAGCCCATACTTCTTTAACTTGCTGGCAAGAATACTGTGGGAGACCGTATCAAAAGCTTTGCTAAAGTCAAGGAATAACACATCCACTGCTTTCCCCTCATTCACAGAGCCAGTTTTCTCATCATAGAAGGTAATTAGGTTAGTCAGGAATGACTTGCCCTTGGTGAATCCATGCTGACTGTTCCTGATCACTTTTCTCTCCTCTAAGTGCTTCAGAATTGATTCCTTGAGGACCTGCTCCATGATTTTTCCAGGGTCTGAGGTGAGGATGACTGGTCTGTAGTTCCCCGCATCCTCCTTCTTCCCTTTTTAATAGATGGGCACTACATTAGCCTTTTTCCAGTCATCCAGGATCTCACCCGATCGTCATGAGTTTTCAAAGATAATAGCCAATGGCTCTGCAATCACATCCACCAACTCCTTTAGCACCCTCGGATGCAGTGCATCCAGCCTCATGGACTTGTGCTTGTCCAGCTTTTCTAAATAGTCCTGAACCACTTCTTTCTCCACAGAGGGCTGGTCACCTCCTCCCCCGCATGCTGTGCTGCCCAGTGCAGTAGTCTGGGAGCTGACCTTGTTTGTGAAGACAGAGGCAAAAAAAGCATTGAGTACATTAGCTTTTTCCACATCCTCAGTCACTAGGTTGCCTCCCTCATTCAGTAAGGGGCCCAAACTTTCCTTCACCTTCTTCTTGTTGCTAATATACCTGAAGAAACCTATCTTCTTACTCTTAACATCTCTTGCTAGCTCCAACTCCAAGTGTGATTTGGCCTTCCTGATTTCACTCCTGCATGTCTGAGCAATATTTTTATACTCCTCTCTGGTAATTTGTCCAATCTTCCACTTCTTGTAAGCTTCTTTTTTGCATTTAAGATCAGCAAGGATTTCACTGTTAAGCCAAGCTGGTCGCCTGCCATATTTACTATTCTTTCTACACATCGGGATGGTTTGTTCCTGCATAAAGAATAAGGATTCTTTAAAATACAGCCAGTTCTCTTGGACTCCTTTCCCCTCATGTTATTCTTCCAGGGGATTCTGCCCATCAGTTCCCTGAGGGAGTCAAAGTCTGCTTTTCTGAAGTCCAGGGTCCATATTCTGCTGCTCTCCTTTCTTCCTTGTGTCAGGATCCTGAACTCGACCATCTTATGGTCACTGCCTCCCAGGTTCCCATCTACTTTTGCTTCCCCTACTAATTCTTCCCTGTTTGTGAGCAGCAGGTCAAGAAGAGCTCTGCCCCTAGTTGGTTCCTCTACAACTTGCACCAGGAAATTGTCCCCTACACTTTCCAAAAACTTCCTGGATTGTATGTGCACCGCTGTATTGCTCTCCCAGCAGATAGGGTGATTGAAGTGTCCCTTGAGAACCAGGGCCTGCGATCTAGTAACTTCTGTTAGTTGCCTGAAGAAAGCCTCGTCCACCTCATCCCCCTGGTCTGGTGGTCTATAGCAGACTCCCACCACGATATCACCCTTGTTGCTCACACTTCTAAACTTAATCCAGAGACTCTCAGGTTTTTCTGCAGTTTCATACCGGAGCTCTGAGCAGCCATACTGCTCTCTTACATACAATACAACTCCCCCACCTTTTCTGCCCTGCCTGTCCTTCCTGAACAGTTTATATCCATCCATGACAGTACTCCAGTCATGTGAGTTATCCCACCAAGTCTCTGTTATTCCAATCACATCATAATTCCTTGACTGTGCCAGGACTTCCAGTTCTCCCTGTTCGTTTCCCAGGCTTCTTGCATTTGTGTATAGGCACTCAAGATAACTCGCTGATCGTCCTGCTTTCTCAGTATGAGGCAGGAGTCCTCCCCTCTTGTGCTCTCCTGCTCATGCTTACTCCCGGTATCCCACTTCCCCACTTACCTCAAGGCTTTGGTCTCCTTCCCCCGGTGAACCTAGTTTAAAGTCCTTCCTTTGGTCAATTAGGGCCTGCGATAAGGTAATGCTCACCTGACTCAGGGGGGGGCAGGGGCAAAGCCAAGAGGGAAGAAGGAACATGATAAAAGGGAGAGATGTTTGCCATGCTCTTCCTCTCTCTTCCACCTCCATCTACAGACATCACCACCAAGCGACTGAAGCGATGATCAAAGGGGAGAGCCTGGCTGAAGGGCAACCAGCCAACCTGTGGTGAGAAGCATCTAATTTTGTAAGGACACTAAAAGTGTTAAGATCAGCTTAGAATGCGTTTTTGCTTTTATTTCATTTGACCAAATCTGACTTCTTGTGCTTTGACTTATAATCACTTAAAATTTATCTTTGTAGTTAATAAATCTGTTTGTTTATTCTACCTGAAGCAGTGTGTTTGATTTGAAGCATGTCAGAGACTCCCCTTGGGATAACAAGCCTGGTACATACCAATTTCTTTGTTAAATTGACAGACTCATATAAGCTTGCAGCATCTAGCGGGCATAACTGGACACTGCAAGACGGAGGTTCCTAGGGTTGTGTCTGGAACCGGAGATATTGGCTAGTGTCATTCGGTTGCACAATCCAAGGAGCAGCTTACATGCCAGAGGCTGTGCATGAACAGCCCAGGAGTGGGGGTTCTCACAGCAGAGCAGGGTAAGGCTGGCTCCCCAGAGTCAAGGATTGGAGTGACCTAGCAGATCACCAGTCCAGATAACACGAGAGGGGAATGTCACAGGCACTTACATCGGTGGGAGCAAGGCTGTTGTGTGTACACTGATATAATTAGGTCGATGTAAGATGCCTTACGTCGACCTAACGCTGTACTGTAGACCAGGACTGAGAGCAGTGTGGGAGAGATTTTGCCCATGTCCCGAAAGAAGAAGGCCTTGCCTGTGTAAACTGGGAAAAGGTCAGAACTTCTTTTTATAAACTTATCTTGCCAGATAGCAAATCTGATTCTCCAAAGTGTAGCATTAGTTATGTGTACCTGGCTGCCTCAGGGTTTTGGTAATAGAGCACCTGTCACCAAATTGAATCCTGTCCAGTTCAGCTGAGACTAAAAGTTATTCATGTCTGATGGAGGATTGGTATTAGGGTTGCCAGGAGTCTCGAGGAATTAAAGATTAATCTTTTATTAAAGATAATGTCATGTGATTTAATCTCCAAGGAATATGTCCAACCAAAATTGGCAACCCTATTTTGTATCCTCTCTATCAGTTCCATCTTCCATATCACAAACTCACCACCATGCTTTGCACTAGATTGTAGGCTCTTTAGGAAAACTCTTACTGTGTATTTGTGCAGTGCCTGAGCTCAGATGGCTTCTCCAGTAAGAGCTGCCTGCAGCAAAGGCCAAAATCACTTTATTGAAAATTTGCAAGAGTTTGCAATATTAAATATGATTTAATCTTTTAAAAAATCTTCTTGAGCCAATCTCTTGATTTTTGTGGGTCTGATTCATTATTTTTAAACTACTGGGGTTGGCAACAATGATTTTTGGCAGTTCACACCCGAGTTGTTTTTCCAGGCAGTCTGAAGGTTCAGGAAGACTGCATTGGTTTACATTTTATTCATATTTTCAATTTTTACAACACTAGAAACATTTTTTTCAAAAGCACAAATTCTGGAACAGAAATCTTTGGCAAAGACAAATTCTGTAGCTGCACAGAATCACAGAACACTCTGAGGCTTGGCTAAAGAGCTGTCACTATGTTTGCTGGCCAGATCAAGGCATACAGTACTGTGCAATGACACATGTTTGACTGTAGTCTCAGATATGAAACTACCTATTGGTCCAATGGGGAGACTACTGGGGCAATGAAGGTCTGAAAACCCTTTGTATAGCCACAACCAGATCCACATTGCAGGCACAAAAGCATTTCCACTCAATATTTATGCAACTGTGGATCTCTCCAACAGAATTTATCTCCTAGAAAGTCCTTCCCCCGCAACTCCACCCTACTTATGTCAATGGTTGGCACCAACCCAAATTTCTCTAACATGCTTTTCAGAGATCCTGGGTTCCCAGGCTGATGTGATCCTAACTAAAGCTGGGTGAAATTTTTTGGATAACACTTTTGTTTGACCAAAAAAATAGAGATTCAGGTCAACCAAAACGTTTTGCAAATTTGTGCATGAATTCACCAAATTACCTCAATCTTAGTTTTCAAAAAGGTTAAAAAAAAATCCTCCAAAATGAAACAATTTGTCATCAAAAAAATTTTCAGCATTTTTGTTTCATCAAAAACTTTTTATTTGGGATTAACTCAAAATGATTTTTTTTCCATTTTTTTGACCAGCAAACCAAAAAAATCAGTTATTCACACAACTCTGATCCTAACCTCTTTTTGTTTGCTGACTAATAGATACCTATGGGTTTTTGGTGTGTCTGTGCCCTTCCCCGGTGTATATCTTTATTGGCAGATACTTAGCGGCAAGCAACTAATGAGAAGGTAACACAATAGGAGCTTAGCTAATGGTGAACAACAAATGCCTTCAAAATTCTTCCTCTAGAAAAACAGACAGACAAAGGCCAGCAAAATATGATCCGTTTCACAGAACCTTAAGCCATTCACCCCTGAAAAAGCAAAGTCAGCATAGAATAGGGATGGTCAATTATGCATTCTATGGAGAGTTTCTGTGACACATTCTAACTGTATTTATACATGGTTTCTTGTATGGAGAAAAGCAAAATATCCTGCTGATACATGCGAGAACTCTGAGGGGATGAAAACAAGAGCTCACAGGCAGGGACATGGAAAATATTTTATCTTCACACATTCTAACATAATGAGGTAAAATATGATCACAAACATAATATCCTCAAAATGCAGTGTTAAACCTATGAAAATAATAAATAATGCCTTAATTGCATGTGTTGCGTGTGGTGGTTTCTGCACTCGATAGAACTGCAAGGGAGATCTATGGAGTAAAGAAAGTGAAGAACTGAAGAGGAGGAAGGAATAATAGCATGTTTGTGTCACAAGGTTTTAAGGAGAGGCTCAACTCTAAAAGGAAGTTATGGAAATATCAAGCAGATAATTAATATATTTTCTGCCATAGTTATAAATATTTCTTTTAGGATGATAATTGCCATATGTATTAGAAACACGGCCACCTTTTTTTTAAAGAAAGTTGCTGTGCCCTGACCAAATCAAATGTTTAACAACTCCGTTACATAGACTTTTAAAATTATTTTTTCTAATTGAACAAGAGATACACAGACAAGGTCGTAAAGGTGTATCAGAGATTTCTACTAAAAACCTTATTAGGACATTAAAGTTTTGGTGTTGTTTTAAATTCTTGAAAATCCAGAAATTCTAAGTTAAATTTATGAAAAAATAAATATTTGGAAGTCTGGAAATTTAGAGTTAAAGATCAACAGCCCCCGTTCTCCTCTATAGTGTAATTAGCCACATGATGTAAATTGCCACCTATATAAGGCATTCTGGATGAAATCCTTGTCCCATTGAAGTCAATTAGGAGTTTTGCCATAGACTATATATAAAGACCTGAGGTTCGAAGTTTTGGTGAGTGAGGCTAAGTCCTCTGGGATCGTCAGCCAGCATTGGTACATTATATAGGATCACAGTGGATTTCTAAATGGTTATGTCTCAGGCTCAGCAGGAGAGAGGAAAAGATAAGTACTATATAGTGCTGTTTGTACTCTGCATAAAGAGGATAGCAGAACGGTGAGGTGGGTGAATCTTTGGGGAACTTATGCAGGCAATGACTGCAAAACTGCTGTCTCAGCTACAGTGGGAATGTGGCAAGGGAGTGTAACTATATTTGGGCTGCATCTGATAGCTATCAAGCTGGATGCTGCTGAGTCTGGCTCACAGCAGGAAGTTGAGAAAAGGCTGCACCTTTGGTAGGTGGTTCCTAGCCAGACAGCATACAGTTCATAGATTATTAGGTAGGCTATGGAGAAGTGTAAGGATGCACACTCACCACCAGTTAATCTCTTTGTATCAGTGTGTGATGTTGCAGGTGTTTTCAGCTCCGTTGCCCCTTGCAGACCAGCTGCAAGAATTGTCTAGTCCAAATCCTTTTGGGCTGAAGCACAGGGTTTCAAGCTTAATGTACTTAGATTTCCAGAAAGCCTTTGACAAGGTCCCTCACCAAAGGCTCTTACGTAAATTAAGTTGTCATGGGATAAGAGGGAAGATCCTTTCATGGATTGAGAACTGGTTAAAAGACAGGGAACAAAGGGTAGGAATAAATGGTAAATTTTCAGAATGGAGAGGGGTAACTAGTGGTGTTCCCCAAGGGTCAGTCCTAGGACCGATCCTATTCAACTTATTCATAATGATCTAGAGAAAGGGGTAAACAGTGAGGTGGCAAAGTTTGCAGACAATACTAAGCTGCTCAAGATAGTTAAGACCAAAGCATACTGTGAAGAACTTCAAAAAGATCTCACAAAACTAAGTGATTGGGCAACAAAATGGCAAATGAAATTTAATGTGGATAAATGTAAAGTAATGCACATTGGAAAAAATAACCCCAACTATACATACAGTATGATCGGGGCTAATTTAGCTACAACTAATCAGGAAAGAGACCTTGGAGTCATTTTGGATAGTTCTCTGAAGACATCCACACAGTGTGCAGCGGCAGTCAAAAAAGCAAACAGGATGTTAGGAATCAATCAAAAAGGGATAGAGAATAAGATGGAAAAGATCTTATTGCCCTTATGTAATTCCATGGTACGCCCACATCTTAAATACTGCATACAGATGTGGTCTCCTCATCTCAAAAAAGATATACTGGCATTAGAAAAGGTTCAGAGAAGGGCAACTAAAATGATTAGGGGTTTGGAATGGGTCCCATATGAGGAGAGATTAAAGAGGCTAGGACTTTTCAGCTTGGAAAAGAGGAGACTAAGGGGGGATATGATAGAGGTATATAAAATCATGAGTGGTGTGGAGAAAGTGAATAAGGAAAAGTTATTTACTTGTTCCCATAAGAACTAGGGGCCACCAAATGAAATTAATGGGCAGCAGGTTTAAAATAAATAAAAGGAAGTTCTTCTTCACACAGCGCACAGTCAACCTGTGGAACTCCTTGCCTGAGGAAGTTGTGAAGGCTAGGACTATAACAGGGTTTAAAAGAGAACTAGATAAATTCAGGGAGGTTAAGTCCATTAATGGCTAGTAGCCAGGATGGGTAAGGAATGGTGTCTCTAGCCTCTGTTTGTCAGAGGGTGGAGATGGATGGCAGGAGAGAGATCACTTGATCATTACCTGTTAGGTTCACTCTCTCTGGGACAGCTGGTATTGGTCACTGTCGGTAGACAGGATACTGGGCTGGGTGAAACTTTGGCCTGACCCAGTATGGCCATTTTTATGTTCTTATGTTAATGATAGCATGGGGTGGGGAGGGGTGGAGAGGAAAGACAGACTTGAGAGCCCGAGCTCAGCCCAAGCCACAACCTCAAAGCAAGATCTACTATTTTTAATGCGAGTCTTACTAACACAAGTCTGTGTAGCCAGGCTAGGAGGCTTGCATCCAGATGCGGTGTGGACATAGCCCAAGGTTCTCTGGCACGTCAACCCTTCGTAGGAAGCAGCCTTCCTGTCTACTCCCTGTGGCTTCTTTCCCTGATGAACTCTCTCAGCCTATTTATAAGGCCTAGGTGTCTGAGTTATCATCTGATTCTTCCTTGTTCCCCCCTTCTCTGTCTGCCAAGTAACTACCTAATTACTGCCCAGGTGAAGTGAATATGACTAACTGGGCCTTTAAGCCCTTCTTGTCCCCCCTCACAGGAAAGTATGTGCTTCATAAAGGAAATATATGAAAAGAGTGGTGGAGGGATATAAGACTGTCTCTGGAACATAGAATTCAAGGACATGGGAAGGGAAAGAATTAAGTTTATTTGTGGACATTAACTTAGAATTTGCAGACTTTTGTTTCTTCATAAATTTAAACTTAACTCAGAATTGCTTTTGTTTCAAGGCTAAGATTTTGCAAAATAGATGCTCACATTTATGCTCTCAAGTGGGTATTTAAGAACTCATCTTTAAAAATTGTGGTCTGTTTTTCTTTATAAAAGAAATTTTTATAACTACAATATTCCAATGAGGATTTTAATCAAAGCAATTGATATGTTGTAACAATCATAACTGAATCTTCAGAAGGTGTTTTGTTTATGATTTTTCATGGTCTATTTAAGGAAAGTATTTTTTAAAAATTATGAAAATAAAAACACTTTAGACTTATCTTCTGACTCTATCAGTATAACTATAATTATACAGTAAAGACATTTATGCTGTTCAATGAAACACAAGTAAGCATGGTTCTGGAATCAAATACTATTCTGGTGAAATAGCATGGTCTCCTTGAAACTAGTTGTCAGTCACAGATGCTTAGAAACCATGAGCACAAGTGGAGTTTATAAACTTGTCCAGACCCTTCACTTTACTGGGGAGTTAAGTTTAAAAACAAGTTTTGTCCATGAGTAACCTATTTATAAATGCCACGTCTGTATAAACTCCATAGACAGGATATTATAAGCTCTGTAGCAATGTCTCCTGCAATATGTGCTTCAGAGCTCACTTATAGCCTCATCTTGGCCCCTGAGTCAGACCCTCCCTTTCCCTTCTGATGCTCAAAACTCTCACCCCACTAAACCTCTTCTCATGTGCAAGAGCCTCTCCCTTCCAAAACAGAGTTCATGGAGTTTACAATACCAAGGAGTTTATATCTATAGCAACAGTTCTCAAACTGTGGGTCGGGACCCCAAAGTGGGTCACAACTCCATTTTAATGGGGTCACCTGGACTTGCGTTAGACTGGCTGGGACCCAGGACCCAAGCCCCACTGCCTGGGCTCAGACTTTGGCTTCAGCCCAGGGTGGCAGAGCTCAGGTTACAGGCCCGATGCCCAGGGATGAAGGCCTGGGGCTTTGACTTTGGCCCCCCACCCGGAGCAGCGGGGATCAGGTGGGTTCATGCTTCAGTTCCCCCTCCTAGGGTCGTGTAGTAATTTTTGTTGGCAGAAGGGGGTCGCAGTGCAATGAAGTTTGACAACCCTGGATCTATCGGCTTCCATGAGAGTTTATAATGGTCATGGGGCAGGGAACCATGTGACTAAAGATTTGTGAATTCCAAAAGACTAAAACTGCACTAGTTTTCAATTGGGATAAATAAGTAAAAACAATTTTGAAGTCTTGAGGTCAAAGTAGGTCAAACAGTGAAAAGTCACTAATTTTATCAGAACTTGAAAATCAGTTGCCTTATTATACTCAGGATAATTCTGAAAGAAAGCCAGTCTGATCTCCTAAGGATGGACAATTTCAAGCTGAAAAAAATTGGGGGAGATTTTCTCTCTGTGTGCAAAAATGAGGTGGAGAGTGTCAAATTGGGCTTTTAATTGGAACTGTCAATCTTAATTCTGGAATTACTGCTGTGAATCTTCACAGTGCAGCACAACTGAGCCTATTACATATTATCTGGGAAAAATTACAAGCCCTCTCATCTGCTTTAGTGAAAGAAATCTGTCCCACCAATTAAGCAAACTGAGTGCCTGACCAATCAAAACTGTTGAAACCAGAATACATATAGATGTATATGAAATCAGAAAAAAATACTCCTAGATGCTCAGTTTTTAGCATAGAAACTCATTAAACCTTGTTTGACATTTTCAAAGCTGAGAGAATGCTTATATTTTACTACAAATAAATAGTATTGTAAAGAGAGAGAGGAAATTATTAACCTTGATCAATAATGAGAAATGTAAAGTATCCCGGGACAGGGGTGGGGCAGGAGAGCTGCTGGTTTACTTCTGGCAAATAAAAATAATTAGTAATGAAGTCATTCCTTCTACAAATCTGTTTGAACAAGAAACCTACTAAAAACAAAACTGAGAAGATGAGCTTGGGAAATTACCTGGTGTTTCAAACTTTCATGAGTAAAACATTTATTTTAGTGAGGAAACTTGACCACCATCCCTCCTCTCTTTTAAATGGACCCCCATTTGTCAAAGGGGGGTGGAAAGTTATGTCAGTCAGTGTGTGTGTTAAGGTCTATGTTTTTTTCCCTTCATTCTTGTGCATAAGGGTACTACTTGGTCTGTATCCCTACCCCATCTAGGAATGTGGATGCATGTTTCTCCCTAAAACCCCTACAAAGCAAGTGATACCATCATGCCTTCATTTCCTACTTCCAGCATATTCAGGTGTATGTTCTCTGAGTGAGCAAGCAAGTATGGGGAGGGGAGGTGGGTCATGTCTGGGTGTTACAGAAGCTGGGTAAGTTTCAGAATGTGAGGAAAGAGCATATAGGAGAGTCAGGTGTCGGGACAGGCATAGGGACTAGGGTGTGTGATAGAAGCATGCATTTGTATGGGGAGACAGAGGATGAATTCAGGTGTGTGGGATAGCCAGGTGTGTTTGAATGGCAGAGTCAGTAGTGTGGGAGGCAAAGGATGGCTTTAGAGATATATGGAAAGTGTGTGAGTGGAGCCAAGAGCGTATAAAGAATACAGGAGCCAAACTCAAAAGTATTTCAAAATTACTGGGTGTCTTGGGAGTTGTTGGAAGACAGGAGAGGACAGAAGAGACCAGTGTGGTGTGTATGTTTAGGAAGCATAATAAAGGGAATTTTAGGGGTGTTGGTTGTACACATTGGGGTTTGGAAGGCATATTTGAGGAGAGAGAGTCTGGGTGTGTGTTGAGAGTGTTGCATTAGTTCTGATAGAATGGAGTCCAAAGAGGATGTACAGAGTCAGATTAAGGTACAGGCAGTATATGTCTACACCGGAAAGTCCCCAAATCCTGGAGTCATGATTACATCACAATCTCAGCTATTATTTTTTTAAAAGGTCCTAGCCCTTGTGGGTGCAAAGAAAAGCTTCAGAATGTGACTGGAGCGTGAACAATGCAGTGATGTCTGCCTGAGTCTGCAGAGAGCCTGGGAAAAGAATAGCTCAGATGCTACAGAGATGGGCATGGTATAAAATCTGCATAGGGTCAGGATGCATTCAGACTGTGTTGGGCAGGAGACTGGGGGATAGCTGAAGAGAGGGTTAGAGAGTGTGTATGAGGTGGAAGTTGAGCAGGATGGTGCAGCGGGGTCTGATGCATGTGAAGGTGGAAAAATTCTGGTGTGACTGTGAGTGGGTGAAGCGAGGGGGGTGAGACATGGCAAGGAGGGAACCTGTGTGAATGGGTGGTACCCAGGGGCAGTGGTGGGGCAAGGCTTGGGCTGTGTGCAGGGCTGGGGACTGAGCGAGAGGCGGCAGGGCGCAGGGGAGATATGGGCTGCAGCCCGGCCACGCTTGGCTCACCCGGTTGTTGCGGTCGGTCTCCCGCACCTCCTCCTCCTCGGGCCCCTGGCGCATCAGCGCCCTCAGCACCACGGCGTTGTTGGTGCAGCAGGCTCGGAAGAGGCTCAGCGGCTCGGGGCTGCTGACATCCGACTCCCCCAGGGACCAGCTCTCCTCCTCATCCTCCTCAGCACAAGGTGGGTAGAAGGAATCATCCGAGGCGATGCTGCAGGTGTCGGGCAGCTCAGAGAAATCCTCATACTCCTCATAGTCTTCCTCCTCCACCGCTGCCACCACCTGCTCCTGCTGCTCCCCCTCCAGGCCCTGCGCATCTTTCTCCCCCCCCTGAGTTGGGCCAGACCTGCTGCTGCTCCCCCTTCAGACTCCCCCCAGGGCCACGTGACTCCCCAGTTCCTGTCCCATCCCCAGACAGCAGCACCATGATCACCGCACCTGGGAGTTGGGAGAGGTGCTTGGGGGGCGGGGGATCACCCCTCCCAAGGGGGGACACTGACACAGCTACTGTTCACAGTCCCCACACAGGGAAGAGGGCACCCCAATGTACAGATACCCCCACCCACGGGGACCCCCACAACTCACCCACTGAAGCTTCCACAGCTAGTTGTCCCCCCACCCCTCACAGAGACCCCCACAGCTACTCCCCCACCCCTCATCCAATGAGACCCCCCCAGGTACCCCTCCCCCACACCTCATCCACAGAGACCCCCCCCAGCTACCCCCCACGCACACACCCCTCACCTACTGAGAGGCCCCCATGTATACACACACACCCCTCACTAAGCTCCACCCCCAATACATCCACTAAGCCCCACCCCCTCCTTCTCCACAGCACCCCCAGTCAGAGCCGCGCTCACTCACACCCTGAGCCCTCCTCAGCCCCCCGCAATTCAGCCCGCGAGCCCCTGAGAGCAGCGGCCCGGCTCCCTCCGGCCTGTCTCCCAAACACGTGTAGGGGCGGGGAGGGCAGTGTCGATGCAAATACCGGGGGGATTTTTCTCTCCACTTTTAAGCCATCTCGGCAGAAAGCCCCGCGTTCCTGGCGCTCCCGGGTTTGCACGCGGCGGCGGGGGGGTTAAGTGAGTTGTCCTGTCCCGGGCGCAGGAGTCCTCGGGGCCGCGGGCGGTGTTTGGGAAGGGCGGCAACTCCAGCTGCTCCCGGGAAGGCTGGGACGAGCCCCGGAGACGCCCGCCGCCGCAGCCTCTGGCCGGGGAGGCTCCGCGCTAGGAAGCGCCGCCTCCCTGAAATCACCGCGCGTCTCCTGCTCTCACATTTCCAGCGAGAGGGGCCGGTGGGAAATCCCCCCTTCGCAGCCTGACAGCCACGCGTCTCTGTCCCAGACCCAGTGCTCCCCCCTCCCCAAAGCGAAACAGCCCCGCTGGGTTTTCCCGCCGCACACGGCTACATACAAGCCTCCGCCGGCAGTACAAAAATCCCCGGCAGCTGTAGTTTCGTTCGGCTGATCCGAAACTCCGAGCCCATCTTAGCTCTGCTTCTGGGATGCAGGAGCCATGACAACTCTTGCTGCACACACCCACTTCTGTCCGCCTGCCTCTGCGGCTCTCATCCCAGCCAGGTGTGAAAGGAGAGCCCCAAACAAACCCCAGCCACCCGCCTTCAGCTGGGTAGGGAAAGGCTGCGAGCGAGGAGGCACGGAGCAGCTGACAGGAAGAGAAAGAGACATGTAGAAAAGTCCTGGCCCATAATCCGATCAGCATCTCTTTGAGAAGATTGAAGCTGCAGCTTAGCATGTTGACATCAGGGACACATTTTAAAAGCGATTTAGCCAGGGGACATGCAGCTGTCAATGGTGCTTTTTACACACCACACGACGAAATTGCAATTGACAGGTGAGTCATTTGAATTTCAGAGAACACCTTCAACTTCTTCACCTCCTGTGCTGCTCATTTGTTCATCTCCATTAAGTAATTTGTTTACATTTCTGATTTTATTAACATTGGACAAAAAGTTGATTGCCAATCAGTGGTATATAGAGTGTGTGTCTCTGCAGTTTAGGTAGTAGGGGAGGTGAGGAAGGCTAGAGTAAACTGTTTAGTACAAATCCTAAATTTCTAAAAGCCATGATTTAAGTAAACTCTGTGAAACCTTTCGGGAACTAATATAACTTAAGTAGAATCCTGACTAACCTTTACTTAATATTTAAAAAAAATATTGTGTTAAATAATTAGACTTAGAAAAAAAATATGCTCAATCAGGATTCTTAGAAAACTTCATTTTCAGATAGGAATTCATTAAATGATGAACCAATCACAACGATGTACCAAAGGTAGAGATAACACACATACATTCTGGGTGATATCAATTCTGATTGTGTGGACACCTCTCTATCTATCAGTCCCTTTAATGATCATATTCTGCTATCTGTACTTACCTGTGGAATACCAGTCTCCACAAGTAGTCCCACTGAAATCAATAGGACTACATGCTGATTAAGGTACTACATAACAAGTAAGGGTAGCAAAATCTAGCCCTAAATAACTAGAGTTATATTGTTTCTCTTATTATTGAAAGCACTTCAAATATCAGCTAGAAAGCAAGGGCTAATGTATGTGTATATATATTGAATTCTCAGAGCTGTCTTGTCAGAGTTCTTTTCCCTGCAAATGTCATGCACTGGTTAGGACATCCCTCCCCCTGTCTGCCAAGCATGGGGAAGTGCTTCTTCTGAAGCCTCTTAGGATTGCTCTTTCAGTCAATAAAAAGGGGATGCGTGGCTACCTAAACTGCAATATAACCCACACACATATACTCTTAGGCCCTGTCAACACTGGCAAGTTTCTGCGCAATAAAGCAGCTTTCTGCATTGTCACTCCCAAGGTGTACACACTGCCAAGCCACTTAGTGTGCAAAGCAACAAAGAGTCCTGTGGCACTGATAGATAGATGTATTGGAGCATAAGCTTTCGTGGGTGAATGCCCACTTCATCAGACTCCTGCATAACCCTAAGCTTATGCTCCAATACATCTGTTAGTCTTTAAGGTGCCACAGGACTCTTTGTTGCTTTTTACAGATCCAGACTAACACAGCTACCCCTCTGATACTTAGTGTGCAAAAACTGTGCACTTGTAGCGCTTTAAAAACAACACCCCAATGAGAAGCGTACAGCTTTCTGCACCGGGGCTACAGCGCTGCAGTGGCAGTGTGGACACCCTGGTTGATTACAGCGCTCCGATTGGCCTGCGGGAGGTGTCCCACAATGCCTGTTCTCACCTCTCTGGTCATCGGTTTAAACTCTACTGCCCTGCCTTGAGGTGACCAACCATCATCCCCACCCCATAAATTCCTTTGGAATTTTGCAAATCCCTTTCCCCTTTGCTTGGTGATCATAGAATATCAGAGTTGGAAGGGACCTCAAGAGGTCATCTAGTCCAACCCCCTGCTCAAAGCAGTGATGCGTGCAGTGGTCTCAGCACATCTTTCCAGGTAACCATGCCTGCTCCATGCACCAGGCAATCCCCCGCTTGGAGCAATACCAAGCTGCTGGACCTCATCAGCATTTGGGGAGAGAAGGCTGTCCAGTCCTAGCTGCACTCCAGCCATAGGAATTATGATACTTATGGACAGATTTCATGATGCATGACAGAAAGGGACCATGACCAGGACACATTGCAGTGCAGGGTCAAAGTGAGGGAGCTGCGAAATGCCTACCACAAGGCGCGGGAGGCAAACCGCCGCTCCGGTGCTGCACCCACGAGCTGCCGGTTCTACAAAGAGCGGGATGTGATACTCGGCGGCGACCCCACCTCCACTGCAAAGACCACTGTGGATACTTTGGTGGCTCGTGTGCCAGTCGAGAGTGGACTGAGCCAGGAGGAGGAAATCTTGGATGAAGATGTGGAGTGGGAGGGGGACCCAGAGGCAGTGGACGACTCGGAGGTCTGAGAGGTATGCAGCCAGGAGCTCTTTTCTACCCCGGAGGAGGCTAGCCAGTCACAGCTGTCGGATGTTGGTGAAGCACAAACAGGAGAGGAGGCACCTGGTAAGTGGATTTGATTTTGGGAATCACTGAAGCGAGTTGTTGGAGGAAGGAGGGTTGCAGAAAATAGGCTTGTCTCCCACTGCATGCCTAGTCTGAGCGGCAGAACAGGCTGTTGATTGACTCCCTCACTTCATGGGAATCTCCTTCAAAGATCTCCAGGAAACTCTCCTGGAGATACTGGGCAATCTACTGCTGTAGGTTCTTTGACAGAGCTGCTTTGTTTTTGCTGCATTAATGGTAACTTTCCCACGCCACTGTGCGGCCACAAAGAACTAAGGAGGACTTTCTGCGTGACGTTATGATGCACTCCACCGCTGAGAAACAGGAATTGAAGGAGTGGCGGGACAGCAAGAAGAGGGACCAGAAGGAGAACATGGCACACCAGAATGAAGCCACAGAGCGGCTCTTAAAGCAGACACGCTCCAGGCGATACTAGCTCTTCAAACCGAGCAGCTCTGCACCCTCCTTCCCGTTCAGCCACTGTCGCAAAACTCTTTCCCATGCACCCCCCAGACACTGCCAACTCACTCTTACCAACCTCCTGGCTCCAGTCTATATTCGCAGCATTCCACTCCTCCCACTTCACAGTCCAGCACTGCTGATTCCCACTACCCACTGCACTCAACACCCATCCCTCTGCAGTTTGGCCCTGCTGAAGCACAGTACCCACTGCATTGTGCTCCAAAGGAAAGGTTGGATATGATCCCTGGACATACACAAATCTTTAGCCGTCCTGGGACCCCTTCTCCTCCTGGGACCTTGCCTTCCCCCATACCCATCACTGCTGATGGGGGTTTTTTGTTTGTTTGTTTTTGTTTGACTCTCTCCTCCGTTGTTTTTTAATAAAAGAATTGTGTTGGTTTGAAAGCAATCTTTATTCTATTAATTGAAAGCAAAAAGAGTCCTGCAAAGCAACATACAATTATGTTAAACCCACATATTGCATCGTCTGCACTAATCACCTCCTAGCATTACAAGCACTGAACTCCAGAGCATAGCAACAAATAATGGCTTTCAGCTTCAAATTGCTGCCTCAAGGCATCCCTGATCCTTATGGCCCCACGCTGCGGCCCTCTAATAGCCCTGATCTCTGGCTGTTCAAACTCAACCTCCAAGCACTTAGCCTCTGCAGTCCAGTCCTGAGTGAAGCTTTTACCCTTCCCTTCACAATTATGGAACATACAGCAAACGGCTATAAGCATAGGAATATTGTCATTGGCCAGGTCCAGCTTCCCATAGAGGCAGCACTAGCGGCCTTTAAATGGCCGAAAGCACACTCAGTCATTCTGCACTTGCTCAGCCTGGTGTTGAACTGCTCCTTGCTGCTGTTAAGTTGCCCCATGTATGGCTTCATAAGCCACAGCATTAAGGAGTAGGCAGGGTCTCCCAGGATCACAGTGGGCATTTCGACTTCCCCTACAGTGGTTTTCTGGTCCAGGAAGAAAGTCCCTGCTTGCAGCTTCCTGAACAGGCCAGTGTTCTGAAAGATGTGTGGGCTGTGCATCTTTCTAGACCAGCCTGCGTTAATGTCTATGAAATGCCCACAGTGATCCACAAGCACCTGGAGAACCATTGAGAAATACCCCTTCCGATTAATGTACTTGGTGGCTAGGTGGTCTGGTGCCAGAATTGGAATATGCATGCCAGCTATCATCCCTTCGCAGTTAGGGAAGCCCATTTGTGGAAAGCTATCCACAATGTCACGCACATTGCCCAGAGTCACAGTCTTTCAGAACAGGATGCGATTAGTGGCCCTGCAGACTTCTGTCAACTCGAGTCCAACGGTCAACTTTCCCAATCCAAACTTGTTAGTGACCGATCGGTAGCAGTCTGGAGTAGCCAGCTTCCACAGTGCAATCGCCACACACTTCTCCAACGGCAGGGCAGCTCTCATTCTTGTGTTCTTGTGCTGCAGGGCTGGGACGAGCTCATCACACAGTCCTTTGAATGTGGCTTTCCTCATCCGAAAGTTCTGCAGCCATTGCTTGTCATCCCAGACACACATCACAGTGTGATCTCACCACTCAGTGCTTGTTTCCCAAGCCCAAAAGCAGCATTCCACTGTGGTTAACACCTCCATGAATGCCACAAGCAATCTCATGTTGTAGCTACTATGTGTGGCGAGATCAATGTCGCATTCCTCTTGCCTTTGTAGTTTAAGGAACAACTCCACTGCCACTCATGATGTGTTGGTCAGAGCGAGCAGCATACTGGTCAACAGTTCGGGATCCATTCCTGCAGCCCGAAGAGGCAGGGCGCACACTACACAAACTGTTGAAAAATGGCACCACATGTGGACGGAAGCACAGGGATTGCTGGGATGTGAAGCAGTGCATCTCGGGGCACTGGGACAGGACCCAGGATGCCCTGCAACCTCCTCCACCTTCCCACAACTCTTTCTGGCAGAAGAGGAAGAGATGCTCTGTGGGATAGCTGCCCAGAGTGCACCACTCCGAATACCGCCCCAAGTGTGAACACACTATTGCGCAGGCAGCTGACAGTGTGAGCACACAACAGTGGTTTCCCTTCAGCACTCTCTGAGTGGCACTGTAACTCCCAGCACTATAACTCTGCCAATGTAGACATGCCCTTAGCAACTGATTGTGCTTCGGCAGTGCTCCAAACCATGCTGGTTTGGGGAGGAAGGAACAAGCGTGGATTGTGTGTATGACGTGTTATGTGGCTCCATAAATATTTTGTTAAAATAATATAGAAATTAAAATATATATATATATATATATATATATATATATATATAAAGCCATGTAAAGGTGAACAGCATAGAGGATTATGAATAGGATACAGAGTTTTGCAACACTAGATCACAGGTGTGAAACTGACTCAGGTCAATAGTGATTAAATCCCAATGGCTATTTAGTGAGCTATACAGAAAGAATTAGTATAGTTTCTAGTAGAAAGAGATCAGAATTAGCTTCCTGATTGACGACTTCAACAAAGAGGCTAAATTGTGCATGGTTGAGATTGAACTATCCTTTCATCGGTAGATACTTTTGAGATTATGGTTGACGTACATGAGCAGAGCAGAGTAGGGAAGTTCGCACTGCTGCTTGTCTTGTGAGGAGGAGCTTTATTTCCTACAAGCAATAGAGTCAAATAATGTCAAGTTGAGCTTGGGTTGCAATGTAGAATAGCACAGCAATTTAATAGGATTAAAATTTCTAATTCATATTACCTGTCCATCATCTTGTATTTTGCTCTTGCATTCATAATACTCAAGTGCTCTGTTCAGTATATCTTTACAGTTCTCTACACACTGTTGATTCTTGGACATTAACTTATTCACCAATGTTTCACTGACAGTCTGGCATAGCTTCCTTCTTACTTGCGTCCCCATTGCAGCCAATGTTTGGTATTTAACCCAGCAGGGCCGGCTTTAGGCCGATTCCCCCGATTCCCCTGAATTGGGCCCCTTGCCTAAGAGGCCCCTGTGCCCAGTGGTGAGCTGGAGCCGGTTCCCAAGCTCCGGCAGCTGTCTGCCCTGCCCCCGGCCCCAGCTCACCTCACCTCCCCCTCCTCCCCTGAACACTCCGCCCCCTTCTCCTCCCCCTCCCCTGCTTCCCGCAAATCAGATGTTCACGCGGGAAGCCTGGAAACAAGCAGCGGCAGGTAAGCTGGGGGGAGGGGGGACGCGCAAGGAGGGCTCCAGGGAGGCGCGGCCCAGTCCCGGCTCCAGCTCCAGCCCCGGCCCTGGCCCCGCCCGGCCGGCCAGTGCGGCCCCAGCCCCGGGCGGCTCCGGCTCCGGCCCAGCCCCGACTCTGGCCGGGCAGCACGGCCCCGGCGGGGGTAAGCGGCATAGTAAGAGACTGGGGCCGGGGGAGGGAGGCTGGATAAGACAGGGGCAGGGAGTCCTGGGGACAGGGAGCGGGTTGGGGGGGGGGTTGGATCGGGCAGAGGTTCTGGGGGGGCAGTCGGGACGGGGAAGGGGGGGGATTGGGTAGGCGTGGGAGTTCTGGGGGTCTGTCAGGGTGGTGGTGGATGGGGTCGGGGCAGTCAGGGGACAGGAAGCAGGGCGAGTTGGGTAGGGGATGGAGTCCTAGGGGGCAGTTAGGGTGGGGGGGGGGGTCTTAGGAAGGAGTGGTCAGGGGACAAGGAGCGGGGGGGGGTTGATGGGTTGCAGTTTCGGGGGGGGGCAGTTGGGGGCAGGACATGGGTGGGGGTCGGATTAGGGTGGGGGGGGGGATGTACTCACCGGGCGGTTCCCTACCGGGTCTTCGGCGGTGGGTCCTTCAGTGCCGCGGAAGACCCAGAGTGCCGTCGGATGAGTCATCCCTGCCGCGGGGCCCTGTTGAATCGGGCCCCGCACTTCCTAAAGCCAGCCTTGTAACTCAGCATAATAAACAATAAAAGATTTAATACTAACTAGAGAAGAGCAAGTTCAGACTGGAAAAAACCTGGACATTTTCAATCAGTGAGAGTAATTAACTTCAGAACAATTTAGCAAGGGTCATGATGGATTCTCCAGCATCAAATTTTTAAATCAAGATTGGATGTTTTTCGAAAAGCTATCCTCTAGGAATTATTTTGGGGAAGTTCTCTGGCCTGTGTGTGACCCTAGACACCCTGATATTCACACTCTACACACTACTGCGATAATTTGTACAAAATATGGCTGGTGAGGTATCATATGAAAATTAATAACATGCCAATATTATTATAAAATGCATATGTTAAATGTTATATGGGAAGTTATGAATTTCTAGAACATGTTTAAGACAAGACAGCCTAGAGTAGATAAAGGTGATAAACAGGTCTGCCCTAGACAAAAGAATGAGGTTTTACCTCTGTTTACATACTGGCAGTAAACAAAGCCATTGAGGGGAGTTTATCCTGAATTTGAGAGACAGAGAATTGATATGGCTCCTGTACCTCAGAGAGATACAGAAGACTGAATCCCCTGGAGGCTTTCTAGACCTATCCCTAACAAAATCCACCATTTTCTGTGTAGTGTGTTTGACACACGTCTATAACATCATTCTTCTTCATACACTCTCATTGCCACTCACTGTGTAGCTGTACTGATGAATGGAGTAGTTGCCGCAAGTTACCTAAAATCACCCTGCCATCTGAGAATTGCAGCTGGAGCAGGGGTTCTCAAACTGGGGGTCAGGACCCCTCAGGGGGTCATGAGGTTATTACATGGGGAGTTACGAGCTGTCAGCCTCCACCCCAAACCCTGCTTTGCCTCCAGCGTTTATAATGGTGTTAAATATATTTAAACATGTTTTTAATTTATAAGGGGGAGGGGGTCGCACTCTGAGGCTTGCTATCTGAAAGGGGTCACCAGTACAAAAGTTTTAGGACCGCTGAACTAGAGGAATTAGGGATCCCTATTGTCTGGGAAGTTATGCAGTAGATGACCACAATAGTCCCCCTAGGACTTAAAATCTAGGAAGGTATGAAAGAGTTGTAAAAGCAAGTGTAGAGTTTCAGAATGTGACATCCCCCAGGGTGCAATCTGTACTGTGGAACCACTGTGCACCCTTTAACGGTCCTGCCCAGGCTGTCTCCTACACTGCTATGCTACTGAACAGCAAACCCCTCCAGGCTCTGTTCACTTGGCCATCAGCTTGCAGCGGTACACCCACCAAAGTTACATCCAGGCTCTCACAGCCACTCATGAACTGTATATAGAAAGCAGATCCTAAAAATGTGCATTTTACACTGCTCAAGACCTTCTTGACCAATGGAAGCTTGTTAATTAGTTAGCCATACCATCAAAGGGTACAAATATTTACCAGTCTTTATACCGGAGTAGATTCCCCGAACACTCCAGCCAAAAACAACTGGTTTAGATTAAATATAAAAACAGATTTATTAACTAAAGAAAGATAGATTTTAAGAGATTATGTGGTATTGGCATAGAAGATCAGAACTGGTTATAAAAGGAAAGGAAATGGCAAAAAATCTAAATACTAAATTTTTTCAAGCTAAAAATTCTAGAAACAAACAGCTTTTCTCACACACACCCCTGAATGTTGTAGGCGTTTCACATTCTTAGTACAGGTTGGATGGATTCTCTTCCCAGCCTTGGACCAATCCCCCCAGTTCAAAGTCTTTCAAGCCATCTTGTTTCAGTAGAGATGTGGGGGGGAGAGAGGCCCAGTGATGATGTCACTGTCTCTCATTTATACCTTTCTCCAGGTGCTGGAAAAATCTATGCTGATGGGGTTAAGCAGCCCCCATGATGTATGGGACCTGCTGACTTATCCTTCATTATGAATTGTAAATGTATTGTTTACAACTCCCCTGCTGGTGAATGGCCAGTGATGGTCACTTAACACCTGGCTGGATGTTGGTCACTCTTTTGCTGCTACTAAAGAGCTAATTTGTAGGCATTTCCCAGATTCACAACATGTTTCAGTAACAAACATGGCAAAGTCTCATAACTTCATATACAGTGATGATACACACATTTGAGCAGGATAATGAGGTTCATCAAATCAAGACTTTTCAAATGATACCTCACAAGGCATACTTTGTACAAAACATATATCATATAACTAGGGTTACCATATCTATTAAATAAAAAAAGAGGACCCTCCACGGGCCCTGGCCCCGCCCATTTCCCCAGCCCCACCCCCGCCCCAACTCCGCCCCCTCCTCCCTCCCACTCCCAGCCACGCGGAAAGGGCTGCCCGAGCGCTACCAGCTTCACGGTTTGCCGGGCAGCCCCCAGACCCTGGACCGCGCTTCCCCAGCGCAGCTGGAGCCCGGGAGGGGAAGCGCCCAGCCGGGGGCGCAGGGTCTGGAGGCTGCCCGGCGAACCGTGAAGCCGGTAGCGCTTGGGCTTCGGGCAGCCCCCTTGCCTCCGGCCCCTGCGCCCCCAGCTGGGCACTTCCCCTCCCGGGCTCCGGCGGCGCAGGGTCCGGAGGCATGGGGGCTGCCCAAAGCCGGTAGTGCTGGGCAGCCCGGCTCTTAAACAGAGCCAAAGAGTCAGGGGAGGAGCAGAGCCGCTGCGGCCGGGCACTTCCCCTCTCGGGCTCCGGTGGCGCAGGGTCCGGAGGTATGGGGGCTGCCCAAAGCCTGTAGCGCTCGGCTCTTAAACAGAGCCGAAGAGTCGGGGAGGAGCAGAGCTGCCGCGGCTGGAGGCTCTGCTCCTCCCCTGACTCTCCGGCTCTGTTTAAGAGCCGAGCTGCCCCAGCGCTACCGGCTTCGGGCAGCCCCCATGCCTCCGGACCCTGCGCCGCCGGAGCCCGGGAGGGGAAGTGCCCAGCTGGCGGCTGGGGTCCGGAGGCAAGGGGGCTGCCTGAAGCCCATAGCGCTCGGGCAGCTCGGCTCTTAAACAGAGCCGAAGAGTCAGGGGAGGAGCAGAGCCGCCATTTTCCCGGACATGTTCGGCTTTTTGGCAATTCCCCCCGGACGGGGGTTTGAGTGCCGAAAAGCCGGATATGTCCAGGAAAAAGAGGATGTATGGTAACCCTAATATAACGGTGGTGAATATGTGGGTACAGGGGATGATATGTATGTCACAGGGCCACTGGAAGGGCTGTCACTACCATCTCCATAGGCCACCTCCATTAGGTCTATCGTGAAGCTAGCAGAATAGAAAAGAGTGCTTCTCCCCGTTCTAACACTCTCTTGCATATTCTCCATTCCCATCAGAACTCTGGCATCGGCACAGTGCTTTACACTCTCATGTCATTTCCAATGTGGGTAACTAATCCCTCCCATATCTACACAGCTGCTCACTGTGACACCTGGCTTCATATCATGGACACAGTATTCCCCACCAAACTGTTCCAAGATGGGACTAGATCAGATGGCTATATAGCATGGGGATACATTTATGGGGTGCTAAACTTCCTCAAAATTGCATCACTGAGTTTGCCTCAATCCCTTTTGTGGCATATCAATTTTCAAGGCAATCTCCCTATGCATGTGGATCTTAGAGCTCTTTGAAAAATCACTTGTAGTGCAAATTCATAATGCTGCCTGCAGTCAGGCAGGACTTCCAGAATAAGCCCCTCACCCCAAGAAGAATGCAGACAGAGAGTACTAATGTGCACAACCATCATTTTGAGGACACAAAGCACAGGACTTGAGCTCATTGTTGTTGGGTGGTGCTTGAGTTGAAGTATGACCACCCTTTCTACTAAGCTGTTAGGTGACCACAATAGAAGTTGAGCTCCTCCAAACTGTTGGTTTCCACAGCATGGCACCGAAAAGCTCAAGGTGCACCTGTCTTGGGGCACGTGCACTAATGACTTTCTCTGGTGTTTACCTCTCTGAGGCATGCCCATTTAGAGAGCCAGACAGACCCTCTAATAACTTTCTTAACATTGTACCCTGCCCGCAATTGTAACTGGGCTCCTGAAGATTGACAACTGCTGACATACAGAATCTAGATACTGTTTTGGAGACATGTTTTATAAATGTATTAATAAATATTTTGGTACAATTTTTTAAAAGGATGGAATAGCCTGAAACAGCTAGGCCTTGGTATAACAAATAGGAGATTTGCAATGGAGATACTGTTCAAGAGCAGTTCATCTCTGGGTAATTATTGTTCCTGTCATGTAAATAATGTCATTGTGTCAACTCAAGTTATCTGTGTAGGCCTTAAGCCATTATCCAATGTAATCGGTGAAGCTAATTTTTTAAAACAAGTGTAAAATGTTCAATCATGACTCAGTCTTTTGCGGCAGTTTCTCCCTCCCATTTTTTAGATTGTATTTTCCATTTGGTTCCCTGCTAACTGCATATGGGCGAGTATAACTCTTGTTGCCTCCTCAGTAGGAAGGATTCCCCCCATTTTAGATCCATGTTTGAACACAAAATAGACAAGGGTAATAAAATCTTATTTATGCTAAAGAAATCAGCTCTGCATCATTTCCATCTTCTCTACCATTTTTAGAGTACCTCTAGCATTTTGAATTTGCATCCTGTGTTGTGTTCATCATCTGAGTAGTTGGCAAAGTAAAAGCTATGTATAAAAAAAACTGAATGGCTCAGGTAATTGGCTTGTAATGGCATGTGTGAATTCATTTATACATTTAGCATGAATAATACTTTTATAATTCACAGTGAGCTGTCAGCTGCTAGAATAGCTGGGAGAAAACCATTTTCAGAACTATTGCAAAAAGTATGAGTGAGATGGTGAATTGCTTTTTGTAACGGTGCTAAAAATGGTCTTGCCCTGCCTATACCAGCAAGTGAACTGTTCTCTAGTACTTCAGACAGATATATTACTGATCAGCACTGGCTGATATGGGCTAGGTTCTTAATTCCTAGTATAGACAGGACATAAGAAAGCACATGAAATAGGATCCCTAATAAAAGTTCCTTCTCATGTCTGGCAAGGATGTTATGCAGTGGTGCAATGTGCTTTTTTCTCATCTTCTTTAATAAAGCATATGGTTTTTGTATGTCATATCATGCTGATCAGTGGTAATCAGAATCTTAATTTGCATGAAATAATGAGCGATATAAACACATTGGTGGGAGAGATTCCACATATCACTATTGTTTATTTGCAGAAATCTGCCTTACCTCTTCCTCCCAACCCCAAATAAACGGTGAGCTCAGTACTCCCAATTGTGGCAATTAAACACTTTGGGCTAATCCAGCAGTTCTGCTGATTAATGGTTCATCTACTCTAATATTTTGTCTCCAACAGTGCACAAAATCCAGATGCCTAAGAGAAAAGTATAAAGCCCTTATAATGTCCCTAACTGGGCATTACTATACCACAACCCTTGACAAATATCCAGCAAGACAAGCTTCATCATTCTACTAATTAGTGCTATGTGCAAGATTTGGGGTAGGGGAGTTGGATGGTCAGCTCCATAGACTTCAAAGCTCTTGAGTTCTGCAGGAGACTTTCCCCTTCACCCCCTCACACTCTGTGCACTTCCTGAGCTCTGCAAGGAAAAGCCTCCCTCCACTCCTGAGACAAAGCTCTGTCAGTGCTTATGTCCATTAGGAAAACCATACAGTTCTTGTTTTCTGCTTTTGTTACAGTAGTCTACTCTCCAGACTAAGGCCTGGTCTACACTGGGGGAGGGGAGGAAATCAATCTAAGTTATGCAACCTCAGCTATGTGAATAACATAGCTGAAGTCGATGTACTTAGATCTACTTACCACGGTGTCTTCACTGCAGTGAGTTGACAGCAGACGCTCTTCCCGTTGATTCCGCCTGCACCTCTCACTCCGGGGGAGTACCGGCGTCAACGGGAGAGCACTTGGCGGTCAATTTATTGCATCTAGACTAGATGTGATAAATCAACCCCTGTTGGATTGATCACTGCCCGTTGACCCAGCGGGTAATGTAGACAAGCCCTTAGACTTGGTCTATATTAAAATATGTTTGCAGTTATAGCTACACCGGGAAACCCTCCTACTGGAGACAGAGCTTATATCAGCAGAAGAATGCTTTTGCCAGTATATTCTATACCAGTCCCTCAAACTAAGTAAGCTATACTATTCTTACAAGTAAGCAGAGACCAGACAATAATAATTAGTTTGTGTCTGTAATTTAAAAGACTAATTACCAGTATTATACTTTTGGTTGTCTAAATAATTTAGGTAATACTGAACTTTAGAGTGATGTAATAATATACTCTTGGATTAGGTCTTACTAGTTACATGAGGAAAAGATGAAACCAGCTTCACTTCGAAACGTCACGTGTCCTTGGTTTGCATGATGTAACGGATTCTGAATAAAATAAGCCATTATATCTTCCCTAAACCTGGAATTCCTCCTTTTTAAGGATACACAAGATAAAAATTAATACTAGAGGACTGATGGTCAGAAATCTGTGATTAATGAGAAGCCTGTGTGTGTGTTTCCTTTTTCATCTGTATTGTGGCAAGGCACTTCTTTTCTCTTGCCAGACAGCATTTCTCCCTTTAGTGATGGCAGGCCTGGGGTAATCAGCCCTACGCAGGCAGGGTTTGCCTTTCCCCTTCTTTACTCCCTTGGTCGTAATTTCAGAGTAGGCCTGAGGGTCGGCTTAAGGGATGATCCTCCGCCAAACAAAAAAGGAAATAGTCTCATAAACAAAAACCAAGGGGGGTACCTTTTGCTGCCCCCCTCGCTGGGGCAAGGTGTCCTCTGGTTGGTTGCCCTGAGGTGACTCAGTCCTTCCCATAGCGGGCACTCAGGTTTGGCTGTTTCCCCTATGCTAAGGGAGCACAGCCTCTCAGCCTGGAACAGCCTATTTCCCTGCTGCCATGAGCCTGACAGCAGCTTATTTTTCTTTCTTTTTTCCTTTTCTCCCCTTCCACACTCCCTACAGGAGGGGTTTTTAAAGGCCTCAGGCAGCCCTTAAGTGGATTCAGGTATCCCTAATTGACTTGAGGTAACCCCTTCTCAGCTTGAAGTAAAAAGGGCCATTAACATTCTAGGGCTAACATATCAGCTGTCTGTGTCCCTCTTGCAGGTGTGGAACTGAGGCCGCCAGACCCAGGGTTCTTGCTGCCTCAGCTTCTCGTCTGGGTCAGACACCTTGCCAGCTGGTGGGCTCCCAGGTTGCTGCTGCTCCGGGGGGGGCTGCTGGTCTGCTCCCTGGAGGGGGAGTGAGGGACCCCGCCCCGGCTGTTGTCAGTGCCACCACCTGAGGGGTCCTTCCCACCTGGTTGCCAGACTGCCTATTGGTGCTGCTGCTCCTACTGCCTGGAAGCTTGCTGCTGCCTTGAGAAGGAAGAGGAAGACTTTTGCTGTTGGGGGACCGTGCAGGAACCCTGCAGGACACTGTGGAGGGGTTCTCCTGCCGGACTCAGTGACTGTTTCTATCTCTGCTCTCGTGGTGGGGGTATTGTCTGTTGCTGTGGGGAGACTGGGGGTGTGGTGTTTATCCCCCATCCCTTGGTCCATCTGTCTCCCCTACCCCCACCATTGTTCCCTCCTCCACCCCAACTTACCATCTGCCTCCACTCCTGCCCTTTGCTCTTGGGAGTTTTGCTGGTTTGCCTGCCCTGCCCTGCCCTGCCCCGCCCCGCCGCATCATTACCCCTCTCCCACTGGGCTGCAAGGACCCTCCCTTCATCATGTCCTCTCGTTCTGCCGGCCGGTGCAGCTTCAAGTGCTGACGGCGGCGCGTGACAGAGAGGTGCTCAAGGGGTCCTTTTGGATCCAGTATTAGGGACCCCAGTACCAGATGCATTATTCCTCGTGGGAGGCCTGATGCTACCTCTGCCGGGCGATGGGGCACGTCCAGATGGACTGCCCCCTGGCACAGCACAGAGGAGTGTCCGAGACCCCTGAGCCCCTGCAGGGGTCTGGCCCTGTCACCGCCGACAACCCTGGTTGCCTGGCATCCATCATCACCCCTCCTCTTCCCAGCCTACCAATGCTCCTGCTCGGGCCCCAGGGGCAGCCTTCCCAGCACACCCAGATGAGCAGGTGGGCCCCGCCTCCGCTGTGTGCAGTCCAGCAGGGTCCATGGAGGACGGTGCAATGGGGTTATCACCAGGTGTGGGAGAAGGCCCTCCCAATGGGGAGCTTTCCCTTCCCCATGCTGCCCTTCCACTACCCTACTGAAACCCCATACCATTGCCCTTGCTCCCTGGCCCCGCCCCTGCTAGCCAGCCCGCAGATGACACCTTAGAGGGCTGGGTCTTTGTTCGGGGAAGCGGGGCAAGCAGAAGGTGCAGGCTCAGCTCCTCCCCCCAGATTTGGAGGAGGCGGAGGCTCCCTGTAAGACCAGGAAGGAGGCCCCTGGGGCTGAGCCTTCTGCCTTGCCCCCACATACGCTCCAGCCACCAGAGCCAGCTGGGGATGTCATGGCAGCAACAAGGGGCAGTACTACCCCTCTTCTGGAGTCCCTACTCGTGGGGGCCTCTGATGGAGCCCCCGCACCCTGTTGCCATCCGTGACCCCTGTCAGCACCGAGGCAAGTGTTGCCTTGGACGCTGGCAGGGAGGTCCCTGGGGTAGTGGGCAGGGACTTCTCCTCCATTTTTGAGGAGATCGAGGCCCTGGGTCTGACCATAGTTATATCGGGGGAGGACAACCCTCTGTCAGTGGGCCTCGATCTGGGCGGCTTCGTGCCGGCCCCCCACTTCCCTTTGCCCAGTTGCTGCTCCTACTTTCACTCCCAGGGAGCTCCTGGAATCATCTATCTGCCCAGCCGCGGATGGCACCCCACTAGTGGCCACTGAGCCCACTGAGGTGATGGCCAGCATCCAGGGCACCCCTGTTGGAGTGGGGCAGCCGATTTCCTTCCTGGGTGGGGGCCCCGCTGTTGACCTCCATCCCCTGATGCTGTGGCTATGGGCACGACACCCGCAATGGTGCCTGAGACCGGCATCATCGAGGGCCCCCCTCCTGCTCCTGTTCCCCTAACCCCTGAGCCTGGCCAAGAGGTGCCACCCCTGGAAGCTCGCCTGCCGGGGCCCCAATCCCAAGTGTGCTCCCCTCTCTTAACCCACCCCTGATCCCAGTCCCATCCCTGTTCCCGATGCCAAGCCCTTTCTCCCTCCTCTATTTCCCATGCTGCTGCCGCCACTGGGGTCATCTCGTTCTCGTTCCCCTTCCCCTCAGAGGGCGGCCTTTGTGGTCCCCTGTCCTGACCCGTTAGGGGCTGCTGTTTTCCCTGCGCCGCCCCCTCCTGAGCTAGGGTCTGGGACGGGCTGTGCAGCACCGATACAATGGGCACTGTGCCAGGGCTCCGCTCCCTGCATTCCCGTCTCAGTAGGCCATGGGGCTGTCATGGGGACTCCACTGGAGGATGGCCAGGGGCCAGTGATCCCATCCCCCGATGCGCTGCGAGAAGAGCTGCGCGTTTTTCTCCAGGACATTCATGGGTCCCAGAATAAGGTGCAGCTTGCTCTCCAGCGCTGGGGGGATTTCCATCAAGTCCTCCAGGCCATGAGGACCATTTTCAGGGAGGGTAAAGGGACCGGGAGGCAGGATGCTACGGCCTATCAGTGGGCCCGCAGCTTCCATGACTCCCTGCTGACCTTCGGGGTCGGTCAAGGATTGCTGTGAGGTTCAACGGGGGCCATTAGCATCCCTGCTAGCGAGGATCCCACCCAGCCCTGTTTCACATGGAGGGACAAAAGCCTGGTAAAGAGATGTAGTTTTGTCAGGTGATGGTGGAGTTTATCTGAAACAAGCTCATTCAAAAACATCTCACTATGGCAGGATTTTCTATAGTGTCTGTCATTGCAAGAATTAGCACTTCCCAATTTGGCTCAAGAGTATACAGCACTTGTAAAATATTACTACAATTATGATTTTATTGTTTTATTGCCCCCAAAACTATGCTTGCTGTTTCACAAGCAAATAAGGACCTGTTCCCTGCCCCAAAGATTTTATAATACACACATTATTTTTATCATAATTGCACCTAAAGGCCTCAACTGAGATCAAAACTCAGTTGTGCTTAGGCACTGTACAAACACATGGTAAAAGACAGCCCCTGCCCTTGAAGAGTTTACAGTCCAACAAGAGAGTCAAAGGGTAGGAGAGAAACAGAAGCACAAAGAGATGACACAATTTGCCCAAGGTCACACTAGAGGCCTGTGGCTCATCTTAGGGTATGTCTACACAGCTGACATTAAAGTGCTGCCACGGCTACGTGGCTTTAACGTGGCTGTGTAGTAACAGCTCCAGCGCTGTAATAAAACCAACTCCACAAGGCTGAAGTGGGGGGACAGGGTATATTTTAGCCATCTCACAGCTCGTACAGCTGGAGTAGTCACCCTGTTCTTCCCCGACCTTCGGCTCGAGGTTATGGGGGTTGCCGAGGTCATGCTGGGCTGCCTGCTGCACCTCCAGGTTCGTATGGAGGGGTTGGTGTTGAACCTTGTTAACATCTATGCCCCGACATCGGGCCTGGAGCGGGTGTGCTTTTTCCAGCAGGCGTCTGCCTTCCTTGGCTCTTTGGATCCTCATGAGTGCCTGGTCGTGGGCGGGGATTTTAACACCATCCTCGAAGAGCATGACTGCTTGGGGACCGAGCAGTGCCCGGCCACTGCCGACGTCCTCCTGGAGATTGTTGACCATCACTCCCTGGTGGACGTCTGGCACGACCACCACCCAGATGACGTGTCCATGTTCACTTCTGTCCGGGTGCAGGCACATAGGTCGTGCCACTCCCAATTGGACCACATCTACTTATTTTGCCATCATCTTTCATGGGCCCACTCCTCCAGCATCTGGCCGGCCCCGTTCTCGCATCACCATTTGGTGACCCTTACAGCCTCTCTCACCTTGGAGAAGCTGGGGCCAGCCTACTGACACTTTAATAACATCTTGCTGGAGGATGTGGGCTTCATGGTGTCCTTCTGGGAGTTCTGGCTGACCTGGTGTCATAACTATAAAGGGAAGGGTAACAGCTCTCCTGTGTACAGTACTATAAAATCCCTCCTGGCCAGAGACTCCAAAATCCTTTTACCTGTAAAGGGTTAAGAAGCTCAGGTAACCTGGCTGACACCTGACCCAAAGGACCAATAAGGGAACAAGATACTTTCAAATCTTGGGGGAGGGGTGAAGGCTTTTGTTTGTGCTCTTTCTTTGGGAAGTTGTTCGCTCTTGAGACAAAGAGGGACCAGACATCAATCCAGGCTCTCCACGTCTTTCTGAACAAGTCTCTCCTATTTCAAACTTGTAAGTAAACAGCCAGGCAAGGCGTGTTAGTTTACTTTTGTTTTCTCAACTTGTAAATGTACCTTTTGCTAGAGTGTTTATCTCTGTTTGCTGTACTTTGAACCTAAGGCTAGAGGGGGGTCCTCTGAGCTCTTTAAGTTTGATTACCCTGTAAAGTTATTTTTCCATCCTGATTTTACAGAGATGATTTTTACCATTTTCTTTAATTAAAAGCCTTCTTTTTAAGAACCTGATTGATTTTTCCTTGTTTTTAGATCCAAGGGGGTTGGATCTTGATCCACCAGGAGTTGGTGGGAGGAAGGAGGGGGGATGGTTAATTTCTCCTTGTTTTAAGATCCAAGGGGTTTGGATCTGTATTCACCAGGGAATTGGTGAAGAGTCTCTCAAGGCTACCCAGGGAAGGGAATTAGCACATTGGGAGTGGTGGCAGCGGACCAGATCTAAGCTGGTAGTTAAGCTTAGAAGTTTTCATGCAGGCCCCCACATTTGTACCCTAAAGTTCAGAGTGGGGAACCAGCCTTGACATGGTGGCAGAGCGGTGGGATCATTTTAAACCAAAAGCCAGTAAGATTTTTTTTTCTCCTTTCTAGCTGCTTGGAAAGCAGAGCTGAAGGTAGATGCATATCTTATCTCTCCTTGCCTGAAGGCAGAGGTGTTAAGTTTTTTTTAACAAGGGTCTTTGTTAAGAGAAGGGTTCAATCAGTGAGCAAACAACTGGTAAAAGGAATTTACAAGCTGAATTGTTTTTTTTCTTTCTACCTTTCGGGGATAGCTAGTTAGAAAGTCTCTGTTACCTCAGCAGCAGCCTGAGCTAAGTGCATCCCAGTTTCAGTCAACTGCAGAGGGGTGTGGCCCAGCACAAGAAAACAGGAAAATGACTACCAAAGAAGTAGCTAACAAAATAGAACTGGCCAGACTAGAAGCAGAAGAAAATGGAAAAAAAACATCAGAGACTGCTTCAATTAAAAAAACTCGAGCAAGAAGCTGAAAAGAAAGCCAAAGAGGAGGCCCATGAAAGAGAAGAGAAAGCCAAAGAGGAGGCCCACAAGAGAGCTATGGAGCTGAGAGAAAAAGAGATGAAGCATGAACTGGAATTAGCACGGGCTAGGGCGGATATACCAGCCAATCCTAACAACCCCTCTCCAGCTACCCCTTCCCATCCCAGAAAATTCCCCACCTACAAGGCAGGCGATGATACTGAGGCCTTCTTAGAAAAATTTGAAAGGGCCTGCCTTGGATACAGCATCACTACAGACCAGTACATGGTAGAGCTGAGGCCGCAGCTCAGTGGACCCTTAGCAGAGGTGGCGGCTGAAATGCCTAAGGAACACATGAACAGTTATGAACTTTTTAAAAACAAGGCCAGAATCAGAATGGGGCTAACACCTGAGCATGCCCGTCGGCAGTTCAGAGCCCTAAGGTGGAAACCCGATGTGTCATTTACCCGACATGCCTACCACATTGGGAAAAATTGGGATGCCTGGATATCAGGAGCAAATGTTAAATCTACGGAAGAGTTGTCCTTCCTAATGCAAATGGAGCAGTTTTTAGAGGGTGTTCCTGAGGAAATAGAAAGGTACATCCTAGATGGGAAGCCCAAAACTGTAACCAAGGCGGGGGAGATTGGAGCCAAATGGGTGGAGGTGGCAGAAAAGAAAAAAACTAGTAGCAGTTGGAGCGAATATCAGAAGGGGCAACCCGAAACCAAACCTTACCACCGGGGACAACCCAAGGCCCCACCTACATCCCAAGGGAAACCCCAGACGCCTTCTCACCCCACCACACCAGTCTCCACCAACCAACATCGCCCCGGTGATACCTTAGCAGGGCGATGTTTTAAATGTAATGAACTGGGACATAAAAAGGCTTATTGCCCCAAGAACCCCAACCGATTACAGTTCATTACACCCCAATCACACCAAAGATCCCCAGACCTAGATGCCTCTCTCATACCCTCGGAGCGAAAGGAAACCTTGAGAGTGGGCGGAAAGAAGGTTATCGCTTGGAGGGACACTGGGGCACAAGAGTCAACTATCCACCAATCCCTAGTGGACCCCAAACTCATCAACCCGGAGGTTCCAGTAACAATTCAACCCTTCATGTCACAGTCTGTAATCTTGCCTATAGCCAAGTTACATGTCCAGTACAAGGGCTGGTCAGGAATGTGGACTTTTGCAGTCTATGACAATTATCCCATTCCCATGCTGCTGGGGGAAGACTTGGCCAACCATGTGAAGCTAGCCAAGAGGGTGGGAATAGTCACCTGCAGCCAGACTAAGCAAGCTTGCACCCCCATCCCTGTTCCTGAGCCGTCCACCAGGGCCCCGTCTGTGTTACCAGAGACCCAAACAAAGGTGGTGGAACTGGATCCCCTGCCAACGACTGCAACAGCCATAGTGGATCCAATCCCAGAGACCCAGCCAAAGCCAGTCCCAGAACCGGAACTGGCAACGCAACCAGCACCAGAACCATTGCCAGCACTGAGTCCAGCGCTTGCAAACCCGTCTACAACTCCAACACCAGAGGGCACTAGTGAGCCTGAACTGGCAGAAGCAGCAGATAACCCTACCCAAAAGGCTCAGCCAGAGCCTGAAATACAATATAGTGCACACGCGGACAGTGGTTCACAGTCAATGGAAACAGCCCCAGCACCTGCATCGCTTCCAGAGGGACCAAGCCCAAGTCCACAGTCCAAGGAGGAACTGATGTCTCCAGCATCAAGGGAACAGTTCCAGGCCGAGCAGGAAGCAGATGACAGCCTTCAGAAAGCTTGGGCGGCGGCACAGAGCACCCCACCACCTCTCAGCTCTTCTAACCGATCCCGGTTTGTTGTAGAACAAGGACTTTTATACAAGGAAACTCTTTCTGGTGGGCACCAGGAAGACTGGCATCCTCAAAGACAGTTGGTAGTTCCCACTAAGTATTGGGTAAAGCTCTTGAGCTTAGCCCATGATCATCCCAGTGGCCATTCTGGGGTGAACAGAACCAAAGACCAGTTGGGGAAGTCCTTCCACTGGGAGGGAATGGGCAAGGACGTTGCTAATTATGTCCGGTCTTGTGAGGTGTGCCAATGAGTGGGAAAGCCCCAAGACCAGGTTAAAGCCCCTCTCCAGCCACTACCCATAATTGAGGTCCCATTTCAGCGAGTAGCTGTGGATATTCTGGGTCCTTTCCCAAAGAAGACCCCCAGAGGGAAGCAGTACATACTGATTTTCATGGATTTTGCTACCCGATGGCCGGAAGCAGTACCCTTAAGCAACACCAGGGCTAAAAGTGTGTGCCAGGCATTAGCAGACATTTTTGCCAGGGTAGGTTGGCCCTCCAACATCTTTACAGATTCAGGAACTAATTTCCTGGCAGGGACCATGAAAAACCCGTGGGAAGCTCATGGGGTGAATCACTTGGTTGCCACCCCTTACCACCATCAAACCAATGGCCTGGTGGAGAGGTTTAATGGAACTTTGGGGGCCATGATACGTAAATTCGTAAATGAACACTCCAATGATTGGGACCTAGTGTTGCAGCAGTTGCTTTTTGCCTACAGGGCTGTACCACATCCCAGTTTAGGGTTTTCACCATTTGAACTTGTGTATGGCCGCGAGGTTAAGGGGCCATTACAGTTGGTGAAGCAGCAATGGGAGGGGTTTACGCCTTCTCCAGGAACTAACATTCTAGACTTTGTAAGCAACCTACAAAGCACCCTCCGACACTCTTTAGCCCTTGCTAAAGAAAACCTAAAGGATGCTCAGGAAGAGCAAAAGGCCTGGTATGATAAACATTCCAGAGAACGGTCCTTCAAAGTAGGAGACCAATCATGGTCTTAAAGGCTCTCCAGGCCCATAAAATGGAAGCGTCGTGGGAAGGACCATTCACGGTCCAGGAGCGCCTAAGAGCTGTTAACTATCTCATAGTCTCCCCCACCTCCAACATAAAGCCTAAGGTATACCATGTTAATTCTCTTAAACCCTTTTATTCCAGAGAATTAAACGTTTCCCAGTTTACAGCCCAGGAAACAGATGACGCGGAGTGGCCTGAAGGTGTCTACTAGGAAGGAAAAAGGGATGGTGGCGTGGAAGAGGTGAACCTCTCCGCGTCCCTTGGACGTCTGCAGCGACAGCAGATCAAGGAGCTGTGCACAAGCTTTGCACCAATTTTCTCAGCCACTCCAGGACGGACCGAACAGGCATACCACTCCATTGACACAGGTAATGCTCACCCAATTAGAACCCCACCCTACCGGGAGTCACCTCATGCCCAAACTGCTATACAAAGGGAGATCCAGGACATGCTACAGATGGGTATAATCCGCCCCTCTAAGAGTGCATGGGCATCTCCAGTGGTTCTAGTTCCCAAACCAGATGGGGAAATACGGTTTTGCGTGGACTACCGTAAGCTAAATGCTGTAACTCGTCCTGACAACTATCCAATGCTATGCACAGATGAGCTATTGGAGAAATTGGGTCATGCCCAATTCATCTCTACTTTAGACTTAACCAAAGGGTACTGGCAAGTACCACTAGATGAACCCACTAAAGAAAGATCAGCCTTCGTCACCCAGGCAGGGGTGTATGAATTCAATGTACTCCCTTTCGGGTTGCGAAATGCACCCGCCACCTTCCAAAGACTTGTAGATGGTCTCCTAGCGGGATTGGGAGAATCTGCAGTTGCCTACCTCGATGATGTGGCCATTTTTTCTGATTCATGGACAGAACACCTGGAGCACCTGGAAAAAGCCTTCGAGCGCATCCGGCAGGCAGGACTAACTGTTAAGGCTAGGCCAAAACAGAGTGACTTACCTGGGGCACCAGGTGGGTCAAGGAACTATAAATCCCCTACAGGCCAAAGTGGATGCTATCCAAAAGTGACCGGTTCCAAAGTCAAAGAAACAGGTCCAATCCTTCTTAGGCTTGGCCGGACATTATAGATGATTTTTACCACACTACAGCCTAATTGCCGCCCTGCTGACAGACCTAACCAGAAAGAAACAGCCAAATGCAGTTCAGTGGACTGATGAGTATCAAAAGGCCTTTAACCAGCTTAAGGCGACACTCATGTCTGACCCTGTGCTAAGGGCCCCAGACTTTGACAAACCGTTCCTAGTAACCACAGATGCGTCCGAGCGGGGCGTGGGAGCAGTTTTAATGCAGGAAGGACTGGATCAAGAATTCCATCCTGTCGTGTTTCTCAGCAAGAAACTGTCTGAGAGGGAAAGCCACTGGTCAATCAGCGAAAAGGAATGCTACGCCATTGTGTACGCGCTGGAAAAGCTACGCCCATATGTTTGGGGACGGCGTTTCCAACTACAAACAGACCATGCTGCACTACGATGGCTTCATACCGCCAAGGGGAATAACCAAAAACTTCTTCGGTGAAGTTTAGCTCTCCAAGATATTGATTTTGAAATACAACACATTTCAGGGGCTTCTAACAAAGTGGCTGATGCACTCTCCCAGGAAAGTTTCCCAGAATCAACTGGTTAAAAATTGTTCTTGGAATGTGGAACATATTGTTAGTTTTTATATAATCAGTAGTATGTCTAAAAGTGCATGTGTCTTATTAACTCTGTTTTCTCCTAGAGCTCCTGGAAGAAATCACAGCCAGTGTGGAACCAGCTGTCCAACACTATCTGTGATTTGTGGGGCGTGTCATAACTATAAAGGGAAGGGTAACAGCTCTCCTGTGTACAGTACTATAAAATCCCTCCTGGCCAGAGACTCCAAAATCCTTTTACCTGTAAAGGGTTAAGAAGCTCAGGTAACCTGACTGACACCTGACTCAAAGGACCAATAAGGGGACAAGATACTTTCAAATCTTGGGGGGCGGGGGGAAGGCTTTTGTTTGTGCTCTTTGTTTGGGAAGTTGTTCGCTCTTGGGACAAAGAAGGACCAGACATCAATCCAGGCTCTCCACATCTTTCTGAACAAGTCTTTCATATTTCAAACTTGTAAGTAAACAGCCAGGCAAGGTGTGTTAGTTTACCTTTGTTTTCTCAACTTGTAAATGTACCTTTTGCTAGAGTGTTTATCTCTGTTTGCTGTACTTTGAACCTAAGGCTAGAGGGGGGTCCTCTGAGCTCTTTAAGTTTGATTACCCTGTAAAGTTATTTTTCCATCCTGATTTTACAGAGATGATTTTTACCTTTTTCTTTAATTAAAAGCCTTCTTTTTAAGAACCTGATTGATTTTTCCTTGTTTTTAGATCCAAGGGGGTTGGATCTTGATCCACCAGGAGTGGGTGGGAGGAAGGAGGGGGGATGGTTAATTTCTCCTTGTTTTAAGATCCAAGGGGTTTGGATCTGTATTCACCAGGGAATTGGTGAAGAGTCTCTCAAGGCTACCCAGGGAAGGGAATTAGCTTTGGGAGTGGTGGTAGCGGACCAGATCTAAGCTGGTAGTTAAGCTTAGAAGTTTTCATGCAGGCCCCTCCATTTGTACCCTAAAGTTCAGAGTGGGGAAGCACCCTTGACACCTGGTGAGGGCAGAGGTGTGCCTTTCCCTTGGCTCATCGGTGGTGGGATGTGGGGAATGTAGTGCCCATCTTTAAAAAAGGGAAGAAGGAGGATCCGGGGAACTACAGGCCAGTCAGCCTCACCTCAGTCCCTGGAAAAATTATGGAGCAGGTCCTCAAGGAATCAATTATGAAACATTTAGAGGAAAGGAAAGTGATCAGGAACAGTCAGCATGGATTCACGAAGGGGAAGTCGTGCCTGACTAACCTAATTGCCTTCTATGATGAGATAACTGGCTCTGTGGATGAGGGGAAAGCAGTGGATGTGTTATTTCTTGACTTTAGCAAAGCTTTTGATACTGTCTCCCACAGTATTCTTGCCACCAAGTTAAAGAAGTATGGGCTGGATGAATGGACTGTAAGGTGGATAGAAAGCTGGCTAGATCGTCGGGCTCAACGGGTAGTGATCAATGGCTCCATGTCTAGTTGGCAGCCGGTTTCAAGTGGAGTGCCCCAAGGGTCGGTCCTGGGGCCGGTTTTGTTTAATATCTTTATTAATGATCTGGAGGATGGTGTGGACTGCACTCTCAGCAAGTTTGCAGATGACACTAAACTAGGAGGCGTGGTAGATACACTAGAGGGTAGGGATCGGATACAGAGGGACCTAGACAAATTAGAGGATTGGGCAGAAAAAAACCTGATGAGGTTCAACAAGGACAAGTGCAGAGTCCTGCACTTAGGACGGAAGAATCCCATGCACTGCTACAGACTAGGGACCGAATGGCTAGGTAGCAGTTCTGCTGAAAAGGACCTAGGGGTCACAGTGGACGAGAAGCTGGATATGAGTCAACAGTGTGCTCTTGTTGCCAAGAAGGCTAACGGCATTTTGGGCTGTATAAGTAGGGGCATTGCCAGCAGATCGAGGAACGTGATCGTTCCCCTTTATTCGACATTGGTGAGGCCTCATCTGGAATACTGTGTCCAGTTTTGGGCCCCACACTACAAGAAGGATGTGGAAAAATTGGAAAGAGTCCAGCGGAGGGCAACAAAAATGATTAGGGGTCTGGAGCATATGACTTATGAGGAGAGGCTGAGAGAACTGGGATTGTTTAGTCTCCAGAAGAGAAGAATGAGGGGGGATTTGATAGCAGCCTTCAACTACCTGAAGGGGGGTTCCAAAGAGGATGGAGCTCGGCTGTTCTCAGTGGTGGCAGATGACAGAACAAGGAGCAATGGTCTCAAGTTGCGGTGGGGGAAGTCCAGGTTGGATATCAGGAAAAACTATTTCACTAGGAGGGTGGTGAAACACTGGAATGCGTTACCTAGGGAGGTGGTGGAGTCTCCTTCCTTGGAGGTTTTTAAGGCCCGGCTTGACAAAGCCCTGGCTGGGATGATTTAGCTGGGAATTGGTCCTGCTTTGAGCAGGGGGTTGGACTAGATGACCTCTTGAGGTCCCTTCCAACTCTGATATTCTATGATTCTATGATTCTATGATTCTAAGGTGCACGCCTGGTTCTTCTGCTGCAACTACACCCGGGGCGCCAGCCGGCGGAGGGATGTGGCAATAGAGCAGTTGGAGCAGGAGGTCTTGGAGCTAGAGAGGCATCTGGCCGCCAGCACCAGGGATCCATCCTTCTCTGGAGCATGCCCCGGATGTCCTGTTGGCAGAGTTCCAGAGCAGCCACTTGGCTCATTAGCCCTACTTAAACCAGTAACAGGAATGAAATAACTGAGATCCATCCTGTTCTGGACTCTGTAACATGTGGCTCCTGCTCCCCCGGCTTCACTTCCTGGAGTCATGACCTACCTTGGTGCTTGACCTCTGACCCACTGTATTCTGACCCAGCCTGAATCTGGTTACTGACTTCTGGTTCTGATCTCCAGTTTGTCTCCTGCTTCTGATCTCATGATATCCTGACCCGCTGATTCTCGAGTCTGACTGTGGACGCTGGCTCTGACCACTAGGTCTGACTGCCAATGACCTGGCCTTGACAAGTATTTGGAAAAAGCTGGATACTCTTCTAGAGCTTGTGGATTTACCAGATGCTATGGTGGGTAAGAATATAATTCGCTTAATTGAGAGCAGGCATCTAAAATACTCTTTTTAAAAGTTGCTGCTGATCTGATAGATGTGGAGAAGACATCCAGGATAAGCTTAAACAGTGAGTTAAAGGGAGACCAGTGAAGAAATGTTGCTTGTCAATTTAAAAGGAAAGAGAAAGCACAATTAAAGTATCTAGAGTGAATACACATTTGTTTTGATAATTGCATGGGGTTGTTGGGTTTGTCTGGGTTTTTTTTTTTTTTCTGCCCAACCCAAATGTAAGCCTGGCAGCACTCGCAAAAGATTTATCCCACTTAAAAGATCCTTCTGGAGGCTGGAACTTGAAAACTTAAGATCACTATCCTGCTAAACTCTGGGTAAATTCTTAGAAATATATCTTTTCTTTTGGGAAGGAACATTTTCTGAGGCGCTATTGGTAAAAAATAAGATGTCTGTCCCACAAGTCAAAGTGAGTACAAGCCAAGTGATGAGGTTTAAACCAGTGACTGAGAAATGTCAGTCCCTATTTTGCTAAATATTAGTGTTTTCTCAACAGCAGTTTTTTCCCAGCTGCATTGATAATGCTGAAATAATACCTGGCCAGTGTAAATGGTATTCAAACATATTTGCAGCACTACCTGTTCTAAAGCTAATCAAGTGAGGTGTTTATATGAAATGGAAGTGTTCTGATGCCAGCTATATTCATTTCCCTAACTAGTTTTGAATGGAAAGTTATTTGCAAATAATCTAGACCAAATTGTACTATTAATCTGCATATTGCTGTCCACTAGGAATCTAAAACTCATCTACACTAGAAAAATTACCTCTTGCTGCCAAGGAGTGGCAACAGGTGCAGCTAAACTGGTGCTGAACAGAGTTTAATTGAAAATCTATGCTTGTATAATTTATGTTCAATATAATTTCAGGAAAGCATAGTAAACACTTGTTGCCAGCATATTTTAAGGTTATTGAAATAATGTGGAACACAGTTTGTCATGACCTGTGTACTTGCAGTAATAGAATCATAGAATATCAGGGTTGGAAGGGACCTCAGGAGGTCTAGTCCAACCCCCTGCACAAAGCAGGACCAATCCCCAACTAAATCATCCCAACCAGGGCTTTGTCAAGCCTGACCTTAAAAACCTCTAAGGAAGAAGATTCCACCACCTCCCTAGGTAACCCATTCCAGTGCTTCACCACCCTCCTAGTGAAAAAGTTCTTCCTAATATCCAACCTAAACCTCCCCAGTCAAATAATACCTAGCAGAATCAGTACCGAACCTCTTGTGGGCACCTGTTATGACCAACAAGGAATTTCCCTACTGTAAACTAGGCCAATGGGCTTGAGCCTTCAGGGTGCTGAGCACCTCTTAGAAGGTTCTGGGCAAGCTGCTCTGTTCATTGGCAGTGCGCAGCACACAGCAAGGTGTGCATCTTTCCACACCATGCTAATCAGCTTGGCTTAGCTTTAGTACAGCATACTCAGGAGTTGCTTAACTCACTCCCCTTTTAGGATACTTGTTCACCTTTGCAGGACTAAACCCCAAAGAAGCTTTATTGTAGAAGCTTTCAGTGAGTGCACTCACCACTTTTACTGGCATATTTTTAATATTACTTTTTGGTTTTGCTGTAGCTTTAGGGAAGGAGATTTCCCCACTAGCTCCCATTCCCATATATGTGTTAATATAGGCCATGTGAAGGGGTGTCTACCCCATACAGGATTGGAAGGGGTTAAGATGGCCAATTAAGTCCCCAGGCTGCACCTGGAGGAGAATCCAGAGTGCAGGGAACTAATTGATTGCACACAGGCTCACCTGTGCAGGAACAGGTGAGGCCTATAAAGCCAGCAAGCTGGCTACAGGAGGGGCTTTAGGAACATAGAGAAGTAGACTGCAGCCATTTCCTGAGTGTAGGGAGTGAGGAGGCTGGCAAATCCAGAGAGAGGGCAAAGCCAGATAAGTAAGAAGAAGCCTAGGGAAACAGTAGCAAGAGGTAAGACTATGCAGAGAACTTGGCTCCTTGATATAGGGTCCCTGGGCTAGAACCCAGTGTAGAGTGTGGGCCTGGGTTTCCCTGCCAACCACTTGGAACTGGCAAGGGCATTAGAGCAGCCAGCCAGAGGCTGTGGAAGAACTTTGAGTTCTCTAGAAGGGGAGGACCTTATTGACCTGCTCAGAAGGCCAAACCACAAAGAGGAGATGGTAGTCCCTGGAGTGAGAGGGGCCACAGGGTGAGATACCATGGGGATGACACTGCTGGAAGGGGAGTACAACACCTGGCAGAGCTAATTCTTAGGATGGCCAACAGGAGGTGCCATTGGCTGTGAGTGAATACCATGACAGGCCCTATTGTAGAGTGGTAATGGTGAAGATCACTGAGGTTCCTAATAAATCATCTGTGGAACTTTGTTTTCAAATTCCTCCCTTAAACTTCAATCTGTGGGATTTCTTGGGAGAAAACTGATGCATTAGTGTTCTTGTTGGTTGGTTGTTGATGTTTTAATACAAAGCAAAATATCAAATGCAGAAAAAACTAAGAAAAAATCTGGACAGAGACTTTATGCAACCATGTAAGAGTCAGAGACATTTCCACTGGGAAAATATGGCTTTTCATCTCTCTCCTCTTTCTATGTTACGTTAAATAGTTCTTTTCTATTAGAATATTTCTTTAGCTTTTTCAGAAGTAAAGGACAATTTCTATCATTTCAAATGTGTTTTCATAAGGAGACCTGGTGGAGGTAGAGTAGGGGCAGGAGAAGCATTGGGGAAGGAAAGCAAACTATTTCCCAATGCCAAACTTAATTTTACTAGCCACCTTTTCCTTGGACGCAAATGAAATGGCACCAAACTAGAAACAAGTTTCAGTGTAGAAATCAATTGGTGAATTAGACTAGGAAAAAACCTAGAAATCCACCAATTAAGATCCAGTTCTTGGAGTAAATTTTCAAAAGCGAATGTGCAGCTCTACATCTTAATATGGTCTGTCATTCAGCCCAAATACGGTAGATGAGACTTTCTGGTTTAGCACAGAAACCGCACAAATGTGTTTGAGAATGTGACATTCATTTTGTATATCAATTATTCAGAACAAGCAATGTTCCCAATACACCAAAGTCAATCTTTCCAGGCTGATAGGAATGGATTTTTCCCAGGAGGGAGCAGATAGAGCAGGACAAACTTGGGGAGAAGATCTGGGCAGTGGGGGAGCCTAGGTGAGCAGGTGCAGACTCGCCATAAAGTGTGTTTCATCCCTGGCTCTCATCTACCTGTGCTTAGGCCCTGCTCACTGTGGGGGATTCTGCTGTCTGAGAGGCCCCACCATCTGGCTCCCAACATTGCCAGGCTCCAATTCCACCGTAGGCTCTTGGCAGCTCTAGCTTCTGTGATGCCTCACCTGGTTCCACCTGTAGTGTCTCTGGCTCCCTCCATGCTGACCTTCCACAAAATGTTCCCTACTCAGACCTGGCTCTGACATCTGCTGGCTTGGAGGACATGCTGCAATGAGGGGGGAAAGGAGCCATCTGGACTAGGACTTGTAGAAATTCCTGTACACCGTTCTGTTTTTTCTTTCTTTTCTTTTTCTCCCCTGCCCCCCTTCTTTTTAAAGTGCTGGAATGGCATTCTGGAATGCTGGTGCTACCCTAGGAATTGGGAGACCTCAATTACCCTGCAGAAGTCAGTCTCTCTGTGCCTCACTTTCCAGGCTGTAAAATGGGGACAATAGAACTTCCCTAAATGCATTAAAGATTCTGAGGTGCTCAGATGCTGTGATAGCGTGGGCCAGATAAGTATCATAGAAGTATGTCCATTCGTATTCTCTAGTGATCAAAGTACACAGTGAAGAATTCCGTACCGAATTATTTTTTTGTCTTTCTAGCAGACTCAGGAGGGATTCTAAATACATGACCCAATTGTTTTTTTTTTTTCTGAAAATGTTGTGTTTTCATCCTATTTCAATTTTACATAATTCTGACTGGGAGCCATACACACCATTTCTAATACAGCGCAGTACTGAAGAAACATTGATATTAAACTTGAACTAAAAGTAATTTTGGAAAGAAAAGTAACAGGGGAGGTCAATAAAGCCATAGTTTCAGTACCTTGTACATACATACATACAATCATAGGCCTGGAAGGGACCTCAAGAGGTCATCTAGTCCAGTCCCCTGCATTCATTGCAGGACTAAGAATTATCTAGACCATTCCTGACAGATGTTTGTCTAACCTGCTCTTAAAAATCTCCAATGATGGAAATTCCATAATCTCCCTGGACAATTTATTCCAGTGCTTAACCACCCTGACAGGAAGTTTTTCCTAATATCCAACCTAAACTGCCCTTGCTGCAGTTTAAACCCATTGCTTCTTGTCCTATCCTCAGAGATTAAGAAGAAGAACAATTTTTCTCCCTCCTCCTTGTAACAACCTTTTATGTACTTGAAAACTGTTATCATGTCCCCTCCCAGTCTTCTCTTTTCCAGAGTAAACAAACCCAATTTTTTCAATTTTCCCTCACAGGTCATGTTTTCAAGACCATTAATCAGTTTTGTTGCTCTTCTCTGGACTTTCTCCAATTTGTCCACATCTTTCCTGAAATGTGGTGCCCAGAACTAGACACAGTACTCCACTGAGGCCTAATCAGCATGGAGTAGAGCGGAAGAATTACTTCTCATGTCTTGCTTACAACATTCCTGTTAATACATCCCGGAATGTTTGGTTTTTTGAAACAGTGTTATACTGTTGACTCATATTTAGCTTGTGATCCACTGTGACCCCAGATCCCTTTCCGCAGTACTCCTTCCTAGGCCATCATTTCCCATTTTGTATATGTGCAACTGATTGATCCTTCCTAAGTGGAGTACTTTGCATTTGTCCTTATTGAATTTCATCCTATTTACTTCAGACCATTTCTCCAGTTTGTCCAGATGATTTTGAATTATAAACCTATCCTGCAAAGCACTTACAACCCCTCCCAGCTTGATATCATCCGCAAACATTATAAGTGTACTCTCTCTGTCATTATCCAAATCCTTGATGAAGATATTGAACAGACCCAGAACTGATCCCTGCAGGACCCCACTCATTATGCCCTTCCATGCTGATTGTTATTTATCAACTTAATATCATCTAGATATTTGCAAATTGATTGCTTAATTATTTGCTCCATTATCTTTCCGGGTACAGAAGTTAAGCTGACTGGTCTGTAATTCCCCTGGCTGTCCTTATTTCCCTCTTTATAGATTGGCACTACATTTGCCTTTTTCCAATCTTCTGGAATCTCTCCTGGCTTCCATGACTTCTCAAAAATAATTGATAAGGCTCAGATATCTGCTCAGTCAGCTCCTTGAGTATTCTAGGATGCATTTCATCAGGCCCTGGTGACCTTGAAGACATCTAACTTGTTTAAGTAATTTTTAACTTGTTCTTTTCCTATTTTAGCCTCTGATCCTACCTCATTTTCACTGGCATTCACTACATTAGATGTCCAATCACCATCAACCTTCTTGGTGAAAACTGAAACCAAGAAGTCATTAAGCACCTCTGCCATTTCCACATTTTCTGTTGTTCTCCCTCTCCCCCATCCCTGGATTGAGTAATGGGCCTACCCTGTCCTTGGTCTTCCTCTTGCTTCTAATGTATTTGTAGAATGTTTCCTTGTTACCCTTTATGTCTCTAGCTAGTTTGATCTCGTTTTGTGCCTTGGCTTTTCTAATTTTGTCCCCACATACTTGTGGTGGTTGTTTTTATTCATCCTTTGTAATTTGACCTAGTTTCTACTTTTTGTAGGACTCTTTTTAGATCATTGACAATCTCCTGGTTAAACCAGGGTGGTCTCTTGCCATACTACTTATCTTTCCTATGCAATGGGATAGTTTGCTTTTGTGCCCTTAATAATGTCTCTTTGAAAAACTGCCAACTGTCTTCAATTGTTTTTCCCCTTAGACTTGCTTCCCATAGGATCTTACCTCTCAACTCCCTGAGTTTGCTAAAGCCTGCCTTCCTGAAATCCATTCTTTATTTTGCTGTTCTCCTGCCTACCATTTCTTAGAACCATGAACTATACCATTTCATGATCATTTTCATTCAAGCTGCCTTCCACTTTCAAATTCTCAAACAGTTCTTCCTAGTTGTCAAAATCAAATCTAGAACAGCCTCTCCCCTAGTAGCTTTCTCCACCTTCTGAAATAAAAAAAAATGTCTCCAATACATTCCAAGAACTTGTTGGATAATCTGTGCCCGGGCGTGTTATTTTCCCAACTGATGTCTGAGTAGTTGAAGTCCCCCATCACCGCTAAGTCTTGTGCTTTGGATGATTTTGTTAGTTGCCTCATCCACCTCTTCTTCCTGGTAGGTGTGTATGTGTGGTTTTTTGTTTGTTTTTTGTTTTTACCCCTTTTATTCTTACCCAAAGACTTTCAACAAGTCTGTCTCCTATTTCCATCTCAACCTCAGTCTAAGTGTATTATTTTTTAATACAAATGGCAACATCTCCTCCCTCTTTTCCCCTTCCTTAGCAAGCTGTACCCTTCTATACCAATATTCCAGTCATGTGCATTATCTCACCAGGTCTCTGGGATGCCAACTATGTCATAGTTGTGTTTATTTACTAGCATTTAGAGTTCTTCCTGCTTATTCCCCATTCTTCTCACATTAGTACAGACATCTACGATACTGATTTGATTCCCCCACCTCCCAGTTGTTTTCTCTCCCTTACCCCAGCCCATGTTCTCCTCTTCTTCTTCTTCTCTCTCCCCTCCTCCCCCCCAATTCTGAACCTTCTCCCAGGTCTCCATGTTTTTGACTTACCTGTGGGCTTTGGTCACCTGCCCCCTTTGAACCTCATTTAAAGCCCTCATCACTAGGTTAGCCAGTCTGTATCCAAATATGCTATTTCCCTTCTTTGATAGGTGGACCCTATCTCTGCTTAGCAGTCCTTCTTCCTGGAACAGCATTCCATGGTCAAGGAAGCTGAAGCCATCCTGGCGACACCATCTTTGCAGCCAGGCATTCATCTCCAGGATGCATCTGTCTCTGTCCAGTCCCCTACCCTTGACCAGAAGGATCGGCAAGAACACCACCTGTGCTCCCAACTCCCTCACCCATACTCCCAAAGCCCTGTAGTCACTTCTGATCTACCGAGGGTCATACCTTGCAGTATCATTAGTACCCACATGGATGAGGAGCATGGGGTAGTAGTCAGAGGGCCAGATGATCCTCAACAATCCCTCCGTAACATCTTGGATATGGGTCCCTGGCAGGAAGCATACCTCTTGAGATGCTGTGTCAGGGTGACAGTACATGGCTCCTCCTCCATCTTTTGGGGGTGATTCCTCATCACTCATTGGCAGGGCAGCATAATGGTTTTCCATCACCATGGTGGGTGTGTTGGGAGTACGGACGGAGTATTGCCTGCTGCCAGAAGTAACCAGCAGCCAGTGTCCTCCCTCTGACAGAGCCATATCCTCCTCCCCCAGGGGTGTGACAGCAGTCCTCTGTAGCTGGATAGCTTCCTCAGCCTGAGTGTCTCCATAGGAATACTCTTGAACTCCTCATGGGCACAAATGCTCCTCAGCGTAGTCACCTCCTCCTGTATTCAACAGAGATCTCATTTTATTGTACATCCCTTGGGAGAATTTGGTAAAAGGTTGATATACTTTGCATTGATATAGCACCTTTAATCAGAGGATTGCAAACCTCTTTATAAAAGCAGGTATAACTTCTATATCAATAGAGACAGAAAAATTGAATTAAAGAGAGGTTGAGGCCCAGATTCAGCAAAGCACTTCAGGATGTGACTTTAAATGTACATATAGTCTCACTTTGAAACTACTCATCTACTTCAAGTTACTCACTCCTTAAATGACTCATCCAGCAGTCTGCACATGAGAGCATGGTTTTCCTCACTACGGGGCCCCCTGCTCAAACCATTAGACTAATACATCTCCGTATCCATTATGTATCTCAGTAAAGGACTGCGGTCATCATGAAACAGATTGTCTTTTTGGAGTATACCTAATGCCTGTCAACAAGGCCAATTAATGATACTTTGTGTTTTACTAATTCAATATCTTCTGGATTAAATGTGTTTATATTTTATTACTGGAGTATTCTCAGATGTTTCTTCCAGAATCCTAAATATAAAATAGGATGCTGATGGGATACCATTACCTCAAACAACGTTCATTGTGGGGTTTCCTTGTTCCAGAGCAACAGGTTTTTCATGCATTTGCCAAACAATAACATTGAGTATTTGAAAGTCTAATTACTCCTATGTGTAGCCACGCTCAGAGGGTTTCTTCCTTATCATAAAAATCTGAGCCCTGAGTCTCCAGAGTATTTAGCTGAGGGACTAGTGTTTTTAAATTTTGGACATTTTCATTTACCTTGATAGTATCCCATTTACTTTAATCTTGGAAAAAATGGGGTTGACTTTATCTGCAAGAGTATTCTCCAATATTAATAAATAAAATACCTATACATAATCATACAGGGTGCTCAAACAATAGCAAAATATCATTCACATCAAGTATTACCTTTAAACTCCATATCTCTCATTTGATCACCTTTTATATATCAGCTTTATTTCATAGCACTGAAGTTGCTATCTTACTCTGAAGTGTTTGGTTTAATCAGAACTGTAGAATGTAATATAAAATGATATCCTTACTATAAAAATCTATTTTTTTTTAAAAAGCCAAAGGAAAAATATTTTGATACTAAATTCTGCAATTTTGTAGAGTGCTTTCTGTAGAACTCTATTGGTCTCATCACTATTACATTCTACAGGCCTCTTCCAATGAGCATATTCTCAGTGTCCAAAGCAGATTACAATACAGAAAATCATCTTTCATATAAATTGTATTTTAAATTGTCCTAAAGAGTTGGCCAGTAAGTAATAGCAGATAGAGGGTATAATACCTGCCTCTTGCATTGTACCCATTGTGTGTGGGGTTTGTTTATTTTATTTTTTTTAAGTTTAAAAGGCAATAGTACAAAATGTAATCTCCATCTTCAGGAAGAAAAGAAAAAACAACATACACCTCCACAGAACTATACCTTCCTTTCTTGGAGAACTCCTCCTAGTCCCTGGGTCATTTTTCTTTTAATTCCTTCTAATGTGAGCTTATTTCCAGAAATAGTTTTTTCTCCATGAACAATAAGGGGGGAAGGAGAGGATGGTGAATTTCAAGGTAATAAGACATACAGTAGATTTCCCAGCATATAGAATTTGCATAGTTAAAGTGCTTTACAAATATCAATTGATCCTCAAAACACACTGAGGTACATAGGTAGGTAAATATTATTATTCCTGATATTCAGACCGTGAATGTGAAACAAAGAGGCCAAGGGCAACATTTTCCAACTTGGAACCTAAATCAGACACCTAAACAAGAATTTACTTTCAAAAGTGCCAAACAGCTGCAGCTTTCACTGAACTCAATGGCAGCTGGATTCAGGTACCTAACTTGATGCAACCAAGTTCTTAACATTTTGTTTGTTTGTTTGTTTAGCTTATGCAACTAAGCCAAGGGCATAGGATGAGTCAGTGTCAGCACTGGTATTAAAATTCATGAGTTCTTGGCATCGAGTCTTGTGCTCCGATCAGCAGAAAATGACTCTAAGACCATGCTTCACTATTTAGTGTTTGTATAGTTCCAATATCTTAGGAGTAAAGTTGCCATAAGTAAAAACTATTGTGATTGACTAAACTGACGTGCAGTTTTCCTTTAGCTCACTGCACTATAGGTATTGCTATCTGCTAATGCTGTAGGAGCCAGTGGAGTGGGTCATGGAGAACTGTTTCATAGCTTCTGCTGGAGCCAGGTAGGGAGCAGGAAGGCTCCCATCTTGTCCTTGGAATGGAGAGCAGCATGCGTTTCCCGGCTGGCCCTCACAAAGACACAAGATGGAAGAAGACAGCTTGCTTCCCCACAAGACACTAGAGGAGAGGGGGATAAGACCCTGCTTGCCTCTCAAAAACATTAGGTTCTGTCCCCAGCAAAAGAATTGCACATAAGAGGGGGAACCCAGAGGGTAAGTGGAGTGTGGGAATATAGAGTAAGAATGAGTAAGTGGAGTGCTCTGCGTATATTTAAATAGTTAACAGATGGCCCTCAAGAATATGTAAGGTTATTTATGGAGTTTGTAAGGCCAATAAAACATGTTGTGTACCTTTTTAGTTCCCTCTCCCTGGGAACAAGCAAGTGGGAGGAGTCAGGGATTGTCCCTCTTTTAGCAAAGGCAGGGGAGGATGCTGGCATGTTGTGTGCATTTCTTCTCTTCCACAGGATAGGGAATGTAGACCAGGCTGGGGCTCCTCCTCTCCCCCTGCACTACCAAGGGGAAGGGGAGTAATTTGCCTGAAGTCTTGATGCTGTTATGTGCCCTGCCTGAACTCGACACCTTGCATGGTGAATCGATAAGCAGGGAGAATAAGCTCAGGGCTGCTGCTGAGAGCTTTAGTGCCAACCCTGAATGGACCACAAACCTCAAAGGTGCAATTTTGTCTCTAATTTTGAACTCTCAGTAGCTGCAGGGATGAAAATTAGGCAAAGTATGTTAACCTAACCCTAATTTAAATCCCATTATGCTCCTAAAGGAATTAATATTACATGGACAATAATGAAGAATAAGGCTACGAGCTGGTCATGGAGGTCACAGATTCCATGGTTTTAGGTTAGGGTTGCCACGTATCTGCTTTTCTACTCGAACACCCGCTCAGTGCTGACCAGGCTGTTTTAGCCCCACTGCACTGCCAACTGGATTCGAGCAGGCTCTCTGCCCGGTTCTGCGCCGCTCCCAGAAGCTGCCGGCATGTCCCTGTGGCCCCTAGGTGCAGGAGCAGCCAAAGGTGTGTCCGCACTGCCCCCCACCCCAAGCACCAGCTCTGATGCTCGCACTGGCTGGGAACCATGGCCAATGGGGGCAGGGAGGCGCAGTGGGCAGAGCCACCTGGCCACCTTTCCTCCACCTAGGGCCCACAGGGATGTGTCACTGCTTCTTGGGAGCTGTTTGAGGTAAGCGCTACTTGAAGCCTACACTCCATGCACCTCAACACCCTACCCCAAACCTGAGCCCCCTCCTGCACTCCAACCCCCTTGTCCCCAGCCTGGAACCCCCTCCTGCACCCCACCCCAGAGCCCGCACCCACATCCAAACCTCCTGCCCCAAGCCAGTGAAAATGAGTGAGTGAGCAAGGGTGGGGGAGAGTGAGCGACAGAGGGAGGGGGGGGGGCTTTGGGAAAGGGGCTGGGGTGGGGCAAGAGTGTTCAGTTTTCTGCAGTTAGAAAGCTAGTAACCCTATTTTAGCTGACCTCCACAACTTCAGCCTCCAATGGTGGGAATCGGGCTTCCGTGATTTATTATTTATTGCCTGCAATCTGCTTGTGACTTTTAATAAAAGTACCCATGCCAAAATCTTAACCTTAATGAAGAGTAATGGTTATACATGCTTCCTTAACCAAGTTTTCAAACAAATTTCTCCCCCATTTCAGAACATGTACAGAAAAATAATTCCCAACTTTTCCTAAAACCTCCTAGGCAGATCTTTCTGCAACACAGTGGCAGAGAGTGTAGAACTGGTTAGTGAGAAGGGTGAAAATGTAAGTGCTAGGTATTAAAATAAGTCAAGAGAACATTCTGGAAACATTAGGCCTGATTCTCAGCTCTGGCTGAGATACTTTTCCTTCATGACCCAAGGCGGTGGGCAGTTGTGGCTTTATGACATCTTAGCAGCTCACTAATTCTGAGACAAGACTATAAAACCAGTGTGTAGAAGAAGGCTGTAGGGGAAGGAGTCTGCAGACACTTCCTGGAAGGAGGGAGGTCATCAGGAGCAAGGAAGAAGTCCAGGGGGGAGCATAAGCCCTGGAATTCTGCTTTGGAGTAAGGAGCCTAGTAAGAAGCTAGGAGGGGGTGAAGTAGCCACAGAAAGTAGAGCAGGCTCCAGAGGTAAATCCAGAAGTAGGCACAAGAAGATAGAGAGGCTGGGTAGGAAGGATCCCAGGGAAACAGCAACAGGGATTAGGGCTGAGCAAAGCTGGATCGCTGGCTATAGGGTGCCTTGACTGTAACCCTGTGTAGCAGGTGGGCCCACATTCACCTGCCACCTACCGAGATAGTGGACAGAGCCTGAGGAGGGGCTGAACACCATCTGGCAATGGCAAGTGGAAAGCTGTCCTGTCGGACTTTGTAACCTTGGAAGGAATGGACTAAATCAGGGCCAGCTCCAGGCACCAGCCTGGCAAGCAGGTGCTTGGGGTGGAACGTCCAGTTATTTGGCAGCAATTCGGCGGCTGGTCCCTCACTCCCGCTCGGAGTGAAGGACCTCCTGCCGAATTGCCACCACAGATCACAATCGCGGCTTTTTTTTTTTTTGGCTGCTTGGGGCAGCCAAAACCCTGGAGCCGGCCCTGGACTAAATGGTGACCTGGCCAGAGGGGCAAGTTACCAGAAGAAAGATTCTTGCACAGTGAGCAATGAGCAGCCAGGAGGCCCCACGCACAGCACAATCTACATTCCCTGACATAAATGCAAGGTGGCACACTAGCAATGGGGAGACCTTGCTACATAGCTGTAAGCATAAGGGTCTTTGTTTCCTTTTACTTTTCTAAATTAACTTGATTTACTTTTTAGTGGCTGTATCTGGTTTAGGAGTTGACAATGTCCTTTGAAAATAAGGAAGAATGTAATCACCATTGTGATTTATACTGTATAATGCTCATTTCATTATTGACCAGTGTCAGATGTGCTATTTCTGGAATGATAAAATACTTTATTTTATAAAAAATTGCAAGCTGGTTGGTCATTTCCATAGAAAATATTGTTCTCTTGATGAGATTTGAAATAGCCAAGATATAAATCTCCAGGTCGTGGTTTGTATAATAGGAAACCCAACTTTACTAAAGCAACTCTGCTGGCACTGCTATAATAAGATTTTTGTGTTGTACTACTGCATAGATGGATGTGCTCAAATGCAAATCCTCATGAGGTAAATCTTCCATGGGTTACCTGGGGAGTATAAAACAGATTCATCTTAACAATGAAAAAAGTTGGGCAATTAAAAATTGTCAAATGGCATTTATTATAATACAGTTTCTGCTGCACCTCTGTATTTTCTTGTCTGGATTATAATCTCCTGCTTTAGTCACAAATAAAATAAAGAAATCAGATCCACCGTGAAGCAGAAGTTGTAGCTTTGGAATCTTACAGTCTGCTTACCCCTATTATGCTTGGTTCTTGGATAGGCCTATCTATCACCCCCTTCTTTCATAAGCACAAAAAAACAGTTCACCTTTCCACTAGAGTTGTGGTGATTAATTATGATGCATCACACCAAGACACAATGAAATCTAGATAACTAACTGCTACAAACTATAGGGCCAGATTCTATTACCCTTACTCCTGCTGAGTAGGCTTGTACCTTAATGTTCAAATTGTCCACTGACTGCCTACATATGTTATGATACCACGTGGTGTGAATAAGAGAATCTGGGTGATAATTATATATTTCTGTAGGTATTGTAGGTCTTATCCACTACACGTTGTTCATGAATTTCACAATAATGCCCTGTCACAAGGCCATTGACACTGACTCTACAGTGGTCTGTCTCCTTCAGGAGGGGGGAAAAAAAGAACTGCAGGAGTAGGGTTACAGCAGTATATTGTTCAATGGTCCAAGATAGTCAGTCCAACCCAACAGTGAGAAACCAAGAAGACCATAGGGCTAGGAGGACAAGGTCAAGGAATCCAGCAGAAGAGAGATGGGAAATGTCAGCCTGGATGAGAGAAACTGAGAGGAATTGGACAGTTTAAACACTAGTTGCCTCTTTGCCACCACTGTCAGACCAAATCTGCTCTAATTTGACCAAGTTTCAAGCCTTTGAACAATGTCAGTTTACACATGCTCAGTAGAGATTTGTTGGAGTTTTGCTGCTTAATTCTCCAAATATTCCAGCCACACTGAGTATGATCCATCCTGGGGCTGCTGGGGCCAAGCAGGACTTTCCTTAGAAGTGGTGTTCCTAGCTGCTGTGGGCTAGGGGTCCAGAAATTAAAGCAGGGAGATTGTCTTTGCTGTTCTCTCCCTGCTGGGCCCAGGCAGCATGGGGAAGGAGTCTGCCCTGGTTGAATGCAGAAGGGACAAGAGCCAGACCTGGGTGGGGAGAATAAATTGAGAGGAGGAGCCTGGCGGTCAGGTTGAGACTGGAACTAGAGGCTGATTGGGAGTTGAGGATGGTGGTGGGGAAGACTGGGACTGATTGGGGAAGGAGACTGGGAGCTGGTGAGGGAAATGTGGATGGGAGGACTGGGAATGGGGTTTGGGGGGTGACAAAGAGGTCATCACCAAGAGCCAGAGGAAGACTGGGACTGGGAACCAGTGAAGGGAGGGTTGGAGGCAGGGGAGAGAGCTGATGAGAAGCTGGTCTGTGGGAGGAGAACTGAGACTGATTATGCAAAGAGAGGCTAGAAAAGGGAGCCAAGAAATGGGGAGGCTGCTGGGGAGGGGGTAGATGCAGGAGACTGATAATAGATGAGGAGCCCAGGGAGAGAGACTGGGAGAAAGTTGGGGGGACAGAGGGAAAACAAGCAGAGAAAGTAGAAAAAAGTGACAGATCAGGTTGGGTCTTGGGGAGGGGTGGTCTGGCTTGAGAAAGAGACGCAGACTGGTCTGAGGAGTGGAGACTGGCTAAGGTGAGAAAAATGGGACTGGGATGAGGAGCCTAGGCTGGGGAAGAGACAGAACTGGGATGAAGATGGGTTGAAGAAGGGGTCAAGCTTGGGAGTAATGCAAAGAAGGGTCTGTGATAACTACAGCACACTTCCCTCCAGAGCCTAAAACAGAACCCAGGATTGCTGAGTCTCACCATGCCTCTAGCAGCAAATATCTGTGAAACCCGTTGGCAAAATGTCTCATTCCCCACTAGAGCTTGTCCAGACAGAGGATGACAACCTACTACAGCTACGAGTTATTCCATTAGCTCCAGTGGCAGAGGTCTGTGCAGTGGCTCTAGGATTCTAACATGGGTGTCAATATGATGCAAATAGTGGCATTTCTGGGGGAGGAGGGTAGTTTGCTTTTTAAAATCCTAGGTAATTACCTGAAAAAAACTGTTAAAAGACCATTATTATAGTTGCAACATCAAGTCCTCAAAAGTTAGGAAATGTCAGAATTAACGTTACTTCTGCCACAGTTACTCTGATGCTGGGCAAGTCACTTAAACACATTTTTTTTTTACAAGTGGTCACTAATTGTGTCAAGTATCAGAGGGGTAGCTATGTTAGTCTGGATCTGTAAAAAGCAACACAGAGTCCTGTGGCACCTTTAAGACTAACAGATGTATTGGAGCATAAGCTTTCGTGGGTGAATGCCCATTTCGTCGGCATCCGACGAAGTGGGCATTCACCCACGAAAGCTTATGCTCCAATACATCTGTTAGTCTTAAAGGTGCCACAGGACTCTGTTACTAATTGTGTGTTCCTCGTTTTCTGGGTCCCTGACTTGGGACGCTGGGGTCTCATTTGCAGAAGGGCTGAGCACTGACAGCTGCAACTGACGTTCGAGTCACAGCTCTGACAAAGAGAACATTGTAAAAAGCTAAGTTTTCTGAAAAAATCAGGTCCTAGACATCTCAAATTGGGCAACCAAAATTAATGGACATGTTTGACCTTCATCTCTCTGTGCCTCAGTTCCTCACCTGTGGGGATAATACCACATACCCCATTTCACAGGAGTATTGTGAAGATAAATTCATTAATGTTTTGAAGCACTCAGATACTGTAGTGATGAGCATCACAGAAAGGTCCATGGTGAAATTATGAATTCTGTTATGACAGCACGGATTTGAAGCATGCATAAATAAGGCTTGTGAATACTTTTTAACAAGATATTATTTAGCTGTTTATTAAGTGAGCATCATCCATTTCATGCACTTAATGAGGCAGTGGTCATGTGGAAAAAATAGTATGTGACCCTGTAATTAAAGACTGTATGAAAGTGTGGGGCCAGGGGTGGGGCATAAAACATTTTGGAAGAAAAATAGTTTTCTTTCAAATTTTTCACTTTTTTTAGTTGGTGTTTTTTTTTTTATGAAAAAATTGAAAAACTCTTTAAATGTTTCATTTTGAAATTTTTCAGTAAGAATGTTCAGGGCTTTTCCCATTTCTTTTACCCTTTCACTTTTTTCTGCTTTGTTTCGGTGGGAAAAAAGTAAAAAATTAAGGGGAGAAGTAGCAATTTTTTAAAACAAGTTCATTTTGAAATATTTTCAAACAATTAAAACTTAATCAAAACACGTTTTTTTTCTTAAAACTATTTCATTTTTGACAGAGCCTTTGACCAGCTCTATTTGAAAGGCAGGAAATACCAGAATTAAGGCTACTCATGAAACTTCAATTATACCTGTGCATGTGCATGATTATGCAGTCTTTAATTGTACAATGGCATTCTATTGTTTTCCCCACATGAGCTGTGAGCATGTCTAATCCCAGGCCTTTCCAACCCACAGCACAGACCTCTACATTTGAGCTCAAGGAATAAGTGGCACTAGAATTAGGCTTTATCCTCTAGCATCTCCTATAAGAGGGAGCAATACACACGTACTCTGCCAGTCAGTTACTACTCTTTGTGCGACATCACTGGATTAGTGGGGGTATCAGGATTCCTGGGTTCTATTCCTGTCTGTGTGAAAAGAACATTTGCTAGTGATTCAAGCAGTGGTTTATGAGCATGGTAGCCCAGCACACAGATTAGCATTCTTGTGCTGAAAGGCAGGGTGGATGAGACTTGGCTATTTAATGTGTTCTATTCCCAGACCTGACTGCATTGACCTTCTTTGGCCTTTGTTACCTCATTTGTAAAGTGGATGAATAACACTTGCCTTGCTCAGAAGCATATGTTGCAAACTGCAGATAAATATTACCACCTGTCAGAATAAGAGATGAGACAATAACTCCTGGATCCCAGCCAGTGTTTCTTCCCCTAGACCAGGGGTAGGCAACCTATGGCACGTGCGCCAAAGGCACGCGAGCTGATTTTCAGTGGCACTCACACTGCCTGGGTCCTGGCCACCGGTCCGGGGGGTCTCTGCATTTTAATTTCATTTTAAATGAAGCTTCTTAACATTTTTAAAACCTTATTTACTTTACATATAACAATAGTTTAGTTATATATTATAGACTTATAGCAAGAGATCTTCTAAAAACATTAAAATGTATTGCTGGAATGCGAAACCTTAAATTAGAGTGAATAAATGAAGACTTGGTACACCACTTCTGAAAGGTTGCTGACCCCTGCCCTAGACCAAAAGGTACTTGAATGGGGAAAGTTTCCCTCTCAAACATACATTATAGGTTGCACAGGTACTGACACACCTATAGTTAAAGTTGCCTTTCCATTAGAAGACCCAGTTTTCAGTTGCTTATAACTTTGCCAAACTTTAATCATTCAGGCTGAAATTTTACATGCCGGGTGTCTGCCTCTGCCTGTGGTCGGTGGCTTTTATGTTTTTGTTTAAGTTTCAGTCAAAAAATAATAATTGCCAAGCAATAAACTTCTGAAAAATCACCATTAGGACATGCTCAGTAGAAATTTGATAGAAGCTAGCATCATTATTCATTGACTATTCTGTCTGCACCCTTAGCATGCTTCATCCCCACATAGCTACTGCAGCTAACCACACTGCAGTCTGCACATGATCATACCCACATAGCAACTGACCATGCTCCATCCCAGGGCTGCATGGGACTCTGTAGGACTTTTTTTGTAATTGCTCCTCCTGGCTAATGTGGATTGCTGTGATGCTGAGCACCAGAACTGAAAGCAGGGAGACAATCTCTCTTATGCTCTCACTGCCCCCTGCTAGTAGACAGGCAGCATAAATAAGGAGGAAATAGACTGACTTGAATCCAAAAGGCTGAATAATGCAGTGGCTCTCAACCTTTCCAGATTCCTGTACCCCTTCCAGGAGTCTGATTTATCTTGTGTAACCACAAGTTTCACCTCACTTAAAAACTACTTACTTACAAAATCAGACATAAAAATGCAAAAGTGTCATACCACCCTATTATTGAAAAATTGCTGACTCATTTTTTACCATATAATTATAAAATAAATCAATTGGAATATAAATATTCTACTTACATTTCAGTGTATGGTATATAGAGCAGTATAAACAAGTCATTGTATGAAATTTTAGTTTGTACTGACTTCACTAGTGCTTTTTATGTAGCGGGTTGTAAAACTAGGCAAGTATCTAGATGAGTTGATGTACCTCCTGGAAGACCTTTGCATACCCCTAAGGGTACATGAACACCTGGTTGAGAACCACTGGAGTAATCCACTGTGGGTGGAGACACAAGAGTAGGTTGGAAGAAATAAGAACCAGGAGGAGGGGAGGGAGGGAATAAAAACTGTAGGGCCTTGGCTACACTTACCGGCAAGTTCGACGGCTGGAAATCGAACTTCTGGGTTCGACTTATCGCGTCTAGTCTGGACGCGATAAGTCGAACCCGGAAGTGCTCGCCGTCGACTGCGGTACTCCAGCTCGCCGAGAGGAGTACCGCGGAGTCGACGGGGGAGCCTGCCTGCCGAGTGTGGACCAAGGTAAGTTTGAACTAATTCGAAATAAGGTACTTCGAACTTCAGCTACGTTATTCACGTAGCTGAAGTTGCGTACCTTAGTTCGAATTAGGGGGGGTAGTGTAGACCAAGCCTAGGAGTTGAGGAACAGAAAGAAAAGAGCCTATAACAGAACGGTTTATAACTTCCTTCCAGAACGTGGAAGTAAACCCTGAGTTCCTGAGTCTTGAGATGTCTTTGTCTAAAAAATAATCTTACTCCTGGGGGAATTCTGTGCCAAAAAAATAAAAATTCTGAGCACAATATTTTAAAATTCTGCATATTTTATTTGTCAAAATAACACACTATAATCATGACGGTTTCTATGATTTTGGTAATTTATTTCAAAATACCTGTCAGTAAGTATGTCTCTAACAACAATACAAACAACAACAACAAATTCAGGAAATGTCTTTTGACAGACAGATTCCTTACTAGGCATATTAATACAGAACTTGATGTATCTCTGACAGTTTTATCTTCTGTTTCAGTGAAATTGAATATTTCATTTAAACAAAGTCATTATACAAAAGTATGTTATAGAAAAGTATTGTAACAATCTGGCTAAGAGAGCACTAGCATCCTTAAGGACTGTTTTGTGTTTATCTCTCATGTCTTGTCCAAGATAGGCCACGTCTATGCTACAGTCTTGGGTTAATGGAAGTTGCATTGGCATAAAGCTGCTGAAGTTAGTACCTCACTTGTGTGTTTGCATGCTTGGCTGCTTGCATCAGTACTGCATGCACTCACGAAGAGTGCTTATGTCGATGCAAAGTGTGATGCACCACACGTAGATATCCCGGTGTGCCATGTGCTGCCACCTAGTGTGATGCCTTTCAGGAAGTTTTTTGCAATGTGTTGTGGGGTAGAAATGAATTGTGCAGGGATCTAGGGGGTCAAGTTCCCAGAATGCAACTTTCTTTATCCCATAATGCCATCTATATTCAGGCCTTCTCAGAAGCCTGGGCCACTTCCAGCTTTTCAGGCCCCAGCCATAATAAAAATAAATGACGATACATGAAAACAAAAGGCACCAAAAAAAAGAGTGAGACATAATTTGAATTTTTTTTTATTTAACAAATGCTTTTCTAGCCTTTTTCTGTGCAAATGCACTAATTATTGAGGAAAAATCGAGCTTTCGTGCAACGTCACAGTTGATATTAAGCATGGTGAGCCTATTCAAACGCTCTTGTCTCATAGTTGAACGGTGATAGTTCTTTACCTGCTTCAACACGTTGAAGGTCCTCGCAAATTTTCACCTTGAATCTGGGCCTATAGACTACGAAAGGCTATGATGATGGCCAAGATAGGGTTCAACCAACCAACCAGTCACCTCTTTTAGCTACCATATGAAGATAATAATGAGGAATTCTCACACATAAATAATTCCTTAGTCAACTAGACGTAAAACTATAAAGACACTAAAATGTAACAATTCACTACCTTTCAACATGCACTTGATCCAGCAACGGGGGGTGAGTCTGTGATTGTTGGACCTGTAGGTTAACAAGAGTCTGCAGCATTTGTTTGCTGCATGAGAAGTCCCATTATGTCCTGGTGCCTGTGCTTCTCCCTCTCCTTTTCCTACTGGGTCTTTTCCTGGGTCTGTCTTCTGTCCCTCTCCCTGCTGTCTGCCATGTTGGCCCACCTGGCCCTTTGTTCACAGTCTGGTGCAGCACTGGCTTGCAGAATCTCTCTAAACATCTCCTCCCTAGTTCTCTTCTTTCCCCTTCTCCTCAGGGTCAGGTGCTCCATGGGGGTAAAGGGGACAACTCTCCAGGCTGCAACAGCAGCAGCTACAGCTGAGACAGATGTAGGATTGGATTTACAGCCTCAGTGGAAAGTGAAAGCTATGTTTCAAAACTCCCTTCCCTTATTCTCAAAACATTAACAAGATGTACTGCTTAGCCCCTCAGCCTTGAGTGCCTCTGTACAGCACACTCTCCAGTCCAAGCCAAGACTCTTAATTGCATAAAACAATAACATTTCAGTCCCTCTTTCCATGGATAAAAGTAGAGGGCAATGGCACTGAATATTGACACTATTTTCCACACAGTGTGGTGATTTAAGGTGATATCTCACTCCTGAGGGTAAGACAGCTACAGAGTACAGCTGCTGCTGGGTCCCGAAGCCACCCAGGTCTGCATACTACTAGCCTATGTACTGCAGTGGTGCCTGCTGAAGTCATCATGGAGTGGTGTGGGAAAGTGTTCAGAAGAAATAAGGCCGACAACCCTAGAAACCTTTAGCTGAGGATTGCAGAGTATTTCCCTGAAAGCTTCATTGAGATGGCTCAGGTCTCAGTTTGTTGTACTGCTATCTCTTCTCATACACATGAAACAATGAAAAATCAATACCTGTGTCTTTTACTTTGGAGATGGGCCACACACCATCTTAATATTTAAACATAAGCGTGTGCATGCATTTCTCCTTATCTGCGGTTCCTTCCCTTCATTGGGTTCACCTGTGTTCGGCTGGGGGGCCGGCTAGGCTGCGGCAGAGTCTCAAATAGATCATTGCTCATGGCATAGCTGGAAGCATTCCCCCCACCCCCCATCTCCCCAGTCGTCCTCCTCACTGTTTATGGGTCTGTGTCCTGGGCTTCTCGGAGGTATCCGCAATGGCCTGTGGGGTGCTGGTGGGGAGGGGTGTCTCTGCCACATGTGGCATGCAGCTCGTTGTAAAAGTGGCAGAGCTGCAGTTCACCACCAGATTCACTGTGGGCCTCCCTGGCCCGCTGGTACGTCTGCCGCAGTTTCTTTGCGTTCTCATGGCACTGCTGCTGATCCCTGTTGTACCCCTTTGCCTGCATCCCCTGTGCAATCTTGTCATAGGAGTCCACGTTTCCACAACTGCTCTGTAGCTGTGCCTGCACAGCCTCTCGTCCCCACAGGCCCTGGAGATCCAATACCCCCCGTCTACTCCAGGCAGGAGCGCATCTAGTGTGTGGAGCCAGCATGATCGGTTGGGCAATTCCATGCAGCACGGGAGAGATGCTAGGTCTGCTTGCCAAGGTGGGAATCAGGAAAAGGCATTTCAAAAATATGCAGGGTGTTAAGGGGATGGTGACTGCTGGTCTCCTTGGCAGTGGAGATCACAAGTGTGAACAGTGCAGTGGCGGTTGGCATTGTGGGACAGCTGCTGGAGGACTGTTAGGGTCAACACAGGTCATGCAGTATCTACACTTACACTGTGTCAACCTCAGTAGGTGAAATGTGGCTCTTTGCCATTTGCAGAGGTAGTTTCACTGCACTGCCTTAACGGGGTACTTGTGCAGGCAAGAGACAAACTTGAGTGCAGACACATGCACAAATAAGTTGACATAAGGGGAGTTACATCAGCATAACTCTGTAGTATAGACCAGGCCTTAGTCTCTCTGTTTTAGTCACCCATCTGTAAAATGGGAACAGTAACACCTCCTCTCTCCTCTACTTTATTTAGATTGTAAACTCTTTGTATATGTGTATATATAGCACCTAGAACAATAGGGTCTCAATCCTGTTTGGGGACTGTAAGTGCTACTATAATACAAAGAATTAATAAGGATAACAACCTTATTACAGAAAAATTAGAGCCCTATAATCAAGGTTTCACTATATTAAAAATAATTTACAGAACTGTTTGGTAACAATACATAAAAAACAGGGTATCTCCCAGGAATGCTTGTTTTGTTGACCTTAATCTGTCATTGGCAAAGCTTGCTGGCTGCACTGTATTAGCAGATGGATAATCGGATCCAGCTGAAATTACTTGTACAGTTAAGTAGTTTATTTTCTCATTTTCCTACAGTGACAGTCTTAAAGTACACAGCTGGTCTGTAAGAACTCATGTTTCTCTCTCTGTTTGTATTTGTGTTGCTGTTGTATTGAGCTGTTATGAGAAAAAGGCAGCCGACAGTGGAGCTGTATGCTGTAATTCATTTTCCAATTCTTCTTACAACAAATCCAAACCTGAGTGAGCCCATTAGCTGCTTAGCACATTTCACTTGGCTAGAGAAAGTGCACAGGGTGCATATATGCTGTTAATGTGACGTATAAGCCTTTATTTTTTCAATACTTTTGCTATGATTGGGAAGTTTGATCGAAAAGTACAAAGCTTGGATCAGCCTCCCATTTCAGTCCTGTCCTAAAGCTCACAGAATGGGAGTCTTTCCATTGACCTGAACAGCTTTGGATCAGGCCCATTTCCTCCTCTAAAATCACTTGTTACCAGGCCTCCCCACATTGACCTTACTAGTGATGTTCCTATGCCTTGTACAGAGAAATAAACATTCATAGATGATTTTGCTAAGAGACGTTCAAAGGGCTTTTGAGGCCAAAAGGCTTAGAGGACAAGAGAATGCAAAATCTCAGACCAGTCATAAACAAAAATTAAAGTCTGGGTTCATCCTACCAATGTATTTGGTAAACAGAAAGATTGTGAGCTCTGCAGAAACATAGTTATCACTCCAATAACCTAGCAGAGGAATTGAGACACTGGAGATCTACAGAGTCAGAAAATGAAATGGGATAAGCACTGCCTTCAGATACATGTGAGATCCTTGTGACCTACAGCCTTTCCAGCCTAACAAAGGAGAGGTCTGACTAAGACTTTTATAAAACTGTAAACATCCTGAAAGACCAATAAAGCAAATCAAGTCAGTAGCTCTTTCCAATGGGCATTCATCCAAATGGCTTCCATTCCCTCATAAGGGTCCCTGGAATTCTTTAGTGCAAGGTTGGATTGGATTGCATGTGTCCCCATGATTTCTGTCAAGGCTAGCCTGCTAAATTGCTGAAATAAGATTAGACCAGAATCAACAGATGTGTAATTATGGTCTCCATCCTGAAAGAGGATCTGAAAGTCTGTCCCACAAACACGCATGAAAGCAGTGTCTAACTTGAATGCACTGATGACCAAATGGGCAAAAATAGAAAGAATCTGAGCAAATTGTGCACCTATTGGGAGATTTATTAGGGGAATGAAATGTGGATTACCTAGGAGTCATGAGCGGTACCATGGAATTTGTATGAGTCTATTTGAAATGCTGAGCAACGTAGTTGTAAATGTGGTAACAAAAACACACCTTGTTTTTTTTGGGATGCTGAATAATGTGAATTGAAGCTGGGTTGTCTTCCTTGCCATATAAACCTGAAGCAACTGTGAGCATGCCTCAAGGGTAATTTTAATGGAATATGAATTGGAAATGGTTGAAGGAGCATTGGCTGTGGAACTCCCATCTTGATTACATTGATTATGCTTTCATAAACCAGAGACAGAAGGTCTATCTATTTAGTCACTCTGTATTCTTGACCGAATAATGGATAAATTATGCTCAAATCAGATCAAGAACAATAGTGTAATCCTCCACAGATGGCTAAAGCTGTAAACGAGAGCTCAAAAAAGGGAAGTCTTTGTGTATGGTGAAAAGCTACAGTAACCAGCTGACGTAGTGTCAGATTTTCCAAGAGTTATATTGCCCCTATATTCTGCAACAAAGAAAATGTGGCTCAAAAAGAACAGATAGAATGAAATTAGTAGTTTTAAGGCAGGCATTGCCAGTTGGCACTGTTACATAGTCATCCAAGATCTTTTTCTTAGTGTGCAAGCAAATGCTCACTCAGGAAGAATTGCTGTAGTGCTGTGTTGGTTGTTAATTTTGGGGTTATAGAATGTTCTGAGGAGAGACAGAGTTCCTCGGACAGGGAGCTGTGTGAGCAGCAGAAGAGTTTGCTCTCCGTCTCGGTCTCTTATTAGATGCAATTGTGGAGGCAGATGTGCTTTTGGGGAACAGGACACTGCTGTTGGGCTGAGTTTCCTGAAAAAAGGGATTGCCCGGTATGCTTTTTTTTATCAACTCTGTTCTAGGACTGGTGTATATATGACAATAAAAAAAAGTTATAGTTAGAAGATACTTAGACTCTGCATCACTGATTTCTTTTCCATTGGGAAGCCAATCTACAAAGCTCTTGGACGTCAGCTATCACTCAGCTGAGGGGCAATGGTGATGTCAGAATGGGACACTGGTGTCAGGAGAAGGGACAATTCTGGTGTCAGGTGTGGGAAGGAGTTTCCACGGAGAGAAACTGTGAACTGGTCTTCCTGTTGAACCAAGAGCAAATAGTTGAGGCACTTGAGGTCCCAGAGGAATAAAAACAGCACCTGGAGGCATTTCAGAAAGGAATGAGAAATGACCAGAAGATGGAGATCAAATCCAGTCACCTCTAAATAAAATCTCTCTTAGATTAGAAGCTGAAAAGCTACAAAGTCAGACCTTGAAGCCCAGCTACAAAATGCCTAGTCCAAACTGGTGAAACCAGTTGAAAGGCAACAAGCAACTTGGAACCTGATGAGGAATGGAGGCAGGAAACCCTGCCTACCCAAACACAAATGGACTTCCAAGGGAAAGGTGAGTGAGAGTGAAGGGCATTTCATTCAGGGTGGTTGTTGTTTGTTAAATATTCCTTGCAAGAGCAATGGTGTTTCAGAATCCTGTGCAAAATGTGTGTGTGTCTGTTTGCTTTCACTGTCAGATACCTCTGAAGGGGTAAGCTGGGAACCAGAGGGCTCACACCTTTGGTGGGATTCTGGAGAACGTGCAAGAGCTGTTGGGGAGGCTAGGGAGAGACCACACTAGTTTCAGGGCCTAGGCAATTGAATTGGAATGTTCCCACTGCCAAGAGGGGTGTCAAACACTAGGTGTGCACCAAGAGTGTGTGCCTAGAGGCCCAAAGCCTGGGACAGATCCTGAGCCCCAGCAAGCTACAAGCACGTGGGATTCAACATTTGAATCCTTCACAGCTGTCTGAGTGTCTGTACCCTTGAGGATATATCTGCAATGCAGCTGGGAGCAAGCCTTCCAGCCCAGGTAGATAGACTCTCACTAGCTCAGCTCAAGCTAGTGCACTGAAAAATAGCAGTGTGGCATTGTGGCTTGGGCTCTCAAACACACACTGCTCCCTGGGCTCTGTGAGCTCAGGTGGCTTTTGCTGGAGCTGCAATGTTCACGCTGCTATCTTTAGCCTGCCAGCTCGGCTCAAACTAGCGTGAATCTGTCCACCTGAGCGGGTAGGCTCTCCCAGCTCCATTGCAGATATAACCCCAGAAGTCCAGATGGGAGAGATCAGACTTCCACAGCTCACTTAATAAATAATAATAATAATAATTAATAATAAATAATAATAAAAAAGAAAAAGCTTCCCAGGAGACTGATTTGCCTCAATTTGACATCAAAGCCTTAGTGAACAGTTGGGGAGAGGAGCAGAGAGGGGACTTTCTAGCAGCTAACTTGAGTGGCTACAGAACAGAAAAGAGACTGTGTTATCTGGCAGTTTGGAGACAGCCATGCATATGAGCTGGCCAGAAGAAGAGGCACACTAGAGACCCCACCTGAGCTGGCAGAGGACCTCATGAGACTGGTATATCTGGTATATCCAGATACCAGTGAGAACCTACAAGATAAAATGGCAATAGACCAATTTATTGATGCACAGCTAGAGACAGAGTGAGTTCATGAGTCCCTTGACTTTGACTGCATAAGGCTTTCTGAATATCAACACACATAATACTTTGGCCAAAAGAATCTCAGTGATTTTCTTAGCTACAGAAATGCATGTGGCAAGGATTCTTCCAGCACTATAGCTGCTTGTGTTGCTATTCAAGCTGCTGTCTCTGACGACAAGCGTGATTAGGTGCCCAGTGAAATGCAGCCTTTCATGCCATCTTTACTGGTGCTTATCTCAGAGATAATTATCTGGCATATTTATGAAGAAAACAAAAGTTTCCCCTCTGTCTGGTGAATAAAAGTGTCATTGTCACATGGTGAATGATGAATGAAAGACACAGTCTTACCCTAAAGCATCATTTGGGAGGAATAAGTGAAGGAGACTGGAAGTAGATCTGTGGCAGTACTGTGAAAGATATTACACGAGAAAACAAATTTAGTGAAGAACATACTATAGCCTGATTTTTTGTAAAAAATACATCAGTCAGGGAACTAGCTAAGAAAATAAAATATTTTTCCTGGGGATAAAAGATCCACACCAAACATTAAATAGTAACTGTGCAGTAAATCTGGTGATGTCTTAATGCAAGGTCTAGTACAAGTTAGCTCAACTAACATCTGCCGATTTATACAGAATAGAAGTCTGGTTACAGCACTAGCCACCATAAAGCATTCTGGGGAAGAATGGAGTGTGTGTTTACTAAAACAACTGTATATCTTTATACATAACCTCTAGCAAAGAAAGACACTTGCCTTCAGAATGTGAAATGATTTGAAGTTCTAAACAAAGGACTGCAGAGTTGTCCAAGAGGGTGAGGTTTTCAGAAGTGCCTAAATGACTTAGGAGCACACTTTCAATAGGACTTGTGATTCTAAAGTCACTTCAGCACTTCTGAAAATCTCACCTGGAATATCTGACCTGCACTCAAACAGATTAAGGACCGGGATTTCAAAAGTGCTCAGGGGTTGGCTTAACTCTGTTCCCATTGAAGTCACAGAGAATTTTACCATTGAATGCAGTGGCAGTAGAGTTAGGCCAATGCTGAGCACTTTTGAAAATCCCACCTTAAAATGACTTGAGTGGACATCCGTTGCACTGCGTGTCTAGCAAAATGAGTTTTCTGAAAATTTAGCTCAAAAATGTGGTTTGCCCTGTAAATGTAAATGGCCATTTTCATGGTCTTTTGAAACAAATGACATAAATTTGACTGTTAAACATTCTGGGTACATCACATAGAACTCATTGCCTCCCTATCGGTCTTGGACGGATAAAGCACGTATACTGTTAGTCCCTTAACACCAGGTGTATGTACTAACATTCCACCAGTCTCAGGAGAATGTTAATAGGGGCAACACAGCAAGGTGTGGGATGAGGATCAGGAGAGGAAAAAGAAGAGAAGACGGGTGTGGGGTAGGACTTAAGTACCTATGAGTTACGCTTCCCATGCTCCGTGTGGGTTAATTATGAGCAGTAAAATACAGCAGCCAGTGATCAGTAATCTGCAGCAAGTGGTAATCTGCACAGTGAGTGTGGCCAGGCAGTTCATGAAGGAATACTGTCAGTACTGCTATTGGCACTGGCACCGGTGCACTCCGTTGTACTCTCTGCCCACACAGATCACTGTGGCTCATGGATGACCTGTGGCGGAAAAGGCAAGAACTAAGGGCATGGCTACACTTGTAAGTTACAGTGCATTAAAGCAGCCCCGTGCACTTTAACTCATGACGCGTCCACACTGGCAAGGCACATACAATGCCCGGACTCCGCGGCTAGAGCGCTCCTGGTAATCCACCTCGGCAAGTGGAATAATGTTTGATGCGCCCCTGCTGGAGCACCGCAGCGCAAGTGTGGACATCCTGGTCTGTTAATGCGCTCTGATCGGCCTCCAGAAGTGTCCCACGGTGCCTGTTCTAGCCACTCTGGTCATCACTTTGAACTCTACTGCCCTGCCCTCAGGTGACCAACCGTCAGACCCGCCATTTAAATTTTCTGGGAATTTTGAAAATCCCCTTCCTGTTTGCTCAGCCAGGCGTGGAGTGCTCTCAGCAAATCTTTCCAGGTGACCATGCCTCCACGTGCCAGGAGATCCCCAGTATGGAGCAATGGCGAGTTGCTGGACCTCATCAGTGTTTGGTGGGAGGAAGCTGTCCAGTCCCAGCTGCGCTCCAGCCGTAGGAATTGCAATACCTTCGGGCAGATATCAAGGGACATGATGGAAAGGGGCCATGACCGGGATGCACTGCAGTGCAGGGTTAAAGTGAAGGAGCTGCGGAATGTCTACCGCAAAACCCACAAGGCAAACTGCCGCTCCGGTGCTGCCCCTGCGACCTGCTGTTTCTACAAAGAGCTGGACGTGATACTTGGGGGCGACCCCACCTCCACTCCGAGGACCACCATGGACACTTCAGAGCCCAGTCCAACAAGGCAGGAGGAGGAGGAGGAGGAGCAAAGTGGGAGCAAGGGTGCTGAGGAGGAGGAAGACACCCTGGAATCCCTAGATGCATGCAGCCAGGAGCTGTTCTCAAGCCAGAGGAAGGTAGCCGGTCATGGCTGCCAGTGCTTGGGGAAGGACAAACACCAGAGGAGGTGCCCAGTAAGCAGCTTTTATTTTGGGAAGGAAGTTATTCAGTGCAGGCTCTTGGGGCGAGGAGGGCTAGGGCTGCATGCATGCCTAGATGCGGAATAGGGTGTTGATGTGCTCTCTCACATCGCGGTAATCGGCTTCAGTGATCTCTTCAAAGGTCTCATCCAGAAGTTGGGCAATGCGCTTGTGCAGGTTTCTTGGGAGAGCCACTGTGGTCCTTGTCCCAGTCAGGCTAACATGTCCATGCCACTGTGCCGTGAAGGGCGGGGGGACCATTGCTGCACATAGGCAAGCTGCATATAGGCCAGGGCGGAAGCCGCACTGCAGTAGAAGACCCTCACTTGCTTCCCAGGTCACCCTCAGCAGCGAGATATCTTCCAGGACAAACTCCTGTGGAAAATGTGCGGAGAGTGTTCAGTATAGGGGCCCCCTGCAGCTGTTGGCTCTCCCCAAGGCTCAGAAACCCAGAGGACAGTACAGCCATGAAACAATCATTCCCCCGGACCCTGTGCTTACTAACCATTTTGGGGCTCCCATGGGTTATGTGCGCTTGCTTTGGGACGGGCAAATTATGCTATTGTGTAGACTGTGCTTGCACTTAAGTATGGGGGAATCATTGCTCTGTCTGGTGTGAACAATGCTGCCTCTGTTAAGTGTTGCATTTTGCCTTTACAGATGCAACCTTGAGATCTCAGCCATCTGTGTTATCACTGGCCGAAAGACTCCAAAGAATTAGGAAGAGGCCATGTAGAAGCAAAGACATGCTGCATGAAGTAATGCAGCAGTCCCTTAACAAGAATCTAAAAGCACAGGAGTGGAGGGAGAGTGAAAAGACGATCCGCCAGCAGAATGCAGATCGCTGGCACAAAAGCACGGAGCTCTGGCAGCAAAGCTCGGATCGTCTGATAAGCATCATGAAGCGCCAAGTGGATTCAATCCAGGCGCTCGTAGCCATGCGGGCAGAGCACTACCGTGCCCACACACCCCCTGCAGCCCTTGTCCCAAAACTCTTTCCCTTGTGCCCCCATGTCACCTCCAACCCATTTTCCCCAACATCCGGGTTCTTATCGCCACCAGCTGCCTCCAACACCTGTACCTTCACCACCCAACCCTGAAAACTACGACTCTTACCCGCTGCACTCAACCCCCATCACCATGCAGTATAACCATCCTGAAGTGCAGCACTCATTGCACAGCACTCCAGACAGGAAGGCTGAGTATGATAACAGGACATGCGCAAATCTGTGATTGAACCGTTCCCCACCCCACCCCCTTGCCCATTGTGTTTCTTTTCAATAATTGAATTTTCTTTTCAATAAATGGATTTTTTGGCTTTGAAAACATTCTTTATTATTGCATAAAGTAAAAGATACCTTAGCCCAGGAAAACAACAGGCACTGCAAGTCAGGATAGCAAACACAGATTCCTACTAACATTGGAACTATTGCACTTCACTCCCTTGCAGGGCACTAGACGTTATTGGTGGCTTTCAGCCTCAAATTGCTCCCTTAAGGCATCCCTAATCCTTGCGGCCCCGCACTGGGCCCCTCTAATAGCCCTGCTCTCTGGCTGTTCAAATTCAGCCTCCAGGTGTTGAACCTCCGAGGTCCATGCCTCAGTGAAGCTTTCACCCTTCCCTTCACAAATGTTATGGAGGGTAAAGCATGCAGATATAACCGCGTGGATGTTGTCATCGGCCAGGTCCAGCTTTCCATACAGAGAGCACCAGCGGCCCTTTAAATGGCCAAAAGCACACTCCACAGTCATTCTGCACCAGCTCAGCCTGTTGTTGAAGCACTCCTTGCTGCTGTCAAGGCTCCCTGTGTAGGGTTTCACGAGCCATGGCATTAAAGGGTAAGTGGGGTCTCCAAGGATCACAATGAGCATTTTGACTTCCCCTACAGTGATCTTCTGGTCTGGGAAAAAAGTCCCTGCTTGCAGCTTCCTGAACAGGCCAGTGTTCCAAAAGATGTGTGCGTCATGCTGCTTTCCGGGACAGCCTGCGTTAATGTCAATGAAATGCCCACGGTGATACACAAGCGCCTGGAGAACCATAGAGAAATACCCCTTCTGATTAATGTTCTCGGAGGCTAGGTGGGTTGATGCCAGAATTGGAATATGCGTCCCATCTATCACCCCTCCACAGTTAGGAAAACCCATTTGTGCAAAGCCAGCCACAATGTCATGTACGTTACCCAGAGTCACGGTTCTTCTGAGCAGGATGCGATTAATGGCCCTGCAAACTTCATCAATACGATTCCAACGGTCAACTTTCCCACTCCAAACTGATTAGCAACCGATCGGTAGCTGTCTGGAGTTGCCAGCTTCCAGATTGAAATAGCCACCCACTGCTCCGCCATCAGGGCAGCTCTCAATCTCGTGTCCTTGTGCCACAGGATGGAGGCGAGCTCCTCACACAGTCCCATGAAAGTGGCTTTTCTCATCCAAAAGGTCTGCAGCCACTGCTCATCATCCCAGACTTGCAGGACTCCCACCACTCAGTGCTTGTTTCCCGAGCCCCAAAGTGGCATTCCATGGTGGTGAGCATGTCTGTGAATGCCATAAGCAATCTCGTGTCGTATGCCTTACTCAAGTCAATATCATCGTCGGAGTCCTCACTGTCAGTTTGGATCTTAAGGAATAACTCGACTGCCAAACGCGATGTGCTGGCGAGACTCGTCAGCATATTCCTCAGCATTCCCACAGACCAGAAGGGAAGACAGAGCGCTCAGTACAAAAAATGTTGAAAGATGGCGCCAAACGTGGATGGAAGCAGAGGGATTGCTGGGATGCGAACCGATGCATCACGGGGCGTTGGGTCAGGACCCAGAATGCCCTGCACCCCCCACCCCCTTCCCACAAGCCACGGCACCAGACTGGGAAGAGGTGCTCTGTGGGTTAGCTGCCCATAATGCTCCGCTCCCAATGCCGCTGCAAGTGCTGCAAATGTGACCACGCCAGTGTGCTTGCAGCTGTCAGTGTGGACAGACTGCAGCGCTTTCCCTATTGCGCTCTATGAAGGGCGGCTTAATTCAAAGCGCTCTACATTTGCAAGTGTAGCCATACCCTAAGAAAGTCTGAGAACAAGTGGTAGAAATTGCTGTCTGAAAAAGGAATTCTTTGTCGAAGGCTACAGCTCTGTGCCACTACCATGAAGGAGGCGAAGGAGGCAAAGGAGGCTTCTGCCATTGGTCTTATTTATAGGTAACAATTTTTTGTAAAATTGCCTAGGATCAGCTCTGTGTTCTTGGGGAACCAGGGCGCAGTACCCAGCCTGTCTGACTCACAAAAGACCTTCCCCCCCCCCCAGCCTCTGCTTGAACTAAAACTGATCAGAAGAAAGACTTACCAAAAGCACTGAAAAAGCAGTGGGAGACACACCTAAACCCCTGGGATAACGGTGACAGGATTAAGGAAACTCCCCTAGCCTCATTTGCATCAAACATGGGGCAAAGAGGCAACTCCATTAGCATACAGAATGGAGAACAGAGATTCCAAGGCAAGCACCGCACGGAACTCTGGGCCCAGAGAAGAAGGGAAGCACTGCACGATGGGGGAATCTCTGCTCCAGATGTTAATGAACCCACACCGGCACACACCCAGCTCAGTAGTTATCAGACCAATTCTAGTAATAAATCCTTTATTGGTATCCAAAATAGTGAAGCTCCCTAATTGCATTGTGATTTCCCTCCCAGGAACACCGCCATAGCCAGGAATGATCAGTTCTATTGTCTAGCCTGAACAAAACAACTTTGGTATACTCCCTTGAGCCATCAGTTTACACATACATATACAATATACTGTGTTTTGATTTATAAAAATGTGCGTTTATAATATCTTCAGGGCACACAAAGACACATCACAACCTAATATCAAAATTTAGTTGACCGTAAGCAAGGTAATTAAAGGATCATGCCCACAGTTAAACAAAAATACATTCCATCTGGCAAAGGCCTGTGTAAATAATAGGCTTTGCACCAAACCCTGAAGGTCAGCAGACCTGGGCTCTGTTAGACCACTGAGGGAGATGAATTCTTGAGCTCATAGCCCCCCACAGACAATGCTTTGCCCTATGTGTTTACAACTATAGAATGATTCTCCTCTCATTTGTACCTTCTGGAAATCAAGAGTAGCTCTATTGGAGTTACACCAGTTTTACATAGGATTGCCAACTTTCTACTCGCACAAAACCTAACACCATTGCCCTGCCCCTTCTCCGAGGCCCTGCCCCCCACTCACTCCATTGCCCCCCCCACCGTCGTTCACTCTCCCCACCCTCACTCACTCATTTTCATCGGGCTGGTGCTGGGGTGCGGGAGGGGGTGAGGACTCTGGCTGGGGGTGCAGGCTCTGGCGTGGGGCCAGTAATGAGGAGTTCAGAGGGTGTGAGGGGGCTCTGGGCTCAGGTAGGGGGGTTGGGTGCAGGGGGCTGTGAGGACTCTGGCTGGGGATGCAGACTCTGGGATGAGGGGTTTAGGGTGTAGGAGGGTGCTCCATGCTGGGACCGAGGGGTTCAGAGGGCAGGAGGGGGATCAGGGCTGGGGCAGGGGGTTGGGGTGCAAGGGTGTGTGAGGGCTCTGGCTGGGGGGTACAGACTCTGAGGTGGGGATTGGGATGAGGGGTTTGGGGTGTAGGAGAGTGCTCCAGGCTGCAACCGAGGGGTTTGGAGGATGGTAGGGGGATCAGGGCTGGGGCAGGGGGGTGAGGGCTCCAGCTAGGGGTGCAGACTCTGGGGTGAGGCTGGGGCTGAGGGGTTCGGAGGGTGGGAAGGGGATCAGGGCTATGGCAGGGGGTTGGGGCCCGGGAGGGTGTCAGGGGTGCAGGCTCCAGGCGGTACTTACCTCAAGCAGCTCCCAGAAGCAATGACATGTCCCCTCCCCGGCTCCAATGCGGAGGTGCGGCCAAGTGGCTCTGCACGCTGCCTCAGCCGTAGGCACCACCCCTGCAGCTTCCATCGGCCGCAGTTCCCGGCTGATGAGAGCTGTGGGGGTGGTGCTTGGGGCATCTAAGCCACAGAGACTCCAGATGCCCCTAGACTACAAGCCTCTTGGATAAACTGTGGGCACATCTCCTCAACAGTGAGAGTTGACACCAACCACACCATATTCTCCAGTCGCTACACCCAACCAGCATCATCTCTGTCTGATCTGGATATAACCTCAGCTGAGTCCCTGTTATGGCCAGAGACTGGGAATGATGGTACTGCAGCTTGTCCATGCTCACTGCCTCATCTAACAGCCTCAAATGCATGAGCAGAAGTGGTGAGATCATAGAACCCTGTCCTTGAGGGAGATAAGCAATTAGCTAACGTCACCTTGCGGCATCTGTATGAAAGGTCAACATGAAACCTAAAAATAGAACAGAAAAAGGCACATAGCAGACACGCTGGTCTCAACATCACTAAGTTTGCTCTCTGCATTAATACATTTCTTAGGTGCAGCTGCTGTCTACAGGACATATACATGAAACCAAGCAGAAACATTACACGGGCTATACAATAAATGGCCAGCCCTGAATGCAAAGAGCCCATCTACAATTCAACATCATCCCATATATTATATCAGAAATAAAATAAATAATCTATAACCATTCTGGTCTCCCTGATTGTCCACTTTTCAGTGCATTTGCTTGGATCACAAATGTGGAACTGAGAACAATGAGGCTGCATAGGTGTAACTGAGGACAACATCTGACCTGCACAATCTTTATTACTGGTGATGTCCAAGCCAGAAAGAAGATCGCTTGAATGTCAGATCCCAGAATGGGTTTTCAGGACTGGAAGAAACATCTTTTTACTTGTAGGTGAGGGAAGACGGTCCAGAGATTTGGGTGCTAGCCTAGGCCTGGGGAAGTAAGAGTTCATTTCTCTACTTGGCCACAGAACCCTGTGTGTGCTCAGGCAAGTCTCTTGCCTCAATCATCCATCTGTAAAATGGGGCTAATGACATTTCTCTTTCTCAGGGGATGTTGTGAGGCTAAATACAGCAAAGGCTCTCAGGTGCAATGGTAATGGGACCTACATATATACTATAGACAGAGGCTAAGGTGATTGGCTAGGGAAAGGATTAAAACACAGTAAATGTGGAACCCTTCAGTGTTCTTCCTCTCAAAATCATTTTTAGACTAGAACCAAAGTTTAAAGTTGATCAGGAAATGATTTTTAAAAAATAAATTGGGCTTCTCTGCCTTTTTCTTTGTGGAAAGACCCCAAAGGTTTTCTTAGTTTTTCTAAGGGGTTTTTCCTGCTTATTCTTTTATCTTACAAAAGATTTGGAATGTTCAATCTCAATTTCCCTGGTTTTGCTGGAGGGATCTAGGTGAGGCAAGTCTCAGGGATTTGATTGTGAACTCTCCTCTCCCACTTTAATTGAAAGGGCAGGGATATTGAACCCTAACAAAGAGATCCTTTCTCCGTAGTGTTCGTTAGACACTGGAGTGGAAAAGGGTAGCAAAGACAAACTAGCCCCTAAATGTTATAAACATACTGGCATAGTTGCTCTGCTTTCAGTCTTTCGACTCTTGTGATGTCATCATTTTATTAGTTCTCTGGTCACCATAGTCTTTCCATGGTAGACAAGATCAGGATTTCTAATGTAGAAAGCGAGTAGCAAACGTTTTTGACCAAAACCTTTCCAGCCCTCTTCATACCTCATGACAAAGGAGGAAATGGCATTCCCCTCCCACTTATTTTTTCCTTTATTTTCTCTGCAGAACTCCTGAGAGGTATAACAAAAAATGCCACTCAGAATGAAAGAAATCACTATGTGAATAAGTCTTTCCCCCTGGAATTATGTTCTTTCATAGTAATGGTTTTTATGAAAACTAACCAGGGATGTTGGCTGAGCCAGAGAGCCCAAGAACTGGATTTTGAATTAAATGCTTCAAGGATAGTTCTTCAAGATGAGATATTAGGCTGAAGCACTATTAATGAGTTCAGCCATTAATATTTTCAGCCAATGAGCTGGGGCTCTGAAAAGGTCTGAGCTTATCCAGGGCTGAATCTGTTGTGGAGCTGAGAACAAAAAGCAACTCCCAGGAGTTTGGACTTTAGGTTATCCAGCAATGGAAAGGGGTTTTCCTAGGAGGCCATTTTCCCAAGCACATAGTGAGAGTATGAACAGGCTGTCATCTAAACATATAAATGTGCCCAGCTCTGGTGAATTTTAGATGGACCTACTAGGCAGGCTTATCAAGAGTGCAGATTACCTGCATTCAGATTCAGAGAAATAGGGGGCTTAGAGGTGTTTGGAAAACACAAAGAGCAGCATGTTCATGGAGTCACTCACACAGACTTTAGCATGAGTGTGAGCTCTGGAAAGTAAACACAGATCACACTAAGGTCCCTAAGAATGAGTGTCTGGAAGTTTTTTAGAGATGTTCTTCTCTTTCCATGCCACAAACCTTTCCGAGGGTAAGAACACATCTTACTAGATAGGGTCTGTAATGTGGATATTTGACACTTCTTTTCAAGTTTTTGACTGCATCAGAAAGGTGTATTCACTCGGTGTTATTTTGGGGCCGTGCTCTAATGATAATGTGTCTGGCACAGATGAAGCTGTCTGAATCTATTAGCTGTGCAGCCAGGAGAGTGTTTGAAAAACAAGCCTCAGAGCATAGCAGAATATTTGTCTTATTCCTACACAAACAGGAAGACTCTGCCACGGCGGTGCAACCCCTTGGATGTACTGTATCATAGAAATTCATCACACGAACAAGCACTGAACAGACCCAATATCAAGGCATTTGAGAGAAGAGTCTGACAAAAATATTCCTTTGTTATACTTACAATTTTAAATTTACTCAACAGCTGGAAAACATTAATGTTATGACCACCTCTCTGTGCCTGCAAGCAGCACGCGCTGACCTTTAAAGCTGACCTGGCCATCTTGTTAATGAAGCCAGTAAAAGCCACAGCAGCAAACGAAACAGAGTCAAGCCAGGAAAATATATTTTATGCAGATGTGGAAGTGTAAAATGTGCTTTGTTTTAAATGTAGTTTGTTGTCAATGTGCTTCAGACATTTTGTATTGAAAATATAAATGCCTTTCACTTTGCTTCCATCAGAAGGTTTCAGCATCATAAATATTGATGAAATAATTCTCACACTATACTGTGAGGCAGGGAAGTGCTACACTTTCAGGGGGTGAAAACTGAGGCATACAGGGGAAATGACTTTCCCAGGGTCACACAGGAAATCTGGCCAAGTTTGCAATCAAAATCAGATATGATTCCCAGGCCTGTGCTTCAGCTACAAGGCCACCTTTTCTGAAAGTTCCCTGAAAATGTAACATTAGGATTAGGAACCAAGGCCCAGCTCCACAAAGGTACTTAGGCATTTAAAGCCTAAATTTAGGCACCACTTCAATCCACAAAACTCCTGTGCAGCTGCCATCTAACCCTGTAGGTGCCTAAACTCATCCAGGACCTACATTTTCACTGTAAATGTTCTCTAGCTGCCTCAGTTTCTGCCTCTGGCCATGGGCACTTTTGCCCCCCTCTAGGCACCCTGTTGTCTATCTCCCACCTAAGCCTCAGCACAATCCTCATACCAGGTGAAGACAGGTGTTCCCCTGCCTATCTCACCTGTGGGGCATGATCTGAGCACACCTAGCCGTCATAAAAAGATCAAAAGAAGGAGTCTTCCCTTTAGCCCACTGGTTTAATTTTTGCCTGGGATGCAGGAGACCCCCTATGAATTCATCCCTCTGCCTGAGGGAAAGGGATTTGAACATGGGTCTTCCTCCTCAGTGCCCTACCCACTGGCCTATGGGATATTCCGATGTAGGGCTCCCTCTGTCTCTCTTGTTGAAGCTGTTCCACTTTGTATTAAATAACGAGTGGGGCACCGAGTGTGAGAATGATTCCGGTAGTAGGGCACTCAGCTAATAGAAGACCCTTGTACAAATCCCTTCTGTTCATCAAGCAAAGGGGAGCATTGAGCTGGGGTCTCCCACATGAGTGCCCTAACCACTGGGCTAAAGGGTCTGTTTTATGCTGAGTTAGGTGCATGTTGCTACCATTCTTGCAAGAAAGAGCTACAGTGTCTACGGATCAGCAGGTAGTGATTGATTTATCGGGGATCGATTTATAGTGTCTAAATCGATCCCCGATCGCTCTGCCGTCGACTCCGGAACTCCACCACAGCGAGAGGCGGAAGCGGAGTTGACGGGGAGCCGCGGCCGTTCATCCCACGCCGCGAGGATGCGAAGTAAGTGATTCTAAGTCGATCTAAGATACGTCAACTTCAGCTACGCTATTCTCATAGCTGAAGTTGCGTATCTTAGATCGATCCCCCTCCTCCCTCCCTCGCCCCCCCCTCCCGCAGTGTAGACCAGGACTAAGTCTAGGAGAGGGGTTCTGGACTGTGAATCACCTAGTCTTCGGCATCTAACTCTGTGAGAGAGACAGAGCTTAGGACACACCCCTCTCACTGGTATCTGCTATTCGCTAGTTTAGGCAGCTCCCCACCTACCATGCTGACTTTTGTAGAGTCTATCCTCAGGTGCCTCTCTCTCATCATAGGTTGTATAGGGAGCCTAGGCACCTAATTCAGGATTTATGGAATCCACTGGGTGGCCAGGTGCCTAGAAGTTAAGTGTTGTCTAATTGCCTTTGTGTATCCAGGCCCAAGCAATTCTGCCAGCTTTACATCCTGCCAGGCACTGAAGAGTGTTAACCGATATTGACTGCTAATGAAAAACAAGCAGCAAAACTCCATCTCTCTCTCATTCAGCCACTGACTTACAATCTCTGATTAAAGTGAGTATTCCAAGGTGTATGGATTAATCAGCCCTGACTGTGTATTATTAAACCTCAACGAATATGTTTTTGATAATCAACTTACATTTAATTACATTATTTTATTTTAAATCACTATTAAAGCCTTATTTCAGACATTTATTCCAATATATGGCCAAATAGTGCATAGCTCCCTCTTAAAAGCTAATGACAACACTTCCAGCTCAAGCCTTGTTTTTAGAGTCATCAACTGTGGTATTTCTTTCGTAGTAACTAAGAGTGATCAGGAAATAGCCTAAACAGTGAGAAAAGATGTGAGAGTTATCACAAATATCGTCCTTCTGAACATGATTATATTCAGCAGGATTTCAATCAAATTTGAATGGTTTGCAGAACTCTTGCTGCAAACTTTATAAGTGTAGTCTCTATGCCATTATCCAAATCATTTATGAAGCTATTGACTAGAACCAGACCCAGGACAGATCCCTGCAGGACCCCACTCAATATGCCCTTCCAGCTTGATTGTGAACCATTGATTACTACTTTCTGAGTACCATTTTCCAACCAGTTATGCACCCACCTTATACTAGGTTCTTCTATGCTATATTTCCCTATTTGGTTTATGAGAAGGTCATGTGAGACAGTATGAAAAGCCTCATTAAAGTTGAGATATATCACTACTGCTTCCCCCCTATTCACAGGGCTTGTTACACTGTCAAAGAAGGATATTTGGTTGGTCTGACATGATTTGTTCTTCTCAAATCCATGTTGACGGTTACTTATCACATTATCTTCTAGATACTCACAAACTGATTGTTTGATTATTTGCTCCATTGTCTTTCTGGGTACCCAAATTAAGCTGACTGGTCTATAATTCCCTGGGTTGTCCTTATTTTCCTTTTTATGGAGAGGTACTATATGTGCCTTTTTCCAATCCTCTGGGATCTCTACTGTCCTCAGAGTTCTCAAAGAGAATTGCTAATGGCTCAGAGATTTCTTCAGCCAGTTCCTAAAGTATTCTAGGATGGATTTCATCAGGCCCTGCCAACGTGAAGACATCTAACTTACCTAAGTAATTCTTAACTTGTTCTTTCCATATTTTAGCCTCAGATCCTACCCCATTTACACCGATGTTCGCTATGTTAGTTATCCGGTCACTGCTAACCTTTTTGGTGTAAACTGAAACAAAACATGCATTTAACATTGCTGCATTTTCTGTTATTGTATTTCCCTCTTTGTTCAGTAATGGGCCTGTGACACTGGCAGGTCAGGTGCTAGCTCTTGCCTAGACTGCAGGCATTAGCTAAGAACTGATAAACTCATAGCTGACCAGTTCACTTGTGTGATAGTTTTGCTCAGAATAGGCATTAGTCTGATAAGACTGTATTTAGTGTTTAGAAGCTACGGAATGTTTATAAGTTGCTGCATGCATTAATCTTATTTGTAATGTCTGTATTCCATGCTATGAGGAAATATGTAAGTTTTGCTTTATAACTTGGAAAATATTTGCTCTAAATTTGTGAACTCAGATGGGAAGGGTGTTTCCCCTGCCCGTCCAGAAGAACTATCAAAATCAGATGGGCCATCAAGGAACATTGCAATACAAAGAATTGATGAATTGCCCTCTCACACCATGGAAATGTTATGTGCAAGGAAGCTCATCCTATGGACTTGAGGTTGAATGAAGGAAATAAAACAAAGTCATAGAAAAATTTCCCATCTCTTTTCTGTTTGAACTCTCACAGGATCTAAATTGAGACTGAGATCTTCAGCAGTTACCCCGGGGCTGCCCTGAAAGACATCTTGAATTGACAAATTACCACATCTCTGTCATCTTTAGGGATCATAGATGGTATAGTGGGGTGATCACCCTGCTCCTGCCCTGAAGGGCTTAAAACAGCCCTGGGAGAGGGCTGTGGCAGGGGAAAAGCTGGGCTGATTGGGAAAGCAGCCACAACTGTAGCCAGTGCGATCAGGGCCCAGCTGGCCCTTATAAGAGGGCAGTGGGCCAGAAGGAAAAAGACAGGACACTCTCTCTCTAGCCTCTTGAGAGAGAAGGCCCTGGCTGCCTGGGAAGCTGAGGAGGGTACCTAGGGTGGAACAGTGCTGGGGAAGGGCAGTGGGAGCTGGGGAGCTCCAGCCTAGCAAAGCTGCAGGCTGAGTTAAGGGCCCACAAAGGGTACTGGGGCTGCAGAGGGGCAGCCCAGAGATAAGCTGAGACAGCTGGTCCAACCCCCCTTGCCGATGATGAGTGGTATACAGACTGCTGTCTGCCCCAGTGAGCGGGGGCTAGATGATGACTGGCAGTAGCCACTGAGGCAAGGTGGGGATAGGGGGTTGGGGGTTCCCCAGGGAGGGGAGACCCAGAGAGAGGGGGTACTGTGGTGGGCAGAACCCCTGAGCAAAGGGCACTGGGGTCTGGGAGGGACCTGGGACCAGCAGCAGGTGAGGCCATCAGCCGGCAGAGGGCGCTCTGGAGCTGGAAAAGAGCTAATTCCCTGGACAACCAGCAGGAGGTGCTATGCTGGTGAGTTGTCGCCCCCACCACAGATGGTAACTCATCTGTGTGTATATGTTTGCTTGCTTTAACCTGTAAATAACTCTCATTTCTTTTTCCTAGTTAATAATTATTATAGGATTGGCTACAGACATTGTCTTTTGTGTAAGATCTAGAGTATCAATTGATCTGGGGTAAGTGACTGGTCATTTGGGACTGGAAGCAACCTGAATATGGTGTGTGGTTTTTGTTCGTTTTGTTTTGGTGTAAGTGACCATTTATCATTAAGTCCAGCTTGCCTGGGTGGCAAGATAGACTAGAGAGCCCCAGGGCATTGTCTGTGACTCCATGGTAATCCTGCTACAGTGATCCAGGAGTTCACATTTATCACTGACTTGGTGAAATCTAATTATAGAACATACCACCAGTTGGGGGGGGGGGGTCTGCCCTGTTTTTGACAGTCTTCCCTGACATAGCCACTCATGTCTGTAGCTAGTTTAATCTCATTTTGTGCCTTAGCATTTCTAATTTTGTCCCTATAGGCTTGTGGGGTTTAATATCATCCTTTGTAAATTTGACCTAATTTCCACTTTTTGTATGACTCTATTTTAAGTTCATGTCATTGATGATCTCCTGGTTAAGCCAGGAGCTCTCTTACCCATACATCCTATCTTTCCTTTGCAGTAGGATAGTTTTGCTCTTGTGCCCTTAATAATGTTTGTTTAAAAAACTGCCAACGCTCCTGAACAATTTTTTTCCCTTAGACTTGATTCTCACAGGGAATTATATGAGTTTGATAAAGTCTGCCTTCTTGAAGTCAATTGACTCTTCTGTTGTTTTTCCTCCTACCATTCCTTAGAATCACAAACTCTGTCATTTCACGATCACTTTCACCCAAGCTGCCATCCAGTTTCAAATTCTCAGTCAGTTCCTCCCTATTTGTCAGATACCCATGTGCCTACAGGGTTCTGGCATGTCTTTACTCTACTTGCCTCACCAGCTGCACTTGCTAGGGGGTGTGCAGCGTATGTACTCTACACACTGCCAAAAGGAGTGTGCAGTACAGGTTCATAAAGGTATGTCTGTCTCAGAGAGGGGCGGGGCTTAACACACACTCTGTCATCAGTACCTCAAATTGTATCTACCTCAAGCCATTCTCCACCTAGAGTGCTGGCTTTGTAGATCGCAGCCTCTCCCATGCATTGTATATGGAGCTTAGGTGTCTCACTCAGGCTTTGTGGATCTCAGTGTTGTTCCTATGACTTTTCTAGGTACCTAAAAGTTAGGCACCATGACACTCAGCATTGCAATGCCTAAATCCCTTTGCAGATCTGGGCCTTAGTATTCGGTAGCAAAGAAAGGGTTCTAAAAGGAGTAGTTTGTCATGTATGAACTGCATATTTTATTTTACATGATATTCTTGTTTCAAATCATCATTCACAATCCTCCTGCCTGCAGCCATAATGTGACACCACTGTGTGCGAAGGGCTCAGTTAGATGAGGCTGGAGGTTTATTTCTGATCTAGCAATGAGCGCCACCTGGTGGCTCAAGGCTGTAGTCAGGAAAAGTTCACTATTTAAATGTTAATGGTTTGCTTCTGTCTTCAGTGGCCCTTTCCTTCCTCTGGCAAAACGGCCTTTGAGTAAAGATTGCAGGATCATATCCAGGGCCAATGCAAGGATGTTTCGCGCCCTAGGAAAAACTTCCACCTTGCGCCCTCCCCCCTCCCTGAGCCCTGCGGCAGCTCCCCACCACCCCCGGCCCGGGGAGCCGTGTGGCAGCTCCTCACCCCAGCTCACCTCTGCTCCGCCCCCTCCCCAAGCATGCCGTCGCTGCTCCACTTCTCCCGCCTCCCAGGCTTGCGGCGCCAATCAGCTGTTTGGCACTGCAAGCCTGGGAGGGAGAGAAGCAGAGTGGGGCGGCGTGCTCGGGAAGGAGGTGGAGCAGAGGTGAACTGGGGCGGGGAGTTCCCCTGCGTGCCGCCCCTCCCCCCCACTTGCTGCAGGTGGCCCTCCCTGCGCCACCCTGCCCCAGCTCCCTCTTTCTAAATGCTGACGGCGACTGGGGCAGCCGAAGATCCGGTCGCCGCCGAAGAAAATGCCACCCCCCAAATCCTAGCGCCCTAGGCGACCACGTAGGTCACCTAATAGGTTGCACCGGCTCTGATCAGATCCCAAACATATAGTGAGCACCGCCATCATATATTTTGGAATATAACGCATGCACATTCAAAAGCAACCACTGGTTTTCCAAGATATACAGCCAGGCTCCTCTAGAATAAGACCTAATTATTGTCACCATTTTCCACAACATATGGGCAGGATAAATGCAGCCTTCAAAAAATCCCCATGTTTTATTGCTCATTTTGGCTTCTGACTTTCTTAAGCTTTTAAAATGTGTTTTTCTTTAACTTCCTTTTTGTTAAGAAGTTTGATAAAGCAGATCAGCATTTCTGCAGTATTTGACAATGCATGCACCACTCAGAATCTGAATGAAAATTGTGCAGTGAGCTGTTTTTCCCCTAGGAAATTTGCACCAGTTTTGCATGTCCATGTTTACATGCAGAAAAATGAGGTGTGACAGGGAAACACATAGCGAAGTCCTTGCTTTGGGCCTTTATTCCTCTAGAATAAGGCTTTGGGATCTTATTCCTTGTTTTCCCTCTAGAATGTACAGCATAGTATTTATAATGTTCCAAAGGGGGCTTAATGCTACAGCTCTGTTTTACATCTTTGACTAAATTCCCTTTAACACTGGGAGTCAAAGAACTTTGTCATAAGTGGATAGCTGCCAGCAGAGGCTCTAACCCAACCTAATACTATGCTTTGATGGAATAAATTCCCCATCAGGTGTGGATGTAGCCTGTTGAGACATGGCAGACTTTCCTGTCTGTCCATCCGCCAACTACCTCAGCCTGCAATCTGCTGCGTCCCCAGCCGGGAAATAACAAGCCTCAAAACATTATGTCAAAATAGTCAAACAGGCTTAGAAACAGTAAATCCACTCAAAGAGGGTTGTTGTTTTTTTTTTTCAATTGTTCACATTGGTCACAGCATAAAGCTAAGCAAGAATAAAAATTCCACATTCACCTTTAGTCTATTAACAGACAAAATACTCCATTACTTTTAAGCCAGGGTTGCTAGTTAACATTGACACATGCACACCAACAAATGTTACAGTTAAAAAAAACCTAGATCAGTGGTCCCCAACGCGGTGCCCGCAGGCACCATGGCGCCCGCCGGGGCATTTATGTGCGCCCAGCTAGTGCCCAGCAGGGGAGAGAACCCGTGCCTGATGGGGACAGAGAACTCCGGGGCTGCAGGCTGCGGGCACCGGTGTTCTCGGCAGGGCCAGCTCCAGGGTTTTTGCCACCCCAAGCAGGAAAAAAAAAAAGCCGCAATCGCGATCAGCTCTACCGCCGCCACTTCAGTCTTCGGCAGCAATTTGGCGGCTGGTCCTTCGCTCCGAGAGGGAGTGAGGGACCCGCCGCCGAAGAGCCCGATGTGCCGCCCCTCTCTGTTGGCCGCCCCAAGCACCTGTTTGCTGGGCTGGTGCCTGGAGCCGGCCCCAGTTCTCGGTCCCTGGCAGGCGCGGGACCGCAGCTTAAACTGGAGAGAAGCCGCGGCCCCGCGCCTGCCGGGGATAGAGAACTCCGGGGCTGCAGGCACCGGTGTTCTCTGTCCTTGCGGCTTCTCTCCAGCTTCTCTCTTCTCTCTGGATTCATATATTATGTAATATTAAATATAATGTTTTTCGTATTATTTAATGTACAAATACAAAATAAGCCTTGAAAAATTGTTGGCGCCCGCCACACTCTTCTGAAAACATGAATGTGCTACTGGCCACAAAAAGGTTGGGGACCACTGCCCTAGGTGTTTACAAGAATGGGAATAAAGAGTTAAAGGGAGTAACATAAATAGCCTCCCCATCCATATGATCTCTTAAACAAATGTACATGTATAAAACACTACATTGCAGATTTCCAAACCAGCCTCAATGCTGTCCATGAACATCTGCCCAGGTGTATGTACATTTTGAGCTCCATCTTCCTTTGTGTATGATTTAGTGTTGTATGTCATGCTCACACACTATTGCTTAAATAATACAATATTAATATGCACAGTCTTTCCTAAAACCCCAGATATACACTTGTGGCAATTAGAAGTAATTCATTTCACCACGTGGATGGGAGTTGAGATCCCAGACTGCTGCTTAAATTATACAGTACAGAATTGTACTTTCTTCCTACAACCTTATGTGCAAAACTGTAGTATGTTGAGCCTTGTCTACACTATGAAAAATACCCTTTGCTGACACTAGCTAGTTGGGCTGGTGCTGAATCCATGGCTGCACAACAGGAGACCATGTGTACAGTGTTAAAGCACTATATACAACACACAACCTCTCTAACTTGCTCTTGGGACAATTCTAGATTCTCCTGTCTCCCCACTCACTTAAGCAACAGAGCAATACACAAACAAGGGGTAAAATAGACATTCCCAATTTTGTAGGTGAGCACAGAGGCCACCTACCAAAAGGGGTCCAATTCAAAATCCAGCCAGAGGAGGTGGTGGTGCCCTGCTTTTAGCCCAGTGGTTAGAGTAATCACCAGGGATGTGGGAGACCCAGATTCAATTCCTTCTCCCACACCGAAGGGGGAGAGAGCATTTGAAGGCAGGGTTTCTTACCTGTCAGTAGAGTGCACTAACCACTGAGCTATGGGATATTCTGATGGAGGGCTCGGAATCTCTCCCGGTGAAGCTATTCCACTCTGGATAAATAATGAAAGACCAACTAGAGCAGGGGGACTCTTAGGTGAGTGCTTTAACCACCAGGGTATAGAATCAGTCTCACTTGCACACGCTCTCTCTCTCTCTGGCGAAATGACTGCTCTATTGTGGATAAATACATAACTAATCACTCTTTTTCCTATTTATCCACACTGGAACAGCTTCAACAGGAGAGCCTGAGGGAGTTCCACCATAGTCCAGTGATCAAAGCTCCCTCATAAGGTGGGAGACCCCTATTAAAAGCTTTTCTCCCTCTCTAGCAGAGAAGGGGTAATTGAACCTGGGTCTCCCACATCCCAGACAAGTGCTCTAACCACCTACCAAGATTTGAGTAGGTGACGACTACTCATGTGGGCCTCGTTTTCAGAATACCACACCTGAGACATGTGGGGCCTGATTTTCAAAAGTGTTGCGTGCTCACAGCTGCAAACAAAGTCAATGGGAGCTGCAGGGAACCTGCACCTAAAGCCGTGTTAGCTGGTGGAAGAAATACAGTGGTAGGAAGCAGGTGTGCCTGAGTTCTTACCCTGTCTCTGACAGTGATTCCCTGAGAAGCCTCAAACAAGACCCTTTGCCTTCTTTGGCTCAAGTCTCCACCCATAAAAAGGGAATAAAACTACTCTGCTATCTGAGATGGAGTTAGGAAGATAAGGGCATGAATGTCTGTGGTGCTCAGACACTGAGCAGTTGCTTCTTTTAAACCTTGTCCTCCTAACATATAATTAGGCTATAGGTCAGTAAAGGAAGTTACCCAACATTAGTGTGTTAGACTCAGTTGACCCTTTGATCTCCCTCAACATTGCACAGTCAAGGTCCTTTTCCAGATCAGCCAGCTGGTGCTATAATCGTACTAGTCTCCTTGTATTCTTACACCTTGGCATTTGTACTGTAGAACATTTTGTTGTAGTAAAGTCTTAATGAAATACAACCACACTAGACAGCACTTGCATTGCCAGCGTTGCTGAGACGTGGGGAAGCCACCATCTTTGTGTGAATTGGTGAAAGGTAAATTAAAAGGGTCTACTCTAGCATACTTATACTAAGTAAAGGTACCTATCAATTATAAGTGGAAAGCTGTGTGGGTTTTTTCTTCAAATTCCTGATCCATCTTGCCCTTCTCTGTGGTGTAGGAAAGCAGGAAATCTGAAGGTCTAGTTCAGGAAACCTGTTAAGGTTACAAGTCCATCCACCCATCTCTCACCTCTCTGGGGTTTTTCTATTGTAGTTACCACTAGGTCCTGAGAACCCTTTAAAATGTGTGCAATGCTCACTGTTACTTGTATGGTATTGTCTTCTACAGTATAAACACACAGGTACAAAAGTATAATGTGTAGTTATACCCTGAACAGAGACTATAAAAATGGCACTATGAAATTTCCAAGTATATCATGCCTCAATGATTCTGTATCAAGATTGCTAAGCTCGCAAGTAAAGAAAAATCATGTAATTGCCAGTCTCTGCAAACTCAACTCAAAGTTCAATTGTGTGTTTCAGGCTCCTGCATAATCACTCGTAATAAAGATTCTGCAGGCCAAATTCTGGCCTCAGTTACCCATGTAACCCCATTTTCTACAAAAGACTTACACAAATGTCATTTATGAGCAGAATCTGGCTGGCTGAAACTGGGTCTTGGACCCAAATCCAGCAAAACACTTAAGCATGTACATTATATACATGAGTGTTCCTGGTTGATTTGAAGTCAAAGGGACTTGAAGTCAGTGGGACTACTCATGTACTTAAAGTTAAATATGTCCTTAAGTGCTTTGCTGGATCAGAGCCTAAGCACAACTTTGTGGCAGCAAGTCCAGGTCAACTGGCTTGGGCTCACACTACAGGGCTAAAAACAGCAATGTGGATGTTCAGGTTCAGGTTAGAGCCCAGGCTTTGAAACCTGGGGAAGGAGGAAGGTCTTGGAGCTCAGCCTCCAGCTCAAGCCCTAGTGCCTATGCTGCTATGTTTGGCTCTGACAGGGCTTGCACTGTGGAGTTAAAGTCAGTTGACCTGGGCTTGGAGATTTGCTGCCATGGGTTTTTTGGGGGGGATTTATTTATTTTATTTGCTGTGTAAATGTACCTCTAGTTAATAATTCTATTGATGATGCATGAGTCAGAATGCAATCCTGCTTACTCTCACAGCTGTACTGGCTCTGCCAGGCTAACAGAAGTAAAAGTCATGCAATCCTACTGTTGGCACTAAATGGAACAAATCCATTTCTGAGTACAGACACGCATGTAGATCTATTGAGAGGGGAGTGTCACTTTTTCACATGGTCACTATTTAGAGCAGAGCCAACACTTTAAGTATATAAATAATTTTAAATCTGTGTTTCATGTTTACCTCCTGCTTGACTTTTGTGCATTTCTTTGTTCAGTAGTGATAATGACAGCTTTGTTGGTAAGTCTTTCCTGCCTGGTTTTGGGAAGATTTGTGCATTTGATAACAGTATTCAGCAGTGACTACAGTTGTCTGATATATTTGTTTGGAGGCCTCCAATAGCTTAATTAGATTGAGCTCTGTTCAGAGGGATTCCTTTGATCCTATGGCCATCTGTCATCCACCTTCTGACTTTTATCCTCTGCCTTGGATACACACAAGGGCTGCGGTTCATTTTAAATTAGGTTTCCCTTGGAAAAATAAAATACCAATCTCTAGTTTTATTTACCACCAATGAAATGGAAAAGCTTCCCATGTGCAATATAGTTTGACAGGGGTAAGGCTACTAGGATTTATCAACATTTAGAAGGTTCTATAAACATTTCTCTAAAAGCTACAGAGGATGAGACCCTTTCTATAGGTCCTTAGAACCCTCCTGTGGAACTCTTTAGCAAGTATGTAATTATCTACTACATTCTATAGGATGGTTAACAAAACAAAACAAAAAAACTAGGAAGTTTTTTTCCCCCTCCTGTTAAATGTTACAGGACTTTTCCATAAGAAGCATTTTCCTCCTGATTTAAAATTCCATCCCAGGCCAGTAGCAGGTTTAAAAGTATACAGGGTAGGCCAGGGGGAGGGATGCTGGAAAATATTTTAGGAGCCTTTTGGAGAAGTTTCATCAGAGAAAAATCTCTGGTCTGGTTTGTGTTTGGAAATGGATATTTAATTCTGATCTCTGAGTAATAACTAGAGCTGGAAGGAAACCAGCATTCCCGTATTCTGAAATGGAAGGAAAAATGAAACTTCAACAGTTTCTGGAAAATAGAACTTCTGATAATTCATTTAGAAACTGACACATTTTGTGTTGACCTTTTTGAAACATTTCTTGGAGTCTCTATGCTGCCCAGAACCCCCAAAGTGAGGAACAGGGCAGCTCGGATGGCAGTGCTGTGCCCAGGCCAGGGTTTCCAGGCAGCTGGGAGTCTAGAAGCCTTGGCTCTGGGACAGTCATGCTGGTGGGCTGCCCCAGAGCTGGGGACCCTGGAAACCCTGACTCCTCTGCTGCCCTGGCACTGGGGACTCTAGGAGTCCAGGCTGCTGAGGAGCCCTGAGAGCTGAAGCCCCAGAGCTTGCAGGCTCCTGGCTCTGTCAGCATGCCAGGCAGGCTACCAGGGAACTGGGTGGGCAAGCTGGGAGGAATCCTGCCTGGTTTCTGTCAGAATTTCAACAAAATTGACACGGTCCCACAGAACATTTGGATTTTGAGAAATTGGCATTTTCTGATGGAAGAATGTTCCGTCCGAGATTTTTCTGACCAGTTCTAGTAATTTTGCATCACCCGGATTCTCCATTTATAATAGGACAGATTGTTGACTGAAGATACTATTCAACTGAAATATGTATTCACTTTCACAGCACAAACCCTATCCTTGGGAGGCTACAGAAATGAGAAGTTATTGCGGAAATGCTTAGGTCCATGAATCATTTTACACAGCCGAATAGTCCTGTTGACCCCAGTGGGACCTGACTGGCCCAGCATTTTTACCAATCTCTCTGTGGCTGCACACAGAGTGCTGCCCCAGTTCCTCCAGTCCAAATCTGGAGTGTATCTCCATTCCTCACCCCCTGATGGGAGAGCATGTGCAATGACGAGGTGAGCAGCAGGTGTTAGTATTGAAGATTAGGGTATTGCACTGAGATGCTCTGGCTGCTGGGTCCCTCTAAGTGTGAGCAGCAGCCCAGGAGCATCATGATAATGATTTTCACTTCAGAAGGTTTCTCTTCTCACACATGATTTAAAGGGGGCATGTTCAAATATACCTGAATCCTTTGGATTGCATGAATGACAATAGTATAATTGGCCTTTCTGAGACATTAACTGAGGGCTAGATTCACAAGGGGGACGTAGACCGTTACATGCCACTTTAGGTGCCTATGACTAATGTTTAGTTGTTACTGAGATCTTCAAAATCCCTGTTCAGCTGCTATCTAACTTTGCAGGCCTAAACTCCCTAGGTGCCTGCGTTTCCATCAGTAAACTCCTCTAGGTGTCTACATTTCTGCCACTTGGCAGATGCACAGATGGCTCAGTCCTGACACTGCTGCAGCTTGGCACTTAATTCATACCTGAACCCCAGCAGGATTCACAAACTACGCATTCCCTCTCCCCATCTCGCCTGCAGGGCCCAATCTGGTAGGCATGCTCAGAGGCTGCCTAAAAGCACACCTACTGGATTTGCGTCCGCACCCCCCCCACACACACACACACACAGGAAGAGGGAAAGGTGGTGCCACCCAATAGCCCTGGGGTTAGCACACTCACCCAGGATAAGGAAGGAGTATGTTCAAATCCCCCCTCTACCTGATGTAGAACAGGGACTTAAACGTAGCTTGCCCACATGAGTGCACTAAGCACTGTGCTATGGGGTACTCTGGAGTAGGTCTAGCTCAATCTCTCTTCAATGAAGTTCTTCCACTTGGTATAAAATATTTAAATGTTCATTGGAGCAGGGACTGGCACCTGGGTCTCCCAGATGAATGTGCTAACCCCAAGACTATAGAGCAGTGGTGGGAAACCTGCAGTCCGTCAGGGTAATCCACTGGCGGGCCATGAGACAGTTTGTTTACATTGACCGTCCACAGGCACAGCTGCCCGCAGCTCCCAGGGGCTGCAGTTCGCTGTTCCCGGCCAATGGGAGCTGCAGGAAGCAGCAGCCAGCACATCCCTGCGGCCCGTGCCACTTCCCGTAGCTCCCAGGTTGCCCATCACTGCTATAGAGTCATTCTCATTCACACACTCTTTGGCCCAATACACCTCCTCTTCCTTGGTTTTTTTTCTTGAGAAAGGATTGACATAGCTTGTGCACCTAACTCCAGGAGAAGGTTCACAGCTGTGAACCCCAGGCAGAAATAGGTGCCATCTTCCAGCCTGGAGTTAGACACCAAATAACCATTGAGGCCTAATGCCTCTCCCCAGCATTTCCTACTAGCTATCTTAGATGGCTCCCTGTTCGGGTTGGTGGCTTTTTTTAATCCCTTTTTTAGGCACCTGTCTCTCCCCTGGCATTGCATGGGAAGCACTGGACCCTAACTCTGAGCTGTGAATTCAACTAGTTAATAGGCCACCTAAAAGTTAGGTGTTGCAACTCTTAAACTCTGTGTTGCAAGTCCTCCTTGTGAATCTAGCCCTTAGTTCTTACCTACAATCCCAGTGGCTTCTGTGCTATTTGAAATAATTGTAATCCTTCTGCCCATCTGAGCTGGCAGTAACAAGGGCCAGGTTCAGTATCTAGAGGTTCCGTTTCAATAACGCAATGCAAAACCGGCTCGAGCCCCCACCCAATGACCTGGGACAATTACATACCACCCCCCAGGAGCCTCTAAGAGACAATACTTCCCCTCTCGCAAGCATGGAGTCTGAGTGTAGCTAAATCCTTTTAATAAAGGAGGGAAACAATGCGGCATTATGTTGAGGAAACACCACAAACAGGATTCATAACACAAACCATCAGCAAAAGACCCACCCCCAAGTAAGTTTGGCAGTACCTTTTTCCCCTCAGGGTCTTAAGTCCAGTAACCCAAAAAATCACCCAAAGTCCCAAAAGTCCAACACCACAAAAGTCTCTATCCCTGGTCAGTGCAGCCCCAGAGTTCAAAAGTTTATCTGCGGAGTTTTACCTCCCAGCCTGAGAGGGGGGGCACACAGCAGTGTTAAGGGGCACCTTACGTGGTCTGAGGCCAACTGCCCCCCCCCTCCATGGGGTTCTGCTGCAGCCTTCACCGCAAGCCACTCCGCCAGCTGCTCCCCTCCACCAGCCATCCCGTGAGCCGCTCCATGAACTGCTCTGCTCCACTACCCACTCCACTCCCCCAGATGTCCCATGATCCACTCCAGTTGTCCAGCAAATTGCGCTACCAGCCACTCAGCAACATAGCTTCAGCCCCCCCTCCCCTCAGTGATTTCAGCTTGTAGTAGGTGAGCCTCAGTGCTGGTGCACCACTGGCCCAAAGTGAATTCAGCTTAGCAGCCTGTATCTATACTCCTAATGGAACTAAAATTAGCTTTGCTATTCAACAGGGGAGAGAGGAGATGGTGCAATTGGTATTTGAGAGAGAGTGTGAGTGTGAGTGTGTGTGTGTGTGTGTGTGTGTGTGTGTGTGTGTGTGTGTGTGTGTGTCAATCATCAAGTACAAATACCTCTCTCTCAATTCACTAGGTTTTGGAACCCATGTCCCTTGTCTAGCGAGTGCTACTTAGTTGATGGCAAGTCCCTCTGTCATAAAACAGTTTCATTGTCTTTGATTCACATAATCAGGGTAACAACACTTTATTCTTCCTGCCCTAATAACAGAGAAACTGGGGACCCCACAGCAGCCAAAGTGACCATTTGGGCTGCTGTGGGTTCATGCTAGGCAGGATGGATGTGCCTATGCAAACAAGATCAGCCCCTGAAGTTCTTTTCCACAACTCACCACAATTCACCACCAGATGTCAGGGTAGAGCTCATCCTGACTCTGCTTACATAATTAACGGAATCTCAGAAATTAGAGATGAGAAAAACCTCTAGGTCAGCTAGTACCATCTCTGATGCAGTGAATGCTTGTTCACTGCAATCTATTTGTGTTGCTTCTAGTACTTCTTTGGTCATTAGTATCAGAGGGGTAGCCATGTCAGTCTTTATCCACAAAAACAATGAGGAGTCCGGTGGCACCTTAAAGACTAACAGATTTATTTGGGCTTAAGCTTTCGTGGGTAAAAAACCCACTTCTTCAGATGGAGTGATTTCATGCATCTGAAGAAGTGGGTTTTTACCCACAAAAGCTTATGCCCAAATAAATCTGTTAGTCTTTAAGATGCCACCGGACTCCTTGTTTTTCTTTGGTCATTGTCTCCCTGACAGGGGAGACAATTGGCTTTCACTGTTTAAGTCAAACTCTTTTAATAATGTGCACATCAGCTGTGCTATAAAATAGCCCATTCTTTTCCTAGCAGTCTAGCTAGTCCCTGTGAGGGGCTCTAAGAAAGAGCAGATACTGCTTATTACTAAAATATCGTAGATGCTGTATGTTTGAAGTAGCCCTATTTCAGGGTATTAAATTCATGCACTTCTGGATTCAAGAAGAGTATATCATCCCACAGGCCTTTAGCCAAGGAACACACTATCAGCAGCCAGCATGAATGTGAATTGAAAAAGAACCAGAATAATTTGAAAACACACTGGATTGAGGAAAGCGAGCACCTTTCTGAGCCTGGCACCAGGAACAAGTGCTGCATGCTTTCCGTTTGTTTTGTCTAGCTCCACCTGGTGCCAAAGGAAAGTTATGAAACCAAATGTTGCCAATGTTACCCAGATGGCTTCTAATGCACAGGTACAGCTTTTCTACTTTCTTTCACTCTCTAGGCTTGAAGGAAGTACAACATTTCAGCCAAGCTTTCTTCTCCTTCAGCAGTTTAGAATATGTTCCTGGCTGTTGGTGTAGTGTAATTGGAGGAAGCTGACTCAGTTCCTCTTTGAGCAGTCACTGCTGGGAGGGGACTCACTCCAGGACCTGATGTATGCCATTAGGAAAGCAAGGGGAGCTTTGCCATTGACTTCATTAAGCATTTGGCAATGTTGTAGCTTTCTAGAGTTGACATGGGCAGCTGACATGTCCAGGTAAGTAGTAATTAGCATCTGACTCCTTCACTAAGTCTCAAAGGAGAAGAGAAAATGACCCCCTTTTTTGCTTAATATTGTGTTCAGGCTGTTCAGAAATAAACAGTAAATTCTACATGTGAAAGGTACATTTTTATTTAAAATCGCCAATCATGAGCAATGTGAAGTGTGATTCTGCTCTGAAAAGTGACAAGGTAAAAATGGAGCAGTCTTAACTCATCAGATTTGCTTCCGGTGGGCATTTGGAGTCAGAACTGCTTCCTTTAGTGAGTATGTAAGTGTTTACTGCTTGTTCCCCTGTAAGCCCTATAGAGCCAGCTTGCCAAAATAATACCTAAAAACACAAACATTCCCAAGTGATCCGTTCAGCAGCACACATGGTACTGGGAGCATCTGGGAGCTGCCAGATCCACCTTGTTTCTCTAATAGCTGGGGAGACACAGATGAACTGGGTTCTGTCCTCAAATTTAGCATCTGGCCTGGCTTGGCCCCAGCACACCCTCTGGGGCACCACATGGGGCTGTAGCTTCCCCAGTTCCCAGGTGGGGTAGAGAGAGAGCAAGACGGCCAGACTGGGCTCCCCTGCTACCAATGCCTAGGACCCAGCACCTGAAATCATTCTCACCTCTGGGATAATAGCCTTCTCCTGCTGCAAGTAAACATAGTTCTGTAGTTCAAGTAATAGCAGTCTATGCTGTGATGTGGCAAGTTTGGGGGTCAAACCCTTCTGAAAATACAGAGCACAGGTTGTTAGAATTTGGTTTACCTCTTTACTTTTAAAAAACTAGGCAATTACATACAAAAAAAGTGCAACCTTAATAATGTTGTTTTATCATAAAGTCAAGCACTCCAAATTAGGAAATGCCAGTGTGACAGGGCAGCCCCACCCTGCACTAGCCCCGGCAGTGCCAGACAAGTAGCTCTGTCAGCGGAAGTCCCGCCCCGCTCGTACTGGGCATGCTCCAAATGCTCAGGGAGTATAAAAAGAGGGAACTCAGCTCAGTCCGGGCTGGTGGCTGCAGGAGAAGCACCTATAGCAGGGGTAAAGCAACCTATGGCATGTGTACCGAAGGCGGCACACGAGCTGATTTTCAGTAGCACTCACGCTGCCTAGGTCCTGGCCACCAGTCTGAGGGGCTCTGCATTTTAATTTAATTTTAAAGGAAGCTGCTTAAACATTTTAAAAACCTTATTTACTTTACATATAACAATAGTTTATTTGTCTATATTATAGACTTATAGAAAGAGACCTTCTAAAAACATTAATGTATTATTGGCACACAAAACCTTAAATTATAGTTAATAAATGAAGGCTCAGCACACCACTTCTGAAAGGTTGCCGACCCCTGACCTATAGGGAGAGCTCTGGCCAAGGACCAGCCCACACTCTTAAAGCTACCAGGAACCAAGGCCTCTCCAGGCCGGTGTGAAGCCCCACTGCGGGAGGAACCAGAGGAGGCAACAGACCCTGAGACTTGCGGAGAACCAGAGGACCTGTGGGAGACTCCAACGGCTGAGCTGGTAAGAAGCGACCCAGGGGGAGTGACGAACTGATATCTTGGCCCCGGTAAGCCTCAGCGTGTTTCAGTAAGACCCACCTGCTGAGTCAGTAACAAGGTCCTACTGCCCTGTGACAAAGGCTAATTCCCTGGACTCTGGCCACTAGGCCGTGTAGCCCTGTGACACGGGGGTTAAACCCTCACAGCCAGATTTACAGTTGTCCGTGCAACCTTCAATTGACCCTCTTCTGCATATGCATTATGCTCTGTAATTATATATAAATATCTTGTATGTATAATCTTCCTCTGGAATAATTATTGGAATGATTTTATGTTGTAAAATGTAAAAGTGCATTTGGATGTTGTGTTTATAATCATTTCATTGTTCATTTAGTATTTTGGTTAACAAATGTCCTCCCAGGTGGGGCAATAAATGGTAGTGTGTATTTGAAGGAGACTAGGATATGTCTGTGCTGCAAAAGAAAAGGTGTGGTTTGTTTTTTCGTTTTGTGTGTTTAAAAAAAAAATCGGGTTGGCTAACTCATGTTAGCTAAAGTAGGTCTACACTTAGGGCAGAGTGTACAGTACAGACTAGCACAAGTATAAATAGCAGTGTAGACAGTGAGATGCTGCTTAGGCAAGTAGAGAGCCTTACATGCCTGAACCCTTAGGATATGTGCCTATCTCACTCTCAACATGCCCAAGTAGCACTTCCCATATTTATGCTGCTATTTTTAGCAGTGTAGTGTCTTGCTGCCTCCTCTCTGCCAGAGACATTCACTGACACATTTAGCTACACACTACAGTGTGGATGCAGCCTGCCTTTCACTGCAGCATGTAGCTACGCATACCCTACTACACCACCACCAGTGTAGACAAGTACAGACAAGGTCTAAATCAGGTTCAAATCTGCTTTTAGCTGGGGTTAGCAGCTCGAGTTAAAGCCATAAGGGGGCTTCTCTGGCAGCAAACACAGATGCCACAGACGCTTGTTGACCGACAGGTTCAACACTCATGGATTCGCCTCCCTTGGCAGCTGATGGAGAACTCTATTTTAGCACCTCTCTATCAACACCCCCCCCAAACACACACACCATTTCATGTGGCATCCGAGGACGCAATCTTACCCCTAACTCTCCACGCTGGGGAACAGTGAGGACAACCACAGCTTCACATACACTAACCTGCAAGAGCCATGATTGCTCTATGTGTAGCCAGAATGGACTGAAATGGACATGAGTGTTCTTTCCCCTTGCTAAGTTCTGTTCCATTAATTTATTTCAGAAGTTTGTACTGTGTTTGTGAATTGCACATGGGCTTTTTGCACTGGCTTTGGTATGCAATAAAAATAAAATTTTGGTAAATAATTCTTCATTATTTCACAACATACGCTGCAGAATATCTAGCGCTACTGCAAGCACCCACTTGTTTTTGTACAGAACTCATAGGATCAGTGATAAATGAACATCAAACACCGCAAAATTAATAGGTGCATTAACAGACAATGTTATATTCATAAAGGTACACCAAACATTTCCTAACAGACCACAAAAGGTCTGGCCTGGGTAGAACAGGAGCCACCACATTACTGGGGCTGACTGTTAAAGTGCTCTTGCAAGGCTTTCTCAGCTGCATAGCTCTGTGTTGAGCTCATCTAATAGTCCGTGTGTCTGGCTGTTCAAACTCAGCAGACAAACGCTCCACCTCCACCCTCGTGGCAACTTCTCCTTTGCCTCACAGATATTGTGCAGGACACAGCAGGCAGCTATAACCATTGGGATATTTTTCCCACTGAGATCCAATCCTGTGAGTAAAGACGGCCAGCATCCCTTCAATCTACCAAGGCACATACAACTGTCATTCCGCACCTGTCAAGCTGAATCTTTCCTTGGTGCTGTCGAGATGGCTGGTGTACAGCTTCATGAGCAAGAGGTAAGCTAGGTCCTGTAGGGTCACTATGGGTATTTCAACATCACCAATGGCAATCTGCTGGTCGGGAAAGGAAGTCCCTGGTTGTAGCTTTCTGAACAGTTCTGTGTTCTAAAAGATCCGAGCATCATGCACCTTCCCTGACCAGCCACACTGATGTTGGTGAAGCCTCCCCAGTGATTTACCAGTGCTTGCATAACCATAGAACAGCAGCCCTTTCTGTTGATGCACTCAGTGACAAAGTGGTCTGGTGCCAAAATAGGGATCTGCGTGCCCTATATCACCCCACTGCAGTTTGGGAAACCCACTGCTGAAAATCCATCCACTATGTCCTGCTCACTGATGAGAGTTTCACTCCTAAGCAGAAGATGATTAATGGTCCTGCACACTTTCATGACAACCGCCCCCACTGTGGATTTGCAACTCCAGAATGATTTCCCACTGTCTGGTAGCAATGCAGTGTTGCAAGCTTCCACAGAGCAATTGCCACTTGATTCTGTACTGTTGGTGCAGCTCTCATTCAGGTGTCCCTGTGCTGAAGGGCTGGGGCAAGCTCAGCATACAGATCCAGATAACTTTTGTGTCTGGAAGTTCTGCAGCCATGGTTCATCATCCCAAATCTGCATTACAATGCCATCCCACCAGTGAGTGCTCATTTCTCAGGCTCAGAAGCAGCGTGCCACCGTCTTTAACTGCTCTGTGGATGCCACCAACAACCTTCAATTGGCTTTCACTATGTCCCACAGCAAGTTGTCTGCCATGAAATCATCATGTCCCTTCTTGCAGCTCTGCAAATAGAGGAGGATTGTGTGTCCTGTGTTTGCTATGGTCATGACACTAGTGCAGAGATGTGCAGTCTTCCATCAGAAATGGCAAAGAGCACGAAGAGCTGCGGGCGGGGGGGGGGGGAGAGATGTAGTATTTTTTTTCTAAAAATACACGAAAATTAAGGGATATGCATGGCACTGTGGGATGCAGATGCCATTATAGGATAGAGAAAGTTGCATAATGGGAATGGGATCCCTTACTCCTAGTCACCCTTGCATGACTCATTTCTGACCTACCATGCATAGCAAAAATTTCTTAAAGGCCAGTGCGCCAGATGGTGGTGAGTAGCACACTGGGATAACTACCCATGGTACACCAGACTGTGCATTGATACAAGTACACAAGGTGAATACGTGCAGTGCCGGTGCAACAGTAGAGTATGCACGTGTATGATATACTAACTGCAGCAGCTTTATGCTGACATTACTCATGTTGACCAAAGTCTGTAGTGTAAACATGACCTGAATGCTTTATTTCCCAGACAGAAAGGAAAGAAAGTCTAATGGTGGGGGAATAGGGGTGCACTCAGATCCCCTGGCACAGGAAGGATAGGCGGAAGAGACATGTATGTAGAGACCCTGGCTTGGGGGAGGAGGGAATGGGGAACACAGAGAGCCTCTGGTGTGGGCAGGGGGAGTTCAAGGGGGTCCATGAAATAGAGGGAGATGGGAGAGTGGCACACAGAGAATTTGTTCAGGGGAAAGGAGGAATGCAAGAAGCCTCAATGTATGTAGTGAGCTTGGCTTACAGAAGGTATGAAGTGTGTGACTCCCTAGTATGTTTAATTTAAGCTATTGGGGAACATAGGTTGGGAGAATGCTATTGCTCAAATTGGTAGGTGGCCAGGATATGGAATATGACTCCTGTAATACATGCACATACAAATGCCATAGGATCCTCTCTGACCACAAGTGGGTGGGAGTTCAGTTGTACCTCTCAGCTGAAGAACAGTGCTTCCAAGAGCATGCTGCACTTAGCACTGCGCTGGAGTGCTGTTTTTGGCCTGAGAGGTAAGAACGTCACCTATTGAATCATTGTTTGCAGTGTTGTTGTAGTCGCAGGATATGAGAGACAAGGTGGGTGAGGTAATATCTTTTATTAGACCAATTTCCATGGGTAAGAGAGACACGCTTTCAAGCTACCCAGAGCTCTTCTCCAGGTCACAATCACAAACCTATTAAATCATCTAATACAGTGATCTTGAATGAGATGAGTAAACATATGAGTTAAAACCATATTGTGTCCAATGTCCATGGTGAAGAAGGATTGCCATTCCCTGCCCCATTGTGGATGCTTGTTTAGAGAGGCGGTGTGAGCATCTGAGCACATGCCAGCCTCCTTGAAGGAAAGCTGTAATCCACTGTGTTAATCCTCCTTCAAGGAGGAGGACAGTTGCAGGCAGCATAAGTGAATCCACTCACACCCAATATTAATCTGGTTATAAAACCTGGCCTGTCATTGTTCTGCTGACTGTTCCTGGAGGAATTGTTGTGGATGAGTAACTTTCTCCTTCCCCTAGGTTTCCTTTGAAAGATTACACTGGTTTAAAAATAACTGCTCCTTGTATCACTCTCCTTATAAAAAGAAATGGTAACACAGAGGAACAGCTAGCTTTAGTCATAATAGCAGCGCTAGACATAAGGGGTGGCCTCTACACTTGTACATGCAATTGTTTACTGCCTGACAAGAGCACAGTGATCTACCCCAACGATATCTAGCCATGATGATTCACCAATTGTACTGTGACGGCACCCAGAGGTCCCAATTGGTTATTCTGATGGAGTAAATGGGCCCAGAAAGTCAAAGGCACATGAACATCTCACTGCAAAACACTAAACAGTTAAGCATGGCTTGGGGTTTTGTCTACAGAGACCTCAGCCTACTTAGTCCCATGGCAAATACACCATTGAAAATCTTTTAAACTTTTTATTAGATACAGAAAAAGAAGGAAAAACAATTAAAGCAACTGAAATGTCAAGTATTATATAAGGCTTGCATTTTTAATAGTATCCCTTATTCCCTTTTCCTTTAGCTATAAAGAGATTTTCATAAGGAAATCCCCAGATGACAGTCTCTTAGATAGTATTAGAGAGGGTAATAACTGTCCTTTTTTGGGGTGTGTGGGGGGGAGGAGAAGTAGTTAGTTGAGATGGTCTGGTGCCATTGTTGTCAAAGTCCAATCCTGTTTCCTTTAAAGGACAAACACCCACAAAAGGGGAGAGAAAAGAACTGCAAAAATAGAAAATGCAGCTTCTGTCTTCTATGTTGACTCTTACTTGGGGAGGTTCAAGTCCAAACACCTCTTCCATCTACACACAATTCGTCTAACTCAAGCCCGGGCCTCAGGACCCCACAGGGGTGAAGGGTTCAAACCGGGGTCCCGGCCCAAACCACCATTTTACAGTGTGGACGCAGCTTGGGTCTGGGACACCCAGATTTGTGTCCTGAGAGTCCATGAGGACAAAATCAATACCAGAATACTACATGGGGTTTGTATGCAGTCCTGAAATATGCTGGGGGAAACTATATAGTTCTTTGAGAGTTCCTATTACCATGTGTGTTTCAATGTAGTCCTTGGGTAGAAGCATTCAGAGCTGTCTACATCCAGAGCCTTTCAGAGCCATAGGGACACAGTCATCCATGGGGATGCTAACACAGCATCCTGTTGATTTCCCCATGAATTTTGACCCAATCCTGGCCGCCAATAGACGCAAACTTTTCCTATAGTAGGAACTCCAGATCAGTTGTCAAATTTCAGGGAAGTGCATATTTCCCAGCCGCTCCTCTGAAGGTGACCAGCCCACTCCACTTGTACATGTGTTGCTCTGTCACCATACATTTGAAAATCTCTGTGGCATACACGGCTGGTTCGCCACAGGCAGCTTGGAATAAAATCTACCTTTGCTATTCTGGAGCCTGTAGGATTGTAATGGCCTCAAGAATGTGGAATGCATGCAAGTATATAGCAGCTTATATAGTAACCCACGGCTCCCCCTCGGGAATACCCCACCAGAAAAGGCCAAGGAGCTCTGCAATTTTTAAACAAACACGAAAAAAAATCTGTAAACTATAACTTACCATGGTCTCTGCAGTCTTTTCACTGTGATAAACTGAGTTTTGTCCAAGGAGTTTCTTGGAGCTGAGGTGTTCCTCTCAGAATATACTGCAGCTTAGTTTTACACAATATCAGTTTGTGGCCTAGAGATTCCACAAGGCACTTTTGCCTGTGAATGAACTGAGCCTGTTGTGAAGCACTGAAACAATAATGCACTGCTTGCTGTCTGCTGTCAGGCCCTAAGAGCTCTGATGGCCCTTCAACCTTGGCAACTTGGGCCCACTGCAGCAGGTCCCTGGGATGCAGAACTGTCACAGACCAGTGCAACCGGAAGCCCTTCCATGTTGAACTTACAGACCACCTTCTGGATAGGGCCAATGAGCAGGTGTAGTATCAGAGAGAGAAGGATTCGTGACTAGTGGCATGGCACAGACAGGCTACAGTGCAAGAGGACAAAGTTGCAACACACAAGAAGAGGCTTGCAGCATAGTTTCTAGAACAGGAGGATCAGCTAAGGGATGAAGATAGAGCCCAACAGAAAGACCTGTTTGTGCTTGAGGGCACCAGAATACAGGCTGCTGCTGCTGCACTCATACCACGTTGTCTGGTCTGCAGGGTTTATAGGCACAGCTGATACCAACCCTCCATCTGGAAGCCTGCTGAGGCTTGCATACCTGGGACACATGAAGCTCAGCCCCAGTTTGAGGCTCCACCCCTGCAATCCTATTGATGGAGTCCCAGAGCAGCTGATTGGCCTGCTGGTCCTACTTAAGCCAGCAACAGGAACAGGAAGATGTCTGAACAACTGGGCTCTACCCTGCTCTAGACTTTGTGCTTCCGTGGCTTGATTTACTGGCATCCTGAACTGGTGTGACTCCTGGCATTTGATTTGTGATTCTGATCTCCAGTTTGTCTCCTGACTCTGACCTCCTGGTATCCTGGCCGCTCCGGGTCTTCGGCGGCAATTCCGCGGCGAAGTGCCCTGAAGACCCGCGGTGGGGGGTCCTCCCGCCCCGGGACCCGCCACCGAAGCGCCGGGTCTTCGGTGGCAATTCGGCGGTGGGGGCCCCCTGAATCCTCTGGGCAGCCCAGACTGCCTCTGGTTCCTGTCTTGTGACTGCAGACTCTGACTGCTAGGTCTGGCTGCCCACAACCTGGTTGTGACAACATCTGGAGCCCCCTCCATGGTTCTATGCGCTGCAGACCAGAAACACTTAAGACAATTCCATGGTTGTGTGAAATCAGGACTTGACAGCAGCTGGATCAGGCAAATCCACCCACATGCAGGCCTCCATCCCCATGCTGACTTCCACTACCATGCAGACCTCTACCTTCATGAACAGCTCCACCTCCTTGCAGCAGCACTAAGGAAGGGAAGGGAAAGGAGAATGGGGGGCAGGTGTGACACACTGTATCTCAAAGTAGCACCCTGTAACCCTCATATTCATCATTGGTATATGGTGGTGATATTTCATACAAAGAATGCCATGTAAAATACCACATGAAAGGTCATAATCTGCTGAAACTCATTGTTCTGTCAAAGTACGCATAAAATATTCTGTGATATCATCTGTCTCCTTGTATGCAGGACATAGCTGGTCCCAGTTGTGGATTCTTGGAGTGATGGGAATCATTGGGAGTGGTGGTTTCTGATTCACGCATATTGTTAGTGTATATGAAATTATGAGATTATGCTATAAATTAGACTTGTTTAGGTTACATGTAGCAGAAAAACAGAGCCCCAATTAATCTTGGAGCTAAACCAACTGGAGAGGAAAGAGAAAGAGGAAGCTAACTAGAGGGCTAGGAACTGAAACAACAAGAAACTTAGGAAAGAAAGACAGAGAGAGTGAAAACACAAATTGGATCTGGCAGAAAAGCAGAGCCAGAAACCACCAATCCCAATGATTCCCATCACTCCAAGAATCCACAACTAGGACCAGCTATGTCCTGCATACAAGGAGACAGATGATATCACAGAATATTTTATCAGTTTTGAGAGGCTGTGTGCCATTCATGAAATTCCTGCTGGCAGGAAAGTCTCTACCCTGCTTGCAAAGTTAACTGGTAAAACCCTAAATATATTCAATGAAATGCGAATTGAGGATGCTGTAGACTATTGCAAACTTTAAAATACTGTTTTGCAAAGGTTTCAAATTACTCCTGATACATATAAGATGAAAGTTAGAAATCTTAAGAGCAGTGCTGGTATGAGTAATGGTGAATATGTATACGGGGGAAAGATCTAATGGGAAAATGGGTAAGGGGGAAAGGTGCTGAAAGTTTTGAACAAATGTTTGACCTTGTTGCTCAGGAACAGTTCTTAAATATATGCAAAGATGATGTAAAACAATGCTTGTGGGATAAAACTGATCTCTATGGAGGAGATGGCTTCTCTAGCTGATGCCTTTGAGCAGACCCAGGCATCTATTGAGAGCAAGTCACAGAAAGAGGGGTTTAAAGCTGGTGGGAAGGGAGGATCTCATTTTACACCTGGGAAGAGAGAAGGGGGTTGGGGAGCCTAAAACATCCCTCTGCTAGTAATTCCTACCCCATATCTCCTGTGAAAACAGAAGAGCCCAAAAGGTGCTATCATTGTAATTCAACTGATCACCTGAGGAATAAATGCCTTGTGCTGGGAGGAAGCAGGCAACAAGTACCCCACGTTAATGCTGCTGTCCTCAGCACAGAAGCCTCTGAGCTGCCTGAAACTTATCATATAGGTTTTGTGGGATTAGCCTCTGCAGAACCAGACATGGAGCACATAAAGGTTGTCAAAATTAATGGCAGGGAATGCTTAGGATAGGAAGATACCGGTGCAGGGATCTCTGTGGTTAAGTAGAGTGTAATTCAAGAAGGTGACATATTGCCAGAACAAAGGGCAGAGCTTTTATTAGTAGAAGGATTCAGGATTCTTGTGCCTTTGGCCAAAATGCACACAGAAATTGATGGTTAGAACGTGAATTAAAGGTGGGGGTCGTGGCTAGTATCTCTGTTGACATGCTGCAACATCCAGTAGAATGAGAAAAATTGCTTGATCCAAATACTGCTTAGTCTAATAAGGTTTAGGATTAAGGTGTGTTTACTTTTTATTTTCTTTGGTAACTGACTTTTATGCTTGCCACTTATAATCACTTAAAATCTATCTTTCTGTAGTTAATATACTTATGATGGAATCTCCTTCCTTAGAGGTTTTTAAGGTCAGGCTTGCCAAAGCCCTGGCTGGTATGATTTAGTTGGGGATGAGGTCCCTTCCAACCCTGATATTCTATGATTTTAATGTTTTATCTTAACCAGTGAATTTGTCTGAAGTGCTTGGGGAATCTGCTCAGATTACAAAGGCTGGTACATGTCCAGTTGCCTTTGATGAAGTGGTGAACTAATTAATAAACTGGCACTACTCAAGAGAAGGGCTTGAGCAGTGTAAAATGGTATATTCCTGGGGTGTAAGGCTGGGGGCTTGGGAGATTTGCTGGTGTTTTGCTGTGTATAATGCATGAGAGAATTCATGCAATTTAGCTGGGTGTGCCTCTGTATGCTGGTGGCTGAGGGTATGTCTACACTGGCAAGTTTCTGCGCAACAAGTTATACCACTTTTATTAAAGCGCTGGAATTAAACTGCTGTTGCTTGTCCACACTGTGCTTCTTGTGACGGTGAAGCACACCTACATTAGCAGCTCTTGCAACGGCAAAGAGAGCAGTGCATTGTGATAGCTATCCCACTGTGCAACTGGCCGCAGGGTGCTTTGGGAAGGGTTTGCAATGCCTCGTGGGGCAGGCACAGCATCACATGATGCAGGTTTCCCAGTCCCATTGTTCCATGGGCATCCTACTACATTGCCAGCTGCTTTTCAACTGAAGTGGGGTGGGGGGCAGAGTGTGTGACAGGGAGTGTGTGTGTGTATGGGGGGGGACAGAGAGTGTGTCAGGATGCTGTCTTGTAAGTTCAGACAGTGGCAGGAAACAACCAGTCCTGAGGCAAGGGGAGGGGGAAACCCCGACATCAGCCCTCGCCTCCTTCCCCAGCTCTCTGTCCTCCTCTCTCTCTCATACCCAAAACACACACACACACACCTGCCTCTGAGTTCAACATTACGAGCATTCCACATTAATGGTTTGCTTTGTGTCCCAGAGCAGATCAGCACAGCACAGCATGCAACGGCTGTCAAAAATGGAGTTTTGAAAGGGGAGTGGCGCATATCTCCAGGGCAGCTGAGTTAAAAACAATGATCAGAGCGGACACTTGAGGTATTATGGGACACTTCCAGAGGCCAATTGATTGCTTTCTGCACTGTAATGTGTTTACACTGCCAATACAGCGCTGGAGTCTCTGAGCTTTAAGGCTTACGACACTCGTCAAGGTGGGGTTTTTGCAACGCTGCAACTGAGGAGTTTCTGCACATTAAGTGGCTTGGCAGTGTGTACACCTCGTGAGTTACAATGCAGAAAGCTGCTTTACTGTGCAGTAACTTGCCAAGTTACAAATTACTTGCCAAGGCCTGAGTGATAACAGCACCTGGAGGGGTTTGCTGCTTGTCACTAGCAAAGCATTGTGAGAGACAGCCCAGGCTGGAAAGTTAAGTGGGCACAGCGATCCCACAGTCCCTGCTGCATCCCGGGAATCCCATCACACTCGGTCCTTAAAGGGATGTGGTAAGGGGACCCTGGAACCTCCCTCTCCACTGGGTCTCAGAGCCCTGTACGAAGCAACACTGGCAAGGTCCTCCTGGCAGACAGTCTAAGTCCACTGCCTTAGGCTATTTCCCAACCATATCCCTTCATCTTGGGGGGTGGCCTCTAGAGTCCAAACAGTCTGTAGTGGTGTGCCTGGAGTACTGCCCCCTTGTGGACCTTTTGTGGCATGCTTCCACAGCTTCAGGTCCCTCTGGGCAGGGCGGATGCACAATTGGAGGGGGCCAAGCCCCGCAACGTCCTTATAGTCAAATAGTAAAGTTCACTCACTTCTGGGTGCTCCCTAGGTTCAACAGTCTCCCTCTCAGTAAGGGACACGGTGCTTCTACCCCAGCGGCTGTTCCAGCTGTCAGGTTGGTAGTGAAGCTCTCCTCATATAGAGAGGCAGAACTGCCTCTTCTCCAGCCAGCCCTGAACTGAATCAGGTTCTCTCCTTTCCTTCCCCTTCCAGGCCTGGCATTGGCTGCAGGTATAGCAGGGCAGGGCTAGCTGGGCCCTCAGTCTCTCTTTAACCCTTGTTCTGGTGGTGTGGTCTGCTCCGTCACACATCTCTCCCTCCCTTATGATACCATTTGGGGGACATTCCTTCCCCATCAGCTCTCCCACATCTCATGAAAAGAAATCCACATTCAGGTGGGCTCGTCTAGCCCACTGTTGGATACGGAAGGAGAAAGGCTGTGGGTTAGTGTCCTTCATGTAGAGAGTCATGGTTCATGACTAAAGCAAAGCGAGTGCCCAGGGAGAAATACTGAAGTGAGTCCATAGCCCACTTCTCGTCCAATGCTTCCTTTTCCATTACAAAGAAAGCCCTCTCCTTGGGGAGCAACTTGTGGCTAATGTAGAAAATGGGTGCTCAAGGATGGCTCTACCTGGGATAAGACAGCCCCCCTAGCGCTGCATCTGAGGCTTTGGTCTGTAGCAGGAATTCCAAAAGCCTCTTCACAAGCTTTGGTACACTGAATCTTTGGGCTATTATTTTTGAGGAGACCAGTGAGAGGGTCTGCAGTGGTTGATAACCCAGGAATAAACCAGCCATAGTATCCTGTCAGGTCTAAAAACTGGCATACCTGTTTCCTCAAAGAGGGTGTGGGGCATATCTGGAGGACCTGGACCTTATTCACAAAGTGTCGCACTGTACCTTTTCCCAAAGCGTACCCAGGATAGGTTGTTTTGGTCTTGCTCAGGTGACATTTAGTGGGATTTGCTGTCAGACTGTCTCCCTTAAGGAACTGTAATATCGTAGTTACATGTTTTAGGTAGTCTTGCCAGTTTTGACTGTAGATTACAATGTCATCTAGGTATGCAGTGGCGTAATGGTGGTTATGGGGTCCATCAGTCATTGGGGTGTGGCTGGGTCCCTATGTAACCTGAAGGGCATTCTCTGGAACAGGAAGAGACAAAAGGGGGTGGAAAAGGCCATTTTTTCCAGGATTCAAGTATGAAAGGGATCTACCAATATCCTTTGGTCAGATCCAGGGTGGTAATGTACTCCACTTCACCTGCCCCATCAAGTAATTCGTCAACACAAAGCATAGGGTACACATCAAATTTTGTTACATCATTGACTTTCCTGAAATCTGTGCAAAAATGGGTGGTCCCATCAGGCTTAGGGACCAGCACTATTGGGCTCCTCCAGTCACTAAATGACTTTGATTACTCACAGCCCAAGCACTGATTGGAGCTCTTGCTTCATAGTTTCCTTCAATTTCTGGGGAAGAGGTTGTGGGTTTCTCTGACTCTAAGTCCAGGTTTGGTCTGAATATGATGGAGCATTAAATGGATTCACCTAGGTTGGGTAGAGAATACAGCTGAGAAGGTAGTGATCAACTGCTGGACTTGGGTCCTCTGTTAGGGGTGAGGGTGCTTCTGATTTTGACCATCCTTGGCTCCAACATCCTCGTGGCCTGAAGGCCTAATTCTGGTTCCAATGAGTAGGGGAATATAGGTAAGCTTTCTTTGGCTTTCAGTGGTTTTAAAAGATTCACATGGTAGATTTGTTGGAGTTTTCACTTGTCCGACTATCAGATTTCCTAATTCATCAGCCCCACCTATTGTATCACCTCATATAGCCCAAGCCAGTGGACTAGCAGCTTTGATTCTGCAATGAGCAATAGTAAGAGAACCCAGTCATCAAGTTGAAACACCCAGATGCAGGCCTTTTCATTAGAGGCTGCTTCCTGGGTGTTCTGGGTGTGTGAGAGGCTCTCTCTGGCAAACAAGCCTAAAGCTTCAAGCTTCTCTTGCAGGGTAGGAACATACTGTATCACATTATTGGCTCAAGGCAGTTTTTCTTCCCACATTTCTCGAATGAGGTCCAAAATTCCTCATGGTTCCTTCCCCTACAACAGTTTGAATGGTGAGAAGCTGGTGGAGTACTGTGGTACCTCTTGTAAGGCAAACAGGAGAGGAGGGAGCAACTGGTCCCAGTGTTGGACATCTGTAACGACAAACTCCTGAGCATAGTTTTTAGTGTTCTGATGAACTGTTTCACCAAACTGTCTATTTGGGGATGATGGAAGGATGTTCTGAGGGTCTTGATTTTCAACTGACACAACTGCTTCATTGTCTGGGACATAAAGTTTGTTCCCTGATCCATTATGATCTGCCATAGTACCTCAGCCCAGGGAAAGATGTTCATAAGCTTGGCACCAACTGCTTTGGCATTCATAGAGCATAGCGGTATAGCCTCAGGGTACTGGGTTGTATAGTCCACCACTAGAAAAAACGGTAGCCTGAAGCACTCTTTTCCAGGGGGCTAACTATGTCCATTTCGATGCCCATGGATATCCTGGACCAAAAGTCCAGAACTGTCAACCCACAGCCAGTCCAAGAGACCCCCAACCCACCAGAGTTTAGGAAAGGAATATCACCAGCTCCCAAAGTACAGGGATTCCACACGGAGAGGCCATCCCGAACACCCAGAGGAGGGCTAAGTCACCACAGTGAAGACCAAGACTTGTATTTTGCATGTGGCCATCCTGAGCACTGGTCCCGAGATTGTACTCCACACAGGGGCAGCTTTGGGAAGATCTGGACCCCAAGCTCAACAAGGAAACCTTGCCAAGTTGACACCCCTGTAAGGGTGAATGGGATAGAAGTTGTGGGGCTCATGGACTCATGCTGTGCTCAGACCCTAGTGCTGAGCTCTGTGGTCCCAAACCCTGGGTCTACCAGAGGCACCATTCTATTACAATGTATGCACAGGAACATGACATCTGATTCCCATGTTCAAGTGACACTAACTGTGGGCGAGCTTACAAAGTTCCTGATGGTTGACCTGGCCCCAATCCTCACCTATCCCATTATCATCGGCTTAGACTGGGACTATTGGGGAAGTTATTAAAGGAATTTTCAGGACCCTTGCCGAATACTGCAGCTGCCCTACCTCCAGTCTCAGTTCTGTCTAAATCAGGGAACCTTGCAGGTGTGGAGGAGCTCACCAGTTGTGGGAAGAGCACATCCAACCAGCCAGGGTCAATCCAACAGGGCAAGGTGACCAACCCAACGGGGAGGCCCCTCCGTTACGTGAATCAGAGATCCTTACCCAGTTCTCCAACTTTGCTGAAGAACAATGGGTGGATGATATGCTGAGCTGAGCACACCCCCAAGTGGCGGTGGTAAATGGGAAGATCATCAAACCTCGTTAAGCAGAACTTGTTCCCACACTTTCAAATTCAGGGTGACCGCATATATCACCTTGAGAAGGACTGTCAGACTGAGGAAATCCAAAATCAGCTTCTGGTGCCCCAACCTTATCAGAAGGAGGCTATGTGGTTGGCCCACACCATACCCTTCACAGGGCACCTCAGGAGGGAGAAGACACTAGCTCGAATTCTAGCCCAGTTTTTTGGCTCGGAGTCTATACAGCCATCCCATATTTTTGTGCCTCGTGCCCAGTATCAGCTCTCAGCCCCTTGGCTAACAGAGAAAGCTCCCTGGGCTCCCATCTTAGACATAGTGAATGCTCAAACTGTGGTCTGTGGACTTGAGTTCCGCTAACCCTGGGTTTACACTGCATACCCACAGGCAGAGCACACAGTCATATCAGTCCCTGTGGGTACATACCCACACCAAAAAAACCCACAACACAGCAGCAAGTCTCAGAGCCTGGGTTAACTGACTCGGGCTCATGCTGCAAGCTAAAAATAGCAGTGTAGATAGACTCATAGACTTTAAGGTCAGAAGGGACCATTATGATCATCTAGTCTGACCTCCTGCACAATGCAGGCCACAGAATCTCACCCACCCTCTCCTGTAACAAACCCCTAACCTACGCCTGAGTTATTGAAATCCTCAAATCCTGGTTTAAAGACCTCAAGGTGCAGAGAATCCTCCAGCAAGTGACCTGTGCCCCATGCTGCAGAGGAAGGCGAAAAACCTCCAGGGCCTCTGCCAATCTGCCCTGGAGGAAAATTCCTTCCCGACCCCAAATATGGCGATCAGCTAAACCCTGAGCACGTGGGCAAGACTCACCAGCCAGCACCCAGGAAAGAATTCTCTGTAGTAACTCAGATCCCACCCCATCTAACATCCCATCACAGGCCACTGAGCATATTTACCACTAATAATCAAAGATCAGTTAATTGCCAAAATTTAGGCTATCCCATCATACCATCCCCTCCATAAACTTATCAAGCTTAGTCTTGAAGCCAGATACGTCTTTTGCCTCCACTACTCCCCTTGGAAGACTGTTCCAGAACTTCACTCCGCTGATGGTTAGAAATCTTCATCTATTTTCAAGTCTAAATGTCCTAATATCTAGTTTATATCCATTTGTTCTTGCATCCACATTGGTACTGAGCTTAAATAATTCCTCTCCCTCCCTGATATTTATCCCTCTGATATGTTTATAAAGAGCAATCATATCTCCCCTCAGTCTTCTTTTGGTTAGGCTAAACAAGCCAAGCTCTTTGAGTCTCTTTTCCATTCCTCGGATCATCCTAGTAGCCCTTCTCTGTACCTGTTCCAGTTTGAATTCAGATGTTCAGACTCAGACTGGAGCCTGGGCTTCAAAACCTCCAGCCCCAGCCCAAAGATCTAAACTGCTATTTTAGCTCTGCAGCGTGAGCCCTGCAAACCCGAGTCAGTTGACTTGAGCTCAAAGACTCGCTGCCACCGGTCTTTCTTTGCTATGTAAACGTGCTCTCTGGGACCTGGCAAACTTGTAGCGATGCTTGGCCATTTGATAGCATTGCTATGGCAAACTTGTTGCTCTGTTCATGGGCTCACAGCAGTGTTGTGAAACAGAAAAGCTTGGCCAGCTAAGCCAGACTCGTTAAATAGGCAAAAAAGAGAGAGGGAAGAAGAACTAAGGTGGGGAAGGAAAATGATACATGGAGGAGGTGGATGACAGCAGGAACCCAAGGTTCACATTCCAGGTGTTCAGGATTTAGCTGGAATCACTTGAGATAGCAATGTCATCTGGGTCCCACTCAAGACATCTCTCAGGACCAAGACAGTGAAGGTCCAGTGGTAACATGGTGGATCCCGGGGTGGTAGCCATGATGGTAAATCCAGTTCATCCATCTTCACCATTTTGATCCCCCCCAAAGTCTCTTTTTTAAGAACTCCCAAAGGGAGTTATGGGCAAAATAGCCCATCTCCTCATTATTTTGTCCATCAGTTAGGCCTAAAATCCAACACACCAATTTTGGTTCATAATTTTCCAATTCCCTTATCCTTTACCAGTCGCAATAGTAACACAGCCCTTGGGTGGTATCAGCAAACTTTTTTTTTTCTCTCCCATTAACTTTTGCTGACTTTTATACGCCATTTTATTTAACAAGCTGAGTTGGCTGATTGTTACCTTGGATAATTTAGAGCACAGGCCTCTGCACAACGGGATCCGATTGTGCCAGGCGTCTGTGAAAACAAACATAGATTGTATATGCCAAAGAGTTTACTACCCAGTTTAAGACAAGGCACCAAAAGGAAGTGTAAAACAAGTCTGAAGTGGGGGAGGAGATATGAGGGTAATGGAGATGAGCATATGATTACTGTTAGAGTGCTTTCCCTTCACCCCCTCCCCTGGTTCTTGTCACGCAGACAGAAAGCAGAAGACCAGAAGTCCAAAGTGTAGACAATGTGATGTTTAGCAAGCATATCAATAGCTCTACATGCCAGCAGAGTCTGTTTCCCAGTGTTCCATTCCCAGCTCCAATGCCACAGAGCCTTGCCTGTGTTCCTATTCCCAATTCCCACCTCCTCCTCCTTTGCAGGCCCAAATATACCTTCTGTGCACATTTCTAGTCACACCCCTTACAACTTATGGTCATGTTCCGTTTGGGAGGGTCATGAGTTGAGGTCTTCATCTCACCTCTTTTGTATCCCATGGGAGGTGTAAGAAGTTAGGTTGTGTTCTGGCCAAGGCCAGGCTTTTCTTTGGATTTCAGTGTCTCTTATGCCTGCCCCCCATTTCCCTTTGCCCCTCCTAACTGGTTGCTTAACCTTGGCTTGAAATAGGGGTTGAGGCAATCTTAAAGTGTGGCTGGGCAGTCATAGGGTATAGGCTATAACTCAAATTAACACAACTCGTCCGCTGCTAACACAATAATTTAGTGCAAGTTGAGTGTTATTTCAGGGTAGCCTCTCTCACTTGAGAGGAATTTTAACTTGAGTGTAGATAATTCAAGTTAAGTCAAAAAAGAGCCTGAGTTCTGTACTAATACCATTGCTGTGGTGCCTCACTTGAAAAGTATTGAGTTGCACATCTTCCCCAAGAAAAGTTGCTGTAAAGAAACAGTAAGCAAATAAATTGCCGAGCTTCTCTCCTCTCTTTTATTGGAAAGAGTCAGAGAATTTAAGGCCCAGGACCACCAAATCATCAGTCTTACCTCCTGTATGTTACAGCCACTAAACACAGGGTGACCGTATTTCCCTATGCTGAATATGGGACACTGGTAAAATTACTCATATTCAAGTGAGTTCAATGGCAATCAATCAGAACTATTCAGTACAAACATTCAAATTAACATCGAATTGACTGAGCCCATTAAAAAAAATTACTGCGTAGTTGGAGTCTTTTTATTTACCTTCTTATCTTTAAGGCTTTAGGGTTCACATGGGGAGAGGTGACACACACTCCTGTACATCTCTCTCACATGGGGGGGAGTGACCGACCGATTTGACCCTCCCTGCTTGGTGCTCTCTGCCCTCCATGCCTGGCTGGGCCCCCGAGATAAATGCGCCTCTCTTAGTACCTGCCGCCATGTCTTCCCTAGGCATCACGTGGGGGGGGCACGCAGGGTCACATGCCCCCCCTCCCCAGATTTCTGCCAGGGTTCACACCAGAATATGGCCAGCACCAGCCTTTCGGAAGTGTGCGGGAGGGAAAAGACAGGAGCTGCTTCCAGCCACAGGGGGTGGGGGGAAGGGATGACCTGGCCTGGGTCTTTGCAGAGCTCATTTCTTCCCCACCACCCTTCCCTGTGGCTGGAAGCAGCTTGTCCCTTCCTGCCCACACAGTGTTGAAAGGCAGCTAACACCTCCAGGCTGCTGCTGGCCATCGACATAATCCAGCTGCCTCTTGCCCCCCAGCTACAGCGTGGGCAAGAAGGGGTTAAGCCGTAAGGATTCATTGTGCACCAGGGCCCAGGGAACATGACTGCAGGGGCTTCAGCAAACCCAGCCAGAGAGGTGGCGCAGCAGAGGAGGGTGCCTAGAGGATGGAGCAGCCCTGCGCTCCCTAGGGGCAGGACCTGGGGGGGGGGGAGGGGGTGAAGAAGGTGCTAAGCCCCTGTCAGGGGGGCTGCTGTGAAGCCTGCAGAGTCGTGGCATGAACAGGCTGGAAATTGCTTCCCCCACCACTCCAGAGTTTAGCTGAGGGGCAGGGAGGCTTCCCTGGGCCAGTGCTGTGCTGGGCTTTGGCACATACAGGACTTGGCTCTTCCTGACCAGCGCCCCGGGCCGGAGGGTCTTTGGCTTTCCTGGGCACCGGCCTAGCCAGAGGAAGGAAGGAGCCTGCCGGCCAGGCTGTTGGTGAGCTGAGCGCTCCAACCGGGGCTGGTTCTCCGTACAGTGCTGGGAGTGGGATGCGCCCTGCCTGCGGGGGAGGGGATATGGAGGAGCAGCGGGACTGGGAGGCAAAGCAGGGAGAGGACAGCAAGAGGTGGAGCACGTAAAGGGCCGAATGGTGGGCAGAAGCGACACGTAACTGGCCACCACCTGGCACCTGCCTGCACTCACCAGCCACCGCAGCTTGCAGCGCGCAGCCAGTGCTGGCTGGAAACGGGAACGGGGGCAGGGCCCTGCTGGCTGAGAGCCGCCACGCAGTGGGGACTGCTCTGACAGACCAGCAGGGGGAGCAGCTGGACCCGCACATTGCAGCTTTGCCTGCCCTGCCAGCAGCCTTGCAACCCCCTCCCCCCATCATCGACCACTGGACCCGCCCCTCACGCACCACTGGCAGGCGGGAGGCTGGCCAACAGCAGGACCTGCCAGTACTGATGTGTGTGTGGGGGGGAGAGAGACAGAAAATATGGGACAATTTGCTGTTTTTTAAGAAAAAGTTGGGACACCTGCAGGAGGGCTTAAATACGGGATTGCCCCTTTAAAAATGGGACATCTGGTCACCCTAACTAAACACCAGCCAGTTGCCCCCACACCAAGCCTACAACCAGAATTAAACCAAAGTGTTACAGCCTTCAGACTAAATTCCTGTAGGCCACAGGCAGAAAACTGCTTGTGCAGTTTCTAAAGAAAACTACCCACTTTGCTCCATTCTTCAAACTCAAAATAATTATATGAATGGATTAAAACTTGAAGAAAGTACATGGGACATTGGATGAAATGAATAGGAAAGAAATGCTAAATCACAAGCCAGAAAAAGCTGTTAATAGACAAGGTTACTAAGTCTCCAATACACTATTTTTAGTCAGTTTCCATCTCACACAACATGCCCTATTTTTAGCATCCCTCTGCCTATGTATTCATTTTTCACAAACTTTAACAAATCACTGACATTTTCAAAGCTATCCTCACAAAACAAAACAGGTATTAAACAGGTGCTAATGCACTGAAAGCAGCTGGCAGCAGCACTCTGCCAGACCCTGTGCTACCATGAACAATTCATGAGAAAAAAGGCAGCCAGGGAGTCTCAATTCTGAACAGCCAGCAGGTATTGCCCTTCCAGAAACAGCCCAACAAAAGACGAAGAAGAAAGGAGGGAGCAGACAAAAGATCAAAGATGATATCAGAGTTACTAAGGAGGCAAGAGGACATAAAAAAAAAAGTCAGTGTTTATTCAAACAGTGCTCCATTTAAAACTTTAGATTAGATTAGATTGACTCTTGACTATTTATAATAAATTTCCAGCTCTGCCTTCTTTGACTGTTTTCATCTGCCATCAATATACATCCACCGATATCTCTTACTACCATTTTCAAGTGTACCATAGTAGCATAGGCCCCTGTATTGTATCTAATATACAGCAGCAGCAATAAAAATCAATCTCTTTATGGTTACAAATACCTGAGAAACTGGTATTGTCTTAACTCCCCAATAGCCATCATGCTCAAATGGAGATAAGGAATACAGGCTGGAGAATTGGTAAGGGATCGACTTAAGCTAGATCAATATAAGCCATTTCTAAATCTATTTAGTAGTGTCCAGTGCAGTGTAGGATGTAGACAAGCCTTGAGTAGTAACTGTAAGGTGCAGTAGAGCCAGAAACTATAAGCAGTAAGATACAGCAGCCAGTGATCAGTAATCTGCAGCAAGTGGTAAAGTGCACAGTGAGTGTGGCCAGGCAGTTCCTGAGCAAGGAATACTGTCAGTATTGCTACTGGCACCAAAGGTGTGAGTAACAGTAGGGGGAATAGTTCTACTTTGTGTAATGACCTGCTTCTTGTCAATTGTTGGAAATGGGCCATCCTGATTATCACTACAAAAGTTTTTTTTTCTCCTGCTGACAATAACCCACCTTAACTGATTACACTTGTTATAGTTGGTATGGCAACACCCATTTTTTTCATGTTCTCTGTGTGTGTGTGTGTATATATATATATCTTCTTACTTTATTTTCCACTGCATGCATCCGATGTAGTGGGTTTTAGCCCATGAAAGCTTGTGCTTAAATAAATTTGTTAGTCTCTAAGGTGCCACAAGTATGCCTCGTTCTTTTTGCTATTGGCACTGGCACCAATGCACTCTGTTGTACCCTCTGCCCACACAGATCACCGTGGCTCGTGGATGACCTGAGGCGGAAAAGGCAAGAACTAAGAAAGTCTGAGAGCGAGTGGTAGAAATTGCTGTCTGAAAAAGAAATTCTTTGTTGAAGGCTACAAATAGCCACTTTCTCGGGAAAAAATTTCCTAATGGCAGACAGAGCTGTCCCTAGGGACCCCAGGCACCATGGGGCCAGCAGCCCAGAGCTCCTGGACTTCCAAGAGCTAAGCAGATCAAAGCAATCATGTCTATCACACTGAGGAGATTTAAACTTGAAGACTCCTTATAAGAAATGGAAAGGGAGGTGGATATTTTTTGCTGTTTTTAAAATTATTATGAAGAACAAGTTTAAGCTTTGTTGTGACGTGCGTTGTTTGCCTGGACTGCTCAAGACCTAAACGATTTGAGTTGGTTTCTTAAATACCTTCACACTGTTTCACATCTGATACTCCTTGATGAAACATAGGAGCCTTGTCTTATAACAGGCTTATTCAAAGTGATACAAGCTACGAAAGTGAGATCTTGGAAGAATGTTGCCATTTTCATAACGTAATAAAAATATTGTAATGATAAATAATAATTAATAATACATAGTGTGTAATAAGCATATCATAAAAACAAATTTTTTATTTCCAAGATCACTGCTTTTATAATTTATACTCAGGTAAAGGAGAATATCTCTGGAAATATTCATTTTGAGGAGGGGGTTCGCGAGACTTGACATTGTAGTGAAAGGGGTTCACAGGTTGTTAAAGTTTGGAAACCACTGTTCTAGCGCTAGCCCCGCTGCAGTCCTGGGAGTGGTTCCAAGGCCCTCTGGGGGCTGGCTTGTTTAGTTCCCATATCTTGTTGCAGCCGTTTCTAGTGGCTGTTGCTATGGTCATTCTCCCTCCTACCATTGACTAGAGCCATCCAGGCTCCAGCAATAAGCAAGGGGGAGGTGCTGGTAACAACATGCAGGCAAGGCAAAGGGGGGTGTAGATTATGTACTGTCAGTTTATCTAACACTCGCACCAAAGTATCTCATAGAGCGAACCCTGCTAGATTAACACGCTTGTATTGTGATATGAGAAGCGACCTTGTAAAAGTGACAGTGTGAGACTCTGCAGAGTCCAACAGAAATGTGTTCAATTTGCAGGTGAAATGATGTCTTTTCTATCTGCCAGCCCTGCAGAGTCAGCCTGGGATCTGAGAGTCAAGCTGTGTATTTACTGGCTCATGGATCATCCCCAGAGATAGTTTCTGTGGGCAAAGCCTGTTCTCAGTTACACCTGCCCAGACCATTTTTTTTTTCCAAATTCCATGAGGACTGATGAGGAGAAGGGGGAACTGGAGAAAGAGGAGGACTTACCTATACACAAACTTGCACCTGTTTAGTTACAGCAATGCAAACCCCTGTGTGCAGTCTTTTATGTTACATTAACTTAAACCTGTTCCTAATCAACGTAAACCAAACCAAAATAATCCTGATTTAAACTGAAGTTAGTGTCTATACAGCCTTTTGCATCAGTCTAACTAAATCAAAGTTTTAAATCCCACTTTATGTTAAACCAATGTAGATTTGCATGGAGACAAGCTTTTAGACTGACTGTGTGAAAGACAAACTTTTTTTAAAAATTAGTTATATTATATATTCTTCACAGATTGCTCAGTACTCTGTATTTTTAGTCTTTCCTTCCCTGAACAGCTGTTTCGTTCATTATGAGACAGCAATAATTGCTCCACAGTTCAAGGATGCAACAGGGTTTCTGTTTAAAGCTAAATTTTGCATCCTCTCCAAAATCTACTATATAGGCAGAGCTGTCAGCACCACCTACAGTTAAGGTTCACAACACTTTCCATTATAAGACCCTGTTTTCAGTTGCTTATCAATTTACAAACTTTAACTGTTCAGGCTGAAATTTTATGGGCTGGGGGTCTGGCTGGGGCTGATTTTTTATTTTTATTTCTTATGTTTCAGTTAAAACAATTCAGCTACTTCTGAGAGCGAGGTTAGGAAACACATTGTGTCCCCATGTTTTAAAAAAAAATAATTCTTACCACTATTTCATTGAGAATCTCTAGTACCTCCATGCCTTGGAGCAGGGACATGAAATTTGGCAGGGGATCACCCTCCTGTCAGGAATGGGCTTACCGCAGTCCAGCTGTGCTGGTTAGGTTGCCTGGAGAAGGCTCTGCTGAAGACCCTGCTTCCTGACAGACTGTGTCCTCATACTGCTGGGGGTTTAGAGATGCCGAAAAGCAGAGGACTGTCTCTTCTGTGCTCTCGCACTGGCAGAAAGGAGGAGGAATGAGCAGGGCCATCCTTAGGCATATGCAGCATATGCGACTGCGTAGGGCACCCGAAAATTTGGGACACCACCCTCGCTGGCTGCAGCACGGACTCCTCTCCAGCCCCTCCCCGGCACTGGGCCGGCGGGCTTCTCCCCGATCTGACCCCCTGCCTCCTCCCCTTTGCCCACTCCTCCTCAGCCAGCTGGCTGAGGGCTCCAGCTGGGGCAGGCCCTCATGGGGCCAGGAGTAAAAGTTTGCATGGGAGTGAGCAAAGGGAGTCGAAACAGGCAGGGAACACAGCGGGGAGGGAATACCCAGAGGCTGGGAAGAGAGGGGGGAGCCGAGCTCAGGGGTAGAGCCGGGCACAGGACTTCAGGGAGCGGAAGGACGGAGGAGGAACCGGGCAGGGCTGGGAAGGGAAAAGAGTAGGGGGGCGGTTCTTTGTCTGACTCAGTGAACAAGCAGCAAATGTGCTAGGGCCGGCTGGGGGCCGCAGGGGAAAGCAGCTGTTCCAAGCAGCGCAGCCCCACACTGTACCTGCACTTCTCCCTTCTTCTGCCCACCTGCCCTACCCTGCCAGCAACTCCCTGCAATCTCTCTCCTAGTCTCCTTTTCATTCTGCCTCCCTCTTCTCTGAAATTTAAGCCCACATGCCAAGGATCCCCTTTGGACCGTCACCTTTCCTCTCCTCCCTTCCCCAGCAGGGATCAGCAGCAGCGAGCTGGGAGGAGGGAGAGGCAGCCTGACTAATGCAGTTGCAGAGAACTGAGGAGCAGAAAGGGAGGGACGCAGGCAGGAGCACCCCTAGCCTTTTGGCTGACCCCAACCTGAGTCCTCTCCCAAAAGGCAGTGGCCAATTAGGAGTCTGCCCCTAGGAGTGGCCCTGGACACAGGGCTAAGCTGGAAGCAGTAGGAGGTTGGATAAGAACAGAGGGGAAGAGCCAGGCTGAGGAAACGGGAGCAGGCGGGTTTATAGCCCCTGGAGCATATCTCCCTCCTGAATCTAGAGCTTGAGCCACAAAGAGATCACGTTCAAAATCGTCACAAGCATTCACTAATTTTGGATGCCCAATTTGAAATATGTAGGCCCTGATTTTCCAGCATACTTACAAGTGCTATAAAAATGCTGTGTTCTAAGCACAGATCCAATTGACAACATTGCAGGACAATGAGTTGCAACTAAGCAGTTGCTGCAGCAGCACACGTTAGTGGGGGCTTTTCCTCATTTTACTCTACACTGCACAAACTGCAAAGACATTAGTCTCATAAAAGGGTGAGAAAAACCTCCTATGGAAAAGGCCCTGAGCCAACCAGGGTGGGGGGAGCCACGGCAAGCAGACAATCTCCTCCAAGATAGTGGGCATTAAGTTGCTACATGGAACAAATAAAACAAATACCTTTAAATAAAACTACTGTTAGGTTTCTCAATGAGGCCTTCACAGATATCTCTCCCCCCACACCCGCCCTCTCGATCTTTCACAGAAGCTGATCTGGGCAGAAGAGCTGTTTGAGAGAACGGCTCAATAAAACGAATTCCCTTCAACTCCGTGGGCCGGCCTGCCCACTCACCCAGATACAACACACATGCACTCTTAAAGCCTATCCTTCCCTTCTTCCATCAGAAAATGTCTACTCAGCGCTACTCTTTACCGTTCTGAAAATGTGTATGTGTCGCCCCCTGCACTCCACAGGATGGCTACACAGACATGCTACATTTTCATCTGCCAAGTAAAGTGTTTTCCCACCGTACATATGTTACAGGCTGAGACAAAGATCCCCTGGCAAGCTTAGCTAGAGCCAGGAAATCTCCACTCAGAGGTCTGAAATCCGAGCTGGGACTCAGATTCGCTGTGCAAGGAGTAGAGGTTCTAGTCTATTAACCAAAGCAGATGTACAAGAATCATTCTGCCAGCTGCATCTGTCACTCTTTTTTCCATGTTACATTGACTTTTCCTGTTAGTCATCTGAGCTTTTATCACAGAGGGCAAGAGCCAGCAAGCACGGAAGTCGGTTGTGGTCAATTTGTTCTCTAGGGCAGTTGGTTTTCCCTAGCTCCCAGTTCCAGAATCCTTTGGCCTTGCCAGAATCCTCATGAGCCCTCCACAACTGATCACTTGATATCCTCTATGCTGCAGGGAGCATGACACAGTTCCCAGCCGTCTGCCCAGAGAGAACTGGACAGGATTCTCTTCAGAGCAAAGTAAAGTATTTACTGTCATCCTGGGGCTTCAGCTTCCCACTCCCTGCACTGCACTGCCATCCTGCAATGGGCCAAGGAGTGAGGGTCTGCAATCAGAAATCAAATTCAACTAGAGCTGGACTTAGGCAAAGCAAGTGCCCATTTCAGGCCCAAGACCTACAGCAGATGCTCCACAAAACAAATGTAGGTTGTCCCCATCAGCTGCTTTGGGAGGAAAATCACTGCCACCGGTATCAGTCTGCCCCACCACACAGAGTGGGAGAAATTCCCTCCTAAACTCCTTCCTAGCAATGGGTCTGCAGGGGCACTCGTTGTCCCCATTTAAGAAAACTGCTACCGACCTCCCTCTCCCCAGCAAAACTGGAAAGAGAGACTTTTGGGAGCGCCACAGTCAGGCCTCTTATTTATTGAGGCCTGCAGTAGCTTGGGGCCCTGCCAATCCTCAAGTGAGCCCTGACCTTAAGGATCCAGTGTGACGCTGTATGGAATATGAGTGACCATTTATAATATTACTGATACCAGTATTATACATTTGCAATGAATCTTATTTAAGCTATACCATGTAAGATGTCAGTGGAAAAGTTACCATTGGCTAAATATGATAATCATGTTTATATGTATGTATCATCTTTGAATTGTGAGTTTTAAATATGTGTGGTATATTTGTATCTGAAACCTGTGCTGTGTTTCAAACACCCCCAGAAAGATTGTCATCAGCACCATCCAGCCTGCTAGATGGCCTGTCAAAGGCAATCAGTTGCACAATGAACCCACTGAGAGAAGGCAGAGGTTACACCTATGAGTCAGCAGGAAATGTAGGGACATTCTTGTGGACAGGGGACTCTAAGTCTTTTCCATGCCATGTGTTGTACGTTTGTGTCTGGGACAAAGGAAGTACAAGCCACATAACAAAGGATAGAAAAAGGCAGCTGCATCTTCTCCATTTTGTCTTCAATCCTACTTCTTATCTCTGGAGCAACATCTCTACAAACTGAAGCATGGAACAAAGGACTGACAGACCCATCCAAGCTGTGGATGTGGTCTGGAGGGACTCTACAAGGCAGCATGGGCATGGATATAATAGGGCAGGGGAGGTTCTGCTTCCCCTGGCACTGCCGTGGCCACCGGACCCCCAGTTGCAGGGTTTGGCGGCAAAGTTTTTGCTTTATTATGCCCCATGCAGGTTCCGGGGTGGCAGAGGAGGCAAATACCACCTCCTCAGTCGCCCCAGAACCTGCATGGGGCATATCAAAAGTGTCTTCTAACAGACGCTTTTCCCCTGGATGGTGGGTGGGTTAGATCCGGGGAGGGGAGGCACGACGCGGTTGTGGCCAGCCCTGGGTTCCTCCAGGCTCGGGGCTTCGGCCAGCCTGACCGGAGCTTCTCTGGGCGGGGGGGCAGTTGGGGGAAGGCTTGGGGCTTCGGGCGGCCTGGGATGCAGCCGGGGGGGGCAGGGGCTCTCTGGACGGGGGGGGAGGGGTCCAGCTGCGGGGAGGATGGGGGAGCAGGGGGTCGGGGCTCTGGCAGTGGGGATGGCGTGGGTGGAAGGGGCGGAGCCGGGGGCTAGCCTCCCCAGAGGGGGGCTCCATCCACCGCCCATGCAAGCCAGCAAATTCACCAATGCTGCTAAGACCCTGACATATGGACTCTGAAGTCATATGCATGTATCTGACTGTTTTGACCATTTAACAACTCTCATCTTGTTCTTTTCTTTTCTAATAAAGCCTTTAGTTTTTAAATACTAAAAGATTGGCTGGCAGCGTGATATTTTGGGTAAGATCCAAACTAATATTGATCTGGTAATACAGCTGGCCCTTTGCAGATCAGAAGAATATTTTATATCGTGAGCAGAGTTATAAATAACTTCTCACTGTACTGGACCTAGGTGCTGATTGGGAGCCAGAGAACTGGAATGCAATAAAGGGGGCTGTGTGGTTTCTTTTTTCAGCTTCTTGATAACCAGTCGGGGGGACCAGGAGCACATTTTGTGTCTGGTTGGTAAATCTAACTACAGTATTAAGCTTTTGGGAGAATCTGCTCTCCTTTTTGGAGCCTGCCCTGATCAGTGAGGGCTACCCTGGGCACCATCCTGTACAGCAAGTCAGAGCAGAGTGCTATGGAACTGGGTGTGAGCTGACCGAGCATGTCTGTAATGTCTTGTTTGACTTGATTTTACAGCAGTTTTTCCAATAACTAACTCCTACTTACATCCATCGTGCCTTCCTACTTCCTCCTCCTCACAATACTCCAGTCCAGGAGTCCTACAAGCCCCATCTAATTAACTAATCAAAATACCAAAGGAACACTAACTCCTAGGCCAGGTGTACACTGCAGCTTAAAAGGCAGCTTACATCAACCTATCTCTGTAAGTGTCTACATTACAGGGCTGCTCCCACCAATGTAAGTCCCCCACTACACTGATGTAATAACTCAACCTCCATGAGAGGCTTGGCACTTAGGTCCGTGTAGTTAGATTGGCACAGCTTCTGTGTAGACATTGCATTACTTACATCGCCTGTCAGCACCAGCTGGGAGCCTGACTACCAGGCACTGAGAGCCTGAGCTGTTAGCTCCAGGTAGCTGAGCTCCCAGCTGGGAGCTCTGCGCAGAGCTGACAGCCTAGGCTGTCAGCCCCCCACACCATCCCACTTAAGTTGGTGGAAGTGCTCCTGGTGAGGACAGGATGGTAGTGTGGACACAAAAAAACGCAGTAGTTACTGCGGTGGCTGTAAGTCGACCTAACATAGGTCAACTTATTTGTGTAGTGTAGGCCAGACCCTAGTCTTCTAACTGCATGGAGTAGCCACACAACTCTGGGCTTACTTTTGTTTTTAAAATGACTCCCATCCTTCTCTCTTAAGAGTGATATTTCCTCTGTATCATCCCTCCTGCTGTTCTTTGCACCAGCGAAGATACACCCCAGAGCTGGTTTCATGCCCTTTTTCCAACACTGATGTCTCCTCTCTGCTAATATGCTGTATTGTGTATCAGGACATCTTCCTGCAAATGACACTGCATACTTCCCTGTGGCAGCAGCAGGGGCAGTGACGTTGTTAAATGAATGTGCATCCAGAAAACACTGGAATGGCAGGCCTGATGCCTCCAAAGTGTCCTTCCTTTTAGACTCAATGTGTAATAAATAATACTTCATACTTTTATAGCTAATTTCATCTCAAGATATTAAATTGCTTTTTACAGCTAGGTAAGGGTCATATTAAGCTAATTTTACAGATGGGGAAACTGAGACGTTAATTGATTTGCTCAAGATTCCACCGTGTCAGTGAGTGAGATATGAATAGGACCTGGCTCCTCTCAACACAAGGCTGTACCGACTCTAGGCCTTGGTGGATTCCCAACACACAAAGACACAACTAGTAGTAAATTATTTGCTAGGACTGGCAGGAAGGGATCAACTGCTAGGGTGACCTACTTGTAGTTATAGAAAGTACACCGTAATTCCTTGCTAGGCCCTTGGCCCAGTAGAAGGAAACAGAGCTATTCCTGTCCCGTGTCTTCAAATACATATCTCTCTGGGAGATATTCGTAAATGGACTTGGGTTTGGCTCCGTCTCTGTGTCCTGGGAGTTGCCTGGTCAGAGTATAACTGCATTAGCCATTCATTTGTTTTGCTTTACTGCTTTTGCACCTATATGAGCAGACTACAGGACATCCCATATTCTGCACCAACGTCCCTATGTGAAACTCCTCCCACGAACATGTTCACTGTGGCCCTCATCCCTGGCATATAGTTCTCTTCAGGCTCCCTGTGCTGGGGACCTGTTCCCAAGGTATAATTGGACCCACTCCTACTTGCATTTAAATCAATGAAAAAGCCCTACTGAATTCAGTGGTGCAGGAGTAGATCTACAGGTAAAAATTTCCAATCCTTGGTGCCTAGGTTAAGCTCCTAAATTAGGAACCAAAACAGAAGTAGCCTGATTTTTCTTAAATGCTGAGTAATCCCAGCTCCCGTTAAAGTCGAAGGGAACTGCAAGTACTCAGTAGCTTTGAAGGTCAGGACACTGCTGTTCAGGGGCCCAGTTACGGATTTAGGAATCTAACTTGGGTACTCGGGTTTGGAAACTCTGGACATAGCTCTTAAGCAGAGGACTTGTCTTCTCGAGGCCTAAACGGCTATTCCCAGTTCCTGCTTTTTACTGCTATTGCCCCTGCGAGGAGCCCCGGGACCGGTTTCTGCCCGGGGACCCCGGCGGGTTCCCTTTGCCGGCAGTTTGTCCCGCTACCTAGTGCGGTCTCCCCCCCGCCGCCTCTGTAGCTTCTTCTTTCCCTGCCGGGCCACCCGGGGGCAGGAGCTGCTCGCAGCCCTGCGGCCTCTCCGCCCCATCTCGGGGCCGCTGCGCTGCTTCCCCCGGCAGCGCCAGCTCCGCGGCAGGTCACAGCGCTCTCCGGATGCCCCGGGGCAGCTCGCAGCGACCCCCTATGGACACGGGCCTGGGCGGCGGGTACCAGGGGCCCGGCCGCCTTCGGAGCCGCGCCGCCGAAAGGTGCCCGAGCCGCTCCCCTGCCCCCCGGTGCTGGGGGTGCAGATGTGTGAGCGGCGGGCGGCGGCCACATCTCCATTGGCCCAAGCGCTGCCGGGGCTGCAGAGTCTCTCCCGCCATTGGGCCAGTAAGAGCCCTTGCCTCGGCCCCTTGTCTCGGCGCCCGCCCCACGGCCCGGGCCCTGCGGGGGACACCGCGTCGGTCACACACGCGGCGCAGGTGAACCCCGGTGTCTGGGCAAGGCCCCGCCCCGCCAGTAGGGGGTGACCTCGCGGAGCCTCCCTCTCTATGGCTCATTTCTGCTGCAGGACCTGCCTGCGGCTGCTCTCTACACTCGTGTCTGCAGGGCCACGCTGTGACGGGCGAGGCCCCCTGTGGGACTGGCCAAATAGCTGCCTGTTCACAAATGACCATTGGATTGCACGAAGCCTGACTCCGTTAACACCCTTTAAATAATTTCATTTATCGACATTTGCACTTTCTGCTGCGGGGCTTTCTGTGCCTGTGAAATGTCATTCACACCACGAAGGGCTGAACCCTGCGCCGGGCTCAGCGCTGGCAGCCTCACCTCTTTAGAGAGCAACCGCGGGGATCACAGGCAATGGTGTTGCCCTCACTAAAAATGGCCGCCACTCCCGTTATTTACAATAACAGTGAAGCCAGATTACTCCGAGGTAAAGAGAAGCCATTTCCCTGCCCCTAGTAAACATGGCCGCCGCCGGGTCAACAACGGGGTTTGAGACCTGGCTGCCCAGCGCGGAGATGGCCGCCCCGTGCGCGGTGTGGTTTGGGGCTCAGGCAAGAATCTCTCCCAGCGCCGCGGGTCGGGTTCCCTCGCCCCGGCGTGTGTCACGCGGTGCCTGGGGGTGAAGGCCCGGCTGGCCCCGCCCGCACTGCGCCCCCTCCCCCAACACCCCCAGCTCCGCCCCCTACATGCCCTTACCTCCTAGCTCTGCCGCTGCCCGCACTGCGCCCCGCACCCAGCCTCCTTACCTCACAGCTCCCCACTGCCTGAACCGTGCCGACCCGCCCCAACACCCCCTTACCTCTCAGCTCCACCCCCGCCTGCACTGTGCCCCCTGCCCCCAACACCCCCTTACCTCTCAGCTCCACCCCTCCCTGCACTGTGCCCCCTCCCCCCAACACCCCCTTACCCTCAGCTCCACCCCTCCCTGCACTGCGCCCCCTGACCCCAACACCCCCTTACCTCTCAGCTCCACCCCCGCCTGCACTGCGCCCCCCGCCCCCAACACCCCCTTACCTCTCAGCTCCACCCCTCCCTGCACTGTGCCCCCTGCCCCCAACACCCCCTTACCCCCAGCTCCACCCCTCCCTGCACTGTGCCCCCTGCCCCCAACACCCCCTTACCCCCAGCTCCACCCCTCCCTGCACTGTGCCCCCTCCCCCCAACACCCCCTTACCTCTCAGCTCCACCCCTGCCTGCACTGTGCCCCCTGCCCCCAACACCCCCTTACCTCTCAGCTCCACCCCTCCCTGCACTGTGCCCCCTGCCCCCAACACCCCCTTACCCCCAGCTCCACCCCTCCCTGCACTGTGCCCCCTGCCCCCAACACCCCCTTACCTCTCAGCTCCACCCCCGCCTGCACTGTGCCCCCTGACCCCAACACCCCCTTACCCCCAGCTCCACCCCTCCCTGCACTGCGCCCCCTGACCCCAACACCCCCTTACTCCCAGCTCCACCCCTCCCTGCACTGTGCCCCCTGCCCCCAACACCCCCTTACCTCTCAGCTCCACCCCTGCCTGCACTGTGCCCCCTCCCCCCAACACCCCCTTACCTCTCAGCTCCACCCCTCCCTGCACTGCGCCCCCTGCCCCCAACGCCCCCTTACCCCCAGCTCCACCCCTCCCTGCACTGCGCCCCCTGACCCCAACACCCCCTTACCCCCAGCTCCACCCCTCCCTGCACTGCGCCCCCTGACCCCAACACCCCCTTACCCCCAGCTCCACCCCTCCCTGCACTGTGCCCCCTCCCCCAACACCCCCTTACCTCTCAGCTCCACCCCCGCCTGCACTGTGCCCCCTGACCCCAACACCCCCTTACCTCTCAGCTCCACCCCCGCCTGCACTGCGCCCCCCGCCCCGAACACGCCCTTACCCCCAGTTCCACCCCTCCCTGCACTGCGCCCCCTGACCCCAACACCCCCTTACTCCCAGCTCCACCCCTCCCTGCACTGTGCCCCCTGCCCCCAACACCCCCTTACCTCTCAGCTCCACCCCTGCCTGCACTGCGCCCCCTGCCCCCAACACCCCCTTACCTCTCAGCTCCACCCCTCCCTGCACTGCGCCCCCTGACCCCAACACCCCCTTACCCCCAGCTCCACCCCTCCCTGCACTGCGCCCCCTGACCCCAACACCCCCTTACCCCCAGCTCCACCCCTCCCTGCACTGCGCCCCCTGACCCCAACACCCCCTTACCCCCAGCTCCACCCCTCCCTGCACTGTGCCCCCTCCCCCCAACACCCCCTTACCTCTCAGCTCCACCCCCGCCTGCACTGCGCCCCCCGCCCCGAACACGCCCTTACCCCCAGCTCCACCCCTCCTTGCACTGCGCCCCCTGACCCCAACACCCCCTTACTCCCAGCTCCACCCCTCCCTGCACTGTGCCCCCTGCCCCCAACACCCCCTTACCTCTCAGCTCCACCCCTGCCTGCACTGCGCCCCCTGCCCCCAACACCCCCTTACCTCTCAGCTCCACCCCTCCCTGCACTGCGCCCCCTGACCCCAACACCCCCTTACCCCCAGCTCCACCCCTCCCTGCACTGTGCCCCCTGACCCCAACACCCTTTTCTCCCCAGCTCCACCCGCACCCGTGCTGCGCTCTCTGCCCCCAACACGCTCTTGTCCCCCACAGCGCTATCCACACCTGCACTGGACTTCCCGCCTCCAACACACCCTTACCCCCAGCTCCACCCCTGCCCACACTGACAGGGTGCCCCGCCTCCAATACCTCCTTGCCCCCCAGCTCCAAACTGAAGGAGAGCCCCCCTGCTCGGTGCTGACTATGTGTTTCCTCTGGCAGGAGGAGAGAGCCGTTTGCCCCTATGATGCCAATCACCAGATGCCCAGATCCTCCTTGGCTAAGCACATAGTGGCCTGCCGGCTGAGGAGGCTGGAGTACTCCAGAGAGGAGCAGGTAGCCACTTTCTGGGCGGACTGGTTGTTTTTTTCCAGGGGCAGGAATCCCTTGGTCAGGTTCTGTTGAGAAGAAATAGTTTGGCAGTCTTAAGAGATCTGGATTGGTTCAGACAAATCTGCTGTTTATACTCTAGGCCCAGAGAAATTGTATAAAGGAAGGCCCTGATTTTGCAGGTGGATCCTTGCAGGTGGCCTGTGCACCTGCACAAGTCCAGTGAGAGACTATCTGGGTGTGAAGGCCCAGTTGGGTTTGTCAGACTACAGAATTGAGGAGCCCTGGTGGTTCTGGGTGGGGATACTTGAATCTTAGCTATAAACTCCAGAATGGTATAATTAATGTCTTTTGGTTTGTAGGCTGAAATGTATGACTCTGCATTTTACTACGAGAAAGCAAAGATACCCACCATTACTATGGGTAAGTATGAATTTGGTAATGGTTGTACAGTGGAATGCAGACACTTCAGGTGACGATGTTACCTCAGGTTTCAGAGTAGCAGCTGTGTTAGTCTGTATCCGCAAAAAGAACAGGAGTACTTGTGGCACCTTAGAGACTAACAAATTTATTTGAGCATAAGCTTTCGTGGGCTACAGCCCACTTCTTCGGATGCTGTAGCCCACGAAAGCTTATGCTCAAATAAATTTGTTAGTCTCTAAGGTGCCACAAGCACTCCTGTTCTTTTTGATGTTACCTCAGTTGCTCCAGTGGAAGAGAAACTTCATTATTCTCACCATCTAGATGATTTTAAAATAAATTTGGCTTGTGGCACTTTACCTTCATTCTGCAAAGCTGAGCAGCACACCTTTTTTCCTTACCTGATGCTAGTCAGAGGGTGTTTTTCCTTCTCATTTTCAAAGTTTGAAGAGGATATTATAATTTAATTCCCACTTATTTATCAGCATATTTGTGGCAGATTGTTGTTGTTTTTTCTATATCTCTAACACAGCTTGCAAGTTCCCTTTGCTTTATTACTTTCTTGTTTGTGCACCGGACTCAGCTGTGATGTGAGTAGATCACATGTATATGTCATCTCCCCACTCAGCAGTTTGACCCAGCTCTAAGAATAGCGTTTAGCTGCTGCAGTAGAGCTTCTGAAGGGAGACCTGTTTTCACTGCAGTTCTACATAAACTAGTGGAATCATTAGTGTGGGATGGTTCTTGGTTGGGTGAGGGAGGAGTCTCTTTAATGTCTCTGCAGTGCATTACTGTACTTGCTTCCAAATTCTGGAATCTAGAGGTTATTGCCCCCAAGATTATAAGGCCCTTTTAAGGCAGATGAAAATGTGACCTTCAGTTACTTGTCCCACTTTAAATGGCAGAGTTACAGTTAACAGATGTTTATATAACAAGTGTTTGAAAAATCTGCACAGCACAGTAATAATAATAATATTAAATAATAAAGCAAGACACACAGTGTGAGTCTGTGTCCTGAGGAGTTTAGAACCTGAAAAACAGACACAGAGGAGACAGGATACACTAGCAGGCAAGGCTGGCTCCAGGCACCAGGGAAGGAAGCAGGTCCCTCTGGCAGCCAATCGAAAGGGGCGGCACGTCTGTCCATTGTTGGGGTGGCATGTCCGGGTCGTCGGCGGCGGCGGCACTTTGGCGGAAGCCCAATCAGTCCACTTCAGTCTTCTGCAGCAATTCAGCGGCAGGTCCTTCACTCCCTGTCTTCCTCAGCAGCATTTTGGCGGTAGCTCAATCGTTTTCTTCCTTTTTTTTTTTTTCCCCTCGCCATTTGTGGCGGCAAAAAAGCTGGAGCCGGCCCTGCTAGCAGGACCAGAGGAGTAACTTGATATCATTTACATGTAATTGTAGAATAAATACAAATGTTATTAACTGGTTGTGGTTTGGTTTTCTGGACAAAATAACGTGGAATGGATGTAAGAACAAACCTTTAAAAAGCCAGAATATATTTGGTTAAAAATTTTCCATTACAGTCAAAGAATTCCTGAGTGTCTGATGGCCTTTTGCTGAACATCAGTAATTCAGGATGAGGAATATTATTCTCTCTGTACAATAACCACTGCCTACCTGTCCATTAAACCTCGCCAGCTAAGAGCACAGATCTAGCACATACCTCAGGGTGTACTTGTACAAAGGTGCAGGAGCTTTGTAAAATTCTCTTTTCCTTTTTTTCAGACAAGGATCTACAATTTCAGATTATTAAACAAGCTAAAGCTTTGAGTGCTAAAGAAGGTGGAGGCTCCAGTGAAGGTAAGCAGAGTACACAGATTAAGCCAGGGGTTCTCCAGATTTTCTGTAGTGTGGGCCATCTCTCCTCTTATTCGTGATCATCAAGCCACCTCTTTCCTAGTCTCCCTTGATCTCATTTGTGGGTTCACTGTCATACAATATTTATTTGCTCCCTTACTTCCTCTGGTCCCCACAGCTGTGTTCTCCTCCCTCACCTGGGATTTGGGGAGGGTTCAAGTCCTCCATGTTCAACTCAAGAGCTATCTTCAGGACTGGAAATCTAGCCCTGCAAAGCTCACGATGTTCTTTAATGCCAGTCCCACAATCCCACTATTTAAAATCTTCCCCCTACTGACTCCCTCTGGCCCAGCTCTCTGAGCTGCCCCCTCTTCTGCCTTCCACAGCCCAGAACCCCCTCAGACCGAACCCCACTCCCACTGCTGGGAATACTTTTCCTGGACAAGAAACCTTCCTTTTTGTTTTCACTTCCTCCTCTGAATCCCCAAACTAACATTTGTTTTATTGGGTATGTGATATGTAGCTGTCTTTCATTGCCCCATGATACGTGAACCTTCAATTTCCGTTTTTACAATGGATTATTGCAAACTTTCCTAAGAGGAGTTAGAGTGATTTAGTCAGAGGGGCCTGCTCCCCCTTAGATAGTATGGACAGTGTGTCCACCCATACATTTAAGTGCTTACATCCTGTTTTTCACTGATCAGCAGAGAACACACAAAACAGCCTGGAGCCCAGGAAAGGACAGAAATAGATTTCTCAAGAGAATGAAAGATGAAATCAAGACAGACTCTTGACAGACTGTGCTTGCTTGTACAGATGGCAGTAGAGCTATAGTGTGCACTGTGGGAATGATTGTGGCACCTGGATAAAACTGCATTAAGCTACTAACTTTTTCATTTTAAAATACATACATGTGCACAAATTAAGGTTGCCAACCCTCCAGGATTGTCCTGGAGTCTCCAGGAATTAAAGATTAATTTTTAATTAAGAGATTGTAACGTGATGAAACCTCCAGGAATACGTCCAGCCAAAATTGGCAGCCCTAGTGTACATAGGGGAAAAAAAGTGTATGCTCATTCTTCCTTTTTGACAGGCTAACTCAGCAGCTGAGTACAGCAGCACTGACTGGCAGGCTTTTCTGCTCTTTTTTTTTTTTTTCCTCTAGTATAGAAATGGAAACCGGTAGAATGGGCTCTTCGGAAAGGAGGAACCTGGAAATTTTCATAGTATTGATGGCGTATTTGGAAGATATGAGGTTTTTTCCCCATGATTTAACAAAGCTGTAGTAATTTTAATTTCAAATCTTAATCTAACCTGAATGTACTGGACAGCTTTAAAAGAAACTAAACGAACACCAAAACATGTACCATATGCTATATTGCAAAAATACATCTATGGGCCACTAGGTGTCACAGTTATAGCTCACCATCCTATTTTAACGTGCTCTTGCGCTTTTTAGAAGCGATCTGAAGAAAGAACCAAAGTTGTCCAAACTGTCCACATTCACCTAATAAAACCTGATAATAAATTAAGAAGTTACTTAGTAAACACTTATTCTTTTCTCTAAAACTCTCCACTAATGCAAAGTTGTAGTCCAGGTTTTTAATACACAGTCATCAAGAAATGTGAAGTTTTATGGTGCATAATTGTCAAATTAAGGTTGCTGTAGGAACCAGAAGAATGAATTGTCTGCATTTTAAAACCTCAGACATAATATCTGTTAACACAAATTTTGCCTTCAGTTTCCTTGGCTTGTTTAAAAGAGGGTGATAGCTGAGCAGACCTTCAGGTAAACACAGCTACTTTTATTTGAATAGGTGGAATTCCCAGTAAGTTGTTACAAATGTAACAGAAAATAGGGCATATTTCACGGGTTCTCAATCTGCGTCACATCTGGATCAGCACATCTAAACAGAGAGAGTTCTAGCTTTTCTCTTCTTCCAGTGTAGTCATTGCTGTGATATAACACCATCGTGAATGAAAAGGACCTAGCTGATCTTTCTGCTCTTGAAATATTTTTAAATAAAAATATCCTTGATTCTTCTTTCATGAGCAGGGGTGAGACTGAAGGGGAATTAGGGAGATGAATCTTCTCCTTACTTAGGCTTTGTCTCCATTTACAGTGTGTGTTTTGTACATACACTGCACGCCCACCTAGCCCAGGTATAAATAGCAGAGTAGATGGTGAGGCACTGCTTGGGCAAGTAGAGTAAAGACACACTTGAACTTTAGGGTATGTACTCTACTCATTCTTGATATGAACGAGCAGTGCCTCTCACATATACACAGCTATTTTTAGCAGTGTAGTGTTCCACTGCCGGAGTCTTTCTCCAGTGCAAGGACAGGCTGTAGCAGTGGGGAGGCAGTGGAGAAAGACTCCAGCATCACCCCACTGCTAGAGCCTTTTCCTGCTGCAAGGAAGGGCTCTGGCATCGCTGTTGGAACCTTTTTCCATTGCTTCTCCCCTGCCAGGGCCTTTTGTTGCCGTGTGTCACTAACCACCACAGTGTGAATGCAGCCCGTATTTCAGTGCAGCATGTAGATACACATAACCTACATGCCCCTGACAGCGTAGACAAGGCCTAAAGGATATACAGTATTCTTTCTGCAAGTGATAGCCTTTCATAAGTACTGTACCATATTCTGTTGTTTCAAGAAATTCACTTTGCAATGCTACAGTGTGTTGGAGAGAGTGTGACTGAGGGTTTGACTATTCTGTTTGAAGGAAATAAAATCTTTGCCATAAAACAGGGAGAGTGACTACAGCTTTAATAAATTGGGGAAGCAGATTTTTTTTAGCCAGCAGGTAACGAATACATCTTGGTAACTGTATAGCTAGTGAGTAAGTATAGACTAATAATTGGGAGGAGACTGGCAACTCTGTTTTGCCAATTGTAAATGCTTTTGTTGCACATCACTTCTCTTCAGGGTTTTTAAACTGACTAGTAATGTGAGCGGGTAGAAGGTAGCTTATTCTGAATCATCTTTGAAAGCAGTCAGAGCAGACAATTGAGCATTATCTGTTTGATTAAACAGAGGCTTTCATTCCAATTATTGCCAGTAGAATGTTGGCTGTTAACTAGTTTGCAGTTGAAATTTGGAAATAAATTGTAAAATAAATATGTACTATTGGACCAGTACAAAAACATTCTTTTGCAGGCTAGTGGGCTGTCACTAATAACAATACAGGAAATCGTATTGTGGACTAGATAGTTTTTGTGTGCGTTCTCTCCCTTTCCCCCAAATAGCCCTCATAGTCCCTGCAGGAGACACCAAAACTCCTGGCTCCCCAGGTGCTGAGGAAAGTTAACGAAATAGAAGTGTTGGGGCCATTTGGTGACAGTCTGTTACAGAGTCCTCATTTCATGAAGCAGATTTCAGTGGGTTTCCTAAAATTAGGCCAACTGAAGCACTTTTTGAGCTATCAGAATCCAGTAAAGCTAAAGAAGTCTGTCTTGCACAAGTGAAAAGTATGTAAATAGTGTCCAAGTTCCTAGTGCCAGTACACTTGCTCCTCCCCACAAGTTTCTTTGTGTAGCAGTATTGCCATTTTATAGAAGTAATAATGTCCATTTGTTCACAAGCTTTAGGTGCCTATTCTTCACTGCCTGTTGAAGTTCCCCAAAACCACAAACGCTTCATCTGTGACCTGACTCAAGCTGATCGTCTTGCAATCTATGATTATGTCCTGGAAGAGACGAAGAAACAGAGGTCCAGATCCCAGGCCACTGAAAACGACAGTGATCTCTTTGTAGATTTGGCTGCTAAAGTCACCCAAGGTTTGAGAAACATTCAAATTCTTGAGTTTTACAACTTAAAATGGCAGTGTTTGTCATTTTCAAATGTTGTCACGTTTCTACAGTTAGAGGGATTTGGTTGAACATCTATTCAGGTTTGAATTAATAAAATGTAAACCAAATTGTGGATTCTAGGAGAAGGGCAAAAATTATGCAAACTAGCCCGGAAAAGAGCTGGCAAATAATCTTTTTGTATTATAGTTCTTTTAATAAAAAAAAAGGTACAATTCAGGACACAGGTAAGATACGTTCAGATCCTGTAATGTGGTGGTCTTTGTGTAGTTGCCTATTGTATCTTTCTCCACCTTCAGTTCTGCCAGCTTCCTGTCCAAACAGCTCTTCTGCACTTCTCTCATTGTATCTGTTGCCTGCATCTCAGCAGGAGGAGGGATCCTTCATTTCTTCTGCAACAGGCCTGCACTTCTTTGGCTCACAACTGAATGTGAAATTTTGCAAGATTTCTGCTGTGAAAGCTGATATGAGATAAAAGCAGCATGGAACAGTAACAATAGAAATGTGATAAGAGACACACGATAGTCTTTTGGCACAAAGAAAATTCTGGAGAAATATATAAACTAGTGAGACAGATCAGGACTCCTCCAATTACTATATTCTGTAAAAGGTACAATATACATGCAGGGAAAAAATGCCTTATTTCTGGAGCCCGATCCTGCAAAAGGATCTGCATGGCCATAGACATTTACATTTGCTGGATCAATCCCTCTGTTTGCCAGACTTCCGCAGTTCAATAATAGGGGTTTTGAAAATGCAACTTGTAAATTAGTATTTAGGGCAGTTGTTGTTAAATAACTTATTTCAAGTCACTACATTGGTCTTATTGCAGTGTCTCAGAGTTCATGTAATAATCTTGTATGGTGGCTTGAATGCCTTTTATTTTGGTTGTTGATTTTGGTCTTTACTGTGTAAGCAGATCTCTTCCAGCTTTCTCTCCAACTTCCCTAGACACTGTTTGATGCTGTAAGTAAATACCAGAGAAACATCTGTTAAAAGAACTTGACACAAACTTACCTTTAGTCCTGTAAACAGCACCATTCTAAGACAACCCTATTATGTATTCTCAAGTGCCGATGTATTGCCTCTGAAATTTTTTTTTTAGTTTGTTTAACCACTTGTTTCACATTCGATATTTTATTAGATGATGGTCAAAAAGGTCCAAAGTCTCATCTTGAAATCCTGGCAGAAATGCGGGACTATAAAAGACGGCGGCAGTCGTACAGAGCTAAGAATGTTCATATAACAAAGAAATCTTACACTGAGGTGAGCATCAAATGTTTTTGTAGAGAATGCAAGACCTTGCAAGTATTAGAATGCTTAATCTTTTCACAGCATACACTCTCTAATGTGCTCTATTCAGATTAGTAAAAACAGTTTTAACTATGATGCCTAGGCAAAAAAACCTTAAAGAAACTTTTTGACCAAGTCTAAAGATGTGGGTTAGTAAATGTGTTAGCAATTTTATAAATCTCAAAAAGAAATGTTAATGGTTTAAAGTATTTATCTCCTCTGGTTGGTTGTTGGTGTTTCCTAGTATCACTTTGTGGCTATCCTGTAGTTTGAGCTATGTCAATTTGAAAGTTGCATAAACTACTTAGAAGGGCACTGCAGGGTTAAAAACCATATGTATTTAAAATGCATTTTTCCTTACTCCTATTACGATACCGGCAGCTGAGACTGTTAAAAATGAAAGAACTTTAAAAATCTTGTGCCCATCATGTTATTTATTCTTCGTTCCTGAACAGTGAGGCTAAACTAGTCAATTTCAGTATCAGTTTCTTGTGCCTTAGCTATTTGGGGGTTGCAAAGACTTCAGAGAAATGTTTTCAGATGCAAACAGAAAACTTTTTTCACTGCAAGTTACTGAATATATTTATCACAGCTACTTTTAATACTGAGTTTTGTACGTGCAAATTCCAGCAACCTACATGTTGATAGTGTCCCTTTAAGGTGCATTTTAATAAAGTTACTTTGGAGTTTTTATTTCAGCAAACGTTTTTCCGTACAAATATCTAGTGCCTTTAAAAACAACACCTCAGACCTCATCTTTTGCCTGGTGTTTTCTAGTCTATTTTAGCTTCAAGTTTTCTTTTACTAATCTCTTCCCAGGTAATCAGAGATGTGATTGGTGTGCACATGGAAGAACTCAGCAGCCACTGGCAGGAGGAAGGTAAACCAGACAATGCAGAGACGTGTGAAGGAGGAAAATCTTCCATTTCAGCAAAATCTTCAGGAAGGTATTAACAAGAACCTCACAGCACTCACCAAAATGCTTTCTTTGTGCAGGGACGCTGGCAACCGTCAATCCATAGCGACCTATTACTGTATTCTAGTAGCACATAGAAGGCCCAGTTGAGAAAGAGACCCATTGTACTCCACAGTACAAATCCATACTAAGATAATCCTTGCCCTGAGGAGCGAATTGCTTACGTAGACAAGACAAAGGACGGAAGAAAAGAAGTGTTATTCCCATTTTGCAGATGGGGAAAATGAAGTGACTTTTTCCTAAGGCCACACAAGCAATTTATGGCAGAGCCAGGACATGAACATAAACTCTCCTGAGTCCTAGTACAGTGCTATAATCACAGGTCTCAGACTGTCACAGAGCAGCTAGGGAGAGAAGAACCTGTGAAAATGTGACTTTTAAAACACAAGAATTGGCGGGGAGATGCAGGATTGGAATAGTACCTTAAAAAGGGAGTTCAAAATAGTTTAAAAAACTGATTAGATGTCAAGTTGACAATGTCCCTTTAAGGTTCTCAGAGTTAAACTAGCAGTGCAACACAGCTATGTTCATGTATCTTATGTATACTTAACATCAACAGTAATCCTTCACTTGGGTATTGAAAAAGAAAACAGGATAGACTTTATTACTTGTGTAACATGGAAGTGTGTCCTCGTCACTGCGTAATGCTTCCCATTTTTATTTCCTGATTTGGGTGGTTGAAATAGTAAACAAATCGGATCTATTTCAGCCTTTGCACCTAAAGAACTGGGGGAAGAAATTGCAGCCTGTCAAACGAGAGAAGCCAAAATCAGTGTCTTGTTTCCAAGCGTTTATTATCACAAACAAGAGAAGAAGAAGAAAATGATCCTACCAAATGGAATACAGTTCCTTTTCGTTGCCTACCAGAGGCAGACCAATGGAGATTAAAAGTATTCTAATAACTACAGTGTTTATGAAACTATTTATTAAAACCAATAACTTTTTTCTTCAGAAACGAAGAGAGACGGTCAGCATCAGTGGACTCTCGACAGTCTTGTGGAAGCTCTAAGGATGTTGATCGATCTAGACACAGGAGAGATCCCAGCAGAAGTCCAGACAAACAAAAAAGAAGTAGAGAAAGAGGCAAAGACAGGGATTCCAGGAGAAAAAGAGAGAGGCAAGTGTTACTCTAAGCAATTTGTTTGCCTGTACCAGTCAGTGATGATAGTCACCAGTGAAATGTAACGGTGCATCCGAGTTTAGTGCAGGAACGTAATACTCAATCCAAGTAGAAATGCAGGAGAATTCAGAGAGGCAGAAAGTAATAACCCAGATCAGCCAAGCAAAGCCCCTGTCCAAGCAGAATTTGCTGTGGGATCTTTAAAAAACTACAAGTGATCCAGATTTCAGGGTTTAATCAGGGATCCAAAAGATGGCTCCTCCGGCAGTGACTTGTCCCTAACAATGCAGGAGCATTGGCTCAGATTTGACTCGAAGAGTCACCTAGTGCTCTCTGCTTGTGTTATATGGGCTGTATATTATGAATTAACCACACCTTGTATTATTGATAGTTACTTAGTTGGTGTACATATAGTGAATTTTAATACATACTTCTGAGGAGTTTGCATGGGGATCTACCAGTTAGATTGGTTGCCAGCTCTACCATTTGCTTCTTACAGGTGTCTGATCTTTTTTTTTCTAAACGGAAAGCTTTCCTAAGCTTCAGAACAAAACTCCTCATAATGAGTGACACCAACACCACTGAAGAAGTAGAGAACTAAAAGTTTTTAGTACTAAAAGCAAAGAGATGATGATCCTGCAGTGGGATCTACAAGTGCAGAGTCTCATGCCCATAGTGCAGAGTTGATGGAGTCCCGTAGAATTCACTTGGATCTGGCACTGGTGCAAGTCCTTGAGCCAGCAGATCCCAGCTGGTTCCAAGTGTGATTTTAGGAGCTTATTCAAAACACTTTCCTGTCAGGCTCCTGGGCTCTTTGTGACCCTATATTGGTTTATAACAGAAATGGGAGAAATTGTATAGCACAATTCCTAGCAAGTGTGTATGAGCTCACAAAAACACAAATGCTTTGACCATATACTTTGGTGCATAGGATGGAGTGGCTGCTTGTCTCATAAAATGGCTTTATGCAGTTGTTTTTCCAAGATACATTGTGCTCTGTCAGAGTGCAGGGTTGTGCAATGAGACTTGAATAAAGCTCACTGGAAATGAACCCTCAAAGGGAAGACAGTGACAAGATTTTGAAGGAAGTGCTTAGATTTAAAGGATATTTTCAGTCTTGAAAGACTTCGGGCTTCTCTAATGTTCAGACTCTCATCAATGAAAGTTCAGTCAGCCAAGCAGTTTTGGAGTAATCTGTTAAATGCTGAGATCCTAACAAGACATTGGCTATAATGGCTTGTTTTCTATTTCAGGGCTGAAGACAAGTATCACAACCACAAAAGAAGAAAATAGGAAAAGGGGGCTGTAAAGAAGATGTGTGTCAGCTGTTAGTTAAGGAGATAGACTTAGACTTAAACTGGATCATTCAGAGCTGTGAATATCAGCAGCATGCTGATGGCGATAGCATTGTGAATTGAACATTGTACCCACAGCTGGGAGGCTGCCAATGACATCCTTCCCTCATCCTGACAACCTTACCATGGTCTCGTGTCTCAGATAGTTATTATCTCTGCATTAGGAGGTGACGTATAGTTTGTTGTATTGCCTTTGACTGATTGATAAATATAATTTATTACATTGTCATTTTAAAATTCAGCCCAACTTGGTCTGGTGATTGAAGCAAAAGAGGAAGGGGCAAGGATTCAAATTTGTGCAGGTTTGCAGTGACTTTGGGAGGATACACTCTAGTCTTCTGCGTCAGTCACCCCATTGGAAACCTGGATAAAGTGCAGTGTGAAAGTGAGCCTGTAACAGGATGGTTAGTGCACTAGCCTCTGAAGACTTAGGTCCTAGGCTAAGTCACAAGAGAGTGTATTGACTGCTCTCATCCTAGTCTCCATTCTTGCATACTGCAAAGCTGTTGTGTTCAGCAGGGGTGGCAGGTTTGTAGAAATTTTGGTGGTGCCCAGAACCCCCCCCCCCCAAACTCTGCCCCCACCTGCCTAAGGCTCTGGAAGGGAGTTTGGGTGGGGAGAGGAGGTCTGGGATGCAGGCCCTGGACTGGGGCAGGGGATTGGGTGCAGGCTCTGGGAGGGAGTTTGAGTGCAAAAGGGGTGAGAGGTTGGGCTCTGGGAGGGAGTTTGGGTGGGGGAGGGGGTCTGGGGTGCAGGCTCTGGGATGGAGTTTGGGTGCTTGGTGCAGGCTATGGGCTGGAGGTGGAGGTGCAGAAGGGAGTGAGAGGTGCAGGCTCTGGGAGGGAGTTTGGGTGTAGGCTCTGGGCTGGGGCAAGGGGTGGGGGTGCAGGAGGGGGCAAGGGGTGCAGGTTCTGGGATGGAGTTTGGGTGTAGGCTGGGGTAAGGGGTGGGGGTGCAGGCTCTGGGAGGGAGTGCGGAGGGCTGGGGTGCAGGCTTTGGGAGGGAGTTTGGAGTCAGGAGAGGTTGTGTGGGAAGAGGGTGGGAGTGCAGGCTCTGGAATGGAGGTTGGGTGCAGGCTCCGGGCTGGGGCAGGGGGTGGGTGTCCAGGAGTAGGGTGAGGAGTGCAGGCTCTGGGAGAGAGTTTGGGGGTGGAAGGGGGAGTGCAGGCTCTGGGAGGGAGTTGGAGGTGAGAGGGGATGCAGGAATGAGGGGTTTGACGTGTGGGAGGGGGGTTAGGGTTGGGGTGAGGGCTTTGGGTGGGGCTGGGGGGTTCATGCTGCAGGAGGGGGCTCAGGGCTGGGGCAGAGGGTTAGGGTGTGGGAGGATGAGGGCTCTGGCTGGGGCCAGGGATGAGGGGTTTGGGGTGTGGGAGGGGCTCAGGGCTAGGGCAAAGGCTAGGAGTGTGGGGGGGGTGAGGCCTCTGTCTGGGGCTGTGGATGAGGGGTGCGGAGTGTTGGAGAGGCTCAGAACTAGGGCAGTGGGGTGGGGTTGGGTGAGGGCTCTGGCTGGGGATGCGGGCTCTGGGTGTGGCAGGGCTGGGGATGAGGAGTTTGGGATGCAGGCAGGCTGCCCTGGGTCTGGGGCCAGAGAGGACTCCCCCCAGCCCTCGCCCCCCAGGCAGCAGTGAGCCCTGGGGGAGGGGCCTCTCTTCCCCCCTCACCACACTCACTTCACACCACTGTCACTGCATGTGCTCCTAGAGCCCCTCTCAGGTCCAGGAAGTCCCTTCGCCTCCCCTGTGGTGGGTACTGGGGTGAGGCTGCCATCACATGTGCGCCTCCTCCCCTGCTGCTGCCCCTCACTGGGAGGGAGGGATGGGGCTGCCCCTTGCCCAGCGTGGGGCAGGAGCAGTGACTGTGGGCAAGGGGAAGGGCGATGCTGGTGGAGGGTCCTGCCAGAAAAGGGAATGGTCCGAGGCGGAAGGGCAGGGTAAGGGCAGCCTGCCCTGCCACTAGTGGATGGGGGGCACCAGGACCCTGCGGCGGCAGTTGATGCCGGGAGCCAGCAGAGCGGAGTCAATGTGGAGCTGCAGAGGAGAGGCAGGGACACCACGGGGGCAGCAAGTGGGGGCCGGGGGCACACTCGGGGAGGTGTGGGGGGGCTGCAGGCAGGGCTGGGGGAGAGACCTGGCCCCAAACATTGGTGGAGCCGGGCCCTAAATATTGCTGGAGCCCAGGCACCACGGGCCCATACAGCTCCCCCCCTGGTATTCAGTGAAGTAGCAGGTTGGCTGCGAGGTGCATTAACAGTGTTGTTGAGAGGAGGCTAGGACGGGGTTTACTTGTGCTCTGCCTGGCTCAAGCCAAGCTCTACGATACAATTGCAGTTGCTCCAACCCCTCAGACAGAGACAAACACCTACAAGATCTCTATCAAGCGTTCTTACAACTACAATACCCACCTGCTGAAGTGAAGAAACCGATTGACAGAGCCAGAAGAGTACCCAAAAGTCACCTACTACAGGACAGGCCCAACAAAGAAAGTAACAGAACGCCACTAGCCGTCACCTTCAGCCCCCAACTAAAATCTCTCCAGCGCATCATCAAGGATCTACCACCTATCTTGAAGGACGATCCATCACTCTCACAGATCTTGGGAGACAGGCCAGTCCTCACTTACAGACAGCCCCCAAACCTGAAGCAAATACTCACCAGCAGCCATACAGCATACAACAAAAACACTAATCCAGGAACCTATCCTTGCAACAAAGCCCGTTGCCAACTCTGTCCACATATCTATTCAGGGGACACCATCATAGGACCTAATCACATCAGCCACACTATCAGAGGCTCGTTCACCAGCACATCTACCAATGTGATATATGCCATCATGTGCCAGCAATGCCCCTCTGCCATGTACATTGGCCAAACCAGACAGTCTCTACGTACATAACATAAGAACGGCCGTACCGGGTCAGACCAAAGGTCCATCTAGCCCAGTATCCTGTCTACCGACAGTGGCCAATGCCAGGTGCCCCAGAGGGAGTGGACCAACAGGCAATGATCAAGTGATCTCTCTCCTGCCATCCATCTCCATCCTCTGACAAACAGAGGCTAGGGACACCATTCCTTACCCATCCTGGCTAATAGCCATTAATGGACTTAACCACCATGAATTTATCCAGTTCTCTTTTAAATGCTGTTATAGTCCTAGCCTTCACAACCTCCTCAGGTAAGGAGTTCCACAAGTTGACTGTGCGCTGCATGAAGAAGAACTTCCTTGTATTTGTTTTAAACCTGCTGCCTATTAATTTCATTTGGTGACCGCTAGTTCTTGTATTATGGGAATAAATAAATAACTTTTCCTTATCCACTTTCTCCACATCACTCATGATTTTATATACCTCTATCATATCCCCCCTTAGTCTCCTCTTTTCCAAGCTGAAGAGTCCTAGCCTCTTTAATCTCTCCTCATATGGGACCCGTTCCAAACCCCTAATCGTTTTAGTTGCCCTTTTCTGAACCTTTTCTAGTGCCAGTATATCTTTTTTTAGATGAGGAGACCACATCTGTACGCAGTATTTGAGATGTGGGCGTACCATCAATTTATATAAGGGCAATAATATAGTCTCAGTCTTATTCTCTATCCCCTTTTTAATGATCCCTAACATTGTTTGCTTTTTTGACTGCCTCTGCACACTGTGCGGACATCTTCAGAGAACTATCCACGATGACTCCAAGATCTTTATCCTGACTTGTAGCTAAATTAGCCCCCATCTTATTGTATGTATAGTTGGGGTTATTTTTTCCAATGTGCATTACTTTACATTTATCCACATTAAATTTCATTTGCCATTTTGTTGCCCAATCACTTAGTTTTGTGAGATCTTTTTGAAGTTCATCACAGTCTGCTTTGGTCTTAACTATCTTGAGCAGTTTAGTATCATCTGCAAACTTTGCCACCTCACTGTTTACCCCTTTCTCTAGATCATTTATAAATAAGTTGAATAGGATTGGTCCAAGCACTGACCCTTGGGGAACACCACTAGTTACCCCTCTCCATTCTGAGAATTTACCATTAATTCCTACCCTTTGTTCCCGGTCTTTTAACCAGCTCTCAATCCATGAAAGGACCTTCCCTTTTATCCCATGACAACTTACTTTACTTAAGAGCCTTTGGTGAGGGATCTTGTCAAAGGCTTTCTGGAAATCTAAGTACACTGGATTCCCCTTGTCCACATGTTTGTTGACCCCTTCAAAGAACTCTAATAGATTAGTAACACACGATTTCCCTTTACAGAAACCATGTTGTAAAAGAATAAATGGACACAAACCAGACGTCAAGAATTATAACATTCAAAAACCAGTTGGAGAACACTTCAGTCTCCCTGGCCACTCGATTACAGACCTAAAAGTCGCAATATTACAACAAAAAAACTTCAAAAACAGACTCCAATGAGAGACGGCTGAATTGGAATTAATTTGCAAATTGGACACCATTAAATTAGGCTTGAATAAAGACTGGGAGTGGATGGGCCATTACACAAAGTAAAACTATTTCTCCATGCTTATTTTCCCCTCCCCTAAAGTTCCTCACATCTTCTTGTCAATTGCTGGAAATGGGCCATTTTCATTACCACTACAAACAGTTTTTTCTCTCCTGCTGATAATAGCTCACCTTAACTGATCATTCTCCTTATAGTGTGCATGGTAACACCCATTGTTTCATGGTTGGGGTGTGTGTGTGTGTTATCAAAACGCAGAATTTAGAACTTTAGAAAGATTCTGGATTGTTGGCTGTGCTACAAGGACACTGTCACTATCGGCTTAGTGTAGGGTTACCATTTTTTAAAACAACAAAAAGAGGACACTCCAAGGGGCCCCGCCCCAACTCCGACCCCTTCCCTGCCCCAGCCCCACCCCAACTCCGCCCCTTTCCCAAAGTCCCCATCCCAACTCTGCCCCCTCCCCTGAACGCTCTGCCCCCCTGCTCCTCCCCCTCCCCTGCTTCACGCGAATCAAATGTTCGCGGGAAGCCTGAACCAGGGAGGCAGGCAGCAGGTAAGCTGGGGCGGGGGGGCGCGAGGAGGTGCGGCCCAGTCCAGCCCCCTGGCCGAGCGGCTCGGCTCAGGCCCTGGGGTGCCAGCCCCAGTTCCAGCCGAGCGCCCCAGCCCTGGCGGTTCCAGATTGGCTTGGGCCACCAGCCCCGGCCGAGCGGCTCCAGCCCTGGCGGCTCTGGCCCGACTCGGCTCGGGCCCTGGGGCGCTGGCCCTGGTTCCGGCGGAGCGCACCAACCCCGGCCGTTCTGGCTCGGGCCCCGGCAGGTCCGGCTCGGCTCGGGCCTTGGGGCGCTGGCCCCGGTTCCAGTGGAGCGCACTGGTCCCGGCCGAGCGGCTCTGGCCCTCCCCGGCCCTGGCAGCTCCAGCTCGGCTCGGGCCCTGGGGCACGGGCACCGGCCCCAGCCAAGCGGCTCCGGCCCCGGCGACTCTAGCTCGGATCGGGCCCCGGGGCACCGGCCCGTCCGGCCCCGGCCCTGGCCAAGGCCAAGTGGCTCTGGCCCTGGCGGCTCTGGCCCGGCTTGGCTCGGGCCCTGGGGCACTGGCCCTGGTTCCGGCGGAGCGCACCAGCCCCGGCCCGCCCCGGCTCTGGCGGTTCCAGCTCGGCTCGGGCCCCGGTGGGTCTGGCTCGGCTCGGGCCTTGGGGTGCCGGTCCCGGTTCCGGTGGAGCGCGCCGGCCCCGGCGGCTCCAGCTCGGCTCAGGCCCCAGGACACGGGCACTGGCCCTGGCCGAGTGGCTCCGGCCCAGCTCGGCTCGGGCCCTGGGGCACCGGCCCTGGTTCCGGCCGAGCGGCTCTGGCCCTCCCCGGCGGCTCCAGCGCGGCTGGGGCACAGGCACCGGCCTCAGCCGAGCGGCTCCAGTCCCAGGGCACCAGCCAAGCGGCTCTGGCCTCAGTGACTCTAGCTCAGATCGGGCCCCGGGGCACCGGCCCATCTGGCCCCGGCCCCAGCTGAGCGGCGCCAGCCGGCGCCTGAGCACTGCCGGCCCCAGCGGCTCCGGCTCCAGACCCAGCGCCGATCCAAGCCCCACGACCCCTCCTTATTTTCCCGGACATGTCCGGCTTTCTGGAATTTCCCCCCGGAGGGGGATTTGACGACCAAAAAGCCGGACATGTCTGGGAAAATCTGGACATATGGTAACCCTAGCTTAGTGTTCAACTCTACTAGCTTGGGCAGCCAAGTCTCCCCTTCCCCCTTCAAACTGCAGTAGTAGGGGGCAGGGGATAGCTCAGTGGTTTGAGCATTGGCCTGCTAAACCCAGGGTTGTGAGTTCAGTCCTTGAGGGGGCCACTTGGAGATCTGGGGCAAAATCAGTACTTGGTCCTGCTAGTGAAGGCAGGGGGCTGGACTCAATGACCTTTCAAGGTCCCTTCCAGTTCTAGGAGATGGGATATCTCCATTAATTATTATTATAATTATTATAATCAACACTGAAGAAACCAACTTTTCTCTTGTAAACTGATAGCAACAAGTATTTTTTATTTTTTAAGACACTTCTACACCATGACAGATGTGTGGTCACGTTGCTTAATGCACTGTTGGAAGGTGCTCAGATATTATGGTGTTTAGCACGGTATAAAAATCTACATAAAATAGAATCCATCAATGAAGAAAGCTGAAGTTTCTCCAGAGCCATACATGAGCTTATGAAGGTTGATACTGTGTGTAACAGGGTCATTCATCTTCTATGCATCCCTTTGTGACCTGAGATCATTCTGCAGACATCTTGCCTCGGTTTCTCTTCTTCCTCGTCCCTTGTTCTTTTTAGCAGGCCATTTCCAGCCCTACCTGACTGGAGTTTTGTTCCCCGAGTGTATCAAACTCATCTGTAGGAGCCTCTAACTCTCTGCCACCACTTCCTCAGGTGCCTTTTTAAGCCCAGTTGGGCAGCAGGTTCACTCACAGTGGCACTGGGCATGACTTCCCTTTAAAGGGGCCAGTCACACTGTGCTTGTCATTATAAGAGCTTAGTCCTGCCTATAGCTAAATGTAGTGTAATGGCCAGATATAGGGCATGTTACTCCTAGAAGTAAATTAAACCTGCAGCCTTTTCAATACCAGTAATAGTCTCACATGCTCAATAAGAAGATCCCTTCACCCCCATTGAAGAACAATGTCTGATTTAGTGATCTAATGGCAGCTACTCAAAAGGTGTTTCACCCAGATGCCCATTCTTGAGCTGAAGTTCCTCGGGTGTGCATTCAGGAGCACCAAGAGAGAGAAAAGGAATATTTGTAAATGTTTAAGAACAGTTCCCAGGTGGGAGCATCACAGCAATAAGGAACAGACAGCGCCCTCCGGCCTTCAACCACCAATTTCCCTGCCTCCCTCCCCCCCCATATAAATTCATTGTTAGTTTCTTTTCAAGGGGGTTTCTAAGCTTTTGGTTGTAGTTCCGGTGTTTCTGGGTTCTTCCTTCTTTATTTTTTTATCTTTGGAGAGAAATTTCTCTCCTGTTTTTGTTGTTGTGTAACTTGAGCGCCCTCGTGGCCAAGATAGAGTCTGCTCTGCAGGCAGCTCTGGCCAAGAGAAGGCGCGTGCAGGAATGCAGCAGGGAAAGCCCCTTCCACGCATAGGCATGGGAACTAGGGATGCAGGGAGTGCTGCAGTACCCCTGGGCTGCCGACCCTGCACGCCCAGGGCTCCTGGCCTCAGCTCTGGCAGGGGAGTGGATGGGGTAAGGGGAATGACTTTCAGCACCCTCATTATTAAAAATGTTCGAGCACCACTGCTTCCACCCCAGGGGAACCTGCTTCAAACCCCCCAGTGTGAACACACACACGCTGAAAGAGTACAATGAGTACAGGAAAGGGAAATATTTATTTACTGGGAGACGGAAAGGAGAAAAAATAAGAGGGGGAAAGCTATGGGGACCGGTAAAACAGGGTTACATTCAACACAAGGCTTCACAGGCCCAGTGGTAGCAGAGTCTGAAAGGACAGACACTCAGCAATGTGTCTGTACACAGGGTTCAGGAGTCCCGGGCAAAGTTCTAGTCCAGGGGTGAGTCTTCAATGCTCCTTGTCGTCTTCAGTGCCAGTAAAGTTTCCCCAACAAATCCCTTCGGTGCCCCCTTCTGCTGCTCTCTGCAAAGCCACACAGTGACATGCGACAACCTCCCCACTTCACTAGCTAACATCCAGTTTGTCTTTCTCTCTGCTCCCCTCCCCCTCCACGCCCCTCAAAAAGGACTTCCTCTTCCTGAAACAATCAGCACCCCCCACTCCCCAAGAAAAAGATTTAAAGGGGCCATGCTCTCTAAACCCCAAAGGGGTTACAGTGCATGTTTGGGCAGGTTGGGGAGAGAAGTCACCCTCCCTGCCCTTCCTGACACTGGCTCCAGCTTTTAAACTACTAACACTAAAGAATCATTCCCAAGTACCTGCTCTGTGCTTTGTCTGCAGGGCTGTCCGATTCCTCGGTGGGGTCACTCTGGGTATTCACAGCATTTTATGATTAATTTTTTGTTTCTGGATTAATCGCTGTTTTTTGCACTCTGGGCACAATTCTGCTCTCACACAATGGAAAGTAACTCCACTGAAGTCACTGCAGTAGAATGCTAGTGTAAGTGAGGTCAGAATCGGGGTCACAAAATCCACATTAGTGGTGCTGATTTGACATAGGTGAGGAAGAATGTCCCGGTGGCTTTAACTGTTGAGCTGAGAAGATGATTTTTTTTTTATTGGGGTGGGGAAAAGGCAGAGACCAGGGGACGAGGGAGGATCGGGTGCTTTTTTAGACATTCCTGTTTTGAATTATGTTGTTTCGTGTGATACTCTCCATGGTGCTGTACTGCAGGCGAGTTGTGTCAAGACATAAAGTGTTTATTTACCTCGGGCAGGCAGCAAAACATCTGACGGCACAAGCTGGTACAGAGAAAACAGAGTTAATACAAAGGACCAACTTCAACCCAGGTGTAAGCAGTGGCCAATCCACTAGCAGTCAACAGGGGCTACCCCTGCTTGTGGCAGGGCTGAACTGGCAGAGTGTGGTATGGTTTGCACCAACTGGCTGTATGACGTACCAAAGGCCGAGTCATGTCAGGTGTTCAGCGCCCTGACTTCCGTTGAACCCCATGGGGATTGGCTTGCTGAGCCCTTTGAGCCAAGCGCCTGGTGGGGTCAGACTCTAGAGCTAGTTGTCAAAAGTTGTTTTTGAAGTGGGGGAGGGGCTGTGAGGCGCTGCAAAGCTTTCTGGAGTGAGAATTCAAATTAGGACGATTTCTGACATCCTGACCTTTGCTGGCCCTGACTGATATCCCATCGCTCCAGTCCAGCTGTGAGTGCCTCACATTATGGGGGCGGGGGGCTGCCAGCACTACCTGTTACTAAGGTTGCCCAGTGCTTCCCATGATAAGCCTTTGTTTTCAGTTGCTTATAACATTGTCAAACTGTAACTGTTTGGGCTGAAATTTTCCATGCTGAGTGTCTGCCCTGAAGCTGAATATTTCCTGAAACTTCTATTAAAATAATTCAGCTGTTGCTGAGAATGAGGCTAGGTGAGATGTTGTGGGTCTGTTACAGGAGGGGGACTAGATGATCACCATGGTCCTTTCTGGCCTTAAAGTCTACAATTCCATGACGACCGTGCTTAGCCCATGCTAAACATTTCTGGTGCTGTTTTCTTTGAAAAGCTCTAGCACCCCCAGGCTTTGGCGCAGGGACCTGAAATTTCCCAAGGAGGTAGCCTTTGTGCCAGAGATGCGCCTTTTGCTGTCTCCGAAAATCTACCTAAATTGACGAAATGAGAAGTCTTTGAAAAGTCAGAGTTCACACACACCCAATAGAGACTTCTTTGACGTTAGCAGCTCCATTCCCCCTGACAATTGTGTCTGCACTGGCATGCTCCAGGACTTTCCCTACAATTGCAGCTCTGATCTGCTGGGTCTGTGCTGGGTCCAGGTACCTGAGCAGAGAGCCTGTCTCTCCTGTGCTTTCAATGCCCCACCCCCCATCCTGCTGGGCTCAGAGGAGGAAGCGCTGGATTCAAATGCAGAGACTAGGGGACGGGGTGAGTAGATTGGGAGAAAGAGCCTAAGGGATCCTGGAAGCTGGCAGGAGGTGAAAGAAATTGGCATTTGGAGTTGAGGGGTGGCTGCAGAGTAGGTCTGAGTGAGCAAGGACACTTGCAGCCAGAGAGGAGACGGGGAGTGAGATCCAATGGGGTGGGTGGAAGGAGGTGGGGGGGAATGGCAGACGGAACTGATGAAGAGCTGGGGTTCAGGAGAACTGGGACTGGCTGGGCAAAGAGAGTGAAAGAAGGAGCTAGGGGCTGGAGATTCATAGGTATTGCGATTGGATGAGGAGCCTGGGAAGTTAGATTGGTAAAGGAAGCCAGGATGGGGGAGAGCTCAGCGGATTAGCAACTAGGACGTCCCTGCTGGGACGCTCCCGGCTGGGACGCTCCCGGCTGGGACGCTCCCAGCAGCACGGGGAGATGGGATTTCATGGGGCAGGGCTAATTTTATGGTCCATGACACGTTTTTCACTGCCATGAAATTGGTAGGGCCCTAGTTATAGAAGAAGATTGAGAGGTGACTTGATTATGGTGTAGAAGTACCTTCATGGAGAGAAAATAATGAGTACCGAAGTGCTCTTTAATCTAGCCAAGAAAGGCACAACAAGAACAAATAGCTGCCAGCTGAAGCCAGAGAAATTCAAATGAGAAGTAAGGCACAAATTTTTGACAGCGAGGGTGATTAACTAATGGAACAAGTTACCAAGGGAAGAGGTGGATTTTCTGTTTCCTGATGGCCTCACATCACAACTGATTGTCTTTCTGGAAGGTGTGTTTTGGTGAAAAACAAGCTATTGGGCTTAATATGGAAGGTGGTGTGTGAAATTTCATGGCCTGTGAAATAGAGGCCAGATTAGCCGATTTAATGGCCTCATAATCTATGAAAAACTCAGTGTGGGGTGAGGAACAGACTCTGCTGTTTTACTGGGTAGCCTGTTTCTCCCCAGAATCAATAATGAGCTAGTGGGGTGATCCGGGGAGCTGCTCAAACATACAACTGGGCTGGCCAGAGGCAGACATCAGCCCTGCAAGGGAGAGGTGGGTGTGCCAGTGCCTTCACAATGGCCTTTGGCAGGAACTTAGCCTATTGGGCAATGGTGATGAGGAGGCTGTGACCTCACAGAGCTTTCTTGACATCAGCCAGGCAGGACAGGGGTGCAAGGCCGGGGGAACATTGGAGACCCCTGTAGCCTTGCTGCAGCAAGCCTCCTTCTCGCGGTCTCTCCTTGAGGACCAAGAGAGGGTTTGTGTTCATGCACCTGAGTGTTGAGGAGGAGTTGCTTTGGGAGTTTTTGCCTTTCTGTGTTGATTTTGTAGAGAGCAGCCATCCCCTGTGTATAAGGTAAGATTCTCAGTGAGGGTTGGAACCTGTTCAGTCTAAGATATATGTTGCCAGTTGAGCTCTAGGCTCAGAAAACACAAGGTAAGTTGGCAGAAAAATGTCCCACCTAGGACTCCGCCCCTTAGCAACTGGCTAACTAATCGGTCTCAAAATATAATTGTAAAGGAGGAATCATTATCAGGCGAGTGTCTTTCTAGTAGGGTCCTGCAGGGATCGGTTCTTGGTGCTATGCTATTTAACATTTTGATCAGTGACTTGGAAGCAAATATACAATCATAACGGTAAAATCTGCAAGTGACAGAAAGATTGGGGGAGTGGTAAATAATGAAGAGGGCATGTCACTGATGCAGAGCCAAGTGGATTGCTTAGTTGCCTGAGCACAAGAAAATAACATGCATTTTAATATGTCCAAATGTAAAGTTATACCTCTAGGAACAAACAAATATAGGCTATATGTACAAGATGGGGGACTCTATCCTGAGAAGCAGTGACACTGAAAAAGACTTGGGTTCATGGTGGATAATCAGCTGACCATGAGCGTCCAGTGGGACACTGTGGCCAAAAGGGAAAATGCGATCTTTGGACCCATACATAGCAGAATCACAGGTAAAAGTAGAGAGGTTCTGTATCTCTGTACTGGGCACTGGTGCAACCACTACTGGAATATTGTGTCCAGTTCTGGTGTCCACAATTTGAGGCAGAAGCTGATAAATTTGAGCGGGTTCAGAGAAGAGCCACAAGAATGATTAAAGGATTAGAAAACATGCCTTATAATGATAGACTCCAGGAGTTCAATTTATTTAGTTAACAAAGTGAAAGTTAAGGGATTAGCATAAGGGAACAAATATTTGCTAATGGGTGCTTCACTTGAGCAGACAAAGGTATAACAAGATCCAATGGCTACAAGTTGAAGCTAGACAAATTCAGACTGCAAATAAGGCGAACATTTTTAACAGTTGGGGGGTTGGAGCAATTTACCGAGGGTTGTGATGGATCCTCCACAACTAGCATTTTTTAAATCAAGATTGGGTGTTTTTGTAAAAAATCTGCTCTAATTCCTATAGGAATTATTTTGAGGGAAGTTCTATGGCCCATATTAAAGAGAAGGCCAGGCTAGATGATCAGAGTGGTTTCTTCTGGGCTTGGAATTTATGACTCTGTGACTGACTGGGGGCATTTAGAATTTGTCCTTTTTTCTTCACTTTTCCTCCTTCCTTCTTGTCTCTTCTTCTCTTTTTTCTTGTTCCATTTCTCTCTACTGCTCTTCTTCCTGAGGCTGGTGGGGCTGTTCTTCAGCCGTCATTGTAGGAGGCTGGGGCTGGAATAGTGCGCTGACAGAGATTTCCACCAGAGTAATCTCCTCTCATGACTAGTGCTTTCTTTTGGCCATCTGTTGAGAATGCTCAGCCGCCAGTCCCCGAGAGTCTCCACACTGATTGGCCCAGTTTGAAGTTATTGCTGAGTTAATAGTGGGGAGACTGAGGTCATTGTTGTCTGAGTGCAATGAGGCCTAACGCTCAATTCAGTGGCATCTCTTTGTCTGTAACGTGATAATTATTGAAGACTACATCCAATTGATTCAAAATTTCAGGGAATTTCTAGGCATGAATGGGAAGAATCTTGTTGATTTTGGTGACAATTGGAAAACAAAACCACCACAAAAGCCTGGTTTCCACACCACGCCCCTTAAATTGGTGCTGTGAGTTGAGGGGCATTGTGACTTTAGAGCAGGGTTGGGCAAACTTTTTGGCCTCAGGGCCACATTGGGGTTGCAAAACTGTGCCTCCCCAAACAGCCTGGCCCCCACCCCCTATCTGCCCCCTCCCACTTCCTGCCCTCTGACTGTTCCCCTCAGAACCCCCAGCCCATCAACCCCTCCTGCTCCCTGTCTCCTAACCACCCCCTCCCGGGCCCCCACACCCCAACCACCCCACCCCAACCACCCCGCCGGGACCCCACCCCCTATCTAACCCCCCTGCTCCCAGTCCCCTGACTGCCCCAACCCCTATCCACACCCCTGCCCCCTGACAGGCCCCCCGGGACTCCCACGCCTATCCAACGCCCCCGTTCCCCATCCCCTGACCGCCCCCTTGCCACAGAACTTCCGCCCCATCCAACCACCCCTGTCCCCTGACTGCCCCCCAGGACCTCCTGCCTAGGGTTACCATATTTCAGCAAGCAAAAAAGAGGACGGGAAGAGCCCCGCCCCTGCCCCTTCCACTCCCTCCCACTTCCCGCCCCCCTCAGGACCCCCAACCCTCCCCCTGCTCCTTGTTCCCTGACTGCCCCCTCCTGAGACCCTCCCCCCATCCTAACTGGCCCCCTAGGACCCTACCCCCTACCTGCCCCCTGACTGCCCCAACCCTTATCCACACCCCCACCCCCAGACAGACCCCCGGGACTCCCACGCCCCATCCAACCACTCCCCACCGCCTGACAGCCCCCCCCAGAACTCCCGACCCATCTAAACCCCTCTGCTCCCTGTCCCCTGACTGCTCTGATCCCTCTCCCCACCCCTGCCCCCTGACAGCCCCCCCACTCCTTGTCCCCTGACTACCCCTCCTGGGACCCCTGCTCCTAACTGCCCCCCAGAACCCCACCCCCTACCTAAGCCTCCCTGTTCCTTGTCCCCTAACTGCCCCCTCCTGAGACCCCCCCCACCCTAACTGCCCCCCCAGGATCCTACCCCCTACCTGTACCCTGACTGCCCAAAACCTTATCCACACCCCCACCCCCAGGAAGCCCCCCCCCGAACACCCGACCCCCTCCCCCGTCTCTTGACTGCTCCCTCCAGAACCTCCCTGCCCCTTCTCCGACCCCTTGGCCCCCTTACTCTGCCACTCAGACCAGCGTGCCGGGGAGGAGGAGCAGGGGGAGGAGCTCCAGACTGCCAGTGCGAACGGCTGGCTGGTGATCTGCGAATGCAGGGAGGGAGGGAGTGCTCTCAGCTGCAGGGGAGAGGAGGGGGAAGTGGAGGAGGGGTCTCTCTGGCTGTCAGAGCCCCATGTAAGTGGCACCATCCGTCCGGCTGCCCTGTCAGCAGCGCGTACTCTGCGGGGGGGGGGGAAGTCCGGACATTTACAAATTCCCCCCGGATGCTATTTTTAACTCTAAAAGCCGGACGTGTCCGGGGGAATCCGGACGAATGGTAACCCTACTCCTGCCCCTTATCAAACTCCCCGGCCCCGGCCCCCTTACCATGCCACTCAGAGCAGCATGTCTGGCAGCCACGCCGCCTGGCCAGAACTAGACACGCTGCCGCTCTGCTCGGCAGGAGCACACCGCTCCGCCGCCCAGAGCGCTGCCCGCATGGCAGCATGGCTGCAGGGGAGGGGGGACAGCAGGGGCGGGGCCGGGTGCTAGCCTCCCTAGTCGGGAGCTCAAGGGCAGGACGGCCCTGCGGGCCGTAGTTTGCTCACCTCTGGTTTAGAGTCAACTCAGTCAGTCAGTGCTAACTCTCTGCAGGTGATTTGCATAATTCAACCCCATTGGTTAAAAGGAGTCAGCAAATGAAACTGCAGGTTTCAATGGGAGAGATGACCAAGGCAGGCAGCGGGCTTAGGGTTTATGCTCAGGGTTATTGGAGTGAGTGTGTGATGGGGGGCTGAGTTACCTCTGATGTCACAATGTTACTGCTCAGGCTCCTCTGCCTGCAGTGTCAGATGGGCAGTGACTTCCAGGGGAAAGGTTTTGTTGATCTAAAACTTGTAAAACAAGAAGAGCAGAAGAGGAATGGCTTAGATGATTTGACAATAAAATGTAGGTTTTGCGGCAGTATCCTGTGCAATTGCTATTGGTTCAGGGACAGACACAGCATTCCTGCCCCTGCCACCCCCGCCCCCTTTAGCTGGGCCTGCATAAACAGACAAATGTCCGACCCTCTAGTTATTCTCTTTTAAGACTGAGCAAATAACACACAACAGATGATTGATATGATTAATTTTGCTGCCTTTTCTCCTTTAATGGAATATGAGCAATTTATGATTCTCGTAAATGAAGTAGTTCTTCTAAAATGAAGGTGAATACAAATAAATGGTTGTTTCAAAACCAAAAACCCAAAAGGGGATTTTTAAAAATTTAAATTGGATTTTTTAAATGTAAATTAAAAGCAGGTTTATTGGGGGAGGAGGGGACAAGGGGGGGGGGACTGAAACATAGAGAGGGGGAATGGCTTGCCCAAGGTCCCTTAAGTCAATAGGAAAACCACTAATGAAAGCCAGGAGTCCTGCAAGCAGGACCCTGTTCCCAATCCCCTGCCTCAGTCACTACAAGAAGTCGCACTTGGAGCCAGGGAGACTGGGAACAGGGTCCTGCTTGCCCTTCCCAGCTCTGGAAAGCAGTGTTCGTCTGGGGGGGGGTTAGAACCTGCCAGCTGCTGAACACCCACAACCCCCATCAGTGGGAACTGAGAGGGACTCATGCCTCATATGATTGGGATCTTGTGAAGTTTAGCTGGGGACGAGTTCGCAGGGCAAGCTCAGATCCCTTCCCGGGTTCTGTTCTTTCTCTAGTCTGGGAGGGCCTGTGGTCTGGGAGGAGGAGGGAGCTGCTTGTCCAAACAGACTGAAAACCCCACTGCTCTGAAAGGATGAGAGTGGGGAGGGGGAACTTTGGGAGAAGCTAGGGTTACCATTCGTCCGGATTCCCCCGGACATGTCCGGCTTTTTCGGGTTAAAAATAGCGTCCGGGGGGAATTTGTCAATGTCCGGACTTCCCCCCCCCCCCCCCCCCCGATACAGAGCGTGCGCGCGGCTTACAGAGCAGCCGGGGCTCCGACAGCCAGAACCAGAGCCAGAGCCAGAGCCCTTCCTTCACTTCCCCCCTCCTCTCTCCTGAAACTTGACACCACTCCCCTCCTCTCCCTCCCTCCCCGCATTCACAGATCGCCGGCTGTTCGTCTGGCGCTCCGACCCTGCTGCCCTCCCCCGCTGTCGAGCGTGCTGCTCTGCAGCACAGTAAGGGGGCCGGGGGCCAGAGAAGCGGCAGGGAGGTTCTGGGGGAGGGGGTAATCAAGAGACAGGGAGCAGGGGGGAGGGTTGGATGGGTCAGGGAGTTCGGGGGGGCTGTCTGGGGGTTGGGGGTGTAAGGTTTTGGGCAGTCAGGGTACAGGTGGGGGGGGTCTCAGGAGGGGGCAGTTAGGGGACAAGGAGCGGGGGGGTGTTTGGGAGTTCTGGGGGGGCTGTCTGGGGGTTGGGGGTGTAAGGTTTTGGGCAGTCAGGGTACAGGTGTGGGGGGGGGGTCTCAGGAGGGGGCAGTTAGGGGACAAGAAACAGGGAGGCTATGTAGGGGGTGGGGTTCTGGAGGGCAGTTAGGAGCAGGGGTCCCAGGAGGGGGTAGTCAGGGGACAAGGAGCGGGGGGGGGTCGGGAGTTCGGGGCGGGCTTTCTGGGGGAGGGTGGATAAGGTTTTGGGCAGTCAGGGTACAGGTAGGAGGTAGGGTCCTGGGGGGCAGTTGGGGGGGGTCTTAGGAAGGGGCAGTTAGGGGATAAGGAACAGGGAGGCTTAGGTAGGGGGTGGGGTTCTGGAGGGCAGTTAGGAGCAGGGGTCCCAGGAGGGGGCAGTCAGGGGACAGGGAGCAGAGGGGTTTAGATGGGTCAGGAGTTCTGGGGGGGGGCTGTCAGGGGGTGGGGGTGTGGATAAGGGTTGGGGCAGTCAGGGGACAGGTAGGGGGTAGGGTCCTAGGGGGCCAGTTAGGATGTGGGGAAGGTCTCAGGAGGAGGCAGTCAGGGGACAAGAGGCAGGGAGGCTTAGGGAGGGGGTGGAGTCCTGGGGGGCAGTCAGGGGACAAGGAGTGGGGGGGAGGGTTGGGGGTTCTGAGGGGGCAGGAAGTGGGAGGGAGTGGAAGGGGCAGGGGCGGGGCTAGGTCAGGACGGGGGCGGGGCTAGGGTGGGGCTCCTCCCGTCCTCTTTTTTGATTGTTGAAATATGGTAACCCTAGGAGAAGCCTGTGCTGTGAGCTGCTGCCAGTGTGTGTAGATTGCAGTCCCTGAGCCCCCGGGTGGGGTGTGCAGTGACGGGGAGTTGCCCCAGCGGAGGGGAGGTGGGGGCGGAGCAGGCAGGCCCATTAGTGAGAGGCTGCCTTGACCCCAGACTCACTGCTGCTCCCCACTCAGTTCCAAGATGGAGAGGCTCAGGCAGGGGCTGGGGAAGAAGGCTGTGCAGGTGACTCCAGAGCCAGTGGGAAGCAGCTGCCGGCTTCCTCAGGAGGAGAGAGGCCCCTCTGTCCCCGCTGGCAGGGAAGCAGCTTGTGGCCAGGCAAAGCGGTGGAAGTGCCTGACATTCTGGAGGAGGAAGACACCAGCTTCCAGAGCAGGCCCTGAGGCACCTTCTGGGCCAACATGGAGGTGGCTCAGGATGCAGCCGTGCAGGAGGGAGCCAGGAAAGGGCAGGAGCTGGGCAAGGCGGCTCTGGGGCTTCCTCTCCAAGAAGCAGAGGAGCCAGGAGCCCAGCACCAGGGCCCAGGAGGAGCCATCCCCCTGCCTGGCCAATGAAGAGCCACCAACCTGCCCCGGGCAGGAGATGGGCAACCCCTGCTCTGGCATCAGCAGCTCCACCTACTCCCGAGGGGCCAGCAGCACCTCAGAGGAATGTGAGAGCCCTGAGGCTGAAGGCTCCCCCAGTGCAGGTGATGGGAAACCCAAGGGAAAGGGAGAAGGACTGGGGGGGGCAGGGCTAGTAACACCCTGTGTCCATTGGTTCACCAAGGTGTCTGGCCTCAGTCACGTGAGCCCCACTGACACCAGTGGGAGTGGCACAGTCACGCCCGGTGCAGGACATTCTGGGCGGAGTCAGGGGAGCTGCCTCCTGAGCTCCTGATGATGTTGGGGGGTGGCCTGACTACTATGGGGCCCTAGGGTGACCAGATGAGAGGAAGAAAATATCGGGCACATGGGGGGGTCTGCCGGCAGAGCAAAGAAAAATAAATAAAAAAACGAGTGCTGCCGGGCGGAGGAAAAAAAAAAAAAAAAAAAAGGCCGGTGGAGCGAAATATCGGGATGCGGGACAAACACCTAAAAATCGGGACAGTGCTGATTTTATCGCGATGTCTGGTCACCCTATGAGGCCCTGAGGCTGATGGGGCTGAGGGCGTCTCTGGGAGGGGCAGGGTTGGGCCCTCTCTGCCATGGGGTTCCTTACAGAGGAAGGAGGCACATTAAGCCTTCTCTCTCCACTGCACCCCATCCTTCCCCTCAGCGGCAGCAGGAGTTATCCTCTCTCCTTTTGTGCCCGGTGCAGGGACCTCCAGTGTCCAGATGGAGAACGAGGAGGAGGAGGACGTATCCCCGGAGGAAGCTGCCATCAGGGTCATCCAGCAGCATCTCCAGGGCAGAGATGAGGTACAAAAATCCCCCTGCTCAGCTGGCGCTGAGTCTGTCCTGCCCCTTGATACATCCTCACCCCCGGCAGGCGGGTCCTGTCCCATAGAAGTCATAACCCCCTAATAGGGGGCACTTCTCCCATGTTATCTGGGATCCCCCAAGAAGGGGTGTTTGTCTCCCCCCGCCACAGACATTGTCCCAGTTACAAACCTTGCCTGTGCAGGAGGACACTGTGGATTTGGGAAGAGGGGGCTTTTCCTGTCCAACCCCATGAAGGACCTGGGCCCTGGAGCCGGTTTGGGTAGGGTGGGGAGGTCCCTACCTAACAGGTCACTGCGCTCCTTGGCACCTCCGTTTCCATTTTTGCTGGCCGGTGCCTATTTCTCTGACGTTTCATGTCCATGGCGGTGTCAGCGCCATTCTGGTACTGCAAAATCTAATACAGGCTCCTCTCTCTTGCCAGCAAACTGAAGCCGCCACTGGAGCTGGAATCAGGCCTCCTGCGAGCTGTCCTGTACAGTGTTTTTACCATGCACCCAGGGAAGGACACCGCTCACCTCCGGGTAGGTCACCGTCCTACTTCTCTGTCCCAGGAGCAGGAGTGGGGACAATGACCTCATCCTGTCAAACCGAGAAGTGCTGGCTCTCAGTGATGCTTAGATGGAAAACCACACACCCCTCACGGAGATAGGAACCACTCACTCATCTGGGTGATTGTGGCTCTTGGGACAAAGATCAGGTTCCTGGTACATAGTCTGGCTGAGGGCATCCCTTATCCCTGGTTCCCAGCCCTGGGACTGAGACGTTGTTCTCATTGTGCTGTGTTGATTTTATTCCTAGGAAAATCATCCCCAAAGGAGGTGTAAGGATCCTGGACTCTATTGCCTGCAAGAAGCTTCAGCCACCTTCACAGGTAGAGGTCACTGTCTTTCTTACAATGTCACCAGTGCCCCCACCCCCACCATCAGATACTTTTCCTATGGGAATCTCACTAGAGCAGAGAAGGAATCTCTTCTTCTCTTAGAACATGTCTGCTCAGTAAATTCACCCACACTGACCTCATCTTAGATGCTTTATTTATCTGAGATTAGTGGTATCTTTTGAAAACCCTTAGCATGTGGGGATGGGGTGGAGCAGGGGAGACTGGAGCTCCAGCAGATTCCCATGAAGAACACCACCCTGTTTTTCTGTAGTCAGGCTAGGGCTCACTGTCCATTGTGCAGGTGAAAACCGGATGGGAGCTGCTGGATTGGCCTTGATATGCCATGTCCTTGTGTGGATAAGGGACCTACACCACAGAGATGGCCAGCAGCAGATGTACCACACATGAACAGGAATGGGCTGAACAACCTACACTGATAGGTAAGTAAAACTGTGGCCACATATAGACACGACAGGCATTGGTGGGGATTGAACCAGGGTCCTTCAGCACAAGCCCCTCTCGCTCAAACTAAAGGGATCACTCTAGGAGTCTAAGAGAGCTACCGGGTGAGTCTGATGGAATGAATAGAAAGGGAAGCCTAAGCTGAGGTTGCTGGGCCCTTCCCAGTAGCAGGGAGATGCTGCGGGAAGAAGTGGCAGTAAGATGGGATGGGGATGACTGAGGTGGAGATGTTTACACAGGGAGATGTTTGGATAGGGAGTTTAGGAGGTGAAAAGGAGAAGTCTGAGCTGGACATGGAAAAAGGGCAGCCAGAGCCTGACTTGGGAAAGTGGGGAAGACAGCACCAGGAGAGGAAGTTCATCTCAGCAGCTGCAGTTTGGATGGCTGGCAGGGGGGAGGGGAAGTCACCAGAACGTGATCTGGGGTCTTGTCAGTCAGAAGAGCTTGGATACACTGTCAAAGAGATCGGCCCTATTTTAACAGAGCGAGGAACAGAGATGAAGTGGTGAAGAGTTCCCTGAGACCTAGAAAGGAGGCTGGTTGCGACTCTGTTCTGATTCTAAGTCCTGTGCTTGGACCACACTCCAGTGCAACCGTCTGTAAATTAATGACCTACCTGAACAACAACCGGTGCTGCCGCTGCCTATCCTGGAGCAGAAAACTGAGAATTTTGTGGGAGCTTTCTCAGGTCAGTGTCAACCAAGGCTGGTGGCCTGTTGGAGAGTCTGTCTGACACATTGGGAAAGCAGTCGCTTAGAAATGGCTGCTCCACGTAAGTGCATGGGGGTTGCAAAAACCCTCCAATGCATAGAGCTCTGACTAACAAGGCTTGTGTTCTATCACTAGAGTCCTAATGTCAGAGACCAGATGGCTGCCCCTGTGGTCTGGGCCATGGTGTTCTGCACTGAGGAACCTGTCTGTTCTCTCATGACTGCAGGGATCTGAAATTGTTTGCAGCCCCTGCTGTTGCTGTACCCTGGAGAAGTGTATTTGTCTGGGGCTGAATTTGTGATACCAGGGCTAGATACTGCTGACCTTATTCACTGTTGTGACAGTGTTCAGTGGCAGTTCTGTGTGAGCGAGGTCTGCAGGAATGGGCCTCATCTGCATGGGTGCTCTCTTACCCAGACAGAACCTTGTGGGCTGGACTGTATCCTGTGTGTGAAATTCCACTGGCAGTGGAGATGCACAAGTAGTTAGCTTTGGAGAGCGGGGTAGTCTAAATCTAATACCTTTGGGAGGCTTGGGTGGAAGGTGCTAGAGTGAGGAGACACTAACTCATGACCCCTCCCCGGCCCTCTGAGGTTGGTTGCTATTAGCTGCAAAGTGACTGGCTGCAAGGTCATACACAACATCAATAACAGAAGCAGAAGCCAATCCCGGTACTCAGTACCAATCCAGCTCTACTCATTAGACCACGCCCCCTTCCAGAGCCACAGAACCCAGGAGCCCCGACTCTCAGACCTGTGCCTTACATCACAAGGCCAAACCTTCTTCCATTAAGGGAGCTATAGAAGGGATCATCTGTAGAGACTCCCTCTACACTCCCACTGTCAGAGACTGTTTCCATGGGTGACAAGTGCATGAGCAGAGATCTCCCCTATGGGAATCCTAGAGGCTGCACAGTTGGGTTTCACAGGGAAGGCCTCCGGCAGCCATTGATAGAGTGTTGCATTGAGGAGATTTTCCATCTCTAATAAAGGGTTTCTGTTCTCCCAGATCGTTGGCCACTTAGCAGAATGCAAAAGAGCCATGTGGTGATGGGCTAGAGGAGTCACAGGAGTTACCATGTGGCTGTGTAGCAGGTGCAGTGCCTGCCATCACCGTGGGCCAAACCCTGGACTCCGGACAATGCAGGCTAAGTGACCCTTGATTGCGAAGGGGACTTTGGCTTGGGGAATCGGTTGCTGGTACCTGTGTCCATAGACAGAGAACTGAGATGTTTTCATGAGGCTACTCAATGGTACATGCAGCTCCATGCAGACAAGTGGCGAATGTACGTTAAAGAGCGAGGCTGGGACCTCTGCGGAGCTGCTGCACTCAAGCATCCACAGCCAGGAGAGAGACGATGGGAAACTTGCTAAGATGGCTGGCCATAGCGCTGAGAAAAAGCAGTTTAGCAGCTAGTTCATGGGAAATAAAAAGGAACTAAATATTGCTCCCTGCTCAATAAAGTGTTAAAAATGTGTCTCTTCAAAATTGCTCTGAACTTTACAATGTCCTTGTATAATTTGCGGCGGGGGGCGGGGGATTTCTAAATGTAATATTTCATGCTCCTAAAATGACCTATCAGGTTCAATCTCTAAGCACCTAATTCTACAACTTGAGCTGAACTGAACAAATGCCTCAGGATGAGCCTCCAGGGAGGCATTCAGTACATAGGGTCATAGAGCGGTATGAGGTTCCCCTTGCAGAGTTGCCTGTTGACAGAGCCCTTGTCGGGGAGCACATCAGGGTACTGTGGACTGGGCAGGAGAGACATGCCTCCAAACCTGCACAGCTCTGTCCCAGAGCCCAACACTTCCTCAGAGCAACTTAGGAGCCAGAGGGCACCTGGACGCTCCCTCTCTGTGCCCCAGCAGCACAGAAGCAGCTGTCTGCAGACATGTCAAGTGCCATCTCCTGTGACACTCACATGAGGGTCACTGATGCATTTTGTAGAGTCCAGGCTGAAGGCCACATACTCCTCTGGGCTCTGGGAAACAGGACGACTTGTGCTGCAATAAATCTTTCTATGCACCTGCCAAGCAAGCAACCTCGCTGCTCCCCAGCCTCCAGGAAGCACTGAGGGGTAAGGAGACAGAGTTACACCTGCCTCAAAGCTGGGTATGGGAAGAAGCAGAGCTAAAGGATAACAGCCATGCTATAGTGTTCCCCCTAGGTTCACTCCAACAACCACCTGGCTCCTTCCCATTGTTGAGCTAGGTTCCCCCACTACAAAGCTGCCTCTGGCTTACTACAGGCTCTCCCACTGCCCTGTTGAGAGAGAGGTAAGGAATGCCTTTTGCCCTGGCTTCTAAGTGGGGAGCCATGTGTGACCCCAGCTCCTTGACAGTCACTTGAGAGTGTATCTACATTGCAATTAGACACCTGTGGCTGGTCTATACCAGCTGCTTTAGGGCTTGGGCTGCAGGGCTCTTTCATTGCAGTGTAGACTTCTGGGCTCAGGCTGTAGCTTCAGCTCTGGGACCCTCTGACCTTACAGGCTTGAACATGGAAGTCCCAAATCCACCCTCAGCCACGTCACTGGGATTGTAGGGAGGTCACTGAGGCAGAGTTCGTCCCCAAGAATGCTGCCTTGTGTTCTCTTTCTTTAATGTATATTCCTGGTGTCCCCATCGTATGAGAGGCTGGTGATAGCAGACTGTAAAGAGTTCATTTCAAGGTCATGCATATCATCATCAGGGCAAATCTGTAATTATAAAACTCACCTGAAACATCTTTAAAAGCAAACACATCCATTTGATGTTTGGAACCCTGGGAAAACAAGTAGAAGGGTATTAAGGGGGGAGGAACCATGAGATTCTCTCATCCAGTCTCCTGATCTTCCATCTGTGGGAAGGGCATGGACCTACACATGGCCTATCCTGGGACCCCATTTAAATTGGGATTCCAGCACAGACAGCTGTGGAGTGGCCACTCTGTGGCCATGAGATGGAAAGCCACAGTATTATTGATTATTAGTGTTTTCAAATCCACCAGAAGGACTTCCATTGATTTCAAGGGTCTTTGAACTGGATGTGCAAGTCTTGATGGTTCTGCTAATTTAGATTTGCTTTTATATATAACCTTCTCATAGGCAACATGGCAGAAATGAGTTTTTAAGAGTTGTTCCCATAGGCCTCAATCCCACAAACATTACAGCATGCACATAGCTTTAGTCACAAGAAGGTTCAGCTGCGTTCAGTGGGATTACTTATATGAATAACATTAAGCAAGTGATTGGGTGTTTGTAGGTTCAGGGAGTTAGTCCTTCACCTGAACAAAATAGTTAGTTTCCCCCTTCACTGAGTCACAACAGTCAAAGACAAATCTCTCCTGCCCTGTTGCTAAACTGCTTTTTCACTGGAAGAACTGAATTAAAATCCACCCTCCCCGCCCAGACTCCAAAGGTTTTAGAAACAGAAAACTACAAAAACTTTTCATGTCACAGGACTTAATTTTATATCTCAGTTGAATTTTAATCAACAATTTATCCACATGCTTTTTGTTTAAAAAAAACTGATCTTTAAAATAATTTTAGCGATTTTTCTTGGAAGCAGAGAAGAGTCTGACAAACATGCACATGGCAGAGACAGGATCGTTGACTAATGTATGTATCAAATCAGTACCACATCATACAGAGTATTTTTCCATGTGCATAAATCAGTGAACAACCTCTCAAGATTGTTGGGCAACTGTTTTCTTTCCAACCTCAATCCTGTATCTGTAATCTGTGTCTTGTTGTATTGTCTGTGTCAGAGCCTTACCCAGGAGCCCTTGCTTTCGTGAGTAGCGCTTTCGTGAGGCCAGTAGGACTACACCTGTAAAGGCCTCAAGTTTGGGCCATAAATCAGACACAAATACAGAATTCAGTGGCACTCAAATAATCAAACCCCACTGCATCACTTCTTTTTTAAATGAAAAAGGTCTTCCCTCTCCATCCAATTTTTCAGTGAGCTATTTTGCATAATACTATGCTCCTGTCTTTCCTTAACTGATTTCAGAGCCACTCTTAGTGTACACGGCCCATTACTCTTCCAGCAAATTTGCGCAATTTTAAAATGAACAAATGTTGAAAAATAAAAGCTGTTCAAAGCTGCCTTCTCCCCAACCACTGTCATCAGTGCTGTCCTGTTCAAAGTGAGCCTCAATTGTGCTATTAAAGCATAATCCTGCTGCAGCAGACTGTGGGGGAGGAAAAATCACGGCCTTCTCCCCAGCCCTGGGGTCCTAGGTGGGAGCAGTCCCTGTGCGCCCCCAAGTCCAGATCTGCAATTGTGCTGTCCCTTTGTGTGGGAGTATGAGGCAGAGAGGCCATAAAGGCTCCTTGGACACATATTTGTTCACTAGCCAGGTACAATGTCCTTAAACTGAAAGCACCTCAGAGCAGAGCCCTGTTCATGCAAGCACCATGCACACACATGGCGTTGTATGTAGAATAAATAATAACCTATGAATATCCCAATTTGCAGATGTACTGAATCACCACTTAGCATTTCATACAAAGCTTGTTCAAAGTGTTGAGATTGTGCCCAATTTTAAGACTGCCTAAAAGGCTGGACTAAAAATATTTGCTACTTGCTAACTGTGAATGGCAAAAGCTATTTGTGGGCAGTGCCAAGAGTTGCATTGGCAGATCTTGCTCAAAACCAACTCTTGAAAGCAGTAGCTCCATAAAGGTAATAGTGATTGGCTGGTTGTATTTCTGAATCTGCAACTTCATTTGAGCAACTAATACTTTCAGGTAAGTGCTGTGCAGAAGCGTAACAAGAAATGGGATTCTTTGTAATTGCTCAGATTGCTGCAGTCCCTTATTTTTATGTTTCTTCTTTTGAAAATCTATTTTTGGGGTCTGTACTTCCTTTACTATATATATTTTTCTTTTTATAAACATAAAACAATATTCCAATTTACAAAAAGTGCAGATTGGACAAAATCTATAATAAACTTCAATCGGTACCAAAAACCCACAAACCATTTAATGTGTCATTACTTGGGAGAGGAGGGAGGGATACACAGAGTATCATCGTACTGGAGTGCAGGTTAACAATGATCAGTTAACACCTTATTGATCTTTATGAATGGAAAATGGACAGAAGGATCAGAAAAAGATGAGAATTCTTGTAATAAGCTACAGAAAGGGAGCAACAGCTGTATAGGGCACAGTATCCGTTCCCTCTTCTTCTTAAGTGAAGATTTGAGAATTTCATCTTTTATATTGCAACCCATGATTTCTGGTCTATTGAATAAAAATGACACTTCCTAGTGTGGTCACACTGATTGTAGTTCACGCACTGGCCATGTGAGGGCATGGCAGAACAGATCTAGGAGGCCAGGGTCAGAAAGTTTCTGGGCTGCACCATGCCATTCTGTTGATCTCTGGAAAAGAACAATCATACTCAGAACATTTTAAAATACTGTTTCTTAACCTTTACACGTCACAATGAAACACTGGCTGCAGAAGAAAAGCACCATGGAAGAGCTAAGCATTATTATCCTCTTCTCTCAGTCAGATGAAGGGAACTGTGCTGTGCTGTGCCTCCACTGCACAGAAAAGCCACCCTCCTCCAATAGTGATGTTTCCCCAGAAGGCAAGAGGGCTTTGGGTGAGTGTACATGTGGTTTCTTAGTTTCAAAGTAAAAGGTGTCTTTATTTTCTCAACCCCCAACAATATGAGCTGTGATGTTTTGGAATACACAGTAGGAACTGTCAACTGAGTCTAGTATCTCTAGCAGTGACCAATGCTGAATGGTTCAGAGGAAGGCATAACCACCCCTCTCCACCATTCCATTATGGATAGGTCTACATGTGAGTGAAATAAGCACCATCTTGTAGGAAGCTTTAGATGAAAAGAAAGCATTTTTACCCATTGCTGGTGTCAAAGCAGTTATGAGATCAATAAAGCCCTAAGACCCACGTGTTACCATTGTACATGTTATTTATTACACAATTTGTTGCAGAAGTGATAGTTCAGGCATTAAGGGCTAAAATGGATATCTGAAAGGACTGGTGGCCAATTGTATAAATAAAATGTGATGTAGAGCCATGCACATTTGTCTTCAGCTTTCTGCACAAGGTTCTAGATGGTTAAACCATCATACAAAGGCCTTGGCATCCCTCTGTCTCAGAATCCTGAACATCTGTATGTTTCTACTTTTGTTACTGTGTGTTCCCAGAGTCTATGAGCTGGCATGCTACCAGCTCCTGTCCAGCTGATAAACATGCTTCATAAATATGAAAGATTATGTTTATAGGTTCCTCAGCTCCCTGATAAACTAGTAGGATACTCCATTGCAGTCTCTCATATGACAGACTGCTTGGCACAAAGTTGGATTCAGTAAAGTGTATTGCAGTTTAAGGCAGATGGGGTGGCTGTGTTCAATTCCTATTAGTCACAATACACTTTATTTAATCAAGTAATTAGTAACAATGAGCATTTTCACTGCAGTAAAGTTAAAATTATTCAAAGAAAACTGGGACTTCTATCATACTAAATAACAACAAATGCTGAATTGGCATTAAGATAAACAAATTGACAATGAGTGCTTGAGTGTGGCATAGTTTAGAGAAATTGGGTATAACGTGACCATATTTTCTAAATCAAACACTAGGACCCTTTTGTGGCAACGTCTTTAAGGGTTGTGAAATTCACATGAAATTACTATTTCAAACTATATGAAATATGATTTCATATTTTCATTGCAGATAGCTTCAGCTCTGTATGAAGCTACATCCATGTGAAATTGTGATGTAAACCATATATGATTTTTGTATGAAGTCCATGCAGTTTTGATGACCATCTAGAGGAAGGAAGCGAAGGACAGACTGACCACCAGGAACCCATCCATCCTCAATGCCCCTGAGTTAAACAACACTACAGTAACTGTAGTAACCTAACAACAATAAGGAAACAACTACTAAAAGAGCAACGGAATCACACAGTGTGCAGAGAAGTGGTCACTTCCAGGGTTCCGTCTCACTGCCACAGCTGTAAAAAGAAACTGAAGGATGGGTGGGCCTGCTCTACCCTTTATGACCGGGATGGGATGGGAGTGTGTGTACACTTGTGCAGGCATGTCCCCAATAGTCACTGCTATTCAAAAGAATCTGATCTCCTGTGCATGAGGCACGTGTGAACCACAAGTGGAATATGTGTAGACAACTGCATGAAGAACAGGATATTTCAGGCGTCCCAAAAGAAGTTTTTGGGACACTAGGACATCATATGAAAAAAATGGGACATCTGATTTCTTCACTGAGGTAGACCCACTGGGCATGAGTTGCGTATAAGAACATACAATATAAATGAATGGCATAGTTCCTTAAAGTTCTTTGATATGGCCTTCAGACAGAAGAATCTTGATCAATTTATGGAGGTAGATACCAATATCTCTCTGTGAAAAACAATTTTTTTTTTACCTGACATGTAGTTTCACAATATATCAGAAAATGTCCTAAATCACTAACTCTATTAAAAGTTTCTATTTATTTGTAGAAATCTAAAGCTAAAATTACACGTCTATGAAAACAAATAAATCCTAAGATGCATCTCTTAGTCAACTTTCATAAATAAAAATCACACTGCATATGGTATATTGGTAAATCAAAGTCTATATTTTGTGGTGACTGCTAATGCTAAACTTTATGTGACTTTATTAAAGTTCTGCTCTGAATTGGTGGCATTTACTTCCAGAAAATCCTTGTCATCTTTCTCTTAAACCTTCTTTGATGGAATGAAGAAATCTGAAACTCCAACCTGATCTCCTTTACGTTCCCTAAATTACAAGAAAATAAATATCCTTCATTAAATTATTTATTTTAATAACGACCCAAATGGCTGAACTTTTTAAAGCTACACTTAATCTCCCCCCAATATACATTTTCTTAGTGAGGATTTTTCTCTTAAACATTTTTCTTTGTAGCATAGTTCAGAATTACTTCATTATAACATTTGTAACAGACAATACAACCTGGTTCTGGAACATTACACATTTTACAAACATTTTACTCCTGGGGAAATTCTGTGGCAAAAAAATAAAAATTCCGCACACCATATTTTAAAATTCTGTAAAACTCTGCATATTTTATTTGTCAAAATAACACAATATAATCACATCAGCTTCAATTCATTTTGGTCATTTATTTCAAAATACCTGTCAGCAAGTATGTCTGTAACAATATAGACAACAAAAAGGATTCAGGAAATGTTTTTTTGACAAATAGATTCCGTACTAGGCATATTAATACAGAACTCTGAGTAATAATTCATTTAAACTATAGTACAGAACCATATTTCCCACACCCCTCAGAAATGATGCCAAGGCTTAGGGGAGTGAGGGGTAATGGAGGAGCTGAGAGAGAGGGAAATAAATTGCTTGGAAGGAGCCTGGGTGTGAACTTGGAGGATTGTTGGGTATGGGTGGGAAAAATATGGAACAGGTTTTTTTGTGGGGTGGGGAGGAATTGTTAGGGAGCTTTCCCCATGCAGACCCTGGCTGATCCCTAGCCTCTCCCATTCAGTCAGGCACAGCTGCCCCTTTCCCCATGTGTTCCTGAACCCCCATGTGTCCCTCCACCCCTACTCAGATATCCACTCCCCACATCCCTATGTATCCCTGCACCTCCTCCTCACCTCCCTATGTCCCTGTACTCCCTCCCACTGTCCCCATGTGTCTCTGTACCCCTACCCAGCCACTCCCCTGTCCCTATGTAGCTCTGCACCCCCCTTCCCCATGTGGCCCTGCACCTCCCTCTCCCCTGTGGCCCTGGGCCTCCATTCCCATTCAGCCCCTGCCCCAGTCTGCCTCCCCCTAGCCCTTATGAGCCTCTGTATGACCCCTACCAGCACACCATGCTGTCCATCTCCCCATAACCCTTGTCTCCTGACCTGGCCAGCTGCAAAGAAGGCTCTGCAGGCTCTCTCTCTTCCCTAGCTGGCTGGGAGCTGCTGTGTTTTATTGACACAGCACCCTCTGGTGGTCAAAAGACGGAACTACAGCAACATTTCGGCAGAAGCTTTTTTCTGAACAAAAATTTAAAAATATGAGCGGCTCATTAATTATGCACATGCACAGTAGTGCAGAATTCCCCCAGGAGTAAATATTTTTCTTGCACCAAGTAATCTATCAGCCACATTTTGCTTTATTTAAAATATAGAATTGAGGATTAGTACCACATAAAGTTGCCCTAACTCTTAAATCCACTAAAGTCAAGAGCACAGAAGCTCCATAAAGCTCCATTCAATGGGCTCAAATAAAAAAAAAGGGTAAAGGCAGAATCAAACCTAGGATTCTGGAAGGGTTCTTGAAGGTGAAACCTAATGTAATACTATGAAATCCAAACAACTTCAAAAAGATCTGCCAATAGCACTGGAGTGTCTTATATGGGACATTGCTGTTCTTCTTCGAGTGCTTGCTCATATCCATTCCAATTAGGTGTGCGCGCGCCGCGTGCACAATCGTCGGAGAAATTTTCTACCCTAGCAACACCTGGTGGGTCGGCTGTGGAGCCCCCTGGAGTGGCGCCTTCATGGCACTGGATATATACCCCAGCCGACCCAGCACCCCCTCAGTTCCTTCTTACCGCCCGTGACGGTCGTTGGAACTGTGGAGCACGGCATAGCTGTTCTCCACTTTCCCTAGCTTTACCCGTTGCTTCTTGTAGATAGTTGTTAATTGTGGTTTTTAGATTAGTAGTTGTTGTTAATAGTTATAAATAGTTTTTCGTAGTTAGCGGAGGTTAAGGGGGCCTTTATTTCCCCCTTCCCCCCCCCCCCCGGCGCACAGCCGGGCTCATGCCCACGGCTCCCGGCTTTAAGCCGTGCGCGACATGTGGTAGGCCTATGCCAATGGGAGACCCCCTGACTCTTGTCTGAAGTGCTTAGGGGAGTCTCACCAAACGGACAAGTGCAAGATTTGCAAGGCTTTCAGGCCAAGGACGAAAAAGGAGCGGGACTTCAGGCTTAAGCAGCTCCTCATGGAAGCGGCACTTAGCCCGGATCCTCCTTCAGCGCACCAGGTTTCGGCACCAAGCGCCTCGGTGCGTAGTGCCCCAGCGGCTCCTTCCAGTACTGCACCACGGGCAGACGCGGAAAAGGCGCCACGGCACCGTCCTCCTTCGGCACCGCGTCCGCCGCAAGCCCCTCGGCGCCGGTCCCTGTCTCTGGGACATAAAAGGCCCCGTAAAACTCAGGACACTGCCGTCCAACAGGCACCGGCTCCCCCCGCACCGGTGGTAGAGCCGCGCCCGGCTTCCGAACGCCAGAGGGTGCAAGTATCATCAGCACCGTTGACTCCGGCGCCGGGTGTACAGCCGTTGAGTCCGGTGCGGACTGGCTCACCGCCTCGTCAGGTGTTGGAGCCCTGTCTCCCTTCTACACCGGAGACGTTTGCCACGGCGAGAGACCTCATCGCCCTCACGGAGCCGGCGACTTCTCAACCCGCGGCACCGCATGCCCTTCGTATGGTACAGTCCTGGGGCAAGCCTACCCTGATACGGCCGCCTTCTCTGGGCGTGGACTTGTGGCACCGCTCCCTGTCTCGGAGCAGGTCTCAACACCACTCGCAGTCCCGGCACAGATCTACCTCCCGGCACCGGTCTTCTTCTCGGCACCGACCCGAGCACCAGTACCGGAGTCAGGGCGCAGCTCTCGGCACTGGTATGAGCGCTGCTCCCATTCCCGAGGCCGCTCCCGGCACCGAGGTTACAGACGGTCTTCATCGTCCAGATCCAGATCCGGATCCCGGTACCGACATGCATATCGGCACTGTTCTCGATCCCGGTACCGTTCACCGGCACCACGCAGAGACCGCTCGCCGATTGATCGGCACCGCTCCAGGACATTTCCCTGCACCCACGCTCGGCACCACCCTGGCCCTCGAGATTGGCGTCTCACTCTTCTGAAGGGGCTCCCCGTTCAACATACCCTGCTCAAGGTCAAGCCGCAGACGACTTGGGTCATTGGCAGGAGGGGGCAGACAACCTTCGACAAGACCCTATGCATTGGTCTTTCTGGACCCCTTGGGCATATCACCAGGCTCAAGGGGCTCCACTAGCGGCCTCTCGTTCGGCTCACTCTGAGCCCAAGGTTCCTGAGGCCACCATCTCCCGTCCTCCTCCAAGGGGTATGGAGGCCCTGGCCCCGACGCCCACGCAGGAACCAGACCCTGGTGCAGGGGATCCTGCACCTCCAAGTCCCTTGGAGCCGGACCCTCACACAGATCCCTTACCCCCTGAGGCGTCCTCCTCATCTTCCCCAGATGAGGCAGTGGCGGGTACAACACCCTCAGGCCCACCTCCTATAGCTCTTCGTGCCCACCAAGACTTGTTATGTAGGGTGGCAAGAAATATGGACCTACAGGCCGAGGAGATAGCGGAGGTGGAGGACCCGGTGGTGAGCATCCTTTCATCTGATGCCCCAACCCGGCTGGCGTTGCCCATTATCCGAACAATTCAGGCTAACGCTACGGCCCTATGGCAAACCCCGGCCTCCATCCCTCCAACTGCCAGAGGGGTAGAGAGGAAGTACTTTGTGCCCTCTAAAGACTATGAGTACCTCTACCCGCATCCCCCACCATGTTCACTGGTAGTCTCATCAGTGAATGCCAGAGAGCGCCATGGCCAGCAGGCGGCAGCGCCCAAATCAAAGGACGCTAAGCACTTTGATTTGTTTGGACGCAAGGTTTATTCAGCAGGGGATCTGCAGCTCAGGGCCGCAAACCAACAGGCGCTCTTAAGTCGGTACAATTATAACTCATGGGTTTCCATGGGTAAATTCAAAGAGTTGGTTCCCCAGGACTCAAGGAAGGAGTTCAGGGCCCTGGTGGAGGAGGGCAAAAAGGTGGCTAGAACCTCCTTACAGGCCGCCCTCGACATTGCAGACTCGGCCGCCAGGACTCTAGCGTCTGGGATAGCCACTCAACCTGTCTCCTGGCTCCAGGTTTTGGGGTTACCGCCAGAACTGCAGCAGACCCTGCAGGATCTGCCATTCGAGGGCCAACCATCATGCGCTCCCTGGGGATGCATGTCCCAGGATCTCAACGCAGGCCCTTTAGGCCACAGCCACAAAGGTTCTACCCTCCTCCTCCTCGTCTGAGACAGGACTTTCCCAGAAGGCGGGGACGAGGTGGTAGACGGAGGCCGACCGGACCCCAACCTGGTCAGAACCAGGGCCCCCCTAGGCCACCTTCAGGACCTAGGCAAAACTTTTGAAGCTGCGCCCGAGGACGGCACACCAGCCACTACCCAGGATCCATCTCATTTATTTCGGGATCGCCTCTCCCGTTTCCACCGTGCTTGGTCCCTTATAACTTCGGACTGTTGGGTCCTTCGCACGGTGGAGAGGGGATATGCCATCCAGTTTTCTTCGTTCCCCCCCTCCCACTCCCCCTCCCTCTTCAGGGACCCTTCTCACGAGCATCTCCTTATATAGGAGGTTTTTGGGCTCCTCTCTATGGGGGCCATAGAGGAGGTTCCCCCAGAGTTAAGGGGCAAGGGGTTTTACTCCAGCTACTTCCTGATCCCCAAAGCAAAAGGGGGTCTGCGACCCATTTTAGACTTACGCGGACTCAACAAATTCATAGTAAAGTTGAAGTTCCGCATGGTCTCCTTGGGGACCATCATCCCTTCCCTGGATCCTGGGGACTGGTACGCCGTACTCGACATGAAGGACGCATATTTTCATATAGCGATCTACCCCCCTCACAGGCGCTTCCTTCGTTTTGTAGTAAACAAGGTACACTACCAATTTGCCGTCCTTCCCTTCGGACTGTCCGCGGCTCCAAGAGTGTTCACCAAATGTATGGCCGTCATGGCAGCATACCTTCGTCGACAAAGGATACAGGTGTTCCCGTATCTAGACGACTGGCTGGTCCGCGGCCGCACCAGAGAGCAGGTTCAGGCGCATGTACAGATAATACTACAAACATTCCACGACTTAGGCATTCTACTCAACAAAGAGAAGTCCACTCTCGAGCCGACCCAGAGAATAGAGTTTATCGGGGCAGTCTTAGACTCCACACTCGCCCGAGCTCTTCTGCCAGGCACTCGGTTTCGCACCATCGCGAACATCATCCACAGACTCCAGGCCTTCCCGATTACCACTGTAAGGACGTGCCTCGGTCTGTTGGGTCACATGGCCTCTTGTACTTACGTAACCAGGCATGCCAGACTTCGGCTTCGTCAACTTCAGGCCTGGGTGTCCTCGGTGTACCGCCCTTCTCGGGACAGCCTGACCATGGTGGTCACGATTCCGAACTCGATCTTGACCTCTCTCACCTGGTGGCTGGATCACAAGGCGGTTTGTGCAGGAGTGCCGTTTCACGCCCACAACCCTCCCTGCACCTGTTCACGGACGCCTCATCTCTAGGTTGGGGCGCTCACCTCGGGTAACACCATACCCAAGGCCTGTGGACCGCATACCAACTAGCTCTGCACATCAATGTTCGAGAGCTGATGGCGGTGCGCCTAGCATGTCAGGCATTTCTCGGTCTCCTGCATGGCCGCTGCGTGTTAGTCCTCACAGACAACACCACGGCCATGTTCTACATCAGCAAGCAAGGAGGAGCCCGGTCGTCTCCCCTATGCCAAGAGGCGATTCGCCTGTGGGAGTTCTGCATTGCCCACTCGATACATCTTATGGCATCGTTCCTCCCTGGAGTCCAGAACACTCTGGCGGACCGTCTCAACAGATCCTTCCAGACGCACGAGTGGTCGATTCATCCGGACATCATCTATTCCATCTTCCAGAGGTGGGGATTTCCCCAGGTAGACCTTTTCGCATCACGAGCCAACAGGAAGTGCCACGTGTTCTGCTCCCTACAAGGGCGATCTCCGGGCTCCCTGTCGGACGCTTTCCTTCTAACGTGGAAAGACCAGCTGTTCTACGCTTTCCCTCCATTCCCACTGGTCCACAGGGTACTGCTCAAACTACGCAGAGACCAGGCACGTGTGATTCTAGTCGCTCCAGCTTGGCCAAGATAGCACTGGTACACCACGCTTCTGGAGCTATCAGTTCAAACTCGGTTGTGCCCAGACTTGATCTCCCAGGACCACGGCCGACTGTGTCACCCCGACCTGCAATCGCTCCACCTTACAGCGTGGATGCTCCATGGCTGAATCAGACAGAGCTACAATGCTCACATCCCATGCAACAGATTCTAATGGGAAGTAGAAAGCCCTCTACACGGACCACTTACTTAGCCAATTGGAAGCGGTTCTCCTGTTGGTGCGACCAGCGGGCCACGCCCCCCTTGCAGGCGTCCGTTCCTCTTATAGTCAAGTATCTCCTGTCCTTGAGACATCAGGGCTTGGCGATATCTTCAGTCAGGGTTCACCTGGCCGCTATATCGGCGTTCCACCCAGGAGAACACGCTTCCTCGGTCTTCTCTAACCCGATGGTTGTCAGATTCCTCAAGGGCTTAGACCGCCTTTACCCACAGCAACGCCAACCCGTTCCGGCGTGGGATCTTAATCTGGTTCTCTCCAAGCTCACAGGACCCCCATTCGAGCCATTGGCTAACTGCTCACTCCTTTACCTATCTTGGAAGACAGTCTTCCTTGTAGCCATCACTTCAGCAAGGCGTGTTTCTGAACTCAAGGCCCTCACATCTGAGCCTCCGTACACAGTCTTCCATAAAGACAAGGTACAGCTTTGCCCCCACCCTGCCTTCCTTCCCAAGGTTGTATCAGCTTTTCATGTGAACCAGGATATATTCCTCCCGGTCTTCCATCCTAAGCCACACGCCACGCGCCAAGACCAGTGTATGCACTCCTTGGACGTGCGCAGGGCCCTTGCTTTCTATATTGAGCGTACGAAACCATTTCGAAAGACGACGCAACTCTTCGTTGCAATAGCCGACCGGCTGAAAGGCCTACCAGTCTCCTCCCAACGTCTCTCCTCTTGGATCACGTCCTGCATTCGTGCTTGCTACGACCTGGCTGGTGTCCCAGCGCCACGCCTCACCACCCACTCCACGAGGGCCCAAGCCTCCTCGACTGCCTTCCTGGCTCAAGTCCCGATCCAGGACATTTGTAGAGCTGCAGTTTGGTCATCAGTCCACACCTTCGCCGCTCACTATGCGTTGGTACAGCAGTCCAGAGATGATGCTGCATTCGGTTCAGCGGTTTTGCACACAGCGATGTCTCACTCCGACCCCACCGCCTAGGTAAAGCTTGGTAGTCACCTAATTGGAATCGATATGAGCAAGCACTCGAAGAAGAAAAAAATGGTTACTCACCTTTGTAACTGTTCTTCGAGATATGTTGCTCATATCCATTCCAAACTCGCCCCCCTTCCCCACTGTCGGAGTAGCCGGCAAGAAGGAACTGAGGGGGCGCTGGGTCGGCTGGGGTATATATCCAGCGCCATGAAGACGCCACTCCAGGGGGCTCCACAGCCGACCCACCGGGTGTTGCTAGGGTAGAAAATTTATCCGACGATCATGCACGCGGCGCGCACACACCTAATTGGAATGGATATGAGCAACACATCTCGAAGAACAACAGTTACAAAGGTGAGTAACTGTTTTTTTTACCTAGTCTGTAGCAGCTATAAAGAAATCTCCCAAGAGGCTATTATCTCAACTTTTCAAAAGTTAACAAGGGAAGGTAAATAAGGTTAACGATTTTAAACAAATTACTGTACAACGATTACTTCTCTGGGTTCCAGTTAAACCTAAATCATTGTATTATGCAAAAGAGTAATATAATCTTAATTGTATGTATGATTGCAATTCTATAGTCATCTTAAGTGGTGACAGTAAAGCTTATCAATTTGTTAATGTAAATGGATATGGCATTTGTGTATTTATCTTCCCACCCGGAATGCTCCAGGGACAAGAAAGCTCAAAATAACACCACACTTAGGTTCAATTAATTTAGGACAGTGATTATGTTAATCCTGCTGGCTCCTTCAGCAGGAAGGACCAGAGGACAAAAGCACAAATGAAATAGGTAGTCTCCATACACCCACAGCTCAAGAAGTGAGCAAGCCATGTATACCATATTTTTGTCCTCCTCCTGCAGGAATGCATTACTCAAATACTCAGGTACAAGAGATATGCCCTTTCAGGGATCAGGACTATGTCAATAGCATACAAGAGAAATAATATTACAAGGATTGGGGATCTGAGACACCAAAGAAATGACAAATAAAACAAACACCAAATTTATGCCCCTCACATATACCCCCAACCCCAGTCCTGATGGGATTGAGGCAACCCAAGACAAAAAGACGCATCCTCAGGATGGAACAGACACTTAGTGCATAGCCATACATACAAACCAGGCATCACCCTGCAGCCATGGTAAGGAGGACAGGATTATATGATAGAGTTGCCTGCAATAGCAGGGGACTGGACTTGATGAGTCAATAGGACCCTTCCAGTCTTATGTCCTAGGGATCAAGGAACATAACCTCAGGCTCATGAACACAAGATTGGTTAAAAACAAAGTCCGCATTACATATGACCTGATTGTTGAGGAGGCAACTGACCTGGCCTACCTCACTGAAACCTGGGTTGAAGACATTGTCAGATGCATTCTGGTACAACTCATTCCAGCAGGATATACAACACACCATGGGTGAAATCCTCATTCCACTGAGGTCAATGGGAGTTTTGCTGTTGACTTCAGTGGGACCAGGATTCCACCCCATGAGTCCAAAGTTTGGTAGGAAGGATGGCTATCAGATAACCCAACCAAACCCAGATGGAAATGAGATCTTAACCCAGAGACCAAGTTATTCAGATGCACCCAGATGACACAGAACTCCAGGAAACAGAACCAATATAGACATTCTAGCAATATACAGACCACTCAAGAGCTCTGCAAGCTTCCTCTCAGAGCTAATCTCAAACCAAGACATCAAAATTTGTCTTGTGAGACTTCACACTTATGGAGTACAGTTCTGTCTCAGTGGAATACACTACACAAGCCAGAAGCATGACCAGTGTGCTAAGGGACTAGTCAGACACTTTCTAACAACAACCTCAAAACAACCCCTCCCTCTGTACCACCCCCAGAGATATATACTGTTAACCAATGATCAATCAGCACCAGATAAAGCAGAGACAAGAACTGGTAGCCTGGAACATACAGTGTTTATAAACACCAACATTATAAAGGAAACCAATATCTAAAATGTCTGATCAACATAACTGTTCTTGATAGCGGAACTCCTGACCAGCCCAGACTGTCTTTTCCTTTACCTTGCACCTGAACATCTCCCACTGTGAGGAACTGCCATAACACTTTGCTGAAAATATTAATAAAATCTATAAAGGTGGCAGGAGCAGCAGAGATAGAACAGACCCTGGTAATGGTAAATGAACACCTGAGATCATGTCTAAGGAAGGGCAATTTACCAGTGGCTTGGAATCATGGCTAATACTAAAAAAAACCCCAAAAAACAGAAGGACCCAAACAATTTTGCTAGTTATGACCTAGTCTCAAATGTTCCTTTCCTGAACAAGGACACTGAGATGATAGTGGTAGATCATCTCCAGCAATCTCCAGCAGAATCCACCTTCTGCCAATATGCTGGCTACCAGATTTGGCCAATGCAAAGCCAGAACAACAGTCACCCTAGTGAATGATCTCCTTGTAAAATCTGCTGCCTTCAATAAGAGTTGGCCACAAGTGTGTTCCACTTGTGCCATCTAGCAGGCATCAGTGGATTGCCCTCAGATAATTCTATCCATTTCTCTAATAAAGGCTGTGATGGGCAGCTGCTCCTCACAGAGAGTCCTCCTCCAAAATCAGGTCATATGTAATGCAGTTTCCACCTACAGGGCTTGTTTATTTCCCTTCTCCTATTCAACATCTATGGTAAAACATAAGAAGAAACTTTAAAATGCTGTGGGTTCAAACAACAACATTCAGATGTTACAAAGCTATAAACATAATTTCTATCTGGAGTAGAGAACACCATAATTCACCTAGCCGAACATCTGGAAAAAATAAACGTGTGGGTGAATAACTGTTGGCTCAAACTCTGACAGTGAAGCCAACAGGAGTCTAACTTTAGGCACCCATTTTTGAAAAATCTTGTCCTCAACGTTTATTATGCTCTCACTAGCAAGTACAAAGAGAAAATGAAGTGAAAAGAGAGATTATCTAACTAAAATTAGAGATTTATGAAGCCAGAATGAACCAGCATAGCTGATGCATGCTCCAAATCCAAATTTATACTTACACTTGTCCCTTAAGAGCATTGAGGAAAGCTTCAACTTTGTAGTCTGGCATCTCACCATCTATACTGGCCAGGTATGTGTAAATAAATGAGAATGTATCAAATGGAATGCGAGCAGGTCCCCCCTCTGGATCAGTTGTTAGAATTTCACAGGCATACTTCACAGAAGTCATTAAGGACTAGCAGGATCCCAACCAAGAAAAGAGAGACATAATACCAGAAGGCATTAGCATCCTTTGTTCACTATGGTGTAATATCGCATGAAAGACTGTCAGCTTCTGAAATTCAGTGTGAATAGAACCAAGACTTCAAACTTTGCAAGTGTAAATGTACCTGCAATTCACACTCCAATGCAGGCAGCTCCACTGGTGATAACGGTGGTGGAAGCTGTAGTGTAGACAGGGCTCAGGCATTTTTATTATTGTGGCATCTCATTTGGTTTAAGACTACAGAGTGGTAAAAATGCCTGAGCCCTTTTCACACTACTGCCTCCACCAACATTAGCAGCGGTAAAGCTGCACTATTGGTGAATTAAGGCTAAAAATTTTGTTAGTATAGAAAAGGCCTTAGTGTAATTCTGTTACTCTTTTAATCAATGCAAAAGAGAAAGGTAGCGTATCATTGAGCAATTAATTGCATCATGTTAGTCTGAACAGACATCAGTCCACTGCCATATTTACAAATACATCACCAGGTAAAGAATGGTCCCTAATTTGTTACCATATAAAGGCCTCAGTTCACCTGTGAACTATCATTTCAATTTATCTGAACCTGGCCCTAGTGAGGGCAGCACTAAATTGGCTAAGATAGCTAAATCTCAATAAAGCTGGGGGGGGGGAAGTTTGTCTGGATCAATGTTGTGGCAGCTGATATTTTGGCATGATGCTGTGAATGTCAGCATTCACAATAACCAAACAATATCCAATCCTGGAAAATATCCTTTTGGATACATCTAAACCAGTGGTTCCCAACCTATTTACCACATTGTGGGCTGCATATGTGGCCCATAATATGTTATGTGGGCCACATCCAATACTACCTGTATGGCCCTACGGATGTCACATGGGCCATAGCTCTGTGCTGATTGGGCCAGCCACAGGTTGAGAATCACTGGGCTACACATTCTGTGGCTGCAATCCTCCCAGCCTGAGTCAAGAGACACGGGCCTGCAGGGCTCACACTAGCGTTCTAATAATAGCTGTGTAGACAGCACTTCAAAGTTGCAGTTCAGGCTGGAGCTCGGGCTCTGAAGCTTAGGGATGGGAATGGACTTCAGAGCCCAAATTAAAACTTCAAAGAGCTGTCTACATGGCGATTTTTAGTGTGTTAGTGCAAGCTCCTCATGCCCAAGTCTGTCATCTCAAACTGGGAGGCTCACTGCCACAGGCTATCTAAATATATCCTAAATGGAGTAAACTTAAACTGAAGTTAAGGATGTCAATAATTTAAGGCAGAAAAATCTTAAGAATGTTGCAGTTAAAAAAATCCACCAAAACCCCAGAAAATTCAGAGTTAAGATTACATTTTAAAAAAACAACATAACCCCAAGTGTTAGTTAAGGATATACTTAAAAAAAAAAAAATCCTGTAACTTCAATGGGACTCTCACAGATACCGTAATCTGAACTAGTGGATACTAGTGCTGGATCAATGCCATAAATACTAACATTTATAAAAATTCAGTGAGGAGTTTTGCTCAGTAATAGGCTGGTTGGGGTAACAAAGACCATGACTAAAGACCCTAAAAATAACGGCAGTGACAAAAATTACAGTTTTAGTAACAAGTAAACAATGGATTTTCTAAAGATAAGTATTTTGTAGTGATGGAATGGTGAATAAAAAAAAAATGTCTATTCAAAATCTAGAGTATATTCCAAACCCTATTATTCACAAATTTAAGGTAATTAAAACTGGAGACCCAAACTGATATACAGTGCCACTTTATAACTGGCACACCTGTCAGCCCTCTCATACAAGAGCTTTGCTGAATCTGCCAACTTGGGGAAGCTGGGTGGACCTCCTGCAGAATTTCTAAAGGCCTCCTATACAATTTATAAACTCTGCAGGGCTTTCTGGCCCTCTCATTTTGGCCTAGCCACAACTCTCTCTTTTGTTTTAGCAAGTTTATTCACCTCAAGTTTTCACATATCAAGGTTATACAAATTGTTTCAAAAGATAAGGAAATTTCCACACCAATAATTATTAAACCAGAGGTTAGACTGCAAAGACATCGCAATATTTTATGAAACAAATGTATTAAATCATTGTTGTTTTTAAAAGTTAGAAAGCCAGGATATTCTTAGTTAAGGCTGCACTTAAAATATAAAAAAATTCAAAGGTAAGGAACTGCAAGCTATCTTAACTCTGACCCTGATCCATGATCATCTATGCATATCATTTACTCACTGTTATGACTTGGTGGGATAATACACATGATTGGAATGTTGGTGTGGATGGGTATAGCTTGCTCAGGAAGGATAGACAGGGGAAAAAGGGAGGAGGTGTTGCCTTAAATATTAAAAATGTACACACTTGGACTGAGGTGGAGATGGACATAGGAGACGGAAGTGTTGAGAATCTCTGGGTTAGGCTAAAAGGGATAAAAAACAAGGGTGGTGTCATGCTAGGAGTCTACTACAGGTCACCTAACCAGGTGGAAGAGGTGGATGAGGCTTTTTTTAAACAACTAACAAAATCATACAAAGCCCAAGATTTGGTGGTGATGGGGGACTTCAACTATCCGGGTATATGTTGGGAAAATAACACAGCGGGGCACAGACTATCCAATAAGTTATTGGACTGCATTGCAGACAACTTTTTATTTCAGAAGGTTGAAAAAAGCTACTGGGGGAAAGCTATTCTAGACTTGATTTTAACAAATAGGGAGGAACTCGTTGAGAATTTGAAAGTAGATGGCAGCTTGGGTGAAAGTGATCATGAAATCATAGAGTTTGCAATTCTAAGGAAGGGTAGAAGGGAGAACAGCAAAATAGAGACAATGGATTTCAGGAAGGTGGATTTTGGTAAGCTCAGAGAGCTGATAGGTAAGGTCCCATGGGAATCAAGACTGAGGGGAAAAACAACTGAGGAGAGTTGGCAGTTTTTCAAAGAGACACTATTAAGGGCCCAAAAGCAAGCTATTCCGCTGGGTAGGAAAGATAGAAGATGTGGCAAAAGACCACCTTCGCTTAACCACGAGATCTTGCATGATCTAAAAAATAAAAAGGAGTCATATAAAAAATGGAAACTAGGACAGATTACAAAGGATGAATATAAGCAAACAACATAGGAATGCAGGGGCAAGATTAGAAAGGCAAAGGCACAAAATGAACTCAAACTAGCTACAAGAATAAAGGGAAACAAGAAGACTTTTTATCAATACATTAGAAGCAAGAGGAAGACCAAGGACAGGGTAGGCCCACTGCTCAGTGAGGAGGGAGAAACAGTAACAGGAAACTTGGAAATGGCAGAGATGCTTAATGACTTCTTTGTTTCGGTCTTCACCGAGAAGTCTGAAGGAATGCCTAACATAGTGAATGCTAATGGAAAGGGGGTAGATTTAGAAGATAAAATAAAAAAAGAACAAGTTAAAAATCACTTAGAAAAGTTAGATGCCTGCAAGTCACCAGGGCCTGATGAAATGCATCCTAGAATACTCAAGGAGCTAATAGAGGAGGTATCTGAGCCTCTAGCTATTATCTTTGGAAAATCATGGGAGACGGGAGAGATTCCAGAAGACTGGAAAAGGGCAAATATAGTGCCCATCTATAAGAAGGGAATAAAAACAACCCAGGAAACTACAGACCAGTTAGTTTAACTTCTGTGCCAGGGATGATAATGGAGCAAGTAATTAAGGAAATCATCTGCAAACACTTGGAAGGTGGTAAGGTGACAGGGAATAGCCAGCATGGATTTGTAAAGAACAAATCGTGTCAAACCAATCTGATAGCTTTCTTTGATAGGATAACAAGTCTTGTGGATAAGGGAGAAGCGGTGGATGTGGTATACCTAGACTTTAGTAAGGCATTTGATACGGTCTCGCATGATATTCTTATCGATGAACTAGACAAATACAATTTAGATGGGGCTACTATAAGGTGGGTGCATAACTGGCTGGATAGCCGTACTCAGAGAGTAGTTATTAATGGTTCCCAATCCTGCTGGAAAGGTATAACAAGTGGGGTTCCGCAGGGGTCTGTTTTGGGACCGGCTCTGTTCAATATCTTCATCAACAACTTAGATAATGGCATAGAAAGTACACTTATTAAATTTGCAGATGATACCAAACTAGGAGGGATTGCAACTGCTTTGGAGGACAGGGTCATAATTCAAAATGATCTGGACAAATTGGAGAAATGGTCTGAGGTAAACAGGATGAAGTTTAACAAAGACAAATGCAAAGTGCTCCACTTAGGAAGGAAAAATCAGTTTCACACATACAGAATGGGAAGAGACTGTCTAGGAAGGCGTATGGCAGAAAGGGATCTAGGGGTTATAGTGGACCACAAGCTACATATAAGTGAACAGTGTGATGCTGTTGCAAAAAAAGCAAACATGATTCTGGGATGCATTAACAGGTGTGTTGTGAGCAAGACACGAGAAGTCATTCTTCCGCTCTACTCTGCGCTGGTTAGGCTTCAACTGGAGTATTGTGCCCAGTTCTGGGCCCTGCATTTCAAGAAAGATGTGGAGAAATTGGAGAGGGTCCAGAGAAGAGCAACAAGAATGATTAAAGGTCTTGAGAACATGACCTATGAAGGAAGGCTGAAAGAATTGGGTTTGTTTAGTTTGGAAAAGAGAAGACTGAGAGGGGACATGATAGCCGTTTTCAGGTATCTAAAAGGGTGTCATAAGGAGGAGGGAGAAACCTTGTTCACCTTAGCTTCCAAGGATAGAACAAGAAGCAATGGGCTTAAACTGCAGCAAGGGAAGTTTAGGTTGGACATTAGGGAAAAGTTCCTAACTGTCAGGGTGGTTAAACACTGGAATAAATTGCCTAAGGAGGTTGTGGAATCTCCATTTCTGGAGATATTTAAGAGTAGGTTAGATAAATGTCTATCAGGGATGGTCTAGACAGTATTTGGTCCTGCCATGCGGGCACGGGACTGGACTCGATGACCTCTCGAGGTCCCTTCCAGTCCTAGAATCTATGAATCATGGAGATGGATGAATGTGCTAACTCTTTTATTATGCTCTATGTACTGTCAGGTATAAGAGAATATGGATATAAATCTCTTATCACACAGAGTTAGAGTCAAATCAGGAGACAAATAAGGGAGTATTAGAGCCATTAGATACTTTGAAGGGCAGATGAGGTACATTGTACTGTCCAGCTCATAGTGATATAATGATATCTCCTTCTCCTGGTACACCTGCTTGCTATTGTACTGACATTAAACCAGCAGTGGTAGCACTCTTATCCCCCCTTCTTCTGCCTGTCTGAATCACACACACCCTCAGAGCAAAGGTTGACACTGAATGAACATAAACAAATACAAATACGTGACCTGCCTTTGCTGCACAAAAAATTGGGGGTTTAAAGTGACACAATAGTATCTAGATCTACAATCTATTTACTGTAATTCCTCTATGGTCTGCTTGGTACATAGTCATTTGATTATGAAAGATTTTAACATGCCTACATACCCCACCAAGTATACTACACCCAAGTGCTAGAACTTTCAGCCATTCCACCTCTTCACCGAAGTTGTCCAATTGTAGAAGGGCTCTCAGCTGCTCCACTGGCAAACATAGATGTTTCCATTTTTTTTCTAGTTCTATCATGCTCACACGGCCCTTCGGAGAAAGCTTTAAAAGACAAAACACAAGACCACAAATAAAACTGGAATACACCATGGAGATTATCACACAACTAGGAGTACAAAACTTTAGGGCCACTTTTCCCCCCCCCCACAAAGAAATTGTGGCGTACTGTTTCTCTGACAGATAGTCTGTAGGACCAAACTGTCTATGAAGAGTTCTACTGACATCTCATCTCAGCTATGAGCCATGTCTATGAAAATTTCCACTGACATCTCTCAACAATACTGTGTGTTCAATATAGGTTGGCTTGTACCTGCTTGTGCAAAACTTTAAGGAGGCCTGGTGTGAGCCCAGTATCTGTTTTCTGTGTTGCTACTGGCATTTCAATCCTGTCCTTTACAGGAAGGGGCTCTCCTTTCGACAGAGCTGAGAAATACCTAGATTAACAGGAATACCAACACATTTGAATGCTTATAAGCAAATAAAAGTTAAGCAAAAACAAGCTTTATAAAAATCTGCTAATAATCTAAGTGCCCATGAAAATGGGAAATTGGCTTCAGTTAGCTCCTGATATAGACTTCCTCCCCTCTCTGTATCCAGTTTCCATCTTCCTTTTTAATTGAAGCCACAGAGTTTAGTTTTAACAGTGTTTATTTGTCACTATAATAATTATTATTGTGCTTTAATTGTGCATTCGATGTTCTGTGTTCCTTGGTGGCAGTGGAGAGTGATTTATAAATATTATTAGTGTGTTCTGGCAAGTAGCAATGTCTAAGCTTTCCACACACATTTCTAACAATGCACTTTAAACCAGATTTCTATAATCCTCTACTAGTCTAATCTGGTGATAGGCCATTGTCAAAACAGCCCAACCAGCAAATCAAAACACAATTTTGAAGAATTTATATGAAGATTTACAATAGTCATTATACTTATTTATTTTATAGCTGACCATAACTTAAACACAGCAGGAATTGAGTTTGATGCAGATATTAGTAATTTTAAGGATGCTGATACAGATATCTACCTCTTACAGCCAATGTCACCATCACAACTGGCCAAAAACTAATATACAAGAGACTTATTCCGCTTAATTCACTACCATATACAGTGCCTTGCTCCCAAGATAGGAAGAAACACTAAACGTTAACAACTTTTCCTAAAAAGTATCCACACAGCTATTTTCAAAAAGAGAACCACAAATAGTAACACATTTCAACAGTAGCCTATATCTTCTTAATACAAACATGGTACAGTACTTATGGTAAAGCTAGAGTTCACACACAGAACTTTCAGATTCTGTTCCTTCCTATGAAATAGCACGTGTTTCACTGATGTGTAAAAGTGATTACCCCAGAAAATCCAACCAAATACAAGGATCTAAAGATGGCAACACCCTGCACCTGCTTTTCAACCAGGATTATTTATGAAATCTACAGGGGAAAAACTAATTATGACATTCAGTACAGAGCAAAAATTAACAGCACCAAAAATGTGAGCCAGTTCGCTGGGTAGCAGTCCCTAAGTCACTCTGCCAAGGTTCCACATCTAAAATTGCATCACTAAATATAAATTCAATCAAAGACCACATTATCTTTAACAAATTAAAGAATACATAAAAATATATCAGCATATGTGCCACACAATACTTAATATCCAGACAATTTAGGGCTTGGCTACACTTGCAAGTTAAATCAGCCCCAGGAGCCCTAACTCCTGAGGTGTCCACACTGGCAAAGCACTTAAAGCGCCTGGACTCTGCAGCTGGAGCGCTCCTGGTGATCCACCTCCACGAGAAGCATAAAGCTTGCTGCGCCCTGGCTGAAAAGCCTGGGTGTCACTGTGGATGACGTGTTGCATTACTGCGCTGGGACTGGCCTCCAGAAATGTCCCATAATCCCCTGAAGTCAAGTGGCCACTCTGGTCATTGTTTTGAACTCGGCTACAGGCATGCGGATATCTCCTTTCAAAGCACCGTTTCTGACAGCTGGCATGCTTATCTGCTCCGGGACAAAGCAAACCATTACTGTGGAATGCTGCTGCTGCTGCTGCTGAGGCAGGCGTTTGTGCATGCGTGTGTGCGTGCATGGGTGTGTGAGAGAGAGGCGGGGTGGGAGGTGGGGTGTCCTGCTGCTGCCTAAACTTACAAGACAGCATGCTGACACACTCTCTGCCTCCCAAAACACAGTCTCTCCCCCCACATACACACAACACACTCCCTGTCACACTCCACCTCCTCCCATTTGAAAAGCACGCTGCAGCCACTTGCACACTGCGATAGCTACCACAATGCACTCCTCTCTGTGGTGTTGCAAGAGCTGCTAATGTTGCCATGCCACTGAGCTTGCAGCTGACAGTGTAAACACACAGCAGCGTTTTCCCTTTCTCCGAAGGCTGGTTTAACTCCCAGCGCTCTATATCTGCAAGTGTAGCCAAGCCCCTAATTAGGTCAATATATGATGCAGCAATATTTTGTTGTTAGCCTATATATAAAGTACTACTTACCCAGCTGACCACTGCAGTACATCATGAGGTTGAGTCCTGATGGCAGCTTTGGTAAACTGTTTCAAAATATCTGGGAGTTCAGGAGGTATGTTAATCTGCTGAGCACAAAACATGGTGTCTGGAAGAGGCATGATTCTTGTAAGGTCCAATAACAAGATCCTGAAAGAACTAAAAATATAAATGAATTCTAAACATATGAGATTAGTATGGTTCTATACAAGTTCTCTTAATTTTATTATTCAATTCAACTGTATAAAAAACCCAAACTTACTTTAACTATGAGGTCCTGTTCCAGAACAGAACGTGGATGTCCATGTGTTGCAACCAGTTTATTTTAATGTCATTTAATTAAATTAAAAGATAAAAGGAAAGAAATACAGATTTTTAGTCACAGCATCAGTTTTAGCCTAGGCAAAAATAAATGAGGCAAATCCATAAAAGTATGCAGGACTCTCTTCATCTGTAGCTCCTGTGATCAGGAACAGCCTTTCTCTTAACTGAAAACATCCCTCTGCTGCTCCCTTACCTATGCTTTTTAATTTCTTTCTTAATCTTCTCTTTATTTTAGCTTTGCAACTCTATTATTTAACTCTGTTACAATTTTATGATACAGATTTTGTGCAAGATGATATACAAAATAAAACGGTAAATCTGAAACTAATATAGATTCTCCTAGTTCTGTAACGGGCTAGCTCAGGCAGTGGGGTAACATGCACCAGATGATGGAAACTGATGGATTATACCACACAGTTTTTCTTTATTTCCTATTAAAAGGAAAACAGACTCCAAATTTCAATCAGTAACTTTGATGAAAAAAACAAAAAGTGAGACTAAAGCACTTCTGAACTGGCACAGACTCATGACAGTGAGCTATCACAGACCGTTCAGAACCGAGTGGTCCATTCCAGGTTCTTACAGTGACAAGGAGGCTTTGGGAGCTCTTCAACTGGTGCTTAAAGGTGGAATAGCGCTCCATGGGGAAAGTAAAGGAATTCAGAATATAAGAAAAATGTTGGTATATCTTGACAGGCAGAACCACAGAATGAGTTGGACAACCGCTATGTTGTCAAATCTTTGCTGTGAGGAGAGTCTGCCATTTTTGACCAGACAATTAAGTGTGAAGATTATAAAGTTTCTACTATATCTGTGTATATGTTTAAGCAGAGCAAATATTTATTAACCTCTGGTAGGGAGTTTCGTTTCCTGTGTTTTGTTTATGCTTAAATAACAAGCAGGTCAAATGAAGATCCTATGAGATCCTATGTATCACCATAGCATGAGCACACCTATACAGACAGCTTGCCCAGGGCCTCCCTTCCCCTGCCCATTGGTGGAGGGCACCAGCCACTCCACAGCCCATCACCTGCCTTAGCTACTAGTCAGTCCACTCAGCCGGGGGATGAGTTATGGGCCGGCCTATTGCTGAGCCTCACCTAAATCTTCCCCAGCTCAAGGACTGATATTTGTCCCACTCTGTATTAGGGTTGCCAACTGGGACTGAAGCTATTCCGGGAGAGTTCTCCCCCCCCCCCAACATGACATAACATTACATTACCTCTTAAAGTCTCCTGAGTCCCTTTCAAGAGCCGGTGCCGATTCCGGGAAACTCCAGGCCAACCCTAGAGGGTTGGTAACCCTGCGCTGGACTGGCCTGGAGCCTCCAGGAATTCAAGATGAATTAAAGATTAGGTCATGTGATGAAACCTCCAGGAATACATCAGTCACAGTTGGCCACCTGGGGGGAAGCGAGGGCGATTGCCGCCTGCCCGGCTGAGCCGCCCCTGGCCCGGTCCCGCGCACCCTGCGGGGAGGGGGCGTCGCTCTCCGGCACCGGCTCCCAGGCCGCAGCCTGGCCCTGCCCCGACCGCCCCGGCAACCGCCCCGCGGGGCCGGGACCCCGGCGCCAGGCAGGTGTCCCCTGAGCGGGGTCGCGCCCGGCCTCGCGTCTGCGGGAGCTGGCCCGGGGGCGGGTCTCTCACCTCCGCGCTGCGGCTCGCTCTGAGGGCCAGCGCGTAACCGCCGCTCGCCCCCGCCAGTTCCCAGGGCAACGTTTGTGTTTCACCGTCGCCATGCAACCGGCTCGAGCTACCGCCCGCGCGGCGCATGCGCTGGGCAAAGACGGGACCTGCTCAAAGGGTGAGGACCGACTATCCTTGGCGCATGCGCTTATAGGTGCCAGCTATTCAAAACCGCTTGCTGGCCACAACTTGCTATCGAGCCGCTGCTCGCTCACAGCGCATGCGCAGGAGCCAAGGGCGGCGCGTGGGTGCCGCTGCATTGCGCCTTGCCGGAGGTCGGAGAACAGCTGCTCGTCGCACTTACCAACCTGCTACTCAGGGGCAGGGAGACCATTGGGAAGCCCCTCCCCCCCCCCCCCCAGGGTGACCAGACGTCCCGACAACACCAGGACTGTCCCCATATGTAGCCGTTCGTCCCGTGTCCTGACTGAAGTGTGGTCACGACGCCATTTGTCCCGACAGTGGGGGCAGGACTGGACTGGTCACCCTAGCGGGCAGGCTCCCGGCCTGGCTCTGCACAGCTCCTAGGAAGCGTCTGGTAGGACCCTGCAGCCGATAAGTGGGGGACGTCTCCGCAGCTCCCATTGGCCAGGAACTCAGCCAAAGGGAGCTGTGGGAGCGGGACCAGCACGTGCAAGCAGCACACAGAGTGCCCTGGCTGCCCCTGGCCCTAGGAGCCAGAGGGGTTCTGCTGGCCACTTCCTGGGAGCTGCCCTAGGTAGGTGCTGCCCGGACCCGGACCCTGCCCCTACACCCAGCAGGTCCCTCTGGCTCCTAGGGTCAGGGGGCTCTGCGCGCTGCTTGCGCTCACAGGCCCCCGTGCTGCAGCTCCCATTGGTCCTGCTTTGAGCAGGGGGTTGCACTAGATGACTTCCTGAGGTCTCTTCCAACCCTAATCTTCTATGATCTGTCCTGCTGGGAGCTGAGGTGACTGTCAGCTGGACTGAGCCAGCAGTGTAGCCGGGGCTGGAACTGGGATCATACGCCCGTGGCCTGCAGCGGGGCCATATGCCCTCCTCACAGCTTCCTAGGGCTTTGCAATCCCCCCCACCCCCATGGTGTTGGTCAGGGCTGTGGCTGCTTCCCCCGCCCACCCATGTGTCTTGATATTTTACTCTTGTGATCTGGTCACCCTCCTCAGTTACCTTTGAATTTCCTTTTCCTCATCACCCAGCTCTCCCTGGTGTGAAACTGCTCAGTCAACCATATCTGCTACAAATGCCAGCATTGCTCTTGGTGGGAGTAGATGGGAGGTAGTGGCTCTCCTGAGCCTGTAGGAAGTGGTGGCTGTGCAGACACAGCTTTTGGCCAGTTGAAAACCATGTACATCTATTGCACAGGGGATGGAGGTGAAGTGATACAACAAGTAACAGCAGCAGCACCGAAAAGAAAGGAACTGTGGCAGGTAGACCATTGGCTAACAACTGAGCTGGTGCTGAGCCACAAACATGCTGCTTTTACAATGACCTGCATGCCATACTTGGCAGAGATACAACCCCCCACCCCCAGCATTATGGATACCTCTCGGGAGCCTGACAGACACAGAAGGGAAAAGGAATGTCAGGTAAGTGCATGCATATCTTTTTGCTCACACTGTTTAAATGTGAAGTTGTTGCCTGGCCCAACCCCAAGTTAGCAGAACACAGGTGACAAACAGAGGTAGATTTGGATCTGCTTTTCTTTCCCATATGGGGTAGGCTGCAGGGGCAGGGAGAAAGCAGAACAGTTTGTTTATGTACATAGGGATGTCCCTTGAATCCTCCTGAGAGATCTTAATGAAATTTTCATGGAGATACTCTGTAATCCTCTCCTGGAGGTTTCTAGGGACAGCAGCCTCATTTCTTTCTTCATGTTAGGACGCTTTCCCACACCATTCTGTGATGACTTTCACAGGCATCTTTGCAGTAAACAGGCTAATGGCATAGGAGCCTGGGCTGCTTTGGGACACCAGTAGCACCTGTTCTCTCTGTGGCTTTGTGCCACTCAAGAGTGAGAGATCAATTAAAATCACCACCACTGGTGGAAAATAGTGCCAGCGCTCAGTGCCATTGCCCTATATTCGTACTCATGGAAATAGGGGCCAAAATTATATTGCTTTTTATGCAATTAAACAATCCCCCACCCCTCAGGTCCCTACTGGGCCATACTCCCTATGGCTGGGGCTGGAGATGGGTGCTATGCACAGGCACTGCAAGGCTGAAGTGTCAGTAAGCATATCTTGTTTATGTAACCCTTCTGCCCATCTGAGTTGGCAGCAACAAGGGCTGGGTTCAGTATCTAGGGGTTCCGTTTCAATAACGCAATGCAAAACCGGCTCGAGCCCCCACCCAGTGACCTGGGACAATTACATACCACCCCCTGGGCGCCTCTAAGAGGCAATACTTCCCCGCTCGCAAGCACAGAGTCTGAATGTAGCAAATCCTTTTAATAAAGGAGGGAAACAATGCGGCATTATGTTGGGGAAACACCAGAAACAGGATTCATAACAAACCATGAGCAAAAGACCCACCCCCAAGTAAGTTTGGCAGTATCCTTTTCCCCTCAGGGTCTTAAGTCCAGCGCCCCCAAAATCACCCAAAAGTCCAACACCCCAAAAGTCTCTGTCCCTGGTCAGTGCAGCCCCAGAGTTCAAAAGTTTATCTGCAGAGTCTTACCCCACCTCCAGCCTGGGTGGAAATGGGGGGGGGGGAAGGGGCACACGGGGTGTTAAGGGGCACCTTACGTGGTCTGAGGCTGACTGCCCCGCCTCTCCATGGGGTTCTGCTGCAGCCTTCACCACGAGCCGCTCCACTCCTCCAGCCATCCCGTGAGCCCACTCGCTGTCCCGTGAGCCGCTCCAACTGTCCCACAAACTGCTCCGCTCCACTTCACTCCACTTACCGTCCCATGGGCTGCTCCAACCATCCCGCAAACTGCTTAGCTCCACTCCACTTGCCATCCCGCGGGCCGCACCAACCATCCCACAAACTACTCTGCTCTGCTAGCTGCTTAGCAATAAATCTTCAGGCTCCCCCACTAGTTAACACAGCACTCAGTGATCTCAGCTCTTTAGTGATTTCAGCTTGTAGTAGGTGCAGTGCCCCAGTGCTGGTGCACCATTGGCCCAAAATGAATTCAACATAGCAGTCTGTAACTAAATTCTTAATAGAATCAAAATTAGCTCTGCTATTCAACAGTGGAGAGAGGAGATCCTCCAAAAAAAAAAAAGGGGGGGGGGGCACAATACCATCCAGTACAAATACCTGTCCCTAGCTCCTCTCTCTCAATTCACTGCGTTTTGGAACCCATGTCCCTTGTCTAGCAAGTGCTACTTAGTTGATGGTGAGACACTCTGTCATAAAACAGTTTCATTGTCCTTGATTCACATAATCAGGGTAACACTTTATTCCTCCTGCCCCAGTAACAGAGAAACTGGGGATCCCACAGCAGCCAAAGTGACTATTTTGGGCTGCTGTGGGCTCACGCTAAGCGGGGTGGGTGTGCCTATGCAAACAAGATCAGCCCCTGAAGTTCTTTTCCACACTTGCCACAATTCCCACCAGATGTCAGGGTAGAGCTCATCCTGACTCTGCTTACATTTAAAACTTTAGAGGAGGAAGAGAAGGGATTTCTGAAACTTAATTTTTGCTTTCCATTGTGATTATACTGACAACTATACCTCCGTTTTCTCTGTAGCTGCTGCTGCTGCGGCCTTGAGAGGTCCCCCTCCACACCTGTGAAATGCCTGACCTTGATGAGAGAAGAGAAAGAAGCGGACTAAGGAGGATGTGTTGTCAGCAAAATCCTGCAAGCCAGTGATGCATCGGACTGTGAAAAGGGGGCCTACAGTGTGAATATGGCAGATAGCCTGAAGAAGGAAAGAGTGGACAGGAGAAAGACTCAGGAAAAGACCCAGCAGGAAAAAGAGAGGGAGATGCACCAGGACATAATGCGGCTTCTTAAGCAGCAAACACAAATGCTGCAGACTCTTGTTGACATACAGGCAGAGGCAATGGTAGAATAACTAGTTTGGGAAAGTGAAGGGGTGGTGAATACAATTATTGGGGGAGCAAGGATTTTGCTACACATACTTCATAGAATGGGAATAAATAATATTGATAACAATTTGTTTACCTTATTGAAACTCAATACGCTTGTTGTGAGCAACAACAAATGTCAACAACTGTCTTCAGATCAAGAGACAACTTTTTTCAATACCCATGACAGCTAAGTTCCTTAACAAATCCCTTGTCATGCGGTTCCTTGGGTAATCTTTCACCTGTGAAAGGCATGAAAATGTTCTTTCACATGTAGCACTTGATGGAGGAATACTCACATGAGTCACAAATAATTTATGCAGTCTGTGAAATATAAGTTTGTATTTATCAAAACAATTAGCAGCTGCAACAAACCGTCAATCTTTGATTTCTTCATAGAATTTAATTACTTTTGGCAAGAGTTTTACCTCCATCTATATTGCATCTACAGTACTCTGCAAGTGATTTTAATTTTAGGGCAGTCAAGAAAGTTATCGGATTTTGGATTAAGGTAATTGATACCAACAAGAATAGAGTTATTTTCAGAAAAGCTTTGCAGTTCTCCAGTTACTTTTTTTCAAGCAATGGCAAAAAGGCATGTTTCCTGAAGTCTCTATCTAAAAGTGTTCTCCTCTTGACACTTCTTCAGTCCAAATATATTCCTGATGTTTTTCAGGCTACTTTCGTACATGACTGTGTAGTCCCCGAACTTCAGGTGGCTTCAGACCATTTTCTGATGCTATGTTAACAGCTTCACTCCATAGTTCATCAAATGCTTCTTCCAAATCTCTCATGTTCAGAAATTCACTGATTAGGGTGTTCATAGAAAAGCATGCCTGAGACAAGTCACACTCCTGCTTGCAAATAGTCAGTTATAACTTTAAGCAGTTGAAGTATTCTTTGAACATGCAAAGAAGGACAATAAACTTGCAGTCTCGATACTGACTTAAGACCTCCAGCACTCATTGCCCTGGCCCCTCCTGACATATCTCAAGATAGTACAGCACGTGTCACAAGAATGGATGAAATTGTCTTTTTGACAGCATTATAAGCAGAAAGTTGGCACGCCCATCAAGTGTCACAGAACTTCTTCAATTCAAAGACTTGATGTTTGGGTTGTATTTTCTTTGGAATGGCTATGAATTTAGCGTGTATAGCTGATCCAGAGAGAAAAGTGTGCAATTTCTCCAGCATAGTGAAACAATTCAGCACGTGATTCCTTTGCATATATGAACAATAACTAAATTGAGCCTGTGGTCGAAATAGTGAATGCACAATGCTTGAGGTACTTCTTCCCGTAAGAGCTTGCACGCCATTAGGATTTCCACTCAAAAAAAATGGCACCATAGTAAGTCCGGGCACTACAGTTCTGTATATCAATACCACACCGTGACAATGTGTTCTTCATGTACTGAAAGTGTGACTTTCCATCAAGTGACTTGGCAGGATGGAAGCCAAGAAATCTTTCATATACAGTGCCATGCAAATAATACTTCAACAAAACTGACACTTGTTCTACTTTGCTAATGTCTTTAGTTTCATCAACCATTATGGAGAAAACATTCAGCTCTTTCACTTCTTGGCTTCTGCATTCAAGTACTATTTCTGTCATGTGAATGATTTCATTTTGTATTGATGAATGGGATTATTATGCAATGCATGGGCCTTTCAATTTTTTTTTTCTTACCACGTAGTTTTATTCGGCTATTAGAGTCAGGAACGCCAGGAAATTGTCCTGGTCACTGCTGCTTTCATTCTCTTCTTTTCCTCTTTGAGCAATCCCCAGGACTTCAATGAGTTTCAGGATGTCTGCCACAACTCTGATGTACATGTGGTACTCTTGCATCAAAGACTCTTAAGCAAACTAAGTAGCCATGGGGTAGGAGGGAAGGTCCTCTCATGGATCAGTAATTGGTTAAAAGTCAGGAAATAAATGGTACATTTTCAGAATGGAGAGAGGTAAATAGCGGTGTCCCCAAGGGATCTGTACTGGGACCAGTGCTGTTCAACATATTCATAAGTTATTTGGAAAAAGGGTAAACAATGAGGTGGCAAAGTTTTCAGATGATACGAAATTATTCAAGATAGTTAAGTCCAAAGCTGATTGCAAAGCGTTACAAAGGGATCTCACAAAATTGGATGACTGGGCAATAAAGTGGCAGATGAAGTTCACTGTTGATAAATGCAAAGTAATACATATTGGGAAACAGTCCCCACTATACATACACAAAATGATGGGATCTACATTCGCTATGACCATTCAAGAACAGATCTTTGAGACATTGTGGATAGTTCTAGGAAAACAGCTACTCAATGTGCAGCAGCAGTCAAAAAAGCTAACAGTGTTAGGAACCATTAGGAAAGGGATAGATAATAAGACAGTAAATATCATAATGCCACTATACAAATCCATGGTATGCCCACACCTTGAATACTGCTTGCAGTTCTGGTTACCCTGTCTCAAAAAAGATAGATTAGAAATGGAAAAGGTACAGAGAAGGGCAACAAAAATTATTAAGGTCATGGAAGAGCTTCCATTTAAGGACAAATTAAAAGGACTGACTGTTCAGATGGAAAAGAGATGACTAAGAGGAGATATGATTGAGATCTATAAAAATCATGACTGGTGTGGAGAAAGTAAATAAGGAAGTGTTGTTTACCCTTTCACATACTACAAGAACCAGGGGTCAGCCAAGGAAATTAATAGGCAGCAGGTTTAAAACAAGCAGCGAGGGGGTGTGGCTTGCCTGGAAGCAGTCTCACTCCGAGCTACTTTCTCTGGCTCTTGCTTGTGGGGGAAGGGAAGAGGGAGAAAGGGGGGGGGGGGAAGAGGGAGACAACAGATGTGCGTGCATCTGTCTGAATTGCAATCCCAAGCAATATTCCCAAAACAAGCAGGGACACAGGATGGTCATCTGTTTGACTCTCACTTCTGCTGGTATGCGTCCTGTAGGCTATGCATTTCAGCAGCAATCTCCCAGCTCTCTGAGGTAAGGAACTACCTCTATGTATTTCACTAATCACTTCCACAGTCACAGCTCACACATCATAGTAAGGGAACAAACTGCCTCTGCCGCTATTCTACCACTTCGGTCACAAGGAGTAGCGGAAATATTTCTGTGGGGCATGTGCTACCTCATGGCATCCTCCCTGCCTATAGAGCCAACATTCATGGGCTTGCCTCCCTTTGTAGGCACTGGAGCATTTCATTTTAGCAGCTCCTCACCCCTCCCCTGCCCGCCACCCTCAAACATTCCAGTTGGCATCAGGGACCACATCCCTGCCACGCCATGGCGGGGGACATGAAGGATAACCACAGCTTCATGTACATCAACAGTGACTGACAGGTCAGCATATATATAGCTGAAATGGACAGGATTTTTTTTTTTAAGGTCCGTTAATTTTCTGCTCTAGATACACAGAAATGGTGGAGTGCTGTGCTGGGGGAATGAGTGCACAAGAGATGTAACAGGCAGGAAGGAGAAAAGATGAGAGGGAATAACAGAAAGCAGCAGGAGCTGCAGGGAGAGAGAGGAGAAGGAGCCTCTTATATACCACTCTAGCATGCCCAAGAGCCTGGACTGATTAACTAGGATTACCATATTTCAACAATCAAAAAAGAGGACGGGGGAGCCCCGCACTAGCCCTGCCCCAATCCACTACCTCCCACTTCCCGCCCCCAACCCCCCGCCCCCACACACACTCCTTGTTCCCTGACTTGCCCCTACTGGGACCCCACCCCCTAATTAAGTCTCCCTGCTCCTTGTCCCCTGACTGCCCCCTCCTGAGACCCCCCCCCACCCTAACTACCCCCCTAAGACCTTACCCCCTACCTATCACCTGACTGCCCTGACCCTTATCCACACCCCTGCCCCCTGACAGACCCCCCCGGACTCCCAGGCCTATCCAACTGCTTCCCACCCCCTGACAGACCCCTCCAGAACCCCCAACCATCCAACCCTCCCCCTGCTTCCTGTCCCTTGACTGCCCCGACTCCTCTTCACACCCCCACCCACTGACAGCCCCCCCTGAACTCCCGACCCATCCAACCCTCCCCCTGCTCCCTGTCCCCTGACTGCCCCCTCCAGAACTCCCCTGCCCCTTCTCCAACCCCTTGTCCCCCTTACTGTGCCGCTCAGAACAGCGGCGCGCACAGCCCGCCCCCCGCCCCCGCAGAGTGCTGTGGAGCGGCGTGCTGGGCAGCAGGGGAGGGGGAGGAGGAGGAGAAGGGAGGAGCTCGAAAGCTGCCGGAGGCCGGCCGATGCGAACGGCCCAGCCGGCCAGTGATCTGAGAATGCAGGAGAGGGAGGGGAGGAGCTCTAGAGCTGCTAGAGGCCATCCGGCAGGTGATCTGAAGCTGCAGGGGAGAGGAGGGGGGAAGCGGAGGAGAGGGTCTGGCTGCTGGAGCCCCATGTGAGTGGCTCAATCTGGCCAGCTCTGCATGGGGGGGGAAATAGGGTGACCAGACAGCAAGTGTGAAAAATCGTGATGAGGGTGGGGGGTAATAGGAGCCTATATAAGAAAAAGACCCAAAAATCGGAACTGTCCCTATAAAATCGGGACATCTGTTCACCCTAGGGGGAAATCCTGGACATTTTTATATATTTACAAATCCCCCTCGCCCCCATGCTATTTTTAACCCAAAAAGCCGGACATGTCCAGGAGAATCCAGACAAATGGTAACACTAGATTAACGCCAGCTTCTCAGGGAGCTTCCTGTTTCCTGCTGCTTCCCTGAACCCACTTGAGGAGAACAGACCGTCAACTGAAGTAGTAGGAGCCAGTTAGGCCTTTAAGACGCTGATATCTTCCCTCACTCAGGCCCTGCTACCAGCCTGCTTATTTGTCCCCTTCAATTGAGTGTCGAGAGACACTATAGCTGGCATAGAACAGCAGTCAGGAGTGAAAGAAGAAAACGCCCCTCTGGGGCAGCATTCAGAAAAAGAAAGAAAGCCAAGGAAGCTTTTCTATCTAAGCAGGAAGGAGCTCTCCTGAGATACATAGACACAAATCTTCACGGTGAGCCTTCCGTCCCCAGTGAGGATGTGAGTGTTGAGGAGATGCCTGATCTTCCAGCTAGTCAGAGTGCAGGTGACCTGGCAGCTACTGCAGCATCCATATCTTCATCTCAAATGGATGTAACCATGCACATTCCTGAAGAAAAGTGTAGATCAGAGAAGAGTGTGGTGGAGGTGCAAGAAACAGCTGCTGCTGAGTTTAGTTCCGTAAGACTAGATGATCCAGGACTGTGGACCCAATTAAGCAGTAGCCTGAGAGACTTCCTTGTACTGCATGAGCCATAGCAAGTGAAAAACTTCATGTTCCCCAAAGACAATGAAAACAGAAGTTTCCATCCAACACATTACTGGCATGATATCCCCAATGGTGACAAAGTGGAGAGGCCATGGCTTATGTACTCTAAAACCCAGAATGCTGCATACTCTTTTTGTTGCAAACTCTTCCAATCTAATGTTCCAGCCACATTGGGTTCTACAGGAACAAAGGACTGGAAAAATCTGGCTAGAAATCTGACATGCTGTGAGAAGGCAGCAAATCACCAGAGAGCATTCCATAGGTAGAAAGAGCTTGAGATGAGACTAAGGTTAAAGGCCACCATAGATGATCAGCATCAAGAGACGATTGCATCAGAGTCTCTTTACTGGCAAAATGTTCTGAAAAGGCTCATTGCCATTGTGAGAATGCTTGCTACCCAAAACATAGCACTGCGTGGCACTTCAGATCAACTGTATGTGCCAAACTATGGAAACTTCCTTAAAATTGTGGAGCTGATGGCTGAGTTTGATGCTGTACTCCAGGAGCATCAAAGAAGAGTCACCACCCAAGAAATGTACACACACCACTACCTTGGAAAAACAATTCAAAATGAGATCATACAGTTACTGGAAATAAAAGTCAAACAGAAGATTGTGGCAGATCTGAAGTCAGCAAGATATGACTGTTATTCTGGACTGCACACCTGACATCAGCCATACGGAACAGATGACTTTAATGGTGCGGTTTGTAACAACAGAACCTAGTGAAAATGTCCCTGCAATGGTGACTGTTAGAGAGCATTTTCTAGAATTTATTGACATTGATGATACTACAGGAGTTGGTATGACAAATGTACTTTTTAAAAAGCTGGAAGATATGGGAATTGTGATAGCTGACATGAGAGGTCAGGGCTACGATAATGGTGCCAACATGAGAGGAAAGAACAGAGGAGTGCAGACACGGATCCGAGAGTTAAACCCTCAAGCTTTTTTTGTCCCATGCAGTTCTCATTCATTGAACTTGGTGGTCAGTGATGCAGCATCAGATTCTAGTGAGGCTGCTGGATTTTTTAATGTAATTCAAAGCATCTATGTATTTTTCTCTGCATTAACTCATCCATGGCAAATTTCGAAGCAACATCCTCTCTGACACTGAAACCACTGAGTGCCACACAATGGGAAAGTCGAGTGGAGGTGATAAAGCCTATCAAACACTAAACTGGGAAGATAGATGATGCCATAGTTGCCATTATGGAGGATACTGCTATGACAGGAACTGTTCATGGGAGAACAGTGGCAGAGGGAAATGGAATCACCAGAAACATACATAACTTCAAATTTCTGTGTGGCTTAGTGTTGTGGCATGACATACTGTTTGAAATAAATGTTGTAAGCAAGAGACTCCAAGGTGTTGACCTTGATATAGCTGGAGCCATGGAACAACTGGACAAAGCAAAGTCATACCTACAGTCTTCTTGGTCAGATGAGGGATTTCAAAACATTTTGAAGAGTGCACAGAAGTTGGCAGAGGAACTTCATACTGAAGCTATTTTCCCACCCATTCAAAAAAACAAGAGTCACCAAAGAAGACATTTTGATTACGAGGCACGGGATAATCCCATAAGAGACCCCAAACAACAATTCAAAGTTGAATTCTTTAACCAGGTGCTAGATTGTGCAATACGGTCAGTTAAAGAACGTTTCATGCAGCTCAAGGAACACAGCAGTATATTTAGGATGTTGTATGATATTCCAAAACTCCTCACTATAGCTGAAGAAGACCTACACCAGCAATGCAGGGCACTAGAGACAGTGTTGACACATGATGACATGCGCGATACTGATGCGAGTGATTTAGGTGATGAACTGAAAGCCCTTTCAAGATACATTTCAGCAGGATCAACTCCAAAGGCTGTTCTAGAATATATGTGCACAAATAAGATGACCACCCTCTTTCCAAATGCTTTTGTTGCTCTGTGCATACTTCTAACACTTCCTGTAACAGTTGCCAGTGGAGAACGCAGCTTCTCCAAGCTGAAGTTAATAAAAATACATCTACGCTCCACAATGACACAGGAGAGGCTGGTCAGCCTTGCAACCATCTCAACAGAGCATGAGCTGGCCCAGACTGTGGACCTTCAGCAGGAAGCAGTTCAAATCTTTGCAACCAAGAAGGCACGGAAAGCACCACTTTGATCATTCAAACAGATAAAAATGCCAGTGTTTACTATGTAGACAGAAAAGTTACATTTGCTGTTCAGGCGTTTGAAAGTTAAGTGTTACTTACAATTTTTGAACAAGGCATTTTAAGTTGTTAGTTCTCCTTTATTGGGGTAGGTAGCAGAGCAGTACCATGAGAGGAGTAGAATAGGAAGAAGGCAGAATTGAGACCTTTCAAAATTTTGGCCCAAGCGAGGGGGCATGGGGGCGTCATTTGAGCTCCCCGCCTCAGGTGCCAAAATGTTGTGGGACGGCCCCGGGATTGCCATGGGAACCAGACCCTTCTGTGCCACAGGCTCCCAGTGCCACGGTGGGCCAGTCACTTGGGCCCAGATCCTCATGGGTTTAGGCACCTAAATCCACCTTCTCTGTGTCTCAGTTCCCCACCCCTGCAATGGGGGTTACAGCCCTGCCCTGCCTCCCAGTGGTGGTGTGAGGATAAAGACCTTAAAGACTGGGAGGTGCTCAGCTCCTACAGTAATGGGGCCACAGGAGTACCTAAGACAGACTACAAACAGGCAGAGTTATGAGAAAACACACACACACACACACACACACAGATGTGAAACACACACAATCCAAAACCATGCAGGGTAATGTATGTTATAAAACACACACACACATACAGATGAGAAACACACACACACACACACTCCCAACCAGAACCATGCAGGGTAATGTATGTTATAAAAAACACCCACAAGCCAACCACACACAACTAGCCCATGGGCCAGGCTGAACTTGTTACTGCCACTCTCATTCACATGCCCTTTCCTCCTAGTGTTTGTCACACTCACTTGTTGCATCTTGTTTTAAATCAGGCCCTGGCCCTGCAAACACTGACCAGGATTCCACAAGCTCCCCTACGCACTCGAGTCCTTACACCTACAAGGAGCTCCATGGAAGCCAAGGAGGGTCTGCCACATGCATGCAGGGATCCACTGAAGTGGACCCGTTTGCGGGATTGTGTCACTTCGGCATGAGTTTGCTCATGTGAATAGTCTAATTGACTTCACTGGGGCTCTGCACGTGCACAAAAGTCCTTCCATGTGGATCAGTTAGAGGATCAGTGGCTTTGGCCCCCAAACTTGTGTGAGCTCCGTACAGCCGCAGGGGTTCACCCACACTCATCTCATTGTAAAACTGGGACCTTTGAAAGAATATGGCTTTTTCATCTCAGCATTTACAAACATCTTCCTTGAATGTGCTACTTTATAGTCATCACTGCACGCAAGAAAGATGATTAATCCATTTTAATTAGCGATAGCACTGGGACTTCTACTGAGTTTGACCCCACTGCGTGGAAATTTTACACTTTCAAATATTTTTACTCACACCACTATGTTATCACTGTTACATCAGCTGCATTGTAAATGAATCCTAGATAGAAAGGGGACCCCATTTCAAACACTCTCAGGCTCAAACCCTGCTAGCAGCTCCGTGTAGGTGGATGCCTGCAGAGTCTTCGGTGAGCTTCATCCTAGGTGCAGTGAGCCACCCACAATGATCAGCTTGTAAGATCGGGGCCTTCCTTGGGACAACTTCTCTGATGATCAGAACAGTTGCTGAAATCATTCCCAGAAGTGTGAGCAGCCAAAGAAGCTTGAACTCAATCCTGTATTAAAATATACACTCTCTATCTCCACTTCTGCAAATGTGCTCAATAGGCATTCACATTGTTCCCTAAGAGTTTAATAAGCATGGGCTAGTATGGGGCTAGAAATCAGACAAGGGCAGTCATTTAAAGATACATCTCTGTAAGAGAAGAATTTGGGCCCTGCGAATTTCCCATGTTGCAGAATTTGGCTTCCAGAAAGTAGCAGAGTACAGAAAGTTCCACACTGCCGTTATTTGTTCTCTCCATTCACTCATACTGCACCGTGATCCTTTGTCCAATGAGGGTTTTGATCTGACCTGAATTGTTTTCAGGATGCAGTTTCTTGTGATTCTGCGGCTAAGTCATCCCCCTGCCATAGTCAAACCTAGGGTTACCATACGTCCGGATTTTCCCGGACATGTCCGGCTTTTTGGGCTCCAAATCCCCGTCCGGGGGGAAATCCCAAAAAGCCGGACATGTCCGGGAAAATCGGACATGCGGTGCCGGGCCGGGGGCTCGGGTGCCAGGTCGGGGGCTCGGCCGGCGGTGCCGGGCCGGGGGCTCGGGGGACGGGCTGGGGACCTGCGGTGCCGGGGGTGGGCCGCCCCTCCTCCTCCTCCTCCTCCCCCCCCACACTCCCCCTTACCTGCTTCAGGCTTCCCGCGACTCAAATGTTCGCGGGAAGCAGGGGAGGGGGCGGAGACTTTGGGGAGGGGGCGGAGTTGGGGCGGGGCTGGGGCCCCTTTAAAGTGTCCTCCTTTCGGAGGCACTAAATATGGTAACCCTAGTCAAACCCAATAGTAGAAGGCTCTGGAGGAGGAAATCTCCATGAGGAGACCCTACCTGAGATACCTCCACATCATCCTGGTAGGAGGCGAAGAGGGAACAAAGCCACAAGGCCCACCCTTAAGCCCCTTGTAGTAGTTCCGGGGTGGGGCTCGTCCCTTCCTGGGGCGCCTGGGAGCCAGGTCGCCCCGCTACAAAGCGAATAACAGTTAGGGCCCCGACCTTTGGGTAGGGGCTAAGCACACAATTGATAGTTCAGAGCTCAGCCTTTGTGCAGGGGCTGAGCACACAATTAGCAGTTCAGGGCTCAGACCCTTATGCAGGGGCTGAGCACACAATTAGCAGTTCAGAGCTCAGGCCCTTATGCAGGGGCTGAGCACACAATTGGCAGTTCAGAGCTCAGACCCTTATGCAGGGGCTGAGCACACAATTGGCAGTTCAGGGCTCAGACCCTTATGCAGGGGCTGAGCACACAATTGGCAGTTCAGAGCTCAGACCCTTATGCAGGGGCTGAGCACACAATTAGCAGCTCCGGCCCTGGGTCAGGGCGGGGCAGCAAACCAATAGTCTGTCAGAGGCCCAGGCCCCTTGGACAAGGAGGAGGAGAGACTGCCACCCGGCGCGGGGTGGCAGGGGGGAACACAGGCCCACCCACTCCACTGTGTTCCAGCCCGGGGCCCTATCCGCAGCAGTCCGTCTGCCGCGCAGTCAGTGGGGATCCTGACCGCAACACACTGACATGGGTTTGGGGTCTGCTATCCCCGGGCCACTTCCCATCTCCTCCTCCATGGGTACCTGTTCCTCCTGAGTTCCATCTGATGGGTCGCAGATCATGGGCTCCTCCGGGCCCCGAGCAGCAGGTGGGTTTGTCGCTCCCTCTGGGCCCTCGGCGGGGGGAAGCTCAGACCGCTCCTCAGGATACCGGGCTCTCGGCAGGCTTGGCCAGTCCTCCTCAGGGTACCGGACTCTCGGCAGGCTCGGCCAGTCCTCCTCAGGGTACCGGGCTCTCGGCAGGCTCAGGTCCGCGGGAGCTCGGGTACCAGGCATAAGGTTGCAGCGCTAAGTACCACCGCTGTAGCCGCATATTATGGTCCTTCATGCTGGCCAACCACTGGAGAGCAGAGTGGTCGGTGACCAAGATGAAAGGGGCTCCTAGGAGATAGTACCGCAGGGCGTCGCAGGCCCACTTCGCGGCTAGGGCTTCCTTTTCCACCACTGCATAGTTCTTTTCCCGGGGGAAGAGCTTCCGACTGATGTAAAGGACCGGATGCTCTTCGCCGCCAACCTCTTGGGAGAGGACTGCCCCGAGACCCACCTCCGAAGCGTCGGTTTGCAGGATGAAGGCCTGCTTGAAATCGGGGCTATATAAGACTGGCTCTTGACAGAGGCTTGTTTTGAGGGTTTGAAAGGCTTCGTCACACTCGCGGGTCCAGACCACTTGCCGGGGGCTTTCCTTCGTCAAGAGTCCCGTCAAGGGGGCTGCGATCGCCGCGAAGTGGGGAATGAAGCGTCGATAATACCCCGCTAGCCCCAGAAACTGGCGTACCTGCCGCTTCGTGGTGGGCGGGGGGCAGGTCGCAATGGCCTGCACCTTGTCCAACAGTGGTTTCACCTGTCCGTGCCCGATAGCGTACCCCAGATACTTAGTTTCTTGTCGGCCGATGCAACACTTCTTCGGGTTGGCTGTTAACCCGGTGGCCCGCAAGGACCTCAGGACGGCTGCAACCTGTTCTAGATGGTTTTCCCACTGCGGGCTGTAAATGACTACGTCGTCCAAATAGGCCGCCGCGTAGTCTTGGTGGGGTTGGAGGAGGCGGTCCATCAGGCGCTGAAACGTGGCCGGGGCTCCGTGGAGGCCGAAGGGCATTCGAGTAAACTGGTATAGGCCCGTAGGGGTGGCGAACGCAGTTTTCTCCCTGGAAGTAGGATCCAGGGGGATTTGCCAATACCCCTTGCTGAGGTCCAGGGTCGTGATGTAACGAGCTCCTCCTAACCGGGACAACAGCTCGTCTATCTGGGGCATGGGGTAGGCATCGAACTTGGAGATGGCATTCACACGCCTAAAGTCGATGCAGAACCGTTGGGAGCCGTCGGGCTTCGGTACCAACACGATTGGGCTTCGCCACTCGCTGTGCGATGGTTCAATCACGCCCAGGTCCAGCATCGCCCGTACCTCCTCATCCACGGCGCCTCTCCGGTGATATGGCAAGGGTCTGGTCGCGCCGCGCATCACCACCCCCGGTTCCGTTTGGATCCTATGGTACACCAGGGAGGTGGCTCCTGGTTGGGCAGTGAAGGTGTGACGGAACGCTCGTAGGAGGCACCGGGTTTGCTTGAGTTGCTCCTCCGTCAGGGTCTCCCCAAGTTGGGGTTCCTCCGGGTCCCGGGTATGGGCTACCTGGGGCCCTAGCTCGGGCTCTGGTGGGTAGGGGTTAATCAAAAGCCCTTCCCATTCCCGCCAGGGCTTGAGCAGGTTGATGTGGTACTGCTGTATCCGCTTCTTCCGGTCGGGCTGGTCGATCTCATATGTAACCGGGCCCACTTTCCGGACCACCTCATATGGTCCTTGCCAGCGAGCCAGAACCTTCGACTCACTGGAGGGGAGAAGGAGTAATACCCGGTCTCCGGGTAAGAAGTCCCGTGTTTGGGCGTCCCGGTTGTAGGCCTGGGCTTGCGTCTCCTGGGCGGCTTTCAAATTCTCTTGGGCCCGGTCTCCAGCCTGCTTAAGACGCTCCTGGAGCTGGATCACGTACTTTAAGAGGCCCTGGGCCGGTGAGGGGGTTTGCTCCCAAGTTTCCCTCACTAGGTCCAATAGGCCTCGCGGTCGACGGCCGTAGAGCAGTTCGAACGGCGAGAATTTCGTCGACAACTGGGGGACCTCTCGGACCGCTAGGAGCAAGGGTGGGAGTAGCTGGTCCCATCGGCGAAGGTCCTCCGGGGGGAACTTACGGAGCATGTCTTTTAGGGTCCGGTTAAACCTCTCGACCAGCCCGTCCGTCTGGGGATGATAGACTGACGTTTGCAGTTGCTTGACCCCCAGAAGCTCACACACCTGGCGGAGCAACCGTGAAGTGAAGTTTGTTCCTTGATCCGTGAGGATCTCGCGGGGTAGGCCGACACGGGCAAAAATCTTCACCAGTTCATCAGCGATGGTGCGGGCTGTAATGTTCCGGAGGGGAATTGCCTCGGGGAACCGGGTAGCATAGTCTAACATCACCAAGATGTATTGAAACCCTGCACTGCTTTTGGGAAGGGGCCCCACCAGGTCCATGGCCACGCGCTCGAAGGGTGTCTCAATTAGGGGCATCGGGACCAACGGGGCCTTGGGAGTCCGGGCCGGAGCGGCCAACTGGCAGCGCGGGCAGGAATTACAGTAATTCTTCACCTCCTGGTACACCCCTGGCCAGAAGAAGCGTCCCAAAATCTGGGCCAGGATTTTCTCGTGACCGAGGTGTCCAGCCGCGGGGACGTCGTGGGCCAACTTCATGACGGACTGTCGATGACGCCGGGGAACGAGGAGTTGGGTTCGGGTCTCCCCCGTGTGGGGGTCCTGCTCGACCCGATACAGGCGGTTCTGCCGCAACTCAAAGTGTGGCCACCGGGCCGCTCGACCGGGTTCGAGGACAGTCCCATTCGCCATGGCCAATTGTTCATATACTTGCTGAAGTGTGGGGTCGGCCCGTTGGTCCCGGCAGAAGTCTGTGGTGGGCGAGGAATCGGTCACCGCCCCTGGGGGAGCATCCTCTGGTTCTCCGGCCGAGCTGGTTGGCTCGGGGATTTCCCTCTCCTCTCCTTCACTCTCGGGGGCCTCCCCTTCTAAGGCGGGCATGGCCCGCGGGTCGTCTCCTGCGTGCCGGCGGAGGATTGCTGGAAACTCCGGCCAGTCCCGGCCCAGGATCACGGGGTATGCCAGTCGTGGGGCCAGTCCCACCACCATTGATCGGGTGACCCCCTCGATTGTCAGCTGGGCCCGGGTACTCCGGTAGGGCCGTACGTTCCCATGGATGCACTGCAGGCGAATTTCACCCAAACGGGCGTCAGCCGGGGGACCGAAGCGTTGGCGGACTAGCGTCTGTCCGCAGCCCGAGTCGAGGAGGGCCACCGTCGGGTATCCTTCAAGGACCACCGGCACGGTGATCTTAGTCGCCTGGGAAGGACGGACCCGAGCCTCCCCTGCACAGACCTGGCCAAAGGTACACTCCAGCCCTGGGCAATCCCGCTGGAGATGGCCGTACTCCCCGCAGGCGAAACAGGGTCCCAGGGTGGCCCGTCCCGTCCGGGGCCGAACGCCGGGGGGGGTCCCGGCGGACTTCGGTGGTCTTTTTGCCCTGTGGGGGTCGGGACCCGAGCGGGTCGCCCGGGTGCCACCGGGGCCCGAGTCCAACCCTCGGCTTCCCGGGAGGAAATCCGTGAATCCGCTCGAGCGGGTGTCCCTTTCTTCTCGGGGGTAGGGCGCTCCGCCCCGGGTGGGGCCCCTCGGAGTCCCGGGCCTATCGGCGTGTCAGCCGCGAGGAAGTCCTCCATTAGTGACACGGCAGCGGCCAGGGTCGCTGGTCGGTGGCGGAGGACCCAGGCCCGCCCCCGTGGTAGAAGAACATGGGTGAACTGCTCTAGCAGCACCTGTTCCATTACCTCCTCCGATGTTCGGTGCTCGGGTTGTAACCACCGCTTGCAGGTTTCCCGGAGTTCCTGGGCCACCTGCCGAGGTCGGGCCCCCGTGGGGTAGGTCAGACTCCTAAACCGCTGGCGGAAAGTCTCAGGGCTCACATCCAGGGCATCGAGAATGGCAGCCTTTACTTGGCTGTAGTCTTGGGCGGCTTCCACCGACAGGCCTCGGTAGACCATCTGCGCCGTCTCAGTCAGGTATGGGGCTAATATGGAAGCCCATAGCTCCGGGGCCCAACCGGCGACGACGGCCACCCGCTCGAAGGTGACGAGAAAGGCTTCAGGGTCATCACCGGGGACCATTTTCGTCAGCCGGATCGGGGGGCTGGGCCGCGTAGTCCCGGCTGCGCCTCCAGGCTGTGCCTCTCCGGGTCGGGCCAGCGCCGCTGCGAGTTGCTGGAGACACTCCCGCTGGAACTCCTGCTGCTGGGTGACCAGGTCTTGCACGAGCTGGTTCCGCTGAGTTCCAAGCTGCTCCATGACCTGCTGCTGCTGTTGCAGCTGTGCGGCCTGCTGCTCCCTTTGCTGTTGCAGCTGGGCTGCCTGCTGCCGCTCCTGGGTTTCTGTCACCAGGGCCAAGAGCTGGGACAGATCCATGTCTCGGGAGGGGGATCTTTCTCCACCGGCCCCTCTCTCCCCGGAGTCGAGGGTTCGCGCCCACATCCTGGGCGGATCTCCTGCCTGGCTTGCCACGTGTAGTAGTTCCGGGGTGGGGCTCGTCCCTTCCTGGGGCGCCTGGGAGCCAGGCCGCCCCGCTACAAAGCGAATAACAGTTAGGGCCCCGACCTTTGGGTAGGGGCTAAGCACACAATTGATAGCTCAGAGCTCAGCCTTTGTGCAGGGGCTGAGCACACAATTAACAGTTCAGAGCTCAGACCCTTATGCAGGGGCTGAGCACACAATTGGCAGTTCAGAGCTCAGACCCTTATGCAGGGGCTGAGCACACAATTAGCAGCTCCGGCCCTGGGTCAGGGCGGGGCAGCAAACCAATAGTCTGTCAGAGGCCCAGGCCCCTTGGACAAGGAGGAGGAGAGACTGCCACCCGGCACGGGGTGGCAGGGGGGAACACAGGCCCACCCACTCCACTGTGTTCCAGCCCGGGGCCCTATCCGCAGCAGTCCGTCTGCCGCGCAGTCAGTGGGGATCCTGACCGCAACACACTGACATGGGTTTGGGGTCTGCTATCCCCGGGCCACTTCCCATCTCCTCCTCCATGGGTACCTGTTCCTCCTGAGTTCCATCTGATGGGTCGCAGATCATGGGCTCCTCCGGGCCCCGAGCAGCAGGTGGGTTTGTCGCTCCCTCTGGGCCCTCGGCGGGGGGAAGCTCAGACCGCTCCTCAGGATACCGGGCTCTCGGCAGGCTTGGCCAGTCCTCCTCAGGGTACCGGGCTCTCGGCAGGCTCGGCCAGTCCTCCTCAGGGTACCGGGCTCTCGGCAGGCTCAGGTCCGCCGGAGCTCGGGTACCAGCGTCTGTCCTTTCCAGCTGCCGGCTAGCTACTGAGCGCTGTGGCCTGGCCTTTATACTTCCTGTCCCGCCCCTTGACTTCCGGGGGGCGGGGACAGGCCGCGGTGGCTCCGCCCACTCTGGCGGCTGTTCTGGCTCGTCCCTTCCTGGGGCGCCTGGGAGCCAGGCCGCCCCGCTACACCCCTCCATGTAGAATCCTTTTACCTCCAAACCAGCTCTAGCCCCAAATTCAGTTGAAGGCGATGGGAGCACTGGCTCCACAGCCCCCCCACCCTTCCCTCCTATTTCTCCTCTTTCCTCTCCCTCTCCTTTTGCCTTCTGTTTAGTAAGAGTCTGGCTGAGCTGGCCATTACTGCATATTTTGCAACACTGCAGATGAGGCCTCACCAATGTCGAATAGAGCGGGGAACGATCACATCCCTCGATCTGCTGGCAATGCCCCTACTTATACAGCCCAAAATGCCATTAGCCTTCTTGGCAATGAGGGCACACTGTTGACTCATATCCAGCTTCTCGTCCACTGTAACCCCCTAGGTCCTTTTCTACAAAACTGCTGCCTAGCCATTCGGTCCCTAGTCTGTAGCAGTGCATGGGATTCTTCTGTCCTAAGTGCAGGACTCTGCACTTGTCCTTGTTGAACCTCATCAGATTTCTTTTGGCCCAATCCTCTAATTTGTCTAGGTTCCTCTGTATCCTATCCCTACCCTCCAGCATATCTACCACTCCGCCCAGTTTAGTGTTGTCTGCAAACTTGCTGAGGGTGTAGTCCACGCCATCCTCCAGATCATTAAAGAAGCTATTGAACAAAACTGGCCTCAAAACCGAACCTTGGGGCACTCCGCTTGATACCGGCTGCCAACTAGACATGGAGCCATTGATCACTACCCATTGAGCCCGACAATCTAGCCAGCTTTCTATCCACCTTATAGTCCATTCATCCACCCCATACTTCTTTAACTTGCCAGCAAGAATACTGTGGGAGATCATATCAAAAGCTTTGCTAAAGTCAAGGAATAACACATCCACTGCTTTCCCCTCATCCACAGACCCAGTTATCGCCTCATAGAAGGCAATTAGGTTAGTCAGGCATGACTTGCCTTGGTGAATCCATGCTGACTGTTCCTGATCACTTTCCTCTCCTCTAAGTGCTCCAGAATTGATTCCTTGAGGACCTGCTCCATGATTTTTCCAGGGACTGAGGTGAGGCTGACTGGCTGTAGGTCCCCAGATCCTCCTTCTTCCCTTTTTTAAAGATGGGCACTACATTAGCCTTTTTCCAGTCATCCAGGACCTCCCCCAATAGCCATGAGTTTTCAAAGATAATGGCCAATGGCTCTGCAATCACATCCGCCAATTCCTTTAGCACCCTCGGATGCAGCGCATCCGGCCCCATGGACTTGTGCTCGTCCAGATTTTCTAAATAGTCCTGAACCACTTCTTTCTCCACAGAGAGCTGGTCACCTCCTCCCCTGCTGTGCTGCCCAGTGCAGCAGTCTGGGAGCTGACCTTGTTCGTGAAGACAGAGGCAAAGAAAGCATTGAGTACTTTAGCTTTTTCCACATCCTCCGTCACTAGGTTGCCTCCCTCATTCAGTAAGGGCCCACACTTTCCTTGACTTTCTTCTTGTTGCTAACATACCTGAAGAAACCCATCTTGTTACTCTTAACATCTTTTGCTAGCTGCAACTCCAAGTGTGATTTGGCCTTCCTGATTTCACTCCTGCATGCCAGAGCAATATTTTTATACTCCTCCCTGGTCATTTGTCCAATCTTCCACATTCTTGTAAGCTTCTTTTTTGTGTTTAAGATCAGCAAGGATTTCACTGCTATTTACAGTTCTTTCTACACATTGGGATGGTTTGTTCCTGCAACCTCAATAAGGATTCTTTAAAATACAGCCAGCTCTCCTGGACTTCTTTCCCCCTCACGTTATTCTCACAGGGGATCCTGCCCATCAGTTCCCCGAGGGAGTCAAAGTCTGCTTTTCTGAAGTCCAGGGTCTATATTCTGCTGCTCTCCTTTCTTCCTTGTCTCAGGATCCTGAACTCGACCATCTCATGGTCACTGCCTCCCAGGATCCCATCCACTTTTGCTTCCACTACTAATTCTTGCCGGTTTGTGAGCAGCAGGTCAAGAAGAGCTCTGCCCCTAGTTGGTTCCTCCAGCACTTGCACCAGAAAATTGTCCCCTACACTTTCCAAAAACTTCTTGGATTGTCTGTGCACCGCTGTATTGCTCTCCCAGCAGATATCAGGGTGATTGAAGTCTCCCATGAGAACCAGGGCCTGCGATCCAGTAACTTCTGTTAGTTGCCGGAAGAAAGCCTCGTCCACCTCATCTCCCTGGTCTGGTGGTCTATAGCAGACTCCCACCACGACATCACCCTTGTTGCTCACACTTCTAAACTTAATCCAGGGACTCTCAGGCTTTTCTGCAGTTTCATACCGGCGCTCTAAGCAGTCATACTGCTCTCTTACATAGAATGCAACTCCCCCACCTTTTCTGCCCTGCCTGTCCTTCCTGAACAGTCCTTCCTTTACCATGTCTCTACAATCCCCCTCGTCCTCTCCAGCCCACCTGCTCCAGGCCTTGATCACCCATCCCATTAACTCTGCCCTCCCCCACATCTCCTCTCATTCCCCTTCAGAGCGCGCTGTAAAATCATCTCACCCATCAGACCAGCCCATTTTGATCCCTCCCCTGGCTCCCTCGCAGGTCCTACGCAAGAGCTAGCAAATTCCCCAAAAATGCATCTCTCAGGGCCACCCAAACCACGCACGAATTCAGCAAATCCTTTCAGCCACACACAAAAAGGGAATGTTTTGTTTTAAAAGTCAAACCAGGCTGTTTGGACCATTCCACAGCAAAATGTTATCACTTTTCATTTTGAAATTGAGGCAACCTAAAAAAAAAAGTGGGGGGGGGGGGTTGAAAAACACCCACAAACAACCTGAAACGAAAAACCAAAACAATGTTGTTTCAGACCAAACCGAACCAATATTTATTTTTTTTGTATTTCTCCAACTGGCCCCCAAACTGAAAAGTCACTGATTCGCTCAGCTCCATTCAGCACCCGAGTGCGGCTCCTTGTTGAGTCTTTGCAAACTTGGTCCCCACCTAGCTCTCCTGGCTCATTCCCCCACCACTCTCCCAGCCATTCCCTTTGTGTCCTTCCCCGGCTATCTCTTGCCAACCCCCTGCCATGCTGCTCCTCATGCTAACATTATTCTCCCTTTCTCCTGCCCCAAACTTCCCTCTCTTCCTTCAAGTGCCTCCTTAAACAGGATCTTGCTCAGGAGACTGGGAAATCAGATAAACCAAGCAAGAGATTAGCTGCTCTTTGGGATCGGGCCTGTGCCCTCCCCTGTGTTGTACAGCCCCCAGTGTGCTGTTGGGACTCAATAAATACCCACGGGTTCTGCGCTCTGACTGCCTTTTATTGCAGCCTTTAGGAATGGGATTTAGTGTCTGTGTGTATCCTTAAGAAAGAATCTTCTCAGCACTTTTATTCTCTCAGCCAGGGCATCGATGCAGCTGCAGCTGGACTAGCAATTGGAGCACCTCATGCTGAGACAGACGGCCAGTCCAATCTCATGCTTCAGGGATTCCATGGTCACTGAGGGGTGAGGAAGGAATTTTTTACCCATATGTCAGAGAACAGCAAAGTTGGCCAGGTGCATTGTGGGGATTTCACCTTCCCCTTTGCTGCTGCAAGAAGCAAGACACTGGAGTGGACTGACACAGAATGATTTTGCACCTTGTGGTTGAATCTCCTTTTCTCATGACACATTATACAGACAGGGTTTGTGGGGAGGCCCCGGGACTCCCTTGGATTAAAATTCCCAACAAAAGCCAAGAGCCATCCTCCCTTAATCCAATCTGGGGGATGCAAACCCCCAGGGCCCTAGCCAGACAGCCCCAGCCCACCTTGCCTCTGTGATGTCAGCAGTGGCCCTGTGTCACAAAGTGAGGTGGGCCTTGTGGCTCAGTGTGCTCTGGGAGCTGGAGGAGGGAGCACACGGCTGTCTGGGCTCTGCTTTTCAGACAGTTGGGAGCATTTTTTGGAGTGTATAGCACCTGTTTACACAGAACTATCGGAGGAATCCACATCCTCACTGTCATCTGCAATTATATGTGAGACATCAAAATTCTTCTGTGGCTCGACCATCCCAGCACAGGGGTGAGGGACCTTTCCAGATGCTCCACAGAGAAGGGGGGATCTTCCAGTTTTCCCACAGGCTGATCTGGGGGAAACATTCCAGTGAGGGGCTGGTTTTGGGGAGCTTTCCTTGGGCTGGTTTCTTCGCAAGTCTTCTCTCTTCTGTCTGTGTCAGCTTGCTTGTAGAGAGGGAGAGGATGAGTTGAGTTTGAGCAGGGTAGCAGAGTGTGTGCAGGGTGCTCACTTTGAGTTTTTATGCTCGTCTCTTCCCTATTTCTGTGCCATTTTAGAAAAACACACCTCTCTTGCCCTTTCATTGGCTCTGTACATTCATGGAGCCTCTTCATCTTAGGGATAGGTAGTTTGTTAATGCGTATAGGTGTTAGGGTTGTAAGTCTTTCTTGACAGTTATATTTACTTTGTTTTTGTTGGAGAGATTCTCAGAACATCTTCAAATTTAGTTCTTTAACTCTTAACTTATTCAGTTCATTTTCTGAGGTATTAATTAAATCATTCTTAATGAGTCTTTGGCTTAAATAGTGATTGAAGAAGTTATTGATTCTCTAGAACAATTGTTGATGATGATTCTTCTTATCTTTCTGAGTTGGGGGAAGGAGTGGCTAGAGCTCTGCCAGTAACTAATTACTTCCCCATTAATATAGTAAATAGTCTAGACTTAAATGTCTTCTTATTTTGGTAATCAGCTGAGGAAGGTCATTAGATTTCATGTTAGTACATAATGCATTTTACCACACGTAGCAATGATATTAGAAAGCCACATTAGATACTTTGTATTCAATTAAAATACTTTTGGAAATATGCCCTCCAAAACAGTTTGCCATTTCAATATTTTAGAAATCAACTAAGGTTTTCTACAAAACTTTTTCTCAACTACACACAAGCAGAGGGTTTTCTTGCAAAGAGGGGCTGGTAGAGCCCCCTTTACAGCGTATATTTATTGTTCTAACACATCCCTAAATTCATTTTGGAATATCCAACATAAATAACATCCTCATATTCTCCTATGGGACCAGATCTTTCCTAAAACATTTTTCTTTATAACATTTCTTTTATTGAGATAAAGGATTAGATCTATAATAAACTGGCAGTTTATAGAAGAGGGAGGTGTTCTGGTGTAGATAAAACACTCTTTTGGGTGCTTTGATTTTTGACCCAAGTTCCTTAGAGTTACAAGTGGTTTGTTATAGCAATTAAACTTTTATTAAATATTTTGTACAAAGCACAAATGCCAAGAATCAACACATATTTTAAACATAGCACAAAAAGAAAATAGTATAAAAGTTAAAGCAGATTCAAATGAGGACAGCTGCCTTTTAAAGTTTGTACAGACAGTCTTGTGGGACATAAACAGTTTTATGGTCAAGGAGATGTTATTTTCCAGACATTTGCTTGTTTCTGGATGACAGAAAGTTGAAGCCTTCTGCAATTTCTTTGATTAGCGTGAACATTTGATAACCTAGCTAACTAAAACTGGGCTACTCTTATATTTTCAAGCATCCTGGTGATAATATACTTATAGGTATATTTGAATGTTCAGTAAAGGCACAAACATGTTTGTAATGACCTAACATTATAAAAATAAGTTATAATAATGATATTAATAAAAATTTTACATCAATATTGAGGTCTCGCCACCTCATAGCGGTTTTGCCTCTCCAGCCAGGCAGGCAGCAAAACAGCTAAATCTGGGTCTCCTTGGCCCATCTAGAACCATGTGTGAGTATGGTGGGGGCTGTGTCATGGGAAGGAAGCCCCAGGGACTCATTCATGTTGGTTCTTGTCTTAGGAGCCGATATGGATCTTTACGGCCTCCTCTGCCGACTGCTGGTCCGGTCTGGAGGTGAGTAGGAATTCTCCCCAGAAATGGACCCTCCTCTCCCCCCATTGCTGTCCTCTCCAGAGGTACCTGCAGGGGACTACTGGGAATCTGCATGGAATCTCCCTGTACTTGGGGAGTCAGGATCTCCTGATGGAGGAGGCAGGGCCGGCTCCAGAGTTGTTGCCGCCCCAAGCGGCGGAAAAAAAAAAAAAAAAGCCGCGATCGTGATTGGCGGCGCTTCGGCAGCAGCTCCACCGCGCCACTTTCTTCTTCGGCGGAAGATCCTTCCCTCCGAGAGGGACCGAGGGACCCACTGCCGAATTGACGCCGAAGAGCCGGACGTGCCTCCCCTTCCCCTTGGCCGCCCCAGGCACCTGCTTGCTACGCTGGTGCCTGGAGCCGGCCCTGGGAGGAGGTTTGTTTTCTCCAAGATTCTTTGGAGCATTTTAGCTTTATTTAAACCCCCAGACATTTCTAGCCCTTCTGGACTGGCAGGGAATTCTCCGATGGGAGCCCAATGCAGCACTGCCATCCTGGCCTTGTCTGCACTCTCCTTGTCTCCTGAGGGAGATCTGTTATTAACTAGAGAAGCGGGGACAAGCAGAGCTGGGGAAGTCCTGGCCTCTTGGGCTAAAATCTCTAATGGAATCCTGGTGGTTTGGGAAGAATTTGGGGCAGATTCTCCCCAAATTTCCCCCTGGCCCCTATTGCCCCTGCCCATGTTATCTCAGCCCCCTACCTGTGGGGTGAGGTGTTTGTCAAATGCCTTAGAGATGGGTGTGCAATCTAAATGCTCTGGGCTGTGACTGGTGGCAGTCCCTCTCCAGAGGTGCCGTGCAGTGTGATTAGTTCCCCACACAGATGTATTGTTTACCTCACCCCCTGGGGTTTCTATCAATGACCAGGAAAGGAGGAAATGACCCCCTCCCCTTTGCACTTATCCACAGCCACAGACCAGGGGAAGGAGGATACAGCAGCCACTGGGAGTTGCAGCCCTTCCCTGTCTGGGCCTGCTGCTTCAGGTAAGTAGGAAACAGGGGGACAGACTCCTCAGATTCACCCCTTTCCCTGCATAACCTTCTGCAACCTTGATGTTGAAATGTTTCCAATTCGGAATAAGTTGTTACAGATAAGGCTGCAAAAAAACCCAGGTTCAAGCATCTAGGTCGGTTACAGAAAATGTATTTAGGTGACACTATGAATGATAAAACCAAACTTCATTCAAAAGAAAAATGATTAGTTAAGCAAACAGGTGCGCAATTACCACGTACACTGTCATCACTGAGTGTGTGTATAACTGTTGTATTGTGGATCAATGCGGGATCAGTCCACTGACAACAGCCTTAGAACCCTGGGACATAACAGTACCCTTGGGGTGTTAATTGGAGTGCTCACCGAATTAACAAAACAACTCCCAGTAGAAGCCATTCTCATACTATTGAACATGCAACTGCCCCTTGCACTAATTATATTTCCATTGCCTCCTTATTGACTCTTTACATTACACGTGGTTTACATTAACATCTGCACCAATATCCTTCCCATACTATTAGTATAGATAACATTTTAATAAAACAGTCACAAATGGGGGGAGGGATAGCTCAGTGGTTTGCGCGTTGACCTGCTAAAACCAGCATTGTGAGTTGAATCCCTGAGAGGATCACTTAGGGTTATGGAGCAAAATCAGTATTTGGTCCTGCTAGTGAAGGCAAGGGGCTGGACTTGATGACCTTTCAAGGTCCCTTCCAACTCTATGAGGTAGGTATATCTCCATATATTAATTCTCAAAAACACTCATTTAAAAACCCTGCTTAAGCCAGCTATAACCAAAACCTAATAGTAGCATAAGCCCAGGCCATGTCCTTGCTAACTCTTGCTTTCCCATAACAGGATCACTAACTTTCCTCACACTAACAACTTCAGTTTTCTAAACTCTTCTACCCTTAAGCTAACTTAGGCCAAAAACCTACTTTCTACTTATTTCTTAACCTAAACCATCCCATAGGTAGGCCAAATTCACAGCCATGAAAAAGTCATGGACCATGAAATCAGACCTCCCCCATGAAATCTAGCTATTGGAGGGGTAGGGAAGGGCAGGCTCCTACCATGCCCCTGGCTCCAGCTGCTAGTCCCCTCAGGGCTGGGGAGGGATGGAACTGGCACTTCCCCTGCCCAGCCGGCCTCGTGGGGGAGATCAGACACCCCTCCGGGTGGCACCTTCAAGACTAACAGATTTATTTAGGCATAAGCTTTCGTGGGTAAAAAACCCACTTCTTCAGATGCATGGAGTGAAAATTACAGATGCAGGCATTATATAGTGACACATAAACTAACATAATGTTTAGTTCTCGCTTGTGCAAACAGTATAATTCCCCTGGGATCCTTCTGGGTGAACAGTGGTATATTAACGCAGGGTGCTCGATTAGAGATTCACAGCTGTTATCATGAGAGTAAATGTCTCATCAGCCTCAAAATTCCGAAGGATGTCCACAACTGCTTATTAACTTGTGTGCACAGTCGCAGCAATTATCCAAGCAGTTGCAGTGACTGCTTGTGCAAATGATCATTGTGATCTGTAACTGGTTGACTGTGTGTCAAGCGGCCACGGCTGTGGCTGGAACTGTGGGTGCTACTGAGCCACACACATTCCATTCCTGGAAACAGACGCCAATGCATTTTTCATGACAGAGATGCCCACGTTTTTCATATGTACATTACAAATGGCTTTGTGAGTCATGATCAGATGCTGTCTCAAGCACTCCTGGTTTGGTGGCTGTGCAGTGAGGTGGGCCAGAATAGGTAACTTCTTGGTCAGAACATACCTCATAAACTCAAATACCTCATGGAACCAAATGCTCTAGGTGATAGAGCCGCCTTGCTGAATCCCAA